>NC_073631.1:33655000-43655000 GCF_029407905.1 Bubalus kerabau | reverse complement strand
TTGTAAAATATATGTATAAATATATAAATAATATTATTACAGACACTACATCACAAAAGAAAGAGCCTGAAATAGCATTTTTGTAAAGCTGGGATTTAGCAGACAACCTGGCTTTAGGGATACTCTTAGCTACTAGCCAGGCTTCCCAGGTAGTGCTAATGGTAAAGAACCTACCTGCCAGTGCAGGAGACATGAAAGATGTGGGTTTGATCCCTGGATTGGGAAGATCCCCTGGAAGAGGGCATGGCAACCCATGACAGTAATCTTGCCTGGAGAATCCCATGGGCAGAGGAGCCTGGAGGGCTACAGTCCATAGTTCGCAAAGAGCTGATGCGACTGTAGTGACTTAGCACACACCCACTACCAACACTACCTTCCTGGCAAGTCAAGCTCAGTTGGTAAAGAATCTGCCTGCAGTGCAGAAGACCCAGGGTCAATCTCTGGGTTGGGAAGATTGCCTGGAGAAGGAAATGGTAAACCACTCCAGTATTCTTGCCTGGAAAATCCCATGGACAGAGAGCGGGTGGGCTACAGGCCATGGTATAGCAAGATGGCACCCCACTCCAGTACTTCTGCCTGGAAAATCCCATGGACGGAGGAGCCTGGTAGGCTGCAGTCCATGGGGTCACTCGGAGTCGGACAAGACTGAGAGGCTTCACTTTCACTTTTCACTTTCCTTCATTGGAGAAGGAAATGGCAACTCACTCCAGTGTTCTTGCCTGGAGAATCCCAGGGACGGCGGAGCCTGGTGGGCTGCCGTCTATGGGGTCGCACAGAGTCGGACACAACTGAAGCGACTTAGCAGCAGCAGCAGACACAACTGAGTGACTAAACCACCACCAATCTCTTGATATGCAGTTAAGATCTTAGCTTTTCTTCCTGCTTCATATATTGGCTTAAAAATTTTTATAATTTATGTGTACTATCATAATATAATTTTTGATTAAAAATATGGCAAGTTGGTACTGAATTTATCAAATGGAATAATATGACAGTTTCTCTCTATCTTTTATCAGTTACTCTTGAAATAAGCATGAGCATTGATTACTAGTCAAGTTAACAGAGAAAGGAAGAAAAGAGACATCTCATTCATTCTGATGGCTCAAAAATGTAACCATTTTATTTCCCTCAGTTGCCTAGTGAATCACACAGTTTGTACTTTCAGTATACATTTTCTACATAAGACATGCCCATTGCTCTTGTTAGCACTGTCAAGACTGGCATCATTTCCTAATAAAGAGGGCTTAGTAACAAGAGCAATTAAATTTGGATTTGGCTGCAAAGTTAAATGAAGTATAATCAAGCAATGATTGAGAATGATAAAACTAGGACATAAATTACCTTCTAAAGTCTTCTTTCAGTTCAGTTGCTCAGTTGTGTCCAACTCTTTGTGACCCCATGAACTGCAGCACACCAGGCCTCCATGTCCATAACCAACACCTGGAGTTCACCCAAACCCATGTCCATTGAGTCAGTGATGCCATCCAACCATCTCATCCTCTGTTGTCCCCTTCTCCTCCTGCCCTCAATCTTTCCCAGCATCAGAGTCTTTTCCAATGAGTCAGCTCTTCACATCAGGTGGCCAGAGTATTGGATTTTCACCTTCAACATCAATCCTTCCAAAGAACACCCAGGACTGATCTCCTTTAGGATGGACTGGTTGGATCTCCTTGCAGTCCAAGGGACTCTCAAGAGTCTTCTCCAACACCACAGTTCAAAGCCATCAATTCTTCGGTGCTCAGCTTTCTTTATAGTCCAAATCTCATATCCATACATGACCAATGGAAAAACCATAGCCTTGACTAGACGGACCTTTGTTGGCAAAGTAGTGTCTCTGCTTTTTAATTTGCTGTCTGCTGCTGCTAAGTTGCTTTAGTCGTGTCCAACTCTGTGCGACCCCATAGATGGAAGCCCACCAGGCTCCCCTGTCCCTGGGATTCTCCAGGCAAGAACACTGGAGTGGGTTGCCATTTCCTTCTCCAATGCATGAAAGTGAAAAGTGAAAGTGAAGTCGCTCAGTCGTGTCCAACCATCAGTGACCTCATGGACTGCAGCCTACCAGGCTCCTCCATCCATGGGATTTTTCCAGGCAAGAGTACTGTGTGGGGTGACATTGTCTTCTCCGAATATGCTGTCTAGGTTGGTCATAACTTTTCTTCCAAGGAGTAAGCGTCTTTTTTACAGATAAGTAAATGAAAACTAAGGCTTATATGAAACAACTTTTCCAGCTGATCAGTAGCAAAATTGACTAGATTGCATTCATATTTAATAACTTCCATGTCAATATTCTTTATACTCTCTAACATTGCCTCTGATCAGTCTATGTTTTTCATATTTACTTGAAAATATTTTATTAATAATTTATTTTAAGTCTTCTAATGAAGACATTACAAATGTAAATGCAAATGCACTCATTGCATTAAAAAGGAGTCCTAATGAACCTGTTCTAGTTTGGATCACTTTGATGGAGTATAATGTTTTAACCATCTCTACTGTAAACTGATATGCCAAGTGAATTACAAATTTCTTCTGATATAAACATATGTGATTTAACAAGCTCAGATGATAGAATATTTAAAACTATATTCATGGTTCTTTAGACATTAATTTATGTATATTAACCAGAGACATTGAATGAAGATAATGTTTAATGGGATTTTAAATTAAAAATATGGACTAGACATTTGTAGTTTTTTAAAAAATCATACATTTCTCAGTAACTTGAGTAATCTATGATGCTTTTGTAATTTGTCCCAATCTGTTTGTAAATTTTTAAATTATATTCAATCAAAAATCAATATGTAATCAATAAAAATTATTGAGGCATTTATACTTCTTTCCTTTTATTGAATACATTTGGTATATAATGTATAAATTTAAAGTGTATGATGTATACCCTGTCACCTTTTTTGACTTGAAATATGTTTTGTCTGATCTAAGCATGGCTCTGCCTGCTTTCTTTTGGTTTCTATTTGCTTGGAATATTGTCTTCCATCCTTTTACATGAGCCTGTATGTTTCTTTAGAGATGAGATGAGTTTCTGGTAGGTAGCAAATGGCTTATTCTTTTTTTATTCATCCAGCCACTCTGTAACTTTTGATTAATGGTTCAGTCCATTTTCACTTAGGGTGATTATTGATATATAGGGATTTACTACTGCTATTTTATCTTCTGCCTTCTGGTTATTTTTTTCTCCCCATTTTTTTTTTTTCCTCCTCTTTCTGTCTACCTTTATAAGTTGGTGGTTTTCCATGGTGATTTGCTCAGCTTCCCTTTCTTTATACTTGTTGTCTCTATTCTAAATTTTTTTGCTTTGTGGTTACCATGAGTTTTACATAAAACATTTCATAGGTAAAACAGTACTTTTTGTGCTGATAGCAATTCATCTTCACTCACCTATAAAAAGCAAAAGTTTTATCCTTTTGCTCTTCTCCTTTTGTATTAAGGTCATCAATTATCTTTCTATGCTGTGATTTCATTACTAAGTTGTAGTGAAAAGTGAAAGTTAGTCCCTCAGTCAAGTCTGACTCTTTGTGATCCCATGAACTGTAGCCTGCCAGGCTTCTCAGTCCATGGAATTCTCCAGGCAAGAGTATTGAAGTGGGTTGCGAATTCCTTCTCCAGGGAATCTTTCCGACCCAGGGGTTGAACTCAGGTCTCCTGTATTGCAGGCAGATTTTTTACCGTTTGAGCCACCAGGTATAACTATGGTTAATTTTAGTGTTCTTCTCCTTTAATCTTTATGCTATAATTAAGTGTTTAATATACTGTTGTAAAAAGAGTCAGCTTTCTATTTATCACCTTAAAAATTTATGTACTTTTGTCTTTTCATTTCAGCCTGAAGAGTTCCTTTCAATATTTCTTGGGAGGCGGGTCTAGAGGTGGTGAACTCTCTCAGCTTTTGTTTCTTTAGAAAAGCCTTTATTTCTTTTTTATATCAGAAGGATAACTTTGATGAGTAGAGTCTTCTTGGCTTTCAATATTTTGAATGTCCTTCTACTCTCTTGACCTATAAAGTTTCTGCTGAAAAATCTCTTACCTGATGGGGATTCCTTTGTAGGATTTTGTCTTTTTTCTCTGGTTGCCTTTATATTTCTTTATCTTTGACTTCTGACACATTTAATATAATGTGTCTTGGAGAAGTTCTTTTTCTGTTCAGATAATAAGGTGCTCTATTAGCTTCATGAACTTGTATATCTAGTTCTTCAGCAGGTTTGGGAAGTTCTCAGCTATATTTCTTTAAATATGCTTTCTCCTCTCTTCCCCTTCTGTTACACTGATTAATCTGCCTTTCCTCTTGTAGGGTTTCTTCACTTTTAAAATATCTTAGTTCTCTCTACTCTTGAGTCATCTCGCTCCACTTGAGTCATCTCTATATTCCTATCCTCAAGCTCACTTATTCTCACTTCCATCTGATCTTCTTGCTCTGCATGTTTTTGAAAGCATTCTTCATCTCCTTTATTGAGTTCTCCAGCTCCAGAATTTACCTGGTTCTGTTTTAAAATTTCAATCTCTGAGGTGGAGCACTCCTTCTGCTTGTTAATTTTATTCCTGAAATTATGATATTGCCTTTCTGGGTTTTCTTGTAACACATTAAATTTCTTTATAGTTATTTTGAATTCTTTATCAGGTAGATTGCACTATTCCATATCTTTGGGTTCTGCTGCTGAAAAACAGTCATTTTCTTTTTGTGATACTGTATTATGGTGATTTTTCATAGTTTTTGATACAAAATTGTGTTGTCACGTTTGAAGTAGTGAACATCGCATTTAGGTAAGGCTTTGATTCCAACAATCCAACAGATTAGTAATTAGGAGCCTTCCTTTTTTGTCCCAGAAGGTGGCACCATAGCACAAGATTTTTGTTTCTCTTATCAGCAGGGACAGGCTGCTAAGCTGGGGAGCTTGTGCATTTAAACAAACAAACAAACAAAAACTTGGCAGAGGGGAAAAAAAGAAGAAAAGGCTGGCAATAGAGTGGTGGAGGAGATGTGTGGTTAGTATTTGAGGCTCTGGGTGTGCCATGGCCTGGTAGAGGAATCCTTGAATTGGGGGGCAACAGAGGTTTGTGAGTGGTTCCTTTAACAGAATCCTGGGACAGTCAGCAGGAAATGCCTTCCTTAGATCTTTGTCTGTCGTCTTCCCTTTCTTTTCCCTCCCGAGTCACTGAGTCACTGCCATTCTCTCCACACACACAAAACCTTTCTAGCTGTAGCACTAGGTCAACACCCACTCACCTCCTTCACTCATGCCAGAAGTGTTGTGCAGGATCCCTGCTGGACCCACCATGACCCCCCTCATTCACAGTGACCCCAGATGTCCGATTCATCCACATTCAATGCACATGGATGTATTGCTCAGTTGCTCCCCTACCCCTCCACCCCCCTTATGGATAGCTGGTTAGTTATAAATCGAAGAAGTGAGAAAAAAAGAACAACTCGCACCACCACGATGCTGACATCACTCTGTCCCAATACTTAAAACCATTTACTTCTCATCCTCAATATTGTTTTAAGTATACACAGTGATAAGAATCTTGGAGCTTACACTCTCAATAGAGACGAACTAATTATGTCAAAGACAGTTCCCTAAAAGTAACTTTGGAAAGAGGGTCATTAAAGCAATTCAGGAATCTATCAGAATCCTTAATGGTCTGACATAATCCGAGGATACATTTTTGAGCATCTATAGGAATACCACATATCCATTGAGGATACTCTTTAAATACTGTTTTGCTCAACTGAGCAAATATTTAATATTGAAAATGTATTAAATAATGGTATATTTTATTTTTTCTCTCCCTGGCTAGTACTTAGGGTACAGCTGTTTCTCTAGTTGCCAGGTAAGAGCAGCCATAGGTTGCTGCAAAAAATTTTGAAGAATTGACTTCTTAGGGAAATTAAATCTCTAACAAGGGTGAATTTCTACACAAAAGTTACTCCATCTCTACTAAAATGTGAGCCAAGTAGAGGACAGAGGTGGAGATAAAGAATTGATGGCTGTTGATTTGTAGGTACTATTAGAGCTGAGTTTGATGCAATTATTCAAAGAAAACATGAAATGGACCCAAAATGTAACAGGTGAAGGGTACTTAGAAGAGGCCAGAAGTCATTTGGCAACATGAATACCAGAAGGAAATCATTCCTTGGTAGCCATGAGTGAAAAGTATTTCAAGGATGGATTGGCCTAAAAAAAAAAAAAAAACCAGAGGATTAAACAGAAGGTTAGCTATTATCATGATATTATTATCATGAGACACACTGGGCTGGAAGAAGCACAAGCTGGAATCAAGATTGCTGGGAGAAATATCAATAACCTCAGATATGCAGATGACACCACCCTTATGGCAGAAAGTGAAAAGGAACTCAAAAGCCTCTTGATGAAAGTGAAAGAGGAGAGTGAAAAAGTTGGCTTAAAGCTCAACATTCAGAAAACTAAGATCATGGCAGCCGGTCCCATCACTTCATGGGAAATAGATGGGGAAACAGTGCCAGACTTTACTTTTTTGGGCTCCAAAATCACTGTAGATGGTGATTGCAGCCATGAAATTAAAAGATGCTTACTCCTTGGAAGGAAAGTTATGACCAACCTAGATAGTATATTGAAAAGCAGAGACATTACTTTGCCAATAAAGGTCCGTCTAGTCAAGGCTATGGTTTTTCCAGTGGTCATGTATGGATGTGAGAGTTGGACTGTGAAGAAATCTGAGCACCAAAGAATTGATGCTTTTGAACTGTGGTGTTGGCGAAGACTCTTGAGAGTCCCTTGGACTGCAAGAAGATCCAACCAGTCCATTCTAAAGGAGATCAGTCCTGGGTGTTCTTTGGAAGGACTGATGCTAAAGCTGGAACTCCAATACTTTGGGGCCACCTCATGTGAAGAGTTGACTCATTGGAAAAAACTCTGATGCTGGGAGGGATTGGGGGCAAGAGGAGAAGGGGACGACAGAGGATGAGATGGCTGGATGGCATCACCGACTCGATGGATGTGAGTTTGAGTGAACTCCGGAAGTTGGTGATGGACAGGGAGGCCTGGCGTGCTGTGATTCATAGGGTTGCAAAGAGTCGGACATGACTGAGCGACTGAACTGAACCGAACTAGCTATTATTTAGGCAATTGGGTTGATGTTATTGATCTTGTCTTTGGCAGACAAGGACAGATTGCCATGCATTTAATACTACATGGGAAATTTCCTGGTCTTCAAAGAAGTTCAAGAGAAAGATAGGAAATTGTCTGATGGAGACTTAGGGCCTAAGAGCAGAAAATACTTTTTGTCTTAAAAAGTGAGTTGTATTCAGGTATCTTCTCCAAAAGGCAGAGAAGATACTTAGAACAAGCCCTGGGGAGGTGGAATAGGATCAGTTAAGATCACAAATGAAAGAGCTAACCTTGGAAGATAGAAGGCACTTACTTCTCCTGTTAAAGTTTGAAGGGGGGAGGGGAAGGGATGGCTAGATATAAAAAGTATGAGAGCAGAGGGAAAGTTTTTTTTGAAGGATTATCTTGTCAAATTAACTATTAGATGAAGGTATTTGGAGTAAGGATTAAAGATTTGCAGATAGTACTCAAAATGGTGAATAACTGCTTTCCCAAAAAAAAGGGGGGGGGGAGGATTTGGGGTAAGTTAGAGTTAAAAATAGAATTCTGGACAGATTGTGGCTTCATTCAAAAGAAAAGTATTTGTTTTTAATAATGCCTAGCTGCATCTGATTCTCCCTAGGCAGCCTAAGATTTGGACTGGAGAAAAGAGATGGTTAGATTGCTCCAGAGATGGGATAATCAGGATATTGTGAAAAGACAAAAAGACTGAAGAATTATTATTAAACTAGAGAAAGAAGTCTTTGGGACAATTTGAATGAAACTGCAAGTACTGGGATCTCAAAGTAAAGATTAAGTCAGGATGTTTTCTGGTGTAGGTTTACCTCTGTCAAAATTTACATCAGTTCTTAGTCAAATGATTTGATCTCAAAACCTTCAACTCTAAATATTTGTTTTCTGTAATCACAGACCAAAGAAAATGGAAAAATACCAAGCTCAAAATGACATCAATAGTTCAAAACTTTTGCTATTCTATATAAATGGTTGATGTAGAGTAATGATTCCAAAGGAATTCCATTACATAGATATTCATGACAGGGATACAAAGCTTAATGAAATTAAAATGAAACTTTATTAAAAAGTACAGAGTCTAAATCCTACTTCCCACTACCCCAAATACAAAAGCTATAGTTAGTCTTGGTTCAAAATACAAAATGGTACTTGAATTTTATTTTTCCATAGTAGATAATTCTTTTGGAGAGGAAGAAAAATGTAAGATAAAATTATCTTTAAAATATTCAACTTTTTTCAGTCTTTAATGTAGCCAAAATCCAGCTGGAAATATTACTTTCTAGTCTCAGCCATTCCTTTATGCTCACAGTTCAATGCTATTTATAAATTAATTGCACCAAGTAGGTTCGTTATTATCTATCTTTTGTTGAGTGAGGAAAAAAATCCCTTACTTTACTTCTTAATTATTTCACATTCTCATGAAATGTCTTATACCATCATCATAAATTACAAATAGAAAAATAGTGTCCATTTTTCTTTTTTCCCCTTCAAAAACTAACATTTCAGGGTTTTGATTTGTGACTTATGCTACTGCTGTGAGGACTGATGTTCATTCTTGAGTAAAGGCAGAATAAATGTTGGGTTTTAAAATATGCATCTGTATTAATTTAATCCTAAACATGCACATGAAGTCTTCTAGATCAAAGATAAAGGTTATCATTATTCGCATAAAAATAATGATGTCTGTGGCCATACCACCCTGAACGTGCCTCATCTCATCTGATTTCTGAAGCTAAGCAGGGTTGGGCCTGTTTACTATGTGGATGGAAACATAATGATTGTGTGATCCTCCACACTCTAATTTATATTCATGGACAATGAGAGAAAAGTTAGATATAATGTCTTATAAATGCAGATTATAAAATTTGAGTCATAGGAGAGAAACAGAGAAAAATGTATTTTCTCTGTTTATATACAGGAGAAAGGGGCAACTGCCTCCTCCTACCCTCCCAAAAGGGGAAAAAATTTTTTTTTGCTTCTTGGAGATGGATGAAAAGGATTCTGTATTCTCACTGTAGTCTTTTGGAATGTAAATACATGTTTCCAAAGGCCAGATAAGATCCAGTGTCCCTGGATTTTATGACTAAAGATGTCTCCAAGGTTCTAGGACTCATTTTCCCTTGAAATGTAAATATGTACCCCGAGAATTAGATCAGTATCTCTGGAGTTCTCTCAGTTTCTGTAGTTTTCAACCAATTCCCAAGTCTTACTTTTAGTTAGCTATCCCATTTTAGCAAAATTCACTCAAAAGGCCCCAGCTCTTTGGAAACTCAAACATATTTTCTTTTTCCACACACTAGATAAACTGTTTCTTGGAAAAAGTCACAAAAAGATATTGGGAATCATCAGTGGAGCAAGGGGGGAAATTCACTAATGGGCAGTGTACAGACTGAATACAGATGTCAGTATTCAGTTAGGGGGGATGGAGGGCCACATAACTACCTGATGTGTGATAAGCTTGGATTCTCACCTCAGCAGAGTTGGGGACAGACCATAGCCCAGAGTCCTGACATGAAAGTGGTCTCATAAGCTGATTCATAGTACAGAAGCAGATTTTAAGAAAATGTACAAAGTTGAAATATTACCAAAAAACAAAGAAGAGACATGGTATAAGGAGTTGGTTCATTCTGTTACAAAATGTCTAACATACTTAGATGTGGGTCATTATTTAGTCACTCAGTACTTGTGGACCTTTTCATATTGAAGATCCATGACTCTCTTCAGTCCTATAGCAGAAATTTTTCTTGAATTATTTCTTTGGAAATTTCTTTCCTTCCATATTTGCCATTCCCACTTTTTTAAATTTTCACTAATTTGTTACTAGTCTTGTTGCATTTGTCTTTTGCTGCTGCTTGTATTTCATCTATTCTTTTTGCTTTCTTATTCTGTGTGATGAAAGATTTTCTTTACTATTTCTCCTGTCTTTAAAAAAAGTTTACAAATATATATTTAAGGTACAAAACCTCATATTATTCTATTTGTCATAGATTTTTATTTGAATTTTATGAATGTAATGTATTCACACATATATGAGGATATTATGGAATACTTAAACTTCTTATTATTTTTAAATATTGTTTATGTTTCCTCCAAAATAAATATTTCTCCTTTTCCTCTCTGCCTTTTCTTTGATAACAAAGTATATATTTTTTTAAATGTCATATGACCCTTGGTCGTTTGCCATATTTGACAATGAGAAGTGTGATTGGGAGCTCTGGAAAGTCGTTGAGGATTACTAACAACTTCAGTTTGGAGTGAATGGTACAGAGCCAGGAGTTCTGATGGTGTATCTACTGCTGCTGCTAAGTCGCTTAAGTCGTGTCCGACTCTGTGTGACCCCATAGACGGCAGCCCACCAGGCTCCGCTGTCCATGGGATTCTCCAGGCAAGAACACTGGAGTGGGTGGCCATTTCCTGCTCCAATGCATGAAAGTGAAAAGTCAGAGTGAAGTCGCTCAGTCGTGTCTGACTCCTAGCGACCCCATGGACTGCAGCCCACCAGGCTCCTCTGTCCATGGGATTTTCCAGGCAAGAATACTGAAGGGGTAGGCATTCTCTTCTCCAGGGGATCTTCCCGACCCAGGGATTGAACTCAGGTCTCCTGCATTGCAGGCAGGTTTTTTACTATCTGAGCCACTAGGGAAGCCCCATTACTGGAGGAAAGCGGCTTCCTCACAGACTCCAGTTAGTTAAATTTGTGATGCTCTAGCCCTCACTCTTTGTTTGTTTGTTTTCATTTTCTGCTCTTTGGGATCCAAATTTCACTCTCCAATTGCAGCTCCCACATAGAGTGTTTTAGGTGGAGGTTCCCTCCTCTGCTTCAACGGCTAACACCTTTTCCTCTGTTTTCTCTCCTCTCTGTCTTTGTAAGCTCATCTGCTGAATCCACCTTTCCTGTCATTCATAGTGCTATGTTTGTGTACCATGTTTATTCCTTTTCTACTATACTGTGTATTGTTTATAAGTTCTGGATGGAAATATATGCACTTGGTCTCACATTAGGTACTAGAGTCAATGTCTAGGCTCTGTAGATAAACTTCAATGAGGTTCTTTGTGAGAGAGTTCAGTGAGGAGGGAGCGGAAATAAGAAGAAGGGAAAATGCATGTCATCTTAGCCTGAAAACAAATTTTGTCTGTTCTGAAGAAACAAGCAGCGATAACAATGACAAAACCAAACAAGCAGTAAATGGGATGGAACCAAATATAAAATTACTGATTTTAGTTAACAGTATAATCTTACAGATCATGTCTGTCCCTTGGAAAACAGTTTCTTTGGGTGTCACAGTTGGGTTTCTGTGATTAGCTGATTTACTTTCTTGTTTGGTATACCAACAATTCTTTGGATATATAAGCCACAAGTGTTTTTCTTGATAATTTTATTAGATCAGGAGGAATGAAGCACAGTAAGCAGAACTAGGTTTATTCAACATTTTAAAGGACCTACTTTTAAGTGCCTTTAAGAAATTATTGGATTAGGGTGGTGCTCATATATGGCCTCAGGAAAAAATCTGATCATTACTGGCTTAAAGGCACAGTAGATGGTATATTGAGGCATTCTGAGTGCCAACAGTAAATGATTTGATCCATGGTAAATGAGTACGTACTTGAATTTATGATTGGAATTACAAAATAACAAAACTTGAAGTAGAAAGTACTTCATAACTATATTTCAAACTCATTGAAATGATATAATTAAAACAAAGTAGAAATAATTATCTAATTGCTCATATTAAATAGAATGATGTACTTTGGAAACTAAGTAATATTTTGGACTCCATATAAAAGGTTTATATATAAAAATCATATAGTTTTAAAATCATAATAATTATTATGAAAAACAATTATGAGAAAGTTCAGTGAATGTTAAAATAACAAGTATGCATGTAATTTTAAAATTCATACTTCTCAAAAACTTACCATGAATAATAGCCCTGCCATGGTCCCCACCATTCAGTATCATTTTCCTGGGGCAACTAATGAGATGATACAGGTGAAGCTAAAATAAAAAATTTAATCTTAAAACACATATCAGATCAGATCAGATCAGATCAGTCGCTCAGTCGTGTCCAACTCTTTGCGACCCCATGAAGCGCAGCACGCCAGGCCTCCCTGTCCATCACCAACTCCCAGAGTTCACTGAGACTCATGTCCATCGAGTCAGTGATGCCATCCAGCCATCTCATCCTCTGTCATCCCCTTCTCCTCCTGCCCCCAATCCCTCCCAGCATCAGAGTCTTTTCCAATGAGTCAACTCTTCGCGTGAGGTGGCCAAAGAACTGGATTTTCAGCTTTAGCATCATTTCGTCCAAAGAAATCCCAGGGCTGATCTCCTTCAGAATGGACTGGTTGGATCTCCTTGCAGTCCAGGGGACTCTCAAGAGTTTTCTCCAACACCACAGTTCAAAAGCATCAATTCTTCGGTGCTCAGCCTTCTTCACAGTCCAACTCTCACATCCATACATGACCACAGGAAAAACCATAGCCTTGACTAGACGAAACTTTGTTGGCAAAGTAATGTCTCTGCTTTTGAATATGCTATCTAGGTTGGTCATAACTTTCATTCCAAGGAGTAAGCGTCTTTTAATTTTATGGCTGCAGTTACCATCTGCAGTGATTTTGGAGCCCAGAAAAATAAAGTCTGACACTGTTTCCACTGTTTCTCCATCTATTTCCCATATTCTTAAAATATAATTCACATACCACAGAGTTCACTAGTTTAAACTGTATAATTTAGGAGTTGTAGTTTATTCTCAAATCTATCACAAAATGAAACCATCACAATTATCTAATTCTGGGACATTTTCATCACCCACCCCCCGAATCCCAAACCCATTAAGCAATTACCTCCCTCTCCCACCAGCCCCTGGCAGCTGCTAATATACCTGTTCTAGACCTTTCAGATACATGGAAGCATGCAATATGTAACCTTTTGTATCTGGCTTCTTTAGCTTAGAATGTTTTCAAGGTTCATCCATGTTGTAACCTGTATCAGTACTTCATTCTCTTTTAGAGCCACATAACATTCCGCAGTGTGAATATACCATACTTCGTTTACTTGTTCAACAGTTGATGGAATTCGGGTTGTTTCTACTTTTTGGCTATTATGAATAATGCTGCTGTGAATACTTACGTTCAAGTTTCTGTGTGGGAAAATATTTTCAGTTCTCTTGGGAATGGTATAACTGGGTCATAGGGAAATCCATGTTTAACTTTTTAAAGAATCACCTAAGTGCTTTTCACAATGACTGTACCATATTGCATTCCTGTCAGAGGTGTACATGAGTCGTTATTTCTCCACATCATTGCTAATGCATGGCATTTTCTGTTTTGATTTTAGTCATATTGGTGGATTTAAAGTGGAATCTTATAATTTTGCTTCATGTATCTATAATGACAATGAACATTTTTTTTTTTGTACATGCTCATTGGCTATTTCTAGATCTTCTTTAAAGCAATCGCTATTCAATTAATTTGCTTATTTAAAAAATTATTTGTCCTGTTGTTGGGTTATAAGAAATTTATGTATACTATATACTAGGCCCACATTGTATATATGATATATAGGCATTTTCTTTCATTTTGTGGCTTTTGGTTTGACTTAATAGTTTCTTTTGATTCACAAAAGTTTTGAAATTCATTTTGTTTTATTTTTTGGTCATTTGTGCTGTAGGTGTCATTTTAAGAAACTATTGCCTAAGCTAAATTCACAAAGATTTCATATCTATGCTTTCTTCTAAGCGTTTAGAATGTGTAAGAAGCATTCTTGTAGTTAGATTGTTGATCCTTTTTGAGTTAATTTTTTACATGTGATGTGTCAGAGGTATACCACTTTATTCTTTTGGCTATATCATTGTCCTCACACCATTTGTTAAAAAGATTATTTTTTCTCATTTAATTTTTTTGTCCTCTTTGTCAGAAATTGAGTCTATAGTAATTTTAGAGTCATTGATAAAAGGTTCTAGACTCTAGTGTAAAGCTTCAGAAATCCCATACCACTTTTATATTCTTTAATAGTCAGTAATCTTTAGTCTTCCAGAAACTTCTAAAATCTATATTAACATTAAATGTTTTGAAATTTTACCATCAATGCTTTGGTGCAAGGAATTTTATACTCCTTATGGTAGGCCTTTATTCTGACATTCAAGCATGTGGTAGTTTTATCTGCAAATCTTTGACACATCCAAGAGAGAGGTGGGGTCTCTGTTTCCTCTAGTTGAATCTGGACTTGATTTAGTCACTTGTTTATAACCAATGGATGGATTGGAAATGATGCTGTGTGACCTTCCAAGGCTGTGTTGCAAAAGGTGATGCATCTTCTGTACTGCATGCTGAAGCACTCAGACTGGTTGGCTTGAGCCACTCCATAGGAAATCCCAGTACCATGTAACCTCTGTTCTGTGTGGGAGGCCAAACCACATGGAGAGGCCAGAAGTAGTTCATATGGATTCAGCTGAAGTCCCAGCTGAGGTCTTGGCTGTAAGCCACATCAGTCACCGGATATATCCATGAAAATGGCTCCAAATGATTCCAGGACCCCCTCATTCAATCACCACAAGCTGTCAAGTGTTCCCCAGGTGAGGGTCTAGAAACTGTGGAACAGAGATAAGACATTCTCACAGCTTTCTGTCCAAATTTATAATCCTTAATGCCATAAACATGATTAAATGATAAAGTAGCTAAATTCTAGGGTATCTTTTTGGCAATAGTAACCAAAACACAAGCCTTCCACTTCTGGAGAATAAAAGTTTCTTGCCTTTCTTCTCTCCTTCTGAAACTAATTTTGGTTGGATGTTGCTCCACCTAAAATGATGCTCTAATTTTCTTACCATTTTTTTTTCCCCCATTATATGTTGCTTTGTCTTTTCTTTTTGGTGGTGGCTGTTCTTTCCTGTGTGTGTGTGTGTGTGTGTGTAGGGGGAATATTTTCCTTACACTTTCCAAACTTTTGTTGAATTTTCAAAGTATCTGCTATTCTGTCATTAATTTGCAAATACCTTTTATTCCTGTTCTCTGCTGCCTATTTACTATATCCCGTGTTTTTCTTTTTTTTTTTTTTTTTTTTGCATTCATATACTATTTTACATTCCTACTCTGAGAATACTAATTATGGAGTTTTAAAATTCTCTCTGGGTTCTTCAGTTCCTTTTCTTCACTTGTTTCAGTTCAGTCACTCAGTCGTGTCCGACTCTTTGCAACCCCATGGATCACAGCACGCCAGGCCTCCCTGTCTATCACCAACTCCAGGAGTTCACTCAAACTCATGTCCTCAAGTCAGTGATGCCATCCAGCCATCTCATCCTCTGTCGTCCCCTTCTCCTCCTGCCCCCAATCCCTCCCAGCATCAGAGTCTTTTCCAATGAGTCAACTCTTCACATGAAGTGGCCAAAGTATTGGAGTTTCAGCTTTAGCATCAGTTTGATCCTTTTTTTCATGTGTGTTGAAAGTAGTCTTCAAATTCCTGGTGATCCTTAGCCATCTGTTTATATTTAGTGAATCTGAAGCTACATTTGCGTTATTAATGTTTGCTGACTTTTGAACTTATTATATAATCTTGCTATTCAGGTACTATCTAATCCTAATATTCATATGTTATGTTTTCTGAGGCCATCTCATCTTCCTAGAAAAGAAGCTATGATCCCCTGCCTGTAGAAGAGGTTCAGGAAGTATCTACTTTGCTGGAGCCCTAAGAGTTTCACCATTCAATTAGTTCTCCTAATTTTAAACTCAGACCTCCTGCTACTCTCCTATTTCTCCTACATTAGTATAGAAAATGTCTGATTCACTTTCTCTGAACAATGAAACTTTAAGCTCTTTTAGGGTCATTGACGGAGAAGGCAATGGCACCCCACTCCAGTACTCTTGCCTGGAAAATCCCATGGATGGAGGAGCCTGGTGGGCTCCAGTCCATGGGGTCGCTAAGAGTCGGGCACGACTAAGTGACTTCACTTTCACTTTTCACTTTCATGCATTGGAGAAGGAAATGGCAACCCACTCCAGTATTCTTGCCTGGAGAATCCCAGGGACAGAGGAGCCTAGTGGGCTGCCCTCTATGGGGTCGCACAGAGTTGGACACGACTGAGGCGACTTAGCAGCAGCAGAGTCATTGAAGGCAGGTAGTCATTTGAGGACCAGATCTGAAGACTATATTCATATTAACTTTCAATAAATTCCTTTGTATCTACTCCATATCTCACATTACCTTTTTTTCAATATTTTGCACTCCTAAACTCTGAAAAAGTTTTACTTTTCATCAGGACATATCTCTAAAAGTGCCTGGTTTTCTCTTTCTCTACTCTAAAATGTCAGTTTCTGACTCAAGTGTATGCTTTCAGTCTTCCAAAATGGGTTGAAATTTCTCATCTCTGCTTCCTTTTCTTTCCTCTTTGTGATTGCTGTGTTTATACACACACACACACACATTTTATATTTTTAAGCTTATTCTACTAGAGTTTGAGAAGAAATCGTTTTAGCCATGTTTCGTTGCTGTTGTTCAGTCGCTAAGTTATGTCCAACTCTGCGACCACATAGACTGCAGCATGCAGGCTTCCCTGTCCTTCAGTGTACTTCGCTATCTCCCTGAGTTTGCTTAAACTTGGGTCCATTGAGTCAGTGATGCAATGTAATCATCTCATCCTCTTCTTCTCTTGCCTTCAATCTTTCCCAGTATCAGGATCTTTTCTCATGACTCAGCTCTTTGTGTCAGGTGGCCAAGGTATTGGAGCTTCAGCATCAGTCCTTCCAATGAACATTCAGGGTTGATTTCCTTTAGGATTGACTGGTCTGATCTCCTTGCAGTCCAAGGGACTCACAAGAGTCTTCTCCAGCACCACAATTCAGAAGCATAAGTTCTTTTGCACTCAGCCTTTCTTTTTGTGATTGCTGTGTTTATACATACATACATACACACATACACACACACACATACATACATACATACACACACACAACTCTCACATCTGCGCATGACTACTGGAAAAACATAGCTTTGACTAGATGGACCTTTGTCGACAAAGTGATGTCTCTGCTTTTATAATACACTGTGTAGGTTTGTCATAGCTTTCCTTCCAAGGAGCAAGAGTCTTCTAATTTCATGGTTGCAGTCACCATCAGCAGTGATTTTGGAGCCCAAGAAAATAAAATATGTCACTGTTCCCATTTTTCCCCTCCTATTTGCCATTAAGCGATGAGACCAGATGCTATTATCTTAGTTTTTTTGAATGTTGATTTTAAGCCAGCTTTTTCACTCTCCTCTTTTACCTTCATCAAGAGGTTCTTTAGTTTCTTTTTGCTTTCTGCCATTAGGGTGGTGCCACCTGCGTATCTGAGGTTATTGATATTTCTTCTGGCAATCTTGATTACAGCCTGTGTTTCATCCAGCCCAGCAGTGGCACCCCACTCCAGTACTCTTGCCTGGAAAATCCCATGGATGGAGGAGCCTGGAAGGCTGCGGTCCATGGGGTCGCTGAGGGTCGGACACGATTGAGCAACTTCACTTTTACTTTTCACTTTCATGCATTGGAAAAGGAAATGGCAACCCGCTCCAGTGTTCTTGCCTGGAGAATCCCAGGGATGGGGGGAGCCTGGTGGGCTGCTGTCTATGGGGTCGCACAGAGTCAGACACGACTAAAGTGACTTAGCAGCAGCAGCATCAACTCTGCATATAAGTTAAATCAACTGGATGGCAGCGTACAGCCTTTTCTGACTCCTTTCCCAATTTTGAACCAGTTAGTTGTTCCATGTAATGTTCTAACTGTTGCTTCTTGACTCGCATACAGATTTCTCAGGAGACAGGCAAGATGACCACCCGGTCTGGTATTCCCATCTCTTGAAAAATTTTTCATAGTTTGTTGTGATCCAGACAGTCAAAGGCTTTAGTGTAGTCAATGAAGCAGATGTTTTTCTGGAATTCCCTGGCTTTCTCTATGATCCAATGGATATTGGCAACTTGATCTCTGGTTCCTTTGCCTTTTCTAAACCCAGCTTATACATCTGGAAGTTCTCAGTTCACATACTGTTGAATCCTAGCTTGAAGGATTTTGAGCATAACCTTACTAGCATGCAAAATGAGCAGAGCTGTACAGTAGTTTGTACACTTTTTGGCATTCCCTTCTTTGGGATTGAAATGAAAACTGAAGTTTTCCATTCCCATCCATTTTCGTTCACTGATTCCTAAGATGTCAGTGTTCACTCTTGTCATCTCCTGCTTGACCATGTTCAATTTATTTTAATGTATGGACCTAACATTCCAGGCTTCTATGCAATATCATTCTTTACAGCATTGGACTTTAACCACCAGACACACCCGCTACTAAGTGTCATTTCTGCTTTGGCCCAGCTGCTTCATTCTTTCTGGAGCTATTAGTAATTGCCCCCCTCTCTTTCCCAGTAGCATATTGGACATTTTCAGGCCTGAGGGGCTCATCTTCCAGCATCATATCTTTTTGCCTTTTTATATTGTTCATGGGGTTCTTGCAGCAAGAATACTGAAGTGCTTTTCCATTCCCTCCTCCAGTGGACCACATTTTGCCAGAACTCTTCACTATGACCATCCATCTTGGATGGCCCTGCACAGCATGGCTCATGGCTTCATTGAGTTACACAAGTCCCTTTGCCAGGACAAGGCTGTGACCCATAAAGGGGTTATGTTTAAAACCATAAAATTTAAAGAAAATAAATTATTTATAGAACATATGTAACAGTAATAATGATTGTTTATTTTTCTGGGCTACAAAATCACTGCAGATGGTGATTGCAGCCATGAAATTAAAAGATGCTTACTCCTTGGAAGGAAAGTTATGATCTACCTAGACAGCATATTGAAAACCAGAGACATTACTTTGTCAACAAAGGCCTGTCTAGTCAAGGCTATGGTTTTTCCAGTGGTCATGTATGGATGTGGGAGTTGGACTATAAAGAAAGCTGAGCACCAAAGAATTGATGCTTTTGAACTGTGTTGTTGAAGACTCTTGAGAGTCCCTTGGACTGCAAGGAGATCCAACCAGTCCATCCTAAAGGAGACCAGTCCTGGGTGTTCATTGGAAGGACTGATGTTGAAGCTGAAACTCCAGTATTTTGGCCACCTGATGCGAAGAGCTGATTCATTTGGAAAGACCCTGATGCTGGGAAAGATTGAGGGCAGGAGAAGGGGATGACAGAGGATGAGATGGTTGGATGGCATCACTGACTCGAGGGATGTGAGTTTGAACTCCAGGAGTTGGTGATGGACAGGGAGGCCTGGCGTGCTGCAGTTCATGGGGTTGGGAAGAGTCGGACACAACTGAGTGACTGAACTGAACTGATAGTATTATAAATATGCTATACTTGATAGAACTTCTGTGATATCCAGAACTGTCCTGTACTATATATGAGTGCTTTTATTTTTCTTTGCACCATATTCTTTGGAAAAGTAGAGACATATGTACATTATATCACATTTCATGTTTTGAATCACGTTGTATTTCAGAATATGTGGAAATAGGTTTTAATTTTTTTTTTTTTTTCTTTTTAGAGAGGCTGGAATCTAGGAGTTGATAAAGGAGGAACTGGTTAATCCTTTCAGTCACAATGCTTTGGGCCTGACTAGTAAATTAATTACAATATTTTCTGTCTATAGCACACTTGGGTAATTTATTTAAATCTACTCTCAGAGCTGACTTCCCAAGAGGATGCAAGTCAATTATGGTTCCAGCTCTTCCTGTCTCATTAGCTATTTGAATAATAATGTATTTGAATGACGGCCCAGGAGAATAGAAATAGGAACTGCTTGTCTTAGTCCCAAATGAGCTGCTTAGTCAGATAATCCTAAGTGTCCATTATTAGTTCAAGCTGTGCCTTATGACTGATTCTGGAATGTTCTACTCACTTCCAGAAAAACTTGTGGGATGTATAGTTTTATTCACTTTTTAATATAGAAAGATTCAATTGTGCTAGACATCTGTAACTAGGCAAATTATTTTTCGCATCTCTAAAATTGCTTCTAAATCAAGAGATCCAAGTTTTGGTATCAGATTTGCTTATTTTTCACTTATAAAGAATGTTTAGCATTGTGTTCTGAAAGAGTTGAGTTGTTAAGATTTTTTAAATGACTGTTTCATTGTAACCAAAAATGACACCCAGTGCAAAGTTACTATTTCACCTTCATGGTCAGTCATCCTTTACACAGAATGGAGATAAGATGCAGACCAATCTATAAAATTCCACAAATGATTATAACTTTGGTCATTATTTAAATAAGTTGTTTAAGAGCAATTCTTTTATGAACTATTTTTCAAATGCTGAAAAAAATAAGGGCAAAATATTATACAATATGATTGAATTAAGAATATGTAAAGGAAAAACATAAGTCATGCAATATAACAATGAGCAGCAGTCCCAGAAAAAAAAAAGATTGTTGTTTTATAAGCTTTATTTTTAAATGTCTGTTATATGTGACACTAATAAAATCAATTGGCCTTTAAGTTAATGTTTAATAACACCCTAGAGACACTCAGATAAAAGGTCAAAACCCAGCACTATTTCTCAGACCTGAAGGAAAAGGTATTTGCTATGTGATTAGTGCTTCATTTCGATAGTACATTACACTGATCTGGAGTGTCATTCCTTACTTTCAGTAACAGCACATCTCTCATCCAGTGAAATACTGATCCTCACTATTTGGAACATTAATGTTTTTCTTAGAAACATAATTTACAGGTAACGTGATCAGGATAGCTTGCTAATTCTATCTAAATTTTGTATTATTATTAAATCCTTCCTAATGTATACTAATACAAAATTTTCCCTTACATAGAAAATAATATTAGAAAGGCCTGGATTTCCCAAAAGGATTTCTGCTTGCTTTTTGTCCACAGAGTTCATGCATGTTTTATATATGTTATGTACATTTTCTTACACAGTATCTCATATTGACTATGTATTAGATTTTACAACTTGATAGATTACTCCATGAATGTGAAATGACTACATTACAGGTGAAGCAACTGTTTATATTGGCTTGTGTGTTGATAGGAGAGGAATACTGTATAAGTAATTACCTGTAATGATCAACATTGATCAGCAAAGGAATAAGGAATTTAACATGGGTTTTCACATATTCAGTGACCAAATGAGAACTTAACTTCAATTAACACATCCCATCTTAGACATAAAGATCCCAGGTAAAATGGAGATAAGGTTACTTTATAAAAGGATTAGCATCATCCTTCTATGATGAAATACATTTTACTCACCTTCCTGGTTGCCTGTCCTTGGGAATAGTGTTGGGTTTGCCAAACAGTTCATTTAGGTTTTTCTGTGACATCTTATGGAAAAACCCAAATGAATGTTTTGGCCAACCCACTATTTATAAGCAGATTGTACTTACTACAATTATTAAAAATAAAGAAACTTTCCTTATAAATCTTTTAAGTAGATCCCTAATAGTAAACATCCCAGCATAACAGATAGCCCTCCTCCTCCAATCTGTTCCTTTCATAGTTTGAAAACAAAGATCTTTGTCTATGAAATTGGATGTTTTCTCCTGTTAATTTAAGGATATAACTATTTTCATAAATAAAGTTTCCATATGTATTATTCCTAGACTTCTGCTCACTTGAGCACTCTGAAAGTGTGATGTATAGTCTTCAAAATATAATGACAAACCTTCTCAATTGGACTGGACAGTTGCTATGAACTGTACCTGAAAAATTCTTATGCTAAAGCCCCAACACTGAATATGACTATATTAAAGACTCAGTCTTTAGGACATAATTAAGGTTAAATGAGCTCATTAGAGGGACTTCTCCAGTGGCTCAGCAGTAAAGGATCCACCTGCAATGTTGGAGACTGAGGTTTGATCCCTGGGTGGGGAAGATCCCCTGGAGGAGGGCATGGTAATCCACTCCAGGATTCTTGCCTGGAAAATCCCAGAGACAGAGGAGCCTGGCAGGCTACAGTCCATAAGGTTGCAAAGAGTCAGACATGACTGAAGCAACTGAGCACCCACGCTGAGGTCATAAGAGTGGGGCCCTTATCCAATAGGACAGTGGCCTTAGAAGGTGGCTCTCTGCAAACCAGAAAGACCTCTCTCATCAGAAGCTGAACACCTTGATCTTGGCTTTCCAGCCTCTCTGTGAGAAAATAAGTATCTGTTTTAACTACACAATCCGTATTTTGTTTAGGTAGCCTAAGCTGACTAATACAGCAGTTTATAATTAATGCGCTGATAGCAGGTCTGCTGGCATGTTGAACAAACTGCACCACACATTTTAAAAGAAACTGATTACTTATGGATTTAATTGGACAATAGTCTCAGACAAAAATCAAAACTTTTTCTTGGAATTATAGAACCAAAAAATCTTCTATAATGTCATGGCTATATTTAATAAAGGCTGTAAAATACTACATTTACTATATGTTTGTCTACAGGAATCTTGTAGTACTTGTAACAGTGGTTACAAATCCTTAAGTTTGACTATATATAATAATACTAAAGAGATCGTCTATTTATTGAGCATTTATTATGTTACAAGAGATGTAGTTATATTACATCATTTAAACTTCACAGTATAGGGTAGATACTGTTACTTTTCCCATTCCACAGATGATGAAATTGACCACAGGCATGTAAATAATGAGAACACAGGGGTTTCATTGGATGGTGTTAATGCTTCATTAAACCATGGTACCCAATGCTGCACTTTCACCACACACACACACACACTTGCCATATGGGATATGTGTCTATGGGACAAGGCACCCCTGAAAAATGCTGGCTGTATTATGCCACTTTTCTTTCTCTTTTTGTAGATGTTTTTTAGAAAATTTTTCTTTCATCAACACACTTCTTCAGAGAAAAAAAGAGTTTACCAAGATAAGAGCTCTTCCATTTATAATCACTTTTCAGTCTTGTATCCTTGAGCTTACTCAGAATTAGTTTGATTGAGCTCTTGTCATCTCTTGGAAAAGACTAAACATTTTTTACATGTTGAATCCGTCTAATGTATTCCTGACAGTATCCATAATTTCAGTTTTGAAAGTACTTTATTCTTATCCTTGCTGCTGCTGCTGCTAAGTCTCTTCAGTCATGTCCAACTCTGTGCGACCCCATAGACGGCAGCCCACTAGGCTCCTCTGTCCCTGGGATTCTCCAGGCAAGAATATTGGAGTGGGTTGCCATTTCCTTCTCCAATGCATGAAAATGAAAAGTGAAAGTGAAATCGCTCAGTCGTGCCCAACTCTTAGCGACCCCATGGACTGCAGCCTACCAGGCTCCTCCGTCCATGGGATTTTCCAAGCAAGAGTACTGGAGTGGGTTGCCATTGGCCTTCTCCGATTCTTATCCCTACATATAAAGAAAAAAAAAAAAAATGCACCCACCCTATCCCAAAAACAACAAAAAAACAGGGAGAGATCCATCTGCCTCTCCCTACTTCAAGAAATATACAGAAAGAATCATATATTTTTTAACCTCAGCTTCTATCTTTCTCCATTGATCCAGGCCCAAAGAAAGTTTCTAAAAACTGATGGAAGCCACCAAAAGGTACACCAATGATGTATACAAATGTTTATTGGGATAACTTCCTATCTATCCAGCTTTCCCTAGACCATCAAAATGAAGGGACGGAAATGGCTCATGTGCTTAGAAAATTTCCCCATGGACCTGACAAAAAGGAAGGAGGGTCAACTTGTTAATAATATATTAGCAAGAAGCAAAGGTTGAAATGGTAGCACCTTCCTGTGCTTCTTGCCATAAATGTCTAATGATATCAGTTTCTTCAGCGAAACAGGCTGTTACATTTCTAAAAGTTTAATATTTAGGTGTGTCACAAAACTGGCATTAAACAAATAAAAGCTTGTCATGTAACTAAACAGATGTATGATGTCTGATAATAAAACATCTACATCAAGGGAATGACTTTTCCTGTGAGAAATAACCTGTGATAGTTAAGGCTGGTTATTATAAGGACTTGTGGAAAGCATTCCTTGAGAGGATAGGAAATCCATTTAGAGATTTAGAGCAGTAGCTGTGTGGACAGGTGAGTCAGAGGAGGCTCCCAATTTCCTTACTTGAAGTGGGTATTTTATCCATTTACCTAACCCGCGGCCATAATCATTGTCACTATCAGAAAACAATTTATTCAAAAAAACTTGAAGAAAAATTAAATATGGAAAATCAAACTAAATTAACAAATGGAAAGCAGATAGTACCAAGTGACTAAAACTGAAATACAAATAATAAAAGTACTTAAATAAGCAATAGGGCTTCCCTAATGGTTCAGATAGAAAAGACTCTGCCTGCAGTGTGGGAGACCTGGGTTTGATCCCTGGGTTGGAAAGATCTCCTGAAAAGGGAATGGCAGTCCACTCCAGTATTCTTGCCTGGAGAATTCCATGGACAGAGGAGTCTGGCAGGATATAGCCCATGGGGTCACAAAGAGTCAGACATGACTGAGCAACTAACACGCAAAGAAATAATATGTGCTTTAAAAATAAAAGAAATCAGAAAAATTAATTTGTAAAGATAGAGATACATTAATGCAGTATAAATAATGTTGGAAGATAAACATTTATTGTGTATAAAAACGTACATGAAACATCTCATAAAAGTTATAAACATACAAATATTTTGGATTGTAGAGTGAGAGTAAAAAGACCTAAAGATATTGAGTGTAGTTTACAATACAGAAATTAGGACAATGAAGACAGTCAAGAAAAACATGGACTATAAGTCCGTGGAATTCTCCAGGCCAGAATACTGGAGTGGGTAGCCTTTCCCTTCTCCAGGGGATCTTCCCAACCCAGGGATTGAACACAGGTCTCCTGCATTGCAGGCAGATTCTTTACCAGCTGAGCCACAAGGGAAGCCCAAGAATACTAGAATAGGTAGCCTATCCTTTCTCCAGGGGATTTACACGACCCAGGGATCAAACCAGGGTATCCTGCATTGCAGGCAGATTCTTTATCAACTGAGCTACGAGAGAAGCCCTAACAATGATTAGACAATGAGATAATAAAATTTAAAAGTTGTACAAAAACATCATAAATCAAGACAACGACTGAAAAGATACCAAGATATTGACCTAAATTCCAGCAAAGCATGAAGCTTTGCCAATGTTCTGATATGAATGGCATGAGTTTAATATGGCAGTCAAAAACTTATTCATAGCAGAAATTAATAAGCCTATGTTAAAAGAAACTAGCCTACACCTATCACAATACATTTACAAGTCTATATTTTAGATATGAGCATTTTGGACTATACAGAAGACACTTTACGAACTTTTCTGCTAGGTGGAAGGAAAACATTTCCATTTTACTATAAAAACTGAAGTACATATGTATGATTATTCATGTCGAGATAGGCTGTTAGGTTGGGCATGTTTCTTTGTGAATCTGCTTTGGAATCCAAGGATAATGTTTAAGAAACAAAATAATGAACTCTGAGTCAGACAGATGAGTGATTTTAAGAGATGGCCTTTTAAAGTCTGGTGTTGATACTGATGTGATACTCTTCTGCATGAAGAATAAATAGACTTGCTTGGTAATTTTTGAATCCCGTATTTAGCCTTCCTTTTGTTTGTAGTTCACTAGTGAAGGATGATGTGGCAAACCGCCCTGAGGTGGTCGTATAATGAAGCTGTGAGTCCTAGTGTCAGAGAAGACTCTTGAGAGTCCCTTGGACTGCAAGGAGATCCAACCAGTCCATTCTAAAGGAGATCAGCCCTGGGTGTTCTTGGAAAGAATGATGCTAAAGCTGAAACTCCAGTACTTTGGCCACCTCATGCAAAGAGTTGACTCATTGGAAAAGACTCTGATGCTGGGAGGGATTGGGGGCAGGAGGAGAAGGGGATGACAGAGGATGAGATGGCTGGATGGCATCACCGACTCAATGGACATGAGTTTGAGTGAACTCCAGGAGTTGATGATGGACAGGGAGGCCTAGTGTGTTGCAGTTCATGGGGTTGCAAAGAGTTAGACACGACTGAGTGACTGAACTGAACTGAACTGAGTTCTAGTGATGCCTACATGAGATTGTCCATACAAAATACAGTTGAAACCAGAGGAGAGACAGGAAGGGGAATAGTGGGTTGAGGCACACGGGAAGCAGCTCTGGGCTCTTATGAAGGGCAACGGGTGAGAAGATACCTAAAAGATGAGATACGTAGATCTGGGTAGTGTCATTGGGAAACTTTAATATTGTCCTATAGAAGTAAAAAGGTTGAGGATTAAGATACATATTTTACACCTTACGTGTCCCCTCAGAGACATCCATGAGGACAGAGTTCGGCTTTGGGTTCCTCCCTGTCTGTTCTTCCTTGTCTCAGGCTAGCTGGGGGCATACTCTCTCCCTGCTCTTGGCTCAGCATCCTTGTCCTATCCAACACCTCCTGATGCATGCACCAAGAACCCATGTACAACCACCTTCTTAGCTCCCTTTAAAGCACTCTGTACTGAACCTTTTAGCTCCATTCAGATTGGCAATCTTATATTGAATCTGATGGCAGCTGAATCTGAAAAGAAAGCAATTAGATTATACTAATTGTTACCCAAAGTATGAATAGCTGATAACCCCACACCCACTTCTAAATCCTTCGAGAAGAATTTACATTTTAAAATAAGACACTTTAACCTTAATAAATATTCAGTTGATGATAATTCAGTCACTATGAGAAAGTGAAAAAGGAAGAAAATGGGACTGTGAGAAGCTTTGGGGCAGGAGGAGCATATTTAACGACTTTTATAAGTCTCACGATATAATTTGGAATTTGGGCATAAAGTGCATGACCATTCTGAAACACTGGTATTTGCTAATTAGTGCCTGATCATGTTTTCTGTGATTGCTTTCACTTTTGCATGTATTAATTCATATAGTGTTTTGGGCACAAGATTTATCTTGGTTATTTCCTTGATGAAATTTCTGGTGTTTGTAGGCAGCACACATTTATAAGCATAATCCTTGTCATGCTCCAGTTTCTTTCCAGGCCATGGTAATTGAATTTCTGTTCATTAGAGTAGAGAATTTTTATTTTTGGTAGAACACGTTCTGTTTTGTTGAAAAGATACTATAAACAGAGGCAAAGTGAGCTCCGTAGGTAAAGTGAGCTCCGTAGGTAAAGCAATGACAAAAAATTAACAGAGCTGTCAGTGGAGTCAGAAGGAGGTTGCTTATATATCTTTCCTTAACTAAAGGTTATGACGTACAGGCATCTAATACACGTATTTATCCATCGACTTTTCCGTAAACTTGAACATCTCCCACTAAGCTAGGAAGAAACTGTGTAGGTAGCACAACTGTGATACGGAGCTTTGGATATTTTTCACTGATATTTCTCATTCTCCAAGTTTCTCTTGTGTCTCTAAAGCACAATCTAGAGTGTCAAGTGCAAGGAAAGGGAAAAAAATTGGAAAGTTGCCATTTTCTGAGTTTGAAATGCATCTAGGAAAATGAATCCTCTAGAGGAAAAGTGAGACTGGGCAAAGATGATGGAAGTAGTCTGAGGAGAATCCCAGCAGCAGAGAGCTCTAGGCCCGAGGTAAATAGTACACATTTCCCACATGGCCCCTTCTTGTTCCTGTGAATGCATCCAAGAAATCACTGAAGACTAACCACCGACTCCTACAGACCTGGGCCTGGATTCTAATTCTGGTCCTTAGTCAAATGTGAATTTGGATGAGTAATTTCTAACTCTCTGTGCCTTGATTTCCAAGTGTATAAAAATAGAATTAAATATGTCTACTCTGTTGATTTTAAATGGTCTTTGAAAAAATCAAGTAGCACAGTAGATATAAAGTTTCTTTATGCTATTAACTTGTTTCAGGCCAATGTTGTCATTTCTTAATAGAATGTCTTTCATGAGACAAATATTAATAGCAATAATACTTAAATTAATAAATGTTCATACCTGACAATATGGTTTTCTATAGCAATAGCAACTGCCAACTCAAGCACAAATGATATATATAAGAATATTCATTTTAGTAATAAATTTAGTAATAATTCAATAAGTCATTGACTCAGTGACTTACTGAATCTATTTCATAGATTAATATAGAGCTATTCTGTTAATGTAATAGTGTGCTTGTACTAACAAGGAGTATTTTACAAATATAGTTTGTGAAAATAGTTTGCATAAAAGTATATGTTGTTGTTATGGACTGAATGTGTCTCCCCAAAATTCATATGTTGAAGACCTAACCCCCAACATGGTAGTACTTGAAGATGGGGCCTTTGCGAGGTAATTAGGGTTGCTGCTGCTGCTGCTGCTAAGTTGCTTCAGTTGTGTCCGACTGTGGGACCCAGAGACAGCAGCCCACTAGACTCCCCCATCCCTGGGATTCTCCAAGCAAGAACACTGGAGTGGGTTACATTAACAGAATAGCTCTATATTAATCTATGAAATAGATTCAGTAAGTCATTGAGTCAATGACTTATTGAATTATTACTAAATTTATTACTAAATTTATGCATGAAAGTGAAAAGTGAAATTGAAGTCGCTCAGTCATGTCCGACTCCTAGCGAGCCCATGGACTGCAGCCTAACAGGCTCCTCCGTCCATGGGATTTTCCAGGCAAGAGTACTGGAGTGGGGTGCCATTGCCTTCTCCGAATCAGGGTTAGAGAAGTTTATGAAGGTGGGGTCCTTATGGTGGAATTAGTGCCCTAATAAGAAGAGACATGAGAGAGCTTGCTCTCTCCCGCCATGGGTGTTGGAAGAAGAGGTCATGAAGAGCTCACAGGGAGATGGTGGCTGCCTATAAATCAAGATAGGAGACCTCAGAACAAACCTGACTTGCAGGCATCTTAATCTTAGACTCTCCATCCACCAAACATGTGAGAAATAAATTTATATTGTTTAAGCCACCTAGTCGATGGTATTTTGTTATGGCATCCTGAGCTAGAATAGTTATATAAACCTACTTTGTTAAAAATCCTAATATGTGTATAAGGGAAGAAAATGGAAGAAGAGGCAGCAAATACTTAAGAGTAGCTAGCACTGAAATTTAAAATTCAGGGCTTCCCGCTTTTCACTATATAAATATGTACATTATATAACTATTTTCTAATGTTTTTGTGTTATCATTCTGATGTGAAAAAATAAAAAGATACTCTTATTTAAAAAGTAAATTGGAATTAAAATTTTAGGAGGAATGCTGTAGTTTAGGATCAAAAGGATTGATACTTTTCCTGATTATGTTAGTTTTTAAGCACATACCTTAGGCAAGCATTCAGCTTACTCAAACTTTCTAAACTTCAATCCCTTCATTTGTAAATTATGTATAGCAATATTTGCCTATGGAAATATTGGTAGTGTGTAAACAGATAAAACATAGAAAAACTTTCAGAAACCATAAAGACACTTATCATATATACAGTACATCATAACTAACTTTGTCATTAAATATGTTAAGAAAACATATTTCTGGATAAGAAAAAATAAAAATATCTAGACATGGAACTTTGAGAATTAGTAATATACAAAGATGCTTTTTTTTAAAAGTTATTCAGTCATTTGAAAAGGAGTGAAAATTGAAACCGTTTCCATCAACAACCATATTTGGGAACAAAGAGCACTTTACTGCTCTGAGATGTCACATGTCTCCAGTGATACGGTTCTTATCTTTATTTATGGCAGTATTCAGTTATTCTCTGTCTACTAAGCTTATCTTTCTCCTTTTGAACTTCTCTGCTTTTAAGTTTTTCAGTGTATATTTCAGAAAATAGAGCTAACATTGTTCGATCTGATCAGATGAGATTAGTCAAGATCAGTGGCTCTTCATCAGGTTCAGTAGGACCTATTGACAGAAAACAATACTCTGGATTTGCCAATGAAAAATAATATGCACATTAAAAAAGCCAAAAATCCCCAAGCCTGTTCTGTATATCTTGAATGGTGCTGAATTAATTTTAGCAGTGGTTATAGTAAGATACTAAGAACAAGTTAAGTTTGATGTTGAGCAGCTTCACTGTGTGTTTGACAGATAAATCACTCTGAAAAAAAGGGGTCCCATTTTCCTGTCACTTACCTTCATTTTATTGCAGGAGTTAGAAGGTTGATAAAACAAAGGTCATATATGGCACAAAATTGAAAAAAACAAACACCCAAACCTGACATTGCTTCCCTAGAGGAAAAGTTTTCTGCAGAATAATTGGCATCTGCAGCTAAAAATAAATCAGCCCTTGATATCATCATTTGCTCAACTACTAGATACATCACCTTGCTGGAAGACATATGGATACTCTGTCATAAGTATATAGTCATAGACATCCAAAACTATGGACTCATTAGCAGTTAATCAACTCTCTAATTCTCCAGCTCTGATCAACAGTTAATCTGCATTCTGTCTCCATAGATTGAACTAAGTCTAAATCTGTCATATATAAGGAATCATATAACATGTGGTTTTTGTGACTGGCTTCTTGCATTTAGCATAATGTTTTCAATGTTTGTCTATGTTGTTGCATGTATCAATAACTTCAGTTCTTTCTATTGTAAAGGAATACTTCATTGTATGAATGTACCGTATTTTGTTTATCAATTCATCAGTTGTTGGATATCTGGGTTGCTTATACTTTTTGGCTATTATGAATAATGCTGCTGTGACCATTTATGTTCCAATTTTTGTGTGGAAGCATGTTTTCTCTTGGGTGTACAAATAGGGGTGGAATAGCAGAGTTATATGGTACATGTGATGAAGGAAAGAGACAAAACATGAATTTCAGGGGATGGCCACATTTAAGTAGTTGATGGGAAGGTTAAATTGAAGAAGGGAGTAAAAGAGAGCTGTGTTCTGGAACTTAAGAAGAAACTATGTCAATGCTATAAATAGTTCATGCAGAGCAAGAATAGGGACATGGATACTTGGATACTAACTGTGGAGAAAAGCAGATCAAACATTGGTGACCTTGCAGAAAAGAGTTTTGGTAGACTGAGAAGAGTGGTACTGTACAAAAAGGTTTAAGGAGTAAGAGACAGGAAGGTGGCCAATGTAAAATAATGTTTAGCAATTTTGATTTTGAAAGGGAAGACTGTGGTAAGGCTATAGGTCAAAGTAGGAAAGTGTGTTTATAATTGGAGAAAAAAAGTCAGTACAAAGAAAAGAAACCCTAAGTGTGAGGGAATGGTTAATGGAGAAAAGTAGCAAGTGAGGTGATAGAGCATAAAACACAGAATATACAAGCATAGGCTGGAACTTCTGTGAGAAGGAAACACTTTTCTAAAAGAATTTGAGGTAGGGAATGAAGCTGCTTTAGGATAAATATTTATTTTAATTGCAAAAAAATGCATAGCTCATTAAATGATTATCATTTTTAACATTTATTGAGCACGTATTTTTTTTCAGAAACTCTGTTAGGTGCTTTGTGTATGGAATTTAATTCTCAAAGTGATTTTATGGGGTAACATTATTATTATTTTTTAAAGTCCTTACACTACAGTATATTTGATATATTACAATGTTCTTAAAGAAATATTTTACTACAATGAATTTCTATAACAATTAGAAATTAAGTATTTAAATTCATAATTATTATAATGATAATTAGACCTGTAGATCAGAAACTTAAGGTCATCTGTGCCAAGTAGCTAATAGATATTCAGATACAAGGGCAAAATTTCAAGGAATTGTTGGGGTAACATTATTCATCACAATTAACAGATGACAAAACTGAGGCTTAACATGTAGGATCAGGCAGAACAATGAAGGTGTGATTTAGACCCAGGCTTGTATAACTTTGCTTTTAACAAGTATCAGTTTTTCTATTATGTTAACCATAATCATTTCCATAAATTAGAAGAGGCTGTCAATTGTTGATGTTTGGAGTATGATCTATGTTTGACTAGATGTGTGACCTGTTTTGGAGAAGGAAATGGCAACCCACTCCATTGTTCTTGCCAGGAGAATTTCATGGATTGAGGAGCCTGGTAGGCTACAGTCCACAGGGTCACAAAGAGTCGGACATGACTGAGCGACTTTAAATTTTTTAATGACTAGGAATGTAAATCTAGAGGGGACATAAAATATGAAAGCCTAAGTTAAGCATTTGATTCCTAAATGTCTATTTTTATTGAACACAGGATTGACTATTGTTCACAAGCCAATAATTGGAGAGACAAGTGGCAGTAGAAAAAAAAAAAAAAAAGGTGCTTTGATCAGGAAAATTGGTAACCTGGGATTAGGTAAACTCATGTCCAAGGACCAACTCCAAAGATTCTTCTCAACTACGGCAATTTTAAAAGGGAAAAAAAGAGTGCAGAGATGCAAGTGAATCCTCAAGGCAGGAAGTTGGGGTCTGTCTGCATCATTCTCTACTGAATACAGACAAGCTGACTCTGTCTTTAGACATTAAATTGACTATGTGATCTGCCTGTAGGGTTGCTAAGGGGGCTGTTGGTAGTAGAGAGATGCATGTCTTTTAATTGATAATTATTCATTCTTCTTTTTACCCAGGAAAAGAAGCAACATAACAGGCAAAGTGTGTGCTTTCAAGGGAACATAAGGCAAGAGTTAGTTTCAATTACTTAGTGACCTCATTCTTACAATTAGGTTCTTTTATGGTTAGAGGGGAATAGAAATGACCAAAAACGAAAGGGGCAAAAAATCTGCTTTCACTATCTTTATCAGAGCTCAGGAAAAAAATGATATGTAGGCTTCTTGAGATAGTGCCCCACTCTTGAATATATTTATTGTTGTTCAGTTGCTAAGTTGTGTCCAACTCTTTGCAACCCCGTGGACTGCAGCACACCAGGCTTCCCTGTCCTTCACTGTCTCCCAGAGTTTGCTCAAATTGATGTCTGTTCAGTCGGTGAAGCTATCCAATCATCTCATCTTCTGTCACCCCCGCCCCCTCTTGCCCTCAATCTTTTCCAGCATCAGGGTATTTTCCAGTCAGTAGGCTCTTCACATCACTGGCCAAAGTATTGGAGTTTCAGCTTCAGTATCAGTCCTTCCAATGAATATTCAGGGTTGGTTTCCTTTAGGATTGACTGGTTTGATCTCCTTGCTGTCTAGGGACTCACAAGAGTCTTCTCCAGTACCACAGTTTGAAAGCATCAGTTCTTCGATGCTCTGCCTTCTCTATGGCCCAGCTCTCACACCGTTCAAGGGTAAAGCTTGAATACATAGCTTTACGCTCGTCCAGTAGGGAGCAGCACACACCAGTATACACTGCCACTCACTGTCCCTGAGAACAGTGCAAGGAAGAATTCGGGAGAGTCCATTGCATAAATGTAGTGAAAAGCTGGACCTACTCCAATAGGGTCCTACCTTCAGAAAGCAGTTTGGGACGTACATAGATCACAGTTTCACTTCGTATTATGTTATATATTCATTAGTTAAAAGAGCTGTATTGTCAATTCTGTTTGAGTGTCATGAGGAAGCTTCTTAGAAACTGAACAGATTATAAATTAATCTCTAGATAAAATAAAGTTTAATTTAATATCAAATATAAATGAATCCTTAAAACTCAGAATCATAGGAATTTTTACAAAATCAATGCTTAGAAATTGATGAATTTTAGGTTTTCCAGCACCTAAAATTTTGGGGTATGAGTAAGAAAGTAATATCAATTATTACCTATATAAAAGTGAGCTTGATGCTGCTATAAGATGAAATTAATTTCTATATTTAAAAGGCCACTTAAATAGTTGGGTTTCTGTCTATGACATATCCTTTGTTTGCTATTAATTGGGTTCAAATCACTGCTATTTCATGAGATGCTCTGTTTTAAAAAGTTGTTTTATGAGTTTAGTATAATTATTAAATGTAAAGAAGAAAAATCATTGTTTGTTAAGGACACAGACAGGAATTTTAGAAATAGAAGCTTAATTCAAACCGCCTAGTAACTAAGCTTTATGGTTAAAGAAAAAAGAAATATTATGTTTCAAGGCAATCTTTTATATTTACCTTAATAAACACAAACATAAAAATCTAGAACACATTAATTCTAGCTTTTGAGTGTTCAGAGCTACTAATAGGAAATAAGCTAAATTTCTCTAAACAGTCTAGCAGGAACTTTGTGTGTATTATATCATTTAATTAGTATGATTTTATAGTTGAAGGAAAAAGAGTCTTTAATAGATTATGCACTTTATCAAGTGTCACATAACTGGTAAAGCTAGACTTCAAACACAGGCCTATCTAGGCCTAACCCTAGATCTCATGATCTTTCCCCAAACGACAACACCCCATTCCCCTGATTCCACAAATAAAAGTATTTGAATCTACCATAAAGAATGATTTCTCATGAGTTAGGAATCATAAAAAGAATTGATACCAAGATGGCTCAGAACAAGTGGTAAGAAAGTAGATTGCCTTCCCAGCTTCCTTTTCTACTCTTGTATAACTCTACTTCAGAAATGTAAGTGGTGTGGATGCTAAATCATGTCTATTCTTTGTGACCCCATGGAGTAAATCTTTGTGGCTCCAGCAAGAATACTGGAGTGGGTTGCTATGCCCTCCTCCAGGGGATCAAATCCACATCTGCTGCCCACATTCTTTACCACTGAGCCACCTAGGAAGCCCTAACTTTAGAAGACATTCCTCAAATCTACACACAAGGCTGGAGTAGGAGGAGCTGTACATACAGACAGTATCTATCATTCAGAAAGATGTTACAGTGGCCCTGTCCTGAAGGAACAGCCTCCTCTTTTAATTCCTGTGTCTCTCCTCTTCCTGCTGCTGCTGCTGCTGCTGCTGCTGCTGTGGGCAGTTTCCTTCCATTCTCTTCTTCTGGATCACACTGCCTTTGACGGGCTGGGCTCGGCTTCCTTCTCTTTCCCATAGTCCATTCCTAACCTTTTAGACCACCTACATACCATCAAAATACAAGGTTCTGCAATGCAGGCTAAAAACCAATCTGTGAAGTATATTTAATAATGGCTATACTTTGTAAAGAAGAAGGCAATGGCAACCCACTCCAGTACTCTTGCCTGGAAAATCCCATGGATGGAGGAGCCTCGTGGACTGCAGTCCATGGATTCGCTAAGAGTAAGATACAACTGAGCTATTTCACTTTTATTTTTCACTTTCATGCATTGGAGAAGGAAATGGCAACCCACTCCAGTGTTCTTGCCTGGAGAATCTCAGGGATGAGGGAGCCTGGTGGGCTGCCGTCTATGGGGTCGCACAGAGTTGGACACCACTGAAGCAGCTTAGCAGCAGCATACTTTGTAATCGAGTTTTTGCATTTCTTTTTTTTTAACAACTTAATTGAAGCTTAATTGCATACAGTCAGCTGTACAGATTTAACGTATACAGTTTGGTTAGTTTTGACATTTATGTATACCTCTAACACTATCACTTTAATGGGCATAAGAAGTGAACTTGCTCAGTCGTGTCTGACTCTCTGCAACCCCGTGGACTGAAGCCCGCAAGGCTCCTCTGTCCATGGGATTCTCCAGGCAAGAATACTGGAGTGGGTTGCCATTTCCTTCTCCAGGAGATCTTCCCAACCCAGGGATCGAACCCGAGTCTCCCACATGGCAGGCAGATGCTTTATCCTCTGAGCCACCAAGAAACCCATAACAAATACTTCCATAAATCCAAAATGTTTCCTTATGCTGCTTCGTGATATTGTGATTTATAGTAAGTAATAAATACTTGGCTTTCGTCCTGTTTCTGTTACAGAGCTCCTAAAATCCTTGTTGTTCAGTTGCTAAATTGTGTCCAACTATTTGCCACCCCAAGGACTGCAGCAAGCCAGGCTTCCCTGTCCTCCACTCTCTCCTGCAGCTTGCTCAAGTTCCTGTCCAGTGGTTCAGTGGTGCTATCTAAACATGTCATCCTCTGCTGCCCTCTTCTCCTTTTGCCTTCAATCTTTCCAAGCATCAGGGTCTTTTCCAATGGATTGGTCCTTCCCATCAGATGGCCAAAATATTGGAGCTTCAGCTTCAACATCAGTCCTTCCAATCAATGTTCCAGGTTGATTTCCTTTAGTATTGACTGGTTTGATCTCCTTGCAGACCAAGGGACTCTCAAGAGTCTTCTCCAACACCACCATTCAAAAACATCAATTCTTTGGCGCTCAGCTTTCCTTATGGTCCTTACTCTCACATCTGTGCATGACTACTGGTAAAACCATAGCTTTGACTGTACTGACCTTTCTCAGCAAAGTGATGTCTCTGCTGCCTAGGTTTGTCATAGCTTCCCTTCCAAGGAGCAAGTGTCTTCTAATTTCATGGCTGCATTCACCATCAGCAGTGATTTTGGAGCCCCAGAAAATAAAATCTGTCACTGTTACCACATTTTCCCTATCTATTTGCCATGAAATGAAGGGACTGGATGCCATAATCTTAGTTTTTTGAATGTTGAGTTTTAAGCCAACTTTTTCCCTATCCTCTTTCATCAAGAGGCTCTTTAGTTCTTCACTTTCTGCCATTAGAGTGGTATCATCTGCATATCTGAGGTTGTTGATATTTCTCCCAGCAATCTTGATTCCAGCTTGTGTTTCATCCAGCCCGGCATTTCACATGATGTACTCTGCATATAAGTTAAATAAGCAGGGTGACAATGTACAGTCTTATTGTACTCCTTTCCCAATTTTGAACCAATCATTTATTTCAATTTTGATTCCATTTGGAACCAGTCAACAGTTTCTAACTGTTACTTCTTGACCCACATACAGGTTTCTCTGGAGGCAGGTAATGTGGTTTGGTATTCCTGTCTCTTTAAGAATTTTCCAGTTTGTTGTGAGCCACATAATTAAAGGCTTTCTCGTAGTCAATGAATCAGAAGTAGATGTTCCTCTGGAATTCCCTTGCTTTGGCTATGATCTGATGAATGTTGGCAATTTGATCTCTGGTTCCTCTGCCTTTTCTAAACCTAGTTTGTACATCTGGAAGTTCTCGGTTCATGTACTGCTGAAGCCTAGCTTGAAGGATCTTGAGCATAACCTTACTAGCATGGAAACTGAGCACATTAGTCTGTAGTTTGAATATTCTTTGGCATTCCCTTCTTTGTAATTAGTATGAAAACTGTCCTTTTCCAGTCCTGCAGCCACTGAGTTTTCCAAATTTGCTGACATAATGAGTGCACACTTTAATAGCATCATCTTTTAGGATTTGAAATAGCTCAGCTGGAATTCCATCATCTCCACTATCTTTGTTCATAGTAATGCTTCCTAAGGCCCACTTGACTTCACACTCCAGGATGTCTGGCTGTAGGTGAGAAACCACACCATTATGATTATCCAGGTCTTTAAGACTTTATAGTATAGTTCTTCTGTGTATTCTTGCCACCTCTTCTTAATCTCTTCTGCCATTTCTGTCCTTTATCAAGCCCATCCTTTCATGAAATGTTCCCTTGATAACTCCAATTTTCTTGAAGAGATCTCTAGCTTTCCCCACTCTATTGTTTCCTCTATTTCTTTGCATTATTCATTGAAGAAGGCCTTCTTATCTCTCCTTGCTAGTCTCTGAAACTCTGCATTCAGTTGGGTATATCTTTCCCTTTCTAAAATTCTTGGAATTTACTAAATAATAAGAGTGATAAAGATGTCTTTTGTTTTTTCATAAAAAGCCATTCCAGTCACTTGAGTTTGTCACTGAGTGATTTTTCTCAAAAGCCTCTAGATGGGGCTTCCCTGATGGCTCAGTGGTAAAGAATCTGCCTGCCAATGCAGGAGACAAGGGGTCGATATGTGCTCTGGGAAGGTTCCACACTCCAAGGAACTACTAAGCCCATGCTCTACAACTATTAAACCTGTGCTCTAGAGCCTGGGAGCCACGACGACTGAAGCCCACACATCCTAGGGCCCGTACTCCACAATAAGAGAAGCCACCAAAGAGAGATGCCTGTGCACCACAGTTAGAGAGTAGCCCCCGTTCTCCGCCACTAGAGAAAAGCCCACACAGCTGCAAAGACTCAGCACAGACAAAAATAAATAAATAAAATTATTTTTTATAAAGCCTCTAAATAACTACAGGATTGAAGCTGGTTATCAAGGGAACCAACCATGTAATTAGAAGGTTGAAACTTTCAGCCCTGTCCCTACCTTCAGACTGAGGAGAGGGACTAGAGGTTGAATGAATCACCAATGATCAATGATTCAGTCAGTTATTCCTACATAATAAAGCCTTTATAAAAAGCCAAAAGGATGAGAGCAAGAGAGATTCTGGGGTTGTAAACATGTATCGGGAGAGGTATGGGGGCCGTAGTGCGTCTGGAGACTGCACACCTTCCCACACCTCTCACCCTAGGCATCTCTTCCATATGACTATTCTTGAGTTGTATTCTTTTATAATAAGCTGATAATCCAATAACTGTTTTCCTGAACTAGGTGAGGCATTCTAACAATTGATGGAACTGGAGAAAGAGGATCAGGAATCTCTGGTTTATGCTGGGTTGGTCAGAAGCCCAGGTCACAGCCTGAGTTTCAGTTGGCATCTGAAGCAAGGGCAGTCTTAAGGGACTGAGCCCTTGCTAAGTTAAGTTGCTTCAGTCGTGTCCGACTCTGTGCGACCCCAGAGACAGCAGCCCACCAGGCTCCCCCATCCCTAGGATTCTCCAGGCAACAACACTGGAGTGGGTTGCCATTTCCTTCTCCGATGCATGAAAGTGAAAAGGGAAAGTGAAGTCGCTCAGTCATGTCCGACTCTTAGTGACCCCATGGACTGAAGCCTACCAGGCTCCTCCATCCATGGGATTTTCCAGGCAAGAGTACTGGGGTGGGGTGCCATTGCCTTCTCCAACTGAGCCCTTAACCTGTGGCATCTCTCTGACACTTTTTCTAGGTAAGTATTATCAGAATTAAATTAAGTTATATGACACTCAGTTGGTATCCAGTGAACCAAAGAATTGCTTGATGTGGCAAAAACATATCTGGTGTCAGAAGTGAAATATTGAGAATAGTAATAGTGGTGGACAGAAAACAGGAGTGGATTTTTATTCCCTTGCAATCCATCTGTTACTCCATTCCTGTCCCCCAGCAACCATTAATCTACTTTTGGTTAATAGATATTTGTTTATGAAATCTTAAATTTATATGAATGGAATCATGCTGTTGTAGATACTATATGAATGATCAGTAAAAGTATGATAAAAGTAAATGAAAACTTCACTGAGATATTGATACATATTTATTTAGCTCATGAAGAAAACTGACCTATTCGAGTAAGAAACTACAACTATTTACTCTGGCCCAGGGATGTAAAATGGTACAACTACATTGGAAAAGCAGCTTGGCAATTTCTTAGAATTTGAACTATATGATCCAGCCATTCTACCTGTATGTATTTACCCAGGAGAACTGATACCAGGATTTGTACACAGATGCTCAGATCAGTGTTATTTGTAACAACCTCAAACTTGAAAAACCAGTCCAATAGCCCTCACTATGTGAGTAGAAAAACAAAATATGGAATATCACTCAGCCAAAAAGAATGAACTATTGATACATGCAACAACATGGCATTTACATGGGATCACATGTTTAGAGCCACTGTCTGCCTTTGAGGTATTCTCAGTAAAAGAGAGAAGAAGAGAGAAGAGAGATCTGGCCTTAATTTAATCATTTGAAGACTTTCCCCACCCCAAAATATCTTCCTGAGACAGGTCCCCTAATTTAGATTGTTTGCAACCCCTTTCCCTGTGTCCCTTCTTTTGGGGAATTTCAAACATGATAGTATTGAACTCGCTTGTGGTGCAATTGGTAAAGAACTCTCCTGCTAATGCGGGAGACATAGAGAGGTGGCTTGGATCCATGGATTAGGAGATCAACTTGGAGGAGGCATGGCAACCCACCCCCACATCCTTGCCTGGAGAATCCCATGGACAGAGGAGCCTGGCAGGCTACAATCCATAGGGTCCCAAATAGTCAAATATGACTGAAAAGACAACATGCATGCAACATGACATATTTTTAGTCAGACTACATAGCCTCAGATTTTCTCAGGCAGAGTTAGCTCCAGATATTAACAGTGTGAAAATATTTTAAAGTCCTCCCCCAACAACCTATGAAAAGACATAGGTTTGTGAGAAATGAGAAACATATAAGCAAAGTCTCTGTAGCATTTATATCTACTTGAATTTTTAAGGCTCAGGTGAAGACCCAGCAAAATCCTGAGAGCAAGGGTACATTTTATTTAAGTAGTATTACTTCAGATTTATTCCACTTTGAAAACAAAATATGAGCTATGTAAGAGATTAACTAAACCACTCTATCCCTTTTAAGATTTTACTTCCTCATCAATGGGCTTCCCAGGTGGAGCTAGTGGTAAAGAATCTGCTGACCAATGCAGGAGACACAAGAGACCCGGTTCAATCCCTGGGTTGGATGACTCCCAGAGGATGAAATGGCAACCCACTCCAGTGTTCTTGCCGGGAAAATTCCATGGGCAGAGGAGCCTGGTGGGCTACAGTCCATGGGGCCGTAAAAGATTAGCAAAACCGCTTTACTCCTTTTAAGACTCTTACTTCCCCATAGCCTAATTTACTTTATAGTTTGTTGTCCCTTCATAAAGCTCTTCTCGTTTGATAACCTCAGACATTGTGTTCAGCCATAAATTCTCTTTATATTATTCATACTGAATCAAGTGGCTGCTTTCCATGTCATTATAAAAAAATTCTTATTCTTCATGTGGATTTTGGTATGGTCTGTTTGTCTAGAGGTTTCCAATTGGCTCATGGGCAATGGACATTTATTTGTTCTTCTTAAGATGAATCCTCTGCTCCTCTCTCAGGTTTTTAGTTAGAGCCATTGCAAAAAGCTTAGTTTTTCCTTTACCCTTTCACTTCTCTTTCTGTTAAATTTCTTCTTGCTTTGTTCTAATAGACAAAGCATATGCTTCTCTCTCAAGCTGATAGAGTGGTGCATATTCAATGAATCCCATATCTCTAGATATGGCCCTGGCCAGGATCACTTTCCTTCATACTGATTTGTCACATTTGCATGCAGCCTACATGCCAGTATCTACATTTTTCTTTTCTCCAGTTTTGTAATTGTTTTCACTATCTTATCTTGCAAAGGAAGACCCCATCTTATTAATTGAAAGGCATCTTCTACTAGGATCAGCTATACCAACATGTGGTAGGGGAAAGACTCCTAGATAAGAGGATCAGAATCTTCATCCAGACTTTGAGAAGACAAATGATTCATAAAGACTTGATCAGCCTTTACCTGTCACAAACTGAAATATGTTAGTACCTGTGAAATTTTTACTTAAAGTAGAAGGAAAATAGCACCACAAACTTTCCAATTGATAGGAATTTAATTATATCCTGAATTCTTTTTAATATTATAAACATTTTTCTTCTGATTTATACTTATTTACTTTTGTTCAAACATACCCTCTCACAAAATTGTGACTTAGAATTCAAAACATAATTAAGTTTTAAAATATCTGTGATTAAATCAGATGTACTGCAGACTAAACACTTTACATCTGTTTCATCTATCCAGAGAGGACAAAATCAGAAAGCATTATCAATAAGCTTCTGATCTCCTTTGATACTTGGCTCTATGGGTGTGTTAACTACCCCTACTTACTGGTTGCACTTGTCTGAATGCCCAGTGGGTTTCTGAGGGTATCCCTTCACCATAGGATTGGAGGAGCCTCCGCTCAGGGAAAGGATGCTGCATGAACCAGACAAGGCTCTGCAGAAATTTACTTGTGTGGTGATGTTGAAACACTGGCTGAAGTAAGAGAGGAGGCCAAGAGATGTGTGGAGAGGTGATACACAGCCACTGATGTCAATGCCAGTGTTAGCAGATAGTGGGATTTAACAGCTGTTCACCTAAAATGCAAATGCTCGAAGGTAGAATTGCTGGTAAGTGATTATAATATAAGCTAGTTTGTAGGAATTTTATACATTTAATTAGTCAAATCTCAACACAAGGCCACCAGATTCAGTTTGCCATTTTCCTGCTTTTTCCCAAAATGTGAATCAAATGTCAGATGGTTCCAAAAATACTGATTCCTTAACATTTTATTTATTAAATAATATTGTAATGACATTAGTGAGATTTTTATCTGGTATAGAAATTGAAGCACCTTACCAGATCTCCTAAATGGGTAAATACAGCCTTCCAGTCTTTATATTAGCACATTTTACTACGCTCATATTAGCATGAGAAGTTATTTTTAATTGTTGTTGAATTAACAGCTGATAAGAATTCTTAACTTATTTTTGGTTTTTTAATTAATTTTTATTGGAGTATAGTTGTCTTACTGTGTTGTGTAGTTTCTGCCATACAGCAAAGTGAATCAGTTATATATACATATATATTCACTCGTTTTTAGGTTCTTTCCCCATATAGGTCATTGTGGAGCATTGAGCAGTGTTCCCTGTGCTGTCCAGTAGACCCTTATTATCTACTCTACATATACTAGTGTGTGTATGCCAATCCTGATCTCCCAGTTTATCCCTTCCTTCTCCTGTCCCCCTTGGTAACAAAAAGTTTGTTTGCTAACCCTGTGACTACTTATGTTTTGTAAATAAGTTCATTTGTACAATTTTTTTTAGAATCCACATATAAGTGATATTATATGATATTTGTCTGTCTCTGACTTCACTCAATATGACAATCTCTGTGTCCATTCATGTCACTGAAAATGGCATTATTTTATTCTTTTTTATGGCTAAGATCCCATTGCATAAGTTGTACCACATCTTTTTTTATCCATTCATCCATCTTGACATATTATACCTTATGTATTTACATTTCACATCTTTGAATATTACAGAGTTTTTTATTTTACTTTTCTCATTGTAGAAGTTCTTTATTCCTATGAATAACAACAGACTTAGTGACTTGAAACAATACAAATTTATTATCTTATATTTTCTCTGGATCAGGAGTCCAATTTCCCATAAGGCTAATGGTTGTGTGACTGAGACCCCTGATTTCTTGCTGGCTGTCAGCTCCTAGAGACCATAGGTCCCCAACCCACACATAGGTCCTCTCACAATGCAGGAGAGCATCTCTCTGCCAGTCATCTTTTAAAGGGCTCACCTGACCTGGACAGGCCCACACAGGAACTGCCTCTTTTGATTAACTCTTTCTAATCACAGGAGTGATATCCCATCATATTCATAGCCCTGCCCACACTCAAAGGCCCACATTTTATAAGATGTGTGCACCAGAGAGAGAAATCTTGGGGTCATCTTATATTTCTACCTACTACACTGAGCTAACTTTAAGACATAAAATAATGTATTCTATAGGTACAATACTTGGGTCAGTAGATCAATGTTTAAAATGAAGTAGAGGACAAACAATTTAAAAATAAGCACGTAAGCATTTCAACTGGTTACATGAATGTTAAGGATAATTGCCTTATTTTTCACATGAATTTGAAATGTCTTAAGATGTTGAATAAAAATTGCCAAAGAACTACCTATTTTCATTCACTGAAAATCGTATTGATTATAGACATGCTAATCCAGATAATTACTTTAAAGTACAACTTAAACTATAAGAGCAATAGCAACATTGTAAAATCTTTAGCAAAATGAGGAAAAAGAATTCCTCATAACGTCAACCCCAGGCCTCTCCACCTTGCCTCCCTGACTTCCCTGACTCTTCCCAATTGACTTGCTCATGGTATTCATCTTCTCACCTACTATCCCCACGACTCCCCACCACTGTCCTTTGTTACACCCCAACTGGTTTGTTATACCCCAACTGGCACATTCTTTTGCTTTTTCTCTAGTAGCATCCCATTGACTCCAGCTTATTACCCATATCAATTCCTGCCATTTCTCATTGTGCTGCATGTATACTGAGTCCCTTCTGGCTTCCTGTGCTATTTCAGAGACTGATCAATGCAGTTTTATGTATAAATCCTCTAGGCCATGTCCATTGTGCTTGTGTATTGATATACGATAAAATTTTATATTTTCTTTGTGAATTAGCTGAAGTAGATACAGGTCCTCGTAGCCTCTGGTAAAACTTAGATATTGTGTTTTAACAAAGTGAGATTTATATCTCGTCACTTCTGTATTTCTTAGGAGGCTACAATCACAATAGTTAACAGCTAGCCTTTATCTGTTTAATACTCCCCATACACTATGCTGTGTGCTTTATATACATTATTTACTTCTTACATTAACTCATTGAATTAGGAAACCATTATCATCACCACTGTTACAAACTGAATGCCTGTGCCCCCATAAATCCACGTGTTGAAATCTTAACCCTCAGTGTGATGGTATTAGGTGGTGAAGTGTTTGGTAGGTGATTATATCATGAGGGTGGAGCACTGAAGAATCAGATTAGTGCCCTTTCTTCCTTTTACTGTGTGAGAACTTGTGAGGAGACAAGCTTCTATGAACTAGGAATTTGTTCTCATGAGACATCAGATTTGCTGGCACCTTGATCCTGGATGTCCTAGCCTCCACAACCATGAGAAATAAAATTCTGTTTCTTATAAGCCACTTGATCTGTGGTATTCTCTTACAGCAACCTGAATAGACATTAAGGACAGAGAATCTGAAGATCATAGTTGAACTCACATAGCAAAGCTGGGGTTTGAACTCAGAGTCTGAATCTTACATTTGAACTTGAGCTCTTACTGTTCTAAGCATTAGACTACAGTCACATGGCATCATTCCCTTGAAAGGCTGCGGCCTGAGAGAGTAAGGAGGAATGATATGAATGTTCTTGCTCATGACTTGAACTAACCTACCTTCACTTTGTAGTTTTTTAAATACTTGGATCCAAGTAGACTGAGTGACTTCACTTTCACTTTTCACTTTCATGCATTGGAGAAGGAAATGGCAACCTACTCCAGTATTCTTGCCTGGAGAATCCCAGGGACAGGGGAGCCTGGTGGGCTGCCGTCTAGGGGGTCACACAGAGTTGGACACGACTGAAGTGACTTAGCAGCAGCAGCAGCAGCAGCAGCAGCATAGCACATTAAGTAACTATTTTAAAGTAATGTGATAATAATAAAGTTTAGAGGAGTGTGTCTTCATGATTCAACCTAATCTGAATTGCTATTTAAATGTTAATTTTCTCAACAACATTTTATATGATTCTTGTTCATTTTTACATGTAGTTACTGGAAACTCATGTGAAAACTCGTGTGAAACACGAGTGAAAATCATGTTACAAACAACATTCAACTGAGTAAATTTTAAAGATCTTATTGGCTTTATTCAGTGATTCATGAATCAGGCAGTCTTCATTCTAGCAGAGAGAAAGGGGCTCTGAGGAGCTTTGAAGGACCTTTACAGGAAGAAAGGAGCAGGAACAAGTAAGTTGTACTAGGCAAAAAAGCAGGTTGCCTATAGCAAGGTTTCTTTTCCTTTAGAGGATGCTGAGGGTCTATTAGGCAAATGACCTCACCAGTGCTTACCAGGTGATTACTGTTTGACTGGTTTCAGTTTCCATTTCTGAGAAAGCCAAAACTGTAACTAAGTCAAGTCTCAGTTTGGTGAAATGGGACTTTAACATAAGTGACTTCATTTTAAGCTTGTTCTCTTCTTTTTAGTACTGAATAAAAGACATCATGCACAGATGAATCAAATTCAAATTCAACTGGTAATCACTGAGATCTACAGGGACCAGAAAATGTAATAAGCAATTTGGACTCACTATCTCACTCTACTTTCGTGGACACCATGACATGCAGATGATTCTGCCCTTTTAGTCAAGCAAACTAAGTTCTAAAAATGTTATATCATTTACTGAAGCTTAGGTTAGCTAAATAATAGAACTAGGGTGGATCTGCTCATGAAATTAAGCCACATGTTCATTCGAGTAGAGGGAAAAGAGTTCAGGGTACTAGAGATCTTTTAAACTTACAGAAGAATGAGACAGGACCACTGAAGGCTTGTTAGATGGTGTGTGTTAGAACAGACTTACATGCTTCAGTGGCATATTTCATAGAAGAGAAATATGAAAGGATATTAAAAGGGTGAGTAATAAAATAAAGATGATGTTTTTATTAGGAAAAACTGAAATCAATGCTACCTTACCTGTCCTCTTTATGGTCAGACTTCTTAAAAAAAAAACAATTCATTACTTACTGTCACCATTATCCTTTCATTCCTTGAGTCATGACTATCTGACTTTGTCAAATGTCACTTTGCCAAAATGTTGTCAGTGACACCAGTGTCCCTAAATCCAATGGATATATACATAAAACTAATTTTTAAAATAATTTAGGTTTACCCATGTTTATCATTTATTTAATCCTTCTTCATGTTTCAGACATTCCTTCCCAGATTAGTTTTTTTGGTATACATTAAAACTGAGACTTCCCTAGTGACTCAGTGGTAAAGAACCCACCTGCCAGAGAAGGAAACACAGGTTTGATCCCTGGGTTGGGAAGAGCCCCCGGAGGAAGGCATGGCAACCTGGTCCAGTATTCTTGCCTGGAAAGTCCCATGGACAGAGGAGTCTAGGCTCCTCCATGAGGTCACAAAAGGGTTGGATGTGACTTAGTGACTAAATAACAACATGTAAAAGTATTGATACTTTTTCTCCATTTTTGAAAACTTCTCCCACGTTGTCTTGTTCTTGCACACTCCCTGGTCTGAATCCTACTTCTTTTATTTTCCTTTCCTTTTCAGTGTACTTTGCAATCTTCTCTTCTTGGTAAAACAAACAAACAAACAAACAAAAAAACTTCTACAGTTCTTACAGGCTGTATCCCAAGCTCTTTTTTCTTTCTACTCTATGTCCTTAATCTTGCTTGAACCTATATTTTCTATTTTACCTGATGCTTCACAAATGTCTGTCTGCAGTTGATACTTCTCTAACCTCTGGGTAAGAATTTCTAATTACCTATTCAGTTCAAAGGGGATATATCCAAAACATCTCAAATTCATTTTGTTTTAAAATCATTTTCATCTATTCCCTCTTCCCTCCTCAGATCTGTTCTTCTTCTACCATCTCCTACCTCAGTATGTCTCCACCACCCCTGAAATTTCCTCCCCGACTGCCCACTTAGGCCCTACCGTTATCTGCCAACAGTGACTTCATCACCAAGTTCTTTGGTTTGGCCTCCAGACTACATTAGAAGTCTGTCTGCCCTTTTATTCTCCATCTGCGTTGTCCTAGTTTAGGTTGTTGTTAATCTCCTTTTGGAACATTTTGAGTAGCTGCCCACCTATTGTACTAACCTAGCCTTCCTTCCTCTAGTCATTTTTCCATACCACACCCAAGGTCATCTTTTCAAATTGAAAATCTTATACCATTCTATTTTTGAACACTTGTTTTTAAAATATAGACAGAAATCTTAAAAGACCCTATGCGATCTGATCTTTTTAGCTTTTCCCCCTCTTCCTCTTAGAGCTCTAGCCACCAGAGCCTTTTACATACACAGAATTTCTTTTACCTCAGGGCCTCTGTTCATGCACTTACTGTGGCCTGGAAGCATTCCTTTCCTCCCTTCATCTTGTTACTGCTTCCTCATCCTCAGTTCAAGTTTATTTACTAAGAAAAACTTAGCCCTCTGACTAGGTCACTATTGGCATGCTATTGGCTAATTGTGTCTTATTCACTGTTTTCATAACATATGCTGCATTTTACACTTGCAATGATATTAATTTGTGTAGCGAATTTCCCCCTCCTAAACTAGAAGTTCCAGGAAGGCAGGACTTGTGCTTGTTTTTGCTCATCATTGGAACTCTCTAATTTGATAGAATGCCATTCATTAATAGGTGGATAATATATATACATTTACTAAGTAAATTAATAAGTGAATGGTTTAATAAATTTAAGATTGGCAATCCTACCTTTGTTATATAATTCTTCTGGATATACATAGCTTATCTACCTTACTAGAATAGTCTGTTTTGAAAGTGGACACTAATCTTACCCACTCACAATTCCCTCAACTGTCTAAGTTGGAATATAATAACCAAGGTATAGTAAGTAAGCTTCATTAACATTGAAACTGAAAAAAATACAAGTGAAAATAAAACTTAATTCAAATCAGTGTTTTATTTTTGGTGTTTTAAGCCATGTTTCTCCTACTGCCTACTCATAGATATCAGAAATTCTTCGGTGTTCTTCAAACCAACAGAATTGGAATAGGAATCCATTAACCTATATTTTTAAACAATTGCCATTGGTGTTAGCAAGAAAAGTTTATGAAACATCAATTTAATGCAGTTCAGTTCAGTCACTCAGTTGTGTCTGACTCTTTGTGACCCCATGAATCGCAGCATGCCAGGCATCACCCACTCCTGGAGTTCATCCAAACTCATGTGCATTGAGTTGGTAATACCATCAAGCCATCTCATCCTCTGTCGTCCCCTTCTCCTCCTGCCCCCAATCCCTCCCAGTATCAGGGTCTTTTCCAATGAGTCAGCTCTTCGCATGAGGTGGCCAAAGTATTGGAGTTTCAGCCTCAACATCAGTCCTTCCAATGAACACCTAGGACTGGTCTCCTTTAGGATGGACTGGTTGGATCTCCTTGCAGTCCAAGGGACTCTCAAGAGTCTTCTCCAACACCACAGTTCAAAAGCATCAATTCTTTGGCGCTCAGCTTTCTTCACAGTCCAACTCTCACATCCATACATGACCACTGGAAAAACCATAGCCTTGATTAGACGGACCTTTGTTGGCAAAGTAATATCTGCTTTTTAATATGCTATCTAGAAAAAAAAAATTATGCTATCTAGGTTGGTCATAACTTTCCTTCCAAGGAGTAAGTGTCTTTTAATTTCATGGTTGCAATCACCATCTGCAGTGATATGTCTATATTTACAATAGATATAAGGAAAAACCAATGACATTATGTACACATGTCTAAGGAAAAAGTAAATCTTTCTTACAGTCTTCTTACTTTCCTTCTTTCTTCATCCATATGTTAATATTGATATAGCCCAAAATCAGAGTCAAGTTTATTTACAATAGACTTACAAATCTTGCCTTTCTCGTCCCCTGATTCATAAGTACACTTTGGATTTCATCTGACCAATTTTTGCTAAGGGCAGAAACACCTTTGTCCTGTGTGATAAAGAAATTGTTACTTGTGACTTGAGGTCAGTGATTCACTAGTTAAAATTAGATGCTGAATATGTGTTTGTACCTAATGATGTGTATTATATCCTAATGATGTCTCATACATTTTATTGCCTATTTTTTGGGAAGTCTCAACCTAAGCAATAACATTTTTCTAGGTTTAACTCTGGAAGTTAAATCATCTGGAAAATAGCTAGGCTGAGAAAGCCACATTGAGATTATTTCAAAATAGTTTCAAGGAAGACTTGTATGCAGATGAGTGACCTCATATTGATTTTATGTAAAGGAACAAATGATTTCTTAGAGAAACAGAGAATCTTGTCTTTGGTTCAGCATTTTACAATGATGAGAAATCAGATAAATGACATTCTGATGGTTCCAGTTTTGGAACAATTAAGATTTGTGTCAGGGTAAGATTTGTGTTTCGGCATTACAATTTCATAACTTAAAAATGGTGTTCAGTTCACTTCAGATACTCAGGATGAAAGCCAGATATCTGGAGAACTCCCAGGACTTCTCTTTATTCAGGCCTTTAAAAAAAAAAAAAAAAAAAGATAAAAAGCAAACTGCTGTACCAAATAGTACCATTCAGAAAAAAAGCAGCAGGGCTGGCTCCTGGTATAAAACCATCATCCACAACATGGCCTCACCAGGCTCGGTTCATTGCTCTCTCTCCTGCGATCTTCACACTGTCAGTTATTAAAACTGCCCTTTGTGGTGCTGGAGTCTGTTCCCTGTGTCCATGATCTAAAGGAACACAAACGGCACCCTTATTTCATTGAAACTGTGTGAACACATCATGATATGCTGAACAGAATTGAAAACTAGAAAGTAAGTAGAGAAGACTTTTGTCCCAAGGACCTATCACAAAGTCTTTGCAATAAAGCTATTGCTATATTTATTACCTAATATTTCCCAAGGGGCTTCTCTGGTAGTTCAGATGGTAAATCATCCATCTGCAATGCAGGAGACCCAGGTTCGATCCCTGGGTCCAGAAGATTCCCTGGAGAAGGAGATGGCAACCCACTCTGGTATTCTTGCCTGGAGAATTCCATGAACAGAGGAGCCTGGTGGACTGCAATCCATGGGGTCATAAAGAATTGGATACAACCGAGTGATTAACACACACACAGTATTTCCCAAAATATTAGCTGCGAAAATAATGGTTCCAAAAAAGAGTTCTTTCACTGTGTCTCCTTCTCAAAGATACACAGTGTTAAAGGAACTTTTAACTTTATTTAACTTGTCAACTGAAAGGAAAATACACAATGTCAGAGTCGTGTTTTGAGTTTCAGTTTTATTCAGGGATCTTACTAAGGACCATAGCTGGGGAAACAGCCTTTCAGACAGCTCTGAGGAACTGCTCTGAAGAGATGAGAGGAGCGAATACCTAGTTAAATTTTTGGCTAGGAAATACATGTAGTCAAGCATACATCTTGGTTAAATATATTGCTGCCAAGCACAAAGACCAGAGATCTCAGCTTAATGATTTTAATGTTTTTCTGTGATGTATGGGAAGATGCATGAATCTGGGTTCATTGAAATACTTCTGGAGACATGCATCTTAGCTATCTGGAGGGCCCTTTAATCCTGGTTTTCTTTTTTAAAATTGGAGTTTAGTTGCTTTACAATGTTGTTAATTTAGGCTGTGCTTAGTTACTCAGTTGTACTGGATACTTTGCAACCACATGGACTGTAGCCTACCAGGCTCCTCTGTCCAAGGGGATTCTCCAGCCAAGAATACTAGAGGGGGTTGCCATACCGTCTTCCAGGGGATCTTCCCTATCCAGGGATCAAACCCAGGTCTCCCACATTGCAGGCGGATTCTTTATCATCTGAGCCATTGGGGAAGCCCAAGAATACTGGGGTGGGTAGCCTATCTCTTCTCCAGGGGAACTTCCCAACCCAGGAATCGAACTGGGGTCTCCTGCATTGCATGTGGATTCTTTACCAGCTGAGCTAGTTTCTGCTATACAATAAAGTGAATCAGTTATACATGTATATAAAACCCCTCATTTTTACCACAGACCATTGAGTAGAGTTTCCTGTGCTAAACAGTAGGTTATGAATTGGGATATTGGGATTAACGTATATACACTACTATATATAAAGAAGATAACTGGAGGATCTCAGTTTCCTTCATCCTTAGTTCTTCTCAGGGTGGGCAGATGCAGTGGTTGCAACTTAACCCTTGTAACTGGATGGTGAGTGACACTGTTCTTTTTGTTCACACAAAAGTGTGTTTGACAAAGCTAATCCCTCAACACTTATTTTTGAAGTTGTTTAATGTAGGAAATTCTGTTCTGTTAATTTAAAAGTGTCTTGATGACAGAGACCTCAAATTGAACTTTAAGGATTTCACAGTAACTTTCAAAGTACCTTTTCGTGATGGTTCCTTGTTGAAAAACTGAATGCATAGTTTAGTGTAGGATGTATAGATGGAAGAATGAACAAGCAAAGAAGTAACAATAATTCTTAGGTCTAACACAATGGATATAATTATTATAGTTAAATTTAAGATGACATGTAAGGTGATATCAGTCAGACGAACCAATATTTGCAAAGAGAGAGTGAGAGTGAAGCCACTGAGTCGTGTCTGACTCTTTGTGGCCCCACTCCTCCATCCATGGAATTTTCCAAGCAACAGTACTGGAGTGGGTTGCCATTTCCTTCTCCAGGGAATCTTCCCAACCCAGTGGTCAAACCCGGGTCTCCCACATTGCAGGCAGATGCTTTACCTCTGAGCCACCAGGGAAGTTATTATCTTTGCAAAAGATAAAGAAAATATTTGCAAAAGATAAAAAATCCTTCAACATCATCCTTTTAATCCTGTCGACTAAAAAATAGAGTCACACCCTGAAAATAGAGAGTTATTTTATTGGGTGCTGTCAACTAGAAAAAGATATACAACTTGACAGTTGTGAGTTAAGTTTTATTTGGGGCAGAATGAGGACTGCAGCCCAGGAGGCAGCACCCCAGAGAGCTCTGAGACACTGCTCCAGAGAGGAAGCAGGGGAAGGTCAATATACAAGATTTTGGTGAAAGGAGGAAGTTCAATACCATTAAGCATTCATTTTACAAAAGGTTTTCTGCTAGTTCTGAGGATCTGATGTCACCATGAAGGGATCTAGTGCTTTTCTAGATATGAGGAGATACAGGGGGTTGAGATCATAAAATCAGTTCCCCAAAACATCTAACTATCTAAAGAACTGTCTCACCAGATTGCCTGGAGCACAGACTGCCTCGCTCCACCCTGAACTCCCTCAAGGGGTGTTGAATGTCAGCAGCTGCAACAGCACAGGGTTCAATCTCCTCAGAGGCAGACGGCAAATGTCCTTTTCATTCAGTCTTTGGCAGTGCTCTTGGCAAGTGCCAGTTTGTAGTTGACAGAATATTTAGGACTCAGAGCCCAGGGGACAGCATCTCTGTAGCTCCAGAGATGAAGAAAACGGCTCCAGGGAAGCAGGAGGGGTAGTCAGGCTATATACAAGTTTGCAGCAAAGGGAGCAGGAAGTCTGAACATCAAAGATCAGGTTTCAAATTAAGGAATTTAGCATTGTATATATAAGAAGGTGCAAGCCTCTGGCCTCACTGAATTCATTCCTTTCATATGCATCTCAGCTATCTGAGCTAACTCCCTCATAGCTCAGTTGGTAAAGAATGCACCTGCAATGCAGGAGACCCTGGGGGTGATTCCTGGGTCAGGAAGATCCCCTGGAGAAGGAATAGGCTACTCACTCCATTATTCTTGGGCTTCCCTTGTGGCTCAGGTGGTAAAGAATCAGCCTGCAATGTCAGAGACTTGAGTTCAATTCCTGGGTTAGGAAGATCCCCTGGAGAAGGGAAAGGTTACCCATTCCAGTATTCTGGCCTGGAGAATTCCATGGACTGTATAATCCATGGGGTTGCAAACAGTCAGACAGGACTGAGTGACTTTCCCTTCATTCAAGTATCTGGGGCCAAATTCTGTTTCCTTGTTGACCCTAAGGAGTGGCAGATTGTTGCTACTCACATTCCGCTAGCTCTTCAGCAGTCACCTCGTGGAGGTGGCAGCATCTGCTGTGCTACAGTTTCGGGAGCCCTTGTCCACATTTGGGGGGCAGAAACTGCTGATGACTATGAAATTTCTTGCTTATCGATATGACAGGAGATATTTTCATTTCACAGGATACACTTCTAAATATTTTCTAAACTTCCACCTCCCTCAAATCCCTTCCTCCCTCTCAGCCAAGAGCTCTGTTATGCCATGAGTCCTCTTTATATATCTCTATGCAACTTCACAACTCCATGTTAAGCTTTCTACCCCCTCTACTAATAAACAATCATCTCTTCTAAGCACTTCACACATATTATCTCATTTATTCCTGGGCTCTGACCTATAACTGTTATTATTTCCCTCATTGTGTGAATGTGGATACAGTGTAGTTAAGAACTTTATTCCAGACTATGCAACTCATCAGGGACAAAACTAAGTTATCAGCCCAGATGACAAAGAATCCTCAGGCACCATTGTTCTCTATTTATATTCTGTCCACACTAGAGAGCAGGTTTCACTTGGGTGTTTGCCTTTAAAAGCAAGCGCCTTTTCTCTTGGTGACTCATAGCATCTTCTCACACATATGAGTCCCTGTGACAATGAATAAAAAGAAACCCACATGCTGAAATTGTAACTCTGAGTATTATTGCAGTACAATATAGTAATTATGTATCATATTAATTATGGGACTTTAAGGAAAGGGTAAAATATGTTGAATATATTCAATCTCAGAAGACAGAATAATTTATAATATAGTTGAATTATTCATTATGGTTTAAGATACCAGAATTTGAAAGGAGCAAATCCTCTACTGATCTGAAAATATCGTGTTTAGTAGGAAGTTTCCTGTATAGACAGGTGATCAAAATTAAACACTGTTTGAGCTCTAGATTGGCAGTTTTTCATACCCTGCTTATACAACTTACACATCTAAACATAAGATTCTCTTTCAAAATTTGTGCTCAGCTATACTATTCCTGCTTCTTGCCACTCCTTGTTGGTATGGAAATAAGATATGGCACCACATGGGTTACTCGGTGAAGTGATTTAAAACTGCAGCATGTTTTTATTACAGCTCTAATATCCTTAGTCAGCTGATGGCTAGAGATTAATGTCACAATTATTATGTGGATGTTTGGTATGCCTGCCTCCTGGGTTTAGAACACTTGTAAAATGCTGTGGGCTCAGCTGGGCTTTTTGTGGCCAGAGCTCACAAATGTAATATAAATAATCTGATGGGCCTCTGCTGAGATGGGGTTTGAAGATAGGCCTCTCATGGAGTAATACTTGATTTAACTTAGGGGGGAAAAAAAGACTTTCAAAGTGAAATTATTACTTTCAGAAGGCAAATATCACAACACATTTTTTACACTGCCACCTGATCATCAGAAAGTCAAATTGCCTGCACTCACCATCCACATTGTGTGAGTTTAATAGATGGCAAGCTGCTTGTCATTTTGTCTCATCAGGCATGAAGGAGAATTTGCTTTTTCAAATCTCTTTAAAATTCAAAGTTTACATTTTTAGAATTGAAATACAACTGAGAGATAGCACAGACAGTCCATAAACAGTAGAAATTTATCGACTCTTTAAGCTTTTTTTCTATGTAATCATTTAAAAAGTCTCATGAATTATATCGGAAAAATTTAAAATTCCCAACTGGTTGGCTTAAATTTGTGAGTTCAGGAAGGACAGGTAGGTTTCAATAGTTTGAAACACATTTTAAAAACAATGTTTAGCAAAGGTATGTTAGGTCTTCATGAAGCATGAGGTGATGAAGGCAATTGTATTTAGCAACTTGGCTCTATTAATTTACAGCAAAAAAAAAAATTTAAGATTTACTAGATTTGATAGATTTAAAAATTTAAGAAAGGACATGAGAAGAAATCTAAAACTGTTATGATCTTTCTTCCTGTTAAACATACACACATACACACTCATATGATTAATGGAAATTACCAAACACCTAAATCTGTATCAAAGATCACAGTTACTAACCTCATCAAGATTAAGTCTTTATTGACTTCCCACCGAAATCTATCACCAACATTCTTATGCATCTCAGTGAAGGAAGTATCTTTTATGTAATATTTTTAAATGTGAGAAATTTTAAGGAAAATAATAGATTCAAGTTATGGAAAACATACTAATAAGAGTTCCACTATTATCTACTTATTGGTTTCCCTGGTGGCTCAGTTGGTAAAGAATCAAAGCAGGAGACCCAGGTTCAATCCCTGGGTCAGGAAGTTCCCCGGAAGAAGGGAATGGCAATCCACTCCAGTATTCTTGCCTGGAGAATTCCATGGACAGAGGAGCCTGGTAGGCTACATTCCAAGGTGTTGCAAAGAGTTGGACACGACTGATGACTAACAGAGATTATCTACTTATATTTATAGATATTAAAGGGTCATTGATCTGTTTATAAATTCTCCACGTTACATTGCAAGTTTTGAAGTGTAAGCATTTTCTGAAAAGCTGTAATAGAACTTTGATCAAGTATGTTTGATAATCTTCTGGAATGTTCCAGGTAAGGGTTATTTATAGTATAGAGAGAACTAACTTTAAAAGGGACTGATACTTTGATGAAAATATGATTTGTTTGTAAGGTGGTTGTGTACAGAGCAAGTTCAGAGTCTGTCCTGCTAAGGAGATAAAAGTTGCTTTTGAAAGACTTGAGGAGACTTAACAACAAAAACAAAAAGAATAGAAAAATATTAGCAGTAAATTTAAATCTTCTAATTATATAAAAATATCATACAAAGTTATGAAACAAATGTTTAAAAATTCTAAACATTAATTCTTTTATTGTTGGGTTTTGCTGTTTTTATGGACTTCCCTGGTGACTCAGTTGGTAAAGAATCTGCCTGCAGTGCAGGAGACCCAGGTTCAATCCTTGGGTTGGGAAGATCCCTTGGAGAAGGGAATGGCAACCCACTCCAGTATTCTTGCCTGGAGAATCCCATGGACAGAGGAACCTAGTGGGCTACAGTCCAAGGGGTCAAAAGAGTTGGACATGACTGAACAACTAATACAGACTTTGCTGTTCTAAGGTAGTGCTTTATGTGATGTAATTCTCCCTTTGTGAACAATTAAGGCAATGCTCACACTTTAAAGCTTATTTTTTTATACAAATGGACTAATTATTAAGGATTTTATAATGTTCAGCTATTCATTACCCAGAACTTCAAAAAGAAAAAAAATCTATATGTCTTATATGGCTTCTCTGGATCAAAAATCTCATTTCAAATCTCTGGGACGTTTAGATATGTCTCTGTTTATAGAGGTGACCGGCTGGCAGGACAGGCAAGACTGGTGTTGTTTTCTTTCAGATGTCTTTAGTATAGGATTAGCTAAAACTTCACTCAATAGTAATGTGTTTGACTTCTCTATAAACTTGTCTCTTCCTACGGATACCAATAGGATGTGGTAAATGGCTTTGGGAAACAGATTACTGACATATTTATGTAATCTTGTTTAGAATATTAAATTGGTATGTTGATTTACCAAATGGAAATTTTGCCAAATGCATTCAAGACTTTTTGCAAGTCTGAATTGAGGAGAAACAAATGATGTTCTTTTACTATGATACATCATTTTCTTTAGACATTTTTATTTCTTTCTGCCCCACCAGGAACATTAAGATAGAGTTAAAAACTGTAAAATACATGCACAGAGTAATAGAGCATGAATTTACTTGCCTTCCTTATCATGATAAGGCTCACAGAGAAGGAAATATAGGGTGAACAAGCACATAGAGTGGTAGTTAGCCAAGACCTGGCAGGTGAGGAGAGAACTGAAGAAAGTCAAAACCTAAAGGTTGTGTTAATTAATCAATGGATGAGAAGGATAGTGTTTTAGGAGGGAACACATTTGCAAGTGGATTTAGACTGAAGAATGGCAAAAGATGGGCTAGAGAGGAAAAAAGGTACCAGGTTAGGGAAGACCATGTAGATATTATGGCAGCTGGACTTTATGACACTGGAGAGCCATGGAAGCATTTGAAGCCCTGTCATGTAATTGTTCTGCATTTCAGAAAGTCTATCCTGTCAGCTGGGTGGAGAATAGACAGGGACCGGCAAGAATGGATGTTGGGAAGAGAGTTTAAGGAACTATGCCAGGAATCTCTGCAAGAGAGAGACTTGAACTAGACAGGGGTGGTGATGATAGAAAAAAAGCAAATAAAGAAATATTTAAGGTGTAGAGCAATAATAGAACTTGTTGAATAATTTAAGATAGGTAACAGATGAGAGAAAGTAGGGTAGAACCTGAGGTCTGGAATAATCAACTGAGAGATCACAGGAGGAGGGATAGATTTTTGAGATTAATTAAACTTACTAAATCCTGAGTTTAATTTTTAAGTGTTGCATTTTGCTTGTCTGATCATGTCCCCAAAGGCAGTTAAAATATATATCCAAGGATCAGGAAACTGATCTTAGTTAAAGAAAAATAAAGGTGTAAAAGTACTTCTGATTTCTAGATAAGAATAGCTCTTGCTGTTTTATTGTCGGGACTGCCCGCTCCCACTCCAGGCCTTATGGGCTCCTGCTTATTCTTCAGATTTTAAATCAGTTTTGACATCTCGAGACAGGGGTTCCCAGATCTCACAGATACAAGTTCACTTGCTTCATACTTTTATAGCTTTTTATAATAAATTTGTCCATCTACATGGACAGAGGAGACCGGCAGGCTACAATCCACGGGGTCGCAGAATTGGACACGACTGCACAACTACCATTTGCATCAAACACAACTGCGGAAAACCCAGTTTAGGTAGGTCTTTTCAGTAATAGTAACATTTACAGGATAGTCAGGAGTTTGAGAAAGAAGCAGAGAGACAGGAGAAAATTCAGGAAAGTGCGGCATTCTGGAAGCTAAATGAAAAGCAGCTTTCAAGGAGAACTGGCGAACAATCATTGGGTTTTGGTCGAGTAATTCACAAATATTCTTTAAGACAGTGGCTCAGATGGTAAAGACTCTGCCTGCAATGCAGGATACCCGGGTTTGATCTGTAGCTTGGGAAGACCCTCTGGAGGAGGAAATGGCAGCCCACTCCAGCATTCATGGAAAATTTCATGGACAGAGGAGACCAGCAGGCTACAATCCACAGGGTTGCACAGAATTGGACACGACTGAAAAACTACTACTTGCATCAAACAAACTGTGGAAAACCCACATATTGGCTCCACCCTCAGGAAACTAACAGTAAAGTGGAGAAACAAATATGCATCGATATCTGTGTACAAATACTGTGTACAAATATCAAACCTACACATAAATATTTCATTGTAAATGTCAGCAAGGTATAAAGAGTAAATTTATTATAAAAAAGCTATAAAAGTATGAAGCAGGTGAACTTGTATCTGTGAGGTCTGGGAACCGCCATCTCAAGATGTCAACACTGATTTAAAATCTGAAGAATAAGCAGGAGCCCATAAGGCCTGGAGTGGGAGCGGGCAGTCCCGACAATAAAACAGCAAGAGCTAAGGACCTACTGTGTGAAGGACCAGGGCCTGTGCCCTGACTACTAGATTTAACCTGAAACTATATTTTAGCATGAGAGTGATCCAAGCTTTCAGGAATTTTAAAAAAGTAGAACTGATTTATTACTCTTGGGCAACCCAGTTTGTGGGGAGGGCAGACCTATATCCTAGGGTAGACAGAGATATTGGAATTTAGTACTCATCTGTTTCAGTTAGAGAGGTCATTATGGGGGATATGACCTTATTGTTTATTAATTTGTTAAAAACTTATTAATGCCATTACATATGTGAGATACTATGGGGGAGAATGGGTGCCATATTATTCTTTTTACGTTATCATTAGTATTGTTTTGAGGTATAATTTATATGTTCATTCATTTTAAGCATATAATTGAGTGTTTGGCAACATAAGTTGTTACATTGGTCTTTAACATTTTTTTTTAAACATGAATCAGTGCAGTTTTACTTCTTTGGATGGTAATGGATGCTGTATTATACCTGGCTGAACTATGAGTTGCCCTCCTGGTGAAGTCTTAACTAGGGGCAATGCTAGGTGCTAGACTATTCTTTCCAGGAAGAAATAACACGTCTAATGCTCAATTGAGCAGTGAAAAGAGAAGAAAGTCACATATTTTATTAAGTCACATTTTAAGTGCTAATTAAAGACTCTTCACATATCATTCCTCTTCCTGCTGTTGTTTTCTTTCAATACACAATTAAGACAGTCTTACTCTGGTACCAGTGTTCAAAGATGTTGCTGATTCAGGAGCTCAGAGTGTATTGGTTTGTGGTGATTGTTTAATGTATTCTGTTCATCTGTAGATAAGAAAAGCAGCCACGTGGAAAAAAACTGTGCTTAATGTCTCACAGGGGCATGACTGGTGACAAAACTGAGATTTAAATGCCAATTCTCAAGCACAGCCAAGAGTTTCCTACAGTGACCATATCACCTGTCCTTGAGGGAAAAATGTAGTTCAAGAGGACTTCTTGCCTCAGATTCAGGATAAAATGCCTGATGAGTAATTTGCTCTTGAAATCTGAGTTTAATGAAGCCTTCATGTGTGGTGGTCTAGAATATAACTGCCCAGATACTTCCTCTCCTGCTTTAGAGCAAAACAGTGTGGCTGCTGCTTTAGATGATGAAGCAATGCTTCTTTTTATATTTACCAAAAAAATAGAATTATCAAAATGAACATGCACTTTTGTCTGTTTTAGATGTAATCCGTGTGGTTTGTATGTTTTTTTATAAAATTTTCTACCTTTTGGTTCAAAAGATACAGATGATTATGAAGGTATTATAGGGGAGCACATCGTATGTGTGAGTAACAACACAAAGTTACTCTTTGTTGTTGTTCTTTCTCAGATATGCTAGAAAGTAAACACTAGTGGACTCACTGTGATGAACGACTTGACTTTAACTCCAGGGGAAATAAAAGTACTTCATTTGTTGGTGAATTGTCTTTCCTAATTTGTGCTGTATATAAATGTACACTTGAAAGAAAGTGAAAGTCGCTCATTTGTGTCAGACTCTTTGTGACCCCATGGACTATACAGTCCATGGAATTCTCCAGGCCAGAGTACTGGAGTGGGTGCCTTTCCCTTCTCCAGGGGATCTTCCCAACCCAGAGATTGAACCCAGGTCTCCTACATTGCAGGCAGATTCTTTACCAGCTGAGCTACCAGGGAAGCCCCAAATGTACACTTGTCCATCAGTATTTCAAAAATGTCATTAAATATTCAGATTTTAACTGAGTAAGATCATCACAGCATAGATCATCTTTTTCTTTGGTGTTTTACATGGGGTGCTTTTCGTGTTGAACTTTCATATGCTAACTATATGTACAGTCATCTAGTATTTTCTCCAATGTAAGATTTTTAATATGTTAAAAGACAGTTTGCATTGGTTTTGATATTATACTGGCATTTCATATTTGACCACTTTTGTTTTTCAGGAAACTCACAGCAATATGCATTGAAAAAAAGATTTTCCATTCCATATGTGTGCTGTTTGTTTTAATCTGACCAATTTAGAAAATGTGAATGTCTTTCAAACAATCACTATATTTGTGTGTCGCATATATTATTCTTTACCTGAAAGGTATAATAATTAGAGGATTATTACTGTCCTTGTGAAGTAAATTAGGGTCTTTTTCTTTCTTTTTTCCTTCTTGTGACTCTATTTGTTTCTTAATTAGTGTGACAAAGGTGGTTTAAAATAACAATTGTACTATTACTAGTGAAAACTGTGCTGGTAGTGGCAGTGGTGTTAATAGAAAAATGTCACAGAGCACTCATTTTCCTCTTGATTTAGTGCAATGGTGGTTACAGAAAAAGTTGCGATAAAAAGAAAAATGGAATGGCTAATATTATTAGAAGAGTGGAATTTTACTTTGATTTATTGAAAAGATAACACACTAATAAGCATCTAATTAATAACTATTCACAAAACATAATTGTTAGGCTTCAAATTATTCTTTCACTCTAAGCTAATCAAGATTTTAGAAACAATTCAAATTAATGGAAAAATACACTTTGCAAAATTAATGGTTACTTAGATTTAATAATAGTTTGAAAATTGCAGAAAATAAAAGCATGCAAAGAAACTAAGTATCTGTATAATATCAAACAAATTTCAAGCTGTTTTAATAGCCATTACTCAAAAATTTGATTAAGATCGTGCATATTATGATTATCAGAAAATTATCATGTACTACTGAGCTGGAAACACAAAATGATCCGTGATTCCTAATAGGATTTTATTATCTGTGTCATTAACGTTACCAATAATCCAAATTCATTATGTTTGCAACATTTGAGTAGAAAAACACATGATATAAGTGTGCCCCCAAGTGGCTATAGGCTAGTTTGTAAAAATATAGAAAAATACCTAAATGTTTTGAATGAGGGCCTTAGCTGGTTATATTCTCCAGTAAATCCTGGCTCCACCTTAGGCAGAGGAGTGATGGTTATAACCCTCCACTTAGGCAGATTGTTATCTCTCCTATTTTTAAAGTTATTCCAAGTTAGAGAATGTATAATTCTCCTACAGTTTTTACGACTATTTTGTTTTTAGTAGATACACATTAATCAACCTTTCTACATGTGGTGTAGCACTGTGAAACCATATTAAGACAACAGAAAATATTTTTTTCCCTTGTATACATAGTGTTTGATTATGTTAAGCCTGAGTAATTCTCTGTCAAGTATTTAAAAATACCTTTTGTGTTTAAAATAGGATATTGGATTGAGTAAGAAAATGTGTATTAGGACAGGCTCACGGCCTATAAAAGTAGTGAGCCTATTTTTGTGATATACATGAAAATTGTTAATTGTTTATAAATGTTAATCAGTAGGATATTGGATATCTATAAGTTATGTTGTAGATTCCACAGAATTTGAAACCCCCTTTCCATAGACCTTCTTAATAAAGTTGCCAACTTTTGTATTTTGACACAAAGATATTACCCAATTAATACTCGTCTTCATTTAACTCTCCAGTCACTAGTTCCAAGAGGCAAAAGCTTATTTGTTGCTCAGCTCATGCTTCTGGAAGAACTCTGCAAGAACTGGTTATTAGTGACCCTGTTAGATGTAAGCCCACACCAGATTTCTGAGGCAGCGCAGTGTGTCTACAATTGGACATATGTTAGACAGTTATGAGTTGGGGGTATTAAAAATCTAAGACAAGAGGGTTATAAAACATTCTGAGTCAGGAAGAAAAGCCTCAAATAACAGAAAAGGAAAATATCATTATAATCACTTTTGAATTTTTGAATGACAAATACTACTTGTTTGAGATACTATGAAAGCAAAAATACTAACTATACAGTTAAAAGATTGAATTTTCAGTTGAAATAAAAGTTTTGAGTCTAATCAGTTGTAACATTTCTAGTCTCAAGGTGAGTTTCTTCTAGCTGAAGTATAACTTCCTATGTTTTCCATTCTGTTACTTTGTTTAATCTCAAATTCTTTGTATCCACTCCAACCGTTTTTAATTGAAAAATTTAAAAAGTAAAATCATAAATAGATTCAGTTTTAATGTGTACAATCATTGAAGAAATAATACAAACATTTATATTTCCCTACTAAAAATTTCTCTTAATTAAAATAGTTTAGCATAGTAATTGTTTTTGATTGTGAAGAAAAGTTTTTTTTTTAATTTAATTATAGAATTGGAAGGAATCGAACAGTTTTTAAAAAGATAATCCCAACTGACCTCTAATTTTAGTTTGGTAGTTTAACATATATTTTTAAAGTTCTCAGAACAAGATTTCATAAATAAATGATGTCTATTAATTTTTTGCTAAGATCAAAATGAGTTATATATTTTTAAAAGACCATTTCTGACCTTACCCTTTCTACCTATGTTATCTAAAATAGGAACTCTAAGCATAAATCAGAGTCAAAATATAAATTATAATAGTAATACTATTTCAAAAAATTACTTTCTGGAACATTCTCTTCACACTGATAGAGAAAAATAGATTAAAGTAGAATAGGAGAACAAAAAGACAAAGTAATGGATAAAATGTTAGTATTTGTAATCTTAATTTAAAATCTCAAAGCATTATATAGCTCCTAGTAAAATGTGGACTTGTGTAATAGATAATGGTTTTCAGCCAGAAAAGTGTATTGAGTGCCTGAACTAAATGATTTCTTGTGCATTGTTTGTCTTTGTTATCTTAGGCTCCTTAATAACTTGTATTTTGCAAAGAAATTTCAAATTAATTGTTCTTAATCTAACATTTTTATTTGATCGTATTTATTGATAACTCCTTGTGTTTTTGAAAATAAAGCCAGAAATGCTCTTGTCAAGGTTACTCACTGAATGGGATCATTCTTACGTGCTTAGGTTGGAAATGTATTACAGAACAGTGAAGCAGTGACACTGAGACAGGGCTCCCTAAATCCACCAGAGCTACCGATTGGCAAATTGCTTAATTTATATTCCTTTCATCTCATCTAATTATCTAATCTAATTAGCTCTCTTTTCAGAGTAATTATAGATCTTATGCACTGATCTCCTATTCTGACCTATATCACCTTCGACAAGTGGATAAGTTAAATGATATCAGACATGTTTTAAAAATACATGTTGTAAGTGATGCACACTTTAAAAAAGGAAAAAAAGTCATCTTTTCTGTTCATAAATAATGATTGTGTTGGTAATGCACCAAATAATCTTTTAAAGAGTAGGCTTTGACCACTAGCATACCATATAACATTAGAAAGAAGCATATGCTACAAACAAGAAGCTCAATGTTTCTCTTCTAAAAAAATCTCCTAATTATTTACTCTTACTTCCTACTTCTTATTCACAAAGCTAAAACACACTAGTGCTAAGATATTTAATTATTTTTTTTCTCTTGCGGTCATGATGTATTGTCCTCAAACCATTAATTGTAATAATGTTCCACGCTGCTCCAAAATAAAATGGGGGAAAGGAGTACTCCACTGAGGTTGACTCTTCAGCCTGAGCAGTCTTACACTGTCTTGATCACACATGGTCCCCAGTTTTCAGTTGGATTGGTACAAAAATACATTATTGAAATCCTCAATTCTACAGGTAAATTCAGCATTAATACTTTTTTCTTCCTATGGAAAAGTAGCAAATAAAATTGTATGCATTTCTTTGGCATGTGTAATTTCCATCAACAGGCACATGTATAGTGAACATTTCATTTGCACTGGTTGAAAAGGAGTAATTGACCAATAAAATGCCACATGTATCATCTTTGAATGTTTCTATGGTATAAGCACAGATATATTATCAGCAAAAATGAATGCCTCTCAAATTCTGGCCAATGGAAATAATATAGAATACATTGTTTTTTTCCCCAATCATTCTATGATTTTAAAATAGGCCACAATGCAGAATTTATTTCCAAGAAAATTCAGTGTCACTGATATGTACAGTAAGAGCACCTCCAAAATGTATCAGTTTTCAGAACTGAAGGCATCAGACACCCCAATCCTTGCTAATTCAAATAAATCAAAGCTTACCAAAGAAAGGTGACAATACATTAAAATGTTTGTGTGAAAAACATTGCCTTACAACACTAGTTATACAAGTTAGTATCTATTAAAACTGAATACATCACACAGGACCTTTTATATCTTGAAAAGTATACATGAGCAAAACTGGAAGAAAAAAAGCATCAATTAGAAAAGCCCACAGTCTTTCAGATTCTCTTTGATTATTATATCTGTAACTGCATCAAACACGAACTTGACATTTTGAGTATCTGTGGCACAGGTCATGTGGGAATAAATTTCCTTATCTTCTTTTTTTAAATTCAGGTCTAGAAACTGGTTCTTGATGTAATTCCCTGCATCTTCAAATGTATTTGGACCTTGTTAAAAAAAAGTTAAAGAAGTAAACCGTAATTGCATTTAAAAAGCATACAATTATAAATAATCTTTAGAATTTTACTTTGTGTGCTGTTTGATGTGCTCAGGATTACAAAATCAAAATGTCAATGGTTAATTATCAGGGATTTATATAACATCTACTTTGTGTTGGAAACTATGCTTACCCTACTGGGGGTTTCAAGTGGTTAAAATGTAATCTCTGCATGAAAACATCAAAATAGAGTAGAACTACTAACATATCTGGGACTCCCCTGGTGGCTCAGTGAAAAAGAACCCACCCACCAATACAGAAGACATGGCTTTGATCCCTGAGTCGAGAAGATCCCCTAGAGAAGGAAATGGCAACCCGCTCCAGAATTCTTGCCTGGGAATTCCCAAGGACAGAGGAGATCGGCAGGCTATAGTTCCTGTGGTTGAAAAAGTGTCAGACATAACATAGACTAAACAAGAGCAACAACTAATGTATGTATACAACAGAGTGAGTAAGAAAGCCTGGATGTATGTCAAAGACTATGCGTGTAAATATGTGCATGCTTGTGTGCATGTGTGTTAATATGAACTAAAAGAAAAGAATGGAAATTGAAGATGAGTGGAATACGTAATGAGGTAGTATTTGAGCTGGACTTTGAGGGTAGGTAGGAGAGAGAAAAAAATCTGTGTGAAGGAAAGCTAAAAAGTGATAGGCATGTACTGTAAGATTCCGGCTATATGACATTCTGGGGAGGGCAAAAGTATAGTAATAGTAAAAAGAACAGTGGTTGTAAGGGTTGGAGGTGAGGAAAAAGACATGAATAGGTAGATCACAGGGAGTTTTAGTGTAGTGACACTATTCTGTGTAACACTAGAATGCTGGGTACCTGACATGCGTTTGGTATTACCCATCAGACTGTGTAACACAGAGTTTATTCTGATGTAAAATATCATCATGGACTTTGGTTAATAATGTATCAATATCTGCTTATCAGTTGTAACAAAATAAATGTATGACACCAAGTCGAGGTGTTAATAATAGGGCAAACAGTGGGAGCTGACCAGAGAGGAAATATATGAAAACTCTCTATTTTCTGTTCACTTTTTATATCAACTAAAAATTGCTCTAAGAAATAAAGATTATAACTTATTGGAACACATAAAGTGCTTAATTATGATTCTATATTTAATTTGTAACATTCAATACAACATTCAGGTACTATACTTAATTACATGACAAATGTATAAGCATATAATTAATATTTATAAATAAAAAAGCTATAAGCAGTCATTATAGATTAGCCTAAGTAGCTATTTTGACAAAGTGCCACAACCCTAGCACATTTGGGCTACCCACATATCTAAGTGGTAAACTAGGTTTATATTTATGCTTGAGCTAAGTTGCTCAGTTGTGTCCAATTCTTTGCAACCCCATGGACTGTCTGTCCTTGGGGATTCTCCGGGCAAGAATACTGAATGAGTTGCCATGTCCTCCTCCAAGGGATCTTCCCAACCCAGGGATCAAACTCAGGTCTCCTGCATTGCAGGCAGATTCTTTACCAACTGAGCCACCAGGGAAGTCCATATTTATGTTTAAACCATAAATATCTCCATCTAACACAGTTTCATTAACAACAGAGCATATAACTATTTACAAAAAACAACAGTCTCCAAAAGAAATACAACTCTTCTAGAGAACCTGACATTTATAGTCAATAGCAAACAGGGTCAGTACTAAAACTCTGCTGCTGCTGCTACTAAGTCACTTCAGTCGTGTCTGACTCTGTGCGACCCCATAGACGGCAGCCCACCAGGCTCCCCCGTCCCTGGGATTCTCCAGGCAAGAACACTGGAGTTGGTTGCCATTTCCTTCTCCAATGCATGAAAGTGAAAAGTGAAAGTGAAGTCACTCAGTCGTGTCCAACTCTTAGCGACCCCATGGACTGCAGCCTACCAGGCTCCACAGTCCATGGGATTTTCCAGGCAAGAGTACTGGAGTGGGTTGCCATTGCCTTCTCCTACTAAAAACTCTAGGAGGTAGGAAAACTGGAAAAAAGCTGGCACTATTCTCAAATTGATTCAAGATCTTCCTCTGGAAACTTAATTCTGACTTTGAAGAGTCATAAGATCTAGTACAGCGTTACAAGGTTTCATTGGGAAATACCTAAAAAATGCCAATTTGAAATAAAATTTATACTCATCATAATTTTTAAGATAATATAGTTTGCAATGCCATTTGATACATTATATGGAGTCTCAGCCCTGTTTGGTCTAACCACATCCCCTTTATTCATTAGAACTTTGCTTTACTGCAGGCAGTATAGAGAGGGTTTCCTCTTTTATTTATAAAAGTCTTTCCAATGTGGATCATACACATGACTCAAAAGTATCATAGCCTCAAACCTCCTAAATATTATACATCAAGGTCCAGATAGAAAAGTGTATCTCTATACAATAATTTACTGCTTTGGAATTAAAGGAAAAGAATCTTACCAGTATACTCTGGAAAGCAGATACTAAGATGCACTTTGGTAACTTTTTCTTGAAAGAGATCTTTTTTATTGAGAAACAGGACAATGGAGGTGGTTGCAAAGTACTTGTGATTACAGATACTGTTGAACAGGTGAAGGCTTTCATGCATTCTGTTCTGTTAGATATAAAAGATGAAAATATGTAGGATTGTTGTTTGCAAGATATTAATGGTGGGGATTATGAACAAGGATCTAGAAATAGCATCTGTCTTCGGAAGTTCTTAATTGAGTTGGGGAACGGGGTAGTCATATTGGAAATCACAAATGCTTATTTTTTACCTCGATCTTGTCTTCCTTTTAGACTTACCACTTCTTCATCTTCCACCAGAACCATGTCATAGGCACTGAGTGCAGCACAAAATATAATGCATGTAACTCCTTCAAAGCAGTGAATCCATTTCTTTCTTTCAGATCTCTGTCCACCTACATCAAACATTCTTTAAAAAAGTAAGGATAACAGAAAAATGAATCTTACAAATATCCTCCAAAATTTACATTAAGACGAACTTTTGGAATTATAAATGAATGCTTGTTTAAAGGTAGTCTTTTAATTTTTATTGATTATTAAGTAAGACTTATTTGGGCAACTTGCAGCTCAAGGACTATAGAAAAAGAGAACTTTTATTTATTTTTTGGTTTTCATGCAGGTGTCCCAGGTGGCGCTAGTGGTAAGAACACCTGACAATGCCGGAGACGTAAGAGGCGTGGGTTTGACCCCTGGGTTGGAAAGATCCCCTGGAGGAGGGAATGACAACCCATTCCAGCATTCTTGCCTGGAGAATCCCCTTGGACAGAGGAGCCTGAAGGGCTATAGTCCATAGGGTCGCAGAGCGTCAGATTGAGGCAACTTAGCATGTATTTACACGGGGTAGAGTAAAATAATTCACATACTGACTTTGAGCAACTGGGAAATTTACAGCAGTTTGAAGTTTTAGTAAGATACCTGTTGGCCTTAGAGATTTTGATCAAAGACTATCTGTATTCTTAAATTATTAGAGCCCAGAGAAGATTGAAAGTTGTCATGGTTCTGATGCTACAAGTCTTGCTTGTTCACTGAGCTCCTCCTACATTCATTCATTCATTCATTCATTTGAACAATTATCATCTGCCTACTATGTACTCGACACTGTGCTAAACCTACTGACACAAAGATAAAAAGATATAGTCACTGTCTTCAATGAGCTTTCTGTCTTGTAAAGAGAATAATAAATTATTATAATATTTTATAATAAACATTCTAATTTGTTGTTGTTATTCAGTTTCTAAGTCACGTCTGACTCTTTGTGACTCCGCAGACTGCAGCATGCCAGGCTCCCCAGTCCTTCACTGTCTCTTGGAGTTTGCTCAGATTCATGTCCATATATATATATATACATATTCTAACATAGAAGGTAAAATATGAGCCCAGAGGAAGATTTAAGTCACCCTGAGTGATCATGAAACTTAAAAAAGAGATGTTTGAAAATTTGGCCCTCCCTCTGGTGTTGTATTTGGTAAAAAGCACCAATGTGGACAGAGAAACTCAATAAAGAAGCTAGGAATCCTTTGTAATCCCCCTCTTTCCCTTATCTTACATATAGTGCACATGTGAAATGCAGTTTCTAATTCATCCACTCCTTTGAAACTCCTCTCTTGTACAAGCCACTACAGTTTCTCACCAGGGACACTTTCTCACCAGGGACACTATAGAAATGTTCTAATTGGTCTCCCTGTTTCTAAAAGCTCTAAAAACAAATTCTCATAGCACTCAGAATTTTATCCTAATGTAAATCTTATTATACCACTTTCCTGCTTACAATTTTTCAAAGGCTTCTTTTCCCCTTAGTGTATGCTCAGTCACTTCAGTCATGTCTGACTCTTTGTGACCCTATGGACAGTAACTCACCAGACTCTTCTGTCTATAGGACTTTCTTGACAAGAATACTAAAGTGGCTTGCCATGCCCTCTACCAGAGAATCTTCTGACCCAGGGATTGAATCCAAGTCTCCTGGATTTCCTGCATTACAGGCAAATTCTTTACTACTGAGCCACCAGGGAAGCCCTTAGCATCAAACACAAACTTTTTTTTTTTGATGACCTCTAAGGTTCTAGTTGTTTTTGTTCATTCCTACCTTTGCAAGCTTCAGTTCAGTTCAGTTCAGTCACTCAGTCATGTCCGACTCTTTGCAACCCCATGAATCACAGCACGCCAGGCCTCAGTGTCCATCACCAACTCCCGCAGTTCACCCAAACTCACGTCCATCGAGTCAGTGATGCCATCCAGCCATCTCATCCTCTGTCGTCCCTTCGCCTCCTGCCCCCAACCCCTCCCAGCATCAGAGTCTTTTCCAATGAGTCAACTCTTCACATGAGGTGGCCAAAGTACTGGAGTTTCAGCTTTAGCATCATTCCTTCCAAAGAAATCCCAGGGCTGATCTTCAGAATGGACTGGTTGGATCTCCTTACAGTCCAAGGGACTCTCAAGAGTCTTCTCCAACACCACAGTTCAAAAGCATCAATTCTTTGGCGCTCAGCTTTCTTCACAGTCCAACTCCCACATCCATTCATGACCACTGGAAAAACCATAGCCTTGACTAGACAGACCTTTGTTGGCAAAGTAATGTCTCTGCTCTTGAATATGCTTGAATAGGTGGTCATAACTTGTCTTCCAAGGAGTAAGCGTCTTTTAATTTCATGGCTGCAGTTACCATCTGCAGTGATTTTGGAGCCCAAAAAAATAAAGTCTGCCACTGTTTCCACTGTTTCCCCATCTATTTCCCATGAAATGATGGGACCAGATGCCATTTTCCTACCATTCTTCTTTTCAATGCAATCCAATCACAATGCTATTCATTCAGTTCCTTTAATATAAATCTAACTTATTGCTATCTTAGGACTTTTGCATAGTCCATCTCCCTTCCAGGCAATATGGTTCAGTTCTTCCTTCCATAAGACTGTTTTTTCCCTCAATGTTCAGGTTTTAATATCAATATCAAGACTTTGCGGATAGCCACCTAGAGCATCCTTTGTAAATTGTTAACTCTTTCCGCTGCCCATTTACTTTCTGTTGTATCACTCCATTTCTTTTATAGTAATTGTCACAATCAATAACTGTGATTTATTTTTTTATATGTTTAGTAGTTATCATCTCCCTAATAGAATAGTGGTCTCATGAGGGCAGGGACCTTATCTACACTGGAGATGGTTATATTCCCCGTGCCAGGCACTGTGCCTGTAACATAATAAACATGCAGTAAATACTTGCAAATAAATGAATAGTTTCCATGTTAATGAAATGGAGGGAGGATTTTTACCCAAAGTCATCAAGGAATGAGAGAACACGGCAGGCTTGGGACAAATAATAATATTTTGGAGAATGTAAAGATTATGGTAAAATATTGAAATTTATGGCCTGAGTCAGCAAATATTTATTGAGCATTTATTACATTCTAAGTGTCAGAGTTTCAGTCTTGAGAATCTTCTGATCTGGTTGTAGTGGTGGTAGTTATGTGTGTGGTCCGTGTGTGTATGTGAAATGGAGTGATCAGAAACTGCAGAGAAGATAGTGTGTAAAAAGAATGTTCCAGATAGAAGCAATAAGAGCAAAAGCAAGAGCAAAGGATTTGAGCACCCAAGAGTAAGCCTGAGGTGTTAGACCAGAAATAGATTTTCTGTCTTTTCTATTACATGAGAAGATCAGTTTTTGTATTGTGGTCAATGGCAATCCATAGGTGCTTTTGAACTAGGGTATTAACATTTGCTTGTGTACTTATTGTTAGGTCACTTTGATCTGAGTTCAAATCTGAAGACAGATTTGATGAGGAAGAGATTAGAGGCAAAGGAAAAATTACAGGGCTTTCATAATAGCTTGACCCCAAAATATTAAATAATCAATAACAAGGAACACCCAACCTGTACAGATATTTCAAAGGTAATAACAATATTGGAGTATTAAATATCAGTCAGCAGACTTATTGAAGATAATCAGAAGTACCACACATTGTACTTCTCTAGTGCTTAATATTTCACATATTAATCCAGCAAAGAACAAACATATAGAACTAAAATTCCTCAAATATGTGTACCAATGCAAAATCACTCCATTTAGTAGTATATTGAAAGAGAAGTTGCTCATATTATTGAAGATGATGTTTAGGAGTTCGATAGTTGCGTGGTTTAGAAATTTAAATTTGGTGTCAATAAAGACTATTATGGGATTCCCTGGTAGCTCAGCTGGTAAAGAATCCACCTGCAATGCAGGAGACCCTGATTCAATTCCTGGGTTGGGAAGATCCCCTGGAGAAGGGAACGGCTACCCACTCTAGTATACTGGCCTGGAGAATTCCACGGACTATACAGTCCATGGGGTCGCAAAGAGTTGGACACGACTGAGGGACTTTCAGTTTCACTTTCAAAGACTATTGTAAGTGCTGCTAATTACCAAACCCTCTACAGTTTCGGACTTGCAATATAAATGGAGGAAGAGGACAGTTTTGACTTAAAGGTTATAATATGTAAAAATTAGCCAACAAATTTAATTTTTAAAATTTAGTAAACATACTTATGGAAGCAAGGATGATAAATATGCATTCAGACTTTAAAACTTTTAGTCAACAATTATTTAAACTTCACCATAAAGTTATAAGATAGATACAATTATCTCTCTAAACAAGGCTCATTAATCCAGTTGATACTTGAGGCTGCTGTGTAGCAGGTGCCATGTTAGGTTCTTTATGTATGACAGCTATGTTGTGAATGTTAAGCTTTGTTGCGAAGTTCATTAGGTCTGCTTCCTTAGACTACAGGTCCTAACAAGTACATCTATCTACTGTTAGTTGTCAAATCCTCACCAAGTAGAGTAGAAGCATATTTGTTGTGCAGCCTTCTTTCCCCAGGTCAGAAAATAGCTTTTTGTGTTGTCAAACAGATAACTGTGTAAAACTTTAAAACTTTCCCCTTCCCAAGGGTTGTGTTGCATTCTTTTTATGGACCATGTGGTTATCTCCTGACTTTGATCATTTATCTTCTCTGAACTCTGCTATTGATATTAACACATATGTGTGAAAAGTAACTATTCTCCTTTTTAGTCAAATATTTAGTTGATAAGAGGTTCAGTTCAGTTCAGTTCAGTCGCTCAGTCGTGTCCGACTCTTTGTGACCCCATGAATCGCAGCACATCAGGCCTCCCTGTCCATCACCAACTCTTGGAGTTCACTCAGAGGTCCATCGAGTCAGTGATGCCATCCAGCCATCTTGTCCTCTGTTGTCCCCTTCTCCTCCTGCCCCCAATCTCTCGCAGCATCAGTCTTTTCCATGAGTCAACTCTTCGCATGAGGTGGCCAAAGTATTGGAGTTTCAGCTTTAGCATCATTCCTTCCAAAGAAATCCCAGGGCTGATCTCCTTCAGAATGGACTGGTTGGATCTCCTTGCAGTCCAAGGGACTCTCAAGAGACTTCTCCAACACCACAGTTCAAAAGCATCAATTCTTCAGTGCTCAGCTTTCTTCACAGTCCAACTCTCACATCCATACATGACCACAGGAAAAACCACAGCCTTGACTAGAGGAACCTTTGTTGGCAAAGTAAAGTCTCTGCTCTTGAATACACTATCTAGGTTGGTCATAACTTTCCTTCCAAGGAGTAAGCATCTTTTAATTTCATGGCTGCAGTCACCATCTGCAGTGATTTTGGAGCCCAAAAAGATAAAGTCTGACACTGTTTCCCCATCTATTTGCCATGAAGTGATGGGACCAGATGCCATGATCTTCGTTTTCTGAATGTTGAGCTTTACGCCAACTTTTTCACTCTCCTCTTTTACTCTCATCAATCAAGAGGCTTTTTAGTTCCTCTTCACTTTCTGCCATAAGAGTGGTGTCATCTGCATATCTGAGGTTATTGATATTTCTCCCGGCAATCTTGATTCCAGCTTGTGCTTCTTCCAGCCCAGCGTTTTTTATGATGTATACTCTGCCTGTAAGTTAAATAAGCAGGGTGACAATATACAGCCTTGACGTACTCCTTTTCCTATTTGGAACCAGTCTGTTGTTCCATGTCCAGTTCTAACTGTTGCTTCCTGACCTGCATACAGGTTTCTCAAGAGGCAGGTCAGGTGGTCTGCTATTCCCATCTCTTTCAGAATTTTCCACAGTTTATTGTGATCCACACAGTCAAAGGCTTTGGCATAGTCAATAAAGCAGAAAAAGATGTTTTTCTGGAACTCTCTTGCTTTTTCCATGATCCAGCGGATGTTGGCAATTTGATCTCTGGTTCCTCTGCCTTTTCTAAAACCAGCTGGAACATCTGGAAGTACATGGTTCACGTATTGCTCAAAGCCTGGCTTGGAGAATTTTGAACATTACTTTACTAGTGTGTGAGATGAGTGCAATTGTGCGGTAGTTTGAGCATTCTTTGGCATTGCCTTTCTTTGGGATTGGAATGAAAACTGACCTTTTCCAGTCTTGTGGCCATTGCTGTTTTCCAAATTTGCTGGCATACTGAGTGCAGCACTTTCACAGCATCATCTTTCAGGATTTGAAATAGCTCAACTGGAATTCCATCACCTCCACTAGCTTTGTTCGTAGTGATGCTTTCTAAGGCCCACTTGACTTCACATTCCAGTATGTCTGGCTCTAGGTGAGTGATCACACCATCGTGATTATCTTAGTCATGAAGATCTTTTTTGTACAGGTGTTTTGTGTATTTCTGCCACCTCTTCTTAATATCTACTGCTTCTATTAGGTCCATACCATTTCTGTCCTTTATCGATCCCATCTTTGCATGAAATGTTACCTTGGTATCTCTAATTTTCTTGAAGAGATCTCTAGTCTTGCCCATTCTGTTGTTTTCCTGTATTTCTTTGCACTGATCATTGAGGAAGGCCTTCTTATCTCTTCTTGCTAGTCTTTGGAACTCTGCATTCAGATGCTTATATCTTTCCTTTTCTGATAAGAGGTATAAGTTATGTAAGTGATCCTTAGCCCACTGTTCTCTCTCTCAGCATATCTTATAGCCTCCCAGGGAAGGGAGGACAAAGATTACTTAGTCTTAAGGTTTTATTCATGTTGATAAAATGGCTTCTGAAAAATCTTAGATTGCATGCTAATAATCCTCTCATTTTATGACTCACTTGATAAACTGTTTTTGTTTTTTTTCCCTATGCAGAGTGATGTTAGAGACACAGGTCCAGGGAGCATTGACCTTTTTTCTAATGCCATCTGCTATTACTGAACTGAAATGCTCATTGGCAAAGCAGATCAGTGGCTGCAGTTTTGCTTTTATATTGATTCTCTTGGATATTACATTTTATTTTGCTGCTGTTGTAGTAATTTATTTTTTACATGTCTTTTCATGTTATCTCCTCTAAATTTTAATTGGGACTTACTTTAGAGAAGGGAATGGCTACCCATTTCAGTGTTCTTGCCTGGAGAATTTCATGGACACAGGAGCCTGGTGGGCTATACTACATGGGGCTGCAAAGAGTCAAACATGACTGAGCAGATAACACTAAAGCATTATAATCATTGAAAAAAATGTGGAGATTCCCAAAGTGGAACAGGTAAGAAATATAAATACACATTTCATCATCACTTTTCTGAGAAAAACAATAATAGAAATCAGAGGACAACCTGTTTTTTGCTGACTGAATATCTGGATTGGTTAAATATACTGGGACAATTAATGAGGTGAATGGATATGTGATGTTGCTTGAATATCCTTAATTGCCTGAATAGTTAAGATAATTAGAGCTTTAATGACATTAGATGGAACTTTCAGTTCTCATTTTGAAAAGTTTTTTTTTCTTTTTTCTTTTTTGATTGCTTGATTGACTTAATGCGTGTTTCCTTAACTGTGATATTTAAGAAAGGATTATTAAATATTAAAATGTGTTTAAATGCCTGACAGGTATGATGTAACTAAAAATTCACAGGTCAGGCTTTTAAGCAACAATTGAACATCAATTATTTGTTAAACTGCCCATGGTATTAATATAGGGCAAGCCATCAAAGTTTTATGGCTTTATGTTAAACAGATGACTAAGCAGTTGAGTTTTATAGTCCATTTTAAACAGTTGGAAAAGCTATTGGATTTTACTAATTTATGTTAAACAATTGGCTAAATATGGAGGAGGGCATGGCAACCCACTCCAGTGTTCTTGCGTGGAGAATCCCATGGATACAGGTGGGCTACAGTCCATAGGATTGCAAAGAGTTGGACATGATTGAAGGGACTTGAACACACAAATATTTAACCATACTTCATACTAGAAAAGGTTATTATGAAATAATAGGCCCTTTATATACTTTCAAAGTCATTGCATAGTCTAGGATAGCTAAAAATAATGCTATTGCAGCTAATTTTTTGTAAGATGTCTTTGCTCATCCTATAAGCATGTGACTGTCTTGGAAAAATAACAATTTCTGACATCCTTTATGTATTTGACCACAGAAAAATAAGATCTAATCTGAATAGAAATTTATTTTAAGCTCTTGTGTTGAATGGGATGTATACAACATATTTGACTATATCAGAATTGGTATAACTTTTTAAAATTTTATCTTTTTATTGACATATAGTTGACATACAAAATTATACTATTGCAATTTACAACCTAGTGATTGACATTTATATATGTTGTAAATTGATCCCCACAAAAAAGCTAGGTATAAGGTCCTAAGGTGGCTGCCTGTGTCAGGGCCAACGTGTGTATCTGTGTTACCACTGCACAGTCTTAGCAAAGTAGCTTCACTAAGTCTTTCCCTGTGCCCAGTTCTGAAAATAAATTAGGGCAGATGCTGCAGATAGAAAGAATATGCACCGAGGTCATTCTAAATCCCTTGACTGTTTGTTATTAAAAAACAGAATCAAAAGGATTAACCATCATAAGGTAGCCTGGGGTTGCTAAACTCCTGTAATTGTTAATATCATTATATATTTTCTACTAAATTTGTGTGTAACTTAAAATGCCTACAGAAGAGTTCTTTGATTATTGAATAATATAATGCTTAAAGTCATTAAAGTAAATTCTAACATGAGAATAAATTAGATATCATGTTATGCTGCTGCTGCTGCTAAGTTGCTTCAGTCGTGTCCGACTCTGTGCGACCAGATAGATGGCAGTCCACCAGGCTCCCCTGTCCCTGGGATTCTCGAGGCAAGAACACTGGAGTGGGTTGCCATTTCCTTCTCCAATGCATAAGAGTGAAAAGTGAAAGGGAAGTCACTCAGTCATGTCCAACACTCAGTGACCCCATGGACTGTAGCCCAGATATCATGTTATATAACTTATAATTTTGAAAACATTAACCATGAACATACCTGTAACAAAAGTATAGTTATACATGATTTATTGCTCTGTGAGATCTAATAGAGAATAAGAACCAGACACTCCTAAGCTGTCTCATGTTGCAACAGAAATGAACATAGTGGGCATGATTTAACTTCAAATTCAAAACAATTATAATTTATTTTGTATCATAGATTGGGTAAATCTATGATACTGTTGAAAATAGTTACATTACAATTACAAAATCTAAAGCTCTACATTGTAATAGTTGCTGACCTCTTTTCCCTAGCTTGCATATAGTTTTATCTCCTTTCAATTATTTTAATCATAGAGCTCTAGGAAGAAAGGACTTCTCTATAACTGATAACTCTTATGATCTGTAAGTTCTTTGCCCTGAGGAATTATTTTATAATAATAAAAGGGTTAACATTTGCATTGCATTTTCTATTTACATAGTAACTTCTGTAAAGAGAAATCATTTTACCAGTTTGACAGTTGAAGGTTCTGGTATGATAAAAAAAAGTCCAAGGTAATTTGCATTGAAGTTGGACACGACTGAAGCGACTTAGCAGCAGCAGCAGGGGATACATGAAGATAATACAGTACATCGACAGCATTTTTTCATTTTGATGTTCCTGTTTAAAATTCTGCAGTCTTCAATTTAATATGTAAATTGACTTTATCTTTAAAAGTTTTAGGATGATTTATGCTATGTGAATACAAATCAGTGCTAATGTAAGTACCTAGGCACTTACTGAAATGAAGTTGGAAGGTACCTTGTTTTTATACTTCCTATTTTAAAATACTATGAAATTTTACACTGTGAATGCCAGTGTACTTTTGGATAATCCTATTTAGTACTTCAAAAAAAAAAAAAGTGATTTAGCTGTGAGAATTTATTAAGGGATTAATTATCTCAATTGCTGTGACTATTTAAATGATTTGAAATTTTTTTAATGATTTAAAATAGTTCCTTACAAGCATGTATAACTGTGTTTTTTACACTTTATAGTAAAAATTGAGTATTTTCAAAATTTCATTGCTTAAATATTGTTTCTAGAGAAATTCCCTACATGCTCTTCCTCATAAATGATGTTCTTAATTACACACCCTCTTGAGCCAGAGAGAAAGCAAAAGCTAGTAAGAAAACAAAAGAGCTCGAAACCTGTTTTAGTGGGTGGGAAAGAGGTAGTGGTTGCACACTATAGAAAATGTTGTGTCAAAATGAGTCTTAACTGAGCTTCAGTCCAATTCACAAATATCTTACATTTTAGCATTGCTACTGTATAAAGAATTAGCAAGACCTTTCTCATTCCTTCATATGAGCCAACAATATAAGAAAGTATATTTTCATATATGCACATATATATATATATATACACGAAAGATTACTTATGCAACTTAAAATGCTTTACAGAACAAACCACAGAATTAGAAAAGGAAAGGAAAATGACGATGCACCAATGAGTCTAGTGTCCTAGTGCAAATGCTGTATTCTACTTGGTTTTTTAAAATGTATGGATAATGATATTACATTAATATAATGTATTAATATCATTACATACAATGATATTGTATGTAATGATATTACAGCAAATGCTGTATTCTACTTGGTTTTTTAAAATGTATGGATAATGATATTACTTGGTTTTTTAAAATGTATGGATAATGATATGATAAAATGTATGGATAATGATATTACAGTGCAAATGCTGTATTCTACTTGGTTTTTTAAAATGTATGGATAATGATATTACAGAATTATGGATAATGATATCAAGTTCACTACTGAGTGAACTTGATGTTTCAGGAAATGATGATGATTTCCTGAGCTTTTGTGTGTTTGTTGGCAGTTTTACACATACCCTTCTTTTAGGAGTGCAGACTTGTGAGGTGCCAAAGAGCCCTAACAACAGGACTCTATCTCCCCAGTAGGCTGTCTTTTTATCCCTCTTCCCTCTTCTCTCTGAAGGGAATTATGGATGACCAACAACATTGGAAGAAGCACTTACTCTACAGGACAAGAGTGGTTTCCAGCCCAATTTACCTTATAGCCCATCAGGGTTGAGCAGTGTAAGAAGTGTGGTTTTTGAAGTTAGAAAGATAGCCATTTTAATCACATTTCTAGCATTTCTGTGTGTAATCTTGGAGAAACCTTCTACCTGTTTCCATTTTTGACTCTTTGTCTTACGTAAGGACAGCAATACCCATGCATCATATCACAGTAAGGGTGTAAAGACCGTGTTCATAGCTGCTTGGCACAGTACATCTAGTCCTCCAGGCAGGATTCAGGCTGGCTGAGTGCCTGCTGTGAGTTCGTCACTGTGGTGATCACAGGAGATAGAGCTGTAAGCAAACGTGGCCCCTGGCCTTCTGGACCTCAGATCACATGAAACAAAAGGAGCAAACTGATAAAGAAACAAGGCAGTTTCATGTAGTGGTAAGTTCAAAAAGAGAAAAATGCTGTAACATCAGTTGTGTAATGATACTGGCTCACGTTGGTGTGGCTGGAAGAACTGTTTGTCTATCTTCCCAGTTCTACGTTTAGTGTCATCACGTTTCTAAGTTGAAAACGGCTATTGTTAGGGTATTGACACTCAAGAAATCCTCAAGGGCCAAAAATCAGTCTGACCCCCTCCATCCCTGGGGGCTTGTTGTTACATATTTACCCACACTCTGCAGGATATAGTTATAACAGCGACATTTAGGGATGGTTAATAGGTAAGGTGGTCAAGACTCTATGAGGGGACAGTGTTTGCTTGGGAAACTTAATAAGAAGGGGCCAATTCTTGCAGAGACCTAGTGTCAGAGCATTTCAGTTAAGAAGAACAGTAAGTGCAAAGACTCAGACTTAGACATTCAAGGAACAGAGATATAAAAAAGATAATTTATGCTAGTGAGCGTTTCTGACAAGATACTTGATTGTTTGATGTGGTAAAGAAAGACCAGGGTTGGGAGTTTCTAGATGTTCAAGATGTGACATTAATTTTTAAAACTGGCTGATAAGCCAGTTTTAAAATAAGACAGTCTAGGATCCAGAAAATTCCATTAGCTTTATATAAGATAAACTAACACCAAGTTATAATTCTCTGCTGGGACTTCAACTAATTTTTTACAACAGCCACATTAGACAAGCAAAGAAGAGATAATTTTATTTCTCAACAATTACTGCTAATTAATGGAGACTCTGATTGGAACCTTGGTAGGATTAGCCCCAAGGCCTGTAGTCAGCTTCTAGCCTGTTTCAGGGAGAAATTTGGAGAGGAGAAAGAGTCAAAGAAATGCTTTGAGAGGCTTAGGAGGGGTAGAACAGAGGAGCAATTGGATTTGGGCTCTCAAAGTACAACCCTGAAAACTGGATCAATAATCAGGAGTCTGGAGAAAGTAGTTGTCAAAGAGGAACTGTGCCACATTGATGACAGGCCTGAAGACAAGCTGCTTATGGTTGCCAAGAGATGTTGATCCCAATATTTGCAGTTCCTTATCCTGTTTGGTCTTTCATTCATCTTTCAGAAAATTTATTTGTGTGCTTGACATTAATGGGTAGTTTTCAGGGCTTTCTTCCATATTAATTGAAAGTATCCTGGCCATCTGTGTAATAATATTCTAATTAAATACTATATGTCAGTAATTACAATAGTTTTAAAGCAATTAAACTTTGATCCCACTGAAACAATCTTTCCTCAATGGATACAAATAATTCATGTCACCTTTTCCCATTTTTTTCTACTTTTAAAAGATATTCCCATTATTGAATGCATGAATGATTTAATTATGTTTTTATTAATTAAATAATTATGTTTATGTTATATACCCTTAATTATGTTTTAAGGGTACATCTAGAACATGGTTTTAATGTCTAATATTCTATCTCAGGGAGAAGGCAATGGCGGCCCACTCCAGTACTCTTGCCTGGAAAATCCCAAGGGTGGAGGAGCTGGTAGGCTGCAGTTCACGGGGTCGCAAAGAGTCGTACATGACTGAGCGACTTCACTTTCACTTTTCAGTTTCATGCATTGGAGAAGGAAATGGCAACCCACTCCAGTGTTGTTGCCTGGAGAATCCCAGGGACAGGGGAGTCTGGTGTGCTGCCGTCTATGGGGTCGCACAGAGTCGGACACGACTGACATGACTTAGCAGCAGCAGCAGCAGCAGCATTCTATCTCATCCACAATCATAGGGAGAGGCACTTAAGTGTCAAGGGACATTTTCTAACACTATAGTATGGATTTCTATTTCTTGGTATAGTAAATGGGTAATTTTACAACAGAATTGCTAGGAGGGTCTTGATAATGCAACAGCAATGAAAATAATCGACTCATACCCAAATCATGCTTATGAAATAGGTCTTGTTATTTCAGTAGATAGCATCACATTCAAATAATTCTCTTCTAAATTATTTGCATTTTTAAATTAAGGAAACAAAATAACATTTCAAGCAAATGGGAGAGTAGGAAGGTACAGAAATAAGATCCTTGGCACCTGTTGCTTCAGTGTTATTTAAATGTATTTCCTTTTGTTTTTTTCAAAGTAGGATATCAGTTTCAAGTATGAGGAAACTAAAATCTAGCTCCCACCTGCTCAAGAAGAGGTATTTTTTTCTTGAAGAGGAGGACGAGGCTCAGGATCAGGATTGGCATGGAGAGCTACAGGAGGGCAGTGAAAGATCATGGAACTGAAGTAAATGAGGCCTCATGAACATGCCCAAGGACTCACTGTACTTGATCATGGGTTAGAGCTCTTCTCCATAAAGAATATGTGCTTGATGCATATTTCTGTTGAGAGTTTAAAAAGACATTGGCTCATACCTGAAATGCAAGTCTTTAAAGGAGAATTGAGTTTCAATGATTCCAGTTGTTTTCACTCGAGAATGTAGAACATCTTGTTCATTCGGGACATAGCCAGGCGCTGCTATTCTGTCCAAATCATTAAGGTAGCTAATAATAATAATAATAATAAAAAGAATATATAGTTTTAATTTTGTGTTAGAAGATACCAGGATTCAGTACAAATGAATTTTTCATTTAGAGTCCACTAAACTGATTAACTTCCAGACTGATGCTTTTCAAACTCTGCTTCTCAAAATTATAAGAGCTCAGTGGCTGGGATGTTACAGAGCACTGGGTGTGACGGACAACTGCCCTGCGGGTCCTTTTGTGAAGGCAGCTGGCTGAACGCTGCTTTAGCTTTATCTTACAAGGCTGATATGATGGATTCACTGGTGTCTGAATAGGCACTTGAGAGGAAAGCTCTCCTTACAGGACTTAGATCATCCCTCCGCCAAAAATGCTTTCTTGTAATGATGGTCACTAGACTAGTCTCAAAACGCTGTAGTTTGTATTTAGGCAGTTGGAATTTTAAGAGAGTGGCTCGTTTTAGTATTGTGGTCTGTTGGTTTTGTGTTGTTTCTCCTGGATCCTCTAGTTTAGGAATTGGAATTGTCTTTATTAAGTGCCATGATTTTATCCAGTTAGGTCAGTAATAGAAGAAGCTTTTCACTTTCTTTCTGGTTCATGCTGGAACTACTTAGTTACGTTGCTGACCCACTCCTGAGTCAGTGCTCCTGAGGACAGAAAGCTGAATTTATACACTGTATACTTTCCTGCCTCCTCTTCTCTTCCAAGAGTGCCTCAGCATGTCCTCTGCTCTTCTCCAGAGACCACATTTAAAAACCCTACTATCATCAGCCAAAATACTGTCCTCTTTCTGCCCACAGGATCTAGGGGTGGTGAGAGGCTGGAATGAGCATGATTAAGCTGTGTGCTCTGGAAGAGTCTATTAGATTAGAGGAAATAAACCGCTTTTAGCTTCATCCTTCAAGTCAGATCATGTCGCTGGAGTAAAACAAAGTGCTTTATTGTTTTAAAAACAGTTGAAAATCACCTGTTCTATACTTTTGATACTAAGGTTTTAGGAGCTTAGCAATATGACTATTTCTATAAAAATATTAAATAGAGATACCAATAGCCTAGTAAAGTTTTTATGCTCAAATTGGCCTTTATAGTGAACCAAGTTTATACTTACAACCTAAATAAAAAGATCATAATGGACATGCATTCATCTAGACAGAATTTGAGAGGTAGAATATAACTGAGTATTAGTTATTGTTCAACAGTTCAATTTTTCAGAGACTAAGTTGAAGAGCTGTTATACCTTAAAGTCTAGCACAATGCCTTAAAAGTTAATGCTGTTTGTTTTTGAAAATAAATTCAGTAGCAATGTAGATAATTATTCTTGAAGGGTATTTCTGATTTTAAGCTGAAATAAACTAAGAATGGTCAAGTGTCCCAAAGGGATTTTGGTCAAGGACAAATGACAGTCAGACTTCAGAAACACATATATGTATAATGTGAAAATTGATCACCATGTTTTTTCTAATAGTTTAATTTTATTATAAAAAGACAAATCAAGGTATAAATACATCAGAATAAAATGTTAGAAGATACTTTGTTTTATCTATTTTCTATTTCTGAAGCAAGGTCTTTGGTGAATTTCTTGTTAACTCAGGCTGCATATGTGGTAGTATACTGTTGGTCAGTTGGTTCATGCAGGAGCAAAAACAAAAGCAATCCAAACAGAAACATACCTGCTATGATAGAGATTAAATCCATTTTAGTTATGGGTAAATGAATGCTTTGGTAAAGACACTCTTTAATGTACTTTTATTTGCATACATAAATGATGTCAAGCAAAGCAGAAACATTGGCAGAGTGACAAATTTGCATCTAAAATACTCATTTTAATAAACAAATATAGAATTTGGGTGCTCAAGCCTGTGGTCTAAAACTTAAAACAAGCCAGAGGCCTGAAATACCTATAGTTCAAATCACTTAAAAAAATATCATTCTTTTTCTAATCATGTAAATATAGTATCTTTTTCAGTGAAGTCCATGTTGAATCTTAAAGCATGTGGAGTTTGTTGCACACTAGACAGCCCCAATCAGCAAACTGCAAAGTATTAATAAAAATCTTTCCAGCTCTCGCGATGCTTTTCTATAAGTTTGCTAGTACTGATTGTGGAGGGTGAGGTGTTATGTCACCAACATTCCCTGATTAGAACTCATCTCTTTATTGACCTCAACTTAAAGAGTCTTTAGGTTTGAGAGAAAATCAAATATCTCATTTCCAGAAAAATTGGATGAATAGATTAATAGACAGGTACATGAATGGATAGATGGAATGAAGGAAGGAAAGGAAGAGAGAGGGGGAAGAAAGAGAAAGAGAGAGGAAGGAAAAGAAATACCATTGCACTGCTGCTGCTGCTGCTGCTAAGTCGCTTCAGTCGTGTCCGACTCTGTGTGACCCCATAGACGGCAGCCCACCAGGCTCCCCCGTCCCTGGGATTCTCCAGGCAAGAACACTGGAGTGGATTGCCATTTCCTTCTCCAATGCATGAAAGTGAAAAGTGAAAGTGAAGTCACTCAGTTGTGCCTGACTCTTAGCGACCCCATGGACTGCAGCCTACCAGGCTTCTCTGTCCATGGGATTTTCCAGGCAAGAGTACTGGAGTGGGGTGCCATTGCCTTCTCCACCATTGCACTACAGAATGTATATGAAGTAAACTGGATGTGGTATCAAACTGACATTAATTTTAGTTTAAAATGTTAATGTAATTATTTTAAAAAAAAAAAAAAAACCTGTTAAATTTTGGAAGAAAGCAATGGAAGTTCAGCTAATTTAGTAAGGTGTCACTTAATTTTCACTTTAAGAATCCATAATAGCAAAAAAGTTAACATTTACATTGTTTTTTAAAAATTTTGTAAGAAAACCTTCTTAGACACAAAGGGAGGAAGTCAACTTTCTTCTTATTTTCTACTGCTGTTTGCAAATTGATCTGGGTAGTTAAAAATCACTGCATTACTGGCAACATTCACAAAATTGGTGCAGAGATTTATAGATTTGTTTAACTTGAAGAACAGACAAATATTTTTAATATGAATCTGAAATGTGATAGTCTCACTATAAAATATATTTTGTCAAAACAAAGAAAAAAAAACTAGAAGGGAAGTCTAAGAAAAACAGTAAAATGTCATTTTTTTGCCCATCTGGGGTATGCAGTACATAATTATTTTTGATATCAAAGAGCAAAGAATTTGGTAAACATAATATAATTGCAAACATATTTCTTACATTATTTTAAGGGAAAATGTCTAACCAATAATGTGTATCTAAAATGAAATATATTGAAATTACAAGTATCAACATATCTTTCTCTTCCTCTTTCTCCAGAACTTTGCTAAGCAACATTTTATAGGAATATCCCACAATTCAGTTTCTGATTAATTGTGACTGCCTTTTTCAATGATTCATATCAAAAGCAATGTTTTCTATACCATAGAGTAATATTAAACCATTGTTTATGTAATCAAAGGGTGATACCCATTCTCTACGTCATCAGAGAGATAAGAACAGGAATTTCCTCCAAGGTCCATTGGATTTTGGAATTTTAAATGAACATGAATGAGCAGTCACAGAGGACTTTTTTTCTGTTATGTTTTCCTAGAATTTATATGGTTTGTTTTCTCTCCATAATCCTTCTTCTTCTTATGCTTAAAATATGAAGTATCATGCAAATTTTTTCTTTATTCTGTCCTCAAATAATTTTTCATTTGTTTAATCTTTACTGTTTTATTTTTTTAAATACATCTAGTATGTTCTCTTGGGAGTCCATCAGAAGAACTGCATATATACCCATTCACACATTCATTTGCAGGGACAGAAATATAGAATAAGTACTTACATTATATTTGTATGCACGTGCACACATGCTTACAGACATGTAACTGTGGGACAGGTCAGGAACCATTTACTAAAATGGATATTTCAAAACATTTTAATAATGAAGTTATAAATACTGTTACAACCTCCTATTGCTTATGGCTAAAAATTTCTAACTGGTTGATATTATTGTGAAAATTAGGTAATCTTGCTTGAGATTCCAAAAGAATCCCACTATATACAAACATTCCACAAATCAATACATTACTTTCTTCTGAAATTCTATATCATGCCTATCAAACCAGGGGAGCCAAAGCACATGTCATTAATAAGATTATTTTAGAAGATGATTTTGGTAACTTGATTAGAAATGAAGTGAATAGTCCACACCTCAACTTGCGTGTCACCAGTTTGTGTTCATCTAAAGCTTGGTGGCAAGAATACTCAAAAGAACTATACAAAAAAGATCTTCATGACCCAGATAATCACAATAGTGTGATCACTCACCTAGAGCCAGATATCCTGGAATGTGAAGTCAAGTGGGCCTTAGGAAGCATCACTATGAACAAAGCTAGTGGAGGTGATGGAATTCCAATTGAGCTCTTTCAAATCCTAAAAGATGACGCTGTGAAAGTGCTGCACTCAATATGCCAGCAAACTTGGAAAACTCAGCAGTGGCCACAGGACTGGAAAAGGTCAGTTGTCATTCCAATCCCAAAGAAAGGCAATGCCAAAGAATGCTCAAACTACTGCACAATTGCACTCATCTCACATGCTAGTAAAGTAATGCTCCAAATTCTCCAAGCCAGACTTCAACAATGTACGAACCATGAACTTCCAGATGTTCAAGCTGGTTTTAGAAAAGGCAGAGGAACCAGAAATCAAATTGCCAACATTTATTGGATAATCAAAAAAGTAAAAGAGTTCCAGAAAAACATCTATTTCTGCTTTATTGACTATGCCAAAGCCTTTTGGGAATACCAGACCACCTGACCTGCCTCTTGAGAAATCTGTATGCAGGTCAGGAAGCAACAGTTAGAACTGGACATGGAACAACAGACTGGTTCCAAATAGGAAAAGGAGTATGTCAAGGCTGTATACTGTCACCCTGCTTATTTAACCTGTATGCAGAATACATCATGAGAAACGCTGGGCTGGATAAAACACAAGCTGGAATCAAGATTGCCCGGAGAAATATCAATAACCTCAGATCTGCAGATGACACCACCCTTATGGCAGAAAGTGAAGAGGAACTAAAGAGCCTCTTAATGAAAGAGGAGAGTGAAGAAGTTGGCTTAAAACTCAATATTCAAAAAACTAAGATCATGGCATCTGGTCCCATCACTTCATGGCAAATAGATGGGGAAAAAGTGGTAGATTTTATTTTTTTGTGCTCCAAAATCACTGCAGATAGTGACTGCAGCCATGAAATTAAAAGACGCTTGCTCCTTGGAAAAAAAATTATGACCAACCTAGATAGCATATTAAAAAGCAGAGACATTACTTTGTCAACAAAGGTCTGTCTAGTCAAGGCTATGGTTTTTCCAGTAGTCATGTATGGATTTGAGAGTTGGAATATAAAGGAAGCTGAGTGCTGAAGAATTGATGCTTTTGAACTGTGGTGTTGGAGAAGACTCTTGAGAGTCCCTTGGACTGCAAGGAGATCTAACCAGTCCATCCTAAAGTAAATCAGTCCTCAATATTCATCGGAAGGACTGATGCTGAAACTGAAACTCCAATACTTTGGCTACCTGATGCAAAGAGCTGACTTATTTGAAAAACCCTGATGCTGGGAAAGATTGAAGGTGAGAAAAGGGGACGACAGAGGATGAGGTAGTATGATGGCATCACCGACCCAATGGACATGAGTTTGAGTAAACTCCAGGAGTTGTTGATGGACAGGGAGGCCTGGCGTGCTTGCAGTTCATGGGGTTGCAAAGAGCCGGACACAACTGAGTGACTGAACTGAACTGAACTGAACTGAGCTTGGTGCATACTGATTATGTGTGTGTTTGTGCATGGGTGCACATGTGTGCTCAGTTACTAAGTCATGTCTGACCCTTTGCAACCTCATGGACTTTAGCCAGGCTCCTGTCCATAGGATTTTCCAGGTAAGAATCCTGGAGGGGGTTGCCATTTCCTCCTCCAGGGGACATTCCTGACCCAGATATCAAACCCGCATTTGCAGGCAGATTCTTTACCACTGAGCCACCTGAGAAGCCCATATAATGATTAAATCTTTTTAATTGGGAGAAAGTATTTATAACATATATATCTTTTCAGACATATATTAATAGTTTCAAAATTAGTTATTTAAAATGCTTCCATGGTTATATCTTTTACATCTTATTTATATAATCTTGCTCTTTTTTCTTTCCTTTCATTTACTTGTTATTTAGCATGATAAAAATGTAAATCTATTTACTTTTGTCATTTGTGATTACAAATGCAGAGTATACAGAGTTACAATTTTTAAATGTAAATGTTTCAACTCCAGTTCCTTTTAAAATGCATTTACTTACTATGCTGCTGAGTCATTGAGCTGATATTCAGATGCCCTTTCAAAGCAGGCCTGAACTCCTGGATCTCTCCACAGTCGTTTTATTACCTCAGCCAGTTCCGGTGTCATGCTGCCATCTTCCAGGCTATTTGCCATCGCACAAAGCTGTCGTTGGTCTTCCTGCAGCATTGTTTTTGTCAGAAGGATAAAAATGTGTTGTTACTTAAACTCACGTATTCTTTTGTTTTCCAAAAGTCATTTCAATTTGATGATTTTTACTTTAGTAACAATTTCATTGAAAATCTATTCACTATGAAGTGAAGTGAAAGGAGCTCAGTCATGTTGGATTCTTTGAGACCCCATGGACTAGTACAGTCCATGGAATTCTCTAGGACAGAATACTGTAGTGGATAGCTTTTTCCTTCTCCAGGGGATTCTCCCAACCCAGGGATCAAACCCAGGTCTCCAGCACTGCAGGCAGATTCTTTACCAGCTGAGCCACAAGGGAAGCTCACTGTATCTTTAGGTTAATAGAACACAAGTATCTTATAATGAAACTTCTGGCTTATGTCCACAAAAGTCCTTCATTGCAAAAACTGTGAAATATTACATGAAGAAATTAAGGTATTTGGTAGTTATCACTGACTTCTAAGTATGATGGAAAAAGGGATAACAGTATTTTGGTGTAAGTCCACTGAGCTTCTAGAGGACCAGAATGCTAGTATCAAAGAGCAACAAATCTAATCTAATCGAGCACATTGTATTCCTTTGATCATGGCCATATATTTTCCAGGAAATAAAAATACCAAGTAAGAATTAGAGTACAAATGGAAATTAAAACTCAATACTCTAAAATTATAGTTTAGAAATATATTGTCATTATTTACCATCACATACCTCTTTGTAATCATAAAAATTACCAAGGGTAAACATTTTGATCCACATAAAGTTTTTGAACATCACTGTAGGTGTTGTCATGAGCATGATTTTAGGGCAAATTAATAGGGCAGAGGTGAGATTTCATTAGGAAAGAAAAAGAAGGGAAGAAAGTAAAGGAAAGAAAAAAGAGGAAAAGGAGAAAAGAAAACCAAGTATTGTGTTATTCCTGATGGAATATTTGGAGGTGACAAGGACAAAAGGAAGTTTGAATAAATAACATAGTCCACAGTTTACTTAAACTAATGATCCAAACTGGTTTATGACTAAAAAAATTTCATTAAGAATGTGAGTTTCAGATTAATTCAATTATTGGCCATGATGCTAGACCAGGCAAATGGAGAAATCTAGGCTCAAATCTTAGTTGTCAGATTCCAAAGCCCATATTCTTTTTGCTGACTATTTTTCATGCACATTTTCATAACAACTCACATGACATTTAGCACATGTGATATCTCACACAATCCTTACAACAAGACACTATATTTTCTCTATCTTACAAATGAGGAAACTAAAACTTGGAGGTAAATTTGCCAAATCAATAAAGATGTAAGTATCAGAAAAAGAATCAAGCCTAAACATATTTTCTGCAAAAATAGGTGGCTACTAGTGAAGTATGTCTAACAAGATCCTGATGCCTTTCTGATACAACTCAATTTATTACTTGAAATTGATGATAGGCTTGTGACACCATTTTTGTAAAAATCTGCTCTTTGTATAAAAAATGAAGGGTGTCTGTAACACTGTTAAAGAAAGGCTCTGTTAAGACTAAAAAGTCCATTTTATCTTTCTTCACAATCCAATTTTACTGCTAAGCCAAACTGATTAGATGACTGTTAGGCCACAAATTTTAACTGGCCCAAATCAAAGGCTTTGACCTGTTGTTTCATTGTATCAACACAAGATGAACTTTAAAATCCTTCCTCCAGAATAGTTGGATATGACAGGAAACTGTCATATCCTAAATTTATCCTAGATAAATTTAAGGGATGTTTAATCATTTTCCAAATAATAATTCACTGCAGGTTTGAGTGGCATCCTAAATATATTTTATTTCCCTATCATATATTTGGAAAAGTTTGGGAATTATGGTGGTTCTAGAATAACTCATTTTCTTTACATTGGTTAGCTCTAGAACTATGTTGCATATGTTTCGTCAATAAGTTTTCCAGACTTTCTTCATCAACATTAGGAACCTCAGATGAACCTAGAACCTTGTGTAACTCATTCTGAACCCTAGAATCATATTTTGAAAGATTATGGAAAAAATACATCAAGGAAGGAAAATATATCATAGCCTAATAATTTGCAGAAATGTCAGGTTTGAAATGCCAAGTTTTAATTACAGGATTCTCAGAAGCTTTGCTTACAAATATTGTTTGTGAATTTCCTAAAAATTGTTACAGTGCATATGTATCCCAAACTTATTTGATTATAGAACTTTTGTCATAGACCATCTTGAGTAATCAGTGTTCTTTACTTCAAATTATAGGATTCACTTCATAGGGTGCTTTGTCAAAGATGGTCACAACACCTACAATGTGTGGTGCACTTTTCAGCATTCTTTTAGTCAGTCTAGTGACTGTTTTAGATTTCTAAAATAGAATATAGTAATACTGAGAAAGAATAAGTAAATGCCTTTATTATTTCCCTGTTTTGTTTCTTTAACTTTGCCATCTTTAAAAGCTTTTGAAATAGCTGATGCTTTATAACTACTTGGTCAACACCATTTTTCTTCTCTAGAGAGCAAATACTATTTCCATCTCATTTATGGCTGATTCTTCAGTGTATTCCTAGTATCCAGTTAGTTGTCTAGGGAAGCCCCTAAAGTTACTCAGTCATGTCCGACTCTTTGCTACCGCATGAACTATACAGTCCCTGGAATTCTCTAAGCCAGAATACTGGAGTGGGTAGCCTTTCCCTTCTCCAGGGGATCTTCCCAACCCAGGGATCGAACCCAGGTCTCCCGTGTTGCAGGCGGATTCTTTACCAGCAGAGCCACAAGGGAAGCACAAATAAATAATAGTTTAGTTTAGAATAACAACTTTTCAAATGACATTGGATGTATACTTCAATACATAAATGTTAACAAGCCTATATTCACTGTGATTTTTAGAAAGTAATAATATCTAATACTGGGAGCTTATATTCTTTCATAATTAGTGTTTGTATGGATTTATTATTCTTGCTTCCTCTTGTAATAATCATTGTAATTTAATGATGAAAGCTAACACTTTGTGGATGAAAAACCTGAAACTTAAGTATCTTGTCCAAACTTGCAGAACCAGTGACCAGTAAAGCTCATGTATATTTTCTGTTAGAAATCTTTTTCTTTTTGAATGGCAATCTGTGTGGTGAGGTATAAATGGTTATGTAAAAATATATATACTGTATATCTAAGTTATTGAGAGTCACAGGACACCGAAACTGTGAAAGCCACACTTAAGTGCTTAACAATTAATCTGTCAAACAAATAGCCCGAGTCAGGTAGAGAGTATATTAATCTCAAAATCAAATACTGAAGAAGAATGTGATTGAAATTGCTATAATCTACATTAATTGAAGTAAAAGTATGAGCCCTGTAGTACCTGACAACTGTGATGCTTGATACTTGAGGACATAGGTCCTCCTAAGAAGTTATATCAGTTGTTTAGTGCTGCTTAAGTTACTCTATTTACCCCATTTAATGTACGGTTTGAATAAATGACATTTCTTTTTATGTTGTAGTTAGCATAATGGCAGCAATATACAGAGTCTGTTTTCACTCCACCTTCATGCCAGATCATTACGAGTTTTAACCAACACATTCCAGGTCTTTAGTGATGACTGCTATCTGATTTGCAAACATTGGGCTTCATGAAGCAAAAAATATATTTAACTAAGTATCAGTAGGCAAGGTTGTGACACAAATATATGGAATATTACACATGCAAACTTGCTAAATCGTTCTCAGAGGAATGTAGAAGGAACACCTGTTCTAAGAACTGTTATTGTTTAAAAGAAATAAAAGAAAAGAAATAGTCCTAATTCTTAAAAATATTTGTACAAAACTCCTTGCATAGGGAAAAGCACTATAACAGAAGCCAGGAGAATTGAGTTTTGCCCTAAACTCTAGTTATTTAATTCAGGCCAAATTGCTAATCCTCTTTGCCCCTTATTATTCTTATTTTTTTAAATAAGGGATTATTTCAAGTTGTCTCTTAATGGTCAGTTTAAAATCCTAGGTTCTTAGAAAAGCCAGGGTCTGAACTATAAATGAACACTAAATCATAGAATAATAAAGACCAAAAGGGATATTAGCATTCAGCTCCTTCAAGTTCGCCTTTCACATGTGAGGGAAACGATAACCTAGAGAAATATTATCTTTAACTTAGTGGTGCCAAGTTGTGGGGAAGCTAAAAATGGAAGGCACACCCAGCAGAAATCCTGACTCTGCTTTACAGTCTGCCCCAAGGACACACGGAGCATTTCTGTGCTCTCTGCTGGAAAGTGGCAGAACTAAAGGGGATTTAGGGACATGAAAGGTATTTTTCTTTTCATCCTAATGACTGCCAAGAGTCATTTACATGGTTTAACCTTAAACTTCTTGAGAGCAGGGGAGAGTGCAAGTATCATTGTCTTCTCTATACCTACCATATCATTCCTCTCTATATTCATTGTTAGTATGTGAAGGTGAAATTCGTTCAGTTGTATCTGACTCTTTGCGACCCCATGGACTATACAGTCCATGGAATTTTCCAGGCCAGAATACTGGGCTGAGTAGCCTTTCCCTTCTCCAGGGGATTTTCCCAACCCAGGGATCGAACCCGGGTCTCCCACATTACAGGAGGATTCTTTACTAGCTGAGCCACTTTTTAGTATAACAAGGTACCTAAAAATTATACTGGGAACAGTTTAGTTGACATCATCCAGAGGCAATCAGCTGCTCCCAGAGAGAATAAAGGGAAATGGGTGAGTTCTTCCTATAGATTGTACACAATCTGTTTCAGGATATGATTAACTACCATTCTTTGCATAATACTATAGGTTTCATTTGCTAACTAAAATAGTTTTATATGTTGGCACATAAATTGTTTTCAAGTAGGTAAAATTTTTATACATTTTAACATAAAATCTAATATATTATAAAAAAAAAAAGACGAAACTATCTGCTACCTTGTAAACAAATAATAACTGAGTATATTTATTATGCAAACATTTTCTCAAACAATTTTGAATTTTTTTTTAAATTAACTTTATAAAATAATCATTTCCTTGTGCCACATATTTTTTGTAATTATCATTGAACATTATTGATAGTTGTAGTATTGTTCTTAAAAATAAATTCTCCATGAAATGGCTCATAATTAAACTTAATATAGAGATATTACAGTTTGATTTTATGGACTAGCAAATATAAGTATTTATATTTGATATAGTGTATTATTTGATACTGGGCTTCCCTGGTGACCGATTGAGTCCTAGGAAAACAGTTATTGTTGAGTAAGATGAGAGCGCACAGTCAAAAGGAAAGTTCCATTTAAAGGAAAATAGGAAATCTTACACTAAACAGAATTAATACTTTCAAATTCATGTTTTATATTCTTAATTTTTGGTATAGATTAAGACTACAGATCTATTAGGTCCACTGTTTATGGTTCAGACTCCACTACAGCTGTCATTATTTTCATACTTACTGCACTTCTAGGATTTACATAATCAATCTCCAGGGTTGCCATGGCTTTCACAATAGCTAGGATGGATTGCAATGTATTACTGTAAACTACTGCTTTGAACTCCATGCATTCTTGCTCACTGTAACCATTCTTATGGATGATCCTATAATTTAAACATGAAAAGCTTTTGTCAGTTGAATAGTTGATTTTTTCTAATATTAAACACATCAATAATAATTTGCTTGCATAAAATTATAGTATACATTTTTGTTAAAAACAGAAGAGTGTTACCCATGCATATGATAAATGCGAACAATTTTATGGCTTTGAGTTTTTATTTTCATTGGGATTTAATTTAGTATTTTCTTTCTGAGCTCCTAAGCTAAATACAAAGAGGACTTTATGATTTGCTCTAGATAAACTATAATTTAAAATGGGTAAATCATGAGCTTTTTACTGAGCAAGATTATTTCTTTCTGAGAGAAAGATTGTCCAGATTCCCAGGACAAAGATATACACAGAGTTCTGAAACGTTTTTTAGTGTTTGTAACATGATGTCTAGAGGAAATGAAGTAATTTACTATAGCATCCACATCTTTTCCTATCACTTAAGACACACAGGAAAAATAGGAGTGCCTGCTTTCTATTTATAACAGTAACAAAGGCATCCTTTTAAATGGTGGTAATCACCTTCTGTTAAATCCCTTGTCACTGTTCCGTGTGTGTACGTGCCACTGAGTTCTCAAAGTTGAAATGCCTAGACATTTAACTTGGCTGAACTCTTCTTTCCCTTCCACTCATTCAATCAGAACTCAATTTTATTACTAGTTTTGGAATACACACCTATTAAAAGGTTCTTTGTGTATGCTAATCACTTTATTACATTTCTATTGCATAATATTTATTCTTGTTTTTTTTTAAATTGCTTTTAAAATGAACTGCGTGTTCATTAGGCATCATTTAGAAGAGAGATTACTAGGGATTTGTGTTGCATCCATACACACAGAGGCTTTAGTATAGGGAGTAAAAAGAACACAAATGCCTCCAAAGACATTAAAACCTTCAAATGCAAATACTCTTAGTGAAAAGAGTAAAGGCAGTACCTATATCTATTATTTATTGTTTTTAATATTGGATTGCCAATACTGGGTGTATTTATATTCAATACTTCAAATGGCCATATTTGTCCTACTGTATTAAACAATTAACTAGGTGAATAAGATAGTCAATTAAAGACTGTAGTGAAAAAACAGTAAAATGTTTTTATGGATACATTAAGAATAAGTTCAGGAAAGAAATCCCAGTTCTCTGTCAAAAATTAAAATTAGAATATTATTTTAATTATTAAATTTAAATGGCAATTATAGATAAACCTGGGGGCATTTAGGTTTTCTTCCTGGAACAAGTTCTTATCTCTGTCCTTTTTTCATGGAATGAGAACTACCTGTCACCAAGCAAATTAACAGCAAAGTTAACAAAATTGGCTGTAGTGGGACGTGAGCAACATTGCTTTTCTAGGGGCTGCGATTACTGCAATTACTGTGAGATAGAACTCTCCATCTGCAAGTTCATTCTTAGATCTGCTCAAATTAATAAGCATTTACTAGGCATTTTCGGCAACGTATTTCAAACACTGAAGAGAATGAATGAAGTATAAATGTCCTTCTTCCCTAAAAACATAGACCAGTGCTCTATTGTCCCATACAGTAGCCACACAACATGTTAATTAAAATTAAATAAAATTTAAAAGTTAGCTCCTCAATCACATTAGCCACATATGGAGAGCACAGATGTAATAATATTCCTGTCATCACAGAATGTGCTATTGGAGAGTACTAGATTAGAGGAAGGTACGGCATGAAATCCTATTTTTGTACAGTATGATAATGTATAGCAAAAATACTGGCAGGTGGAATGAACTAGAAAAAGTGATCAACCCAACCGGGAGAGGTGGTAAGGGATCAGGGAGGATCATCAGCAGTGATGATCAGTTAATTTTTCAGGGATAAATGGTTATTTCCAGAGAGTCAAAAGGAAAAAAACACTTTGAGCAGGAGAATCAGTGTGACCTAATAGATGCTTACAATTATCAAGCTTTCCGTATGTGCCAAACATTGTTTTAAGTGCTTATGCGTCATCTTATTTCTTGCAATAAGTCCTGACTTAAAAGTAGGTATCTATAAAAGTTATCACCTACATTTAAAGGTAGAAACAAAGGCATTAATACATAAAGACGCTGTCCCTGACTTATTCCATTAATGGAAGGTACAGCTGGTCAACACACACAGCCTGATTTCAGAGCCTGTGATCTTAGCCACCAGGCTATATTGCCACCCATGGTATGCTAGTCCATAGCACTGTGTAAGTTCAGCATTTCTCAGGAGAAAGGAGGAGGGGGAGGGACTATGGGATATTAGGATGAAGAGATAGGCAAGAGTTGGATTCTGAAGTGTTTAAGAGTTCTAGGAGTTTGATCTTGTTAATGTAGGTGAAGAGTTCAATTCATGAAAGAGATAAAATAGTTTCTGCAGAGATAGCTGGTGGCAGTATGGCGAACAGTGAAAAGAAGAAGAGAAGTAGAAATGACATAGCATGATACCACTGTAATCCAGGTTAGCAATGCCGAGGTTCTGAACTGAGGCAGTGACAGTAGAGTTAAGTGACGTGTTTGGAGACATAACTTGGGTAAATGTTGCATAATGTGGTTGAGAGAGTGAGGGGTCACTGTAACTACACATAGATTTATTTCTGTAGAGGCTGCTGTTGCTATAACTCATTGCAGGGGACAAAAGAGCACATGGGAAGATAAGTTTAATGTTGTTTATTCTGATTTAGACCTATCCATGGAATATAGAGGCAGATATTATATGCTTCCCTAGCTCAAAGTGTGGGCTTCCCTGGTGGCTCAGAGGTAAAGAATCCACCTGCCAATGCGGGGAACCCAGGTTTGATCCCTGGGTTGGGAATATCCCCTGGAGAAGGGCATGGCAACCCACTCCAGTATTCTTGCCTGGAAAATCCCATGGACAGAGGAGCCTGGTGGGCTACAGTCCATGGGGTCACGAGAGTTGGATATAGTGACCAAACAACATCAGCCTACAAATAGATAATTTCATCATTAGTTGGGATCATTCCATCACCAGGATACATTCCAAAGAAAAAGATCCTCAAGCATAGTAAAAAATAAGTTCAAAAAAATGATTATCTTCTTCTCCTATAGCAATGATGGTCCTTTAAAATTCTCCAGCAGTGACAGTCATGAGATTTCATGTTTTCATCTCCCCTTAGTATTTCATTTACCCATTTAGATATTGCATTCTTAAATTATAGCATTTTGTGCTCATAATATCCTTATTCAGAATTCAGGTCTATTTATTTTATTGTAAAGAGAAAAAAACATAGAGAAAAAATACAAAAATAAATTGAAATCCATGATGATAAAAACTTTAAATATGCATTTCATTCCCATGCATGAGGAATGCCAATTAAGTTAAAAATATTGTTCCCTCCTAATTTCAAATGGAACACTGACATATTTTGAAATGTTTATGGCTTATGCTCATGATATTAAGACCCTGAATCATACCTATATTAATATATTTAAAACATAATTGCTTTTAGTAGTCATCTTGTTGAGAGGCAAAATTTGAAAGAAAAATGGAAATTATAATATTACTCATCTGTTATGCTTACAGATAAAGGATTGGAGGAATATTTGCACAGGAAATGTGGCAGCTCTGCCACTATCTGTGGTTTAGAGACTATCAGTTAGTTTTTCCAAAAGTACTTATTTAAGTCATAGTCAAATACACGGTCTCTTGTGTTGCAGGTGGATTCTTTACCAGCTGAGCCACAAGGGAAGCCCACATGGACAGACATCAAACAGTAAATGTTTAAAATAGTGGGCACCTACTTCATTTGTTTCACAATGGTACTTTTTCCAGATTCTCCTGCTCCTGCAATAGAAATATGGGAGTGTTATCAACTGATATACCAAGTTTTCATAGACGTTAAAACCTGTGACTCTTTCTTGTGGGTTAATCTTTTACAGATCACCTCTTATGTAAAGAAGGAGAGTAATCAATCAGGACTTGAAAGGTATTATTGGCTGTCTACTTTCGAAGATAGTAGCAACCCCTCTATTTTGATACTAGAGTCAGATATAGTTCTGGCTCCAAGGTAGAATGTGTTTTGTGAACTAAGAAGTGTATACCATCAGGAGAACATCAGTTCAGTTCAGTCACTCAGTCATGTCCAGCTCTTTGCAATCCCATGGACTGCAGCACACTAGGCTTCCCCGTCCATCATGAGCTCCCGGAGTTTACGCAAACTCGTGTCCATTGAGTCGGTGATGACATATCTATATATTATTGCATTTAAACACGACTTTACAAAAGCTTTTCTCTCCTGAGTTTTCAACTCTCCCCTCAAATGGTTCCAACTTTATAGTCTCTGTGTGTGTGTTAGTCACTCAGTCATGTCCAACTCTTTGTGACCCCATGGACTATACAGCCCGCTGGGCTCTTCTGTCCATGGGATTTTCCAGGCAAGGATACTGGAGTGGGTTGCCATTTCCTTCTACAGGGGATCTTCCTGACCCAGGGATCGAACTCAGGTCTCCGGCCTTGCAGGTGGATGCTTTACTGTCTGAGCTACTAGTCTCTAGATCATTCCAGAAAGTGTCTTCCTATATCCTATGTGATTAAATAGCAAGGGAAAAAAAAAATACAATAATTTATTTCCAGAATTATTCAAAGCCTATTCTGATTGAAGGATGAGCTTTTGTTTTCATCATCATGTTTATCTTGTTACATAGGAATTTTATATTTAAAATAGAAAGCTGCCTATAATACTAAGCAAACCTAAAGAGCCACCGGGATAACAATAACAAAGGAATGAATGTCTCACAATAGATTACACATTCCTGAGAGAGGGGAAGGGAGTGGCAGTAATACCATAGAGAACCAATTGCATTTATCTGGGGGCATCTATGTAGTTGATGATATACAATATACAACTATATTTTAGTATTGTTGGCAAACATGTAAAAAGATACAAATTTCACATGATTTTAAAATTTTAAAACATAAACTTTTAATGAAAAGAATATAATTTCCTGTGCTATACAGAAGAACTTTGTTGTTTACCCTTCCATCTATATCAGTTTATATCTGCTTATCCAAAACTCCCAATTCAGCCTTCTCCTACCCCTCCCTACCCTGGCAACCACCAATCTATTTTCTATGTCCCTGATCTCTTTCTATTTCATAGATAGGTTCGTTTGTGTCATATTTTAGATTCCACATATAAGTGATATCATATGGTGTTTGTCTTTCTCTTTCTGACTAACTTCACTTATGATAATCTCTGGTTGCTTTTCTGTTGCTGCAAATGGCATTATTTCATTTTTAATGGCTGAGCAGTATTCCATTGTGTATATGCACCACATCTTTTTTATCCTTTCATCTGTTGGTGGACACTTAGGTTGTTTCTATGTTTTGGCTATTGTGAGTAGTGCTGCTATGAACATTAGGGCGCATGTATCTTTTCAAATTATAGTTTTGTCTGGATATATGCCCAAGAGTGGGATTGCTAGATCGTATGGCAATTCCATTTTTAGCTTTCTGAGGAACTTCTGTACTATTTTCCATAGTGCTTGCACCAACTTATGTCACCACCAACACTGCAGTAGGGTTCCCTCTTCTCCACATATCCTCTCCAGCATTTGTAACTTGCAGACATTTTAGTGATATCAGGCAACTTCTTGAAATTTAGGAATTCTGGATTTATACATGGGAGAAAAGCAGGGGGTCATCAAGAGTTGATAAAACCTGAATAATACAAATCTGTTCATAAAGTTTTTATATAGAATCACTAAACTTTAATAAATTGAGGAAAATTCAATGTTCCTCAGGTTATAATTAACATTTATCAATAAAAATGTGACATTGAAATATAATATTGATGAAGGGCCTATTAAAAAAAGATCAATGAGTGAATATTTAACCTTACACTAATTTCTATATCCTTAAGAGAAGCAAAGGTATGAAATGATATGTTGATATGTTATTATGAAATTGAGTCATAGGACATCTTTAAAGTCTGTGTGCTTGTTAACTCTGGACAAATTTCAAAGCAGCATTACTAAGACAATTTAAATTTCCAGGAAAAACCCAAAGTTAGGAAACCTGATTAATAGATGTAAACATATCCCTTACCAGCATGGTAATCAACTGCCTTGTTTTACCAAAACTAGTATAATTTTATGGAACAAAAGTCATGACTTCTGGCAACCCTGAATCTAAGAATTTTATTCAAATTATATGAAAATCTATATTGAATCAGAAGATCTTGACTACACTATCTAAATTTCTAAACCCACTGTTGCCCACTATTGTCCTTTCCTTGCCTCACTTTTTTCCCTAGCACTTACCTCATTCTAGAAAGTAACACATTATTCACATATAGCTTTTAAATTTTCCTGTCTGTCTGCAAGCACTACAGAGTAAATTCCACGAGGGCAAGGGAATTAGTCTGTTTTGTTCACTCACATGTTGAAAGCACATAGAACAGTGCTTAATAGTAGAAACTCAATGAAACAAATGCATTATTTAAACTCAGACAGTACTTCAAAAGTAACATTTTGTCATTGTGTTTTATATGTTTCTTCACATTGAATGACTTCTTCCTGACTCAATGTTTTCTTAAACTCTGATGAGCAAATACAACTACACCTCAGTTTAATTCTACTTCACAGAAAATTGGTTTTTTCTTACTCAGAAGAAAATTTTCTTATGTTTTTCTAAGAAAATTATGTATCTGTAGCCATCTGAAAGAACTGCCCACTTTTTAGGATACTGAGGAATCAAAGTAGTGAAGCTATGGTAAATAATTTTATTGCTGATGATGATTTATAGATTCTTCCTCTTGGATAAACCTCCAGCATACTTTGCTTTATGGTTTAATGCTAGTCTTTTCCACACCACTCAATGTGAAATTATACAACAAAGTTGATAAATACAAAATCAGCGTCAGCAAATTTGCTTATCTTTTTCCATAGATTTTAAATCTAATCAAACAAAACTCACAGATGGGGCACAATCATTTAATAGAGGCTCCCATGTCTAAGAATGAGAAATTTGAGATAGTGAAAATCACATTAAAATATCACCTCACTTGTTTTTAGGAGACAACTGGCTATATTATTTTCCATGGCTAAGTGTTATGTTTGTAAGGATGGCAAGAGTAAATCAATGTGCTTTGCACAGTATCTTGGTTTACTGGCTTTATGTAATTTGCTATTTTGCTCCAGACTGCATCACTTTGAAAGAAAAGTTATTCAATAAGATTATAAAACTGTTCTTGGTAGTTTTTGAAAAAACTCCAACAGTAGACGTAGACATTAGAAATCGCAGCATCATCCTACACAACTAAAAGATTTGTAGTATATCTTACTTCTCTAAATATGTTTTCAGTTTTGCTAGATGGAAAATTGCAGGGTTCTGGGGATATGGGAGGAAAACCAATTGGCCCCATAGAAACCCCAGAAGTTATCCATTCAGAAATAGTTTATGTTGCATTTTCTTCAACTAGAGTGGAAGCACTGAATGAAAAAATTTTCGAGAAAATCTGAGAGATTGAGAATGTCTCATTTTTAACTATCAGTTACATAATGGTATCTATAATTTCTACAATGAAGTGAAAATAATTTAGATAATTTTCATTTAATTTCAGTTATCTATCTTGAGAATAATAATCTGTGTAAAGATTTTTCCAGAATTGTATCAGCATACATTTGAACCACTGTTGAACACATAAAAAATTTTTAAATAATCACAACTATATTTCATTAAGATCTGGCAAGTTTCCAGAACTATTTCTGATGCTAATGGGTATGTTATTATATAAAGATTATTGATAATTGATCATTCAGATGTGTGTCAGATAGGCAGAATAATCACTTTTGAAAAAACAGCATTACTCTTTAATGAAATTCTGTATGAAAACAGTATTTTCCTTTGAAAGATTTTACAATAGCTACCTGAATAATTTCCTACTCTATATGGTGACTTCAGGCTTCTATATGAAGGCCCAGTATAGGCAACTATAGGAATAAGATGAAAATTCCTGAAGAAAAGCCCATCTGTCTAAAATCTAATTTATTGTTTGCCCTGCTTGCAAAGTTTTTTTAGGAATAAATTATTGAGTCCCATTCTCACAATGTTTCTAGGTCTTAGTTCACAATAATCATTCCATTCCAGTAAGATTAGATCATGCTACACAGCCAAATATAGACATCAAAATAGTGTGTTTACACAACCCAAGGGCATCCTGGAATAATCTGTTCCTTCCTAATTGTGATGGTGACTAATATTATTATCTGGGTCAAAGTGTAATGAGGGAATTTTAACAAGCTATTTATTTCTTCGAAGAAGAAAATGTTTCAAATAATTAAATATTTAAGTTTATACTTAGTTTGTACTTTAATACTCATAAATTGTTTTATTCTTAAAAAGTATAAATGAGAGGTTTTATTCCACATTTTTCTTTGCAAGTATATTCAAAAATTTTTAAGGCTACATGATGTCTATGAAGTCTATGAAGTGTGAAGTGAAAATGTTAGTGACACAGACATGTCCTACTCTTTGAGACCCCATGAGTCACCAGGACCCCATAACTCACCAGGCTCCTGTCCATGGAATTCTCCAGGCAAGAATACTGGAGTGGGTTGCCATTCCCATCTCCAGGGTATCTTCCCCACCCAGGGATCGAACCCAGGTCTCCTGCTTTGCAGGTGAGTTCTTTACTGTCTGAGCCACCAGAGAAGCCATTATAGATCTATACCAGTAACTAAATTTCACCTAAACACTTTCAAATCCTGCTCACTCATTTCATAACTTGTTAAAATAGGCAAAATGAAAATAAACCCTGATTTATAATCCTGCAGAAGCTTTTTTGTAGGTACTCTTAAAATCACATAACTGTGCAGAAGACTGAAACCTTAGAAGCCAACCAGCTGTGCACGTATCTTCTTTCTATACATGAGAATACTGAATCTAGTAGAAATTATGATACTCATCTAAAGTCCTAGACCTAACTTAAAACAATGAAATTAAGCTCCTGCTGCTACTGCTGCTGCTGAGTCACTTCAGTCGTGTCTGACTCTGTGTGACCCTATAGACGATAGCCCTCCAGGCTCCCCTGTCCCTGGGATTCTCCAGGCAAGAACACTGGAGTCGGTTGCCATTTCACTCCCACACTAATACTATCAGTTCAGTTTAGTTTAGCCACTCAGTTGTGTCTAACTCTTTGTGACCCCGTGGACTGCAGCACACCAGGCCTCCTTGTCCATCAACAACTCCCAGAGCTTGCTCAAACTCATGTCCATTGAGTTGGCGATGCCATCAAACCATCTCATCTTCTGTTGCCCCCTTCTCCTCCTGCCTTCAATCTTTCTCAGCATAAGGGTCTTTTCCAATAAATCAGTTTTTTGCATCAGGTGCCCAAAGTACTGGAGTTTCAGCTTCAGCATCAGTCCTTCCAATGAACACCCAGGGCTGATCTCCTTCAGAATGGACTGGTTGGATCTCCTTGCAGTCCAAGGGACTCTCAAGAGTCTTCTCCAACACCACAGTTCAAAAGCATCAATTCCTCAGCACTCAACCTTCTTTATAGTCCAACTCTCACATCCATACATGACTACTGAAAAAATCATAGCTTTGCCTAGATGGACCTTGCTTGGCAAAATAATGTCTCTACTTTTTAATATGTTTTCTAGGTTGGTCATAGCTTTTCTTCCAAGGAGCCAGTGTCTTTTAATTTCATGGCTGCAGTCATCATCTGCAGTGATTTTGGAGCCCAAAAAAATCAACTCTGTCACTGCATTGTTTTCCCATCTATTTGCCATGAAGTGATGGGACCGGATGCCATGATCTTAGTTTTTTGAATCTTGAGTTTTAAGCCAGCTTTTTCACTCTCCTCTTTTACTTTCATCAAGAGGCTCTTTAGTTCTTCTTCACTTTCTGCCATAAGGGTAGTGGTATTTGTATATCTGAGGTTATTGATATTTTCCCCAGCACTTTTGATTCCATCTTGTGCTTCATCCAGCCCAACATTTCACAAGATGTACCCTGCATATAAGTTAAATAAGCAGGGTGACAATATACAGCCTAATATTAATCTTATAATGATGCCTTATTTTAAATTATTAACTGGTAATGTCAATACCAATATGATGTCAAGACATAAATTTAAAATCACTTTTTTAAAATTAATATGGAAGATGTGAACTTTCATAGACATATGAGTGTGCAGTTTATGAGTTTATGGTTGTAATCTTTTGGTAGACTATTGACATAAAAGATTTTTAACTTTGTTTCTTGTTTAGAAGCAATTCTATTTCATTCACTATTCTTCTTTCTCATTGAGCAACAACAAACTTCTCTGTCTCTTCCATGTTACAACCCATCATATAGCCTAGAATCACACTCCATGTGAGAGCCAATGTCCTTCTGAAACACTGTCTAACTTAAAATTTTGCCATAGATATAGGTGATTTTATTAAGGGTACTGATATTCTGATTAAGTAAGATAGGGGTACAAAATAGATCTGCCTCAATCCTAGTACTTATTTCTAAATAGAACACTTTTCTTAATAGACATTATGATTAGTTTACCTCTTCTTCTATTTTTTTTTTTTTTTGGTAGCTGTATTTTTTTAACCTATATTGAGCTTTTAGCAGTTAATTTGTTTCTACTTTTTTACATCATCACTTAGCAAACTGATTTTCCCACATACTATATGGGTATACTACATGTGTATAGCTGATTTTGAACTTCAATTAAAGATATCTGCTAAATTCTGTTCATTTGGGCCAAGCATTTCTGCTAGTTTAGATCACTTGGAATACTGACTTTACCTTAAACTGTATCCTTCCAAATTCTGAATCTTACTCAAGTGGGAAATTTTGCCTTATCCACTTTCACTCAAATCCCTGATGAGAACATTGAAGAGGAGAAGGTCAAAGACAGGAAACTGTCAGTCCATTCATCATCATAAGTCCTTGTCCACAACCTGTAGTTAATGATGCTAAATATTCCCCATTAAGTATGACCATTACTACAGGTTTTTGTTCTTACTCTTTATTTCTAGTGTGATAAAAGTTTTTATCAAGAATGTGTAAAAGTTTGTTTAGTGTGTATGTGTGTGTTCATGCACATGTGTGTGCATCTCCTGTCATAATCATGATGTTCTTTCTCCTCTGATAATATGAATAATATTAATGTTCCAATAGTATTTCAACAGGTCATTCTTGAGTTCTCTCTTACCTCTGGTTTTTTTCTTTTAGTATACATTTTTACATTGTTGGAATCAGTTTGGTGATATTTTGGTTTGGTGTTTGGATCTGCATTCATGAAGGAGTTGGCCTGTTTTTGTCAAATTTTATTGTTAAGTTTATCAAATAATCTATTGAGAAAGATTTCCTTTAAAAGTTTTTATGATTTTAAAGTGATCTGCTCATGAAGTATTTGAAAGAATCCATTTGCAAAATAATATGGATGAATTTGCAGATATATTCGTCTATTTTCTTTTATCAGAAAAATAATATCCCAATTTACACTTATTTTCCTCAAACTTTTAATTTTAATAATCTTATAAACTGTGAAATTTTGAGAAAATAGTACATTAGATACCTATATTTTATTCCTTCACCTTACCAATTATTAGCACTTTGTCCTTTGCATTTTTTCATATATATAAATTCATATACATACATATATATACATGTATATACATATATACATGTATATCTGTCTTTATATTTATGCTTTGTTTTGCTGAACCTCTTGAAAGCAATCACACACTTCACCTGTATATAGTTCAGAATGCATCTTCTAAGAATAGGTCATTGTTCCAGAAAATCACAACACTATTTTCATGCTTAAGAATATCTATACAAATTCAAAATGATATATAAAATATACTCCATATTCATATTTATTTGATTGTTCCAAATTGTTTTTCAGACCTTTTCTATTTCTTGGACCCAGGATCCAATCAAGTCTTACACATTTCCTTTGTATGTTATGCTATTTAAACTCTAAATTTAGACTGTTTCCCATGTTATACTGCTGTTGTTATTTTGTTTTCATAACTGGCATTTTTCCAAAGTCTAGGACAGTTTATTATATAATGTCCAATATTCTGTATTTGTGTGGTGATTAGATCCAGTGTGGTGTAAATATCTTAGCATAAATATAAGTAATTTTGTGGGGCTTTTTGTAGTGAATCACGTTAGTAGTCATATGGTGTCAGATATATTTCAATTACTAGTGTAACATCAAGTACCTATTTCTATGATGTAGTAATGATGAGCATTCTGAAACTGCAAAAAGTCATCAGCCAAACAAGCGTATTTCATTTGTGAGAATGTTGTGGCTATGTACTCTTTCCTTCCTAATGAAAATTTATTTAAATACTTCCAGTTTTATACTTTTTTAAAAATAGTTGATAATATTTAAAACATTATATATATATATATATATATATATATATATATATATATATGCCTTCTAGGATTTTGAAGTATTTTAACTTCAAAATCCTTTTGGTGGCTCAGATGGTGTCCTTCTGGTGGCTCAGACAGTAAAGCGTCTGCCTACAATGCGGGAGACCGGGGTTCAATCCCTGAGTAGGGAAGATCTCCTGGAGAAGGAAATGGCACCCCACTCCAGTATTCTTGCCTGGAAAATCCCATGGATGGAGGAACCTGATAGGCTACAGTCCATGGGGTTACAAAAAGTCGGACACAACTGAGCGACTTCACTTTCTTTCTTTCTTATCTTTTTAATGTACTTCTTAGGCTAAAAAGCGGGTGGACCAATGAAATGTATAATTATGTGATATTTCCCACACAAGCTTGCTTTAGATAGAAATGTAGATGATAGAATGACAGATTGATAGAATTTATCTAAGTGTTCCTTAGTTGGGGAACAGTTATGGATTTTGTATGAATTCTTCAAACTAAGACCTTGGTTAATTATACAGTTGGCCTTTATGTACTGTATATCTGGGAAAAAGAGAACAGGAATTGAATAAATCAAATTAACAGCTCTCACTTGAGTTACCCCTCCTGATTTCCAGACCCATATGTTTATCTGTTCAATAGATATCTCCACTTTGTTGTTCTCCAAACAACACAAATTTGAATGTCTCAAATGACTACTCTTTTTGTTTTGTCCCCAACCTAAACTTTGTCCTGTATTTCACATACTGATGAATAAAATAATCACTATTCCTTATTCTGCCCTTAATCATTCCTCTGACTTAGCAGCCACAGGCAGTCAAGTCACCAAGTTCTATTATTTTGTCTCATAAGATCCCTCAAATCTCACTTTCAAACTTGTAATTTCTGCCTTAATTTACAATCTCTTCAAGTGTTTGCAGAGTAGTGACAATTTCCTAATTGGCCTACCTACCTCAAGCACCTGCATAAACTCTTTATCTTATAGCATAGCTTGGATAGTCTTAGACAAAAAAAATCCAAGTATTATTATTTTCATTTACATTTCTAAAAATCTACCAAAATCTTCATTGACTTAAAAAAATACCTTATTATATGACATACATGTTTTTTCCCCCCAGTTCTTTGCAAGTGCCAAATGTATATCTATGCTTTAGTCACCCTAACCAACCTACAAAAATATTTTATGTTCCCAGCTCCATCATTCTTCCATGCATTATGCAGGCATGCTTTTCTGTGCTAGGATATCAGTGAAGACAAAAGCAGACATATCCACTGTTTTTATAGAACTTAGAATGCGGATACTAAGTTAAAAATGACAGAAATAAACATTAAAGCCTTTGTTCTCCTGTAAACTAATGTGTGATCTTAAAAATTGAATTACCTCAGTAAATTCTCATTTTCTTCTCTATATAATGAAAATACTATTTCATAGCATTTCCTTGTAGATTGAAAACCATAACAGAGTAGTGGAATAAAAGAGAAATATGAGACCCATTCTATCAGAGATAAGGCTAGAACTAAGCTTTGTAACAAAGATCGATCTTTGGACAATGAATAGAGAATGATTACAAAGAAAGGAATTAAAGAAGATTGAAATACTAGAGTGAATATAATGGAAAAGAATATAATTAAGGGCCTCATTAAAAAGATGAAGTTTGAGGATGAATGGACAGCAAGATAAACTGGGAAGATGATTGCTAGGTGCCCCAAAGTGTAATCAGATTATTGATAAATAACAATTGTTGACTTAAAAAAAACATACGATGAGAGTTTGAGTTAAGTTTTATTTGGGGGCAAAATGAAGACTATAACCCAGAAGATAACATTTCAAATAGCATTGAGAAACTGCTCCAAAGAGGTAGGGGGAGAGTCATTATATATGTAATTTTGGAGAAGGGGGAGTACATGCAATCAAGCACACACTTTTTGTTCAAAGTTTCTTCTAGTGTCACAAAGGTTATACCTAGTCATAAGGAGTAGATGTTAGTGCTTTTGGTGCTTTTCTAGATATAAGGAAATACAAGAATTGAACTTATAAAATTGGCTCCCAAAAACATCTATCTGAAGACCTGTTCTGCCAGTTTTTCCTAAAGGACAGAGTGCCTCATTTCTGTTTTCTACCCCGAACTTCTTTGAGGGGATGTTGAAGATCAGCAGCTATAGCAGCACATGATTTAATCCTTGCAGTGGTAGATGGCAAGTAACCATGGCAACTGCTAATTTGTAGTTGACACAAATATGGATCCAGAAATTGGGCAAAAGAAAGGATGTTCGAGTCATTCTTCTAGAAGTGATAGCTACATCCTGATATGAGGTCCCTGATACAGTACAGACTGAAAACCACAAAGGCTCAAGGACAAATTTTGGTGAATGAAACTACCTATAAATGGAGACAAAAGAAGCAAGCTTGAATGAAGTGAGGAGTAGAGGGGTATAAAAAATTAGAAAGTATTGCAGTGTAACAGGAGTTAAGAAAAATTCAGTTATTGAGGTCTCAGCTTTGTGAATTGCAGATTATCAGGGATCTGTGAGAGATCATTTTTGGTAAAGAGAATGAATATACAAATTAGATCTCAATTAACTGAAGAGAATGGAAACAGTATAGCAATAGAAGAAGTGACCATAGACTAGTTTGAGAAGTATTTTAGTATAAACACATTTTAAAAGATAACTATATAAGGTGAATCAAATGAGCTTTATGGAATCAAAGAAAAATCTCTAGGTGACTGGGAAGAAATATCATTATCTGCCAAGAGGAAGGAGCTAGCAGAGAAGAAGTTTTAAAGTGACAAACGGGGTAATTCATAAAGCAAAATTCTTAAAATATAGAAGGGGATACAATTTATAGCACAAAGGCTGAAGTTACCCTTACATGAGAATGGAAGACCACAAACTCCTTAAAACTAGTTAAAGTGGTAGAGAATGAAGGAAAGCTTAGTGAAGAGATGCTTTGGAGAAAGCTTTGGAGATGATGTTTGATGACGGTCTTACGAGCAGTGGTCATCTAGGGTGAGGTGGAAGGAGAGGAGATTGTAGTTGAAAGTGATGTTGGAAATGTAGAAATAGCTGCCTTTTGGATATTTTAGTAATAAACTACAAATAAGTGAAATAATTATTAGCCTGGCTAAGGTTAAAAACTCCCATTTGAATGCAGAGTTCCAAAGAACTGCAAGGAGAGATAAGACAGCCTTCCTCAGTGATCCGTGCAAAGAAATACAGGAAAACAATAGAATGATAAACGCTAGAGATTTCTTCAAGAAAATTAGAGACACCAAGGGAACATTTCATGCGAATATGGGCACAATAAAGGACAGAAATGATATGGACCAAACAGAAGCAGAAGATATTAAGAAGAGGTGACAAGAACACAGTGTGGTGTGATCTCTCATGTAGAGCCAGACATCCGAGGTCAAGTGGGCCTTAGGAAGCAACACTATGAACGAAGCTAGTGGAAGTGATGGAATTCTAGTTGAGCTCTTTCAAGTTGTAAAAGATGATGCTGTTACAGTGCTGCACTCAATATGCCAGCTAATTTGGAAAACTCAGCAGTGCCCACAGGACTGGAAGAGGTCAGTTTTCATTTCAATCCCAAAGAAAGGTAATGCCAAAGAATGCTCAAGCTACCGAACAATTGCAGTCATCTCACAGGCTAGCAAAGAAGGCTCAAACTTCTCTAAGCCAGGTTTCAACAGTCTGTGAACTGTGAAATTCCAGATGTTTAAACTGGATTTAGAAAAGGCAGAAGAACCAGAGATCAAATTGCCAACATCCGTTGGATCATTGAAAAAGCAAATGAGTTCTAGAAAATCATCTACTTCTGTTCTATTGACTATGCCAAAGCCTTTGACTGTGTCTATCACAAATGTGGAAAATACTTCAACAGATGGAAATACCAGAGTACCTGACCTGCCTCCTGAGACTCTGTAGGCAGGTCAAGAAGCAACAGTCAGAACTGGACCTGGAACAACAGACTGGTTCCAAATCGGGAAAGGAGTCCGTCAAGGCTGTATATTGTCACCTTGCTTATTTAACTTATATGCAGAGTACATCTGGAGAAGGCAATGGCACCCCACTCCAGTACTCTTGACTGGAAAATTCCATGGATGGAGGAGCCTGGTAGGCTGCAGTCCATGGGGTCGCTAGGAGTCGGATACAACTGAGTGACTTCACTTTATTTTTTCACTTGCATGCATTGGAGAAGGAAATGGCAACCCACTCCAGTGTTCTTGCTTAGAGAATCCCAGGGACAGGGGAGCCTGGTGGGCTGGCTTCTATGGGGTCACACAGAGTTGGACACGACTGAAGCGACTTAGCAGCAGCAGCAGAGTACATCATGCAAACTGCCAGGCAGGATGAAGCACAAGCTGGAATCAAGATTGCTGGAAGAAATATCAATAACATCAGATATGCAGATGACAATACCCTTATGGCAGAAAGTGAAGAACTAAAGAGCCTCTTGATGAAAGTGAAAGAGGAGAGTGAAAATGTTGGCTTAAAGTTCAACATGCAAAAAAATAAGATTATGGTGTCTGGTCCCATCACTTCATGGCAAATAAATGGGGAAACAGTGGAAACAGTGACAGACTTTATTTTGGGGGGTTCCAAAGTCACTGAAGATGTTGAGTGCAGCCATGAAATTAAAAGACACTTGCTCCTTGGAAGAAAAGTTATGACCAACCTAGACAGCATATTAAAAAGCAGAGACATTACTTTGCTAACAATGGTCCATCTAGTCAAAGCTATGGTTTTTCCAGTAATCATGTATGGATGTAAAATTTGGACTATAAAGAAAACTGAGCACTGAAGAATTTATGCTTTTGAACTGTGGTTTTGGAGAAGACTCTTGAGAGTCCCTTGGACTGCAAGGAGATCCAACCAGTCCATCCTAAAGGAAATCAGTCCTGAATATTCATTGGAAGGACTGATGCTGAAGCTGAAACTCCGATACTTTGGCCACCTGATGAGAAAACTGACTCATTTGAAAAGACCCTGATGCTGGCAAAGATTGAAGGCAGGAGAAGGGGACGACAGAGGATGAGGTAACCACCGACTCAATAGATATGAGTTTGAATAAACTCCAAGAGTTGTTGATGGGGTCACAAACAGTCAGACACGACTGATTGAAAGTTAAAAACAGGAAATTGTCAATCAGGAAACAGAATAATACATCATTTTATTCTACAGCACCTGGGAACGAAGGAAATAAGGTGTTTACATGGGACCAGGATCAGCACTAAAGGTTGAAAAGATGTTAAATAATGTTACTTTGGAATAAATCAGTTGGGAGTAGTGTTATTAGAACAATAATAAGTGGAAACTTTGAGGAGTTATCCAGGTTTGAAGTTGTGAATGTCAACTAAGATAGAGGATTAGGGTAAAGAATATTTTAGACTTTAGGAGGGACACAGGTAAAATGGTCAACGTTGAAAGGAAACAATATGAAATCAAAGATAGAATTCAGTAAGTATGAGCAAGTATGAGATGGTAAAGAATCATATGCTGGTCAGGGAGTGACATTTCTAGATATTTTAAAAGAAAAACAATTTTAAGTAGCAAATTATATTTGAATATAAAATATTGAGGCAGGAATTAAACCTTTGAGTTCTAGTTTATTGACCATCTGGTGATGTCCATGTGTAGATTCTTCTCTTTTGTTGTTGGAAGAATGTGTTTGCTATGACCAGTGTGTTCTTTTGGCAAAATTCTGTTAGCCTTTGCCTGCTTCATTTTGGCCTTCATTTCCAAGACCAAATTAGCCTGTTACTCCAGGTATCTCTTGAATTCCTACTTTTGCATTCCAGTCCCTTATAATGATAAGGACATCTCTTTGGAGTGTTAGTTCTAGAAAGTCTTGTGGGGCTTCATAAAACCATTCAACTTCAGCTTCTTCAGCATTACTGGTTGGGGCAAAGACTTGGATTACTGTGATATTGAATGGTTTGTCTTGGAAACGAACAGAGATCATTCTGTTGTTTTTGAGATTGCATCCAAGTACTGAACTTTGGACTTTTTGTTGACTATGAGGGCTACTCCATTTCTTCTAAGGGATTCTTGCCCACAGTAGTAGATATAATGGTCATCTGTGTTAAATTCACCCATTCCAGTCCATTTTAGTTTGCTGATTCCTAAAATGTCGATGTTCACTCTTGCCATCTCCTGTTTGACCGCTTCCAATTTGCCTTGATTCATGGACCTAACATTCCAGGTTCCTATGCAACATGACTCTTTACACCATCAGACTTTACTTCCATCACCAGTCACATCCACAACTGGGTGTTGTTTTTGCTTTGGCTCCATCTCTTCATTCTTTCTGGAGTTATTTCTCCACTGTTCTCTAGTAGCATATTGGGCACCTACTAACCTGGGGAGTTCATCTTTCAGTGTTGTATAATTTTGCCTTTTTATACTGTTCATGGGGTTTTTAAGGCAAGAATCGTGAAGTGGTTTGCCATTTCCTTCTTCAGTGGAATACATTTTGTCAGAACTCTCCACCATGACCCATCTATCTTGGGTGGTACTACACAGAATGGCTCATAGATTATATTCTTTGCAGCCAAATATGGAGAAGCTCTATACAGTCAGCAAACACAAGACCAGGAGCTGACTGTGGCTCAGATCATGAACTCTTTATTGCCAAATTCAGACTTAACTTGAAGAAATTAGGGAAAACCACTAGACCAATCAGGTGTGACCTAAATCAAATCCCTTATGATTATACTGGGGAAATGACAAATATATTCAAGAGATTAGATCTGATAGGCACAGTGCATAAAGAACTACTGACAAAGGTTTGTGACATTGTACAGGAGGCAGTGATCAGGACCATTCCCAAGAAAAAGAAATGCAAAAAAGGCAAAATAGTTGTCTGAGGAGCCCTTTCACATAGCTGTGAAAAGAAGAGACGCTAAAGGCAAAGGAGAAAAGGAAAGATACACCCATTTGAATGGAGAGTTCCAAAGAATAGCAAGGAGAGATAAGAAAGCCTTCTTCAGTGATCAGTGCAAAGAAATAGAGGAAAACAATAGAATAGGAAAGACTAGAGATCTCCTCAAGAAAATCTCTATACCAAGGGAACATTTTATGCAAAGATGGGCACAATAAAGGACAGAAATGGTAGGGACCTAACAGAAGCAGAAGATATTAAGAAGCGGTGGCAAGATACACAGAAGAACTATACAAAAAAGATCTTCATGACCCAGATAACCATGATGGTGTGATCAGTCACCTAGAGCCAGACATCCCAGAATGCGAAATCAAGTGAGCCTTAAGAAGCATCACTACGAGCAAAGCTAGTGGAGGTGATGGAATTCCAGTTGAGCTCTTTCAAATCCTAAAAGATGATGCTGTGAAAGTGCTGCACTCAATATGTCTGCAAATTTGGAAAACTCAGCAGTGGCCACAGGACTGTAAAAGGTCAGTTTTCATTCCAATCCCAAAGAAAGGCAATGTCAAAGAATGCTCAAACTACTGAACAATTGCACTCATCTCACACACTTAGAAAAGCAAGGCTCAAAATTCCCCAGGCCAGGCTTCTACAGTATGTGAACTGTGAAATATTCCAGATGTTCAAGCTGGATTTAGAAAAGGTAGAGGAACCAGAGATCAAATTGCCAATATCATCGAGAAAGCAAGAGAGTTCCAGAAAAACATCTACTTCTGCTCTATTGTCTATGCTAAAGACTTTGAGTGGATCACATCAAACTGTGGACAAGTCTTAAAGAGATGGAAATACCAGAGCACCTGACCTGCCTCCTGAGAAATCTGTATGCAAGTCAAGATGCAACAATTAGAATTGGACATGGAACAACAGATTGGTTCCGAGTTGGGAAAAGAGTACGTCAAGGCTGTATATTATCACCCTGTTTAATTAGCTTATGTGCAGAGTATGTCATGAGAAAAGCCAGGCTGGATGAAGCACAAGCTGGAATCAAGATTTCTGGGAAAAATATCAATAACATCAGATATGCAAGATGACACCACCCTTATGGCAGAAAGCAAAGAAGAGCTGAAGAGCCTCTTAATGAAAGTGAAAGAAGAGAGTGAAAAATCTGGCTTAGAACTCAACATTCAAAAAATAAGATCATGGCATCTGGTCCCATCACTTCATGGCAAATAGAGGGGGAAATAATGGACACAGTGATAGACTTTCTTTTCTTGAGCTCCAAAATCACTGCAGATGGTGAGTGCAGCCATGAAATTAAAAGACGCTTGCTCCTTGGAAGAAAAGCTATGACCAACCTAGATAGTATACTAAAAAGCAGAGATGTTACTTTGCAAACAAAGGTCTGTCTAGTCAGGCTGTGGTTTTTCCAGTAGTCATGTATGGATGTGAGAGTTGGACTATAAAAAAATCTTGAGTGCCAAAGAATTGTTTTTTTTTGAACTGTGGTGTTGGAGAAGACTCTTGAGAGTCCCTTGGATTGCCAGGAGATCCAACCAGTCCATCCTAAAGGAAATCAGTACTAAATATTCACTGGAAGGACTGATGCTGAAGCTGAAACTCCAATACTTTGGCCACCTGATGTGAAAAATGACTTATTGGAAAAGACCCTGATGCTGGGAAAGATTGAAGTCAGGAGGAGAACAGGACAACAGAGGATGAGATGGTTGGATGGCATCTCTGACTCGATGGACATGAGTTTGAGGAAGCTCCACAAGTCAGTAATGGACAGGGAAGCCTGGCGTGCTGTAGTCCATGGGGTCTCAAACAGTCAGACATGACTAAGCCACTGAACTGACTCTAGTTTATTAGGATCGGAGTCTAATACACAAAATCAATACTTTTATATCTTGATGAGTATTACCTTCAATTTCAGCTTGAATCTCACTTCATTAGAGGCAAATTCTACATTGATATATCTGTAGGAAAGTTAAATAAGGAGATGGATTCTGAATTTGAGTGTAAATCTTAACTGGAAGTATATTTTATGTAAAATTTATCACAGAGACTTTATACCATCAAATGTTTCACTACCCTCTTTCCTTTTTAATTAATGGAAGGGTAAATAAATTGTGTTAACTCATGTTGCTTATCTGAATATTTTTAAAAGTATAGCATTGCTATTAAATCAATAATTAAGGTTTGAATATAGAAAATGAATATAAAAATGTTCTGTGATATAACATGAGATGTTCTGTTACATTACAGTTAATGAGAGTTATTTTCAGCAAGACAGGGTATTTAATCTCATTAACAAATACCATAAGTTGGCTAAATATGGAATGCCTTAATGAATGGTTTATATCTTTCATGTGAGGGACTTATGAGTCTGTTAATGTGTCCTGATTATTAGATATATATTAATCTAAAACAAACAAATCAGTGCAAAATGTTTGTCTAAGTGCTTTTTGCCCGGTAGAGAAAAGGGACACTGTAGAGAGCTATTTGATGCTGCCAAATGCCATTAGTTATAAAAAATATAACTGTAAATATTTGACTTTTCTTCTGAAGGCTTCAGATTGCTATGGTGCAAATAGTTGCTTTGGAGACAATTTGAAACTCTCCAAGTAGACTGTTTCTTTCCACTTTAGTGAAAAACAATTTTAAACATTTGTGCAATATTTGTACAAATAGTAAAAATATTGTACACCCAAAAGATTGATATCTTTATAAAAATAAAATATTGTAAAATATTTTTAAACAAAATATTTTAATATAACAAAGAATGATTTTAATTTAAAAAAATTGGAAACATTACTCAGAAATTGCTTCTACATGTTGTTCACAAGATTCATATCACTGGTTATCTGAAAGAAGTTTTTTTTTTTCTAATTATGCTTTGCAAGTTTTAATTGTAACATAATTATTCCAGGGGACCTGTGTAAGTGATCACATCCACAGACAAGCATTGACTATACTGGTGTATTAGAAACATAAAATAGAGCTTCTACACTTGATGAATTTATACTCTAGCCAGTGACTGAGGAACACCTCCAGTTTTCTGCATCCTTTCCCACTCATATATAGAAATGCTTTTAAAAATAAAAAGACCTATTTAAACAGAATACAAGTAAGAACTTTGATATAGCATGAGTCTTATGTCCTCTTTCCTCTTGATATACATAAAAGGATATACATATGTGTATGTACATTGCATTACTTGATAATTACATATAATTAATGTATATACACATATACATTAAAAATGATACTGTGATGTTTACAAGATAGCACATAGAAAAATAAAGAATAAATGGTTTAGAATTAAAGGAGTAGAGCACCAGTATTGTGTAGTCCATGACAGTGCTGGAAATCACTGGCTAAAAGCTTATTACAATATCATAACTGAACATTGTAGAATGAATGAGGCAAGGTTTCAGATATGATGAAAAAACAAAGCTATTTTTTCCCCTATACTTTGGAGCTCTGAATCTGTCAAGCTCACGTGATGAAAATTTGTAAAAGTAAAAAAAAGAAGTAATGTGTTAAATAAATAAATTTGAACTAAAATTTGAAATAATAAATATAAAGAAAGGAGATATAGGAAAAACAGAAACATGAACCACAATGATCTCACAATGAAAAGACAGGTATTTCTTTTGAATGGAATTGAAGTGTAATCAAACATCTATAAATTAAGATTTTTTTTCTAATTTAAATAAAATTAAAAATAAAGTAACATAGGAAGTCTACAAAAAAGAACAGCTTATACATTAGCATTTGCTTTTTCTTACTAAAATGCACTCTTTCTGGGGCACCTTTACAGGCTAATTAAAAAAAAACAATACATTCCATGGCATTATTGTCTTGATAGCAGTTTTATCAAATAAGTCAGGAATGTATGTCATCTCCAGTGTTTACTAGAAGGCTGCTTTTTGGTATAGAAGCAGATTTGGCATCTCTTGTATAATTTTACTGAATGTCTGAAAGGTAGAATAAAAGGGAGTCTGTCTTCAAGGTGATCCTTTAGTTGTAAAGTGCACTGTGATATAGATAGCTCTTCAAATTCAGTGAAATCTTATGTCCAGTGATACCAAATAGTACATCTACTCCACAGCACATGTTAACTTGGAAAGTTGTGCTGTGTTTAAGCACCTCGAAATTCACTGAATAACAAGAGGATCAACATAAATAATGAATTCTGTTGAAAATGGTTTTTTTTTTTTCAGATTTCTATAAATTTAAGATTTCTGTTTTTATAAAAGTAGAGCCAGACTCAAGTTCTGATTTCTACCAAGGCTGTCCTGGTTGGTCCCACAGGACATACATTCATTGCTTAAAAACAGCTGTTCAGACAAGACTGATGAATGAGAATCATTGTTTCAATGATGGGAGAAATTAGATTTCATTAGTGAGGGGATTTGAGGGTGGGAAGGTTTACTTTGGTTCTACTGAATGCTTTTATATATTAATGAGACCAAATTGAATATAAAGATAATAGGTTAGATAATTTCAGTTCAAAACATGAGAATTGAAGCAGAGTTATTACAAGATTTTATTGTTTTGAACTTTGACAACTTCATCATTAGATATAAAACTCATATGACTTTCTTGTTAGCTCAGTCAGTAAAGAATCTGCCTGCAGTGCAGGAGACCTGGTTTCAATCCCTGTTTCAGCAAGATTCCACTCCAGTATTATTGCCTAGAAAATCCGATGGGCAGAGGAACTTGGTGGGCTATAGTCCATGGGTTCACAAGGGTCAGACACGACTTGGTGACTAAACTACCACATAGAACTTATATAGAGTCCAGAAGGGAATTAGTCAAGGGCTTGAAATATCACTGAATAGGGAAAGCTATAGAGAATTTGATTCATCTGTGCAAATAAGATGTGATAGAGAAGTTCAGTGACATATTGTTGGAACCAATGAATCCAAATATATGAATCCAAATATATGGTAACACTGGAGGTGAATTTATGCAATTGTGATTGTCTTAGGATGTTAAAAGATGTAATAGTACCACTAAAGTTCTTTGTATATCTTCTATAATGTTACCCTTTCCTCTTTATGTAGCCCATCACTTTAATCTAAAAATAATTTGTATATTGAAAATATCTATTCTTTTGAAATTTTATTCAAGCATAGGGATTCTCTGTGTATTGTGTTACTAGTCCTGTGCCATGGTTCTTAGTACAACAAGGACACAGAACATACTTGCTGGAATGTTTGGTGTTCCCTCTCATCTTTTATTTGTTTTCTCTGTGTCCACTTATTACTTTCCCTCTTGATCAAAGTCTCAGAATACTCCGGAGCGTTAGGGAAGTTGCATTTGGTGGTTTCATAAGAGCTGACCCCTACATCTTTCTAACTTACCAACCTCTCTTGGTAGTTACTTGTAACTGCTGTGGGTGTAAGGCCTCAGGAATTGGGCATAAAGAGAGAAAATATTTCCTTTCCTTGGAAGAGCAAGTGGTGGGAATCTTATAGCTGGCTTCTGAGATACTCTTTCCACTGGGAGCAAATCAGACATGGTAAAAGCACACATAGACACGAATGAGAATATTTTGTTGTGTGAAAGAGTCACAATTCTAAAATAAAATGGAGTGCTTTTGTATATAATGGAGAGCAGAAGAACATGTAACTACGATTAAATTGAAGTTCTTGTTTTATATTTTTTTATAGGTCTTTATTTCAAAATCATATTTATCTTCTAGGGACTGTGACATGTTTAGAAAAATGCATGATATATAAATTATATTCATTCTTTCAGTTCATTGAACATTTATTTAGTTCATAGCTGTGGTTAAATAGTGTGCTGAATTTTGAGGGAATAAAAAAATAGAAGAGACATAATTCCTGACCTAAATGAATATTTAAATACCCTAAAAGGACTTAAATGGAGTATTTTTCAATTATATAGACAGTATTCAGAAGGCTGAATAATATTATTAATATCTTTTAAAGTACTTTAGCATTACTCTCTAATTCGACTAATTGGTTTTAACAGTATAAGTAATTAAATAACATATTAGTGTTGATACCAAACAAAATATTTCCAAACAAAATGACATAAATCTTTGTAACATGTAATTAAAGGATTTCTTCCATATTAAAAAGTTGATATTCAGAAAATGGCTAGAGTACAATAAAATAATAAATGTCCAATCGTTTTTTTAATAATAAAAGATTACTGACATAGAGAAATTGAGTCATCTAATAAATATTTGTCTCTCTGGTTAATAAAAGACATGCAATAAAATCCTAAGCAAAAAAGTAAATATTTACAGAGTACACATAAAATCAATTTCAAAACACATTTTCGTAATAAATCTCCCATATGGTAATACCCTTGAAATTAAAGTTTGAGAAAAGTAAATACATCACAGTTGAAAAAATAGCAGGGTTTTAAAGGCAAAAGGAAAAAAGGATATTACCTAACAACAGCAACTTTACAGTTCTTGCATCTCGCTCAGCATCTTCCTGAAGCTTTTTCTCCAACTCTTTAGATCTTTTGGCTGACTCCTTGCTCTCTGAACTAATTCCAATTCCCATCTTGTAGTGTTAGATACTTGTCAGTTTATTTGCTCAAACTTTTTGGAATGTAGAGCGCAGCTGGTGCTCTGGTTTGGACATAGGATGTAAGAGCAATGCTCTGCTGAAGTACCCAACAGCCCATTCCCTCATTTTCTAAGACTCTGCTTTGACTAAGGAGATGCTGTCACCTGACAAAGGGTAAAACCACACACTTCTATGGCAGCTAAAGAGAAAATTCATTATACTTTCAAATTAAGTGGTTACTTCTGGCACTCCTTCAAACCTGTTCATTTTCCTTAAAGAATAGCATACAATAATGTAGAAAGTTATGAAAATCTGTACACTAAAGATCTGAAATGGACAATTCAAATAGTGTTTATCACTAATAGGCGATCTTTATTGCAAGATTTAAAGTTATAATTATTAACGAACAAACGTGTGTCTTATCTTTAAGTACATGAGTCTTCAGATTCTTCATAATCACTGTGATATCACTATCAGAATATTTATATTGAATCACCCAGATTTATAGTTCTGCTATGCTTAGATTATGACTCAAAATGATTGAGACACTCTTAGTATCTGTCAGCTAACTAGAAAACCTTTCCATTAAAAAAAAAATACACATAGTTCTTAGATCTATACACATTGCTATGTTGCCAAACATAGAATTCAACACAGAGTGCTCTTAAATTATTTATTTTTGTCTCATAGGATCAATTTCTATAAATTGAGCTTTTACTGCTTGTGAGAAAGTCAATCCATCACCATTAATTGAGGGTCTGCTTGGTGTAGACACTGGAATGTTTTTGATTCAGGCAGGGCATTAACTCTTTGGGGCCATTAAGGAACAGCTGTTGCGCTGGAAGGACTTTTATTGATTTGGTACTGAGGGAATAAAAAGCAATATTCTTTGTAACAGTAGGTCATTTGGTTTTTCCTGCAAGGTAAGAACAATAAATATACCTAAATATGTTCCATGCCTTTCGACTACCCTAACAGACATCACGTCCTTCTCGACAATCTGCAAGTTTGGGGACAGAGATTCTGTTATACAATTTTTTCGCTTGTTTGTTAATATGAAGCATAAAGCACTTAGATAGTCAAGTGATGTTTTCCTTTTAAGCCGAGTTGGCTACCTGCGGCAGCAGGCAAATCTCTCAGTGCACATTTTGGGATTTGTGGATGTGCCTAACAGGGAAATATTAGAATACAGTCAGTCCATCATCATGTTAGTGCTGTTCTTGTGGGATCGTGGACAAACTCTGAACAGGTGTATTTTTGCATATTTATGGAACAAGGAAATAGGCTGCCAAATTCAATACATAGTCCTGCTTTGTTTACTTTTTCACATAGAATATTAGATTGTCAATACATAAGCATAGTCAAAACTTTCTGGATTTCATCTGCCCAAGCCATGTTATGATAGTATAAAGATGTGGAAAGGTAGGTATGCAAAGCATGTGATGTTGCTTTTAAAATGCAAAGGGCCTGCCCCAAAGGAACAAGATTTGCACCAGCTGGTTTATTTATACTCACTCGTCCATCCACACTAACAGCAATGCAAAAGAACACAAACATTAAAATCTTTTCCTTTTTGTTTTTACATTTTGTTTTATATTCAATTTTACAAAATTGAATATAGAGTACCTTGAATATAGAAGACTCTTATGTGTTCCATAGCAATTATGAATAGATAAGGTACTTCCTATAACAGCATTCAAGTAAATATACTCCCTATTTTTTTGCTGGGAACATACCGTGGCTTTGAAAGGGTATGCAATTTACTAAGACTTCTAAGTGGGCTACTGATGAAAAGTAACCAACTCTTCCAGGAGTATAATTGTATATTTTCTGCACTGTATACAGTTACAAAATTCTACTTTGCTGCATGACTCAGAATGTTTTATCTTCAACTTTATGAGATTGCTATGTGATTTTTTTCATTAGTCGCTAAAATAATCTTGACATTAAATTCAAGGTATATCTATATTTAGGGGAGGGAAGCTGGGGAGAGCCAGAGAGAAGAGAAAGGCTTCTCATTCCTCTCCCTTGGGTGCCTGGATCTCAGCTTCACTAATGAGCTGTGGTTGTTAATACAGCTATAAATCCATGTTGCTTCACTTATCACTCACTATGCTTTTCTGGACCTAAGAAAATTATGGAAATAAAACAATAAATTTTGTTAGAGTGAATACAGTATTTTATTAGCTTAGGTATCCTCCATTTTATTTGACATAGTGCTAACTATTAGAAATATTCAAAAATTATTTTTTGTTAGTGCATTGATAGAGACCTGGGACCTTTTTCGTGTGTGCTCTGTTGAGGTGACAGCATGGTTGAGTATTTCCAAGGTTCAGTGTCATGATGGGTCTGTCTCAACACCCTTGAAATTTTAAAGTGACTCATAAAATCAACAAAAAGACCAATTTTAGTCTGTGTATGTGTACTATGTCATGTCAGCCATGTCCAACTCTGAGCAACCCTATGGACCGCAGCCTGTCAGGCTCCTCTGTCCCTGGGATTGTCCACGCAAGAATACTGGAGTGGGTCACCATGCCCTCCTCCAGGGGATCATCCCAACCCCAGGATTGAACTCCCATCTCTTACGTCTATCTGCATTGGCAGGCAGGTTCTTTACCACTAGTGCCACCTGTGAAGCCCAATTTTAGTCTAAAATAGTGTTCATATCTATGATTACAACTGTTAGCCCAATAAGTACATCTTTAAAAAAAAAAAATCAGCCTTAAAAACAACACCAGCATACTCCCTTTCTATTATTAAGCCTTGCTCTGTAATGAGGGAAAATTGATAAAAGATGACAACAGGAAAAGGTAACCAAATTAGATGTTTTTGTTTAAGGAACTATGTGGCCATAAATTTTGTTCCTTCTTTAAAAGAAACAAAGCTGTCCAGTTCAGTTCAGTCGCTCAGTCATGTCTGACTCTTTGCAACCCCATGAACTGCAGCATGCCAGCATCAGGGTCTTTGCAAATGAGTCAGCTCTTTGCATCAGGTGGCCAAAGTGTCCTATCATATTAGAGTTTTATATAGTGACCAACTAAAAAAGGTAGATTGCTGTACATATACATACACACACACAGATATACATACATTGTGTGCACAACCCACACACACAGAGAAAGAAAGAGACATTGTATTGGAGAATCGTGGTCTTTTCAAATAATCATTGCAAAATAACTTCAAAGAACATTGTTGCCTTTTTAAAAAAATCACAGTATCAACCTAATCAGGAATATCTTCTGTGGGAACAGGCTGTGCAATAAAGAAAACTGAGAAGGTGTAAAATACAGAGAATGAGTCCTCAGCTTTAAAAGTCACTGACAGACCACAAGCTTGAGTGATGAGGTGATTTTTCTTCTTCTTGCTTTTTGGTCAAGTTCTCTGTTGAATCTTCAGACTGGCATATTAGATTTACATTGCTGTTTTAAATTTATGTTTAACATCTAGCTTGAGATATCCTGGGATTATTTCCCATTTGCTTTTAATATTGAGATTCCAACCTACATTTCTGGAGAGATCTCTTTTGCCAGTATTACTGAGTCTTATACAGTTGGGTTTTTACAGGTGGTGCTAGAGGTAAAGAACTTTCCTGCCAATGCAGGGGACATAAAAGATGGGTGTTCAAACCCTGGGTTGGGACAATCCCCTGGAAGGGGAAATGGCAACCCACTCCAGTATTCTTGCCTGGAGAATCCCATGGACAGAGGAGCCTGGTGGGCTACAGTGCATGGGGTGATAAAGTGTCAGATACGACTGAAGCAGCTTAGCATGCAGCACACGTAGAGTCATCAAGCTGGATATCCCCTGACACTGTGACCTGTGGCTGACTTCCATAAGTGGCTTCAGTGGCTCAGCCCCTTCTGGAAATTGTCAAAACAGGCTGCCATCTGTATTCTTTAATTTGTTTCCATATCTTATAGGAGGTGTTGACTTTAGGCTTTGGATCCCTGAGTGTTTTGAGTCTTAGCTCCCTTAGCAATGACCTTTATCTTTGTATATTCCCATGAAATTTGAGACAAACTATCCCTTCTTTACTAATGGTACTCAAATATGTACTTCTGGGAGCCCTGTGCATGGTATTGCCTTTTGAGAGTTCATGTCTTTGAGGACTCCTTGAGAGCAGTCTTTCTATCTTGAGGGAGTAGGGCAAAAGTTGCTGTTTCAAGTTAGCACATTCAGATGGTGCAATAAGTTTACAGTACCAGCATTAAGCAGCTCTTATGTCTTTAGAGGTAACACAAACATTGAAGTTAATGTCTATCTTTATTTTTCTAATTTCTATCTTTTATTTTTCTATGGATTAGGATATAATTATATGTGATGATTATTGGAAACAAAAATATTACAAGCCTAAACGACAAAGGAGATAATTATTTCCTAAGGGGCCTCTTCCTGTCCCAAAGTCTGTCTTTAAAAAAACAAATGTATCTATAGGATTATTAAAGTACAGATTTTGTTCAACTTTCACAAAATTTTATCCTAGTATCCCAACTTAGCTTTCACTCAGGCTTTTTTCCCTCACTAGGATTTTCTTGCTCTTCCATAGCTAATTTTTCCTCATAATTCTCATCCTTTAAGAGTGAACCTCATCTGTACATTCTCCATTATGATTCACATCTACTACCTCCTCTTAGATGCTTCATTACTTTTGAAATTCCTAAGAGGAATCTGCAGCCAATCAGTTCGTCCATCCTCTTTAACTAGGTGGGGATATTTTGCAGTGACCATGCCCTCCGGTTCTTCTCTTCTGTTTGCAGGCTCTCAACAGAGTACACAGAAAAAAACCTTGCTTATTGAAAACACTAGAGAATAGTGAGTGATCAGTAGATATACAGTGTTTGAAGGGTCCTGTTCCATCTTGGACATGCATGATTCTCCTTTTCCCAAATGATTGCAAATGTGAAATATTACCTCTGGAATTGCAGGAATTCATTTATTCAGCAATTGATATATTTAACAATTGTTATGTGTGTACCAGGCATGAGCGATTCAGCAGTAAATCAAATTAGATGCCTTTCTCACAGAGCTTAAATTCTAGTGTCTTAGGGTGTAGAGGGATTCACACAGACAAACACACTAAATATTTTGAGTATACAGAATTATAGATGGTGACAAGTGTTAAAAAAAAAAATAAAAAAAAAAAGGACTTTGCTGGTGGTATAATGGATAGGGATCCACCTAGCAATACAGAGGACATGCATTCTATCCCTGGTTCCACATGCTGCAAAGCAACTGAGACTGTATGCCACAACTTGGAGCCTATGCTTTACAACCCACAAGGAGCCACAGCTACTGGGCCTGTGCTGCCTACAGCCCATGCTCCGCAATAAGAAAAGCTCCCTCAATGAGACTCCTGCACACTACAACTAAAAAGTAGCCCCTGCTCTCCACAATTAGAGAAAAGCCCAAGCAACTAGAATCTGCTTAGTGACTCTTCATTCTACATACTTGTCATGATGTTGCAGCCTTCTCCTTCATGAGGATCTCTCAGTAATTGGAGTCAGGCTCTGAGAAATAGCTCAGTTCTAGAAATAGGATAAGGGATCATGACATTATCCTTCTAATGATTATCCTTGACTCTTTGGGTTGTTTAAATCCAGCAGTACTCAGAAGGCCTGTTCATTTACTTTGGTTTTAAGGATGGTCTGATCTATTAATTATTTCCATAGGTCTATACATATCTGGCTCCCCTGGCTGCTACTCTGACCTTTACTCTCTTTATAATATTACAGCTGTGTTGACTTTCATAATTAAATGCTCACACCTGGTCTATTTTATTTTGGGGTCTTATACTTTCCATTGCTTTGAGGAAGCTCAGGTCTATAATTGTATTTTCTGTCATCAACCCCTGCCTATAAAGAACTGTCTCAATAATGCTGAAATCATCCCCTCCACTAGTGCATTCCTTACTATTTCAATACATGGAAATCTATTTGATCATTTCCTAAAGTCTGATTATTTTTCCCATATAGGTTGTCAAATTCTCTGAGCCTTTTGTTGCCTTCCTCTACCATTTGCCATGGGACAGAACTTTATCCAGGCTTCCAAGAGCCATCCTATAAAACATATTGATTCTGTCTCCTAGGGTATTGGCATCCTATATCATAGGAGAGGGCTTCTGTATGATACCTCTCCTTTATCCAATTTTTATTCCGCTTTCCTTTGATCTAGCACCCTTAAAATCTAAATATATTTATGTGTGTACACACACACACTTATAGCTCCTGCAAGTACATGTTGGTTAGCTTCTGGAGCTCTTTTCTTATGTGGGCTCTTTCTTCTGCTTACAGGTCCAGAACTTCCTTGGTTAGGTTATGTCATAAGTCGACTATAGTTACTAACTGTGTTTCCTGAAGCAGTAGGTATAGATTCACATTAGACTGAAAGCTATCTTACAAGACAAAGGATTCTGCATTGCCTTCATGCAAGAGGGGGTGCTACTTTTTAAAAAGGAAGAATGTAACACTTTTGCCAGCCCAGAGGATCCAAGTAGAGTCTAAGGATTCAAGATTTTTTGATGCATCAACCCAGGCATTACTATTTTAAATCTCTAGGTCTCATTTCTTTCCATGAAGACCTTGACTTTGGTGTAACAGTCTTGCCATGGTTGAATATTCAATCTTCTGTTGAACTCTTCTACCTTGTAATTAAGTCCTCTGGCTGATCATCACTTTTCCCACCTTCATCTATATAGGCTATCCTCTGACTTTTGTGCTTTGCATTAAATTTGTAATTAATCACCCTTGGCCTTCCATTGTCTTTTCTTCAGTGAATCGATAGCTCCCAGCAACAGCCATATTGCTGTAGTCCTTATACTTTTTTCTTGCTAAATTTAACTCTTCTGAATACTGAGATTTTTCTTACATGTATATTGTATTTCACTGATATCCAATTTCAGATTACTACCAGTGAAAATTTTAAAAATGTTCCTGCTTTTGCAAGCTGGATGCAATGGGTCATAAAACTAACAGCAATAATCGGGCCCTAATTGCTTAGCTGGCTGAAGGTTGAAGGTTGGGGATCGGTAATCTAGTTCCAATATCCCATTTAGAGTCTGCTTCTTGGGACCACTCTTGATATCAACTCTCTCAGATTAAGTTTCCCTGGAAACAGAATCTGAGGCAGATCTGCTTAAAAAGGAGCGAGGAACACCTTTGGCAGATAAATCTAGATGGAAGGAGGGAGGCAGAACTTAGCCATAGGCAAGGGTGAACCACAATGCTGTTGTAATAGGGGTCACAGATGATCCTTTGGAGGTCTGTAACTGGACTGATTCTTCAAAGTTGTTCTTGAGAGGGAGATTAACCTTTATACTCCAAGTTGCCCAGTCATTGCATGAGGGCTGCCTTCAGGTGGGAGTTACAACCTTGGACAAGGCAGGTTCTTTTGGTCAAGGACCCTGCCCTGCAGAGGCACTCATCTGCCAACACTGCCAGGAGCTGAAAGAATGAGTGAATCAGGCATGAAAGGAGCTCTTAATGGTACAGCAGAATGTTCACTTCAGTAGCATCTGGGCAAAGACATCAAAGAAATGAGGAAAGAAAAACACAGACATCTACAGAAAGATAAATCTGAGCAAAGGGAATAGTAATTGTGAAGGCTTTGAGGCAGGCACTTGCCTAGTGTGACTGAAGAATCACAGGGAACCAGGGTGGCTGGAGTAGAGTGAGTACAGGGAAAGGAGTAGAAGAGGGCAGAATGGGTGAGCATAGGGGTGCTCCTTCAGATGAATGAGGGACTCCTGAATCAGGTCAGGACTCAGCCCTGTGAGAGACTGAAAAACAATACAGGGATTTAAGCAGTGGAATAAATTGATGGAACCAACATGTTAACCGAGAATTCTGGATAACATTTTCAAGAAATGAGGAAAATTTTGCAATAACCCAGGCGAAAGGCAACATGATTTAGGCTGGATTGTTGCTATGGTAACACATGGACAGATTTTTGGATACATCTTACAGTTAGAACTGGCAGGGATTGAGATGCAGTACTTAAGAGAAAGAAAGAAATTGAGTAGTTGTAGGAATGGAGTTTCTACATGCTGAGATGAGAAATACTATGGAGTAAGGAGAGTTAGGGCAGAAAGATCAGGAGCTCAATTGAATATCATATACTTGAAAAATTACTAGCCAAATCAAGTGTTCAAACAGGCTATCAATATGAGTTTCAATGTCAGAATTCTGGCTAGAATGTTGTTTCTGTCTTTTATTTAAATTGATGTATAGTTAATATATCAGAGAAGGCAATGGCACCCCACTCCAGTACTCTTGCCTGGAAAATCCCATGGACGGAGGAGCCTGGTAGGCTGCAGTCCATGGGGTCGCTCAGAGTCGGACACGACTGAGCAACTTCACTTTCACTTTTCAAGTTCATGCATTGGAGAAGGAAATGGCAACCCACTCCAGTGTTCTTGCCTGGAGAATCCCAGGGACGGGGGAGCCTGGTGGGCTGCTGTCTATGGTGTCACACAGAGTCGGACACGACTGAAGTGACTTAGCAGCAGCATAGTTAATATATAATGTATTAGTTTCAAGTGTATAGCAATGTGATTCAGTTATACATTTATAGATACTCTTGTTCAGATTCTTTTCCATTATAGGCTATTAGAAGATACTGGGTTTAGTTTCCTGTGGTATACAATAGGTCCTTTCTGTTTTCTTATTTTACATATAGCAGTGCGTTTATGTTAGTCCCAAACTCCTAATTTATCTCCTTCCCTGACCCTCCACTGCTATCCCCTTTGTTAACCATAAGTTTGTTTTCTATCTGTGAATGTTTTTCTGTTTTGTAAATAAGTTCATTTGTATCTTTTTTTTTTTCCAGATTCCACATATCACACGAGGGCTAGAATATAATTTGAGAGTCATCAGCACATAATGACATTTAAAGTTATAAAAGTAGATGAAATAATGAGGGGAATATGGAAAGAGAGAAAAGAGGTTCAGGGACTGTCTAAGCTCATTTAAAGAAATCTGAGAAGTTGCTGCTAACATGGAAAGAGGAGAATCTGGAGAATACACTGTCTTCCTAGAAGCCAAGAAAAGAAAGGGTCTTAAGAGAATGGAATGATTCACTCTGTCACATGCTACTGACTGGTCAAGTAAAAAAAAATGTACTGAGAATTAATCACTGAATCCAGTCAGACCTACAGCTAACACTTCCATGGCCAGAGTATCATTCAAAGCATACATGCTACACATCTAAATATTTATGTTATAAATCAAGCTTACAAACTTACAAGAAAAATTCTTCCCTCTTACATTAAAAAAAAAAGTAACTTAGTAGTGATACAAAAAGATGTGTCCAAATTTAGCACAATTTGCTTTCTTTTAAATATAGAAATGTGGAAGTGTAAGAATCCTAGCCCCCTTCTCTTCCCACTATCCACTCAGTGCTCTGCTGTGTGAGAACTCTTGCAACATCTGACAAACAGCTGACTTTTGGCAATCTCTCTGACCTAGGGATAAGTAAATTCAGTGGTGTGATCTACTCTTGAGTCATCAGACTCACAGAAGAGGCCCATGAAGATCCTGAAGTGGGTTTAAGTGATACTAAAAGGAAGTTACACAGTTCTGGTTCCCTGGAGTATGGGCTGGATGAAGAGCATAGACGCCAAGGGGACATTTCCCCTTGGCCTCCTCAACTCCTTGCTCCACTGGGGAGAAGCTCAGAATATGAAGGGCCAGGGCAAGAATTTCCAAGTCATGGGGTCCAGGGAAGAGTCCCCTGTTGGCTGAATCTGGAGGTGGTACAAGATTTAGAAATATTGATCTTGATAATATTGATTTCAAGGCAGTATTAAGAGTGGCGGGGGTGGGGGGAATGTGGGGTTGGGAAGAGAAATTAGAAACTGTACTGGACATTACTTTCTTTTTTCCCCCACTAAAAGCAACTTTTATTTGTCATGAGGGTGAAAGTGAAGTCACTTAGTCGTGTCTGACTCTTTATGACCCCATGGACTGTAACCCATCAGGCTCCTCCAACCATGGGATTTTCCAGGCAAGAATACTGGAGTGGGTTGCCATTTCCTTCTCCATTTATTTGGTATAATATCATACAATTAATAGCTTGTATTGATGTAGTTCAACTATAAATACAAGACTTTGAAATAATATTCTACTGACTTTTTGAAAATCTTTTCACCAGAAGCTCAGTTTCTGCTCTGATGTCCTCCTGCTGCTCAAAAATATATACTAAACTATATTGTTTAATATATATTTAACAGTGAGTGAAAGGATTGCCTTCAACATTTTGTTTAGTATAAATAAGCAGTGTTTTTAGGAAATCTTGTAATGCCATATAATCTGTTTGGTGTCTTTTTATAAAGGAGAGGAGAGGACTAGCATCATAATTGGTAGGGGAAGCTGATCAAAAGAGAATGCTTTTGTATGTACTGATGAGAAGGATACAGTGGAGAACAGTGGTAAAATTTGATAGTGTGTAATAGAGAAGGGACAGTACTGTTGAAATGCTACCCTTGAGTCGGTAGAGAGAAATGGGATGTAGTGCATAAGTGGATGGTTGCTTTCTATTAAACAGACAGTTCATTCACAGGAACGAGAGAGAAGGAAAAGCAAGTAAATATAGAAGCAGATGAGGTTAGGTGTGATGGTGATAGAGTTTAAATGTATCTTCTGGTTGCTTCTATTTCTCAGAGAAATAGCAATCAAGAGTGGAACATGTGTTGGAGATATGAGAAAAAAAGAATAAAATAGAAGTGACCTACTTAACAGCTCTTATCTAAATAACCCCTTATATCAGTCATGCAATGCCACCCTCCACCTCTGTTAAAGATGTCTCAATAGCCATTCATGTGCTCCAGATTACCAGAAAGCTTTTAGGAGTTGCCCTTAAACTCTTTGCAAACTTGGAAATTGCTAACCACTCATTCCTCTGAAGCCTCTCTCACTGTGGCTTTCACACTGTGACTATTATCCTTTTCTGACTTCACATCTTGTCTTCACTAAATTCTTTCTCTGTTACTCTTTTTTTAAGCCAGATTGTTTTATGTTTCTGTCTTTTAAATTCCCTGCTCCTACTCCAGGCAATCTAGTTTTCTTTTTAAGGTTCAGTGATCAGGAGATGAACCCTGTAAACCCAAATGTTTACATCCACCTGAACCACCCCATCCTCTTCAATTTGTGGCGAGTCTTGCTGTTGCTCAGTAGCTAAGTTGTGTCAAACTCTTTGCAACCTTGTGGACTGTAGCCCCACCAGGCTCCTCTGTAATGGGATTTACCAGGCAAGAATACTGGAGTGGGTTGCCATTTCCTTCTCCAGGGGATTACCCAGGGATCTAACCCGCATCTCCTACACTGGCAGGTGGATTCTTTACCACTGAGCCACCAGGGAAGCCTGTGGCAAGTCCCACAGCACTTCAAAGTGACAGTGTTTGAAACTGAACTCAAGATAACTCCTCATGAACCCTCAACTATCTTTGAGCAACAGCATAATTGTATTTATCCCTCACTTGAAATCTGAGCCTTTTCTGACTCTTCCTTTCTCCCTGTATTTATATATTTAATAGCATGCAAAAGTGTTTTCAAATCCTTTCCTCCCTTTAGGCTTCCTTTGCCAACTCCATTATCCAAGCACATAATTCCTTCTCTCTTCCTGATTATTAGGGCAATCTCTTAAAGAAGCTCACTTCCTCTTTTCTTTAATTGCACATTTATTCAATCTGGCATCATGGGGCTGAAGATTTATCTTCCCAAGGAGCAAATGGCAACTTGTAAGATCCATTGTTTAAGACAAACTTTTAAGCCTACATTAGTTGATCTCAATTTCTAAATTTTATATTTTTCCTAAATTTTACATTTCTCTCCTATATTTATTCTAAATCGTAATCAAAATGATTTACTATTTCCCACACATTTTGTGAGACTTCATGTCTTTCATCTCTAACCTTGGGCTATTCTTGTTGCCACAGTGTCCTTTTCAACTTAGAAAACTTGTTAATGCTTAATTCAAATGTTACTATATTGAGTACTTTCAACTCCATCCTAACTTGAAAGTAATATTCTCTGAAAAATAGAAAATTTTACTCTGGCCACATTTAAAATACTAATTGAACTTATTGCAATTAATTTAAATTATATATCCAGCTTCCTACACTTGTTAACTGACACTCTATAGGCTTTGGAGACAAAGCTGGAAGAATACTGTATGTTTTCGGTATTTTAGTGAGAACTCTTCCGTGGTGAATGGAAACACTCTGAATCTGTACAGCCCTATTCAGTCTCTCCTAGCTGCATATGGCCAGTGAGCACTTGAAATATGGCTAGTCTTAATACAACCGAGGAACTACACTTTAAATTTTAATCACTTTTATCTAAATTACCACAAGTGGCTTTTTGATATTACACATTTGGTCTACTTATGAACACTAAGATTTCCTGCGTCACCTCCTTCTTCAAAATCCGTTCATCTCAATCCACACAAACCCTTGCGTAAATGCTGCTTCCAGATTCAGTCCTCACCGAGCCATGGTAGAACTTCACTGTGTGTATCAACTTTGGTCCACTTTCTATGACTCACGCAACATGAATCTTAATCTGGCTATTTCCTCCTTCCCCCGTACCACCCAAAGCACATAAAAGCTGAAAACAGTCACAGAGTCATTACTTTCCCAACATTAACCCCTGTTCCTTTATTGTCACTCTTGTTTGTTGTCGTTTCTGGTTTCTACATACAAATGGGTTAGAGGGACATGACTGACTGCTTGAGGGGAACAGGAAGAGAAATGAATTCATTTCAATGACTGTGCATTCTTCTCACCTTTCATTGTGCTAGCTACAGAACCATTTCGCATCTTCCCTGAATTATCCTTTCCCTGCCAAGTTGTTAAATGATTTCTCTGCCTATTCAACCCTACTTAAATTTCTAGCAAAGTTCTGAACTGGAAAATGATACTCTTGAAGAATGTAAAATATAGTTAGGGCAATACTACAAGTATACAAAAAAAGCACTATGGTACGCAAGGTTTATGGTTAATTTCAAAAGAATTGCGTGTGCGCACACACACCCACACACAGGATTTAAGGAGCTCAGAGGAGAGAACTATGGCTTTTACATGCTTTTATATGTAAGAAATGTGATATGAAAAAGTTATGATTTTAGTTGTCCATTCAGTTATAGATAAGATTTTAAATAAAAGACATTCAGAACACAGTGTAGAAAAATGAAAGTACATGTAATTTGTAGGCAGTCATGCCATTCTCTTGGTAGTTGTGTCGTCTTGTACAAACTTCTTAATATTTAAGGACTAAGAGATTTACAACTTTCTTTTTTCAGTTTTAATATTTTTAATTGAAGTATAGTTGATTTACAATGTTGTATTAATTTCTTCTGTAAAAGATTCAGTTATACATATATATACATTCTTTAATATTCTTTCTATTATGATTTACCATAGGATATTGAATAAAGTTCCCTGTGCTATACAGTGGGGCCTTGTTAATTCATTTCCTATATAAAAGCTTAAATCTGCTACCCCCAACCTCCCACTCACATCCCTCTTCCGACTCCCTCCTCCTTGGAAACCACCAGTCTGTTCTCTGTGTTCATGAGACTCTTTCATAGGTAGGTTCATTTGTGCCATATTTTAGATTGCACATGGTATTTGCCTTTCTCTTTCTGACATAACTTAGTATGATCATCTGTAGTTGCATTCACATTGCTGTAAGTGGCATTATTTCATTCTTTTTTATGACTGAGTAGTATTCGATTGGACTCCCCTGGTAGCTCAGCTGGTAAAGAAGCCACCTGCAATGTAGGATACCCTGGTTCAATTCCTGGGTCAGTGTGATACCCTGGAGAAGAGATATGCTATTCACTCCAGTATTCTTGGGCTTCCCTAGTGGCTCAGACAGTAAAGAATCTGCCTGCAATGTGGGAGACCTGGGTTCTATCCCTGGGTTGAGACGATCTCCTGGAGGAGGGCATGGCAACCCGCTCCAGTATTATTGCCTGGTGAATTCCATGGACAGAGGGGCCTGGCAGGTCACAGTCCATGGGATCACAAAGAGTTAGACATGACTGAGCAACTTTCACTAGTATTCCACTGTACATATGTACCACTTGTTTATCCATTCATCTGTTGATGGACATTTAAGTCGTTTTCATGTTTGGGCTATTGTGAATAGTGCTGCTGTGAACATAGGGTTGCAGGTGCATTCATCTTTTTGAATTGTAGTTTTGTCTGGAGATATGCCCTGGAGTGGGATTGCTGGATCATATGGTAATTCGTCTTTTAGTTTTATGAGGAACCTCCCACAGTTTTATGAGGAACACTGTTGCCCACAATGGCTGCATCAACTTACCTTCCCACCAACAGTTGTAGGAGGGTTCCCCTTTCTCCACACCCTCTCTAGCATTTGCTACTTGCAGATTCTTTGATGATGGCCATCTGACTGGTGTCAGGTGGTACCTCATGGAGATTTTTAGTTGCCTTTCTCTAATTATTAGCAATGTTGAGCATTTTTCATATGCCTGTTGGCCATCTATATTTCTTCTTTGGATTTTTTTTTTTTTTAATCTTTGGCCTATTTTTTGTTTGGGTTGTTTCTCTTTTTTTTGTTTGTTTGTTTTCAATTTGTTTTTGTTTTGTTTAAGTTTAGAAATACTACCTGTAAAACTCCTAGCATCGTTCCTGGAGGATCACAGAAATTCAATACAAGCTAGCTTTATGGCTTTTCCAGATGAAGGAAACTGCATATCCTGAAAGCCAAAAGCAGGAATCTCTGTAGACATAGGAAAGTTTAAGATACAGTGTGGTGAGTTAACACCAACAGATCAGTTTGGCTCAAGGATTGTGTGTATTTAGGAACAATGGGAGATATATTTAGAAAAATAGATTGAAACAAGATTGTGAAGGGCATTGTATTTCAAGGTAGAGAGCTTACTATATAGATAGGAGGAGGCCAACAAATATTTTTGAGTAAGGGAGTAGCCAAGTAGAGGTGACATCTTAAGAATAGAAACCCACTAGGATGATGTCAGCTGGCTTGGAAGAAAAGGAAATAGAAATAAATTATCCAATCCGTCTATTATAGTACTTAAAATATTAGAAAATAAGGATGAGAATTAGGGTATTAAATGTATAAAAGTCATTTTAAAATAATGTACAAACACAAGAACTAGGACCTAGAAAAAAGTAATAGGTGCTTGATGAAAAGAGGAACAAAAAATGAAAATTTGATACAGTGAAAGGAATACCTTTTTTGGAGTCAGAGTCAGGCTCAAAATCCTGCCTTCACTCTTTTTGTGAATTAATCATATACCCAATCTTCCTGAGCCTCAGTTAGTCCATCTGTAAAATAAGAATAATGATACCAGTGATTTTGCTGTGCAGTTTTAGTGTGATGGGAGACTAAAGCATTTTCAATTATGAATTGAGATTATGATAGAATGTATAAACAGGATTTGACATAGAAAATAAGAACAACGTATTTACAAAAAAGGACAACATACTTTCAGTAGAAAATAAGAAGACTAACATTTTATTTATCTAATTTGCTGCAAAATCAGGTTTCCTTTAGAGAACATATAATAGGCATTTGAAAATTCATGATTAGTACTCAAGAGAGAGACTTACTTTATTTTGAAAATGGAGGATATTTTAGAAATATGGAAAAGAAATCTGGGCCTGGAATGACACCATCTTGTGAGGTTTTTGAACATACAGTTGTCCATTCCTGAGTTCAGACCATAATGAAATCTTATTTAGACTGTAGTCATAGGCTTCTCCAGTGGCTCACTGGTAAAGAATCTGCCTGCCAGTGCAGGAGACATGGGTTCAGTCCCTGGGTCAGGAAGATCCTCTGAGGAAGGAAATGGCTGCTGCTGCTGCTGCTGCTGCTGCTAAGTCGCTTCAGTCGTGTCCGACTCTGTGTGACCCCATAGACGGCAGCCCACCAGGCTCCCCCATCCCTGGGATTCTCCAGGCAAGAACACTGGAGTGGGTTGCCATTTCCTTCTCCAATGCATGAAAGTGAAAAGTGAAAGTGAAGTTGCTCAGTCATGTCTGACTCTTAGCGACCCCATGGACCACAGCCTACCAGGCGCTCTGTCCATGGGATTTTCTAGGCAAGAGTACTGGAGTGGGGTGGCATTGCCTTCTCCAAGGAAATGGCTACCCACTCTTATATTTTTGCTTGGGAAATCCCATGGACAGAGGAGCCTGGTGGGCTAAAAGTCCATGGGGTCATAAAATTCTTGGACATGACTTAGTGATTGAGCATGAGCATGAATAGTTTTCCTAGTCTGTGCTCTTGCCTCTCCTAGTTTCCACAATATGTTTAAATATATTCTCCTAAACCCACTTTGAAAATTTCCCCTGATTTGGGGGACTTGACGTTCTTCCTCTCTGCTGTGCGCGTCCATTGTAACCAGTTAGTCTCAGCTCTTACCACCTTGCCATAAGTGCTTTGTTGTTCAAGGAAAACTCTCCCAGGACTTTTCAGCCTTCCTCACACCAAACTCTTTGCTCTATCTCTCTGTGCACTAAAGATTTCTCTATGTGAAATGTTATCATGAATCCCATACATGTCCAGGATATCAAAGTTGTACTCATTTTAAAACGGAAAATACGGTCTGTGTAAATTAGAAAATTTCTTGAAGGTACGTGTAGATCTAGTTGTTGGGGTATTGGACATATATTGCTATGTGCTGACTCAAACAGTTTGGGTCAGGTGAAAATAAGTGAGAATCAGTCTGTCGTTCCTCTTTCTTAGCTTTAAGAATAATGCAAATCCAAACATTTCCCATTAAGAGCAGCAATGGCTAATTGACAGAGTATGCTGCTGCTGCTAAGTCTATTCAGTCGTGTCCGACTCTGTGCAACCCCATAGATGGCAGCCCACCAGGCTCCTCTGTCCCTGGGATTCTCCAGGCAAGAACACTGGAGTGGGTTGCCATTTTCTCCTCCAATGAATGAAAATGAAAAGTCAAAGTGAAGTCACTCAGTCGTGTCTGACTCTTAGCGACCCCATGGACTGCAGCCTACCAGGCTCCTCCGTCCATGGGATTTTCCAGGCAAGAGTACTGGAGTGGGGTGCCATTGCCTTCTCCATGACAGAGTATAGAAAAGGCTTTTTAAACTCACCATAGTATTAACCTAGAATGGGCAGCTGACATTACTGAATAATCATTAACTTATTTTTATTTGATCTGAGGCCAGTCCTTTTAAAGAGAGTTGCCTTAGTTTGAAGTGAGTGAAAACATTATTTGCAGCATCCTACCTCCCCTCTGAGAGTTTTCTCTTCTTCTGTCTTTTGGTACATTCTTCCCTTAAAGCTCAGAGGCTGCCCAGCACTTCCCATTTTTCGAATGTCACATTTCCTTCAAAACCACCCACTAAACAAAATATTGTAATTCAGGCCTATTCTACCCTCTGAAGAGCAAGTTGTGAAAGCTATCTTAGTAAGCAGTGCTGGGAAACAGAGAGTTGAGCAACTCAATGAGCTTAAATCTTCTTATCTAAAAATGAAGACATTAATATCTGTTGTCACAAGTGAATGAACTAAGAACACATGAGAGAATATTACAACAGTGCCTTGAATATGACAGTTAAAAAATTATATTTTTCTTGGTCCTGAGCCAAAAAGAGGTGTTGTGATAGCATTCACCTAAGTAACCAGGAATGATAATATCTCTAGCATAATTTTTTATCCTGTGGGTAGCCTAATGGTCATGTTTGCTAGGGCTGTCAACAGATACTCCTGTGGATTCTCTGTGGGTGCTGCCTACACCCTCCTTCAGACTGATTCCCACTTACTAGAACATTGCTGCCTGATAACTGAGTGCTCTCAGTTCTCCAAAAATTTCCCTCAGCTGAAAATACCTACCTCAGGTAAGAAAGGCAATGCCAAACAATGTTCAAGACACCGCACAATTGCATTCATTTTACACACTAGCAAAGTAATGCTTGAAATTCTCCAAGCTAGGCTTCAACAGTATATGAACCAAGAACTTCCAGATGTTCAAACTGGATTTAGAAAAGGCAGAGGAATCAGAGATCAAATTGCCAACATCCGCTGGATCATAGAAAAAGCAAGAGGATTCCAGAAAAACATCTACTTCTGCTATATTGACTACACGAAAGCCTTTGACTGTGTGGGTTTGACTGTTGTGTGGCTCACAACAAACTGTGGAAGAGTCTTCAAGAGATGGGAGTACCACACCACATTACCTGCCTCCTGCGAAACCTATATTCAGGTCAAGAAGCAACAGTTAGAACTGGAATGGAACAACAGACTGGTTCCAAATTGGGAAAGGAGTACATCAAGGCTGTGTATTGTCACCCTTCTTATTTAACTTATATGCAGAGTACATCATGAGAAACACTGGGCTGGATGAAGCACACACTGGAATCAGGATTGCAGGGAGAAATATTGATAACCTCAGATATGCAGGTGACATCACCCTGATGGCAGAAAGTGAAAAGGAACTAAAGAGTCTTTTGGTGAAAGTGAAAGAGGTGAGTGAAAAAGTTGGCTTAAAACTTACCATTCAAAAAACTAAGATCATGACATCTGGTCTCATCACTTCATGACAAATAGATGGGGAAACAATGCAAACAGTGACCGACTTTATTTTCTTGTGCTCTAAAAATCACTGCAGATGGTGACTGCAGCCATGAAATTAAAAAACACTTGCTCCTTGGATGTAAAGTTATGACAAACCTCGACAGTGTATGAAAAAGCAGAGGCATCACTTTGCTGACAAAGGTTCATATAGTCAAAGCTATGGCTTTTCCAGTAGTCATCGTATATGGATATGAGAGTAGGACCATAAAGAAGGCTGAGTGCTGAAGAATTGATGTTTTTGAACTGCGATATTGGAGAAGACTCTTGAGAGCCTCTTGGACTGCTAGGAGATTAAACCAGTTAATCCTAAAGGAAATCAATCCTGAATATTCATTGGAAAGATAGATGCTGAAAAAGCTGAAGCTCCAATATTTTGGCCACCTGATGCAAAGAGCTGACTCATTGGAAAAGACCCTGATGGGCAAGAGGAGAAGAGGACCACAGAGCATGAAATGGTTGGATGGCATCACTGACTCAATGGACATGAGTTTGACCAAGCTCCTAGAGATGGTGATGGACAGGGAAGCCCGGTGTGCTTCAGTCCATGAGGTCACAAAGAGTTGGACACAACTGAGCAACTGAATGACAACAACAGGTAAGTTCACATGCTCCAAGAGAACTGATCTGAATTCAGTGACTGGTGCCTCAAATCAGCACAAATCCAAAGGACCTTATTCTTTCCCGGGATCCCTTTAGGGTTATCTGAGGCCTTGTTATTACTTTACTGCAATCCAACTTCTCTCTCTGCCTAATTCTGCTATTTTCACTTCCCTACCAGTGTTGATCTTGGGAGCACTCCCTAATGAGCTTCCTTTACAATAGTCTGTTTCAGAGTTAGCTCCCAGGGAAACACACCAAGTAGTATTTTCCAAGATAAAACAGGTTATCACCACCCCGCCCCCCCCGCTTCCAGCAGGTCTGTCATTCGTACTATAGTTTGTGTGCAGAATAGCACCGTTTCAGTTTCATCAAGGAAGGCATTGTTATCACTCGTTTCATTTATTCCTACGTCCAAGGAAACACAGACGCTTCATTTTTTAACATATACTTTATTTTTAGAGAAGTTTCAGGGTTTACAGCAAAATTGAACAGAAGGTACAGATGTTTTCCCTATCCCCTCCTCCCCACACCCATTATCATCAGCATGCCCCACCAGAGTGGAGCATTTCCTATAGTTTGGTGAACCTAGATTGACACACCACTGTTACCCAAAGTCCATTGTTCACATTAGGGTTCATTGTTGGTGTTGGACAATTGTATAAGGACGTGTATCCCATCATACTTTGATGATATTAGAGTAGTTTCACTGCCCTGAAAATCCTGTGTTCCACCTATACATCCCTTCCTCCCCACTAACCCTTGGCAACCACTGAGCTTTTTACTATCTCCACAGTTTTGCTTTTTCCAGAATATTGTATAGTTGAAATCATACAGTATGTAGCCTTTGTAGACTGGCTTTTTTTACTTAGCAATATATATTTAAGCTTCTTCCATGTCTTTTATGGCCTAATAGTGCATTGCTTTTTAGCACTGAAATATATCTCATTGTCTGGATATACCACAGTTTCCTTTTCTGTCACTCACTGAAGGACATCTTGGTTGCTTTCAAATTGTGGCAATTATAAATAAAGCTGCAATAAACATTTATGCCTGGTTTTTATGTGGACATATATTGTGAACTCCTTTGAATAAATACCAAGGAACATGACTGCTGGTTTATATGGTATGAGTATGTTTAGTTTTGTAGAAATCAGCAAAATGTCTTCCAAAATGGCTGTACCATTTTTCATTCCCACCACCAATGGATGAGAGTTCCTGTTGCTCCATATCCTTGCTAGCGTCTGGTTTTGTAGTTCCAGATTTTGTGATTGTTCTCATATGTGTGTAATGGAATCTCATTGTTTTAATTTGCCTTTGCCAGATGATATGTTATGTGGAGCATCTTTTCATATACTTGTTTACCATCTGTAGAGAAAGAAAGTGAAAGTTGCTCAGTTGTGTCCAACTCTTTGTGATCCCATGAACTATACAGTCCCTGAAATTCTCCAGGTCAGAATACTGGAGTAGGTAGCCTTACCCTTCTCCAGGGGATCTTCCCAACCCAGGGATTGAACCCAGGTCTCCTGCACTGAGGGCAGATTTTTACCAGCTGAGCCACAAGGGAAGCCATCTGTATATCCTTTCATAAACTAGAATATAGTTGATTTACAGTGTTGTGTTACTTTCTTCTGTATAGCACGGTAAATCAGTTACATGTATATAAGTATATCCACTCTTCTTTAGATTTTTTCCCCATATAGGTCATTACATAGTATTGAGTAGAGATCCCTGTGTTATATAGTAGGTACTTATTAGTTACCTGTTTTATATATGGTAGTGTATATACGTCATTCAAAAAACTAAGATCATGGCATCTGGTCCCATCACTTCATGGCAAATAGATGGGGAAACAGTGGAAACACTGGCTGACTTTATTTTTTGGGGCTCCAAAATCACTGCAGATGGTGACTGCAGCCATAAAATTAAAAGACGCTTACTCCTTGGAAGGAAAGTTATGACCAACCTAGATAGCATATTCAAAAGCAGAGACATTACTTTGCCAACAAAGGTCCATCTAGTCAAGGCTATGGTTTTTCCTGTGGTCATGTATGGATGTGAGAGTTGGACTGTGAAGAAGGCTGAGCACCGAAGAATTGATGCTTTTGAACTGTGGTGTTGGAGAAGACTCTTGAGAGTCCCTTGGACTGCAAGGAGCTCCAACCAGTCCATTCTGAAGGAATCAGCCCTGGGATTTCTTTGGAAGGACTGATGCTGAAGCTGAAACTCCAGTACTTTGGCCACCTCATGGGAAGAGTTGACTCATTGGAAAAGACTCTGATGCTGGGAGGGATTGGGGGCAGGAGGAGAAGGGGACAACAGAGGACAAGATGGCTGCATGGCATCACTGACTGGATGGACGTGAGTCTGAGTGAACTCCGGGAGTTGGTGATGGACAGGGAGGCCTGGTGTGCTGCGATTCATGGGCTCGCAAAGAACTGGACACGACTGAGCGACTGAACTGAACTGAACTGATATGTCAATATCAGTCTCCAGTTTATCCCTTCTCCCTGCCCCAGTAATCATAGGATTGAGTTCTGTATCTATAACTCTATTTCTGTTTTGTAAATAAGTTCATTTGTACCACTTTAAAAAATTCCACTTATAAGCAATGTCTTACAGTATTTGTCCTTCTCTATCTGACTTACCTCACTCATTATTACAATCTCTAGGTCCATCCATTTTGCTGTAAATAGCACTATTTTGTTCTTTTTTGTGTATTAGTAATATTCCATTGTATATGTATGCATTTTCTTGATCCATTCCTCTGTTGATAGGTGTTTAGGTTGCTTCCATGTCTTGGAATTATAAACAGTGCTCCAAGGAACATTAGGATGCATGTATCATTTTGAATTAGGTCTAGATTCTCAGTTTTATCTAAGTTATCACATTCATGGTCACAGAGCTATTCCTTCTAATATCAATGGGGGAACTGTAATGATGTTCTTTTTTTATTTCTAACATTAGTAATTTGTGTATACTTTTTTCTTAGTTAGCCTATCTAGAGGCCTATTGATTTTATTGATCTTTTTAAAGAAAGAACCAGCTTACAGTTCTTTTGATTTTTCTCTATTTGATTTCTTATTTTAAATAGCATTGATTTCTGCTATGATTTTTATAATTTATTTCCTACTGCTTATTTGTATTTATTTTTCTCTTCTTTTTCTGGTTTCCCAGGGTGGAAGTTTAGATGACTGATTTTATATCTTTTTTCTAACACATGCATTCAATGCTACAAATTATCTGCTGAGCACTACTTCCACTGCATTCCACACATTTTGATATGCTGTGTCTTCATGTTTATTTAGTTAAAATATTTTTTAAAATTTCTCAAGATTTCTTCTATTACCCATGTGTTACTTACAAGTATGCTATTTAATATACAAGTATTTGGCCTAATTTCCACTATCATTTCGTTATTGATTTCTATTTTAATTCCATTGGGGTCTGAGAGAAGATGCTGTGTGATTTCTACTCTTTTATATTCATGAAGGTATGTTTCATGGCACAGAATGTGGCCTATTTTGGCAAATATTCCATGTCAACATGAGAAGATTGTGCATTCTGCTATTGTTGGATGAAGTAGCCTATAGATATCTATTATAGCCAGTTGATGGGTGGTATTATTGGTTCAACTACATCCTTATTGATTTCTGCCTGCTCCATCTATTTTTTATAGAGAGGTGTTGAAGTCTCCAGCTATGATAGTAGATTCATCTATTTGTTCTTAGAGTTTTTTCAGTCCCCCATCCCCGCCATTTCATTGTTGGGTAAATGCCACTTAAGGATTATTGTCTTTGGGAAGAGCTGATGTCTTTATCATCATGTAATGTCTCTTTATTATTATTTTTCCTTCAATTTTGCATGATAATTTCTCTGAGAATAGAATTCTAGGTTGGTGGGGTTTTTTTTCTCTTAGTAGGTAAAGAGTTTATTCGCTTCTGGCTTTTTTTCAGGATCTATCCTTTATCTCTGATTTTCTGGACTTTGAATACAGTATTTTTAGGTTTGTTTTGCTTTGATTTGTTTTGTTCTATTTGTATTTATCCTGCCTGATAGTCTCCAAGCTTTCTGGATCTGTGGCTTGGCATCAGACATTGACTGGGGGAAATTCTGTCATTATTTTCTCAAATATTGCTTCTGTTCCTTTCTTCTCTTTCTGGCACTCCACCACACACATATTATGCCTTTTGTACTTGTGTCGCAGTTCTGGAATGTTCTTTCTGCTTTTATTCATTGTTTTTCTCCTTTTCAGTTTTTTAATATTTCTGTTTCGATATCTTCAAGCTCAGAAATGTTTTCCTCAGCTCTGTATAGTCTACTAAGTCATCAAAGACACTCTTCATTTCTGTTACAGTATTTTTGTCCTCTGGCACTTCTTTTTGGTTCTTTCTTAGAATTTATATATCTCTGTATGTGTTACCCATCTGTTTTTGCATGCTTTCTACTTCATTACCTCAGGATCTTAATCATGGCTGCTTTCAGTTCCCAGTATGATAACATTCTTGCTATACTTGAGTCTGGTTTCTGGTGCTTTCTCTATCTCTTCAAACTGGGCTTTTTACCTCTAAGTATGCCTTGTAATTTTACCAAGTAAAAGGAACTGCTGTAATGGGCTTTTACTAATGTGATGATAAGGTGTGCTGGGGGAAGAGACGCATTCTACATTCCTGCAGGTAGGTCCCAGTTTAGTGAGTCTGTGCTTCTGGACTGAACTTCACAAGTGCTTCTCAGTCCTCTCTCTTCCATCAGGTTGGAACAGGATGTCTCTAGTGGGCTGGAGTTGGGTATTTTCTCTTCTCCCACTTTAGTTAGGCTCTGATATATTCCCAGCAGATTAGGCTGTGGTTAAATGGTTTCTGGTAAGGACTTTCCTGGAGGTCCTCTGGTTAAGATTCTGGTTAACTGCAGGGGCAAGGGCTCCATCACTGGTCAGGGGACCCTCATAAGTTGTGCAGCACAGCCAAAAAAAAAAAAAAAAAAGGGTTTCTGCTGAGGGCAGACCCTGTTAAGAACAATAGAGTAATCTGGCATGTTTCAAAATAGTTCCTTTTCCCTTCCCTCTGCCAGAAGCATGAGCAAATTCTTTGCTGATCTTCACTGTGAGAACCTGCTTGAACTCCAGGAGATAAAAGTTGTTAAAGTATGAGAGTCCACCCCTGATCAAGTCCCCTTGGAATTTTAAACACTCAGACTTGTCCACATTGAGCCTCTGGCAATTTGTCAATTACAGTTCAGGATTTCTACCCTGGCTCTGGTTCCCACAGAGGTTTTTGCTCTGGTAAGTTGTGATTCTCTGTATTTGTCTTTATGTCTCTACAATTTGGGGATGAGACAGCTATGTTCTCTGTGACCTTCCTTCTCTTAGGGTTCTAAAAAGAGTGTTGATTTTACAGTTTGTTCAGCTTTTTACTTGTTAGGATTCAGTGGTGACTTCTAAGCTCCCTACATTCGAACCAGAAATTGAAAGTTGAGTCTGCATTTTTAACTGAAATCTCTCAGACTTGTGACTCCTTTTCATTCATATTTCCTCTGTTTTTGTTTCTTATCTCTTCTCTGACTTATTGTAATAGCACAGTAATTGGTGCCATATTTTTCTCATGATTCTTCTTCAGTGCATTTTAAATGTATTAGTATAGATCCATGTACAGAGTTTTAATATTCCAAGAATTTAACATTCCATAAATTTCCCTAGGTCCCACAAGGACACACTCATGACTTATAATAATTTTGAAGACAGAAGATTCTTAGATTGTTTGTTCAAAGGGTCTTTCACAAAATAAAATTATCCAGAAATATAAAACTTTTAAATGACTTTAGCTAGCTTTTTGAAGGATGATTATATTACCATAAACCAAAGTTATTTAGGTTGGTATTACTCTTTCTGCTTTGCAGGGAATGAGCTGAAGATTGTTCCTTAAACCAGATCTTGCTATGAATTAGGGTAGAAGGTCATGAGGACTTGGATGTGTAGGATGGGTCTGGAAAGGATGACAGCAAATGGGAGAAATTGGACAGAATAAATAAACTCAAAGCCCAAATGACAACAGTAAATTTCCAGTTTAGTGAGGAGTGGACTTCCTAAGTTCATCTGTTCCTGAACATACTTGACCTCATTATCACTCTTTTTATCATCTGCCTTCACCTGTAACATTCTGAGTGTTCTTTGAGAACAATAAATACATGATTTTGCCTGGCATAATAATTATTCTAAGAAAACCATAGGTAGGAAATAAATTAACTGTAACAGGTACAACATATGTTACTGTAAGGAAGATGAACACACACACACACTCACTCACTCATTCACTTAGGCTGCCAGATAAACAGCCTGCTTGACTTGGCTACTCAGTTCAACATGCAGCAGTCAGTCTTCCGCAGTGTACAGAACACTTCAAGATGCAGCGTCTCCTTGAACTCCCAGGCACTTTTCTTGTTACCACACCACACCCCTAGTCATACTAAGAATCTTAACCTCCACTGATGTGACCTTCTTTCTCTGGACTTCAGGGATTTCGCACAAATTTATTCCTCTGTCTTGAATTTTCTTACTACTTTAAACTTCTCCAATTTGGATAGCTCCTTTAATCCTTCAAGTGTTAAATTTAATATCTTATCCTCTTAAAAGTGAAAACCAAATACCTTCTATTCCAGTACATGAGGCTAGGTATTCTTCCTGCCACTCTTGGCTTATCTAGCTCATAGTATTCAGCAACACATGAAACTTAATCATTCCATTTTTAATTCCTCAAATGCAGTTCCAAAATAACTAGGGGAGATGATAAGTATTATTTAACTGTTCTAGTCTCAGATCTTGACATACTACCTGATTGGTGGTAGGCATTCAAAATTTGACAGAATGAGTGATTTCTGTGTTAGAATGACCATTCTTTTGGCTAACTTGATAGAATCAAATTGTTCTGAATGTGATTAGGCATAGTTCTAAGCTCTGGATATTTGGTGGGAAATTTTTTTCTCTTAAAGGTATTGATATAATATTAAGTCTCAGCATTAAACTCGAACAAGATATGTTGCATAAACAAACAATGCCAAGATCTCAGAAACTTGGAATAACAATAATTTCATATACTGTTTATACTACATGAGAGAAAAATTACATGGGGATGGTATTCATGGAATGAGGAAACCAGAATTCTGAGCACAGAGTACAGTGGAATTCAGTTCAGTTCAGTCGCTCATTCATGTCCAACTCTTTGCGTCCCCATGACTGCAGCACGCTAGGCCTCCCTGTCCATCACCAACTCCCGGAGTCCACCCAAACCCATGTCCATTGAGTCGGTGATGCCATCCAACCATCTCATCCTCTGTCGTCCCTTTCTCCTCCTGCCCTCAATCTTTCCCAGCATCAGAGTCTTTTCAAATGAGTCAGCTCTTCGCATCAGGTGGCCAAAGTATTGGAGTTTCAGCTTCAACATCAGTCCTACCAATGAACACCCAGGAATGATCTCCTTTAGGATGGGCTGGTTGGATCTCCTGGCAATCCAAGGGAATCTCAAGAGTTTTCTCCAACACCACAGTTCAAAAGCATCAATTCTTCACTACTCAGCTTTCTTTATAGTCCAACTCTCACATCTATACATGACTATTGGAAAAATCATAGCCTTGACTAGATGGACCTTTGTTGACAAAGTAATGTCTCTGCTTTTTAATATGCTATCTAGGTTGGTCATAAGTTTCCTTCCAAGGAGTAAGCATCTTTTAATTTCATGGCTGCAGTCACCATCTGCTATGATTTTGGAGCCCAGAAAAATAAAGTCAGCCACTGTTTCCACTGTTTCCCCATCTATTTCCCATGAAGTGATGGGACCAGATGCCATGATCTTAGTTTTCTGAATGTTGAGCTTTAAGCCAACTTTTTCACTCTCCTCTTTCACTTTAATCAGGAGGCTCTTTAATTCTTCTTTGCTTTCTACCATAAGTGTGGTATTCTCTGCATATCTGAGGTTATTGATATTTCTCCCAGCAATCTTGATTCCAGCTTGTGCTTCCTCCAGCCCAGCGTTTCTCTTGATGTACTCTGCATATAAGTTAATTGAGCAGAGTGACAATATACAGCCTTGACATACTCCTTTTCCTATTTGGAACCAGTCTGTTGTTCCATGTCCAGTTCTAACTGTTGCTTCCTGACCTGCATACAGGTTTCTCAAGAGGCAGGTCAGGTGGTCTGATATTCCCATCTCTTTCAGAATTTTCCACAGTTTATTGTGATCCACACAGTCAAAGGCTTTGGCATAGTCAATAAAGCAGAAATAGATGTTTTTCTGGAACTCTCTTGCTTTTTCCATGATCCAGCAGATGTTGGCAATTTGGTCTCTGGTTCCTCTGCCTTTTGTAAAACCAGCTTGAACATCTGGAAGTTCACGGTTCATGTATTGCTGAAGTCTGGCTTGGAGAATTTTGAGCATTACTTTACTAGCTTGTGAGATGAGTTCAATTGTGCAGTAGTTTGAGCATTCTTTGGCATTGCCTTTCTTTGGGATTGGAATGAAAACTGACCTTTTCCAGTCCTGTGGCCACTGCTGAGTTTTCCAAATTTGCTGGCATATTGAGTGCAGCACTTTCACAGCATCATCTTTCGGGATTTGAAATAGCTCAACTGGAATTCCATCACCTCCACTAGCTTTGTTCATAGTGATGCTTTCTAAGGCCCACTTGACTTCACATTCCAGGATGTCTGGCTCTAGGTAAGTGATCACACCATCATGATTATCTGGGTCATGAAGATCTTTTTTGTATAGTTTTCTGTGTATTCTTGCCACTGCTTCTTAATATCTCTCCTTATATTAGGTCCATACCATTTTTGCCCTTTATCGAGCCCATCTTTGCATGAAATGTTCCCTTGGTATCTCTAATTTTCTTGAGATCTCTAGTCTTTCCCATTCTGTTGTTTTCTTCTATCTTTGCATTGATCGCTGAGGAAGGCTTTCTTATCTCTCCTTGCTATTCTTTGGAACTCTGCATTCAAATAGGTATATCTTTCCTTTTCTCCTTTGCTTTTCACTTCTCTTCTTTTCACAGCTATTTGTAAGGCCTCCTCAGACAGCCATTTTGCTTTTTTTCATTTCTTTTCCTTGGGGATGGTCTTGATCCCTGTCTCCTGTACAGTGTCACGAACCTCGGTCCATAGTTCATCAGGCACTCTGTCTATCAGATCTACTCCCTTAAATCTAGTTCTCACTTCCATTGTATAATCATAAGGGATTTGATTTAGGTCATACCTGAATGGTCTAGTGGTTTTCTCCACTTTCTTCAATTTCAGTCTGAATTTGCCAATAACGAGTTCATGATCTGGGCCACAGTCTGCTCCCGGTCTTGTTTTTGCTGCCTGTATAGGGCTTCTCCATCTTTGGCTGCAAAGAATATAATCAGTCTGATTTCAGTGTTGGCCATCTGGTGATGTCCATGTGTAGAGTCTTCTCTTGTGTTGTTGGAAGAGGGTGTTTGCTATGACCAGTGTGTTCTCTTGGCAGAACTCTTATTACCCTTTGCCCTGCTTCATTCTGTACTCCAAGGCCAAATTTGCCTGTTATTCCAGGTGTTTCTTGACTTCCTACTTTTGCATTCCAGTCCCCTATGCTGGAAAGGACATCTTTTTTGGGTGTTAGTCCTAGAAAGTCTTATAGGTCTTCATAGAACTTATCAGCTTCTTCAGCATTACTGGTCGGGGCATAGACCAGTGGAATTATTCTGCAGTAAAATAAAGAAGAAAATTTTTTGCATTTAAGCTTTATTACATGAAAATAATTATTTCTATTGTACCAGTTTCTACTGCATTTATGCATACCTATGTGAGGAAAAATAAAGTTTATATTTGAGTCATAATATATAAATATCCAAGCTAGCCAATTCACTAAATTTTCTTATAAAAGTGAGGCATTTTTAATTTGAATATCACTATTTTTCTCTAAAAAAAGTAATTAGTTTCTTTAATGTTTTCCAATAATATTCCAGAATAAATATACATGGAAGGGTATTTCCATTAGATACATGAATTAGCAAGGATGAAAAACTGTCTCACAAAAGACCTTAATGACAATTTGTAACTTGTTTGCATGTTGCTATATTTTTCCAGATTTTATGATTTAGATTAGTTCTAATCAACTTCCAAAACCTTATTATGTTTATGATTTCTTTGAAATACTTGGTTTTTAGTAATTATTCCAGTTGTTTGGGGAATTTTTTTTTTTTCTAATGAAGTGCTAGCATTCTCTAGCTTATTTCCCACAGAGAGAATGTCTTATTTTAAGAATTTTATATTTTATGTCTTTTGCTACTGAGAGAACAGATTATGGCATTTTGTTAAATGATAATATATATCACCTCCTACTGTCGCCCAACTTCTTCTAGCTTATCACTTCCTTCTGTAGGCAATATTTTCAAGAAAGGACCAACTCTGTCCAAATGTTGACTAGACAGATTGATATATGTATGATCTAACTTGAGTGGTTTCCAATTCGCCCACCAATCAGGTCCAGTGTCACACATTCCCACATTGGCCAGGCTTTTAAAGAGTAGCTATTCTGGTTCATAAATAATGTCAACTTAAACTGATGTGTTAACTCTTGTCTCTGTCATTTCCTGTTTTCACATTTTATTTCTTGGAGTTTTAAAGAACAATCTTAAATGGTGAGTTATTTTAGAAATGTAAATAATAAGGAAGGTAAGAAAGAGATTTCATTCACAGGCCAGATGTGATCAGCACAGCTCAAAGCAATGATTCCTTTCTTGTTCCATAAGAATTATGAAGAGGAGATCAGAAAGGGTTAAGGAAAACTATTTGTCTCCATGAGTTAGGAATATACTTTTTCTTCTGTGAAGGAGAATATGTAAATATATTATATATATATATATAAATGAATTTATATATAACATATAATAATATATAAAATATATAAAAATGTATAAATATATATATTTCTTAATTTTTATTTCACTTACTTATTTCAAAATCTTCCGATACTTTCTCTAAGTTGAAAGTATTTCAACTTATTTGGAAGCCACCAAATTCTGTTTTATTCCAGTCTTGCTTATTTAATTATATGTCCTTGGCTTGAGGACCTCCTGGGGAGACTGATTCCATTTTTCCTTTTAATTTCAATAGTACCTGAGGTACCTAGACCTTCAATTAATCTCATTAGAATAATGAGTGAATAAATGAATTGATGGATGTACTTCAAAACATTATTCAATTATTGAAGACATTTCTGGAATAAAAGTCTAGAAAGTCTATTCTTTAGAGTAGTTTTAAAGTAGATTTAAAATTGATTTTCCAGTAAGCAGATCGCTTAAAATACTCAGGTGAATTCTCAAGATGGCCATGAGTAATAAATAGTGTGGGTCAAGTATCCTGCCGTGAAAGACACAATGTGCTTAACAAATGAGTTCACTTTTTTTATTATTCTTTTATTTGTTTATTTGTTTTTGTGCATCAAACTTTACTTGATACTGTTTGTAGGTAGACAAATACTACGGGCAGGCATGATACAAATGTCTTTGGAAGGAAATGTATTCTAAATGACTTCATCTTTTAAAAAACATGTTTCCAAAGGAGCTTTTATTAAGTAAGCCACAATGTACCAACTATTAAGGACATGTAATCTGCTGTCCCGGAGAAGGCAATGGCACCCCACTCCAGTACTTTTGCCTGGAAAATCCCATGGACAGAGGAGCCTGGTAGGCTGCATTCCATGGGGTTGCTAAGAGTTGGACACGACTGAACGACTTCACTTTCATGCATTGGAGAAGGAAATGGCAACCCACTCCAGTGTTTTTACCTGGAGAATCCCAGGGATGGGGGAGCCTGATGGGCTGCCGTCTATGGGGTCACAGAGAGTCAGACACAACGGAAGTGACTTAGTGGCAGCAATCTGCTGTCCAGTTTCATCAAGCAAACCATATATCATTCCCTCTGTTTAGTTCAGTTCATTCACTCAGTCATGTCCAACTTTTTGTGACCCCATGGACTGCAGCACACCAGGCCTCCCTGTTCATCACCAACTCTCAGAGTATATTCAAACTCGTGTCTATTGAGTTGGTAATGACAGCCAACCATCTCATCCTCTGTCGTCCCCTTCTCCTCCTGCCTTCAATCTTTCCCAGCATCAGGGTCTTTCAAATAAGTCAGTTCTTCACATCAGGTGGCCAAATATTGGAGTTTCAGCTTCAACATCAGTCCTTCTAATGAATATTCAGGACTGATTTCCTTTGGGATGGACTGGCTGGATCTCCTTGTAGTCCAAGGGATTCTCAAGAGTTTTTTCCAACACCACAGTTCAAAAGCATGAATTCTTTGGTTATCAGCTTTCTTTATGGTTCAAATCTCACATCCATACATGACTACTGGAAAAACTATAGCCTTGACTAGATGGACTGTTGTTGACAAAGTAATATCTCTGCTTTTTAATATGCTATCTAGGTAGGTCATAACTTTTCTTCCAAGGAGTGAGCGTCTTTTAATTTCATGGCTGCAGTCACCATCTGCAGTGATTTTGGAGCCCCAAAAAGTAAAGTCTGTCACTGTTTCCACTGTTGCCCCATCTATTTGCCATGAAGTGATGGGACCAGATGCCATGATCTTCATTTTCTGAATGTTGAGCTTTAAGCCAACTTTTTCACTCTTGTCTTTCACTTTCATCAAGAGACTTTTTAGTTCTTCTTTGCTTTCTGCCATAAATGTGGCATCATCTGCATAGGTAATGATTGGAATAGACAGTATCTTATTGAGATTAACTGCACTATGTATGGAATACTGTTTATTATGATAAGGTTAATTTGTGCTTCATTTTGAAGAGAATCATCGTAGCCTGAGAATCTCATGACATTTCCACTGAATGCACCTGGAATTTTTTATGTTATTTAATTTGCGTCTGCCTCTATTTTGTTTCTTAAATATGACTTTAGAAGTGAGTGAAGTCGCTCAGTAGTGTCTGACTCTTTGCTACCCCATGGACACCAGGCTCCTCCGTCCATGGGATTTTCTAGGCAAGAGTACTGGAGTGGGTTGCCATTTCCTTCTCCAGGGAATCTTCTTGACCCAGGGACCAAACCCAGGTCTCCTGCATTGTAGACAGACGCTTTACTGTCTGAGCCACCAGGGAAGTCCAAGTATGACTTTATGTAGTATTAATTATTCTGAGCTAATCAACCTTGGGGGTCTTAAACAAGGATGAGATTGTCTTTGTAAACACAGAATATTCATAAACATACTTTTTAGTCTTTCTTCAAAAGGATAAAAAAAAAGCATTTTTATGAAAACTAAAAATTCCTTACTATGCAGACTAGTATCAGGCCTATCTGAGAGAAACACAAAGGAATCCCAGGAAAGAATATTAAATGTTTGGAATTCAGATCTAGGACATCAAAAGAATCCAAAGCCTAACACAAATTTACCTTCAGTCAGTTATTCTCTTGTTATTACATGACTTGTCACGGACAAATAAAAGTGACAACATTTCCATTTTTGCTGTCATTTGTATGTTATGCTGAGTGTGCATGTCAAGGCATCTCAGTTGCATCCGACTCTTTGTGACCCCATGAACTGTAGCTCGCCAGGCTTCACAATTCTTGGGGATTCTCCAGGCAAGAATATTGCAGTTAGTTGCCATGCCCTCTTCCAGGGGATCTTTCCAACCCAGGGATCGAACCTGAGTCTCCTCATTAGTAGGCAAGTTCTTTACCACTAGCACCACCTGGGAAGCCCCTTTGCTAGCAATATAAGGAGTTTAGAAAGTTTGGCAAAGAAATTCTACGTGTTTATTTATATTCTTTAAAATACTCCTAGAAAGAAATTTTCTTGCGTTTTACTCTCTTGGAGGTAATTTAAGTGCAGAGGAGACGTCTAGGTGTCACAAGACTAATAAGAATCTCTAAAAGAATGTATCTCCTTGATTACATCTGCAATTTGCCTATAGCCTGGTTTTAAGGCTTTCTACCTATTGACTCATCTTGACAATCAGCCAAAAGGAACTTCTAGGCATCACCTACAGAGTGAAAAGGCTCATCAGCTTTTGCTGCACTCCTGAGAAAGTATTTCCATGAACAAATGTATTCTTGTTTCTTTTTAGTTAAAAGTCTCATCTATAAAAATATGGAGGATTTGGTGGATTTAAAAAAAAATTAGGGGATTTTAAATATTTGGAAACTTTATGTTTTCCTGAGGCTCTAATCCTTGTCAGTAACTCCCCTGCTACTGCTCCTCCTGTCTCCCCAGACACCAGAAATTCACTGCTTCCTTTTCAATTTCCTGAAGAACAAGCCGGAAGATCTTTCTGAGCAGGGAACATATTTTATTTATCCTTTTTATTTTTGTCTCTCCTATTGTCCCTGAGTCTTAAAAGACCCTTAAAACTTATTTATTGATTTTCTGACTTCTTTTCTGATTAAATGTCTACATACGTGAAAGAAATAGCAGCAAATAATCATAGTTATTAATACAGATATTTTCGTACCTTGCTCCCCCCACCGCCATTCTTCCAAGTTATTTTAAGAGGTCACTGTAATTAGCTTATTCTTCATTATAGTTTACATTTTAAAATAATTCTTAACAGTGTTTTGATTTATAGCCTGCCTACTTGTTATTTTAAAGGCCTCAAATTTAAACAGAAAAAAAACCCCATAAAACTAGTATGCCTTTATAAATATTTGAAACCAACATTTTTTTCTTTTTCTTGTTTCCTCTCCTTTTCTTTGTATTTTGGAATCATGAAGCCCAAAGAAACACAGTTTGTTCAAGTAAAGGAGGTATATCTCAGAGGGAATATAGTCTGCTTTCCTATGGTTCTTTATCCTTTCCTATAAGCCTTTCAAGAAGTAACGTCAAGAATATGTTGTCCTTAATGACAATTGGGCAAGCACTTTATTTTGCCTGTTGTCTCATATCAGTTCTATGACTCTGATAAGAAATTAAAGAAGTGAAAATATACCTGTCAGAAGTACAATAATAAAAAAGTGAAAAAAAGTAATTAAAAAATGGAACTCTTACTATAAAGACAGCAAAATCAAACTAAAGAGTATTATGAAGTAGGATATTAATAAATTGTTGACATAAAAATCTGACAAAAGCTTGGGAGTTTATGAAATCTGGGTGAAAACAGAAACTTGAAATTTAATGGCAAGTTATATTAAAAAATTTTTGTATCATGAATTAGAGACCTGGATATTTTTCTCAAAGACATTCAACCAGTTCAGGGCCAGGGCAAAATTAAACTCAAGTTTTTCTAGCTGAAGTCTTAAAAAATTTATTCATAATGTTGCAGGAAGGGGGACCCCTTCCAGGGCCCGAAACTGGGCTCTTGTCTAACACTCAGAAATGAATTGTCCGAGGAAACACATGTTCTGACAAAGCAAGAGTTTTTATTGGGAAAGGGCACCGGGTGGAGAGAGTAAGGGAACCCAGGAGAATTGCTCTGCTGCATGGCTCACAGTCTCAGGTTTTATGGTGATGGGATTAGTTTCTGGGTGGTCTTCGGCCAATCACTCTAATTCAGAGTCTTTCCTGGTGGCACACACATCGCTCAGCCAAGATGGATGCTAGCGAGAGGGATTATGGGAAGTGGATGAACACGAGGTGTCTCCTTTCGACCTTTCCCAAACTCTTCCAGTTGGTGGTGGCTTATTAGTTCCATATTCCTCATCAGGATCTCCTGTCATAAAATAACTCATGCAAATGGTTTCTATGGTGCCTGGCCAGGGTGGGCAGTTTCAATCAGTGTGCTTCCCCTAACAACTCCCCCCTGAGAAACCTCATGCTCAAGATACTTCTTGGGAATTGGGGAGGAGGTCTCTTTCTTCTGTAGCTTCTTCCTGCTGTGCATGGGCATAGGCCTGCCTAGCAGAGCAGAAGTCTCTCTCTACCTGATCTAAGTTGGGGTGTTCCACATCTGAAACCAGCTTCCACACTTGTAGTAACAGCAGTTTAGTTTGAAACTGTTGGCCCCTCTCAGAGATGAAATAGACAAGGGCCAAACAGGAGACCTAACAGGGTGGTCATCTCTGGTCCCCGGAAACAGAAGGCAACATTTGGGGTGAGGGTTGCAGGGTTTGTGACCCTTTTTGATTGGTTGGTGGTCAGGCAACAGAGCTGTGTTCCAGGAATCTTGTGTTCAGTCTGAAGTTACCATCCTCCACCTGGGTGGGGGCTCAAAGACATTGTTAGGCATATTTCTTTGAGTAGGAACCAGGACTCTGTCTGGAGGCTGTACCAACCTTTGTTTGTTTCTCCTGTTTCTGTATCCCCTCCCTTCCCTGATTAGCATTTGTTTGAATCCACCCTTTGGAACTCAGGGAAGGTCAAGGAGGCTGAATGAAGTCTATATCCTACAGACAAGAAATGGAGAACACAGAGCAGATCTCTACTCCAGAGCCCCACAGAGTTCTACTCAGTTTTAATTTAGGGAAATAGGCAACTATGACTGTGATAACTCCCTGTCAAAATGGAGCATAGGACTGCCTCAGCTTGGAGTATAGACACTGAATTGGAAGTATTTCTGAGTTCCAAGTTCTAGATCTGAGTCTTATATGATTAAAATCTCAATCCCTTGGTCGGCCATTTTGGTGTACTGCTAAGTCACTTCAGTCGTGTCCGACTCTGTGCGACCCCATAGACGGCAGCCCGTCCCTGGGATTCTCCAGGCAAGAACACTGGAGTGGGTTGCCATTTCCTCCTCCAATGCATGAAAGTGAAAAGTGAAAGGGAAGTCGCTCAATCGTGTCCGACCCTCAGAGACCCCATGGACTGCAGCATTCCAGGCTCCTCCATCCATGGGATTTTCCAGCAAGAGTACTGGAGTGGGGTGCCATTGCCTTCAGACCCAATTACAAGTAGTTGAAGGAATGATAACTGGAATTTAGTAGACAAAATAAATCTCCTTTCTTTTTAGAAGAATAGGCCTGAAACCCAGTCTGGACGTAGCACTTCAGGGAGACTTGTAGCCAGGTAGCCAGTTGCCTAGTTTTATAAAAAGTAAGGTTGCAGTTACTAGCCTCCAGCACACATTGTTTTGAGAATGGTGGCATCCAAGCCTGACACGACTGAGAAAACTCAAGTGTTTAGCAATACAAGGTCTAATCTGAAAGTACACCCATCAGATCAGATCAGATCAGTCGCTCAGTCGTGTCCGACTCTTTGCGACCCCATGAATCGCAGCACGCCAGGCCTCCCTGTCCATCACCAACTCTCGGAGTTCACTGAGACTCACATCCATCGAGTCAGTGATGCCATCCAGCCATCTCATCCTCTGTCGTCCCCTTCTCCTCTTGCCCCCAATCCCTCCCAGCATCAGAGTCTTTTCCAATGAGTCAACTCTTCGCATGAGGTGGCCAAAGTACTGGAGTTTCAGCTTTAGCATCATTCCTTCCAAACAAATCCCAGGGCTGATTCCTTAAGAATGGACTGGTTGGATCTCCTTGCAGTCCAAGGGACTCTCAGGAGTCTTCTCCAACACCACAGTTCAAAAGCATCAATTCTTCAGCGCTCAGCCTTTTTCACAGTCCAACTCTCACATCCATACAAGACCACAGGAAAAACCATAGCCTTGACTAGACGAAACTTTGTTGGCAAAGTAATGTCTCTGCTTTTGAATATGCTATCTAGGTTGGTCATAACTTTCCTTCCAAGGAGTAAGCATCGTTTAATTTCATGGCTGCAATCACCATCTGTAGTGATTTTGGAGCCCAGAAAAATAAAGTCTGACACTGTTTCCACTGTTTCCCCATCTATTTCCCATGAAGTGATGGGACACGATGCCATGATCTTCGTTTTCTGAATGTTGAGCTTTAAGCCAACTTTTTCACTCTCCACTTTCACTTTCATAAAGAGGCTTTTGAGTTCCTCTTCACTTTCTACCATAAGGGTGGTGCCATCTGCATATCTGAGGTTATTGATATTTCTCCCGCCAATCTTGATTCCAGCTTGTGTTTCTTCCAGTCCAGCATTTCTCATGATGTACTCTGCATATAAGTTAAATAAACAGGGTGACAATATACAGCCTTGACATACTCCTTTTCCTATTTGGAACCAGTCTGTTGTTCCATGTCCAGTTCTAACTGTTGCTTCCTGACCTGCATACAGGTTTCTCAAGAGGCAGATCAGGTGGTCTGCTATTCCCATCTCTTTCAGAATTTTCCACAGTTTATTGTGATCCACACAGTCAAAGTCTTTGGCATAGTCAATAAAGCAGAAATAGATGTTTTTCTGGACCTCTCTTGCTTTTTCCATGATCCAGCGGATGTTGGCAATTTGATCTCTGGTTCCTCTGTCTTTTCTAAAACCAGTTTGAACATCTGGAAGTTCACGGTTCACATATTGCTGAAGCCTGGCTTGGAGAATTTTGAGCATTACTTTACTAGCGTGTGAGATGAGTACAATTGTGCAGTAGTTTGAGCATTCTTTGGCATTGCCTTTCTTTGGGATTGGAATGAAAACTGACCTTTTCCAGTCCTGTGGCCACTGCTGAGTTTTCCAAATTTGCTGGCATATTGAGTGCAGCACTTTCACAGCATCATCTTTCAGGATTTGGAATAGCTCAACTGGAATTCCATCACCTCCACTAGCTTTGTTCGTGGTGATGCTTTCTAAGGCCCACTTGACTTCACATTCCAGGATGTCTGGCTCTAGGTCAGTGATCACACCATTGTGATTATCTGGGTTGTGAAGATCTTTTTTGTACAGTTCTTCTGTGTATTCTTGCCACCTCTTCTTAATATCTTCTGCTTCTGTTAGGTCCATACCATTTTTGTCCTCTATCGAGCCCATCTTTGCATGAAATGTTCCTTTGGTAGCTCTGATTTTCTTGAAGAGATCTCTAGTCTTTCCCATTCTGTTGTTTTCCTCTATTTCTTTGCATTGATTGCTGAAGAAGGCTTTCTTATCTCTCCTTGCTATTCTTTGGAACTCTGCATTCAGATGTTTATATCTTTCCTTTTCTCCTTTGCTTTTCGCTTCTCTCCTTTTCACAGCTATTTATAAGGCCTCCCCAGACAGCCATTTTGCTTTTTTGCATTTCTTTTCCATGGGGATGGTCTTGATCCCTGTCTCCTGTACACTGTCACGAACCTCATTCCGTAGTTCATCAGGCACTCTATCTATCAGATCTAGGCCCTTAAATCTATTTCTCACTTCTACTGTATAATCATAAGGGATTTGATTTAGGTCATACCTGAATGGTCTATTGGTTTTCCCTACTTTCTTTAATTTAAGTCTGAATTTGGCAATAAGGAGTTCATGGTCTGAGCCACAGTCAGCTCCTGGTCTTGTTTTTGCTGACTGTATAGAGCTTCTCCATCTTTGGCTGCAAAGAATATAATCAATCTGATTTCGGTGTTGACCATCTGGTGTACACCCGTAGCATCACCTAGTTATTTTCCAGGATATCTGAACCATAGCTACTCTATTTTGACTTTTAATTGTAAACTTTTCCTAATAGCCAAAGCAGATTTCACCATTAATGGCATCAGTGTTTCCCTAGGTATGAGAAGATGCAAGAATTGGGACTCATAAAATATTCTCCTGAAAAGATCTAACTATCTGAAGGCGTGTTTTGCCAGTTTTTCCCAGAGTACAGAGTGCCTCATTCTTGATTTTCACCCTGAACATCTTTCAGGGGCGTTGAAAGTCAGCAGTTGCAGCAGCCATGATTTAATCTTTGTAGATGTAGATGGCAAGTGTCAGTCTTCAGTTGGCAGAGCCCCTTTTTGCTCATAAACTTGACCATGATTTTCAGGGGGTCATTTCATGACCATTTTATCCCATGGTGCTGAGAATGTCCATTCTCAGGTTTGGCAAAGATTTTGTTGACAGGCCACTTAATGTGCTGTTATGGACTAGGCCATAGAACAGTATCCAAAATTCTCTGGACCACCTGTCTTACTAGCCTCTTGGTCCAGGAAAATATTCCCTCTTGTTTCTTCTTCCCATATCTAGAGTTACACTGTTACCAACATCGATCCCACTGATTGAAACCGCCCACCCTGGCCAGGCACCATAGTAACCATTTTCATGAGTTGTTTTAGGACAAGAGATCCTGATAAGGAATATGGAACTAATAAGCCACCACCAACCGGAAGAGTTCAGGAAAGGTCGAAAGGAGACACCGCATGTCCATCCACTTCCCAGAATCCCTCTCACTAGCATCCATCTTGGCTGAGTGATGTGTGCACCACCAGAAAAGACTCTCAATTAGAATGATTGGCCAAAGACCACCTGGAAACTAATTCCATCACCATAAAACCTGAGCCACGTGGCCGAGTTCTCCGGGGTTCCCTTACCCTACTGCTCTCCACCCGGGTGCCCTTTCCCAATAAAATCTCTTGCTTTGTCAGCACATGTGTCTCCTCAGACAATTCATTTCCGAGTGTTAGACAAGAGCCCAGTTTCGGGCCCTGGAAGGGGTCCCCCTTTCTGCAACAATAATATAAACTTAAAATATTATATATAAATAATATAAATATATAATATACATTCTTTATTTAAATATTTATATTATTTATATATATTAAGTTTATATTTAATATAAACATATATAAATATAAACTTAAAAAATTATTCATAACATAAACTCTGAGAACAAATAATTTTGCCTTCTTCATTGTGGTGTCCCTAGGGTCAAAAACAATGCTGGTCCATATTAGGCATTCAACTAATATTTGTGGGATACATAAGTGTATACTGGATACATTGATTTATTAAGACAATTTTTGAAGCTTCTTTGTTTCTAAGCTTCTGTATTAATACTGCTACTGCTAAGTCACTTCAGTTGTGTCCAACTCTGTGGGACCCCATAGATGGAAGCCCACCAGGCTCCGCCATCCCTGGGATTCTCCAGGCAAGAACACTGGAGTGGGTTGCCATTTCCTTCTCCAATGCGTGAAAGTGAAAAGTGAAAGGGAAGTCGCTCAGTCGTGTCGGACTCTTAGCGACCCCATGGACTGCAGCCTACCAGGCTCCTCCGTTCATGGGATTTTCCAGGCAAGAGTACTGGAGTGGGGTGCCATAAGGTCTAAATATAGAAGCCCTAAAATATTTGATATTATTTTCTTAAGTACTCATGAACTTTTGGTAAATGAATTGGATTATATGTAACTACTGACATTGGAACATCTTTCACCTATAAAAACAGCAACTCCATGTTTCCACTGAAAAATGAATGATATAAATTTAAAAATGTATCATTCTAAGACTATGAAGAAATAAAATTGTATGTAATGCTGGAAAAATAATGTATCAACTATGTTGATGATCTCTGATAATGGCAAAAAGGTTACTTTAATCTGATTAAATTGGATGATTTAATAAGAATCATCCTGGAAGCTTCTTAAAATGTATATTTTTGAATCCCCTACCAGTTGAAATAGTAGACAAGAAAAATCAAGTCTACACTTCTCGGCCTGGCATTTGAGGCTTTTTGTATCAGGTCGTGGCTTTGGTGTGGTGTTCATTCTACCCCCTTCACTCTCAGTCACATGTGTATCTGTGTCTGCACTACAATGGCACCCCACTCCAGTACTCTTGCCTGGAAAATCCCATGGACAGAGGAGCCTGGTAGGCTGCAGTCCATTTCCTAAAATGCAGTCCATTTTAGGGTCGCTAAAAGTTGGACACGACTGAGCGACTTCACTTTCACTATTCACTTTCATGTATTGGAGAAGGAAATGGCAACCCACTCCATTGTTCTTGCCTGGAGAATCCCATGGACGGTGGAGCCTGGTGGGCTGCCGTCTATGGGGTCACACGGAGTCGGACACGACTGAAGCGACTTAGCAGCAGCAGCAGCTTCCTAAAATGCTGAATCTGTCAAATTATGTTTCTCAGCCATTTCTTGATAGATTTACTTCGTTGTTTGTTATCTGTTTCCCTCAGTAGCCAGTAAAATCCCCAGTGGCAGGATCACTCACCAGCATTTACTAAGACTCTGGTAAATTTTTCTGGTAAATTGAATATGATCAATACATATTTGTAATATTAATAGTTGAATGGCATGTGTACACTTTCCTATAGTATTTCCTATAGTATTAGCATAATGACATAAATATGAAATACAGCTGTATCTTCTATGCAATGGGACTGCTGTGGGTGGGTTTATTATTTCTCCTGGGTCTGGGGAGTAGTTTCAGGAATGGGTTCATTAAACTGATGACGAGTCAGGGTTGAGTTTGATTGAAGGGATTTTCTCCATAGGCAAGGACTGACTGGGAATCTTGGTTCTCTCTCTCTCTAGATCGCGCTTCCTCAAAATGGCACATAAGTATTTTTTCATTACTTTTGCACCTGCTGTTTATTACTATCTACTCCTTACCATAGTTTGAGAACTCATGTTTTTCTTTAATTAACAGTCACGCCTTTTGCTTAACTTTATTTTTATATTATGAATGTTTTTCATAGTCAAATCCTATTAGTTTAATGTGATTCTTTTGGTATTTGTACCTCAGTGCAAAAGGGAGTTGGCTTTTTGGAAGCATTCCAGAAACTTTGACCGATGATTTACAACACTTACTTAATGACACAAAAGAACATTTTTGAACATCCCCAGAGACTTTCCCCATTAACATCTAATTTTAGATTGTTTCAGTTCCTGCTATTGGTGGTCTTAGGAGTTGCCAGTTCATACAATGCCTTCAAATTTACATGAGAAGGCAAGAAGAATATATGGGAACAAAGTTCTGTTTTTCATATTCTCCATTTTAACCTTTCCCTTTAAAATTAAGCCAGCAGGAGAGGAAATAAACACTTTTTGTCTCCATTGTATGATGGGAATGATATCCTCCTCCATTTCCCCAATGATAATCAGCTTCCAGATGGCCGCCTTAACTTGTAAATTTTAATCAAGTTTACTCCAAAGAGCAATTTGGCATGTATTTTTACCAAGTGGAGGTCAACTGTTTTTAACATGGAGCCAAAGGGCCAAGTAGTAATCCAAAACTGTTCAGAGGACTTATAACTCAAATTTGGAGTAAAATAGCTCGTGTTAAGGGCTTCCCTGGTGGCTCAGTTATAAAAAAAAATCTGCCTGTCAGTGCGGGAGACGTGGATTCAATCCCTGGGTTGGGAAGATGTCCTGGAGAAGGAAAAGGCAACTCACTCCAGTATTCTTGCCTGGGAAATTTCATAGACAGAGGAGCCTGGTGGGCTGCAGTCCATGGGCTTGCAAAGAGTCAGACACGACTTAGTGACTAAAAACAAAGGAATTGTCGCATAAGGTCAATACTTAAATGTTGAGAAAATTGAAATTTTGGAGTTTATGTAACTAACTGGCCCAATTTTATGAAGGAAGTAGAGAAGTCAAAGTCTGGAACTCCAAAGTCCAAGTTTGTAAGCTGCCTCTCCTGAAGCAATCCAGTGTTCTGCATCCCATACGGAGTCTTCCACTGTACAGAATACGAATGAGGGAAGACTGGGCCTTAGCACACGTGAGCAGTTATATGATGACTATCATGCTGACAGAAGAAGCACTTGCCTGAATTATGCTCTATGCATGGGATCTTTCATTCCATTTTGCGTTTACTGGCCGCTACTCCTTGTTGCAAGTCCTATTATTGTCTTAGGTTTGTTGCTTTCTAGCTCTCCTACCCATTCTCTCTATGGTTCCATCTTTCATCTCCATGCTAAGAGGGGAAAGTTTACTCTGGTTTAAAGTAAAGCCATCCAGTCTTTCCTAGTGCAAATGAGAAAGTTTTTCCCCCACAGCTTCTCAGTAGTCAGTAGGCATGGCACAACACCTGTCCCAAGAGACTTTCTTAATTTCAGTTTGCAGTTTTCAAGGCTGGCTAGAAGGCAATGGCAACCCACTCCCGTACTCTTGCCTGGAAAATCCCATGGATGGAGGATCCTGGCAGGCTGCAGTCCATGGGGTCGCGAAGAGTCAGACATGACTGAGCGACTTCACTTTCACTTTCCACTTTCATGCATTGGAGAAGGCGATGGCAACCCACTCCAGTGTTCTTGCCTGGAGAATCCCAGGGACGGTGGAGCCTGGTGGGCTGCCGTCTATGGGGTCGCACAGAGTCAGACACAACTGAAGTGACTTAGCAGCAGCAGCAGCAGAAGTACTTCAAATGGCTCTTAAATGGTTAAGATAGGCTCTCTTGAGCAACTGTGTGAATTTGTGTTGAAAAAGTGAAACACTAATGCATTTTTTTGGTGAACACGGTGCTAGAATTGAACAACGTGTTTGCTGTTGAGGGAGGAAATCTTTTCTCTCTGTAAAAAAAAAAAGGTGGGGGGTGGGGGTGGCAGAAAAGAATTTCATTTCACTTCTTTTTTTTTTTTTTCAATTTATTTTTTAATTGGAGGAAAACTGCTTTATAATGTTGTTGGTTTCTGCTGTACAACAATGCAAATCAGCCATAATTATACATATATCCCTTCTCTCCTGAGCCTTCCTCTCTTCTCCATCCCTCCCCTCTAGGTCATCACAGAGTGACAGGCTTGGCTCCCTGTATTATATAGTGACTTCTCACCAGCCATCTGTTTTATACATGATAGTGTATATATGTTGATGCTTTTTTATCCATTCATACCACTCCTTCCCCCACTGTGGCTGACATAAAAGAATTTCATTTCACTTCTTGATGTATTACATGAGCTCTGTAAAAGTAAAACCAGATGGAAAGAAATAGATGTTTTAGGCAAAAATGCATAAATCAGGAAGAAATTGGGAGAAAAACTACCTCGAGATTTCATTTTCACCTTTGCTATTATACATACACCTGCTTATGTAGGTCAGAAGACTGTTGTGCCTCTTTAATTAGTGACTTATAAACATGTTATTACTGGGATAAAAATCAAGAGGAAAAGTCACCCTTTGACTTCCTGCCTTTCAGTCAGGAATATAGGCAGAGCTTCCGCTACTCTTCCTGTCTCTGTGATAGCCTTCATCCTAATGACCCAGAAGTAACTCTTCCTAATAATAAGTTTTTCCAGCAAGAATAAATCAATTTTAATGTCTCCTGCAGAGTTTCTGTGGAAATTGAGGCTACTTATAAAGACGTTTCTTGAGATTGTACTCTAAAATGGTTACTTATGGGTTTATGCTTTAATGATGCTAAGTAATTTATCAGGAAATAGAGCTTATATTTATAATTTATAACACTTCCAGAAATTCACACTGCTCCATAATAAAGTAAGGATTCTGTTTTTCTTGCTTTTACTATCTCTGTGCCATAAATCGTAAATGAAAGTAGCTTACGCAGCATATCTAACTTGAGAATAACTGACAGAGTTAAATTATCTATTGACAATGACCAAACATTTAGTGTGAATTAAGATATTTGAGAACTAACTTAGGAATGCTTTACATGCATACTGAGAAACTGGAATTTTCTAACAACTTTCAAATGTTCATCTCTCAATGATAACATTTATTTATGAGACTAAATATATTCTTATACACTTAGTAATTCACTCATTTTTTTGATGAATCAGTGTCTCTTCTATTTAGCCAATTTCCACATCTATAATAAACATTTCCTATTTTGCTCAGTTTATCATATGTTATGACCTTTAATTCTTTTCTTATGACTCAGCATCTTATGACATACACAAGTTTAAATGTGTGATATGTGTGAATATGGAGTGTGAGGATAGATAAATATTGGTTTTACTCGGGTGAAACTCAGGTTCAAGTCTTAATAGATACCTCTTGGACATAAAAAATGATCTGGTAGGGAATGATCCTAATAATCAGAATTCTTTCAAACATCTGAAACATTGTCAATAATTTATGGGGAATTTTAATTTTCTTTTCCAAATTTTTCACTAGTTTATCATGTTGAAAATACAATGCTTTCTGTTTGCTTTTGTTGTTGTCTATTTATTTTATTTTTCTTCACTAATTTTTAGGAAGGCAATTCTACTCACCAGATACATGTACTAGATGGGTATCTCTCTTAAGCCAATTAAAGTATGCCAGATATTAGGTGCTATGGATGGAATGTGTCCTCCCCAAATTCAATATGTTGAAGCATTAATTTCCACTGTGATGGTATTTAGCAATGGGGTAATTAGGTTTAGAAGAGGTCATCTGGGCAGAGCCCCAAGATGGGATTAATACACTTATAAGAAGGTAGAGGAACCAGAGCTTGTTACTCTGTAAGAAGGGAGCTTCTATAAACAGGAAGGGAGTCTTCACCAAGAGCCCAACCATGCTGATCTTGACTTCCAGCCTCCAGAACCATGAGAAATAACTGTTGTTTTAACCACTCAGTTTATGGTATTTTTTATAGAATTATCAACTAAGATATTAGAGTTTATCATCTGAATGTTCTTTTTTGAGTTGTTTATGTCGTATGTACAGATGAGTAAGGTGTGCACTAGGCCCACATGGAGCTTACAATCTGGAGCAGAAATCACAATACATAGACCAGCTGCTGTGATATAAGCTGAAAATTAAGAGACAGCATGAGAGTCACATCCCATCTGCCATATAAATAAGAAAATAAAAAGAAATAATATTTCCATCTTGAGGAATTGTTTTACCCTTGAGGAACAAGCTAGATTTCTTTAACAAATTTTCAATATTTATTATCAAAATTTCAAAAACATGGAATTGAGAAAGAATAGCATAATAAAACCTAAATGCCCAATTCTGTAGATTCATCTGTTATTAACATTTTGCCATATTTGTTTTTAAAAATTAGATTTTGATGTTGGAAAGGCAAGATAGACATTTCATTTAAAAGAAACAATAAAGGAAGGCACTGGAGTGAAGGCATTCAGAGATGGCTTAGGACAAGGCATAAGAGGATAGGAGACAAAAGAGAAACCAAGATTGTCATATAACATGTCTGGATCATATGAACATCAAGCTCAAGAACACATCTATGTAAAGGGATGATGGGGCTAGAAGGACACTTTTTTTGTATGTAATGCATTATGTTGTGTGTTCTCATCTGTATTATCTCATATAAGATGTTCTGAAGTTTTTCTATAGATAATAGGTGTTTTTGTTTTTTTTTTTCTCCCCTCTTCAGAGGTGCTGTTTAGAAAGAATTCCTAGTATGCTGGGTTGAATGGATTTCAGGGAAGATAGAATGAAATCATGGAGGTCAGTTTAGCGGACTAGGTATGAGAGCTACATGAGTGCTAATGGAATAAAGAGCAAACAACAAGCAGCACATCTGCCAATACAATTTTAGTTAACTTTCAAAGATATGGCAACTGACTTTGTGTGGATCATGAAGGGAAGGAGGAGGGAAAATGAAAAGGGGATAATAATAATAAGCTAGTATTCAGTGAAAACTTACTCTGTGTCAAACACAATGCTAAATAGTTTACTTAAGTTATTTTTCATGTGACTTTCAAAGTCAAATGCCATTGGTTTTCCTATTCTTAAAAAGAAGAAGTTGAGGCAGAAAGAAATTAGAACACTTTAATGGATAAAAAGAATTTGTAAGTAGAAGACTATCTTGGAAGTCCAGACCTGTAGTTTGATTCTACAGGCTCTCATTTTTCTACACTGCCTCCCTAAAATGCATTTACGAGGAGAATTTGAGTTTTAGTGAAGGAGAAAGGGATTATGCTATTAAAAATGACAAGAGGAAAAACTAACCATGGCGAATGATAATGAGTTTGGTTTGGATGCTGAAGCAGAAACTCGGGCTGCCATGCCTGTTCTCTTCTACAGTTTTCTTCCAGTTTTATCTGGTTACCTGGTTGTAAACAATTCTGGTTGTAACCAGAATAAACAATAGTTTCCAGCTTCTCTTGCAAATGGGTACTGAAATGTGACAAAATTCTGACCAGTAAGAAGTAGGTGAAATGCTAAGTTCCATTTCCAAGAAATGTCATTAAGGAATAAACTCGTGCTCCTCTTCCACCCCTTCACCCTGATAGATGGAAGGAGGGGCCATGGCTGAAGCTTCAGCTGGAATGCTGAAGGATTTATGGTTTGCATCATGAGACCGGAACAAACCAAACAATAATGAGATAGAAGTAGCCTGGATCCCTGCCACTGCAAAAATGAGAGAATAAACTTGTCTGAATTATGATTACTCTAGAATTTTTCCCATGTAAAAACCATAATCTTGTCCTACCAAATACAAACATACTGATTTTTATTTCTCTTACATTGCCTCCTTCTTTTTTTCCTACTGTGCTAAAGTAATAAGTACCTTCAGTGTATAAATGTCTATACTTTTTTTTTTTTAAGTATAATTGTTTCACCAGTAGCTTAGGTGGTAAAGAATTCACCTGCAATAAGGAGACCCGGATTCAATCCCTGGGTCAGGAAGATCTCCTGGAGAAGGGCATGGCAACCCACTCCAGTATTCTTGCCTGGAGGATTCCAAGGACAGAGGAGCTTGGCAGGCTACTGTATACGGGATCACAAAGAGTTGGACACAACTGAGAGACTAATACACACACACACACACACACACACACACACACACTAGAGGGATTGGCGGGTCATGGTAGTTCTGTATTTCATTTTGTAAGGAAACTTCATATTGTTCTCCACAGTGGCTGTATCAATTTGTATTCCTACCAACAGTGCAAGAGGGGTTCCCTATCTCTACACTATCACCAGCATTTGTTGTCTGTAGATTTTTTGACGATGGCCATTCTGACCAGTGTGAGGTGATACCTCATTGTAGTTTTGACTTGCATTTCTCTAATAATTAGTGATGTTGAGCATTTTTTCATGTGCCTGTTGGGCACCTGCATGTCTGCTTTGGAGAGATGTCTGTTGAAGTCTTCCACCAATTTTTGGTGTGGGTTATTTGTTTTTTTGATATTGAGCTCCGTGTTGTTGTTCAGTTGCTAAGTCCTGTTCAGCTCTTTCGGATCTCATGGACTGCAACACACCAGATTTCCCTGTCCTTACTGTCTCTTGGAGTTTGCTAAAATTCATGTCCATTGAGTCGGTGATGCTATCTAACTATCAAATCCTCTGCTACCTCCTTCTCCTTCTGTCTTCAACCTTTCCCAGCATCAGGGTCTCAATAAGTCAGTGCTTTACATCAAGTGGCCAAAGTATTGGAGTTTCAGCTTCAACATCAGTCCTTCCAATGAATATTCAGGGTTAATTTCCTTTAGGATTGACTGATTTGATTTCTTTGCAGTCAAAGGGACTCTAAAGAGTCTTCTCCAGCACCACAGTTCAAAAGCATCAATTCCTTGGTGTGCAGCCTTTTTATGGTCCAACTCTCACATCTGTACATGACTACTGGTAAAACCATAGCTTTGACCAAATAGACTTTTGTCAGCAAAGTGTCTCTGCTTTTTTAATATGCTGTCTAGGGTTTTTTTTAATAGCTTTCCTTCCAAGGAGCAAGTGTCATTTAATTTCATGGCTGTGGTCACCCTCTGCAGTGATTTTGGAGCCCAAGAAAATAAAATCTGTCAGTGCTTCCACTTTTTACCTATTTCCCATGAAGTGATGGGACCAGATACCATGATCTTAGTTTTAGCATGTTGAGTTTCAAGACAGCTTTTTCACTCTCTTTGACCATCCAGAGATTGGTCCATTATCATCCATCATCCAGAGGTTCTTTAGTTCCTCTTCACTTTCTGCCATTTCAGTGGTATCATTTGCATATCTGAGGTTGTTATTTCTCCTGGAAGTCTTGATTCCAACTTGAATTCATCAAGCCCAACATTTCAAAGATGTACTCTGCATATAAGTTAAATAAGCAAAGTGGCAATATATAGCTTTCTCATACCCCTTTTTCAATTTTGAACCAGTTCATAGTTCCATGTCTGGTTCTAAATGTTGTTTCTTGACCCACATACAGGTTTCTCAGGAGACAGGTAAGGTGGTCTGGTACTCCCATCTCTTTAAGTATTTTTCCAATTGTGATCCACACAGTCAAAGGCTTTAGCATAGTCAGTGAAGCACAAATAGATATTTTTCTGAAATTCCCTTGCTTTCTCCATGATCCCACAGATGCTGGGAATTTGATCTCTGGTTCCTTTGCCTTATCTAAACCCAGCTTGTGCATCTGGAATCTGTGGGTTCACATACTGCTGTAGCCTAACTTGAAGGATTTTGAGCATAACCTTACAAGCATGTGGCTTCCCTGGTGGATCAGATGGTAAAGAACCTGCATTCAGTGCCAGAGACCTGGGTTTGATCCCTGGGTTGGGAAGATCCCCTGGAGAAGGGAATGGATACCTGCTCCAGTATTCTTCCCTGGAGAGTTACACAGATAGAGGAGCTGCATGGGCCGTAGTCCATGGGGTCACAAAGAGCTGACTCACACTGAGTGACTAACATTCTCCTAGCATGTGAAATGAGCATGATTGTGTGGTAGTTTGAACATTCTTTCACATTTCCTTCTTTGGGATTGAAATGACAACTAATCTTTTCCAGTACTGTGGCCACTGCTGAGTTTTCCAAACTTGCTGACATACTGAGTACAGCACTTTAGCAGCATCATCTTTTAGGATTTTAAATAGCTCAGATGGAATTCCGTCACTTCCCCTAGCTTTGTTTGTAGTAATGCTTCCAAAAGCCCAGTTGAATTCACACTCCAGGATGTCTATCTCTAGCTAAGTGACCACACCATCATGGTTATCCAGGTTATTAAGCTTTGTGAGCTCCAAAAGCTGTTCATATATTTGGGAGATTCATCCTTTTCCCATTGCTTCATTTGCAAATATTTTTTTGCCATTCAGAGGGTTGTCCTTTTGTCTTCCTTCTGTTTCCCTTTGCAGTGCAAAAGCTTGTAATATTAAATTCTGTTTATTTTGTTTTTATTTTCATTATTCTAGGAGGTGGGTGAGAAAAAATCTTGCTTTGGTTTATGTCAAAGAATGTTTTTCCTATGTTTTCCTCTGAGTTGTATAGTGTCCAGTCTTACCTTTAGGTCTTTAATCCACTTTGAGTTTATTTTTGTGTATGCTGTTGTGGTTTTTGCTCAGTGGCTAAGTCCTGTCCAACGCTTTGGGACCCGATGGCTTGCAGCATGCCAGGTTCCCCTGTCCTTCATTGTCTCCCAGAGTTTGCTCAAATTCATGTCCATTGAATCAGTGATACTATCTAAGCATCTTATTCTCTGCTTCCCTTTTTCTTCTGAATTTAGTCTTTCCCAGCATCAGTTTCTTTTCCAATGAGTCAGTTCTTTGCATCAAGTAGCCAAAGTACTGAAGCTTCAGCTTCATCATCAGTCCTTCCAATGAATATTCAGGGTTGATTTCCTTTAGGACTGACTTGTTTGATCTCATTGCTCTCCAGGGACTCTCAAAAGTTTTCTCCAGCACCACAGTTCAGAAGCATCAATTCTTTGGCACTCAGCCCTCTTTATGGTCCAACTCTCACATTTATACATGACTATTGGAAAACCATAGCTTTGACTATATAGACCTTTGTCAGCAAAGTGAAGTCTCTGCTTTTTAGTACACTGTCTAGGCTTGTCATGGCTCTCCTTCAAAGGAAGGAAGACTTCTTTTAACTTCATGGTCTCAGTCACTGTCTGCAGTGATCTTGGAGCCCAAGAAAAGAAAATCTATCAGTGCTTCCACTTTTTCCTGTTCTATTTGCCATAAAGTTATGAGACTGGATGCCATGATCTTAGTTTTCTTTCTTTCTTTTTTTAATGCTTGTTTTTAACCCAACTTTTTCACTCTCTTCTTTGACCGTCATCAAGAGGCTCTTTATTTCCTCTTCATGTTCCTCTTCACTTTCTGCCATTAGAGTGGTATCATCTGCAAATCTGAAGTTGTTGATATTTCTCTCAGCAGTCTTGATTCCAGCTTGTGATTCATCCATCCTGATATTTTGCATTATGAGCTCTGCATATAAGTAAAATAAGCAGGGTGACAATATAAAGCCTTGTCATACTCCTTTCCAAGTTTTGAAACAGTCATGTTTTCCATGTCTGGTTCTAACTGTTGCTTCTTGACCCACTTACAGGTTTATCAGATCCACCACAGGTAAGGTGGTCTGGTATTCCCATTTCTTTAAGAATTTTCCATTGTTTGTTGTGATCCACACAATCATAGGCTTTAGTGTAGTCAGTGAAGCAGATGTTTTCTATATTTTCTATGATCCAATGAATGTTAGCAATTTAATCTCTGGTTCCTCTGCCTTTTCTAAATCCAGCTTGTACATCTGGAAGTTCTCAGTTCATATACGGCTGAAGCCTAGCTTTTTGAGCATAACCTTACTAGCATATGTGTGCTGTTAGATAGATTTCTTTATATGTTATTCTCATTCACCATGTTATATAAGTTGACTTCTTATTTTCATAATATTATTGTGACTTCTTATATTCATAATATTATTTCATAATATTAATATTCCCTTCTTCTGTGAAAACATTTTGTGTAGCAGGAATGAACTTAGAAGTCAGATATGATTTAGGAGTAAATCTCACCTTTGCTGTATATTAGCTATTGTTATTTAGTCGTTAAGTTGACTCCAAGTTTTTTTCAGTCCCATGGACTGTAGCCTGCCAGGCTCCTCAGTCTATGGGATTTTCCAGGAAAGAATACTGGAGTGGGTTGCCATTTCCTTCTCCAGGGGACCTTCGCAAAGCAGGGACTAACTCACATCTCACACATTGGTGAGTGGATTCTTTACTACTGAGCCACCAGGGAAGCCCAGAGAGTATCTTGGTAATACAGAAGTAATGTGAAGATTTGATTTTCGTAATACATGCATGCATGCATGCATGCTAAGTTGCTTCAGTCGTATCTGACTCAGTGTGACCCCATAGACTGTAGCCCGCCAAGCTCCTCTGTCCACGGGATTTTCCAGGCAAGAATCCTGGAGTAGGTTGCTGTGTCCTCTTCTGTTCATAACATATATTGTCACTTAATTCAGATTCTTAGTTGAATTCTGGTAAACTCTTCATATAAATTTATGATGGTGTATCACATTTTAGTGGCAGCATTTTGAGCTAAAGATGCTAATATTAGAATTGTTGATATAATTATTATCAAGTATATACTGTTACCAATAAATGGATAAATATGATAATATTTGGAAAAACTTCAATGAAAAAAATGTTTCTAGAATCAGTCATGAGTTTTATATGGAGCATCTTCTTTGGTTATCTCATGACCATGTTTGGTTTCAAGACAACTTGGGAACCTTAAGAGCATATGTGTCTCTTCAGAATGCACTGTTAAGCATCTATATAGTCCTTATGGGGCTTTGGCTTGTTTCAAATTACTTCCCTAATAACTGATGTGTATGCTGCTGCTGCTAAGTCGCTTCAGTCATGTCCGACTCTGTGCAACCCCATAGACGGCAGCCCACCAGGCTCTGCCGTCCCTGAGATTCTCCAGGCAAGAACACTGGAGTGGGTTGCCATTTCCTTCTCCAATGCATGAAAGTGAAAAGTGAAAGTGAAGTCGCTCAGTCGTGCCCGACTCTTAGCGACCCCATGGACTGCAGCCCACCAGGCTCCTCCGTCCATGGGATTTTCCAGGCAAGAGTACTGGAGTGGGGTGCCATTGCCTTCTCCGGATGTGTATAATATAAGATAAATAATTGAAGAAGGGTCTATGTAATCTGGAATTCGGGGAGAATTTTGGTGTAAGGAAGAAGAGTTAAAGCACAAAAACAGGAAGGGCAATGAGTTATTAAGGAATGGCACCTCAGTGCTGGGAATTATGGATTGGATCTACCTTGATGTTTTGGGAGATGCAGTTGAAGATATAGCTTTATTTATTTGAATTACTTGAGTATATTCCTTTGAATGTGGCACTTGGTGGACTTGGAGGTAGCATTCAGACTGTTATCTGTGTTACATAATGGTTGTAATATAAAAAGATTTCCGTGTTTATTACAACTATATGTAAAGAGATAATGGAGGTATATATACACTGATATGTCATATGTATGCAAATGATAGTATATAAAACACGTATTTATATGTATATATAAGATAAAAACAATAATAGTAATGATAGCCGTAGTTAACATATGTTAAACTTTTTTAAAACTTTTAATTTTGTATTGAGGTATAGCCAATTAACAATGCTGTGATAGTTGTAGGTGAACAGCAAAGGGACTCAGCTACACATATACATGTATCCATTTCCCCCAGATTCCCCTGTTATCCAGGCTGCCACATAACACTGAGCAGAGTTCCATGTGTTATACAGTAGGTCCTTACTAGTTATCCATTTAAAAAATAGCAGTGTGTTTATCCATTCCAACCTCCCTAACTATCCCTTCCCCCATCCTTCCCCTTGGCAACAACAAGTTCATTCTCTAAGTCTGTGAGTCTTGTTATGATTTGCAAATAAGTTTGTTCGTATTATTTCTTCTTAGATCCCACATAAAAGGGAGGTCATGTATCCTTTGGGGTGCACGTATACTTTCAGAGCATGTTTTTCCCAGATGTATGCCCAGGAGTGGACTACAGAGTCATACGGCAGCTCTATTTTCAGGTTTTTAAGGAACTTCCATGCTGCTCTCCATGGTGGTTGTACCAATTTATATTCCCAACATGGGTGTAGGAGGGTTTCCTACTCTCCACACCCTCTCCAGGATTTATCATTTGTGGATGGATTTTTCAATGATAGACTTTTTGACTGGTATGAAATGATATTTCATTGTAGTTTTGATTTACAGTTCTCTCATAATTAGCGATGTTCTACATCTTTTCGTGTGCCTCTTGGCCATCTGTATGTCTTCTTTGGAGAAATGTCTATTTGGGTTTCCTGCCCGTTTTTTGACTGTGGTGTTTGTTGTGATGATATTAAGCTTCAAGAACTGTTTGTAAATTTTGGAGACTGATCCCTTGTCGGTCATATCATTTGCAAATATTATCTCCCAATCTGTGGATTGTATGTTTTTACAGACTCTTTTTCATGAACCAAAGTATAATTTGCTAATAAAATGCTTAATAATCTCTTCACTTTTGTATGCAGTCACATACACATGCACAGAATAAAGAAAATGCTATCCCAGTGGGATCATTATCTTGTTTTTAATATAATATACAAAAATGATCAAGTGCGCCAATGAAATGACTTAACTGTGTGTTCACAGTAAACTATATTATTACTTGCTCTCTTGCTCAGTAAAACAGAAATCTGATTCCTAGTGGTATTCATTACATGCATCTATACAAGCACAAAACAGAAAATTATTAGGTTGGTGCAAACATAATTGCAGTTTTGGACGTTGAATTTTAAATCATTATAACTAGGCTCAAACACATCTTTTATTAATCAAAATAGGAACTATTAAAATCAACACATTTTTTCCAATAAGAAATAAGTTTGTTGTTTATTTCTGTAGTGTAAAAATCTGAGCATCAGGATTCAACACACTCTTGGAAAGCATTTTCTACCTCCCGCTGCTGTGCAAGCATTTTCACTGCAAAAAGTTGTTGAGATGCTTGAACTGGTGATAGTCGGTTGACAAGAGGTAAGGTGAATATGGCAAAACTCAATCATTCCACTTTTGAAGCACTGGTTGTGCGATGTGCAGTCAGGCATTGTCCTGCAGAAGAATTGGGGCCTTTCTGTTGACCAATGCTGGCTGTAGGCATTGCAGTTTTTGGTGCATCTATCAATTTGCTGAGCATACTTCTCAAATGTAGTGGTTTTGCTAGGATTCAGAAAACTGTAGTGGATCAAATGGGCAGCAGACCACCTAGACAGGGACCATGACTTCTTTTTGGTGCAAGTTTAGTTTGGACAAGTTCTTTGGAGCTTCTTCTCAGTCCAACCATTGAGCTGGCCATTGCTGGTGGTTGCATAAAATCCACTTTTTGTTGCATGTCACAATCCAATCAAGAAGTGATTTGCTGTTTTTGAGTAGAATAAGAGAATATGTCACTTCAGAGCAATGATTTTTTTTTTTTTAATTTTGATGAGCTCATGAAGCACCCTCTCATTGAGGTTTGCATCTTTCCAATTTGTTCCAAATGCTGAATGACTGTAGAATGGTTGGTGTTGAGTTGTTCGGCAACTTCTCATGTAGTTTTAAGAGGGTGAGTTTTGATGATTGCTCTAATTGGTTGTCAACTTTCAATGACCAACCACTGCACTCCTCATCTTCAAGGCTTTTGTCTCCTTTGCAAAACTTCTTGAATCATCACTGCACTGTACATTCATTAGCAGTTCCTGGGCCAAATGTGTTGTTGATGTTCTGAGTTGTCTCCACTGGCTTATGATCCATTTTTAACTTGAATGAGAAATATAAAATAAATAGCATGTAATAAGTCATTAGCAAAAAAAAAAAGGCAAGAAAGGTGCCTTAAATTGATGTATAACATAACCACATTTATTTAAGAATGTATGTCAGTATCAAATGGTGAAGTTCAACAATGCAAAACTACAACTGCTTTGGCACCAATCTAATATAGAGAACACAATGTATTATTATATAAATTATGAAATTGGAATTATTTTTTGCCTCTACTCTTTTTATTGGCTTGAAATCATAGTTTTGCCTCTGTGTAAGTCTTTAGTCTGCATCCTCTTAGCAGATTTCTCAGCTGTTAGCCTGGACATTCTCCAGAGTTCTCTCAAGTCCTAGACTCAATGCTGCCAGTCTTCTGAGTCACCTGATAAATTTGTTGCAGCAGTATTCTCAAGTGTCACATATGCTGCTTCCAAAATTGAAATAGACTAACCAAACTGTTGCACTCCTTTCTTAGCGGCAGCATATACAAGATATAATAACCTGCTCTTTACCTTAACTGGGATATCCTAAAAATCACTGGCTCTTAAGACCCTCTCTGATGATCTGGCCTATAAATGTTGGGAGGTTTATCTTCCACCCTCTAGTTTCAAAGTGTCTGGTGAGGCCATCCAGAGTACTTGTGCTTTATACTTATTGGTTCCAATTTGTATTTCAAATTCTCTCTACATAGAACCAGAGTGACACTGTGCAGAGTATGAAGCATCCTGTATACTATATTATGACAGAGAGCAAGCAGTTAACAAAGCCTTGGACCATGAATGTGAATGCTTTTTGATTGCCATTGTCATGTAAAGGCAGACTTATTTTTAAAATTATATTTATTTGTAGGGATGGCAAAAATATGTTTGAGGGATCAGTAGATTCCTACTCTGTGTTTTATGTTGTGTTGACGTGTTTGAGTGAAAATAACACATCTACATTACAGCTGTAAATGGAGTCCCTTTGTTGAGTCTATGGTATTCCATTGTCATCCGTATAGTTTTTACAAAATAGGCCTATCATGTATGATAGAAAAAGACCACGTTAACTACATATTTTTGTTCTGTTTGAGGAAATATTCCAAAGACACTCTTTAATGCTTATACATTTGTCCTCTTGGTGCTTTATTTCTCTTAGAAGTGATGGGAACAACAAAAATAAGAGAATTCATGGCCCTGATTATCCTTAGCTTTTTTTGTCTGGGTAATCCATTTTTTTTTATATTTAGGATACATTGTTTCCGGCTGAATCACAAGATTATTTAAGATGGAAATAATCTGTCCTAAACATAGGTATTATATTATGTAGCTCAGGGCTTTTAAAATCTGACTGTGGACACTTTTTTTTTTAGTAGCTCTGCTGTCCATTTACCCAAGTAAACAGAATTTCCAAGCATTAGTCTAGTCATCTGAACTTCCAGCAAACGCCTTAGCTGATTCTTGTTCTATTAGGTTGAAAACTTAAGAGTTAATTGTTTCTCTTTGTCTTAAACCATCACTTTCAAAGTTCTATTTTGATAATATTTTCTTGCTTCACTCATACTCATGAGATACATGTTAAGATGATAGCTTAGGGCCTAAGAAAATAATATAAATCTCGATTAACTAATTTTTATTATTATATAACTATAGTCTCTTTTTCTAGAACTCTGTGGCCTTCGAACAGTAAGATCATCGGTTTCTGGTGCTGGTTATTTATGTAATGGACTTCTTTCTCAATTTCATTCTTAGAATCTAAGTTCATACAGGAAAAGAAATAAATCTTTACAGAGGATTTGGATTATATCAAGTCTGTGATTTTAAAGGTATGGTTCTTTAGGCTTAGGATTTTCCTTCCTTGTACACTTTTAAATATTACAGTATGGTCGTAGAACTGTTTGAAGTTTGAAAATGTGAGTCTCTTAACATACAAAGTTGTTGTTAATCTTAGGATCCTAGCATGGAAACTGAAAAACAAAGAAAGCTCTGTATGTACTCTGTGTTAGGCCAATCTGAATATATTCACATTACTCAATATCATTTCATGCTTTTAGCACAACTGGTTTTGCTTATTTTTTTTAAACAATTTTGTTTGTTTACTTATTAGTAATATTTGCAAAATTTTAAAAATACAGAACCTCCAAAAAGAAAAAGTACAATCTCTGTCCCATTTCTTTTGACTATTTCTAGTTTTAGTTCTTGTAGTTCTTCCACAAATGTATGTGCACTTAGCATAATGAGGTGGCTAAAGTGTGGAGTCTGGGTTTAAATCCTGGCTTCACTGCTTATTAGCTTAATGACCTTTGGCTTATTAACCTTTTGTAACTCTGTAAAATAGAGATGAAAGTATCAACTTTATAGATTGTAATACATTACAATAGTTTAGAATAGTATTTGCCATGTAATATATCTTCTTAATACCTCCCAGTTTCTAAATACTATAGTTACATCACTCTTTTTTGAATCATTAATTTGAACTATTTTCTATTGATGAGATGAAGATCACCTGGACACTCCTCTACAGCCATTTCTGTGTGTATTTTAGGCCATGACGTCCTCGTTTTTACTTCACCTTTCAGTAATTTTTTTTTTAATCCCTTTGGCCTTTTCCAGAAATGTGTTGGGATCTCCTGTACTCTGAAGTTTCTCCTCCCAGTAATTTTTTTTTAATTTAATTTTATTTTTTAAACTTTACATAATTGTATTAGTTTTGCCAAATATCAAAATGAATCCGCCACAGGTATATATGTGTTCCCCATCCTGAACCCTCCTCCCTCCTCCCTCCCAGTAATTTTATCAGGTTTATACATTTATTATGTGTTTACTATTATTTGAGTGGAGTTTTGGAGGGAAGGAAGCAAACAATATGAGCTTAGTTTATCATGCTATAAGAATAGACAGCTTGTTCAATTTAAAATCACACATATGAAGAAATCAAGAGGGAGCTAGAAGAACGCTAAATGACACATACTTTCATGGAAACAAGAAAGACAGGAATTTTTGCAAAATTATTTTGAGTTACCTAATATTTCTGATACTTAATTTCCCATCTGGAAAATAATGTGGATGAATAAGATGACTTCTAAGTTCTTTTCAACTTGACTATTTTATCCTTATATTGATTTTATTTTCCCTACAAATCTCTACCTTCCTTTCTACTGAACTATGCTGGCTTAATCTGTTTCAGTAAAACATAATCTACACATACTGCTTTCTCTTTGTATGCCCACTATGTTCATGATGGCACATGAAATTTAAAAGATCTCATAGAAACATTTGTCAGTCTTCAAAAATGATCACCTTTCCCCCAAGGTTAGCAATTATTAATAAAAAGGAAAGAACTTATAAGCCTTTTATCTTAATTCTTATTGAAGATTAGGTTCAACAATGATCTTTTTAGTTAATGTATTTGGGGAATACTTAGTTGTGTATTTGGGGAATATATGCATAATTTGACCTAATAAAACTGGCAGAATATTACTTTCTTCAGAAATGTTTACTTATTATCCACAGCTGAGTTTGATATTCCTTCAAAAGCAAACATCCAGGATTCACCATGATTTTTCCTGTTCCTCCATATTCAACATCCAGTCAATTCACTGGCAAATATGCTTTGCTACTAATGTATATTTATCCAGTCTTTTCTTGACATCAATACCTATACTACCCTCTGTTACTTCTCTACCTCTAGCCTCCTGCCCCAGTCTTCTAACTGGTTCCATTGTTTTCACTCTTTTGACCTACATTACACTATTTTGAAATGGTTTCCCAACACACATAGAAAGAAATCAAAACTCCTTCCATGACCTGTAATACCTTCCTAATCTGGCCTGGTTTCTTCGCACCTCATCTTCTATTCATCTCTCTCCCCGTCTTTTGCTCCATTTCCATGATACTGGCTCTGGTGTTTATCTTACTGTCAAACCCTTTGCATCTTGTGGTCAAGCAGTTGTGGTATCCTCTGACTAGAATGGTCTCTCAGATCTTTCTATGGCTTATCTCTTTTCCATTTACTTCTTTGTTCCAATGTATCACCTCAGAAAGGACTTCAAAAAGAGCCAAGCTTGTTGTTCAGATCTAGGTACTCTGTTCTCTTTGTCCTAATTTATTCTTTTCATGCATTTATCATTTTGTGGTAGCACATGAATTATTTATGAATATGTATTCATTTATATTTTACTTCTCTTTATCTCCATCAATCTCTCTCCATCTCTCTCTCTTCCTCTTCTTCTCTTCCATAGAAAGGTAAGGCAAAGGTTTTGCCTGCTTCCTTCTCTGACGTATAGCTTTTTCTAGTACATGCAATAGTGCTGAAAAAATAACGAGCTTAAAAATGTGATTCTTTTGAGACGAGGCAGAGTCAAGATGGTAGACTAGGAAGACTCTGAGCTCACATTCTCCTTTGAACACATCAAAACTACAACTAAATACTGAGAAACTCTCACTGAGAATAACCTGAACTAGCAGAAGCACTCTTCTAAAATAAGACTGTAAAGAAAGAATCAAATGAAGTCTAGTAGGAGGTGAGAAGACATATGGTTATGTATAGAGAAAATATATAGTAAAGGCAGTGGATCAATCACTTAAATAAGCTAGCATGGAGGATAAATGTTAAAAATTGTAAAGTCAACTGTAACTACAATTAACAGTTAAGGGACAGACATGAAGATGTAAAGTATGGCATCAAACACAAAAAAACACAGGGGAAGGGTGAGTTAAAAATGTAAATCTTTTAGAATGCGTTTGAACTTAAATGACTTATCAGTTTAAAACACATAGATATAATTATAGGTAAACAAATATGAACTTCATGGTACCACAAATCCAAAATCTACAAGAGATACACAAAAATTGGAAAGCAAGGAACCCAAATATAAAACTAAAGAAAATCATCTGACCATAACAAGAGACAAAAAAAAAAAAAAAAAAAGACTACAAAAATACCCACAAAACAAGTAACAAAATGTCAGTGAGTACATAATGATCAATAATCACTTTAAATGTCAAAGAACTAAATGTCCCAAACAAAAGACATAGGGTAGGTGATTCGATAAGAAAACAAGACAGATCTAAATGTTGCTCACAAGAGACTCAGCTAAAGACATAAATTGAAAGAGAGGAAATTGAAAAAGATATTTTATGAATCATATGGTTGTTCTATTTTTAATTAATATTAGCCATAAAAGGAATGAAATTTTACCATTTGCAACAATGTGAATGGACCTGGAGGATATTATGTTCAGTGAAGTAAGTCAGACAGAGAAAGACAAATACTGAATTTTTTAAATTTATTTGTGCAATCTAAAATATAAAGCAAACAAAAAAATAAAACAACTCACAGATACAGAGAATAAACTAGTTATCCGTGGGGAGGGAGACAGGGGAGGGACAAGATAAGTGTAAAGGATGAAGAGTTACAAATTATGGGTATAAAATAAATAAAATATAAGCATGTAATGTACAGCACAGGGAGTATAGTCAACATTTTATACTAACTTTATATGGAGTACTGTCTACAGAAATATTGAATCACTATGTTATACACCTGAAACTAATATTGTAAGTTAACTGTATTTCAAACAAAAAGATTTTACATTGAATTCTAACTTCTTGTTTAATTGCTTCCAATCCTCACAGAGAGGAAACATGACCATTTTATCCCCAGTACTGACTTGAGTGGGCTTTCTAGGTGGCACTAGTGGTAAAGAACCCGCCCGACAATGCAGGAGATATGAGATATGTGGGTTCGATCTCTGAATCCAGAAGACCCTATGCAGGAAGGTGGGGCAACCTATTAATGCCTGGAGAATCCCTTGGACTCTCCAAGGGAGCCTGGCGGGTTATGGTCCATAGCGTTGCAAAGAATTGGACACCGCTGAAGTGACTTAGCACATAGCACACATGCACAGATGAGAGTACTTGGCAAAACATAGTGGTGTTAAAAAGAGAGGAAGAATAATATTTTCTGAATTCAGTGGTGAATCTTATGTGGAGACTACTCCCTATGACATTTATATGAACCATTCTAAAAAATATAATAAAGTATTGGCTTTATGGCATTTCTAGGCAGATGGGTTCTTTGAAGATTCAATTTTTAAAATAATAAATGTAAATGTATTCAGATTTTATTTATGATGGTCACTTTGCAAGTATTTGTGGTTTTTTAATCTGCCCCACATAGGTTCCTTGAATCTATCAATGTCCAGCTATGTGATAGCAATTGGACATACTCTATTAGAAATGAGGACATCTCCAACTCTATTAAATAACTATGTATTTAGCAAGTCACTGAATCCCAGGGTATTCCATTTTCTTTGTCTGTAAGCCAAAAAGAATGATGTACATGATCTCCAAAAAGCTGTTGTTCTAGTCCCACCATATGTTTTATGTTTTATGTCATATCAATAATACTGGCTTTCCATAAAAAAGTAGATGAGTAATTAACCATACAGGCATACTTTAGTATTACTGCAAGATGGGTTTAATTCTGTTGTGCTGTTGTATAGAAAATAAAAATTGAGCCTCTTCAATTAGGCAAGTTTCTGACCTTGGGTTTAGTTGCCTATTAGATTATGATGACTTAAGGCAGATGGTTTTCTTTGAATTAAAAAAAAAATATTCTAAGCAATTCTAAAAACCATGTTCAGTGCTTTACAGTATTACTTACCAATGTTTAAAGGTAAACAAACCTGTTTTTAGATTAACAAATCATATGTTCAGTGATGGTTTCCACTCAGTTATATCGTCTTATTTACTATATTCATGCATGTATGTTCAGTCATGTCTGACTGTTTGTGATCCTTTGGACTGTAGCCCACCAAGCTCATCTCTCCATGCAATTTTTCAGGGAAGAATACTGGAGTGGGTTACCATCTCCTTCTCCAGGGACTCTTCCCATTCCAGGGATCAAACTTGTGTCTCCTGTGTCTGCTGAATTGTAGGCAGTTCTTTACCTGCTAAGCCATCAGGGAAATATATCGGTTCTGTATTCCAACTTTTGTTCTTACTTCTTTCTGTGTTACTATTCTTCTAGTCATTTTTAGGTCTTTCTCTTGAACTACTTTCTGTTCTTCAAATTTTACTTAATGTAGACCCAAATTGCAAAGACAGGACAATGAATACCGTTAGTAGAGGCCATAAAGGAGTTCCTTGACAATATATTAATATTCTGCTCACATGCATTTTAATACCATCTAAAATTTTTTAGAAATAACAAAACATTGGTGGTGTAAATTAATATGACCTCTACCAGGAGTTTATTAGTAGGCAGAAATAGATGTGAGATTGGCTGCATATAATAATTAAGGGCATGTAGTTTGCTTTAAGGAGAAGGCAATGGTAACCCACTCCAGTACTTTTGCCTGGAAAATCCCATGGACGGAGGGCCCTGGTGGGCTGCAGTCCATGGGGTCGCTAGGAGTCGGACACGACTGAGCCACTTTGCTTTCACTTTTCACTTTCATACACTGGAGAAGGAAATGGCAACCCACTCCAGTGTTCTTGCCTGGAGAATCCCAGGGATGGTGGAGCCTGGTGGGCTGCCGTCTATGGGGTCGCACAGAGTCAGGCACGACTGAAGCGACTTAGCAGCAGCAGCAGTTTGCTTTAAAACAAAAGGAGAAAACAGAAAACAAGACAGGGGGCAAAGCAACAAAAACAAAACCCATGCCACCATTATTTTTATATCTTTCAAGTGTTTTGATTTTATAGAGTCACCTATTAAGTTGAAAACTTCCTCATGTCACACTGAGTAATAGGCAGTACCATAATGTCAAGAAGAATTGTAGTTCCAAAGTTTAGAAAAGAAGATAGTGTACACTGTAGGTCAGTATTAAGGAAATCAGCCTGAGTCAAGAACAAAACAGTAGAAAACACCAGAGAAATTGTAGATTAGAATTAGTGACCTTTGTAGGTCTAAATCAAGATATGTGAATAAAAATCCTGGCAGCTGATTGGATTAAGCTGTCAGAAATTTTAGAAAGAACAGAACAAGGTAGAGATGGAAGAAAATAGTAAAATTCAGGAAAGGACGAAGTAGAGGAGTAGATCTTAGACACATGAAGTTCAGGAGCCGGGACCCTGTCACAAGAGGTAGGGCCAGGGACCAATGTGAGGGGGAGCCTTTATTTCACTAAGGAAAGGAGCTGAGTTCAGTGGGTAAGAGTGCAGAAGTATTTAAGTTATGAGTGACTGATGAATGTTTCATCACTCCCTGGCAAGTTCACTTTTTGAATTCTTATCACCTAACCACCTGATAGGAATTAGGGCTATAAGAAATAGGGCTCTGGGTAGGTACCTTCAGTATTTGTAGGTATGCTTTATAGTGGATATGGCTTTGTTAACCACAAACTGAAGAGTGGGAAATATGTCATATACTCTTATTCTTATACTTAAAGTAGAGTCTGAGAACCCAATCAGTCGAGAGAATTTTGTTGTTATTATGGAGGTTCTCTTTCTTCCTGTCTAAGTCATGGATAAATCCTAGAGGATTAATCTGCATAAGAGCCCCAGAGAGTTCATGTCCTTTGTTCTCACTGGTTATTACTAAAATGTCCAATGACTAAGTCTTCAGGGTACCCTGGGTTTCTGGGACTCTGTTGCTTCTGTTTTGTTTTGGGCACAAAAAAACCTTTATGGAAACTGGGAGTCCTGGAGATACAAGGAGGTGCTCCTGACTTTTTCCATCCTCTCCCAAAGTCACTTCTCCGTGATATCAAGCATAATCTCTTTCAATGTGTTTGAACACTTAAAAAAAGGTGTAACATGGAGTTAACTTCACATGCCTTCTATTAACTACAGCTTACAAAAATCTTTATGGTAAGAACATTCAAGTGGCACAATATGCTTGAAAATAAGGGAAGGAAAAATGGAGGTCAGTCACATATACGTAACTCAATAATTTGTCTGGTCATTTTCCTCCAGTAGTAAACTTATGTCCTCTCAAAAAAACTTGTTTGCTATTCCTGTGTAACTGCACACCATTATCACGGGCACCATCTCTACTGCCTCCAGAAAGCGGAAACATTTATGTTACCTGTCATCCCATATGAAGATGCCACCCCCACATAGCATGACATGTACACAAAACAGTGCCTGCTGACATCTCAAGACCTAGGGAGGTGAGCCTGGGTTAGAGGACAATGTTTGATGACCCCTTACAGGAGCTTTTTTCTCCCACCAGCAACTCCATCCCATCCAGAGTCTCAGTCTCAGAAGGGTTCTAGGGCCCCACTTATTCTCAGTAGTATTTGTTCTAAACATAAGCATATCTGACCTAAACGCAGTTATATAAAATTTATGTTTATTATTGGCAATTATAGCATTGAATCTTACTCTCCAGCAATACCTTGTCATCTTCTTAATTGTCCCTTTTCTTCCACCATACCTGTATTATGATCTCCTGTTGATGTTTTCCTAGATTAAACAAGCTTGGCCTCTTGATCTCACCCATTTGAGGTCCAGGCTTTCCAGGATGAGAGAAGAATGAGAATTTGGGGAGCATCATTGCTTAGCACTAGAATACTCTCACTCTAGCTTACCAGAAAATGTTAGCTGCTCCAAACAATATGACTTTATGCCATCGATAGCTGCTGAGTGTTGCTTTGTTGGGTGGGTGTGGTTCACCCCAAAATGTTCTCTTTTCCAACAAAGAGCTGTGTTATGTTTGTAAAAGCTCCTTGCAGTTGCCCTTGGGGGTATTTCCTCTTTGAGAGGGGCAGGAAAGGACAAAATGCTTTGTTTCCTAACTAGTGGGAAGCTCAATCATGCAGCAACACCACTTCTCAGGTCTGAAGGATAGTGCAGAGAGTTTTGAGTATCTTTCACACCACTGTGCTTGGTGCCAGAGGGCAAATACAGAAAATCAGTCAAGGTGTTTCACAAAGCCAAGGTATTAGGTGTGTCTGACTCTTAAAGATTAAACCTAGGGCTTGTAAGAAAAAATAAATTGGAGTTGAGGAAAGAAGTCAAATGAGGTTAGAATATGGACAGAATAGGGTGGCTGGGTGGATCAGAATAATTCCAGAGATGTCAGTTAATGGTCAAGTCTAGATACTTAAAAACTTCCCGATTCACCACAACAATCCTGATGAAGATACCAATCCTCATTCTTTCATTTTTATCACACAAAAGAAGCCCAAGAATAAGAATATTCTAGATATACACGACTGAGCGACTTCTCTTTCACTTTTCACTTTCCTGCATTGGAGAAGGAAATGGCAACCCACTCCAGTATTCTTGCCTGGAGAATCCCAGGGACGGGGGAGCCTGGTGGGCTGCTGTCTCTGGGGTCGCACAGGGTCGGACACAACTGAAGCGACTTAGCAGCGGCAGCAGCAGATATACTTAGTGCTGATGAGATAATTACCATTTAGATGGTAATGAAACTCTAAGTTCCTAGATGGGCCATGTCAAAGAGGAAAGGAGATCTGACTGGTAAATATCAGTCTCTAGGCTTCCTGGCTCATTTGTGGGCTTCCCTGGTGACTCAGATGGTAAAGAATCTGCCTGCAATGTGGGAGATCCAGGTTTAGTCCCTGGGTTGGGAAGATCCTCTGGAGAAAGGAATGACAATCCATTTCAGTATACTTGCCTGGAGGATTCCAAGGACAGAGGAGCCTGGTGGGCTATAGTTCATGGGTTTGCAAAGAGTCAGACACAACTGAGTGACTCCACTTTCACTTTCAGGCTTGCTGGCTCCTGTGTGGGTGTAACACTGACCCCACCCCACCACTGAAGGCTACAAGAAGTGCTCGTTTGGGCTTAGAATGGTATTCAGTGGATGATACCAAGTTTTCTAAAATGGAAAGCACTGTGTAAGCACTTTCATGTCTGGCACAAATAGACAATTAATATTCTTATCTTAGGTACAGGAATATATTAGAGGATATCCATAGAAGCTGCCCAAGACACAGTTAGGACACAATAAGTCTGGGGACTTTAGTTCATTCAAAGTGATTTTTCTGGTTAAAAATCTAATCCCTGGAAAAGACAAAATTGTGGCTTCAATTATTAAAGAAGCAGGGAGCTGCCCCTCCCCATCCCCAGTATAAGGGCAACAAGGCCTACTAGAAAGCCAGTGTGCTAAGTGATCTAAACTGGGGAAGCTCCTCTGTCAGAGAGTCAGGAGCCCAGTCCTGTAACTTGAAAGGGGCAAGGTGAGTGGTGAGGTGAGTGGCTCCAAGTACAAGTGGTGGAGGAACATGGGGTCTGAGAGCCAAGGGAACTAATATAGTCACAGAGGATAGAGAGCATCACTGGAACCTCAAAGTGCTAAGATGCCAATTTAAAAATAGATTTGCCTTATACCAAGCATCAGTTCAGTTCAGTCGCTTAGTCATGTCCGACTCTTTGTGACCCCATGAATCTCAGCATGCCAGGCCTCCCTGTCCATCACCAACTCCCGAAGTTTACCCAAACTCATGTCCATCAAGTCAGTGATGCCATCCAGCCATCTCATCCTCTGTTGTCCTCTTTACCTCCTGCCCACAATCCCTCCCAGCATCAGGCTCTTTTCCCATGAGTCAACTCTTCACATCAGGTGGCCAAAGTATTGGATTTCAGCTTCAGCATCATTCCTTCCAATGAACACCCAGGACTGATCTCCTTTAGGATGGACTGGTTGGAACTCTTTGCAGTCCAAGGGACTCTCAAGAGTCTTCTCCAACACCACAGTTCAAAAGCATCAATTCTTCAGCGCTCAGCTTTCTTCATGGTCCAACGCTCACATCCATACATGACCACTGGAAAAACCATAGCCTTGACTAGATGGACCTTTGTTGGCAAAGTAACGTCTCTGCTTTTGAATATGCTATCAAGGTTGGTCATAACTTTCCTTCCAAGGAGTAAGCGTCTTTTAGTTTCATGGCTGCAGTCACCATTTGCAGTGATTTTGGAACCCCCCAAAATAAAGACACTGTTCCCATTGTTTCCCCATCTATTTCCCATGAAGTGATGGGACCAGACGCCATAATCTTAGTTTTTTGAATGTTGAACTTTAAGCCAACTTTTTCACTCTCCTCTTTCACTTTCATCAAGAGGCTTTTTAGTTCCTCTTCACTTTCTGCTATAAGGGTGGTGTCATCTGCATATCTGAGGTTATTGATATTTCTCCCGGTAATCTTGATTCCAGCTTGTGCTTCTTCTAGCCCAGCATTTCTCATGATGTACTCTGCATAGAAGTTAAATATGCAGGGTGACAATATACAGCCTTGATGTACTCCTTTTCCTATTTGGAACCAGTCTGTTGTTCCATGTCCAGTTCTAACTGTTGCTTCCTGACCTGCACATAGGTTTCTCAAGAGGCAGGTCAGGTGGTCTGGTATTCCCGTCTCTTTCAGAATTTTCCACAGTTTATTGTGATCCACACAGTCAAAGGCTTTGGCATAGTCAATAAAGCAGAAATAGATGTTTTTCTGGAACTCTCTTGCTTTTTCCATGATCCAGAGGAATCAAAAAAGGATTGTGATTTTCATTACTAATCAGAACAACTACTTGACACCAAACAGAAACACACACACACACACACACACACACACACACAAAACTGTGGCAGGTCTGCTTCTGATAACAATTCCTTAAAATGTTTTTTATCCCTATCTAATAGGAGAGTGAAAAATTTGGCTTAAAGCTCCACATTCAGAAAGCTAAGATCATGGCATCTGGTCTCATCACTTCATGGGAAGTAGATGGGGAAACACTGGAAACAGTGTCAGACTTTATTTTTGGGGGCTCCAAAATCACTGCAGATGGTGATTGCAGCCATGAAATTAAAAGACACTTACTCCTTGGAAGGAAAGTTATGGCCAACCTAGATAGCATATTGAAAAGCAGAGACATGACTTTGCCAACAAAGGTCCATCTAGTCAAGGCTATGGTTTTTCCAGTGGTCACGTATGGATTTGAGTATTGGACTGTGAAGAAGGCTGAGCGCCGAAGAATTGATGCTTTTGAACTGTGGTGTTGGAGAAGACTCTTGAGAGTCCCTTGGACTGCAAAGGAGATCCAACCAGTCCATTCTGAAGGAGATCAGCCCTGGGTGTTCTTTGGAAGGAATGATGCTAAAGCTGAAACTCCAGTACTTTGGCCACCTCATGCGAAGAGTTGACTCATGGGAAAAGACTGTGATGCTGGGAGGGATTGGGGGCAGGAGGAGAAGGGGACGACAGAGGATGAGATGGCTGGATGGCATCACTGACTCGATGGACGTGAGTCTGAGTGAACTCTGGGAGTTGGTGATGGACAGGGAGGCCTGGTGTGCTGCGATTCATGGGGTTGCAAACAGTCAGACACGACTGAGTGACTGAACTAAACTGAACTGAAATAGGAAGGTGATAACATTACTCTTTAAAAACAGAACTATCTTGCTGCAACCCACATATTCAAAGAATTAACAAGCAAAGCTTCCTATATCTTTCTTTTTGTAGTAATTAGGATTTGGAATTTTTAAATACAGGCTCACTGTAATCTAGTGTGTTCTCTTTTGTGTCATTTCATTCAGGTCAGATTTTTATAAAATTTGTTTTTCCTAAATTCATGGTGTTTATATGACTGTTATTGAATGTAATTTTCATTGGGAATTTTTATGAAGAGTTATGATTTGCTTTTATTGCTCTTTCTTTGTAATATGAAGTGTTAGAGGGAGGATTGATCCACAATTCAGAATAGCTTCTATAAAATATGAATTATGGTGAGAATTTTGGACAATGGGATATATAAACTAGCAAATAGGAGATATAAGATTTTTTCAGAATGTAGGAAAAAACCACAAAGAACTAATCCTGAAGCCAAGAAGAGGTCAATATAGTGATATATCAGCAGGTCATCTCAGTTTCTCAGTGGTGTCCAACCCTTTGCAACCCCATGGACTACAGCACACCAGGCTTCCATGTCCATCACCAAATCCTGGACCTTGCTCAAACTCATGTCCATTGAGTTGGTGATGCCATCCAACTATCTCACCCTCTGTTGTACCCTTCTCCTCCTGCCTTCAATCTTTCCCAGCATCAGGGTCTTTTCTAATGAGTCAGTTCTTCACATCAGGTGGCCAAAGTACTGGAGCTTCAGCTTCAGCATCAGTCATTCCAGTGAATATTCAGGACTGATTTCCTTTAGGATTGACTGATTGTATCTCTTTGCTGTCCAAGAAACTCTCAAGAGTCTTCTCCAACACTACAGTTCAAAAGCATCAATTTTCAGCACTCAGATTTTTTTATAGTCCAACGCTCACATCCATACATGACTACTGGACAAACCATAGCTTTGACTAGATGTATATTTGTCAGTAAAGTAATGTCTCCGCTTTTTAATATGCTATCTAGGTTGGTCATAACTTTTCTTCCAAGGAGCAAATACCTTTTAATTTCATGGCTGCACTCACCATCTGCAGTGATTTTGGATCCCCCCAAAATAAAGTCTGTCACTGTTTCCACTGTTTCCCCATCTATTTGTCATGAAGTGATGGGACCAGATGCCATGATCTTAGTTTTTTGGATGTAGGGTTTTAAGCCAACTTTTTCACTCTCCTCTTTCACTTTCATCAGGGGCTCTTTAGTTCTTCTTCGCTTTCTGCCATAAGGGTGGTGGTGTCTGCGTATCTTAGGTTATTGATATTTCTCCTGGCAATCTTGATTCCAGCTTATGCTTCATCCAGCGCAGCATTTCACATGATTTACTCTGCATATAAGTTAAATAACCAGGGTGACAATACACAGCCTTGATGTACTCCTTTCCCAATTTGGAACCAGTCTGTTGTTCCATGTTCAGTTCTAATTGTTGCTCCTTGACTTGCATACAGATTTCTCAGGAAGCAGACAAGTTGGTCTGGTATTCTCATCTCTTTAAGAATTTTCCACAGTTTTTTGTGATCTACACAGTCAAAGACTTTGGTATAAACAGTAAAGCACAAGTAGATGTTTTTCCGGAATTCTCTTTTTCAATGATCTAATGGATGTTGGCAATTTAATTCTCTGGTTCCTCTGCCTCTTCTAAATCCAGCTTGTACATCTGGAAGTTCATCATTCACATACTGTTGAAACCTGGCTTGGAGAGTTTTGAGCATTACTTTGCTAGCATGTGAGATGAGCACAATTGTGTGTAGTTTGAACATTCTTTGTCATTGCCTTATTTGGGATTGGAATGAAATCTGACATTTTCCAGTCCTGTGGCCACTGCTGAGTTTTCCAGATTAGCTGGAATATTGAGTGTAACACTTTTACAGCATTATCTTTTAGGATTTGAAATAGCTCAACTGGAATTCCATCACCTCCACTAGTTTTGTTTGTAGTGATGCTTCCTAAGGACCACTTGATTTCGCATTCCCGATGTCTGGCTCTAGGTCAGTGATCACACCATCGTGGTTACCTGGATCATGAAGATCTTTTTTGTACAATTCTTCTGTTTATTCTTGCCACCTCTTAATATCTTCTGCTTCCATTAGGTCCATACCATTTCTGTCCTTTATTTGATATGTGAAATACGTGATGTACGGTATCACATATTTGAAATATGTGATATATTTAAAGGCTAAAAACATGGTATGATGAAAGAAAGGGCTAAGATGGGATTTATTAAACAAAGAACTTAAAATCCATAAGGTAGATTTAAATTACTCTGAATGCACTTTATTGCTTCTTCTATGTTTCTTTTAATGTCAATTACTCTATAATTATATTGGGTATTGTATATAATTATGACTAAGTTTATAGAATTGAATTCCAGAGGCCCTCTGTTTTCCAAAAAAGTAATTTATGTCTTAACAGTTCTAATTTGGAAGACTTAATTCATCATATTATAGTTTATTGAATATAATGACCAGCAATGAATATTTGTTGTATGAAGAGACTTGAAATCAATAACATTAAAAATATTTTTAAAAAAGAATGCAAAGACGCTTGCTGACTTACTGTTCTCTACCAATAATACTTTAATCTGTAAAAGATTTTTTAGTTTCCTAGATATAATCCTATTCACCCTGTTAGACTCAACTCAATGTTACTTACTAAAAGAAGCCCTACTCGCTTCCTAAAACAGTTTATTCTGATCCTTAGAGCAGCCGGTACACATGTCTAACTCTCTACTTTTCATACCATCTTATAGTAATGCTGCCCTATCTCAATTCTTATCTTCCTTAACCAGACTTTGAACTTCTTAAGGGCCTGGAATACATGTATTACATCTTGCATGTCTGGAATATAGAATGCACTTAATAAATCTGTCTAAAATAAATGCACCCATTTCTCTTTCACTTCACTTGCAGTCATGTTCTCCATCTTTCTCTGTCCTTTTCTCTGTTTTCTAAGCACCTCTTCTCCCTTGGCCTTGATACTGAGTATGTTTCATCATGTTTTCAATAGACCCAGTCAGAGTTTCTCAAGATCATCTCTGCCATAATATGTTGGCTAAGGTGCCAGGGTGTCAGGAGGTGGGCCAGCACATTGCATAAGTGCTGGATCATGTAATCAGATACTGTGACATGGGACAAAGTGAGCAGGGGAGCCAAAGAAGTAAGACAAAGTCAAGGGGAAAGGAAAAAACCACAGAGCTGCTGCCGCGGTGCACTAGAAGCCGGGGAGCCTGTTGAATCCTTCTGCAGCCATGGTGTCAGAGAGTTTACTGATAAAGAGAAGTTTAAATAAAATCCAGAGTCTAAGTATGAAAGTTATTGGGCCACTTGATTGATGATCAAAGACAAGAAGTAGACATTTTCTTTGCACCAGAGAGCTTGTGGTCTCCCTAGTAGCGAGGCCTGGTTTGCTCACTAATACTGTTTGTACTTCATTTTTCTCTGAAATTTGTTACACATCTTGTTCTGAGGGATTATAGGAGAAAGGAAAAGTTTTAGAATGTATTTTCAGGCAATCTGTGAAATGGCATTTGTTTTCAAATTTTGAAAGGAAAGGGAATTCACTTCATAGTGCATTTCCCTATTTGAGGCACTATCATTTTCTGCTGCTGCTGCTGCTGCTGCTGCTAAGTCGCTTCAGTTGTGTCCGACTCTGTGCGACCCCATGGACTGTAGCCTACCAGGCTCCTCCATCCTTTTCTACTTACCCTCAAATGATTGTTTTCTAGTGCTTTTGCATATTTGGCTAAAAAATAGATAACCCTAGTACACTCTGTACACAGCAAAGATGAGAAAATGATTGTGGTAAGGGATGCCTGAGGAAGCCACTAATATCTCTACTTGTCCCTATGAAAGAGCCTTAAAACATTAAAAATATTTTTAAAAAAGATGATTTTCTCAAATCATCTTGTTTAACCCTTCCTGTCAGAAAACTTAATTTCACCATTTATCTGTACCCCAGATTTTCTAAATAGCTTTAACATTACAAAAAGAAACATTCTGGAGCAGGTATATTAGAAATGTCTGAATGTCAGAAAATTTAGGATCTGAGCTCATTCTGTTTATTTATGGCTTGATTTCTCTTGGGAGGAAATGTCTTCCCTTTTTACTTACAAGATCTCCCAAGTGAAGATGGTTGTTCTTAAGTCCTTCTGCCTCTTCTTTCAATCAAAGTTCTTGGACTTAAAACTGATTTTTTCCCCTAAGGCTGTATGTATGTATGGAGGATGTAAATGATTTTGGAGAAAAAAGTACAAAATAGATAAAAGGCTACACAGGCTAAGAAGGCAATAATTAGGCATGCTATTGCCTGTAAAAGTCCTTAAGGAATCTTCATCAAGATCAACTTACACTTGCTAAATTTATCATGAGAACTCAGTCCTCATTCATTTAGGCTTTGCCTCTATTGGATTTACTTTTTAATCTGGTTGGAATATTTCCTGATATTCTAAATATCAGTTATTATGGTGTATTTTGACAACTATTTCTAGATATTATGATAGCAAATATTTATAGAGCATAGTAAAAGGCAAAAAAATAAAACCCCTTGATTCTGATTTTAGGCTCTTTACACATCTCAGTTTTAAGTGTATACAGTGATAAGCCCAAGGACAAATGTAGAATTCATGTAATGCACGATCTAACCTTCAAGGGCCCAGGATTCAAAGCTCTTATTCATAGCTGATAAAAAGAGGTCCTTGGTTTTAAAAGGTTAGTTGGGGCAGTTGAGTGCTGGAAAAATCATCCAGGTGACAGTGTTTGGAAAATATAGTTTCATGGGTGATCCGTTAAACATTGATTTCTCATTCAGAACTGTAGCTGTAAGTATAAAAACAAGAAGTGGCTACCAGGATAAGAAGTGAAGTGAAGTCGCTCAGTCATGTCTGACTCTTTGCGACCCCATGGACTGTAGCCTACCAGGCTCCTCCATCCCTGGGATTCTTCAGGCAGGAATACTGGAGTGGGTTGCCATTTCCTTCTCCAGAAGATCTTCCCAGCCCAGGGATCAAACCTGGGTCTCCTGTATTGCAGGCAGATGCTTTACCATCTGAGCCACCAGGGAAGGAAGGATGTTATAATTAAATTTTTAAATTTTATCCTATATGGATAACATATAGGATAGTTTTCTCACCTAGTAGGTTATCTGCACTATGGTGTTCTTTACAAGGGACATTTCATGAGACCTAAATATGATGGTTAATTTGTTAGTTCTCTGACTGCTAAGAAGCTTCAAGGTGGAGTGTAGCAGCAGGAGCAGGGGTGGTAAATGAGTAGCTATAAACTGCACAGTGAAGGAACATCAATCCTAAGTTACACTTTGAGACATAAACTCACTGTAGTGTTGAGTTGCCACAGTGCTTCAACTTACAGTTATGGAATCTTGAGGAAGGCATTTTAAACCATACGTGTGACTTGAGTTTGCACTATTTTTTGTTGTTATCACAATGAGTTTAGTGAACATCCATCACCACAAAGAAATAGAAAAAAATTTTTTCTTTGTGATGAGAACTCTTAGGATTTACTCAACAAATTGTGTATATAACACACAGCAGTATTATATATTTATCATGTTGTACATTACATCCCTTGTACTTATAACTGGAAGTTTGTCCGTTTTGAATACCTTGAACAGTTCCCCACACTGTCACCCCACAAAATGCTCCCTCCACCCTCTGGTAACCCCAGATCTGACCTCTTCTTACAATAATTTTGTTTGTTTTTGAAGTATAACTGGCCTATAATACAATGTTAGTTTGTTTTACCCAACATAATAATGAGGTACGACTGTGCATTTCAAAATGAATACCGTAATAAGTCTGGTATGATCTGTTACCATTCAAAGACATTATATAATTATTGACTATTTCTCCACACTGTACCTTTCATACCCATGACTCATTTATTTTTGCAGCTGGACATCTGTACCTCTTAATCTCCCTCACCTGTTTATTAAGTCATATGGGCTCATGGTTTCCTGTTTTATTCATTATAATCTACTGCTATCACTTATTATAATAGTCAAACTGTCCCAGATTTGACCAGTGGAAGCCCATTCAAGTCAACTTTTGTGTCCATTTGATTTTATATGATTACTTGAATAGTCTATTCCTCTCTTACACAAGATCTTCCAGGCTCATCCTGTCCTTATTCCCCGCCCGAACCCTGGAGTCAGACACTTCTCCAAAGAGCTTTGGTTCTTTTCAGTGGAGAACTGTTATTTAGAAACCAACATCTGGATACTGGGTGTGCTCACTGCTTATGAAGACTTGCTGTTTTCAGGCCCTCTTGGTGGACATTTCCATAGCTACACAGGTAAATAGAGAGAGACTGACAGATAGAGGTAATTCCATTCCAGTCCAACACCACAGAATTGAATTTTCACTATTCATGTGTATCCACCATGAATGAATTGCTTTATGTATATGTATCAGCCAGCCTGGATTTTATGGTCAAAGTCATCAGAAGAACTTTTCTTAAAGGTCTGCCTTCCTCAGGAAAGTGCAAACTTAGGAAGTCACTAAAGAATTGCTTGGGACTTCCCTGGTGACACAGTAGATAAGAATCTGCCTGGCAATGCAGGGGCATGGCTTCAGTCCCTGTCCGGGAAGATTTCACAGGCTGCAGAGCAGCTAAGCAGGTGTGCTACAACCACCAAGCCCACGGGCTGCAAATACTGAAGCCCATTTACTGAGAATCTATGCTTCACAAGAGAAGTCACAATGAGAAGCCCATATACCACAACTAAGAGTAAGCCCCGGTCACCACAAGCACAGGCAGCAATGAAGACCCAGCACAAAGAAAAAGAAAATAAATAAATAGTTTTTTTTTTTTTTTTGAAGAATTGCTTGACATTGGAGAGAATTCTGAGATCCAAGGGAAAGAGTTTAGTTTGATCTTTAAACTCTAAGATTGCTTAATTGGGAAATAGGAAATTCTTATATATGAAAGAGACTCATTGTTCATGATTCTGATAGAACAGAGGATCAGGATACAATCAAATTATTGATTTATAATTGTTTATTCCCTTAAAGTATTGATGAATCCCTGCATGCAAAAATATTATTGTACACCCACTATGTTCTAGATGTGAAGAGGCAACTTGTTGGAAAAGACTCTGATGCTGGGAGAAAGTGAAGGCAGGAGGAGAAGGGGATGACAGAGGATGAGATGGTTAGATGGCATCACTGACTCAATGGACATGAGTTTGAGCAAACTCCAGGAGATGGTGAAGGACATGGAAGCCTGGCGTGCTGCAGTCCATGGGGTTGCAAACAGTCGGGCACGACTGAGCAACTAAAAAACAACAAATGTTGTAGAACAGTGATCAGTATAAGGCCACGATCACATTGTTCCAGAGGCTTATAATTTAGTGGAAAATTATAATTAATAACACAACACAGCATTTACTAGTTTTCAAATGAGTGTCACTTGACAGGAAATTCTCCAGGAGTTCATCAGAAGAAACAATCTCTGAATAGAGAGACTCATAAATTCTCTCTGCTTCCTGGTGGTATTTTGTCCAGCTTCATGGGAAAATGAACATTCAACTTAATGTAATTCTTCCCCAAGGAGAAGCAGCAGCTGTTTATATAGAATTTCTTTTGGCTTTACTATTACCATTAGCAACTGGTTATTTTTGATCTGTAACATGGCTGGGAGCAGCAACAGACAAATGAAGACATTAGTAATATTCTCTGAGCACATTTCATTTACATCTTTAAAAAACATACCTTTTAAGCCACAATGCAAAATTACTGGAAGTTTCTATTGTTGCTGCTCAGTCATGAAGTCATGCCCCACTCTTTGTGACCCCATGGACTGTGGCACGCAAGGCCCCTCTGTCCTTTACTATCTCCCTGAGTTTGCTCAAATTCATGTCCGTTGAGTCAATGATGCTATTTAACCATCTCATCCTCTGCTGCCCCCTTCTCCTTTTGCTTTCAATCTTTCCCAGCATCAGGGTCTTTACCAATGAATCAGCTCTTCGCATCAGAGGGCCAAAGTATTGCAGCTTGAACATCAGTTCTTCAATGAACATTCAGAGTTGATTTCCTTTAGGGTTGACTGGATTGATCTCTTTGAAGTCCAAGGGACTCTCAAGAGTCTTCTCCAGCACCACAATATGAAAGCATTGGCTTTCCGCCTTCTTTGGCTGCTTACTTTATGGTCTGACTCTCACATCCACACATGACTATTGGAAAAACCATAGCTTTGACTATATGGACCTTTGTCAGCAAAGTGATGTCACTGCTTTTTAATACACTATCTAGTTTTGTCATAGCATTCCTTCCAAGGAGCAAGTATCTTTTAACTTTATGGCTGAAGTCACCATGTATAAATATTTTTGGAGATCAAGAAAATAAAATCTGTCACTACTTGGAATTTTTCTCCAGTTGCCCTGAAGTGATGGGACTGGGTGCCGTGATCTTAGTTTTTTGAATGTTGAGTTTTAAGCCAGCCTAACACTCTCCTCTTTCACCCTCATCAAGAGGCTTTTCAGTTCCTCTTCACTTTCTGTCATTAGAGTGGTATCATCTGCATATCTGAGGTTGTTGATATTTCTCCCAGGAGTCTTGATTTGAGCTTGTGATTCATCTAGCCTGGCATTTTGCATGATGTACTCTGCACAGAAGTTAAATAAGCAAGGTGACAATATATAGCCTTGTTGTACTCCTTTCCTAATTTTGAATCAGTCTGGTTCCATGTCTGGCTCTAAGTGTTGTTTCTTGACCCACATACAGGTTTTTCAGGAGGCAGGTAAGGTGGTCTGGTATTCCCCTATCTTCAAGATTTTTCCACAGTTTGTTGTGATCCACACAATTAAAGGCTTTAGTCAAAGAAACAGAGAAATAGATGTTTTTCTTGAACTCCTTACTTTCTGCATAATCCAACAAATGTCAATTTGACCTTTGGTTCCTCTGCCTTTTTTCTAAATCCAGCTTGTATATCTGGAAGTTCCCGGTTCATGTACTGCTGAAACCATACTTGAAAAATTTTAAGCATAACCTTGGTAGAATGTGAAATGAGCACAATTTTTCATACCAAATGTACAAAGTTTGAACATTCTTTGGCATTGCTCTTCTTTGGGACAGGAATGAAAACTGATCTTTTGCAGTGCTGTGGCCACTGCTGAGTTTTCCAAGTTTGTAGCATGTGCAGTGCAGCAATTTATCAGCAGCATCTTTTAGGACTTTAAATAGCTCAGCTGGAATTCTGTCACTGCCACTAGCTCTGTTTCTAGTAATGGTTCTAAGTCCTACTTGACTTCATGTTCCAGGATGTCTGGCTCTAGGTAAGTGACGACACCATCATGGTTATCCAGGTCATGAAGACCTTTATTACACAGTTCTTCTGTGTATTTTTGCCATCTCTTCTTAATCTCTTCTGCTTCTGTTAGGTCCTTACTGTTTCTGTCCTTTATCATTCCCATCCATGCATGATGTGTTCCTTTGATATCTCCAAGTTACTTGAAGAGATCTCTAATCTTACCCATTCTACTGTTTTCCTCTATTTCTTTGCATTGTTCATTTAAGAAGGTCTTCTTATCTCTCCTTGCTGTACTCTGGATCTCTACATTCAGTTGGGTGTATCTTTCCCTTTCTCCTTTGCCTTTCACTTCTCTTCTTTCCTCAGCTCTTTGTCTGAGAGCCTCCTCAGAAAAATACTTTAACTTCTTGCATTTCTTTTTCTTTGGGATGGTTTAGGTCACTGACTCCTGTACAGTGTTATAAACCTCCCTCCATATTTCTTCAGGCGCTCTGTCTATCAGATCTGATCCCTTGAATCTGTTTGTCACTTCCACTGCATAATCATAAAGGATTTGATTTGGGTCATACTTTAATGGCCTAGGGGTTTTCCTTTCTTTATTCAATTTAAGTCTGATTTTTGTAATAAAGAGGTCATGATCTGAGCCACAGTCAGCTCCAGGTCTTGTTTTTTATGACTATGTAGAACTTCTCTCTTTAGCTGCAAAGAACTTAGTCAGTCTGATTTCAGTATTGAGCATTTAGTGCTGTCCATGTATAGAGTTGTCTCTTGGGTTATGGGAAGAGGGTGTTTGCTATGACCAGCATGTTCTCTTCACAAAACTGTTAGCCTCTGCCCTGCTTCATTTGTACTCCAAGGCCAAACTTGCCTGTTACTCCAGGTATCTCTGGACTTCCTACTACTTCATTTTAATCCCTACTGATGAAAAGGACATCTTTTTTGGTGTTAGTTCTAGAAGGTGTTGTAGGTCTTCATAGAACCAGTTTACTTCAGCTTCTTTGGCATCAGTGGTTTTGGCATAGACTTGGATTACTGTGATGTTGAATGGTTTGCCTTGGAAACAAACAGATCATTTGGTCACTTTTGAGGCACTCAAGTACTGCATTTCAGACTCTAGTTGACTGTGAGAGCTATTCCAATTCTTCTAAGTGATTCCCCCCCCACCCCCAAGTAGTGATATAATAGTCATCTGAATTAAATTCACTCATTGTCATTCATTTTAGTTCTTTGATTTCCTAAGATATTTATATACACTCTTGCCATCTCCAGCTTAATCATGTCCAATTTATCTTGATTCATGGACTTAATATTTCAGGTTCCTTGGCAATATTGTTCCTACAGTATCAGACTTACCTTTCACTACCAGACACATCTACAACTGAGTGTGGGTTACACTGTGGCCCAGCCACTTCATTCTTTACTGGAGCTACTAGTAATTGCCCTCTGCTCTTCCACAGTAGCATATTGGACACCTTCTAACCTGGGGTACTCATCTTGCAGCATCATATTTCTCTGCCTTTTCATACTGTCTATGGCTTCTCCAGGCAATACAGGAGTGGGTTGCCATTCTCTCCTCCAGTGGGCCACATTTTGTCAGAACTCTTCACTATGACCTGTCTGTCTTGGGTGGGCCTGCACAGCATGGCTCATAGCTTCACTGAGTTAGGCAAGCCCCTTCACCACAACAAGGCTGCAATCCACGAAGGTGGAAGTTTCTATTACTCCTCTGTGTAAATGTGAAAATTTTTCTTGAAAAGGAAACTCCGACATCTCCTAAGAAATATAGAACAGCAGCAATCCTATTGATAACCTAAAACAAGTGAAAGTTTATCTAGGACTTAGGTTTTTGGTGATAGAAAAAAGTAATTGCTTTGATAATATATCTTGATCATTCTCTTGCATTGCAGTTGTATAAATACCTTTAAAGGTTTTATTAAGCCACCAAAACAGTTCACCTAACTGTTCTTCCTAAGGGAAACCATAATAGAAAAACCCATGTGTCATGCTGTTTGTAAAGCAGTTATGAAAGAACTGCAAAAGAAAGTTTGTGAATTCTAGAATGATCAATGGGAAGTTAGATGATCATGACAATTTTCATTAGCTCCATGAAATTATTCAAAGGCATACACTGAGCTACCTCACATAATGTAGAGATGTAAATATCTTTTCTAATTTTTATGTACCCTATCTAAATAATGCTGCTTAGCAATTCTAAAGAATATCTAAGTATTGCTTAGTAATTCAAGAAAAATGACACTAGTGTTGAGACTTTCCTCAGGATATTTTCAAGCTCCTTACAGATTAGGCTTCTGAACAAGTTATTTATTTTCTCTAGCTTTTTCCTATGAATTTAGGAATGAAATACTCAGCATGGGAAAAGGAGGAAGGGGATCTGGAAACCTGATTTAGTTGTATGGCCTGGAAAGATTTTCAAAGATGGGGAAGGGAAGATGGGTTTAGGTAGGAGTGAAAGAAGGTGGAGAGTCACTGGTCACCTGCACTTTTTGTTCCTAAGGTTTGTTTGGTGCTCATTGGTGTTTGGGAGGATTTCTAATGCCATCTGGTAAGCTCAGCTAGTTCACTCATAGAGCCATGGCTCAAAAATGTTATTGGGTGACTTTTGTCCTCGGAGTATGACCAGCCCTCCCTTTAATGGCTCTTGTCACCTTGATAGCACATTAATCTCTCAATTGCCTATTTTGGTACCCAGGAACATGTTTTCTTACATGGCTCATTGAACTAATTTGTCCAGTAAATTTTCATAAAAAGCTTTCAAGAGTGAAAGTCTCTGTGCTAAATGAGGGTAAATTCATTAATGCTGGCAAAAAAACTGAGCCAAACCTCCAAGGGAATTTATATTAAAATATGACAAACCCCTATTTGATATCAAGGTTATATTATCTCTTTGATTCTGCAGATTTATTAACACTGTAACTACCATAATGTCATGAAATAAGTCTGATCAATTTCTTCTGACTCGTGGACTGGCATGAGTACAAAACCAACATACAATTCATAACTGTTTTTTCCTGGTGACTCCAGACCTTGATCCTTGTGACTTTAATCTAATCTCTGACCTAGCTTCCAGTTCCCAATATTTACATATCTGTTCATTTTGTATGTTTCCTCCACGTTTCTCTTTCTTTTCATGAAGGCCTTTTGGAATGAAGATCTAAAAGTCATTGCTGTTCAAGTAGCAAAATCTGATAACTACTGAAGCTGGGGGATGGTCATACAGGGTCATTATATCTTTATTTCCACTTCTGAAAAGTTCAAAAGAAGGTCAAAAGACAAAGCCACTTTCCTATATTGTGCATGGGAATCAGATGGGTATGAAATTGTTTAATTTTACAGGAAGAGAGAAGTTTAGAGAAAGACTCACAGGCCATCAGAAGGAAAAAACAACACAAGGCTTCTCTGCTTTAAGAAGTTTGTGTGCAATTAAGTTTTTATATGGAAGACTATCAATCTCTAGTGATTTCTAAGTTTCCTTGAGGGGGTGATACCATATAAATCTTGATTAACAGACCTTGAAATCTTACTGCTAAATTCACCAATTCCTAGGCTGTGATCATTATTGTTAAATTTAAAATCCCACAGGTCTGGGTTTCTTTTTTAACATATCTCTAACATTAGATGCCAGGTGTTTCCTCTAGATCTGGGTAGGGCTTATTTGCTTCCCTTGTTTCTGTTATTTGGTATTAGTTATTTTTGTTGGTGATGGACAGGGAGGCCTGGCATGCTGCAGTCCATGGGGTCGCAAAGAGTCAGGCACGACTGAGTGACTGAACTGAACTGTTTCTGTTATAATATACACCTTCCATGAGGTTGTTTTAGAGACATTGCAGTATAGAGTCCTTGAGCTGGAAGCTCAAAATAGTGTCTCAGGGACAAGGGAAGCTCTAAGAGAAAAGTGCGGTGGGAAAGGAAAGGAAAGGAAAGGAAAGAAAAAAAAAGAAGAAACAAGCAGAGTGTATGGCTCTAACAGATGAGGCTAAGAAAAAAATAGACAACAGTCTTACAACTTGCTTAACTATAATCTTAATGTAGAAGGAAAAAAAAATAGGGAAATATTCCAGTTTGTATTAGGTGAATACAACTTTTAATAACTTTTAATACTTTTTTTTTTGGATATGACTATTTTCACAGCTTAATATTTAATGAATATTTTAAATATATCCTTTATATTTAAATGAGATATATTAAATATATGATATATATTAAATATATCATTTAATGGGAAAAAAACTATGGACAGTGTCATTCACTATGCTTCTTGGATGTAAATTTTGATAGATGTGATCAAATATATGCACCATCAAAATGCAGTCGGGATTATATTAGCTGCTATAAAAGCCAAATTCCTCAGGTCCTATAAGTTATCATCTTTCTGCTGTGTTTTACAATTGATAAAATTAGCCATTAGAGAGGGTAAGTGGCCTATGCTCAGACATCTTCAAGTGGGAGAGTCACATTTCCATTATAAACATGCTCAAACCTCCTGATTCAGAACTGTTTCATTGTCAAGGGCTCCCATTACATGGAAAGCACTTTTGGTTCTTTTGACAATAAAATAACATTTACGAGTATATATTCTGTTCCCCCCGCCCCTCCCCCTGCCTACCTTTTCAAAAGTCTCCTACAGAAGATGTCAATAAATCTCAATAGAGTTGTCATATAATTTTCAAATGTGTTGAATGCTTGAGTCTTATATTTTATCTAAATCTCATTGCAAGTGGTTACACAATGTTTTTGTCTAAAAAACTACATTATTTATTAAGAACTCTCTAGACTTAGAACATTTCCAAAAGAAAAAAAATGACAAGATAATATCTTTTTTTAATTTTTAAGTAGATGCTGTATTTTAGGGATGAAGGCTAACTTCTTTGAAGTCTAACTGAAACTATTAAGGAATCATGTCACTAGGGAAACAGTCGTTAAATGTTGCTTGTTATGCATAAATGCCAATTCACAACTCAGAGGAAACTGATTTGATTTGTTTTGCCATCAAGTAACTTTATAGACATACACACAAGTTGTAAACAAATTCTTAAAATGTTTTTAAAAACTTGTATCTCTTTTGAAATGCATTTTAATAGGTGATAAATGAATTTAGGGATCTATCTAGACTGTATTTTTTAAAACCAAACTGTACACAGGCTGATCATTTGAAGTACCATCTGACTGTTAAGGGAGAAGACTGAAAGAAGGGAAAGCCTACCCACTCTAGAATTCTGGCATAGAGAATTCCTTGGGCTGTATAGTCCATGGGGTCGCAAAGAATCATACACGACTGAGCGACTTTCACTTAAAGAGCTCACTGGAAGTTTCCCACTCAAAAATCTAGAAAGCCCTATTTGCCGATGGCATGAGCCTAAGCAAAAATCCTACGAAAAAGATGAGCTCAATATTCCAGGCAGAACACCTATATGTACACTGCATCAGGTGATGAAGTTTAAGGCTAAAGTCAAAGACGTTTTCAGAGTGGGATGAGAGAATGTCATGAACAAGATTGGAAATGAGCAAATAGGACTGAGTTTCACAGACTGTCTTAGCTGAGCAGCAGAGTTCAGATGCCAGCAATGTAGGCTAATTTCTCACATATTCTAAATGTAAATCTATGCTAGTAATTAGATACAGTGACTTAGCAAAATTCTTTTTGCTTTCTACTGGACTTTTTTTTTTTAATTCCATTGGGAACAATAACCTATGTCCTCAATGAAGGCCTCAGACCCTCTAACAACCCTCCACCTCTACCCACATACAAATCAGATTATTTTAAACTGTCAGTGCAGGAGATGCAAGAGACATGGATTTGATCCCTGGGTCAGGAAGATCCCCTGGAGTAGGAAATGGCAACCCACTCCAGTATTCTTGCCTGGGAAATCCCATGGACAGAGGAGCCTGGCAGACTACAGTCCACAGGTCACAAAGAGTCAGACATGACTGAGCAAGGTACTTAAAAGGAAATAAATTACATTATTGCACGTTCAGCATTTTCTCAGCAGCTGCTTGCTGGCAGGTTTGTGACACTTAGACTTGGCAGACCACATAAAGTTTTTAATTTCTGGTGTCTTCAGTCACTGAGAAATGCAGGATAGGTCCCCACTGGGTGTGCCACCACTCTCTGTGCTAGCTGTTGAAATACTGAGGAGAACATTAAAGAAAAACTATTCTCAAGGTCCATAGTCATGATGAGTCTCAGAACAAAAAAGCCACCCAAGGATAGGTTGCAGGGGATCTGGGGTTAAAAAACATACTACTGATTTACATCAGATGCACAGCTGAATGAGCTATTGTGGAAAGGATATATTAACAAAACTGGTTGGATTACAAAACAAAAAGCATCCCCAGTCCCATGGCACCTGTGGGTGGCTCCATTTAGTTTCCATTGCTCAAACAATGACCCAGTTAGTCTTCTATGCCTTGGCTTTTATATTTTATCTCTTTGAACTAACAGCCATGTAGTAAATCTACGGCTGTTCCTTAAAATTTCCCATTTGTATCTGTGTACTTTCAAATATAATTTGACCTGGCCTCCATTCAGGCAGAATGATTACTGCTGCATTATGCCGTTTTAACAGCATAAACAAGTGTGGAGAGTGGTCTGCTTTGAGTACTGTGTGTAATTTAGTCAATCTACCCATTGTGCTTGAAAAAGCAAAAATAAGCACATAACTTCTAGGAAAAAAGTAAAATAAAAACATCATCAGAGATACATGAAATAAAGAACAGAAAGCTGTTATCGGTGTCAGATGATAAGTTACCTAGATAGGTAACTTACATACAAATGAAAAGGCAAAAGTTAAAACTGAAGTTAGCTCACATCTTTCAGGAATTTATTACTAAAGCACCAAAATTTGATATTAATTATAATCAGCAAATATACTTTTATAATGTATGAGATAATAAATGAAAGCAAACAGGTTTTCATTATTGTTTTAATAAAAGAGACTATTGTGATATGTTATGCAATTACTAAACAGTTAATTTGAAAAAGAGTCGGACACGACTGAGTAACTGAACTGAACTGAATTTAAACTTTACCTCACACAAAAATATAAAAACATCCTTTTATATAATATTGTTATTAAATCTTTAGGCTTTATGACAAAACTGTTTCTCCTTCTTGTACACTTACAATTATGACTGATTTCTGGCTACATGCTGAGCCAGCTGAATCATGGACAGGATCAGTGATATAATCTGAACTCAGTAATAAGGTGCATGGACTTGATATGGCTATCGCTTATCTTCCTCTAGTAGTAAATTGTTATAAGCTACTTACTAAAATAAAAATGCTGTTTACATGTACCTAGGTGATACCAGAAAATGAGGTGGCAAAGAATAATCAGTTGATATGCTTATAGTTTGTCCGCTAAAAAGATGGACAACATGAAAGTTGCAAGTTAAGTTTTATTTGGGGCAAAATGAAGACTGCAGCCCAGAACACAGCACCTCAGAGAGCGCTGAGACACTCCTCCAAAGAAGCAGTGGGGAAAAGTCAATATACAAGACTTTGGTGAAGGGGGAGTTCAATGCAATCAAGTACTCATTTTACAAAAGGTGTTCTGCTAGTCACAAGGAGCTGATGTCACCACGAAGGGATTTAGTGCTTTTCTAGATAAGAGGAGATGCAAGGATTGGGATCATGAAATCAGTTCCTGAAAACATCAAACTATCTAAATACCTATTCCACCAGTTTCCCTGGAGCACAGAGGGCCTCACTCTCCACCCTGAATTCCCTTCTGGGAGTGTCAAAGCAGCTGCAGCAGCACAGGTAGATAGCAAATGCCCTTGTTGTTCAGTTGCTGGCAAATGCTATTGGCAAGTGTCCATTTGTAGTTGATGGGCAAGTGCCAATTTGTAGTTGACAAGTTCTAAGGTAAAAAAACACCACCACCACCACCAACAAAGCAGAAATTTGGCAATTGAAGGCCAATATATGAATAAGAAAATAGAAGTTCATGGAGTAATGGTATGCAAAATTTAGGATGATAATAATAGTAATATCAGGGCATGTAGTACAGATGTCTTGAATATCATTCTATGTTATTACTATCCTGAGATACTTAAAATTTTCAAAGCAAGTAAGGAGAGTTAAAAATAGCAAAGCAAAACAAACAAAAAATAGCAAAGCAAAGGGAAAGTATGAGACAAGACAATGCAGAGATTAAATTCTGCTGGCCTATTTCATAAATCTTCCATATCACCACAGTCCTTACTGAATGCATATTTTAATCAAGCATTCAACTATTGATATTTCTGTGATCAGCAAACATACAGGCTTTCTTTTCTTTCTTCCCCATTTAAAAATTATTTCCTATTTGCTGAGTTGGCAGAACTTCAGGCACATTGATTGCCTTTCTATTTCTGTACATATTCCACACCTTTAAGGGCCTCAGAATTTTTATTATGTGTGCTCTATCTAGAAGCCCTTTTTTCTCTTTTTCCACTTTTTCAAATCCTACTCATTTTTCAAAGCTTAATAACCTGCTACCTCTGCATTTCCTCATCTCTCTCTGAGATCTCAAAGCAAATTGTTTATGCATATTTTATTATTTTATAACTAGCCATTATTTCTATAAAGCAGTTTTTCCAACCACTGATTTAAAATATTCAAGGATTAACAACAATAAAAATAGTAAATATGTGTTTCAATTTCAACTTTAAAAATCAGTTTGAAATAAAACTGCTTAAAAGAGAAAAAAAAATTTGAAGTCTTAAAGGCTGTCAAATGATATGCATTCAATTTATCAAAGATGAACACTGCCAGTTATAGGAAAAGCTTTATTCAATTATATACTACCATTATTCTTATTTTTAAAACTATTTTATAAAGCATTGACTAAAGATATTGAGAGAATTAAGGGTATTAAAAATCATAGGTGAAAGTAGAAGTAAAGAAACTTGTATATGTATAAATTTGCACCAACACCATCTTTATCAGATTTGAAAATTACATTCAGGTATTTCACATTTCAATAAAGCAGAAAGAGTTGTATCTGGAAAATCAAGGTCAGTATCCAAAAAGAATATATAGTGTCACATATATTAAATTTAATCTTTTGTTTGTTAGGTACAAAAGCAAGTCACATGCAAATAGTGTTATCAATGGAGAAGCGTTTTTAAAAAGTGGCCTCTAACCTTCTTTCTTCTCCTATAATTAAGAAATTAAACATTATAAATATAAAAAAATACATAGTTTAAAACTGTGAAATGCAAAATTCAAATAACAGTGAAGGAAAGGATTTTTTTGTCCATGTTTGCTGATAGAGAAATTGTTAACTTTCAAAACACTATTCACTATGTATTTGGTAGTGAAACACAACACATTAAAATTTTAATTTATTCATGAACAAATTAAGCTTCTTATTAATTATCTGGAAGTAAAATTTCCTTGTTAGTAGAAAAAAATCAAATTTATTTTTCTATATGACTATATTAAAGAATACACAATCCTTAATAATTTCCTAATATAGTAAGAAATCTGACTCTACCTCATATAATTAAAAATGAATACAATTTTAACATGACAGGCTGTAGGTATATAATTATTAAAATGGGTCACAGGTTTCAAAAGGTTTGGAAATGTTAGTTGATGAAAAACAATTTTAAACTGAATACAATAAATTAATATTTACATTCACTCAGAAATTTGTTGAATAAATAAATCAGTAGATGAATAAATACATGAATTGAAAGGAGGAGGGGAGAGCAAAATTTGTTAGAGAAGAAACTAATTGTAAAACCAGACAGACCTGGTTTGAATTTTTTAAAACTGCCACTTATTAGGTATAGGCCCTTAAGAAAGACATTCCACCAAAAGTCTTTGAGCACAAGTTAATTATAAAAATAATAGGTATGACAGTGTCACTAACATACCTACTGATGCAGTAGTCCTTATGCAAAGTTTTCATACCATTCTCTACTTGCTCTACTTTGAGTGTAGTTTCAGCCTGCATGTAGTATACATGTGGTTTCAACCTGTGTTGAAATGTTCAGGAGAAAGATACAAATCTTAGAAGTTAGTATTTCTTCCCAGCTTTCCTCTGTGTAATCCTCATATATCCAAATCCAGTTGCATCTTTCACACTGAGTTTGTGAAATGGGATGTCAATATGGTAGGGTTTTTGGATTCTTTTGGTATATTTTTTTGTTCCATTAATTCATATTGTTTCCTATATCAAAACAAATAACCAGAAAGCTATTTCTTAGACTAAGACTTTTCATTCCCCACAGAAATTCTTTCATGGAATTAAGGGTTGAATGTTAAATCTTAAACATTTTGTTGTTGTTTCAGTCACTAAGTCGTGTCCAACTCTTGCAACCCCCATCTATGGACTGTAGCCAGCCAGGCTCCTCTGTCCATAGGATTTCCCAGGCAAGAATACTGGAACAAGTTGCCATTTCTTTCTCCAGGGGCTCTTCCTGACCAAGGATCAAACCTGAGTCTCCTGCTTGGCAGGTGGATTCTCTACCACTGAGCCACCAGGAAAGCTCCCTTAAACATTTTAGTTGCAGGTTAATGCCATAAATAAATATATAAAAATAGTGTATTCAGCTAGCCCACAAATATTTCTGGCATGCTTTCTGTGTGTTGGGTACTCTTCTAAGCAATGTGGAATATAGAAGTGAATAGGAGAGTGAAAATTCCCTGGCCCCAAGGACTTTACATCTTCATATGGTGTATGTTAAAGATTTTAAAAATACCAAACAAATATATGATAAAATAAGGTAGCATAATAAATTCAGTAGTGTGGAGTTAGAAGATAGAATATGAAGAGAGATTGTTTCTTAAATACCTTGGGCCCTAGAGAGAGAATATTTGAGCAGAGAAGCTGAATAATGAGGGGAGCAGAACCTGCACAAAAATACCTGGGAGAAGAGGGTTTTAGGTCAAGGGAAAGTCCAGAGGTAGGATGTAGTTTGGCGTGTTCCAGGAGGGCCAGTATGGTATGAACAGAGTGAATGAACTACAACATAGTAAGAGTTAAAGATAGAGGAGAGATTAACTGCTAACCAGATGAGGTTTTTTAGATTCCCAATATTTAAAGACTATTTTCTACTTCTGAACCAGTTGTTAGAACTCTTTGAAGACACTGTCCATTTTAATGTCTATCTCTTTTAAAGATCCAGAAATAAAGTTATCTTAAGATTTGGTTCATGAAGAAATCTGATGCCTGCTGAAGGACTGCTAAGTTTTCACTTATGATGAGTGTTTTAAAACACATCACAGTTCCCTTGTGGTTGTGGCTGCCAGGAGACACCAAGCTTGGGCTTGGCTTGAGTGAACCAATGTTCTTCAGCTAAGGTTTTAGGCCAAATTCATCTCCCCTCCTTTATTTTTTCTCTTTGTTTGTTTCACAACTTCACTCATTTTCTGTTGTGTATTGTTGCTTTAAGTACCTTCTAGAAATAGATATAATGAAATAAATCAATAAAACTACCAAATCTGTATATCAGAGATCTTTCTTTCTAAAACTATGATTCATATGAAATCCATTTATTAAATGATTGGTTAGTATATAGAAACAGCGGACTAGATTAAATGAATAAGCCCTGAATTCAATCAGAGATTAAATATATATACTGCTACTGCTGCTGCTGCTAAGTTGCTTCAGTCATGTCTGACTCTGTGCGACCCCATAGATGGCAGCCCACCAGGCTCCCCCGTCCCTGGGATTCTCCAGGCAAGAACACTGGAGTGGGTTGCCATTTCCTTCTCCAATGCATGAAAGTGAAAAATGAAAGTGAAGTCGTTCAGTCATGTCCGACCCTCTGCGACCCCATGGACCGCAGCCTTCCAGGCTCCTCCATCCATGGGATTTTTCAGGCAAGAGTACTGGAGTGGGGTGCCATTGCCTTCTCCAAATATATATACTAAGTTTGATAAAACAAGATTTAAATTTACAGGGAAGTAAATCATATATAATAATATGGGAGGTCAGTTTAGGAAGAGGTTTTGTTGGCTAAAGGAGAATTGAATAAACCACAGAGAGAAGAAATGAGATTTGTTCATTGAATCTTAAAGGAAGACCACTGCTGAATATGGTAATACTTGTACAATAAACAATATGGTAGTACTTGTACAATAAACAATGACAATAAATGTTGTCATTCACATTGTATATTTGATAATATTATATATAATGTAATATAAAATATACATAGATATATAATGACAATTTTCTGGTAAAGTACATCAAAGTATTTTGAACAAGCAGTTCCTTTCATTTGTACAAATTAACCACATAGACCAATAGTAGCACTAACTAATTTTTAAACATGAAAGTATTAATTTCAATTAAATAGTCTAGGATGAAGACGAATATATTTTTTAGAGTTTTCAGTGTACACACCATGCTAAGGATCATTGAATTTGGAGAGTGGCATTTATATAGACAATTGAAAATTATAGATAGAGGAAATATTTAAAGCAGTGTAAAATGCAAGATAAAAATGCAGAGACCATTTCATTGAAGAATAGACTTCATGCAGGAACAGAAATAATAGTTAAAAATCTTCAGTGCTGGTCTAAGGAGTTTAAAGTCCATTCTGTACTGTTAATGGAAATGGGTACTATTAATGGTTTATTTTAAATAAATAAACCATAAAATCAAATTTGTGTTTTAGAAAGATTACCCTAAAATTAGTGGGAAGCATAAATGAGAGGGGAGTAATTCTGCATGCAGGAAAACCAATTAGGGAACCATGGCAATGGTTAAAGGTAGGTGGTGATGGAAATCTGACTTAAGTAGAGGCAGTGAAAACAAAACATGGGAAACAAATGGAAAATCCATGATGAAGTTAGAGTTGTTAGGAATTGGAAGATGATTCAGTGTAAGGGGACCAGTTTCAGGCTGGGTGGCAGGACGTAGAGATGTAAAGATAGGGAAGGGGAGGTGTGTTAAGGCAGCAGGGTAGAGATGTCCACGGAAGGTTGATCAACAGTTATATCACAGTGAGTCAGTCACAGCACAGTGTTTAAGGGCCTTAAGCCATCTGGACCCAAATCATCTGAGCCCAAATCTAGAGTCATCTGACTCCAAATCTGGCTATTCAGAGCATTGTCACTGTGAATTAAGTTACCTAATTTTACTAAACATTCATTTAAACTTGTAAAATGGTAAATGTTAGTTTTATATCCAGAGTTAAAAAAAATTAAATGAGTTAATATATGTTACTAGTGTATAGAGAATTCTCAAAAATGCTAAGTAAATTTATTATTAGGGTAGAATTTAGGGGTAAAAAATAGATTTGGGGATTAACTGTGTGAAAGTGATAAATTGAGCCCAGACAGTAGCATATATTGCCAAGAAAGAGAAGACATAGGAAGAAAAAAGAATGGATAGGACAGGAATATAGAAGACTCCTATATTTAGAATGCGGATAGAGCAAGGGAAACACAAAGATGGACAGGGAAAGTACAATCAAGAAGATGGATATTTGATCTTTACATGAAAAATGTGTGCACAGAGGAATCCTATTTGACGTATGATCTAAAGTCTGGACATTTTGGTTCTAGAGCTTTGTTAGAACATTTTGATTAGCCTCAGTATCATCCTGCTTAATCTTCCCCTATCCTAAAGAAAACAGCTACAAGACACTAAATACTGTTTTGTACAATCACTCATCAAGAAAGTACATAAGAATTGTCTGATTATTAGCTAATTATCATGTGATAACATCAAAACAAAATTTCATAAACAGATAATGCTACAACATGTTAAGTAATAATTATAACAAAGCTGTGTCTTATTTAAAAACCAGTGAGACATCTGCTTGGCTGCTACCATAATTGGCTACTAGCCTGTTGTTTTGTTGTGCTAGAAGGACTTTATGTCCTGTGGATATTATTTGCTCTTGGTCCAGGGGGACTCAAGTTTCCATTAGATTACAAGCTTCTATACACAGAGCCAGATGTGTGTGAGACACTTGAACAATTTCTAAGTCACTGAAAAAATTTTCCTTTTAATACTAGGTTCATTCATTTTCCTTTGGACCTGTCTGCATGAGAATTCATCATTTCCCTGTATTTCTAGTCTCTTAAGGTATCACTTAGTGTGTTGTGACTCTCCTTGCCACAGCCTTGTGGAAACTCTATATGATGACCCAAACAAAAGAAGATACATTGCAATAAGCATTCACTCCTATTAACATTCTACCCAACTTCACTGTCACTCATCCATTTATATAATCTTTTATTCAAGAAATTTTCCAGCACCAGCTGAAATATGCCAATCATTGAGCTAGATGTGTTCTCATATGTTATCTGAAGAATAAATGTTCATGTTAGGGGGTAGAATAATTCCTAGATAGCTTCAGTTTAAATAGTTTCTCAATTATTCTTCTTCCCTTTTCCTCATATACCACCACCACCAAAATCTGTTGATTTTACCTACGCATTTTACAAATCCATGTTTTTTCCTCCATTTACCATCCATTTTAGGATCTTATCATTAAAGTCAGTAATAATTGCCTTGCTGGTTTCCCCACATCTATCCTTATCTCTCTTTAATCCATTAATAATGAAACTATCAGAGAGCTTGTTCTTAAATGTAATTCAGATTCACCTATGTGTCTCTCTTGATTAAAATTTTTCAAAGGCTTCCCATTGTTCTTAGGATAAATCGCTACAAATCCCTGTAACACTCCAGTCTCCCCCAACCCTTCTGTCTTCTCATATTACTCTTCCTTATCCTCTCTCATCCAGTCACAGTGGTCTTCCACTGTGCTCCTTCCTGCCCCTGCCACTTCCTTATAGTGGTGGATCCTTACCTTTGAATGCTTTCTTAATTCTTTGCCATTTAAAAGCAATTCATTTTTAGATATTTGTGTGTGTGCTCTCTATTATATGTATATATACATATACATATATGTACATATATATTTAGGTGTAGTAGAACTAAATGGTAAATAAAGCACTCTCAAGAATCATTGTTTAGCGAAGGCAGATAGGTACTATTTAAGACATCTTGATAATATACATATTATATAGGGAAGAGTACATACAAAAATTTTAGGGAAAACTCGCTGACCTCTCACCTTCAGTTCAGTTCAGTGACTCAGTTGTGTCTGACTCTTTGCGGCCCCATGAATCGCAGCACGCCAGGCCTCCCTGTCCATCACCAACTCCCAGAGTTCACCCAAACTCATGTCCATCGAATCGGTGATGGACCCAGCCATCTCATCCTCTGTTGTCCCCTTCTCCTCCTGCCCCCAATCCCTCCCAGCATCAGTCTTTTCCAATGAATCAACTCTTTGCATGAGGTGGCCAAAGTATTGGAGTTTCAGCTTTAGCATCAGTCCTTCCAAAGAACACCCAGGACTAATGTCCTTTAGAATGGACTGGTTGGATCTCCTTGCAGTCCAAGGGACTCAAGAGTCTTCTCCAACACCACAGTTCAAAAGCATCAATCTTTGGCGCTCAGCTTTCTTCACAGTCCAACTTTCACATCCATACATGACCACTGGGAAAACCATAGCCTTGACTAGATGGACCTTTGTTGGCAAAGTAATGTCTCTGCTTTTCAATATGCTATCTAGGTTGGTCATAACTTTCCTTCTAAGAATTAAACATCTTTTAATTTCATGGCTGCAGTCACCATCTGCAGTGATTTTGGAGCCCCCCAAAATAAAGTCTGACACTGTTCCCACTGTTTCCCCATCTATTTCCCATGAGGTGATGGGACCTCTTACCTTATCACAGTGTAAATTCCGTCAAAATTTATCCTCATTGATCAGTTTATGACAGTACATAAATGGAGCTTTCATGTTGGCTCAGATGGTAAAGAATCTGCCTGCAGTGCAGGAGACCCAGTTTCAGTTCCTGGGTTGGACAGATCCCTAGGAAAAGGCAGTGGGTACCCACTCCAGTATTCTTGCCTGGAGAATTTCAAGGACAGACGGGCCTTGCATGGACTGAATTCCATGGACAGAGGGCTCAGCCCTTGGGGTTGCTAAGAGTCAGATATGACTGAGCGACCAACACTTATATACATAAACAACATCTGCATATATCCATTTACACCTACATATACATATAAACAAATGCATACATTATATAGATGTATACCATATGCATTTATATATATACATAAATATGTTAATATAAATACATACAATGTGTGTGTGTGTGTACATATATATATGCACACTATCTATAGATTTAAATGCATATGTATATTAGGGAAACATCTCTGACCTTTCAGACTAGCTTATCACAATAAAACTTTCCTTCATTATTTATCCTACTTCATTATAATAGGATTTATTAAATAGTGCTTGTCTCCCTTCACAAAATAAGAAGACATTGAGAGCACAGCTTTGGCCTTTTATTCACCATTTTCCCCACAGGAGTAGCAGAATACCATACACAATACCAAAACACATTTCAGTGTGTCTTGCTATTGGATGGATAAGTGATTAAACGAAAACCCATCAACCTTAAAAGGAAAGAATATTGCTTTGGAGCTATAATATTTGGTTGCAAATTATCGATAAGGCTTTTACAACTAATGAGGATGACTCTGGAAGGCAGAAAGCAAAATAAATACACAGTCGAGCAATAATTTTAGGCTTCCAAGACTTAAGAGCACTGCTCCATTAGATCATTTTTAGTAGTAGAGATTTCCATCAATCCTCATTACTTTTGAATAACAAACACAGCCAGCACTCACCTCTGAAGTCAACTTTGTGAGGAAACGGTGGTAAAATCTTTACCTCAAGCTGATGTTTGGAATAAAGACATTTCACACATGTATAGATTTGAGGAGAGCAAGTTAAGCAGAGAAGATTATTATTGACTTGTCCCCAGCTTTCCTGTAGGAAAATGCTCCTTATGAAGAATGTCTGAGTGAAATTATTTATTCCACACTAACACGGGAAAACAGACAAAAAAGCCTGGAAAGAAGGGTGTGTTACTGGAATCGATGACAAATTAGTCCCCAAAATGTCTTTCAAATACTGAATATACACGTTAAGCAAGCTGATAATAATTCAAGGATGTTTTTCAAATGTGCTTTCCCCCAAAATTTAGTAAGGTTCACATGTTTAAGTATCCTGGTGAATATTCTCATTGTTTTCAAGTGTGTACAGGGGTTTAAGCCAACATTTCCTGATAAGGCCACAAACTGTTCCTTCCCTGTTATGTTACAGAGTCAAGGATTCAAGAACAGATTACTGTTAACACTTATACAGTGAATAGGAATATAAACAAAGGGGTGAATCTTTGATTTAAAAATTCGAATTTTTCTGAAGGGGATTTTTAAAAACACATTATATTATTAATTGAAAAGGCCTAAACCTATTCAGCCAGACATAGTACTTGAGGGTGAAGTACTAAGAAGGGTGACTTCTAGTCAGTGCTGCTGATAATACTTGATGAAGCACCTTAGATGGTGCTGGTCAGATAGAGAAGAGGGATCTGGAAAGATGAGCCTCTGAGGGCATCGGGAAAACAGGATTTGAGGGGGGATAGAAACTGAGAAGCACGGAAATATGAGTGTGAGTACTGCTGCCACTCTATTCATGATGCTAATGCTTATGGACAAATTAATTTGACTGCTGTTCTGAGAAAAACATTTTCACATAGAAATTGGACATTTCATAATAATGTCTTGTCAAGAACATGCTATTAACAGCTGGCAACAGCTGCTGTTAGTGGCTGGGTTGTTGGTTCAACTTTAATTTCTTACAGTTTATGGCACTTGTGCAACAAAATCCAGGACAGGTTTTGATTTTGCCTACTTTAATACTTAAAAGGCAACAGTTTGGGGTGAAAAAGTCCTAGGTTTAAGTAATATCCTGTGATGAAATATTTAATTCTGAAGATAACTGCTTAAGAATGAAAATTCTCTGGTTGAAGAGGGTCAGAGGTCTTGTCTGAGTTATCCCAGAGTCTAACAACTTGTACCTCAGTCCATCACTGTCTTCCCTCTCCCTCAACATTCACCCTTCAGAAGTCAGTGTCATCAGGGAGTGAAAAATTCAGTGATAATGAATAAATAATTCATAGAAAGGATATTCCACATTCCCTATTCTTATTTATAAGGCCTAGGAGATCAGCCCTGGGATTTCTTTGGAAGGAATGATGCTAAAGCTGAAACTCCAGTACTTTGGCCACCTCATGCGAAGGGTGGACTCATTGGAAAAGACTCTGATGCTGGGAGGGATTGGGGGCAGGAGGAGAAGGGGACGACAGAGGATGAGATGGCTGGATGGCATCACTGACTTGATAGACGTGAGTCTGAGTGAACTCCAGGAGTTGGTGATGGACAGGGAGGCCTGGTGTGCTGCGATTCATGGGGTTGCAAAGAGTCGGACACGACTGAGCGACTGAACTGAACTGAATCCATATTCAAAGATAACGGGTGCTTAGGGTGTGGGCATTCTCTGATACTTACTGTGATTCATAGAAGATATATGTGATCCTGAGTTCACTGAATTTGTAGTTTGTCTTCTGACTTCTTTGATAAAACATTCTGTTTAACAGATTCCTAGTTCAAGTAAAAGAAAAGCATTTTATACACATAGAACCCTTTTTTCTATAAAGAAATGTGTCACCTTCTACGATAGATGAGAATCTGACCTTCTCCTGCCAAATCTCTCTGGTATTGACCACCTGACCTTGCCAGGTGACTCTGTGTCACCTGGATGTCACTTCTTTGTGTTAGGCATCCACCTCAGACTGCCAAACATGATATTAATGGCTGAGAAGCGGCCAGTGGACTGGCCCTCCAGGCTCTGGTAGGTCAAACTTTGCTTACACAAACTGACAAGGACAATTCAAAAAAAAGTAAATGCAAGAGATGAGAGCTATCTCTGGCTAGGATTGTGCTGTACTTACAGATCGTCTGTCTCTTCCTTGTGTTACGGACAATGCTTCTGGGGAGACTTTTTAGTGTCATGGCAAATACTCCACAGGGACCACTTCTGTACTTTCCCTAACATTGTTTGCAATAAATTAAAACAGTTTTGGAATTACTTATAGGTTGATTACTTTGACACAGATAATGTGTGGATGAAACATTTTTAACCTCTAACTATATTTTAGGGTGGGAAAGAAACACGCTTTCAGTCAAAATTGGGTGTTAGACTCTCATATGAACCACTTATTAGTCACATGTCCATTGTCAGTATTTATCCTCTTGAGTCTGCTTTCTTTCCTGTAAATATTTGGACCTAAAAATATTAACTTGATTTGAAAGGATGTTTCAGGGTTAAGAAAAGAGAATGAGAGTATACGATATGTGCTTAGCAAAGTGCCAAGCATGTAGACAGTGCTCAGTGCACAGCATCTACTAAATAAAATACTAGATATTAAAATACTAGTTTTGGCCATTTGAAAAAAGTCACTCTCCTGCCTGGAATGATAGGTAATACTGGTTATAGTTCAGCTTCATTTAGAAAGTGGTAACTCCAAAAGCCATCGTTTTTCTCGAGTGCCATTCTGTAAAGACTGTATTAACTGAAAATAATTAATACCTCAAAATCTCAGGGAAGCAGCATGACTTTTCTAATTTCTTTATCCACTTTGTTTTGATATAGTATTATAGATTCTTAATAAATAATATGAATCCCAGGAAGGGACTTACTGTTAGAAATCTTGCAATTATAGCTTCGAGTAACATCTTTCATCAGACTGAGGGTAGATCCTTATTCTTATGCTTTACAACAGTACTAAGCACAATTCGATTTAAATCTATCACGTGATACAACTATACCAAAAGATTAACTTAAGCCAGAGTACCTTGGCAGTGGGTGACACTTTCCACATCGTTAAATGAGGCAAACCAAAAAGGACCACATTACTACTTAAACCAGGTACGAGAAAAACATACTAGAAAGTTTACCAAATACATATTTACATTTCAATGACTCACTTGGAAAACTTCCTGACAAAAGTTTGTAAATAAATATTTAATATTCATTACTGTTTTCTTTCAACTTAATCAAGCAAGAGAAATTCAAGCCTGTATCTATACTATGACAACAAATAGAAGCAAATTGATTGTGTATGATTGATCTGAATTCCTGTGCTTCATAAGCAAAGGAATTATCTGTTAAGGCGTAACAGGTTTTAACAGGAAAAGGATTAAGGGTTTTATTTTCCTCAATGGAGAGCCGAAATGAGCAAGATTTTTCAAGTTAACAGTTCACTTCATCTGGCTCAGGTGTCAGGGATCTATATTTATCTCGGTTTAGGCATCTGAAGTGCTGGAAGTCTCCGGATGTCAATGGCTTCACATGTCAGGATAACCTTAACGACAGAGAATGGTCAAGACCCTGAGCCTCATTTCTGAGTTCTCAGCTGTGGAAATCATGTGTTTATTTTCTGCATCTCCTCCTCCAACAGTCACTCTGAAGCCAGTTTTAAGATCCTACATCTGGGCAAGCAAGCTTCTCTAAAAGTTGGTGAGCACAATTATTTTTGTGTAGGGGTGTGGCCATAAATATCTTTGTAGTTGATGGACTATCATCAAGTAAACATTAATACTTGTTATTTCAAACTCCTTAAGAATCTAAATACTAACTGGTGTAATAATTTAGTTTATGATATTGTTTCAACAGAGTTATAAGCTTTTAACTAAATGGATAGACTTTTAGGACAAAGTTTTCATTTTCCACTAGTCTCTCAACTGATCCTATGAAATTTCCATTTATACATTCTCATATCTTTTATTTTCAAAGTATCAGAAAACTTAAACTAAGTATTTTTAAAAGCACAACTTTGGTGGAATTTTTTCTTCCTTAAGATTCTTAAGTTGATCTGTCATGTCCTGTTCTAAACTGATTTCTTATTTTATTTAAACTTTTTTGTGCTTTGTTTTAAAAATGTTACTCTTTTGAAAAGGATGCTCTCAAATTCCGACCAGTTCAATTTTCTGCTTACAAGTTGAAAAAACACGTTTTAATGAGATTAGAAGTTGAATGACCTTTGTTCATGGAACCTAAAAATGTTTTTTGGTGTTTTGTCAAGACTGACAAGTATATTTAAGAAATAATCTAAAAGACTCAATTCTCTTAACAAACTCTTAGAAGAAAAAAATATTTCCATAAATAAAATTACTGATCACTAGTGATCATAGAAATTATACTGACTGTTGGCACCAGATATTTGAGGGGAGGGAATTTTGTTTCATGGCAGAATTTTTGTTATATGGTGTATTTCATACTATGGCTATATAAGACTTATTCAGACAGGAAACTTAAGGATATGCTTAGAGACAAGTAAGTATATAATGATATACTTCTTTAGAGACAACTGCTGATACCAAAAAAGCAGTTCCATCTGACTCTATGCTTTGTTACAAAGTCTGAGAATGAAATGAACAGGCTTCTTTACATTTTAAAAGAGTCACCTTCCATAATTCTTTGGAGAATGGTCTCTTGGAGCCCTGCTGAATACAGGGGAAAGCACTCTGGACTGATACTTTTAAAAGTATTAACTTCTGTTCACTTCCTATGCAAGAACTCAGGTAGGATCTGGATCAGATGAAAAGAAACAAGCAACCTGTCCTGTTCTCAGGTATACCTGACTAAGTAAAAGAAGTAGGGTTTGTGGGACAATATATGAGACTCCTGCAATCCTGGCAAGGGGAAAGGAGAAATATTTTCAAAGGATGTACAATACAAACTGTAATTATTTGGAATTTGATCCTTTTGTAAAGGACAATGACGACTTTGCAATGAATTATTCTGAGAGTTACAGAAAGAAAGCAAACACCTGAGAATAATAAAAAGATTTTCACCTGGGGAAAAATGGTAGGCTCCCAAACTCAGAAGAATCATTGTTAGGCAAAAGAGGAAAAACAAAAAAGGAAAAAAAGGCTTTAAAATGCTAACAAATCAGTGGCAAAGACCATATAAGACTGCAGAGTGGACCAATCAAATGAAAGAATATGTTTTTTTTCTTGGAATGAAGAAATACATAATAATGTACTGCCCTTGAAGTGATTAGGGCTAATTTTGCTTTTAGCATAGATTGTTGGTTGAGATCACTAGCTAAGGAATTTAATATTCTTAGTATTTACAAACTAAACTTCACAGTTGAATTTTTTAAGGAAAAATTCACAAAATTTTAAAATGAAAAAGAAATGCTTTTAGATGAGAAGTATTTTTAATTGGTCAGTTGTTTATACATTGTTGATTGCTCTTTGGATGAAAATTGAAAAGCGTGCCATCACTTTACTGCTACTACTGCTAAGTCGCTTCAGTCGTGTCCGACTCTGTGCGACCCCATAGACGGAAGCCCACCAGGCTCCCTGGTCCCTGGGGTTCTCCAGGCAAGAACACTGGAGTGGGTTGCCATTTCCTTCTCCACTTTGCTACAACCTAAAAGCAGAGATCTGGAGTGGTGAGGAGGGAGGTGCTGGTGGAAGAGTGATGCTGTTTCCACACCAGGTTCCTGGAATCTGAAATCATGCCTAATCCAAAATGATTCTCTCAATCACAAACAATGAATTGTTTGTCAGGAAAAGGAAACAGTCTAAACTAGGATAAGTGTGCTGGGGATATAAAAAGAAATATAGTTTAGTAAAGAGTTTTAGTGTTTCGTGTGTTGCATGTTGAAGTATACATATTGACTAAGCCACTGGAAACTTTCTCTCCATTACGTCTGGCAAGTAATAAGTATGCCATTGGTTCCACAATGCACTTTCTAGTCATTTCTTTAAGGATCAGGGCAAGGTGAATTGAGCTTTGTGTCTTCTGACAAATTTAGTCTTCTGGAGAATAAATAACACTTTAAAATTAGGGCTTGATATTACGTTGTTAAATAGTTTAAGATGTTTTGAAATATACCCAGAGACCTTTGTCACACACTGTCATCTCAAGGAGGAAATGAGAGAAAATTGGCAAACGTTCTAGAGGCGACATAGCAGACAGCTTGGCTGCGTTCACCAACGACTCCACAGTGAGCGCAAATAGAAGAGCATTGTGCATCCTTCAGTGCTTGTGAACTTTAAAAGTCGAGTGAGGACAGTTTTAAAAGTGATGAGTTTGATCTCAGTGTTGTTTCTCTTATTAAATCTTCCAAACTTCAATCTTACATTCCTCCCATCTTAATTTCCCCAAATTTCTTCCATTTCATTTAGCCTAAATCAAAAGGGAGGGATATTAATACTCATGAGAACACAGTCTAACTGAAATTCATTTGGAGGCTCACTTCGTTCTATGTAGAACTTCACTATTACTCTATTTGAAATGTAACAGGTGCTGTTATAAGGGGTCTTTTTTGTATCTCACTCTAGGAAGCTTTGGAAATAAAGAAATAAAAGGTTATTCAGTACAGTGGTCCAATCTCATGGACCCTAAATACAGTGTCTTCTCAGAGTAGGCATACACTTTAGTAAGTGGCATCTTTCCTACAAGTATTCTTACTTTGCTGCTAAGTCACTTCAGTCGTGTCCAACTCTGTGTGACCCCATAGATGGCAGCCCACCAGGCTCCCCCGTCCCTGGGATTCTCCAGGCAAGAACATTGGAGTGGGTTGCCTTTTCCTTCTCCAATGCATGAAAGTGAAAAATGAAAGGGAAGACGCTCAGTCGTGTCTGACTCTTAGCGACCCCATGGACTGCAGCCCACCAGGCTCCTCCGTCCCTGGGATTTTCCAGGCAAGAGTACTGGAGTGGGGTGCCATCGCCTTCTCCAATTCTTACTTTGATGGGCAGAAACCTGTTTTGGTTGAATACATAATAGAGTCATCTTCTTTCAGATAAACTTATTTCTCGATGCATTTGTTGAAAAATATTTGAGCACTTACTGTGTGTCAGACATTGTTGTAAGCTACAGAAAACCTTATTAGACACCTTATTGTGCTGAACACTGGCAAGGATCCAGGATCTTTTTATTTTCAGGTGGTGGTTCTAAATTTTGTTTCTATGGAATGAAACCTATTGATGAAAGTGAAAAAAGAAAAACTTAAGTTAGTAAATGATGAAGACACAAGTTGAATTCTGTGGGTACTTTTGCCACCACTGACCCTTGCCAAACAGACCCCTTAAGGACCTATCAAGAGAAAATAGGCCAAACAAGTGACTTAAAAATAATACTATAGTTACAGGAGGAATAGAAGGAAGATACCAGAGTGAGCATCTTGCTGTTGCCATTATAAATGCATAATTGACTCTTAAAATTCTAGTAACTAACATATATAACACATGGAAATACCTCCAAAATATAATAACTGTAATGTGTGCTCTAAGGCTTGTTGTTATTGCTCAGTTGCTCAGTTGTGTCTGACTCTTTGTGACCCCACGAACCGTAGCATGCCAGGCTTCCCTGTCCTTCACTATCTCCCTGAATTTGCTCAAACTCATATCCACTGAGAGGATGATACCATTCAACCATGTCATCCTTTGTTGCCCCCTTATCCTCCCGTCCTCAATCTTTCCAAGCATCAGGGTATTTTGCAATGAGTCGGCTCTTTGTATCAGGTGGCCCAAGTATTGGAGCTTCAGCATCAGTCCTTCCAGTGAGTATTCAGGGTTGATAACCTTTAAGATTGACTGGTTTGATCTCCTTGCTATCCAAGGAACTCTCAAGAATCTTCTCCAGCACTACAGTTGAAAAGTATCAATACTTTGGTGCTCTGCCTTCTTTATGGTCCAACTCTCACATCCATACATGACTACTGGAAAAACCGTAGTTTTAACTAGATAGACCTTTGTCAGAAAAATGATGTCTCTGCTTTTTAGTACACTGGCTAGATTTGTCATAGCTTTTCTTCCAAGAAGCAAGCACCTTTTAATTTCATGGTTGCAGTCCGCAGTGTTTTTGGAGCCCAAGAAAATAAAGTCTGTCACTGTTTCCATTTTTCCCCATCTATTTGCCATGAAGTGATGGACTTGATGCTATGATCTTAGATTTTTGAATGTTGAGTTTTAAGCCAGCTTTTTCTCTCTCCTATTTTGCCTTCATCAAGAGGCACTTTAATTTCTCCTCACTTCCTGCCATTAGGGTGGTGTCCTCTGCATATCTGAGATTATTGATATTTCTCCTGACAATCTTGATCCAGCTTGTGCTTCATCCAGCCCAACATTCCTCATGATGTACTCTGCATATAAGTTAAATAAGTAGGGTGATGATATACAGTCTTAATGTACTCATTTCCCAATTTGGAACCAGTCCATTGTTCCATGTCTGGTTCTAACTGTTGCTTCTTGACTGGCATAAGGGTTTCTCAGGAGGCAAGTAAGGTGGTCTAGTAGTCCCATCTCTTTCAGAATTTTCCACAGTTTGTTGTGATCCACATAGTCAAAGGATTTAGCGTAATCAATGAAGCAAAAGTAAATGATTTTCTGGAATTCTTTTGCTTTTTCTATGATTCAACAGATGTTGGCAATTTGATCTCTAGTTCCTCTGCATTGTCTAAATACAACTTGTACTTTTGGAAGTTCTCAGTTCACATACTGTTGAAGTCTAGCTTGAAGGATTTTGAGTATTACCTCGCTAGCATGTGAAATGAGTGCAATTATGTGGTAGTTTGAACATTCTTTGGCATTGCCTTTCTTTGGTACTGGAATGAAAAGTGACATTTTCCAGTTCTGTGGCCACTGCTCAGTTTTCCAAATTTGCTGGCATATTGAGTGCAGCACTTTAACAGTATCATCTTTTAGGATTTTAAATAGTTCAACTGGAATTCCATCACCTCTACTAGTTTTGTTCATAGTAATGCTTCCTAAGGCCCACTTGACTTCACACTACAGGATGTCTGGCTCTAGGTGAGTGGCCACACCATCATGGTTATCTGGGTCATTAAGACCTTTTTTTGTATAGTTCTTTTGTGTATTCTTGCCACTTCTTCTTAATCCCTTTTGCTTCTGTGGGCCCTTCCTGTTTCTGTCCTTTATTATGCCCATCTTTGCATGAAATGTTCCCTTGACATATCTTATCTAGAGATCCCTAGTCTTTTCTAGTCTATTGTTTTTCTCTATTTCTTTTCATTGTTCACTTAAGAAGGCTTTCTTATGTTCCCTTTGGAGAGATAATCTTTGAAATATTTGGAATTCCAAAGCTATCCTTTGGAATTCTCCATCAACTGAGTATATTTTTGCCTTTCGCTTTACCTCTCACTCCTCTTCTTTTCTCCATGTCCATATCTTAGCTGTCTTATCTCAGACAACCTTTTGCCTTCTTGCATTTATTTTTCTGGGGGGATAGTTTTGGTCGACACCTCTGTATAGTGTTATGAACCTCTGTCCATAGTTCTTTTTTTTTTTTTTTTTAGTTTCCCTAGAAATAACTTTATTTTTGAAAAGTAATATGGAATTATATGAAAGGCAGCAAGCATGTAATACTTGAATAAGACATTTTTCTTAAAAAACTTACACATAAGAAATTAAATGTGTATGTTAGAAATTTTAACATTAACAGAATGCATTTAGAAACATTACCAAGAATACAATTTGTAGCCAAACCTTTTTTGGTTCCTACTAGTAATGCTTTTTTACCACTTAAGTATGAAGTGAACTCGCTCAGTCGTGTCCGAGTCTTTGCAACCCCGTGGACTGTAGCTGGCCAGGCTCCTCTGTCCGTGGGATTCTCCAGGCAAGAATACTGGAGTGGGTTGCCATTTCCTTCTCCATGTCCATAGTTCTTTAGGCACTCCATCTATCAGATCTAATCCCTTGAATCTATCTGTCATCTCCACTGCAAAATCATAAGGGATTTGATTTAGGTCATACCCAAATGGCTAGTGTTTTTTGTTACTTTATTCAATTTAAGCCTGAATTTTGTGATGAGAAACTGATGTTCTGAGTCACAGTCAGCTCCAGGTCTTGTTTTCACTAACTATATAGAACTTTTCCATCTTCAGCTACAAATGTTATAATCAATCTGATTTTGGTATTGACCATCTGGTGATGTCCACATGTAGATTCATCTCTTGTGTTGCTGGAAGAGGTCTTTGCTATGATCAGTGCATTGTCTTGGCAGAACTCTGTTAGCCTTTGTCCTGCTTCTTCTTTGTACTCCAAGGCCAAACTTGCCTGTTACTCCAGGTATCTCTTGATTTTCTACTTTTGCATTCCAGTCCCCCATGATGAAAAGGACATCTTTTGTTAGTGTTAGTTCTAGAAGGCCTTGTAGGTCTTCGTATAATTGTTCAACTTCAGCTTCTTTGGCATCAGTGGTTGGGACATAGAATTGGATTACTGTGATGTTGAATGGTTTGCCTTGGAAACAAACCAGGATCATTCTGTCACTTTTGAGTCTGCACCTAATTACTGCATTTCAGACTCTTTTGTTGACTCTGAGGTCTACTCCATTTCTTCTAAGGAATTCTTGCCCACAGTAGTAGATATAATGGTCACCTGAATTAAATTTGCCCATTCCCATCCATTTTAGCTTAGCTTCCTAAATTTATTTCTGATTGAAGTATTTTTGTCTGCAGTGGGGGACAAATATAATCTAAATTGTAATTGGGTCTCTTGGCAGAAAGACTCTAGTTTGCATGGAAATATCTAGTTTTTATGAGCCCAGTCTTTAAGAGCTGCTTGGTCAAAAGTTACATCCAAGCAGACACGTAGACAGGGAATTCCAATGCATTGCCTTGAGCTGTGATAAGGCCAGTGCTCAGAGATACCAGCTCTGTTCTTTGATATAAGGCTTCTGTTTACAGACCTTTGCTATTATGTGGAGTCTGCACTTCTTGCTGGGCTGTGAACTCCATGAAGGCTGGGTTTCATTTGTGACTTAGTATCAGCAATATCCAGTGCTGGATACATAGTAAGCACTTAATAAGCAGATAGTACATATTTATTCAAAAATAGGTATAAATCTTTTATAACCCAAAAGGTTCACCTTCCAATGAGGTCTAAACTAGATCTTAAGAATTTTTAGTCATGTAAAACAATTTAAAATCTTTTATCTCCATTTCTTATGCTTAGCACTTTTAAAAAATATCCAACCTGACATAAATCTCTACCATAAAGTAATACATAGATGTGTGCAGTTTTGTGAGTGAGAAATTCTCAGGTAAGCAGTTTCATGGAATATTACCATCACCAGTACCACCCTCACCTTTCTCAGCATGTCTCTTTTGTTTTGTTTTTAACTCTCTCTCTCTGTGTAGGGTAGATCATCTATTAAAATTATAAAATTTAACAGAAATATTCTATGTTTCATGCTATGCTAAGTATGCAAATTCACAGACACTGATAATTTCTCAATGAACCAAATCCATGAAGCTCATTCATCTCACCCAATGCCATGAAAATCTTATCCTATTTCCCATTCTACGTGCAGAGCTTAGATATGTTTGCTTCTGTGTTCAGTCTCTTAGGTGTCTACAGTACATTTACCAAGTTTTTAGATAAAGCCAGTTCCACTCTGGGTCCAATGGTCATTTTTAAGATTTGCTAAGAGATGGCTGGATGGCATCACCGACTCGATGGACAAGAGTTTGGGTAAACTCTGGGAATTAGTGATGGACAGGGAAGCCTGGCGTGCTGCAATTCATGGGGTCACAAAGAGTCGGACACGACTGAGTGGCCGAACTGAACTGAACAGGGAAAGTACAGGTTTTGATTTCTCCACTTCCTACTTCATGGGAAACCACAGCATAGTAGATGTTCTTTGTTAGCCTAACCACACATACCTCCAAAATCCTCCCTTGAGGTGGACGTAATGGCCACAGCAAGTGGAGAGATACAGACATCATTCTTTATTTTCTTTCTCAATTCATTGGTCAGAGTTGCGTCCTGACCTCATTAAGAGTTTGTCTCCTGTTATCCAAACTTTGTTTCTCATACTATGTAGTTCAGTTATAGCAGTTCAGCAAAATTCTATGTTTTACCGGATGAAGTCAGGAAAACCAGGATTAGGCAAGGAAAAAGTAAATTCTAATATTAGGGGGCAAACAGAAAGGAAGCTTACCATAATGATCCCTTCCCTCTTCTCTACCTCATTAATATTCCTCCTGCGCATGAAAGATGCCATTTTGTTTTCTTCCTCACATCTCCCATGCAGAACTCTGTACATAGTAACAGCAGGAGCATTTGTGGAGCTGAAATCCTGTAGAATAAATAAAAGCAATTGAAACCATTTGAATGGGCTTTTGTGACAAGAAAACTTGTTTAATAATAATTTACCATGGCAGAGCAGCAGCTATGAAGCTTAGCTTTTTCCCTCCAGTTTAAGGCTAGAAGTCACCTTTCAGCAGGTCTTCCAATGTTCACATTTGTTTACAACAAAAGCTGCAAACATTGGAAGTGAGAATAGTTCTTGGCACACTCTTAAACCATGATTCACTAATTTTTTTTTTTTTTTTTTTTAACAAGTGAGGACTCTGAGGCCCAAAGAAGTGAAGTGAGCTTTCCTGTCTGGGCCTAGCCTTTGGATTGCCCTTTCTGCAGTTTTTCTAGGCTCCCCCTTCCCATCAACACCAACATCTATTTTCTTATGGTTTCAACTATAACCTAGCTGTTGAAGAGACCCAAATCTTTTCACCACCCCAATCTCTTCCCTGATCATTAGACTCATCCATTTATGTGCCTGCTGCTCAAGTTCTAGACATGGATGCATTACTCGTAGGTTGAAAGTGTCTAACCTCTTTCAACACATTATCTTGTTACTGTGCTTTGATTCATGAGGTGCATTTATGCTAATTGTAAACAAACCCAATAGAGTTTTGTTTCCTACTCTGCTGAGTATCTTCTAAGGTTCAGTAAAACATGCATATATATGTACTCTGCAAATACTTTTAAACTAACAGGCTGGATTAAATTATAATAGCTAATTATAACCTACTGTTATAGTATGGTATGTTCAGGGCACTCATAATAATTATGAAAAATGCTTAGTATCCAATGAGAGGCACTGGGAATCACTGGTTGAGATACTCTCTGTAGCTGGATTGAAAAGGTTTGAAACCTGGAATCTGCCACTTTCCAGCTCTGTTACCTTGGGGAACATATTAAACCTCTTTGTATCTCTGCTTCCTTGTCTGTTAAATAAGATTAATCAAAGTACTGCCTTTATGGACCAGTTGCTCAAAATAAGCAAGTGACTATGTAAAATATGTAAGTGCCTTGCACATAAGTTCTGAAGAAGGGTTAGCCATCATTATTTAATTCTCACAATAGTTTTAAATAGGCAGTGTGAGTAAACATGCTCATAGAGATTAAGATACTGGCCTCGGGTCCTGCAGTTAGTGAGAATGCTAGATAGAGCTATCCTGTCCCACCCCAGATCTCTTATTTCCTCTCCATTCTTTCTTTTTATCTTGTTGCTCTGAGCCTAAAACCTAGAATTCATTTTGTTTTTTAAGCCCTCTACCTAGCTCATTACTAACCAATCTTGCCTGTTCATGCTACCTTCTAAAATCCCCAAGTGACTCTGTATTGCATTCAAGAGAAATTTCTGAGAGAATGAATTCCTAGGTATTCAGGCCAAACCCTCAGCCTGGTATATTATGCATTACATTAGGGCTTCATGATGTCATTTGTGCCCACCTCTCCAGTGTCCTTTCTTTTCTAAAACTCGTACAATGTACCAAAGCCTTACCAAACTGTATTTCCCCAGTTGTACAATTTCTTATGCATCTGTATTTTAGGGGCATGCCCCTAATCCCTTTGCTGTCCCCCCCTACCTTACCTGGACCCTGTATACTATATGCAATAAGCTATCACTTCTTCCACCAGCAGTCCTTTCACTTTCTTACATGACCCACCATTTTTATTCCCACCTGGGCGTAGATGTCACAGTAAATCAATATTATAATTGTCTGTTTACAAAGCTGTCTTCCTAGGGATGCTGTGAGCTACTTGCATGAAAATACCAGGTTTTTGTTCTGTTGATTCCCTCATTTCATCCCAATTAGAAGCCCAGGCTAAGAATGCTTAAGGAATTTATTTTATTTTACTGTTTCAGTGGCTACAGGTCAATGAAACATTTACCAGTGTCAATGGAAGAATAAAAGCATAAATAAATGAGAAACAAAGTGAATGATTCAAACTATTATAGGAAAGTAGCTTCAAAAGTAATCTAAGAGTTTAAAAAAATGCAAAAAGCTTGATAGGGGAAATGATCCAATATGAGAACCAGTAAAAATCATTGCAAAAAGAATGGAGCCAGAATTTGTGTATCTTCTGGGTTGTGATCCAGTGGTGAAGGACAAGATCAGAAGTTGATTCAGGTTGCAGGCGTGACTGCCTGGCAAGTGCTTGCCATGTAGGCAAGAGGTTGAGGGCAAGATAAGATTAGGTGAGGACATGTACCATCATGGGTAAGCCAAGTTCAGAGTCTTGCTGCTGCTGCTAAGTCGCTTCAGTCGTGTCCGACTCTGTGCGACCCCATAGACGGCAGCCCACCAGGCTCCCCCGTCCCTGGGATTCTCCAGGCAAGATCACTGGAGTGGGTTGCCATTTCCTTCTCCAGTGCATGAAAGTGAAAAGAGAAAGTGAAGTCGCTCAGTTGTGTTGGACTGTTTGCGACCCCATGGACTGCAGCCTACCAGGCTCCTCTGTCCATGGGATTTTCCAGGGAAGAGTACTGGAGTGGGGTGCCATGGCCTTCTCCGGTTCAGAGTCTTACATAGTTTTAAATTCTTCCTTCTTTTGGAAAATAAGGACTACTAGGTGAGTGCTGGAAACTACAGAGTATGAAGTATTATCTCATAGCACTAGGCTCAATTTTTATAGTTGTTTAAATCAGACTAGATTTAACACATTAGATCTCAAAATATTGGCATGCATGAGAGTAACTAAGAATGCTTGTATGTTTAGGCCATGCTTAGGCTATTCTCTTGCTCTCTGTACATCCCTTGCTCAACCACTCCCTGCCCACCTACACCCTACTCACATCCTACTGACCTTCCTTGTTAATCACTGAATCTAATCAATAAATGCCTACAAACTTGTCCCTGGCCCCAGCTAGTGATTCTTCCAATCTTTCTCTTCCTTTCCTTTGCTTCCCTTTTTTTTTTTTTTTGGCTTTACCACATTGTGTTAGTTTCTGCTGTACAAGGAACTGAATCAGTTATATGTATACATATATCCCCTCCCTCTTGGACTGTCCTCTGCCCCAGCCCCAACCCACCCATCTAGGTCATCACAGTCCAGGAGCTGAGTAAAATAGCTAGTGGGCACTGCTGTCCTAATCTTCTGATCAGAACATCACCAATTAGCTTATCAAAGGGGAATGAGGGATGCACCCCTCTATTGGTTTCTCTGGTAATTGATGACTTAACCTGATATCAACTGCTAACTTCCCTCTCCACATCCTCTGGCCCCCTGCCAGCAGACTGCTGCCATATCTTGCCCATTGTCTGCCACACATGGTAGAGTATCAATTCAGGAACTTGCTTCTGACATGTAAGATCCCCCATTCATTACACCACTGATGTGTCTGCCACTGACTTTGAGCTCTTTATTCAGTCTTATGTCTGGGCAAGCACAGAGCGTGCAGCCCAAGTGCAGTCGTAATGCCTGCTTCTAAGCAACTCATGTTATGTGTCATATTGTTGTTATAATCTTATAACTGTCATCATCATCATTGTCATCATTACTCTTATTTTTTACATTTGTACCCTGATCTTCCCATCTTGCTGATTATCTAACATTTTAATCCCTTCTAAATACACACTTTGTCTTAATCTCTTCTAAATTATTAAAATTAACCTACACTTATCTTGATAACCCTTTACTGGGAGGGTTATTAGTTTCCTAGTGATATTTAGCTTTTCTTTTGTGCTCCTCTTTCCATGGGATTTCCCAGGCAAGAATATTGGAGTAGGGTCACCATGTCCTTCTCCAGGGGCTCTTCCCAGCCCAGGGATCAAACTCACATCTCCTGCTTGGCAGGCAGATTCTTTACAGCTGAGTTACCAGGGAAGCCATGCTTCTTATAGATACAATATAATATACATATAAGAATAGTATAATATTTTCAACATAGTGGCTAAGACTTGGTATTCAGACTTAAAATTTTCTTCTTATAACCCTGTTTCTAGTTGTGAAACAGGGTTATAAGCCTCTTTGGTGTTTCATGGTTCTTTGGCTCATGATCTGCCTCTCCTTGTGCCCTGAATCATGTTCTTCATCTCAGTGGGATATTTCACTCCATACTTGAAACAGTAGCTTTAGCCTCAGAATCTTTGTCTAGTGTCATTTTGCATACCCCGTAATAATCTCTCCTGTTCTTCATCACTGTGTCATCTACTAATGTTCCTTCTGTGAAGTTCTATTTGTTGTTGTTGTTTTAGTTGCTAAGTTGTGTCCAACTCTTTGCGATCCCATGGACTGTATGCCTGCCAGGTTCCTCTGTCTATTGTATTTCCCAGGCAAGAGTACTGGAGTGGGTTGCCATTTCCTTTTCCAGGGGATCTTCCCTGCTCAGAGACTGAACCCACATCTTCTGCATTGGCAGGTGGATTCTTTACTGCTGAGCCACCAGGGAAGCCTAATGTTCTATTTACTCTTCTCCAAAATTCTGGGAAATTATATAACCAAATGCATCAGAACCACCTGATAACACAGGCATGAGGAGTCAAACTTTTTAGCTGCCTTATTACTGCCCTTGCCTTAAGCCAGAAACTACCAAGAAGACACCTGTAGTTGAAAAAGTTGAGTTCATTACTTATTGCCAAGAGGAAAAAGTGTACCATGGGGTCAGAAGCCGTTGAAAAGAACCTCTGATAAAAGCTGAACTTCAGTTGAGTGATCTGGGGAGAGGGTTTAAGGAAGTAGAGCATTACTCTGAATTGAACGTTGTCAGGAAGCAGGGTAATTTTACAATTTGGTGCCTTAAAAAGTCTTATTTAGGAAGAGGGAAGATAAGCCTATCTTGGTAATGCAGCAGCAGTGACCCAGATTAGCTGGGAAAGGGGGACACATGATGCCTGTGGCTCAGACAGTGTTCATAAGAGGTCTGTATTCAGACATAATTACAGAGCGTTTTGTGTTTGTCTTGATTCTTCATGGTCATAGAGTGTCCTTGCCTAAAGTTGATGTTCTGTGAAATTGGTTCTGTTCAACATGAGGATACCACAGCCAGGTGTGAGAGCCAGGGCAGTGTCCAGAAACAAGACCTAAGTGATAGCACCGGGCCAGGTCCTGGATGTCAGGGGCTGTTTTCTCTCTCATGATAAAATTCTTTGCTACTTCAGTAATTAAACTTACTTCCATGAAATCCACTTTCCTCTACTTTGGTGATAAGATTCTAACAGTTCTTTGTAATTTCCTCCCTAAGCCCTATGGTATGCTCAACCCATTGCGTATTTTAATACAAAATTTGATTCCTCTTAAGCTTAGCAATATGATGATGATCAACAAGGACCACAAAAGTAGATTGATCTATGTATAATAACTACAAAGGGCACAGATTGTTAGGGAACTGATTATTTTTTGTACTTATACCATAAACACTAATTTTTTATGTAAATATAAACCATTGGCATATAGGAAATAAATGGAATAAAATTTTAATTTTATTTAGTGAAAGTTACTTGTGACGATTTTAAAGGGTCTTTCCACTTACTATATGGAAAAGAATTTAATAATCAGAGACTGGAATTTTGGAGTTGGGAATTATGATGAATCAAAATAGCTCTTGAAATATATATCTAGGCTAAACATATAAATGTGGTTTAAAAACTTACTACTTAGACATTCTAGATGCCTACTAAAAAAAGTGAGATAATCTTTTTCTTTTACATAATGGACTGTCATTATCATCAGTTTTGCTTAAAGAAAAGAACATCTAAGTGATTTAAGTTCATGATTGAATTTATTCAATTCAATATTGAATTTGGATAATCTTTAAGCAATGTATGGATTTGAAATGAGTAGAAACTGACAAATGTCCCATGCTAATAATCTGCTTTGTAACTTGTTACAGATATGTAGAGAAAGTGTTGTGGGTGGAAGGCTCTGAAGAGAGAAGGAAATAAGTTTATATAAATCAGGCCTATTCTGTAAGTCACACATGAAAAAATATCTTCCACAATGTAATATTTAATGTATTTGTAATATTGCTAAATATAACACTTTTTTTGACTTTACATATATGATCTTTAAACATGAGCTATTTAATAGGCTCAAGATTACCAGTTTCATATGTAAGATTAAGTTTCTTCATCTTTGACTTTCTTGATTGGTTTTAGAATAGAATAAAACAATAAAGAAGAAATAGTTACTTATTTTCCAACTCTGCTTTATTTATCATATTATCTTATTAGTGAGGATAGGATGTTTTGATTGAGCTTCATGAAATTTTGCCTTTAGTTATCCTTGAAGATATGATCTAAACCAAGAAAGATGCTCATTTTTCATTGTCTCTTTACAGTTTACTCTTCTGTATGATTCTATTTCATCTTTCCTGTTTTCAAGTAAAATGTGTAGCTTTTTTTTATGTGAACCAGAAATAATAATTTACAACAGGAAATGGAAGTTAAAAAGTTAAAATTCAAGTTAAATATTTAACTTTTAATTAGACAATAAGGCTTAAATCATTTTAAAGACTATAGATACTTGTCATGGGCCTAGAGGTGGGTTTATTCACTCTTTAGTACAATCGAAGGCAGCACTTTGGATCCTTAAATCTGAATGGTTCAATAATTAAATTACAGAAGACTCCTGATAACATATAATTCTTTGTTAACAGTAATAAAAGGGAAATAATACAATAAATATCCATTGGCTACTTGGGAACATAGTCTATTCTTGGAGTCTGTTTTATGTGGGGTCAAATTAGTATAATGTGCTTTTGGATATGTGTGTTCTTTAATATTATTGTCTAGAAGTTTACTACAGATGGACTTACATTACTGCTTTTTGTCAAAAGAAGTATTTTGAGTACCCATTTAAGCAGCAGGTACAATCTGAAATGAAAAGGATTCAAGCCAATCCGTTTTCCTACCTGAAATATTCCTGCACATGGTGTGCTTCTGAAAACTCTTTAACACATCACAGGTATCCTCAAAACCGTTGTTGTGACTGATGCCAGAATAAAAAGGTAGCTTTCTTATTCTTGTTTACATATATTCCTTTCTTCTCGGAGCATATCAGGCTTGGAGGCAAACAGTGGCAATGGTTTTCAACTGCAAAAACTATCCAGATGATTTCTTCCAGAGTCTCCTTTTCCTCCACTGTCATTAGGCTTAGATTCTCCTCTCGTCCATCCTATCCTTTTTGAACTGTCATAATGCATCTACATTTTACACATCTACTGGCCAAACAAGAAAGATTACATGTTCAACAAAAAGCAGGCTCATATAATCATTTTTTCCATTGTTTCTTTCCAACAAGGTCCAGTTATTGACTCTAGACTAAGTAAATCAAAGGGTCGATGTCTCCTGCTTACTCTTCCATGGCTGTTTGCAGCGGACCTCTCCATCTCTTGATCTTTGTTCCTCACCCCCATCCCCACATCTCTTCTCCAACTCCCATGAGGCTGAGCATGGCCCTAAGTCCACCAACCTCAGCCTGGAATGTGAATTGGGAAAGTGAGAAATTAGGGGATTAAATACTTCCTAATGTTAATATCAACTGAAGTCTGTGCAGGCTCTTGTTATCTGCTCTGCTATTTGTAGAGCAAATACTATGTCACTTCAGCCTAAGCCAATATAAAAGAACTGTCAAGCCCCTCAGTTCCTTTGACCTTTAGTGTATTGTCTCTGCTTTTACCAGGACTGTTACTTCAGTTCTTACCCAGTTTCCATTAATTTTCTTTCTACCCTTGCTGTGATGCTCCAGAGCACCATCAGAAAAATAAAATAAAATAAAGGCTTAACCAGAATCTCTCTCCCACTTATGATGATGGCTGTAAGGCAGCTTTCGTTTTACAGCCCTCTTTGCCACAGCTGCTGCCATGAACTGCACCATCTTCCCACTAATCCAAACTCTGTCAGGAATGAGTCCACCTTCTCCTCATTAGACTGAACACAAGTCTTAGTGCAGAGCTATCTATCTTCCCAGTATTTGCTTACTTTTATATGTAGATTCTCATCCCAACTTACTGCTTTTAACTTGGCCCTTTAAAAATGAAAACACTTATCCCATCCCTTTCCCTATCTACAATTACTTAACAGTTCTATTCTGCTTCCAGAATAACGTTCAATCTCCTTGAAGTATTATACAAGGAGCTTCACCATCTGGCCTTCACCCCTTCTTCTCACTTTTTCTCTTCCTTTAAAAATCAATTTTTGTTATTTTACAAATATATCACTCACTCCTATCTTGAATTTGTGCTATACACCAGCTTTCCACCAGTCATCCACTTTACACATGGTCGTACTCATGTCAGTACTACTCTCTCAATTCTTCCCACTCTCCTCTTCCTCTCCTGTGTCCACATGCCCATTCTCTATGTCTGTTCTTGCCCTGAAGATAGGTTTATCTGTACCATTTTTCTAGATTCCACATCAGTTCAGTCGCTCAGTCATGTCCGACCCTTTGCAACCCCATGAATTGCAGCATGTCAGGCCTCCCTGTCCATCACCGGAGTTCACTCAGACTCATAGAGTAATTGGTCAAATCCTAAACAAAGAATTACACTTTTTGTGTTGATTTTCTGATTGTAGAATTATATAGCAAATGTTTGTAAAGATTTCAATAAAATTTTCCGGCTAAACAGAAATGACACAGGTAGAATGGTTACTGAAATTTCTACACAAATCTCTTATCAGAAACATGAACTTAACTATCCATGCCCAAAAATACCTTCACAGAAACTCAGGATTCCAAGTAAGGGATGATAGTATCTGGGTCAAGGAGGTACTGTATTTTGAAGAGATTTTAAGAGATACATAATGGATGGCCTCAAACTTTTTAAAGCAGGAAATAAAACTTTATCCTGAGAAGATAGGTTTCCAGGGAAATACTTAGGAAAATGAAGATGCCACAGCAAAACCAAGAGAGTGAAGGCAAGAGTCACAAGATAGGAAAAAAGTAAAGGACTGCTTATCACAGCTCAATTCACTTACAATCTTGTTTCTAAAATGTATATAGATATCAAATGAATGTTTGTTAGTTTTTTAAAAGGACAAATGGTATTTGTAAACTTAAAGAAAAATAGACAATTGTCTTATTTGCCCCACCCTGTCCCACTCCCCATGTTAAATTTTAGAATACTGAACTATTTTTAGATGACATACTTAAAGTGTTCTTGATGTTTAAAAAAAAAAACAAAACTGTGTTTTTTTTTAAATACAATTTCCTCCTGTAGAAGAGAAGGATCTAACTTTTATGTATTAAATATAATACCACTCCATACATCACATCTATATACATACTTCTCATCTTCCATCTAATAGTGTAGTAATAGTATTGACTGTGTAAATCATTATAAATTTTCTGAGCAGCAGAGCCAAGAAATAAACAATGAATGCTTTCTTTCTGGTGCAATTTATGTTTTCCTGGTGTTAATTGCATCCTTAAATCCTCTGTCCTCTTGGTCCAATATTAATTGGTTTGTTTTTTTCCCCTTGACCTGTGACATAATTCTTACTGTGAAACTTCCCTTCTGCTGTTCCTGGAAATTCCCTATGCCTCTCATTTGTTGTATTAGTTATTTCCTTAATTCCCCGTCTACTTTTACTTCCTTGTTTCAGTAAAATTTATATTCTGAGATTTCTTGGGCTCCTTATAAAACAATAAAAGAGAAGTAAAATTTAGGACCGTGTGTATATTAAAATGTCTATATCCTCTTTCTGGAAAATATGTTTGCACAGAGAATAACAGCTGGAGATAATTTTTGGACATTTTTGAAGAGATTGCTACTTGACTTGTAAATCCCCAGTGCTGCTGTCTGTTTTCTCTTCGATTTGTATGTGACATTACTCTCAAGCCCACCAGAGGTTTTTAAGAATTTCTCTTTATTCTTGGTACCTGTGATGTGAAAACATGCAGCTAGGTCATAGCCTGTGGTCCTTTATATCCACTCTGCTGTAGATGGGCGACTTTCTGCACTCTGGGGATTTAATGTCCTTTGATTCTGGAAAACATTCATGCATTCTATCCTATTTCCACTTTGTCTGGTTTTGTTTCCTCTGGAAACCCCATCTGTGGATGTTGGGTCTATTCTATAGCTAGCTACTCTAATGCTGCTCCGTGGCTCCTATGTACTCAGATATTCCAAATGCTTGCTCCACTGTGTTCTACTATCATGGTTTTCTTTTTCCAGATTGCTGTCTTTTATTTATGTGGATTTTAGGACTTCATGGTTTTCTTTTTAAAGTGATTCTTTCCTATTTATTTTTTAAAATTATGATTAGAATTTTTATATTAATTTTTAAATTTTTGGCTGTGCTGGGTCTTCATTTCTGCGCAGGCTTTTCTCTAGTTGTGGTGAGTGGGGACTACTATCTCTTTGTGGTGTCTTCTTTTGTTGCGGTACATAGGCTGTAGGTGCATGGGGTTCAGTGGTTAGGGCTCCCAGGCTCTAGAGCACAAGTTCGGTAGTTGTGATGCACAGGCTTAGTTGCTCCACGGCATGTAATTATCTTCCTGGACCAGGGACTGCGTTGGCTGGTGGATTCTTTACCACTGAGCCACCAGGAAAGCCCCATGGTTTTTTACTAGTTTCATGATACAAAATTATCTCTTAGTTGTCTGATGATGGTAATCACAAAAATATTTTTTTTTTTTATTCCCTTTTCTTGTATTCAACCTTATTGTTTATTTGTATTTGACTTTTTTCATGCAAGTCAGAAGTATTCCTCAAATGTCTGGTGGTTGTCCATTTATATTTAAGATTGTGGCAAAATGAATACAGATTTCATTCTAGAGTTGCACTGTCCAATATGGTAGCCATGGCACCCCACACCGGTACTCTTACCTGGAAAATCCCATGGACAGATGGCTGGAATCACTGGAAGGCTGCAGTCCATGGGGTCGCTGAGGGTCAGACACGACTGAGCGACTTCACTTTCACTTTTCACTTTCATGCATTGGAGAAGGAAATGGCAACCCACTCCAGTGTTCTTGCCTGGAGAATCCCAGGGATGGGGGAGCCTGGTGGGCTGCCGTCTCTGGGGTCGCACAGAGTCGGACATGACTGAAGTGACTTAGCAGTAGCAGCAGCAGCCCCAAGTGACTATTGAGAACTTGAAACATAGTTAACCCAGATTGAAATGTGTTCTAAGAGTAAAGTAAAAACCAGACTTTTAACACTTTGTGCCCCTGCAAAAAAATCTCATTAATAATTTGTTTATTTAAATGATAGTATTTATGATGTTGTAGTAAGCAATATATAATATTAAAAGTAATATTACCTAGTTACTTACATTTTCAATGTGGCTACTGGATATTTTAAAGGGATATTTAGCATGAGGCTTGTATCATACTTGCCCCAGACAGTACTACTCTGGATTGAGCAGAAGGTCCTGACCATTTCACTGTGCTCCCTGACCTCCTCTCCACTTCAGCTAATAAATAGTGTCAAGTGTTTTATCTTGTGCCAGTTTCCTTAGAAAGGAATCCTGTAATGTTTTGCTTGATAGAGTTCTGGAATTGGCAGTGGAAGAGAAATCAGTGTGAGGGCTTAAACTTACTTCGACATGGATCTCCCTCATATCCCTAGCTGGGCTTCCTTGTCTTAGGTCCAGAAATCTCTTACTCCATGTTTCAAAAGAGGAAACACCCCATCTTCTGACAGATGAGGAGGAAGGAGAGAGCAGGCTGTGTAAAGTATATGGAGAGAAGATTTAGGTTTAGGACTTTCTGAGATATTCAATCAAGTTAAGACTCTGCTTTCCGTGCACCCCATGGTCCTATGTGGACTTATAGAGTAGATTCTTTTTGCTTATAGAGTAGATTCTACATGTTTAGAATCTTACATGTAGGATGTTTGAGCAATTACCATTAGTCCATTATGCTTTCTGTATGTTGACTGATTTCTTGTCTTCACTAATCTAAATCTTTGAGCTGAACATGTGTGTTCCTATTTTTATAAATTCTACCTACAACTTTCATTTTAATGAGATTTCAGATGCAAGTGAAAATGTATTCCACCTGCCACATTTAACCAGAGGTCATAATTTTAAATCTTAATATCTTGTTATTCCCTTCTATCTATTCTGTCAGATTATGTTCAGGTACTTGAGTCTCCTATAAACTCCTCTAATATGTCCATCTCTCTGTAGATAGGAACCTTATGGCAAGCCAGGCTTAGCTTGTGCACATGCCTTTTTCCAACCATACCAATTACATTTCTAAATGATCTACGTGATTTATCTAATTTTATTTCCCACGAATCCCACTTTCTTCTACTTTTTTACATTTAACTCATCTTCTAGGGAAGATTAAGGATGTAAGAGTTCTATGAACATATTCTTAGGAATTCAGTCCCCATTGATCTCTTTCTTAGCTAAACTTCTATCATGTGTGTGTTTCCCACAATTTATAGTTTTTTATACTATGATAAATTATACTGTGAGGTATTAATCCACATGGTTTTATTCTGCCCACTTCATTCTCTTTTCTAACTGCAAGATATGAAGCTGCATATTGAGGGAGAACTTTTAGTGGACCTAAGGAACTGACATTCGGTTACTATTCAGTCTTATTAAAGACTAGGAAAATAGTTGTGCCCTAAGCATGAATTCATCTCACATGTTAGTAAAGTACTGCTCAAAATTCTCCAAGCCAGGCTTCAGCAGTACGTGAACCATGAACTTCCAGATGTTCAAGCTGGTTTTAGAAAAGGCAGAAGAACCAGAGATCAAATTGCCAACATCCGCTGGATCATGGAAAAAGCAAGAGAGTTCCAGAAAAACATCTATTTCTGCTTTCTTGACTATGCCAAAGCCTTTGACTGTGTGGATCACAATAAACTGTGGAGAATTCTGAAAGAGATGGGCATACCAGACCACCTTCCAAATAGGAAAAGGAGTACATCAAGGCTGTATATTGTCACCCTGCTTATTTAACTTATATGCAGAGTACATCATGAGAAAGGCTGGGCTGGAAGAAGTACAAGCTGGAATCAAGATTGCTGGGAGAAATAGCAATAACCTCAGATAGGCAGATGACACCACCCTTATGGCAGAAAGTGAAGAGAAACTAAAAAGTCTCTTGATCAATGAAAGTGAAAGAGGAGAGTGAGAAAGTTGGCTTAAAGCTCAACATTCAGAAAATGAAGATTATGGCATCTGGTCCCATCACTTCGTGGCAAATAGATGGGGAAACAGTGGAAACAGTGTCAGACTTTATTTTTTTGGGCTCCAAAATCACTGCAGATGGTGACTGCAGCCATGAAATTAAAAGACGCTTAATTCTTAGAAGGAAAGTTATGACCAACCTAGATAGTATATTAAAAAGCAGAGACATTACTTTGCCAACAAAGGTCCGTCTAGTCAAGGCTATGGTTTTTCCAGTGGTCATGTATGGATGTGAGAGTTAGACTGTGAAGAAAGCTGAGTGCCAAAGAATTGATGCTTTTGAACTGTGGTGTTGGAGAAGACTCTTGAGAGTCCCTTGGACTGCAAGGAGATCCAACCAGTCCATCCTAAAGGAGATCAGTCCTGGGTGTTCATTTGAAGGAATGATGCTGAAGCTGAAACTCCAATACTTTGGCTACCTGATGTGAAGAGTTGACTCATTGGAAAAAACTCTGATGCTGGGAGGTTTTGGGGGCAGGAGGAGAAGGGGACGACAGAGGATGAGATGGCTGGATGGCATCACCGACCTGATGGACATGAGTTTGAGTGAACTCTGGGAGTTGGTGATGGACAGGGAGGCCTGGCGTGCTGCGATTCATGGGGTCACAAAGAGTCGGACACGACTGAGCGACTGAACTGAACAGAACTGAAGCATGGATAAAAGTGGAAACACAGACTTTAGACATGAATGAATCCCAAAGAGCTGTTGTGATCCTTTCTCAGCCAACTCACTCCTAAAGGCAAGTTTTCTTCTCCCTTTCAACTCTCAAGTGGCAGGACCTCAGAACACAAGTGTTATCAGAGAGAACAAACCTCAGAAAACACTGCCTCAGAGACTACGGCAGTGAAGTATCCGGGGCTGTGTGTGGTACGTAGGTCGCTGTTTAGAAGCAGATTCATGGAGCCCCTTGGACCCTAACACTGAGCTCAAGGCCCCTGAAGGTTATGCAAGTTATCTGAGAAAAAGAAAGGCACCACCTGCAAAGTGCTCAAGGCCAGAACCAGGGAAAGTCATAGCCGCAAATTTTTAGAGGGCATGCTCTGTGTTCTCATCTCCTTCTCTGAAAATAGCCTGTACTGAGAAAAATGTAACAAGAGTTTTAAACTTGAAATGACTAACGAACAGCAAAAACGAAATTTCTTAAAAGTGACTAAATATGCTGTATCAGACAGAATGGAGGTTTGAGATAAAATGAAATTTAGTGCAACAAAATTTTGGTTTTGCACACCTGAGTCTGTAATTGTAAAACTCATTTCCATTTCAGTAATATACAGTATGCAGCCATTCCCAAAGTTTCTTTCTCACAAAAAACAAACAAAAAAGAAAACCTTTTCCAGGTAACCATGATTATTTTTCTTTGTTTTAGATTAATTTTATATTTCACATTCCCTTTGTCAGGTTAAACAGTTTTGTTTCCCATAGTGATAGAAACTTGGAATTAATTTTTATTTTGAACTTTGATTTTTGAAAACTTAACATGTAATATTTTCTCCTTAACCCACTCCAGTATTCTTGCCTGGAGAATCCCAGGGACGGGGGAGCCTGGTGGGCTGCCGTCTATGGGGTCGCACAGAGCCGGACACGACTGAAGTGACTTAGCAGCAGCAGCAGGAGACAGGAGATGGTCTTGATTTTGATTTGAGCGACTTCAGTTTCACTTCTCTTTTCATGCACTGGAGAAGGAAATGGCAACCCACTCCAGTATTCTTGCCTGGAGAATCCCAGGGACGACGGAGCCTGGTGGGCTGCCGTCTGTGGGGTTGCACAGAGTCGGACACGACTGAAGCGACTTAGCATAGCATATGCAATTTAAGCAAATAATTGTATTATCAAGATGGTATGACAGCCCAATATTTAAAAATGGCTGCTTTAGAGAAGAGTTAGAATTTTGGAAGCTGATAGTTATTTCCTAATATTTATTATTTGACAAGTAAAGTTCCCCCCATATTCTGATCTACTTTTGTTGGAGCATTCTCTTATTTGCAGACAAGTGTCCTAAGTGATACAACCATAGCTTGGCATTCTTTGACCTTGAGCGGTTTACTTGACCTCTCAGTCCTTTTGCCTCTCAGTACTTTGGTACTTTTCAGTTCAGTTCAGTCACTCAGTCGTGTCCGACTCTTTGAGACCCCATGGACTGCATGGTACTTCTACTATTAGTAAATTAAGGAAACCAACAATTCTTACTTCAAATTATGGTTATGAAGATTAATTTAGATAATCCATATAGAGTCCTTAGAAAGGTGTTTGCCTGCAAAGTGCCCTCGATGTGAGCCATTTGTATTACATGACACACTTTGGGCTTTTAAAAATTGTGCTTCTGATAAGTTTTATCATTTTACACATTAAACACCAAGTGGTTTTCCAAGGAATAAAAAATGGTGATGTGATTATTTTAAAAGTCAGTCGACACACAACAAGAATTTGTCTGCTGCCCTCCAATAAGATTCTAGAGAGAAGTTCAATGCCTTTTAAAAGCACTCTCCATATGTATACATATATCCCCTCTTTTTTTTGATACCCTTCCCATTTAGGTCACCACACAAAACTGAGTATAGAGTTCCCTGTGCTGCATAGTTCAGTTCAGTCACTCAGTCGTGTCCGACTCTTTGCGACCCCATGAATCGCAGCACGCCAGGCCTCCCTGTCCATCACCAACTCCTGGAGTTCACTCAGACTCACGTCCATCGAGTCAGTGATGCCATCCAGCCATCTCATCTTCTGTCGTCCCCTTCTCCTCCTGCCCCCAATCCCTCCAAGAATTAAAGTCTTTTCCAATGAGTCACTTCTTCACATGAGGTGGCCAAAGTATTGGAGTTTCAGCTTCAGCATCAGTCCTTCCAATGAACACCCAGGGTCTCATTACTTACTATTCTATACATAATATTTGGAACTCCTTTCTATCTCTGGATTGGATGCTGCCAGATTCAAAATGATTTTTGCTCAAATAAGCTCAATATTTAAAAAATATAAAAGTACTTATCAGAAATAGCTTTGGTTATATATAGTCTAAAGGAGGACAGGACATTAGACACCATTTAGGTGGTATTTTCAATTAGACCTAAATAATTATTTGGCCTGTAATCTCATTCTACAAGGTTTCCCATATACCTGAATGTTTATTTGTGGTTTTAAACATGGAAGCTCTGTGAATTTCAGGGCAAGAAGAGTCCAGTCCCTGTCTCCAAGGACTTTGAGAGTTACCTATTGGATAGAGGAGAGCAAGACTCTGCTTTTTTTTTTTTTTTTTAATTTTATTTTTTCAACACCAAAAACATTTTGTAATGGGGTATAGCCAATTAACAATGTTGTGAAATTTCAGGTGAGCAGTGAAGGGACTCGGCCATATATATACATGTATCCATTCTCCCTGGAGAAGGAAATGGCAACCCACTCCAGTGTTTTTGCCTGGAGAATCCCATGGATAGAGGAGCCTGGCAGGCTACAGTCCATGGGGGTCACAAAGAGTTAGACATGACCGAGTGACTGAGCACATCCATTCTCCCCCAAACCCCACTCCCATCCAGGCTAGCACATAACATTGAGCACGAGTTTCATGTGTATGCAATAGGTTTTTGTTGGTTATCCATTTTAAATACAGCAGTGTGTACATGACTTTCCCAAAGTCCTTAGCTATCCCTTCCCCCCAGCAACCACGAGCTCATTTTCTAAATCTGTGAAGACTCTGCTTCTTATTACCTAAATTCAGTTGAGCAACAGAGAAGAGGGAAGGAGTCCAGGACACACTGCTGGCCAGAGGCCAGAGGAAGGGTTACACAGAGAAGGAACATGCTGCCCTCATACTGCCTCTGGGTTTGGTAAGGTTAGTACAGCTTAGAATTGAATATGATCAGAAAGCATTATAACTGGCTGGCACCAGTAGATCTTAAAATGAATGACCTGAGATTGTGAAGAAGAAAAACTTTTTTCACAGAGATAGCATCTTTATTACCATTATCAATGATACCAGTAATTGCAACTAGTTGTTTTAATAAATGCATATATTTCATCTTACTTGATCTCCATGGTATTATGAGATAAATATTGTTATCATCCTCATCTTTTAGAGGAGGAAACTTAAACACAGAGACGTCAAGCAACAGGTCCAAGACCATTTGGGATACTCACTATCAACCCAACAACTTGTCTCCACAATCTGCAATCTTACCCACTCACTCTCTGTCCCAAAGTTCCTCTGCAGAACCCAGGCTATCAATGTGTGTCCCAGAGCACATGAAAAAAGAAAAGACCCAACCAACCATCAAGAATCCTGTCCTGTGTGACCAGAGGCAATTGATCAATAGACATCAAGCCAAGCAAGCTTTTACAAGATAAACTCCCTTTGTGGACAATTGCTATATTTGGGCTTCACAAGAAGTCGATAGTTACCAACTTATTTGCTTGCCAGACCCAGAGCAGTCTGAATTCCCTTTTTTCCTGCAGCCCAAAGGACTGCCCCTTTCCCCATCTCAAGTCTCTCTGTCTCTCTGTCTTTCCTGTCCTCTCTTCTTCATTCTTCCTGTTTACAAAGATAAAAAATACAGGTCACAAAAGGTTATGTGTGTGTGCTAAGTCGCTTCACTAGTGTCTGACTCTGTGTGGCCCCATGAACTGTAGCCCGCCAGGCTCCTCTGTCCGTGGGGTTCTCCAGGCAAGAATACTGGAGTGGGTTGCCATTTCCTACTCAGGGAATCTTTCCGACCCAGGAATTGAACCCCTGTCTCTTACGTCTCCTGCATTGGCAGGCAGGTTCTTTACCCCCAGTGCCACTTGGGAAGCCCTACCAAATATTGTAAGATAATTTGTAGACTTAACCTTTCAAGTCAGATATACCACCTATATACTCCCTTTTGCCTTTTCTTAGAAAATTTTAATTGTCCTTCTAATTTAATTCAGCACTTCCCCAACTGTCTTTATGAAACACTGTTCCAGTAGATGTTAATAAAGATATCCTAGGGGGACACATGGTCAAATAAGTTTGGGAAATAAGGCATACCAGGACCTTCTCTTGGAGCTGTGTTATGAGAATAGTAAGACTGAGAAATCATGAAGTAAGGAAACTGTTGAATATGACTTTTAATTTAAATATTCTGGGTCCTCTTATATACTAGGCTCAGTTTTGTTTTGTTTGTATTGGAGTATGAAAAAACTTTTAAAGTGAGAGGAACAAAAGAGATTAGAGGAAAATCCATATTTCTAAAAAGTCAACTTCTATGACATAGTACTACAATATAGACTATTCATATTGTAAGAATGTTTTATGGTAAAAATTATTGAACCAACAAAGTTTTAATTCAAAATATTTTTCCTCTGTGCTTTCAAATGGAAATAAATTCTCCCCATGTTTATTACTTTTTAAAAATACAATTGCATTATTGTTTCTGTCTTATTATGAGTTAGCATTTATACAACCTCAGGTTTCTTATTTCCTTAGCCTTGAATATAAATGTTTGCTTTCTCTAACCCCTAACATTCCCAGTAAGATGATATGCTTTACCTGTAGTAAGAGATATTTGTTGTTGTTCAGTTGCTAAGTTGTGTCTGACTCTGCGACCCCATGAACTGCAGCATGCTGGGCTTTCCTGTCCTTCACGATCTACCTGAGTTTGCCCAAACTCATGTCCATTGAATCAGTGATGCCATCCAACCGTCTTATCCTCTGTCATCCCCTTCTCCTCCTGCCCTTAATCCTTCCCAGAATCAGGGGTTTTTCCAGTGAATTGGCTCTTCGTTTCAGGTGGCCAAAGTACTGGAGCTTCAGCTTTAGCATCAGTCCTTCCAATTAATATTCAGGGTTGATACCCTTTAGGATTGACTAGGTTGATCTCCGCAGGAGCCTGGTAGGCTGTAGTCCATGGGGTTGCTAAGAGTCGGACACGACTGAGCGACTTCCCTTTCACTTTTCACTTTCATGCATTGGAGAAGGAAATGGCAACCCACTCCAGTGTTCTTGCCTGGAGAATCCCAGGGATAGGGAAGCCTGGTGGGCTGCCATCTATGGGGTCGCACAGAGTCGGACACAACTGAAGCGACTTAGCAGCAGCAGCGGGTTGATCTCTTTGCAGTCCAAGGGACTCTCAAGAGTCTTCTCTAACACCACAGTTTGAAAGCATCAATTTGTTGGCACTCAGCCTTCTTTATGGTCCAACTCTCACCTCCATACCTAACTATTGAAAAAACCATAGCTTTGACTACACAGACCCATGTTGGTAAAGCGATATTCCTGTGTTTTAATACACTGTCTAGGTTTGTCACAGGTTTTTAATCCAAGGAGCAAGCATCTTTTAATTTCATGGCTGCAGTCACCATCTGGAGTGATTTTGGAGTCCAAGAAAATAAAATCTATCACTGTTTCCACTTTTTCTTCATTGATTTGATGTGATGTGACCAAATGCCATGATCTTAGTTTTTAAAAAGTTGAGTTTTAAGCCAGCTTTTTCACTCACCTTTTTCACCTTCATCAAGAGGCTCTTTAGTTCCTATTCACTTTCTGCCATTAGAGTGGTATCATCTGCATATCTGAGGTTGTTGATATTCTCCTGGCAGTCTTGATTCCAGCTTGTGATTTATCCAGCCCAGCATTTCTCATGATGTACTGTGCATATATGTTAACTAAGCAGGATGACAATATACAGCCTTGATGTACTCCTTTCCCAATTTTGAACCAGTTCATTGTTCCATGTCCAGTACTAACTGCTGTTTCTTGTCCTGCATATAGATTTCTCAGGAGGCAGGTAAGGTGGTCAGGTATTCCCATCCCTTTAAGAATTTTCCACACTTTGTTGTTGTCCACCCAAAGACTTTAGTCACAATGAAGCAGATGGTTTTTTTTGGAATTCCCTTACTTTTTCTGTGATTCAGCAGATGTTGGCAATTTGATCTCTGGTTCCTCTGCCTCTTCTAAACCCAGCTCGTACATCTGGAAGTTCTTGATTGATGTACTGCTGAAGCCTAGCTTGAAGGATTTTGAGCATAATGCAATTATACGGTAATTTGAACATTCTTTGGCATTGCCTTTCTTTGGAACTGGAATAAAAACAACTTTTCCAGTCCTGTGGCCACTGCTGAGTTCTGCAGATTTGCTGGTATATTGAGTGCAGCACTTTAATACCATCATCCCTTAGGATTTGAAATAGTTCAGCTGGAATGCTATCACCTTCTCTAGCTTTGTTTGTAGTGATTCTTTTTAAGGCCCACTCAACTTCGCACTCTAGGATGTCTGGCTCTAGGTGAGTGACCACACCATTGTGATTATCCAGGTCATTAGAAACGTTTTTGTACAGTTCTTCTGTGTATTCTTGCCACCTCTTTTTAATCTCTTCTGCTTCTGTTAGGTCCTTGCTGTTTCTATCCCTTATTGTGCCCATCTGTTCATGAAATGTTCCCTTGGATCTGGTAAGAGACACAGAAATATACCAATATATTTTTTAAAATTTATATTCCTTATGCAGCAAGAAATCTGTATCTTAAATACTTGCCCCTTGATACTTAGTCTAATATTCGTTTAAAAAATCATTGAAATCCTTCCAAATATATATATATATATAACTTATAAACTTAAATAAATTTAAATGAGCTTTCTAAAAGCTATACAGGCACCAAATAGTAACATAACAAAATACTGGTAAAAGGCATCCAGTATGGTTTTCTTTTCTCAATATTAAGTAAAAATTTTTGTGCTTTGAAGCAGAATTTTTAGTTCTTGTGCAATAGAAGTTGTAACTTTTGGCAGTTTAAATAAAAATTTATTTTAAATTCTAAGGTGAATATACGTATTGTTCCCTAACAATGCCTAGAAAAAGTGGACACTCAATTAATTTGAAATTAATTTCTTTAATCTTATATGTTTGTTGCCACAGAAGCTTTTCATATTTTCTTCCTTGAAGTCACTATCTTCTGGCAGAAACTGCCATATCTTACGAAGGATGGAGAAATATTCTCTGCCTTTATGTTAGACAACGTGTTCTTTGTGTTAGTCAGTACTTGGTAACTGGTCTCTGACTCATGCTTGAGGAAGAAGCTATGATGTTAGGTTCTCTATGAAGCTTCCCTTCTGAAAGCTACCCTCTCTGTAGGTTTCCCACAGTACCATAAACCTTCCATTAGACCATCTATTGTATGATTTCATAATAATTTTTCTATGTGTCTGCCATTCCATGAAGCTAGAGTTTTATAATTTCTGGACCCAGGAATATCTGGTGCCAAGGAGGAATAGTTTCTTAAATTAAGTAATTCTGTGAACCAATGAGTTTTTAACTATAATTTGTATATGAAAATAATAAATAATTTTGAAACATCAAAGTAGCATAGCACAATGCACCTGCTGAGAGATTTACACTGACACAAGGTAAGGATTTAGATAAGGGCAAAAACTGCCTTTCATGATCATGCATCCTTATGTCTTCTGACTAATCTTTGCTATTACTTGCCACCTGGATGCATAAACCTAAGGTGATGCATTTCATGCAAATGCTGGAAATCTTAGCATTTATCTAATTTTTTTAATTTTCTCTGTCAGTTGTCTCCTCTGTAGGAATGTAGACTAACCATACCTAATTACAGAATTTTCTATAGATTTAAATAATAACATGGAAGTATTTAGCCTGACAACTGATCCATAATAATATGTCAACAAATACTTGTCCTCCCCCTTATCCTTTCGTAGAACTTTTCAAGTTGTCCTTATAAGGAGGAATAGATAGTATTCTGTTTTTATATTTAATAATTTAATTTAGATAATTTTAAAAGCATATTTAAAATAAAATAAAATTTAAAAAGGCAAAAGCACTGGAACCAGAATAATTTAGAAAAAACTAACCTCACTCTAGTAACAGGGTACAGTATATGGGAATCAAAGAGGTGTAAACTATTCCAGTTACCCAGGAAATTAATATTAAATTGACTAGCACTTCTGAAAGTATAATGACATACAAAAAATATTAAAGTAATACACTAGCAAATATCATGCCAGATCCTGGGAGAAGATATGTGAAAAGAGGTGAAATACACAAAATAAAAATAAACAAAAAGAAACATTAGGAGAAAAAGAGAGCAATATTTTAGCTGAGGGGCTTTGTTTTTTTAACTGCTCTTAGGGCAATGTAAGATGAGCATTTCCTCAGATCCCTGAAACTTTATCTGTTAAATGATCAAGATTAGATGATTCTTAAAATTTCTTCACATTTTGTAATAAAAAGTCACGAGCAAGAGAGAAAAAATGTGTCATACATGGAAGTGGGTGAAAGGTCTTTGAACTAAGAGTCACAGCTATTTATAACTGAGTAAATGTGGATATCCCGTGAGCCCAGAGCCTTGTGGTTGTCTACTCTAGAATCTTTATGTGTAACTGTCCTCTATGTCTAAGCTACATCTCTAGAAGATGAGCTCCTTAAGGTAAGTGTTGCTAAACTATCCAAGCCAATTTGGGCACACATTGTTACTGGGTTATCTTGGTAAATGTTGGTAGCTTTCAATAAATAACAGTGGGGAGAGCTACAGATCTTTCTCAAAACAGGTACAAAGAAAGCCCTCTCAGTAGTGGCTTCTAACAGAAGCAGTAAAGTAGCAGTTAAATAGCGAGGTTCCCCAGCCTGCTCCATGGGATTGTGAAGTACCCACTCTCTGTCCTTCTAAGTGTCCCAATAGTTCTTGCCTGGAAGTTTCATCAGGGGCACACACAACATGCTAACTATAGAATTCAGCTAACTAGCCAATCCCACTCAGGCAGCCAGGAATGCCCTGAAATCAAGAGCTAGACAATAAACTTGGTGGGTTCTTAATATAGCCTGTGATATAAGGATAGAGAGTTAGCCAGTAATTTTTCTGGTCAGTTCATAAATCTTTGAAACCATTAATTTCACCAGTGAAAATCTCTCTGTTATATTTATTGTGAAAATTTCCAGAGTTTAGGAGAAAAGGCAACTAAAATACATATTTTGATTACATGCTAAGTAAACAGTTCTAGAATGAATAATCTCAACTAGGTTAGCTGTCCACTTAGATTAAAAGTGTTCAATACTCCATCACTGCATTTTATTTTCAAGGTTTTGAAGTACATTCCAGAAAATCTCACTGGAAGGATCAGGCTTTCTTCTTCTTGATGACAGGATTCTAAGAACACAGTGAACACATAACAGATTTTCATTAAGTATGTGTGTGGGTGTGTGTATGAGGCTACATGTCATCAACATTAATCCTTAGAGAATTAATGCCTTAAGTACTATCAGGAAAATCATGTATTTTTGTCTAATTTAGCATATACTGTAATGGCTTGATTTGCTTTTAGAATATATTTATCTTAGTTTCCTCTTATGAGTTGCATATATAATAGCATAGTCACCAAACATTGCTAATCTTACATGGCAAAAGAATGTCATAACTAGCGTAAACTTGAGCTTGTCCATTTTGCAAAGCCCTGCCCAGTGCTGCTATCATCTCCAGCTTTCCGCAAACTAGAATATTCACTGATGCCTTGTTTCTTATCCTGAAGGCCAGTGTGCAATGTTGTTCTGTGGTTCCTAGGAAGACTATAAAGTCCTACACAAAGACAAAGGATGAAAACAGTCAAGGGAATTGCTATAAGAAAATAAGTAGGGATATCTCTGGAGAGGGAGTTGCTTCTGTGTTCCTTTAAGCATCACAGAGTAATTGTTTCTTTTTTAAGGAAAGAACCAGGAGAGGAGAAGCTCCTTTTCAAGCTAGAGAGCTTGGCAAACACAAGCTGCAGGGTTTACTTTGGTTTAGGAATCCCACTGCCTCACTGGAGTGTCAATCAAAATTCCACAGCCATTCTTGGATACTCGGAGGTGGGGCTGACTGATGTACAGCGGTGATTTGACCCAGCACTTGAGGCAGACACAACAAGAGTCATCAGTGTTAATTTCGTTGTCCTCCAACCAGCATTCTGAAAGTGCGTTGACACTTGTGGCCTTGCACTTTTTCATCGGACTTCCAACTGGTAATTACACCTATATTATCACTGTGAAGTTATCTAACCTAACAAAGTAGGACTCAAAACCAGTGCCTGTAATACTAAAGTCTCTTACTTTGATCTGATTTTTGCATTGTTCTTGTCCAGTTTAAGTTGTATGTGCATTTTTTCTCTTCTCCTAATGAATAGAGTATATGAGATAGTATAGACATTAAGAAAGCCTGTCCCAAGCTTTTAGATAAGAAATTGTGTCTAAAAGGAAACAGAAGAAGTTGGTCAGGTTTTGTAATTTTGCTATGATGTTGTCAGTAATAACTAAATATTAGATGATAAGAGGACATTCAAAAATATTTGAAATTGTCTAAACCTTCCAACACACCTGTGCTTGTATACATGCTACAATGGAGGAATATCTTAGTAGAGCAATATATTAAAAGATCAAAAACTATCTTTTATTCTAAAGAAAATACATGCTCAGGAAGACTTAAATTATAGACAGCCACTTTTACCTGAAGAGGCAATTATAATGAGTGTTATTGTATATGTTTGGGACTCTCATATTAAGATTGTAAGGCAGAGCAGTTGTTCTTTCCAGTCTTGGAGCAAGAAGAATCTATCCTCCTCCATGGACAGGGAAGCCTGGTGTGCTGCAGTCCATTTAGCAAAGAGTCGGATACGACTTGGCCACTGAACAGCACCAACCAGTAGAGGTCACAGGCACTTTGTACTGGGACATTCCTGGAATGGATCTAGTCCATTAGGGGTTACTGTGACTTGCTAGACAGGTGACTTTGGAACTTTATTTTATCCTCAAGTTAGGGAAACTCAGTCATCACACTGTACACCTGACTTGGGCTACTGAATCTTTAATGCAATAGCTAGCAGGATACAAGCAGTAACATTATAAAATTTGCCATTAAATTAAAGCCAGTTTTCTCTTTGCAAATCATTGTCACGAGGTTTTTCATGGCAAGAACAAGCTACATAAAATAACAATGGGAGGCAGAGAAAACCAGGTATAAGAATTATGTAAAATTTTACAGATTCCACACTTAATCATTTTATTGGTCACATATAATCATTTCTATTAATGACATTTATTTCAGCCTATATTATTATACAGTGTTTTGTAAGGCTTACCTTAATTTTATTTCATTTTGATTATCTTAAATAGCTGGAAACTGTAAATTAAAATTAGATGCAGTGGTTTGCCTCAGTGAGTACTATGTCAAGACAGCAGACTAAAGAAAGTGTTTAACATAGAAAAGGACAGGAAATGTTAATAAAAGCTTATTCAAGGGACAATTCACAACTTTGCTTGCATCTTAGACAGATACAATTCTAATCGACATTTTGGTAGTTAATATTGTTACATAAGTATTCCAGACAATCCATAATTAAATATTTTGAATTAAACTCACAAATAATTGCAGACTTACAATTATGTATGTTACCTAAATGTAAATGATAACAAAACAAAAAAACTGAGAGGCATGCCTTATAGTAATGCTACTAAACAGATATATTTATATATATATATAAAGTTAAGGACTTTATGAATGCCAGCATTATGTAAATCACTTTGGAGAGTTGGATTATGTGTTGAATCTTGTTTATTCATTCAACACACATTTGTTTGCCCACAACAAACTAGGTATTGATCATTTCCCATTCCTAATTTCATCCACTTAACACTTTGGGTAATCAATTAATTCTCTAGTATGAACATCATTATTTAATAAATTCAATCTATCAATACAGGGGATGTTGTATAAGGGTCACTGCTCTACTGGATAACTGGGGAAACTTCCACTGAGATTGGTACCACAGTTTCTCAGATTTTTCCCTTAAGGATGATGAAAGATCAGTGGACTCCTAAGTATCTCGTCTGTGGAGTCTTGGGTTGCTTAGCAACCTGGTGACTATGGGCTTGCTATAGCAACCCAACGTATCAGTGAACGCAAAACTAACTTACCTGGCATTTTTCCAAATCTCCATATTTTTCCAGTATGAATATTCTGATGAGCTCTTCCATCACATGACTGTTTATTATTCACACAATCAAGCTAAATAATACTACAGTTTACCAAATTTTAAAAAGAATAACTTATAATAGTTAGTAAATACAAGAAAATTAAGCTTAAGCTCACTATGTAATTTTAGTTACTTGAAATTTGTTATGTCACCTGGTTATTATCCCATTGCCTAAATTTGATTATACATATGTTAAGATTTGCACTAAATTAGAAGCATGGGAAAGTTGGGCTAGTACAGTGTATCATCTATGTGATAATAAAAAGGCTCTATAAATGACTTCTATTAATATTTATAAATCCATAAATTTATCCATACATGTATATGTAGTGTATTTCAATGATATCTTATTTTACATTATAAACCCCCTTTTCACATATAAATATATCTTTAAAATTATTTACCACATTATTTCTCTTTAAAATCTTATATTTGTAATTTGTATACCCAAATCTATTAGAAAATTAATTTATTTGAAAAGCACATTTTTCCAATAATGGAAAAGACTGGGGAATGTAATCTCATTGTCAGTCTAAGTATTTGCTCTTTGTAGTATATTTTCAACTATTTTCCCCCTTTGATTTAAGGCATGTTTTGAGATTTTAATAGTATCTTTCAGTTTATCAGTTTTTTACATTGTTGTTCAACAACAGCAATCTTCTCTGTACCTCTTCATATGTAGGAACTGTATTTATCTTATCTCCTTATTGATTTCGACTCTCATGTTTATCACAGCCAATAGCACAGGTGGACCCAGCAGCCTTTCCTGAGACTAGAGTTCTTTAAGGTTTTAGTTACTGTCCTTTTCTCCTGGGTTTTGGCATTTATGCATTTTGTTTTGATATTTAATAAGAGTTTGTCATATTAAAAATTCTCTTGAGAATGAAAGAGTCAGTGTGACTTAGGTTTTTATGGGATAAGGATGCATTGGCTGCTACTTTCAATTTTTCTTTACACTTCATTTCTACAGAATTGTGCAACTGATAAAATTTTTGACCCCTCTAGTATGTCAGTTTAACTGGGTAGTGCCCATGTTAATGATGATATATCTCATCTCACAGATGGAAACAAGCAGGAAGACAAAAAGTGGGCTATTTTCATTAAATTAATTGCCATCAGAACAGAAAAGCCAATTCTCAGGGGTCCTTGTTTAAGGGTCCAATGACTGGGCTACCATGGCACCTTCAACAGAGGTACATTTGTGCAATTGGATAAAGGTCTATTTTTTAACAAAATAAGTGAGCAGTCCAGTACAAATGCACTAAATAACCCAAAGGGATCAAACTATTAGCAAGGGATCACACGTTAGCTTCTAAAGAGATAGTAGATTGGCATGTAAAATTAGATGGTAGAGTATAATATTCAGGAGACTTAGAATTTTTGATGGGCAAAAAACCCAATACAAGGAATGATCTATATTTAATCATTATTTTTGGCCTATGATTGAATTATTTTCATAAAGTTTTGAAATCTTTAATCAATATGTCTATTCCTGCAAATGAAGATATAAACATAATTGGTACAGCTGACCATTTATAATATTTGGGAAAAGCTTATCGTGTAGTGGTAAGTCATTTGTCCTTGTACCGCAGCTACTCAGTACATATCTGTGGAACAATAGAAGTAAGCCCTCCTTGAGAATAAATATTTCTCAGTGTGGAGGAACCAGACTGTTTAATAATTCAGATAACCAGTCCTTTTAAATTCTATGTTGGATAGCTTGGAAAAGTAAATACATTCTTCTGCCAAAGTATTTAACATACCCATGTCTCTTTAATGTATGTTGTGATGTAGTATAGGTTTTTCAGCATTTATTTGATGAATATCTGAATGCCTATTATGTGTCAGGAACTATTTTAAAATCTGGCATATGAAAGTAAATGTTCCCGACACAGTTCTCAGTGAATATATTATGGAGAGTTCCACTGTGACCTTCTCCCTTGGAAGTCATAAATGAGTATATCATGAACTGAGCTTTTTTGTTATACTTTGTATGAGTAGGACACTAAAGCATTCTGGAGATATAAAGATGAATAAATAGAGTCACGTGGCTTTTTGTATGTGCTTAATATTAAGACCTCTGCGTGTTGCACATGGTATACAAAACCATGTTGTAGGGACTGTTTATTTCCCTTTTTTTTAGGGACCTATTGATTAAATCATATTTCTTGATGATAGTTAATGAGTGAGAAATTTGGTTAGATGTTTAGTTATTTAAAATGTGTGTGATCTACAGTTCACATTTTACATAGAATCTCAGGATATGAGTTTGAGTGTTTTCAACTCAAACCATTGTATCAATTCAGGGATCTGGGGTTCAGTTAAGCTGAAAAACCTCAGAGTTAGCACTCTGTAGGCACAGTTAGATCAAACTGTTTGTTCTTCTGAACTTATCTGCTCTTGCCTCTTATTTGGGTGTTGGCTTTCACCCTACTTTCCTTGAAGTTCTAAGATGGTTCCTGGCAGCATTCGTACATGTTTCCTTATTACAAATAAATATGAAGATGGGGAGAGATAATAGTGAAAAGATCATTCCCACCCATACTGAACAAAAGGACAAAGCTTTTGTGAGTCCTGAGGAGATGTATGTTTTTATAACACTGAAGTTCTTATAACACTTTAACTTACAACAATTAAATAGGGATTTAATAAAAAAATACTAAATAGAACATTGACATTTTTAGAGGCAATATCATGTTCAGTTCAGTCACTCAGTCATGTCCAACTCTTAGCGACTCCATGGAAATATCATGTTAGTACCATGATATAAACTTTTGAATCTTTTCTTCTGTACTCAGTGTTGTGAGTCATCTCTGAAAGCGAAGTCAGTTGCTCATGGTTTCTGCAACACAAGTTACTTCTAACTACATAGGATATACTAATGATCTGTTAGGCTAGGCTAAGTTCTTGAAGAAGTATTATGATCTTCCTTTCCTCTGGGAAATTCTTAAACATGTGGAAATGTCCCTTAAAGGTTATGATTTAATCAAAAAGGCTGAACTTAGTTATATGTATTCATTATGTTTCATCTTTAAAAACTGAAGCCAGTTCCCTGAAACATATCTCAACACATATGCATTGGAATTTTAAAAAAACTGTGTTGTCTATTTTCAATTTTAATTTTAGTCACCTAATATTGGATGAAGATTGTCTGAAAGGATGACATTTTCAATGGTGGAATAGTTTATCACAAAAAGAAAAGGCTTCCCTGTAATTCGTTTGCACCAAAAGACTTAAAAAGAAAATCACTACAGTATTTTTTTTCCCTAACCTACGTGACATGGTAAATGAGCCAGAGAAATTTCAGTAAATAGCACAAATTTAGTTCAATCTTTATTTTGTTTTAGTTTCCTAGCTTAAAGAATTTAAATGTTTTCTACTATACAGGATGGTAAGGCGTGTGTGCACAATTGTGTCTTTGCGACACCATGGACTGTAGCCCACCAGGCTTCTCTGTCCATGGAATTTCCCAGGCAGGAAAACTGGAGTGGGTGGCCATTTCCTACTCCAACAGGATGGTAATATGAGATTTAAAAAATAAATGGCAGAATATGGTTCAGTTATAACCAAAATGTTTTTGGTAATATATGGAAATCTGTGATTGTGTATACACACTGAACTACCACTGGAGGGAGGATGTTTTTCACAACAAAACTACCAGTTAAGTGGGCAATGTGAACATATTAATAAAAGGTGTGAAGGGCCAAATGAATTTATGGTTTCTGGTAATTTAGGAATAGCTGTGATTTTATAATTGTATTAAGTTAATTTGCATGCAATTCCAAATTTATATACCTAAAACCCCACTGAATTTTGAAAAACTATTAGATAAAAAATGAGATGTCAAATAAAAATCAACTAGGATAGGTAACCAAGGAAGAAAAAAAGGAAAACAATGAAAACTGGGAAGCTTGCAGAGGAGAGAAGTCTATCCTGAAACTTCTAAAAATAGTATTTGGGGACAGGCTTCTTTATAACATGGGAAATATTTAGTGGTTTTTAATTTTGAGTTGCATGAAATGGTATGGTTTCCATGGGCTTATTTCACCTCCAAATATTACTTTTAATGTAGTCCTCTTTTCTACAACCTACTGTGATTATCCAGTTTTCCCTGAGGGGTTGCAGAAAATGAGAGGAAAAACAGGCCTGCAGCAGTCTTGGAACCTGTCCAGAAAATGTTTTTAGTCCTTAGACTACTTGAAGGATGGTGCTCCAAACTTGTATACACAGATTGGAAAACAATGATAATCCCAGTGTATTCACTCTGAACAGGAATTTTTGTGTGTGCCATTAACAAAAGGAATATTACAGAATACAATGAAACACACTGGGATAGGATCTCAATTCACATTTTTATCTTTAATCCATGAACAGGAGGCATTGTGGAGTAGCAGAGTTTGCTTACTAAATACCACGACTGAATGCCCTGAAAGTCAGGAAAAGAGTTGTTAAAACACTCTCTGAGGCTACATGTATCAGGCAGTGCAGAACTAGCAGGGCCAGTAGAGTCATTTGAGGGTGACATTCCACAGCAAATCAGATTCCGTAACTTGCTGTTTACTTAAATCACAACCTCCTAACAAAGTGACGTTCGGGAATCTGTTAAAGAGGATGCACGATTTGAGTCCTTGGTTGCCTTTTGAACAGAGGATGACAGACACTTTCATAAAGACAAGGCTGACGTTACTTAAACCTACTTAAGAACTGGAAGATTTGTTTCTACTTAACCTAAGGTAAATTCCTTTATCCAAGCCATTGTCAATGCCCCCTAATATGAAGCAAACTTTAATGTGGTTACTAACACATGAGTGCTAAAATGAAGTTTAATAGGTAAGTTGAACTTCTCTTTTACTTAAAATTTATTAAATTTTGTGCAGATACTAAGGGGAAAGTGTTACTTATCCCTGACTAGTTGTCATTTGCTTCATTTAAGCAGCTAATCAAATGTGTCACAGAGAAACATGCAGGACAATTGCAGGGTTCTGCTAATTTAGAATTCTGGATTTTTATGAAATCTACCTTATGCATTAAACAGTACTAGTCTTCCATTTTTATTATGTTTAGGTTTTCATGTTTATGATTTACAGAATACAGTCATGAAAAGAAAATATATAGAAATAATTTTAAATGATTTATAACATTTCCAGGAAAATATTTGCTTCCAGAAGTTTTATTACATATATTAGATAGATATACACTCTATATTTGGGTGTGCATGTATGTTACAAGAATTGGTTTGTTTTTACAAACTATTATACAAAACTTTGTTCAAAATGAAAAATACAATTAGAGTAAGATGTTCCAACTTTGAATACTTATGGATTCTTCGAAATCTTAATACATTTCAAGTTCTCTGAAGAAGTTTATTTGAAAAATAGCACTCTAATCCACACTCTTTGGTCTCTTGAAAGACAGAAAACTCAGGCTTTACCACAAGCAGATCTTCTCCTTAAGTCTCTGAGAACAAATCTGGGAAAATGATGATTTGATTTGACTATGATGGGCTTCCCTGGTGGCTCAAATGGTAAAGAATCTGCCTGCAATTCTGGAGACCTGGGTTGGGAAAATCCCCTGGAGAAGGGAATGGCCACCCACTTCAGTACTCTTGCCTGGAGTATCCCATGGTGGAGGAGTCTGGCAGGCTACAGTCTAGGGGTCACAAAGAGTTAGACATGACTGAGTAACTAACACTTTCACTTTAGGGTTTGATAGACTGTTTAATACTGCTGTGCCACTTGAATGCAAGGTTTCTACCAAATGTTTTTTAGAAGTGTCAGGGCAGAAGGGTCAAACTTTTCCATTTCAAGCAAACAGAAAAACAAAGGCATTAGGAATGTACTATTTTCTATGTGGTGATTTCTAAAATTATTATTATATGACATGCTTCTTAGAAAGTATTTTCTCAGCTTTAAAAAGGAATTTGATTATGCTTCCCTGTCCCTGGAAAATGTGTGTGTGCATGTGTGTGCACGTGTGTATGCATGTATATGAGTTTAACTCTTTCAGGAATCTGACACCCAAGTGTTGTATATCTCCAAATTTAACAGATTATCAGTTGGCACAGACATCAAAGACGGACTAGAGTATGGTTGTCTCGTTTTTAATAAATGGAACAAAATTACTGTTCTCATTATCCATCTAATTTCTTTCCTGGTTTTAAACATTCATCATGGCTCAACTTTTTTTTTCTGCTGGTAGTTAAAAAGAGTGAAAAAAACCCTTTAGCATTTTAAAGCATATCATTTTGATCAAGCTATCAGCCAATGTGAAATTGATTCTCTAACTCTTCTTAAAATTATTGTATTTCCTTTTTAAGATCCTACAGGGACTATTTTATAACGTAGAAGACATTTCTCAAAAGAAAACTTTGTTGTACCCTTAATTCAAAGAATTTAGTATTTCTGCCACTTGAAATTAAAAATTAATTGCTCATATAATTTTTTCAATCTTTTTTGACACTGTTTAACTAAATCCTATATTTTGTTATTGATTATTGATTTTCCCCCCTACTATTTCATAACACCAAGCTTTGAGGCCAAGCTATCCTCTTACTTGAAGATTTCTGTTGTTCCCTCCTAATTATTTCCCTTCCACTGTATGAACACAAATTGTACTGACAACTATGCAAATCTTAACACTTTCTTAAGTTTCTTAGTATTGTTTAAATGTTGACATTTCTCCACCTCCTCAGAGAGTTAAGTCAGCTTTGCAAACAGTTCAAATAAAGATTAGATCTGCCAACATTTTTAGGCCTGTGGAATTTACATATTTATATGGCTCTGCCCATATGAGAACTATCCAGATATAGAGAGGTGTTTTCTTTATACACGGCTCCTACCATGGCTTCTAGGAAACATAGGGGAAAGTTTACATCATGAATGCAGTAGGTTTGTCAATACTTTGATCCTGTGCTTTGATTCATTAGATGATGTAGCTTAAGTCTAAACTTTAATGACCCAGATATTCCGCATTATCCTTAATGTTGTGCTTTGAAATTTTCCTTTAAAAGTGATATTAAAAACTTCCATTTTAATCTCTGAAGCTTTCACTGGCATTATCATGTCTATGTCTTATGCATGTAATAGTCTCTTTAAATTATGTACATATGTATTTCATTCCTGTATGTGAAGCCCCACCTCATCATATAAAACAGATAGAACCTGTCATTGGTTTAATACTTCCATAATGACCAGGGCAGCAATTGGCAAAATAGATATCTATTTATGTAGTACACATAATCATGTGTGCTATACATGTACATAAATATGTGTGTGTAAATCTCCATGGTTAGTTATCCCAAGGATTAAAGTGATAAATCAAATTTTGCCTTATGGTTTTACACTGGTAACTAAAGTTTTAAGATACTTTACAGTGTATCTGTGCAGTATTATGTGTTACAGGTCTTCAGAATGAATTTTATTTTTTGAGTTAATTTCAAAATAATTCTGTTAACTGTTAATTACAGAATACTTTCACTGTTCACTCCTTATTTACTGTACTTAGATATCATTTTCTTATATTAGGCTATTTAAAATTGTTATTCAGCTTGAACAAATGTGCTGAAAAGAATATGCAAATTAGGTATTGATCAAGAACTCATATATATATATATATATATACACACACACACACACACACACACACACACACATTTTTCTTTCAGAAAAGACTATAGGCTCTTTAGTCAGTTTATATGGGTTTTAATTATTATGGCATATAGTAGCTGTGTGACCTCAACTAGTTGTCTAAAAAATAGAAAGGTTGTATGATAGGTCAATAAGATAACCTATATGAGACACTTATTTCAACAACTGGCAGATAAGCCCTCAATACATGTTAACTCTGTTATTGCATATCATCATAATTTATAGGTCTTTGCTTAACCATACAATCTAGAATTGTAATGCACATGATACTAAAATTCTTTTCATTTGCTGAACTGTTAAAAAAAAAAAAGAGGGTCAATTAAAAGTTATTATCTACTACATAGAATCTATATAAAGCTTTACAAATCTGCCATATGACTTGTCTGCTTGAGGCTGTAGATAGGTTCTGTAGTTACTCTCTTTGACAAGAAAGGAAATGAGAAATATGACTGTGGGCTGCTCATTCACAAAACCTATTATTGTTATTATTAACAGGGCTGTGGTCAGAACTTGGGCCACGCCATGCAATTCCTCTTCTACTATGCATCCATTGTATGCTTCTCAGATATGTTGCAATATTTATAGTTACTCAGTGTACTTCACTCTTCCTCTTTTACTTCACAAGTGTTACATGCCATGAATCAGCTAATCTAGAAATATGTTCTAAAGGATTTTTTAAACCATAGAAATGATAGAATAAAGTTCATTATTTTTCCTACTTTTGGAGAAAGCATTTCAAAGCATGACATAATACTTAAAAGGGAATTACTGTGAAAGTTAATGGCATAAAAATGGAAATTTTCAGTAATTTAAAAATTCAATAAAGTTTAGTCAAAAAACTTTTTAAAAAAATTGTCAAATGTCAGAAGACTGGTTATTTCCTTACTAGCTAATAAGGAAAAGCTATCACAAATGTTTAAAAATATAAATGCTAATATGCTTTAGACAATTGGTGAAACTTCACTCAAATATTTAGCAATAAAATAAGTACTTATTATAAAGAAAGTTTACTATGAGCCAGTGTGACCAACGGAGAAGGCAATGGCACCCCACTCCAGTACTCTTGCCTGGAAAATCCCATAGACGGAGGAGCCTGGTAGGCCGCAGTCTATGGGGTTGCTAAGAGTCGGACTTGACTGAGCGACTTCACTTTCACTTTTTACTTTCATGCATTGGAGAAGGAAATGGCAACCCATTTCCGTGTTCTTGCCTGGAGAATCCCAGGGATGGGGGAGCCTGGTGGGCTGCCGTCTATGGGGTCGCACAGAGTCAGACACGACTGAAGTGACTTAGCAGTAGCAGCAGTGTGACCGATGTATGAAGATGGGCCTTTTCACATATTGTTGTATACATGTATGAACAGAAATTTGGTAAAACTCCCCTTGTCAAAACAAGTACATACTTCTCACCCATAAATTTCACTTTCTGCCATTTACTAGTGTCCTAGCACAGTAAAAAAAATTATATATGTACATAAATTTTTAGCATTGCTTTTGTAAGATCAAAGAACAATTTGGTTAGCCAAAAAGTTTGTTCAGGTTTTTCCATCATGTGTGTAAGTTCAGTCATGTCCAACTCTTTGCGACCCCATGGACTGTAGCCTGCCAGGCGCTTCTGTCCATGGGATTCTCCATGCAAGAACACTGGATTGGGTTGCTATTTCTTCCTCCAGGGGACCTTCCTGACACAGGGATTGAATCCATGTCTCCTATGTCTCCTACATTGGCAGGCAGATTCTTTACTCTGAGCCACCAGGGAAGAAAGGTGTAACAGAATGGAAAAAGAAAAATCAAAAGTTCTATTACATATGATATTGGTCATTTAAAAGACAATGGTACATTTTTAGGACTATTTTTTCAATAATTGAGAAAGAAAAAAGAGAGTTTACACTATCAATGATATGAAAAGATCTCCAAGTCCCTTGATATTAAAGAGACAAGTTATAGAAAGTGTCATTCAGTATATGGTTTAGTCCATATGTGTGTGTGTGTTATAAACTTTTAAGTTTATACTTAGGAAATCAGTAAAATGATGACTGTATGCTGTGTGTTTATACTTATAAGTTTATAACATACAGAAGTGTATACATATAAGTGTGTGTATATATATATATATATATATATATAAAGTTTAAAATTTATAAAATTCCTAGGTGGTAGTGACATACCTAACATTGGTCACTTCTGAGGAATATAATTGATGTTTGAATGAGACTTCTCATTTTATACCTTTTTATAATATTCAATATTTTTTACTTGTCCATATTACCTTAATGAATTCCCTAAAATAAAAATTTGCTTAATAGAAAATGATCACCATACCAATTATTTATTAAACAAATACTATATACGTTAAGAACTGCACTGAGTTCATCACATTACTACTCTCACCTTTGCAACAATTCTGAGAGGGAGATATTTCCACTATGACTTAGGTAAAGTAGTAGCAACAAGTCACACACTCTAGGAAGGGATCAAATCCAAATTCTGACTTAGGTCCATTTACTTCCATAGCACATGCCCTTCATCTCAAAGCATTGTATATCTGTGGTATGAACAAACATATAATAACCTCTTATTTCTGGCCATTCTCATTTCTTTCAAAAATATTATTGTGGTTATGACAATCATGTGCATCTAGTCATTCAACTGATTACCAGCTATGAGCCTGCTCTGTGCTCCTGGGGCTTCAGCAGTGCAATAAACAGACAAGGGTCTCTCATTCCATGGAATCAACATTCTAGCAAATGCAGAGAAAGGACCAAAAAAAAAAGTCAAATGCTTGTCTGATGGTGCTGTGTGATCTCCAGTAATCAGAGCAGAAGGGAGAAAGGGACAATGACTTGAGGGGAAGGGAAGCACTTCGTTGCCTCACAGTCAGGCCACTGTCAAGTGCTGCACACAATCCACCTCAGTCCTGATTATGATCTCTTAGTTTTCTCCATTTTTTGATTAAGAAAGTAAGAATAAATTGTTAGTTAACTCCTAATCCCCAGTCAATATAGCTAGTGGTAGTACATCGCAAGTCACTGTAGTCTGTCTGATTCCAAATTCTAAGTGATCTTCCAGGTAAAAAGTTTGCAAAGCACTGTGCCTAAGCTGACAACATACTGACAGTTGGAGCTTTCATTCTGCTACATCTGTCTAGTGTTCTAGTGGACTTACAGAAGGTAAGGTATACGCTCATATAAAAATACCCCTTAAAATATTGCATATACATAATCTTTTAAAAATGAAAACCCCACCATACATGACTGAGAAATGGGTGTAGCAGTTTTCTGCCTTGTTGTTCAAGGTGAATATTTTGCTCAAAATACAGACATATGATTGCAGATTTTACTTGGCTCTGGCTTTCCTGTGTTTTCCTGTATCAGGAACTGTTGTGCACAGTATTAAAACAGTTGACAGCTGCCTCTGGGAATGCAAATTTGATCCTTTGGGCTGCTCATGGGAAAGTGTGACATTTTCCTCTCCAAAGACAAAGAATTTAGATGTCATTAGACTACTGATTAAATAGTAATCCAAGTAAATTCAGTGTCAGCTTAGGTATCAATTTTACAGGTACAATTTTTTCTGAAATATCTTACTCTAACAATGTTCATTTTTTATATAATTTAATTATCCTTTCAGTGCATTTAAGATAGGCTGTTTAAAATAGCATCTGAGCTTCTGTGTTGGTGGGCTATTTCTGAATTGTCACATTGGAGGGTATTTGTGTACATGTGTACTTGTGTATATTTGTGAGAATTAAGGCTGAGAAGGAAATGTTATCAAAGCAGCTTAAATACAATAAAATAGATATTCATAATCAAAATAATTATTAAACTAGCCTTTATATTACCTTTTTCGTAGTATAACAAAGATAAAATGTCACAGTGAAAAGGGAATCATCTTTTTAAATTATCTAAAATCTTTATTCTTTTTAAATGAAAAGCATAAATCATAATGAGATTATACAAGGCCATTTCTACTTTATCCTAATTAAGTGATACTTGGAAAAACAAAATCCCAATATAATGAAAGACTTCTATAACTTATTAATTTTTAAATAAATTTGTCTATAAAAATATCCCGGAAAAAGAAAGCAATGCTCAAGGTAAAACATTGCTTTGGGTTCCTTTCCAGTTGTATTGTACCGCTAGCAAATGAGAGAATACAACACACGCCTAGACGCAACAGCACAAACAGCCCAGTGGGCACTGGCTTAAACATGATCTAATGCAGTAAATGCATTTCTGCCTGTTATTGTTATGCTGCTGTCTTTCAAGGCTGAGTTAGAGGCATTTATTCATCTGGTCTGTCTGACAGATAACAGTTTAACCTGAAGATTTTTATTTTCCCTGTAGGATTCTGAGAATTTCTTTCTAAGAATGGGATTTTAACATGCGGGTCTTTTCTCCCCAAAAGTTTAAGGCCTTCTTTTTTGATGAAATTTTAAAATAATGCCTTTCTTTTAAAAGTAACTTCATTATATACTTTTACTATTTAGGATGGCTTCTAATATGAAATTTTATTTAAATATTATTTAAAATTATCTTTTTATCTAAAGAGATCTAAGAGAAATACAACTTCTTGGTTTTCATAGAAGGATTTTGCTCTGCTCATGAAATTTCTGTAAGACTAACAGAAAATAATAAATAGTGAAGACCCTCCAGTTAGAACAGTAGGCTATTTCCTTTTTTAAAGTCTGTTTGTCGTCCCTGTTGATTGACAAAGTTCAACTGTTTTCAAAATCATTAGGCTTGACACACTTTGGATAAATGATGCATAGAAAGTGTATTTTATTCAAACTTCATGAAATAGGTGTTTCAAGCAGGAAAGTGAGTCCAGTAATTCTTCCCAATTTACATTTTCCACCCCCGAGCCCGGTTTATCATCTGGAATAATGACTGTATTAATATAATAAAAGAGTATAAGAAAGGCTGCTCAGCAAGTTAGCTCCTTTTGTCTCTCTGGCCTCTGACTTACTTGGATGGGAAAATGGCCAAAAGAAAAAAAAAAAAAGACAGCAGAGGATCTCAGATATAGGTACTAGGTCCACACTACAATATAAAAACAGACCCTTAAGACCTGTCACACCCCTCGCACACACTCTAAGTGGGAAGTGTGCTGTTTCCTTTTTTTTTTTTTTTTTTTAAACTCCTTTTGGAACAAACCACTCACTGGGATCTCACTGACGTTGCCTTTCTCTCTTTTTTTTTCTTAAAGCATATTTAAACTCACACACTTTTTATAATGAGGATTTCGGTGTAGGGTTTTCTGCAGGATACCATTTGGTCCTACTAAGAACTGACTGTTCAAATGTTGGAACATTTGATTGGAAAATACTTCTTAGTCTTTTAAAGGTAAGTCATACTGATTTTTTTTTAAATTTCTGTCTCCTAAATGACAGGAGATGACACTACTATATACAACCCTTAAAGTTCTAGAACAGCAGCAGTAAGCAGGAACTGTTTTTTGACATCATTAGGCTTTTCGTAAAAGCTAGGTTTGTGCTGTTTCCAAAGTTATCAACCTTACCTTTTATGTTTAAGAAATATTAAAACTTTGTCCAATGATCAGTGTCATGTTGCTTCTTGATGTTTAAAACCTTATGTTTATGCATAAACAGCTTTTGTTAAAATGATGTACTATCCAATTTTGTTACTTCAGAACTTTTATTGTCTACTCAGGGTATTTTTGCATGGTTTTTAATTTAAATTATGAATGAAAATCAAGATAAATAAAAATCAAGTTTAGTAAGATTAGTTCTTAAAAGTCACTTGACACTCTTATGCCAACATGCTTTCTAATATGCATTTCTTCAGTACTTATTATTTTAGAGAGCCTTTGGTTTATTCAATCTTCTATTTTTTAATGTCACAATTTTTTGGTGAACCTGACTTTGTCTACATGGTTAACAGCAGTGTATATTTTGGGTATATTCCTCTTCAGCATTTTTTAAAAATTCATTCTCACTGAATTTTACTTGCTGCTGGGAATGGTAAATTATATTAATTCCAAATGATTTTTATTTATATAACTGTATAAATTATATAAAATTTGGTAATAGAATTTTTTTTAATTGAAGTTTTTGTGTTTTTAGGAAACGTATTACAAATACCAGCAAATTATTTTCTTGAATGATAATAATAAATTACAAATCATTCTGGAGAAATGTTATAAATTAATTATAGTAAGTGAACTCATATATAACTGTAAATGGCATAAATTCTCTAAAGTAAATTTCAAACAGTTTCTAGAATTGTCAAGTAACATAATGAAAAATGTTTATAAAATCTTTGCATGCACTTTTCAGTTCTTTAGTGTGTAGTTTTAAATTAGTTAAAAAAAAAACAGTGCTCTTAATATTCAATCAAAAAATAACCAAAATAATATTTTTCAAAAATTTTGTTATATAGAGAGTCCAGTGGTCCACTGGATTTCATGAGAGAAAAAAATACACATTAATTTGTTTCATTTACCAGAATCATTACAAGACCAGAATAATAAATTAAATACACAAACATCAGATAGAAGTTAAACTGAGAGGAATAAAATATAATTAGAGAGGTACTTGACAGAATGCACTGAAAATTTTGGAATTTATCTTGGGAGTTATAGTTGCTACACTATAGGCAAAAAATCTTGTGGATTCTTTCTTCCTGAAAAAATTGATTCTATAACTATTTTCTGATTATAATCACAAGGTATTTTTTAATTCAGTGGCCCAAGTCATGGCTGAAAGTTTTGAGGAATTATTCTAACCTAGGAGTTGATTTTTCATTAGCATAATATTCTAAACCCCTGTATACTTAAGAATAAGCCATCTCAGCAGATTTTATTGTATTCTAAGAGTTTTGGAAATGATCATTTATTATTTATGAAAAAGACACATTTAGTAGAATTTTTAAAAATACTTGGCCAATTCACAATAATATTTTACTGTTATGTTATAGTTCAATATATTTCATATATTTCAAATAATATAACAGGTGCTATGATAGGACATTTTATTCATTCTCACTGAATTTTACTTGACATTTATAACCATATATGATGTATATATACCCATTTTAGAGAAAACTGAGCCACAGAGAAACTATAATGTTAGCCTGAGAAGCAAACCTAAATTACTTGAATTTAAAGCCCAGAATAATAACTATTGAAAATCTTATACTATCTTCCTGTTCATAGTAAGAGTTGGGTTGGGGAAAAAGAAACAATAGCGTTTCTATCAGGATTCAAAAATCAAGAATGGTTCTAGATAATTCTATTTAAACTGATAAGACTCTAAGAGAATCATTTCAAATCTACAGTAATCTCTATAATAAAGTACTCTAAAACTTACTCCAAAAGACTGGTGTGTTTCTAGAAGAACATTTAATGTGATAATGAAGTCAATGTAATTACTGTTTTAATTATTTTAAGGTTACCACAAAAATAAAAGTTGTTATATTTGAAAGGTAAAATTTAGTGAAGTGTATTATATTATGATACCTATATATTTTCTCTTATATATATTTACCTCCATATATTCTGATAGGATGGAAATGCCCATATACATTAAAAAGATTATGGTAACTTCAATAAGAGAAGATGATGAAGATTTCCGAATGTAGTTATTTAAACATTTTCCACAGAGCCCTAGGGTTCTGTGGGGATGACTCAGAGCCCAACTGAGATGTGACTAGAAAGGGAAAGGGCCACAGTTCCTGCCCACTTTGATCAGAATAGTTATTCTTTTAACTACCTTCATATGCTGGGATTGCATGTAAAATAAGTACTAATCTAGTGACCTTCTGTATTCACTTGATGAAACACAACCAGATCTAAATAACTGATTTAACCAGCTTGATATGACTCTGCATCTTACTCATGTCTAGGGAATCATGGCTTTGAAAACACACCTAGACATCGTGTAAAGTAAGAGTGTGAAAAGGAACTTAATTTGGAAAGCTAATTTTCATATTCAACCTGTCGTTGAATTCAGATCAGATCAGTAGCTCAGTCCTGTCTGACTCTTTGTGACCCCATGAATTGCAGTACGCCAGGCCTCCCTGTCCATCACCAACTCCCAAAGTTCACCCAGACTCACATCCATTGAGTCAGTGATGCCATCCAGCCATCTCATCCTCTGTCGTCCCCTTCTCCTCCTGCCCCCAATCGCTCCCAGCATCAGAGACTTCTTTTCCAATGAGTCAATTCTTTGCATGAGGTGGCCAAACTACTGGAGTTTCAGCTTTAGTATCATTCCCTCCCAAGAAATCCCAGGGCTGATCTCCTTCAGAATGGACTGGTTGGATCTCCTTGCAGTCCAAGGGACTCTCAAGAGTCTTCTCCAACACCACAGTTCAAAAGCGTCAATTCTTCGGTGCTCAGCCTTGTACACAGTCCAACTCTCACATCCATACCTTACCGCAGGAAAAACCATGGCCTTGACTAGACGAACCTTTGTTGGCAAAGTAATGTCTCTGCTTTTCAATATGCTATCTAGGTTGGTCATAACCTTCCTTCCAAGGAGTAAGCGTCTTTTAATTTCATGGCTGCGGTCACCATCTGTAGTGATTTTGGAGCCCAGAAAAATAAAGTCTGACACTGTTTCCACTGTTTCCCCATCTATGTCCCATGAAGTGGTGGGACCGGATGCCATGATCTTCGTTTTCTGAATGTTGAGCTTTAAGCCAACTTTTTCAGTCTCCACTTTCACTTTCATCAAGAGGCTTTTGAGTTCCTCTTCACTTTCTGCCATAAGGGTGGTGTCATCTGCATATCTGAGGTTATTGATATTTCTCCCGGCAATCTTGATTCCAGCTTGTGTTTCTTCCAGTCCAGCGTTTCTCATGATTTACTCTGCATAGAAGCTAAATAAACAGGGTGACAATATACAGCCTTGACGAACTCCTTTTCCTATTTGGAACCAGTCTGTTGTTCCATGTCCAGTTCTAACTGTTGCTTCCTGACCTGCATACAAATTTCTCAAGAGGCAGATCAGGTGGTCTGGTATTCCCATCTCTTTCAGAATTTTCCACAGTTTCTTGTGATCCACACAGTCAAAGGCTTTGGCATAGTCAAGAAAGCAGAAATAGATGTTTTTCTGGAACTCTCTTGCTTTTTCTATGATCCAGTGGATGTTGGCAATTTGATCTCTGGTTCCTCTGCCTTTTCGAAAACCAGCTTGAACATCAGGAAGTTCACGGTTCACATATTGCTGAAGCCTGGCTTGGAGAATTTTGAGCATTACTTTACTAGTGTGTGAGATGAGTGCAATTGTGCAGTAGTTTGAGCATTCTTTGGCATTGCCTTTCTTTGGGATTGGAATGAAAACTGACCTTTTCCAGTCCTGTGGCCACTGCTGAGTTTTCCAAATTTGCTGGCATATTGAGTGCAGCACTTTCACAGCATCATCTTTCAGGATTTGGAATAGTTCAACTGGAATTCCATCACCTCCACTAGCTTTGTTTGTAGTGATGCTTTCTAAGGTCCACTTGACTTCACATTCCAGGATGTCTGGCTCTAGGTCAGTGATCACACCATTGTGATTATCTGGGTCGTGAAGATCTTTTTTGTACAGTTCTTCTGTGTATTCTTGCCATCTCTTCTTAATATCTTCTGCTTCTGTTAGGTCCATACCATTTCTGTCCTTTATCGAGCTCATCTTTGCATGAAATGTTCCTTTGGTATCTCTGATTTTCTTGAAGAGATCCCTAGTCTTTCCCATTCTGTTGTTTTTCTCTATTTCTTTGCATTGATCGCTGAAGAAGGCTTTCTCATCTCTTCTTGCTATTCTTTGGAACTCTGCATTCAGATGTTTATATCTTTCCTTTTCTCCTTTGCTTTTCACTTCTCTTCTTTTCACAGCTATTTGTAAGGCCTCCCCAGACAGCCATTTTGCTTTTTTGCATTCTTTTCTATGGGAATGGTCTTGATCCCTGTCTCCTGTACAATGTCACGAACCTCATTCCGTCATTGAATTAATCGCCCCCAAACTCCAAACCTGGGTTTTGTGGGCAAATACTGTATTCGGTGAGGAAAAGGCTGTGTATTAAAAGAATTACTTGTGTGTCCAGTAGAAAACAAAGATGTGATCTGGTTTCCTATTCTGATGAAAAGCAGAAGGAAGGCTTATGGATAGAATAGGAAATTTGAGAATTTCACTCATGAGTTAGAAAATGTCATCCAGGTCCTGGCATTCATTCATAGCACAAGTATGTAATATGAAACCGTTTTAAAGTTTCATAGTTCACTCCCAGGAAGCCACACCTCTTGGCCATGCCATTTTCTGGGTGGAGTTTCCAAGGAAACACAGCTCTATACACAGATGAAAATAATCACAAATTCTCTGGGAAGTTTCTCTATTATTCTGACCTACTTGCGGGGACACTTAAAGCTCAGTCTCAGTTCCGACCACCAGGTTTCCAACATAATGGAAAGGCATAACACTCGTAAGTTCATCTAGAAACACACTGCTGACTTGACAGCAAGAAAATAAACAGCCCACATGTAGTTATGTTCACAAACTCTACAAAAAGAGTAGGATGTATGGTCTGTGAACTGACAGGACACGGACAAGAAAGGTATGGGATTAGTGGGATCTTACAATGTCCTTATTTTCTCATCTTTCTTCTTGTAAGTCTCAAAAATAAGTTTTCTTTCCTGTATATGTGAATTTTTTGTTTTCTAAACTGAAGTGCTTTAAGCAAGCAGCTTACTCCTTGGAAGGAAAGTTATGACCAACCTAGATAGCATATTCAAAAGCAGAGACATTACTTTGCCAACATGGGTCCGTCTAGTCAAGGCTATGGTTTTTCCAGTGGTCATGTATGGATGCGAGAGTTGGACTGTGAAGAAAGCTGAGCACCGAAGAATTGATGCTTTTGAACTGTGGTGTTGGAGAAGACTCTTAAGAGTCCCTTGGACTGCAAGGAGATCCAACCAGTCCATTCTAAAGGAGATCAGTCCTGGGTGTTCATTGGAAGGACTGATACTAAAGCTGAAACTCCAATAGTTTGGCCACCTCATGCAAAGAGTTGACTCATTGGAAAAGACTCTGATGCTGGGAGGGATTGGGGACAGGAGGAAAAGGGGACGACAGAGGATGAGATGGCTGGATGGCATCACCGACTCGATGGACATGGGTTTGGGTGAACTCTGGGAGTTGGTGATGGACAGGGCAGCCTGGTGTGCTGCGATTCATGGGGTCGCAAAGAGTCAGACATGACTGAGCAACTGAACTGAACTGGACTGAAGCAAGCAGTAAATTATTATTTCTAATGAAGAAATAAGGGTAAAGAATAAAATTTAACCTAAAATTAGCAAGTAAAATAAATTTTATTATGAAAGAATCTGTATGACTAAGAAAACCAAGTGTGCAAAATGCAAATTTTATCTGCTCTAAATAGCTACATCTGAGAGAATAGTGGCGACAAACTACACTCTATAAAGCTGTTATTGAGTGCAGCATGCTGAGTAACCTGAACTTTTCTCATGTATTCAGTGCATGTCCCCTTTGCTTCAGGTGAATAAAACTATAGTAGCATGTATGCTCAATCGCTAAGTCCTGTCTGACTCTTTGCAACAACCCCATGTACTGTAGCCCGCTAGGCTCCTCTGTCCAATGGGATTTTTCAGGCAAGAATATTGGAGTAGGTTGCCATTTCCTTCTCCATGGGATTTTCATGACCCTGGGATTAAATCCAGACCTTCTGCATTGGCAGGCAGATTCTCTACTACTGAGCCTCCTGGGGAAGCACAAATTACAGCTGACCCTTGGACACAACAGGTTTGAACTTTGTCAGTCCACTTTTATGGACTATCTTTTCAATAAATACTACAGTACAACCTGATCCAATATATGCAATTGGTTGGATACCACAGGTAAGCTGATAGTATAGTTATATGTGGATTTTCCACTGCCTGCATTGTCCATAACCCCTCTGCGTTGTTCAAGGGTCAACTTGTATTTGTAATTTTGTAGTGAGAAGGCAATGGCACCCCACTCCAGTACTCTTGCCTGGAAAATCCCAGGGACGGGGGAGCCTGGTAGGCTGCAGTCCATGGGGTCGCTAAGAGTCGGACACGACTGAGCGACTTCCCTTTCACTTTTCACTTTCATGCATTGGAGAAGGAAATGGCAACCCACTCCAGTGTTCTTGCCTGGAGAATCCCAGGGTCGGCGGAGCCTGGTGGGCTGCCATCTATGGGGTCACACAGAGTCGGACACGACTGAAGCGACTTAGCAGCAGCAGCAGTATGAAGCATAAGCTTGAAGTATGATTATAATAACAATACTTACTCATGGTGACAAGGCACTGAAGTGTGATAAACCCAAGACCCTCAGTGGGTGCCTGAACCTAGAGATAGCACCAAACCCTAAGTAGTAAAATCCAAGATTTTACTTTCTCGGATTCAGTTAGCTTCAGTTGACCGCTTTTGACTGTGGATAAGTGAAACCATGGAAAGCAAAGCCATTGATAAAGAAGGATTACATTTATATAAAATATCTTGCCTATTTTTAGAGGGAAAAAAAAAAACAAACACTTGCATCAAGATAACGAAATAAGCTGGCCAAAAAGTTTATAAAGTCAATCTCTTTCTGTCAAAAATATCAGTACATGTATGCAGGAATGTGAGTCACATTACTATCTTTGCTTAGATATCATCCAGCCCAGTGTTAGACTAGTAACTGTCTAAGCGTGCAATTTAGCAGAATAAATCATTGACGCTTCTGTTTACTGATGAACTTGACTCAACAGCACTGGGCTGTGTGCACTGTCTCACTTCAGTTTTAAGTTCAAAGCAGAGTCTAGGCAGTACCCAGGTCTGCCGATAACTTGACATCTCTGGGCGCAGGGTCCTTGGATGGCATAATAATGAGCTTTCATGAGCGACTTCACTTTCACTTTCATGTATTGGAGAAGGAAATGGCAACCCACTCCAGTATTCTTGCCTGGAGAATCCCAGGGACGGGGGAGCCTGGTGGGCTGCCGTCTATGGGGTAACACAGAGTCGGACATGACTGAAGTGACTTAGTAGTTAGAGAGGAAGGCGCTAAAGAACACATTGGGTCATCCAGCAGATTTTGGGGGACTTTTTGCCCCTTGGGACTCTTCCCTATAGTCCATGGGACTGCTTAAAGAAAGGATAATGATTCTGGGAAAGGTCAGATAGAGTCTCAACTAGGTGATGGCACAGAATCTGGGAACGGACAAATAACACACACCTATATCCATTTCAGAAATAAAAGATTTGTAATTTTAAAATCATTTTATATTCCATCTGACAGAACTGCAAAGGACATTAATATTGAATAATTTTGTGGTATTTATGTAGAAAATATCTTTCCAAAAGAGATGATTTGAGTTGTATTCCTGATGTTATATAAACAAAACTAGAATTTGACCCTCAGGATTTCCTGTCCAATTTTTTAATGAATTGCAATCCACAGGTTTCTACAGAGATGCTCCTCAAGCATCCTAAACGTGGGACAAGATAGTGCTAGGTGGGACGCAGGAGACCTAGTTAGGAATCAGGGTCTTGGTGGTCCCACATATGCTGTAATCTAAGTCACTTGGCTTGGTTTTCCATGTAAGGATTTGAGTGAAGAACCAGTTCAGCTGCTTAAATGAAAAAATGGGAGTCTCATCTTATAATCTTACTTTACACATGAAGAAATTGAGGAACAGAGCAATTAAATAGCTTGCCCATGGTCATCTGGCAAGAAAATGGCCAATCACACTTTGGTTTCATCTTGAGTCTCCCACCCTTAATTACAGCAGTTTGGAACCCTGTATTTTGATGTCTACCTCAAATATAACTTACAGATGAGAACTGGGGAATGGTCTATAAGATGGGCATTCAGTAAAATAGTGCTTGATAAGCTCCCCTGAATATGGTCACTTACATACAGTACAGCACACTTGAATGATATTCACAAGGAGAAAAGAGATTCTACTTGAGAATATCTAGTCATTATTATCAAGTTTAAATAATTTATTCCACTGTATTATGACAATCCTAGCCAAAGCCATAGGAGGGAGCATGTTATTCTTCATTCTCTGTGTTAAATCATTTCAGTCATGACCAATGTGACCCTATCGACTGTAGCCCACCAGGCTCCTCTGTCCATGGAATTCTCTAGTCTAGAATACTGGAGTGGGTGGCCATTCCCTTTTCTAGGGGATCTTCCTGACCCAGGGAACTAACCTGTGTCTCTTACATCTCCTGCACTGGCAGGCGGGTTCTACCCCCAAGCAATTAATAAAGGAAGGAAAGCTATGCCAAACTTAGTGTACTGAAAAGCAAAGATATCGCTTTTCCTACAAAGGTCCATATAGCCAAAGCTATGGTTTTTACAGTCGTCATGTACAGATGAGACAGTCGAACCATAAAGAAGGCCAAATGCCAACACATTGATGCTTCCAAACTAGGGGGCTGGAGAAGACTCTTGAGAGTCCCTTGGACTACAAGGAGATCAAACCAGTCAATCCCAAAGGAAATCAACCCTGAATATTCATTGGAAGGATGGGTTGAAGTTCCAATACTTTGGCCACCTGATGTGAAGAGCTGACTAATTAGAAAAGACTCTGATGCTGGGAAAGACTGAAGGCAATAGGAGAAAGGGGTAGCAGAGGATGAGATAGTTGGATAGCATCATGGACTCAATGGATATGAATTTGAGCAAACTCCAGGAGATAGTGGAGGACAGTGGAGCCTGGCGTGCCGCAGCCCATGAGTTGCTAAGAGTTGCTAATGACTTAGCAACTAAACAACAACAACTCAACTTGCTCAGAGACATAAAATTCCACAGGAAAAGTAAATCACTTGTTTAGGCTTGTGTGTTTTGTTTACATTGGGAAAAAACATGTGACATTAATGACTATTCAAACTTCTTAGCCACCAGGACCTCAGTGTGAATCGGTTTGTTCATCCTGATTTACAGTGGATCATCCTAGGTATTTGGTATAAGTGAGTGGAAATCCTGAAGAATGAAAAAAGTTTGTAAGATTCACCTTTTTCCATTTTGAGGGAAAGTCTTACTCCTTTATTTTCTTAACATTATTCTTAACATTTTCTTAGCTATGCAATTAATACTTTTAAAAAATTAAATGCTTACTCAAGTGGAAAGAAATACTAATAAAACCATCATAATGGTACTGTAACCACAACCAAGCCATGGAGGGAAAAATCTGAAACCATAACAAAGTATGATTTTTACTATTATCCTTACAAGACTGACAAAAATATTGTGTGTCCCTCCAATCTGTTGCAATTTTTGTCTTCCTTGGGCAAGGGCATTCTGCAGTAGGGAGTATTTGTTTACAAGCTACCAAGCACATTCTGTTTATCAATGTCAGGTCAACCCTAGTATAGGTTTCCTACTGCAATCAAACTGCTCAAATAGTATGTTTTAGGTATTTGAATAATAAAGTCTTGTTACCATAGGATCTACTTATTACACTAAGAATTTTTTTCCAAAGATAAGACTAAGTGAAATACATACTGACACATCTAGTTGATTTTAACAGAATTGTTATGAATTAGTTTATTGTTGTTGTTTAGTCTCTAAGCATGTCTGATTCTTTGGCACCCTCATTAACTGTAGCCCACCAGGCTCCTCTGTCCATGGAATTTCCAGGCAAAAATACTGGAGTGGATTGCCACTTGCTTCTCCAGGGGATTGTCTCAACCCAGGGAATCAACCCACATCTCCTGCATTGGCAATCAGATTCTTTACCACTGAGTCACCAGGGAAGCCCTATGAATCAGCTCTCTACAACAAAAGGAACACTATTGCTCTTGAATATGTTAAAACATATGTATTTCAGGCTAGTAAGAAAGCAATACCTATTACAGAATCTAGATATACTCTACTTTACATATTTTCTTCAAGTTCTGTTCACCTTTAGAAGATATAAAAATCAGTTATTAAAAAGAAGTGAAAATATTATGTAAAATATTTCAACATTTTCAACACAGTTGATAAGAAAGAATTCAAGCATGAAATCAATATCCATGAGAATGGAATTTTCTTTTAACAGTGATTATAATTTTGGTGATATTAGAAAGTAGTGTAGTATTAATTTTCTGACAATGCATTTCCCTAATTTACTCGTGTTTTTTTGTTTTAACTGATAGGTTACCACTGATTAGAAGAACTGACTCCTTCTAAGACTCATCAGATCATTTCCTGTAAAAACTGTATCTTTCTAATTGTGAAAAAGGTAAAGAGAAAATTTTTACCGTTCTTGTTTAGCATTTAGATGGAATAGACTCCAGTCGACCCACGTTCAATTTGCAGGAGAATACCAGGTTCAGTTCAGTTCAGTTTCATCCAACTTTTTGTGACCCCATGGACCACAGCAAGACAGGTCTCCCTATCCATCACAAACTCCCGGAGTCTACCCAAACTCATGTCCATTGAATCAGTGATGCCATCCAACCATCTCATCCTCTGTCATCCTCTCCTCCTCCTGCCCTCAATCTTTCCCAGCATCAGAATCTTTTCAAATGAGTCAGCTCTTCACATCAGTTGGCCAAAGTATTGGAGTTTCAGCTTCAGAATCAGTCCTTCCACTGAACACCCAGGACTGATCTCCTTTAGGATGGACTGGTTGGATCTCCTTGCAGTCCAAGGGACTCTCAAGAGTCTTCTCCAACACCACAGTTCAAAAGCATCAATTCTTTGGCACTCAGCTTTCTTTATAATCCAACTCTCACATCCATACATAACCACTGGAAAAACCATAGCCTTGACTAGACAGACCTTTGTTGGCAAAGTAATGTCTCTGCTTTTTAATATGCTGTCTAGTTTGGTCATAACTTTCTTTCCAAGGAGTAAGTGTCTTTTAATTTCATGGCTGCAGTCACCATCTGCAGTGATGTTGGAGCCCCAAAAAATAAAGTCAGTCACTGTTTCCACTGTTTCCCCATCTATTTGCCATGAAGTGATGGGACCAGATGCCATGATCTTAGTTTTCTGAATGTTGAGCTTTAAGCCAACTTTTTCACTCTCCTCTTTCACTTTCATCAAGAGGCTTTTTAGTTCTTCTTCACTTTCTGCCATAAAGCTGGTGTCATCTGCATATCTGAGGTTATTGATATTTCTTCTGGCAATCTTGATTCCAGCTTGTGCTTCCTCCAGCCCAGCATTTCTCATGATGTACTCTGCATGTAAGTTAAATAAGCAGGGTGATGATATACAGCCTTGACGAACTCCTTTTCCTATTTGGAACCAGTCTGTTGTTCCCTATGTAGTGCTGTGCAAATGGCTGTGTTTAGGTGGAAAAGCCAGACAGAGGGCAAAAATATCCATGAGTGCCCCAGGCTGACAGAAGGTAGGCATAGGGCAAGAGTACATAAGCATATTCTCCATAGATAAGATTTCAGTACGTTAATCATCCACAGAAAAAAAATTAAAGAGGAGAATTTTGAGGAAATGCTCTATGTGATGATATCTATTGTTTCTACCACTGGTAGGTAGGTTTAGTTAAAAAAAAAAAAGATCTAGAAATTTTTCTAAAAAAAAAAAATCTGTTTATACCTGGCAAAATGATTTGTTTCAGTTGCGTTTTCCTTGTACTTTGATCTTTTTGTACTGATATTTATACTTCTGTTTTATGATCTCCTTTTAATGACAGAACCAGACCTCTTGGCAACCACTTTCATCAGACCCGGGAGTTGGAAAGAAGCAGGTGCTGAACCTCAGTTTTTCCTTGAACAAGAGAAATGGGGTGCAATCGAAGCTGTGGGCTCATTGCTGGTGCTGCCATTGGTGCAGTCCTGGCTGTGTTTGGAGGGATTCTAATGCCAGTTGGAGACATGCTTATTGAGAAGACGATTAAAAAGGTACAAGTGGTATCAGAATATTTCTTTTCATCCTGATTCAGTCTACCTTGATTTGTGTTTGGCTTAGGGTTCCTGTTTTATATTTCATTATAACCAGCAATTTTGTGTCTAACACAAAGGTGATTTTCAACAACTGAAACTCTACATGATAGAGAAGTAATCAAAGTATGATGTATACTGTATATGAATGCACTGTCATCTTAAGTCTAAATATTTAATTTCTGATAAAACCTATTATAGGTATGCAGATAAGTAGAAGTAATTCCATTAAATTATGTCCAAAGAGTATGCTGATATGCTTTTCATATGCTTTTGAATGAGAAATGAGTGTTATTTTGTGAGGGTACATTTATAAAAGTAGTTGCCCTTTAGTTACAGTTGATTAAAGTAAAACTGTGTTTAAAATTGACTTAGGAATATTTGGTAAAACTGGTAAATTTTATTTTTGTTTGGTAAACTGTTCTATATGTGTATAATATTAATATGATTCTTATAAACATTTTCTACTGATGAAGGTTGATAAGGGACTTTTAGAAAATAGTTTCAGAAATGTTATGCAGAACATATCCCAGTATATATATATATGTATATGTGTGTATATATACATGTGTGTGCATATATATATATATATATATATATATATGTATACAAACAAGTTCACTATAGATTTAACTAAAAATAAAGTGGCAATACATAGGCTTTGTACAACAAACTAGAATCTGTCTCTCATCCTAGTTCCTTCTAATCCAGCTTTATACTCACCAACTTTAATTGATAAAGTAAAGGAAGACTAGAATAAGGAGATGTAGATCTGCTGAAGTCCTAAACCAGGGATAGCAAATTCAAATAACTTGAGGGTTTGGAGACAAGCCTTTAAAAAAGCTACCAAGGACAATATAAAAACAAGACAATGACCACTGTGAAGTTAAAAGTGTGTGCCCTGCTCAGAGGCATGTATGTTTATTTTTAAAATATAATGCTGGTCAAATAAACTTATCTGAGTGCTAGCCTCAGCTGTCATCCTGGTTCAGATGCCAGTGGTCTAGATGTCAGTAAGCACAATGTACAGAGGAGATCAACAAGACCTGAATCATAAAATGGGCTAGACTACCAACTCATACTGGAGTTTCTGTTCCTGTCAAGACCTTTATCTGTCTCATCCATTCACCCATGTTTGACATCCTACTCTTACTAGTAGTTTAAATAATTACAATTATTTTTCACTAAAGCACTGCCTGACTCAATATGAAGATTTAATTTCAAATCTAGTTATCCAGGACAAGAAGTTACTATTTTCCAAAGCTTTTTTGGTTTGTTTTTGTTCAGCTAAATGCTTAGTCTATAAATTTAAAAAATTTTCTGACTGTACTATTATAGCTATTGTCTTAGTACAACAGATTAAGAAATAGGACATTTTTGGTACAGTTTCTATACTTGTATGCTATATTTGCTTAATAACCACACAGGCATTTCTATCTTTTCTCTTGCTAACTAACAGCAAAAATTGTAACCTCATGGATTTAACTGGAAATATTATACATTAAATACCATCTCCTTCCTTGGAATTCCCAGTTTTCTTGATATTAATATAGCTCAATAGAGACAGACAGGAGATGGTGAGGTATGGAGTGTCTAACGTGTTAGAGAGAACTGCTACTGTCCTATATCCTTTCTACTCTATAAACTCATTTCCCTTCTGTATCTGTGGAGTGAGAACAGGATAAATTTTGACACACAGACTATAATTTTTTATTTAATCTTCAGAAGAGAATAGCCATAATAATCTTCCGGTTATAGCATCTTAGACTAAGATTTTTTTCTATTCATACTTGATAATCAGTAGTGAACACTGATCATCTATTGTTTCTTCTTATTATTCAACAATATTATACATACAGAGTCTCTGTTAGATGTCATGAGAGGCACTAACATCTATTTTAATTGTCTAAAATTTATCTCTAAGTTCATATGCCTAATCTTGAGGAAATAAGAATTTTGAGACATCAAAAATTTGTATAGAGGCTAAGAGAGAATACATATTTATCTCAAGAAATATACATTTTAACTGGGAAAAAGCATATTGTAAAAAAAACTACAGAGACTTGTGAAACTCTGTACTTGAATTCTAAAGCATACACTATTTAGAAAGAGAACTTTCACAGAGTATTCAGTAACTTCAGGAAGAAGGTGAGACTTGAATTGGATTTTGAAGTATAAAATTTTGAAAGTCCAAAGAGAGTTCCAATAAAAGTGTCAAGGGACTGCTTAATGCCATGGAAAAAAGTTGTGGAAATGCAACTAAATATTGTGACGATAGAAGGAAAAATATTTTTAAAAATGTGTCAAAACAAAGAAATAACAGCAAAGATGATTGGAAAGATACTAACATGGGGTAAAATTTAGGAAACTTTTGAGCATCAGGCAGAAGACTCATTAATACCATGACAGGCAATAGTAGTGTATATTTACCTGTAGTTGTTAGATATAACAAAATCTGCACTTAGAGACTGGTATCAAATATACTGAAGAAGGAAACGGCAATACTATATACTAGTAAGTTATATGTGACACATACTAATATATTATACTATATACTAAATAAAGCATTTTTTAATCCTACTAAGAGCTTCATATATACTAATTCATTTAATCTTCACAAATATCAATGAGAAGGTACTCCCATCACAAGACCTTAAATCAACCTGACAACTCACCCAGCCAAAAGGAATATGAGTTAGTTTCTAAACCTAGGCAATCTGAAGGCAGAGATGAGATGATTTATACGTTTTGCACTCTCTAATTCTACAACAGAAAGTGTTGGAAAGTGAGACCAAAAACAGGAAATGTTATGTAGGACATGACCACTTTCAAGGAGAATTTAACATTCACTTTTAAACAGATCTTTGCACAGTTTGCACATAACAAAAGGCTCTCTAGTCTAGTGTGATGGAGTATGTAGAACTGATGTGTGATGGAATGCAATGGATAGAGGAACTAAATAAATAGGGAAGAGAGGAGTAAAAATTTCAAACTACAAGATGTCCAGTTGTGTTCTTGATAGACCCATGCATACCTTAGAAGAATAAAGCACAGAGGTTTTATAAGTGATTTGAAAAGAACATCAGTGTATATTTCAAAGGGAAGGTTCAGAGATTTGTGCATTATTATAGAGAATACAGATAAAACTAAACAATAGATATGTTTAAAGAGAGTTTGAATATAGAGACAAAAGAGCAGAGAAATTATTACTGTATTTGTGCATTCAGAGGTAAGTAGGAAGACAACAGAAAACAGAAAAATTATTTTATATGAAGCAATGAAAATAATAGACTGTAATTTTTTTAGAAGTTATTTTGAAGCCAATTTTTAAGGAAAAAGTAAAATTATTTCAGGCAGATGAAAATTAAGGAAACAGTAGTTAGAACACAGTCACTAATAACTTTAAAATTATATTTTCAGTAGTGCCGAGTAATAAAGTGGGATAAAATAAAGAAATAGAGTGCTTTCCCTTCTTATTTTTGAAATGAGGCTTACCTGCAATCTTTGGGTCACACTGTAACCCAGCTCAATATTCACAGACTAAGACATCATCTCTAAGACATCACCTCTTGGCCTTTTGGTTAAGATTAAGTGGCTCAGATGGTAAAGCATCTGCCTGCAATGCAGGAGAGCTGGGTTCAATCCCTGGGTCAGGAAGATCCCCTGGAGAAGGAAATAGCAACCCACTCCAGTACTCTTGCCTGGAAAATCCCATGGTCAGAGGAACTTGATAGGTTACAGTCCATGGGTCGCAAAGAGTTGGACACGACTAAATGACTTCACTTTCACTTTTCAAGACATCATCAGAAGCCCTTCAATGGTCAGGAGCTGTGTAGTATAGTTAAGACAGCCTGCTTTTGCTCTCAGATTATCATATAGCAGTGTTGACCTTGCTTATTTTAATTATGTAAAGATGTTGGGACTTTTTCTTCATTTAAATACAACTGTTTCTTTTAAATTTAGTTTACAAAATTATTTTAAATATGAGATTAGCATATGTATCTGTTTGGCATACGTGTAGAGGTCAGATCTTTGAATTATGTGTAAGCACAAAGAGCCAAGTGTCTTGCCCTGCCTCAAGAGCACTTAGGTTAATGCTGCTATTTTACAAATACACATATATATATCTAGAAGGCAATGGCACCCCACTCCAGTACTCTTGCCTGGAAAATCCCATGGATGAAGGAGCCTGGTAGACTGCAGTCCATGGGGTCGCTAAGAGTTGGACACAACTGAGTGACTTCACTTTCACTTTTCACTTTCACGCATTGGAGAAGGAAATGGCAACCCACTCCAGTGTTCTTGCCTGGAGAATCCCAGGGATGGGGGAGCCTGGTGGGCTGCCATCTATGGGGTCGCACAGAGTCGGACACAATTGAGGCAAGTTAGCAGCAGCAGCAGTAGCGGCAGCATGCATATATACATATATATATATGTTATATTACCAGTCAGTTTTTCTCTACAATTAAAACTCATTGCATGTAACTTGGATTATTTAATGGACTAACAGCAAATTGGCAAAGTTATTACCTATATATAAGCACCATAAAAAAATTAAAGTGCTTAATTTAAAAAGATAAGAAAACCATCTCATCTTGTTCTCTAGAGTTGGGACTCTGATACTTTCTGGTTCTCAAAGATGACACCTGATACCAATATCTGAAATGGCATAAAATAGTCGATACATTTTACCATAATATTTCTTTATTCACTATTTCCAAAGGAAATTTTGTAGGGTTTTTATGCATCATAGATAATTATGCATTATGTAGGGTTTTATGCATTATAGCTGAATGCTTTTATACCAGTGTTTCAGATCATGATTCCTAGTAGAATTGAGTGGGACCAGCAGATTTATGCAATCTTGCTAGATAGACTAAACATCAATGGCATGAGCTGCCACAAATGTGGAAAGCAGAAATTCTCAAAGGACTTCAGAAAAAGGTCAAAGTTCTGGCATCACTCACAAAGGATAATTTATCACCTGACACCATAAAATATCACTTGATTAATATTGCTGAATATTATATAACAGGCAATTTTAAATAGTTTGAATTCACCTATTATATTAACTGTGGAACATCAAGATAGAAAATCAAGATATCTTTTTCAATTAAAAGACTAATGTTCAATCATACCATCATTTAATTACACCATTTCCTTTCCCTATTCTTGAAACAAATGATCTTCTCATAGCCAAAACATGCTTCCAGATAAAATAAACATAAATGATTATAATTTTGACTTATTAAAATGACTATAATTTCAAAGCAATAGTCAATATTTTATAGTAAACTTTATACACATATATATTAATTTCATGATGTATGCTTAGACTATTTCTAGATATGATAAAATAATTTTTACCTTATTACAGTATCTAAAAGCTCAAAAAAGTGCCAGACATATATAGGTTGTTAAAGATAGTAGAATTTGCTCTAAATTTAATATTAATATATGAGAACATGAAATAATATAAAATAAATTCTAAATTTAAATAGTAAAACATGGATTAAACATGTATTTGCATATTAACTCCAATAATAAAATCACTTAAAAATGTTTTAAGAAACAGCAAGTCAGCATGTGTAATTTTCTTCCTCCAGCCCAATTTAATATCAACATAGTATACTTTTCATGCCACATAAAAACTCTCCCATTTTAGGTTCTTACATAAACACTTGGGGGCTGATTTCCTGAGTTTCAGAAACATATTATATCTAATCAATTCCACCAGTTGTTAGTCGGAGGCTTAAGTGGTGACTTGATAATAACCTGAGACCAAAACCACTTTTTGACTGTTAGCACAACTGGCTCTAATATTCTAATCCTCGCTTTCTCTTTCTCTCAGCATGTATACACATAGGAGAAAATGTTTTGATCATAGGAAGACTGCTTGTAACTGGTTCTAAACAGAACAAATTGTGTTAGTGAGTGAAGATGATAAAGACTCTTTTCAGTATGTTTCTGCTTTTTAGGGACGTTTTGATTTCACTGGATGGAGAATAAATATACAAATGATTAAATGGCAGAAGTGTCACAGGATTTTACATGAGTTATTGCCACATGACTGGTTCAGACAGGAATGCTATGAATGAAATAAATAATACAATTATACCATATTCCACCTATATTGACTTTCAGAAATATTAATTTCATATAGTTCAACCTCATATTATTTCCAATATTATTATTATCCCTATTATATACATAAGGAAGCTGAGGTACAAGAAATCAAATAACCTGCCCAAGTTTAAATGGTTAGCATATGATCAAACTGGGAATCAAACTCATAGCATCTATTTCATTGTTAACCACTTCACTCTGGGCTTCCCAGGAGGCTCAAACAGTAAAGAATCTGCCTGCAATGCGTGAGACCCAGGTTCGACCCCTGGATCAGGAAAATCCCCTGGAGAAGGGAACAGCAACCCACTCTTACATTCTTCCCTGGAGAATTCCATGGACAAAAGATCCTGATGGGCCACAATCCATCCAGTCACAAAGAGTCGGACACGACTGAGCAATTAACACTTTCACTTTTCACTCTAGGCTTTGAGTAAAGAAGCCAATATTCTTAGTCAGGTTGGTAGTAGGGTAAGGAAATCTATTCATAGATTAAAATCTGCTTTATATGATTCCATCTTTCAGTACTCTATAAGAACCTTGAGAAATGGGACAATATTATTTTCTGCATATGTATTCTGTATAGTTCATTCACAGGAACATAGTTAGACTAAAGTTGCCCATCATGTGGATGAGTACTGCTTTCCCAAGTGACCACAGGACTAGATAGAGGGTATTACAGTCCCAGACATCTGCCTTCAAATTAATGTAGCAAAACAGAACTTTCAAAGTAAATGGCTTTCAACTCAGCTGGAGACCATGCCACACTAGAGTCATCAAGCTTAAATCCAGGGCTAAATACTCTGAACACTTAAAGTCAGGGATAGATACTGATGTATGTATCAGCCAAGGGAGAGGATCTTCAATTATATTACTTTTTTTTGTACATATAATTTCACCTTTGTATTTCAAATTTACTGAAAGATCCACAAAATAGGCCAGACAGTCCAGTCAATTTAAAATCAAGGCCTTTTAAAGTCACAAAGAACTTAAGCTCCTTTTTAAGAGGACCTTATGATATATTTAGTCTTGATAGTCAAAGAGGTCTATACAAATTTCTAGTATCTATGTAGTCTTAGGATCAGAAGAAATTCATTCCTATTCTGACTGATTCAATATTCTTCTCTGTACAAATTGTGGTTTATAAAAACCAAACAAGATTGGCGTGAAATGCCGGATTCACCATTATCTACTACCAAATTATTGAATCAGACATCTATTTTTCTAGGACCCACTTCCACTACTAAAAAAAAAATGGGTGGTGTTCAGATCAGATCAGATCAGTCGCTCAGTCATGTGTGACTCTTTGCGACCCCATGAATCGCAGCACGCCAGGCCTCCCTGTCCATCACCAACTCCCAGAGTTCACTCAGACTCACGTCCATTGAGTCAGTGATGCCATCCAGCCATCTCATCCTCTGTCGTCCCCTTCTCCTCTTGCCCCAAATCCCTCCCAGCATCAGAGTCTTTTCCAATGAGTCAACTCTTCACATGAGGTGGCCAAAGGACCGGAGTTTCAGCTTCAGCATCAGTCCTTCCAAAGAAATCCCAGGGCTGATCTCCTTCAGAATGGACTGGTTGGAGCTCCTTGCAGTCCAAGGGACTCTCAAGAGTCTTCTCCAACACCACAGTTCAAAAGCATCAATTCTTCGGTGCTCAGCCTTCTTCACAGTCCAACTCTCACATCCATACATGACCACAGGAAAAACCATAGCCTTGACTAGACGAACCTTTGTTGGCAAAGTAATGTCTCTGCTTTTGAATATTCTATCTAGGTTGGTCATTACTTTCCTTCCAAGGAGTAAGCATCTTTTAATTTCATGGCTGCAGTCACCATCTGCAGTGATTTTGGAGCCCCAAAAAATAAAGTCTGACACGGATGACCCTAACTCTAAAGCTAGAAATTCAATGCACTCATTTAAACTCTTTGTGTTTCAACTTCCCCATTTAAAAAAGTTATCTCCAGATTGACAAATAAGACAAAGTAACTCATGGCCCTTAGAAGAAAGACATGATACAGTTACAATGTATCTTTATATAAAATGAACAAGCATTAGGGAGATTTCTGTCCCACCAAGTACATTATTTGGAAAAGGCATTGGCATCCCACTCCAGTACTCTTGCCTGGAAAATCCCATGGATGGAGGAGCCTGTTGGGCTGCAGTCCATGGGGTCGCTAAGAGTCGGGCACGACTGAGCAACTTCCCTTTCACATTTCACTTTCAAGCATTGGAGAAGGAAATGGCAACCCACTCCAGTGTTCTTGCCTGGAGAATCCCAGGGATGGGGGAGCCTGGTGGGCTGCCATGTCTGGGGTCGCACAGAGTCGGATATGACTCTGTGTGACTTCACAGCAGCAGCAGCAAGTACATTATTGAAATAAAATATGTGTCTTGAGAAGTAATGATAAACAATTGATATTATACTAGTTTTTACGATTCTACAGTGCGAAAGCAATAATGTGCATGTGTATATGTTCATGTGTGTTCTCCTCTCATAATGTCTCTTGAAACGGGTAAATGAAAATAGCTTGCAGCTTCCGTGTAGATTTTAGCTTCAAAACCCTGCTCATTTACAGTACACACCTTTACATTGAGAATAGCCATAATACTTATCTATACATAATTTTGTCTTGATTTGGGTTTGCTATGGAATTAAGACTTTTTAGGAGTAATAAAACAATCTTCAAGGACAATTGCTTGTTAAAAGTACTAAGGTCTACACTGCTTTAACAGTCGCAATGTACCCAGTGTAAACGGATTGTGACAGCACAGGAGTTTGTACTGACATTTTAGTCGATGCCCTGTTCTTCTCTAAGGAATTCTCTCTTTCTCTCCATTAAGCAATAAGTCAAGTATCCTGAAGATTGCTAATTCACTTTGACTTCTACCAACTAAGTGCAGAGGTGACAGGAACAAAAAATAGTAACTTGGTGTAAAAGAGGACTAGCCTAAGGGTCAAGATTAGGATCTTCATGGTGATTCTGCCACTAGGCATTTGCCTCAGTGGCCCTTGGGCCAGATACCTGGTTTCTCAGAGTGTTGGCATGCTCTCCTAGAAATGTGCTAATGTTCACTGTCCTTTTCTGATCCATCATTCTATGAATTGATGCTTCCTGGTGAACTAAACAAACAGGTGAGATTGTTCTTGTGGGTTTTTTAAGGCTTATTTTCTGTGAAATGCTTTCCTTCCTCTTCCTCTAGCAGTAAAAGGGTAAGCTGGAGCTTTACACCTGAATATGTGTTCCTTCCAAGGTAGTTAATTGGAAACACTGCCTGCCACAAAGTCACCTTTGTCTCCATTAGCTACTAGAGCACCATAGGCTTCTTGCTCAGAGAGTAAAAGCCTAGGAAGGAACCTGGGAGAGCACCTATGGTAACTCCCTCACTTTACAGATAATAAAATTGACCTTAAAGGGTTTGGTGACTCTCTATTCTGTCTCAGCTCCTAAACTATTAATAGATACTTATGTATCCATACTAATAGATACCTAAACTAGTAGATACTTCTAATGTTGGATTTTCTGATTTCACAAAAAAAGAAAAGAAAAGAAAACTTCTGTATTTCATCTTTTAAAGTATTAACCTAATAATAATGAATTAGACTACTGTAATCTTGGAAACATGTACTAATAGGTTTCTGCAAATGTACTGAGAGGAAAGCCTCATTGATCAGGGTTTTGAATGGGAGAAATCAAAGCTGTGTTTTTCTTAACAAATGTTAACTGATTTTCCCCTGAAGTATCCAAATTCTGAAGAAAATGAGAAAACTTCTAATTCCACTAGATTTTTCTGTTTTTCCGTTTTGCCTCTTCAGTCTGAATCATTGAGGGTACATTAGAAATTTATATTCAACCTGATAAGAACTTTTTTGAAATGCTTTAATCAATCTTGCTTAATAAATTGTTCCAAATTGTTGCAATATTGAAATAGGGTCACTCTAAAGCTTGCCAATGGTTGGCCTTACAATCACCAGACATGTTTGCAATATTACACACTGATTTTCCTTGTGAAAGGCTGACTGAAAGAGATTGCTACCATAATGTGTTGAAACCATTTCTGTTGCAAGCATGTGGCAGGTTGCAAAGGTTTTCATGAGCAGGATACTTGAGCTTGGTCTTTCACTGACTAACGAAAAATTTTAAACTCCCAACAGGTACCCATATTGGCTACAAAAAAATAACCCAAACTTTTTCTTTTTCATAGGAAGTTGTCCTTGAAGAAGGCACAATTGCTTTTAAAAATTGGGTTAAAACAGGCACAGATGTTTACAGACAGTTTTGGATATTTGATGTGCAGAATCCAGATGAAGTGGCAGTTAATAGCAGCAAAATTAAAGTTAAGCAAAGAGGTCCTTACACATATAGGTGAGTCCCCAAAATACGTGGCACTCTTTCCTTGAACACAGGTATTTCTGAAAAAGCTTCCACTTGACAAATGTCATTGTATTGAAATGTACTTATTATTTTCTTACCATTAATATATATGGAAATATTTTGTTTCTGCCTACATAAAATCCTAATCTAAGGATTTAATGGTAATTAAAAAACAGGTTTTATTATGAATTTACCAGCACCAGTTAACTACCCTACATGTAACAAGTCACACGTGTTTTACACTTCTGGCATATATGTTTCGAAAACTCTGAAATATGCATCTAAATAGAAAAAATCTATCAAAAATTTTAAAAATGAGTATTTTAAAATCTTAAAATTGAAAAGTGTAGGTACACGAGTAGTTGTCAAAGTATGGCTCTTGGACCAGCAATATCAGCATCACCTGGGAACTAGGAAGAAATGCAAATTCTCAGGCCCCACCTTAGACCAAGTGAATCAGAGACCCTTGGTTTGAGCCTGGTAATGAGTTTTACAAATACTCTGGGTGATTGCAGTACCTAGTCAGTTTTGCTAACCACAGCATTAAACTTCTATGTAAATAAAATACCTGCTTAGGATTTCTATTCAAACTGTTTTCCAGGTCTTAAGAGTGTGTTTATGTAGTAGTTTCATTCTTATATTTTCTCCAGTACAAAGACTGAATAAAAAATACCTTTATCTACATGCCTTAACAGTTTAACACATTTTGAATAGAATCTAAGATCCGTCAGATGTAGGGGGAAATAATTAGCTAGAACTTTTCATTTTGTAAATTTAAAAATCAGACTGACGCCAGGTAAGTGAAATGGTTTGTCCTTGATGACAAAATCCTGGAAACTGGTAACTCCTAGATATTTGTGTACATTTTCCCCCTATCAAAATTATAGATTGAAGTGCTAAAAACACTAACCTTAGCCATATATTAGGACATTTATAGACCCCATATGGGAACAGAATTAAGTCCGGTTGTATCATTTGTTATATAAATATGATTTTTCAAGGATAATTACAACTACTTATAGACAATAATCGGAGAAGGCAATGGCACCCCACTCCAGTACTCTTGCCTGGAGAATCCCATGGACGGAGGAGTCTGGTAGGCTACAGTCCATGGGGTTGCGAAGAGTCGGACACGACTGAGCGACTTCACTTTGACTTTTCACTTTCATGCACTGGAGAAGGAAATGGCAACCCACTCCAGTATTCTTGCCTGGAGAATCCCAGGGACAGAGGAGCCTGTTGGGCTGCCGTCTATGGGGCCGCACAGAGTCGGACACGACTGATGCGACTTAGCAGCAGCAGCAGCATAGACAGTAATCAAGTATTATCACAAAACTTCATATTTGTAAAGATTTCTAATTCATAGTTTTACTTTCTTACTTGTTTTAGGTAGTCTATAATTATGTAATTTCTTTCCTCTCCATGCATTAATTTATTTCTATATCAGTAACTCATGCTCAAATATAATGAAGTAACAACAGTTGGGACGGTGATGCCTGCTGCTGTAACATAATATATAAGCTGTAGGGTGCCATGGTACTATTCCATCCTAATAATTATCCCCATCTCCTGCATCTCCTGTCTTCAGACATATGTCTATGACTGTTCACAACTCGGTCAAAGAAGTCTTGATTTTCATTGTTACAGAAAATAATCTTACTTTCAGAAATATTAAAAAAATTTTTTTTCAGAGTCTTATACTTCTTATATCACTATCAAAAGCTGATATAATAAGATATCTGACTATCTTATTCCAAAAAAATGTGTACTCTGAAAATCTAGAACTCACGTATGACCTAATACAATCTAAGTATAACTGACTAAACTTTCGTCATAGCTCAGTTGTTAAAGAATCCGCCTGCAGTGCAGGAGACCTGGGTTCGATTCCTGAGTTGGAAAGATCCCCTGGAGAAGGAAATAGCAACCCACTCTAGTATTCTTGCCTGGGAAACCCCATGGACAGAGGAGCCTGGCGGGCTAGAGTCCATGAGGTCTCAAGAGCCAGACATGACTTAGCGACTAAGCCACCAAACCATAACTGATTAAAAATCATACCCTGAGAGAACTGAATACATGTGATAAGAGAAAATAGGTGGTATTTGAGATCTGTCTCATCACAGGTTTTGCTTAATTTTTTTGCTTGTTTGGGGGGGTATGTTTTTACTTTTAAGGGTATTCATTGTGGAATGTAAAAAACAAACATAATATAGAATCCTGTCCCAGTCCTGCTCTGGATAGGTGATAAGATACATATCTTATTCTTGGAGGCTAAAACCTTCATGATAAAAATAGAGTGGATTAGATATAATTCATTTACTTGGAGAAGCAATGAAGTGAGGGTTGGAGAAGTCGGATTTTCAGCTAAAGTATGTAAACAAACTCAAATTTATATAACGATTCTAAAGGAATCTCATGATGTCTTATGATGTTGACAAAGGAATCCTTACTGTCTACCTAGATGCCCTAAATAATGGGAAAAACAATGGTTACCTTTCAGAAAAAGTTAATAGTTTGAGAGTCTTCCATGTGCTGAGGTGAATTTACTTCCTATCAATTACACCCTGAATTCAGTTGAAATTGGAAGTGGAAGAGGATGTCCCTCCTCAACAGAACCACACAGGCTTATTTGCCTTTTAGCTGCTGAAGTGAGCTTGATGAAACTTTGACAGGGTGTGACATGAGTCAAAGCATGAAACTTCCTGGATTGAGATGTTAGTTATGTATACCATCTCTATGAAGACCTGGTAACTCCTTCAGAATATTCTCAGATCGAACATAAATTTTTTAATTACTTTGCTTTGCCAGGAGTACATGGAAAACAAAATATGAAGCAATTTCCTCCCTTTGACCTTATTAACCAACACTCTGTAAAACCTGTATACATTCTAATTTTTAAACAAAAACTTGAGTACTTATAATCTCTTTTTAAAGTACATTGTAAACACAGACCTCAGTTTGAAGGATTTTTTTCTGTTAGTGAGTGCCATCTGCTGGTGTAATGTAAGTACAACTAAGTAAACTACAATTCGGGTCACAATTATGGCTCAGCTGGTAAAGAAGCCACCTGCAATGCGGGAGACCTGGGTTCGATCCCTGGGCTGGGAAGATACCCTGGAGAAGGGAAAGGCTACCCACTCCAGTATTCTGGCCTGGAGAATTCCATGGTCTGTATAGTCCATCGGGTTGCAAAGAGTCAGACACCAATGAGTGACTTTCAGTTACTTACACTTACTTATATTGCTATTATTTCAATTATATAAATATAAATGTTCCTGAAAATTAAAGTATTTTAATTTTAAATATGAATATGTAATATAATTTTAACATATAACTATCTAATATAAAAGAGTAACTGATTAGTAATAGATTCTCCAGGATGATGTCTCAGATATTTATATTCTTTGTATGTCTACACTACTCCAAGGAGAATAAACAATAAAAAGCTTGATGAAATTGTATTAGAAATAATATATATTTCCATATTTTTGTGAATTCTCTTTTTAAAGAATGTAAAAAATAATTTCTTCATTCAAAACTATTTACCAAGAACTTATCCATGTAGCAGACACTGCTTGGGGATACAAAATACTCATAATACCTATGGCATAGGAACCTACATTTTTATTATACTTGACTGAAATCAGGTCAGGTTTTTCTGGTTGGTTTTGTTTTTTCCATTTCAGTCCCATGTTTTTTCAATTTTTATCTTAGATAACAACAGATAACTATTAGATCACATGATAGAGACATTTGGATCTATGATAGAGCAGTGAATAATGTACACCTTATTTCATCTCAGTAAATATCTTGTATGTACAAAATATTTTTTTCCCATGATATCACCCTTCACCACATTCCTAAAAAGTAGTTGGTACTCTGCCTAGAGATTAGAGCCAGGAGCTCAGAACTAGTAACTATTCCATACATGGGGTAGGGTTGGAGAGGAATTGATCTGTGATGTGGAAATATATTGTTAGTCATCTTTGCTGCTGCTACTGCTAAGTCGCTTCAGTCGTGTCTGACTCTGTGCAACCCCATAGATGGCAGCCCACCAGGCTCCCCCATCCCTGGGATTCTCCAGGCAAGAACTCTGGAGTGGGTTGCCATTTCCTTCTCCAATGCATGAAAGTGAAAAGTGAAAGTTAAGTCGCTGAGTCTTGTCCGACTCTTAGCGACCCCATGGACTGCGGCCCACCAGGCTCCTCTGTTCGTGGGATTTTCCAGGCAAGAGTGCTGGAGTGGGGTGCCATTGCCATCTTTAACTTTCATTAAAATAATGAAAATTATAGCCAAGCCAGTGATAGAAAGGCTATTTACTTTGAACAGTCCTTCTAATATAAGAAAATGGGCTCATAATATTCCCCTGCTTCAACTTCTGTATTTTCCCCTCACCTTCAAGATAAAAGGTGAACATCTGAATGTAGAATGCAACCCTTTAGTCTTTGAAATATTGCTCATTTCAGTGGCTTTGTTTTCTACCACTCCCCTTCCTCAGACGCTGTAAACCAACCATGTTGAAACTTGTTATTTCTAAAAGTACACCATGTTCTTACTTTTCCTATATGTTCTACCATATTTTACCAAGTTAAAGTTCTATCTTTCACTCAAACCACTTATATGGAATTGTATCCTGTCCATTATCCCACCATAACCATCCCAAGCCTGGGTTTGTACCTATTCTGTCTTCTCACAGAATCTGTGTAACCTCCTATAATAACATGTATTCCTTCTCCCCTGGTATGTACATCTAAGACCTTCCTTCTCTAATTTGCTAGAGTCTCACCATCAGCTTGCTTATCCTTTTGGTCTACTTGTTTAGCATAATTTCTGACACAGTCTAGTCTATGTACTTAAAATTATTTGTTGCAAGAATGAATGACATTCATTTGAAACAATGCTTTTGAGTTTTAGTTCCTCCTGTTTTTCAGAGTTCGTTATCTAGCCAAGGAAAATGTAACCCAGGACCCTGAGACCCACACGGTCTCTTTCCTGCAGCCCAATGGCGCCATCTTTGAACCCTCACTATCAGTTGGAACTGAGGATGACACGTTCACCATTCTCAACCTGGCTGTAGCAGTGAGTAGACAACAGCAAAATTACTGATTTTGAAATCCTCTAGAACCCAACTGTAAATAATCTCATGATTAAAACTACAATTAGATATCTTTTTTTTTTCATTTTTATAAAAATGCTTTCTTATGTTATTATTTTGAATTACGATCATTTGGAAAGATGACAAGATGATAGAATAAACAACTGAAGACTGATTAGAAGACCACTTAGAGTGTATCATTTTAAAAAGGATTTATGGGGCTTCCCTGGTGGCTCAGTGATAAAGAATCCGCCTGATAATGCAGGAGACATGAGTTCAATCCCTGGTCCAGGAAGATCCCACATGCCTCAGAGCAGCTAAGCCTGCCACCGCAACTGCTGAGCACGTGTTCTAGAGCTGGGGAGCCGCAACCGTTGAGCACATGTTCTAGAGCTGGGGAGCCGCAACCACCGAGCCCACATGCCTCAGCTACTGAAGCCTGCACGCCCGAGAGCCCATGCTCTGCACCAAGAGAAGCCACCACAATGAGAAGCCCGTGCACCACATCTAGAGACTGGCCCCGCTCAAGGCAACTAGAGAGAAGCGTGCACAGCAATGAAGACTCAGCACAGCCAAAATAAATCACTAATGAAATAAGTAAAATTTGTCAAAAAGTAGGACTTAACTTTGAAACTCCTCTTCCTGTGGCCCACACAACCACAGAGAAATGTAATCATTAAGAGATGAAGAAATAATATACTTTAGTCCTGGCTAGATTTGGCAGTCATTTTAGAGATAGCTGGAAATTGTTATATTCAGTTTAATTCTTGTATTTATATTTATTTGTTAAGAAAGTGATATTGCAGTTGGTGTCTTAAACCATGATTTTTTTTTTTTTGCAGGCTGCACCACAGCTGTATCCAAATACATTTATGCAAGGAATACTCAATTCACTTATCAAAAAGTCCAAATCTTCTATGTTTCAAAACAGAACTTTGAAAGAACTATTGTGGGGCTATACGGATCCATTCTTGAATTTGGTTCCATATCCTGTTACTACTACAATTGGTGTGTTTTATCCTGTGAGTAACAATTATAAATGTTGATACTGTTAGACTTTAACTGGATAAATATAATCACATTGGCAATTCATAAGTTTATCATTCAGTGTGTTAAACCCTATTTCAGATCTCAGAATACATACCATAAGTTTTTAAAAATCTCTACCTCACATGGATTTAGCTTTCCTAGTTAGGAAAATTTACTTATCTGAATTTAACAATTAAGTTTAAGATTAAGAAGTGGCCATTTAATCAAGTTTCCATTCTTATATAAATATGCAATTGTCTAAAATTAGGTTATAAGGTGCTAAGAGTTTGAATACTGTTTTTGGTTTTGGTTTCCTGTCTAAAAAAAAACAAGTTTAAGCTGTATTTTATTTTTGTTAATTGTATTCATATCATTCTTTAAAAATTGTTTCAGTGTAAATTTAAAAGTCACCTTAAATTGTACACAAGATTGATACATCAGCATGTTGTATTCTCTTGGATTTAGTTGGTAAGAACTTCTGTGAATGAGTGCAGTGCTCAGAGCTGATAAGAACTATCTACAAACTCATGAAATGGCACTTCGGAGATAAAAAGTGAATGTGGTGATGTACTTAGTTATGGCAGAATGTTCTGAATTACAAATAGGACAAGGTGACTATTGCATGGAAAATTTTACTGCGATTCCATTTGGCACTATATGAGATATTAATTATATTTTGCAGTTCATTGTTATTTTACTTTAGATGGTTTTTAGGGTTGCAAATTCATATATCAATCTAATATGAATACAGAAAGCCTTAAGGGAGATAAATTCAGTTACTATTATTTCACTCACATATTCTTATTTCTTTCCTTGGCTAATTCTGTTTTTACTTTTGTGCACTTTGTCTTAGTAACTACTTAGAGATCATAACATTGGACAATGTCTAGAAATTGGTCATTTTTCTCATAGGTTTTGTTCACTCTCCCCTCACCTCAATATATCAGGAGTAGTGATCAAAATGGCCTTTCTGGATTAAATAAAACAAAGAGTGCTAGAATTTGATCATGACAGCTTTGGCATTTGTTATCTTACTTTGTCTCGGCATCTAGCACTTATTTTTAGTCACCTTTTGTATTCTGTCTTTTTAAAATATTAAAGACCAATAATTTTGAAACTATTGCATGTATATTTAAAATCGTATAAAATAATTATGAACAACCACTGAGAAATGTGAGTTAATTACATATTTAATGACTTGGAAAGTATGGTTTGTTGTAGAAGTAATTTTTTCTTGTATCTCTTCAGTACAATAATACTGCAGATGGAATTTACAAAGTTTTCAATGGAAAGGACGACATAAGCAAAGTTGCTATAATTGACACATACAAAGGCAGAAAGTAAGTATCCAGGCAAAGTGTGTGTCACTAGGATACTCTAAGGCAGGCAAGAAATTTATTTACCAGCTGGTAAAGCACAGGCACAACCTGTGGGACAGAACTGTTTGTATCTCGGCCCTAGAAACTCCCTAGGTCTACCAGGCATTAATCCTTTAGTTGTGATGACTGGTCACACTAGTGCATTTTTGCTGATTATCAGCCCCACTGGAGGGTTCACCTTTATGAACAAGTTCTCTTACATAAAGAAATCTAAAGGGACTACTTCCATCTCTGCTGCATAACCGGTATTATCATACATGCAACAATGACATAAATGAAAATGAGGAAAATCAATATATCAACTCATCATCTAGCAAGTCAGAATACAGACATCTTACTGTTTCTTTTTTAACTGAAAATGTCAAAAAACATCATTCATTCCAGGGAGATGATTAAATGTACCCATAAAGATGAACGATCAATGAATCCATGTGAACATTTTCATGACTTGTCCCTTAAAAATTTTCCTGAAATAATTTTCTATATTGATAATTCAGCTTTTTAAACCATTGTCAATGCAAAAAATGGAATTATTATTTCCTGTTCCAAAACTGACATATTAAACCTGAAAATAAAGTGTACACTTCCTATGAAGTAGTAGAATGAGATATGTTCACATACCCATGATTTCCTACTTCTCCCAAGTTCCTGCTTGTTTATGTGCAGTACACCTAATCTGTCATATAGCTAAAATACAAAGAAGCCCAATAAATATCAATGGGGAAAAGCTTTTCTTCTCAAAGTTGAAATTAGAGTTTTAAGATTAGTAATTCCTGACAAAGAATAAAGTGATCAAAATCAAAAGAGGTGAAATATTTTTATGATTAAGTAACCATTACTTCACACTGAGTGTGTCCCTAAAAATTGCCTAAAACAGTTAAATACTCACTCATGTAGACTTTTCATCTACAGAGTTCACAGTCTTTTATCATTTTGAAAATTCTAATGGAGGAAAACAAACACTTCTAAATGTTCATTTTAGGGAAATTACATCTCTGTATATTGAGGAAAGTGAGAATTTCTTGCATTTCAATATTACCAGTTTTTAAGGAGAGTTACTAAATGCTCCAAATTGGAGTAAGAATTTCATTTAAGATTATGATAAGGTTAACTTAACCGACTGAACATGACTGACAGCTTATTCTGTTTAAAAAAGAAGCAATAGCTTGCCTTGACATCTTACTGGATGGTATGTTAGAGTCACAAAACCATTCTTCCATCACCAAAAAGTAGCTGAGCATACAGAGAAACTATAACTACTGTTGTTTTTATTATTTCCATATATAAATATACACACACATGAATATTTTATGTAGATACCAGAATATAAATTAATAAACTTCATCCTGCTTTAATGCCAGCTCATGCAAGAGTTGAGAGGAAAAGTATATATTGATTTTCTACATGTTTCTAAATCTCTATTAATCAAACATCTCTTTCCTCTTCCACATTCTACTCTCTTCTCTCATAATGAGTTTATATCAGTTAACCATTTAGTATCTTCCTCCTACTCAGCTGGACACTTCAACATAATATGAAATACTCCATTTCTCCCACCGGAGCAACAATAAAAAACTTTCTTGAAGGAGACATCTAAATGTCTGATATGTGTTTTTAAATTTTCTTTTTGCAGAACTTTATCTTTTCCAAGTTGTTCCTAACTACCAAATTTTGGCAGCTTTTATTTTATAATCTAGCTACTTAGTGTTATCAAGCACTTCCTTTATCTCAACAAGATGCCGGCTTCAAACAATACATAGACCAAATGACTTAGAACATTTCTTAAACTTAGCACCTGTCACATCTAGTCTAATTAATTGTTATTATTTCTGCAGAAATACTGACTCATAATAGACAATGTAATATGAGAAGGTGCTCCTGAAATGAGACTAATCATTTTCTTTTTCTTTTTTTTAATTCTTAAGGAATCTCTCCTATTGGTCAAGTTATTGTGACCTGATTAATGGTACAGGTAAAGACATCTGTTTTGTGGTAATATCACAATGAAACCACCTTCTTTCTCCCACAAATCCTCCATCATATGTACAATGTTCTGGGGGTTGAGGATATGCATTTACTTATCTTTGTATCCCTACAACATAATTCAGAGTCTCTATACTTATATATAGGCTTATTAAATATCAGTCTAATGTGATGGGATTTCTGAATATTAACCATTGAAGATAAGCCTTTACTGCATTCCTTGGGAAATGTTTGCTTCGTAAAAGCTTTACTTAAGTGAACTTCCTTCCTGGCCACAGAAGTAAGGGGGTAATATATTTTAGAGTAGTAGTTACTGTTTGCATGTTTTGGAAATACTATATAAGCTATGACAAACCAAGACAGCATATTCAAAAGCAGAGACATTACTTTGCCGACAAAGGTCCATCTAGTCAAACCTATGGTTTTTCCATTAGTCATGTATGAGTGTGAGAGTTGGACCATAAAGAAAGCTGAGTGCAGAACTGATACTTTTGAACTGTGGTGTCGGAGTAGACTCTTTTTGAGAGTCCCAAGGACTGCAAGGAGATCAAACCAGTCAATCCTAAAGGAAATCAGTCCTGAATATTCATTGGAAGGACTGATGCTGAAGATGAAACTCCAATACTTTGACCACCTGATGCAAAGAACTGACTCCTTAGAAAAGATTCTGATGATGAGAAAGTTTGAAGGCAGGAGGAGAAGCGGACGGCTGAGGATGAGATGGTTGGATGGTATCACCAACTTAATGGACACAAGTTTGAGCAAGCTCTGGGAGTTGGTGATAGACAGGGAAGTCTGGCATGCTGCAGCCCATGGGATCACCAAGAGTCGGACAAAACTGAACTGAATAGTTTAAAACTTAAAGAATTAAAAAATCAAGATAAATACAAAAGTAAAACTTGTGTCCAAGTGCAGGCTTCGATATGAGGCAGAATCAGAGATGTTCAAGGCTGAACACAGATTTTGAATGAGATGATTAAAATGAGAAAGAAAACAACAACAATAAAACACAGTTGCATCTGTACTAACCATGAGAAATGTATGCAAAAATAACATTGTGAATTGGAGCTGGGAAGAAAGAAGGTACTAGGACTTTAGATTCAGAGTGTGATAGATCCAGTTTATTATTCTCCTTAAGGAAAAGCAAAGTACACATATGCCTATTAGTTTAAGTATTAAAATTTTAAAAAGTAATGGGAATAAAATACTATTAGGTATTTAAAATCAAAGGTGATCTTCCAGCTACTAAGAAGCGGAAGCAGAATATTGTGCGTGTAAAGTTGATAAGGTAACACTTTAGAAGAATGTAACACAATGAAGAAAAAATATTATACATAAAGTACATAAAAGATAGAAAATAAGAAGGAAACATAGAGAATGTTCATTTTCACAAAGGTATTGCTGAGTTTCACAGGTTTATTTAATTTTGTTTACACTCTGCTAAAAAAAAAAACCACCAGTAAAACCACCGCTGAATTTGCTTTGCAACACTTTAGAGTCATGGTGATGGGTGAAGAAATCCTTTCCAAGTAGCTCATTTCTGCAAATAGTCAACTGTCCCAATACCACTAACTTTAATTTCATAAGCATACACTTCAGTCCTTAAGAGAGAAATATAGTGTGCTTCTCCTAAATAGTAAACTATTGCTTATGGGCTTAAAATATATTTAAATCTTAGTCTAAAACAAAAAACAGAGCAGTTTTAAAACAGTATTAAGAGGATCCATTAATGACAGTAACATATACATAGAATCAAGCATGAAATTAAAAGTATCTAAGAAGAAAATAACAGTAAAACAAACTAGGAGCAAAGATTGACCGGGTAGACCAGGGACTCTGATGGGAGATTCTTGGTCACAGTACTAGAAAAAGAGACTGCTGCTGCTGCTGCCAAGTCACTTCAGTCGTGTCCGACTCTGTGCGACCCCATAGATGGCAGCCCACCAGGCACCCCCGTCCCTGGGATTCTCCAGGCAAGAACACTGGAGTGGGTTGCCATTTCCTTCTCCAATGCATGAAAGTGAAAAGTGAAAGTGAAGTTGCTCAGGCGTGTCCGGCTCTTAGCGACCCCATGGACTGCAGCCCACCAGGTTTCTCCGTCCATGGGATTTTTCCAGGCAAGAGTACTGGAGTGGGGTGCCATTGCCTTCTCTGAGAAAAAGACTAATGAAATGTAAATGGATCCAAGTTGATTTTTAAATCATGATTTAGAAGTACTTCCTCTATCTTCTTCATTAAGTTTAAAGACATAAAATGAAAATATTTATTTATATTTGAATGTATTTTAAAAAAAGAGAGCCCTGCTAGTATCAGCTATGTTATGGTCATGGCTCTTGGTAGTTACTGGTGTCATTACAACATAATCTTCGATGATATTTCCAATGGTTTTTGAAGATTTTCAATGTACTCTTTTCCATTAATGGCTAAGGTGTTGGGACAGCAGTTGTAGGCAAGGCCCATTCAGGGACCTATTTGGGGAATTTAACCTTCAGTATTCCATTCTCTCAGTGTCTCTATCAGGTTCACTGAGATCCTCTGTTATATTTCACCTATCACAAAAATGTAAGAAATGTAATAAAATCACAAGGTCAGAGCCGTTACCAGAAAAAGAGTATGGTATTCATAACTGAAGGATAGGTCTTACTGTTTTGAACAGACACATTCAGTTGTGGCTCATGTTTGGTGATATTCATTTGTGGAGCTAATGGAGGAATTATCTAGCTATTTTTTCTTACATCCAGTGTGTACTATGGAGCACAACCATAGTAAAGATTTACTAAGCTCAAAAAATGCCCTTTTTAGTTTGATGTGTACATTTTCCAACCATTTGTGTGAAATTGTTTAGTGATTTAAAAAATATTGATCAGCCATAAGGGTAAGTGAATGGATCGCTATTAAAAGTACAAACAACATTTACAAAAATGAGTTTTAAAGGAATCTCAAGATTCAAAAATTGCTATTCTACTGATAGATGGAAGATTTAAAAACATAAAATTGCAGTTTTAACAACGTAATTTTGACATTTTTAAAAACTTTCATCTGTATTTATGGAATGGGAAAATTTAATAGGAAACAGAATACCAATGACTACGTATAGTATACAGTCTTATTAGATATAGTAGCTGCTAGCTACATTGGAGAAGGCAATGGCACCCCACTCCAGTACTCTTGCCTGGAAAATCCCATGGATGGAGGAGCCTGCTGGCTGCAGTCCATGGGGTCGCTAAGAGTCGGAAACAACTGAGCGACTTCACTTTCACTTTTCACTTTCATGCATTGGAGAAGGAAATGGCAACCCACTCCAGTATTCTTGCCTGGAGAATCCCAGGGACGGGGGTGCCTGGTGGGCTGCCATCTATGGGGTTGCGCAGAGTCGGACACGACTGAAGCAACTTAGCAGCAGCAGCAGCAGCAGCAGCAGCTACAGGTCACAATTCAGCAGCACTTGAAACACAGCTAGTACAAACTGAAATACGGTAAGTATAAACACTGGATTTTCAGAAATTTGTTAATTTTTATATGTTAAAATGATGGTATTTTTGATATATGGGGTTAAACAACATATACTTGATACATTTTTTTTTTTCATCTTTAAAATGCAGTTACTGGAGAATTTTAATTTTATATATACAGTTTGCATTATATTTCTCTAAACCATGCTTGGAATCAAAATTTCTAGATTTGTCTAAGACACACTCTTTCCATCTAATCCCTTGCCACTGGTTTGGTTTTTAAACAGATGCAGCCTCATTTCCACCTTTTGTTGAGAGGACAAGGGTATTGCAATTTTTCTCCTCTGATATTTGCAGGTAAGAGAGAGACAATGATGTATTTTTCCAAGTCAGAATTCTTTCTCTAAGTGATAAAACACAGACCAAGAAACTCATGCTTATTAATCATGTTATTTGAGAAAAATAAAATACTTTTAGGGATGTTTCTCCTGATCTATTAAGAATAAATACAATGTGAAATTCATGATGTATTTATGCCCTGCAGAACGTAATGGCAAACCACTCCAGTATTCTTGCCCAGAGAATCCTATGGACAGAGGACCATGGTGGGCTACAGCCCAGGGGGTTGCAAAGAGTTGGACACAATTGAGCCACCAATACATACATACATACACACACACACACACAATGTATTTATGAGTCTTTAAAATTTTATGTAGAAGGATGTTGTGTATAATGCAAATCAGTTTCTTTTTGTTATTTTTAAGTAAGGACTACTTTTTTCATTCTTTTTCTAAATTAGCAATAAGAGTGATAACAGTCAAGTCTAGAAAGGCATGCCCAGTCTTTGTAAAGAAGAGGATACCACAAACACAAAACTATGTTCATGCACCCCACTGACAATACAGCATCTTTTCAAATTGATGGGGGCCCAGTAGCTATCACACAAGCATTGGCGTCTATCCTTGATGCTCACCTGGTTTCTTAACACTGTTTGGTAAAGCAAGCATAATATCTCTAAATCTTTTTCCTTATCTGTAAAATTGAAGAGAACAGCATTTCTTCAAACAGTCATCTGGGGATTAGAAAATATTTAATCTATAAAGGAAACTAACTGTGAGGAATGCCTTAATTGTAAATACTCCATGGTAATTCATAAGCAAAAATTATTCTCAGAAGCGTTTGAAAACAACGATAAGAATAGCTCATACTCAAGTATTAAGTTCCAGTGTGTCTTAAAATTTTGCAAGTTTTTTTTTTTTCCTAAAAGGTAAGGATTCTAATAAGATTATATCTAATTTTTCTAATTTAAGGCAGCAATAGTATTAATTTAAATATAAGAAAAAACAAATCTGCACAACGAAGTTTAGATTCCCAGAATGAAGCTCTTTCTTATCTGTATTCAGGTCTATCTATGCTGTGTTTGGAGCTGAAATGAATCTGAAAGGAATCCCTGTGTATAGATTTATTCTTCCATCCTATGCTTTTGCATCTCCACTTCAAAATCCAGACAACCACTGTTTCTGCACAGAAAAAATCATCTCAAAAAATTGTACCTTATATGGTGTGCTAGACATTAGCAAATGCAAAGAAGGTGAGTACAAGTTCTCAGTGTCACAATCCATGGCATAATTTGCATTATCCTTTAAAATGTAAACTTCACCCAGGATTCCTTTCCTCCAGAAATATAAAGTGAGAAAGCAATAAGGGCAGAAAGTAAGAGTGATGGTAGGATATTTTTGTTTTGATGTTTGTATTGCTTTCAGGGTCTCAGTTATTTTCGTGTTCCAAAACTTAGTTTTTATTAGGTATAATCATGCTTATCGATACTTCCCGTGCTACTTGGAAAATGTCTCTTGAGGTCTTTTGCTCATTTTTAAATTGGTTTATTTATTTTTTTGAGTTGCGTAATTCTTGTATATTTTGGATGTTAATCACTTACGGGATACGTGTTTTGGGAGTATTTTCTCCCACCCATTTCATTTCTGACCATTTCTTTTGCTGCGTAGAATGGCTGTGCTCCTTTTAGATGTAGCGTAAAATGAAAACAGTTTGCAGAATACTTTGAGCATCCCAACTTGTCCATCTGACATTTTTCTTATTCTAACCTAGAATCTGTAAATAAAATAAGTATGTTTTAGGATGTCTCTGAAACAAAAATTGATTCAAACATGGCATCTGGAGTCTATCTTATTTTGCTTACCTTCTTCATGTTAGAGTGGGTGAGAAGAAAGAAAGAAAAGCCTCTTTAAATAAATTCTCAGTCCAAAGACATTTTACAGCCTGAAACATGAGGGTATATGGTTGTAACTTTGTGTTCAGTAGCTAAGCTTTACATATTGAAAACACCTAATGTGAAAATAAACACCTAAGGGATGAACAACAGACATTAATAGTCAGTAGGATGATGTAGAAGTTTACATTTTATTTTTGTTCAAAAGTGATCAGAGACTATAATTTTCCCTCACTCTCATCCCCTGATTAGATTTCAAAGCCAAATCTGCATTTCTTTTTTTAAATTATAAACCTTTGTTTTCAAGGAGATCTTTCCTAGGTGGTATATGAAATGAGGAAAATGATTTATCCCAACTGTCTCTTAAAACTTGCTTTCAGGAAAACCTGTGTACATTTCACTTCCTCATTTTCTACATGGAAGTCCTGATCTTGCAGAACCTATTGAAGGCTTAAGTCCAAATGAAGAAGAACACAGCACGTACTTAGATGTTGAACCTGTAAGCAAATACTTTATTGATCGGATTTATTTTATAAAAATGAAGAAAAAATTAAATTATCTCCTTTCTATCAATCACATTTAGTCACAGTTATTGTACTACATTCTTAATAAATTACTTATTTTTACTTCAAGGAAAATTACAGTGATTTCTTCCTGTTGTTGCTTATGAAATGTCAAGATAATTTTAGTTTTTCAGTAAAGGTCAGGAATAATGAAAATCATTCTATTTGGATTAAAATGATTTTATGTTACTCTTTCAAATGTACTTTATACTTAACTGCAAATATTGCTTATATGAAGGGACCCTGTAGATCATGAAGGATTAAAATTTTTTATGGGTGTACATGCACTTGAGGCAAGATCAAATATATTTCTTACTGTCAAGAAAAATCTATTAAGTCCCTATAGTTTAACAGTTTCAATTTTTCATTTATATTAATATTCCCCTTTTCAACAGCTAAATGAAATGTCAGGACTTTAGTAGTCATATTTTAGTTTAAATGATGACAGAAGTAATATTATAATTATACTGATGATACATGGATTCTGACTGAGTATGTATTTAAATTCCAGGATATATTTGTCAAATGAGTTTTAGATTTCACTACTGTTGATGTCATTACTAATTCCCCAAAAGCAATTCAAGTAAACATCACAAATCTAACTAAACCTTGACATTAGGTTGGGCAAGGATATATGTGTATACACATATGCATATACTCATAGTAATAGTCAATATGTCTGATTAAGTCCTATTAATAAATAACAAATTTCACAGGTTCAAGTAGTACACTTTCACCTTAGGCTCTACATAACAAAAATAAGGTCTGGATATTATAAAAGAATGTTTTTAAAATAAGTTGGTAATTAGTTTGTTCTCTTTTTAGATAACTGGATTTACTTTACGGTTTGCAAAACGGCTGCAGATCAACATGCTGGTCAAGCCAGCAAAAAAAATTGAGTGAGTTTCTTAAACAAGTTTTATTTCGATTTTTCAAATTTTCTTGTAAGATGTGGATATATCTATCAAAGGAGATGGAAATAAAGTTTCAACTTCTGTTTGGCTTAATGTCATTAAATAATTATCAAATGCTTATAACTGTCATTTGTAATTTAGAATGACACCTAATGTGTAGTGAAATGGTACTTACCCATATTTTGGAATGAGTATTTCTGGTATTTCTCTCTTTGCTAACTGTCCAAATATTTTTATGACAATAGTTTCAGCATTCATATTTTAGTTTCCTGGGTATAATTTGTTTAAAGGAAAAATACATACTTAGAAAAGGTCATTCTAATTAAAAAACCTGTATTAGATGGCTTTCCTATGGTTCAGTGCTTAAGAGTCCACCTTGCACTGCAAGGGACACTGGTTTGATACCTGATACGGGACGATCCCACAGGCCTCTGGGAAACTAACCCCGTGCACCACAACAGAGCCTGTGCTCTGGAGCTCTTGAGTCGTAACTACTGAGCCTATATGCAGCAGCTACTGAAGCCTGCGCTCCTGGAGCCTATGCTCCACAACAAGAGAAACCACTCCAATGAGAAGCCCATGCACAGCAACTATAGAGTAGCCCCTGCTGGCCGCAACTAGAAAAGGCCCACGTATGGCAACGAAGACCCAGTGCAGCCACAAATAAATAAATATACAATCAATGTATTAAAAAGATGTGTATGTAGGAAAGATGTCTGAGAAACAGCAATATTAAAATTTAAATGCTTCATTACAGGGGAAACAAAGCACGTAACTTAACCAGGTTGTAAAAGCAACTAATTTCTGAACATTTATTTTCACTAGTAATTACTAATATCTGTCATATGTGTATAGCATATTAGTATATATTTTCATACTTATTTTCAATGTTTATTACAGAGCACTAAAGAATCTGAAGCAAAACTATATTGTCCCTATTCTTTGGCTTAATGAGGTTAGTATTTTTATCTATTAGTCACTAAGAACAGTAAGCTTAATATACAGAAAAAGGTTTTGATGTTTGAAAATTAAATACACACACACACACAGTATTTGAACTTGTCTTTCCATTGTATCTATGGGTGAGTTTATATATTATTAATTATATAATTAATTATTTTTTAAAACAAGTCATATAGAAGTATCAGGATTATGTTAGACTTAAGTCTAACTTTTATGAAAATAAAAATACTTCATAATGCATTTATTAGATAATTTTTCTTGTCATAGTACACGTGTTACGAAAGAGTCATGAAAATATTAAACTCCAAATAACTCAATATGAGCCTTGTAGTGCTAACAAAACCACCCAAGCTTATAATGGGCAAATTAAGAGTAGATGTAGGCAGTCTATCTAGTGCCTGACAAGATATTTTTAATATAAATCATGGAACCGATAAACCACAGAATTAGGAAAGGCATTGCATAAGCCTTTAGAGATAGATGCAGTTGAGCTTTGCCATTTCCTCTGTCACTAAGAAGCAACCTCTGGGAAACTGGAGAATATTTCAGTAAGACTGCTATACTGATCAATGAAATCAGTATATTCAATAACACTAAATAACATGTTTAAAGGAAGGAATAGCAGGAAGTGAATCAAGATGCGGAACACAGAGGAATCATCACCTGCTTTAAAAAAATAAAGTACTGTTGACAAAGATCAAAAATAAATAAATAAATAAATAAAGGAAGGAATAATATCTCTCTCTCTCTCTAAATATTCTACCTGGGCATTTACTGTGTTCTTTGACATGCAAAGAGAATTCCAACAGGTTTGTCTTGCAGATAAAGATGACTGACATTCATGTGTTGTTTCGATAAAAGTGATACACATAAGTGGAGAGTTTGAGTATTCTGCTCTCAAATCTACTCAAATAACACTATTTATTAACTTGATTACAGACTGGTACCATTGGTGATGAGAAGGCGGAAATGTTCAGAAATCAAGTGACTGGGAAAATAAACCTCCTTGGCCTGGTAGAAATCGTCTTGCTCAGTGTTGGTGTGGTGATGTTTATTGCTTTCATGATTTCATATTGTGCATGCAGATCAAAGGGAGTAAATTAAGTAAGTATATAACAGAAACCATATATGACTTCAGTAACATTAAATATTACTTGTTTTCATTTTATCAAAACAGTTATAAACTAGGCTGCAAACATTAATGAACATGTCTAGTCAACTATCATTTTTAATATATCCTTGAAACTTTGAGACACTTAATGCAAGTTAAAATGAAGACTGAATGAGTATTTAGGCTTATCAATATTAAACAGATCACTATATTTCATCTTTATTTTGGGAGGAAATGGGCTAAACTGTGAAGGTGTTACCTTTGAAAAGTTAGAATGCTGCACAAAAGCTATACATGTACTCAATTTTTATTTAATTATTTCTAGATAGTTATTTTAAAAATCACAAATAATTTAATATATCTGACTAGGAAACGTTATGTGAAACTGAAAATGGCAGCTATTTGGGGAGACTGAAATTTATAAGGGAAAAGAAAATAAAAAGTAAAATTAGATAAGCTATAAAATAATGAGAATTAAAGAGTCACTAAATGGTAGAGATAAAATCAGATAAAAATATGCTATTTTTAAATGCAAATAGCATATTAATATAAAAACAGAGCTGCTGCATATAGACATGCTGTCCAAAATCATGACATGCACCCTAGATGTTCCATGTGGAAGCCCTGATGAATGATTATAATTCAGGAACTAAAATTAAATGAGTACAAGAAAATAGAATAAAGTTGAACTCACTAAAACCAAATAATTAGAGTTTAAAGGAAAAATCAGATAAATATGGATGGATGAGTTTTAGCAAAACTGAAGAGGGGGTTCAGGCCTCTGTATTTTAAATATTAGTACCCGTGTCCCCTTGTACACAGAGGAGTGTATACCAGACCCTATTGTCTCTAAATGGAAGCCTTTCTTTAATAATCATACATGGCATTGGTACGGCCTGAGGGGAGGCCACTAACCCATAGGTTCTATCCACCATTCCTTCCCTGGGATATCAAAGAAAAAAAATGAAGTGAAGTGAAAGTCACTTGGTAGTATCCTACGGCTTTCCACCTCATGAACTGTAGCTCGCCAGGCTTCTGTGTCTATGGAATTCTCCAGGCCAGAATTCTGGAATGGGTTGCCATTCCCTTCTCCAAAGGACCTTCCTGACCCAGGGATTGAACCCGGGTCTCCTGCATTGCAGGCAGATTCTTTACCGTCTAAGCTACCAGGGAAGCCCAGAAGAAGAACAAGGAAAAAAAAAAAAAATATATATATATATATATATATATATATATATGGAATCTAAATTAAAGCAAGGACTGATGCTGAAGCTCCAGTACTTTGGCGACCTGATACAAAGAGCCAACTCACTGGAAAAGATTGAGGGAATGAAGAAAAGAGGGTGACAGAGGATGAGATAGCTAGATGGCATCACTGATTCAATGGACATGAGTTTGAGCAAACTCAGGTAGATAGTGAAGCACAGGGTAGCCTGGCATGCTCCAGTTCATGGGGTTGCAAAGAGTTGGACATAATTTATCAAGTGAACAACAACAGCAGCAAATTGCTCTGAAGAAAATCAATCACAATTTTAAAACAAGTCTTCTTATTCCACTTTCAGATTGCTGACAGTAAGCTGCCCTGTATAGAAATTCTGGAGCTGCCACTGACAATTATTGACCTTAATGTGCTCAAATCATGCTATTTTACATGAATTTCACAGCTAATCCCTAATAAAAATTTATGATTTTCCAGTAGCCATGGATCTATCAGCATCCCTTCTGTTTTTTGGAGACATTACAGAAAAGTACATTTTAACAGTATAAAACTATTTTCAAAGTGTGAATCAGTTAAATTGAAGATTTAAAAAACAAACTGGACTTTTTGGACCAATTTTTTTGTGTGTGTTCGTGAGATTGAAAGCTTAGACTGAGGAAGGCAACTCGATCTTTTATTCTGATGTTTTCTGCCTATATATATTTCCTTAAGAGGACACTGAACAATTCTGCCTATGGTCTATTTGGACATAATGTATTCAAAATGCTAATACATTCATGTTATAATAAAGGAAATATGGCATCACCTTTAAAACATGTCATCAATCCAGTAACAAGTTATGTTTAAACACAGTAATTCATATGACCATTTATATAATAGACCAAAATATCATCCATTGAAAAGCCAAGTTAAAACAAAACTTGTTCTAGTGGGAAGATAAGCTTTTCAAAATGAACTATAGTAGTTGTAAATTTTTTGGTATTATTCTCTATTGAAATTACATAACCTATTTCATCAGTGCTTAATGAGCCCTGAATGTCCAACATCTTGGGTCTCTATGTAGCTTGGGCTTCCCTGGTAGCTCAGCAGGTAAAGAATCCACCTGCAATGCAGGAGACCCTGGTTTGATTCCTGCGTCGGGAAGATCCCCTGGAGGAGGACATGGCAATCCACTTCAGTATTCTTGCCTGGAGAATCCCCATGGATAGAGGAACCTGGAGGGCTAGAGTCTATGTGGTCACAATGAGTTGGACACAACTGAGCAATTCAGCAGAGCTATGCAGCTGAAAGTAAAAGACTGAAAACTTTCCAGAGTGTCTTTATCAACAAGTGTATTGATTTGGCTTAAACTTCTGACTGTTACAAGGAAAGTAACTGCTCTTTATACAACAGTATGTCTTTTTATCTTTACAAATAGAGAAGAAAAAATTTCTAGGTTGATTACTTGATTTACTAGATTTAGAAGAATCACAGATATAGATTTCCTTAAACAGGCCTCATGTTGAATATTGTAATTAATTATGCCTTTGGGAAGATTTATAAACAACTGAAAAATAAGGAGACGCTGTGCAGAGGGAATAAAGTAAAGATGGGAGAGTGAAGGTGTGGATTTATTCAATGGATCACGAAGAGAATAAGCCAGTAGTCTTTTCAAAAGAAGCAGTACATACACCACTAAACAGAGGACGGTCTGAAGGGACAGCAAGGAGTGGAAATGCTCATGCAGAGCAGATTTAATGAGTGACCCTCCTTATCTGACTGCGTGCAGCTCTTGAGAGCTGGGAAGGAGCCTTCCATGAACCCTGGAATGGGAAAATAACTGCCTTATCCGTGAAGCACATCAGAGAAATTTTCTCTACAGCTGGAGAAATTGGGCTGATTTCTAGAAAATACAACATCTTTAATATATAGAATTTGAGTCTTAACTATTTTCCCATGAATTTCTGATATGTACCTTATCTTTCTTCTTTCCAGGGAGTAAAAGAGTCTCTACATTTATGCACCAGCTATGTCAGGACCTTTCTTAATATCACCTTACAAAAGTCAAGATTTTCATGCTTTATTTTTGCAAAACACACCTTATCTTACAGTTCAAGAACTGGTGGCACTCCCTCCCACCTGCCCCCATAAGCAGCAGCACATTTCAAAAGGATTATTAAGACATCATTAAATTCCACACTTTGAACAAAAAACCAGCACTTTTAAAAATTCAACATGTTCACAATGGAATGGACTTCAGTTTCTACAGATGTGGCTTGAGCGTGACCCACTTATTTTTACTTGGTACTGATTCACTGATTTATTCCCAATGCTAAATTCAGCAGAGAGATGGTCATTCTACACAAATCCTGGACCCTGAACACTAGCCTTCCTCATCAAAAGGAAAACATCACTACCCTCATCAGTGTCCCCGCAAAACACAGACCCAGTACTGTCAGTACATTGCCTCTGAAGAGCAAATATTTTGAAAGATATTTGAAAATGTAAACTAAATGACTAGCCTATGAACCATTTATTATACATTTCTCAAGGTTTTTTTCCTCTACGGAATCCTTTGTACAGCATCAGCAAGGCATTATAACCATGGTATTTATAACAATATGTGCTTATATTTTTGTCAATGGTTATGCATTTGGACATGTTTGAGAACTTTGCTATCTTCCATCTTCTACAGCTATTCTGGAAATCTGAGCAAATTTTCATCTTTCTACTCAGTTGCATACAACTTATGCTTGGCACCTTCAGAATGCTGTGCTAGTACTAAGAGATGTAAATGATAATACAGAAATTATTATGTGGAAGATCACTAGCTGTAGAATGTGTATTCATAGTGATTTGTTGTAAAATTTCTTGCTTTCATTGTCACCTCAGAAAGACTGGTTTTGAACATTAAAAGATGTTCCTTAAAATCTTGTACTTTGTCTAGTTCCTGTTGTGTCATAAAACATTTACTCTAGTTTTCTAATTGTTCTATCTGAATTTTTGTTTCTGTATGAACCTAATATTTCCTTTTGAAATATTATTTCTAAATTCAATCTTTACAACTTTTTCCTTAACTAATTTTTGAGCCAGTTGGGGGATAAGGAAATAAAAAGATAGTTGGTCATACTTTAAAGGTACAGAACTTAAATTCTAGATTATGAAAGACCTTTCCTTTTTACCAGAAGATGTATTGCTAGGTAGTCCTGCTTTCTTAAGCAGAAGTTCACTTATGGCAGAGACCACGAGTCCTTGGCTCCCCACAGAAGGGGACGATGGACCACATTCTGCCTTGTGTTTTATAGGATAAAATCAGAAATAATCTTGTCATGTCAGTTGCCAGGGTAAATAAATAACAATAACTGCAAACCGAGATAACATGAGTTTGGAAGGATCTTTGGAAAAATCTTGAAGATATTCAAAACATACTGATGTAATATCCTTTCATTTCCTGGGAATAGAAAAAGTATCCTCCTAAAATATGGGGATGTGTTAAAGAAATTAAAATGAACAAAGTGTAGTTCAGGCTTCAGGAGCAGGAGAGCAGGTTTCTGACCTGCCTGGACACTGCCTGAATTCCGTGCCTGCCTGTGAGCCCCGCCAGTCACACAGTATTTTATATGGGAAAGAGAGTGGATCTTGGAATCTACTAAACCCCTGAAGGGCTTACGAGCCCCCTAGGGTTTCTAAGAATTGTTGATGAGTCACGAGGTGAAACAAACAGCACTGTAAAAGTTAAAAACCGAAACTGCAATTTTGCTATCAGTTTGTGTGTGGCCGGCCTGGGATTATAAATGGGAGACCCCAAAACTTCAATCTGAAGTCTCACCCATGGGGTGGATGTACTTTCCAGGACCCTTTTCCTGTTGGGGCTCCAGATTAAGGAGGGACTTCTCAGTGCTGCTCAAGTCTGGATATAGATAGGCCCAATCTGGTGATGTATAAGCTGTGACTTCTTCATTGCTTGTATTTCTTTTTTTAAATGACTGTATATTGAAATTAACTCAAATAATTATCCATAAAAATAGAAATTGTTTATTTGTGAGTAAGGAGTGGTTTCTTTTGTTAACGAATTCATCAAACCTAAAGGAAAGTAAAACTTTTGGCAAAACTGTTAACATGTGAGATCCTAGCTATCTGTCTTCCGATACTGAGTCTACTTTCACTACATTAGGATACCTGTGGACATGTTGATTTAGGAAGAATATAAAGGATACTTCTTTAAGTCTTAAACTAAATAGGGTTGAATGATGTAAAGCAGAAATAGTTCAGAAGAATTGAATAAAAAAATTACATACCCACCTAAGGGTAGATAGAACTGTATAACCAATCAATGACACAGATTTTAAATCTTCATATTTAAAAATATGAAATTTTTAAAAATTAAAAAAAATAAGAAATGCACCTCATATTATTTGTGTGCTACGTCGCTTCAGTCATTTCTGACTCTGCAACCCTATGGACTGTAGCTCGCCAGGCTCCTCTGTCCATGGGATTCTCCAGGCAAGAATACTTGCAGTGGGTTACCATGCCCTTCTCCAGAGGGTCTTCCTGACCCAGGAATGGAACTTGCCCCTCTTATGTCTTCTGTATTGGTAGGCGGAGAGAAAGGTTTTGACTTATGAGCTCATAGTACTCTCTATATTCTAATTTTTATCATTACTTACCATATTTTCTTTAAATTCTTTAAATATACAAAAGGAAAAACAATCCATACATAAAGACAAATGAAACACATTAAAAATACCTAGTAGAAAGTATAATACCTTGTTTTAAAACCAGGAGACACTTATTTTTACATGACAATGAGTTTGGATGTGTGTACGTGTGCTTCCACATGCATGTGCTGAGGTGGGAGTTCGGCACTTTGGGGAGTATGTTTCATGTTGACTTAATTGCCCCAGAGCAAGTATAATTGTACACATGGATGGATTAGTCTGCTTTTTTTCATTGAAAAATTGCCCCATATTTTAAAGAGGCATATTTTTATTTAACATTGTTAAATCACCCCAAAAACCCAGGTGTTTAAAACTTAAAGTTTGAAAATCTGTATCATCTGCAAAGGGGTTAACATAAACTGGAGAATCTGTAGCATCCTAAAGTGGGTTGAGGCTTACTGTTGCTGACGAGCACATGAAGAAAAGAAAATGTAGATCTTTCAGTACTCAGAAAAAGAGGTTAAAGGGGGTGTCATCTTAGGGGAAACATAGCTGTATGTTAGATTTTTACATGTGTGATAAGCTGTTGATCTTATTAACCTATTATCAATGTCTGGTCTGAATTACAGAGGATCTTTCTAGCTGGAGTTTGCTGCAGGTGTGTTCTGTCAGTTCAGTGTTCTGGTTGAAGTTCAATGTATTAGAGACACTGTGGCTGCTTTCTCTCTATCTGCCTCTTCATGGTCACCTACAATGATAAATAACCACTCCACTTAATTAATCACTATTCATTATGATTTTCTGCATATACTAACAGAATTGCCTATATTTGTTTTTCTGCGTTATTTACAGCTAGTTGAGTTGATGAACTAAAGATGAATTAGTGCCAAATACTGGCATCAAAAAAATACAGGCATACTCTGCTTTTTCCTTTCTTGGCTCAAAGGTAGCTGCATTATTAAATATTTGTGAAAATAAAAACTTCCTTTAGTAGAAAAATGATTTGCTTTTCATTTATTTAGTTTTGAATGTGTATGATTTGAATGATATTTGATATTACTACTATAACTATATATTAGCTATTGTTGACCCTATCTGACATTTTTACATAGTAACTCCTATTCTCTTTTCCCAACTGTTCTCAGATGCTAGTAAGCTTATGTGCACATATTTCTGAAATGCTCCAGTCTATACACTCATGAAGGAACTAGCGCTTCATGAGTGACATAGCTAAGGACAAAGGGTTTAAACTCTTGTTTATTTCATTGTGTGAAATCTGGGTCAGGTGCCTCAGCATCACCTGTGAACTTCTTAAAAATGCAGAATCTCAGGTTCTATCCTAGACCTACTGAATCAGAATCTGTAGTTTGGTAGGATACCAAAGTGTTTTCTAGTCACAAGGAAGTAAACATGCCCACATTAAATCACAGTGAAATTAGACTACCTGTGTAACAGTTTTATTTGTCTTGTTCTTGGTATTAGGTAGATTTATTACAGAATGACTTAAGAGAGTGAAGCTATAAAAGCATACTGCTATGAGAGGAAAGTCTGACATCGTGCTTGACAATCTGCTACTATAAATATTTCACTTAGCAGAAGGAAATGACAACCCGCTCCAGTATTCTTGCCTAGAGAATCCTGTGGACAGAGAAGCCTGGTGGGCTGCTGTCTGTAGCCTCACACAGAGTCGGACACGACTAAAGCAACTTAGTATGCATGCATGCATTGGAGAAGGACATGGCAACCCACTCCAGTATTCTTGCCTGGAGAATCCCAGGGACAAAGGAGCCTGGTGGGCTGCCATCTATGGGTTCACACAGAGTCAGACATGACTGAAGCAACTTAGCAGCAGCAGCAGCATTTCACTTAGCTTTGTTGTTTGCTCTGTGAAATCTGAAAATGCTATTTTCAGATGGTCATAGAGCTAATCAGCTTGGCAGGGTAGAGGGTGAAGCAATAGTAACTTGACTCTCTAAATCTTATGGAAGGATTTCTTTGATCTGTTTGACAGTATTCATGACAAATATTCATATTTACTGCATGTAAAGATTTCTCTCCTGGAGGATGTCTTGAGAGGGATAAGCAGGAGCAAGGGAGGAGAATACAAAGACAAGGGCTTATTTCTGGAAAAGAATGAGTGTCTAAACAGTAATAGAAGCATAAATAAGGCCAGTGTGGAGGAGAGAAGTGAACTTGGACTGACCTAGGGTCCAGAAGTCAAGGCTACAGCTACTGTTCTGCCTAACACTACATTCAGTCTACACAGGTGAGGAGTATGGTCGTTATGGAAAGATGGTACTATATATGACAGGATAGGTAATTAGTGGAAGATAGTTTTACAAACCCCACTTTCTAAGCATTAAAGAAGATAATTTAGTTATTGGAGACATCTAAGGAAACATCTTCAGATGGTTTTGCCAAGAATATGCACTAGTCATAGCAAACACACTCTTCCAACAACACAAGACATGACTCCACATATGGACATCACCAGATGGTCAATACCATAATCAGATTGAGCAAGACAAGACTGGGAGCTGACTGTGGCTCCGATCATAAACTCTTTATTACAAAATTCAGTCTTAAATTGAAGAAACTAGGGGAAACCACTAGAACATTCAGGTATGACCTAAATCAAATTCCTTATGATTATACAGTAGAAGTGACAAACAGATTCAAAGGATTAGACCTGACAGACAGAGCGCCTGAAGAACTATGGATGGAGGTTCATGACATTGTACAGGAGGTGGTAACCAAAATCATTCACCAAAAAAGAAATGCAAAAGGCAAAAATGGTTGTCTGAGGAGGCCTTACAAATAACTGAGAAAAGAAAAGAAGTGAAAGGCAAAGAAGAAAAGGAATGATACAGCCATCTGAATGCAGAGCTCCAAAGAATAGCAATGAGACATAAGAAAGCCTTCCTCAGCGATCAATGCAAAGAAATAGAGGAAAACAACAGAGTATGAAAGACTAGAGATCTCTTCAAGAAAATTAGAGAGACCAAGGGAACATTTCATGCAAAGATGGGTTCAAAAAAGGACAGAAACTGTATGGACCTAACAGAAGCATCAGATATTAAGAAGAGGTGGAAAGAATATACAGAAGAACTATACAAAAAAGATCTTCAGGACCCAGATAACCATGATGCTGTGATAACTCATCTAGAGTCATATATCATGGAATGTGAAGTCAAGTGGGCCTTAGGAAGCATCACTATGAACAAAGCTAGTTGAAGAGATGGATTTCCAGCTGAGGTATTTCAAATCCTAAAAGATGATGCTGTGAAAGTGCTGCACTCAATATGCCCACAAATTTGGAAAACTCAGCAGTGGCCACAGGACTGGAAAAGGTCAGTTTTCATTCCTATCCCGAAGAAGGACAATGCAAAAGAGTGTTCAAATTATCATACAATTGCACTCATCTCACACTCTAGCAAGGTAATGCTCAAATTCTTCAAACTAGACATCAACACCATGTGAATTGAGAACTTGCAGATGTTCAAGCTAGATTTATAAAAGGCAGAGGCACCAGAGATCAAATTGCCACCATCCTTTGGATCACAGAAAAAGCAAGCCAATTCCAGAAAAACATCTGCTTCTGCTTTACTGACTACACCAAAGCCTTTGACTCTATGGATCACAACAAGCTGTGAATAATAAACAGATGGGAATACCAGACCATCTTACCAGCCTCCTGAGAAATGTGTATCCAAGTCAACAAGGAACAGTTAGAACTGGACATAAATAATCGACTGATTCCAAATTCAGAAAGAAGTATGTCAAGGCTATATATTGTCACCCTGCTCATTTAACTTATATGTAGAGTACATCATTCGAAATGCCGGACTAGATGAAGCACAAGCTGGAGTCTAGATTGCAGGGAGAAATATCAATAATCTCAGATATGCAGATAACACCTGCCTTATGGAAGAAACTGAAGACAAATTAAAGAGCCTTTTGATGAAAGTGAAAGAGGAGAGTGAAAAAAGTAGGCTTAAAATTCAATATCCATAAAACTAAGTTCATGGCATCCAGTCCCATCACTTCATTGCAAATAGATGGGGACAGTGACAGACTTTATTTCCTTGGGTTTCAAAATCAATGCAGATGGTGACTGCAGCCATGAAATTAAAAGACACTTGCTCCTTGGTTGAAAAGCTATGACCAACCTAGATAGCATATTAAAAAGCAGAGTCATTACTTTGCCCACAAAGTTCCATCTAGTAAAAGCTAGTAGTCATGTATGGGTGTGAGAGTTGGATCATAAAGAAAGCTGAGAGCTGAAGAATTAATGCTTTTGAACTGTGGTGTTGGAGAAGACCCTTGAGAGTCTCTTAGATTGCATGGAGATCAAATAAGTCAATCCTAAAGGAAATCAGTCCTGAATATTCACTGGAAAGACTAATGCTGAAGCTCCCATAAGATTGGCCACCTGATGTGAAGAACTGACTCCTTGGAAAAGACCCTGACACTGGGAAAGATTGAAGGCAGGAGGAGAAGGGGATGACAGAGGAGGAGTTGGTTGAATGGCATCAGCAATTCAATGGATATAACTTTGTGCAAGCTCTGGGTGTTGGTGATTGACAGGGAAACCCGGCATGCTACATTCCATGGGGTTGTAAAGAGTGAGACACCACTGTATGACTGAAACGAACTGAAGGAAGCATCTTAAAATAAGTATGGTTAATGAGAAAGTGTGAAGTATCTACAGCTTTTGATATAGATTACAGAGCAAGATTCTAAAAATTTTCTCTTTTCTGGAACTTGTTTGAGATATCAACACACATTAATGTTGCATATTTCCACTAAGATATCTGAATAATCATTTAAAATTAAAGGCCTGATAAGAATGTGAGAGGTATATGTATTGACTATTAAGTAGCAACTTTTCCTTTCAGTTCAGTTCAGCTCAGTCGCTCAGTCATGTCCAACTCTTTGGGACCCCATGAATTGCAGCACGCCAGGCCTCCTTGTCCATCACCAAATCCCGGAGTTCACCCAGACCCACGTCCATCGAGTCAGTGATAACATCCAGCCATCTCATTCTCTGTCGTCCCCTTCTCCTCCTGCCCCCAATCCCTCCCAGCATCAGAGTCTTTTCCAATGAGTTAACTCTTCACATGAGGTGGCCAAAGTATTGGAGTTTCAGCTTTAGCATCAGTCTTTCCAACAAACACCCAGGACTGATCTCTTTAGAATGAACTGGTTGGATCTCCTTGCAGTCCAAGGGACTCTCAAGAGTCTTCTCCAATACCACAGTTCAAAAGCATCAATTCTTCGGCGCTCAGCTTTCTTCACAGTCCAAATCTCACATTCATACATGACCACTGGAAAAACCATAGCCTTGACTAGACGGACCTTTGTTGGCAAAGTAATGTCTCTGCTTTTGAATATGCTATCTAGGTTGGTCATAACTTTCCTTCCAAAGAGTAAGCGTCTTAATTTCATGGCTGCAATCACCATCTGCCGTGATTTTGGAGCCCCCAAAAGTAAAGTCTGACACTGTTTCCACTGTTTCCCATCTATTTCCCATGAAGTGATGGGACCAGATGCCATGATCTTCGTTTTCTGAATGTTGAGCTTTAAGCCAACTTTTTCACTCTCTCTTTCACTTTCATCAAGAGGCTTTTGAGTTCCTCTTCACTTTCTGCCATAAGGGTGGTGTCATCTGCATATCTGAGGTTATTGATATTTCTCCCAGCAATCTTGATTCCAGCTTGTGCTTCTTCCAGCCCAGCATTGCTCATGATGTACTCTGCATAGAAGTTAAATAAGCAGGGTGACAATACACAGCCTTGACATACTCCTTTTCTTATTTGGAACCAGTCTGTTGTTCCATGTCCAGTTCTAACTGTTGCTTCCTGACCTGCATATAGGTTTCTCAAGTGGCAGGTCAGGTGGTCTGGTATTCCCATCTCTTTCAGAATTTTCCACAGTCTATTGTGATCCACACAGTCAAGGGCTTTGGCATAGTCCCTCCCTCATTGTCTTCCCGCTGCAGCCCTGAAACCATCATACAGGTAGTAAGCTTACATAAGTATAAGTAGGGGGTATGAGTGGAGTAACCAACTGATAGACAGCTGAGTCACTATGATTTAGAAATTTCTCCTACAAATAATTTCTTGCTGAAATGTGTTATTTTGCTATATTATTTATATTTGCTGTGTTGATAATATTTATCTCCAGTTCCAGGTGAAGATGGCAACATAGGAACATTCTGAAATCACTTTCTCCACAACATGCCATATCTACAGCTACATATGGAGGAATTTCCTCTTAAAACAAAACACCTAAAAACTAGCTATGGAGTTCCTATACATAGAGCAATGGAAACAGTGACTGACTTTTTCACAGGAAACTAATCAAACTGATCACATGGACCACAGCCTTGTCTAACTCAGTGAAAATATGAGCCATGACGTGCAGGGCCACCCAAGACAGGTCATGTTGGAGAGTTCTGACAAAATGTGATCAACTGGAAAAGGGAATGGCAAACCACTTCAGTATTCATGCCTTGAGAATTCCATGAACAGTATGAAAAGGCAAAAAGATAGGACACGGAAAGATGAACTTCCCATGTTGGTAGGTGCCCAATATCCTACTGGAGAAGAGTGGAGAAATAACTTCAGAAAGAATGAAGAGACGGAACAAAACAAAAACAAGTCCCAGTTGTGGATGTGACTGGTGACGGAGGTAAAGTCCGAAGCTGTAAAGAGCAATATTGCATAGGAACCTGGAATGTTAGGTTCATGAATCAAGGCAAACTGGAAGAGGTCAAACAAGAGATGACAAGAGTGAACATCAAGATTTTAGGAATCAGAGAATTAAAATGGACTGGAATAGGCAAATTTAATTCAGATAACCATTGTACCTACTACTGTGGGCAAGAATCCCTTAAAGAAATGGAGTAGCCCTCATAGTCAACAAAACAGTCTGATATGCAGTAATTGGGTGCAGTCTCAAAAATGACAGAATGATCTCTGTTCATTACCAAGGCAAGCTATTCAATATCTCAGTAATTCAAGTCTATATCCCAACTAGTGATGCTGAAGAAATTGAAGTTCAACAGTTCTATGAAGACCTACAAGACCTCCTAGAACTAACACCCAAGAAAGATGTCCTTTTCATCATAGGGGACTGAAATGCAAACAGAGGAAGTCAAGAGATACCTGGAGCAACAGACAAGTTAGGCCTTGGAGTACAAAATGAAGCGGGGCAAAGGCTAACAGTTATGCCAAGAGAACGCACCAGTCATAGCAAACACACTCTTCTAACAACACAAAAGAAGACTTGACACATGGACATCACCAGATGGCTAGTACTTAAATCAGATTGATTATATTCTTTGCAGCCAAAGATGGAGAAGCTCTATACAGTCAGTAAAAACAAGATGGGGAGCTGACTATGGATCAGATCATAAATTTCTTATTGCAAAATTCAGACTTATAGAAGAAAGAAGGGGAAACCACTAGACCATTCAGGTATGACCTAAATCAATTCCCTTACAATTATACAGTGGAAGTGACAAATAGATTCAAGGGATTGGATCTGATAGAGTCGCTGAAGAACTATGGATGGAGTTCATGACATTGTACAGGAGGCAGGGATGAAAACCATACCCAAGAAAAAGAAATGCAAAAAGGCAAAATGGTTGTCTAAGGAGGCCTTACAAATAGCTGAGAAAAGAAAAACTAAAGACAAAGAAGAAAAAGATAGATATACCCATTTGATTGCAGAATTCCAAACAATAGCAAGAGAGATAAGGCAGACTTCCTAAGGGATTAGTGCAAAGAAACAGAGGAAAACAATAGAATGGGAAAGATCAGAGATCTCTTAGAGAAAATTAGAAATACCAAGGGAAATTTTCATGCAAAGATGGGCTCAAAAAAGAGCAGAAATGGTATGGACCTAACAGAAGTAGAACAGATAAAGAAGAGGTGGCAAGAATACACAGAAAAACTATACAAAAAAGACCTTAATGACCCAGATAACCATGATGGTGTGATCATGCACTAGACCCAGACATCCTGGAATGTGAAGTCAAGTGGGTCTTCGGAAGCATGACTACAAACAAAGTTAGTGGAGGTGATGGAATTTCCAGGTGAGCTATTTCAAACCCTAAAGATGACACTGTGAAAGTGTTGCACTCAATATGCCCACAAATTTGGAAAACTCAGTTGTGGCCACAGGCCTGGAAAAGGTCAGTTTTCATTCCAATCCCAAAGAAAGGCAATGCCAAAGAATGCTCAAACTACTGTACAGTTGCACTCAAATCTCACACGCTAGTAAAGTAATGCTCAAAATTCTCTAAGCCAGGCTTCAACAGTACGTGAACCGTGAACTTCCAGATGTTCAAGTTGAATTTAGAAAAGGCAGAGGAACCAGAGATCAAATTGCCAACATCCAGTGGATCATCGAAAAAGCAAGAGAATACCAGAAAAACATCTACTTCTGATTTGTTGACTACATTGAAGTTTTGACTGTGAGGATCACAACAAGCTGTGGAAAATTCTTCAATTGATGGGAATACCAGATCACCTTACCTGCCTCCTGTGAAATCTGTATGCAAGTCAAGAAGCAACAGTTAGAATTAGACATGGAACAACAGACTGGTTCCAAAATGGGAAAGGAGTACGTCAAGGGTGTATATTGTCACCCTGCTTATTTAACTTATATGCAGAGTAAATCATGTGAAATGCCAAGCTGGATGAAGCACAAGCTGGAATCAAGTTTGCTGAGAGAAATATCAATAATCTCAGATACGCAGATGACACCACCCTTATGACAGAAAACGAAGAGGAAATAAAGAGCCTCTTGATGAAAGTGAAAGAATAGAGTGAAAAAGCTGGCTTAAAACTCAACATTCAAAACATGAAGATCATGGCATCTGGTCCCATTACTTCATGGCAAATAGGTGGGGAAACAATGGAAATAGTGAGAGATTTTATTTTTGGGGGGCTCCAAAGTCACTTCAGATGGTGACTGCAGCCATGAAATTTAAAAGATGTTTGCTCCTTGGAAGAAAAGCTATGATCAACCTAGACAGCATATTAAAAGGCAGAGAAAAGGTCCATCTAGTCAAAGCTATGGTTTTTCCAGGAGTTACATATGAATGTGAGAGTTGGACCATAAAGAAAGCTGAGTGCCGAAGAACTGATGCTTTTGAACTGTGGTGTTGGATAAGCCTCTTGAGAGTCCTTTGGACTGCAAGGATATCAAACCAGTCAATCCTAAAGAAATCCATCCTGAATATTCATTGGAAAGATTGATGCTGAAGCTCCAGTAGTTTGGCCACCTAATATGAAGAACTGATTTCTTGGAAAAGACTGTGATTCTGGGAAAGATTGAAGGCAGGAGGAGAAGGGGACAGCAGAGAATGAGATGGGTGGATGGTATCATCCACTCAATGAACATGAGTTTGAGCAAGCCCTGGGAGTTGATGATGGGCATGGAAGCCTGGTGTGCTGCAGTCCATGGGTTCACAAAGAGTCAGAAATGACTGAGTGACTAAACTTAACTGATACATAGAGCAAATGAGAAAAATCCAACAATAAGTAGGTAGCACAGGCTGAGACATAATTTTGCCATAAACCCAACACCTAGCACAGCTATCAACATTCAGGAAGAAATGTAAAACTCACAGCTGCTTCCTAAGGAGCAAAGAATATGACTTTACATTTGGGCACCCTAAGTTTTAAGATCTACAGCTGAGCAATGAGCCCCCTGAACATACAGCTTTCTAAGTCAATGGGTCTTGCATCCACAAGACCCACAAAGGTATAACAAACTGAGAAATGACTCTTAAAGGGCTCACATGTGCAGATTCACCTGCCCCAGGGCCAGGTACAAAAGCAGCAGAACAAGACGCTCCCAGAATGCATATGTAAGAGGCTCAATTGCTAACCTTAAAATGTCAGACTGTGTGGCAGGCATCTCATTTCACACAAACACAGACCTGCTGGGGAGAGAGGGTTGCAACACCATCTTCACACTCTTGTTCTGCCTTGTTCTAGCAAGCAGCAGCCACCTCCCCTGCCCCACCTTGGACACCATGCTATGCTCCCCCTCTGCCTCACTCCAGCCAGCGGGTGCCAATTGCACATTCTCCCTCCGCAGTGCTATGGAGAACCAGTATCTCTCAGTTCAGTTCAGTCACTCAGTCATGTCCGACTCTTTGCGACCCCATGGACCGCAGCACACCAGGCTTCCCTGTCTATCACCAACTCCCGGAGCTTACTCAAACTCATGTCCATTGAGTTGGTGATGCCATCCAACCTCTGTCGTCCCCTTCTCCTCCCACTTTCAATCTTTCACAGCATCAGAATCTTTTCCAATAAGTCAGTTCTTTGCATCAAGTGGCCAAAGTATTGGAGTTTCAGCTTCAGCATCAGTCCTTCCAATGAATATTCAGGACTGATTTCCTTTAGGATGGATTGGTTGGATCCCCGGCAGTCCAAGGGACTCTCAAGAGTCTTCTCCAACACCACAGTTCAAAAGCATCAATTCTTCGGCGCTCAGCTTTCTTTATAGTCCAACTCTCACATCCATACATAACCACTGGAAAAAACCATAGCTTTGACTAGATGGACTTTTGTTGGCAAAGTTTCTCAGAGGGAGACTTTACACAGATTTGGTGATTTGAATTTTACATCTGGTGCTCTGGATTTGGAGAGTGCTTCCCAGGGGATAGCTCTTGATTGCCTGGCTCTAGAGGCCAGTGGTTTTTGTTTCTCTCATGTGACTATAACATTTGAACTGACAGCTCCTGGCAGACTGCCATGCCAATGACATTGCATATTCAACAGATTGAAAAACTCCTATTCTTTCTATTGAAGAGACCTCTCTGCCTGATCTGGAGCTTTGATCTCAGGGACAGACTTCAGGATTAGCATTTATCTAGAGGGCTGTGGAACATAAGCTGGCAAATACCATCTCTGTGCTCTCATTCTGCCTCACTATACCTCACCAGTATCCTTCAGAAAAGAACTATTTTCCTTTTCTGGAGCCCTGATTTTTGCAAGTGCCATCCAAGGCACACGTCTAGAACACTTGTCTTTGCAGGCCAAAAGGGCATAAAACTATGATCACACTAGATAATATAAATGTGCACAATTTATACCAGAATATATAATCAGGCATACAAAAAGAGTGAAATAATTCCATTTGCAGCCACATAGATGGACCTAGAGATTATCATACTAAGAGAAGTAAGTCAGAGAAAGAGAATTGTAATATAGACTCACAGAGAAAAAAACAACTTATGGTTACCAAAGGAGAAAGAGGGGAGGAATAAACTGGGAATCTGGGATTAATAGATACATGATGCTATACATAAAATTAACAAAAAGTACCTACTCTATAGCACAGGGAACTATATTCAATATCTTATAATAACTTACAATGGCAATGAATCTGAAAAATAATATGTGTGTGTGCTTAAATCTTTTGCTGTATACCTGAAATATTGTAACTTCTGTCGAACCATAAAAATTCTGAATTTTGAACAATTTTGAGAAAGAAGAACAAAGCTGGAGGCATCATACACCCTGATTCCAAACTATATTACAAAGCAAAATAGGATGTTATTAGCATAAAAACAGATACATATTAATGGAACAGACTAGAGACTGCAGCAATAAACCTATGCATATATGGTCGATAATTTACAACAAAGTAAATACATAACAGGGAAAGAATAATCTCTTCAAAAATGTTGGTGCAAAAACTGGACAGCCACATGTAAATAACTGACACTGGACCACCATCTTATACCATACACAAAAATTAACACAAAATGCACTGAAGACTTGAATGTTAGGCCTGGAATCATACAACTCTTGCAAAAAAACATATGCAGTAAGCTCTTTGACAACAATCTTAATTTTTTTTTCAAATTTTGCAACAATAGGAAAACAAATAGGTCTACATCAAATTCAGAAGTTTCAGCAGAGTAAAGTAAACCAATAAAATAAAAAGACTAACTATAGAATAGGAGAAAATATTTGTAAATCATGTATTTGATAAGAGGCTAATATGTGAAATACATAAAGAATAAAAAATTCTTAACGAATAGAAAAAAAAAACAATCTGGTTAAACAATTGAAAGAAGATCTGAATAGGTATTTTTCAAATAAATATATACAAATGGCCTAACAGGTAATTGAACTGCAAATCACAACCACAATGAGATACCACTGCACACTTATTAGAATGGCTGCCATTAAAAAGACAAGAAATAGCAAGTGTTGATATGGAGAAAAGGAAACCCTTGTGCACTGTTGTTGGGAATGTAAATTGGAGCACACAACATGGAAAAACAGCAGAAGTTCTTCAAAAAATTAAAAATATCATAAGATTCAGGAATTCTACATCTGGGCATTTTTTGAAGAAAACATAAACACTAATTTTGAAAGATATATGCATTCCCCATATTGCTGCAGCATTACTGATGAAAGCCAAGATCTGGAAACAACTCAAGTGTTCACTGAGGAATGGAAGGACAGAGAAATTGTGATAGATAGACAAACACAATGGAATATTATTACGTCATAAAAAGTGACATATTGCCATTTGTGATGACATGAACAAACCCTGAGAGCATTGTGCTAATTGAAGTAAGTCAAAGAGAGAAAGACAAACATGGTATGATCTCATTCATATACAGAATCCAAAAGAAAAAAAAATCAAGCTCATAAATACAGAAAATACATTGGTGGTTGCCAGAGGCAAGGGGTGGGCACAGGTGAAGTCAGGAAAGGAAGTCAAAAAGTATGAACCTTCAGTTATAAAATAAGCCTTGAACGTGTACGACATGATGACTCTAGTTAGTAATACTGTATTGCACATTTGAAAGCTGCTAAGACGATCAACAGTGAACAGTATGAAAAGGCAAAATGATAGGATACTGAAAGAGGAACTCCCCAGGTCGGTAGGTGCCCAGTATGCTACTGGAGATCAGTGGAGAAATAACTCCAGAAAGAATGAAGGGATGGAGCCAAAGCAAAAACAATACCCAGTTGTGGATGTGACTGGTGATAGAAGCAAGGTCCTATGCTGTAAAGAACAATACTGCATAGGACCGGAATGTTAGGTCCATGAATCAAGGCAGATTGGAAGTGGTCAAACAGGAGATGGCAAGAGTGAACGTCGACATTCTAGGAATCAGCGAACTAAAATGGACTGGAATGGGTGAATTTAATTCAGATGACCATTGTATCTACTACTGCGGGCAGGAATCCCTTAGAAGAAATGGAGTAGCCATCATGGTCAACAAAAGAGTCCAAAATGCAGTACTTGGATGCGATCTAAAAAACGACAGAATGATCTCTGTTCGTTTCCAAGGCAAACCATTCAATATCACAGTAATCCAAGTCTATGCCCCAACCAATAACGATGAAGAAGCTGAAGTTGAACAGTTCTATAAAGACCTACAGACCTTTTAGAACTAACACCCAAAAAAGATGTCCTTTTCATTATAGGGGACTGGAATGAAAAGTAGGAAGTCAAGAAACACCTGGAGTAACAGGCAAATTTGGCATTGGAATACAGAATGAAGCAGGGCAAAGACTAATAGAGTTTTGCCAAGAAAACACACTGGTCATAGCAAACACCCTCTTCTAACAACACAAGAGAAGACTCTACACATGGACATCACCAGACGGTCAACACTAATTCAGACTGATTATATTCTTTGCAGCCAAAGATGGAGAAGCTCTATACAGTCAACAAAAACAAGACCAGGAGCTGACTGTGGCTCAGATCATGAACTTCTTATTGCCAAATTCAGACTGAAATTGAAGAAAGTAGGGAAAACCACTAGACCATTCAGGTATGACCTAAATCAAATCCTTTATGATTATACAGTGGAAGTGAGAAATAGATTTAAGGGATTAGATCTGATAGAGTGCCTGATGAACTATGGAATGAAGTTTGTGACATTGTACAGGAGACAGGGATCAAGACCATCCCCATGGAAAAGAAATGCAAAAAAGCAAAATGGCTGTCTGAGGAGGCCTTACAAATAGCTGTGAAAAGAAGAGAAGTGAAAAGCAAAGGAGAAAAGGAAAGATATAAGCATCTGAATGCAGAGTTCCAAAGAATAGCAAGAAGAGATAAGAAAGCCTTCCTCAGTGATCAATGCAAAGAAATAGAGGAAAACAGAATGGGAAAGACTAGAGATCTCTTCAAGAAAATCAGAGATACCAAGGGAACATTTCATGCAAAGATGGGCTCAATAAAGGATAGAAATGGTACAGACCTAACAGAAGCAGAAGATATTAAGAAGAGGTGGCAAGAGTACACAGAAGAACTGTACAAAAAAGATCTTCACGACCCAGATAATAATAATGGTGTGATCGCTCACCTAGAGCCAGACACCCTGGAATGTGAAGTCAAGTGGGCCTTAGGAAGCATCACTATGAACAAAGCTAGTGGAGGTGATGGAATTCCAGTTGAACTATTCCAAATCCTGAAAGACGATGCTGTGAAAGTGCTGCACTCAATATGCCAGCAAATTTGGAAAACTTAGCAGTGGTCACAGGACTGGAAAAGGTCAGTTTTCATTCTGATCTCAAAAAAGGCAATGCCAAAGAATGCTCAAACTACTGCACAATTGCACTCATCTCACATGCTAGTAAAGTAATGCTCAAAATTCTCCAAGCCAGGCTTCAGCAATATGTGAACCGTGAACTTCCAGATGTTCAAACTGGTTTTAGAAAAGACAGAGGAACCAGAGATCAAATTGCCAACATCCACTGGATCATTGAAAACGCACAGGAGTTCCAGAAAAACATCTATTTCTGCTTTATTGACTATGCCAAAGCCTTTGACTGTGTGGATCACAATAAACTGTGGAAAATTCTGAAAGAGATGGGAATACCAGACCACCTGATCTGCCTCTTGAGAAACCTGTATACAGGTCAGGAAGCAACAGTTAGAACTGGACATGGAACAACAGACTGGTTCCAAATACGAAAAGGTGTACGTCAAGGCTGTATATTGTCACTCTGCTTATTTAACTTATATGCAGAGTACATCACGAGAAACGCTGGGCTGGAAGAAGCACAAGCTGGAATCAAGATTGCTGGAAGAAATACAAATAAGCTCAGATATGCAGATGACACCACCGTTATGGCAGAAAGTGAAGAGGAACTAAAAAGCCTCTTGATGAAGGTGAAAGAGGAGAGTGAAAAAGTTGGCTTAAAGCTCAACATTCAGAAAACGAAGATCATGGCATCTGGTCCCATCAACTTAATGGGAAATAGACAGGGAAACAGTGTCAGACTTTATTTTTTGGGGCTCCAAAATCACTTCAGATGGTGACTGCAGCCATGAAATTAAAAGACGCTTACTCCTTGGAAGGAAAGTTATGACCAACCTAGACAGCATATTCAAAAGCAGAGACATTACTTTGCCAACAAAGGTCCGTCTAGTCAAGGCTATGTTTTTTCCAGTCGTCAAGTATGGATGTGAGAGTTGGACTGTGAAGAAGGCTGGGCGCCGAAGAATTGATGCTTTTGAACTGTGGTGTTGGAGAAGACTCTTGAGAGTCCTTTGGATTGCAAGGAGATCCAACCAGTCCATTCTGAAGGAGATCAGCCCTGGGATTTCTTTGGAAGGAATGATGCTAAAGCTGAAACTCCAGTACTTTGGCCACCTCATGTAAAGAGTTGACTCATTGGAAAAGACTCTGATGCTGGGAGGGATTGAGGGCAGGAGGAGAAGGGGATGATAGAGGATCAAATGGCTGGATGGCATCACTGACTCGATGGATGTGAGTCTGAGTGAACTCCAGGAGTTGGTGATGGACAGGGAGGCCTGGCGTGCTGCGATTCATGGGGTCGCAAAGAGTCGGACACGACTGACCGACTAATCTGATCTGATCTGATCTGAAAGAGGTATCCTGGGCTTCCCTGGTGATTCAGTGGTAAAGAATCTGCCTGCAATGCAGGAGACCCAGGTTCGATACTTGGGTCAAGAAGATCCCCTGGGGAGGACATGACAACCACTCCAGTATTCTTGCCTGAAGAGAGGAGCGTGGCAGGTTATAGTGCATAGGGTCGCAAAGGGTTGGACACGACTGAAGCGTCTTAGTATGCACGCACACACAGAGGTGTCCCATTTGTCCGCTGTCACTAACAAGTAAAAAACAAAAACTAAGCTGTCCATCAGGTCACTAGTTGTCTACAGCTATGGCCATACTTGTCCCTGTGTCTCTCCAATACAACAATAAAAGGGTAGAATTCGACCCCAAGCACTTCCAGTATTTCAGACTCACTTGCTCCTCAAGCATATGCCTCAGGATTCATGTACATGAGGCTTTCATCCTGCGTGCATCCTTTCTTGTTTGTAAACCTAGCACATCTCTCTCCCCTAATTTCTCACTGAGCATTTTTATATTAATTTTAAAACTATACTACTCAACCATCTAAAGTTTGGGAATTTTTTAGTTTGAAGACCACTGGGAGAGTGCCTAGACATGTTCTTGGAAGACACTGTTGCATCAAGGTAATTCTTTACACAACTTTATTGTTTTTATGTTAGAATCAAAAAATGTGTTTGTTTATTGGAAATAATTTAGCATGCAAAATATGAAGAAAATATTCAACAGATTTGCTAAAAAAAAAAAAAAACCTACAAGTACCATATGCTGTATAAGGCCCAGATGGTACATAAGTTTCTTTGAACATCTATTTGATAGTAGTTGCCCAAAATCAATTGGTTGAGAAAGACTTAAGCTAGTTGAGAAAAAGAAATAGATAGTTCAAGATCTGTGTAGACCAAAGGCCATGAACAGTTAGCAAAAGTCTATCATGAGAAAAGATAAGTGAGAAAATTCATGTAACCCTAGGGGAAGAAAAAATCCCTAAACATAACTATAAATGAGCAACTTGATGTCTGGCTTTAACCACTGACATCATTAAATGGAATAAACATTTATGGTCATCAGTTGAAACTGTCACATTATAGAAATAAAAAAAGTTCAGTATAGTAATAATAGAGTTCAGTTCAGTTCAGTCGCTCAGTCGTGTCTGACTCTTTGTGATCCCATGAACCGCAGCATGCCAGGCCTCCCTGTTCATCATCAACACCCAGAGTCTACCCAAACCCATGTCCATCCAGTTGGTGAGGCCATCCAACCATCTCATCCTCTGTCATCCCTTCTCCCCCAGCCTTCAATCTTTCCCAGCATCAGGGACTTTTCCAATGAGTCAGCTCTTCCCATCAGGTAGCCAAAGTATTGGAGTTTCAGCTTCAACATCAGTCCTTCCAATGAACACCCAAGACTGATCTTCTTTAGGATGGAGTGCTTGGATCTCCTTGCAGTCCAAGGGACTCTCAAGAGTCTTCTCTAACACTACAGTATGAAAGCATCAATTCTTCAGTGCTCAGCTTTCCTTATAGTCCAACTCTCACATCCATACATGACCACTGGAAAAATCATAGCCTTGACTAGACGGACCTTTGGTGGCAAAGTAATGTCTCTGCTTTTTAATATGCTGTCTAGGTTGGTCATAACTTTCCTTCCAAGGAGTAAGCGTCTTTTAATTTCATGGCTGCAGTCATCATCTGAAGTGATTTTGGAGCCCCCCCAAAAAAAGTCTGACACTGTTTGTACTGTTTTTCCATCTATTTGCCATGAAGTGATGGGACAGGGTGCCATGATCTTAGTTTTCTGAATGTTGAGTTTTAAGCCAACTTTTTCACTCTCCTCTTTCACCTTCATCAAGAGGCTTTTTAGTTCCTCTTCACTTTCTGCCATAACAGTGGTGTCATCTGCATATCTGAGGTTATTTGTATTTCTTTCAGCAATCTTGATTCCAGCTTGTGCTTCTTCCAGCCCAGCATTTCTCATGATGTACTCTGCATAGAAGTTAAATAAGCAGGGTGACAATATACAGCCTTGATGTCCTCCTTTTCGTATTTGGAACCAGTCTGTTGTTCCATGTCCAGTTCTAACTGTTGCTTCCTGACCTGCATACAGGTTTCTCAAGTGGCAGGTCAGGTGGTCTGGTATTCCCATCTCTTTCAGAATTTTCCACAGTTTATTGTGATCTGCACAGTCAAAGGCTTTGGCATAGTCAAGAAAGCAGAAATAGATGTTTTTCTGGAACCCCGTGCTTTTTCAATGATCCAGTGGATGTTGGCAATTTGATCTCTGGCTCCTCTGCCTTTTCTAAAACCAGCTTGAACATCTGGAAGTTCTCAGTTCATGTATTGCTGAAGCCTGGCTTGGAGTATTTTGAGCATTACTGTGCTAGCGTGTGAGATGAGTGCAATTGTGTGGTAGTTTGAGCATTCTTTGGCATTGCCTTTCTTTGGGATTGGAATGAAAACTGACCTTTTCTAGTCCTGTGGCCACTGCTGAGTTTTCCAAATTTGCTGGCATATTGAGTGCAGCACTTTCACAGCACCATCTTTCAGGATTTGAAATAACTCAACTGGAATTCCATCACCTCCACTAGCTTTCTTCATAGTGATGCTTCCTAAGGCCCACCTGATTTCACATTCCAGGATGTCTGGCTCTAGGTGAGTGACCACACTATCATGATTATCTTGGTCATGAAGATCTTTTTTGTACAGTTCTTCTGTGTATTCTTGCCACCTCTTCTTAATATCTTCTGCTTCTGTTAAGTCCCTACCATTTCTGTCCTTTATCGAACCCATCTTTGCATGAAACGTTCCCTTGGTATCTCTAATTTTCTTGAAGAGATCCCTAGTCTTTCTCATTCTATTGTTTTCCTCTATTTCTTTGCATTGATCACTGAGGAAGGCTTTCTCATCTCTCCTTGCTATTCTTTGGAACTCTGCAGTCAAATAGGTAAATCTTTCCTTTTTTTGCTTTGCTTTTCACTTCCCATCTTTTCACAGCTATTTGTAAGGCCTCCTTAGACAGCTGTTTTGCCTTTTTATATTTCTTTTTCTTGGGGATGGTCTTGATTCCTGTCTCCTGTACAGTGTCATGAACCTCCATCCATAGTTCATCAGGCACTCTATCTATCAGATCTAGTCCCTTAAATCTATTTCTCACTTCCACTGTATAGTCATACAGGATTTGATTTAGGTCATACCTGAATGGTCTAGTGGTTTTCTCCACTTTCTTCAATTTCAGTCTGAATTTGGCAATAAGGAGTTCACTTCTAAACATAAAGAAGCATGTTTCAAACTCACTTTTATATACATGCTGAATAAGATATTTAAACAACATATGATATTGTTAATATGTGGAATCTAGAAAAGGATACAAATGAACTTATTAATATCTACAAAAAAAAGGAATAAGACTTAAAGGTGAAGAAAACAAACTTATGGTTTCCAACGGGTAAGTTGGTGGAGGGATAAATTGGGAGACTGGGATTGACAGATACACACTACTATATATAAAACAGATAACCAATAAGGACCACCTGTATAGCAGAGAATTATACTCAATATTTTATAATGTCCCATATAGGAAAATAATCTAAAAAAGAGTAGGTATATGTATAACTGATTCACTTTGTTGTATAGCAGAAGCTAACATAACATTTTAAGTCAACTATATTCCAATAAAAACTAAAAACAAAACATATTTGTCATTGATGAAAATGTGTTTAAGGCACTGAAATAGGAATCTAAAAACTTTTTCTATAAAGGCCCAGACAGGAAATACTGCAGGCTTTGCAGGTCATACAGCCTCTGCAGCAGTTGCCCCTACTCAGTTCTGTCCCTGGAGCACAAAAGCAATTATAGACAATACCCAACAATTGCGTATGGTTGTGTTCCAAGAAACAATTATTTATAAAACAGAGAGTGGAGTAGTACTGGCCTATGTTTCATGGTTTGGTGATTCCTGCAGCAGAAGGTCCTTAAGTTTTACAGATCTTTGTATCGTGAGTAATCTTTTTTAGTAGCTTGGTTAACATGATAGTTTCCTGGAACAGTAGAAATACACTAACACATTACTTCCCTGGTGGCTCAGATGGTAAAGAATCTGCCTGCAATGTGGGAGACCTGGGTTTGATCCCTGCATTGGGAAGATCACCTGGCGGAAGGCAAGGCTACCCACTCCAGTATTCTTGCCTGCAGAATCCCATGGATGGAGAAGCCTGGATGGAGAAGCATGGCAGTCCAAGGGCTTGCAAAGAGTCTCATGCTTCTGAGTGACTAGCACACACATTACAGCTATGTAAAATATATATGATACAAAACTGGGGCTATACAAAATAGATTCTCTTCAACTGACTGAACTGCTTTGCCACACAAACAAGAACCCTGACTTTGGGGGTTAGAGATCCATGTTAACATCTGAATGGGACTGCTCTGCTATCTGAATGATTAAGAAGTATTAACCATATCTTGAATTGGTGGGGCCCAAACTCATTTATTTACTCTCTTCCCAGATTTTACTTATACTTGTTGGACAATGACATTCAGATTTGCTTTTCTTTTTAAGGGTAAACATTTGCAAACTCAGGTTCTTAATATTTAAAAAATCCTTCTTCAATTTGGTTTTTATGTTTTGTGACAGCTGTTCTTGTTTCTATTATGAATAAATTTAAAATTCCTTTATCTCCTTTCTTTAAATATCATAGAGAGAAATTTGCTTCTGGTGCCTGGGGTTTGAATTCCAGGCCCATCACTTACTGTGTGACCTTATAAAAATTAATTAAGCCCTCCATATCTTAGTTTCCTCATCTGTAAAATGAAGGTACTCACATCTCCATCATAGAGTGGTTTTGAGGATTAAACAAGTTAATGCATTAAACAAGTTAAAGAACTTTAGTTCTTTCCACAGTGAATATATAGAGTAAGCGCTCAAATGTTAATTAAGACCTTGTAACTTTGGTAGGTTATAATATCTGTGAGTTGATTGTCTTATAACTCATACTTCTCCTCTGTCAAAATTAGTAGCCCTGGAAAGATTATTCAAATTAATATGGAAAGCACTGAAAGTTCATTATTACCACATTGTAACTGTTTTATCCTGGATTTGAATTTACCCTAGTTACAAAATAGTAAATTAATCTAAACTGTACATGGATGCTGGCAAACGACACATGATACCCCTGGATCAAAGACAAAAGATTCTATTATAGTTCAGTAAAAAGCACGTCAGTTCCCCTGGACCTCAAGTCTCACACGGGAGATCCAACAAGCTCAAATGGATGTTGGGCACATTGTGAGATTATAATGTAGCTCAGGAAGACTGAGTTTCAGGGATCCATCACTTTCACAGCAAGCAGTAAACAACACCTCTTATGGTTTAGGGGCAGGAGTGAGACGTTACATCATTCCTCCAGGTTCACCACTGCAAACAAAAGCCCAAGAAAAGGCCCACATAACAAGCAGCTAGGAGATTTCTTTCTTAGCACACTCAGCAAGACATGTAGAAAAATAAGAAGAATCTAGAAAAATGGCACTGATGAATCTATCTGCAGGGAAGGAATAGAGACAGAGATGTACAGAATGGACTTAAGGACAAAGTGGGGAATGAAGTGAATGGGATGAATGAAAAAGTACAATCAACAAATATATACTATCAGGTGTCAGACAGATGGCTGGTGGAAGTTGCTGTGTAGCACAGGGAGCCTGGTCTGGTGTCTGTGATGACCTGCAGGAATGGGATAGAGGAAGGCAAGGTAAGTATAAATATGACTGATTCATGTTGCTGTATAGCAGAAACCAACACAACATTGTAAAAATTAAAAAACAGTTTTTTAAAGGAAATTAAAAAAATAATGATTACAAATACAAAGTGAATTTTTCAAAAATACTGTTGGATGTTGCTATTTTGCTTGCTTCACACAATTTATTTCCTGGTCTTAAAAGAAAAATCATTGTAATACTCTTAATCTGTAAAGGAATATAAAGTGCTGAGGGAAGAATGGAAAGAAGAGGAAAGATACATACATCTGAATGCAGAGTTTCAAAGAATAGCAAGGAGAAATAAGAAAGCCGAAATAGAGGAAAACAACAGAATATCAAAGACTAGAGATTTCTTCAAGAAAATTAGAGAAACCAAGGGAACATTTCATGCAAAGATGGGCACAAAAAGGAAATAAATGGTAGGGACCTAACAGAAGCAGAAGATATTAAGAAGAGGTGGCAGGAATACACAGAAGAACTATACAAAAAAGATCTGCATGACCCGGATAACCACGATGGTGTGATCATGCACATAGAGCCAACATCCTGGAATGCAAAGTCAAGTGGGCCCTAGGAAGCAGCACTACAAACAAAGTTAGTGGAGGTGATGGAGTTCCACTTGAGCTATTTCAAATCCTAAAAGATGATACTGTGAAAGTGCTGCACTGAATATGCCAGCAAATGTTGAAAACTCAGCAGTGGCCACAGAACTGGAGAAGACCAGTTTTCATTTCAATCTCAAAGAAAGGCAATGCCAAAGAATGTTCAAACTACGGCACAGTTGCACTCATTTCACATGCTAACAAAGTAATGCTCAAAATTCTCCAAGCTAGGCTTCAACGGTGCATGAACCAAGAACTCCCAGACCTTCAAGTGGGATTTAGAAAAGACCGAGGCACCAGAGTCAAATTGATAACATCTGTTGGATCATAGAAAAGGCAAGACAATTCCAGAAAAAAACATCTATTTCTGATTCATTGACTATGCTAAAAGCCTTTGAACAACAAACTGGAAAATTCTTACAGAGAATTAGAATACCAGACCACTTTCGGTGCCTCCTGAGAAATCTATATGCACGTCAAGAAGCAACAGTTAGAACCAGAGATGGAAAAATGGACTGATTCCAAATTGGGAAAGAAGTATGTCAAGGCTGTATACTGTCACCCTGCTTATTTAACTTCTATGCAGGGTACATCATGTGAAGACAGGCTGGATGAATCACAAAATGGAATCAATATTGCCAGGAGAAATATCAATAACCTCAGATATGCAGATGACACTACCTTTATGGCAGAAAGCAAAGAGAAACTAAAGAGGTTCTTGCATTAATGCATCACTGTATGTTAATAGCAGTTGCTCAATAAATATGAATAAACATGTAAAAAAAATAAATAAAGAGGTTCTTGATGAAGATGAAAGAATAGAGCGAAAAAAGCTGGCTTGAAACTCAACATTCAAAAAATGAAGATGATGGTATCTGGTTCCATCACTTCATGGCAAAGAGATGGGGAAAAAATGGAAAACAATGACAGACTTTATTTTCTTGGGCTCCAAACTCACTGCAGACTGCAGCCATGAACTTAAAAGACACTTGCTCCTTGGAAGAATAGCTATGACCAACCTACACAGCACATTAAAAAGCAGGGACATTACTTTGCCAACAAAAGTCCATCTAGTCAAAGCTATGGTTTTTCCAGTAGTTATATACAGATGTGAGAGTTGGACCATAAAGAAGGGTGGGTGCCAAAGAATTAATGCTTTTGAACTGAGATGTTGGAGAGGACTCTTGAGAGTCCCTTGGACAACAAGGAGATCAAACCAGTCAGTCTGAAGCTGCAGCTGCAATACTTTGGCCACCTGATGAGAAGAGCCAACTCATTACAAAAGACCCTGATGCTGTGAAAGATTGAACGCAGGAATAGAAGGGGATGACAGAGGATGAGATGGTTGGATGGCATCAATGACTTAATGGACATGAGTTTGAACAAGCTCCAGGAGTCAGTTAAAGATAGGGAAGCCTGCTGTGCTGCAGTCCATGGGGCTTCAGGGAGTTAGACACGACTGAGTGACTGAATTTGTAAGGCCTCCCCAGACAGCCATTTTGCTTTTTTGCATTTCTTTTCCATGCAGATGGTCTTGATCCCTGTCTCCTGTACAATGTCACGAACCTCATTCCATAGCTCATCAGGCACTCTATCTATCAGATCTAGGCCCTTAAATCTATTAAATCTATACACTTACACTGTATAATCATAAAGGATTTGATTTAGGTCATACCTGAATGGTCTAGTGGTTTTCCCTACTTTCCCTACTTTCTTCAATTTCAGTCTGAATTTGGCAATAAGGAGTTCATGGTCTGAGGCATAGTCAGCTCCTGGTCTTGTTTTTGCTGACTGTATAGAGTTTCTCCATCTTTGGCTGCAAAGAATATAATCAATCTGATTTCGGTGTTGACCATCTGGTGATGTCCATGTATAGAGTCTTCTCTTGTGTTGTTGGAAGAGGGTGTTTGTTATGACCACTGCATTTTCTTGGCAAAACTCTATTAGTCTTTGCCCTGCTTCATTCTGAATTCCAAGGCCAAATTTGCCTGTTACTCCAGGTGTTTCTTGACTTCCTACTTTTCATTCCAGTCCCCTATAATGAAAAGGACATCTTTTTTGGGTGTTAGTTCTAATCATAGAACCGTTCAACTTCAGCTTCTTCAGCGTTACTGGTTGGGGCATAGACTTGGATTACTGTGATATTGAATGGTTTGCCTTGGAAACGAACAGAGATCATTCTGTCATTTTTGAGATTGCATCCAAGTACTGCATTTCGGACTTTTTTGTTGACCATGATGGCTACTCCATTTCTTCTGAGGGATTCCTGCCCTCATAGCTGTGAAAAGAAGAGAAGCGAAACGCAAAGGAGACAAGGAAAGATAGAAACATCTGAATGCAGAGTTCCAAAGAATAGCAAGAAAAGATAAGAAAGCTTTCTTCAGCGATCAATGCAAAGCAATAGAGGGAAACAACAGAATGGGAAAGACTAGAGATCTCTTCAAGAAAATCAGAGATACCAAACGAACAGTTCATGTAAAGATGGGCTCGATAAAGGACAGAAATGGTATGGACCTAACAGAAGCAGAAGATATTAAGAAGAGATGTCAAGAATACACAGAAGAACTGTACCAAAAATATCTTCACGACCCAGATAATCACGATGGTGTGATCACTACCTAGAGCCAGACATCCTGGAATGTGAAGTCATGTGGGCCTTACAAAGCATCACTACGAACAAAGCTAGTGGAGGTGATGGAATTCCAGTTGAGCTATTCCAAATCCTGAAAGATGATGTTGTGAAAGTGCGGCACTCAATATGCAAGCAAATTTGGAAAACTCAGCAGTGGCCACAGGACTAGAAAAGGTCAGTTTTCATTCCAACCCCAAAGAAAGGCAATGCCAAAGAATGCTCAAACTACTGCACAATTCCACTCATCTCACACGCTAGTAAAATAATGCTCAAAATTCTCCAAGCCAGGCTTCAGCAATATGTGAACCGTGAACTTCCTGATGTTCAAGTTGGTTTTAGAAAAGGCAGAGGAACCAGAGATCAAATTGCCAACATCCGCTGGATCATGGAAAAAGCAAGAGAGTTCCAGAAAAACATCTACTTCTCCTTTCTTGACTATGCCAAAGCCTTTGACTATGTGGATCACAATAAACTATGGAAAATTCTGAAAGAGATGGGAATACCAGACCACCTGACCTGCCTCTTGAGAAATTTGTATGCAGGTCAGGAAGCAACAGTTAGAACTGGACATGGAACAATGGTCTGGTTCCAAATAGGAAAAGGAGGACATCAAGGCTGTATATTGTCACCCTGCTTATTTAACTTCTATGCAGAGTACATCATGAGAAACGCTGGACTGGAAGAAGCACAAGCTGGAATCAAGATTGCCGGGAGAAATATCAATAACCTCAGATATGCAGATGACACCACCCTGATGGCAGAAAGTGAAGACGAACTAAAAAGCCTCTTGATGAAAGTGAAAGTGGAGAGTGAAAAAGTTGGCTTAATGCTCAACATTCAGAAAACGAAGATCATGGCATCAGGTCCCATCACTTCATGGGAAATAGATGGGGAAACAGTGGAAACAGTGTCAGACTTTGTTTTTCTGGGCTCCAAAATCACTGCAGATGGTGACTGCAGCCATGAAATTAAAAGACACTTACTCCTTGGAAGGAAAGTTATGACCAACTTAGATAGCATATTGAAAAGCAGAGACATTACTTTGCCAACAAAGGTTCGTCTAGTCAAGGCTATAGTTTTTCCTGTGGTCGTGTATGGATGTGAGAGTTGGACTGTGAAGAAGGCTGAGCACCGAAGAATTGATGCTTTTGAACTGTGGTGTTGGAGAAGACTCTTGAGAATCCGTTGGACTGCAAGGAGATCCAATCAGTCCATTCTGAAGGAGATCAGCCCTGGGATTTCTTTGGAAGGAATGATGCTAAATCTGAAACTCCAGTACTTTGGCCACCTCACGCGAAGAGTTCACTCATTGGAAAAGACTCTGATGCTGGGAGGGATTGGGGGAAGGAGGAGAAGGGGACGACAGAGGATGAGATGGCTGGATGGCATCACTGACTCGATGGACGTGAGTCTCAGTGAACTCTGGGAGTTGGTGATGGACAGGGAGGCCTGGCGTGCTGCGATTCATGGGGTCACAAAGAGTCAGACATGACTGAGCGACTGATCTGATCTGATCTGATCTGAGTGACTGAATAACACAAGAGCATAATAAGGTACACAAAATGTTCTCAATATTTGAAATAGTTGTTTTCTCAGTTCTTTGGCTTGCACTGACATGCTAACTTTCATCATCTGATTATAGTAGTAACAGCACTATTTTATTAACTTTTTGTACCACATGACACTTTCCTGTAACTACATAGCTACCATTTAAGTGAATTCTAAACATGACTTCAATTTCCTTCTGTAACCTTCTGAAACTTCCCTTAAATGTGAAATATCTTACTAATGATTTAATCTTCCTTTACACTGAATACATCCTCATCTGTGGGAAACTCTATTCACCATTGTACAATATCTAGATTATTATTAAATTCAGAAGATATCAATCTGTTAATGCCATGGCAATTTTCTTCAGAAAAAGGAGATAAGGAGTATTGTCAGCTGTGGCAGAGGCAGGGGTGGCCCCAAATATTTTGTCCCCTCTCCTGCATCTCTCAGATCCCTACAATTAGGAGCAGTTATGCAATAAATTCTGGCTGACAGTCTATGGATGGAAGTTCCATGCAATGCTTCCTAGGAAGTGCCACACAACACTCTCTAGGAAGCACTGCAGAGCCCTTAGGTTCTTATCACCTGCTGCTACACCTGACAATATGCAGAGATTCCCATCAGCATGACTTCCTGGGTGATGGTGTGGAGCACAGCCTCACCAGCAAGTGTTATGAAAAAGAAAGAAATTACTGTCATGTTAAGCCATGGAGAGTCTGCTAAGTTGTATTATCATTAAAAAAAAAAAAAAAACTTTAAATAATAAAAGGCCCTCCCAAAGGCAAAGTTTTTAGGGTTCTCTTTGAAGTCATCAACAGCCTATATATTACCTGTGTAATAATCTGGAAACCTTGAAGAACCTTATATTTAGGGACTAAAATATCCTGTAGTAACATTTACTAAATGGTATAACTTAGAACACTAGTTCTGGGGTATGATAACAGATACTCTATGGGAAAATTTGGTCCTCTGGGTAAATATTTGGGAAATATTGCAAAATAAATAGCCCTTCTGAGGCGTCACCAAACATATAAGCATGACATATGTTCCACCAATACTCCTTTAATTCCGTTTTCTAAACATAAGCATGGAACACAGTTTTTCCATTCAATATCTTAGGGTAGCAACTTACAGAATTCTAATTTTGGAAAGCTAACATTGGGAAAAGTTTAGTACTTCTTTTCAATAGGGCTGCTAAGTGATAGAGGAATTATGTGTATTTCATATACTTCAAGAGCTTCAGATAAATGGGCACAATATAAGGAAGATAAAGAGGTTATGTGTTGGCTCAAAAAAGAAGCCTCTTTACTCCTAATGAAGTGCTTGGATGGACACAAACAAGGACAACCCTCAACTTCAGCTGGCAGCATTCAAGCTCCAAAATGGAATCATTTATTTGAGTGGGTGCCTAAAGCATTTGAACCTTAACTTCTCAGTCCTGACAAAAATTTTCTGTTACATAAATGCAGAGAGGATGTGGAGACAAGGGAGCCCTCCTATACTTTGGTGGGAATGTAAATTGGTATAGGCACTATGGAGAATAGTATGGAGGTTCCTTAAAAACCAAAAATAATAGATCTACCATATAACCCTGCAATCCCACTCCTGGGCATATATCCAGAGAAAAATATGATCTGAAAGGATACAATGTTCATTGCAGCACTGTTTGCAATAGCCAAGATATGGAAATAACCTAGATGTCCATCAACAGAGGAATGGATAAAGAAGAAATGGTACATATATGCAGTGGAATATTACTCAGCCATTAAAAAGAGTGAAATAATGTCATTTCCAGCAACATGGATGGACCTAAAGATTGTCATAATAGGTGAAGTAAGTCAGACAGAGAAGGAGAAATATCATATGACATTCCTTGTATGTGGAACATAAAAATAAATTATACAAATGAGTGTACTTACAAAACAGAAAGAGACCAACAGAGAAACTGGGGGAAGGATGGGGGGAAGGGATAGTTAGGGAGTTTGGGATGGACATGTACACATGTACACACTGCTATATTTAAAATAGATAACCAACAAGGACCTACTGTAAAGCACATGAAACTCCACTCAATGTTACGTGACAGCCTGGATGGGAGGGGGGTTTGGGGGAGAATAGATACATGTACCTGTGTGGCTGAGTTCCTTCCCTGTTCACCCGAAACTATCAAACAATTAGCATTGTTTTTTAATGGTCTACACCCCAATACAAAATAAAAAATTTAAAAGACAAAATAATTTTCCTGTTACATATACAATTTTGAGGCAGATAAACAAAGGGAAGTACAAGGTATACACACACATAAGCATGCATGTGTGTGCATATGTGTGGATATATGTGTGCACATACATATGTATGTATATATAGATAAGAACATAAAAATGACTTTTTCCCTCTCCTTAGAGAGTTGAGTCAGCTCTGCAAACAAGTAAAGATGATGTCTGCCAAGATTTTTAGGTAGCCTTTGAAATTACATATTGATCTAACTCTGCCCACATGAAAGCTATCCACATATACTGAGGCTCTCTCGCTTTAATCTGTCTTTTACACACAGCTTCCACCACAGCTCCTATGAAATATACAGGTAAGTTTATTTTATATCTTTGATGAAGTAGGTTTACTTTCATCCTGTGTTTTTATTCATTAGACTACATGGCTTAAGTCTAAACTTCAAAGACCTTGATATTATGCATTTTAGCTTTAGCAATGTCCTTGAAATTTTCTTTTAAAAGTTGTATAGAAATCTCAATTTTAATCTCTCAAGCTTTCACTGGCATTACTGTGTACTTAATATGCTTTGTGTATTTAATATTCTCTTTTTAAACTGTATACATATATATTTATTTTTATTTCTGCATGTGAAGCCCCTACTCACCATATAAATCAGGTAGAGCCTACCACTGGCTTAATACTTCTGTAAATGAACAAGGCAGTGATTGAAAATATAGGTGTTCATGTATATATAGATACATACACACATAATTATGTGTGCTATACACACATATGCACAAATACGTGTGTGTAAATATCCATGATTAGTTACCCCAAGGATAAAAGTGACGACACAAATTTTACCTTATTGTTTTACACTGGTAACTAATACTGTGAAATTCTTTACAGTGTATGTGTACTGTGTACTTTACAGGTCTTTAGGATAAAATTTGTTTTATTTAATCTCAAAATAATTTTATTACTTGCCACATACAGAATATACTCCTTTTCACTTCTTGTCTGTTGAATTTAGATATAACTTTCTAACATCAGGTTATTTAAAACCGCTATTCAGTTTGTACAAATGTCTTAAAAAGAATATGTAAAGTTAGGTATTAACCAAGAACTCATTTATATATGTATATATATTTTTTCTTTCAGAAAAGTATATGGGCTCTTCAGTTAGATGATTGGGGTTTTAATCCTTGTTTTGGCATATATTAGTTGTGTGACCTCAACTAGTTGTCTAAAGCACATACAAGGTCAATGAGATAACATTTGTGAAACACTTTTTTCAATAACTGACAGATAGTAAGCTCCCAATACATGTTAACTCTGGGACCATATAATCATTAAAATGTATAGGTCTTTGACTGCCCATACAATCTAGAATTGCAAAGCATATAATAAAATTCTTTTCATTTGTTAGACTACAAAAAAAGAGTGAATCACTTAAACATTTTTATCTACTATATAAAATCTGCATTCATCTTTACATCCTAAATTTAAATCTACCATATGATTTAATCTTCAGCTTGAGACTGTAGGTAGGCTCTAGAGTTAGTTTCTTTAACAAGAAGGAAAATCAGGAATATGATGACTGTATGAAGCTCAGTTCACAAAACCTATTATTATTAATAGAGCTGTGGTCAGAAATTGGACTCTGTGATCCCCCATCTAGAACTCTTTTTTATGCATCTGTCATCTGCTTCCTAAATATGTTGTAATATTTACAATTACACAATGTACTTTACTCTTCCTCTTTCACTTCACAAGGGATAAAGTCCATGATTCAGCTGATTGAGAAATACTGTCCTAAAGGATTTTCTGAAACCATACAAAAGCTAGAAGAAAGTTTATTAAAGTTTATAAAAGAAAGTTTATTAAATTTCATAAAAATTGAAAATTTAAATAACCTTAAAAATAAAGTTTAAAATATTAAAAAAATCTTTTTTAAAGGGTCAAATGTTAAAAGAGTAGCTATTTCATTATTAATTAATAAGGACAAACAAACCCCAAGGGAAAAAAAAAAGATGAACAAGTATATTAGCAGAATTACTTTAAAATACAAATACCAATATAATTAATAGGTTAAACTTCACTAAATTATTTACCAATAAAATAAGCACTTGTTAAAAATAAAGTTCAGTATGAACCAGTGTGTGTGATATATTGAGACAGGCATTTACAAACACTTCTGGGTACATGTATAAAAAGAAATTTGCTAATACTCTTTCTACCAAAAGAAAGTACGTATTATTGATCTAGAAATTTCACTTTTGCTGTTTACTGGGACCAAGTACATAAATAAAACCACACATATGAATTTTTAGCATTGTTTTTAAAGTTCCATTAAATATGATATGGGTTATTTATTTAAAACACAATACACTTTTATTACAGACTATTTTTCAATAATTGAAAAAATAACAGTTAACACTATTCATAATATGAGAATATCTCCAAGGTACCTGATATTAAAAGAGGCAAGTAGCAGAAGTTATGATTCACTGTATGCACTAGTCCATATACATATGGATATACATTTGTGGGCAAAGTCTTTGCAACCCCACGCTTGTAGCTTGCCAGGCTCCTCTATCCATAGGATTCTCCAGGCAAGAATACTGGAGTGGGTTGCCATTTCCTCCTCCAGGGGATTGAACCCTCATCTCTTACGTTTCCTGTACTTGCAGGCAGGTTCTTTACCACTAGCGCCATCTGGGAGGGTCTTTCTCTCAAAGTGCAAGGCCTTTTATTTGGTTAGATTTTAAAATAATGACTTTATTTTAAAGTAACTTATGTACACACTTTTTTTTTTACATTAAAAGTTCATCCTAAATAGTAGAATTATTTAAGTGTTATGTGATGATTGTCTTTTTATCTGAAGAGATTGAAGATAAATTTAATGATTTTTAGTTTGCATAGAAGAATTTTTCTGTGGTCAGGAAACTTCTGTAAAACTAACAGAAATGATAGTGAAGAACTTCCAGTTAGAACAATAGGCTATTTCCTTTTTTAAAGTTTGTTTGTCATTCTTGTTGACTGACAGTCTCCATTTTTGTTTTGCAGTTATTAGCCTCAACACCCTTTAGATTAATGCTGTATGGGAAAGTGTACTTTATTTAAACTTCAAGAAATGAGTTCTTCAAGTTATATCACGCAGGAAAGTCAGACTGATAATTCTTTCATCTGCACTTCCTATCCATCCCCAGGTCTTAGTTTATCATCTGAAATAATGATTGTGTAGTAAAACTGAGTGTATTAAAGGCCACTCAGCAAGTTTAGTTCCTTTTGTCTCTCTGGTATCTGATATGCTTGGATGGAAAACTGTGTGTGACGCATGCACACAAAGAGCTGCAGAGGATCTCAGATATGGGCGACGGATCTTCACCAGAATACAAAAACTGACTCTAAGGATCCATATCAGTATTGAGATGAATGTAGGTTTCTTTCTTTTTTTTTTTTTTTTTTTTTTTTTTTTTTTTTTTTTTTTTTAATTTTATTTTATTTTTAAACTTTACATAACTGTATTAGATTTGCCAAATATCAAAATGAATCTCTTGCAACAAAACACCCACTGAGATGTGGCATTGTCTTTCTCTCTCTTTTTTTTCCTTAAAGCATATTTAAACTTTCAAACTTTATGTAATCATAAACTGAAATCAGGATTTCAGTGTAGGGTTTTCTAGGGTATATCATTTGATCCTACTAAGAATTAACTGTTCAAATGTTGGAGCATTTGACTGAAAAATTCTTTTTAACCTTTTTTAAAAGTGAGTCAATGTTTTTTTTCATTTTTTAATAAACGATTTCTATCTTCCAAATGGTAGGAGATGACACTACTATATAAAAACCCTTAAGAAGTTACAGAACAACAATAGCAAGCAGGAATCAATCTTAACTTTTATTTGTAAAAAAAAATATTAAAACCTTGTCCACTAGTCTATGGCATTTTGCTTCTTGTTTAAAATCTTATGTTTATCTGTACATATATGTGAATATTTAAAATAATGTACTATCCGATATGATTAACTGCAGAACTTTCATAGTCTACTTAAGCTATTTATACATGATTTTTCATTTAAATTATGAATGAAAATCAGCATTAATAAAAATAAATATAGAATTATTTCCTATAAATGATTTGCTACTCTTATAGCAACATGCTTTCTTCTATGCAATTATTAACTATTTATTATTTTAGAGTTATTGGTTTAACTTTCTATCTGAATTACCCAATTTTTGGTGAATCTGACATTAGTCTACATGGCGAAATGCAATGTGTTCTTGGATATGTTATTTTTAAGTGAACAAAGCTATTATAATTGTACTGGGAATGGTAAATTATATTAATTTCAAATAATGATTCTAAATTTAATAATTTTGTATAAATTATATAAAACTTGGTAACATAATAAAAATAAATCAGAATGAATGATTTTAGCTTTTTAGGAAGCTTATGACAAATATCAGTGCATTATTTTCCTGAGTGATGATACCAAGTTTAAATAAGAATAAATCATTTTGAAGAAATTTAAAGTTATAATTTAATTAGTAATGGAATTCATACATAACTGTAATGGCATAAATTTTCTGTATCTCAGTTTCTAGAATTATCAAGTTATATATTGAAAGGTATTTTCAAAAATCTTTGCAAGTACTTTTCAGTCTTTTCTTCACTATGTGGTATTAAAATAGTAAAAGAAACATTGCTTTTAATATTGGTTCAAAAAATGATCAAAAAATTCAAAAAATTTCGTCATCTGGAAGGTCCAGTGGTTAACTGGACTTTGAGAAGAAAAATACATAAAAATTTTTTTTCATTTACCAGAATCATTATAAGACCAGAAAGATAAATCCAAAACATAATCACCAGAGAGCAGAGTAGCCTGGGAGGATCTCAAAATTATAACCAGAGAGGTATTAGGACAGAGTGTACTGAAAAATTTGTAATTTACCTTGGAAGTTCTAGTTGCTACCTATGTATTTCATGAAAATATTTGGCAAAGTTTATTCAAATATATTTGAATTATGGATTCTTTGGTCCTGAAGAATTGGTTCTCTGTTTTCTGATTTAATCACAAGGTGTTTTTCTTTTTCTTTTTTTGGTTCACTGGCCCAAGTCATACCTGAAAGTTTCAAAGAGCACTGTTCTAAGCTAGAAGCTGCAATTTTATTTGCATGATAGTCTTAGTTTCTCTATATATAAAGGACAAATCATCTCATCAGATTTTATGGTAGTCTCAAGTGTTTTGCAAATAATCATTCCTACTTGTGTAAAATATGTTTATTAGATTTAAAAAAAATAATACTTGGTCAATATGCAATAATATTTTACTGTTATGATCGCTTAAAATAACATGTCATAATAACATTTGAAATAAAAATAACATGGTATGATAGGAATTTTTATCTCATTTAATCTGATTTGACATTTGAAATTTGTAAAGACCCTGATGCTGGGAAAGATTGAAGGTGGGAGGAAAAGGGGATGACAGAGGATGAGATGGTTGGATGGCATCACTGACTCAATGGACATGAGTTTGAGTAAGCTCTGGGAGTTGGTGATAGACAGGGAAGCCTGACATGCTACAGTCCATGGGGTCACAAAGAGTCGGACACGACTGAGCTGAACTGACATTTGAAAGCTTACATGATATATATCATATCCAGTTAGAGAAAATTGAGCCACAGAGAAATGATATAATATTAAGACCCAGGAGTGACCTAAATTACTTGACTTTAAAGCCCAGAATCAGTATAATTCCTGCAGACTGTATAGTACCTTACAACTTGAGGTAAAAAAAAATTGAGGTTAAAAAAAAAAAAAAATAATAATAGTATTTCCATCTTGGATACATCAAAAATGGCTTCAGATAGTTCTATTTAAACCAATATGACTCTAAGGGAATCACCTCAACCTTACAGCAGTCCCAGTAATCAAGTATTCCAAAAGTACTCTAAAAGATAATATTGTTTCTAAAAGAAACTTTAGTATACTACATGAAGTCCAATGCATTTATTGTTTTAATTTTTTTAAACTGTCACCAAAACAGTTATAAGTTCTAATATGTGAGAGGTATCATTTAGTGAAGTATATTATTTTATGTATATTTTTTTCTATTACATATTTTAGGTCCATATATTCTGATAGGATGGAAATGCACAAGTAAATTGGAAAGTTTGTGGTAATTTCAATGAGAAAAGGTGTTGGAGATCCCCTAACCTAATTATTTAAACATTTTCCACAGAGCCCTTGGGTTCTTTGGGGATGACTCAGAGTCCATACTTTGACCAGAATAGCTTTTCTTTTAACTATCTTTATATACTGGGATTGTGTGTAAAATTAGTATTAGTCTAATGACCTTGTGTTTCCTTATGATGAAACACAAGATTTAAATGACTGATTTAACTAGCTGGATGTGAATCTACATCTTATTCATGGCTAGGGAATCATAGCTTTGTAAACACACCTAGAAATCATGTAAGAGTGTAAAAAGGAACTTTCATCATTCATATTCCACCTGCTTGTTGCAGTAATCATAACCAAAACTCTAAAACTGGGTCATCTAGGTCCTGGCATTCATTGATGGCGCAAGTATGTACTTCTGTAACCCGAAATTGTTTTAAAGTATTGTAGTTCACAACCCAGGAAATTTTACGTCTGGCCAAGACTTTCCTTGGGCTTCCCTGGTAGTTCAGATGGTAAAGAATCTGCCTGCAATGTAGGAGACCTGGGTTTGATCCCTGGGTTGGAAAGATCTCCTGGAGAAGGGGATCTTCCAGTATTCTTGCCTGGAGAAGCCCACGAACAGACCATGGGGTCACACAAAGAGTTGGACATGACTGAGCGACTAACACTCACTTCAAGCTTTTCCTTGGTGGCATTTCCCAGGGAACATAGCACTATCCACATATCTGAGTTATTACAGATTTTCAGGCAACTTTCTCTAATATTCTGACCTATTCATTGGAGAGGCTTCTTATAGCTCAGTCTCAGTTTCTGCCACCAGATTTCTAACATAGTGGAAAGGCATAATGCTCGTAAGTTCATTCCAGAAACACTCCACTGATTTGACAGAAAAGAAAAACCAGAGAAACTCTTAGTTCTTTCAAAGATAGCGCACATGTAGATATATTCGTGAATTCTACAAAAGGAATAAAATGTATAATCTCTGAAATGGTAGAGCTAATCTCCCTACAGACTCAAGAAAGGTATAAGATAGTTCTACCTTATAAATCAAATATGCCTTTTTATTTTCTCTTCTTGACCTGGTGGTGGTGGTTTAGTCGCTAAGTCGTGTCCGACTTTTGCAAACGCACGGGCTATAGCCCGCCAGGCTCCATTGTCCATGGATTCTCCAAGGGAGAATACTGGAGTGTGTTGCCATTTCCTTCCTGATCTAAGTCCAAATAATTAGTTTTCTTTCCTAAACCTGTGATTATTCTTCATTTCCTAAATTTAAGCACTTTAAGCAAGCAATAAATTGCTGCTGCTGCTGCTGCTAAGTCGCTTCGTGTCCGACTCTGTGCGACCCCATAGACGGTAGCCCACCAGGCTCCCCCGTCCCTGGGATTCTCCAGGCAAGAACACTGGAGTGGGTTGCCATTTCCTTCTCCAATGCATGAAAGTGAGAAGTGAAAGTGAAGTCGCTCAGTCGTGTCTGACTCTTTGCGACCCCATGGACTGCAGCCCACCAGGCTCCTCAGTCCATGGGATTTTCCAGGCAAGAGTACTGGAGTGGGGTGCCATTGCCTTCTCTGAATAAATTGCTACAGATATCTATATCTTACTGTTTCTTATGACAAAGAAATAACAAACAAAACTTAAAGTTAGCAGGTAAAATAAATTTCAATATGTAAGAAGCTACATTATTAAGACAACCAAACATGTAAGGCAGAAATATTATATGCTCTAAATAGCTGCATTTGAGAGAAGAGTGGATACAAACAACACTGCTTTTTGAATATAAACATTAGTGGGAAAGCAGCTGAGTAGAATGTGCTGAGTAACTTGAACTTTTCTCTTATGTACTCAGTGTATGTCTTGCGTAATGTTTGTCCCTCTTTTGCTGCAGGTGAATAAAACTACAGGTAACCCTTGAACATAATAGGTTTAAACTTTGTGGGTGTACTTTTACACAGAATTTTTTCAGTAAATATCACAGTACTGCCTGATCCACAATATGTAGCTGGCTGGATCCACGGATGCAGAGCCACAGATATACAGGGATTTTCCGCTGTGTTCAGGGTCCATGTCTGTAACCCTTCTGTGTTGTTCTATTTGGAATTTTGTAGTATGAAGTATAAGGTTAAAGTACGATTAGAATGGCAACATTCACTCATGGTGACAAGATACTGAAGCATAATAAATGAACACAAGTACAGCAGTCCCTCTTTTCTCCACAGGTATGGGCAGATACCTTCTAAAACCCTTCGTGTGGCTGAAATCACAGATAGCACCAAGCCATAAGTAGAACTCCCCCTTATTCTATGGTTTCAGTTACACTCAGTTGACCTTATTTGACCCTGGGTAAGTGAAACCGTAGAGAGCAAAGCTGCTGATAGAGCAGGACAAAATTCATGTGAAATATCTTGTCTATTCTTAAAAAAAAAATGTAAATTTATATCAAGGTAACAAAAGTGAGTCAGGGAGTTCAAAATTTGGAAAAGTAGACAAATTCAATCTCACCTTTCAGTACATGTATGCAGGAATGCTACAGCAAAACTTCTTTCTTTGTTTATATGATTCAGACCGGTATTAGACTAGTAACTGTCTAACCATGCAATTCAACAGAATAAATTACTGACTGTTTTCTTGCACTTGACTTATTAGCAGTGTGCTGTGTGAACTATTTCACTTCAATTTTAGGTCAAAGCAGACAGAATCTAGGCAGTACCCAGTCTGCCCATTACTTGATATCTCTGGGCTCAGAGTCCTTGAAAGTCATAATAATGAGTTTTCAGGTTTTGAGAGAAAGACACTGAAGAGCCTGTTGTTTCCTGGATCATCCAGTGGATGTTCTTGGGACCCTTCCCTGTAGGCCATGGGGCTGCTTGAATAAAGGGAAATGATTCAGGGATAGGTCTGGTATATTCTCGACTATGACAGCATATAGTCCCAAAACAGGCAAATATTCACATATATGCCATTTTAGAAACAGTAGTTCAGTAATGTTTAGAACAATTCATATTCCATCTGTCAGAATCACAAAGGACATTAATATTGATTAATTTTATGGTTCCATGAAAACTGTAAGGGGGTGTACAATTATATTTAGCAAAGGGGATTCTACCTGAGAATTATCTAGTCATTATTATCAGGTTTACATAACTTGTTTCATCGCATTATGACCACCCTGGCCAAAGCCATAAAAGGTAACCGTCCATCCCCAAGAAATTAATAAAAAAAACCCACTCTACTTGCTTAGGAACACATAAAATTCCACAGGAAAAATAAATCATTTGTTTCACCTTGTGTGGTGTTTGTTTACGTTGGAAAAATCATGTGACACTAATGATGATATACATTTCATCAGGATCTCAATGTGAATCCATTTGTCCATCCGAATATACAGTGGAAGAATCTGTGGTATTAGGCACAGGCGAGGGAAATCATAATGGATAAAAAATAAATAAATTGCCATGAAAAAGTGCCTATAATTCAGTCTTTCTACACTTTGGGGAAAATCTAATTTTTCTTATTTCCTTACCTATGCAATTAATTCTTTAAAAAAACTAAATGGCTCTTCAAGTGGACAGAAATAGTAATAAAATCATCATAGTGGTATTTCTACCACAACAAAGCTAGGGAGGGAAAACCTGAGATCATAACAAATTATAATTTTTATTATCTTCACAAGATTGAAAAAAATGTTTTTTTGTCTTTTTTGTCTGTAGCATCCGTTCTGTTGGCATTTTTATTTTCCTTTGTCAGGGCATTTTGAAGTAGGGACATTTTGTTTGTAAGCTACAAAACGCATTCCATTTGTCAATGTTAGGTCAACCCTATTTTGAAAAATGCTGTTGCAACCAAAATATCTCAGATGAACATGTTTTCAAATATTAGAATAATATATTCTTTGTTCCAATAGGATCTACTCATTCTACTTAGAATTTCCCTGCAAGAAACATGGGCTGCGATCGACACTGTGGGCTCGTCACGGGCGCTGTCATTGGAGCAGTTGTGGCTCTGTTCGGAGGGATTCTAATGCCAGTTGGAGACATGCTCATTGAGAGGACAATTAAAAAGGTACAAGTACTAGCAGAATATTTCTTGTCATTTTGATTCGTTCCATTTTAATCCCCATTTTGCTTAGGGTGCCTCTTTTGTATTTCACTTTAACTGGCAATTTTTGGTCTCCAACATAATAAACCACTGAAACTCTATATTATAGAGAAATGGTCATAGTATGATTCATATTCTATACTAACGCACTGTCATCTTAAATCTAAATATCCAATTTTTGATTAAAAAACTATTATAGGTATGCAGGTAAGTAGAAGTAGTGGCTTTTAATTATGTTCAAAGATTATGTTGATATGCTTTTTTGTACACATCTATACCATTTGTATTGAAAGAAATATTCTTTAAATTCTACAGTACTTTAAAATTTTCTAAAGTTTCACATACATGATTTCATCAGTTCAGTTCAGTTCAGTCGCTCAGTCGTGTCCGACTCTTTGTGACCCCATGGACTGCAGCACACCAGGCCTCCCTGTCCATCACCAACTCCCAGAGTTCACTCCAACTCACGTCCATTGAGCTGGTGATGCCATCCAGCCATCTCATCCTCTGTCGTCCCCTTCTCCTCCTGCCCCCAATTCCTCCCAGCATCAGAGTCTTTTCCAATGAGTCTACTCTTTGCATGAGGTGGCCAAAGTATTGGAGTTTCAGCTTTAGCATCAGTCCTTCCAAAGAACACCCATGATTTTATATAATTCCATAATAAACATTTTCTTCTATTTTTATGTTGCCCCAACTTATCTCCTCACTGGTAACCACTTGTTCTCTATATCCACGAATCTGTTTCTTTTTTGTTTTACTCATTAGTTTGCTGTATTTTTTTAGATTCCACTATAAGTAATATCACGAGCTTCCCTGGTGGCTCAGATGGTAAAGAATTTGCCTGCAATGCAGGAGACCCGGGTTTGATCCCTGGGTTGGGAAGACACCCTGGAGACGGGAATGGCAACCCACTCCAGTATTCTTGCCTGGAGAATTCTATGGATAGAGGAGCCTTGTGGGCGACAGTCCATGGAGCTGCAAAGAGTCAGACATGACTCGTGACTAATGCTTTTACTTTTCCTAATATCATATAGTATTTGTTTTCCTCTGTCTGATTAATTTCATTTAGCATAATGGCAACCACATTCATCCATGTTGCTTCAATTGGCAAAATTTCATTCTTTCTCTATGTCTGAGTAATATTCCACTGCATATAGATACCAAATCTTCTTTATCCATTCATCTATTGGTGGACATGTAGGTTGCTTCCATACTTTGGCAACTGTAAATAATGCAACTGTGACCACTGGGGAGCATGCATCTTTTCAAATTACTGTTTTTGTTGAATACATATCCAGGGATGGAAATGCTGGGTCATACAGAGCTCTTTATTTAGATTTTGTGGACACCTCCACCCTTGCGGAATCAATTTACATTCTCACCAACAATGTATGAAGGTTCCCTTTTCTCTACATCCTCACCAACTTTTATTATTTGTGTTCATCAGAGATACTGGCCTTCAGTTTTCTTTTTTTGTAATATATTTGTCTGGTTCTGGTATTAGGGTGATGCTGGCCTCACAGAATGAGTTTGGAAGTACTCCTTCCTCTGCAATTTTGTGGAATAGTATGAGAAGGATAGGTTTCAATTATTTTCTAAATGTTTAGTAGAGTTCGCTTGTAAAGCCATCTGATCCTCAAATTTTGTTGCAAGTTTTTAAATTATTGATTTAATTTCATTATTGGTAATTGGTCTGCTCATATTTCCTATTTCTTCCTGGCTCAGTCTTGGGAGAATATATGTTTCTAAGAATTTTTCCATTTTTTAGTCTAGATTATCCATTTTATTGGTATACAGTTGTTCATAGTAGTCTCTTATGATTTTGGGTATTTCTGTGGTGTTGGTTGTAACTTCTTTTTCATTTCTGATTTTATTAATTTGGGCCATTTCTCTTTTTTTCTGATGAGTCTAGCTAAAGCCTTATCCTTTTTAATTATTGTTTTCAAGAGCTAGTTTTTAGTTTCATTGGGGTTTTTTTTAGTATCTATTTCATTTATTTCTGCTCTTATCTTTATGATTTCCAGAGCTAGTTTTTAGTTTCATTGGGTTTTTTTTTTTTTTTTTTAGTATCTATTTCATTTTTTTCTGCTCTTATCTTTATGATTTCTTTCCTTCTACTATCTTTGGGTTTTCTTTATTCCTCTTTTTCCCTTTAGGTGTCTGGTTAGGTTGTTTAACTGAGATTTTTTTTGTTTGTTTGTTTCCTGATGTAAACCTGTATAGCTATAAATTTCTGTTAGAACTGCTTTGCTGCATCCCTTAAGTTTTAAATTGTCATGTTTTCATTTTCATCTGTCTTCAGGTGACTTTATATTTCCTCAGAGATCCATTAGTCGTTAAGAAGCATATTATTTAGCCTCCACATGGCTTGTTTTTGTGGCTCTTTTTCATGCCATTTAAGACTCCCTTTTAGAAAGAGTACTGCTCAGTCTGCACTAACAAAAGGCACTCTGGCCTAGTGTGGTAGAATACACAGAACTGATGGGTGATAGGATGCACTGGGATAAAAGGATTAAATAGGGAGAGAGAGGAGTAAAAGTTATAAACAGTAAGATATCCAGTTGAGTTACTGAAGGAAACGTATTCCCTGGAAGAATACAAGACAGAGGTTTTACAAGTAATTTGATATGAACATCAGTATGTATTTCAAAGGTCGGTGCTCAGACAGATTTTATCATTACTATAGAGATTACATATAAAACTGAACAGCAGGTTTGCTTTCTAGAGAGTTTGAAAGTAGAAACAAAAGGTCAGAGAAACTGGCCAACAGTAGGAGTTGCATTTCTGAATTATATGTAAACCCAGCAGTAAAGACTCCACCTGTAATTCTGGAGACACGGGTTTGATCCCTGGGTCAGGAAGATCCCTGAGGAAGGAAATGGCTACTTTCTCCAGTATTCTTGTCTGGGAAATCCCATGGACAGAGGAGTCTGGCAGACTAGAGCCCATGGGGTCACAAGAGTTGGACATGACTTAGCAACTAAACCATCACCACCACAGTGAGCCAAGTGCCTTACCTCTAACTCAAGAGCACTTAGTTTAATGCTGTTTATTTTACAAATATATACAAGTTTTAGTACTGGTCATTTTTTGTTTACCATTGAAATCATTACCATTACTAGCTTCATTTAATGGACTAATACCAAATTGGGAAAGTTATTATCTGCATACAAACACCGTTTAAAAAAATGGAATTAAAGTACCTAATTTTAACAGATCAGAATATCATCTCATGATGTTACCTAACTTTTAAAGTATAGATCTGGGACTCTATGATTCCTTTCAATTCTAAGAAATGACACCCTAACTCTATCAGTTGAAATGGCCTAAAACAATTGATTAATTTATATATAAATATACATTTTTTTTTTACTTTATTTCTAGGTAGCTTTTTAAGGACTGCATGGTAGAAACTTTTTTTCTAACAATATTTTAGACTATGATTCCTAGCAAATTTATGTGGAGACAGCAGGCTTATACAATCTTGCTGCTGCTGTTGCTGCTAAGTCGCTTCAGTCGTGTCCAACTCTGCGCGACCCCTTAGACGGCAGCCCACCAGGCTCCCCCGTCCCTGGGATTCTCCAGGCAAGAACACTGGAGTGGGTTGCCATTTCCTTCTCCAATGTATGAAAGTGAAAAGTGAAAGGGAAGTCACTCAGTCTTGTTCGACTTAGTGACCCCACGGACTGCAGCCTACCAGGCTCCTCCGTCCATGGGATTCCCCAGGCAAGAGTACTGGAGTGGGGTGCCATTGACTAAAAGTCAATGGTATGAGTTGCCATGAATATGGAAAGCAGAAACCGCCAAAGGACTTTAGGAAAAGGACAAAGTTTTGCCAGTTTTTATGAAGGATAATTCATTACCTTGACATGGTTCATATCATTTGATAAATCTTTAGACATTATTGTATAACAAAAGTAATTTTACATAATTTTTTAAATTTCCCTATGATATTAACTACAGAACACAAAGAAATGAATTAAAGATTTCTTTCTCTCAGCATGCACACACATACATGTTCATAATACATACACATATATGAATATTTTCTGAACACAGAAACTGCTTGCAACTGATTGCAAACAGAATATTTTGATACTGAGGAGAGGAGATGAAAATTATTTTCAGTATATTACTGCTTTTTAAGAAGCTTTAATTTCCCTGGATGGAGAATAAACATAAAAATGATAAAACAGCAATAAAAGAACTGTTATAATTTTACATAAGTTATTGCCATATAATTGGTTTATCAGTTCAGTTCAGTTCAGTCGCTGAGTCATGTCCAACTCTTTGCGACCCCATAAATTGCAGCATGCCAGGCCTCCCTGTCCATCACCAACTCCCAGAGTTCACTCAGACTCACGTCCATCGAGTCAGTGATGCCATCCAGCCATCTCATCCTGTTGTCCCCTTCTCCTCCTGCCCCCAGTCCCTCCCAGCATCAGAGTCTTTTCCAATGAGTCAACTCTCTGCATGAGGTGGCAAAAGTACTGGAGTCTCAGCTTTAGCATCATTCCTTCCAAAGAAACCCCAGGGCTGATCTTAAGAATGGACTGGTTGGATCTCCTTGCAGTCCAAGGGACTCTCAAGAGTCTTCTCCAACACCACAGTTCAAAAACATCAATTCTTCGGCGCTCAGCTTTCTTCATAGTCCAACTCTCACGTCCATACATGACCACAGGAAAAACCATAGCCTTGACTAGATGGACCTTTGTTGGCAAAGTAATGTCTCTGCTTTTCAATATGCTATCTAGGTTAGTCATAACTTTTCTCCCAAGGAGTAAGCATCTTTTAATTTCATGGCTGCAGTCACCATCTGCAGTGATTTTGGAGCGCAAAAAAATAAAGTCTGACACTGTTTCCACTATTTCCCCATCTATTTCCCATGAAGTGAGGGGACCAGATGCCATGATCTTCATTTTCTGAATGTTGAGCTTTAAGCCAACTTTTTCACTCTCCACTTTCACTTTCATCAAGAGGCTTTTTAGTTCCTCTTCACTTTCTGCCATAAGAGTGGTGTCATCTGCATATCTGAGGTTATTGATATTTCTCCCAGCAATCTTGATTCCAGTTTGTGTTTCTTCCAGTCCAGCGTTTCTCATGATGTACTCTGCATAGAAGTTAAATAAGCAGGGTGACAATATACAGCCTTGATGTACTCCTTCTCCTACTTGGAACGAGTCTGTTGTTCCATGTCCAGTTCTAACTGTTGCTTCCTGACCTGCATACAGATTTCTCAAGAGGCAGATCAGGTGGTCTGGTATTCCCATCTCTTACAGAATTTCTCACAGTTTCTTGTGATCCACACAGTCAAAGGTTTTGGCATAGTCAAGAAAGCAGAAATAGATGTTTTTCTGGAACTCTTTTGCTTTTTCAATGATCCAGTGAATGTTGGCAATTTGGTCTCTGATTCCTCTGCCTTTTCTAAAACCAGCTTGAACATCTGGAAGTTCACGGTTTACGTATTGATGAAGCCTTGCTTCGAGAATTTTGAGCATTACTTTACTAGCATGTGAGATGAGTGCAATTGTGCAGTAGTTTGAGCATTCTTTGGCATTGCCTTTCTTTGGGATTGGAATGAAAACTGACCTTTTCCAGTCCTGTGGCCACTGCTGAGTTTTCCAAATTTGCTGGCATATGGAGTGCAGCACTTTCACAGCATCATCTTTCAGGATTTGAAAGAGCTCAACTGGAATTCCATCACCTCTACTAGCTTTGTTCGTAGTGATGCTTTCTAAGACCCACTTGACTTCACATTCTAGGATATCTGGTTCTAGCTGAGTGATCACACTATCATGATTATCTGGGTCATGAAGATCTTTTTTGTACAGTTCTTCTGTGTATTTTTGCCACCTTTTCTTAATATCTTCTGCTTCTGTTAGGTCCATACCAATACAGTAATGCTAAGAAAAAAGTAGTTAAAAAGCAATCTAAGAAAGTAAATAAGACTAGAGGTCTCCCCTCTAAAGGGTGGATAGAATTTGTATTATAATAATAGTCAAAGTTTACTGGTGGAAACAACATGACACTGGGGTGAAAGATCTGATTCTCCATCCATTTCAGTTGCTCAGTCGTGTCTGACTCTTGGAGACCTCATCGACTGCAGCACTCCAGGCTTCCCTGTTCATCAGCAACTCCCGGAGCTTGCTCAGACTCACGTCCATTGAGGCAGTGATGCCCTCCAACCATCTCGTCCTCTGTCATCTCTTTCTCCTCATGCCTTCAATCATTCCCAGCAATAGGGTCTTTTCCAAGGAGTCAGTTCTTCACATCAATGGCCAAAGTATCGGAACTTCAGCATCAGTCCTTCCAATGAATATTCAGGATTGATTTCCTTTAGGATTGACTGATTTGATGTCCTTGAGGTCCAAGGGACTCTCAAGAATCTTCTCCAACACCACAGTTCAAAAGCATCAATTCTTTGGCATTCAATCTTCTTTATGATCCAACTCTCACATCCATACATGACTATTGGAAAAACCATAGCTTTGACTAGACGGACTTTTGTTGCCAAAGTAATGTCTCTGCTTCTTAATATGCTGTTTATGTTTGTCATAGCTTTTCTTCCAAGGAGCAAACATCATTTAATTTCATGGCTGCAGTCAATATTTTAAGTGATGTTCAAGCCCAAGAAAATAAAGTCTTTCACTGTTTCCCCATCTATTTGCCATGAAGTGATGTGACCAGATGCCCTGATCTTAGTTTCCTGAATGTTGAGTTTTAAACCAGCTTTTTCACTCTCCTCTTTCATTTTCATCAAGAAGCTCTTTCATTCCTCTTTACTTTCTGCGATAAGGGTCAGTGTCATTTGCGTATCTGAGATTATTTCTCCTGGCAATCTTAATTCCAGCTTGTGCTTCATCCAGCCTGGCACTTCACATGATGTACTCTGCATAGAAGTTATATAAGCAGGGTGACAATATACAGTCTTGACATACTCCTTTCTCAATTTGGAACCATTCTGTTGTTCCATGTCCAGTCGTAACTGTTGCTTCTTGACATGCACACAGATTTCTCAGGAGGCACAGAAGGTGGTCTGGTATTCTCATCTCTTTAAGGATTTTCCAGTTTGTTGTGATCCACACAGTCAAAGGCTTTGGCATAGTCAATAAAGTAGATGTTTTTCTGGAACTCTCTGCTTTTTCTATGATCCAACGGATGTTGGCAATTTGATCTCTGGTGCCTCTGCCTTTCCTAAGTCCAGCTTGAACATCTGGAAATTCTCAGTTCATGTACTATAGAAGCCTAGCTTGGAGAATTTAGAGCGTTATTTTGCTAGCATATGAGATGAGTGCAACTGTGCAGTAGTTTGAACATTTTTTGGCATTGCCTTTCTTTGGGATTGGAATGAAAATGTACCTTTTTCTGTTCTGTGGCCACTGCTGAGTTTTCCAAATTTGCTGGCATATTGAGTGTAGCACTCTAGCAGCATCATCTTTTAGGATTTGCAACTGAAATTGCATCACCTCCACTAGCTTTTTTTCATAGTGATGCTTTCTAAGGCCCACTTGACTTAGCACTCCAGGATGTCTGGCTCTAGATAACCATTGTGCTTATCTAGGTCATTAAGATCTTTATTGTATAGTTTTTATGTGTATTCTTGCCACTTCTTGTTAATATTTTCTGTCTGTTAGATCCATACCATTTCTGTCCTTTATTGTGCCCATCATTGCATGAAATGATCCCTTGGTATCTCTCATTTTCTTGAAGAGATCTCTAGCCTTTTCCATTCTATTGTTTTCTTCCATTCTTTGCATTCTCCATTATCTACTACAAAGTTGTCATACAGCATTGAATCAGACATGTTTTCTATAGAACCCTAAAAAAATGGATGGGATTAGGTGACCCTAACTCTAACATCTGATAATTCAATGCATTCATTTCAGTTTTGTATTTCCACTTTTGAGTTGAAAAAAATCTACAAATGAACTATTATGGAAAAATGATTCATAGCATTTAGAAGAAAAACATGATATGCTTATACTGTTTTGATATTCATTGTATAAGCATTAGAATGAATACATTTTCTGTCCTACCAGGTATATTCTACCACAATTCCTTTTCAATTCTGTAAATACTTAGAAGTTCCTTTAATTAAGAACATTTAATAAGATATGTGCCTTGGGGGTACATGATAAACAATTGTTATTAGTCTTTAAGATTCTTACAATGTGAAAATAATAATGTATATGTCCATGTGCTTCCTTGAAATGGGAATTAACACCTAATTCTTCTTTAGGACTGATTTCAGCTTCAACATCCTCACAACACCTTTACATTTAAACAAGCCATAATACTTTTTCTATACATAATTTTGTCTTTATTTTGGGCTTACTATAGAAATAAGATGTCAAGATACAGTTGAGCATTTTTGAAGGAAAATTGGTTGTAAAATATAGGAGGGTCTCACTTGCTGTAGGAGCTCCAGCATGAAAAATGAAAATACTTCCAGTTATTACTAGATTTTTCTCTCAGTTCTGTTTTGCCTCGTCAGTTCAACTTGCTGAGGGTTGAAAAGTTAATGTTCAACCTGGTAAGAACTTTTTGGAAAAGGTTTAATAAAATTTGCTTAATAAATTATTACAAACTAAACCTAAACTCTAAACCTTGCCAGTGGTTGGCCTTACAATCACCAGACATGTGTACAATATTACACACTGATTCTCTTTGTAAAAGATGGACTAAAAGAGACTGCCAACCATTATGTGTTGAAAACATTTCTGTTTCATGTGGTAGGTTGCAGAAGTTCTCATACGCAAGTACTTGAGCTTAGTCCTTTCATTGACTAATAAAGGTCTGCAACTCCCACAAGTGCCCTTATTGACTACAAAGAAATAACCCAAACTTGTTTTCTTTTTCACAGGAATCGGTCCTTGAAGAAGGTACAATTGCTTTTAAAAATTGGGTTAAAGCAGGTGCTAACGTTTACAGACAGTTTTGGATATTTGATGTGCAGAATCCAGAGGAAGTGGCAGTCAATAGCAGCAAAATTAAAGTTAAGCAAAGAGGTCCTTACACATACAGGTGAGTCCCCCAAATACGTGGCACTCTTTCCTTGAACACATGTATTTCTGAAAAAGCTTCCACTTGACAAATGTCACTGTATTGAACTGTATTTATTACTTTCTTGCCATTGACATACATTGAAATATTTGTTTCTGCCTATGTATTAATAAAACCCTAATCTAAGGATTTAATGAGTATAAGAAATACAGATTTTATTATGAATTTACCAGCAGCAATTAACAGATCTATATTTAAGAAGTTACCAGTGTTTTACCCTTGTGGCATTTGTTCTCAACTCTAGCAGCATCTGCAGGTCAATTCCAAACTCCCAAACTATCCACACTGCTATATTTAAAATAGATAACAAAGACCTACCATATAGCACAGGTAACTCGGCTCAATATTATGTAATAACCTACATGGTGAAGAATTTGAAAAAAGAATAATACGTATAGATGTGTATGTATTATGTGTGTGTGTGTGTGTGTTGTGTGTCTGTATGTACATATATAACTGAATCACTGCTGTAAAACTGAAACTAGTACAACATTGTAAATCAATTATACTCCTATATAAAATAAAAATTAAAAAATAAAGTAAAATATAAAATTTAAAAAACAGCTCTAAAATATGCAAGCTAAATTTTAAAAATCTATCAAAAATTTAAAAACTAGAGTATTTTAAAATCCTAAAACTTAAAACGTAGGTTATATGAGTGGTTCTCAAAATGTGGTTTCTGGACCAGCAAAATCAACATCACCTGAGAACTAGGTAGAAATTCAAATTCTCAGGCCTCACCTTAGACCAAATGTATCAGATATACTTGGTTTTGAGCCTAGTAATGAGTTTGATAAATATTCTGGGGATTTCAATACATACTCAAATTTGAGAATCACAGCATTAAACTGATTTTACATAACTACAATAATTGCTAAAGATTTCTATTCAAACTATTTTCCAGGTCTTAAGGGTACTTTTATTCTGTTATAATTTCGTTTTGTCCAGTACTGAGACTGGATAAGCTGTACCTTTATTTTGCATGCCTTAACAGTTTAACACACTTTTGAAAAGAACCTTAGGTATAAGCACTAATGGGAAATAATTTGCCAGAAAGTTTCACCTTGGAAATTTAAAAAACTCATTCCAGGAGCTGTGAAATGATTTACCATGTTCACACAGACCTAGGAACTGGTAACTCTAAGATTTTTGTGTACATTTTCTCTTATATAAATTACCAGACTGTGACTTTTCTAACTATGAAAGTAAGAAAAGAGACTAAACTTAGCCAAGGATTAGGACTTTAGTTCCCTGACTAGGGATCAAACCTGTGCTTCCCTGAAGGAGAATTGCTAAGTGCTAACCAAAGGACTTTCAGGGAATTCCCTGTATTCTAATTTTTAAACGAAAAATTGAGTGATTATGTTCTCTTTCTAAAAGTACATTCTAAACACAGACCTCAGTTTAAAGGATTTTTCTCTTAGTGAGTGCCATATCCTGGTGCAGTGTTGTAAGTACAACTAAGTAAAACTAGAATTTGGTCACAGTTATTTTACTATTATCTCAATTATTATAAACATAAATATTCCTGAAAATTAGAGCATTTTAATTTTAAATGTTAATAATAGATAATCTAAATTTAAAATACAACTATCTAAGAGAAAACAGTAATTGACTGATAATAGATTGTCCTGGATGCTGTTTCAGATTTTTATATTCTTTGCATGTCTACAGGACTCCAAGAAAAGTAAATGATAAAACCTTGAAGAAAGTATATTAACAGTAAAATATATTTCTATCTTTTCTGAATTCTTTTTTGAGATAATGTGAAACATTAATTATTTGTTCAAAAAGTTTTTTTTGAAAACTTACCAAGTACCAGGCACTGTGGTTGGGGATAAAAAACACTCATAATAGCTACCCTACATGAATTTTACATTTTATTATACCTAATTGGAGAAGGCAATGGCAACCCACTCCAGTACTCTTGCCTGGAAAATCCCATGAATGGAGGAGCCTGGTAGGCTGCAGTCCATGGGGTCGCTAAGAGTTGGACACGACTGAGCAACTTCACTTTCACTTTTCACTTTCATGCATTGGAGAAGGAAATGGCAACCCACTCCAGTGTTCTTGCCTGGAGAATCCCAGGATGGGGTCGCACAGAGTTGGACACGACTGAAGCAACTTAGCAGCATACCTAATTGAAATGTGTGATTTTTTTATTTGTTATATTTTAAACATTTCAGTCCCATTATTTTTTTTCAGTCTTTATCTTAGATAATAATAGATAGCTATTTTAACCTCAAATACTGCTACTGCTACTGCTAAGTCACTTCAGTCGTGTCCGACTCTGTGCGACCCCATAGATGGCAGCTCACCAGGCTCCCCCATCCCTGGGATTCTCCAGGCAAGAACACTGGAGTGGGTTGCCATTTCCTTCTCCAATGCAGGAAAGTGAAAAGTGAAAGTGAAGTCACTCAGTCGTGTCCGACCCTCAGCGACCCCATGGACTGCAGCCTACCAGGCTCCTCCATCCATGGGATTTTCCAGGCAAGAGTACTGGAGTGGGGTGCCATTGCCTTCTCCGAACCTCAAATAATAGACAATCAAATATAGGATAGTGCAATGTATACCTTATTTCATCTCAGTAAATATCTTGTAATTGCAAAAGATTTTGTTTCCATAATAACAACCCTTCACCACATTCCTAAAAAAGTGGTTGGTACTTTGCCTAGAGATGTTAGAGCCAGGAGCTCAAAACTAATAAGTATACAATATATTAGGAAGGGATGGAGGGAAATTGACCTGTAAAGTGGAAATTATATTCCATTAGGTATCTTTAATTTTCATTAAAATGCTGGAAATTATGAAAAAGTTGGTGCAGGAAAGTCTGTTCACTATGAACAGACTATCTAATAAGGAAACGTGCTCTTACTGTCCCTTCCTTCAACTTCTCTACTGTCTCCTCCTGAACCTCAGGATAAAAAACTAAACATTTGAGTATGGGGTACAACCTCTTATGTTTGAGATCTTGTTTACTTTAGTAATTTTATTTCCACCACTCTCCTTACTCTGACTCTGTAAACCAAATATATTGAAACATCTGCATATGCAAAATTACACCATGTTCTTCTTATACATGCTATTTTCAACACTATTTTGCTTAACTACACTTTTATTTGTCCCTCAGCCTACTTATGCGGAATTGTATCCTGTCCATTATCCCCACCATAACCATGCCTAGCCTGGGTCTGTACCTGTTCTGTGTTTTCCCAAGAATCTATGTAAACTCCTATAATGACACACATTCTTTCTTCCCTGCTATGCACAACTAAGCCCTCTCCCCGATCATCTCTAATTTGCAAGACTCAGCATTTGGCATGTATATCTTTTTAACTTACTTGTTTAGCCTAATTTCTGACCATCTACATACTCAAAAAAATTATTTACTGCATGAATGAATGGCATTTGTGACAGTTTTTTTCTGAATTTTCTTTTTACTTCTGTTTTTCAGAGTCCGTTATCTAGCCAAAGATATTATAAGCCAAGACTCTAAGACCCACACAGTCTCTTTCCAACGGCCCAAAGGTGCCATCTTTGAACCCTCGCTATCAGTTGGAACAGAGAATGACACATTCACTGTTCTCAACCTGGCTGTAGCAGTGAGTAAACAACAAAATTATTGATTGTGTAATACTTTAGAATCCTCTTTAATTAATTTCATGATTAGAGCTATCATCAGATATCATTTGTAATTTTGATGAAAATGTATTCTCATGACAGTCTGAATTACAATCATTTGGAAATATGACAAGATCATAGAATAATCACCTGAATTGAGAAGACCATTTAAAGTGTATCATTTAAAAAAGTAGGATTTAACTGAAAGTCTTCTTCCTGTGGCCCACACCAAGACAGAAATGTAATAGAAGAAACATTACACTTTTAATCTTGCAAAGATTTGGCAGTAATTTTAGAGATACAATTAAAAGTTTTAAAAGTTTTATTAAACTTAGATGTACTATTTATCCATTTCTTGTAAAAAATCAATACTGCAACTGGTGTCTTACACAGTGCTTTTTTTTTTTTTATAGGCTACACCCCATCTGTATCCAAGCACATTTGTTCAGATAATACTGAATGTATTTATCAAAAACTCAAACTCTTTTATGTTTCAAAAGAGAACTCTGAAAGAACTATTGTGGGGCTATAAGGATCCATTCTTGAGTTCGGTTCCATACTCTATTCCTACCACAGTTGGTGTGTTTTATCCTGTAAGTAACAAATATGAACATCGATATTGTTAGACTCTAACTGTATAAATATAATGGCATTGGCAATTCATAATTTTATCATTTAGTATGTTAATCCTATTTATGATCTGGGAATACATAACTGTAAGTTTTTAAAATCTCTATTCACATGGATTTAGCTTTCCTAGTTGGGAAAATTAACTTATCTGCATGAAACAAATTAGTTTTTAACAATTAAATTTAAAATTAAGAAACCTACATCTAATCATTCTACTCCATTAAATATACAGCTGTCTAAAATTAGACTGCAAGCTGCTAAGGCTTTGAGCAATCTTTCAGTTTCAACTTCCCATCTTAAAAAAATCAAGTGTAATGCCACATTTCTATTTATTTCTGTTGAATATATTCATCCTGTCATTCTTCCTCCTCTAGATTTCTTATAAATTTGTTTAAATGAATATTTAAAACTTAGCCAAAATTGAGCACAATGAGCCTGATATATCAGCAATGTCATATTTTCATAGAATTATTAATAGCTGATTAGTAATCTACTAAAGTGATGAAATGACAGTATGGAAATTAAGAAAAAATGTGAATATGGTGATGAACTTAGTTGTTCCTTAATGTTTTGAGTTATAAATAGGCTAATCTGACTACTGAATTGAAATTTTGACTATGATGGCGCTTATCACTATACAAAATAGTTATAATCTCCAGTTCATTGTTGCTATTTTACTACAGTTTTTAGAAATGCAAGGTTATATATCAATTAAGAAAGCATTAAGAGATAATAAATTCAGTTACTAATATTTAACTCAAATACTTTTAATTCTTTCCTTGGCCAATCCTGTTTTTAATCCTGTGTATCCAATCTTTAAGTCAAGTGGGCCTTAGGAAGCACTGCTGTTAATAAAGCTAGTGGATGTGATAGATGCCAGCAGAACTATTCAAAACCCTAAAAGATGATGCCATCAAGGTGTTGCATTCAATATGTCAGCAAATCTGGAAGGCCTAGCAGTGGCCAAAGGGTTGGAAAAGGTCAATCCTTATCCCAAGTCCCAAGAAGGAGCTAAATAAAGAACATGCTAACTATCAGACTATTGCACTCATCTCCCATGCTAGTAAGGTTATGCTTAAAATCTTGCATGATAGGCTTCAGCATTATGTGAACGAAGAACTTCCAGACGTCCAAGCTAGGTTTAGAAAAGGAAGGGAACCAGAGATCAAATTGCCAACATTCATTGGAACCTAGAGAAAAGTAGGGAATTCCAGAAAAACATCTTCTGCTTCACTGACTGTGCTATATAGCCTTTGACCGTGTGGATCACAATAAACTGTGGAAAATTCTTAAACAGATGGCAATACTAGACCATCTTACCTGTTCTGAGAAATCTGGATAGGGGTCAAGAAGCAACAGTTAGAACTCTGTACAGAACAACTGATTGGTTCAAGATTGAAAAAGGAATATGATGGGGCTGTCTGCTGTCACCCTGTTTGTTTAACCTATACACTGAGCACATCTTGAGAAATGCCAGGCTGGATTCCACAAGCTGGAATCAAGATAGGAGGGAGAAACATCAACAACCTCAGATATGTGGATGATACCACTCTAAATGGTAGAAAGTGAAGAGGAACTAAGATCCTTTTGATGAGGGTGAAAGAGTTAAAGAGCCGGCTTAAAACTAAATATTAAAAAAAAAAAAAACTAAGATCATGACATCCAGCCCCATTCCTCCATGGCAACAGAAGGGGGAAAAGTGGAAGTGGTGACAGATTTGCTCTTCCTGGACTCTAAAATCAATGCAGACAGTGACTGCAGCCATGAAATCAGAAGGTGACTGCTTCTTGGCAAGAACGCTATGACAAACACAGACAGTGCGTTGAAAAGCAGAGACATTACTCTGCTGACAAAGGTCCGTATAGTCAAGGCTATGATCTTCCCAGTAGTCATGTACAGTTGTGAGAGCTGCATTGTAAAGAAGGCAGAATGCCAAAGAATTGATACCTTTGAACTGTGGTGCTGGAGAAGACTCCTGAAAGTCCTTTGAACAGCAAAGAGATCAAACCAGTGAATCTTAAGGGAAATCAACCCTGAATACTCTTTGGAAGGATGGATGCTGAAGCTGAAACTCCAATATTTTGGTCATCTGATGCAAACAGCTGACTCATTGGAAAAGTGCCTGATGCTGGGAACAGTTGAGGGCAGAAGGAGAAGAGGGCATCAGAGGATGAGATGGCTGGATGGCATCACCAATGGAATGGACATGAACTTGGGCAAACTTCAGGAGATGAGTGAGGGACAAGGAGGCTTGGCGTGCTGCAGTCCAAGGGGTCACAAAGGGTTGGACACAATCGGGTGGTTGAACAACAACAACAATTTTATCTTTGTGTGCTTGCATGCATGCTAAGTCACTTCTGTCACGTTTGACTTTGTGACCCCATGGACTGTAGCCCACCAGGCTCCTCTGTCCATGGGATTCTCCAGACAAGAATACTGGAGTGGGTTGCCATTCCCTTCTTCAGGGGATCTTCCTGACCTAGGGATCAAACCCGCCTCTCTTTATATCTCCTGCATTGGCAGCCAGGTTCTTTACCACTAGTGCTACCTGGGAAGCCCATATAATCTTTAGTAACCACTTTTAAAGATCATAACATAGAGAAAATTTCTAGAAATATGGCATGGTCTCATAGGATTTGTTCCCTATCCCCTCACCTCAATATAACAGGACTAGTGATCAAAATGGCCTTTCTGGCTTAATTACAAGAAAGAATAGTGGAGTTGGATCATATCAGCTTCTGATATGTTTTCTTCTTTTGTCTCAGCATCTAGTACTTGTTTCTAGGTACCTTTTATATCTTGTTTTTATAAAAATACTAAAAATCAGTAATTGTAAAAATTTATTTGCTTATATATTTCAAATCACTGGTTGTGAACAACCAGTGTCTGAAAATGGAAAAGTGAGTTAATTACATATTTTATAATTTGGAAAGCATGGCTTGTTTTAGAAGTAATTTTTTCTTGTATGAATCTCTTCAGTACAACAATACTGCAGATGGAGTTTATAAAGTTTTCAATGGAAAAGATGACATAAGCAAAGTTGCCAGAATTGACACATATAAAGGCAAAAAGTAAGTATTCAAGCAGTGTGTGTGTGTGTGTGTGTGTGTGTGAGTGAGACTAGGATACTCTAAGGCAGACAAGAAACTTATTTACCAACTGGTAAGGCACAGGCACCAACCTATGGAACAGAGCTGCCTGTATCTCAGCCCTAAAAACTCCAGGTCTATCAGGCATTAATCCTTTAGCTGTGACAACTGATCACACTAGTGCATAGCTGCTGAGTATCAGCCCCACTGGAGGACTGATCTTGATAAACAAGTTTTCTTACATAAAGAAATCTAAAGGGACTACTTCCATCTCCGCTGCATAACTGGTATTATCATACACCCTAAAATTACATAACTGCAAATGAAAAGGAAGAAAATCAATGTCAACTCATTATTTTAGCATCCAATATATCTTACTGATGTTTTATTTTTTTACTGAGCATGAAATATAAAAACTGCTCATTCCCAGGATATGACAAAGTATGTCTGTAAATATGGCAGCTTAATGAATCAATGCCAATGCTTTCATGATTTTCCCTTTCAAACTTTTCTTGAAATGATTTTATTGATAACTCAGCTTTTTAAAATATTTATCAACACAAAATGGAATTATTATTTCCTGTTCTAAAACTGACATATTAAACTTGAAAAATTAAAAGCACACACTCCTGTGAAGCAGTAGTAGAATGAGATACGTTCATATGGCCATGATTTCCTACTTTTCCCTAACTCCTGCCTATTTATCTGGAGTACACCTAATTCATCATATGTCTAAAATAGGAAGAACCTCAATAAATATCAAGGGAGACATAATTTTCTCTTCAAAGTTAAAATTAGTTTTAGATCAGTGATTTCCTGACAAAGAATAAAGTAATCAAAATCAAAAGAGATGAAATACTTTTATAGATTAATCATTATGTGACACTGAGTTCTTATCTAAAACAGTTAAATACTCATGTAATCCTTTTTCTTCTACAGAGACCATAATCACATATTTTTTTTAAATAGAAAAGTCTAATGGAGGGGAAAAAAACACTTCTAAATGATCATTTTAGGGGAATCACATCGGTGTCTGTATATGGAGGAAAGTGAGCATTGCTTCCATTTCAATATTTTAGAGAGGTTTTGAGGAGAATTACTAAGTGCTCCTAATTGGAGTAAGAATTTCACAAGAACTTGAGATTAGGACAAGGTTAATTTAACTGACCATGGCAAGACTAAACATGGAAGACTGAGCAGCTTATTCTGTTTAAAAAAAGAAGCAACAACTTGCCTTGACATCTTACCGGATGATATGTTAGGAGTGTGAAAAACTCATTTTATATCACCAAAAAGTGTCTGAGTATGCAGAGAAACTATCACCACTATTGTTTTCATTGTTTCCATATATAAATATAAATATATATGCTGCTGCTGCTAAGTCACTTCAGTCGTGTCCGACTCTGTGTGACCCCAGAGACGGCAGTCCCACCAGGCTCCCCCGTCCCTGGGATTCTCTAGGCAAGAATACTGGAGTGGGTTGCCATTTCCTTCTCCGATGCATGAAAGTGAAAAGTGAAAGTGAAGTCGCTCAGTCATGTCTGACCCTCAGCGACCCCATGGACTGCAGTCTACCAGGCTCCTCCGTCCATGGGATTTTCCAGGCAAGAGTACTGGAGTGGGGTACCATTGCCTTCTCCGATAAATATATATATATATAATTTATGTAGGTACCAGAGTATGAATTAATAAACTTTGCCCTATTTAAATGCCAGTTCACACAAGAGTTAAAAGAAGTGGAAAGTATAAATTGCTTATCTGTGTTTCTAATCTTTATTGATCCAACATCTGCTTCTCTTTCTTTCCTCCTCCACACTCCCTTCTTATCCTTCATACTGAGTTATATCAGTTAATCATTTAATATCTTCATCCTATTCAGTGCGAATAAAACATACTATCAAATAATCCATTTCTCCCTAGGTGGGGAACTTTCTCCTAAAAGGTCAAAATTTTGGACAAATACTTCTCAATTTTCTTTTTGCAGAACTGTTTCTGTCCATGTGGTTTCTAATTAACAACATTTGGCAGTTTTTGTTTTATAATCTGGTCACTTAATGGTTTCAGGCACTTCCTTTATCTCAACAAGATGCAGACTTCAAGCAAAACATAGGCCAAATGGCTTAAAACATTTCTTAAACTTAGCATTTGTCACATCTAGGCTAATCAATAGTTATTATTTTAGCAGACTTACTGAATCATAATAGAAAAAGTGATGTGAGAAAGGTGCTCTTCAAATGATCCTTTTCTTTTTTTCTTTTTATTCCTAAGGCATCTCTCCTATTGGCCAAGTTACTGTGGCATGATTAATGGTACAGGTAAGAGGATATGCAAGTGAAAAAGAAAGTGTTAGTCACTCAGTCCAGTCCAACTCTTTGCAACCCCATGGACTGCAACCTCTGTCCAAAGAATTCTCCAGGCAAGAATACTGGAATGGGTAACCATTCCCTTCTACAGGTGATATCCATGACCCGGGGATTGAATCCGGGTCGCCTACATCGCAGGTAGATTCTTCACCGTATGAGCCACCAGGGAAGCCCAAAAGAGCATATGGTTCGTGGTAATAATCACACTGAAACCAACCGCTTTCTCCCAAAAATCCACTTCCATATCTACAATGTTCTGGGAGTTGAGAGTATGCATTTACATATCTCTGTATCCCTACAACATAATTCAGAGTCTATATTTTTATGTAGGCTTGCTAAATGTATGTGTAATGTGATGAAATTTCTCAAAATTAGGCATCAAGGATGAGCCTTTACTGTATTCTGGGGAAATGTTTTCTTTGTACACATGTAATGAACTCCTTCCTGACCACAGAAGTAAAACATTAGAGAAGTTTAGAGTAGTGATTACACCTTTATAGGTGTATACTACTATACTGTATACTACTATACTATATAGTATTTACATTATACCTGTAATATAGTGATTTATACCTGTAAATACTGTATAGATAATCATTTAAAATTGAAAGAATTAAAATATTAACATAATTACAAAAGGAAAGTTATGCCTCCAAAGACTTCAAGCTGAAGTAGAATCAGTGAACTTTCAAGCAGAACTCTATTTTGAATAAGATGGTCAGAAAGAGAGAGAAAAGAACAGCAGCAACAGAAATAAGGTTCAGTCAGTTCAGTTCAGTTGCTCAGCCGTGTCCGACTCTTTGCGACCCCATGAATCGCAGCACTCCAGGCCTCCCTGTCCATCACCAACTCCCGGAGTTCACTCAGACTTACGTCCATCGACCTGTACACTAACCATGAGAAATGTATGCAAAAATGAACATTCTGAATTAGAGTTAGGAAAAAGTACTATGTACTTAGATTTAGAGTATGGTTGCTGCTGCTGCTGCTGCTAAGTCACTTCAGTCGTGTCCAACCCTGCGCGACCCCAGAGACGGCAGCCCACCAGGCTCCCCCGTCCCTGGGATTCTCCAGGCAAGAACACTGGAGTGGGTTGCCATTTCCTTCTCCAATGCATGAAAGTGAAAAGTGAAAGTGAAGTCGCTCAGTTGTGTCTGACTCTTAGCGATCCCATGGACTGCAGCCCACCAGGCTCCTCTGTCCATGGGATTTTCCAGGCAAGAGTACTGGAGTGGGATGCCATTGCCTTCTCCAAAGAGTATGGTTAGATCCAGTTTATTACTCTTCTTAAAATAAAGCAAATATATGCCTACTAGTTGAAGAAGTACAATTATAAAAAGCTATGTGAATCAAATGCCATGAAGTGAGCTTTCAGTTGCTAAGAAGCAGAAAGTGAAAGTCACTCAGTCACATCTGACTCTTTGTGACCCCATGGACTATACAGTCCATGGAATTCTCCAGGCCAGAATACTGAAATGGGTAGCTGTTCCCTTCTCCAGCAGATCTTCCCAACTCAGGGATTGAACCCAGGTCTCCCGTATTGCAGGCACATTCTTTGCCAGCTGAGTCACCAGGGAAGCCCAAGACGACTGCAGTGGGTAGCCTATCCCTTCTCTGGGGGATCTTCCCAACCCAAGAATCAAACCAGGGTCTCCTGCATTGCAGGCGGATTCTTTACCAACTGAGCTATTAGGGAAGCCCTGAAGAACAGTATAATGTTTATAAAGTCAGTTAGGCAATACTTTATAGGAAAGTAATATAATAAAGATGAAAAAAGTTAAATACACAGTTAGATGAAAGGTATGGAATAAAAAGCAAACATGCAGAATGTTTACTTTTCCAAATGTGCTGATGAGTTTTGCATGTTTACTTAATTTTCTACTTTACTTAATTTTTAACACTCGTAGAGAAAAACAGCAAAACCGTTGTTAACTTTGCTTTGTAGTGCGCTTTGAGTCATGAAGTATATGAAGAAATTCCTTTCTAAGTAGTTCTTTCTGCCAATAAATTGTCAAGTGTACCAATACCACTAACTCTAGTAATTTCATAAGCATAAACTTCATACTGTACCCTCAGACACAGACAGAAATATACTGTTGTTTAGTCACTAAGTTCTATCTGACTCTCTTGCGACCCCATGGACTGTAGCCCACCAGGTTCCTCTGTCTATGGGATTTCCCAGGCTAGAATACTGGAGTGGGTTGCCATTTCCTTCTCCAGGGGATCTTCCTGACCCCGGGATCAAACCTGTGTCTCCTGGATAGCAGGCAGATTCTTTACCACTGAGCCACCTGGGAAGTTGAAATATACTGTGCTTCTCCTAAATAGTAAAAGGGTCTTTATGGGAGAATGGCATTGAAACATGTATAATATCATATAAGAAATGAATCGCCAGTCCAGGTTCCATGCAGGATACAGGAATCTTGGGGCTGGTGCACTGGGATGACCCAGAGGGATGGTATGGGGAGGGGGGAGGGGGGTGGGAGGGGGGTTCAGGATGGGGAACACATGCACACCCGTGGCAGATGCATGTTGATGTATGGCAAAACCAATACAATATTGTAAAGTAAAAAAATAATAATAATGAAAATTTTAAAAATAAAAAAAAAAAAAACATAAAAAAAAGAAAAATATTAAACATTTTTTGTCCAAAACTAGGCAATGGCAACCCACTCCAGTACTCTTGCCTGGAAAATCCCATGGACGAAGGAGCCTGGTGGGCTGCAGTCCATGGGGTCGCTAAGAGTCGGACACGACTGAGCGACTTCACTCTCACTTTTCACTTTCCTGCACTGAAGAAGGAAATGGCAACCCACTCCAGTGTTCTTGCCTGGAGAATCCCAGGGACAGGGGAGCCTCGTGGGCTGACGTCTATGGGGTCACACAGAGTTGGACACGACTGAAGTGACTTAGCAGCAGCAGCAAGAAACAAGACATTTCTTTTAAAAAGCAGGTAGAGGACTTATAAATAATAATAACATAAATACATGAGCATCAGGCACAAAGTTAAAAGAAGAAAATAGCAGTAAAATAAACTAGGAGCAAAGGTTGATTAGACAGGCCAGGGTCTCCAATGAAACCCTGTGAAAGAGATTCTTGGTTATGGCACTAGGAAAAGAGACTAATGAAATGAAAAGGCTCTAAGGAGTTTTAATCATGATTTTGAAGTACTTCCTCTACCTTCTTCAACAAACTTAAAGAGATATAAACTGATAATATTGATTTACATTTTAATGTATTAAAGAAAGAGAGCCTGGCTGACATCAGTTATCTTATGACCATGACCCACTGTATTGCTGGTCTCTATGACATAATCTTCAATGATATTTCATATGATTTTTTTTTTAAGATTTTCAATGCATTCTTTTCTTTTATGACTAAGGTGTTGGGAAGGCAGTCATAGACAATGCCCATTTAGGAACAATCTTGGGAATTTAAGCTAATTTTCAATATTCCATACTCTCAATATCATGATCTAATTCACTGTGATCATCTGTTGTATTTCACTTATCACAAGAGTATAAGGGTAATGCAATAAGATCACAAGGTTAGTGCATTTACCAAAAAAAAAAAGCATGTATTCATAATTGAAGGATAGGTTTTACTGTTTTGAACAAACACATTCAGTGGTGGCTCATTTTGGTGATATTCATTTGTGGAGTAAATGGAGGAATTATCTAGCTATTTCTTCTTATATCCACTGTATGCCATGGATTATAACTATAGTGTTCACTTGCTAAGTTGTGTCCAACTCTTTGCAATCCTATGAACTGTAGCCTGCCAGGCTCCTCTGTCCATGGGATTTCCCAGGCAAGAATACTGTAGTGGGTTACCATTTCTTTCTCCACGGGGTCTTCCTGACCTAGGGATCAGACCCACATATCTTGGTTGGCAGACAGATTCTTTACCACTGAGCCACCTAGGAAGCCCTCATAACCATAGCAGAGATTCAATAAACTCAACAAACGTCCTTTTTAGTTTCATATGTGCTTTCCCCAACCATATTCAGGAAATTCTATTTAGTGAGAGAATTCAATAAATGACTTAAAAATATTAATCTGCTATTAGGGCAGATGAATGAATCACTATTTAAAGTAAGAACAACATTTACCAAACAGGAGTTCCAAATGAACCTCAAGGTAAGAAAAGTGCTACTCTACATATATAGTAGGGGTTTCAAAAAATAAACACAATCACAGTTTTAACAACAAGTGGTTTTGCCATTGTACACATTTTAAACTTTATTTTTAAGGCGTAGGGAAAGTTAATATGAATGGATACCAGTGAATGTGTATAGTATATAGACTTGTTGAATATGGTTGCTACTGGCCATATTTACACTTAAGCAGCCAGAACAAATGGACATAGGCTGTAAGTAAATATTAGATCTGGTGTTTTGTTAATTATTATGTTGATTACAAGTTAAAATTATATTTTGGATATGGTGGGTGAGATAAAATATACCTGATACTTGTTTTATTTTTAAAATGTGGCTTCTTGAGAATATCAATGTTATATGTACAGTTTGCGTTATATTTCTCTTAACCAAGCTGAAATCAAGATTTCTAGATTTTTCTAGGACACATACTCCACCTAATCCCTTGCCATTGGCTTGATTTCTAAACAGACGGAGCCACATTTCCACCTTTCATTGAGAAGAATCAGGTACTACAATTCTTTTCCGCTGACATTTGCAGGTAAGACAGTCACTGATATAGTGCTGTAAGTCAGAATTCTTTCACCAAGTGACAAAACACAGACCCAGAAGTTCATACTTAATAATCATAGTATTTAAGAAAAATAAAATACATTCTCTAGGAAGTTTTTCTTGATGTATTAAAAATGAATACATTAAAACATGTATAATATCATATAAGAAACGAATCGCCAGTCCAGGTTTGATGCAGGATATAGGATGCTCGGGGCTGGTGCACTGGGATGACCCAGAGGGACGGTATGGGGAGGGAGGTGGGAGTGGGGTTCAGGATGGGGAACACGTGTACACCCGTGGTGGATTCATGTTGATGTATGGCAAAACCAATACAATATTGTAAAGTAAAAAAAAACAATAAATATAGAATTTATAATGTTATCAAGCTTTTTAACAAATTGAAAGTTGTAGAAGAATATTTTGCATAATGCAAATAATTTTCTTCTTTTTCATTTTTAAGCAAGACATTCTCTTTCTTTTGCTAAACTAGTAAGATGGTAGGGCATGGCCCCACCATAGCAGCCTCATTCTCAGTAGTGTGTTCACGGCATCCTCACAGACATCAAGGAACAGATTGTTCTTACAGAAAATCAGTAAGGCAACAGAGATACTAAATGACACAACAGAGCAATTAGACTTAATTGATATTTTTAGACCATTACATCCTAAGACAACCAGACTACTATGAATTCGTTTCAAGTGCACATGGAATATTCTAAAGGGTAGACCACAAACTAAGACATATAATAAGCCCAAACAGATGTAACAATTTCTAAAATGCTTAGAAATTAAGCATCTTTTATGACCATAATGGCATGAAACTAGAAATCAACCACAAAAAAGAGAAATGAGAAAAAATGATTACATGGAGACTAAACAACATGCTACTGAGAAAAAAATCTATGATGAAATCAAAGAGGAAATTAAAAATACCTTGAGACTAATGACAATGAAAATATAACCAAACAAAATCTATGAGATGCAGCAACTGCAGTCATAAGAGGGATGTTTATAGCAATACAGGTCTTCCTCAAAAATAAGAAAAATCTGAAACAAAGTAACTTATCTAGAACACACTCACACAATATACACAAAAATAAATGCAAAATGGCCTTAAAAACCTAATATAAGAAACACCACCGTAAAACTCCTAGAAAAGGACCTAGGCAAAATATTCTCTGACATAAATAGTAGCAACGTTTTCTTAGGTTAGTGTCCCAGGGCAATAGAAGTAAAAGCAAAAACAAACAGGTAGGACCTAGTAAAACTCATAAGCTTTTGCATAGCAAAGGAAACTATAAACAAAACCTAAAAAGGACTTACAGACTGGGAAAAATTATTCACAAACAATCAAACTCAAAAGGGTTTAGTCTCCAAGAGATACAAACAAGTGACACAGCTCAATATCAAAACAACAACAACCCAATCAAAAAATGGGCCGAAGACCTAAGTAGACATTTCTCCAAAGAAGACATACAGATGACTAACAGGCATGTGAAAATAACGTTCAACATTGCTAATTATCAGAGAAATGCAAATCAAAACTGCAGTGAGGTATCACTTCACACCAGTCAGAATGACCATCATCAAAGCATCTACAAATAATAAATTCTGGAGAGGATGTGGAGGAAAAGGAACCCTTCTATACTGTTGATGAGAATGTAAACTGGTACAGCAGTTATGGAAAACAGAATGGAGGTTCCTTAAAAAATAGAGTTGCCAGCAATCTTACTCCTGAACATATACCCAGAAAAGACAAAAACTCTAAATAGAAAAGGTATATGCACCCCAATTTCTGAGCAGCACTATTTATAACAGGCAAGATATGCAAGCAACCTAAATGCCCATTAACAGATGAATGGATAAAGAAGACCTGGTATATATATACAATGGACCATTACTCAAGACATAAAAAGAATGAAACAATGCCATTTACAGCAACATGGATGAATCTACTGATTACCATATTAAGTGAAGTAAGTCAGAGAAAGACAAATATCATATGATATCACTTACATGTAGAATCTTTAAAAATGGTACAAATAAACTCATTTACAAAACAGAAACAGTTTCACAGACATAGAAAATCAACTGACAGTTGCCAAAGGTGAAAGTGGAAGAGGGATAAACTAGGAGTCTGGAATTAAGAGAGACATACTGCTCTATATAAAATAAACAACAAGGTCCTAGTGTAAACCACAGGAACTATACTCCATACCTTGTAATAATGGAAAAGAATCTGAAAAAGAATGTGAAACTCTTTTGCAACCTCATGGATTGTAGTGCTCTGTCCAGGGAATTCTTCAGGCAAGAATACTGGAATGGATTGCCATTTCCTCCACCAGGGGATCTTCCCAACACAGGGATCAAACCCAGGTCTCCTGTACTGCAGGCAGATTTTTTACCACCTGAGCCACAAGGGAATCCCAGTCACATAAATATTTAATCTATAGAAGAAAGTAGCTCTGAAAATGCCTTCAATATAACTGCTCCATAGTAATTTTGAAACAAAAATTATTTTCAGAAGAGTTTGAAAACAAAGGTAAAAATAGTTCATACTCAGGTATTGAGCCCCGGTGTATCATAACATGGGCTTCCCTGGTGGCTCAGACAGTAAAGAATCTGCCTGCAATGCAGGAGACTTGGGTTCGATCCCTGGGTTGGGAAGATGCCCTGGAGAAAGGAATAGCTACCCACTACAGTATTTTTGCCTGAAAGAATTCCATGGACAGAGGATCACAAGAACTTTTTTCTAGGGAATTAAGCAAGAATTCTAACAAGATTATATCCATATTTTCTAATTTAAAGCAATAATATAAATTTTAAAATAAGAAAAAAAAAAGAATCTCCAGAATGAAGTTGAGGTTCCCAAATGAAGCTCTTTCTTATCTGTGTTTAGGTCATTTTACGCTGTGTTTGGAGCCGAAATTAATCTAAAAGGAATCCCTGTGTATAGATTTGTTCTTCCATCCAGGATTTTTGCATCTCCACTTCAAAATCCAGACAACCATTGTTTCTGCACAGAAAAAATTATCTCCAAGGGTTGCACCTTATATGGTGTGCTAGATATTAGCAAATGCAAAGAAGGTATGCAAAAGTTCTCATGTCACAATTCATGGCCTAATCTGCAATATTCTTTAAAATGTAAACTTCACTCAGGATTCCTTTTCTACAAGAAATCTAAAGTGAGAAAGCAGTAAGGGCAGAAAGTAAGGGTAATAGTAGGATTTTGTTTTCATTTTTGTCCCACTTTCAAGGCCCCAGTTGTTTCAGTGTTGCAAAATTTCATTTAGATAAAACCACACTGATACTTCCCTGAGCTACTTTGGAAAATGTCTCTTTAGGTCCTCTGCTCATTTTTTAATTGCGTCATTTTTTCAGTTGTGTGAATTCCTTGTATATTTTGGATGTTAGTCATGTGTTTTGTGAATATTTTCTCCCACTCCATAGGCAGCCTTTCATTTTTGATGTTTCCTTTTCTGTGCAGAATCTCTGCTCCTTCTAGATATAGAACAAAATGAAAATAATTCCCAGAATACCCTGAGCATCCCAACTTATCTATCTGACATTTTTCTAACTTTTTTACCCTAGGAAATGGTAAATAAAAGTAAGCATATTTCAAGATGTCTCTGAAACAAAAGTTGATTCAATCAATAAATTGGGAGTCTCTCTCATTTTGCTCATCTTCTTCATGTCAGAGTAGGTGAGAATAAAGAAAGAAAAGCCTAGTAGGTGATAATAAAGAAAGAAAAGCCTCTTAAATAAATTCTCAAAGACATATTACTTCCTGAAACATGAAGGTATATGGTTGTATTAATAACTATGTGTTCAGTAGCTAAGCTTTATATACTGAAAATAAACACTTAAGGGATGCACAATAGAAGTTTATGTTTTATTTCTGATCAAAAGTGATCAGATGTGATACTTTTCCCTCACCCTTATCCCTCAATTTCTATTCAAAGCAACTCTATGTTTCTTTTTCTTTTTTTTTAAGTTAAAACGCTTTATTTTCAAGGGAATCTTTTCTGAGTGCTATGTGAAATGAGGAAAACAATTTATCCCAAATGTTTCTTAAACACTGTTTTCAGGAAAACCTGTGTACGTTTCACTTCCTCATTTTCTACGTGCAAGTCCTGAAATTGCAGAACTTATTGAAGGCTTAAGTCCAAATGAAGAGGAACATAGCACATACTTAGATGTTGAACCTGTAAGCAAATATATTATTGATCTGATTGGTTTAGTACTTTTTACTGAAAGAAAAAGTCTCTTCTTTCTGTTAATCACATTTATGATCATATTTATTACATCACAATCTAGATAAATTAATTTTTTAGTGAATTATAGTTGATTTACAATGCTGTATAATTGCAGATGTATAGCAAAGTGGTTTAGTCATATTTTTATATATATGTATATATACATATACATATATATATATATATATTTCAGATGCTTTTCCCTTATTAAAAAATACTGAGTGTAGTTCCCTGTGGTATATGGTAGATTCTTGTTGGTTATCTAGTCTACATAGAGTGATGTGTGTATATTTACTTACTTTTACTTCAAGGAAAATAATGTTGGTTGTTTTCCTATTGTTGCTTATGAAATACCAAAGTAATTCTATTTTACTTTTTCAACATATAAAGTTTTATAAGCATTTTTAATTGTTCATAATTCATGAATAGAAATGATGGATATGATTCTAATTGAATTAAAACAATTTAGTATAAATTACAATTTTATGCTCATTTTATATTTATCTGTGAATATTGCTTATATGAAGGGACACTGTAGATTACAAGGAACTAAAAGATTTTATGGGTATATGTACATTTAAAGCAAGATATACTTAGTATCAAGAAAAATCTATTAAGTTTCCTGTACTGTAACAGTTTCAACTTTTAATTTATTTCAAATATTCTTTTCAAAAGTTAAATGGCATGCCAGAATTTTAGTAGCCGCATTTCATTTTAAATAATACTAGAAGTAATGCTATAATTATACTGATGATACATAGGTTCCGACTGAATATATTTTTGACCATATATAGTTGAGGATTTAAACTGACTATATGAGTTCTAGATTTTACTACTATTGTTGATTTCCCAAAACCAATTCAGATAAATATCACAAATCTAACTAAAACCTTGATAGTAGTTTGGGCAAAGAAATTGTGTGTGTGTGTGTGTGTGCGCGTATATACACATGTGTGTATACACTCGTGCATATACACATAAAATGTAATTATGAAGTTTTATGTACATAATATTTAATATGCTCAATTAATAAATAAATTTCATAACTTTTAAGTACTACAGTTTCACCTTAGTTTCTATAACAATAACCTTTTGGATATTATAAATGAATTATTTAAAATAAGTTGGTGATTATTTTAGTTTCTTTCTTTTTAGGTAACTGGATTCACTTTACAATTTGCACAACGGATGCAGATCAATATACTAGTTAAGCCAGCAAAAAATATTGTGTGAGTCTCTTAAACAGGTTCATTAAATTTTTAGTATTTTCTTGTCAGAAACTGAGTATATGTATGAAATTAAGTGGAAATAGTACAAAATTAAAACTTCTTTGGCTTAATATCATGAAATAATTACTAAATGCTTATAACTTTTATCTATAATTTAGAATTATATCTAGTACATATTGAAATGGTATTTATACATGTTCTGGAATTAGTATTTGGTGACACTGCTCATTTTGCTAGTAGTCCAAATATTTCCATAACAATTGTTTTTAAAATTCAAGTTTACTGGGTATAAATTATCAAAAGGGAAAATATATACTTACAAAAAGTCAATCTAGTTAGAAATCTGTTTTAGAAAGATTTATAAGAATGAAAGATGTCTGAGAAACAGACATATTAAAATTTAAATGATTCATTATAGGGAAAAAAATCAAGAAACAGTAATTTGTATTTTTTTTTAAAGAAAACAGTTTTATTCCTACTTTGAAAAAAATTCCTTGAAAAGAGTTCCTTGAAAAATACAGTAGCACAGTACAATAGCTGGCTTTTTTTTAGAATTTTTAAAAATGTTCAGAAATTTCTGAACACTTAGTTACACTAGCAGTTACTAACATTTGTATTAAATATTTGTATTATATTAGTATATATTTTCATAATTATTTTCAATGTTTATTACAGAGCATTAAAGGATCTGAAGCACAACTATTTGGTGCCTATTCTTTGGCTTAATGAGGTTAGTATTTTTATCTATTAGTCACTAAAAATGATAAACTTCCTACATAGAAAAAGGTTTCAATGTTAGAAAATAGAATATACATGTATAGAATTTGAAGTTGTATATGTGTCCATTACTTATACAAGTGAGTTTATATATTATTAAATATATAAATATTTTCAGAGAACCAAGCTACACAGAAATATCAAGGTTTACATTAGTTTCCAGTGCTTTTATTTCTGGAAGATGAAGTACTTCCAAAAATTTTAGATTATTTTCATAATACGACTAGAAAACATTTTTCTTGTCATACTGCTTGTGCTAGGAAAGAGGCATGGATATATGTAACTCCAAGAACTCACTGTGAATATTATAGTGCTAATAAAAGCAAGTCAAGCTTATAATGAGCAAGTAAGAATAGGTGTCAGCAGTCTACCCAAGTACCTGACAAGATATTTTTAGTACAAATCATTGAGTCCATTAACCATAGAATTAGGAAAAGCACTGCAGAAATCTTTAGAGGAAAGAAACTGTTGACCTTTGCCATTTAAGAAACATCCTTTGGAAAACGTAAAGATATTTCCATGAGACTGTTGTATAGATCAATAAAGTCAGTGCATATAACATGTTCAAGGGAGGAAAATTGTATTTCTCTTATTTTATTTTTAATTTTATTTTTTAACTTTATAATATTGTATTGGTTTTGCCATATATCAACATGCCATCTGCCACAGGTATACACGTGTTCCCCATCCTGAACCCTCCTCCCTCCCCATACCATCTTTGATATCCAAAAGGACTTTCATTGGCTTGTCTTATAAAGATAACTAACACAGTGTTTTCATAAAGGACTGATACAAAAGTGGAGAGTTTTGAGTAACTTGTTAAGCTAATGAAATGAAATAATGCTAATAGTTATCTTGATTGCAGACTGCCACTATTGGTGATGAGAAGGCAGAAATGTTCAGAAATCAAGTGACTGGAAAAATAAACCTCCTTGGCCTGATAGAAATGATCTTAATGAGTATTGGTGCAGTGATGTTTATTGCTTTTACAATATCATACTGTGCATGTAGATTGAAGAATGCAAAATAAGTAAGTAAAATATATTACAATATATATATGGCTCTAGTAACATTCATTTATATATTACTTGCTATTTCATCAAAAAGGGGTTACAAGTTAGGCTGTAAATATTTCTGCACATGTCTGGCCAGCTATCATTTCTGATACATCCTTGAAGTTTTGAAGCTTACTTTTTCTTATTTCTAGCTAGTTAATTATATTACAATTACAGCTAATTAACAGATCACTAAGGAAGTTTATGTAAAATTGAAAATGGTGGATATTTGGGGAGACTGGAATTTACAACAGTAAAGAAAATAAAAAGGAAAAGTAAATAAGCTAAAAATTAATGAGAAATGAAAACAATAAATGATAGAGATAAAATAAGATAAAATATACCACTTTAAAATGAAAATAGCATATTAATATAAACAGGATTTTTGCATATATACATGCTATCCAAAATCACAATGTGCACCACAAATGTATAATGTGGAAGCCCTAATGAATGATTACATGAGCTTAAATTGAATATAACAGTACAAGAAAACAGAAGACAAACAATGTTCGACACAGTAAAATTAAGAGTTTACAGGAAAAATCAGATAAATACAGACAGATTTGAGTTTTGGCAAAAACTACAGAGGTGTTTTAAGCCTCTGTGTTTTAGATACTACTGTACATGCCCTCTTGTACATAGAGGAATGAATGCCTGAGTGTATCTTCCATAAGCATTTCTTTAATAATCATACATGGCACAGGTGTGACCCATAGTTTCTATCTGCCATCTTTCCAGGAACATCAAAAATATATACAATCAAAGTAAAAGCAATATATTTGCTAGAAAAAACCATAACTTAAAACAAGTCTTCTTGCTATATACTTCCAATCCAACTGTGGATTTTAAGTTGTCTTACGTAGAAATTCTGGAGCTGCTATTGATAATTACTGAGCTTTTAGTATGTCCATTTTCAAACTGTGATATCAGTCAAAGTGAATGTCAAGAAAAATGAAGTGGAAAATTTGGACCAATATTTTTTTTTGGATTATGAGATTTTGAGTTTGAGCCTAGGAAGGCACCTCAATCTTTCTTTCTGATTTCTGTCACTACTTACTAAAAAGAAGATGGAACAATTCTGCCTACAATCCATTTGATAAGAATGTATTCAAAATGCTAAACTAACACACTAACATCATAACACAAAAAGGATATACTGCATCACCTTTAAGACCTGTCATCAGTCTAATAACAAATGAGTTATGATTAAACAAAGTAATCCAATTTATATAATAAACAAAAAGATCATCCACTGAAAAATTAAAATATAATAAAAGTTTGTTCAAGTGGAAAAACATGCTTTTCAAAATGAAGTGCAGTAGTGGTAAATTTTTTTCTATATTGTTCTCTATTGAAATTACGTGAACAATTTCATCAGTGATTAATGAGCCCTGAACATCAGTTATCATGGTTCTGTACCTGACTATATGAAGGGGAAAGACTGAAAACTTCCCAGAGTTCCTTTCTCACCATGTATTAACATACTGGTTTGCCTTAACATCTGATTGTTACAAGGAAAATTACTGCTCTTTACACAAAGACGTATCTTTTTTTTTTCTTTACAGATAGAGAAGAAAATTTATCTATGTAGATTAATTTATTTACTAGATTTAGAAGAATCCCAGATAACAGATTTTCTTAAACAAGTATCAGCTTTGAATATCACAATAATTATGCCTTTTGGAAGATTTATAGATAATTGAAAAATAAGGAGATGGATGTACTAGAGGGAATAAAGCAAAGATGGTAGAGTGAAGGTGTGGTTTTACTCAATGGATCACAAAGAGAATAAGCCAACAGTCTTTTCTTAAGTAGTAGTACACACACAACTAAACGGAGGATGGTCTGAAGGGACAGCAAGGAGAGGAAATGCTCATGCAGAGCAGATTTAATGAGTGACCCTCCTTATCTGACTGCGTGCAGCTCTTGCGAGCTGGGAAGGAGCCTTCCATGTTCCCTGGAATGGGAAAATAATTGCTTTATCCATGAAGTGCATCACAGAACTTTTCTCTCCAGCCTGAGAAATTGGGTTAATTACTAGAAAATATGACACCTTCAGTATACAGAATTTAAACATTACCTGTTTAATTTTTTCCATGGCTTTCTGGTAAGTACTTACCCTTCTTTTCCTTTCCAGGAAGCAAATGAGTCGTTATGCACCAGTTACATCAGGACCATTATTAATATCGACCTACAAAATGAAGATTTAATATGCTTTATTTTTGCAAAATATACCTTATAGTTGAAGAACATGTGTCACTCACTTTTTTTTTTTTGCACTGAGAAGTAGCACATTTCAAAGTATTATTAAAATGTCATTAAAATCCATACTTTGAACAACAACAAAAGCATCTTTTAAAATTCAACATGTTCACAATGGAATGGATTTCAGTTTCTACAGATGTGGCTTGGGTACGATCCAGTATTTTTATTTCTCCATGGGATCTTCCCAACCCAGGGATCGAACCCAGGTCTCCTGCATTGCAGGTGGATTCTTTACCAGCTGAGCCACCAGGAAAGCCCAGCTCTTCTGGAAATCTGAGCTAATTTTCATCTTTCTGCTCAGTTGCATACAGTTTATGCTTGGCAACTTCAGAATGCTGTGCTAGTACTAAGAGGTGTAAATGATAATGCAGATATTAATGTGTGGAAGATCATCACGTATATAATATGCATTCATGGTTATTTGTTGTAATATTTCTTGCTTTCTTAGTCACCTCAGAAAGACTGGTTTCAAACATTAAAAGATGCTGTTCCTCAAAATCCTGTGCTTTGTGCAATTCCTGTTGTGTCACAAAACATTTACTCTAGGTTTCTATCTGATTATTCTATCTGAATTTTTATTTCTTTTTTTTTGTTTGTTTGTTTTTTAAATTTTATTTTATTTTTAAACTTTACATAACTGTATTAGTTTTGCCAAATATCAAGATGAATCCGCCACAGGTATACATGTGTTCCCCATCCTGAACCCTCCTCCCTCCTCCCTCCCCATTCCATCCCTCTGGGTCGTCCCAGTGCACCAGCCCCAAGCATCCAGTATCGTGCATCGAACCTGGACTGGCAACTCGTTTCATACATGATATTTTACATGTTTCAATGCCATTCTCCCAAATCTTCCCACCCTCTCCCTCTCTCACAGAGTCCATAAGACTGTTCTATATATACATCAGTGTCTCTTTTGCTGTCTCGTACACAGGGTTATTGTTACCATCTTTCTAAATTCCATATATATGTGTTAGTATACTGTATTGGTGTTTTTCTTTCTGGCTTACTTCACTCTGTATAATAGGTTCCAGTTTCATCCACCTCATTAGAACTGATTCAAATGTATTCTTTTTAATGGCTGAGTAATACTCCATTGTGTATATGTACCACAGCTTTCTTATCCATTCATCTGCTGATGGACATCTAGGTTGCTTCCATATCCTGGCTATTATAAACAGTGCTGCGATGAACATTGGGGTGCACGTGTCTCTTTCCCTTCTGGTTTCCTCAGTGTGTATGCCCAGCAGTGGGATTCTTTATGAATCTCTATTTCCTTCTGAAATATTATTTCTAAATTCAACCTTAACAAGATTTTTCCTTAGCTAATTTTTGAACCAGTTGGGGGAAAAGGAAATAAAAAGATACTTGGCCATGCTTTAGAGTTGCAGGACTTAAAATCTAGATTATGAAGGATCTTTCCTTTTTATTAGACGACATGTTGGTACGAAACCCTGCTTTCCTCAGGGGTTCACTACTGGTTGTGGAGGACTTGTGGAGGACTTTAGGAGGACCACAAGTCCCCATAGAAAGGAAGATAGACCACATTCTCCTCTGTGTTTTAAACATAGGTTTATAGCATAAACTGTTGGTAACTACTTTGCTTGGATAATAAAATCCAGAATAATTTCCTCATGTTAGCTGCCAGGCTAAACCCTGAAAACCTCACACTGAGATACCACCAATTCAGAATGATATTTTGAAAATCTGAAGATGCTCAAAACATATTGATGTAATGTCCTTGCATTTAATTGGGAGGGAAAAAGTAACCTCCCAATGTATGGAAATGTACCATCTGAGATATTCTCTTCAGATACTTAAAAGTCTACTCTCTTTGCGTTAGGATATCTGTGGATATTCTAGTCTAAAAGAAATACAAAGGAAACTTTACTTCTTAAACTAAGTAGGACTGGGTGATGTAAAGCAGAAACTCTTCAAAAGAAGTGGATGAAAATTACATATCTACCTCATGGCAGAACTGCATAACCAATCAATGATTCACTTTTAAATTTTCATACAGAAATGCATCTCATCGTGTGTAGGTATCAGGAAAATGATTTTCACTTATGTGTCTATAGGTAAATACATGCATATTCTAAATTCTATCATTCCTCACCATGTTTTCTCTAAATTCTATATATTATTTATAAAAGGAACAATAACTCATACTCAAACATTAGTAAAATACATTAAAAATACCCAATAGAAAATATACTTCCTTTAATACATGAGACATAGATTTTCTACATGAAAAATGGATTTGGATGTGTGTATGTTTCTGTGTGAATGTGCGTGTGCTGAGTTGGGAGTGGCATTTTTGAAAATGCATTAAACATGTGACTTGTTTGACCAAGGCAAAGTGTAACTGTACACATGGATGAATCTTCATTCTTTATTCCATAGAAAATCCGTACTATTTGGTAAAGTGGTACATTTTCATTCTAATGTATGCTTGCTGCTGCTGCGGCTGCTAAGTCGCTTCAGTCGTGTCTGAGTCTGTGCGACCCCATAGACGGCAGCCCACCAGGCTCCCCCATCCCTGGGATTCTCCAGGCAAGAACACTGGAATGGGTTGCCATTTCCTTCTCCAATGCATGAAAGTGAAAAGTGAAAGTGAAGTCGCTCAGTCGTGTCCGACTCTCAATCTCTATTGAACTATAGTTGTTCAAAATGAAGTTTGAAAATGAATAGCATGTGCAAAGGAGTTAACCTAAGTTAGGAATCTATAGCATCTTAAAATGGGTGTGTGCTGAAAAGAATGTGAAGAAAGAGAACAATCTATACAACTTTCAGTTTTCAGGAAAAGAAGTATAATTTCAGGGAAAAAAAGGTGTAGTAATAAGGAAAACTGGTTATCCATGAAAATTTGTTCTTGTGAAAATGCTGGATATTTGCATTTGGAATTTTACACATTCAATAATGTATCTTAACCCACTGTCAATGCCTGAACTACACACTGACCATATTTAAAGCTGGAGTTTCGTGCAGGTGTGTTTCAACTGTCAGTTCAGTGTTTCAGGTTGAAGTTCAATGTATCAGATACACTGTGGCTGCTATCTCTTTGTCTGCCTCTTCAGGCCCATCTACAACTCTAAATAACTACTCTACTTAAATAATCACTGTCCATTACATATTTCTGCATATACAAATGGGATTACCTATGATTGCTTTTCTGAATTATTTGCAGCAAGCTTAGCTAATGAACTAATGAGTTAGTGTTGAATACTGGTATCAAATACATACAGGCATACACTGCTTTTTCCTTTCCTGTCTCAAAGGCAGCTACAGTTTTAAATATTTGTGAAAATAAAAACTCCCTTTATTAGAAAAAGATTTGATTTCCATTTATAATTTTAAATGTGCTTTACTTCAATACTGTTTGATATGCTACTATAATCGTATATTTGCTGTTCTGTCTATATATCAGTTTTGACAATATTAACTCCTATTTTCTTTTCCCAACTGTTCTCAGATGCTATTAAGCTTATATGCACATATTTCAGAAATGCTCCATTCTACACTCTCAAGAAGAGAACCGTGACATAGTTGGGACAGACATAAATGTTTTAAAGTCTTGTTTTTTAACTGTGAAATCTGAGTCAGGTGTGTTAGCATTACCTATAAACTTGCTAAAAATGCAGAATCTCAGTTGCCAACTCAGACCTTCTGAATCACAGCCTGTAGTTTCAAAGGATCCCAAAGAGCTTTATATATATAAGAAATTGAAAGAGTCCTGATTTAAGAAAGATTGAAATTGAATTACCTGTAACAGATTTATTTGACCTATTCCTGGTAATAGTTTGATTTATCACCAGACTGACTAAAAAGATAAAGAAAGCAAAACTACAGAAGTATGATGAGATGAGGGGAAATCCAGCAGACTTTAAAATTAGCTATAAATATTTCACTAAGTTTTGCCCATTGCCTGTTGAGCTTGTAAATGCTATTTCCAGATGGTTCAATTCAGTTCAGTTCAGTCGTTCAGTCATGTCTGACTCTTTGTGACCCCATGGACTGCAACACGACACACCACCCTGTTCATTGCCAACTCCTGGAGTTTACCCAAACTCATGTCATTGAGTTGATGATGCCGTCCAACCATCACATCCTCTGTCATCCCCTTCTCCTCCTTCCTTCAGTCTTTCCAGCAACAGGGTCTTTTCAAATGAGTCAGCTTTTCGCATCAGGTGGCCAAAATATTGGAGTTTCAGCTTCAACATCAGTCCTTCCAATGAACACCCAGGACTGATCTCCTTTAGGATGGACTGGTTGGATCTCCTTGCAGTCCAAGGGACTCTCAAGAGTCTTCTCCAACACCACAGTTCAAAAGCATCAATTCTTCAGTGCTCAGCTTACTTTATAGTCCAAAACTCACATCCATACATGACTACTGGAAGAACCATAGCCTTGATGAGACGGACCTTTGTTGGCAAAGTAACGTCTCTGCTTTTTAATATGCCGGCTAGGTTGGTCATAACTTTACTTCCAAGGAGTAAACACCTTTTAATTTCATGGGTGCAGTCACCATCTGCAGTGATTTTGGAGCCCAAAAAAATAAAGTCTGTCACTGTCTCCACTGTTTCCCCATCTACTTGCCATGAAGTGATGGGATAAGATGCCATGATCTTAGTTTTCTGAATGTTGAGTGTTAAGCCAACTTTTTCACTCTCCTCTTTCACTTTTATCAAGAGGCTCTTTAGTTCTTCTTCACTTTCTGCCATAAGGGTGGTGTCATCTGCATATCTGAGGTTATTGATAGTTCTCCTGGCACTCTTGATTCCGGCTTGCACTTCATCAAGCCCAGTGTTTCTCATGATGTACTCTGCATATAAGTTAAATAAGTAGGGTGACAATATACAGCCTTGACGTACTCCTTTTTGTATTTGGAACCAGTCTGTTGTCAGCTGTTACTTCCTGTCAGCTGTTGTCAGCTATTATGTTCAGCTCTGTTACTTCCGGACCTGCATACAGATTTCTCAAGAGACAGGTCAGGTGGTCTGGTATTCCCATCTCTTTAAGAATTTTTCCACAGTTTATTGTGATCCACATAGTCAAAGGCTTTGGCATGGTTAATAAAGCAGAAATAGATGTTTTTCTGGAACTCTCTTGCTTTTTCGATGATCCTGCAAATATTGGCAATTTGATCTCCGGTTCCTCTGCCTTTTCTAAAACCAGCTTGAACATCTGGAAGTTCATGGTTTATGTATTGCTGAAGCCTGGCTTGGAGAATTTTGAGCGTTACTTTACTAGCATGTGAGATCAGTACAATTGTGCAGTAGTTTGAGCATTCTTTGAGCATATTCAGATGGTAACAGGCATCTATAGGTTCTATACGGCAGAGTAGAGGGTGAGGTGGCAGTAACTTTGTACTCTCAAAATTTCTGAAATGTGTTATTTGCTTTGCTTTACAATATACATGACAAATATTCATGTTTACTGTATGTAAAGTAGGAGATAGGTCACAGGTAGGGAAGAGATACTAAACTCTGGAGATACTCACCAGAGTTTATCTGAGATGGAAATTATGCATTGGAATAAAGGCAGTCTTCAGGACCCTGGAGTTTTATATATCACATAAACTCTAAGGAATATATTAACAGCCACAGATCTTTAGCCTCACCCTAAAGCTGCCAGAACTTACACAGACCTGGGAAATAGACTCTTGGAGGGCTCAAACAGAACCTTGCATACACCAGGACCCAGGAGAAAGGAGCAGTGACCCCACAAGAGCCTGACCTAGACTTGCCCGTGAGTGTCCAGGAATCTCCTGTGGAGGTGTGGGCTGGCAGTGGCCTGCTGCACGGCTGGGGGCACTGAGTGTAGCAGTGCCTGCATAGGACCTTTTGAACGAGATCCCCATTATCTTCATTACCTCCACCATAGTTTGGCTCCAGGTAAATAACAGGGAGGGAAAACAGCCCCACCCATCAAAGGAAAATTGGATTAAAGATTTACTGAGCATGGTCCTGCCCATAGGAACAAGACCCAGTTTCCCCCTCAGTCAGTCTCTCCCATTAGGAAGCTTCCATAAGCCTCTTATCCTTCTCCATTGGAGGGCAGACAGAATGAAAACCACAATCACAGAAAACTAACCAATCTGATCACGTGGACCACAATCTTGTCTAACTCAATGAAACTATGAGCCATGCTGTGTAGGGCCACCCAAGATGGAGGGGTCATAGTGGAGAGTTATGACAAAATGTGGTCCACTGGAGAAGGGAATGGCAAACCACTTCAGTATTCTTGCCTTGAGAACCCATGAACAGTAGAAAAGGCAAAAAGATAGGACACTGAAAGATGAACTCCCCAGGTCGGTAGGTGCCCAATATGCTACTAGAGAAGAGTAGACAAATAACTCCAGAAAGAATGAAGTGACGGAACCAAAGCAAAAACAACAGCCAGTTGTGGATATGACTGGTGATGGAAGTAAAGTCCAATGCTGTAAAGAGAAATATTGCATAGGAACCTGGAATGTTGGGTCCATGTATCAAGGCAAATTGGAAGTGGTCAAACAGGAGATGGCAAGAGTGAATGTTGACATTTTAGGATCAGTGAAATAAAATGGACTGGAATGGGTGAATTTAACTCATATGACCATTATATCTACTATTGTAGGCAAGAATCCTTTAGAAGAAATGGAGTAGCCATCATAGTCAACAAAAGTCAACAACATAGACTGAAATGCAGTACTTGGATGCAATCTCAAAAACAAAAGAATGATCTCTGTTCATTTCCAAGGCAAACCATTCAGCATCACAGTAGTCCAAGTCTATGGCCCCAACTAGTAATGCTGAAGAAGCTGAAATTGAACGGTTCCATGAAGACCTACAAGATCTTCTAGAACTAACAGCCAAAAAAGATGTCCTTCTCATTAAAGGGGACTGGAATGTAAAAGTATGAAGTCAAGAAATACCTTGAGTAATAGGCAAATTTTGCTTTGGAGTACAGAATGAAGCAGGGCAAAGGCTAATAGAGTTTTGCCAAGAGAATGCACTGGTCATAACAAACATCCTCTTCCAACAACACAAGAGATGACTCTACAACATGGACATCACCAGATAGTCAATACTGAAATCAGAGTGATTATATTCTTTGCAGCCAAAGATACAGAAGTTCTATACAGTCAGCAAAAACAAGACTGGGAGCTGACTGTGGCTTGGATCATGAACTCCTTATTGCCAAATTCAGACTTAAATTGAAGAAAGTAGGGAAAACCACTAGAACATTCAGGTATGACCTAAATCGAATACCTTACAATTATACAGTGGAAGTGAAAAATAGATTCAATGGATTAGATCTGATAGACAGAGTGCCTGAAGAACTATGGATGGAGGTTTGTGACACTGTACAGGAGGCAGGGATAAAGACCATCCCCAAGGAAAAGAAATGCAAAAAAGCAAAATGGTTGTCTGAGGAGGCCTTACAAATGGCTGTGAAAAGAAGAGAAGTGAAAGGCAAAGGAGAAAAAGAAAGATATACCCATTTGAATGCAGAGTTCCAAAGAATAGCAAGGAGAGATAAGAAAGCCTTCCTCAGCCATCAATGCAAAGAAATAGAGGAAAACAAAAGGATGGGAAAGACTGGAGATCTCGTCAAGAAAACTAGATATACCAAGGGAATATTTCATGCAAAGATGGGCACAATAAAGGACAGAAATGGTATGGACCTGACAGAAGCAGAAGATATTAAGAAGAGGTGGAGACAATACACAGTAGAACTATACAAAAAAGATCTTCATGATCATATGATCACTCACCTAAGCCAGACATCCTGGAATGTGAAGTCAAGACGGCCTTAGGAAGCATCACTGCAAACAAAGCTAGTGGAGGTGATGGAATTCCAGTTGAGCTATTTCAAATCCTAAAAGATGATGCTGTCAAAGTGCTGCACTCAATATGCAGCAAATTTGGAAAACTCAGCAGTGGCCAAAGAACTGAAAAAGGTCAGTTTTCACTCCAATCCCAAAAAAAGGCAATGCCAAAGAATGCTCAAACTACTGCAATATTGCACTCATCTCACAGGCTAGTAAAATAATGCTCAAAATTCTCCAAGCCAGGCTTCAACAGTACATGAATGATGAACTTCCAGATGTTCAAGCTGGATTTAGAAAAGGCAGAGGAAATAGAGATCAAATTGCTAACATCCATTGGATAATTGAAAAAGCAAGACAATTCCAGAAAAACATCTACTTTATTGACTACACCAAAGCCTTTGACTGTGTGGATCACAACAAACTGTGGAAAATTCTTCAAGAGATGGGAATACCAGACCACCTGATCTGCCCCTTGAGAAATCTGTATGCAGGTCAGGAAGCAACAGTTAGAACTGGATATGGAACAGCAGACTAGTTCCAAATAGGGAAAGGAGTGCATTATGTCAAGGCTGTATATTGTCACCCTGCTTATTTAACTTATATGCAGAGTACATCATGAGAAGCACAAGCTGGAATCAAGATTGCTGGGAGAAATAGCAATGACCTCAGATATACAGATGACACCACCCTAATGGCAGAAAGTGAAGAACTAAAGAGCCTCTTGATGAAAGTGAAAGAGGAGAGTGAAAAAGTTGGCTTAACACTCAACATTCAGAAAACTAAGATCATGGCATCTGGTCCCATCACTTCATGGCAAATAGATGAGGAAACAGTGGAGAAAGTGACAAACTTTATTTTTTTGGGCTCCCAGATGGTGACTGTAGCCATGAAATTAAAAGATGCTTGCTCCTTGGAAGGAAAGTTATGACCAACCTAGCCAGCATATTAAAAAGCAGAGACATTACTTTGCCAACGAAGGTCTGTCTAGTCAAGGCTCTGGTTTTTCCAGTAGTCATGTATGGATGTGAGTTTGGACTATAAAGAAAACTGAGTGCTGAAGAATTGATGCTTTTGAACTGTGGTGTTGGAGAAGACTCTTGAGAGTCCCTTGGACTGCAAGGAGATCCAACCTGTCCATTAAAGGAAATCAGTCCTGAATATTCATTGGAAGGACTGATGCTGAAGCTGAAACTCTAGTACTTAGGCCACCTGATGCAAAGAACTGACTCATTGGAAAAGACCCTGATGCTAGGGAAGATTGAAGGATGGAGGAGAAGGGGACAACAGAGGATGAGATGGTTGGATGGCATCACCGACTCAATGGAAATCAGTCTGAGTAAACTCTGGGAGTTGGCAATGAACAGGGTGGTGTGTCATGCTGCAGTCCATGGGGTCGCAAAGAGTCAGACACTACTGAGTGTCGGAACTGAACTGAACAGAACTTTACTCTGGGTAAAACAATAGGCTGAATTGCCTGCATAGAAGATGTCTAGAGAGGGAGAAGCATCAGAGGCAAGAGAGGAGAATACAAAGACAAGGGCTTATTTCTAGGGAAGAATGAGCATCTATACAGTAACAGAAGCATAAATAAGGCCAGTGCAGAGGAGAGAACCGAGCTTGGACCTACCTAGGCTCATAGAGCCACGGTTACAGCTACTGTTCTACTGCTAATACTACATTCATTCTCCACACTTGAGGACTATGTTTTATTATGGAAAGATAGGCCTATGTGAACAATTGGAAATAAGTAGTCAGTATAACTCCACTTCCTAAGTATTAAAGAGGAGAATTTAACAGCTGGAGACTTCATAGGAACCTTCATAGGAATCTTCTTATAAGAAGACTTCTTCTTAAAATGGAAATTTGGATTGTGATAAATTATTAAATATTTTCACTTTCTGATAGAGATCAGGGAGCAGGATTCTAAAACTTTTCTTTATTTCTGAACCTTGTTTGAAATATTAACATCTGTTATGTTGTATATTTTCTACAGGTATCTTAACAACCCTTTTAAATTAAAGGCCCCGTAAGATTGTGAAACATATCTGTATTAGCAGTTAACTTCCTTTTGCTTATCCCCATTCCCCTCCCACCCTAGCCCTGTCACGGGCCCGTGAGCCGCATGTTAGAGAAGTACAAGTACAAGGAGGGGAATCAGTGGAGTAATCAACTGAATGGACAGCTGAGTGACAAGGATTCAGAAATTTTTCTACAAATAATTTCCTGCTGAAATCTGTTATTTTGTTTCATTATTTATGTTATCAGAATATTTAACTCTGGTTCCAGCTTAAGCTGGCAACACAGGAAATTCCTGAACTCACCTTCTGCCACAGACACTTCAAACCTACAGCAATGTAAAGAACAATTTTCCCCGAAAAAACTAAAAACTAGCTGAGCAAGTTTTCCAACACATAGAACAAATGAGAAAAACTCCACATCAGGGCAGGTAGAATAGGCTGCAAAACAATCCTGCCATTGTCAAGAAACGGTCAAGGTTAAATCTAACCTGGAGCATCCGCCTAAGGAGGAAAAAGTCTAAACCCCACATCAGGCATACTAACATTTAGTAACTGCCCTTGAGAGATGAGCACACAATGCAACTAGATCTGAAAGCCAATGTTTCTCCCATCCACGAGGAACTAGAAAATGAAAAAAATGAGGTTCAAAGTTAGCAGAAGAAAAGAAAAATAGAGCAGAAATAAATGGGGACTAAAAGACAGTAGATAAGATAAGCAAAACTGAAAGCTGATTCTGTGAAAATACAAACAAAACAAAAAAAAACCTTGGCTATATGCACCAAAACAAATTCAAATAAATGAAAGAATTCAGATAAAATCACAAGTGAAAGAGGAAATGTTACAACTGATACCACAGAAAAACAAAGGTTAATTAGATACTATTATTGACAATTATATGTCAATATATTTGATCACCTAAAAGAAATAAGATAAATTCCTAGAAACATACAACCTACCAAGACTGAATCATAAAGAAACAGAAAAACTGAATACACCAATTACTATTAAACAGCTTGAATTAAGAAATCTAAAACCTTTCACCAAACAAAAGTTCAGGATCTGACAACTTCATCGGTGATTTCTACGGAACGTTCAAACAAGAATTGATATAAATTCTTCTCAACTCTTCCCAAAAACAGAAGAGGAAACATGCCAAACTCATATTACAAGCCCAGCAAAACCATCGTACCAACACCAGATAAGAAAGGCACAAGAAAATTACAGATCAATATCCCTGGTAGACACAGATGCAAAATTCTCAACAAAACATTAACACGGCAAATTCAAAAACACGTTAAAATGAGTACACACTGTGATCATGTGGAACTTATTCTAAGGACACAAGGATGGTTCAACATGTGCAAATCATTCCATGTTATACACCACATTAACAAAATGAAAAATAAAAATCATGGTTATCTCAATAGATACACAAAAAGCATCTGACAAAATTCAACACTTATTTATGATAAAAACTTCCAAAAGAATTACAGGAAACATACCCTGACATAATAAAGGCCATTTATGACAAACCTACAGCTCACAGCATATTCCATGGTGAAAAGCTGAAAAACTTTCTTCTAAGATCAGTAACAAGACAAGGGTGACCACTCATAATTTTTATTCCACATAGTACTGGAAGTCTGAGCTGCATCCATCAGATAAGAAAAAGAAAGATATTTAAATTGGAAAGGAAGAGGTCAAACTGTCTCTGCAGATGATTTGATATTATATGGAAAAAGTCCTAAAGATTCTACCAAAAAAGAAAAAAAAAACAAAAAAACAACCACAGTTAGAACTACTAAACAAATTCCATCAAGTAGCATGATACAAAACCAAAGTACAAAAATGTTGCCTTTCTATACACTAATAATAAACTCTCAGACACAAAAACTAAGAAAACAATCCCACTTGCAATTGGTTCAAGATGAACCATGTACATAGGAATAACTTAACTGAGGTGGTAAAAGGTAAATTCTTTCTCCTAAATTCTGCACACTAAAAAATATGAAACACTGATGAAATAAATCAGCTACAAAGATCTTCCATGATCATAAATTGAAAGAATATTGTTGAAATGTTCACTATTCAGCAAACTACAGATTCAATGCAATCTCTATCAAAATTCCAATGGCATTTTTCACATAAATAGAGCAAATCATCCTAAAACCTCTACCAACCTATAAAAGACTCTGAAATAGCTAAAGGAATTTTGAGGAGGAAGAATAATACTGGAGGCATCATACTTACTGATTCCAAACTGTATTATTCCGTAAAAAATACAGGATGTTATTAGCATAAAAAGACACATATTAATGGAAAAGAATAGAGAGAGGAGCAATAAACCTATGTGTATATGATCAATTAACTTATAACAAAGTAGTGGAGGATATATAACAGCAAAAGAACAGTCTCTTCAATAAATGTTGCTGCAAAAATTGGAGAGTCACATGCAAATGAATGAAACTAGATCACAATCTTACACCGTACACAAAAATTAACTCAAAAGGCATTAAAGCCTTGAACATTAAGCCTCAAAGCATACAACTTTTGGAATAAAACATATTCAGTAAATTTCTTGATATTAACCTTGGTGATAATTTAAGTTTTACAACAAAAGCAAAAACAAATATATAGAACTACATCAAACTTGAAAGCTTCTGCAGAGCAAAGGAAAACAATAAAAAGGCAAACTGCGAAGTAGAAGAAAATACATGCAAATCATATATACGACAAGGGATTAATATGCAAAATATATAAAGAATATAGAACTCAAACTGAATAGCTTAAAAAATCTGATTAAAATTTTGGCAGATCTGAACAAACATTTTCAAAGAAGACATATGAATGGGCTACCAGGTACGTGCAAAGATATTCAATATCACTAATCATCAGGTGAAAGTAAATCAGAACCATAATGAGATCTCACTGCTACATGCTTTGTTAGAATGACTGTCATCAAAAGTAAAGTAATAACAACTTCTGGCAAAGATATGGAGAAAAGGAAACTCTTGTGTACTGTTGTTGAGAATATACGTTGGCATACCTACCATGGAACAACATGGGATAACAGACTGGTTCAAACTTGGGAAAGGAGTATGTCAAGGCTGTGTCTTTTCACCCTGCTTATTTAAGTTACATGCAGAGTACATCATGTGAAACGCTGGGCTAGATGAAGCTCAAGCTGGAATCAAGACTGCCCGGAGAAATATCAGTAACCTCAGATATGCAGATGATACCACCCTAAATGGCAGAAAGCAAAGAGGAACTAAAGAGCCTCTTGATGGAGGTGAAAAGAGGAGTGAAAAAGCTAGCTTAAAACTCAACAGTCAAAAAATTAAGATCGTGACATATGGTTCCATCACTTCATGGCAAACAGAGGGGGAGAAAATACAAGCAGTGAGATTTTATTTTCTTGGGCTCCAAAATCACTGTGGACAGTGACTGCAGCCATGAATTTAAAAGGCGCTTGCTTCTGGATGAAAAGGTATGACAAACCTAGCCAGCAGAGAACTGACTTTGTCAATAAAGGTCTGTATAGTCAAAGCTACGGCTTTTCCAGTAGTTATGTATGAATGTGAGGGATGGACCATAAGGATGGCTGAGCACCCAAGAATTGATGCTTTTGAACTGTGGTGCTAGAGAAGACTCTTGAGAGTCCCTTGGACACCAAAGAGATCAAACTAGTTGATCCTAAAGGAAATTAACTGTGAATATTCCTTGGAAGGACTGATGCTAAAGCTGAAGTTCCAATTCTTTGGCCACCTGATATGAAGAGCTGACTCACTGGAAAAGAACCTGATGCTGGGAAAGACTGATGGCAGGAGGAGAAGGGGGCAACAGAGGATGAAATGACTGAATGGTATCACAACTCAACGGACATGAAGTTTGACCAAACTCCAGAAGATAGTGAAAGACAGGGAAGCCTGACATGCTGCAGTCCATGCGGTCACAAAGAGTTGGAAATGACTGAGAGACTGAACAACAGCCATGATGGAAAACATGTGGAGGTTTCTCAAAAAATTAAAAATGCAATCAGTTCAGTTCAGTTGCTCAGTCGTGTCTGATTCTTTACGACCCCATGAATCGCAGCATGACCTAGAGCCAGACATCCTGGAATGTGAAGTCAAGTGGGCCTTAGAAAGCATCACTACAAACAAAGCTAGTGGAGGTGATGGAATTCCAGTTGAGCTATTTCAAATCCTGAAACATGATGCTGTGAATGTGCTGCACTCAATATGCCAGCAAATTTGGAAAACTCAGCAGTGGCCACAGGACTGGAAAAGGTCCGTTTTCATTCCAATCCCAAAGAAAGGCAATGCCAAAGAATGTCAAACTACCACACAATTGCACTCATCTCACATGCTAGTAAAGTAATGCTCAAAATTCTCGAAGCCAGGCTTCAGCAATATGTGAACTGTGAACTTCCTGATGTGCAAGCTGGTTTTAGAAAAGGCAGAGGAACCAGAGATCAAATTGCCAACATCCGCTGGATCATGGAAAAAGCAAGAGAGTTCCAGAAAAATATCTATTTCTGCTTTATTGACTATGCCAAAGCCTTTGACTGTATGGAACACAATAAACTGTGGAGAATTCTGAAAGAGATGGGAATACCAGACCACCTGATCTGCCTCTTGAGAAACCTGTATGCAGATCAGGAAGCAACCAGTTAGAACTGGACATGGAACAATAGACTGGTTCCACATAGGAAAAGGAGGACGTCAAGGCTGTATATTGTCACCCTGCTTATTTAACTTATATGCAGAGTACATCATGAGAAACGCTGGACTGGAAGAAACACAAGCTGGAATCAGGATTGCTGGGAGAAATATCAGTCACCTCAGATATGCAGATGATACCACCCTTATGGCAGAAAGTGAAGAGGAACTAAAAAGCCTCTTGATGAAAGTGAAAATGGAGAGTGAAAAAGTTGGCTTAAAGCTCAACATTCAGAAAATGAAGATCATGGCATCTGGTCCCATCACTTCATGGGAAATAGATGGGGAAAAATGCAATAAGATCAAGCAATTCCACTTCTGGGTATTTATTAGAAGAAAACAAGAACATTGATTTTGAAAGATTTCTACATTCCCGATATTGCTTCAGCATTACTAACAATAACCAAGATCAATTGATCAATTGATTGATCGATTGATTTATCTATCTAGAACAGACTATCATGCAGCCATAAAAAGTAAAATCTTGAAAAGACTATCATGCAGCATAAAAAGTAAAATCTTGAACTAACAATATCCAAGATCAATCGATCAATTGATTGATCGATTGACTTATCTGTCTATCTAGAACAGACTATCATGCAGCCATAAAAAGTAAAATCTTGACCTTCCTGATACCATGGTTGGTCCTTGAGGACCATAAGTAAAATAAGTCAAACAGAAAAAGACAAACACAGTATGAATTCATTTATATGTGGAATCCAAAAGAAAAAAGAAAAAAAAGTCAAGCTCAGATATACACAAAACAAATTGTTTGTTTGTGTTGCCAGAGGCAAGGAGTGGGGGTAGATGAGTCAGCAAAATGTGTCAAAATGATACAAACTTCAAAAAAAAAAATGATACAAACTTCTAGTAATTAAGTCCTTGGGATATATTGTACAATATGACAACTCAGTAAATAATCTTGTATTGCACATTAGACAGCTGCTAAGAGAGTAAACCTTAAGTGTTTATCACAAGAATAAAGAACTGTAACTATCTACAGTGATAGTTGCTACCTAGACTTATTTTAGTGATTATTTCACAGTGCCTATAAACCAAATCTTTGCTGTACACCTGAAATGAAGGTAATGCTATACTGTCAGCCCTAGGTATCTGCACAGAATTGGTCCAGGACCTCCATGAATACCAAAATCCAAGGAGGGTCAAGTTTCTTACATAAAATGGCATAGTGCAATTGGTCCTCCATATCTGCCATTCACATCTTCAGATTCAACCAAGCATCTGCTCTTCACATCTCCAGATTCAAGCACAAACTGAATTCCAAGTTTGAAAAAACCTGCGGTTAGGGAACCTAAGGATATGAAGACACGGCTATGTGTCAACTATACAATATTCTTAAGGGTATTTACCTCAGCTAATAGAGAATAAATAACAAGGACATATGAAACCAAGTGTAGAAGTTAAAGTGACTCATTAGATATCAGGTAGAGCGCTTGTTAGGACTTCCCAGGTGGTGCTAGTGGTAACGAACCCGCCTATCAATGCAGGAGGTGTAAGAGGCGTGGGTTTGATCCCTAGGTTGGGAAGATCCTCTGGAGGAGGAAATGGAAATTCACTCCAGTATTCTTGCCTGGAGAATCCCATATAGTCCATAGGGTTGTAAAGAGTCAGACGTGACTAAAGTGACTTCAAAACTCCTTTGCTCACTTCTCATATATTATTTATATTTATTGGACAATAACATTTTGTTTTGCTTTTCTTTTTATGGTAAAAATTTGAAAACTTGGGCTTCTAATATTTAAAAAAAAATCTTCAATTTAGTTTCTACTATTTTTGTGAATAGATGGGGAAACAGTGGAAACAGTGTCAGACTTTATTTTTCTGGGCTCCAAAATCACTGCAGATGGTGACTGCAGCCATGAAATTAAAAGACGCTTACTCCTTGGAAGGAAAGTGATGACCAACCTAGATAGCATATTCAAAAGCAGAGACATTATTTTGCCAACAAAGGTTCGTCTAGTCAAGGCTATGGTTTTTCCTGTGGTCATGTATGGATGTGAGAGTTGGACTGTGAGGAAGGCTGAGCGCCGAAGAATTGATGCTTTTGAACTGTGGTGTTGGAGAAGACTCTTGAGAGTCCCTTGGACTGCAAGGAGATCCAACAAGTCCAATCTGAAGGAGATCAGCCCTGGGATTTCTTTGGAAGGAATGATGCTAAAGCTGAAACTCCAGTACTTTGGCCACCTCATGCAAAGAGTTGACTCATTGAAAAAGACTCTGATGCTGGGAGGGACTGGGGGCAGGAGGAGAAGGGGACGACAGAGGATGAGATGGTTGGATGGCATCACTGACTCGATGGACGTGAGTCTCAGTGAACTCTGGGAGTTGGTGATGGACAGGGAGGCCTGGCGTGCTGCGATTCATGGGGTCGCAAAGAGTTGGACACGACTGAGTGACCGATCTGATCTGATCTGATTTTTGTGAAAACATTTTTTTCTATTGTGAATAAATTTAAAATTCCTATAACCTTCTTTCTCTAAATGTGATGGATAGAAATTTAGTTTTGGTGCCTGGGATTTGAATTAAAGGCCTACCCCCTACTTTGGTAGGTAAGGCCTACCACTTTCATGACCTTACAAAAATTAATTAAGCCCAGTGTGTTAATTCCCTTGCATGTAAAATGAAAATTCTGATACCTAAACCATGGAGTATCTTTGATTAATTTAATAAATAATGTATGTCAAGTGTTTTCCACAGTGAATGAAACAGAGTAAGTAAATGTTAATTAAGACCCTGTAACTTTGGTGCCCACTTGTTCAGTTGTGTCTGACTCTTTGTGACCCCATGGACTGTACCCTGCCAGGCTCCTCTGTCCATAGAATTTACCAGGCAAGAATACTGGAGTGGGTTGCCATTTCCTACTCCAGGGGATCTTTCCAACCCAAAGATTAAAACTGTGTCTCTTACATCTCATGCATTGGCAGGCAGATTCTTTATCACTGCACACCCTGGAAAGCTGTAACCTTGGTAGGTAGTAAATGTGAGTTGATTGTCAGGTAACTCATATTTCTCTTTTGTCAAAATTGGTAGCCCTGGAAAAGCTACTCAAATTAACTGACTTATGCAAAGAGTTGAAAGTTTATTATTACTGCCTTATTCTTATATATAGTACATCCTGGATTTGAAGTTACCCTCAGTTCAGTTCAGTTCAGTCACTCAGTCGTGTCCAACTCTTTGCAACCCCATGAATCGCAGCACGCCAGGCCTCCCTGTCCATCACCAACTCCCGGAGTTCACCCAGACTCACGTCCATCGAGTCAGTGATGCCATCCAGCCATCTCATCCTCTGTCATCCCCTTCTTCTCCTGCCCCCAATTCCTCCCAGCATCAGAGTCTTTTTCAATGAGTCAACTCTTTGCATGAGGTGGCCAAAGTATTGGAGTTTCAGCTTTAGCATCATTCCTTCCAAAGAAATCCCAGGGCTGATCTCCTTCAGAATGGACTTGTTGGATCTCCTTGCAGTCCAAGGGACTCTCAAGAGTCTTCTCCAACACCACAGTTCAAAAGCATCAATTCTTCGGCGCTCAGCCTTCCTCACAGTCCAACTCTCACATCCATACATGACCACAGGAAAAACCATAGCCTTGACTAGACGGACCTTTGTTGGCAAAGTAATGTCTCTGCTTTTGAATATGCTATCTAGGTTGGTCATCACTTTCCTTCCAAGGAGTAAGCGTCTTTTAATTTCATGGCTGCAGTCACCATCTGCAGTGATTTTGGAGCCCAGAAAAACAAAGTCTGACACTGTTTCCACTGTTTCCCCATCTATTTCCCATGAAGTGATGGGACCAGATGTCATGATCTTCCTTTTCTGAATGTTGAGCTTTAAGCCAACTTTTTCACTCTCCACTTTCACTTTCATCAAGAGGCTTTTTGGTTCCTCTTCACTTTCTGCCATAAGGGTGGTGTCATCTGCATATCTGAGGTGACTGATATTTCTCCCAGCAATCCTGATTCCAGCTTGTGCTTCTTCCAGTCCAGCGTTTCTCATGATGTACTCTGCATATAAGTTAAATAATCAGGGTGACAATATACAGCCTTGACGTCCTCCTTTTCCTATTTGGAACCAGTCTGTTGTTCCATGTCCAGTTCTAACTGTTGCTTCCTGATCTGTATACAGATTTCTCAAGAGGCAGATGAGGTGATCTGGTATTCCCATCTCTTTCAGAATTTTCCACAGTTTACTGTGATCCACACAGTCAAAGGCTTTGGCATAGTCAAGAAAGCAGAAATAGATGTTTTTCTGGAACTCTCTTGCTTTTTTGATGATCCAGTGGATGTTGGCAATTTGATCTCTGGTTCCTCTGCCTTTTCTAAAACCAGCTTGCACATCAGGAAGTTCACAGTTCACGTATTGCTGAAGCCTGGCTTTGAGAATTTTGAGCATTACTTTACTAGCATGTGAGATGAGTGCAACTGTGCGGTAGTTTGAGCATTCTTTGGCATTGCCTTTCTTTGGGATTGGAATGAAAACTGACCTTTTCCAGTCCCGTGGCCACTGCTGAGTTTTCCAAATTTGCTGGCATATTGAGTGCAGCACTTTCACAGCATCATCTTTAGAAGTTACCCTAGTTACAAGCTAATAAGTTGGTCTAAACTATATATGGATGTTGGCAGAAGACATATGATACTCCTGGGACAAAGACAAAAATTTTTGTTACAGCTGTAAAAACCATAAGTATCAGCCTACTTGCTATCACATCCTTGGACCTTATGTCTCACAGGGGAGATATAACAGGGTCAAATGGATGCGGTGCACATAGTGAGACGTACTGCAGCTCATGAAGCCTAAATTTGAGGGATCCACCACTTTCACAGCAAGCAGTAAGCAATGCCTCTGATGGTTTTGGGGCAGAGAGTAAGACATTATCTCATTCTCGCAGGTTCACCACTGAAAACATAAGCCCAAGAAAAAGCCCATGTATGAGCAGTTAGGGCCTTTCCTTTTGGCACACCAGCAGAATATGCAGCAAACCTAAGCCCAACAGCTACTATATCCTTTAGTTGTATACCCTACCCAGCCATGTGTGACAGGTTATTATTATTTTTACTCTTTTTAGCTCTATGATAAAAAATTTGATCAACTTCTGGTTAGTGATATTAAACTGATTTTTTTTGGAATGTTTTTCAAGTTCTCAGTGTGCTATAAATCTCCAAGAAGAAAGATTTACTGTTCAGTATTTCTCTGAGTTTTATGACCATGAGTTTCTTTTACTTAAGAATACCAATTGCAAAAAAAAAAAAAGAATACCAATTGCAGTTTTTCAAAAGTACTGTTGGCTGCTGCTATTTTGCTTGCCTCTATTTACTGACCTTTTAACAAAAATCACTGTAATACACTTAATCTACCCATGAACATAATATTCCTCAGTTTAGTATTTTTCTGGTGGCAACTTTAGGATTTTCTATCTACAGTATCATGTCCATCTGCATCAATGAATTTGATAAAATTACAGTTTACAAAATTAATATACAGAAATTTGTTGCATTTCTCTATAGTAACAACAAAATAACAGAAAGGTAAATTAAGGAAATAATCCTATTTACCATAAGATCACAAAGAACAAATGTCTACAAATAAATGTAGCTAAAGAGGCAAAAGACCTGCACTTGGAAAACAATACAACTCTGATGAAACAAACTGAAGATGACACAACCAGAAAGATATCCCTTGTTCTTAAATTGGAAGAATTAATATTGTTAAAATGACTGTACTATCCAAGGCAGTCTAGAGATTCAGTGCAATCCGTATCAAATCATCAATGGTATTTTCCACAGAAACAGTAATTTAAAAAAAAATTGTATGGAAATACAAAAAGACCCCAAAATAGCAAAAGCACTCTTAAGAAAGAATAATAGAGATGGAGGAGTCAGACTCTCTGACTTTAGACAATACTGAAAAGCTATAGTCATCAAAACAGTATGGTATTGGCACAAAAACAGATACTTAGATCAATGAAACAGAATACAAAGCCCAGTAAGAAACCCATCCAATTAATGGTAAATTAATCTACAAAAAATGCAGTAAGAATATACAATGAAGAAAAGATCATCTCTATAGTAAACAGTACTGGGAAAACTGGACAGCTATGTATAAAATAATGAAATTAGAACACTTTTTAACATCATATACAAAAATAAAGTCAAAATGCCTTAATACCTAAATATAATACTGGATCCAATTAAACTCCTACAGGGAAACATAGGCAGAATATTGTGACATACATCACAGCAACACCTTTTAGATACACCTCCTAGAGTAATGAAAATAAAACCAAAAATAATTGTGATCTTATTAATGTAAAACCTGTTGCACAGCAAAATAAACCATAAACAAAACAAAAAGACAACCTATGAATGGGAGACTATATCTGCAAATGATGTAACTGACAGGGGATTAATTTCCAAAATACACAAACAGCTCATGCAATTCAATATCAAAAAACAAAACAAAACAAAACACCCAATCAAAAAATAGGCATAATATCTAAATAGACAGTTTTCCAAAGACGACAAATAGATGGCCAACAGGCAGATGAAAAGATGCTCAATATCACTAATTCTCAGAGAAATGCAAATCAAAACTTCAGTGAGGCATCGGCTCATACCAGTTAGAATGTCCATCATCAAAAATAATAAATGCTGAAGAAGGTGTGGAGAAAAATTCCTACACTGTTGGTGGAAATGTAAATTAATGCAGCCATTGTGGAGAACAATATGGAGTTTCCTTAAAAAAAAATAGATTGTCATATATCCAGTGACCCCATTGCTGGGGTTATACCCAGAGAAAACTATAATTAAAAAGACACAAGCATCCTAATATTCTTAGCAGCATTATTTACAATAGCAAGACATGTAAGCAGCCTAAATGTCCATCAACATATGAATGCATAAAGAACACGTGGTATGAAATAATGCCATTTGCAGCAACATAGATGGACCTAGAAGAAGATGGACAGAGAAGGCAATGGCAACCCACTCCAGTACTCTTACCTAGAAAATGGACGGAGGAAATGAAAATGCTCCTCCTGCCATGGACGGAGGAGCCTGGTAGGCTGCAGTCCATGGGGTCGCTAAGAGTCAGGCACAACTGAGCGACTTCACTTTCACTTTTCACTTTCATGCATTGGAGGAGGAAATGGCAACCCACTCCAGTGTTCTTGCCTAGAGAATCCAGAGTTGGACACGACTGAAGCGACTTAGCAGTAGCAGCAGATGGACCTAGAGATTATAATACTAAGTGAAGTAAGTCAGACAAGAGAAAGACAAGCTTCACCTGACATTGCTTATGTGTGAAATATGAAAAATTGACACAAATGAACTTATTTACAAAACTGAAATAGATTTACAGACTCAGAAAACAAACTTATGCTTACCAAAGGGGAAGGAACAAATTAGGAATTTGGGATTAAAACATATACACTATTATAAATAAAATAGATAACCATAGGGACCTACTATATAGCACAGGGAACTATACTCAGTATCTTGTAAAAATATATAATGGACAAGAATCTAAAAAAGAATATATGTACAAATATGTTCTTTTTTATTGTGTGCATAAACCAACTGTGGTTTAACTACACAATGAAACAGTACTCAGCAAAGAAAGAAAATGCTGATACACTCAACAACATGAGTACACTTCAAATGTGTTATGCTAAGTGAAAAATCTCATTCTCAAAAGGCCACATATTGTATGACAATATCCACTTGTATGACATTCTCAGTTCACTTCAGTTCAGTTGCTCAGTTATGTCCAACTCTTTGCAACCCCGTGGACTGCAGGACACCAGGCTTCCCTGCCCATCACCAACTCCCAGAGCTTACTCAAATTCATGTCCATCGAGTTGGTGATGCTATCCAACCATCTCATCCTCTGTCGTTCCCTTCTCCTCCCACCTTCAATCTTTCCCAGGATCAGGGTCTTTTCCAATGAGTCAGTTCTTCGCATTAGGTGGCCAAAATATTGGAGTTTCAGCACCAGTCCTTCCAATGAATATTCAGGACCGAAAGTTATGACCAACCTAGATAGCACATTAAAAAGTAGAGACATTACTTTGCCAACAAAGGTCCATCTAGTCAAAGCTATGGTTTCCCCAGAGTTATGTATGGATGTGAGTTTTGGACTACAAAGAAAGCTGAGCACCGAAGAATTGATGCTTTTGAACTGTGGTGTTGGAGAAGACTCTTGAGAGTCCCTTGGACTGCAAGGAGATCCAACCAGTCCATCCTAAAAGAAATCAGTCCTGTATATTCATTGGAAGGACTGATGCTGAAGTTGAAACTCCAGTACTTTGGCCACCTGATGTGAAGAACTGAGTCATCGGAAAAGACCCTGATGCTTGGATTGAAAGTGGGAGGAAAAGGGGACAACAGAAGATGAGATAGTTGGATGGCATCACTGACTCAATGGACATGAGTTTGGGTAAACTCTGGGAGTTGGTGATGGACAGGGAGGCCTGGCATGCTGCAGTCCTTGGGGTTGCAAAGAGTTGGACATGACTGGGTGACTGAACTGAACTAAACTGATTTCCTTTTGGATGGACTGGTTGGATCTCCTTTCAGTCCAAGAGACTCTCAAGAGTTTCCTCCCATCTTCAGCACTCAGCTTTCTTTGTAATCCAACTCTCACATCTATACATGACCACTGGAAAAACCATAGCTTTGACTAGACGGACCTTTGTTGGCAAAGTAATGTCTGCTTTTTAATATGCTGTCTAGGTTGGTCATAACTTTTCTTCCAAGCAGCAAGCGTCTTTCAGTGTCATCTCTGCAGTCACCATCTGTAGTGATTTTGGAGCCCCCCCCCCCCAATAAAGTCTGTCACTGTTTCCATTGTTTCTCATCTACTTGCCATGAAGTGATGGACTGGATGCCATGATCTTAGTTTTCTGAATGTTGAGTTTTAAGCCAACTTTTTCACTCTCCTCTTACACTTTCATCAAGAGGCTCTTTAGTTAGTGTATGACATTCTACAAAAGGCAAAAAGCAAGGCACAGAGAACTGATCAGCCACATACCAGGTTAGCACTGGGGCGAGTGGGTGGCTGATGGTACAAGGAAAGTACACCGGTGCTGCCAATTTTCTGCATGCTGTTTGCAGAGAAGGTTACAAGAACCTTTTCTATGAATGCTTTAAAACGCATCAAACTGTATACCAAAATAAGATATTTTAACTGTATGTAAATGTAAAATGTTTAAGTCCCATCAGAAAAACATAAAATATTAAAAAATATTTTGGGTAGTAATTTACAGAATTCCAATGTGGGAAAGTCAATACAGAAAAACACTAAGTACTTCTTTTCCATATTTTATTTTTGCATATTTCATATATTTCAGAAGCTCCAGACAAATGGGTACAATATAAGGAAGAGAAAGAAGTTACATATTGGCTCAAAAAAGAAGCCTCTTTATTCCAAAGTCACTGGATGCAAATTACTGAGGACAACCCTCAACTTCAGCTGGCAGCAGTGAAGCTCCAAATGGGAACAGTCAGAGAGGCTGCCTAGAGCACCAGAAACTTAACTTGTCAGTCAAGACAAACATTTCCTTTACATATAAAAATTTTGAAGCAAATGATCAAAGTACAAGGTGCAACACACAAAAACGTAAACTGCATTCACACAAGTTTGCATGTATATACAACGATATATACGTGAGTGTTAGTTTACATATGGATGTGTATAAAGATTGAAGTGAAGTGAAGGTATCAGTCACTCAGTGGTGTCCAGCTCTTTGCGATCCAATGGACTGTAGCCCTCCAGGTCCTCTGTCCATGGGATTTTCCAGGCAAGAATACTGGAGTGGGTTGCCATTCCCTTTTCCAGGGGATCTTCCTGACCCAGGGATCGAACCCGTCTCCTGCACTGCAGGCAGATTCTTTACCATCTGAGCCACCAGGGAAGCCTTGTATAAAGACTAGATCATAAAAATGACTTCTCCCCCTCTTCTCTTAGAGAGTTAAGTCAGCTTTGCAAAAGTTTAAGAGAAGTCTAGGTCTGCCAACACTTTCAGCAGGCCCAGTAAATTTACATACTGATCTGGCCCTGCCCACATGAGAACTATCTACATATAAAGATGTGCTTCCTTTTTAATCTGTCTTTTACACACAGCTCTTACCACGACTTCTATAAAACATTTGGGTAAGTTTATTTTACATCTTTAATGCAATACATTTACTTTCATCCTACGGTTTGATTCATTAAACTATATGGTTTAACTCTAATGACACTGATATTCTACATTTTATCTTTAAGGGTGTCCTTTAAATTTTCTTTTAAAGATGGTATTAGAAACCTCTATTTTAATCACTCAGGCTTTCACTGGCATTATCATATCCTGCTTTGTCTTTTGTATTCAATATCCTCTTTCTAAATTATGCACATTTGTGTTTATTTTTAATCCCTGCAGATAAAGCTCCTCTTCACCATATAAAGCAGATATAACCTGCCACTGGTTTAATATTTCTATAAATGAAAAAGGCAGTAGTTAAAAAATAGAAGGTCTTTTATGCATATACACAGACACACAGTCATCTGTGTTATGTATGTGCATAAACATGTGTGAGTAAATCTCCATGATTAGTTACCCCAAGGATTAAAGTGATAAAGTATATTTTTACTTTATGGTCTTACATTGGTAACTAATATTTTGAGATACTTTACAGTGTATGTGTACAATGTATGTGTTACAGATCTTTAGAATGAATTTTGTTTTAATCTCAAAATAATTCTATTACTTGCCACTTAAAGAATATTGTCATTGTTCATTCCATGTTTGCTGTATTTATTTTCTAATAATAGCATATTTAAAATTGTTATTCAATCTGTACAAATGTCTTGAATATGTAAGCCTAGATCCTGATCAAGAACTCATTTATATGTATGTGTGTATATGTATATATTTTTTTCTTTCCAAAAAGGATATAGGCTTCTCAGTCAGTATATCTGGGTTTAATCCTTGTTTTGGCACATATTAGCTGTGTGACCTCAACTAGTTGTCTAAAGAATATAGTAAGGTGATATGATAGGTCAATCAGATAACATATGGAGATATTTATGGATAAATATATGGATAAATGTGAGACATTTATTTGGACAACTGGCAGACAGTAAGTCTCCAATACAAATCAATGCTATTACTGTATCATCATTATAAGTTATAGACATTTGCTTACACATACAACCTAGAATTGCAATGCATATGATATTAAAAGTCTTTTCATTTGCTGAACTGTAAAGAAGCAAATCTCTACAAATTTTTATAGCTACATAGAATCCACATATAGCTTCACATTTTAAAATTTAAATCTACCATATGATTTGATATTCAGTTTAAGGATGTAGGCAGCCAGTATAGTTATTCTCTTTGACAAGAAAGGAAATCAGGAGTATAACTGTATACTGCCAGTTTACAAAACCTGTTATTATTAACAGAGCTGTGGTCAGAACATGGACCATGAGATTCCTTTTATAAAACTCTTAATATGCATCTGTCATCTGTGTTCTGGGCTTCCCTGGTGACCCAGACAGCAAAGAATCTGTCTGCAATGTGGGAAAGCCAGGTTTGATCCTGGGTTGGGAAGATCCCCTTGAAAACAGAATAGCAACCCACTCCAATATTCCTGCCTGGAGAATTTCACAGCCAGAGGAGCTTGACTAGCTGCAGTCCATGGGGTTACAAAAGAGTCAGACACAATTGAGCAACTAACACTTACTTTTTACTTACAATTACTACACTTTATTCTTCCTCCTTTACTTCACAAATGATAAACTCCATGAATGAGGTTCTCTAGAAATCCTGTTTTAAAGGATTCTTTTGAAAATATACAAATGGAAGAAGAAAGCTTGTTTATTATTTTTCATATTCTTTGAGAAGGCCTTTCAAAACATGACACAATACTTAAAAGGAATCCCTGTGAAAGTTAATGGCATAAAAGTTAAAATTTTTCAGTAATTTAAAAATACTAAAAATAAATTTAAATAGTCCAAACATTTTTTAACTGTCAAATTAATTAGACTGGCTATTTCCTTACTAATTAATAAGGAAGGGTAAAACCTACAGAGGGGAAAAAAGATGAACAAAATTATTATCACTAATATTTAAAACTGTAAATGCCAATACAGTTAAGAAAATAGGTTAAACGTCACTCAATTAAATACTTAACAATAAAATACATACTTGTTAAAAACAAAGTTCAGTATAAACCAGTGTGAGTTATGTATGGAGATAGGCATTTTCAAACATTGCTTTTATCTGTTTTAACTGAAATTTGGTAAAAACTCTCTATACCAAAAAAATTTATATATTTTCAACCCAAAAACTTTACTTTCTGGTGTTTACTAGTGCTCAAGTACACAAACAAAACTGCATAGACACAAATTTTTAGCATTATTTTTGTAAGATCAGAGAACTAGAAAAAACAAAAGTTACATTAAACATGATAATGGTCATTTAAAAGACATTCTACATTTATTATGGACTACTTTTCAATAATGGATAAAAAAAAAAAGAGTTAACACTATCCATGATATGAGAATATCTCCAAGGCACTTCATATTAAAGAAACAAGTTGCAAAAAGTGTGACTCAGTATATACTTCAATCCGTTGTTGTTTAGTCACTAATTTGTGTCTGACTCTTTTGTGACCCCATGGGCTGGCTGTCCATGAGACTTTGCAGGGAAGAATACTGGAGTGGGTTGCTATGTCCTTCTTCAGAGGACCCTCCCAACCCAGGAATCAAGCCTGGACCTCCTTCCACAATTCCTGCATTGTGGGCGAGTTCTTTTACCGCGGGGCCACATACATATATTTGTGTGTGCATTATAAACTGACAAGTTATATGTATATAACTTTATATATGTTTATAACTTTATAACTATATATATGTCTATAACTTTATATATATATACACACACATATATATATACACACACGCACTTTATATATATACACACATATATATATCCATATATATATAGATACACACACACATATATGTATTTAAAATTTATATAATTCCTAGGAGGATGTGGACATACTTGACATTGGTCACTTCTGAAGAACTGATTCGGTGATTAATACTTTTTTTCAACTTTTTTTTTACTATTTTTATTTGTTTTTTTACTATTCCATATCACCTTAATATATTCTATAAGATAAACATTTTCCGATATCACGGTCTGTGCTAAGTCCTTCATATTACCACTCTTTATCTTTACAACTATCCTGAGAAGAAACTATTTCCACTACGACTGAGAGAGAGAAGGAGAGTAGTAGTAACAAGTCACACACTGTAGCAAGGGATGCATTCCAAATTTCACCTTATGTTCATTTACTTCCCTAGCACGGGCCCTTCATTTCAAGCATATTTGTGAGATGACCTAGCATTATAATAACCTCTCATTTCAGGTCATTCTCATTACTTTCAACATATCACTGTAGTTATGATAACCATGTGGGTTTCCATTTATTCAACTGATTACCAGCTACCAGCCTGCTCTGTGCTCTGGGGCTTCAGCAGTGCACTAAACAGACAAGTTCCCCCTTCCCCTCACAATAGAGCTAACATTCTAACAGATGCAGAGATAAGACCAAAAAAGAAAAAAAAATCAGTCAAATGTAAGTCCGATGGAGATATGTAATCTCCAGGACACAGAGAAGAGGAGAAAATGGCCAGGGGCAAAAATGGAAAGGGAAGCATTTTGCTGGCTTGTAATCAGGCACCTGTCAAGTGCTACACACAACTTAATTAGTTCTTGTTATGATTCTTTAATTGAGTTTCCTCCATTTTTTTGATTAAGAAAATAAGTTATTTAATTCCAAATCCCCAGTCAGTAAAGCTAGTGGTGGTAATATCAGGAGTCAGTTATGTCTATCTGATTCCAAATTCTGAGTGGTCCTCCAAAAAAAATATAAAAAAGCGTTCCCAAAGCATTGTTCCTAAGCTGTCTTTGGCATATAAATAATTTTAGTTTTCCATTCTACTAAATTTGTCTAGTGCTTTGCAGCGGTCCCCAACCTTTTCGTCCCCTGCCACTCACCTCACACTGCACACCCCATTCCTAACAAGTCCCACACCTGTAGGTGGCCCAAGGGTTGGGGACCCCTGCAGTGGATTTACATAAGGTTAAGGTTTTTCCTCATATAAAATGTACTGTTAGGTAGAAAGTTCGGCATGAGCAACAGAGGGGTGGTCTAGCTGAAAAAGTTTCAAGCTAAACTCTAAACCCCAGCTGACAGGCCTGGTAAGGCTGAGGAAGAGTTCACAGATATGCTACAAAATAACCACAGAAACTTTTCCAACTCCACCCAGCCTATGTGCCCCAGGGCACAGTGGACACAAACTAACCACAGGGACTTCTCCTACCCCACCACATGCTTCCTTAATGCACAGCTGTGTCCTCGAGTATGGGGAAGACACGCACAATAGAGCCTGTTATGTAACTTGCAACTGTCAATCAAAAACGTCAGTCCACACCTACCTTGCTGAATACACAAAAGCCCTGACTTGAAAAACCCTATCCCTCATCATTTCAGGCAGTGCCTTTATTGGTTTGCCCTCTTCTCCTTTGAGGTGTTCTTTCTGTTTTCTTCAATAAACTTATTTCTGCTATGGGTAAGGCCTCAGATTCTTTTTTGTGTCTTCATCAAGAATCGAGGCCTGTGAGGATGGGTCCTCTTAGACTCTCCCTATTATCTGCTGACACATACCCTTCAAAATATTGTACGTACATAATCTTTTTAAAATGGAAACCTCAACATAAATTACTCAGAAATGATATGGCAATTTTCTGACTTACTGTTTCAGATGAGTATTTTGCTTAAAATATAAATATATGGTTGCAGATTTTACATAGCTCTGCATTTTCCAGGTCTTGTATGCTAAACTATTCAAGAACATTGTTTATGGGACTGAACACTTAAGAGCTGTCTCTGGAAATGGAAATATAACTCTTTGGGTTACTCACAGAAGCATGTGACATTTTTCTTTTCAGAGACAGAGAATTTGGATGGTATTAGGCTACTGATTGGGCTTCCCAGGTGGTGCTTGCAGTAAAGAACCAGCCTGCCAATGCAAGAGACCTAAGAGATACCAGTTCAGTCCCTGGGTCTGGAAGATCCCCTGGAGAAGGGCATGGCAGCCCCAGTATTCTTGCTTGGAGAATCCCTTGGACAAAGAAACCATGGGGTCATAGAGTGGGACACAACATGACTGAAGAGACTTAGCATGCACAGGCTACTGATTAAATGGTGATTCAAGGAACTTCAGTGTCAATTCAGGCATCTATTTATGTGTATTTTCCTGAATTATTTTCCTCTATTAGTGTTCATATTTTCATTATAATTTAACTAACCTTTCAATATACCTAAGATATGCCATTTTAAAATAGCAGCTGAAATTCTGTGTTAGTGGGCTAATATTGTGTGTGTATGGTGTGTATTGGTGTGTATGGTGTATCTGTGAGAATTAAGGCTGAGAAGGAAATGTATCAAAGCAGCTTAAATACAATAAAATAGACATTCTTAATCAAAATAATTGTTAAATTAGCCTTTATACTACCATCTTACTAATACAACAAAGATACAAGACAAGGTCTCAGTTTTAAGGAAATTATCTTTTTAAAATATGTAAACTTTCTGTAAGTTATTCTTAAATGAAAAGTATAATGAGCTTACACAGCCCACTTCTAGTTTAAGTGGTCTGACATTGGAAAAAACAATCCCAATATACATAATTTTTTTTATAACTTACTTTTACATAAAGCTGTCAGTCAAAATACCCTGGAAAAAGAAAGCAATTCTCCAGAAAAAAAGTGCTTTGGGTTCCTTCCCAGCTGTGTTGCACAGCTAGCAAATGCAAGGAGCCTACACACGGTTTAAATATGATCTAAAGAACTAAATGCATTTCTGCCTATTATTGTCAGGTTGTCTTTCAAGGCTGACTGAGAAGCATTTATTCAGCTGGTCTGTCTGTCAGATGAAAGCTTAACCTCTGAAGATTTTTATTTTGCTTGTATGATTGAGAATTTCTTTGTAAAAAATGTATTTTTCATATGGAGGGTCTTTTATTTCTCCCCAAGTGCAATGCCTTTTCAAGTTAACTTAAGAAAATACTTTTTATATTAAAATATCATCCTAAATAGTAATTCTATTTAAATGTTATTTAATAGTTGTTTTTTTATCTAAAAATCTGAGAGAAATAATATTTTTGGTTTTCATAGAAGAATTTTGCTGTGGTCATGAAACTTCTGTAAAACTAATAGGAAGTGACAAATGGTGGAAAAAAATCCAGTTAGAAAAATAGGTTATTTCCTTTGTGACTGACAGTCTCCAATTATTTTCACAAGTGTTACGCACAACATTTTAGATTAATGCTGTATGGAAAAGTGCATTTTATTTAAACTTCATGAAATGAGTTCTGGAAGCTAAATCATACAGGGAAGTGAGACTCTGCTAATTCTCCCTAATCTGTACTTCTGATCCCCTGGACCTAATTTTGTTGTTTTTGTTCAGTTGCTTAGTTGTGTCCAACTCTTTGCGACCCCATGGACTGCAGTATGCCAAGCTTCCCTGTCCTTCACCATCTCCTGAAGCGTGCTCAAACTCATGTCCATTAAGTCAGTGACGCCATCCAACCATCTCCTCCTCTGCCTTCAATCTTTCCCAGCATCACGGACCCAGTTTATCATCTGGAATAACGACTGTGCAGTAAAACAGAGCATATTAGAGCCCACTCGGCAAGTTATTTCCTTATGTCTCTCTGGCCTCTGACTTATTTGGAAAAATGGTTTAAAAAATAAAAGTGCTGCAGAAGGATCTCAGATGGAGGTAATGGGTCATCACCAGAATAGAAAAACAGACCTTGAAAAACAATGTCAGTAAAAGGATGCAAGTTTCTTTCTTCTTCTCCTTTTTAAATTTCTCTTGCAACAGATCACTCACTGAGGCCTGATATTTTTTTAAGCATATTTAAACTCACTTTTTTTTTTTTTGTAATAAGGACTTCAGTGTAGAGTTTTTCTACAAAATAACATTTGGTCCTAAGAATAACTGTCTATTTAAATATTGGAGCATTTGTTTGAAAAATCCTTCTTAGCCTTTTTAAAAGTAAGTCATAATGATTGTTTTTAAATAAAAAGATTTCTGCTTCCCAAATAATAGGAGATGACACTACTATATAAATACTCTTAATGAGTTATAGAACAGCAGCAGCAAGCAGGACATGTTGTCTTGACGTTATTAGGCTTTTTTAAAAAATTAGGTTTTGTGTTTTCCAAGTTCTCAATCTTACCTTTTATGTTTAAAAATACTGAAACTTTGTCCAACAGTTAATGTCATTTTGCTTGATGTTTAAAGTCGTACGTTTATCTGTAAACATTTGTTAACATTTAATATGATCTAGTATCCATTTTTATTACTGGGGAATTTTCATTGTTTATTAGGCTATTTGAACATGATATTTAATTTAAATTATGAATGAAAACAACCATAATGAAAACAAAAATCATTATAGTAGAATTAGTTCCTATTAAACAACTTGGCATACTTATACCAATATGCTTCGCAATATGTAATCATTAACTAATTATTATTTTAGAGAGTCTATTTGTTTAATCTTCTATCTTAATTGCACAGATTTTGGTGAACTTGACTTTGTCCACACAGTAATGCAATGTCTATTTTGGATATTCTCTTATTATGCATTTCTTAATGAACAAGGGCACTTGAATTTCTACTGGAGATAGTGAATTTATTAATTCAAAATAATGATTCTGATTTAAATAAATTATATAAATTATACACAATTTCATAGAATAAAAATAAACCAAAATTTATATTTTTGGATATTTAGGAAGCTAATTACAGACAAAAGCAAATTACTTTCTTGAATGATGATACCAAGTTTAAATAAAGACAAATCATTCTGTAGAAAAAGTTTTAATTTACTTATAGTAAGTAAATTCTTACATATTGTAAATAATAAATTCTCTAGAGAAAATTTCAAACAATTTCTGGAATTGTCAAGTAACATACCGAAAGATGTTATTAAAATCTTTGCATGTACTTTTTTCAATTGTTTATTATATAAACTAGTAAAAGAAACATTTGTTTTAAATACTCATCCATAAATTAACCAACAAATACATTTTTAAAAATCTTTTGTGTAGAGATCCAGTGACACATGGGATAAACTATAAGATAAATTCATTATGGGACAAGCATACACTCCTGCAATCTGAAACTGTTTTAAAGTTTCATAGCTCACATCCCAGGAAATTCTACCTCTGGGCGATGCCTTTTCTAGGTGGAGTCTCCCAGGGACTGTAGCTCTATTCACACATGGGAATAATTACAGATTCTTTGGGAACTTTCTTTAATTTTCTGAACTACTTATTGGAGACACTTCATGTAGCTCAGCCTTAATTCTTACCACCACGTTGCCAACACTGTGCAAAGGCATAGTGCTTATACGTTCATTCTAGAAACACTCTGTAGATATGATAGCAAGGAAGAAACAGAAAAATTATATTCTTATTTTTTTTCAAAGAAAGCCCACGTATAGATACATTCTGAATTCTACAAAAGGAATAGAATTTATGATCTATGAACTGACAGGATACAGCTGATCTCCCTACAGATTCAAGAGAAGTATGTGATTAGTGATATCTTAAAACACATTTTTTATTTTGTGTTCTTGATGTTAAGTCCCAATAATTAGTCTTCTTTTCTGCCCCTTTGTTCTCTAAACTTCAGTACTTTAAGCAAGCAATAAATTACTAGAGACATCGATGTTTTGTCTATTTCTTAAGATGAAACAATAAAGAAGGAAGTTTAATCTAAAATTAGCAAATAAAATTTTAACATGTAAGAAGCTGCAATATTCTGTTATTAACACTGTTGATATGTTTGTATGTATAAATAATTTATATCTTATAAACAAGATAGGAAAAAAACAAAAAAATATTTTTTTGTTGTTCTAGAATAGTTGTGTAATACACTGCACAACTATTATCCCTCTCAGGACCTCATTTTCCTCATTTGTTTATCTCCAAACCATCTTCAAGTATCTATGTATTTCTTCTTTTTCGTTTTAATAATATGTAAAATAAAACAATAGGGCTTCCCTGGAAACTCAGATGGTAAAGAATCTGCCTGCAATTTGGGAGACCTGGGTTTGATCCCTGGGTTGGGAAGATTCTCTGGAGAAGAGCATGGCTACCCACTCCAGTAATTTTCCCTGGAGAATTCCATGGGCAGAACAGCCTGGCGGGCTACAGTCCACAGGGTCACAAAGAGTTGGACAGGACTGAGCGACTAACACAAAATAAAACATTAACAGAATAGAATATACATTTTGGCTCCTATGTTGAATATCATTCTATTTAGCAACTATTATTCTTTCTTCTTTTAATAAGCCACCTTCACAAAACACCAGATATTTTCATCTATTGTAATCTATTGTATTTCAATCTATTGTATTTCATCCATTACCTCATTACTGGTAACTATGTTGTAGATACTCTAAGACATGTATCTATAAAATGATTATAAACTTTCCACAGAGGAATTATAGTAAAATTTGCATGTGAAATGATACATATGGTTTCTAAAAAGAAACTGCATTATTAAGAAAATCAGGTAAGCAATAAAAACTTTTTACCTGCTACAAATAGCTACATTTGAGAGAAAAGTGGGGACAAACCACACTTTTTTGAAGATGAACATAAGTGAAAGAGCTGTTGAATAGAATGTGCTGAGTAACCTGAACTTTTCTCTTTTGTATCCAGTGCATGTCTGACATAATGCCTTGTTCCTGCACTGCTTGAATGAATAAAACTACAATTAACCTTTGGGAGGGGGGGAAGATTTAAACTTCATGGTTCCAATTTTATGCAGATTTTTTTCAATAAAAGCTAAATTACTGCCCAAACCACAATGGCTGATTGGTTGAATCCATGCATACAGGACCACAGATAAGTAGGACTGATTGTATAGTTACAACCTAGATTTTCTACTGTGCACAGGATCCGTGGCTGTAACCCCTCTGTGATATTCAAGGGTCAATCAACTCTTTGGAATTTATAGTATGAACACAAGTATGACAATGACAGCAATATTTACTCATGGTGACAAGGCACTGAAGCATAATAAATGAACCCAAGTGCAGTAATCCCTCCTTTACCCACGGGTGTGGGGGATACATTCCATCACCTTCAGCTTGTGCCTGAAACCACGGATAGCACCAAACCCTAAGTAGTCCCCCGTTTTTCAAGATTTTGCTTTGCACAGTTTCAGTTACCCTCAGTTGACCTTATTTAAGTGTGGGTACCTGAAACCACAGAAAGCAAAGCTGCTGATGTGATAAAGGAGGAATACACTTATGTGAAATACCCTGCATATTCTTAGAGGGAGAAAAAAAATGGAAAACTTACATCAAGGTGACAAGAGTGAGTCAGGCAACTCAAAATCTGAAAAAGTACATAAACTCAATTTCTGTCAAAAATACCAGTACATGTATTCAGGAATATTGGGCTTCCCTGGTGGCTCACACAGTAAAGAATCTGCCTGCAATTCAGGAGACCCGCGTTCAACTTCTGGGTCAGGAAGATCCCCTGGAGAAGGGAGTGGCAACCCACTCCAGCATTCTTGCCTGGAAAATCCCACAGACAGAGGAGCCTGGTGGACTACAGTCCATGGGGTCTCGAGTTGAACATGACTGAGTGATGAAGACTATGCAGGAATATTAGAGTAACACTTATATCTTAGCTTATATATCATCCAGACCAGTATTAGACTAGTAACTAACTATGCAATTCGAAATAATAAATTATTGACACTTCTCTTTTCTGATGAACTTGACTCAACAGTAGTGGGCTGTGTGCACTATCTCACTTCAATTTTAAGTTCAAAGCAGACAGAGTTGAAGCAGTACCCAGGTCTGCCCATGACTTGACATCTCTGGACTCAGGGTCCTTGGATATCTAGTAATGAGTTTTTAGGTTTAGAGAGGGGGGCAATGAAGAACATGTGCCCCCTGTGTCATCCAGTGGACTTTCGTGGGATCTTTTTTCCCCTTGGGACCCTTCCCTGTAGTCCATGGGCTGCGTGAATAAAGGAGAATGATTCTAGGAAAAATAGATTCTCAACTAGGTGATGGCATAAAATCTGAAAAGGGGCAAATATACACACATACATCCATTTTTAGCAATGACATAATTAAAAATGTTTTTTTTTTTAATCTCAGGCCAGCTTTAATCTCAGTAATAAGAGCGGACTTTTAAGTATATATTAGATGAATATCTTTTTTTTTTATTTCATTTTATTTTTTAAACTTTACATAATTGTATTAGTTTTGCCAAATATCAAAATGAACATAATTAAAATTTTTAAATCACTTGTATTCCACCTGTCAGACCTGCAAAGAACATGAGGTCTTGGGTTCCCACCACTGCTGTAATCAAAGTCACTTTGCCTGGTCTTCCGTGTAAGAATTTGAGTGAAGAACCAGTTAAGCTGCTTATATTAAAAACTCCAGATATTATGTTAGCATTTTATGTTACACATAAGGAATTAAGAGGCATAGAGAAATTAAGTGGTGGCAAATCAGGCTCTGGTTTCATTGTCAGGCCACCAGTCTCAATCACACAAAATATAAAATCCTTGTATTTTGATGACTACTTTAGGCATAACATGTTTTGAGAAATGGGGAATAGTCTATGAAATGGGTATTCAATAAAATATTATTTAATAACCCCCCTGAATATGATCCCATTTGTATCTGCACAGAATATCTGGATGACGTTCTCTACTTAGCAATGACAATGACTGTTTAAGAGATTATGTTCCATGAACACTTTAAGTGGCTGTAAAATTAGACTTCACAAAGAAGATTCTACCTGAGAATATATAGTCATTATTATCAGGTTTATCTAACTCATTCCATTGCATTATGATAACCCTGGCCAAAGTCACAGGAGGTAGCATGTTGCTCTTCATCTTTCACCCCTAAAGTTAGTAAAAAGCCCACCCTACTTGCTCAGTGACACATAATTTCCGCAGGAAAAAATAAGTCACTTGTTTAGGCTTGTGTGTTTTTCATTTACACTCGAAAAAAAAAAAGACACTACTGACCATTTAAGCTTCTTAGCCACCAGGACATCAGTGTGAATCAGTCTGTTCATCCTGATTTACAGTGGAAGTATCCTAAGACAAGAAGCACAAGCTGGAATCAAGATTGCCGGGAGAAATATCAATAACCTCAGATATGCAGATGACACCACCCTTATGGCAGAAAGTGAAGAGGAACTCAAAAGCCTCTTGATGAAAGTGAAAGAGGAGAGTGAAAAAGGTGGCTTAAAGCTCAACATTCAGAAAATGAAAATCATGGCATCTGGTCCCATCACTTCATGGCAGATAGATGGGGAAACAGTGGAAACAGTATCAGACTTTATTTTGGGGGGCTCCAAAATCACTTCAAATGGTGATTGTAGCCATGAAGTTAAAAGACACTTACTCCTTGGAAGGAAAGTTATGACCAACCTAGACAGCATAGTCAAAAGCAGAGACATTATTTGCCAACAAAGGTCCATCTAGTCAAGGCTCTGGTTTTTCCAGTGGTCATGTATGGATGTGAGAGTTGGACTGTGAAGAAAGCTGAGCACCGAAGAATTGATGCTCTTGAACTGTGGTGTTGGAGAAGACTCTTGAGAGTTCCCTTGGACTGCAAGGAGATCCAACCAGTCCAACCTAAAGGAGATTAGTCCTGGGTGTTCACTGGAAGGACTAATGCTGAAGCTGAAACTCCAATACTTTGGCCACCTTATGCGAAGAGCTGACTCATTGGAAAAGACCCTGATGCTGGGAGGGATTGGGGGCAGGAGAAGAAGGGGACGACAGAGGATGAGATGGCTGGATGGCATCACCAACTTAATGGACATGAGTTTGAGTGAACTCCGGGAGTTCGTGATGGACAGGGAGGCCTGGTGTGCTGTGATTCATGGGGTCGCAGAGTTGGACACGACTGAGCGACTGAACTGAACTGAGTCTAAGACAGGTAAAGGAAGATCTTAATAGATAAGAGCAAAAAATTAACACATTACCATGAAAATTTTTCTAACATTTTTTTCTGTCCAAATTTTGTGGAAAGTCTAATTTCCCTTATTTTCTTAGCCACATATGTAATAATTATGAAAAAAAATGATTACTGAAGTGGAAAAAATACTAATAAATTCATAAGAATGCTACTACCACAACAAAGCTGTGGAAGGGAAAATGTAAGACCACAACAAAAATATAATTAATATTACATTTATAAGCTTGACAAAAATACTATATGTATGTCTTTTTTGTCTATAGCCTTCATTCTGTTGGCATTTTTGTTTTTCTTGGCTGGGGCATTTTGAAGTAGGGAATATTTGATTAAAAGTTACAAAGCACAGCTTGTTTATCAATGTCAGGTCAACTCGATTTAAAAAAAATTCTTCTGTAATCAAAATAGCTCAAATGAGTATGTTTTCAAATGTTAGAATAATAAATTATGTGTTACAATAGGACCTATTCATTCCACTAAGTATTTTCTTGCAATTTTTATGAAATATGTATATATCATATAAATATACCAAAGATGAGACTGACTAGGTAAAACACATACTCACACCATGTAGTTGATTTTAACAGAATTGGCACAAATCAGTTGTCCGTGCAAAAAGAACTATATTTCACTCAAATGTGTTTTTTATATATATATGTGTGTATACACACACACACACACACGAGATTTGTAAGAAAACAAGGCCTGTCACAGAAGCTAGTCAACAACTACCTTAAATATTTCTTGAAATTCTTTTCACCGTTAGACTATCTAAAAGGCATTATTAAAAATGAAATTGAAAATAGTCTTCTTAAAACTGCAATATTTTCAAATGTAAGAAAGAACTTAAGCATGAACTAAATACTCGTGAAAATGAAATTTTCTTTAAATAATGTTTACAATTTTGATGACAGTAGAGAGCAATCTAGTATTAATTTTATGGACAATGTATTTTCCCAGTTCACAGATGCATTTTTGTTTTAACTGATAGCTTACAATTATTAGAAGAATTGATTCCTTCTGAGACTCATCATATCATTGCCTGTAAAATCTGTATCTTTCTACTTGTGAAGAATGTATAGTAAAGAAAACACTTGTCACCACACTCGCTTAGCATTTAGAAGGAAAACACATCAGTACACCCACATTCAGTTTGCAGGAGAACTCCAGGTAGGGTGTAGAAGCAAGACAAAGGGTGCTGCTGCTGCTAAGTCGCTTCAGTCGTGTCCAACTCTGTGCAACCCCAGAGACAGAAGCCCATCAGTCTTCCCTGTCCCTGGGTTTCTCCAGGCAAGAACACTGGAGTGGGTTGCCATTTCCTTCTCCAATGCATGAAAGTGAAAAGAGAAAGTGAAGTCGCTCAGTCGTGTCTGACTCTTAGCGACCCCATGGACTGCAGCCCACCAGGCTCCTCCACCCATGGGATTTTCCAGGCAAGAGTACTGGAGTGGGCTGCCATTGCCTTCTCCGGATAAAGGGTGAGGTTACCTATAAGTGTCTCTGGCTGACAAAAGAAGGCAAAAGGTGAGAGTACAGTAAGCATGATTTCCTTAGGTAAGATTTCAGTATGTGAATCATTCAAAGGAAGAACATTTTAAAAAGTAGAATTTTAAAGAAATGCTCTATGTGACAATATTTATTATTTCTATCACTGGTAGGTAGCTCAAATTAAGAAAAGGGTAAGACCTAGAAAGTTTTCTTAAAAAAAAATTATTTATTTATAACTGGCAAAATGATCTGTTTCAGTTGTATGTTTTCCTTGTATTTTGATAATTGTACTGATATTTATGCCTCTGTTTTATGATCTCCTTCCAATGATAGAACCGTATCACTTGGAACCGTACCACTTTCATCAGACCCGAGAGTTGAAAGAAACAGGTGCTGAATCTTAGCTTTTGCCCTAAACAAGAAACATGGGCTGTGATTGAAACTGTGGGCTCATCACTGGTGCTGCCATTGGTGCATTCCTGGCTGTGTTTGGTGGTATTTCTAGTGCCAGTTGGAGACATGCTTATTGAGAAGACAGTTAAAAAGGTACAAGTGGTATCAAGAGCATGTCATTGCTTTTAAGTATGTCCAAAGAATATGTTATATGCTTTTTTTGTATATGCATATACCATTTTTATTGAAAGATTCTTAAACTCTATTGTGCTTTGAAATTTTCAAGTTTCACATACATGATTTCATATAATCTCATAATAACCATTTTCCCCCTATTTCTGTATTGTCCCTCTCCTTCCTTCTCCTCACTGGTAACCACTAGTTTGTTTTCTGTATCTAAGTCTTCTCCTTTTTCTTTTTTTTTTCCCTGTTCCCCACCCCCCCACCAGTTTGCTGTATTTTTTTACACTCCACATATAAGTAACATCATACAGTATTTGTCTTTTTCTGTCTTATTTCACTTAGGTTAAGGCCCTCCAAGTCCATCTACATAGAAAATGGCTAAATTGCTTTTTTTTTTTTTGTGAACTGAGAACTATTTTGTGAATTGAGAACTATTCCTTTGTGCATATACACCACGTCGTCTTCATCCATTTATCTGTTGATGGACACTGAAGATGCTTCCATATCTTGGCAGCTGAAAATAATGCAATTATGAATATTCGGGTGCATGTATGTTCTCAGATTAGTGGGTTTTTCATCTATGTATCCAGGAGTGTAATTTCTGAGTCATATGACAGTTCTATTTTCAGTTTTGTAAGAAAACTCCACACTGTTTTCTACAGTGGTTGAACCAATTTACATTATTAGTGATAATGAATGAGGGTTCCCTTTTCTCACCAACATTATGTTATTTGTGCTTTTTTACTGATAGCCACTTTGACAGGTGTGAGGTGATGTATCATTGTGGTTTTGATTTATATTTTCTTGACTATTAATAAGGTTGAGCATGTTATGTGATGTTGGCCATCTGTATTTCCTCTCCAAACAATAAATGCTGGAGAGAATGTGGTGAAAAGGGAACCCTCTAGCGCTGCTGGTGAGAATGTAAATTGATTCAGCTGCTATGGCAAACAGTATGGACATTTCTTTAAAAAACTAGAAATAAAACTACCACATGATCCAGCAATCCCACTACCGGGCATATGTCCTGAGAAAACCACAAATGAAATAGACACATGTACCCTAGTGTTCACTGAAGCACTATTTACAATAGCCAGGACATGGAAACAACCTAGATACTCATTGACAAGATGAATAGATAAAGAAGTTGTGATACATATATACAATGAAATATTACTCAGCCATAAAAAGCAACAGATCTGAGTCAGTTCTAGTGAGGTGGATGAATCTAGAGCCTGCTACACAGAGTGAAGTAAGTCAGAAAGAGAAAACCAAATATTGTATATTAACGCATATATATAGAATCTAGAAAAATGGTACTGATGAATCTATTTTCAGGGTAGGAACAGAAACTCAGACATAGAGACTAGACTTATGGACACAGAGGTGGAAGGAGAATATGGGACAAACAGAGAAGAGCACTGAAATACATATATTACCATATGCAAAACAGATAGTTAACGTGAAGTCATGGTATAATGTAGGGAGCTCCACCTGGTGCTCTGTGATAAAGAGATGAGTAAAAGGTGGGAGGGAGGTTGAAGAGGGAAGAAACATATGTATACATGTAGCTGATTCATGTTGATATATGGCAGAAACCAACCCAACACTGTAAAGCAGTTATTCTCCAATTAAAAAAAAAAAAAAAAAAAGACACAAGTACACCAACGTTTAGTTCAGTTACTCAGTTGTGTTCGACTCTTTGCAACCCCATGAACCGCAGCATGCCATGCCTCCCTATCCATCACCAACTCCCGGAGTTTACCCAAATTCATGTCCATTGAGTCGGTGATGCCATCCAACCATGTCATCCTTTGTTGTCCCCTTCTCCTCCTGCCCCCAATCTTTCCCAGCATCAGGCTCTTTTCAAATGAGTCAGCTCTTCACATGAGGTGGCCAAGATATTGCAGCTTCAGCTTCAGCATCAACCCTTCCAATGAATATTCAGGACTGATTTCCTTTAGCATTGACTGGTTGGATCTGCTTGTAGTCCAAGGGACTCTCAAGAGTCTTCTCCAACACCACAGTTCAAAAGCATCAGTTCTTCAGCACTCAGCTTTCTCTATAGTCCAACTCTCACATCTACACATGACCACTGGAAAAACCATAGCCTTGACTAGACAGACCTTTGTTGGCAAAGTAATGTCTCTGCTTTTGAATATGCTATCTAGGTTGGTCATAACCTTCCTTCCAAGGAGTAAGCATCTTTTAATTTCATGGCTGCAATCACCATCTGTAGTGATTTTGGAGCCCCCCAAAATAAAAAGTCAGCCACTGTTTCCACTGTTTCTCAATTTATTTGCCATGAAGTGATGGGACCGGATGCCATGATCTTCGTTTTCTGAATGTTAAGCTTTAAGTCAACTTTTTCACTCTCCTCTTTCACTTTCATCAAGAAGCTCTTTAGCTCTTCTTCACTTTCTGCCATAAGGGTGGTGTCATCTGCATATCTGAGGTGATTGATATTTCTCCTGGGAATCTTGATTCCAGCCTGTGCTTCTTCCAGCCCAGCATTTCTCATGATGTACTCTGCATATAAGTTAAATAAGCAGGGTGACAATATACAGCCTGACATATTCCTTTTCCTATTTGGAACCAGTCTGTTGTTCCATGTCCAGTTCTAACTGTTGCTTCCTGACCTGCATATAGGTTTCTCAAGAAGCAGGGCAGGTGGTCTGGTATTCCCATCTCTTTCAGAATTTTCCACCATTTATTGTGAATCACACAGTCAAAGGCTTTGGCATAGTCAATAAGGCAGAAATGGATGTTTTTCTAGAACTCTCTTGCTTTTTCGATGATCCAGCGGATGTTGGCAATTTGATCTCTGATTCCTCTGCCTTTTCTAAAACCAGCTTGAACACCTGGAAGTTCATGGTTCACGTATTGCTAAAGTCTGGCTTGGAGAATTTTGAGCATTACCTTGCTACCGCGTGAGATGAGTGCAATTGTGCGGTGGTTTTAATATTCTTTGGTATTGCATTTCTTTGGGATTGGAATGAAAACTGACCTTTTCCAGTCCTGTGGCTACTGCTGAGTTTTCCAAATTTGCTGGCATATTGAGTGCAGCACTTTCACAGCATCATCTTTCAGGATTTGAAATAGCTCAACTGGAATTCCATCACCTCCACTAGCTTTGTTCGTAGTGATGTTTCCTAAAGCCCACTTGACTTCACATTCCAGGATGTCTGGCATCAATGTTCACTGCAGCACTATTTACAATAGCCAGGACGTGGAAACAACCTAGATATCCACTGAGAGATTAATGGATAAAGAAATTAAGGTACACATATACCATGGAATATTATATAGCCATATAAAGAAGTGAAACTGGGTCATTTGCGGTGATGTGGATGAATCTAGAGTCTGTCATTCAGACTGAAGTAAGTCAGAAAGAGAAAACAAATATGAACACACATACACATATATATATGGAATCTAGACAAATGGTACTGATGAATCTATTTTCAGGGCAGGAATAAAGATGCAGATGTAGATGAGACTTGTGGATATAGTGGAGGAAGAAGGCAGGACAAATTGAGAGAGTAGCATTTATATATATATATATATATATATATATATATAATCATGTATAAAACAGATAGCTAGTGGGAAGCTGCTGTGTAACACAGGGAACTCAGTATGGTGCTCAATGATGATCTAGAGGGGTGGGATGCAGGAGGCAGCAGGAGGGAGAGGACAGATGTATATAGCTGATTAACATTGTACAGCAGAAACTAATACAACACTCTAAGACAAGTGTCCTCCAATTTTAAAATATATCCCATGATAAATAATAATGGAAAAGACTATTTAAAAAGAATGTATATTTAGGTATAACTGAATCACTATGCTCTATATGGAGAAGGAAATGGCAACCCACTTCGTATTCTTGCCTGGAGAATCCCATGGACAGAGGAACCTGGAGGGCTGTAGTCCATGGGATTGTGGAGAATCAGACACAAATGAGTGACTAACACACACACATGCTCTATATAGAAATTAAGAACATTATAAATCAATTATACTTCAGTAAAAATAAATAAAATTTTAAAAATATACTAAGTTCTTTTGCCTATTTTTAAAATGGATTGTTCTGTTTGTTTTTTTTTTTTATATTGAGTTGCATGAGGTATCTATATATTTTTGACATTAACCTCTTACCCGTGGTCTTATCATTTTTAAACAGTTTCTCCCCTTCAGTAAGCTGTCTTCACTTCAACAATCTTTCCTTTGCTGTACCAAAGCTTTTAAGAAAACTGGGTCTCATTTTTTTTTTATATTCATTTTTATTCCCTTTGCTTTTGGAGACAGAAAGAAAGGGATTTATGTCACAGTGTCCTATCTGCCTTTCCTTCTAAAAGTTTCATGGGTATACAGCTTTAAGTTTAGGTCTTTAATCCATTTTGAGCTTATTTTTGTATATGGTATGAAGGAGTGTTCTAATTTCATTGATTTACAATGAGACTATTCAGCTTTCCCAGCACCACTTGGTGAAGAAACGGTTTTCTTTTCCTGGTGTGATCACCAGGATGCTAAAGAAACTGCCTGCAAAACAGGCAACTCTGCATTGGTCCCTGGGTTAGGAAGATCCCCTGGAGAAAGGAATGGCTACCCACTCCAGTATTCTTGTCTGGGAAATCCCATGGACAGAGGATCTTAGAGGATTACAGTCCATGGGGTCACAAAGAGTTGGACATGACTGAGTGACTAACACTTTCACTTTCATTGTAAGTTCTTGCCTCCTCTGTTGAAGACTGATTGATTACAGATGTGTGGATTTATTTCTGGGTTCTCTATTCTGCTCCTTTCATCTATACATCTGTTTTTGTGACAGTACAATACTATTTTCATTATTACAGCTTTGTATAATTCTCTGAACTCAGGAAGGTTGATAATTCCAGCTCCATTATTTTTTTTCTCAATATTGTTTTGGCTATTTGGGAATTTCTTGTTTCTATACAGATTTTTAAATTATTTGTTGTACTATTCTGAAAAATACCATTGCTACTTAGTAGGGATTACACTGAATCTCTAGTCTGCCTTGGGTAGTATGGTCATTTTAATAATGTTATTTTATCCAATCCAAGAACATAGTATCTTTGTATCTGCTTGTATGTTCTTTATTTTATCTGTCTCACAGCTTTCCAAGTATAGGTCTGTTATCTCCTGAGGTAGATTTATTTCTAGGTATTATATCTTTTTTGATGCAATGGTAAATAAGACTGTTTCCTTAATTGCCCTTTCTGATAGTTCACTGTTAAATGTATAGAAATGCAACAGATTTCTGTATATTAATTTTCTATCCTGAATGTTTACTGAATTCATTGATGAACTCTAGTAGTTTTCTAGATGGCATGTTTAAGATTTTCTATGCATAATATATGTAATCTGTAAAAGTAACAGTTTTGCTTCTTCCTTTCCAATTTCCTTTTCTTTCCTTTCCTTCTCTGATTGGTGTGGCTAGGACTTCCAAAACTACATTGATCAGAAGTGGAAATAGTGTGCATCTTTGTCTTGTTCCTTATCTTAGAGGAAATACTTTCAGCTTCTCTTCATTGAGTATGATGTTAGCTATGATGGATCACGCCTTTATTATGCTGAGGAGGTTACCTCTATGCCTACCTCCTGGAGAATTTTTATCATAAATGGATGTCAAATTTTATCTAAAAAGTTTCCTGCAACTATTGAGATTATCATACAGTTTTCATTCTTCATTAGTTAATATGGTATATCACATTGGTTGATTTGAAGATAGTGAAAAATCCTTCCATCATCAGAATAAATGCCACCTAATCATATGGATGATCCTTTTAATGTATTGTTACATTCCGTTACTATATTGTTAAGGGTATTTACATTTATATTCATCAGTGATATTGACTTTTGGTTCCCTTTTTTTTTTCTTTTACTTGGTTTCTCTGGTTTTGATATCAGGGTGATGCTGGCCTCATAGAATGAGTTCAGAAATATTCCTTCCTCTGAAATTTTTGGGACTAGTCTCAGAAGGAGAGGTAGTTACCATGGCTGTAAGTGTTTAGCAGAGTTCAACTGCAAGGCCATCAGATCCTATATTTTTATTTGTTGGGAGTTTTTAATTTGCTGATTCAATTCATTACTGGTAATTGGTCTTTTCATATTTTTAATTTCTTCTTGGTTTAGTCTTGAGATACTGTATCTTAGAATTTGTCTATTTCTTAGATTAGGCTGTCCATTTTATTGGCACACAGTTGTTCACAGTAGCCTCTTATGATCTTTTGTACTTCTATGGTGTCAGTGATAACTTTCACTTTTACATTTCTAATTTTACTGACTTAGATCATTTCTGTTTTTTTATTGATGAGTCTGGCTAAAGGATTATCAACTTTATCTTTTCAAAGAGTCAGCTTTTAGTTCCATTGATCTTCTGTATTTTTTAAGTTTCTATTTCTGATGTTTATGATTCCTTCCCTTCTACTTTTTGTTCTTCTTTCTTTAGTTTCTTTAGGTGTAAGTTTAGGTTGTTTGAGATTTTTTTCTTGTTTCCTGAGGTAAACTTGTAAACTTTCCTCTTAAAACTGCCTTTGCTGCAAACCACTGGTTTTGGATCATGTTTTCATTTTCATTTGTCTCTAGGTAATTTTTTATTTGCTCTTTTTATTTCCTCTTTGATTTCTTCAGTGATCCATTGGTTGTTTAGTATCATACTGTTTAGCTTCTCTGTGATTTTTTAAGAAAATTTCTGCAGTTTTTTTTTTTTTTCTTTCAGTTTATTTCAAGTCTCATCACATTGCTGGGAAAGGTGCTTAAAAGTATTCAAATTTCCTTACATTTATCAAGGTTTCTTTTGTAACCTAGTATGGAATTTCTCCTGGACAGTGTTCCAGATGCAAATGAAAGTATATTCTGTTTTCGAGTGGAATGTTCATATATATATATATACACACACATATATGTATACACACATAATATATCAAGTAAGCCCATTTGGTCTATTGTATCATTTAAGACCAATGTTTTCAGATTGATATTCTATATGGATGATCTATATAATGTAAGAGCATTGTTAAAGTCCTCTATTATTATTGTGTTATTGTTGATTTCTCCTTTTATGTCCATTAACATGTGCCTTATATGTTTGTGTGCTCCTATGAGGGATTGGTGGCAGGAGGAGAAAGGGACGACAGAGGATGAGATGGCTGGATGGCATCACCGACTCAATGGATGTGAGTCTGAGTGAACTCCAGGAGTTGGTGATGGACAGGGAGGCCTGGCGTGCTGCAATTCATGGGGTCGCAAAGAGTCGGACATGACTGATCGACTGAAATGAACTGAACTGAACTGATGTTGGGCAAATATATATTTACAAATATTATATCTTCCTAGATTGATCCCTTGATCATTGTGGAGTATCTTTCTCTGTCTCTTATAACAGTCTATATTTTTAAATCCATTTTGTCTTATGTAAGTATTGCTATTCTGGCTTTCTCTTGTATTTCATTTGCATGGAATACCCTTTTCCATCCCTCGTTTTAGTCTGTGTATCTTTAGATCTGAAGTGAATCTCATATCACAACATGTATATGGGTCTGTTTTTGTATCCATTCAGATATTCTATTTTTTGGTTGAAACATTAAGTCCATATATATTTAATGTAATCATTGATATCTAAGTTCTTGTTGCCATTTGTTAATATTATGGATATGGTTTTGTAGGACTTTATTTTTCTCTTTGTTCTTCTGCTCTCTTCTCTTATGATTTGATGCCTATCTTTACTGTTATGGGACTTCCCTGATGGCTCAGATGGTAAAGCATCTGCCTACAGTGCAGAAGAACTGGGTTCGTTCCCTGGGTTGGGAAGATCCCCTGGAGAAGGGCATGGCAACCCAATCCAGTATTCTTCCTGGAAAATCCCACGGACGGAGGAGCCTGGTGGGCTACAGTCCATGGGGTCACAAGGAGTTGGACATGACTGAGTGACTTCACTTTCTGACTTTCTGACTTTTTATTGTTATGATTTATTCCTTTTCCTTTTTTATATGTATATATGTTTTAGATCTTTGGTTTGTGATTACCATGTGGTTACTGAATAGTAGTCTATTTACATATGCATTATTGTCTTAGGTTTTTGATCTCATTTTCAAATGCATTTTCAAAATCCTGCATTTGTATTCTCCTCCTTTCACAATGACTTTTTGATATATTTTGCATCTACTTATTTTCTGTATCTCTTAATTGATTATTAATTGCTTTTAATTATGTCCAAAGAATATACTAATATGTTTTTGAATAAGAAACAAGTAACTGTATTTTGTGACAGTACATTTATAAAAGTAGCTGTACTTTGGTTAATACTGAAAAAAGTAAAATCACATTTCTTATATATAACTTAAGCATAATTGTAGTTAATATTAACACATGAATATCTGGAAAAACTGGTAAAAATCTTGTACTTGCCATACTGCTTTTTAAAATATGTGTAATATATAACTATCTTATTTCCTTTTGATGAAGCTTTAAATTTGACTCCCAGAAAATACTTTCAGAAATGAAATGTAGGACATATCCCATTATATACTTAACAAAATGGCTATAGTTTTAACTCAAAATACAGTGACTTGATATACAGACTTTGTACAACAACATTTTATTTAGAGAAAACAGAGTCAGTTCTAACACAGAGACTATATTATGGAATAGTCTTCAGAGTAGAATAGTCAGAATAATCTTCCAGAGCATCATATTTTATATTAAGATTATTTTTCCAATATATAATTGATGATCAATATTTCAATAGTGGTAATCTATTCTTTTATTATTCAAGATAGTATAGACATTGATTTTCGTTAGATGACAAAAAAGGTGTACTATCAGTTTTCTAGTTCTAAGTTAGCTGCTCAGTCATGTCTGACTCTTTGCAACCCCATGGACTATAAAGTCCATGGAATTCTCCAGGCCAGAATACTACAGTGGGTTGCCTTTCCCTCCTTCAGGGGATCTTCTCAACCCAGGGATCAAACCCAGGTCCTCCGCACTGCAGGCAGATTCTTTACCTGCTGAGTCACCAGGGAAGCCCTCTGATTTCCTTAGTGTTTATTTAATATTTTCCCTCTAAATTCACAATGCTAATCCTGAGGAAATAGGAGTTTTCAGACATCAGAAATTTGCTTTTGCATAGAGACTAAGACAGAATAAAATAAATATTTGCTTCAAGAAATATCTTTCAATTGGGGAAAAAGCATATTATTTAAAAAAAAAAAAATAGGAGACCTGTAATATTCTTTTTTTTTTTTTTGAAATTCTATCATTGACTTCTAAAGTATATAATATGGAAACATAAATGTAATTTATTTTTTTATATAAATTTATTTATTTTAATTGGAGGCTATATAAATGTAATTTAGAAAGAGAACTTTCTCAGAGCAATAAATAACTTCAGGAAAAAGGTGAGACTTGAGTTTAATTTTGAAGTATAAAACTTTGAACATCCAAAGAGGGCTGCAAATAAAGGGGTCAAAGAACAGGCTAATATAATGGATAAAGTAGTGGAAATGTAACTAAACGTTGTGAGAAGGGAAGGACAAATGTAGAAAATGTGCCAAAAATATAGGTTTAAGAAGAGAGATGATTAAAAAAGGAACAATGTGGGTAAGATTTAGGATGCTTTGAATATCAGAATAGGTGAAACTGAAACCCCAATATTTTGGCAAACTGATGCAAAGAATCGACTCACTGGAAAACACCCTAATGCTGAGAAAGATTGAAGGCAGGAGGAGAAGGGGACTACAGAGGATGAGATGATTGGAAGGCATCACTGACGCGATGGACATGAGTATGGGTCGGCTCCGGGAGTTGGTGATGGACAGGGAAGCCTGGAGTGCTGCAGTCCATGGGTTTGCAAAAAGTCAGACATGACTGAGTGACTGAACTGAACTGAATATCAGAATATTTAATTAATGATGGGACAGAAAATATTAGTTGGTGTTTATTTTCCATTATATATTGGATATAAAAATCTGCATCTAGAGATTGATATCAAATATACTATACTATATACTAGGCATAGTTGCCTCGAGAGGACACACTGGTCATAGCAAACACCCTTTACCAGCAATACAAGAGATGATGCTACACATGGACATCTCAAAATGGTCAATACCAAAATTAGAACGATTATATTCTTTGCAGCCAAAAAGAGAGAAGCTCTGTGTAGTCAGCAAAAACAAGACCTGGATCTGACTATGGCTCAGATAATTAGCTCCTTATTGCAAAATTCAGGCTTAAATGGGAGAAAGTAGGGAAAACCACTAGGCCATTCATGTATGACCTAAATCACATGCCTTATGGAGTGTGACAAATAGATTCAAGAGATTAGATTTGGTAGACAAGAGTGTCTGAGGAACTATGGATGGAGGCGCATACATTGTACAGGAGGTGATTACCAAAACCACCCCCAAGAAAAAGAAATGTAACAAGGCAAATGATTGCAAGAGGAAGCCTTAAAATAGCTGAGAAAAAAACAGAAGCGAAAGGCAAAGGGGAAAGAGAAAGATATACCCATCTGAATGCAGAGCTCCAGAGAACAGAAAGCAGAATAGGAAAGCCATCCTAAAGCGAACAATGCAAAGAAGTAGAGGAAAACAATAGAACTGGAAAGACTAGAGATCTCTTCAAGAAAATCAGAGATACCAAGGGAACATTTCTTGCAAAAATGGGCACAATAAAGGACAGAAATGGCTAGGACTCAACAGAAGTAGAAGAGATTAAGAACAGGTGGCAAGAATACACAGAACTATACAAAAAATACCTTAATGACCCAGATAACCACAGAGGTGTGATCACTCATCTAAAACCAGACATCTTAGAGTGTGAAGTCAAGTGGACCTTAAGGAACTATTACTACAAACAAAACTAATGGAGGTGATAGAATTCTAGCTAAGCTATTTCAAATCCTAAAAGATGATGCTGTTAATGTGCTGCACTTAATATGCCAGCAAATTTGGAAAACTCAACAGTGGCCACAGGATTGGGAAAGGTCAGTTTTCATTCCAATCCCAAAGAAGGGCAATGCCAAAAAACTTCAAACTACCATACAATTGTGCTCCTTTCACATGCTAGCAAGATAATGCTCAAAATCCCTCAAGCCAAGCCTCAACACTACATGAACCAAGAACTTCCTAATGTACAAGCTGAATTTAGAAAAGGCAGAGGAACCAGAGATCAAATTGCCAGCATCCATTGAATCACAGAAAAAGCAAGAGAATTCCAGAAAAAAAACTTCTACCTCTGCCTTCTCTAACTATGTTAAACCTTTTGACTGTGGTTCACAACAAACTGGAAATTTTTTCAAGAGATGGAAATACCAGACCACCTTACCTTCCTCCTGAGAAACTCATACACAGGTCAAGAAGCAAGAGTTAGAACAGGACATGAAACAACAGACTAGTTCAAAATCGGGAAAGGAGTACGACAAGGCTGTATATTATCACCCTGCTCATTTAACTTCTATGCAGTGTACATCCTGCAAAATGCTGGGCTGGATGAATCACAAGTTGGACTCAAGATTGCCAGGAGAAATATCAACAACCTGAGACAAGCAGATGATACCACTCTAATGGCAGAAAGCAAAGAGGAACTACTGGCAGAAAGGCAGAAGGAGAAGGGAGTGACACAGGATGAGATGGTTGGATAACATTAACAACTCAACAGACATGAGTTTAAGAAAACTCTGGGAGACCTTGAAGGATAGGGAAGCCTGGCATGCTGCAGTCCATGGGGTAGCAAAGAGTTGAACAACAACAAAAGAGCTTCATTAAATAACACTAAATTAATTTGCATTTAGTATATTTTGTTTTTCAGTCACTAAGTCATGTCCAGCACTTTGTGACTTCATGGACTGCAGCATGCCACGTCCCTCACAGACATACTATTTCTACTACTAACAGCTTCATCCAGAGAACAGAATGGCTACTCACTCCAGTATTCTTGCCTGGAGAATTCCATTGACAGCGGAGACTGGTGGGCTACTGGCCATGGGGTCACAAAGAGTCGGACATGACTGAAGCGATTTAGCAAGCAAGCAATATGTATAAATATTCATCTAGTCTTCACAAATACCTATGAGAACATATTATTATTTTTCCCATTTTACAGTCACAAGAGCTTAAACTGACTTGCACTCTCACCTAGCCAAAAAGAGGATGAGCCAATTTCCAAACGTAGGCAATCTGGAGAGACTAGATACTTTCCATAATCTCGAACTGTATAATTTTGAAATATAAAGTGTTGGAAATTGAGGAGACTAAAAACAAGAAAACCAACAAAAGTTAGGTAGGACATGATCACTTTCAAGGAGAATTTAAGATTCCCTTTTAGAAAGATCTTTGCACAGTATGTACATAACAAAATGCACTCTGTCTAGAGTGGTGGATATTTTAGAACTAATGGTTGATGAGATGCAATAGGATAAAGGGACTAAAAGGGGAGAGAGAGAGAAGAGTAAAAATAGCAGACTGCAAGATGGCCAATTGTGTTACTGATAAAAATGTATACCTTAGGAGAAAAAAGTTCCAAGGTTTTATAAGCGATTTGAATTAGGCACTCCAGTATTCTTGCCTGGAGAATCCCATGGACAAAGGAGCCTGGCAGACTACAGTCCATGGGGTCGCAGAGTCAGATACAACTGGGTGACAAGCACAGGACAAATACTTCCAAAGGTCAGAGCTCAGAGAGATTTAATCTTTACCATAGAGATTACAGATTAAACAGTAAATTTGCTTTATAGAGAATCTGAATGCAGAGACAAAAGAACAGGCAAATTGGTCAACATTAGGTATTGCACCTGTGAATTCTGTATAATCCCAGAGCACAAAGTGCCTTACCCCTGCCTTACGAGCACTTAGAATAATTCTTTTATTTTAAAAATACATACAGTTTAGAACTTGTCAACTTTTATTTACTATTGAAGCCACTGCAGATTACTTGCTTCCTTTAAGAAATACCAAATTGAGTATCGTGCATCGAACCTGGACTGGCGGCTCGTTTCATACATAATATTATACATGTTTCAATGCCATTCGCCCAAATCTCCCCACCCTCCAAATTGAAAGCTATTACCTGTATACAACAGCCATTTTTAAAAAAGAATTAAAGTGCTTAATTATAAAAGATCAGAAAATAATCTCATGTTGTTATCTAATTTTTAAAGTACAGAGTTGAGATTCTATGTTATCTTTTGATTCTAAACAATGGTACCCTTGAGGAGTTAATTCTTATATAGGTTGATAATGAGTCTGGGGCCCTCAAGGAAGAGAAAGGGGTCCAGGGCTCTCAAGGAGGAGAAAAATACAGACTTTTTTCTATATTTCTTTGTCTTAGTCACATAAGACTTTATTTTCTTTAAGCCCAGAGCTAATGATTATACAACAAAACAACTCATCTTGCTCAAGGGTATATTTTTCCTTAAGCTCTGTACAAATGATAATAGAACAACAATGTATCTTGCTCAAGGATGTGTTTCTCCTTCTTAACAAGAACCTTCTGACTAATCCTGTTATCTTATGTGGGAGTGGGCCTGGTTCAGTTCAGTTCAGGAGCCCAGTCCTGTGGACTCTTTGCAATCAATGGACTGCAGCAAGCCAGGCTTCCCTGTACCTTCCCTGTCCACTCCTGGAGCTTGTTCAAGCTCATGTCCATCAAGTCAATGATGCCATCCAACCATCTCATCCTGTGTCTTCCTCTTCTCCTCCTGCCTTTAATCTTTCCCATTAGGGTCTTTTCCAATGAGTCAGTTCTTTGCATCGGGTGGCCAAAGTACTGGAGCTTCACCTTCAGCATTAGTCCTTCCAGTGAATATTCAGGACAGATTTCCTTTAGGATTGACTGATTTGATCTTGCTCTCCAAGGAACTCTCAAGAGTCTTCTCCAACACCACAGTTCAAAAGCATCAATTCTTCCTTGCTCAGCTTTCTTTACAGTCCAATTCTCACATCCATATTGATTACTGGAAAAATCATAGCTTTGATTATATGGACTTTGGTCAGCAAATTAATGTCTCTGCTTTTTAATATGCTTTCTAAGTTGATCATAGCTTTTCTTCCAAGGAACAAGCATCTTTTAATTTCATGGCTGCAGTCACCATCTGCAGTGATTTTGGAGTCCAAAAAAATAAAGTCTGTCACTGTTTCCATTGTTTCTCCATCTATTTACCATGAAGTGATGGGACCAGATGCCATGATCATTGTTTTTGGGGTGTTGAGGTTTTTTAAGTTCAAAGTCTTTTTTTCTTTATTTACTTTACAATATTGTATTGGTTTTAGTTTTAAGCCAGCATTTTCTCTCTCCTCTTTCACTTTAATCAAGAGGCTCTTTAGTTCCTCCTCACTTTCTGCCATAAGGGTGGTGTCATCTGCATATCTGAGGTTATTGATATTTCTCCCAGCAATCTTGATTCCAGCTTGTGCTTCATCCAGCTCAGCATTTCTCATAATGTACTCTGTATACAAGTTAAATAAGCATGGTGTCAATATACAGCCTTGACGTACTCCTTTTCCAATTTGGAACCAGTCTGTTGTTCCATGACCAGTTCTAACTGTTGCTTCTTGACCTGCATACAGATTTCTCAGGAGGCAGGTAAGGTGGTCTGGTCTTCCGATCCCTTGAAGAATTTTCCACACTGATGTGATCCACACAAAGGCTTTTGTGTAGTCAATAAAGCAGTAGTAGATGTTTTTCTGGAACTCTCTTGATTTTTCAATGATCCAGTGGATGTTGGCAATTTGATCTCTGGTTCCTCTGCCTTTTCCAAATCCAGCTTGAATATCTGGAAACTCACAGTTCACGTACTGTTGAAGCCTGGCTTGGAGAATTTTGAGCATTACTTTGCTAGTATGTGAGATGACTGCAATTGTGTGGTAGTCTTTGGCATTACCTTTCTTTGGGACTGGAATGAAAACTGATCTTGTCCAGTGCTGTGGCCCCTGTTGAGTTTTCCAAAATTGCTGGCATACTGAATGCAGTACTTTAACAGCATCATCTTTTATGCTTTGAAACAATTCAACTGAATTCCATCACCTCCACTACCTTTGTTCATAGTAATGCTTCCTTAGGCCCACTTGACTTCGCATTCCAGGATGCCTGGCTATAGGTGTGTGATCATACCATCATGGTTATCTGGGTCATGAAAATATTTGTTGTATAGTTCGTCTACATATTCTTGCTACCTCTTCTTAATATCTTCTGCTTCCGTTAGGTTCGTACTTTTCTGTCCTTTATTGGGCCCATCTTTGCATGAAATATTCTCTTGGTATCTATAATTTTCTTGAAGAGATCTCTAGTTTTTCCCATTCTATTGTTTTCCTCTATTTCTTTGCATTGATCAATGAAGAAAGGTTTCTTATCTCTCCTTGCTATTATTTGGAACTCTGCATTTAAATGGGTATGTCTTTTCACCTTTGCCTTTAGCTTCTCCTCTTTTCTCAGCTATTTGTAAGGCCTCCTCAGACAACCATTTTGCTTCTTTGCATTTCTTTTTCTTGGTGATGGTCTTGATCACTGCCTCCTGTACAATGGCACAAACCTCTGTCCATAGTTCTTCAGGTACTCTATTAGATCTTATCCCTCGAATCTATTTGTTACTTCCACTGTATAATTGTAATGGATTTAATTTAGGTCATTCGTGAATGGGCTAGTGGTTTCACTACTTTCTTCAAGTCTGAATTTGGCAATAAGGAGTTCATGATTTGAGCCACAGTCAGCTCCCAGTCTTGTTTTTGCTGATTGTATAGAGCTTTTCCATCTCCAGTTGCAAAGAATATAATCAATCTGATTTTGGTGTTGACCATCTGGTGATGTCCATGTGTAGTCTTCTCTTGTGTTGTTCCAAGAGTGTGTTTGCTATGACCAGTGTGTTCTCTTGGGAAAACTCTATTAGCCTTTGCCCTGCTTCATGTTGTATCCCAAGGCCAAACTTGCCTGTTAGTCCAGTTACCTCTTGACTTCCTACTTTTGCATTCCAGTCTTCTATGATGAAAAGGACATCTTCTTTGGGGTCTGGTAAGACCTTTCTCGGAGAAGGCAATGGCACCCCACTCCAGTACTATTGTTAGTCCTATTATCTTAAGATGGATATGGCAGGAGTGGGTCTGGTAAGATCATTCTATTGTTAGTAACCAACTGAAAAAGTATATAAGGCCTTGACAAGACTAGCAAGTGGGGCAGTCTCTGGTCCCCTTCTGATGTCTATGTCAGAAGCTTCCTCTGTCCTTTTTCATTGTAATAAACTTCTGCCACACAAAATTCTGAGTGTCTGAAGCCTGGTGCCTGGTTCCTAAGCTAAATCTTCTTCAGAAATCACAAATCCAACATCGTTTACCGTAAGCTATCACCCTGACATGAGCATCTGAAATAGCCTAAAATGATCAATATATTTTATTTCATATATATGCATTTATTTACTCTTTATTTCCAATGTAAATTTTTAGGGACTTCATGCTTTTTATGCATTGTATCTGAAAATTTATTTACCAGTATTTTAGACTATGTTTCCTATTATGTTTGTGTAGGTCCAGCAGGTTTATGCAATTTTGCTAGATAAACTCAAGGACATGAGCTGCCATGAGTGTGGAAAGTATAAACCACCAAAGGACTTCAGAAAGAGGACAAAGTTTTAGCAATATTTTCAAAGAGTAATTCATCACCTTGATGTTGTTAATATCACTTGATTAATATTTAGTGAGTACTGTATGAAATAGGCAATTTAAAATAAATTTGATACTGTTGAACACCAAGAAGGGAATTAAACACTTCTCCCTTCAGCATGCACAATCACACATGTACTTAATGCCCACACATATGAGAAACATTTTTGAACATGTAAAAACTGCTTGTAACTGGTCCTAACAAAACAAATTTTAGTAGTGAGCAGAGATAATTAAAATTGTTTTCTGTATGATTCTACTTTTCAAGGAAGTTTTGATTTCACTGGATGGCAAGTCAATATTAAAATGACAGCAGAAAAAAGAAGCAGATTAAATAGCAGAAAAAGAAGTTTCATAGGGGCTTTCCTGGTGGTCCAGTAGTTAAGAATCTGCCTGCCAATGCAGAGGACAGGGGTTCAGTGCTTTGTCTGGAAAGACCTACATGCCCTGGGGCAACTAAATCCATGAGCCACCACTAAGCCTGAGAGCCCTTGAGCCCTCTGCAACAAGAAAAGCCACCACAATGAGTAGCCCATACACTGCAACTAGAGAAAGCCCACATGCAGCAACACCGACTCACTGCAGCCAAAAATAATTTAAGAGAAGAAAGAAATGTCACAGGATTTTATATGAGTTATTGCCACATGAGTGGTTTATACAGTAATGCTAAGAACAAAGTAGTTAGAGCAATCTGGGAAGTAAATGAGATGAGAGTGCTCCCTCTAAAAGGTAGATAGGATTTCTATAATAATAGCAGCCAATGTTTATTGAATGCTTGCTATATGCTAAAACTATACTAAGTGCTAACATTTATTAATTCTTATAACAACATATGAGGATAAATATTTAATTTCACCATATTCCACTGATTTTGACTTTCAAAAATGCTAGTTGTATTAGTTCAACCTAATATTAATATTATTACAGCCATTTTACAGATAAGGAAACTGAGGTACAAAGAAATTAAGTAACCTGCACAAGTTGAATTCTTAGAATGTGACCAAATCAGGGATCAAACTCATAGCATCTATTTCTTTATTAACCACTTTAATCAAGGCTTTGAGTAATAAAGTTATTGTACTTGGTCAGGCTGGGAGTAGGCTAAGGATATCTACTCATGGATTAAAATCTGCTATATATGATTCTATCCCTCATTACTGTGTAAATTCCTGAAAAATGGGACTATACATATTTTATATATATATACATATTCTATATACTTCACACATAGGAAGATATGAAAGATTTTAACAGTTACACTAAAGTTGCCTATCATGTGGATGAGTACCATTTTCCCATAAAAGCAATAATCAATTGACCATGTGACTAGATAGAAGATACTATTCTCTCAAAAATCAGCTTTCAACGTAATGGAGCAAAAGGAAGTTTCAAGGTAAATGGCTTTCAACTCAGCTGGAGACCATGCCATGTAAGAGTCATCTGGCTGGAATCTACTCATTACTAGGGTTTTGTTCGTGTTGTTCAGTGGCTCAGTCATGTCTGACTCTGAAACACCATGGACTGCAGCACACCAGGCTTCCCTGTCCTTCACCAACTCCTGGAGTTTGATCAAACTCATGTCTATTGAGGCGGTGATACAACCCAACCATCTTGTCCTCTGTTGTCCCCTTCTCCTTCTGTGTTCAATCTTACCCAGTATCAGGGTCTTTGCCAATGAGTTGGCTCTTCAAATCAGGTTGGCCAAAGTACTGGAGCTTCAGCTTCAGTTATCAGTCCTTCCAGTGAATACTCAGGATTGATTTTCTTAAGGACTGACAGGTTTGATCTCCTTACTAGGCTGGGATAGTCTCAATACTTAAAGTAAGGGAAAGATACTGATGTACGTATTGGCTAAGGGAGAGGATCTTATATTACTTTTGCTGTACACATAATTACCACCTTTGTACTTTAAATTTAATGAAACATTTGCAAAATAGACCAGATAATCCAGGTCTATCAATTACTCTCCAATTAACAATTTAAAAAATAAAATAAAAACAAAACCTCTTAAATTCACAAAAGATGTACAAACTTTTGCCGCTTTAAAATTAAAGGAACTTATGATAAAATCAGTCTTAGTACTCAAGTAAGCCAATACCATTTTCTAGTACATATGGTAGTGTTAGGATCAGAAGGCATTCCTATTCTGACTGCTTCAAAATTTTTTCTCTTGCTCTCTGAACAAACTGTGGTGGTTTAGAAATTACATAAGACTGGACTAAAATATCTGATTCCATTATCCACCACTAAATTGTCATACAATATTGAAGAAGACATCTGTTTCTCTAGGACTCACTTCTACCTCTAAAAAACATGGATGGGGTTAGATAACCCTAACTCTCACAGCTGATAATTCAATGCATTCATTTAAACTCTTGGTGTTTCAACTTTCTCATTAAAGAAAAATTAAGTATCTCCAGATGAACAAAGAAGACGATTCATGGAGTTTAGAATAAAAGCATGATACACTTACAATGTGTTTTGATATGAAAAGCACAAACATGATAGCGAGGGATTTTTCTGTCCTGCCAAGTACATTCTATCACAGTGCCTTTTTAGTTCCATGAATATATATTGAGTTCCTCTCATTAAGAACTGAAATAAAATATATGTTTTGAGAGGTACATGATAAATACTAAATTTATTAGTTATTAAGATTCTATAATGTGAAAGTAATCATATGTATGTGTGTATGTTGGTGTATGTTTTTTTCTTTATAAAGTCTCTCAAAATGGGTAAACTAACATAGCTTTCAGTTTCCATATAGGTTCCAGCTATAACATCCTGATCATTTAGGGTAAACATCTTTACATTTAGAATGGTAGTAATTTTGTCTTAATTTGGGGTTTGCTACGGAAATAAAGACTTTTTAGGAGCAAAGAAAAAGTTCTTCAAGGATAATTGCTTATAAAAAGTAAGACAGTCTCAAAAAGCTTTAGCGCCTACAATGTACCCTGTGTAAAAGGATAGGTGTTTGTACTGGCATTTTAGCTGATACTCTGTTCATCTCAAAGAAATTTCCCTTATTCTCTCCATTAAGCAATAAGTAAAGTATCCTGAAGATATGAAACTTAATTTGACTATCAACCAAGTGCAGAGATGACAGAAACAAAAAAAATTAGTAAAAGCACAGAGTAGAAGTGTAGTAAACAAAGGGCCAGAGCCTAGGATCCTTGTCATGATTCTACCTCTAGGTGTTTGCCCCGGTGACCCTTGGCCAGACACCAGGCTTCTCAGAGCCTCGGCATGCTCTCCCAGAAAATGTGTCAATGTTCAAAGTCCCTTCCTGATCCTTCCTTCTAGGAACTGATGCTTCCTGGTGAATGAAAAGTCAGATTGTCCTTGTGTTCATGAGGTTTTTATGCTCGTTTTCTGTGAAACACTGTTCTCCCTCTTCCTCCAGGACTAAGATAAACTGAAGCTTCACACCTGGGTATGTATTCCTTCCAAGGTACTTAATTGGAAACACTGTCTGCTACAAAGTCACCTTTGTATTCATTAGCTACTAGAGCTTCCTGGGCTTCCCTGCTCAGAGAGTGAAAGCCTTGGAAGGAACCTGGGAGAGCATCTATGATAACTCCCTCCATTGACACATAATGAAATTGAGGGTTTGGTGACTCTTTATAGTCTCAACTCCTGTAGCACAGGAGAGATTTCTAAAGCAGGGTTTTCTGATTCTGTCATTGGTATTTTCTCTATTTGTATATCGTTACTACAAGGAACATCCATGATTCTTACTTAACATTCTTAATGGATTTCACAAAGAATAATAAGAAACCTTCATTTGCCCTTTTATCTAAAATGTAGTAACCTAAATGTAATGAATTAGACTGTTGAAGTTTCTGGAAATATGTACTAACATGTTGCTATAAACATATTGAGAATTAGGGAAGCCACACTGAGCAGGATTTTGAAGGGAGAAGTCAGATTTGTGTTTTCCTTAGTTTAACAAATGTTAAGTGATTTCTTTCTCAAGTATCCAGCTTCTGAAGAAAAGTGAAAAAGCTTCAATACCATTAGATTTTTTTCCTTTCCTTCCTCAGAGCAACTCACAGAGGGCAAAAAAGAAGTTAATGTTTGACCTGATAAGAACTTTTTGGAAAAGTTTTGATAAAATTTTCTTAATAATTGTATTATAAGCTTTCACAATACTGTCATAAGGTCACTTTAAAGCTTGCCAATGGTTGGCCTTACAATCACCAGTCATGTCTACAATATCACATGATTCTCTTTATAAAATGTTGACTAAAAGAGACTGCTATCTCAAGTGCTGAAAACATTTCTATTGTAAGCATGTGGCAGGTTGCCATGGTTCTCATGAAAAGATACTTGAGTTTAGTCCTTTCACTGGATAATTAAAGGTTTGCAACTCCCACAAATGCCCATACTGACCACAAAGAAATAACCCAAAGTTGTTTTCTGTTTCACAGGAAGCTATCCTTGAAGAAGGTACAATTGCTTTAAAAAATTGGTTTAAAACAGACACAGATGTTTATAGACAATTCTGGATATTCAATATATAGAATCCAGAGGAAGTGGCAGTTGATAGCAGCAAAATTAAAGTCAAGCAAAGGGGTCCTTACACATACAGGTGAGTGAGTCCCCACAAAAAGTGACACTCTTCCCTTGATCATACATATTTCTGAAAAAGCTTTCATTTGACAAATGTTGTTTTATTGAAACATACTCGTTACTTTCTTGCCATTAATATACATTGAAATATTTGTTTCTGCCTATTTAAAACCCTAAAGATACAATGCTGATAAGAAATACATATTTTATTATGAGTTTACCAGCATCAATTAACTGCCATACATTTAAGAAGCTATAGGAGTTTTACTTGTGACATATATTCTAAATAGTTCTAAAATCTGCATGTTAAATAGGGAAAAAAATCTATCCAAAAAATGTAAAACCAGAGTATTTTTAAATCCTAAAATTGAAAGTGTGAGTTATAAGAGTGTTCTCAAAGTGTGACTGCTGGACCAGTAACATCAGCATCTCCTAGGAACTAGGGAGAAATGCAAATTCTCAGGTCCCACCTTATCAAACATATCAGATACTCCAAGTTTTGGCCCCAGTAATGAATTCAACAAATATTCTGGAGGATTTCAACACATACTCAATTTTGAGAACCTCAACATTAAACTGATTTTCAGTTCAGTTCAGTCGTTCAATCGTTTCCGACTCTTTGTGACCCCATGAATCACAGCACGCCAGGCCTCCCTGCCCATCACAAACTCCCGGAGTTCACTCAAACTCATGTCCATCAAGTCGGTGATGCCATCCAGCCATCTCATCCTCTGTCGTCCCCTTCTCCTCCCGCCCCCAATCTCTCCCAGCATCAGGGTCTTTTCCAATGAGTCAATTCTTTGTATCAGGTGGCCAAAGTATTAGAGTTTCAGCTTCAGCATCAGTCCTTCCAATGAACACCCAGGACTGATCTCCTTTAGGATGGACTGGTTGGATCTCCTTGCACACCAAGGGACTCTCAAGAGTCTTCTCCAACACCACAGTTTTTACATAACCACAAAACCTGCTAAGGATTTCTTTTCAAACTATTTTCCAGCTCTTAAGGGTGTTTTTACTTATTCAATAGTTTCATTCTTATAATTTACCCACTATTGAGACTAAATATTTTATATGCCTTAATAATTCAACATACTTCTGAACTAAACATTAGACTATTAGAACTAGGGGAAAATAATTAGCCAGAACATTTCAATTTTAAATTAAATAAACTGAAACCAGGGGATATGTTGTGATTTATACAAACTTGAGAATTAGTAACTCTTACACTGTTGAGTAAATTTCTATCTAAATTATAGACTGTTTTTTCTAACTATCAAAGAAAAGGGGGGCCAGAGGTGCCAAAAACACTAATTTTATCGTGATATTAGGAATCTATTTATGGTGCCCATATGGGAACAGAGTTAAGTCCTGCTGTATCATTTGTTATAAAAATTTTTATTGTTCCTCAAGAATAATTTCAACTAGTTATATGCCATGGTTAGGTACAAAATATCATATTTTCAATAGTTTCCTCTAATTTATAGTTTTATTTACTTGTTTTAGGTAGTCTGTAATTACATAATTTCTTTCCTTTCCGTGCATTAATATATTTCTATATCAACAACTATATCAAAAACTCACACTCAAATATAATGAAGCAAGAGTAGTTGGGAGGGGATGCCTGCTGCTAGGACACATAATGTAGGCTGTGGACTGCCGTAGTGTCACTCTGTCCTAGCAACTATCCCCATGTGTCCTAGCTCCAGGCATATGCCCATGACTATTCACAACTCTCTCAGAGATTATCTGGTTTTCTTTGTTACAGAAAAAAAAATTACCTTCAAAAAATTTTTATTTTTTTCAGAGTCTTACAGTTCTTATGTCATTATCAAAAGCCTATGTAAATATCTAGTTTCAAAAAAAAAAATGATGTAGCTACGATATGTGCATTTGAAAATCTAGAATTCACATATAACTTAATAAGCATCTAAGCATAACTTTAAAAATCAGAACTGAGTGAACTGATGGCATGTAAGAAAAGATAATAGTTGTTAGAATTTGAGAACTTACCATGATTTTTGTTTAATTTTTTGTTTGTCTGGAGAGGTTATGCTTTGACTTTAAAGGATACTAATTGTGGTACAGAAAAACAAACACAATACTGACTCCTCTCCTAGTCTTGCTCTGATAGGTGACAGTTAATATATATTTTATTCTTAGAGGTGTGAACCTCTCTCTTTAAGGGATAAAAGTAAATGAGTAAGGTGTAATTGATGTACTTGGAGAAGCAAAGAGGTTAGGGTTGAAAAGAGAAGTTAGTTTACAACTAAAGTACACAAACAATAAATTTCTATATATATAACATGGAAAAGAAATGCAAAAAAGCAAAATGGCTGTCTGGGGAGGCCTTACAAATAGCTGTGAAAAGAAGAGAAACGAAAAGCAAAGCAGACAAGGAAAGATATAAGCATCTGAATGCAGAGTTCCAAAGAATAGCAAGAAGAGATGAGAAAGCCTTCCTCAGCAATCAATGCAAAGAAAGAGGAAAAAAACAGAATGGGAAAGACTAGAGATCTCTTCAATAAAATTAGAGATACCAAGGGGACATTTCATGCAAAGATGGGCTCAATAAAGGACAGAAATGGTAGGGACCTAAAAGAAGCAGAAGATATTAAGAAGAGATGGCAAGAATACACAGAAGAACTGTACAAAAAAGATCCTCATGACCAAGATAATCACGATGGTATGATCAGTCACCTAGAGCCAGACATCCTGTAATGTGAGGTCAAGTGGGCCTTAGGAAACATCACTATGAACAAAGCTAGTGGAGGTGATAGAATTCCAGTTGAGCTATTTCAAATCCTGAAAGATGATGCTGTGAAAGTGCTGCACTCAATATGCCAGCACATTTGGAAAACTCAGCAGTGGCCACGGGACTGGAAAAGGTCAGTTTTCATTCCAATCCCAAAGAAAGGCAATGCCAAAGAATGCTCAAACTACCGAACAATTGCACTCATCTCCCACGCTAGTAAAGTAATGCTCAAAATTCTCCAAGCCAGTCTTCAGCAATATGTGAACCATGAGCTTCCTGATGTTCAAGCTGGTTTTAGAAAAGGCAGAGGAACCAAAGATTAAATTGCCAATATCTGCTGGATCATCGAAAAAGCAAGAGAGTTCCAGAAAAACATCTATTTCTGCTTTATTAACTATGCCAAAGCCTTTGACTGTGTGGATCACAATAAACTGTGGAAAATTCTGAAAGAGATGAGAATACCAGACCACCTGACCTGCCTCTCGAGAAACCTATCTGCAGGTCAGGAAGCAACAGTTAGAACTGGACATGGAACAACAGACTGGTTCCAAATAGGAAAAGGAATTCGTCAAGGCTATATATTGTTACCTTGCTTATTTAACTTATATGCAGAGTACATCATGAGAAACGCTGGGCTGGAAGAAGCACAAGCTGGAATCAGATTGCTGGGAGAAATATCAATAACCTCAGATATGCAGATGACACTACCCTTATGGCAGAAAGTGAAGAGGAACTAAAAGGCCTCTTGATGAAAGTGAAAGAGGAGAGTGAAAAAGTTGGCTTAAAGCTCAACATTCAAAAAACTAAGATCATGGCATCTGGTCCCATCACTTCATGGGAAATAGATGGGGAAACAGTGTCAGACTTGATTTTTTGGGGCTCCAAAATCACTGCAGATGGTGACTGCAACCATGAAATTAAGAGGCTTACTCCTTGGCAGGAAAGTTATGACCAACCTAGATAGCATATTCAAAAGCAGAGACGTTAATTTGCCAACAAAGGTCCATCTAGTCAAGGCTCTGGTTTTTCCAGTGGTCATGTTTAGACGTGAGAGTTGGACTGTGAAGAAAGCTGAGCGCTGAAGAATTGATGTTTTTAAATTGTGGTGTTGGGGAAGACTCTTGAGAGTCCCTTAGACTGCAAGCAGATCCAACGAGTCCATTCTAAAGATCAGTCCTGGGTGTTCCTTTGGAAGGAATTCCTTTGGAAGGAATGATGCTAAAGCTGAAACTCCAGTACTTTGGCCACCTCATGTGAAGAGTTGACTCATTGGTAAAGACCCTGATGCTGGGAGGGATTGGGGGCAGGAGGAGAAGGGGACGACAGAGGATGAGATGGCTGGATGGCATCACCAACTCGATGGACGTGAGTTGAGTGAACTCTGGGAGTTGGTGATGGACAGGGAGGCCTGGCATGCTGCGACTCATGGGATCGCAAAGAGTCGAACACGACTGAGTGACTGAACTGAACAATATTAAAGGAATTTATGATTAACTATGAGTCATTTTGTCTCAATAGGTCAATAAAACAGTTCTTAGTGTCTGTTTGCTGCTGAGTCGCTCTGTTTGCTGCTGAGTCGCTTCAGTTGTGTCCGACTCTGTGTGACCCCATAGACGGCAGCCCAACAGGCTCCCCCGTCCCTGGGATTCTCCAGGCAAGAACACTGGAGTGGGTTGCCATTTCCTTCTCCAATGCATGAAAGTGAAAAGTGAAAGTGAAGTCACTCAATCGTGTCTGACTCTTATCGACCCCATGGACCGCAGCCTACCAGGCCCCTCCATCCATGGGATTTTCCAGGCAAGAGTATTGGAGTGGGGTGCCATTGCCTCCTACATAGTGTCTGTTTCAGATCAGTCGCTCAGTTGTGTCTGACTCTTTGCGACCCCATGAATTGCGATGCCTTAAATAATAGGAAAATTACTGGTTACATTTCAGGAAAAGCTAATAGCTTTTTCCATCAATTAAATCCTGAATACAGTTGAAACTGGAAGTGGAGGAAAAGTGTTGTTTAGTCACTCAGTTATGTCTAACTCTTTGCGACCCCATGAACTGCAGCAAGCCAGGCTTCCCTGTCCTTCACTATCTCCCAGAGTTTGCTCAAACTCAAATCCATTGAGTCAATGATGCCATCCCACCATCTCATTCTCTGTCGCCCCCTTCTCCTCCTGCCCTCAATCTTTCCCAGCATCAGGGTCTTTTCCAATGAGTCAGCTGTTCACATCAGGTGGCCAAAGTATTGGAGCTTTAGCCTCAGGCCTTTCAATGAGTATTCAGGGTTGATTTACTTTAGGATTGACTGGTTTGATCGCCTTGCTGTCCAAGGGACTCTCAGGAGTCTTCCAGCACCACTGTTCAAAAGCATCAATTCTTCAGCACTAGGCCTTCTTTATGGATCCAGCTCTCACATCTGAACATGACTACTGGTAAAACCATAGCTTTGACTAGGGGGACCTTTGGTGGCAAAGTAATACGTCTGCTTTTTAATATGCTGTCTAGGTTTGTCATAGCTTTTCTTCCAAGGAGCAAGTGTCACTGTCATGGTGGCAGTCAACTTCTGCAGTGATTTTGGAGCCCAAGAAAATAGTCTGTCACTGTTTCCATTTTTTCCCCATCTATTTCACCATGAAGTGATGGGACCAGATGCCATGATCTTAGTTTTCTGAATGTTGAATTTTAAGCTAGCTTTTTTTCACTCCCCTCTTTCACCTTCATAAAGAGGCTCTTTAGTTTCACTTTGCTTTCTGCCATTAGGGTGGTGTCATCTGCATATCTGAGGTTATTGATATTTCTCCCAGCAATCTTGATTCTAGCTTGTGATTCATCCAGCCTAGCATTTTGCATGATGTGCTGTGATGTAAGTTAAATAAGCAGGGTGATGATATACAGCCTTGATGTACTCCTCTTCCAATTTTAAACCAGTCAGTTTTCCATGCTGGGTTTTTACTGTTGCTTCTTGACCTGCATACAGGTTTCTCAGGAGGCAAGTAAGGTGGTTTGGTATTCCCATCTTTTTAAGAATTTTCCACAATTAGTTGTGATCCACAGCCAAAGGCTTTAGTGTAGTCAATGAAGCAAAAGTAGATGTTTTCCTGGAATTCCCTTGCTTTTTGTATGATCCAACGGATCTTGGCAATTTGATCTCTCATTCCTCTGCCTTTTCTAAATCCAGCTTGTACACCTGGAAGTTCTTGGTTTATGCACTGTTGAAGCCTAGATTAAAGGATTTTGAGAATTACCTTGCTAGCATGTGAAATGAGTGCAATTGTGTGATAGTTTGAACATTCTCTGGCACTGCCCTTCTTTGGTATTGGAATGGAAACCAACCTTTTCCAGTGGAGAAGGATCTCCCTCCTCAAAGCACAGGCTTATTTAGCTTTGGCTGCTAATGTGAAGTTGATGAAACTCTGGCAGGATGTGACATGGGTCAAAGAATAAAATTATCTACTTTGAGATCTTACTTATGTCTATTCCAATCTACACCAATTCTTTGAAGACCTGATTAATTCCTTCAGAATATTCTCAGATCCAATATAATTTTTTTTTTTTTTAAGTTCCTCTGCTTTCGTAGGAGTACACAGAAACCAATCTTGGGCTAAAGTAGAGAGGAACTCCTCCCTTTGATCTCATTAACCAACACTTTCTAGAACCTATATGTAGTCTAATTTTTAAACCAAAATTGAGTGATTACGTTCTCTTACACAATGGAGTATTACTCAGCCATTAAAAAGAATACATTTGAATCAGTTCTAATGAGGTGGATGAAACTGGAACCTCTTATACAGAGTGAAGTAAGCCAGAAAGAAAAACACCAATACAGTATACTAATGCATATATATGGAATTTAGAAAGATGGTAACGATAACCCTGTATGTGAGACAGCAAAAGAGACACAGATGTATAGAACAGCCTTTTGGACTCTGTGGGAGAGGGAGAGGGTGGGAGGATTTGGGAGAATGGCACTGAAACATGTATAAAATCATATAAGAAACAAATCACCAGTCCAGGTTCGATGAATGATACAGGATGCTTGGGGCTGGTGCACTGGGATGACCTAGAGGGATGGTATGGGGAGGGAGGTGGGAGTGGGGGTTCAGGATTGGAAACACGTATATACCCGTGGCGGATTCATGTTGATATATGGCAAAACCAATACAATATTGTAAAGTAATTAGCCTCCAATTAAAATAAATAAATTTATATTAAAGAAAAGTACATTTTAAACACAGACCTCAGTTTAAAGGATTTTTCTCTTAGTGATTGCCATCTACTGGTATAGTGTTATAACTACAACTAAGAAAACAATTTGGGTCAAAACTATTTTGCTATTATTTCAAATATTATACATATATAAATCTTCCTGAAAACTAAAGTATTGTAACAGTAAAATGTTAATAATATGTAATCTAAGTTTAAAATATAATTATCTAAGAGGAAATAATAATTGAGTAGTAATAGACTATCCTGGCTGCTGTTTTAGATTTTTGTATTCTGTGTCTGCAGTACTCCAAGAAGAGTGAACAATAAAGCTTTAATGAAATTATATTAGAAATAAGATATATTTCTATATTTTTGTTAATTCACTTTTTAAAGAATATGAACCATTATTTATTCATTCTTAAATATTTACCAAGAAATTACCATTTACCAGATACTGCGTGGGCATACAAAACACACATAATACCTATCCTACAGGAATTTACAATTTTATTATACCTGATTGAAATCATGTCAGGTTTTCTCTGGTTTATTTTTGTTTCCACACTTCAGTTTCATGTTTTTTCAGTGTTTACCTTAGTCAGATAACAACAGAGATCTACTATAACCTCACATAATAGATGTTCTATGATAGAGCAATGAATAATGTATACCTTATTTCATCTCACTAAATATCTTTTACTTGCAAAAGAGTTTTCCCCCTAAAACCACCCTTGATCTCTTTCCTAAAGGTAAATGGTACTTTGCCTAGAGGTGTTAGAGCGACAAGCTTAGGTGTAATAAGTTTAACAATATATGGGGCAGGGATTGAGGGGAAATGATCTGTAAAGTAGAAAGTATATTTCACTTAGCATCTTTAATTCTCATTAAAACGTTGGAAAATATGGAAAAGCCAATATAGGAAAGTCTGTGCACTTTGAACAGTCTTTCTCTTATATGAAAACATGCTCTAACAATTCCCTTGTTTAAAACTCTTTCTTCTCCTCACCCTCAGGATAAAAGCTAAACATTTCATTATGGGATGCAACCCTTTTATGGTCCAGATCTTACCTATTTTAATCACTTTATTTCCACCACTCTCCTTACTCCTTAAACCAACCATATTGAAACATCTGAATTACTAAAATAACACATTTACCTAACACATGCTATTTTCTATCTCATTTTACCTAAGCTTATTTTTGTCACTCGGAACACTTAATATGGAATTGTATCCTGTCCATTATCCCCACCATAATCCATAGCCCGAGTTTGTACCTGTTCCATATTTTCTCACAGAACCTGTGTACACTCCTATAATGACACATATTCCTTCTCCTCTGCTATGCACACCTAAGATTCCTCTTCTCTAATTTGCTGGAGGCTCAGCATTGGCTTATTTATCATTTTAATCTGCTTGTTTAGCCTAATTTCTGACATAATTTATGTACTCAATAATCGCTGCTTAAATGAATAGCATTTGAGAATTAATGTTCATTTGAATAACTATTGTGAATTTTAACTTCTGTTAAAATGAATGACATTCATTTGAAACAACAGTTTTGAGTTTTAGTTCCTCCTGTTTTTCAGAGTTCGTTATCTCGCCAAGGAAAATATAAACCAGGACTCTGAGAGCCACATGGTCTCTTTCCTGCAGCCCAATGGCGCCACCTTTGAACCCTCGCTATCAGTTGGAACTGAGGATGACACGTTCACCATTCTCAACCTGGCTGTAGCAGTGAGTTCAGTTCAGTTGCTCAGTCATGTCCAACTCTTTACGACCCCATGAATTGCAGCACGCCAGGCCTCCCTGTCCATCACCAACTCCAGGAGTTCACTCAGACTCACGTCCATCGAGTCAGTGATCCCATCCAGCCATCTCATCCTCTGTCGTTCCCTTCTCATCCTGCCCCCAATCCCTCCGAGCATCAGAGTCTTTTCCAATGAGTCAACTCTTTGCATGAGGTGGCCAAAGTACTGGAGTTTCAGCTTCTGCATCATTCCTTCCAAAGAAATCCCAGGGCTGATCTCCTTCAGAATGGACTGGTTGGATCTCCTTGCAGTCCAAGGGACTCTCAAGAGTCTTCTCCAACACCACAGTTCAAAAGCATCAATTCTTCGGCGCTCAGCCTTCTTCACAGTCCAACTCTCACATCCATACATGACCACAGGAAAAACCATAGCCTTGACTAGACGGACCTTTGTTGGCAAAGTAACGTCTCTGCTTTTGAATATGCTATCTAGGTTGGTCACAACTTTCTTTCCAAGGAGTAATTGTCTTTTAATTTCATGGCTGCAGTCACCATCTGCAGTGATTTTGGAGCCTAGAAAAATCAAGTCTGACACTGTTTCCACTGTTTCCCCATCTATTTCCCATGAAGTGATGGGACCGGATGCCATAATCTTCGTTTTCTGAATGTTGAGCTTTAAGCCAACTTTTTCACTCTCCTCTTTCACTTTCATCAAGAGGCTTTTTGGTTCCTCTTCACTTTCTGCCATAAGGTTGGTGTTATCTGCATATCTGAGGTGATTGATATTTCTCCCAGAAATCTCAATTCCAGCTTGTGTTTCTTCCAGTCCAGCATTTCTCATGATGTACTCTGCATGTAAGTTAAATAAGCAGGGTGACAATATACAGCCTTGATGTACTCTTTTTCCTATTTGGAACCAGTCTATTGTTCCATGTCCAGTTCTAACTGTTGCTTCTTGACCTGCATACAGATTTCTCAAGAGGCAGGTCAGGTGGTCTGGTATTCCCATCTCTTTCAGAATTTTCCACAGTTTATTGTGATCCACACAGTGACAGGCTTTGGCATAGTCAATAAAGCAGAAATAGATGTTTTTCTGGAACTCTCTTGCTTTTTCCATGATCCAGCAGATGTTAGCAATTTGATCTCTGGTTCCTCTGCCTTTTTTAAAAGCAGCTTGAACATCTGGAAGTTCACAGTTCACGTATTGCTGAAGCCTGGCTTGGAGAATTTTGAGCATTACCTTACTAGCATGTGAGATGAGTGCAATTGTGTGGTAGTTTGAGCATTCTTTGGTATTGCCTTTCTTTGGGATTGGAATGAAAACTGACCTTTTCCAGTCCCGTGGCCACTGCCGAGTTTTCCAAATGTGCTGGCATATTGAGTGCAGCACTTTCACAGCATCATCTTTCAGGATTTGAAATAGCTCAACTGGAATTCATTCTATCACCTCCACTAGCTTTGTTCGTAGTGATGCTTTCTAAGGCCCACTTGACTTCGCATTCCAATGAAGTAGCAGTGAGTAGACAACATCAAAATTACTGATTTTGAAATCCTCTAGAACCCATGATTAAAACTACAATTAGATATCTTTTGTTTTCATTTTTATAAAAATGCTTTCTTGTGCTATTATTTTGAATTACGATCATTTGGAAAGATGACAAGATGATAGAATAAACAACTGAAGACTGATTAGAAGACCACTTAGAGTGTATCATTTTAAAAAGGATTTATGGGGCTTCCCTGGTGGCTCAGTGATAAAGAATCCGCCTGATAATGCAGGAGACATGAGTTCAATCCCTGGTCCAGGAAGATCCCACATGCCTCAGAGCAGCTAAGCCTGCGCACCGCAACTGCTGAGCACGTGTTCTAGAGCTGGGGAGCCGCAACCACTGAGCCCACATGCCTCAGCTACTGAAGCCTGCACACCAGAGAGCCCATGCTCTGCATCAAGAGAAGCCACCACAATGAGAAACCCGTGCACCACAACTAGAGACTGGCCCCACTCAAGGCAACTAGAGAGAAGCATGCACAGCAATGAAGACTCAGCACAGCCAAAATAAATCACTAATGAAATAAATAAGTAAAATTTGTCAAAAAGTAGGACTGAACTTTGAAACTCTTCTTCCTGTGGCCCACACAACCACAGAGAAATGTAATCATTAAGAGATGAAGAAATAATATACTTTAGTCCTGGCTAGATTTGGCAGTCATTTTAGAGATAGCTGGAAATTGTTTTATTTAGTTTAATTCTTGTATTTATATTTGTTAAGAAAGTGATACTGCAGTTGGTGTCTTAAACCATGATTTTTTTTTTTTCAGGCTGCATCACATCTCTATCCAGATACATTCAAGGAATACTTAGGTCACTTATCAAAAAGTCAAATTCTTCTGTTTCAAAAGAGAACTTTGAAAGAACTATTGTGGGGATATACAGATCCATTCTTGAACTTGATTCCATACTCTATTCCTACCGAAGTTGGTGTGTTTTATCCTGTGAGTAACAATTATAAATCTTGATACTGTTAGACTTTTAACTGGATAAATATAATCACATTGACAATTCATAAGTTTATCATTTAGTGTGTCAATCGTATTTCTGATCTCAGAGTACATACTCTAAGTTCTTAAAAGTCACTTTTAAAAGTTTAAAAAGTGAATTGAACACTCAACTCACTTATCAAAAAGTCAAATTCTCATGTTTCAAAAGAGAACTTTAAAAAAACTATATATACTAGTGGGCCTATAAGGATCCATTCTTGCATTTGGTTCCATACCCTACTACTACAGTTGGTTCATTTTATCCTGTGAGTAACAATATAAATGTCAATATTATTGGACTTTCACCAGATAAATATAATGGCATTGGCAATTCACAGTTTTATTATTTAGTGTGCTAACCGTATTAGTGTATTAACCCTAATAAATATTCTCGCTATTTCAAAGTCTATCTCACATAGTTTTATCTTTCCTAGCTGGGAAAATTTACTTGTCTGAATTACTAATCAAAATTAAACTAACATTTAATCAAGTTTCCATTCTTTGACAAATATATAAATTGTCTAAAATTAAGTTGTAGGGTGGAAAAACTTTGAACACTTTTGACTTTGGTTTTCTATCTATGCACAATCAAGTTGAATGCCCAGTTTTTATATGAAATGTATTCATCATACCATTCTTCCTTCTCTAGACCTCCTTCAAGTTTGTTTTAATGTAAATTTAAAAGTTGCCTGAAATTCTACACAACAAGAAGGATAAATCAGCAATGTCATATTTTCATAGAGTTAGTTGATAAAAACATCTACAAATGTCATGAAGTGACATATAGGAAATTTAAGAAGATGTGAACTTGGTGATGTACTTAGTTATAGTTTAATGTTTTGAGCCATGAAAAGAACAAGTTGATAACTGCATTTAAAAATTGAATATGAATTCATTTGGCACTTTATTATATATCTGTTATATTCTTTAATTATCTTACTTGAGATGATTTTTAGTACTGCAAGATTATATATCAATTTAAGTATAGAAGCCTTAAAGGATAATAAATTCAGTTATTATTATTTACCTAAAATACTCAATTCTTTCCTTGGCTAATTCTGTTTTTGATTTTGTGTACCTAAATTTTAGTAGCCACATATTATATAGATCATAATATTGAGAAAACTTCAGGAAAGCTGTCATAATTCTCATAGGTTTTGTTAACTATCCCTTCACCTCAATATAATAGGACTAGTGGTCAAAATGGCCTTTCTGGCCTAATTACAAGAGTACTGGAGTTGGATCATGTCAGCTTCTGATCGTTGTTTTCTTCCTTTATCTCAGCATCTAGCACTTATTTCTAGGCACTTTTTATATCTTGTTTTTATAAAATATTAAAAATCAGTACTTTTAAAAATTAATCACTATATTTTTCAAATCATATAAAATAATTGTGAACAGCCAGTGTCTGAGAAATGCAAAAGTGAGTTAATTACATACTTTATAATTTGGAAAGCATGGATTGTTTTAGAAGTAATTTTTTCTTGTATGTATTTCTTCAGTACAACAACACTGCAGATGGGAGTTCATAAAGTTTTCAATGGGAAAGATGACATAAGCAAAGTTGCCATAATTGACACATATAAAGGCAAAAAGTAAGTATACAGGCAAAGTAAGTTGTGTGTGTGTGTGTGTGTGTGTGTGTGTGTGTGTGTGACTAGGATGCTTTAAGGCAGGCAAGAAACTTATTTACCTACTGGTAAGACACAGGCACCAACCTATGGAACAGAGCTGCCTGCCTCTGCCACCAACCTGGAACAGAGGAGCCCTAGAAACTCCTGGTCTATCAGGCATTAACCTTTTAGTTGTGATGACTGGTCACACGGGTACATAGCTGCTGAGTATCAGCCCCACTGGAGAGTTCACCTAATTTAAGAACAGGTCTCTTACATACAGAAATCTAAAGGGGCTGCTTTTATCTGTGTTGCATAACCAGAGTTTTCATGCACACTTCAATTACATAACAGCAAATTAAAAGGAAGAATATCAATATGTCAACTCATCATCCAGGAGCTAGGAAAATATAGTTGTTGTTTTTTTTTACTGAGCACGAAATAAAATTATTGTTCATTCCAGTGACATGACTAAACATGCCTATAAAGACAGAAGCTTAATGAATCCATGCCACAACTTTTATGACTTTCCTCTTCCACATGTTCTTAAAATAACTCAGCTTTTTAAAAAAGCCTATCATTATAAAAATGGAATTATTATTTCCTGTTTAAAACTGACATATTGAACTTGAAAATAAACAGCACATATTCTGTGAAGCAGTAGTAGAATGAGATATGTTCACATAGGCACAATTTCCTACTTTTCTCTAACTCCTGCCTGCTTATCTGGAGTACATCTAATCTGTCGTATGTCTAAAATAGGAAGAACCCCAATAAATGCCAAGGAGAAAAAGACTTTTCTCCTCAAAGTTAAAATGAGCTTTAGATCAGTGATTTTGTGACAAAGAATAATCAAAATCAAGAGATGAAACATTTTTATTAATTAAGCAAGCATTACCTCACACTGAGTTCCTATCTAAAATTTGCATAAAACAGTTAAATAGTTACTCACATTCCTTTTTCACCTACAGAGTCCATAGTCACATTTTTTTTTTACAGGAAAATCTAATGGAGGGAAAAAACACATCTAAATGCTCATTTTATGGGATATCATATCAGTGTTCATATATTGAGTACAGTGAGCATTTCTTTAATTTCAATATTACAGAGAGGTTTTGAGGAGTTACTGAGTGCTCCTAATTGGAATAAGAATTTCACATGAGTTTAAGGTTAAGATAAGGTTAATTTAACTGACCATGGCAAGATTTAGCATGATTGACAGCTTATTGTGTTTCAAATAGAAGCAACAGCTTGCCTTGACATCTTAAGGGATGATATGTTAGGAGGGTGAAAAACCCATCCAAAAAGTGGCTGAGACTGTGTTGTTTCCAGTTATATGTATATTTCATGAAAATACCAGAGTATAAATTAATAAACTCCATTCTACTTTAATGTCAGTTCATGCAAAGTTAAAAGAGGGGAACAGTATAAATTGATTATCTACATTTCCATAGATATCTACATTATCTACAGTCACTTCTGATCAAACATCTGCTTCTTTGCTCCTCCACGCTCCTCTCTTTTCCCTCATACTGAGTTTACATCAGTTACCTACTTAATATTTTCCTCCTATTCAGTTGAACACTCAATATACTATGCAATAATCTACTTCTCCCATCGGAACACAGAAGTTTAATCCTAAACAGAGATCTAAATTTCTAATAAATATTTCTCAAAAAATGTTTAAGAACTTGGTCTGCTCCAAGTTGTTCCTAACAAAATTTATCAGTTTTTATTTTATAATCTGGCCACTTAATAGTATCAGGCACTTCATTTACCTCAGCAAGATGAAAACTTCTAACAAAACATAGACCAAATGATTTAGCTGCTGCTGCTGCTGCTGCTGCTGCTAAGTCGCTTCAGTCGTGTCCAACTCTGTGTGACCCCATAGACGGCAGCCCACCAGGCTCCCCTGTCCCTGGGATTCTCAGGGCAAGAACACTGGAGTGGGTTGCCATTTCCTTCTCCAATGCATAAGAGTGAAAAGTGAAAGTGAAGTCACTCAGTTGTGTCCAACTCTCAGCGACCCCATGGACTGTAGCCCACCAGGCTCCTCCATCCATGGGATTCTCCAGGCAAGAGTACTGGAGTGGGGTGCCATTGCCTTCTCCAAATGATTTAGAGTATTTCTTAAATTTAGCATTTGTCACAACTAGTCTAATCAATGTTTATTACTTTAGCAGAAGTAGGGCTTTCCTTGGAGAAGGAAATGGCAACCCACTCCAGTGTTCTTGCCTGGAGAATCACAGGGACGGGTGGGCTGCCGTCCCTGGGGTCGCACAGAGTCGGACACGACTGAAGCGACTTAGCAGCAGCAGCAGCAGCAGCAGCAGCAGCAGCAGGGCTTTCCTGGTGGCTCAGTCAGTAAAGAATCCACCTGCAATGTAGGAAACTCTCTGCAATGCAGGAGACCCAAGTTCAAGCCCTGGGTCAGGAAGATTACCAGGAGAAGGAAATGGCAACTCACTGCAGTATTCCTGCCTGGAAAATCCCATGGACAAAAGAGCCTGGCAGGCTACAGACTTCTGTAAGAGTCAGACACAACTTAGTAACTAAACCCCCATCCCCACCACTTGAACCATAAAAGACAAATTAATGTGAGATGGTGCTCTTGGAATGCGAATGTTCCTTTCCTTCCGCCCCCCCCCCCCCCACCCCACCTTACACATCTCTCCTATTGGGCAAGTTTTTGTGACATGATTAATGGTACAGGTAAGGGTATTTGTTTTGTAATAATACCACAATGAAACCCCCTCCTTTCTCCCACAAATCTACCATCATGCCGACAATGTTCTGCATAGGGATGCTTTTACCTATCTTTGTATCCCTAAAACATAATTCAGAGTCTCAATTCCTATACAGGCTTCAGTTCAGTTCAGTTCAATTCAGTCGCTCAGTCATGTCCGACTCTTTGCTACCCCATGAATCGCAGCACGCCAGGCTTCCCTGTCCACCACCAACTCCTGGAGTTCACTCAAACTCATGTCCATCAAGTCAGTGATGCCATCCAGCCATCTCATCCTCTGTCGTCCCCTTTTCCTCCTGCCCCCAATCCCTCCCAGCATCAGAGTCTTTGCCAATGAGTCAACTCTTCGCATGAGGTGGCCAAAGTACTGGAGTTTCAGCTTTAGCATCATTCCTTCCAAAGAACACCCAGGACTGATCTCCTTCAGAATGGACTGGTTGGATCTCCTTGCAGTCCAAGGGACTCTCAAGAGTCTTCTCCAACACCACAGTTCAAAAGCATCAATTCTTTGGTGCTCAGCTTTCTTCACAGTCCAACTCTCACATCCATACATGAGCACTGGAAACACCATAGCCTTGACTAGATGGACCTTTATTGGCAAAGTAATAGTAACTATCTAATTTGATGGAATGTCTCAAGATTAACCACTAAGGATAAACCATTACTGCATTCCTAGGGAAATGTTTGCTTTGTAAAGACTAATTAACTGACTTACTGGTCACAGAAGTAAAGAGGTTAGTAGTTACTGTTCACATCTATTGTACATACTGTGTAGATAATAATCTAAAACTGAAAGAATTTAACAATCAACATAATTATAAAAGGTAAAACATATATCCAAGTGGAGGTTTCAATATGAAAAAGAATCAGTAACCTTGCAAGGGGAGCCATCTATTTTGAATAAGATGATCATAATTATGGAGAAAAGGACAACAGTAGCAACAAAAATAAGGTTATATATGTGTTAACCAATACATACCTGTACTGGATATTGTTACCAACCATGAAAAAACATGCAAAAATTAACATTCTAAACTAGAGTTGGGAAGAAATCATGAAGTTAAAAGTATCTAAGAGAAAAACAGAAGTAAAAATACTAGGAGTAGAGGTATATTGGGCAGACCAAGGATTCTGATGGAATCTCTTTGAGACAGATTGTTGGTTACACACTAGGAAAAGAGGGTAAAGAAACAGAAAAGATTCCAATGTTGTTAGCATGAAAGAAGTACTTACTATACCTTCACCAATAAGCTTCAAGAAGTATAAAATTAAAATACTGATTTACACTTGAATGTATTGAAAAAAAAAAGGGGTCCTGCTAGTATGCACAATCCTAGGGTTATGACACATGGTAATTGCTGGTATCATTATGACAGAATCTTTGATGATATTTAAAGCTTTTCAACGTGTTATTTTCCTTTAATGTTTAAGGTGTTGGGAAGGCAGTTGTAGGCAATCCCATTCAGAGACCCATCTGGGCATTTAAGCTAATCTTCAATAGCCCATTATCTTAAAGGCAGGATCGAGTTTACTGATTTTCTGTTATAAGTGAAATGTAAGAAGATTCCAAAGTTGGTACTGTTACTAGAAAAAGAATGTGGTATTCATAATTGAAGGCTAGGTCTTACTGTTTGAACAAACACATTCAGCAGTGGCTCATTTTGCTGATACTCATTTGTGGAGTAAATGGAGGAAATTATCTAGTTATTTCTTCTTATATTCAATGTGTACCATGGATAATAACCATTGTAGGGGTTCAATAAACTCAACAAATGCTTTTTTTTGTTTTGATGTATACAATTTCAAACTATTTGCATGAAATCCTGCTTAGAGAGAGAACTTCAAAAAATGATTTTAAAAATGTTAATCAGCCATAAGTGTAGGTGAATGAATCACAGTCAAAAGTAAGAACAACATTTACCAAAAGGACATGTAAAGGAACCTCAAAGTAAGGAAATTGCCACTCTACTGATAGGGTAGGAAAACAATCATAGTTTTAACAACAGGTGATTTGGCCATTAAAAAAAAAAACTCATTTATTTTTAAACAGTGGGAAAATCTGATACAAAATTGAATACCAATGAATGTGGACAGTATACAGACTTGTTGAATAAGGTAGCAGCTAGTCACCTGTCCATATTAAGTACTTGAAATAGGGTTAGTACAAACCAAAATGTGCCATAAGTACACATGGTATTTTGTTAATTTTATATTGATTATGTGTAAAATTATGTTATTTTGGATATACTGGGTTAAATATAACTGATACTTTTATCATTTTAAAAGGTGGCTATTGGAGGATTTAAAAATTACATGTATTCAAATTTCTGAATCAACTGGCAGTAAGATGGCAAGGCAGAAGAGTGTGAGTTCACCCCTTCTTTCAAAAACACCCAAATCACAAGTAATTGCTCAACAACCATCTACAACATCAGCAAAATGCTAGAATCATCTAAAAAAAAATACTCTACATCCAAAGACAAAGAAAAAACCACAACAAGACAGAAGGAGGGGCAAAGTCCCGATCACAATGAAACCAAATTCCGTACCTGCCAGGTGGTATAATTATTTTCCACAAACTGGAAAAAAAAAAAAAAAACAACTAGTAGAGGAAGTTCTGGTGAATACCATTTCCTCCCCAAGATCTAGCCCCACCCAACATCCTGTAGGCTCCAGTGCTGGGATACCTCATCCAAAACAACCAACAAGGCAGGAACACAGCCCCATCCACCAGCACACAGACTTTCTGAGTACAGCTCTGCCCACCAAAAAGACTAGACACAGCTCTACCTGCCAGTGGGCAGGAACAAAATCCTCCCACCAGGAAGCCTGTGCAAGCCTCTCAGACTCAGATAGTCTTATCCCATGGGACAGACAGCAGAAGCAAAAAGAACTACAATCCTAAAGCCTACAGAAAAGAAATCACAATCACAGAAAATTAGACAAAAGGAGGTTACAGAAGAATATGTCCCAGATGATGGAACAAGATAAAACTTAGAAGAACATCTTATTGAAATGGAGATAGGTGATCTACCCAAAAAGGAATTCAGAATAATGAAAGTGAAGATGATACAAGATCTCATAAAAAGGTCAAGATGATGTAAGAAATGTTTAAGATACCTAGAAAAACAAAAGAACAAAAAGAGAGGAACAATTCAGTAACTGAAATGAAAAATCCACTAGAAGCAAGCAACAGTAGAGTAACTGAGGCAGAAGAATGGCTAAGTGAACTAAAAGAATGGTGGAAACCACTGCAGCAGAACAGAATAAAGAAAAATAATAATAAAAAGAAATGAAGAGAGTCTAAAAGTCTGGGACAAAGTTAAATGCACCAATATTCACGTTTATATGAGTTTCTGCAGGAAAAGAGAGAGAAAAATGAATGTAAATTGCCCAAAATTTCCCTAACATGGGAAAGAAGACAGTGAGTACAGTACAGGAAGTGCAGAGAGTCTCAGGCAAGATAAACCCAAAGAGGAATATACCAAGACACACAGGAATTAAATGGACAAATATTTAAGACAAAGAAAAACATTAAAAGCAACTAGGGGAAAACAACAAATAACACACAGGGTAACTCCCATAAGATTATCATCTGATTTCTCAGCAGAAATTCAGCAGGCCAGAAGGGAGTGGCATGATATATCCAAAGTGATAAAAGGGAAGGACCTACAACCAAGAATACCCTGTCCAAGAAGACTATCATTCAGTTGCAACAGAGAAATCAAAAGCTTTACAGAGAACTCATTACCACCAGACCAGATCTGCAACAAATCCTAACTGAAATTCACTACTAGAAACAAAGAAATTAAGAATGGAAAAGCTTACCAGTAAAGGCAAAAAAAGTAAGAAAGGAAATCATCTGCACAAAAATATGCAAAATATGCTATCAAAACCAGTAATTGTGAGAATAAGGGAGCACAAATACAGGATATTAGAAATGTACTTGAAATTAAAACATCAGCAACTTAAAACAACCTTGTTTATGTATGGACTGCTATATCAAATCCTCATGGTAACAGCAAACTGAAAATCTACAGTAGATACACATACAAAAAAGAAAAACAAATTCAACACTGAAGCTAGTCATCAAATCACAAGAAAACAGAACAAAAGAGAAAGGGAAGAAAAAAGACCTACAGAAACAAATCCAAAACAATAAAGAATATAGAAATAGGAAGAGGCATTGATAATTAGCTTAAATGTAATGGATTAAATGCTCCAACCAAAGACATAGACTAGCTAAATAGATACAAAAGCAAGACTTGTATGTATACTGTCTACAGGAGATCCACTTCATATCTAAGTACACATACACAATGAAAGTCAGAGGATGGAAAAAGGTATCCATGCAAATGGAAGTCAGAAGAAAGCTGCAGTAGCAACATTCATCAGACAAAATAGACTTTAAATAAAGACTTTCACAATAGACAGAGAAGGACACTACATAATGATCAAGGGATCAATCCAAAAGGAAGATGTAATAGCTACAAATGTACTTGCACCCAAAATAGGAGCATCCTAATATATAAATCAAATACTAACAGCCATAAAAAGAGAAATAAACAGTAACACAATAATACTGGGGGACTTTAACATCCCACTTTCAGCAATGGACAGATCATCCAGACAGAAGACCAAAGGAAACACAAGCCTTAAAAGAAAGACCAGATGGACTTAATTTATAGTGCACCCCATCCAAAAGAAGCAGAATATACATTCCTTTCAAGTTCACATGGAACATTCTCCAGGATTGATCACAGGCTGGACCACAAAGTGAGCCTTGATAAGTTTAGGAAAACTGAAATCATATCAAGAATCTTTTCTGACCACAATGCTATGAGATTAGAATTCAACTTCAAGAAAAACACTGAAAAAACACAAATGGGTTGAAGGTAAACAACATGTTATCAAGAAACCAATAGATCACTGAATAAATCAAAGCATAATAATAAAAGAAAACATGTAAAGATAAATGAAAATAAAAGCATGATGATCCAAAACTTATGGGAAGAAGCAAAGGCAGCTCAGGAAGCGAGAAAATTTTCAAATAAACAACCTAACCTTACACCTAAAGCAATAGAAAAAGAAGAACAAACAACACCAAAGTTAGTAGAAGAAAACAAATCATAATCAAAAAGGAAAAAAAAAATAGAAAAGATCAATAAAACTAAAAGCTTGTTCTTTAAAAAGAATCAACATGGATAAACCTTTAGCCAAACTCATCAAGGAAAGAAAAAGGGAGAGAGTTCAAATCAATAAAATTAGAATGAAAAAGAACATAAGTTAAAACAAAGAAATCAAAGATGACACAAACAGATGGAAAGATGTATCACATTCTGGTATTCAAAGATCAACACTGTTAAAATGACTATATTACCCAATGCAATCTAAAGACTCAATGAAATCCCTATCAAATTACCAATGGCATTTTTCACAGAATTAGAACAAAAATTTTTAAATGTGTATGGAGACATAAAAGACCTTGAATAGCCAAAGCAATCTTGAGAAGGAAAACAAAGTTGGAGGAATCACGGCTCCCTGACTTCAGACTGTACTACAAAGTTACAGTCACCGAAACAGAATGGTAGTGTCACCAAAACAGAAATGTAGATCACTGGAACAGGGTAGAAAGCCAGAAACAGCTCACACACATATGGCCAATTAATGTACAGCAAAGTAGGTAAGACTGTACAATGGAGAAAAGACAGTCTCTTCAATAAATGGTGCTGAGAAAATGGGACAAGTACATGTAAAAAAATGAAATTGAACATTAACACCATACACAAATAAACTCAACATGGATTAAATAACAAATTAAATAACTAAAGACTGAATACTATAAAACTCTTAGAGTAATACATAGGCAGAACACTCTCTGACATAAATCACTGCAGTATCTTTTCTGAGCCACCTCTTAGAGAAATAGAAATAAGAAGAAATATAAACAAATAGGACATAATTGAACTCAAAGCCTTTTGTACAGCAAAGTAAACCATAAACAAAATTAAAAGACAACTCACAATGGGAGAAAATATTTTCAAACAATGCAACCAATGAGGGATTAATTTCCAAAGTTTTCAACAGCTCATATTCTCTATATATACATATAAAAAAATTAAAAAATGGGCAAAAGACCTAAGTTGACATTTCTCCAAAGAAGACATACAGATGGCCAAGAAGTACATTAAAATGTGCTCAAAATCACTATTTACTAGAAAAATGAAAATCAAAACTATAATGAGGTATCACTTCGCAATGGTCAGACTCCATCACCCCAAAATTCACTAACAATAAATGCTGGAGAGGATGTGCAGAAAAGGAAATCTTCCTATACTGGTTGGTAGGAATTTAAATTGGTAACAGTCACAATGGAAAACAGTATGGAGCTTTCTTAAAAAACCAAAAATAGAGCTACCATATGATATAGCAATCCCACTCCTGGGCATGTAACTGGATAAAAATGTAATTTAAAAGGTTATATGCAGCCCAGGATTCATTGCAGTGCTACTTACCATAGCCAAGACATGGAAGCAACCTAAATGTCCATCAACAGATAAAGAAAATGTGTACATATATGAAACAGAATATTACAGCTATTAAAAAGGATGAAATAATGCCATTTGCAGCAATATGAATGGACCTGGAGATTATCATACTAAGTGAAGTAAATCAGACAAAGACATGGATCATGTGATATTGCTTTTTTGCAGAATCTTAAAAAACTGATACAAATGAAGTTACCACACAGACTCACAGACTTCAGACAATGAACTTCAGTGACTAAGGGAAAAAGTTGGAGGGCGAGACAGATTTGGAATTTGGGATTGACATATACACACTATTAATGTTTAATACAGATAACCCACAAGGACTTACTGTATAGCACAAAGAACGCTACTCAATATTCTTTTTTCACCTAGATGGGAAAAGAAATTGAAAAAGAATAGATACATGTGTATGTATAACTGAATCATTTTGCTATACTCCTGAAACTAACAAAACATGGTTAATCAACTGATCCAACATAAAATTTAATAAAAGAGAAAGGAATGAGAAAAATAAATTTATGTTCAAAAAATTACATGTACAATTGCTACAGTTCATATTATATTTCTATCAAGCATGTTGGAATCAAGATTTCTTGATTTAAGACACAAACTGCATCTAATCCCTTGCCACTGGCTCAACTTTTAAACAGATGCAGCTTCATTTCCACCTTTTATTGAGAAGACCCGGGTATTGCAATTCTTCTCCTCAGACATTTGCAGGTAAGACAAAGACATTAATGTATTTCTTTAAGTCAGAATTATTTCCCCAAGTGACAAAAGATAAATCAAGAAGACCACACTCAATAGTAGTATATTAGAAAAGTAAAATAAATTTAAGGAAGTTTTTGATATATTAATAAATACAATATAGAATTCATAATGTGTTTATTACATTTCTGAAAACTGAAAGATGTAGAAGGGTATTTTGCATAATGCAAATCATTTTCTTCTTTGTCGTTTCTAAGCAAGAGCTATTTGTTCCTCTCTTTTACTGAAGTAGTAGTATGCTTAATAACAGTCAAGAAAGACATGCCCAATCTTCCTTAAAATGTCTAAAATGGTGAGATTCCAGGCACAGATCTATGTTAATGTGCTGACACTACAGCATCCATTCAAATTGGCAGGGCGCAGTAGCTTTCACACAAGCATCAGCACCCACACTGGGCAGTGGGTATGCTTGAATCCTTTAGTTTCTAAATTCTGTGTGGTGTGAGAAAGCTTTGAAGATCTCTGAAACTTTTCTTATCTGTAAAATTGAAGAGAGCAGAATTTCTTCAAATAAGGTCATCTGGGTATCAAAAAAAAAAAAAAAGTATATAGTGGGATCCAGTACATTGTCGAGGTTATGGTGGATAGCTGTAAATGATGGGCGTGTAGAAGGCAGATATTAAACACCAGCAGGCGCACACTCAAGCAGAATTTCTCTCCATGAGTAAGTTTTGGAACATTGAAACTTTATTTTTATCTCATTTAAACTGGGCACAAATTAAGGATTTGAGAGAGTCATCGATAATTAATCCACAGAAGAAATGAACTATGAGATATGTCTGCTATATAAATACTCTATGTGGTTAGTCGCTCAGTCATGTCCAACTCTTTGCGACTCTGTGGACTGTAACTCTGTGGCCCACCAGGCTCCACTGTCTGTGCGATTCTCCAGGCAACAAAACTAGAGTGGTTGCCATTCCCATCTCAAGGGATAAATATTGCAGTTCACAAACAAAAATTAATCTCAGAAGCTTTTGAAAACAAAGGTAAGAATAGCTCATATTCAAGTATTGAGTTCTGGTATACCTTAAAATCTCTCGATATTTTTTTCCTAAGAATTAAACAGGAATTCTAACAAGATTACATAATTTTCCTAAGTTAACACAATAATATAAATTTAAAAATAGGAGAAAACGGATCTCCAGAACGAAGTTCAGTTTCCCAGAATGAAGCGCTTTTGTATCTGTATTCAGGTCTATTATGCTGTGTTTGCAGCTGAAATGAATCTGAAAGGAATCCCTGTGTATAGATTTATTCTTCCATCCTTGGCTTTTGCATCTCCACTTCAAAATCCGACAACCACTGTTTCTGCACAGAAAACCTTTTCTCAAAAAATTGTACCTTACATGGTGTGCTAGACATTGGCAAATGCAAAGAAGGTAAGTTTACAGGTTCTTAAAGTCACAATCCATGGCATAATTTGCATTATTCTTTAAACTGGATAAACTTAAGCCAGGATTGTTTTCCGCAAGAAATTTAAAGTGAGAAAGCAACAATGGCAGAAGGTGGTAGGCTGTTTTTGTTCTGATTTTCACTGTTTCAAAAGTTAGTTGTTATTAGGTAAAACCACCCTGATATTTTTCTGTGCTACTTTGGAAAATAAATCTTAAGGTCCTTTGCTCATTTTTTAACTGAGTATTTTTTTGAGTTGTGTGAATTCCTTGTATATTTTGGATATTACTTACTTACAGGATACAAGTTCTGAAAATATTTTTTCCCATCCCATAGGTAGCCTTTTCATTTTTGATGGTGTCCTCTGCTGTGCAGAATCTCTGTGGTCTTTTTAGATTTAGGATAAAATTAAAATAGTTACCAGAATACTTTAAACATCCCAACTTATCTAACATTTTTCTAACTTTCTACCCTGCTGCTGCTGCTGCTGCTGCTAAGTCGCCCCAGTCGTGTCCGACTCTGTGCGACTCCGTAGAGGGCAGCCCACCAGGCTCCCCCGTCCCTGGGATTCTCCAAGCAAGAACACTGGAGTGGGCTGCCATTTCCTTCTCCAGAACTCAGTCCATGAGGTCGAAAAGAGTCAGATACGACTTAGCAACTAAGTTCAACATCAGCAAAGCTTAGCTGCTGAACACAAAGTTACAACCATATACCTTCACGTTTGAGGTAGTAATGTGCCTATGGACTGATAATATTTTAAAGAGATTCTTCTTTCTTTCTTCACACCTACACCAATATGAAATAGGTGAGCAAAATACGATAAACTCCAAATTTTGAGTCAATTCTTGTTTGGAGACTTCCTGAAATACACTTATTTTTATTTACCATTTTGCCATTTTCTAAAAATAAGTGTATTTCAGGAAGTCTCCAAACAAGAATTGACTCAAAATTTGGAGTTTATCGTATTTTGCTCACCTATTTCATATTGGTGTAGGTGTGAAGAAAGAAAGAAGAATCTCTTTAAAATATTATCAGTCCATAGGCACATTACTACCTCAAACGTGAAGGTATATGGTTGTAACTTTGTGTTCAGCAGCTAAGCTTTGCTGATGTTGAACTTAGTTGCTAAGTCGTATCTGACTCTTTTCGACCTCATGGACTGTAGCCCGCCAGATTCCTCTTTTCATGGAATTTCCCAGTGAAGAAAATAGAGTGGTTGCCATTTCCTCCTCCAGGGGATCTTCCTGACCCAGTGATCAAACCTGCATCTCCTGTATTGGCAGGCGGATTTTTTTACCACTGAGCTACCAGGGAAGGCCAGCTAAGCCTTACTTATAGGAAATAAACACCTAAGGGATGACTGGTTACATTTCTTTTTTGTTATTGTTCAAAAGCAATTAGATGCTATAATCGTCTCTAACCCTCACCATCCAATTAGTAGTCAAAGCAAACTTTGCATTTCATTTTTAACTTAAAAAGCTTTATCTTCAAGGAAATCTTTTCTGAGAGGGATGTATAATAAGAAAAAGTATTTATATCATTTGTCTTTTAAACCTTGCTTGCAGGAAAACCTGTGTATATTTCACTTCCTCATTTTTAACATTGAAGTCCAGAAATTGCAGAATCTATTGAAGGCTTAAGTCCAAATGAAGAACATAGCATGTACCTAGATGTTGAACCTGTAAGCAACTACATTATTGACCTGTTTGGTTTAACATTATTTTTTTAATGAAAGAAAAATTAAATTCTCTCCATTTTCTCAATCACATTTATTGGTTATATTTATTGCATCACAATCTTGATAAATTACTTACTTTTATATCAATGAAAATTATATTTTTTTTCCTATTGTTATTGTTATTTTTCCTATGGTTATTGTTTTTTTTCCTATTGTTTCCTTTTTTTTTTTCCTATTGCTTATGAGATGAAATAATTCTGTTTTAGTTTTTAGCATGTGAAATTTTATAGATCTTTTTAATTGTTCATAGGTCAGGGAAAGCAATGATAGAAATGATTTTACTTAAAACAATTTGGTATAAAGTACAATTTTATGCTCATTTTATAACTTAACTGCAAGTACTGCTCACTTGAAGGGACACTGTAGATTACAAGCAATTAAAAGATTTTACAGATATATATGCATTTGAGGTAAGATTCATTATACTCAGTGTAGGGGAAAAATCTATTAAATTTCCTATAGAGTAACAGTTTTCAACTTTTCATTTATTTTAATATTCTCCTATTCAAAGTTTAAATGATATGCCAGCATTTTAGGAGTCACATGTCAGTTTAAGGAATAATAAGTAGTATTATAATTATATGGATGATATATGGGTTCTGACTGATATATACTTAATCATGCAAAGTTCAGGATTTATAGACAGTATAAATAGTACTGGGTTTCAGTACTATTGTTGTGGATCCCTCAAAACCAGTTCAAATAAATATCTTAAATTTAAATAAAGCCTAGGCATTAGGATGGGCAAAGGAATTTTGTGTGCATATATATGCATGGGTATATACATCTGTATACACCCATTCATGCACACACAAAATTTAATTATGGAGAATTATGTGTGCATGAAGCAATATGTCCAATTAGTTATTTAATAAATTTCAAGTAGTAGAGTTTCACTTTAGGTTTTATGTAACAGTAAAAATAAATTTTGGATTTATAAAATACTTTTTTTTTTAAGGAAGTTGATAATTAGTTTGTTCTGTCTTTAGATAACTGGATTCACTCTACGGTTTGCAAAACAACTGCAGATCAATATACTGGTTAAACCAGCAAGAAAAATTGAGTGAGTCTCTTGAACAAGTTTCATTATGATTTTTAGTATTTTCCTGTAAGAATGAGAGTATATCTATGAAAAGAAGGGGAAAGAATATAAAATTCAACTTCTCTAAGTTAGAAAAATATCATATATTAACATGCATATATGCAATCTAGAAAAGGGACACTGATGAACCTATTGGCAGGGCTGGAATAGAGATGAAGATGTAAGAATGGATGCGTGGACACAGCAAGGGAAGGAGAGGGTAGAATGAATTGAGAGAGCAGCCCTGGCATAAACACACAACCATGTGTAAAACAGGTAGTGGGGAGCTGCTGTATAGCACAGGGAGCTCAGCTCAGAGCTTTGTGATGATGTAGAGGGGTGGCAGGGAGGCTGAAGATGGAGGGGATTTATGTATACTTATAACTGATTCACGCTGTTGTACAGAAGAAACTAACACAGCACTGCAAAGAATTATACTCCAATGTAAAAAAAAAAAATCTGTTTTTTAAAGTAATGTAGATGATCAGAGTTATTTAGCCCAAGGCATTGACCAAACACAGATAATAATAGGAGTCATGAAAGTAAAAATCTACCTGTACCTCTATAAAACAAAATGTTGGTAAATAGAAATAAAAGAAAGTCTACTGAAATTTAGGTAGCTGGACTAGGAAGACAGGCAGTGAATGGACTGCATAAACAAATTTGTATGAGGAAAATATATATGCACAGACAAAAAGGTAAAAGGAGATATGAAAAATTGTATAAGCATGGTTATATCCTTCCATGTTGGCACTGTAAGAGGTTTGCAGCTCAACTCTTGCTACCAGCTGTATTACTGATATTCTTAAAAGATTTAGAGATAAGATTTTTTTCTAATTTCTACATAAATTTAGAATATCTGCCCCTTTATGAATGTCAAAACAGGCTACTAAAGAAAAGCATGACCATTAAATGATTTGAAGACCTATGTCCAAGAATTTCTGACTGAAGAAACTGTAAGCTGTGGATTAACGTATTCTTTGTCACTATCAGTTCAGTTCAGTTCAGTTCAGTTGCTCAGTCGTGTCCGACTCTTTGCAACCCCATGGACTGCAGCACGCCAGGCCTCCCTGTCCATCACCAACTCCCAGAGTTCACTCAAACTCACGTCCATCGAGTCGGTGATGCCATTCAGCCTACTCATCCTCTGTCTTCCCCTTCTCCCACCTTCAATCTTTCTCAGCATCAGGGTTTTTTCAAATGAGTCAGTTCTTCACATCAGGTTGCCAAAGTATTGGAGTTTCAGCTTCAGAATCAGTCCTTCCAATGAATATTCAGGACTGGTTTCCTTGAGGATGGACTGGTTGGATCTCCTTACAGTCCAAGGGACTCTCAACACCACAGTCTTCTCCAACACCACAGTTCAAAAGCATCAATTCATTGGCACTCAGCTTTCTTTATAGTCCTACTCTCACATCTATACATGACTACTGGAAAAACCATAGCTTTGATTAGATGGACCTTTGTTGGCAAAGTAATGTTTCTGCTTTTTAATATGCTATCTAGGTTGGTCATAACTTTACTTCCAAGGAGCAAGTGTCTTTTAATCTCATGGCTGCAATCACCATCTGCAGTGATTTTGAAATCTAAAAAAATAAAGTCTGTCACTATTTCCACAGTTTACCCATCAATTTGCCATGAAGTGATAGGACCAGATGCCATGATCTTAGTTTTCTGAATGTTCAGCTTTAAGCCAACTTTTTCACTTTCCTCCTTCACTTTCATCAAGAGTCTCTTTAGTTCTTTGCTTTCTGCCATAAGAGAGTCATATGGATATCTGAGGTTATTAATATTTCTCCTAGCACTCTTGATTCCAGCTTGTGCTTCCTCCAGCCCAGAGTTTCTCATGATGTACTCTGCATAGAAGTTAAATAAGCAGGGTGACAATATACAGCCTTGACGTACTCCTTTTCCAGTTTGGAGCCAATTTGTTGGTCCATGTCCAGTTCTAACTGTTGCTTCCTGACCTGCATACTGGTTTCTCAGAAGGCAGGTCAGGTGGTCTGGTATTCCCATCTCTTGAGGAATATTCCACAGTTTGTTGTGATCAACACAGTCAAAGGCTTTGGTTTAGTCAATAATGCAGAAATTTTTCTGGAATTTTCTTGCTTTTTTGATGATCCAAAGGATGTTGGCAATTTGATCTCTGGTACCTCTGCCTCTTCTAAAACCAGCTTGAACATCAGGAAGTTCACGGTTCACATATTGCTGAAGCCTGGCTTGGAGAATTTTGGACATTACTAGCATGTGAGATGAGTACAATTGTGTGGTAGTTTGAGCATTCTTTGGCATTGCCTTTCTTTGGAATGAAAATTGACCTTTTCCAGTCCTGTGGCCACTGCTGAGTTTTCCAATTTGCTGGCATATTGAGTGCAGCACTTTCACAGCATATCTTTTAGGATTTGAAATAGCTCAACTGGAATTCGATCACCTCCACCAGCTTTGTTCATAGTGATGCTTCCTAAGGCCCAGTTAATTTCACATTCCAGGACGTCTGGTTCTAGGTGAGTGATCAAACCATTGTGATTATCTGGGTTGTGAAGACCTTTTTTGTATAGTTCTTCTGTGTATTCTTGCCACTTCTTCTTTTCTTGAATAAACTCATGCAGTAATAATCCAATATGATGAAAAAACATATATAAAATAAAATTTCAACTTCTTTGGCTTAATTCATTAAATCGTTAAATGCTAATAACTTTCATTTGCAATTTAGAATTATATCTAGTTTGTATTGAAATGGTATTTACACACATTTTGGAATGAGTGTATAGTGGTACTGCTCATTCCACTAGCTGTCCAAATATTTCTATGACAGTAGTTTCCAGAATTCAAAGTTTAGTTTTGAAAGGTTGTTGCCGAACTACAAAAGACCGGGATTCTTGGCCGCCGGAGGAGAAGAATTCAATCCAGGGCCAAAGACGCAGCTTAATCGCTCAGAGCTTTCGTGTAATAAAGTTTTATTAAAGTATAAAAGAGATAGAGAAAGCTTCTGACATAGACATCAGAAGGGGGCAGAAAGAGTACCCCAACGCTAGTGTTAGCAATGGAGTTATATACTTTTAATTATTTGATGATAATAATAATATTTGATAATTATAATTATCGAATATTATAATAATCAAATTATAATTATCAAAATATTATAATTTGATAATAATTATTTTATAATAATCAAATTTTTATTGAATTTGATTATTAATCAAATTAATAATAAGTGAATCAAAACAATGTCTGGAGGTTGTAAAGACCTTACTAGACCCACTCCCATAATTTACATTTTATGTTAACAGGATTAGCCAGAAGGTTTTTTTTTTTCCAGAAACTGTCCTCAAGTAGGTTACATTATTGCTATATACTCCTGAGGAATACAGAGGATAAAAAAGTTTGTCCTCTCCTCCTCGAGAGTTCCAGACTCCTCTGTCCTTGGGGACCCCGGACTTCTTATCAACCTGCCTAGGAATTTACTCTCTCAGTTTCCTGGGCATCACTTGTTGAAAGGGAAAATAAATGATTAGAAAAAGTGAATCTAATTATAAATATATATTAGAAAGATTCATAGAGTGATTATAAAACTCAGAAACAGACATTAAAATTTAAATGATTCATCATGTGGAACAAAAATCAAGGAATTTAACCAAGACGCAACAGCAACTAGTTTATGAACATTCATGTATAGAGATAATTACTAACATTTCTTTTATGCATGGATAATATATAATTATTTCCATAATTATTTAATATTTTATAATCATTTTCAATGTATATTACAGAGCATTAAAGCCTCTGGAGCAGAACTATTTGGTGCCTATTCTTTGGCTTAATGAGGTTAGTATTTTTATCTATTAGTCACTAAAATAGCAAACATCTTTGTAAATAGAAAAAACCTTAGACGATTGAAAACTGAGTAAGTGTGCATAGTATTTGAAGTTGTATGAGTTTCCATTACTCATGTAGGCAAGTTTATACATTATTAATTATATAATTAATTATTGTGAAAGAACAAAGCCATGCAGAAATATCAGGATTATGTTAGATTTCAGTGTTTTTATTTTAGAAAGACAAAGTACTTCCTATCATTTAAGATTATTTCCATAATGCATCTATTAAACTCTATCTCTTGTCATAGTGCTTGGCATGGGGAAGAGTCATGCAAACATGACATTCCAAATAACTCAGTGTGAGTATTGTAGTGTTAATAAAAGCCAACCAAGTTTATAAAGATGAGTTTATAGTAAATGTAGGCAGTTTATCTCCTGACAAGACATTTTTAGTGTAAAAATCATGGACTGGATTAGTCACAGAATTAGGAAATGCATTGTATAAGCATTTAGAGGAAGAAAACTGCTGACCCTTGATATTTCCCTCTGTCACTAAGAAACACTCTTTGGGAAACTGGAAAATATTTCTGTAAGACCAGTGTATTGAACAAAGAAGTCAGTGTATTGAAGAATGCTATATAACGTGTTTAAAGGGAAATGATTGTATTTCTCTAAATATTCCACCTTGGCATTTATTACCTTCTTTGACATGCAAAGAGACTTCCACTAGCCTGTTTTACAGAAAAAAATAACTAAAATTTATGCAGTGTTTTGAAAAAAAAAAAAACAAACTGATACATAAATTGAAGGTTTTGAGTATTTTGCTTCACTAAACTACCCCAAAAACACTATTAACTTTATTACAGACTGCCACCATTGGTGATGAGAAGGCAGCAATGTTCATAGATCAAGTAACTGGAAAAATAAACCTCCTTCGCCTGGTACAAATAATCTTATGGAGTATTGGTACAGTGATGTTTGTTGCTTTTATGATTTCATACTGTGCATGCCGAGTGGAGTGTTAAATAAGTATATAATAAAAATTATATACAGCTGCTATAACATTAGTTTATATATTACTTGTTTTCATTTTATCAAAAAGAGGTTATAAATTAGGCTACAAATATTTCTGGATCTGTCTAGTCAACAATTGTTTTTAATATCTCTTTGAAGTTTTGAGATGTTTTTCCAGTGCTCATGTATGGATGTGAGAGTTGGACTGTGAAGAAAGCTGAGTGCCAAAGAACTGATGCTTTTGAACTGTGGTGTTGGAGAAGACTCTTGAGAGTCCCTTGGACTGCAAGGAGATACAACCAGTCCATCCTAAAGCAGACCAGTTCTGGGTGTTCATTGGAAGGACTGATGCTGAGGCTGAAACTCCAATACTTTGGCCACCTCACGCAAAGAGTTGACTCATTGGAAAAGACCCTGGTGCTGGGAGGGATTGGGGGCAGGAGGAGAAGGGGACAACAGAGGATGAGACGGCTGGATGGCATCACCGACCCGATGGACGTGAGTTTGGGTGAACTCCGGGAGTTGGTGATGGACAGGGAGGCCTGGCGTGCTGGCTGCGATTCATGGGGTCAAAAAGAGTCGGACACGACTGAGCGACTGAACTGAACTGAATGTAAATTAAAACATAAATGAAGGCTGAATGAATAATAAGCCCTAGTAATACCAAGCAGATCACTACATTACATCTTTCTTCTGAGAGGAATGTGCTAAAATATGAAGTCATCACTTTTGAAAAGTTAAAATGTTGCACAAAAGCTAAATGTGTTCTAACTTTTCATTTCTTGATTACTTCTAGCTAATTATTTTAAAATCACAAATAATTAATAAAATCACAGACTAGTAAAGTTTATATATAAATGATAACGGTAGATATTTGGGGAGACTGAAATTTACAAGAGAAAAGAAAATAGAAAGGTTTATTAAATAAGCTAGGAATTAAGGAGAAATAGAAACTCAATAAATGATAGTAAGAAAACAGGATAAATATGCTATTTTAAGATGAAGATAACATATTAATATAAAGGATTGTAGCATAAAAATATGCTACAATCACAGTACAAAATCAGTGTGTACCCCACATGTTTAATGTTGAAGCCTTGATGAATTATTACAATTCATGAACTAAAATTGAATACAATAGTATAAAGAATAGAAGAAAAACAAGTCAATACAGTAAAACTAAATTACTCAGAGTTTACAGGAAAAATCAGGTAAATGGGGACAGTAGGAGTTTAAGCAAAATTGAAGACATGGCTCAGGTCTCTGTGTTTTAGTTATTAGTGCCTATGCCCCCTTGTAATAGAGGAACATCTGACTCAATCTTCCCTAAATGAAGCCTTTAATAATCATATGTGGCATTGGTGTGGCCTGGTAGGGTGTGGGGAGGATTTTCCACTTACATTAGGTTCCATCCACCCTTCTTCTCAGGAAAATCAAAAAATATATACAATCAAAATAAAAGCAAATATACTTGCTATGAAAAATTACAACTTCAAAACAAGTCTTCTTACTCTACTTTCAATCAGATTGTTGACTGTATGATGTCTTATACAGAAATTCTGGAGCTGCCACTGATAATGACTGACCTTCTATTATGCACCAAAATTATGATAACCATTTTACATGAATTATCACAACTAATCTCTAAGAAAATTTTATACTTCCAGTAGCCAGGGATTCACCAGTATTCATTCTATCTGTCTTTTTGAGACATTGCAGAAAATTTTAACAGTGCAAATCTGTTCATTTTCTAAGTGTGACATCAGTCAAACTGAATTATTTATAAAAAAAAGTAAAACAGGACATGCAACAGTATGTAAGAATGAGAACTTGGGCCTAGGAAGACCACTCAATCTTTTGTTCTGATGCTTTCTGCCTATATTTATTCACTAAAAAGACTGAATACTTCTGCCTACAATCTATCTGAACAGAATATTCAAAATGCTAATCTAATATATTCACATTGCAATGAAGGAAATATTGTATCACCTTTAAGACCTGTCATTAGTCAGGTAACAAATAAGTTACGATTAAACAAAGTAATTCACATGACCATTTATACAACAGAAAAGATTATCCACTTAAAAGCCATATTACAACAAAAACTTGTTCTGGTGGGAAAATATGCTTTTCAAAATGAAGTGTAATAGTTGTAAATTTTTCTGTATTCTTCCCTGTAACTGTTATGTAATATATTTCATCAATGCTAAATGAACCCTGAATACCCAGTATCTTGGGGCTTTATGTGGCTAAATTAAGGTGAAAGATGGAGAACTCTCTAACATGTCACTGCCAACAAGTATATTGATTTTTCTTAAACATCTGATGGTTGCAGTGGAAAGCTACTGCTCTTTACACAATGTTCTTTTTTTTCCCTTTACAGAGAACACTGTTCTCTATAGATTACTTGATTTACTAGATTTAGAAGAATCACAGATATAGATTTCCTTAAACAGGCCTCATGTTGAATATTTAATAATTATGCCTGTGGGCAGATTTATAAACAATTGAAAAATAAGAAGATAGATGTACAGGAGGGAATAAAGCAAAGATGGTAGAGCTAAGGTGTGGTTTTATTCACAGAGAGAATAAACCAGTAGTCTTTCTGAAAGTAGCAGTATATACACCACTAAACGGAGGGTGGTCTGAAGGGACACAAGGAGTGGAAATGCTCATTCAGAGCAGATTTAATGAGTGACCCTCTTCATCTGACTGCGTGCAGCTCTTGAGAGCTGGGAAGGAGGCTTTCATGAACCCTGGAATGGGAAAATAATTGTCTTATCCATGAAGTGCATCAGAGAATCTTTCTCTCCAGCTTGAGAAGCTGGGTTAATTACTAGAAAATATGACATCTTCAATATAAAGAATGTCAGAATTACCTATTTTTTCCACAACTTTCTGATAAGTACTAAGTACTTACTATCTTCTTTCCAGGGAGCAAATGAGTCTTCACATTCACGCATGGGCTACGTCAGGACCATTCTTAATATCGACGTACAAAATGAAGATTTGATGTGCTTTATCTTTGCAAGCACACCTTATCTTAGAGTTGAAGAACCAGTGGCCTTTTTTGTTTTTGTTTTGCACTGAGCATAAGCACATTTCTAAAGAATTACTAAGATGCCATCCACACTTGGAACAAAAATAGGTACCTTTTAAAATTCAACATACACACAACAACAACTTGAATTAAGTTTCCACAGACCTCACTTATTCATGATACAATTATTTTTATTGGGTATTGATTTACTAATTGGTTCCCTGGTGGTAAATATGGCAGAGGACTGGACAACCTAAACAAATCCTGGATCTTGAACACTTGTCTTCCTCAAAGAGGAAATATGATTACCCTTATCAGTGTCCCTGCAACAACACAGACTCCAAGACTGTTGGTACATTGCATTTCACGAGGATCAACTATTTTGAAAGGCATTTAAGAATGGTAACCAAATGCTTGGCCTCTGAACCATTTATTATCCATTACTTCATTTTCTTTCTTTATGGAATTATTTGTAATCATGCTTTCTTTAACAATATATGCTTATATTTTTCTCAATGATGATGTAAATGGGTATGTAAAAGGATTTTGTCATTTTCCACGTTCATCAGCTCTTCTGGAAAACTGAATACATTTCAATCTTTTCACTCAGCTACATACAACTTATGCTTGGCAATTTCAGAATGCTGTGCTAGGAATTCTCTGGTGGTCCAATGGTTAAGAATCTTCCAACCAATGCAGGGGACCCAGGTTTGAACTCTGGTCCAGGAAGATTCCACATACAGCAAGACAGCTAAGCCCAAGTGCTACAATTACTGAGGCCCATGCACCTAAAGCCCATGCTCTGCAACAAGAGAAGCCACAAGGAGAAGCCCATGTATCACAACAAGTAGCCCCTGCTTACCACTACTAGAGAAAGCCTGCACATAGTAATGAGGACCCAGCACAGCCAGAAAATAAATAAATAAAAATAAAAAGAATTCTGTGCTAGTGTTAAGAGATGTAAATGAAAATAAAAAGTATTGCGTGAAGGGGTACAATCAGTTGAATGTGCATTAATAGTTACCTATTAATATTTCTTGCTTTCACAGTCACCGCAGAAAGACTGGTTTCATTCATTAAAAGATGCCCCGTGCTTTGCCTAGTTCCTGTTGTATCACAAAACATTCAGTCTAATGTTCTGTGTGAAGTAGTCTATTTGAATTTTTATTTCTTTATGCATCTGTGTTTCTTTCTGAAACATTCTTTCTAAATTCAATCTTGACCACATTTTTCTAAATTAATTTTTATAAGGTTTTTCATTTTCTTTTCCTTTTTAAAATGCATTTCTTAAACTGCTGCATTCAATATGCCAGCAAATTTGGATAACTCAGCAGTGGCCACAGGACTGGAAAAGGTCAGTTTTCATTCCTACCCCAAAGAAAGGCAATGCCAAAAAATGTTCAAACTACTGCACAGTTGCATTCATTTCACATGCTAGCAAAGTAATGTTCAAAATACTTCAGGCTAGGTTTCAACAGCATGTGAACTGAGAACTTCCAGATGTACAAGCTAGATTTAGAAAAGGCAGAGGAGCCAGAGATCAAATTGCCAACATCTGTTGGATCAGAGAAAAAGAGAATTCCAGAAAAATATCTACTTCTGTTTCATTGACAATGCTTAAAGCCTTTGAGTGTGTGAATCACACAAATTGTGGAAAATTCTTCAAGAGATGGAGATACCAGAGCACCCTGCCTGCCTCCTGAGAAACCTGTATGCAGGTCAAGAAGCAACAGTTAGAACCAGACATGAACAATAGACTGGTTCCAAATTGGGAAAGGAGGACGTCAAGGCTGTATACTGTCAGCACTTATTAACTAATATGCAGAGTATATCATGCCAAATGCTGGGATGGATGAAGCACAAGCTAGAATCAACACTACTGGGAGAAATGTCAATAACCTCAGATATGCGGATGATACCACTCTTATGGCAGAAAGCAAAGAGGAAATAAAGAGCCTCTTGATGAAGGTGAAAGCAGAGAGTGAAGAAGTATGTAAAGTTTAAAAATAAAATAAAATTTAAAAAAAAATGAAGATCATGGCAGTGGGTCCCATCACTCCATAGCAAATACACTGGGAAACAATGGCAACAGTGACAGACTTTATTTTCTTGGACTCCAAAATCACTGCAGATGGTGACTGCAGCCATGAAATGAGAAGATGCTTAATCCTTTGCAGAAAAGCTATGACAAACTTAGACAGTGTATTAAAAAGCAGAGACATGACTTTACCAACAAAGGTCTGTACAGTCAAAGCTACGTTTTTGTGTTTTGTTTTTTTTTTCAGTAGTCTTGTACAGATGAGAGAGTTGGACCATAAAGAAGGTTGAGTGTCAAAGAATTGATGCTTTCAAATTATGGTGTTGCAGAAGACTCTTAATGGTCCCTTGGACTGCCAGGAGATCAAACCAGTCAATCCTGAAGGAAATCAGCCCTGAATGATCACTGGAAGGACTGATGCTGAAGCACCTATACTTTGGCCACCTGATGTGAAGAGCTGACCCATTGGAAAAGCCTCTGAGCTGAGAAAGATTGAGGGCAGGAGGAGAAGGGGACAATAAAGGATGAGATGGTTGGATGGCATCAAGTCCACCAAATTGATGGACATGAGTTTGAGTAAACTCCAGGAGATGGTGGAGGGCAGGGAAGCCTTGGGACTCACAAAGAATCAGACACAACTGACTGATTAACAAATTTTAATTGCTTTGTTTGCCTACTAAAATCCAAGAGTAATTCAGTCTCCTCACATTAGGTGCCACAGTAAACGCTGAAAACCGCAAACTGAGATATCACCGTTTCTGAAGGATCTTTGAAAAATTCAAAGATACTCAAAACATACTGACAAAAGGTCTTTTAACTGGGAGGGTTTAAATGATATTTCCTAAGCTACAGTAACACATCAGTGTGGTACTGGCACAAAACAAAAAATATTGATCAATGGAAGAGGACAGAATGCCCAGAAATAAACCCATGAACCTATGGTCAATTAATCTATGACAAAGGAAGAAAGAATATGCAATGGAGAAAAGACAGTCTCTTCAATAAGTGGTGCTGGGAAAACTGGACAGCTACATGTAAAAGAAAGAAATTATACCATTCTCTAACACTACACACAAAAAGATATTCAAAATGGCTAAAAGACCTAAATGTAAGACCAAATACTATAAAACTCTGAGAGGAAAACATAGGCAGAACACTCTTTGACATAAATCACAGCATTATCTTCTTGGATTCACCTCCTAGAATAATGAAAAAAAAAAGGGACCTAATTAAATTTGAAGACTTTTCACAGCAAAGAAAACCATAAATAAAAAGACAACTCACAAAATGAGAGAAAATACTTGCAAATGAAGCAATTATCAAGGAATTAATATCCAAAATGTACATATGCTGAAGTGACTTAGCAGCAGCAGCTCAATATCAAAAAACGAACAATCCAATCAAATATGGGCAGAACATCTAAACAGATACTTCTCTGAAGAAGACATATAGATGGCCAAAAAAGCACACGATATGATACTCAACATCTCTAATTACTGGAGAAATCCAAATCAAAACTACAATGAGGTATCACCTCACATCGTCAAAATGGCCATCATCAAAAAATCTATGAACAGTAAATGCTGGAGTTAGTGCTGAGAAAAGGGAACCCTCCCACACTGTTGATGAGAATGTATATTGATACAGCCATTCCGGACAACAGTATGAAGGTTCATTAAACACTAGAAATAGAGCTACCATATGATCCCAGTAATCCCATTCCTGAGCATATACCCAGAGAAAACCACAATCTGAAAAAATACACACACCCCACTGTTCATTGCAGCACTATTTAGCTAAGACACGGAAACAAACAACCCATTGATTGATGACTGCATAAACAAGATGTGGTACATATATACAAAGCAATATAAAAAAGCATGAAATAATGGCATTTGCAGCAACATGGATGGACCTAGAGATTTTTATACTAGTGAAGTAAGTCACAGAAAGATATCATATGGTATCACATATATGGAATCTTAAAAAAAAATGATACAAATGAGCTTCTTTACAAAATAGAAATAGACTCACAGATTTCAAAAACACATTTATGGTTACCAAATGGGAAGGTGGGGGGAAGGATAAATTAGGAGTTTGGGATTAACAAATACATACTGCTGCTGCTGCTGCTAAGTCACTTCAGTCATGTCCGACTCTGTGCGACCCCATAGACGGCAGCCCACCAGGCTCCCCCGTCCCTGGGATTCTCCAGGCAAGAACACTGGAGTGATTTTGCCATTTCCTTCTCCAATGCATGAAAGTGAAAAGTGAAAATGAAGTTGCTCAGTCGTGTCCGACTCTTAGCGACCCCATGGACTGCAGCCTACCAGGCTCCTCCATCCATGGGATTTTCCAGGCAAGAGTACTGGAGCGGGGTGCCATCGCCTTCTCCGAACATATACATACTACTGTATATAAATAACTAACAGAGACTTACAGTACAGTACAGGGAACTCAACTCATTCTGTAACCATTCATTTAGGAAAAGAATCTTTTTATTTTTTAATATAAATTTATTTATTTTAATTGGAGGCTAATTACTTTACAATATTGTATTGGTTTTGCCATACATCAACATGAATCCACCACAGGTATACATGTGTTCCCCATCCTGAACCCCCCTCCCACCTCCCTCCCCATACCATCCCTCTGGGTCGTCCCAATGCACCAGCCCCAAGCATCCTGTATCATGCATTGAACCTGGACTGGCGAGTCGTTTCACATATGATATTATACCTGTTTCAATGCCATTCTCCCAAATCATCACACCCTCGCCCTCTCCCACAGAGTCCAAAAGACTGTTTTATACATTTTATACATTTCGCTGTCTCGCATACAGGGTTATCATTACCATCTTTCTAAATTCCATATATATGCGTTAGTATACTGTATTGGCGTTTTTCTTTCTGGCTTACTTCACTCTGTATAATAGGCTCCAGTTTCATCCACCTCATTAGAACTGATTCAAATGTATTCTTTTTAATGGCTGAGTAATAAATATATCTATATTTATAACTGAATCACTATGTTGTACACTTGAAATTAACATGTTGCCAATCACCTACACTCCAATTAAAAATAAAAAGCTAAAAATATATTGTGATACTGACACACACACACAAAACAACCTTGCAACTTTGGAAGATCATAGCATCTGTGAACTGACTGCCCAGTAACTCTTCTTTCTCCTCTGTCAAAACTAGTAGCCCAGGAAAAATTACTCAAACTAACTTATGGAAATAGCAAAAATTTTATTATTACTATGCTGCACTATTATATGGAGAAGGCAATGGCACCCCGCTCCAGTACTCTTGCCTGGAAAATCCATGGATGGAGGAGCCTGGTGGGCTGCAGTCCATGGGGTCGCTAAGAGTCGGACACGACTGAGCCACTTCATTTTCACTTTTCACTTTCATGCATTGGAGAAGGAAATGGCAACCCACTCCAGTGTTCTTGCCTGGAGAATCCCAGGGACGGCGGAGCCTGGTGGGCTGCCGTCTATGGGATCACACAGAGTCGGACACGACTGAAGCGACTTAGCAGCAGTAGCAGCACTACTATATTTTAGACTTTACGTTACTTACAAGCTAATACGTTGGCAGGAGACATACAAAACTCCTGGGACAGAGACAAAAGACTTTGTAACAGCTCAGTAAAAAGCATGCGTATCAGCCTGTCTGCTGTCAGTTTCCCCTGATCTCAAACCTCACAGGGGAGATGCAACAAATTCAACCAGACTATGCACATGATAGGTTTACATCACAGCTGCTGCTGCTAAGTCACGTCAGTCGTGTCCGACTCTGTGCAACCCCATGGACTGCAGCCTCTACCAGGCTCCTCCATCCATAGGATTTTCCAGGCAAGAGTACTGGAGTGGGTTGCCGTTGCCTTCTCCACAACACAGCTGAGGAAGGCTGAATTTCAGGAATCGACCACTTTGAAAGCCAACTGGCAGGAAAGCCTCTTTTTGTTTTCTTCAGTTGTATGCTAGGCTGAGCAGGGTATTGCAGGTTAATTTTTCTCTATTCTTTTTACCTATATGATAAAAAGCTTGGTAAACTTGGGTAAAAGACACTAACTGGTTTCTTCTGGAAGGCTTCTCAGAGCTCTTAATGTGACAGAAAATATCCAAGAGGAAAAATTACTATTCAGTGTTTCCTTTAAATTTTACGACCGAGAATTCATTCTACTTAAGAATAATGAATGCCGAGTACATTTTTTAAAAAGTACTGTTGGCTATTGCTATTTTGCTTGCCTCTCATAATTCATTTCTTTGTCTTTAAAAAACACTGTACTATACTTAATCTATGCATGAATATGGACTTCCCTGGTAGCTCAACTGGTGAAGAATATGCCTGCAATACAGGAAACCCTGGTTTGGTTCCTGGGCTGGGAAGATCCCCTGGAGAAGGGATAGGCTACCTGCTCCAGTAGCCTATGCCTTGGGCTTCCTTAGTGGCTCAGAGGGTAACGAATCCGACTGCAATGCTGGAGACCTGGGTTCGATACCTGGGTTGAGAAGATCCCCTGGAGGAGGGCATGGCAACCCACTCCAATATTCTTGCCTGGGATGTTCCAGGCATCCCAGGCTCCCAGAGGAGCCTGGCGGGCAACAGTCCATGGGGGTGCAAAGGGTCAGACACAACTGAGCGACTACGCACAGCACAGCACACACATGAATATAAAGTACTTAGTGCAAAAAGAGACATGTATAAAGTGCTCAGTATTTGAAATGGTTGTTTTCCCTGTTCTGCGGCTTTCACTGACATGCTAACCTTAATCATCTGATTATGGTAGTAACTATACTGTTTTAAGGTTTTGTACCACATGACACATTCCTGGCCTACAGAGCTACTTACATAAGTGCTAACATTCCTAACTCCCTGCTGTAACTTTCTAAACTTCTTTGCTTACTCTTACATGTGAGATACCTTATTATTATTTGAATACTTCTTTACATTCAATATACTAACATTCTGTGCAACTTCTATTCACCATCCAACTATAGTTTGTGTCCCCTGAATTGTATGATAGTTGAATCTATCTGTTAATGCCATGGATATTTTGCTTTAAAAAGGGGTGTTATTACCTGTGGCACAGATAGTGGTGGCCCCAAATACTCTGTCCTCTCCCCTGAATCTCTCAGACACCTATAATCAGGAGCGGTTATACAATAAATTCTAGCAGACTGGATGGAAGTGCTATGCAAGACTTCCTCAGAGGGCTACAGAGCACTCACCTGCTGCTATACCTGACAACATGCAGAGAGACGGTGGCTCCCATCAGCCTGACTTCCTGGGTGACCTTGTGGAACACAGCCCTATCAGCTGTCAAGTCTGAAGCATGTGGTATGAGAAGGATATTCCCAGATTATCAGGACTAGGGCATAGGCAGTTTTGGAGGGCCACACTGCTTATTGCAAATGCGAAGTCCTCATAGAGGTCTTCCCTGATTACACCATATAAAGGAAGTACTCAGCCACTTTATCACATCACCTTAATTCATTATACATACTTTTTTCAAAAAGTGTTTTATCACATAGTGTAATGTAAGCTTAATAAGAAATGAGAACTAGAATCTGATGAATAATATTTGGTACTTTGTAGGTGTTCCGTAAATATTTTCTGGCCGAATTTTAAGCCACTAGGTTTTCTATAAACTCTTTGTTTATAAAATTCAGGATATATCCTTGTTTGAGAAACCATTCTGTGAACAAGACAATTCTTCTGTTCTTACATATGTACACAGACATATGTAAACAGACACACATGCACACACATGTATTTCTGTGTGTGTGCACTTGTACTTCCCTTAGCTTATCTGCTTCAAAGTTTTACATATAACAGGAAATTTTTCTCATGACTGAGAGGTTAAGGTTCAGGGGCTTTAGGCACCTACTCACATAATCTATTCGCATTTGGAGCTTAAGTTGAGTGTCATCCTCATTTACATCCATTCAGTTACTTAGGAGTAAAGCGGCTTCTTTTTTGAGTCAACATGTTTCTTCTTTATTCCTTTAGATTGTACACATTTGTCTGGAGCTCTGAAATATGCATAATCCCTCTGTAACTTAGCAGCCCTACTGAATAGAAGTACTGAACATTTCTCTATGTGAACTTTCCCACATTAGACTTCTGTGCTGTTACCCTCAGTATTTTAATGGAATATTTTAATGTATCCTTTGGTTACATTAAGAAACACTGGACCCCATGAACCACAGCATACCAGCCTCCCCATTTCCTTCACTATCTCCTCGAGTTTGTGCAGCTTCATGTCCAGAGGTGAGAAGTTAGATTTCTCAACATAGGTTGTCTCACCTTTTTAATAAGGATTTCCCAAGAATTACCAAGAACAAGATATGTTATGCAGCATTTCTAAAAAAATATTTTTGAAGAACAATCTACTGTGTAGAACGCAGTTCTAGGAAATGGTCATCCAGACAAATTGTGACCCATATTGTAAATGGGAAGGAGCAACTGGCTGAAGAACAATAGACGAGCCCAGAAACAGACCTGGCAACGACTCTGAGTGGATTTCATTTGCTTCCTCTATAAACTGAAGCAACGGAGCTAAACTAAGTGCTATTTATCTTGAAAACACTAATTCTTTAAAAAACAAGAGTATGTAACTTACCATACACTGTTACATAAATATACTAAAAAAGTTGGTAAACAAGAATCACACTGATAATATTTGAAAATAATCTGACTGAAATTATTCAGTAGAGAAAAGCCAAGAAAGTAGAAGGTCCCTGAGCTCAGAGCCCCTAGAAAAAACCAAAATCACAAATGTTTGTAGAAAAACCATCAGTGAGAAGATCAGAACCTATGAGAAAGGATCTTACAGAACTAGAGATTTATTTTTAAAAAAAACTAAACAACACAGGGAGGAAAGGCATGCCTGTGATATAGTCAACTAACATACACTGGCAAGGGCTTCCCCATCAGGCTAATGATTAAGGCTCTGCACTTCCAAACACCAAATGAAAACATGATCAGCATCACACATAATTAGGGAAATGCGTATCAACACTACAAAGAGATATCACCTCCCAATGGACAAGGTGGCTGTCATCAAAAGACTACAAACAAATGCTGGAGAGAGCCTGGAGAAAAGGGAAGCCTCTAGGCCACTGGAGGAAATGTACATTGGTATCAGTGCTGTGGGGAACAGCATGCAAGTTCCATAAAAACCTAAAGACAGAGATACCGTACGATCCAGCACACCAATTCTTAGAACTCTATCCTGAAAATAACTGTAATCTGGAAACGAAACAAAACACGTGCAGTCCAATGTGTACCGCAGCACTGTCCACCAGAGCCAACACCAGGAAATAACTGTAATGTCCACACAGAGATGAATGGATAACAAAGTTGTGGCAGGTTTATATACAGACAAGGGAATGTTACTCAACCAGAGAAAAAGAATGGAATAAGGACTCTCAGCCACATAGTATTATGATTGCTAAGTCCTAAGTGATGCAGGTAAGAGAGAAAAAGATAAATGTCATATGTTATCACTTAAAATCTCAAATTTGACACAAATGAACTCATTTGCAAAACTGAAGCAGACTCACAGACTTAGAAAACCTAATTTAGAGACACTGAAATGGAAATGTCGGGGTGAAAAGTATATCAGGAGATTCGGATTAACACATATACATCCATGTACAGAAATAGATCATCCACAAAGACTGACTGTATATAATGGGGAACCCTATTAAACACTATGAAATAACCTATAGGGGCAAAGCCTCCGAAAAAGACATGTTAGGTCTAAAGACATGTTAGGTCTATGAATATCTGCATCTCACTGCTGTACACCTACAAAACCAACATTGGAAATGAACTATACTCCAATACAAAATATTCACCAATCTGGTAAATAAAATGAAATTCCATCTATGTCACCCTCAGTCCTTGGGGACCTGATCTGGGGTCCACATCCCTGGGGCCTGTCCTCGGGCTGAGGGAGCTGAGAAGGATGTGCCGGCACATGAGCCCCTCATGGACCTGCCATATTTGTCCCTCTGTACGAACAGACAATCTCCACTCCAGGATCAGCCCTGAACACACAAGACAAGAATAATGCACCCAAAGGATGTTGGGACCTTTGGGCTAAAATTTTGAGCTTTGAAAATTTATCTAGACTCCACAACTCGCAGTGGTTGGGTTCCCACCTCTAGTCTCTTTCTTTAGAGTCGCCCCAATCAGGGCGTGCTGCGGTTCATGGGGTCACAAAGAGTCGGACAGGACTGAGTGATGAACTGAACTGAATCAGAGACCACCGCATCAGCAGCACAGTAGGTTTGAAGGTTTCAATCCTATAGGAAATCAATCCACAATATTCACTGAAATATTCATTGGAAGGACTGAAGCTGGAGCTCCAATACCTTGGCCACCAGATGCCAAGAGCCGACTCATTAGAAAAACCCTGATGCTGTGCGAGATTGGAGGCAGGAGGACAAGGGATGACAGAGGATGATGGTTGGATGGCATCACCAACTCAATGGACATGAGTTTGAGCAAGCTCCAGGAGATGGTGAAGGAAAGGGAGGCCGCCCAGCGTGCCATAGTCAACTCTGGGTTGCAAAGAGTCAGATGCAGCTGAACAACAAAGGTTTGAAGGGGCTGGGATTTGTCCTGGGCATCGGGGGTGGGAGGGCTAATGCGGAGGAAATAATGAGATACAAATGCTTGCATATGTGTTCTGCCACATGACACTCTCATTGACAAACCAGAAACAGGACTTTCACTAAGGCTCTGGTACTCTAATAACCAGAGCTGAGGAATGGAAAAATCCTGCCACCTTGTGGTCATTCCTCTAACAACACCTTTACAACCTGTGCTGATGGGAGCTTATCCCTCACAAGGCCTGAGGGCCTAGAAATGACTGCCGCCCTCAAGAAAAGGTTTGGGGTAGGTAATACCATAAAATTTGAAACAGGGCAGGCTTTCAAGAAGGCAGTTTCACTGGGTAAGTTTTATTCCAACGGATTTTTTAAAAAATCACACATGTAAAGATCCTCAGTATCACTCAATATTGCATGCAGGTGGGCTAAGTCTCCTCAGATGTTTCCCGACTCTTTGTGATCCTATGGACCACAGCTCTCCAGGTTCCTCTGTCCATGGATTGATTCTCCAGGCAAGAATAAAAGAGTGAGTTGCCATTGCCTCCTCCAGGGGATCTTCCTGACTCAAGGATCAAACCTTTATCTCTTACATCTCCTGTACTGGTTAGCGGATTCTTCACCATTAGCGCCACCTGAGGAGCCTACTATTAGAGAAATACAAATCAAAAATACAAGAAGGCATCACTGCTTCCCTAACAGCTTGCTAAAGAATCCGCTGCAATGCAGGAGACCATGGTTCGATTCCTGGGTCAGGAAGATCAGCTAGAAAAGGGATAGGCTACTATACTTCAGTATTCTTGGGCTTCCCTTGTGGCTCAGCTGGTAAAGAATCTGCCTGCAATGCAGGAGACTTGGGTTTCGATGCCTGGGTTGGGAAGATCCCCTGAAGAAGGGAAAGGCTACCATTCCAGTATTCTGGCCTGGAGAATTTCATGGACTGATCATGGGGTCACAAAGAGTTGGATGCAACTGAGTGACTTTCACTTACACTATCACCGCTCATGGATGAGAATTACCATCATTTAAGTCTACAAACAGTAAAAGCTGGGGAAAGCCTGAAGACAAGGAAACCCTCTCAGGGTTCAATATAGAGATAGAATATGGTCCAGCATTTACACTTTGGGGACTCTACAAGAGAGAACTGCAATTTCAAAAAATCACATGCAACCCAATGTTCAGCAAAGCACTATTTACAGTACAAAAGACACAGAAACAACCATAATGTCCATCCATAGATAAATGGATGAAGAAATTGTGGCCTATTTAAACAGATGAGGGACTTACTAAACTACAAAAAGAGATTGAAATAATGCCATTTGTAGCAACATAGTAGGATGACCACTAGATCCCTCTAATGGAAGAACTAAAAACCTCAGAGGAAGAAAGATATCACATGGTATCAATTATACGGAGAATCTAAAAATTTATAAAAATGAAATTATATACACAGATGAAAGAGATTCACATACTTGGAAAATTGAGGGGAATATTGGGGACGAGGAACAAATCAGGATGTAGGGATTAACACATACGCATTCACCTACAAAAAAGTGCATCATTTACAATGGGCTACACTACACAAAGGGGAATCCCACTCAAATCCCTGATATAGCCAACAGAGTCAAGGACTCAGAAAAAGGCTAGAAATTGGTCAATGTATACCTGAAGCTCGTTACTGAGCACCTTCAAAAAATACAACATTGGAAATGATGTATATTCCAATAGAAATAATGATTAATTTCACATGCGAAATGGCTACTGTACTTCCCTCAGGCCTGGGTGTTCTGGGTTAAGGTCAGCTCTTTGAGGCATCCCTTGAGGGATCCAAGACAGCACTGTGCCTCTCCAGACAGAGCTGAGGAGGAGGTGGCAGTAAATGACCCCAAATGGACATGTGGTATTTGTCCACTCTGAATGAAATCACAGTCTAGAGATCAGAGTTAGCCTCCACGGGTAAACAAGGATTTGCCCGCATAGTCACTCAGTCATGTCTGACTCTTTGAGACCCCATGGACTGTAGTCCGCCAGGCTCCTCTATCCATGGGATTCTCCAGGCGAGAATACTGGAGTGGGTTGCCATTTCCTTCTCCAGGGGGTCCTCCAGACTCAGGGATCAAACCTGTGCATCCTGCGTCTCCTGCACTGCCCATGGAATCTTTTACCACTGAGCCATCAGGGAAGAATAAACAAATGAATGCCTGACCTTGGGCTACAAGAGCTTTGAAAATCGATGTGGTCTCCTCCTCTCCAGGTGTTGGGGTAGCCGCTGGCACCATCCTTCCCCTGTCATCCCACTTTCAGATCGCCCCATCAGCAGGGTGGATTTGAAGGGGTTGGGATTTGTCCTGGGGGTCAGTGGGAGACTAATAGTGGGGAAGGAATGAGAAACAAGCCCTTAGGTGTGTGATTTGGCTCTTATCACTCTCTACAAGTCAGAAACATGACTGTTCCTAAGCCTCATATAATCAGAGTGTGGAATGAAGACACGCTGCTGCCTTCTAGCCATTTCATGTAACAGCTTTAGAATTGAGGCTGAATGGCACTTATTACTCACAAGGACTGTGGGTGTGTAAATAACACCTGCTCTCATTAATGGCCTATAGTAGGTAATCCCGTAAGAATTCCAAACAAGGCAGGACTTTAAAAAGCCAATTTAAGTGGGAAAATTTTACTCAAACATGTTAAAAAAAAAAAAAGTAGAAACTCTCAGTATCAATCATTACTAAAGAAACAAAAATCAAAAATACATGGAGGTATAACCTCCCACCAGTCATAATGGTCAATTTCAAAACTTTACAAACAATAAATGCTGGAGAGAAACTGGAGAAAAAAGAACATTCCTAAGACACTGGTGAGACTGTAAATTAGTAACAGCCACTGTGGAGAACAGCACGGAGATTCCTTAAAAACCCAAGGACAGAGATACCGTAAGGTCCGGTACTTGCATTGTGGGCCTTTACCTGGAAAGAACTGTAATTTGGAAATGTTTACGCAGCACTATTTACAGTACACAGATACAGAAAAAACATACTGTACATCCACAGATGCATGGATAAGAAATTTTGTACATTCATATAAGACAAGGAAATGTTTAGTCAGTTTAGTCACTCAGCCGTGTCTGAGTCTTTGCGACACCATGGACTGCAGCACGCCAGGCTTCCCTGTCCATCACCAATTCCCAGAGCGTGCTCAAACTCATGTTCATCAGGACAGTGATGCCACCTAACCATCTCATCCTCTGTCATCCCCTTCTCCTCCTGTCTTCAATCTTGCCCAGCATCAGGGTCTTTTCCAATGAGTCAGTTCTTCGCTTCAGGTGGCCAAAGTATTGGAGTTTCAGCTTTAGCATCAGTCCTTCCCATGAATATTCAGGACTAATTTCCTTTAGGGTGGACTGGTTGGATCTCCTTGCAGTTCAAGGGACTCTCAAGAGTCTTCTCCAACACCACAGTTCCAAACCACACCAAGGAAATGCTACTCAGTCATAAAAAAGGTTTGAAATAATGCCACTTGTTACAACATATTAGAAAGACCACTAGGTCATTCTAACTGAAGGAAGTCAGAGTGAAAAAGACAAGTATCTTATGGTATCACCTATGCAGAAAATGTTAAATTGATACAAAACTGAAAGAGACTCACAGACTTCAAAACCCAACTTAGTGACACTGATGGGATAACACTAGAAGTGAGGAATAAATCAGAAAGTTGGTCTTAACAGGTATAAGTACATGAGAGCTCACTTAGTCGTGTTCAACTCTGCAACCCCATCGACTGCAGCCTGCCAGCTCCTCTGTCCATGGGATTCTCCATGGGGTGGGTAGCCATTTTCTCCTCCAATTAACATATAACACACTCATATAGAAAAACAGAACATCCACAAGGGCCTACTGTATAAAATGGGGAAAACTACTCAACACTCTGAAATAAGCTAGAGGGTCAGGGTGTACCAAAAAGCCTTGATACTGGCCTACACATACTCGAACTTTGTTGCTTGTATCAAAAAACATACACAACTTGGAAATGAACTATACGCTAATATAATTAATGATTAATTGCTCAAGTGAAATGTCCACTATATTCCCCCCAGCCTTGGGTGACCTGAACTAAGGTCACCCTGAGGCCTGAACAATGTTGGAACCCGAGGCTGTACTGTCCTTGGCTGACAGAGCTGAGAAGGACATGCCACCAAATGAGCCCAGATGGACGTGTGGTATTTTGTCCACTCTGAATGAAACGACAATCTCCAGACCAAGGTCGATTCTCCAAACTAAACAAAGACTAATGCATTCAAAGTACGCTAGACCTCATGGCTAAAATAGCTTTAAAAATATACTTCACCCCATCATCCCCAAGTAGTGGGGTATCCACTTAACCCTGTTCCTCAGTGTTGGCCCAATTTCAGACCACAGCAGCATTAAGGTTGATTTGAAGAGGTTTGGATTTATCCTGGGGGTCAATGGGAGATAATGGAGAAGAAGTAATGAAATACAAGCCCTTGGTTATGTGTTCTGGCATTTTGCACTCGCTAATACAAGCCAGAAACTACTTACACTCAGCCTCAGGTGCTCCAATAACCAGTGTGAGAAGGAAGATATCCTGTCACCTTGTGGCCATTTCTGGTAACAACAACTTTAGTGCTGATGCTGTTGGGCCCTTACTACTCACACGACTTGTGGGCTTGTAAATGAGTCCAGCCCTTAAGAAATAGAAAGCCCAGAGATAAATCCACGCACATATGGACACCTTATCTTTGACAAAGGAGGCAAGAATATACAATGGATTAAAGACAATCTCTTTAACAAGTGGTGCTGGGAAATCTGGTCAACCACTTGTAAAAGAATGAAACTAGAACACTTTCTAACACCATACACAAAAATAAACTCAAAATGGATTAAAGATCTCAACGTAAGACCAGAAACTATAAAACTCCTAGAGGAGAACATAGGCAAAACACTCTCCAACATACATCACAGCAGGATCCTCTATGACCCACCTCCCAGAATATTGGAAATAAAAGCAAAAATAAACAAATGGGACCTAATTAAACTTAAAAGCTTCTGCACATCAAAGGAAACTATTAGCAAGGTGAAAAGGCAGCCTTCAGAATGGGAGAAAATAATAGCAAATGAAGCAACTGACAAACAACTAATCTCAAAAATATACAAGCAACTCCTACAGCTCAACTCCAGAAAAATAAATGACCCAATCAAAAAATGGGCCAAAGAACTAAATAGACATTTCTCCAAAGAAGACATACAGATGGCTAACAAACACATGAAAAGATGCTCAACATCACTCATTATCAGAGAAATGCAAATCAAAACCACTATGAGGTACCATTTCACACCAGTCAGAATGGCTGCGATCCAAAAGTCTACAAGCAATAAATGCTGGAGAGGGTGTGGAGAAAAGGGAACCCTCTTCCACTGTTGGTGGGAATGCAAACTAGTATAGCCACTATGGAGAACAGTGTGGAGATTCCTTAAAAAACTGGAAATAGACCTGCCTTATGATCCAGCAATCCCACTGCTGGGCATACACACTGAGGAAACCAGAAGGGAAAGAGACACGTGTACCCCAATGTTCATCGCAGCACTGTTTATAATAGCCAGGACATGGAAGCAACCTAGATGTCCATCAGCAGATGAATGGATAAGAAAGCTGTGGTGCATATACACAATGGAGTATTACTCAGCCATTAAAAAGAATACATTTGAATCAGTTCTAATGAGGTGGATGAAACTGGAACCTATTATACAGAGTGAAGTAAGCCAGAAAGAAAAACACCAATACAGTATACTAACGCATATATATGGAATTTAGAAAGATGGTAACAATAACCCTGTGTACGAGACAGCAAAAGAGACACTGATGTATAGATCAGTCTTATGGACTCTGTGGGAGAGGGAGAGGGTGGGGAGAATTGGGAGAATGGCATTGAAACGTGTATAATATCATGTATGAAACGAGTCGCCAGTCCAGGTTCGATGCATGATACTGGATGCTTGGGGCTGGTGTACTGGGACGACCCAGAGGGAGGGTATGGGGAGGGGGAGGGAGGAGGGTTCAGGATGGGGAACACAGATATACCTGTGGCAGATTCATTTCGATATTTGGCAAAACTAATACAATATTGTAAAGTTTAAAAATAAAATTAAAAAAAAAAGAAATGAAAGAGGAGATGGTACAAATGATAAAAAAAAAAAAGAAGAAAGAAAAGAAATGGCTTGGGGCAGGTAACTGAGTACAATTTCAAAACCAGGCAGGATTTTAAAAAGTCAACTTCAACAGGAACATTTTACTCAATAGTTAAAAAAAAAAAACAACCCATGTAAAAATTCTCACTATCACACAATATTAAAGGAATACAAATCAAAAATACACAGAAGCATCACCTCCAACTGGTCAAAACGGCAATCATCAAAAGTCTACAAATAAATGCTGGAGAGATCCTGAGCAGAGGGAACCTCATAAGACACTAGTGAGAATGTACATTAGTAACAGCCACTGTGGAGAACAGCATGGAGTTTCCTTAAAAACCTAAAGACAAAAACAATATATGACCTGGCATTCCAACTCTCAGGCCTCTACCTGAAAAGAACTATAATTTGGAAAAGACACATGCACCCCAATGTTCAACAGTGCCCTATTTTTACAGTCTGCAAGACACAGAAGCAAACATAATGTCTAACCACAATAAATGGATGAGACATTTTGCCACATTTATATACAGACAAGGAAATCTTACTCAGCCATAAAACATGTTTGAAATAAAGCTATTTGATGAAACACCATAGTGAAGAAGGAATTCATAGGGCCTGGACTCCATCTTAGGTCTGTTCATGCTGATCGTGCTCTGCCACCTTTCCAATGGACTCTGAACTCTGTGTTTAGTGCCTATGAAAACAACAGAAGGAAGGATAAGACCCCTCCAGACTGGGGAACCTTGAAGATCGTATCTAAGTTACTCATCGCCTAAGAGAAAACATACACTAACCACCCCTTCCTCCAGACAGGCCATAAATTTTTCTGTATCTATTGGATTGTAACCTCAGGTTTATTGATTATTGGCTAATTGTTTGACTGTTTGAGCACATGAGCACATAGCACGTGAATGATGGGGTTATTGGGATTGTATTTTCCTTGGTTTATGTAAGTCTCAAGGAATTTGGGGTGGTGGGTTCAGACGTACACATGGGGTATAAAAGATTTTCACAAATGCTGGTCAGGGTCCTTGGCTAAGAGGAGACTCTGCCTTGGGCCCACGGGTGTAATAAACTGCACTCCACTGTCTGCATTGTCCTTCTGAGTGAGTTTGTTTCCCGGAATGCATGGCTACAACAATAGGATGATCACTAGGTCTTTCTAAGTGAAGGATGTCAGGTAGAAAAAGCATGTATACCATATGGTATCATCACTTATAAGGAGAATTTAAAGATTGATAAAAATGAACTCAATTACAAAACCAAAAGATTCATCGACTTCTTAGTGTATCTTAGTGGTACTGCTGGGGAAACACTGGAGGTGAGGAATAAATCAATAGCTTGAGATTAACACATATACACTCATTATACAAAAAATCATCCACAAGGGCCACCTGCATAAAATGGGGAAACATACCCAACATAATGAAATAAGCTCTAGGATCAAGGCCTCAGAAAAAGCCTGATATTAGTCTAGGTACACCTGAAACTCGCTGTGTACCTTCCACAAACACAACATTGGAAATGAACTATACTCCAGTGGAATTAACAAGTAATTTACAACTAAAATCTGTACTATATTCCCCTCAACCCTGGGTGAGCTGGACTAAGATCAATTATCTGAGAAGTGAGGACTCTTGGGACATAAGGATACACTGTCCTTGGCCGACAGAGCTGAGAAGGACGTGCCAGCAAATGAGCCCAGATGGACGTGTGGTGTTTGTCCACTCTGAATGAAACCACAATCTCCAGACCAGGGTCAGTCCTCCATAGTTAAACAAAGACTAAAGCACCCAAAAATGCTACATCTTGGGGCTAAAGGAGCTTTTAAAATTGATCTCATCTCCTAACCACGGCGAGTGGGTTACCTCCTTACACCTTGCTTCCTAAGTGTCAGCCCATCTTCAGACCAACTAATCATTAGCAATGTAGATTTAAAGGGGTTGGGATATGACCTGGGGGTCGGCAGGAGACTAATGGCGAAGAAGTAGTGAGATAGAAACCTTTGGGTGTGTGTTCTGTCATTTTCCACTCTCTTACAATCCAGAAAAGCAACAAACGCTTAGACGATGGGGCGCTAATAACCAGTGGGGAATGAATATATCCTGCCACCTTGTGGCCATTCTTGTAATAACAGTTTTACTGCTGATAACTGATGGGCACTTATTACTCCCAAGCCCTGCGAGCCTGGAAATGACTCTGTCCTCAAGTAATGGCCTGGGGTAGGTAAGCGGGTAGGAATTCAAAACAGGGTAGGATTATAAAAAGCAAATTTAAATTAATTTAAAGCAAATTTAAAAAGTAAATTTTACTCAAACGCTTAAAAAAAATCCACATATAAAATTTCTCAATATCACTCAATATTAAAGGAATGCAAACCAAAAATTCATAGAAGTATCAACTTTAACTTGTCAGAATGGCCATATCAAAAGTCTACAAACAGGAAGTGCTGGAGAGGGACTAGAGAAAAAGGAAACCTCCTAACACACTGGTGAGAATGGAAATTAGTAACAGCCACTGTGAAGAACAGCATGGAGGTTCCGTAGAAACCTAAAGACAGAGATATCATTCGATCTGGCACTTATACTCTTGGGCCTCTATCTGGAAAGAAGTACAATTTGGAAAAGACGCATGCACCCCAATGTTTATGCAGCACTATTTACAGTTCACAGATACAGAACTGACATAATGTCCATCCACATATAAATCGATAATAATATACAGAGAGGAGAAGGCAATGGCACCCCACTCCAGTACTCTTGCCTGGAAAATCCCATGGACGGAGGAGCCTGGTGGGCTGCAGTCCATGGGGTCGCTAAGAGTTGGACACGACTGAGCAACTTCACTTTCACTTTTCACTTTCAGGCATTGGAGAAGGAAATGGCAACCCACTCCAGTGTTCTTGCCTGGAGAATCCCAGGGATGGGGGAGCATGGTGGGCTGCCATCTCTGGGGTTGCACAGAGTCGGACACGACTGAAGTGACTTAGCAGCATATACAGAGAAGGAAATCTTACTAACCCATAAAAAATCTCTGAGAAAATGCTGTTTGCTACAACACAGTAGGGAGATCACTAGCTCTTTCTAAGTGAAGGAAGTCAGATAGAAAAAGATTATCCGGCAAAATGTATGGTTTAATTTATTTGAATATAATTGTCTCCACTCTTCCCTGTTAATATATATGTTCACTAAGGTCAGGTACCATGTTCCATCCAGTGCTGCAATCCATGGAGCTGTAAAGAATCAGACATGAGTGTGAAACTAATGAACACTCCCAGTCTCTCAGTACAATTAACAAACGATTGCAGAAGTAAAATTAAATGTCTAGTATATTCCCCTCAGTCCTGGGTAACCTGGGCAAAGGCCACATCTCTGAGGACTGAGCATCTTTGGGATCCAAGGATGCACTGTCGGGAGAGGGATGTTCCAGCAAATGCACCCCAGATGTCCCCAATGTATTTGTCCATACTGAATGAAACTACAATCTGCAGACTAGGGTCAGTCCTCCATAGCTAAAACAAAGACTAATGCACCCAAAGATGTCTATATGTTGAGACTAAAAGAGCTTCTAAACTGATCTTACCGTATTGACCCTGAGTGGTACTGTGTCCACATACCTCTTGCTTACTCAGTGTTGGCCCGCTTGCAAACCATTGCATCACTAGCAAGGTAGATGTGAAGGGGTTTGTCCTGAGGTCTGTGGGAGACTAATGGTGAAGAAATAATGACACACGACCCCTGACTGCATGTTCTGACATTTTCTACTCTCCATTACAAGCCAGAAACATGACTTTTCCTCCACTTCTGGTGCTCCAATGCCCAGAGAGGCAATAAAGACATCCTCTCACCCTGTGGCCAATTCTGGAAACAACAGCTAAGAACTGATACAGATGGGCACTTACTACCTTGCAAGGCCTGAGGGCCTGTAAATGATTCCTGCCCTCAAGAATTGTCATGGGGGAGGTAACTGCATAAGAATTTGAAACAGGGAAGGATTTAAAAAGTCAATTTCAATGGGTCAATTTTTCACAAAGTGATTTAAAACACATACACGCATAAAAATTCTCAATATCACTGTGTTAAAGGAAAACCAGAAATACACAGAAATATCACAAGTGATCAGAAAAGTTTGTAGACTTTTGCCATCATCAAAAGTCTACAAACAGTAAGTGTTGGACAGGGACTTGAAAAAATCGAACCCACAAGGACACTGGTGAGAATTTAAATTAGTAACATCCAATGTGGAGAACAGCATGGAGGTTCCTAAAAAACCTAAGACAGAGATACCATATAATTTAGCACTTTCTCTCTTGGGCCTCTACCCAGAAAGAACTGTAAGTTGATAAAGACATGTGCACCCCAATGTTCAACACAGCACTGCCACAGGACAAAAGACACAGAAGTAATGATAATGTCCAACCACAATATAAGAAATTTTGGAACATTTACATAAAGACAAGGAAATGATGGGCTTCCCTGATAGCTCAGTTGGTAAAGAATCCGCCTGCAATGCAGGAGACCTGGGTTTGATCCCTGGGTTGAGAAGATCCCCTGGAGAGGGGAAAGGCTACCCACTCCAGTATTCAGGCCTAGAAAATTTCATGGACTGTATGAATTTCATGGGGTCACAAAGAGTCAGACACAACTGAGGGACCATTAAAAGGTCTGAAGTAATGGCATTTGCTGCAACATAGTAGGATGATCACCAGGTACTTTCAGTGAAAGAATTCAGACAGAGGCAAATATCACGTGGTATCACTTATACACAGAGTCAAAAAACTGATACAAATGAACTCATTTACAAACTGAAAGAGATTCACAGACTGCAAAGACCAAGTTAGTGACACTGACTGGGAAACACAGAGTTCAGTAGTAAATTAGAAGGTTAACACATACACACTCATTCTAGAAAAACAGATCATCCACAAGGGACTACTGTATAAAGTTGGGAAACTTACTCAACTCCCCAAAATAAGCTCTAGTGTCAAGGCCTTGGAACAAGCCTAGACGTTGGTCTACGTAAACCCGAACCCTGCTGTACACTTTCCACAAGCATAACTTTGGAAATGAACTATACTCCAATACAATTAAGGATTACTTGCACAAGTAAAATGAAATGACTACTTTATTCCCTGGGCTAACACCACTTCTCTGAGGACTGAGCAGCCTTGGGATCAAGGATGCACTGTCCTGGGTTAATGGAGCTGAGAAGGATGTGCCATCAAATGAGCTCCAGATGGACCTGTGATTTTTACCCACTCAGAATGAAACCACAACCTTCAGATCCAGGTTGGTCCTCTATAGCTTAACAAAGACTAATGCACCCAAAGAAAGTAGACCTTGGTCCTAAAAGAACTTTAAAACCGATCTCATCTCCTCGTCATTGGGTAGTGGGATACCCACTTACCCCTTGCTTACTCAGTGCTGGCCTGTTTTTAGACCACAGCATCGTTAAAGATGTTGAGATTTTTCTTGGGAGCTGGCAGGAGACTAATGGTGAAGAAGTAATGACACATAAGCCCTTGAGTGTGTTGTGGCATTTTCCACTCTCACTTACAACCCAGAAACTTACACTCAGCCTCTGGTGCTCCAATAACCAGAGTGGGAAGGAAGACATCCTGCCGCCTTGTAACAACAGCTTTAGTGCTGACGCTGATGGGCACTTACTGCTCACATGACCTGTGGACCTATAAATGAGCCCAGCCATCAAGAAATGGTCTAGGGCAGAAAACTGCATAAGAATTAGAAACAGGGCAGGATTTTAAAAAGCCAATTTCAATGGGAAAGTTTTACTCAAACCATTGAAAAAAACACGCCCATGTGAAAATTCTAAATATCACTCAGTAATAAAGGAATGCAAATCAAAAATAGAGGGAAGGATCACCTCCAACTGGTCAGAATGCCCATCATCAGAAGTCTACAAACAGTAAGTGCTGAGTAGGGCCTGGAGAAAAGGGAGCCTCCAAAGACACTGGTGAGAATGTAAATGAGTAATAGCCCTTGTGCACAACAGCATGGAGGTTCCTTCAAAACCTAGACAGAGACCATATGATCTGGCACTTCCACTCCTGGGCCTCTACTTGGAAAGAACTGTAATTTGGAAAAGACACAGGCACCCCATTATTCAGCACAGCACTGTTCACAGGATGCCAGTCACAGAAGCAACAGTAATGTCCAACCACAAACTGATAAGAAATTCTGGTACATTCTTGCCTGGTACACAGGCAAGGAAATGTTACTCAGCCATTTTAAAAAACCTGAAATAATGTCATTTGCTGTAACACAGTAGGATGATCACTAGGTCCTTCTAAGTGAAGGATAGAAAAAGACAAATATCCTATATTACTATTTATGGGTAGAATAGGGGCTGGGAAGACATTGGTGGCGCTAGTGGTAAAGAACCCACCTGCCAAAGCAGGAGATATAAAAGATCTGGATTCAATCATCCCTGGGTCAGGAAGATCCCCTGGAGGAGGGCGTGACAACCCACTCCAGTATTCTTGCCTGGAGAATCCCATGGCCAGAGAAGCCTCACAGGCTACAGTCCACGGGATTGCAAAGTCAGACATGACTGAATCGATTTATCACGAATGCATAGGCAGAATCTATACATTGATATTAATATAAATGAACTCATTTACAAAACTGAACGAGAATCACAGACTTAGAAAACCAACACAGCAACACTGATGGGGAATCTCTGGAGGTGAGGAATAAATCAGTAAGATGGGATTAACATATGCACACTTAATATAGAAAATCAATCATCCACAAGGGCCTACTGTATAAAATGGGGAAATCTACTGAGCTCTCTGAAATAAGCTATAGAGTAAACAGTCTGAAAAAGCCTAGACATTGGTCTATGTATACCTGAACCTCACAGCTATAAACCTTCCACAAACACAACACTGGAAATGAACTGTAGTCCAGTAGAATTACTGATTAATTTTACAAGTAAAATGAAATGCCTGTTTTATTCTTCTAAGCCTTCCGTGACCTGGGCTAAGGTCACTTCTTTGAGGACTGAGCAGCCTTGAGACTCAAGGCTGCACTAACCCAGGCTCATGAAGCTGAGAAGGAAATGTCGCAACGAATGAGCCCCAGATGGCCCTGTCCTATTTCCTCTTGACAAAACCACAATCTCCAGAACAGGTCTGGCCCTCACCAGTTAAACCAAGATTAATGCACCCAAAGAATGCTACTTCCTTTGGCCTAAAAGAGCTTTGAAAAACTATCTCCACTCTTTATCTCCTGGTGTTGGCATTCCCAACTCCAGCCTCCTTTCTTAGTGTGACCCACTTCCAGACATCATCATCCTCAGCAGGTAGAAGTGGGTGGGGCTGATCCTGGCAGTCTGGGGGAGACTAACGGGATAGAAGTAGTGAGACACGGCCCTTCAATGTGTTCTGGCACATTCCACTCTCATTTACAAACCAGCAGCAGGACAAACCACCACTAAGGCTCTCTTTGTGTTCTTTTGTGAAAGTCGCTCAGTCATGTCCGACTCTGCGACTCCATGGACTACACAGTTCAAGGAATTCTCCAGGCCAGAATACTGGAGTGGGTAGCATTTCCCTTCTCCAGGGGATCTTCCCAACCCAGGGATCAAACCCAGGTGTCCCACATTGCAGGCGGATTCTTTACCAGCTGAGTCACCAGGGAAGCCTGGTGCTCCAGTAACCAGAGAGGGGAATGAAGAAATCCTGCCACCTTGTGGCTGTTTCTTTTAACAACTCCACCAGAACTAGCTCTGATGGGCACTTATTACTCACAAGGCCTGTGGGCCTGTATAAATGACTCCTGCCCTTACGAAATGTCCTAGGCTAGATATTATTCATAAGGTTGTGTGCCTGTAAATAATTCCTGCTCTCAAAATATGGCTGTGGTACGTAACTGCATAAGAATTCAAGACAGGGCATGATGTAAAAAGCCAATTTCAACACGTAACTTTTACTGAAGTAGCTTTAAAACACACACACACATGTGTAAAAACTGTCAATATCACTCAATATTAAAGGAATGAAAATAAAAAATGCAGACAGGTATCACCTCCCAGTGGTCAGAACGCCCATCACCAGAAATCTACAAAGAGTAAGTTCTGGAGAGGGACTGAAGAAACGTAAACCTCCTAAGACACTGGTGAGAATCTAAGTTACTAATGGCCCCTGTGGAGAACAGCATAGATGTTCCTTAAAAACCTAAAGACAGAGATACCATATGATCTGGTACTTCCATTCGTGGTTCTCTACTCAGAGAGAACTATAACTTGAAAAAGACACATGGACCCCAATGTTCAATGCAGCACTGTTCACAGGATGCAGACACAAAAGCAACCACGATGTGCATCCACAGATAAATGGATAAACAATTTTGATGCATTCATATACAGACAAGGTAAGGTTACTTTGCCATAAAAAAAAAGTTTGAAATAATGTCATTTGCAGCAACATAGTAGGAAGATCACTAGGTCCTTCTAAGCGAAGGAAGTCAGAAAAAGACAAATATTGCATGGGATCACTTACAGGGAGAATCTAAAAATTGATACAAATGAACTCACTTCACAAAACTGCAAGAGACTCACAGACTTGGAAAACCAGTTTAGTGACACTTATGAGGAAAGGCAGAATGTGAAGAATAAATGAGTAGATTGGGATTAACACATACACACTCATTATAGAAAAAGACGATCCACCAGGGTCTACTGTTTAGAATGGGGAAACCTACTCAACACTTTGAAATAAGCTGTAGGGTTAATGCCTCCAAGAAAGCCTAGACATCGGTCTATGTATACCTGAACTTCATGGCTGTACACCATCCACAAACCCACCATTAGATATGTATTATTCTCCAATGTGATTAATGATTAACGTGACAAGTAAAATGAAATGCCTACTGTCCTCCCCTCAGTGAAGGTGACTTCTCTGAGGACTGAGTAGCCTTGGGTCGCATGGCTGCACTGCCCTGGGCCGGTGGAGCTAAAAAGGATGTAGCAGCAAGTGAGCCCCAGATGGACTTGTCTTATTTGTTTCCTCTGGATGAAACCACAATCTCCAGACCAGGTAGGCCCTCACTAGCCCCCACCAAGACTAATGCACTCAAAAAATGCTCAACCCTCCAGGCTAAAAGCACTTTGAAAGTTGATCTCTTCTCCTTGTCTCTAGGTATTGGGGTTCCCACCTCCAGCCTCCTTCCTTAGTGTCACCCCACTTTCAGACTGCTTCATCCTCAGCAGGGTAGATTTGAAGACAGTGGGACTGATCCCGTCTGGGGGAGACTAGTAGGGTAGAAATAATGAGACACAAGCCCCTAGGTGTGTTCTGGCATATTCCACTCTCACTTACACACCAGACATTTTCACTAAGCCTCTGGTGCTCCAATAACCAGTGAGGAATGAAGAAATTCTGCCACCCCGTGGCCATTTCCTGTAACAACACCTTTACAACTGGTGCTGATGGACACTCACAAGGCCTGAGGGCCTGAAAAAGACTCCTGTACTCAAGAAACGGTCTGGGGTAGGCATTAGCATAAGAACTGGAAACAGGGCAAAGCTTTCAAGAAGCTCTTTTCAACCGGCAAATTTTTTTATCAATGGCTTACAGAAAACACACATATAGAAATTCTCAGTACCCCTCAATATCAGAGAGATGGAAATCAAAAACCCGTAGAGGTATTACCTCCCACTGGTCAGAATGGCCATCATCAAAAGTCTACAAACAATAAATGCTAAAGAGGGCCTGCAGAAAAGGAAACCCTTCCAGGCCACTGCTGGAATGCAAATTAGTAACAGCCACTATAAAGAACATCACGATGGATTCCTTAAAAACCTATAGACAGAGATACCATATGATCTGGCAGTCTCACTCTTGGGCTCCTACCCAGAGAAAACTAATTCAGAGAAGTCCCACACACCCCAATGTTCAACCCATTACTACTGATAGTAGCAACCATAATGCCCATCCACAGATGAATAGATAATATGCTGCAGTACATTTATATTCAGAAAAAAGAGAATGTCGTTCAGATTAAAAAAAAAAAATATATATATATATATATATATATATATATATATATATATAGAAATAATGCCATTTGCAGCAACACAGTAGGATGTAAACCAAAGGAAGTCAGAAAAGGAAGACAGAAATTATATGGTGTCACTTATAGGTACAATCTAAAAATTGATACGAATGAACTATTTACAAAGCTGAAAGAGAAAAACAACTTAGCGATAAGTTTGAAACTTACCACTTTGAAAACCAACTTAGCCATACTGATAGAGAAACACTGGTGGATGAGGAATGAATAAGGAGGTTGGGGTTAACATACACACTGATTATACAAAAACAGATCATTCACAAGGCTCACCGTATACAACAGGGAACCCTACTCAACCATCTGAAATAACCTATAAGGGTGAAGCCTATGAAAAAGGCTAGACATAGGGGTATGGATACCTGAACCTCGTTGCTACACATGTTCAACAAACACATTAAAGATGAACTATCAGTTCAGTTCAGTTGCTCAGTCATGTCCAACTTTTTGCAACCTCATGAATCGCAGCACGCCAGGCCGCCCTGTCCATCACCAACTCTGGAGTTCACTCAAACTCACGTCCATTGAGTCGGTGATGCCATCCAGCCATCTCATCCTCTGTTGTCCCCTTCTCCTCCTGCCCCCAATCCCTCCCAGCATCAGAGTCTTTTCCAATGAGTCAACTCTTCGCATGAGGTGGCCAAAGTACTGGAGTTTCAGCTTTAGCATCAGTCCTTCCAATGAACACTCAGGACCAGTCTCCTTTAGGATAGTCTGGTTGGATCTCCTTGCAGTCCAAGGGACTCTCAAGAGTCTTCTCCAACACCAAAAATGAACTATGCTCCAACATAAATAATGATTAATTTGACAAATAAAATAAAATGCCTACTATATTCAGCCCAGGGTGACCTGAGCTAAGGTCACTATTCTGAGGAATGAGCAGTCTTGGGACTCAAGGCTGCACTTACTCATAAGGCCTGAGGGCCTGTAAATGGCTCCAGAGTTCCTTGCAGCACTGTTTAGAGCAGCCAAGATAGGAAAAAACTATCATGTCTATTTATAGATGAATGGATAAAGAAGTTGTGGTACATTTATATACAGACAAGGGAATGTTACTCGGCCACAAAAAAAAAAAAAGATTGAAATAATGCCATCTGCTGCAACATAGTGTGATGATCACTAGGTCCTTCTAAGTAAAGGAAGTCAGATAGAGGAAGACAAATACCATTTAGTATAAGGTACAGGTAGAATCTAAAAACGGATACAAATGTACACATTTACAAAATAGCAACAGACTCCCAGACACATAAAACCAACTTAGTTATAGCAAAGAAGAAAAACTGGGGGGAGGAATAAACCAGTACGTTGGGATTAACATATGCACTCTCAGATAATGAAAATGAGATCACCCACAAGAACCTACTGTATACAACAAGGAACCCTATTCAGCACTCTGAAATAACCTATAGGGGAGAGGCCTGTGAAAAACACTAGATACAGGTCTATGTACACCTGAATCAAGGTCTTCCCAGGTTGCTCGGTGGTAAAGAATCCGCCTGGCAATGCAGGAGACGCAGGTTCAATCCCTGGGTCGGGAAGGTCCCCTGGAGGAGGAAATGGCAAACCCACACCAGTATTCTTCGAAAACTCCCATGGACAGAGAAGCCTGGTGGGTTACAGTTCATGGAGGCTCAAAGAGTCAGACGTGACTGAGCATGCAGGCACAGCTGCATCATGTCTGAGTACACCTACAAACACAACATTGCGAATGGACTATATTCCAAATAAAACAATCATTAATTTGACACATAAACTGAATTACCTACTATATTCCTACTGTATATACTATAGTCCTCAGCAACAATAAATACTGACGAAGGCCTGGGGAAGGGGTAACCTTCCCATACTTCTGGTAAGCAAACCACACATCCTTACAATAAAGCTGAGTTCAGATGTGACTCAATTACCACAGTATGAGGTTACATGGACCATGAAACAAATGTCTCACTGCAGCAGACAATACATGAAGACAACTGTGATATCCCATACGTAAGAGTGAATGCTTATCAGATCTGTAGCAAGTTAGCACAATGTTCCAGAATACCCTCCAACAAATATTGTGGCTAAGTCCAGTGAAGTGTGACCCAAGTGCATGAATTGGGAAGTGACCTATCTATTCTATGTAAGAAGAGTAGGTTTCCCTGTACAGTCTGAGTAATAAACTCTAAATTTCAAATAATGAAATATTTATCTGGAATTTACAGGCTCTTTGATATGTGTGTTCTATCATGAAAACTTTTCTCTGTCCTTTCTGTTAATAGTTTTTCACAATAAGGCTTTAACTTCTCAGTTGTTAATGTCATCAGGATAAGCTCTTGTCCTCACTTGTGAAGGAGGTGGAGTGGATCCATTGTGATTGCTCTCTGATCACATGCCTCTCTCAATTTCAAATAATGTCCCTAAACTCAAGCTTTTTCTTTTCATACCTGTCAAATTCAACCTTTCAGATCTGCATTTACACTGAATGGTAAATGCCTGGTAAATTTAGATTATATTAAACATTTCTTCCAAAGCTTTTCACTTCTTAAAGGAATTACAACACGATGAATCAGGAAGAATGGTTGAGATTTTAAATGATTTCTAAGGTCCCTAAAGCAAAACAAAACAAAACATTAGACTGAGCCATCCTAGCATCTTTTATTGGTCTATGCAAATGCATTATCTTTCTTCCTTTTTGCTATGAAATTGAGACAAAATGACTAGACAGAGTAGCAACAAATTGGAAGATTATGCTTGGAATGATTTGAGTTGACAAAGGCTACATGAGTGCACATGAGTATGTACAGGTTGATACATAATTTTTTATCAACAAGTTATGTATCAAAAAGTTGATAAAGTAGACTTTGTAAACAAAAGCTGTATCTAGCCTTTTTCTCTCTACCTGATCCTTCCAGAATTTGGCTTCTCCAGCTGGCTCCTGTGTGGACTCAACCAGTTATACATATATATAAACAGTAATCATTGTTTTGATTTGTTCTCTTTGTTATGAAATTGTTTATGCTTTCTGTCTTTCTCTCGTGTAGTAGGATCTTACTAATGTTACTAGCTGTATGACTTATTTTGTCTATTTTGTAAGATTGTCTCTTGCATTATCCACTGTGTAAATAGGTCTCCAACAAAATGAATGAAGACCAAAATTCTTGAGGCATTTGATATATTTACATATATGTAAATTTATATATATTCACTTATATATTTATATACATATATATGCATATTATATATACTTGCAAATATGTAAAAAATCACTCCATTTAGAATAATTGTAATATTCCAATTCCAATTATGGGAAGAAGCAGTAAGGGGAAGCATCTCCTGGATTATCCCAGACTAATCAAACAGGCGAAACAGGGAATTTTAGATTATCAACGGGGCCTAATGCAGAAATTAACACATAGAGTGGCCTATCCAAAGAATCTCTGCCTCATCTAGGAATTAGCCCTCTACGTGCTATAGGCCAAAACTGGTCAAGGAATGACTCTCAAATGTTAGTTGATTTTATAACCAAGAGGATGCACTGCTGACAAAGAATGTCACCTGCCGTATCAGTCAACAAAGAATGTTGTCACCATCAAACCATCTGCTACTACAGCTGCCCGCGGACAGCGCACCCTGAGGGATTCAGGGTGTTAGCCTTAAATAGTTAAGGTGCACATCAGAGCACAGATTTCAATGAGCTCAGACTCTTACATCTTCCACACGTAGAGAAGTGCTAAATTCGTTAACCTCAGACGTCTCTTTTTTCTTTAATTAACAATAATCTTTTGATATTCAACCACCTGGTTTTTGTTGCAAAAACTCCTATGTATACCAGCTCCTCCCTTACCTCTTCAGAACAGTCCCTCAGAGCATCAGAGAGGCTGTTTTTCCTCAATATGTCTGCTTAATAAAATATTATACTCATTTTTTAGATGGTTCATTTCTTTCAGTCAACATATGGAGCGGAAACGGGCGGCTGTGCGGCACTGGAGTGGTGAGCAGCCGAGAAGAGATATCTCACGTTCAAGGTCAGGAGGGGTGGCCAAGAGGAGATACCCCTCGTCCAAGGTAAGAGAAACCCAAGTAAGATGGTAGGTGTTGCGAGAGGACATCAGGGGGCAGACACACTGAAACCACAATCACAGAAAACTAGCCAATCTGATCACACGGACCACAGCCTTGTCTAACTCAATGAAACTAAGCCATGCCCTGTGGGGCCACCCAAGACGGGCGGGTAATGGTGGAGAGGCCTGATGGAATGTGGTCCACTGGAGAAGGGAATGGCAAACCACTTCAGTATTCTTGCCTTGAGAACCCCATGAACAGTATGAAAAGGCAAAAAGATAGGATACTGAAAGAGGAACTCCCCAGGTGGGTAGGTGCCCAATATGCTATTGGAGATCAGTGGAGAATAAACTCCAGAAAGAATGAAGGGATGGAGCCAAAGCAAAAACACCACCCAGTTGTGGATGTGACTGGTGATAGAAGCAAGGTCCGATGCTGTAAAGAGCAATATTGCATAGGAACCTGGAAGGTTAGATCCATGAACCAAGGCAAATTGGAAGTGGTCAAACAGGAGATGGCAAGAGTGAACACTGACATCTAGGAATCAGTGAATTAAAATGGACTGGAATGGGTGAATTTAACTCAGATGACCATTATATCTACTACTGTGGGCAGGAATCCCTCAGAAGAAATGCAGTAGCCATCATAGTCAACAAAAGAGTCCAAAATGCAGTACTTGGATGCAATCTCAAAAACAACAGAATGATCTCCATTCATTTCCAAGGTAAACTATTCAATATCAGAGTAATCCAAGTCTATGCCCCAACCAGTAATGCTGAAGAAGCTGAAGTTGAACGGTTCTATGAAGACCTACAAGGCCTTCTTGAACTAACACCCAAAAAAGATGTCCTCTTCATTATAGGGGACTGGAATGCAAAAGTAGGAAGTCAAGAAACACCTGGAGTAACAGGCAAATTTGGCCTTGGAATATGGAATGAAGCAGGGTAAAGGCTAATAGAGTTCTGCCAAGAGAACACACTGGTCATAGCAAACACCCTCTTCCAACAACACAAGAGAAGACTCTACACATGGACATCACCAGATGAACAACACTGGAATCAGATTGATTATATCCTTTGCAGCCAAAGATGGAGAAGCTCTATACAGTCAGCAAAAACAAGACTGGGAGCTGACTGTGACTCAGATCATGAACTCTTTATTGTCAAATTCAGACTTAAATTGAAGAAAGTAGGGAAAACCACTAGACCATTCAGGTATGACCTAAATCAAATCCCTTATGATGGGGAAACAGTGGAAACAGTGGCAGACTGTATTTTCTTTGGGCTCCAAATTCAGGGTAGATGGTGACTGCCCCCATGAAATAAATAGGTGTTTACTCCTTGGAAGAAAATTTATGACCAACCTAGATAGCATATTAAAAAGCATAGACATTACTTTGCCAACAAAGGTCTGTCTAGTCAAGGCTATGGTTTTTCCAGTAGTCATGCATGGATGTGAGAGTTGGACTGTGAAGAAGGCTGAGTGCCAAAGAACTGATGCTTTTGAACTGTGGTGTTGGAGAAGACTCTTGAGAGTCCCTAGGAATGCAAGGAGATCCAACCAGTCCATCTTAATGGAGATCAGTCTTGAGTGTTCACTGGAAGGACTGATGTTGAAGCTGAAACTCCAATACTTTGGCTACCTGGTGTGAAGAACTGACTCATTTGAAAAGACCCTGATGCTAGGAAAGATTGAAGGCAGGAGGAGAAGGGGATGACAGAGGATGAGATGGTTGGATGGCATCACTGCCTCAATCGACATGAGTTTTGGTAAACTCTGGGAGTTGGTGATGGACAGGGAGGCCTGGTGTGCCACAGCCCGTGGGGTTGCAAAGAGTCAGACAGGACTGCACGACTGAACTGAACTGACTGATGTAAAATGCCCTTGAATTGCCCAAGGAGCACTTTTCAAAGACACCAGCAGGCAGCCTCCAGAGCAAAGTCCACTGGGTTTTATAAATGACGGCCCTGTGACTTCCAGTGGGCCGAGGAGCATCAGAAAAATTAGGATATCTTGTATAGGGAAAACACAGTGCTTTTACCTGAAGCCCCCTAAGCTGAGAGTGGCAAGAACAGATCATCCAAACTTAGGTGCTAATATATGCTTTTCTCTTAAGGAACTCCAGAATGTGTGGCAGAATTATTTACACAGACTGAGCAACACAGTGGAGGAACGGTGATAAATACATACTCTATTAATAACCTTATGTATTATTATGCTATTATCAAGAAAATGTTAGCATATTAGTACCTGTAGCAGAGTCTAAAGAAATGTAGAATAATTTTTGATAAGTTGCCAACCTTGACATACTCTCTATTTAAACCCCTTAAAGGTGTTAGATGGAAATTGAGGGCCAGCTCTCGTCTTACCATGTCTTGCTTGAACTGCCTGTCATTTCACCCCTAACTCACACAGCAAACAGTCTACTGTATCACTAAACTTTTTACCCAGCAAAATGATCATTTTCAGGTATTGCCATAAATATTTCTTCATTTCCGTATTAGTGCAGGAAACATTCTCTTTTCCTATCTAAGGCTAATTCTTCCGCCTGAGCATATAAGCATGCTAAAATACTTCCTATCATTACACTGAAATAAACCAACAAAAATTCCTTTGCTACTGCAGTATTTTAGCTAAGTGGTCAAAGCAATCATTGGCTTTCCCAACTGAAGGTCATTTCCCTCCCTGCCATTTTCCCCACTCCCCTCCCAGTGTATTTTCAACCAAGGAGTCAGAGTGTCCCTGTTAAAATGTTGATTCATGTCCTTCCTCTGCCTAAAACCCTCTTATAGAGCATAAACTGAAATTCAAGACCTATCCTTCCAGATCCCAGGTTATCACTCTCCCATTCACCTTTAACTCTCGACCTTACCTTCTGTTCTTTCTCTCCCTTCATCGCTCAGTTCTAGAATTAGTGAGTCTAGACTCAATGACTCAACCCCTCACCCATGAAACCTTGTTGCTTCCAAATCACCTTTCCAAGAGGTCTTCCCTAATCACACATTTCATTTTGCATGCCACTCTCGGTTCCTTCATTTTTGCTCAGGAAATACATGTTGAACAAAAGAAACTACCATACTGGTATGGACTAAAAGAGTTGGTAGTTAGCATGGAGAAGAGTAGATAGATTTGAGCAACACACAGGAGACAGAAATGCCAGGATCGGTGAGTAACTGGATGCGGCCTGTGAGTGGAGAAAGAGCCATCATAGGAGAAGGGGCAAACAAAAAAGCCAGGGAAGTGAGGACATAACGAGAGGCAAAGGATGAACTCTTCCAGGAGAGTGGGAAACAGTCAGGATTATCAAAGAAGATAAAGACAACAATGTATTCTGTTGGATATGGTGGCATGAAGAACTCTGAGAATAAATTTGATAAAACTCTACACGTACTCCAAGATCACTCTCGCATTATGCTTCTTCTCACCAAACAAGCCTCCTCTTCCCTCTTCTCTTCTAATCAGCACACATACATACAAATCTACCCAGCATTCACACAAAGCACACAAATACTTCTTCACTGGGCATGGTGACTTTAACTTACCCACAAATTCTTTGATATCAAGAGGCAGAATCAAATTCTCTTCCCAGTGAGCGGTTTGGGCTTCAGGGACTCACTTCTAACCAGTAGAATGTGGCAGAAGCAAAGCTGCGTGGCTGTGGAGGATTAAGTCCTACACGTTGATGCAGCTTCTTCCTAGCTTTGTCTATTCCAGCACATCCCTTTGGAGCACTAGCCCACGATGTAGTAACACTAAGGCTGGCTACTCTGAAACCACAATACTGGAGAGATCAGAATGAGAAAAGAGGGACAGAGAAATGTCTGTGAAGCCCCAGTGCTTCCAGTCTTGAGCTGTGTGACTCTCCTCAGCCCCCTCCAACACAGGAGAGAGGAGTCTTTGGGGATGACCCGGGCTTCAAACACCATTTGACTATAACAACAAAACAGACCTGGATCACTTAGCTCAGGCCACTGAAACTGAATACCACAGACTAGGTGGCTTAAAGGAAGAAATTTATTTGTTTGCAATCTGGAGGATGGACGTCTGAGATTGGGCTATCGGTTATCATTGGGTTTTGGTGAGAGAACCATTTCTTGTTAGTAGACAGCTATCTTCCTGCTGTGTACTCATATGGTGCGGGGAGAGACAGACCAAGCTCTCTGGTGTCTCTTTGGTATAAGGGCACTCACCTCACAACGAGAGCTGTCTCCTCATGGCCTTATCTGGTCCTAATTACCTCCCAAAGGCCCCATCTCCAAATCTTACCACATTGTCAGGTGAGGCTCCAATATATGAATTTTCAGGGGACACAAGATTCAGTCCACAACAGAAATCCTATTCTAATGCCTCAGGCTGGCTCACACCAGAACCATGATAACAACAACTCATTACTGCTGTTTTATGCCACTAAATTAGGTATAATTTGACATTCAGTAATAGAAAACCAGAACACTGGTGATTCTTATTCATCTTACAGGCTTCTGCCAGTTATTTCTGCAGAAAAGAATTTTCAGTAGTTTCCTTGCCCATTTCTCCCACTCAGGTTTAAGGGAGCTATTCCTATGTGCTTTCCAGAATCTTTTATTTCATTTAAATACACCATTTATCACAAACGAGTGTAACTGTCTGTGTCCCCTATGAGAGTCTCTGAGGGTAGACAATATAAAATTTAGATTTTAAAAACGTTTGTTGAAAGGATAAACATTTAAACCCATGCGTGTAAGGTAACCTTGAAAACAAGCTTGTAGGAAGAGAGGAATTAAGGACACCACCAGATGGGGAAGGAGCAATCTATTGCTCCTAAAGAAAACATCATCAGTATTCTCACCAACTTCATCCCCGCCCAAGAACTCGTGTGTGTGTGTGTGTGCGCGCGCGCACGTGCACAGACACAAGGGTGTCTTTCTTACCCAAGGTGATCTACAAATCTGGGTGAATTTTAAAGATGCACCGTCCTAGAGGAGAGCATCAACAGAGGTAGCATGCTTGTTTTTGATATAATTATATACAAATGATTACATGCAGCCACAGATGGTGATTAACATTGCAAACATTAAACAGAAAGAGATCCAAATGTACTCAATTAAAGCATATTTATTGAACATCTGCTATGTTCTTATTTGCTATGAGAAAAATGAGAGAATTATAAGGAAGCCTCCAAGGAAGTAATTATCTAATTAGTGAGATAAGACGTAAACACAAAAGAAATTTAATGTCTGAGGAGATAAATGGCTTAGTTGAGCGTATTAAGATCTAATGCAACCCAGCAGGAAATAACTCATGTAAATAAGTGACCAATGCTTTGTTCAAAAATATTTTTCAAGGCTATGGCATTTAAGATTTAAGAATATGAGTTACACTGAGATGAAAAATAAGAAGAATGACTTATACATTTTACTAATAGCACAATTTTAAAAATTAAGAACTCTCTATTTAATTTCCTAAGTAAGAAAAACAGAAGTGGTATCCTTTGGGATCTAACCATCAATACACTCACTGACTGATTTTTCTCTTTTAAATTTGTTTCTAAAGGATATTTACAGATTTTTCCCTGCTGTTATGAGGCCTAGATAATTTTAAAATTTTTCTTGTGACTTACGGAAAAATGCTAAACCAAATTTAATTCAGGCCATCACACAATACAGAAAATTTCTTGTCTTTCTCCTTGAAATTCTTAAATCCAATTCCAAACACTTATTACTTATTTTTGTAGGCTTTGAGGCTCAATTTCATAATTTTTTCAACAAAAATTGCAGTTTTTAGTTTTATATATAATGAGAAGTTATTATAAATGCAAAATCAGAAAAAATACACTAGATGCAAAATGAAGAGATTAGAGAAAGCAAATAGAAATGTGCTAAATTACCCTTTTCCATCCCATCCCTTCCTTTTATTCTCCATAGTAGTGAATGAGTCCATCATTTATCCCACTGTAAAGATCAACTTAAGTAGCTTTCAATTTAGTGGGGATACAAATAGGTAAATGGGATGTGATGTGAAGTCGCTCAGTCATGTCCGACTCTTTGCGATCCCATGGACTGTAGCCTGGAGCCTGGTAGGCTACAGTCCATGAAATAGGTAAATAGGAAACTGTAATACAATGTTCATTGTTATAATCAGGTTAAGACAGTAGGCTATGTATGGTCAATCAGACTGAGAGAAATGGAAAAAAAAAAAACAGGAAGGATCAGAAAACAAATTGTTAACGAAATCAAAACAGGGAGAATTCTAAGCAGGATTAATGTTATATGAAAATATTTAGAGAGAAGGGAGCAGCAAAAACAAGTTTCATGTGCCCACAGTTTTAAGTGCATGTTCAATACAGTTCAGTTGCTCAGTCATGCCCAACTCTTTGTGACACCATGGATGCAGCATGCCAGGGTTCCCTGTCCATTACCAACTACTGGAGCTTACTCAAACTCATGTCCATCATATCGGTGAAGCCATCCATCCATCTCATCCTCTGTCGTCCCCTTCTCCTCCCACCTTCAATTTTCCCCAGCATGAGGGATTCCAATGAATCCAATGAATCGGTTCTTTGCATGAGGTGGCCGAAATATTGGAGTTTCAGCTTCAGCATCAGTCCTTCCAATGAACCCCCAGGACTGATCTCCTTTAGGATGGGCTGGTTGGATCTCCTTGCAGTCCAAGGGACCCTCAAGAGCCTTCTCCAACAACGCAGTTCAAAAGTATCAATTCTTTGGCACTCAGCTTTCTTTATAGTCTAACTCTCACATCCATTCAAGACTACCTGTGGCGGATTCATTTCGATTTTTGGCAAAACCAATATTACAAAGTTTAAAAAAAAAAATCCATAGCTTTGACTAGACAGACCTTTGTTGGTAAATTAATGTCTCTGCTTTTTTAAAGTGAAGTTAGGGACTGGTAAGACTATAGGGCTGAGAGATGAACAGTTAAGAATCTGTGAAGCAGGCTAAGGAGTACTGGACATTCTGAGGGCAAACTAGAGACACTGAAGGTTTTAGGTAAGAAACTGACTTGACCAGACAGTATTTTAGGAAGATCATTCTAGCTACTGCAGAGAGAATAAATTGAAGGATGTTATAACAAACTCAGTGAAAGATATTAGTGATCTGAACAAAGCTAGTTCAAGTTTGAAATGAATGTGGAAGGTAGTCAAGACATACTAAGGGGATGGAATTAACAGGATCTGATGATTAAACTGTGGGCTATAAGATGACTTACCTTAAGTGGTTGGGAAACATGATACGCCAATCTCTGACACAGGCAACACAAAAGCTGGTGGGGTGAAGTGATGTGCTTAGCCGTAGATGTGCTGAGATTTTCACAGCTGCATATGGAATGTGTAAATGGAACTCAAGAGATGGAGTCAGAGCTCTAATTAAAGCCATGGAAGTGAATGAATTCACTGAACAGAAGTGCATAAAGTAAATAGAAAAGCTTAAATTAAATCCCAAGAAACACTAATTTTAAAGGATTGGCTAGGAGAGAAGGCCTTTCCAAAGACACTAACAGGGACGCCAGGAACCATTGAAGGAGAACCACCATGGAAGCCAGGATAAGACTCTGCTTTAGGAAGGGAAGGAAGCATCAGTGATTAGCAGCATCCATGCTTAAGCCGAACCCTGGAGGGTAGCAGGGGCAGAAGGGTGGTGGTGGAAACCAGACTACCCAAGAGTGAATGAAGTGTTAGAAGTATAAAAACACTGTATGTAACTCTTTCAAGACTTCTAGATGAGAAAAAGAGGTCAGCAACTTAACCTCAGAATGTACAGTAATCAAAAAGCTAAAAAAAGGTAGCAAGAATGTCGTGACATGTTTGTGTGTATTTTGTCACTCAGTCGTGGCTGACTTTTTGCGACCCCTGGACTCTAGCCCGCCCGGCTCGTCTGTCCATGAGCATTCTCCAGGCAAGAATACTAGAGTATGTGTGACATGTATAAAATGCGTAATTGCCCCTCTATTACCCAGTGAGCACGTTATCTTCTCTGCAAACAGACTGTCTTGATGAGTTTTACAAAACTTATAAAGTCCAACTCAGCCCTAATATAGAGGTACATGCTCCTGTATGTGTGTCTCTCATGTTCACCCAACTGAGGCTGCTGTTACTAAACCCTTCTTCTTTCTCTTCCACCCATGCTCAGTCAGAGGTTAGACCCTGCTTTGACTGGGGTAAGGTGATATTTACAAGTGATCACTTAGCTTCAGTGCCTAGATAATTCTGGAGAATTAGAATTTGGAAGTTTTCTAACTGCATGCCAAGAAGATGACAATAAAATGGTAAGTTTTACATGATGCTACAACTTTAATAACTGCTGCTGCTGCTGCTGCTAAGTCACTTCAGTCGTGTCCAACTCTGTGTGACCCCATAGATGGCAGCCTACCAGGCTCCCCCGTCCTTGGGATTCTCCAGGCAAGAACACTAGAGTGGGTTGCCATTTCCTTGAAATGCATGAAAGTTTATTAAAAAGTAAAAGTGAAGTCGCTCAGTTGTGTCCGACTCTTCGCAACCCCAGGGACTGCAGCCTACCAGGCTCCTCCGTCCATGGGATTTTCCAGGCAAGAGTACTGGAGTGGGGTGCCATTGCCTTCTCCTTAATAACTGCATCACATGCAAATAATGGTTATTTCTGGTCAGAGCTGTAATTTTAATGCATTTTCGCAGGCATTTCCAAATGCTGGAAGTGTGATAAATACTGCTGTCATGTCTGTTATAAACTTGTATTTATTATTACCTAGCAACTCCAGTTTACAATTGAAAACTCCCTGTTACCCAGCTGTCCTCTTCTTGTATATGTAATTGACTCAGTTTGGCCTCTCAGAGTCCCGGGGGTACCCTTTGGCTCTCTGCTCACACAAAATCCTTCACACATAGCACACTGCACATTTCATTGTCAGGCACACCCACCCGGAACCCTTTCTCCTGACTTACATGTGATACTGCCAACTTCTTCCTCATCTTGTTGAGTCACTATTCCCCTGTGGTCTTGCATCTGGCCCAGGGACTTGGAGAATCGGGAGGCAGGCCCAGAATTCCTGGATATCTCTTACTGCCAACTGGGATTAACATCTGGGTTAGCCTAACCATGCTTTCAGCTTCTATGAACTGGGGAGTGCAGTGAACTAAGCATGTCCAGCACGACAGCTGACCAAGTCTTAATCCCCAGGCAAAGGTTAAACCTTCTTCGGTACACAGCCAAGATTTAGGTTTCTTAATTTTTATCCTCATTTGATTGCACTAGGACACTCCCATTTTCGTCTTTATTCCACTGCACAATGAAGTTAAAAAAGTTTAATACAACTTACAGAATTTTGTCTTGTTAGAGGATTAAAAGCCGAGGTAAAATCATTGGAAAGCAATATAGAAGCTTTCTACTTTCGCAAGGCCTATTTTTCTTTGGACATGACTCACTTTTAAATGGTCAAGAGCAGTGTCCTCCAAAACACAACCCTGGAATATTGTTCCCTAAAAATGTTAATGCTATGCACTCAAAGGGAAAAATAAAAATAAAAACGAGTAACAGACTGCAAGAGTAACTCAGAGCAAAGCTGTTGGAGCACACAAAATTAATCAGGTTGCTTTATTGCAGAACCCTTCAGCTGTTAGTAAATATTAGTGCAGTGTGAACACCTAAGAAGACAGGAATGCAATGTGCAGCGGTGCCTGCTGGAGCTGCTTGAAGAGGGAGGATTTGCGTTCCACAGAGCATGACTAAGAAGAGATGCTCCTATAAGGGCATCACTACTGACAGGCTCACACAGGCCATTCACACACAGGAGCTACCCGTTCATCCATGGCTTTGAATTTGCTTTAGCTCCAACACCGGCGAGGACCGTCACCTGAACTGCTCTCTGGTGCTCTTGTTTTTTCTTGTAGAGAAACTAAGTACACTTGACCCTTGAACACAGGTTTGAACTGGGCACATTCATTTATACACACATTTTTAAAAACACATACAACACTACTACATGATCCAAGCTTGGTTGGTTGAATACACTGATGTGGAACTGCAGATGTGGACGGCTGACTGTAAAGTCACAGACTTTTCATTGTGCAGGGAATTGGTACCCCTAAGTGCTGCAATGTTCAAAGGTTAACTGTAGTTTACTGACTGCATTACATCGTGGGTACCAAAGGCATCATCACCTCATCATTCACATATCAATTTCCACTTGCAGTTTCTATCTAAATTGAAAGTACAGCAAAGTTTATCATCTCCTTGGCCCTACCTCACACTTGAGCAACTTATTGCCCATCATGAGTCCACATAAACAGGGAATTTGACAAAGAAGTTATGTTCAATGAGGTATAATATCCTTTAACAAATAAAAGCAAAAAGTTGATATTCCCTACATAGTGACCAGATTTTCTGTATGTATTTCAAGAAACAATTGGTATGCTGAGGATGTTGAAAGCACAGTATGAGATCATGGTAAACTATATTCTTTTGGTAACATAGTTGAGTATGACTCATCTTAGAGAGCCACAAAAGTTGAATAGATTCTACTGCCATTCTTATGGTAAGGGGCTAAGCGGTGGCAGGATAGAAGCTGAGGAAGAATCTGCCCTTCCTGTCTCCCAGCGGTGTGCTGTGTCCTGAAACAGAATATCAGGTTCTCCTATGTGTGGAGAGGTTTTGAATTCTTAGAAAGAAGGGTATCTTATTAGCCAAAAATTTTCAAAAATAATTTTGAGAGTGTTCTACTCATCTCATATTTGAGGAACATTGTTCTCTTGGGACTTACAGTTTGCCCTATTTCAGGACATGGTCAGTCAGTCAGTCAGTCAGTTCAGTTGCTCAATTGTGTCCAATTCTTTGCGACCCCATGAATTGCAGCACACCAGGCCTCCCTGTCCATCACCAACTCCCAGAGTTCACTCAGACTCATGTCCATCAAGTCAGTGATGCCATCCAGCCATCTCATCCTCTGGCATCCCCTTCTCCTCCTGCCCCCAATCCCTCCCAGCATCAGAGTCTTTTCCAATGAGTCAACTCTTCGCATGAGGTGGCCAAAGTACTGGAGTTTCAGCTTTAGCATCATTCCTTCCAAAGAACACCCAGGGCTGATCTCCTTTAGGATGGACTGGTTGGATCTCCTTGCAGTCCAAGGGACTCTCAAGAGTCTTCTCCAACACCACAGTTCAAAAGCATCAATTCTTCGGTGCTCAGCTTTCTTCACAGTCCAACTCTCACATCCATACATGACCACAGGAAAAACCATAGCCTTGACAGACCTTTGTTGGCAAAGTAATGTCTCTGCTTTTGAATATGCTATCGAGGTTGGTCATAACTTTTCTTCCAAGGAGTAAGCGTCTTTTAATTTCATGGCTGCAGTCACCATCTGGAGCCCAAAAAAATAAAGTCTGACACTGTTTCCCCCTCTATTTCCCATGAAATGATGGGACCAGATGCCATGAGCTTAGTTTTCTGAATGTTGACCTTTAAGCCAAGTTTTTCACTCTCCACTTTCACTCTCATCAAGAGGCTTTTTAGTTCCTCTTCACTTTCTGCCATAAGGGTGGTGTCATCTGCATATCTGAGGTTATTGATATTTCTCCCGGCAATCTTGATTCCAGCTTGTGCTTCATCCAGCCCAGCATTTCTCATGATGTACTCATCATGATGGTATCCATATACTAATGAGCTGTTACACTCTGAGCACTGGGGTTATTTAACAATGTGCCTCAAAACAGCATCTACTGCTACAGACTGACAAGAGCATCAATAGTTTCTTAGAACCCAGCAAGCAAAGAGTCTAATTTTCTCATTTCAAACTTAAAGGATACAATATCAAAGAGATAAGAAATGAAAGCTCTCAGACTCAGCCATCATGGAGGGTGGTTTTCTTATCCAGACAATTGATGGAAGCAAGGATGTGAATATTATTAGCTATTATAATATACTAAAGTTAATCTATTTGACAGATCCTTTATATAACTCATATAATATAAATATATCCATATAATTTATTCACTATATAACATACACAATTTACACAATATAAGTATTATATATAATACACAATTTAATATATAATAAATTATTATATGCACTATATTTATGAGAAACATTTTTAAAAATATGATATAATATGCCATATGTCACCATGAGTATGACATAAATCCTTCCTGACTTTATTTCCCCTCATAAAAAGAACTAACAACTATTCACTTACAAGACACCACTGAGAGAATCCTAAAATATGAGGCTGAGGTAACTATCACACATACAGACCGCATCAGAAGAGAAAGAGGAACGGCTACCCACTGACCACACTGCCCCTCCCCCAGGCTGGAACGGCACGTTGAGAAGAGAGCTACCCTAAACCTACGGCTCCTCCAGTTGGAAATGAGAGCCGAGGGTGGACATCAGCTCCCCAAGAATTATAAGTTGCTTCCTGGGAGCTTTCACTCCAGCCTTGCCCCTTAAGAATTGTGGGGGAATTGCCAGCACTTGACCACTAGAAATTCGGTTGTTATGGAGAAGCCATGACAGGCTTGCAGTAACTAGCACTTGGATGGTGGCAGATCAAGTTCCTACCACCAGGGCCCATGGTGTAGTCCTAACCAGCAGCTTTATTCATCAGCGGAGCCAAGACAACGGTACAGTCTGACCAGGGAACTCAGCAGGGTGAAGGTCTGCCTGATTCAGGTCCTCAAATAAAGAACTTTGCCAATCCTGACCTGACCCTTCCCAGGCAGGGGAACTGAATCTTAGTCCAACCAACTGCTGAGTTTAGCTCCCAGCCCCTGTTGACCAGAAAGCATGACTGGGGACACATGGAAACTACCTACCCTAGCAAGACTTGAGTGGCAGAGTCTGTAGGCAGAGCTGATTGTTCTTGAAGCAAAGTCAGTGCACCCATCAGCCAAGGAACTTGGGGAGTGGGTTGGTTTGAGTCAAGACCACAAGGAGTCTTGTTGAGCTTGAAGCTGGTTTCTCCATTCTGACCAGTCAGTGAAACTAATGCATAGCCCTAGCTATCACTAAACACCGTTTTCAACTCCTCTGATGAGGTGCACATGGGAAACTGCATAGAACATCCAATAGCCCTGCTTACAGAGGCACCTGAATAGAGTACAGCCCATCACTTTCCCTGCTTGCAGGACAAAATCCTTGACCTGTCTGGCCAGGGAACTCAGTTCATAATCTTGTTTGACTTGAGTGCCCCAAACAGTGAGCCACATAAATACACTCTGAGGTCCATTATGTTGAGTAACCCCTACCATGCCCTGGGCAGAACCTATAATTTATAGGCCTACCTATGGCTTAGGACAGTACCAAGTCTGATTATCTAGTAAGCCTAGACAACCTAGAAAAAAATCTAATTATCTAGAGAAGCAAGCAACCATGATGCCCATTCTATAGCATTACCTGGACTGGAAACCAAGTCAGCAGACCTATCCAACTATTCTCAACAAACAGCATCCCCCACCTCAACCCATGAGCTTAGGGCTTAGGCAACAGCCTTGCTCAAAAGTAAACCTCAATAGTTAGCCCCATCTGTCCAAGGGCATTATCATCAGACATGTCAAGAAAACCAAATCATAAAATCTGCAAAAGAAGATGGATGACTCACATGAACAGATACCAAAGTAAGGAATCAAGAATTATAATAACGGCTTCCCTGGTGGTCCCATGGTTGAGAATCTGCCTTGAAATGCTTGGGACACCAGTTCGATCCTCGGTCTGGGAAGACCCCACATGCTGTGGAGCAACTAAGCCCGTGTGTCTCAACTGTCACAACTACACAGCCCACACACCTCGAGCCCATGCTCCACAACAAGAGAAACCACCACCACGAGAAGCAAGCGCACTGCAAGGTAGAGCCCCGACGCTCAGCACCTAGAGAAAGCAACAAGACTCATCACAGCTAAAACAAATATGAAAAAATTATAATAAATCAGGTAAATGTGACGCTATCAAAGGAAACTAATAAAGCTCCAATAACTGACCCTAAAGCCATGGAGATCTATAAACTATTAGATGAACAACACAGAATAATCCTCCTAAAGAAGTCTAGTGAACTAAAAGAATACACAGCAAGTGAGCAAAATTAGAAAAACAGTGTATGACCAAAACATGAAGTTCAGCAAACAGAAACCATTAAAAAAATAAGAAATCCTAAAGCTGAAAATTACAATGACTAAATTGAAGAACTCAATAAAGAGCTTCAAAAGCAGACCCAACCATACAGAAAAAAGAATTAGTAATCTCAAGGACAAGACATTTGATGTTACAGAGTCAGAAAAGCAAAAGGAAAAAAGGATGAGAAAAGAATGAAGAAAGACTACAGGACTTAAGGAACAGGAAAAAACAAAACAGAACAAAACTAGTTGTACTGTGGGAATTTCGGAAGGAGGTGAGAGGGAAAAGTATTATTTAAAGTATTAATGACTGAAAACTTCCCACACTTGGAAAGAGAAATGGACATCCACATAAAAAAGTCCTGTAAGACTCCCAAAGAGTTTGAACCTAGACAGGGCTGTGCTGAGAAACATTATAACTGAATTATCAAAAGTACAAACAAAGAAAGGATTTTCAAAGCAACAAGAGATTAGAGAGAACGTACAAGGGAACCAACGTAAGACAGTCAGCAGATTTCTCAACAGGAACTTTTCAAGTCAGGAGAAAAGGGGATGACATATTTAAAATGCTGAAAAAAGCACACAAAACCCTGCCAACCAAGAATTCCATTCCCAGAAAAGTTGTTCTTCAGAAACAAAGCAAGACAATGACTTTACTTAACAAACAAAAGCTGAAAGAGACCATTACAAGAAATGCTAAAGATTCTCTGAGTGGAAATAAAAGAAGGCTTACTAACATCATAAAACATAGAAGACAGCAGAAAACATATTAGCAATACTAAATATATAGTCACATTTAAATTCTTAAATATGGTACTGATGGTGTATAAATCAGTTACAATGTTTTTTAAAGTTAAAAAACAAAGACAGCAAAAATAACCATAGCTACAATAATCCGTCATTGGTTGGATATGAAAATTATGTAAACTGTAACATCAGTAACCTAAATTGTGAAGGGGGAAGGGAGTGAGAGTGTAAAGTTTAGGAATGTTATTGAGGTTAAGTGGTTATGAGTTTAAATATGGCATTATAATTTTTTTCTTTTTTAAGATAAAAATAGAGTTGCCACAGGATCCAGCAATCCCACTCCTGGGCATATACCCAGACATAACTGCAATTCAAAAAGATACATGCATCCCTATATTCATAGCCACATTATTTACAATCGACAAGACTTAAAAACAGTGTAAATCTTCACCAACAGAGGAATGGATAAAGAATACATGATGTATACATACGTGTATATACACACAAACACACACACACTCAATGGCATATTACTTAGCCATGGGAATGGGAGCTAATGAAATAACACCACTTGCAGCATGGATGGACCTAGAGATTACCATATTAAGGAAAGTCAGAAAGAAAGAGAAAGACAAATACCATATGATATTTCTTACAGATAGAATCTAAATACACAAATTAACATATCTATCAAACAGAAGCAGACTCACAGACAGAGAACAGACTTGCAGTTGCCATAAGGGAACGGAGGCAGGGGAAGGAAGGACTGGGTGTTTGGGATTAGCAGGTGCAAACTATTATAAAGAGAATAGAATAAAACAAGGCCTATTGATTCATCACGGAATATTGATTATAGTTCCATGTGTTATAGTTCCCTTCACTGTATAGTACAGAGAACTATAATCAATATTCTGTGATGAATCATAATGGAAAAGAATAGGAAAAGGAACATATATAAATGAATCACTTTGCTATACAGCAGAAATTAACACACTAAATCAACTATACTTCACTAAATTTTTTTTTAAAAAAGATAACACTGACTACACAATGTGGAAATGAATTAGAAAGGGATAAGCTGAAGAGGAAAAAATACCAGTAGTAGATGATCCAAGGGATAGTGGGTTGATTTTTAAATTGAATGTAAAATTTTCCAAGATCAGAGTAAGTCATATCTAAGCTATTCTGGCAGCTAAATCACACCCTCTTTGGCTCTGTGTATTTCAGTCAGTGGGGTAACACAGAAAAGCGGGGTCAACAGAAAAGGCAACAGGAACAACCACATGTTAGTCTATCTGAATCTGCAGTAAGTGGCTGACCTACAACAGCATCTCTCCATCCTGAAGCTCATCAGAACCACCAGAGAACTTTTAAAATGCTGATGCTAAGACAGAGATACTGATTTAACTTATCTGAGTTGGGATCCCGGAAACATCCCCATGAGGGATCAGCAGGGAGGGCTGAGATCCAACAAGAACCAATGAGTCTACCCCAAACTTCAGGCCTATCTATTTCAGCTTGTTAATTTACGCTTCACAGCCAAAGGCAGATGATCTCAAATTTCAGTAGGCTTCAGAAGTCCATGGAGAGTTTGTCAAGGCTCTGATGGCCCCAACTCTCAGAGCTGCTGATTCAGTAGGCCTGTGTGGGACCTGAAAACTTACATGTATAACAGGTACTAAGGCGCTGCTGCTGGTCCAAAAACCAGACTTCGAGAACCACTAGCCTAAGGTAATCAATTTGGAAATGAGAACTTTAAAAATGATTTTTTTTTTTACTGGAGGAACTGACTTTTCTTATTCTTTTATCACTTCAGATACGTAGAATCTTTTTAGTTTCACACCTTGTATACTGTAAAAACATCAAAATGGAAACAAAAATGAAGAAACTATGGTAGGATTTTATCACAGATGTGAGACGTAAATAGAGCCTTGAAGGATTTCCTCAAAATACAATCTATACTGACTCTTATGGTTTTTAAAAATAATTTAGAATGAGAGAATATATAATAATATGATGGTTCACTATTGTTCATAATTTAGAAAAAGCTTGCCCACCATAATCATGACTGACCAATGTTTCTGTCTAAAATGAGTCTGCAACTTATGACAAACCCAGCATCTGGGGTTGGTCAGCTATCTCATAACTCAGTCAAACTCTAATCATGTTGATTCATTATTATTTTTGTGATACTATTGTTTTTTCAATTCTTTAGGAAACTTTGTTAGTTTAAAAAAGATTGTTTTTCTCTGGAAAAATATTACCAAAGAAATTTTGATTTTAGTCAAGTCCGATGTGTTTCTTGAATGTACACAAATTGTTTCAAAGCTCTTATTAAAAGTTAAACCTACCTTTACTTTAACTGTATAATCAAATATAACTTAGGTCAGGAATTTAATGGCTCTTCATATAAAATAACTTTCAGTATTTAAAAAAAAAATGACTTCCACAATGTCAAAATTCTTAGTAATACTTTTTCTGCTTGGTACATTAACCTTTCTTATGTCAACTGGTGAATCAAGTCTTATGGATAGCAAGGAATTTTCATATTGAATAATTTTAAAAAATCACATGTTTTAAATGCTTGGCATATTTTGTACAAACTATATACACCAGTATTATTTTCAACAATAACAAAATGAAATATACTCAAAAGCCAAAACATACCACCACAGACTTTTATTTCTAAAAATGTACCAGTATCAAACATCACCAAAACTACGAATATAAAAATAAAACCATCAAAATGAAATGATGCTGTTTTGAAATGAAGGAATGGCCTGGTTTTTTCCCAATTAGGATAAAAAAAATCTGGTTCAACAAACAGATTCTGAACTGAGCACTGAAGGCAAACAGACTCGGCTTCATTGGCCCGTGACCCATAGCTCTGGACTTTTCTTGTCATTAACTCAGAACACTTTACCAGGCTGGAATATTCTAGAGAGAATCTTAAAAACTGGCAGGAAAAGCCAACAAACAACACTTTTTATTAACTTATTCCAGATTACACCACAGAACATGAGAACTCTTAATCAATTTTGGATGTTTGCTTGACTGTACCTTTACCCAAAAATTTCCTGATACACCTGCATTCAGTAAGATGGCCCCTGCACACACCAAAACTCCATTACAAAAGAAACTGTGGTTTCTACTGCAATCTCACAGTTGTCACTTCCATGCTCTTTAGAACTCTTAATTTATCCAGAACAATTCCAGCATTTCATGGCAATGGGAAATTATTTTAAGATACATTAAAACTGTAGACAAGAAGACCTGAAGATGAAGCATCTGTAAGCCCATAGTTGGATTTACTGTTTATAGTTCACATAGTGCAAAGACATTTTGAAAAATCATTGTTTTGTCAGAAATAATTTGTGGAGTAACTAATAACCATTCAAGAAACATTTACTAAACACCAATGCAAGACATGGTATTAATACTTCTCAATAAAAGTTTAGTTTCTCTTTAAGGGTATAGATTGCTCATGATTATTTATTCATAAGCAAAGGAGACACATTTAGGTAAAAAACAATCATAAAATGTTTGAATGGTTAAACATATAGTTCCATTAACCATTAAAAGAACATTAGTATAAATTGTATTTTTATAATAAGGAGTATTTGACTAAAATCAGATACTGAGATAAAATAGAAAGCTTGGCATATTATTGACTTTTTGATGTTTTAAGTATTTAATATTTTCATTTGGAAGTAAAATCTAATTCAGTTATTTTGTAAGACTGTACAAGAATATGATCATTTCGAATATTTTGAGAAAAAAGAAACAATAAATATGTAAGAAATGGATCAAAGTATGAATTAAATATTTATAGCACTCCTGTCTCTTTCCCCTTTGTTTTGCACCAAGAAGAGTGACAAATTTGAAGTACTTGACTCTAGTCAATACAGTAAATACTGTGGTCAGGCAGGAAGCTCAAGGAAAACTATATAACATGATTTATGGTTCCTGGAAGTGACTAGGTGTACAGGTTGATAAATACACAATTGAATCAAAACACTTTAGAACAAGAAAGAGGAACTAGAGATAATTTATTTCCACAGTCTCATCTCCCCATGAAGAAATTAAAGCTCAGAGCTAATAGCAGCCCTCTTGGTAGGTACCCCTTTCTCATATTTGCATGTAGTATAAATAGCACATCTAGTTGATACTTTTTCATGTGGTCTAGAATAAACTAGGGAAAACTTGCCTGGTGCCTCTGAAACTTTCATGTGCTGATGTGTTTGTTGGACAGGACCCACGACCAGACATCAAGTTCAATAAGTCTGAATTGAGCCCAGATAGATGCAATTCCAAGTGACTGTGATGAAGTCAACCCAGGTTAGCGCTGAGAAATACAAAACTGCAGACTTGCAAGTTTTTAAAAGGGATATTATGTTGAGTGAGCACACTTTTCCAAACAAGTCACAGCTTTTTCATTAAACTATAATGGCTTTTCCTTACCTTTGCAACTCTAAGGAAAAGGGAATGCTTGTTTAATCAAGAAACTGGGGAGACCACAGTTTCTACACATCAGAACTACCTGGGATCCTCGTGAGACTACAGATTCACTGGGCCTTTTCCTGTAGAGTGTTATTTACAGGGAGATATGTGATGGGACCCAGGAATCTGTAGTTTTCAGAGTCTTTCCTGGTAATTCTGAAAACCAACCCAGTTTGAAAAATACACCATGATCTGTTGTGTTAAAACAGGCTCCAGCAGTTCTAAACTCTGGTTATAGAATCAACCAGAGGACTCAGGAAAATGCTTACCTCCAGAGCTTCTCAGAGAAGGCAATGGCACCCCACTCCAGTACTCTTGCCTGGAAAATCCCATGGATGGAGGAGCCTGGCAGGCTGCAGTCCATGGGGTCATGAAGAGTGGGACACGACTGAGCGACTTCACTTTCACTTTTCACTTTCATGCGTTGGAGAAGGAAGTGGCAACCCACTCCAGTGTTCTTCCCTGGAGAATCCCAGGGACGGGGGAGCCTGGTGAGCTGCCGTCTATGGGGTCGCACAGAGTCGGACATGACTGAAGCGACTTAGCAGCAGCAGCAGCCAGAGCTTCTGGATAGGTCGGTCTGCAGTAGTTCTGAGAATTTGCACTGTTTCAGGCTCCCAGGTGATGTTGATATCTTGCGAAACTCTGGGCTGAACTGTGCTCTGCAAACTGAGGCAGAAGATTCACAGGAAAATGCCCAGAAGCCGCTGCAGTTTCTCTGCTGAAACCAGGGCCTCTGCTCCTGCCGCCTGAAGAACCTGAAAATGGCGGCCGCAGCTTTTTTCCAAGCCTGGAGCAGGTGTTTGCAATTCCTGAAACCTGAACGCTAACCTCCTGGGCTAGATTCTGTCCCATGGAGTTCCCAGGCCTCTGGGGCGAGATGGGGCAGCACGGCCAGAGTGGAGAGGGGCTAGGGGTGGGAAACAGGAGAGGAGAAATCCTGCTAACCGCCAAAATGAAAGGTAACACAAATAGGCGGGTAGGTTTTATTAGTAGTTTGTCCCCAAATTAGTTAAGTCAGTGATCATATTGGAAACAACACGGGGACTTCCCCGATGGTCCAGTGACTAAGACTCCCGGCTCCCAATGCAGGGGAGTTGGCACACAATTGGCATGCCCTATTCAACCCCTGGTCACGGAACTAGATTTCACATGTGGCAACTAGAGCTCACAGCTGCAAATGAAGATCCGGAATGCAGCAAGGAAGATAGAAGATCCAGCCAGTGGCGGCTAAGACCCCGCTTAGTCAAATAAATAAATAAATATATATATATATATATATATATGTAAAATAATAACAACACAAAGTGTGGGTCAACACACACACAAATTACCTCGTTTTTCATTGAACTTGTGTAGTGAATGTTACTACATGCTACCCAGATACCCCTCAGGACAGCACACTTACTTCCTCCCTGCTAGGGTCGGACACGACTGAAGTGACTTAGCAGTAGCAGCAGCAGGGGGTTGCTGGGAGTGATGCCCAGTCAGCAGCCCTCAGCTCTCTTCAGGAATTGCATCATTTGATGTGAGTCACAGTCCTCAGGCCCTGCTCCACTTCAGGAATAGCCAGTATCCAGTGACTGGACATCTGGGGTCCTTGCCAAAACTGAATGATCTTGTAAACTTTAGCAGTCTACGTAGGTTGCTAAGGGCTTTATTGTGATTGCATAAAACCTACCTTTTCTATCTTCCCAGTCTTATTTATTTACTTATTTTTGGCTGCTCTGGGTATTCCTTGCTATGCACAGGCTTTTTCTAGTTGTGGCCGGTAGGGGTTGCTCTCCAGTTGGCATGCTCAGGCTTCTCATTGCATTGGCTTCTCTTGTTGCAGAGCTCAGGCTCTAGGCAGGCAGGCTCAGAGGCTGCAACTCGTGGGCTCTAGAGCACAGACTCAGTAGTTGTGGTGACCAGGCTTACTTGCCCTGTGGCAAGTAGGATCTTCCCAGACCACGGCTTAAACATGTGTCCCCTGCATTGACAGGAAAATTTTTAATCACTGGATCATCAGGGAAGTCCTACCTGCTTAACTGTATTACCTTCTCTTCATTCACCCTTCAAGAGAATGACCCCCAAATATTCCTGCACTCAAATCTCCATTCAGATGATCACATATCACGTTCTATTAATAAGAAAAGCACAAGAGAAATTAGATATAAATTATTAAAAATTTCTACCTGGGAAAAAAACTAAAAAAAATGAATAAATGCAAAAACTCATAAAAATTCCATGAGAGGATCAATAAAGGAATAAAATCTATTTTTATTAAAATCAAAAAAGAAACAAAAATCTATTAAAATCTAAAAGAGCAATACAATAAAATCTAAGGCTCTTCCCGTCTTAACAAAGAGAAACTGAAAATGTAATGGCAAAATTCTGGGTAACAACAAAAAGATTTATCAGCCTAGATATAATTCTGAAAAGCAAAATAAAGCACATGATGTACATGAAATAAATTTTGAAATTTAAATAATGGAGGGTAATGAGGAGGTATGTTTTGTCCTACCAGTTATCAAAATACAGTAATTTTACAATATTGGATGAGGAATAGATACAATTATCAAACAAGAGTCTAAAACGTGCTCATGAATATATGAGGATTTAATTTGTGATAAAAGTTGCAACATTTACAAGTGGGGAAATAATGAACTAGTCTAACAACAGCATTGAAATGAGTGACTCAGTTCAGTTCAGTTCAGTCGCTCAGTTGTGTCCAACTCTTTGCAACCCCATGAATTGCAATGCCAGGCCTCCCTGTCCATCACCAACTCCCGGAGTTCACCCAAACTCATATCCATCGAGTTGGTGATGCCATCCAGCCAGCTCATCCTCTGTCATCCCCTTCTCCTCCTGCCCCCAATCCCTCCCAGCATCAGAGTCTTTTCCAATGAGTCAACTCTTCACATGAGGTGGCCAAAGTATTGGAGTTTTAGCCTCAGGATCAGTCCTTCCAGTGAACACCCAGGACTGGTCTCCTTTAGGATGGACTGGTTGGATCTCCTTACAGTCCAAGGGACTCTCAAGAGTCTTCTCCAACACCACAGTTCAAAAGCATCAATTCTTCGGCAATCAGCTTTCTTCACAGTCCAACTCTCACATCCATACATGACCACTGGAAAAACCATAGCCTTGACTAGACAGAGCTTTTTTGGCAAAGTAATATCTCTGCTTTTCAATATACTATCTAGGCTGGTCATAACTTTCCTTCCAAGGAGTAAGCATCTTTTAATTTCATGGCTGCAATCACCATCTGCAGTGATTTTGGAGCCCAGAAAAATAGTCTGATACTGTTTCCACCGTTTCCCCATCTATTTCCCATAAAGTGATGGGACCAGATGCCATGATCTTCATTTTCTGAATGTTGAGCTTTAAGCCACCTTTTTCACTCTCCTTTTTCACTTTCATCAAGAGGCTTTTTAGTTCCTCTTCACTTTCTGCCATAAGGGTGGTGTCATTTGCATATCTGAGGTTATTGATATTTCTTCCCGAAATCTTGATTCCAGCTTGTGCTTCTTCCAGTCCAGCGTTTCTCATGATGTACTCTGCATATAAGTTAAATAAGCAGGGTGACAATATACAGCTTTGATGTACTCCTTTTCCTATTTGGAACCAGTCTATTATTCCATGTCCAGTTCTAACTGTTGCTTCCTGACCTGCATTTAGGTTTCTCAAGAGGCAGATCAGGTGGTCTGGTATTCCCATCTCTTTCAGAATTCTCCACAGTTTATTGTGATCCACACAGACAGAGGCTTTGGCATAGTCAATAAAGCAGAAATAGATGTTTTTTTCTGGAACTCTCTTGCTTTTACATGATCCAGCAGATGTTGGCAATTTGATCTCTGGTTCCTCTGCCTTTTCTAAAACCAGCTTGAACATCTGGAAATTCTCGGTTTACATATTGCTGAAGCCTGGCTTGGAAAATTTTGAGCATTACTTTACTAGCGTGTGAGATGAGTGCAATTGTGTAGCAGTTTAAGCATTCTTTGGCATTGCCTTTCTAAGCATTTGCAAAACTGTCAGATTTATAAGTCATATTGTGCACTATAAGGTTAACTCTTCAGTTACTACTGAATCCTTTAATTCCCATCCTTGTTTTCACTTCCACAAATTCACTGTTGATTGTCCTCATCTTTACTATATGTTCCTCCTCTCCCTTTCTGTTCTGTCAAGAATGAAGCATACTTGTCTTTCCCATCTTAAACAGCTAGTCACAACAGAAGAAAACTTTCCACCCCACCCGCTTCTTGGAGCTACCACCATATTGGTTTCCTTGATGGAAAGAGTTGCCACTGTTACTGTCTGTGCTTCTTCCCCTCTGGCTCCCCCTCCTGCAGCAGCCTGCCTTCAGACCCCAGGACTCACACTGGGCCTCTGGAAACAGATTCTGTGACCAAACGATTCTGGACTAAAGGGCTTTGAGGACATTCTCTCAGGAGATGCACTAGTAAGAAAGTGAAGGGGCAGGATTAAGCAGATGGAGAAAGTGGCCTACAGGGTATTAATAGTTCCTGCTGAGGCCCCAGTTGATCCTGTGGGGGATCCCTCACTTGGAATCCCTCCAAGTGAAGCAAGGGTGCTGGGCCTTTAAGCCCCCACATCAGACAGTTGCTGGGCTGGGCTGCCTTACGTGTGGTGGTGCCCTGCAACTGAGGACAGCTGCCAATGCAGATGGAGACTCTTGGCTGAGAATGGAGTGACTCGTCCTACAGCAGGGACCTGGGTGGAACCACAGTATCTGCTCCATCATTGCTCCAGGGACTCACAACCACTTGCTCTCTAAGTGATTTCTCCCTATCAGGAAAAATTTTGCCAGTGGTCTGGTTGGCCTGATTTCCTAGAGGGAAAATTATGAGAGAAGGGCTGGTAAGATGAACTACAGCCCTTCAGATCAGCTGAGTCTGATCTCAGAACTAAAACTGATACTCACCATCTCTCTCTCTACCACCCATTCTAGACTCCCTCTTCCCTTAGCCAACACCTCCACTGGTCCAGGCAGTTTGCCTGGCTGGATGTGAGCTACACCATCATTCCTGAAGCGGTGAAGCTCCTGGTTACTGTGCCATCTCCAGGCGATGGCTGCTTCTCCACACGCCATTGACACCAGGCGTGGCGGTGCCACAGGCATCCCAGTGGATCAACTGAGGGCCAAACATGTTCATTCCTCCCGCACTGGGTAACAGCTGTCCTGCCTCCCCCTGAAGATGGGATCCATCCCCACTGCTGGGAGGGTGGCTCCTTTCTTTCCCTGCTGGTCTCGTGGCAGGAGGATCTTAGGTGGCAGCAGGAGTCCATGCTACTGTTACTGGGAACGAGAGCCTCTAGATCTGTGGAATCTACAACTATATGGGTGGAAAACACAGATTCCTTCAAAGTGGATCATTTTGAGTTGTAATCAGAGCCACTCGTACTTTAACCCTTTGGTTCCCAGGCTCCAGAATTCTCCCTACTGTGGACACAGCTCCATGGAATACTAGTTGATTAAGGTTGTAGATGACACCCTGGAAGGTGTAGATGATACCCTGGAAGGTGGTTACATCCTCTCTGGGTGCCCCCTTACCTACAAGCTGGCACCTCAGCTATGCTTTTAAGAGGCCAGTCCATCTCCATCAGGCTGCTTGGTTCTGAGTTGTTCAGTAAAGTGATAGGCCCCGCAGATCCCTTGATTGTGGGATCAAGGCCAGGATAGTGTGAAGCAAGAGAGGCATGTGGGGTGCAACACTCAAGAGGCACCCATCTCAGGCCACATCTTTCCACACAAATTAACTGATCAGGCCCACCAATAAGGGCTCTGCCCATCAGGTGGCCTGCCCTGAAAAGTCCCCACAATATGAACGGGGTTATAGTGAAAAGTAATCATCTCCCCTCAGTCTCCATTTTACTTCCCCCTGAAAGATAAATGTGATTGTAGATAGCACATATATCTCTAGAAAATCTATGCATATAGAAGCACTGCTGCTGCTGCTAAGTCGCTTCAGTCGTGTCCAGCTCTGTGTGACCCCATAGACAGCAGCCCACCAGGCTCCCCCGTCCCTGGGATTCTCCAGGCAAGAACACTGGAGTGGGTTGCCATTTCCTTCTCCAATGCAGGAAAGTGAAAAGTGAAAGTGAAGTCGCTCAGTCGACACATATATTATATACACGTGACCATTTTATCTACAGATTTTTAAATCTTTGTTCATTACATTAGTTTTAAAAATTTATCATAGCTTAGAAGTGATTTCATTGATTATATAGAGCTATCATTGTATATATAGATCACTATAATTTATTGGTGGACATTTAGGTTGTTTTCAATCTTTTGTTATGAAAACAGCATTGTAATAGATATGACACAATTTAAGTTTTGACAGATAAATGAAGATTTAAATATTATGGCATTTCAATTTTTGAGTGAGAGTGAGCATCTCTTCATATGTGAGAGACATATTTCCATCTTTGGTGGATGATTGGTTAATATAATTTGCTTATTTTAATTGGTTTATAGATTTTTTCTCTGTTTAGTGGCTCTTTTACTTATTTTATAATTTGTGTTATAATTTTTGTTGTATACATTTACCTTTTATGTTTTTATTTATGATGTCTGTGCCCTTTTTTCTAGACTCACATAAATTCGTATTTTACTTTAGTATTTTATCATTTCATATCCTACATTTACATCTCTTTAGCATTTTAAATGGAGAAGGCAATGGCAAGCCACTCCAGTAATCTTGCCTAGAAAATCCCACGGATGGAGGAGCCTGGTGGGCTGCAGTCTATGGGGTCGCTAGGAGTCGGTCGCGACTGGGTGACTTCACTTTCGCTTTTCACTTTCATGCAGTGGAGAAGGAAATGGCAACCCACTCCAGTGTTCTTGCCTGGAGAATCCCAGGGACGGCAGAGCCTGGTGGGCTGCTGTCTATGGGGTCATACAGAGTCGGACACGACTGAAGCGACTTAGCAGCAGCATTTTAAAAATATAAAAGCAGGATGGATGGATACTTTTTAGTTGTTAAACCATCACTTACTGAAAAATCTATCTCTTCCCCAATTATATAAAGTGCCTTTCAGTTCAGTTCAGTCGCTTAGTCATGTCCGACTCTTTGCGACCCCACGAATCGCAGCACGCTGGGCCTCCTGTCCATCACCAACTCCCGGAGTTCACCCAGACTCACGTCCATCCAGTCAGTGATGCCATCCAGCCATCTCATCCTCTGTCGTCCCCTTCTCCTCCTGCCCCCAATCCCTCCCAGCATCAGATTCTTTTCCAATGAGTCAACTCTTCACATGAGGTGGCCAAAGTACTGGAGTTTCAGCTTTAGCATCATTCCTTCCAAACAAATCCCAGGGCTGATCTCCTTCAGAATGGACTGGTTGGATCTCCTTGCAGTCCAAGGGACTCTCAAGAGTCTTCTCCAACACCACAGTTCAAAAGCATCAATTCTTCGGTGCTCAGCCTTCTTCACAGTCCAACTCTCACATTCATACATGACCACAGGAAAAACCATGGCCTTGACTAGACGAAACTTTGTTGGCAAAGTAATGTCTCTGCCCTTGAATATGCTATCTAGGTTGGTTATAACGTTCCTTCCAAGAAGTAAGCGTCTTTTAATTTCATGGCTGCAGTCACCATCTGCAGTGATTTTGGAGCCCAGAAAAATAAAGTCTGACACTGTTTCCACTGTTTCCCCATCTATTTCCCATGAAGTAATGGGACCGGATGCCATGATCTTCATTTTCTGAATGTTGAGCTTTAAGCCACCTTTTTCACTCTCCTCTTTCACTTTCATCAAGAGGCTCTTTAGTTCCTCTTCCCTTTCTGCCATAAGGGTGGTGTCATGTGCATATCTGAGGTTATTGAGATTTCTCCCGGCAATCTTGATTCCAGCTTGTGCTTCATCCAGCCCAGCCTTTCTCATGATGTACTCTGCATATAAGTTAAATAAGCAGGATGACGATATACAGCCTTGACGTATTCCTTTTCCTATTTGGAACCAGTCTGTTGTTCCATGTCCAGTTCTAACTGTTGCTTCCTGACCTGCATACAGATTTTTCAAGAGGCTGATCAGGTGGCTGGTGTTCCCATCTCTTTCAGAATTCTCCACAGTTTATTGTGATCCACACAGTCAGAGGCTTTGGCATAGTCAATAAAGCAGAAATAGATGTTTTTCTGGAACTCTCTTGCTTTTTCCATGCCTTTATCCTATGATAAATTCAGTTCAGTTCATTCACTCAGTCATGTGGGACTCTTTGCAACCCCATGGACTTCAGGATGCCAGGCTTCCCTGCCATCACCAACTCCCAGAGCTTACTCAAACTCATATCCATTGAGTTGGTGATGCAATCAACCATCTCATCCTCTGGCATCCCCTTCAATGTCATCCTCTGTCAATGGTAAATTGACATAATTTGTGGCTCAGATGGTAAAGCGTCTGCCTGCAGTGCGGGAGACCCGGGTTCGATCCCTGGGTTGGGAAGATCCCCTGGAGGAGGAAATGGCAACCCACTCCAGTACTCTTGCCTGGAAAATTCCATGGACTGAGGAGCCTGGTAGGCTACAGTCCATGGGGTCTCAAAGAGTTGGACACGACTAAGCGACTTCACTTCTTCAAAATCTATTTCTGTGATCTCTCTTCTGTTCATTAATCTCTAAGTTTGGATAGATTGGCTGGAGGAGGGCATGGCAACCCACTCCAGTATTCTTGGCTGGAGAATCCCATATATAGAAGAGCCTGGAGGGCTACAATCCATAGGATTGCAAAGAGTTGGACAGGACTGAGTGACTAAGCACAGCACAGCACATTACCTAATTAATTTTAACAATGTTTTACTCTTTCATAACTCTCACTCCCACTCACTATAACTTTATGTATGAATGTTCATATTGGCTGACCACTCCATAATATATTTATTTAAAAAAATTTTTCTAGGATACATAAAATGACTTAATATGCAAAGTTATTGAGACAATTTACTAGTTTAAAATGTATAGGCAATAGTTATTTTCTTCTTCTGTCACCATTTCTATACTTTCTCACCATTAGCTAGAACTTCACTCTAGGTGACTTGCTTCTTAAGGTTTGGAACTCTCATGCGCTTCAATATTGCCAGTGGGTTTATTGCAATTAGACTCCTCAGCTCTCAAGAAAATACCAGAAGATGATCCAAGGAACCATATCAATATATACGTACCCCATCTTCCCACACTGTATTGCAGCAGCCCCTCTTTAAGGTATTCAAGACCACGTCCAATGACAATGGTAACTCCTTCCTTTGCCTACTTTCCATCCAAAAAGAAAAATAGAAAAACAAAATACCTGTGAAGAAAGATCAGATCTGTGGTTACTAGAGGCAGGTGTTGAGGAGGGGATATTGGCTGATGGTGGTCAAACGTACAAATTTCTAGTTATAAGATAGGTAAGTACTGGAGACATAATGTGCAACATGACTACAATAATATATATATATATACATATATATATAGCTGTAATCTCTATAAAAATTGAAGTAAATACTAAAAGTTCTCATCATAAGGGTAAAAAAACACATTTTAAAAATATTTATATGAGATGATGGATGTTAAACTTATTTTGGTAATCATTTCACAATATACACAAGTCAAATAATTATGTTGTACACCTTACAGCATTTAGCATATAGCAATTTTACAGTAGTATAGATCAATTAAGGGCTTCCCTGGTGGCTCAGACTATAAAGAATCTGCCTGCAATGCAGGAGACCCGGGTTCAGTCCCTGGCTAGGGAAGATTCTTTGGAAAAGGAAAAGGGAACCCACTCCTGTATTCTTGCCTGGAGAGCTCCATGGACAGAAGAGCCTGGAGGGCTATGCCCCATGGGGTTGCAAAGAGTTGGACATGACTGAGTGACTAACACACACACATGTAGATCAATTAAGTCTCAATAAAACTGGAAAAAAGTAAATTAACAGAAATATAAACCTTAAACATACTTTTAAATGTAATTATTTAGGAAAGAAAGTTAATGTATATAATTGTGTGTGTATGCTCAGTCGTGTCCAGCTCTTTGTGACCCCATGGACTGCAGCCTGCTAGGCTCCTCTCTCCATGAAAATTTCCAGCCAAGAATACTGGGGTGGGTTGCCATTTCCTACTCCAATTTATATAGATAATTAACATAATATTAGAGCATGTGCGAGCGTACTAAGTTGCTTCAGTCGAGTCTGACTTTGTATGACCGTATGGACAGTAGCCTGCCAGGCTCTGCTAGCCATGGGATTCTCCAGGCAGGAATACTGGAGTGCATTGCAATGCTCTCCTCTAGGGGATCTTCCCCACCCAGGGATCAAACCTGTGTCTCCTGCGACTCCTGCGTTACAGGCGGACTCTTTACCTTTGAGTCACTGGGAAGCCCACTAAAGCATGTAATGAATCATAAAGAGCTAAAATTTCCAAGGCAATTTTGATTTCCAAACAAGTCACACAAATCTCTGTAGGGGAAAGAGAGTACCATGCCTGGTTACTTGCTTTGGAGTATGAGGGCCTTCATACTCTTCTGCTTGTAAGAGGGGAACAGCACCCTGAGAACAAAATAACGTTATCTCCTTAATCTATCTTGCCATAGTTGAATACACACACACTTTTAATAGTTCATTTCCGGTACTCATGTAGTTCTATGGTAAGAAGTGTATCATCTGATTTGCCACTCATTGCCCTTCATGTCCCTGTGACCCGCATTAGCTATCTGAGATGACTGTTTGACCCTGCCCGCTCACTCCTTTGTCTTGTCGCTCAGTCGCTGCATCTTCCTGAGCCGCCGCGCCTTGCGCAGTGTGCCCTGTTCCGCCTTCCACGGGGCCTCAGCTTCACTCTAGCCTCCTGTCTTTCCACGCCACCATTCCTTCTGAGAGTCAACTTTGGATTTCTTGTGCCACATTCCCCTGTTTGCGTCTTCTGTAAAATTTTCTGTTGCTCTTTCACAAGGAATTTTTTTTTTGTCTTGGTTACTTTATTTCCTTATAGACTCTGTTATGGTTAATGATCAGAATTACGACATATTTTTATACTTCTAACATAGTATTTCTAACGCTCACTTTGTTGTGGCTATTGCAGAAATTCTGAATGTATAGCACTAAAGATTAGGTTAATAAACTTTTATGATTAAAATGAACTCATTTCTTTTGTACATTAGTCCTCCGCTATAGTGGTTTAGGGCTGTGTGTAGTAGAAATAAAGAATTAATGAAAGTTTTGAAACAACTTCTCATTCACGAAAGGAAGTTAAATCCTTCAAACTCTATAATGCCTAAATTAAATACCAGGATTATCCTACTATGAAATGGGGCATTCAAATTCCAGTCCTATTCAAGATAAATAGGACTATACACAGATAAATCTGCATTTTGGAAGTTCTCCCTGAAAAAAACTAGTTGTAAGCAACCATTTGATTGATTACACACATTTCATAAATCAAAGGCACTGACCTAAAAGATCCAGATAGAAAACCAACCTCTTTGAATAATCAGATAGTCTGCTCTGTACTAGGTCCTGGGAAGAATTCAAAATAATCTGAAGCCTTTGCTTCTGTATACTTACATGAAAAGTTAAATTAAATATATAACAAGCAAGCCAAATGTCAAAAATAGTACCTTTTTTCAGACACATGCTATAGACAATATTCAGTTGGAACTTGTGAGAAATTAGAAATCACATGAGCAGTTATTCCGTAGGTCTTTTTCTGTTTTATTTCAAAAGGTTATTCTTATTGGTACTGTAATTTAAACTGAGGGCTAGAATTCAGAGATGTTTTAAAAAGAGAAATGGCAAAATAAGGAGTGGAGAACAGGAGTAATGTAGGGGAAAGCAAGAAAAAGAAGGGGAAGTGAAAGGGACAGAAGTGAATATACAAGGAAGAGAGAGAATGTCATGAGTAAGAGCCTTTCTGCTGAGGTGCATCTATGCCACGGGTCCAGGGATGCCCTCAGGAATAGGACAGAATGTGGAGGCTTGGATGGAAAACAAGTTCATGTGAGCTAATGACTTAATTTACCTTAGTCCCCATTTTCTTCCTTTCTATAAAGGAAGACTCTGACCCCAGTGACCACCAAGACTCCTTTTTGCTTGAAAATACTAAAAGTCTATGAGAGGTCACACTCTAAGCCAGGTGGCAGCTGGGCAATTCAAGTATGTGTTTACATTCTAAACACGTTCCAAAAGCACCCTGTAGAGTTTGAAAAGGCCCCTGAATTTGTCCATCAAAAATTCTTAAATATGAGCTGCCCTTTGGACTTTGTCAAAGTGTGTCTTCTTTTGTAACAGACCTCTGTCTGAAAAAGCCATCTGGGAAATATTCACCTCAAGTTTCCTTGTAGGGTGGAAACACGGTTGCTTGCTAACTGCCTAGAATGAATACAAATCCCACCCAGTGGTCATCAACTGCCATCAAAACTCTAACTCACTTCAGTTTGGAAGAGACATGTGTGTTGGGATGGGGCCCATTCAATTAGTCTATTTTAGCTGAACTCAAGTGAAGCAAGGCTTAAGCCAATTCTTAACAAATACACCAGATTTTAGCATCTGGAAGGAAACTGATCCAAAACAAATTCTATGATCCATATAACATGTAGCTCTGGTGTGTTATCTGATTCCTGAGCAGTGACCATACTCTGGATGAGTAGGACGAACTTTTAACCCAACAAATGACAATTTAGCAAACAACAGCTGCCCGGCCCTTTCACTAGTAGACCTATAAAAAACACAAATAAAATAAATTGTGTTTACACTTATTAAATAATGGCTATTTTTTATTTCTTTTCTTCTTTAGTCTGCAGAAAATAAGAAAGCTTGCAGCAATCACAAGGTTCAGCTCTTCTTCAGGAGATAAACAACGCCTTAGAAAAGCAAATAAGATTAATGTCTTTTCCTCTTTGGCTCAACCGGCTATTTGATTTTATCTTGAGCTCTGCTTTGAATCTTTTCTAAGGCAAAGCAGAATCTGTCTTGGATGGTTTTTTTAACAATGTGGGTTATACTATGTTTTATGACTAATTAAAATGAGACTGAAAACTGCATGATGGTGTCGCAAATTAATTCACCGCCCATTTGGTCCACCCAAGACTTGCCTCAGCAGGTTTTGCCTAATCCTGTAGTCCTAGGCACTGCCAGGTGGTTATTGATTGAATTTGCAGATTCACTTACAGCAAATGACACTATGTGGCCTGCTTCTTAATTACTTGATGCAGTCTCTATCGGTCATGACAATAGCACATTAAAACAGGTGGCATAAACTCAGCTGCAATGAGCCTGGTGGAGGCAATTTTTATAAAAGCTGCTCTACCCAAATGGGAGGATCTCAAATTCAGTTAGGCAAAGTGTTTCAGTGAAAATAATGCATTATCTTAAAAGCCATTTGGATGATTTTATCTGTTATCTATGAAATGACCAAATGAAAAAATTAAATTGATAACAAAAGTCTATATATTAGGGTCTGGGTGGGCAGGATAGTATTTTGCCTGGCAGCAAGCTCCTTTTTAAACTAGGATAAACAGGGGACATGATGTCTAATTATCAAGCAGGATTCAGGGAAGCACGTCTACATACTAGATATGGACGTTGAGTAACCCACAAGGCAGGAAATAAATTTAACTATAGTATCTATCAGTTTTATTAGAGTTTTAATACTTTCTTATCATTTGAAATATATTTACTTTTTGTTTTTTATTCATTTTTGGTTGGAGCTGACTGGTTAGCTGTTTGGTCCAAAAACATTACAAGGAAGAAGCCAATGATGAAGATTTAGTAAAATCTCCTGAGGTCAGCAGTGTATAGAAAAAGGCTTTAAAAGATTTTCTTCAAGATTGTTAAATGGCCATGAGTGGTTGAAAGTTGGGTGTGTTTTCTTACTGATTCATCATGTCATACTGCCTGGATGTTTGTGTGCTTCTATTAGGTCCTTTGCCTATCAGTCTTGGGTCTTGCATTTTTTGAGTGATAGTCAGAGCCCAGAATCAAAATGTTGTGCTACATGTCACTCAATAGCATATCCATTCCTAGTTTTTCAAAAAATGCTACTGAAACTACAAAAAGAGATCCAAATTGTTTTTTCAAAGGTTAATTATTGCCAGAATATAATTGCTTTTATAGCCTTCTTAGTCTAACACTTGGAATGCTTAATATATTCTATTATCAAAGTTATATTTCATATTGATTCTGTGGCCTGTAAGGGAGGTAAAAGGAAGGGATGTGTCCACTAGAAGGATACTCTTCACTAACCAAGTTTGTCACTAAGAATGAAGAAAAATATCATAGGAACTAGTTTTTGGTCAGAAAGTTATCCACAATAGAGATACAGCCAGCAAGACTTTTCAGACCTTGGTTACTGAGTCAAAGACCAAGTTTTGAAATGTCTAGTCTGTTGCTAAACTCCAACAGCTAGGCTTTCTTGCCTACTTATTCATCAGACTCATGTACTCAAGATCATGAGACTATAGCATTTCTTTAAAAATAAAGGAACTTGGGCAATTCTCTTGTGGCACATGCAAACCACTGCTCCTGTGTCCGTTGAACTACTCTGTTGAGTGGCTTCATCTTCAATGGCAGTGATGGACAAGTTCCTCTTCACTGACCCTGCTGCCATCTGTCATCCTGGATTCCACCTACAGTGCATTATCTAAGCCACACTGAGCAGGTTTTACCCTGGCCAAGGTCACTGCCCAGCCAATCAGAACTGATGGGGTCACTGCAAATATCCAAATTACTTCCAAATGGAGGTGCTGACAGACACTGTTAATGAGGGCTGTTTTGTCAGACTTGTTGATGACCTTTGACAACATTGCTCTTCCAGACTGCCAAGAGTCATCTAGTTTTTCTCCCTCTGACATTTAGGTGGTATCTGATACTTAAATGCACTTTTGAGGGTAATCTGAATACAGTGTCCAAAGATAAATTTGCACAAGCGATAAAATCGAGAGCATCGTTATCCATTCATTAGCTAAGAAAATATTTTAGTCACTTTTCTTAAGACAGATCTAAACCTGTACCTCTGCATAACTATTATTAGAGAAGCAGATGTTAGATACTTTAAACTATATAATTGTAAGTGTAGTACAATGGTAATAACAGTGCAAATACTTTTACTTCTAAAAAATGTCACATACCTATTTTTCCATTTGTATCCTGTGCTGATCAGTGAGTTTCTGAATATGAGAGAAAATAGATTATTCAAAGCTATAATTTACATTCTAAAATAATGACATCTGCATCTGCTTGGATATTGTGATAAAACCACCAGGCTTATTACCAAATAGGCTCTTTAATCCTAGCCTTGACCTCAACATTAGATAACATTTCCAGTTATCTTTTGTAATAAATCAGCCAAGTCTCAACATTCTCAAGAAGTCACTTAAAATTATAAGGCTTTAGAGTGTCTGTGTGTGTGTGTGTGTGTGTGTGTGAGAGAGAGAGAGAGAAGTTAGGAAACATATATAGGTAGATCAATGACAAGTCTACAGTTCAATAAGACATTCAGCTTTGAAAAGTTTAATATATAATTTTGTTCTTTCATTTTAAAACTATTCTATCCAGAAGCTTTCTATTTATTTCCATATTTTTAGGTATGCATGTCTCTGAGTTCTACTTAAATACCACTTTGTTTAATAATTCTTCACACTTTCTTGATTCTTTGTTTTAATTGTCTAAGAGTTTAAATTATGTGAAGAGAGATCCTTGTATAATTCTATTCCTTAGCTTCCAGCATGGGCTCCATTGCCTGTCTGTTTTCTGCTTCCTCAACTAAATTTAATCTCTCTTCTCATAAGCAAACACTTAACTACCTCGTGCCTCTCTCAGGATTCTATTATTCACCTTTCTTCCAACTTAAATCTGGAACGCTGCTTCATGACTTTAGATCAAATTATATTTAGTTTCAGAAATTTCCTTACAATAGCCACAACCTAGGAAATACTGTCTATTCTCCCTGAAAATCACAGATGATCACCTTAGAGATGTACTCTATCAATCCTCTTATTTTCTTTTTTTTCAGTAAAAATTATATCTGTAAACTTAGTCTTTTTCTTTCTTCAAAAAGAGTTTAATGGAGTCAATTTTTATGCTCCCCTTCTTTTGTAGTTCAACATCTATTTTTAAAAACCATTTACTATAAAGGACCAAAGACATTTAGAACATGACTTATGATCTAATGTTTGGGGAACAAATCCAAAATTAACTATGAGACAAAGATAAATTCAACATAAGACTTAATATAGATACAAAATTCTACAGAAGATGATCATCAGCATTCTTTATCCTTTGTAATTTTCCTTGAGTTGTGCCATCCTTCCTTGTAGCTTCAACTCTCTGCTTCTAGAGAGCCTCTTAGTGACTCCTGTGCCAGTTCTGAAGGCTTTTGTATGAAGGTCCTGGTCTTGTATCTGGTGACCTCATATTGGTAACCATGGTGGCGGTATTTATACCACAGAAATGGGTAAATGCTACACAGTAGGGGCTTTGTTCAGAGAAGGCAATGGCACCCCACTCCAGTACTCCTGCCTGGACAATCCCATGGACTGAGGAGCCTCATAGGCTGCAGTCCATGGGGTCGCTAAGAGTCAGACACGACTGAGCGTCTTCACTTTCACTTTTCATTTTCATGCATTGGAGAAGGAAATGGCAACCCTCTCCAGTGTTGTTGCCTGGAGAATCCCAGGACAGGGGAGCCTGGTGGGCTGCCGTCTGTGGGGTCACACAGAGTCGGACATGACTGAAGTGACTTAGCAGCAGCAGCAGCAGCAGGGGCTTTGTTGGGTTTCCCTGATGGCTCAGACAGTAAAGAATCCACCTGCAATGTGGGAGACCTGACTTGGATTCCTGGGTTGGGAAGATCCCTTGGAGGAGGACATGGCAACCCACTCCAGTATTCTTGCCTGGAGTATCCCATGGACAGAGGAGCCTGGAGGGCTACAGTCCATGGAGTCGCAAAGAGTCGGACATGACTGAGCGACTAAGCACAGCACAAGGGCTTTGTTTTCTTTCTTTTTTTTTCCTTCTGGAGAGCTAGTTAAAACTTTGACTAGAACATCACTGATTTTAATTCCATCCTAATTCAGATTAAGCCTTGGTGAAAATAACTTTGCCCCCATTTGTTTTTAAAATAAACATACAAAATCACATTAATTGAATGAGTTATTGCTATGAAAAGTAAACAGTTTCTTGGAGAAATGTTCTCCCTATATTATACAAAAGAGACAGGTAACTGTATGCAAAGATAAATTGTATACCTTTGAGTCTGCTTCAGCTGTCCCAGTTGAAAATTGTTTCTCATGGTTGGCAAAGAAATAAAACAATTGTTTCACTGTGAAGCGCGTGGGAAAAGGAGAAAGAAATCAATTGTCTCTTCTCTTCCTCCAAAATCTACCTTCATCCTCTCAACTATCAATTATAAAAGAAATAGAGCCTTACCACTCAAAAGTGTGATCTGCAGACCGGTAGCCACTGGCTTCTCCTACCAATGGGTAAGAAATGCGGCCCTCCAGCACAATCCTATTGAATGAAAGATCTACCTCTTAACAAGGTTCAGGTGATTCATACACTCATTAATGCTTGAGAAGCACTGGAATCAAGGGGATGGAAGTGTACGAGAGGTTGTAAGAGAAAGGGGCTTGGGCTGGTGATGTTGGTTTAGGCCAGAGGCATATCAGTTGGGTTGTCAGTTCGTAGCACACTGATTTGTCTACAAAGGACAGACACAACAGACGAGAAACTTGGACTTTTTAAGGACATTTTTTCCAGATGACTTTTCTATGCTCTACACCTGCGGTTGCTTGTCCCCCTCCCAGCACCTGTTAAAGCAGGCAATGATGCTGACAAGATAGTTTTCAACTACTGCTGAGAAAAGTGGAGAAAGTTGTCATTGTGACCCCGAGGGTGAAGCTCTTCATTTTTTCACCAAGTAGAAAATGTGGACTAAGGAAAAGCGTATTCTTTCATTTTGGCCCTGTTTTATAATGAGGCCATGTGTAGCTGAACAAAGCCAAATGAGACTGACCCCAAACAATCTGGTCTAGTTAGCACAACTGAACAGTGTCCAGACAATCATTTGGAATCCCAGGAACTCAAGTTTTTACTTATTTGATGCTGACAGCCAAAAAGAAGAATTTTTTGGTCTCATGTGCACTTTTCTGCACTATACAGCCACATCTCTAGGTCACATGTAAATATGGAGAAAACCCTACACTGAGAAATAAAAGACTGGCCTTAGTAACGATATATGTGACCTCTTTATAGATCTCAGTTTTACCATCTGTAAAATGGTTGTGTGTGACAACTCTTGGGACCACCTTGGCCTTTCCACTTGTCCTCACACATTTCCCCCCAGAGTATTCTCAGCTGAAAGAGCCATTCACTAAGAACATTCACTCTGTGGCTCTGTTTCAGTGTGTCCTGACAGTGTGTTCCCCTTGCCCTAGACTTTTTGAATTCTTGAGCCATACATTTGTCAAATTTGACAGAAAGATTTTATCAACTGAAATGTGCAGAAATATTGTAAATAATTCTACATATGAGTGTTATTTTAACCTAATTTTAATCACTGAGTTTTCTTGTGATAAAGTGATGTTCTGAGACACTACAATTGTTGTTGGTGCAATTGGTAGTTACTAGAAATTCTGATATGCTGAAGCCATATCATCTAAAGAGACAAACATCTAAAAACAGGAAGATAAAGCTGGAAGTCCTAATTAATAGATATTGGTCTAACAATTCCTATTAGAATTTGTTACCAACATTAAAGATCACTTTGAGTGTGACAGAGTACCCATGAATGACATTATAATATAACAGGGTCTCATAGTTTAGAATACCCTACTTAGTCTCTTATTAATGTTAAATTTCTTAATATTTTTATGCCTTGGTTTCATCATCTGTTAGAAGGTAAATAATAGTAGTATATAACTCCTGGGTTTGATGATGAGAATTAAACAAAATAATGTATACAAGCAACACTCCCTGGAAGTTAGTGAGCATCCCATTGACATTAGCTATATTGTCCTTATAAATAGCAGCGGTAGTGGCAGCAGCAGTAGAAGTATTTCTCTTATATAAAAAACTAAATAAAGCATAAGGTAGGAAATATTCTAATTCATTCAGCAGTCATTCAATTAATCCACATCTAAATATTAATATCAAGGGCTTTCTTAATTTTGACACACTTATGCAATATAAACCTAACCTCAGTTTGCCGAGTTATTGAGAAATGATAAATATTAATTATTCTTCTAGAAGGTTAAGCTTATCAATCTCTAACGGTATCCTCTCACTTCAAATTGCCTTGAGAAGCAGCCAGGGAATCCATCCATCAAGCAAAGTAAATGTCTGCCCCTCATTTCTTCCTTCTTAAATATATCCTCAAACACAAGGAGCAAGCCATGTTTATTTCATCATTTACTCCACTTGTGTACATGTCTAACTTTCTATTTGTTCTTCCATACCTTTGACTCTCAAAATCAATCAATGGATTCTTTTTTGCATATCTATTTGGTTTCCCACTTCTGAAGCGCCAGAAATGTCCTTCTTCCTCCACATTAAGCCATGTGAATTCTATTCACCACAGTCCATTTGAAGATCTATCTGCAGCCTGGAACTGCACCTGGTTAATATAGTGAAGTCTCTATTCTCTCCACTGCTATTCCTTGAGTGGTGTGGGACAAAAAGTAAAGGTCATTTTCAACCCCAGTCTAGATGCTTGCTAGCTGTGGAACCTCTGGGCTTGCTTTTTCATCCATAAAATTCATATAACAATTCCTACCAAATCATTACTGCTGTGGAAGTTAGATGAACTACTGAAAACATTGGACTCACGGCTAATTGAACACTAATTGAACAAAAACAAAGTAGATTATTTTAATCATGTCCTCTTGTTGCCCTTGTGATATAAATTATTTGACTGTTGTGTGTCATCTTTTATTACTACATATTTAAAATTTGTCTTAGCTTTCTCTTCTAGGATTGAGATGGGGTTATTTATTTCTCACATGGAGGTAGATGGTATATTTCAAATTATTGATCATAAGTTTAAGTGTTTAGTTACCATAGTGGATTTTCAAACCAGTAATTTCATATTCTGAAACCCGTATTACAGCATATAGAATTGATCCTCTCTTCATTATATATTAGTCTTCAAAATGATTTACTATGTACTATCCAAAAGGGATGACCTTATTGTGCTTATTGTGTTTAATAAGCACCTACTATGTAGTTAACAATGTCCTAGATACTAAGAACAAAAAATGATTAAAAGCCCACAATGTAGCTGGCAAGAGATAAAAATAAGACATTAAAGGTTAATAAATGTGGTAAATGCTGTAATACAGATGGATAAGTCATATGGAACACCACAGAGAGATAAGCCAACCTTGGAAAGTGGAAGAAAGCCTCACAGAATTGCAATTTTTTTTTTTTCCCTGAATAAAAGTGTTGTAAGGAAGTCTGCAGAAAAGGTTTTATGACTTCTCTTGATAACTTTTTTAAAAAAGTAAAACAAATTCTGGTAATCTCAGAAAATGTTAAGTACTTCCTCTACTGTTCTCTAGCTATAAATATTTTTTTCTTGACCCAGCTAGTAGTTTGAGTGGTGGCAGTGGTAGGGATGGTGCAGGGTAATGCTCTTTATTCAGAAACAAATGTCTCTTATTACTTCTTTCTTTCCTCAAATTCACCTTCCATAGATATTTTTATCCTCAAATATCCATAATTATTCTGTTCCTGAGAACACACTTGAATCCCGTCCATTTTCAAAGCCTCAATGCCAGCTTCCAAAGAAGCCGTCTCAAAGGAGTCAGTCCAGAACCCATCTTTCTAACAACACTTAATTTCCCTTTTTAACATTGCAGAGGAAAGCAGTCATCTGAGGTGGGGAAGGGTCGATTATGAGGAGCTGTAACATTTCTAGAATCATTGCTTCAATGCTGACCCTGGTGCCTTAATTAAAGATTTGAGTATCTACATACATTGCATTGTAATTTCACCCTTCTGAAAAAGGATATTTTGCCATCCATTCTTGAAATGGTCCTCTCTCACTTAGACAGCTTGTTTCTAAATGCGGGATGAAACTGTATCACTTGCCAGGTAAATAAAGTCAGTATTAAGTAACTGGGTCATTAAGGCAGCTGGTTTTTACAGACTGTTGGTCTCTCAGTCATGTTGCACTGTATCTTCAGGAAAGTTATTTATTTATGGACTCTCATCCATAAAGGTTGTTTGCATCTTCTGCTCTTTACAGCCACTGACCATGTGACCCCAGCTGATCTTAAAACATTCACACAGCATTGTCATTAATGGCTCTTGGATTTTTATCCATGAATGTTTTAATTCTAAGTATTGAAACCTAAGCCACTTCCTCTTCTGGATATTACTGAGTAATAAACCCCTCTTTCTGTCAGTTTCTGCATTTTCTATCTCCAGGACCAACTGTAGAGCTCTCTACAAGCCACCTTTGACTTTTTTCGGTGTCCCGTTTTCCATTTGGAGACATACCGTCCCAACAATTCTTCCTCAACCTCAGGGCACGAATAGTCTCATATCACCCTTGCCTTCTTTTTCAAAAGTACACTCCAGGAGAAATTATTACCAGTTGTTTATACATCTCTTTGAGTGAAAGTCAATATTTAAATCTACCAATTATGTGCTCTTTTATGTCTTTGGCTCCTATTGGTCTTTCTGTTTTCTTTGTTTGCATTCCTTGCTCTCAAAAGTCCTCTGAAATACAGCCAGAGATGTTTTGTATTGAATGTAAATCCCTCATGTAACATCTTGCCTTCATGACTTTTGTATTTCTTATGATAAAACCTAAACTTCTCCCTATGGTCATCAGGCCCCATGTGTCTTGGTTTCTCTGCCTTTGGGATACAGTCTAATACTTGACTCCTCTTCTTTAGCTTGGATTGAGCCATTCAGGTTTTATTTTCTTCCTCAAATCTGCCAGAATTGCTTTTGCCCTAGAGCTTTTACTGGCTTCTTGCTCAGCCTGACATATTCCTTTCCCCTGATCTTTGCATGAATTTTTCACAGTTAATTTCCTTCATAGAACTTATCTCAGCCTAAGTTTTACATAATTATTTGTGTGTCTGTTTTGTCTTTTCCATCCAGGAAGTCAATTTCACAACAACAAGGATGTATGTAAAGTTTATGTAAATATTATTATTATTATTATTATGTAAAGTTTAAAAATAAAATAAAATTAAAAAAAAACAACAAAAGCAGAGACATTACTTTGCCAACAAAAAAAAAAAAAAAAAAGAGAGTGAAAAAGCTGGCTTAAAACTCAACATTCAAAAAACTAATATCATAGCATCCAGTCCCATCACTTCATGGCAAACAGATGTGGAAAAAATGGAAACAGTAAGAGACTATTTTCTTGGGCTACAAAATCACTGCAGATGGTGATTGCAGCCATGAAATTAAAATACGCTTGCTCCTTGGAAGAAAAGTTATGACCAACCTAGACAACATATTAAAAAGCAGAGACGTTACTTTGCCAGCAAAGGTCCGTCCAGTTAAAGCTATGGTTATTCCAGTAGTCACGTATGGATGTGAGAGTTGATCTATAAAGAAAGCTGAGTGCCGAAGAATTGATGCTTCTGAAAGTATTGGAGAAAACTCTTTTGACAGTCCCTTGGACAGCAAGGAGATGCAACCAGTCCATCCTAAGGAAATCAGTCCTGAATATTCATTGGAAGGACTGATGCTGAAGCTGAAGCTCCAATACTTTGGCCACCTGATGTGAAGAACTGACTCATTGGAAAAGACCCCGATGCTGTGAAAGACTGAAGGCAGGAGAAGCGGACGACAGAGTATGGGATGGTTGGATGGCATCACTGACTTGATGGACGTGAGTTTGAGCAAGCTCAGGGAATTGGTGATGGACCAGGAAGCCTGGCATGCCACAGTCCGTGGTGTTGCAGAGTCAGACACGACTGAGCTTCTGAACCGACTGATACCTTCAAAGCCTAAAATACTGCCAGACATATAGTAAGTGCTCAATAAATATTTGGTGAAAGAATTAATAAATGATATTCCCAGTATCAAAACATAGTAGTAAAATAGTTAATAGTACCTGGTATTCACATTACATCAAGTCAGTTTTGAGCACTTTACATGAAGTATCTTGATCTTGACTTTCTCATGAGGTTGGTATTATCATAATGATCTCAGACCTGTAAAGTTAGGTAGTAGTAAGTTAGAATATCTAATCTAGGCATTCTGACTCCATGGCCTGGGCTGTGTTACCTAGTGCCCTATAAGTTATACTATGAAGGCTGTTGTATATGATTGTTTTTGTAGTGGAAAGACTTCTTTGTGAGATTCTAGGTAATGAGACATGGAAGATAGTTTAAGTTTCTATCTAAATGCTTTATATTTCATACTTTGTGTTCTTTAGAAAATTAACTCAAGGCAAGTAACTAAATGCACTAGATTCTCAGTTTTGCCAATTTATAAAACAGACTAATACCTTCAGCAGATCCTATGAAAAAAGCAGATAATTATGTATACTGTGCACCTGTAGGTTCATAGGAATTCCCCCAGAAAAATGCTCAGTAAATAGTTATCTTTAAGAGGATATAATTGTGATAGTTTCATGGTACTATCTGTTGATGCTGGGAGTTGCCTAACATACAATTTGCCTTCTTTGCCAATATGAATTCAGACATGATTCAGAAAGAAAAAGCTGCTACATTCATCTCATATATATCTTCATTCAAGATTTTTTTAGTGATTTTTATGTTTAGTGATTTTCAAAATTTGGAGGTTTGTGTTCTTTGATCAAATTTGACAGTTTATAATTTTAACTTAATCTAAAAGAAAAATATTACTTAGAGTCGTAGGGTCATGTGATACTTTAAATAAGATTTAGATAACAGTAGTTAATAGTTTTGAAAATATAAAACTTGTTATAGTAGCATAAAATTGTGTGAAGCAAATAGAATAGAAATATGAATAGGGAAAATAGGAATCATTTAAAATTTCTGACTGTTAAAAAAAGAGCTTGTTCTTTATGATTTAAAAATAAAATGGTGGGTACCAAATTCTATGTTTTGATTTTATTTTTGTCATTTTAGACAATAATAAAAGTACTATAAATTTTATTTTAAAATGTCAAAATTCATATCTTACTGGAAATCATATCCTTTCAGCTACTTAAAATAATAATTGAGATGTTAATGTAGAAATGTACTCTGGGCTACATAGCTTTTCAAGCTTCTATCAGAGGGTACTTGGGTGTCAAAGGGTGAAATCTGCTCATCAAGCTCATGGGAGATATTTAATGATTCATCTTTGTTGTCAGTGGCCACAGCAATGAAGGGTGAGCTGAGGGGAAGAGATGGTGAGCAAACAAAGCTATGAGTTCTGCATTTCTACCTCACACCTAGGTTTGTGTCCTGAGAAGGAACAATATCCTGTAAGGGAAAGTAACACGCACATACACACAGTTCCTAGTGGTTTTAGTGTAAGTGGACTTTGGCTCATCTCCCAGAATAGTGCAAGAAGAGCTGAAAAATTCCTATTTCTCTGTGTGTTTGGATGTGGCGGAAAGCTCATCTGCTCTGAAAGACTGTCTCAGCAGCAAGAGACAAAGCAGAGGACAGCTATGAACTGTTGGCAAAAGTAGAAAATGACACGCAAATTTATGAAGTGTTCCACATTTTTAAAAGGAACAAAACGGTACCATTTGCAGAGATGTGGATATAGACTTAGAAAATGAAAGTTGCTCAGTCATCTCCAACTCTTTGCAACCACATGAACTATACAGTCCATGGAATTCTCCAGGCCAGAATACTGGAGTGGGCAGCCTTTCCCTTTTCCAGGGGGGATATTCTCAACACAGGGGTTGAACTCAGGTCTCCCACATTGCAGGTGTATTCTTTGCCAGCTGAGCCACCAGGGAAGCCCGGATAGACCTAGAGACTTTCATAAACAGTGAAATAAGTCAGAAAGAGAAACACAAATCTATAATATTATTTATATTACAATATTATATTAAAAATATTGCTTAAATGTATAATATTAAAATCTACAAAAATGATGCATATGAACTTATTTGCAAAGCAGAAATAGAGACAGATATAGAGAACAACTTTATGGATACTTATGGATACAAACTTAAGGTGGGAAGAAGAGGATGGGATGAATTGGGAGACTGCAGTTGACATATATACACTGCTATGTGTAAAATAGGTAACGAATGAGAACCTACTGTATAGCACAGGGAACTCTGCTCAGTGCTCCATGGTGACCTAAAGGGGAAGGATATCTAAAAAAGAGGGGATATGTGTATACGTAGAGCTGATTCACCTTGCTGTACAGCAGGAACTAACACAACATTGTAAAACAACAACTATACTCCCATAAAGATTTAAAAAAGAAAAGAAAAATGCTGCCACCATAGATGCTACTATAGATAAATGGCATCAAATATCAGTTGAACCATTTAGATATAATCTGAGGTAAAAGAGGGACAAAAGTTCAAATACTTAAAATAGTTTTGCTCTCCTGATGGAAAAAATAAAAGCATACACTTCTTGAGCTTTTACTATGTGTCAGACCATAAGAATTCCTCATGTATTAACTCATTTAATTCTCACAACTACAGGATGTGAAAGGTATTACTATAATACCAATTTTAGAGAAAGCAGCAATTCATCAAGAAAGACATAAACTTCCCAGGCTATATCATTTTTAGTGGAGAAGTTGGAATGGTAACTTGAAGCAGAAATTGAGATTCATTTGAAATAATAAAATACTGAATATAGCTGGTTTGTGGATCTCGATGTGCATAATCTGTGGATACAACACACATACATCTGCGTCTGTACAAATATCACTGGGAACTCAGTGAGTGTCTCAGGCAGATGTGGCTTGGATAGTACCTCCTCAGTTATTTTGTTTCCAATGGTTGCTTTTCCTACTCATGAATCAAGCTGACTCTCAACATTAAACCACAGCTTACAACTGTGAATTCTCAACTCAAAGGTACTATGAAGGTCCTAAGTTCTTTGTTTGATGAGCTACAGTACAGCAGAGATGGGAAGTTGATTATAAATCATACCCTCTCCACCCCTCAAGCCACATACATGAGTAAAGGGGGAAATAATAAAACAAGAGGTTATAATTTCTTTTCCTACATAGAATTGTAAAAATGACATTTTGAAAAGATCTAAGAAAGTAGGAAATTACTTTCATATTACTGTACCCCCTTATGAGCCAAAGACTGTATGTATATTGAAAAATATTCAGAGAAATGGCTTTGATTTTTATAATAATTCCATCACATATCCATTTGGCCATGCAGAAGTCATTATGCTTTTGATTTCATAAAATGTTTGGATGACATTTTTATATAAATAATTCAGAGGAAAAAAATCACTTAAGGAATATAATTCACCCCACTTTTGCACTTGACGTTTGAGAGGTAACCTTACAAAGAATGAAGTATTAATGTGTTTGTTATAATCTCATTCTTCAATAGCACTTTATCTAAGTAACACTCAAGCATGGCAACATAATAGCCCTGAGAAATACACAATTCAACGTGGGTGGAAAGTATTATGAGGTAAATGGACAAATGCATTAGTCAGGAGAGTGAAGATGGCATTTTCTTATTTTGGAGCTAGTTCTTCCAATTCTCAGTATCAGTGCACCAAGAAAGCAAAGTTATGAAATTATAAAAATTGAAATATATACCAGAGGCCCACTAGGAAAAACAATTCAATGACAAAGAAGTTCACTCAATGGCACGTGCACAAAATTTGTTGCAACTGGTTTCAACTTTGCAGAGGGGCTTGTATTCCCGTGCAAAAGGTGACTGGATAAAATGACAGGGGGATAAACACTAAGGAAGTTATTTTTCATAATAGTCTTCCAGAGTTTTGATACCATGCATAAAATTCAAAGAAGTTCTCAATGCCACTTGGTAAATAACCATTTTACTTAGTCTGTTTATTTACTTGTCTAGAATAAAGCTTTCAATGGACTTGACTATGCTGCAAAACAAAGCTGTGACGAGTCTCTCTTTTTAGCCAGAAGAGTAAATACAGGAAACGGTGATTCTCTTATTTTCTTAAAACTTGGGTATGAAATATAAAGCATCAGAAAAATACTAAATTTATAAGAAACGCATTGATTTAAAAATTAATTTTAAATTCAAATATAAGCAAGATACTGAGAAATGAAGCAATTAGGGAGTAGTTCAAAATCATTAGGTTGAAAGATTTGTGGAGATTACTTTTATTTACAGTTGTTCTTTTCCCTGTGGCTTCCTTCCCCTCACTTTTATAAAGGCTCATACAAAGTCTTACCCTGGTAAGGTGTCGTCTGATCTACTGACCGCAGGCTTCCCGGCCCAGACCATTGGCATTTAACTTGTCAAAGGACACAACTGAAATATTCCTTCCTGTTGCAGCAATAGGGTACTTTCAAAATAAATAAAATATTAAGATATTTATTGAACACTTATTATATAAGTTCTGCCCTAACACTTTACGGGTATTAATTTGGGCAGAGGACGAAAGAGATTCAGCAATTTTCCCATGTAAGACTTCAAATTCTAGAAGTCTGGCTCCAAACCCAAGCATTTATAAACTATACTTTTTTTCCCCCCAACTGTAGACACAAGTCTGAATAACTGTCCACAGATATGAGTGGATATAAAACGTCTCTTAAAGAGAAAACAAATATGAATTTGCTTGCTGTGTATAATGTATCATGGAAATATACACAGAAACTGACAATGCTGGGTGCTTCTGGGGCAGGACTTACATAAATGAGAGACAGAGGTACAAGGAAAGTTTTCAAGTATATCCTACTGGAGATTTTGAATTTTGAAATATCGAGATGCATTACTTTCACACACACACAAATAAATAAATGGGGAAAATAAGAACAATTGTAAGAGTCAGCAGATTCTATCATATCAACAAGAAATTATAAACTCAACATTAAAAAGGAAAATTAAAGACATCTTTGGGGAATTCAATATGTTTTATTTTGCCAGGCACATGATTTCTTCAATATCCAATTAAATATTACTGTGCTAACTACATTTTCTTACACAGAGTGAACATTCACTGTAATGACAGTTTCATCATGCTAAAATCTATTCACAAACCTACACTTTGAAAAAAAGTGCATTTCTAGGAAATTTTATGTACAATACAAAGGAAAAACATATCAAGTCATTGAATTGTCAAACTACACAAAGTAAAATCAATCAATCAACCACCAACATTTAGTATGTGTTAATATTTTTGAGAAAGAAAATTTTCTTTACATTTGGCAGTTTTGTTCAAGAAGGGTCTCTATAATTTTAAAAGTAAAGTGATAAAAGTATATACAATGTAATAATGTTTAAAGCAGAAGGCATTAAATAGCACAAATAATGTTATAAAACTAAACACCCTTATTGTCTATCAGTTTGCGTTTACATGAAGCAAGGGGACCTGCATAATTTACTTTATCCTCTGAGTCTAAAACAATTATACTTTTAACTCTGTACATAGAATAGATTGACCATGAACACCGAAGATGGTTTCAGCTTTATACACATTTCTATTTGTGCGTGTAGAGTGGAAATAAAGAACTATTTGTATAACAAACTTCTTTAGATGCTACTTTAGAATCATATACACATTTGGAACAATAGCTTTTATTAATACCTTTATTTTTGAAGAAACATTATTTATGTTGTGTTTGTTACTGCTACTTTTGCTCCATTGAGGCCTCCCCTTGTAATATCATAATTTACCATTTAAATAAGTAACTCATATTCTTAGATTCTGATAAGTGATTAGATTCATTTTGACAATGATTTTAGTTCTTGACACTTTATACTATAGTGCTTAGGAAAGTAATATATTTATCTTGATTACTTTATTTATGGATTGGTAACTACAAATAAAACTTTTGTATTAGATTTTGATTAGGTACATTATATAATTTCTCTTTGCACCTGGAAACATGGAAATTGTTAAATGTAAAATGAAACAGCAAAAGTTGTATTTTTAAAAGAAATATGAGGATATGAAGAAAATTTTATACTTCTCTCATCTAATTGGTATTTGGAATAAAAAAATGAATATTAAATTACTCTAAACACAGGATCCAAGTATATAATAATAAGATAGTTATTTCATTCATCACAGACTTACCACATTTGTATTTATATACCAGTGAATATGATGTACCAACATTCTTTTAAAATAAAGTATGTCTATTTTTGTTCAAATTAGAAATTTTTTCACTTCTCCATAAGATGAGTGTCTCTCCAGCATATACAAAAGAGCGTTAAAAAAAAGAATTGGTGACTTAAAATTCCATAATGGTATCTGAGGTTGGTAAACAAAAGTAAGCTAATCAATGAAATTAATTACTGAAGTTAAAAATTAGTAGTATTTTTAATAAACTTCTGTCAACAAAATTGATTTTTTTACCTTGTCTTTCTTTTTTCTCCCATTTTGATGGTTAGAGACCTCATATACAAGTTTGGCATTTCAAAAATTTTTTCTTCGTATATTTTTTAACTTGCCATGCAAACTACAAAATTAGAATAAACATATTAATCGATTAAACTGTGTAAGATTATATTCTCTGAGTCTAAAATAACTTAAATATCTTCCAAAAAGGAAAGTGCTTTTGTTTGGAAGATGACTATGTAACAATATAAACTTAAAAGCTTCACTGACATAACTCCAGTCAGATATTAATGGTGAGGGTTTCTTTTATCTTCCTGAAACAAGGGAACAGAGATCAGTGATGGATATCAGCAACTGACAATTTTTGCCATCATAACAATAACTAATACCATATTTCACTGGAAGCATATAAACTCCATATTATCTTTTAACGAACTGCTAGTGTTTTATGCAACTTTTAGATTCCCTCTTCCTTGTCTTTATTTTTTATTCTACATTTCTTTTGACTCTGTTACAAGCATTTATTTCACTTTTACTGTGTAAAAATTGTGAACTTGGCATTTGTTTTTGTATATAGATGACTGTCAATTAGAAATCTAAATCCTTAAAGCAAGGATGGAAGATCTCAGGTTACAGCCCTCGTTCAATTAGGGATGTAAGAATTCTAGTTTCATAGCCGCCAAATTGATTTTGAAGAAAAGGTACATAAAGATATAAATAAAATCTAGGTTAAGTTAAATCTTTCTATGCACCATGAGGACCATGACATGTCTAGGGTCGTCAATATCATACAAGAAAATGCATTCATTTCAGTTCATGTAACATTCACCTTTCTCAGTGAGTAACCACCTTCTTCAGGAATTGCCCACGGGTAAAGCACAAGATTCTTTGCTAAAAATTTGATCACTGAAGACAGACCTTTATTGACGGAAGCATAAGCCCCATTTAAGACAACATTAAGACTCTGGCAGCTGATTCCTCCTATTTCTACTTTTCCGGCTATTGATGAGCGCCTTTAACTTGCCGTAGTCCCCTCTCATCTTCTGAGATTCTTCTCCCTGTTGATGCTGCTGCCGAGTGTCTTTGCAGTACTGATTAATCATCTGCATTTCTGAGTGGCTGAAAGCCCCCATGATGTCCTTTGGATGGAAGGGTAAAGCCCTTACAGAGCTGGCCCAGGTCCATGGAGACCATTTGTCTGTAACAACTGCCACCATTTCGGAATCTAAAACTTTAAAGTTGATTTTGGCTATGGTCTGCTTGAAGCTGTTTTCTGTTGCAATGCAGTGATACAATCCTTGGTCAGAATCCTGAACAGAGCGGATAAGGAGTCCTTGTGAAGTGGCTATGATTCGTTCATTCAGTTTGACCTAAAACAGAGATATCAATGTTCTGAAATCCAACTCTATACATGCTAAAAAGGTATGACTTGTAAAAAGGACTTCATAAGTTTTACAAAAGTACTGAGTACTAATTAACTTCCATCTTAGTGGAGACACATTTTTGGCAAATTCCATTGCCTCTTTATTATTTATTTATTTTTGCACAGGAGATCTGGTTTCAGGGGTACTGAGTGTATTAAAGAGAAAGTACAGGTATCACCCATATTGCCCCAAATAGCTTAAAGTGCATTCCCTTTGGGTAGAAATAGTTTATTCACATCTAAGTGAGAGTTTTGAATGTCTCTAGAATGTAAATTACAGACAACATATATACATGAAATTCACAGTTTAAACTATTTTACCCTGTAGTTGTTGCCTTTTATTGTAACAAAAATACTCACTTATTGAGTAAGAACATGAAGCCATAATTAAATCATTGAATTTTACTTTTTCAATGAATGAATGAATATTCTCCTAACTAATAATTGTATAAGCTGAGGCAGAGTTCTGAACATTATCAAGGGGTTTTTCCAATTATGTAACACAAAGAATGACTAAAAATAAGCTGGAACTTATTCTAAGTACTCCAGGTGATTTTACTTTCCAAGGAAAAGTAATAAGAATCTAGGCAGTGAATGTTTAATTATTTTACAGGCTTATGCTGGAAAAACTATTATTTTCTGGATGTAAGCTAAATTCAGAAATCCATTTCCTTACAGGGCCAGTTATAGTATTATCAGTGAACACACAAAAACCTAAGCGGTAAGTAGTTCCTTTATATATATACTCAGGAATGCTCTTTCATTGAGGGAAAGAAATTTGACCCAAAGAAAAATAAGAATGAATGTGAAATGTTTTTCTAAATGATAAAATTCTATATAAATACATAGTTTATTATTAATGAAATACAAACCAAAAATAGGTTGTTTTAGATAAAAAGTAACTCACATACAAAAGCACAAAAAGGAAAAATATAGTGCTGAAATATGAACAGAACAGAACTAGAAAAGAGAGATTAAGAAAAAGGACTGAAACATATAAAGCAAATCTTTTATGTTCATTCAATTTTTAAAGCTTTAAAATGCCTTAGAAATAGTTTAAATAATGTATAAATGCATTCATAAATAAAAAAAGAAAGTTTTTTCTATTTGTATGATATTGAGAAAAATTTTGGAGGCTAACTTGATATTAGCTCTATACATGCTAATAAGTATAGCATGCTAAGTAAAGTATGCTAATTAATATTCATTATTATTTATATATAGATTCAGTGCAGATATTTATAGTAATTTATATAGAATATGTGGTCTAACTAACATGCAGATATTCACTCACATGAATTTTTAAAAATTTTAAATTATTTTTTGGTCACACCATACAGCATGCAGGATCTTTGTTCTCCAATTGAATCCATGCCCCCTACAGTGGACGCATGGAGTCTTAACCACAGGATTGCCAGGGAAGTCCCTACCTGATACTTTTGATAAGAGGAAAAACAAGAAATAATGTAATCAGTAGATAGCTTTAGTAAAGGCAAAGTATGGTCCTATAGTGGAATACTATGCAGCCAAGAAAAATAAGGTAGCTCCATAGGTACTAATACTGAAATGTGTGTGTGTGTGTTTGTCACAGAGAAAGAGATACAAAGAAGGAAAGAGAGGAAAATAGGAAAATGATGGAGACTAGTTGGAGGACTATATAATTCTTAGCCTATACTCTGAGAAGTGGGAATGAGTACTGAAGTGGAGGAGAGGAGGGCTTTTAGTCTTTATGCTATTCAATATGAACTATCTGCAGTTTTCTCTGAAAGTTTTTACCACTTGTCTTACTAAAAAAAAAAAAAGTTCAGTATTTACATATCATAAATGTGAGAAATATGTGTATGTTTGCCTAAACTAATGAGAAAGAATTAAGATAAATTTAATTAAATATTAATAGCTTATTCAATAAAGTGATAGTGAGTGGAAATGTGCTCTGCTTAAATTCTGGACAGACCAGATTTTCATAATTAGGGTTAAGGTTTTTCATTATCTTAAATTATAGTATTCTTCTGTTTTTGAGATTGGGAGAAAAATCAAGATAGCCATATGAGTCTCCACATTTTTGAAACTTCTGAAGTAAAACATTATAAATATCATGAAAGAGATAAAACACAAGATACATTCCTTTTAAAATTTCATTTGTTAATTTCTGTGACATGTATTCAAGCCTGTATATATTCATGTATTTTAATTTTACACAATAGAAATTACATTCATCCATTATATATTTTTCCACTGAAGTTTCTACTGAATAAAAGAACAGCATTTTATCTATGTTAGGTAAGCCCCTGTTTGTGTTGTGGCTATCCAACTCACATACACATACACAGACTTTCTTTGGAAGGATGGTTCATGTCCACATGACATGTTCAAGCCTAAGAATTCCATTTCTGTATGATAATCATCATCATCATCATACATTATGACTTCTGCCCCAGAGTGGTTTGTAAGGCAATCATTCTTATGCTCCATATCCATTCAAAACAATTTTAAATTAATTAGACTGCAGATATTTCAAGACTAATTTGATGACAGACTTGATAGCAACAAAACAAGCCTCAATATTTTTTATTAATGAAAAAATTTTAAAAATGTTATGAAATTCTGCAGCAAGAAGGGGCCCTGAAGTCCACTGAGCCCATCTTCTCCCCAGATATTTAAGTCTCATCTTATGCAAGTGGTCATCAGCTTATGGTTTAATATTCCTGTGACAGGGAACACAAAATTTCCTAAACAGCTCATAACATCTTTGGATAGGCAGGTCTGAGAGTTGGAAAGAATTTCCTCAAAAAGAGCCAACATCTACGTTAGTAATTCTGATGCAATGCTTTGCTCAGGACTGTACCCATTCTATGTAGCTCTCATTAACCTAATATGTAGTATGGAAACTGCGCAACAGAAAACACCCAAGTGCCGAAGGCTCTATTTTTCCCTTCACTCCATCACACTTTGTGATGTACTGTTAATACTATTGCAGTTTAGGCTACTTTAAGGCTTTATATATACATATGTATTTTTCTTCTTATCCCCTCATTAGTTAGGACAATGTGACATCAATATTATGGAATTAATTATTTATAATATTTCACTCTATGCTGTTTTACAATGTTTTCCTTTTAAAACAGCTCTTTATAATCAGTGAAAGGTTAACACAAGTGTCCTTTCATTTGAAAGTTGAGGTTTTTTATTTTTTTTAACCTATCACTTAATAAAGGCAATGGTCCCATAAATAATGATTCCACACATTACCTATAACAAAAACCCCAAGAGTTATGAATAATAAAGCAATGGAAGCAGATTACCACACAGCAGAAAAATGCTCTTTACCATAAAGGTTATAGTTAAGTGGAATTTCTTGTTAAGGAAAATTGAACTTTTTCCAAAGCCCCTTTTATCTTGTGAATCACACAAAGGTGCTGTTGTGTGAGAACTTGGCTTCTGGATTTGCGCACATCTTGTTTCTTTTACAAATGCTTCCTCACATCAGTACTCCCATCTGAGTGTGCAAGCTCTTGCTTTAATCACTGTGTTGTAGAGGTGAGCAGGCAGATAGGATTTCTAATTAATCCATCAACTCCATGGACAAAGGATTTTAAAGAAGGTGGCACTTGTCATCCCAAAGACATTAAAGGATGTTCATATGTCCTTCCTTTTGTTTGATCTGTGCCTCACTGAGGGATGGTGATTTAATGCTCTTTCAAAGCCCTGATTGATTGCTGCTCTCCTGCATTACTCACCTCTTTCCTCCTGTCTTTGTCTTTCTGTAACAGCCACTTGATAGATGCCTGTGGAGACTTGGGGGCACACTCAAGAAAAGTGGTGTTATGTTTTACTCCATACTGAACAATTTCAGCTGCATTTCTGTATGCTGAAGAGCAAAAATAAAATGAGAGAGAATGAGAGAGAAGCAATGGAATTTGGATCATATTCCCTTATATGAGAGTTTATTTCTCTATAAAATTGTGAGCAACTAAATTGAGTGAACTCCGGGAGTTGGTGATGGACAGGGAGGCCTGGCGTGCTGCGATTCATGGGGTCACAAAGAGTCAGACAGTCCGACTCAGCGACTGCACTGAACTGGAAGCAAAAGCCCAAAAGTAGTCTTAATTACTTAATAAGTTGATACATTGTTTGGTGTGTTTAACCTAAAAGGAAGGAGAGAAAGATACCAGGGCATCAACATTTATTCAAGAATTACTTTACACCAAGGAATGTACTTAATATCACCTTGAACATTTAATTATTACAATATCTTTCTGAATTACATTTTCTCAGCTTTCATAGGCTGTGAGTTATGAAAAAACATGTCCTAGGCAAAGAATTAGTAAGTGCCAGGCAATACCAAGGCCAGGTTCATCCCACCTCTAACCTCCACATTCAGTGTGGTTTAGATGAAAATCAGAAACACTGGGAAAAGGCAGAAAGCAAGGTGCGGTCACAGTGGGATGTAATGGTTGAGAAAATAATCTTGGACCTCAGAGATACCTGAGGTAAAATCTTGACTTCATCACTACTAGCTGTATAACCTTAGAGAAGTTATTTAACATCTCTGTGCTTCAGTTTTACTTGGTTCCAAAACAGATATTTTCAGACATTCTTATACTGAAATTCTTAAATTAGGAAGAATATTCAGTATAGTTATGTGGTAGCTTAGACATGGGCAGAAATCTCATTCATAAAGTGTGAATAGGAATAGATCCTACTTTAGAATAATTTCTTGAGCAGTAAGTGACATAATCTATTTATAAAAGCACTTAGCTCAGGTTTTGACACAAAAATCAACACTGATATTTGTTCATCATTACCTCTGTTGCCAATACTCTTACCACTATGACTACTGCTACTCTAAGTGGGAACTGACGCACAGATTTCTAAAATATTCAGCAATCAGAGTAATAGTAATCTGGATTTATTCCCTGTTAGATGTATGAAACAATTAGGCAAAATGTGTCTTAATTTTCTTCTTGTGGTTTGTGTAGTTAGTGACAAGAATGTCATTATTTAAATAAAAACAAAAAGGCCCATTCTCACAAAGGTTAGCGACAGGAGCCTGTGTTAACAGTGAATTACAGAACCTCTAGAGCACCTTGGAAAGCCTCGAGGAAGGTCTCTCTGCTGGTGGGGAGGAGGTGGAGGGAGGGGTTCAGTGGAAAAATTATAACATAATGTCTCCATGTCAGGATGGGAAGAAAGGAATTAGATTAATCATAAGATACATGGCCGGACTGCCGAAAGTATATGGTATGGTTGTAAACTGTAAAATTCAGAGCAGGATAATTCGTAATAGCCAAAAATTAGAAGCAGTGCAAGTGTTCCTTAATGGATACACACACACATACACACACACACACACACAATGGGTTACATTTTTGCCTTAAGCAGGAAAAATATTCTGACACATGTTACAACATGAATGAACCCTAAATAAGATGCTGCTGCTGTCTAGTCCACTAAGTTGTGTCTGGTTCTTTTGGGACCCCATGTACTGTAGCCTGCTGGGCACCTTCTGTCCATGGGATTTCTCACACAAGAATTCCAGGTGGGTTGCCATCTCCTTCTCCCAGGGATCTTCCCAATCCAGGGTCTGAACCTGTGTCTCCTAAATTTCAGGCAAATTCTTTACTACTGAACCACCCAAGAAGTCTCAAAAAAGACATTAGGCTAATAAGCCAGTTATAAAAGGACAAATATTGTATGGTTCCACTTATATGAGATATTTAGAATATTTAGATTCATAGAGACAGAAATTAGAACAGTGGTTTCCACAAGCTGGAGAAGGGAGAATAAGGACTTAGTGTTTAATGGGTATGGAGCTTAACTTTGGGATGATGAAAAAATTTCAGTGATGGATGGTGGTGCTCATTGTACAATATTGTCAATATACTTTATGCCACAGAACTTTACACTCTAAAATGGTTAAAATAGTAAATTCTGTTATGCCATTTATCACAGGAAAAAACAAACAGGATGTTTTTCTTCAGTGGTAAACAAAAATAAAGTACATTTTTTCTTCAGAAAAAAAATAATGGCTAGAAAAATCTATAATAACTATCTTTGTGAAAGACTTACTAAATAACATATCCAAGGATATCTGTGTTCCTGGACTTTTCTTTACATAAATCTTAGTATACGTACAAATAATATTTAATTTTTAATGACTATACATGAATGCCTCTAATTTATATAGTGAATCTTTATTTAAAATGACACACTTTGATTTATCACAGATTTCCCTTACTAAAATATGATATGGAGCACTGCTACTCTTTACCAAGTTTGACCACTTTTAATTACCTTTTAGGTTAAATCCTCTGCATTGAGTCAGTGGATTTCCGTGTCTCACATCTTGTCTTCGGCTCCTCCTATGAAGTGTAGAAATATATACAAGCGACTTAGAATTAACATTGCCAATTATGACATATTTAAAAGATTTCATTTTAAATTATGCAATCTTATGATTGCCTAAGGTTCATAAAGAAAAAGGATCTGACTATCCATATTTTTTGTTCAGTGCTTCAAATATCATGTGGGCACTTTGTTTTCAATTTGAATTAATTCAGAGTTTCCCCATCTATCACTCACGATAGATGAACCTCCTATTATATTTACTTCCTGTATAGATGCTCGATTCCAAATTAGTTGGGTACGTTTTTATTTTAGAGACAGTCCTAGAAATTTTTCTAATACAATAACCTGCAAAGTATAAACTTACTAGCATCTTCCACTTTATAATTTTTTCTTACTTTCAAACCATTTCCAGAAACATTAAAAAGTGTCCAGAACCAGAGAGACAAAGAAAATGGATGTTTATATAAAGTTAAGCAAAACATTTCATTTACTAGACTAAGCATTTTCCTTCATGTTTTTATTGTGAAAATTTTCAAGACTATAGAAAAGTGGATATACAAATACAATGAATGGTGGTAACCTACACTCAAAATTGTTGTGTTGTGCCATATTTATTGTTCTCTCATATCCAAGTAGATGTGATATATATACTACATATGCACATATATGAAAATCTTCAGAAAATAAGTTGCAGACATGATAATTTTATACCCTTAAATGTATGTACCTTCTAAGAATGAGTAATTTCTCTACATAACATTATAATTATACTAACCATATCAATGTTTATTTAATGATATCATATAAAATACATTCTATATTGCAATTTCACTAGTTGTGATACTCAAAATATTCCTTATGCATTTTTAAAAGTTTATTCAGGATCCAAACAAGGTTCACTCATTGCATATCATCGACCTAAGCATTTCAAAATTTTAGTTCATTCTTTTAAAATTGTTCACTCCAGTGTTCTTGCCTGGAGAATCCCAGGGACGGGGGAGCCTGGTGGGCTGCTGCCTATGGGGTCGCACAGAGTCGGACACGACTGAAGCGGCTTAGCAGCAGCAGCATTTAAATAACAGTTCAAAATTATTTGCAAACTACTGAATTTCTTGTCTTCGATTCACTTATCTATTAGTGTCGATTGTATTACATAATAGAACAAATCAAAACAGAGTGATTGAAATGACCTTAGCAATGAATTATGGACATGAACCTTGTTATAAAGGAGAAGGAACAGAATGTTCTTTATTGTGATTAACAAGGGTAAACTGATTGTCTATTATCAATTCTGAAAAGTGTATATGGATGAGCATATCATTTAACTGGGCTAGTTAAGTTTCTCTTAATATTTTTCTCCTTAATGATAAATTAAAATATTCAGTAAGAGAAGGAAAATATTAACACTGGGCTTATAAAATTTGAAAATCATAATTAACCTCAAGATTAAAATAATGAAAAAAAAGTTATGGCAAACAGATAACAGTTTATATAATCAAAGGATTATATAAATCTACTTATGAAATATAGGTATAAAACTTTGTGTCATTTAAGGATTCTCTTCCCCCAAAAGCCACATGATCCTTATTCAGTTGTATACTTCTCTACAATTACAAACACAAACTAGTGGAAGTCACTCTTGTCTCACGAATTATGATTAACACTGTACTTTAGAATAGGTCCTAAGTCAGGTTTTTACTGCATTGTATTTGGTATATTATGAAGTCACACAATTACTTACTACCAGCCAACTTGTGGGTATATATTATATGAGAACCACATGATAGTTCTGATAGTTGAACTGGTCATTTTCAGCCATCTAAGAAGGAAATGGCAACCCACTCCAGTGTTCTTGCCTGGAGAATCCCAGGCACGGGGGAGCCTGGTGGGCTGCCGTCTATGGGGTCATACAGAGTCGGACACGACTGAAGCGACTTAGCAGCAGCAGCAGCAAGTAAGCAATATTGTTCACAATAGTTTGATTTATTGTCGTATGATCAGCACTATGTTATGATTTACTCAAGTACATGGGCCTTTATTCTTAGCAATCTGAATTTGCAGTATCACATACCTTCCAGACTTTCAAATATAGAAAAACATTGTTACGGCTTTGCTTTAATAATGAGAACAATAAGGCAGCCATCTGAGTTCTCTATATCTGTCACCCAGGGATCAAACCTGGGTCTCCTGTACTGCAGGCAGATTCTTTAATGTCTGAGCCACGAGGGAAGCCCCTTCTATATGTGTAGATTCCCTTTAAGGTATTTGTAGAACTTTGTGAAAGCATGATGGTAGACAGTCATATTACACTGCATGCAGGACTGGGGATTTGGCTTAAGATGTCAAAGTTTCCTCCATTATAGTCTATTCTTTTAGATAAACAATGAAATTATTTTCTTACTGTGTAAAAAGCAGATATTTACTTGAAGGGTAAATTGATTCTCATTTTAACATTTTCAACTACATGTCTATATCCAGAATAAATAACATTTGAGATTAAATTGTATGTAATTATGTATGGATGTGAGAGTTGGACTATAAAGAAAGCTGCGTGCCAAAGAATTGATGCTTTTGAACAGGGGTGTTGGAGAAGACTCTTGAGAGTCCCTTGGACTGCAAGGAAATCCAACCAGTCAATCCTAAGGGAAATCAGTCCTGAATATTCATTGGAAGGACTGATGCTGAAGCTGAAACTCCAATACTTTGGCCACCTGATGCAAAGAACTGACTCATCGGAAAAGACCCTGATGCTGGGAAAGATTGAAGGTGGCAGGAGAAAGGGACAACAGATGATAAGATGGTTGGATGGCATCACTGATGTGATGAACATAACGTTTGAATAGGCTCCGGGAGTTGGTGATAGACAGGGAAGCCTGGTGTGCTGCAGTCCATGGGGTCACAAAGAGGCGGACACAACTGAGTGACTAAACTGAACTGATACAAATGCACAAATATTTAATGTGCTTGAGGATAAAGAGGAAAAATGCTTAACGTTGTTTACTATGAAAAACAGTAAAATGTTACTATGAAAAACATGTCTTTTTAAAAAGAGAAACTAATGAGCCAACGACATTAACAACCTTATTATGTCAAAGTACACCCTCCATTGATTGCCAAGTATAGCTGTACTTCTTTTTATCCACATAAAGGGACATGCTTTTGATCTGTATGCCTATGAATTCCTCTGCTTGTCTTCCAGTTAGAGTGCAATTGAAAATAAAAGTAAAGTTAGTTAATACTATTAGATAATATAAAAATACTCCAAATGATCCTTTACATTATTACTATTTAATCTCCAAAGAAAATAACTACTACATATGGGAATTTAGGAAATAATTCATACAGCAAACATGTTTTGTATTCACTGAAACTGTATGCTTTAAAAAAATTGGGAATAATGTGGAGAATTTAAATAGTATAGATATTTTTAATGAAACTTCCAGTATGCTAGCCAAAGACAGGTAAGGGTAGACCAAGTAATATCTTATATATTTGTGTATACACACACACACACAGGTCAAAACCATAATGAGATATCACTTCATACCTATTAGAATGGTCTAAAGAGTGGGAGTTCTCTTACTGTCTACATTTTCTTTCAGGAGTTTTGTTTTCATGTCTTATGTTCAACTCTTCAATTCTTTTTCAGTAAATACTTGGATGTGGCGTATGGCAGTAGTCTAGTTTCATTCTTTTTTGCATGTGAAGGTCAAGTTTTCTCAATACCATCTACTGAAGCGACTGATTTCCACTATGTATTTTTTTGGCTCCTTTGTTGCAAATTAATTGACCATAAATGCCTAGGTTTATTTCTGGCTCTCAAGTTTCTTCTATTGATCTATGTACCTGTTTTTATGCCAATCCCATGCTCTCCTGATTACTATAGCTTTGTAGTACAATCTGAAGTCAGGGAGCATGATTCAACCAGCGTATTTCTTCTTTCTAAGATTACTTCAGATAGCCAGGGATTTTTGTGGTTCCATACAAATTTTAGGATTCTTTTTTCTATTTCTGTGAAAAACGTCATTGGAATTTTGATAGGGATAATCTTTAATCTGTTTATTGTTTTGGGTAGTATAAACACTTTGCTGCTACTGCTAAGTCGCTTAAGTCGTGTCTGACTCTGTGAGACCCCATAGACAGCAGCCCACTAGGCTCCCCCATCCCTGGGATTCTCCAGGCAAGAACACTGGAGTGGGTTGCCATTTCCTTCTCCAATGCATGAAAGTGAAAAGTGAAAGGGAAGTCGCTCAGTTGTGTCCGACTCTTAGCGACCCCATGGACTGCAGCATACGAGGCTCCTCCGTCCATGGGATTTTCCAGGCAAGAGTACTATTAGGGTCCAACTCCTTTCAATTTATTACAGGAGAATTAATGCAGTTGTTCATAATTCCTTTACCAAATTTAGAAAAAAGAAACTTCGGTGCTCAAGCACTGAACACTTTAGCAGTATTAAATATTCTAACCCAAGAGTATAGAAAAACTTTCTATATATTTGTGTCTTCTTCAATTTTTTTTTCCATCAATGACTTAGTTTCAATCTTTTATCTCCTTCATTAAATTTATTCCTAAATATTTAATTCTTTTTGATGCAGCTATAAATGGGATTATTCTCTCTTAATTTTTCATTCTGCTGGTTTGTTATTCAGTTCAGTTCAGTTCAGTTCAGTTCTCAGTCGTGTCCGACTCTTTGCGACCCCATGAACTGCAGCACGGCAGGCCTCCCTGTCCATCACCAACTCCCGGAGTTCACCCAAACTCATGTCCATTGAGTTGGTGATGCCTTTTAACCATCTCATCCTCTGTCATCCCCTTCTCCTCCTGCCTTCAATCTTTCCCAACACCAGGGTCTTTTGAAATGAGTCAGGGCTTGGTATCAGGTGGCCAAAGTATTGGAGTTTCAGCTTTAGCATCAGTCCTTCCAATGAACACCCAGGACTGATCTCCTTTAGGATGGACTGGTTGGATCTCCTTGCAGTCCAAGGGACTCTCAAGAGTCTTCTCCAACACCACAGTTCAAAAGCATCAATTCTTTGGCATTCAGCTTTCTTTATAGTACAACTCTCACATCCATACATGACTACTGGAAAAAACGTAGCCTTGACTAGATGGACCTTTGTTGACAAAGTCATGTTTCTGCTTTTTAATATGCTGTCTAGGATAGTCATAACTTTTCTTCTAAGGAGCAAGCATCTTTTCATTTCATAGCTGCAATCACCATCTGCAGTGATTTTGGAGCCCAAAAATATAAAGTCAGCCACTGTTTCCACATCTATTTGCCATGAAGTGATGGGACCGGATGCCATGATCTTAGTTTTCTGAATGTTGAGCATTAAGCCCACTTTTTCACTCTCCTCTTTCACTTTCATCAAGAGGCTGTTTAGTTCTTCTTCACTTTCTGCTATAAGGGTGGTGTCATTGCATATCTGAGGTTATTGATATTTCTCCCAGCAATCTTGATTCCAGATTGTGCTTCTTCCAGCCCACAATTTCTCTTGATGTACTCTGCATATAAGTTAAATGAGAAGGATGACAATATACAGCTTTGACGTACTCCTTTTCCAATTTGGAACCAGTCTGATGTTCCACGTCCAGTTCTAACTGTTGCTTCCTGACTTGTATACAGGTGTCTGAAGAGGCAGGTCAGGTGGTCTGGTATTCCCATGTCTTTCAGAATTTTCCACAGTTTATTGTGAGCCACACAGTCAAAGGCTTTGGCATAGTCAATAAAGCAGAAATAGATGTTTTTCTGGAACTCTCTTGCTTTTTTGATGATCCAGCAAATGTTGGCAATTTAGTGTACAGAAACACAATAGATTTTTGTATCCTGTAACTTTACTAAATTATTTTATTAGTTCTAGCAGAAAACCCATGATACAAGGTTTAATAATGCACATTATATTACAACATTAATAATTTCAAGAATATTTCAGTTCTTTGTTTATTAAGAGCATATGATTAAAATAACAATTTGTTGCATTAGGATGACAATGTGGAATCTATGCCTAAGTATGCATTTTAGAAAAGATTAGTGGGAGAATATTAGAACAAATGAGTTAACTCATATCTCAGCAGAAACTTCTATAATGTAAAAAATATCTCAAATATTCAATGATAGTTTTTAAATAAAGTATGGAATTTTAATTGTTAAATAATTCTTGTTTGTTAAATAAAAATGCTAAAGCCAATGTCTGAAAATTTTGCAGGGAAGGAGTACTCATTTTCAATTTCTTTACGTCATAGAGAAGGCTGATTTGTGTACAGGACCACTGTGTGGTCCCTATATCACTTTCTTTCTTAGAAAGTGTAGTGCTTCAGTTCCCTTGAGCACTAAATTTGTTTAATAACAGACTGAAGATTGTTTTTCAAATGTTTTGTTGTTCTTTAGTCCCTAAGTTGTATCTGATTCTTTTGTGACCCCCAAAGACTGTAGCCTGCCAGGCTCCTCTGTCCATGGGATTTCCTAAAGCAGACTACTGGAATGAGTTGCTACTTCCTTCTCCAGGGGATCTTCCCAAAATAGGGATCAAACCCACTTTTCTTGCATTGGCAGATGTATTCTTTACCACCTGGGAAGGCTTCTGGGTGTTAGATATGCCAATTTTTAGAACTGCTTACCAAGAAAAATTAATTATTGCCTTAGTAGTAGTTATGAAAATAGTTTAAAAATATTGCTGCTATCATAATTGTGAGTGAATATATAGTCAAAAATACCACAAGTGAGCACAAAAATCATTTTTTATCTGAGATTATTTAGAATTTGCTTTCCTCATACTTTGTGTCCAGGTGCAGAACTTCAGCACAGTATAGACACATCTCAGGATAATGAGGTCCAGAAATTCTATGTAGAAATGAAAAGAGGCCATAGACCTCCTGATTAAATCTTAAAATAAAGATGGTGGAATATGGGTCTTTGAAAACAGATACTAAAATCTTCTGGGTAAAGAGTGGGACTTTCCATCATACCTTATGCCTTTAATACAGAAGACTTTGAAAGTATCTGGGCCACTTTTCCCTACTCCAGATTCAGATGTCTAACTGCCTATATGACATCTCCACTCGAATACCTTATAGTCATCATTAGCTTAACATCGTCATTTTCCCCACAAACCTGTGCCTTTCACAGTCTTCTCTTTCCCAGGAAATGACATGCACATATTTCCAACACTCAGTTCTGAAAAACTGGCTTATTTCTGAGTCCTCCATTTCTATAACATCCCAACATGTAATATGTTAGCAGATTCTGTGAGCCCTATCCAGAATCAGAAGACTTTTGACCACCTCCAGCTCTACCAAGCCACCATTTTCTCTCACTTTGATCATCAGTTAGTAGCCTAACTGTCTTGCACCTTCTAGTTCCTCTCCTCACATTTTCTTTCTATCCCAGGGCTTTGATCCCAGCCAAACCCACCAGATGAACTTTTTAAAACAAAATTCAAACAATACTACTCCTGTGGTCAAAAACCCTTCAGTAGTTTTCCACTTAACTCTAAATGAAAATCCTTTGCTGATTTACTAAATCCTGTGTCATCTGGCATTTTGATCCCATTTCTTCCTACGTTTCCCCCTGCTCATTCCAGTACAGATAGCCTCATTAGTCTTGGTGTTTTTTTGGACAATCTTGGCATGCTCCAGCTCTAAGGATTCTGGTGCCTCTCTCTAAAATGCTGTTCTCCCAAATAATGGCATAACACATTCATCCTCATCACACATCCTCACATTCAAGCTTTTGTTCATACCTTGAGTAAGCCTCCCTTGACCACCCATTTAATACTGCAGTCCCCCACTTCACAGCCCGTCTCTCTCTTCCCTGCCCTTCAAAAAGTCATTATTTGATATACCTAGGGTTTCCTTGATAACTGTCTGTATTCCCCCTCTAAAACTTATTCTCCCTAAAGGAAGGGATTTTTGTCTTTTTGTAGCTATTTTTTTTTTTAAATGTTATATGCCTAGCTCTAGAATACTGCCTGGCAAATAGTTTCCCCATAATACAAATATTTTGAAGTAATGCATAAAAGGATCAGAATAATCTTGATATGCAGAAGTGCTAGGTTGTTTTAATCTGTCAAGTCCTTAAATACCTATATCTATAACAGAGAAAAAGGAGTTATAAAACATCATCACTCTAGTGACTTTACTTGAAAGATCACTGGTGCTCAAGGCTAGTCGTATTTGCTGTCTCCTGATGACCCCCTGTCACTCATCATGATCCATAATAAACTTTGAGTGAAAATAGCTGTGACTTTGATCCCAAATTCCGCATATTCTTTGCTTTATAATTTCATTACTGGTGTTTCCTTCCAACTTGGTGAAAGTTGGTTCAGAGTTTCCTTCCTAAGTCTTCTCTTGGCTAAAAGGCACTGTGCCTCAGACTACCTGAACCTCTTAATCTAACCAATAATCATGCACTCACCATTGTAGGGGGTAAAGCATGGTTATCAAGGTTTTGGAAGTATTCAGGGTATCCATTCTGGAGTGAGCTCCTGTTGCCTGAACTGGGACAAGCATTTGATTACAGAGGAATTAAATGGCACAAGGAAACCCTAGGAAAGTTAGATTTAAGGATATCTGAAGCATATAAAACAAAAAAGATAAATATTGGGTAAATGTGAAAGTTAAAATGCTGCTTGACATATTTTAGGGGTTACAGGTGGAGGATTGTGTTGCAGAGGAACTTTAAAATGAAAAAGGAATTTTTCCAAACTACTGCACTCTAATATTCCTGTGAGAACCCCAAGTTAAAATGTATCCCCTCCCCTGACCCCCAGCCCTCTGTATCCTTTGGTAGCCACAAGTTTGTTTTTTATGAGTGGCCGTTTTCTTTATTTGAAGACTACATATGGCGCTGAACATAGCTACGACTTTTAGTGTCATTTTTCCAGGATACTGCAATAGAACTGATTCCAATAATGTGGAGCATTGCTTAACCGTCTGATGATACTGATTTTGATTTTCAGTTGAATATTGAGTACTCACCGCTTTCCGGTTGGATAGAACCTAGAGCAAGAATGGCCATCCCAGGCACAGTAAGGATCCCTTGCCAGGCAGCAGTCAGCACAGGCTGACCCGTAGATGTGGCAGCGATGCAGAGACACTTGGGCAAGTCCTTCATTGGAGCTCACATACAGCTGTTGCTATCAGAAGAATGACGGTGATTTATTTCAGATGTGGAAGTTAAAAGAGAACTTTCAGCAGGAACCCATAATATATGCCCACAGACCCTTGAATGCATTTTGAAACAGACTAAAAACAAGAAGCAAAGTACAGAAGGGTATAATGCCAAAATAAATAGAATTTCCCTATGTTAATATGCCTATAACATTACCTGACTTGTTTGAAAAAAAAAAAACAAATAAACACAGAGCACCATGTACTCTGAGCACCATGTAATGTTGTTTTAGACGTTTAGATTCATTGTTCTTTCAGATTTGAGCTGATGTATTACAGATTTAAATTGTGATGCTTGGTTTTTTCTTTGAATGTTGTCTCTTGGCAAAGCACAAGGAAGTGTTCTTATTATTCAAGTTTGGCAACTCATCACCTTGCAAATTTGAAAAAGTCAAGTCTAGGACATTTTTAAGTTGAGAAAAAATAGTAAGCATTAGATAAAAATTTTAAAACAATTTTCACCTGCTTTTGAAAGTGAATTATTACTCATTAGAGCAATTCTAAAACTATTCAGAAGATTGTATTTATATTTAGACATGTTTTAAATATTTTGTATGATCCACAGATCTTCAAGAACCTAAGTTATAAAGATTCCATCTTCCTTCATTTGTATGGTGTCAAGAGCTTATTATGATACTGCCCCAGTTCTCTTGACTATGCATAAAGTGGTTCTCAGGAGTTGAAGGGATAAGTTTCTAACTCAGAGTCCTTATTTTACAAAGGACTAATGATGTGTAACTCAAGTTAACATAGAATTTCTAAGTTGGAACTTGAATATATGCACATGTACACAAACATGTGTGTGTATATGTGTGTTTATGCACACACACATTTGCAAATTATATATAGATTCACAATTAAATCAGTGAGGGCATCATTGGTCTAACAGATTCTGGAGGCATGTCTCTGAGATTCAGATCCCAGTTTCCAAAATTTTGCTGGGTAACTTTTCTAAATCTCAGCTTCCTCTTTGGTAAGATTGGGACTATGTAGCACTTACTCCATAGATGTTTTGTAAGAACAATATAAGGACTAATTCCACATAAATTGCTTAAAATTGTTTCTGGTACCTAAGTGTTTAATGAATATTAAGTAATAGTAGTAGTTGTAATAAACTACCAGTGAACAAGCTAGCAATTTATACATTTTCAATCCTAATTAATCATTTGAATCACATCTCAGTTTACTGTGCCTAATATAAAATATTTTATTCAGATCAATAAATTTTTCAGAAAATAGGCTGAAAATTACTGATCCCCATTTGAGACATTCAAGCTAAAAGAAAACAATTGTATGTTTCAATAATAACCATTTCCCTAGAAATATTTTAAATAAATGTTTAGTGAATACATTAACAAATAGTACATCAGCTTCATTAACATATTCCAAGGAAATGTATTTATTTGAGGAAAGGATACAGGTAATTTCATTCTGTAAATAACCTTTTTTATTAATCTATATTCTGTCATGGAATGCAAGGATAAGTTAGAAAATAGAAGAGTATAAAATGAACAGTAAATTTTTTAGTTTGAGTATTAGAGAAGGTACTAAATTCATGGAATTTAAGTATATATAAAATACCATTGGCAATTTGCAGTTCTTTCACACTTAAAAAATAGTGCAATATTGTTAAAACAAATTTCCCCCAAATCAGTTACCTTGCCTTGAATATAATTGATTTAACTAAAGATTTTTAATTATCTATACTATAAGAAGCTGAGACATAGTTAATACTCAGTTTCTCCTGTGTGTGTGTGTGTTGTACATTGTAATTTAATGGAGTGGACTGTGTATTACAAGTTTACCAGTTGAATTAGAAGCTGGAATCTATAATTGTATACTGGGCTACTGTGTCACACAAATGGCTTTGTGTCCATTTTGAATTTTGCTCTGATACTTTCTCTTTCCATTAAACTACTTTCAACAAAAGGATTCCCTGCTGACTTCAAAGATTTTCTGACTTGAGATCAGCTCCCTAGGAAATTGGGGAAAATGACAAATGGCTTCTTGCTACTTGGGAAAATGTTTGTTATGCACCACGCAAACATTTTGACAGATGAGATCTTTAGCTTCCTTGTACCCTATTTATTTTTCTTCATAAAATTTCATCAAGTGAAAATAGTACAAGACTGATTGGAATACTTCTTTATCTATAACAGACCAAATATGGTGAAGAACACCAAAGTTATATCATTAGTTATGCTAACACATAAAAACTTTATTCCATATTCCAAGAAAAATAAGTCTTAGGCTCTTATAAGAGTTACCACTTTATCTTAGGCAATTTATATAAGTTAATTCATTTGTGAGAAAAGCATTACCTTGCAGAGGCAGATGTAGGTCAGTGAAGTTAATAATTTATTTATAATTTAGGGTCAGCTTGGTATTCAAATGCACATCAGTATCATTCTGAAGCCTATCCCATTTTTGACTAAACTGCTCTGCCCCTTAGAACTTTTGCTTAGGAGACAGTGCCTTTGGGGTCTGGAGAGGTGCACGTTTGGCAAATGCAGAGACTGGAATTGGGCTTTTTCTTCCCATGGTCATTGTGTATCTGCACGTGCAGAAGCATATTAGATCAAACATTTCTGATAAAATCATAGTAAAACATTTATTCCCCAAACCTTGAAGCCTGATATGGCTTAGATTTGAGACATTCATATTTTTAAGTGACATGTAAACCTTATAAAATAGTACTTTCTTAAAAATAAGCATAAAAGAATGCACTGCACATTTCAAACATTTGACAGTAGCAGGAACTCAAAAGAGGAAAAGAGGATTGATCATGCATTTCAAGTCCCTGAGAATGCTTATGATGTTATAGTAGCCCAAATATTGTGCTAAATTCTTCCTTCAGAAAGATTATTTTTATTTTGGTTGGCTTCACACACCGTAATATTTAAGAATAGAGGATATAAAAAAATTGGAATATCTTGCTGCATACACACACATACACACATATATATTCTACTCTAATTAATTTCTGTACAAAAATAAACCTATTTTGTCTTCCACTAAAGCTAGTAAATTCCATATCGAAATTAAACGTGTGGTATATTATGAACAGTATTAATTATTTTGCTAATACTAAAATTAAATTTTCAAAATTATAAAATACATTCTTCTACAATAGTAAAATTTTACATACAAAGAAAATAAACATGGTCTTGTTTTTACCTTTTTGGATGAAATCTTCATTGTTGTTATAGGAGCATGATTCTAAAAAATAAAAAAAAAAATTGTTAGTTGCTCAAATAATCCTTAAAAAGGATTTTATATGAAAATGCTTTTTATGCTAAAATTCAAGACATCATCATTTCTCTCTATATGCACATATATTTTCAAAGTTTAGCAATAATTATCTATAAACTTTATTTCTTCTGTTAAAAATAAGGACAGATTAGTTACACAAATATATGCCTAAACTAAAAAAATAAGTAGAAATTATAATACATCTATCAAGATAGTCATTAGAAATAAATGAAAATTAGCAAAACTTGAGATAATTGAAAAAATTGTACGTGAAATATTGAAGGCAATAAATAATTCATGATTGGATCTGGGTGCTTGGTGGGGGGCAGTGGAATGGTACCCCATTTTATTCCTCCACAACAAAAGCATTTTGCATAAGACACTATAGTTCACCTGTCAAATGCTGCTATGAAAAGAAGTATTTGCCTGAACTAGACATGTATGGGTGTGAGAGTTGGACTATAAATAAAGCTGAGCGCTGAAGAACTGATGCTTTTGAACTCTGGTGTTGGATAGGACTCTTGAGAGTCCCTTGGACTGAAAGGAGATCCAACCCTAAAGGAGATCAGTCCTGAGTGTTCATTGGAAGGACTGATGTTGACGCTGAAACTCCAATATTTGGCCACCTGATACGAAGAGCTGACTCATTTGAAAAGACTTTGATGCTGGGAAAGATTGAGGGCAGGAGGAGAAGGGGATGACAGAGGATGAGATGGTTGGATGGCATCACTGACTCAATGGACATGAGTTTGGGTAAACTCCTGGGAGTTGGTGAAGGACAGGGAGGCCTAGCATGCTGCAGTCCATGGGGTTGCTAAGAGTTTGACACAACTAAGTGACTGAACTGTACACTTATTAATCCTCTTAGTTGAAAACAAAAGAATATTGTTAGATAAGGTTTTCTTTTGATAAGTGTGAATTAGTAAAAGAACCTAAAAGTTATCTGAAATAGTTATCCTTTTTTAAAATTCCTCTGTTCTTAACTTTACTTCTTACATATCTTTAGTTCCTTTTAAAGATTAAGGATTAGATTTGTGATAATGTGATAAAGTTTTATGAAGCTTCATCTGAGTAACTCAAGCATGCACACGCTGCCAAAATCAACTCTGCCCATAATTATTTCACTTTCTGGAGTTATGTGTTCATACAAACATTTAAAAGAGAATATAGTGACATCTCTAAATACTCAATTGCAACAAATCATGACATTCATTAGAAATGCACACACATACAGGGCAAGATTTGCATTTATATCCACCTAGGGAAATATTAATAGTTGTACTTTGAATTCAAGTTAAGTTTAGGGAAGTTGGACATACTTTCAGAAAAAGTTCTGAAAAGAGGATTAAAGAAGATATTATGGTTCTGTGCTCTTGAAAAACAAAGTGCCTGGTTTTTAAAAGCTACACTGAGATTTCTGCAGTATATCAGTGTGACACTTAGCTAAGGATTTTTTTCCAATTTAAATGTATTATTTCCTCAAGTACCCATCACAGTGTATCATACACACCCAATTATTTTTACCTCACCTCAAAAAATGTGACACAAACACCATGCTGAAGACAGTAACTTTATTTGGTAACTGTCTCTCTCAGTTTAGCCATATCAATCACTGCCACACACATCCGGAAGAAAGCTCAAGCATCCTTAGTCTCTCTTGGGTTGATTTCCCCCTACATGCATTTTGACTGACTCTGTTTTTCCACTGAGAGTTTATTCTTTATGATGATAACACCAGCATAACTCATATAACAGATCATAAGTAGTTAGCACATGATCAGAATACCTCACATTTTTAAGACCTTTCCATAGACTGTATGTTTGGGTTTGTGTTAAACTCAATTAACATTTTCTGATTATCAAAAAAAGATATTTCAGAATTAAAAATGAAGTGCTAAAATACAATCTTTGTGCTATCTTCAAGAAAACTACTGAATAAGACACTTCATATTATTTTGGCCATTCATGTTGCCCCTATTGAATTGAATGAGAAATGTATTGTTCGGTAAAATGTGATTTTTGGTTAATCCAGTGACATTTCTTTACAAAGCAAGGCATAGAAATGGCACTTGAATGCACATGGTTAATATTTTGTGAGCACAATATTAATCCATTAATCACAAGGAACCTGATGCCAAAGTTAGTCTAACATTAAAAATTGTAACTTTAATAACATAATGGGAAATTGCCAGAATTACTCAGATTCTGTATTTGCTTTTTAAAAAATATTTCTTCATATTTAAAATGTATTAGCATAATCTAACATCATTGTATCCTAGTTACTTATGCGCTTAAAATCCAGTATCATTGGTGACTGTGGAAACATATATTAATACATTCTAAGTTCAGTCAACTGAGCAAGGCAACTTTCTGGATTAGCAATAGTTTGCACTGAGGGGTTTTGAAATGCTATTTTTACTCCAGTACAAGCTCACTCTGGTCTTTTAGTGTCCATGACCATTGTTTCTTAGTTAGTTTAGTCAGAAATAGAAGTTTGCAGTAGAATTAATTCCATACCAAAGTTTCTTCAAAATCTGGCTGTGCTTTACTCATTTTTCCAAATGCAGGTAAGAGGGATTGTTTGAACTATCAATATAATGACCTATATCTTATGGAGAGAAGGGTTTTCAGGATGCCATGTACCTGTTCTCCAGGCTCACGTGTGTGTGCCTGTGCGCTAAGCTGCTTAGCCATGTCTGACTCTTTGCGACCTTATGTAGCCCACCAGGCTCCCACGGGATTCTCCAGGCAAGAATACTGTAATGGGTGGCCGTGACCTCCTCAGGGGATCTTCCCGACCCAGGGATCAAACCTTCGTCTCCATGTCTCCTGCATTGGCAAAGGGTTCTTTACCACTAGCGTCACCTGGCCTGAATTTTCCTCTACATGCCTTTTTTTGTTGTATTTTCATTTCTTTTTATCCCAAATTCAAGGACAAAGAGAATAAACAATGCAATTCCAAGACAGAACATGAAGTTCTAAGTTTAAAGAGACAACAATGTTTGTTTTACTTAACTAGAGTGACATTTGAATTGAAAGCAATAAAACAAGAGAAAACAAAGCAGTTTTTCTTGAAGTTCCTGGCAAAAAAATATGAGAAAGTTTTTCTAACAATCAATAATGTGGACTTATGTGGGTCTCAGTGGCTTGTGAAGCAAATGATAAAAGCCCTTTTAGGGCAGATAGTCTAGACCTTGACCATAAGAACTCATTAAAAAAAAATAATGATGACATCAAAATTCTTCAAGTTGTGATGATAGCTAAATACTATTTTTTTTTATTTTGAGATAACCTGAAATGTAAAAAATGACTTCAGAAAAATATTTGTTCTATAGTTCTTATTTTATCTGGTATTTCCTACTCTCAAAAATTTATAACATTTATTTATTTGATGTTTTATCCATTTTTTTTCCTTCCAAGCTGTCATAAGCTTAGAATTCCATTTATCATGCATGTGCTGAGGATAACAGAATAGATGTTCAAACCTTAAAGACTTCCAGCTCCTCCAGAATGAGCTCACTGCGAGCAGAGCTGTTAGTAGGAAGAACAACCACCTTCTGCACAGTACCCCGATCTAAGAGAAAGAAACAATGAGATGTAGGAAACAAAGGCATTTAGACATAAGACTACTGGCTTAACAATTTACAATATTATTTATATAATTACTTGCTGCTGCTGCTGCTGCTAAGTCGCTTCAGTCGTGTCTGACTCTGTACGACCCCATAGACAGCAGCCCACTAGGCTCCCCCGTCCCTGGGATTCTCCAGGCAAGAACACTGGAGTGGGTTGCCATTTCCTTCTCCAATGCATGAAAGTGAGAAGTGAAAGTGAAGTTGCTCAGTCGTGTCTGACTCTTAGCGACCCCATGGACTGCAGCCTACCAGGTTCCTCCATCCATGGGATTTTCCAGGCAAGAGTACTGGAGTGGGGTGCCATTGCCTTTACCAGCTGAGCCACAAGGGAAGCTATATAATTACTTAGTCATCAAAAATGAGATTGTATACATTGAGCTATTACCATTTGCGATATTCTTGTTTCACTGTACATCTCATATGTTTAAATTGAGATCAGTTCAAAAGGAATTAATAGGAACATTTTATTACATTTTGCACATTTGCAGTAGAGCCATTTAACTATGAGAGAAGAAAAGAATGTCCAAATGTTTTATGAAGTCAAAAGTTCTATTTCTAAACCAAGTATGTGAAATATTCTTAACTTTAAGTTTAGCCCTTAAGAATATTACTCCTCCTAAACAACAATATAAAGTGACAGTCTCAAATTTCTGTTAACATTGACATAAAATGATTTGATTATGAGAAAAAATTATTATTTAAAAATATTATTATAGAAAAAATATTATGAATGCATTTTTATAATAATTGTCTTGTAAATCACCAGTACTAGAAATTGGCATTTGATCTGTAGCTGCAGAGAGTTTAGACAAAGTAAAATGTTTCACTCACAATTCAAAATAATTTTAAAAGCAGAAACATAGCTGTGGCTTTATTTCAGATGTGGGGATCAAAAGCTATGAGAAACCTAGACAGCATATTAAAATGAAGAGACATTACTTTGCCGAAAAAGGTCTGTCTAGTCAAAGCTATGGTTTTTCCAGTAGCCATGTATGGATGTGAGAGTTGGACCCTAAAGAAAGCTGAGTGCCGAAGAATTGATGTTTTTGAACTGTTGTGTTGGAGAAGACTCTTTTGAGAGTCCCTTGGACTGCAAGGAGATCCAACCAGTCCATCCCAAAGGAAATAAGTCCTGAATATTAACTGGAAGGACTGATGCTAAAACTGAAGCTCCAAAACTGTGGCCACCTGAACTGAAGAACTGACTCATTGGAAAAGACCCTGATGCTGGGAAAGATTGAAGGCGGGAGGAGAAGAGAGCAACAGAGGATGAGATGGTTGGATGGCATCACCGACTTGATGGACATGAACTTGAGCAAGCTCCGGGAGTTGGTGATGGATAGGGAAGTCTGGCGTGCTACAGTCCATGGGGTCACAAAGAGTCGGACACGACTGAGTGAGTGAACTGATTCATAGAACAATTCTATGATTTTCACAATTATTGTTTTCAGTTGGGCATGTTTCTTTAGAATATTTAAACTATAGTGAAAGGTTCAAATTAGATGGGTCAAATAAACTTAAGTAAATAAAAAGGTACTTGTATTTGGGTCTTCCTTGGTGGTCTAGGAGTTAAGAATCTGCTTGCTACTATAGACAACACAGGTTTGATCCCTGGTCCAGGAAGATCCCGCATGCCATGGAGCAACTAAGCCCTCAGACGACAGCTAGTGAGGCAGCTGCCGACAGCCTCACACCCTAGAGGTCATGCTCCGCAGCAAGAGAAGCCAGAGCGATGAGAAGCCTGAGCACTGCAACAAAAGGCAACCCCGGCTTGCCACTACTTCAGAAAGTGCCAGTGCATCAGTCAAGACCCAGGGCAGCCAAAAATAAATGTTATTAAATCTTAAGAAAGTACTTGAATTTCTCAATCGGGACTTCCCTGGTGGCTCAGACTGTAAAGTGTCTGTCTACAATGCAGGAGACCAGGTCTCTAATTTCTCAATTAGAGACTGCCAAAATGAAGATGTCTAAGTAAATATAATATATACAGAAATGTTACTTATGTCAAAAAATTTAGTTAAGAAAATTTCATCTGTAACATAAGCATTTTCTAAACATATAATTATGTTATTCTACCAATCACTTAAATTTTAGGTTTAAAAAAAACTAGTTGCTGTGGCGGATTCATTTTGATATTTGGCAAAACTAATACAGTTATGTAAAGTTTAAAAATAAAATAAAATTAAAAAAAAACAAACTAGTTGCAACTTGGTAATGTGAGGTTAAAGTAAATTTGTGAGTCCTTTGAGAAAGTAAAAATATATTTCCTTACCAAAATATGTTCCTGTTAAAATAACTAATGAGTTGCTTTGTGAATATCAAGTCATGACTCTCTTAATGAGCATGTCACTGTGAATTTGTAATTTTGACAGGTGCATTATCATCAACAGACACTAAAGCATCTTTTAATTCTGTTGAGAAATGTCACTAAGAAGAGATACTTGAACAGAGTCGTACAGGACTTAACAACTAGGAATCTATTAGTGATGAACTTCCGTTGTGGCTTAGCTGGTAAAGAATCCACCTGCAATGCGGGAGGCCTGGGTTCGATCCTTGGGTCAGGAAGATCCCCTGGAGAAGGGAAAGGCTACCCACTCCTGTATTCTTGCCTGGAGAATTCCATGGACTGTGTAGTCCATGGGGTCGCAGAGTCAGACATGACTGAGTGACTTTCACTTAAAAGAAAAAACTTGAAACCAATACTACAGGTCCCAAACCTCACATCTCAAGCTGTGCGATTACATAGCTAAGCATTACTCTGACATAAAAATTCCATTTATTATTTATAATTTCTACTTTATGAATCTAACTGTACAGTAAAATAATTCTTAATAAAAAGTAAACTCTAAGATTTTTACCAACTAAAAAAATTAAAACCTACTAAATAATAATAATGATGTTTATACAGAAAAATAAGGCTTAAGAGATTTTGTCCAAACAATCCTTGGACCTTTACAAGGATACAAACTTTAAGCACCTGTTAAAGTTTCAAACTACACTCTATAATACAAAATTCACTTCTAAGCCATACTTAAAAATACATAAAAATCCTAAAGATTTGTAGGCTCTAGATATAATTAAGAAACCTGGACTTTTCTCTGTTTCATCGATTAACTTCTTTAGAATTAGTTCCGTACCAATTTGTACTAGTTTCTTGGAAGATAATTACTGCAGGTATAAACTGGAAGTGGAACAACATTTAGGCATATGGTTCAGAGACACACCACAACTGAAAATAGGTGAAGGCGCTTGGAGGTATTCCCTAGTTTCTGTTAACAATTCGGCACAAAGAACAGTGCAAACTTCTATGGGAATAGTATATACCAAAAACCCTAAAATTAAAGCCTTGAAATTATAACACCTAGGGAAGGATTTGTGTGATATTGTGTATGTGTGTGTGTGTGGTCTCTGTGTGAGTGGGTAGGTGAAAAATTAGGGTGTAAAACTATCTTTGTTTTAGGTCATGTTATCATAAAGATCATACTTTTATTTTTTTTAAGTCACGACAGAGTTTTATGGTTTCCGGCTGAAGCTTGCAAGGACCAGTGTCATCCTCAGTTCAGTTCAGGTGAGTTGCTCAGTTGTGTCCGACTCTTTGCGACCCCATGAGTCACAGCACGCCAGGCCTCCCTGTCCAACACATGACAGCCATGACCACTTCCTGGGTGGAGACTGAGCAGAAGCTATGAGTGGAAACTGAGCACAATCCCAAATAAAGCTGCATGAAAGGGAATCTTGATTAAAGCCAAAGCTATCAGCTTTGAAAATAATTTTATTAAGTATTCTCAAATGAGAGAACTGACTACTTTTTTTACCTAATGTTTTAAGTAACTGTGTAAGTGTGTTATTTGCTCAGTCGTGTCTGACTCATTTCGACCCCTTGAACTGTAACCTGCCAGGCTCCTCTGACCATAGAATTCTCCAGGCAAGAATACTGGAGTGGGTAGCCATCTCCTTCTTCAGGGTATGAGAACATTATTTTACAGAAACAATCATTTCTTCTGAAAAAAAAAAAAAAAAAAACAAAAAAAAAAACAAAAAAAAAAACAAAAAAACCTATAACAAACGTATTTTATTCCAGCCATTTACAAAATATAGCACAATGAACAGCTATAAAAATGGGCTAATAAGAAGCAAAAACTTACTTTTGACTCATTTGTGATGAAAGGCAGAACATTACTTTTATTTGTTGTTTGCTTTCCTATTTTAGTTCTTTTTTGTTTTACTGTTAATGTGAGTAGATTTCCCTTGAGAGACTATTAAAAGATAAAAATACATTTTCTACCTAGTAAAACATCAACTTATCTGAAATTCTTCCCAAAAAATCAGTTAATTTAAATATTAAATATCAGTAATTTAAATATCAGTTTCTACTGCAAAGTACTATTGGAATCATTACAAAAAAAAAAAAAATCATAGAAATGCAAGATCCCTATAGAGAAACAAATATTTAATGGATGCCTACTGTGTGCCTGGATCTATGATAAAAATACATTGTTCCAAGAAATAAATATGCATTTTAATTCCTGTACTATTGCATATTTATACTTGAATTGACACTTTATGAGGTAGCATAGCTCCAGAGTTCATTATACTGGTTCCTTTCTCATTAGTGTGTCACAAATGAACACATTTGTTCTCATTCTACATAATAAAGCTTTCATATACATAAATTAGAATAGTCATTCAAATTGTGGATTCAAATATGAATGGAATAGTTTTAAATCCTCTGAGAATCATCACTATTAACAATTCAGATTTTATGAGACTTTGAACTTTTATAATAGGGGGACTATTTTAAGAAAGTGAAAGTGAAGTCGCTCAGTCGTGTCTGACTGTTTGCAACCCCACGGACTGCAGCCTCTCAGGCTCCTCCGTCCATGGGATTTTCCAGGCAAGAGTACTGGAGTGGATTGCCATTTCCTTCTCCACGGGATCTTCCCAAGTCAGGGATTGAACCCAGGTCTCCTGCATTGCAGGCAGACGCTTTACCCTCTAAGCCACCAGGGAAGCCCTATTTTAAGTAAGATAATACATAAATACCAAAAGAGAGTTGTTTGGATTTTTCCCAAACACTTAAACATGAAAGTGAAAGTGTTAGTCGCTCAGTCCTCTCTGACTATTTGCAACCCCATGAACTGTAGCCTGCCAGGCTCCTCTGTTCACGGGACTTCCCAGGCAAGAATACTGGAGTGGGGTGCCATTCCCTTCTCTAGGGGATCTTCCCGACCCAGGGATAGAACCCATGTCTCCTGAATTGGAGGCCGATTCTTTACCTTCTCAGTTACAAATGAGGAACTCTAAAGTTTATGGTAAGTTCAGCTCTGACAATTAGTCTAGTTTTCTAAAAAAGAAGGTTTTTATAAAACTGGACAATAATAGTTTCTTTAAATTGAAGAATATCTAATTATCCAATGAAACCCTGCCTACAATCTCTTACCACTACAATTTTATCATCCAAGATCAGTTTTCACGTGTCAGCCAAAGGTTTGAAAATGTCTTCATTCAGTTCAGTTCAGTTGCTCAGTCGTGTCTGACTCTGTGACCCCATGAATTGCAGCACTCCAGGCCTCCCTGTCCATCACCAACTCCCGGAGTTCACTCAGACTCACGTCCATCAAAGTTGAGTGTAAATAGCTCTACCGCCTGTCTGTTTTATTCATTGGCTTTTTGTCTGCAGGCAGATTGGTGGCTCAGACGGTAAAGAGTCTGCTTGCCTTTCTTCTACAGCTGCCAAGAATATACAGAACTCAATCTCTTTCTCAGATCCCTCTGAGTATATCTTTATACCCTCCACACTCTGGTCTAAGCATGAACACTACGTTCAAGTAGGTCTTTTTCAAATTCAAAAATCAGACCTTCTTACCTGCCATTCTCTGAACACCCTGCAGTTTGGGATTATCCTATTTAAACTGTGATGCTTAGAATCATACATGACTATTCAGTTGTTTCACCACTATGCAGACCTTGCTGAGATGGGACTATTTAAAAGACACAGCAGTAGTTTTCCTAGTTGTTTTCCTCAGGTGACTGGTCAGGATCTCTAGTACTTGTAATCTCAGAAGCAAAGATCTCAGCTCCAGTGTGTACACACTGACAAGGCTCCACTTTAGATGTGTTTGTATTTCTGCTCCTCTTACAAACTACCTGACTCCTATAGTCTCCAGTTCAGATTTTCAAGAGACAGATTTAATTTGGTTCAACGTAGTCATGATGAAGTCACATCGTAAACCATTGCTTGGTGGACATATCAGCGGGTCGAGTGCTCATTTGTCATTTCAATCAGTTGTGGAACCAAGCCAATATACATAAAATTCCTCATGGCTACTCTCTAAGCTGGCCCAGGTTAATTGGATAATTTCTCTCAAAATGTATGGTAGACAGTTCTGGTTTCTTTTCCAAACTTATTCACAAAACCTCAGTTCTATATACAGAAAATACTTTTGAGGTATCCTTGGGCTAAATCATTCACTACTAAGTAAATAAATGGATTTAGGTTGTCCTTCACCAATTTTTACTCATCGGTTTATGAAAAATATTACTGATGTCTCAAGAGCTCAAAGTCTAAAATTTGCTTTTTTAAATAACGATTCTCATTTAGAAAATATGCGTTCCAGAATGTCTATAAAATTCCCAATTACTTATGTCTACATAAAGTCATCTCTGAATCTATTAGCTTGAAGATGATAATACAGTTAACAAATGTCTTCCGTCTGGAGGTAGTGAGTCTTTCCTTGAACATATACAACATAAATTTCTTTTATTGTTCTGAAGGACTGGGATATACAATACCTTATATTTCCTCGGGAAAAGCATCATGCCTGCAATATAGTTACAGTGAAGCAGAGTATCTTTCTTTTCTCCTTAAGCCTCAGTTTGCTTGTGTGTAAAAATAAATTACAATGATAAATTTTGCAATGGGTATCTGTTACTATGGTCTATCCAGAATCACTTTCCCTTTCTTGGAAATAGCACCTTGAGACAACTTTTGGAAACAACACCTCTCTCATTCTCCATCTGCACAGTTAAGGAGTGGAGTATCTCTCAGCCCCAGGGAGATGCCATGACTTAGGTCTGTGCAATTAGAACATGTCTTTGCCCCTATGATTCATGCAGGAGTGGGCATAGAAACAAGTCAAGGCTTAGCCCTTCTTGAGAATTAGATAGGTGGGAGCCTCTTTCCATCTGAGATCAGGACTATTAAAGGCTTGTAAATCTGGAGGTCATTCCTGCCACCACAGGCACAGACTCCATCTGAGAACAAACAATAAGGAGGAAGGCAGAGCTGAAAGACGGTGAGATAAATTCCTGAAGACATCACTTCAGCACAAACTCGGCTATATCTGAGGCTGCCTCCTACATTTCCCAGTGGAGCACACAAAAATTTACTATTTTTAGCTAGTTTAAGTAAAGTGTAAACAAAGTCACTCTCTGTTGAAAAAGTTCTAACAAATCTAAACGAATAACACATGGAAACTGCTTAGTATGATGTCTAGTACATCAGATCAGATCAGATCAGTCGCTCAGTCGTGTCCGACTTTTTGCAACCCCATGAACCGCAGCACGCCAGGCCTCCCTGTCCATCACCAACTCCCGGAGTTCACTCAGACTCACGTCCATCGAGTCAGTGATGCCATCCAGCCATCTCATCCTCTGTTGTCACCTTCTCCTCTTGCCCCCAATCCCTCCCAGCATCAGTGTCTTTTCCAATGAGTCAACTCTTCGCATGAGGTGGCCAAAGTACTGGAGTTTCAGCTTTAGCATCATTCCTTCCAAACAAATCCCAGGGCTGATCTCCTTCAGAATGGACTGGTTGGATCTCCTTGCAGTCCAAGGGACTCTCAAGAGTCTTCTCCAACACCACAGTTCAAAAGCATCAATTCTTTGGTGCTCAGCCTTCTTCACAGTCCAACTCTCACATCCATACATGACCACAGGAAAAACCATAGCCTTGACTAGACGCACCTTTGTTGGTAAAGTAATGTCTCTGCTTTTGAATATGCTATCTAGGTTGGTCATAACTTTCCTTCCAAGGAGTAAGCGTCTTTTAATTTCATGGCTGCAGTCACCATCTGCAGTGATTTTGGAGCCCAGAAAAATAAAGTCTGACCCTGTTTCCACTGTTTCCCCATCTATTTCCCATGAAGTGATGGGACCGGATGCCATGATCTTCGTTTTCTGAATGTTGAGCTTTAAGCCAACTTCTTCACTCTCCACTTTCACTTTCATCAAGAGGCTTTTCAGTTCCTCTTCACTTTCTGCCATAAGGGTGGTGTCATCTGCATATCTGAGGTTATTGATATTTCTCCTGGCAATCTTGATTCCAGCTTGTGTTTCTTCCAGTCCAGCCTTTCTCATGATGTACTCTGCATAGAAGTTAAATAAGCAGGGTGACAATATACAGCCTTGACGTACTCCTTTTCCTATTTGGAACCAGTCTGTTGTTCCATGTCCAGTTCTAACTGTTGCTTCCTGACCTGCATACAAATTTCTCAAGAGGCAGATCAGGTGGTCTGGTATTCCCATCTCTTTCAGAATTTTCCAGTTTATTGTGATCCACACAGTCAAAGGCTTTGGCATAGTCAATAAAGCAGAAATAGATGTTTTTCTGGAACTCTCTTGTTTTTTCCATGATCCAGCGGATGTTGGCAATTTGATCTCTGGTTCCTCTGCCTTTTTTAAAATCAGCTTGAACATCAGGAAGTTCACGGTTCACATATTGCTGAAGCCTGGCTTGGAGAATTTTGAGCATTACTTTACTAGTGTGGGAGATGAGTGCAATTGTGTGGTAGTTTGAGCATTCTTTGGCATTGCCTTTCTTTGGGATTGGAATGAAAACTGACCTTTTCCAGTCCTGTGGCCACTGCTGAATTTTCCAAATGTGCTGGCATATTGAGTGCAGCACTTTCACAGCATCATCTTTCAGGATTTGGAATAGCTCAACTGGAATTCTATCACTTACACTAGCTTTGTTCGTAGTGATGCTTTCTAAGGCCCACTTGACTTCACATTCCAGGATGTTTGGCTCTAGGTCAGTGATCACACCATCGTGATTATCTGGGTCGTGAAGATCCTTTTTGTACAGTTCTTCTGTGTATTCTTGCCATCTCTTCTTAATATCTTCTGCTTCTGTTAGGTCCATACCATTTCTGTCCTTTATCAAGCCCATCTTTGCATGAAATGTTCCTTTGGTATCTCTGATTTTCTTGAAGAGATCTCTACGTCTTTCCCATTCTGTTGTTTTCCTCTATTTCTTTGCATTGATCACTGAAGAAGGCTTTCTTATCTGTTCTTGCTCTTCTTTGGAACTCTGCATTCAGATATTTATATCAGATGTCTAGTACATAGTATACCCTCAATAAGGGCAATATATTTTTAGCTTGACCACTAACTAAACTTTTTACATTATTGGAGTCACAACTTTTTCTGAAGACCAGCTGTCTTATCTATGAGATATACATAATAGGCATGCCTTCAAAACAATAAAGCACTGTGACATGAATCAAGCAAGACACATAGGAGAGCTGCATAATATAAACTTATATACAAAGATACCACAGTAGATCCATCAACCCATATTCGTGCTCTTAATTTCCTTTTATTTCATTGAATCTTTTAAGAAAATTTCCCAAATTTTTTTCCTGTATTATAAACTTATTTCCTGTATTATATATTGCATACCATCTAGAGTTGTTTTTTTCTTTCTAGTGCAAGAGATGATGGCAATATTATCTTTAAAATTACCGCAGTCTCCAGATAAGAGAACAGCTTGTATTTATAGCACAGTATAAAAAAAACTCATTACCAGCAGGTTATGAACAGTCCTATGTGTATCTATCTACCAAGTCTCATCTAAACTGGTTCTTAGAGGGTTCCCTAGAAACTGTTCTGCCAAATTGCGTGCTTGCCACTGGGCTTCTGGTTGCCTGGGGATTTAGGAGAACTCTGCCTCCTTAATTAGATTTAGTCAGTTTCATATACCTGGTTGTTATTCTATACAAATATTCCAATCAGGGTTGGTTTCATGGGTGTTAGACTTGTTCAGTCACACATATTTCTGTGGTCAGAAGATTCATACTTAGTTTAATGCTCTGTTGTCACCTCCTTGAAATTCTTAATAATTTTAAATAAGGAGCCCTGGATTTTCATGTTGTACCAGACCCTGCAAATTACATAGCCAATCTGATTCTAGGTGTTCAGAATTACTAGCAGTTTGTACCAGGTAAGGACGGACCTCATTCAATTTAGTAAAGACAAACATATAAATTCCAAAGTCAAATACTTAATTCTTTTTTCCTTTTTCTCAATCTTCACCATAGTGTCCCTAAATGTCAAGTAGCCCTCTGCGTGACTTCAGAGGTAAATTACTGCCGGGAAATCAATTCTAATATTTATTAATTAAAATTAGTATTATTAAAGATAAAAATTGCTATATTTGATAAATACTTCTTTTATTTTATTTATTTATAGTTTTCTGCATCAATTTGTATACTGAATTTAATAAATATATTTTAAAGCTCCCCCCAAAAAAGAACTTCAAAAGCTCGGTTTAGTAAATGAACCCTCTACAGATAATATGATGATGAGAAATCTTGCATTGTTAATCTCTAAATTAGATCTTACAGATTGGCTCCTTTAGTTCGTATTAGTTACAGTATAAACTCATAAAAGATTTTTTTTTCCAATTAGGTTATCAACATGCTACTATATGCTTTTAATAGTATTTTTAAAATAGTATTTTTAGCACTTATAGTATTAATATATTTTTAAAACTTGAGAGTAAAGTTGAATCATAAGTTTATAAAATTTCTATTAGGAGTTTAGTGAATACATCTTTAAGATGTGGTGATTCTATTCATGTATGCCCCCAATTTACTACATTTATAGTAGTAAATTGGGCGATCGGAGAAGGCAATGGCACCCCACTCCGGTACTCTTGCCTGGAAAGTCCCATGGACGGAGGAGCCTGGTGGGCTGCAGTCCATGGGGTCACTAAGACTCGGGCATGACTGGGCGACTTCCCTTTCACTTTTCACTTTCATGCACTGGAGAAGGAAATGGCAACCCACTCCAGTGTTCTTGCCTGGAGAATCCCAGGGACAGAGGAGTCTAGTGGGCTGCTGTCTATGGGGTCGCACAGAGTCCGCGCGACTGAAACGACTTAGCAGCAGCATATATGTATATATTCTTAAACTAGGTCATCTAGCACATTTTCTCACATTGAGCAGCGCTTTTCTCACTCAGTAGGCAATTTAAATGCTGTGATGGTGACACGTGTAGCTTCAGCTCTTGGGTAGTTAGACCTACTTCATCATCACAGTCATCGCAATATCTTTATTTGACGGGAAGTCCTTGGAGAGACTGTATCAACAAATGTTCTCTATTTTGCATCTCCCACAGTGTGATAATGTTAAAAAGTCTGTAGAGTTAAATAAACTTGGACAGTAATTGTGTGCAGTGTGCTCAGTGGTGTCGGACTCTGCGACCCCATAGACTGTAGCCCACGGGGTTCCACTGTCCATGGAATTTTCCAGGTAAGAATACTGGAGTGGGTTGCCATTTCCTACTCCAGGGGATCTTCCTGACCCAGGGATGGAACCAGTGTCTCTTGTGTCTCCTGCACTGACAGGCAGATTCTTACCACTGCACCATCTGGGAAATCCTTAGTACTAGATTAATCTAAGTTAAATAGGTTTCTTTGCTCTTTACTCCAGGACCTTTCAGAATTGTTCAAATACCTTTCTGCATTGTGAAGAAAATATAGTATTCAGTGACTTTCAAGTTTATTTGTTTATACTATGATTTCATTTGTCTCCCAAGCACCTACCACTCATGTTCTTTTAGAAATCAGGTCCTATTTTACAAATAGTTTCTCAAAGTGTGGTTGGTATTCAGTCCACCTCACTCAAAAAATTAGACAGTTTCAAAAAAATTTAGATGTTTATTTACATGTCAGGTCACAGATTTATCATTTTTAGATAAAATGTGCTAATTTTAAATCAGCTAATTTTAGTGCTAAATTTTAAATAAGCTAAATTTAGTGCTAATTTAAATAAGCTTTAAAAAGTAAATATATATCTGCACAAACATTTGAAAATCACAGAAGATGAACAATGTAATTCTTTCTAACATATTTTATTTTTTGGTAGCTGTCTGTAATTGCCAAAAATGCTGCTAAATTAATTTTCAAATATCTATTGATTTTTTTTCCTCCCTAATTTCAGCTAAAATAACATTTTCTATGAATATGTAAAACTAATGCCTAATTTGGAATATACTTAAATATTCTGGGAGAGTCCCAGGCAAAATTATAATAAAAAGTTTCAGATATTTTGGAAATCAAAGTATATATATATATATAGTATATAAAAGTATACATATATGAAAAAGTACACGTCAATAAGTACATAGATCTATATACATGATATTTTAAAAAATTACTTAATCTCCACACATTAAAATAATATTAAACCTAGAGCTGGTATGGATATAAACAGGTATTTTCATACACTTTTGGTAGAAAAGCATTTTGAAAAATCTTTCTGGGGGGCAATATGGTGGTTGGTCATGATGCAATGACTAGAATATCCTTCTTGCAAGAAATAACTATAAAACTGGATGAATTATAGAGCTTATAGTTTCTAGGTAATGAATAACTGACAGCAAAAGACTAAAAGAAGAAAAAAATTCACAGGGTAGTCTTCATGATTACTCCACCTTCTACCTGGGAACAATTTTTCAACAGAGGTGCAGAGAGCAGGCGTCCAAGTAGAGCAGAGCCATCTCACTGAGATGAGAAGGCACGTATGAGAATTTAGGGCAGCGGAAGTAAACTAATTCTGTGGCACACAGTATCAAGAGAGGAAGCTGTCCAGAAAAGTGCTTCTAGAAGGCCACGTGGAAATCTCCTATGGGTCTATAGTTGATTCCTGGGCTATATATTTGCAGGATGACACTCCCAAGGCTTAATGGATTGCAGCTTCTATTAGGAGTATGGAACAGACAAATTATGGGTGCAGCAGCTCTGGAGAAAGGCAATGCTGCATTAAACTGTAGTTCTGGCTCTATCAGAGTATACAGATCACACTGACACCTTGTTAGAACTTCTGGTATCCAGCTGATACACAAAAAAGATGATGCTGTAAGAATAAGTGCCACGTTCTAGAGTTAAGACGTACTTTAAGTCTGTCCTGACACTACTTGTAACCAAGATCTGAAAACACATACAAGGGAGAGAATTTGGAGTTTGTGTCCTGCTAAATTAGAGTGACTTACTTGAGCACTAGAACTTTAACAGAGTAAATCAAGTCTTAACAAATTCAAGGTGATCAGCTGATAACTGAATGTTTGAACCTAAAGCCAAGGTATTGTCTACAATGTCCAGGATCAAGAACAACAAAAAGTATTGTACATGAAGAGAGAGAGAGGAAGAGAAAAAAATGGATGAAACAGGGGATGGTCTTCAGAAAGAAAAAGAAGTAAAATTATCCAAGATTCTGAACTTAGTAAGCAACAACTTCAAAGCAGCTGTTATAGATTATTATAACTATGTTTAAAAAACTAAAAGCAAAACAAGAATGAAAAGAAGATATGGTCTTAATAAATGAAAAGATATGAAAAACTCAGCAATGAAATAAAAACTATAAAAAGTCAAATGGATATTTTAGAACTTAATTATGATAGCTAAAATAAAATATCAGTTTTATAGACTCAATAGCAGTTTGGGGTAGAAAGTCAGTGAACTTGAAGCCAGATCAATATAAATTGTCCAGTTGCAGGAACATAGAGAAAAAAATTAAAACAGTCTTTTGGGCATGGCTGACATCATCATATGGTCTTATGTACATGTAATTAGAGTTCTGAAAGGAGAATAAGGGAAGACTGGGGAAGAAAAAGCTATATGAAAAAATAATGGCTGAAAATTTCCCAAATTTAATGAAGAATAATATGTTGTAGATCTAGGAATTCCATGAGATCTTAGATAAACAGATATAAAAGTCACATCATATTTAAATTGCTGAAAAGAAAATTTACAGAAATAAATCTCTGAATGCAGCCAGAGAAAAAAGGCATTGTGTTTTTATTACAAACAATGGAACCAGAAGATAATGAAATAATCATTTTTTAATTACTGAAAGAAAAAAAGTTAACCCATAATTTTATATCCAGTGAAAATATTCTTTAAAAATATAAGATTAAATCAATCATTTTTAGATAAATGAAAGCTTGGAAGTTTTTTTGCCTGCAGACTCCCTACATTTGAAAAAACGCTAAAGGATGTCTTTTAGTCTAAATGGAAACAATAAAAAATAGAAACACAGGTTCATAGGAAGATTAAAGAGAATCCAATATGACCTCTATCCATCAGGGTTGATTGATCTGTAGATATGTTTAGGAATTTCTGCAGCCATTTGAAAAAATGAGAAAGTTGACCTAAGAACAAAGCTTAACTCTGCCCCCAGCTAAGGAGGACAGAGCCAAAAACTCCAAAAAAAAAGAAGCTGGGGCCCTGGTCAAACCACATGTAAAATCAGTCTACAGTTGTGTTTTCCAATTTTGTGATCCAATAAATCTGTAAGAAAATGTAAATAACAATATTTCTGAGAATTGTGATACTAAAATAAAATACTCCTCCCTTCTCCCCCAAATATGTCAAGCAAAGATATTTGTGATATCTTACAGAGTAAAAAAAAAAAATTATATTATAATCCCTCTATATAAGTAGGGGGTTACACTGTATTTTTAATGTGGGCTTCTAATCTTTTTTCTGCAGCTCTAAATTTCAAAAGTTTTTTTTTTTTTTTAATTGCTTTGATGGTAAAATCTGTCCTAACTTGAACTACTTTAGTCATAAAATCTGACCTGCACTTACCTAAGGCTACTTATAACCTGTATTTGTTATACTTGGTTTGAGGATTTCTATATTTCACTATAGCAACAGTACTACGGATTTCACTGTGATCCAAGGTCGTGCAAGCCATTTTACCTAATATATTAATATATGTGAATATTACCTTTTCCTATTCACATACTTCTGAACACTGAAATACATTTAGTTTCATATTAGGGAATATAAACTAGGATTGCTTTTTCTTCCTTTTTCTTTTTGTTCACCTATTATTTTCTTGATTAAAAAATTAACATTTAGCTCAAGCAATAAAAAAATAATTTGAGATGTAATTAAGTCAAGCTATAGATTGAAATCATGTTCTGGTTATTACTAAAAAAGATAAAGTAGAATGTAAGTATTTAAAATTAGACCTACTAAAGCTACTATATAATTCAAGACACTGCTATTGAGTCTGCCTAACGCCATTTACATTAGAAGGAATACAATAAATTAGTACCGTTTTACCATATGCTGAATGCTTAGTACAAGTGTAACTGCGCTCTATGATGGTTCTCTTTTTGCAGTTAGCTTTCAGGAGTAGATAAACATTGCTCATTAACAGCCCAGTTAATGGCAATCTCCACACTACTACTGAAAAGAACATATACCTGTTTCCCCAAACCTGCAATAGTGTCCACTATTCTTATTCTGGTCTTAAACTTGAAAATGGTGTAAACTTGAACAAACCTGCCTCCGGTAATCCTTTGTGTTTTTCTATAAAATGTGGATACAGTATTTGCTTTACAAATCTGACAAGGCTGTTAAAGATCAAAGGCAAAATCCTATACAAACCTTCCTTATAAACTTTACAAAGAGTATACGTTTATTCTCAGTGTTCTGAAATTGTCCTTCCTTATTGTGAGTCTTTTTCTGTTACATAAATTACCTACTGTTCTTTTATACCAGGCAGATTCATCATGTGTCATTAAAGGTTTTGCTTCCTTTCTACTTTTCCTAATACAGTGTACTCAAATTTAAGTAATGCTGTAAAATAATTATGCACATATTATTCATAGCCTGTTTCCTTCCACAAGAATATAAACTTTAAAGAGACATTTGTGTATTTTGTTCACTGCTTATTCTAGTTAATGGCATCAGAATTTGCAACAGAATTAAAAAATACTTGTGTATTCACAAATATATATATGTATATTTATATTCATAGATAGTATGATTGATGTCAATTTATATATATATATACTGTATAGATACATATATATATGTACCTGTCAAATGCTTACCAATTGTTAGGCAGTACACTCCAAGTTTTGTACACATCATCATTTAATCTTTAAAATACAAACATGCTGCTGCTGCTGCTGCTAAGTCACTTCAGTCGTGTCCGACTCTGTGCGACCCCATAGATGGCAGCCCACCAGGCTCCTGTGTCCCTAGGATTCTCCAGGCAAGAACACTGGAGTGGGTTGCCATTTCCTTCTCCAATGCATGAAAGTGAAAAGTGAAAGTGAAGTTGCTCAGTCGTGTCCGACTCTTCGTGACCCCATGGACTGCAGCCTACCAGGCTCCTCCATCCGTGGAATTTTCCAGGCAAGAGTACTGGAGTGGGGTGCCACTGCCTTCTCCAAAATACATCCATAAAGTAGTGCAATTAAGAAAAGCAGGCTTAGAGATGTTATATAATTTGCTCCCAGACATAAAACTGGTAGATGGTACATAGCAGGATTGAAACATAGGTCTTTTGAAGTTAAAGCATGTTGCCTAATCCTTAGCCTAGTCTAAAAAGTTATTCTGTTTTCAACAAAGTTTAGGAGAAATCCCAAACATAATTGGAATTGGTTATTGTAGGAATATCTTTGGGAATATAAATTTCCCATTTCACACTACCATGTGTAGGAGCTAGGATGTGTAGGAGCTAGGATTTTACACATGCTTTGCATCCATTACTGCTGTGGAAAGCTTTGGGAGTTACATATTTAGATAAGTTAATGGAGAAGTAGATTTCTAGGGCAAACTTTTAAGACCAATGATTTTACTGAACTGACAATTTTATAAGAAGTGACTAAATTATAAGCTTTGATTTAGCTGAGACTTACCAAGAAATAGAATACAGCAAAATGTGCTATTTAATTTTTTTTAGTTTTTTATTAGTTTTATTATTATTATTATTTGTTTTTTACTTTACAATATTGTATTGGTTTTGCCATACATCAACATGCATCCGCCACAGGTGTACACGTGTTCAAAATTTTTGATTTGATTATTTTTTCAACTAAAGTTTCTGTCCTCATGCAAAATATCTGTTAATGATATATCTGATGTAGCAAAATGTGTTTAATAAGTTACAGTATAATATGTTCTGGTTCTAGAAGCTAATTTTCCCTATAATGATTTAGAAAAAAAATCTAATATTAGACCAAGTGATATTCCATTAACATATGGCTTATTATAATTATTTCCTGGTGACACAGCTAAAAAGAATACTCAAATAGAGTCTCAGGAATCACTAACATTAATATTTTAGGATTGTGTAAATTACCAAAATGTACAAATTACATTTCAGTATCCTTTGTTGTATTGTATTATGAATGTTTTATTTACAATATCAATTTAAAATAAATGGACTTCCATGCAGGTGTATGTCATGCTGCTGCTGCTGCTGCTAAGTCGCTTCAGTCGTGTCCGACCCTGTGCGACCCCATAGATGGCAGCCCACGAGGCTCCCCCGTCCCTGGGATTCTCCAGGCAAGAACGCTGGAGTGGGGTGCCATTTCCTTCTCCAATGCATGAAAGTGAAAGGTGAAAGTGAAGTTGCTCAGTCGTGTCTGACTCTTAGCGACCCCATGGACTGCAGCCTACCAGGCTCCTCCGTCCATGGGATTCTCCAGGCAAGAGTACTGGAGTGGGGTGCCATTGCCTTCTCCGACAATGGAGAAGTGTATGTCATATGCAAGGTTTTATAGAACCGACACAGGATGAAACAACTAAATTTCCAATGATGCAAGGAGCTAACTCTTTCTATTTAATCCTTTAAAATTTGCAGAAATAATTACTCATCTGAGATTAATGGATTTTATGGTCACTATTAAGTAGTTTATTTTCTGCACCAGTTTTACCATAAGATATGTGTTTCTACAATAGTTTGCAAAGACTTAAGCACATAGAGAAGGTGGCCTGGAACATTTGCCTACATTTTTGGGTGCTCGGGTAAAAAGAGGAGGTTTCCCTCTTCATTTAGTCATCCCTCAATACACTTGCTCGTGCTAACCCATTCTTACTTTCTCCTGTTCACAACCCATTCTTTCCACTGAAATGGTTATTCTCCTCTCAAGCTTCAGTGGTCTTCAAGAAGACAGGCTAATGAGGAAAGGAACATCTTAAAGGGCACTCGGACAGAACTGTCACATCTGATGATCCTGGCCACGGCTTTTTTTCCTGCCTGCTATTCTCTTTTCTCGAGGTCACCATGATACTAATTCTTATTTTCCTGTTACTTTATGATCACTTTTTCTCCATTTTCTTAGTAGATAATCTTTACTTTTCCTTCCTTTTAAATGAGCTCCCCAGAGTTAAATCCTTATCTGCATAGTTCCTAGAGTGACCTCAAGAACTGTCAAGGATTCCGCTGACACCTATATTGCTAATGACTTCTGTATCTGCATCTCTAGCACAGCCCTCTCTGCTGAAGTGTATCCACAACAACACCCTCTTTGACTTATCCATCTGAGCGGTCCACAGAATCTCTAACTGAGTGGGAGACAGACCTGGGTTGGAATTTAGTTACTGTTTCTAATAGCTTCACAACCATAAGCTAGCCATTTAATTGCCAAAGCCTCAGTTTACATAGTTCTAAAATGGGGATAATGATTCTCTCTCATTCGGTTGCTATGAGATTTTGATGAGATAATGTATTTTAGGTGGTAAATTCAGTTTCTAATCATAACAGGTCATAGGAAAGGACAGGTGTGCCCTTCAAAAGGAATCCACTACTTTCCAAATCTGATTGCTGATTCTATGTTCCCTTGTTCAATGAATGGTACTTCTCTTCATCCTTGTGACAGACCATATATTTACAAAACACCCTAGGCACTTTTTTTTCATCTGCCTACTCTTCCCAGATCAAGTTAGTTATTATCAGGTCCTTTCCTATTCCTAATATCTCTTGATAATCCCTCTCAATCTCTGACTTCTAGCACCTGTTTTAATTTAGGCTCTCATCATTTCCTGCCTATAAAAAAACCAAGTCTCCTAACCGGCCTTTTTTCTCTGTCTGTAATGTATCTTCCCTATCAATGCCAAAGGGAGCTAGCTACATAAATGTATCTGGGAAGTGACTGACCTACTCTAAGAAGAGCCTTACTAAGTCACCCCTTTGTATAACTTCTCCTCTTAAATAAGAGTAGATGTGTGACTTGCTTCTAAAACCACAGAATAATGCTAAATCGGTAGTATGTCAATCCCATGATTATGCTACATTGTATGAGACTCTGTTTTAGCAGACAGAAGGAGCAAACAGGTGTTTTTTGAATGGACAATGGCAGGGAAAGGCAGTACCTCATCCCCACATCAGGAAGGAACTTAATTTTTTCAAATACTGTGTGAGTTTGGAAAAGATTTTGAACTCCAGAAAGGAATGCAGTCTGGTTTACACTTTGTGGCTTTGTGGGACCCTGAGCAGACAGAGCAGTTCCCACAGATTAGGAAATAACCTTTGGGGGCCTATTATTGTGCTCACTACATCAGTGAAAGAGAAAATATGCATACAATTAAGGAAAACATTTATGACTCTAATAACACAGACTCACCTCAGAAAATCCACTTTCAAGCCTTTTTTGTTCAATTCACACTACACTTCATATTCTAAATTAAATCTCTCTTTTCATTTTCAACAATTTGAAAACTTTTCTCAGTTCCATAAAACTTAAAAACAAGATAAAACAAAACTGGCTTTCAACAAAGACCACCCCCACAACTGACATCTGGATATGTACCTCCTTAGGTAGTCACATAGAGAGGGCTGGCCAGGCTGAGTAATAGGCTATGAGAGTTTCTCCAAGGGACAAAGGCTGCTAAGTCTGCTTCAGGGAAACTCAGCAGTGCATCAGGAACAAGAACATAGTGTGATTATTTCTTATTAAAACACAGACAAAAGACTTTATAAGTTAATGTCTTTGGGTTAGAAATTTTTCTTACATTCATGAAAGAGTGAGGGTTGAAATGAAGGTAACATACAGGATTTAGGTTTGTTTGCACATAGAGAAGGAAATGGCAACCCACTCCAGTGTTCTTGCCTGGAGAATCCCAGAGACGGGGAAGCCTGGTGGGCTGCCGTCTATAGGGTCGCACAGAGTCGGACACGACTGAAGCAACTTAGCAGCAGCAGCACATGTTTTATATTAGTGAATAAATAGTAAAAGCACCAGTAATAAAGAGCATATCGTGGCCATCTCATCTGCTGAAAGGCACAAGTTTTAAAATGCACAAAGATTTAGTAATACATCAAAAAGTGAGGTGAATTACTCTTCCATTTCAGCACTCTTCTCTCCCCCCAAAATATTATCTCCTTCAACCCTAAATATATGGCGGCTGACATAAAAAGATACGAGATTCACAGGTTAACTGGTTAATTCACATACAAATCCAGTCTGTTCCAGGTTTTCTCTGTCACATTGTAAGATGTATCTCTTTCACACGTATGACTTGGTGACAATGTGTGGATGGGCAAAAGTGAGTGATGTTATTCTAACAAAGCAGTGCTGAGCTAATGTTGAATGTCAACACATCAGCCATATCTCCTGACATATGTGAAGGAAACATTTAATTCACAGTAAAATGAGACAATGGGGGCTTCCCTGGTGGCTCAGCAGTAAGAGAATCTGCCTGAAATGCAGGAGATGCGGGTTTGATCCCTGGGTTGGGAAGATCCCCTGGAGAAGGGAATGGCTACCCACTCCAGTATTCTTGCCTGGGAAATCCCTGGGACAGAGAAGCCTGGCGGGCTATAGTCCACTGGTGTCACAAAAGAGTTGGACATGACCTAGTGACTAAACAACAAAATGAAATTACCTTAACTTCATAAAAGGTAAATAAAGTGGTGATGGTAGATGAGGTAATTAACTTGAAGAGGATAAATGCTCACGATGTGAAATCAGATCCCAAAAGGTTATATTCTGGTTGTATCATACACTCAATATCAATGTGATCTTCAGTTATCTGAGCTTCAGTTTAAACATGGTGGAGGATTAGTGCAACTCATCCACTCATTCATTCAAAGAATATCTACTGAGTGACAACTTTGCTGCTGCTGCTGCTGCTAAGTTGCTTCAGTCGTGTCCAACTCTGTGCGACCCCATAGACGGCAGCCCATCAGGCAACCCCGTCCCTGGGATTCTTCAGGCAAGAACACGACAACTTTGAGTGATATGCTATTCTGAGGATGTACCAATGAATAAATCAGGCAAATATCCTTGCTCTCAATGGAGTCTACATTCTCAGTTCCTCACAGGGTGACTACAAGTTTTGGATGGGATTCAATAACATACCTGGCAAAAGATAAGCATTGTAAATAACCTTAATTAGCATCACTATACTAGTAATAAAATAGTTCAAAAACTTGAAAAAGTGTACTTATTTGCATAAGAAGTAGCATATTAAAGAGATAAATGAGTAATTTGGGCAAACTAGCAACACCAAAATTTATATAATGATTATGTGAGATTTCACACGATCTTTAATAAAATGTATATCTCTGAAAAGTAGCTTAAAGGAAAAGACTTATGCTTTTTGAAAAATATTTTCAGCAATTATCATATATTAATTCTTAGTAAACTGTCTTTTTAAAATAAACTTTAAATAAGAACATTTGTCTATAGATTAACAACCACTATCTGGGCTCTCTTGCATATTTTTCTCTTCACATATTGCCTTTGCTACTCTTCTACATGATCACGCAATCATCACACCATAATTTATCATCTTTCCCCTTTCAATTCAGTCATCATTCCACTCTGTTTTATTAGTATTTCCTGCTGTGACAATCCCTGTAGAATCCTTGGTAAACTCTCAGATGTTTATAGATTCTGATTTGGAAAGCAGTGAACCACAATGTTATTAAAAACCAGTGACTTACAAAGGGATTTTTTCCTTACTTCTAAGCAAAGGGGAAGTCTAGACATTATCCTCAGAGTGACTTGACACGCACAGTTTACAACTGATAGTTGTCTTTTCTGAAGTCAAATGCATGGCTCCAGCTATCACATTTTACATCTTGGGTGTTTTTAGTTTAGGGAGTTCTGTAAAAATCAAAATGCCTAGTTCTGCAGTTCATTAGGTGTACATTTCAAAAGATGTGACTGTCAGAACTGGTTAGTTACTATAAAGCCAGTGATCCTGTAATACTGCAAGGCAAACATATTAAGCCTTTAGTCACTTATGTGGCACACACTTCAAATCTCCACATTTGCAAAGGACCTACTGGAGCCAACAGTCAAACTTAGTAATCATCCAGTTAAACGGAAGCTAGTACGAAGCATGAAACAGTACATACTATACAAGAATTTTGGCAAAGCACTACATGTATCGACCATACATTAAAAAATCATAATGGCATTAAATCATCCTAAACCTCTAACATCCATTCACAAGAATACTCTCTCTTTCATCAGAAACCACATGTCATTCTGATTCACATTTAGTGCTCAAAATGTAAATTTGACAAAATGTATCTAAACTTGCCCCAGACACTTAACTATTTTCATAACTCCAGAGGCAAAAAGAAAACAGGCAAATCTCTTCACAGTACTTTATCGTCAACTTTGAACAAATAGCCTGGATATAAGCAGTAGGTGGCAAAATTAAAACAGAAATGTTAATCCTATGAGAATACTTGCCTGCTATTTTATAGTCTTTCCTAAAGACTGAAAAAAGAGACTAAGGAGCGTAAAAATACCCATCATCTTAACACTAAAAATTAATCTCAAAAACAAACAAAAAAATCCCAAACCCCAAATTCTACAAAATATCAAATAATACTACCAGATTTTAAAAAGCACTGATTTTAAAATACATTGTTTCAACCTGTGTTCCTTGTTAGGAGCATAGTAGCAGTAATTAATTGCAAAGTAATCAAGTAACATGGTTTCTAGTTTAAATTTTAATAGACATAACAAGACATTTTTTACTCGAGATTAAAGAAGATGTTTTTATATGAAGCATCATTATAAATTATTGTATTATAGCTACATCCTAGACAATAGCTTCTTTCAGAAGTCTTAATTTTTCTACAATTATACAGTTATTAAACAAAAGTCATCAAACTTTTTCTGTTAAAGGTCAAATAACAATAAATTTAGGCTCTATGGGCTGAGTGGTCTCTTTGGCAAGTATTTAACTCTTTTGTGGCACAAACTCAGCCACAGATAAATGTAAATGAATGAATGTAGCTGTGTTCTAATAAAACTTTATTTGTGGGCACTGAAATCTAAAAATCTTACAATTTTCACTGCTCATGTAATATTCTTCTTGCCATTTTTCTTTCAGTCATTAAAAAATGCAAATCATTCTTAGCTTATAGACCATATTTGCAGCAGGCTGTGGGCTATCTCACCCACAGACTAGACGTTGATAATGCAAACTAAGAAATAAAAGACGACAGGACGAAATTTACTTTTCTTTCTCCCTCCCTTCCTCCCTCCCTTCATTGCATTTATTGACTTGTACATGTACCTATGTATGTATGTGTTTGTTTATTGTGGCAGCTCACAGTACACAAAAAATAATCAGGCAGTCCCAGAAGAGTAGAAGGCCAGAATCCCAGCCTCTCAACCTCAGCCAGAATAGTAAACTATAATAGACTAAGTGTAACAGTTATTCATGGAGAAGGCACTCCAGTACTCTTGCCTGGAAAATCCCATGGACGGAGGAGCCTGGTGGGCTGCAGTCCATGAGGTCGCTAAGAGTCAGACATGACTGAGCGACTTCACTTTCACTTTTCACTTTCATGCATTGGAGAAGGAACTGGCAACCCACTCCAGTGTTCTTGCCTGGAGAATCCCAGGGACGGGGGAGCCTGGTGGGCTGCCGTCTATGGGGTCGCACAGAGTCGGGCACGACTGAAGTGACTTAGCAGCAGCAGCAAGTTACCGAGCATTCAGCCTGCACAACTATCATAAAGGTTCTGTGAACTACAAATCATTCCTATTATTCAAAGTGGATACAGTTATAAGATATCCTGTTTGCATTCCAATGACCTGTCCCATAAGTTTTTCCTATGGTAACTTTTTTGACAACCAATATCTTCATCAAATTCCCTTTAATTCTTCATGAAGATCCAGAGAAAAGGGAAGCCATAAGAGAAGCTTGCTTAATTGTGGCAATAATTGAAGCATCATTACTTATTAATAACAACTAAAGGGCTATTTGGTACTTGGGGATTTGACAACACAAAAGACATACTATAATCCTTCCTAAGACATTTAGATACAGAAAGTTAAGAAATTCTGGGAATAGTGAACCATGATTCTCCCAACTTCTATTTCAGAAAAGGCTATTTTATTCACTTTCAGTAGCAAACAAACATAGAGAACTTTCTTTTGAAGAAATTTCACCAGAAATTCAAGATCTACTCAGGTAGAAAATATATTTCATAACAATATACTCTTTGTTAGAGTTTCAGGTAAGTTGAAATCAATTACAATGTGATCTGATATAACCATGAAGATTAGGTTCAATGGTTAAGTGAGTTACCATCTATCCAGAAAGACGCTCTTGGCAGAGGCATTTCACAGCATGAATTTTCCTATTAGATTACAATCTTCAAGAGACTTATGTGGCTTTGTAAGCAGTGATTAGTGGAGCTTCCCACTACAATTAAAAACATATGGCTAAATACTGTTTTTGAAAATGACACGTGTTTAAATACCAATATAAAAATGTCTGAGTAAAGTTGCCAGATACTTAAGTAGTAAGAAAATTCAAAGAACCTGTGCAAAGGCATGTTTCTTACTGCTTTCTATCTAAATGAACATTGTTGGACAATTTTTAAAGACTAGAAAATTCCATCCATGAAACCTGTATATTTTATGTAGACTTTCATGAAAAAGCAACCTGAATGTGACATCAGAGTCCAACTTTAAGAAACAAAAACACTAACAGCAGAATATATCTGCACCTGCATGTTCACTGCAGCAGTATCCACAAGAGACAAGACATGGAAACAGACTAAGTGTCTACAGATACGTGGTTTATACAGAATAGTATCAATAGGGTATACGCTGCAATCTCAATTTCCCATTCTTCTTGGGGAACTCTACTTAACGTACTAACTGTGGTGACCTGAATGGGAAAGAAATCCAAAAGCGAGGAGATACATGTGTATGTATGGCTGAGTTATTTTGCTATACGGTAGAAACTAACAACACTATAAAGTAAAGCAACTTTACTTCATTCAAAATTCATTTTTAAAAAAGGAAAAATAAGTGTGGTTTAAAACACAACAGAATATTATTCTGCCATAAAAAGAATACCCACAGCAAACATTATCCTCAATGGTGAAAAATTGAAAGCATTTCCTCTAAAGTCAGGAACAAGACAAGGGTGCCCACTTTCACCATTACTATTCAACATAGTTTTGGAAGTTTTGGCCACAGCAATCAGAACAGAAAAAGAAATAAAAGGAATCCAAATTGGAAAAGAAGAAGCAAAGCTCTCACTGTTTGCAGATGACATGATCCTCTACATAGAAAACCCTAAAGACTCCACCAGAAAATTACTAGAACTAATCAATGACTATAGTAAAGTTGCAGGATATAAAATCAACACACAGAAATCCCTTGCATTCCTATACACTAATAATGAGAAAACAGAAAGAGATATTAAGGAAACAATTCCATTCACCATTGCAACGGAAAGAATAAAATACTTAGGAATATATCTACCTAAAGAATCTAAAGACCTATATATAGAAAACTATAAAACACTGGTGAAAGAAATCAAAGAGGACACTAACAGATGGAGAAATATACCATGTTCATGGAGTGGAAGAATCAATATAGTGAAAATGAGTATACTACCCAAAGCAATCTATAGATTCAATGCAATCCCTATCAAGCTACCAACAGCATTCTTCACAGAGCTAGAACAAATAATTTCACAATTTGTATGGAAAAACAAAAAACCTCGAATAGCCAAAGCGATCTTGAGAAAGAAGAATGGAACTGGAGGAATCAACCTACCTGACTTCAGGCTCTACTACAAAGCCACAGTCATCAAGACAGTATGGTACTGGCACAAAGACAGAAATATAGATCAATGGAACAAAATAGAAAGCCCAGAGATAAATCCACGCACATATGGACACCTTATCTTTGACAAAGGAGGCAAGAATATACAATGGATTAAAGACAATCTCTTTAACAAGTGGTGCTGGGAACTCTGGTCAACCACTTGTAAAAGAATGAAACTAGAACACTTTCTAACACCATACACAAAAATAAACTCAAAATGGACTAAAGATCTAAACATAAGACCAGAAACCATAAAACTCCTAGAGGAGAACATAGGCAAAACACTCTCTGACATACATCACAGCAGGATCCTCTATGACCCACCTCACAGAATATTGGAAATAAAAGCAAAAATAAACAAATGGGACCTAATTAACCTTAAAAGCTTCTGCACATCAAAGGAAACTATTAGCAAGGTGAAAAGACAGCCTTCAGAATGGGAGAAGATAATAGCAAATGAAGCAACTGACAAACAACTAATCTCAAGAATATACAAGCAACTCCTACAGCTCAACTCCAGAAAAATAAATGACCCAATCAAAAAATGGGCCAAAGAACTAAATAGACATTTCTCCAAAGAAGACATACAGATGGCTAACAAACACATGAAAAGAGGCTCAACATCACTCATTATCAGAGAAATGCAAATCAAAACCACTATGAGGTACCATTTCACACCAGTCAGAATGGCTGTGATCCAAAAGTCTACAAGTAATAAATGCTGGAGAGGGTGTGGAGAAAAGGGAACCCTCTTACACTGTTGGTGGGAATGCAAACTAGTACAGCCACTATGGAGAACAGTGTGGAGATTCCTTAAAAAACTGGAAATAGACCTGCCTTATGATCCAGCAATCCCACTGCTGGGCATACACACTGAGGAAACCAGAAGGGAAAGAGACACGAGTACCCCAATGTTCATCGCAGCACTGTTTATAATAGCCAGGACATGGAAGCAACCTAGATGCCCATCAGCAGATGAATGGATAAGCAAGCTGTGGTACATATACACAATGGAGTATTACTCAGCCATTAAAAAGAATACATTTGAAGCAGTTCTAATGAGGTGGATGAAACTGGAGCCTATTATACAGAGTGAAGTAAGCCAGAAAGCAAAACACCAATACAGTATACTAACGCATATATATGGAATTTAGAAAGATGGTAACAATAACCCTGTGTAAGAGACAGCAAAAGAGACACTGATGTATAGAACAGTCTTATGGACTCTGTGAGAGAGGGAGAGGGTGGGAAGATTTGGGAGAATGTCATTGAAACATGTAAAATATCATGTATGAAATGAGTTGCCAGTCCAGGTTCGATGCACGATACTGGATGCTTGGGGCTGGTGCACTGGGACGACCCAGAGGGATGGAATGGGGAGGGAGGAGGGAGGAGGGTTCAGGATTGGGAACACATGTATACCTGTGGTGGATTCATTTTGATATTTGGCAAAACTAATACAGTTATGTAAAGTTTAAAAATAAAATAAAATTAAAGCTGAAACTCCAAAAAAAAAAAAAAAAGAATAAAATCTTGCTGTTTGTAACAACATGGATGGAAGTTGAGGGCATTATTCTAAGCTCTCACTTATATATGGAACAAAAAAGCAAAAACAAAACGAAAAACCACATTCATTACCAGAGGTGGAGAGAGGAAGAATTAAATGAAGGCTATCAAAAGGTACAAACTTCCAGTTATAAGATACATAAGTACTTGGGATATAAGCTACATGTGTGCAGTTATGGGATGTACTATAGTTATACTGCTGTATGATACATATGAAAGTTGTTAAGAGAGTAAATCCTAAGAGTTCTCATCAGAAGGAAAAATATATTTTTTATTTCTTTTTACTGTATCTATATGATATGACGGATACTTAAAATTACTGCAATTATCATTTCACAATATATATATATAAGTCAAGCCATTATGCTGTGCACCTTAAATTTATACAGTGATGTATGTCAATTATATCTCAATAAAACTGGGAAAAGGTCCACCTTTAAGATTGGCTTCAAAAGGAAAATAAGAAAACAGTCATCATTTCCTAAGTACTATGAGATATTAAGGACGGGTGTAACTCTAAATGACCAATTCAGGAAAAAAAGTTTTTTTTAAAAATGCAAACGCCACAGTAATGATCTAAATCAAGGCTAAGAGATTGTAGTTATTATATGAAGACAACATCTTTTGAAAACACAGTTTTTAAGCAAACAAAAATTAGTTTCTGCAATCAGTTATGAATTCATTTCATTGTATGAGAAGCAATGGATATAGTTATGATTTTCAATTCATCTTGACAAATATTTACTGAGTTTACCAAGAACTGTAATATATCTAGAGAGAATGACATATCAAGGAGAAATAGAACCTTGAGAGGAACGTGTAGCAATGAATACAAACATGAGAAACTAGATTAAGCATTGGTTAAGCAGTCTTATTGGAGAAGGCAATGGCACTCCACTCCAGTACTCTTGCCTGGAAAATCCCATGGACGGAGGAGCCTGGTAGGCTGCAGTCCATGGGGTTGCTGAGGGTCGGACACGACTGAGCAACTTCACTTTCAATTTTCACTTTCATGCATTGGAGAAGGAAATGGCAACCCACGCCAGTACTCTTGCCTGGAGAATTCCAGGGACGGGGGAGCCTGGTGGGCTGCTGTCTATGGGGTCGCACAGAGTCGGACACAACTGAAGTGACTTAGCAGCAAGCAGTCTTATAAGTGAATAAACTGAGTTTGAAGCATGCTGTTTGAAATGTTAATGGGTCATAAAACTTCTGTTACCTAATAATAAATTGTAAATACTAATACTGAACTCATGAAATTGCAAGGACTAGAGATACACATTTGGGATTTGTTTGCACAGACTAATTAAAACCAAATGAGTGAATGAGATGGCCAAGGAATATGTAAAAAGAAGACTATGGACAGAACCTCAGTAAATACGTACACTCATGGGGAGATGGAAGACAGACTAATGAAGGGACTGAGAGGGAACTGTTGAAGATAAAGGAAAATTATGTGACTTATGGCTGAAGCAACAAGTAAAGAGTGATTCTACAATATAAAATGATACAAGGGCATGGAGGCATTTTAATGGTTAAAGGATATTGGACTTTCTTATCATGAGAAAACTGAAGACCTTGGCAAAATCAGCAGTACAGCAGTAGAGGTGGGTGAACGTACAGGCCTGATTTCATATGCTGGCATAAGTTTGCTAAGCCAAGGTTTCAGGGGAGGATGAAATGGAAGAATAAAGTTTGTAATAATGTAATTGATATTACACTAATATTACAAATGCATACCTATGGCTGATTCATGTTGATGTCTGACAGAAAACAACAAAATTCCATAAAGCAATTATCCTTCAATTAAGAAATAAATAAATTTTAAAAAAGTAAAACAAAAAAATATAATTGATAAAGAAAAGTCATAGAGATGGCAGGAAAGCATAGATGGCTTCATGTGTTTATGAAGAGGTCACAGAATTTGTTTTAGCTGAGAGGACACTCATGCTTAAAAATTCCCATCCCTTCATTTATTTCATTATCTTATTTCACCATATTAGGTGCCAGGAACTGTTTAAGGTGCTTTACATATGGTAATATTAAGCCATTGGATCCTCCCAACAATCCCATAGAGTAATTTATTTTAACTCCATTTTGCAGATGCAGAAACTGAAACACAGGGAGATTTAACACCTAAGAGTCAGACAGAAACAAACACTGGAGTTTTTCTGATTTAAATATCATGCCCTCAACAACCATGTTCTTTTAGCTAAAATACTTAGCTAAATACTTTTAAAATAGTTTTAGCTAAAATACTTACCTGTTCCAAGAAACAGGACATTGTATGTACCATCAGCAGCATTCACTCGATCCACAGCTATTTTTGTGTACTTATAGTCAGTGCCTATACGAACAATCAAAGGCCTTCTATGTACTGGATAGATGGAATTGTACATGAGGGGGTGGTTCCGAATAAAAGTGACAACGTCATCTGGGAACTCCTTCGTGGTTCGCATATTGGGTGTAAATGCTCCTCCTGGGCACTAAAAAAATATTTTTAAAAGGACTAAGTTAATACAATTGTAACTTTATGTTAATAATAATCAAAGACCTCTATTTTTCAAAATACTTAGAAGCTCAAGTTGTTGTAAGTGTATTTGCTACCTATTGAGAAAAAAACAGCATGGTTTTTTTTCTCATATAGCATGATCTGTAGAAGATAAACATACAATATATATAACTTGATCATTTAAATAGGCCAAGTCCACATAGCCTGTCCTGTTTGTTTTCAGAGTGAAGCTGATGTCATTCGGTTCATGATAAAACTTATCACTTTTCTCATCCATCACTTTTATATTTCTTATCCTGTGCCAGATTCAGTGTTGCTAGAAAAAAAAATGCTCTTGCAGATACAATCTAATGCTGCTGTGTGTTAGTTGCTCAGTTGTGTCTGACTCTTTGCCACCCCATGGACTGTAGCCCACCAGGCTCCTCTGTCCATGGAATTCTCCAGGCAAGAATACTGAAGTGAGTTGCATTTCCTTCTCCACTAATGAATGCTGCTACTGGCTAGAATAAATTAGATAATCATTATCAATTCAATCAGAACTCTAAGGCAAGAGTTTCATTCCATCTGATCCCCTCCCTACCAAAGAGGACTCTCTGAAGTTGGAGCTTGGATTGGATATAGTCAATACACCTGGTAATTTCCCTCTGGAAAACTCCAGTAACTTCCACTACTCTAGAATAAAATCCCAATAACTAAGCATGGCTATAAGCTCCTGAATGTCCGGGCTGCAGCATGTCTACCACGGCCATGGTTCTTGCTCTTCCTGAGCCTCAAGTCAACTCCCCATCTAGGACCTTGGCACTTGCTGTTCCCTACCTGGATTACTCATCTCCAGACAACTCCATGGTTTTCTCCATTGCCTCAAACAGTTCTCAGCTCAAAAGTAACTTTCTTTAAGGTGATGACATATAAAAATAGCTCCCCATCACCATTTCTACCCTCTTATTTCCTTAGCTTGCTTTATTTTTTTCACAGCTCTATATACCTGTGTGTAATATATTTGTTGTTTGTATCTTTATTGTATGTTTCTTCCTCTAGAAGGTAAGCTGTGAATTATTCTCAACTGGGTATGTTTTGTTCATTATTTTACCCTCAGACCTATAATAAAGCTGACAAATATTAAATATTTGACAGAGTAGTTGGATTAGTGAAATACTCTATTATATCTGTCATCCAATTTTGGTGTAGGGGTTATATGGAACAGGGGCATTAATTCTGGTGAGGAGGGGAAAGATTCAGAGCATCAGGTATAAAGAGGCAGAGAGAAAGCAATAATGAGACCTAAAAATGACTGCAGGACAGTTTCAGCAGTTCTAGCATGACAAGGATTTCCAAGAAGAGTATTCCATTTACAAGTCACCTGAGGACAAACTCAAGGGCAGGCTGGGAGGTGCTGAAGCTTGAAACTTGAACACATGCCCTAATAGGAGCTGAGTATCAAGTTATATGAGCAACGTATAATCTCTTTTAACACATAAAACATTATTTGTCTAACCTTATCAAACACTGTCAATATCTCTCCTTTCAGAAACAAAAATACTTGGTTATATTTTTTTTTAAACAAAAGCACTACTGTTCTAGTTTTCATTTATCCTCTTTAGAGAGGTACACATTGAAAGGCAAGCAACAAATCATGCTTCCTGATCAAAAGAAATGGGTACAGCATCTGTGGTGAATAGCAAGATGTGATACAGGTAGTAATAAATGAAAATTACAGTTTATTCAAATGTGGCAGTGAAGACTTATTTCTAAGTGACTGCTCCTATGCAGGAATATAAACCTAGTGTGGTCAAATTTCAACAGAAAACAGAAATGTGGAATTTTATGTGATGGGAATACCAGACTACCTTACCTGACTCCTGAGAAACCTGAATGTAGGTCAAGAAGCAACAGTTAGAATCAGATATGGAACAACAGACTGGTTCCAAATTCGAAAGGAGTATGTCAAGGCTGTATACTGTCACCCTGCTTATGTAACTTCTATGCAGAGTACATCATGAGAAACACTGGACTGGATGGAGCACAAGCTGGAATCAAGATTGCCAAGAGAAATAGCAATTACCTCAGATATGCAGATAACATCACCCTAATGGCAGAATTCGAAGAGGAGCTAAAGAGCCTCTTGATAAAGGTGAAAGAGGAGAGTGAAAAAGCTGGCTTAAACCTAAATTTTCAAAAAACTGGAAAAAATGGAAATAGTGACAGATTTTATTTTCTTGGCTTCTAAGATCACTGCGGACCACGACTGCAGCCACAAAGTTAAAAGACGCTTGCTCCTTGGAAGAAAAGCTATGAGCAAAATAGACAGCATGTTAAAAAGCAGAAACATTACTTTGCCAACAAAGGTCCATCTAGTCAAAGCTATGGTTTTTCCAGTGGTCATGAATGATGTGAGTGTTGGACCAGAAAGAAGGCTGAGCATTGAAGAACTGATGCTTTTACTGTGGTGTTGAAGAAGATTCTTAAGAGTCGTTTGGACTGCAAGGAGATCAAACCAGTCAATCCTACAGGAAATCAATCCTGAATTTTCATTGGAAGGATGGATGCTGAAACTCCAAAACTGTGGCCATCTGATGCAAAGAGCCAACTCATTGGAAAAGACTCTGATGCTGAGAAAGACAGAAGGCAAGAAGAGAAGGGGACAACAGAGGATGAGATGGCTGGATGGCATTGCTGATTCAATGGATATGAATTTGAGCAAACTCCGGGAGATGGTGAAGGACAGGGAAGGCTGGCGTCCTGCAGTCCATGGGGTCACAAAGAGTTGGACAGGACTGAGCGACTGAACAACTGCCAAAATTTTAATGTTAGCCCAGTGCAAAAAGAAAAACAACTTTAGGGACCAAACAAAACATGGCAACCTCTGGGTTAAATTTATGCAATGGCTATCCTACAATGTCAGTGCTTCTGGGCCATTACTGCCCAGGCAGTCCTACAGTTGCAAATTAAGTCTCCACAAACTGAATGTGCTCTCCCTCATTTGAATTGTATCACCCTAATGCAATTTTTAGACTAGCTTTAACCAGTTAACATTGCTAGAATATTTTATAGGACCAGTAAATATAGTTCTCTTTTTGTAGAAAGGCAAAAGGAGAAATTAAATGACTTCACTAAAGAGAGATAATGAGACAAGTAATAAAACTAAGCTTCTCATTCATTATCCCATTAACGAGACTTTCATCTAGGGTTCATATGCTTGTCTTTTCGGTAAAAGTATTATATTTAAATATGCATATTTATAAATTAACTACAATAAAAGGCCAAACAAGGACAAACAATTCCATGTGAGTGTATTCTAAACTGATGAATGTGTTCCATACTTCTGAAAAATGTAGTGCTATGGGTATTTCCTACTGTCATTTCTCACACAAAGTGGAGAAAGGGAAACACAACAACCAGAAGATGCATGAGGATCATGAATTTTCACTGAATGAAAACATGGAAAGTACAAGTGCATGGGCAATTTACATAGCTGCAGCCCTTCAAAAAACACCACTTAAAGGATGGTTTCCTGAGCTGTCTCCTTAAATATTTGCAAGTATTGTTTTTATAAGTTCCAGGATTATCCAAAATTAGCATAGATTACTAAGCAATTTCTATAATTTCCAGCTAGCAATTACTTTCATAAGCTTTTATTAAATTACGCATGTCTAGTTTCTGGGTTTTACTTAATGGTAACTGAAATTAAGCTAAAAATTATGTTTCAGTTACTCACAACCATAGTTACTAAATGTTGTGTGTGCTCAGTTGCTCAGTCGTGTCCGACTCTTGGCGACCTCTATGGATTGTAGCCCTCCAGGTTCCTCTGTCCATGGGATTTTTCCAGGCAAGAATACTGGAGTGGGTTACCATTTCCTCCTTGAGGGGAACATCCCGACTCAGGGACTGAACCTGCATCTTGGTATCCTGGGTCTCCTGCATTGTCAGACAAATTCTTTACCACTGAACCATCCAGGAAGCCCAGTTATTAAATAGGTAACCCAAATAAATAAACTGAAATCAATTATTTTATATTCATTCAAATGTTCTCCATGTGGGACTTTTATATTATATTCACAATAAACTTTTTACTTGGAAACAATGTCTCCTAGTAAAAGTTTATTTTCAAAATTACAGAAGAATTCCTTTAGTCAATAATTAATTTTTTTTTCCATTGATTCACGGTCTAAATCTTGCAGATAAGACAAAGAATGAATGACAATTATGTGGCAAGAATGAAAATTGATTACTCTTTGCAGACTATCTGGACTTGTGAGTTTGCTCAGTATAAAACTGTCAAGTATAAATAAGATGCAATTAACATATCCCTCACCTTGTGATATATCAAAGCATGTGTACTGAAACCTCAAGAAAATGTAATACCCACATGCTACTATAAAGTAAAGCCTTTGTCCATTAACTGGGCGGCTGTCTCATTCATAGGAAAGATAATTTTGCTCTACAAATAGTCATTAAGTAATTTTGGTTAAACTTCCCCTTCAGGTATTTGTTTTCCTCTAGTTTTAGCTTTCTGTTTATCAAGTGATGATAAGCATTCCTTTCTTTGTGTAAAGACATTTTAAGTGTTTTGATTACTAAAGTGCTAAAGTGAAATGCTAGGAACATGAGGATGCCATGTATCTTATCAGGAAGTATCTCTAATTTCCTTCCTATTCTCAGGTATTCCTGAGTATCTGCTCCTAATCCACTCACCCATTATACTGGTTTTCAGCATTAATGTGTTCACATATCAATTCATATGTCAATTTTTTGGACAGCTTTTATTCAAAATGCATTTTGAAGCGCTCAGCAGGGGATTTAAGGATAGGAAGCAACCACTGTCTTCTAGACACAAGTGTTCTAAGTAAGAAAGATGGACATATTCAAAGTAACATAACAGTTATGACATATAATTTAAGATAAATGTAAAATAAAAACAGAGTTTGACTCACTATCAATAGGAACCAATATTTTTAAAATGAATTTATTAGAGAACTTAAGGCTGCCAGAGTTAGTGAAGAGGTTTAGAGATTTCAAAAATAGTTTGGAATATTCTGGCAACTATAATGCCTGGAGCAATCCTAAATCATGGATCACAAAGTGAAGGGAAGAAGTAGGAGTTGACACTAAAGACAAGCAACAGAAAACAAGGGTAAAACTAATTAGAGGAGGAGTAACCAGCACATTCAAAAGGATCTTGACCTAACACTTGAAGGACAAATGGCATATGGATAAATAAATGGACATAAATAAATGATATTTTAGAATCTGGGCTAGTTTCTAGTATTAGTCTTTGAAACTTGTGTTCTGAAAGAAATTGATCTTATGTTTAAACCCTTGGTAATCTGGGCCCTTTACTTAAAGTCCAAAGAATTAAATAGCTGAAGACTTGAATTTATGCACCAGCTGGCCCTCATTTTTCTGGTATTTATCCTCCATGACTTAAAAGAGCCCTTTGTTCCAGTCCTACTAGCCCATGCAGAGCTTCTAGGACTCATTGATTAATTTCTATCTTTGCCTTGTAATGTACACAGTAACCTTTGCCTGAAACATCCTTCCTTACTTACTCAAATTATCCACATCAACTACCCTTCAGGGCCAGGTCAATCTCACATATTTTTACATGCCTTTCCAAACTAGACTGTCCCATGACAATCTCTTTTTTCTCTAGATTTCAATAATATTTATTGTCTGCTTTATTCACATGCCTTGAATACTTATTTGAAACAATATGTAATTAACTTTTCATGTCTATATGCCTTATGTGTTGAATTTGATTGTAATCTATGCTAACAATGTTTTAAAATGTCTATGAGAAACTGAAATGCTTCTATTGTAAAAACAACCAGAAGACGCATGCAATTGACAAAAGTGACAGAAAAAAGTTTCTCTTTTTCTTCTATTAACTATGTAGATCATACATTTTCTGTTTTCTTTTGCTGCACCAGGTTGTATACCTAGTCAAAACACAGTGAATGAAGCAAATGGTTCTGGTCCACTTATAAACAGATGTTAAAACTGATCATTTTCATGAGGTTCTGCTTTAACAGTATGGGGTAAGCAAACACAGTCACAGTCTTCTACAGAAGCTTATACACGTTGCATCAGAATAATGTTATATGTTAGCTCAGCCACAGAGAGAATCTGCAGTCTTTGGCTGCCCTTTGAAACATACCAAAGGTGTCCTGTTTCTTCCACAAACTTGTATTACTTATGGAAAAACATTATGACACAATTGGCAGGCTTCTTCCTACTGACTTGGGCTTGCTGGTTGGGACAGTTTGCTAACAGAGCTATCAACCCTGCTTTACAAGAAACACCTACAGGGAACATTAGAATGAGGGTATCAGATTTCTGCTAGTGTCATTTCTTTAAGAATACAGTCATACAGTTATGAGGTTGACCCAGCAACTGGACTACATAGGGAATTAAAGTATGATGATCGTAGTTGATCTTACATTGGGAGGACTTCAGAGGCAACATTCTTAACCCTAGAGAAAAAGGAATGTTTTGGGTCACTTGGCTGTGAGTTTTCTGGCTACATGAATGGATATTAAACCTTAAAAACCTAGGAAAGAGACATATGCAGACTGCTCTGAGTCAGAGAGCTGACTTCATGGTGTTTTGCTCAGTAAAGGGTGGAGGGACTGAATCTTCGGAAGGTATGCTTTTCCAGGAGGAGTTCCAGAGGTTATTCCTCCACCCAGCCTTTTTTATTCTCTAAGGATCACTCATCTGACAGCTTTTTTTTTTTTTAAAGGAGCTTCTGTGATCTCAACACCAGATGTAAGCAACCACATTATAGAAATATGTCTCAAGCACTGACAACTCACTCCCTTTTTTCACGGAGTCTGCTCCAGATGTGTCACTAAGCCCTGGCTTATTTCACACTGCTTTGGAAAAGGAAAAATGCTTATGCTTAGGAGCTCAGAAATAATGCAATGTGGGACTGTTAGCAGAATTTTCTAATTTGGCAGTGGTTTACTTGCTTTACTAAAAGGAATTATCTACTCTCACGTTTTATGTACAATAAAAGTTTGACATGAATGTTCTCCTCACTGTCATTCTCAGAGTCTTTTTGAGCTGCCATTGGGTGAAGAGTCTTATGAGGCACTGTGGGACCAAGGGGGGTGGTTTTCTTCAGGGGAAAAAAAAATCCTAATTAGTAACCTCGTCAGTTTTCATGATGTAGGACTCCATCCATGACTGATTTCAAATTGCTACTGTGATCTCAGTCAATTTTCAAATTGACTGAGATGAGGTGAATGCAACCTCTTCTTGTCAGTCAGGTACAAGCTGACTCCAGCAGTCATAGAGCTCTGAGGCCTCAAACCATTATTTACTTGGCATGGCTCTCCTTTATGTGTATCTGAGGTGTTTATCTTAAGGATTTATGGGAGAAAATGGAATTTTATTCAGTTTACAAATCAATTGCTCCTGTATTAATCCCACATGTATTTTGTTCAATAGAATAACTGATGAAAACAAATCCAATCACAGCCATCTCTTAATTTTCTGACTTAAGATGAAACAGTGACTTGATCCAATTCAAATAGCAAGTCATTCTCAAAAATATGACATATCTTTGGACACATTATCAGTGAATAATTTAAAAATACATGAACTACAGTCAATGAAATAATGTGAGCCTTGAGTCATGATGGATTTTGAAAGTTATTCAGCTTCCCCTTCTTTTATATAATTCGCTCAGTTGGTAAAGAATCTGCCTGCAGTGCAGGAGACTGGGTTCAATTCCTGGGTTGGGAAGATCCCCTGGAGAAGGAAATGGCAACCCACTCCAGTATTCTGGCCTGGAGAATCCCATGGACAGAGGAGCCTGGCAGGCTACAGTCCATAGGGTCGCAAGAGTCGGACATGACTTAGAGACGTTTATAAACCACCAACCACCTGTTTCTTATCTAATATACTCTAATACCCTAAGATGGATATGGCTCTTGATTTCTTTTCCTTGTGTGATACCAAATAGTTAAATGTTTCTTCCATCTTCTGTTGAGCTATAAGCATCAAAGAGAGATCATTTAAAAGGAGACTATAGAGTCTATGGTAAGATTTTTTTTGCCAGTCATGGTTAACTAGCTTTTTAAAACTCAGTACTTTCATGGATAAGTAGCAATTTTGAGTCTTTCCAAAGTTAATTAGAAGTTAGTAATACACATTTGAGCTTCCTGGCCAGGGAACCAAACCTGAGCTCTTTTAATTTTGAATAAACATCTTCTTTAAAGGCTTATTAGCACATTATTTTTCTTGTCAAAAAATTGACAGCAGTATAATTGAACATTATTAGAAAACAAAGAAATAAATATTATATTGCAAATAAAATCTAATAATAATACAAAAATAAAGTGAATCAGCAGTAAGTAAAACTTATAAGTGATGAATGTCTAAAAGCATACTAACAAAGGGAATTTCATATTTAAATAAGAATGAAAAGTATTTTGTTCAAGTAAATATTATTTTAATAACTTTCCTTTGATTTTTTAAAATAAAATTATTCTTTACTTGTATCCAACCCATTTTATAAATATAAACTTATTTTATGAAATGCAAGAATATAAGAGAATTATATTCCTCTTGATGGTCAATTGTGTAACATCTCCTCTCAGTGAGAGTGATGTACAACATTTTACAGAGACAGAAACCAGTCAATATTCTAGTCTGCAACACAGCATTATTATAATTCAAATTAAAAAAAAATAGTAAGACTGTGTTAGTTCCTCAGTCATGTCTGCCTCTTTGCAACCCCATGGAATGTAGTCCATGAGGCTCCTCTGTCCACGGAATTCTCCAGGCAAGAATGCTGGAGAGAGTAGCCATTCCCTTCTCCAAGGGATCTTCCTGACCCAGGGACTGAACCTACATCTCCTGCATTGCAGGCAGATTCTTTACTGTCTGAGCCACCGTGGTCTTCCCAAGTGGATCCCCTGGAGAAGGAAATGGCAACCCACATCAGTATTCTTGCCTGAAGAATTCCATGGACAGAGGAGTCTGTGGACTACAGTCCATGGGATCACAGAGTCAGACATGACTTACCACGTGCATGTGCGTGTACACACACACACACACACACACACATAGTAAAACTATGACCAATGTCCTGGAAAAACTCAGTTCCAATCTGCCTGTACCTTGAGCTGGAAAAGGTAGTTTTCAATCTACCCCTTAATAGAACAATGCTTCAAGACATGGTTATATCTGAATAACTCAAAACTTTTTATTGGAATTATAACCTCACTTTCATTGTCATTATTTGCTCACAAATACCATTTTTATTTCCTTGAGAAATATACAATACATAATTTTTAACTAAATATATTCCTAAAATTGAAATAGCTTTGCAGATTGATTACTAAATTAATTCTCACATGAGGATAATTTCATTAAAATAGATGAGATTTCTTAATATAAGAAAAATTGAGAAAAGCAACTTGAATTCAAATTAGTAGACTGCATCCAAAATGTTACCATTTTCCAAGCTATGGTTTCTATGCCATTAAAATTAGGAAAATATCTCTTCCCTATCTAACATATCCAGCTGTCTTAAAATATAAATGAGATTTTATTATTAATATCAAGAGCATTTAGGAAAAAATTGTATAGAATTCTATAACATGCATATTTGTAAAATCCCAAATATAAGAACTCATCCAGTGAAACATTATGAGTATACCAGTAGGTCTATGTTTGTATTTAATTAACATCAACATGATATTCATTTCTCAGTAAGTTATATCTTTTTAAAAAGTAAAGTAACAAAGAAAATTTGCTGGATACTTACAGTTCCAGGGCGAGGATACGGAATTCTCCCCTGGTAGGAAATCAGCTGATGATTGGGCCCTTCTTTGTGTGCAAAAGGCCCATTAAACACAGTCTGTATATCAGAGAAATGATACACACATACTGCTGATCCTTTAAAAACTGAGCTGAAAAAAAAAGAAAACAGAAAAATATTAATTTTACTATTTCCTAAATTTAAAAGTGATTGTATTGGTCATAATGTGCACCTGAAATCATCACAACATTGTTAACCAACTATGCGTACTCAGTGGCTTCAGTAGTGTCTGCTTCTTGTGATCCCATGGACCATAGCCCACCAGGCTCTTCTGTCCACAGGGTTCTCCAAGCAAGAATATTGGAGTGGGTTGCCATTTCTTCCCTCCAGGGGATCTTCCAACCCAGGGATTGAGCCCATGTTTCCTTAGTCTCCCATTTTGCAGGTGGATTCTTTACTACTGAGCCACCGGAAAAGCCCAATTGCAATGTAAAATAAACAGTTAAAAATAAATAGATAAATGTAAATACAACTTAAAAATAAATGGCAAAATCAATGATAAAAAGTTGAATGTTATGCTACACAAGTTAAGCAAAAAAACTTTTGAAATAGCCATTGATATAAAAAGCATTAAGACATTTATTTATAGTCATCCATGAATGTAGTAGACATTAAGTTATAAAAAAGTACTCAGTGAATCTGGCCCAAAATATAGGACAAATCAAAATAATTTCTAAGTGGTTTGTCTTGGCACCAAAAAAAGAATTGATGATTTATTAAAAAATATGATTTGAATTCTGTCACTATTGATACAGCCTATCATAATTTAACTCACAAAATAAATCTTACTGATAAGGGAACACTCTATCTCCTTGTCTTAAGATTATTTTAATGTAAAAGTGCTCTTATAATGCCCTAAGTGGTAGTTGGAGAAATTGTTGTAAATGTTCCCTATTAGTCACAGAAGAAAACAACAGGGGTCAAAAAAGTTTCATTAAATTACCCTAAGTCAGAAAAACTCAGAAAATTTATTTGTATCCTTACTGAAAACTATTTCCATTGTCATTGGGCAGATGGACTGAAACCAACATTTTTCTGACTCACATGTTTTTCTTAAATTAGATGCCTAATGGGAAACTTATGTGCCCATTGAAAGAACCAAGGTATATTATTAATCATTAGCATCAATAGTCAGAAACGACAATTAAAATTTTTCCCTGTTAGTTATTGGTATTGGGAAATAATTTTATTGATTCAAATATTTTTTTTTCCTTAAGAATTTAGTTCTTATGCTTTGTTCAATTCTTGGGGATTTAAATCAAGAATTTTTTTTTCCTGTTAAATTTTTTTTCCCTTTTAAACTCACCCCAAAGGACATGTTTTTAGATATCTTATAGGGCAAAGTAAATATGATTTATAATCAATTTTACTTTGAATGATTCATCAAAGTTGAAAATTATACCATGTTTCCTACACTAGAGAAGAACAGTAAAATGTTTAGATTTTCATTTTGTGGTTGATTGTCTAAGGAAAAGTACATTCTAAATTGGTTATATGACAAATGGAGTATTGTACTGAATGCTGGTTAATATTCCTGGCATAAAACAGTACACAGGAAAACATACAGGAAAGAATGAGCATATGCTGGACAGTCTTGAAGTCTGTGATAACTGAGATTGGTATTTCTGATATATTAGAAAACAAAGCTATTTTCAAAAATATGAAATACTGTCACATCGAAGATGAAAACTGTTTCAGTGTGTTGATAGTCAACCCTTTAGATTGCTCCTGAAATAAATATTATAATAGAAATGCCAAGTTCTATTTGGATCATGAGTCTTCAAGTTATTTCCTTAAAACAATGTAACTTATATACATTATCCCTGCATTGTAGCTCATATCTTCCTTTCTTTGAGGAAAAAATTATATAATTATTACAAATACTCCATACAAAACTATTTTGAAAGTGTGAGTTCCACTTAAATACATTTAGTAATTCAAACAAAATTAATAAAATGAGAGGGTTGCCTCCTAAGTGCTACGTAAAATTAAAGAGTTGAAAGAATGTTTTTATAATTACTGTTACTCAATAAAGGTTATTGTTTAACTCATACAATTTATTTGTTTAATAATTACCTTGATGTTGTAAAAATGCCATACACTAGCGTTGTCCTTGGGTTATCCATTTCCAGCAGAAACACATCCTCTGTAAGAGGGAAAAATAATTTTTTAAAGTTTCCAAATATTTAAAAAATTTACCCTAAGATAACAATTTCAACTATGAAAAGTATTATTCAGAAAGATATTCCTGCAGCATTATTATAATTTGACAGGAACTAAAAGATAAGCACTTGGTAAAATAAATAAAATATTCAGTTCAGTCACTCAGTCGTGTCCGACTTTTGCAATCCCATGGACTGCAGCACGCCAGGCTTCCCTGTCCATCACCAACTCCCAGAGCTTACTCAAATTCATGTTCATTGAGTCAGTGATGCCATCCAACAATCTCATCCATCTCATCCTCTGTTGTCCCCTTCTCCTCCTGCCTTCAATCTTTCCCAGCATCAGGGTCTTTTCCAAGGAGTCAGTCCGTCTCATCAGGTGGCCAAAGTATTGGAGTTTCAGCTTCAGCATCCATCCTTCCAGTGAATATTCAGTATTGATTTCCTTCAGGATTGACTGGTTTGATGTTCTTGCTGTCCAAGGGACTCTCAAGAGTCTTCCCCAACACCACAGTTCAAAAGCATTAATTCTTCAGTGCTCAGCTTTCTTCATAGTCCAACTCTCACATCCATATATGACTACTGGAAAAACCATAGGTTTGACTAGATGGACCTTTTTGGGCAAAGTAATGTTTCTGCTTTTTAATATGCTGTCTAGGTTGGTCATAGCTTTTCTTCCAAGGAGCAAGCATCTTCTAATTTCATGGCTGCAATCACCATCTGCAGTGATTTTGGAGCCCAAGAAAATAAAGTCTGTCACCATTTCCATTGTTTCCCCATCTATTTGCCACGAAGGGATGGGACTGAATGCCATGATTTTAATTTTTTGAATAAATACAAAAAGAATTTTTGAGGACTATTACCTTATGGAAACATGTTAATAAAATAATATTAAGTAGAAGAGACATAACAGTGTTTAATATGAGCTAGAACCATGTAAACCTTTAAACTATACGTCAAAATACAAGAAGATGACCAGTGAGTATTTCTGGTTGATAAACCTACAGAAATTTTTATCTTTCTTCTTTTTTTCCTAAAATTTCTAAATATCTTTTAATGATAAAATACTACTTTTTTAATTTAAAAAGTATTACAAATCTCAATTTCTTTTTAACCTAGGGTTAGAATTTGAACATGGAAGAAAAGTTTTTCACAATGACTGTATAAAGTAAGATCTTTTGTCTTTCAGTCAAAATTGCTATAATCATTTTAAACTATATGGAGGTAAAAGGAAAATTACAGATGGTGAGGTGCAGGTACAACAAATGACAGAATCTGGGAGTAGATTTCTGATAGCAAATCTCAATAATAACCAACTGTTATAAATACAAGAAATATCTGGATTTAGGGACCTTTTTGCAAATAACATTCTTGCAGACCAATACAAAGAAAGATGTATTTTTATTCACAATAAAGTTAGGACATCTTAAGTAATAAAGTGATAACCACTAGTCTTTCTATATGTGAACAAAGGTTGGCACTGTAGCTCTCCCTAAAACAAGGAGAAACTGAAACATTCCAAGTCACTGAAACATAAACATACAATACTTGTAAAGAATTCTGGAGGAAATAGTGACTAGGTTATAACACAAAATCATACTTAAAACCTTTTTTCTAGAAAAACTGAAGTAGAAATTTGTGTTTCTATGATCAACATAATGGCTTTTCAGGAGACCAAATGTCTATTTCAGTTGTCGTAACTGCTAGAACCATATTTGCACATGAATTTGAGCAAACTCGGGGAGATAGTGGAGGGCAGAGAAGCCTGGTGTGCTGCAGTCCATGAAGGAGCAAAGAGTTGGACTTGATTTAGTGACTAAACAACAACAGAATCCTATTATAACACCTTTTTATTACTTACCTCATCGACCATTTTATACATTAATGAATTAAAGCAAAATAAAAATCATTTCTAAACATAACTTGGTAAACATGATACTATGATATGTACCCAGTTATTCTGGTTAAAAAGAGAACTGTTGCTTGGTAGAAAGGAATCAGATTGTCCTTATTTGACTTGGAACGTATAACCCTTCTCATGTCGCACACGCTGAGAATATTTAGTCCCAGCGTCACTAAGAAGAACTAAAACTGGAGAATAAGTCTAATTTCCACTCTGATATTTCTCTAACCTTTAATTCTATTCATTAACTGTAGTAAAAATGTATAGCTATATTTTCATGCAAATTGATTTTAAACTAGAATATCAGAATTCAAACATGTATGAAATACACAACCATTTTAAAAAAGCACAAGCATATTATTACTTATATATAAATTATACAAGTACTTCTCTCGGTCGATCTCTATGAAACATACACAAACACACATACAGAACACACTGATCTATATATCATGGTGGATTCAATGAACTATATGTTTCAGCAGTGCACTTAGGGGTAATAAAGATTTAAAAACTACTTCAGGAAATTCATGAGTAGTACCCAGATCATTAATTCAGAATTGTAAACTTTACAAACTCTCTTTCAAAACCATTTTTAAATCTCACGTTTATGTACCTAATTCATCAAAGTGTGTCTCTGGGCCATCTTCATCAGTTACTGAGCACACCAGCCTCGCTTTTAAGAAAGTAGTCCACTTGTTGACAAGGCTACGCAGTCCACCAGTGTCATTCTGAAATCATTTTGAAAACATATTTCAGGCTGCTTAAATAAACATTGAAATGTATTTAAAATTTAATTTGGATTCTTATTATTTGGGGATTTGTTATCATCTGAAGGATGAAAATGTTAACCAAATCTGCATGTCAATAAAGAGGAATAGTTGTTATATGCTGCTGCTGCTAAGTCGCTTCAGTTGTGTTGGACTCTGTGTGACCCCATAGACGGCAGCCCACCAGGCTCCCCCTTCCCTGGATTCTCCAGGCAAGAACACTGGAGTGGGTTGCCATTTCCTTCTCCAATGCATGAAAGTGAAAAGTGAAAGTGACGTCGCTCAGTCGTGTCTGACTCTTCGTGACCCCATGGACTACAGCCTACCAGGCTCCTCCGTCCATGGGATTTTCCAGGCAAGAGTACTGGAGTGGGTTGCCATTGCCTTCTCCAAGTTGATATATAGTAAGTTTTAAAAAATAATTATACTGTTATTCTTCTATTTTCAGTTCAACTGAAAATGTATCAAAATGAATTGAATAAACACATACACCTCAAAGCTTTCTAAGTATCTCACTGTCTTCAACACAAACATAAATTAATGTATACAGGGAATCTGGCAGATTCTACAGTGGTCAGGAGAGTGGGTTTATACTTATGCCAAGTAGTTCCCATTACTTCTATTTTCCTGCCTTCATTTCTTTGCATTATTAATTAATTCTTAGTATTTCAAATCAGATGATTTATATGCATATTTCTCTAGTTAGGGCAGAGAAAATGGTATTTGAATCATTCACAAATAGTCTCTATTGATAATATTTTTTTTCTGTACACCCTGAAGCCTTTTACATCAGCAGGTGGTCTTACCTTGTTCCAGATGACTGAAAAGGAGATGAGCTCCACAACCAGTGGAATATTGCAGCACTTTAAATTATACTACTTTAAACATTAAATGCTTTAAGAAATGCTTGTGTACAAAAGATGCTAATCATAAATACATCAGGACAAGCCTGTAATACTCCTATGTGAGACGACATCATGAGTTTTTTTTGAGTCGCGGGCTCCCCAGATGTCTCAGTGGTAAAGAACCTGTCCTCCAATGCAGGAGACGAGGGTTTGATCCCTGGGTGGGGAAGATCCCCTGGAGAAGGGAATGGCTACCCACTCCCGTATTCTTGCCTGGGAAATTCCAGTTACAGAGGAGCCTAGCTATAGACCATTGGGTTGCAAAAGAGTTGGACATGACTTAGCAACTAAACAACAACAACAACATGTATACTTACTGTTGATTAACAAGAACATTTTGATCACAGTTTGTAATTAGAACTGTATTTTAATTAAGCATTTCTTAAGTTCACTATTGTAGACAATTCCTCAATATTTGTCTTTTACTGTTGTTTTGCTATATTCAGAAGAACTGCTCTATTTCTTTCTATAGTATACAATTTAGCAATTTTTAAAAATATTAATACATTAAATGCAAAAGCAAAATTAATAAAACTAATAATTTTTATAAAACCATGGCCAAGCTATTTCCTTGGATTGATTTTTTACTGAAATAGTATGCTTATCTCATATGACTAATGTGAAAAAAACATTAAACATTAAGTCTAAATGTATCCTTTTAAGATTTTATTAATTGGTAATAGTAGATAATAAAAATAGGAAGATAAACTTTTGGAAAAAGAAAATGTGTTTATAAAATATAAATTTCTTACTCTTCAAATTAGAACAACTTTAATACTTACAGGACATATTCTAGCAATCATGGAATGAATCTGTTTTGTACTTCTGCTATTGTCAGTCAGTTTCTCTTTGAAGAAGAAATACACCTTAGCATCATTTGGATCAGTCCCATCTGGTATGACATGTGCATCCACAAACATAGGTTCTAGAAAAAAATACAAAGATGATATATATAGTCATGATGAAAACCCTTCTACTCTCCATCCATGTAGACCACAGACACGTGCTTTCTCCATCTTTGGTATAAAGGAACAATTCAACATTCACAGGCAAAAAGTCTAAAAGCAATTAATTATATTCACTGAACATACTGCATTTGGAATGTCAAGTGCCACAAAGTATAGCTATAACATTATAGCTTAAACTATTTTCCTCTGTCTGCAATACATTCTGAAAGTACAATAATTGCAAAAGTTGTGCCTTGATGAGTTTTAAAAAATTGAAGTTTTCTACCAGCTATTTCCCATGGGATCTGATAGCCATTTCACAGAAAAAAAAGTTTGTTTTTAAATGTGTGGCTTTCAATCTAGTGCATATAAATTCAAATTCACAGAGCAGAATGAAGAGTTCAGAGTCCAAGATCTGAAAAACACATTTTTCTTAAAATACAGCATATGAAATGAAGGAGAAACTTTTCAAGACAAAAAATGCAGTCATTTGAAAGCATAGAAGGATTCCTTATTTCAAGAACAAAACGACCTTTAGAATACTCTATTTCCAGATGTACTGGAGGAAAAATTTGAAGAAGTAAATGGACAATCAATGCCTTCTTATGCTGGTCTATGAGTGGAATAGGATGCTCAACTATAGTGATTCACGTTTAACTGTGCAAGGTTGAGTGAACTGCCAAATTTAAGGTCAGTTTAAACTATCCCCAGGGTGAAAAGACAAAGATCTTAGCAGTTTCTTCCTCTTCTAAACAATAGCAACTTTTTGGAATTGTACATTAAAGTCAAATGAGCACTTTTCATCATGTGAATTCCATGTGACCCTCAAATTAGAAACATCTGAATACTGAATATAATAAAATTATCATACTTATGGTTTCCACAAATTATTGGTTAATTTGTGAAAAAAATAATATATACTACTTTTATAGCTTTAGAATCTAAGCATAAAACAATTAGGAAGAGCTTCTAAATAAGCCCTACTCATTATATCTGTCCTAAATTTAGGAAAAAATTTAGATTTGGCATTAAAATATAAAAGCAGACCAATGAATAAATGACACTTCATTGTAATATGTTACAATTAAACAACTGGAGAAGATTCTTGTCTATAGGCACATATGATGAATATCACTGTCATTTTATTATTAATATATCCTATGATACTTCTATAATTGTCAATAAAGAGTTACAATGTGAAACCTGGATCATTTCATTCATATATTTAGCCTAAATATTTAAAATCACAGAGTACAAAACTGTTGTCACTCATAGTTTTTTAACAATTTTAATGTAATTTTCATTATGAAATTAAACAAAGTAGTTTAAAGTCTGATTCTCAAAAAATGAATAAAGTGTTATTTTACCACTTAGCCATTTGGAATTGTGTTGATCAGTTCTGACTGCATTCCTCTTGGTTAAACTTCGAAAAATAGCTGCATCTGTCCCCATGAAATCTATATACATTCCAGAGAAAAGCTCTTCATCTATGAAAAAGCAAATGTCAACAAAATTAAAAGCAAATCAAATGTTTTAAAGGGTATTTAAAAAATCTACTTATTAGATCATGACATATATTACAGAGTGTTTAAGTGTTTAAGTTGCTAATTGCTTTCCATTGTCCACCAAATAAAAAAAATCGGATAAAGTTTAATCTGGTCTCATATATAATGACCAAAACAACGTTTCATATATAGAGATAAAATTCCTCTGCCTGACTTAGCTACACTAAATACCTATGTTCATATAGTGTGTATCAGTAATGGCAGAAATAATACATAAATAAAAAAAAAAGAAATGACTTACTGATTACTTGTTTAATAAGTAAAAACATACTCTAAGAATCAGAAAACTTGATTTCCAATTCTGGCAGGAATTAACAAACTGGAAATTAGGGATAAATCATTTAGCACCCTGAATCTCAATCTTCTATGGGAACTGGATTATGATCAGATAATTCTTGCTGTATATTAAAAACTCTATGATTACACAATTTCATGATTAAAAGTATATGTTTTGTTCTTTGATGCTAGAAGGTTTCTATAAGGTAAACAAAGTGCTACTTTATCAATTGTGACACATAACATATTAACATTATGTTAATAATATAATACAATTTTAATAAGCCATCTATAGCTTAACATATTAACTCATATAAAATAAAATTTAAAGACAAGAAAAGAGATATTTTAAGATTGAATTAATTTATCATTTTTATTGACAAAAATAAGATATCCTAATCTGTATGTGCATAACATTCGACATTTTGTTTCTTTGTTAACTGACTGACATTAATTTTTAGTCTAGTAAGAAGAGTAAATAGCAAATTGGTATGTGTGACTTTTTTGTACAAAACGATAGTTAAGTTGAAAAAATAATAAAGTTTATCAGGTCTGGCCCACTGACCTACCAAGCATCTGATGTTCTAGAATTACTCCCCTGGCCACTTCAGATTGTGGTCATTTTGACAGAACTGAAACATTTTAAAGCATTCTAAGCTCACTGTTTAGTAATAAGCAATACCAGTTGGATTAGGATAGAATGAAGAATGGAATGTTTTCAATATGTGCTCACCAGGTCACAGACTGGACCCCTACCAGTTAGCAAGTGGGCATGTCAGGCATTGTGCTGCCTTTTTGCTTCCTAGTAGAGAGCTGAAGTCCATGGGAACAGATTATAGGGGGACAACAAAAAAAAGGTGTATGAAAGGATTTTGAGCAATTAGGTTTCTTTACAATTTTGTGAACATTTGTGAAGCATCTATGCAAGTATTCTGTAGATACAATGATTGTTAAATTGAGATAACTTTGTAATTAATTATTTCATAGCTTTGTTATACCCAATTGTGCCCCAAAAGAGTAGATTATACATTTCTGATATTCAATAGATTTATTAACACAGCTCTGAATTATAATCTCATATCCGTTTACAGGAAGGAAAAAAAAAGGACACTCAGAGGATGGTTTATTGTGGAGAGGACTGATTCTAATCCTACTGCATACCACTCTTTTAGCTTTGTCTTAAACAAAGGGCTTCCTTGGTGGCTCAGTGGTAAAGAATCTACCTGCCAATGCAGGAGAATTGGGTTTGATCCCTGGGTTGGGAAGATTTCCTGGAAAAGGAAGTGGCAACCTACAGCAGTATTCTTGTGTGGGAAATCCCATTGACAGAGGAGCCTCAAGGGTTACAATCAATGGGGTCACAAAAGAGTCGGACATGACTAAATGACTAAACAATAAACATTACAAAAGAATTAGATGGCTGATCTGTGTTGTATGGCAGAAACCAATACAACATTGTAAAGCAATTTTCCTCCAATTAAAAATAAAGAAATAAAAATGATAAGATTATTTAAAAAGAGTTAGATGGTTAATTGGCTTCATTTCCTGTCATAAATTCCCAGTAAGTTTAACAGCAAGTTAAAATAATAAAGTTTCTGCTTTATTAAATAGTTAATTAAATAGTTAATTAACATCACTTTGGAAATAATTTTGTTTAAGAGTGGAAAATTTTTTTCAGAATTTCATTGTAAGGTTTATGCAAAGATAAACTTGCTCCTTTTAAACTTTAATCCAAAAATATTTTGATTTCCAGTTGTACTTCCACTGACTAAAAAATATCTCAAGAGGTTTTGGATAGGTTCCTTAATAAGAGATGTCATCTGACTTCGATGTGCTACAACAATTACTAAAAATAGCAAAAGAACACTAGCGTGTTGGGCCAGATGCCGTGCTACATTGTGAAATTTGAAATTCTTCTAATTCTCAACATTTCTTGGCACTTTAATATTTTAACCAAGTTATATAGTGGATTGCAATTGAACAGAAATGATAAAACATCAAATGGCAAAGTGAGATGGCTACACAAATGAAATGCACAATATTGGAGATAATATTACAGAGATAATCAATGGAATAAATAAAATGATAAATACAAGGTTATAAAATTTCATGTTCTTTTTAGTTTCATTTAAGTTAAGCAAATTGTTTAATGATTTTCTTTGATAGTAAAAATCTTGTTAATCAAAATAGTAAAAAGTATAGTATAAGAACATGAGCCTAGGAATCAAAGCCTCAGGTCTTTGAAAAATGAAGACTAATTATTATCTTCATTTTGTAAATGAATCCAACTCTCTAATGGCAAAACTATAACATGACTTATCATAGTTTAACAGAAAAATTTATAATGCCTTGTTTTAACTCTTTTTTGTCCTAAATAATACTTGATGAGATAAAATTCTAGTATCAGTGTTAACAATAATTTTGAATTTCTAAGTTTAGAAATTCTTAGCATTTAACTTGAAATAAGTGAAAACTTTTTATATTTATCTGCTGCTGCTGCTGCTAAGTCGCTTCAGTCGTGTCCGACTCTGTGCAACACCAGAGAGGGCAGCCCACCAGGCTCCGCCGTCCCTGGGATTCTCCAGGCAAGAACACTGGAGTGGGTTGCCATTTCCTTTTCCAATGCATGAAAATGAAAAGTGAAAGTGAAGTCGCTCAGTCGTGTCCGACCCTCAGCGACCCCATGGACTGCAGCCTACCAGGCTCCTCCATCCAAGGGATTTTCCAGGCAAGAGTACTGGAGTGGGGTGCCATTGCCTTCCCGTTTTATATTTATCTAGAACTATACAAATCATAGTTTCTAAAGGCAAATACTTTCTGAGACATTGCTTCTATTAAATAATATTTAGAAACTTATTTGAAAATACTCTGCATCAGACTTAATTATATATCCTGTAGTTTCAAAGCTTTCTAATTTTTTGTTCTAATGATACACTTTCATTTCCTCCCTGACCATTCTGAATGACTACATGGAAATAATTTACTGGATAATTTCCAAGTTCACATTTTAGTCAATGCTGGAGTACTTATCTTAATTTAGTTTCCAGATCTGAGAAAGAAAGATGAGTTGCCTTTTAAAATGAATCAAAGCAAAGTCTGTTGAACACAATAATTATTTTCCCACCTGTTCTTTTGTTAAATGATGAGATTTTACCACTGGCAAAACATAGAGAAACAAAAAGGAAAAAGTTTTTACTATATAATTGGCATACTGAAATTTAAGATTTGTCTTATAGTTAACTAATGTTAAGTCAGACGTATTCCAGAAGTGTCCTAATTACATATTATAATGTCTTAAGACATATTCTAGAATGTCTTTCAAGTGAGCTATAGATAAGCACTGATGACTGAGACTCAAGTACATTGATTTGTTTATGTGTGTGGCAGGGAGCAATTGGGCCTGATTCTTAACTGATATAATTTACAAAATATGAGGAAATAAAAAAGTGATTTTACTAGTACCTGTTTTTTTGTATGGGAACTTTTAGACATTTCATAGAGAATGTACTTGGCTAACATATGCACTTTGCTATTTCTTCACATGAAAGAAATACAAGTTTTAATTGTTTGTAAAAGATAACTAAAACATCAGAAAAAGAGAATACACAAAATAACAACTACACTGAAATTTACTTCCTAATATATATTGATGTATGTATGCATACAATATTTATTAACATATGTATACATACATACACTTTTTAAATGGTTGACTTACTCTATGAATGACAGTAGTCATATTAGATGAAAAAACACACGGCTATCATTTACTCATGAATATTCTTGGAAATAAGAAATTAGAATTTCTCACAACTTGCTTTCTATTATTTTACTCATGTACTATCATCCACACAATTATTCAAAATGGACATACGGTATAATGTATTTATTGTCTTTAATTTCCTTTTTTAAACCTCCCCTTTTATTTTCCACTTACTGATCATAACAGACACTGTGTTCACATTGGGGTTGAAAGAGCAGCGTCCTTTCCCAGATTCACACTTGGAGTCAATCATGAAAACTTGGTCCTTTATTATAGATAAAATTGAAAATGTAAAAAAAAATAAATTACTTTATCTTAGTTAACCAATTGTTCTTTAGTAAAACAAAGCATCATCATGAATAACATGCCTTCTACTTGGTTGCTTATGCCTTCCCAATTTTACTATGTTAAAGTTTTCTTGGCCTATATGAAGAATGCATCTGTAAGTTATAAACTAACCTTAGCAGGTCAAGTTCTCATCCTATTACACTCCCCATAAAGTTAATCCAAGTTCTCAAATCAACATCAATAAAAACACTTGGCTTAGAAAAATGGTACAGATAAACCTATTCCAGTGTAAGAATATAGATGCAGATGTGGAGAATGGACATGCAGACACAGGGGGAAGGGGAGGGTGAGACAAATTGGGAGCTTAGGATTGACATATATAAATTACCACGTGTAAAAGAGAAAGCTAGTGAGAACCCGCTCTAGAAGCTCAGCTTGGTGCTCGGTGATGACCTAGTGGGTGGGATCGGGGTGGAGTGGGAGGGAGACGCAAGAGGGAGGGGATGTATGTCTACTTATAGCCGATTCACTTATTGTACAGCAGAAACTAACAGTGTGAAGCTACTAAAAAAAAAAAAAAAAATCAACACTTGGAAATCAAAGATCATCATAAACCTGAACTAGATATGTTGAACATTGGCCAAAAGAAGAAAACTGTTCACAGAGAAACAATGTGTATAAGGATTATGATTACTTTCAAGATAATCAAGATCTTTTTTAAATATAAAATTTTATGTTACCACTTTGTTATAGAAAGCATTGTACTAGATTTAACAAAATAATTCATAATTTAGTTAAAAATGCTTCATTTACTCATTCATTTACTTAACAAAAATTTGACAAGCATCTACTATGTGCCAAACACTGACAAAACATTGGGGACAGAGTAACAAAACAGTCAAAAATTCTTACCTGTAGGTAATTTATAAACCAAAGATAGAGAATGGAAATAGAGAATATAAAAAGAATAAACATGCAAAATATTGAGTATGTTAGATGATACTCAGTGCTTTGGAGAACATTTAAGCAGGGAATGGGGGCAGTGGGTTCAGTTAGAAATATAATGGTCAGTGTAGCTTCACTGAGAGGGAGCATTTTGTTGGTATATTTATCTTTTTACTTAAATAAAGTTAGTAAAAGCTACTACTAAAATTCAAAGAAAAAATGATCACATTGTTGATTGTATTGGATGATGGAAGACCTTAATTATTAAGGTGTTTTCCAAAATTATCCCAAAGAAAATGCAAGCTCAACATTTTTGAGTATGGAATAAAAGGATCAAAACACTGTTTTAAGAAGACTGGATCTTATCTTATTCTTTAAGAAGACTGAGAATGGTGGTTATAAACACAGATACTGAATTCAAGAAAATAAATTTGTTTTCAACTCAGTCCAGGAATTAGGGAATAATAATCTGACATGCTAGGATCTCTTGGTTAGGATAAGAGTGGTAAAGACACGAGAAGATCTGTAAAGTGAAAATAGATAGAGCTTGATAATCAATAACTAATTGAATATAGTTCAAGAAGATGAAGAAAATAAAGTTGATTCTGAAGTTTTACTCTTTAAAGAAAAACTATTTCATTTTTGTTATACTGAGCTTAATGTATTGCAAGAAATCTCTTGAGGTAATGGGAAATCATACTGCTTCAAACGAATCACAGTGCTCTAGCCTAGAAAAGTCCTACAACTCAATGCTCTTTATGGATTGACTCCAAAGATGAGGAAAACATGGCTTTTCCAAGATCACACACAGATAAATAGTGACAAAAGCAAAATTCAGTCATGTCTGCTTTCCAAGAGGGTATTGTTTGTATAATGTTGTTGTTCAGTTGCTAAGTCACATCTGACTCTTTGCAACCCCATGAACTCCAGCACAAAAGGCTTCCCTGTCCTTCACTATCTCAATGAGTTTGCTCAAACTCATGTCCACTGAGTTGGTGATGCCATACAACCATCTCATTCTCTGCACCCCCTTCTCCTTTTGCCCTCAATCTTTTCCAGCATCAGGGTCTTTTCCAATGAATTGGCTCTTTGCATCAGATGGCCAAAACATTAGAGTTTCAGCTTCAGCATCAGTCCTTCCAACGAATAGTCAGTGTTGATTTCCTTTAGAATTGACTTGTTTGATCTCTGTGCTGTACAAGCAACTCTCAAGAATCTTCTCCAGCCTGACAATTAGAAAGCATCAATTCTCTGATGCTCAGTCTTCTTTATGGTCCAGCTCTCACATCCGCACATGACTACTGGGAAAACCATAGCTTTGACTATAAGGAACTCTGTCAGCAAAGTGATGTCTCTGCTTTTTAATAAGCTGTCTAGCTTTGTCAAAGCTTTTCTTCCAATGAGCAAGTGTCTTAATTTTGTGGCTGTAGTCACAGTCTGCAGTGATTCTGGAACTCAAGAAAATAGACTGTCACTATTTCACCATGAAGTGATGGGACCAGATGCCTTGATATTTGTTATTTTGAATGTTAAGTTTAAAGCCAGCTTTTTCACTCTCCTCTTTCACCCTCATCAACAGGCTCTTTAGTTTCTCTTTACTTTATGCCATTAGAGTGGTATCATCTGCATACCTGAAGTTGTTGATGTTTCTCCCAGCAAACTGGATTCCAGTTTGTAAGTCATCCAGCCCAGCATTTTTCATGATTCACTCTGCAAAGAAGCTAAATAAGCAGAGTGACAATATACAGGTTAGATGTACTCCTTTTCCAATTTTGAACCAGTTGCTTGTTCCATGTCAGGTTCTAATTGTTGCTTCTTGACCTGCACACAGGCTTCTTAGGAGGCAGGCAAGGTGGTTGGGGATTCCCATCTCTTTAAGAATTTTCCAGTTTGTTGTGATCCACACTTATGTATGAACGTGAGAATTGCATTATAAAGAAAGCTGAGCACCGAAGAATTGATGCTTTTGAACTGTGGTGTTGGAGAAGACTCTTGAGAGTCCCTTGGACTGCAAAGAGATCCAACTGATTTCCTAAAGGAAATAAGTCCTGAATATTCATTGGAAGGTTTGATGTTGAAGCTGAAGCTCCATACTTTGGCCACCTGATGCAAAGAACTGACTCGTTGGAAAAGACCCTGATGCTGGGAAAGATTGAAGGCGGGAGGAGAGGGGGACGACAAGGATGAGATCATTGGATGGCATCATCGACACGATGAAGATGAGTTTGAGTGAGCTCCAGGAGTTGGTGATGGACAGGGAAGCCTGGTGTTCTGCAGTCCAGGGGTGGCAAAGAGTTAGACATGACTGATCGACTGACCTGATCTGATCTGACAGTCAGAGGCTTTAGTGCAGTCAATGAAGGAGAAGTAGATGTCTTTTTGGAATGCCCTTGCTTTTTTTAAGATTCAGCAGATGTTGACAATTTGCTCTCAGGTTCCTCTGCCTTTTCTAAAACCAGTTTGTATATCTGGAACCTCTTAGTTCACATATTGTTGAAGCCTAGCTTTAAGGATTTTGAGCATTATTTTGCTAGCATATGAAATGAGCACAACTCTATGGTAGTCTGAGCATTCTTTGGCATTGCCTTTCTTTGGGATTGGAATGAAAACCAACCTTTTCCAGTCCTGTGGCCACTGCTGAGTTTTCCAAATTTGCTGGCATATTGAGTGCAGTACTTTTACAACCTCACCTTTTAGAATTTTTTTTTGTTTTGTTATTCTTTTTTTTTTTAATTTTATTTTATTTTTAAACTTTACATAACTGTATTAGTTTTGCCAAATATCAAAATGAATTTTAAATAGCTTAGCTGGAATTCCATCACCTCTACTAGCTTGGGTCATAGTGATGCTTCCTAAGGCCTACTTGACTTTGCACTCCAGGAGGTCTGGCTCTAGGCGAGTTATCACACCACTGTGGTTATCTGAGTCAATAAGATCTTTTTTTATATAGTTCTCTGTGTATTCTTGCCACCTCTTCTTAATATCTTCTGCATCTTCATAACATTAATCTCCTTTATTGCATTCATCTTGGCATGAAATGTTCCCTTAGTATCTCTAATTATCTCAAAGAGATCTCTGCTGCTGCTGCTGCTAAGTCGCTTTAGTCGTGTCCGACTCTGTGCGACCCCAGAGATGGTGGCCCACCAGGCTCCCCTGTCCCTGGGATTCTCCAGGCAAGAACACTGGAGTGGGTTGCCATTTCCTTCTCCAATGTATGACAGTGAAAAGTGAAAGTGAAGTCACTCGTCGTGTCCAACCCTCCGCGACCACATGGACTGCAGCCTTCCAGGCTCCTCCATCCATGGGACTTTCCAGGCAAGAGTACTAGAGTGGGGTGCCATTGCCTTAGTCTTTACCGTTCTATTGTTTTCCTCTATTTCTCTGCATTGCTCACTTAAGAAGGCTTTCTTATCTCTTCCTGCTCTTCTCTGGAACCCTGCACTCAGTTGGGTATATCTTTGCTTTCCTCTTTTGCCTTTAACTTCTCTTCTTTCTCAGCTATTTATAAGGCCTACTCAGACAACCAATTTTCCTTCTTGCATTTCTCTTTCTTGGGAATGGTTTTGGTCATCATCTACTATATAATATTACAAACCTCTGTCCACAGTTCTTCAGGAACTCTATCCAATCTAAACTCTTGAATCTGTTTGTTCCTTCCACTGTATAATCATAAGGGACTTGATTCAGGTCATACCTGAATGGTCTAGTGGTTTTCCCTACTTTCTTCTACTTAAGGCTGAATTTTCCAATAAGGTATTAATGATCAGAGCCAGTCAGCCTCTGGTCTAATTTTTGCTGACTGTATAGAGCTTCTCCATCTTTGGGTGCAAAGAATATAACCAATCTGATTTCATTGTTGACCATCTGGTGACATCCACATATACAGTAATCTCTTGCATTGCTGAAAGAGGTTGTTTGCTATGACCAGTGTGTTCTCTTGGCAAAACTCTGTTAACCTTTGCCCTGCTTCATTTTGTACTCCAAGGCCAAACTTGTCTATTACTCCAGGTATCTTTGACATCCTACTTTTGAATTCTAATCCCCTATGAGGAAAAGGACATCTTTTTTTGGTGTTAGTTTTAGAAGGTTTTGTACATCTTCATAAAACTGTTCAGCTTCAGCTTCTTCAGCATTAGTGGTTGGGGCATAGACTTGGATAACTCTTTAAACAAATAATGATAAACTTGCTGGAAAAAATAAAATTTAGTAACCCTGTATATGTAGCCAGAGTCATATACCAATTTGACGGTAATAGTGATAGTTGTCACTGCAGGAATTGAGGAGATTGCGTAGGTATCACTTGTTCTCCACTGACTTCTTTCTCCATTGCACAGCCTCCTTGGGCTCATACAGTAGAGTTTAAATCTTGTCATCACCAGGAAAGTATGTGGTAGACCCAAATAGACACTAATTCAAGCATTCTGCAAGAATTCTTTAAACTCATCTCCTAAGAACTCTATTTTTTACAATTCATCTTTTTTCTCCCTTTTTGCTTTCTCATAACCAGTTTATGGTCCATGTTTTTTAATCTTAATTTTTTTTTTGGTAAAAGTGTTAATTTCCTTCATTCTGTGATTTTTCATTGCCCCACAACCTGTAAACACATGTCTATCTACTTTCTTCATACTTGCCTCCAAACTTCTAAGCATTTTGCCAAAGGTGATCCAACAAGGTACATCCAACATAGTATAGATTTGTGATCATCAGCTTAAAATGAATTTGTATCTTCCAAAGGTACTATGCCAACTGGTTCTTCCATTAATAACTTCAAACCTATGCCAACATTGTCAAATCTCCTACTTTATTCTCAGCTCATATGATTGACATGTTGCTGAGAAAGTGAAGTCCTTAAATGAGACATCTTAGGTTCATCATTACCAAATACACACACTAATAAAAACTATAAACTAATACACCCACTAATACACGAGAGGAAATATTTCTCTTACTGTAAGGCCAATGCTTTCACCAATGTTTCAGATCCTCTTATTCAGTCTTCATAGGCATACTTAGGTATACTTTCCATTATCCTTACTCTTTCTTTAATTTTATTAACTGGATCCTTTACAATATCATTTCAACAACTCCTTCAGTTCTTAAACATTACTCTCCTTGAGAATTACATTTCTTAGAGACTAACATTAACATACATTTGTAATCATTTCTGACTTCTTACTTTCTTCTCAATCTGTTTCAGTTGGGCATCGAACCTCAGTTGCTCTATTGAAAGTCATTTTGACAAGATCCCTGATGCCTATCATGTATACAATTCAGCACTTATATTTTTAGACTTCTTTCTTGGATCTCAATGGTATTTGGGATTGTTGCTCACTTGTATCTTTTTATAATGACTTGTCTTTATTCACAGCACCAACACATGCTTTTTTTTTTTTTTTTTTTTCCTCTCCTTCTCTAGTTTCTTAGTCTTTTTTTGGAGATTCCTTTTCCTCCATATGGCTATTTAAATTTAGAAGATCCTTAAGTCTCAATCATAGTCACTCTTCTCTTTTCATGCTGTATTCTTCCTACACGATTAACTTACACTTTGTTTGGGCTTCAGTTATTCCTGTAAGATAATTACTCAAATATTTATATAGCCAACTTTATACTCAGCTGCCTACTTGATATTTCTACGTTTATCTTTCAACAGCATCTCAGACTCAAAAGAATCATATCCAGGCTAACAAACAAAATGAACAACAGAAGAGCCAATGTGACACAAAATAAAAGTGACAGCACAAATCTGTTCATGATACTTCCTGCTTGAGATTGCTTCAGTTGCTTCTCCTTTGACACAAGACAAAGATTAGTATCCAAAAGGTAGCCCAGAAGTTCTGACATGATTTTTTTCTGCCATTAAATGAATACATCTTTGTAGACTGAATCGACAAGAGGAAAAAATAGGACCAGAAAGACAGTACATGGTGAAAGATCAGGAAAAAAAGGCATAGCAAAATATCCCATGGCCAAAGATGTCAATAAAGGTGCTGAAAAATAGAGGGCATTACATGTTGTAGATTGGTCTAGGAGAAAACATGCTGATTAGGGGAGTCAGTATGATCACTAAGAGTCCTGGTTGTTAGGAAAGACTTTTAATTAGTAGGTGAAAATTAAATTCAGATTTGGAAGGTTTAATGCAAGATAGGGAAAATAGGAATATAAAAGCTGAAAAATAGTTTACTAGTCCAAGAAGTTTTGTGATAAAGTAAAAGAGAGTGAAAGGAGAGGGTTGGAAAAAAGTCACAGGAAGGGAAACCTACTGTTAAAGAAGAAAAAAAGAGTAAATGCAGGGGAAAGGAAAGAAGATGTAAAACAGTGATGAAGGCTAAAGATTAAATAACTTTATTGGTAAGAAAAATGCACAGCTTTTCTTCTGACATGAGAAAAACTACAATAAAATGAATAAAAAGAAAAGTTTGGTGATTAATTTGCTTTAAAAAGCACAAGGAATAAATTGAATGCCTGTGATATTCTTGATTAGTCAAAGTTATCTGATTGATGAGTTGCAGCATCAGGAGCTTAAACAGTATTTATTCACTTATGGGAACTGATGTTATAGATGCATCTGATAAAACCAATCAGAGATGAGATGTAACATTCTAAGATTGCACAGCAAAATTAACCAATAATTGTTTCTTATTAATGTTTTATTCATTATTTAAAGTCATCATTTACTTGTGTCGCTTTTTTTTTTTTTCCAGGACCAGAAGACAGGGGATAAAGAGAAGAACCATGTTAGGAATCTATGCAGCAAGAACTGTAGACTCTTTGAGAAGCATCACTGAAGGCTCTAGGAAAGCATTGACTCAGTTTCACAATATACTGGAAGGGCCATAGAGTCTAATAAAAGTATGTGATGTTCCAAACATCAAGCAGGGTTATATAGTCTCAGAAATAAAATGTAATACTTAATGAATGTGCCACCCTAACCTCCATTTTAAAAGTGGCTTCAAGTACAAGAAACATGCCATATCTTAGTACAAACAGGATGTTAGCAGTAAGTACTGCCTCTGATCACTACAAAATACAATGTTAGTGATGAATAAATAGAACTCTCTCAAAATACAATGTTCTGCATCATGGCCTTTTATTTTAAACTAAATAAAATAAATACATTAGGTGTTTGATAAAACTGTGCATTTTGTATTTGTATTATTAATTACATATTATAGATATGTAAATATGATGTGGAAAAACACTGACTTAAGTTGACTATTAAATAAAACATATAAAGCTTAAAATTTTATAACCCTTTTCACACTTAAATATGCTCTTAAGATATTTAAAGAGATTAATTAATGGAAATGCTTTCCCTTTGAAACATATCTTTTGAAGTGAGACTGAAGTAGTTCTTATTTAGTAAAATGATTAAAATTTGTTTCATGCTGGTTTTCCAAAGGAGATTACTTTTTGGACCAGCTTTCCTATTAAGGCTTGAAGTGTATGTTGGGCAATTTGTACATGGGAAAATGATTTTAATTAAAAATCCGTGCTCTGAAAAGTGCTATGCTATCACTGGCCTGTACCATGACTGCACACCCTTCTCAGTGGAGTTTCTGACAGACTACAGTCTGGGGAAGTAGTTTATTTAATCAGTTGATCACAGACCTGTGGTTCTAATGACAAGCTCAATGCAGACAACTGTACTCTTCTAAGAAGCACAGCTTTACTTTTCTTTAAGAATTTTAATATTTCATATCATCTTGAACCACTTGTAAACATTCCACTTTGGGATCAAATATTATCAATACCTTACACTTTAAGTAGTTGTGAAATCACACCATCTCCTTTCTTTATTTTCTGCAGCTTGTACATTTAGTTGAAGGAAAAAAGGCTACACTTTAAGTAACCTTGCAAATAGGAACCAAGCATATTTTGTGTTTAAACGGCTTGAAATTTTTTATGGCCACTAATTATATTTCCAAGTTTTTACTGTTTTAAGAAATCTTTGACACTGACATCAAAATAAGAATGAATTATTGTTACACTTACCTCTGATCTCCTCCCTCTGTTCAAATAAGCACAGACTGGGCTGAAAGCACCACTCCCACAGACATACAAATGCGTGCGGTTGAAAGCCTGAATTACACGGACAAAGTTCCCGCAGCCATGCTAAAAGAAAAGGAAAACAGCGGTTAGTAACCCAATGACTTTTATTGCTGTTTCTAAGTATTACTGTTACACTTTGCTATACGTTTTTCTTTATGCCCTAACTTTTTAATTAGTTAGGAGATAACAAGAGAACATGGTTTATTCCATGGTGTATTTTAGGAGGAAGGTTGTCTAACAGATAATGAGCAAAATGATATGTCTCTCTCATATTTCAGTATTTTTTATATTGGGTATGTTTTTATGTTCTGAAATTTTATGAACTTACTCTTTATCTGAGAAAGCTTAGAAATTGAAAAGTATACCAAACTGTTTCTCAATTTTTCCTCAAAACATTACACACACACACACACACTCATCCATGTTATATAAAACATGTTGTGAATTAATTGTGCTTATAGAAGGTCCATATGTTATCATTAGTTACAGTGGCAAACACTATTAGCCTTCATAATGGGGTGAATAAGACAAATGTTACACAAATGCCAGCATTGTCGCTTTCTATGAAAAATAACAGAATCATGATCTCTCTGCTCTTGGTCCCCTAAAATACTTTTCTCTTTCCCCAGACTCCTTTCTCACCTGCTCCCAGTCCAACCATTGCAAAGGCTGTCATTTATTCACTCAATGAAATGAAAAATGATTATGGTGATTATAAGCTGATTATGACCTTGCAGAAATACACAAGTATGGTCAGCACCAAATGCAGAGCTCAGTGACTGAATTAACCATTGCATGTTCTATACTTACAGGGTCACTACCTTTGCTGAGTACACATTAATCAAGCCTGAGGCTGAATATTGTTCCCTTCACAAAGTCATTGTTCTAGCAATGTTTAATAATATTACACATTAGAGACAAACATTTTTATAAAGAAATATGTCAGACTCAGTGGTTTTCAGATGGGTGTTCATACAGTGTATTTTTTTCTCTTCTAGGTACCACATACTTTACTAATATTTTATAATGCATGTTTATTAAAAAGTTTAAAAAATTGCCAAAATTTAAAGTCAATATTATTTTATATTTTCTTATCATTTTCTCCTTTTATACTCATTATTACTTGCCAGCAAATATATGCTTATTTTCATATGTAGTATTTGTATACATATATATGTTTCTGTTATGGGTTTTTATTATTAAATAATCAATCACCAACTCTGCTGTTATATAAATTTAACCTTACAGAGCAGACTATATTCTTTATTTTTTTTTAAGACATTAAGAATTTTTGTCATATATAGTGTCATTGTATCTTGACACCTGTTTATAGAGGTGCCTAGAAACTGACTACATACTGCAGCTGAAATGTGTTTCTCTGGAGAAAAATCATAGATGAAGTATGGTGTATATACAGTATGTCTATGTTTAAAGGTATATGTGAGCAATGAGACTTGTGTTTATTTTTTTTCATATCCAAGTTCAGTCATTCTGGGATTCTGTACATAATATTTTCCTGCAAAACATGAATTTGATTCAATTCTATTAATAAGAGGTTATGTCTGTTTCATCTTGAGGTTTGCAGATTTTTCCATTATGAATTATTGGTAATGGGATAAAGGAAGAAGTCACTAATATCTCTTTTACACCTCAAATACAGATTATACTTGTTTCATGTATATGTTTATGTATACATATATGTTATATATATGTCTTTATTATGGCTACTATTTTTGAAAATTTATTATGCATTAGACACAAGAACAATCATTTTATATATTTAACCTCCAGAAGATTGATTTTTTAACCTTCAGAGATCACATTTATTGAGCAAACTGTGTATATTCTCTCGGGTTTTCAACCGGGTTTTAGAAGCACAAAGTTTAGATCTTGTTTAGTTAACTTGCCTAAGGTCATATCGGAGAAGGCAATGGCACCCTACTCCAGTACTCTTGCCTGGAAAATACCATGGACCCAGGAGCCTGGTAGGCTGCAGTCCATGGGGTCACTAAGAGTCGGACACGACTGAGTGACTTCACTTTCATGAGTTGGAGAAGGAAATGGCAACCCACCCCAATGTTCTTGCCTTGAGAATCCCAGGGACGGGGCAGCCTGGTGGGCTGCCGTCTATGGGGTAACACAGAGTCAGACATGACTGAAGCGACACAGCAGTAAGGTCATATAGCTAGAAATAGGTAAAGCAGATTTTCAAGCACAGATGTGTTTAACATAGAATCTTGTCCTTTTAACCACTTTATAATTTGCCATTTGGTAAGAACTCCACAGTTGTTAGATGGAAGTTTTTATAACAGTTACTAATATTTACAGAGCTCTTAATCTTTTGATGTTTTTAATCTTCCCAGCAATGTTCCTATTAAAATATTTAGTCCCATTTTAGTGATGAGGAAATTGAGTCCACCAAAAGGTTAAATGAAGTGCTCTAGGTTTAATAAGTAACTCAGGTATGAATTTAAATATGTCTTAAATATGGTTGTCCTATACCATGAAGGCTTCTCTGGTGGCTCATATGGTAAAGAATCTTCCTGCAGTGCAGAAGACCCAGGTATGATCCCTACGTCAGAAAGATACCCTGGAGAAGGAAATGGCTACCCACTCCATTATCCTTGCTTGGAGAATTCCATGGAAAGAGGAGCCTGGCGGGCTACAGTCTATGGGGTCTGGACACGACTGAGCGACTAAACTTCAACCATGAAGGCAAATTTGTATACTATCTGATGATGTTTTACTGTGCTCTTCCAAGCCCTCTTCAAAGGGAAAAACATAAAAGGAAAAATAAATCAGTCGCTTTAATTATTATTATTAATTTTTTTTTAGGCATCAATTCTTTCTTGTTCTGCCTTCTTTATGGTCTAGCTCTCACAATCATAACTACCACTGGGAAGACCATAGCCTTGACTATACAGATCTTTGTTGGCAGAGTAATACCTCTGCTCTTCAAAATACTGTCTAGTGTGTTGCTTTCCTTTGCTTTCCTGCTAGGAAGCAATCATCTTCTTAAGGCTGCAGCACCTTCCTCAGTGATCTTGGAGCCCAAGAAGATGAAATTTGTCATGCAGCAATGGGGCTGGATGCCTTGATCTTATTTATTTTTTATTTTTTTTTAATTTAATTTTATTTTTAAACGTTACAATATTGTATTAGTTTTCCCAAACATCGAAATGAATCCGCCACAGGTATACCCGTGCTCCCCATCCTGAACCCTCCTCCCTCCTCCCTCCCCATACCCTCCCTCCGGGTCATCCCAGTGCACCAGCCCCAAGCATCCAGTATCGTGCATCGAACCTGGACTGGCAACTCGTTTCATGCATGATATTATACATGTTTCAATGTCATTCTCCCAAATCTCCCCACCCTCTACCTCTCCCACAGAGTCCATAAGACTGATCTATACCTCAGTGTCTCTTTAGCTGTCTCGTACACAGGGTTATTGTTACCATCTTTCTAAATTCCATATATATGCATTAGCATACTGTATTGGTGTTTTTCTTTCTGGCTTACTTCACTCTGTGTAATAGGCTCCAGTTTCATCCACCTCATTAGAACTGATTCAAATGTATTCTTTTTAATGGCTGAGTAATACTCCATTGTGTATATGTACCATAGCTTTCCTATCCATTCATCTGCTGATGGGCATCTAGGTTGCTTCCATGTCCTGGCTATTATAAACAGTGCTGCAATGAACATTGGGGTACACGTGTCTCTTTCCCTTCTGGTTTCCTCAGTGTGTATGCCCAGCAGTGGGATTGCTGGATCATAAGGCAGGTCTATTTCCAGTTTTTTAAGGACTCTCCACGTTGTTCTCCATAGTGGCTGTACTAGTTTGCATTCCCACCAACAGTGTAAGAGGGTTCCCTTTTCTCCACACCCTCTCCAGCATTTATTACTTGTAGACTTTTGGATCGCAGCCATTCTGACTGGCATGAAATGGTACCTCAGAGTGGTTTTGATTTGCATTTCTCTGATAATGAGTGATGTTGAGCCTCTTTTCATGTGTGTGTTAGCCATCTGTATGTCTTCTTTGGAGAAATGTCTATTTAGTTCTTTGGCCCATTTTTTGATTGGGTCATTTATTTTTTCTGGAGTTGAGCTGTAGGAGTTGCTTGTATATTTTTGAGATTAGTTGTTTGTCAGTTGCTTCATTTGCTATTATTTTCTCCCATTCTGAAGGCTGCCTTTTCACCTTGCTAATAGTTTCCTTTGTTGTGCAGAAGCTTTTAAGTTTAACTAGGTCCCATTTGTTTATTTTTGCTTTTATTTCCAATATTCTGGGAGGTGGGTCATAGAGGATCTTGCTGTGATGTATGTTGGAGAGTGTTTTGCCTATGTTCTCCTCTAGGAGTTTTATAGTTTCTGGTCTTATATTGAGATCTTTAATCCATTTTGAGTTTATTTTTGTGTATGGTGTTAGAAAGTGCTCTAGTTTCATTCTTTTACAAGTGGTTGACCAGTTTTCCCAGCACCACTTGTTAAAGAGATTGTCTTTAATCCATTGTATATTCTTGCCTCCTTTGTCAAAGATAAGGTGTCCATATGTGCGTGGATTTATCTCTGGGCTTTCTATTTTGTTCCATTGATCAATATTTCTGTCTTTGTGCCAGTACCATACTGTCTTGATAACTGTGGCTTTGTAATAGAGCCTGAAGTCAGGTAGGTTGATTCCTCCAGTTCCCTTCTTCTTTCTCAAGATAGATTTGGCTATTCGAGGTTTTTTGTATTTCCATACAAATTGTGAAATTATTTGTTCTAGCTCTGTGAAGAATACCGTTGGTAGCTTGATGGGGATTGCATTGAATCTATAAATTGCTGAAAATCATTTTCTAGGTCCTTTCCATTTCCATTGTACTTAGTTTCTATCCACATTATTTCTGAACTAGACCACTGCAGTCGTGTCAATTCCATCCAGAAAATGTTTACTGAACTCATTCTGTGCAAGCATTGTATATGGTGCTAGCAACACTGAAATAAACAGATTCAATTCCCATTTTCAGGGCAAGGAGAGCATATACATTAAGCTGTAGCAGATGTTATAATAAGGTTATTTTTTTTCAAAATGTGCTATACAAGGAAAGAAGAGAAAATGAGTAATACTGAATTGGGTATAAAGGTTTGAGAGTGAATGTCATCTGAGCTATAATTTGCAGAATAAGCTACAGATTTTCACAGGCAAAAGCAGAAGAAAGGGACATTCCAACAGAAAACAGCATGAACAAAAAAAAACTGAAGGCATGAGAGTGCAGGCTTTAGTTGGAGAATAGTGCCTACAGGGTATAGAGGATTACTACGTGATGAAACTAGAGAGGCAATTAGAACTGGACTATCGTCATGCTGCAGGATGATGGGCAGCAGAGTGTGAATTCTCAGAGCCAGATGACATAGGTGCAAACTCTGACTTTATCTTTTACTAGCTGTTTGAGCTTGAGATATGTACTTGCCTCTCTGTGCTTCAATCTTCTGCTCTGTAAATGGTGATGATAATATTTGTTGAAAGCATTTACCACTAAAGCCCTTGGAATAGTGTGCGGCACATAATAAATATACCCAACGTTAGGTATCAGATGTTTTCATATATACTTTCAGTTCCAACTGTCAGTACAAACCCTGTGTAGTGGACATAAATTGTCCTGCATAAAGTTTAGTACAGGTCCTGACCACAATAGACATCCATAAAAGGTTAGTGGCATGAGACATTAGGAAAATTCAATACTGTGGATGCTTTCTTTTTATTGCTTAATTGTCTTTCAAAACTATTTCAAGGTATAAAGCTAAATGAAAAATGAAGCTTCTAACATTATGGAGAATATAATTCCATTTTATGTATATATATATATATACACACACACACATATATACACACACACACATGCACATATACATGTGTGTATGTATATATATATATATGTATACATACACACATGACCTATACTAAAATGCTGGAAGACTATATCTCAAATTTTTAAGTTACTAAGTTTGGGTAGTATAATTTATTTTATTTATTTAACAGTGTGTGCTAACTATGTGCTATGTACTGTTCTAAGCTCTCTGCAAATGTTAATTCACTAATTCCTTTAGTAATTCAATAAGCTAGGTTTTATGTGTGTATCCATTAACCTAGCTTATTGAGTTACTAAGGGAATTAGTGAATTAACATTTGCAGAGAGCTTAGAACTCTTCTTGGAGAAGGCAATGGCACCCCACTCCAGTACTCTTGCCTGGAAAATCCCATGGACAGAGGAGCCTGGTGGGCTGCAGTCCATGGGGTCGCTAAGAGTCAGACATGACTGAGCGACTTCACTTTCACTTTTCACTTTAATGCACTGGAGAAGGAAATGGCAACCCACTTGAGTGTTCCTGCCTAGAGAATCCCAGGGATGGGGGAGCCTGGTGGGCTGCCGTCTATGGGGTAACACAGAGTCAGACACGACTGAAGCGACCTAGCAGCAGCAGCAGCATGAGCTCTTCTGGGCCTTCAAAGATTTCTGTGTTGAACAGGTATTAGTTGTATAATTTTAAAATAGATGTTTTTAAAAAAATATGTCTTGGAGCTCAGATTAATAGGGCTTTAAAAATATGACTCTTCATGGTCCATACTACATTTTTTCTTCTTGGTCTGGGGAATGTATCAAGGTATTTTGATATATGTATTCCTAAAGAAAATACATTTTCAAGTAGTTTAGGGTCCTCTGGTCACAGAAACATGGAAATTGATATTCTACAATTAATAAATCAAGTTTGACATTTTGCATATGTAATATATAGGTCTAAAATATGTAACCCTGCTTAATTTTTTTTAATGATCTCTTACAGTATTTACTTAACACATTCATTATATCCTATCTCATTGGATATGTTTGACAGCATGTGCTAATGTTTAGGGCTCAATTTATTTATAGTATTAATAAAATATCAACATTTGGAAATAAATGGAGCATGTAGGAATGTAAATAAATAGGGGCAGAAAGGGAAATTTGGAGGTAAGTTATACTCTCTTTAGCTGAGGTAGAAAATAAGCTATATTGCTACCATGATATTTTATTTTACTTATAAACATTAGTTTATTATATAGTATTATTGTGATATTACCTTGGGTCAAATTTCAAATTATACTGAATTCTTTTCTAATGAATGAGCATTATTTTTATAACTTTAATTAAAATTAGATACAAGTAAAAAATATAAAGAAGTAAAGGATGTTTGTACACTTTTTGATTGCTATAAAAGTAGGAAATCTGTTACTAGGTTATGCTTTTATTAGTAGACAACTAATATAATATTTTAAAGTAAAACATTAATTTAACCACCATATATCTTTAAAATTATACATAATGAATTTATAAATTTAGTAAGCTAAAGGCATTAATAACTCATTATCCACTATGTCCTACTCCCAACATGAGACAATGACTTGGAATAGATTCCCATGCTTACTGCTTCCATTTCTGTTTTTTCCAGATCTTGTTTACATTTTATGAAGTGCCTAGATACAGATCTGGGCACTAGAGATAATGACACTTACTAGCTGGCATTTCCAACCACTAAAAATGCAGTGAAATAAGCTCTAGAGGGTTTCAAGTGCACATACAGGGAGGGGCAGCTAGCCTAGTTCTCAGTGGCAACAGAAGATTCTCCAGAGAAGTGACATCTGAACTGTCATTTGAAAGCGTGTGCAGATAATTCCAAGGCTAAAAAGATGGGAAGGTAATTGCTCCTTGGAAGAAAAGCTATGACAAACCTAGACAGAATATTAAAAAGCAGAGATATTACTTTGCTGACAAAGGTCCGTATAGTCAAAGCTATGGTTTTTGCAGTAGTCATGTTTGAATGTGAGAGTTGGGCTATAAAGAAGGCTAAGAACTGAAGAATTGATGCTTTTGAACTTTGGTGCTGAATAAGACACTTGAGAGACCCTTGGACTGCAAGGAGATCAAAACAGTCAATCCTAAAGGAAATCAATCCTGAGGGTAGGACTGATACTGAAGCTCAAGTTCCAATCCTTAGGCCACCTGATGTGAAGAGCTGACTCGTCAGAAAGAACCCTGATGCTGGGAAAGACTGAAGGCAGGAGAAGGGGATGACAGAGGATGAGATGGTTGGATGGCATCACTGACTCAAAGGACATGAGTCTGGGCAAGTTCTGGAGATGGTGAAGGACAGGGAAGCCTGGCGTGATGCAGTCCATGGGGTCACAAAGCACTGTACACGACTGAGTGACTGAACAACAGCAAATCAAACAAGAAGGGAATCACCTGTAGCCTGTACCAACGGCTGAAAGAGGGAAAGGGTACAACCTGTTTGAATCTCAGTATCACTGAAATAAAAAGGGGAAAAGTTACATAAGACCTAACATAGCTGCCACCAAATCTATCAAATTTTTCATAAATACCCCACCTGCAATGAATTTGTCTTTGTCTTTTGTATGTATGCTTAGCATTTATCATAATCTCCCTAGAGAGGTGGCATGTTTCATCAACTAAGAGCAAAAGATCTAGAGCCATATGTGCTTGAGCCAGACAGAGGCCTCCCACCTGTTAGTAGTGCAGCTTGGGGTAAATTCCTCATTCTCTCAGTGGCTCAGTTTATCTATCTTAAAAATAAGGATGATGACAAGGTCCATCTTGTAGCACCATCACAAGGATTAAAATAAAAAACTTAGAATAGCACCCGGCCCATTCTATCAGGTATTGGCTAATATTAGTTGATAATTACTGTATATATGTCTCATCATCTCTAGTATATATATCTACTCTTATAGGTAGGAATTCCACTTTAATCATCTCTGGCTTCTTCACAATATCTAACTGATTTGTACAAAGTAAAATAAACAATTCCTGCTTTAAAAAAAATGAAATATTAAGTAATTAGGTGAGATTTATTTCAAGAGATCCAAAAGATTCTTAAATATTTGGTTTCATGAGAAGTATAATTAAAATACGTTGTTTGTTCTACAGAACTTCTATTTAACTATCATTCTTCTACCACTAGTATCTTGACTAAAAAAAAATTGTTTATAAGAACCTCACATGTATTAAGTGAGACGAATTTGTCAACATTCTCCTCTCTTGCAAAAAACAGAACATACATTTGAAATTTAGCTTGATTTTTATTTCCTAGGACCCAACAATGTTGGCTTTACTACAACTCTCTACAGTTACCTCTGCTATATATATTAATTGGCTGTTTGGCAAAATATAAAGATATTCATGGATGATATCACACCATGATAAAACTATGTAAAAACATAAGCATGTATTAATGGCTCCATCTAAAGACCTTTAATTATAAGAAAGCAAATAGCAAAGCATTTCTTCCTTGCCAAAGGGAGAAAGGAATCAAATGACTTGGCTAATATCCTTAAGAAAATCAACAACATTTTTTTGGAAAGAGAATGTGCAAAGGAATATAAATTCTATATATTCTGCCTGTGGAAGTTTGTATGAATGGAAAAAAAAATTGAACAAAGAACAATTAAATATAGTAACTGTGGCCATGGGATATTATTGCGACAAAAGGTGAGACATGTTCATATATGCATCCATGGGAAAAATCTCTACATTAGAGAATTAAAAGAAAATAGTTTACTTCATGCAAAATTATTGGAATAATAGCTTCAGGGAACAAAAAAAAGTTCTTTTTTCACAACATTAAGCTTCATTCTACTATTGGTTTCCTAGAAGGCAACTGCAATATACTCTTTTGAATGTTTCTTTCACATTTTTCTGGATTTTTTCCTTTTCGATTTTGGTCCACAAATCTTGTGGGTAGCAAATATGCTCCAGTGAGCTCCTGTCCATTTTGAATTTTCTCTTAGAGGTGAATTATGAAACTGAAACAATAAAACCCTGAGCTGAGTCACTCCTGATAAGTACTCTTGCCAAAACACCATCTGGTGATACCTGAAGATCTTCTGTGGCCCTGCCTTATGGCAGGCTTTTTCAGAACCTTGTATTGATACCTAAACTGAATCAATAAATATAAAAGTTTAAGTTCCACACTTCTTCCACAAGGAAGAAGTCTAAGACAATAGGTGAAATGAATATAAGCTTCATTATAAACGTTAAATGTGGCAAATAGATCTTACATGCTGCAAGCATGGCAAAAATAAACAAACAAACAAAAAACCAACAGAAACCATTAAATGACTTGTGCACGTAAAGAGTTGCTCCATTTTTAAAATAATATTCAAGAATAATTTAATGTGTCCATTTCAGCAAGCTATTTGTAGAAATAAATATAGATTTATTCCTTGACTCTCTATATGAAATCTCACCTAAAGGAATACATTTTGTAAAAGCGTTGCACACTGAACACTTACTTATTCTTATATCCCTCTTGATTTTTGTTTCTGTGGTTATTTTTAATTACAAAGATACCAGTCATTACTGGTGATTTATACCTCTGGAATGTGCTGGCTAACCATAACCCTTTGCCGAGAATCTTTCTTTGGAAAAGCCCACATTGTATCTGGGAGCTACTCCAGACACTTGAATTATCATTATTTTAGCAGCATGCTGAGAATTCTGAAGGTTGGATCCACTTTGAACAGGGGTTATTACTAAAATCCATCATGAAAAGTGTCAGGGTGCAATAATAAAAGCAAAGCAGGAAATTTTTACCCAGTCAGGAATTCCTAAATTACAGTGTTTAAGAGTTCCGATCATTTTGCATTTACATTTTTTACCATATGTCCTGCAGAGGATTCAGAACACCAACACCCTTTGTCTCACTTTTGGCTGCACTCAAAGTACATGAATTCAAAGACCAAATATTTAAGTTTTGGATTTTTTTAAAGCACTCACTGTGGGATCTTTGCCAGCCATTTTGCACTCTTCGACTTTGATTGCAGATGCTGGCCAGAAAACCTGCTCAGAAAGGAAAACAAAGGTTGCATAATCTCATTTGTACATACGACAGCCCAATGTTCTTCATTTGCTTTATGCTAACAGATATTTAAAAGTTATTTCTATATTCATATTTCAAAATTCTTCTTTCATTTATGAATTCAAGTTAATGAAGGTTTTATTACTTTATTCTGGCAATTATGTTTTTGTTTCTTCCAGAATTTTTCCCTTAACAAGTCTTTCTATGATAAGGGCCCATTTACTAATAGTACAATTTTTCAAATAAGGAAATTATTAATATGCACAGTATAATGTGTATTTCCCTCCTTCTGATTTACAGTACACTTTTCACAACGGGTCATATCACAGTGAATTCATGTTCATATTGCCCTTTCATTTTTTTCAGTAAACTACAGAGCTAGGCCGGTAGATTTACCTGAAATTAGGTACTTCAAAAGCTAAAATGACTCGAATAAGGACTCTCTCTGACATTCTGTGACAGCATTCTAAGTTGCTGTAGCCTTGGACTAGGGCTGGTGGGGATGATTATTTTTTTAATTGTCATGTTAAAATAATAAATTCAGAAGTCTCCTTGTTGTAAAAAATTTATAATTAATCTACTTTTATTTCTTTACTCCAATGAACCTCATTTTATTTCCTTGCTGTGAAGTATTTAGGTTGGTGCAGAAGTAATTGTGGTTTTGCACTATTGAAATTTGCTGTTTAACATCAGAATATATTCAGAAATAAATATAGATATATTGTACAATTTAATGCAAATTTTTTGTTTTATGTTTTTTTCTAATGACTTATTACTTACTTTTAATTTTATATGTATTTTAGTCTATGGAATGGAGAAGGAAATGGCAACCTACTCCAGTATTCTTGCCTGGAGAATCCCAGGGACAGAGGAGCCTGGTGGGCTGCTGCCTGTGGGGTTGCACAGAGTTGGACATGACTGAAGTGACTTAGCAGCAGCAACAGACTATGGAAATAATATTAGACAAAAAGCAAATTTGAGTGATTTTCTTATTAAATTTCAAAATCAGTTGTAAAGCAGCAGAAACAACTTGCAAGATCAACAATGCATTTGGCCCGGGAACTACTAATGGTCATACAGTGCAGTGGTGGTTCAAGAATTTCTGCAAAGGAGACGAGAGCCTTGAAGATGAGCATGGTGCCTGGCCATCCCAAGCTGGCAACTACCAACTGAGAGTCATCACTGCAAACTGACAGTGACCAACTGAGATCCATCACTGAAGGTGATCTTCTTACAACTACATAAGAAGTTGCTGAAGAACTCAATGTCGATCATTCTAAGGTTGTCTGGCATTTGAAGCAAACTGGAAAGGTGAAAAAGCTTCAGGGTGTGGCATGAACTCACCGCAAATCAAAAAAATCGTTGTCTTGAAGTGTTGTCTTCTCTTTTCTGTGCAACAACAACAAATCATTTCTTGATTAGATTGCAACTGCTGATGACTAGCTCAGTAGTTGGACCTAGAAGAAGCTCCAAAGCACTTCCCAAACCAAACTTGCACCAAAAAAAAAGGTCATGGTCACTATTTGGTAGTCTGATGCTGGTCTGACCCACTACAGCTTTCTGAATCCTGGCAAAACCAATATATGTGAGAAATATGCTCAGCAAATTGATGAGATGCACTGAAAACCGCAACTCCTGCAGCCGACATTGGTCAAAGAAAAGGCCTGATTCTTCTCCACAACAATGCCTGACCACGTCACACAACCAATGCTTCAAAAGTTGAATGAATTGGGCTACAAAGTTTTGCTTCATCTGCTGTATTTACCTGATCTCTCAACTGACCACAACTTCTTCAAGCATCTAGACAACTTTTTGTATGGAAAATGCTTCCACAACCAGCAGAAGGCAGAAAATGTTTTCAAAGAGTTTGTTAAATCCTAAAGCAGAGGTTTTTATGCTACAAAAATAAACAAACTTACTTCTTATTGGCAAAAATGTGTTGATTGTAATGGTTCCTATTTTGATTAATAAAGATGTGTTGGAACCTAGTTTTAATGATTTAAAATTCATAGTCTGAAAACATAATTACATTTGCACCAACCTAGTACAATGAAATAGTTAACCCTTGAACAACTTGCTGGTTAGGGACACTGACCTTATATTCCAATTCCACATCTAAAATTCAATCAACCATGTAATATATAGTATTTATAACCCTCAACAATCTGCATGTAATTGGACCCATGCAGTTCTAATCCCTGCTGTACAGGCCACACTTGTTCACAGAACAGTGAATTTAATAACTGTGTTCCTTTGAAGGCTGTCTTGGACTACATACAGATGACAAGGTAGATTATCCTTTAAACTAACCATTTTTCATGCTATACTCCACGCTTCTCTTTTTTGCATTTGATGTATGTATACATGGGAAGTATTTTCTCACTTAGTTTCAAGTTTTAGATGGTTAAAACTATGAAAGTAGACATGGAGAACTGAATTTATTATATTTTCAGTCCTTGAAATAAGTACTAACTTTCAACTATTCATTGACATGTGGCCTATTCTAATGAAATTCATAATTTTTTTGTCGTATTTGAAAGTTTTAAAGAACAAGGCATCTAGGAACTCAGCACTGCCCTCATGAAAATGATAAACTTACACTCAAAGGTTCTTGACTTATGTTGTTAATATTCAAGGAAAGAATGTGATCTTTGCTGCCCACGTACATCCGGTCCTGATCTTCATCCATTAATAATATCCTGTAGTCCAAAGGGTGTTGGGATAGGCTGAAGTATTCAGATGTCTTGGTTTCTCGAAGCTCTGAAATGGTGAATACCACAAGTGAAAATTGAGAATCTTGATCTCATTATTTTAATGAAAATTATCTTACTGAAATATTTTTTAAAAAAAAGTAAAGATATATTTTCCTCTTACAACAAATTAATTTTAAAACAGTTATCTTATTGGATTTTTTTATTTATTGCCTTTATGCTGAATTAAAACATAAATCAATAAATGCAATGTTAAAGTTTATAGTAGTATTACTTGATTATAAAATTATACACATTTCATAAGATGTTTTTTAGTTTCTCATCAGCTCAAAACTAGTTAAGATAAATCAACCAAAAACAATTGAGTAGACTGAACAGAAACAAAAGCAACGACAGTGTAAATGTCTTCCTAGCTTCTCTTAATGTTTTATTGTTGGATTCAATATGTTCATCTTTTTAGGACTGTTATTTCCAACTTTAAATATTTATCATATACATATGTATCAAGAGAAAAATATGAATTTTCAAATGTTCTGAATTTTTAGATTTTCAGTATCTCAATGGTCAGTGACATATGTTCATTTAAATTCTTGTACATTAAATATGTGTCTGTATAGCTTAACTTTCAATACACTGAATGTGTGTGACAGTTAAAAAAATCAATAATCATTGTAGTTGGCTCAATTATCTTTCCAGTCAAAATGCTCCTCTGCACAATTAAAGACTTTTCCACTCAAATGGTTCAAGAGTTGTTTGTTCTTTTGATTATGATCTTTAGAAAGTGATAAACTCTACAAAACAGTCTGCTTTCAGGCATTACTCTTTCAATGTTGAACTATTTCTAAATTTTAGTTATTGAACAGCAAATACATTTCGAGAAATTCTCATAGGGCTGTGATTTGATTTAAAACCAAATTAAAAATTCTACGAATTCTTATAGGCAGCCATGAACTTCATTCTGTGAACATCCAAGCTCATGTGTGAAGACAGAGAACAACAAATTTAACCTGTTTATTGGGCACACCAGTTCAGAATGTCTGTCATAATGTCTTTCAGGTGGTTTTATATCTAGCCAATGATCTAAAAATACTATGGGAGCAGAATAGTGTTTATGAAGCCAGACTGTGGCACCAAACTTCCTGTGACATTGAGCAATTTACTGCACCTCACTGTGCCTTAATTTCTTCATTGGGAAAAAACAACAATAATGGTATGCTCTACTGAGAGTCTGTATGAAAATCAATAGAATTGATACATGTAAATATATATCTGAAATGAGTGACAAGCTATTCAATTATAATAATCTTTACTGTTGGTCTGAATAATCTGAATTACTAGTTATAGGAAAGCATGAAATTAGGAAAAAAAGATGCAAATTTTCCTATTTTTTCTTTTTCTTTCTTTTTTAATTTAAAAAGCTAGATTCCTAAAATTACTAACACATTCTCTTAAATCATTGTCTCTGACGTTCTGTCCACTCAGTGACAGTAAAGTCCAAGATTTTTTTATGTGGAAAGAACCATTAACAACTTAGTAAAGTATTTCAGAAGAATTTTAAGAAGTAAATCATGAGAGAAGACAAGAACAAAAGATACTGAAAGACCATTTAAATAAGAGACTCAGATGACAGATCTTTGGAAATAACAGACATGAGGGTGCGGCATGCTAACCCAGTTACTGAGCCTCACTAGATATCACAGGCAGCCAAGTGATGCAGCTGGCAGTCCTGGTGTAACAGGCCTGGAAACTGAAACACCTTCTTTCATGAGCAGAGTAAAAAAGAGTGGAGAGATGTCATTCAGGAAAAAAGTCAGTCCTTGCTAGATGAGAGGTTATTGTTGAAATAGGAAAAAAAACAAAAAAAATCCAAGACTTCAGAACATGGGAGAATATAAAATGCAACAAATGTCACTCAAAGGTTGAAGACACATTCTGCTTAAATTTGCCTAAAATCCAGAGTGTTTAATAAAGCTTGCTTTTCACCCCATGGAGGAGATTCATGATTTCGCAATTTCCCTGTTAAAACATCATTTGTAGGGTTCCAGTTGGGTGCAGGATCGGAGAAGGCAATGGCATCCCACTCCAGTACTCTTGCCTGGAGAATCCCATGGACAGAGGAGCCTGGTGGGCTGCCGTCTATGGGGTCGCACAGAGTCGGACACGACTGAAGTGACTTAGCAGCAGCAGCAGGATAGATTTTCAACAAACACCTCATGAATAAGTAACTCTCCAGTGAAATACATGGACTAAGTAAAACACAACTGAGTTCATCGCATCTGGGATCTAACCACCAGAATCTGAATGTTGGCCCTGCCATTTCACGTATGGATGTACTTGGCAAGTGCCTTTATCCCTCTAAACTCCAGTGTTTTCACCTGTTAAGTCAAGATAATAACAGTTCCTACATCACAGGGGTATTGTGAGGTTTAAATTGTTAATATGCATCAAGTGCTTAAGAGAGTACCTGTCTTATGGTGACGTGGGTTACATAGGTTACGTATTATTATGACTTGGGACAAGACACCAAGCTTCAGCCAGACAAGTAAGAAGGACAATTTGTTACACAGGGAGCAAATATGGAGGGGCCACACTGTCTGATTTATATTTATTAATATATATATAAAAGATTTATGCTTTTCACATGTAGAATCTACTCAACTTATTTGAGCAGGACTGTAAAATAATAAACTATCTTTAAGAATAATAATTTGAGCATGCAGGATAATTTGGGGGCATGTGAGACTGGAAAACTAGGAGATGCTCTTCCAGCTATGACGTTAATAAAGACCTGACATGCCAGAAATAGATGTGAGGGATACTTGAAGGATTTGGAATGATTTTATATGAAGCTGGCCTTTAGGTATAAGGAAGAGGCAATCATCTTCCAAAGTTGTAAACTAAGAACAGGATGAATTGAACATGGCCTTTACTGCTTTTGAGGGATTTGAAATGGAAATTTCTTTGGTAAAGAGATTGAGTGTTCATAGATTCAATTCAAACCAAAGCAGAAATATTCCACAAGCATGTAAAGTTTAGGTAACTAGTTTCCCATCAGAAATATAAAATCTTCAGAGAGAGACCTCCAGTTCCTCTCATGGATGATATGAAATTCTGAGAGTACGCAGGTCTGAAGAAGTTCTGGGTAGAAGCTCTGAAGAAGAGTAACTAGAAGCGAAAAGCAAAGAACCGAGACACATTGATTGTTGGATCCAAAAAGAGTAGCTCTGTAATCAAAATTCAAAGTGTGTCTTGAAGTACTGAAGCAATGTGATATTGTAGAGAAAGTACAGAACTGGAGTCAAACAGTTCTGAGGTTAAATCCCAGTTGCATCACTTACTGTTTAAAAAAAAATAAATAAAAAAACAAATTACCTCTTTTCTCCCAGGTTTCGATGTTCTCATCTACATACTGGTTATGTTAGTGCACAGCTCAAAGGATGCTGCGCTAGCACACGATAGGGGATCAGTGTGCTGGTTTCAGCAGGAAAGATCAGTGACCCTCTGTCTACCAGACATTTTCTTTTTCTTTCCTGTTGGCAGAACTGGTCTGTGCCAACTACAGTGGATCCCCTAGAAAGCTAGTGTCTACAATGTGGCCACATGACTAGTTCTGACCCAACAGACATAGAGAAAGTCTTCTGCAAGGTTACTGGAAGAGGGTCTTGGGTCTTAAAACTGACACAAAAAAAGAGGTGACTTCTTTTTCTGCCTCTGGACATTGGCATATTAGCACGATTTTTCAGCAGTTGCTGCTACCAAAAAGACTGTTTTCTGAGAATGCAGAAATTAAAAAAAAAAAACCACAACAACTTGAGTTCTCTAAGAAATCATTTAATGCCCTAACTACCCCTGGAACTGCTCTATTACAGGACTACTTCTTTTTTTGGCCATACTGCATGGCATGAAGGATTTTATTCCCCAATCAGGGATAGAAACTGCCCCCCATGCAGTGGAGGCTCCGAGTCTCAACCACTGGACCAGGGAAGTCTAAGGACTACTTCTGTTACATATGATTAAAGAAAAAAAAAATCCTTGAATTTTTTAAGGCATCTTGAGTTTCCAGTGTTCACAGCCCCTAACACCTTCTCACTCTTCCTGCCATGGTTTGTTGAGTTTGGGCATTTTTTTTTTTTTTCTTCTCAAAATATTCTTAATTTTTTCTTTCTTTTTGCCTTATTTTCCTAATCTATATTGAAATAAAACCAAGACTGTTTATAAAACTGAGCTGGGAAAACAGCCTCAACCAAATTTTATTTGCAAGTAACAAACAATGGCAGTTTTCTTTACCTATTTCATTAGAAAATAATCAATTTCTTGCATTAAATTCAAATACCAGAGGGAGAAATAACTGCATTAACTTAAGACCTTTCTGGTCCAAGGATTTTATCTGTTTTTGTGGGCCATAAAGCTATCTTCAAATTTAATTACCTGTAGCTCATTGACAGCTGTTAACCAAGGAAGATTTACTTTAGAAGTACCTCGGTTAGAAGCCTAAAAGCAGAGGTTATTTTTTTAAACTCTATTTAAATTGCTGTTAGTTAGCCAAAATTGAACTTTGGTGCCTGGGAAAAACTAAAAAAAATATAAACAAACATTTTTTTTTTCCCCTTAAAGAATAAAGAGAGGAGTTCAAAGCATCCAGAATTTTTATCTATAAAAAGAACAAATAATTCATCATTTTGACTTAACACAGATCCAACTTAAGTCAATGAATGATTCAATAATTTGACCACAATTACAGAAAATAACTGATACAATGATTTGGCAACAGTGAGAGAAGGAAATCACAATTACTAGTCTCTCATCTAAACAAGTCAAAGAATGGCACTGTCCTGCATCTGTCTCTTTATATCTTAATAATTATGTCATCCTTTTTACAGCATTGAAAGTATATCCAGTTGAACTGTTTCTCAGGACACGTTCAACTGATTGAGAAGGAACTTTGAGAGTAAGTGGTATTAGAAAATGCAGTGGCCCCACAAAGGGCAGTATAGGTCTCTAAGTCCCTGGGAAGAATTCCTGGGAAACAGTATTAAAACAAACAACCAACCACAACAAAACCTGCACGTTTCTAGTTTGAAATCCACATTATTGTAGAGTTCAAGAGTAGAAAATTATTGTAATGTCTTCCATGCCAGGGAGGGAAATTTTGTAGCATTATATGCTTACCTGGAATTCCTGTTTTGATACGGAAACCATTGTGAGCCTTAAGAATTTAACCAAGGCTGGGAGAACAAGACGTTTCCCCAAAATATAAACTCTAGCAATACAAATTTCTAGAACCACTTGAATATTGTCAACATCTTACTATAGCAATTAAAACATAGTTTAATATGCAGAATGTATTCTCTCTGTTAACAACACTCTTTCCCTAATGATATTAAGAATTAACCTTTGTATTCTTGGGCTTCTCTTGTGGCTCAGCTGGTAAGGAATCTGCATGCAATGCGGGAGACCTGGGTTTGATCCTTGGGTTGGGAAGATACCCTGGAGAAGGGAAAGGGTACCCACTCCAGTATTCTGACCTGGAGAATTCCATGGACTATACAGTACCTGGGGTCGCAAAGAGTCAGACATGACAGAGTGACTTTCACTTTGTACTCTGTTAGTGATCTTAACAATTCCAAGGTGACTAAGTCAATAAGAACGTATTCCTATGATGCAGAATGTGATCTTGGTGGAGGAAAGATGGGAAAGTCTAGGATTCTCTTCTATGAATAATATATATCTGTTAAACTACTAAGTAGAGGAACTTGTTCCCTCAGAATACTATCTATCTTATTTTTCAGGCTATTATAAATTTCAAAACAAACAAAAGAGTGCTTGATTGAAAAATCAACTCCTAGGAGTCTCCTTATGAAAAGCATATGCAACAGTCATTTAAAATTATATTTAGTTATAATATCTCATGATGTTATTAATTTATATATTCAATGCATATTTATTGAGCCCTTATCAAGGCACATGCTTACTCCTTGGAAGGAAAGTTATGACCAACCTAGATAGCATATTCAAAAGCAGAGACATTACTTTGCCAACAAAGGTCCGTCTAGTCAAGGCTATGGTTTTTCCAGTGGTCATGTATGGATGTGAGAGTTGGACTGTGAAGAAAGCTGAGCATCGAACAATTGATCCTTTTGAACTGTGGTGTTGGAGAAGACTCTTGAGAGTCCCTTGGACTGCAAGGAGATCCAACCAGTCCATCCTAAAGGAGATCAGTCCTGGGTGTTCATCGGAAGGACTGATGCTGAAGCTGAAACTCCAATACTTTGGCCACCTCATGCAAAGACTTGACTCATTGGAAAAGACCCTGATACTGGGAGGGACTGGGGGCAGGAGAAGAAGGGGACGATAGAGGATGAGATGGCTGGATGTCATCACCGACTTGATGGACACGAGTTTGGGTAAACTCCGGGAGTTGGTGATGGACAGGGAGGCCTGGAGTACTGCAGTCCACGGTGTCACAAAGAGTCGGACACGACTGAGCGACTGAACTGAACTGAACTATCATGGCAACTACATATCTGCTCACAAAAGAGGACACTAATATGAAAATATCAAGCCTCTATGACAATTATAAATCTTGCTTTGTTCTTGTTTTTCAGTCACTAAATGGGGGATGACTCTTTGCAGCTCCATGGATTGCAGTATGCCAGGCTCCCCTGTCCTTCACTATCTCCCTGAGTTTGCTCAAATTAATGTCCATTGAGTCGGTCATGTTCTCCAATCATCTCATCCTCTGTCACCCACATCTTCTTTGACATTCAATTTTTCCCAGCATCAGGGTCTTTCCCAATGAGTCAGCTCTTTCCATCAGGTGGCCAAAGTACTGGAGCTTCAGCTTCAGGATTAGTCCTTCCAATGAATATTCAGGGTTGAATAAAGGAAATTTAGCACTGACTGGCTTGATCTCCTTGCAGTCCAAGGGATTCTCAAGAGTCTTCTTCAACACCACAATTTGAAAGCATAAATTCTTCAGCCCACTCAGCTGTCCTTATAGTCCAACTCTCACATCCACACATGACTACTGGAAAAACCATAGCTTTGACTATATGGACCTTTTTTTGGCAAAGTGATGTCTCTGCTTTTTAATATACTATCTAAGTTTGTCACAGCTTTCCTTCCTTCCTCCCAAAGAGCAAGCATCTTTTAATTTCATGGCTGCAGTCACCATCCACAGTGATTTTGGAAAGCAAGGAAATAAATTATGTCACCTCTTCTACTTTTCCCCCTTCTGTTTACCTTGAAGTGATGGGACTGGATGCCACGATCTCAGGTTTTATTTTTTAAATGTTGAGTTTTAAGCCAGCTTTTTCACTCTTCTCTGTTAATTTTGTTTGGTTAAGTCCATCATGTCAGTTTCCTTACCATAAACCTCTCCTCCCCTATCTGCAGAATGCACACCAACAGATTTTAAAGAAAATCCTTAGCATAACTTTTACTTTGGACATTGCTACCCAGGAAACCATTTCCTCTCCTAATTGTCTTATCTCAGAAGAATTTTAAGTAGGGTGCTCTTAAGTGACCCATTCTCTCCTGGAGGCTTACTATCTTGAAACTAGGATAGAAATTGAACTTCACCTACCCCTTTAGGACAAACAGGCAGATAAAGATAAGAGCACTGAAACTTCAGCAGGCTGACACTATAGTTCCTAATTTCTAAGACAAAGAGAGACCAGAAGGAATGTAGTAAAAGTGCATTTATTCAAAAATAATAGTCCCAAATAGCTACCATTTGTGGGATTAACAGTAGGAGTAATTAACTATTCTGGGTACTTAAAAAGCTTATTCCCATTTAAAACCTTTGTGTTAGGCTTTAATACTATTCCTACTCCATATTTAAGGAAACTTTAGAGAGCTTCCCTGGTGGCTCAGATGGTAAAGCGTCTGCCTGCAATGCGGGAGACCTGGGTTTGATCCCTGGGTTGGGAAGATCTCCTGAAGAAGGAAATGGCAACCCACTCCAGTACTCTTGCCTGGAGAATCCCAAGAATGGAGGACCCTGGTTGGCCACAGTCCATGGGGTTGCAAAGACTCGGACACGACTTCACTTTCACTTTCAACTTCAGTTAATTTGAGCAATCTAACCAAGGCCATATAGTAATGAATACTGATAGAAGAGGCCAGAGCCAGGAATCAAAGCTTGGTGGGTTACTTCATCTGTGAAGTCAGTCAGACACCCCTTTGCTTTTCAAATGAGACTGACAACTTAAACACTTATTTATTGGGTTTTTATCCAATCATAACTTTTGACCTGCACATGAGTCTGTGTGTTACCTAGTCCAAGCTTGGTCTGCTTGCACCATGACAGGCCAATTAATGAGAGATAAAGCGTTGAGGCAAGGAATATGACTTTATTCAGAAAGTTGGATGAGCAAGAAGATGGCAGACTAATGTCGCAAAATAATCATCTCACAGGGGAAAGATATACTCAACTGAATTGCAGAGTTCCAGAGAATAGCAGGCAGAGACAAGAAAGAATTCTTAGGTGAATGATGCAAAGAAATAGAGGAAAACAATAGAATGGGAAAGACTACAGGTCTCTTCAAGAATATTGGAGATACCAAAGGAACATTTCATGCAAAGATGGGCATAAGAAAGGACAGAAATGACAAGGAGCTAACAGAAGCAGAAGATATTAAGAAGAGGTGGCAAGAATACACAGAAGAACTGTACAAAAAAGACCTAATGACCCAGATAACCACAATGGTATGCTCATTCACCTAGAGCCAGACATCCTGGAGTGTGAAGTCAAGTGGGCCACAGGAAGCATAACTACAAACAAAACTAGTGAAGGTGATGGAATTACAGCTGAGCTACTTAAAAATTCTAAATGATGATGCTGTGAAAGTGCTGCACTCAATATGCCAGCAAATTTGGAAAACTCAGCAGTGGCCACAGGACTGGAAAAGGTCAGTTTTCATTCCAATCCCAAATAAAGAAAATGCCAAAGAATGTTCAAACTACTGCACAACTGCATTCATTTCACATGTCAGCAAGGTAATAATCAAAATCTTTCAAGCTAGGATTCAACAGTATGTAAATGGAGAATTTCCAGATGTACTAGCTGGATTTAGAAAAGGCAGAGGAACCAGGAATCAAATTGTCAACATCTGTTGGATCATTGAGAAAGTAAGGGAATTCCAGAAAAACATCTACTTCTGCCTCATTGACTATGCTAAAGCATTTGACTTTGTGGATCACAACAAACTGTTGAAAATCCTTAATGAGATGGGAATGCCAGACCACTTTACCTGCCTTGTAAGAAACCTGTATGCAGGTCAAGAAGCAACAGTTAGAACCAGACATAAAACAACAGACTGGTTGAATACTGGGTAAGGAGTAGGTCAAGGCTGTATATTATAACCCTGCCTATTTAACTTCTATGCAGAGTATATTATGAGAAATGCCAAGCTGGAATGAATCACAAGCTGGAATCAAGATTGCTGGGAGAAATATCAACAGCCTCAGATATACAGATGAAATGAAGTGAAAGTCGCTCAGTCATGTCCAACTCTTTGCGACTTCATGGACTGCAGCCTGCCAGGATCCTCTGTCCATGGATTCTCCAGGCCAGAATACTGGAGTGGGTAGTCATTTTTTCTGCAGGGGATCTTTGCAACCCAGGAATCAAACCCAGGTCTCCTGCACTGCATGCAGATTCTTTGCCATCTGAGCCACCAGGGAAGCCCCAGATATGCAGATGATACCACTCTAATGGCAGAAAGTGAGGAGGAACTAAAAAGCCTCTTGACGAGGATGAATGAGGAGAGTGAAGAAGTCAGCTTAAATCTCAATATTTATAAAACTAAAATCATGGCATCTGGTCTCAACACTTCATGGAAAATAGACGGGGAAAAAGTGGAAAACAGTAACAAATTTTATTTTCCTGGGCTCCAAAATCACTGCAGACAGTGACTGCAGCCATAGAATTACAAGACGCTTGCTCCTTGGAAGACAAGATATGACGAACTTAGCGTATTATAAAAGCAAAGACCACTTTACCACTAAAGGTCCATATAGTCAAAGCTATGGTTTTTCCAGTAGTTATGTACCAGTTTGAGAGTTGGACCATAAAGAAAGCGGAGTGCCGAAGAAGTGATGCCTTCGAGTTGTACTGCTGGAGAAGACTCTTCAGAATCCCTTGGACAGCAAGGAGATCAAATGATTCAATGCTAAAGGAAATCAATCCTGAATATTCAGTGGAAGGACTGTTGCCAGAGCTCCAATACTTTGGTCACCTGATTGGAAGAGCCGAATCACTGATGACGACCCTGATGCTAGGGAAGATTGAAGGCAAGAGAAGAGGGTAGCAGAGGATGAGATGGTTAGATATCATGACCAACTCAGTGGACATGAATTTGAGCAAATTCTGAGAGAGTGTAGGACAAAGGAGTCTGGTATTCTGCAGTCCATGGGGTTGCAAAGGGTGGGACATGACTTAGCTACTGAACAATATCAACATAATAACAAAAGCAACTGAAAACAAAGGTTAAAGTCAAAGAAAGAGATCTATCATGGAGTCAGAATTGGATCTTTCCTGCAACATGTTCAGTGTCAAATATAGTATAACAAATGTCTTAGTCTCTCAAATTTTCTTTATTTGCCAGTTTGATGAGTGAGGGGGCTACATGGGATGAGGGGAGGAACACATTTTCCATACAATTGAGAACAGTCAAATTCTCAGTGATGCTATTCTCATTAAATCATCATAGCAAGTCTGAGAAGAATAAAAGTGAGAGCAGTCAGACATAGATTTCTGTAAGAGGTAAAAGGTTCCACTTTTCTGTTTTTGATGGATGGGCATGATTGGCTAAGTGGAAGCAAATTGCAAAAGGGATGAAAGAAAGAGTAAGTGATAGACGTCTATTCTGTGAGTCTGGCCAAGGAAGGGCAAAGGTAAACACAGAATGTATCTCCCAGGCATTGCATCAGAGGGAAAATTAATCAATATAAGGATGAATCTCATCTGTTTATCAGTATAATTATCAATAGTGCCCTCTTTAGACTGAAGAGATTCATGTTTAAATGATCATTTTAATCATATGTTCTCTCTTCCTGTTTTGAATAGCTTTATATTACTTTTAGAACAAAATCAATAATTTTTAACATGGCTTTTGAGGGCTGATGTAATCTGGTTCAAGACTATCTCACTAGAAAATCTCAATCATCACTATTTGTTCACTTCGTTTGTGTTCTCCTTCTTCTGACCTTTTCACATCTTCAAACTTGCCTTCCTCCTTTCTGCCTCAGGGGCTTTGTATTAATACATGCTATTCATCCTGCTGACAGGATTTTTCCTGCCTTTTACTAGCTCCTACTCATAACTAAAGCAGTAATTTCAATGTAATTTAAATTGGACTGCTTCATAAAGGTTTTCCTGACCCTCTAGATGATGTCAGGTTTCAGATCTGATGATAGTTGCTTTATTTCCCTTAGAATTTTCTCTTCTCTTAAAGGCTGCTTGGAATATCATTTGAAATAGTTTAGATGTCATGGATTAGGGGTTGGAGGACTACACTGTATGACTTGCTAAGACCCACTCTGTCTTCTGTCTAGTTTTGCAGATGAAACTGCCTCTAACTAAGAGACAGAATTCTTCATTTATTCACATTCTACCTTCTTTTACTGTTGAGTTGAGTTTTATGACCTTTTAATCTCACATGCTAGTAAAGTAATGCTCAAAATTCTCCAAGCAAGGCTTCAGAAATACGTGAAATGTGAACTTCCAGATGTTCAAGCTGGTTTTAGAAAAGGCAGAGGAACCAGAGATCAAATTGCCAACATCTGCTGGATCATGGAAAAAGCAAGAGAGTCCCAGAGAAACATCTATTTCTGCTTTATTGACTATGCCAAAGCATTTGACTGTGTGGATCACAATAAACTGTGGAAAATTCTTCAAGAGATTGGGAATACCAGATCACCTGACCTGCCTCTTGAGAAACCTATATGCAGGTCAGGAAGCAACAGTTAGAACTGGACATGGAACAACAGACTGGTTCCAAATAGGAAAAGGAGTTCGTCAAGGCTGTATATTGCCACCCTGCTTATTTAACTTATATGCAGAGTACATCATGAGAAAGGCTGGGCTGGAAGAAGCACAAGCTGGAATCAAGATTGCCGGGAGAAATATCAATCACCTCAGATATGCAGATGACACCACCTGGCAGAAAGTGAAGAGGAACTAAAAAGCCTCTTGATGAAAGTGAAAGTGGAGAGTGAAAAAGTTGGCTTAAAGCTCAACCAACATTCAGAAAACGAAGATCATGGCATCTGGTCCCATCACTTCATGGGAAATAGATGGGGAAACAGTGGAAACAGTGTCAGACTTTATTTTTTGGGGCTCCAAAATACTGCAGATGGTGACTGCAGCCATGAAATTAAGACGCTTACTTCTTGGAAGGAAAGTTATGACCAACCTAGATAGCATATTCAAAAGCGGAGACATTACTTTGCCAACAAAGGTCCATCTAGTCAAGGCTATGGTTTTTCCAGTGGTCATGGGTGGATGTGAAAGTTGCACTGTGAAGAAAGTTGAGCACCGAAGAATTGATGCTTTTGAACTGTGGTGTTGGAGAAGACTCTTGAGAGTCCCTTGGACTGCAAGGAGATCCAACCAGTCCATTCTGAAGGAGATCAGCCCTGAGTGTTCATTGGAAGGACTGATGCTGAAGTTGAAACTCCAATACTTTGGCCACCTCATGAGAAGAGTTGACTCATTGGAAAAGACTCTGATGCTGGGAGGGATTGGGGGCAGGAGGAGAAGGGGACGACGGAGGATGAGATGGCTGGATGGCATCACCAACTCGATGGACACGAGTTTGGGTGAACTTCGGGAGTTGGTGATAGACAGGGAGGCCTGGCGTGCTTCAGTTCTTGGGGTTGCAAAGAGTCGGACACGATTGAGCAACTGAACTGAACTGAACTGAATCTTGCTAAATTAGAAGCATGAACCAATAAAATGAGAAAAACTGTTATTGAATTTTTAAAAATTAATGTTTTCATGATAATAATTTATTACTATGAAAATTTATAGTGTAGGGGGTAGGAGAAAAGGCAAAATGTTTAAATGAACCAAGTGGAGCTGAATTTCTAGCTTCACCATTTGTTGACACAGGGCTTGGTTTGCCCCCCTTCACCCAATTACCCCTTTCTACTTCCCCCGCCTTACGTTATGCATTCACAAAATAGAAGGAAGAATGAGATTATTTATTAACCAGAATGATCTCCAGTGTTCCCTGTGGCAATAAAAATGTCCATGAAACTAATTCCTTTTTATGTGGTTACAAGTATTATCTACTATTGCAAAATATCTATAAAGCCAATGTAATCCTTCTCATTACTATAAATCTGATAAAAAGAAAGAGCCTCTCTAAATATCTATCTTAGAAACATATTTATACACAGTAATACTGTGTCCTTTCTAGAAAAATAAGCTAAACCAAAAACCGAGGCTTCCCCCACCCCCACCTAAAGCATATTCCATTTGTGTTGTGTGATTCAGTCAGCCACAAACGTATAAATTCTGACTTCTCTTTCTCTAAGCTTACTTGAGAGACATGGAAGCCGACTTCAAACACGTTAGATGCCAATCTTTGGCCCAATGTATGGCAAGTGGTGGCTGGAGTCTATCTCAGAATAAGGAAAATATACAATTTGGGAATGGCTGAGATGTCTTGAGAGTCTTTAAACTAGTCTGGAAAGTAGAACCAAATCTACTGCTAAGCTGTAGAGGACAGCACTGATGAGCTGAAATGTCTTTATCTTTGACATTTCAACTATCAGGAAGGCTTTAGAGTGCCCACTTAAGATGTAAACAAGGGAGATAAACATGTGGAGGAGGAAACACTTCATCTGACACCTTCTTTCTAGAGCTCTTGACACTTTTGGAAAAGCTTCTTTGGGGAAAGTTATTAAAACAAAACAAAACAGTGGGTCCAAGGTGAGAACAGTAGGTAGGGAGACAACAGCTCAGATTCAGATGTTTGCAGTGGGGAGGGGTGAAGAACTCACACTGTAAATCAAGCTAGCAAAATTCCAGGGCAGAGAGAATACAACAGACCCTGCGTTCCTCAACTCTAATCCCCAAGTGAACCACTGCCTACGCAAAGCATCACATGGAAAGATTTTTACAGTAGCACTTAACACTTGATAGACATTTAATACTTGTCTACCACAACATTTAATCACTCTCAATAAAACATTCTTTGGATACCTTGAAGCCCTCCAGTGGGAATTTCTAGTTAGCATACTTGATTAGAGCAAGAACGGCAGGCGATTCTATGTGTTAATGAAGTCTCTCTTCCTGTCTCACCCCCATAAAGTTCTTTGACCCTTCATGCTACAGTTCCCTATGATGTAAAGTGAAAGTGAAAGAAAGTGAAGTCGCAACCCCATGGACTGTGGCCCACCAGGCTCCTCTGTCCATGGGATTCTCCAGGCAAGAATACTGGAGTGGGTTGCCATTTCCTTCTCCAGGGGATCTTCCCAACCCAGGGATCGAACCCAGGTCTCCCGCATTGCAGGCAGATGCTTTAACCTCTGAGCCACCAGGGAAGCCTACATTAAAAAGATGATGTAAAGCTTACATTAAAAAATATATATATACACACCCACACATAACAGGTTGTTCACAAAATTCAGACATTTTTGAGGTACCTATTTATTCCATCATTCAAGAGACAGTATATGAGAAAGGGGTCAGTAAAAGATGAAAATTCTTGGTCTTTCCCCTCAAAACGGATAGTTCAATGATGGAGGTACACGAATAACTGTAGTGCAAGATGACTCATGAAGTTAAGGGAGCATTGAGGAAGGAAGATTAGAGCTTTCTGGAAATAACAAGCAAATCTTAAATAGAAGGACATGCCTGACCTTATTTCTTCATTCAACAAATATTAGTTGAGCTACTCTATTAAATTAATAACCATAATAATAAATGCATGTGTGTGCATGCTAAATTGCTCGGTCGTTTCCAACGCTGTGTGTCCCTGTGGACTGCAGCCTGCCAGGCTCCTCTGTCCATAGGATTCTCCAGACAAGAATACTGGAGTAGGTTGCCATGCTCTCCTCCAAGGGATCTTCTGACCCCAGTGATGGAACCCGTGTCTCCTGCAGCTCCTGCCTTGCAGGCAGATTCTTTACCACTGAGCCATCAGGGAAGCCACACAGTATGGCAAAAGACAGGATAAATGTTTAAGGCAAGGGCAGTTGCTTTACATCAGGGATCAGAAAAAGCTTCTGTGAGAGTCACATAAGCAGTGATCTGAAGGATAAACATGTTAATAAAGAGATGAGTATTTTCCAGGGAGAAGAAAAAGCTTATGTTGAAACACTGAGGTGGGAAATTCAAATATATTTAGAATTTTATAGAGTTGATAAAATAGAGGATTTGGGTGGGCACAAGCAAGGAAACAACCAGGAAGCAAAATTGCAAAATTCTTGAATGTCACGCAAGTAACATTTAAAGATACAAATTCCTCCTATGTCAAACTAAAGTGATTGAATTTTTTCAGAGTTGCTTGAGAAACCAATGAAAAAAATCTAAGAAAGCTCATTACATGATAACTTACAAGATATACAAAGATCATTCTACTAGTAAAGAATTGTCAGGAGTGAGATTATTTTATAATGCAATATTAAGTAAATAAAGTAGAATAAAACCTTTTGTATAACTAAACTATAAGATGCCTGCATAGAAATAAATGTGCATGGACAGAAGTCTTGGAAAAAATTCAACTTATTAACATTCTTCTTCATGATACGTTGAGTTAGAAATAAGAGACTGATAATACTGATGGATCAATTCAACATTCTGTCAGTTTAAAGAACTGTAATTACTCCTTAATCAAGAACCAAGCAGCACAAACTTTCTCTACAGACATTTGTAATTTAAATACATTCTCATAATGGACTCTGGTTGCACTGCATATAACAAAACGCTGAACTAGACAAGCAAAGAAATACCAGTTATCACTAACTGGAAAACAGCTATATATTGCCAAAATTTTTCAATCTCTAGATTCTTAGAGCATGATGGAAGACCACCCACAAATTTCAGCAGACAATCTGGAAATTAACCACCCACTTCCTCCAACTTATCAAAATTCTTGAACTCTATTTTCACTTGATGCATCTTTAAACCCATTTTCCTTTGCACACAGGAAAAAAATATAATAAACTGTATACCACAAAATCTCAAATCTAAAGAACCAGACTTTATGAACAAAGAATACTGAGATGTTTTCCTAAAGAGACAGCTATTTTATCTAAACACTATTTAATTCAACATGACTCATTGTTTAGCCAAGTTACTGCATTTGGCTTAAAAACAAAGAAACAACTTTGGAAAAATGTAGAGGACAGAGGAGACATGTTCATTTCACTTTAAACACATTCATCAGTCATTCAAAGCAGAAGCCCCCTTTTCTCTTTTTCTCTTGTATCTGTATCTCCTGACACTGTCTAAAGTACAAGGTCAGCGACTGCAGCACTCAGCTGCTGGAGAGGAGAGTTAAACAGTCCTTGGGAGTGTGCCTCTACATAGTAAAAGAGCTACCCGGTGATTCTTTTCAAGAGACGCACAAAGGATCTGACCAAGTTTCCTGCAACTTTGAAAAGCCCAAGACTCATCATATATACAATGGCTTTTCAATGTATATGTAAGAGGTTTCTCTTTACTTCATCCTATATTGGGAAACCTTTTGTTTCCAAATCTCACATGATCCGATTTTGAGATGGAGTGGATGCAGCCTTACTCAATCTTTCAAAATAAAAGATCAGTGTTGCACTTTTCTGCTTTTGCTCTGGGACAAAATATTTATCATTCCTGCACGCACTTCAAGGATAAGAGCAGATTATAGACTCAAAGCTTATTTATTTTACAAAATGCTGTTGCTTCCATGAGGTAAGCATTAGCCAAGGCTGTCTCTTTATTTTTCAGGGTACAAGTAAAATCTTTTGGAGGAAATAAGGCACATTTAAAAGAGGAAGTAACAAGCTATTAAAAGCCAAAAGTTTGACCTGAATATTAACAGCTCACTGTCGCCTTTTTAATGTGGACGGAAGTTTGATTCACCTGATTGATAACCATTTTTATCCCTGAATCTCAGAAAGCACAACATACTTTTATTAGGCAAAATGACAGGTGTAGATAGTTGGAATAGTGTTATTTGAGGGATTTCACCTTACACATTCAAGTGACTTAGCAAAACTAAGTCAAACAAGCCACTTAATGTCCTAAAACCAGAAGAGTGGATAAACAGGTTTTAGGTAGGCATTTACCTTTGGCTTATATTCACCGAATATATACAAGTTGTACTTCCCTAATTGGAAAACTCTACAAGCATGATTACTCATAATAAACATGAAAGCAACCAAGATTGTCTTTTAACACCCAAGTGGAAAATTAAGCCAGTACAATTCACACCCCAAAAGTGTTTTATCCCACTATATGTTGTTGTTGTTTAGTCGCTCAGTTGCATCTTTTGCAACCCGATGGACTGCAACCCGCCACACTGCTCTGTTCATGGGATTTCCAGGCAAGAACACTGCAGCAGGCTGCTTGGCGAGGGTTACCGTTTCCTTTTACAGTGGATATTTCCAACCCAGGGACTGAGTCCACATCTCTTGCATTGGCAGGCAGATCCTTTACCACTGAGCCACCAGTGAAACCAACCCACTATATACAGGTAATTCACTTTTTTTTTTAATGCAGTTTTCTGGAGTAAAGATTGGTCTTTTGGGCACTGCATCTAACTAATTATGTGGCCTGAGGCAACTAACCTAAATTATTAGTCACTAAGTGTCCCCACCTAAATGATGGAAAATAATAGTATCTATCTCAGGGGACAATTGCACTAATTGAAAGAGAAAATAAGTGTGAAGCACCTGGAGCATAGGAGCTATCACTCAGCTGTTAGTTTCCATGCCAAGACACGAGTTTCAGGTTTAAACAGGGTATTTGTACACTGTCATAACTTTAGAGCATTATTCTTCAGTTGTATTCTGAACCAATCCTACTAAATAAAGTTTGTTAACTTAACATTTAATTCGTATTGAAGTGCAATCTGTGCACCAATAAAAATGTTACAATGTGTAAAAATTCTAGCAAAATTGATTCTCAATTCCAGCACAAAAGTAAATGATTTTTGTAGAATACAATTTTCCTTAATCTTTATCCAGTCTGCCTCTATTAAATTATCACTCAACACTACCTACTATCTATTGAGAACATACAAAGTACCTAATTTACTAAGAAAAGTTTATACCATTTCGCCTAATCTTCACAACAATCCTTTAACTTGCCCTATTGTTTTCTGCATTAGACATATAGAAAAAATGGTTGATGAATTTTGGGTAACTTTCCCAAGTTTTCAATTTAAGTCCGTAGGACCCAAAGTCCATGTTCTCCAATTCAAGAAGGATAAGAATACCCAGCTGAAGAACTTGGTCTTTTTCACTTTTCCCTGAGTACAGTGGTGGCTTTCAAATTTCAACACACATGAGAGATATATGAAATGCTTACTAAAAGTAAAAAATTACAGGGATAAAATTAGTTCCTTCCAGAATCATTTATTCAGAAGGTCTTCACAGATTCATCTGTTGAACACAGTCCAGGGCTCTTGTTAAGCAGACTAATCAGATCTTCCAAAGATTGCTTCCTTCTTCTGATTCCAATCTGAAATGACACCAAATCTGGAGGGATAACCTTTTTCACTTTATCTAAGGAAGCCTCTTCCATTTTGTTATTCAGGGATTTGTTCTGTTTTTATTATCTTCAAGACCTTAAAATTATTTCTGGCCTTAAGATTCAGATTTGTTTTAAATATTATATGGATGATTGTAGAATTAATAACAATGTGTGACTAGACTGGCTTTTGAGTCTATGCATTTATGTGCTAATGTTTGACAATTTATTTGAAGCCATCTAACAAAGAATTCTGAACTGAACAAAGAATTCAAGATCCTTTAAAAGATGAGCTCACTTCTCTTCAGAAGACTTTGTAAAGATCAGATTGCCCAATTCTCAAAGAATTTGGAAAGAATCTGAAAATTATGTGAGAAGGAAACCGGTGAAAGGGATTGAAGTCTTGTGCACAACTACAGAAAGCCTGTGCAGAAAACCTTTTCCCACAACTTTTGGTACCACAAATCCCAATCTTTTATACAAATATGATGCAAAGTGAATGAGCAAGCCAATCATTTGAGATTCAAAACTAAATCTTCCTTTGAAAAACCCAATGTTATAAGTTGTACTGAGGCCCATAGTTTTTCCTGAAAACCTAATTGTTGTAGTAGTATTACTAATGAAAATACTGAATCAAAAGTTTGTCTAAGATTTTTCATAAATTACTTCTCTTCATTACAGTCTTACAAGGTTTATAGTGGTACACAGTGAGGCCCTAAGTGCAGAGTGCCAGAGTAAATGATCTCCTTGACACTTCTTGTGTTATCTAGCAAAGTTACATAATGCCTTGAAGCCTCTGTTTAGTATCTGTAAAATGCGGATAATGATATCATCCATCTCATGGATTTGTTATTGAGTGAGTGAAGTCACTCAGTCATGTCTGACACTTTGTGACCCCAAGGACTGTAGCCCACCAGGCTCCCCTGTCCATGTGATTCTCCAGGCAAGAATACTGGAGTGGGTTGCCATTTCCTTCTCCAGGGGATCTTCCCAACCCAGGGATCAAACCTGGGTCTCCCGCATTGCAGGCAGATGCTTTAACCTCTGAGCCACCAGGGAAGCCCGGATTTGTTATTAGGGTAAATTAAGTTAATAAAGCAGTAAGAATAGTTACCGTCACATTATATTGTTCATAATATAGTAACTGTTATTGTTACTCCTATTTTCAGGAACTAATGGTTAATATTTCTCAGGAAGATCAGATACCTTTTTCAAGATCACACAATCGAAAACAGCCAATGGAAGGAAACTGAAATTAGGTCTTCCTGGCACTAGAAACACTGTCCTTTCCAATTCATCATACCATATTTTTATACTGCTGCTGCTGCTGCTAAGTCGTTTCAGTCGTGTCCAACTCTGTGCGACCCCATAGACGGCAGCCCAGTAGGCTCCTCTGTCCCTGGGACTCTCCAGGCAAGAATACTGAAGTGGGTTGCCATTTCCCTCTCCAGTGCATGAAAGTGAAAAGTTAAAGTGAAAGTGAAAAGTGAAAGTGAAGTCGCTCAGTCATGCCCGACTCTTAGCGACCCCATGGACTGCAGCCTACCAGGTTCTTCCGTTCATGGGATTTTCCAGGCAAGAACACTGGAGTGGGGTGCCATTTCTATACTATCACAGCACTAACCTTTGAACTCTACCTAATCATCAATGAACTGTGTCTTTTGAGGAAATTCATGAAATATGCTAATTTAGTACATCATTGCAATCATTTTCAAGATATATAACACAGCCATATTGAATATATCCCTCTAAATTCTCTGCATCTGTTCTGAGAAAACTTATCTCTTTGTCTGAAAGTTTCATTCCCTACCTGCTTGAGGAGCAGATCTTGCCAAATGAAATCAGAAAGTCAAAATATAAAATAGATCAGCAAGAAATAGCTATTCTTGAGTCTCTAGTAGGAACTCCTACCTATCCAACCTCTCCTGCTGCTGCTGCTGCTGCTAAGTCACTTCAGTCTTGTCCGACTCTGTGTGACCCCACAGACGGCAGCCCACCAGGCTCCTCTGTCCCTGGGACTCTCCAGGCAAGAATACTAGAGTGGGTTGCCATTTCCCTCTCCAGTGCATGAAAGTGAAAAGTGAAAGTGAAAGTGAAAAGTGAAAGTGAAGTCGCTCAGTCATGCCTGACTCTTAGCGACCCCATGGACTGCAGCCTACCAGGTTCCTCCATTCATGGGATTTTCCAGGCAAGAACACTGGAGTGGGGTGCCATTTCTATACTATCACAGCACTAACCTTTGAACTCTACCTAATCATCAATGAACTGTGTCTTTTGAGGAAATTCATGAAATATGCTAATTTAGTACATCATTGCAATCATTTTCAAGATATATAACACAGCCGTATTGAATATATCCCTCTAAATTCTCTGCATCTGTTCTGAGAAAACCTATCTCTTTGTCCGAAAGTTTCATTCCCTACCTGCTTGAGGAGCAGATCTTGCCAAATGAAATCAGAAAGTCAAAATATAAAATAGATCAGCAAGAAATAGCTATTCTTGAGTCTCTAGTAGGAACTCCTACCTATCCAACCTCTTCTGCTGCTGCTGCTGCTGCTAAGTCACTTCAGTCGTGTCCGACTCTGTGTGACCCGACAGACCGCAGCCCACCAGGCTCCTCTGTCCCTGGGATTCTCCAGGCAAGAATACTGGAGTGGATTGCCATTTCCTTCTCCAATTCATGCATGCATGCTAAGTTGCTTCAGTTGTGTCTGACTCTGTGTGACCCCATGGACAGCAGCCACCAGGCTCCTCTGTCCAGGGCATTCTCTAGGCAAGAATACTGGAGTGGATTGCCATTTCCTTCTCCACCCGACCTCTCCTACTTCACTATTTACAAAGCACAGTCATACTGCTCAGCTTTTCACTTCCATTCCATAAGAAGTTTCTGTTTCCTCACACAAAGTCAAAACAGTTTTGTGAGGCAAAAAGTGACAAAAGGTCTGAAAATAGGATACAAAAGTAATCGCTCTTGTGGGCACTAGAAATTGAACTATACCCTTTATGGTATCTTTAAGTTTTTTTGAACATACATTTCTTGAGTACTTCTTAGCTGAACATTGCTAAACCAACTGCTAATTACCATAAAAATTAAAAAGAAAAAAAATTCTAGACACTTATAATCTTCAAGAAAAGATGTGGTATGTTCAAAGTAATATAAGGTAGTAAAAGATAACTGCCTTTAAAGAGAGGCACAGACACCAGCATCATTTATCCAACCTATAAACCAGGAAGTCATTCTTAATTCTTCCCCCACAGCCAATCAGTCAGTTGCTGAGTCGAACTGATTTACCTCTAAAATGTACACAGATCTGACATTTCTTGTCCCATCCCAATTATCACTCTTTAATTCTAGACACTTATCATGTCATCTCTGACTAGATAATTGCATGAACCTTCTAACTGCTCTTCCTGCCTTTAGTTTTATCCTTTGTTCAAATATTTATTGAACGTTGGAGAAATGATGGGCACCATGGGGCAGTCTGGGTGCTGGGAGCTAGGGATAAAAGACTCAGATACCAGGCTATAAGTCAAGTGGGGTTCTCATACAAGCTTCATGTTTCTATCTGAAGTAAGTGCCATCCAAAAGCCAAACGTGATGGTGTCTTTTACACACAGTGCTCCTGTCCCACTTTAAATCTGTTGTCAGTGACTTCCTATTTTCTAAAACACTAGTCATGAGCTAGTTCGTTAGAAGCCATGGGGTACTTTTTTCTCAAAAATTTCATATATGAGCACAGTCATAAATCATAAAATGTGTGAAACTTCAGGGTGTCAGTTATATGCTGGAATTCCTTCAGGTACCCCTCCATATTCCATGGAGGAAGCGTGCATAGGAGGGAGGGGTACTCAGGTTATCAATGTCCCACCTAAAGAGAAACTTTGTTACCTCCAAATATACTAAGCAAGACACTCCATGACCTGACCTTTGCTTACTTCCTCAGCGCAACACTTGGCTTTTCCTCCTTGATCTTTATGTTCCTGCCAGTAGATCTGCCTGTAAGGTCTTAAGAATGATCCTCCTAACTCATGCTTCTCAGCTATGTTCATATTAGTCTCTTTGCCTTGATAAATTTTCCTTATTCTTTAAGGTTTAGCCAATACTACACTTTATATAAAGTCTTAGCCAATTCCCATTTTCTCTTGTGATAAAATTTAAATAACGACTTACCTTTTTAATAACATACTATTTTACTGGCACTGAGATATGTGCTTTAATTGTATACATTTAATCTTTGCACTGTGAAGTGTACATTTTGTACTTCATGTCCTATACATAAAGAAATTATGCTTAGAGGAGTTAAGTGTGTTGATGGATTATAGCTGGGGAGTGGTAGAGTCTTGATTAGAATCCAGGAAAGCCAGATTCTTAAGTTTTTTCCATTGTAACATAGTGAATATACATCCATTCTTACACATATTAGACTGCACTGGATGCATCTGTCTCGTAACTAGGGATACTTTTAAAAAATGTTATTATTTTTTAGAAATCTTAAGAATGCTTCAGTGAGATAGGAAGACCGTGCTTGTTCAATAAAAATTGCTTAAACTGGCCTTCAATTTTCAACCCTGTTTCTGGGAGAGGGAGGAGAAAGAGAAGAGAAAGAATTATTTGTCCAAGCAGGTGTGTGTGCATGTGCTCAGTCGAGTCTGACTCTTCGCGACCCCATGGACTGTAGCCCATGGGATTTCCCAGGCAAGAATACTGGAGTGGGCTGCCATATCCTCCTCCAGGGGATCTTCCCAACCCAGGGATCAAACCCACGTCTCCAGCACTGGCAGGTGGATTCTTTACCACTGAGCTACCCAGGAAGCCCAGGTAAGACTGAGTGCTCACTCAGTCACTTTCAACTCTTTGCGACCCCATGGACTATAGTCCACCAGACTCCCCTGTCCATGGGATTTCCCAGGCAAGAATACTGGAGCAGGTTGCCATTTCCCTCTCCGTCCAATCAGGTGGTGTTGCATAACTTCAACTATTTGCCATTCACTAGGGAGGGAATTTGAAGCTATAGTTCTACAGGCTAATCCTTTACAAATGATTAATGGACAAGTGTTTTATGTTTGTAACATACAGGAAAAGTGAATGTCTAGGTAAATGAAAATTAAACAACAACTCAATAACACAAAATTCAATCCCAAATTTCTTAACATTAGGTTCAGTTGACATTATAGTACTCTGTCAAGAGGTTGTACTCTTAATTTCTGTATTTACCTCTTTGTGGGCGTAACAACTGTGAGCCTTCTCTGCCATTTCTGGAAGACTGAATCTGAACAGTACTAGTACAGAGTCGTTTTTTCTTTTTCCAAAATTAAGAGCAAATTTGCTTGGCATTCTTATTTTGCTTATGAAGCATTTCAGATGAGTCAGCAATGCAGTCAACAAGTCTTCCAAAACTAAATAGTCTCTGAAGTTTACTGTGGCAGCAAGCATGAAAGTTTGTGAGTGTAACTACTAAACAGTAAGTATACACTATGTATAAACCAGGCAATATAAACATTATATTTTGGATGACAACTTTGCCACTTTCATGTCTCCATATCCTGAACATAGAATATGGCCAAGGTCAGGTCATGGAGCATGGGTAAATATTTCTTCCTTTAATACATCTGGGGGAAAAGAGGTAGTCTTCTTTAAAGAAGTCTAAAACAACATCTTAGTCCCATCCTTTTTATAGTTTTTGATGTTTTTATTTTTCAAAGGATTTATACCATCTATTCCTCTGTTAAGCATATTTAGAAAACATAGGCAAAATATTCTGAGTTCAAAATTTCTTCAAACTGAGCATTCTTTTTCATCAACCTTCATTTATCCTATTTTAATGACGTTATTGAAACTGCAGCACTTTGGCTACCTCATGCGAAGAGTTGACTCGTTGGAAAAGACTCTGATGCTGGGAGGGATTGGGGGCAGGAGGAGAAGGGGACGACAGAGGATGAGATGGCTGGATGGCATCACCGACTCGATGGACGTGAGTCTGAGTGAACTCCGGGAGTTGGTGATGGACAGGGAGGCCTGGCGTGCTGCGATTCATGGGGTCGAAGAGTCAGACACGACTGAGCAACTGAATTGAACTGAACTGAATGACGTTATTTCTTTCTTACATATAATTTACTCAGCCTTTGTACTTTATAGAACATTGTTATTTTCATCCATATTTTCTTTTAAAAATTTTTAAGAAACCTTTTGTTCTGTATTGCGGAATAGCCAGTTAACAATGTTGTGATAGTTTCAGGTGAACAGTGAAGGAATGAAGGAACTCAGCCATACAAAGGAGACTGAGTCTGAGTAAACTCTGGGAGGTGGTGATGGACAGGGAAGCCTGGCGTGCTGCAGTCCATGGTGTCACAGAGAATCGGACACAACTGAGCAACTGAACTTAACTGAATACTGATTCTCCCCCAAACTCCCCTCCAATCTAGGATGCCACATAACATTGAGAAGAGTTCCTTGTTATTAACTGATAGTCTCTTTTCATTTTTCAATCTATGATGGGTCTATCTGTGACAACTTTGTTATAGAATCTAGATCAAGGAATTCTGCCTTTTTCTAACTCTAGAATCCCTCTCTTGCAATTGACCATAGTCTCTTACTTGGGGAGATGATAAGAAGATTGCTCATAGATTCACTTTGCACCCTTCTTTTTATCATGTTTCACAGGAACAGGTTTCTGAACGCAAGAGACATCACGATCTTTTTCATCCAGCTTTTTAATGTTATATAAAACATCATTCTGTACCTGTTTCTAAATTTAGCTTTAAGTGTTTCTAATTCCACCAAGAGTAGATAATTGCTTCATTTTCTGCAGTTACTGTTCTGCATTAAAAATCACACAAGAATATTTATTTAGCCTTCATTTGTATCACTTATAAACAGTTTTTCCACCTAGAGTTCAAACCAGAGTGGAAGTAGCAATACTTAAGTCATAGTAATAGTAACAATTAAAGAATGTTGATGCTTTTGTAGAGTAGATATGTAAAACGAAAAATTACCACTGCTGATATAAAATCTTTTCCTGATTTTAAAGCTTTAATATACCTTTTACACTGATACTGCTAAGTCACTTCAGTTGTGTCCGACTCTGTGCGACCCCATAGACGGCAGCCCACCAGGCTCCCCCATCCCTGGGATTCTCCAGGTAAGAACACTAGAGTGGGTTGTCATTTCTTTCTCCAATGCAGGAAAGTGAAAAGTGAAAGTGAAGTCGCTCAGTCGTGCCCGACCCTCAGCGACCCCATGGACTGCAGCCTTCTAGGCTCCTCCGTCCATGGGATTTTCCAGGCAAGAGTACTGGAGTGGGATGCCATTGCCTTACTATATGCTATTTTTACCATGGTCTCTACTCCATGCAATGGCACCCCACTCCAGTACTCTTGCCTGGAAAATCCCATGGATGGAGGAGCCTGGTAGGCTGCAGTTCATGGGGTCGCTGAGAGTCAGACATGACTGAGTGACTTCACTTTCACTTTTCACTTTCATGCATTGGAGAAGGAAATGGCAACCCACTCCAGTATTCTTGCCTGGAGAATCCCAGGGACAGAGGAGCCTGGTAGGCTGCCATCTATGGGATCGCACAGAGTCGGACACAACTGAAGCGACTTAGCAGCAGCAGTTACTCCATGCATAATAAAAAGATCCATAGGCATAAAAATACATTTTCTGGACTCCCCTGGTGGTACAGTATTTAAGAATAACCCACCTGCCAATCCAAGGGACAGGGTTTGATCCCTGATCCTGGAAGATTCCACATGCCTTGGAGCAACTAAAGCCCATGCGCCACTGCCGGGAGCCATCTCCTGGCATATTGCATATTGAGTGCAGCACTTTCACAGCATAATCTTTCAGGATCTGAAATGGCTCAACGGGAAGTCTATCACTGCCAGGAGCCAGTGTGAGGAACTCCGCCCGTGGCAAAGGTCATGAGGAAGGAGGCTCGGCATACACAAAGGCGGGATCGAGCCTCAGGAGTCCCCCTGGAAATTCTCGAGCATCTACCCCCAAAACCAGAGTCTGCCTACTTTCTGCTTTGTGCTTTCACCTACACCTCTGACTTTATGGGGGGCTGTCCCCCACTACCTCTCTCTGAAAAAAGAGTTAGCTTACAGCTCCAGTTAATAATTCCTGGGTGTGACAGTGTTTCAACCTAAAAACTCCTTTGGAAATCCTCTAGCCTGCCTGAATAGGTTTTTCTGGCCACATATGATTGTTCAGAGCCTCCCAACTGTGAGAGGCAGGAGATATTCTAAACTGTCTAAACACAGATTCCTTTGAGTAGTTAAAAGATTGATTAGAAATTGTATTGGTGAAAGGTTTTTCACTTATTGGGCCAATGTTTGCTGCTAAGTCTCCATATCTCTTACCTATTGTGTCCTTGGCAGTGTGTTGATTGATATAATGGGTGTACAGAAATGTAAGTAGTAGCCTCAATGTTTGTAACCTTGGACCCTTGAGTTAATTCTTTTTCTTGTTATAGCCCACCACACCTTTGCCCTATAGGATTGCAACTTTTATCTAATGCTTTCAGAGGGTGGCACCTGACTTTAGAATAATCACCTTTAGAGAAAAATAAGTTTCTTAAAATGTTAACAGGCCTCCGGGCCAGAAGATGATGCAAATGACCTAAACTTTTGCATATGATAAGTTTGCAGGAAGAAAGCCTGGCTTACTGCATGACTCTACCCCTTCCCCCATTATCCTCTATGCATAACTTAAGGTATAAAAACTACTTTGAAAAATAAAGTGCGGGCCTTGTTCACCGAAACTTGGTCTCCCCATGTCGTTCTTTCTCTCACCTTCTGGCTGAATTATTCAGCCTCTTTTCTCCCCTGAATTTCCTCACTGAGCTATCCTTATTTCAGCCTCTTTTCTCCACTGAATTTCCTCACTGAGCTATCCTCATTCTATTACTCTTTATATCTTTGATGAGTATTTAAATAAATAGGTCGCCGATGCCGTCTCTCCTTTGAATACCCTGGATCAGCTCTAGGGCCCAGGAGCCACAACTTCTGAGCCCATGTGCTGCAACTAATGAAACCCACGCGCCTAGAGCTTCTCTTGTTCTCCACGACAAAAGAAGCCATTGCAAAGAGAAGCCCAAGCACCACAACAGAGTAACCCCTGCTTGCCACAACTAGAGAAAGCCCGTGTGCAGCAACGAATACTCAGTGCAAACAAAAATAATAAAATATTTTTTTAAATACATTTTTAAAGGGGGAAGTGCTACTGAATGTATTAGATAATAATGTACCTTTTCATAATAATTTTTCAAAGAAAAAAGAAAATAAACACTATAGGGGAGGGTACTCTTAATCTCAGTTGGTGAACAAATCCCCTAGAGAACAAAATAAAATACTATTATTATGGTCTTGGGATAGGTCAAATTTCTTTCTTTCTTCTTGTCAGCACGTGGGATCTTAGTTCACTGATCAGGGGTTGAACCCACGCCCCCTGAATTGGAAGCAGTCTTAAACACTGGACCACCAGAGAAGTCTGGGATAGGTAAAAATTTCTTAAATAGAGCAAAAACCATGTAAGTCTTAAAGAAAAGAATGATGAATTGTAATAAACTAAATTTGGTACTTGCATTTATACAAAAGCATCAAGTGTGTGAAAAGTAAGCCAAATAATAGGTTTGCAAACTCACACATATAAACTATAAAGGGCTGATATCCAAAATGAAAAAGAACTCCTAAAAATAAAGAAGAAAAATATAAACTAAATAAAATAGGCAATGTCTTGTACCCTGCAAGATATCTACATTACCAATAAACATTTGTAAAAAGTGTTCAAATGCATTAGTAATCCAGAGAATACAAACTAAAACTACAGTGAGATACTACTATATTGCTATCAGATTCATTAAAATTTTTGTTTTAATACAAATAAAAAATAAAGATGACCATTTCCATTTTTTCCACCCAAAATAAATGACAACAAAAGTAAAAATAAATAAATAAGTAGGGCTACATCAAACTAAAAAGCTTCTGCACAGCAAAGGAAACCATTAACAAAATGAAAAGTCAATAAATTGAATAGGATAAAATATCTGCAAATTATATATCTGATAAGAAACTAATATCCAAAATATACAAAGAGCTCATACAACTGAACAGTGAAAAAAAAAAGAGGGGCAAACTATCCAATTAAAAAATGAGCAGAAGAATAGATATTTTCCAAAAAAGACATACAGGCCAACAGACACCTGGGTACCTGAAAAGATGCTCAACATCACTAATTATCAGGGAAATAAATGCAAATTAGAGCCAAAAAGAGAGATGACTTCACATCTCTTAGAGTGACTATTATCCAAAAGACAAGAGATAACAAGTATTGGTGAAAATATGAAGAAAAGAGAACTCTTGTGTACTGTTCATAAGAATAGACATTGGTCCAGTCACTATAGAAAACATTATGGAAGTTCCATGAAAAGTTAAAAACAGAACTATCATGAATCAGCAATTCTATTTCTGAAGAAAACGAAAACAGTAACTCACAAAGATATATGCACCTTTAAGTTCATTGCAACATTGTTTACAATAGCCAAGATATTGAAACAACCTAAGTATCCACTGGTAGATAAATGGATAAAGAAAATGTGAGAGAGATATATATATATATGATAAATATGTGCATGCTAAGTTGCTTCGGTCATGTCCAACTCTGCGACCCTATGGACTGAAGCCTGCCAGACTTCTCTGCCCATGGGATTATCCAGGCAAAAATACTGGAGTGGGTTGTCATGTCCTCCTCTAGGGGATCTTCTGAACCCAGGAGCAAATCTTCTCTTATGTCTCCTGCATTGGCAGGTGGGTTCTTCACTTCTAGTGCCACTGGGGAAGATACATATCTGTATCTATATCTATATCTATATCTATATATACACACACACATACAGTGGAATATTACTCACTCATTATTTCATTCAGAAAGAGTGAAATCCTGCCATTGACAACAACAAAGATGAACCTTGAGGGCATTATGCTAAGTGAAATAAGTCAGACAAAGAAAGACAAATACTCATGATCACATTTATATATAGTATATAAAAACAAGCAAACCAACCCAAAATCAAAGATAGACAGAACAAATTGATGGTTGCTTGCCACAGGTAGAGGGTTGAGGTGGGTGGGAAAAACGGGTCAAAAGGTACATACTTCCAGGTATAAAATAAATAAATCATGGGGATGTAATATACAGCATGGCAACTATAGTTAATAATACTGTATTGCATATTTGAAAGTTAAGAGAATAAATCTTACAAGTTCTTTTTAAGAACAAGAAAAATTCTGTAACTGTGTGATAATAGATACCAACTAGGCTCATTGTGGTGACCACTCTTCAATTATACATGCAAATATTAAATCATTATGTCATACACCTGAAACTAATATAATGTATGTCAAATATACCTCAGTTTAAAAATAATAAAGTATGGTCATTTTCACGTGTAGCAAGGATGTAGAACAACTTCATATACTGTTAGAAGAAATATAATTTTGTATAACTACTTAGAAAAATATATTGGGTTTATCTGTTCAGTTTCAACATATGTGTACTATATGACACAGCAATTCAATTCCCAGGTACATACAAGAGTTCAGAGTGGCTTTATTCATCATAACCTCAAATGGGAAATGACACAAATGCCAACGAACAAGAGAGCAGATAAATACATTGTGGTATTTTCCTACAATGGGTGATATTCTGGAATAAAAATGAATAAACTACTTTCAGTCTTAACAATGCCAATGAATCTCTCAAACAAAATATTAAGCAAAATAAGTCTGACAAAAGGGAAAATATACTATACAATTTCATTTATATAAAGTTCAAAATCAGGCTAAATTCATCTATGGTGTCAGAAACTGGGACAGCAGATACATCCAAGGGGAAGGGAAAATATATTTATTTAGATGGACAAAAAGGAATTACATATATTTTTCAAGCTGGGTGGTAATTAAACAAGTATGTTCTAACTCATGTGATAACTGACTTTTAAAGAAGGTTTTTATAATTTTTCTGTATCTATGATTTGTGGAAAATTATATTTTTGAAAAGAAAATGTATTTAAATTTACTCATGAGAGTTTCTGAATCAAAGTGTGTTAGTTTCCTCATTGCTATAGCAAATTATGATGAGCTTTGTGGCTTAAGAAAACAAATGTATTCTCTCACAGCTTTGGACACCAGAAGTCCAAAATCAGTATTACTGGGCTAACATGGAGGTGTTGGAAGGACCACATTCCCTCCGGATACGTGAGGGGAGAATCTGTTCTTCACCTCTTCTAGTTTCTCTTGGCTAGAAACCACCTCATCCTGCTTTCTTCCTCTGTAATCACATTGCCTTCTCCTTTTCTTCTGTGTCAAATCTCTCTTAAAAGCAAACATGTGACAGTATTTAGGGCTCACTTGATAATCCAGGATAGTCTCCAGGTCTCAAGAGCTTACTTAAATTTATTCACATCTGTGAAGTCGATTTTGCTATTAATATATAAGGTGACATTCTTGGGTTTCAAGGATTCAGATGTAGTTATCTTTCAGAGACCCACTACTCAGCCTACCATACCTAGTGCTATTGACACTAATCACTATGAGTTCAGAGGGGGGAAAATAACCAAGTACTAGAATAAGCTGAAATTCCTCATAAAACAGAAGCAGGGAAACCGCACTTTCATGAATAATGGTATTGGAACACATAGAGAAAACAGGCCATCACAGTTCAAAAAAATGGCCACAAAGGATGCCAAGTAATAAAGAAAAACAAAGTTTAATGTAGTCCATTATTAATAAAAAAAAAGTGTGCCTAAAACATGGTATATTTTCATGAACTGAGAGAATATTAATTTTAGCTATATTTTCATATCAGAATTTATACCAGTGAAAAATTTAATATGAGTACATTTTAATGTGATAAAAGTAATTTTAATATGATAAAATATGATTAAATGTGAATATCATCAACAATTTTCATGTTGGTTTGTTTTCCACACTTCTGAAACCTTTGCCTTCTTTAAATGCCTGTGCTCATTACAGTTAAGCAGAGTTACTTAGGTTGCTAACGCAAACAAAATGAGAGAGTGTTGCTACAGATGAAGTATTTCATCATCACCCTGGCACTGCAACACGACTCAGACACAGTTTGAAAGCAGAAGAACCCTTTCACTACAATCCCTAGTTGGGTCTCTGAAAGCAATCCCTCTGGAAAATCAAGATACTTTCATACGTCTGCTCCTCACGTTATTGTTAGAATCGCAGTTTAATCCCTGGCCTTTACTGATGTCATTGGTTTGAAATGCAGGTCTGTTCCTTCAGGACAGTAGCTGGTGTCACTATACTATCCACAAATTTCTTCAAAACAAAAGGAGATTTTCTTTTGTGACATCCTTACAAAGAAAAAAATAATAATTTCATTGCCATAATTGAAAACTACGGTTACTACACAATTAAAATTTATTTTACTCTAATATAGTTCAATTATAAACTAGGCATTAAAATGATCTTTAAAAATAGGTTATGTAGTTTTAAGTGAGGTTATTGAAATACGTTCTTTTAATTCTGCACCCCTGACCCCTAATGCTGTCAAAGACAATGACTGAAAGCCTTTCCAAGGGCTTCCATCTGTCCTTTGCTTGAGTAGATCTACAGAGCAGACTCCATATGAACTTACACAAGCTTATGAATTTACATGGAAAGGGCAGATACATTCTCCTCTACCTGATTATGCTTTGGAACAGTTTTCTTATGCCATCCTTTTCTGGTGGGGCTATTAAAGGCATAGTGCAGATACCTCCCATTAGAAAGGTTAGAAGGAAATGGCAACCCACTCCAGTGTTCTTGCCTGGAGAATCCCAGGGACGGGGGAGCCTGGTGGGCTGCCATCTATGGGGTCACACAGAGTCGGACACGACCGAAGTGACTTACAGCAGCAGCAGCAGCCTTATGCTACAGCCAAGTTATGGCAATCCACAGCTGGGCAGAAATAATCCTCTTTGTTCTTGGATCCTGGGTGAGACAAAGGTTCTTGGGCCGGGCTTAGGCAGCCAAACTGAGAAAGGGACACTTAGGGTTTTTTGATATTTTAATACCAGCATAGGTATACTGATACTTATCAGGTGAACTTCAGACTTGTATCCATTGTACTCAGTGGCCATCTGTGCTCTTTTACATCTTTATGGAGAGGATGTTTATCCAAAAATTAAGCCCAGCAGTATTATGGTTAATGTATAATATATTGTTTGCCTAAAATAATACCTGCTTGAAAGACCAAGACAACTTCCATACATGTTTTCTACCAGTAACATTATTTTTCATATTTGCATTTTATTAATCACAATGAAATTTCACAATGTAGACCTACCAATACAACCACTTTGTTTCTATATTTATATATAAGACAAGACACACCCAGATTCTTTGAAAATAAGAGTATTTTGGACACCCATGCTACTCCACTCTTCATGTTATTGCACAGGGCATGTACAAGTCCTGTATTTCCCTTGTCAATTCTGATTTTTTTAATACTAGAATTACATTGGAATTATAATAGACAAAAATTATCATAATCTTACAAGAAATACAATGATCTTACATTTATAGGTAACATTTCTCTAAGCCCTTTACATAATTGTTCTGAATATTTACTCCAGCAATTTAAGAAAAGAAACTCTATAGTTAATCAATTAAAACAGGACATTTTTGAGTGTGAAATGGAGAGCTAGTAATAATTATTTCAGGACAACTGGCATAAAATGGCAATTGTCCCTGGCAAACTAAGATGGATGCTACCATATATATGAGAATTATTTTTTATCCTTACACAGTGGAAGAAATTGGCATTTCAGTTTTTAAGTATTGAAACCGATATTTCAATAATATGCCCACGTTTATAGTATTTACTAGGTGGCAGAATCAGGCCTGGCTCCTTGGGTAGCCTGCCTCCGGAGTCCTTGATCGTAACTGAAATCCTGGAGGACTGTCGTAGCATCAACACAAGCTAAGCTCTAAGGAACTGATGAGATAGAAGATTATAACATGTACAATTTGCCTTGGAAATAATCAGTTGTAACACCAGTTTGAACTGAGGAGAAAACTTTTTTTATTTGTGTTTAGATTTCACTTCATCATGAAGCTCTTTTTAAAAAAGAGCTTTCTTCTCTGTCACTTATGTTGTCTTAACTAGATTTGGTACGTTTTCAGCAGTCTTATTTAAATGTATTTACATAAAAGATAAGCCTTTATGAATTTATTTCTTGCTTCTTTAAAAACGGTTTGTGTGTGGGGGGATATATGGATTAAATATATTCAGTTAACATAGTTTAAAATAGTTTTTCATAAATTAGAAAATGAATTTCTAATTATTGTTACAAATTTTAGTTTTAAAATTATAATTATTTCTTAAAAGACTGTCCATGAATATGCAGATAAAAATATACTGTTCTTCCAATTTCATAAGCCTGTCAGGATAACAATGAATTTGATATATGATCTAAACTTAAAAAGTGACCCCTTTGAGGCTGCATTTTTGTGTTTTTTGTTTTGTTTTTTTGGTCCATTTTTCCTATGCATTACAGGTAAAGCATGTCAAACAAAAAAAGAACAAGAATTTGAATTCACCATGAACTAACAAAATGATAATCTGGAAGAAATAAGAATTAGCAAAAGCAAGGGGAGGCTGGCACTATTGTACTGCCCTGCATTCAAAATAATGGTGCCGCCCTGACCAGAGATTTTCAAAGGACACACAATCCTACAAAGGTTGGGTAAAGTAGGTTAGAAGAAGAATTTATGCCAACAAAAACTGTGCTTTAATCTTAGAATTTAAGGATTAATAAACAAAGGAACAATGTGGATATAAATTATTTTCTGGAAAAAAATATTATCTTATTATCTTATACTTTTCTGACTGAGTAAAACTCACAGAGAAAAGATTGAAGGTAAAAGGAGAAAGGCGTGGCAGAGGATGAGAGGGTTAGATAGCATTACTGACTCAATGGTCATGAATTTGAGCAAACTCCAGGAGACAGTGAAGGAAAGGGAGGCCTTGCATGCTGCAGTCCCTGAGGTCACAAGGAGTTGGACATGACTTGGCAACTAGACAACAACATGTCTCTAATGCTGAAGGAGCATGTCAAACAAAAAAAGAACAAGAATTTGAATTCACCATGAACTAACAAAATGATAATCTGGAAGAAATAAGAATTAGCAAAAGCAAGGGGAGGCTGGCACTATTGTACTGCTCTGCATTCAAAATAATGGTGCCGCCCTGACCAGAGATTTTCAAAGGACACACAATGCTGAGGACTCTAATGCTGAAGGAGCTAGAACTGAAAAGAAATAGATCTGATTCTTTACTGGGTCTTATGGCCCACACCAATGAAACACACCCTACCCCAACACATGCCTAATATGGAGGAAATTCAAAGTGTTCATCAACTTAAAAGGTCACTCCATTTGCCTCCCCTACGCTTTGGGATGAAAATTAAAGCCTCTGGGGTTGAGCCTGAAGTAAAAATCAACATTAGTTCCATCCTCCCCTTCCTCCCCTTTTCCTCCCTCGTATTTCATTCTAACAATCACATGCCACTGGATAATGGTATCAGGATGAGCAGTCACTGAGCTCACAAATTTCATCATCAATGTCTTTTAAAGAAAAAGAAAGTCTCTCTTCACCTTCACCTAATAAGCCTTTCATTAAATTGATTCTTGAATTTAATCCATTTTCTTTTTTGCTTATATATGTACTGTATATGTATTCCTTAAATTCAAGTCAAATTCCTAACTTCCAAGGAGAGGATATAAATACTTCAAATGATGCAGTCTTTGGTGACAGTGATATAGGGGTCCTTTACCAAAGGGGATTTGAATTTTTAAGGATGTGCTCATGTGCCATATATTCTTAATCAACAAAACAATACTTTCATAGATGTCCAGCAATTCAAAGAAAGGAAAGGACAAGGCAAGAAAAGACCAAAAATGAAAAATAAAACAATGTCTTAATTTCATGACTAATTGCTAAATTAGAATTATTTATCACTAGATAAAATATTTGATTAGGGTATATTCAATTTTAAAAATTATGCAGATTCTTTACCATCTGAGCCACCAGGGAAGCCCATAACAATTATTACTGATACGAACTTTTTTCTCCATCCAACAATACATCATAAAAAATTAAAATGATATATTAGTGAGTATTTAAATCTATTAAAAACATTTTCTAATGAGGATGGCCAGTTGTTCCCTTTCTCCATAGTTCTGGCCACTTGACAATAATATTAAGGGAATATTTTGATTAGACCAACTAGCTTAGAGTTAGCATGATGAATATTTTATAGGAACTAAAGATTCTTTGCTAACTAAACACACTAAAAATTTCTACCAGCTCAAACATTTTTACCAGCTAAACATTTACCAGTGTTTAAGTTATATGACATGCCTGTTAATATCTTGTTATCAATCATGATGTTTCTAAATATGACTAAGGCTTGTCTATGTTCACAAAGTTGGAAAGTGAATAAAATAGCCTGATAAGGTTTTCTTCTCCCCTTAAAACTTCTACAATGTTTCCATATTAGACCTTGATATGGGGAGTTCTGTTGTGTTATCTAAGGTATTGCCTTAATTTCACTTTATTTTGTTAAGCATCTAAAGGACTCAACCACACTTAGAGCATTGACAAACTGAAAATGCCCTTAGGCAGCTGTGATCCTAGATTCTGCAGGCTCCTCTACCTGTATATAAGGAAGGCTTTAAGGAGAGTCATATAAGAATATGTATCCTGGACTCTACTGTAAACCACTGGATGACAATTCCTTTAGGTGGGGCTCAAAAATATGCCAGCCTCTCTGGTGCCTCAGATGGTCAAGAATCTGCCTGCAATGCAGGATCAAATCAATGGGTTCGATCCCTGGGTTGGGAAGATTCCCTGGGGAAGGAAATGGCAACCCATTCTAGTATTCTTCCCTGGAGAATTCCATGGTCAGAGGAGCCTGGTGGGCTATAGTCCATAGGGTCGCAAAGAGTTGGACAAAATGTATGCTATAAATAAGTCTTCCTGAGAATACTGAAGTTTAAGCAGGTTTGAGACTCACCAATCTATATCATGGGCTTCCCAAGTGGCTTGGCAGTAAAGAATCCACCTGAAATACAGGGGATGCCGAAGATGCGGGTTTAGTCCCTGGGTCAGAAAGATCCCTTGGAGGAGGAAATGGCAACCCACTCCAGCATTCATGTTGGAGAAATCCCATGGACAGAGGAGCCTGGCAGGCTGCGGTCCCTGGGGTCCCAAAGAGTCGGACATATCTGAGCACACAAAATCTATATTACGAAAGAATGAAGATATTTGCCTGCAGGGCTTCCATCTGGTTTAACTGATGACTTGACACTAAGTCCCAGAGGAAAAGTTTTAGTTATGCAGATACCCAGATATTTTCCAAAGTGAAAAACCTCTGTGAATACTCTACAGCAAACTAAGGCACTACTCTTAAGAGACTTTGAGATTAGAGTTGTATGCTGTAGTCATAAAAACAAAAAAGCTTTTTGGAGGAAAAATTTCAGTCCCTATTTTTACAAACAATGAAACCATCAAATAAAGTAAACCCTACATCAAGTATTGGTGTTTACAAATCAAACATGCTCAAATGAACTATATCAAATGAATAAAAATAAATTAATGCATGATAGTTCAGTTGGTAAAGAATCTGCCTGCAATGCAGGAGACCCCGGTTCGATTTCTGGGTCAGGAAAATCCCCTGGAGAAGGGCTAGGCTACCCATTTCAGTATTCTTGGGCTTCCCTTGTGGCTCAGCTGGTAAAGTATCTGCCTGCAATGTGCAGACCTGGGTTCGATCCCTGGGTTGACAAGATACCCTGGAGAAGGGAAAGGCTATCCACTCCAGTATTCTGGCCTGGAGAATTCCATGGACTGTATAGTCCATGGGGTCACAAAGAGTTGGACATGACTGAGTGACTTTCACTTTCACAAGATAAATTAAGTAAGAAGCTTGAGATACATGAAGTTGAACCATCCAATTCATGAATTTGCTAGGTGTAGATCAGAGGCCATCCTTTTTAAATCCTCTCAAACTGCCCTGCAAAGTTTAATTAAACCAGATGCATTTTACCCAAGACTGGGTCCAGTTTTATGTAGAACAAGTATGAATTAGAGGTAACTCTTCATTCCTCTCTTCATTTATTTTAGGAGGCTTAGCTAAGAGTCGGAGATGACTGAGTGACTGCACTTTCACTTTTCACTTTCATGCATTGGAGAAGGAAATGGTAACCCACTCCAGTGTTCTTGTCTGCAGAATCCCAGGGATGAGGGAGCTTGGTGGGCTGCCGTCTATGGGGTCGCGCAGTTGGACATGACTGAAGTGACTTAGCAGCAGCAGCAGCAGCAGTTTAGGGAGAAAACAAATTTTTCCAATACAACTTCAGTTTGAATATAACTGACCCCTAGACATATAGAACTTAATGGTATCTAAAGAGGATTGAAGTTTGGGCTCCTGACTTAAGAGCTGTATATTTTGTCTCCTTCCCTGCAACACTCAGACTTTATAGGACCTTGTGATTTTTTTAGGCATTTTCCCTCTCTTTCATCTTTCAAAACTTTTATCATTTGAAAAGTCTACCTAAAATTCCCTCCTGAAACAGGCCTCCATCACACTTTAATTCTTAGACCAAAAATTACAAGAGAAAATAGAGCTGAAAACTCTTAATTCCCCATTTTTTTTGTAAGTGAAAATAAGTACATTTATATTATCTATGTAGATGAGGCACTGTGATAATTTGGCCTAATTACATGCTTAGCTAGACACGCATATTTAGATAACTTTTTTGCCCTTTAATATTTATGGGTCTAGAAGTCACTTCCTTTGGTTTTTATAACAAGTGTACTGCTAAGTTTAGGTATGCTTGTCTTACGAGTTTTGGTTGTTTCAGGAAAGTACCCTCTCCAGAAAGGATAACTGATCTTCTACTCTATCATTTCCAAATTCATCCTAAAGATTTATGTCAAGCCTCAGGTGGGTCTAATGAGTTCACAAATGTTTGCAAGGGCCTCTCTAAGTCAGGGGAACAACTAGTCATCTCATTCCTGGCTACACACCTGCAGGAAGTGAATTCCTTATGTTGAAAACAAAGACATGATCTTTGCCATGTGTATTTTCTATGTTAATTTGTTCAGGAGCACACATTTTGAGTATCAGCACATTTCCATTGCCACAGTTTGGTGACAGCCTCCATTTGGGTGTCTTTCATGTTCCCTGGATGGTAAGCTCCTCTCTGAGACGAGGCATGAGGCCTTATTTGGTGCTGATAGCTGAGCTCCCAGCTCAGCGGCTGGCACAGAAAATGTTTCTGAACTGAACTGAAATTTAGAAATCTCTAACACCTTTTGCATATGTTTTGGCTTAGGAGTCCCTTTGTAAATCTGCCAGATACAACTTATTTTTTAAACAATAAGTTTTCAAGAACGTCTCATCTATTGGGCTATAAACTTATATTTAAACTTGGGAAAACTATTTTAATGAAGATGTAAAAAAATATAAAAGGCTATTTATACAAAATCCACTTAACTTTTATTAAAATAAGTCTTAATTCCATTGAAATAGTCCTTGTGCTTAAATGTATGGCCAGTAAATGAATATAGGCTAATGTTTTTTATCACACTCATGTTTCAGCAATACTACTATTTTTTAAGAGATATGAACTAGTGTCTTTCTTTTACTGAATAAAGTAAACTGTGACTAAAGTCTAACAGCTTAAGTTTATAATCATAAAACTAACCTTTTAAAAAAGGTTATAAATCGTCAATGATTGCCAATTATTTTCTGGCTTCTTCATTAAGATTTTAGAAATGCATGAATACTGTTATTGCTTCCCCAAGATATTTCACCATCTCTATTACAGCCACTTTTCAGAGTGGAACACTGTCATATTTCTGCTCATATGAGGCTCTGGACCTATGATGTTCCAACTGTGTTCCCTGAAACACTGCTACAACACGACAGAGAAAATTGATTTAACTTGGTAAAACCTATATGTAGCTTGAGTTCTGATCAAAAGCCTGAGTGTTACAGAGACATTATCCTGTTTCTATTTGATAATAACAAAATAATCTGAGTCAGGGAACAAGATGTAGGTTTAATTGGTAGAAACCCAAGTGTAGGTTTGAGATCCAAACCTTGCAGAGGTCAAGGGCCCACTGCCAATATTCTTCCAGCAGTGGCAGAGACAGAACCAGGAGCACATTTCAAGGGGATGGACAGTGAGTAGAAGGCCACCCACACAAACCTTTGCTTGCTTGCTTGCTTCTTTCCACAGAATAGCATGAAGACAGATGCTGTAGGGCTTGAAAAATTCTGTTTGGGGAGACCTACTTCTTGGTGCGTGCATTTGCTTCTGTAGGTACCTCCAAAGCACAGTTTTGCATTTCTTCTTTAATTGATGTTTGTTTATTTAATGTCAGTAGTGTTGACATAGCTTTATTGTGTGACTTTAAATCAAAGGCAAACAAGATGAAATAATATGGATTTTCACTTAATTAACAAAGACCTTTATCCAGTTGAACAAACATGAGAAAATGAGATCACGGTAATATGAGCATTCTCTGTCATTTATTTCCTGACAACAGAACTTTAGAACAGATTTTAAGTATAGGACATATGAAAAAGAGTTACTTTCTCCTATATTCAGTAAAACTTTGATTTTTAATTTGTTCATACATCCATTACCCCTAGGCCATAAAAATGCCTATACTTACAAGAAAAAAGATATATATCATAAAGTGTTTTCAATGAGCACTGTTTCCAGATGAGTTAGTTTTGAAAATTTTTTATAAATATATTAGAAATAATTCAGCCATTTGTAACAATTTAATATGCAGTTGAATTCACTGAGTAGCATGATGTCACAGTCACCTATTTATTTGCAATGGTTTTCAATATTATGGGTCTGCTTTAACTATACAATAAAATACCCCAATTTTATAAATTACATCATTTTATGGCTATATCACATTTTATAAGAATTATTTGGAAGATATATCAAGTGAAATTAAATGGGTAAAGCCTTTAGAAAGATGGTCTTAAAGTTTAAAAAATGTAGCTATTACTACCATGCAATGTTAATTATTTCAAACATGTAAACCTGTGGCGGATTCATTTTGATATTTGGCAAATCTAATACAGTTATGTAAAGTTTAAAAATAAAATAAAATTTAAAAAAAAAAAAAAAAAAAAGAATATTCTTGAGTGCATATTATCTGCCAACTATTAGGCTCTGACAATACAATTTTGAATTAAACACCATATTTCTCTCCTCATAGAGTTTTTATTTAACGTTTAATTTACTGCTGTAAAGATTATTATGCAGTTACTAAAGAAATCTTCAATTATCCACTGATTAGAGAAAATATTGAGAAAGACTGGATACAATATAGGAGATTTAAAAAATAATAAAGCAAAACAAACAAAACTCCCACTAACACCTTAAAGCCTCCAAAATACAGTTGACTTTTGAGCAACATGGGTTTGAACTGTGGGTCCACTTATATTACACTTGAATTTTCTTTCAACAGTAAATTCTACAGTACTATACAATCCACCACTGGTTTAATCTGTGGACATGAAGGAAGTGCATATATAGAAGGCTGACTTTAAGTTATATGTAGTTTTTCCTCTGTGTGGAGGGTCAGCACCCCTAACCCCTGTGTAGGTCAAGGGTTAGCTGTGTATATACTCAGACAATAATACTTAATTAACCTCCTTAGCCATATCATTCATGATAACCTCTAAACTTATCATCTTTCACTCTGGCCTGCTGCTGCTAAGTCACTTCAGTTGTGTCCGACTCTGTGCGACCCCATAGACGGCAGCCCATCAGTCTCCCCCGTCCCTGGGATTCTCCAGGCAAGAACACTGGAGTGGGTTGCCATTTCCTTCTCCAATGCATGAAAGTGAAAAGTGAAAGGGAAGTCGCTCAGTTGTGTCCGACTCTTAGCGACCCCATGGACTGCAGCCTCCCAGGCTCCTCCATCCATGGATTTTCCAGGCAAGAGTACTGGAGTGGGGGCCACTGCCTTCTCCGTGACTCTGGCCTACTGGTCTATTTAACATAGTATGTGTGTGTGTGCTCAGTCATTTCTAACTCTTTGTGATCCCATGGGCTGTAGTCGACCAGGCTCCTCTGGTCCTGTAGCCTGCTAAGATCCTCTGTCCATGGGATTTCCCAGACAAAAATTCTGGAGTAGGTTGCCATTTCCTTCTTCAGGGGATCTTCCCGACTCAGGGATCAAACCCGTGTGTCTTGCATCTCCTGTATTGGCAGGTAGATTCTTTACCAACTGAACCACCTGGGAAGCCTCCTATTAACATGCCACAAACACATCCCAATCACTAGATCTCCATGTCTTGAATTTTGTTGTCTCTTTTATCTGGAATGTTCTTTCTTGAAATTCATTTTTATATCTTTAAAGATGCAAACCAAAGATCTAGATTTTCCTGGTCTCTCTAGTTCCATTGTCCATAGCACTTAATTTATAGTGCTTTTACTCTTCTTGATATTATAGTACCTAACTATAAATATATTAAGAGGAAGCACTATATTTTGCTTTTCTATCCCTGAGTGTCTAATTCAGTATTTTGCATATAATGTTGAATAAATATCTGTTTCATGACATTTAGCAATAGTTATCTAATAGTTGGAAATTATAGGTAATGATTCCAAAACTGCTTTCTGGTATTTCCTCAATTAATGTGCATAAAACCTACAGATTTAATTTATGTATAAGGAAGTTGATTCTTAGGTTAAGTTTTTTGTCGAGATTATATAACTGGTGATTATAGAAACTAGCAATGGTGAAACTGAGGCCTGAGGTTAAAAGAAAGACTGTTTTCTGAGGAGTTCAGTGTTTTTTTCCATAATATTATAGTCAAAATTCAAATTAAAAGAAATGTATTTGAACAGTTAAAACCTCACTTTAATAATATCTTTCTAACACAGTTATTTTTACTTCTACTTCTTTTCATAGTTCTTTAAGAAGCAGTCATGCCACCTGGTTAAAGTCTACTTTATCAGTAAATTCCATGTTGATGGCTATGCATAATTACAATCAGCACTCCTGCAAGGTGCTAGGGCAGCCAGATAAGGTGTTTGTTTTGACTGAAAACTAGGCATTCTGAAGAAACAGTAACTTAATGTTGAAGGGGCTCATTCTTTTAATTTTTTGTAACTCTAAAACAATCTAAAATAATCACTCAACATATAAAAAATTTAAAATATATAGAACATTATATGCATTTAGAGACACTGCATTTTAACATAATATTTCTATGGTATAAAAATTAAATAAGACATATTTGCTTAACTAGATGTGCTTAGAGAGAACACAGAGAGTAATGTGACACTGAAGATGTGGAAACAATGATGCTTGTGAACCAACAAAAATGAGTAGGTTTCTGATAAGCAGAACAAACTGAGAGAATTCCGGGTCCTCCTGGAATGCCTGTTTGAGGAATACTTATTTGGGAAGTATTTGTTAATATATGAGCTAAACAATAAATTACCAATTTAACATGCTACTGTGAGAATTAGTAATATTTTATGTTAATGGTTGCAGGAGAATATATTGAAATAATCAAAATATGTCCTTTCAAGCAAAGAGAAATATATTTATGCTGGTATATACATAAGGCAACTATTTTCATATTGGGAAAATATCCGAATGAAAATGGCAGTATTGGAAAATATCAGAGTTTAGAAATCACTAATACATAAAAATACTGTGAAATTAATCCCACTGTCTTTTGTATACAGTGTTGAGTCCATTGACCTCCCTGTGTTTCCCTTTCTTGTCCCAGGTGCTTTGTGAATGTGATAAATTTGAAACCAGGGAAGAAAATGAGGGTATAAAGTGGCATTATAGTGCTGAGTGCGTATTTATCAATTCTTTATATATTCACATGTATACACATACACACACACCCCACACACACACTAGTTAACCTTCTCCCTGAAGAAAATATCATGAAAGGGAAGCATTCTATATCTTTAGAGACCATATATGTAATGCAAATGAGTCAAAAAGGCCAGAAGATACTATAAACTGATGATAAATAGAAACTTTTTCAAATTCTTTTCCCATTTAGGTTATTACAGAACATTGAGCAGTGTTCCTTGTGCTGTATAGTACATCCTTGTTAGTTATTTGGTAATCTAGTTTAAATACAGCAGTGTGTACATGTCAATTCCAAACTCCCAATCTATCCATTCCTCCCCCCCATTTGCCCCCCAGTAACCATAAATTCTTCTCTAAGTTGGTGAGTCTGTTTCTGTCTTGTAAATGAGCTTATCTGTATCATTTTTTTTAAATTTTGCAGATTTTTTTTAATGCTGTGTAGATCTGTGGGTCAAACTGACCTGCAGGTAGCAAATTGTAACTTCTAGAAGAGAGGATGTTGAACTTCTGTCTTCCAGTTAAAACAAACAAAACAAATGACAGACTGATGCAGCATCAGAAACGGCAATCACTTCTTTTCTCTCTAGATCCCTCCTAATAATTTAAAATGGGATACTGATTATTAATATAGATATTCATTAGTCATATATTTGTAACCAGCTGATGACCATATGCTTTCCTCTCACGGGAAGCAAAGATTATTTATGAAATTTATATGATGATGTCAAAATGTGTTGTTTGGAGTAGGAGAAGGAGAGTTTATTGTAGTAGGCTGGAGAAATTCCACAAGTAGCAGATTGCAGGACTCCATAGCTGATGTCTATGTGATTCTATAGTTGCTATTGTAGCTATTCCAGGTGTCATAAAGGGAACTAGAACAAACAACTAACAACATCATGGAAAATAATTTATTATTAAATTGGGAATTACCCATATTAAATGCATTACAAGCTTGTTTTGTCAAAGCAGAAGCTATAACACTAAAATATACATTTAAAATTATGATAGACTATTTACTATTCATAAAACCTATGTTAAATGTATATTTAAGAGCATAAAATGCCTGGTATATGTCAAATGGATAAATTATGAGTAACTAAAATTTTAACTACAATGAGGATACAGGAGATTTTTCAAAAGGGTATTTTTATATAAAATCCTGGTATTATTATAACTCAGTAAAATTTTTAGTAACTTAGATGAATGAACTAGAATGCCCCCATACACACACAGATTTGGCAAGCTTGTAAGTAATCACATATGAATTTAATGTTATAATTAACTGTAATTAGCTACCAAAATGCTAATGTAAGTGTGGTTTTTAGCAGCAAAGAAAATCAGCATCTCATTACAAGAGAAGCAGAAACCACTTGATATATAAACCTACTTGTTCATAGATCAATTCTTAAATGTTAAGAGCACAAATTTTCTGTTACTTTTAACATTTATAGCCTCATAAAAACTCTCACAGAAGAAGTAAAAATGTGCAATATATGATGTTTTTCTACATAGCTTCATCCCTCGTTCTACATTCTTTGCCTTTGCCTTTCCAGACCCAACACCAGAGCCCTTGCACCAGAGCTGGATTCATATTTATGATGCTCTCCATGCCAGGCACTGTGGCATGAGGGCAGTGAATCAGAGGAGCCGTGAGCATCTCACATATGCTTTTGACTAATATGTTTTCCTTCTCCTGGTATTTAGAATCAGAGAATCTATTGGTAGAAGTATTATTTTCTTCCCCCAAACCAGCTTTTCCTTTCTTTTAAACACTATTTGCTTAAACACATCTTTCCAGTTTCTGGGATGCAGACTCCAGTATCATCCTTGACCCTCATTCCTTCATTTCTCAAAGCAAAAAAGAGCCTCAGATCTAAAGGTTTCATGTCGAGAATCTCGTCATCTGTAACTCTGACTTCAGGTCCCTCTTTCTTCCGGTTACTTTTTTAGACTTTACTCTCACTTCTCACCATTTCTTCCCTTGCCTTGTTACCATAGTTTATTTTTTATAGAACAGATGATCACAGATGATCAAAACCTTTCATGTCCATAAATTTTCAAAGTGTCTCTTTTTCTTGAAGAGTACAAGCCCAGTCTATAACTCATAAGCTTCCATGTTCTCCATGGTATTTCTGAACTCTTTTTTCCCCCAATATGAAGTTTCCACTAAGTCACCTCCTATTGTGTGCTAAGTACTGTGCGCTCCTCCTTATAGAAAGAGGTTCAATCAGAACCTTTCCTACCTGGAATTACCCTATCCCACTTGAATTGCATAAAACCTTTCTAATATGTCCAAAGTCCATCTGAAAAACTCCTTTCTCTTTCATGTGTTGTCTGATGACAGTAATCAAAACTGCCATCTTCCTTTTCCATGATTCCACAGCATCTTGTAGATGCCTCCATTAAAGTGCTCTGCAGACTGTATATTAGTTCTTTCCCCATCATTAATTTTTTTAAGAAAGTTATTATTTATTCCTTTTACTCAGCACATCCATTTGTTAAAAACATTTTCTTCGTTTTAACTGAACTAAAGTCAGCTGTCTCTTATTTTTATTAATCTAAATTAGGATATCAAAGTTTAGATATGCTAAATTACTTAATCGCGATTTCTTGGTCATTTAGTTCCAAAGGTAGTTCTCCTTAACACCCAGTCTCCTATGATGCTACCCACAATGACATAACAATAAACACTAACACTGCCAGTGGACATACCACATGTAGGGACCGTACCAATTATCTTTACATGTGTTATTCAGTTCTCACAACAACTCTATTGGTGTCTCTATTTTACAATGCATAAACTGAAGCATAGAAATGTTAAATTAGTTGCCCAAGATCATGCAGCTAATATAACACAGAGGCAGAATTAAATACAGCAGCTTGGTACCAAATTCTTAACGTTCTCTATGGGATTTGTATTTTAAAAGAGCACAGCAGAAAGAGTCACTTCAAAGAAGGTCTCTCTAATGGTAGAGTTGAAACACTTGTGCCCCCTGGGTGGAGGGAGAAAGACCTCCCCTGGAGCCCTTCAAATTACACCACAGATACATCTCCTTGCTTTATATTAGCAGCTTGCCTTGGAGGAATATGTGTATTTTTGCCCCAGTGAGTTCAGACTTTAATACTGCCCACATTTAATTTATATTCCTCTATAAAAGTCAACATGAGTTTCTGACTATAAATTTGTCATGCCTTACTAATGAACTAAATTGTGTTTCTGTCAGTGTTCCATTGAAATTGATATGACCTCATTCATTAGGACATAATGTATTTACAGCTGTAAGAAATGTACATGGGTTTCAAAAATATCCTCCTCAAAAAGCCAAAGGAAGAGTGGGTTGAAGAGTTGATAAAGATGTGTGGGAAAAAGAAAAAAAAAATTAAGGATGATTTGATTTCATTTAACTTCTACTATAAAATAATTTCTTAAATATACCACTTGCAACTGTTACTTCTTCATTTGCAGACCTTTAATTTTCTGCATTAAGTGCATGATCAGTTTCACAGCCCTTCCTCGTATGCTAGACTTTTTACAGAGCTTGCTCAAACTTATCCTTCTAAACAGAATTCCCATTTGGACATCTTACGTTCATTTACTAATTCACTTATTCCCCATGTTTGCTGAGTGTGCATTATGCTTCAGGCACTGTTCTAGATGCTGAAGATGGTTGAAGTGGTGAATACAATAAAGTACCTACCCACACTGCACCTGTATTTTAGTGGAAGAAACAAGTAAATAAAAGGCAATTTTTGTGTTTGATATATACAATATCTTAAAGCAACAATTCTCAAAATTTTGGTCTCAAGACCCCTTTCATCCTTAAAAATTATTATGTATATCAAAGAACTTGTTTTGGGTCTATGTTTAGTGATATTTACCATAACAGAAATTAAAATTGCAAAAGTTATAATATGTATTAATGTATTAAGAACAACCATAAAGCCCACTGCATATTAATGTTAGTAATGTGATTTTATGAAAACAACTGTATTTTCAAAGCAAAAGTTTAATGAGAAGAGTAGTGGTGTTTTACATATTTTTCAGCTCTCTTTGGTTTAATAGAAGAGAGTAGAATTTTCATATCTGCTTCTGCATTCAGTGTGTTACAGTATCACCTGTCATATGGCTTCTAGAAAATTCCACTATTCAATCATGAAAGAATGTAAGTGAAAACAGAAAGCAAAAACAATACATCTTACTACTACAATGGAACTAGTTTTTACTTTGTGGGCCCTCTTGAAAGGATCACGGGGGTCTCCAGGGATCCCCAGACCACACTTTTGAGAACCAGTGGAAGAAAGGAGGGAAACAAAGGGCACGGGCTCAGGTAAGAATTTCAGACAGGAGTCAGGAAATACTATTCCAAGGGAGTGAAAGTCTTGCTGAGGCCTGAAGAATGAGAAGGACCCCAAACAATTGTAGACAGAGAAAAGAAGAAGCATGAAGGACCCAGAGTATGGAAGAGATCAAAAATTGTTATAATGTGAAAGGAAGCCACTGTGGCGAGAATGCTGTGGGCAGGAGAAAGTGTAGTAGGAACTGAGGTTGAGGAGCAAGGCAGAGCCAGACTGAGCAGAGCAGAGGTCAGACACTAGTGGCCTGGGTTCTGGTCTAGACATCTGTCTTACAGATGTATTTTGTCTGCACAGTGCTTTTTTTTTTCCTTTCTTTTTCTTCCACTATTCTTATTGAGCCAAATATTTTCAAAAAGGGATTTCACATAAAAATCTGGATTTCTGGATGGTCTTAAATGGACCAGAATACCAAGAAAAAGAAAAGCTATTTTTACATGGGGCAGCTGAAGTGGAGTAGAACTTAATATAGCATTTGAGGAAGCCACAGGCTCCACCAATCCTCATGGCTTCTTCAAGACTGATGCCCTCCCCAGTGCTATCTGTTCTGGTCTGATTCACTGGTTAAAGTCACCTTTCTCTTCCCACACACACTGTGTGGGTGAGACTTCTCAGCAGGGACTCATTTTGCAGGATTTGGTTCTTGATTCTCTGTGAAGTATAAAATTATTGAATTGCAGTATACAGGGAGAAACACTTTCTCATTTGTTTTAAAAAGACAACCAGTCATTTTGTAGAAAGTAGATCATAAGGGGCAAGAGCAGAAGTTTCAATGAAATGTTCACCAGGCTCCACCCCTTTCAACTCTCAAGTGCACAAGTGCATCATGAATTTGGTTTTTGCTTTTGCCTTTCCCAATGATAAAGCCCTTCCTCCCACCTACACCTTACTTTACCTTTTCTTCCTCCAAGATCCACCTCAGAGCCCCTTTCTCAGAGTGGAGATGTTGTGGGAGGTATCCTTAAACCACAACTGCCCCTCTGAGACTCTTATGCTACTCCTTGTTTACACTAAGAATTCATAATCCATCATCTTACAATTTTTCACAGTATGAGTAATTTCAACAGTTAGACTGCAAATTCCTTAAGGGCCTGTCTATTGCTTCTACTAGTTAGAATAGACTGTTCCAACCAACGCCTACAAGAAAAAGTCACAACTAGCAGTTACAGTTCCTCAGGTATTCTCCTCACACTGTTTAGGCTCTCACCATCCCTTGCTTAGTGGTTGGTTGATACAATAGGCAAATGAATTATATCTATACAGTATGCAATTGCTTTTACCACAGATGTATCACCTTGTTCTATGCATTATTTAAAATGCTGTGGGCAAGTTACTTCTCTCTCTAGCTTCTTCATCTGTAAAATGAAGTTATAATAAACAACACTTTTCTCATGGGCTATTGTGAAGATTAAATGAGATAATACATACATAGTGCCCAGATTTTGTTAACTACGATCAGCAGTATGTCTTTTAGATGCCTGTTTTCATGTATAAGAGAAATGTCTGTGCCATTTATAAATCAGAAAAGGAGTTGTGACATTTATATAAAGTCCCCTCACCCCACTAAAAGGCACATGGAAGCATATCTGTTTGGGGATGTTAATTTTTTACTAATAAAAAGCATTTTCAGCATCCTTAGTATATATACATTTATACACACACACACACACACACAATGCAGAAGATATAAGAGACTTGGGTTCAATCCCTGTGTCAGGAAGATCTCCTGGAGGAAGGTATGGCAACCCACTCCAGTATTCTTTCTTGAGGCTCCATGGATAGAGGAGCCTCTCGGGCTACGGTCCACAGAGTTGCAAAGAGTCAGACACAACTGAAATGACTCAGCACGCATATTTATATATATATATATATATATATAGGCACTTAAAGTGCCTTTAAGTTCTATATATATAACTTAAAGGCACTTTTCTGGAGAGAAATTTATGAGTAATCAATTCATATATTAATAATTTCTCTAATGATCTATTTTTTAGTATCTTTGGAATTTTAGATTATCTTCCATTATGTTTTCAGTATCAAGCCCCATAATCTTCATAGGTACTACTATGCTACACAGGTGGATTGAGCATTTTAAAGAAACATACAAGGCAGAATACAGAGAAGTAAAATGATTAAGACCAAAGACTCCGAAACTAGATGTCTTGGCTAGGGCCCTTGATCTACCGCTGGTTTTGTGTCATAAATGACTTCTCTGTGCCTCATTCACCACCTATAAATTGGAGCTAATGATAATATCTAACTTATAGGGTTGTTCTAAAGATTAAATTAAATGAGTAATTTACAATGTATGTCTTAAAATATAACAAAGCATTATCAAGTTATTTAGCAAACAATTTAAATATAATTGATATTGCTTTTTAATCATTAAAAGCATTTTTTTTTCAAAACTGTTTTGAGCTATTCAGCTCTTTCTGCAATATAAATAAAAGACACTCTGATAATATTTAAATTAGGTTACACAGAAAATTGATTTTTTTTTTCAATTTTCTTGTCAGTTTGATTTGTCATATGAAAAATACTTATTCTCAGGCTGCGTGAAAACACTTGTCAGTAAAATGAAAATGCTACTGGTCTCAAAAAGCTCCCATTTCTTTGCTCTTTCTATCACTGCATTGCTTCCAGCAATTTCTGGGGAACTGCTTTCAGTCACGCCAAACTGGACCCAAGAGATTGCAATGATTACATCCCAGTGGTGTTGACATTCAGCTTTGTCCCACAAGCTGCTTAAGACAGGCAGGGCGCCATCTGTCATGTTAGAGGGCCACTAGCTAGCTGTAAGTTGTGGAGATTACATTTCTGATATACAACAGTTTGCTTCTGAGCCAACCCTGTAAAGTCCAAAGCAATTATAGTTATCCTGGAAAAAGATAATGATAAGATTATGAATATATGTTGATCATATACAAAATCTGAGCACAGTATCACAGGAAATGTGTAAATCATTCTTAATGATAAACTTTCTCTGCAGAGGCTACCATATATTTTTAACAACTGTTCTAGCTTACTATGCATTCCCAGTTATAATATTTGTTAGTCATGTCCTACTGAATTTTTTTTTTTTCATATTTGGAATGTTTTGCCTCATTCTCCTACAACTGTTAAGTTCTTTGTATCCTGAGATTCTTTAACTTTGGCAGAAACACTTTCCTTTATACTAAATGATTATTATTTTTAAAATTCCTTTAAAGAGTGATCTAAAGTGTAACTTTAATTATCATATGTTCCACCATCTAATCTTATCTCAATGTTATCTTTGGCCATTAGTGATAATGGCCACTGATGTTTCAAACAGTATTTTTACTACATTTCTCTTTAAATACACTTATTAGTTGACAGATGGAACTAAAAAAAATACACACACACACACACACACACACATATATATATATTCACATTGATTTTTCCTTCTTTTCTTAAAATTAAATTTCATTTTTACAGTTTTAGAATTATGTACTCTAAATATTTCCCCATCCTAGTCTTTTATTCTGCATCAATATATGGCAGAACCAATACAATATTGTAAAGTTTAAAAATAAAATAAAATAAAATAAAATTTGTGCAAAATAAATAAATAAATAAATCACTGTGAAAAAAAAGAAAACAGATTTAACAAAGTATTTTGTATTTAAAATTTTTTCTCCAAATTAACTCATGGACATTGAAATGTAAAATATAGTTTATGACATGTGAGGTTGAATGTAGTGCAACTGGAAGCAATATGACTCAAAAAAGGCAAAGTTTTTCTCAATAGATCTTATGTACTGAATTATCACTACAAGTGGAATTATTTCTTTCAACCTAAATCGCACTTTTGCTTTTGCAATGACAAGGTTAAAATTTATACATTATTTGTTCAAATTTAATAACTTTTGATGATTAGAGCCTTTTCCATTAATGTGAATTTTATTTTCATGATGGAATTTATTGTATCTGTTTCAAGTTTTACAGAATAAAAATAAACATAATTTCACAAAAGTTTACATTGGGACACAGGTAATTTAGGAAGTTTTGTGTTATAAACTATAAAAATCAAAGTAATTGATCATATAGAGGCAGTGAAAAAGGAATTAAGAATAGTGCTCAAAGAGAATATATTCTGTATGATACTATAGTATGGATATCTGTCATTATATACTTATCCAAACCCACAGAATAATGTAAACTACGGACTTTGGGTGATAATATTGTGTCATAGTAGGTTCACTCGTTGTAATAAATATACCTCCCTGGTGGGGGTATTAATAATGAGGAAGGCTGTGCATGCTGAAGAGTATATAGGAAATCTCTGTACCTGACTCTCAATTATCCTATGAATTTAAAATTGCTCTTAAAAATGCTCAGGTTCTTAGCTTGGACACTGGGGTATTTAGGGCTGCCATTCACTAAATATAGGGCAAAGGAGAGAAAGATGTTTAGTTTGACATCTTGAATTTAAGGGTGCCTATGGGATATGGATTTTCACACTGGTATCTAGGACACAGTTCTACATAACTGTGGAGAGACCTCAACTGGAGATACATCTGGGAAGGATGATATCATGAAGATACTGATGGAAGGTTTGCCAGGAGTTGAGACTGTCCAGAGTGTGGAAGGTGGCCCTACAGACACTGGTATTTACGAAGTTGGTACAAAGGAGGGATCTGAAAAGATTAGAAATAAGTTGCGTTGCCTTAAAGGTAGAAAATAACTTGAAATAATATTGTCATTGAAGCCAAAGAAAAGAATATTTTCAAGGAGAAACGGGGTCCATTGCCTCGAATGTTATAAAGAGATCAAATCAGATAATGAAAAGAACACTAACATAGCAGTAAAGAGGTAGGAGACTCATCAGTGAGATAACATGGGAAGAATCCCAACTGCAGAGGCCTGAAGATGAAAGGGGAGGATTTGATGTGCAAAAAGCACACACAGAAATGCACATAAAGAGCTTGGTATTGAACAGGAGAAAACAGTTAGACACTGCTAGAAAACTGGACCTACAAAGCAATAGCTTAATGACTGGAAACATCTGAGCATGTCATTTAAGCAGGATTTGTTGGGGGACTTCCCAGGAGGTCCAGTGGTTAAGATTTCATCCTCCAATGCTGGGGGTGCAGATTTGATCCCTAGTCGCGGAACTAAGATCCCATGGGAATTGCAGATAAAAGTAAAAATGTAAAACAGAAACAATACTGCAAGAAATTCAATAAAGATTTTTTTTAAAAAGGTCCATATAAAAAATCTATATAAAAAAACAGAATTTGTTGGATACAAGGGACAAGAAGTGACAGAACAAAATCCCTTCACAGACAAAGGCTGTAGAATTTCAAAGCACAGGGAATCTAATAGTACTAGAAAGAGTAGCACTTGATTCTTTTCAGTCAGGGGGCAAGAGACAGATATAAAGGCAGCAAGACTGCAGCCACCTGATAATACTCACAAGATGCTGCAGAAGGAAGGGGGGGCCAGATTCCAAAAACATATAACACTCTTTCAGGACATGTATTAAATTATTCACGAAATGTTATGAACCATAAATATATGCATTTATTCATGAATATTTATTTATATACATGAATATAATTGGTCCTAGAAAAGTTTTCTTTCTAGTCATCCGCCCATCCATCTAGTTCTGTGTGCATGTATGTGTATGCACTTTACTTTCACCACCAGACACATCCACACCTGGGCATTGCTTCCACTTTGGCTCAGCCTCTTCATGCTTTCTGGAGCTATTCCTCCGCTCTTCTCCAGTACCCTATTGGGCACCTTCTGACCTGGGGAGTTCATCATTCAGTGTCTTACCTTTTAGTCTTTTCATACTATTCACGGAGTTCTCAAGGTAAGAATGTTGAACTGGTTTGCCATTCCCTTCTCCAGTGGACCACATTTTCAGAACTCTCCACCACGACCCATTCATCTTGGATGGCCCTACATTGCATGGCTCATAGTTTCATTCACTTAGACAAGGTTGTGATCCATGTGATCAGTTACTTAGTTTTCTGTGATTGTGGTTTTCATTCTGTCTGCCCTCTGATGGATGAAGAAAACAGGCTTGTGGAAGCTTCCTGATGGGAGAGACTGGCTATGGGGTAAACTAGGTCTTGCTCTGATGGGCCAGACAATGCTCTGTAAATCTTTAATCCAATTTTCTGCTGATGAGTGGGGATGTGTTCCCTCCCTGTAGGTTGGCCTGAGGTCAGTTTTTATTCCAATCCCAAAGAAAGGCAATGCCAAAGAATGTTCAAACTACTGCACAATTGTACCCACTTCACAGGCTAGTAAACTAATGCTCAAAATTTTCCAAGCTAGGCTTCAACAGTTCGTGAAGTGAGAACTTCCAGATGTTCAAGCTGGATTTAGAAAAGACAAAGGGACCAGAGATCAAATTGCTAACATCCGTTGGATCATAGAAAAAGCAAGAGAATTCTAGAAAAACATCTACCTCTGCTTCAATGACTATGCTAAAGTCTTTGACGATGTGGATGACAATAAACTGTGGAAAATTCAAGAGATGGTAATACCACACTACCTGACCTGCCTCCTGAGAAACCTGTATGCAGGTCAAGAATAGTTAGAACCTGACATGGAACAAAGGACTGATTGCAGACTGGGAAAGGAGGACGTCAAGGCTGTATATTGTCACCTTGCTTATTTAACTTACATGCAGAGTACATCATGTGAAACGCCAGACTGGATGAAGCACAAGCTGGAATCAAGGTTGCTGGGAGAAATGTGGACGACCTCAGATAAGAAGATGACACCACTCGCATGACGCAAAGCAAAGAGGAAATAAAGAGCCTCTTGATGAAGGTGAAAGAGGAGAATGAAAAGCTGGCTTAAAACCCACTATTCAAAAAACTAAGATCATGGATTCCGGCCCCATCACTTCATGGCAAATAGATGGGGAAACAATGGAAACAGTAACTGACTTTCTTTTCTTGGGCTCCAAAATCACTGCAGATGGTGACTGCAGCTATGAAATTAAAAGACTCTTGCTCCTTGAAAGGAAAGCTATGATAAACCTAGACAGCATATTAAAAAGCAGAGACATTACTTTGCCGACAAAGGTCCATCTAGTCAAAGCTATGGTTTTTCCAGTAGTCATGTATAGATGTGAGAGTTGGACCATAAAGAAGGCTGAGCGCCAAAGAATTAATGCTTTCAAACAGGTGTTGGAGAAGACTCTTGAGAATCCCTTGGACTGCAAGGAGATCCAATCAGTCCATCCTAAATGAAATCAATCCTGAATATCCATTGGAAAGACTGGTGCTGAAGGTGAAGCTCCAATACTTTGGCCACCTGATGCAGAGAGAGCCGACTCATTGGAAAAGACCCTGATGCTGGGAAAGACTGAAGGCAGGAAGACAAGGGGATGACAGAGGACGAGATGGTTGGATGGCATCACGGACTCAATGGACATGAGTTTGAGCAAGCTCTGTGAGATGGTGAAGGACAGGGAAGCCTGGCGTGCTGCAGTCCATGGAGTCAAAAAGAGTCAGACATGACTGAATGACTGAGCAACAACAAATGTGTATGCACATGTGTGCATTCGCTAAAGCCACACCAGCATGGAGTACGAATATAAGAATGCTACTACTACTAAGTCGCTTCAGTTGTGTCTGACTCTGTGCGACCCCACAGATGGCAGCCCACCAGGCTCCGTCGTCCCTGGAGTTCTCCAGGCAAGAACACTGGAGTGGGTTGCCATTTCCTTCTCCAATGCATAAAAGTGAAAAGTGAAAGTGAAGTCGCTCAATCGTGTGCAACTCTTCACCACCCCATGGACTGCAGCCTACCAGGCTCCTCCACCCATGGGATTTTCCAGGCAAGAGTACTGGAGTGGGTTGCCATTGCCTTCTCCAAATATAAGAATAAAAGAAGACAAATCATGAAGAGATAAGCTGGTGTTTAAAATGAATTTGGACACCGTACCAAACCTAATTCCAGATAATCTTGAGCCAAGAGATTTAAAAAGTTTCTCTATCCAGTTTTCAGAAAATCCAGTGCTCTTCTCTGAAAGGCAGTCATCATGGTACTGTCTTAAAGGTATCTGCAGCAACCTGTCCCTTCAAGACATTTTTACTTTGAGGTGGCTCAGCTGGTAAACAATCTGCCTGCCCAAGCAGGAGATGCAAGAGATATGGATTTGATCCGTGGATTGGGACGATCCCCTTGAGAAAGAAATGGCAACCCCCTCCAGGATGTATTGCCTGGAAAATTCCATAGACAGAGAAGCCTGGCGGCTACAGTCCATTGGGTCTCCAGGGGTCGGACATGACTGAGCACACATGCATGCATGCACATCGCTTATCTCTCACTCTGCTTCAGTCACACTGGCCTTCTTCTTAGCATATTGCAGGAGTGCTCACTCACACCACTGGACCTTTACTCTGGCTCTCTTCCTCTGTCTGGAATGCTCTTCCCACAGATATTCCCTTGGTTATCCCACATCTTCTTCAAGTCTCTGTAAATCTCACAGTCTGAAAGAGGCCTACCCTGACTTACCATTTTAAAACTGCCACCTGACCTCCCCCATCTCTGCAAAACACCATTAACCTTTCCTTTTTTCTTTTCCATAGTACTTACTACTGTCTAAAATACAAATTTACTTATTTGTCCTTTTTTTTTTTTTAATCTGTCCCCTTCTCCAAGATGGAGAAGGAAATGGCAACCCACTCCAGTACTCTTGCCTGGAGAAATCCATGGCTGGAGGAGCCTGGTGGGCCCCCAGTCCATGGGGCCGCAAAGAGTCGGACACGACTGAGCGACTTCACTTCTTCACTTCCCCAAGAACATAAGGTCCAAACAGAAGGGGGATCTGTTGTGTTCACTGATGTGTTCTAAGTGGATAATAGTGCTAAATAATACATACTTGTTAATTAAATGAATGCATTTGAATGATGCCCTGGAGATTCACTATGTTTAAAAATCACAGTGGTTGCTTATCTTAGAAATACATGCTACATAATTGATTAAAATCTTTCAAAAGATCTGTGCCTTTTAAGGTTTTAAAATGTTCACTCTTATCTCCATTAATGTTCACTCTTATCTCCATTTAAAACAATAACCTTACCCAAATGTAGACCATACTACAGTAAGAAATAAATCAGCATGTCCCCTGCATTGTAAATATTCAATAATAATCATTCTTATGCAATTGTAACTTTTTGATTGCTGGGATGTACAGTGGTGCTTCTTTAAAGAATGATCTTCTACCAAAAAGTTTTAAGCCTGTTATTTTTTACTGCCTGAGAACACAGAGACACACAAGAATCTCAAGTTTATCAATCATTTTACCCAAGAACTCATTAAGACCAACACTATTATTCTTCCAAAAGAAACTCAAATATTATTCTATCTATAGTGAAGTGAAGTCGCTCAGTCGTGTCCGACTCCTTGCGACCCCATGGACTATAGCCTACCGGGCTCCTCCATCCATGGGATTTTCTAGGCAAGAGTACTGGAGTGGGTTGCCATCTCCTTCTATCTATAGTTCTTAGCTACTCTTGTGTCATATTAAAAAACAACCGGTAAGATGTGGTTTATGATGTTGATTTTTAACATTAATGTAGCAGCACTAGCTTCCAAGAAAACAGATTAAAAACTTTCTCTGAGTACACTCTGAGTTTTACACATTGCTTACAAGAAATAATGGACAAGTTATAGCACCATTGGAAGAGTTCTGCATGTGTAATTGATTAGGAAACAGAATGCTACAATTGCTGTTACATCCCCCAGAGTTGATCTTTTGTAGTATGACAAAATCAATCCTCTCTTACATGTGGTATTTATCTTAGTAATCATGGAAAGAATTATTTGCATCTATAATTGGTTTCATAACAGCAGCAGAAGCCTCAGCAGTGAGTTGAAATAAAGTTAGAGAACTGGACTGGTATTGTTCCCTGTGGAGATAACCAATGAACAGGACTAAAAACTTTTGATTAACCAATGCACCTGGTCCTGTTCTAAAGGGCAGGGCCTTGCTCAGTAAACCTTTAATCCAATTTTCTGTGGATGGGCGGGGCTATGTTCCTGCCCTGTTTTTTGACCTGAGACCAAACTATGATGGAGGTAATGAAGATACTGGTGACCTCCTTCAAAGGGTCCCATGCACTGCTGCACTCAGGGCCCCCGACCCTGTAGCTGGAGACTCCTGGACACTCACAGGTGAGTTTGGGTCAGTCTCTTATGGGGTCACAGCTCCTTTATCCTAGGTCCTGGTGTGCCCAAGGTTTTGTTCGCGTCCTCCAAGAGTCTGTTTCCCCAGTCATGTGTAAATTCTGTAATTTACAGAATTTAAATCCCAACAGCCTCCAAAGTCAAATTCCCTGGGGGTTAAGTCCCTTTGCCAGCTCCCCAGGTTGGGATGTCTGTTGTGGGTCCTAGAATTTTCTTAACAGTGAGATAATTTATTTGGTTTAATTCTTCTGCAGTTTGTAGGTCTACTGCTTCAAGGCTCTATGGTGGGGTTAATGGTGACTTCCTCCAAGAGGGCTTATGCCACACACTGTGTGACCCAGGTCTACTGCACCCAGAGGCCCTACCCCTGTGGTAGGCCACTGATGACCTGTAACTTCGGAGACACTCAAACACTCAAAGGCAGATCTGACACAGTCTATACGGGGTCTCTGGGTCCTGGTGCATACAAGGTTTTCTTTGAGCCCTTCAAGCATCTCTGACGGGTATGGGGTTTGATTCTAAAGGCAATTTTGCCCCTTCTAAGGTTTTCCTGGGCATGGCCTCACCCATCAAAACAAGACCCAGTATCCTCCACAGTCAGTCTCTCCCATCAGGAAGCTTCCATAAGCCTCTTATCGTTATCCTTCAGAGGGCAGACAATAAAAACCACAATCACAGAAAACTAATCAAACTGATCACATGGACCAGAGCCTTGTCTAACTCAATGAAAACATGAGCCATGCTGTGTAGGGCCACCCAAGATGGATGGGTCATGGTGGAGAGTTCTGACAAATCATGGTCCCCCAGAGGAGGGAAGGGCAAACCACTTCAGTATTCTTGCCTTGAGAACCCCATGAACAGTACAAAAAGGCAAAAAGATATGACACCGAAAGATGAACTCCCCCAATATGCTACTAGAGAAAAGTGGAGAAATAACTCCAGAAACAATGAAGAAATGGAGCCAACATGAAAACAATATCCAGTTGTGGATGTGACTTGTGATGGAAGTAAGTCCAATGCTATAAAAAACAATATTAGGAACCTGGAATGTCAGGTCCATGAATCAAAGTAAATTGAAAGTGGTCAAATAGGAGATGGAAAGAGTGAACATCAACATTTTAGGAATCAGTGGACTAAAATGGATTGGAATGGATGAATTTAACTCATATGACCATTATATCTACTATTGTGGGCAAGAATCTGATGGAAGAAATGGAGTAGCCCTCATAGTCAACAAAAGAGTTCAAAATGCAGTACTTGGGTGCGATCTCAAAAACAATAGAATGATCTCTGTTCACTTCCAAGGCAAACCATTCAATATCACAGTAATCCAAGTCTATGCCCCAACCACTAATGCTGAAGAAGCTGAAGCTGAATGGTTCTATGAAGACCTACAAGACCTTCTAGAACTAACACCCCCAAAAAAGATGTCCTTTTCATCGTAGGGGACTAGAATGCAAAAATAGGAATTCAAGAGATACATGGAGTAACAGGCAAGTTTGGCCTTGGAGTACAAAATGAAGCAGAGTAAAAGCTAACCGAGTTTTGCCAAGAGAACGCACCAGTCATAGCAAACACCCTCTTCCAACAACACAAGAGAAGACTGTACACAGAGACATCACCAGATGCTCAACACCGAAAATCAGATTGATTCTATTCTTTGCAGCCAAAGATGGAGAAGCTCTATACAGTCAGCAAAAACAAGACTGGAAGCTGACTGTGGCTCAGATCATGAACTCATTATTGAAAAATTCAGACTAAAACTGAAGAAAGTGGGGTAAACCACTAGACCTTTCAGGTATGACCTAAATCAAATCCCTACGATTATACAGTAGAAGTGACAAATAGAGTCAAGAGATTAGATATGACAGAGTGCCTGAAGAACTATGGATGGAGGTTTGTGAAACTGTATAGGAGGCAGTGATCAAGACCATCCCCCAGAAAAAGAAATGCAAAAAGGCAAAATGGTTGTCTGAGGAGGCCTTAAAAATAGCTGAGAAAAGAAGAGAAGCAAAAGGCAAAGCAGAAAAGTAAAGACATACCCATTTGAATGCAGAGTTCCAAAGAATAGCAAGGAGAGATAAGAAAGCCTTCCTCAGTAATAAATGCAACAAAATAGAGGAAAACAATAGAATGGGAAAGACTAGACATATCTTCAAGAAAATTAGAGATATCAAGGGTACATTTCATGCAAAGATGGGCACAATAAAGGACAGAAATGGTATGGACCTAACAGAAGCAGAAGATATTAAGAAGAGATGGCAAGAATACACAGAAGAACTACACAAAAAAAGATATTCATGATCCAGATAACCACGAAGGTGTGATCACTCACCTGAGCCAGACTTCCTGGAATGCGAAGTCAAGTGGGCCTTAGGAAGCATCAATACAAACAAAGCTAATGGAGGTGATGGAATTCTAATTGAGCTATTTCAAATCCTAAAACATGATGCTGCTAAAGTGTTATACTCAATATGTCAGCAAATTTGGAAGACTCAGCAGTGACCACACAACTGGAAAAGGTCAGTTTTCATTCCAATCCCAAAGAAAGGCAATGCCAAACAATGCTCAAACTACCATACAATTGCATTCATCTTCCACGCTAGAAAAGTAATGCTCAAAATTCTCCAAGCCAGGCTTCAACAGTACATGAACCGTGTACTTCCAGAAGTTCAAGTTGGATTTATAAAAGTCAGAGGAACCAGAAATCAAATTTCCAACATTCAATGGATCACTTAAAAAGCAGGAGAGTTCTAGAAAAACATCTACTTCTGCTTTATTGACTACGCCAAAGCCTTTGACTATGTGGATCACAACAAACTGTGGAAAATTCTTAAAGAGATGGGAATACCAGACTATCTTAACCTGTCTCCTGACAAATCTGTATGCAGATCAGGAAGCAACAGTTAGAACTGGACATGGGAACAAGAGACTGGTTGCAAATTGGGAAAGGAGTTTGTCAAGACTGTATATTGTCACCCTGCTTATTTAACTTATATGCAGAGTATATCAAGTGAAATGCCAGGCTGGATGAAGCACAAGCTGAAATCAAGGTTGCCAGGAGAAATATCAATAACTTCAGATATGCAGATGACACTACCCTTATGGCAGAAAGTGAAGAAGAACTAAAAAGCTTCTTGATGAAAGTAAAAGAGGAGAGTGAAAAAGTTGGCTTAAAGCTCAACATTCAAAAAACTAAGATCATGGCATCTGGTTCCATCGCCTCATGCAAACAGGGAAACAATGGAAACAGTGAGAAACTTTATTTTGAGGGACTCCAAAATCACTGAAGTCATGAAATTAAAAGACACTTGCTCCTTGGAAGAAAAGCTATGACCAACTTAGACAGCATATTAAGAAAAGCAGAGACATTACTTTACTGACAAATGTCCATCTAGTCAAAGCTATGGTTTTTCCAGTAGTCATGTATGGATGTGAGAGTTGAAGTATAAATAAAGCTGAGTGCCGAAATACTGATTCTTCTAAACTGTTTTGTTGGAGAAGACTCTTGAGGGTCCCTTGGACTTCAAGGAGATCAAACCAGTCAATCCTAAAGGAAATCAGTTCTGAATATTCAGTGGAAGGACTGATCCTGAAACTGTAATTCCAATACTTTGGCCACCTGAATTGAAGAACTGACTCATTGGAAAAATCTCTGATGCTAGGAAAGATTGAAGGCAGGAACCAAGGGGACAACAGGGGATGTGATGGTTGGATGGCATCACCATCGATAGACCTGAGTTTGAGCAAGCTCCTGGAGTTGGTTATAGACAGTGAAACCCCCTGGTGTGCTGCGAGTCCATGGAGCCGCTAAGAGTTGGACATGACTGAGTGACTGAACCGAGCTTGAACTTAGCCAGTGCACTTCCATAAAGACAGTGTGAGGAGAAAATGCCAAGCCACATAAAATTTGCAGTGACAAAGAAAGAGTGCTGAAAATCATAAAAGGCTGAAAAAGTTTGGCCATAAATGAATACAAATATTGTTTACTGGCTGAAAATATTGAAATAAACTGCTCAGTGATTCTGTTGATTTGATATAATAATACATATTTTGGAATACATTATATTTAAGTAAAACCTAAATATAACTATAAGAGGGAAAAATCATAGCATACAGAAACTTTGGGTACCTAGGAAGTGACTGTATTCTTTTAAATGTCCTGATCATTTTTTAAATTTGCTGTGATCATGTGAAAGAGAACCACATTCACAGTTGACATTAGTCATTATAAGTGATTGTATATGTTACTACATCTAGTTCCCCAAACACTATGATTCAATACTGTAAGGCTTAGAGCACTAAAATGTTCCTATCCCATCTCAAATAATCTCAATATACGAAATGAGATGTGTTAGTCATGTCTATGAACACAGTCCTCATTTACTGGGAAGTATTTTCATGGCCTAAACTGCAATATGCCTTCTAGTATTTTTATTTCCTCATAGGCTAGACTGTAGCAAGAACTTTGAATCACTGTATAGCACTGAGTAAAATCTCAAAATACATTCTGGAATTTTTAGGAAATGCATTTTTTTCCTGGTATTTGACACTGTCAACTGTGTCTCATATAATTTACATATTTGCTGAAGTGCGAGCATATGAAGAAAAAGCATTTAACAGAGCTCCTGAAATAGTAAGTATTCATTGAACATTTGGTGATTTGTTAAGCGCTAATGTCAATGAAACATTTCATCTCCAACCAGCACATTAGAAGCCAGATTAGTACTGGCTTCTCCCCTGAGGAGTCACGATTACCTCATGTCTCACTTCAAACAATTTATTTTTCTTGTATGCATGGCTGGGTTCAAGAGTTCTTTCCTTGTTTTAATTGGATATGGTCTTTGTTCCCTTTTCTTGGTATAAGTCCTATAATACAGTAAAGACATCCAATAGAATTCTTTGAGAGTTCTCTGGAAAACTTTTATACACAAATGTTTAAGTTGGACAGTTTCCACATAAAAATGGATCTACACATACGAAAAATTTTAAAAGAAAATGATCCTTAATGGAAGGCTCATATCAATAAGTGAAATGCATTTAAACTCATTTTTGAAAAAGGAGGAATGATAGTAAGCACACTTGAAATAAAAGAATGAAGATTCCATGGCCTGACATTCCATGACACTCAGCATTCAGAAAACAAGAAGTTCTCTTCCACCAAGTAATGATTTCTCTCATATTTTACTATTATAATACACTTTTTTCTTGAGTATTTGCTAATATGCCACAATCTTCCGTATGTACTTCTTTTTATATTTAGCAATCAGTAAAAAAAATGTACAAATTGCTAAATCAAACTCTTTCTAAAATTAAAAGGGGCCTAGAAAAGTAGATTCTACCTTAGTACATCACAGGAAACACGGAATTTAGAAATTGTTCCAACTCTCAGGGGGCAGAAGCATACACCTTTAACAGCATCCCTTGTTCCAAATTACAAACAGCAGTACCAGGCTAAGAAAGGTCTATGTTTGGACTCTGCCTGATCTGGGGTAGTTTCAAACTTAAGCAGAGGTAACTCACTTGGAATACCAAATAAAAGTAATTCTATAATTCAATGGTATAACCTTCTAAGGGAAAAAAATTGATTTTATCCTCATTACATGAACTTTTGAGACAAGACAGCTTATTTCCCCAATTTGGTTTCTGCATCCTCAGACATAAGGTCACCACTGTCTTTGGAATGGCATTTTGTGTTTTTGTCCTATGACTCATGCATGCGTCTTGCTGCTCCTTCCACCCTGGACACAAATAAAAGCTCACAACTTTTCCTAAGACATACTTCACAAGCAGCTTTGCAGTGATTCACTGCTCTGTAGCCCTTCACAGTATCAAAGCATATCTTTAAATCATGAGGAAAAGACCCAAGATGTCAACAAAATTACCTCATACCACCATAACCCATAATTTGCAAGAATCTTCACTCATCTTTCATTTTCACTTGGTAGCCATTATTTCCTATAAGAAATGTTTCTAGTCCACACTAAGTGTGAGGCACTATGATAAATGCAAGGAATTATACCCTAATCTCTAGGGTCAGTCAGTGTCATGGTTACTTTGTGAGCAAAACTGGCATTTCAATAAAAAACATTTACTATGTTAACGCTCTTCATTTGAATTTTATTAGCTTCAAATTTAAATTTTAATTCATGGGTAGACTTATTTTCCTTTTATAGTCATAAAAAAGTTGTAAGAAAAAGAAATGTATCCCTAATTTTATATACTGACATATATAAGTAAAATTTCATATATTTGATAAACTTGTTTCCCTCAAAACCTTTGAAATATTTTAGATATAAGGATCCATTTGAATTTTACAAGTAAGAAACACTTTACAGGTGGGAAATTTGAGACTGGCCCAAGATCACAAGGCTGTTACAGAAAGAATCAAGGTAAATTAACTAACTTTTCAAACATGAGAGACATTGTAAGAATATCTGATTTTAAAAAATAAAACTATGCTATAATATGGCAAAGAAATGAATAAAAACCTGTGTTTTTACAGCCTTTTGTATGGACAATTCTATAGTGAAGATGAGCAGCAAGTGTCTCCCAGCAATCTAAACAGAAAGCCCTAGCAGAAACTTCAACCTCTGAGGAAAGTGTTGATGGGAGAACATCAGCAGTCTATTCTTTCAAATAGTGGAACTGTTTTTCATGGAGGCTTGTGCAAGGTAGCCAAGATGTAAACTCTAGCCACATGTTCAGCAGAAATACTGAAGTAACTGTTTCTTTGTAGAAGAATTTCTTCATGTGTATATTACTGCTTCAATGTATACCATAAATTTCTGCTGAAAGGTCACAAGATTGTGTTGAAACATCACAATTCAGGTTGTAATAATATGTTGACTGTAGAGAAAAACTGTGAAATGAACTAGAGAATAATAAACATTAAGGCCAGTGTATGAATTAAAAAACAGCTTTAGTGACTGTATAAAAGCCTTCTAAGGAAATCTCTGGTTCCCATGAGGAAGTATATGTAAAATAATTTACTGTTGAATTGAAGTCATTCTTTTTATGGAATCATTTGCAAGCTTTCATAAGATTACAATATGGTGATAATATTTCACTTTAGAATGAGACAAAGAAGATAATTATTATGATTGAATTTAACCTGTTAAATGTTTTACAACTTGGGATTTTCCCCTCTATATTGTTTCTGAAGCAGATTATTACCTGATCTCTTAAGTATACATAGACTTTCTTTTTATTTTTTCAGACATTTGGAACATAGCCTTTCCTCCTATTTGATCCTTAGATTAATTGTGTAAGGAATAACTTTTGCCTTTAAAAGAAAAGGTACATTGGTAAATTCATAAAAAATTATAATCGCTTAAAATAAAAATTAACAGCTCTTTGATAATGAGTTTTAAATGCATGAGTAAATTCAAAGTGAGTGTTACATCCATGTAAATTTGTTATGTTTAAAATGTTTGCAGTACTATATTCCAACACACGTACCTATGAACTCTGACCCACACTTCTGCCCGAAAAATTTCTTTCTGCCAAAAAAATACTGCATTTATATAGTTGCACGTCTTGCTGCCCCAGTGATTCTGCCTATGCAGTCATTTAATATAACTGTCTTGTCATGCCTAATAAGCCATTAGCTTATACAAACCTGCTGTGCTAAGCATCTATTACAGCAAACCTGCTGGTGACATATTGATTTTTTTTTTTTTTTAGTTTCAGTTGTTCCCCTTCAGGATTATAGAGCAGCTGTGCTTTTTTAAGAGCCCACTCAGTCCAGAGCATACTCACATTACCCATTCAAACTAATTCAAATTGAGGGACAGTTAATCACTACTGAATGCATGTCCTGTTGAAGATGCCATCTAAAGGTAAATACCAATCAGCAAATTAATTAATTATAGCATTGCACATATTGTCTATTTTTTTTTACTTTTGTGAATTTATTTCTAACAGCTGGTAAAGTATTTCTAAGTTGGCATTTGTGCAATAAACTTATACTGTCTATGCAATATGTATTGATATGTTCACGTATAAGGCTCAGCTGAGTGTGTTAATACTTACAGTCAGAAATTAAACTTCTTAAAGGATTACTTGCATTCTCAGGCTTTCCCATTGCAAACAACTTTTAGAAACTGCTCGGTGAGCAAAGATTCAGAATTCTAGGAGTTAGTTAAATGTAATATGTTAAAATTTATTGAGCCAGCTTTGTGCTAAAAAGTCACCAGAATTCAGCCTTGCTTTTAATGCTGAAAATATAGTTGAATTTATATAAGTATTTAAAAATTTCACTAAGTCAATATTTCCTTATAACAAGAGCAATAAGAAAGTTATTAGAATATTTCTAGGTAACAAATATTGATGGATTTTTCTCTCATTCCAACATTGACCACTAGGGTTTTTTAAATGTGTACATCTATGTGTAAAATCAATAATAGGTTATGTTAATAAAACTATGCATTGTCATTGTCCTTCACTCAGTATTTCGTTTATACTCACAGTTAGTAGATAGTTAAGTTAAAATGTCCCATGAAAAGGTTTATATTTTAATGGAGCTATGTAATTTTATAGAGCAGATACAATTTAAAGCATAATATATCAAGTAAATTTACATTTTCACCTGAAATATTTATTTAAATTTATTTAAATATTTAAAATATTTATTTAAAGTAACCAAAGTTTTAAATGGACAGAGGTACTGAATATCTAAACAGATTTAACCTAGCAATTTTTAGTTGGTGCCCAAACAATTATTTCAATTTGGTATAACATAAACAGGTTGAAGAACTAATGTTAATAAATAGAAAAGAGTGACCCTCTGACATTTTATAACTGAGTTTTTGAGTGCCTCTCACTAAAGTTCTATCTTCAGGAAATATACTGAATTTATAATAAGCAGAAGGATTAAAACAATGGTTCAACTCCCTAAACCAAGATTAAATGGATGACTCAAATCACCAAATCAAAGCACTGGTAGTATGTCTAACAAATTACAGTAATGAAAACTACAGTAGCCTTGAGGCAAAGGTTAGATTATTATCTTCAATCTTTCAAACCAGTTATGAGATGCTGGTTACAGGTTTCACACTTCTGAGTTAATTATAACACAGATTTGAAAGCGCTGCCTATCCAAAATATAAACAGTAACTGAGATTGTATTTCATGCTATTACATATCTATCGTGGAAAATAATCTTAAGACTCCAAAGATATTCATCTCTCTACAGAAATATTCAAACATTTAACATAATCCAGTATAGAAGCTTTATGAATATTGATTTTTATGTCATCTTAGATATTCCAAAGCCTATAAATTGAATTTTAGTTCATCAATAGTAAATAGTCTATATACAGAATGTAGTTTGGAGGACAAAAATGTAGACTAACACTATTTGTCTAAAGAAGTTTCTATAGGTTTTAAAGATAAATGAATTTATGTATTATAACATGAACGAAACATTTTAGAAAGATGTTTACTGGCAATTTTCCCCTTAAACCACTTAATGGATGATTGCTTAGGTGGCCTCTAGGAAACATAAAATGAAAGAACTCTGAGAACTTTGATGAGATATTGACATAAAGGGTAAGTTGGTAACACTAATGTAGCCTCCAAGATGGTGCCTATGGTAAAGAATCCACTTGCAAATGCAGGATACACAAGGGATGTTGGTTCAATCCCTGGGTCAGGGAGATACCCTGGAATAGGAAATGACAACCTACTTCAGTATTCTTGCCTGGAAAATTCCATGAACTGAGAAGCCAAGTGGGCTATAGTCCATGGGGTTGCATAGAGTGGGACACGACTGAGCATGCACTCCTTACACACATTACACACACTATAATAATAAAGTAGTGAAGAGACATCTGAAGGGAAGGAGGTATACACTAAATATTTATTTACCCTGTTATTACCAAAAAATGAGGAAGGTCCGATACCATTCGTAGGTGTTTGATTTTTTGGCTACACCACTAATTCTGTTCCATGTCTCAAAAGTATAATGACCCTTAAATTGATTTTGATTATCCTTAGATGGAAACCACATTTTAAGTATTTATAATGACAATTATTGATATTAAATAAATTTATTACGTTTAATTAATGAAATAAAGTATGCTGTATTTTGTCTCATAGTTTAGGGGGAAAACATATTTTGATTAGACCTTATACTTGAAATACAAATGCAAAGAAATAGAAGAAAACAATAGAATGGGAAAGACGAGAGATCTCTTCAAGAAAATGAGAGATACCAAGGGAACATTTCATGCAAAGATGGGCACAATAAAGGACAGAAATGGTATGGACCTAACAGAAGCAGAAGATATTGAGAAGAGGTGGCAAGAATACACAGAAGAACTGTACAAAAAAGATCTTCATGACCCAGATAATCACGATGGTGTGACCACTCACCTACAGCCAGACATCCTGGAATGTGAAGTCAAGTGGGCCTTAGGAAACATCACTATGAACAAAGTTAGTGGAGGTGATAGAATTTCAATTGAGCTATGTTGCTGCTACTGCTAAGTCGCTTCAGTCGTGTCCAACTCTGTGCGACCCCATAGACGGCAGCCCACCAGGCCCTGCCGTCCCTGGGATTCTCCAGGCAAGAACACTGGAGTGGGTTGCCATTTCCTCCTCCAATTGAGCTATATCAAATCCTAAAAGACGATGCTGTGAAAGTGCTGCACTCAGTATGCCAGCAAATACGGAAAACTCAACAGTGGCCACAGGAATGGAAAAGGTCAGTTTTCATTCCAATCCCAAAGAAAGGCAAAGCCAAACAATGCTCAAACTACCATACATTACACTCATCTCATACGCTAGGAAAGTAATGCTCAAAACTCCAAGCCAGGCTTCAACAGTATGTGAACTGTGAACTTCCAGATGTTCAAGCTGGATTTAGAAAAGGCAGAGGAACCAGAGATCAAATTGCCAACACCCATGGATCATCAAAAAGTGTGAGAGTTCCAAGAAAACATCTACTTCTGCTTTATTGACTATGCCAAAGCCTTAGACTGTGAGGATCACAACAAACTGTGCAAAATTCTTAAAAAGATGGGAATACCAGACTGTCTTAACCTGCCTCCTGAGAAACCTGTACGCAGATCAGGAAGCAACAGTTAGAACTGGACATGGAACAACACAATGGTTGCAAATTGGGAAAGGAGTACGTCAAGGCTGTATATTGTAACCCTGCTTATTTAACTTATATGCAGAGTACATCATGAGAAATGCTGGAGTGGATGAAGCAGAAGCTGGAATCAAGATTGCCAGGAAAAATAGCCATAACCTCAGATATGCAGATGACACCACCCTTATGGAAGAAAGTGAAGAAGAACTAAAGAGCCTTTTGATGAAAGTGAGAGAGGAGAGTGAAAAAGTTGCCCTAAAACTCAACATTTAGAAAACTAAGATCATGGCATCTGGTCCCATCACTTCATGGGAAATAGATGGGAAACAATGGAAACAGTGAGAGACTTTATTGTTTGGGGCTCCAAAATCACTGCAGATGGTGACTACAGCTATGAAATTAAAAGACGCTTGTTTCTTGGAACAAAAGTTATGACCAACCTAGCCAGCATATTCAAAAGCAGAGACATTACTTTGTCAAGAAAGGTCCACCTAATCAAAGCTTTTGTTTTTCCAGCAGTCATGGAAGGATGTTACTGCTATTGCTAAGTCACTTTAGTCATGTCCGACTCTGTGCGATCCCAGAGACGGTAGCCCACCAGGCTCTCCCATCCCTGGGATTCTCCAGGCAAGAACACTGGAGTGGGTTGCCATTTCCTTCTCCAATGCATGAAAGTGAAAAGTGAAAGTGAAGTCGCTCAGTCATGTCTCTTAGCGACCCCATGGACTGCACCCTACCAGGCTCCTCTGTCCATGGGATTTTCCAGGCAAGAGTACTGGAGTGGGGTGTTAGAGTTGGACCATAAAGAAAGCTGAGTGCCGAAGAATTGATGCTTTTGAACTGTGGTGTTGGAGAAGACTTTTGAGAGTCCCTTGGACTTCAAGGAGATCCAATCAATCATCCTAAATGAAATCAAGCCTTAATATTCATTGGAAGGACTGACGTGGAAGTTGAAACTCCAATACTTCGGCCACCTGATGCAAAGAACTGACTCATTGGAAAAGACCCTGATGCTGGGAACAATTGAAGGCAGGAGATGAAGAGGACGACAGAGGATGAGATGGTAGGATGGAATCACCGACTCAATGGACATGAGTTTGAATAAGCTCTGGGAGTTGGTGATGGACAGGGAAGCCTGACATATTGTAGTCCATGGGGTCGCAAAGAGTTGGACACGACTGAGTAACTGAACTGAATTATACTTATGTTTTGAATTTTATGTTCCATTTAATCTCCCAGCAGCCCTGCTTGAAAAAGGGTAGTTATAATTATTATAATCTCAATATGAGAAAAGAAAAGTTTGTGAAGTTTAAAGGAGTAAGACATAGTAAAATTAAAAGTAGAATTAGGTCTCAATATCTTAATTCTTTATATCCTGTGTTACATATAATCAATCACCTTATGTGTTATAAATAAATTTGCAAATAATTATTATTCATGATTTTCTTTTAGTATCAGTTCCAGTTGAGTTGCTCAGTCGTATCCGACTCTTTGCGACCCCATGAATCACAGCACGCCAGGCCTCCCTGTCCATCACCAACTCCCCGAATTCACTCAAACTCATGTCCATCTAGTCAGTGATGCCATCCAGCCGTCTCATCCTCTGTTGTCCCCTTCTCCTCCTGCCCCCAATCTCTCCCAGCATCATGGTCTTTTCCAATGAGTTAACTCTGCATGAGGTGGCCAAAGTATTGGAGTTTCAACTTTAGCATCAGTCCTTCCAAAGAACACCCAGGACTGATCTCCTTTAGAATGGACTGGTTGGATCTCCTTGCGGTCCAAGGAGTCTTAAGAGTCTTCTCCAACACCATAGTTCAAAAACATCAATTCTTCAGCACTCAGCTTTCTTCAAAGTCCAACTCTCACATCCATAGATGACCACTGGAAAAACCATAGCCTTGACTAGACGGACCTTTGTTGGCAAAGTAATGTTTCTGCTTTTTCATATGCTATGTAGGTTGGTCATAACTTTCCTTCCAAGGAGTAAGCGTGTTTTAATTTCATGGCTGCAATCACCATATGCAGTGATCTTGGAGCCCAGAAAAATAAAGTCTGACAAGCTTTCCCCATCTATTTGCCATCTTTTAGTACAGAACATATGAATTTCCTCTTTCTTATATTACCTCACATTCCTGTAACAGATCTGGCATCTGTTATATTGACTTGAACTGATAATTTAGTCTAACCTTCAAAATGTATCCTTATTAAGGAACCATGGTTACAAATATATTATGCATTATTAGTTATAATAAATATTCAGTTCAGTTCAGTAACTCAGTCGTGTCCAACTCTTTCCAATCCTATGGACTGTTGTACACCAGGCCTCCCTGTCCCTCACCAACTCCTGGAGTCTACCCAAACTCATGTCCATTGAGTCGTTGATGCCACCCAACCATCTTATCCTCTGTCATCCCCTTCTCCTCCTGCCTTCAATCTATCCCAGCATCAGAGTCTTTTCCAATGAGTCAGTTCTTTGCATCAGGTGGCCAAAGTATTGGAGTTTCAGCTTTAACATCAGTCCTTCCAGTGAACGCCCAGGACTGATCTCCTTTAGGATGGACTGGTTGGATCTCCTTGCAGTTCTAAGGACTCTCAAGGGTCTTCTCCAACACCACAGTTCAAAAGCATCAATTCTTCAGTGCTCAGCTCTTTATGGTCCAACTCTCACATTCATACATGACTACTGGAAAAACCACAGCCTTGACTAGACGGACCTTTGTTGGCAAAGTAACATCTCTGCTTTTGAATATGCTGTCTAAGTTGGCCATAACTTTTCTTCTAAGGAGTAAGCGTGTTTTTATTTCATGGCTGCAGTCACCATCTGCATTGATTTTGGAGGCCAAAAAAATAAAGTCTGCCACTTTTTCCATATGATTTTAGATAAAATAAAATAATCAAATCAAAATAATTATATACATTTCCAAATAGAGCTCAGTGTTTTAAAGGCTGAGTTATATTTATCTTAAGCATAAATATGATGACAAAAATGAGGACACATTCTATTAATATATTGTAAAAAGAAAAAATGATTTATCTGCAGCACCCTCCTAAATAATGCCCAATGATACAAATATTTTTTCATTTATGACAATTTTAAATAGCACAATCATAAATAACTAATTCAGTGAAGACAACCGTGTGGAGTTGAGAGTGGGTGAACAATCATTCAAATCATAACTTTGGCAACTTTATGTAAAATTAGAAGGCATATTCTTCATTTTTCAAAAAGGACATTTTTCTATTGTCCTCATAATTGGGAAAAGTAATTAAAATGTGCAGAAATGAATCAGATTAGGTGTGTGTTAGGGGAAACTATTTGTTTTTAGAAGTTTGGCATATTGAAGGCATTTACATTGTGGTTAATATGTCTGTTGTCTTTGACAATCTGGGCACTTGTTCAATTTAATCTATTCCATTTTCAATAGATACATTTTTAGTATCCGTTGCTATCACTTTTGGATAAAATTTTACAATGTCTCAAGCAAGGCAAAGAAAAAAAGAAAGCTTTTTTTAGAATTTTTATCTCCTCCTTGGTTGATAGGGGCAAATGCTTTCTTAAGGAAGGGTCTTTCAAAGTTACAAAGATATCTTTCCCTTTACTTGTAGCACCCTTTTCTATATAAACCATAAAGCTCAATAAAAATTAATGTTAAGTTTAAGAGTATATAAAGAAATGAAAGTAAGTTCAGAAAACTTAAAATCTTGAAAGGGCACTTGGTAAAATAAACTTTGGAAACCACTTTTAAACAACTAAATCTAAAGACTCAAAAATGACTAAAGTTGCTCTTCATTTGAGGTTTGGCTGAGTTATTTTATTATATATACTTTCTACTTTTTTAATCTGTTGGTTTGAAGGCTGAAATATACATGTTCAGTAGTAAGTGAACCTTCACCAGCTAGTCTGGCACACTACAAAATTCATGGAGTTCCAAAAACATCAAAGAACCAAAAGCTCAGTATCAGAGAAACGTCTCCATAGAGAAATTATAGATTCTGGCAAGGCTTTAGACAAATACTATCAAAGGCCATATGATATTACTAGCATATTATTACTTTCTCCAAAATCCAAAGCTACAGCCAAATGCCTAATGCAGCAAATGTATGCATTATTTAGGTGCAATGCTGTTATTTTATGATCATTGTAGTACTGGATGTCAATGTTTCTTTGGGAGGTATATAAACATGCAATCTATATATTACCTGAGGCTTCTCTGCACTTACAAGATGTGGTGAATCTTGCTTCAGACCCCATGTTTCCGGGGTTGTTACAGTTATAAATCTCCTAGGAATTTTACAGCAAATTCTCTTGTGTTTTTTTCTCTTTCACCCTTTGGTTCAGAACAATCAGCATGCATCTACACTGTGTAAAATAGGGCTTGGGAATTTCAACTTTTTGTTGGCTTTCACTGAAATTTTGGACACATTCAGCATCTGTGATGCTTAGCAAATTTACAAATAGTCTATGAGTGAGATAGGAGGGGGTCTCATCAATCATTGAAACCCTCTGCCATATTTTTTCTGTATCCCTTTTGAGTCCAAACTCCTGATAATTGTCCCTCTTCACCATGCACAACCTGTTGAATAATGAATCTCCCCACTTTTCCTCCTCCTCATTATATCTCAACTACTTCTGCAACAGTAATAGCCTATGCTGCTGCTGCTGCTGCTAAGTTGCGTCAGTCGTGTCTGACTCTGTGCGACCCCATAGACAGCAGCCCACCAGGCTCCCCTGTCCCTGGGATTCTCCAGGCAAGAACACTGGAGTGGGTTGCCATTTCCTTCTCCATTGCGTGAAAGTGAAAAGTGAAAGTGAAGTTGCTCAGTCGCGTCTGACTCGTACCGACCCCATGGACTGCAGCCTACCAGGCTCCTCCGTCCATGGGATTTTCCAGGCAAGAGTACTGGAGTGGCTTGCCATTGCCTTCTCCAAGTAATAGCCTATAGGACCAGCTTATCTTCATGGACTTCATCCATCACATTACACACATGAAATCTTCAAATAATTTGGGATACAAAGAACGGAATGGGAATGAGGAAAAGAGAACCAAAAAAGCAAAGAAAACAAGAAGGCATAAATATGCTTCCTTTTCATGCTTTTCCCCTTGTTTTAAATAAAATTCATGAGTAAGATAAATTGATAAAACTATATTCAAAGAAGGAAGTGCCAAATTTCCTTAAAGAACAAACAAAATTATGCAAACTATTTTCTTAAGTTCTGGGAAAAAAAATGTCCTAACTTTTCTGCTAAATATAATACTCCAAATCAAACTAGAAATTACAAAGTGACAAAGACTAGTAATTTTGCCTTCTTATATAAAAAACATTCTCCAGATAATTGAACTATTACACTTTCCCTATATGAAGAATATTTCCCCCATGTTAACTAGTAAATGATATTACTATTACATTTACTCTTGAATGTAAAAAGCATTAGAAATTGTAGTTGTGGAATTCAAGCAACAGTGATCAACTATGAAAACATTTTTTCTCTGGTCTTTCTAAAAGTAACATATGGTTAGGATAACAACATTATCAAAAGTCTGAAACAGTTCATATTTTTAAAGTACATATATTCCTCCATTTATTTTTCTATTGGTAATCAAAGTGAAAGTGTTAGTTACTCAGTTGTCTCTGTCTCTTTGTGAGCCTATGGACTGCAGCCCACCAGGCTCCTCTGTCCATGGAATTCTCCTGGCAAGAATACCGGAGTGGGTAGCCATTCCCTTCTCCAGGGATCTTCCTGACCCTGGGATTGAACTGGGTCTCATGCATTGCGGACAGATTCTTTACCATTTGAGCCAGCAGGGAACCCAAAGTAGGCTGTTTCATTTAAACATATAAACACTCAGCATAATGGTACTACTTTAGACTCACATATAAAATAACTGGCTTGTGTAGGTAATATATTTACAGGAGACAATAAACTATCGCTGTACAAATTCACTAATACCACTTTGACATTTAATTCATCTTGCAGTTCTCTATGATATTTCATAGTTAAAGTTGATTACATATCAGTGTTTTTATAGGAGACAGGACAGATTATTGAATTGTATTTATAAATCAGTTTTAATTTTACCAGTTAATGTGGGTCTTTTTTAATCATTATAATACCAAAATAATTTATATCCTTCACTTACATGGATTCTTTCCTTGGGGGTATATGCACAATATTTCAGACAGTCATGATGTTTTCTTCTTTCCATACAATTCAATGCTTATTATAGACCTAACTGTGATTAAGTTCAGTGTGTACACTGTAAAAGGGAGATAGAAGTAGGTCCTAGACATGATAGGAAAATGATACACTAAAACACTTTGAAACAGAAGGGAAAAAAGAGCAAGATAATATCCTACACCTAATAGATACTATAGGGACAGTGATCTTTTTTGAGTTGAGGAGTATTAGCCACTAAATCATTTTTCATAAATATAGACTATTGAAAGACATGCTAGCTAACATGCATTTTTTAAAACAGGCATTTCTAATGATTCAGGCATTAAGTACTTTGCTCTTTATCTGCTCAGGTTCCCAACAAAACTCCTACTCTGAATAACTACCTCCACTGTTAAAGTTTGGAATGTGTGGCTATATTATCTATCATCTTTTTCTCCACTTTTTATTGTTCTAACAAGAAAAATATTATATTTCTTGTAATTTTATTCTGAAGGAGTATTTTGACATTGACTATTGATTATTCTACCATTCTCCAGAAAAGGATGGAAGCTAGGAATGGTGCTGCATTGGATAGTCTGAAGTTGTACTAAACCTTATGAAATCTTTTGTACCTAAACTCTTTCATTAGATAATTAATGAGGAAGAGGCAGAAAATGTGATATCGAGAGGTTTTACTTTTTAAAAATCATAATAATCCCTTTCACTAGTTCAATTTACATTGATTTCCTGCCTAGTCCTTCATTCTCCTTTTGTTGTACCTTGAATTCCACACAACTGCCTTGCTATGGCAACCAGCCTCATCATTAGGACCACATATTAGCCAGGTTAGTTTCTCCAGTCCCATTTCATCCTAATCCCTATAGTCAACATTGTTCAAATTCATCACATGATGTCTTAGACTCAAACAGATTGAGTTGAGAAACTGATTTCTATACCACTGTCTATCAGATGCACTCTCTACCATCTTTCTTGGCTATATATTCTTAAACTGTATTGTTTCTTCAGGCTTCAGGTAAAGATCAGATTTTATATCCCCACTTTCTTTTTTTTCCTTATCTCTTTAGCCTCCAACACTAATCATAAACAATGTCATCTGCCCTATAGTTATTATTCTCTTCAACTTCTTAATAGGATTGTGAATTCCTGGAAAGCAAGGAATCAGTCATTTACTGATATTCTACACAAAAGTGGAGATAATGCCTTAAATGTGGTAGGTTCTCAATCAGAATATTTTAAATTAGAAAATATATTGAAAGGCTAAGGGACATGTCAGATTCATATGTACCATTATGAACTGTGTTAGTTTTCATCCTGTATTGATGTAGTCTCTTGTTCTGAGATGTCATGAATAATTTAGGTAATTATATTAACATAATTTCCAGAATATATCTGCTAATTCCTAAAAACTAAAGAAAGACCACTCTATCAAAAAATTAACTTAAATTGCCAGTTAGTCATTATGAAACAGCCAAGCACTTTTAATGTAAACAAATCCTTAAAAGTTAGAAGACTTTTAATGCTGTACCATGACTGAAAGGTAACTGAAGACATTTCTGTTCTTTGAATACTACTGCTATGATTCATTTGAGTTTTAGCCTTTGTCACACATGAATGCTGAGAAAACTAATCCTACCTTGATAACCCATTTTTGCCACTGTTATGAAATAAATATGCAATTTATAGTACAACAATGGGATAATTTTTCCATTGGTAGACAGTACAAATACTTCAGACTGGTTTCTGAATGTTGTGAATTACAATTTTCTTGTGGCAGTTGCATAACAGAGTGTATTAGAATATATTGATTTTTCTAATTTAATGTGTTGACATCTATTGGTAAAGAATATTTTAAAAAGCATAGTGAATTAAATTTAGATACATGTAAAATAAAGATAAATTCTTTGTGTCTCCCAAATAAAGTGGACTATAAACTGTATTTCATATGCTCTATAGTTATTTCACATTATCATTGTAGTAGTATGTTTGTTAGAATTAAACTTACACGACTTGTTTTTTTCTGATTCTTTTCCCCTACAATAAATATGTGAATTTTTCAGAAAGGTAGAGATCATGGATGTATGTTTCTACCAACAGATGTTTTGTGTGTGTGTTTTTTTAAGTCATATATTTCACTAAAGAGCAAGTTTCCAATGTAGAGAGATTTGGACCTTCTCAGATACCAGCTAATTAGCACTTAATGGATTTTTGGAGGCAGATGACTATAAATGCTTTAATTTCATCTTTCTTGAGATCTAATTGCAAATAATAGGTATTTTTTTTAAATCAAATAATTTTCATTTGTTTTTAGTCCAAAAGTTCCTAGTTAATTGGTGTCAGTTTACCTTTCACAATTATGTATTTTTAAAGCCTGACTGGCTCCACTCTTATCTTCTCTCATCCTCCTTCACACTGAATTTCCAATTTCTCCATATACTCCTTTAGAGGATAGGTAGAAAAGAGAGTGATGATGATGTGGGAATGCTATCTGCAATTAACAAGTATACCCAAACTCTACTTATTCTGCCTACTAACCAAGACATCTAATCTCTTTTATTAGTCTCAGTTATAATATAAAAGGCCAGATTAAGTGATATCTAATTTCCCTTTCAGCAATAAAATTCTGATTCTAAATATAGTAAAGTGATACATATTCTTTCTGGTCACTAGGCTGCTACTAAGCATTTTCACTACAGTTAATTTCAATTAGCAATAGTCTTGCCTCAGATAAATGTCATTGGCTACAATACTGCCGCTGTGCAAAGCTGCATTTTTACTACAATTAAACTGTACATTTTTACTACAAATAAGACTGCAACAGAAAACACGTCTCAATGACTAATGGCACTCAACCCAACCACTAAGATCTGATTTTTTCCTTACTGATTTACCCAGACACACACACACACACACAAACTCCATAAATCAAGATTCTCTTTGAAAGTGCCATTTATTTTAGTTAAAACCTTTCCTAAACTAGTCTTTACTAATGGTGCTTAATCTCCGTTGGCTTAAAGTAACAAACTAAGGAGTCTGTGTGTGGTGAGCATGTGGTCATGAACAAGAGGAAACCTGAATTTAAAGGGCAGAAAGCAATGGAAAATGGAAGCCAGCCGACTAACTCTGTTTTTCCAGCTGTTTCACTAGTAAAAAAGTTCTAATAAAACAGATAGTATTTCTTTATAGCCTCATTAGTTTTCCCTATGTAAACTGACAAAGCAGGGCAGTGTTCCCTGCATCCAGTGTTCAGATACAGCAATCTTTTAATTTTAAAAATGTATCTCTTTGCTCAAAAAGTGGCAAACTTTCATAAAGGTGTTAAATAAAAATATACAGAAATTCTCATCACTGATAAATAAAACAAATCCAAATTTCTAACATGCTCATAAAGCTATCCATTAGCAAAGAATGATTAGAAAATTGTAGAGATTAAGTTCAAACAAAAAGGAGTCTAGCAATACATGCAATCTTTTAATTACCTAGATCTATAAAAATGAGGGACACTAAAAAACACAGAGCAGAATGCCTAAAAAAGTCTCCTGTTAAATATCCAGTTATCTTACTGGATATTCTAAAATATTTCTGTAAACTGGAAAGACGAAGGATGATTCAATCTAGGGCTATCTAAAGCAAAGTTTATCCTACAAAAATCAATTATTTCAATTGCTGTCATTTAAAAAGTTTTTTTATACAATTCACTCTTAAATTAACTGATCTTTAGGCATATGATACTATTATATAAATAAAGCCTGTTGTGTTGTTCAGTTGCTAAGTCCCGGTGGCTCAGAGGGTAAAGGAGTCTGGCAGGCTACTGTCCAGAGTCGCAAAGAGTCAGACACAACCGAGTGGCTAAACACACACATAGTCATATACCTAATGTCAAAAACAGGTGTATCTCAGTTTACCTTTTGTACAAGGATCTAAATAGAAAAATATATAGGAAAGCTAGAAAGGGAAAAATAAAAAGTCATCTTACAGCCACCTGGATCAGCCCAATCTGTAGCACACTAGTAGCTCTAACAGTTGAATGGATCTCTTATGATCCTCTATCAACCCTAGTCGTTAGTTGTTCCTTTAGAAGTGCCATCACTTCTGTGTTGTCCACTCTAGTATTGTCATCTTGCAACACAGCTAGCCTGCATCCTGGCTTCTTTTCCTTTTACGCCAACTTTTATTTTCTTTTAGGCTTCTTCCTGGATTAACCTCTCAAAAATGGAGATGTGATAAGACTCTGTGGTAAGGCAGCAAGGCTTGAGGAGAACATGGCCTTTGGGGAGAGATGGGGGTGAGAGAGACACAGAGTCACACAGACCCCATATGGCAGCATGGGGCTATACAACCATCCAGCAGCTTGCATGGCCCAACTAATCCACTGGCCTATATGTTCTGAAAATAGGTAATTCTCTTCCTTTTGCTTTCTAATTTCCCTTTTCAGTTCAGTTGCTCAGTCTTGTCCAACTCTTTGCAACCTCATGGACTGCAGCACGCCAGACTTCCCTGTCCATCACCAACTCCTGGAGCTTGCTCAAACTCATGTCCATTGAGTTTGTGATGCCATCTAACCATCTCATCCTCTGTTGTCCCCTTCTCCTCCTGCCTTCAATATTTCCCAGCATCAAGGTCTTTTCAACGGAGTCAATTCTTCACATTAGGTGGCCAAAGTATAGGAGTTTCAGCTTCAGCATTAGCCCTTCCAATGAATATTCAGGACTGATCTCCCTTAGGATGGACTGGTTGGATCTCCTTGAAGTCCAAGGGTCTCTCAAGAGTCTTCTCCAACATCACAGTTCAAAAGCATCAATTCTTCAGTGCTCAGCTTTCTTTATAGTCCAACTCTCATATCCATACATGACTACTGCAAAAACCATAGCTTTGATTAGATGGACCTTTATCATCAAAGTAATGTCTCTGCTTTCTAATATGCTCTCTAAGTTGATCATAGCTTTTCTACCAAGGAGCAAGTGTCTTTTAATTTCATGGCTGCAGTCACCATCTGCAGTGATTTTGGAGCTCCAAAAAATAAAGTCTCTTACTGTTTCCATTGTTTCCCCATCTATTTGCCATAAAGTGATGGGACCAGATGCCATGATCTTAGTTTTCTGAATGTTGAATTTTAAGCCAACTTATTTACTCTTGCACAATTCATTTTAGATCTTTATTTTTAATACCTACTAGAAGGGAAATTTCCCTTAAAAAAATAAAGATCTAAAATGAATTAGAGGTAGATGAACTATTCATTTTTGATTCCTGGCTTGTGCAACAGTGTATGGGGATGTAGGGCACTGAATGGCAATATTAAACTTATGAATTTTCACCAAAACATAAAAAACAAAAAATTCATTAAAAGTCAACATTTTTTTCTTTTGTTCTTTGAGGAATAAGGAGATACCCAGAGGGAAGGAAGGTCCTCCTTTTGGGGGGATTGGGGGCTGTAGAAGATTTAGTGGTAAAATGGTTACTTAGGTAAGTTTTAAACCACAGTCTTCAGACTTAGCTGCATGTCTAGGTCAATTTCAGTCTCCCTGCAAGAACACCAGAGAAGAAAACTGAAGAGTACATGAAAATGAGCAGGCGAGCACATGACAGAGCACACAGATAGAAAAGAGTGCTCAGAGGTAAAGAAGGGAGGAATGAGAATCAGGAAACTCAAAGAGAAGAAAGATAACTAGCTAAGGAAAAATGCTGGAAAACAGTGTGAAGCTAATTAATTGATTGTAAGATTTGATAGTGAGGAAAACAAAGAGTTGAATGGAAATTCAGGCTGAGAGAACAAGATGGCTGCATTTACAGTTTAAAGATTAAACCTATGTGAAACTTTGACTATGAATTTTTAAATTAAGATTTTTTTAGTTTGCTATGCAGTACCTTTACTTATTGATAGTACAATCAGACAGTACATAAATTATGTTTGAATGAATACATAATGAAAGTTTCTAAACTCTTCATGAACTCAGAAATTGTATTATTTTTCTTTGTACAGCTTAACATGCCTTGCTAAAACTCCTGCCAACTGTCATAAAGAATAACAAGGGAGCATTTAGATACAGTTTATGTTGACCATTTCCAAAAGATTTACTTTTTCTAGATAATCTCCAAGATTAAAAAAGGAAAAATATATAAACCCAAATGCTAAATGTGAAATAATTTTTGTTAAAGATGAGTAACACTGAGCTCCACGTATATGAATAGAAACAAAGATAAAGACGTCATAATACTTAATAATAATAAAACAAAAATTTATGTACACATTAAGATACATACGCTCCAGGAAGTGTTATTTTGTCTGGTAATATTTAGCAAAATAACTGTTGTTGAGTCATTCAGTTGTGTCTGACTCTTTGCGATCCCATGGACTGCAGCACCAAAGGCTTCCCTGTCCTTCACTATCTCCTGGAGTTTGCTCAAACTCATGTCTATTGAGTTGATGATGCCATCCAGCCATCTCATTCTCTGTCACCCCCTTCTCCTTCTGCCTGCAATCTTACCCAGCATTAGGGTCTTTCCCAATGAGTCAACTCTTTACATCAGGTGGCCAAAATATTGAAGTTTCTGCTTCAGCATCAGTCCTTCCAATGAATATTCAGAGTTGATATCCTTTAGGATTGACTGGTTTGATCTCCTTGCTGTCAAAGGGACTCTCAAGAGTCTTCTCCCAGTCCACAATTCAAAAGCACCAATTCTTCGGCATTCAGCCTTCTTTATAGTCCAAATCTCATATCCGTACATGATTACTGGAAAAACCACAGCTTCACTACACGTACCTTTGTTGACAAAGTGATGTCTCTGCCTTTTAATACACTGTTTAGGTTTGTCATAGCTTTTCTTCCAAGGAGCAAGTGTCTTTTAATTTCATGGCTGCAGTCACCATCTGCAGTGATTTTGGAGCCCAAGAAAATAAAGTCCCTCACTGTTTCCATTGTTTCCCCATTATTTGCCATGAAGTGATGGGACCAGATGCCATGATCTTAATTTTTGAATGTTGAGTTTTAAGCCAATTTTTTCACTCTCCTCTTTCACCTTCATCAAGAGGCTCTTAAGTTCCTCTTTGCTTTCTGCCATAAGGGTTGTGTCATCTGTGTATCTGAGGTTATTGATATTTCTCCTGGTAATCTTGATTCCGGCTTGTGCTTCATCCAGCTTAGCGTTTCATATGATGTACTCTGCATATAAGTTAAATAAGCAGAGTGACAATATACAGCCTTGATGTACTCCTTTCTCAATTTTGAACCAGTCCATTGTTCCATGTCCAGTTTTAACTGTTGCTTCTTGACCTGCATACAGGTTTCTCAGGAGGCAGGTAAGGTGGGCTGATATCTCTATCTCTTGAAGAATTTTGTACAGTTTGTTGTGATCCAAAATCATATCACTCTTGCAGCTCACTGTTCAGTTCATCACTCAGTTGTGTCTAACCCTTTGCGACATCATGGACAACAGCATGCTAGGCTTCAGGTGTCCATCACCAACCCCTGGAGCCTGCTCAAACTCATGTTTATTGAGTCAGTGATGCCATCAAGCCATCTCATCCTCTGTCATCCCCTTCTCTTCTTGCCTTCAATCTTTCCCAGCATCAGAGTCTTTTCTAATGAGTCAGTTTTTTGCATCAGGTGGCCAAAGTATTGGAGTTTCAGCTTCAGCATTAGTCCTTCCAATGAATATTCAGTCCTGAATATTCCTGATTTCCTTTAGGATTGACTGGTTTGATCTCCTTGAAGTCCAAGGGATTCTTAAAAACCATAGCTTTGCTTTTTAATATGCTGTCTAGGTTTGTCACAGCTTTTCTTCCAAGGAACCAGTGTCTTTTAATTTCATGGCTGCTGTCACCATCTGCAGTACTTCTGGAGCCTGCAAAAATAAAGTCTCTTACTGTTTCCATTGTTTCCCCATCTATTTGCCACAAAGTGATGGGACCGGATGCCATGATCTTTGTTTTCTGAATGTTGAGTTTTAAGCCAACTTTTTCACTCTCCTCTTTCACTTTCATCAGGAGGCTCTTTAGTTCCTCTTTGCTTTCTTCCATTAGGGTGGTGTCATCTGCATATCTGAGGTTACTGATATTTCTCCCGGTAATCTTGATTCCAGTTTGTGCATCATCCAGCCTGGAATTTCACAGGATGTACTCTTCATATAAGTTAAATAAGCAGGGTGACAATATACAGCCTTGTATATACAGCCTTGAAAACTCCTTTTCCCATCTGGAACGAATCTATTGTTCCATGTCCAGTTCTAAATGTTCCTTCTTGACCTGCATACAGATTTCTCAGGAGGCTGGTAAGGTGGTCTGATATTCCCATCTGTTTAAGGATCTTTCACAGCTTATTGTGATCCACACAGTCAAAGGCTTTGCCTAGTCAATAAAGCAGAAGTAGATGCTTTTCTGAAATTCCCTTGCTTTTTCCATGATCCAAAACATGTTCACAATTCGATCTCTGGTTCTGTTGTATTTTCTAAATCCAGCTTGGGCATCTGGAACTTCTCAGTTCACGTACTGTTGAAGTCTGGCTTGGAGAATTTTGAACATTAGTTTGCTAGCCTGTGAGATGAGTTCAATTGTGTGATAGTATGAGCATTCTTTGGCATTGCCTTCCTTTGGGATTGAAATGAAAACTGACCATTTCAAGTCCTGTGGCCACTGCTGAATTTTCCAAATATCTGGCATATTGAGTGCTGTACTTTCACAGCATCATCTTTCAGGATTTGAAATAGCTCAACTGGAATTCCATCACTTCCACTAGTTTTGTTCATAGTGATGCTTCTTGAGGCCCACTTGACTTCACATTCCAGGATGTCTGGCTCCAGGTGAGTGATCACACCATTGTGCTTATCTGGGTCATTAAGATCTTTTTTGTATAGTTCTTCTTTTTGGTATAGTTCTGTGTATTCTTCACACCTGTTCTTAACATTCTTTGCTTCTGTCAGGTCAATACCATTTCTATCCTTTCTTGTGCCCATCTTTGCATGAAATGTTCCCATGGTATCTCTAATTTTCTTGAAACATCCCTAGTCTTTCCCATTCTATTGTTTTCCTTAAACAATATGAAAAGTATGTACATGATGGCAGAGTAAAAGGATGTGAACTAATGTTTTCCTGTGAGGACTCCAAAATTGCTACTCGCTGCTGAACACCCATTGACAGGAATATGTTGAATCCCACCAAAAAAAGATATGTGACATCCAAGAGCAAAGGAGAAGACCCAACAAAATTGTAGCAAGGACAAAATTACATTTATAATCAAACCCCATATCTGCCAGAGATGCTCAGAAGACACTCAGACAAAACCTTGTGTCCACCAGGACCCAGAGACCACACAGAGACTGAGCCAGACCTGCCTTTGAGTGTTTGAGTGTCTCCTGCAGAGGCAGGGGTCAGCAGTGGCCTGCCACAGGGACATTGCCTCTGGCTGCAGCAGACCTGGGACAAGCAGCCTGTGGTATAAGCCCTCTTGGAGGAGGTCACCATTAGCCCCACCATACAGTCCCTGAGCAGACGACTCACAAACTGCAGAACAATTATACCAAAGAAGTTCTTGCACTGTTAAGAAAGTCCTAGGATTCACAACAGATTTCCCACCCTGGGGATCTGGCAAAGGGACTGAGAACCCCCAGGGAATTTGACTTTTGAGGCCAGTGGGATTTGATTATAGAACTTCCACAGGACTGGGGAAACAGACTCTAGGAGGGCACAAACAAAAGCTTGTGCTCACCAGAATCCAGGAAAAAAGAGCAGTGTTCTCACAAGAGACTGAGCCAGACTTGCCTGTGAGTGTCCAGGAGTCTCCAGCAGAAGCGTGGGTCAGTAGAGGCCTGCTGCAGAGTCAGGGGCACTGAACACAACAGTGTGGGCATAATTCCTTCTGAAGGAGGTTTTCTTTACCTTCATTACCCCCCCATCATAGTTTGGCCTCAGGCCAAACAACAGGGAGGGAACACAGCTCCACCCATCAACAGAAAATTGGATTGAAAATTTACTGAGCATGGCCCCACCCATCAGAACAAGACCCAGATTCCAGAGTCAGTCTCTCCCATCAGGGAGCTTCCACAGGTCTCTTATTCTTATCCATCAGAGGGTAGACAGAATAAAAATCATAATCACAGAAAACTAACCAAACTGATCACATAGATCACAGCCTTATCTAACTCACTGAAACTATGAACCATGCCATTTAGGGCCACCCAAGATGGACAGGTCATGGTGGAGAGGTCTGACAAAAAGTGGTCCACTGGAGAAGGGAATGGCAAATCACTTCAGTATTCTTGCCTTGAGAACCAACCCCATGAACAGTATGAAAAGGCAAAAAATGTTGCACAGACACTGTTCAAATGGCTCAAAAATAAATTGTGAAATACTGAATTATTACATCTCATTTCATAACAGTGCACTAAACACTTCCGGCATAATTGGGTGGTAGAAATGAGTCATAGGTTTGCCTGCTGAAGAGGGTGGTACAGAGAATTACCACACTTCACTTTGGTGGATGAACTCCAGAAATGAATTAAGAACCTGATGTTAGAAGATAGTGAAGCAATTTTTTCAACTGTCATTAGAATTAAATGATAATTTAAGTTTAACAACAATATTCCAAAGCTAACAAAAAAAACAAAATACTCCAGGAAAAATTAAAACCTACCTTTGAGTACATGACCCCATGATTTATCAATATGGCTATTTTAGTATTTTACAGAAGTAATTTCCACTTGGCAAAGTGATTTTTCATAACTTTCAGAGAAATACAGTTGGGAAACCTGCATTTTGATGCACATGGAGTTGTATTCTTACAGATGTTGATATTTATTCCTGGAAATATTTTAAGCATTTATTTATTACTTGTCAGTTCCCACTTACTTTGCTTTGCCTACATACTTTGCAAGACCTGCCACAAAGTCCTAAATAATAGGAGCACAGTAAATCTAATTCTTTCAAAGGCAAGATGCATACATTTCCATTAAACATCAATCAATAAATTTATAGATGGAAGCATGGAAAGAATGACATCTTAGCTTGATATGACTAGAATTCTAAAAACCAACACTGTCCTAGAATGTAATTTGTTGTTTCATTTAATAAGATGGCTGCCCCCCGCTTTTTTTTTTTCTTTCTAAACTGCATCCAATGAGTAAAACATGTTTTCTGAACTTGGCCATTTGAGGTATGCTATACATTTTAAGGTGTTGAACTTACAGTGTTCATAAAAAGAGTATTTGTTGATTTCACCTTTAACGAAAGACATCATATTGGTAAGTAAACATATACTACAATGCTCCTGACAATGGCCAAGTAAATTTTTAAACCCCTGTCATTTTAATAAGAACAGGTAAACCTGACATGGCCTTCACACCCAATACTGACATTTTCAAAGATCTAAAGTTCTCAGCTTGTGTTCTGTTTACTCTTGACTGGCCCATAATATTGCTTAGTTTATTTCTACCATAATAACTTGCTATTGAAGGTTAGAGCATATTAAGAAAGTCCTCTTTGAATTACTGGCAATTTATAATCCTGAAACATACAGTTGGAAAGGGTTTTATTTACTATTTTTGTTTCCTGACCTACTTTTGCTCCTTTCCAGTTCTCTAAAACTGCTAATGCAGACATCATTCATTCATTCTTTTACTTTTAAGAATTAATTAAGCATCTATTATACATCATTAAAGAGACTGGAAAAAGAATGATATACAGAAAAAGATCAGGACCTATTGCCATAGGTGATTTTTTTTCTGAGAAGAAACCCTCCCTATCTTCCACTCCCACTCTGCCTACAACTGCCATTATAGATGGCCTCTTTGCCTTAGAGAATCTGCCATCCCACATTTAGACACAAATGTGTACAAATGAAATTGTCTGTGAAACAGTACAGATCTTTACTGAATTCTCTTGGCATCAGGCTCTAGGTTAGACCATAACCTAAGTCAAGACTGGCTTAGACTTTCAAGAATCTCACTGAGATGTTACTACATTTCAAAGTATAAAGGAAACAGAAAACAGAACATAATTTTCTAAGTCATGACTTTGACATGACTTTCACATCTTACACAGAAGTAAGTGAAGGGCATCTGCTCACTCAATAGGTGGTGAACACTCAAGCAGCACTGTGGCTACGCTAATGATGATTTCTCTGGCAATGAAAATCTCCATTGTCGAGTAAAGTGACTATATTTCAATGTTTAGCAAAGACTTTATTTTGGAAACCATTAGAGCAACAGACTGAATAGAATTATCTTTTATTGTTAAAAGCTCCTTGGAGATTACACATTCTCTAACAGAAACTGAATTTGGGGGGATTTGGAGGCAGTGGTCTCTAAACATGACTGCAGATCGGAACCACCTGGAGTAGTTTAAAGACAATAGTGGCTACACCCCATCCCTAGAGATACTGACTTAATTGGTCTGGGTGTGGCCTTGGAATCAGAATTTTAAAGCTCCCAGGTGACTCGAATGTGTAGCCAACATGGAGAATCACTGTCACAAATTCTTGGGTTTAACTTAGTCAGTGTTTTCAAACACATAGATTTACAGATTTTTTTCCCCTGGTCTAATTTCTTCTGTCTTGTAGTTCTTATGATGAGATGGCAAACTGCTGATGGGAATGAAAGCTCAGAGAAAGGAACTTCTGACCTCTAATATGGAATTCATTTTTGTGCCTAACAGAAGATATTTGTGAAGAGCTATTTAGTTTGAATCTATTTAGTTAGATGTTTAAGACAGGCTGCCTCATGTCTTTATTCCATCCTTCAAAATGGCCAACATTGTGTGTATGTGTGTGAGAGAGGGAGAGAGGGAGAGAAGGAGGTGGGGGGAGAGAGAGAGATCAAATAAGAGAATGAGAGAGATCTGGAAACCGAGAAATGGAGAAGACTGAACATAGTCCCCTACCCCTACCACCTCTATAGTGAGTCTAGGGGATTTTAAATGCCCTGGGCATTTGAGGACAGTTTGGCAAATGGTGCTAATCTATTTGTCAGTATATCACTTGTAACAATTCTTCATTGCACAGGCACTGCTGGAGATTTGGAGGTGAATAATAAGACAAAACAAAGCCTAGCAAAAGTGTTTTGTACCAGAGCTTAGAGAACCTTGGTGAAGTGCAATAACCTCTCCCTTTGCATTCCAACTGAACTCCCCCTCAATCCAGTTTATAACCATGATAAAACTGTAACCCTGCTTGCAGAATGATTAATAACCACAATGGGTTTAAAGCCAATTTTCAAAACCAACTTAAACGTAATGTTTTTATTTCAAAACTGGCATCTTCTCTCAGCTGTTTGTGCCTCTTTCGTGGCACACATTAGGTAGTGTTCCTGGTGTAATATTTATATAGTTGGCTTATCTTGTTGACTGAAACAGGTGGTCAGTGAGGACCGGATTTGTGCCATACTTCTCTTTGTACCTCTATATGTAGCAATCACACTGTACAAGGTAGGTTCTCTAAACGATTCATGGAATTCAATGAAATTCTTCGGGTCTCTTTAAAAAACTGAGCAATGTATTTTTAGTGGAATCTCTCCAAAGTAGGGTGGATGAGTGGGGAGTAAAGAGGTAAGAGACAGGTGGATATAACATTCTTTATTAAAGCCTGAAAGCTATTTTCTTAAATGGACTCATAATTTGCCAACAATCAATTCTAACCAGATTTTCAAGCTTCTAGTTTAAGGTGAACATAACGTATGCTGTTGGAACTTAATACAGATATTTATATATCTTGAAAAATATCCATGCTTTATTATTAATGGACCTCAGCAAACTTATCTTCAGTTATTGAAATTCTAGTTTTCTTTCTCTTAACCCAGAAGCAATTTTAGAAAAGACGTTAAAATTCTGCTTTAGCATCAAATATTTATCGTAAAATTTAGAAACCAAAGATGGTATTGCTTTAAAAATAATTTCATCTAAGTATCTATGGCACTACATTTCATTTCCAAAGCACATATGAATGATGCATCTTAACTCCAGGCCATCTTTAACTCAATTCCTGCTACATGTTCCATCAGGACATTGGCTCTGAGGCTTTCACCATTCTGTAAGTTCAGGCTAAGCTTCATGATCTTTCTCTTAATTCAATTAAAAAATGAAAAAAAACAAAGAAGGAATGTGAGGAAAAAATTAGAAAATTTCTAATGTAATATCTGAAATGTCTATACATAACTATAAGTATAGAAAAGTTTCAAGTAAGTATCAAAAAAGTAGAAATATATAAGATGAAGTAAATCAATGAAGATCATTATAAAATATCTATAAAGACAAACTGCTGAAAATAAGCACATTATAAAAAGGACATAGATATTACAGACATGATAAAAAGAGAGATAGTCATTTCCTTCCACCTAAAGTCAGAATATTTTATTATCTGTAGCAAACCAATATGTGATTATTTGTCCTTCAACAAAATAGAACCTATTGAATGCTCTTTTCCTCCCATAGTAGAAAATTGCTTATACCACTGTAGTGAATATAATTAAATGAATAACCAAGGTATATGACTAGCATCAAGATCTATGCTAGATATCATAATAAAAAATATAACTTTCTGGAACATATGCTTTATCAAATTCCCCTGGAAAAATATGTATAATTAGATTTTCACACAAAGGTTTTAAAAATCCAGTCATATCAGCAGGTTTTGAGTACTAATGGAAAATGGAATTGATGCAATTATTTTGAACAGTGGTAGGAAGCATGGCTTTTAGGAGAATCAGCTTAAAGGAAAAAAAAAAAATCCCAATTGCATGTGCATTAAAGCTGTCAAGACGCTAAGCTAAAGATCTGCTCTCTGTGCCAACTAAACCCCTACCCGCCTCCGGAAAGTAACTTTCTGAAGCCTTGCCAAGCCCTTTGCTTGAAAATAACATCCTAATTGGTTTCTTCTAATAAAATTCAAAATGCTCTTTTGGTGATGATAATACCTTCATTGTTTTATTCCAGCTTAATGTTCTGGTCTCCTGGAATGTTCTGAGTATTACCATTCAGGGGAAAGAAAAAAAAAATCCATGAATGTGAATTTATGGAGTGACAGTCTGGCTGGATGAACCACCAAAGTTGGAAACTTTTGATGCCAGAAAAACGGCCTCTAAAAGCTATGGCTCTATTTAAGCCTTTAAGACTTGTAAATAACAGCAATGAGATTCCAATCTTTTCCCATTGTCTACATCATTATTATACAATAACATTTAGATATGAATACAGAACCAGTTTGATAATTTTTAGAGAAAGCTTAAGGTTCTTATTGACAACTGACACAATTAATTATCCAGAGAATCTTTCAAATCAAGAGACCATTTAAAGCATGAGGTCTTGTTTTTGCTTGAATTAATGACAACTGGTGTATATTTAGGGCTTCCCTGGTGGCTTAGCTGGTAAAGAATCCACCTGCATTGAAGGAGACCTGGGTTCGATCCCTGGATTGGGAATATCCCCTGGAGAAGGGAATAGCTACCCATTCCAGTAATCTGGTCTGGAGAATTCCGTGGACTGTGTATTTAAGAGGCTGGTAAACTTATAAAAAGTGCTTTGAAATATTCACCACATCATATTATCAAAACTTCTGCATGCCTTGTCATCATCTTCAGTTTATTTTATATAAATAAACATAGATTTTATATAAATAAATACAAAATATTTAAAATTCAGTCCACTGAATGATTTGATACATATAGATATAACTCTTAATTCCATTATGAAATTCAATGGAATGCTTTTTTATACAAGCCAAATTTATAATCATTTCATTAAAAAAAGAGGTCTTGTGTTAAGAATTACAGTTTTGTAGAACTGTAATAGTCTCTACCACTTAAAACAAGGTGTGGCCACATACACAACTTCTATCTGACCCAAATAAGCAAGGAAAGGAGTATTAGGATGTTCTGTTCTATTATCCTTACGCTTAGTTTCTAATTATGTTAGTAATTAGAAAAAAGCTTCAGATCCTTGTGTCCATCATAAAATTTCAGTAATGAATGAAGCCCAAGCTTGGTGCACTTCACATCTGTTTGTATAAAGTTATGTTTATTTAGAAAAGAAAAAAAAGATTTTCTAATACGAATTTTGCAAAAATTTTAGAAAGAGAAGCTCATAATGAAAGATTATGTTTCATATGCTATAATTGGGACTCTGCTAAGTCCTTGGTAATTGATGCTAACCATAGGTAACACTAGCAACTTGGGTTGGAAGACTTAAATTGCTATAAAAGAAGCAAAGTTTGTAAACAAATTTAGGTATTTACTTTATAGTTACTTTACATATTATTTTTGTTCCATTCACTCCCTTTAAGTTCCTGTTATCTATGCTAAGGATGGATTACTTTGTTCTGGCAGCAGGTCATTTTGTTCCCACCATTAGTAGCCATCAATAATGTGAGGGAGGAAATGCTCAAATATATAAGCCACCAATTTCTTGTCCTGGTCTTCAGCCCAACTGTACTAGCTATTACTGTATAACTGTTACATTAATATTTAGAGTACTAAAGTGTTCGCCAAGCTGATTATCTGATTATTAAATGACAAATTTGTGGTAATCACAACTTTAAAATAAGAAAACATATAAGTAATTCATAATAAAAATGGTATCAGGAATACAACTCTTTCTGTTGTTGTTATTACTTCTCAGGTTTTGTTATATGCACTTAGAATGCACACTAAGGACAGACTGAAATGATACTGAAATATAACCTGTGAAAGTGAAAGTCATTCAGTTGTGTGCTACTCTCTGCAACTCCAAGGACTATACAGCCCATGGAATTCTTTAGGCCAGAATACTGGACTGGGTAGACTTTTCCTTCTCCAGAGGATCTTCCTAACCCAGGATCGAACCCGGGTCTCAGACACTGCAGGCAGATTCTTTACCAGCTGAGCCACCAGGGAAGCCCAAGAATACTGGAGTGGATAGTCTATCCCTTCTCCAGGGAATCTTTCCGACCCAGTAATCAAAGGGGTCTCCTGCATTGCAGGCAATTCTTTACCAGCTGAGGTACCAGGAAAGCCCCTAACTAGATCTTTACCCACAGAGTATGTATATGTACGTGCTCAGTCATTCAGTCGTGTCTGACTCTTTGAGACCCCATGGACTGTAGTCTGCCAGGCTTCTCTGTCCATGGCATTTTCCAGGCAAGAATACTGGAGTGGGTTGCCATTTCCTTCTCCAGGGGATCCTCCTGACCCAGGGATCGAACCATGCTCCTGTGTCTTCTGCATTGTAGGCTGATTCTTTACTGCTTGGCCACTGGGGAAGCATATGTGTATACACCTATGTGTATGTAAAGACTGTGCATTTATCTTAACTCAGATATATTTCATCTCTCCATAAATAATTTATCTTTAGAAAGTAAAAAGCTGGACTTCCCTGGTAGTCCAGTGGTTAAGAATCTGCCTGCCAATGCAGGGGACATGGATTCGATGCTGGAAGGGAAGATCCCACGTGCCGTCAGGGCAATTGAGTTCCAGTCCATAACTACTGAGCCCTTGCCCTAGAGCCCATGCCCCTCCAGGAGACTTCTCCACATTACTACCACAAGGAGAAGTCTGTGCATCACTGAGAAGAGGAGCCCCACCTCGCCACAACTAAAGAAAGCCTGTGTGCAGCAACAAAGACACAGTGCTGCCAAAAAAATTAATTACTTTAAAATTTTTACAAAAGGAAAAAGAAAGTGTAAGGCTATAACAAGGGAATAGGAAGTTTTTCAAGAAAGAATTTAACATTCATTTCTTTAACACTATTACTCCTAAAGAGACTTATGATTTTCTTTTTGCATGATCAGCAGTCTGATCCTCTTCTTAGAAGAAATATCAATTACCTTCTGCAAAACTATATTGCTTTGACTCCTTTGGTCTAGCAATTCCGTATTGGCTAGAGACTTGACATTAGTTATTACATTATATATATGATTCAATATAAGCAATCACATTCAAAGTCTGGTACCTGGTAATTTTTTATAAGAAAACAGTTTCAGCAAAGTAGTAATTTAGGAATTAATTACATAGACTATTTTACATTTTTATTATCAAGAACCTTAAGTGCTAGAAAACATTAAAGTTGAGAAAGGCAAGAATATTTGGCACTTTCATTGGTGTCAATTCAAGTCAGATCTTAAGATTATTTAAATGATTGCTTCCTTCTAAGATAATACATAGAATACTCTCTTCTAGGGACTGACAAAGGAGAAAATATAATCCTGATTTACACAGTACAGCAAGTGAAACTCCTGACTACAAGAGCAGTAACTCAGAGAAGGCAAGACAAAGAAAGTATGTTCATTAACTTACATAAATTAGAAATAAAAATATGAAGTTTTAGTATTTATGTATTGCCTCAATCTTTTCAAAGAAAATTTAGAGACATTTCTGATATACTATTCAATATATTTGCAACCTGACATATAATAATCCATAAATTATTACTGTAGCCTACCAGGCTCTTTTGTCCGTGGGACAACCCTGGCAAGAATCCTGTAGTGGGTTGACATTTCCTTCTCCAGGGGACCTTTCTGACCCAGGCATTATTGAACCCACGTCTCTTGCATCTCTTGCATTGGCAGGCAGATTGTTTACCACTGAAACACCTGGGAAACTCCAAATTATTGCTACAAATCGGTAATTAACAATTTTAGGTAAGTTAAAGCTACAGTGTTGTGTATAATTTGGGAAAGCAAACAGCAGGAGACAAATTTGCTAATACTCAAATTAATGAATGGCCTGGCATTTCTTCAGATTTTGTAATATGCATTTGCAGAATGCCTCTGATTCTCTACATAATTAATTTTCTTCTTCCTATACCATTTCCCTCTTCCAGTCTTGTCTCTGCTACCATCAAGCTGTAGGTCCTTAGCCAAGACATGTAGTCCCTCGGGGACTCCATGCCCACCCATTTCCTAGGAATTCTGTAATAAATGAGATAACATGTGGAAATTCTCTGAAAAGTTAAAAAGCACCTTGTAGAAGTAACATATTACTACTGAGGGCCCAAGGGCAGTTCATTCTTCCTAAACAAGGAGGGAAGGTTGAAATGATTGTTTCTGAGCATGTACCTTGGAAACGCAGTGTGTACTTGCCATCTTTTACAGCTCAGCACATTGTTTCATAGTTAGCGCTGCCCTAAAATAGCACATGGCTCAGCACTGAGCTCTGCCTTTTACGTGCCCTTCTTGCCAACTCATACTCTGCCTTAGAAAACGTCTAACCTTTCTGTTCCTCGCTTTTAACTTTGTTTTCATTAACAACAGAGGTTCTAAGTAACACACAAATGAAAATGTAGAAGGCAAAAAAGAGTACGGGAATTTGCCCAAGGTTTGTAGCTCTTTTTCTCAATACTTTTATTTTTGACAGTAACGGAACTAAATCAAGATGATTGGATTTTTTCTACCTCATTATATAAAAGATATTTGGGAAATGAAAACATTGACTGTCTCTCACTGCTACAGTCACTTGACACTGTAATGGTATTCATAAAAAAGAACACATTTTTTTTTTCTTTAAAAGAAAATATTGAAGGCTATATTGAAATTCTGTAGACACACCCTGATAAACCCGCATGGTGAGGTGAGGAGAGTGAATAATTAGTTTTCCTATCATTTCTGAGTTCACTCTTAACTTTCAGAGCCACAAAAGGAGACCTCAAAACCACAAAAGGAGCTATAGCAAAAAAATAAACTTGGTCCAGAGGGGTAATTCCCTCATCATCACCTTGATGAATCTGAAATTGAAGAGGAAATTAGGAATGGTGAAGAGAATGAGTTTTATATCCATTATGTTCATGAAGGTTTGCTGTTTCAAGAGGAAAGCAAAAATATACTGACACCTTTAATGTGATAAAGGGAGTTATATGTGACTTCCTCAGAAAATGTTTTTTTCTTTTCATTGTGATTTTTTGTGGAGCTTAAAACTAATTCTAGCAGTATTTCCAGAAATGGTTCCACACTCTGATTGCTCCTGCTTTATCATGTTCCTTTCCATTCCTGTGACCTTAGACAAGTTACTTTCTCTGCACTTATTTTATGAGGATAAAAATAGTGCCTATTCACAGTGTTGTTAGAGAATTAAATAACATGAGGTGTATAAATAGTGCCTGGCACAAAAGCAATATTAATGTTAGTGATTACTATTATAATGAATCAGTTCAGTACAGTTCAGTCGCTCAGTCATGTCCGACTCTTTGCGACCCCATGAATCGCAGCACGCCAGGCCTCCCTGTCCATCACCAGCTCCCGGAGCTCACTCAAACTCATGTCCATCGAGTCAGTGATGCCATCCAGCCATCTCATCCTCTGTTGTCCCCTTCTCCTCCTGCCCCCAATCCCTCCCAGCATCAGGGTCTTTTCCAAAGAGTCAACTCTTCGCATGAGGTGGCCAAAGTACTGGAGTTTCAGCTTTAGCATCAGTCCTTCCAATGAATACCCAGGACTGATCGCCTTTAGGATGGACTGGTTGGATCTGCTTGCAGTCCAAGGGACTCTCAAGAGTCTTCTCCAACACCACAGTTCAAAAGCATCAATTCTTCGGCGCTCAGCTTTCTTCACAGTCCAACTCTCACATCCATACATGACCACAGGAAAAACCATAGCCTTGACTAGATGGACCTTTGTTGGCAAAGTAATGTCTCTGCTTTTGAATATGCTGTCTAGGTCGGTCATAACTTTCCTTCCAAGGAGTAAGCGTCTTTTAATTTCATGGCTGCAATCACCATCTGCAGTGATTCAGGAGACCCCAAAAATAAAGTCTGACACTGTTTCTGCTGTTTCCCTATCTATTTCCCATGAAGTGATGAATAAATTATCAAAATATTTTAGAAACATAGAAGGCAAAATGGTAGCACACATCTATGAAGGATGGAAAAATGCATATATTTAGTTCTAGGTATAATTATCTAAATCAAAACTGTAGAGAAAGTCTATGTAACATACACCATTATTCACTCTTGTGAAGAACATATTCACATATTTGATCAATATAAAAAAAGTGAAAATGTTAGCCACTTAGTCGTGTCCAACTCTTTGTGACCTCATGGAATGTAATCCACCATGTTCCTCTGTCCATGGAATTCTCCAGGAAAGAATACTGGAGTGGGTAGCCATTCCCTTCTCCAGGGGATCTTCCTGACCCAGGGATAAAACCTGGGTCTCCCTCACTGAAGGCAGATTCTTTACTATCTGAGACACCAGGGAAGTCCTGATCAACATGCAAATGTATTAAAATTATCTAGCATCACTTGAGCCGTCTTCATTTGATAGTTCAACCACTAATATTCACATGTATCTATGGATAATCATGGAATATAACATCCTTTTTCCATGGAATTGCTATTGATGGTTGACTAACCAGATAACATAAGCTCACTCTTCTGATTTCATTTCACTGAAGCAACCCTCTTTGTTTCCAACTGCAGAAACCTTGTACCTCTAGGAATGGCTTAACATCACAGCATCATCCTTTGGCAACATAATTAAGCTTATTAGATTCCGAGAAAGCTTACCTAGTACAAGAATTGACAGCAAAATACAGGTTTCCAACTTATTTCTAAAAATCATTTAGAAAGAGATCCACAGCATATCACTGTAATACATTTCTGTACTAATTAATACAATTAATTAATCAATACAATTCTGTAATGATTTCTAATATTTCCCGAGACATTCTTTGCAATAATTAAAACTTCTCACAATTCAAGGCTATGAAACATATTTTGTCTTATTTGACTACTAGAGTCTTGTGTCAATATATTCCTTACAGCAAAATATACATTTAAAATTTTTGACAATTTCTTCTCATTTTCTATCTCTATAGTATTTTACAACTATTTTAACTTGCTCTTTACATAACAAACTTACTGTTACTCTACTTAAAAATCTTTATGCTTTAGGTAATGTCCAACTCACACTTGTATTCATCAGCCCCTTCCTGAGTTCATTGATTCTCTCAGAGGAGAAGAATGCTAATAGCTCCTTATTCACACAGCACCCCTTGTTGAGTTAAGTTTATTAAAACATGCAGGTGTTGTTTAACATGTTTAACTGATATTTAACTGAGACCACTGGAAGGGAAATTAAAGGGAACTGTAGAAGCATAAGTTTTCCCAAGAACTAAATATTTCAGAAGATTCCATACGATCAGAGTGCGCATTCTCTAAGATTAATGGAGAAACCAAGAACAATTGACTTTATTTTTTATATCTTGGGCAGCCATTAGACAGTTTTCAACAAATGTGCCTTGCAATGTTAATGCTACCAGAGTTCATAAAGAGGTGATTTATCATTTTGAGTTTATTGTCCAGTAACAATTCATCAGCTTTTAGATTTAGCCTATGAGTTCACAGGGGTCCTTTCATTTATTGTCTAATTAACTAAGCTTCTTGTCAAATACGACAGATATTAAAAGAGAAAAGAGGTTCTGTAAACTTCCATCATCTTTCATTTATATACTACCAATGACCTGGAGATTTTAACAACTTATTAATTAAAATATAGCACTGAAAGAAGGCAGAAAGAATACAAGGTAAATAACTGAAAGAGCTTATACTCTTATGCAACCCTAGTCTCTACAGTTAATACACTTGTTGCCCAATACAACTCACACTGACATTTTTATGTTTTTAAACTGCTCTCATACATATTTAAATGTAACTGTAAAACTCAACTTTGGACTGGAAAACTGGCCAATAGTAGCTATGAATCCAAATAGTAAAAATCTTTATTGAGTTTTAATCTTTTAATTGTCATTTTTCTTTTGAGCTTTAGAAAATTAGTCACAGGCTTAAGTGGGAGTAGAACACTTTAGCAGTGGGAAGTCCTAACTATTTTGGTGAACATAAGGACTAGCAAATAATTGACTTTTCTGCCATGCATTTTACTATCAGTGAATTTATTTGTGAGCACTCACAGTTTTATAAAGCATTTTAAAACATTTCCATAGGTACCATGATAACTCATAAGAGTTTTTAGCCAAAAGAAAACCTGAAGTAGAGCCAGACAGCTGCCTGTTTAGTAAAATGATATTTAGACTTTTTGAACCCTGTGTGTTAATTGAGCACACCTTAGTTTTATCCTACTTTTTTGTTTCAGAGTATTATTTTTCTAGATTTAAAAACATATAATAAAAAAAGATAATCCAGTATATTTTAGGATTACTTAAAAAATCAAGTCTGATAACTTAGAGGATTGTACTAAAAAAAATCTACATGATTGAATTATTGCTTCTTTGGTAACTGAGGTGAAGCTATTGTGTGATTTAGGATAAGTTAACTTCTGAATTTCAGCTGAAACCTGGTCTTAGGGGCTTTCCTGGTGGCTCAGTGGTAAAGAATCTGACTGCAATATATAAGATGTGGGTTCAATCCCTGGGTCGGGAAGATTCCCTGGAGAAGGAAATGGCAACTCATTCCAGTATTTTTGCCTGGGAAATGCCATGGACAGGGAGCCCGGTGGGCTATAGTCCATGGGGTCACAAAAGAGTCAGACACTACTTAGTGACTAAACAACAACAATCCAATCTTAAAACACACACACACACACACAATCCAAGATACTGTAGTCTTTCAGCAATTTAATAATATATATCTTCATTGTTTCATATAAAATGAACAAATCCAGTAATTCTGAATTAAAATATCAGACTTAAGATATATTAAATTTTCATATACAATGCAAATATTCTTGAATCAATTTCAAGTACATCAAAAGTATGAAAAAAACAAACTATTTAACAGCCATTGCTTTGAGTGTATGCCCATATTTGTTATTTACATGGGTATATTTATATTTGTGATATTGATTTTATTAGCATCTTTTTATGGATATTTTTATACACATAAATTTTATATCAGAGTGCAGTTTAAGCTCATCATGAAAAACTGAACTTAAGAAAAACAGAATCTTAAAAAAAATTATTCATTTGGGTCAATACTTCCAAATTGTAGACATATCTAGATATGCCAAACATGCTAGCATACATAAATGCCAACGACACCGAGGATTAAGACAATACTATTGGCAGGTTACCTATCAAGGACCTATATGCAGTATCTTTCATTTAACACTGGAAACCAGGCTTCTAATCAAAATGCACAGAAGGTTCTCTGGTAGAAAATGTCTAAAATTTACAGAGGTTAGATGTCGATGGGGAAGGACACAGAATAATTAGAAGGAAGTTTGAGAATTAACTGAAAAGGGTTAACATATAAAGGTGAATTCCCAAACCACACTGAATCTTTAGCGTATAATGTGAAGAGTTTGGAAGTGGATAGAGGCTTCCCTCGTAGCTCAGTCAGTAAAGAATCTGCCTGCAATGCAGGAGACCTGGGTCAGGAAGATCCCTTGGAGAAGGAAATGGCAACCCACTCCAGTATTCTTGCCTGGAGAATTCTATGGAGAGAGGAGCCCACCAGGCCACAGTCCACAGGGTCACAAGAGTCAGACACAACTTAGTGACTAAACCACCACCAGAAAACACCTGACCATCACCTGCATAGCAGGGGATGGATCTAAATTCATCTGTGTAAAAAGTAACAAAAATTCCTCTCTCATGCTGTTCCTATTCTAGTGCTATGATGAAGAAATGAGTATCTATTGCATTTTGCCTGATATCTATCAATTTGAAAAAAATTAAAATTTACTGAAGAGTGATTGTACTGTACTAAAGCTTTATTGGCCGTGGAGGTGTAGTGGTAAATGGGTATCATATGGGGAACACATGTATACCTGTGGCGGATTCATTTTGATATTTGGCAAATCTAATACAGTTATGTAAAGTTTAAAAATAAAATAAAATTAAAAAAAAAAAATAAAAAAAAAAAAAAAACTTATGTTAACTCATCATTTATTGAGCAATAACAAATAGCAGTCTCTATGCTAAGCGGAGTGGAATTAAATACAGTACAAATGAAGATTATGTTGTTGTGCTAGTTAGTTGTGTCTGACTCTTTGCGACCCCATGGACTATAGCCTGCCAAGCTCCTCTGTTCATGGAAGTCTCCAGGCAAGAATACTGGAGTGGTTAGCATTCCTTCTCCAGAGATCTTCCTGACCCAGGGATCGAACCCAGGTCTCCTGCATTGGAGCAGATTCTTTAACATTTGAGCCACCAGAGAAGGCCAAATGAAGATCATATTTACAAACAATAACTCATGCAAGCCTTCATGTATTATAATAGAATGAACACTACATACAACATAAAACACTTTACAAACTTAACTCATTTAATTTTCAAACTGATTTTATGAAGCAGTATCATCATGTTATAGACTATAAAATTCTGGATTAAGAAAATTAAGTAACCACCCCAATACAGCATACCCAGAAAGAAGCAAACAACTATGATTTAAAACCAGTAATAAAACCCATGAATTTTTAAAAAATTGTTTAGGTTTCTTTTCTTCCACTTGCCTAGGTTCTTCACACAAAATGTTCTTAAAAATACTAAGGATATTATTGTGAAAGATTTACTCAAAGGAGGTCATATTTATAAAATAAAACTAAGCTCAAATATCATATAATTTTACCAACGGATATAGCAAGGGGTCTTAGAAACAATTTAGTCCAAATTTTTTTGTACATGATTGAGGAAACCGAGGTCCTGACAAAGTTTCAGAGTTAATTACTGAAGTAAGGATTGAAACCCCTGAAATATTTATTTCCATGTAAACACTGTTCTCATTATACCACAATGTCAATCTAATATTCATACATTTATGTACATAAAAGTATTTGTTTAAATACATTTCATAATATTTCATTAAAAATTTCCTCAAGGGCACTGAAATCATAACCAATATTTCTCCCACTAAATTATAATTAATTTTTTGTTAATATTTTTCATTCTACCAGAAAAATGAAATTGTTACATTCAGACAAAATACATTTCAGAACAAAAATTACTACCAGGAATAATCAGAGATATTTCATAATGGAAAAGAGGTAAATTTATCAAGAAGCATAACGCTCCTAAATAAGTCAGTACTTAATAACAGAAATTAAAAACGTGACTATAAAATCACTGCAGATGGTGACTGCAGCCATGAAATTAAAAGATGCTTTCTCCTTGCAAGAAAATCTTTGACAAACCTAGACAGCATATTAAAAAGCAGAGACACTACTTTACTGACAAAGGTCTGTCTAGTCAATGCTACCTTTTTTCCTGCTCATATTTGGATGTGAAGGTTGGACCATAAAGAAAGCTGAGCTTCGAAGAACTGATGCTTTTGAACTGTGGTGTTGAAGAAGACTCTTGAGAGTCCTTTGGACTTCAAGAAGATCAAACCATTCAATCCTAATAAAATCAGTCCTGAATATTCATTGGAAGGACTGATGCTGAAGCTGAAGCTCTAAGACTTTGGCCCCCTGATTCGAAGAACTGACTCATCAGAAAAGTCCCTGATGCTGGCAAAGATTGAAGGCAGGAGGAGAAGGGGACAACAGAGGATGAGATGATTGGATGGGATCACCAACTCAATGGACATGAGTTTGAGCAAGCTCCAGGAGTTGGTGATGGACAGGAAAGCCTGGCAAGCTGCAGTCCATGGAGTCACAAAGAGTCCAACATGACTGAGCAACTGACCTGAATTGAATTTGTTCAGTTCAAGCTAAGAAACATAGGAAGATCCTGAACTCACCATCTCACATGAACACAACCAAATCTTCTACTACAAAAGGAATAATTCCCTTTAAAAAAAGAGCTGGAAACTAAACAGCTCAAAGGATAAAAGGGGCAGGACAGGCAGAGATGTTTTCCTGCCAGAAAATCCATCTCTTGTACAGCAACCCACAATCAGCTCACAAATATGGAACGTCTCCTTGAGGAGTGAGTGGTTTGTGCCCCATATCAAGTACCCCAACCCTTGGGACTTGCACAGGAGACATGAGCTCCCATAATGTCTGCCTTTGAAATCAAGGGACTTATTTCCAGGGGCTTATGTTCAGGCTCCAAAAGGCTGTTGGAGCCTAGATTCTGCTATTTAAAGACTTATAGACAACTCACCTTGGGACTCAGCAGAAAAGTAGCAGCCTAAAAAGTTCCTAGTCTATATATACATGAAGGTAATTCATTTGCCAGTCTTAAAGCATCTGCTGGGGTTGGGGGTGGGGTGAGGGGGCAGTGCAGGGGAGGAGTAGTGGACTGCTGGGACTCTCTCTGGGGATTGAGGTGTTGGTGAGTGACATTTTTTGTGTTCTCCCCACTACCTGGCTAGTGCCAGTAAACACAAACAGCCACAGCAGTCTCCTGTTGCTCTGCAGTATCTCTGGCATTCTTGACTTGCCCTGTGCTCTCCTGCTGCTTTACTAAAGCTGGAAGTTGTATTACTGCACTCTTCTGCTTCATTACTACTGCTAAAGTCTGCAGATTCATCATGACCCTGAGCTCTCCTGCTGGATCACTAAAACCAGCAGGTATGCCCAGTCCACACAGAAGATGCACCCTGATTATCTGGCTTGGTGGCCTGGCGAACTTTTTGGACTGAAACAGAGTCAGTTCTTGGGAGGCTACCACACCCAGGACATTGAACACAGCATAATGAAACACAACCTGACTTTCTGTGAAAGAAAAAAAAAAAGAGAGAGAGAGACCTATTTTCTTGAGCTTCAGTCTTAGGGGGAGACTTAACATTTGCCACACACTAGAGGCTATGGAAGTGCTCTCAGGGAATGTAGGCCAGAGAATGCCATGGTTGTACTCTCCTCTGGCCTCACTTCAGCTCACTAGTACCTACCAGAAAATAGTTTATACACTTGTTTGGAGCCCTGAATTTCAGGGGACACCTTCATATCACCTGGTCTAGAGGACAGCAGGGCTTAAAAGTGTTGTCCCACAGAGCTGTATATATTTGCATATTTCAAAAGCTGCTATATGAGGAAAGTCTTCCAATTAGCCTGAAACTAGGTTCTTCCTGAAATCTCTTGCTATGAAACTCTCACAGTCATTGTTACATCATCTGTGACCTGTCAAGAATGAATCAGACTGCTTAGACAATCACAAAGCTTCCTTAGACAATCAAAAGGCTTACAGAATCTGCCTGCAATGTGGGAGAGTGGGGTTTGATCCCTGGTTTGGGAAGATCCTCTGGAGAAGGGAATGGCAACCCACTCCAGTATTCTGGCCTGGAGAGTTTCATGGACAGAAGTTAAGAGTCCATTGGGTCACAGAGTCAGACACGACTGAGCTAAACACTTTCACACTTTCAGACAATCACAAAGGTTTGAGAGACAAGCAAGTGCTAGTTCAAGGTTGAACAATTAAGGTTCATCTCCTACAAAAGACCATTCCTTCAATACTGAGGGAGGTAACTTTCATATAATACACAGAAACAAAGAGTCAAGCAAAATGAGGAAACAAGAATATGCTCCAAACAAAGAACAAAATAAAACCTCAGAAAAAAAAATCTGAATTAAATGGAGACAAGAAATTTTTCTGATAAACAGTTCAAAGCACAAATCATAAAGATGCTCACTGAATTTAGAAGAAGACTGATGAAGACAGTGAGAACCTGAACAATACAGAAAAGATAAGAAAGTACAAAAGAGAAGTCTCAGAATTAAAGAATATAAAAACTGAACTGAAAAAAAAAAACTGAACTGAAAAATACAATAGAAGGGTTCAACAGCAGACAAGATGAAACAGAAGAAAGAATCAGTAATCTGGTGGCAGAGTAGTGGAATTCACCCAAACAGGGAAACAAAACAAAACAAAACAAAAAAAAAGAAAAGAATTCTAAAAAGTTAAGATAGCTTACAGTACCTGTATGACAACATGAAAAGGAGTAACATTTGCTTAACCAGGGTTCCACAAGTACAAGAAGGAGAGAAAAGGCAGAAAATTTATTCAAAGAAATAATGGTTGAAAACTTCCCTTATTTTGGAAACAGACATCCAGATCCAAGAATCCCTGAAAGTTTCAAATAAGAAGAACCCAAGATATGCACACAATGACACACTGTAATTATAAGGTCAAATTTAAAGATCACAAAAGAATCTTAAAAACAGCAAGAAAGGAAAAAAAAAAAAAAACTTGTTACATATAATGGGATCCCTATAGGACTTATCAGTAGAATTTTCAGCAAAAACTTTCAAGGACAAAAGAGAGTAGCATGGTATATTCAAGGTGCTGAAAGAAAAAAAAAAAAAAACTTCCAACCAAAAATATTATACCCCACAAGGTTATCATCCTGAACCAAAGGAAAGATAAAAGTTTTCCAGTCAGGAAAAAAACCAAAGGAGTTCACAACCAATAAACTGGCCTTATAAGAAAAGTTAAAGGGACTTCATTAAGCTGAAAAGAAAGGGAACCAACAGTAACAAGAAAACATATGAAAATAAAAATCTCACTGGTACATAAAAGATAAGAAAAAAAAATCTGAGCATAACTGTAAAAAAAGTCATCAAAACACAAAGGAAGATACTCTGTAATGGCCTATATGGGAAAAGAATCTAAGGGGGAAAAAAAGGAGTGGATATATGTATACATATCCCTGATTTAATGCACTATACAACAGAAACTAACACAATACTGTAAGTCAACTGTGATGTGTGTGCTGAATGGCTCAGTCATTTCAACTCTTTGTTTCCCTATGGACTGTAGCCTGCCAGGCTCCTCTGTCCATGTGATTCTTCAGGCAAGAATACTGGAGTGGGTTGCCATTCCCTCCTCCAGGGAATATTTCTGACCCAGGTATCAAACCTGCATATCCTGTGTCTCCTGCATTGACAGATGGATTTTCCAACACTGAGTCACCTAGGAAGTCCTGTAAATCAGCTATATTCCAATAAAAATTGGAAAAAAGAGCTATCAGGCAATAAAAAAAGAAAGAAAACAACAACAACAAATGCACAAGGGAAGAGAATAAGAGAAGAAAAGAAGAGAGAATAGCAAGAAAAAATTATTAACAGAAAAATCATACATACTTTCTTAATATTACTTTAAACATAAATGGAATAAATTCTACCATCAAAACACATAGAGTGGTTGAATGGATTAAAAACAAGACCCAACTACATGTTTCTTACAAGCGGTTGACTTCAGATGTAAGGCATACATACACTAAATATTAAGGGATGAAAAAAAAGATGTTCTATGCAAACAGAAACCAAAAAAAGTTGGAGTAGATATATTTACATCAGACAAAATAGACTTTAAACCAAGAATGCAAAAAAAAAAAAAAAAACAAAGGTGGTCATTATATGATAAAGTTGTCAAACCAACAAGAAGATATAATATTTGTAATATTTATTCATCCAAAATAGGAGTACTTAAATATATAAAGCAAATATTAACAGTCCTAAAGGGAGAAAATGACAGCAATATAATAGGAGAGAATTTTAATATCTCCCTTAAATCAATGAATAGATCATCCCAACAGAAAATCAACAGAAATCAGTCTTGAACAAAACATTAAACCAGAAAGACTTAATAGATGCATATAGAACATTCGATCTAAAAGCATCATAATAAACATTCTTCTCAAGGGCACATGGAATATTTTTTCAGGATAGATCGCATTTTAGGTCATATGCATTTAAGAAGACTGAAATCAAATCAAGTATCTTTCTGATCACAATGGTATAAGACTAGAAATCAATTACAAGGAAAATCAGAAAACAAAAACTAAACTCTGCAAATAGGTGGAGATTAAACATGTTACTGAACAACTTGAACACAACTTAGCAGTTAAACAACAACAACTAAACAACCAATTGGTCAATGAAGAAATCAAAAGAAAAATTAAGAAAATATCTTGGGACACATGAAAATGGAAATACAACAAATGGAAATACAAAATCTATCATGCTATGCTATGCTATACTAAGTCTCTTCAGTCGTGTCCGACTCTTTGTAACCCCATGGACTGTAGCCCACCAGGCTCCTCTGTCCAAGGGATTCTCCAGGCAAGAATACTGGAGTGGGTTGCCATGAAAATCTATCATAAAGAACACCAAACACACACACAAATTATAGGCCAATATCCCAGATGAACATAGGTGCAAAAATCCTCAACAAAATATCAGCAGACAGAATTCAACAATTCATTAACAGAAGCATACGCCATAATCAATTGGGAGTTATTCTAGGGATGTAAGAATGGTTCAATACCTGCAAAACAATCATCATGATATAGCACAGTATCAAAATGAAGGGGAAGAACCAGAAAAACTGGTTGTCTCAAATAGATGCACAAAAAGTATGTGACAAAACTCAACATTCATTTACAAGAAATATTAAATGCGGGAATAGAGGGAACATCCTTCAATATGCTTGCTCCTTGGAAGAAAAGCTATGACAAACCTAGACAGCATATTAAAAAGCAGAGACGTTACTTTGTAAACAAAGGTCTGCAGAGTCAAAGCTATTGTTTTTCCAGTAGTCATGTATGGATGTGAGAGTTGGACCATAAAGAAAGCTGAGTGCCAAAGAATTGATGGTTTCGAACTGTGGTGTTGGAGAAGGCTCTTGAGAATCCCTTGGACTGCAAGGAGATCAAAGCAGTCAATCCTAAAGGAAATCAACCCTGAATATTCATTGGAAGGACTGATGCTAGAGATGAAACTCTACTACTTTGGCCACCTGATGTGAAGAGCCGACTCACTGGAAAAGACCCTGATGCTGGGAACAATTGAAGGCAGGAAGAGAAGGGGACAACAGAGGACAAGATGGTTGGACGGCATCACTGACTCAATGGACATGAGTTTGAGCAAGCTCTGGGATATAGTGAAGGACAGGGAACCTTGCAAGCTGCAGTCCATGGGGTTGCAAAGAATCAGAAATGACTAACTGATTGAACATTAACAACTTCAACATAATATTAGCAATCAAAACAGGTTCTGTCTGTTTAAGTACATAGCCTTGCTTTTCCTTATGAACCTTATTGGTCCTAAAGATTTTCTGGAAAGAATATGACAATAATGTTATGAAATATGAATCCATAAACTACTGGTTTTTTTCAATAAAAATTCAATTCAAACAAAAATAATTTGCATGAACTTTTTATTCATTTGAAAAGCTATTTGGCATAAAATTTTATGAAACACAGTATCTAATAGGAATAACAGTTCTTTTAACATTCAAGATTTATCCAGCACACATAATTATTTAATAACGCCTGAAGTATATTCTCCCCTAGGAGTGATAACCATCTAGGTGACCTTGTGCTAGTGCTAGATCAGTGCTGCTGCTAAGTTGCTTCAGTCGTGTCCGACTCTGTGTGACCCCATAGACGGCAGCCCACCAGGCTCCCCCGTCCCTGGGATTCTCCAGGCAAGAACACTGGAGTGGGTTGCCATTTCCTTCTCCAATGCATGAAAGTGAAAAGTGAAAGTGAAGTCGCTCAGTCGTGTCTGACTCTTAGCGACCCCATGGACTGCAGCCTACCATGCTCCTCCGTCCATGGGATTTTCCAGGCAAGAGTACTGGAGTGGGTTGCCATTGCCTTCTCTGATAGGGAAGGCAAATCTGTAAGTCACTGTTTCCCAAATGCTATCACTCTATCACTCCACCACCACAAGAAGGGATAGAATGTGTATGGGAGAAGAGATCTCTTATTTCACACACCTTTAAACTGACTGTGATTCTTAACTGGACAGTAAGACAAAACTGAAAGGATTCTTCTAATGGGTCACTCAGAAATTTTAAAGTATTAATAAATGAAAGAAAGTATATATGTCAACCCTGTACAAAAATTCTATATCTTTAGTAACCTATTCAGTGTGATACTCAGACAAATCATAGTAAGATCACTGAGACACTTTAAGTAATAAGAAATTTGGAACAGGATTTCAAGCAGGTACAGTCAAATCAGTTAAGAAAATTACTACGACCTAATGATTAAAATCTATACATTTTAAACAACTGGTTTTGCTCAAGATACTCTTCCTATTACATAGTTAGTTTTTGGAGGGTTTTTTTGTTATTAATTTAGAAATTGTGGGATTTAATTATCCTTGTTGATATATCTTTTTAAAACAGTATCCAAATTAAGTGAATTCTATCTAGTTATTTCCAAGTAAGACTCTTAGGAAGAATAAAATAGGAATTATAAGATTTTCATATAGTTAGCTTATCTAATCATGCTGTATTCTGCATATGTTATAAATTAAGTATTATTCTAAAATATTTTTTTAAAATTTCAGAGCACTTAAAATTTTAGATATGCAGTATTTTAAAAAGTTCATCATAATTCCCAGTCACGTTGTAAACAGTAGTCATTATTCTATAAGATACTGAAGTCTGGTTTTAAAAGATTGTATTACTTAATTTCCTCTTTAAAAGATAAAAATGTAACTGTCTTTTCAAAAACAGACGATGAACTATCTCTAGTGACAAACTTGTTTTTAACAGTTACATATTCAAGCTTAAGTTTCAGTTTAAAATTTTTTAATTAGTTTCAGTGTAACAGAAAGCAGATTTAGGTACCTAATCTATGTGATCACTTCATCTTCCTATGCATGCATGCATGCTAAGTCACTTCAGTCGTGTCAACTCTGTGCAGCCCCGTGGACAGCAGCCCACCAGGCTCCTCTGTCCACGGAATTCTCTAGGCAAGAATACTGGAGTGGGTTGCCATGTCATCTTCCTATACACTAGAGAAATACAGAAAACAGGGAGGGAATTGCACTGCTCCTTAATACCTTTATTTTTTTACTTGATTAGATAATTCATAGCCCTAGGGCTTCCCTGGTGGCTCAGTGGTAAAGAATCCACCTGCAATGCAGGAGATGCAGGTTCGATCCCTGGGTCTGGAAGATCCCCTGAGGAAGGAAATGGCAACCCACTTCAGCATTCTTGCCTGGGAAATCTCACAGACAGAGGAGCCTGTGGGCTATAGTCCATGGGGTTGCAAAAAGTCAGAAACAACTTAGTGAGTAAACAACAACAACAATTCACAGTTTTCATCCTGGGAGAAGAGGTGAAAGCAGCCAGCAAGATGTGTTAGTAATTAAAAAAAAAAAAAAGACATTTCAAAAGGTCTTTTTTCTTCCCAACTTAACTTGATAGCCATGGGTTCTTGAGGGAATGGCTAATTCAGAAGCCAAGGAAACAATTAGAAGCTCACACATTCTAAGTTCCAAATAAGGCTCCTTCAGTGTTTGTGATGACCCTGGGGAAAGTACTGGTGATTTAAGAAACAAGGAAATAGATGGACATTTGACTCATAAGTGTCAAGTCATACTGCTGTTTGAAATCCAAGATAACAGAGTTTCAAAGGCACACAGCTATATAAGGCCTGAGAGTATACTATTTCTCAAATGAATGAAAATATGCCCAGTGACACTAACGTTTATGCAGAGATAAAGATGAAAGGAGCAATAAAAGTATAAGTGACTCTGACTGGCAAGATGATCTTCCTGATCCATCTCTTATTCCATCTGTCCAATTATTTTGGGTTACGTGACAACCAAAATCATCCATCTCCAAGTCTTTTGAATTATATACATTAAAGCTCATGCACACATTTGGCAAACCATTCCCTCAGAGGACCTTAATAAGCCTTTCATGTTCGTGAATATTTGAAATCACACTCATTTTCCTAAGATTTGGAAGAGAGAATTTGCAAACAACAGCAATCAAAAGCATATTATTTTAGGTCCTTTTCAATTAATTAGGAGAGTTTGCCAACTTCAGGATCTCCTCATGGAAATAGAAGAACACCATTAGAACAATATATGGAGAGACCCAGTCTTAAATTTAAGGCTCAAAATGTATTAGAAAAAAATTTCAATAACTAAACCTGCACAGCTCTTTCTATTGATGAGAAGTACCATAGAAGGGGTGTTCCTCATCAAAGTTAAATGACTACTAAGCTTAAAGATCTTAGGCTTTGGATTCTTCACCATTTCCTCATGCATGTACATGTAAACACAGAAGAAACTTCAAAAAGGGCAGAATCCATTTCAAACATTTTCATAAACAAATGAAATAGAGGGTTTTGTCTGTTAATCAATAATTTAAAATAGCCACATCATCCAAAAAGCAATCCAGTAGACATTTTTTAACGCTAATCAATACTCAATTATTATTTTACTCTCTTTACTAATTTTTTTATCTGCATTAAGAAAAAAAAAGACTTCAACATTTTTCTCAGATTGTTTATCAACTTTCTTACCATCAAATGTTAAGTAAACTCTTGCTTGGGGCTGAGGCGATCCTTTCACATAGGTAGAACAAACAAATACTCCAACCAAGACACAAACTGCCTGGAATGCCATTTCTTCAGATCTGCAAGTTAATATCCAAGGGAAAATACCTTTACAATAAAGATAATAAGTTTGTTATATTTTACTTCACATTTTAGGAGCACACACCCACCAAACACACAAAACCTGCAATCTAGACAGCACCTTATTCACATATCTGAACTTTTAGAGTCATGCAAACAGTAGGAGGTGCTGTGACTTTCTGTCTTACATGTGAAAATTTGCATTTGATTTCATTTGTGTCTGGAAGTCTTTGTTAAAAGTGAAATTATTTCATTATCCAGCAAAATAATGTGAATATTAAACAAAGCAGCCAGGAAAATGTTGTCAATTCCCAAAGGAAAAAACCAATATTTAAACTTGTTATTCTCTTTAAACAACAACAAAAAACACATTACATTGAAAAGACATGAGAATGGTGCCAATAGGTATTAACAGATGGACACTTCTCTTTCTACCATAAATATAGTAGCAGTAGAAAAATCTCACATAAAATTTCACTTCCACACACTCATTAGCTCTTTGGAGTAACCATCTCTGAAATGATATTTCTACACAAAAATCTACCAGGGCTCAATTCCTGATCACTTATATCACTGGAATTAGTTATCTGCCAGTTGTACAGATGACCATACAGCTGTTAAATGATGTAGATGAGGTAACCATGAATTTGTGCCAAATACAAACCAATGACTTAGTGGTGAGCAATCCAGTGAACCATGTATCCCTCAATGCTTTTTTAAAATAAATCAACTAGAAAGTGGGCTGTCAAAATTTCAAACGATAAATCAGAGAGACAGGTACTACTGTTTAAAACCATATCTTTATAATTGATACATGCTATTAACTAATGTCTGAACACCAGAGATCACATAACATGTAATATCAAATCTATAGGAGCTCCAGTAGCCACAATATGCAAAATAAACTCAGGACCATTAAAAAAAAAATCATTTTGAGTCTAACACAATTATACAATGAGATGACACGACAGAGTTTAATCTATAAATTTATTTTTACAGGTTACAACAATACTGATCTTCAATAGTATGTGGCTATAAAGAAATGCCACTAAAATTTGACAAGTAATACAGCACAGAAGCAATAGAGAAGCTTCAGTAATACAGAAGCAAAAGAATAATTAAACTGAACATGCCACTGTAAACAAAATGTAAACAAAACTTATATTGATTTCTTAGGTGGTACATATAAGAGGTAGAAAAAAAAATTCTATGCTTCTTTTACCACACAGATGGAGGAAACCCTAGAGATGTTTCTGTTTGTAATTTTCAAAAGAAACACTTTCTTCCTGCTTCCACAACCTCTTCACCTTGTCATCCCTAAATTAACTTGAAAGAAAACCGATTTTATAGGGTGACTTTCCCTTAGTAATTTGCTCCCTGGTTTTGTTGACTTTATAGTTAAATTCCACCCCCCCCCCCCAATATATCAATATGCCTAACCTTTGCCTCTGTATTAAGCAGGATATTAATTATACATTTTTACATACTGCTATTATCAATATCTTATCTGATATGTCCCCATGAAAGCAACATATGCCACAAATTGCAAAAAATAACATTGGAGATGAAATGACAGGTCAAGTGTAGTGAGTATAAAGAGCAACGTGATTTCAAGCCATCCAGAGATGAGAAGTGAGGGAAAGTCAAGTATCTTATACATGCCCCCGCCCCTCATATTTTATGACTTCTTCCCTTTAACTCAAACACTTAAGACACGATGCTTACTGTTTTCACTTGTGATTGAACACTAATAACATGTAATAAAAAGCCTCTTATAAAATTCTCTCCAGTAATTTTGCCTTAGAAGGCAGGGATACTCAACTTTAAACTCTCCGCAGGTGTCATAACCTAAAAAAACAATTCCAGCCAGGCTCTCTGCAAGGGAAATACTTCCATGACAAACTACATGCGCTCTTAAGAAAATATCCAGATTTGAGAACACAGATGTGTGAAAAGTCTATACACAGATCCAAAGTTGTATTTTGCTAAATTTGTAATGCTGAAAACAACGAATCCAGCTTACCGAGGTGGAAAGAGATCAGCGCGGAAAAGTCGTCAATGTGCTACAGGTTTGGATCCTCGTTTCTAGCCCTTTCCCCAAAAGACCGTAATTTCTAGGGCGTCCCAGCGATGAAATTCTTTCTTTCCTGCCTTTTGAGTTCCTTTGTAAAGGAATCCTCAGCGTTGCAGCGGCGCGGCACCCGGAGCCCTGCTCCGCGTCGCTCAATCAAGCACTCGGGAGTGAATGGAAAGTGGCCGGCGCAAAGGGCGAGCGCTCGGGTGTCCGATTACAGCTACGCGGCGCACGGCTCCGGCTGCCCCGGCGCGCCGCCCAGCCAGCTCACATCACCCGCCCAACACACTCGGCCGCATCTCCACCGGCCGCGAGGCCCCACCCAGAGCGCGCCCGCGAGAGGGTGGCAGGGAGCCGCCAGGGCGGGGCCGACCCCAGGACAAGCTGCCCTCGAGATACAGGAATGTGCTGCAGCAGGCTAGGGGGCCAACTAAACAACTCTGCTCCTTTCTCACTCCGCCGTGGAGTGAGCAACTTAACAGGGTGTGTTCCAAGGTTTTTGTTTGTTACCGGCTGCTCTGGGAAGGCATTCAGGATTAAGCTTGGCCTTAACTATCAAAGTGCAAAGCAGTTTTTGCCAGAAAAGGATCACAGCATCCTTTTAAGGCAAATAGATGGGTTTTTAAAAGGCATGAGTCTCGTCCTTTCCCTGTAGAACGTTTTCTAAAACCGGTCGACATAAAACAGTCTCATCGCAGAAGTTTATCCTTTTAATGGGTATTGTTTCCTACTGTGCTTCCTTAATGTCCCCAAAGCAGTAACTTTGTCGACCTCTCCACGGTCACTCATATACAATACCCTCCTTTCCGGGATACTCCCAAAACATAGTTACAAGAAATTATTTCACAGTTGTGTAGAGGAAGCCTGTTTTGAATTATGCCAACAGAGGTTTACGAATGTAGACATCAAGGGTATATATTTCCAGCACTACCTTCAGGTAACCTTGTTAAATTCTGGAACTAACGTTGATGTTTAAGTGAAAATTATTTCTCTGGATCACAATTAACTAGATATTTGTACTTGGGGAGAAATGAGCTTCCACCTCCATAAAATGAGCAGGTACTTGCTTAAAAATCACTGTGAGCTACAGCCCAGTAGATGTCACTATACAGAGAGGACATGGAGTATAATTTCTCCACCATGTTTCTTATAATTTTCTTTATGAAGTAAGTTAGATCACTAAATTCTTATAAACTAACATAGAAAATACTTCTGAGAGTGCAAAATCTTTGATGGAGTGGGACAGCTGAGCTAAATCTCACTAGGAGGAAGAGAAGAAGTGATTAAGACACATCTTTCATGTATCTAAGCACCACTTCTTACGGAGACATGTTATGCCGCTAACTTTTTCTGTGCAGTGAGATATGAAGGGATTATGCCAAATAAGAATGCAAACTTGTGATCAAAAATTATATTCCATGACCAATATTATCTTCAGACACAAACTATGTTTATGAAAGAAATTTCAAATTAAGTGGATCTGTTCTTTTTTAAAAAAATCTAATACAGTTAAATTATTTTTGCGATAATTAGTGAAATAAAAATGTGAGCAGCTCCTTGACATGTTGGTAATAATGAATTTAACTGACAAAACATCTGACAGTATTAGAAACCAGATGTAAACATGAGTAAACACTATGCATGGTTTTCTCTGAAATACTTCTGAAACTGATTAAGATCCGAGTTATAGTGATCACTATTACTTTCCTACTGATGTATTTGTATATATCCTTCAGGATTTGTAAATTAGGGAGGGAAAGAATAAATCATTAGAAAGAAGAATGGAGTGAGCATTAACAAACTGTATAATCCTTAATTTCAAAATGTGGAGTCATTAGACACTTGCTGCTGCAGTTTCTTGGTCGCTGTAGTCGTGTCTGACTATGTGTGACCCTATGGACTACAGCTCACCAGGCTCCTGTGTCCATGGGATTCTCCAGACGAGAATAATGGAGTGGGTTGCCACGCCTTCCTCCAGGGATCAAACCCAGATCTCCTATATTGCAGGCAGATTCTTTACCGCTGAGCCACCAGACAAGCCCCATTAGACACTGATTAATCTGTAAACCCGTACAAAGTAGAATATATTTACACAGGGAACCAAGATAAAGAAATCAAGGTGAAATGCACGCCAAATTTACTACCAAACTCACTTTACTAAAGCTGGAAGAATCATCTCAATTTTTCAACAGGCTTTAGAGGGTATGACAAATAGCTTATATTTAACCAGTCTATGAAACTTGTGCTATGATTCTTTCTTTGCTGAATAAACTTCTTTCAGTGTATTTAACTGAACAGTATTTGCCCAGTACTGAGACATTAATAGTATTTGCACAGGACTCAGACATTTACCATTGACCATGTATCAAAATGAGTCATGAAAATATTGATAGGTATTAGTCAAGTCCGATTCAAGCACAAGGACACAATTACTTCTCATGTTTGACTGAAACTTGGGCCATATAGTGAAATTTTAAGAGGGTCATTCAGTTCAGTCGCTCAATCGTGTCCAACTCTTTGCGATCCCATGAATCGCAGCACGCCAGGCCTCCCTGTCCATCACCAACTCCCAGAGTTCACTCAGACTCAACTCCATCAAGTCAGTGATGCCATCCAGCCATCTCATCCACTGTTGATAGATGACCATAATAAGATTTATCTCTGCCCCTCTTTTTCCAAACTACTTAAAAGCCTAAAAAGCCTTGACAGGACTTATATAAGAAACACTGCTGGCCAGTGCCACTTTTCTTGGATGCAGTTTTTGACCCTGTCCTCATAGGTGGGAAATAACTTGAGCTAATTGAGTAAGAGGGCCTTCCCTCATGTCTCAGATGGTAAAGTATCTGCCTGCAATGCAGGAGACCCTAGTTTTATCCTTGGGAGGGGAAGACCCCTGAAGAAAGGAATGGCTACTGACTCCAGTATTCTTGCCTGGAGAATTCTATGGACAGAGGAACCTGGTGGGCTACAGTCTATGGATCACAAAGAGTTGGACATGACTCAGTGACAAATACTTTCACACAATCAATTAAACTAGTTTGGGAAAGGTGAATACTACAAGGATATACAGGAGTAATGACACTATTAAATTTTGAGGCTACTAATTACAAAGTTTACCCTATTCAAAATGTTTTTGGGGAAAAAAAATCCAAGTTTAAATACTAAAATCGCTCTCATTGAGATGTTAAAGGAATGATGTTATAGACTCTTGTACACTGAAGTTTTCCTAATAAAGTATAGTGACCTTTTTTTAATTTTTATATTTTTGGTGGTCCTAAATTTAAATTCCTGGACTGATTTTGAGTAATGTACCCATCTTTTATTAGTTGTACAGCTATGAAATCCATTATTTTAAATTTAAATAAAGATTATTTTCAGGTTTTCCCCACCATACAGATGAACTATATGAATAAACTTTACTTCAGGAATCTCAATCCTTCTCCTCTTATTAATTATATTTAATATTTGTCACAGGAAAAGATGGATCATGTATATTCTAGTAATTTTGCATATTAAATGAACAGCATTCCTAAATGAAATTACTATTTACACATGAGAACAGAGAAGTTTAGCCCAAAGTCTCATGGATAGTAAACACTGGACTAGAAAGAGAAACTCTGGCATGAATGACTTGTCTAATTTTTTTCAATGTGAGTTATTATTGTATGTTTCCTCCCTTCTCTAATTCTCTTCTCCTCTTTGACTTTCCTGCCTCCTAACTTCCTCATTTGCTCAAATTCTAGATGATAGCATTTTAAATCTCCCAAACCATATCTTTAGAACGTTTGTACTGCAAACAGTTATTGACTTTGTTCACATCAGCATTCTCTTTTGGTTGCCTTAGTTGTTCTGAGACCAAGCCAGTCAAACAGGTTTGGTCTAGAAATATGTGTGTGGAATTGCTATCTGCATGGTTAATAGGCTTTAGTATTTCCTCCATTTAAATCATTCCTTATTTTTCAATACAATGAGTGTATCTCTACTTTCATTCTTAACCCATTGCTAATCTATATCTTTGAACCTTGATCTCTTTCTCTTTTGATGTGTTCTAAACCCTAGGCTTCTCAACTTGTAAAGTTCCTGGCATTAAACAAAATAAACTGGTGATAGTGGTTTGCTCTGGGGAGAGAAACTGCCAGAAAGAAATTGCTGCTTTTTTGCACCTTTTTGCCTGTGTAATTTTATAGCAGGTGGATGTATAAGATTTTATAAAATGTGAAATCTAGTTCAGCATTACTTTAAATACTTTTAAATTGTTCATACACAATAAAGTTCTATATTTCCCAACTCAGCCAAAATAAAGTATGTTCTCTCTAATGTCTTGGACTGTAGCCTACCAGGCTCCTCTGTCCGTGGGATTTTCCAAGCAAGAATACTGGAGTGGGTTGCCATTTCCTTCTCCAGGGGATCTTCCCGACCCAGGGATCAAACCCAGGTCTCCTGCATTGCAGGCAGATGCTTTACCCTCTAAGCCACCAGGGAATGTCCCTGTCTATATATTACTGTATTTCAAACACAGAAGTAGAATGGTAAGGAATTTCAGTAGTAAGAGTCTGTTAGTGATTTTATTTTATTTTTTATGTGAACATGACAAGCTTGTAAAAGAGTATTGTGGTCACTCATATTATCATCACAGGGGTAAAATGTGAATTCTGCATTTGTTTTGTCCTTATAGGAATATTTCATGGGAAACTTCATGAGGGGAGTAGTATCTGTCTTCAGGATCAACTATAAACAACTGCAGTTGCGTTTTCATACTGTTCATGGCAGAAAGTGAAGAGAAACTAAAGAGTCTCTTGAGGAAGGTGAAAGAGGAAAGTTAAAAAGCTGGCTTAAAATTCAACATTCAAAAAACTAAGATCATGACATCTGGTCCCATCACTTCATGACAATAGATGGGAAAAAAGTGGAAACAGTGACAGATTTCATTTTCTTGGACTCCAAAATCACTGTAGATGGTGATTGCAGCCACAAAATTAAAAGACAGTTGCTCCTTGGAAGAAAAGTTATGAAAAACCTAGATAGTGTATTAAAAAGCAGAGATATCACTTTGCCAACAAAGGTCTGTCTAGTCAAAGCTATGCTTTTTCCAGTAGTCATGTATGGATGTGAGTTGGACTGTAAAGAAGGCTGAGTGCCAAAGAACTGATGCTTTCAAAGTGTGGTGCTGGAGAAGACTGTTGAGAGTCCCTTGGACAGCAAGGAGATCAAACCAGTCAATCCTAAAGGAAATCAATCCTGAATATTTATTGGAAGGACTGATGGTGAAGATGAAGCTCCGAAATTTTGGCCACCTGATGCAAAGAGCTGACTCCCCAAAAAAGACCCTGATGCTGGGAAAGATTGTGGGCAGGAGGACAAGGGGACAACAGAGGATGAGATGGTTGGATGGCATCACTGACTCAATGGACATGAGTTTGAGCAAGCTCTGGGAGTTGGTGATGGACCAGGAAGCCTGGCAAGATGCAGTTCATGGGGTTGCAAAGAGTCAGACAGGACTTAGCGACTGAGCAACAACAACAACTGCAGTTGCAAAGTAAATGATAGTTCCTTAATAAAGAGTTTGCTAATTGAATATATATACACACACACACACACCATCAGACTTTGCTTAAGAAAGGCAAACTGCTTTGCTAGATCTATTGTATCCTGAGCTCTGTTTCTCTATCTGGCAGTATAAAACTCTTTCCCACATGTTCTCACAGGAGAGCTACAAGAGGCCTATGTGAGTACCTCTGATTGTCAGATATGTGTAACAAGGCTCAAAAATAATTACCAACTGGAGCAATGAGTTCATGATTGTTAGTTATAGCTGATTCCCATCTACAGTTTTTTAACCTAGTCAAAGGCCTTTTCCATGTTATCTTCAAATTTTACTACTTTTCTATTCTTCATGAACATTAAGTGGTTGATTAGAAAGTAGAATATTAAATTGTATAAACAACTTTTACATCCTAACAAAGGCAGTTTCGTAATGCAAATTACATGACAAAGTCGTCTTCTCTACCATTGATCTCTGGGAAATAGAGAAGGCTGTGCAATAAATTTAAAAAGCATCAACTACTTGTTATTAATTTTAGTGATGATACTTAGTACTTTGACATTTCAAGTGGCATTTAAAAACTTTAAAAGAGATAAAGAATTTTCATTTTTTTAAAAAAAGTGACATAAGATATGCAACTTTGGGGTACATTTCAGCAAAATAGCTTTTCTTTGATGGATTGTATCCATTGCAATGGGCTTATTGAATTTTAGACCAGAAGTGTACCAAAAAGGGAGTATGATTTAGAAGAGAGTATGTTATTTAATGAGCTTCCCGGGTGGTCCTAGTGGCAAAGAACTGGCCTGCTAATACAGGAGATATAAGAGATGCAGGTTCAATCCCTGGTTTGGGAAGACTGCCTGGAGGAGGGCATAGTAACCCACTCCAGTATACTTGCCTGGAGAATTCCATGGACAGAGAAGCTTAGCGGGCTACAGTCCCCAGGGGTCACAAAGAATCAGACACGACTGAAGCAACTTAGCACATACGCACATGTTATTTAATAGAAATTTTACAAAGACTAGTTCTTTTAAACTCCTTAATGGTCATAAAAAGAAAATATAAGTGCTTACATTACACAAATAGAAAGCCAGTGCAAAAAACTGAGTCAGCTGCTCTTACTTGGGGCCTGTCTCTAGGCAGTGAATTCAGATCTGCCTGTGTCAGAGTCCACTTCTCACTACTGTTAGTATATTGGTTCAGTCCAGTAAGCAGGAAGAAGTGGAAAACTTTACCTTTCCTTCTAGGCTATTTAGGCCCTGAAGAAGTTTTTTGTTTTTGTTGGATACTAAACACTTTATCTCACACATCTGCATTATAAATTCAGATGTTTTATTATCACCATGAAATTATAGGAAGTTTCCAAGCAAAATCACTATGTATTTCTCCTTTGCATTTATAGAATAGCTAGAACTGTGATGATTAATGAACAGCCTTGAAATATAGATGGAGAAGTATTTCAGGAAATATAGGTAGAAGAAGGAATTAATAATAAATTGACTAGGTAAAAGACCACACAATTATGAAACAAAATTCCTGAATAATTTATCATCTATCCAAACACATTTATAGTTATATATTAACAAATTAGTTCTCTTCCTTTAAGTCTAGTTTGTTACTTGTGTAAATACAGTAAAAGCCAATCCAGAAACAAATCTGCACAGTAAATTCAAGCCTAAGTAACATGAGGTTCAGTGATATCAAGGAAGGTCAAACCTGATTTTTAAATGGCAAGCAAGTTACAGGTTACCTGTTACGCCAGTTGTCACCAGGGTTTCTGAATAGTCTTTTGTTCATTCACTGGGGATAATGTTCCAGCTTATTTTCATGGCTCAGTCATTCCCTTTCACTGACTGGTCCAAGATAATCCTGCATTCCCCTCTCACCTATTCCTTCCCCTTGCTCCTTAAACTTCTATGTATCAAATGCCTCGCCTTACAATTGTTTGGCCATACTGTACCTGGTCACCTTTTGTGGTTTTCACATGCCATTTCCTCTGTTTTCCTCCATCTCACCTACTTGGCAAATTCTTTCTCATTCATTGAGACTTACCTCAAATCCTCTCCATAGAACACTCCTACAATCCTAGGCAAACATTAGTGAAGCCTTGGATATTATACATAAAATGATAACAATATCAATTTTGATGTCAAAGAGATTTTTATTTATATTTTTGATACATTAACTTACTATTTTGAGTATTGTGTGATTTCCAGTTTTATTTTTATTATTTTTAAAATGAGAATTATACGAACTACTGTTAGCTTGATGGTTAATTAGATATTATAATGTATGATAACACCTTCTCTCTCATTATTACCATAAATTTGTTTATCCCTCTGTTGTATACTTAAAAAAAAATATGTGTTTATTTATTTTTTGGACTGTGCTGAGTCTCTGTTGCCGTGCTGCCTTTCTTCTAGTTGCGGTGAGAGGGGGCTGCTCTTCCTTGCTGTGTGGGAGCTTCTCACTGCAGTGGCTTCTCTTGATGTGGAGCACGGGCTCTAGGGGCATAGGCTCTATGGACATGGGCTTCGGTACTCGTGGCTCACCGGCTTAGTTGCTCTGCAGCATGTGGGATCGTCCCAGACCAGACATCGAACCCGTGTCCCTGGCACTGGCAGGCAGATTCTTAACTACTGGGCGACCAGGGAAGTCTCTGCTGTATATTTTATGTTACCATCACCTGAAAATGTTCTCCATTAACTCACCCTCTCACAGGATACGACATAGACCTCTACACCTTTTGTAGCTGGGAGCAAAGCCAAGTCGGCACACAGTGACTGCTTGATAAATGGTTGCTCAATTAACTACATCAAACTTTTCTTTAAGTAATGTTTTGTGGACCTGAAGAAGCCTAAATAATATATTGTATTGTTACTAGTGGTGTTTCATTTCAATACATGGAGTTTCTTACTGACTTTTTAAGTAACTACTTTCCAAGGTTCATAACTTTACTCCCAAAGGTAATTATGTTTGTATTTTCCTCTTCAGGCTGTATTTGAATTTTAATTTGAGTTTGTAAAATCTGTGAGAACATTTGAATTGGCTTCATTCTTGATAATCAACTGCTATAAGAACATGTGGTATGAATTAATTCAAATTTTAAACTTTGAGGTTTAAAATTAAAATTCAGAAAATATGTTTTGAGTTCTCTGTTTAAAATTTAAAACAAGGTTGTGGGAAACTCCTATCACATTAAACATAAAAATAACAGCATACATGATTAAAAAGAACCTAGTAGCAGCAATTCTTGACATAGGGAAAAAAATATCTATTTCCAATAACTGAATATAATTTTGTTTCTTCTCATGTTTTACTCTAGAGTTGTTTCATTTAAGCTTTCTTCTACCAAGGTCTTAATTTGAAGCAACAAGAATACAATATTTTAAGATTTAAACTTTCTACAAATTTTATTTTCATATTCTGTAGATTTCATCCCAATTTCATTACTTTTAAATATATATCATTTAACAAAATATATATTAAATATGTTGGATTACCTAATGCTGCAATAATAGCATGAGTTTTAAAAACTTACTTTATCAAAGGGTTCTTCAATCTATCCAAAAATTTTATTTAGTTAGCATTCATGTTAAAAGCATATATATTTTCAGAAAATATCTATGGTTTAAATGAAGAGCTATAAAAAATAACACCAATAATACCAATTCAGTTTTAAAATTCTGTGAAGGGTCTTCCCTGATAGTGTAGTGGTTAAGAATCCACTTGCCAAGGCAGGGGACACAGGTTTGATTCCTGCTCTGGGAAGATTCCACATGCTGCAAGGCACTAAGCCTTTGCAGCACAACTGCTAAGCCCTCCCTCTATAATCTGTGAGCCACAAATTGCTGAAGTCACCATAATGAGAAGTGCATGCGCAACTAAAGAAAGCCTGTATGCAGCAACAAAGACCCAGCACACCCATAATTAATTAATTAAAAATAAAATTCTATGATGAGTAAACTAATGCAAAACATTTATAATTATAAGCATATTATTTCAGGAACACATGGTATATTATTTTTATTTATCTACAGCAAATTCGTATCAGCTAGGAAAAAATAAAGCATTTGTACTTCCTGTATTTTTCATAATAGAAAATATGAAAATTTTATAAAAGTTAGATAAATTTTATAAACTTCAAAGATTTTATATAACTTTTATAAAATGTTATAAAATGTACAAAAGTTTTTTTAATAAAATCTTATTGAGAGACATTGAGCTCCAGCCATAGAATTAAGTGCTAGTGTTGGATATTTTTCTATCGATCCCTTAGAAAGTATAAATGTGCACCTGTAACCCCAGGAAATTCATTACATTGTAAGATTTTTATATGGAGAACTTTTCTTTTCAGAATGAACTATTTATTTTCCTGGAGTTAAAAACACCACCTCTCCTATCCCCATGCATACCCATATATTTTGAAGAAATATTAAAAGTTTCTAGGAATATTCTGACTCTGGATCTACAGTTTAAGAATAAATACTAAAAGATAATATAATTCTATTAGAACATAGGTATACTGAAGGTATCACCTCAGTTTTGAAAATACAAATTAGAACTTTCATCCAATTATTGATGCTGTCTTTTGTCTATAGATGTATGTATAGACTGAATATAAAGGTTTCTAAAAGGCAACAATTTTTAACATAAGAAATATTTCATTATTTAATATATAGACCAACTGTTAAGGTTTCTAAAAGGCAACAATTTTGATATTAGGAAATATTTCATTATTTGACTTCCATTTAAGTCTGTCTTGGGAGCTCCCCTGGTAACACAGCTTGTAAAGAATCCACCTGCAATACAGGAGACCCTGGTTCGATTCCTGGGTCAGAAACATCCCCTGGAGAAGGGAACAACTACCTACTCCAGTATTCTGGTCTGGAGAATTCCATGGACTACCCATGGGGTCGCAAAGAGTCAGACACGACTGAGAGACTTTCACTTTCACTTTAAGTCTCTTGAGTATGTATAAGCTCTTGGTCACAATATATTGTTTCTCCATGGACTTTATGTTCTGTATATACTTTAACATTATATGCACATACATACCCTGGGGTATGATTTGGTTGTATATCACTTTTATACAAAATATGAATGTTTGATTCTTAAGAGTCTTTCATTTTCATTTAAGGTACTCTTAACTCCAAAATGTTCCGTTATTTTTTTTTTTTTTTGCATTTCCTCCCTTATCAGATTTTTAAAATTATTTTAGGATTATTATTTGAGTGAAACCAAAACATGATGAGAGTATCTGCAAATTGAAACACAATAATTTACTTATAGGAGAGAAAGTAGCCTTTGGTAATATTTTAAACACTGACTGCTTCAAAAATTCACTGGCTAATATTCAGCGAAGTTTTTGCATGTGTTATGATTTTATCTTTTCAGATTTTGAAGGGCAAACAAATGTGCTTTACTTTTAAAGTTTAGCATTTTCCTCATATTTAGACTTAGAAAAAATAACCCGTTCACTGCTCAGTTTCACAATTTTTAAGTTACGATACAAAATCACAGATTGGCATAGATTTAAATCTACTTTTCTCAGACTTCAACCTGGTAATTAATCGAGTCACGTAGATGATCCATATTTTACTCAACTTGTCAATTTATATAATAGTTTAACCCAAAGAAGGTCCTCCACTAGTATAAAAGCATTTCTTGAAATGTTTAACGCTCTTACAGTCAGGTACCTTGTCTCTTTTCTCTTCTAGTTTTGAGTCAAAACCTCCTTCTCTGCTATTAAATATGGATGTCTCAAAGGAAACAAAGTGTTGCTGTGCACAATGCCAAAGAAGGTTGGAAGTCGAGGTAAATGGTGATACTTTCTAACAGAAAGCTGTATGAAGTAAGTTTGCATTTTGTAAGGAATAGCTCTGTTAGCATTTACAGTGTGTTACGTTCAGCATATCTTACTTTATAATCTTTACCTAAGATTTAAAAACAAGGAAAGCTAAGCAAGGGAATAAATCTGAATGAAAACAGGAGAAACACAATGTAGTACTCAGGAATCTACATTCCTTTCCACCTCCCTTAGGTCATCACTGTCTGGCCCTGCTACATCCTGCTGGACATCTTTTCTCTGTGTAAGTCATGATCACATTGTCCTGACTATAGTTTCAGTGCTTTTTTAAATTATGTCAGCATTACTTGGGAGGAACTGTGGATTGAACTGTATCCCTCAAAATGATATGCTGAAGTCTTAACCGTCATACTTGTGAGTGTGATCTTATTTGGAAATAGGGTCCTTGCAAAGATAAGTTAGAAGGAGGTCATTGGAGTGGGTCCTTAATCCAATATGACTGGTGTCTTTAAAAAAAGAAGGTCATATGAATTATGGTGACAGATTGGAGTTATATTACCACAAACCAAGGAGCACCTGGAGCTACCAGAAACTGAAAGGAACAAGGAAGGATTTTCCTATAGAGAGTCCAGAGGAAACGTGGAACTCTCAGCACCTTGATTTTGGACTCATAACCTCACAACTGTGACAGAATAATTTCTGTCATTTTAAATGGTCCAGTTTGAGGCACTTCGTTACAGCAGAAATTTAATGTTAACTAATTTTTGGTTCCTGCTCCTTGCACTGTTCCATCTTCTTTCCTCTGAATTATACTGTTTGTTGTAAATTAACATTCTGTGAGGATTTAGACAAGTTCTCTTCTCCCTGAGCTGAAGATTTCTGACTTGAACAATTTTGTCAATGATGTTTCCCTCCCATAATTGTATTATTTAAGCAAAATAAAAAAATATGAAATATCTAACATGTATTAGGAGTCATTGATTATTTCTCTGCTTCACTAATTTCAAACATTTTCTAATTACATGTAACATAAAATTCTCAATTTCACATTTATTAATGAAAGTCAAGATGTTTCATGTCTTAAATATTTAGCTAAAAAATTAAGACATATTTACAAAAATATCATTGAGACTGGCTAAGAGTCAGAACTATCACAACAAACTTATATTTGTTGTTGTTGTTCAGTAGCTAAGTCTTGTCTGACTCTTTGTAACCCCATGGATGGTAACACAGCAGTCATATAAATACATAAAAATATGTATGGAAACAGAAGCAGTTATAGATACATATGCAAGATGGCTAACTTTATAGGTCAACGTGACTGGACCACTGTGCTTAGATATTTGGCCAGATATTATTCTGGATGTTTTTCTGAGAATGTTTTTGGATGAAATTAATATTTAAATCAGTGGACTGTGAGTAAAGCTGATTGCTCTCCATAAAATGGGTGGGACTCATCCAATCAGTTGAAAGCCTGAATAGGACAAAAAGACTGTCATCCTTTGAGCAAGAAAGAACTCTGCAGCAGATGACCACTGCTAGTAAACTGCAACACTGGTTCTTCTCTGAGTCTCCTACCTGCTGGGCCATCTTGCAGATTTTGTATTTGTCAGTCCACATTAACTGCATGAGCCAATTCTTTAAAGTAAATCTCTTTCTATGATACGCACACCCTACTGGTTCTATTTTTCTGGAGATCTCTAATGTATATATCCTCAAGGGTTATGGTTGGTATATATATGTGTGTGTGTGTGTGTGTGTGTGTGTGTGTGTGTATCACCTAGCTATATACATTGATAAGCAATAACACACAGTAACAGCAAGCACATCCAAGACCTAGATCTTGGCTTCAAAACATTATTTTCCAATAAAATGGTACCGTGGATCCTTGGAGAAATAGCTGATTCTAGGATCAGGGTTAAAAAAATAAATAAATAAACCCAGATCATCTTATAGCTCCAAAGAAAAGGAAATGTTCAAAAATGAAAGGATGGAGATACTTCAAAGAGACATGACTAACTTAAAACAGTTCCCAATGGCCTAAACTAGAATAATTTGAGCAATAAAATTAATAACATGGTGTGTGTGTACTCAGTCATTCGGTCATGTCCCACTCTTTGTGGCCTCATGGACGATAGCCTGCCAGGCTCCTCTGCCCATGGAATTTTCCAGGCAAGAATACTGGAGTGACGTGCCATTTCCTACTCGAAGATGTTCCTGATCCAGGAATCGAACCTACATCTCCTGCATAGGCAGGTAGATTCTTTACCACTAGCGCCACCTGGGAAGTCCAAATAGCTGGGTTATAAACTAAACTATAAAATAAGTACACATGAGTTCATGCTGATATAAATAAATGACTGAATAAATAAATAAATGTTTCTTCCCAGAAGAATTCCAAATAATATGTGTAGATACTCCATGCTACAAGAGGTAAACAGTAATTTCTGTCCCTATCCTAAGTTAAGGCTGGACTAAATAAGAAAAGGAGCACGTCAAGGCTATATATTGTCACCCTGCTTATTTAACTTATATGCAGAGTAAATCACGAGAAATGCTGGGCTGGAAGAAGCACAAGCTGGAATCAAGATTGCCGGGACAAATATCAATAACCTCAGATATGCAGATGACACCACCCTTATGGCAGAAAGGGAAGAGGAACTAAAAAGCCTCTTGATGAAAGTGAAAGAGGAGAGTGAAAAAGTTGGCTTAAAGCTCAACCAACATTCAGAAAACGAAGATCATGGCATCTGGTCCCATCACTTCATGGGAAATAGATGGGGAAACAGTGGAAACAGTGTCAGACTTTATTTTTTTTGGGGCTCCAAAATCACTGCAGATGGTGATTGCACCCATGAAATTAAAAGACACTTACTCCTTGGAAGGAAAGTTATGACTAACCTAGATAGCATATTCAAAAGCAGAGACATTACTTTGCCGACAAAGGTCCGTCTAGTCAAGGCTATGGTTTTTCCAGTAGTCATGTATGGATGTGAGAGTTGGACTGTGAAGTAAGCTGAGTGCCGAAGAATTGATGCTTTTGAACTGTGGTGTTGGAAAAGACTCTTGAGAGTCCTTTGGATTGCAAGGAGATCCAACCAGTCCATCCTAAAGGAGATCAGTCCTGGGTGTTCTTTGGAAGGAATGATGCTAAAGCTGAAACTCCAGTATTTTGTCCACCTCATGCGAAGAGTTGACTCATTGGAAAAGACTCATGCTGGGAGGGATTGGGGGCAGGAGGAAAAGGGGACAACAGAGGATGAGATGGCTGGATGGCATCACCGACTCGATGGACGTGAGTTTGAATGAACTCCAGGAGTTGGTGATGGACAGGGAGGCCTGGCATGCTGCGATTCATGGGGTCGCAAAGAGTTGGACATGACTGAACGACTGAACTGAACTGAGACCTAATAGTTTACTTTCAAAGAACAGTACATCAAAAGGAGAAATAGAGTGTACAGTGGAGAAACTTAGAAAACACTACCTTAACCCTAAAAGAATAATGCCATGAATGATGTAATCTAGATAGCATGTACTTCTGATATGGTGTGAAGACAGGGACACTTCATCTCTGTTGTATTCTTTCTAAAACCTTTAGACTCAGTCTAATTGTCATTAAACAACAGATAAACCAAGATGAGAAGACATTATGCAGAATACCTGACCAGTACTCTTAAAGACCGTCAAAGTTATAAAAACAAAGAGAGACAGGGAAACTGCCACAAACCAAAGAAGACTGGGGAGGCCTGACAACTAAATGCAATGTGCTATGTTGAATCTGGAATGTAAAGATGATGTTTATGAAAATCTTGGTAGAATCCAAATAAAGTCCAGAGTTCAGTTAACAGCAATGCACTGATTTCAGTTTTTTAGTTTTGATAAATGTATCATAGTAATGTAAATTATTAATGGGGGAAACTGAGCAAGTGTATATGAACTCTGTCTACTTTTTGCCCCTCTTCTGTAAATCTAAAGTTATTACAAAATAGAAAGTTTATTTTTTAAAAGTGAAAGTGAAAGTCAAAGTGAAGTCACTCAGTCGTGTCCGACTCTTTGGGACCCCATGGACTGTAGCCTACCAGGCTCCTCTGTCGATGGGATTTTCCAGGCAAGAATACTGGAGTGGGTTGCCATTTCCTTCTCCAGGAGATCTTCCTGACCCAGGGATTGAACCCAGGACTCCTGCATTGTGGGCAGATGCTTTACTGTCTGAGCCACCAAGGGAGTATTTTTTTAAAAGTAGTAACAATTTTAAAAGAAAATAGTAGAGATGGACTTACAATTCTCTGCCCAAGTACTCTCTTTGTTTAGTCCCATTTTAAACATGTATAAAGGCCTATGTTAATATTTCTTAATTTTAGAGATTATCTTTTGTTTTCATGGAATGACTGATTGGTGGAAGCAGAGATCTCAGACAATATTTAATTTACTTTCAATCTTCTATCCCTTAAAAGAGAAACTGCTATCACTTTTTGTTACTCTTTTAGTAACATTTTTATTATAAACTATATTCTTATACTTTCACTCCTTATTACATCAACAATAGCCAGTATCTCCTGAATCATTGTTTAAAATTTGTGTGTTATTACCACCCAGTCTCTCTTCCAGCTCTTCTCCAACTTCCTCTCTTCAGTCACTTGAGCATTTTCTTATTTATTGTCAAGGTTGGTTACAATATATTCTGTTCCATAGCAATAAGTGATCCTTCTGGTCTCCACCTATAGCTTAGTTTTAAAATTGAAAGGCAATATGAGGTATTTTTTTTGAATTCATTTTCATCTAAATAGTGTTTACCATGGAACTATGTCATACTGTGAGAACATTTTCTTTTCTACCTAGTTTCATTCATTCTTTCATACCATCATTTATATTTTTCCTGTAGTTTAGGTGACTTTCTTTTTTGTAACTTTACATTTTCTGTTCTTTAAAATTCTCAAAATATCAAACCTATGAAATCTTCTTTTTTTACCTCATGAAGTAATTTCCTTCTCTAACTTGTTCTTCTTCTCCAATATGGGTTGATTTATCTACAAAACATTTTGGTCCATATTTATATGACTCGATGATTGAATTCTTTATTTTCTATATTCCATATGTTTGTTTTCATTTTTTTGATATTAGTTTATTCATTTATTTCTCTTTTTTTTTCTGGAACACACACTTAAGGAACCACCTAAAAAAGGGCTATATGGAAAGTAACCTCCTGATAGCTTAATTGTGTGGCAGTGACTTTATTCTGTTCACCATTCTCTCTATATGATCCAGGATGAAGACTGACCAAATTTGAAGGCATATATCACTTTATTCCAGATTTCAATTTTGCTGTTAAGAAGTCTGATGGTAGTTTGAGTATTATTTCTTTGTAGTTTAAGCAGTTTGACCTTTTAAGAACTCCTTTTTGGCCTTGCTATACTGAGCTTCTATAACACTTTTCTAAATGTGTATCTTTTTCTCATACTCTGCTAAACAATTAATTAGTCCTCTTAATCTGTAGACTTACACCTACATCTTTCAGAAGTATCTGTTAATTTCTTTTTAATCCCTTTCCTTGTATATTCTCTCTTTATGCTTTCTAGAGATTTTTACTAGCTTATGTTTAGTCCCAAGGATTGATCTTCTCTGTCTTTTATCTCCTTTATCTTCTTGAGAAATTTCTTTGACTTTATCTATTAAGCTTCTTAATTAATTATTTTAGGTGCAATAAATTATTAACTGCTAAGTAATATCTTCTGTTCTCTGACTACTTCTTTGTCATAGAATCTTATATTATGAAAGCAGTATATTGTTTCTAAAAATCTAATGACCCTATTAAATTCTTGGATATTTTATTCTCTTTTGTTAATTATCCATTTCCTTAGGGTCATTTATTCATCTGTTCACTTGACTTTCTTATAGTTCATACTTTTCTAAACTTTCCTGTCAACTTTGGTTATCCATTTATGTGGACTCATGACTATGAGTTTTTCTGATGTGTGAGGTATTTGCTCATTGTCAGCTTGCTTAGGATAAGGTCAGAAAGCTGAATTGTTACATATTTGGATCCTTAAATCAGAATACAGATGGTCTTATTATAGGGTGGCTACTTCCACACATGTAAGAACTTTAAAAGGTTAATTTTTGATCTCATAGTTAAAAAGATAGCTGTCAAGTGTTCTGTATTCAATTGTGAGAAATAGAGTAGATTAACTATTCTATCTGCCATAAATTACTCATCATCTTTTATGGTAACTGGAAAATCCGGTTCCAAAACATCCTGTAGGTTTGTAGCATATATTGACTCTTTCCTAATTACTGTTACTTTTTCCTCATATTCTTTAGGCCACAGATTTTTCTATCCTTCTTCAACAGTACTACTTCATCATCTGCTTTCTGTCTTCTAGAAATTTGTCAAAAGCTTATGGGTAGCCCCATTCCGATCGCTTTGTTGTTATATATCAATTTTAAGGTAAAGTTCAGTGGGGAATAATATAAATAAAAATAGTCCATCTACCATTGTAAACAAAGCTTCCCTACTCCCAACTTGCTTTCTGTTTGGAATTACTGTTCTTTCATCTCACCTCAACACTGATAAAAATTGTTTCACACTGGCAAAATTTATTAAGAAAAATGGAATGCTCATAAAATTGCTTTCTGTAGGCCTTGCTTATTAGATGCTGGTTGTTTTAAGGGCTTAATATATAAGATACTCATTGTTCAGTCACTCAGTCATGACTACTCTTTGTGACCCCATGGGTTACAGCATGCCAGCTCTCTCTGTCCTTCACTATCTCCTGGAGTTTGCCCAAACTCATGTCCATTGAGTTGATGATGCCATCCAATCATGTCATCATCTGTCATCCCCTTCTCCTCCTGCCTTTCCCAGCCTCGGGATCTTTCCAGTAAGTCAGCTCTTCCCACCAGGCGGCCAAGTATCATCTTCATCTTCATCTTCAGCATCATTCCTTCCAGTGAATATTCAGGGTTGATTTCCATTAGGATTGACTGGTTGGATCTTCTTGCTGCCCACTGGACTCTCAAGAGTGTTCTCCAGCACCACAGTTTGAAAGCATAAATTCTTCGGCATTCAGCCTTCTCTATGGTCCAACTCTCACGTTGATAGATGATACATGACTATTGGAAAAACAATAGCTTTGACTAGATGGACCTTTGTCGGCAAATTGATGTCTCTGCTTTTAAATACACTGTCTATGTTCATCATAGCTTTTCTTCCAAGGAGCAAGTGTCTTTTAAGTTCATGACTGCAATCACCATCTTCAGTGATTTTGAAACCCAAGAAAATAAAGTCTGCCACTGTTTCCATTTTTTCCTCATCTATTTGCCATGAAGTGATGGGACTAGATGCCATGATCTTAGTTTTTGAATGTTAAGTGTTAAATCAGCTTTTTCACTCGCCTCTTTCACTTTCACCAAGAGGCTCTTTCATTCTTCTTCACTTTCTGCCATCAGGGTGGTGTCATCTGTGTATCTGAGGTTATTGGTATTTCTCCTGGCAATCTTGATTCCAGCCTGTGCTTCATCCAGCCCAGCATCTGCATGTTGTACTCAGTATATAAGTTAAAGGAGCAGTGTGACAATATACAGCCTTGATGTACTCTTTTCTCAATTTTGAACCCGTCCATTTTGAAATACAGTATATGTGGTATAAAGAAGACTATCTTCTCTCATTCAACTCTGGGCCCCAGATCCTCACCTACTGAATTAAAAAAAAAATCTCTGAGCTCTCTTCTAAATTGATTTTATTTTAATTTCATACATAAACTCTCTGTTAGAGATTGTTTTCATAATTTTAAATAACATCTCAATAATATAACCAAACAATATTTTTCAACACTTTTAAGGAGCTCACAGAAGCAGTTTTGAAATATGAAAGGAAAACATATCTTGGAATTGTCTACATAAGTCTTCCTATTTAATTCCACATGTGAACTTAAATACAGCTTTATTATACACTATGCTTTCTAACTTGTTAAATTAATAAGGTAAGAATATAAGTACTAAATACATTCATATAAGATTTATCATGCATTCTCTAATCTTGAAGACTACGTAGTTCTCTATATCTCCTTATAAGGACTTTTTTTTTTTTTAATCACTAGATAGTACAATTACCTTCTCATGTAGAGCAGGGCTATGATTTCAATGGCATTTTAATGGAATATAAGTGGATTTTGACCCTGAACTTATCTTATTTCTGTAAACCATTAGGCCTACATCCTTTATTCAATTAAATTGTGTTAAGCAAATCTGGTACATTCATCACTTGTGATTCATTTATTTTGTCAATGTGATGAAATACTATTTGTAAATGGCTTTTACACAAATGGTGAATTACTGATAAAATTAGATAGTTATTTTCAATTATGGCATAAAAAGAATATTGGTGAGCCAATTTTGGATCAGTACATTTGAGCTGAAATTCCATTTGATGACATTTCCAGTGTCAGGAATAGCCTCTGTCTAATGTATGGCCATTTTAGTAAGGGCTACACCACCTTGTCTTTCTCCACTGGGGGTATTTAAAATTTCCTTTATGGGCTGCCCAGTCTCTGAACTACTTATTGTAAAACCCTAGTCATCTTTATTTTTGTATGTAAAGTTAAATTATCAACAGATGTTTTGCTTCACCATACTCCCATATCCCAGAAAAAGGTATTCGCTCTCCATTGGCCCAGAGAACTGAAATAAATGCATTAATATGTCAAAGGCTATTTGTCATTTATCATTGTACCAGAATTCATAGAGTCCTGGTATCACAGAATAAGAAAGATCTTAGAGGTCATGCTATATCATGTTAGATTACATTATACCTTCTGTACCCTAGGAGTACGTGTTATATAACATATTATATAGGCTTAATATTGATATACTGCTGCTAAGCTGCTAAGTCGCTTCAGTCATGTCTGACTCTGTGTGACCCCACAGACGGCAGCCCACCAGGCTTACCCGTCCGTCCCTGGGATTCTCCAGGCAAGAACACTGGAGTGGGTTGCCATTTCCTTCTCCAATGCAGGAAAGTGAAAAGTGAAAGTGAAGTTGCTCAGTCGTGTCCAACTCTGGCGACCCCATGGACTGCAGCCTACCAGACTCCTCCGCCCATGGGATTTTCCAGGAAAGAGTACTGGAGTGGGGTGCCATTGCCTTCTCCATTGATATACTATTTTTGTATTAATTTTGTATCCTATGTATATGTTTAAATCTTGATTTTGTTATTCAATTTAAACTGCATCCCCTGGAGGAGGAAATGGCAACCCACTCCAGTATTCCTGCCAAGAAAATCCCATGGACAGAGGAGCCTGGCAGGCTACAATTCATGGCATTTCAAAGATTTAAACATGGATGTGACTGAACACACACACACACACACACACACACTGAGTACTATGTAAGTGATACAATGCTTAGCACTTTACATATCATCTAATTTAATTTTCACAATCACCCTGAAAAATTTTCTTATTATCAATTACAGAAAGGGGAGCAATGCTGAAGGAACTGTCTTTGAGAGACTGAACATCCCACTTCATATCTCACAGAGTAGGAAATCAAAGTCAAGTCTATCCTTCTTCATGGTCTGTATCGTTAGCCACACTGTTCTTTGGTGCCTCATACTTAGTTCTGCCCCACCAGCAAAAGATTCGTTGGAATTTTCTCGCGAGGCCACTGGGGTGCAGGGTCACTGGCCAAGCCCCAGAGTGGACTGCGAATACATGCGTGCGTGGCTCAGCTGCCGAGCAGCCACGGGAAAACTCCAAAAAAGTCAAAACAAAATACATAAACCAATACGAGGCAAAGTCAAATTTTCAATCCACAGAACCCGGGCGGTTGGCAGCCTTTCTGCCACTGCCCAAACTGCTGAAGTTGCTCTGGCGCAGACCACAGTAATACATATAAGGTTCAAGGTCAGGACGGGTGGTGGTGAGGAGATACCCCTTGTCCAAGGTAAGGAGCAGCGGCTGCACTTTGCTGGAGCAGCCGTGAAGAGATACCCCATGTCCAAGGTAAGAGAAACCCAAGTAAGACGGTAGGTGCTGCAAGAGGGCATCAGAAAGCAGACACACTGAAACCATAATCATAGAAAACTAGTCAATCTAATCACATAGACAACAGCCTTGTCTAACTCAATGAAACTAAGCCATGCCCGTGGGGCCACCCAAGACGAGCCGGTCATGGTGGAGAGGTCTGACAGAATGTAGTCCACTGGAGAAGGGAATGGCAAACCACTTCAGTATTCTTGCCTTGAGAACCCCATGAACAGCATGAAAAGGCAAAATGATAGGATAATGAAAGAGGAACTCCCCAGGTGGGTAGGTGCCCAATATGCTACTGGAGATCAGTGGAGAAATAACTCCAGAAAGAATGAAGGGATGGAGCCAAAGCAAAACAAATACCCAGCTGTGGATGTGACTGGTGATAGAAGCAAGGTCCGATGCTGTAAAGGGCAATATTGCATAGGAACCTGGAATGTTAGGTCCATGAATCAAGGCAAATTGGAAGTGGTCAAACAGGAGATGGCAAGAGTGAACATCGACATTCTAGGAATCAGTGAACTAAAATGGACTGGAATGGGTGAATTTAACTCAGATGATCATTATATCTACTACTGCGGGCAGGAATCCCTTAGAAGAAATGGAGTGGCCATTATGGTCAACAAAAGAGTCCGAAATGCAGTACTTGGATGCAATCTCAAAAATGACAGAATGATCTCTGTTCGTTTCCAAGGCAAACCATTCAATATCAGAGTAATCCAAGTCTATGCCCCAACCAGTAACACTGAAGAAGCTGAAGTTGAACGGTTCTATGAAGACCTACAAGACCTTTTAGAATTAACACCCAAACAAGATGTCCTTTTCATTATAGGGAACTGGAATGCAAAAGTAGGACGTCAAGAAACACCTGGAGTAACAGGCAAATTTGGCCTTGGAATATGGAATGAAGCAGGGCAAAAACTAATAGAGTTTTGCCAAGAGAATGCACTGGTCATAGCAAACACTCTCTTCCAACAACACAAGAGAAGACTCTACACATGGACATCAGCAGATGGCCAACAATGAAATCAGATTGATTATATTCTTTGCAGCCAAAGATGGAGAAGCTCTATACAGTCAGCAAAAACAAGACCGGGAGCTGACTGTGGCTCAGATCATGAACTCCTTATTGCCAAATTCAGACTTAAATTGAAGAAAGTAGGGAAAACCACTAGAACATTCAGGTATGACCTAAATCAAATCCCTTATGATTATACAGTGGAAGTGAGAAATAGATTTAAGGGACTAGATCTGATAGATAGAGTGCCCGATGAACTATGGACTGAGGTTCGTGACATTGTACAGGAGACAGGTATCAACCATCCCCATGGAAAAGAAATGCAAAAAAGCAAAGTGGCTGTCTGGGGAGGCCTTACAAATAGCTGTGAAAAGAAAGAAGTGAAAAGCAAAGAAGAAAAGTAAAGATATACCCATTGAATGTAGAGTTCCAAAGAACAGCAAGGAGAGATAAAAAAGCCTTACTCAGCGATCAGTGCAAAGAAATAGAGGAAAACAAGAGAATGGGAAATACTAGAGATCTCTTCAAGAAAATTAGAGATACCAAGGGAACATTTCATGCAAAGATGGGCTTGATAAACTACAGAAATTGTATGGACCTAACAGAAGCAGAAGATATTAAGAAGAGATGGCAAGAATACACAGAACAATTGTACAAAAAAGATCTTCATGACCCAGATAATCACGATGGTGTGATCACTGACCTAGAGCGAGACATCCTGGAATGTGAAGTCAAGTGGGCCTTAGGAAGCATCACTATGAACAAAGCTAGTGGAGGTGATGGAATTCCAGTTGAGCTCTTTCAAATCCTGAAAGGTGATGCTATGAAAGTGCTGCACTCAATATGCCAGCAAATTTGGAAAACTCAGCAGTGGCCACAGGACTGAAAAACGTCAGTTTTCTTTCCAATCCCAAAGTAAGGCAATGCCAAAGAATGCTCAAATTACTGCACAATTGCACTCATCTCACATGCTAGTAAAGTAATGCTCAAAATTCTCCAAGTCAGGCTTCAGCAATATGTGAACCTTGAACTTCCAGATGTTCAAGCTGGCTTTATAAAAGGCAGAGGAACCAGAGATCAAATTGCCAACATCTGCTGGATCATCGAAAAAGCAAGAGAGTTCCAGAAAAACATCGATTTCTGCTTTATTGACCATACCAAAGTCTTTGACTGTGTGGATCACAATAAACTATGGAAAATTCTGAAAGAGATGGGAATACCAGACCACCTGACCTGCCTCTTGCGAAACCTATATGCAGGTCAGGAAGCAACAGTTAGAACTGGACATGGAACAACAGACTGGTTCCAAATAGGAAAAGGAGTATGTCAAGGCTGTATATTGTCATCCTGCTCATTTAACTTATATGCAGAGTACATCATGAGAAATGCTGGGCTGGAAGAAGCACAAGCTGGAATCAAGATTGCTGGGAGAACTATCAATAACCTCAGATATGCAGATGATACCACCCTTATGGCAGAAAGTGAAGAGCAACTAAAAAGCCTCTTGATGAAAGTGAAAGAGAAGACTGAAAAAGTTAGCTTAAAGCTCAACATTCAGAAAAGTAAGATCATGGCATCTGGTCCAATCACTTCCTGGGAAATAGATGGGGAAACAGTTTAAACAGTGCCAGACTTTGATTTTTTGGGCTCCAAAATCACTGCAGATGGTGATTGCACCCATGAAATTAAAAGACATTTACTCCTTCGAAGGAAAGTTATGACCAACCTAGATAGCATATTCAAAAGCAGAGACATTACTTTGCCAACAAAGGTCCAGCTAGTCAAGGCTATGGTTTTTCCAGTAGTCATGTATGGATGTGAGAGTTGGACTGTGAAGAAAGCTGAGCACCAAAGAATTGATGCTTTTGAACTGTGGTGTTGGAGAAGACTCTTGAGAGTTCCTTGGACTGCAAGGAGATCCGACCAGTCCATTCTAAAGGAGATCAGCCCTGGGATTTCTTTGGAAGGAATGATGCTAAAGCTGAAACTCCAATACTTTGTCCACCTCCTGCGAAGAGTTGACTCATTGGAAAAGACTCTGATGCTGGGAAGGATTGGGGGCAGGAGGAGAAGGGGACGACAGAGGATGAGATGGCTGGATGGCATCACCGACTCAATGGACGTGAGTTTGAGTGAACTCCAGGAGTTGATGATGGACAGTGAGCCCTGGCGTGTTGCAATTCTTGGCGTTGCAAAGAGTCCGACATGACTGAGCGACTGAACTGAACTGAACTGACTTAGTTCTGCAAAACTGCTGATGTTGCTCTCACTTTACGGTCTTCAGTGTAATGGGTCCCTCTGATGGGATGTTTTCTCCTTCATCCTTGCATAGTTCCCAACTTTCAGTCACTCAGATCTCAGTTGAAATGTCAGTTTTTCAGAGGTTTGTTTCTTGTTCATTTATTTATCATATTTTAGTTATTCGTTTTTAAAATGACTCAGACATTTTACTTTATATTCTTACTTGTTATGATTAAATTTTCCATAACTTTTTATGTGTCTTCCTTTTTTCCTTCTTTTCTTCCTTCATTCCTTCCCTCTCTCTCTTTTTCTATTTCTTTCTGTCTATAGTCCTTTTTAGCCATTTCAGTAGAATGTAAATTCATGAAAGTAATACATTTGTCTCCTTTACAACAATTACTTAGTCCAATGCCTGCAATGGAGTCGCTCTCAAAGTTTATGATTTGAATAAATCAATGAACGTATATTTACAGACTCTCAGCATTTTTGTTATAATTTCATCAAAGGAGTTAATGATATATATTTTAAAATAATGTATTTTAATATACACTATTTCACCTAAGATATACATCATAATTTACTTATTCTTATTTTTTAAAAATTATTTAATTTCATGTCCTTTTTGTGGGTGTGTGTGTAGTTTAAAGTTTCTTAACTTTGGCAGTTATTGACATTTTGGCCCAAATAATTTTTTGTTGGGTATAAAGGTAGGATACTATCTCTTGCACTGTAGAATTTTTACTTTGATCTTTACTCACTAGTAACTAGTAGCTTCTCCATCTCCAAGCTGTGCATACAATAGTGTATACAGATATGGCCAAATCACCTCTAGATGGGAAACATCTCTCTAAATTAGGCTGCAACAAATACCTTTAGGCATAAAACTTTTTCCATATGTAAAAGTATTTTTAAGGGTTAACATGTCAGATATGTTTTGTAGGTGGAAAAGTAGAGGCTTAGAGAGTAAAATATCTTGCCAATGGTAACACTTATGAAGTGGCAAAGTTGGAACTTTATCCCCAATCAGCATGAGTTCAGGACTTAGTGTTTAACAACCACGTCTCAGGATCCCTAAATGAAGGTCCCATAAAGTCTGGTCCCAGACTACAGTATCTTACATTTTGATCCTTTCCTTCACCCTACCTTTACTCTTTTTTCTCAGATTATCCTGTTCTCTCCCATCCTCCTTCTAGTAATATATTTTGCTATTTTGTACTTGGGAGATTCCTATTCTCTCTGTCTCTTCCTTTTTACTCACCTCTCTCTCTGTTTTGGTCAAGTTCCAAAGAAGCAGACCATGAGCCAAGGACATATGTGTAACTGATTTATTAAGGAAATGACCATGAGGGATACTAGTTAAAGAGTTGGAAGAAGCAGGAGAGAGAAGGGAAGGAAGCCAAGAAACAGTGCAGACTCAGTCTAAGGCATAAGTCCTGCAGAAGGTAATGTAAGCCTGATCATGCAGGGAGCTCTGGAGTTACATACATTATGCCTTAGAGGTACCCCGACTGAAGGCAAGAAAGCTGGTTTTCACAGCATCTGTCAGTCTTCTGTCATTGTGAAGGAGGTAGAAGATAGGCTGTTGAATACACAAAAATAATCAACACTCCACCACTTCCACAAAGAAAAAGTAAAAAGGATCCAAACGAATGTGTGACGAGCCCCCACACTGATGACTATATACTTCTCAGGTATTCAGTCAACTCTATGCTAAAATTTACCATCTGCTTAGTGTCCTCTGTTGCTGTTACTACTCTACTGTGCTGTGCTGTGCTTAGTTGCTCAGTCGTGTCTGACTGTTTGTGACTTCATGGACTGTAGCCTGCCAGGCTCTTCTGTCCATGGGGTTCTCCAGGCAAAATACTGGAGTGGGTTGCCATGCCCTCCTCCAGGGGATCTTCCCAACCCAGGGATCAAACCCAGGTCTCCTGCACTGCAGGCAGATTCTTTACCATCTGAGCCACCAGGGACACCCAAGAATATTAGAATGGGGAGCCTATCTATTCGCCAGTGGGTCTTCCTGACCCAGGAATCAATCCATGGTCTCCTGCATAGCAGGTGGATTCTTAACCAACTGAGCTACCAGGGAAGTCCCCTACCACTCTACTAGGTCCTGGTTAATAAACCAGGAACACTTAAGCTAGCTGTGAGCAATTGTTCTGGAACCAGGAGTTCTAGGATTGTCTCCTCTGAGAATCTTTTGATATGAAGAATCAATACATAGAACTATATCTTTATCACATACACACACAAAAAAACTGAGTTTATTTATGTGTGTGGAAATTCACTGGCACTCTAATAAGAGGTCCCTGGACCAAAAGCAGCCTCGTGGGAACTCCCATCTCAAGGCTTTGTCTTAGGCAGAACTGGAATTTTTAGCTTGAGGAAAATGATAATTCCTTTACTTAGGGACAGCTGGAACTTTCATGGGGAGCTAAATTTAATTTTACAGCTAGAAACTGATCATCTTTTGATTCATAAATAGGAATTCATTGTTATAAGGAGTATACCAGGAATAGGCAGAAAGGCCACAGCAAAGCCAATTACTGTTTTATTTCAGAGCCATAAAGAACTTGTCACATGAGCCTTGACATACAAATTCCTACCTACTGAAGATCATGCAACTATTGCCCAATAAAACAGAATGACTGTACTTGGCCTTAACTGTCCAGTTTCTGTAATAAGAATCAGGCACTGAATAATACCATGATACACAACTGAGAGACACATTTTTTAACTTCTTCACAGGCGAAACTGTGAACACAATCCTGAAATAAGTATCAAACCATCAAAACCCCAATGCAAAATACATATTCTCTGGCATATTGTATCACTTACCAGAAAAATTTATACAATTGATATCCTTGACAAGTGATACAATGTCATTTGATACAATGACAGTTGATACAGTTGATATGAGAATACAATGACAATTGATAGACAAGTGTCATTTATGACATACTTCTTTCATTCTCTCTGCTGTGCTGTTTCGTCACTTTCTTTTTCTCTCTTCTCTTTCCTCTTCCTTTCCCTCCCTGTCCAAGTTAGTGTTTATTGTTTAGGAAACAAGTTTATATATCCTTTAGTTACCTCTTTGCCACCAGAGATATCTCACTTTTCAACTGCAAAAATCAAGGTATTTTTCTAATGAATTCATTCTAAAGAGGAATTCTAAAGTCCACTGATTAAATAATTGTTTTCAATGTGTTTCAAATAAATTGATGATATTTGAGTAAGTTATTGTAAGCAGAAGACTTTTTAATATTGTAGTGTTGACAAAAAGTAAGTTTCTATAATCAGATTGTTATTAAAGAACTCTGATTCTGAATAAAAGGCTCAGTTTTCTCTTCTACATCCAAGAAACACTGCCTGATCCATGACTCTTGCCAGGACTCTCATAGCTGCTTCAGACAGCCAGTTGCAGAAACTCCGGCTGAGTCATGTCTCTGCTCAACTACTCAGTAATGAGCCATCTCTAGGGACATTCCTGAAATGTGTCAGAGATGTATTTCTAGTCTCCACCCATTTCTCTGTCATGCCCTAGGGCATGTCCACAATGGTGGCATTTCCAGTGAAATGCCCACTCCAGAGGATAAAACGAAAATTTGCAGAATAGCTACTGAATATTACTCAATAAATCAGTTACTGAAGCAATGAATAGAATGGAATGCAAAATTCTTGGCTGCTAGCCCTAAATGGAACCACTTCCTTCCTATGAACAAGTAGTGGTTATTAGATTGGCTTGTAAAGCTGGGGAGTAGAATAACTCTAGGTAGTTAATTTTACTCTGAAAATATGGAAAACACCCTTTTCTAGGGGAGGAATTATGCTATTTCTTTTCCTTTTTCCCTCTTGGGGCATTGAGTATTTACTCAGATAATATAATCAGTAAATAAATGTTTGCTGATTTTGATTATTAAACAAATTGATTCAAAAGAGTTACTGAATGAACATTTTCTGATTTAAGAAATAACATTATGATTCATGTATAAAGTGTATTAGTTAAGTTCTGAAAATACTATATTCTTTCCCTGGAACCAATATTCTACCTTTATCCCACAAAAGCCTCCAAAAGAAAATTGATACTGCCAATCTGGAAAGATAGTCATCTGAGAATAGAAAGTATAAAATGTAATAAAAAGATGTTGGAGACAGTGAATTGTAGAGAGAATGTACCAATAACTCTTCTTTTCTCCCCTATTTTCCTAATAGTCATATCTGCATGAAAACCAAAAGATAGAAATGAACAAATTTTCTTTCAGACTCATAACTGCTTCATATCACTGTTCCCTAATTATCTTTTTCAACATGCCAGATGATGTCAACTTCTAAACTATCTCTAATTTGAGCACTTCATTTGGTGCCCCCCACTTCTGCCTCCCCTCAAATGTTCTAGAGCTGCTAAAACTGCTCCCTCCTGAACTTCACCCTTGATTTACAGATAAAATCTACTTGCTCGAGTAATTGTAGCCATTTATCCTTTTAGTCCATGCTTCAAAATGCCACCAAGTTTTTTGTTTTTTTAATATATATGAGTATTCCATGTGCATACATGTGTGCTAAGTTGCTTTAGTCATGTATGATTCTTTAACCCTATGGACTGTAGCCCACCAGGCTCCTCTATCCATGAGATTCTCCAGGTAAGAACACTGGAGTAGGTTGCCATGCCCTCCTCCAGGGGATCTTCCCAACCCAGGGATGGAACCCGAGTGTTTTATGTCTCCTACATTGGCAGTTGGGTTCTTTACCACTAGCGCCACCTGGGAAGCCCTGAGTCTTCCACTTCTCTGTTTAAATCTTAAATGGCATACCATTTCCCAGAATATAAAATATACACTCTGGCATGGTAAAAGAGCTTTCCAGCGTGACCTTAACCAGCCTTTTCTTTGCTTGCCATATAGTGGGTTCCAAGCTCAGAGTGCTCTAAATCACTCATTGTTATAACATGTGGTTCCCTTTCAAGTCTATGAGTTTGCATTTGCTCTTCCCTTTAGCTGAAATAACTTCCTCTCTCACACTACCACTTTTTGTCAGTTTTAGGATTTGGCTTGAATGCTATCACAAATGTGAAATCTTGCCTGAATCTCCCAGAAAGAGATAATTATTTACCTACTCTGTTCTTCAGAAGCCAACAAAAACACTGAGTGTCTAAACTGTCTTAGGTTGTACTAAGCGTAAGACATGATTGCTGTCCTTTGAAAGATCATAAAGTACTTGGATCTGTGAAGGCAGTCCAATGATAACTTCTGTTTTTGCTCTGTTTTTACTTTTTTTTTTTTTTATAGTCCTCCCTAAACCCTGAGCTCTTTAAAGAACTGTTTGTCAACACTGAATGTGACGTTTAGGCAGAAATCACTGGAGGCATAGCACATTGGTTTTGAGAGAGAGGCAGAATGCACATGTAAGAAAGAGCATTACAGGATCTTCCCATTACTAGTTGAGTATTGGCCAGTGCATTAATTAAAGATAAACATTTCCAACTTTCCAAAAAAGCATCAGGTTTTAAAATTATTTAAGTGTAGCAACAACTGCAGATTTACCTGAGAATAAGCTTGCTATTAATTATCTTTCAAACAGAGTTAGAATAGGACTTAGAACAGTAGGCAGTTAAAGAAAGTGGATTATGGATATCATTTTATTTTTATTTTTTTTTTAGTTTAATTTTATTTTATTTTTAGACTCTACAATATTGTATTAGTTTTGCCAAATATCGAAATGAATCTGCCACAGGTGTACCTGTGTTCTCCATCCTGAACCCTCTTCCCTCCTCCCTCCCCATACCCCATACCTTTTTAGAAGAAAGCAAAGGCATTATATTTACTCCCTTAATAAAGAAAATTTCCTTTGAAGAGGTAACACATTAAAGAGTATCTTTATATGCATTTATTATCTTTTCAAAAAATTTATATTGATGCTCTTGCTCTGTGTAAAAGAAAGTGTTAGAGTTCATATAGCAGATAGATATAATCTCCTATGGAGTTTATATTCTGAGGGCAAAGACAATAAAGAACTAATGTGCAATAACATAAATTATAAATAATCAGTTAACTATTTCATTGTAATTATTTTTGTTTATTTTTTCATTTAATTTCTATTTTATGTTGGAGTATAATCAACATGGCTTAGATGGTAAAGAATCTGTCCACCATGCAGGAGATCCAGGTTCAACCCTTGTGTCAGGAAGATCCTCTGGAGAAGGAAGTGGATACCCATTCCAGTATTCTTGCCTGGAGATTTCCATGGACAGAGGAGACTGGCAGGCTATAGTCTATGCAGTCACAAAGAGTCAAACATGACTGAGCGACTAACACTTTCATTTTTTTCTTTCATAGTTGGTTTACAAATTTGTGTTAGTTTCACGTGTACAGCAAAGTGATTCAGATATATATATACCCATACATACTACTATATATAATCAACAAGGACCTACTATACCACACATGGGAACTCTACTCTCTATTCTATAATAACCTACATGGGAGGCAAATCATTGTAATTTTGAGACATAGGCAAAGAAAGAATAGAGCAGAATGATGCAATCTAACCTTGTAGTCAGACAACTTTTCTATGAAGACCTGACATCTAAGCCATGATGTGGGGAATGGTGGGACTTAGTTAGATGAAGAGACAGAATATTCCAGGCTGAGGGAATCATCTATGCAAATGCCCACAGTTTATAGGTATAGAATGCATTTAAAGGATATGAAGGCAGATACAGTTGGAAAAAACCTAGGGAGAATATGCATTAACCTGGGGTGTAGACAGTAATCAGATTTTGTAGGATCATATTCAGAAGTTTGAATTTCACTATAAAAGCAAGGAGTAGGCATTTTCTCTTACCTCTAAGAGGAAGGGATTTGAATACAACATTGATCTCATCAGATTTTCTGGCTAAAGAATTATAGCTCAGACTTAGATAATGTTGACATGAGGAGTCTAGGTAGCATATAACTAAAAACACTTGAAATGCATTTGATATAGAATTTATAGGACATGATGTTAGATTGGACATAAAGTTTAAAGGAGAGAAAAGTATCAAAGATGATTATTTGCTTCCTGGCTTAAGCAATTAGGTGGAAGTCCAAGTTATTCTTTGCCAATGGAACAATAGGAGGGGGCCTGCTGGCTATGAGGAGATTGTGTGTTTAATTCTGGATATACACTGGACGTGAGGTAGCTATAGTACATCTGGATGTGGCTACCAGTAGGCGAATGGTTAATGGTAGAGTGGAGTCAGATGACATTATAGGATTCAGATTTCTATTTTTCTACCTACAGTGGAAAAATAAACTCATTGGAGAAGATAACGAAGCCCTGGGAAAAGTGTGGAGTGGTAAAGGAAGAAGGCCAAAGAAGGAGCCCTGAGGAACTTCAGCTTTTAAAATTTAATAAAGAAAGAGGTGTTAGTTATCAGACTGAAAGTATATATGAAGCACTTTACCAACTATTAGCCAAATAGCAATTTAAGAGGACAGAGAACTTTTACAAAGAGAATACAAAAGACTTAATGGTGTTTTATTATGATTTTTTTCGGAAGAAAAGAGAAATTACTTTTCTAGCAAATTAGTTATATGACTCCCAACAGTGTGTTAGTAGAAAAGCATTATAAATGCCTGTGTGCTGTGTTTAGTTGCTCAGTCCTGTGCAACTCTTCGCAACCTCATGGCCTGTAGCCTGCCAGGCTCCTCTGTCCACGGGGATTCTCCAGGCAAGAATACTGGAGTGGGTTGTCATGCCCTCCTCCAGGGGATTTTCCCAACCCAGGGATTAAACTCAGGTATTTCACATTGCAGGTGGATTCTTTACTGTCTGAGCCACCAGGGAAGCCCAAGAATACTGGAGTGGGTAGCCTATCCCTTCTCCAGGGGAACTTCCCAACCCAGGAATTGAACCGGGGTCTCTTGCATTGTAGGAGAATTCTTTTCCAGCTGAGATACTAGGGAAGCCCTATAAGTGCCTATAACTATTAACATTTAAAAAAAAAGTTTAAAATGTTAGTCTTGGGAAGAAATGAAGTATTTCATCCCACAGATAAAAATCTGTAAGCTAAAAATCAAAGTTTTATGTTACATGTCACCATTTTGACATTCTCCATTGTTTAATTAATTTTGTCTTTACCAAATATTGACTTCATAGATCATTGCATTTGTTTAAACATGAAGTTGTTTTTATAAATTTACCTCCCTATGATGAGATGGCATCTCTTTCTGAGAACATAGTAATGTTCTTAGAAGTTCCTGATGGAACAGTGAGTTGGTTTTAAGTATACCTGCCTATGATGAGGAGAAGGCAATGGTACCCCATTCCAGTACTCTTGCCTGGAAAATCCCATGGACAGAGGAGCCTGGTAGGCTCCAGTCCAAGATGTCACAAAGAGTCAGACACGACTGAGTGACTTCACTTTCACTTTTTACTTTCATGCACTGGAGAAGGAAATGGCAACCCACTCCAGTGTTCTTGCCTGGAGAATCCCAGGGACGGGGGAGCCTGATGGGCTACCGTCTATGAGGTTGCACTGAGTTGGACATGACTGAAGTGACTTAGCAGCAGCAGCAGCAGCCTATGATGAGATGGCATCTTTTCTGAGACCATAGTAATGTCCTTAGATGTCTTTGCTCGACTTCAAAGAAGTCCATGCTGGAATGGTGAACTAATGTTGATATGTGTAGAAAATTTGTGTACAAAATTTCATTTTGTTAAAAAAAAAAATAACATGATTAAGCATATGCCAGAATACCATTTGTAGATTTTTATGTTGGAATTTAATCATTTAGTTTAGAAAGTAATTCTTAGTAAAATCTAATTTTTGATTCACTGACTGCCTTTATAATAAAAAATCTTCTGAGGATTAAATTTTCCTTTGCAAAAAAGCAGTAAAATGGCCCAGAGACAATGTCACTATTGTCTATTAGTGTCATAGATAGATTTGAACTAGAAAGTAAACGTTGCATTCACAAATTTCTCTAAAGCAAAACCAAATATCCTGGGTTTTTGGAAAGCACTTGAAGTAACTCTTGAAACGGGAGACAATTCAGAAACAGGACAGACAAGTACAAACAAATCTTCCAAGTCAAGAGGGTTTCTGAAATATTCAAGCAATGAGAAAGAACAGTATTTGCTGTTGGAATCATGACAACATGATTGTTAAAACTTTCATTTAGTAGTAAGTGGTTTGAATATTTGAGAACTAGATAGTTCCAGAAATCTACTTCTCTTCTAGAAGAAGTAACTTGTGAGTTATATTTAGAAGAATGAGGGTTTCTATGGCAGAGAATGACAAGAAGGCTGTACTATCTGAGAGAAGATATGAAGGGTATGTGAAAGTGAAAAGATGTTGGAGGAACCAGAAGGTATTATGGGGGTCATGGAATCGGACACGACCGAGCGAATTCACTTTCACTTTTCACTTTCATGCATTGGAGAAGGAAATGGCAACCCATTCCAGTGTTCTTGCCTGGAGAATCCCAGGGATGGGGGAGCCTGGTGGGCTGCCGTCTATGCGGTCGCACAGAGTCAGACACGACGGAAGCGACTTAACAGCAGCAGCAGCATAGCACTGGGTGCCTAAAAAGAAGTACCAAGAGGTTAGGGTGAAATGGAAGGACACTAGACAGACATTATTTGGTCTCCCTTATTCTGAGAAAAGTTGTCTCCTCTCTCAATCATCTGCTCCTCATCTAATTCAAAAATATGTGATTCTACTTGGGGTTGTCAATTATGATATATTGCCTGTCTCCCAATCCCATTGCTATCGCTAGAATAGAGAAGTGGCTCTTGCCAGGTTGACTGGAATTCTTCTCTGGGATTTTATTTTTTAGTTGAAACAAAGTGCAGCTACATCTTTGTCTTTTCTGCAGTTTGTAGAATAGTAACCCTCCAAGATATCTGTGTTCTAATTCATGGAGCCTATAGGTATGTTCAGTTATATTGCAAAGGGAAATTAAGGTTGCAGATGGAGTAAAGGTTACTAATATGCTGATGGGATGGGGATGGAGAAGGAGGGGCATTCAGGATGGGGGACACATGTACATCCATGGCTGATTCATGTCAATGGATGGCAAAAACCACTATAATATTGCAAAGTAATTAGCCTCCAATTAAAATAAATTAGCTTAAAAAATAAAAATAAAAAAGGGAGATTATCCTGAAGTATCCAGTAGCGCTAAGTGTAATCACCAAGTCTTTAAAGGGGGAAAAGGAAGGAAGAAGTTGTTCAGTCACACAGCCGTGTCCAACCCTTTGTGATCCCATGGACTGTAGCACACCAGGCTTCCTTGTCCTTCACCATCTCCTGAAGCTTGCTCAAACTTCTGTCTATTGAGTCAGTGATGCCATGCAACCATCTTGTCCTCTGTCATTCCCTTCTCCGCCTGCCTTCTATCTTCCAGCATCAGGGTCTTTTCAAATGAGTCAGTTCTTTGCATCAGGTGGCCAAAGTACTGGAGTTTCAGCTTCAGAATTAGTCCTTCCAATGAATATTCAGGACTCATTTGCTCTAGGATTGACTGGTTTGATCTCCTTGAAGTCCAAGGGACTCTAAAAAGTCTTTTCCATCATGACAGTTTGAAAGCATCAATTTTTTGGCATTCAGCTTTCTTTATGATCCATCTCTCACATCCATACATGACTGCTGGAAAAACCATAGTTTTGACTATATGGCCCTTTGTCAGCAAAGTATAATGTCTCTGCTTTTTGATACACTGAAGAAGTCAGAATAATAAATACCAGTTTATTGGGGAGCCTTGAGAAACTGTAAGGTCTTCAGGTAATTTAAAATTTCACTATCCCATTCTCCCTTATATTTTGTGTGTCCTTGAGCACATTTTCTTCCTTTGGTGTCCTTGTTAATACAGGGTTAGGTACCCTATTTTCTTGGTCCTCTGACTTAAGCTTTATATCTTAAAATATTTATTAGTTTGGGATGCATAGTACCATGGACCCTTGAACAACATGGTTTTGAACTGAAATGGTCCATTTTTACATGGATTTTTTTCACTAAATGCATACCACAGTACTACAGACACCAAGGTTGATTAAATTCAAAGATGTGAAACTGCAGATAGGAAGGGCGAACTGTAAAGTCAATACTCAAACTTTACACTTCAAGGAGAGTGGAAGTCCCTAACCCCCATGTTGGGGGGGTGGTCAAATGTATTATTGATACCACATTTAAAATACACATCATGCTCCTATTTTTCTTTAAATGCTGTTATCAAATCAATACTCCCTACAACCAATAATATCTTAGAATTGAGGAAATGTGCTAATTAATGTCTAGTTGTCATGAGAATTAAATGAGTTAGTACATGTAAGGCACTGAATAGTACTAAGTATATAACTATCATTCAACAAATATCATTTATTATTGTCAATAAATATCATCATGAATTATGCTAGGCAGAATAGTGAAATCATTAGGAGCACAGTTTTTGAAGCCTGAGCTCAAATCTTACTTCACTAGTTATGGCCTGTGGGTAATGACTAGCTACATAATTTTTTTAAGCTTTGGTTTCTTCTTATTAAAAATGGAAATATAAGACTTAAATTAAAAAGGCAGTGAGATTAAATGAGACCATCTACTTTATGAACCTATCATAGTGCCTGAAGCAAAGCAAAATCTTAACTCAGGAAATAGCAATCTGCTACCAATTAGCTGCCAATCATTAGAACATTCAGCAATCTGAGTCTTGGGCTCTGTTCACAAGACTAGAATTTTTCAGCAGGTGTTTTCAGGAAATGGAGAGAGAAGAGAGAGCAGAATGTATCTGTTGTGTCTGGTCTTGGCTTGCATCCTTATTCCTATATCCAGTATCACTGCTTCTGGTTTTAAACTTGATGACATCTCTGGGCCTAAAATGACAGATGATCACAGTCTTGTTGCTATTGTTTATAGAAAGGGATAGAAAATTGTCATGAGATATTCTGATAGTGACCTTGAATACAAGTTTTCGCAGATTCATGCTGTGACCCTTTGGCTTCTGTGTAGAGGTCTCTTAGTTTGGTGTGTGAGTCCAAATGTTTTCATTGTTGTCATATAATTGGCGGGAAGATGGGTGGTTGGTAAATATAGCATGTTGTGTGGACTGGTACTAGCCTTGCAGAACTGATTGTTAAATTTTCAGTTTTGTAAAGCCAGTTGTCAAACACAGTCATTACTGAAAATTAAATTTCATAAATTTAGAATTAAATTATATTGAAAGCAAGGTAATAAGCCCCTAAACCCACTTCCTAATTATTTTTACTACATAATATTATTTATTCTGGCGTGGCTATTTACATCAATTGCATTTGTATTGTGAAATGTTATTTAATGGTATGCTATTGCACATCTCCACTCTTCAACCCTGCTCACTGACAGCACTTTGGTAGTCTTAAATCAGCCAGAATGGAGGTACACACTACAGAATAGTGTCTTCTTTCCCAAGTTGTTTCTTAAGCATTTACCAGGACACTAATTGAGGTAGCATAGAATTGGGCACATTAGAGTTTAATGCAACTACTGTTAAGCAATCATCATGCACAAGGGCTCTTTCTAGAGGGATAAACTAGGAGTTTGGAATTAACATATACACATTGCTATACATAAACAGCAAGGTCCTGGTGTAAAGCACAGGGAACTATACTTAATATTTTGCAATAACCTATAAGGGAAAAGAATTTGAAAAATAATATGATTAATTGAATCATTTTGCTTTACACCTGGAACTAACACAACACTGTTAATCAGCTATATTCAATCAAAACAATTTAAAAAACGGAACCTATAAAAAACAGTAAAATCATTTATTGCCACAACACATGTATATAATACAATTACATATATAAATATATTTTTTTCTGTTGTTTCAATGTTATTCTCTGCATTCCTCTATCATTTATTTCATTTGAATTCTGTCTCTTACTAGGCACCTGAAAACATATTGGAATTTATTTTGTCTTGTTAATGGTTTCGGTCAGTAGGTAACTTTCTTAAGAGGAATAAAAAGACAAAGTAAAATGCTTTGTACTCAGTTTTCTAGACACTACTACGAAATCTACATTTTACAGAATTTGAAATAGAACTACTTACATTCCAATATATATTCTGAGGGTCAAATTCTAGAAAATAATTTTGAAAGTAAGTATTCATAAATTGGTTGCTAGAAGTTTTTCCTTGGTTGTGTTTGGCTTGGGTGATTAACTAATGAATTTCTAATTTTTAGAGATCTAAATATTCACTCATTACCAGCTGAGAGATGAAAACTAACTTATCTTTCTTTAATTACTACTTCATTTATAACACTGAAAATGTTAAAATAAGTTATCATAGAAATTCCAAGTCCAATCAGCTTTAACTTATCTGATCATAAACTAGCTAATAAAAAATGCCATTTACCAAAAAAAATATCTGTAGGTATATTTTTAGACTTTTGGAGAATCCCTCTTAGAATATCTTTAAGAGAAGAAACAGTTTGATAATACAGAAGGTCATCAGGACTCTAGTAGTTTATCTTTTAAAATCTCTAGTATAACCGGTTTTGTCTTTCCTATTTTGAGTACGGTACATCATTGCCAGAACATTCCTAAGGCTTTTGAAATTTTATCCTCAGATTCCAGAGGGTCTCTCACATCACGGAACCTTCTTTGATTTTGTATATCTACTAATCCAATGCCTACTCAGATGATGTTCCCAGGATAGAACCAGGGGGCCCCATAGTTTGGCACTCAGTTTGTATGACATGGCATGAAGAATTATAAAAGAGAGCAAAGCTATATATTATCACCTAGAAGACTCACTAAATTTATTTCAATGACAAACTGGATATGATTTATATATTGTTTATATTTCACATGATTTTAGAATTTTCCCCAATTTTGAGATTATATTCTATTTTAAGGACCAAGAGCCAGTGCTTAGCTTAGTCGTTGAAATGATTTTGAGTGATAAAGCAAAAACTATGCAAAATCATGAAAATTAATGATTAAGTTTTTGTGCCATCTTATTTATTCAATATCTATCATTCATGTACTTAGAGTGTGCTGGATATTGAATAGACTCTAGAGAGCAGTGATTTTTTAAAAAGAGAGTCATATTTCTTGTTCTCAGGTACTATGGAGTGTTGTGGAGAAGACAGGCACTAGAGAATAATTAGAAGTACATAATAAGTGTTACAAGAAGCATAAGGTAAAGTGGTACTCCATAACACAGGACTCAACATACTTTGAAGAAGTTAGGGGATGCTTTGCAGAGGAAATGATGTTTCATGTTGGAAGGAATCAAAGGTGTTAATTAACCAAAGAAAGGGGTCAGCATTAGTGGTTTACAAGCATCCCTCTTTCTCACTCATATTTTATACTATTGTCCTCTTATCACTTGTCTTAGTCTGTTTAAGCTACTATAACAAAATACCACATGGTTTATGATCAACAAACATTTATTTTTCACCATTCTAGAGGCTGAGAAGTTCAAGACCAAGATGCAGGGCTGGGTGTGTCTGGTGAGGGCCTGCTTCCTGGTTCATAGACAGTCAGTCTTCTAGCTATATCCTTACATGGGGGAAGAAGAAAAGGAGCTCTCTCTGGAGTCTTCTTTTATAAGGGCACTAACACCATTCATAAGGGCTATATGTTCATGATGTAATCAACTCCCCCAAATCCCAACTTCTAAAGCGATCACACTGAGAGTTAGGATTAATCATATAAATTATGGGTGAACATAAACATTCAGTTTATAGCACCACTTTTTGAATATTCTGGAGAATATGGCTGTTGAGGGGATTCATTTACAAAGAGAAGTGAAGAGACTACATTTAAACTGAGTGTATACGGAAAATATATACGACTGAGTGTATACTGAGAATACACTTAAACTTACACTGCCCTACCCTCCACCCCATGCCGCCTCATACCCATAACCTTCTCATCTTCTATTATTCTGAAATTTAAGCAGGATTCAGTTTAATTCAGGAATCCATTGGGATAACCTAAAAGAAACTGATTTCTGGGGAAGGAATGAGAGTAGTCTACATTATTTACTGTTAATACTTTTCTTTATCCCCTACTCATTTATCCGCTCTCCAATATTTACATATTAAATATAATTATAAGCAAGATGTTTATGTATGCATATATGTTTCCCTCCCCCACAACAAAGAGAGGCTTCATAGCCAGTCACTTAATTTTCAAATAAGTCTGAGCTTAAAATAATAGGATTGTCAAAAATGTCAGAAAAATGGACTAACTTAACTATCATCAGTTGAATATTTATCTGTATTTTCTTCTCATTGTTTTGTGGCTTAATGTGAAATTTAATTATTGAAATACATATGGTTTAATTTGGTATATAGTATAAGGCAAATACTGATTTTATCCTATATTATTTGTAGAATAATAAATGTCCTCATCATCAATTTGCAAGGCATCATTTGTTATGTACTATGTTCCCATATGTTATAAGGTTTATTTCAGGGCTCTTTATAATTATCTTTTAATCTGTATGCTGCTTTTTAGAACAACCTCTTTGATATTTTAAGTCTTAGAGTTTCATACTGAACTTGCACAGCTGATCTAATTCTTTTTTATATTTTCTTTTTTTTAATGTATACATTAAAACTGTTCTATCTAGTTACCAAAAACACTCCACTGAGATAGTGATTTGGAGATCTTTAATCTATACAAACTCCAGGAGATGGTGAGGGATGGAGAAGCCTGAAGTATCTCAGTCCACGGGGTCGCCAAGTGTCGGACACAATTTCGTGACTGAACAACAACAAAATCATGAATTCAGCAAGAAATACGTACATATTTTATTTCATGTGAATTGCAGACCAACATCTCCTTAGTAATGACAATGTTATAGACTATGTAATCTAGAGAATTCTTCTATTTACCAGATAAATTGGCACCCCCATGTGCCAGGGGATCATTGTTACTGAAAGCATTCTTGGAAGGCTAAGCTTTTCAGCACCTGATTATGGACAGCAGCATGCAATTGGATGTATAGATTTCAGAGACTAATAAACATTTATGTTAATCTAAAAAAGTGCATTTTTACGAGATCCTTATGAGCCTTTAAGAAACACTTCTTTAGATTACAGTTGTTTGGAATGTGAACTCTGAAGATGGATTGTGAAGTGAGGTGAAACTGAAAGTTGCTCAATCACATCCAACTCTTTGTTGGAATATACAAATATACAACTCTTTGTGGAATATACAGTCCATGGGATTCTCCAGGCCAGAGTACTGGAGTGGGTAGCCTTTCCCTTCTCCAGGGGATCTTCCCAACCCTACCTGGGATTAACATATCAGCTCCAACAATCCCAAACTATATCAGGAGTAGACAGACTATAGCTGGTCTTCCCAATCTGGCCTACTGCCTGTTTTTTAATGACTTGTAATTTAAGACTATTCATAGATTGGTAGAAACTTTTTTTTTAATGGTGACACATGAAAATTATATATGAAGTTCATTTCTGTGTCCATAAATAAAGTTTTATTGGAACAACAACAACAAAAAAACTAATTACTCTACAAAATCAGACTTCATTCAGTGACCTAGCTTTCACATACACACACACAGACACACACACACATACACGTATACCTGTATTTCTTACATAGTCTGTGTATTTATTGTTAAAGTTATTTCTAACTTTGTAGATTTTAGATGCTATCACAAATGCAGTTTTTCTTGATGATCACTCTAACAAGTTCATTCTAAAAGATATAAAGTTAATTCTTTATTTTTATATAATATACAAATAATTCAAATGTAAATTATATATATATCTAAATCTGTTTGCTTTAATTTTTATCTTACTATATTTTCTAGAAATCCCAGTGTAATATTAATAGTGCTAGTGACAGTGGACATATTTGCCTTTATTCTGATTATAAAGGAAATAATAACTGTATGAATTGCTGTTATTGTTGTTCAGTCACTTAATCGTGTTCAACTCTTTGCGACCCCATGGACTTTAGCACGCCATGCTTCCCTGTCCTTCACCATCTCCAGGAGCTTGCTCAAACTCTTGTCCATTGAGTCGGTGATGCCATCCAGCCATCTCGTCCTGTCATACCCTTCTCCTGCCTTCTATCTTTCCCAGCATCCTGGTCCTTTCTAATGAGTCAGCTCTTCACATCAGGTGTCCAAAGTATTGGAGCTTCAGGTTCAGCATCAGTTCTTCCATGAATATTCAGGATTGATTTTCTTTAGGATTGATTGGTTTGATCTCCTTGCTGTCCAATGAGAGTCTTCTCCAACACCACAGTTTGAAAGCATCAGTTCGTGGGTGCTCACCCTTATTTCTGGTCCACCTCTCACATCCATGCATGATTACTGGGAAAAACATAGCTTTGATTATATAGACCTTTGTCAGCAAAGTAATGTCTCTGCTTTTTAATGCATTGTCTAGATTTGTCATTGCTTTTCTTCCAAGGAAATAGCGTCTTTTAATTTCATGGCTGCAGTCACTGTCCACAGTGATTTTGGAGCCCAAGAGGATAAAGTCTGTCACTGTTTCCATTGTTTCCTCATCTATTTGCCATGAAGTGATGGGGGACCGGATGCCATGATCTTTGATTTTTGAATGCTGAGTTTTAAGCCAGCTTTTTCACTTTCCTCTTTCACCTTCATCAAGAGGCTTTTTAGTTCCTCTTTGCTTTCTGCCACTAGTGAATATTTGAATAATGGTGAATAATCTATTTGTGCTTAAGGAAAATGATATTCCCGGGAGAGGGCACATTTTGCTTTAGGATCGTCTAACAATCTGTGTCTATTCTCAATATTAAAATATTCATTCCACTATAGATTCTCATTATCTTGTGAAACTTGTATGCAAATCAAGACAACAAGTAACAGTTAGAATCAGTCATGGAACACTGGACTGGTTCAAAATTGGGAAAGGATTACATCAAGGCTGCATATTGTTACCCTGCTTATTTAACTTCTATGCAGAGTACATCATGCGAAATGCTGGGCTGGACGAAGCACAAGCTGGAATCAAGATTGCTAGGAGAAATATCAATAACCTCAGATATGCAGATGACACCACCCTCATGGCAGAAAGTGAAGAGGAAGGTGAAAGAGGAGAGTGAAAAGGTCAGTTTAAAACTCAACATTCAAAAAACTAAGATCATGGCATCTAGTCCCATCATTTCTTGGCAAGTAGATGGGGAGACAATGGAAACAATGACAGACTTTATTTTCTTTGGCTCCAAAATCACTGCAGACGGTGACTGCAGCCATGAAATTAAAAGACACTTGCTCCTTGGAAGAAAAGCTATGACAAACATAGGCAGTATATTAAAAAGCAGAGACACTGATTTGACAACAAAGGTCCATCTAGTCAAAGCTATGGTTTTTCCAGTAGTCATGTATGGATGTGAGAATTGGACCATAAAGAAGGCTGAGTGCCAAAGAATTGAATTGGGGAAGACTCTTGAGAGTCCCTTGGACTGCAAGGAGATCCAACCAGTCCATCCTAAAGGAAATCAGACCCGAATGTTCATTGTAAGGACTGATGCTGAAGCTGAAACTCCAATACTTTGGACACCTGATGTGAAGAGCTGACTCATTAGAAAAGACCCTGATGCTGGGAAAGATAGGGGCAGGAGAAGAAGGGGATGACAAAGTATGAAATGGTTGGATAGCATCACCAACTTAATGGACAAGAATTTGAGCAAGCTCTGGGAGATGGTGAAGGAGAGGGAAGCCTGGTGTGCCGCAGTCCACGAGGTCGCAGAATCTACATGACTGACCAACTGAACAATAACGTAGATTCCCACCCTGTAATCTTTAGTTTTTTGTTTTGTTTTAATAATTTTATTTACTTGTTTATGGCTGTGCTGGGTCTTCATTTCTGCCTGGGCTTTTCTCTAGGTTGGGAGAGCAGTTGTGGTGGTTGGGCTTCTCATTGCAGTGGCTTCCTTGTTGCAGATCACAGGCTCTAGGGCAAGCAGGCTTCAGTACCTGTGGCACATGGGTTCAGTAGTTGCAGCTCCTGGGCTCATCATTTGTGGCACATGAGCTTAGTTGGCCCATAGTATACGGGATCTTTCTGGATAAGGGATCAAACGTATGTCTTCTGTATGGGCAGTAGGATTCTTTGCCAGTGAGCCCTCCCATCCTGTTATCTTTTATATGATTCCAATGTATTTAGCGACTCCTAAGATATGACCAACCTAGATAGCATATTGAAAAGCAGAGACATTACTTTGCCAACAAAGGTCCGTCTAGTCAAGGCTATGGTTTTTCCTGTGGTCATGTATGGATGTGAGAGTTGGACTATGAAGAAAGCTGAGTGCTGAAGAATTGATGCTTTTGAACTGTGGTGCTGGAGAAGACTGTTGAGAGTCCCTTGGACTGCAAGGAGATCCAACCAGTCCATTCGGAAGGAGATCAGTCCTGGGATTTCTTTGGAAGGACTGATGCTAAAGCTGAAACTCCAGTACTTTGGCCACCTCATGCGAAGAGTTGACTCATTGGAAAAGACTCTGATGCTGGGAGGGATTGGGGGCAGGAGGAGAAGGGGACGACAGAGGATGAGATGGCTGGATGGCATCACTGACTCGATGGACGTGAGTCTGAGTGAACTCCAGGAATTGGTGATGGACAGGGAGGCCTGGTGTGCTGCGATTCATGGGGTGGCAAAGAGTCGGACACAACTGAGTGACTGAACTGAGCTGAACTGAAGATAGTTACATTCATTCTTATTCAACTGTTGCTTTTTATACATTTCCAAGAAATACTGTATCTCACTTAAAACACTTTAACTCATAAGTAACTTTTATTCACATTTTAATTAAAGTGAGTTGCTATGTGTGTGTGTATTTATGAGCTACCATGCACAACACTGGTGACAACCAAGGAATATAGCTCAAATTTCACTTCCTCCATGAAGCTTCTCTTTCCCACTTATATATAAATAATTCTTCCCTTGTAAACTTCTACAATATTTTGTTTCCAACACTCACACAGACTTACTGCATACAATTAAATAGAATTTACTTTTATGAATATTTTTCTTTTCATTCCTTTTTAGCAAAGTATAGTGATATCAGTCACAGGGTGAGAAATTAGACTAACTGGTTTCAGTTCTAAGCTCTGTTTCTTAACTATATGTGTGACCTTCAGCAGGTTTCTAGTGCAAATTGTCTGATCTCTCTGTACCACAATTCCATCGTATGTAAAATAATGTTAAATAATATTTATAATTTACTTAAAATTTTAGAGTGTTTTCTAAAAGTTAATGAAATATATTATCTCTTAGAACACTTTCTGGCACATAAAACACGCTCAATTATTTGTAAGTAGATAACAACGGTAGTTGTTTAAAATAGGTCACCTTTGTGTTGTATTTTATTGTTAATGTTTATATATATATTTATATAGTATATGTATATACTACATACATATATATAAATACTACATATATATACTACATATATATATAATGTTTATACATGTGTATATATATACATACACTACATTTCATTTAGTCATCCCAATAAATTCACAAGAAAGTTGAAACTTGTAGAGATTAAATTACTTGCCCAAAGGCACATTCTTAGTAAGTGAGGGAATTGCAATTCCAACTCATTTGGTCTCATGGTAAAACCTCTGCTCTTTAGCAGCATACAGTTCATGTTCCCAACCAGCACCAAAGGACAGGGGTCTCTTCTGTATAAAATTACAGATTCAGACATGGCATAGGAGAAGCCTTATACAGACAACTCAAATATCACAACTGCTAACACACATGCCAGCAGTGCTCAAACTTTGCTGAACTGTAGAATCACTGGGAGAAGGCAATGGCACCCCACTCCAGTACTCTTGCCTGGAAAATCCCATGGACCGAGGAGCCTGGTAGGCTGCAGTCCATGGGGTCACTAAGAGTCGGACACAACTGAGTGACTTCACTTTCACTTTCCACTTTCATGCATTGGAGAAGGAAATGGCAACCCACTCCAGTGTTCTTGCCTGGAGAATCCCATGGACGGAGAAGCCTGGTAGGCTGCAGTCCATGGGGTCGCACAGAGTTGGACACGACTGAAGCGACTTAGCAGCAGCAGCAGCAGCAGAATCACTTTGGGTTTTTTTTTTTTTCCTTTTTTAAAAAAAAATCCCAATGCCCACGGTACTCCTAAACCATTTGAATATGCATCTCTGAGGGTGGGATCAAGGCTTCAACACATTTAAAACACCCTAGATGATTCCAGTATGTAACCAAGATAAAGAACCAGTGATTTAGAATAGTGATTATAATTGGAACCAGTCAAAATTTAGAGAAATCAATCCCCCAGTCTTCCAGAAGGGTTAGACAGGGTTTTACAGAAGAGGTTATTCTTGACTTAATATTTGGAAGACAAATTTGCTAAGGACTCCTGGGGAAAAGAATGAGTACGGGATTGATATAAATATGAATGAACAGAATGCAGAAAAAGTGCATGGTATACTGGGGAAATTGCCAGAATTCTGCACTCCTGGCTGTACTGTACCATCCCTTGAGTGATCTTGTTTGTGTAATAATGTTTGCAATTCTTCATTCATCATTTTTTATTCTAAAAACATGACTTTGTTTCTTCCTTCCCACTTGCCCTCTGAGAAGCCATCCATGTGTGTTTTGACTATCCAAACTAATCCCAGTCGATCACTTTCTTACATTTTGCTTATTATTTATTTGTATCTGGTTTTAATTAAAGTGATAATATATTGAATTTTTGTCATCTGTGTGCTTGCTCAATCACTTCAGTTATGTCTGACTCTTTGTGATCCTATGGACTGTAGCCCACCAGGCTCCTCTGTCCATGGAATTCTTCAGGCAAGAATATTGGAATAGGTCGCCATGCCTTCTTCCAGGGGATCTTCCTGACCTGGGGATCCAACTGGCATCTGTCTGAGTCTCCTGCGTTGCAGGTGGATTCTCTACCCACTGAGCCACCTGAGAAGCCCTTCTGCAGTCTACTTACTTTAAAATATCAGATAATAGATCTATTCTATTAGATTTTGCACACTTCAATGTAGAGTAGTTTATTTTTTCAGTAATATATCTATGTATATTATGCACCCAGTAAATAATTTTTTAGGGACTTTCCAGGTGGTGCAGTGGTAAAGAATCTGCCTCCTCATGCAGGAGACACAAGAAACACAGGCTTGATCCCTGGGTCAGGAAGACCCCTGGAGTAGGAACAAAGATCATTTTTTACTTAAAATAGTTTTTGCTTCTAGAGAAGGATATGGTATTCTCCCTGCAAGATATTCTTGCAGGGAGAATCTCATGGTCAAAGGAGCCTGGTGGGCTGCAGTTCATGCTGCTACAGAGTCAGACACAAACGAGCAACTGAGCACACAGTGTTTGCTTACTGTGGAATTGTTGCCAATAATCTGTTTTTTTTAAATTTCACCTATACATCTTTTCCATATTTCATATTTCTATAACTATTAAATATCATTTTTGAAGAGTACAATAGAAAATTTAATGCCTTAAAATGATGTGTATGTGAGTAAATGTATATACATATATAACATATCTATGAGGTAAAGTGTTAAGTTAAAAAATATCTGGCGTTTTGAAAATGCATTAAAATTTAAGCCTATGACAAGAAGACATTCTGCTCCAATAATTCACATATGTACTTAAAGCTGAATTATTAATGATAAATCAGAGATTTTTAAAAAAATGGTTATAGATGGGATAACAAGTTGGGTGTAAAAGAAATGTTTGTAAGGCCTATTGTTATGCTTCAAACTTGTGTTCAATGACTTCCAAGAATAATTGGCCAGAATGTGATTTGAGTCATAACTTAAAATTCAAAAGAAAACAATTAAAAAAAAACAAACTAAAATTCTATGCAAGTCTAAGAGGGAAAAAGTTGTTTACTACATATCAAAAGTAGAAAACATAAAGCACTGAGTTTTTTTTTTGTTTGTTTGTTTGTTTTTCCAATGGGTATTAGTAGCAAAATGCAATGTATGGCTTGAAATCACATGGTTGACAGTTTTTGGAATACTCACTGGTTTCCAATATGAAACCAAAAGATAAACATCTCCTGTCTTTAAAATGTAGTAAGCCAACATGTGTCTGAACTATTTAATGAAATTCTGCAGTGCTAACTGCCCCTGTGAGAGAAAAATAATGTACAAGTGGAACTGATAGATTAAAAAGTTCAATGACCAATTTGAAGTGGGATCTTCATAATCTAGTTACAAGTTTCACATATTCAAAAGAAACAGCTGTTGACATGACATTTCAAATAACAGGACAAATTTTACAGGCCTTTGGTAAAGCCTTGGAAACATACTTTGGATGGAACAGAGTATTCATAAAGTAATTGCTCTAAAACAGTATTCCCTGGAACGATAATTAATAGTTGCCAAATCCATTGTCACCCAGATATCTTGTTCTACAGAAAAAAGACAAGGAAAGCAACTGATTTTCATTTTACCTCCATAACATGGTTTCCCAAGTACATCAAAGACTAAAAAAATGAAGATATGACAAATATATATTTTTAAAGGTTCGCATCAATGAAAAACGTAAATTCTTAGGACTTCCAAATGCACGTCACTCTCACAAATAGTCCTCTGCTGCTGCCACTACTGCTGCTTAGTCGCTTCAGTCCTGTCCGACTCTGTGCGACCCCATAGACGGCAGCCTACCAGGCTCCCCCGTCCCTGGGATTCTCCAGGCAAGAACACTGGAGTGGGTTGCCATTTCCTTCTCCAATGCAGGAAAGTGAAAAGTGAAAGTGAAGACGCTCAGTCGTATTCGACTCTTAGCGACCCCATGGACTGCAGCCTACCAGGCTCCTCCATCCATGGGATTTTCCAGGCAAGAGTACTGGAGTGGGGTGCCATTGCCTTCTCCAAAATAGTCCTCTAGAACTCTTCAACTTTATAATCACATTAAAAGATGAACCTAGTATTTTCAAAGCTGACATCATATACTGGCAAAAACAAAGATCTGGGGATCAGATTGTGTGTGTGTGTGTGTGTGTGCTTTCCCTCACAATTTGTGTGACCTCAGGTAAACCATTATATTTTTGTGAGCCTCTTTTATTTTTTCTGCAGACTAGCAATTATACTAGATCAGTGGTTTTCCATTTTTTGGATGTGGTTTATATGCAGTAAAAGGTTAATTTCACTGCTGAGCCAATGCACCTGAGTCTTATTAATAGGGCTTGATTCAGATACATATCCCTGAGTAACAGAATCACTTGTACTAATTTGCATTAATGAATATGCTCAGGACTGAATTTTGTATTAAAAAAATCAAGAAACATAGTGCTGAACTTCATTCTTAATTGATAACAACATTTATAAAAAGTTCAAGTACACGCACGAAGATTACTGGAGACACTGTGAGATCTGCACAAGATGAGTTAACTCTGAAGAGAAAGTTAATGTGTTAATGGTACTACAGGGTGGCCATTTAACATAAAATACATTCGCTGTGGATGTTGTCTCCCATTCCAAGTTTCAAAGAGTTAAAATACACTTTTCAAAATTTAAATTCTAATTAATTAGTTGTAGAGCCCTCCCAAATGCCACAACAGAACTTTTTGTATTTTTAAAGGCATTCAACTAAACAACATTGTCCAGCATTTATGTGATTTACAATTACGGAATTCTAAAAAATTAAAAATATATATTATTGGTTAATAAATTTGTTGCTGGATTGCTTTATTATTGGCAGATATTTTGACAGAAGTCACTGCAGTCATGACCAGCTCCTTGCGACCCTAGGTACCATAGCCCACCAGGCTCCTCTGTCCATGGCATTCTCCAGGCAAGAATACTGGAGTGGGTTGCCATGCCCTCCTCCAGGGGATCTTCCCAACCCAGGGACTGAACCCGTGTATCTTACATCTCCTGCACTGGCAGGTGTGTTCTTGACCACTAGCGCTGCCTGAGAATCCCCTTGACAGATGTGTTTTGCTTATTTTCTGTAAGACTTTTCTTTGTAAAGGAAACATGTAGAAAAATAAGTTCCATATTTAAGCTTTGTTCCTCTCATGCTATATTGTTGAATTTTTATGTAGTAAAATTTGAAATAATATGGAAAAAATTGGTTACATAACCAATTTCTATGGTGATCCAAACTCATTCTGAGTCTAAAGTGCTTACACCAATGCAAAAATACCTTTTTTTTCATTCCTAAAAATTGTTTGTCTTCTTGTATATATGTGGGTACAAAGAATATCAGTGGAGGTTTGCACAGTCTAAAACTAAAAGCAATGAGAAGGTTTGAAAACAAGTAGAAAGGCCAAGACTAAGAGAATCTTGTTTTTGGATGTGTTTATAAAGAAAATCTTTCAACAGGTCTTTGACCAGGTATCATTTTGATATTTTTATTTTCCTCTAACTATGTACAAGTGATTAACCTACCAATTATGCCTTCAGAATATCTATATACCTGTTTCCTATCTCATTCTCATTGTAGGCCTGGCTACCTGTCTGTATTCCAACAAAAAATATGGTCTCTGTGCCTCCCAAAATTCTGCCTCTTTTCTCTAGTTCTCTAGGTTAATCAATATGAAAATGATTTTATTGTCAATTTCTTTAACAGAAATAATAGAGAAATCCCACATTCCTCCTATGATTATTTCCAAACAGCTCACTCAGTGTGACATTCATAACATATACACACATACACAGAGTTTTCCAGTCTAATCTACGAACATTCTTAAACACAGTGCTGCATATATTCCAGTCTCCTTAGTGTTTCACCTTTTTCTCTTATTTAAAAATTCCAAGTTTATCTTAAGGTTTAAAAAGATATATTCTTCCTCATTTCAATAGAATTTTCATATTCTTAACAGTAATGAAGGATTTTCATTTCATTGTATTAATATAATTTTATTTTCTATTTATTCTGATTTTATTTCTTCTTTTGAGGATATGGTAATTTCACCTGAGATGTAGCTCTTGCTTCACTGATTTTACTTCCCTGTGGGATTTTTTTTTTTTTTGCAAACTTGTGCACTTTTATTTCACAATATAGGAAATACACTTGCCATACAGAACAGTAATAGGACATTAGCCAAATGATGTGAGAGAAATTGATGTTGGTAATGTTGGTTTAAACTCTCCTACAGTGATTAGCCTTGTAAATACTAGACCCAATAGCAATTTACTCACACGTGCTATATGATTTTTTAGTGATGTTCAATTACTTCCCTGTAATTCATTTGTTCAACAAAGATGCGTTGTGTATTGTTCAAGGTGCTAATGATGTAAAGGTGAACAAAGAAGAGACAGCTCCCTACCTCTTTAGAGTTTAGATTCTAGCCTGGAAGAAAGGCAATAATCCAAGATAGTTCAAGTGGATATGACTGGGGATAAAGAGGCACTGTAAGAGCTTACAGTAGGGCTTTGACCTAAGGAGGGATCCCAGGGCACTTTCCCTGAGGAGATGCTTGCACTGAACTCAGAGCAGAAACAGACAGACATTAATTTGCTAAAGAAGGCAGGGAGAAGTATTCCAGCAAAGGATACAGCATTGTTAGAGACCTTGCAGTAGAAGGGAACAGGACTGGTTCTGGACCTGAAAGAAGAGCAGAAAGGTTTAAAAAGGGAAAGTGAGGAGGCAAAGTGCTGGAATTTGAGGCTGGGGAAAGAGATGCAGGCCAGACCCAGTTTGGTGATAATATCTTATAATGAGATTTCTTATCATCCTAAAAGCATAGAGAAGCCAAAGAGGGGCTTTAAACAGGGCAAATGATATATGCAGAAAAAAGACTAATTACTAACTAGTGAATAAGAATATAGGATTTGTAGGGTTTAAGCATTCACAGTAAGAGTAAACACTTGGGAACTGTTAAAAAGCACATTAAATGCTATGCTATTTTGTTTATATTAAACACTTAAGTTACAATACAAAAGCACATTGTTTGTGCTGACATTTGGAGACTGTATGATATATCCAATAAAATGGCAAACCAGAGTCTTTTATAAATAATCCATTAATTAAAGTCTAGGGCTGGCTCAATGTTTTTAAATTAAAATGCTGGGACTAAAGAAGTGACTAAAATGTTTATGTAATAAGATTTTGATGTATCCATGGATTCGTAAGCAATTTTACTTCTATGTTACTGGTTTGCTTCTGGCTTAGGTTAGAAATGACTTGAAATTGTTACCTCTTGACAGCTGCTGACATATTTGAAATTAATCAATTCTAGGCTTAGCTCCTAGAGCAGATGTCCATGTAGTAAAGCCAGCCTTCTAACTGCCACCAATTGGTTTCTTCTTCAACAAAGTCACTAAAAAGGCCGGGATCAAGTTGTTTAATCACATCAATAAGAAGTGGAAGACAGCACTTGGATTATTTTTCCTCATCCCTTGGGACAACAACAAACCTGCTTGCCAGCCTTTATCCTTAAATATTTTGCCTAGTCTGATTTAAATGTATTAAATTGTATGAATTCTTTGCTTCTTTCATAAAGCCTCTAGTCTGCTCTCCTTACCTCCAGTTATCCATGTCTTTGCTTCCTTAGTAAACATATTAGAGAATTCCTGCTTTTTCTTTCTATTCCCAGGATTCAGACAGTAAACAGGGAGGCTCACTTAAGTCATGAAGAAGAAATGAGCTGGAGAAATGAACTGCCTAATTCCCTCAGTGGGTGGTCCTTGTATATGGAAATACAATTTATCAGAAGGGAGGAACTGTAGTAACTGTGAACCATCCATAACACAGTAACTATGACATGACAATCAAATATTGGCCAAGAAAGAAAATCACTATGAATTCTAAACAAATATAAAATACATTAAAGGTTGGAAAGCAAAATGGGAATCTGTGATCAGGAATATTCTGTTTGCTTTGAGGCTGAGTAAAATGCATATGACTGTAACATGTTCATTTTCAATAAGCACACTTTACAATGTGTTAGTGGGTAGGTACTGTTGAAAGAGGTTATCAGATGTGCTGCAGACTGACTGTGTCTATCCCCATAATTCATATGTTAAATTCTAACTCCCAGTCTGATGGCAGTATTTGGAAGTAGGGGCTTTAGGTGGTTATTAGGTCATGAGATCAGAGCAGACCTCCCTTCTCTTTCCCATTCACCATGTGAAGATACAGGAATAAGACAGTTGTCTGTGAATCAGGAAATGGACATCACATGCACCGATGTGTACTGATGTTGGACAGCCCAGACTCTAGAACTATTAGAAATAAACTTGTGTTGTTTATAAGCCACTCACTCTATCATATTTGTTATAGCAGCCCAAATGGACGTGTGTGTGTGTGTGTGTGTGTGTGTGTGTGTGTGTGTGTGTGCTCAGTCATGTCTGACACTTTGTGATCCCATGGACTGTAGCCCACCAGGCTCCTCTGTCCACAGAATTCTCCAGGCAAGAATACTGTAATGGGTTGCCATTTCTTCCTCTAGGGTATCTTCCCAATCCAGGGTTCAAACCTTCATCTCCTGTGTCTCCTGCATTGGAAGGAAGATTCTTTACCACTGAGCCTGAGCATCCCCTCCAAATGGACTAAGACAACATGTATTTGAAATTACCAGAAAAAAAAGCATTTCTATTCATTAAGAGTAGGTTTAATCACTTTATGGCAAATAGAAGGGGAAAAGGTGGAAGCAGTGACAAATTTCCTCTTCTTGGGTTATAAAATCACTGTGGATGGTGACTGCAGCCATGAAATCAGAAGACATTTACTTCTTGACAGGAAAGCTATGACAAACACAGATGTATGTTGAAAAGCAGAGACATCACTCTGCCAACAAAAGTCAGTATAAGCCAAGGCTGCGGTCTTCCCAGTGGTTATATACAGTTGTGAGAGCTGAACCATAAAGAACGCAGAGCACCCAAGAACTGATGCCTTCAAACTGTGGTGTTGGAGAAGACTCCTGAGAGTCCCTTGGACAGCAAGGAGATCACACCAGTCAATCTTAAAGGAAATCAACCCTGAATATTCATTGAAAGGACTGATGCTGAAGCTTCAGTATATTGGTTACCTGATGCAAACAGCCAACTCATTGGAAAAGTCCCTGATGCTGGGAAAGATGGAGGGCAGACGGAGAAGAGGGTGTCAGAGGATGAGATGACTGGATGTATTACCGATGCAATGGACATGAACGTGGGCAAACCCCAGGAGATGGTGAGGGACAGGGAGGCCTGCTGTGTTGCAGTCCATGGTGTCACAGAGTTGAACACGACTGGGTGACTGAACAACAACAACAACAGGTTTTTTCTACATTATGAGAAAATGACTTTTAAAGGTATTCTCATGTTCTTATAATATGACATCATAAGATTTCTTATTTTACAATGTAGGGAACTGAACTTCAGTAGTGTAGTAAGAAGCAAATCTAGAATTAGATTCAGGGATCTTATCTTCCAAAGACTTCTTATTTCCCTTTTGTCTTTGGTTAAGATTTTTCTTTTATGGTAGGTTTTCTATCATACATGAAAGCCAGTGAAATGATTCTGAGCTACAACAAAGAAATCTTGAAGTAATGGGGGTAGAAATAAGGAGGGGGAAACCTGTGCTGATGGGCAAAGTATTTAACAGTTTGCTGTTTCACACATGGAAAAACAATCTTAAGTTCATCTAACACCTGTTTTTTCCAGATTTTGATATATCTGGCTTCCATAAACTCCTTTATTTTCCTTTTTGTGTAAAGGATTTTTACTGCTAATTGGCTATGGGGAAACAATGTCAAAGGCAGAAGTACTGTGGAAAATTTACAAAACTCATGAGCTCGATCCCTGATCTTTATCTTTTAACTTCTTTATAGAGTCTACTAATAATTCTAAACAGATATTGTGAACTGTCCATAAAAAGGAGAAAGAAGACATTTAAGAACCAATACTTCTCCTGTAGAAATTGTTCACAGATCTTCAGGCTTCTTTAGTGTTCACTTGTTGGGAGAAAATTAATAGAAAAAGTCAGATGACTTTATTACCATGCCATGATGTAGAAAGTCTATATAATTCCTATTTTGATTTAGATGTTACCAGTATGACTCTACCAAAATTTATCCTCCACAGAGTACCTGGCGAATGAATTGACCTCTTGATCTGTTTTAAAAATGAAATGTTTGGAGGGCAGACTTTGAGTTAATCAATAGAAACAGTAGGTTGTCTAAATCTTAGGTTAACTAGAAAGTATGTCAAAAATAGTTTAAGAATTATGTTGTTCTTTGTGATAGAAAATCTTTAGTAACATGTATTGCTTGGCTTGCATTACTGGGAGCATCGTGTCTTAATGCGGCCCACCTTAATGCTATCCCACCCTCACGTAGCTCATGAAGATTTCATGTTACTTTTCCTCTATGTTTGATTTTCTATACACACACATAGATTGAAAAATTCCTTGGTTCAGAATAATTTTTAGTAAAATTAAAAATAATAGTTATATCTAATGAAGGAGGAATAAAAATGTGGTTCTTTATTCACAAAGTATTGTTATTATTGGAGAAGGAAATGGAAACCCACCCCAGTATTCTTGCCTGGGAAATTCCATGGACAAAGGAGCCTGGTGGGTGGGCTGCAGTTCATGTGGCTGCAAAATAGTTGAACATGACTTAGTGACTAAGCAACAACAATTGTTATTACTCTTGTGAAAACTGGTTAAATAACTACTATAAGGTGAATCAAATCAAATATTGTATAAATCCAAATCCAATTAGGAGATAAAACCACACAGTTATCTGAGCAAGAAAAGTTTACTGTAAACACTTGTTAACTGTAACAGGGGATTGAAAAAACAAGGTATTGGCTAGTAAGAAAGAGAACTCTAATGAATTTGGAAATGAAACATATGGGTATAGTTAGTAGCCTAGGGCTGAGGTAAGGTATCCAAAGAAGAGTCTCCTTTTCCCCAACCCAGGCCTGAGATCTCAGCTCACTGGAAGACAGAGGAGTTATTACGGTGGATCTTGTAGGAATTTGTCCTTCAGAACTTGCCAGTAGTAACTATCTTGGTATCTGGGGAAAGTTTCTAATGGGGAGATTTCATACCAGAGGCACTCCACTATGAAATCACCCATGGGGTGTGCCAGAGGAAGCTGCTGGTCCCTGAGTGCTGCTGATAACTGTTTGCAGAAGCCTAGTGCAGGGGAAGCCACCAGTTTCAAAATATAGGTTTTGTTACTCAGGATTGGTAATACCTACAGATCAGGAGATTACTGCCTTTGAAAAGATAGTTTATTTTACTCACACATCCCAAGAGGAGAGAGCATGCCAAGGTACCAGTATCAGTGAAGAGGCAAAAAATTAGGAGAAAATAGGGGAAAGAGACTCCATGGGAAGGAAAAAGTAAGGCAGTGTAAGCAAACTCATGATTGGTTAGTTTGAATAATTTGAGCAGGCTCTGGACACAGGATCTATCCTGAGTTGTCTGGTACCTGATCCTGGGAATATTAGAACAGGGGGAGAGTGGCCCAGAGTGTGAGACTGATGAAGAAGATATTTGGGGATATGGGCTCTGGACTGGTTAGTATGTATATATATATATATGAAATAAGTTATTGAAGGTGAATTGTTTGCTGACTTTGGAAATCAGCTAACCCTGGGAGAAGCAGTCTCTTCAGGGTCAGCAAGGTTCCAGTACGTAAAATCTTCAGTATAGAAAATAAAAGGCATGGTTAATACACAAACCCCCAGTGTAGAATCTGGGCACTAGGAATGCTTCATGCACTGTTAGAATTAGGTGGTGGAGAAGCTGCCTTTATCGTTGGAACCAAGCACTGGAGAAGCTATCACTGTCTAAATCTTCCAGGAGAGCACACTAGAAAACTCCCACCTACAATATCTTTTCAGCTCCCTCCACAAAGCTTAACATTGGGCCAGAGGATAACAGAAAATTCTAAAGGGGCCATCTATGTTTTTGCAGAGTAGGTAATGAAATTTGGATTTGGATCTAAAAGCAATATACATCTATGTTCAATTGTTGACTCTGATATTTGGATGTTTCTATTTAAGTTAATGTAACACACTTTTTAAAAAAATTTATTTATTTTAATGGGAAGCTAATTACTTTACAATAAATATTGTAGTGGTTTTGCCATACATTGACATGAATCAGCCATGGGTGTACATGTGTTCCCCATTCTGAACCCCCCTCCCACCTCCCTTCCCATCCCATCCCGCTGGGTCATCCCGGAGCACCATCCCTGAGCACTCTCTCTCATGCATTGAACCTGAACTGGCGATCTGGTTCACACATAATAATATACATGTATCAATGCTACTTCCCTGGTGGCTCAGACGGTAAAGCATATTGCTTACAATGCAGGAGACCTGGTTCAATCCCTAGGTCGGGAAGATCCTCTGGAGAAGGAAATGGCAACCCACTCTCAATACTCTTGCCTGGAAAATCCCATGGACAGAGAACCGTGGTGGGCTACAGTCCATGGGGTCGCAAAGAGTCGGACACGACTGAGTGACTTTACTTACTTTCATCAATGCTATTCTCTAAAATCATCCCACCCTCGCCTTCTCCTACAGAGTCCAAAAGACTGTTCTATACATCTGTGTCTCTTTTGCTGTCTCGTATATAGGGTTATCGTTACCATCTTCCTAAATTCCATATATATGTGTTATTATACTGTATTGGTGTTTTTCCTTCTGGCTTACTTCACTCTGTGTAATAGGCTCCAGTTACATCCACTGCATTAGAACTGATTCAAATGTCTTCTTTTCAGTGGCTGAGTAATATTCCGTTGTGTATATGTAGCACAGCTTTCTTATCCAGTCATCTGCTGATGGACATCTAGGTTGCTTCCATGTCCTGGCTATTATAAACAGTGCTGGGACACACTGTTTTAAAACCTCATTCAGTGAATCAAAATGGAGTTAGAGTGGTCCTTTGGGTCTGTCCAAATTTCAGTTGAGACAGCTGGTCCTGTATATCCCTACATTGATCTGTCTTGGATATAGTTGCCCAAGTAGGGTAAAAACTGAGGCAGGTTCTTGCATATAATGGTGTTTGAGAAATCTATTTTTAATTCATGTTGTTATTATCATTAACACTATGATTTATTATACAATGCAATGGAATTCTTGTTCTATCCTCGGGTGAAAATTTCTCCCACTTTGAGAACCAGGATTTCTGAAACTTTAATGCATAGAATTGCAAGGACAGATAGCACAGACTCCCAAGTGGATCACTGGTAACGATGGTAAGTGGAACTATTTTTGCTACTATCATTTTGTTCCTGGATTATTATTTCTATCAGGAGTAAAGTGCTATGTAAAGATATTTATGAAGAGTTTATACTCTTCTACTGCATCCTAGAACATAGTACCCCATTATCATACATTATTATAATGTGTCATCTTCATATACCTTTTTAATGGGACTTTAACATGCTATTCTACTGATCTGTTAGGCCAATAGATTTTAGATTGTGTGGTGTATGAAATGATAATTGCCTGTGGTCCAACTCTGAAATTTCCTTTGCTCTAAGTTGTGACCCTTGTTCTGATGTCATATTCATGTGGGGTCTCACAAAAGTGAATTCTACAGGAAAGACAAAAATGTACCAGGATATCTGTTTGTTCTTATCAGCATGAATTTCTGGTTGTCCCTTCCATGTTAGAAGAGGTCCAATGTAGTCAGTTTGACACTTGTCTTATATAAACAATTTAACATTAGTCTCTGTTTCTAGAAGATTGATTTCTGAGGCCCATGCATAAACTCTATCTTTACTTCCACGGCTGCTTTACTCAGGTGCCCATAGTGCCAGCACCAGAGTGGTTAATGAGAAAGGCTTGACTAACTACAACTAGATGAATAATTTTGTCTGTTGAGTTGTTTAGTGCCGCTTCTCTGGTAGATGCTCTCTGATGCATATGAATGTGTGATACACAGATTTCATACTTCATTCCTACTTCTATATGCACATTCACATGTCTCTATTCCAGAACTTCTTTGTCCTTCTAAGACCCTGATCAGCCAGGCAAGCCTTTGTTCCTGCTGTTGATTTCAAGCATATTCTAATCCATAGTCACTCCTTGTTTCTTACCAAGTGGAAGACAGGGTGAACTTCCCAGAGTACTGTCCTTTGGGAGGACCCTAACCTGCTTTAGATGATTTAAATTCATTTGAATTTACTAGATCATAAGCAGTTGGGAATAAAACTACTCAAACTTCAGACTGGTTCACCTGGAGAATTGTCTTGCTCTGAGTCTCATGATTTTAGGATTTCAGTTTTATTTAGAGTGAGCTCCCAGTGGGTTCTTCTTTAACTCAACTAACTAAGTAAATAATTTACACTTGACCTTGGCCAAAAGGCTGAGAACTGATAAATGAATAATTTAAATAATGCCAAATTCTACATATTAGCACACTGAATTGTATTTCTGCTAAGGACCCCCACATCAATAAATTCTGGTCCAACTTACAGTTAGAATCTTCCATATTTATTCTAGCTCCCTCAAAATTAATTTCTACCCACATTCCTCCAGCATTTGTTATTAGCACAGTGCAAACTTGAGAGTAGGATATTTGTGGAAGTAAAATAGAGTTATGGCCCACGCTAATGCAGCTTGCAGGTCTAGAATTCCCACAGCATAGTAGTTTCTATCCAGGGACAATTTTATCCCCATGCTTTCTCCAGGACTGTCACTGTCAGGAGACATTTAAGGTTGTTACAGCTAGAGAAGTGCTAGTGATATCTACTGGGTAGAGTTTAGAGGTGCTACTGGGTATCTATTGGGTAGAGTTCAGGATGCTGTTAAACATTCTACAAAACACACAATAATCCACACACACACACACACACACATTCACACAATTATTTGGCCAAAATGCCAATATTGCTAAGGTTGAGAAACATACTGAACTCAGGGAAGTGGTTGCGTTGAAAGAAGATCCACTGTTGGAGGGGCTGGAAGATAAATCTTTACCAATAGAAGGCTTTGGTGGTGGCTCTCTAAGCCAGGGATGACTGAAAGAGAAGTTATTACAGAACTAGAGTCACTGGTGTCAATGGAAATGATAGAACAGTTATTAGCTAGAACCCTGAATATATAATTAGAATAATTGGTAATTGGCACAAATCCACTTTGGGTCCTTGGTCTTTGGGTTGAGAGTTATGATTGCTCTATATTTCTATAGGCATCTACTTCTTTTTCCAAATCACTTTGCTCTCATGGAAAATCTATATGATTAATAGAGGATAAATATGTTTCTAATTAGAGAAGGACCAATAATCAGCAACCATGATAGGAATATAAATAACCAATATTTCCCACTAAGAATTTCAAAAAGATTCCCTCTGATTAGCAGACATTATCTGCAGTTATGTATCTATACCATCTTTCCCTGCTCATAACAACATGGGCTTCTCATTCAGAAGGATCCAGAAAAATAAGAGTTTATTTTGTTTTAGGTGCAAATTTGTGACAATAACACATCAAACAACAACAATAGAAATAAGAACAAAAGTAAACTTGGTTCTGCTCATTCATCTACATACCAAACATACTATATTATTCTTTTACTTTTTCTCCTTAGGTCCAGACTGACAACATAAGCATATATCTCCAATTCAAATAACTTAGCTGCCATCTAGAGAGTAACGAACTCAGAATTTTATACCCAATAGCAGTCTTAATTGCTCAGGCTTCCCTGGTGGCTTGGCTCAGAGGTTAAAGCCTCTGCCTCCAATGCGGGAGACCCGGGTTCGATCCCTGGGGCGGGAAGATCCCCTGGAGAAGGAAATGGTAACCCACTTCAATATTCTTGCCTGGAGAATCACATGGATGGAGAAGCCTGGTGGGCTACAGTCCATGGGGTCGCAAAGAGTTGGACACGACTGAGCAACTTCACCTTCACCTTCAGCAGTCTTACAGTTTCATTTTAAAGATAAACAAACTGTGTCTAAGGAAACTGAAATCACTTTCCCAAGGTCAAACAGTATTTCAGTAGGCAATGATCTAGATTTATATATTTCTGTTTAATGCTAAACAACAAAATATTAGTACCAGAGACAGAATAACTTGAGTTAATTAAAAATCATATTATGTAATTCATTTTATTTATTTTTTTAAATTAATTAAATTTTTAAATTTAATTTTATTTAACTTTACAATATTGTATTGGTTTTGCCATATATCAAAATGAATCTGCCACAGGTATACATGTGTTCCTAAATGAACTGTATTTACTTGAACCTAAACATATTACTAGGCAAAAATTAAGACATTCATAGTAAATATATGCTATATTCTTTATCAGATTAAGCAGTTTATTTGATATGCCCAAAAGACTACTTTTGTTTCTAATGTAATTTTCAATTTTCAGCAGAAGACCAAGAGAGTCCAGAAATTAAGAAAGTGCATATCTGGGCTATTTGCTTTGTTGTTGATAATGAACATGCTCTTGACAATTGCTTTGTTCTTTGTGCTTCTGTTTCAGCACTAATAACTCTGCCTTTGTTCGCCATCTAATCACAGTGGGGTGCAGATAAATAAAAGTTCAGGAGAGTGGTTGTTGGAAAGACAAAGTAGTATGAGATAAAGATCTTAAATATAATTCTTCTGCTGCATAATTTGAGAGAAACAGGCTAAATAGTGGTTGAGCATGTTTGAGTGAGATATTTAGCGGAGAAGAGAGGTAAAAGGAGAGTGGGGATTAATAGAACATGTAGGATATTTTCTCTCTCCTAAAGGCTTATGGTATAAACCTCTTTTTCCTGTTTTGCTGTAGCCATTAGTAGTAAGGCAACGGCAACCCACTCCAGTACTCTTGCCTGGAAAATCCCATGGATGGAGGAGCCTGGTAGGCTATAGTCCATCAGGTCGCCAAGAGTTGGGCACGACTGAGCGACTTCACTTTCACTTTTCACTTTCATGCATTGGAGAAGGAAATGGTAACCCACTCCAGTATTCTTGCCTGGAGAATCCCAGGGACAGAGGAGCCTAGTGGGCTGCCGTCTATGGGGTCACACAGAGTCAGACACGACTGAAGTGACTTAGAAGTAGCAGCAGCAGCAGCATTGGTAGTAAAGGTCATTGATTTTCATCCAATTCAGGGAAAATAAAACATTATTCTATGAGTCTAATGGTACCAAAAAAAACCCAACAAATGTGAACACTAAAAATGTAATTTCATGGATACTGTCCAAAACCTGACTATAAACGTGAACTGTAAAACATAAAAAAAGTAAATATTCCTATTTTATCATAAACATTTTTCTAATACCATCCAAAATGCTGCAGACTGGAATTTCAAACAGGATAAAGAACTTGACTAAAGCCTATGATTTTGCTTGATGAGAGGTATGTCAAAAGCTGCCTTTATTCTGGCTACTGTAGTTCTCGCTCATCTGAATTTAGTTCTAAATTTCTTTCTGTGTTTATTGTTTCATTTTCTGCACTCATGATAACAGTATTCATTCCACAAATAGTTACTGAAACACCTTCAAGCCACAAAACTAACTGCCAAATATCAGAGGGGAATTGTCCCTGCCCTAATAAGATTTTACAATATTAAGCAGTAAAATTAACTGCAAGCACAACTCTGTTCAGCAACCTAATCCATGCAATCATGTGGCTGAATGGAAACTCAAAACTATTTATTATAGTTTGAATTTTCAAATAACCAATTTACCTAAAGAGGCTATTCTACTCAAATTATTAAAAAGCAGAGTGTCAAAAGATCACTGAAAAAATTACATATTTTTAATTTCCTCATATAATACACATCCTGATTTTTAAAAGTGTTAATCCCATTCCTCAAATATATTCAAAACTCTTCTTTCATATTTGTATTGAAAGATTAGTTTAGAAAGCCCTGTGTGGTTTTATATTTATCCTATTGTAAGTTATTTAATTTTATTGTGGTAGAATAAGATACTTTATGAGATTAGCATCCTTTTTAATGAAACCCTTTATATTGAATATATTGTCTATTTTAAGAAATATTTCATGTACACTTAGAAGAATATTTCTTCTACAATTTAGGGGTAGGGTAAAAATGGTTGATGATAATGTTAAATTAATTAATTTGAGCAATCATTTACACAGAGACAAATGCTGAAATATCCAAATACATTTCTGGATTTGTTATTTTCCACCTTTTTCTGTCAAATTTAGCTTTTATCTTTGTAAAGAGTGAACTCATTATTTTACAATTCAATCTATCTTTATTTTTAAGTACATGTTTTATAGACAGAATATAGCTGAGTCCTTTTTCTTGTTTAAATCATGGGTCTTACAGTATTATCCTTCTAAAAATCTCTATTAACAGAAGGAAGACTATTAATAGAAAAATTCAGATGGTTTTATAACCTTGCCATAATATAAAAACTCTATATAATTCTTATTTTGATTTAGGTGTTATCAGTATGATTCTACCAAAATGTATCCTCCACAGCATGTATAGCAAATGAATCAATCTCGTTTTCTGTTTGATGAGTGAAATGCCTAAAGGGCAAACATTGAGTGACTCTCAGTTATAAATCTGTGGAAAAGAAAATATAGTATTTTTTAACACTGCATGGTCACAATGTCCTTTACAGCAAAATGACCTGAGAAATGGATCCTTATATCACAATTTTACAATCAATTATTTTGTAAATGGAAATAAAAACGGGATGAAATACCTTATGTAGTCTTTTATGTTGTTGTGTCAGAATGGATCTGTTCAAAGAAAATGTCAGATCGTGGTCTAATAGGAAAGTAAGGCAAAAAAAAGTTTCGTCTGATTTTAATAGAAAGGAGAATGACTTGCTGTTAATTCAGGTGGACACTCTGACTGCTCTTCCTCTGCCCTTACGTGATGGCACCACTGTTCCTCTGTGGTCACTGCCTGAACCAAGCCTCAGGCTCATCTGGAAACAACACCTGACCCCATCCCCCCAACCCCCTGGCCCCCATCCCTGTCTCTAAGCATCCAGTAAAAGTAATGGTCTCTCCTTCCCTCTCTCAAGTTTTAAATAGCTTATTTAAGTGTTTAATGCATAGTCTTTACTGTATATTTGCCTCTACTGGTGGGAGTTTTCCTTTCCTACAAATTCTTACTTGTTGTAGCCTGTACTTTTCCACTTGGTGAAGAACCTGTAACATCTTTTTAAGGATGATTTACTATTGGTGATCTGCTTGTCTGAGAAGTTTGTTATCTTTTCTTCAATTCTGAATAACTGCGGCTGGTAGATCATACTAGGTGTAATTCACCCCACCCCCCCTCCTCCTTTCAGCACTTTGAATATATCATGCCAATTCCCCCTGGTCTGCAAAGATTTGCAGAAATATCAGCTCATAGCCTTATGGGGGTTCCCTTGCATTCCCTCTTTGTTTTTCTCTGCTGCCTTTAGCACTCTCTCTTTTTCTTTAATTTTTGTCACTTTAATTGTGATATTTCTTGGTGTGGGTCTCTTTGGGATCATCTTGTTTGGGACTCTGTTTCCTGTACCTGGGCATCTATTTCCTTCTTCATTTGGACTTAGGAAGTTTTCAGTCACAATTTCATAAATACATTTCCATCCCTTTGTCTCTTCTCCTTGGGACCCCTATAATGCTATGGTCTTTTAAACTTTCCTCATTTTTGCTTGTTTGCTTTATATTTTGCTGTTTTGACTGGGTGATTTCCATTATTCTATCCTTCAGGTCACTTATGTCTTCTAAATCACCTAGTCTGCCATTTGTTCCCTCTAGTGTGCTTTTCCTTTCAGTTATTTTATTCTTCAGCTCTGACCATTCTGTTTTAATATTTTCTAGTTCCTTGCTAAATTCTCACTGTGTTCATCTATTGCTTTTTCCAAGTTTAGTTAGCATTCTTATTACAAACGTTTTAAACTCTTTGTTTGGTATATTATTATCTGTTTTATTAGTTTCTTTCACAGTTTTTTTTTTTTTTCTTGTTATTTCATTTGAAACAAATTCCTTTGTCTTCTCATTTTGTTTAAATTTCTCTGACTCTATGTAATTAGGTGAAACAGTTACCTATCCAGCCTCAAAGGGGTGTCCTTGTGTGGGAGTGTCCCTGTGCAGTCTGAATGTGCCCCGCGGCGTTGATGAGAGAGCTGGATCTGAGGGGGCGTGGATCATGCTTCCCCTAGGTCTTGTTGGTAGCTGTCACTTTGATGGAAGGTAGGACAGAGATGGGAGAACTAAAGCCAGAGCCAGTTGTTAGCTGGGGCTTCTATTATACTCAGTACTCTAGCCTTCATTTTTGAAGGACGTTTTCATTGGCTGTAGAACTGAGGGTAGGCTTTTTTCCTCAACATTTTAATAATGCTCTTCTATTAACCTTCTGGCCTCTGCCATTTCCAGCACTCTTATAATTGCTTCTCTACATGTCCTTTGCCTTCCTCTACCTCTGACTGACTGAAACATCTTATTTTTTTTCTTTTTAGCAATTTGATTGTGATGTCCTATGTGTAATTTTTCTTTATATCTATTTGTATTTAGTTTAGATGAGCTTCTTGTTAGTGTTTTGCACCAAATTTAAAAGTTTCAATTATTTTTCAAATATTTGTCTTTCTGAGTCTCTTCATACTCCTGTTTTTACTTCAAGTATAAATATATTGGGTGAATTGATATTATCTTGTGTTATCACATCAGTTTTTTTAATTTTCAAATGTTTTCCCCCTTTCTGTTCTTCATATTAAATAGCAGCTACTTTTGGCAAATCTAATACAGTTATGTAAAGTTTAAAAATAAAATAAAATTAAAAAAAAAATTTGTAACAGTAAAAAAAAAAAAATAGCAGCTACTGATTCTTCCTCAAGTTTATTCATATTACCTTCTACTATCTCTAATATAATATTAAGATCATGTGATGGACTTAAATTTCAGATAGTATAATTTTTAGTTTTAGAAATTTCATTTGATTCTTTTATAAATAATTTCCATTCTTTCTCTGAAATTCCTCTCTGATTCACTTCAGTTTAGTCACTCAGTCGTGTCCGCCGCTTTGTGACCCCATGGACTATAGCACACCAGGCTTCCCTGTCCATCAAACTCCCGGAACTTGCTCAAACTCATGTTCATCATGTCAATGATGCCATTCAACCATGTCATCCTCTGTCATCCCCTTCTCCTCCTGCCTTCAATCTTTCCCAGCATCAGGGTCTTTTCCAATGAGTCAGTTCTTCACATCAGGTAGCCAAAGTATTGGAATTTCAGCGTCAGCATCAGTCCTTCTGTGAATATTCAGGACTGATTTCCTTCAGGATTGAGTGGTTGGATCTCCTTACAGTCCAAGGGACTCTCAAGAGTCTTCTCCAACACCACAGTTCAAAAGCATCAATTCTTCGGCATTCAGCTTTCTTTATAGTTCAATTCTCACATCTGTACATGGATGTATGGAAAAACCATAGCTTTGACTAGATGGACATTTGTCAGCAAAGCAATGTCTGCTTTTTAATATGCTGTCTAGGTTGGTCATAACTTTGCTTCCAAGGAGCAAGAATCTTTTAATTTCATGGCTGCAGTCACCATAGGCAGTGATTTTTGAGCCCAAGAAAAGAAAGTGTGTCACTGTTTCCATTGTTTCCCCATCTATTTGTCATGAAGTGATGGGACTGTATGCCATGACCTTAGTTTTCTGAAAGTTGAGTTTTAAGCCAACTTTTTAACTCTCCTCTTTCACTTTCATCAAGATGCTCTTTAGTTCCTCTTTACTTTTTGCCATAAGGGTGGTGTCATCTGTGTATATGAGGTTATTGATATTTCTCCCGGCAGTCTTGATTCCAGCTTGTGCTTCATCCAGCCTGGCATTTTGCATAATGTACTCTGCATATAAGTTCAATAATCAGGGTGACAGTATACAGCCTTGATATAATCTTTTCCAAATTTGGAATCAGTTTGCTGTTTCATGTCCGGTTCTAACTGTTTCATTTTGACCTGCATCCAGATTTCCCAGGAGGCTGGTATTCCCTTCTTTTGAAGAACTTTCTACAGTTTATTGTGATCTACACTGTCAAAGGCTTTGGCATAGTCAATAAAGCAGAAGTAGATGTTTTTCTGGAATTTTCTTGCTTTTTCGATGATGCAATGGATGTTGGCAATTTGATCTCTGGTTCTTCTGCCTTTTCTAAATCCATCTTGAACATCTGGAAGTTCATGGTTCACGTACTGTTGAAGCGTGGCTTGGAGAATTTTGAGCATTCCTTTGCTGGTGTGTGAGATGAGTGCAATCATGTGGTCATTTGAACATTCTTTGGCATTGGCCTTCTTTGGGATTGGAATGAAAACTGACCTTTTCCAGTCCTGTGGCCACTGCTGAGCTTTCCAAATTTGGTAGCATATTGACTGAAGTACTTTAACAGCATCATCTTTTAGGATTTGAAATAGCTCAACCTGCCTTGCAGGGTTGCCGCTTCAGGCAGCTCTGTCCAGGGACATGATTCAACAGGGTGCTGTTGCTGGGGCATGCAAACAGGGCGAGGGGAAAGGTGAGCCAACAGTGAGGGGCTGTGGCGTTTGTGAGTGTCCAGGAGTCTCCGGCAGAGGCGTGGGTTGGCAGTGGCCTGCTGCATGGCCAGGGCACTGAGTGTGGCAGTGCATGCACAGGACATTTTGAAGGAGGTCGCCATTATCTTCATTACCTCCACCATAGTTTGGTCTCAGGTCAAACAACAGGGAAAGAACCCAGCCCTGCCCATCAGCAGAAAATTGAATTGGAGATTTACTGAGCATGGCCCTGCCCATCAGAACAAGACCCAGTTTCCCCCACAGCCAGTCTCTCTCATCAAGAACCTTCCATAAGCCTCTTATCCTTTACCAGAAGGCAGACAGAATGAAAACCACAATCACAGAAAACTAATCAAACTGATCACATGGACTACGTCATGTCTAACTCAGTGAAACTATAAGCCATGCCATGTAGGGCCACCCAACATGGTCATAGTGGAGAGTTCTGACAAAAGGTGGTGCACTGGAGAAGGCAATGGCAAACCACTTCAGAATTCTTGCCTTGAAAACCCCATGAACAGTGTGAAAAGGCAAAAAGATAGGACACTGAAAGATGAACCCCCTTGGTTGGTAGGTGCCCAATATGCTATTGGAGAAGAGTGGAGAAATAACTTCAGAAAGAATCAAGAGACAGAACCAAAGTGAAAACAATGCCCAGTTGTGGATATGACTGGTGATGTAAGTAAAGCCCGATGCTGTAAAGAGCAATATTGCATAGGAACCTGGAATGTTAGGTCCATGAATCATGGTAAATTGGAAGTGGTCAAACAGGAGATGGCAAGAGTAAACATAGACATTTTAGGAATCAGTGAACTAAATGGACTAGAATGGGCAAATTTAATTCAGATGACCATCATATCTACTACTGTGGGCATGAAACCCTTAGAAGAAATGGAGTAGCCTTCATAGTCAACAAGAGTCTGAAATGCAGTACTTGTGTGCAGTCTCAAAAATGACAGAATGATCTCTGATTCACTTACTATAATAATAATTTCCTTTAAGCCAGTCACTGAACATATGTACTAGCTGTTTTAAACTCCAAGTCTGATAATTCTGTTATCTAGGTGGTCTCATGTTATGGGTATACTGAACATCTCTTAATTATGGATCCATTTTTTTCCTATTCTTTGTACATTTAATATCCTTTTAAACTGTATACACTAACCACTGTGAATGATACATTATACAGATATTGGATTCTGTTATATTGATCTGAGAAGTAGTCATTTATCTTTTGGCATTTAGTTAAATTATCAACTGATGCCATTAACTTGTAAAAGCTGGGCTTAATACTTTGTTAAAGTGTTTGAATTTTGGGCTCAGTCTTTAAGAAAATTCTTTAAAAACTGTGTGAGAGTGTGTGCTGTCTTGGTTTCAAAGGAAACCCATCTAACCTAGCACATTTCAAATTTCAAACTATGTATATACCAGTTCCCTGCAGTGACTAGGAACTGAAATCTAGTTCAACATATGCTTTCTACTTTTTGTACTATTTTTTGTATTTGCTGGATTTCTTGTAGTCTTTCTTGCTAGTCAAAAGGTCAGCCAAGGATATGAGGGGACTTAAATGCAAATTTACAGGCTTCTATGTTTGGGTTTCCTAATTTTCTGAGTTCATCTCCTCAATTTGTAGCCATCTGGCAACCCCAAACTCTATCCTCTGGCACTAGACCTCAAATCAATTATACCACAGTTTTAACTTGATCTTTAATGTTTCCCCTGAACAAGCTGGATTGAGTAATGCTCAGGGGAAAAAAAAAATGTAAACATAGACCTCACCCAGAGAGGTTCATTTTCTGAAGCACCAAATTCCATCAAATTTCTGTGTGCTTTGTGCCATTTTCTAGTGCTTTCATTTACTTAAAAAATATATACTTTGTCCATATTTGTTGTTTTTAGGAATATTAGTTTTATATAAGCCACTATAACATCAGTAAAACTGGCAAGTGATTTTTGGAATTGTATTCCTTGAAGACCTACTGGGTCCCTAATATGGTTCACGAATAGCTACAGATGGTGAAGGAAAAGTTAGGTGCATAGAGAGCCTCATCTTTCTATTGCTACTTGAGAAACAGATGATCACTAATTTATGTTTCATTTTATTCATCATTGTTGTTCCTTGTAAGATTTTGTTTAGAAAATAAGATCTGCTGAGAGTAAATTGGAAAAATCACTAGGCCCATCATTTATTCAACAAATTTTAAATAAAACCATGACATGTGCTGTAACAGACTTGAATTTTAATTTCAGTTAATAACTGATGATAAAGTTTATAGCAAAATTTTTAGTAATATAATATATTCCATTTTTGTATGTCCAATATTTATTATTCATATGTCTACAGATACTGAAATGAGTATCACTTCCAGGTAAGAAAAAAAAAAACAACACAGAACTTTTATTTCACATTTTACTAAGGTGTATATTTTATATGTAAGTTTTAGGCCATCACATTTTTTGACCTAAATGGTTAGAGTCTTCCTATTCCAGATTTCTAATAATAGGGATAACTCTTTTGAATCTCCTAATCATACAACAAAAGAAACAGTTATGATAGAGTCACTATGAATAAGGCCAATAAATAATTTATCATATAATCAACATAAGCATAGTTATGTAAGATGACAGTAAATATTATATAGAAAATTTTGCTATTTAAATTTAAACAGTGACATGTATATCTAATTACTTAACTATTGTTTCTTTCTAAATATTTGACCAGGCAGCATAATGTTCTTGTTTTGAGACAGACTATTCCAATACTATTTTTTTTTAAATCAGGAAAGAGTCTCTATCTAAATGAAAAATATAAAGTTCATTTCCAAATAAATGGGGTTTAAAATTTTCAGTTAATATACAAATAAATGGTGTGTTATAATTTAAATTTGTGTGTCTATTTAATAACACTTGTTTGGGTGAGAGGAAGTGAATTTTGCATTTTAGCTGAGGAAGAAAAATATGAAAAAAAATTTACCATCATTAGAAAAAAACTTATCTTTTAAGGAATGCTGGGAAGCATGTGTTTGAAACTTTTTTTCATCAAGTTGTGTTGCAAAGTAAGTAACTCAACTTGATTTTGCTTAAATACACTATTTTAGAAAAATTAAATATACACGTATGCTGACTACAAATTTTTTGTTAATGGAAAATATATCACAATTGTCTAAATGAGGCTGAATGAGACTTTTCAGTGCAGTTGGCTGGTGATGAATTTAACTATCAAAAATATTAAATAATTAAAACAACACACTAACAGGAAATTACAAAATTGAGAGATCAACTGTTGAGGAACATTTACCAATTTCCCTTGGAATTATCCTTTCAAGGAACAGTATCTTATCCCTCTTCATTTTGTTCTTATAGTGCTTATTCAGCATTGAAACAGGATGAGATGGTTGGATGGCATCACCAACTCAATGGACATGAATTTGAGCAAGCTCTGGGAGTTGGTGATGGACAGGGAAGCCTGGCGTGCTGCAGTCCGTGGGGTTGCAAAGAGGTGAACACAGCTGAGTGAACTGAACTGAGCATTAAAACAAGAACTATGTTTGTACAGTGCTATATCATGAAAAGCAATGAATATATATTCATTTAACCTTATATCAATGCATACTTAAACACATATATTTTTCCAACTTTAAATTCTGTAATTGCTTCCCCTAAAGGATTCATAATGGTGCAGAATTACTCAGAGCACACACCTAGATTAAAAGAAAAACCACACGTTCTGTAGACTGTAAATCTGAGACTGTCTCATAGTAATATCATTCCTAAATGTGTTTTAGAAACTTCTGCCAGATCCTAGGTCTGGAACTTGTTACACGTACAGGCAAGTGAGCTAAATTTTGAACAAAGGCAAGGAAGAAAAACTGCCAGCACAAATTCAATCCCCAAAGCACTGAAAGATTCTTCTATGTCTAATCACCATCTAGGGAAAGGAGACAGGAGTAGAAGATGAAGTAAATTTGTCTTTGGATCAGCTGTAAGCATGACCTCTTTTGTATAACTTATGCTTTTGTGCTGATGTGACCTGGGAAAACAAATTGACTCTAAACTCCGTAAACAAATAGTACTTTCTTTTGGAACACAGTGTTTATTATACAAGGCAATTCTTGCTTCATCTTTTATTTGAACCAATTTTTATCTCGTAAACATCAGTGACAAAAAAGAATGCTTGTAGTTGTAGCTGTGAAAAACAGTCAGTTTAAGGATTAGTGACAGAATTACTCAGGCAGGGATTTGTCTTTTCCTGAGCACTACTTCTATAAGCCATGTTTAGTTAGGCAAAGATAGACCTCGGCCCTCTTACAAGGATAAGGTGTGTTCCAGATTGTTATAGTAAAACTAAGTTTCTCTACATAATAAATTTAGAATAACCTACAGCTTTCCAAAGCTGCTTATAAAGAGAAGTATATTGCCTGGGATTCTGAAGCAGCTGGAGTTGATGAAGAGAGCAGGTAAGGAAAAGGCCAACAAGACTATAGAAATATGGAGCCATGAAAGAGTCAACTATGAGATACTGTCAGCTTTGAGTATGGTACAAATATTCTGGACATGCATGTCAAATTTTGAATGTAAGAATGGTAGGTATTAGGTTGGTGCAAGCCTAATTGCGGTTTCAGACCATGAATTTTAATTCATTATAACTAGGCTCAAACACATCTTTATTCATCAAAATAAGAACCATTACAATCAATACATCTTTGCCAATGAGACTTGCATTTGCTTATTCCTGTAACCAAAATCCATGCTTTGGGATTTGATGTATTCTTGGAAAGCATTTTCTACATTCTGCTGATTGTGGAAGTGTTTTCCCTGCAAAAAGCTGTTGGGAAGCTTGAAGAAGTGGTAGTCGAGAGGTCAGGTGAACATGGTGGATGAGACAAAACTTTGTAACCCAATTTGTTGAACTTCTGAAGCACTGGTTGGGCAACACGTGGTTGAGGATTGTCATGGAGAAGAATAGGTCCCTTTCTGTTGATCAATGTCTGCTCCAGGCATTGCAGTTTTTGGTGCACATCATCAATTTGCTGAGCATACTTCCAAGATGCAATGGTTTCATGGGGATTTAGAAAACTGTAGTGGCCGTACTCTTGCCTGGAAAATCCCATGGATGGAGGAGCCTGGTAGGCTGCAGTCCTAAGAATCGGATACGACTGAGCGTCTTCACTTTCACTTTTCACTTTCCTGCATTGGAGAAGGAAATGGCAACCCACTCCAGTGTTCTTGCCTGGTAAATCCCAGGGATGGGGGAGCCTAGTGGGCTGCTGTCTATGGGGTCGCACAGAGTTGGACACGACTGAAGCGACTAAGCAGCAGCAGCAGCAGCAGCAGCAGCAGCAGTGGAACAGGCTGGCAGCAGACACCCAACAGTAACTATGACCTTTTTTGGTGAAAGTCTGGCTTTGGGAAGTGCTTTGGAGCTTCTTCTTGGTCTAACCACTGGGCTGATCATCACTAATTTCCTATGAAACCCACCTTTTATCACATGTCACAATCTGATCAAGAAATGATTTGTTGCTGTTGCATAAAATAAGAGAAGATGACACTTCAAAATGATAATTTTCTTGATTTGTGGTCAGCTCATTAGGCACCCACCTACCGAGCTTTTTCACCTTTATAATTTGCTTCAAATGTGCTATGATTGTAGAATGGTCAACTGAATTATTTGGGAATTTTTCATGTAGTTGTAAGAGGATCAGCTTCAGTGATTGCTCTCAATTGGTAGTTGTCAATTTCTGATGGCCAGTCACTATGCTCCTCATCTTCGAGGCTCTTGTCTCCTTTGTAACACCTCTTGAACCACCACTGCACTGTACGTTCATTAGCAGGTCCTGGGCCAAATGCATTGTTGATGTTGTGAGTTGTCTCCACCGCTTTATGACTTATTTTGAACTCAAATAAGAAAATTGTTTTAACTTGCTTTTTGTCTAACGATTTCCATAGTCTAAAATAAATATAAAATAAGCAACAAGTAATGTCATTAGCAAAAAAAAAAAAAGTGATAAATATGCATTAAAATGATGTATAACGTAACCACATTTATTTAAGAATGTATTCCAATATCAAATAGCAGATTTCAACAGTACAAAAATCACAATTACTTTTGCACCAACCTAATAGTTATGCTATACTATGTTCTGTGCCCTTGAAAGTAATGCTCCACACCTCCACATACTTCAACCTTTACTCCTGACTTTTAAGTAAAAATTTTTTTATAAAAAATGCTCCTGTGCTAATATAATTTGAGATTTATAAGTAAGGAGAATATCCCATGATTGAGTTCATGTAGAATAAAGCAAAGGAAAGGCTGCTAAGTCTATTTCAGGCAAAGACTATGACTAGAAAAAATATAAGAACCATTTGGGAGGATTGAGAGTAGTATGTTTTACTATTGGTAGAAGAAAATTTTGATATCCTCTCTCAAAATTGCTTCCTGGTGGCTCAGATGGTAAAGAATCTGCAGGAAAAGAAGGAGACCCAGGTTTGACCCCTGGGTTGGTAAGATTCCATTGAGAAGGATATGGCTACCCACTCCAGTATTCTTGCCTGAACAATTCCATGGACATAGGCGCCTAGTAGGCTACAGTCCATAGGGTCACAAAGCGTTAGACACAACTGAGTGACTAACACTTTCTTAAAATGAATCAAGTGATTAAAAAATAAAATGAGATATGAAAAGTGCTGGAATGGGAGCAGGGTTTTTCTTCAGGCAGTGTGGGCAGACAAAACCTCTTTGAGGAGATCGTATTTGAGCTAAGGCATAAGTGAGGAGCAGCAGGAAACCAATGAAGAAGTGGGGAAGAGTAGTAGACGATGAAGAAAAACTTCAGAAAAGAAAGAAGCCAGTGTAGCTAGAATACAATGGATCAGGTTGACTGGTGACAGAAAGGACAGGTAGGCTGTGATCAATCACACTGGCCTTGCACATTGTCATAGACAGGTTTCCTTAGAAAACAGAACCTGAGGTATGCTTATATGCTAACACTGTATTGGGAAGAGGATAATCTTGGGGTAACAAATGTGAATGGGAAAGGAAAATAAGGCAGGAAAGGAGTAAAAGCAAATACAAGTAGGGCTTTACCAAGCTAACCACAAATTGTTGCTCAGTTATGAAAGGCATCTCTGAAGGGCCCATACAGAACACCACGGCAGTCTTTTAGGGTAGATGGAAGATGACAAAATCTATTTCCTTCCACATTTTGTCTTTCATTTATCAGGTTCTGCCATGGGGATTACCGTCTTACCTTCCCTGGCCTATGTAGGCACCTGCTGGAGGTACCAGAGACCTTGTGTGAAAGGCTGGGTGGACATCAGGCAGTGTAGTTACAGTGGCCTCTGCTACAAGATGATAGGATGAAGATCATGAGGAATGCAGACTAACTTGGAGGGGAGGCTGAGTCAGCTGGGGAAATTAGGAGATAATGTTGTAGACCAGTACCTAGCGTTCTTCAAAGATTTCGGATATTTTTCTAATTTCAAAATTAAGCCAACAGGATTGTTTTAAGCAAATAAACAATATGTTCTCATTTGTGAATTTAAACAATCACTGTCTGCTGTGTGGTTAAAGAGACATGGAGAACAGCTTGATAGTGGGAGACAGATTATCAGCATAGTGTACATGTGTGTGTATTTAACTTGTCAATTCCACTGAGAGTTTGAAAAGATGAGAAAGAGAATTTTTAAGTTTTCCCATTATGTAAGTCTTCAATGGTTTTTACATGAAATATTATTGTTAGGTGTTGAAACAAAAGCATTATCAGAGAGAGTCAGGAAAAGAGGGGGTTATAAAGTGAAGGCACTGAGGGCACTAGAGGAAGACTAGGCAACCCTTTGGAGACGTTGTAGGGTAATTTTGTCCAAGACAATGCTTTATTTTTAAAGGGATAATTTAAAGGAATATTTAAGTATCAGAAAAGATCCAATCTTGATACAGAAATCTATGAACTAGGACAAAATGCTGTAACTGTAGGACAATTTCCTAGAGTGTGATGACAGATGAGTTGGGATGGAAATAGAAGAGTTGGCCCTGGAGGAGTAGAGGTGCTTCTGTAATATTAACATTAAAATTCTAGTCAAGAACTATTTCACATCTATGTGTATGACTATAAAAATGCCCACTTACTTATCAACTTAGAGTTAGTCTTTTAGGAATCACAGAGCTAGGCTTTAGAATTCAGGTCCAGGTTCTATATATATATATATATATATATATATATATATATATATATATATATATATATATATCTCAAGACTGATATTTGCCACCAGAGAAAAACTGAAAAGTCTTACATTTAAAAATTGTCAACTGTCCCAGAGGGATGGTACGGGGAGGGAGGAGGGAGGAGGGTTCAGGATGGGGAACACATGTATACCTGTGGTGGATGCATGTTGATATATGGCAAAACCAATACAATATTGTAAAGTTAAAAAATAGAATAAAAAAATTGTCAACTGTCACTATCATTTACAAAAACTAACTTTGTGGAAAGCCACATACTCTTTCAAAGAATGTAATATGAATCTTGCATTCTGAATTGTGTTTTCAGTAAATTTAAGCCAATTACTTTACTGTCCATTATACTTTTCCCAATGAGGATGAACTGAAATGGGCATTTTCATATATGAAATAAAACTGAAGATAAAACTGAAAACTGAAAGAGCCTTGTGAAAAGAAATTTGGTCATTATGATATCCATGCCATCAAACTGTACATGCCATTTGATAACAATATGCTTCTTTTCAGAAATGTATCTATGGAAGAAACCTTTAAAATAAGGAGAGAAGTGTATGGTAGAAAATGTTTATTGCACTAGTGTTTGTAATAACAACATACAAGTGATGATGCAAGTATCTAGTAGTAATAATAATAATTGTTGTTGCTCAGTTGTTAAGTCATGTCTGATTCTTTGTGACCCCACGGACTGCAGCATGTGAGGGTTCCCTGTCCTTCACCATCTTCTGGAGTTTGCTCAAATTCATGACCATTGAGTCAGTGATGCTATCTAACCATCTCATCCTCTGCCACTCCCTTCACCTTGTGCCTTCAATCTTTCCCAGAATCAGGGTCTTTTCCAATAACTTGGATCTTTGCAATAGGTGGCCAAAGTATTGGAGATTCAACTTCAGCATCAATCCTTCCAATATATATTCAGGGTTGATCTCCTTTAGGATTCACTGATTTGATCTCCTTACTGTCCAGGGGACTCTCTTTCCAGCACCACAATTTGAAAGCATCAGTTCTTCAGTGCTCAGCCTTCTTTATGGTCCAACTCTCCCATCCAGGAATGAATACTGGAAAAACCATAGCATTACTATACAGACCTTTGTTAGAAAAGTGATGTCTCTGGCTTTCTAATACACTGTCTAGGTTTATTACAGCTTTCCTTCCAAGGAAGCAAACATCTTCTAATTTCATGATTGCAGTCACCATCCACAGTGATTTTGGAGCCTAATATAAAATCTGTAACTTCTTCCACTCTTTGCCTTTCTGTTTGCCATGAAGTAATGGGACCAGATGCCATGATCTTAGTTTTTTGAATGTTGAGTTAAACCTAGCTTTTCATTCTCTGCTTTCACCTTGATCAAGAGATGCTTAGTCTCTCTTCACTTTCTGCCATTAGAGTGGTATCATCTGCATATCTGAGGTTATTGGTATTTCTCCAGGAAATCTTGATTCCAGTTTGTGATGCATCCAGCCTGACATTTTGCATGATGTATTCTGCATATAAGCATATAAGTTATATAAACAGGGTGACCATATATAGCCTTGTTGTACTCTTTTCCCAATTTGGAACCTGTTTGTTGTTCCATGTCCAGTTCTAACTGTTGCTTCTTGAGCTTCATACAGGTTTCTTAGGAGACAGGTAAGGTGGTCTTGTACTCCTATCTTTTTAAGAATTTGCTACAGCTTGTTGTGATCCAGTCAAAGGCTTTAGACTAGTCCAGGTGTTTTTCTGGAATTTCCTTGCTTTTTCTATGATCCAACAAATCTTGGCAATTTGATCTCTAGTTCCTCTACCTTTTCTAAAGCTAACTTGTACGTCTGGAAGTTCTAGGTTCATGAACTTTTGAAGCCTAGCTTGAATGATTTTGTGCATAACCTTACTAGCATGTGAAATGAGCCTAATTGTTTGACAGTTTTAACATTCTTCAGCATTGCCTTTCTTTGGGATTGGAATGAAAACTGACATTTTCCAGTCCTGTGGCCACTGCTGAGTTTTCCAAATTTGCTGACATATTGAGTGCAGCACGTCAACAGCATCATCTTTTAGGATTTGAAATATCTCAGCTGGAATTCCATCACCTCCCCTAGCTTTGTTCATAGTAATACTTCCTAAGGCCCATTTGGCTTCACACTTCAGGATGTCTGGTTCTAGGTGAGTGACCACATTTTCATGGCTATTCGGGTCATTAAGACCTTTTTTGTTTATTTCTGTGTATTCTTGCCACTCTCAGTCTCTTCTGTTTCTAAGTCCTTACCATTTCTGTCCTTTATTTTGTCCATCCTTGCATGAGATATTCCCTTGATATCTCCAATGTTCTTGAAGAGATCTCTAGTCTTACTCATTCTATTGTTTTCCTCTATTTAAACTAATAATACATGTTTTAATAATAATATTTAAAAATATTATGCATCTTTTAAGTAGTTTTCTTACTGTTATGTAAGGATATCAATTTTTTTTTAGACTTTAACAAAATACTTAGATCATTTCTAAGACATGACAGCAAGTAGGCACACATACTGCAAAGGAAATAGTAGTTTCTCCACTCTAGTATTCTTGCCTGGAGAATTCCATGGACACAAGAGCTGGCAGGCTACAGTCCATAGGGTCATAAAGAGTCCCACATAACTTAAGCAACTTAGCATGCACACACAGGTGCACATATCATTAAATATGCTTGCTGCTGCTGCTAAGTCGCTTCAGTCATGTCTGACTCTGAGTGACCCCAAAAGATGGCAGCCCACCAGGCTCCCCCGTCCCTGGGATTCTCCAGGGAAGAGTACTGGAGTGGGTTGCCATTTCCTTCTCCAATGCATGAAAGTGAAAAGTGAAAATGAAGTCGCTCAGTCGTGTCCGACTCTTAGCGACCCCATGGACTGAAGCCTACCAGGCTCCTCTGCCCATGGGATTTTCCAGGCAAGAGTACTGGAGTGGGTTGCCATTGCCTTCCCCGAAACGTGCTTAAATTTATACAAAAAAAGGGCCTAAAATAAAATGTATGCAGACTCACAGAAACATGATACACAGTTACAACTCCATTGCCATTTACTACTAAATATTCTATGAGTTTTTTTGAAAGGACTTTAAAAGCATGAAATGAGTCGCCAGTCCAGGTTCGATGCACGATACTGGATGCTTGGGGCTGGTGCACTGGGACGACCCAGAGGGAGGGTCTGGGGAGGGAGGAGGGAGGAGGGTTCAGGATGGGGAACACAGGTATACCTGTGGTGGATTCATTTCGATATTTGGCAAAACTAATACAATACTGTAAAGTTTAAAAATAAAATAAAAAAAAAAAAAGAAACTGAAATGATCTGGGGAAAAAAAAAAGAGATCTCTAGTCTTTCCCATTCTATTGTTAAAAAAATAAAAATAAAAGCATGTATGTTGTATGTCTGTAACAATTCCCTCAATGCCATTAGACACAATCAGCTGAAGCACAATGGAAGGTATTGGTGTTTACCAAAAGAAGAAAAGTCATGCTACTATACATGGATTTGATCTGCACATTAGTAAATTCCAATTTAAGACAGAGAAGAAATAGTGTCTTTTTCACTTACTACCAAGTATTTCTTTGTTTCTGAGTAGGCCTTATTTGCTACCCAGTCATGTAACAAATCTCATGTTCTTGCCATCTCTTCAATGAAATCCCTAACCATGGGATTGGAAAGCTTTTCTTAGACTCATGTTGACTGTTTTTTTTCAATCTGGAATTTCTCTTCCAAATGATTATTTTGGGCTCTGCCATAAAAATCCATAAAAGCAATTAGAATGTGGTGTCTCAGTAATTAAGCCACATTCTCCATAAGCTCCCTCTCTTTTTTTAAGAAACACTGAATTTTAGAGTTCAATGTAAGCAACCAGACTATTTAGAGGGAAAGGAAAAGTAAAAGAAACAAACAAATGGATGATTCCCTTCTCACTAGTTAAATTTGGAAATGATTATTATCCATTACAATCTTTCTTCTTATCCCTGGGAAGTAGTAGAAAACAATGAATCCATTTGTTTTATGCTGACCTAATTTGGAGATGTAATCTTTGCAATATTTCCTGAGGTATCTTCCTTTCACCCCTTTATGAGTCTAATTTTTCCAATTGCCTATGAATAAGGAGGCCAATGGAGAATAAAATGGCAACCCACTCCAGTGTTCTTGCCTGGAGAATCCCAGGGACGGGGGGGCCTGGTGGGCTGCCGTCTATGGGGTCGCACAGAGTTGGACACAACTGAAGCGACTTAGCAGCAGCAGCAGCAAGGAGGCCAAGGTAATTAGGGCTTTTATCACATAAATAAAGTTATTTAAACGCTATTTTCTTTTCACTATATATCAAGTATCATCATAACAAGCTCATTACAAGTTACTACACTGGATGGTCTAAGAATTGATAAGATTTTCACCATCATGTTTTTGAAGATGAGAGGGGAAAAAAGTAATTGTGACAACAGCCATATTTTCCAGAGGATGCTGAGAATTGATACTTACCCATTATTCTGGATGATTTCTTACAGCTCTTCAAAAGCAAAACATACCAAATTTTATATATCAGCAATATGAAGTGAAGACAGTCAGTGAGAAGCATTAAAGCCATGATATTAAAAATTCCTTCACTGGGTGGGGTACATATAGTAGTATGTCTTCGTAGACAGATTCTTTAGGGGTTTCTGCAATGATACAAATGTAAAACCCAAGAAATACAATTGTGCAGTGAGATGGAGAATAAACGTTGCCAAATGATCAATACAATATATAAAAACATCTGTTTTGAACTACTATTAATGGTTGTAGAACCACCAGTATGTAAAAATAGTAAGAGAAATATCCTATATTTATTTTATCTCATAAGAATCTAATTTTTTAGGTTCTTAGGAAATGAGTGAAAATGATTTCACTAGATATACTTATTTAAATATTCTCTACCTATATGTGTTGTTATTGCTGATGATTCTTTGAAAATGCAATATTTTGAAATGTATGAGATATTGAAATTTCATAAATTACATGAATGTATATCCTCTTGGGATAAATTAACTGCTAAAAAATACACTGGTCTTGTCAATTACTATCTATTCTTATCAGTTATTATCTTTTCTCATGAATAAATATCACTTTTGCTTTTTCCTAAAATATTAAACTAAAATTCTAATCTATGTTATATTTGGCCCTTGAACTGCAAGGGTCTACTTATTTGCATCTGAGACACAGATCAAAATTTCTACCTGTGGTTGGCTGAGTTCATGAGGGCAAAGACCTCAATAGGAAATCCCCATTGGGAAGGCCAACTATGGTGCTGAATCATCTTGGATACTAAGGGACAATTGTATATACAATTTGCACATGCAGATAAATTGCCTTCAGAATAACATTTATAGAGCTGAAACTGATGTTATTCATTAACTAGTTCATTTTTGTTATGTTTCAATAATTGGTGGCATTTAGTCACTAAGTTTTGTCTGACCCTTGTGACCCCATGGACTGTATGTAGCCTGGCAGGTTCTTCTGTCCATGGGATTTTCCAAGCAAGTATAGTGGAGTAGGTTGCCATTTTCTTCTCCAGCAGATTGTTCCAACCCAGTATCAAACCCACGTCTCTTGCATTGTAGGTAGTCTCCTGCATTGCAGGCAGATTCTTTCCTGCTGAGCCATCAGGGAAGCCCAGTTCCAATAATCAATATATCATAATTTTTATGACTTTCAGATCAGATCAGATCAGTCACTCAGTTGTGTCCGACTCTTTGCGACCCCATGAATCGCAGCACACCAGGCCTCCCTGTCCATAACCAACTCCTGGAGTTCAATGAGACTCACGTCCATCGAATCAGTGATGCCATCCAGCCATCTCATCCTCTGTCGTCCCCTTCTCCTCTTGCCCCCAGTCCCTCCCAGCATCAGAGTCTTTTCCAATGAGTCAACTCTTCGCTTGAGGTGGCCAAAGTACTGGAGTTTCAGCTTTAGCATCAGTCCTTCCAAAGAAATCCCAGGGCTGATCTCCTTCAGAATGGACTGGTTGGATCTCCTTGCAGTCCAAGGGACTCTCAAGAGTCTTCTCCAACACCACACTTCAAAAGCATCAATTCTTCGGCGCTCAGCCTTCTTCACAGTCCAACTCTCACATCCATACATGACCACAGGAAAAACCATAGCCTTGACTAGACGCACCTTTGTTGGCAAAGTAATGTCTCTGCTTTTGAATATGCTATCTAGGTTGGTCATAGCTTTCCTTCCAAGGAGTAAGTGTCTTTTAATTTCATGGCTGCAGTCACCATCTGTAGTGATTTTGGAGCCCAGAAAAATAAAGTCTGACACTGTTTCCACTGTTTCCCATCTATTTCCCATGAAGTTATGACTTTAAGTAGTTACAAATTCTATGCTTTCAAACTGTGGTGCTGGAGAAGACTCTTGAGAGTCCCTTGGACTGCAAGGAGATCAAACCAGTCAATCCTAAAGGAAATCAATCCTGAATATTCATTGGAGGGACTGATGCTGAAGGTAAAGCTCCAGGAATTTGGCCACCTGATGTGAAGAGCCAACTCATCGGAAAAGACCCTGATGCTGGGAAAGACTGAGGACAGGAGGAGAAGGGGGCAACAGAGGATAAGATGGGTGGATGGCATTGTCGACTCAATGAACATGAACATGAGTTCGAGCAAACTTCAGGAGGTAGTGAAGGACAGGAAGACAGTGTGGTGCAGTGCATGGAGTTGCAAAGATTCGGACAGAACTGATTAAACAACAAAAAAGCTCATTACTCTCTAAGACTCAGATACCTAATATAACTCAAGTATTTCCATTAAACATATATTTTAGTATATTTAAGGCAACTTAAGTGTTTTACATTTTTAGACTTCGAAGCTTTGGCTCTCAACCCACTTCTTTAATTATCTCTGTTGAGCAAACAACAGGGAAGGTGTTAGGTAGTTAGAATAGAAAAAAGAGTCCAGAATGGCAGTGGCTAAAAAACAAGGAAGGGAAAAGCCCGTGAAAATAGAACAAAGGAAGGTCTGAGGACCAGAATGAGGACCTCAGGTAGAACAAACAGTACACGCGGCTAGCCCAATTTATATAGGGCAGGCCCAGGGGGAGGAAAAAAGCATATAAAAAGAGAAGCCAAAGGGCCAGGGGCCTCTCTCCCTCTCTCCCATTTTCTTGCTCCCTCTCCCTCTCCCTTTCTTTCTCCCCTGTTCATATCTTTTGGGTTGGCATGCCCTCACGCCTTGAGGATGTATTTTTCCTCTATTTTCTAAATAAAACTGAGCTGTAACACGGAGCTGTAACACTGATCTGTCCGAGAGCTGTGACATGGTCTGTCAGAGGGCTGTAACGCTGGTCTGTTGCTTCAAATTTTTGTTGTGATGAGACCAGAACCAAGGAAATTACACACTCCCCTGACAAAAGGGTTCATCTGAGAATGAGAATTTAGGGTCAAACCAATTTGGGATTATTCATAGAAGTAGTAAAAAGAAATGACAACCCACTCCAGTATTCTTGCTTAGAAAATTCCATGGACAAGAAGAGCCTAGTCGGCTACAGTCTGTGTGGTTGCAAAGAGTTGGACACAACTGAGTGCCTGAGCACACACACACACACACACACACACACACAGAGTAAAAAGAAAGATGTATTTTTGATTTATGGGTTTAATTTAATGCCAAACTAAAAGACAGTTAGGCAGTATTTCTCTATTTCTTACCCTTAGTTTCTTTTGCATATCTAACTTATGTATACATTTTAAATTTAGCTTTTGTTTGTTTGTTTAGATTTTTAAGAATCATAGTTAAATGTGGACTAAGCAAAACAAATAAACATAACCATTCTGCTAATAAATATTTTTAATTTTACAATTCAAATAATGAAATCTATATTAAGTTCAGTTCAAAATAAAGGAAAAACTCAGAAAAACCTAAATGGTTCTGTGTGTGTGTGCTGATCAAATATTCTTGTATAATATATCTGTGTACTTGGATTGTTTTCTGAATATATATCATCCAAATTCTTGAGAAATGCATGAAGAATAATTATTAAAAATACTTCCAAAGAAGACATACAGATGGCCAACATTACTAATCTTCAGGGGAATCAAAATCAAAATCACTGTGAGATATCGCCTCAGATCTATCAGAATGGCTATTATCAAAAAGACAACAAATAATAAGGGCTGGTGAGGATGTGGAGCAAGGAGAATCCCTGTGCACTGCTGATAAGAATGCAAATTGATGGAAATACTATGGAAAACAGTATGGAGATTCCTCAAAAAATGAAGAATAGAAAACTACCAGGAAGCGCACTTCTGAGTAGTTTTCCAAGGAAACAAAAACACTAATTCAAACAGATATATGTCCCCACTAGGTTCACTGCAGCATTATTCACAATAGCCAAGATATGGAAGCAACCTAAGTGCCCATGCATAGATGAATATAATATAATATATATTGGAATATATGGAATGGAACATTACTCTGCCATAAAACGGAATAAAATCTTGCCATCTGGGACAACATGGATGGGGACAGAGGGTTTTATGCTAAGTAAAGTAAGTCAGACAGGTAAAGACTCATACCATATGATTTCATATATATATTAAATCTAAAAATGAAAAAAAAATGACCAATATAACAAAAGAGAAACAGTATCATAGATACAGAGGACAAATCATTGCCAGAGAAGAGAAGGGTAGAGGGATGAGTGAAATAGTTGAGGGAAATTAAGAGATATAAACCTGCAGTTATAAAATAAAGGAGTAATGGGGGTAAAATATAAAGCATTGGGAACAGAATCTATAATAATGTAATATCTTTGGGGACAAAGGTGCTCAAAAGGTACAAAGTTCCAGTTACAACATAAATAAGTACTAGGGATGTACTACACAACATGATTATTACAAGTAAGACATGTATATCATTATGAAAGATATTAAGAGTGTATGTAAATACTAAGAGCTCTCATGAGAAGGAAAAATGATATTTCATTGTATCTATTTGAGTTTATGAATACTCACTATGCTTATTGTGGTAATCATTTCATAATATATTTACATTAAAAAATTATGGGGTAAACCTTAAATTTAAGCAATGCTGTATTTAGAAAAGGCAGAGGAACCAGAGATCAAATTGCAAACATCCTTTGGATCATCAAAAAAGGAAGAGAGTTCCAGAAAAACATCTACTTCTGCTTTATTGACTATGACAAAGCCTTTGACTGTGTGGGTCAAAATAAACTTGAAAATTCAAGGGATGGGAATACCAGACCACCTTCATTGTCTCCTGAGAGTCAGTATGCAGGTCAAGAAGCAACGGAAAGAACTGGACACGAAACAACAGACTGGTTACAAATTGGAAAAGGAGTACGTCAAGGCTGTATATTATCACCCTGCTTATTGAACTTATATGGAGTGTACATCATGAGAAATGCCAGGCTGGATGAAGCACAAGCTGGAATCAAGATTGCTGGGAGAAATATAAATAACCTCAGATATGCAGATGACACCACCCTTATCACAGAAAGAGAAGAGAAACTAAAGAGCCTCTTGATGAAGGTGAAAGAGGAGAATGAAAAAGCTGGTTTAAAACTCAACATTCAAAAAAGTAAGATTGTGGCATCTAGTCCCATCACTTCATGGCAAATAGATGGGGAACAATGGAAGCAGTGAGAGATACTATTTTGGGGGCTCCAAAATCACTGCAGATGGTGACTGCAGCCATGAAATTAAAAGATGCTTGCTCCTTGGAAGAAAAGCTATGACATACCTAGATAGCATATTAAAAAGCAGAGACATTACTTTGCCAACAAAGGTCCATCTAGTGAATGCTATGGTTTTACCACTAGTCATGTGTGGATGTGAGGGTTGGACTATAAAGGAAGCTGAGTGCCGAAGAATTGATGCTTTTGAAGTGTGGTGTTGGAGAAGACTCTTGAGAGTCCCTTGGACTGCAAGGAGATCCAACCAGTTCATCCTAAGGGAAATCAGTCCTGAATATTCATTAGAGGACTGATGCTGAAACTCCAATACTTTGGTGACCTGATGTAAAGAACTGACTCATTCAAAAAGACCCTGATGCTGGGAAAGATTGAAGGCAGGAAGACAAGGGGACGACAGAGGATAAGATGGTTGGGTGGCATCACCCAGATGGACGTGAGTTTGAGTAAGCTCTGGGAGTTGTTGATGGACAGGGAAGCCTGGTGTGCTGCAGTGCATGGGGTTGCAAAGAGTTAGATACAACTAAGCAACTGAACCGAACTGAACTGGATTAGTTATATCACAGTAAAACTGGGATAAAAATAAACTTTAAAAGTACAAGAAAATAAAATTTGTATTTTTCTTGCTTTTAATGTACACTGTTTTTGCCTCTTTTGGACCAAATATTTTCAAATTCTTTCATTACTATTTTACTATTTAACTTTTTTTTTCTCAGCAAGAAAATAAAATGGTCCAAATAAATAAAGTATGAAAAACCTCAATATATCTAGTTAATATGGTGTCTCTCAGCAGCAAGAGAAAATTCTATTATATCTTATGCTTAGCACTTTTCTCAAGATAACCATTAATATTACTATTTGGGGAAATTTCAAAGTATCAGTTTAAAGACCATGAGATTATTTTTTTTAAATCCATGAGTTTTATCATCAATTCAAATGAACTGGTACAACACAGATAATACTTATTTAGTAACTGATTAAACTAATTTTTTGATACTGAAACTGATCATATATGTACATATTTGTTTACATCAGTTTTAACATGATATTAAAGTTTACCTATTACAGAGCTTTTCCACCTTGTCCTGTACATTTTAGTATGCTTAACAGTGTTCTTGACCTCCAAATTCTAGAAGCCAAGAGTTTCTCTTCCATGTGACAACCAAATAGGAGTCCAAGTTTTGCAAATGTCCCACAGTGGGCAAAACTGCCCAGGTTGAGAAACACTCATCCATTCCAATAAGTCATATGATTCTTAAAACTACTTTCTATTCACACTGATGGTTAAGAATCATTTTTCTTTTATGTGTAAAAATATCATTTTATGAAAAAAATTAGATTGAAAAAATGAAGAACAAAATCTTATCATTTTCAGTATATATTTTAATAGCTTGCATATCTGCATCAGTTTTCAGAAAATTTTAGAGATACAGTCATTTTATTCCAATTTAAGTATGTTATGTTAATTCTGCACTTTGGGGTTGAATAAGAGCTACATAAGCATATTGTAATCTTTCAGGTATTTAAATTAGTCATCAAAGTGATTGTATGATAATCATCATAATAATTCTCTTAAGTAGGCTTTTCTTTCAAAATATTTACAAAAGTTTAATGACAACTTTCACTTTAGCTGTAAATACTTTTTCTACTTTAAGTGTTGATGAATAAGCAATCAACCTCTTCTCTCCCACACTGATGCACTTGGAGGAATTATTCACAGGGACTGATACTGCATTTAGTGCAAAGACAGGCACAATAAAGGACAGAAATGGTATGGACCTAACAGAAGCAGAAGATATTAAGAAGACATGGCAACAATACACAGAAGAACTGTACAAAAAAGATCACATGACCCAGATAACCACGATGGTGTGATCACTCACCTAGAGCCAAACATCCTGGAATGCAAAGCCAAGTAGGCCTTAGGAAGCATCACTATGAACAAAGCTAGTGGAGGTGATAGAATTCCAGCTGAGCTATTTCAAATCCTAAAAGATGATGCTGTGAAAGTGCTGCACTCAATATGCCAGCAAATTTGGAAAACTCAGCAGTGGCCACTGGCCTGGAAAAGGTCAATTTTCATTCCAATCCCAAAGAAAGGCAATGTCAAAGAATGCTCAAACTACCGCACAATTGCACTCATCTCACATGCTAATTCTCCAAGCTAGGCTTCAGTAGTACGTGAATCGTGAAATTCCAGATGTTCAAGCTGAATTTTGAAAAGACAGAGGAACCAGAGATCAATTTGCCAACATCCATTGGATTATCGAAAAAGCAAGAGAGTTCCAGAAAAACATCTACTTCTGCTTTATTGACTATGCCAAATCATTTGACTGTGTGGATCACAACAAACTGTGGAAAATTCTTCAAGATATGGCAATACCAGAGCACCTGACCTGCGTCTGAGAAATGTGTATGCAGGTTAACAAGCACAATTAGAACTGGACATGGAACAAAGACTGGTTCCAAATCAGGAAAGGAGTATGTCAAGGCTGTACATTGTCACTCTGCTTATTTAACTTATATGCAGAATACATCATGCAAAATTCCGGGCTGGATAAAGCATAAGCTGGAGTCAAGATTGCCAGGAGAAATATCAATAACCTCAGATACGCAGATGACACCACCCTTACGGCAGAAAGCAAAGAAGAACTAAAGAGCTTCTTGATGAAAGTGAAAGAGGAGAGTCAAAAGTTGGCTTAAAGCTCAACATTCAGAAAACTAAGATCATGGCATCTGATGATGCCATCATGGCAAATAGATGGGGCAAGAATGGAAACAGTGACAGATTTTATTTTGTGGGGCTTCAAAACCACTGTAGATGGTTACCTCAGCCATGAAATTAAAAGACACTTACTCCTTGGAAGAAAAGCTAGGACTAACCTAGAGAGAATATTAAAAAACAGAGACATATTACTTTGCCAACAAAGGTCTGTCGTGTGAAGGCTGTGGTTTTTCCAGTAGTCATGTATGGATGTGACAGTTGGACTACAAAGAAAGCTGAGTGTTGAAGAACTGATGCTTTTGAACTGTGGTGTTGGGGAAGACTCCTGAGAGTCCCTTGGACTGCCAGGAGATCCAATCAGTTCATCCTAAAGGAAATCAGACTTGAATGTTCATTGCGAAGACTCATGCTGAAGCTGAAATGCCAATACTTTGGCCACCTGATGCAAAGAACTGACTAATTCCAAAAGTCCCTGATGCTGGGAATGATTGAAATTGGGAGGAGAAGGGATGACAGAGGAGATGGTTGGATGGCACCACGCACTAGTTGGACATGAATTTGTGTAAGCTCTGGGAGTTGGTGATGGACAGGGATGTCTGGTGTGCTACACTCCATGGGGTTGCAAAGAGTTGGACACGACTGAGCAACTGAACTGATACTACATTGGCCACAGCAGTGAAATAAATGTTACTCATTATTTAAGTAATGAGTATAAAAATGAAAATTAAGATTTTGTGAAAACTTCTTTTTCAAGTGCCCAGAAATGGTGACTCAAGAGCAAGAGGCCAGGGAAGATAGCAGATTATATAAACCATTACATAAGTTCTTAGAATCCAGAATAAGACTGATATGGTGAGAGAATTTGCACAGAAAATTGAGTGATTCAAAGGGTCAGAATAAGCTAAAAGACAACCTGTCACTAGTGGCAGAATAAAATACAGATAGAATATTCTGTGTATTCCTTTCCTATGAAAAATTTAAGACCGTGTTCCTCACTCCCTCAAATGTAATGATTAATTTAACTGCAGTCCTGAGAATCGTGGTGGGGTGGTTTAGTTGTGGTGGTGGTGAAGTTGTGTCTGACTCCTGCGACCCCATGGACTGTGGCCTGCCAGGCTCCTCTGTCCAGTAGTTGATGGTAAAACTAAGGGTGGGAAAGGGAATCTGTGTTACACTCAATCTTTGATTCACTTGACCTTGGAAATCCCCCTCTCTCTGAAACATACAGTCAGATATATCTCATGATGATTGTGTTATTTTAATTAATTCAGATCCTCTTCTCTGAGAACATCAGGAACAAGTGAAAGCCATATTCCCATTAAGCACAATTCATCAGAAAAATAAGTAAAACTCTTGGAAAAAGCATGGCACAAGGAGCTGTATGGCCAAAGTGAGGCAGCCTTGAAGAGCACCCTCATAAAGCTAGAGAACAAAATGAATCTGCCAATGAGGAGGAGGGGTGTAATAATGCAAAGGCAGAATCTCAGTCCTTCAGCCGATGACAGTACCCAGGGGTGCTGCAGAACTGTGGGGAAACATCATTAGGAACGATGGGAAAAGCCATCACTGTAAACAAAGAGAGCATCTAATTCAGGGTTTTAGAGTTAGAACAGACTAGGATTCAAAGTAGTATTCAGCAGATGAATTACAAGTGAGAGAAAACAAGGATTTGGAAGGCTATTATTTGGGCAATGACAATGCCGGGCTATGTGCAGTCCTATGATGCTCACATGAAGGATGAACTATTCAATGCTTGGGATACTGAAGACTGTGCATGTTCTGTTTCTGTGTTGGGGAAATCTATAGAGTAGCAAAAGAAGGATGGCAGGGGAATCAAACATGAGCTCTGATTTAGAATAAATTTTGTGACTGCTCATACAACTTGAAAAGTTGTGAAGGTTTTGGTTTTGATGTCTTAGTGAAATGTCGGGTGAAGAACTTTAATCTCTACCGTTAAACTCTATATATTTCTTGACTACCATGATGCTGTGAGGAAACCATTTCATAGCTCATTTTCAGAAATCATTAGAGACATGCAAACCCATTAATAGTAAATCTAGGATTCACTAGACTCCAAAGGAAAAAAAGAAAACCCTAAAACTATTCTATAGACAAACATATTTAGAAATTCAAATCTTCTACCTTTGAGTATAATTTATATGTAAGCTCAAACCATGTGAGAAATTAGAGACTGCCAAGGAATTAGAAGCAGAAGAGAAACAACCCAGAAAACAACATTTTATCATTCTGAGGTGGCTGGTTGCCTGCCATTTCCATGTGTAGCAGATGGCAAAAAGGCAGTGAGGGTGGGAATGGCTGGCACTTCATAGACTGCCAGGCTCTGTCTGGGATCTTGATAAATATTAATTAAATGAACTGAAACCATTGAAGAGTGCTGTCCATGCTGCCAATTATGACAACCACTCTGTTTTATGTATTATCCTCATGTTAGCATGGCTTTGGTATGTCTTTATAAAGACTGAATGGGCTACTAAGAGGTGACACTCAAAGTCACACACGATTTAAAAAAAAAATCTACTTTAAAAACATCTTATTAAAACCATATTATAGTGATATCTTAATTGGCATTTCATTTGCAAATAAAGTTATACTACTTTAGCAAAATCAATCTTTGTGTAGTAGAGACTAGGAGAATTTCAGGTTTTCTCTTTGCTTGGCCTGGGCATGTGGTGGACAAGGAGGAAAAGGACACAACACAGAATAAATGCATGAAGGGGATTTATATTCCTGGGTTTCATAATCCATGTAACTTCAAAGTTGTGAAAGTGTTACCTGGGCTCCTGAACTGAAAATGATTTAGAGGGATCTGTGTGCCTCTCTTCAGCAAAGAGGAGGTTATAGCATTGCAGTTTCCAGGTGATCTGGAGATTAGCAATTCCCTGAAAGACTAGAACTGAGCAGCCACAAAGAAATCTATATGTTAAAAGCACCCCCAAATTAAGGTGTGTTTATTCTATTTTATATGAAAGGATTTCCTAAGTTAAAGTGCCTTAGGAATACACCCTCTTTGTTATAGCAATCTACCCAGAATGTATGCTGACCTCAAAAGCCTGTGGGTTCAGACAAGGATTCATTAATATTAATGCCCAAATCCCATAAGCTGTCTCTCAATGGCAAGATACCACTTTATCTCCTAGTGTGAAATATCTGAAAATGTTGGCTGGTTACTTCTTGGAGCCCTCTGTCTCAGTTCTGTTCCCTTTACTCCAGCCTCTTGTTAATGAATACCGTCAGGCAATATCTTAAGGGGAGGCACCTGGTCACTGGCATTTTCCCAGAACTTTTTAAAAGGAAAGATTTAGGCTCCAGAGTTACCTATGGGAATGATGTCTCTTTCCTCTGTTGTGTCCTGTTGTTTGTGCTCCGACATAGCACAGTTAGTGCCTGGAGCCCTGCCTGGATGCAGCTCCCTCTAGTTTTGGTTTATCAATAAGAAACATTCAGGAATGAGGATAAACATTGCTTTCCCAGTCCTGACTTGTAGAATGTGTTAGAACATGAGAATATTTATGAGCTCATAATTCTCTTTACTTCTATCATGGTAGTTAGTAATTTCATTTTCCCTAGCTTCTTGTCTGTCTTCCCCCTCTAAACTCTTTATTTATAAGGGCAGAATCTTTGTATGTTTATATAGCATATTGTTCCTTACCAGGGCTACCACTGTACGAGTCCAGTGAATGCTATTCACATTGGATTCTCTGAAATTGGGTAGCAAAGGTCCTGATTTCCAGCATTAATAAAACATGGTAGAGATTAGTAAGTAATTTTAAATGAGTAAATCCTCTTATGCATGTCTATCTTTCAGCTACAGCTTTATTTAATATCACACATAAAACAAATTTCCACAAATACCAAATAGTGCAGACATTCCTGGGTGATGAGGTCCTTTGGTTGAGTAGACACTTACATTCTGAATTCTAAATTATACTTAAGTAGGACTTCCCTTCCATACATTAATAAACAAAACTGAGATCATGGCCATCTAGTTCCCTTACCTCATGACAAATTAATGGAGGAAAAGTGGAAACAGCTATAGATTTTATTTGGGCTTCAAAATCACTGTGGATGTTGACTTCAGTTAGGAAATTAAGAGATGCTAGCTCCTTGGAAGGGAAGCTATGACAAATATAGACAGCACATTGAAAAGCAGAGACATCACCTTGTTGATAAAATTCCATATAGTCAAAGCCATGGTTTTTCCGGTAGTCATGTACAGATGTGAGAATCAGACCATAGAGGAAGGCTGAGAACTGAAGAATTGATGCTTTCAAATTGTGATGCTGGAGAAGACTATTGAGAGTTCCTTGGATAGCAAAATCAAACCAGTCAATCCTAAAGGAAATCAACCCTGATTATTCACTGGAAGGACTGTTGCTGAAGCTGAAGCTCTGATACTCCGGCTATGTGATGTGAAGAGCTGATTCATTGGGAAAGACACTGAACTGGGAAAGACTGAGGGCAAGAAGAGAAGGAGGTGACAGAGGATGAAATGGCTGGATATATCACCAACTCAATGGACTTGAATTTGAGCAAAGTCTGGAAGATAGTGGAGGAAGAGGAGCCTGGTGTGCTATAGTCCATGGGATCACAAAGAGTTGGACATGACTTAGAGACTGAACATCAACAAAATGTTAATATCTAGACAATGTCTTATGAAGAAAATTCAGTAGAGCCACAAGCTAGAGCATGATACAGATATATGGCTATTTAATACAATTTGGTAAGAAACTAATCTCTCTGAATAAAGAGAAGTGAGCATATAAAGATTATTGGAAAAAATACACTGGCTTCTATTATTATTATACACTCAACAGTTCATAGTTCAGTGGATGGAAAACTGGTATCAAACTGCTCTCTTCCTCCAAATATTGAAAAAGAAATCTACCATTTCTTAAAAAATGTACCCGCAATAATGACCCTATTTGCTGCTTGCACGTCTTTTGCTTTGTAGAAATCATTCGAAGTGCTTTCCCAGGTTCGATCCCTGGTTTGGGAAGATCCACTGGAGAAGAGAGCGGCTACCCACTCCAGTATTCTTGTTTGGAGAATTCCATGGACAGAGGAACCTGGCAATAGGGTCACAGAGTCAGCCATGATTGAGTGACTAACACAACACACTTCCCCATCAATCAAACCTATGGTAGTAGGAACTATTTATTTAACAGATAGTCACTGTAATAGCTGAAAAACAATGATTTGGGGAGATCACAACTGGGGGAGGATTTTAATGTGAAAAGCCACTCTGAATGTTCCAGCGGGCAGCACCAAACAGAAACATGGTAGATGACAGATGGCAAATATATCCTTGCCAAATGACAACTGCAATTCCCATGGTCACACACTTCCTATGCTGTGCAGTTCCCAGGTCAAGGAGTCTTCATTCTACACCTGGGTCAACAGATACCTGTAATTATCTTTAAAACACAAATGTTTCGAGTTATTATGTATCATACTATGTATGTTTCATATAATGAAAATATAAATAATTGTTTAAAAAGTTAAGGTATTAAAAAATCTATTTGATTATTCATACTGTGCTACACTATTCTGGAATGTATTTTAAGTATTGTAGAGTACCAAGTCTTCAGTCTTTTGAAAAAATGTTTTCCCACAATGGAAACTAAAATGGAAAATCATTCAAATATGTTTTGCCAAGTTACATGCTTTTATGGGTACTGGAATTAGGGAAATGACTAAAACTGTCTAAAAAGAAATTTTTATTTCAAGCTTTTCTGTGTGCAACTGATGTTTTAGAAAAAAATATTTGGTCTAGAGTTTCTCCAGATTTGTATAAATTATATCAGTTGAAATGAAAGTTACTGTGTTTTGTGTTGATACTGCTATGTTACACTTATATAATTCTTTATTCTAATTTGCTAAAAGGAAAAGGATTACCTGTTCACTTAGAAAAGTATGATCATTAGGAGGTCTTCAAATATGTAACAACAGATTAGAAATGCTGACAGTGGTGGTTAGTTCAATCCAAAAATCTTTCTGTATTTCAACTTCTGTATTATATGGAAGTCACATGTTAGTCTCTAACAATTCCTCTGAAAATGGAGATATATACAAAGAAAGGTGACACATCCTATGCCCACAATTGATACTGGTCATAATGAAAAGCACCCACTCCTCCAGATCAATAGGATTTCCTATGGCATTTTTTCTCATTCACTCTGAGAACAGAACTGAGAAGTTTGGCCAGATACAATCTTGCTGCAACTTGGAAGCTAATGGTTTTCAGTTGCTAATTTACATTAAAGGTTAGCTATGCCAGCCTCAAAAATGAGACTGAATACAAAGCCAGATGATCTTAAATAACCAGAAATGAGCAATCACCTGAGCATTAATAATTTGCATATGAAATGCTCCTCTTTGGAGCCAAGATACATAATGAAGAGCAGAACTCAGAAATGAGTTCCTCAATTTGTCTATCCATGTCATCATAGTAATCTAATAATTGCCTCATTTCTACATAATTTCCCTTCTATCCGAGTCATAGCCTAGTATCAAGAATGAATCATTGAGATTTCATTTTCTATTGTTATTTCAGTGGACTAATTATTTATATAATTATAATAATTTTTTCAGCGGACTGATGCTGAAGCTGAAACTCTAATACTTTGCCCACCTGATGTGAAGAACTGACTCATTGGAAAAGACCCTGATCCTGGGAAAGATTGAAGGCAGGAGGAGAAGGGGATGACAGAGAATGAGACGGCAGGATGGCATCACTGACTCAATGGACTTGAGTTTGAGTAAACTCTGGGAGTTGGTGATGGACAGGGAGGCCTGGTGTACTGCAGTCCATGGGGTCGCAAAGAGTCAGACATGACTGAGCAACTGAACTGAACTGAACTAAATATGTCACCCTTGAAACTTGGTAGTTTAAAACAGTCTTATGGACTCTGTGGGAGAGGGAGAGGGTGGGAAGATTTGGGAGAATGGCATTGAAACATGTAAAATATCATGTATGAAATGAGTTGCCAGTCCAGGTTCGATGCACGATACTGGATGCTTGGGGCTGGTGCACTGGGACGACCCAGAGGGATGGAATGGGGAGGGAGGAGGGAGGAGGGTTCAGGATGGGGAACACATGTATACCTGTGGCGGATTCATTTTGATATTTGGCAAATCTAATACAGTTATGTTAAGTTTAAAAATAAAATAAAATTAAAAAAAAGAAAAAAAAAAAATAAGAGCTATTGAGTTAGCTCACAATTTGTCAGGTTGAAAAAATGGGCTGAATTTGGTGGGCAGCTTTCCCACAGGTCTCAGCTAATTTCATTCATGAAGGACTCACCTAGAGATTGATGGGCACTGGTTGATCTGGAATGACCTCAATCAATACATTGGTAGATGGCTGGTGGGTGGCTGGAGCAAAAGAGGTGGCTGGGTCTTGGATTTCTCTTCATTCAGTAGGCTAGCCTGGGCTCACTTACTTGGTGATTGCAGAGTTTCATGAGCAGCAAGAAAAGGACAAGCCTCAGTGCACAAATATTTTCTAATTCTCTGCTCTTCTCATGTCTGCTATTGCCTTATTGGCACAAATAAGTCACATGGCTAAGCCCAGAATCAGAGCGTGTGGGCATCCAGAATTCCAGTGAAAGGAAATGTGGATATTGTGGTTATTCTTGCAATCGAACATGCTTATAAGACAAGATCATTTTAACACAGAGAATTGAACTCTGTCTGGGTTTATAGTTTTAGTGATGCTTATTAGAAAACGTGGAGAAGGAAATGGCAACCCACTCCAGTGTTCTTGCCTAGAGAATCCCGTGGACAGAGGAGCCTGGTGGGCTGCTGTCCATTGGGTCACACAGAGTCGGACACAACTGAAGTGCCTTAGCAAGCATGCAAGGCCAAAAGCTGCCATAGTGCTTGGTTTTCAATAGGTCAAAAAATTAGATAAATACCTTAATCTTCAAATTTAACACTGAATAACATTTATTGAGCTTTTACTACTTGCAGCATGTCAGCATTTTACCTACATTATTTCATTTTACTGGGAAAACACACAATGAGGCAGGTGAGTACATTATTTATGAATACAGACTTGAAGTTCAATTACCTTTGTTCAGTCCTAGCTATTACTTATTACCAGTGGGGTTTTGGTTAAATAATCTGTTTCATAGTGCTCTTGTGTTTTCATGTGTTAGTATATACAGAATCCCTTGAACTTTGCTAACATATCATGAGGGTTATATAAGTTACCACTACTATTATAAATTATATACATATTATCCTCTCCATGTCAGAGGGAAATGGAGAAATTAACTAACCAGCCTAGGGAAATTAACTAAGCAAAGAAACACAACGTATGCATTCAAGTAGAAGAGAGTTTGATTCAAAATTCCATGATTAATCTAATGAATTCTTTTTTTTTTTTGTAATGGGAAGATGAATATGGAGAGCATTTTTATACCTACATAATGTTTTAAATGTAAATAGTTACCCACTATATTAAAGACTTAAAAAATTCAAACCATGGTATTCTTTTTCTTATTAATATTATGCATATTTTGACCTGAAGAATTTTTGAATAATTGCCTCTATCCTAACATATGATTTTGTAATTAACAATTCCCAGGTTATATTTGTTAAATTTCTATAAAAATAATACATAGTCTTTCGTTCTGAGCATTCTAGTTATACATGTGTACTTTGCCATGTTCTAGTATTAAGGATTGATCAGCCTATTGAAAAAGATGCTTAAAATAACATGTGGTTAAAAATATTTGAGTTTTAATCCCAAATCTTCCACTCATTTGATCTATGCACAGGCAATTTCATGTGATTCAACTTAGTACACATACTTAACATAGAAAGGACTGAGCAAATTCTAATTATTATTAGTAGTAGTATAATACTGTGAAAAGATGCAATTTTCTTGATTTTTTTAAAATTAATTAAAGGCAAGAGCATTTTAGTTAATGTGACATCAAAGTATAAATGAATGAAAAGTGACCTAGGAAGGGAGAGGGAAAAAAAAAAAACAACAACAAAGAGACTGGAAGATGCTATTGTTGCTGGCTTTGAAGACAGAGACAGAGGGCAAGAGGCAAGGAATACAGGTGGCTCTAACGTAAAAGTCAGGAAGCAGATTTCCCCTAGAGGCTCTAGAAGAGACTAACCTTTTCTAGACTTTAAAATTTTTGGACTCTAAGAGTACTTGTGTTGATTTATAAGTAAATAAATAAAAACTAGTAAAAACTGGAATTATCTGACATGGAAACATTCTAAAAGAAAAAAAAGAATGCCAGGAAAAATTTCAAATGAATCTAAATACTCTGAAGATGTATTTTCTTTCTCCTCAATATTCCACTTGATTTCATTTTACTCTGAGGAAGCTGATGTTTCTATCAAATAATATAATAACTTTGCTGAAAAGAAGTAGAACATAAATACACAAAAATAAATGAAGAGGCATCTCCTGAAAATTAATCACAAGTCAAAGAAGCCAAACATTTCTGTTAAACTGTCAATAAACTTCTTGGTAAGTTATATCAAAACACTTCCTCCCACTCACCTATAAGCACCTTATCTTTGACAAAGGAGACAAGACTATACAGTGGAGAAAAGGCAGCTTCTTCAATAAGTGGTGCTGGGAAAACTGGACAGCTATGTGTAAAAGAATGACATTAGAACACTTCTTAACACCATATACAAAAATAAACTTAAAATGGACCAAAGACTTAAATGTAAGGACAGAAACTATAAAATTCTTAGAGGAAAACATAGGCGGAAGACTCCATGACATAAATCACCACAAAATCCTCTTTGGCCCACCTTCTAGGGTAATGGAAATAAAAACAAAAATAAACAAATTGGACCTAATTAAACATAAAAGCTTTTGCACAGCAAAGGAAATTATAAAATAGAGGAAAAGAGAATCATCAGAATGGTAAAAAATAATTACAAACAAAGCAACTGACAAAGGATTAATCTCCAAAATACATAAGCAGCTCATACAGCTCAGTATCAGAAAAAACATACAGCCCAATTAAAAAATGGGCAGAAGAGCTAAACAGACATTTCTCCTAAGAAAACATGCAGATGGCCAATAAACACATGATAATATGCTCAATGTCAGTCATTATTAGAGAAATGCAAATCAAAACTACAATGAATCACACCAATCAGAATGGCCATCATCAAAAAAGCTACAAACAACAAATCCTGGAGAGGATGTGGAGAAAAGGGAATCTTACTGTCCTGCTGGTGGGAATGTAAATTGATACAGGCACTATGGAGAACAGTACGGCAATTCCTTAAAAAACTAGGTACAAAACTACCATATGATCCAGCAATCCGACTCCTGGGCGTATACTCAGAGAAAAACCATAATTCAAAAAGACACATGCACTCCAATGTTTACTGCACCACTGTTTACAGTAGTGAAGACACGGAAGCAACCTAAATGTCCATCAACAGAGGAACGGAAAAAGAAGATGTGGTACATATAGACAATGAACTATTACTCAGCCATAAAAAGGAATGAAACTGGGACATTTGTAAATATGTGGATGGACCTAGAGACTGTCATACAGAGTGAAGTTAGTTAGAAAAAAGAAAAACAAATATTACTTATTAACACATATATATGGAATCCAGAAAAATAGTACCAATGAATCTATTTGCAGGGAAAGAATGGAGACACACACATGGAGAATGGACCTGCGGACATAGCAGGGAAGGAGAGGGTAGGACAAACTGAGAAAGTAGTATTGGCATATATACATTATCATGTGTAAAACAGATAACTAATGAGAAGCTGCTGTATAACACAGGGAGCCCAGCCCAGTACTCTGTGATGACCTAGAGTACTCTGTGATGACCTAGAGGGGTGGGATGGGAGGGAAAGGGAGGCTCAATAGGGACAGGTATATAGATGGATAGATAGATAGAGGAGATATATCTATCTATCTATCTATCTATCTATCCATCTATCAGATCAGTTGCTCAGTCGTGTCCGACTCTTTGCGACCCCATGAATCGCAGCACGCCAGGCCTCCCTGTCCATCACCAACTCCCGGAGTTCACTCAGACTCACATCCATCGAGTCAGTGATGCCATCCAGCCATCTCATCCTCTGTCGTCCCCTTCTCCTCCTGCCCCCAATCCTTCCCAGCATCAGAGTCTTTTCCAATGAGCCAACTCTTCGCATGAGGTGGCCAAAGTACTGGAGTTTCAGCTTTAGCATCATTCCTTCCAAAGAAATCCCAGGGCTGATCTCCTTCAGAATGGACTGGTTGGATCTCCTTGCAGTCCAAGGGACTCTCAAGAGTCTTCTCCAACACCACAGTTCAAAATCATCAGTTCTTTGGCGCTCAGCCTTCTTCACAGTCCAACTCTCACATCCATACATGACCACAGGAAAAACCATAGCCTTGACAAGGCAAGAACACTGGAGTAGGTTGCCATTTCCTTCTCCAATATATAACTCATACATATATGTGTGTATGTGTATATATATATATATATATACACATACACACATATATGTATGAGTTATATATTGGAGAAGGAAATGGCAACCTACTCCAGTGTTCTTGCCTTGAGAATCCAATGGACAGACGAGTCTGCTGGGGTATGGTCCATAGAGTTGTCAAGAATCGGTCACAACTGAAGTAACTGATCACGCAGGCAGATATATGTATGTATGTATACAATTATGACTGATTCGTGTTGAAGGGCAGAAACCAGCACAACACTGTAAAGCAATTATCCTCCAGTTAAAAAGCAGTTCCTATATTTACACATTATATAATAGCAATATTCTATATTTTGTACATGACATAATAAAATTTCACAATATGTTGTTTTTTTGTTTGTTTCTGTACCAAGACATCTTTTTCTTGGCTCCTACACATTTGAATGTATCACCTTCAGCTTCTGTGATTTCTTATTATCTACTCCTGGCACTGTAACTACACCTCTTCAATTTTCCTGACCACCACATTCATATCAATATTCTCTAACGAATGGAACTAGGTGATATACTGGTGGCTCAGATGGTAAAGAATCCACCTGCAATGATGGAGACCTGGGTTTGATCCCTGGGTTGGAAAGCTCCCCTGGAGAAGGAAATGACAACGCACACCAGTATTCTTGCCTGAAGAATCCCCATGGACGGAGGAACCTGGTGGGCTACAGCCCATGGGGCTGTAGTCGGACATGGCTGAGCTACTAAGCACACACACAGGTGATATACCATCCCTGCTTGTAACTATCTATATCCACTAATTCGTATTGGAACTAATGAATAAATAATTTGAGTTAATGTAACTACTATGATACAAACATACTAAAATGATTTCAAGAACTGGTTTCCATATGTGAAGTTGATTGCATGGAGCAAGAAAAGGGTTTCCTAGAGAAAAGACAACCAAAGGAAGGAATTATGATGGTGAGCCAGATGCAGACACAGAGACAGCTGGTAGAGCAAAGGAAGTTCAAGCCTAGGTTCATGAGTTATGTTAATTCTAACCCAGGTGCCTTGGCATTGTATTTCAGTGCTAGAAGATGGAGGCTCTTTGCATAATTTGAAGAATCTGCTCAAGGTATAATCTTTTAAAAAAGAGGCAAATTTGGTTTAGTATGCTGCCAATTTACCAAGTTTAATGTTGCATATGAGTGTTTGCTTACTTTATCAGAGTAGACATGTTGTACATCTGCTACAGGGTCCAAAGGTAGTTTTCCAAATCTATTCCAGAATGGCACATTTCTGATTTCACCAGGTCCTAGGTAACAGTGATGTCCTCAGAAGGTGAACTGGAAACCATAAGCATTGTGGTTTTGGAAAACTGGACCAGCTGCACTCTTCTGACTCGCCTTCTAATAACCATTGACAGAACGGTTTTGATAATTTCTGTAATATACTTTGTCTTAAGCAAGCTTTTGTTGGATGTCCTAAATGGGCATAAGATGGGGAAAAGTTCTCCTTTTTATTTTGGAAGAGCAGAATAAAGGTATAAGATGATGCCTGAGATTTACCAACATCCAGTGTTCTCTTGGGAATGACCTCATAGAAATATTAGTACTGTATCTATGGATCTTTGGCAGACTTGGCAACTCAAATTCAGCTCTGCTGCTCCTGGGGCAAATTACAATTTAAAGTGACTCACAGGCAGCAATGTTCTTGCAGGTAGGCAAGGTGATTCTGCGAGCATGGAGATATGTGTATTATCACTGAATGTTTGCAGAGGTTGGAGAGTAAGGCCTCAGTCCACGTTCCACAGGGGTTAAAAAACTGAGGCTCATGTTACAGTTCAAAACTTAAAATTATATATTCATAAAATTTTATAAAATAACTACAAACTTGGTACACTCATTATTACTTCAAATTACCTAACACTCTCATGAATGGATCTAAATATCAGTGTAAATTGTTACCAGATTTTTCTTCTTTCTACCTGGAAAAAATAATATAAAATATGCTTTTTAAATGCATACAATATGGTTTAATAACTTTTGATTCTTGCTCCCTTCTCTTTCCTCCCTTTAGCTCTTGGCTGACCTAACCAAGACTGGAGCCACTCCCTTATTTTCCACCAAAGAATGTGTTCACCCGTCTACCCTACAATAGCCTGATGTTTCTAATCAAATCTAAGGATGTGGAATTTAGTTTGAAAACATCAGCATTTCAGTATAGATGAGTGACTACAGGTGTCACTCTCTGCTTCTTCAAACACATTAAAAATAATTGAAGTGATTTCTTCAAGTTCAGATTGTTTTAGTAGTTTTGGCTAATTTAATCAGTCAAATATCATTTGCTTTAAATTAAGTATTTTTCTTTTGTAATATTTTAATTAGTATGTGCATAGATAAACTTCATTTCCTATGCACAAATTCAACTCAATTTGTTGAAAAACCAGACTCTCTTTTGCAGGTGGCAGTATTGGGCACCACAGAGTTTTGCTGTCTATTTCTTTAGACTGGAATGTCTTTTACATAACGGATGTTCAGTATAGTTCAGTATAGTTCAGATAGTTCAGTATAGTTACTGAATTGAACTACTGAATTGATCTATGATTTAAAATAGTGAAACCAGTATGTAAGTTTAGACAGGCTGACAATTTATACAGCAATTCAAGGGTTCAGAGGCAGTGTCATAGTAGAGGCTCAGTATCTGCAAAAGAATCAGATGATTTCAGGATTCTCCTCTCTTATCCAAGAGAAAGTACATGCTAGTCATAGATATATGCAGGAGCTCTTACTTTTGCTAAGAAAGAAAATATTTGGTGGTTTTATCTCTCTTATAGTTAAAATGTCAAGAATGCCAAATGCTGCCAGTTTAATGGTTTGTTAGCTACCTCCTTTTAAGAAAGCAAGATTGTCAACTTTCTAGAGTAACATTCAGTATTTAGGCCTCCCTTAAGTAAATGATAGATTCAAGCTTTCAGAATTGAAACTAATTTGTTTAGGTATTTTCAGACTGGGGAATGTTAGCTTTTCCATAGTGGCACAATCTTTTTGTTTCACTTCTTTGCAGGGACAAGTGGCAGCTATCTACAGTACTCTTGAAATCTGTTCTAGCCTTCAATTTGTAAGGCAGTAGCTGTACTCTTGCCTGGAAAATCCCAGGGGCGGGAGAGCCTGGTGGGCTGACGTCTATGGGGTTGCACAGAGTCGGACACGACTGAAGCTGCTTAGCAGCAGTAGCAGTAGCAGTCATAGATAAAGAGCCAGTGCTTCTTTGCTCTGGTGACAGATGCACGGATATTAGACTACAAATTCATTTGGTCAGATGAATCACAAAGAACATATGGATGGCATCAATATTTTGTTAACCATATTAGACATATTAATATTTACTATAAAATATTGGTATAATTGACAATTAAAAGTAGATACGTAAATGGTATCATGAGTCTGGGAAACTGGGAAGCAAGTGAGAATATTATTAAAGTGATCCAGGCTTATTTCACTCAATAATATATTAGATTTTGCCCTGTTCTTCTATGGAACATGAGTTTTGCCTTTTTTAAATTTATTTTTTAATTGAAGGAAAATTGCTTTACAACCTTGTGTTGGTTTCTGCTGTACAACAATACAAATCAGTCATAATTATATCTATCTATAATATCTATATCTATCTATCTCTATACCCCACCTCATGAGGAGCTTTGTCTTTTTTAAAGTTTATTTTATAGTATTCCATTTTAAGCACTTACCACAATTTATCAATTTCAGTATCGATGAATATTTCCCTCCCCAGTTTGGGACTCTTGGGAATAATGATTCTATTAACATCCTTGAATTCGTCTTGTGGTGTACATCTGAATGCAATTCTGTCAGGAATACATCTAGGAATGGAATCGTTGGCTATGTATAAGTCTAATATTACAAAAGATTGCCAAACAATTGACAAAGTAATTGTTTTCCTTTATTTGCCCATTGGGAGTGTATAAAAAGTCCTATACTATTGAATTTGCACCAACACTTTGTATGGTCTTTTAACTGAGATGGGGAAACAGTGGAAACAGTGTCAGACTTTATTTTGGGGGGCTCCAAAATCACTGCAGATGGTGACTGCAGTCATGAAATTAAAAGACGCTTACTCCTTGGAAGGAAAGTTATGACCAACCTAGATAGCATATTCAAAAGCAGAGACATTACTTTGCCAACAAAGGTTCGTCTAGTCAAGGCTATGGCTTTTCCTGTGGTCATGTATGGATGTGAGAGTTGGACTGTGAAGAAGGCTGAGAGCCGAAGAACTGATGCTTTTGAACTGTGGTGTTGGAGAAGACTCTTGAGAGTCCCTTGGACTGCAAGGAGATCCAACCAGTCCATTCTGAAGGAGATCAGCCCTGAGATTTCTTTGGAAGGAATGATGCTAAAGCTGAAACTCCAGTACTTTGGCCACCTCATGGGAAGAGTTGACTCATTGGAAAAGACTCTGATGCTGGGAGGGATTGGAGGCAGGAGGAGAAGGGGACGACAGAGGATGAGATGGCTGGATGGCATCACTGACTCGATGGACGTGAGTCTCAGTGAACTCCGGGAGTTGGTGATGGACAGGGAGGCCTGGCATGCTGCGATTCATGGGGTCGCGAAGAGTCGGACACGACTGAGCGACTGATCTGATCTGATCTGATTCTTACAGGTGTTAATGGGTGATCTGCAGTTTAAATTTTAATTGTTTATCTCATTGGCAAAGATGTTAAAAAATATTAAATATTTTAAATGCGAATTTAGTATCCTTCCTGAAGTACTCATATGGTGTTACATAAGAGTATACAGCAAAGTGACTCAGTCATGTGTGTGTGTGTATATATATATATATACACACACACACATACATATGTGGTGGTTTAGTTGCTAAGTCATGTTTGACTGTGTGACTCCATGGACTGTAGCCTGCTTGGCTCCACTGTCCATGGGATTTCCCAGGCAAGAAAACTGGAGTGGGTTGCAATATCAGGGGCATCTTCTCAGTCTAGGGATCAAAGCTGCATCTCTTGCCTTTCCTGCTTGGCAGGCAGATTCTTTACTATACATATGAATATACACATATATGCATAAGGATATGTAATTATTTTCCACCATGCTGTGCTGTACTCACTTGCTTCAGTGGTGTCCAACTCTTTGACCTATGGACTGTAGCCCGCCAGTCTCTTCTGTCTATGGGATTCTCCAGGCAAGAATAGTGGAATGCATTGTCATGCCCTCCTCCAGGGGAATCTTTCCAATTCAGGAATCAAACCCATATCTCTGGTGTCTCCTTCATTAAGGCAGGTTCTTTACCCACTGAGCCACCTGAGAAGCCCTATTTTCCACTACTGGTTATTAAAAGATACTGAATATAGTTTTCTGTGTAATATAGTAAATCTTCAAGCATTAGCTTATTTATTTTATGTATAACAGATTGTGAATATTCCTAATTAATCCCTCCAACCCATTTCTTCTTTGGTAACCATAAGTTTATTTTCTATGTCTGTGAGTCTGTTTATGTTTTGTACATAGATTCATTTGTATTATTTTTTGATTTCACATATAAATGATATGTAAAATTTGTCTTTGTCTGACTTACTTCAATAACTATAGTATTCTCTAGGTCCATCCATGTTGCTGCAAATGGCAATATTTCATTATTTTCTATGACTGAGTAATATTCCATTGTATTTACAAAATATCTTCTTAAGTCATTTGTCTGTTGATAGGCACTTGGGTTGTTTCCATGTCTTGGCTATTGTAGATAGTGTTGCTAGGAACACTGGCATGCATTTATTTTGAGTTAGAGTTTTCATCTTTTTTAGATATACACCCAGGAGAGGGACTGCTGGATCACATGGTATCTCTACTTTTTATTTTTTGTAAGGTAACTGCAAACTGTTTTGCACAGGGACTGCACTAGTTTATATTCCCACCAATAGTGTAGGAGGGTTCTATTTTCTGCACACTCTATCCAGCATATTTAATTTATAGACTTAATGACAGACATTCTGAAAGATGTGGGGTGATATCACACTGTGGTTTTGATTTGCATTTATCTAATAATTAGTAATGTTGAGCATCTTCTCATGTGGCCATTGGCCATCTGTACGTCTTCTTTTGTGAAATTTCTATTTAGGTCTTCTCTCCATTTTTGATTGGGTTCTTTGTATTTTTTTATACTGAGTTGTAATAGCTGCTTGTATATTTTAGATATTAATTTTCCTTTTCCTATTTGCTTTTGTAGCTCTTTATTCATTTCTTCCTTTTGTTGGCCCTTTTGTGGCTCGATGGGGTTTTTTGTATCAATAGCATGCTTGATTTCCTTTTGTTTTGGTTTTTTTGAATCTTTTGTATGTTTTTTAACTTGTAGCTACTCTGGAGTTCAAGTATGTTGACCCATACCTATATCCACTTGATTTAAACTGATAGTCATATAAGTTCAAACATCCTAAAAGATCTGTATTTTTATACTGTGTTCCCCATTTTGTGATTTTTGATGTTCTGTTTTACATCTTCATGCTTAACCTTCTGCTGCTATCAGTAGTTATAATAACTATTACAAAAATTTTAAATTATTTAAAAATCTATGTATTGGCTTATTTAAATGCTATTCAATCCTTTTATATATTTGCCTTTCAGATTTGTTTTTTTCCTTTGCTACAGATTCTTGCTTCTTTTCTATTTAGAGACCTTTTCATATTTTTTTTTTTCATTTCATTCATTTTTTTTTTCATTTCATTCATTCATGACCTTTTCATATTTCTTTTAGGCTATGTGCTGTTCTTAGGCACATAGTCATGTTCAACTCTTTGCGATCCCATGAACTGTAGCCTGGCAGGCTCCTCTGTCCATGGGGACATTCCAGACAAGAACACTGGATTGGGTAACCATGCCATTCTCCAGGGGCTCTTTCCAACCCAGGGATCGAACCCAGGTCTCCCTCATTGCAGGCGGATTCTTTAGTCTTATTCACCGGGGAAGCCCAATATTTCTTTTACATTAGGTTTAGTATTGATGAGTCTTTTTAGTTTTTGCTTTTCTGAGAAATTCTTTATCTCTCTTATTCTCAATGATATTCCTGCTGACTAGAGTGTCCTGATTTGCAGGTTTTTCCTTTTCAAACTTTGATATGTCATGCCACTTCCTTCTGATTTGCAAGGTTGCTGCAGAAAAATCAGGCAAAAATATAGGGCACTGAAAGACAAACTCCCAAGGTCAGTGGGTGCACAAAATGCTGCTGGAGAAGAGTGGAGAAATAACTCCAGAAAGAATGAAGAGATAGAGCCAAAGCAAAAACAAGGCCCAGTTGAGGATGTGACTGGGGATGGAAGTAAAGTCCAATGCTGTAAAGAACAATATTGCATAGGAACTTGGAATGTTAGGTCCATTTATCAACTTAAACTGGAAGTGGTCAAACAAGAAATGGTAAGAGTGAACATTGACATTTTAGGAATCAGTGAATTAAAATGGACTAAAATGAACATTGGGGTACACGTGTCTCTTTCCCTTCTGGTTTCCTCAGTGTGTATGCCCAGCAGTGGGATTGCTGGATCATAAGGCAGTTCTATTTCCAGTTTTTTAAGGAATCTCCACACTGTTCTCCATAGTGGCTGTACTAGTTTGCATTCCCACCAACAGTGTAAGAGGGTTCCCTTTTCTCCACAGCCTCTCCAGCATTTATTACTTGTAGACTTTTGGATCGCAGCCATTCTGACTGGTGTGAAATGGTTCCTCATAGTGGTTTTGATTTGCATTTCTCTGATAATGAGTGATGTTGAGCATCTTTTCATGTGTTTGTTAGCCATCTGTATGTCTTCTTTGGAGAAATGTCTATTTAGTTCTTTGGCCCATGTTTTGATTGGGTCATTTATTTTTCTAGAGTTGAGCTGTAGGAGTTGCTTGTATATTTTTGAGATTAGTTGTTTGTCAGTTGCTTCATTTGCTATTATTTTCTCCCATTCTGAAGGCTGTCTTTTCACCTTGCTAATAGTTTCCTTTGTTGTGCAGAAGCTTTTAAGGTTAATTAGGTCCCATTTGTTTATTTTTGCTTTTATTTCCAATATTCTGGGAGGTGGGTCATAGAGGATCCTGCTATGATGTACCCCAATGTTCATCGCAGCACTGTTTATAATAGCCAGGGCATGGAAGCAACCTAGATGTCCATCAGCAGATGAATGGATAAGAAAGCTATGGTACATATACACAATGGAGTATTACTCAGCCATTAAAAAGAATACATTTGAATCAGTTCTAATGAGGTGGATGAAACTGGAGTCTATTATACAGAGTGAAGTAAGCCAGAAAAAAAAAAAAAAACACCAATACAGTATACTAATGCATATATATGGAATTTAGAAAGATGGTAACAGTAACCCTGTGTACGAGACAGCAAAAGAGACACTGATGTATAGAACAGTCTTATGGACTCTGTGGGAGAGGGAGAGGGTGGAAAGATTTGGGAGAATTGCATTGAAACATGTAAAATATCATGTATGAAACGAGTTGCCAGTCCAGGTTCGATGCACGATACTGGATGCTTGGGGCTACTGCACTGGGACGACCCAGAGGGATGGTATGGGGAGGGAGGAGGGAGGAGGGTTCAGGGTGGGGAACACATGTATACCTGTGGCAGATTCATTTTGATATTTGGCAAAACTAATACAATTATGTAAAATTTAAAAATAAAATAAAATAAAAAAAAATAAAATGGACTGAAATGGGGAAATTTAATCAAATGATCATTATATCTACTACTGTGGGCAAGAATCCCTTAGACAAAATAAAGTAGCCCTTGTAGTCAACAAAAGTGTCTGAAATGCATATTTGGGTGCAGTCTCAAAAATGACTGAATGATCTCTATTCGTTTCCAAGGAAAATCATTCAACATCACAGTAATCCAAGTCTATGCCCCAACCACTGATGCCAAAGAAGCTGAAGTTGAATGGTTCTATGAAGACCTACAAGACCTTCTAAAACTAACACCAAAAAATATGTCCTTTTCATCAGAGGGGTTTGGAATGCAAAAGTAGACAGTCAAAAGATACCTGGAGCAACAGGAAATTTGGCCTCAGAACACAAAATGAAGCAGGGCAAAGGCTTAGAGAGTTTTGCCAGGAGAGCCCCCTGGTCATAGTTAATACCCTCTTCCAATAACACAAGAGACGACTTACACATGTACATCACCAGATGGTCAATACCAATATCAGATTGATTATATTTTTTTCAGTCAAAGATGGAGAAGCTCTATACAGTCAGCAAAACAAGACTGGGAACTGATTGTGGCTCAGATCATAAACTCCTTATTGCCAAATTCAGGTTTAAATAGAAGAAAGTAGGGAAAACCAGTGGACCATTCAGGTATGACCTAAATCAAATCCCTTACAATTATACAGTGGAAGTGACAAATAGATTGAAGGGAGTGGATCTGATAGACAGAGCACCTGAAGAACTATGGATGGAGGTTTGTGAAATTGTACCAGAGGCAGTGATAAAAACCATTCCCAAGAAGAAGAAATGTAAAAAGGCAAAATGGTTGTCTGAGGAGGCCTTACAAATATCTGAGAAAAGAAGAGAAGTAAAAGGCAAAGGAGAAAAGGAAAGATATTTCCATCTGAATGCACAGTTCCAAAGAACAGCAAGGAGAGATAAGAATACCTTCCTCAGTGATCAATGCAAAGAAATAGATGAAAACAAAAGAATGGGAAAAACTAGACATGTCTTCAAGAAAATTAGAGAAACCAAGGGAACATTTCATGCAAAGATGGGCACAATAAAGGACAGAAGCAGAAGAAATTAAGAAGACATGGCAACAATACACAGAAGAACTATACAAAAAGGATCTTCATGACTCAGATAATCACGATGGTGTGATCACTCACCTAGAGCCGGACATCCTGGATACAAAGTCAAGTGGGACTTAGGAAGCTTCACTATGAACAAAGCTAGTGGAAGTGATGGGAATCCAGGTGAGATATTTCAAATCCTAAAAGATGATGCTGTGAAAGTGCTGCACTTAATATACCAGCAAATCTGGAAAAGTCAGCAGTAGCCATAGGACTGAAAAAAGGCAGTTTTCATTCCAATCTCAAAGAAAGGTAATGCCAAAGAATGTTCTACTACTGCACAATTGCACTCATCTCACATGCTAGCAAAGTAATGCTCAAAATTCTCCAAGTGAGGCTTCAACAGTACATGAACCGAGAACTTTCAGATCTTCAAGCTGGGTTTAGAAAAGGCAGAGGAACTAGAGATCAAATTGCCAACATCCGTTTGATCACAGAAAAAGCAAAACAATTCTAGAAAAACATCTACCTCTGCTTTATTGACTAATCCAAATCCTTTGACTGTGTGGATGACAACAAACTTTGGAAAAATCTTCAGGAGGTGGGAATACCAGACTACCTGATCTGCCTCCTGATAAATCTGTATGCAGGTCAAGAAGCAACAGTTAGATCAGGACATGGAACAACTGCTGGTTCCAAACTTGGAAAGGAGTGGATCAAGGCTGTATATTGTCACCCTGCTTATTTAACTTATATGCAGTGTACATCATGCGAAATGCCAGATTGGATGAAACACAAGCTGCAATCAAGATGGGAGGGAGAAATATCAACAACCTCAGATATGCAGATAACACCACCCTATGGCAGAAAGCAAAGAAGAACTCTTGATGAAAGTGAAAGAGGACAGTGAAAAAGTTGGCTTAAAACTCAGCATTCAAAAAACAAAGATCATGATATCCAGTCCCATCACTTCATGGAAATAGATTGTGAAATAATGGAAACAGTCAGTTTTTCTTCTCTTGGGCTCCAAAATCACTGCAGATGGTGACTACAGCCATGAAATTAAAAGACACTTGTTCCTTGGAAGAAAAGCTGTGACAAAACTAAACAGCATGTTAAAAAGCAGAGAGATTACTTTGCCGATAAAAGTCTGTCTAGTCAAAGCTATGGTTTTTTTCAGTGACTGAGCTGAACTGAACTGAATTTAGTTGTCTAGGAGATCTTCTGCCAGTTCTCAGTTGGTTTTCTGTGAGAAATGTTATACATGTAGATGTATTGTTGATGTATTTGTGGGAGGAAGTGAGCTCCATATTTTCTTACTCTATGATCTTGATCACCCTCCCTATATAATTTTTAATCTTTTATTTTTTTAACTAGGACTTTGCCTTTCCTTTCATGATTGTAGGTATTTTGCTTGTATGTTTTTGTTTGTTTTTAATATACACACTAAATAAAAATGCTTTGTCCTGTTGATACATTGCAAATATCTTCAACTCTAAGACTTACTTTTCCATTGTCATAATGTTATCTCCTGATAAACAGAATTATTTTTTTAATGTTGTTGTTCTGTCACTAAGTCATGTCCAACTCTTTGTGACTCCATGGACTGCAGCACACCAGGCTTCTCTGTCCTTCATTATCCCCTGTGCTTTGCTCAAATTCATGTCCATTGAGGCAGTGATGCCATCCAACCATCTCATTTTCTGTTGCCCCCTTCTCCTCCTGCCTGAAATCTTTCCCAGTATCAGGGTCTTTTCCAATGAGTTGGCTGTTCACATCAGGTGGCCAAAGTATTGGAGCTTCAGCTTCAGCATCTGTCATTCCAGTGTATATTCAGAGTTCATTTCCTTTAGAATTAACTGGTTTGATCTCTTGCTGTCAAAGGATTCTCAGAAGTCTGCAATTTGAAAGTACCAGTTTTTCAGAGTTCAGCCTTCTTTGTGGTCCAGCTCTCGCATCTGTACTTGACTACAGGATAATCATAGGTTTGACTACATGGACCTTTGTCGGCAAAGTGATCTCTCTGCTTTTTAATATGCTGCTTAGATTTGTCATAGCTTTTCTTCCAAGGAATGAGTGTCTTAATTTCATGGCTACAGTCACCACCTGACAGAGACACTGCTCAGAGAACGAAAGTTGCTCCCAGAAAGTCAGCTCATCACGTTGTGGCCCACTTCTCTGAGATTCTGGCCCCTTAAGTCCTAATAGCTTTAGCAACTCTCCAGTGACTTCAAACAAATCCCTTCCTGCCTTTGTAGTTTTAGCTGTCTGTTCTAGCCCTTCTCTCTAGGAATGTTAGTCAGCCAAAGCTATTGGGAAATTCCCGGCAAACTGGTTTTGATCATTCAAGAGTTACACATTGTTCTGAGTGTCAGAACGGAGTGATTTAACAAGTATTGCATAGTTTTAATAAAATCCATAAAAAAACAAGGAAAAAATTGTTATATGTGTGAAATCCTAAATAGGCAACCCAAAAGCACTACACCAATGGAATGGTTCTCATTTCTGAAACATAATTGAAACAGGATAAAAAAAAAATCAAGTTTTTCAGAGTCTGAGAATGGATCACATATGATATAAACTGGCAAAAAAAAAAAAACAAAAACCCACCTTATCAATATATAGTTGCTTGGATTTAAAATGTAAAGGATATACTGATTGCAGCATAGAGGAACTTCTTTTGCAATCAGTGGAAGTCCTGAAATACTACTACTCCTTAGTTTTCTGACTAGAACAGAGCCAAGAAATAGGATTGTGCTGTAATCAAATGTATAGTGAGTGAAAGCTTCAATGACAAGAAGTAACAATTTTACAGACGTTGAGATGTTGCTTATCATGAGGTTCAGGAACTGTTACTGTTGGACAGTCTACTTCAATTTTATTCTGACAAGGGGCATTATTAAAGAGCTGGCTATTGCCAACAAGATTAGGACAATGAAAACAAACTTATTAAAATAACTTTAAAATCTTGTTAATCACTTTTGGCTGAAATTATATTTAGGATGCAAATTCAAAAAATCCTGTATTCTCTATTTGCTATATTAATTCTTTCAGGACTAGATCTAATACCAAATTAAATGTAAATCAAACCACTCATTCCTTTTCAGAGTTAGGACAATATTCAAATGTTTTAGAGGGGAGGAGAAAACATCTATGCTTCTATTTTATGCAATAGAGTTGTATTTTCCTAAAAATAGTGTTCAAATTTTTAAAAATTTGGAGAAACATTATTTTAAAGTTGTGAAATATATATTTTAAGTCTGAAAAAATCTATATATAGAAAGTCATATTGCTACAATATTTTTATTATGAAGAATGCATCTATTCATGCTCTAATAATTGGATGTTAACCATAAATTCCTATATATTTTAGAGACCCTGTAGAAGTTTATAAACATAAATAAAAGCATTACATATACAAACAGCAACAATTGGGAAAGCCAATGAGAGAAATGATTTTATTTCCAGACATGCAACCCCTTTACTATCATGATTTGTAAATGTAGAGGCTGCTGACTCATTGGTGACTTACATACTCATGACAGAGTAAAATTATGACTCAGTTATTCCATTTCTTACTCACCCTTGTTTATAATTTGGTATTATTTAATTCATTATTTTACATAATTTATAAACACTTCTTCATTTTTCATGAATGTAAATCTATTCTTTTATAAACTCTGTATATTTGTTTCCTGTATCTAATTAGACACTTTCTAATGTGCCAAACTCATTTCTCTCTGTTCTTTTATGATTTAACTTCCTATGTATGTTGTGTTGTGGTGTGAAGGATTTACATGAGAATTAGAAAACGCAAAATCTAATCCTTGTTGTCCAACTACTGACTGATTTGGGTTAGGTAAGACACCTTGTAGTCTTTGAGTTGTTTTTAGAATGAAGTAATTTTTTATATATGGTCTCTGAGTTTTAATTCAAATTATATGAATTGACTCCATCTTTTCCCCTTTCATTTAGACTAACCTTACATTATAACTTGGAGAAGGCAATGGCACCCCACTCCAGTACTCTTGCCTGGAAAATCCCATGGGCAGAGGAGCCCGGTAGGCTGCAGTCCATGGGGTCGCTGAGGGTCGGACACGACTGAGCGACTTCCCTTTCACTTTTCACTTTCATGCATTGGAGAAGGAAATGGCAACCCACTCCAGTGTTCTTGCCTGGAGAATCTCAGGGACGGGGGAGCCTGGTGGGCTGCCGTCTATGGGGTCGCAAAGAGTCGGACACGACTGAAGTGACTTAGCAGCAGTAGCAGTACATTATAACTTACATTATTCTCAACTGGAAAGAGTTTAACATTTATTTCACTGAACTTTTGTTTATATCTAAAACTATTAGACTCCAGACTCTCAGGAAATCTGATTAGTTATTTTATAGCTTTTGGATATTGTGATTGACTTTATCTCCCATGTGTATTTCAGGTGAGCTGATTATGCAATAAAAGAAAAAAAACATTTTTAAAGAAAACATACTGTCAAAGATTTTACTAACATATGGATGACCAATTGCCCAAGCATCATTTATTCAGAAGTCTTTCTGCATTGATTTGTAACTTCAGCTTTGCTGAAAATTTAGTTTATATTTGTATCCATCTGTTTCAGGGTACAATATTCTGTTACATTGTTCAAATTATTCATTTTCTTAATTATTACAGTTTCAAATTAAGGCTTGATATCTGGCAAAGCAAATTCAGCCACAGTTTTCTCCTGTTACAGTATTGTCTTTTCTCAACCCTTTGAACTTCCATATATATTTTAGAATTTACAAATAAGTTCTACCAAAAAGACTTTTTTGGTCTTGATCAGGATTACACTGACTCATAGATCAAAGTGGGGAAAATGAGATTGTTAAAATATTGAATATTCCAACTCATGAACAAGGTATATTTCTCCATTAGATGAGTCTCTCATTATTTTATTATATTAATAGCTTTACACAATATGCACACATATTGTGCCCATATTTTGTTAAGTCTAATTCTAGGTCCTTGATATTTGTTTACCCCATTTTAAATTATATATATTATATATATATATATATATGTATGTATATGCATACACATAAACGCATTAGTATAATTCAGGTACATATATTTTTCTGATTGTTGCTCATGATGATCTTTGTATGTATTGTTACTTTTGAATAGACAGAATCTTGTCTATGAAAACACTTGAAGCCTAGGATGAAGATGGGTTCTTTCAGAGAGAATTTACATTGACTTTTTAAAAATTTATTTTTTTAAATTGAAGGATAATTGCTTTATAGAATTTTGTTGTTTTCTGTCAAGCATCAACATGAATCAGCCATAAGTGTACATATGTACCCTCCCTTGTGAAACTGTCTCCCATCTCCCTCCCCTCCCCACCCCTCTAGGTTGATACAGAGCCCCTGTCTGAGTTCCCTGAGACATACAGCAAATCCACTGGATATCTGTATTACATATGGTAGTTAAGTTTCCGTGTTACCGTCAGTCATCTGGAGGCACTGAGTCTAGGGGATTTTAAAGTAAATTCTTGGCTTAAGGGGTTTTAGGATCACCTTTTTGGACTATGTTATGAACTCACTGGAAAAGACCCTGATGCTGGGAAAGATTTAGGGCAGGAGGAGAAGGGGACGACTGAGGACGAGATGGTTGGATGGCATCACCAACTCAATGGACATGGGTTTGGGTGGACTCCGAGAGTTGGTGATGGACAGAGAGGCCTGGCGTGGTGTGGTTCATGGGGTTGCACAGAGTCGGACATGACTGAGCGACTGAACTGAACTGAACTGATGAACTCAGGCTGTCAACCTGTACAATATCTGACTTATGGTTAGAAATCAAGTGATTTTTAAAAAATCTTTTGTGCCAAGTTTTAGGACAGTCTGCTTCCTAGTAGCACTCAGTTTGGGGAAGGGGATTTCTAGCCCATCCTTACAAAACAAGTAAAGATTTTTGGTGGGTGGGCTTTAAAGCAGTCTTCAACTCTATCCATCACCTCAGGTTCTGAAGTTGAGTTCTTGTAGCATCCAAGTTCCACAAGTTTGCAAAAGCGGATGCTCAAATTCAATGAATTAATAAAAAATTCCCCAGGAAAAGGCAAATTTAGTGTCCTTTTAATTTTGGCCTGAATTCTTAATTTCTTGCCAGTTCTTGGGAGAATTTATTTTTATACAATTTTTGCATTGGGTCACCTGGGCCCTTGGATATCCATATTAAGTGAAGCAGTGTTTTCACATGTGCATTTATTTAATGCTATTTAATTATATATGAATATTATTTCAATAAAAGCAACATTTCAATTTTTAAAATTAGCGCTAGGATAATAATAATTATGATATAATAGATAATTAATAACTACTATATTGCTATTATTTCCAAAATCTGGTCACTGAAAAATGTCTACAAGCAATGGCATCCCAAAAGGACTAAACATATTCAAACATGATTTAGCCCTCAAATATTATTCCCCATTAAACACAACCATGGATTTTGCAAAATATATCGATTTCAACCATGAAACAGAAAACACACAATGAACCTTGAGAATTTCAGCAAGTCATGAAGTATTTATCAATTGTTATTTTGTGAGAACAACATGGAGTCCAATATAAAAGAGCTCATATTTTCCAAATACTGGGTAATCTGAACATCAAAAAGAATTATTAATGGTAATTGTATAAAGCACATTAAAACTGTATACTGAATTAATAGTGTAGAGAAAGAATATGTGAAAGAAAAACAAAAAAAGTAAAATTAAGAGGAAGGGGTAGAGAAGCTCACTGTACACAACTGGAAATAACCTGACACCAATTCCTTACTCTTAAAATCAGCAACTAAATATTTAGGAGTATATATAACCATCCGCTGGATCATCGAAAAAGCAAGAGTTCCAGAAAAACATCTATTTCTGTTTTATTGACTATGCCAAAGGCTTTGACTGTGTGGATCACAATAAACTGTGGAACATTCTGAAAGAGATGGGAATACTAGACCACCTGACCTGCCTCTTGAGAAACCTATATGCAGGTCAAGAAGCAACAGTTAGAACTGGACATGGAACAACAGACTAGTTCCAAATAGGAAAAGGAGTACGTCAAGGCTGGATATTGTCACCCTGTTTATTTAACTTATATGCAGAGTACATCATGAGAAACGCTGGGCTGGAAGAAGCACAAGCTGAAATCAAGATTGCCAGGAGAAATATCAATAACCTCAGATATGCAGATGACACCACCCTTATAGCAGAAAGTGAAGAGGAACTCAAAAGCCTCTTGATGAAAGTGAAAGAGGAGAGTGAAAAAGTTGGCTTAAAGCTCAACATTCAGAAAACGAAGATCATGGCCTCTGGTCCCATCAGTTCATGGGAAATAGATGGGGAAACAGTGGAAACAGTGTTAGACTTTATTTTTCTGGGCTCCAAAATCACTACAGATGGTGACTGCAGCCATGAAATTAAAAGATCCTTGCTCCTTGGAAGGAAAGTTACGACCAACCTAGATAGCATATTCAAAAGCAGAGATATTACTTTGCCAACAAAGGTCCGTCTAGTCAAGGCTATGGTTTTTCCTGTGGTCATGTATGGATGTGAGAGTTGGACTATGAAGAAAGCTGAGTGCCGAAGAATTGATGCTTTTGAAGTGTGGTGTTGGAGAAAACTCTTGAGAGTCCCTTGGACTGCAAGGAGACCCAACCAGTCCATTCTAAAGGAGGTCAGTCCTGGGTGTTCTTTGGAAGGACTGATGCTAAAGCTGAAATTCCAATACTTTGGCCACCTCATGCAAAGAGTTGACTCATTGGAAAAGACTCTGATGCTGGGAGGGATTGGAGGCAGGAGGAGAAGGGGACGACAGAGGATGAGAAGGCTAGATAGCATCACTGACTCGATGGACATGAGTTTGAGTGAACTCTGGGAGTTGGTAACGGACAGGGAGGCCTGGCGTGCTGCGATTCATGGGGTTGCAAAGAGTCCGACACGACTGAGCGACTGAACTGAACTGATAACCAAAGATATGAAAGACCTACACTCTGACAATTATAAGACACTCATGAAGGAAACTTCTGCTGCTAAGTTGCTTCAGTCATGTCCAACTCTGTGCGATGGAAACTGAAGATGATGCAAATAAACAGAAATGTATTTCATGTTCATGGATTGGGTGAATTAATATAGTTAAAGTGATAGTAGTACTCAAATCGGAGAAGGCAATGGCACCCCACTCCAGTACTCTTGCCTGGAAAATCCCATGGACGGAGGAGCCTGGTAGGCTGCAGTCCATGGGGTCACTAGGAGTCGGACACGACTGAGTGACTTCACTTTCACTTTTCACTTTCATGCATTGGAGAAGGAAATGGCAACACACTCTAGTGTTCTTGCCTGGAGAATCCCAGGGATGGGGGAGCCTGGTGGGCTGCCATCTCTGGGGTCGCACAGATTTGGACATGACTGAAGCAACTTAGCAGCAGCAGCAGTACTCAAATCAATCTACAGATTTAATGCAATCCCTATCAAAATACCCATGATACTTTTCACAGAACTAGAAGAAATAATCCTAATATGGAATCACAAAAGACTCCAAAGTGTCAAAGCAATCTACTGAAAAAGAACAGAGTTGGAAGTAACATACTCCCTTACACCAGATTATACTACTAAGCTATAGTAAGCAAAATAGTATGGGATGAACACAAAAACAGACACATAGATCAGTGGAACAGAATAAAGGGATCAGAAATGAACCCACACACCTAGATCAATGTCTGACAAAAGAGGCAAACATATACAATGCAGGAAAGATAGAATCTTAAATAAATGGTGCTGGGAAACCTGGAACAGCTACAAGTAAAGAATGAAATCTGAACATATTCTCATACCGTATACAATAGGAAAAACCAAAAAAATTGGTTAAAACCTTTAATGTAAAACCAGAACTCATAGATTTCTAGAACACACTTTGACATAAATCAGCGCGATATTTTCTTTGCACCTGCACTTAAGGATAAGGAAACAAAACCCAAATTAACAAATGTGACCTAACAAAAATTAAAAGGTTATGCATAATGAAGGAATCCAGCAACAAAATGAAAAGGCAACCTACTGAAGAAAATACTTGCAAATTATATGACCAATAAATGGTCAATATCCAAGATATATAAACAGTTCACACAACTCAATATCAAAAAAGCCAATAAACAAATAAAAAAAATGGACAGAAGTCCTGAATCTATATTTTTACAAAGAAGGTGTTAAGATATCCAACAGGCACATGAAAAAATGCTCAGCATTGCTAATCCTCAGAGAAATGTAAATCAAAACCACTATGAGGTACTACCTCACCTTTATCAAAATGGCTATCATCAAAATGTCTGCAAATAACTGTTGATGAGAAGGTGCAGAAAGGGAACCCTAGTGTAGTGTAGATGGGATATAAATTAGTGCAGCCACCATGGAAAATAGCATGGAGATCCCTAAAATAAATAAATAGAATACCATATAAAATATGTTAGAATATAATACTGCATAAAAAAATACCATATAATCTAGCAATTCTACTCCCAGTATATACGTGAAGAAAATGAAAACACTGATTCAGAAAGATACAGGCCCCTTAATATACCAAGTAGTGCTATTTACAAGAGCCAAGATATTGAACTAAACTAAGCGCCCATCAACAGATAAATGGATAAGCAAGAAATAGTATACATATGCAACAGAATATTGTTCAGTCATAAAAAGAATAAAATTATGAAATTCTGCTATCTGCAACAACATAGATGAATCTGGAGGGTATTATGCTTAGTGAAATAAGTCAGAGAAAAATAAAGTCTGTGTTATCACTTATATGTGAAATCTAAAAACTAAAATGAATAAATATAAAAAGCAGAAATAGCCACAAACTAGCAGTTGTCAATGAGGAGAGGAAAAGTGGGGACACTGAGATAGAGGTATGGGATTAAGACGCATAAACAACTATGTATAAAATAAGTAATCCCTATGCCAGCATTTTAACTTTAGTTAAGGCTTCCTAAATTTTGGACATATTTATATACTTCTGGATTAACAATATATGATAAGTGGATATAGGAGATATCCACTCAACATCAGTAAAAACAGATTTAGAGCAGAAACTTTTTCACTGATAAAATAACTACAGAAACCATTAAACAATGGCTTTTAGTTCCTAGTGCCTGAAGTTCAAAAGAGGAAGGATTAACTTGTATCAAATCATCTGTTTTTGTCCAAATCATTTTTCAACCAAATTTGGAATTTATGAATGGGACTGATAAATTTTTCTTGGAAGTAGCTGTAATTCTCCGAAGACCAAAACTGTGGGTATACCTAAAAAGCTTGTCTGGCTTCAATTTACTGAAATATTTTGACTTACCAATTGACCTTTTCATCCTCAAATGCTAAGGATCCCTTGACCTCATACACCAAGCATTCTGGAGTATGAAGTCAAGAGGGCCCTAGGAAGCATTACTATGAACAAGCAAGTGGAAGTGATGAAATACTAGCTGAGCTATTTCAAATCCTAAAATGATGATGTTATAAAAGTGCTGCACTCAATATGTCAGCAGATTTGGAAACGTCAGCAGTGGCCACAGGACTGGAAAAGGTCAGTTTCATTCCTATCCCAAAGAAAGACAAAGTCAAAGAATGTTCAAACTACCATACAATTGAGTTCATTTCACATGTTAGCAGAGTTATGCTCAAAATCCTTCAAGCTAGGCTTCAGCAGTACATGAACTAACCACCTTCCCTGTCTCCTGAGAAACCTGCAGGTCAAGAAGCAACAGTTACAATTGGACATGGAACATTGGACTGGTTCAAAATTCAGAAAGGAGTTGTTTTTGGTTTCATTTTTTAACAAAATTCAGAAATGTTGTGTATTGTCACCCTGCTTATTTAACTTATATGCAGAATACATCAGGAGAAATGCTAGGCTGGATGAATCACAAGCTGGAATCAAGATTGCTGGGGGGAATATCAACAACCTCAGATATGTAGATTATATCAGTCTAATGGCAGAAAGCAAAGAGAAACTAAAGAGCCTCTTGATGAAGGAAGAAGAGGAGAGTGAAAGAGCTGACTTAAAACTCAACATTCAAAACACTAAGACCTTGGCATCCAGCCTCATTATTTCACAGCAAATAGAACGGGAAAAAGTGGAAGCACTGACAGGTTTTATTTTCTGGGCTCCAAAATCACTGTGGACAGTGACTGCAACCATAAATTAGAAAACATTTGTTCCTTGGGAGGAAAGCTGTGACAAAACAAGGCAGCATATTAAAAAGCAGAGACGCCACTTCGCCAACAAAGTTCCATACAGTCAAAGCTATGCTTTTCCCAGTAGTCATGTATACACATGAGAGTTGGACCATAAAGAGCTGAGTGCTGAAGAATTGATGTTCTTAAATTGTAGTGCTGGAGAAGACTCTTGAGAGTCCCTTGGGCAGCAAGGAGATCAAGTCAATCAATCCTAAAGAAAATCAACCCTGAATATGCATTGGAAGGACTGATGCTGAAGCTGAAGCTCCAATACTTGGCCAACTGGTACAAAGAGCCAACTCATTGGAAAAGACTCTGATGCTGGGGAAGATTGAAGACAAAAGGAGAAGTGGGTAGCAGAGGATGAGATGATTAGATAGCAATCTCCGGCAGAGACAGGAAAATCTTGTAAGCTGCAGTCCACGGGGTCACAAAGAGTTGGACAGGACTTATCAACTTAACTACAATAACAAATTTGAGTGAAAGCACAGAACTAGTACTTATATTATATTTAAAGTTAAAATAAAGCTATACAAAGGCTAATATGAAACACTACTAAAAGGATTAGGATACACTTGGTAAGGGAAAATAAAGAGACAAACTTTATATGCATAAACATAATATTTACATTTAGTTTCAAAATAATAAATTGCATAGTTTAGGAAACTTTTGTTAGTAAATCCAAAAATATCATCAAGGACTTAATTGAATCAAAGTCTTCAAGAGATATGACTAATTTAAGACATCTAAAAAATCTTTAAATGTAGAATTAGAATAGCTCATACTGGTGGGCTACTGTCCATGGGGTTGCAAAGAGTCAGACATGACTGAGTGATTAACACTTCAACTTAACTTTCACTAAATATAATTATATTATATTCTCCTGGCATATTATTTAGGGTATTGTTTTCTATTCTTGGAGTCACATTTGAAGAAAGACTCTAGTAAACTAAATCATGCCAACTAGAGAATACAACTGAAATTATAATGATAAGAGGTCGGGAAATAATTTTACAAACCTTGCAAAGTAATAAACATAACTTTTTGCTTTTTATTTACCCATATGCATAGGCATAAAGCATATGCTTTTTTATTTACCCATAAGCATATGCATAAAACATACACTTTATGCTTTTTTATTTACCCATCCCCTGCTGTATTCCCAACATTATTGCAGAATTTAGCCTTAAAAAAATTGTCAAAAAATTTTACTTCTCAAAAATCTATAGTGCCTCCACTAAGTGCTTATAAGGGTCTACAAAGCTGTGTACAACCCTCTCTCATACACCACTCTGATGTCCCTATCTGCTACTATGCTCCTGTTTATTCACCCTGCTCCAGTCACACTGGCTGCTTTGCTGTGCTCTTTGCCATGGTTCTTCTTTCTACCTGGAACATTGTTCTCCCGAACTGTCACAGAGGTAATTTTCTTACCTCTTTCAAATCCTTGCTCAATACTGCTTAGGTGAAGGCTGCTCTGATAACTCTATTTAAAATTGAAAATTACATCTATTTCAGTGCCTCCCTCCTCTTCCCCCACATTTCTTATTTCCATAGCACTACCAGTGCTTACAAACTACATATTTTACTCATTTATTACGGCTGATGTTTTGTTTATTTGATTTGTCAGTTTTTGGCAGGTGCCCGCGGCAGAGAGGAGCTACCCCACGCCCAAGGTCAGGGGCTGCGACCGAGAGCACCAGGCTGCAATGGCACAGGAGCAGCCGAGAGGAGCTATCCCTCGTCCGAGGTCAGGGGCAGCAGCTGAGAGGAGCTACCCCACATCTGAGGTCAGGGGTGACGGCAGAGAGGAGCAACCCAAAGTCCAAAGAGCGGCAGCTGCAAAGGAACAGGAGGGCCAGAGGAGCAACTCCACGTTCAAGCTCAGGAGGGGTGACCTCGTCCAAGATAAGGAGCAGCAGCTGCACTTTGCTGGAGCAGCCGTGAAGAGATACTCCATGTCAAAGATAAGAGAAACCTAAGTAAGACAGTAGGTGTTGTGAGAGGGCATCAGAGGGCAGACACACTGACCATAATCACAGAAAACTTGCCAATCTGATCACACGGACCCCAGCCTTGTCTAACTCAATGAAACTAAGCCATGTCATGTGGGGCTACCCAAGACAGACGGGTCATGGTGGAGAGGTCTGACAGAGTGTGGTTCACTGGAGAAGGGAATGGCAAACCACTTCAGTATTCTTGCCTTGAAACCCCATGAAAATTATGAAACGGCAAAATGATAGGATACTGAAAGAAGAACTCCCCAGGTCAGTAGGTGCCCAATATGCTACTGGAGATCAGTGGAGAAATAACTCCAGAAAGAATGAAGGGACGGAGCCAAAGCAAAAACAATACCCAGTTGTGGATGTGACTGGTGATAGAAGCAAGGTCCGATGCTATAAAGAGCAATATTGCATAGGAACCTGGAATGTCAGGTCCATGAATCAAGGCAAATTGGAAGTGGTCAAACAGGAGATGGCAAGAGTGAATGTTGACATTCTAGGAATTAGGAAACTAAAATGGACTGGAATGGGTGAATTTAACTCAGATGACCATTATATCTACTACTGTGGGCAGAAATCCCTTAGAAGAAAGGGAGCAGCCACCATGGTCAACAAAAGAGCCTGAAATGCAGTACTTGGATGCAATATCAATGACAGAATGATCTCTGTTCATTTCCAAGGCAAACCATTAAACATGACAGTAATCCAAGTCTATGCCCCAACCAGTAATGCTGAAGAAGCGGAAGTTGAACGGTTTTATGAAGACCTACAAGACCTTTTGGAACTAACACCCAAAAAAGATGTCCTTTTCATTATAGGGAACTGGAATGCAAAAGTAGGAACTCAAGAAACACCTGGAGAAACAGGGAAATTTGGCCTTGGAGTACGGAATGAAGCAGGGCAAAGGCAAATAGAGTTTTGACAAGAGAACACACCAGTCATAGCAAACACCCTCTTCCAACAAGAAGACTGTACACATGGACATCACCAGATGGTCAATACTGAAATCAGATTGATTATATTCTTTGCAGCCAAAGATGGAGAAGCTCTATATAGTCAGCAAAAATAAGACTGGGAGCTGACTGTGGCTCAGATCATGAACTCCTTATTGCCAAATTCAGAATTAAATTGAAGAAAGCGAGGAAAACCACTAGAAAATTCAGGTATGACCTAAATCAAATCACTTATGATTATACAATGGAAGTGACAAATATATTTAAGGGACTAGATTTGATAGACGGAGTGCCTGATGAACTGTAGATGGAGGTTCGTGACATTGTACAGGAGACAGGGATCAAGATCTTCCCCATGGAAAAGAAATGCAAAAAAGCAAAATGGCTGTCTGAGGAAACCTTAAAAATTGCTGTGAAAAGAAGAGAAGCAAATGCAAAGGAGAAAAGGAAAGATATAAGCATCTGAATGCAGAGTTCCAAAGACTAGGAAGGAGAGATTAGAAAGCCTTCCTCAGTGATCAATGCAAAGAAAGAGAGGAAAACAACAGAATGGGAAAGACTAGAGATCTCTTCAAGAAAATTAGAGATACCAAAACATTTCATGCAAAGATGGGCTTGACAAAGGACAGAAATGGTATGGACCTACAGAGCAGAAGATATTAAGAAGAGGTGGCAAGAATACACAGAAGAACTGTAAAAAAAAAAGAGCTTCGCGACCCAGATCACTCTAGGTGAGTGATCACGATGGTGTGATCACTCACCTAGAGCCAGACATCCTGGAATATGAAGTCAAGTGGGCCTTAGAAAGTATCACTATGAACAAAGTTAGTGGAGGTGATGGAATTCCAACTGAGCTATTTAAAATCCAGAAAGATGATGCTGTGGAAGTGCTGCACTCAATATGCCAGCACATTTGGAAAACTCAGCAGTGGCCACAGGACTGGAAAAGGTCAGTTTTCATTCCAATCCCAAAGAAAGGCATTGCCAAAGAATGCTCAAACTATTGCACAATTGCACTCATCTCACACGCTAGTAAAGTAATGCTCAAAATTCTCCAAGTCAGGTTTCAGCAATACGTGAACCGTGAAATTCCAGATGTTCAAGCTGGTTTTAGTAAAGGCAGAGGAACCAGAGATCAAATTGCCAACATCTGCTGGATCATCAAAAAAGCAAGAGAGTTCCAGAAAAACATTTACTTCTGGTTTATTGACCTTGCAAAAGCCTTTGACTGTGTGGATCACAATAAACTGTGGAACATTCTGAAAGAGATGGGAATACCAGACCTGACCTGCCTCTTGAGAAACCTATATGCAGGTCAGGAAGCAACAGTTAGAACTGGACATGGAACAACAGACTGGTTCCAAATAGGAAAAGGAGTATGTCAAGGCTGTATATTGTCACCCTGCTTATTTAACTTCTATGCAGAGTACATCATGAGAAACATTGGGCTGGAAGAAGCATGAGCTGGAATCAAGATTGCTGGGAGAAATATCAATAACCTCAGATATGCAGATGATATCATGCTTATGGCAGAAAGTGAAGAGGAACTAAAAAGCCTCTTGATGAAAGTGAAAGAGGATACTGAAAAAGTTGGCTTAAAGCTCAACATTCAGAAAACGAAGATCATGGCATGTGGTCCCATCACTTCATGGGAAATAGATGGGAAACAGTGGAAACAGTATCAGACTTCATTTTTGGGGGCTCCAAAATCACTGCAGATGGTGATTGCAGACATGAAATTAAAAGACACTTACTCCTTGGAAGAAAAGTTATGTTCAACCTAGATGGCATATTCAAAAGCAGAGACATTACTTTGCCAACAAAGGTCTGTGTAGTCAAGGCTATGGTTTTTCCTGTGGTCATGTATGGATGCGAGAGTTGGACTGTGAAGAAAGCTGAGTGCCGAAGAATTAGTGCTTTTGAACTGTGGTGTTGGAGAAGACTCTTGAGAGTCCCTTGGATTGCAAGGAGGTCCATCCAGTCCATCCTAAAGGATATCAGTCCTGGGTGTTCATTGGAAGGACTGATGCTGAAGCTGAAACTCCAGAACTTTGGCCACTTCATGTGAAGAGTTGACTCATTTGAAAAGACCCTGATGCTGGGAGCCATTGGGGGCAGGAGGAGAAGGGGTCAACAGAGGATGAGATGGCTGGTAGGCATCACCAACTCGATGGACGTGAGTCTGAGTAAACTCCGGGAGTTGGTGATGGATAGGGAGGCCTGGTGTGCTGCGATTCGTGGGGTCGCAGAGTCGGACAGGACTGAGCCACTGAACTCTTTTTGGTTACCTTTCTCTGTTAAAATGAAAATTCCATGCGGACAAGAATCCTTGTTTTGTTTACTACTCTATCCTGGAGTCTCAAAATAGAGCATGAAACAAATAAGATGTTGAAATTTTTAGTTGAACTCAAGTGATTTGTAAGCTGATCTTTCAAATAAAGAAAAAAAAATACATAACACTTTAATGTTGGGAGGCCATTTAATACTGTAATAAATTTAGTCTCTTCCACTCTATATACAGTACTGTCCAATAGAACTTTTATGTCCTCTATGGTGTCCAGTATTAGGGATGGTCTCTACATTATCTAATATTGTCACCATTAGCCACATAGGGCTATTGAGACTTTACATATGCTAAACACTGTGGCTGTAGAATTTTCAATTTTATTTAATTTTAGCTTATTTTAATTATAATTTATATAGTCACAGAAGTCTAGTGGCAGTCATATAGAAGAGTGAAGCTCTAGAAGGCATAAACTAAAGCTATTGAGTAAACATTAATTGGAAGAAGACTTTGGTTTAATTAAAGAAGTACATTACAATCAGGCTATATCCAACAAAGAAATTATTATATGATTGCTACCTAAAATTTGTGTCTACAATAACAGTGAAAGGGAAATCAGTATTCCAAAAGTAATAAATGGTGTATACTAAAAACAGGTAATTTTTTTCTTTAAATCCTGAATTAGTGAAGGGCTATTGGGAAGAGAGTATATTTATAAAGATGACACAGTGAAATAAATTTCTTGCCAGTACATCTGGATATGAAATGTAAAGAGCATAGGCTTTGCAGTCATACAGAAACTTGGGAATAGGTATTCTCTGATAGTTGAAGGCCACCAGATGTCCATTAATATCATTTTTCTCTACCTCATGGTAATAGAATTTGATTTGGGTCATGGGTGCCCACCCAGGAAGCACATGTCCCTAAGACCCTGTAGTAGTGGCAGATATATGACTAAGCTCTTGGCACTGAAGTATAAGCAGAAGTGACATGTACAACTTCTGCCTTCCTAAATTAAAAGGGAAACTCTCTCTGGACATCTGCTCTTATCCTCTCTTCATTGGCTAGAATGACAAGAATCAAAGTAACTACACATTTTTTAAGAAGTACAACTTATTCAATAAATTAAGAGCAGATCTATTGAAGTTTTAATCCATAGAAACACTAGTTTAAAGATAAACATTAGGCATGTCCCCCAAAGCAAAATGAGAAATGTTTCAGATATCCGGTTTTCTCAGAATCTCATATCTTTTCTGATGGATTAATGTCAGCTTCCGAAATAGAAATTTCAGAAATATTCAGAGGTCAACATGACAAGTAAACTTTTTGACTGCGGCTAGAGCTGGTGACATTTGAAATTCCTCACAAGAAAAGTAAAAGGGCTATTTAAAGCAATGACAAAGATATTGGTGGGTAGGCACCTTTCCTTTTTTTCGTAAATGGTACTTAGTGTTTGACAACAAATACACTTAGATTTTAGGTTGTAATTTTAGATGTAATTTTAGATTCAGAGGATGTGAATCAGTTTCCTGATACAAACCTGTAATTAAAATCAAACAATGAGAATAGTTAAACATGGCACTGCCCAACAGATTGCTTAATGATGGACTTCCTTTTCTCCTAAGTCGAAAGGTAAGGGTTCATTGCAACTATTCAGCAATCTAAATACAATGTGTCTCTTAAAATATTTTTTGACAAAAGCTGTAGTCCTCTGATTATATATTGATATTTCCTCATGGGCAAATGTCGAGTTTAATAGGAATTTTATTAAGCAAAATCATTTCCCCAAAAAGCTTTGCCAGAAGTTAAACTGAAATGACTCACTGTTTTACTCCTTATTTTATTTCTGATATAATGAACCTCACAAGTTCATTATACTTTAGGGCACCTCACAAGTAATATCATAATAAATGGGATATTCAATTTATAATAAAAGCAAATATTAAAATTTAGCCAACTTATCCCATAAGGGAGTATTAAGATTTAAAACAAAAAAATCTATTCTGGCTATTTTCTCTTGTTAGTCATAGTCTCAAAGTTTGAGCAAAACACATTCAATTCCAGCATTCATTAGAAGTTCAAGTTTAAGCACGTTATGGAAATGATGTGTGATTAGGTCTGTTTTGAAAAGAAGAGCATGAGATCCTGAAGATTTTCTCAAAGGTAAAAGCAATCTGTTACTTAACAAGAGTTACTGTGGGAACTCTGATATGCATTAATTTAAAAGTTGTAAATAAATATATTGCAATATGTCAGTATGCCAAAAGTCAACTTTATAAAACATAATCTTTTTGTTTCCACATAACATAGAGTGATTTCAGAGATTAGAAAGTGGAGGAAATGAGAAAGATATTTAAATTTTTTATCCTTGTAAATAAGCCAAGTCTTTGCTCTAAACCTCCAAATACCCTGATAAAATGAACAAATTCATTACTTCTCTTTCACAATCACTTTATTTCATTCCTAAAACTCTTCAGTAATCCAGCCATATTGAAGGCCACTTAACCTAATTTCCCACTTTAAAATTAGCTTTCTGATGCCATGATCTGAAGTCCACGAACAAGAAAACAGAAATGGAGGAAAACTGAAACGTATAACAACTGTAAATAAAAATGAGATGAAGATTCTGCATTTCATTTTAATTTTCTGTGCTTTTGTTTTGCTTCCATTTTTAGATAATTTTTCCTATTAGCACTAGTATTTTAGGTTTTAAGCTTTTAAAACTGTTGTAGGCGAACAGTCTTTACATTTTCATCTTTAATTATTTAAAAACATTACTTTAAGCAAATATTATTATAGACAGTCTCATTTTATGATATCCATTGAATACAATCTAGATTATAAAAATTTTTTTAAGTGATTTTGTATTGTATACTTAGTTTTCAAAGTGTTTTGAAATTAGGACAGATATTCAATCCTTTAAAAAGTAAGTTCAGGAATTCCATCCAAAAAAGACATATAAATTCATTTCTCTATGCTGAGTATGACAATAAAAAACCTTAGAAATAAAACAAGAAGCAAACAAAGGAGAATTCTGAAAAAGCAAAATAAAACTTTTTAAAATTTAATGAGGAAGACCGTGTTAATTAAAGACCCCAAGGCTGCAAGAACAATATGGTGGCAGGAGTTGTTTACGAGCCCCACACCTAACAGAAAATCACATCCTATGGCCAGCATTTCTTGACTCTCAAACTAGTAACAAAAAGGTAGTTGAGGTAGATTACTTTCTCCTCCTCTCCAAATGAATATACTATCATTCAACAGATGTTAAACCAAGATGACAATCATGTTAGGATTACCTGACAAAGATTTTAAAGCACTCATCACAAAAATGCTTCAACAAGAAATTGCTATAGATAGGGAAACAGTGGAAACAGTGTCAGACTTTATTTTTTTGGGCTCCAAAATCACTGCAGAGGGTGACTGCAGCCATGAAATTAAAAGGCGCTTACTCCTTGGAAGAAAAGTTATGACCAACCTAGATAACATATTGAAAAGCAGAGACATTACTTTGCCAACAAAGGTCCGTCTAGTCAAGGCTATGGTTTTTCCAGTGGTCATGTATGGATGTGAGAGTTGGACTGTGAAGAGAGCTGAGTGCTGAAGAATTGATGCTTTTGAACTGTGGTGTTGGAGAAGACTCTTGAGAGTCCCTTGGACTGCAAGGAGATCCAACCAGTCCATTCTGAAGGAGATCAGCCCTGGGATTTCTTTGGAGGGATGATGCAAAAGCTGAAACTCCAGTACTTTGGCCACCTCATGCGAAGAGTTGACTCATTGGAAAAGACTCTGATGCTAGGGGGGACTAGGGGCAGGAGGAGAAGGGGTCGACAGAGGATGAGATGGCTGGATAGCATCACTGACTCGATGGATGCGAGTCTCAGTGAAGTCCGGGAGTTGGTGATGGACAGGGAGGCCTGGTGTGCTGCGATTCATGGGGTCGCAAAGAGTGGGACACGACTGAGCAACTGAACTGAACTGAACACAGAAATAGAAGCTACCAAAGAAAACATTTTAGAACTGGAAAGATAAAAATTAAAAGAAATAAAAACTTATGAAAATTGCAATATGTTCATTATTATGAAAAGCTGATATGGCTGAAAAAAAATGAACATGATTAACCTTTAAGATTAGTGCTAAAATAAACTGAAATCTTTCTGGATAAATTGTGACAATAATTTCCATTTATGATGATTTTTAAATACTTAACTGATTTTTTTTTTTTTTCAGAAGTAAGCTAATTCGGTTTTAAAAATGAGTTTCAGTTCAGTTCAGTTCAATCGCTCAGTCGTGTCGGACTCTTTGCGACCCCATGAATTGCAGCACGCCAGGCCTCCCTGTCTATCACCAACTCCCGTAGTTTACCCAGACTCGCGTCCATCAAGTCAGTGATGCCATCCAGCCATCTCATCCTCTGTCGACCCCTTCTCCTCCTGCCCCCAATCCCTCCCAGCATCAGAGTCTTTTCCAATGAGTCAACTCTTCGCATGAGGTGGCCAAACTACTGGAGTTTCAGCTTTAGCATCATTCCCTCCAAAGAACACCCAGGGCCGATCTCCTTCAGAATGGACTGGTTGGATCTCCTTGCAGTCCAAGGGACTCTCAAGTGTCTTCTCCAACGCCACAGTTCAAAAGCATCAATTCTTTGGCGCTCAGCCTTCTTCACAGTCCAACTCTCACATCTATACAGGACCACAGGACAAACCATAGCCTTGACTAGATAAACCTTTGTTGGCAAAGTAATGTCTCTGCTTTTGAATATGCTATCTAGGTTGGTCATAACTTTCCTTCCAAGGAGTAAGTGTCTTTTAATTTCATGGCTGCAGTTACCATCTACCAGTGATTTAAAACTTAAGACTATATTCCCTAAATCTTATCTGACCTTAAGAGAAAACATTTGCAGAATGTGTTTGTAATTCTTTTCAAACTATCTATTAAGAAACAGTATGCTCTACTCACTGAAACCTAATTGAAGACACTTGGTATCCATTGGGATATATTTAAAACTCAGTACAATATTTCCTTGTGGAACTTCCTTGTTAAATTACAAAAGAGCCAAACTCTCATGCATATTAGCCTTTAAGGTAATTAATATTATTTAGTGCTAACTGTCTTTCTTTACTGAATGAAATAGGAAAAGTTACTCTGAAGAAAACAATCCTTTCATAAGACAAAATTTGTGAGCTTTTTCATAAACTAGCGTTTTTAATTCTCTGAATACTTTCAGATAAGGACAACAGGATGTAAACTATTCAGTTTTGTGAAGAACAAAATATGGCATCAAAAGAAAATATCTTACCCAAAGAAGATGAGGGATTTAAATAAATGGATTTCTATTAAAGTAACTGGAAGAATTTGGAAGTGAATTATTGTGCAAAAAGAGATTTGATGATCATTTCTGTCATTCTTCAAAGAAAACTAACAACATTTTCCTTTTAACTGCCTTATGATCCAGCAGTCCCACTGCTGGGCATACACACTGAGGAAACCAGAAGGGAAAGAGACACGTGTACCCCAATGTTCATCGCAGCACTGTTTATAATAGCCAGGACATGGAAGCAACCTGATGTCCATCAGCAGATGAATGGATAAGAAAGCTGTGGTACATATACACAATGGAGTATTACTCAGCCATTAAAAAGAATACATTTGAATCAGTTCTAATGAGGTGGATGAAACTGGAGCCTATTATACAGAGTGAAGTAAGCCAGAAGGAAAAACACCAATACAGTATACTAACGCACATATATGGAATTTAGAAAGATGGTAACAGTAACCCTGTGTACGAGACAGCAAAAGAGACACTGATGTATAGATCAGTCTTATGGACTCTGTGAGAGAGGGAGAGGGTGGGGAGATTTGGGAGAATGGCATTGAAACATGTATAATATCATGAATGAAACGAGTCGCCAGTCCAGGTTCTATGCACGATACTGGATGCTTGGGGCTGGTGCACTGGGACGACCCAGAGGGATGGAATGGGGAGGGAGGAGGGAGGAGGGTTCAGGATGGGGAACACATGTATACCCGTGGCGGATTCATTTCGATATTTGGCAAAACTAATACAATATTGTAAAGTTTAAAAATAAAATAAACCAATAACTGAAAATTAAAAAAAATAAATAAATAAATAAAAAACCTAAAAAAAAAAACCAAAACAAAATCAGTGAATTGCTAATTTAAAAAAATGACAACACTAAATGGTGTGCAATTCTATTTATGTAAATATTTTTTAAAATAGCAATGCTAATTTTGGCATTAAGATTTAAGAGGATGGTTATCTTGTCAGGGAGAGAAAGATTAGTGACTGGGAGAAATCACAAGACAATTTCTGGAGTGTTGGTATTGCTCTCTTTCTAAACTGGATGCTAGTGGCCAGGTGTGTTCACTTTGTAATTATGATTTGGGCCCTATATTTTATGTTTTCTCTGTGTCTATTTTAATAAAACCTATCTGAAATTAAAAAAAAAAGTAATTTTTGTTATAGTATAGTTGTTTGACAATGTTGTATTAGTTTCCACTGTATAGCAAAGTGGATCAGCTATATGTGTACACATATTTCTTGTTTGTTGGATTCCTTCCCATTTAGGTCACCACAGAGCACTGAGTAGAATTCTCTCAGCTACACAGTAGGCTCTCATTAGTTATGTATTTTATACATAGTATATCAATAGCGTATATATGTCAATCCCAATCTCCCAATTCATCCCACTCCTTCTTCTCCTCCTTGGTATACATATGTTTGTTCTTTATGCATCCATCTATATTTCTGCTTTGCAAATAAGATCATCTATTCTATTTTTCTAGATTTCACATTTATATATATATAAATACATATATATATTAATATATGATACTTGTTTTTCTTACTTAACCCAGTATGACAGTCTCTAGGTCCATCTACATATCTACAAATGATACAGTTTCATTCCTATTTATGGCTTAGTAATAGTTCATAGTATATATGTATCTCTTCTTTTTCCATTCCTCTGCTGATGAACATTTAAGTTGCTTCCATGTCCTGGTTATTGTAAATAGTGCTGCAATGAACACTGGGGTACATGTATATTTTTAAATTAGGGTTTGCTCTGGGTATATGCCCAGGAGTCAGATCATTGCATCATATGGTAGATGGAGAAATATACAATGTTTTCAAATTGTAAGGATCAGTATTGTGAAAATGACTATACTACCCAAAGCAATGTACAGATAAAGTATAAATTTCCAATGGCATTTTTCTCAGAATTAGCATAATGAGTTTTACTATTTGTATGAAAACACAATAGCCAAATCATTTTTTTTAATTAATTATTATTTTTTTTTTAGTTTTCTGAATGTTGAGGTTTTTTTAATTAATTTATTTTTTATTGAAGGATAATTGCTTTACAGAATTTTGCTGCTTTCTGTCAAACTTCAACATGAATCAGCCATAGGTATACATATATCTCCTCCGTTTTCAAGCTCATTCCCATCTTCCTTTCCATCCCACGCCTCTAGGTTGATACAAAGCACCTCTTTGAGTTTCCTGAGCCATACAGAAAATTCCTGTTGGCTATCTGTGTTATACATGGTAATGTAAGTTTCCATGTAAAATATCATGTATGAAACAAGTTGCCAGTCCAGGTTCGATGCACAATACTGGATGCTTGGGGCTAGTGCACTGGGACGACCCAGAGGGATGGTATGATTCATAGTTTTTAAAGGAATCTCCATAGTGTCTTCCATAGTGGCTGTATCCATTTACATTCCCACCAATAGTGCAAGAGCATTCCCTTTTCTCCACACCCTTTCCAGAATTTATTGTTTGTAGATTTCTTGATGATGGCCATTCTGAATGGTGTGAGGTGATATCTCACTGTGGTTTTGATTTGCATTTCAAAACTTTGGCCACCTCATGCGAAGAGTTGACTCATTGGAAAAGACTCTGATGCTGGAAAGGATGGGGGTAGGAGGAGAAGGGGACGACAGAGGATGAGATGGCTGGATGGCATCACGGATTCGATGGACATGAGTTTGGGTAAACTCTGGGAGTTGGAAATGGACAGGGAGGCCTGGCGCGCTGTGATTCATGGGTTGCAAAGAGTCGGACACGACTGAGCAACTGAAATGAACTGAACTGAACTAAATAATTAGTGATATTAAGCATCTCTTCATGTGTTTGTTAGCCACTTGTATGTCTTCTTTGGAGAAATGTCTGTTTAGCTCTTTTTCCCACTTGTTGATTGGGTTCTTTGTTTTTCTGGTATTGTGTTGTATGAGCTGCTTGTATATTTTGGAAATTAATCCTTTGTCAGTTGTTTCAATTGCTATTATTTTCTCCCATTCTGAGGGTTGTCTTTTCACTGTGCTTAGAGTTTCCTTTGCTGTGCAAAAGCTTTTAAGTTTAATCAGTTCCAACTTGTTTACTTCTGTTTTTATTTCCATTACTCTAGGAGGTGGGTCATAGAGGATCTTGCTTTCTTTTATGTTATCCAGTCTTCTGCCTATGTTTTCCTCTAAAAGTTTTATAGTTTCTGATCTTACATTTAGGTCTTTAATCCACATTGAGTTTATCTTTGTGTATGGGTTAGGAAGTGTTCTAATTTTATTCTTTATACATAGCTGTCCAGTTTTCCCAGCACCATTTATTGAAGAGGCTGTCTTTGCTCCATTGTATATTCTTGCCTCCTTTGTCAAAAAAGTGGTAGCCCTAGGTACCTGGGTTTATTTCTGGGGTTTCTATCTTGTTCCATTGGTCTATATTTCTGTTTTTGTGCCAGTACCATACTGTCTTGATGACTGTAGCTTTGTAGTATAACCTGAAGTCAGGAAGCTTGATTCCTCCAGCTCCATTCTTCTTTCTGAAGACTACTTTTGTTATTCGGGGTCTTTTGTGTTTCCATATGAATTGTGATTTTTTTTTGTTCTGGTTCTATGAAAAATGCCATTGGAAATTTGATAGGGATCACATTGAGTCTGTAGATTGCATTTGATAGTATATTCATTTTCACAATATTGATTCTTCCTACCTAGGAACATGGAATATCTCTCCATCTGTTTAAGTCATCTTTGATTTCTTTCATCAGTTCTTATAATTTTCTGTGTACAGTTCTTTTGTCTCCTTAGGTAACTTTATTCCTAGATATTTAATTCTTTTTGTTGCAACGGTGAGTGGGATTGATTCCTTAATTGCTCTTAATGATTTTTCATTGTTAGTATATAGAAATGCAAGTGATTTCTGTGTATTGATTTTGTATCCTGCAACTTTGCTAAATTCATTAATGAGCTCTAGTAATTTTCTGATAATATCTCTAGGGTTTTCTATGTACACTATCATGTCATCTGCAAACAGGGAGAGCTTTACTTCCTCTTTTCTGATCTGTATTCCTTTTATTTCTTTTTCTTCTCTGATGGCTGTAGCTAGAACTTTCAGAACTATCTTGAATAACAGTGATGATAGTAGACACCCTTGTCTTATTTCTGATTTTAGGGGGAATGCTTTCAGTTTTTCACCATTGAGAATAATGTTTGCTGTAGGCTTATCATATATGGCCTTTACTTTTTTGAAGTAGGTTCTTTATATGCCCATTTATTGAAGAGTTTAAACATAAATAGGTGCTGAATTTTGTCAAAGGCTTTTTTGGCATCTACTGAGATGATCATATGGTTTTTATCTTTCAATTAGTTAATATGGTGTATCACACTGATTGCTTTGCATATACTGAAGAATCCTTGCCTCCCTGGAATAAACCCAACTTCTTCATGGTGTATGAACTTTTTGATGTGTTGCTGAATTCTGTTTTTTTAAATTTTGTTGAGGATTTTTGCACCTATTGTTCATCAGTGAAATTGGCCTGTAGTTTTGTTTTTTTGTGTTGTCTTTAACTGGTTTTGGTATCAGAGTGATGGTGGACTTGTAGAATGAGTTTGGAAGTGTTTCTTCCTCTGCAATTTTTTGAAAGAGTTTTAGAAGCATAGGCATTAAATCTTCTCTAAATGTTTGGTAGAATTCTCCTATGAAGCCACCTGGTCTTCAGCTTTCATTTTTTGGGAGAATTTTGATCACAGCTTCAATTTCAGTGCTTGTAATTGGGTTGTTCGTAAGGTCTATTTCTTCCTGCTTCAGTCTTGGAAGATTGAATTCTGTCCGTTTCTTTCTGGTTATCTATTTTATTGCCATATAGTTGTTCATAATAGTCTCTTATAATCCTTTGTATTTCTGCATTGTCTGAAATAACCTCTCCTTTTTCATTACTAATTTTGTCAAATTGATTCTTCTCTCTTTTTTTCTTGATGAGTCTAGCTAAGGGTTTTTCAATTTTGTTCATCTTTTCAAAGAACTAGCTTTTAGTTTTAGTAATCTTTACTATTGTTTCTTTCATGTCTTTTTCATTTATGTCTGCTTGGATCTTTATGATTTCTTTCCTTCTACTAATTTTGGGTTTTTTTCCTTCTTCTTTTTCCAGTTGCTTTAGGTGTAAAGTTAGTTTTTCTATTTGATGTTTTTCTTGATGTTTGGATATATTGCTATAAACTTCCCTCTTAGGACTGCTTTTGCTGCATCCCATAGGTTTTGAGTTGTAGTGTTTTCATTGTCATTTTTTCTAGAAATTTTTTTATTTCCCTTTTGATTATTTCAGTAAACTGTTTGTTATTTAGAAACGTGTTGTTTAATCTCCATGTGTTTGTGTTTATTACAGTTTTTATCTTGCAATTGATATCTAGTCTCATAGCATTGTGGTCAGAGAAGATGCTTGATATGATTTCAATTTTATTCAATTTACTGAGGTTTGGTTTGTGAGCCAAGATGTGATCTATCCTGGAGAATGTTCCATGTGCACAAAAGAAGAAGGTGTATTCTTCTGCATTTGGATGGAATGTCCTGAAGATATCAGTGAGATCCGTCTCATCTAATGTATCACTTTAGACTTGTGTTTCTTATGAATTTTCTGTTTTGATGATCTGTCCATTGTTGTTAGTGGGGTGTTAAAGACTTCTACTGTCAATTTCTCCTTTTATTTTTGTTAGTGTTTGTCTTATGTATTGAGGTGCTCCTATCTGGGGTGCATAGATATTTACAATTGTTATGTCTTCCTCTTGAACTGATCCTTTGATCATTATGTAGTGTACTTCCTTATCTCTTGTAATCTTCTTTATTTTAAGGTCTGTTTTATCTGAAATGCGGATTGCTACTCCAACTTTCTTTTGCTTCCCATTTGTATGGAGCATATTTTTCCATCATCTCACTTTCAGTCTATATGTCTTTAGGCCTGAAGTGGGTTTCTTGTAGACAGTAAATATATGGGTCTTGTTTTTTATCCATTCAGCCAGTCTGTGTCTTTTGGTTGGAGTATTTAATCCATTTACATTAAGTAATTATTGATATATGTGTTTCTATTACCATTTTCTTAATTGTTTGGGGTCAATTTTGTAGATCTTTTTTCTTCGCTTGTATTTCTTGACTATATAAGTCCATGTAGCATTTGTTGTAAAGCTGGTTTGGTGGTACTGAATTCTCTTACCCTTGGCTTGTCTGAAAAGCTTTTTATTTCTCCATCAGTTTTGAATGAGATCTATGCTGTGTACAGTAAGCTTGGTTTTAGATTTTTTCCTTTCAGTACTTTAAATACATCCTGCCATTCCCTTCCGGCCTGCAGAGTTTCTGCTCAAAGATCAGCTGTTAAGCAAATGGGGTTTCCCTTGTATGTTACTTGTTGCTTCTCCCTTGCAGCTTTTAACATTCTTTCTTTGTGTTTGGTCTTTGTTAGTTTGATTAGTATGTGTCTTGACGTGTTTCTCCTTGGGTTTATCCTGTATGAGACTCTTTGTGCCTTTTGAAATTGATTGACTATTTCCTTTTCCATGTTGGGGAAATTTTCAACAGTAATCTCTTCAAAAATATTCTCAACCTTTCTTTCTCTCTTCTTCATCTGCTGCTGCTGCTGCTGCTGAGTCACTTCTGTCGTGTCTGACTCTGTGCGACCCCATAGACGGCAGCCCACCAGGATCCCCTGTCCCTGGGATTCTCCAGGCAAGAACACTGGAGTGGGTTGCCATTTCCTTCTCCAATGCATGAAAGTGAAAAGTGAAAGTGAAGTCGCTCAGTCATGTCCGACCCTCAGCGACGCCATGGACTGCAGCCTTTCAGGCTCCTCCATCCATGGGATTTTCCAGGCAACAGTACTGGAGTGGGGTGCCATTGCCTTCTCCGTTCTTCATCTGGGACACCTGTAATTCGAATCTTGGTGCATTTGATATGGTCCCAGATGTCTCTGAGACTGTCTTCAGCTCTTTTCATTTTTTTTAACTTTATTCTGCTCTTCAGAAATTATTTCCATTTTATCTTCCAGCTGAAATTATTTCCATTTGATCTTCCAGCTCATTGATGGATTCTTCTGCTTCAGATATTCTGCTATTGATTTTTTCTAGAGTATTTTTAGTTTCAGTAATTGTGTTGTTTGTCTCTGTATGCTTATTCTTTAATTCTTCTAGATCTTTGTTAATTGATTCTTGCATTTTCTCCATTTTGTTTTCAAGGTTTTTGGTCATCTTTACTATCATTATTCTAAATTATTTTCAGGTAATTTTCCTCTCTCCTCTTCATTTATTTGGACTTCTGTGTTTCTAGTTTGTTCCTTCATTTGTGCAGTATTTCTCTGCATATATATATATATATATATTTTAGTTATTGTGTTTGAGGTCCTTTTTCCAAGGCTTCAAGGATAATTGAATTCTTTCCTTGAGGAGGTTTAATTCTTTCTTCCTTTTGGTTTCTGCCCTCCTAAGGTCGGTCCAATGTCTTGTGTGAGCTTCATATAGGGTGAGATTTGTGCTGAGTTTTTGTTTGTTTGTGTTTTTCCTCTGATGGGCAAGGCTGAGTGAGGTGGTACTTCTGTCTGCTGATGACTGGGTTTGTATTTTCGTTTTGTTTGTTGTTTACATGAGGCGTCCCTCACAGGGTACTTCTGGTGGTTGGGTGATGCTGGGTCTTGTATTCAAGTGGTTTCCTTTGTGTGAGTTCTCACTATTTGATACTCCCTAGGGTTAGTTCTCTGGTAGTCTAGGGTCTTGGGAGCCAGTGCTCCCAATCGAAAGGGTTAGGGTTTGATCTCTGGTCAGGAACGAAGATTCCACAGTGGTTTCTTATGGAATTCAGTTCAGTTCAGTTCAGTCTCTCAGTCGTGTCCGACTCTTTGCAACCCCATGAATCGCAGCACACCAGGCCTCCCTGTCCATCACCAACTCCCGGAGTTCGCTCAGACTCATGTCCATCAAGTCAGTGATGCCATCCAGCCATCTCATCCTCTGTCGTCCCCTTCTCCTCCTGCCCCCAATCCCTCCCAGCATCAGAGTCTTTTCCAATGAGTCAACTCTTCGTATGAGGTGGCCAAAGTACTGGAGTTTCAGCTTTAGCATCATTCCTTCCAAAGAACACCCAGGGCTGATCTCCTTCAGAATGGACTGGTTGGATCTCCTTGCAGTCCAAGGGACTCTCAAGAGTCTTCTCCAACACCACAATTCAAAAGCATCAATTCTTTGGCGCTCAGCCTTCTTTACAGTCCAACTCTCACATCCATACATGACCACTGGAAAAACCATAGCCTTGACTAGACGGACCTTTGTTGGCAAAGTAATGTCTCTGCTTTTCAATCTTATGGCATTAAGGCAGAGTAAAAAAATATCGCAAAAAGAGAAACCAAAGATGAACTCCAGACAAATGGCAGTTACAAAATCAGGCAAATGATAACTAAAATAATGGAATATATACATATACACCCATGAGCATAGCGAAGACAGTCCAACAAAAATAAAGTACAGTAGATTGAGCCATTGAAGAATGGAAATCAAAAATTATATTTATAAGTTAAGAACAAAACTAACTTAATCATAAACTGGAAAACAAAACCAAAGTAAGGTTCCAAGTGGGGGAATAAACCAATGAAAACAAAACCAGCAAATATGTTGAGAGGAAATGAAAGAAAGAAAAGAAAGAAAGAATAGATATGCAAAGTTAAATGGGGGTAGATGAAGAAGACTTATATACATTAAAGATTAACTGCAAGGGGAAAAGAACAGTAGGAAAGGCAAACGAAGGCATTAATGTAGAAAAAATATGATAGGTTTAAAAAATAAAAATTAAAATTATAAAAGAGAGAAAAGAGAAAAAGAAAAAAAATAAGAAAGAAAAAAGGGGGAAAAAAAGGAAAACTCCACAGAACTGCAAAAGCCCAATGTAGATGCAGAGGTTTATAACAACAATAGAAAGTGTGACTGAATACACACTTATACATATACACCCATAAGCAAAATCAAAACAGTCCAACAAAAATTAAGCACAACAGATTAACCTGGTGAACAAAGGAAGCCAATAATTATATCTACTGAAATGAAACTAATTAAAGCACAAACTGGAAAACAAAGCTAAAGCAAGGTGCCAATTGGGGAATAAAGCAATAAAAATAAAACTAACAAATATGTTGAGAGGAAAGGAGAGACAGAAAAGAAAGAAAGAATAGATATGCAAAGTTAAATAGAGGTAGATAAAGAAGATTTATATGCATTAAAGATTAACTGCAAGGGGAAAAGAACAGTAGGAAAAGAAAACAAAGGAATAAATGTAGGAAAAATAACAATTGGCTCAAAAATTAAAAAGATAAAAGAAAAAAAAAAGAGGAAAACTCCACAGAACTGCAAAAGCCCAACGTAGAGGCAGAGGTTTATGACAACAATAAAAAATGTGATTGAGGGAAAAAAAATAAAAGCTCAAAAGCTTAATTGGATTTGTTAGTGCCAGTAAAATCGACAACTACAACAGAGTGGGGGAAAAAAGAAAAAATTCCAAAAGAATCTACAGAACAAGTTAAAAAAAAATAAGAATAATAAATGTTGAGTCATTGCTGTCAGAGTCATTGCTGTCAGAGTCCTTTCTCGGGCTGGTAATCACAGTCCACCTTACCTCCCTAGGATGCCCTCCAACACTGTACTGATCTCTGAACCTGCTGTGGGGCTGCTCATTTTCTAATCTGGTCCTACTCCTGTGTGTTCTTGCCTCCAATGTCCACAGCCATCAGAGCTAGTGCGTTTTCTTTTGTGAGAGCTCTCAATGGCCTTTTATACATTTCATAGACACAGAGTCTGCCTAGTTGATCATGTGGATTCAATCTGCAGCTTGTACAGCTGGTGGGAAGGTTTTGGGTCTTCTTCCTTAGCCACACTGCCCCTGTGTTTCAATTGTGGTTTTATTTCCACCTCTACATGTGGGTCGTCCACTGGGGTTTGGCTCCTGAGACTGCCCTGGAGGGCTTGGGTTTGCCTCTGTGAGGGCCAGATGTAGAAGTGGTGCAGCTGCTTGGTTCGCAGGGGTTCTGGCAGCAGTAGGTACTCAGGGGGGTTGCGACTAGGGCAGCAAGGAACATAGTGTTCTGGAAGGGTATGGCAACCAGTATTGGCCAATACACTCCAGTATTCTTGCCTGGAGAAACCCCCTCCCTGACAGAGAAGCCTGGCAGGCCACAGTCTACAGGGTCACAAAGAGTCAGTCAGGACCGAAGTGAACCTGCATTCATAAACACAAGACTTTTTTTTTCTTTTGCCTGTGGCAGCTCTGTCCCAGTGAGAGTTGAGCATGAAGGTGGTGCAGCTGCTTGGCTTGCAGGGGGTGCCAATTGTTCAGGACCACAAACCACCTTCATGGCAGGAGTTATGGCCCTATCAGAGTCTTTTTTCGAGTCTGTTGTAGCTGGTAATCAGAAGACCTCTTTGGCCAGTCTTTCTTGTAGCTCTGTCAGTTCAGGTACTGAGAGGGATCCCTTGCCTGGGGTCCTTCTCTGTTGTTCCACATGTCAGGCACATAGAGGGGCCCTCCTGACTGGAGTCCTACTCTGTAGATTGGCTCATCAGTCACTTAAAGGAGCACCCTAGGTGGGGTCCTGCTCTGTGGTTCAGTGCATCATGTGTTTGATGGGCCAGCTTCTCTATTGTTCAGCTGCCAATGCTGGTATGTGGGGAGAGGGAGGCTATGGATGGCACCATATGTGTGATTCAGCAGTATCGTCTGCTTCCATGGCTGCCCAGCTTTCCTTCACAGGCATTTCCCACCACAATCTCCTCTCTCATATCCCCTCAATCTGTCTCTCCACAGTCAACAGCAGCCCTTGCACTGGGATTGTTCCATAATCCCTAAATTCCAGCTCCCCACTGCTGCCCCATGCAGGAGACTCATGTCCCTGCCCTCCACATGTATGGCTGTGGCAAGGACTGTCTGATTTTCATTCCATTTAGGCTGCCACAGATCAGCTATTTCACTCTCAGCCTTAAATGTTTCTCCTGTGAGTCAGACAATTGCCCAGCTGTGGGGATTGGACCTCTGCTTCAGTTCCCCGACCTGTGGAGGGCAGGTCCAGTCCTACTAATACTCCTGTTTTCCCTCCTAGTTCTTTCATCATACTGAGTTTTGCATGGTTCTATATATTCTTTTCCACTGGTTAGCTCCTCCTGTCCTCTCTCATCTGATGTTCTGCATGCACTACTGTGTCTGAAGGTATATTCCTGTTGTATCTGTGGAGAGAGATGTACTCCACATCCACCTACTCCTCCATCATCTTGTTCTCCCAATCCTGAATAGTCAAATCATTCTTGAGAAGAAAAAAAAATACAGCTGGAGGAATCAGGCTCCCTGACTTCAGACTATCCTACAAAGCTACAGTAATCAAGACAGTATGATACTGGCACAAAACCAGAAATTTAGATCAATGGATCAGGATAGCAAGCCTAGAGATATGGTCCAATGCACTTATGGTCACCTAATCTATGAAAAAGGAGGCAAGAATATATCAATGCAATGCAGAAAAGAGAGCCTCTTTAATAAGTGATGTTGGTAAAATTTGACAGTTTCATGTAAAAGAATGAAATTAGAACATTCCCCGATACCATACACAAAAATAAACTCAAAATGGATGATGACCTGAATGTAAGACCAGACACTGTAAAACTCTTAGAGGTAAACATAGAACATTCTTTGACATAAATTACAGCAAGATATTTTTGACCCACCTCTTAGAGTAATGAAAATAAGAACAAAAATAAACAAATGGGACATAATAAAACTTAAAAGCTTTTGCACAGCAAAGGAGACCATAATCAAGTCAAAAAAGCAATCCTCGGAATGGAGAAAGTATTTGCAAATGAAGCAACTGACAAAGGATTAATTTCAAAATATACAAACAGCTCATGAAGCTCAAAATCAAAAAACAAACAACCCAAGCAAAAAAAGGGCAGAAGATCTAAATAGGCATCTATCCAAAGAAGACATGCAGATGGCCAAAAAACACATGAGAAGATGCTCAACATCATTAATTATTAGAGAAATGCGAATTAAAACTAAAATGAGGTCTGATCTCACATCAGTCAGAATGACCATCATTAAAATATCCACAAACAGTAAATTCTAGAGAGGGTGTAGAGAAAAGGGAACCCTCTTGCACTGTTGGTAGGGATGTAAATTGATACAGCCACCATGGAGAAGAGTATGGAGGTTCCTTAAAAAACTGAAAGTGGAACATTTTAAAACAGTCTTTATATGCTGTGCAATAAATACATCAATGAAATCAGAAAAACCTATATTTAACAAATTTAATATTATATCCTCTCTAAATATGAATGTAAGATGAAATTCTTGAAACATACAACTATTAAGTGCCTATAGTGTGTCAGAGACCAAGTCAGAATATTTGCTTGTATTTCCTTCTCTCATCAACCCTATGATGTACCTAGTGTTACCTGCATTTGAAGAAATGATGAATTATGACATCAGATTAAATACCTTTCTTCAACTCATATGCTTAAGATAGTAGCTGAGTCTGGAAAAAAAAAATCTGTTTTCATCCAGAATCCATCCTTTATCAACCCCATTATGCTATCTCAAATTATTGCCAATTATAAATAGGCTGTTCAGGAGTTCAGGTAGAGAAGAGCTAAGACAGACTTTTAACCACACAGCTAGAAGTTGTTCTCAAATTCAGATCAGTGCCGTCACCTTTCTTCAGAGCATATTCGTTTAATTTCAAAGAATACAGTTGAGAAGAGTGTCAATGATTAGTAGTCTAGACACAGCGTGTGCACAGCAACACTCCTTATTACAAGACAGTAGACACAAGTCAGGCAGCATTTCTGATGGAAGGAAAAGAAAACAAACAAACAAACAAACAAAAACAGCTGTTTTCCCAACTGCTTGTCTCCATTTCCAGCTGCTCTGACCTTTCATGTGGCAGCAGGAATTTAAAGACAGCTGTTGCAAGGATTATGATGATAGGCTTCCTACATTAACTGATCTTCTGGACAGACTAATAGCTTTGATCTATTGCTGTTAGGTCCAACCTAGTGCTGGAAATAGGAAAACTATTCTTGTTACCACTCAACTAAAAGTTGATCCAAAATTAGATATGGAAATAGAATTATCTTCTTTCATTTTATTTAAATTACAGTGTAACTTAAAAAGACTAGCAGAATAAGACTGTATATTAATGGAATATTATTTATTAATAATCTTGGCTTTCTAGGAACACAAAGCTATTTACTACAAGAGTAAGAGCAATTGGGTATTATCTTTCCAAATTCCAGAAAATTTTTAGCTATATTAAATAAGTCTTAAGTGATAGAAATATTTCTCCAAAAGAATATAAACCAAATCAAATATTAATGATTAAGCCCAAAGTGACTTTGAGAAGAAACTGATGTAATTATAAAGATTTGTCAAGACCATAAGTAGTTTACTCTGAGTTTTATTAACTGAAGTTTTATATTTCATTTGGAACAGCCAGTGCATCTTAGAACTGGCTTTTCTAGAACTGTTTAGTTTTCCACAAGGTTTATGTCAAAAGCTTCTACTCTAATCACTCTCCCACAATTATCCCCATTACTCACTCTCCCAAAACCACCTGTCTCCTACTTGGTTGAGAATTTCTATACTCTGAAATTCCTTTATACCCTCAATCTCTCTTAACCTCCAGATTGTTTTTACAAGTTTGCCCATGATGTTATCATTTTCCATGGTTTGAAAGCGTCTAGTTTTGGTCTAGCCTCTCCCATTGTGCTCATTAATTTAAAAACCATTTTATCCACTTTTCTTCTGAGCCAGAAATTATGCTAGGAATTAAGAATCCAAAGATGTGAGTAATGTCCCCCTCCAGGCACTTACTATCATCTTCACTACCAATTATGTTCTATCCCACTTGCATCACCAGGCTTACACTTTCCATGGATTTGTTCCCCTCTTGTATATAAAGAAGTACACTGAGAAACAAAAACAAACAAACAATCTCTCCCTATTTACTGTCCTATCTGCCTTGCTGTTACTGTTCAATTTCTTAGTAAGATTCATAACTATAAAATTTTCAATTACTGATCAACAAATACATTGTTAAACTTAACACTCCTTATTCTATCATACCACTTTTCTGAAATTTACTTTAAAGTCATCTATGGCCTCCAATGGTTTTCTTTGCAGTCCATTTTCTCTATGGCTTATTTTCAAATTTCTGATCCAAATTTTTGGAATCAGCCCTTTCATTTCTGGCTTTATGATGCTATTTAAAAAAAAAATTTTATTACTGTCCTCCCAACTTCTATTTTCTTCCTTGTCTTTGCTGACACTTGGGCTTGTAGTTGTTCCCCAAGTTTCTCTTCTATTTTTCCTTATTTTCTACAAACCTTTAGTCTTCCTCTTTTTTTGGGAGGTAAGGGGTTTAGAAATAGCTAACCTCTTTTGGGGGTCAAGATGTGTGTATCTAAGACAGAGGGTAGAAATAAGGGTTTGGCGAGAACTCTAGAAACTTTTTATTCACTTTTATTTTTAATTTAACCTGATGATAGGTTCTTTTATATTATCCAAAAGTTATACTAAATCAACACTAAGTCCATAGTTAATGAAAATATTTATATATGTGATGTTAGCATTTAACAATGGACTGGTTCCAAATTGAAAAAGGAGTACATCAAGGCTGTACAACACCCTGCTTATTTAACTTTTATGCAGAGTACATCATGCAAAATGTAAGGGTTGGATGAAGCACAAGCTGGAATCAAGATTGCCAGGAGAAATATCAATAACCTCAGATATGCAAATATGACCACCCTTATGGCAGAAAGTGAAGAGGAACTAAAGAGTCTCTTGATGAAAGTGGAAATGGAGAGTGAAGAAATTGGCTTAAAACTCAACATTCAAAACACTAAGATCATGGCATCTGGTCCCATCACTTGATGGCAAATAGATGGGGAAACAATGGAAACAGTGGCAGACTTTATTTTCTTGGGCTCCAAAATCATTGCAGATGGTGACTGTAGACATGAAATTAAAAGATGCTTGCTCCTTGGAAAAAAAGCTATAACCAACACAGACAGCATATTAAAAAGCAGAGACATTACTTTGACAACAAAGGTCCATTTAGTCAAAGCTATGGTTTTTTCAGTAATCATGTATGGTTGTGAGAGTTGGGCCATAAAAAAGCTGAGCACCAAAGAACTGATGCTTTGAACTGTGGTGTTGAAGAAGACTCTGGAGAGTCCCTTGGACTGCAAGGAAATCCAACCAATTAATCCTAAAGGAAATAAGTCCTGAATATTCATTGGAAGGACTAATGCTGAAGCTGAAGCTCCAATACTTTGGCCATCTGATGTGAAGAACACTGGAAAAGACCCTCATTCTGGGAAAAATTGAAGGTAGGAGAAGGGGAGGACAGGGATGAGATAGTGAATGGCATCACTGACTTGATGGACATGAGGTTGAATAAACTCTGGGAGTTGGTGATGGACAGGGAAGCCTGGCAAGCTGCAGTCCATGGGGTTGCAAAGAGTCAGACATGACTGAGTGACTGAACTGAGCATTTATACAGAAGAAAACATTGTATGATAAGTCATATACTTCTAATATCATTATCAAAAAAAGAGAGAAGGCTGCATTTTATAGGGGAAGAACCTTTTTAATCAGTGTTCGGATCACAATGATTCAAGAGGTAGACCTTGCCTACAGCAAGGCATTGAGTAGCCTGGGTCAGGCAAGTTGTATTTATTATTGAAGAAAATTGGGGAAGGGAAGAGTTTGGGGAAGACACAGCACTTATCTGTTCTATGTTCCAGTATGGTTTGGTTCAGACTTTTCCATAGGACTTTTTCTTTTAAACCAAAAACATCAGAACTCTCAGATATCTTATTTCAAGATAGGATATTGACATATTGGTTAACCATAATTTTGCAGATGAACCCACAAAATTGTGAAGTATCATTCTAAGACTAATAAATTATATGTCAAATAAAGTGTATCACTTTTACATGTGTTGTTGTTAATATATTTTAATTCCTCTTGGTATAACAAATGCAAGATTTATTTGATTCTTCCTGAGAATACTAAATACTTAGTATCTGGCTGCCTCATGTTCTCTCAGAAAACTTCTACATCATAAACTTAGTCTTTTTATTCTATTGCCAAACAGAAAGAGTCCTCAAAACTGTAATCCTATATTATTTTTCATGTGAAACCCTGCCACTTCAAGTTCATGAGATGCTTACTAATGTAAATAAATTCAGGCTCCAAAGGCATATTACAAAGGAATCAGATCAGATGAGATCAAATCAGTCGCTCAGTCGTGTCCGACTCTTCACGGCCCCATGAATCGCAGCACGCCAGGCCTCCCTGTCCATCACCAACTCCCGGAGTTCACTCAGACTCACGTCCATCCAGTCAGTGATGCCATCCAGCCATCTTATACTCTGTCGTCCCCTTCTCCTCTTGTCCCCAATCCCTCCCAGCATCAGAGTCTTTTCCAATAAGTCAACTCTTCGCATGAGGTGGCCAAAGTACTGGAGTTTCAGCTTTAGCATCATTCCTGCCAAAGAAATCCCAGGGCTGATCTCCTTCAGAATGGACTGGTTGGATCTCCTTGCAGTCCAAGGGACTCTCAAGAGTCTTCTCCAACACCACAGTTCAAAAGCATCAATTCTTTGGCGCTCAGCCTTCTTCACAGTCCAACTCTCACATCCATACATGACCACAGGAAAAACTGTGGTCTTTGTTGACTAGACGAACCTTTGTTGGCAAAGTAATGTCTCTGCTTTTGAATATGCTATCTAGGTTGGTCATAACTTTCATTCCAAGGAGTAAGTGTCTTTTAATTTCATGGCTTCAGTCACCATCTGTAGTGATTTTGGAGCCCCCCAAAATAAAGTCTGACACTGTTTCCACTGTTTCCCCATCTATTTTCCATGAAGTGGTGGGACCGGATGCCATGATCTTCGTTTTCTGAATGTTGAGCTTTAAGCCAACTTTTTCACTCTCCACTTTCACTTTCATCAAGAAGCTTTTGAGTTCCTCTTCACTTTCTGCCATAAGGGTGGTGTCATCTGCATATCTGAGGTTATTGATATTTCTCCTGGCAATCTTGATTCCAGCTTGTGTTTCTTCCAGTCCAGCGTTTGTCATGATGTATTCTGCATATAAGTTAAACAAACAGGGTGACAATATACAGCCTTGACGTACCCCTTTTCCTATTTGGAACCAGTCTGTTGTTCCATGTCCAGTTCTAACTGTTGCTTCCTGACCTGCATACAGATTTCTCAAGAGGCAGATCAGGTGGTCTGGTATTCCCATCTCTTTCAGAATTTTCCACAGTTTATTGTGATCCACACAGTCAAAGGCTTTGGCATAGTCAATAAAGCAGAAATAGATGTTTTTCTGGAACTCTCTTGCTTTTTCTATTATCCAGCGGATGTTGGCAATTTGATCTCTGGTTCCTCTGCCTTTTCTAAAACCAGCTTGAATATCAGCAAGTTCATGATTCACATATTGCTGAAGCCTGGCTTGGGGAATTTTGAGCATTACTTTACTAGTGTGTGAGATGAGTGCAATTGTGTGGTAGTTGAGCATTCTTTGGCATTGCCTTTCTTTGGGATTAGAATGAAAACTGACCTTTTCCAGTCCTGTGGCCACTGCTGAGTTTTCCAAATTTGCTGGCATATTGAGTGCAGCACTTTCACAGCATCATCTTTCAGGATTTGGAATAGCTCAACTGGAATTCTATCACCTCCACTAGCTTTGTTCGTAGTGATGCTTTCTAAGGCCCACTTGACTTCACATTCCATGATGTCTGGCTCTAGGTCAGTGATCACACAATAGTGATTATCTGGGTCGTGAAGATCTTTTTTGTACAAAGGAATAATAACAAGTTATTTAATTAACACTTAGTTAAATTTCCTATTATGTTTATTGTAGCTTGAGTTTCATTCACATAATTAATACTATTCTATAATGATATTTTGCCTAGAAATGTTTTAGTAAACTGATTAATTGGTCTAACAATCTTGAATGCAAATGTTTCTGTTTTCATTCATTTTATTAGTCTTATCTAACATTTTGTGTGAAATACTGAATGTTTTATAATCTATTAGCTGTAATGATTAAACTATAAAGGATACAGGATGAGATGGTTGGATAGCATCACTGACTCGATGGACATGAGTTTGAGTAAGCTCTGGGAGCCTGTGATGGACAGGGAAGCCTGGCATGGTGTAGTCCATGGGGTTGCAAAGAGTTGGACAAGACTGAGCAACTGAACTGAACTGAGCTGTAGCTAAGTTAATTTTTCCTTGACTATGTACTACTTTGGACATTCTCTTTGGAATTGCTATGTAAGTCTGGACAAAAGTTAAACATCATGTTATTCCCTGGGATTAAAAATAAACATCTTTGTTGAAAAGTACATTTTTCTTCTTAAAAAAGTCATTTTGATAATAATTTATATATTGTAGATACTTAAGTAACTCTGAAACCTTAGGCCATATTTCTTGCTTCCAGAATTTCTGCAACACCAACCCTCCTGGTTATCTGATAAGTAGCTACTATTTACCAACAAATACTTTTCAAAAATTAATCCTTTTTTAAAATCTATATGTAACATAAAAGAGTAGGAGGTATTTAAGTTAAGCATTTGCTTATTTGACTTTCTTAAATGGGAGATGTATTCAAAGACAACCTGCTCTAATGTGCTTTCAGTTGCCAGCCTTTGTGGAAATAGCCTCAGGTAGGAATTCCAGTCTTAGAAATATAGGCCTGCGGTCCTAAGATTGGATGAATAATGCTTACTGTGATATCATGGGGATATGAATACCACTTTCTTAAAAAGGTGTATGATATACCTAAATCTTAATTAGGGTAGAATGTCAGTAGGTGGTTACTGGAAAGGTCACTATAATAATCCTATCTAACCCAGTGAGGATATCCATTATTTTAGGTGACACTGCTTTTGAATTCAGCTTTAAAAACAAACAAACAAAAAATACAAAAAGAATGGTTATGCGGAGGCTAGTATAGGCAGGAAGAATTGTATGCTTAAAGGTGAAGAACTTTGTAACATTAAACATTTGGATAGTATTTCAGGTTAGCTTGATCTTCCCAGGTGGCTCAGACAGTAAAGTGTCTGCCTACAATGCCTACCATGTGGGAGGCCCGGGTTCAATCCCTAGGTCAGGAAGATCTCCTGGAGAAGGAAATGGCAACCCACTCCAGTATCCTTACCTGGATGGTGGAACCTGGTAGGCTAAGTCCATGGGGTCGCAAAGAGTCTGACATGACTGAGTGACTTCACTTCAGGTTAGCTTAATGTAGATGAAGGTACCTAGTGCATGCTGCTGCTGCTAAGTTGCTTCAGGCGTGTCCGACTCTGTGCGACCCCATAGATGGCAGCCCACCAGGCTCCCCCGTCCCTGGGATTCTCCAGGCAAGAACACTGGAGTGGGTTGCCATTTCCTTCTCCAATGCATGAAAGTGAAAAGTCAAAGTGAAATCGCTCAGTCGTGTCCGACTCTTAGTGACCCCATGGACTGCAGCCGACCAGGCTCTTCCGTCCATGGGATTTTCCAGGCAAGAGTACTAGAGTGGGGTGCCATTGCCTTCTCCACCTAGTGCATAGCTATTAATATATCAATCAGTCAGTTCAGTCGCTCAATTGTGTCTGACTCTTTGCGACCCCATGGACTGCAGCACACATGCCAGGCTTCTCTTTCCATCTATTAATATATAAAAAGCTAATATGGTAACAGGGCTTCCCTGGTGGCTTACTGGCCTTTACTCTCTCTTCCCTAGAGAGTAAAGCGTCTGCCTGCCTCACGGGAGACCCGGGTTCAATCCCTGAGTCGGGAAGATCCCCTGGATAGGGCAGTGGCAACCTTCTCCAGTACTCTTGCCTGGAAAATCCCATGGACGGAGGAGCCAGGGAGGCTGCAGTAACAGAGTATGGTAACAGATTATGTCATACCCTGTAGATTTGTACTTTGTTTGGTAAGTACAATCATTGGCAGGAGGGAGACCAATAATTTTCCTTTCCCTGACCTTTTTAAAAGATGATATGAAAACAACTTTGTTTTTAAGAAACAAGCAAAGCAGCCACTGGAAAAGAATTTGCGGGTTTTGTACTAGGGCAAGGAAACCAGTTTCAAGAACTTATTCTTTCTCTTTCTTTTTTGGTTAAAGAAGTAGGATAGTGATAATTAAGATAGGGTTATTAATCATTGGGATGGATAAGAAAGGATAGAGGTACAGATACTAGCAAACAACAATATATCACAAGAACATAGAAAACAAACAATGTGGGAGAAATGAGAGCCTTTGAGCCAGAAAAGGGACAACAATGCTAAATAGGAATTGGCAAGTGTGGTAGGAGGTGTAGCACAGAGGTGGAGGGCAAGAATTGTGGACTTGTTTTCAGGCGTGATGAATTAGGGCAAAAGGATAACAACCAGATGAGAAAGTTCAGGGAACATTTTGAAAATCAAAAGGGAAATGGTAAGAGACTAAGATTTGAAAATCACGCATTACAAAGTCAAACAAACAAACAAAAATATTCAATGTTTTTGCTATTCAATGATATTTATGTTTTAAAATGAGTATTGCACTGCCACACAAATTCTGGCCTTCATGTCTTTTGCATAAGTACATTTCTCAATAATTCAGTGTAATCATTATGGTGCAAATGTTATGCTGTAGCATGGGGGCTGTTCTTTAATAAGCTTTAATTGTAACTGTTTAGTATTTTCTATAACCAGCTTTATCTGTGCAAAGTTTCCGCTTGTGCTTGAACTTCCCATGCTAGTGCTTTCACCATAACAGGCTGAGGAATGCAGAACACTCCTCCACATCTTACTTTGGCAGAAAAATCTTTCATGGGATTTTAAGCTTAAATTCAGTTGTTTGTGATCTTTCAGAACAACATCACATTTAACTGGATTTAATAATTTGTTTTTTTTTTTTTAATGATGAACAACATGAAATTCAACTAACCTATTAACATAAAAGCACAGAGTAGTGGGGGGTAGAGTCATATAATATTAATAGAATTTCTAGGAAATATTTCAGAAAGACAAGAACTAGGATTACATAGCAAGTAACTGAGGCTTTTATAGGAATCATATTTTTAACATTTAATAGTGAAGGTAACAGCTAATAGTCAAACGAATGTAAATTAAAATGAGAGATCATGCTTAATCCTATCAGTTTGATAAATAAGTAAATAGATGCAAGAAAATATAAAAATAGATTTATCATTGATACCTAATATTATAGGGAAAATAATCCTCTCCTGCTGCTGCTGCTAAGTCACTCAGTCATGTCTGACTCTGTGCGACCCCATAGACAGCAGCCCACCAGGCTACCCCATCCCTGGGATTCTCCAGGCAAGAACACTGGAGTGGGTTGCCATTTCCTTCTCCAATGCATGAAAGTGAAAAGTGAAAGTGAAGTCGCTCAGTCGTGCCTGACTCTTAGCGACCACATGGACTGCAGCCTACTAGGCTCCTCCATCCTACATTATTAGAAATTGAAAACTGGTTACATTTTTGCAGGGAAAACTGCATATATGAAAATTAAAAATACTATCTTTTAATTCAGAGTCCCATTTCTAAGAACAAAGGATGACAAAGATAGGGACATTAGTAAAGATGGGCCTGTTGGTCAGTCAAAAATTGAAATTAAAAACTTAGCTTCATAGGAAGGGATAAACAAATTTGGGAACACCATGTAATTAAATATGCAGTCATTTAAACTAACAATTTAGAGGAAAAGCTCACAATGAATTTATTAAATGAAAAAAACTGTTAATTACAGAAGCAACTCCAATACTTTGGCCACCTCATGTGAAGAGTTGACTCATTGGAAAAGACTCTGATGCTGGGAGGGATTGGGGGCAGGAGGAGAAGGGGACGACAGAGGATGAGATGCCTGGATGGCATCACCGACTCGATGGACCTGAGTTTGAGTGAACTCCGGGAGTTGGTGATGGACAGGGAGGCCTGAGGTGCTGCGATTCATGGGGTCGCAAAGAGTCGGACATGACTGAGCGACTGATCTGATCTGATCTGATGGGTGATTTTATACATGCATATATTATATGTTTAATACTATATGCATGGTTTCACTTTGATTAGAAGAAAAATGGTCAAGTATTTACAGACTCTGACCCCACAGCCATCAAACCAAAGGAAATTTGTCCCATAAAATAGGCTTTTTTCCTTCTTCTAAATCCTGGCCTTTTTGGATATACATCAGGAACTACAGTCATTGAAGAGGGAAAGCTCTGGGAAATATTCCAGTCTACAATACCAATTTTCAATGATTAAATAAATTTATTTTACAATATTTGGACACTTAGAGAAGGTTTTTATTCCAAAGAACCTACCAATTTGTGCCCTGGCAACCTGGCCTATTCAAAATGGGTTTAGGGATGCCTAAAGGTGGGTCCCTCCACCTTTGGTTTGGCACAGTTCTTGGGCTGATCTCCTAGACCTAGCAAAGACTTGTCGTATACCTCAGCATATATTGAAATATTATAATTTACTGAATGTATTGAAACTTTTAATGTACTTATGCTTCATCTTTCTAACCAGACAGCATCTCTTAAGAGCAGGGACAAGTTTCTTTCAGAACCTACAAGGTCGTATAGAATTGCTGTTGAGAATTTTTGATTGATAATCAGTATAAACACATTATCTTTGCCTGGCATATATAACCTAGGCATATGTATGAATAAATTATGTCTGTGCCATTTTGTTAACAAAGAAGGTTGTTAAGGTCTCTCCTATTCCCTTGGTGATATCTGTACTATGCATGCACACTAAGTCACCTCAATTGTGTTCAACTCTGTGTGAACCTATAAAGTGTAACCTGCCAGGCTCCTCTATCCATGGAATTCTCCAGGCAAAAATGCTGGAGTGGGTTGCCAGTGACCTTCTTCAAGGGGTCTTCCCAACCCAAGGATCGAACCTGAGTCTCACATCTCCTTCATTGGCAGGCAGCTTCTTTACCACTAGCACCACCTGGGAAGTCTTATCTGTACTATAATGTTGATTAAATCTGTATAGATGAATTAATGAGGCATTTCATATGTTCAACATGTACTCATATTAAATCCCTTACTTTCCAGCCATCTTTTTTATATTGGTTATGAGTTTAATATTATCCTCTGAGATGAGATTAAGACTAATCAACTCCACCCTGTGCTCAGTTATAGAACTTTCAAAGTTCAGAGGGATCTTAGAAACCAAGTGTTCCAGCACTCTCATTTTACAAATGAAGAATCTGAAACCAGGAAGGTTTGAATTTTCAGTTAAAGAAACATTTGTTGAACATCTGTCATATCCTTAGCCCCAGGGCAAGTCTTGGGAATAAATAGGCAAATTAGATATAATCATATAAGGATTAAACAGTGATATTGTATGTAATGAATGGAACACAGACTTGGCATGAATACTCATTCATCAAACAATATTTGAACATTTTACATTTAATACTGTAGCTCCTAATTTTGCTAGAAGAGGGGAAAAAAAACAGGATTTGAGTGGCACATGAGGATTCCTTAAGGATTTCACTCTCAGTCTAATAAGACATATTAATATTATGACTATTCTTCAATTACATAGCGAGTGACTGAAAAAGGGAATTTAAGTGAGGTGTCTTGACTCCAACTAGTGTTTTTTATCTCTAGTAACACATCTTCTTAAAGCTACACTATGACTTACAGGTTCTTACTATTAGATATGAACATCTCTATATTAGAAAGTAGAGAGAAAAAAAATTTAAAAGAGCAGTAAGGTGAGCTTTTCTCAACTTTACAATATAGATATACAAAACATGCTATACTAGGATAACATATGTATCATCAGTTCAGTTCAGTTCAGTAACTCAGTTGTGTCCGACTCTTTGCGACCCCATGAATCTCAGAACGCCAGGCCTCCCTGTCCATCACCAACTCCCGGAATTCACTCAGACTCACGTCCATTGAGTCGGTGATGCCATCCAGCCATCTCATCCTCTGTCGTCCCCTTCTCCTCCTGCCCCTAATCCCTCCCAGCATCAGAGTCTTTTCCAGTGAGTCAACTCTTCACATGAGATGGCCAAAAGTACTGGAGTTTCAGCTTTAGCATCATTCCTTCCAAATAGGAGTAATCAATTATAAGAAAAGGAATCCTACTCCAGACGCTTTCAGTGCTCTCTGGACAAAGGGTACTTAAGAAAGGACAGAGGTCATCCATGGTTCTGTTTGCCTGTTTTCTTGAGAAGATCATTGGCCTTAATAATTGAACTTTATTGTATTCATCAATGTAGAGGCATAGAAATAAAAAGGGTGAATTACTTTTAATTCAGATTGATGTATTAAATTATTAAAGAAATTCTATTGATACTTTCTCAGAAATTATTTTAGGATCTGACTTTTTCTCTATCCCCACTTACACTGATATACTTCACCCCCAGGTGACTACTGCTCAATGAAGCAGTCATTTATTTGGCTGTATCTTTTACACCTCTGTCTTCCTTTTTGTTCTTCACATCACCAAATACTATCACCATCAGTTACATTCCTCTTGCAGCCATGAAATTAAAAGACACTTTCTCCTTGGAAGGAAAGTTATGACCAACCTAGATAGCATATTAAAAGGCAGAGACATTACTTTGCCAACAAAGGTCCGTCTAGTCAAGGCTATGGTTTTTCCAGGAGTCATGTACGGATGCGAGAGTTGGACTGTGAAGAAAGCTGAGCACTGAAGAATTGATGCTTTTGAAATGTGGTGTTGGAGAAGACTCTTGAGAGTCCCTTGGACTGCAAGGAGATCCAACCAGTCCATTCTAAAGGAGATCAGTCCTGGGTGTTCTTTGGAAGGACTGATGCTGAAGCTGAAACTCCAATATTTTGGCCACCTCATGAGAAGAGTTGACTCATTGGAAAAGACCCTGATGCTGGGAGGGATTGGGGGCAGGAGGAAAAGGGGACGACAGAGGATGAGATGGCTGGATGGCATCACCGACTCGATGGATATGAGTCTGAGTGAACTCCGGGAGTTGGTGATGGACAGGGAGACCTGGTGTGCTGCGATTCACGGGGTCACAAAAAGTTGGACATGACTGAGCAACTGAACTGAACTGAAACCATATCCAAACATATTCCTTTACTTCTGGAAAACATCTACAGGCTTTCTGTGCTATGTAGGTAAAAACCAAGATTTCTTCATTAGGCATAAAATAAACCATTTCTTCCATAAAATCTCAGATAATGTAAGAACAAGGAGCGTGAATGAAAGCTTCACGCTCCTTGTTCCCTACCATGCCACTAGAAAGTTTTGCTAATTTTGCTAATGTAATAACTAAGTATCAACTGCCATAACAAAATACTATACACTGGATGGCTTAGATGACTCAGATTTCTTTTTCCAGTTCCAGAGGCTGGAAGTCAGACCAGGATGTCAACATGACCGAGTTCTGGTGAGAGCTCTCTTCCTGGCTTATAAAACCACCTTCCTCACATGGCAGAAAATAAAAGTAAAGTTCTCTAATATCTCTTCTTTTAAGGGCACTAATCCTTTATGAGGGCCCTACCCTCCTGATCTCATCTAAACCTATCTCCCAAGGGCACTATCTCTATACACCAATATATTGAGGGTTAGAACGTCAACATATGAATTTTGCGAGGAATAGAGTTCAGTTTCTAGCACTAAACTTCACCGATTTCTTGGTCTCTTATGGTAACTACTGCTAAGCAAGAATTACCATTGTTTCCATACATAGAAATACTTAGATGTCAATTTTCAACTCTTTGTCTAACCAAACAAGAATCCAGTTAAATAAATGAGTTTAAATACCTTCCATTATCCCACAGGGAAAGAGTATCAAACCCTACATAAATAATACATTATAGCTTGAAATATCCTTATTTCTCATCAGTTCTTGCATTTAAATTCTGTAGCAATTTGAAAATAGATACAGGAGCTAGATAAGGAGGCTATTAACAACTTCATTGTATGTAAAGCTAGATTTCAGGACTGAATTTAAAGTTCAACTGGACTTCTGCTTTTTTCTTCCTGAATGGAACCAAACCACGCATTCACAGGTTGAGTTTCTGGACAATGGCCATATCCCACAACAAGGGCAGAGCTGCCTGGGTGAGATCACAGCATAGAAGTAGCATGGAGAGGAACAAGTGTGGCCTGTGGGTAAGCTCGTTCAGAAGAGTGTCACAGGTAGCCTCAGATACGTCTACTCTGAAACTCTTCCCAGTTTCCCACTCTAAAAACATCCCTTCTCCTTCTATGTAGAAGAATTAATGATAAGTGGATCAAAGGTAGACACCTATACACAACTAAAACTTTCCCAACTAATGAGCTGAGGCAGAAATGAGAAAAAGTGGGAGAGCTCGTCTGTGTTGTTTTGATTTTTTAAATTTTCTTGTTCATTAGTTTTCCACTCAGAATGTATACACAAAACTCTCAGATAGAGAATAAAAAGCTGAAGTACTACAAGTTCAAGCAACATTTTGCTAATTATATAAAATGATTATTTATTCATAAGTGTCACATTCATAAGTGACAAGGAATGACGCATCAACACTTACAAGTTATGCATCAGGCAAATGGACAAGGCAAGACTAAGATCCATTAACAATGAAAAGATAAAATAGTCATGGTTGAAATAAAAATTTCTTTAGATGGGAGCTTTTCTTTGTTTAGCAAAATACACTGCTAAAACATTTAGAGTGAAAGCCTCTGATAAGAAAAAGGAAAAGTTTTAAACTATTCTACCTAGAAAATCAATTAAAATGGGATATGGCCTCATAGTAGAGAAGAGACAGGATGGGATAGAGAGATCAGCAGTTTCACAAAATGAATGTATTGCAGTTTGGTGGAATGTTTATTTCTACTATTTAGATCGTAAACTATTGAGAAATTGATACAGGGATGAGATAAAATCAACATATTAACAGTAAAACTGATATGGAGACGGCAACTTGAATGTGGAGGCAAATGGAACTTCCTACTTCTTCCCTCCCATATTGAACTAAGCCATAAAGAAACCAGAGAAAAATGGATGGGACTGGATATACGCAGAGGAAACCTTCTCCCACCTTTAACTGCTGTTCATAAAAGGTGGCAGATATTAAGAAGTCTCAGGTACTGACCTGGTTGCTAAGTATGTGGTGGTTCAGAGGGAAACTGAGAGATGTGGCAGATGTGGTATAGAGAGGCAGATGTGGTAGGTAACTGTTTGTTGATTATGTCTTTTGCCAAATACATGGTCTGGGAGGTGGCTGCTGCTGCTGTTGCTGCTAAGTTGCTTCAGTCGTGTCCGACTCTGTGCGACCCCATAGACGGCAGCCCACCAGGTCCCGCCAGCCCTGGGATTCTCCAGGCAATAACACTGGAGTGGGTTGCCATTTCCTCCTCCAGTGCATGAAAGTGAAAAGTGAAAGTGAAGTCGCTCAGTCGTGTCCGACTCTTAGTGGCAGTAGTTGTTAATTGCTGGGTTATACTCAGTAAAGACTTCCCTGGTGGCTCAGACAGTAAAGCGTCTGTCTACAATGTGGGAGACCTGGGTTCAATCCCTGGGTTGGGAAGATCCCTTGGAGAAGGAAATGGCAGTCCACTCCAGTACTATTCCCTGGAAAATCCCATGGACAGAGGAGCCTGGTAGGCTGCAGTCCATGGGGTCACAAAGAGTCAGACACGAATGAGCCAATTCACTTCACTTCACTCAGTAAAGCAAGCACTGAAGCAAAAATGAATATCTCAGTCCACATGTCATGAGACAGTAACTGGCTACGGAGTCCTGTGGCCCTTCACATCACTGAGCCTCTAGAGGACAGTGGATGTATTCTTCATCATTAAGGAGAAGGCTCCAATTGAGACAAGTACACAAATGTTTCAGAGATAGAAGAATAAGTAAATTAAATTGCTTGCTCTGAGCATAGCTAGACCTGGCAGATATCTGTCAAATTCTAAGGCAAAAGGAAAGGGGTGGGAGTTAAATATACTTTCCTCAGTATCATGTTTATAGCTATCTCTAGAAGTCAATCTGAGGAATTTAGACTGTTATGTCAACTCAGAAAATTAAAAACATAACATATGGTCACTGTCACTGTGAGTGATTTGCAGTTTTTGAGGCACCAGCAGAATAAAGTCCTTCTAGGAGGTACTGATACAATGGCAACGCTGGGGTCTCTTCACATTTTAGAACTAAGGACTACAGATGAAAGAACATGACATACAGTGAGGAGAATTGGGAGGGGGATGATGAGGTCATCCAGCTAAAAGGACAAACTAGCAAGGTTTAGAAATAATGTTACTGTGACCACAATTTGTACCCACAGTTTTGTTTGGCTGGATTATCAGGTTATATTTAACTTTTAAAATTTACTTTCTCCCTTTTAACCTTCCTCCTGATATGCTTTTCCTGTCCTTGATGACTGGAGGGTAGTGTGACATTTTAAGATTATCCTTCCTTCAACATTTTGGAGATGACAGTGGTGTCAAGAAGTCTAAAACTGATGAATCACAGGGGAAAGAAGTGGCACTCTTAGCGGCAGCAGGGGCCCTGTGGCAGCAGCAAGAGAAAAAATGGCTCATTCAGTCCTCAGTGATGTGTCAGTGCAGCAAATGCAGATAAAAATAAGTATATTTTAACACTGAGTTCCTTAAGTAGTGCTAATGACTCAGTTCTCTTATAAGGAGCATTATATGTTTATAGAAATAATCAAATAGGACCTGGTCCACCTTGGGGGTGTGTGTGTGTGTGTGTGTGTGTGTGTGTGTGTGTGTACTAGGTTCTGATATCAATCTATAAGTCTTCCTTACTCACGTAATTACCACTGGCTAGCATGGATAAGAAAATTGTTCTGAATAATCCTGCTATAGTTTTGAAGACCATCCTAATTTGCTCCTGGCAAGCCTAAGAAAGGAATGAAGGAAATTCCCTGTTTTCCATATGCTGGTACCAACTGTTACATAATCTAGTCATGCCATCTCCTGCCAATGTTTTTGTTTTTTTTTTTTTAACTCATTTAAAAACATTTACTAAGATTTTTTAGTTAAATTTGAGAAGATATTATCTTATGGACTCTGTGGGAGAGGGAGAGGGTGGGAAGATTTGGGAGAATGGCATTGAAACATGTAAAATATCATGTATGAAATGAGATGCCAGTCCAGGTTCGATGCACGATACTGGATGCTTGGGGCTGGTGCACTGGGACGACCCAGAGGGATGGAATGGGGAGGGAGGAGGGAGGAGGGTTCAGGATGGGGAACACATGTATACCTGTGGCGGATTCATTTTGATATTTGGCAAATCTAATACAGTTATGTAAAGTTTAAAAATAAAATAAAATTAAAAAAAAATTTTTTTTAATTAAAAAATAATAATAAAATAAAAGAAAGAAAGAAAAAAAAATAAAATAAAATAGAAATGTCCTATCCTCAAGTAAAATATGAACATCTTAAAAGTTTCCATGAAGTGTTTAATGACAAACACATCCATAACTCTCTCCTATGTGCAGCCAATATTATTTTGGTTATACCACATTGGTTTATTTAGAAATGAAGTCAACCTCTCTCATTACATCAAGATGACCATCAAAAAGAAAATTTTTTAAAAAAGAAAACAACACACACCTATATGAAAATATATGCATTTCCAGAGCAATGACATATTGAGGATGCCTTATAATATACCAAGAACTACAAAGCAAAATTAACCAACCTCTTTTAAAATGACTCAAAAAACCCAAAAAAGTGTTTTCACAGTTGTCAGAAGCCCTAGTCAACAAGGAGTCCAGCTGAATAAAGCAATAGAAAAAGTGGTTGGTAACATGAGTTGACATCAAAAGTTTTATGAAATTCCAAGCTTGAGTAAATTTCTTGACAAAGTGAAGAACAAAAAATGAAACAGTATATCACATTGTTCCTTCTTTGGGGCTCAAATGAAGTATATTTCAAAGTTTACACAGAAGTTTTAACCACAAAATTCACACTTAATGAAAACCCAGCTTGCTCCAAATGACTAAGAGAAACAAAAAGTGTGAATGTGATGCAAATTTTCTAAGAAGGAAGCTGTTGTAGAAACAAGTTGTAGAAACTGTTGTAGAAACGGTCTAATTGGTAGTTAAATCTGCGACATAAAAGTGGCATTCATACATAAGAGGATAAAGTGAAATATACGCTTTGGATCATAAGAAAAAAATAAAACAGAAAGCAAGAGGATATTAAAGCAGAATTTTATAATTTTTAGTTAAGTATTTAAATATTTTGGTTGAATTGGGCAAACTCTGTGAGAAGTTTTCTCAAATTATTTTGGCTAAAATTGTTTTGATCAACTGACTTTCATCTTCATATAACTGGCAGTTATTTATATCATGGGAAAGAATTTTAATATGTCTTAACTACACAATATAGATGATAGATATAGACACATGCATACACACATTCATAGGTAGATGTTTTTTTGTCTTTTTTTTTACACTTACCAAAGCATACTTTGGATGCTTGACTTTTCATATAGGATACCCAAGGAATGAATGCTGTGACAATTTGGACTTCAGTTACTATGATTCATGTCACAGCTCTCTCTCATCATAAATTAAAAAACTTACTCTTGTGTTAGTTATCTGAAGGCCTCTTTATTTCTGAGCACTGAAATCTGTTTTTTGTTTTTGTTGTTTGTTTGTTTTCAGGCTCAGGGCCAGAGTGTATAATCAGTTTTATTTAGTTAGGCCCAGTCAGACTTCAGCAGTCTTCCTATGTGTAAGGTACAGTTCCAGACCAGGCAATGAAGAAAGGAAGATGACCTCAACGGAGACAGGTTACCTTTATTCAGGCAAGGAGGGGCGACAGTTGGTCTAACAACTAGGCTGAGCATGTGCGGGATCAGGGAGTCTTCATATTTAAGGGAAGGTTTTGTGGAAGCAATATGGGAAGATTTAGTCAGGCAGGGCGTGCTGGGTAATCTTTAGCTGAGATGGCAGTTTGCGGATGAACCAGGGTGGGTGTTCCCGGGGCCCGGGGTGTAGGGTCCTGGGCTGATACAATCTGCCTGGAGTATCGTAGTGGGGCTTAAAGTTCAGTTTTGTCATCCCTGAAGTCAGGTGGTTCAGCAAGGGCCCTTGAGGTCATTATCTTCTTTTTCCAGGCCCAAGGCCTTTGATGTCTTTATCTTCTTTTCTAGGCCTGAGGACTCCTTCATTCCAGACTGTGAAATCATAAAAAAGATGGGGAAAAAGGGGGCTGTATCTCTCTGGCTACTTCCTGCTGGGTCGGGGCGACAGCTCTGGGTCAGGAATGAAGGACTGTCCTAGGGCCCAGGGTCCCCTTTTTCTGGTGTTGAGGTGAGGCTCTCAATAAGGAGAATGGTCTTGACTTGATCTCGAGAGATGGCCCAAATCTGATCTTGGAGAAACCTTCGAAAGAGATTGAAGAAACACGGACCAAATAAGTAAGATAATAAGTACTAATGGTCCCAAGAAAGGGAGCAACCCAAGGGAGGGCCAGTTGGAACAGGCTTTGGGGAGTGGAAAGATTTTATAACTCTTTTTTGCAGCTTTTGATTCTGTCCCTAAATTCTCTGACCCTTTCCTGGAATAGGCCTGTTTCATTTACAAAATAGCAGCAGTCCTCTTCTAGGAAAAGGCAGGTTCCTCCCTTTTTCGTGGTGAGAAGGTCCAGGGCTCGTCTGTTTTTTAGGGCCACAGAAGCTAATGAGTTAATTTGTCTTTGGACTGAAACAAAGGATTCCACCACCTGTTCCATATCCTCATTAAATTCCTGGGATAGCTTGTAGTAGAAAAGGGCTGAGGTCGAGATGCCCCCAATCCTGCCGCTATGCTGGTCCCAATCAGGAGGGGGGCCACGATAGCTCGTTTTTTCCTGTGGGACTGTTCCACTTGGGGGTCGACTATCTGTTGTATCCCTTATCCTTAGAGGGTTGTCAGACCCAGGGTCAGGAAGACCAAGATGCAAGGTCCAGGGGGGTCCGGGGAAAGACATGAATATGAGTAAGTCCCACAGAGATTGAAGATTCCCGGGTTGGTGCAATTATTGTGCTGTTCCAGAGAACCCAAGTGGGACAGAAGGAGGGACTGGAGTTTGTAAGACCAGTGTAGTTGGAGCTAGAGTAGTTGATACAGGTTAGGTTTGAAGGGGCTGAAAGAAGGATATTGTCAGAAATTTGCCCAATGAGTTGTGTGGTGTTTTGTTGGGGAGGGGAGGTATAGTTGCCCTGTGACAACCACGTGGAGGGTAAAGGGATTGCTTTGTGTGGTGATGGAGACAGTGACATGCATATCCAGCAATGGGATGTGTGTTGTGTGTGTTGGAAGAATTGGAAGGAGGAGTTAAGAAGGCGGGTCAGGTGTCGGTTGTCAGAGGGAGGATTTAGGAGAGGCCATAGTTGGGAAACACTAGAGATCTCTTCAAGAAAATTAGAGATACCAAAAACATTTCATGCAAAGATGGGCTCGATAAAGGACAGAAATGGTATGGACCTAACAGAAGCAGAAGATATTAAGCAGAGATGGCAAGAATACACAGAAGAACTGTACAAAAAAGATCTTCACGACCCAGATAATCACAATGGTGTGATCACTCACCTAGAGCCAGACATTCTGGAATGTGAAGTCAAGTGGGCCTTAGAAAGCATCACTATGAACAAAGCTAGTGCAGGTGATGGAATTCCAGTTGAGCTATTCCAAATCCTGAAAGATGACGCTGTGAAAGTGCTGCACTCAATATGCCAGCACATTTGGAAAACTCAGCAGTGGCCACAGGACTGGAAAAGGTCAGTTTTCATTCCAATCCCAAAGAAAGGCAATGCCAAAGAATGCTCAAACTACTGCACAATTGCACTTATCTCACACACTAGTAAAGTAATGCTCAAAATTCTCCAAGCCAGGCTTCAGCAGTATGTGAACCATGAACTTCCAGATGTTCAAGCTGGTTTTAGAAAAGGCAGAGGAACCAGAGATCAAATTGCCAACATCTGCTGGATCATCAAAAAAGCAAGAGAGTTCCAGAAAAACATCTGTTTCTGCTTTATTGACTATGCCAAAGCCTTTGACTGTGTGGATCACAATAAACTGTGGAAAATTCTGAAAGAGATGGGAATACCAGACCACCTGATCTGCCTCTTGAGAAATTTGTATGCAGGTCAGGAAGCAACAGTTAGAACTGGACATGGAACAACAGACTGGTTCCAAATAGGAAAAGGAGTATGTCAAGACTATATACTGTCACCCTGCTTATTTAACTTCTATGCAGAGTACATCATGAAAAATGCTGGGCTGGAAGAAGCACAAGCTGGAATCAAGATTGCCGGGAGAAATATCAATAACCTCAGATATGCAGATGACACCAAGTAGCTGGGTCAGGCACAATTGTAGGTTGAAGAGTGTCCAGGTCATTCAGTATCTTCTTAGATGGTCGACAGAGGTTGTTGCTGGGTGATTTTTAAGGAGGTAGGCCCTATGAAGGAGACCTGATAGGTGTCCATTATGGGGAGCAGTGCAGAATTGGAGGTAGCCCTTTTTAGGCGAGAGAGGGTGTACCCAGGAAGCAACCTTTTTGAGCTCAGCTGCAGTTGGGGTAAGGAGGAGGATTTTGAATAGTCCCTGCCACTTTGGGGTTAGGTCACCCTGGGGATTTTCAGACAGAGAGACCATGTCTCCAATTTGTAGAGGGGGCAAGGGGGCTTGGGGGTCAATAGTATGCAAGTTGTGGTTGACATATTCCCAGAGGGCACTGCAGGGTTCTGCTGCCAGAGGGGAGTATAGGAGTTTGGTATGGGAGGAGGTTTAGGGGGAAGTCTGGGAGGGATTATGGGTCTTCCAAATGTAACTTCAAAGGGGCTTAGCCCAAGGGGTTGATTTCTGTGAGGAGAACCTGGGCCACAGTGTGGGCTCTTTTGTTTGTGCTGGGAAATGCTTCTGCTGCTGCTGCTGCTGCTGCTGCTAAGTCGCTTCAGTCGTGTACGACTCTGTGCAACCACATAGACGGCAGCCCACCAGGCTCCCCTGTCCTGGGATTCTTCAGGCAAGAATACTGGAGTGGGTTGCCATTTCCTTCTCCAATGTATGAAAGTGAAAAGTGAAAGTGAAGTCGCTCAGTCGTGTCCGACTCTTAGCGACCCCATGGACTGCAGCCTTCCAGGCTCCTCCTTCCATGGGATTTTCCAGGAAAGATAACTGGAATGGGGTGCCATTGCCTTCTCCAGGGAAATGCTTCTACCCATCCCGAAAATGTGTCTACAAGGACCAGGAGATATGACTCTCCGAACTGGGGCATATGAGTAAAGTCTATCTGCCAATTTTGTGCTGGGAGACTGCCTCGCATTTGATGGGTTGGAAAGGATGTAGGTTTAAGGTTGGAATTGGGATTAGTTTGTTGACATGTCTGACAGGAACAGGTAAGGTCATCCAAATATTTTTGGTCAGCTGTCGATGTGGGGCAGTGGTTGTAGATGAACTGTTGGAGTACCTTGGACAAAGGATGGAAGAGTGAGTATAGATAGGAGAGAATTTCTCTGGTGGTGGGAGGGTCGGATGGGTTCAGGGCTAAGATGACGGGGACTGGAGGGTGGGATGGGACAGGGCTACCTCCTTTGCTTTTTGGTCTGCGGTATTGTTGTAGGATGCTATGAGACTCCCCTTTTGATGTCCCCTACAGTGGAGGATGGCGGCTCTGTCTGGCAAGAGTGCAGCCTCTAGAAGTTTGGGATCATATCAGAATTAATAATGGGGATCCCTTTTGGGTGAGGAACTGGATCCCTCTGTATTAGGATGTTTGAGTGAAGGATGTTACAGGCGTATTCGGAGTCTGTGTAGATGTTAACTCTGAGATTTTTAGCCAGGGTCAAAGCTCAGGTGAGGACTATTAGTTCTGCCTGTTGGGAGGTGGCGTGAGGTGGCAGAGGTGAGGCTTCAATTATCTGTTTCCCATGATTGTGATGAAGGTCTCCCTGGATGATGGCATATCTTGCTGTGAAGGGTGGGGATTTTGAGAGCTGCCATCAATGAACCAGTATGGGGTGTTAGGGTCTAAGATGGGCTGATCTGTCGAGTGTTGGAAGGGATTTTGGGTAAGACCCACTGTGAGACTACAGTTATGCAGGGGAAGGCCTGCTGTAGAAGGTGTGGGTAATACACTGGCAGGGTTAAGCGGGGCAAAGGGAGAGAACGCGAGTTGGGGATTGAGGAAAAAGGCATGTAGAATCTGTAGAATATAATATATGTCACTCCATGTGAGATTATAGGCCTGGGTGAGCCTCAGGAATTCTTTTCTGTATTTGGTAGGGTTTTTAGAAAATGATCCTAACTTTTCTTCAATCTGGCTCATGTCTGACAATGAAAATGGCACATGGACTCGGGTGGGGCCTCTGGTCCTGCCACCTCTCTCAGGGGAAAAAGTGCTGGGTATGTGATTGCTTGGCAGGCGGGGGAGGGAAGCAGGGATGGGGAATTGGAGAAATGGGGTAGTAGGGTTGGGGGAGACTCAGGAGACGTTTCGGAGTCAGTATGTGAGTTCGGTGAGGGGCAAGGGGGGTTTGATGGTGTGGCTGGTAGGGAGGGGCTTGTCCACGGGGTCAAACTCTGGGGGTGCAGAAGGTCACGGTTGGCTGTTAGTTGAAGAAGAAGGGCCCTTTTGTTTGGGAGGCAAGGTGTATAGAAGGACCTCATAGGTGCAGCAGGCCTTGCCGAGGGAGGGCCTGTTCTGAAGGGCCCAAAAGGCCTGGGCATATGGGACCTCCAACCACTTGCCATTCCGTTTGAAGAAGTTGGTAAGATTTTGAAGGATGTAAAAGTCAAATGCACCAAATTCAGGCCAGTGGTTTTGATTGTCCAATTGGTACTGAGGCCAGATCTGTACTCAGAGCCATTTCAAGCAGCTAGCTTTGAGTTCAGTGAGTAAGAGTGGTTTGAGATTTTTGAGGACGCAGGCCAGAGGGGAATCTTTTGGGATAGATTGGCCGGACCCCATGACTGGGAGGTAAGTAGAGGTTCCTATTGTGACTTTGGGTTGTCACCCATAGTCACAATAGGAGTTATGAGAAGAGAGCTCCATATCGAGGTGGAGCATCCCCCACTGTCACTTACAGTGACCTTATGCCAGGGGTCCCCAGGACCCGGACAGGACAGTATTCTAGGGTACCTCTAGAACACTATCCAGATCTTACCTTAATCTAGGGGCCGGAGTGAGTGGAATGTTGGATGCAGAGTGGTCAAATGGCAAGGGTTCCCTGTTGCGGAAGTCGTCAGAGAGAGAGAGAAGAGGGGATAGAGCCAGAGGCCTGGGGGTACACGAATCACCAATAAAACCTTAGGATAAGATGTGCACTGCTTACAAAAGCACAGGGCATCCCCGAAGGGAGCTTATGAGCCCTGGCAGAAAGTCAGCTTGGTGGGTGGCCACCACGCTCCCAGATTCTGGGATAAGGGCAAACAATGAGAGAGGGAGAGAGAGAGGGAGAGAGAGAGGGAGAGAGAGGCGAGTGCTTTGCCCTCTCCCAGGTTTCGGCACCAAAAATGTAAGGTACAGATCGAGAGGAGACAATGCTGAAAGGAAGACGACCTCAACAGAGACAGGTTACCTTTATTCAGGCAAGGAGGAGCAACAGTCTAACGATCAGGCTGAGTGCGCGTGGGAGGTGCCGATACCTGGGATTGAACCAGGGACCTCCTTACACTATGAACACCAGTACTGACATCCGTTTGCTTGTTTGTTACACATTTTTTAACTTATATGTGTTATTTACGGTGATTATAGGCTTTTACCACCTTAGACTATAACAGCAGGGCTGCCATATCTATATCTAAACTGACGCTTCCTATACTTTTTCAGCCCCAAGTGTAACATTAGTTGAAAGAAAGGACACTTTCAAACAACCTATATATAGTGTTTCCTTCATTTATTCCTTTATTTAGCAAATATATAGAGAATATATGTTGAGTTGTAGAAATAATGCTCAACACTGACCAAATCAGAAAGAAAGACCAGCTTCTTGGAGTTTATATTCTCATGGCCAGACACAGATGATTAAATACACAATTATTCTGTGATGTTTATGATACTGAGTTTGGTAGGTCAGTAGAATTTTAATAGATAAAGTGATGTATCAAAATTAAAACAAAGAGAATGAGTAGAATTTCACTAGAGAAAAGAACAAGTGGAGTGGTGGAATGGCTTTTTTTTTTTTTTTTCTACAACAGGTGTTCTTTTATATGCCATGTGTCAAACTTAGCCTTTGAGGACACAGCAGTAAGCCAAACATACCACATCCTTATTCTCATGGATTTGCATTATTTTTGAGGAGACAAAGAAAATCAATTTAAAAACATAAAAGTAAATTATTTGAGATGGCTAGAGTGATATGAAGAATGAAAATTGGGTAGTAATGCAAATTGTTTGCTTCCTCAGCATCTATTTGCTCTGATTTTTTTTTTTTTGGGGGGGGGAGCAGGGGTGTTTACTCTTTTCTCATATAGCTCATAAACTTCTGTGAAAGCTGACATCTCACTCAGTAAAAGGTATGAACACAGTAATTCTAAAAGTAATTTCATTTCTTTGCAAGTGGTTGGTTAAGCAACCCAAACCTAATTAAAGCAGTTTTTGCATTCACCCGACTTTATGTCATTTCAGGAATAGTAATATAACACAATCATAGCTGATGAAACATGACGGGAATATTGTGCTTAACTTCTAGGGAAAAAGTTGCTTTACTCTTAAGAGAAATGGAAAAAAAAAAAAAAAGGCTTCTTTCTTTCTATGGTTGGGATTCCTATAGCTGGTGCTGCCACTGCCATATCCCTAATGAGGCCAAGATGGAATCTTAGAGAAACTGAGCAATCAGTCTCTAGTTGAATGATGTTGATTTCTACCTTGATATTCGGTTACATCAGTGACCACAGTTAAATCAATTTAACTCTTAATTTCTATTACTAATCTGAAACCACTATACATGAAACCAGAGAAATGTTTGATATATGTATTAGAAAAGAAGTCATAGGAACAGAGGATAGTGTAGGTACTGCTTCAGACTAGCCGGTCAAGGACTGACTTAAGAGGTGATACTTAAGCTGAGATAAGAAGTCAGCCATGCTAAGCCCTGAGAGCAAACCCTTCCAGGAAGCACAAATAACAATTTCAATACTCACAGGATTCAACCAAGAATAAGAAGGTATGACACTAGAGAAGAGCAATGTTCTGAAGATACGAGATTTGTGACTCATGCAGACGTTTAAGATTCATTCTAAGAGCCATTAAAGCGTTTGAAGTTTAGGGATGACAAATTATTATATTTTTTCTAAGTAATATTAAATCTGATGTTTTCAATTACCATTAAAATGTCTTCCATACTTTATGGTAATCATATTTCATTTTAGTGTTTATAAAATTAAAAATTAACATTTTTATTATGTGAATTTCTCTTGTAGCAAAGCATCTGATGGCAGGAATTTCTTATAGAACAAATGGCAATTAATAAAATCAGTTAAGAAGTAAAGATCAAAGAGGGTGTAATTTTAATGAAAAATAAATGAAGCTTAGAAAGTTTGTTTTTTAAAATTCTTGTAGAAATTAAAATACATTAAAATTGCTGGGAAGCACTGCAAAATAATATTTTTTTAACCTAAAATATAGTACACACACAAACACACACACACATATGTATATATACATATATATATATGCAACAGAAAATCATGTAAGACAGAATAAGACAATTTTTAAATAGGTATAAAAATCAATTACAGGAAGATCACTTTTCCTATAGAATCAAAAAGGCAGGCATTTCAGAGGAATCTTCAAACAAAAGCCAGCTACTTAAAGATGTGGCAGAAGAAATTTTCCTTCCAAGGAGTAAGTGTCTTTTAATTTCATGGTTGAAGTCACCATCTGCAGTGATTTTGGAGCCCCAAAAAAATAAAGTCTGACACTGTTTCCACTGTTTCCCCATCTATTTCCCATGAAGTGATGGGACCAGATGCCATGATCTTCGTTTTCTGAATGTTGGTTGAGCTTTAAGCCAACTTTTTCACTCTCCTCTTTCACTTTCATCAAGAGGCTTTTTAGTTCCTCTTCCCTTTCTGCCATAAGGGTGGTGTCATCTGCATATCTGAGGTTATTGATATTTGTCCCGGCAATCTTGATTCCAGCTTGTGCTTCTTCCAGCCCAGCATTTCTCGTGATTTACTCTGCATATAAGTTAAATAAGCAGGATGACAGTATATAGTCTTGACATACTCCTTTTCCTATTTGGAACCAGTCTGTTGTTCCATGTCCAGTTCTAACTGTTGCTTCCTGACCTGCATATAGGTTTCTCAAGAAGCAGGTCAGGTGGTCTGGTATTCCCATCTCTTTCAGAATTTTCCACAGTTTATTGTGATCCGAATAAACAATCACATAATTGTCCTTGAGAACATCCAACTATCTAAACGTTAGATCTGGATAGCATTGAGGTTTAAAACTTTTACTGTGTACAATAGTGCATGCAAATAGAGTTACCACATCTTAATAGGTGCTAAGTTATCTGATACTATTTACATAATCGTTATTTTGTAAAAACAAAACAAAAACTCTCTTTGCCATTTTGCACATCTATGACGTTGTGAGGTAAGACATTTTTTTCTCATTTATAGATGGAGAAACAATGCTCAGGGATCTTAAATAATCTTCCCCAATTAAGTCAATTACAGCCTGGCTTTGAACTGCATCTGACACCAAACTATGATTGAAAACATCTATCCTTCTTTGTGTTTCCTTGAGTGTGAAAATAATTTTAAAGCAATATTATAAGTTCCGTGCATCTTTATATCTCAGTTTATATACAAAACCTTATCCTCTAAACCTCAAATCAGACCTTTTAGAGAAGAGAGAATTTATCTAATTATAAAAGCTAAAGGGTAATGCTGGCAAAATGGAAATGATCTTAAAAACAGTGTAAACAAAACACATCAAAATAGAAAGTTTAAAATTTTGTAGATCTCAAATGATATTTATATATTTTTATAACTTAGGAGCTATATTGTTATAAAATGTGAAATTGTATTGTATAAAGCTATGTACTAATGTAAACTTCCAAGATTCTTTTTATTATTTAAAGCAAGGGTTCCTCTTACAGCACAAAGAAATAGCAAAGCCATAAAATAAGGACTTTGTTTTTATCCACTGAATGGTTTTGCATTGCATATTAGAGGGTAAAATTGAAGAATAACACATATAGGTATTATTACTGTCAGCATGACAATTAGACATATTCTAATTCAAATGTGGGGAAATGGGTCAATCTGTGTTGGGAAAGTAAAACTAATTAGTGTAGAATATACAGAATTAGATATTGCTAATAAGCTGACACAATTTAGGTCTCTATTTCGGGGAGGGGGGAAATCCTTTAGAAATATTATTTAAAGTTAGAGGCATAATAGGTTCTCTTTTGTCATGTCAGCTTCTCAGCAAAGTTAAGAGCTATATGATACACAATGTTGTACATGGTAACTATAAACATATGAGATAACAGCTGAGCTATTGTCTTGGTCTCCAGGAGTCACTTGAGCAAACACTTGAGATAAAAATATAGAAGCTGTTACGCTTGGGTATTTAATACAAATATCTTTTTGTGTCTTTCTAAACTTTTAGCTGTTGTCTAAGGCTTTTTATGTTTAGTTTCTTTTAGATATACTGAGGTCTCAAGGAACAATTAGACAAAACTATTTCATAAATGTGCCATATTATATGGGGGGTGGAGAAAAGTCTGAAAAAAAAACATAGAATTGTTAATGAAGCCCATCTTCCCTGCAAAATACTCACTTTCAGTAATCTCAGAGAGCACTGAGTCAATGAATCTGATACAGAACTATGTTTTGAGTAATCTAAATAGTTGCCATGATGTTTGCTGCTGCTGCCAAGTCGCTTCAGTCGTGTCTGACTCTATGCGACCCCATGGATGGCAGCCCACCAGGCTCCCCCGTCCCTGGGATTCTCCAGGCAACAACACTGGAGTGGGTTGCCATTTCCTTCTCCAATGCATGAAAGTGAAAAGTGAAAGTGAAGTCGCTCAGTCGTGTCCGACTCTTAGCGACCCCATGGACTGCAGCCCACCAGGCTCCTCCGTCCATGGGATTTTCCAGGCAAGAATACTGGAGTGGGGTGCCATTGCCTTCTCCGGGAACTAAACCTTTTATAAAATTCATCATATTTCACCCAAGCACAATCATGCACAGGTCATTTTGTATCCCGTTTTGTATCCAGGGCCTTGTTAAGTAGGTAGCTTTAAAAATATCTGCAACAACTCAAAGAATGAAAAGTGAGTTCTAACATTTCAAGAAGAGAAAAAAAGGGGCCATAGCAGCAGCAGAAGCAATGGTTTAAGCTGAAGAACCTTTAAATAAAACCACTTTAGATAACCGTTATGATAAATGACTGGATTTCCACATGTAGGTCTTGCTTGGCTGGCTTGCTTAACTGTGGAAAGGATTTTTATTTCTTAAAATTCAGAAAGGCAGATTTTCACAAAAACAGTTCTTGTGATTTAATTGATCTTTCACAAGGAGTGTGTTCTAGCTCTGGAGGCTATAGTGTATTTTCTGTTGGATCGAGCTAAAGCCGACATTTATGAGTGAATTCTTCCACTCTACTCTCAGCTGCTAGTTGGTTGGAGTTTGCTGCCAGTGAGCCAAAGGTCATGAATTTGATACTTGAACAGATCACTTTGTCTCACAGAGAGAAAGCTTTGTAACAAAGACACAGATTACAGGTTTATTCTTGCCAGTGCCAGCTGAGTTCCAAGTGTGAGGCTATTCCCATAAGAGGGACCAGGCTTATGGGTACCCCAGGGAACAACACATACATGCTCTTCCATATTAAAAAAAAAAAAATCTGCCAAAATGTAAAAACAACCATCCATAAAGAAAATAGGATATGACCTTTTATTTTGATACATGAAAAAACAATATTAATGCAAATCAATCTTGAAAAAATAATCTCCAAAATTTTAACTACTATATGTATTTTTAAGGGTTTCCCTGGCAGCTTGGCTGGTAAAGAATCCACTTGCAATTCAGGAGACACCAGTTCTATTCCTGGGTCAGGAAGATTCCCTGGAGAAGGAATAGGTTACCCACTCTAGTATTCTTCGGCTTCCTTTGTGGCTCTGAGGGTAAAGAATCTGACTGTGATGAAGGACACCTGGGTTCGATTCCTGAGTTGGGAAGATCCCCTGGAGGAGGGCATGGCAACCCACTCCTATATTCCTACCTGGAGAATCCCCATGGACAGAGGAGTCTGACAGGCTATATAGTTCATGGGGTTGGAAAGAGCTGGACATGTCTGAGCAACTTTCACATGTTTTTTTAAAGTTGTGTTTTTAAAAAGTTGACTTGACTTTTGGGGGTAAAAATAAGTAACCTATTTCTGGTCTAAGAATTAAAGTTAGGATGCTTAACAAAGAATCAATCGTTTTAGAAGAGTATTTTATTTATTTATTTTTTAGAAGACTGTTTTAAAATTATATTCATCTGTGGTAAAGTTTAGAAATGTGGGACTTATTTATATGACAAACTTTAAATGCATTTATCCATTTCCATTTTTGAAACTATTTCCCTTAATTAAATCAGTATTTTGTCAGTTCTACATGGCAGATTGTTGTTTGTACCTTTTATTGTACATTTAAAAATTAATTTTACTTAAAATTGGTGTTAATTACCCCTCCCATCACATAATTGGTAAGTAATCCAATTAATTTTATATCTTATATATCTCTGGAAACAGACATTAGGGCAAAATCCTTCACCTGAACTTAACTTCTCTTGTTGGTCAGTTTGCTTGTAAAATCACAGTAATCTTTCCAAAATGATCTTTTTAGAACACAGTTTCACTGTAGGGAAAACATGAGATTCTATGATCCATATTCTTTCCCATTTTTCTTGTTCGCTATGAGCCTATTATGTGGAATTGCGGTTTCCTAAATATGCATGCCTACTAATGGTTCCACTCATTTACACACTGTCTGAAATTTCTTTTTGTCTTCAATAGACATCCTCATCCCCTTTCCCTTGTAAAACAAAACACAAACAGCAACTGAATTGTTGGCTTCCTGTATACAGTATTTACATACTAGAAATTGAGCAGGGGCCAATAGGCCCCTCCACAGCTCCCAGGGATGAATCATGATTAGCCTACGTCCATCATAGTATTTCTCTCTTCTCCCTTCTCTTGCCAGTGGCCACTTTCAGCATAAGCATGTGAGTCTCTGAGCCAGAGGGACTGTGTTCTGGAGGCTCCCAGTGAAGTTCCCCTCACTCTGAAAGCAGAGACAAGATAGGAATTTCACTATGCTTCTACCAGTTCGAGTTTGGGGAGGATGTGGTAACTCTAAATACTTCTGGGGGAAAAACACGGGGAAAAAACTGACTCTGAGAATGGTAGAGAAGAAAAGGAAAAGAAACTTAGTTCCTTAATTATGTCCTTAAGCCACTAGATTAACCCTGGACTAAACTTTCAATCTTGTTATAGGAGATGAAAATTTTCACATTATTTAAGCCACTTTTAGATAAGTCTTCTGTTCTTTGCCATCAAAAGCATCCTGATACAAATTCCCATAGCTCCCAAGACACATATCTTTGGTAATACATACCTTACCTTAGCTTATATCCATGTCCTCTGTGAAGTCTTCCTTTAATTCCCACCTCTTAGATTCACCTTCCCTTTTTGCCATTAAGGTTGCAATCTTTTGCTGAAACACCCAAGACACTTGTTTGTGTGAAAGTGCTAGTTGCTCAGTTGTGTCTGACTCTTTGTGGTCCCATGGACTGCAACAGGCTCCTTGGTCCATAGAATTCTCCAAGCAAGAATACTGGAATGGGTTGCTAGTCCCTTCTCCAGGGGATCTTCCTGACCCAGGGATTGAACTTGTGCCTCTTGCATTGCAGGCAGATCAGTTTGAGCCAACAAGGAAACCTACTTCTTTGTGTGCTTGGCACCTATTTTCTTCCTGCCATGTGCATGAGAACAACACATAAAAAAAATCAGTAACTACTGCAATCAATTTCTTTAGGCACATAGAGTTCCAGGTCTGACCTTCATATACATAATAAGCAAATTATTTTTGTTGATGAAGATAAATGACAGTTCTATATGTAAATAAGTGTTATTTAACCATAAAACACCAAAGCCACAGGGGAAAAATAAATCATATTTTTAAGAGTTTTGATATTAGTAAATGATTTTGTTATAACATCTTATATTGGTTAAAAAAAACTTTGCCCTTCAAAGCTCTTCATATATATAATTGCATTTTGTTCTTTACAGTACCTTTAAATGTAAGGGAGAGTATAATTTTACATACATCTTCTGGCTAAAAGCCCCTTAGTTATAGAGAGGTTAATTAACTTACCCAAAGGATTGAACTACCTAGAGCCTCTGTAATAGGAAAGAATAAATCTGACTCCATATTGGATTTTGCTTCTTTTCTATTACAGAGGCTCTAGGTAGTTCAATCCTTTGGGTAAGTTAATCCTTTAAACTTTTCATTTTAATACTTTTTCTACAGGTTAATCACTAAATGCATGTTGCCTATAGTTTAAAGTATACATAATTGTCCATCTCTGGAATCTCTGGCTCTCATGCCAGTACCTTTGTTTGGCTTGCGGGAAACATCCTAACCAGGTCAACCTATGAATGGTTGAAGGAAAGAATAAATTAGCATATTCCCTTAGACAAGGACCCTGGAAAAGGAAACAGCAATTCACTCCAGTATTCTTGCCTGGAGAATTCCATGGACAGAGGAGCTTGGCAGGCTACACTCCATGTGCTCAGAGAGTGTTGGACATGACTGAGTGACTAACACTCAGACAAGGAAATATCTGCAGTAACTCATCACCTCTTTTTACTTTACCCCTCCATCCCCCACCCCTCACTTCTATAAAAGAAACTAGCATTCAAACCCAGGCAAGATGGTTATTTGGGCCACTAATCCACCATTTTCTGCTGACTTTGCCAATAAAGTCTCCTTTTTTCTTGCCCCGATAACTTGTCTCTTGATTTATTGGCCTGTTGTGTGGTAAGCAGTATGAGCTCAAACTAGGCAACACTTCCTTTTCCAAAGCACCCTTAGGCTTACATCCTTTCTTCAGGTCAGTTCTATCTCATTCTATCTGGGTACATTATTGAAAGATTGCTACCAATGGATTAGACCCATAGTTCTTACACAGTGCTGATAAAATTTTGGTCCTATACCCCTGTATCAGAGTCATCTGACATTCTTGTTAAAATTGCTAGTCCTGGTGTCTCATCCGAGACCTTCTTAATTATACTGACTGCGCTTTTTGAAGCTGAAAAAACAATGCTTCTGTGAGTGTATCAGGTGATGGAGACATAATTTTCAGAACCACGATTCTGTGGTTTCATTCTTACACTGTTTTACTTGTTTATAGTAGCTATCACCTATAATCCTTATTTTATAATTAATTGTAATTTAATCAATTGTAATTGATTAATTGTAATCCTTATTTTCCCAGGTCATGACTTTTGTTAAAGTAAGACTAACACCAGTCCCTTTCACTACATCTCCATCAAGACAGACTCTTTTAGAAGGGATTTATTCTCTTCAGTAATAGATAAGCAGAAAATATAAATACAGACGTTCTCTGAGAGGTTAAATTCATCAGTCTGTATTGAAATATGCAGGACAAAGTTGCTCTCCCACTGTCCATTTTTTATTTTGGCAAATGCTGTGGTGGTCACTATATTCCCACACATGGGGGCTGTATTGTGAGAATTTAATTTATGGGATTCAATTCTCCTTATTTGGTAATAAGAAAAAAATTTCTTTACCATGTTGTGCTTAAACCTATTTGTTGGGGCATAGACAGTACTCAATTGCATTTAATTTTTTATAAGTACATATAAAATTACCAAAGATTCAGCAACTCAAAACAATACAAATGTATTTTCTTCTTATTTGTGATCCTAGACTCCAGAATAGCTTAACTTGGTCCTCTGCATAGAGCCTCAGAAGGTTGCAATCAACATGTCATCCCAGAAGCACCCTCAAAAAATAGAAGTTGCCTTCAAGGTCCTGCCACATAGGCCCCCCCATCCCCCACAACATACAGCTTACTTCTTCAAGGCCAGAGGAATAGTCTTATGATCACTAAACTCTTTTTTAAAGGGCACACTTGATTAGGTCAGACTCCCCCAGGAAATCTCACTTTTCATTAACTAAAAGTCAATTGTTTAGGGACTTTATATTTACAAAAGCCTTTCATCTTTATCATATAATGTAACGTAATTACAGAAGTGAAATCCATCATACTAATAAGCCCTGCCTACACTTACATGGGTTGGGAATTATGCAAGTATGTACATCAGGAGGCAGAAATGTTGGAGCCCATTTTATTTTATTTATTTTATTTTATTTTTTGCTTGTATAATTGTACCTTGACCAAATCCAATATAATCAACTGAAAAATTTATAAAACAATCAGTTAACATAAAATGTCTCTACTAATAAAATTACTAGGAACCCATTTTAGAATCCTGGCTACCACAGCGATACGTATTTGCTTGTTTTGAATTTCTTTGTTTTTGCACTGGTTGTTGTGTTTTATTAAAATCGCATGTCTATATGTCTAGCTATTATCAATGACTTTTGGTCTCCTTCCCTTCGTGTGGGAAATCAGATTTTAAATATTCTTATATATGCTTCTAGAATGTCCTATGCATTTAGAACTAATTTTCACATTGCTTTTTTTCACCTAATAATCTCCAAAATATATCAATAGCAGCACATATACATCTACCACATACATATATATATATATACATATAATATTTCATTGCATATATGAACCACAAATTATTTAACTAGTCCTGTATTAATAGAAATATATTTAATCTTTTATCATTATGCATATTTTTCTATTTAGATCATTTTTTTTTTTACTTTACAATATTGTATTGGTTTTGCCATACATCAACATGAATCCGCCATGTGTACACGTGTTCCCCATTCTGAATCTCCCTCCCACCTCCCTCCCTTACCATCTTTCTATTTAGATCATTGTGCTTGTGTTCATATATTATGGGATAACTTCCCGGTAGCAGAATTCAGACAGTGCTCTTAATCTTCTGATATATATAGCCAGTTTTTTTTCTTTTCAAAGATGTTGTATAAACTGTATATGGTTTCATTATATTATAATCAATACTGCATTGGAAAAATTTTAGCATTCCCAATCTGATAAGCAAACAATGACACTTCATTATTACTACATGTTTTCTTAACTATGGGTGTGATTGAGTAACACTTGAGATATTTAAAAATCATCATAGTATCTGGTTCCATTACTCCACAGCAAATAGATGGGAAAAAAATATGGAAACAGAGACAGACTTAATTTTCATGGGCTCCATAATTACTGTGGACAGAGACTGCAGCCATGAAATTAAAAGACACACAAACTTAGAAAAAGTCTTAAAAAGCAGCAACATCACTTTGCTGACAAAGGTCCATATAGTCAAAGGTATGGCTTTTCCAGTAGTCATGTACGGATGTGAGTTGGACCATAAAGAAGGCTGAGCACTGAATAATTAATGTTTTCCAACAGTGGTGCTAGAGAAGACTCTTGACAGTCTCTTGGACAGCAAGAAGATCAAAACAGTCAATCTTAAAGGAAATCAGCCCTGAATATACATTGGAAGGACTGATACTGAAGCTTCACTATTTTGGTTCCCTGATGCAGAGTTGACTTATTGGAAAAGACCCTGATGCTGGGAAAGACTAAGGACAGGAGCAGAAGGGGGCAACAGAGGATAAGATGGTTGGATGGCATCACCAACTCAATGGACATGAGTTTGAGCAACCCCAGGGGAGAGTGAAGGACAGGGAAGCCTGGTGTGTTGTATTTCACGGGGTCACAAAGAGTCAGACATGACTGATCGACTAAAAGACAACATATCTTTCTTGATAAAATGTTTACTTATGCCCTTCACTAACTTCTGTCCTATAGCACTTCTTGTCCTCTGGAACTTAGTGGAATACTCAAGGAGTAGAACTTATCCCAGTGAAAGAAGCAGGAACTATACTCTTCTAATGCCTTCAAAGCAGAATGTGTCATGTGAGCTTTTGCATCATCAGGAAATTCTATGATTGGCACTTCAATCCATGGGATGATTGTTTTCGTCTCACTCCCTTCTATTTCACTCAAGCACAATCATGTTCACATTATTTTGTTTCTGAGGCCTTGTAAGTAGGTAGCTTTAAAAATGCTTATGTTGAAAAAGGCACAAACTCAGAAAAATCTGCCTTTGAACTCCAGTTGTGGTATCAGTCCATGTTATAAATCTTTTAACCAGGCTAAAGCTCAGTGGTTGTGAGGCTTAAACTATTTATGTGTGAATAAGTTAAAGTATTTCATGAAACAAGTCCACTCACTTTTGGATACTTGTTTACTATATGATGCCAGCATTTTCTAAAAATTCTAATTTTAATCCACAAATGTTACAAATGATGTAGCACAAATAAATATACACAAATGTCAATCTTCTTTGTTACTTTACTCAGAAGAAAACGAACTATAAGCCCTAACCAAAAAACAATGTTTTGGGAGTTTGAAGTCTACAATGCTATAAAAATACAAGATTTTGCAAAATTTATTTTCTTAAGTTGTTAGTAACATTCACCCACTTCATCAACCTGTGTTTAAAAATGCTTATTCTGAAAAGTTTCAAAATAACTAAGTACTACAAAATTAAAAAAAAATAACCTTATGGTCTACAACAATACAAACAATATGAGAAATAACAGTGTTCAAATGAAATTAACACCATACACAAAAATAAACACAAAATAGATTAAAGATCTAAACATAAGACCAGAAACTATAAAACTCCTAGAGGAGAACATAGGCAAAACACTCTCCAACATACATCACAGCAGGATCCTCTATGACCCACCTCCCAGAATACTGGAAATAAAAGCAAAAATAAACAAATGGGACCTAATTAAACTTAAAAGCTTCTGCACAACAAAGGAAACTATAAGCAAGGTGAAAAGACGGCCTTCGGAATGGGAGAAAATAATAGCAAATGAAGCAACTGACAAACAACTAATCTCAAAAATATACAAGCAACTCCTGCAGCTCAATATCAGAAAAATAAACGACCCAATCAAAAAATGGGCCAAAGAACTAAACAGACATTTCTCCAAAGAAGACATACAGATGGCTAACAAACACATGAAAAGAGGCTCAACATCACTCATTATCAGAGAAATGCAAATCAAAACCACAATGAGATACCATTTCACACCAGTCAGAATGGCTGCGATCCAAAAGTCTACAAGCAATAAATGCTGGAGAGGGTGTGGAGAAAAGGGAACCCTCTTACACTGTTGGTGGGAATGCAAACTAGTACAGCCACTATGGAGAACAGTGTGGAGATTCCTTAAAAAACTGAAAATAGAACTGCCTTATGACCCAGCAATCCCACTGCTGGGCATACACACTGAGGAAACCAGAAGGGAAAGAGACACGTGTACCCCAATGTTCATCGCAGCACTGTTTATAATAGCCAGGCCATGGAAGCAACCTAGATGTCCATCAGCAGATGAATGGATAAGAAAGCTGTGGTACATATACACAACGGAGTATTACTCAGCCATTAAAAAGAATACATTTGAATCAGTTCTAATGAGGTGGATTAAACTGGAGCCTATTATACAGAGTGAAGTAAGCCAGAAAGAAATACACCAATACAGTATACTAACACATATATATGGAATTTAGAAAGATGGTAACGATAACCCTGTATGCAAGACAGCAAAAGAGACACAGATGTATAGAACAGTCTTTTGGACTCTGTGGGAGAGGAGGGGGGATGATTTGGAAGAATGGCATTGAAACATGTATAATATCATATATGAAATGAATCACCAATCCAGGTTTGATGCATGATACTGGATGCTTGGGGCTGGTGCACTGGGATGACCCAGAGCGATGGTACGGGGAGGGTGGAGGGAGGGGGGCTCAGGATGGGGAACACGTGTGCACCCATGGTGGATTCATGTTGATGTATGGCAAAACCAATACAATATAGTAAAGTAATTAACCTCCAATTAAAATAAATAAATTTATATTAAAAAAAAACAGTGTTCAAATGAAATTAAAAGACACTCACTGGAAGGAAAGTTCTGACTAAACTAGACAACATATTAAAAAGCAGAGACATTACTTTGCCAACAAAGGTCCGTCTAGTCAAGGCTATGGTTTTTCCAGTAGTCATGTATGGATGTGAGATTTGGACTATAAAGAAAGCTGAGCACTGAAGAATTGATGCTTTTGAACTGTGGTGTTGAATAAGACTCGAGAGTCCCTTGGACTGCAAGGAGATCCAACCAGTCCATCCTAAAGGAGATCAGTCCTGGGTGTTCATTGGAAGGACTGATGTTGAAGCTGAAACTCCAATAGTTTGACCACCTGATGCAAAGAGCTGACTCATTTGAAAAGACCCTGATGTTGGGAAAGATTTAGGGCAGGAGAAGAAGGGGACGACAGAGGATGAGATGGCTGGATGGCATCACCGACTCGACGGACGTGAGTTTGAGTGAACTCCGGGAGTTAGTGATGGACAAGGAAGCCTGGTGTGCTGCAGTTCACGGGATCACAAAGAGTCAGACATGACTGAGCAACTGAACTGAACTGAACTGCACTGAAATGGGGACAACACCTGAAAAGTTACATCAATAGATAGAAGTAAAGGTAACTCTTTCTTTGAAAAGCTTAAGAGGATAAATTTGTACTGTCATTAGACTCATGCTTTTACTAAGGCCTAAAGAAAAGTATCACCTGGACTGGCAACTCGTTTCATACATGATATTTTACATGTTTCAATGCCAATTCTCCCAAATCTTCCCACCCTCTCCCTCTCTGCCAGTCCAGGTTCGATGCACGATACTGGATGTTTGGGGCTGGTGCACTGGGACAACCCAGAGGGATGGAATGGGGAGGGAGGAGGGAGGACGGTTCAGGATGGGGAACACATGTATACCTGTGGCGGATTCATTTTGATATTTGGCAAAACTAATACAATTATGTAAAGTTTAAAAATAAAATAAAATTAAATAATAAATAAAAAAATAAAAAAAAGAAAAGTATCACCTTAAAACTTTCCTTAAATGTGCTTTCTAAAAAATTTTATTTAAAAATATAAATGACTATCAGCAAATAGCATTTTTTAAACTTCATATATTAATTTGGGAGGAGATCCTTAGTAACTCAGACTTTACACTGGAAAACTCTGAGATCAGAAATATAATGACCAATCTAGCCCCCTGCTCCACCAGCCCTTCAGCCTTCACATTAGAAGGGTGCCTGAATTCTACCTGAATGTTTATTCTCACCTCAGATCATTCTATGCTATAAAAACAAATAAGGACAGATTCATGTTTCTGTTGGTCCCTTCCACTGGGGTGAGGAAATGTGTGTAGGGTTGATGGGCATAGAGGTTGCGTGAAGGGTTATTCCCTGATAACCCTGGGCTGGACATTCTCAGTGATGCCAATGTGCTACGCATGAACCTGACTCTTCAATTACATGTTGATTTGCTCTCAGACCAGGAAGTGAGGAGAGGCTGCCATAAGAACAGTATGTAAGATGCTTACATGCACCTTATAAAAACACACTCAGAAAATATACAGAATTTAAGAACTCCACAGTATGTTTAACTTGGCCAGGATTGCTACTCCATCTGTTTCTGTAACAGTAAAACTCTAAAATGTAAGGGGCCTATATGCTTGTCTAAAAGTAAAATACTCTGTTGGAAGAAAGCGGAGAGGAGGGAAGAGCTGAGGAAAATCTCTCACTGCGATTAGTGTGGGGTACCCTGTCAGAAAATCACCTACTTAAAGGCAGAAGTTGAGTCAGTCTTACTCATATATGTAATTTGAGTGACTGCACTAATGAGCAAAGATGTCAACTTTATATATAATGGAGATTCTGAAACCTGTGGCCAGGGAGTAAAGGACCAATGAGGCTATATAGATGGAAAATTTTAAAAACGTTTAGTATAAAGGGTCTGGGGGTTTATGAAATTTCCCCCTTACTGGGTATATGTGATAACCACATCCATAATCTTATAGTTTTATACAAAATCTATTAGTTGAATTCATGTCTCCTATTTCAGGCCATCTGACTCTTCAACTCACCGTCTTCCAAAGAATCCGATTAAGTTAGAAGCATAAGGTCATTTACTGACTACCTCAGTGATTAAGCAAGCTGCTTGACTTGCCTGAGTCTCAGTTTCCTCATCTATAAAATGGTAACCATCATATCAACTTCACTGTTTCTCAATAATTCCAGACTGCCTTGCATATATGATAAATTGTTATTATTCTGACAGTCATGAAAACATTTTATCTGGGTTTCTAAAACTCTTTGCTAAAGCCTTCTATCATCTGACACTTCTATTATCTTTGTCCTCACTTTCCAAGATCCTGCCTGTCACCAGTGTGTGGATCTCTTTGACAGAACAGGCTTTTCTTGTTGAATTTCCTTGTACTTGCTGCTGGTGAAACCTGTCCTGACCACCTGAATCCAACATCAGCTCCCAAGTGATCTATTAATATCCAGAACCTGGCCACTCCCAGTCTGGCTAGCTCCCTGACTCAAGGTTCCATCACTGGTTTACTCGGTGAACACATTTTTGAATTGAGCAAAAAACAGTGATAAATTCAACACATATTCCAGTGAAATTCAGTATGAGTGCTTTGTTTGAAATTTCTTCACTTCAGATATCCTCCTTTTTCTAGGTAACTTATGAACTCACTTTAAGCTTCCACAATGTCAAAGTGGAAACTGTGAGATAAATTGTCATGACTTAGCATAGTAAAGGAATAAAAATAAGCTAATAATTTTATTAATATGCCTAGTATATTCTCATGTGGTTGCTTTCAAATGTAATTTGGAGTTTATGCTGAGTTGTGTCATAGAACTGGACTTGTTTGACTGACTCAGAAAATTCAAAATCCCAATTATAGACACAATGTTTTCCAAACTCAAACATACACATACATACTTCATTAGCAAAACCTACTTCAAGTGGTATTCTGTTCACCCATTCTTTAGTCATTTTATTATTTAATACTATTTATTATTATTACATAATTACAGTATGACATAATATTATTACTAATAACATAGAGATTATGATTGAATTTTTTCTTATCAGCAAAGAAAATTAAAATGTACTTGTTACACCAGACTCCATGTACTTGAGTTCTGGACTTTCTTCTCTTAGGTAGAAATTGTTTGTTTTTGTGGCTAAATTGTGGAAGAGCTTCTTGAAGGCATCCTTTTCTGGTCTCTAACTTGGAATATCTAAGTAAGCTTTTGCATCCAGTCCCATCACTTCATGGCAATTAGATGGGGAAACAATGGAAACAGTGACACATTTTACTTTCTTGGCCTTCAAAATCACCGTGGACAGTGACTGAAGCCATGAAATTAAGACACTTGTTCCTTGGAAGAAAAGCTATGAAAAACATAACCTAGAAAAACAAACCTAGACAGTGTATTAATAAGCAGAGACATTACTTTGCCTACAAAGGTCAAAGCTATGGTTTTTCCTGTAGTCACATATGGATGTGAGAGTTTGACAATAAAAAAGGCTGCATGCCAAAGAATTGATGTTTTTGAACTGTGGTGTTGGAGAACACTCTTGAGAATCCCTTGGGCTGCAAGGAGATCAAACCAGTCCATCCTAAAGGAAATCAACTCTGAATATTCATTGGAAGGACTGATGCTGAAGCTGAAGTTCCAGTAGTTTGGTCACCTGATGCAAAGAGCTGACTCACTAGAAAGGACACTGATGCTGGGAAAGATTGAGGGCAGGAGGAGAAGGGGATGAAAGAGGATGAGATGGTTGGAAGGCATCACTGATTCAAGACATGAGTTTGAGCAAACTCTGGGAGATGGAGAGGGACAGGGAAGCCTGGTGTGCTATAGTCCAGGGGGTCGGAACAAGTTGAACATGACTAAGTTGAACATGACTGAACAAGCTTTTGAAGTTGAACTATTGGATAATCCTTGTTTGAACTTGAGGGAGGGAAGAGACTTACCTGATCCTTGGTGGCTATTGAGATGGTCACGCATTAACTAAGCCACCCCTACAGGTTCCTGAGAATGCTGGAAAGGGAGTTGACAGGTTCATCTCTGAGAGCTCTAGCCTTGAGTCCTTGAAGCAGTCAGTAAAGAGGGACACTGTAAGCTAATCTCTGACCAGAGAACAATGCTTGACTAAAAAAACATGAGGAGCAACTGTGGTGACAGTGAGCAGCAGGAACCGAAATCAGACATTTTCTCCCCCACTTTCTTTAGCCTGAGCCAAAACCATGAGATTCTCGTGTATAACAAAGAATGGGTAAGAAGGCTGTACACATGAGCTGCTATTGGGCCTAGAAGGTAAAGTCACAAGTTTTCCCTAACCATAAAAGATATTCACTGATATAACTTGACTTACGATTTCATTTGTTTCATAGATCCATGTCCCAGACCCATTTGTCTTCACCCCCATGTACTTTAGAAAGACTTGAGAGATTATTCTAGAATTACTGTTTCTGCCTCCATCTGAAGCAAAACTCAGTAATGGGGTTCTATGAAGTCACTCTGTAATAAGCACGTGTGAGTGCAGAATACCTGCACCGGGCAGGAAATATAAAGCACAAGTCGGATATCAGCTATTCTAAGTCGACCAAGCAATTCAGCACTGTTGGTTTTCTACATTCCACATAGTGAATTCAGAGGAAAGTCTGCCTGACCCAGCTTACAAAGTCTTGCTTAACTGTCCTCTATGGCATCTCTTTCAAGGTGGATACAGTCTACAGACACACATCTTGGTGATGGCATGGAACCTCTGTGCAAAATAGAAAATTATCCCCTTTCTCTTACTATGTGGCTGTAACCTAATGGTAAAGTTTTAGGGGGTTGGTAAGCGGCAGGCAAGCTGAATTTCAGCTAAACAGTTTCCCCTGTTGGCTGGATACTCTTATATTCAGGAGATAAACTGCACAACCCTGTTTGGTAGCCCTAATTCCTTGTTTAGCTTTCTTAAACCAGTGATTCTTGGATAGAAATCAATAAATCTTTTCACTAATTTTTAAAAAATTTCTCACTTACCTATAATTCCTCTTTTAAAGTATCAAAATACATATATAAGCAGTGGAAAATTAGTTCAATGCACTAAGAATCACTTGCATATATTTCACAAGGCATATTCATCAACACATTATGAATGGTTTTACTGTGAAAATTTAAGAATAAAAATAGAATTGTGTTCTTGCAATTAACCTTAGGAGTAGAAAAACAAATTTTTATAGAAAAGAAAGCAGACATTAGGAAGACAGGATGGTGGTACTGTGGAGGATGACAAAGGATTTGGCAACAATGCCAGGAGGATGGATCCTGGGTGCTATCCACTTAGTTTTGGGGTGTGGAACCCTGAGCTGTGACAGCACCTTCTTGTGAAAGGGCTTCAGAAAATTTAAACATGTCTCTAAGTGACAGATACATCAAAAATACATCTATATGTGGAACAACTCTCACAGAACATCTACTGAACACTTGCAGAAGACCTTAGGCTTCCAACAAGGCAAGACAATCATCACATAGCTGAACTTCTGTGCTAGATGCCTCATGCCAAACAACCAACAAGAGAGGAACACAGCAGACCAGCTGTCTGAAGTCAGACCAAGTTTATTTACACCCAAAACACACCACCTGATGTGACCCTGCCCATCAGAGGAACAAGATTCAGCTAAACCCACCAGAGTTCAGGCACCAGTCCCTCCCAGCAGCAAGCCAACACAAGCCCCTGGACCAACCTCACCCACCTGGGGGCAGACACCAGAAAGAAGAACTATAATCCTGCAGCCCGCAGAAAGGAGACCACAAACATAGAAAATTAGACAAAATGAGATGACACAGAAATATTTTGCAGATAAAAGTAACAAGGTAAAAACCTACAAGGCAAAATAAATGAAAATCAAACAGACAATCTACCTGAAAAAGAATTTGGAGTAATGATAGTAAAGATGATCCCAAGATCTTGGAAACAGAATGGAGACATGAGTCAAGAAAAGACAAGAAATGCTTCACAAGGAACTAGAAGAACTAAAGGACAGTGATGAACAACATAATAATTGAAAAAAACAAACAAAAAAAAACACACAAAAAACTCTAGAAGGAATCAATAGCAGAATAACTGAGGCAGAAGAATGGAAAACTGTGCCGGGAAACAGAATGGCAGAAATAACTGCCACAGAACAGAATAAAGAAAAATAAAAGGATGTAAGGGAAAGAGGACAGTCTCAGGGACCTCTGGGACAACATTAAATGCAACAACACTCAAATTACAGGGGTCCCAGAAGAATAAGTGGAAGAGAAAGGGTCAGAGAAAATATTTGAAGAGATTATAGTTGAAAACTTCCCTAACATGGGAAAGGAAATAGCCACCCAAATCCAAGAGGTGCAGAGAGCCCCATTCAGGATAAACCCAAGAGGAAACGTGCAGAGACACATATTACTCAAACTAAAATAAATAAATACAAAGAAAAAATATTAAAAGCAGCAAGGGAAAGGCAACAAATAACATACAAAGGGGTTCCCATAAAGTTATTGTGCAATTTTCAACAAAACTCTGCAAACTAGAGGAGAGTGGCAGGATACATTTAAAGCGATAAAATAGAGAAGCCTACAACCAAGATCACTCTACACAGCAGAGACTTAATTCAGATTTTAAGGAGAATAAAAAGCTTTACAGACACGCAAAAGCTAAGAGAATTTAGCACCACCAAACCAGCTTTACAAATGCTAAAAGAACTTCTTAAGTTGGGAAACAAAAGAGAAGAAAAAGATCTACAAAGACAAATCCAAAACAATTTCATGTTGATGTGTGGCAGAACCAATACAATATTGTAAAGTAATTAGCCTCCAATTAAAATAAATACATTTAAATTAAAAAAAAGAAAATGGTAATAGATACCTACATATTAATACTTACCTTAAATATAAATGGATGAAATGTTCCAACTAAAAGACGCAGAGTGGCTGAATAGTTATGTCAGTTACTTAGAATACAAAAAGGAGTCCAAAATGGAGGTGGCTAAAAGAAGACAAAGAAAGGGAAAAAGCCTGAAAGAAAGGCAACAAAGGAAAAATTTGCAGACCAGAGTGGGAACCTCAGATGAAACAGAAATGCCCCCTTCCTGACTGGTGATAGGTTCTAGCCCTAATTTGCACTGTACAGGCTTCGGGGGGCGGCGGAGGGGGGGGGTGTTGTGGGAGGGAGGAGACAAAAAGTATGAAAAGAGGAAGCCAAGACTACTTGAGGCCTCTCCTTTGGGGTCAGCCCACCCTCACATCTTGGGGTGTCCTATCCTTTGTTTACTGAATAAAACTCTGAGCTGTAACTGAGGTGTAACACTGGTCCTCCATTTCAAATCTTTGTTGTGGCAAGACAGAACTGAGGAAATTATGCACTCTCCCAACATACCCAAAAGCAAGACTCATATATACACTGTCTGCAAGAGACCTACTTCATTTGTAGGGACACATACATATTGAAAGTGAAGGGATGCAAAATAATATTCCATGAAAATGGAAATCAAAAGAAAGCTGTAGTAGTGATACACATATCAGAAAAAAATTGACTTTAAAGACTATTATAAGAGACAAGGAAGGACAATACATAATGACCAAGGGAACAATCCAAGAAGAAGATATACCAATTGTAAATATTTATATGGGGGCTTCCCTGGTGGCTCATTGGTAAAGAATCTAACTGCCAATGCAGGAAATGTGGGTTTGATCTCTGGGTCGAGAAGATCCCCTGGAGAAGGAAATGGCAACCTACTCCATACTTACCTGGGAAATCCCATGGACAGAAGGAGCCTCACAGGCTATAGTCCATGGGGTCACAAAAGAGTCTAACATGACTTAGTGATTAAAGAACAAATTATGCACCCAATATAGGAGCAACTCAATACATAAAGCAAATGCTAACATTCATTAAGGGGTAAATGAAGAGGAACACAATAATAGTGGGGGACTTTAACACTCCACATATACAAATGAATAGATCATCCAAATAGAAAATTAATAAGGAAATACAAACCTTAACTGACACATTAGATCCAATATAATTAATTTATGTGGCATTTCATATGAAAGCAGCAGAATACACTTTATTCTCAAGTGCAAATGGAACATTCTCCAGGATCGAGCACATCTTGGGTACAAATCAAGCCTTGGTAAATTTAAGAAAACTAAGAATATATCAAGCATTTTTTTCCTAACCACAAAGCTATGAAGTTAGAAATCAATTGCAGGGGAAAAAAACTGTAAAAATACAAACACAGGGAGGCTAAACAATATGCTACCAAATCTAACTAATGGATCACTGAGAAAATTTAAAAATACCTAGAAAAAATTAAGAATGAAACTCAACGACTCAAAACCTAAGGATGCAGCCAAAGCATTTCTAAGGGGGAACTTTATGACAGTATAACCCTACATCAAGAAACAAGAAAAATCCCAAGTAAACAACCTAATCTTATACCTAAAACACCTAGAGAAAGAAGAACAAACAAAACTCAAAATTTGTAGAAGGAAATAATTCATAAAAATCAGAATGGAAAAAAAAATAGAAATAAAGAAAACAATAGCAAAGATCAATGAAACTAAAAGCATTTCTTTGAGATCTATCAACAACGTTGATAAAGTGCAAGGAAGAAAGGGAGAGGGCTCATATCAACAAAATTAGAAATGAAAAAGGAGAAATTACAACTGACACTGCAGAAACACAAAGGATCATGAGAAACTACTACATGCAAATAAGTATATGCCAAATAAACTGGACAACAAACAAGAAGCACACAAATTCTTAGAAAGGGGCAACTTTTCATGACTGAACCAGGAAGACATAGACAATATGATCAATTACCAGTACTGAAATTGAGTCAGTAATTTAAAGACTCCCACAGAGAAAAGTCCAGTACCAGATGGCTTCACAGGTGAATTCTATAATTTAGAGAAGAGCTAACACACATCCTTCTCAAACTCTTCCAAAAAACTGAAGAGGGAGGAACACTCCCAAGTTCAGTCTACAAGGCCAATATCACACTGATACCAAAACCAAAAATGTCACAAAAGAGACATGCCAATATCACTGATGAAGATAGACGCAAAAAACCTAAACAAAATACTAGCAAACAGAATTCAACAATACATTAAAAGGATTTATATCATGATCAAGTGGGATTTATCCCAGGGATGTAACAATTTTTCCATATATGCAAACCAATCATTGTGATACACAGTATTAAGAAATTCAAGAATAAAAACCATATAATCATCTCAATAGATGAAGAAAAAACTTTTGACAATATTTAACATCTATTTATGACTTTAAAAAAAAAACCTCTCTAAAAAGTGAGAATATAAGGAACTGCTTCAACATAATAAAGGCCGTATATGACAAAACCACAGCAAACATCATTTCAATGGTGAAAACTGAAAGCATTTCCTCTAAGATCAAAAACAAGACAGGGATATCCACTTTCACCACTATTACGGAAAGATTCAGTAATCAAGACAGGATGGTACTGGCACAAAAACAGAAATACACATCAATGGAATAGGGCAGAAAGCCCAGAGATAAACCCATGGACCTATAATCACCTGGGAGAAAGGAGGCAAGAATACTCCAGTATGGAGGAAAGAGAGTCTCTTCAATAACTGGTACTGGGAAAACTGGAGAGCTACATGTAAAAGAATGAAATTAGAACACTCTCAAACACCATACACAAAAATAAACTCAAAATGAATTGAAGAATTAAGTCTAAGCCTGGATACTATAAAACTCTTAGAGGAAACATAGGCAGAATACTCTGACATAAATTGAAGCAATATCTTTCTTTTTGACCCACCTCCTAGAGTAATGAAAATAAAATAAAAAATAAACACATGTGGTTTTATAAAACTTAAAAGCTTTTGCAAGAGAAAGGAAACCATAACTAGATTAAAAAAACCCTTAGAATTGGAAAAAATGTTTACAAATGAAACAACTAACAACTGAATTGTTTCAAAATATACAAACAGCTCATAAAGCTCACTATAAAAGAAAAAAAAAACTGCAACAAAAAAACAACCCAAACAAAAAATGGATGGAAACCTAAATGGACATTTCACCAAATAAGACATACAGAGAGCCAAGAGGCACAAGAAAAGATGTTCAACATCACTAATTATTAAAGAAAACAAGTCAAAACTGCAATGAGGTATTACATCACACCAGTAAAAAAGGCAATCATTAAAAAAAAAAAAACTACAAATAATAAATGTTGGAGAGAGTATATAGAAAAGAGGATCCTCTTACATTGTTGGCAGGACTATAAACTGATAAAGCTACTATGGATAACAGTATGGAGATTCCTAAAGAAACAAAGATAGAACTACCATATGACCCAGGAATCTCGTTCTTGGGCATGTACTTGAATAAAGCCATAATTCAAAACCAATACAATATTGTAAAGTAATTAGCCTCCAATTAAAATAAATAAATTTAAACTAAAAAAAAAAAAAAAGATCTATGCACCCTAATGTTCACTACAGCTCTATTTACAATATCAAGGTTATATAAGTAACCTAAATGTCCATCAACAGTGGAATGGAAAAGATGTGGTATATATACACAATGAAATATCACTCATCCATAAAAAGGAACAAAATTGTGGCATTTATAGAGACATGGATGGGCCTAGAGATTGTCACACAGAGTTAAGCCAGAAAGTCAAAAAAAAATATTGTACAGTGTCATTTATATGTGGAATCTTATAGAGATGAACTTATTTGCAAAGCAGAAACAGAGACACAGACATACAGAACAAAGGTATGGATACCAATGGGGTAAGTGGGGGTCAAATGAATTGAGAGTTTGGGGGTGATATTTATACAGTGTGTGTGCTATGTCACTTCAGTTGTGTCTGACTCTTTGTGACCCTATGGACTGTAGCCTGCCAGGATCCTCTGTCCATGAAGATTCTCTGGGTAAGAATACTGGAGTGGGTTGCTGTGCCCTCCTCCAGGGGATCTTCCTGACCCAGGGATTGAACTCACATCTCTTACATTTCCAGCACGGACAGGCAGGTTTCTCACCACTAGTACTATCATGTATTAAATAGATAACTAACGAGAATGTATCATATAGCACAGAGAAATCTACTCAAGGCTCTGTGGTGACCTAAATTGGAAAGAAATCCAAAAAACAGAGGGTATATGGATGCAGATAGCTTCCCTGGTGGCTCAGATGGTATTGAATCCACCTGTACTGCAAGAGACCTGAGTTTGATCCCTGAGTTCGGAAGATCTCCTGCTACCCACTATTCTTGCCTGGAGAATTCCGTGGACAGAGGAGCCTGGTGGACTACAGTTCTTGGGGTCATAAAGACTTGGACATGACTGAGTGATTAACATTTTAACATAGCTGATTCACTTTGCAGGAGAGGAGAAACTAACACAAAACTGTAAAGCAACTATACTGCAAAAATCAACTTAAAAAAGGAAGAGGCAGCGTTTGAATGTGGGGAGCTGAAGAAAAACAGTAAAAATTGGACCAAAAAATGAATATGAACTAAGCTGTCTGATTATGTTCATAAATGCAAAAAATTAGTCTGTGCACTTCCAAAAGAATATTACCTTCCCAGAATATCAGAAAAATAGAACACTGTTGGAATTAGGAAACATTTAAAAAGTTGAAATTACTTGTGATAAAGAGGGGAAGACTAATGAATTTTTATTAATCTTCAGGCATCTAAGTGCATACTAACCTGAGAATCCTGAATAATCATCTTCCTAGAGAACAGAAAAACAATATTTAATTATAAGAGATACCTCTCTGTAGTTAAAAGGCAATAAATAAACAATAGTAATTAAAAAATCTAAAGAAAAAAGCACAAGAGTGGGTAAAATATTCATTAATTCCCTATGTGCATTATCATTCACTTTTGGCTTAACAACAAGTAATCCCAAAATATCAACCAACCCCAAAATATCAATAGTTTGTCACATCATTTATTTTTGTTCACATTGTATGAGAACTACAGGTTGGCTGCAGTTCGGCTGGGTGTGGCTAAGCTTGGCTTGACTTGACTGGACCCTGTGCTTCACTATGCTTTGTTGGAATTGACTCTATTGACTCTATTTTTTTGGAACCTACACTGAAGGAGTTTTGAGAATGAAGGATGATACAAATGATATGAACTGCTTAAAGAATGAGTTTAAAATTTCTGCTTCAGCATGATACCTATAAACATCTGATTTGTACAACACCAGCCAAAGAAATTTGTAGGACGACATCCAAAATCAATGAGGCATAAAAATACAGTGTATGTATTAACTTTATATGGTTACTGTAACAAATTACCACAACTGGGTGGCTAAAAGTAACAGAAAACTATTTCTCAAAATTCTGGAGACCAAAGCCCCAAAGTCAGAGTCACTGCATTGAAATCAAGACATTGGCCAGGTGGAACTCCCTCCAGAGGCTCTGGGGGAGAATACGTTCCCAGCTTCCTTCAAATTTTGGTGGCTACCAACATTACTTACAGAAATGGTATGAACTTAACAGAAGCAGAAGATATTAAGAGGTGGAAACAATATACAGAAGAACTATACAAAAAAGACCTTAACGACCCGGATAACCACGATGGTGTGATCACTCACCTAGAGCCAGACATCTTGGAATGCGAAGTCAAGTGGGACTTAGGAAGCATCACTATGAACAAAGTTAGTGGAGGTGATGGAATTCTAGTTGAACTATATCAAATCCTAAAAGATGATGCTGTGAAAGTGCTGCACTCAATATGCCAGCAAATTTGAAAAACTCAGCAGTGGCCACAGGACTGGAAAAGGTCAGTTTTCATTCCAATCCCAAAGAAAGGCAATGCCGAAGAATCTTCATACTACTGCATAATTGCCCTCTTCTCACAGGCTAGCAAAGTAATGCCCCAAATTCTCCAAGCCAGGCTTCAACAGTACATGAACTGTAAAATTCCAGATGTTTAAGCTGGTTTTATAAAAGGCAGAGGAACCAGAGATCAAATTGCCAACGTCTGCTGGATCATCAAAAAAACAAGGGAGTTCCAGAAAAATATCTACTTCTGCTTTATTGACTATGCCAAAGCCTTTGACTGAGTGGATCATAACAAACTGTGGAAAATTCTTAAACAGATGGGAATACCAGAACACCTTACTAATCTCCTGAGAAATCTGCATGCAGGTCAAGATGCAACAGTTAGAACTGGACATGGAACAACAGACTGGTTCCAAATAGGAAAAGGAGTATGTCAAGGTTGTATATTGTCACCCTGCTTAATTAACTTATATGCAGACTACATCATGAGAAATGCTGGGCTGGATGAAGCACAAGCTGGAATCATGATTTCTGGGAGAAATATCAATAACCTCTGATGTGTAGATGATACCACCCCTATGGCTGAAAGTGAGGTACTAAAGAGTCTATTGATGAAAGTGAAAGCGAAGAGTGAAAAAGTTGGCTTAAAGTTCAACATTCAGAAAACTAAGATCATGGCATCTGGTCCCATCACTTCATGGCAAATAGATGGGGAAACAATGGAAACAGTGATAGATTTTATTTTGGGGGGCTCCAAAATCATTGCAGATGGTGACGGCAGCCATGAAATTCTTGCTCCTTGGAAGAAAAGTTATGACCAACCTAGACAGCACATTAAAAAGCAGGGACATTACTTTGCCAACAAAGGTCCATTTGTCAAAGCTATGGTTTTTTCAGTAGTCATGTATGGATGTGAGAGTTGGACTATAAAGAAAGCTGTACATCGAAGAATTGATGGTTTGAACTGTGATGATGGAGTAGACTCTTGAGAGTCTCTTGGACTACAAGAAGATCCAGCCAGTCAATCCTAAAGGAAATCAGTCCTGAACAGTCACTGGAAGGACTGATGCTGAAACTCCAATACTTTGGCCACCTGATGAGAAGAACTGACTGACTTTAAAAAAGACCCTGATGTTGGGAAAGATTGAGGGCAGGAGGAGAAGGGGACGAGAGAGGATGAGATGGTTGGATGGCATCACCAACTCGACTGACATGAGTTTGAGTAAGCTCTGGGAGTTGGTGATGGACCGGGAAGCCTGGTGTAGTCCACGGGGTCGCAAAGAGTCAGACACGACTGAGTGACTGAACTGAATATTATTTGCCTTGTAGCCATTATCATTCCAATCTCTATTTGTCTTATACATTGATGCCTTTTCTGTACGTATGAATTAAATCTCTCTACATCCCTTTTACAAAGATATATGACATTTAGGGCACACAAAAGTCAAACTCAGCAAACTTGGAGGAATCAATACTACAGTGCATTAAAAGACTATCAGAATAGTCATTGTCTTGGTTGGTTGTAACTGTCAGCTAATGCTTTTTAGTTTTCTTCCAGCTCTGAAATTTCCTTATTAAAATAAAACTGTCAAAAGATTAATGTTTTCAACATAATACATACCAACATTTGCTGTATTAGTTCTTGCAGTAGAGATGGATTACAGTGTATCTGGAGCCCATGTTTCTATCTTAGTGTTTTAATTCCCAAGGTGCTGGGAGAAAGATGTTGTTGCTTGGCAATGTACCAAACAACATGCAAATCTGTGTATGTTTTGTGAATATACACAGTTCACAAGTGAACACAGTAGAAAAATACGTACATGCAACTTGTTCCATTTTACCTTCCAACCCTTCAACTATAGAAAATAAAGATAATGTTACATATAACAACTGTGGAGAACCCATGGATATATGAAGCAGACAATGGTAAACTCAAGGGAGAGACAAACCATGACCTAATAATTCTGGATGTCTTTGCAGGTAGTAGCAGTGATTAAAATTTAAAAATGAAAGATCTTAAAGATGAAGTCCAATGGATCACTTATATATAAGAATATTTTTTCCAAATCAACAGCTCTGTAAAACCATGAATTCCTCAAAAGCAGGAATCTGACTTACTGTTATATTTATCCTATTGCTTGCCATACTGGGATTAGTTAATAAAATATAAATAAACACATTACTGCTTCAATTGGATAAATTTAATTTCAAGACTGAATATAAATATTGCATGTCATATACTCAATTTATAATTGAACTAGAAAGATGTTACTTTGCAATTCCCTTGAGAGCTTCTCAGATGTAATCTGAAACCAGCCGAACCTGGAGGGCAAGGGCAAACTGAAGAGTCAGACGACTCCATACTGGTAGGTGGCAAATTTAATAGCAAGGGAACATACATATGAAGTTTGTCTTGTGCAGCTGCAAGACCACTAGGGATCTCTGAATTCTCACACCAGAATCTTTTGTTTTTACATTGACATCATGGCTGATTTAAATATTATATTAGTTTAAGGTTTATAACATATGGATTCAATATTTTTATCAGTTATATAGTACTCCTTTTTAAGATATTATAAAATATTGGCTACATTCCCTATGCTGTAGAGTATAACCTTATACTTATTTCTTTTATACATAGTAATTTATACCACTTAATCTTCAGCCTTTATCTCCCACCTCTCTTTCATCTCCCCACTGGTAACAACTAGTTTGTTCTCTATATATGTGAGTCTGTTTCTATTCTGCTATGCTCATTCATTTCACTTTTTAGATTTGACATATAAGTTATAACATCTAGTACTTGCCTTTGTCTGACTTATTTAACTTAGCCTAATACACTCCAGGTCCATCCATGTTGTCACAAATGTCAAAATTTCACTCTTTTTTATGGCTGATTTTTAAATATATATATATACCACCACATATTTTTTATCCATTCATCTGTTGATGAAGAAAACATTTGTAAATGATGTGACTGATAAGTGATTAATACCAAAAATATATAAACAACTCATACAACCAAGTACCAAAAACCAAACAACTCAATTAAAAAACTAATACAATTTTGTAAAGTTTAAAAATAAAATTAAATAAAAAAAAAAAGTGAAGAACTGGAAAAAAAAAATGGACAGAAGAACGCAATAGACATTTCCCCAAAAAAAGACATACTGATGGCTATCAGCCATATAAAAAGTTGCTCAATATCACTAATCATAAGAGAAATGTATTCAAAACCACAATAAGATATCCCCTCACACCTGTCAGAATGACTGTCATCAAAAAGACCAAAAATAACACACATTAGTGAGCATTGGAGAAAAGGAAACCCTCCTACACTGTTAATGGGAATGTAAATTGGTGCCAACTACTAGAAATCAGTGAACTAAAAGGGACTGGAATGGGTGAATTTAACTCAGATAACCATTATATCTACTACTGCAGGCAGGAATCCCTTAGACGAAATGGAGTAGCCATCTTAGTCAACAAAAGAGTCTGAAATGCAGTACTTGGATGCAATCTCAAAAACAACAGAATGATCTCTGTTCGTTTCCAAGGCAAACCATTCAATATCACAGTAATTCAAGTCTATGCCCGACCAGTAATGCTGAAGAAGCTGAAGTAGAATGGTTCCATGAAGACCTACAAGACCTTTTAGAACTAACACCCAAAACGATGTCCTTTTCCTTATAAGGGACTGGAATGCAAAAGTAGGAAGTCAAGAAACACCTGGAGTAACAGGCAAATTTGGCCTTGGAGTACAGAATGAAGCAGGGCAAAGGCTAATAAGAGTTTTGCCAAGAGAATGCGCTGGTCATAGCAAACACCCTCTTCCAACAACACAAGTGAAGATTCTACACATGGACATCACCAGATGGCCAATAAAAAAATCAGATGGATTATATTCTTTGCAGCCAAAGATGGAGAAGCTCTATACAGTCAGCAAAGACAAGACCAGCAGCTGACTGTGGCTCAGATCATGAACTCTTTATTGCCAAATTCAGACTAAAATTGAAGAAAGTAGGGAAAACCACTAGATCATTCGGGTGTGACCAAAATCAAACCCCTTACAATTATACAGTGGAAGTGAGAAATAGATTTAAGGGACTAGATCTGATAGACAGACTGCCTGATGAACTATGGACGGAGATTGGTGACACTGTATAGGAGACAGGGGTCAAGATGATCCCCAAGAAAAAGAAATGCTAAAAAGCAAAATGGCTGTCTGAGGAGGCCTTATAAGTAGCTGTGAAAAGAAGAGAAGCGAAAAGCAAAGGAGAAAAGGAAAGATATGCCCATTTGAATGCAGAGTTCTAAAGAATAGCAATGAGAGATAAGAAAGCCTTCCTCAGTGATCAGTGCAAAGAAATAGAGGAAAACAATAGAATGGGAATAACTAGAGATCTCTTCAAGAAAATTAGAGATACCAGAGAACATTTCATGCAAAGATGGACTCAATAAAGGACAGAAATTTTATGGAGCTAACAGAAGCAGAAGACATTAAGAAGAGGTGGCAAGAATATACAGAACTGTACAAAAAAGATCTTCATGACCCAGATAATCATGATGGTGTGATCTCTCACCTAGAGCCAGACATCCTAGAATGTGAAGTCAAGTGGGCCTTGGGAAGCTTCACTATGAACAAAGCTAGTAGAGATGATGGAATTTCAGCTGAGCTATTTCAAATCCTGAAAGATGATGCTGTGAAAGTGTTGCACTCAATATGCCAGCAAATATGGAAAACCCAGCAGTGGCCACAGGACTGGAAAAGGTCAGTTTTCATTCCAATCCCAAAGAAAGGCAATAGCTCAACATTCAGAAAACTAAAATCATGGCATCTGGTCCCTACACTTCATGGCAAATAGATGTGGAAACAGTGGCAGACTTTATTATTTTTTTGGGGGGGTTCCAAAATCACTGAAAATGGTTCTGTTGCCATGAAATTGAAAGACACTTACTCCTTTAAGGAAAAGTTCTAACCAACCTAAACAGCATATTAAAAATCAGAGACATTACTTCGCCAAAAAAAGTCCATCTAGTCAAGACTATTGTTTTTCCAGTAGTCATGTATGCATGTGAGAGTTGGACTATAAGGAAAGCTGAGCGCTGAAGAATTGATGCTTTTGAACTGTGGTGGAGAAGACACTGAGAGTCCCTTGTAGTGAAAGGAGATTCAACCAGTCTATCCTAAAGGAGATCAGTCCTGAGTGTTCATTGGAAGGACTGATGCTGAAACTCCAACACTTTGGCCACCTTATACAAAGAACTGACTCATTGAACAGACCTGATGCTGGGAGAGATTGAAGGTGAGAGGAGAAGGGGATTACAGAATTACAGAGGATGAGATGTTTGGATGGCATCACTGACTCAATGGACATGAGTCTGGGTAAACCCTGGGAGTTGGTGATGGACAGGGAGGCCTGGCATGCTGCAGTCCATGGGGTCGCAAAGAGTCGGACATGACTGAGTGACTGAACTGAACTGAACTGAACTATGGAAAACAATATGGAGGTTCCTCAACAAAACTAAAATCAACTATGATATGACTCACCTATTCCACTCCTGGGTATACATCCAAAAAAGATGAAAACATTAAATGAAAAGCTATGTGCATCCCAATGTTCATAATACCATTATTTACAATAGCTAAGATATGGGAGCAACCTAAGTGTCCATCAATAGAATGTTAAAAATAAGCAATAAATGCTGGAGAGGGTGTGGAGAAAAGGGAACCCTCTTACACTGTTGGTGGGAATGCAAACTAGTACAGCCACTATGGAGAACAGAGTGGAGATTCCTTAAAAAACTGGAAATAGAACTGCCTTATGATCCAGCAATCCCACTGCTGGGCATACACACTGAGGAAACCAGAAGGGAAAGAGACACGTGTACCCCAATGTTCATCGCAGCACTGTTTATAATAGCCAGGACATGGAAGCAACCTAGATGCCCATCAGCAGATGAATGGATAAGAAAGCAGTGGTACATATACACAATGGAGTATTACTCAGGCATTAAAAAGAATACATTTGAATCAGTTCTAATGAGGTGGATGAAACTGGAACCTATTATACAGAGTGAAGTAAGCCAGAAAGAAAAACACCAATACAGTATACTAACGCATATATATGGAATTTAGAAAGATGGTAACAATAACCCTGTGTACGAGACAGCAAAAGAGACACAGATGTATAGATCAGTCTTATGGACTCTGTGAGAGAGGGAGAGGGTGGGGAGATTTGGGAGAATGGCATTGAAACATGTATAATATCATGTATGAAACGAGTCGCCAGTCCAGGTTTGATGCACGATACTGGATGCTTGGGGCTGGTGTACTGGGACGACCCAGAGGGAGGGTATGGGGAGGGAGGAGGGAGGAGGGTTCAGGATGGGGAACACAGGTATACCTGTGGCGGATTCATTTCGATATTTGGCAAAACTAATACAATATTGTAAAGTTTAAAAATAAAATAAAATTAAAAAAAAATAAATAAAACTTAAAAAAAAAAAAAAGACCAAGGGAAAAGAATCAAGAAAGAAGACACAATCAGATGCTACAGGATATCAAGAGGAACAAGAAAGAGTAGAAAGGAGAGTTGTAAACAGAAAATAGTACTGTACCAACCTAGAGGGGTGGGATAGGAAGGGAGGTGGGAGGGAGGTTCAGAAGGGAGGGGATATATGTATATCTATGGCTGATTCATGTTGAGGTTTGACAGAAAACAACAAAGGTCTGTAAAGCAATTATCCTTCAATAAAAAATAAATTAAAAGGAAAAAAAAATTTATTAGAGGCCTTAACCAGGCTCAGTTGTATATACTGTTCAGATGGCTTCAACACCGCATTACTCTCTGACAGCTATGTTCCTGGGCAGCTTTTAGCGCAGGGAAGGCAACCAGAGTGCATATCTCAAGGACAAGCAAGGGGGTGACGGTCCTCTGATTGCCCTGGAGGTCTAATTCATATGTCAACCAGTTATAATGTCCTTTCAAAGATCTCCTCTACAAAAAATTAATCTTCCAGATTATTTTGGTTTAAGATGCTTAATATGAATTTAAAAACTGGTGAAATATTATAAATGACTTTAAAAGTACAACTTTAAAGATGATTTGATCCCACTTTATTAGCAAAACTGATCCTTAATATAATAATTCAAATAGAATTGAACTGTATTGAAAAATTGAACTGTTTTATTCCAATATGTGTTAATTTCAGCCAAAAAATTAGCTTAGGATATATTCACTGAAGTTTACAGTTGCTAATCTGAAAAGTGGTTTGACACCATGAAAATAAACCGCAAATTCTATTCTGATAGTCTAAATGAGAAAGAGTATTGAAATGAGATGGTATTTCAGGCTGAAAACTCACAAATAAATCCAAAATCACTTTTTTGTAGACTACCCAGATACTTAACTATGTAGAACTTTAAAAAATCGTATTTTCCCTGTCCTTGATAGTAAAATCCTAGAAGCTAGGTTTTTTCCCAGAAACTATAAAGTTTTATTTTTAAAATATCTTTTTAAATATTAGATCAACCTTATTCCTCACTGTGTTTTAGAAATAGAGCCAAGAGAATATATCTGCTGTAAATATGATATATGAATCCATTTAAAGTTGAATATTTAATACAAACATAAGAATTTAGGGATGTCAGATCTGCAACACTGTTAAGATTTTGTAAATGATTAATAGTAAAATTAAAAGTCATTTCCTATATTATTTTACAACACATAAAATGTCACAGTATCTTAACACATATGTATCATGATATATACCTATATATTCATATCTACATATTATATTATGTAATATGTTTATACTTAATGAATTTATATTTAAATGAACTTTAGGTTTGAACATGATCTTTAAAGTCAACTTCTATTTAGTAAAGCTATTCCCTGAAAGAGGTCTTATAATGTTTTTTGAATGGGACAGGGACTTAACTTCTTTCAAGCAATTTCATTCATTGTTGAACAACTGACTGCTGTATTCATCAAATATAATATACATGTTTCAGTGCCATTCCCCCAAATCATGCCACCCTTGCCCCCTCCCACAGAGTCCAAAAGACTGGTCTATACATCTGTGTCTCTTTTGCTGTCTTGCATATAGGGTTATCATTACCTTCTTTCTAAATTCCATATATATGCGTTAGTATACTGTATTGGTGTTTTTCTTTCTGGCTTACTTCACTCTGTATAATAGGCTCCAGTTTCATCCACCTCATTAGAAATGATTCAAATGTATTCTTTTCAATGGCTGAGTAATATTCCATTGTGTATATGGAATATTCCATTGTGTATATGTACCACAGCTTTCTTATCCATTTGTCTGTTGATGGACATCTAGGTTGCTTCCATGTTCTGGCTATTATAAACAGTGCTGCGATGAACATTGGGGTACACGTGTCTCTTTCAATTCTGCTTTCCTCGGTGTGTATGCCAAACAGTGGGATTTATGGGTCATATGGCAGTTCTATTTTCAGTTTTTTAAGGAATCTCCATACTGTTCTCCATAGTGTGAAAGCCACATAATTCTTAACTTTCATCAATTAATCCTAGTTCTCCTTCTGTAACTACATAAAATCAGTCTCATCCTCTACTTTATAATACTTGAATGTAGCTGTTTTGAGCTTCCAAGTCTAATTTTTCAGCATAAACACATCAACAAATAATTTTTCCCAGGCAAAAACTACTTCACAAAGGATATTCATTACATTCAGATTTTTATTTTCTTCACATATAAAGCACACAATGAAATAGCCTAAGTGCAAATGAAACCACTGTTATGTTTCTATTAATGCAAGTCAAGATTTTATTTAGTGAGTCTCAGCAGACTATTAAGATTCACTATTCTTGTGGTTAAAATAATTTCTATTGTTGTAGTTGTTCTTGCTTGTATGTTTGGCTTTCAGTTTTGTTTTGTTTTTAAACTATTAAGCTAATTTTTGCACATCCTGTACTTTTAAAATCAGGAAGGATGAAAATATAGCCCATATAAAAGACACTGGCCATTAATTACAGTCCTTTTCCTTGCAAGCTTGAGATGCCAGCTAAGAATTTTTCTCACCGTTTGGTGTTGACTTCTAATACTATACTCATTTGTCTATACTTCTAATCTTGATTTCAGTATGTACATTTATACACACAGTTAAACTTAAAACAATGTAGGGGTTAGGGTTGCCAACCCTCCTAGCACTCAAAAATCTGTGTAACTGTGCTGTGGGCCCTCTGTTTCCATAGTTCCTCATCTGCAACTTCAACCAACTGCAGATCATGCAGTACTGTAGTATGTATTTACTGAGAGAAATTCACATACACGCAGACCTATACAGTTCAAACATGCTGTTCAAGGGTAAACTGTATTACATTTAACTAAGTTAGTCTGTATTGCTATGTTATTTGATACGTTTTTGATTCTCAGTTCTGCCAATTAACTTATAAGCTACTGTCCCTAACTTGCTCTCTGAAAATAAGATTTTTTTTTTGGTCTTTTTCCAGATTGTCCCAATCTGATATTGGTCCACTCTTCTATTGTTTTTGAAATACTGAGTTCGCAGACAATTACTTATCTTATACTCTTTATATTTTTATACTAATAGACCTCATTGTGGGCCTATTAGTTATTGGCCCTATTTTCAACTACTCCTTCCTCACAAACTCTTTTTTTTCCTGAGAATTGCTTCCTTCCCTTTCATTTGATCATAACTATAGAGACAGAAATGTAAACATTCATAAACAGGGAAATGGTTGCATTAGGAGATGATCATTTTTTTTCCTTTTCCTGGTTAAGAATTTAGTCTATGTAAACTTATAGTCCTTAAAATACTTAAGAAGATTCTAACTTTGATCTTAAGTTAATTAGTCCAGTTTGTTCCATTCTTTATCTCTGAAGATTATTAATCATAACTGAGGAAACAAAAGTCAAAAAACAATCTTTGTAATAGAAATAAATTTATTGGATGTCCATAGTTTAGAGGATTGAAAAGAAATTATTTAGGGTATTAAATTTAATTATGATGGATATTGATTCACTGTTTACAGATTTAAAATATCCTAGAGTGATGAATTTTAAATATTGTCTATGGTACCAACATATTTTTATAATGACAGCACATTTAGATGACTGTTTATGATGTGTAATCTACAATTTATTTCAATATTCTTTTTGTTTAATGCCAATTATTGTAGGGTTAACATTTTAAATAAAAAATTCAAGATCTATGGTCCTGTATGTGTATCCAGATCTTGACAAAGTCTATTTCAAAGTATTAAATCATTAATCACAGTCATAAGTTGGAAGTCATCCAATATGATAAGAAACTCTGGGTCTCAAAATGATTTTTTTCTATCCTCTTCCAGTGTATGGAAATGGCTATTAATTAATTCATTCCTTCTATTATGACTTTTCAGTTTTCGATAAAAACAGAAAATCACTAAATGGTAAAACACTATTCTAATACCTATTCCCTAATTCTGACTGTTCCAGCTTATTTTAATTCAAGGGACTTTCTAGCTTGTTTATTTGCTTCTTCAATATTCATGACTGGCTGGGCTTCCCTGATAGCTCAGCTGGTAAAGGATCCACCTGCAATGCAGGAGATCCCGGTTCGATGCAAAGGTCAGGAAGATCACCTGGAGAAGGGATAGACTACCCACTCCAGTATTTTTGGGCTTCCCTGGTGGCTCAGATGGTAAAGAATCCCCCTGACAAGTTAGTCCTGGGTTCGATCCCTGGGTTGGGAAGATTCCTTGGAGGAGAACATGGCAACCCACTCCAGTATTCTCTCCTGGAGCATATCTGTGGACAGAGGAGCCTGGCGAGCTACAGTCTATGGGATCACAAAAGCTGGACACGACTGAGTGACTAAGCACACAGGTCTCTGTTTGGCCCCTTTGGCATTCCACAGACTGATTTTTTAACTTATTTGTTGGTGTTAAACATCTGAGTGATAGAAAAAAACTCACATCTCTGATAATGAATCATAAAACTATGGAACTTTTAGAATAGGCTCTTTAAGAGGCATCCTGGAAATTCTTAGAAGCAAAATGGCTGAACAAAGGTTGAGAGTAGGAAGGACAACCATTAGCTGCTAGAGCCTGAGCCAGGGATGCTTAAAATAGTCCAGTGGGTAAAAAAGGATATCCAATGCAGTAGGACAGTAACTGTAAACTCAGAAAAATCTACAGCAAATGTACAACAGGGGAGACCTGAAGCAACTTTCATCAGACTTTGGGAAAATATCATTATTAAACCAAATGGTACACTAAATTCAGTGATCTCATCTACTTTTGCCAATAAGTGTCATTTAAAAATATTTTGTAAAGAGAGCATACTGGAGTTTCAGCTTCAGTATCAGTCCTTCCAGTGAATATTCAGGACTGAACTGAGCGACTGAACTGAACTGAAAAATATTTTGTAGTATTGCATAAAATATTTCTATAACAATGATTATAGCTATGTTGAAAAATATTTATATTAAAAATAAATTTATCATTGGATTATTTGTACTTTTTCAGCATTCTGATATGTGAAACTAGTCCTAAAGGTATACCATACATATCCTAAATTCAGTTCAGTTCAGTTCAGTCCAGTCGCTCAGTTGTGTCCAACTCTTTTTGACCCCATGGACTACAGCATGCCAGGCCTCCCTGTCCATCACCAACTCCTGAAGCTTGCTCAAACTCATGTCCATCCAGTCGGGAATGCCATCCAACCATCTCATCCTCTGTCATCCCCTTCTCCTCCTGCCCTCAATCTTTCCCAGCATCAGGGTCTTTTCCCATGAGTCAGTTCTTTGCATCAGGTGGCCAAAGTATTGAAGTTTCTGCTTCAGCATAAGTCCTTCCAATGAACACTCAGGACTGATTTCCTTTAGGACTGACTGGTTGTATGTCCTTGCAGTCCAAGGGACTCTCAAGAGTCTTCCCCAACACCACAGTTCAAAACCATCAGTTCTTCAGTGCTCAGCTTTCCTTATAGTCCAACTCTCACATCCATATATGACTACTGGAAAATCCATAGCTTTCACTAGATGGACCTTTGTTGGCAAAGTAATGTCTCTGCTTTTTAATGTGCTGTCTAGGTTGGTCATAGCTTTTCTTCCAAGAGTAAGTATCTTTTAATTTCATGGCTGCAGTCACCATCTGCAGTGATTTTGGAGCCCCCCAAAATAAAGTCTGTCACTGTTTCCATTGTTTCCCCATCTATTTGCCTGAAGTGATGGGACTGGATGCCATGATCTTAGTTTTCTGAAAGTTGAGTTTTAAGCCTGCTTTTTCACTCTCCTCTTTCACTTTCATTAAGAGGCTCTTTACTTCTTCTTCATTTTATGCCATAAGGGTGGTGTCATCTGCATATCTGAGGTTATTGATATTTCTTCTGGCAATCTTGATTCCAGCTTGTGCTTCATCCAGCCCGGCATTTCTCATGATGTACTCTGCATATAAGTTAAATAAGCAGGGTGACAATATGCAGCCTTGATGTACTCCTTTTCCTATTTGGAATCAGTCGGTTCTTCCATGTCCAGTTCTAACTGTTGTCTCTTGACCTGCATACAGATTTCTCAGGAGGCAGGTCAGGTGGTCTGGTGTCCCCATCTCTTTAAGACTTTTCCATAGTTTATTGTGATTCACACAGTCAAAGGCTTTGGTGTAGTCAATAAAGCAGATGTTTTTTCTGGAACTCTCTTGCTTTTTCAATGATCCAACAGATGTTGGCAATCTGATTTCTGGTTCTTCTGCCTTTTCTAAATCCAGCTTCAACACTGAAAGTTTACAGTTCATGTACTGTTGAAGCCTGGCTTGGAGAATTTTGAGCATTACTTTGCTAGCGTGTGAGATGAGTGCAACTGTGCTACGGAAGTTTGAAGATTCTTTGGCATTGCCTTTCTTTGGGATTGGAATGAAAATTGACCTTTTCCAGTCCTGTGGCCACTGCTGAGTCTTCCAAATTTGCTGGCATATTGACTGCAGCACTTTAACATATGTAACTTTAACATCATGGGCATGCATGTGCCGGAGGCCTCACTGTACCATGCCTCTAAAGTGTCTATTCACTATGAAGACATAAAAATCTTAAATGTATGTGCATTAAGCAACAGAGATTCAAAATACCCTATATTACTATTTCTTTCTCCAGTCCATTCCCTATTCCAACTTATATATGAAATATAAGCTATTCAATTTAGTTCTGGGCACTAGCGATAAAATATATATTTTGGCATGGGGCACATATAGGAATATATACTTAATATAGGATAGTCCATTCTATCAAATGTTGTAACATAGGCGATTATTTTGACACTACATTTCTAAGCTAGATTTTGATTGTGATGATACGTTATTGTCTCATTTTAATAGCTAGCAATTAATTCATGTGATATCTCTGTTTCAACTAAGACAATATTTATCTTCTATGTATAAATAAGTCTCATTTTAACTTATCACTTGTTTTTACTCTAGTGTTCCTCCACCTATTACACAGCTCTCTTGACCATCAATATCTTTGCTATGGAATGGCTTTCTCTTTCTGCTCTTTAAACTTACTTAAAAGGAGTATGAGCATATGATTAATTTATTATATATTCTAATATATGTAAACATGCATTTATGTATTTAAATAATACATAAATTACAAATTACTTTTTTCATTTTTCATTTTATTTTAGTTGACACATCATAGTAATTATTTCTAAACTGTGTACATACAGTATAAAATCATTTTTATCTATAATTTCATTTGTGAGTAGTAAAGAGAATATACTTGTCACATAGAAAGTATATTGAGTTTCATAGGTTTGAAAACCACTGTCTTATAGTATACAAAAATTTTTGAGTACATGAACACATGTGCACAGAGCTGGCTTCATGGGCATGAGACCTATATAATTATATAGAACCCTATGCTTAGAAGGTCCTCACAGTTAATTTAATGATCTTTGTCACCACAATACAACTTTTAATACATTTCATTTTACTCTGGATCTTGTGAATTAATAAATACAATAGATAATTTGAAGATGGCTCACAGAAAATGCTGATATTGCTTTCTCTGAATGAGCATATTTCTATAGCTACTCTCTTTCTAGAGAATTTCATCAAATATCAATTACCAAATTAAAAAATTAGATGATAATTTTCTCAATAATAAATTCTTATTCTTGATTCATTCTTTCTAGAGCTCCATACTTATGATTTGGAGTGCCCAATAAACATCTCTCCACACATCAAGTCAGCTTTTCCCCAAATTCCAAGGTTCAGTGACCGATAACATCACATATTAATTCACTGGGACCACTAATTCATTATTTCTCCCCATACCACATCACCTTCTTCTTCTGTGACCTAATTGAACCTCATCATATTGGTAACTTTCTCAACTATTTTGTTTGCAGACAATGTCTTAGATCCATGCATCTACATTATTATATCCTCCTTATTAACCTGCTTTTGATTTCTTGTTTCAAAGAACCATAAGTTTCTCTGGTGGCTCAGATGGTAAAGAATCTGCCAGCAATTCAGGAGACTTGGGTTCAATCCCTGGGTTGGGAAGATCCTCTGGAGAAGGAAATGGCAACCTACTCCAGTATTTTTGCTTTAGAGAATTCCATGGACAGAGGAGCCTGGCAGGCTACAGTCCATGGGGTCATGCATGTATACCTGTGGCGGATTCATTTTGATATTTGGCAAAACTAATACAGTTATGTAAAGTTTAAAAATAAAATAAAATTAAAAAAAAAAAAGAACTGGACATGACTAAGCCACTGATGCTTTCACTTGGCTAATTATAAATAGGCTTTCAATGTACACAAACTACTATATGACTATTACAAATTGCAAATAAAATGGGACAATTTTTGGTAGTTTTGTTCACATTCTGCAGGATGTCTATTACCCCTGGCAGGGGTGCTGCTTAATCACTATGAAAGCAAAAGATACCCATAAATTTCCAAAACATTCTCTGAGGTCTGAACTTCCCCCATTGAGAACTACTGTTCTAGGCAGTATGTATACAGATAAAGAAGATTCATCCACAAGATAGCCATACTAAAATTTCCTCTGCAATCCTGGAGTATTGATGAGGAATTTTCTTTAGCATCTGCATTCTAGAAAAATAAAAACACACTTTTCATAACAAAAATGTGTCTTTATAATGAAATAAAAATTAAACTCATGAAAGGGTACCAGGAAAGTGCTGGTAGAGAGATAGAACAAAAATTTATATAGGTCCTAGAATTAACACAATCCAGTGCAAGGGATGGTGTTGGTTCTAGAGGATGGTAGAAGGATGGAGAGAGAATGGTAGAAAGTTTTGAAAGCCATTTAACCTACTTTTACTAAAAGCAATGAGAGCCATTAAAAGCAATGATAAAATCAGATTTGCATTTTCTAACTGATGTAATTTGGAGTGGGGAACAACAAGCTTGGAGCAGGTGGTACAGTTAATTTTCTGATGGCCTCAAGTAGGAGATGTTACTGCCCTGGACAGGACAGGTCCTGTGTATGGAGTAGAGTAGAAGACAAAAGAGCTGTTTAGAAGGCAGAATTTCCCTGACCTGGTGACTGGGTATACAAAGTGAGAGAGAGAAAGAGAGATAAGTCTGGGATTTTTTCTAGGTATTTCGATCTTGAAATGGGTTAAAGTATTCCACTCACAGTCCATTTTTCTTAAGAATGAGAACAAGACACTTAGTTGAAGGGCAATAAGGACACAAGTTGGAAGAAGGTATAAAGTGAGATTAAAGAATATTGAAGGAAAAAGGACCAGCCCACAGTTAGGTATCTACATTTCTTTCTTTCTCTTTCTCCCTCTCTGTTTCTACTCCATTCCCCAAACTGGCCATGTTAACTTTTAAAGGAGCACATTATATCTTTGTTGCCCAAAATATTTTATTTTTATATACCCCCAATGGATTTTAAAGTCATGACAAATTCACAGATAATAAGATAACATCTGTGCACTTAGTAACAACAAAATAAACACAAGTCAGAGTAGTATAACTTTAGTGGCAGTATTATTTTGTACACCATTTAGACTCACTAGCCTAAAAACAACAGACTTTAGATAAGACAATTTATATATGAGATAAACAAGAGAAAGCATGAAGTATTGCTCTGTATAGTCTTTTATTTGCTAGAGAATAAAATTTGATGTCTAACATTGCAGGGCAGGGTGATAACAAAAAAGCTAAAAGCAAGTTTCAGATTTAAAAATTCTAGTACCAGATGGGCAGTTAAAGTATCCAATTGGCTGCAAACAATAAATGATAAAGGAATCTTTTAAAAAGATTTTTAAAGACTTTAACTTCTTTCCAAAAAACTCCAAATTAAATGATCTAACAATGAAAACATGCCTCTTAAATATTACAAACAGAATAATAACATCTCCAGGAAAACTTTTACGGAGTTAAGACTAATTGGGATAATATAAACACGTGCATTCATTTTATGTTATAAGGCAGTCCAAAGAGGACTTACAAAGAAAATACAAAGAATGATATTCATTTGTTACTTTGTTTATTTAAGCTCTGATGCTGATGAAAGCAATCTTAAACCAATATTGTTTTGCTGTCTTCTGAGCTCCTGAGGCATGCTGTTAGCACTTTTATTTTACAGCCTGTTAGATGTGGTCAGTTTTTGCTTTTCATAAGTCTGTGAACCTCTAAAGATCTGAAGCTCTTTAAGGAAGAAAATATCTTATTTCTCTATACTCCAGAAGACTAGCACAGAGTCTCCAGAAGACTAAAAGTAAACACTAAAAGAAAGATATATATTAAATCAGTTTGTGTACTGAAGACTGTAATATGAATGAAAACATTAATATCATTCTAATTTAACCCTGACACTTCACAGTTAGCATTTTTACTAGATGTGTTAGATACAGGAATAAAACATTTATTGTTGAAATACTATTAATTGATTCTTGACTCTGATAATTAATGATTTATGGAATAGTTTCAAGGTAAAGAACATGTCAGAGGAACTGGTAAAGTAATTTTTTCTTTTGCTTTGAGATTCCAGATTAAGAGATTTCCAATAGCACATCAGTAGTAATATTCTAGATTCTTATGTTCTGTATTTTAGGTCCCCTGAAGACATATAATATGTTCTTTAGGTGAAATGAAGTTTAAGTAAATAAGATTTGTTTACTCAAACAATCTTTGCTTAGTAACTTGAGTTTCCATATCCAATATACACTTGCCAGGCTGTAGACAATAAAATTCAATAAATGGGATGAAGACATTTCTCATTTTAAAAGTTTGTTTTCATTTTAAACTTATTTCTAAGAAAGGCTTTTGTTAAGCTGTAGTCAGCAGTTGGCCTAATTTGACTCTTCTTCAGTTTGAGAAATGAGGATAAAACTGAAAATTTTAAACTCGACTTACTGAAAGGATGGAAATATGAGTACAACTTAATCCTCATACTCAATAATTTTACAGTCCAGCAAGAGAGGAAAAAAATAATAAATAAACAAACACAAATAAACACTACAAATATTGAAACATAAAATCAGAACAAAGAAAGAAGCAATCTCTGGGTGAATTTCCCAGTGAAAATTGTATCCTTCTCCTTGAAAAAAATACAATAAAATTGTATAGTTATATAGCTATATTATTTATTATTTGTTTGTAGTGATCTCAAGCTTATATACCTAAGCTACCTGGTATGTATTATCACATATGTTATCTCTACCCCTTACCTTCCAATTTAACATATCCTAACATCTGAAAGATTTTGCTTCTATTTGTAGAATCACTCTTCTTACCACCTCATTTCATAAATGTGTCCATACAAGTACTAGTCCTGTGTTTTAAATCACACTGAGAAGGGTTACTTGAAAGTAAAGGTCTCTAACAATATCTGCTGAGGTAACCAAATTTTACTCAGGAACCTACCTATTGGACTATTTACAAAGTCTGTGTGCATCTTTTTCATTTAATTTACTTTTTTATTGAAGGATAATTCCTTTACAGAATTTTGTTGTTTTCTGCCAAACCTCAACATGAATCAGCAATGCTAATGCTAAGCTGCTTCAGTCATGTCCGACTCTGTGTGACCCCATAGACAGCAGCCCACCAGGCTCCCCCGTCCCTGGGATTCTCCAGGCAAGAACACTGGAGTGGGTTGCCATTTCCTTCTCCAATGCATGAAAGTGAAAAGTGAAAGTGAAGTCGCTCAGTTGTGTCCGACTCTTAGCGACCCCATGGACCACAGCCTACCAGGCTCCTCCGTCCATGGGATTTTCCAGGCAAGATACTGGAGTGAGGTGCCATTGCTTTCTCTGGAATCAGCAATAGGAATACATATATCCCCTCCCTTTGAAACTCCTTCCCATCTCCCTCCCCATCCCATCCCCTCTAGATTGATGCAGAGCCCCTGTTTGAGTTCCCTGAGCCATATAGAAAATTCCTGTTGGCTATCTATTTTACATATGGGAATATAAGTTTCCATGTTACTCTTTCCATACATGTCATCCTCTCCTCCCCTCTCCCCATGTCCCTAAGTCTATTCTCTAGGTTAGTTTCTCCATTACTGCCCTGTAAATAAATTCTTCAGTAATATTTTTATAGACTCTGTATATATGCATTAAAATATGATATTTATCATTCTCTTTCTGACTTGCTTCACTCTGTTTAATAGGTTCTAGGTTAATGCACCTCATCAAAACTGACTCAATGTGTTCATTTTTATGGCTGAGCAATATTCCACTGTGTATATGCGCAACTTATTTATCCATTCATTTCTCAATGGACATCTAGCTTGCTGCATCGTTCTAGTGATTGTAAACTGTGCTGTACTGAACAATGGGATACATGTGTCTCTTTCAATTTTGGTTTGCTCAGAGTATATGACTAGGAGTGGATTGCTGGGTCATATGGTAGCTTTATTTCTAGTTTTTTAAGGAATCTCCATACCATCTTCAATAGTGGCTGTATCCATTTACATTCCCACCAACAGTGCAAGAGCATTCCCTTTTCTCCACACCCTTTCCAGCATTTATTGTTTGTAGACTTTTTGATGATGGCCATTCTGACTGGTGTGAGGTGATATCTCATTGTAGTTTTGATGTGCATTTCTCTAATAATGAGCAATGTTGACCAACTCTTCATGTGTTTGTTAGCCACTTGTATGTCTTCTTTGGAGAAATGTCTGTTTAGGTGTTTTACCCACTTTTTGAATGCGTGGTTTGTTTTCTGGTATTGAGTTATATGAGCTGCTTGTATATTTTGGAAATTAATCCTTCATCAGTTGTTTCATTTCTCCCATTCTGAGGGCTGTGTTTTCACCTTGCTTCTAGTTTCTTTTGCTGTGCAAAAGCTTTTAAGTTTAATCAGGTCCGACTTGTTTACTTTTGTTTTTATTTCCATTACTCTAGGAGGTGGGTCATAGAGGATCTTGCTTTGATTTATGTCAGCGAGTGTTCTGCCTATGTTTTCCTCTAAGAGTTTTATGGTTTCTGGTCTTACATTTAGGTTTTTAATCCATTTTGAATTTATCTTTGTGTATGGTGTTAGGAATTGTTCTAAATTAATTATTTCACATGTAGGTGTCCAGTTTTCACAGCACCATTTATTGAAGAGGCTGTCTTCAATATCTCATTGTATATTCTTGCCTCCTTTGTCAAAAAAGGGGTACCCAAAGGTGCATGGGTTTATTTCTGGGCTTTCTATCTTTTTCCATTGGTCTATATTTCTGATTTTGTGCCAGTACCATACTGTCTTGAGGACTGTAGCTTTGTAGTATAATCTGAATTCAGGAAGGTTGATTCCTTCAGCTCCGTTATTCTTTCTCAAGACTGCTTTGGCTACTCAAGGCCTTTTGTGTTTCCATATGAATTGTGAAATTTTTTGTTCTAGTTCTATGAAAAATGCAATTGGTATTTTGATGGAGATTGCATTGAATCTGTAGACTGCATTTGGTAGTGTAGTAATTTTCACAATATTGATTCTTCCTACCAAGGAACATGGAATTTCTCTCCATCTGTTAATGTCATCTTTGATTTCTTTCATTAGTGTCTTATACTTTTCTGTGTAGTTCTTTTGTCTCCTTCAGTTCAGTTCAGTCGCTCAGTCATATCTGACTCTTTGCAACCCCATGAATCGCAGCATGTCAGGCCTCCCTGTCCATCACCAACTCCCGGAGTCCATGACTCAGACTCACGTCCATTGAGTCAGTGATGCCATCCAGCCATCTTATCCTCTGTCGTCCCCTTCTCCTCCTGCCCCCAATCCCTCCCAGCATCAGAGTCTTTTCCAATGAGTCAACTCTTCACATGAGGTGGCCAAAGTACTGGAGTTTCAGCTTCAGCATCATTCCTTCCAAAGAAATCCCAGGGCTGATCTCCTTCAGAATGGACTGGTTGGATCTCCTTGCAGTCCAAGGGACACTCAAGAGTCTTCTCCAACACCACAGTTCAAAAGCATCAATTCTTCGGCGCTCAGCTTTCTTCACAGTCCAGCTCTCACACCCATACATGACTACAGGAAAAACCATAGCCTTGACTAGACAGACCTTTGTTGGCAAAGTAATGTCTCTGCTTTTCAATATTATATCTAGGTTGCTCATAACTTTTCTTCCAAGGAGTAAACGTCTTTTAATTTCATGGTTGAAGTCACCATCTGCAGTGATTTTGGAGCCCCAGAAAATCAAGTCTGACACTGTTTCCACTGTTTCCCCATCTATTTCCCATGAACTGATGGGACCAGAGGCCATGATCTTCGTTTTCTGAATGTTGAGCTTTAAGCCAACTTTTTCACTCTCCACTTTCACTTTCATCAAGAGGCTCTTTGGTTCCTCTTCCCTTTCTGCCATAAGGGTGGTGTCATCTGCATATCTGAGGTTATTGATATTTCTCCCGGCAATCTTGATTCCAGCTTGTGCTTCTTCCAGCCCAGGGTTTCTCATGATGTACTCTGCATTTAAGTTAAATAAACAGGGTGATAATATACAGCCTTGACGTACTCCTTTTCCTATTTGGAACCAGTCTTTTGTTACATGTCCAGTTCTAACTATTGCTTCCTGACCTGCATATAGGTTTCTCAAGAGGCAGGTCAGGTGGTCTGGTATTCCCATCTCTTTCAGAATTTTCCACAGTTTATTGTGATCCATACAGTCAAAGGCTTTGGCATAGTCAAGAAAGCAGAAATAGATGCTTTTCGGGAACTCTCTTGCTTTTTCCATGATCCAGCAGATGTTGGCATTTTGATCTCTGGTTCCTCTGCCTTTTCTAAAACCAGCTTGAACATCTGGAAGTTCACGGTTCACATATTGCTGAAGCCTGGCTTGGAGAATTTTGAGCATTACTTTACTAGTGTGTGAGATGAGTGCAATTTTGTGGTAGTTTGAGCATTCTTTTGCGTTGCCTTTCTTTGGGATTGGAATAGGTAAGTTTATTTCCAGATATTTAATTCTTTTTTGTTGCATTGGTGTATGAGTTTGATTCCTTAATTCCTCTTTCAGATTTTTCATTGTTAGTATCTAGATATGCAGGTAATTTCTGCATATTGATTTTGTATCTTGCAATTTTGCTAAATTCACTGATTAACTCTAGTAATTTTCTGACACTATCTTTAGGGTTTTCCAGGTAGAGTATCATGTCATCTGCAAACAGTGAGAGCTTTACTTCTTCCTTTCCAAAATGCTTTCCTTTTCTTCTCTGATTGCTGTAGCTAGGACTTCCAGAACTATGTTGAGTAACAGTGGTGATAGTGAACACCGTTGTCTTGTTCCTGATTTTAGGGGGAATGCTTTCAGTTTTTCACCATTGAGAATAACATTATCATATATCTATCGTCTTTAGTATGTTGAGGTAGGTTCCTTCTTTGCCCATTTTTTGAAGAGTTTTAATCATAAATGGATGCTTAAAATTGTCAAAGGTTTTTTCTCTATAATGAGATGATCATATGGATTTTATTTTTCAATTTGTTAATATGGTGTATCACATTGACTGATTTGTGTATATTGAAGAATCCTTGCATCCCTGGAATAAACACAACTTGATCATGGTGTTTGAGCTTTTTGATGTGTTACTGAATTCTGTTGGCTAAAATTCTGTTGAGGGTTTTTGCATCTATGTTCATCAGTGATAGGCCTACAGTTTGTTTGTTTGTTTGTTTTTGCACTGTCTTTGTCTGGTTTTGGTATCGGGTGATGGTGGCATCAGAGAATGAGTTTGGAAGTGTTTTTTCATCTGTGATTTATTGAAAGAGTTTTAGAAAGATAGGTATTAGCTCTTCTCTAAATGTTTGGTAGAATTCTCCTGTGAAGCCATCTCGTCCTGAGCTTTTGTTTTTTGGGGAGACTTTTGATCACAGTTTCAATTTCAGTGCTTGTAATTGGGTTGTCCATAAATTCTATTTCTTCCTGGTTCAGGCTTGGAAGATAGAACTTTTCTAAGATCTGTCTATTTCTTGCAGGTTATGCATTTTTATTGCCATAGTTACTCATAATACTCTTATAATCCTTTGTACTCCTGCATTGTCTGTGGTAATCTCTCCTTTTTCATTTGTAATTTTGTTGATTTGATTCTTCTCTCTTTGTTCTTGATCAGTCTGGGCAAAGGTCTGTGAATTTTATCTTCTCAAAGAACTGGCATCTAGTTTTATTAATCTTTGCTATTGTTTCTTTCATTTATTTTTCATTTATTTCTGCTCAGGTCTTTATGATTTCTTTCTTTCTACTAATTTTTTAAATTGTTGTTGTTATTGTTCTTCTTTTTCCAGTTGTTTTAGGTGTAAAGTTAGGTTGTCTGTTTGCTGTTTTTCTTATTTCTTGAGGTATTGCTATAGACTTCCTTCTTAGAATTGCTTTTGCTGCATGCATTCGAGTTGTTATATTTTCACTGTCATTTGTTTCCATGAATTTTTTGTTTTCCTTTTTGATTTCTTCAGTAAGCTGTTAGTTATTTAAAAATGTGTTTAATCTCCATGTGTTTGTATTTTTACAGTTTTTTTTTTTCTTGTAATTGATATCTAGTCTCATAGCACTGTGGTTGGAGAAGATGCTTGATAAGATTTCAATTTTCTTAATTATACTGAGGTTTGATTTGTGACCCAAGATGTGGTCTATCTGGGAGAATGTTCCTTGTGCACTTGAGAAGAAAGTGTACTCTTCTGCATTTGGATGGAATGTCCTTAAGGTATCTATAAGATCTATCTCTTCTAAGTTACCATTTAGGACCTGTGTTTCCTTATTAATTTTCTGTTTTGATGATCTGTCCATTGGTGTGAGTGGGGTGTTAAAGCCTCCTACTCTTATTGTATTACTGTCAATTTCTCCTTTTATGTCTGTTAGTGTTTGTCTTCTGTATTGAGGTGCTTCTATGTGGGGTGCATGGATATTTATTTGCTACAGTTTACTCTTGGATTGATCATTCGATCATTATGTAGTGTCCTTCCTCATCTCTTGTAATCTTCTTTATTTTAAGGTCTATTTTGTTTGATATGAGGATTGCTACTCCAGCTTTCTTTTGCTTCCCATTTTCATGGAAATACTTTTCCATCATCTCACTTTCAGTCTATATGTATCTTTAGGTCTGAAGTGGATTTCTTATAGACAGCATATACATGGTCTTGTTTTTGTATCCATTCAGCCAGTCTGTGTCTTTTGGTTGGAGCATTTAATCCATTTGCACTTAAAGTAATTTTTGATATATGTTCCTATTGCCATTTTCTTAATTGTTTGGGGTTGATTTTGTAGTTCTTTTTTCTTCTCTCTTATTTCTTGACTATATAAGTCTGTGTAGCATTTGTTGTAAAGCTGATTTGGTGGTACTGAATTCTCTTAACTTTTGCTTATCTGAAAAGCTTTTTATTTCTCCATCAGTTTTGAATGAGACCTATGCTGGGAACAATAATCTTGGGTTTTAGATTTTTCCCTTTCATTACTTTAAACATATCCTGCCATTGCCTTCTAGCCTGCAGAGTTTCTGCTGAGAGATCAGCTGTTAAGCAAATTGGGTTTCCCTTGTATGTTACTTGTTGCTTCTCCCTTGCTGCTTTTAATATTCCTTCTTTGTGTTTGGTCTTTGTTAGTTTGATTAGTATGTGTCTTGGTGTGTTTCTCCTTGGGTTTATCCTGTATGGGACTCTTCATGACTCTTGCATTTGATTGACTAATTCCTTTTCCATGCTGGGGAAATTTTCAACAGTAATCTCTTCAAAAATTTTCTCATACCATTTCCTCTTCTTCTGTGAACCTTATATTTTTAATGTTGGTGCGTTTGATATTGTCCCAGAGGTCTCCGAGACTATCCTCCCTTCTTTCATTTTTTTACTTTTTCTGCTTTTCAGAAGTTATTTCCACCATTTTATCTTCCAGCTCACTGATTCATTCTTCTGCTTCAGGTATTCTGCTATTGATTCTTTCTACAGTAGTTTTTAATTTCAGTAATTCTGATGCTTTTAAGTTTATTTTTTTAATTCTTCTCAGTTCAGTTCAGTTCAGTCACTCAGTCCTATCTGACTCTACTACCCCATGGACTGCAGCACACCAGGCCTCCCTGTCCATCACCAACTCTGGGGGTTTACTCAAACTCATGTCTATTGAGCTGGTGATGCCATCTAACCATCTCATCCTCATTGTCCCCTTCTCCTTCCACCTTCAATCTTTCCCAACATCAGGGTCTTTGTTAATTGAGTCTTGCATTTTCTCCATTTTGTTTTCAAGGCTTTTGATCATCTTTACTATCATTATTCTGAATTCTTTTCCAAGTTGTTTGCCTGTTTCCTTTTCATTTGTTTGGACTTCTGTGTTTCTAGTGTGTTTCTTCATTTGTGTAGTATTTCTCTGCCTTTTCATTATTGTTTTTAACTTATTGTGTTTGAAGTCTCCTTCTCCAAGGCTTCAAGGTTGAATACTTTCTTCCTTTTTGTTTCTGCCCTTCTAAGGTTGGTCCACTGGTTTCTGGAAGCTTGGTATAGGGTAAGATTTATGCTGAATTTTTTGTTTATTTGTTTGTTTTTTCTCCGATGGGAAAGGGTGAGTGAGGTGGTAATCCTGTCTGCTGATGAATAAGTTTGTATTTTTGTTTTGTTTGTTGTTTAGATGTGGTGTCCTACTGGTGGCTGGGTGATTCTGGGTCTCAAATTCAAGTGATTTCCTTTGTGTGAGTTCTCACTATTTGATATTCTTTAGGGTTAGTTCTCTGGTAGTCTAGGGTATTGGAGTCAGTGCTCCCACTCCAAAGGCTCAGGGCTTGATCTCTTATAAGTAATGCAGATTGCATAAGTGGTTTTTTATGACATTAACTGAGATTAAAACAAATATCCAAAAAGGAGAAAAGAAAGAAGAACCCTATACAAATGGCAGTTACAAAATAAGGCAAATAATAATTAAAATAATGGAATATACACATATACAGATATACCCACAAGCAAAATCAAAACAGCTCAACAAAAAATAAAGTACAGTAGATTGACCAAGTGAACAAAGGAAATCAAAACTTATATTTATCAGTTAAGAACAAAACTAACTAAAGCAGAAACTGGAAACCAAAACTAAAGCAAGGTGCCAAGTGGGGAATAAAGCTATGAAAACAAAACTAACAAACATGTTGAGAGGAAAGGAAAGAAAGAAAGAAAGAGTAGATATGCAAAGTTAAATACAGGTAGATGGAGAAGATTTACATACATTAATGATTAACTTCAAGGGGAAAAGAACAGTAGGAAAGGCAAACAAAGAAATAAATGTGGAAAAAAACATAATAGGTTTAACAAATTAAAATTTAAAATTATAAAAGAGAAAGTTCAGTTCAGTTCAGTCGCTCAGTCACGTCTGACTGTTTATGACCCTGTGGACTGCAGAACGCCAGGCCTCCCTGTCCATCACCAACTCCTGGAGTTTACCCAAACTCATGTCCATTGAGTCAGTGATGACATCCAACCACCTCATCCTCTGTTGTCCCCTTCTTCTCCTGCCTTCAATCTTTCCCAGCATCAGGGTCTTTTCAAATGAGTCAGCTCTTCGTATCAGGTGGTCAAAGTATTGGAGTTTCAGCTTTGACATTAGTCCTTCCAATGAACACTGAGGACTGATTTCCTTTAGGATGGACTGGTAGCTCTGTTTGTAGTGATGCTTCCTAAGGCTCACTTGACTTCACATTCCAGGATGTCTGGCTCCAGGTGAGTGATCATACCATCCTGATTATCTGGGTCATGAAGGTCTTTTTTGTACAGTTCTTCTGTGTATTCTTGCTGCCTCTTCTTAATATTTTCTGCTTTTGTTAGGTCCATACCTTTTCTGTCCTTTATTGAGCTCATCGTTGCATGAAATGTTCCCTTAGTATCTCTAATTCTCTTGAAGAGACCTCTAGTCTTTCCCATTCTATTATTTTCCTCTACTTCTTTGCACTGATCACTGAGGAAGGCTTTCTTATCTCTCCTTGCTATTCTTTGGAACTGTGCATTCAGATGGATATATCTTTCATTTTCTCCTTTGCTTTTCACTTCTCTTTTCACAGCTATCTGTAAGGCCTCCTCAGATAGCCATTTTGCTGTTTTCATTTTTCTTGGGGATGGTCTTGATCCCTGTCTCCTGTACAATGTCATGAACCTGTGTCCATAGTTCATCAGGCACTCTGTCTATCAGATCTAGTCCCTTAAATATATTTCTCACTTCCACTGTATAATCACAATGGATCTGATTTAGGTCATACCTGAATGGTCTAGTGAAAAAAAGAGAAAAGAAGAAAAAAAAAAAAAGGAATAAAAAAGAAAATAGGGAAAAACAAGGAAAACTGCACAGGGCGACAAAAGCACAATGTAGAGGCAAAGGTATATAACAACAATAAAAAGTGTGACTGAATATACACGTATACATATACACCCTTAAACAAAATCAAAACAGTCCACCAAAAACAAAGTACAATAGATTGACCAGGTGAACAAAGGAAACCAAATATTATATCTATCAGAACAAAACTAACTACAGCACAAGCTGGAAAAGAAAACTAAAGAAAGGTGCCAACTGGGGAATAAAGTGATGAAAATAAAACTAACAAATATGTTGAGAGGAAATTAAAGAAAGAAAAGAAAGAAAGAATAGATATGCAAAGTTAAATAGAAGTAGACAAAGAAGATTTATATATTAAAGATTAACTGCAAGGGGAAAAGAACAGTAAGTAAAGCAAACAAAGGAATAAATGTAGAAAAAGTAGCAATAGGTATAAAAAAATAAAAATTAAAATAAAAAAAAAAAAGAGGAAAATGCCTCAGAACTGCAAGATGTCAACAGTGAGGCAGGGGTTTATAACAACAATAAAAAATGTGACTGAGGGAAAAAAAAGTTCAAAATCTTAATTAGATTTCATAGTGCCAATAAAATCAATGACAACAATGGAAGGGGGAATAATAGGAGAGAAAAAGAAAAATATTCCAAAAGAATCTACAGAAAAAGTCAAAACATAAGTATAAATGTTTATCTGTGTCACTGCTGTCAGAGTCCTTTCCCTTGGTGGGAGTCACAGTCCTCCTCACCTCTCTAGGATGCCCTACAACACTGTGCTGATCTCTGGACCTGCTGTGGGGGCAGCTCAGATTCTAATCTGGTCCTACTTCTGTGTGTTCTTGCCTCCAATGTTCACAGCTATCAGAACTAGTGCATTTCCTTTAGTGAGCGCTCTCAATCACCATTTATATATTCCACAGAGACAGAGTCTGCCTATTTGATCTTGTGGATTTAACCTGCAACTTGTATAGCTGGTGGAAGGGTTTGGTTCTTCTTCCTTAGCCACACTGCCCCTGTGTTTCAATTGTGGTTTTATTCCCACCTTGCATGTGGGTCATCCACTGGGGCTTGCTCCTGAGGCTTCCCTGGAGGGCTTGGGTTTGCCCCTGTGAGGACCCGGTGTGGAGGTGGTATAGCTGCTTGGGTGGTAGGGGTTCTGACAGCACCTGGTACTCAGGAGAGTTGGTGGCTAGGGCAGCCGGAAATACAGTGCTCTAGAAGGGAATGGCAACCAGTATTGGCCAATATGCTCCAGTATTCTTGCCTGGAGAATCCCCCTCCCTGACAGACAGGCCTGGCAGGCCACAGTCCACAGGGTCACAAAGAGTAAGACACTACTGAAGCGACACTGTTCGCATAAACACAAGACTTTTTTTTGCCTGTGGCATCTCTGCCCCAGTGAGAGTTAAGCATGAAGGTGGCATGGTTGCTTGGCTTGTGGGTAGCCTGGTGGCACCAAGTGTGCAGGGACACAGACTGACTCTGCCTCATGCCTCAGGAGTTTTGGACCTATCAGATACTAGAGTCTTTTTTCAAGCCTCTTGTAGCTGGCGATCAGAAGGCCTCTTTGGCCAGTCCTTCTCGTAGCTTCGCCCATTCAGGCACTTAAAGGGGCACCCTGGATTGGGGTCCTGCTCTGTAGTTGGTTTTCGTGCGTTTGATGGGCCAGCCTCTGTATTGTTCAGCTGCTGACGCAGGCATGTGGGGAGAGGGAGGCTATGGTGATGGCTCCACCCCTTACGTCTGACTCAGCAGTACTGCCTTGCTTCCATGGCTGCCAGCCTTTCCTTCACAGGCATTTCCCACCATGATCTCCTCCTCACATCCCTTCGATCAGTCTCTCTGCAGTCAACAGCAGCCCTCGCCCTGGGATTGCTCCACAATCCCTAAACTTCCACTCTCAGCTTCTGCTCCTTCCAGGGGACTTGTGTCCCTGTCCGGGGTATGTATGGCTGAGGCAAGGACTGTCTGATTCTCTTTCCATTTAGGCTTCCACAGATCAGCAGTTTCACTCTCAGCCTTAAACGTTTCTCCTCTGACTCAGACAATTGCCCCAATGTAGGGATCAGACCCCTGTTTCAGTTCCCCCACCTGCCAAGGGCAGGTCCAATCCTAGTAACACTCCTGTTTTTCCCCTTGTTTCTTTGTCCTACTGAGTTTTCTGTGGTTCTATATATACTTACCACTGGTCAGGTCCTTCTGTCCACTCTCAGCTGGTGTTTTGCATGTACTTCTGTGTCTGAAGGTGTACTCCTAATGTAACCATGGAGAGAGATGTACTCCATGTCCACCTATTCCTGTGCCATCTTGTTCTTCCTGTGTGCATTATAATATGAAATTTCATTTAAGCAGGAATTGTCTTTGCCATGACATTTTGAAGAAAACAGAAACATTATTATTTTTAGCACACAGACAGAAAATAAATAACATCCCAAATATTACAACCTAGATAGCATATTGAAAAGCAGAGACATTACTTTGCCAACAAAGATTCGTCTAGCCAAGGCTATGGTTTTTCCTGTGGTCATGTATGGATGTGAGAGTTGGACTGTGAAGAAAGCTGAGTACCAAAGAACTGATGCTTTTGAACCGTGGTGTTGGAGAAGACTCTTGAGAGTCCCTTGGACTGCAAGGAGATCCAACCAGTCCATTCTGAAGATCAGCCCTGGGATTTCTTTGGAAGGAATGATGCTAAAGCTGAAACTCCAGTCCTTTGGCCACCTCATGGGAAGAATTGACTCATTGGAAAAGACTCTGATGCTGGGAGGGATTGGGGGCAGGAGGAGAAGGGGACCACGGAGGATGAGATGGCTGGATGGCATCATCGACTTGATGGACGTGAGTCTGAGTGAACTCCGGGAGTTGGTGATGGACAGGGAGGCCTGGTGTGCTGCAATTCATGGGGTCGCAAAGAGTCGGACCCGACTGAGTGACTGAAATGAACTGAACTGAAATATTACAGACACTTTTTAAAAACTCTAGGATATTTGGGATAGTCATGAAAAGTGTTTTCTAATTTTTTTCCAATACTATTTTTTATGGATCAGAATTTTTATAAACCATGAAGCACAATTTATTCATTTTGGTTTCTTCTATTATCTGGCTTTTGCTAAACTGTAAGCACCTAGAGCAAGACATATTTTTTGCTTCATTTCCTAAAAGCTTACTTCTATTTCATGGATGTCATAGGAGTATCATAAATATTAACAAATTATTGAAGAGTATCTAAAAGTTGTGTTTCAGTCTCTTCAAAGTTGATATTCTTCACTTAAATTAGGCCATTAGGAATATATAGTTTTATTTCCAGGCAATTAAGATTTTTATCAATCTGATTTATTATTTATACTACTAATTTTGGGGCTTCGCAGGTGGTGCTAGTGGTACAGAATCCACCTGCCAACTCAGGAGACATAAGAGATGCAGGTTTGATGCCTGGGTTGGGAATATCCCTTGGAGGAGGGCATGGTAACCTACTCCAGTATTCTTGACTGAAGAATCTCATGGACAGAGGAGCCTGGTGGGCTACAGTCCATGGGGTTGAAGAGTCGGACATGACTAAAGTGACCTAGGACACACACACTGAATTTTGGTAATGTACTTTCCATTTTCAGGAGAAAAGGTGTATAGTGTACAAGTTGAGAGCATACATGAATTTCGCCCTTAAAAAATATGTACCCATGAAGGCAAACTTCTAGAGTTTATTAACAGTATGAATTACCACAGTAAAGCCAGAATTCAAAGCAAAGAACCAATGTGCCACTGAAATTTCAATTTAAACTTTTGTCATGTCACAAATTATGAGAGGTTAAGTTCATTACAGTCATTTAACTGGTATTAAGTCATCTAAACAAATGGTGACTATATTATATTTAATACTTATGACAAAAATATGTGGAAGAAACATTTATTCAATCTTTAATTTACAAAAACTTTCAGTGTAAAAATAACATTTAAATTTAAAGAATAAAATTTTAGAGGTTAACCTGTGAAACAAAGTACAGATGAATTCCCGAAAAGAAAGGTTTTGGTATTAGCAATGAACTGAAATTGTAGAATTTTGTGAGTGTAGTCTGTTTATTTTATTTGGTGGCACAGAACATGAAAACATAATTATTCTCTTAATTTAGGAAAAGAGTTTCCTGAATGATAATCTGTTATGAACTTTAATGTCTTCTGAATTATAGGTTTGAGAAATAAAACAAATATCTGAAAAAGCAAAGCTCCCTATTTCCATGGCTCTGTGGCCACATACTCTAGGGTAGGAAAGCTATAGTTGTTCAGCACCTTTTTAGCTGAGCTGTCATAATTTTTATAAAGGAAAATGTAATATTCCAAAAAAAAAGTTTTGCACATTGTATCTCAACACTGAAACTGAAAAGAAATGCACTGAAAAAGAAGGATTTTAAGATGCACCAGTGAAGGCAATGCCAAAGAATGCTCAACTACCACACAATTGCACTCATCTCACATACTAGTAAAGTAATGCTCAAAATTCTCCAAGCCAGGCTTCAGCAATACATGAACCGTGAACTTCCTGATGTTCAAGCTGGTTTTAGAAAAGGCAGAGGAACCAGAGATCAAATTGCCAACATCTGCTGGATCATGGAAAAAGCAAGAGAGTTCCAGAAAAACATCTATTTCTGCTTTATTGACTGTGCCAAAGCCTTTGACTGTGTGGATCACAATAAACTGTGGAAAATTCTGAAAGAGATGGGAATACCAGACCACCTGACCTGCCTCTTGAGAAACCTATATGCAGGCCAGGAAGCAACAGTTAGAACTGGACATGGAACAACAGACTGGTTCCAAAGAGGAAAAGGAACATGTCAAGGCTGGATATTGTCACCCTGCTTATTTAACTTATATGTAGAGTACATCATGAGAAACGCTGGACTGGAAGAAACACAAGCTGGAATCAAGATTGCTGGGAGAAATATCAATAACCTCAGATATGCAGATGACACCACCCTTATGGCAGAAAGGCTCTTTATGAAAGTGAAAGAGGAGAGTGAAAAAGTTGGCTTAAAGCTCAACATTCAGAAAATGAAGATCATGGCATCTGGTCCCATCACTTCATGGCAAATAGATGGGGAAACAGTGGAAACAGTGTCAGACTTGATTTTTTGGGCTGCAAAATCACTGCAGATGGTGACTACAGCCATGAAATTAAAAGACGCTTACTCCTTGGAAGGAAAGTTATGACCAACCTAGATAGCATATTAAAAAGCAGAGACAGTACTTTGCCAACAAAGGTCCATCTAGTCAAGGCTATAGTTTTTCCAGTGGTCATGTATGGATGTGAGAGTTGGACTATAAAGAAAGCTGAACACCGAAGAATTGATGCTTTTGAATTGTGGTGTTGGAGAAGACTCTTGAGAGTCCCTTGGACTGCAAGGAGATCCAACCAGTCCATTCTGAAGGAGTTCAGTCCTGGGTGTTCATTGGAAGGACTGATGCTAAAGCTGAAACTCCAGTACTTTGGCCACCTTTTGCGAAGAGTTGACTCATTGGAAAAGACTCTGATGCTGGGAAGGATTGGGGGCAGGAGGAGAAGGGGATGACAGCGGATGAGATGGCTGGATGGCATCACCAACTCGATGGACATGAGTCTGAGTGAAGTCCGGGAGTTGGTGATGGACAGGGAGGCCTGGCGTGCTGCAGTTCATGGGGTTGCAAAGAGTCAGACACGACTGAGCAACTGAATTGAACTGAACTGAAGTGATTCTCTGAGACAGATGTCCAAGCCCCAGCTATGGCTCTAAAGAGCCTGTAGTTCCTAAGAAGACTGGGAGTGAACAGAACATTCAGATACACACATAAGGGTACCTTTCAGAATTGGTGAGCCCAATCTGCTCAAACTCAATTAAAATAGCCTCTTCCTCACATTTATAAATAGGGCTGCTTGACACTGCATTATTTCTGAACATAAAAATAAATGATGTGATGAAGGTCATCATCTTTCAACCACAGGACTGAAAAGGACCTTCAGAGTACATCCAGCCTAACAGTTCCCAAAGTATTAAATTACACTAGTGAGATAATGAAATCTTGGTTTCATTACAAATCTTCATGTACTGTTGAAGTCTAGCTTGAAGGATTTTGAGCATTACCTTGCTAGCATGTGAAATGAGGACAAGTGTACGTTAGTCTGAACATTCTCTGGCATTGCCTTTACTTGAGATTGGAATGTAAACTGAGCTTTCCCAGTCTTGTGACCACTGCTGACATCCAAATTTGCTGGTATATTGACTACAGCACTTTCACAGGAAGATCTTTCAGGATTTTAAAGTCCCTTACCTCCACTAGTTTTGTTCACAGTAATGCTTTCTAAGGCCCACTTGATTTCACACTCCAGGATGTCTGGCTCTACGTGAGTGATCACACCATAGTGCTTAGACTTTTTTTTTTTTAGATTGAAAGGCATAAGATAATTTATTTATTTATTTATTTTAAATTTTATTTTATTTTTATAGAGTTGATTTTATTTTTTTTAATTTTATTTTATTTTTAAACTTTACATAATTGTATTTTTAAACTTTACATAATTGTAGTAGTTTTGTCAAATATCAAAATGAATCCGCCACAGGTATACATGTGTTCCCCATCCTGAACCCTCCTCCCTCCTCCCTCCCCATACCCTCCCTCTGGGTCATCCCAGTGCACCAGCCCCAAGCATCCAGTATCATGCATTGAACCTGGACTGGCAACTCGTTTCATGCATGATATTTTACATGTTTCAATGTCATTCTCCCAAATCTTCCCACCCTCTCCCTCTCTCACAGAGTCCATAAGACTGTTCTATACATCAGTGTCTCTTTTGCTGTCTCGTACACAGGGTTATTGTTACCATCTTTCTAAATTCCATATATATGCGTTAGTATACTGTATTGGTGTTTTTCTTTCTGGCTTACTTCACTCTGTACAATAGGCTCCAGTTTCATCCACCTCATTAGAACTGATTCAAATGTATTCTTTTTAATGGCTGAGTAATACTCCATTGTGTATATGTACCACAGCTTTCTTATCCATTCATCTGCTGATGGACATCAGGTTGCTTCCATGCCCTGGCTATTATAAACAGTGCTGCGATGAACATTGGGGTACACGTGTCTCTTTCCCTTCTGGTTTCCTCAGTGTGTATGCCCAGCAGTGGGATTGCTGGGTCATAAGGCAGTTCTATTTCCAGTTTTTTAAGGAATCTCCACACTGTTCTCCATAGTGGCTGTACTAGTTTGCATTCCCACCAACAGTGTAAGAGGGTTCCCTTTTCTCCACACCCTCTCCAGCATTTATTACTTGTAGACTTTTGGATCGCAGCCATCCTGACTGGTGTGAAATGGTACCTCATAGAGGTTTTGATTTGCATTTCTCTGATAATGAGTGATGTTGAGCATCTTTTCATGTGTTTGTTAGCCATCTGTATGTCTTCTTTGGAGAAATATCTATTTAGTTCTTTGGCCCATTTTTATTGGGTCCTTTATTTTTCTGGATTGAGCTGTAGGAGTTGCTTGTATATTTTTGAGATTAGTTGTTTGTCAGTTGCTTCATTTGCTATTATTTTCTCCCATTCTGAAGGCTGTCTTTTCACCTTGCTAATAGTTTCCTTTGATGTGCAGAAGCTTTTAAGGTTAATTAGGTCCCATTTGTTTATTTTTGCTTTTATTTCCAATATTCTGGGAGGTGGGTCATAGAGGATCCTGCTGTGATGTATGTCAGAGAGTGTTTTGTCTATGTTCTCCTCTAGGAGTTTTATAGTTTCTGGTCTTACGTTTAGATCTTTAATCCATTTTGAGTTTATTTCAGTACAGTTCTTCTGTCTAATCTTGACACCTCTTCTTAGAGTCTTCTGCTTCTGTTAGATCCTTGCCATTTCTGTCCTTTCTTGTGCCCATCTTTACATGAAATATTCCCTTGGTATCTCCAATTTTCTTGAAGTGATCTCTAGTCTTCGCTGTTCTATTGTTTTCCTCTATTTCTTTGCATTATTCACTTAAGAAGGCTTTCCTATCTCTCCTTGTTATTCTCTGGAACTCTGCATTCACTTAGGTATGTCTTTCCCTTTCTCCTTTGCCTTTCACTTCTCTTCTTTTCCCAGCTATTTGTAAGTCCTCTTCAATCAACCATTTTGCCTTTTTTGCATTTATTTTTCTTTGGGATGGTTCCATACATACAAGCTGGATTTAGAAAAAATAGAGGAACTGGAGATCAAATTGCCAGCATCCACTGGATCATAGAAAAGCAAGGCAATTCAAAAAAAAAAAACTACTTATGCTTCATTGACTATGAGGAAGCCTTTGACTGTGTGGATCACAATAAAGTGGGAAATTCTTAAAGAGATGTGACTACCAGACAACCTTACCTGCCTCCTAAGAAACCTGTCAAGAAGCAAGAGTTAGAACTGGACATGGAACAACAGACTGGTTCAATACTGGAAAAGGGGTATGTCAAGGCTGTATATTGTCACCCTGCTTATTTAACTTATATGCAGAGTATATCATGTGAAATGCCAGGCTGGATAAGTCACAAGCTGGAATCAAGATTGCCGGGAGAAATATCAGCAACCTCATATACGCAGATGATACCACTCTAATGGCAGAAAGCAAAGAGGAACTAAAGAGCCTCTTGACAGGGTGAAAAAGGAGACTGAAAAAGCTGCCTTAAAACACAACATTCAAAAAACTAAGATCATGGCATCCAGTCCCATCACCTCATGGCAAATAGATGGGGAAAAAATGGAAATAGTGACTGAAGCGACTTAGCACACATACATATGCGCTTTCTATTTGAAACTAATAGGAATGTATTCTTTTTCATATAGAAATTATTTTTTTAGATATAATTGCAGAAAAGGGGACATTGAACATTCTTAAGTTGTTGTCTAAATTATGCCTCCCTTTCTCATCTTTTCAACAAGTATTTCAGCTAAAGAGGAAAGGACAGCAGATATGGAGTGCTCCACATTTGTGTCTGTAAAAATGAGCAAGTGGCTGAGAAATAATCTTGACAAACTGTAAATGATTCAGCTCCACCAAACTAGTTATAAGAAAAAAGGACAAATTTTAATTCTAACATGGTGAAGAATGTCTTTTTATGATACAACATGCTAAACATGCAGAATTTCTTTTCTAAAGAAGGTTCACTGTGGTAGAAGTTATAGTCTAGGGGTTTTATGATGTGAGAGAGATTTTGGTTGCCAAAAGTTTCGATCTTCTCCCCCAGCCACCTACTGCTGCCACATACACAGTCTAAAGTAAAGTAAATAAGAGATAAAAATAAAAGCTGATGGGAGTGGAATCTAGATACGTCACTTGTCTCTCTTCTGCCAAGCCCTCCCCCCAGTATCTATAGGGGGATAATAGCCTAATCTGATTTGAAAAAATATATATCATATATGTTGTGTGTGTGTATGTGTGCACACACATGCTTGGCTGTGTCCAACTCTTTGCAACCTCAATGGACTGTAGTTTGCCAGGCTTCCCTGTCCATAAAATTTTCCAGGAGTAGAATACTGGAGTAGGTTTCCACTTCCTTTTCCATGTGATCTTCCCAAGTATTGAACGCAGGTCTTCTATGTCTCCTGCATTGGCAGGTGGTTCTTTCCCACTGACCCACCTGGGAAGCCCCATATATATCCTAGTAACATACAAAGATGGAGAAGGCAATGGCACCCCACTCCAGTACTCTTGCCTGGAAAATCCTATGGATGGAGGAGCCTGGTAGGCTGCAGTCCATGGGGTCGCTAAGAGTCGGACACGACTGAGCGACTTCACTTTCACTTTTCACTTTCATGCATTGGAAAAGGAAATGGCAACCCACTCCAGTATTCTTGCCTGGAGAATCCCAGGGACGGGGGAGCCTGTTGGGCTGCTGTCTATGGGGTCGCACCGAGTCGGACATGACTGAAGCGACTTAGCAGCAGCAGCAGCATGCTTATATATAAAGGAGGGGGGTAACCAATCCAACAGTATAAGCATATCAAATATTCATATTTTTATTAGAGGAAAGAGTAGTAATACAATAAATAAAAAGGGATACAATAAATATACATTAAACTTGTTTTAAAATCAAACTACTGGTGTTTGTTCCATATGTTGGTATCATCTTTTTTTCAATGATATTTCTATTTTTAACTCTTCAAACCTTCTGGATTAAGAGTTTTCTTAATCAAAAACCAAAAGAGTTTGCTTCCAGAAACAGCAATGGAATGGACAATTGCAAAATTTTGGTGCTATCAGCAGAGAATATACCCAAAATCACATGGGTAAAAACAAAGTGGTTTGGAAGAGTTTTTGTCCAATGTGGAAAGTGAAGGATGCTAAAATATAACTGAGAAACAGTTATATTTTAAATGGGAAGTAGAGTTTTTAAATGGGAAGTAGAGTGGTAGATTTTTAATAAAATTTTTCTTCACACTCTTAATTATTCAAATAATCCTAAACGTTCAAAATAAAGGATAAATGTACCATGTTGTCTTACCTTATCAATCAGACTTAATGCATATTTTAACACAATGAAAAACAACCTCTTTTATGAGATTTTTGAATGATATGCTATTTGATAGATCCAAATACTTTAAAGAGTTAATGGGTATTCTTTTCACTTAAAATTTGAAACAAAAATTTTCTGTATGTAATGTAACAAAAATTAAAGACATTTACTTCTAAACTATTAATATGTTTTGAGTATCAAATGTATATGAAGAAATTTTAGAAAGTATTAAATGCTGTTTTTTTAAATGTTAGGTAATGTAGCTTTCCTTATTTTTCCAATTGATAAACAAGTATCAGATCAGGCAGCTACTTATTTTCCATAATAAATTATGTATGATTTAAATTAGCTTTCCTGTGTTATTCATATCCTTAATATCTGTTTCTTTCCTTCTGCCATCTAAGTCTTTTTTTGATTTTTATGACATACATGTATATGTGTGTACATACATGTGTGTGCTTATGCTTTACAGGTATAAGTACAGTTTATGTCTGAAAAAGTATATTTAGAATAATTTTCAGACTATAACAATATAATCTCAACATCATTTTTGACATTTTCTGGATATGCTTTTCAGAAGCATTTTGTAAAATGGCAGGAAGCCAGCAGCAATATATCAAGATTTATGATAGAAATGTTAAAATTAATCATTTTAGACTTCATTATCTCAGATCCTTAGATATTTAGAAGTAAACACATTATTGATTTAATTTCACTTTCTTCACAGTTATTTTCTTAGTATGAGTATAGTCTCTTTTAACTCCTATATAATATATTAAAGTTGTAAAAATAAGTGTTTTTACTTAAATTATAGTAACCTTTTTGGCAAAGTTGATGTTGAAAAAAAACTAAATATATGTCATAAGTGTGACCTACTCCACATTTGTTGAGTATATGTAGCAAGTGTTACGTCATGTTTTTTTTACAGGAATGATGTTTTAACTGATTAATACAATTCTATTCAAAATCACACAATTGCCTTTATCAAAAATTAGTAACAGACATGGAATAACTTTTCTATTGTTTTTTACAATTTGGTTCCATTAGTAGGTGTGGACAAACCTGGAAAGAAATATCTGCAGGCAAGTGTTAATGGTCTCTATCAACATGATAAAAGATTGAAGATATATGGAATGATATATTTGATAGGAACAAAGGTAAAAAAAATATACATATTATAATAAAATCTTTGCATTTCTAAGTACTTTTTAGGCTATTTTTAAAATCAGAATACAGAATAATTCCAAGAGAAGATCAGTTGCTTCCATTTATTTTTATATGTAACCCATATGTGTGACTTGAAGTCACTTAATTTTTAGAATTTACTGTGTATATTTTCAATTCCTGGCTACCTTGCCATATTTAATCATTATTTAGTTTTTAATTATCATACAGCATGCAAAAAATGACAATCATCTTATACAGATGTGGTTGATCTTTGTAAGTTTCTCTGAGATAAGCAAGGAATTCTCAATTTTTATTGTTAGACTTTCTTTATCTATTTATCCTTTAATTCATTCATCAAACTACAGCAAATATTTATTGAATGTTTAAGTCAGGTTCTGAAAATAATTTCAATTAGAATTTGCTTTTTGTTTTCTTAAATTGATTTTTAACTTTAATCTGCTAAATCACTAATTTTTGACTATGTAAACTCTCAAGTTAATTTACATACTTAAAAACAGGATGAATCATGGAGCTTGCTAAGAAGTGACTGTCACGTTTATATTTACAGATATGATTTGGTTTTCTTCTTTTCAAAAAGCTATTGTTATTTTAGTTACTTTGAAAACTGAGAAGACTGCTAAACCACTCTTTAAACTTTGGTTGCTTGTTTGATCTATTTCCTCGCTTAGACATTACACTAAACTCTGTACTATAGTTTTTATAAGCCAGGATGTACTTATGAAAAATATATATTAAAATTTCATTTTACAATTCCCATTTTCAACAGAATTTTCATTTAAATCCCTCTGTGTAGAAGTCTAAGGGCAGACAGAATAGAGACCAAGCCCATGCACTGAGAAATTAGATTTCCTTATTAATATGTGAGCTATTTTTTTTATCTTGAATGATCTAACAATCTATGAAGTCACTTGCATTCTTTGTGATTTTAATTTGCTGGTGTCACCCAAAATTAGGAAAATAATTTTTTTTTTACTTTGGAATCTAATTTCTTGATATTTTCTTTATATGAAATGTTAAGGAAAAAAGTACTGCAAGTTGCAACAGGTCATGCTCTCACATAAAGTAACAGGTTAAGTAGAATGAAATCCTCTTATTACCAAATGTAGGAGCAAATGTACTTGAGGCTAAGATAAACACTGTAGGAGAGTCAAAAGCATACTTTAACGTCCTCTTATTTTTTCCTTTCATCACTGCCCAAGATAATATTAGAAGTAAGCACTATATGAACAATAACTTGACACCTTAATGCCTCATGGATTTAGTAGTATTCTTTCATCTTACTCTAAAACATTTTCCATATAATTTATTTGCTAACAATTGATTTATTTATTTTGTCTTAAACAGTCACTCTGTTGAGGAAAACCTGCCTGCCTTATGAAAGAAGATTTCTCAAAAGCCCATGGCAAATATTTCTAATTTGGGCATTGGCTCTGATTTCTTCCATGACAAGTCAAATTTGTTTTAGCCTTTAAAAATAAATAAAGCAAAGCGAAAACAGAGGTAAAAAAGAAGGGTGAGATGAGGAGGAAAGAAGTTCAAAGTTTATATCATAGTCTACCACCATGATTAACTTCTTATTTCAAAAAGAGCTTACCTGTAATACTAGATTAAGCCTAGTAGCATCCACACATGTATATATACATACACATGTAAATAAATAAATGGTTTGAAAACAAACATTTCCTAATATGAAACAAGTAGGAAGAACAGTGTTTACAATCACAGTAAATTCTTGTGAAATAAGTAAAAGCTTTTTATCTTCCAGTCAAACCAACTTGAAAGTTAGAAAAACGATTGGCCAAAATCACTCAAAGGTGTGAGAATTTTGTCACTGTTTTCTTCAGAAGCTAAAACATGTAGTTTTCACCCAAATATAAAATAATAATAAAAGCTTCGTCCATTTTAAAGTGATTTTTAAAAATTGCATTAATTTGGGAGTAATTACATTAATTACTACTATTATGATAAAGGCTACACAATTTAAAGAACTGCCTCATTTTTATTCTTTCAACTTCAGATTGATCTTGAAATTCTACACATCTTATATGGACAAGTGTGAACTTTCCATTGCAGTGTGTATTTTGCCTCATTCTGTACTGTGCTTTTTTTTTTTTTTTAACTTTTCACATTATAGATGTATCTTGCCATTGCCTGTTGCTTAGCAATTGGCATAACTAATTTAGTGCTCAGAGTCATGTGCATGGTACCAATTAATATAAATAATATATAAGAATAATTGATTATATTTAAAAGGTGCTTCTCCTAAAGCCTCTAAAGGTTTTACAATGAATGAATGATGGCACTTGAAATGCTGATTCAAAGAATTTCTTCAGGTGGATCCACTACAAACCCCATACTGAAATAAATGTAAAATAAAACCAATCCCTTACACTTAGGTTAAACATAGCATTCAAAATGGATTACATAAACACTGTATTACTTAAAATAGTTTAAAAGACAGCAAAATAATGACTCAGAGAGTTTCAAGTGACTTTCCAAAGTAACAGATAAAGATATGTCTGAAATCCATGAAGTTTTTTCATTTCACTCAACAGTTACAAAATAATTGAGATCAATTTTAAAGCCGCAATTTTCTTATTTTTTTTTTAATTTTATTTTATTTTTAAACTTTACATAACTGTATTAGATTTGCCAAATATCAAAATGAATCCACCACAGGTATACATGTGTTCCCCATCCTGAAACCTCCTCCCTCCTCCCTCCCCATTCCATCCCTCTGGGTCGTCCCAGTGCACCAGCCCCAAGCATCCAGTATCGTGCACAGAACCTGGACTGGCAACTCATTTCATACATGATATTTTACATGTTTCAATGCCATTCTCCCAAATCTTCCCACCCTCTCCCTCTCCCACAGAGTCCATTTTCTTATTTTTTGAAAAGGGCGAGTAAGGCGTTAACTCCTAGTTTTACCTTGTACAAATGCAAATTGAAGCAATGTTTATTTAATTCACCATTCCTGAGAAAACTCACTATATTTAGTGCAATTATCTCCTATAAGAACACAAATCAAAGTTTTCCAGTAGTGGTGATAGATTCATTTCAATCATTTTACTCTGAGGCAGACATCCTGATTGATCAATATAGCATTTGACCCAATTCTTTGCCCAAACACATACAATCACAGAATGATATCATTTGGGAATTTGCTCTTAAGGATTTATCATTTGATGAAGGGCCAATCTTTTACTTCTTGACTTTGCTATTTCCCGTCTAGACAACTACACAATGGCATTTTTGAGGATAACAATGCTTTTCTTTCAATTTTGTCTTCAAACTTTACAAAATGATGCAGTTGATTTTTAGCATCATTAACTTTCTGGAGTAAAAGTTTTCTCTAATGATTACAAATATCCATGAGGAAGTCTTGTTCATCCTTTTCCTTGACCCCTATTCCTAGCTCCCTATTCCTTCTCTCTTGCTATACAGTTCATACTCTTTCCACAATTTACATGAAGTTTTTGGTGATATTTTTATTGTAGCCAGACTAGTATTAACTGTCTGAAACCAGCATATTTGAGGGGAGTGTATCATATTTTCTCCAGTGATATAAAAATTGTCACATCCTCTAATTCTATTAAATAATAAATTACATTAGATGTTTGTGCTCCGTTTTAAAAAGCTTTAGAAGTCTGGTAGTAAATTCCTAAGAAAAAACATTTCAGAAGATTAAATTAGGTAACCTAAAAAAAAAAAAAAGCCAACTTCATTGTACTAAAAAGTCAGGAATGGTCTGATACTATTATAAGAATCAGTACCATGGACCAGGAAGAGTAGTTTCCTACATTTGAGTGGTGTCAGAGGGTAACTCTAGAAAGAAGTTGGTTATCTACTTATAAACTACTTCCTTTTAGCACTGTATAAATTTAGGTTTGTTAGGAAGGGGTGATGATGTTTAACTATATGGCTGGTTTCGAATATATGAGTAGCTTCCTTGATATCATACTCCCCACAGAGATATTTAAGTTTTATTTTATTCGGTTCTACCTTAGCTACTTATTACTGAATGATACATATATTTCTGATGCAGACTACTTAATAAACATTCTTCCTTTATAGTTAAACTTCATTTTAGGCCTATAGTGCATAATAAGTAGCTTCAGTTGTGTCTGACTCTTTGCAACCCTATGGACGATAGCCCGCCAGGTTCCTGTGTCCAGGGGATTCTCCAGGCAGGAATACTGGATTGGGTTGCCATACTTTCAACCCAGGGACTGAATCCACGTCTTTTATGTTTCCTACATTGTCAGGTGAGTTCTTTATCACTAGCGCTACCTGGGAAGTCCAGGCCTACAGTAAGGGAATTTAATTTCTCTTATGAGAAATCTCTCATGTGTACAATATTTTTTCTCAAGGTCTTATGATGAAAAAAGAAAAAACAGGTAAGATTTTAATAAAACTTGACATAAAATGTTGGTTGTTTTAGCCTAAATGTTATCTACTGAAAAAACAACAGTACTCCATTTCTCAGGTCTGAAAATAGATTAAAATGCAATTAAAAGAGAACTGTGAGATCTAGAACAACAACAAAACACTCAAATTTGTATGCAAACACAGAAGACCCCAAATAGCCAAAGCAATGACAAAGAAAAATGGAGCTGGAGGAATCAAGCTCCCTAACTTCAGACTATCCTATAAGCTACAGTCATCAACACAGTATTGTACTGGCACAAATACAGAAATATATATCAATGGAACAGGATAGAAAGCCCAGAAATAAACTCATGTACCTATAGTCATTAATCTAAAACAAGGGAGGCAAGACTATACATTGTTTGAAAGACAGTCTCTTCAACAAATGGCTCTCAGAAAACTGGACAGCTACAAGTGAAAAAAAAATGAAATCAGATCATTCTTTAACACTATAAAAAAATAAGCTTAAAATAGATTAAAGATCTAAATATGAGACACCACACTATAAAACTCCTAGAGGAAAACAGAAGCAGAGATAAATCATAGCAGTATCTTTTTCACTTCATCTCCCAGAAGTATGAAAATAAAAACAAAAATAAACAAGTGCGACCTACTTAAACTCAAAAGCTTTTCCACAGCAAAGAAAACAGTGAGAAAAAAAAAAAAAAAACCTTGAAAAGACAACCACATATTGAGAAAAAATAATTGTGACCGATGAGACTTGTAAGGGAATAGTCTTCAAAATTTACAAACAGCTCATGAGGCTTAATCTCATCAAAACTAACAAACCAATACAAAAATGGGCGAAGACCTAAATAGACACTTCTCCAAAGAAGATAAACAGATGGCCAAGAGGTACATAGAAAGATGCTCAACATCACTATTAGAGAAATGCAAATCAAAACTACAATGAGATATCACTTCATACCTGTTAAAAATAGCTATCATCAAAAAATCCACAAACAATAAATGCTGAAGAGGGTATGGATAGAAGGAAACCCTCCTACACTGTTGGTGGCAATGTAAATTGATAAAGCCACTATGGAGAACATTATACAGTTTCCTTAAAAACTAAAAATAGAGCTACCGCATGACCCTGCAATCCTACTCCTGGCCATATACCCAGAGAAAAACATGATCCAAAAGGATACATGCACCCCAATGTTCATTGCAGCACTGTTTATTATAACAGCCATGACATGGAAGCAACCTAAATGTCTATAGACAGAGGAATGGACACAGAAGAAATGACACATATATGCAATGGAATGTTACTCAGCCATTAAAAAGAATGAAACGATGTCATTTGCACCAACATAGATGGAGATTCTAGAGATTATCATATTAAATGAAGTTAAGTCAGACAGAGAAGGAGAAATATCGTCTGACATCCCTTATTGTTGCTGTTTAGTCATTATGTCCAACTCTTTGCAACCCCATGCAACCACCAGGCTCCTCTGTCCATATTTTCCAGGCAAGAATACTGGAGTGGGTTGTCACTTCCTTCTTCAGGGGTTCTTCCCAACCCAGGGATGGGACCTGAATCTCCTGAGTTTTCTGCATTGGCAGGTGGGGATTCTTTACTGCTGAGCCATCAGGAAAGCCTGATGTTCCTTATATGTGACATCTACAAAGACATGATATAAATGAACTTATTTGCAATAGAGAAGCATGTTCACAGACTTAGAGAATGACCCTATGGTTACTGAGGGGTAAAATGGGAGGAAGAGATAGGGAGTTTGGGATCAACATGTATACACTGCTATATTTAAAATGGACAATCAACAAGGTCCTCCTGTATAGCACTGGGAATTCTGCTCAGTGTTATGTGGCAGCCTGATGGGAGGTGAGTTTGGGGGAGAATGCATGCATGTATAAGAATAGCTGAGTCCCTTTGTTGTCCACCTCAATCTGTCACAACATTGATAATCAGCTATATACTAATATAAAATAAAAAGTTAAAAAAAGAAAATGAAACTCTTACAAAAGATAAAAATTTAAAAAAAATGAAAGAGAACTGTGAACTACCTTGTTTTTTTTTTTTTTTTTGAGGGGGAACTGTCCCAAAGTTTTCTATTGTAACATTTGTTAAAGCCAGTACTTTGGATGGTATTACTCATGTTATCTATGGAATGCTAATTAAGTTTCAAAAAAGAAATCAATTAAATGTAGCTTATACATCATTATTCTCATTTTGTATTTTATTTTTAAAATTAAGATGTAATAATTTACAAAAAAACTATAAACCTACCTATAAAAAACACATTGTGATAATTTCTATTAACCAAATTGATCTTCAATTGCAATAAAATAGATTACAAATGATATATATGTACGTATGTGTGCATAAATAAATCTCTTTCTTGGATCACAGCCTTGTCATGGCTAAGGAGTTTGCATAACTTAATGAAGCTATGAGCAATGCTGTGCAGGGTCATCCAAGATGGATGGGTCATAGTGAAGAGTTCTGATAAAATCTGGTCCTCTGGAATAGGGAATGGCAAGCCACTCCAGTGTTCTTGCTGCAAGAACCCTGTGAGTGGTATGAAAAGGCAAAAAGATATGAAACCAGATGATAAGCACACCAGGTCAAAAGGTGTCCATCATGCTACTGGGGAAGAGCAGAAGGCAACTACTAACAGATTCAGAAAGAAAGAAGTGGAGGGGCCAAAGTGGAAACAAAATTAAAAGATGCTTGCTCCTTTGAAGAAAAGCTATGACAAACCTAGACAGTGTTTTAAAAAGCAGAGATACCACTTTGCCAACAAAGGTCCACATAGTCAAAGCTATGGCTTTTCCAGTAATCATGTATGGATGTCAGAGTTGGACCAAAAAGAAGGCTGAGTGCCAAAGAATTGATGCTTTCAAGTTGCGGTGCTGCAGAAGACCCTTTAGAGTCCCTTGGACTGCAGGGAAATTGAACCAGTCAATCCTAAAGGAAATCAACCCTGAGTATTCACTGAAAGGACTGATGCTGAAGTTGAAGCTCCAATACCTTGGCCACCTGATGTGAAAGCCAACTCACTGGAAAAGACCCTGATGCTGAGAAAAATTAAAGGCAAAAGGGGATATGGGTGGCACTGGATGAGATGGTTAGATAGCATCACTGACTCAGTGGACATAAGTTTGAGCAACTCCGGGAGACAGTGAAAGACAGAGAAGCCTGGCATGCTGCAGTCCATGGGGTCTCAGTCAGACATAACTTAGAGACTTAACAACAACAACAACAATATATATAAATGTATAGATATAAAAACTTATTACTTTTTAAAACATTAACTCATAAGGCTCTAGTTAATTTAATAGACAAAATATATACTTGTATTGGATTATACAGACAAGTGTTAAGCCCAGATTTCTAGGACATTAAAAAACAAACCATTATATAGTGAGTTTCCATGGTGTAGATTAAAATATTTGGCAATTTTTCAAAACAGAATTTTAAAATGAAGAGACATAGTTCTTATTTTCAGATAGCTGTTAATATTTCCCATTTTTAATAAAATAAATTTGAGTCTCCTTTTGTAAATTTTATATATATATCTTTTTAATGAAGAAGTAAGAGCCTCTTCATTTTAAGTAGTGATTCTAATTACATCCAAGTTGGACTTACTAAATTAGCAAACACAATCACCCATGTCTGTAATATATAAAAGAAGACTAGAAACTTGAACAGAGAATTCACAGAAGCAGTGAGTAATCAGCTTAGGCAAAGTGCTGTGATGTTTCCCTTTCTTCCTGAATATACAACCTCAATACAAACAAGAAGTGCTCCAGAAGGGTGTCATGCTACTGACTCTGCTCCTGGAAGCTTTCTAAACAGCAGAAACTCACTAGGCTATCTCTGGGGCTACTAGGCCAGAGTATATTGAAATAATTTTGAGCAAGTCTGACATGCATTGCCATAGCTTTGGGAATATTTATGAACAAAACATCTGGTGTTGAGTATCATCTGGGTCCACAGGGCAAGGTAAGGAGAAAGTCATGCAGCAAAAGCACCCTGCACCCTAGTAAGCAACATTTGGCAAGGATACAGACTACCCATTGTCCTAGAAAAAATTCTGTACATATAGCCAGGCTCGAACTATCCTGACAGCACCCTATGCAAGAGGGAGCTGTGTTGGGGGAAAGGAGTCCAGAAATGTAACTTTATGGAGAGTACTTCCAGGAGGTGGGAAACTGAATGGAACCGTGACATATGCAGAGGTCCATGGGAGTCTCAGAAGTACCATTAATACAACCAATAAAAGAATTCACATTTAGGGCCTGACACATAGAATGCTCAGATGATAATAAAACCAAACAGAAAAGATGTGTTCTCATCTTCTCTCAAAATAATCTGGAAAAGGAAATGAGACACAGAAATAAAGGGTAAGAAGTCGAGAGGAAAGAGTGAAAAATACCATGTTTGCCTCCCCACTATCAGTCCCCAAGCCAAGTAATATCACAGCTACATTGGTAAGTGGGGAGAGGCTTTGCATTATGAGTTTAAAGTTTTAAATTAAAGTGGACTGGACTTTTTAATACCAAGAGGAGTCAATTTCTAAAATGAGACTTGTTCTTATAACTGACATTTATATCAAAAGATTCTGTGCAAGGCTAGGAAGGAAGTATCAGAAATGTTTTAAAGCACTAGTTAGGAAAGGAAAAAAAAAGCCATTTCCTTTTCTGTTACTTCACTGGCTTCAATTCTTTTATTAAAAGGGTTAAATGCATGTCACTATGAGGAATTAGTTGTGTAAGTTGTTTTAATATAAGGGGAGACGTGAAAAGCAGCATATGCATTCACTAACAGGAGAGGAACTCTATCTAGTGACTTTATGAGAGATTCTGATGTCTAAACTGGAACCTTAAGTGTGAATTTTTTAGTAATGTAACACATGGCAAAAATGGAGTGATGGGTTGTAATGAGTGTATTAGCCACAGGGAGTTCTTTTCAGGAAGATTCCTACGTAAGGAAAAATAGGACATTCTTAGGAACTCAGTCCAGTGTGAATATTCCTCTCTGGAGGAACATCTTTCTCCTCCTCAAAATATTTTGTGGAGAGATGTGTGAGAAACCTAATGGGTAAGAAGGATCAGAACAAACAGTAATTTAAAAGCCCTGTTTTGTTTTGGTTGTTTTAATCTCTGCAGAAACATTTGCTAACCATGGGTAGGAAAAGCAATTAATGGATCTCAAGCCCTTCACCAGCAACCAGCCAAAACGCAGTAACAAGGTACAAATCTCAAATGAAAAGAAATTGGAAGTACAGCTAAGTAACAAGTTCACTTACCAGATCCAGTGGAAGGAAACACCACATCCCCATAGTCACCATAATGGAGGTCAAACCAAGACAGCTCTTCCTTCTCAGGCTCCCCGCCAACATCTTGTTTCTCTGCTTCAGGTGTTGCTTCATTTGAGAAGCTCCATTTTCTTAGTCCCATGCGGCACCGGGCACTGAGGCCTCATGCTTTATAACTTCCTCTTCCAGTTGGGGTTCGCCAGCACCTGCTGCCTGTCCAGGTAGCCCTGAGCGCTTTCTCTATGCGTCTGTAGGCCTTAGCATCCTTTGCTTTGTGGCCCAGTATCTTCTGGAGGTCCTGGCTGAAAAGCACCAACAACTGTGAGGCTTTCAGGTGTCTCTGGGAAGGAGAGGGGCTAGACGCTGCTCAGTGCCACATCAGACTGCTTTCCCGTGAAGTGGGTGGTGCGGGTGACCTTCCTTAGGACCTCCTGTGGCTGGGAAGTGATCTTGTGAAGGAGATGGTCCTGGACAACCTTCAGCCGCCTAGGGCCATACACACTGTCTCAGTTAGCAGCTCCTTGGTGAAGCCGGGCTGGTTTCTCTCCAGCAGCAGAGCCAAGCCCAGAACAGCTTTTGTCTCTGGTACAGAGAAGCCTTTCACCACCGCCTCCGTGTGTACCAGCAGCCAGCCAACCCGAGCATGGCCCAACTTGTGAAGCGCAACCACGTCCCCACCATCCTCTGAGAAGATCCTGCTCGGTGGAGTGGCACTGGCAACACTGCGCGGCGTGTGGTACTGGAGGGAAAACCCGTTTTGGCCGCGAGATCTTCCCCGAACTTCCCGCGAGGGTTCCGTACAGAACTCGGCTACGCTGAGACGGGATAGCAGCCGACAGACGCTACCAGTGAACGCGGCGGGCCCAGGTCAGAGCCAGTCTTTTCAGCCGCTGCTTGAAAACCTCTTGCTTTTCCCACGGTGTGGAAAGGTGGATGAAGACTTGGTCCAGGGGGCTTGGCCTCAGCATTGTCAAAAGTGTCGGTTTGGTTGGTGGACGCCTGAGCTGTGACGTGGTCCGTGGTGCCCAGCCCACCCATTTCCACAGAAACTGGTTTGGAGTATGTTCCTCTTCTAGTTGAAGCCGGACCTGGTGTTGGGGCGCTTCTTGCCCATGGAGTCAGTCTCCTCGATGTACACGACTCCCGGGGGTGGAGGCGGGCTTCCCTGGAGAGGCTGCACAAATACGCAGAGCTGAGGCCTCGGTTGACCACCACAAACTCCTGACTGGCCAATGCAAAAGAAGACACAAGCTTCCATCTCTGCCGTCTTGGTCAGTGGCATGTTCCCACAGTCCGGGAGAACAGCAGTGCACCCTTTGGAACTTTGGCACCGAGGTGAAGAAAGCGCTCCAGCCTCTTCAGATAATCACAAACCCATCTGCTGCATTCCTGCAAAGTCTTTGCGACTGACTCTCTTCTGCACCTGTTGTTCACAATCACGAAATGCAGCATTTCAAGCCGATTTAAAGCACCGAATGCTTCCCTCCCCATCACTCTAGTCAAATGGAAACATGCACAGGCAAGCCCATTGCTGAATTCCCCAAGGCCGAGGGGGCATTTCCTAAGAAACCCTGTGCCTGTAAGAAATTGGGGTCCTGGTCTTGCTTCCATATTCAGTTCATCTTCAGCCTCCAGATGTTTCTCTTCTAAACTGTCCATAACTGCCCCTGCATTTAGAACATCCAGGCCAATTGAGGCGGCCGAACACCAAGCTCCGGCTGCAGGCCGACTTTCCACCACACCTTCCCCGGGCACCCAGTGGACTCATGGGGCCTCGCCTGTGGCCAGCACCTGATAGACACAGTCGGTCCAGGAATGTTGGTCCCGCCAGCGCTGAGGAGCGCAGCAGCTCGGGCGCCACAACGACGGGGACAAGGTAGGGTGGACCTCCTGCCCCTTGTGCAGTTTCCTCTTCTTCTTCAGGGCTCCTCCACCTAGTTTACGCAGAGCTCGTTGTTTCTACTTCATCCTTGAGGTGTTAAAGAGGTTAAGTACTATCTAAAAGTCTCCTGAGTCTGACCGGCTTTTGAACTAGGTGTATCAGCAAGAATCCACAGAGCTCGTCAGAGGTCTTGGAGAGCTGACGCACCTGCCAGCTCTGGGGCTTGGCTTCCACCTATGAAGCATGCTTGTCTCCTCCCTGCCTCACGCCTGCCTGGGCTCCTCGCCATCCCCTTGTTAAAAAAGTTTAGACTATAACTGCTTTACTTTTGAAGGGAAAGTTATTTTGCATGGAAATTATGTTCTTGATAGAAATTATGTTCTTCTCCCTTAGAGCACTCTTCAAAATATCATGCCATGTGGTATACTTGTTCTAATGAATCTTCAAGCTTCACTACCTTTCTAACCAATGTATTTGTCCCTGAGCTTGTCTCTGAGAGAAATTCCAAGCCACTGTGGAAATATTATAAACCTTTTAATTGTATATATAGATTAGAGAATACTAATACAGCTTTCATTTCATTGAATCATATTATTTTAGCTTTTTTGGAAGATTATGGGTTAGTTTCCTGTTTTGTTTTAATGGAAATATAAGTGCAGTGAAAACGACTTGATAAAGGTGTGGAATGATTTAAATTAATAAAGCCTACTATATATTTTCTAAGAGACCCAAACATTAGGTGTTCAGTCTTCCTATTTCTATGTAAGATGTTGATTAATAGCAGGTACTGCTTTTGCATCTATCCCAAAGCTTATGAATAACAAACTTTACCTCATTTTGTTAGGCATAAAATGCATGACTTTTGGTTCCTGTCTGGGGATTTACTTGACTCACATTATACAAGTTTTAGAAACATTACTGAACATATAGACTGAGTGAATACCCAAGGGCCTAGGTAAACCAGTATCTAAATTGAGTCATTAAGTACTATTTAACAAAATTACACTTGCATCACCTGGGAATATTTTGAGGCGGCAGCTTGATAATAGACTCTATATTATACAGGACAGCTACAGTAATTCTACTCACTTTAATTTATTCAAAAGGGAATCAAGTCATAGAAGAGGAAAAAAATATCTCTTTATTCAGGTAACTGTCACTGCTAACCGGTGATACAATGGACAGTTTTTCCTAGACGGGGTTATTGATTTGGAAAGGACAATTCTTTAGCTGTTGTATAAGTAAACAAAACTGTCAGGGCTATGCGTGTGCTTTTATTTTACCAATTTGTAAACTCTACAATAAAGGATTGGGCCATTGCACTTTATTTAGAGGTAAAAAGAGAAGGTAAATGTTTCTACAGAATATACATGTTTTATCCCATATTATAGCTTCAAAATATTACAAATTTTTAGATACTGACTGTGACTAGGGCATTATATAATTAATATCAATTTTAATTTTTAAAAAATATAATTAACTCATTTAATGGTTACAATATTAATATTTTTCATTTAAGGGGTCACATAATGGGGAAATGCTGAATAGAATGCGTTTTCCTGATGGAACACTCTGGAAATGATCTGCTTATCCCTTTTTATAACTGTTCTTTTGCAAAGGCTGATTATAATTTTAAAAGAAAGACAAATGCATATTTTACCTGCTTAAAAAAATATGACTATACTGCTGCTCCTGCTGTTAAGTCACTTCAGTCGTGTCTGACTCTGTGCAACCCCATAGATGGTAGCCCACCATACTCCCCCGTCCCTGGGATTCTCCAGGCAAGATTACTGGAGTGGGTTGCCATTTCCTTCTCCAATACACAAAAGTGAAAAGTGAAAATGAAGTTTCTCAGTCGTGTCTGACCCTCAGCGACCCCATGGATTGCAGCCTTCAAGGCTCCTCCGTCCATGGGATTTTCCAGGCAGGAGTACTGGAGTGGGGTGCCACTGACTATACTGCTGCTGCTGCTGCTAAGTCGCTTCAGTCCTGTCCGACTCTGTGCGACCCCATAGACGGCAGCCCACCAGGCTCCCCCATCCCTGGGATTCTCCAGGCAAGAACACTGGAGTGGGTTGCCATTTCCTTCTCCAATACAGGAAAGTGAAAAGTGAAAGGGAAGTCGCTCAGTCATATCCTACTCTTCACAACCCCATGGACTGCAGCCCACCAGGCTCCTCCGTCCAGGGGATTCTTCAGGCAAGAGTGCTGGAGTGGGGTGCCATTGCCTTCTCTGACTGACTATACTAGTCATATTTAAATATTCCATTCAGTTCAGTCACTCAGTCGTGTCTGACTCTTTGTGACCCCATGAATCACAGCACGCCAGGCCTCCCTGTCCATCACCAACTCCCGGAGTTTCATCAGGCACAGAAGTTAGTTTTCTGATAATAATAATTTGTTTGCCTGTCATGTTTTTTTCTTTCAAAGTACATATTTCTTAATATTTATTATTAATTCTTCATAAGATATTTGAACATTTGGCTCAAATGCTTTACTTTTTCCTCCATCCTCATTGTCTTTCTCCTTGAAACTGGAGTTAATACTCAAAACAAGTAGAGTCTGAATTCCCTCATATCTGACAGTAGACCTTTACTCTGAAGATCAAATTGGTAACAATTCATTTATAAATAAATCAGTAATTCATGAGGCTTTTGTCTGAGAATTTCTCCTAAGAACAGCATGAAAGACCAAAACAAACATTCAGACACAAAAATAAGTTAACATAGAAGGTACCAGTTTGAGCTCAAAGATGCTGTCATTCATTGCCATCTGCATTATATCAACAATTGCCAAAATGTTAATTGATTTCTTTGTGGGCCAAATATAGACAGTTAGCTCAGTTCAGTTCAGTCACTCAGTCGTGTCCGACTCTTAGTGACCCCGTGAATCGCAGCACGCCAGGCCTCCCTGTCCATCACCAACTCCCGGAGTTCACCCAAACTCATGTGCATTGAGTCGGTGATGCCATCCAGCCATCTCATCCTCTGTCGTCCCCTTCTCCTCCTGCCCCCAGTCTTTCCCAGCGTCAGGGTCTTTTCAAATGAGTCAGCTCTTCGCATCAGGTGGCCAAAGTATTGGAGTTTCAGCTTCAACATCAGTCCTTCCAGTGAACACCCAGGACTGATCTCCTTTAGGATGGACTTGCAGTCAAGGGACTCTCAAGAGTCTTCTCTAACACCACGGTTCAAAAGCATCAATTCTTCAGCACTGAGCTTTCTTCACAGTCCAACTCTCACATCCATACATGACCACTGGAAAAACCCTAGCCTTGACTAGACGGACCTTTGTTGGCAAAGTAATATCTCTGCTTTTTAATATATATTTACCATTTTCACTTTCATGCATTGGAGAAGGAAATGGCAACCCACTCCAGTGTTCTTGCCTGGAGGATCCCAGGGACAGGGGAGCTGTCTATGGGGTCACACAGAGTCGGACACGACTGAAGTGACTTAGCAATTACCATTAAAAGAAAGCATTTTGTAGTTCTAAATTATGAGAAAAATGTTTAGATAAATTTATAAAAATTTACATTTAAAAGAGACTTAATTCCCAAAATATCATTCATGAAATGTTTAGTAAAAAGCTGATGGCTTTATCATAAATACATTAATAAGCTGCCCAATAACTACCTGTGATAAATATTAGACATTCTAATAGAAAACAGGAATGATGTCAAACATTGATTTCTAATTTCCCAAAGGTCTAAGAATAAATAGTGTTAGTCTTTGGGATTTTTCAAAAATAGGTTAGAGTTCAAATAAGTTCTTCTATAGCTGTAAACATCAAATAAAATTGTATATAAGACTATATAAAATAATATGATTAAAATATATAGTTTTAATATAAAAATATAAAGTATCTGATATATAGTTTTCCTGCTCTGAAAAATGTTCATAATTTTCTTAATTGCCAGTTCTGCTTAGTTGTAGGTTATTTTTAAATGTGACTATTTTAAGTAGCATTAATATAACATCTTAGGCTTATTATCTAAGATATATTTTCCCCTAGAGGTGTAATACAAACAATTTTAAAAAATAAGTAAAATACATGCATTTATAATAGAACATACTTCAAATTGCAGCCTCTTGTACTGGAAAAAGAGTTCATTTTTCATAATGATTGTATCTGTTTACATCCCCACTGATTGTCAAGAAGTGTTCCATTTCTCCACACTTTAGGTACATAGACTTCTGATCTTAATTTTCTTGTATCTTCTAGTATCTATACTATTTTTATACCCCTCCATAATTTTATGTTTTCACTGTCTCTTTAAATTGTATTTTTCCAGTGAACTTGGTAATCCTTTCATTTATTCCCATCCTTTTCCCTCATATCATAGATTTTCACTTCCCTTGTTTGGAATTAATTATTTACATTTTTTTCTCTATTTAATAATTATACTGCTTGTGGTTCCAATTTTTTTTCAACAAAAGTGTTAAAGTGAATATAAAAATCGGTGTGTTCTATTTATTCTTATTTTAGTCTCAATGGATTTGAGGAATTTTTTCTTAGCAGCAAATCCATAATTTTTATAATCAAACATGACATTTCTAATTAATGAGGTGTCTAAAATGAGCAATTTGTTTAAATGAGTTTGTCCTATGCCTATTTTTTCCATAATTTATCTTATTGAAGTATAGTTAATTTACAATGTCCTGTGCCTATTTTGATAAGAGGAATGCATTACTAACTTTTAAAATCTTTATACAGATACAATAGGAATAGAACTACCATAAATTAACAATAACATTCTGTATCATGAATATCTGACTAATTTTTTGCATATGTTTTCTGGATCAATTTAAGGACATCCTGAGATTGTTTAAAGAAATACTTTTACATGTAAAAATGGACAGATCAAATAACCATTTTTATTTTACTAGTATAGTATTACTTTGATTTCTATTTTATGTAAATATAGTAGTATCTTAATTCATTTGTTCAATCTCTGATTTCCTTTTAGTGTTGGTAAAAGGAGCCATGACCCACTGAGTCAATAATATATACAAGTTTAGTAGAAGTATGTACCTTTAGAAGTTATGCATGACAGTATATACTAAATAACTTGACTAGGGTGGCCACTGACCTTAGAGTTTAGATCTAGAAAGCCTATCTCTTTAGGATGATAAAAGAGCAAACCAAAAAGAGAGGCTATGAAAGAAGTTTAGGAGGAATTTAGAGCAATAGTATACATTGAGCATCTTCTCTGTGTCAGATTACTTAGGTGTTGTGGAGGAGGGCACCAAAAATAAAGAAAGAAAGAATAAGATTGCTTCTCCCGTCTTGAAAGGAATCTAGAGATTCATGGAAATAAAGAGCAATAATAAAAGGAAAAACATCAACAGCATAAATTACACTTTTCTCAAGTGCTCTGCTCTTTTCAGGTACAATTCCTACAGCGTCAACAAATGATTTGCCAATGATACTGTGAAAGAAAAGTCAAAGGTTACTCTACTAACTGTTCAACCTTAGTCTTCTTTACATAAACAAAGGGCTTCTCTTCTATAGAACCTAGGGTTTAAAACTATGTCTCTAAATTTGACTATTGCCAGATGTATTCATTTTGTTTTTTCCTTCAACAATATAGACAATTTAAATGTATTTCTGGAGAAAGCTGGTTAGGGATTCATAGAGATGTGCTTTGAGAAAAAGTAGTGTTTCGGAGACCACTAAAGGTGTGAATCAGCAATGGAGATATCAAAAGTTGGAATTGTTTTAAATGTGGTAAATTAGTTTTAGATGTTCTTTAGGCATTTTAGTGAAATTTTACTTACACAATTACAGGATGAAGGGTCAAGAAAGGGTTGATATATCAATATAAATGATACATAGTGTTTGCACTTAAGTAGCTAAGAGTCTAGTCAGAAAGACACTTATATTACTAAATATAATGCACATGTGATGTATTTAGTTAGCGTGATCAAGCCATTAAGTCCAGTGGATTGCAGAAGAAGGATTCCTAGTGGATGGCACATTTGTCTTAGAGTTACCTGAATTTCATATGGTGTGTGTGTATATCGTTAAGAAAGATAACCAAAAACTCAAGATAAGATAGTAAAAATAAATTCAAAGTGTAATAGCCCCATAGTCAAAATGTCTCCTTTAAAGGACACTGCAAATTAAAATAATGAGTTCAATTGATGTGTTTTCAAATTATTAGAACAAGGTCCTTTTAAGATACTCAAGGAAAATGGAAATCTAATTTTTGAGAGTCTCAGTGCAGCATGCTGTCCTCCATTCAGTATTCCCCAGACACATGTGATTTCACAGATCTTAGAGGCAAATGTCACAGTTATTTTGTTCTCATTGATGTAAACTATGTTAACCACACAGCAATGCATATTTATACTAGTCTGTTTCCGGACACACAAATCTGCTCTGTTCTCTTTCCTCTACCCCCACCACTGATATACAGATGCATGTGACTGCACACAGGAACGTATGCTAAAGAAAGATTTATGTTTCTGCTTGATGACTGTTAAACACAACCCTTGACTATGTGAAGATCACTAAAACATACACAGGTAGAACATATTTATAGAAAGAGAAGCAGCATCAAATTCAGGAAGTAAATTCTAGAAACTAGCTATCAAATAGGATTAGCTTAGCTTCACTAGAGACTTTTCCTTCACATATTATGCTTTCTTTCCTTCTGTGAAGATTATTATTTTGCACTCCAAACATCCAGAGCTAACTGGACAAAATAACTTCCTCGTCTAGACATTGCCTAATAGACCATGGTGAAGAGGGCGGGAGGATGTGGAAGGTTTACAACAGAAGAAATATCTGTACAATCAGTTAAATGTCTACATGAGCAGATGTTTTCAGAATAAAAGTATTGCTTTGACTTGGCATATACTTCTTGTGGAGGAGAATTAATTGACTAAAAGAATATATTCAGAATAGAGTACAGGACACTTCAAAACTTTATTTATGAAAATAGTGAATTTTTAATTTTGGAGAGACAAGTAACATAAATAAGCAGTAGGAACATAAGATAGTGGATTTACAGGAAAAAAAAAAAAGAAAGCAGGTACTACCTTGCTCTGTTATTGTATGTGCACACTAAGAGTGAACCTCTGTTCACTAAACTAACAATTGTTCTGTTGATGTTGTCTGAAACCTCCTACTGTGATCAAAAAGATTTAGAGCAGGCCTTGTATATGCCTCATTGGATTTTAAATTCCCATAACAAGCCCTTTTGTTCTCTCTTAGAGTGTCCCTGCCCTTGACACTGTAAGATAAAACTAAAGCTACTTTCATATTCTATGCATTTCCAAAAAGTTTTGTCAACTATATGACAGAAATGGGTATAATAATTAATGTGTGGATAAGCATAGCTTTCCTTCTTTAATTTCAACACAAGAGAATTGTCTACTAGATTAACTGCAAAAATTGTGGAAAGTTATGGTTAAAAAGTGAGATGTAGTAGTGTGTGAGAAACAAAGACCCAAGTTTAAAATAAACAGCAAAGTACAGATAAGAGACTATAACCTAAAAAAAGGCAAAAGAATACTGAAACAAGAAGTAGTGGATGAAGAGAGGAGAGTTTGGAGAGTGGATGAAGGATTAATTGGAAGGTGATGACAGTTGTTTCTCTCTCCTGCTGTATATGTTTGTGTATATGATTGTACGAAAGAGAAAGTAGATTTTTAAGAAATTTTTCTATGCTGAGTATTATTGCCTTTGACATTTTTAAGAAAATTCATAAGGGTAACTGACTACATCTATAAATACTATATTTGGGTCTTATCAGTTTTGCAAAATAAAATCAATGCTTTCATTCAAATAGGAAATGAACATATGCCAAATATTTGATTTAACTCATTTGTTAATAAGGGACACAGTTAAATGTTACAAAGAATGGTTCAGGGAGAATTCAAAGTACCACACATATAGGTAAATCAAGAATACCAAAATGGGAGAACAAAATGGCTGAGGAGTAGGTGGACGTGGAGTATATTTCTCTCCATGGATACACCAGGAATACACCTTAAGACACAGAAGTGCATGCAAAACACCAGCTGAGAGCGGACAGGAGAACCTGACCAGTGGAAAAGAATATATAGAACCACCCGAAACTCGGTAGGACAAAGGAACAAGGGGAGAAACAGGAGTGTTACTAGGATTGGACTTGCCCTTGGCAGGTGGGGGAACTGAAGCAAGGGTCTGATCCCTATATCGGGGCAATTGTCTAAGTCAGAGGAGAAACATTTAAGGCTAGAGTGAAACAGCTGATCTGTGGCAGCCTAAATGAAATGAGAATCAGGCAGCCCTTGCCACAGAAATTCATCCCCTGACAGGGAGGGAGGTCCCCTGGAAGTTGTAGCAGCTAAGAACTGGAGTTTAGGGACTGTGGAGCAATTCCAGAGCGAGGGCTGCTGTTGATTGCTGAGAGATGGATTGAGGGATTATAAGGGAGGAGACTGTGGTTACAAATGCCTGTGGAGGAAAGTTGGGCAGCCATGGAAGAAAGGCGATACTGCTGAGTCACAGTTAAGGGGTAAAGCCATCACCAGAGCCTCTCTTTCCCCACACACCAGGGTTGGCAGCTGAACAATAGAGAGGCTGGCCCATCAAACTCTTGAAGCACTGAACTACAGAGCAGGACCCCACCCAAGGTGCCCCTTTAAGAGCCTGATGTGCCAATCTACAGAGTAGGACCCCAGACAGCAGGGGGAGTGGGGGGGGCTGGGCCCGGGGCCCTTTATGTGCTTGGTGCGCCAAACAACAGAGAAGAACCCCAGGCAAGGGAGCCCTCTAAGTGCCTGAAAGGGCAGAGCTACAGAGAAACACTGGTCCAAGAGGCCTTCTGAGCACCAGCCATGAGAGGCTCAAAAAAAGACTCTGATAGGTCCATAACTCCTATGGCAGAGGCAGTCCATGTCCCTGCACACTTGGTGCTGCCAGAGACCCACAAGCCAAGCAGCTGTGCCACCTTCACACTCAGCTCTCATTGGGACAGAGATGCCACAGGCAAAAAAAAGTCTTGCGTCTATGCACACAGGGTCACTTTGACCTTTCTGACACTTTCTGACTCTTTGCGACCCTGTAGATTGTGGCCTGCCAGGCTTCTCTGTCAGGGCGGGGAATTCTCCAGGCAAGAATACTGGAGCATATTGGCCAATACTGGTTGCCATACCCTTCTGCTGCTGCTAAGTCACTTCAGTCATGTCCGACTCTGTGTGACCCCATAGACGGCAGCCCACAGGCTCCCCCGTCCCTGGGATTCTCCAGGCAAGAGCACTGGAGTGGGTTGCCATTTCCTTCTCCAAGGCATGAAAGTGAAAAGTGAAAATGAAGTCGCTTAGTCATTTCCGACCCTCAGTGACCCCATGGACTGCAGCCTACCAGGCTCCTCCGTCCATGGGATTTTCCAGGCAGGAGTACTGGAGTGGGGTGCCATTGCCTTCTGGCTGCCCTAGCTGCCAACTCTCCAGAGTACCTGGTGCTGCCAGAACCCTACGACCCAAGCTGCTGCACCACCTCCGCACTTGGCCTTCACATGGGAAACCCAAGTCCTCCAGGGCAGCCTCAGGAGCAAGCCCCAGTGGATGACCCACATGCAGAGGTAGAAATAAAACCACAATTGAAACACAGGGGCAGTGTGGCTTAGAAGACCCAAGCCTTCCTACTAGCTGTACAAGTTGCATGTTAAATCCACAAGATCAAATAGGCAGGCTCTTCTCTATGGAATATATAAATGGTGATTGAGAGCGCCCACTAAAGAAAATGCACTAGTTTTGATAGCTGTGAACATTGGAGGCAAGAACACACAGAAGTAGGACCAGATTAGAATCTGAGCTGCCCCCACAGCAGGTTCACAGATCAGCACAGTGTTGGAGGGTAGCCTGGAGAGGTGAGGAGGACTGTGACGTCCAGCAAGACAAAGGAGTCTGGCAGCAGTGACTCAAGAAAAACATTTATAATTCTTATGTTTTGACTTCTTCTGTAGATTTTTTTGGATTTTTTTTTTTTCTTCTTTCCTTCTTTTCCACCTCTGTTGTTGTTGTCAATTTTATTGGAACTATGAAATCTAAGCTTTTGAACATTTATTTTTCCTCAGTCACATTTTTATTGTTGTTATAAACCCCTGCCTCTACATTGGGCTTTTGCTGTTCTGGGGAGTATTCCAGTTTTTTTATCTTTTATTAATTTTAATTTTTAAACCTGTCATTATTTTTTATACATTTATTCCTTTGTTTCCTTTTCCTGCTGTTCTTTTCCCCTTGAAGTTAATCTTTAATATATGTAAATTTTCTTTATCTACCGCTATTTAACTTTGCCTATGTGTTCTTTATTTATTTTCTTTATTTCCTTTTCTTTCAACATATTTGTTAGTTTACTTTCATTGCTATATTCACCAATTGGCACCTTGATTTAGTTTTTTTTTTTCCAGTTTATGCTTTAGTTAGTTTTGTTGTGGTAGACATAAGTTTTGGTTTCCTTTGTTCACCTGGTCAACCCATTGTACTTTATTTTTGTCGGATGATTTTGATTTTGCTTAGGGTTGAATATGTATATGTGTACATTCAGTCACACTTTTTATTGTTGTTATAAACCTCTGCATCTACGTAGGGATTTTGCAGTTGTGTGGAGTTATCCTTTTTTGTTTTGTTTTCTTTCTTCTTCTGTTTTTTCCCTCTTTTTTATAATTTTAACTTTCAATTTTTTAAAATCTAGTATATTTTTTTGACATTTTCTCCTTTGTTTTCATTTCCTACTGTTCTTTTCCCCTTGCAGTTAATCTTTATGTATATAAATCTTCTTCATCTACCTCTATTTAACTTTGCCTATTTTTTTTTCTTTTCTTTCTTTCCTTTCCTCTCAACATACTTGTTAGTATGGTTTTCATTGCTTTATTCCCCACTTGGCATCTTGCTTTTGTTTTCCAGTTTGTGTTTTAGTTTTGTTCTTAACTTGTAAATATAATTTTTGATTTCCTTTGTTGCTGGGTCAATCTTTCATACTTTATTTTTGTTGGACTCTTTTAACTTTGCTCATGGGTGTATACATATATGTTTATATTCCATTATTTTAATTATTATTTGCCAGATTTTGTAACTGCCATTTGTGTGGGGTTCATCTTTATTTTCTCATTTTTGAATATTTGTTTTAATCTCATGTAAGGTCATTAAAAATCACTTGTAGAATCTTAGTTCCTTACCAGAGATCAAGCTCTGAGCCTTTAGAGTGAGAGCACTGACTCCAAGACTCTAGACTATCACAGAACTAACCCTACGGAGTATCACATAGTGAGAACTCACACAAAGAAATCCACTTGAATATAAGACCTGGCATCACACAACCACCAGTAGCACCCTGTGCAGGACACCTCATCTAAACAACAAACGAAACAAAAATACAAATCCAGTCATCAGCAGAGAGGATTACCACCTCACTCAGTCTTTTCCATCGGAGGAAAACCAAACAAATAAACAAACAAAAACTCAGCACAAATCTCACCCTATATGAAGCTAACAGAAACCACTGGACCAGACTTAGGAGCACAGAAACCAAAAGGAAGAACGGATTCAACCTTTAAGCCTGGGGAAAGGAGACCTCAAACACAATAAGTAAAGAAAAAAAAATAATGAAAAGGCAGAGAAATACTACACAAATGAAGGAACAGACAAGAAACACAGAAGTCCAAATAAATGAGGAGGAAATAGGCAAACTACCTGAAAAAGAATACAGAATAATGTTAGTAAAGATGATGAAAAACTTTGAAAACAAAATGGAGAAAATGCAAAAATCAATTAACAAAGACCTAGAAGAATTAAGCCCGAGATCAGGGGTGGCAGCCAAGAGGAGCAGCCCCACGTCCAAGGAGTGGTGGCTGCACGGGCGCAGGAGGGCCGAGAGGAGCTACTCCACGTTCAAGGTCAGGAGGGGCGGCTGTAAGGAGATACCCCTCGTCCAAGGTAAGGAGCAGTGGCTGTGCTTTGCTGGAGCAGCTGTGAAGAGATACCCCACGTCCAAGGTAGAGAAACCCAAGTAAGACGGTAGGTATTGTGAGAGGCATCAGAGGACAGACACACAAACCATAATCACAGAAAACTAGTCAATCTAATCACACAGACCACAGCCTTGTCTAACGCAATGAAACTAAGCCATGCCGTGTGGGGCCACCCAAGAGGGGCTGGTCATGGTGGAGAGGTCTGACAGAATGTGGTCCACTGGAGAAGGGAATGGCAAACCACTTCAGTGTTCTTGCCTTGAGAACCCCATGAACAGTATAAAAAGGCAAAATGATAGGATACCGAAAGAGGAACTCCCCAGGTCGGTAGGTGCCCAATATGCTACTGGAGATCAGTGGAGAAATAACTCCAGAAAGAATGAACGGATGGACCCAAAGCAAAAAGAATACCCAGCTGTGGATGTGACTGGTGATAGAAGCAAGGCCCGATGCTGTAAAGAGCAATATTGCATAGGAACCTGGAATGTCAGGTCCATGAATCAAGGCAAATTGGAAGTAGTCAAACAGGAGATGGCAAGAGTGAATGTTGACATTCTAGGAATCAGCAAACTAAAATGGACTGGAATGGGTGAATTTAACTCAGATGACCATTATAGCTACTACTGTGGGCAGGAATCCCTTAGAATAAATGGAGTAGCCATCATGGTCAACAAAAGAGTCCGAAATGCAGTACTTGGATGCAATCTCAAAAAACGACAGCATGATCTCTGTTCGTTTCCAAGGCAAACCATTATCACAGTAATCCAAGCCTATGCCCCAACCAGTAACACTGAAGAACCTGAAGTTGAACGGTTCTATGAAGACCTCCAAGACATTTTAGAACTAACACCCAAAAAAGATGTCCTTTTCATTATAGGGGACTGGAATGCAAAAGTAGGAAGTCAAGAAACACCTGGAGTAACAGGCAAATTTGGCCTTGGAATATGGAATGAAGCAGGGCAAAGGCTAATAGAGTTTTGCCAAGAGAAGGCACTGGTCATAGCAAACACCCTCTTCCAACAACACAAGAGAAGACTCTACACATGGACATCACCAGATGGTCAACACCGAAATCAGATTGATTATATTCTTTGCAGCCAAAGATGGAGAAGCTCTATACAGTCAGCAAAAACAGGACTGGAAGCTGACTATGGCTCAGATTGTGAACTCCTTATTGCCAAATTCAGACTTAAATTTAAAAGTAGGGGAAACCACTAAACCATTCAGGTATGACCTAAATCAAATCTCTTACAATTATACAGTGGAAGTGAACAAATATATTCAAGGGATTAGATCTGATAGACAGAATGCCTGAAGAGCTATGGACGGAAGTTCATGATATTGTACAGGAGGCAGTGATCATGGAAAAGAAATGCAAAAAAGCAAAATGGCTGTCTGAGGAAGCCTTACAAATAACTGTGAAAAGAAGAGAAGCCTAGAGCAAAGGAGAAAAAGAAAGATATTCCCATTTGAATGCAGAGTGCCAAAGAATAGCAACAAGAGATAAGAAAGCCTTCCTCAGAGATCAATGCAAAGAAATAGAGAAAAATAATGGAATGGGAAACACTAAAGATCTCTTTAAGAAAATTAGAAATACTAAGGGAACATTTAATGCAAAGATGGGCACAATAAAGGACAGAAATGATATGGACCTAACAGAAGCAGAAGATACTAAGAAAAGGTGGCAAGAAACACAGAAAAACTATATAAAAAAGATCTTCATGACCCAGATAACTGTGATAGTGTGATCACTCACCTAGAGCCCAACATCCCTGGAATGCAAAGTCAAGTGGGCCTTAGGAAACATCACTAGTAACAAAGCTAGTGGAGGTTATGGAATTCCAGTTGAGCTATTCCAAATCCTAAAAGATGATGCTGTGAAAATGCTGCACTAATATGCCAACAAATTTGGAAAACTCAGTGGTGGCCACAGGACTGGAAAAGGTCAGTTTTCATTCCAATCCCAAAGAAAGGCAATGCCAAAGAATGCTCAAACTACCTCACAAGTTGCACTCATCTCACACACTAGTAAAGTAATGCTCAAAATTCTCCAGGCCAGGCTTCAACAGTACGTGAATCATGAACTTCCAGATGTTCAAGCTGGATTTAGAAAAATCAGAGGAACCAGAGATCAAATTGCCAACATCTGGTGGATCATTGAAAAAACAACAGAGTTCCAGAAAACACCTACTTCTGCCTTTTTTACTATGCCAAAGCCATTGATTGTGTGAATCACAGCAAACTGTGGAAAATTCTGAAAGAGATGGGAATACAAGACCACCTGACCTGCCTCTTGAGAAATCTTTATGCAGGTCAGGAAGGAACAGTCAGAATTGGACGTGGTAGAACAGACTGGTTCCAACTAGGAAAAGGAGTATGTCAGTGCTGTATATTGCCACTGTGCTTATTTAAGTTATATGCAGAGTACATCATGAGAAACGCTGGGCTGGAAGAAGCACAAGCTGGAATCCAGATTGCGAGAAGAAATATCAGTCACCTCAGATATGCAGATGACACCACCCTTATAGCAGAAAGTGAAGAGGAACTAAAGAGCCTCTTGATGAAAGTGAAAGAGGAGAGTGAAACAGTTGGCTTAAAGCTCAACATTCAGGGAACTAAGATCATGGCATCCAGTCCCATCAGTTCATGGCAAATAGATGGGTAAAAAGTGGAAACAGTGGCTGACTTTTCATTTTTGGGCTCCAAAATCACAGCAGATGGTGACTGTAGCCATGAAATTAAAAGAGGCTTCTCCTTGGAAGGAAAGTTATGACCAACCTAGACAGCATAATAAAAAGCAGAGACATTTTTTTGTCAACAAGGGTCCATCTACTCAAGTCTATGGTTTTTCCAGTAGTCATGTATGGATTAGAGTTGGAATATAAAGAAAGCTGAGCACTGAAGAATTGATGCTTTTGAACTGTGGTGTTGGAGAAGACTATTGAGAGTCCCTTGGACTTCAAGGAGATCCAACCAGTTCATCCTAAAGGAGATAAGTCCTGGGTGTTCATTGGAAGGACTGATGTTGAAACTGAAACTCCAGTATTTTGGCCACCTGATGCGAAGGGCTGATTCATTTGAAAAGACCCTGATGCTGGGAATGATTGAGGGCAGGAGGAGAAGGGGACGACAGAGGATGAGATGGTTGGGTGATATCAACAACTCAATGGACATGAGTCTGGGTAAACTCCAGGAGCTGGTGATGGACAGGGAGGCCTGGTGTTCTGTGGTTCATGGGGTCGCAAAGAGTTGGACATGACTGAGGAAGAAACTGAACTGAAGAGTTAATTTGTTTTAAAATGAAGTTCTCACTTCCAGGTCCTCTGTTTCAAAGAATTAGAAAAGCTACAGTAAGTTGTCTAATGAATGGATATTGAGCACAAATTGCTGAATAAAGACATAAGTAATCATAGTACTTGGATGGCCATTAAGTTGAACCTGTACAATTGATTTTCTCCTTTTCTGGGAAGTCCTTAGAAAAATAAAATTAATCATTAATTTGAGAGATAGGTGATAGGTAAAAGTGTTTTTTACACATTCACAGGTATCATACTATAAATATATTTGTGGTGCTATGCCAGTATCTACTGATTTTCAATTTTTATGCATGGGACTTAAGATTAAAACAATTTAGCATTTCAATTAAAGCTAAATTGTTGTTATACCTAAGAAAATCATAACAGTTTTTTTTTTTTAACATTGATTTAAGGCTTAGTCTTCTAACATAAAAGCCAATCTAAACATGTACAGCACCACATCATGAGAATGAGTTACCAAACTGCTTCTGGTTTGCTTCATCTATGTTAATAACACTTTCATTTCAAGTATGATGTATATCCCTATTAAAGTGATGTAAATATAGGAAGTTTAGTCTGAGAATTGCTTGTGTAATTTTTCTTGTTTTGTATTTTGCTAGTACCTTGAAAATGAGATTAGTCACTTTAAAATAGTTTTGTCATTTCCTAGATGATTTACTGTGTGTAGATTTTAAGCTTTAGTTTAGGGTTTATACCAAATAAATCACTGAGTCAATAGGAACAAATTTCAGAAATTAGTACATTTAACAACAACAAAACAAAAAAATAATTTGAATTGTTAATTTTAATTAGATTTTTGGATAAAGCTTACATTATTCACCAATCTTGCCTCAAATTGGCCATGGAGAACATAAATTTAATGACTTAAGAAAAAATTACTACTACGATTTTCCAAGCAAATAGCAAGCATAGCATCATTAGGGGAAACACACATTTAGTAGCTTGTTAACAGCAAATACAAAATTGAAGGTTTTTATACTTTGTCCTATGTTGAAGGGTAAAAAAAAAAAAGCAATAAAATGATGCAAGTAATAAAATAGCTGCTGCTAAACATCAAATTAGGCTCAAAGAGACAGCATGCTTATTAATCATCATTAAAGTTATTATCAGGCGTACACTGTGAGAAGGTTGTAGTTTAAACTCCTTTCTTTCAAATGAGGTACCAATTGAAATTATAGGTACCATATAATGCCTGTGATTCTGACCAAGATTCTCTCTTTAACCAAACATTAGTCAGACTCCTTTGAGCCCCTTTTCAGACGACACTTTTCCTTTGGGCCTTGTCCCCAAGCCCTCCTACCCTGTTTTAGCAAGAATCCTGCTAAGTCATTTTAGACAGACTTTCTACCCTCAACAAAAACAACAACAGAGAAAAAAATCCACTCTACCTTTGATGTTGTCTGTTAGTTTCCATCCACTGATACCACCTTCCCCAGCCTCTGTTCAATAGCTGTAAATCTCCAGATGTCCTTGCTGTACTTAGAGTTGAGCTTAAGTTCTCTTCCTCTTGACAGTAATCTTGACACCTATAGCAGTAATCTTGAATAAAGTCTTCCTTATCATTTAACAAGTGTCAGAATATTTTTTCTGTAACAGATAAAAGGATATATTTGAATCAGTTTAGTACTTCATATGTCTTTGATCAATAATTGACAAAATAATGATGATTGGTTTTATTCCAGATACCTATTGCCCTACCTACTATATCATGTCTCTATAAAAGGTTCTTCACTTTGTGATAATAGGTTTGAAATGAGTTAATTGGCTTTCTTTCTAGTCATTTGAAAGTCTGAATGAAGATATCATGCCATTTCCTTCCCAGCACTACTTTTGAACCAGAGTACCAAGTCTCCCTTTTATTTTTTATTTGGATGCTATACATTTTGAGTCTATATCATGGTTAGCATTTCAATACCACATAATTTACTTCTGTCTCTGTGAATAACTTCAGTTGATTGTTCATATATATATCTTCCAACCAACTTCTACCCTTATTCTCATGATTTCAGTTGACATTGGCTATCATTGCAGCTCTTCAAGTTCACATCATCTGAATCTCCTCAATAACCCTGACCTTTACTTATCTTTACTCTAGATTGACCATCCAGTAATACAGCCCTGTTCTGAACCGCACTAGCATATTCACATTCAGCAACTCAGACTCTGTAGTATAGATAACCAAAACTTCCTGTCTTGTTTTCTTTCCCATTTCCCATTTCTGAAGGCCCACTAAATCTATTCTCTATCTTGACTAAGAATACCAGTTTCTCAAGTTCTGTTTCTTTAATTCTCTCCTTTAAATATATACTTGTGGATTTTTTGCATTTTTTCTCAGAAAACTTTTTTTAAAATCCTTTTTTCTTGGTTCTTTGGACTAGTCTAATTATTTGTACCAGTTGAATTAATGGTAGTTTTTGTGGGTAAGCCATCCAGAATTGCCTTGTCAATGCCTGCAATCTAAGTCTCATTCTTCAGCCTTCTTTAGATATATGAACACAACTATCTATTGGAATATTGCTGTTATGCTTAAACTATAAAAAAATATCTTTGGTACCATGAATCCTCATAAACATAGCCTATAAAACTCCAGGGCTCACAATAAGCAGTTTAACTTGGCTAGAGCGGAGGGCATATTTGCACCAGTAAGGAAGATAAGACTTGAAAAGAGGTTTGGGAGCTCTCTAAACTAACCTTTTTATCTTTTCTAGTGATTCTAAAATTGGAATTCAAAGTTACTCAAGGGATCTGTGGATAGAAATCTATTTAAGAAAATTGGTTTTCTTAGGGAACAATCAAAGGCAATACTGAGTTTATAACTGCATTTCAGAGTCCAGAATCTACAGTTGATAAGCAGCAATGACTCCATTGGGATTCTGTGTGGCTTCTTTTGGCCTTGAGACTTAAAACTAAGAAATGGGTTATCTCTCCCATATACACCCAATGAATGATGGTAAAGTAGGTCCACAAAACCACACCCATACAAAATTAGTCCCACTTGAAAGAGAGTAGGAGTCAAAAAACAGTCAATAGTCTATCTCCTGTCTGAGCTTACTGTAAAGGCCTCTTACTCTGAAGGTCAGAGATTTCTTTAAGGAGGCTATGCTTCTCCCAGAGAGCTATTTTGTTCCTCTCCTTTATTTTTTCATTATTTATAAAAATAAATTTCATTCTCCTTTATATTTCATTATTCAAAGAGAAACTTCATTTCTCTTTGACCAGACCTAAACTAAAGCTGCATAACTTTCTTAAGCTCACTTCCTGCTCCTTACATTTGAGGAAACACAGTTCAGTTCAGTTGCTCAGTCATGTCTGACTTTTTGCAACCCATGGACTACAGCATGCCAGGCTTCCCTGTCCATCACCAACTGCCAGAGTTTGCTCAAACTCATGTCCATCCAGTTGGTGATACCATCCAACCATCTCATCCTCTGTCGTTCCCTTCTCCTCCTGCCTTCAATCTTTCCCAGCATTGGGGTCTTTTCCAATGAGTCAGTTCTTCACATTAGGTGGCCAAAGTTCTAGAGTGAGGAAACACAATTTACTGTAATTCCCAAAGAGTCACATGCATTTCTAAGTTCAGATTCATGACTTCTTGGGCAGTTACTACCTCTCCCTCTGTTTGGTTCAGGTCTATTCATATGTTGGGATCATCTAGCCTCTTATTAAAAATGCAGATTCCTGTACTTTACTCAGTCATAATCTTAAGAGGTGAAGGAAGAAGCAGAGTCTGAGAATATGCATTTTACAGACTTGTTAAATAATTTTGCTCCTATGTAACTTTGGGAATTATTGGGTTAATTTGAATGTGAGTCTTTGAAATAGGTAATGTTTTTGAGTTATTTAGAGGTAAAAATATGGGGCCTGGGAGCCTAAAGTAAGGTAATTTCAGAGCAGCTTCATAGAAATAGATTCCAGAAATATTTTGGAGGTAGAATCCACAAAAGCTGGAAACATTTTAGGTAGGGAATATTTATAAAATCAAGGATTCAGGATGAAATTCCAAGTTTTGCATGGGAAAAAGCTGGCTTAAAACTCAACATTCAAAAAATTAAGATTATGGCATCCAGTCCCATCACTTCATGGCAAATAGATGGGGAAAAGTGGAAACAGTGACAGACTTTATTTTCTTGGGCTTCAAAATCACTGCAGACATTGACTGCAGCCATGAAATTAAAAGGTGTTTGCTGCTTGAAAGAAAAGCCATGACAGACCTAGACAGCATATTAAAAATAAGCAATATCACTTTGCCAGCAAAGGTCTGTCTAGTCAAAGCTGTGGTTTTTCCAGTAGTCAAATATGGACATGAGAGTTGGACCATAAAGAAGGCTGAGCACAGAAGAATTGATGCTTTCTAACTATGGTGCCAGAGAAGACTCTTGAGAGTCCCTTGGGCAGCAAGGAGATCAAACAAGTCAATCCTAAAGGAAATCAACTCTGAATATTCAATGTATGGACTAATTCTGAAGCTGAAGTTCTAATACTTTGGTTACCTGACATGGAGAGCCAACTCATTGGAAAAGACCCTGATGCTGGGAAAGTTTGAAGGCAGGAGGAGAAGGGGATGACAGGATGAGATGGTTGGATGGCATCATTGATTCAATGGACATAAGTTTGAGCAAACTCCAGGAGACAGTGAAGGACAGGGAAGGCTGGTGTGCTGCAGTCCACAGGGTCCCAGTGAGTTGGACACGACTGAGTGACTGAGCAACAACACAGAGTGCATAGGAGGGTTCTTCATCAAGGTAAAAATACAAAAGAAAGTTTCTCTTGTTGATTCACAGGTGTCTGTGAAGCATGGGCAGGGAGCATCTGTTAATTGAGTGATGAAAAGGTAAAAGAAGAAAGTAGAGTTTGCAGTCTCTGAAGACAGAGTATTTTGAATGATTCTCTTCCAGTGATTTTCATCTGAGGTTTGACTAGCATACACTTTCTCCAGGTCCTTATACTAAAAAAGAACTAACTCATTGTATAGTCTTTTATACACTGGAAAGAAATTGTAGTTCTTTTAAAGTTTTGAGATTTCCTTGAAAGGATGATGTTCTATGATGTATTTGAGGGAAAAAAAAAAAAAGACTTTTGCTTGGCAAATTATTTTTGAGCCTTAGCAAGTTCAGTTCTCTTCCATTAACTATGAACCAGAATTTTGTTGACATTCAAAAGAATGTGTTATCCTGTCTCCTACCTTATTTAAGACCTTGAAAGCATTACCTCTTTTCAGAAGTAGGTGTTAACAAACATAAATTAAAATTAGCAGTTTTTCCACAATTTCAAGACAAAAATCCCCTTGCCTGGAAATTGTACAAACTCTCAATCCATCAGATCTCTGGTTAGATGAAAGGAGAGATAAAATGTGTGGCTGCAGCCATATATGTAAAGTATCTGCTGCTTGTGCTTTTATTTATCAGAGGTATAGATAGAGTCACTCGATTTACTCTGACATAAGTGAACCTTTCCATTTGCTCTGACTTTCCACAGCACTTCTCCATTTCATAAAGATAAAAAAGAAGAGAGGATTCAGAAAATGTGTCCATGCCATAGGAAGATAAAACAAAAATGTCCCTGGAGGCTCTCTTAAATGATTCTGACAATTATAGCAGGGTACTACGGGGACATATCAATATATCATTGTGTCTCCCAGAAGTACTAGATCAGCTTTCCCCTCCCAAGTGGGATCATTTTGCCTGACCCAAGTACTCTGACCTTTATACTACCCCACTGACTTGTCATCCTTTCTGCCACCGTTCCACTTACCCTGGCTGTGTTTCGAGACAACCTGCAAATTCTATAATGTACCTGTATTCTTATTCTAGAAAAAATTTAAAAAATTATTGAAAAATATGTACTGTTAAAAATATATATATATATATATTTACTGTTTTTTATCTGCTGAAGATGTATGTATCTGGATACATTTTCAATGATACTCTAACTTATCTTTGTATTTTTTAAAATGTTGTATCCATTTCTATTATATGTTAAGCAATTATGAGCATTTCATTTATTCCACACAAAATTTTATGTGTGATAAATAGAAAAGAAAAATATGTAGGTATTTTTTTGGCTTAGTATAAATCATTTATAGAGTTTCTAAGGACAAAACAAGATTTGCTTAGTTTGTTGTTGGTGGTTTATGTTTTTTTTTTTTTTATGATTATATAACAGTAGAATGAAATATCTTCACAAATGAGAGGTAAGTATTTATTTACTTTTTGAAAAAAAAAAAAAAAAAAAAAAAAAAACCTTAAGATCCATTTAAATTTGTCCTTTATCTGAGAGGCCTTGAAACCTGACCTGGAGGTTGAGGTTTGTGAAACCACTCTCATTGTCTGGTTCTGACATTCCTCACATGTAATAGAGAGAATATTCTGTTTTTAGAATACATTAAGAACAAACAGTTTGAAGCTATATTGAATTATCTGTAATCAGTAGAACACTGATGTGATTAAAAATGATAGATCAGTGGAAAAATTCTTCCAGAGGAGAAAAAGTAAAGTCTTCTTGGGAACGATTTTATCTGATAATCTCAATTCACCAGTATTCAAAATACTTTCTTAAACACAGACCTTGTTAATCTCCTGGAAATAAAATACTAAATTTTGAGTCAAGAAAGTATTCTTTGTTGGTGTAACACTTATATACCTTTAATATCCAAGTAAAGTACAAAACATTTGAAAACTGTTCAGAGAGAGAAAAAAAAAAACTGTTTGAAATAATAGAAGTGGTTGGAAATATTTTATTCAACAAAGTAATGCAGTAAAAAAATCCATAATGACAGAGTACATTGATTCAAAAGTTTTGATCATTATTAGGAATTTTACAAATATTTATTAAGGGACTGTTTAGATAGTAATTTTGGAGATATTCTGGACTATGTTTTTTTTTTTTTATCATTTCTATGACTGATTATACTTACTAGAGACATCCTAAATAAGTCAATAAGATGGTGTGCTCCTAATATACAAACAGTTTTAGCAGTCTACAAACTTCAGAGGGGTTAAAAAATAGCTATAGATCATTTGAAATTATGGAAAATAATTTCTTCTGAAACACACTTCACTGCATTTTTTTTTGTTTATAGCTAGACATGTAATTAATTTTATGCAATTTGTATTTGAGGTTATGTTTTTATTTAACCAAGTCATATGTTCATATCTCATATGTTTGAACTTGAGTTTTATAAAACATTTTTTTAGAAAGAAATAGTTCCAAATAGTTTTCTTAAAAAGTTGATTATTGTTTTCTTGATTTTTCTGAGGTCAAAATGCTAATTTATAGCTATTGTACTTTTTGATGTTAATACTCATTTGAATCAACTTCTGATGAAAGAGGCAGACAAGGTACTTTGCCTAACCGCAATCTTTAACAGTGAACAAAGAAAATAAAGTAGTCCTTTCCACATATTTTGGCAAATAATTTTTCAAAATAATTTATTTTGTCTCCCTCGTATTACAGCTACTGTACTAGGGAAGATGCTTTGAGTACTGACACTTCTTGTTACTCAAAAGACTGTTCAACCTAGCAGCATTGATTACATATTTTTTCATGCATTTACTTTTTTCTTCTTTATCTCATTCTGTAAAGATAAATATATTGAGCACCTACTATGGGTCAGGCACTAGCACATAGATTACTTATGTAATTTTCATAATAACACTATTAATTTGATGCTATACTTACACTCAGAGAAGGCAGTGGCAACCCACTCCAGTACTCTTGCCTGGAAAATCCCATGGACGGAGGAGCCTGGTGGGCTGCAGTCCATGAGGTCGCTAAGAGTCAGACACGACTGAGCGACTTCACTTTCACTTTTCACTTTCATGCATTGAAGGAAATGGCAACCCACTCCAGTGTTCTTGCCTGGAGAATCCCAGGGACAGGAGAGCCTGGTGGGCTGCCATCTATGGGGTTGCACAGAGTTGGACACGACTGAAGTGACTTAGCAGCAGCAGCAGCATACTTACACTATAGATGAGGAATGTAAGAGTTAGTTCAGTGACTGATCTGAGATCCAAAATTTCCTCAGTTCTTGAAAGTGAAGAACAAACAGTTTTACAGGCTCTTGAGCACACTATTTGTCAATAAATAATGGATTAATTGATTTAGTCTTTATTTGATTGCTATAATTACTCCCTAATAATGTATTCCCCAATATTATTGCCTTGATTTTACATATATAACATATATAAATAAGTTAACTGAATTTCTTCTAGCATTTGTTTCAGAAGTTCTCAACCAGGGGCAACAACAGAGCACTGCTTCTTTCCAAACCTTAGAAATGTGGGGGGGAGGTTTTGGTTGTTAGTAGTTGATTTACTTCCCAGGTGGCTCAGTGGTAAAGGAACTGCCTGAAATGCAGGAGACACTGGTTTTAAAGATCCCCTGGAGAAGGAAATGGTAACCAATTCTTTCCTGGGAAATTCCATGGACAGAGAAGGCTGGCAGGCTACACTCTGGGGTCACAAAGAGTTGGACATGACTTAGTGAACGCCTCACTCACTCACTCAGTTGTTGGGTACTTCTAGTATTTATTATCTCAGGATGCAGAAGAGACTTCCATATAATAAAGGACTGCTGCTGCTGCTGCTAAGTCGCTTCTTCAGTCGTGTCCGACTCTGTGCGAGCCCATAGACGGCCTCCTACCAGGCTCCTCTGTCCCTGGGATTCTCCAGGCAAGAACACTGGAGTGGGTTGCCATTTCCTTCTCCAATGCATGAATGTGAAAAGTGAAAGTGAAGTCGCTCAGCCCTGGCTGATTCTTCTCGACCCCAGGGACTGCAGCCTACCAGGCTCCTCCGTCCATGGGATTTTCCAGGCAAGAGTACTGGAGTGGGGTGCCATTGCCTTCTCCGATAATAAAGGACTATCCTTCCCAAAATGCCAACAATAATACTTTGGAATAACACTGAAAAAAAAAATCAGCACAAAACTCAAACTGATGTTTTTTGCACTGATGCTGCCATAATGTGATCTGACAGACTGAAAACTAGTTCATGCAATGCTTTTAAATTTGGGGTCTGATAAATCCATTGGTGAGTCATGAAATCAATGTAAATTTTGTGATTGAGATTTTTTAAAATAAACAGAATAGATAGTATCAAATTATACTGCATATAGTTAAGGTAAGTATTATAAATATCTTTTATTCCAGTTATATATTTTTTCTAGTTTTATTGAGATATAATTGCCATACAGTACTGTGTAAATTTAGGGTATATGGCATTATAATTTTGCTTTCATACACCATGAAATTTTAACCACAATAAATTTAGTGAACATCTATCATCTCATATAGATACAAAATCAAATAAATAGAAAAAAAATTGCCTGTGATGAGAACTCTTAGGATTTACTTACCAACTTTTGTATATAATACAGAGCGTGTTAATTATAGTCATATTGTACAGTACATATCTAGTACTTATTTATCTCACAACTGGAAGATTGTACCTTTTGAGTGCCTTCATCCAGTTGCCACTCCCTCTAATCCCTGCCTTTAGTAACCTCAACTCTGATTTCTTTTTCTGTAATTTTATTTGTTTTTGAAGTATAGTTGACCTACAAAATTTTATTAGTTCCTGGTATACAACATAGCTATTCAGTATTTCTATACATTTCAAAATGATCACTATAATATGTCTATTTACCATCTGCCACCAAAGATATTACATAACTATTGACTATATTCTCCACAATATAGTCGATGAATAGATGAATGAAGAATATGTACTTTTCATAACTTTGGCTCATTTATTTTGTAACTGGAAGTTTGTATATCCTAATCTCCATCATATATTCTCCCCCTCCCTTGACCTTCCCTCTGGCAACCATAGTTTGTTCTCTGTATCTTTGAATCTGTTTTCTGTTTAGTTATGACTGTTCATTTGTTTTTGTTAGGTTCCACTTATAAATGAAATCACACAATGTTTGTCTTTCTCTCTCTGACTTATTTCACTTAACATAATTACCTCTAGACTCATTCATTTTGTGACAAACTGGCAAGATTTTGTTACTTTTCATGGCTGAGTAGTATTCCTGTGTGTGTGTGTGTGTGTGTGTGTGTGTGTGTGTGTATGTATCACATATTCTTCATTCATCTGTTGATGGATACTTAGGTTGATTCACATCTTGACTGATAATATAGTTCTATATTTAATATTTTTAAATTTTTTAATATTTAAAAAATATTTTTGAGAAATCTCCATACTGTTTTCTATAGCGACTACACAAATTTACATTCCCATTAATATTTATGTGTAAATGTATGTGTATACAGGGTTACTAGGAACATTTATTGCTTTCTTAGAGTTGGCAAAAAGAAAAAAAGAAACCTTAAAAACCACTTACATAAGCTAAAGTTGGCTTTTTTTTACATTATTACATATAATCTCACTTGGGAACATTAGACAATTCACTCCTAGCTCATTAAATCAGACACCAGTTAAACATGAAATAATTATATGTAAGTCAAAGCAACAACTTAATATTATTGAGAAGATTTTTATGAAGGAAATAAGACTATAGTAACAAAGGAAAATGAAAAATATGTAAATATATTTCAACACAATGGATCTAAGAATTCTGAAAAATAAAGATCAATATGAACTTGAATAGTCAGGATGTTGAATGAACTGTATTTTGAAGGAATAGCAGAATTTTACTTGAGCAAGAAGAGTAAAAAGAAAGAAATTTCTCCTTTCTTGAGAGACTAGAAGAATGTAAGTATATAACTCATTTAGTTCCAGACTCATTTATTTATTTGAAAGTAACCTGAAAAATTTAACTTGCTCATCTTGTTTTTTTAAATTTTTGATACTCTTTAAATTTTTGATACTTGCAAGTTCATAACATATAATTTAAAAATTATTGGAAGCTAACTCAAGTCACTTTCTCTGAATGGAAGTAGACTCTGAAGTAAGTCTCCAAAATAACCTAACAAACAGAAAGTGACCTAGTATGTATGCCAAACATGCGCTTTGTGTTTCCATCATCTTTTCATCACATGCTTAGTGAAGTATGTAGCAGTAGCATATTATTTGGCATCAGTATAGTGCCAACAAATACTTGTGAAGTAGATGAATGAATGAAATTCATTCATAGAAATTTTTCAGTGTATTAAAACATTATATATTTAAACATAAACTCTTCAGAATTCTATAGTGAAAGTGACAGTCGCTCAGTTATGTCCAACTCTTTGTAACCCCACGGACCATACAGTCCATGGAATTCTCCAGACCAGAATACTGGAGTGGGTAGCCATTCTCTTCTCCAGGGGATCTTCCCAACCCAGAGATCGAACTCAGGTCTCCTGCATTTCAGGCAGATTCTTTACACTGAGCCACAGGGAAGCCCAAGAGCCCAGAACTCTATAAGTAAAATAAAAATGGAAAGTAGATTACTTTTTTCTTTGTTATCTTCTTAAATTTTAAGAACTTTATTAGTGATCATTTCCTCTATTTAAATAACTCAATGTGGTGTTTTCTGAAACAAGTTCATTTTTGTGAGTGAAGTGAAGCCATAAATTGTTTTCATTATAAATATTTCACAAAGTATTAACTTTTGAGTATATAGCTCCAATAATATTTCAATTCATATGCATTTTATTTTGTGAACTATTATTTGGAAAGAATATATTTATGTGTAAATATATTTTAACACAAATGATCTAGGAATTCTGAAACAAAATTCTGACACAGCTATCAGAATTCCTACATTATGAGACAGTCAAAATTATACCATGGATTATTCCCTTCAAAACTCTTGCTTACATAATCCATATGCAGTCACTTTAGCGCCAACAGCTGAATCGCATTCTAGTTTTTGTGGTAAAAACTTTTATAGAAAAAAAAAAATGAACTTAATTCTTAAAGTTTGTGCTGCCTCTGTAGAACTGAAGAAATTATGGTGGTGTTTGTAATGATTAATGAAAAATTGATAAAAATGACAGCTATTTTACATATTTAATTTGTAGCTTTGGAAAATTATAAATAATTGTTACATACAGATTTATCCATAATTATATTTATTCTAGCTAGGTTTATATTAGGATAGTTTTTTCCAAATACAATATATTACAAAAGATGCCGCAAAGAAAAACTGATATGTTAGAATTTTATACTATTCATGTGATTTTACACAACCATTTTATGTCCTTTTACATAAGCAAACAAATTTATAAAGCTCTTATCCTGATTTTTAGATTGAATTTTCACCATTTTTATTTTTGCAGAATCTGTTGCAGAAATTCTGTCTCTGGAATTATATTTTAACTAAATATAAAACACTCCACATTCATTCATACAAGCCTGATATGTATGGTTATTCATCTTTCAGATGTTCAGTGGCTGATGAATAAGGAGTCCATGCCCACTGTAGCATGTATGTTTTTTTCATTACAACCCAAAGTAAGTCTGGGTGGTTAGATTTGTAAAACAGTTTTTCTTGGCTGTAGCTCCTTGGTCTGTGATTGAGCACCTGGCTCAAAGAAACTCATCATACTACAGGTGAAAGTTTTCCAAGAGTTTTAAATACATTGATGGTGGATTCTGAAGTCGAATGGTGGTGAGTATTGTTAGTTTGGTGTTTTGACAAAGGAAAATAAGTTGTGAGTTGAATTATGGGGATGAGAAAATATTCATTGGGCAGGAAAACCATAGTGTTCTTAAGTGAATGGTATTAACTAGCTGAGAGTGTGAGAAAAGGAAAATCGCTATAGCCCTAAAGAGAGAAAGAGGAAATGTGTTATGTTTTCTGCATAAGAATGTCTGTACCTCCTGTATTTTGACTTCAAGTTGATACGTTTTAACATTTTTCTATTATTGTTCTGTGTGGGTTTCCATTCTTTATAAGAAAAGAGCTTTGACACACTATTGCTGTAAATTGACTCACTACAAAATCCTTTTACTTTATGCAGCAAAGGAACAAAGAACATATATATATATAAAATAGGTAATATAACTGACTAGTTATAACTGTTTCTGTCTATATAAAAATAATACCAGGGTAAAGATTACTATAGGATAGTTGCATTTTTTTAATTGCAGTGACATTTAATAGCTTCCAATTAGCAAGGAATTATATTCCCAGGATTCAAACCTAGATATTAAATACCTTGATGTGCAGAACCCTTAGAATAAACTAGCTGGAATTTGTTCAATTAGAATAAATTAGCCAGCCCTTTTTTGAATAATGCCATGATCTGAACTTGTGTGCCCTGCAACCATCTCCCGATTCATAAGTTAAAAAAAACTAATGCCCAAGGTGAGGTTAATTAGGAGATGGGATCTTCTGCAGGTGATTAGGTACCCCAGATGAAGGCAAAGTGCTCTTAAATGGGACAGAAACCCCTACTCTCAAACATTAAATCTCTTTCAAATAACAGTGGACCTACTTTATAAATGTAAAGCAGGATCCATTTGTTTTAACGCATTTCCTAGCCAACTTACTTTGGGCAGCAGTAAGAAACTCTTTCTTCCTTTTTTCATCTATTCCCTAGCTAAAGGCAGTTTACTATGAGAGATTTTTTAAAAATCTAGGGAAAAAAAATTTAGGATTAAAGAAGCATTATCTACTGAATTTTTTTGATACAGTGGCTGTGTCTTAAGCAAACACCGACTCCAGTATTCTTGGCCTTCTCTGGTGGCTAAAACAGTAAAGAATCCACCTGCAATGCAGGAGATCTGGGTTTGATCCCTGGGTTGGGAAGATCCCCTGGAGGAGGGCATGGCAAGTAACTCCAATATTCTTGCCTGAAGAATCCACATGAACAGAGGAGCCTGATGGGCTACAGTCCATGGGGTTGCAAAGAGTTGAACACAACTGAATGACTAAGCACAGCACACAGCAAGAAGCAAACACTGAGATTTGTAATTGCAGAATTAACTTACTGATTGGAGAATTGAGAATGACTAACTTCAGACATTTTCAGGTAGTGTGCATGGAGAATATATATCATTTTATCTTACCTAGGAAAATAAAAGCAGATTTACCTGTGTGCCAGTTTTATTTGTGTAGTGTGTAGTAGTCAATCAGTTGTGTCCAATTCTTTGTGAACCCATGAACTGTAACCCACTAGGCTCCTATGTCCATGGGATTTTACAGGCAAGAATACCGGAGTGGGTAGCCATTCCCTGCTCCAGGGGTTCTTCCCAACCCAGAAAACAAACCCAGAACTCCCACATTGCAGGAGGATTCTTTAGCATCTGAGCCAAATTATGTAATAGATACATATTTAAATCCACAAACTCCACTACAACTTCAACTTGTTATGGTGGGTGATCTTTTTATCCCAGTTATATTATTAAGGAAACTGTGACTTAAAGAAATGAAACATATGGCAAAACCAATAATATTGTAAAGTTAAAAAATAAAATTTAAATATATATATAATTAAAAGAAAAAAAAGAATTAATTTGAAAATATTAACTAATTCAGTGCAGCTTAATTCAGTCGCTCAGTCGTGTCCACTCTTTGCGACTCCATGGACCCCAGCATGCCAGGCTTCCATGAGCTTGCTCCAACTAATGTCCATCCAGTCAGTGATGCCATGCAACCATCATCTCATCCTCTGTTGTCCCCCTCTCCTCCTTCCTTCAAACTTTCCCAGCATCAGGGTCTTTTCCAATGAGTCAGTTCTTCACTTCAGGTGGCCAAAGTATTGGAGTTTCAGCTTCAGCATCAGTCCTTCCAATGAATATTCAGGACTGATTTCCTTTAGGATTGACTGGTTTGATCTCCTTGCAGCCCAACGGACTCTCAAGAATCTTCTCCAATACCACAGTTCAAAAGCATCAATTCTTCGGCACTCAACTTTCTTTACAGTCCAACTCGCACATCCATACATAACTACTGGAAAAACCATAGCTTTGACTAGATGGATGTTGTCGGCAAATAATGTCACTGTTTTTTAATATGCTATCTAGGTTGGTCATAGGTTTTCTTCCAAGGAGCAAGTGTCTTTATTCATGGCTGCAGTCACCATCTACAATGATTTTGGAGCCCCCCAAAATAAAGTCTGTCACTGTTTCCACTGTTTCCCCATCTCCTTACCAAGAACTGATGGCACTGGATCTTAGTTTATTGAATGTTGATTTTAAGCTGGCTTTTTAATTTTCCTCTTTCACTTTCATCAAGAGGCTCTTTAGTTCTTCACTTTCTGCCTAAGGGTAGTGTCATCTGGATATGTGAGGTTATTGATATTTTTCCTGGCAATCTTGATTCCAGCTTGTCCTTCATCCAGCCCAGCAATTCGCATGATGTACTCTGTATATAAGTTAAATAAGAAGGGTGACAATATACAGCTTTGATGTACTCTTTCCTGATTTGGAACCAGTCTGTTGTTTCATGTCCAGTTCTGTCACTTCGTGACCTGCATACAGATTTCTCAGGAGACAGAGAAGGTGGTCTGGTATTCCCATCTCATTAAGAATTTTCAGTAGTTTCTTGTGATTTACACAATCAACGGCTTTGGCATAGTTAATAATGCAGAAGCAGATGTTTTTCTAGAATTCTCTTTCTTTTTCTATGATCCAACAGATGTTGGCAATTTGATCTCTGATTCCTCTGTGTTTATCTAAATCCAGCTTGAACATCAAGAAGTTCTCTGTTCATGTACTGTTGAAGCCTGGCTTGGAGAATTTTGAGCAGTACTTTGCTAGTGTGTGAGACAAGTGCAATTGTGTGGTAGTTTGAGCATTCTTTGTCATTGCCTTTGTTTTGGATTGGAATGAAAACTGATTGTTTCCAGTCCTGTGGCCACTGCTGAGTTTTCCAAATTTGCTGGCATATTGAGTGCAGCACTTTCACAGCATCATCTTTTAGGATCCGAAATAGCTCAGCTGGGATTCCATTACTTTCACTAGCTTTGTTCCTAATGATGCTTCCTAAGGCCCACTTGACTTTACATTCCAGGATGTCTGGCTCTAGGTGAGTGATCACACCGTCATGGTTATCTGGGTCATGAAGATCTTTTTTTGTACAGTTGTTCTGTGTTTCTTGCCACCCCTTCTTAATATCTTCTGCTTCTTTTAGGTCCATACCATCTCTGTTCTTTGTTGTGCCCATCTTTGCATGAAATGTTCCTGCTATCTCTAATTTTCTTGAAGAAATCTCTAGTGTTTCCCATTCTGTTGTTTTCCTCTATTTCTTTACACTGATCACTGAGGAAGGCTTTCTTATCTCTCCTTGCTATTCTTTGGAACTTTGCATTCAGATGGATAGATCTTTCCTTTTCTCCTTTGCCTTTAGCTTCTCTTCTTTTCTCAGCTATTTGAAAGGCCTCCTCAGACAACCACTTTGCCTTTTTTGCATTTCTTCTTCATGGGGATGGTATTCACCACTGCCTCTTGTACAATGGCATGAACCTCTGTCCGTAGTTTTCAGGCACTCTATCAGATCTAATCCCTTGAATATATTTGATCACTTCCACTGTATAATCATAAGGGATTTGATTTAGGTTATACCTGAATGGTTTAGTTGTTCTCTATACTTTCTTCAATTTAATCTGAATTTGGCAACAAAAAGTTCATGATCTGAGCCACAGTCAGCTCCCAGTCTTGTTTTTGCTGAACTGTATAGAGCTTCTCCGTATTTGACTACAAATAATATAATCAATCTGATTTCAGTACTAACCATCTGGTGATGTCCATGTGTAGAGTTTTCTCTTGTGTTGTTGGGAAAGGGTGTTTACTATGACCAGTATGTTCTCTTGGGAGGACTCTATGAGCCTCTGCCTTACTTTATTTTGTACTCCGAGGCTAAACTTGCCTGTTACTCCAGGTATCTCTTGACTTCCTACTTTTGCTTTCCATTCCTCTATGATGAAAAGGACATCTTTTTTTGGTGTTAGTTCTTGTAGGTCTTCATAGAACCATTCAGCTTCAGCTTCTTCAGCATTACTTGTTGGGGCATAGACTTAGATTACTATGATATTGAATGGTTTTCCTTGGAAACGAACAGAGATCATTCTATCATTTTTGAGATTGCATCCAAGTACTGCATTTTGGACTGTTTTGTTGACTATGAAGGCTACTCCATTTCCTCTAAGGGATTCTTATCCACAGTAGTAGATATCTAATTAGTAAGTGATGAAACTGAGTCTTGAACTCAAAACTTTTGATTACAAAGCTTTGGTTCTTTTCATTCAAGGAAAATGTCATCCTTTAGAAAAATGCTTCACAATATAAAGACCACATACATTTTTAAAACTCCTATCTAGATTGATATCAAATGTGTTTGTTTATTTATTAATCAGAAGAAAATATATAAAAGAAGCAAAATGTTTTATTTATATTATCTATATTTTCCTTACATCTGCTTCTTTCTCACAGTTTCTCTTGAGGCAAGGGAGACTTTACTCTGTGTAAATCAGATACAGATTATTTTGCATATTATATACCTTAAAGTTAGATTAAATTTTTCATTTTGAAAATATTCAAAGTATCAAAAGGAAATTCTGAAGTTGCATTCTCAGATTTAAAAAAAAAAAGTGTTGTGAAGTCCAAAATGTAGTCACTAGTTACATGAAACTTAGTGGAAAATAATTAAAATTACATAAAATTTAATTTTATTCACTTTCACTAGCCACATCTCAGGGGCTCAAAAGTCACTTGTAACAAGTGGCTACCAAATTGCACAGCACAGATATAGAACATTTCCTTCAAAGTGGAAAACTCTGCCAGAAAACACTGAGATATAATCTTAGCATTATGATTTAGAGTAAAGTCTGAGGGCCAAACTGGATTTCCACCTGTTTTTGTAAATAAAGGTTTATTGGAGCATGCCCATATCCATTTTTTTTTTTTTTACATTTTTTATACCTCTATTTTCACAAAATGGCAGAGTTGAATAGTTGGGAAAAAGACTACATAGCTACAAAAACCTAAACTGCTGCTGCTAAGTTGCTTCAGTCGTGTCTGACTCTGTGCGACCCCATAGACGGCAGCCCACCAGGCTCCCCCATCCCTGGGATTCTCCAGGCAAGAACACTGGAGTGGGCTGCCATTTCCTTCTCCAAAACCTAAACTAGTAGTTTATTATTCATAGACGAACATTTGCCAGATTCTGAACTAGAGTCTCTCTTGTAAGCAGTTGATAACTGGCATGATTTTCTGGACGTGAACTTTTGTCATCTTCTTCCCTCTTCAGTTTCCTCTTCCTTATTCATCTTTTCTCTCATTTATGTTGTTTCAATCATATATTCCTTTACTTGATTTGCAAAGCTTGAATGAAAATCTCTTTAGAAATTTCTTAGTAACTTGTTAATGAAAAGAAATACCTAGATCTAATTTCCTGAATCCTTTCATAAATTTTTAGCCACTCAGACATTACAATAAAAATATAGTAGTGTTTTCAATGAAAGTCACAGAGAATATCATTATCCTGACATCTGCATCTCAGATGTGAAAAGGAAGTCATCTTTCTGTTTTATGGGGCTAACTAAAAAAGAAATTTATTTAGGGGTGTAATCCCATATATATCTCTTTGCTTATTTCTTTGCAAGAGTAACTTCATATTTCCACTATTAATGCATGATACTATTTTTCATTACAGATAGATTTATTTTAAAAATTTCTGAAGACAAGACAAAGATAGTCCTTTCTCCTTATTTCTTTCTTATGCAAAAAGATTATAAGACCATCATTGGCTCTTTCCTGTAATGGAATGAGAATTTTCTTTGACTGATCTCATATGGGACAATAATAGGTACATAAAATATAGGTTTTTATAGTCAAAAACCTTCCCTGCTGCTATAGGGTAATTGCAGTTAAAATTTGAAATTAACTACAATCTTGAGTTATGTAGTCAGTCAGTTCAGTCGCTCAGTCATGTCTGACTCTGTGACCCCATGGACTGCAGCACTCCAGGCTTCCCTATCCATCATCAACTCCTTGAGCTTGTTCAAGCTCATGTCCATCCAGTCAGTGATGCCATCCAACCATCTCATCCTCCGTCATCCCTTTCTTCTGCTTTCAATCTTTTCCAGCATCAGGGTCTTTTCCAATGAGTCAGTTCTTCGCATCAGGTGGCCAAAGTCTTGGAGTTTCAACTTCAGCATAAGCCTTCCAATAAATATTCAGGACTGATTTCAATTTAAGTCTGAATTTGGCAATAAGGGGTTCATGAACTGAGCCACAGTCAGCTCCCAGTCTTGTTTTTGCTGACTGTATAGAGCTTCTCCATCTTTACCTCCAAAGAATATAATCCTCCTGTTGATGGGATTGTTGGAGTAGGGAATAAATCAATACCTGTAAAATGCTTAGAACAGATCTTTGATACACTCTTACTAAGTTTTAGAGAGGTCTGTTTTATAACAAGTAGAAAGATAATGTGCATCAGAATCAGACAGTTTTGTTTTTAATTACCAGTTCTGTACTTCTAGTCATGTTAAATTCTCCAACCCTCAGTTTCTTCAGCTTGAGTGTAGTTACACTTGTCTTAGTAGTTATAGTAAAGGTCAGTGATGACGCATGTAGTACGATGCTTGTTATATGATAGATACTTAATAAGTGACAGTTATATTAACTTAATTGTGTAAGTACGAAGATTCCAAATTATTAATAGCTGACTGATTTAGTCAGTCTGGCCAACAAACCAATGTACAATTATAGGTTGATTTACTCAAATCTCCTCTGAGACCTGTCTTGTAAAATATGTTGAATATATGTCTAACTAGTGAATTTCTGCTTGCCATTCAAGAGAGGCTTACTTTCTCTTTGCCAATTTAGGGCTTCCATTCTGGTGGAATAAGATGAGAATCATGATTTCACAGATTTCATGATAACTGGAAACAGGTTGAAATGTATGTAAGCTAACCCTCTCATTCACAGATGTGGCCAGGGAGGTCCAAAAACTTTAAACTATCCCCCAGAGTTGTACAGCTATTTGGTCAATACTTTGTACAGCTATTTCTTCCAGGAAGCTGAACTGACCCCAACCCATGATGTTCCTTCTATTACTTTGTATTTGGCATTTATTACATATACCCTTTGTATATTTGTTTATATATCTTAAGAGTTGCTCTACAGCTTCTCAGATGTACATGCAATTTTTCTCCAAGTTCTAAGGTTCTTGAAAGCAGGGATCTTGGGGTCTTGTCCTTTAAACCTTTCCAAACAAACACAGTAGAGTTATGAAAAAAAAAAAAAAAAGCCTGTTTAATCAGTGAGAGAATTGTTATAAGTTCCACAGTAGAGTTAAAATTCTAGCATGTAGGGTATCTTAGACAGCTTGGGCTTCCATAATAAAACACCATAGACTGAGTGGCTTAAACAACAAAAATTAATTTCTCACAGTTGTGGAGGCTGGAAAAATCAGGGTGACAGCAACGTTGAGTTTTTTGAGGGTTCTCTTCGTGACTTGCAGAAGAGAACCATATTATAGTGTCCTCAGACAGAGAGAGCCAGCAGGCTCTCTGGTATCCCTTTTTAAAAGAAAACTAATCCAGTCATGACGGTCTCACCCCTATGGCCTCTATATCTAATCATATCCCTAAGGCCCCATCTCCAAGTCCCATCATATTGGGGGTTAAATCTTCAATATATGAATTATGGGAGCATACAATATAGTCCATGGTATAGGGAAAAGTTTTCTAATATAATTAAATAAGCATTCCCATTCAGATCAATCTTTTCACATCTAGAAATTTCAGACATTAAAATTCAACAACCATATAAATATGTGACCATAACTTTCAGAGTTGGTTCTATTTCATTGTTCATATTATTTCCCAATTTTGGAGTGCTTTAGTAAAAGTTGTTTGAATAGAGAACAGAAAACACATCTTCTATTCCTAAAATTACCACAATCATGAGCCAACATATAAGTCATACTGTGATTTTGATGAGGCCATTTTCACTAAACATTGACAAAAGTTAAATGTAAAGCTTTTAAAATTACTAAGTAATGTGTGATCCAGACTTTCTCAGTCCTTTCCTTAGTTAAACATGCTCTTTGATCTTAATCAGTGATAGCTGTTTCTTGGTTTCATGGGTATGTTAAGGTGACGGTTATCTGAGTTAGAAACCAGGTGTAAGGGGGCCAGAACTAAGATCAAGGTAATAGAATGAGCTAATGCCATGGATGTATGTTCATGTTACTGGGGTAATAAAAAAAATGATTCTACATTGTAACAGATCTGCATTTACTATACCAAACAACTATATCAAATAGACATCAACAAAACGTTTTAGTCAGTACTTACCATTAATAAGAATAGTCATGTCCTAGTATTGGGCTAGAAAAAATCGTTGAAAATATTTTACCTCATCCTCTCTGTAGTTTTTTTCCCACATATTCTCAATGACCTGCACATAGAGTCATTTAAGATTATATATTAATATATTATTGATGTACATATTTATATATCTTGAAAATAAAAATGAACAAATGAATGATTTGTTTTTCTTTCCAAAATTAAGGGACTTGTATTAGCAGCAATTTATCAAGGTCTTATACTGAAGAATATAGTAATATACAGATTCTCCAAATTACTTAGATTAAGTTCACTTTCTTCTCTGTAAGTATGCTTGTAGATTTCAGGTGTACTTTAAATCTTCTGATTTCTCTATTAAAGATTAGACTAATTTAGACTATATAAAGCAGTGTATTAAAAAAAATTATCAGGATTACAAATAAGGATTAGAATCTTGTTATCATGAGTATCCAGCTTCCCAGATGGTGCTACTGGTAAAGAACTTGCCTGCGAGTGCAGGAGATATAAGAGACATTGGATTTGATCCCTGGGTTGGGAAGATCCCGTGGAGGAGGGCATGGCAACACTCCAGTATTCTTGCCTGGAAAATCCCATGGACAGAGCTTCCTGATGAGCTACAGTCCACAGGGTCTCAAAGATCAGACACAACTGAAGCAACTTAGCATGCACACGTGCATCATGAATATCATAAATGTAATTAAGGAAGGGTTATTGATTTCACATAAGTGAAACCAACTCTGATTAGTTTAATGGAAAGATAAATTATTAAAAAGATATTTGTTACCTTCCAGAACCAGCAGGAAGTCTGGGCAGGGCAAAAGGGAGACCAGGCAGCCAGGAATAAAGCCACCAGAACATCATGCTCTCAGCCTGGTTAGAAAATTGTCTCTGGTGCGAGGACCACTGGATATGCCCTGCTGAGTTGCTGGAATTCGGTGAAGCTGCCGCTGTGGTCACTGAACTCTGGCTATTTTTACTACCACCACACTGTTTCTGAGGATTTGTAAACTGTCAGTACAGAAGCACTGTCTAGGGCAGGCGAATCTAACTGGTAAAGTGGAGATCCCCGGCTGAGGCTTTGTCACATGCCCATGTCTGAGCTGCCAAGGGTTTATGAGAACATGAATCTGGCCCTTTCAGTTTCAGAAGAAAGACTTAACTAGGCCTTACAAAGAGTCTGACTGCCGAACCCATAGAAGAACCATTTCAATACAAATCAGCAAAAATAGCAAGCGATATCTGTCTCACTGTCTTTTGTTGAATTTAATTTTCTGCCTCTACTATGACTCTAATCTTTGGCCACATAGAAGCCTCAAAGAATTGTATTTTTCCCAAATGACTAAACTTACTTAAACAGTTGTTTATACCTCTACCTGAATTTCTCAGACACTGGTGATGATCTTTATTACCAATAATTTTCTTTTGCAAAATTATTCGTCCTACAAATTTCTAGGTTTTATTACAGATTTTCCTTCAGCTTTGACTCACTATCAATAATAAAAAGTTAAATTAGACCAAGGTGACATCTTCTTCATAAGATGACCTTAACTCTACTCTATGGATGTGAGAGTTGGACTATGAAGAAAACTGAGCGCTGAAGAATTGATGCTTTTGAACTGTGGTGTTGGAGAAGACTCTTGAGAGTACCTTGGACTGCAAGGAGATCCACTGGGTGTTCTTTGGAAGGACTGATGGTAAAGCTGAAACTCCAGTACTTTGGCCACCTCATGTGAAGAGTTGACTCATTGGAAAAGACTCTGATGCTGGGAGGGATTGGGGGCAGGAGGAAAAGGGGACGACAGAGGATGAGATGGCTGGATGGCATCACCGACTCGATGGACGTGAGTCTGAGTGAACTCCGGGAGTTGGTGATGGACAGGGAGGCCTGGCATGCTGCAATTCATGGGGTCGCAGAGTCGGACATGACTGAGCTACTGAACTGAACTGAACTCTACTGTATTTAGTTTAAATTGTGGTGAACAAATGAACTAGTATCTGACTAGATAGTTTCTCTTTTATTAGGTGTTAGGTGTGGTATTTGGCTGTTACTTGTGAATTCTAACTAAGAATCTGTTAATTGATACACAGAGGAAAATTGCTGTTTGTTGTCAGATATAGTTTGCTCCTCTCTATAGTATTAATACTAGTATATCAACAGATCTAACAGATGATTATTCCTTTTCTTTCTCTCTTCCCTAGATAATAATCTCCTGGTGTCTAAATGCATTTGTGCAGCTGTTAGTGCCGGCATGCAAAACACACACTTTTACATACACAAACGCATACATCATATAGAGCTTCTAGTTACCAGCAGAACTGTATGCAGGGAAACTGGAAGGAAAAAGAGATCTGAATTCAGCATTTCACAAAAGAAAAAAAAAATGTTATGTACATGAATTGTTTATATGAATATTAACCCTTAAAATAAAATTTATATGCCTTCTATATATTCAGCATATATATCAAGATACTTTACATTTAATATGCTAACATCCTAAATCATTATCTGAAGAGCTGAAAGCACTGTGAATTACTAAGATAGAAGTTACTTAGGGGATATGACCTGGTCTTTTCTATATTATCAAACATACCAATATAGTCTTAAGTTAATAAACAGCTCTGTTATTCAACTTCCATAACAGAACCCATCAATATTAATTTTATCCAGATAGGCCCATTGATCTCTCTTTGTTGATCAAGCTTATTTATTATTAGTAGAAAAGCCTATCTATTGGGTAAATGAAAGAAGTTGAATTTATGAATAGCATTAGCAATTGACAGTAAAGGGGGATATTAAAAATAAGACAAACATACATACATGTAACCAAATTTGGAAAAAGAAGGGAAAGAGGAGAAGAGTAATGTAAAGTAACTTTAAATTCAGTGAAAGATCTCATCAGACATGGGTTACATTTAATAAATTATGATATAGTAAAAGCATTCCATTTAGAGCTGTATAGTCTAACTTCCGGAGAAGGCAATCTCACCCCACTCTAGTACTCTTGCCTGGAAAATCCCATGGACGGAGGAGCCTGGTAGGCTTCAGTCCATGGGGTCGCTAAGAGCTGGGTATGAGTGAGCGACTTCACTTTCACTTTTCACTTTCATGCATTGGAGAAGGAAATGGCAACCCACTCCAGTATTCTTGCCTGGAGAATCCCAGGGACAGAGGAGCCTAGTGGGCTGCTGTTTATGGGGTCGCACAGAGTTGGACACGACTGAAGTGACTTAGCAGCAGCAGCAGCAGTCTAACTTCAGAAGAAGTGTGAACAGAAATATTCAAGAGCTGTTACCTCTTAAGGCTTAAATTTTGTATTGGTGTTATATATATATATATAATGTATAATATATAGATCTATGTAGAGAGAAGAGATGAGTTGGTGATGGATATAGTGATTTTATTTTATAAACTTAAGATTTTGTTGTTTTGTTTGTATATGTACATATTTATATGAAGTAAAAATATACTAAATAAAACCCACAACAAAACATCTTAACCAATATTAAGAAAATAATTTTAATGATGATAAAGTGAATTCAAGCTTATTTTTATTGGAGTAAAAGAGAAATGAAAGCAGAATAAGGGGGCAAAATATTAAGAGATTAGATAACAAATAATGATACAGTTATATGATGAATTCCCTTACCATTATGAGATATGATGTTTTAAATATTTTATTGACTGCATATAAGTTAGAACTATGTTTGGATCATGAAACAGAAAATTCCGAAAGAACAATCATTTAGTTATAGAAATTAAATTTTCTGATTCATAAAAGAAGCCTGTGGAGAAACAGACCAGTACTGTTGTGGACTTCAGTTTCCTCTCTTCCAGCTGTCATTCTAAGAACATGGCTGCTAGGCTCAGAACATGACTGCACCTCAGATCATGGCTTCTACTCTCTCTCTCTCTCTCTTTTTCTTTAAGAATGCCTTTTAAAAAGCACACTCAGAAGAAATGGTATCTGCCTCCTAGACAGAAGAAGGTGTGTATGCTTACTGAGAATGAAAATTTCAGCTCCATGAGTGCTGATATTACCTGGGCTTCTTCTCATGGCCCTAGGGAAGGGCTTGGAATTGGTTTTCAGAAAACTAAGAAAAGAAAATACTGATATTCTGACCACTACTATTGCTGTGAGAAATAAAGGTCTTTATCTATGTCCCAGGCATCTCATATCTTCAGCTAGCTTCTGAGAAACTGCTTGCTTGCAGGAAGTTTGAAATCTCAGAAACTTTGCAGTTCTTGACAGCCTCACACAATATTTTGGGTAATATTCCTTTGTACATAACTTAGGCACATAAGCACACCTAGCCCCAAAGGAGGCTGGGAAATGTTATCATTTAGCTTAGCACTAAAATTGGTATCCCTGTTGGCTCAGACAATAAAGAATCTGCCTGCAATGCAGCTTGATCCCTCAGTTGGGAAGATCCTCTGAAGGAAGGCATAGCACCCCACTGCGGTTTTCTTGCCTGGACAAGAATTCCATGGACAGAGGAGCCTGGCATGCTACAGTCAATAGAGTCACAAAGAGTTGGACGTGATTGAGTGACTAACACTTTCACTTCAAAATTGGTATATCATTACCAATGGAGGGGGATGATAGATTTACTAGTAGGACATGAAAACTCACTGCTGTTTCCTAAAAATGTTTGTTCACAATTTAAGTGGAAAAAAAATGCATGTGTTTATGCATAAATAGGTCACAGTTTAAAGAATTTATAACAAACGTTCATAGAAATTTTGTCTGGGTAGTAAAGGTACATTAGCTTGCTAGAGCTGCTACAGAAAATATCATTATCTAGGTGGCTTAAACGGAGAAGGCAATGGCACCCCACTCCAGTACTCTTGCCTGGAAAATCCCATGGACGGAGGAGCCTAGTGGGCTGCAGTCCATGGGGTTGCTGAGAGTTGGACACGACTCAGTGACTTCACTTTCACTTTTCACTTTCATGCATTGGAGAAGGAAATGGCAACTCACTCCAGTGTTCTTGCCTGGAGAATCCCAGGGATGGGGAGCCTGGTGGGCTGCCATCTATGGGGTCGCACAGAGTCGGACACGACTGAAGTGACTTGGCAGCAGCAGCAGCAGCAGCAGGTGGTTTAAACAACAGAAGTTTATTGTCTTATAGTTTTGGAGGCTAGATATCTGCGATCAAAGTGCCAGTAGTGTTGGTTTATTCAGAGAATTAGGAGGGAAGGATCTGTTTCTGCACTCTCACCTTGGCTTATAGATAGCCATCTTCTACCTATGCTTTCTCATGTGATATTCTCCCTGTGTGCATGCCCCTCTGTCCAAAATGGCTTTCTTATTTTTTTAATAAGAACACAGTCACATTGGGTTAAGACCCACTCTCATGATCCCATTTTACTACAACTAATTACATCTGCAAGGAATCTATTAATATTTCCATATAAAATAACATTTTGAGAGACTGGCAGTTAGGATTTCAACATATGAATTTTGAAGGAGCATAAACCATAACAGACAGTATAGAAGATTTTTTTCTTTGTTCTCTCCAAGTAATATTGTATTGCTTTTTAAATTATTATTTTGATAATTTTAAAAGACACATTTAAAAAATAGAAGTCCAGAATGTTTTGTGTGTTTATTATGTAATTATATTCTTAATAATCTCAAACTATGGTTTAATGTTACCCTCCTTTTTTTAATCTTTAGTGAAAAATGTTTATTATCTGTATCAATAAGTAGATGACTGCTTCCAGATTTGCCACAACAGGTTGTTGCTCCTCTCTTCTAGTATGTTTTTATAATATGTGTTCTATTTTGCTTTGCCTTACCAGTTTGTTTAAATCCTCAAGGCTCCATATATTCACAAAATTATTCACCGCATATACTTAGTCCTTGAACTTGTATCCTACAATAAAAGTGTCTTCAACTCTGAGACTTAAATCATGTACTGTATTTCTGACTTCAGTGCTGAATTGGTGGGAAATCTATCAACTACGCTTCATTCGTGGTGACGCAGACAGAGTGGGAGTTTGTGAGTGATGACTTTTCCAGGAGAATGTGAAGGTAATTGTAACAGTTTGACACACAAGAACAAAGTGACTGCTTTAGGCGTGAGGACATAGGGAGCCAACCAAGATAAAAGGAAGACTTGAAAACAAAGACCACATTCTGAACTAGTTCTTTCCAAGTACTTTACTGTGGAAGAGAACTTGTAAATGAATAACCACTATTGAATAGCTGCCACAGAAACAAACAGAGAGCTATTCTACTATTAGTTGCATTTTCACTCAAAGGTTACTTATTTGTTCCTGAAAACTCAAATATCCCATATCACCCGAAGTATGGAATGGAGAGGAATGCTTAGGTAACCAACCTAGACCAAAAGAAGAGGTAAGAAACGGGAATAATGAAAAAGAAAATCTGACCACAAATGAGGAAGTTTAAAGCCAAGGACGAGAAAGGAATGGAGGAGAGGCAAGCCCACATTTGATGTGGGGAAATGTGTGATTCATTTTACTAAGCCCCAGAATGAAACATTAAAGTTAACATGATATTAAAGGTTATGTAATGATGGATCATTACATTCTTAGAAGTACCATTCCCATATAGCAATATTTGTGTGTGTTTTTAACTCTAGTTACAGAGCTTCACGTAAATATTCTTTTGTTTGACATCAGCAATATGATGGAACTCTTAAACATCAATCTCCTTTTAACAATTTAATACTGTATGCATAGTTCTGTGTCTGATTTCTTTTTTATTTAGAAACAAATTAACTATTTTAATAATTTATTTTATTTATTCTTAATTTTAAAAAGATATTTTATCTCTCATAAATCTGGTTTATTTACTTATTCTCCAGTCAATCTCTAGTGTTATTTTCTGTTTCCTGTAAAACTTCCACTAACTACCGCAAACCTCCCATGAGAAATCACACAGAAAATCAAAGGATTTCACAAAACTTGTGATTTTGGTTAATAACATGTTAGGTAAACAAATTACAGTTAACAGTTACATTTATTAAGAATTGATACATTCAGTTAATTTTTTAAATTTATTGAGTTTTTCCATAATGAATGATTCAATATTAGTTTCTTAAAGATGCCTCTCAAATTTCAAAGATGAGTCAAAAGTTCAATAGAAACTTCAACCTCAGGGGTTCAGGTATGGAACTATATAATACTATTTATATTTAAAATATAGAGTAAATGGAATTTTATATAAGGAATACATTACATGCTGTTGGCTTCCAAGAAGCATGACTCACACAGAGTCTAAATGTGTCCTTTCTATTCTACTCTGTCAGTTTGAAGACCTGTTTCAATGTTAATAACTCAAGCCAGGAGGGAGTTATCATTTTCCAAGCTTTAAAACAAGTGCATCTGAGAAAATAAAATATTTTTTATCAAATCTCATAAATAATAATTTTAATCTGAGTGACATGCTTCAATCATAAAAAAGAGGAAAAAGAACCAACTACTTAAAAAAATACTAAACAGAAACGTTCTGATATGATAGATACTGTTAAAAGCATATATTGCATATTTGGTACCTAGGTAGATCATTTTTAAATAACTTCTACATTTACATAACATATCAGTAATAATCCTGTAACAACCACTAATAATCATTTAAGTCATTTTTAAATTCAAAACCAAACATGAATTTTAAAGAGAATAACATTTAAACTTTAAAAATATTATTCAAATTCAATAAAATATTTTGTATTATTTGAAATATATACTTAATTGCTACTCCCCAAACTACACTGCCCCATCATATGCACTATCTATTTAACCTAAAAAAAAAAGTAAATACTCACCTGGTTACATAGAATGGTAGAATTAAACTTACTTTTTCGCTTTTTTTTTTTTTTTTTTCATTTTTATAGTCACTCTGCTTTCACCATTTGCTTGGAATCTGCTATTTTTAATGCAAAACAGTGTAAATACATGTGAGGGATGTAGACAAGATCTTTACCCAGAATGAACTTGAATGATTCAGAAACATTAGGGACTTAGTATAGGACAAACACATGTCACAGAGTGTGTGCCTATGTTTATGTTGAAGAATACAGATGTAAAAGAGTTGGTTTAAAAACTAATACAGTTATGTAAAGTTTAAAAATAAAATAAAATTAAAAAAAAAACACTTGGAAAAAAAAAAATAAATAAATAAATAAAAACACTTGGGAAGAATCTCAAAGTTACTTTCCCAATAAATAATATTTATATGCTCATATGATGTGAAACGTTTATATTAAAAGAGACTACTTGATTTGCTGGGGCTTTTTTCAGATCTGTTCAACATTAAAAGCACAGATATAGAAGATTTTTCTTTTTACCCTTGAAAAATGATCTGCTGAATTTGTATTAGGTTATCTGCAAAACTAGATCAGAAGATGCTAATCCATGAGAAACGGTGTCTCCTCCTCCTATTTTTTCCATCCTTTAAAACCAAGAAATGCATATTATTTAACCGTGCTTGCTTTGGGTAATAACCAGCATGGGGTTGCAGTGCATTGAGTCTGCTTTCTAAGGAAGTACAATACTTTACATTTTTAATGCATCACTGAGCAGAGGTCAAATAGAGTAGTTCTAACAAAACACATCACAGCACATCAAAATACCCACACTATAGTAACTCAATATGCCCTGTGTATATTTCTCCCACATTAACAAGTGGGTCATCAATCTCAGCCAACATAAGCCCAGCTCTAAATTTATGGTATTATGCTTCCTGACATGTTCCTGCTCAGTTTTTATGATTGTCTCTAATATATGATCACTTGACAAAAAAAAAAAAGATATTTATTTTTGATTGCCAGATTAACCTAAAATGATTAATGAGAACTTGGGTAAGCCACATAAACTATCAAAAATAGTGTTTGTCCAATAGAAAAGTTATAATTATTCATCTGGTTTTCTTTAAATTTCTTTAGAGCTGTTTAAATAAATTAGTAACCAGGGACATCATCTTGAGTAGATGTAATTCATGTCAGATGGTAGAATTTACATAATCCCTAAATTGAAAATTTTAAAATTGCACAAAAGCAAACAAGATAATTAGAAATTCTATAACTGAGAAAATAAATATTTCACTTAGTGTACATGATAAATAGCCTATATGTAAATATTACCTAAAGGTAGTTCATTCTCCTTGCTGTTTAATATATGTTTGGAGAAATTAATATGTATATATATATATAATTTTAAGAACAAAACTGATATATTTCAACTACAAATGAGAATATTTGAAGAGTCTGTGGCTTATTTGAATAATTCTCTCATGGATATATGATTATATTTTCATACAGCAAAATTTTAGGTTTAGATTTTTATTCCATCTTCTTTTCATTAAATCTGAGCATCTAACGTGTACATGTAATATCTAACACATGTAAATATATGTTTAATTTAAAAACACATCTATTAGGCAATTATTTAATAACATTTGAGCATTATACATGTTTTGAGGATATGAAATGAGTAGTATATGAATCCTAGTTTAAAGAACTTTCAGTCTAGTGAGGAAATAATATTGTTAGATAAGGTGTTTTGTTTCTCTTTCAGTTCAGTTCAGTTCAGTCGCTCAGTCACATCTGACTGTTTGCGACCCAATGAATCGCAGCAAGCCAGGCTTCCCTGTCCATCACCAACTCCCGGAGTTCACTCAGACTCACGTGCATCGAGTCAGTGATGCTATCCAGCCATCTCATCTCCTTCTCCTCCTGCCCCCAATCCTTCCCAGCATCAGAGTCTTTTCCAATGAGTCAGTTCTTTGCATGAGGTGGCCAAAGTACTGGAGTTTCAGCTTTAGCATCATTCCTTCCAAAGAAATCCCAGGGTTGATCTCCTTCAGAATGGACTGGTTGGATCTCCTTGCAGTCCAAGGGACTCTCAAGAGTCTTCTCCAACACCACAGTTCAAAAGCATCAATTCTTCGGCACTCAGCTTTCTTCATAGTCCAACTCTCACATCCATACATGACCACTGGAAAAACCATAGCCTTGACTAGACAGACCTTTGTTGGCAAAGTAATGTCTCTGCTTTTGAATATGCTATCTAGGTTGGTCATAACTTTCCTTCCAAGAAGTAAGCGTCTTTTAATATCATGGCTGCAGTCACCATCTGCAGTGATTTTGGAGCCCCAAAAAACAAAGTCTGACACTGTTTCCACTGTTTCCCCATCTATTTCCCATGAAGTGATGGGACCAGATGCCATGATCTTCATTTTCTTGAATGTTGAGCTTCAAGCCAACTTTTCACTCTCCACTTTCACTTTCATCAAGAGGTTTTTTAGTTCCTCTTCATTTTCAGCCATAAGGGTGGTGTCATCTGCATATCTGAGGTTATTGATATTTCTCCCGACAATCTTGATTCCAGCTGTGCTTCTTCCAGCCCAGCGTTTCTCAAGATGTACTCTGTATATAAGTTAAATGACCAGGGTGACAATATACAGCCTTGACGTACTCCTTTTCGTATTTGGAACCAGTCTGTTGTTCCATGTCCAGTTCTAACTGTTGCTTCCTCACCTGCATACAGGTTTCTCAAGAGGCAGATCAGGTGGTCTGGTATTCCCATCTCTTTCAGAATTGTCCACAGTTTATTGTGATCCACACAGTCAAAGGCTTTGGCATAGTCAATAAAGCAGAAATAGATGTATTTCTGGAACTCTCTTGCTTTTTTGATGATCCAGTGGATGTTGTCAATTTAATCTCTGGTTCCTCTGCCTTTCTAAAACCAGCTTGAACATCTGAAAGTTCACAGTTCACGTATTGCTGAAACACAATTAGGAAGTATGCAATTCAGGCACCTTAAAAACTCATATTCTCTTAATCAGTGAGATATAGGTCAAATGTGACCTATATCTTATTGGTATATATGTCTGTGTGTGTATCTGTGTGTGTGTGTGTGTGTGTGTGTGAGTGTATAAGTATTGTTAATTTATAATTTGTGTTTCCAGTGCACAAGAAAAGGACTCAGATATTCTTTTTTAGATTCTTTTCCAATACAGGCCATTTCAAGATATTGAGTATAGTTTCATGGCTATACAACAGGTCCTTATTATCTACCTATTTTTTCTATAACAATGTTTATATGTTAATTCCAAACACCTAATTTACTCACCTACCCTTCCATGTCCCTTTTGATAATCATAAGTTTGTTTCTATGCCTGTGAGTCTAATTCTGTTAGTAAATAAGTTAATTTGTACAATTTTTGAGATTTCACATATCATATGATATGTGATACTTGTCTTTCTCTGACTTACTTCACTTAATATGATAATTTCTAGGCCCATCCATGATGCTGCAAATGGCATTATTTCATTCTTTTTTATGGTTGAGTAATATTCATCATGTATATGTCTTTCAGTTATGTCCAACTCTGCAACCACATGGACTGTAGCCCACCAGGCTCCTCTGTTCATGGAATTCTCCAGGCAAGAATAGTTGAGTGAGTAGCCATTCCCTTTTCCAGGGAATCTTCCCAACCCAGGAATTGGACCTAGGTCTTCTTCATTGAAGGCAGATTCTTTACCTTCTGAGCCACAGGGGAAGCCCTATGTATATATACCACATCCTTTTTACCTATCCATCTGTTAATAGATATTTAGGTTGCTTCCATGTCTTGGCTGTTGTTAATAGTGCTGCTATGACCATTGGTGTGCATGTATGTTTTCAAACTAGAGTTTTCTTTGGATATATGCCTATGAGTAGGACTGCAGGATGATATGGTAACTCTACTGTTAAATTTTTAAGGAACTTCCATACCCTTCTCCACAGTGACTGTACCATCTAACTCACATTGTTTTGACATGTTCTAAATATTCATGGGAAATGGAGTACGTCAAGGCTGTAAATTGTCATCCTGCTTATTTAACTTATATGCAGAGTACATCATGAGAAACGCTGGGCTGCAGGAAGCACAAACTTGAATCAACATTACAGGGAGAAATATCAATATCCTCAGATACGCAGATGACACCACCCTTATGGCAGAAAGTGAAGAGGAACTCAAAAGCCTCTTGATGAAAGTGAAAGAGGAGAGTGAAAAAGTTGGCTTAAAGCTCAACATTCAGAAAACGAAGATCAGGGCATCCGGTCCCATCACGTCATGGGAAATAGATGGGGAAACAGTGGAATCAGAGGCTGACTTTATTTTGGGGGGCTCCAAAATCACAGCAGATAGTGATTGCAGCCATGAAATTAAAAGACGCTTACTCCTTGGAAGGAAAGTTATGACCAACCTAGACAGCATATTAAAAAGCAAAGACATCACTCTGGCAACAAAGGTCTGTCTAGTCAAGGCTATGGTTTTTCCAGTGGTCATGTATGGATGTGAGAGTTGGACTTTGAAGAAAGCTGAGCACCGAAGAATTGATGCTTTTGAACTGTGGTGTTGGAGAAAACTCTTGAGAGTCCCCTGGACTTCAAGGAGATCCAACCAGTCCATCCTAAAGGAGATCAGTCCTGGTGTTCATTGGAAAGACTGATGCTGAAGCTGAAACTGCAATACTTTGGCCACCTGATGCAAAGAGCTGACTCATTTGAAAAGACCCTGATGCTGGGAAAGATTGAGAGCAGGAGGAGAAGGGGACAACAGAGGATGAGATGGTTAGGTGGCAGCACGGACTCAATGGACATGGGTTTGGGTGGACTACAGGAGTTTGTGATGGACAGGGACGCCTTGCGTGCTGCAATTCATGGGGTCACAAGGAGTCAGACACAACTGAATGAGTGAACTGAACTGGAATGAAAGATTCATGGTGGATACCTGACCTTGCCACTGCAAATAATAAAAATTAGGCTATCTCCTGAAAATAAAGAATGTTATACTCTATAAGAGTATAATACTCTATGTAAAAAGTATTATACTCTATAAATTTGTTTCACTTATAATAAAGCATTGCTAATTTTCATATTGTATTTATGGTCCATCAATTGATGCTTCTGAACTGTGGTGTTGGAGAAGACTCTTGAGAGTCTTGGACTCTCAAGAGTACCTTGGACTGCAAGGAGATCCAACCAGTCCGTTCTGAAGGAGATCAGCCCTGGGATTTCTTTGGAAGTTTTGAAACTCCAGTACTTTGGCCACCTCATGCGAAGAGTTGACTCATTGGAAAAGACTCTGATGCTGGGAGGGATTGGGGGCAGGAGGAGAAGGGGACGACAGAGGATGAGATGGCTGGATGGCATCACTGACTCGATGGACGCGAGTCTCAGTGAACTCCGGGAGTTGGTGATGGACAGGGAGGCCTGGCGTGCTGCGATTGATGGGGTTGCAAAGAGTCGGACACGACTGAGCAACTGATCTGATCTGATCTGAAGTAATATTCTACGTATGTAATTGCATATTAACTCACAACCAATCTATGAGGTAGAAACTATAATTATTCTCACTCTACAGATGAGGATACTCACATTCAGAAAGGTTAGATTAATTGTCCAAGTTCATAGGGCTAATAAGTGGCAAAACTGGATACCCAGGTATCATTGCTCTAGCATGTATTTTCTTAATACACGATCTCATTAATAAGTTTAATAATTTAAAATAAGTGTGTATACTTTTTTACAGTGTTTTCCTAAGATTTCTGTGCTTTTTTAATAATTTAAAATTTTACATACTGTGAATTTTTCTGTTATGTAATTCTATGAATTTTAATATGTTCTTAGATTGATGAAACCACCACCAAAGAACGGATACAGGACAGTTCTGTTACCTCCAAATTCCCTCATATTGCCATTCAGTCAAGCACTTCCTTCATTCCTACCCACAAACAATCACTGATACATCTTTCTTTAGTTTTTCTTTAAGAGAATGCCATATTCTCTTACATTATACATTATATAATCTTTAGACTGACATTTTCACTTAGCATAATGCATTTGAGATTCATTCAAGTTGTTTCATGTATCAATAGTTCATTCTTTTTATTGCTAAGTAGTATTTTATTGTATGGATGAACCACAGTTTGTTATATATTCACCAATTGAAAGATATTTGAGTTGTTTTCCTATTTTGGAGCAATAATAAATAACATTATTTGTATGAATAATGCTATTTTTGTAACAAACCTTTCATTTTTCAAGGACAGGGTTTCTCAACCTTAACACTGTTACATTTGTACTGGTTAATTCTTTATTATAGGGATCTGTCCTGGGGATTATAGGATGTGTTGTAGCATCCCTGGCCTCTACCAACTAGAGACCAGCAACATAAAGAGATCTGACACACAAAAATAACTCAAGACCAATAGATATTCCCTCAACATTATTCTAGGATAAATACCTAAATGTGGATTACTGAGTCATATCAGATATTTAACTTAATAAAAATGGTACAACTTTATTCCAGAGTGGTTGTATCAATTTTCATTCCCACCAGCAAAAAGCATCCTCAGCAGCCCATGACATTGTTAATGTTTTTTCTTTTTTCTTTGTTACTTCAAAAAGAATTTAGCTATTCTAATAGATGTGAATGAGCTAATTCCCTGGTAGCTCAGCTGGTGAAGTATCTGCCTGCAATGCAGGAGACTCTGGTTTGATTTCTGGGTTGGGAAGATCCCCTAGAGAAGGGATAGGCTATCCACTCAAGTATTCTTAGGCTTCCCTGGTGGTTCAGGCTATAAAGAATCTGTCTGCAATGTGGGAGACCTGGATTTGATCCCCGGGTTGGGAAGATCCCCTGGAGAAGGGAACAGCTACCAACTCCAGCATTCTAGCCTAGAGAATTCCATGGACAGTGGAGCTTGGTGGGCTCCAGTCCATGGGGTTGTAAAGAGTCCGACATGACTGAGTGACTTCAGTAGGTGTGTAGTGGTACCTCATATTTTTAAATCTGAAATCCTTTATTTTTGTTGGACATCTTTTCCATGTGCACACTTGCCATATGTATATCTTTGGAAAGAATCTGTCTGGATTTTTCACTCATTTAATTTTAATTTTTTTTTTATTGTCAAGTTTATATATTCTAGATACAAATAAGCCCTTTGTCAGAAATTTGATTTGGAAATTTTTAATCTCAATATGTGGTTCATTTTTAGAAAAAAAAAACTTTTTTGAGGAAAACAATCAATGAACTCCAACTTACCAATTATTTCTTTTACAAACCATGCTTTTGTTGTCTTATTTAGGAACCATTCGCCTAATCCAAGGTTATAAAGATTTCTCCTGTGTTTTCTCTTAAGATCTTTTAGTTTTATGTTTTCTAGTTATTTTTATGTTCTATCTTGAATAAATATTTTGTATTGAATGAAATATGGCTTGAAGTTATTTTATTTGGATCCATTCATATGTATATTCAGTTGTTCCCGCACCATTTGTTAAAAAATATCCTTTCTCCAATAAATTGGCTATGCACCTTTGGTAAAAATCAGTTGATTCTATTTGTGTGGGTCTAACTCAGCGTTACATGTTCTGTCCTTTCTATGTGTCTATTTTTTTTACCAATTTCACAATGTTTTAATAACTGTGGGTCAGCAATCAGTCTTAAAATGGGTAATGTGATGCCTCCAAATTTATTCTTCTATTGAAAGATGTTTGACTTTTCTTATACATTTTTTCTATATAAATTGTAAAATTAGCTTGATTAAATTTATAAAATCATTTGAAATTTTAATTAGGTACTATGAAGCCTCTAGATCAATTTAGGGAAAATTGCCTGTTTTTGGCTTTATCATACTGTATAGAGCCACTAATACAGTGTTGAGTAGCAGTGAAAAGAATAGACCAGTTCAGTTCAGTTCAGCCACTCAGTCCTGTTTGACTCTTTGCGACCCCATGGACTGTAGCATGCCAGGCCTCTCTTCCATCACCAACTCCCAGAGCTTGCTCAAACTCATGTCCATCCAGTTGGTGATACCATCCAACCATCTGATCCTCTGTCGTCCCCTTCTCCTCCTGCCCTCAATCTTTCCCAGCATCAGAGTCTTTTCCAGTGAGTCAGTTCTCATCAGGTGGTGTTTCAGCTTCAGCATCAGTCCTTCCAATGAATATTCAGGACTGATTTCCTTTAGGATTGACTGTTTGATCCCCTCACAGTCCACAGGGCTCTAAAGAGTCTTTTCCAACACCACAGTTCAAAAACATCAATTCTTCTATGCTCACCTTTCTTTATAGTCCAACTCTCACATCCATATATGACTACTGGAAAAATCATAGCTTTGACTAGACAGACCTTTGTCAGCAAATTAATGACTCTGCTTTTTCATATACTGTCTAGGTTGGTCATAGCTTTTCTATGGACCAAGAGTCTTTGGAGACTCTTGAGCAAGAGTCTTTTGATTTCATGGCTGCAGTCACTATCTGCAGTGATTTTGACTCAACTCAACACTCAACATTCAAAGAATAGATGCCCTTGCCTTATTCTGCTCTTAGGAATAAAACATTCCATTTTCACCATTAATTGTGAAGGTAGATTCAGTTATTTGTTGATGTCCTTTATCAGGCTCAGAATTTTCCTTCTATATCTAATTTCCAGGGAGTTTTTATCGTGAATGGATAATGAATTTTATCCATCTGTATTGAGTTGATTAGGTGTTTTTATTTCATTTAATATTTAATATGTGATTTTAATATGTTGGGTTTTTTAAAATGTTGAAATAACTTTGCAGTTTTGAGATAAACTCCATATGATCATGATGTATCATTCTTTTTTATTTATTGTATTCACTTGACTAACATTTTGTTGACGTTTTATTTTCATGAAGAATATTGGACTGCACTGTTTTCATTTACTGCCTTTATCTAGTTTTGATATTAAAGTAATGGTTACCTTATAAAATGGTTGGGAAATGTTTTTTTCTGTTTTATTTTTTGGAGGAGATTTTGTAGACTTGGTACCATTTAGAAAGTTATTGGGAAAATATACTAATAAAACCATCTGGTCTTGGAGTTTTATTTTCTTAGAGGATTTTAAAGTATGAATTTAATCTGTCCAATACAGAATAATTTTATTTAAATTTTATTGAAATTATTTTTTAATCTGTGTCTTTCAAATAATTGATCCAGTTTATCTAATTTGTTTGTTGAATGTATGCTCACAGGTTCTTTAAAGTGTTCTTTAGTATCCTATTGATGTCTGTAATGTTCTCCGTTTTGTTTCTGATGATGCTAATTGAGTCATCTTTTTTACCCCCCTCATTTTGACTAGATCCAGTTGATCTTTTCAATCAAGCACCTTTTGATTTAATGCTTTTCCCTAAGGTTTTTTGTTTTCAGTGTCGTCAATTTCTCCTCTTGTTATTATTTCCTTCCTTCTGTGTGGGTTGAGTTTTGTTTGCTCTTTATTTCTAGTTTCTAAGGTAGGAAGCTTAGTTGTTGATTTGATTTCTTTTTTCTTTCTAACATAGTATTTAAAATACAGATTTCCTTCTATGCAATTGTTTATCTACATCTCTCAGTTTTGGGTATGTTACATTTCCATCTTTATTCAGAACAGACATTTTATTTTTTATTTCACTTGTGACTTATTCTTTGACTTGAAGATTATTTAGAAATATATTGTTTACTTTCAAAATACTTGAGTTTTAACATATACCCTTCTCTTTAAAATTTTTTTTTCATTATGGTCATGGTATATAATTTTAATCTTTTAAATTTAATAAAATTTGTTTTCTGATCCCGAATATGTTTTTCTCTTGGTGACTGTTCCATGTGCACCTTAAAAGAATGTGCATTCTTTCTGATATTGGTTAGAGTGCTCTTTATATGACAAGTTGGTTGAGGTTTTCCATATTCTTACTGATTTTCTGTCTACCTGTTCTGTTGATTACTGAGAAATAAGCATTTAAATCTCTAACTGAAGTTGTGGTTTTGCCTAATTTCTCCTTTTAGATTAATTAGGTGTTGCTTCATGTATTTTGAAGCTCTTTTGTTAGTGTAGACACATTATTATTAGATTTTTTTTAATTTTTTTAAATTGGAGGCTAATTACTTTAATATATTGTATTGGTTTTGCCATACATCAACATGAATCTGCCACAGGTATACATGTGTTCCCAATCCTGAACCCCCCTCCCACCTCACTTAGATCTTTATGATGAATTGTCAGTTTTATAATTATGTGAAGTGACTGAGCACACATGCATACAATGTCCTTTTTTAATTTCTGCTAGTTTCTCCTTTTTTTGAAACCCACTTTTCAGATATTATAACCACTTTGGCATCTTTTTATTAGTGCCTACATGCTGAATCTTTCCCTATTTTAGTTTTCCTTTAACCTCTTATTATTTTTCAAGGAATCGAGGGCAGCATATATTCTGGTCTTTTAAAATAATTTAACATGACAATCTCTTTCAATAAAATGTTTTAGATGATTTACATTTAATAAAATCATTGATGTGGTTGAATTTAGGTCTATTTTTTATTATTAATTTTCTGTTTCTACTCTCTTTTTTCTATTTCTGTGTTCTTGTCTTCTTTTGATTATTTAAATTAGTCAAGTATTTATTGAATTTTTCATTATATGTCTTTTATGGTTTTTATTCATTGCTATAGTGGATTAAAATATACACACCTACATTCTACTTGAGATAATATTTTACTTGAAGGAAAATACAGTGGTAGAACCATATAGGTCCCTTTACCATTCTTCCTTTATGCTGCAATTTGATATGTATTTTGTCTATGTACCATTTTAATTATAAAACTACTGATGACTCTCTGGGAAGGATTTCCTCACTCTTAAAAAGTACACAAACACATTTCAATTTGCTTTCTTTAGTGGTTCCTGGAAATGTAATGTTTTTAGGACTAATGGAAATGGAAAAATTTGCAAGAGGAAAAAGTTAGCATGTGGAAGAAGTAACATGGAATGAATCATTTTTCCTTTCTTTCTTTTTTTTTAAAGAATGAGAAAATCCCTACCAGGTAGTCTCCTGCAAGTTTCCTTTATGGCTTATTGGGAAAAATTAGAACTGAATTAGGAATTCATTCCAAAATGAATGATCTTACCCTCATTCTTTTAAATTATTCCATCTTGCAGACTCTCCAGTTTCATATTGTTGTAAAGTGAAATTATTTATTATCTTACTAAGCTGCCTTTATGCTTTTTCTTGAATCCTAAAGCATCCTACATTCCTAGAATTTAGCTGAAATCAAAGGATAATGCCATTCACTTAGGCAAAATATTAGATTGGCACTAACTAATGTATTTATTTACCCTATCAGAAAAAGTAGATTTTTGTACAAGGAAATTACTGTTAGGAGTGGAAGGATAGGTTCAGAAACTTCTCTTTAGGAGGATGTATATGTAAAGAGAACTGTGTTTGCCTTTTGTGCGTGAAAAATTTGGATATGTAATAATAATCCCTTTGGGGTTAAAAAGAAGTATCTCATCTAAGTATTAAGCATTATTTCTTTGACACTCACTGTCAGTGCATTTGTAATTTCTAAAATCTCTGTTGAAAATATATTTCTTCATTTGTTTCTAATAGTCTTCAAGGATTATTCTATTATGTTCATGAGCAAGACCTCTCAATTAGACTACAGCAGGGCAAACTATTGCCAGCATACCAAATCCTGTGCAATACCCATTTTTGTAAATTAAACTGAAAAATGTTAGTTCTCAGTCATGTACAACTCTTTGTGATCCCATGTACTGTAGCTTGCCAGGTTTCTCTGTCCATGGGATTTTCCAGGCAAGAATAATGGAGTGGGTAGCCATTCCCTTCTCCAGGGGATATTCCTGAACCAGGAGTCTAACCCAGGTCTCCCACAAGTAGATTGCAAGTAGATTCTTTACCATCTTGAGTCACCAGGGAAGCCCCTTTTGTAAATTCAATATTATCCAAGTACAGCCACATTCATTCATGTACCAATTATCTATGGATCGTTTCTCATTACACTGATAGTTGAATAGTTGCAGAAGTGACCACACAGCCCACAGAACCTAAAATATTTATTGTCTGGCCTTTTACAGAAAAGTCTGGTGACCCTGACCTAGGTATCCAGTAGCCATTTTCCTTTATCCTACCTTACACTTATGCAGTGATGTGATTCTCTACATGGTTATCATCCCTGCAGCTGGTACTCACATTATCAATTCAGATATTAATGTTGCTCATTAGTCTAGAAGCCACTAACATAGGGGCCTTTAGAATTACATGTTTATAGCCATGCTGTCAGAGTGCCAGATATGTCTGGTTGTCATTTTCAAGGATATTTGTGTTCCTTTGAAATTCTCGACACAATAGAGCTAATCTGTGTTCTCATGCACCCTAAGTGTACATGGCCATGCCAAGTTAAGTATATAAGGAGAAATTATATAAATCTCTCACTTTTGTGATACTGTTTTGAAATTACATTTTTTCATGTCCAATATATTCAGAATCTTAATGAAACAGCTTGTTTACAGGTTTGGATTATGTTTTCTTTCATACATTGTTTCAAGCTTTGCTCATGATTCATTGGCCAGGACAGAAAATAGATCTTGGTTACCAACACTGTTTTGGACGCAGACTTTTCTTTCTTTCTAGGAAACCAATATATTTTTTTTTCTTTACATCTTTTGTGCCTTTCTCTCTCTCCCGCTTGAGAATGAATTTCTTGTAAGAAAGTTGCTTGTGCCTTTAGGTAAATAAACATCTAGTAGATCATCTTTGCCAATCCTCTAGAGGCTTAAATGCATATGTCTGCATTCAGCTGGGCATAATTTAAGTTCTAATTGTGAATCATTTAATCATGAGTCCACTGTACTCAATCCTTAAGACAGCTCTGGAGGAAGATAGTACCCACACTACTATATAATGAGAAAATTAAAACTTAGATTATGTAAATTGTTCTATTTTAAGCAATATACTCTGGGTGAAAACAGCCTTCTAACTTGTAGTCTTGCTATTAGACCAGAGTGCCAACATCTGGGATAGTCACAAATTTCTTTTTATATTCAATCACTATTTCTATATTTAAAAATCAAAACTACTGGAAGAAGACTAAAAAGTAGCCTAAGTCAAGGAAATAGAAGAAAAAGGCACCTTTGAAATTGGGAAAGAACAGTTTCATGATTTATGTTTTGTGACTTAGCATATTAATTGATTTATGTGAAAGAGCTTCAGAATTTTTTCTGTAAGCACCATCTGCTAGAGCTCTTTCCTTCCTCTGAAGGCTTCTTGAATCAATGATCATGTCCCAAGAGCTTGGCCCCACAGCAACATGGCCTTCCTTCACTAAGCCAGTGCCTTGGTCTATTACATAAGTCATTAAATTTCACTGAATTTCAACCATTTAGAGTACCTGTAATGGGTGGAAAGAAGAACAAAGCACTGTCTCTACATGATCTATTGTTCTGGTCTTCAAAGATAGTATCCTCTCAAACTGGAGAGAAGCAAATGGGCTCACACAGGCAGTCTGTCAAACCTTTCGTGATTAGCTTGGTATTCTCCAAAGAAAATTAAGCTGCTAGGGGTGGGGGTAAAATATTTAATTTGTGCTTAAAGATTTCTAGTCTTTTGACTGAAGCTTTTGAAAAGCTATAAACAAATAGTAAAATAGCCTGCCAAGTAAATAGTTCCTTGAAATGCCATTTAAAGAATATAATTTATACAGTTATAGTATTCATATAAAATAACAATAAAATGTAAAATTATTCAGAATTTCATTTTAAACACCTTTACAAGATGTGCAACTTAGTAAAGTTTGCATCTCTCTTCTATTGAAGCTAAATGGAAATTTATCAAGCACTGGCTGATAGTTTTTATTTTGTCTTAAACTGAACATAGGATTTTAAGCATTTTATGTATTTTCATGAAGTATGTGAAAAACATATACAGTGCTTTTCCAGAATCTGCTATTCTGTCCAGGAACTGTCAGTTTGGTTTGTAGCACGTCAGTCTTTCTTTATCTGAACTGTATTATTTATGCTTCTATTTTGCTGTAATTTTGTTGTTCTCAGTTCTTACCACCTTTTTTAAGAAGAAAAAAGTATGATGGTTTAATTTGTAAAGTCAAGAGTTATTTGTTCTTGATTACAACTCTCAACATGCAAATTGCTTTCACCTCTTGGTACAGAAATGGCATCATGTCATTTTCCTGGGATATTTAATCCAGACAGACTTTTTCCTGAGTAACCTTTACCTTTGTCTCTTCACCAATTGCCTTTTCTCCCATTTTACAATGATCTGTAAGCTCTCTCTTCCAGGACACTTGAGAAATGAGGTCTTTAGTTCAGTGGAGTAACCATAGATGGTACAAAATCATTGATTTTTCAATGGATTAATATAGTGTCATTTCCAGCTCAAGATCATAGCTTATTCAACTTGTCTTTCGATGATTTCAAAGGCACTTGGAAAATGAAAGTTAAGTAGTCTGCACCATTATCAGTATGCAACAGGGCTTCAATTCAAATTCACAGTGTCTGTTTCTAAAATCTTAATTTTATCATAATTTGACTTAAGAATGAATTACTTACTGTAACAAAGTTATGATCAGAACATTAATTTTACCTTTGGTTTACCCCACACTCTTTTATATCTTTCATTATTTATTATTATACTGCCCCACTGTGAACTCATACCACCATCTAAATGCTCTGTGAACACTAATAAAATTTTAAAACAAAAATTCCAGGTCAGGATTCATAGATTCTTAAATTCCAAGTCTACCTTGTAGTCTTATATGCAATAGAAATTAAGGTCTATCAAAAGTAGAGAGTCCAAGCAGGAAAAATCAACTATATTTTATCTAATAAGCATTAAACAATCTAATATATGACTTAAGATTTTTGTTTTCTAATCTGCTATAGTCATTCAAAATGATACTGTAAAGAACCAACAACAATGGGTTGTACTTGGAAAGTGTATGAGTCTAGCATTTGGAGATTGGATTAGATTCACCTTAATATACCACAGATATCATTGTAGAAGTCATATCTCATCTCTCACTTTCAATTTCTCACTGGTTAACAATAGTGTAGACTTGTTACTATGCTTGAAGGGACTCCCTTATAAAACTTGCTTTGTGTATAGTTTCCTCTCTTAATTAGATGGTTTATGATATACAAAGATATTATACTGCAAGTAAATTCATTAGACTATGAGCTCATGCAGAGCTCAGTCATTAGTCATAGTTCCAGATGCATGGTTGATAGTCAACAATTATATTAAAATAAATTCACCTATAAATAAGAAAGCTTCTGGATATTATTTTAGAGTTCACTTATCCCTTATCATTTGAGTATCATTTGTTAAATGATCATCTATCTTGAATTTCCTGAAGACAGTACAGTGGATAAATCATTTGTCCTTAGAAAGTAGACTTATTATGAGTCAGAAACTGTAGATATTCCATGATTAGTAAAAGAGACAGGCTTCCTTTATAACATAAAATTTTCATTCTAGTTCAGGAGACTGTAAAAATAATTCAAATTAAGCAAAGTATTAATGTTACAAAGAAAACAAATAAGGGACTAGAAAAGGCAATAATAGAATGAGAATTTAGTCACATAGAGTGGTCAAAGAAACAAATCTTCGATTAGATAATAGCTAAGCTGAAAACTTGAGGATGAGAAGGAACTGATGTGGACAGCTAAGAAAGAACATTGCAAACACACTGAAAAGGGAATGTTTTAATGTGTTCAAACCAGAAAAATACCAGTGAGGCTAGAGTGTAATAAATACAGAAGTATACACAATGAAGTTAAAGAAATAGGCAGTTGCTACATAGTGGAGGTCTACAGCCATGGAAAAGAATTTCAGTATTGTTTTATGTATAGGAAGAAACAAAAAATTTTTAACCAAGAAATGATATAACTTAATGAATTGTAGGATGTAAAGATTGTAAGTGAGAAACTCAGTTTGAGGTTTCTGATCTTGTAAGAAATGGTGGTAAAAGATAGTAGTGGCCTGCGTTTCAGTTCAGTTCAGTTCAGTCCTTTATTGCGTCTGACTCTCTGTGACCCCATGGACTGCAGCACACTGGCTTCCGTGTCCATCACCAACTCCCAGAGCCTGTGTTTGGGTAGTGGCAGTGGAGAAGAACCCATTAGACAAATTTGAAATATATTTTTGTAACTATTATAAACAAGATCTTATGCTGTATCAGATGTTGAGGATAATGGGAAGTATGGAATTTATGATGAGTCTACCGTGAACTTCCTGATGTTCAAGCTGGTTTTAGAAAGGCAGAGGAACCAGAGATGAAATTGCCAACATCCGCTGGATCATGGAAAAAGCAAGAGAGTTCCAGAAAAACATCTATTTCTGCTTTATTGACTATGCCAAAGCCTTTGACTGTGTGGATCACAATAAACTGTGGACAATTCTGAAAGAGATGGGAATACCAGACCACCTGATCTGCCTCTTGAGAAATTTGTATGCAGGTGAGGAAGCAACAGTTAGAACTGGACATGGAACAACAGACTGGTTCCAAATAGGAAAAGGAGTTCGTCAAGGCTGTGTATTGTCACCCTGTTTATTTAACTTCTATGCAGAGTACATCATGAGAAACGCTGGACTGGAAGAAACAAAAGCTGGAATCAAGATTTCCGGGAGAAATATCAATCACCTCAGATATGCAGATGACACCACCCTTATGGCAGAAAGTGAAGAGGAACTCAAAAGCCTCTTGATGAAGGTGAAAATGGAGAGTGAAAAAGTTGGCTTAAAGCTCAGCATTCAGAAAACGAAGATCATGGCATCCGGTCCCACCACTTCATGGCAAATAGATGGGGAAACAGTGGAAACAGTGTCAGACTTTATTTTTCTGGGCTCCAAAATCACTGCAGATGGTGACTGCAGCCATGAAATTAAAAGACGCTTACTCCTTGGAAGGAAAGTTATGACCAACCTAGATAGCATATTCAAAAGCAGAGACATTACTTTGCCAACAAAGGTCCGTCTAGTCAAGGCTATGGTTTTTCCTGTGGTCATGTATGGATGTGAGAGTTGGCCTGTGAAGAAGGCTGAGCACTGAAGAATTGATGCTTTTGAACTGTGGTGTTGGAGAAGACTCTCGAGAGTCCCTCGGACTGCAAGGAGATCCAACCAGTCCATTCTGAAGGAGATCGGCCCTGGGATTTCTTTGGAAGGAATGATGCTAAAGCTGAAACTCCAGTACTCTGGCCACCTCATGGGAAGAGTTGACTCATTGGAAAAGACTCTGATGCTGGGAGGAATTGGGGGCAAGAGGAGAAGGGGACGACAGAGGATGAGATGGCTGGATGGCATCACTGACTCGATGGACGTGAGTCTCAGTGAACTCCGGGAGTTGGTGATGGACAGGGAGGCCTGGCGTGCTGCGATTCATGGGGTCGCAAAGAGTCGGACACAACTGAGTGACTGATCTGATCTGATCTGATCTTATATGTTTAGTTTTAACAAATTGATGAATAGTGATGCCATTTACTTGAGTGTGGAATATTGGAAGTGGGTAAACACTTGGGGGACAGGGTTCTGTGACTCTGTGAAGATGTCTGGTAGACAACATGATGGATGGAATACAACTCAAATACTAACTCTGAGCTTGATATAAATCTGTGAGTTAAATTTTCAGTAATTTAAAGAGATCAGTATGGATGACATCACCTTTAAAAAAGGATGGCTTTTGTTTGCTTGTTTTTCGGTGAGAAGAAAACCCAGAACTGAATTTTGAAACGTATCACAATTAAGTACTCAAGTAGAAAAAGAAGAACTACAAAGCAAGGAGGAAGACCAACAAGGTATTATTGTTGTTAAATCACTCAGTCGTGTCTGACTCTGCAACCCCATGGATTGGGGCACTCCAGGCTTCCCTATCCTTCACCATCTTCTAGAGCTTGCTCAAACTCATATCTTTCAAGTCAGTGATGCCATCCAACCATCTTATCCTCTGTTGTCCCCTTCTGTCTTCAGTCTTTCCGAGAATCAGGGTCTTCTCCAATGAGTCAGCTCTTCGCATCAGGTGGCCAAAGTATTGAAGCTTCAGCATCAGCATAAGTCCTTCCAATGAATATTCAGTGTTGATTTCCTTTAAGACTGACTGGTTTGATCTCCTTGCAGTCCAAAGGATAGTGTTAAGGAATTTAACAAGGTATAATGTTAATGAACTTAAGAAAACATAAGTTCTCAAGTCCTTAAGTGTTAAGGAACTTAATAGAAAACTGTTTTTCAAGAAAGGAGGAATGGAAACAGCTATATTAAGGGTAACTGAAAGGTCTGTTACATGAAGAGAAGGTAGTATTCATTGGATTTGGCAACATGGAAGTTTTTAATGACCTTGATGTATACTTTGGAAAAAGTGGTAGAGCTAGAAGACAGACTGAAGTGTGTTAAGTTCATTAAAGGTAACTGGGAAGTAAACAAATGCAATATATTTTCTATGAAAACTGTCAGAGAATTGGAGTTGAAGGCAGATATAAGGTCAGTGGAAGGCTTTTATAATATAGCCTAGAGTATAATATGCTTTCAATAATTTCAATATTATTTTTACAACAATAAGTATAATGTGCTTATTGGAATGCTTCAAAAGATATGAAAAGCCTGATTATGATGGAATGAGAGGAGGCAAACTAAAGTTCATTCATTGGGAAGACAAGTGTAGAGTGGGTCCTGGAAAATTATAGATAGTTCTTTGATAGATGTTGGTGGGTATGGGGGTATTTACTCCATTGTTACAGTTGGAAAGAAAATGGAATGCCTATTAATGTAAGTCTACAAGCTTACCAATGGTAAGGTGAAGCAGTTTGAATTTAATGTTTTCCATTTTTCAAAGAAGGATGAGTATAGATAATCCGATAGAGACCCTAAGAGAAAGAAGGGAGTTTAATAATTGAAGAGGAGATGTGAACTCTTTTCTTGGTATACAAAAAAGTGAGAAACATATTTTCTTTGTAGAAATGAGTATCTGTCTGAAGTTTGTGATTTAACATCTGTATCTGCCTCTGTCTTCACATGGCTTTATCCTCTGTGTCTTCACATAGCCTTCTCCTCTGAATCTCTGGCTTTGATTCCTGTCTTCTCTTTTTCTGTCTTATAAGGATAACTGTCATTATATTTAAGCCTCACATGAATAAACATGAATGATCTCATCTTGAGATCTTTAACTGAATTATATCTGCAAGACCTTTTTTTCTAAATATGGTCACATTCATAGGTTCTGGTAGACATATATTTTGGCGGGGGGCCTCATTTGACCAATTGCATTAGGGTTTACTGAAGAGCCATTATTTTATTTATTAAACCATCTGATATATTGAAATACTACATGCTGAATGTTCAAGTATCAGCATGTGTCAAGATGTAAGAGAATGGACTGTCAGAGTATATGGCTTTATTTTTAAACACTGCACAGAAGTTAATGGACTGAACACTTTTAGGCTCCTCACTTTTAATATGAAAATAATAAAGTTTATGTACTTGAAGGCTAGGAATCATCAAAAACAATCCTCTGTGTTCTCTTTTGCTTAGAAGACCTCTGTATATTTCACCCAAAGCATCTTGTTTTTTTAAATGATCTTAAGACATGAAGGTGTGGTACCAAATGATAAAATAATACACATTTTTTCCTTCTGAATCACACTATGAAAACATGGGACACATCCTACTAAAACACACATTTTCACTTAGAAGTAAAGACAAAGAAGTATGCATCATTTATTACTGAAAAATTATTTTGAACTCATGTTCTAGATTACATGGATATTTTTCTCACAGTTGTCTCTCTCAAAGGGAAAGAAAAGCTATTCTCACATACTTCACTTAAAATATATTAAACTCAACTTATATTTAAAGCAATAGAAAGATCATTAGAGTATGTATTAGACAATTTTAAAATATATTGTGATTCTATAATATGATCAGCTAAGACAGATCAAGAGCTAGGCAAAGTGAAAAATAAATGTAAATAATCAGAATCAAAGAGAAATTTATTAGAAATGAATCTTGGTGAGCTAAGGTCCCTCATCACAATTTTGTCATTACTGTGTGCGTTATCCAGAGAAGGCAATGGCACCCCACTCCAGTACTCTTGCCTGGAAAATCCTATGGACGGAGGAGCCTGGTAGGCTGCAGTCCATGGGGTCGCTAAGAGTTGGACACGACTGAGCGCTTCACTTTCACTTTTCACTTTCATGCATTGGAGAAGGAAATGGCAACCCACTCCAGTATTCTTGCCTGGAGAATCCCAGGGACGGGGTAGCCTGGTGGGCTGCCGTCTGTGGGGTCACACAGAGTCGGACACAACTGAAGCGACGCAGCAGCAGCAGCAGCAGCAGTGTGCATTATCACAGCAATCCCCAACCTTTATGGCACCAGGGACCAGATTCATGGAAGACAATTTTTCTACAGCCAAGGATGGCAGAGGTGGGGAGTGGGTATACTTCAAGCAGTAGTGGAGCAATGGTTCAGGTGGTAATGCAAGTGATGAGAAATGCAGGCAGATTAAGCTTTGATCACTTGCCCGCTGTGCACCTCCGTCTGTGTGGCTGGGTTCCTGACAAGCCTTGGACCAGTACCAGTCCATATCAGTTTACTATCACCTGTTATCTGTGTTCCTTCAGGAATTAAAAGACTCTGCTATTCAGGGCACAGTAGGCATTGGGAACAATAAACTCCTATTCTTAGCTATTTATTCTTTATTCTTAAGAATATAACTCTAGTGATGGATGTTAACTAGACTTAAATTGTAGTGATCATTTTACAATATATGCATGTATTGAATAATTATGTTAGAAACCTGATACTAATATAATATAGTTATATGTCAATTATACTTCAGAAAATGTTTAAACACTATAAGAGCTCTATGACACACATTTAAGGGAGAGGGAGAACTATTTCTGTACTTAAGAGTCAGCCGCAAGGAGGAATCAAGCCTAGGACTATACTGGATCCCAGGCTCACATCTTTTTCCTCTCTTACTTACCATATACGAAGGCCAAATCCAGAATAAAGTTTTATATTAACAAAGGGAATTCAGAAACCACTACATTTTATAATGAAGAAAAAGTTAACATAACAATTTAGCAGATTTATTAGATAAATAATAACAGTCACTAACATAAGTTCAATATATCAGATCAGATCAGATCAGTCGCTCAGTCGTGTCCGACTCTTTGCGACCCCATGAATCACAGCATGCCAGGCCTCCCTGTTCAACACCAACTCCCAGAGTTCACTGAGACTAGCGTCCATCGAGTCAGTGATGCCATCCAGCCATCTCATCCTCTGTCGTCCCCTTCTCCTCCTGCCCCCAATCCCTCCCAGCATCAGAGTCTTTTCCAATGAGTCAACTCTTTACATGAGGTGGCCAAAGTACTGGAGTGTCAGCTTTAGCATCATTCCTTCCAAAGAAATCCCAGGGCTGATCTTCTTCAGAATGGACTGCTAAATGAGATTAAAGCACTTGCCTAAGCTAACAGATAACAAATGGAAGACAAGATTCAAAGTCAGATCTATTTGTCACATCATCTTTTCCATGGGAGCATTTTCTAGCATATTTTTCTTATTTAGCAGTAAAAACAGAGCTAGTAGTTCAAGATTATTTCCTACTACAAGTTGAAAAACTTTAGTAGTCTTCTAAGGCACCATAAAATACACCATTTGTTGCAAGTCAAAAGTCATCAGATAGTTGTCATCATAAGACTGGCCAGGAATATTGCCTTCCCTATCTGTACCTTGATTGAATTGCCAATTTCTCCTACATTAATGTCCCCACAGTTCTTATCTGGCAGTCCTGTCATCCTCTAAATTCAGAGAAGAGGGACACTGGTATGTCTAATACAGCCACAATCTTATCTCAAATAGAAATAATTTCCACTATCATAGGGCTTCCCTGGTTGCTCAGCTGGTAAAGAATCTGTCTGCAATGCAGGAGACCTGGGTTTGATCCCTGGGTTGGGAAGATCCCCTGGAGAAGGGAAAGGCTATGCACTCCAGTATTCTGGCCTGGAGAATTCCATGGACTACTCCATGGGATCACAGAGAGTCAGACATGACTGAGCGCCTTTCACTTTCACCACTACCATAGATAGAAATTAAAAAGTACAGAACCTATTTGATTTTCTAATTGCTCTCTACAATTAAGTTATTTGCTCAGCATAAAACTCTAAAATTTGAAAAATTTATGATTTATGCAACATTTTTACAGTATTCAAATAAACATTTTAATAAATTTTAAATGAGAAAATATCCTCAATTGTATAAACTTAAATATTATGATTAATGTGCACAAACCTCAATACTTTCTTGTTCATATTGTAATACATTAATCAGAGTGTAACAAACAACTTCCTATTTAAATACTTGTCTGTCCCTGTTGAGTTTCCCAGGTGGTGCTAGTGGTAAAGAACCCACCAGCCAATGCAAGAAACATGAGATATGGGTTCAATCCCTGTGTCAGAAAGGTCCTCTGGAGAAGGGCATGGCAACCCACTCCTGTTCCCTTGCTTGGAGAATCCCTTGGACAGAAGAGCCTATCAGGCTACAGTCCATAGGATTGCAAAGAATCGGACATAAGTGACTGAGCATGCAGTGTGCCTGTCACTGTTATTTTCACCTTTTAGCTGAAGCTAACATTGGTCAACATTATGTAAACAGTTATTTTATTATTCTCAGTACAAAATTGAAACTGAGAACAAGATAAAAACCAGATGCTAAAAGTCTAAAGCTAATAGTAAATCAAATGGAGGTGCACAGAATATCTCTGAAACTTCAAAATATAAGAGTTTTAAATGTTACCCAAATAAGTACCTGCCTCCTGAGAAATATGTATGCAGGTCAAGAAGCAACAGTTAAAACTGGACATGGAACTATGGACTGGTTCCAGATTGGGAAAGGAGTAAGCCAAGGCAGTATATTGTCACCCTGCTTATTTAACTTATATGCAGAGTACATCATGTGGAATGCTGGGGCTGGAGGAAGCACAAGCTGGAATCAGTATTGCTGGTTGAAATACCAATAACCTCAGATACACAGATGTCACCATCCTTATGGTAGAAAGCAAAGAAGAACTAAAGAGCCTCTTGATGAAAATGAAAGAGGAGAGTGAAAAAACTGGCTTAAAACTCAACATTCAAAAAACCTAGATCATGGCAACCTGTCCCATCACTTCATGGCAATAGATGGAGACACAATGAAAGCAGTGACAGACTTTATTTTTGGGGGGCTCCAAAACCACTGAAGATGGTGACTGCAGCCATGAAATTAAAAGATGCTTGCTCCTTGGAAAAAAGCTACAGCAAATTTAGACACCATATTAAAGAGCAGAGACATTACTTTGACAACAAAGTTCTGTCTAGTCAATGCTATGGTTTTTCCAGCAGTTATGTATGGATGTGAGAGTTGGACCATAAAGAAGGCTAAGCATCAAATAATTGATCCTTTTGAATGTGGTGTTGAAGAAAACTCTTGAGAGTCCCTTTGACTGCAAGGAGATCAAACCAGTCAATCCTGAAGGAAATCAGTCCTGAATATTCATTGGAAGGACTGATGCTGAAGCTGAAACTCCTATACTTTGGCCACCTGAAGTGAAGAACTGACTCATTGGAAAAGAGCCTGATTCTGGGAAAGATTGAAGGCAGGAGGAGAAAGGGATGACAGAGGATGAGATGGTTGCATGACATCACTGACTGGATGGACATGAGTTGGAGCAAGCTGCAAGAGTTGGTGATGGATGGGGAACCCTGGTGTGCTGCAGTCCATGGGATCGCAAAGAGTTGGACATGACTGAGTGACTGAACTGAACTGAAATGAGTAAAAGTGTTACATTTAAATATGCCTATATGTAGGGTTGCGATACATCCACATTTAAATTAGAACCCAACCAACATATAATCTATTTCCGTAATTCTCCATAATATGAATAATTATGTTAATAATTGAACATAATGGAGATTCTAGAAAAAACATGTTTTAATACTTGAGTTTTGTGCCTTATTCATTCTAAATATTGATATCTTGTTGTTGTTCAGTTGCTAAATCATGTCCGGCTCTTTGTGACCCCATAGACTACAGCATGCCAGGCTTCCCTGTCCTTCACTATCTCATGGAGTTTGCTCAAGCTCATGTCTATTGAGTCAAATGATGCCATCCAACCATCTCTTCCTCTGTCAACTCCTTTTAATCCTACCCTCAGGATTTCCCAGCATCAGGATCTTTTCCAGTGAGTTGGCTTCTTCATATCAGGTGGCCAAAATTTTAGTTTCACCTTTAGCATCAGCACAGCTTTAGCATCAGTCCTTCAAATGAATATAAGGGTTGGTTTCCTTTAGGACTGATTGGTTTAATCTCCTTGCAGTCCAAAGGACTCTCAAGAGTCTTCTCCAGAAATACAATTCAAAAGCATCAATTCTTTGGCACTCAACCTTCTTTGTGGTCCAACTCGCACATCCACACATGACTACTGGAAAACCATAGCTTTGAGTATATGGACCTTTGTTGGCAAAGTGACGTCTCTGCTTTTTAACATGTTGTCTAGGTTTGTCACAGCTTTTCTTCCAAGGAGCAAGTGTCTTTTAATTTCATGGCTGCAGTCACTGTCCACAGTGATTTAGAACCCAAAAAATAAACTCTGCCATTTTTTCCCCATCCATTTGCCATGAAGTGATGGGACTGGATACCATGATCTTAGTTTTTCTGAATGTAGAATTTTAAGCCAGCTTTTTCACTCTCCTCTTTCACTTTCATCAAGGGGCTTTTTAGTTCCTCTTTGCTTTCTGTCATTAGCATAGTATTATCTGAATATCTGAGGCTGTTGATATTTCTCCTGGCAATCTTGATTCCAACTTTTGAGTCATCCAGCCCAGCATTTCACATGATGTACTCTGCATGTAAGTTAAACAAACAGGTGAAAATATGTGGCCTTGATGTACTCCTTTCCTAATTTGGAATTGGTCCATAGTTCCATAACTGGTTCTAACTGTTGCATCTTAACCTTCATACAGGTTTCTCAGGAGGCAGGTACAATGATCTGGTATACCAATCTTGAGAATTTTCCACAGTTTGTTGTGATCCACACAGTCAAAGGTTTTAGTGTAGTCAATGAAGCAGAAGTAGGTTTTTTTTTTTCTGGAATTCCCTTTCTCTTTCTATGATTAAGCAGATGTTGGCAATTTGATCTCTTTCCTCTACCTTTTGTAAATCCAGCTTGTATATATGAAAGTTCTTGATTCATGTACCTTTGAAGCCTAGCTTGAAGAATTTTGAGCATTATCTTGCTAGCACATGAAATGAGTGCAGTTTTACATGAGGCAGTTTGAACATCTTTCGGTATTGCTTTCTTTGGGATTGGGATGAAAACTGAGTTTGCCAGTCCTGTGGCCATTGCTAAGCTTTCCTGATTTGCTGGCATACTGAATGCACTACTTTAACAACATCATCTTTTAGGATTTTAAATAGTTCAACTAGAATTCTATCACCTCCATTAGCTTTGTTCATAATAATGCTTCCTAACGCCCACTTGACTTCACACTCCAGGATGTTTGGTTCTAGGTGAATGACCACACCATCATGGATATCCGGGTCATTAAAACCTTTTTTGTACAGTTCTTCTTTGTATTTTTGCCACCTTTTCGTAATCTCTTCTGCTTCTGTTATTTCTGTCCTTTATTGTGTCCACCTTTGCATGAAATGTTTTCCTTGGTATCTCCAATTTTCTGAGGAGATCTCTAGTCTCTCCCATTCTATTGTTTTCCTCTATTTCTTTGCATTGTTCACTTAAGGCTTTCTTATCTCTCTTTGCTGTTCTCTGAAACTCTGCATTCAGTTTGGCGTATCTTTCCTTTTCTCCTTTGTCTTTTACTTCTCTTCTTTTTTTAGCTATTTATAAGACCTCCTCAGACAACCACTTTGCCTTCTTGGATTTCTTTTTCTTTGGGATGGTATTGGTCACTGCCTCCTGTACAATGTTACATACTGATATCTTGATATATATTAAAAATTATGCAAATTAGGATCATATGTAATGAGAGTGTTTATTCCTAAAGAGTTCATTGGTGATTTTTATTCAGGAAACAAATGAGGCTTAAGAACCTAGTCCTGGGAAAAAATCAACCTTAACTCAGTGGTTCTTGTTTCCTCATCCCATTAGAATACTGATTTGGTTTAGCACACCATTCTCAGTCAAGCAGCAAATATTACATTAAAACTGTAACAATGGAAAGCGGATCTCTCTTTTTAAAATTCTGTTAAATTCCTAGATTCTTCAATTCTTCCTATGTCACATTTCAACTACCAATTCAAATTTGAAAAAGGAAATTATTCTAAAATATCAAAAATTGTCTCCTGTGAATGAGGAAGAAAATTTACAACATTAATAGTTAATACTGCAGACCAAAGACAGGGAATGAAACCTATTGACTCTCTCCAACATACATATTTTAACAAGAAACATATATATCCATGATCCAGTTGTAACCAATTTGTATGTTACCCAGGTTATTTTGTTTTCTAAAATAATCCTGCCTATGATACAATAATGAAGACCATAAATGTGCTCCCCAGCTAAGCCCTATGGCTTGAAATGCATTATAAAATATATAAAAATATTTACTGAATGAGAAGAAAATATTAACATAAAATTTGTATTATTACATTATGAAGCTTGTGATGCATTCCTTTTTTATGCTCATAAAGAAGAAGTCATCTTATGAAGTCATCCTTCATCATAAAGGGGAAGTCATCTTAAAATAGTTTGGGTTTGTCTCCTTTCCCATTTTCATACCTAAGTATAATAATCACACACAAAAATTCACATGGGGATTTATGTTTTTCAAAAGGTTCCCTTTTCATATTCCTAATTTATAATGTATTTGAAACAGTGTTATTATTTCCTTGCCATTGGAGCTTTTTCACATGAGCATATGCATTGTGATCTAGAAAAAATTGCTTAAAAACCAGTGAACATTCTGATAGCTTATTTACGTTCACATGCCATATATTTCTATTGTTAGCTTGTATATAAATTTTGGGTTTGTGATTAGTTCTAGTGGTTGCTAATTTTACTTTTAATAATTTAAACAGTTCCTGGTAAACTTACCTTCTCTATCTTCCTTTTATATTCATTAATACTCATGTCTTATCAAACACTCCTGAATGAATTTTTTGACTCACTGAGGTTTTACTAAGTTTCTGAGCAAGAATCCATATCAAATAAAGTGACATATTCATCTGTGATGGATTTCTGCATGGATCTGGTGAAATCCTGGAAGGGCCACTGGAATCAATGGATCATGTTCTTTATGTTCAAGGTACAGATTGCCTAGGTTCGTCACACACCGGAGCTCTTGGTTTTGCTTAAACTTGCTTTGATTCAAATAGTCCCACACACATACAAGACAAACACTACCAAGGGATTTATTTTCCTCAAGAAGCTGTGCAATACCAGCCAAAGAAAGCAAACATCAAGGAAAAAAAATCTCTTATGATGTAACTATAACTCACTCTCAAAATTCTATTTCTCCCTCTTCCAGAGAATAATTGAAGGCAGTTCAGTGGTCAAAGGTCAATCTATGCCTAAAAGGATTTATTGCAGAACTTCTTGACTTTTTTTTCACCACGTTTGAAAAATAAGATTAAAAACTCCTTATTTGCCTGAAACAAAAAGAGTTCCTGCATGAGGGCAATAATCTGTCATTCTTTTCCTTCACATTCTTCCTAAAAGGGAAAGAGAAAAGCTACACTGTCTTTTGTACTGGGATTTTGTTCTTTCTTTCTTTGAAATAGTCTCATCTATAAAAATGTTATAATTTTTATTCATTTGTTATCAATTTAATGATATTACTGTTTATTAGAAAAGTAACTTTAGCCTGAAGTAAAATTCATTAATATTTTATAATAAATTTTAATATGAGTAGTACACTTTACTGTACACAACTCCAGGAAGTGCAATATATGTGGATTACAATGTGAATGCCCACCAAGAAATTACGTAGCTAATGTAGCACTGTAGCAGTTTAAATAATATAACAAATGACATTATCATGGAATGAAAAAGAGAAAGAGAAGGAAGAAAGGAAAGAAAAAGAAGAAAGGATATACAAAACTTTAAATTCTGTATATATGCCTCATAATATCATTTCCCTATCCTCAGAATAAAAAAAAACTATTTTTATTTCATTATTTTGAGTCTAGAAAGCTTTCTTGGACTAAATGCAATGTGAGCCTCAAACCAAATTCTGTAAAATAGCATATAAACTTATTGTACAAACAAGTATATTGAAAGAAAAGATATATATACTGTTTTGGATGATAATTTTTCCTGAGAAAATATTTTCATGAGTTAAAGGCAAACTACTTAGAAACATATGGATTAAATTTTTTCTTCAAATACACAAGGGTTTAAAGAAATATAAGTTTGAGCATTTGGCAAAATACTTGAGAAATTTTTTGAAAAGTTATCTGGCTTAAAATATGACCGAGTTCACCCATCCCTTTCAGAGAGCAGCTGTTGATGTGTCATTAAAGCAGAAAAAAAAAAAAAAAAATGGTCAGTTCAGCTGTGTCTGCAAGCAGGCGTGTCAGATGTAGATATTTAGGCAGGAGGTCACTTTATGTGTGTGTCTGCATTGCCAAAAAAAGAACGAAAAACGTTCAAAGTCTAGTAGCAAATTTGTAAACTTATATTGGTAGGTGAAGTATTTACAGAACATAGCACATTCTTTTCAAAGAATACATTTTTGGAATGGCAACAATGAAGATTTCATCTTCATGGAGAACCCATTTATACATTTTATGGGATGGGCAAATGTGCCAAGCCTGCCAGCATGAAATAATTGGCAGCAAGGGTGAGAAAAAGAAAAAAAAAATTCATTTTAATGGTGAATTTAAATCTCAGGAATTCCCAGACTGATTCTTCCTTAGGGGAAATGCAAGCAGTGAGCCACTTGTTGAATAGAAATTTTCAATGGCTGAGATCAAAAGCAAGCCTCAGCAGTGTTGCCCAAAAGGCAGGACAGGCTGAGGAAATAAGCAGCACAGGGTTGGTTGCTTAGGTGGTTTGATTTATGAAGCTGCTGAATGACTGTTGATCAGTCAACCACCATCATTCATTATTGTCCTGAATATTAGTTTTTAAAAGGTTATAGTTTAAGCCATTGTAAAACAATTTTAATTTTCCAGTTAGTGATTTAGCAGGGAATAAATTATAGGATTGAAGATGAATGAGCACTCCCCATAGTAAGCCTTGCTCAATCTACAATTTTTCCAAGATGTGGTCTTGATACAAGGTGGTAGATATGGCCACTGATGTGCTCTGTACTCTTTCTTCAAGTGGGTATTCAGCAAGGTATACTCAGAAAAACCCTAGCTGGGAAAGTAAAGTGCTCTAGTGTGGAAGGTTAAGTAAGGGCCATTAGAAGAAAGTAACAGTATTATGCCTTTTATTTGGAGGTTTATAGTTTTTCAAAACTTTCAAATATATTATTCATGGATTTGATCCTTACAGCAGCCCTAGATTCCTGACTGAACTGAATAGAAATAATAACCATATCAGCACAAGGTGTTTATATGATTTACCGTGATGTTGACTTGTAGACCCTGTCTCTATTCAAATTGTAGTAGTCATTCTTCATCTCTCCAGGTTGTTTGCTTACATCAAGGATTGTGTATTAATTTCAGTTTCAGCTAAATGAGCATGTTTGATAGTTTGTTTCAAACTTCAAAGAAAGATCCAAAGGTTTTTTTCCTTGTATATGCCTTACATTTTTTACCCTTAGAAAAATAACTGTTCTTACACAGTCTCCAAGCCATATTCTACTTGATGAGTAATTGGTGAGTCTATCGTATAGATTTTCCTTGCTGCAAGAGAGTGAGAAATGAGTGTGGCTCTGGATTGGGCATATTTAGTTCAGCCAGCCTACAGCATCTATCACAGACCCAGTTTTATAACTCACTGGAAGAATGAGTGGGGCAGTTATGGTCCTATCTAGACTAGTGATGACTATCAGGAGGCTCTCATGCTCACCTAACTTCATGATATGATTGAAAATTTTATTTCTAATGCTGTCTTTTAGTCATTCAAATTAGAGGATTAGGAAAACTGAAAAAAAAAAACAAAAAACAAAAACAAAAACTGGCAACTAGATAGTTTTTTAACAAGCCCATTTACTTCCACCTGAATAATAGTACAAGGGACAGAGAGTGAGGATTGATGGAGGACATCACTTCATGGGAAGGACTGTATTTTACATCTTTTAGAGCTGGGACAAAAATTCACAGCAGAATGAGGCATTTAAATTCTAGGAACTAGTATGTTAGTTCTCTTTCTGATTACCCATTTTGAACTCCTCTTAAATGCCCAGAAAAAAAGAAAAAACTCTACAGCTTAAGAGATAAAGGTATACTTGGGTACAATAGACAGAATTGCATCTGATTATCTCTGCTTTCACAGTATATAGTGAAATGTGCTAAATGATGCAGGGAAATCTTTCTTGCTTAAGCTCTGAAATTAACATTGTATTATGTCTTTGCACCTCAATTTCCTCTTTAGTTTTTTTGAATGACTGATATATAAGGTATATAAACTCACTTTGAAATTTCAAAATATTACATATATATTATGAATATATTAGAAATGCTATGGAATATATCCGATTTCTTAATTATACAGACATAATATTTAATAGCTTCAAATGCTAGGGATATTCTCCTTGACATCTTCTATACCATAAACAGGTAAAAATATGATTCTTTTTTCTCTATAAGTTTTAATGAAAACAGTTTCATATTTATTTAAACTATGAGTTTTGAACTTTTATATTTTCTTAATTGGCATTTGTAGAAATGAAGTTTATCAATGGCCTAGAGCAAGAGAAGAGCTTACAAATCGAAAATAATAGCATGATGAATACCACTAGGAAAACTCACCATTTTGGTAGAGATTGATGAAGCTTCAACTGTAATTCTTAATATAGATACACTTTGCAAGCATTTGCCTTTTTGTTTATATCAGGCATCTGAGCATTTCTGTTTTGGAGAGAATACTCTCCAGTATGAGTCTTCATGAGAAGAAATATTCTCTACCTAAATATGTAAGACAAGGGAGACAAATATAGTCTCTTCCTTTCATGAGTCATTTGGGCATGGATAGTGCCCTATACTTGGCCAATCAGATCCTTATTAGAGATTTTGGATCTTAAATTTGTGACACTAAGATGTAGAAACTGTTGCAAAGTCATTCTTGGAAAAGGAGACATGGTAACAGGTAGCAGTGATGGTAGCCTTCTGAGCCTAGCAATAGTACGGTATGCCAAGTGGCAGAAATGTCACCTCTGTTGCTACTGATAGTTTATGAATTTGGCTATTTGTGGGCCTGGCCTTGGTTGTACTTCTTTTTCTCTACTTCTCTTAGCACCTGCCTGTTTACTAAAATATTGTCAGGTGTATCCATCAGTTTGGTGAGCTACTTAATATATTGTATTTTGTTTTGTTTGTGGTCATTAGTTTTTATTCTTCACAAGACTCCCACCTGATCCTTACACAGATATCTATGTGAATGTATCTATTTGCTAGCTTCTTAATGCCACATGTAAAACAAATTCATGGAGAAGGCAATGGCACCCCACTCCAATATTCTTGCCTGGAAAATCCCATGGGTGGAGGATCCTGATAGGCTGCAGTCCATGGGGTCGCTAAGAGTCAGCACGACTGAGCAACTTCACTTTCACTTTTCACTTTCATGCATTGGAGAAGGAAATGGTAACCCGCTCCAGTGTTCTTGCCTGGAGAATCCCAGGGACGGACGGGTAAGCCTGGTGGGCTGCCGTCTATGGGGTCGCACAGTGTCGGACAAGACTGAAAAACAAATTCATGCCTTATTAATGATAACTCTCCCATGTACTTTAGTATCTCAGTTCAGTTCAGTCACTCTGTCATGTCCGACTCTTTGCGACCCCATGGACTGCAGCACACCAGGCTTTCCTGTCCATCACCAACTCCTGGAGCTTGCTCAAACTCATATCTATCCAGTTGGTAATGCCATCCACGGAGAAGGCAATGGCAACCCACTCCAGTACTCTTGCCTGGAAAATCCCATGGATGGAGGAGCCTAGTAGGCTGCAGTCCATGGGTCGCTAAGAGTCGGGCACGACTGAGCGACTTCACTTTCACTTTTCACTTTCATGAATTGGAGAAGGAAATGGCAACCCACTCCAGTGTTCTTGCCTGGAGAATCCCAGGGACGGGGGAGCCTGATGGGCTGCCACCGTCTATGGGGTCGCACAGAGTCAGACACAACTGAAGCGACTTAGCAGTAGCAGCAGCAATGCCATCCAACCATTTCATCCTCTGTCATCCCCTTCTCCTCCTGTCTTCAATCTTTCCCAGCATCAGGGTCTTTAACAATGAGTAAGTTCTTTGCATCAGATGGCCAAAGTATAGAAGTTTCAGCTTCAGCATCAGTCCTTCCAATGAATATTCAGGACTGATTTCCTCTAAGATTGACTGGTTTGATCTCCTTGCTGTCCAAAGGACTCTCAAGAGTTTTCTCAAACGCAACAGTTCAAAAGCATCAATTTTTCAGTGCTCAGCTTTCTTTATGGTCCAACTGTCACATCCATACATGACTTCTGGTAAAACCATAGCTTTGACTAGGTGGACTTTTCGGCAAAGTAATGTCTCTGCTCTTCAATATGTTGTCTAAGTTTGCTGTAGCTTTTTTCCCAAGGAGCAAGCATCTTTTAATTTCATGGCTGCGGTCACCATCTGCAGTGATTTTGGAACCCAAGAAAATAAAGTCTGTCACTGTTTTCATTGTTTCCCCATCTATTTGCCATGAAGTGATGGGACCAGATGCCCTGACCTTAATTTTTTGAATGTTGAGTTTTAAGCCAATTTTTTTTACTCTCCTCTTTTACTTTCATCAAGAGGATCTTTAGTTCCTCTTCACTTTCTTCCATAAAGGTGGTGTCATCTGCATATCTGAGGTTATTGAGTACTTTAGTATCTACTCTGTGATTATTTTAAAACACTAAGAAGTTATTTAATAGATGACAGAATGAGAGCTGTGTCTTCCAAAAGTAATAAAAGGAACAAGCAAACAAACAAAAACCCATAAATTATATATCATTCAGTGAATCATCTCAGTACTTTGGAAAAATCAAGTAATATGTTAACTATTTGGTTATAACTTTTGCTTTAAAATATTTAAATATTTACAAATAAATAACACCATTACCTTTAGGAAAGAATCAGAAAATCATTCAAGTTGAAAAATAAATAAAGCCAATATAAATATTTAGACTAGCATTTCTAGCCTCATTTTTATGTTACATTATTTTTTTTCAGGAAATAACTTTGTATTTTATATTGGACTATAATTAACAAGGTTGTATTAGTTTCAGGTGTACAGCAAAGTGATTCAGTTATACATATAGGTGTATGTATTCTTTTTCTAATTCTTTTCCCATCTAAGTAGTTACCTAATATTGTATTTAGATTTTTACATGAAATATCCTTGTGCTATACAGTAGGTCCTTGATGGTTATCCATTTTAAATATAGCAGTATGTACTTGTCAATCCCAAACTCCTTAACTATCCCTTCTGCCCACTCTTCCCCCTGGTAACTAAGTTTGTTCTGAGTTTGTGAGTCTGTTTCGTAAATAAGTCCATTTGTATATATATATATATATTTTTTTTTTAGATTCCACATATAAATGATGTTATATAATATTTCTTCTCCTCTGATTCATTTCACTCAGTATGATAATCTTAGGCCCACCGATTTTGCTGCAAATGACATTCTTTCATTCTTTTTAATGGTTAATATTCCATTGTATTATATATATGTACACGTCTTGTCCATTCCTCTTTTGATGTATATTTAGGCTGCTTCCATATCTTGACTACTGTAAACAGTTCTACAGTGAACGTTGGGGTGTGTGTATCCTTTCACATACATGTTTTTCTCCAGATATATGCCTGGCATTATGTTGTAGAATCATAAGGTATCTCTATTTTTAGGTTTTTAAGGAAACTCCATACTGTTCTCAATAGTGGCTATATCAATTTACATTCCCACTAACAGTGTAGGAGAGTTCCCTTTTCTCCACATCCTCTCCGACATTTATTGTTTGTCAATTTTTTTGATGATGGCCATTCTGATTGGTGTGAGGTGATACCTCATTGTAGTTTTAATGTCCATTTGTCTAATAATTAGCAACATTGAACACCTTTTCAGGTGCCTCTTGGTCATCTGTATGCTTTTTGAGAAATATATATTTAAGTCTCTGCCCATTTTTTGATTGGGTTGTTTGTTTTGATAACATTAAGCTGCATGAGCTGTTTTTAAACTTTGGAGGTTAATCCCATGCTGGTCACATCATTTGCAAATATTTTCTCCCACTGTGTGGGCTATCTTTTCGTTTTATGGTTTCCTTTCCTGTGCAAAAGCCAAAGAAAGAAAGAAATACAGATCAATGGAACAGGATAGAAAACCCAGAGATAAAACCACACACCTATGGACCTATGGTCAATTAACCTATGACAAAGGAGGCAAGATTATACATTGGACAATCTCTTCAACAAATGATTCTGGGAAATCTGGAAAGCTACATGCAAAGAAAAAATGAAATTAGAACATTCTTTAACACCATTCACAAAAATAAGCTCAAAATGGATTAAAGACCTAAATATGAGATGAGACACTATAAAACTCTTGAAGACAGACATACAGATGGCTAACAAACACGTGAAAAGATGCTCAACATCACTCATTATCAGACAAATGCAAATCAAAACCACTATGAGGTACCATTTCACGCCAGTCAGAATGGCTGCAATCCAAAAGTCTACAAGCAATAAATGCTGGAGAGGGTGTGGAGAAAAGGGAACCCTCTTACACTGTTGGTGGGAATGCAAACTAATACAGCCACTATGGAGAACAGTGTGGAGATTCCTTAAAAAACTGGAAATAGAACTGCCTTATGATCCAGCAATCCCACTGCTGGGCATACACACTGAGGAAACCAGAAGGGAAAGAGACACGTGTACCCCAATGTTCATCGCAGCACTGTTTATAATAGCCAGGACATGGAAGCAACCTAGATGTCCATCAGCAGATGAATAGATAAGAAAGCTGTGGTACATATACACAATGGAGTATTACTCAGCCATTAAAAAGAATACATTTGAATCAGTTCTAATGAGGTGGATGAAACTGGAGCCTATTATACAGAGTGAAGTAAGCCAGAAAGAAAAACACCAATACAGTATACTAACGCACATATATGGAATTTAGAAAGATGGTAACAATAACCCTGTGTACGAGACAGCAAAAGAGACACTGATGTATAGATCAGTCTTATGGACTCTGTGGGAGAGGGAGAGGGTGGGAGATTTGGGAGAATGGCATTGAAACATGTATAATATCATGTATGAAACGAGTTGCCAGTCCAGGTTCGATGCACAATACTGGATGCTTGAGGCTGGTGCACTGGGACGACCCAGAGGGAGGGTATGGGGAGGGAGGAGGGAGGAGGGTTCAGGATGGGGAACACAGGTATACCTGTGGTGGATTCATTTTGATATTTGGCAAAACTAATACAATATTGTAAAGTTTAAAAATAAAATAAAAAAAAACTCTTAAAGAAAAACATAAGAGGAACGCTCTTTGACATTAATCACAGTGATATATTTTTCTGCTTGTCTCCCAGAGAAATGGAAAACAAAAAACAAAAATAAAGAAATGGGACCTGGTTATGTTATATTTCAAGTATCAACTCTGCATCTGATGCTTCCTGTTTCCTTGGGAAATGTATTCTTCTCAGTGGGCTATGTTTATTTAATTTTAAAAAGTAAGTGGTGGATTGAAAGTTTCTAAACTTTTCTTTCAATTTGGAAGTTCTGTGAATATGATATATATGTAACAGATATTTAGCCAACAAATCTTTCATCCTCTTCTTAAAGGGCATATATTGAAATTGATGGTGTATATATATATATATATATACACACACACACACATATATATAGATATATATACATGTATATATGTGTGTGTGTGTGTGTGTGTGTGTGTAATTACATATTAGAAAGCAGTGATCCTGCCATGTGTGAAATAGACAGCTAGTCGGAAGCTGCTGTATAACATAGGGAGCTCAGCTCTGTGCTCTATGATGACCTAGAGGTGTGGGGTGGGGAGCGTGGGAGGGAGGCTTAAGATGAAGGAGATATATGTATACTTACAGCTGATTCACTTTGATGTACAGCAGAAATAAACACAACACTGTAAAGTAAATATCCTCTGATTAAAAATGTTAATAAAATTTTTTCAAAAATGTATTCAGTGGGGGAGAAAAAAAGAAAGCAATGATCATCAGGATGAACAAGCTAAGATATATCCATTGTAGCATGATTTTTAAAAAATGGAACACTTCCACCTAACCAACATAGATTTCTTCCCTTCATCTCACCAACTGAATTGCTGGCTTCTAACTTTCACAATAAAACTAATGTTAGTAAACATATTTTAAGGCACCTTTTAGTAAGTATAGGCATTGTCAAAATGCAAATTTGGAATCCTATATAAGAATGAGGACAAGAATTTGAGGTTCCTCTCTTTAAAACTTGACCATTCATTAATGTCACTATTTCTTTGAAAATATTAGATATTCATATTATTAGGTATTCATTATTAATAACTATAATGCCTAACATAGTGAGGCTAGAAAATGGTGCACAAAGATAGAAGAGGTGAAGTTCTTATTCTTAGGAAATGTGTAGTCTCAGCTTCACATGAAGAAGAATGTGTAGAATAGGACAGAGCAATATAATTGTATGGCAGATAACTTGTGGATTCAGTATATGGATTTTTGCCACCAACTCAATCTCTGGGACTACATAGGTACTTTGCTTTTGAAAAGAAAAAGCTTATAATGTGACATCAGCCCTTCTCATTCTATTTCAGCAAAGCAAAATAAAAATATTATTTACCTCCTAGACTATTAGTGACTCAGTGAAAGCTGGCAGATGCTGGCCTCTTGGATCTTGCAGCTCAGAGTGAAGTCAGCTTTGGAATTTTTATTATCTGATTCTGGCCTTAAGGGTTGGCTGCAGAAACTGCCTCAGAAGGGGTGAAAGAGAAAACAACTTCTCTTACAGAAAATTTCCACCCTTTTTCAGTGAGTCAGGGTTACTGGGTGGATCTTTGGCAAATCAACCCAGAGATATTTGTTGAATGAAATTAAAAAGAACCTGTTATTTCCAAATTATTATTTCTCAGCTGAAACAATGTGAGAAAATAGAACAAAAGCAAAGTATGCTAAAGAGAAATTAGGAAGTAGATTTAAAAGCTGCTCAACTTTTAAAAGTGAAATTCGCTCAGTAGTGTCCAACTGTTTGTGACCCTATGGACTATACACAGTCCATGGAGTTCTCCAGGCCAGAATATTGAAGTGGGTAGCCTTTCTCATCTCCAGGAGATCTTCTCATCCCAGGAATCGAACCCAGGTCTCCTGCATTGCAGGCAGATTCTTTACCAGCTGAGTCACTAGGGAAGCCCCAAAGTGAAAGTGAAAGGCATTCAACTTTTAAGTAATGCCAAATCACATTTTAATTTATCATTCACTCGTCAAGTATACAGTTTTTTAATGGAAATGATGCATTTGCATAATTAAAAAGTAAAAGTTTTCTCTATAGCTTAAGATAAAAAAACTGAAGTTTTTTTAATGCCTCCACTTACTTCCCAGAGGCTTCCCTGATAGCTCAGTTGGTAAAGAATCCTCCGGCAATGTAGGAGACCGTGGTTCGATTCCTGGGTTGGGAAGATCCGCTGGAGAAGGGATAGGCTACCCATTCCAGTATCCTTGGACTTCCCTCGTAGCTCAGCTGGTAAAGAATCCGCATGCAATGGGGGAGACCTGGGTTTGTTCCCTGGGTTGGGAAGATCCCGTAGAGAAGTGAAAGGCCACCCATTCCAGTATTCTGGCCTAGAGAATTCCTTGGACTGTATAGTCCATGGGGTCACAAAGAGTCGGGCATGACTGAATGACTTTCACTTTCACTTCCTTCCCAGTGCCCAACTTCCCAGATCCAAGTGTTTTCAAATGTTTCAGCTGTTTCTTCTGGTCTTCACTTTCATATATCTAAATAATAAAAGCTAACATCATGACAACCAGTCCCATCACTTCATGGCAAATAGATGGGGAAACAATGAAAACAGTGACAGACTTTATCTTCTTGGGCTCCAAAATCACTACAGATGGTGACAGCAGCCGTGAAATTAAAAGATGTTTGCTTCTTGGGAAAAAAGCTATGATAAACCTTGATAGCATATTAAAAAGCAGAGACATTACTTTGCCAACAAAGGTCTGTATAATCAAAGCTATGGTTTTTCCAGTAATCATGTATGGATGTGAGAGTTGGACTATAAAGAAGGCTGAGTGTTGAAGAATTGATGCTTTTGAACTGTGGTGTTGGAGAAGACGCTTGAAAGTCCCTTGGACTGCAAGAAGATCGAACCAGTCAGTCCTAAAAGAAATCAGTCCCAAATATTCATTGGAAGGACTGATACTGAACCTGAAGCTCCAAAACTCTTCACTTTGATGTGAAGAGCTGACTCATTTTTAGAGGCAGCAGGACTGATTACATCAATTATTCTCAAAGTGTTGTTCCTTCAGCACCAGTGTTGGCATCACCTGGGAACTTCTTAGGAGCACAAATTTATTGTGCCCTGCCCCAAACTTGTGAACAACTTTGGGGGCGGAGTCCAGAAATCAGTGATTTAATTAGACTTCTAGGTGATTTTGATGTATATTAACATTTGAGACCCATCGTTCTCTTAGAACGCACGTGTACTCAGTCATACTGACTCTTTGCAACCTCATGAACCATAGACCGCCAGGCTTCTCTGTCCTTGGGATTTTCCAGGCAAGATATTGGAGTAGGTTGCCATTTCCTTCTCCTGGAAGAGCTCTTTTACATTTGGACCTTATGATGGACTAGTGAAAATGAAATGAAGATGCTGAGACTGATTTGTTAACATATTAAGGTAGATGTCAGAAGACTCAGAAAAGTGGGCATGTTAGAAGAGAATGATTGTATGATATCAGAAACTATGTTACCCACCTGGCCCAAAGGTCATTTTCTTTCCTAAGATAATTAAAATGAATTAGTGAGAGGACATAAGCATCTTTGAAGATGTTGTCCATGTTGTCATCTATAATATAGTGTTGATAGCAAGAAGTGCTATCCTAGAATTGAACTTCTTATTAACAATAGAGCTGATCAGTTCCTATAATAGGAAAAAAAAAAAAAAGTGATGATACCTAATCATCAAAGTGTATATAATTACCATAATGGCAAGAAAGGTATGGCAGTCCTGATCCTCCAATCTGTAAGAAGCTATTGTGATGACTAATAGATCATGTTTTTCCCAGTAGTAAGAGATATGAGCTGCCAACTATTGTTTGACTTGTGCAACCAGAAAGAAATAATTGAAAAAAAATATGTCGCTAGAAAAATATCCAAGTAAATAAATAAATTAAATTCCTACCACAGCATAAAATCATAATTTCTTGCCCAATTTCTACATTTGAGCCAAATTACAAACTCAGAACTTATTATTCTCACAGTAATATGGGTTCTTTTGAAGAGCTTCATAGTCTTAGTTCAGAACTATATACATATATACTATTCACATGAAACCTTTCCCAAAGGAACTAGAATATAGGCATCATGAGAATGTAGAAACTCAACCTTCAAGAGTTGTGCCCTACAATGTTTGAACTGAGACTGCCTGTGAATCTGACTTACCTTGATGTACCTCGGTTAGGGTGGAGTAGTATTATTATCAAGGCCAGGTAATAAACTAAGTATTGTCCCAAATTCATTTCACAATGATGTCAATGGGATGGTGGATTCATCTGGTGGTCATTTTCCCAGCTCACAAGTATGTACTTGGAAGGGTTATACTAAGAGGCAGGCCTAACTTGCATTGCATCTCCAGTCTGTGGAATAGGAGCTATTAGAATAGTAAAAATTTCAACTGCATGTCCTTAAAATTTCTCTTCTCCACCTTCTCTCAACATATTAAATCAGAAGCAAAAGCCAGGAGGAATTATAAAGATTGGTGCCATCCTCAAAGAATTACAAGTGTGGTTATCTTTATCATATTAATTAATTCACCTCCTGCATCCTGGAAGAAATCAGATTGATATGGAAAATGATAATAGATTACCCTGAACTAAATTTAGTATTAGCTCCAATTACAGTTGCTTTGCCAGATGTAATATTTCTGTGTGTTAATATAGCATCTTGCACCTGGTTTATTTGATCTAACCATAAAATATGATCTGCAGCAGCTTGCTTTTATATGAGAGGGACAGCAGTACACACTGCCTTTGTCCAAGGCTTTTGTTAATCCTCCTCCTTGCTATCACTGTATTGTGTAAAGAAGTTAGTTAGTTTTATGTTTTGTAGAATATTCTGCTGATCAAATATGTCCATGACGATAGGCTAATTTAACTCAGTAGACAAGAAATGCTGAGTTCTCTGAGTCTGCTAATGAGATAATGTCAGAGTATAGAAGCTAAACCCTAGAAAGATCTATGGGCCTACTGTATCAGTGAATATTTTAGGGATCAAATGATCAGGAGCATACCATGGTAAATGACAGGTTACTATATCCTGAATATCCTGACATTGAAAGAGAGACATAGTGCTTTTTGGACCTCTTTGAGTTTTGGAGAAGTGTATTTTCTAATTGAGAATCCTTCTGTGACCTATTTATTCTATGACTCTGAAGGCTACAGATCTTGAATGAAACTGTAAACGAGTCAGGGCTCTGCAACAGGTCCAGAGTGCAGTATAAATTTCTCTGCCACTTGACAGATCTGATGGAGCTAGAGATATCCCTGGAAGACAGGGATAGGTTGATAAGAATTCTACAAGGATTTGTGATCAAACACTATAGGAAATGGCAGTATGGATCTCTAGTGTTCTTGAAAAGAAATAGTAAGATGGTAGATCTATGCTATATCGATTGTTGCAATTCACATATAGTCCAAATATTCCTATTGAGAAGCAAACAATATAGGCTGGATTGAAGAAAAATGTAGCTATGTACTGCTTACAATAAACACACTTCAAATCACACCAATAAGTCCAAAACAAAAAAGATAGAGACAGATTTATTAGGCTAACAGCTAACAGTAAAAGTGTAGTTATACTAAAGTAGATTTAATAGCAAAAAATTATCATAGATATTAAGGATTCCTCTTTAATAATGAAGAGACCAATTTTTAAAGATAACATAATTCCCAATGCTTATATACCTAATAACAATGCTGCAAAATACACTAAGTAAAAACTGATGCAACAGCAAAGAATAAGGGAGCAAACATGCAATGTAGCTGGAGATATAAACAACCTACTCTAAACAGGTGATAGAATAAGTAAATAATCAGTAAGGGACAGAGACTTGAAAAACACTATTAACTGGAATTAATTGGCATTTATAGAACTGCCATTTCAAATAGATTGTACATTTTTTCTCAATTGCACACAGAATATTTATCAAAAAATCCATATTTGGGCCCGTAAGTGTATATTATTTTAAAATAATTTAATTAATAAAACATATTGTGTGATCATAATGGAATTAACTTAGAAAACAATAACAAAGATAATTTGGAAAACTACCCCAAACTTGAAAAATTAAAAAACATACTACTTAATACGTAAGGGCCAAAGAAGAATTCAAAGAGGATATTAGAAAATATTTTGAACTAAATTAAAATTAAAACACTACATAATATACAAATTTGTGGGCTACAGTTAAAGTATTATTTGAGGAAATTTTATAGTGCCAAATGTAGAAAGAAAATGAAGGTCTCATAATAGTGAGTTTAGTGACTTTAGCTTCTGTCTTAAAAGGCCAGAAAGGGAAGAGCTGGTTAAACAAAGCAAATGGAAAGAGATGATGAGAGTAGAAAACAAATAACTGGAAAACAAAATAACAGAAAAGTCAATGAAACCAAAAACTGTTTCTTTGAAGAGATCAATGATCTTGATAAAGTTTCAGTTGGGTAAGTAGACTCATAAAGGAGAAACATTGGGAGGATGCACAAAGTACAGATATTACCTCAGAAATGGGTGTGGTGACATCACTACAGATTTTAGAGGTGTTAAAAGACTAGTAAGGGAATGTTAGCAATACCTTTTTGCCAATAAACTTGACAATTTAGATAAAATTGACAAATTGCTAGAAATATACAAATTAAGAAAGCTCTCTGGAAAATGAATCAATAACCTAAATTAACCCCATGACTATTTAAGAAGTGAATCAGAAGTTAAAACTCATTGCCCAAAGAAAATTGTCACCTCAGATGGCTTTTTTACTTTTACTGGGGAATTCTACATTTAGTACAATTTTATTAAATCAAACCAAAAATTTCCAGAAGTGAGAAAAAGAAACCCTACAACATTATTTGTTGGAAAACTTTTTTTTTTTTTCATGGCCTGTTCTTATTTAGAATTTAATATTCTGTGATTCAATAGATTTCTTATTTGTTTGATCTAGTTTTAGTTGTGTTTATTTCATGTTTAACTAAAAATATCATGTTTATTCATGTAAAGAATCTGCCTGCAAATGAACCGCCCCAGATCAATTCCTGGGTCAGGAAGATCTGCTGGAGAAGGGATAGGCTACCCACTCCAATATTCTGGGGCTTACCTTGTTGCTCAACTTGTGAAGAATCCACCCACAATGTGAGAGAGACCTAGGTTTGATCCCTGGGTTGGGAAGATCCTCTGGAGAAGGGGAAGGCTACCCATTCCGGTATTCTGGCCTGGAGAATTCCATGGACTATATAGTCCCTGAGGTCGCAAAGAGTCAGACACGACTGAGTGACTTTCACTTCACTGCATACATGTGGAAACAGATTTATGTAAATACACAGACACATGTAATCTGGTTATCAAAAGACAGTTATGATATTATTCTGTTACAAGCATGATATTTCATAGGGGGAGAGAAGAATCAGTGAAATGAAAGAAGTTTATGAAAAACCAAGACAGTTTTTATACTAACAGGAATAAAACTATTGAAATACGGGCAAGACATTTGTGGAGAAATCATTTATATTTTTGTTTACTGTCCATAGAGAAGAGGTATAGAAATGGATATTTACATTGTATACATGGATAAGAAGATTCAACATTTTTATAATGTTAATTTTCTTTAAAATCATATATTGAGTCAATGCAGTTCCAATCAAAATTCAAATATTTTTAGAATCTTGATGAACTTATTCTAAAGTACATGTAAAAAAATAAGAGGTGCTTATATACATAAATTTTAAATGACATTTATCAAGTAGCAAAGATTGCTTTTTCCTTTTTTTGTTTTTTTAAACATGATATTCAATGTGGGTGGTATCTACAGTGTGACAGATGCTCTTAATCCTACTGGAGTGTAAGCTGTTATCACCACTTTGGAATATCCTATGAAAATCCTTCTAATGTCTTTGAATGGCTAATATTTCATTAATTTAAAGACTGTGTAAAACATATAACTAAGTTATGAAACATAAAAATAAAAAATACACCCATGAAACAAGTACTCAGGTTTAGAACTAATCCACTTTTACTAGTGTCCTAGGTACTGATATGATGTGCCTGTATTGCATCCTCTTGTCCTCATGCTATTTCCTTCAAAAATAATTTAAATTTTGGATTTTTCTGCTATGTATTTTTTAAATGAAGTTTTAACAAATAGAAATATATTTTGAAATATATATTACTTATTTTACTGTTTTTATGGGAAACCCTATACAGGATGAGGCCATAATGAGAGATATTAAGAGAAAGATTGACTCTTTAAATTATTTAAATGTTTAAATTTTTATAGTGAATTGAATGATGGACCCCCTAAAAGATATATCTACATTTTAATTTCCAGTATCTGCAAATGTTACCTTTTTTGAAAAAAGCATCTCAACAGATGTAATTAAGGATCTAGAGATGAGAGAGACCACCCTAGATTATCTGGGTGGGCCCCAAGATACCACCTGATATCCAGGTATCTGGATACCCCAAGATACCCAGTGCCAAGGGTTTTTAGTGAAAGTTAAACAGAGGGAGACTACACACAGAAGAGAGGCTATGTGATCACCAAAACAGATTGGAATGATGAGGTTATAGAGAAATCCCTGGAGCCAACAGAATATGGAAGAGGAAGAAAATGAATTCTCTCTTAAAGCCTCTGGAGGGAGCATTGCCTTGCTGAATTTCAGATTTCTATCCTTCAGGACTATGAGAGAATAAATTTCAATTGTTTTAAACCATCACATTTGTGGTAATTTGTCCCTGCAGTGTCAGAAAACTAAGTGCAGTGTTTCGAAGTAGTTTAAAACATTTTTTCCATATATATTTCTTTTTGTCCAAAGTTTCTATAATCAATCTGCTTACAATAATTTTATAATAACATAGAGTAATAAAAATTTTAAAAGACATTTAAGAGGATTCCATAATTGCAAATATAGCATGCAAGGGTACTTTTTCTTCTACCTGTGGTTTGGAATGTGAAACTATGACTGCTCAGAAATTAGAAAGACAATCTGAAGTTCTTCTGGAGATTAACACAACTCTTAGCTGTAAGGGAGGTCATAGAGTTCTTTTTCTTCAAGCAGTGTCAGATCCCAGTAAGAAATCAGAATAGTTTTAGTACAATAAAGAGCACAAAGGCAGACGATGTAACAGTAAATGGAAGTTGAAATGCCTGGGGAAAGCGGACTGAAAACTTGATGCTAACCTGGGTTGAGATAAAAAAGGCTTATCTTGATTTTAAGAATGACTTGGAGCAGGTTTTACTCAAACCTGAGTTAATCTCAAATTAAATTACAGTGATTAAGAATACTTGAAAAAAACTATGAACGGAGCCTAACTTTAGCTAGCTTATACTTTTTTTCTAAATTGTTTTGCTAATATTTAAGTACATGATCAGATACTGTACTTTAATTTGCTGTTCGAATAGAAAATTTCCTTTCTATAGGAAAAGCCCAAGTGAGGTGGAAAGATTTGAAAGCTGAAACTAAAACCAAGGCGTCTCCATGCATTTGTTGGCTGCAAACCAAAATCTAGATCAATATATCTATGAAGTGATAGTCTCTGGAATGCTGGCTTTACAACTTCAAATCTGTTGGTAAACATCACCAAATGCTAACTAAGGAAAGTAGGATGTGGTCACTGTCCTCTGGATGGCAAGCATATAGGAAGACAGGGACTCTCACTTATTTTAAAACTACATTCCTTTGACATATTGCATATAAATGTGATTTTGATAAAAAGTTTTATGAAAGAAAAGATACAGGCAATTTTATTAACTTGGCATTCATTTAACTCATGAAAAATACATGAAATTATAGTAAGCAAATTCTAAGTTAGATTAAGTTGATTAATTTCTAGATATCCTCATTTCAAAAATCTTTTCATATAAAATGTGAAATACTTCATATGAAATACTTTTCTTATACTTTGATATTCTCTTCAAAATTAAGCTAAAGTACCTTAATTTATATAAATTAGAGGTGTGTTGGCAACCCACTCTAGTACTCTTGCATGGAAAATCCCATGGACATAAGAGCCTGGTAGGCTGCAGTCCATGGGGTCACAAAGAGTCGGACACGACTGAGCGACTTCACTTAAGTATGATTGAGGCCATATTTTTTTTTTTCAGATGATTATTTTTGGCACTTGTTTTTGTATAAGACATCTTATTATACATAAGCTAAAGAATACATGGTGAAAACATTTCAATTATGTATGTTTTTCCTTATTGAGTTTTCTATTCAGGTTCCATTTATTTGTACAGGTATTGAACAGAACCTAATTAAAGGAAATATTTAAATATTTCATTTCATATCAGATTTTCATATCATGCGTCCTCCTTGTTGACAATAACTGCCAGATGGGAATGTACATGTGTAATCTGGAAATTAGCTATCATCACTATCCCTAAAGGTTTAAATCTCTTTGTATGCATTCTTTTCCCACATCTCGGAAAATCCCAAGAGGAACTTTATATCACCAAGGTCCCTTCTGGCTCTATTTTTCTACTTCTACTTAATTAGTTTACTGCATAGATTATCTTCCTTTTCCCCATATGTAGTTCTTGTTAGACCTCACATGGACCCAGATGTCAACCTCAGATCATTTTCTTAATGTTCACAGATATAACCTCTTTCACTTAAAACTGTGCTTGTGTGTAGTCCTATGCATGATTCAGTGGAGAGAAAGAGGGAGGTATCATATCTCAGAAACAGAAACAACTTAGAAATAAGAATCGAACACCTTGTCCACAGTAGTGGGAATCCTTTTTTCCCACCATTCTTATTGCCTAGTGCCATCTAACCAGTTTCTAGCTCCGTTTTTTTTTTTGTTTGTTTGTTTGTTTGTTTTTTTAGTTCTTTTCTTCTTCAACCCTTCCAAGCCAACCAAGTAGAAACTTGCTTATTCATGTATGGACCTAAGGCAATGGCTTAATCTGGGGGCTGTAAACTTAGGGGTTTGGAAAAGCCATTGGACTGGCAAAAAAATGAATGGATAGAAAATAGGCTGTAACAGAGGAAAATCCAGCATTTCAAAGTAGAAAAAGAGTGGAATTGGCAAAGGACATTGAAAAAAGTAAACATTGGTGTTGGAGGAAACCCAGTGGAGTGTGCAATCTAGAAATCAATTTATAAAATCATTCTGAAAAGGAGGAAATTGTCAGCCATATCAAATGGTGGTAGAATTAAACAAGAATATAATTTAAATTTGACCCTCTAAGACGACAAGGAAAAGGTCATTGATAACCATGTCAAGAGCAGTTTTAGTAAAATGTTTTGAATAAAACTTTAGGATTAGTCAGAGGAGAAATTTGGAGGTAAGAAATTAGAGATAAGACATATGGGCCTTTACAAGTTTTTTTTTTTTTAATGCAATTTTAATTAGATTTTATTTCAACTAAAGAGAGAGGTGGGATATAGCAGACTTTATTATATTAAGATAGAGAAATTTCAGAATGATTATAGGCTGATGGTAATGATAAATCAGAGGAAGAAAAATTATGATACAAATAAAAGAAAAATTAAGTGAGAGATGTGAGGTATAGAAAGGGTTGAGTTCAGATAGAAGCTGAGAGAATTCATCTCTTTTGATTAGAGTCAGAATAGAGCAGTAGATGAAGACAAATCTCTAGATTGTGATATGGAGTATTTTTTGTTTAATTATCTACATTTTCTTAGTGAAATAAGAGCATATATTATTTAATGAGCCAAGAGATGGGAGATAGTATACTTCCCAAATTGCTTGCTTTAGTATAAATTGTAGCAGTGTATGTAGTAGCAAGTCATCTGAATATCATCCTCAACAGTGTTAGGCTTTTTGTATGACTTCAAAATTTAGGCAAAATTGTAAATTTAGTTTCTTTCAATTGAATTTGCATATCTTTGATAATCTGAAAGTGAACTTTAAAATAAGTATATCCTTATAAAAATTAAAGAGACTAAACATAGAAAAGGATCAGTTTTACTGAAGGTATGACTTCTCAGGGGTTTCCCAGGTGGTGCACTGGTAAAGAATCCACCTGCCAATGCAGGAGATGCAAGACACATATTCAGTCCCTGGGTTGGGAAGATCCCCTGGAGCAGGAAATTGAAATCCACTCCAGTATTCCTGCCTGGAAAATTCCAAGGACAGAGGAGCCTGGCGGGCTACAGACCATGGAGTCACAAAGTGTCGGACACGGCTGAGTGCATGCACACAGACACACGACTTCTCAAGAAATTTGTGTTTGTTTTAAAATCTTTGCATTATTTGTAACTGTGCTTTGGAACAGAATCCAAGTTCAAGAATGACTGGATCTTACTCAAGACATACCTCATTCAAGAAATTCAGGGTAAATAGCCCTGTGGAAACAATCAACATCAGGATAAGAGTCTATACATTCTGCCCTGATAAATGACCTATTATGACAATATTTCTGGTTTCCTTTTTCCAGTTAATAAAAATACATACATAATATTATGATATGTTCTATCACCACTCCATAAAATTAAAAGTCTAATAAAACTATTAAGCCAGATAACAACATACAAAACTCATAACTAGTTTTCCAATACACGGTTATGGAAACTGGATTTATTTACCCTCTAATTTTTGCATCATGTTGCTTTTCTTAGCCATTGAGAAAAATATCAGTAAAAGAGGGAATTAAAGCTGAATAAATGTGGAAGTTTCTTTCCACTTCTGTCGCTATTTATTGGTTCAGTAAAGGATTTCCATGGTGAATTAAGATCAATTCCCTGAAGATTAAGCTGTAAAATTTAGACTACATGAACACTACCAGAGATTAAATCTGTCATGGATAGGTGGTTAGCTGAGGCATATTTAGCCAAAGATCCATTCTGTGAGTTTGAAATTAAGTGTGGTTTGCCAGAGAAAATATTGCTGAAAGTAGCTTTGCCAAAATCTTTTTGGAGTTAAAGTTAAGGTGTGTTCTCCTTAAAGATACAGTTACTTAGGTAGTATATAAACTTCAGTTCAAGATTTTAGGGTTCAGTTGTGATTTATTTCCTGCATACTTCCCTAGGCTGAAACCTTTGCATTGCGTTAAAGGGATTTAAATATAATAACTGAGAACATAGTCAAATTTATTAGGAATACATTAATAATGTATCTATTCTTTTTCAATATCCATGAAATAATTTTCCATAATACTTTTTTAAAAAGCGGAACACATGAACATACACGTACATACATATAATGTAAATCTCTCTCTCTCTCTCTCTCTCTCTCTCTCTCTCTATATATATATATATATATATATATATATATATAGTGGCTGTGTTTAAACCTATATACACATGTGAAAATGATAGTCGCTCAGTCATTTCCGATTCTTTGCTACCCCATGAACTATAACCAGCCAGGCTTCTCTGTCCATGGGATTCTCCAGGCAAAAATACTGGAGTGGGTAGCCATTCCCTTCTCCAGGGGATCTTCCTGAACCAGGGATAAAAGCTGGGTCTCCCACACTGCTGGCAGATTCTTTATCATCTGAGACCCTAGGTTCGATCCCCTGGAGAAAGAAATGGCTACCTACTCCAGTATTCTTGCCTGGGAATTTCATGGGCAGAGGAGCCTGATGGGCTACAGTCCATGGGGACACAAAGAGTTGGATATGACTGAGAAAATAGCATTTTCACTTTCATATACATATATATATACATGTGTGTATTTGTGTGTGTATGTATTTTACCTCTTCCCAAATTGGTCTTAGAACTTTTGCTTGGGAGTTAATGTTATTAATTAATACAATTCTTAATTTGATTTTTTTTCTATATTTGTAACCTTTCAGTCTCAATGACTTCTCCTCTGTTTTGACCCTCTATTGAACCGGTTACTAAGCCTTATCATTAATCTTTTTTGATATTTTCTATTTGATTATTCCTATCTATTCTTTTATCCATCTTGGTCCAAGTCCATTGTACTTTATGTCTAGATTACCAAAATTGCCTCCTATAGCCCTCTTTCCCCTTTTTCTTGGTCATAGAGCCATAATTCTTTCCCTGTGCTTCTTCATGCTTACATGTGCCATATCACTGATGAACAGACAATGAAATGTAAATGGGAGTAACATGTATCACTTATATCTGACATTCTGCTTTGTTATACTGTATGGATGCTTTGCTGTGAAAGTGCTGCACTCCATATGCCAGCAAATTTGGAAAACTCAGCAGTGGCCACAGGACTGGAAAAGGTCAGTTTTCATTCCAATCCCAAAGAAAGGCAATGCCAAAGAATGCTCAAAATCCCGCTCAATTGCACTCATCTCACACGCTAGTAAAGTAATGCTCAAAATTCTCCAAGCTAGGCTTCAATATGTGAACCGTGAACTTCCTGATGTTCAAGCTGGTTTTAGAAAAGGCAGAGGAACCAGAGATCAAATTGCCAACATCCGCTGGATCATGGGAAAAGCAAGAGAGTTCCAGAAAAACATCTATTTCTGCTTTATTGACTATGCCAAAGCCTTTGACTGTGTGGATCACAATAAACTGTGGAGAATTCTGAAAGAGATGGGAATACCAGACCACCTGATCTGCCTCTTGAGAAATTTGCATGCAGGTCAGGAAGCAACAGTTAGAACTGGACATGAAACAACAGACTGGTTCCAAATAGGAAAAGGAGTTCATCAAGGCTGTATATTGTCACCCTGTTTATTTAACTTCTATGCAGAATACATCATGAGAAATGCTGGACTGGAAGAAACACAAGCTGGAATCAAGATTGCCGGGAGAAATATCAATCACCTCAGATATGCAGATGACACCACCCTTATGGCAGAAAGTGAAGAGGAACTCAAAAGCCTCTTGATGAAAGTGAAAGTGGAGAGTGAAAAAGTTGGCTTAAAGCTCAACATTCAGAAAACAAAGATCATGGCATCCAGTCCCATCACTTCATGGGAAATAGATGGGGAAACAGTGGAAACAGTGTCAGACTTTATTTTTCTGGGCTCCAAAATCACTACAGATGGTGACTGCAGCTATCAAATTAAAAGACGCTTACTCCTTGGAAGGAAAGTTATGACCAACCTAGATAGCATATTCAAAAGCAGAGACATTACTTTGCCAACAAAGGTCCGTCTAGTCAAGGCTATGGTTTTTCCTGTGGTCATGTATGGATGTGAGAGTTTGACTGTGAAGAAGGCTGAGGGCCGAAGAATTGATGCTTTTGAACTGTGGTGTTGGAGAAGACTCTCGAGAGTCCCTCGGACTGCAAGGAGATCCAACCAGTCCATTCTGAAGGAGATCAGCCCTAGGATTTCTTTGGAAGGAATGATGCTAAAGCTGAAACTCCAGTCCTCATGCGAAGAGTTGACTCATTGGAAAAGACTCTGATGCTGGGAGGGATTGGGGGCAGGAGGAGAAGGGGACGACAGAGAATGAGATGGCTGGATGGCACCACTGACTCGATGGATGTGAGTCTTAGTGAACTCCAGGAGTTGTTGATGGACAGGGTGGCCTGGCGTGCTGCGATTCATGGGGTTGCAAAGAATCGGACATGACTGAGCGACTGATCTGATCTGATGGATGCTTTGAGATGGGAAAAAATATTTTAAAGCTTAACTTTGAATATAAAACTTCATTGTGATTCAGTGGTAACTTGTTTTGATTATCTCATCAAATGCGTGTGTGTTTTAATCAACTTTGGATTTCTTTTCCCAGAGAATCCTCTAATGTAGATTCTGTGTACATATACCAGGCACCTTCACATAATTAAAATTTTGTGTTAAAGCAAAAAGCTAACATTAACAGAAGGTAAGCAATATTGCCATTTATTTTGTTTCTTAGATTTCAGGTAGTTTCAGTTCTTTGTTTCAGGATAATTTTTTCTTCATATTTCCATAGTAGAGGCTATATCTGAGGGGTGTAAACAGATAAAACACACAGTGCTTTCACAATGTGATTTCCTAGACACTATATGATAGAAGCCCTAAGGTAAAATCAGATTGTTCCTAGTTATCTGCTTCTAAAGTAACAGAACACTCATCATAACAACTTGGAGGAAGTGTATCAGATAGTACAGTTCTCAGAGGCACTTTTTAGGTCAGTAATGCATTTTATTCTCATAAGTTCATTCCAAAGTGTACCAATTCTATTCTAGAAACTCTTCTGTCATATTTAAAAATGATATTACAGAAAATCAATCTGTATTTTGGTAGCCACTAAGATTGTCCCAGTAGGAAATGGTCTTATTCTTTTCCTGAAGTGAATCAATTTCGTTCTGCATCTTCCTTAGCCACCCCTTGGAGACTTTCCCACAGTCTTATGCTTCTTTAAATAGAGTGCTCATGAACCTTGACTTGCTCCAGACAGTCTTGGAACAAGCCAGTTGTTCTGGAATAACACTTAGATTAGGGTGATGAATTGTCATTTAAAGGTGATGCCTTTAAACCTCGCCCCAATCTTTTACCTCCTTTAGGTATGGTCACTGCATATACTATTTTGTAATATAATTCTTTCATATCCTAGTATTATGACACAATTATAAGCATTTAAAAAATCCTTAAGATAGCTTTAGAGCAAGTTTTGTGTCTTATTACTTTTGTATTCCTTAGATATAAATATTCTAGAGCACTTCCTCACATCTCTTAGTGCTCCAAAAGTACCTATTAAATGAATAAGTGAATGAATGAGTGTGAGGAAATTAAGAAGAAAGGAAAACTTGGAGTCTGTTGAGCACAGATAATCAAATAAGTGTCCTTTGGTAAGTACTATCCTTGCTCTTGCAAAGGATAACCCATAACAACATTTTCTTCATCAAAAAGTGTTTGGATTAAAGAAATATGATGTGATTTGCTTTTATTTTCCAGTTTAATCTTTCCATCTTCTTTAAGAAATTAAGGTTGAAGATGTTAAAAGCACATAGGGATTTTGTAGGGGAATGTTTTCTGTTTCTCGATAATAACTCGTATTTGAATTTTGAAATATTTCCAATAACAGAAATCCTCTGGAAACTCTTTTTCCAGGTTAAAAACTGTTCGCATTTATTTTACTGAAGGTATATTTTCATGTAGTTAGCTCTAGCCATTGACAAAACAGAATTGGCTAAAAAATACATGCAATAAGAGCACTGCAAACATTTTAGTGAAGCTATTCTACAAATGAGAGAAGAAGCTAGTCTTATAAAATGGTATTAAATGCACATTTAAGATTCTCATTTTGTATGAAGTACATTTATTTTAAAACTTGTTTAATGAAGAATAAATATAAATTTCCTATGTTCTTCTGTCATGTTAATGGAGTTTATTTCAGAAGCATATGTTTCTAATACAGATTTGTGAGAGAAAATAAAATTATTCAACAGATTTTACATTCAGTAAATCAGAACTCATAAACCAGTGACTGTATCCTACACACATGTGAGATGGCTGCTGTAAATATAGTATTTATTAGATTTCCCCTTATGTTTACTTCAATCACATTTTAGCCATTTAGTTTTTTTTCTTTTAAATCTATATTGCAAACCATGACATCTGTATTTAAGAAAAACTGTGTTTCAAAGTCTCATATAGTATATATATCCCACATAGCTTTAAACACTCCATAGTTTTAATTGTTTTTTTCCATAAAAGTTTAAACTATAGAATTTTTCTTCAATAATTTCTTGAGCAAGCCTCACAACTAGAAATATCTTGTTTGTGTAAGTTGCTACATGTATATAAAATTATAATATATCTAAAAAGCAATTCATAAAAATACTTCAAGACCTTTGAAATTAGTATTTATTTTGTGTTGTGTGTATATACTAAAGCTTTCATTTTAATGGAAAATTAAAAACAAAATAAATGTAAAAACAAAAATAATATATGTAGTCTATCATCTGTGTTTCTTATATAAAACTTAAATACTTCTGGGAGGTAATATAAAATTTCTTTTCATTACTTAATGAGAAAGATGTTGAAGTCTTAAATGACTTTACAATTTTAAATGTTTTCCTCAATATTAAAGTTCAGAGGTGTTAAATTTAAGATTTAGTCCAAATATGTCTATATATTCCATGTCCTTTATGCTGTACCATGTTGCCTCATTCGTATTGCTACTGAAAATGAGTTTTTAAAATTAAAGTTCATTTATCAAGGATAAAGAAACAGAATTGAAGTTCGAGATTATACAGATTAAATCCTAAAGTTAGATTGCATGAATTGGTTCTCTTAGTAATTAGTTTTAACCTTCTAATTAAGCTTTATGTTAATTCAAAAATCAATATAAATGTTGAGCACTTAGCTAATGGTTAACATTGGTGAGGGTCAGCTCTGCCAACCACTAGGCCATTTGCATACAATGGAATAAGAACTGTCATGATTCCTACAATACAGATGAGGAAAATAGGACAGTAAAAGGTTATTTAGCTTGCTCAAATGTACGTAGTGGTACAGTCCGGTTTGGTAAAAACGAGAGTTGTTCCCTAAACATCATGTAGCATATCCTCATCCAGTTACAGTAGTTGATTTTATAAATCAGGCTTTCGGTAAATAATTCTTATGTAAAAGATGCATGAGACAGTTTATTGATGAGACATTTTTTAATGGAAAAAGATCAATGAAATGTATAATTTGAGAGCAGGTAATCCTCAGGTCAGGTTAAATATCCATGTTATGTTTGTGTAATAGATTATGTGTGTTGTTGTTGGTCAGTTGCTAAGTTGTGTCTGACTGTTTGTCACTCCATGGTGTGACTCTCGGCAGCAGGCCTGGCTCCTCTGTCTTTCACTGTTTCCCAGAGTTTGTTCAAATGCATGTCCATTGAGCTAGTGATGCTATCTAACCATCTCATCCTCTGCCACCCCCTGCTCCTTTTGCCTTTAATCGTTCCCAGCATCAGGATATTTTCCAGTAAGTTGACTTCTCATCAGGTAACCAAAGTATTGAATCTTTGGTTTCAGCATCAGTCCTTTTAATGAATAATTCAGGGTTAATTTCCTTTAGGATTGACTGGTTTGATTTCCTTGCTGTCCAGGAGACTCTCAAGAGTTTTCCCCAGCAACACAATTTAAAAGCGTCAATTCTTTGGCCGTCAGCCTTCTTTATGGTTCAATTCTCACATCTGTACATGACTACGGGGAAGACCATAGCTTTGACTATATAGATCTTTGTTATACATCAAAGATATATTTGTCATGGCATCAAAAGATGACTCTACTTTTTAAAGTTCTGTCTAGGTTTATCATTGCTTTCCTTCCAAGGAACAAGCATCTTTTAATTTCATGGCTTCAGGCACCATCTGCAGTGATTTTGAAGCCCAAGAAAATAAAATCTGTCATTGCTTCCACTTTTTACCCTTCTGTTTGCCATGAAGAGATGGGACCAGATGCCATGATCTTAATTTTTTGAATATTGAGTTTCAAGCCAGCTTTTTCACACTCCTTTTTCATTTTCATCAAGAGACTCTTTAGTCCGGCTCTGCTTTCTGTCATTAGAATAGAGCTGCATATCTGAGGTTGTTGATATTTCTTCTGGCAATCTTGATTTCAGCTTGTGATTCATATAGCCCAGCCTCTGCATGTTGTACTCTGCATGTAAGTTAAATAAGCAGGGTGACAATATACAGCCTTGTCATACCCCTTTCCCAATTTCGAACCAGTCCATTGTTCCATGTTCAATTCTAACTGTTTCTTCTTTACCTGGATATAGGTTTTTCAGGAGTCAGGTAAGATGGTCTGATACTCCCATCTCTTAAGAGATTCTTGTCCAGAGCAGTAGATGTAATAGTCATCTGAATTAAATTCATCCATTCCTGTTTGTTTAGTTCACTGATTGCTATGTTCACTCTTACTCTTACCATCACCTGCTTGCTGCTACTGCTGCTAAGTCACTTCATCACCTGCTTGAGTATGTGCAATTTACCTTGATTCATACACCTAACATTCCAGGTCTATGTAATATTGTTCATTATAATATTGGACTCTGCTTTCACCATCAGACACATCCACAGATGAGTGTTATTTCCACTTTGGCCCAGCCACTTTGTTCTTTCTGGAGCTATTAGTAACTGCTCTCCACTCTTCCACAGTAGCATACTGGACACCTTCCAATCTTTGGGGCTCATCTTCCAGTGTCATATCTTTTTGCCTTTGTATTCTGTTCATGGGGTTCTCCTGGCAAGAATATTGGAGCAGTTTGCAATTTCCTCCTCCAGTGAATCACATTTTGTCAGAACTCTTCACAATGATCTGTCTGTCTTGGTTAGCCCTGAACAGCATGGCCCGTAGCTTCATTAAGTTACACAGGCCCCTTCGCCACAAGGCTGTGATTCATGAAGAGAAGTATGTGTATGTTGTGATCTTATTATAAGCTCATTTCTTGTCATTAAAGACAGTGTAATATGTTTAGTTATAGAGCAGTGTGAATGTACTTAAGACTATTGATCTGTATACTTACAAGTGGTTAAGATGGTAAATTTTATTTTATATGTATTCTGCTACATTTATAAAAATGTCAGGTTGGGAAACAATCACCCTTTATGTGCCTCAATATGGGCTGCACTGAAAAATACAAAAGTGTATGGTGAACGATAAAGTATGTATAATTGCTCATTCAAACTTCATGTTAAAGTAGTGAACTAAAAATGAACCTTAAATAAATGTAATTGAGAGCAATATTTTTCACCACTCTAACAAGAACCTATATTTAATTTTGCATGCAATTACCATTTACATGGGCTTCCATTTAAATGGACTTCCCAGGTGGCTCTAGTGGTAAAGAATCTGCCTGCTAATGCAGGAGATGTAAGAGACTCGGGTCTTACCTCTGGGTCTGGAAAATCCTCTACAGGAGGCATGGCAACTCATTCCAGTAGTCTGGCCTGGAGAATCCCTTGGACAGAGGAGCCTGGTGGGCCACAGAACACAGGGTCTCAAAAGAGTCAAACATGATTGAAGTGGCTTAGCACGCACACACCATTAACATACACAACACACATGCATACAATGTCTTTTCTTCTAATGCTCATGCTCATAGAAATCATTTTTTTTGTTTTTATCAAACTGACCGGAAGATTATATACATATTATCACCAGTTTTTAGGTATGTCCACCTAAATTTTCAAAATCACTTAATTAGAGAACAGAGGGTGATTAGTTAGATTATATCCTAACCATTTTATGTAAATTCCCAAAATTAAATAATTTTCCTTAATAAGATATCTTTTGAAAAACAGGTTAAAAAATAAAATTTACTGTATAATTATTCATACTCAAATGGGAATAGTGGTATTTTAATGGCATTTTATATAAATAATAAATGAAATCATTAAGATTACCCCATTATCTTTCTAATTATATTTAAAGTTTCATTCCTTTGTTTAAAATAGCTTTGTTTTTGAGCAATTAAAGGATGTAAAGGTTTTAAATAGAATCTTATTAGTAAACAGCACTGCTTTTTTGTGGGGGAAAGGTATCTTGGGTTTTGTAAACAAATGTGGAACAAAGTTTAGGCTTCCCTGTCCATCATCAACTCCGGAAGCTTACTCAAACTCATGTCCATCAAGTCGGTGATGCCATCCAACCATCTCAACCTCTGCCCTGACCTTCTCCCACCTTCAATCTTTCCCAGCACCAGGGTCTTTCCCAATGAGTCAGTTCTTTGTAACAGGTGGCCAAAGTATTGGAGTTTCAGCTTCAGCATCAGTCCTTCCAATGAATATTCAGGACTGATTTCCTTTAGGATGGACTGGTTGGATCTCATTGCAGTCCAAGAGACTTTCAAGAGTCTTCTCCAACAATGTAGTTCAAAAGCATCAATTCTTTGGCACTCAGCTTTCTTTATAATCCAACTCTCACATCCATACATGACTACTGGAAAAAAAACATAGCTTTTTGGATAATTTAAAATTCACTTATTAAGCTGTTCATTTTTATATGAAAAATGCATGCTTACAAAGTATTTATGCATGTGTGCTCAGTCATGTCTGACTCTTTGCAACTCCATTAACTGTAGCCTGCTAGGCTCTTCTGTCCATGGAATTTTCCAGGCAGTAATACTGGAGTAGGTTGCCATTTCCTTCTCCAGAGAATCTTCCTGACCAGGGAATGCACCCTCGTCTCTTGTGTCTGCTGCTTTAGCAGGCAGATTCTTTACCATTGAGCCACAGGGGAAGCCCTATAAAGTGTCTAGGACAGTTCAATTTCTTTGTTGACTCCAGTGTTATACAGATCAAATCCTCTGGCAAGCACTGTGTGAAGAACTCAAATGTAAAATTATGTAAAATTTATTGATGTTTTGATGTTTTTGTCTTTTAGACATTAAAGAACCAGCAGGATATGTAATTATTTAATATACTTCAAACATGCTTCATAATTTATAGTAAAAAAAAGTTAATTTGCATGTGACTTCCAGATATAGTTGATTTTTTCATGCCCTTTTGTATTGTTGAACTATCTCAGTCATTTATAAACTGCTCCTTTATATCTAGTTGACCTATGAAATGTGAGCTTATAAACATACCTGAGCTCTAGAGTAGAGTATTCTTGCCTTACTTATTTACATATTCATAAATAGTGCTCAGATGGTAGAGCAACAAAATTTAAAAAGGCAGAGAAAGAGAGAAAGCGAAAGAAGTAGATGGAAAAGTAGATCTTCAATGAGTATTCATTTGTAACTAGAGACAGTGCCCCTGCTACAAATTAGATGGGGCAGGGTTGATCCAATCTAATAGGACTTCTTCTTTTCTTCCTTTTTTTGTCTTGGGTTTCCTTTCTCCATCTCTCTTAAGGAAACTTCCAAATCACCCCAAAAATCAGAACAAAAGAAAAACAGTTTTAAGGAGTTCAGGTTATCATATCTCATTTATCAAGAATATCAATTCCAGACTTTCTCCTACATAATACAGGGATCCACTTTTGGTTTTGCCATTATTTAAAATATATTGGGGTGATATTTCAGTAAAAGTTGTATGTTGGATTTTAAGTAAAATTACTCTTCATAGAAATGTGAGTTAAGATGCATAGATATCCCCATGCACTCAACGTCTCACACTAGTGTCTAAGAGGTACATGAATTTGATTACAGAATCCTGAAATACATGTACTTTTTTATACTTTTATTTGTTAAGTATGCATTTATTTTGGCTGCTTCTAGTAAGTTTGCTGGGAAATAAGAATACAAATATGCATAAGACAGTGTTTTTCCTTCAGAAACGTGATTCAATGGAGAAAATGGAGACTATTCAACACATTTTATATTAAATGATTTATAAACAGAAAGAGGGTACCATGAATTTACATTATCACTTGAGGTATCTAGTTTACACTTATCAGTTAATAGGCTTTTTGAAGGAAGAAATACTTGAGACGGATTCTGTAGGCTAAGTAGGAATTCCTCTGGAGGCAGGAAGAGCTCTTGGGTTTAGAAAAAGCATGTATAGTGAGACCAGAGGGTGGAAATATTTGCACACGGCTGACAGCAGATTATGACACAACTTGTAAAATATGTTAAGAAGATTGTTCTTTAATCCTAATGCTGTTTAGTACTGTAGCATATTTATATTTGCATGTAAAAACAATCACTCTTTGGCAAGAGAAGAAGTGATCTAAAGGGGAGTAACAGCAGATAAAACAACATCAATTAAGAAGTTTTCCATGGCACTTAAGGTAAACAAATGTCGGTGGCTTGAGTAGCTTCTAAACAAATGGAACAAGTAAATAAGTTTGGGAGAGCATTAAGAAAGACAAGTAAAATATGATTCCAAAGTAAAGGCTAACCAGGAAGATAGAGGTGGTGTAGTGCCACAGAAGTAGATGTGAAATCCCAGAAGATTATTTATTTTTAGGTACATTGAAGGAAGAGTTAGAACCAGACATGGAAGAGTGGACTGGTTCAAAATTGGGAAAGGAATACATCAGGCTGTATATTGTTACCCTGCTTATTTAACTTATATGCAGAGTACATCATGTGAAATGCCAGGCAGGTGAAGCTAAAGCTGAAATTAAGAATCCCAGAAGCAATATAAATTATAACTTCAAATATGCAGATGACACCGTCCTAATGGCAGAAATCAAAGAGGAACTAAACAGCTTATTGAGGAAGGTGATAGAGGAGAGTGCAAAACTCACTTGAAAAGCTGGCTTAAAATCAACATTCAAAAAACGAAGATCATGGCTTCTGGTCCCCTCACTTCATGGCAAATAGGGAAAAGTGGAATCAGTAACAGACTTTATTTTCTTGGACTCAAAAATCACTGCAGACGGTGACTGCAATCATGAAATTAAAAGGCCTTTTCTCCTTAAAAGCAAAGCTATGGCAAAACTAGACAGCATAAAAAGCAAAGACATCACTTTGCCAGCAAAGTCTGTATAGTTAAAACTATGGTTTTTCCAGTAGTCATGTATGGATGTGAGAGTTGGGCCATAAAGAAAGCTGAGCACTGAAGAATTGATGCTTTGGAACTCCTGTGCTGGAAAAGCCTCTTGAGAGTCCCCTGGACAGCCAGATCAAACCAGCCAATCCTAAATGAAATCAACCCTGAATATTTATTGCAAGGACTGATGCTGAAGCTGAAACTCCAATATTATGGCCACATGATGGGAAGAGTCAAGTCATTGAAAAAGACTCTGATGCTAGAAAAATTGAAGGCAGGAACAGAAGGGGATGACAGAGGATGAGATGGTTGGAAAGCATCACGGATTCAACGGATGTGAGTTTGAGCAAACTCCAGGAGATGGTGAAGGGCAGGGAAGCCTGGCATGCTGCAGTTCATGGGTTGCCAAGAATGGAACATGACTGATTGACTTAACAACAACAACATTGAGCTTGAGTAGTGAAGAGAGTCATTATATACTTGAATAAGTATTTCTGGCATTTAGGAATGAAAATCAGGTTGAGAACAGTATTTTCAGTCATTAAAATATAAAAGAGATAGCTCAAGCCATGTAAATAGATGGCATCTCTCAATTCCAGGTTCGATGCACGATACTGGATGCTTGGGGCTGGTGCACTGTGACGACCCAGAGGGATGGAATGGGGAGGGAGGAGGGAGGAGGGAACAGGATGGGGAACACATGTATACCTGTGGCGGATTCATTTTGATATTTGGCAAAACTAATGCAATTATGTAAAGTTTAAAAATAAAATAAAATTAAAAAAAAATCCTGGGAGCATTAATTTTTTAAAGAGCATCTAAAGAAGAAGAGCTAATAAAGGAAAATAAAGTGGCCAGAAAGAGAACTAAGAATGAAAATATATTGTGTATATGGGTTCAGTTGCTCAGTCATGTCTCTTTGTGACCACCGTGGACTGTAGCCCATCAAGCAACCCTGTCCATGGGATTTTCCTGGCAGAAGCACTGAGTTGCCATTTCCTACTCCAGGGCATCTTCCCCACTCAAGAACTGATTCTTTACCACAGCGCCACTTGGGAAGCCCACAAATATATTACAAAATGAAAAAATCTACAGAGCAGGTTTCAGAAGGTAAATAAGATTGCAGAGTGTCTTTAAATTTAGAGATAACTCAGTCATTAGAGTTTTGCAAACATATTTTGGGGATGATTGTGGACAAATCTATTTTAAACAATGAGTATGTGCTGTGTGCTGTGCTGTGCTAAGTTGCTTCAGTCCTGTCAGACTCTTTTCAATTCTCTGGACTGTGGCTTGCCAGGCTTCTCTGTCCATGGTATTCTTCAGGCAAGAATACTGGAGTGGGTAGCCACGCCCTCCTCCAGGGGATCTTCCCAACCCAGGGTTCGAACCAGTGTCTCTTAAGTCCCCCGCATTGGCAGGTGGGTTCTTTACCACTAGTGCCACCTGGGAAGCCCAGACAATGAGTATAGATTGAGGTAATTATATTAGCTATAAATGTAAATAGAGTAGTAGCTGAGAGTATGTAGAGTTGAGAAGGGCTGTGTGTTTTATTCTCTTACATATTTTACTTAATAATTTTGTGATGGGAGATGTTTGTATGTTTAAAACCTTATGTGAAAGAGCTGATAGGATCAGTTCAGTTCAGTTCAGTCGCTCAGTTGTGTCTGACTCTTTGCAACCCCATGAATCGCAGCACGCCAGGCCTCCCTGTCCATCACCAACTCCCAGAGTTCACTCAGACTCACGTCCATCGAGTCAGTGATGCCATCCAGCCATCTCATCCTCTGTCGTCCCCTTCTCCTCCTGCCCCCAATCCCTCCCAGCATTAAAGTCTTTTCCAGTGATTCAACTCTTCGCTTGAGGTGGCCAAAGTACTGGAGTTTCAGCTTCAGCATCATTCCCTCCAAAGAAATCCCAGGGCTGATCTCCTTCAGAATGGACTGGTTGGGGTTATTACACAGAGAAAATAGAGTCAGATTCAGGTAGTGAAGGTGGATATGAGGATTCAGGAGATAGATGCATTGTGATTTTATCTTTTATTGTGGTAAGAAAGTGGGTAAAGAATTGTGAAACCCAAGATTCCATGGGAGGGGAGGTTCATGAGGCTGTTCCTGGTCTCAGTATGACTCCATCTTAATACAACGTGTACACAAAAAGCCTAATGTGCTTTAAAAACAAAACAAAAAACTATCAACCTGATCCTTCTGAGTCCATGTGTGTATGTATGCTAAGTTGTTACAGTCATGTCTGACTTTTGGGAGCCAGGCTCCTCTGTCCGTGGGATTTTTGAGGCAAGAATACTGGAGTGAGTCCATATGCAGCTGTTTTCTGAAAAATAAATACCAACTCTTGTGAAAGCTTAGAATCACAATTTCAACAATCCTTTTAGTTTATCTTATATAAAGTTACTCAGCCCTTCCTTTGCTTCTGATCTTAGATGATATCAGAGTTGTCCCTAAAGGAGTGTAAGGACTTGCTCTTCTTGAAGAGTTAGGGAAGATGACTGTCTTATGCTGATCCTTGGGTCTGAGCTGTCTGTTGCACATTGGTCATTCCTGCAGGCTAAGTTGTCCTCTGATGCACAAGTCCAACTTGGATGAACTGTTATTCATTTTGCTCAAGCAATAATGGTAAAAAGTAGTGGGCATTTCTCTCTTATTAATGCAGTTTTCACTCCGTTCTTGCCAGCTCTGGACCCAGGATTAACACCTCTCTCCACCCTCTACTGTAAGGTCATCACACTCTTCCTTGGAGGCTATAAAGCAGTTCTTTAATAATCAGAGTTCATATTTCCTAGAGACTGAAAACTGCTTAGGCAAAGTTAAATGCTTCACACCTTTTATTTCTTTATTTATTTTTTGTTCTGACTAAGTGTGCCAAATTGCTGTGTGTCAGGGTTATAATGTACTTTTCCCCCAGAATCCAGAAATAGATTCAAGCCCTTTTGCTTTACAGTATGTACTATCCTCACTTATTTAAGAAACTTCCCAGTAAAGAGCTTCAGTGAGTCAAAGAAAGTTCGTGATTTTTCTCTCATTCTCTTAAGAGTTACCTTTTACTGTACTAAATCCTTCTGACTCATTGTTAGGCCTTATGTGAGTGGAGACAGTCCTTTTTTACCCTATAAATAAATTCTAGGAGATGGTCCTCCAGGCTTGTGCTTGATATGATAAATAAGATAGAAAAAAAAATTAGCTACTTTGCCAAGAGATCTAGTACCAGCATTCTCTTGGTCTAAATAGAAGTTATGAGCATGAATAATGTATAAACACCAGCAGACTTGTTATGAGCCTATTATTGGAATGTCCATGGCAGAGCAACTTCCAGAGATAAGTACCAATGATGCATAAGCTGCATCTTCAACAGAAAGTCAGATGTAACAGATTTAGAATAGAGCACCATTGCTTTAGAGTAACATCTGGTTTATTTCCTAAAGCAAAAGGATAATAAGACAGCCATCTGAGATAGGTGGTAGAGTCAACAGCCCAAATACATTAGTGAACATGTCTTGAGACTTTACAAAGGGCTACTAGTCTAGAATCTCAGTCCTGGCTGTATATTAGAATATCTTGAGGGAGCTCTTAGTGATCCAGATGCCCAGGCAATGCCCTATTAGAATCTCTAGGTTGAGGACTCATATTTTTAAAACTTGCTAGGTGATTCCAGTGTGCAGCCTAGATTGAGAAACACCACATCAGAGGATGAAATCTAAAAAGAGACTGGAAGTCATGCTTTTGTGAAATTAGGGGCCGATATGGTTTTGAACTGTGGTGCTAGACAAGACTCTTGAGAGTCCTTTGGACTGCAAGGAAATCAAACCAGTCAATCTTACAGGAAATCAATCCTGAATATTCATTGGAAGGACTGACACTGAAGCTGAAGCTCCAATGCTTTGGCCACATGATGGGAAGAACTGACTACTTGGAAAAGACCCTGATGCTGGGAAAGATTGAAGGCAGGAGAAGAAGGGGATGACAGAGGATGAGATGGTTGGATGGCATCACTGACTCAATGGACTTGAGTTTGAGCAAGCTCCAGGAATTGGTGATGGACAGGAAGCCTGGTGTGCTGCAGTTCATGGGGTTGCAGAGTCAGACATGACTGAGTGACTGATCTGACTGACTGACTGATGCTGTCATAATCTCTTTTCAATGAGGATATATATTTTTTACAGACTTTAAGATATTGTTATACTTATTATTTCCATAAAGCTTGTGTGTAGTGGAAGATATGCCCTTTGCTAGGTTTTTCCTGTGTTGTTCTAGACCTATGATACCTTCCCATACTATTTTCCAAACTGCATTTGTGAGAAACGAGAAACTCTTGGTTAAAATACATGAAAATAAGTCTGAAAAATTAAATCACAAGATAGGCGATTCATAGTTCTTAATAGAGTTATTTTTGACAGAACTTACCACTAAAATTTTCACCTTTATCACTTAAATTAAAAAACAAAACAAAAAAACACATAGTTTCCAGATGCAAACTACCAAAGTTCTAAACTCTGCATTTAAGGAAACTAAATTATGTGCTGCTGCTGCTGCTGCTAAGTCACTTCAGTCTTGTCTGACTCTGTGCGACCCCTTGGACGGCGGCCCACCAGGCTCCCTCGTCCCTGGGATTCTCCAGGCAAGAACACTGGAGTGGGTTGCCATTTCCTTCTCCAGTGCATGAAAGTGAAAAGTGAAAGTGAAGTCACTCAGTCGTGTCCGACTCCTAGCGACCCCATGGACTGCAGCCTACCAGGCTCCTCCGTCCATGAGATTTTCCAGGCAAGAGTACTGGAGTGGGTTGCCATTGCCTTATCTGAAATTATGTGCAAAAACTATCAATTACAAAAAAATTGTCATTCAGAAGTTCTGGAAAATAGTTCACTAATGTTTGTAAATCAAACCAGTATTTCAGTGCGATGACAAATGTGATATAGTTCACTTAATGAATATATTCTCCATGGAACCTACAAAAGCCTTTACATTATTTGATTTCCAACACAGGCCCATACATTGTTTATCACTGCATACTGTCCTTTTTTAAAATGACATTTCTTATAATGCAAAAATCATGTTTCCTTGTGTAAGTATTAATTCACATATTTCACTGTTGATGTTAGCCTGACAGCATGCATGATGAGAAAACATTACACATTGCCTAATGTGAATGTTAGCCCTGGAGGAGACAGCTCAGGATAAATTCCACCCTTTTGGGTCCATAACAGCCATCGCAAGGAAAGTGAGTATGATTAACACATTTTGGAGAGGTTAATAAGCCTTCATGTCTAAGAGTTTAATAAAATAAAATACTTATGTTTTATTTTATATGTGTATATTTATATGAAGACATACATAGAATATAGGTATTGTATACAAAATAAGAAGTGCAAAGAGGAGAGAAGACATCTGGTAAAGTGCTTGGGTTAGCAAGCATCCAGTTCTGTTACCCAAAATAATATTTTCAAACAAACCACAGGTAAGAAAAAATAAGTACATATATATATATATATATATATATATATATATGTACTTATTATAGATTATATATATATGTACTTATACATTATATTTATGTACGTATATATATATATATATATATAGATAGATAGATAAATAGATAGATGGGCTTCCCAGGTGGCACTAGTGGTAAAGAACCCACCTGCCAATGCAGGGGACATAAAAGATATGGATGGATTCGATCCCAGGGTTGGGAAGATCCCCTAGAGGAGGCAACCCACTCCAGTATTCTTGCCTGGAGACTTCTATGGACAGAGGAACCTGGTGGGCTATCATCCATAGGGTCACAAAGAGTTGGATAAGACTGAAGCAACTTAGCACATGCATAATCTAATAGATAATTAGGATGTATTATATTGGAATAGTCCATAGGTTACTTCAATCGCAATTTTGACAGGTAATTCCCTTAAGACCTTACATAAATTGTTTATACTTTCTGACAGTGCTAAGAGTGTGATATTTGAACAAATGGCATATATTAAGTGTCCAACCCATACATTATGCTCTAGAAGCATTAGTTGGGTAATTCACAGACTAAGATTTGAGTGATGAGTTCTAGGCAGCACAACTACTCATTGGCATAGCTGAGGCTAGAATCACCTGTTTGGCTCCTCTCAAATATTTTTACTTTTCATTCTACATCTTAAAAAGCAGAAGAGAGATTCTAATTCTTTAGGCTTAGAATTTGCATCAGAACCCCCAAGCTCTTTTGAAAGGAACAGAGCACCAAACACCTTTTAATGTAAGATGTCTGGAGATAACTATAGAAATAATTCTCAAATTCTTTAAAATTAGAACTTTGAGGTCATGATAGGAAAATATTTTGAAATATTCATCAATGTGTTTTTAATTTTGAATTTTCCCCCATATGCCGCTTCTCCCCATTTCAGGGAGACTATTTTAGGTTTACTATCTCAAGAAAGAGAAAATAGAGCAAGGAGAAGATTTAAGAAAAAAATAACTTTTTACGTTTCAAATTTCAAAGTATACTTTTGAATTCAAGAGAGACACAACAGTCTTGACCAAAAAGGTTGTAAGTTGCATGATAAGGAGTTTGTTAAGCTTTGAAACTGAGATCTTGACCTAAATAACTGACATAGAAAAATAAATATTCTGTTAGAATGAGTTTTTCTCACCTGGTACATCTCCATAAAAAAATCTGGGAGTGAGATAAGTGAGATAGAAAAGAAAGATAGCTATGGATAAGCACCCTCTTGAAGTAAAAAATATTGAAGTCATTGTACCCCTGGACAGAACAAGAGAACGTTTACCTTCTTGTTTGGGAACCTATTAACACTTAGGAAATTCCTCAAACCATGGTTTTGAGAATACAAAAGTGATGTTTAAATGGGGTTTTTGACTGATAGACATGAGTCCCAGAGCTCCTCTGAGCCCCAACAGATCCTAGAAGTGAGCATTCATATCTTTTTATTTCCCTTGCATTACTCTGAGTGGCACAGCTGTGATCTGGTAAGTGAGTACTCTGGAGGGACAGAGATGAGGAGCCATTGTGGAATGTAGCACAAAAACTTCCAAATATAGCATGAAATCCTCAGCTTGTGTGAAATGGAGGACTGATTACATCCAAGACATAGACAACAGTGAGAGGCTGCAGAGCACAGAAATTTGAAGCTCTAGTTCTAGAGACCCACTATTATGTTCAAACTTCAGCTCTGTCTCTTAATTTCTGCTTAAAACTTGGCTCAGTTTTTTAACTGCTTTGTGCATCAATATTTTGTTATAAAAACATGGATAGTAATAACTGTACTTCATTAAAAGTGAAAGTCTCTTCAGTCGTTTCTGACTCTTTGCAACCCTATGTACCATGGCCTGCCAGGCTTATCTGTCCAGGCAAGAATACTGGAGTGGGTTGCCATGCCCTCCTCCAGGGGATCTTCCTGATCCAAGGATTGAACCAGTGTCTCTTACATCTCCTGCATTGGCAGCAGGTTCTTTACCACTAGGGCCACCTGGGAAGCCCTAGTAGCTAGTATCAGTTCAGTTCAGTCGCTCAGTCGTGTCCGACTCTGTGATCACATGAATCACAGCACGCCAGGCCTCCGTGTCCATCACCAACTCCCAGAGTTCACTCAAACTCATGTCCGTCAAGTCGGTGATGCCTTCCAGCCATCGCATTCTCTGTCGTCCCCTTCTCCTCCTGTCCCCAGTCCCTCCAAGCATCAGAGTCTTTTCCAGTGAATCAACTCTTCGCATGTGGTGGCCAAAGTATTGGAGTTTCAGCTTTAGCATCAGTACTTCTAAACAAATCCCAGGGCTGATCTCCTTCAGAACAGACTAGTTGGATCTCCTTGAAGTTCAAGGGACTCTCAAGAGTCTTCTCCAACACCACAGTTCAAAAGTATCAATTCTTTGGCACTCAGCTTTCTTCACAGTCCAACTCTCACATCCATACACGACCACAAGAAAAACCATAGCCTTGATTAGACAGACCTTTGTTGAAAGTAATGTGTCTGCTTTTTAATATACTATCTAGGTTGGTCATAACTTTCCATCAAAAGAGTAAATATCTTTTAATTTCATGGCTGCAATCACCATCTGCAATGATTTTGGAGCCCCCAAAAATAGAGTCTGACACTGTTGCCACTGTTTCCCCATCTATTTCCCATGAAGTGATAGGACCAGATGCCTGATCTTAGTTTTCTGAATGTTGAGCTTTAAGCCAACTTTTTTACTCTCCTCTTTCACTTTCATCAAGAGGCTTTTGAGTTCTGCTTCACTTTCTGCCATAAGGGTGTTGTCCTCTGCATATTTGAGGTTATTGGTATTTCTCCTGGCAATCTTGATTCCAGCTTGTGCTTCTTCTAGCCCAGCGTTTCTCATGATGTATTCTGCATAGAACTTAAATAAGCAGGGTGACAATATACAGAATTGACCTACTCCTTTTCCTACTTGGAACCAGTCTGTTGTTCTGTGTCCAGTTCTAATTATTGCTTCCTTACCTGCATATAGGTTTCTCAAGAGGCAAGTCAGGTGGTCTGGTATTCCTATATCTTTCAGAATTTTCCACAGTTTATTGTGATCCACACAGTCAAAGGCTTTGGCATAGTCAACAAAGCAGAAATAGGTGTTTTTCTGGAACTCTCTTGCTTTTTCGATGATCCAGCGGATGTTGGCAATTTGATATCTGGTTCCCCTTACAAATAGCTGTGAAAAGAAGAGAAGCGAAAAGCAAAGGAGAAAAGGAAAGATATAAACATCTAAATGCAGAGTTCCAAAGAATAGTAAGAAGAGATAAGAAAGCCTTCTTCAGCAATCAATGCAAAGAAATAGAGGAAAACAACAGAATGGGTAAGACTAGGGATTTCTTCAAGAAAATCAGAGATACCAAAGGAATATTTCATGTAAAGATGAGCTTGATAAAGGACAGAAATGGTATGGACCTAACAGAAGCAGAAGATATTAAGAAGAGATGGCAAGAATACACAGAAGAACTGTACAAAAAAGATCTTCACGACCCAGATAATCATGATGGTGTGATCACTGTCCTAGAGCCAGACATCCTGGAATGCAAAGTCGAGAAGCCCTTAGGAAGCATCTCTACGAACAAAGCTAGGGGAGGTGATGGAATTCCAGTTGACCTATTTCAAATCCTGAGAGATGATGCTGTGAAAGTGCTGCACTCAATATGCCAGCAAATTTGGAAAACTCAGCAGTGGCCACAGGACTGGAAAAGGTCAGTTTTCATTCCAATCCTAAAGAAAGGCAATGCCAAAAAATGCTCAAACTACCACACAATTGCACTCATCTCACATGCTAGTAAAGTAATGCTCAAAATTCTCCAAGCCAGGCTTCAGCAATATGTGAACCGTGAACTTCCTGATGTTCAAGCTGGTTTTAGAAAAGGCAGAGGAGAAATGTCTATTTAGTTCTTTGGCCCAGTTTTTGATTGGGTCATTTATTTTTCTGGAATTGAGCTGTAGGAGTTGCTTGTATATTTTTGAGATTAGTTGTTTGTCAGTTGCTTCATTTGCTATTATTATCTCCCATTCTGAAGGCTGTCTTTTCACTTTGCTTAGTATTTCCTTTGTTGGGCAGAAGCTTTTAAGTTTAATTAGGTCCCATTTGCTTATTTTTGCTTTTATTTCCAATATTCTGGGAGGTGGGTCATAGAGGATACTGCTGTGATGTATGTCAGAGAGTGTTTTACCTATTTTCTCCTCTAGGAGTTTTATAGTTTCTGGTCTTACGTTTAGATCTTTAATCCATCTTGAGTTTATTTTTGTGTATGGTGTTAGAAAGTGTTCTAGTTTCATTCTTTTACAGGGGTTGACCAGTTTTCCCAGCACCACTTGTTAAAGAGATTGTCTTTAATCCATTGTATATTCTTGCCTCCTTTGTCAAAGATAAGGTGTCCATATGTGCGTGGGTTTATCTCTGGGCTTTCTATTTTGTTCCATTGATCTATATTTCTGTCTTTGTGCCAGTACCATACTGTCTTGATGACTGTGGCTTTGTACTAAATAGACATTTCTCCAAAGAAGACATACAGATGGCTAACAAACACATGAAAAGATGCTCAACATCACTCATTATCAGAGAAATGCAAATCAAAACCACTATGAGGTACCATATCACGCCAGTCAGAATGGCTGCAATCCAAAAGTCTACAAGCAATAAATGCTGGAGAGGGTGTGGAGAAAAGGGAACCCTCTTACACTGTTGGTGGGAATGCAAACTAGTATAGCCACTATGGAGAACAGTGTGGAGATTCCTTAAAAAACTGGAAATAGAACTGCCTTATGATCCAGCAATCCCACTGCTGGGCATACACACTGAGGAAACCAGAAGGGAAAGAGACACGTGTACCCCAATGTTCATCGCAGCACTGTTTATAATAGCCAGGACATGGAAGCAACCTAGATGCCCATCAGCAGATGAATAGATAAGAAAGCTATGGTACATATACACAATGGAGTATTACTCAGCCATTAAAAAGAATACATTTGAATCAGTTCTAATGAGGTGGATGAAACTGGAGCCTATTATACAGAATGAAGTAAGCCAGAAAGAAAACCACCAATACAGTATGTTAACACATATATATAGAATTTAGAAAGATGGTAACAATAACCCTGTGTACGAGACAGCAAAAGAGACACTGATGTATAGAACAGTCTTTTGGACTCTGTGGGAGAGGGAGAGGGTGGGAAGATTTGGGAGAATGACATTGAAACATGTATAATATCATGTATGAAATGAGTCGCCAGTCCAGGTTCGATGCACGATACTGGATGCTTGGGGCTGGTGCACTGGGACGACCCAGAGGGATGGTATGGGGAGGGAGGAGGGAGGAGGGTTCAGAATGGGGAACTCATGTATACCTGTGGTGGATTCATTTTGATATTTGGCAAAACTAATGCAATATTGTAAAGTTTAAAAATAAAAAAAAAAATTTTTTAAAAGAAAAGGCAGAGGAACCAGAGATCAAATTGCCAACATCCGCTGGATCATGGGAAAAGCAAGAGAGTTCCAGAAAAACATCTATTTCTGCTCTATTGACTATGCCAAAGCCTTTGACTGTGTGGATCACAATAAACTGTGGAGAATTCTGAAAGAGATGGGAATACCAGACCACCTGATCTGCCTCTTGAGAAATTTGTATGCAGGTCAGGAAGCAACAGTTATAACTGGACATGGAACAACAGACTGGTTCCAAATAGGCAAAGGAGTTCATCAAGGCTGTATATTGTCACCCTGTTTATTTAACTTCTATGCAGAGTACATCATGAGAAATGCTGGACTGGAAGAAACACAAGCTGGAATCAAGATTGCCGGGAGAAATATCAATAACCTCAGATATGCAGATAACACCACCTTTATGGCAGAAAGTGAAGAGGAACTCAAAAGCCTCTTGATGAAAGTGAAAGTGGAGAGTGAAAAAGTTGGCTTAAAGCTCAACATTCAGAAAACGAAGATCATGGCATCTGGTCCCATCAGTTCATGGGAAATAGATGGGAAAACAGTGGAAACAGTGTCAGACTATTTTTCTGGGCTCCAAAATCACTGCAGATGGTGACTGCAGCCATAAATTAAAAGACGCTTACTCCTTGGAAGGAAAGTTATGACCAACCTAGATAGCATATTCAAAAGCAGAGATGTTACTTTGCCAACAAAGGTTCATCTAGTCAAGGCTATGGTTTTTCCTGTGGTCATGTATGGATGTGAGAGTTGGACTGTGACGAAGGCTGAGTGCCAAAGAATTGATGCTTTTGAACTGTGGTGTTGGAGAAGACTGTTGAGAGTCCCTTGGACTGCAAGGAGATCCAACCTGTCCATTCTGAAGGAGATCAGCCCTGGGATTTCTTTGGAAGGAATGATGCTAAAGCTGAAACTCCAGTACTTTGGCTACCTCATGCGAAGAATTGACTCACTGGAAAAGACTCTAATGCTTGTAGTGATTGGGGGCAGGAGAAGAAGGGGATGACAGAGGATGAGATGGCTGGATGACATCACTGACTCGATGGATGTGAGTCTGATTGAACTCGGGATTTGGTGATGGACAGGGAGGCCTGGCGTGCTGCGATTCATGGGGTCACAAAGAGTCGGACACGACTGAGCGACTGATCAGATCTGCCTTTTATAAAACCAGCTTGAACATCTGGAAGTTCATGGTTCATGTATTGCTGAAGCCTGGCTTGGAGAATTTTGAGCATTACTTTACTAGCGTGTGAAATGAGTGCAATTGTGCGGTAGTTGAGCATTCTTTGGCATTGCCTTTCTTTGGGATTGGAATGAAAACTGACCTTTTCCAGTCCTGTGGCCACTGCTGAGTTTTCCAAATATAGAGATGTGTAAATAGTCCATAAATGTTACAACAGTTTTATTTTTCATGGTTGTACTAGAGGTGCCTGCTATGGACAAAAAAGACTAGATTCCTACACCCCACTTTCACAACATCCTATTCGATTACCTATATTCCCTGCAATTTAGAACTTATAAGCAGGTCAGTGGTTGGGGAGGAACAGGAAAGATCCGTAAATTTACTGGGGAAAATTCAAAGGACTATTTAATAAGGTCCAGGTTTCTGCACACAGGTAGAATTATAAATTAAATTTCATATATCTAAATCTATATTCATATATATGTGAGTATGTATTCATATACTCATTTCTTTGACATCTAAATATGTGGTCTATGAAATTCATGCCACCAAAAATTCAAGTTCTGTTAACTGAAAATTTCTTTTTAGTATGGCAGTAAGACATTTGTTACTGATACCTGTATTTCTATATATGTATATATCTCATGTTTGAAGGTTGATGTTATTATTGCAAAATAATTAAAGACTCTGCTAAGTTATTAAGTGACATAATGGCATAGATTTGGGACTAAAATTATTGATAATAATGTTTTTAAAATTACCTGTTTAATAGCTCTAATTTACTAGCAGGTAATATTAAATGACTATTGTCTATCCATTGGCAACTCACCAGAGAATACAACCATTTTCAATTTGTTCTATAAATTTTATCATTATATTTTGATTTCTGATTTAAAAAAGGAAAAATAATAATTTTGACAAAATGTTGGTGTATGGTAAATATATCTGGGAAGACTAAAAGCCAAAATATCAGAAGTTAATCATGTTTTACTGAATATGCTTACCATTTTAAGGATCTAAAACTTGTAACTGGAAAATTCCTAAGACTTTCAGCCTAAATAAAGCAGTATAAGAATGTCAAGTTGCTTTTAATCTTTACAAGAGGAAAGTGTGAGTACCTCTATTCATTCATGTGTCTAACTGCAATTCTGTGAGCTCCTCAACTCACAAAGAAAGATGTCAGTAATTAAAAGCTTGGTTTTGAGTCTGTAGGAAGTACTACATTCTGTGGCATTCAATGTGGGAAGAGATACATTCATAGGAACTCAAAAAATGAAATAGTTTTAAAGAGAGGATGGCAGTGCAACGAAATTCATGTTTTACGTATTTTATCCAAAAGTGTAAGTTTGTTCACCGAAGAGCCTTCTCTGTTCCCACTCCCTTCTTCATCTCTATTCTCCTTTTCCTTCACTTTCCCAGTAATCTCATTTTAGATTACCTCTGGGCTAACAGGTACACTATACTACACTTAGATGCAGTGCTTTAATGGACAAATAACTTCTAGGTTACATACCAGGAATTTTATAGCTTCAGTTCATTCTGCAACTAGACTTGAGAAAAGAAATGTGGCATAATGGGGAACACATGTATACCTGTGGCGGATTCATTTTGATATTTGGCAAAACTAATACAATTTTGTAAAGTTTAAAAATAAAATAAAATTAAAAAAAAAACTGGATCACTTTCAATCAGATAAAATTATGGTCTATAAGAGGCAGTGTTCAACACCTGCAAATGACTCTAAGCATTCATTCATTCTATAGATAAATATTGATCACTGCCTGCCAGACACAGTTCCATTACGTGATGATGTTAATCTTTTCAGCTAAATGCTTCCAAGGTCCATCTTAGATAGTCAAGATGAATAAATGTCAATATTATCCATCCGTTTCATGGAACACTATGAATCAGTAATTCATGTATATCTTTTATTTCATATACCATGCATTTGCCACAGGGAATGTGAAAAAATATAGTGTGTAGTGGCTGATAACTCTCTTTAACACAAAAAGTAAAATATTAGATGATGATTGTAATCAAAAGAACATAGGAATAAAGGTCACAGAAAAGCATGTTGGTATAAACAGAGCAGGCAGTGCTAGATTTCACTAACTTGGGTCAAGAGAGTACACTTTTGAGAAGTGAGTGTCAGAATTTGTTAGCTGCAACACTCTTCTGCTCAAAACTTGGCAATGATTAAGATCCGAAGGTGTAATAGGGTCTTAGCCTCCTTTCATAAACAAGTAGAAAACTGGACAAACAATGTCAAACAGTTTTGGATGTTCCAGGAAGTGCTAAACTATTATCCTTGGAAAACAAATCATAGTAACTTTACGCTTGGAGAAAATGTATAGAATGTGGTACAGTGAGGGGAACCTAAACTGATATCAGTGGTTTTGTTATGTTGACAACATTAGAACTGGACTTTTAAGATGCTAAAAAGGACTTTTAGGATGGCTCAGATTTACAATATAGAAAACATAAAATGAGAGAGGGAGACACTAAAATAGTTCCAGAAATCTACCTAGGGGCCTTCCTGATTTTTAAGAATTCTAATCTGCATACATTAAGAGTAAAACCCCAAAGAGCAAAGGATATCTTCAAAGGAAAGAACAGCTACCAAGGAGTTATAAACCAAACCGTTCCCAAGATCATACAAAGCTAGGCAGTATTCAAGTTCTAATCATCCAGAGTGGAGACACACTAACATATGGGACATTGCGTGCAGAGACTCCAGAAGAATCATGCCTTAGTTGCAGGGTAAAATTAACACCAGAGGAAATACTACTCTAGACTTCCTCTTGAAAAATTTTAAAAAGCTGTAAGAGGATCAAACTAGTCAACAAGTAACTTAACTGCCTACTAAAACAATGTCCATTACTCTTTAAAGAAATGTCAACACTTAACAACATAACACAGATGTCAGCACTTAACAACATAACATTCAGAAGCATCTAATGCAAAAATTACACACATGTGAAGAATCAGGAGAATGAATCTGGTATCGAGAGACATTCATCAATGTAAATATTCTAAACAAAAAAAAATGACAGGAATTTGGAAATTTGCCAACAAAGACTATAAAATCAATTACAAACATGCTCAGAGATTTAAAGGAAAATATGAACATAATGAAAGATAAATGGAAAATATAGAATAACTAGGGGCTTCCTTGGTGGCTCAGACTGTAAAGAATCTGCCAGACATGCTAGAGACCTGAGTTTGATCCCAGGATTAGTAAGATCCCTTGGAGAAGGGCATGGCAACCCACTTTAGCATTCTTGTCTGGAGAATTTCTCGGACAGAGAAGGCTGATGGGCTATAGTCCATGGGGTTGCAAAAAGTCAGACACAGATTGAGCAACTAACACTTTCACTTTCAATATAGAATAACCAGATGGAATACTGGACAAAAAACATAAATATAAATCTGAAATGAAAAATTCACTGGATAGAGTTAGTATCAGATTATACTCTCCAGAACAAAAGCAATATTAGTAAACTTGTAAACATGATATCATAAAATATCATAAAATGAAATATAGAGATTAAAAATGAAAAAAATACAGAGAAAAAGAAACTCATGGAGCAAGATTAATATATGTGGGCAATCTAATATACATGAAATTGGAGTCCAATAGAGGGGGATAGGGTAAGAAAAAAGATGTTATGAATTATGGCCAAACTTTTATAAATTTTATGAATATAAACCCAAAGACCCAAGAGAGGAAGCAAACACCAAGAGAAAGTGTGAAGAAAATTACACCAAGGCAATTCATAATTATTTTTTAAATTAGTAACAACAATACAGAGAAAACATAAAAAGCCACAAGAGAGAAAGATACAAAGTGGGAGTAAATAAAATATGATCCACATGCCAAAACTGTTATGAAGCCTGTGTTTCGTATGACCCAAAAGATGAAAACTTTTTTATACTTTTTTTGTTTAAAGTAGAATATGCAACAGAGACAGCATGTGGCCCATAATACCTAAAATATTTATCCCTGGTGTGGATTAAAGGTGGCTTTCCTGGTGGCTCAGTTGTAAACAATCTGCCTGCCAGGGCAAGAGATGCAGGTTTGATCCGTGGGGCAGGAAGACCCCCTGGAGAAGGAAATGGCAACCCACTCCAGTATTCTTGCCTCGGAAATCCCATGGACAGAGGAGCCTGGTGGCTTGTAGTCCATGGGGTTGCAAAAGAATAAAGCACAACTTAATGACTAAACAACAACAGTGGAGTAAAGGGAAATATTATTGTAGACTTTTCTTCAGAAATTATTGAAGGCAGAAGACAATGGGGTAAAAAGGGAAAAACAAAGAGCTGAAAGAATAAAAACCGTCCCCTAAAATTCTTTGCTTAATTTATTTCATTTATTATTCTTAAATATCTTTCATAAATGAAGCCCACATAAAACCTTCACAATAACAAAGCTGAATTTCTTTGCAGAACTGCAGTATAAGGGATGTTAAAGCATTTCCTTCAAGCAGAAGAAAATCAATTTCAGATGGAAACTGATCTCTGCAAAATTGTGAGAGAACCCAAATTGCTAAATATGGTGGAGAGCAGGGACATTTTTTTCTTATTGTTTAATTTATATAAAGATAATAGGTAAGGGTAAAGTATAACTCTTCCTTACAGGAGAATATCAGTTAATAAATGTAAACATATGAGGGAAATGCAATATCACCAGTAGGACGCTGTAATATTTATTGCAGACCAATGCATGCTAAGGACTTCCCTGGTGACTCAGATGGTAAAGAATCTGCAGGCAGTGCTGGAGAACTGGGTTCAATCCCTGGGTTGGGAAGATCCCCTGGAGGAGGGCATGGCAACCCACTCCAGTATTCTTACCTGGAGAATCCTCATGGACAAAGGAGCCTGGCAAGCTGCAGTCCATGGGGTCACAAAGAGTTGGACATGACTGAGCGACTAAATTCAGCACAATGGATGCTAAAATAGTAGAACAAAAGTTTAAGTTTAAATATAGTATTTTACAGCTTCAAATTACATCATCCCAAATATTTATTAGTTACAAATGGAAAATGATACTATCTTTATGGTGAAGAAATTTGGTAAACATTACCTTAACCAAGTGGTAAATGTTAGCCTAAATAATACTAAGCTGTATACATATACACCATATTTCCCTGAAGGCATCAAATGGACTTTTCTTCTTAAAGTCCATAACCTCAATCTAATCATGAGAAAACATAAGATACACAAAAAGTGGAGGACATTATACAACATACCTGACCATTATTGTATCAAAGTGTTAAAATCATTGAGGATCAGGAAAGACAGAACTGTCACTGATTAGAAGAGATTAAGACAGAAAACTAAGTACAGTGTGGGATCCTGGACTGGATCTCAGAATAGGAAAATGATATTTAATGGAAAAAACGGTGAAATTTGAAAATATGTATACATCAGTTTAGTTAATAAATTATAACAAAGTTAATTTCTTTGTTTCTCTAATTGTATAATAGTTATGCAAGATGTTAAAATTATGGGAAACTGGGTGAAATGTGCAAGAGAACTCTCCATACTACCTCTGCAACTCTCTGTGACAAATCATTTCAGTATATAAACTTAAAAACATTAAATGCCAATTTAAAATAAAATAACAACAATATATTCTGAACAAACAGCTCAAAAAACAGGGGGAGGGACAAAAGCCCCTCAAGCTAATTTATATCCTGGCTTTCCCATTGAGTTACAGTATAACCTGGGGAAAATCACTTAACCTTGCTGCAGTCATGAATGGAATTCTCTTCATTGGACAGATTAAATTTATTATTATATGTAAATCTATTGATGTATGACCTCCTAGTACTTGGTATACATACTGCCTAACAAATACTAAATAATGCTGTTAGGATAAATATGTGAGGAAAAATAACAGGAATATAAAATTAAAAGAAAATCTCTAGCCTAGTACTACAAGATCTTTCAAAATAAAATTAATCAAGTAACATTCTGTTGCAATTACTGTTCGCAGGCTAAATTGTCTGAGGCAGGCAAAAACAAAAACAACAACAACAACAAAAAAGACAAAAATATCTACCAAGTTTGGCAAATAAATTGGGAAATGTAATTTTAAAATTAACTATTTGGTGGGTCTTGTTAAATATACAAATCTATTGTTTAGTGTACAAATACAAAAAAAAATAGTAATGGAAATTTTATTTCTAGAAAGTTGTAAATGAGTAGTCTCCTCATTTTGAAACTGTCACAAAGCCAGCAAGAATAGGTTTCTTTTACCTTAATTTTGTTAAATTAGACTACTTAAATGTCAAAATTTTATCAATGAAGATATTTAAAAGAATTATTGATATCAATCATTTCCATGTTTTTAATTATTTTTAAATTTCCAATAAGATTTTTGTCCATGGGCTTTCTTAATAATAATCTAGTAAGAAAAATACATGTAAGTAAGGAAAGATTTTATTTTAAATTTCAAAAACAATGGCAGCATTTTTCAATGCAGTAACTAAATTTTATTTAATGTATATGATTGCCCTGAAGTTTTTGATTTTTGGCCAAAGCTTACATATTATATTATAGAAAAATAACAAATCTTAGTTTTTATCTGCCAAATTCACTACCCTACTTAGGAATTCAAACATTTTTATAGAAATATACTCAAATACTTTCAAGAAATCATCAAAGTACAGTAAGGGTAGATGGAGTAGGAAGACATTTCTCTGTTTATTCTATCCTGGGTTGAGAGAAGCCAGAGGGATGAAAAGTAAAGTCAAACATTACAATATACTCATAAAGAGTGTTCTTATTTTAATTAATTAATGAGTCTTTCTTAAAGGAGGAGATTTGAAAAGATTCTTTTTGAAGTAATTTGTAAAAATGTCAGATTAAAAATATCACTATCCAAAGTAAAGAAAACTAATTCCAAGAAAAATCAGGGTTATGTGCAGTTGTTAAATCCCATACTCTCCAAGTTTCTACTTTGTGGAATTCTTTGTGATCTTTCCTCCACTGTGAATTTGTTGCTTTTGGTATTAAGCCTATACATTTTGATGTTCATTATCCTGACTTCACTTTCTATTTATTCCTCCAATTCACCAACTCACTTTCTCATTCTCTTCTGCCCCTTATTTTCTTGTTCCCAATATTCAGACATTTCCTAAAGTATTATTTTAGGCCTTCCCTGGTGTCTCAGGTGGTAAGCAATCTGCCTGCAATGCAGGAGACCTGAGTTCTATCCCTGGGTTGGGAAGAACCCCTGGAGGAGGAAATGGCAACCCACTCCAGTGTTCTTGACTGGAGAACTCCATGAACAAAGGAGCCCAGCAGGCTGCAGTCCACAGGGTTGCAAAGAGTTGGACACGACTAAGGGATTAACAGTAGAGTATTATATATCATCATGTTCATTGTAGAATATAGCCTATAAAGTCATTAGAATCTTAGCTTAACAGAGGGAAGAAGGTATAAACAAACATTTCTAGCACTATAAAGTCTTCTACATTTGAGGAAAGAAACATAAACTACTATGGAAAGAAAATTGAATGATAAGTAAATAATTGTTTCCGTGATAGTCTCAAGAATGTCTGGTACAAAGCATGGGAGTCAAAAATGTATATGTATACAGGAACATGTGCACATGTCTTCGCTTTGCACATGTTTTCATTTATGTGTATACATGCATTTGTATGACATGTATGTGTGTGTATATGCACATGCTCTCATGCATACATATGTATGTGCAGATACATATTTGTATGTACATGTGTGTTTTCTGATGTCTGTACATGTATAGGTATACAAAAGATATAAATACTGTATTCATGAGCATGCCTGTGTTTTCAAATGATGTGCACACATGAAAATAAGCAAGAGAAACAGTGATTTTTATAGCAGTAATCGACATGAATGACCAGTTGCAGCCATTGAAAACACATAAGGAAGCCTATGAAAGAATATCAAAAGTAATATTTGCCACATTGAGGGCAGGAGGAGAAGGGGACGACAGAGGATAAGATGGCTGGATGGCATCACCGACTCAATGGACATGAGTTTGAGTGAACTCTGAGAGTGGGTGATGGACAGGGAGGCCTGGCATGCTGTGATTCATGGGGTCACAAAGAGTTGGACACGACTGAGCGACTGAACTGAACTGACTGATTGGCCATGAGATAACATTTATTTGTTGGTAAAATGTTCTCTTGGGTGTTTAAAATATTTGGATAATTTCTTACTGAAATAAAGAGCAATTTGTTTTGAGGACTTTTTGTTGTACCTTGAAATGATTGCAGAGATAATAGTTACAATTTTAAATGTATATAGCTGGTGGAACAAAACTGATGTAGAATCTCCAGCAAGCATTTCTAACTCAAGTGTTTTCAAATTGCCGTACGCTTTAAAATAATCTGGCTCAGGTCAAAATGTTAATGTTCTTAGACTCTAAACCTAGGGATTCAGTAAATATTGATTGTGTTCCAGAAATCTAAGATTTTATGATGTACCCTGGGCAATTTTTGCAGTTGGCTGATAGGTCACACTTAGAGAAAGAGTACAGTGCTGCAAATTGAATTTCATAATTTTTTTCAATATAATAAATTAAATAGAGCAGAAAAATATGAATTTCTGTGTAGGGTGTGCCAAGTAGACAAAGATCCTATAAAGTTACTTCTTGTATTAAAAATGTTAACATTTGCGGGCATGTGTGTGACTACATGATTTTGGCTAGTATGGGAATTGCATATGTTATGTTTTAGTGTTAAGCAAGTAGTAGGCTATATCAGACTTGGACCCATAGAATTTCAGGACTCTTGATGCATGTTAATTAAATAGCTATATGCTTGTGAGATACCAGAACCAAAGGTAAGAGACAGAGTTATTGAAAACACATTTTTATAGCCATCTGAGAATCCAATCATTAATCATTAATCTACTGATAAAAGTATGGTAGCAGTCAAGTGGAACCCACCTGCCGTACTTCACCTGGAAAAGTCAATCTTGAGGTTGCAACATTCCAGTGGAATGTTGATGGCAGCATTGGCTGAGCATATGTGACAGGAGAGTGCCACTGACTGCAGCTGTCAAAAGAATCCAGAGCCACATACTGAAAATGCACATTAAATAACACATTAGACCAAATCTGGTGATTTGGGGCATTCATAGTCTTTAAAACACTATATTATTACTGACTATTCTTAAAGGACACGCTATGCTAGTGGAGATATGGATGTCCTATGCTGCCAATTCTTTGTGTCATTTGCTGTAAACATGAATTCAGACAAGCTATTACTCAACTACATTGTCTTTCAACAAAAGCTAGAAACTCTATTGCTCTGTGTACTTGCTTTTTGTGGAACAGAATAAAGAGCAAGATATATACTAATGAAATATACTGGACTCCTTTGGCCCCACTGTGATGGTCTTTGGATGTATAGCAGTTCATGGGCAAAAGATGAATGTCATATGTTCATTTTGAGGAAGAAAAGAAAGCTGGTCAGTCTCTATTCTGCTAATAACACTAACAGACATATCAATCTTGTCAAATCATATTAACTATAACTAAATTCATGAATGGTCAGTTAATTTGATGACACTCAGAATAATGGGAAATCATGATACAGTATCCAAATAAGTTATTTATTTTGCTTCTGTGTAAAGCCATTTTAATAAAATGTCTGTTAATTAGAGGAAATCAAGTAAGCAGGATTTTCAGAAATAAAGTCAGCAATACCATGAATCATTTTCATATAGTGATACTCATTAAGAATGTATTCTAACACGATGTTAAGTAAACCACATGAATAAAATTATTTCTTTCATCTCATCATGACATATGGATAGTAGAAAATAGACATAAAATTGTCTAATGGAAATAAAAGAATAAATACCAGAAAGAAAGAAAATGAACTCGCTTAGTCGTGTCCGACTCTTTGCGACCTCATGGACTGTAGCCTACCAGGCTCCTCCATCCATGGGATTTCCAGGCAAGAGTACTGGAGTGGGCTGCCATTTCCTTCTCCAGGGGATCTTCCCAACTCAGGGATTGAACCCAGGTCTCCTGCATTGTAGGCAGACGCTTTACCGTTTGAGCCACCAAGGAATTGTAGTCAAATAGGAAGCATAAGTTGTGCTTAAAAGTGAATATGATTAAAAGTGTTAAAGAATATATCTATATATTTTATATTTATTTATTCTTAACTTATTGACTTATTCTATAAGGGCAAACACATTCTAGATACTGGGGATATAGCAGTAAACAAAAAGGGACAAAATCCACTGTTCTCATGGAGCTTACATTTTAAAGGAGGTAGAAAGATAAGTAAAATAAACAATACACAAGCAAAATACAATAATTAGAGGTGTATAATTGTTACGGAGGAAAATAAGTCAGGGACGTTGCATATATACACATATATATGGGTTATCACTGACCTAGAGCCAGACATCCTGGAATGTGAAGTCAAGTGGGCCTTAGAAAGCATCACTACGAACAAAGCTAGTGGAGGTGATAGAATTCCAGTTGAGCTATTCCAAATCCTGAAAGATGATGCTGTGAAAGTGCTGCACTCAATATGCCAGCAAATTTGGAAAACTCAGCAGTGGCCACAGGACTGGAAAAGGTCAGTTTTCATTCCAATCCCAAAGAAAGGCAATGCCAAAGAATGCTCAAACTACCACACAATTGTACTCATCTCACACGCTAGGAAAGTAATGCTCAAAATTCTCCAAGCAGGCTTCAGCAATATGTGAACCGTGAACTTCCTGATATTCAGGCTGGTTTTAGAAAAGGCAGAGGAACCAGAGATCAAATTGCCAACATCCGCTGGATCATGGAAAAAGCAAGAGAGTTCCAGAAAACCATCTATTTCTGCTTTATTGACTATGTCAAAGCCTTTGACTGTGTGGATCACAATAAACTGTGGAAAATGCTGAAAGAGATGGGAATACCAGACCACCTGACCTGTGTCTTGAGAAATCTGTATGCAGGTCAGGAAGCAACAGTTAGAACTGGACATGGAACAACAGACTGGTTCCAAATAGGAAAAGGAGTTCGTCAAGGCTGTATATTGTCACCCTGTTTATTTAACTTCTATGCAGAGTACATCATGAGAAACGCTGGACTGGAAGAAACACAAGCTGGAATCAAGATTGCCGGGAGAAATATCAATAACCTCAAATATGCAGATGACACCACCCTTATGGCAGAAAGTGAAGAGGAACTCAAAAGTCTCTTGATGAAAGTGAAAGTGGAGAGTGAAAAAGTTGGCTTAAAGCTCAACATTTAGAAAACGAAGATCATGGCATTCGGTCCCATCACTTCATAGGAAATAGATGGGAAAACAGTGGAAACAGTGTCAGACTTTATTTTTCTGGGCTCCGAAATCACTGCAAGTGGTGATTGCAGCCATGAAATTAAAAGACGCTTACTCCTTGGAAGGAAAGTTATGACCAACCTAGATAGCATATTCAAAAGCAGAGACATTACTTTGCCAACAAAGGTCCGTCTAGTCAAGGTTCTGGTTTTTCCTGTGGTCATGTTTGGATGTGAGAGTTGGACTGTGAAGAAGGCTGAGCACCGAAGAATTGATGCTTTTGAACTGTGATGTTGGAGCAGGCTCTTGAGAGTCCCTTGGACTGCAAGGAGATCCAACCAGTCCATTCTGAAGGAGATCAGCCCTGGGATTTCTTTGGAAGGAATGATGCTAAAGCTGAAACTCCAGTACTTTGGCCACTTCATGGGAAGAGTTGACTCATTGGAAAAGACTCTGATGCTGGGAGGGATTGGGGGCAGGAGGAGAAGGGGACGACAGAGGATGAGATGGCTGGATGGCATCACCGACTCGATGGACATGAGTCTGAGTGAACTCCAGGAGTTGGTGATGGACAGGGAGGCCTGGCGTGCTGCGATTCATGGGGTCGCAAAGAATCAGACACGACTGAGCGACTGATCTGATCTGATCTGATCTGATGGACTTTGGGTGAGGACAAGTTGAAAGATTAAATAGTGGGCTGGGAAATATGTCATTGAGAAGCTTAGACTTAAGTAGAGATCTTAGGTTATTGAAATTTATGTGGATATCTCTGGGAACATCTTATCTTTGAAAAGACCCTGATGCTGGGAAAGATTGTAGGCAGGAGGAAAAGGGGAATGACAGAGGATGAGATGGTTGGATGGCATCACCAACTTAATGGGTATGAGTTTGAGTAAGCTCCAGGAGTTGGTGATGGACAGGGAAGCCTGGTGTGCTGCAGTCCATGGGGCTGCAAATGGTCGGACATGACTGAGCGACTGTACTGAATTGAACTAGGAACAGCATTCCAGTCAGAGGGAATAGTAACAAATAAGACCAGCATAAGCCAATGCCAAGTGTATTTAAGGAAGATAAGGAAACTGTTATGGGAATAACCAAAGGAAAAATATTCCAGGAAAATAATTCAAAAAAAGCAAAATCTAAACAACAGAAGAACTAGGTTGTGTAGTCTTGTAAGATAATGTAAATTAAGGACTTTGGCTTCCTCGGTAACAAGTGAAGGCTTTTGAAGGCTTTCAAATAAATCTTAATCATTTGGGAAGGTATAAAATTCCTCTATTTATAATATTTATAGTATTAACTATTCAAAATGTGGGTAAATGAGCTAGAAACCAGAAACATGGGAGTGAAGAAATGAGATGTAATACCGTCCCTCACTGAGCTGACAATCTGGTTGGAAGATAATCATTTAAAACAAGCACACTTATTTAAGTAAGGGACTAGAGAGCAATGTGAGGTCTCTTTCAAGAGCACTGTGAGGTCCAATTCTCATGTCTAATCACCTCCCAAAGACCCTAATCACCCTTCTAAATATACTGGGTGTTAACATTTAAACATTAATCATGGAGGGGGCTGTCACAAACATTCAGACAATAACAGAGAGAATGACTAACTAATGTTTAAAAATAATACTCCCAAGAAGTCAAGTAATTCAAGAATTACAAATCATCTACTATATTTTCTGAGTAGCCATTACTAGAGGCTTGTGGAAAACAGTTTCATGAAATGGCATGAACTTCAGAGCTGAAAGTATGAATGTGAAGAAAAAATAGATGTAGAAATTGTTATAAACTGGTGTGGTACTCAATATACTAAAGTTTTGGAAAGGAGGTTCTATTTTGTCCCATCAGTCAGCATACAAATTCTGAATTAAGTTTACTGAAACAAAGGTATAAAGTTGTTCTTTGCTAGGTGGTAGGCATCAGATCACGTCCTGATGTGTTTGGCCCAGAAATAAAAACAGTGTTAACTGGAGAGCAAACCATGCAGGTCTGGAGGGTCACTGGACTGCTGCATGGTTTGCCAGTAGCATACCTTACTGAGGGCAAATTCTTCAGATAATTGCAAACACAAAGTCTGCAACTCAAGCCAGGGTTATGTTTCTGAAACCCATCTACAGAGAGTAGGAAACTAAAGTGTGCCAAACACATGGGCCAAGAGTGAAGCCAGTGTTGTTCCAATTGAGTTACTGCCAAGGAACGCAAACTATAGAGGAACTGGGAGAATTTAAGGATCTAAACTGTCAGAGCAATAGATTATATACAAATGGGTGAACTAAGCAGGAAAACTGGATAATATCAAACACGATGCTAAAGACTAAAACAACGGGAAACCAAGAGACAAATTGTGTCTGACAAGAGAGGAGCAGAAGCCCCATCTGGGTTCTGAGTCATGAGCCAGAGCCTTGGCTCTGCCCTTCTAAAATGTTAAAGCAATATGTCAGAAAGCAAACTCAGAAAAATGAATGACTAAATATTAGCTTTCCTGAGTCCCTGTACCCTGTTGTATCCTCTCTAGGGTTCTTAATCTTTAGATACTCAGGCCTGAGGATCTATCATAAACAGAGAGAGTAGGGAAAGAGATTTATTATATTTTTTACAAGTTAGTGACAGGATTTGTTGAAAAATTAAAAAGTGTCCTTGACATGTAGAAAAATCAGACAGATGAATTAAAGGAATAATACATTTAAGAACTATACACTGAAAGAAAATATGAAAACCCATCTATATATGTTTCCAGGGGCAAAATCTGCCCCCTAAAGAAGTAAAGTAATTTAAGGGTAGTCATAACTCTGTCCACTTGGGTATTCCATTGACATCTTGTCACCAATAAAATTATGCTGGGAAAAGTTCTGATTCTCAAAGTTCTCCTAGGAAGCTGCAAAGTTACATCTACTTCACATTTGTCCATTATTGTTAAATCAATTTTAAGATCTCACATTAGAAGCCAGTAAGATTAATAGCATTATTCTTCCAATGGGGAAAGTGATAGTCTCTCAGTTGTGTCCGACTGTTTGCGACCCCATGGACTACACAGCCCATGGAATTTTCCAGGCCAGAATACTGGAGTGGTAGCCTTTCCCTTCTCTAGAGGATCTTCCCAACCTAGGGATCAAACCCAGGTCTCCCGCATTTCAGGCAGATTCTTTACCAGCTGAGCCACAAGGGAAGCCCAAGAATACTGGAATGGATAGCCTATCCCTTCTCCAGTGGATCTTCCCAACCCCAGAATCAAACCGGGGTCTCCTGCATTACAGGCAGATTCTTTACCAACTGAACTATCAGGGAAGCCTTCCTTCCAAAAGGGAAGGAAGTCATATTTTAAATTTAGTTATATTTTTCTTGGTGAATATGAGATTATGCTCAATTTGGAACTACTGTATTACTTGTTATAAAATAGTAAAACATTCTAAAGCAAGCATGGGGGATATATATGTCCAAATAAGGCAAAATTATTATTCTCTGGAAATGAGAATAGCAGTTCATAACAGATGCATAATGTATTTTCCCCATGGTGAATCAAGAGAACATGCATAATAAAATACAAGTGACAAATACTCTTAGCAATAAATGGTTTACATTGAAATAAGAGATCCCCTTGTGGCTCAGCTGGTAAAGAATCCGCCTGCAATGCGGGAGACCTGAGTTCGATCCCTAGGTTGGGAAAATCCTCTGGAGAAGGGAAAAGCTACCCTCTCCAGTATTCTGACCTGGAAAATTCCATGGGCCGTGTAGTCCATGGGGTCACAGACAGACAGACATGACTGAGAGACTTTTACTTTCAAACTCTGAGGGAAAAAATCGAAAGCATTAATAAGGTTATGTCTTATTTCTTCAAGATAAACTAGTTAAGATGAAAGTAACTGTGAATGACTAGTCAGTGAATGGTGTGATAGAGAATAAATATTCACTTCACTAAGTGAATATCTGACCATTTTGCTTGGCACAGCATTCATATGCTTCTGTTATGACAAAAACATGAGAACACCAAGAATGACTGATCTTTGTGAATATTTTGTATAATAAAACATATATGCGCATACCTATACATAGAGTTTTGACAACCTAGAAAAAATGGAGTAGAAATATCAATTATAACTAAAAATTTCCATTATTCTACTAATATAAAGAAAGTATCTCTCTTAAGATTTTTACTCACCCCAAAGAATTCCATGGCTTTGCCCAACAGTGTCTGTCCAGTTTATCACAAAATTTTATTCTGCCACACATGTTAAGTTTTAAAACCAGGCATTTGAAGATACTATGGACTGTTCCATTTATGAGCATATACTCCTGCTGTTACAGATCTTTGACTGCACTACAGAGTTGCTTCGATCTTCCAACCAAAGCTACATCTGGTTTACACCACTGTGCACTGTACTTTGTTTTTCAAAGATCAGCTGTTGACCTCAGAGCCACAAGGAGTCCTCCTTAACATTCCATCTCCTCCATCTTGAAATGCTGCCATCAGTTTGAGGTTTACATGTTAACTCTTAACTTCTCAACCTTCTTATTTATTTCATCTACCAATACTCATTGTTGTTTCACTCACTAATAAGCTTTTGCCTTATAAGCATGTTCTCCCTGCCCAGACAGCATCATTCTTGACAATATCAACATCCATGCGGCTGGCACATCCAGCACCTGATCTTTCATTTCTCTTTAAAATTTTGTCATTTCAATGACTTTTTCTTCTGCCCTATCTTTCAGTCACTCCAATGGTTGTTACCTTCTGGAACTTATGATTATCAAAAGCTACATTATAACTTAATTTTCTAAAACTGAGATCCCACTTCCTGATTAGTTATTAAAATTTGTTCTGATTTTTGATCCATTGAATTCAAACTCCATATCCTTTTCTACAAAATCTTGTTTGACCAAAGATAAGTTTATGTGCTAGGGTTAAACCTACCCTTTTCCCAGTAGCATGCCTCCTGTCTTAAGGATTTTGTTCCACTTTGCCACTCAGTCCTTGTCCAGTATCCCTACAAGATCAAGGCTACAAGATCGTTATCTATCAAAATGTCATATTTCCATCTTAAAAAGCAAAAACAAGTACAGTAAAAAGCTCTTGACCCCACATTCCCTTTGCTGCTATTAAAGCAAAACTCTTCAAAAGATATCTATAATCATTGATTTTACCTCCTATTCTCCTGTTTCTTCTGATCTCTCTCCAGTTATGCTTTTGCTTTCACTGTTTTACTGAAACTTCTTTTGGCAAATTCCCCAGTGTGGAAAAAGATTTGTATAAGTTATGTGATATTAAATTATCCTTGACTAGAAATTATGATTGAAGCCACAAACAACAGACTTCAGTTAATGTTTTAATGAGGAAACTTAAATAGAATTACAAAGATCTTGACCCAGATTCTTGGAAAAGACAAAGCCCTTACTTAGCCTATATATTATTAGGTTTACATGGGGGGAAAAGTTAGCATACCATTGCATATTTTTTCCTCCATAAATTTTATGTTAAATTTATGTTTTTTTGTGTGTCTTCATAGAGAGGAGTTTCTAAGTGTATTTGCCAAGTAAGACAGAGTTCTCAAGTAAAGCTAAAAGGATAATTTTAATGTTTCTAAACACTGTGCATGTAAACTTTGAAACTATTAAGGTTTTTTACAAGAAATTACATTTGTTAAACATGTCCTATAAAAATATTTTACTCATCTAGATTGTAAGTATGTTTGTTCTAGGAAATTATTTATAATAGTTAACTCACAATCTGTACACTGACTTTTTTTCTAACTTCATAGTCAAATGGATTGCCTTTACTTATGAATCAGCAAGTATTTGAGTACTCTTTGATTTCATTTCTCCCTAAGATCCATTGCTAATAAAAATCACGACTCAAAAAGCAATAAAATTGAATTTTTCTCTATCAACAATAAGTTATAGTTTGTTAAATCTAATGAATGATTTTCAATTCTCAGATTATATGACTTCTTAGATATCATGTCTACCTTCCCCAAAGGCTTTCTTCATCTGCTTGATGCTCTCCTGATCTTTTCACTAAGTATATTGGCTACTCCCTCTCAGGCTTCTTTGTGGAGCCTCTTCATCCTCCCCAACTTCCCTCAGGGCTTTTCTACTCATCCAGTAAATTCAGTACTTTGTATATTTTAAATTTGTATTTCTGGTACTTGACTTTACTCTGGAATATTGAATCATTTGGTGCGTGCGTGTGTGTGTGTGTGTGTGTGTGTGTGTACACTTAATCAAGTCCAGTTCTTTGTGACCCCATTTACATTAGCCCACCAGGACAGGCTGCTCTTTCCATGGGATTGTCCAGGCAAGAACACAGGAGTGGATTGTCATTTCCTTCTCCAGGGGATCTTCCTGACCCAGGGATCAAACCAGCATCTGAATCATTCCCAATTCACTACCTCCTCCTAGCATCTTAGGCAGAACTCCTATTTTCCCTACCCACAAATATCGTAAAATTGAGCCTCCAATCTAAATGACATTTTCTTCCTTTCTTTCAGTTACTCAAATCTAAAATTTAAGTGATATCTCTTACTTTATCTCTCACTTAATATCAGCATATCAAAAAATCTTATCCTCATCCACCTAAAACATATACAAGTGTGGCCACTCTTTCTAAGCTCCAGTCATCACCATGGTTAAGTTGCTGTCATCTGTTGGCTGGACTGTGTGCTCCCATTCAGTCCTACCTCAACCACACAACCTGAGTGGTACTTTTAGAAAATAAATTAGGTTATTTTACTACTCTTCATAAAACCATCCTTGTGCATCCAGACACATTGAAAACAGAAATGTCTTGCTAAGGTCTTGACTGTCTTTTAGATTCTAGTCCCAGCAGTGTTCTTGCTTCTCATGAGACTGTACTTACTTATTTCCATTGCACTTGTTGTACTGTATGTTGTGAAATCTCCTTTCATAGATATTTTCATTAATGATTCTCTCAGTTTTGTCTCTCTTTAAATGTAATCTCTTAAGATTCCTCAAAAAACTAAAAATAGGACTACCATGTGACCCAGCAATTCTACTCCTGGGTATATATCTAAAAAAAATGAAAACTTGAATTCAAAATGATATAGGCACCCAAATGCTAATAGTAACACTATTTACAATAGCTGAGATAAGGAAGCAAGCCAAGTGTCTTATCAACAGATAAATGAAAGAAGAAGATACACACACACACACACACACACACAATGGAGTATTACTGAGGCATAAAAATGAAATTCTGCCATTTGCAGTAACATGGATAGACATAGAGAATATTATTATGCTTAGTGAAATAAGTCAGACAAAGACAAATACAGTTTGATATCACTTAAATATGCAATCTTAAAAATAATACACATGAATGCATTTAGCAAAACAGAAACAAGTTCACAGATTTAAAAAAATATATATATATGGTTACCAGAGGGGAGAGGAAGGTGGGAAAGGGCACATTAAGAATATGGGATTAAGAGATACAAATTACTGTGTGTGAAATAAGTAAGCAACAAGGATATATTGTATAGCACAAGGTACAATCTAGGTAGCTATAGCCATTGCCTTGTAATAACTTTTAATGGAGAATAATCTGTAAAAATAGTGAATCATTATGCTGTATACCTGAAACTATTGTTAATGAACTATACTTTAATAAAAACAAACAAGCATAACATTGTTAGGGTGACCTGGTTGAAGCACCATTGCTTAAAGCAAACCTAGACCTTTATCTTTACAACCTGCTTTTATTTCCTTAAATGCAATTATTACTCCTTGAATTTATGATTTACTTTATTTGTTTATTTTATGTACATCCCTATCAGAAGAACCTTAGGAACTTTATTGTTTGGTTCATTACTGTATCTTCACATTTAAACACTTACTGAATTCATGGCATGGCCACCATCACCCTCTAGGCATTCTTATCTCTCCCTCTAAACTGCAACCAGGCATGTCTCATTTTAATACTCCTACCTTGTTAGTCTTGTGATCTCAGGGTCTTTGACTATTTACTCGTCTCTACCTGGAACAATCTACATTTTCCTTTTTTTTTTTTTTTTCTTTTCCGTGGTTCATTTCATATAATTGATATCTTGGCTTAAATATTACTTCTTTAGAAAGGCCAAGTAAGACTACCAATATAGCACTCTTTCTTCCCACCAACCTGTTATTGATTCTTTTGTTTTTCTTCATATACTTGTTACAATTTACTTTTTCAGTTTTTCAGTGTCTATAGCCTCTAAACTAGAATAAACTCCTCACAAGGAGGGGTGGTATCTGCATTAATCATAATGTGAATAGCATAGTGCCAGGGCAGAAATGGCAAATATACACATGAGTGGAAGAGCCAAAGGTGCTTCTAAGAGTCACCTGCTATGCCAAGATCAATATACTCCATTCACTCCTAGACTTTTTTTTTTCTTTTTGAACCCAGTTTACAAGTTCCCAGGCTTCAGTCTTATGTTCTTCAATTGATTCTTGTCTTTGTCCTTTATTATTCTTCCTTGTCATTGAGTTTGAGGCCACCCAATATTTAGGGAATAGCATTTAAAGTTCTGTCACGTCTCACATAAAAGATTGACATTGTGGAAAGGACATATATCCTTTTCTAGAATTCTGCATGTAAAAAGAGAGAAAGAAATGAAAATGTTTTATCACTAATGAGTGAAAAGTTTTACCACTAATGAATGCTTTTCCCTGTTTATATGTAACTATAAAGACTGCTAAAATGGAGCTTTAGAAAAGTGTTTTTCAACTAGTTTTAGAGGATGTCTCGTATCCTTTAATGCATTTCCCTCACATTTAAAATGTGGTTAGAATCTGCTAAATCAATTTCATGACTTACTAGTGCATTCCCAGCTTCCCTTCTTTTGCATTTGAAAAATATTGCCTTTTAAGATGCAGAAAATCTAGTCCTAAAACTGATTTGAACACACACACAATTGCATTTAGTTCATAACACAAGCATATGTATTTATCTTAGCAACAGTCTTTGGAGATCATCTTTTAAAAGAGAAGGTGATGGTGGTTCCAGCATAAAGCCTTGTTAGACTGCTGTTAATATTATTCAAAATGGGAACTTTTTTTTTTAATGGCAAAGAATTTCATAGTAGCAGTAAGAATTTGGGGAATGAGCCATAAGGTCTGCCAAGCAATTCCTAGTGAAGACATTGACCATTAAGTTGTTTATAGTTATTTACCCCCAAATTGTTATGAAGTAAACATATAAAATTCAGATAAATCAACTGTAGTTGATGACCTACCCCTAGGCAAAAACACTAATGAAATCTTTTTTCCTTTCCTGTAATTCTTCCAACTACTCGAGCTACATTTTCCTTAAAATATAAGAAGCAGCTCTATAGAAGTCAAGGGAAAAAAGAGAATACATTACAAAGTTTATTTTTAAAGAATGATGATTGTTTATTCCAGAACAAAAGTAAAGCATGTTATCAAAAATCACAGCAGAAATAACACCATTACTGCAGATGGTGATTTCAGCCATGAAATTAGAAGATGCTTACTCCTTGGAAGGAAAGTTACGACCAACCTAGATAGCATATTCAAAAGCAGAGACATTACTTTGCCAACAAAGGTCCGTCTAGTCAAGGCTATGGTTTTTCCAGTGGTCATGTATGGATGTGAGAGTTGGACTGTGAAGAAAGCTGAGTGCTGAAGCATTGGTGCTTTTGAACTCTGGTGTTGGAGAAGACTCTTGAGAGTCCCTTGGACTGCAAGGAGATCCAACCAGTCCATTCTGAAGGAGAGCAGTCCTGGGTGTTATTTGGAAGGACTGATGCTGAAGCTGAAATTCCAGTACTTTGGCCACCTTATGTGAAGACTTGACTCATTGTAAAAGACCCTGATGCTGGGAGGGATTGGGGGCAGGAGGAGAAGGGATGACAGAGGATGAGATGGCTGGATAGCATCACCGACTCGATGGACATGAGTTTGAATGAACTCCGGGAGTTGGTGATGGACAGGGAGGCCTGGCATGCTGCAATTCATGGGGTTGCAAAGAGTCGGATACGACTGAGTGACTGAACTGAACTGAACTGAATCTGTGAAATAAACTCATTTATTAGCCAGACTTAATTTAATATTCAAAATTTCACCTTTAAAGCTTTGCCACTAGAATAAGCACATATTGTTCAGCTTTTTTGCTCAGGCTCTTTCCCAATTCTGAAAAGTTCTATTATTTATCTATTATTCTGCCATTCTTAGAGTATACTATGATCTGATATGTTTAATTGCAATGAAGTATAATTTTAAGATACAAAGTTCAAAACATGTTCAAAAGTTTTTCCCCTGAACTTACACCTTCGGTATTACAACCTCAAAACACTGTATAGATCATAATTTTCAGCCACCTGCCTCACAGTTCCAAGTGTTTGTTGTGTCATTCGTCAAGGGCCTGAGCTAGAATCTCTTTTCTGTGACAGGAAGTGGGTATCAAAGATGAGTACCCACCATTTATGGCCAGAATTCTGCAGAGAATTTCTGAGCTCCATCTCTAGCAAATGGAGTAAACTGAATAACTTTGGTCCTTTTATTTTTTAAATTAATTAATTTATTTTTTTACTTTACAATATTGTATTGGTTTTGAAGCAGAGCTCGCTAGATCAAGATAAAACTACTTATAAACAGTCTCATGACACAATAGCATTTGGCCATTAGGATCTTCTGAATTTTCTTTTGCGAGTTTTGGAAAACAAAGGAACACAACCCTCCCTAAATATGTAAGAAAGACATACATATCAGAAGAGGGAGTTGGTAGGATTCCTAAATTAAAAATCTTGAGTAGGAGTTTGTTTATGTTACTAAATCACCCTCAGTACTTACGGATATATAAACAGAAACTAAGCAAATAGCCCTTTAGGAACAAGAGATTCAGGTTATTAACTCTTCAATTTTTTAAGAAGGAAAATCATTAAATAATCAGTAAATTCAATTTACAACTGGAGATCTTTCTCTGGGACCTCACTTGCCAACTTTCTCAAAATATGAAACATGTAAAATATCATGTATGAAATGAGTTGCCAGTCCAGGTTCGATGCACGATGCTGGATGCCAGGGGCTGGTGGACTGGGACGACCCAGAGGGATGGAATGGGGAGGGAGGAGGGAGGAGGGTTCAGGATGGGGAACACATGTATACCTGTGGCGGATTCATTTTGATATTTGGCAAAACTAATACAGTTATGTAAAGTTTAAAAATAAAATAAAATTAAAAAAAAAAATTTAAAGAAAAAAAAAAAAAATATGTTCACTGGTAAACCAGCACTTGTGTATTCACAGAAGCAGTAACAAGAGATGGTCACTGTAGCACACTGATTCTCACAGAATGTCCAGTAGGCCTCTGGAGTTCCAAGGATACAGTCAGGAGATCCATTAGGTTAAAACTGTTTTCATAACAATCCTAACATATTTTTTACCTTTTTCTCTCTGTATTGATATCTATACTGATTATATTCAAGCTTTCATAGTTAAAACTACAGTGGCCCCAAACTGAACCTGTTGGTTGGTTGTAAATACGTAAGTGCCATGCATTCGCAGTGAAAAAGAATGTTTTGACTTAAGAAAATCTTTGATGAAGCAGTAAAATATATTACATCATTGAATCTCAATGCTGGACTGTTAGTTTCTAAATGTTCTGTGTGAGACTAAGAAGTGTATATAGAGCCTTACGACTGCGTAGTGAAATACAATGTTTGTATTGAGGAAAAGCACTTTTGTGATTGAGTTGCCATCTAAAGTACCATTTTTTTTCATTGAACAAAAATTTGCTTGGAAAAAAAAAAAAGACATAGGCATACTAGGAGACATGGCAGACATTTTGGCAAAATTAAAAATCTAAAAAAGTACACTTGTCTTTTCAAGGAAAACAACTGCCATTGTTGCCAGTGATAACATTTAAGCTTTAAAGTGGAAAATTAGAATTTTGGAAAATTCTTTCCTAATGTGATTACTTACGACTTAGTAGTATGTTTACTTATTTATATTGTACAATAAAATGCTTTGTCATTAAAAGAATAACTCTGTAAATAAATATTTTTAATGGTTCAGTATATGGTATTACAAAAGCATGTTCTATGGTCTGAAAGTTTGTGTTCCCCTAAAGTCATACGTTGAAGTCCTGATGCCCAATGTGATGATATTGGAGTTGAGGCCTTTGGAAGATGCTTAGGTCATGAGGATGGATCCTTCATGAATGAGTTTAATATTCTTATAGAAGAAACACCACCGTCTCCCTACCCCTTCTGCTATGAGAAGGCACCAAATTTAAACACAAAAAGGAACCTTTAATAGAATGTGACCATGTTGGAAGTTGATCCTGAACTTCCCTGCCTCCAGAACTGTGAAGAACAAACTTCTATTGTTTCTAAGCTATTCAGTCTGTGGTAGTTTTTATTTCTTTCATTTTATTTTTTTTTTTTACTACAGCAGTCCACAAGGACTAAAATGATGGGTACAAATTCAAGATCCATTTAAGTTAGTACTGCTGCTGCTAAGTCGCTTCAGTCATGTCCGACTCTGTGTGACCCCAGAGATGACAGCCCACCAGGCTCCCCTGTCCCTGGGATTCTCCAGGCAAGAACACTGGAGTGGGTTGCCATTTCCTTCTCCAATGCATGAAAGTGAAAAGTCAAGTCGCTCAGTCATGTCTGACTCTTAGCGACCCCATGGACTGCAGCCTACCAGGCTCCTCCGTCCATGGGATTTTCCAGGCAAGAGTACTGGAGTGGGGTGCCATTGCCTTCTCCTAAGTTAGTACAGTGGATATTAATATATAGTTGAATTCAATTGCTCATTGTTTCCGACTTTTTGCGACCCTGTGTACTGCAGCGTGCCAGGGCTCCCTGTTCATCGGCAACTCCCAGAATTTACCCAATCTCATGTCCATTGAGTCAGTGATGCCATCCAACCAACTCATCCTCTGTGTTCCCCTTCTTCTCCTGCCTTCAATCTTTCCCAGCATTAGGGTATTTTCAAATGAGTCACTACTTTGCATCAGGTGGCCAAAGTATTGGGGTTTCAGCTTGAGCATGAGTCCTTCCAATGAGTATTCAGGACTGCTTTCCTTTAGGATGAACTGGTTTAATTTCCTTGCAGTCCAAGGGACTCTCAAGAGTCTTCTCCAACACCAGAGTTCAAAAGCATCAATGCTTCAGCACTCAGCTTTCTTTATACTCAAACTCTCATACCCATGCATGACTACTGGAAAAATCATAGATGGACTAGATGGACCTTTGTTGGCAAAGTAATGTCTCTGCTTTTAAATATGCTGTCTAGGTTGGTAATAACTTTTCTTCCAAGGAGCAAGCATCATTTAATTTCATGGCTTCAGTCACCATCTGCAGTGATTTTGTTGTACAAAAAAATAAAGTATGTCATTGTTTCCACTTTTTCCCTATCTATTTCCCATGAAGTGATGGGACTGGATGCCATGATCTTAGTTTTCTGAAGGTTGAGTTTTAAGCCAACTTTTTCACTCTCCTCTTTCACTTTCATCAAGAGTCTCTTTAGTTCCTCTTCACTTTCTGCCATAAGGGTGGTGTCATCTGCATATTTGAGGTTATTGATATTTCTTCCAGCAAACTTGATTCCAGCTAGTGCTTCATCCAGCCCAGCATTTCTCATGATGTACTCTGCATTTAAGTTAAATAAGCAGGGTGACAATATACAGCCTTGACGTACTCCCTTTCCTATTTGTAGCCAGTCTGTTGTTCCATGTCCAGTTCTAACTGTTGCTTCCTGACCTGCATACAGATTTCTCAAGAGGCAGGTCAGGTGGTCTGGTATTCTCATCTCTTTCAGAATTCTCCACAGTTTATTGTGATCCACACAGTCAAAGGCTTTGGCATAGTCAATAAAGCAGAAATAGATGTATTTCTGGAACTCTCTTGCTTTTTTGATGAGCCAATGGATGTTGGCAATTTGATGTCTGGCTCCTCTGCCTTTTTAAAATCCAACTTGAACATCTGGAAGTTCATGATTCATGTACTGTTGAAGCCTGGCTTTGAGAATTTTGAGCATTACTTTACTAGCGTGTGAGATGAGTGCAATTGTGTGGTAGTTTGAGCATTCTTTGGCATTGTCTTTTTTGGGGATTGGAATTAAAACATTTCCAGTCCTGTGACCACTGCTTAGTTTTCCAAATTTGCTGGCGTATTGAGTGCAGCAGTTTCACAGCATCATCTTTTAGGGTTTGAAATAGCTCAACTGGAATTCTATCACCTCTGTTAGCTGTTCATAGTGATGCTTCCTAAGGCCCTCTCCACTTCCCACTCCAGGATGTCTGGCTCTAGGTGAGTGATCATACCATAGTGATTATCTGGGTCATGAAGATCTTTTTGAATAGTTCTCTGTGTATTCTTTCCACCTCTTCTTAATATCTTCTACTTCTGTTAGGTCCATACCATTTCTGTCCTTTATTGTGCCCATTTTGCATGAAATGTTCTCTTGGTATCTCTAATTTTCTTGAAGAGATCTCTAGTCTTTCCCATTCTATTGTTTTACTCTATTTCTTTGCATTGATCACTGAGGATGGCTTTCTTATCTCTCCTTACTATTCATTGGAACTCTGCATTCAAATGGGTAGGGCATATCTTTCCTTTCCTCCTTTGCCTTTTATTTCCCTTCTTTTCTCAGCTATTTGTAAGACCTCCTCAGACAACCATTTTGCCCTTTTGCATTTCTTTTTCTGGGGAATGGTTTTGATCCCTGCCTCCTGTATAATGTCAGGAACCTACATCCATAGTTCTTCAGGCACTCTGTCTATCAGATCTAAACCACTGAATCTATTTCTCTCTTCCACTGTATAATATAAGGGATTTGATTTAGGTCATACCTGAATGGCCTAGTGGTCTTCCCTACTCTTTTCAATTTAAGTATGAATTTGGCAATAAGGAGCCCGTGATCTGAGCCATAGTCAGTTCCCAGTCTTGCTTTTGCTGATTCTATAGAGCTTCTCCATCTTTGGCTGCAAAGAATATAATCAATCTGATTTTGTTATTGACCATCTAGTGATGTCCATGTGTAGAGTCTCCTTTTTTGTTGTTGGAAGAGGGTGTTTGCTATGACCAGTGCATTCTCTTGGCAAAACTCTATTAGCCTTTGCTGTGCTTCATTGTGTACTCCAAGGCCAAATTTGCCTGTTACTCCAGGTGTTTCTTGACTTCCTACTGTTGTATTCCAGTCCCCTATAATGAAAAGGACATCTTTTTTTGGTGTTTTAGAAGGCATTGTAAGTCTTCATACAACCGTTCAGCCTCAGTTTCTTCAGTGTTACTGGTTGGGGCATAGGCTTGGATTATTCTGATATTGAATGGTTTGCTTTGGAAACAAACAGTGATCATTCTGTAGTTTTTGAGACTGCACCCAAGTAGTGCATTTCAGACTCTTTTGTTGACTAATGGCTACTCCACTTTTTCTAAGGGATTCTTTCCCACAGTAGTAGATATGATGATCATCTGAGTTAAATTCACCCATTCCAGTCCATTTTATTTCGCTGATTCCTAAAATGCCAACGTTTACTCTTGCCATCTCCTCTTTGGCCACCTTAATTTTCTTTGATTCATGGATCTAACATTTCAGGTTCCTATTCAATATTGCTCTTTACAGCATCAGACTTTACTTCTATCACCAGTCACATCATTCTTTCTGGAGTTATTTCTCCACTGATCTCTAGTAACATATTGGGCACCTACCGAGTTCATTTTTCAGTGTCCTATCTTTTTGCCTTTTCATACTGTTCATGATGTTCTAAGGCAAGAATACTGAAGTAGTTTGTCGTTCCCTTCTCCAGTGGACCACATTTTGTCAGAACTCTCCACCATGACCCGTCCGTCTTGGATGGCTCTGTGGCTCATAGTTTCATTGAGTTAGACAGAGCTGTGGTCCATGTGATCAGATTGGTTAGTTTTCTGTGATTGTGGTTTTAAGTCTGTCTGCCCTCTGAGGGAGAAGGATAAGAGGCTTATGGAAGCTTCCTGATGGGAGAGACTGACTGAGAAAAACTGGTCTTGTCCTGATGTGTGGGGCCATGATCAATAAATCTTTAATCCAATTTTCTGTGGTTGGGTGGAGCTGTATTCCCTCCCTGTTATTTACCTGTGACCAAACTAAGGTAGAGGTAATGAAAATAATGGTGACCTCCTCAAATGGTCCCATGTACAGACTGCTGCACTCAGTGCTTCCAACCCTACAGCAGGCCACTGCTGACCCATGCCTCTGCTGGAGACTCTTGGACACTCACAGGCAAGTCTGGGTCAGTCTTTTGTGGGGTCACTGCTCCTTTCTCTGGGGTCCTGTTGTGCACAAGGTTCTGTTTGTGCCCTCCAAGAGTCTATTTCCCCAGTTCTGTGTAAGTTCTGGCAGCTCTTTGGTGGGGTTAATGGCGACCTCCTCCAAGAGGGTTTATGCCATATCCAAGTCTGCTGCACCCAGAGCCCCTGCCCCTGAGGCAGTCCACTGCTGACCCGTACCTCCACAGGAGACGCTCAAACACAGTTCTGTCTCAGTCTCTGTGGGGTCTCTGGGTCCTGGTGCGCACAAGGTTTGTTTGAGCCCTCTAAGCGTCTCTGGCTGGTATGGGGTTTGATTCTAAATGTGATTTTGCCCCTCCTACTATCTTGCTGGGGCTTTTCCTTTGCCCTTGGACATGGGTATCTCCTCAAAGTCGCTCCAGCGCCACACAACCGCCACTTCTTGTTAGCTTTTCCTCAAGATCCTGGACAAGCCCCCAAGATGATAGCTTATGTGAATGGTGTCAGTTTAGTGATCTCCAAAGAAGATTTCGCTTCAGGACCAGGGACCAGGCTTGATCACTCCAAAGCTTTTTTATAGCAGAATTTTGTTACAGTGTGAGAAGGGACAGAAAGCTTCTGACATAGACATCAGAAGGGGGACAGAGAGTGCCCCTTTATTTTTCCGAAATCCCAGGTTACTCTAGATGATGAAGAAACAGTTTGCAGAAGAGAAAATCTGAAAGATATGAAAAATGTTCAACAAAACACTTTGCAATTATTAGATTTTCAAAATTCAGATAAAGGAAGGATGGGGAAACAAGATGTCCTATGCTGCATATGGTAGTACTCTGGGCATCAGTTTGGCTTTACCTGTAGAATCTGAAAGTACACACACTGCACGTGACCTGTGCAGTGACCCAGTCCTTGGTTTATGTCCAAGAGAAATTCTGGCATATGTGCATGTGAAGACTCCTTATTGCAAGTTTGTTACACATAATAGTGAAAAATGGGAACTATTTCAAATACCATGTTAAATTTATAGTATAGTTGTATGGTAGAATACTTTAAAGCAATTTAAATTAATAAATAAGATTTTTAACAACATGTTCTTTTCTTACAGTTAACTTTATAATTTATTTATGCTATTAAATTTATTATTAAAAATAAAACTCTAAATATTCAATAGTTGTGAACTTGAAAGTTCATCAAATTTAACTCCTGTCATTTGTTGACTATTTCTTCATTTTGTGCTACAGAAAACTACACTTACATATTTTTAGGGTTCTTGGTTCTGGAGAAATGATACAGTAATTGTCAAACCAAAGCACCAATTATTTTTTATCATCAATGCAACTCTGGTAGGGCTGAGAGATATAATTTTATATTGCTTTGTTGCAAGGACACTGATACTTAATGATAAAAATCTGTAAGCAGAATATTAAGAAATGAAGAAATCAAGATTGAGCATTTTTCCTTGTTAGTCTCAAAATTTCTTGCAAGAGTAACTTATTTTCCCTGTTGGTGGTTTCTCTCTTACCCCTTGAAGTAAAAATTCCGCACTACATTATGCTGTCAGAGGACATAGACATTGCAAGTTGGTAACCTTTTGTCAGACATCTTTAGCCTCATCTTTTTCTTTAGCATTTGACATTATAGTCTTCCTCTTCTTTAAATAATCCTCTCCTTTGAAATATTGTATCTTGCGTTATTTCAGCACTGTTCCTACTCATCTGCAGTGTTGCTCTTCTCTGCTCTGTCAGTTCCTTGCCCTCTCCTGCATGGCCTCTGTGACAGGTCCTTATCACCTTTTCATGTTACCTTTCATGTTATGTCTTAGCAACACTGAGAAGCTTCTGGTTTGAAGAAACAGCATTATGTTATCATCTCTGTGTTGCTGCTCAGTGTGTGCCCGTCTAGCACATATTTTCTCCCTTCTTCCAATGATTAGTGTCTGCTCATTTTTTGACCCTTTACTGAGATGTTCTAGTCTCCAGAAAGGCTTCCTTAATTTACTAAAGGAGATATAGTTTTTACTTTGTTTGGATCTTCATTTTAGATTTTTTGTAACTTTTAAAAAGTATATTTTGAGAGTTATATTCTGCCAATTCTGTTTCTCTATGTACAGTGGGCAACATGAGTGCTTATAGTGACTGCTTCTTATCCATTTTAAAGATGTTTCTGTAGCACATACTACATTGAATATGGTATGTGTGCAATAACAATTTGTTGTTGTTAATATTTATTTAAGCAAAAATTATGAGACTAGCAAAGCAGTTTTTTTTGGTCATGTTCTGTGAGTAAATTTGGGTACTACAAATTTTCTATTAAGCATACCTGAGAAAAGTCCTTGATTTCCATGTGTAGCTAGTATGAAAGGGTAGAGGTATATAAGAAAATGTGCAAGGCTTAGGAATTTATGCTTCTTACAAATAACTCACAATTTTAGATATGTTCTTATCATGATGAAACCTGTGTTTGATTATAACATATATAAATATTCATTAGAGTCTGTATTCTATTACTATATAAAATCCAGGTATTTTGAATTATGTATCACACCTATATTTCATTAATTGGAGATATTTGTAGTATATGTCAGATATTAAATATACTTTTGGTATTTAGAAATGTGAGAATAATAAGTTATTGCAGCTAGTTTCAATATTTTATGTTGAATTTTATAAGAGTAATTTGAATAGATAATTCTCAGAGATCTTTAATGTACTATAAGTTGTTGTATCTATCTTTGTCTTAAAAAGAAAAAAGACCTTTTATTTCATTTATCATAATTAATCAAATCTAAGATACTGGCTGTCTTACTGTGGGTTATTCTGAAAATAGAGCCTAGGATCTTTAGGTTGAGCCCAGGAACTGCTACAGTAGCTGCAGCTGAAATCACAGTGGATTCAGAGCTGTGGGATCACACATTTTAAGTGTCTAGTCAAAGCTATGGTTTTTCCAGTAGTCACGTATGGATGTGAGAGGTGGACTATAAAAAAAGCTGAGTGCCGAAGAATTGATGCTTTTGAAATGGGGTGTTGGAGAAGACTCTTGAGAGTCTCTTGGACTGCAAGGAGATCCAACAAGTCCATCCTAAAGGAAATCAATCCTTAATATTCATTGAAAGGACTGATGCTGAAGCTGAAACTCCAGTACTTTGGCCACCTGATGTGAAGACCTGACTCATATGAAAAGACCCTGATGCTGAGAAAGATTGAAGGTGGGAGGAAAAGGGGATTTCAGAGGATGAGATAGTTGGATGGCATCACTGACTCAATGGACATGAGTTTGAGTAGGCTCCAGGAGTTGGTGATGGACAGGGAAGCCTGGCGTGCTGTAGTCCATGGGGTCACAGAGAGATGGACGCTACTGAGTGACTGAACTGAACTGAACTGATACCAAAAACACACCATTATTTTCTTTCTTGATAAGAAAGGAAAAAAAATGCTATCAATTATACTATGGTATAATGCTTTCTTATCTCTTAGACATTTTATTTTATACTTCTTTAAAATGATCTTTTAGATTTTATACATAGATTTTTAAAATCCCCTTTACATATATGTGTGTGTGTGTGTGTGCAAAATAAATTAATGTATTTGTAAAACTTAATGTTCAAAGTCTGACAAGTATGAATGATATTTTGACTCAGAGTTGTCAACATTTTTATTTTATATGTAGATTATAATGTGTGGCATTAAGAGTTTTGGCAGTATAGCAAATCTTAAAAGTGTGCTCCTCTTTTGTCTCTTGGACTTTCAAGTCCCAATATCCTTTCTGCTTGTTTTTTTTGTTTGTTTTTTAAACTTTTTATTTTGTATTGGAGTATAGCTAATAACAAAGTTGTGGTAACTTCAGGTGGACAGCAAGGGGATTTGCCATACATGTACATGTATCCATTCTCCCCCAAACTCTCCTCCCATCCAGGCTGCCACATAACAGCGAGCAGAATTCCCCATGCTATACACTAGGACCTTGTTGGTCGTCCATTTTAAATATAGCTGTGTGTACATGCTGATCCCAAACTCCCTAATATCTCATGCTCCCATCTTTTCCCCTGGCAATCATAAGTTCATTCTCTAAGTCTGTGAGTCTGTTTCTGTTTTGTAAATACGTTTATTTGTATCGTTTTTTGATTCTGCCTATAAGCAATAGTATGTGGTATTTCTCTGTCTTACTTAAATTATTCAGTATGACAATCTCTAGGTCCATCATGTTGTTACAAATGAGATCATTTCATTCCTTTCAGTGGCTATATAATATGCCATTGTATATATGTACCATATCCTCTTTATCCATTCCTCTGTTGATGGACATTTAGATTGCTTCCATGCCTCAGTTATTGTAAGCGGTGCTGCAGTGGACATGAGGGTGCATGTATCCTTTTATGCCCTGTTTTCCTCCAGGTATATGCCCAGGAGTGTGATTGCAGGGTCACATGGTAGTTCAGTAAATACCGAACACTTCACAAATTGGCGTATCATCCTTGAACAGGGGCCATGCGAATCTTCTCTCTGCTTGTTTTGATTCACATGGGCAGACAATGACAACTCTGTCACAACTGCTTCCTGACTGGAGTCATTTTAGGACCCATCCTGATTTCAGAGATGTTTAAATGTGAAAAGAAAATCTTCACCTTAGATTAGATGAAACATGGCATTTGACTGTATAAAGTAATCATTGAAAACATTCATTAATTGGTTAACATATCTATTGCTCTCTCCATTTCTGTAGTATATTTTTATATGTTAGTGTATATATGTATTATTAAGATAAATACTGATCAAAGATTATTTAAATCAAACAATGCCAGAGGGACTGTTCTAGGCTATTTTGATTAAATTTAAAAAAATATTATTGTGTAGTTTTAAAGTTGAATAAAGCAAACTTTCACTTCTTTCTTTAGCAAAGTAATTTTTGTACATTGTTCCAAATGGTGATTAACTATTAAAATTGAGAAGTATTAGCATTATAACATTTTATGGTTTTGATCTTTAGTTCCTAGGTTTGTTCATATTTCATAAGCCTAGAAGACTTTATGACACTGAGGGGAAAAAGGAAAAACAGATGCCATTTATTAAAACTGTATGTTTAATGTTGAGTCCTTAGGAAGAAAATGAAGGGTAGGTTACATGGAATGGAGACAGAGCTAAAATACATTAAGCATTGAAAAGTCAGTAATCTATGCTGGAATAATCTTATTGCTGTTATGTCTTTGGAATAATGTTTCTAGTTCATATTTTTACGTGCAGCCATATTTAGGAAATTGAGTTGCCAAGGTTATAAATTTGATATGTCGTTATTTTAAACAACATACCATCCTGATATGTCAAATATTTCTTTATAGATTTGATAAAAACACTATATCCAAAAGATGGAAGAAAAAGAAAACTTTGAAATATGATCATAAATATGTTACATGAATATTTTAAGACTTTCAAAGTTGTTTTCAAATTTTTGCACATATTTTGATACTTAATTTGGTAAGTTTTATAAAATGCATACCAAGGGTACTTTAGCTGTCCTCAGCAGATAGTCTTGAATATTTTCATTAAAACAATTCCTTCCATGTGGGACTAAACCCACATTTAACAATACTGAAGAGATCAATAGAAGTTGTTTTCATTTTTCTTTAGTTATCTTATTTTTAAATTAAAAAAAAATTTTTACTTAAATAGAGTTGGGGTTTTATACTTTTTGCTTAGCTTTGAAGAGAAGAGTAAATTGCCTCTTAAAGATATGTGAAGACAAACTTTACAGAACATCACAGAGGATCAATAAGGAACGTTGCTTTTACTTAAGCTTACAGTTGTCTATATTATAAACCGTTGGAACTAACAAGCATTTCTTGTACTGTTTATGCATAAAGAAGGTGATTTTTAACTAAACTTGTGTCATAATTATGTAATTACCCTTTCCAGTGATTAAATATCAATTTAATTTTCAAGTTAAAATTTCAGCTAAATTTTAAACCACACAGTTTTTAAATGTATTTGTTATATCTATTGAAGCTTTCATATATATCATATATACACATATATATCAATTATAAAGGCAGCATATAAGTTGCTACAGTTGTCTCAAACTCTTTGTGGCCCTATGGCCTGTAGCCCACCAGACTCCTCTGTTCATGGTATTCTCCAAGGAAGAATACTAGAGTAGGTTGCCATGCCCTTCTCTAGGGGATCTTCCCCAGTCAGGGATCCATACAACATGCCTTATGTCTCCTGCAATGGCAGCAGTTTCTTTACTTCTGTCACCACTGGGGAGACCATAAATTACATATCAGTTCAGTTCAGTTCAGTTGCTCAGTTGTGTCCGACTCTTTGCGACCCCATGAATCGCAGCACGCCAGGCCTCCCTGTCCATCACCAACTCCTGGAGTTCACTCAGACTCACGTACATCGAGTCGTGATGCCATCCAGCCATCTCATCCTCTGTCGTCCCCTTCTCCTCCTGCCCCCAATCCCTCCCAGCATCAGAGTCTTTTCCAGTGAGTCAACTCTTCGCATGAGGTGACCAAAGTACTGGAGTTTCAGCTTTAGCATCATTCCTTCCAAAGAACTCCCAGGACTGATCTCCTTTAGGATGGACTTGTTGGATCTCCTTGCAGTCCAAGGGACTCTCAAGAGTCTTCACCAACACCACAGTTCAAAAGCATCAATTCTTCAGTGCTTAGCTTTCTTCACAGTCCATAATTGTATATATTTATGTATGTATATATTTATATATATACATATGCATATATATACATATATACATATGCATATATGTGTGTGTATATATATATATACACACACATATCAGAGAAGGCAATGGCACCCCACTCCAGTACTCTTGCTTGGAAAATCCTATGGATGGAGTAGCCTGGTGGGCTGCAGTCCATGGGGTTGTGAAGAGTTGGACACAACTGAGTGATTTCACTTTTCACTTTTCACTTTCATGCACCGGAGAAGGAAATGGCAACCCACTCCATTATTCTTGCCGGGACAATCCCAGGGACGGGAGCCTGGTGGGCTGCCGTCTATGGGGTCGCACAGAGCCGGACACGACTGATATGACTTAGTAATATATATATATATATATATATATATATATATATATATATATATATAGGCTTTCCTGGTGGTTCAATGGTAAAGAATCTTCCTGCAGTGTGGGAGACCTGGGTTCTATCCCTGGGTTGGGAAGATATCCTGGAGGAGGGCATGGCAACCCACTCCAGTATTCTTGCTTGGAGAATCCCCATGGACAGAGAGAGGAGCCTGTTGGGCTGCAGTTCATGTGATCATAAAGAGTTCGACGCAACTGAGCGACTAAAGAGCACAGCACATGTGTGTGTGTGTGTGTGTGTATATAATTGATGCATATATTTCAATAGGGTTAACATGGAGTTAGTTGATGATAGAGTATACAAAATAGGACAGAATATTTTGATTTGATCTTTAAAAAAAAAAAAAACTTCTTGTATCAATTTATGCCTTAAGCCACTTAACTCACATACTCAGTGTATGTAGCAAGTGAAAACACAACAAAAGTTTTATATCTTGCTTCATTCCTTAATCTGGTTATCCATTTCAAGCCACTATTTACCACATAGAGTCAGGACCAAAACTCAGTGGGAAGCCTCAGGGATATGGGAAGGAACAATGGACGGAGAGTCAGAAGAACTACAGGTATGTGCTTCAGTGTTATCTTTTATCCCTCAGATAACTTTGGAAGAGACACATCTCAGCAGACCTCAGTCACATGAATTTTGAAATGAGAACAGTGGACTGGTGATCTTGTCTATTACTTAATTATGAAATATGATTCATAACCAAATGCAGATCTTTCACTATTACTAAAAAAACAAAGGTGCATCCCAGAAAATGAATATTATCTTAATTTTAATTATTTAAGTCCATATTTGCACTTCATTTTCAAACCTAATCTACTCAATTCTCCAAATTTCTATTATTATAAAATATATGACTTTTATGAAATTAACATTGGGAGAAAATGACACCATTATAATCAAGACAATCTAAATGTTGTCAGTTTTAAAGAAAAAATTTGGAAAAATACAAAGAAAAATGACCTGTAATAAAAATATCAAAAGACAACCACTCAAAAATAATATTCTGATGATACAATCACAAATGATGCCACTAGAAATGAGGGGGTGTCTAAATATCAGCATAGCTGCATTTTGAAAGAAAGAATGGAATCCAGAGATGAGTAAAAGCTTGGAAAATTATGTATTTAGTAAACAAATGAGGGAAAGACTATAAAATATTTGGGCGTATTTGAAGGCCTTTTCCAGGCCTGATTTGGTGAATGCAAGACTCCACTGGTGGGCTAGATTAATAGATGACAAAGAGGAAATAGAAAAACTTTTACAATGCCACCCTTGCTATTACTCCTACTAACTTTCTTTAAGTTGATGAGTAAATCTAATTTATTTTTTCTCAAATATTTAATAGATTCTGTTCTCTCTGCATATGTGGTTTTCCCTCTCTTTTCTGGCTAATTTTACTCTTCCTTCAAGACTCTGTGAAGTCTTCCTGTTATAATCTTTAAACATCCAATTTAGCTTATAACATAATTTATTTGCATTTTAATTTTGAATAGTATTTGTTTAACCAACAAGACAGAAAAAAATATCTATTTGGGAATAGGAGGCATATTTGGGATAACTCAGTGTCAGCCATTCAGCACTGTACCAGGCACATAAGAAAGAAAAAAGAGTATTTGAAAAAATTAAGCAAATGAAGAAAATATGTATGGCTACTATACTAGAGATTGAATATTGTCTCCCTGTAATTCACGCATCCCCTCATCCTTTAGTATAGATTACTTTCAATTTTTCTGACCATTTAGCTGGAGAAGGAAATGGCAACCCACTCCAGGACCCTTGCCTGGAAAATTCCATGGGCTACAATCCATGGGGTCACAAAGAGTCAGACACGACTGAGAGACTTCACTTTCACTTTCAACTGCCAAGCTAGACATTTCCAGACTCCCTTATAACTAGGTTTGTCTACATAACTGAGTTCTGGCAATGATATGTGAGCAGAAAAGCTATAACTCTAGAATTGAGCCCTTAAATGAAAGGACAAGTCCTCCCTTTGTTATGATCTATATATGATGGGAGCTGGTACAACCCTCCTGGAACAGAAAACAAAAGCTGTATTTTGAGAATGATAGGACAGAAAGTGAAGGAGCTAGATAACGTTGTGGAATTAAATATTAGGCATGGTCCCTTTACCTCAGATTTAGCCATGAGGAAAAAAAAAATAAATTTTCTTAAGCTATGGTATTATTTGCATTTTTGTTATAGTACTTAAAACCTATATTTTAACTAATACAACTTTTGACAGTGTTATCTAAAATGGATTCCAGGGATGTTTCAATTACTTAATGATAATCAAGCACTGGTACTTGAGAACAAAAGCCAGACTTTTCTTTGTCATTCACTGAAGAATAATTAGTGATTTTGTCAGATGAGGGAAAAAAAGCAAATTTAAACAAGAACTGGATTGAAATTAAACCTTTGTTCCTTTTTAACTTTCTTCTCTCATTCCTTTTATGTTGGGCAACATTTCAATTATGGTTTCAGCCTTTGTTATAAAGAGCAATTTTAAACAAACAAATGGAATATGAGCAATAGAATTGTTAAGGGAAAACATGCCAATAGAAAAAAAGCTTTCTAAAACTTAAGGCAGAATGCATTTCAAGGGAAGTGTATTAGTCTTAGAAAATATTGAGAATAGTTCAAAAGCTTCTTAGGGTCTGGCTGTTTTTTTTTTTTTAATTTTATTTTAATCTACCTAAGTAATCTAGATATGAAGATCAGCTGCAAATATATTTAATTTGTTGATACCCAAAGATGAAGTCTAGAGTAAGTGTAAGGCAAAATGAATGAGAAATTAGAATCTTCTTGGTAGAGAAATAATATCTTACATGTGGTTAAAGAGAAACTAAACAAAAGAATACAGGATTTGAAATAAACTCAGACTTAAAATACAAATGAAAATACATTATAACAATATCAAAATATCACCTTTAAGTCATGACTATAAGTTGGAGAAGACTCTTGAGAGTCCTTTGGACTGCAAGGAGATCCAACCAGGCCATTCTGAAGGAGATCAGCCCTGGGATTTTTTTGGAAGGAATGATGCTGAAGCTGAAACTCCAGTACTTTGGCCACCTCATGCGAAGAGTTGACTCATTGGAAAAGACTCTGATGCTGGGAGGGATTGGGGGCAGGAGGAGAAGGGGACGACAGAGGATGAGATGGCTGGATGGCATCACTGACTTGATGGACGTGAGTCTGGGTGAACTCCGGGAGTTGGTGATGGACAGGGAGGCCTGGCGTGCTGCGATTCATGGGGTCGCAAAGAGTTGGACACGAATGAGTGACTGAACTGAACTGAACTGATAATGCAGTTACAGTAGCTAACTTATCACAAAGTAGAAATGTCCTAGTATAATTAATACCCTAAATTAGTATTCTTACATATGCATATCTACTTGAGACTATAATAATTTGGTAGATATTACTTGGTATCTAATATGATTTCACCAATGGGTATAGTGATTAAACATATGACTATAGAAAAAGGGATGATTTGCAAAGAAGTAAACAAAGCATTGAACACAACTGGAAAATTTAAAACAAGTTATGTACATCAAGGAGTGTTTTTTTTTTTTTTCTTTCATTTTTTCACAGCTAGTCCTAAATGGTGAGAGTTTTGGCATAGGAGGATTTGAGTTCCTATGACTGATTCTTATGGTGATTTTGGTCAAGTCCTTTTAATATATGTTTTATATTTCAAAATGTGGTACAATATAATTTTTTCAGAAATAACATGAAAAATTAATAAATATTTTAGCAGCAGCAAACAGTATTAATCATTTTATGATATCTTATTTTTATGTCAGGACCCCTCACTTAGACCACAGCCTTGTCTAACTCAATGAAACTATGAGACATACCAGTAGGGCCACCCAAGACGGATGGGTCATGGTGGAGGGTTCTGACAAACAGTGGTCCTCTGGAGAAGGGAATGACAAACCTCTTTAGTATTCTTGCCTTGAGAACCCCATGAACAGCATGAAAGGCAAAAAAGATAGGACACTAAAAGATGAACTCCCCAGGTCGGTAGGTGCCCATATGCTACAGGAGAAGAGTGGAGCTATAGCTTCAGAAAGAATGAAGAGAAGGAGCCAAAGTGAAAACAGCACCCAGTTGTGGATGTGACTGGTGATGGAAGTAAAGTCCAATGCTGTAAACAGCAATATCGCATAGGAACCTGAAACGTTAGGTCCATGAATCAAAGTAAATTAAAGCTGTCAAACATAAGACAGCAATAGGTGAATTTAATTCAGATGACCATTGTATCTACTACTGTGGGCAAGATTCCCCTAGAAGAAATGGAGTAGCCCTCATAGTCAACAAAAGAGTCTGAAATGCAGTACTTGGGTGCCATCTCAAAAATGACAAAATGATCTCTGTTCGTTTCCAAGGCAAGCTGTTCAATATAACAATAATCCAAGTCTATGCCCCGACCACTAATGCTGAAGAAGCTAAAGTTGAATGGTTCTATGAAGACCTATAAGACCTTCTAGAATAACACCCATAAAAGATGCCCTTTTCATTATAGGGGACTGGAATGCAAAAGTAGGAAGTGAAGAGATACCTGGAGTAACAGGCAAATGTGGCCTTGGAGTACAAAATGAAGCAGGGCAAAGGCTAACAGAGTTTTGTCAAGAGAACACACTGGTCATAGCAAACAGCCTATTCCAACAATGTAAGAGATGACTCTACACAGGGACATCACCAGATGGTTAATACTAAAATCAGATTGATATATTCTTTGCAGTCAAAGATGGAGAATCTCTATACAGTCAGCAAAAACAAGACAGGAAACTGTGGCTCAGATCATAAACTCCTTATTGCAAAATTCAGACTTAAATGGAGAAAGTAGGGAAACCATTAGAGCATTCAAGTATGACCTAAATCAAATACCTTACAATTATACAGTGGAAGTGACAAATAGATTCAATGGATTATATCTCATAGGCAGAGGGCCTAAAGAATGATGGGCAGAGGTTCATGACACTGTAAACGAGACAGTGATCAAAACCATCCCCAAGAAGAGGAAATGCAAAAAAGCAAAATGGTTGTCTGAGGAGGTCTTACAAATAGCTGAGAAAAGAAGAGAAGCAAAAGGCAAAGGACATAAGGAAAGATATATCCATCTGAATGCAGACTTCCAAAGAATAGCAAGGAGAGATAAGAAAGCCTTCCTCAGTGATCAGTGCAAAGAAATAGAGGGAAAAAATAGAATGGAAAAGACTAGAGATCTCTTCAAGAAAATTAGAGACACCAAGAGAACATTTCATGCAAAGATGGGCACAATAAAGGACAGAAATGGTATGGACCTAACAGAAATAGAAGACGTTAAGAAGAAGTGGCAAGAATACACAGAACTATACAAAAAAGATCTTCATGATCCAGATAATCACAATGGTGTGATCACTCACCTAGAGCCCAGACATCCTGGAGTGCAAAATCAAGTGAGCCTTAGGAAGCATCACTACAAAAAAAGCTAGCGGAGGTGGTACAATTCCAGTTGAGCTACTTCAAATCTGAAAAGACGATGCTTTGAAAGTGCTGAACCTAATATGCCAGCAAATTTGGAAAACTCAGCAATGGCCACAAGACTGGAAAAGGTCAGTTTTCATTCCAATCCCCAAAAAAGGCAATGCCAAAGAATGTTCAAACTACTGCACAATTGCACTCATTTCACACGCTAGCAAAATAATGCTCAAAATTCTCAATAGGCTTCAACAGTTCATGAACTAAGAACTTCCAGATGTTTAAGCTGGATTTAGAAAAGGCAGGGGAATCAGAGATCAAATTGATAACATCTGATTAATCATAGAATAAAAAAGAGAATTCAAGAAAAACATCTACTTCTGCTTCATTGACTATGCTGAAACTTTTACTGTATGCACAACAAGCTGTGGGAAATTCTTCAAGAGATGGGAATACCAGACCACCTGACCTGCCTCCTGAGAAATCTGTATGCAGGTCAAGAAGCAACTGTTAGAACTGACATGGAACAATGGACTGGTTCCAAATTGGGAAAGGAGTACATCAAGGTTGTATATTATCAACCTACTTATTTCAGTTATATGCAGAGTGCATCATGTGAAATGCCAATCTGGATGAAGCACAAGCTGAAATCAAGATTGCAGGGAGAAATATCAATAACCTCAGATACGCAGATGACACCACCCTTATGACAGAAAGCAGAGGAACTAAAGAGCCTCTTGATGACAGTGAAAGAGGAGAGTGAAAAAGCCTACTTAAAACTCATCATTCAAAAAATTAAGATCATGGCAAATAGATGGGGAAACAATGGAAACAGTGACAGTGTTTATTTTCTTGGGCTCCAAAACCACTGCAGATGGTGGCTGCAGCCATGAAATTAAAAGATGCTTGCTCCTTTTAAGAAAAGCTATGACAAACTTAGACAGCATATAAAAAAGCAGAGGTACTACTTTGCCAACAGAGGTCCGTCTAGTCAAAGTGGTAGTTTTTCCAGTAGTCATGTATGGATGTGAGAGTTGGACTATAAAGAAAGCCGAACACTGAAGACTTGATGCTTTTTAACTGTGGTATTGAAGAAGACTCTTGAGAATCCCTTGGACAGTAAGGGGATCAAACCAGTCAATCCTGAAGGAAATCAGTCCTGAATATTCATTGGAAGGACTGATACTGAAGCTGAAGCTCCAATACTTTGGCCACCTGATGCGAAGAATGGACTCATTAGAAAAGTCCCTAATCCTGGAAAGATTGAAGGAAGTAGAAGAAGGGGAGGACAGAGGATGAGATGGTTGGGTGGCATTGATGGACATGAGTTTGAGCAAGCTCCAGGATTTGGTGATAGACAGGGAATACTGGCATGCTGCTTTCCATGGGGTCACAGATTCGGACATGACTGAGCAATGAACGGAACTGAACTGAACAGGACCCTTCAAATATCTAGTTGTTAAAATGGCCTGTTTGGGACTTTAATAAAGAGATTTTTATTTTTTTAATTCTGAAGCACATATACTAAAATTCTTTAGTTCCGCTGAAACAAGTATAACTGAGGTACCTCAATATATGCTGTACCTAGATGTCACTGTAATAACTGCAATAAATGTAAAGAAATGTTTAAATTCTGGAATTCCTGGAAATACACTTCTCCCTGGAGCAAACTATTTTTCTACTAGCTAAAGTGATTGTGGTGTGTGGTCAGCCACTCAGTGGTGTTTAGCAAATAGAAAGAGAGCTCATATTTGAAATTCAGATAAACAATTGAAAATTTAAAAATATTTGTGTCTCCCATACAGTACTTGGGTTACACTTTTTTTTTTCATTTTATAAAATTTTTATTGGAGTATTGTTGATTTACAATGTTGTATTAGTTTCAAGTATATAGTAAAGTGAATGTATTATTTTTAAAAATATTCACTGTTTATGTGAAATTCAAATTTTGTTAGACATCCTGTATCTGGCAACCCTCGTCACTTCTCATCCCACAGTGCTGGGACTGATTTTGAGGGCATTTGTCCACAGGAAATTCTACATGAAGGTGGGTTAAGGACCAGTTCCAAGTGGCAGTCTGTAGTGTGTCAATCTGAGGAGATATTAGTCACTTGGAGAACAATTCTAATTAAATTGCTGGCTTCAGACTAGGTAATAATATCAATCCTTTTGTCTTTAAAATGTTTCTTGAAGACACCAAAGAGGTAATCAGACAGCAAGGAACTATTGGACTGAGATCAGATAATGTTCAATACCATGACATATTAGGACTCAACCCTTTTTCTTGCCATGCTTCCCGTTATTTTTGGAATCCCCTTGCTTTTTCTATGATCCAGTGGATGCTGGCAATTTTATCTCTGGTTCCTCTGCTTTTTCTAAATCCAGCTTGTACATCTGGAAGCTCTGGGTTCATGTACTGATGAAGGCTAGCTTGAAAGATTTTGAGCATATATTTTTCCATGTTAATAGAAGTGAAAACTAAATTTAAATTTTAGATGAATATTATGAAAAGAAATGTTGCATATTTTAATGAATAACAAATAAAATCATATTGAAAATATAATAAAAATATAGTTTATCCCAGCTGAAAAGAGAATTAGTGAATTGGAAAACATGTCAAAAGATGTTGAAAAACAAAATGATGTACAATATACAAAAGAAGATGAGAAATCAATGATATGTTAAGAATATATATATTTAATGGATTATAGAAAGATAGAAGATTCCATGATCAGAGTCAATATTTGCATACATCCCAAATCATGAAAAACTTCATGCCCACAGATATTCAGGAGACAAAGAAATCCCTTGGCAGCATACAGAAGAAGAAATCCAAACCTACAGACAGCATAATAATACTGCAGAAAAGTAACACAAGGAAACTATCTTACAAGGACCAGAACAAAAAAATACAGAGATTATTTCAGAGAAGGATAAACTGGCTTGAAGCAATAATGGAAGATAAAAGCAAAAGATTGAAAATAGCTAACACAATACTGAAGAAAAACAACAAATCAAAGTAGTCACACCATTCATTTTCAAGAGTATTCAGTGCTATTGTAGTCAAGACAGCGTGGCATTGGTGACACTAGAATAAGACATAGAGCAATGGAAAACAAGAAATAGGCAACACAGACTTACACAAATACAGTCAACTCATCCTTGACCAAAGAGCAAAGGGAATTCAGTGAAGAAAGGATATAAATTCAACAAACAGTATTGGAATAATTGGGTGTACACGTACTCAAAAAGAAGAAGGTGGAGGGAGAAGGAAAAGAAGAAGGAGAAAAAGAGGGAGAGGGAAGGAAGAGAAGAGGAAGAAGAAGAAAACGTTTAGACACTTGAAATGGCTTAGCAACTGAACAACAACAAAACGTCTCACACAAAGAAATCAAACATACACCTAAATGAAAAATGCAGAACTACAGAATTCTAGAAGAAAATATTAAAAAATCTCGTTTCTTAAAAGTTTTGTCATATGATCCAGCAATTATATTCCTAGGAATTTCTGAACTGATTTTAAAATTCATGCCTATACAAAACTTTTACAATAATGTTTCTGACAACTTTCCACAAAAATCTGACAGCAAATAATATGTTTTCAATAAAATGGATAAATAAACATTAGTACATCCAAACAGTGGAGTAATATTCAGCAATAAAAAGAAATAAGTTATCAAGCCACAAAAGACATGGATAAACTTTAAATGAATATTAGTACATGAAAAGGGTCAGATTCAAAAGGCTACATACTATATGATTCTAACCACATGACATTCTGGACAAAGCAAACTTAAAAACAACAAAAAAAAGTAAAGAATCAGTGGTTTCCAAAACTCAGTGGAAGTAGAGGGGGGGTTGAATAATTCAAGTACAGTATTTCTTAGGATGAAGAAACTATTATTCTGTATTACATTGTAATGGTGGATAGTTGACATTATGTATTTGTCTAGACCTTTTAAACTTTATGGGCTTCCCAGGTGGTACTGCCAATGAAAGAGACATAGGAGATATGGGTTTAATCCATGGGTTCGATCCATGGGTTAGGAAGATCCCCTGGAGGAGGAAATGGCAACCCACTCTAGTATTCTTCCTTGGAAAATGGGCATGCATTCTCTCTGCTTTAAACTTTACAGCTTTAAGAATGAACGATGATATATGCAAACTTCAAATGTTTCTATGGATTGTACATTTTCTGGGAAAAAAAAGTGAAGATTAGCAGTCAGCAATACCTTTATATACATGTTATGATGACAAAGGTTATTACTAAAAGAAAAGTGCTTGTAAGTTTCAAACAAAAAAGGAATGAATGTGGAATGAGTTAAAAAATACTTTATCAATTAAAAATAAGGACAGAACATACAGGGTGGAGGGTACATAGCACATATAGCCATTTTATATTTAAATTAAATACACAGTAATATTAAATATAGAAAGTATTTCAAACAATAAAAATATGTGCCATTTATATTGAAAATATGTGCCAATTTAAATGTAAGTGTACCATAAGGTGGAAAGGAGAAGGAGGAAAAAGTTGAATTATGTAAATACCAAATTAAAAAATTAGTTATATTAATATCAGACAAAATAGTCTTTAAGATTGAAAGTGTTTGTAAAAATAAGGAATGTCACATTTTAATGATAAAGTTTGCAAAATCTAGAAAGATAAAATAATTTTGATTAGTATTTGCCCAAACATATGGCAAAACACACACTAATCAAAGACTCAGGATTTGAAATCAAGATATGCACACTCATATTGAGAGATTTGAAAACACCTTTGGTGAGGTTGTTTCATACATTTATATTAAATAGAGAATGTGCTGTCACATTCTGCATTTCATCCTGGATTTCCCTAACCTCTTAAAGAATTTCCAGAAGTCTTTTGCTTTTGCTTGTGGTGCTAGTGGCAAAGAGCCTGCTTGTTAATGCGAGACTTTTGAGATGCAGGTTAGTTCCCTGGGGCAAGAAGATCCCTGGAGAAGGGAATGGCAACACATTCCAATATTCTTGCCTGGAGAATCCCATGGACATAGGAGCCTGGTGGGCTATGGTCCATAGGCTCACAAACAATCAGACATGACTGAAGTGACTTAGCACAGCACAGCACATAAACTTCCCAGTTTGCTGATGTTTATGAAGTGTTGGTCGCTTAGTTGTATAGCTTGCCAGGCTCCTCTGTCAGTGGGATTCTCCAGGCAAGAATACTGGAGTAGGTAGCCATTCATGTCTTCAGGGTATCTTCCTGATCCAGGGATTGAACCCAGGTCTCCTACATTGCAGGCAGATTCCTTACTATCTGAGCTACAAGGGAGGCCCATTGATATTTACAAAGGAGGTATAAATTTCAAGTAGATCCATGTGGGATAGTGCTGATAGGGTTTAACTTATCTTTACCGGCTTTTTTCCTGATTGATCTATTACTGAAAGGGAATGTTGAATATGTTATTTATAATAGTGGATTTGCCTGTTTCTCCTTTTAGTTCTATAAGATTTGTCTCACATATTTTGACATTCTTTTGTTAGTTGCATACGTGTTAAATGTTTGTTGTGTTCTTAGAAAATTAGCTCCTTTATCATTATGTGATTTTCCTCTGTATCCATTATATTTTTGTATGTGTTTGATGAAGTGGGCCTTTCCTGAAATCAATATAGGCATTTCTGCTTTCTTTAGATTGATGTTAGTATAGTATGTCTTTCTTCATCCATTTATTATTGATTTGTCAGAATCTTTATATTTAAGGTGGATTTATTGTAGACAATGAGTAACTGGGTTTTTTTTTTTATCCATTCTGAATGTCCTTCAGTTTTGCTAGGTTTATGGCATTTACCCTTAAAATTATTCTTATGTTTGGATAAAAATGTTTTTATTCTTATGTTTCTTAATTTAATTCTTAAATTAATGTCAACAAGATTGGAAATCATTTTCTCTTCATTGGATTTGTTTGTGTTTCTTTTTTCTTCCTCTTCTTCTTTCTCCTCTGGTTTAAGCTGAGCATTCTATATGATCTAGTTTTATCTACCCTCTTAGCATATCAATTATACTTAAATTTTTTTATGACTTCTTTGGGGTTTACAATATACATTTTAAATTAATGTATAAATCTAAGTCCACCTTCAAAGTATACTATGCCACCTTATACATTTCCAATTTCTCCTTCTTGTCATTTGTTGTATTAATTTAACCTATCTAAATATTATAGTCACACAAAATGTTACTGTATCTACTTTAAAAGTTATCATTTGTCTTCTCTTTAAAGGACTTCTCTGAATGTTTCTTGCAAGAGAGATGAGCTGGTGATGAATTCATCGTTTTTATTTCTCTGAAAAACTATTTATTCATCAGTTTTAAAGAACAATTTTATTGCATGTAGACTTCTGGATGTCTTTTTTTTTTTTCTTTCTTTCAACAATTTAAATGTTTCACTCCATTTTTTTCTTGTTTGAAAGCTTTCTGATAAGAAGTCTGTCACAATTCTTAGCTTTGTTCTACAAGTAATGCATTCCTTTCTCCCCTGTCCTGCTCTCAGCCCTGACTTCATTGAAGATTATCTCTTTGTCTTTGGTTTTCTGAAATGTAACTGTAATAAACCTAGATATAATTTTAAGAATATTTATTTTGCTTTATGTTCTCTGAGTTTCTTGCATCAGTGGTTTTTGTATCTATCACTAATTTTGGAAAGTTTTAGGCCGTTATAAATTTACATATTTCTTTGCTCCCTCCCCTCTTTTTACCCTCTATAGTTTTCCATTTACATATGTTATTGTTGTTGCTGTTTAGTCTCTAAGTCATGTCCGACTCTTTTTGTGACCCCACGGACTGTAACTTCCCAGGCTCCTCTGTCCATGGGATTTCTCAGGCAAGAATACTGGAGTGGGTTGCTATTTCCTTCTCCAGAGCATCTTCCTGACTCAGGGATCAAACCTGCATCTTCAGGATTGCAGGTAGATTCTTTACCACTGAACCACCTGGGGCTTCCCAATCTTTTGCAATTATGCTTTCTCCTTTTAGTATTTTATTCTTTTTTTTTTTTTTTTTGCAATTTAGTTTGAAGTGTCTCTACTGATATATCTTCAGGCTTACTGATTGTTTCCTCAGCCATGTCTACTCTAATGATTAACCCATTAAAGATATTTTTCATTTCTGAAACAATATTTTTGTTCCTATTATATTCTATGATAACTTCTTAGAGTCTCCATTTCTATTCTGATGTCACTTATCTGCTTTTTTCATTGGATCCTTATGTTAATCACAGTTAATTGTTTTAATATTGTTTATTTTTTGGAGTGCTTTATAGTTAATAGAAAAACTGAGAGGAAAGTAATAAGATTTTCCATATATCCTCTGATCCCACGTATACACAGTTTTAAAATCTCACACCAGAGTTGTGCATTTGTTACAGTTGATGAACCTACACTGACACATTATTATTACCCAAAGACCATAGTTTTACATTAGAGTTCATTCTTGGTGTTGTATGTTCTTGGTTTGGACAAATGATATGTATCCACCATTATACTATAATACATAACAGGTTCACCACCCTAAAGACTCTTTGTGCTCTGACAGTTCATCACCCCCTACCCCTTAACCCTTAGCAGCCATGGATCCTTCTACTGTCTAACTGGTTTCATCTTTTCCAGAGTGTCATATAGTTGGAATAATGCAGTATATAAACTTTTCAGATTAAACTCTTTCGCTGAGAAATATGCATTGAAATTTCTTCCATGTCTTTTATGGCTTGATAGTTATATCTTTGCAGTGGTGAATAATATCTCATTGTCTGTATAGTTCATATTTTATTGTTCTTTTCATCTACTGAAGAACATCTTGGTTGCTTCCACATTCTATTATGAATAAAACTTCTGTAAATATTTGTGTGCAGTTTTCTGTGTGAACATAGTTTTCAACTTCTCGGGCAAAGGAGCAAACTATCGTCCAAAATGATTGTATCATTTTGCATCCCGACTAGCAGTAAATGAGAATTCCTGTTGTTCCCATGCTGGTCAGCATTTGGTAGTGCTAGCGTTTTGCATTTTGGCCATTCCAGTAGGTATGTAGTGGTATCTCCTTGTTTTAATTGGCAATTCCTGATGTGATACTGAATATCTTTTAATATGCTTATTTTATATCTGTATATATTGCCCCACCCAATATATTGAGGTATAGTTGACAAATAAAAATTGTATCTACCTACTATGGTCTGAATGTTTATGCCTCACCAAAATTCTCATGTTGAAATCCTAATGCCTGATGAAGTGGTATTATTAGTGGACCTTTGTCAAGGGCTTATGCCTTGATGGTGGAACCTTCATAAGTGGGAATAATGCCTTATACAAGTGGTTCCAAGAGAAATGTCTAATCATTTTTGCCCTTTGAGGATACAATGAGAAGTCTAAAACCTGGAATAGGGCCCTCACCAAAGTATACCAGTGCTATGACGTTGCACTTCCAGCCTCAGAAACTAGGAGCAGTACATTTTTGCTGTTTATAAGCTACCTGTATGCTATTACAGTTATACAAACAGACTAAGACAATATTTATGGTACATAACACGATGATTTTATATGCTTGCACTGTGTATCTTCCTTAGCCACATATCTGTTCAAACCTTTTCCCCATTTTCTATGTGAGTTATTTGTTTCCTTACTGCTGAGTTTTAAGTGTTCTTTGTACATTTGGATAACGATTTTTTAATTTAAGATGTCTTCTGCAAATATGCCTTCCCAATGTGACCTGCCTTCTTATTCACTTGAGAGCATTTTTCCATAACATATTTTAATTTTAATGAAATCCAGTGTATCCCATTTTTTTTCTTTTGTGAATTATAACCTAGTATTGTATTTAAAAAATCATCACCATACTTAACATTATCACAGTTTTTTCCTATGTTATCTTCTAGGAGTTCTATAGTATTTTATTTTACATTTAGGTCTATGATCCATTTGTGCTATTTTTGTGAAGAGTGTGAATGTTTGTTTAAATTATCTCTTTCTCTGTCTCTCTCTCTCTCTCTATTTTTGTTATGTGGATGTCCAGTTTTTCTACCATTTGTTGAAAAGATTATTCTTGCTTCTTGGTGTCCTTTTTCTCTTTTGTCAAAGATCAGTTAACTATATCTTTGTGGAAGTACTTCTTCTTTTCCGTTGACCTATTTGTTTCTGCTTTTGCTAATACCACATTATCCTGTTTATTGTAGCTTTATATTAAATCCTTAATTTGGATAATGTTAGTCTTCAAATTTTTGTCCTTCTTTAATATTATGTGGCTATTCTGGGTATTTTGGCTATTCTGGGTATAGGAAATGGCAACCCACTCCAGTATTCCTGCCTAGAAAACCCCCATGGATGGAAGAGCCTGGTAGGCTATAGTCCATGAGGTCACAAAGAGTTGGACACAACTGAGTGATTTCACTTTCACTTTCATTCTGGGTATTTTAGCTTTCCATATAAACTTTAGAATCAATTTGTTGCTATACACAAAATACCTTGCTAAAATTTTGACTGTGATTGTGTTAATAGATCAATTTGGGGAAAACTGATATCTTGGCAACCTTGACTTTCCAGAGAATAGTTCTCCATTTGTTAACTTTTTAAAATTTATTTTATTCATCAGAGTTTTTTAGTATTTGTCATATTGATCTTGTATATTTTTTGTTAGATTTATAACTAAGTATTTAACTTTGGTGTGCTATGATGTTATAATTTTTAAAATTTCAAATTACATTTGTTCCTGGCTTGTATATAGAAAAGCAATTGATATTTTTTATATTAATCTAGTGTTCTGCAAATTTTCTAGGGTGATTATTAGTTCCAGAAGGGATTTTTTGGCCAGTTTTTTTTTTTTTTTTTTTTTTTTTTTTAGATTTTATACATAGGCAAACATATTATCCTTGAAAAAAGATATTTGTATGACTTCATTTCTAATATGTACATCTTTTATTTCTTTTTCTTGTCTTCATGCATTACCTAGAAGTTCCAGTACAATGTTGAAAAGAAGTAGTGAGAGGGGACATCTTCATCTTGTTCCCAATCTCAGCATAAAAGCTTCTAGTTTGTCAACATTAAGTACAGTGTTACCTGGGTGGATGTTCTTTATCAAGTGGAGAAAGGTCTCCTTTATTCCAGTTTACTGAGAGTTATTATGAATAATGTAGGATATTGTCAGTTGTTTTTCTGTACTACTGATATGATCACATGAGTTTTCTTCTTTAGCCTGATGTAATAGATTACTAATTGATTTTTGAACATCATACCAGCTTTACATACCAGGGTCATGGTATATAATTATTTTTATACATTGTTAGATTTAAATTGCTAATATTTTGTTGAGGTTTTCACAAGAGAAAATGATTTATAGCTTTTTGTTGTTGTTGTTGTCATTATTGTTGTTATTGTTTTTATGTATTATCTTTATTTGGTTTTGGTGTTAGGATGATGCTGTCCTCACTGAGGTTTTTTCATTTTTTTGGAGAATATTATGGTGAAGTGATAAAATTTCTTCCTTAAATATTTAGTAGAAATTTCCATTGAACCTACCTGAGTCTTTCTGCTTTGGAAGATGCCTATCTTTTCTTGTATGAAGTTGATGGATTGTGTCTTTCAAGCAATTGGTCCATTCAGTTCAGTTCAGTCGCTCAGTTGTGTCTGACTCTTTGCGACCCTATGAATCGCAGCATGCCAGGCCTCCCTGTCCATCACCAACTCCCAGAGTTCACCCAGACTCACGTCCATCGAGTCAGTGATGCCATCCAGCCATCTCATCCTCTCTCGTCCCCTTCTCTTCTTGTCCCCCAATCCCTCCCAGCATCAGAGTCTTTTCCAATGAGTCAACTCTTCGCATGAGGTGGCCAAAGTACAGGAGTTTCAGCTTCAGCATCATTCCTTCCAAAGAAATCCCAGGGCTGATCTCCTTCAGAATGGACTGGTTGGATCTCCTTGCAGTCCAAGAGACTCTCAAGAATCTCCAACAACGCAGTTCAAAAGCATCAATTCTTCAGCGCTCAGCCTTCTTCACAGTCCAACTCTCACTTCCATACATGACTACTGGAAAAACCATAGCCTTGACTAGACGAACCTTTGTTGGCAAAGTAATGTCTCTGGCTTTTGAATATGCTATCTAGGTTGGTCATAACTTTCCTTCCAAGGAGTAAGCGTCTTTTGATTTCATGGCTGCAGTCACCATCTGCAGTGATTTTGGAGCCCCAAAAAATAAACCCTGACACTGTTTCCAGTGTTTCCCCATCTATTTCCCATGAAGTGATGGGACCAGATGTCATGATCTTCATTTTCTGAATGTTGAGCTTTAAGCCAACTTTTTCACTCTCCACTTTCACCTTCATCAAGAGGCTTTTGAGTTCCTCTTCACTTTCTGCCATAAGGGTGGTGTCATCTGTGTATCTGAGGTGATTGATATTTCTCCCGGAAATCTTGATTCCAGCTTGTGTTTCTTCCAGTCCAGCGTTTCTCATGATGTACTCTGCATAGAAGTTAAATAAGCAGAGTGACAATATACCGCCTTGACAAACTCCTTTTCCTATTTGGAACCAATCTGTTGTTCCATGTCCAGTTCTAACTGTTGCTTCCTGACCTGCATACAAATTTCTCAAGAGGCAGGTCAGGTGGTCTGGTATTCCCATCTCTTTCAGATTTTCCATAGTTTATTGTGATCCACACAGTCAAAGGCTCAGATGACCATTATATCTACTACTGCAGACAGGAATCCCTCAGAAGAAATGGAGTAGCCATCATGGTCAACAAAAGAGTCCAAAATGCAGTACTTGGATGCAGTCTCAAAAACGACAGAATGATCTCTGTTATTTTCCAGGGCAAACCATTCAGTATCAGAGTAATCCAAGTCTATGCCCCAACTAGTAATGCTGAAGAAGCTGAAGTTGAACAGTTCTATGAAGACCTACAAGACCTTTTAGAACTAACAACCAAAAAAGATGTCCTTTTCATCATAGGGGACTGGAATGCAAAAGTAGGAAGTCAAGAAACACCTGGAGTAACAGGCAAATTTGGCCTTGGAATACAGAACGAAGCAGGGCAAAGACTAATAGAATTTTGCCAAGAAAATGCACTGGTCATAACAAACACCCTCTTCCAACAACACAAGAGAAGACTCTACACATGGACATCACCAGATGGTCAACACCGAAATCAGATTGATGATATTCTTTGCAGCCAAAGATGGAGAAGCCCTATACAGTCAACAAAAACAAGACCAGGAGCTGACTGTGGCTCAGATCATGAGCTCCTTATTGCCAAATTCAGACTGAAATTGAAGAAAGTAGGGAAAACCACTAGACCATTCAGGTATGACCTAAATAAAATCCCTTATGATTATACAGTGGAAGTGAGAAATAGATTTAAGGGCCTAGATCTGAGATAGAGTGCCTGATGAACTTGGAATGAGGTTCATGACATTGTAGAGGAGACAGGGATCAAGACCATCCCTATGGAAAAGAAATGCAAAAAGCAAAATGGCTGTCTGGGGAGGACTTACAAATAGCTGTGAAAAGAAGAGAAGCGAAAAGCAAAGGAGAAAAGGAAAGGTATAAGCATCTGAATGCAGAGTTCCAAAGAATAGCAAGAAGAGATAAGCCTTCCTCAGTGATCAATGCAAAGAAATAGAGGAAAACAACAGAATGGGAAAGACTAGGGATCTCTTCAAGAAAATTAGAGATACCAAGGGAATATTTCATGCAAAGATGGGCTCAATAAAGGACAAAAATGGTATGGACCTAACAGAAGAAGAAGATATTAAGAAGAGGTGGTAAGAATACACAGAAGAACTGTACAAAAAAGATCTTCACGACTCAGATAATCACGATGGTGTGATCACTGACCTAGAGCCAAACATCCTGGAATGTGAAGTCAAGTGGGCCTTAGAAAGCATCACTAAGAACAAAGCTAATGGAGGTGATGGAATTCCAGTTGAGTTATTTCAAATCCTGAAAGATGATGCTGTGAAAGTGCTGCACTCAATATGCCAGCAAATTTGGAAAATTCAGCAGTGGCCACAGGACTGGAAAAGGTCAGTTCATTCCAATCCCAAAGAAAGGCAATGCCAAAGAATGCTCAAACTACCGCACAGTTGCACTCATCTCACATGCTAGTAAAGTAATGCTCAAAATTCTCCAAGCCAGGCTTCAGCAATATGTGAACCATGAACTTCCTGATGTTCAAGCTGGTTTCAGAAAAGGCAGAGGAACCAGAGATCAAATTGCCAACATCCACTAGATCATGGAAAAAGCAAGAGAGTTCCAGAAAAACATCTATTTTTGCTTTATTGACTATGCCAAAGCCTTTGTGTGGATCACAATTGGTCCATTACATGAGCATTATCAAATTTGTGAGCATAATATTTATAATATTCCTGTATTATCCTTTTATTTTCTTTTTTTTCTTTTCTTTTCTTTTTTTTTTAATGTCCATGAAATCTTTAATCATGTCCTCCTACTTTCATGTATGATATTAATGATTTGTATCATCATAGTTATTTTAATTTGCTTGTCAGTTTATTTTAAAAATTGGATAGTATTTAAGTATGGTTCATACATTTGGTTTGTCTTTAGAGGCTGCATTTTTTCTGCCATGCCTTGTAATATTTCAGTGAAACTCAGACATGTGATATTGAGTACTAAAAACTGTGGTAAATAGGTCTTAATGTGAGATCTTATGTTAATCATCCTAGCAGTCAGACTGTGTTTGCTATAGCTATAGGCTTACAGAGTCTTTAGTGTCCCCCTATTGTCCTTGTTTTTATCTCTCTTGGTCCTTTGGCACTTGTATAGATACTCATTCTGAAAGGAACTTTGTGTCTTGCATCTTTTTTATCCATAATAATTGTATATCTGCTATTGTACTGTATCCCTATTGGTGTGATGATAAGGTGTGGGGAGAAGTATTCTATGATTGTGATTCAATTTTGTTCTTCTGATGGACCTATGTCCTTGAGTTGTGATCTTCACTGGTGTTTCTAAGCATCCCCCACCACCAAGGTGAGGTAGAAACATTACAAGGTTTTGGAGTGGGAGAAATGCCATTCCCCCAGGTAGATTAAAAATATGGTAAGATTATTTTCTCCTGGAGAGGACACCTTTGTTATGGAAACTGCTCTGGTATCATCATATTGCTTACTCTTCCCTTTTCAACTGCCATACCTATCAGGGGATGTTTCTTAGTTATACATTGTGAAAACCTGATCAGGTTCCTGAGTGGAGCACTTATGAAAGTGTGGGAACATGCTTACAACCATGTTCCCCAGGAGTTTCTCACTCTCAAGATAATCTAAACTCAGCCTCTAGCAATTGTGTCCCTCCCAGTATACAGATAAGCAGATTGTAATTGTGACTTTCTGGGTTTGCCTAACTTTCCAGATCATGGGGTACAGGTTTGACTTGTAAACTCAATTCTCTGATGGGTCCAAGAAGAATAACTGACTTGCAGTTTGTTTAGTTTTTAACTGTAAGGATGGAGTGATGACTTTTAAGTTCCTTACATATCCAAGCCAAAACTGGAAGTATGTAATGAAGTTTTTATTTCTTTTCAGCATAGAGGAACCTGGAAAATGTTTTAAACATTATTAAATGTCTATTGTGAGTTAGATTTTGTGAGTTAGATACTATTTTAAGCTTTGGCCATGTAATATTGAAAAAAAAACTGGATTAAAATCAAGTACTATTTCCTTATAATTTCTACCTTCTGGTCCTGTTTGCCTGACAGACTTTAAAAGGAAAAATCATAACAGACAGCCTTGATTGCACACAATTTAGTAACTGTTTTTAAGTATGACCTCTTAGAGTTGGAGGTAGGACATAATGGAGATACTGTGGAGTGCCTTTTTTTTTTTTTTTATGAGGAGTATTTGGATTTGAAGCCCACATTTTATTTAATTAGCACCCTGCTTATTCCTACTTTCCTTTCCTCTTCTGCTTTCAACTGTGAGTCATCCCAAAAGGGAAGATAGACCTATTTGCATTAGAAAATGAGTTCTACTAAGAGATAAGAAATAGAAACTTTGATGAAGTTTCACATATATTGAAATCTGTGATACCAATCATTCAGGACAGCAGATAATTCTGTTTTTTCATTGCAGCATTTATTCAACAGGCACTTCTAAATAGCAGCTTTACTTCAGATTTTGGTTTAGTTGTAACAATAATTAAAGCATATTCATTACTGCTAAAAAAAAGCTAAGTCTATTAATGGAGATGCATATACTAAAAAATTAGTGTAATACATAATGATAAAGTCTGTGTTAGATCTGTCTACCTACAGACTAAATATTTACAGGAATCACATATTAGTGCATAAATTTAATTTAAACAGTATTGTTCACTTATTATAATGGTTAACTTGTTAATATATTTTCCAACTTAAGAAACTTCCTTTTCACTTGATTCTTTCCATTTTACTTAAATGTTTACTAAAACATAACTTTAGTGACGGAGAAGGCAATGGCACCCCACTCCAGTACTCTTGCTTGGAAAATTCCATGGACGGAGGAGCCTGTTAGGCTGCAATCCATGGGGTCGCTAAGAGTCGGACACGACTGAGCGACTTCACTTTCACTTTTCACTTTCATGCACTGGAGAAGGAAATGGCAACCCACTCCAGTGTTCTTGCCTGGAGAATCCCAGGGACGGGGGAGCCTGGTGGGCTGCCGTCTATGGGGTCGCACAGAGTCGGACATGACTGAAGTGACTTAGCATAGCATAGCATAACTTTAGTGAGCACAGGTAACATTATTTCTGAAAGTCACGTCAGTCCTTAGGAGATAAAGTTAGAAAATAGGCAACTTTATGCTCATGGATCGTATTCCACATTATAATGTATTAGACTTTACCTGCTTAATTCTAATGCTAGAAAAAGTAAATATTCCTATATTTCTGTGTCTTATAATCAGAGGTTTTTTTTCTTTTTTTCCAAATGGAAACAATGTGTATATAACTAATGTGACTATATGAGTTTGTATATGAGTATTTTGGAAAGAATGAAAATTGGAAGATGAAGAGAAAGTGGAAAACACTTATATCCATGAGATAATTTCAATACCCTGTTGATTCTGTTTTCTCATATATTGGATCTTGTCACCGATAGTATTAATGAAATAATAAGAGAAATTTATAGCTGAGTATCAGAGAAGGCAATGGCAACCCACTCCAGTACTCTTGCCTGGAAAATCCCATGGACGGAGGAGCCTGGTGGGCTGCAGTCCATGGGGTCGCTAACAGTGGGACATGACTGAGCAACTTCACTTTCACTTTTCACTTTCATGCATTGCAGAAGGAATTGGCAACCCACTCCAGTGTTCTTGCCTGGAGAATCCCAGGAACAGGGGAGCCTGGTGGGCTGCTGTCTATGGGGTCGCACAGGGTCGGACACAACTGAAGCGACTTAGCAGCAGCAGCAGCAGCATAGCTGAGTATAGTTACCCATGTTTCAAAGCCATCTGGTTTAAATCTCACTAGATCTCTGAAGATCTTAATTATATTTTAATAATTTACTCTTACAAGAAAGTATAGTTTTAATCTGATTTTAAAGGCATGAAAAATATTTGCCAAAACCTATTGTTCTTAATTTCACTGACTTACAAAGTAAGAAAAAATGACTCACACAGATATCATAATCTAGAAAGACCATTTGAAATTTAGTTCAGATTTTGGTGTCAATAATATGACCTTTCCATTGTCTATAATAATATGAGGAAGGGAATGCCATAATTAGATAGTTTTTTTTTAAAGAAGAATAATATAAAAATATTGAAAATATGTGCTGATAGGGTAAGAAATAATTATAGAAAGAAAATTTAGAAATCTTTCTTAATAATTATTCAGGAGATGGATAATGAGTATTATACTTTATTTGTGATAATAGAAGTAGAGTGAAAGATACATAAGCAATAAAGTGAAATTGAAGATAAAGTTGACTACTCTTTTTAAGTATCAGGTGTGTTCCAAAATGTTTGCAAACATCACTTAATGCTAAAGACAAAAATGTTATAAATATAATCATTCCATTTTAGTATATGTGGGTTTTGACTGTGATCATTATATTATATGTTTACTATATGATTTGCTCACTATTGAACAGTGGTATTGTTGGGAGTCCACCCTGGTCTAAATCCACAAATTCTCAAATAGTGTTTGCCACTGTTGCTGCTGTACTATTTCAAGCCTAAATGACAATAATGCTCTTATCTCTGGCAAGTGATAAATGAAAAATACCAAGTATACAGGGGATGATAGTAAGTTTTAGCTTGCATTCATTTGAGTTTAAAGAGCTTGTAGATTTTTTTTTTTTATTCACAGAAAGCCTGTCTGTTTTATATATGATTATAGTGGAAAATTCACTGTGATTCATAAGCACATTTTCCCAAAACATGTTTTCCAAAACAAAGAAAATGCAGCTGAATACAGTATGCATGAACATAAGTAAATATGTGATACTCATTCAGTCTATGCTCCTTTGCATCACATCCTCTTCAAAAGTGCTTTTCTCCTCCCTTTTTTTTTTTTATTTTGACATATCTCTATAATTTGGACTTGGTGGTTCAATGGTAAAGAATCTGCCTGCAATGAAGGACACTTGCAGGAGACATGGTTTTGATCCCTGGATTGGAAGATTCCTTGGAGAAGGAAATGGCAACCCACTCCAGTATTCTTGCCTGAAAATCTCCACGGACAGAGGAGCCTCGTAGGCTACAAGCCCCTGGGGTTGCAAAGAATAGGACATGACTATGCAGACACTGCACGGCATAATTTGGATTCATTCCTTCTTATACTACCATAAAATCACCTTTATGTTTTTAAGGTCAAATCTTATATTTTCTAGAATATTTTTCCATTAATTAGGAATTTTACATCTCTTTTAAACTGCCAACTATTTTTATTGGAATTTTTATTGTTTTGTTAGTACTCTGGCACAAAGTAGCATAGTTCTTAGTGGTGTATTCCAGCCACAGTTTTCCCTTAAGCCCCATTATTTTTAAGGCATGATTCTGCAGGATAGGAAGTGTGTTCAGTCGCACTAGGTTGTGGTATATTGTACTATAACAGGAACACTTGAGTGAGTTTTGAGACTTAAAAGTCAAGATTGATACTGATATCTAAATTTGGGAGAAATCACCATCTAAGAAGTTGAAGTAACGGCTGTCCTGTTGAGAGCTAGAAGAGAAAGAACTGATGACAGAACTGTGGGAGACATTGAGAGGTTTAAGGAAGAAAGGATCAATGAAAGAACTGGTTCTTCTTGGCTCCTTTGTTGCTTGTACTATTTATTCATTTATTCAACAAATATTTACTAGGCTATGTTCTCATTGAGGAGGAGATTGTGAAAGTGGCCTGGTTTCTTCTTTAATGCAGTTATAAATTTTAAATAAGCACAGATTACATAAACGCTATCGTTAAATCAGATTGTCCTGAATTTTTGCACCAGTCCCTTGTGAAATCCAGTTCCTATTCAAAAGGGACCAGAAGCTCTGCCTTTGATTTCCTGTAGAATTCGAAAAACAAGTATGGCTGGCTCCAAGTTGGCTTGAATTTCATTGGTACCAAGGGTAGAAACTGGGATACTTTGCTTGCCTGATTCATTTTCCAGCCTGTATTTCCCAGGTATAAACACCTTAAAATAAGTCATCATTCCTTTGTGAATTAGCCAAGAGACACAACAGAGCAGCAGAAACTAATTAATTCTGTTCTCTTGACTTTTCTTTGGTTAAGCAAGTCATTAAAGCAAATATGTAAGTGTATTGCATGCACTGATTTAGAGCTTGATAGGGTCATGCTATCTGGCAACCAATATATTTATTTGCATTTATTTTTTAGTCAGTACTTATAGATCTCACTAGAATTTCCAACCATGATCAGTGTGCTGTTAGAATAAAATCTCTCTTTTTCAGTCAGGGTGGTCTTTTCACGTAAATGTTTCAAGATATACTGCTGCCAATTTCAAGCTATAGATAATTTCAACTCAGGATATTAAAGTATATTGATGAAATATCCAGTTTTATACAATATTTAAATAAATTATCCTCCAATTAAAATAAATAAATTAATTTTTAAAAAGAATTGACAAACTGTTGATAAATATAGTCTATTTTTCATTTCCTAATTTTGGTTTTTAAATTATGGTGTCAGCGTGGTTGCTTAAAAAAGTAGTTGTATCCTCAAAAGCACTCCTCTCTCAACATCAATGTATTAAAAATCTGGTATAGATTGGTCCCCAGCAATAATGTTGAAAATGATTTTTTAGAGTCTTTAATAGTTTCAAGATAATTAATTATGAATAGCATAAGTGAACTAGTTTGGTAAACCTAAAAAAGCTTTATTTACTTTTTCCCAGAATACATGAAATATAAATATTTTGTAAAGCTATATATTTTATATATACATGTTTATACCAATGCATAATACATTATTATAGACACCAATATGTAATGTATACCATAATATATATGTGTGTTTATGTGGGTGTGTATATATGTACATGACATATATGTAATGTAATGTGTATATGTGTATATATATCTAGAGAGAGAGATTTGTTTACCTATTTGCAAGATTTACTTATTAGCTTTATATTATCAGATATCACATCTATGAATTCATGCTGAACAGTTACAGTTGATATATACTGTCCAAAATAATTTGTATTTTTCTATGCTTAAAATATTTGGAATATTATACATTTGATTTATTTTAGTTATAAAATTGAACTTTATGCTAATTATTTTTGATGATTTCTTTTAAAGTACCATCTTTATGTATAAGGAGCCAGTGAAATCAATGACATTTCATTCAGTTTGAATTTGGTCTACTTGACGACTGATTTTTTTATACATTCACACATTAATTAATATAATTAAAATTCACTATGTATCCTTATTCAAGTGGACATTACTAAAGGAAATATTCTTATCATTAAGTGTCTCAAAGTGATTTTGCTCAGTCGTGTCCGACTCTGACCCCATGGACTGTAGCCTACCAGGCTCCTCCATCCATGGAATTTTCAAGGCTAGAGTGCTGGAGTGGGTTGCCATTGCCTTCTCCAGGGGATCTCCCTGACCCAGGGATGGAACCCAGGTCTCCGGCATTGTAGGCAGACGCTTTACCATCTGAGCCACCAGGGAAGTCTATTATTATCATTAAGGTCATATCAGATGACATCTGTAAGAAGTGGAGAGGTTTTTAAATGATATGAAAAACATACTGCAATATTTCATAGACATAATCAAATGTGTTTTCCTTATATTAAGTCATGTTAGTATACAGAAAATAGTTGACCATTTTATATTTTAATTAATAAAACAAATGAGAGCTACCTCTAGTCAATAACTGCAAAAAAAAAGGTAAAAACAAAATGTTTTTTTCATGTTAATAACAGTTAACTTCTAATGGGGTTTATAAAACTCAAGGATGACTCAACTTGTTAAAATATTGAAGGCTCTATAATGTAAGTTCATAAAAATTAGAACTTTTTAAAAGATCTAATGAAGAATTAAATACTTTTCTATTCAAGGAAAGAAGTTTGCACTGCTTAGTATCTCTTTTATTATAAAGACCAAGAGAGCATTGCATGTGATGTATTTGGTTGGCAGTGTAAGCTCAGCAAATCTTTACCAACAGATTGTAAGGTAGAAATAAACCTATTAAATTATAAAAAAGAAAACTACACAATTAATTATTTATTTGAATACATTTAAAGTCAATTATGTGAAGAAATACATTTAAAGTCAATTATGTGAAGAAATGAAATAAGTTTGTGTTTAATGTTACGGCAGACATACAATAAAATAAGGTAATTACAGCATTAAGGATACTGATAAAGAATTGGAGTATTCTTATATATTACTTTTAATATTTCCACAATCTATGGTCTTACTTAGTATTTTATTAAATTATTTGACTGGCATAGATCAAATATTATGCAAATGCATTTTCATGCAGCTTTGTATGATATATTAGGGAAATACTGAATAGAGAGAACACATTTATTTTCAATATATAAACTGCTTCACTTAAATATCTTGAATGTACTAGTTAAAAGAAAATGTTAGATTTATACCAGTTGAAAAATACATATTGGAGTGATTTAATTTGAGGCATAGACTTGTCATCACACTTCTGCTTTCACTCTTTCACCTGCTCATGTGTTGTGCATATGCACAGCATAATGTATACCTTTAGATCCTATTCACATAGATGCTTGTGTCTGAACAAATATTAAACCTCCTATGTAACCAATTTATTTTTTAAAATGCCACCATTTGACATACAGTAGCTCTTTCACTGCCTTTCACATAATATCTTTTGCAGTTATGTTTGCTATGATACAGAGCTACATATCAAAATGTGTTTGTCAAAATGGATTTGAATATTTCATTGTTGAGTTAAATGGTTTTAAAATATGTCATGCAAAATATTTATAAAAAATATAAGTCCAGGCTCTGTAGAATATTTTTAAGTATTCAAATATATCAACATTGTAATAATATAAATTCTTCATGTAAAATATGAAAATAGCATAATCTAATTTCTTTGCTTCTTATTGATAAACTTCGAGATATTGCTTTTTTTTGGCTAAATAGACTTATTAAGTAACAATTTTAAGGAAGAAAACGAAATATATTTTTACTTTTACAGTACTTTCACTGTTTTCCATCCAATTTGTTAACATTTTAATTTATTTATCCTTGACCTACAGAGTATTTAAAACTGTACATTTTCAGATGTAAAATATTGCTCTCATTTCTTTTTTGTTAGATGCCATATATTTCATTTTTAGGAATAAATACAGAAAAACTGTGGATTTTTCATCTTTATTAAGGGTTATTATGACATTCTAAGTGTTTTTATTGTGTGATACGTCATCTGGTATTAAGATGCTAACAAAATTTTTGCAATCTTTTCCATGTTAGTAATACTTAAATATCCAGGTACTCATGGCACTTAGTAGTCACTGAGTAGTCATTCTCAGTAGGGTGCATCACCTTACAGGGAGGTTTCTTAATACATACGGAGAGTTTTTTGGTGGTTACAATGAACAGAGTCTTTATGACATTTAGAGATTGGAGGGGTTAGATTAGTAAATCCTAAAATGTTTGGCAAGGCAGTCCCTCATTATGTTCAAGTTTCCTTTGTAATATGCTGCTAAGTCACTTCAATCGTGTCCGACTCTGTGCGACCCCATAGACGGCAGCCCACCAGGCTTCCCCATCCCTGAGATTCTCCAGGCAGGAACACTGGAGTGGGTTGCCATTTCTTTCTCCGATGTGTGAAAGTGAAAAGTGAAAGTGAAGTCACTCAGTCATGTCTGATCCTCAGTGACCCCATGGACTGCAGCCTTCCAGGCTCCTCCGTCCATGGGCTTTTCCAGGCAAGAGTACTGGAGTGGGGTGCCATTGCCTTCTCCGGTAAATAATTTACTTACATGAGCCTGGGCTCTTTTTTTATTTTCCACTTAAGCACAAAATAGGTTTTATACATTTTGTATATACACTAAAATTTCCAGAAATGTAAGTATTATGTATAATGAAGGGAAGATCATAATTTTTTCCCTTTTGACTTAACCTGAATTCACCATTGTCCAAACCACATCACTAAAGGCAATGCCATGCTGGCTTTACCTGTCTACACAGTTAAATCATTTGGCATTGATAGTATTTGCATTTACAATTATTAAACACAAAAGTTCAAACATTTGACTACTTCAGTATGCTTTCCAGTTAATCATCCCCAAACACTAACATTTTGAAATATCTTACTTTATTTTTTACTTTATTAATATTAAATTAGACTAACATTTTTCTGTAGTTTGCATTTAGGTTTATTATAAGAATCTCACAGTTGAGTAAATTTCTGTTTTAAAAAAGTGTATATTGCTTTTGAAAAGTCTGTGACTAACAATGGAAAGTTATGCTTCACATAAGGCTTTACTGTAAAATGTTTATATTGAAGTATATAATATACATGAGGGCTTCCCTGGTGCTTCAGTGGAAAAGAATCTGCCTGCCAATACAGAAGATGTGCTTCATCTAGCCCAGCATTTCTCATGATGTACTCTGCATATAAGTTAAATAAGCATGGTGACAATATAAAACCTTGACGTACTCCTTTTCCTATTTGGAGCCATTCTGTTGTTTCATTTCCAATTCTAACTGTTCCTTTCTGACCTGCATACAAATTTCTCAAGAGGCAGGTCAGGTGGCCTGATATTCCCATCTCTTTCAGAATTGTCCACAGTTTATTGTGATCCACACAGTCAAAGTCTTTGGCATAGTCAATAAAGCAGAAATAGGTGTTTCTCTGGAACTCTCTTGCTTTTTCGATGATTCAAAGGATGTTAATTTGATCTCTGGTTCCTCTGCCTTTTCTAAAACCACCTTGAACATCTGGAAGTTCACGGTTCACGTATTGTTGAAGCCTGGCTTGGAGAATTTTGAGCATTACTTTACTAGCATGTGAGATGAGTACAATTCTGCGGTAGTTTGAGCATTCTTTGGCATTGCCTTTCTTTGGAATTGGAATGAAAACTGACCTTTTCCAGTCCTGTGGCCACTGCTGAGTTTTCCAAATTTGCTGGCGTATTGAGTGCAGCCTTTTCACAACATCATCTTTTTGGATTTGAAATAGCTCAACTGGAATTCCATCACCTCCACTAGCTTTGTTCCTAGTGATGCTTTCTAAGGCCCACTTGACTTCACATTCCAGCTTGTTTGGCTCTAGGTGAGTGATATCACCATCGTGGTTATCTGGGTCATGAAGATCTTTTTTGTACAGTTCTTCTGTGTAATTTTGCCACTTCTTCTTAGTATCTTTTGCTTTTGTTAGGTCCATAACATTTCTGTCCTTTTTGAGCCCATTTTTGCATGAAATCTTCCCTTGGTATCTCTAATTTCTTGAAGAGATCTCTAGTCTCTCCCATTCTATTGTTTTCCTCTATTTCTTTGCACTGATCAGAAAATAATTCTTCTTTACATGTAGAGAAAGCAATGGACATTACAGTTATTAATATAATGAATGCACTAATGTATTGTCACTTTTATAGAAGCAAGACTTTTTACTATTCTTTACCTAGGTGGTTTAACGAAAAAAAGATTTACCCTGTTAATTTATTTTCTGTGATAAAAATATGAAAAACATTATAGCTTCAAAAAATTCATATAATCAATTAATGCATTTGTGTTTTGTATATCAGTATAAAATTGGAAATAAATATAAAACAATTTATTAAATTTTCTCCTCCAAGATTTGCTTTTACCTCAAAAGTTTTTTATTTTATAATATTTTTATCCTTTAGCTTAAAGTAGTCTAAAATGTGAAATGGATCTATAACAATAATGGTGGCATCTGGAAGACATTTTTAGCAATAGACAAAGCCAAAAGTCAAAGGAATGCAACATGTGGAGAAAATATTATAACTTTAGCTATGTGGTTAGGTATTTAAATGCCCTTGGGCAGTTGATGCCTTTCCTTTGATATGCAACTTTAAAATGCTAATGCTAATACTGCACTGTTATTTCCAAAATATTGACATATTTTGATATCTATCATCCACTTTCATTACTCTCCAAGACTTGAACTAGACTGCATCATATATGATGAGGGGAATCCTTCATTTCCTTTAATATTATTTGTGTGAATTAAATCTCTTGAACATCCACAAATTCTATGGTATTAAATAATTGTGGGTAAATATTTCAGGAAATAGATTTATTCTCTGTTATGCAAATCAAATGCAGGGTATCAGAGTAAATTCAAACCATTAGATTAAGAGGAAATAAAATGCAGATATGCTGTCTAAATCTGCCCTTTGAATATGTGAGAGATTCTTAGACTGTCCCAGAGAGAGAGTGAAAAAGGAAAGAAACGGATTGCACTTAATGTAAGAATGAAATTTGTTCTATAATTTTGAATGTCTAAATTTTAGTCTTTTATTTCATTTCCTTTGGATATCATAATGTCTCATCATAGAGTGCTCATATCTCTTTTTTTCAATTTTTCTACTCTCTGTATGTGTAAATGCATATGTATAATGTTTGTAAATATGTATGTGTGCATGTATCTATCTACCTACTTACTTACCGACCTACCTACCCAGACTATGAGAATGAATTGAAATGGAATATGAAAACTGCTAGAATCCACGTAATACAAACATAGTTCTGTAATTGTGAAAGGAAGATAAAATAATTTTAAAATGTGACCTTCTGAATAAAGCAGTAGCTTCCAAGCATCTGTCTAATTCTTCATTTAACTTTCCCTATGTTAAGAAGGACCCTCCTCTTCACTTGCATCCCCTACCTTTCTCAGTGTTTACCTCAGCAGATTAATCACAGGGACAGTCTTGGAATTCTTCTTACTTCTAGTCTTAATATTTTATTAGTAGAGGCTGAGCTATTCCAAATAGGACCTTCTAGGCGGTCTCATATCTTAAGGATATGAAGACAAAAGTAGTATTGGCTCTTTCTTTTCCTTATACCATATTTCTAAAATACTAAACAAAACTCTTAACCCCATGGTAGATGATTACAGCTTTTCTCTTTGGACTGCTGTGAAGCACATTCAGTGTATAACTCAGTTCTTAATTCATGTACTGTTAATCTTCTGGTTCATTTTATTCACTGAAGAAGAAGTGTATTGTTTCAAGACCATGTCTATATTCTTATAGGAGAAGTTCTCCCACTTAACTGCCTAGCTCTTGCAAACATAAAGACTCATCTTTTGACTGATAGGGTCAAAGATGAGACTATTTTATTCTTTTTTTCCCCCAATGTTTTGATGTGGTTTCCAACAATTTTTTTTGTTTTGTTTTCATTTCTAAGGTAATGAAAATTGGCTTGGGAAAATTCATTAATAAATATTCCTGTGGGGAATTGTGAATGGGGAAAATTAACATACCTTAAATTGATCATTGAAATTTCTGAAATCTTTTGGACAGATATTTTAAGGGCTTGATAGTCTAGGAATAGGGGATGCCTTGTTAAGCCTTTAATTCTGCTCCCTGGAAGTATCTTCCTTATGCATCAGTCTCTTTCAGAGATTTTTCCTTTTCCAGTCATCATTAGCTACCTGTGCCTATGCTGTGACATTAGCTTTTTGAAGGCTGACCAGCTTTCGTAACATGCTTTTGGCTCTTACCAAAAGAGCCATGCTTTTGGTTTTACCCAGTGGTGGTTTAAGGCATAATTTCTTATGGTGTCAGCTCGTGGTTCTGTTGACAATACAGTTCAATAGAAAATATCATAGATTTATCTAGTTAATTCTCAGTTCCATATGCATAGAATTCCATTACTCTTTTCATAATATAATTCTCTAATCTACTATATTTCTTTGTCCATTCCTTTAGATCCTCTATCTTTCCATTTAAGATTGTACCTTTCAGGCTTTGGGAAGAACACACTTTTAGTTTTCACAATCCCCACCCCTAGCCATTTTGTCCAACTGAAAGCTCCTACTATGTGCCTTCTTATCTATTCAAAGTTTTAACAATGAACTTGGACTGCAAGGAGTTCCAACCAGTCCCTTCTGAAGGAAATCAGTCCTGGGTGTTCTTTGGAAGGACTGATGCTAAAGCTGAAACTCCAGTACTTTGGCCACCTCATGCGAAGAGTTGACTCATTGGAAAAGACTCTGATGCTGGGAGGGATTGGGGGCAGGAGGAGAAGGGGACGACAGGGGATGAGATGGCTGGATGGCATCACCGACTCGATGGACGTGAGTTTGAATGAACTCCGGGACTTGGTGATGGACAGGGAGGCCTGGCGTGCTGCAATTCATGGGGTCGCAAAGAGTTGGACACAACTGAGCGACTGAAGTGAACTGAATTGATGGTTCTTTTGACAGATAAGGAAATTGGGAAGTTAAGTAATTTGCCTAAGACCACAAAAACTGTCAAGTGATGGATCTGGCATTGAACCTGGGCAGTGTGATTCTATATGCTGCACAGTTAAACATTGAGTTCCACTACTTTCTTGATGAAAATGATCATTTACTTTTCCTAGAGCAGCACAGATGTGAGCTATGTGAACATCTTTACATTAGAACACCTAAAAGCACCACAATTCATCAAGGATGTTACTCAAAACTGTTTACTTGAAATCACTGAATTGTGAATTATTTTACTGCCATTTATTTTCTAATTTCTTCAGCTCCAAGGAATATAAAACCTATTTTTCAAATGTTAATAACCCTGTGTACTCTAGAGTTATAAAAATCTAGTTCAGAAAGGGAAATGATTTTCTCTTACCAGATTGCCATGAAGATCAGAGAATATGCTGCTTGTTTAAACAAAAACAGAAGTTGTATGCATTTTACAATATGAAGATAAATTGAAATATGAACTATTTTTTGAGGTGATCTCAATTCTTACAAATGAACTTTCTATGTAAGCACTCAAGTCTAGATTTTTGCTTTCCCATTTATGTGTAAATGAGTCTAATATCATAGAAGATCTAATTTGAGAAAAGTTATTAATAAAATTTAAAATTCAAGTACAATATAATATAACATATAATATATGGCCAGTTATTTTTAATATTCTGAATACTCTCTTTCATTTGAGATGAGTCACACCAGTTTCCAGCTTTCCCTGATACTTCTTATCTAAATCTTCCAGCAAAGACACATATACTTCAAATTTTTCTTCCCCTCAGCAAAATGCACTGGTATTATGTCTTGTTTCCCAGCTTTGTTCTCTCCTGGGGTATAAATAGGAAGTTTATGGTTAAGTTGCATATACTAATGGGTAAATGGATACTAATGGCTAAACTTGTGTTCTTTTTCAAGAGATCTAATTGCATTTTAACAGAGCTTTCTAATTTTCTAGGATTTCTAATGTCACAAACCAAGATATTGAGATGAAAGCAGTAATAATTTCGGACAACCTTCAAGTTAATGGGATAAAAAACTTCCAAAATTTAGATTGATTACTGCCCAAATCATCTGATGCAAAGACATTTTATAGTCACTATTAAGTCTAATTATTCGGACAAGGCAATGGCACCCCACTCCAGTACTCTTGCCTGGAAAATCCCATGGACAGAGGAGCCTGGTAGGCTGCAGTCCATGGGGTCACTAGAGTTGGAAATGGCTGAGTGACTTCACTTTCACTTTTCACTTTTATGCATTGGAGAAGGAAATGGCAACCCACTCCAGTGTTCTTGCCTGGAGAACCGCAGGGACGGGGGAGCCTGGTGGGCTGCCGTCTATGGGGTCGCACAGAGTCGGACATGACTGAAGTGACTTAGCAGCATTAAGTCTAATTATTATCACTCTTAAAAAGTCATAAGTTTCAATATTTTTAGTAAAATACACTACTCTTTAAATAAACAGATTAAACCATATAGCTATGAAAGGTTGAAAGAAATTTAGCTATTAATTTATGATTTACTGTCATTTTCTTTAACCATGAATAGGGTATACAGTAATAATTGAATAATTAGTGTTTGTTTTCTAAATTTTTAAGAGAAAATATACAATATTCATATGGAGAAGGACATGACAACCCACTCCAGTATTCTTGCCTAGAGAATCCCATGGACAGAGGAGCCTGATGGGCTGGTATCCATAGGGTCGCATTGAGTTGGACACGACTGAAGTGACTTAGCATGCATGCATGCATTGGAGAAGGAAATGGCAACCCACTCCAGTGTTCTTGCCTGGAGAATCCCAGGGACAGAGGAGCCTGGTGGGCTGCCATCTATGGGGTCACACAGAGCTGGACACAACTGAAGCGACTTAGCAGCAGCAGCAGCAACATGCAATAATGAGGTATGTGGAATTAAAAGTAGGCTTTTGAGGTAAGAAAGAGACAGAGACAAACACAAAGAGACAGATAGATTTTGTGTTTCAGAGGGAGTGATTCTGAAAAAGTCACAGTCTTTTCAATAAGTTTTTCAATAGAATATAAGTTTTCCTATATAAGACCAATTATTTAATTTGTTATTTTATTTCTTCTGCTCTGAAGTGTCACTGAAATGGAAATTTTTGCAGTAAGACTGACTAGTGATGATAACTCTGGTCAAAATTGACCTTTACTCACTCGATTCATGACAGTCTAACAAGTCTTGGTCTTTGTTAACAGCAATGTATTCAGACAGATTCTCTAAAATAGGACCACAAAACTTTATTTTATTTAATTATAACTGATTTCTCTTATCTTGGTTTTACATACAAAGAGAATGACAAGAAAAGAGAAGGAAAAGTTTTGAAAAATATTTATAGTTTTCTTTTCCTGACTCTCAATTTTAGAATAGAAGTACTTATTTTTGAAGTATTTATTTTGAAAATTAATTCATGTAACAAATATTGACTTTATTATGTTTTAAGAACAAACCACAAGCTAAAAGGACTATACCATCAATATGTAGGTGACCGACTGTCCTATTTTGTCAAAGACTATCTTGCTTTTAAAACTGAAAGTCGCATATCCTGGGTAACTTCTTTAGTCCAAGGCAAACTCAAAGTATGACTCTTTGCACACCTACCTCTAATAGAACTTAATTGTAAGAAAAAGTAACTTCAAATAATAGGCTTTAAATCATTGTATACTTTTCATTTATCCAGAACTGTAGCTCATTGGCTAATTTGTTTTACAGATTTGTTTTGCTTGGTGTGTTTTTTTTTTTGTTGCAACATAAAAAATTGGCCCAATACCAACAACACACAGTTATTATCTCAGTTTCTATGGGTCATGGATCTGGTCATAATTTAGAGGTTTGGGACTGAAGACTTCATTCCTCCCTTGCAATTGTTTGGAGGCCACCACCCTCAGTTCCTTGCCAGTGGGGCTCTCCAGCGTGCTAATTTGCTTTATCAAGGGCAGCAAAAGAATGGGTCTGCTTGCAAGACAGAAGTCATAATCTTATGTAACAAACACTAAAGTAATTTGCTGTATGTTGTTCTTTAAAAACATGCCAATAGGTTCAATCCACATTCAAGGGGAGGAAGTTACATAAGAACATAAATAGTAGGAGGTGGAGATCAAGGAAGGCATCTTACAGTCTATCTATCTTACTTGGCTGTCAGAGAGAGCCAAGTAAGAGAAAGTAGTTATGTATATATATATACTTTGTATATATAAATTTATATAAAGTTAAATATATGTTTATATATATTAGTTTTATATATATATACTTAAGAGAAATTAATTATATATATATGCAAAACTATATATCATCATTATATAGCATTATATTCTATGTCTATAACACACCACCCCTTCTAGTCATCATTCTTCCTCCCAAAGTTAATGATTTTTCTGAATTCAGGCACTATTTATTGCTTTCATCTCTGTCTGACCTTCATATGGGTGAAAACATACAGTAAGTACTGTTTTGTTTCTAGCTTGCTTTATTCAACGTTTTTTCTTTGAGCTTCGTATATATCACACATATATCATCAGCTTATTTTCCACATTGTTATCCGATATTTCCTGTACTAATATCTCATGATTTGCTTATTTATTTATTTGGCCTTACTGTACAGCTTGTGCTTTCTCAGTTCCCTGACCAGGGACTGAATCCAGACCGTGGCAATGAAAGCCTGGAATCCTAGCCACTAGGCCACCAGGGAATTCCCAACGTCTCATGATTTACTGATACATTACATTACATTGTCTCAATTAAGGAATAGATGTTATAAGGAATCATATTGCATTATAAACTTTTAGTCCTCCATTTCCTTTTCTTTTTTTTTTTTTCGTTTCCGTTTCTAAACCTTTTCCCTGCTTCAGGTTTACTTCTCTTCCAGTCTTTCATGTCCTCATGGTGTCCTAGCCTTGCATGGTGTTCCTGATTTAATGTTGCCATATTTTGTAAGATTTAAGAAACTTTTAGAATAATATCTGCATGTTAGTGGAAAATACCTCCTAGCTGAGAGGATAATTAGGGAGGAGGAGGCTATCTGTTAAAACACACCTGACCAAATATATTCACTTCATCTGTTGTAAAGAGAGGTTAGACTTTCAAGATTCTTATCATACAGTAGTTACAGTTAAGAAATAATTTCTTTCACAGAATATCAAATATGATTATAGGTGATAATGCGATATCAAGGCCTTCACCATATGTGCTAAAGTAAGGTGTGTATTCTCTAAGTATGTGTGCGTGCTCAGTCGCTTCAGTCATGTCTGACTCTTTGTGACCCTGTGGACTGTAGCCTGCCAGCATCCTTTGTCCATGGGATTCTCCAGGCATGAATACTGAAGTGGGTTTCCATTTCCTTCTCCAGGGTATCTTCCTGACCCAGGGATTGAACTTGGGTCTCCTGCATTGCAGGCAAATTCTTTACCGCTGAGCCACTGGGGAAGCCCATTCTCTATACCGAGGTGGTACTGAAATAAAAACAGAGACGCACATGTACTCTTGAACAGAAGATGTTGGAGAATGTAGAAGGAGAAAAATATATAAGCTACAAATTCAATAATTAGTTATTTGAAGTGTTTTAAAATTTTTAAGCCCTTTATGCAGTTCTTTAAAGCTTATTAGTGTGTTGAAAGTATTACAGGAACTTCAAATTTATTCCCCTGGAGAATACTGCACATGTTTCCCAAATTCTCCCATTTAGTATTTGTAATTCTATTTGCTCCAAATTCTGCCTTTCTCATTCATGTTTGGTGAGTGATTTCCATTTTAATCTTTTTATTTTATTTTATTTTATTTAACTTTACAATATTGTATTGGTTTTGCCATATATCAAAATGAATCTGCCACAGGTATACATGTGTTCCCCATCCTGAACCCTCCTCCTTCCTCCCTCCCCATACCATCCCTCTGGGTCGTCCCAGTGCACCAGCCCCAAGCATCCAGTATCGTGCATTGAACCTGGACTGGCGACTCGTTTCATATATGATATTATACATATTTCAGTGCCATTCTCCCAAATCATCCCACCCTCTCCGTCTCCCACAGAGTCCAAAAGACTGTTCTATACTTCAGTGTCTCTTTTGCTGTCTCGTACACAGGGTTATTGTTACCATCTTTCTAAATTCCATATATATGCGTTAGTATACTATATTGGTGTTTTTCCTTCTGGCTTACTTCACTCTGTATAATAGGTTCCAGTTTCATCCACCTCATTAGAACTGATTCAAATGTATTCTTTTTAATGGCTGAGTAATACTCCATTGTGTATATGTACCACAGCTTTCTTATCCATTCATCTGCTGATGGGCATCTAGGTTGCTTCCATGTCCTGGCTACTATAAACAGTGCTGCAATGAACATTGGGGTACATGTGTCTCTTTTATTCTGGTTTCCTCAGTGTGTATGCCCAGCAGTGGGATTGCTGGGTCATAAGGCAGTTCTATTTCCAGTTTTTTAAGGAATCTCCACACTGTTCTCCATAGTGGCTGTACTAGTTTGCATTCCCACCAACAGTGTAAGAGGGTTCCCTTTTCTCCACACCCTCTCCAGCATTTATTGCTTGTAGACTTTTGGATCACAGCCATTCTGACTGGCGTGAAATGGTACCTCATAGTGGTTTTGATTTGCATTTCTCTGATAATGAGTGATGTTGAGCATCTTTTCATGTGTTTGTTAGCCATCTGTATGTCTTCTTTGGAGAAATGTCTATTTAGTTCTTTGGCCCATTTTTTGATTGGGTTGTTTATTTTTCTGGAATTGAGCTGTAGGAGTTGCTTGTATATTTTTGAGATTAGTTGTTTGTCAGTGGCTTCATTTGCTATTATTTTCTCCCATTCTGAAGCTGTCTTTTCACCTTGCTTATAGTTTCCTTTGTTGTGCAGAAGCTTTTAAGTTTAATTAGGTCCCATTTGTTTATTTTTGCTTTTATTTCCAATATTCTGGGAGGTGAATCATAGAGGATCCTGCTGTGACGTATGTCAGAGAGTGTTTTGCCTATGTTCTCCTTTAGGAGTTTTATAGTTTCTGGTCTTACATTTAGATCTTTAATCCATTTTGAGTTTATTTTTGTGTATGGTGTTAGAAAGTGCTCTAGTTTCATTCTTTTACAAGTGGTTGACCAATTTTCCCCGCACCACTTGTTAAAGAGATTGTCTTTAATCCATTGTATATTCTTGCCTCCTTTGTCAAAGATAAGGTGTCCATATGTGCGTGGATTTATCTCTGGGCTTTCTATTTTGTTCCTTTGATCAATATTTCTGTCTTTGTACCAGTACCATACTGTCTTGATGACTGTGGCTTTGTAGTAGAGCCTTAAGTCAGGCAAGTTGATTCCTCCAGTTCCATTCTTCTTTCTCAAGATAGCTTTGACTATTCGAGGTTTTTTGTATTTCCATACAAATTATGAAATTATAGACAGGAAACATAAAAATGGTGTATAAATTCGAACCCAAAACAATAAAGTAAATGGCAATGGGATCATACTTATCAATAATTACCTTAAATGTAAATGGGTTGAATGCCCCAACCAAAAGACAAAGACTGGCTGAATGGATACAAAAACAAGACCCCTACATATGTTGTCTACAAGAGACCCACCTCAAATCAGGGGACACATACAGACTGAAAGTGAAGGGCTGGAAAAAGATTTTCCATGCAAATAGGGACCAAAAGAAAGCAGGAGTAGCAATACTTATATCAGATAAAATAGATTTAAAACAAAGGCTGTGAAAAGAGACAAAGAAGGTCACTACGTAATGATCAAAGGATCAATCCAAGAAGAAGATATAACAATTATAAATATATATGCACCCAACATAGGAGCACCGCAATATGTAAGACAAATACTAACAAGTGTGAAAGGAGAAATTAACAATAACACAACCCCACTCACACCTATGGATAAATCAACAAAACAGAAAATTAACAAGGAAACACAAACTTTAAACAATACAATAGACCAGTTAGACCTAACTGATATCTATAGGACATTTCATCCCAAAACAACGAATTTCACCTTTTTCTCAAGCGCACATGGAACCTTCTCCAGGATAGATCACATCCTGGGCCAAAAATCTAGCCTTGGTAAATTCAGAAAAATTGAAATCATTCCAAGCATCTTTTCTGACCACAATGCAGTAAGATTAGATCTCAATTACAGGAGAAAAACTATTAAAAATTCCAACATATGGAGGCTGAACAACACGCTGCTGAATAACCAACAAATCACAGAAGAAATCAAAAAAGAAATCAAAATTTGCATAGAAACGAATGAAAATGAAAACACAACAACCCATTTTAATCTTAAAACTCAGATGTATATGTAAGTGCTGATTTTCAGAAAAACAAACTGAATATTCACTTATGGGTGTGGTAACTTTCATGTTTGCACATTTGGAATTTCCCATGTGTTGAAATCCTTGTTTTGCTTTTAGTTTTGGGAGTATTCATATCTTCCGAATAATCGCAATCAGCATGATGTATTGAGGAGGAGAGTGGGGCACTCCCTTAAAGTTATGTGCCACGAGGAAATTTCAACAGTTTCACCATCTAGCTTGTTTCAAATAAAGAAACAAACAAACAAAAAAAAAAATGGAAGTGGTTCATGCATAATAAATCCCTGCTGTGCTATGCTGTGTTTTCATGACTAATTTCTTCACTAACCACAGCTTTGCAGCCCACAACTTTAAAACACCAGGAGTTCTTTATAAAAACATGGGCTTACTGTTAGGGTTGTGCTTTTTCCTGTCCACAGACTCCCCAGTGACTTGTTAACTGTCCAAACATAAATGCCTTCAAAAGACTATGGAAAATGCAGTTGTAAGATATTTTTGGAACCATAAAGGAACCTTCCTATTATAGAGTCAAAAACTAAAATAACAGTGAAGAATAAATTATTACCCTAAGAATTGATTTAATACCTTTAATTTCTCTTCACAGAAATATCAGTTCTGCTAGAAACATTGAGGAATTATCTAGTCATTTCCCATGATTAAGCCAAATGACAAACCATCTCAGTTAAGATGTCTGAGTGAGTTACCTGAAGCTAAGAGCAGAATTTGAAATAAGTAATTGAACTAGTACTTGTTCTACCTCATATCTGCTTTATGACTACTTTAAAAAAAAAAACAAAAAAAAACAAACACAGAATCTCCAGTCCCAAATACTTGTCTAACATTTTCTACTTTCTTTATTTCCTGTTAGCTCCACTAGATATTGTTAACATCTCTTGAATATTTTTGATTTTACAGGAAAAAAAAATCTCTTCATTTCAAGTGAAATCTAGTTCTTTAGCAGTGAGGTTTTGGTCAAAAGCAGGAATCTTCTCTGTCAAGCTTCTCTGTTCCCAATAACAGAACCAAGGCTGTTCTCAAATTTCAGATAAATATCTTGAAATTTGTAATTTGTTTTTCTCCTTTAGCATTCTCCATGATTCAAGCACAACCTCTTCTTTCCATTGTCATGGGCTGGGAATCTCTTTCAGTTCAGTTCAGTTCAGTTGCTCAGTCGTGTCTGACTCTTTGCGACCCGACGAATTGCAGCACGCAAGGCCTCCCTGTCCATCACCAACTCCCAGAGTTCACCCAGACTCACATCCATCGAGTCAGTGATACCATCCAGCCATCTCATCCTCTGTCGTCCCCTTCTCCTCCTGCCCCCAATCCCTCCCAGCATCAGAGTCTTTTCCAATGAGTCAACTCTTCGCATGAGGTGGCCAAAGTACTGGAGTTTCAGCTTTAGCATCAGTCCTTCCAAAGAAATCCCAGGGCTTATCTCCTTTAGAATGCACTGGCTGGATCTCCTTGCAGTCCAAGGGACTCTCAAGAGTCTTCTCCAACACCATAGTTCAAAAGTATCAATTTTTCGGCGCTCAGCCTTCTTCACAGTCCAACTCTCACATCCATACATGACCACAGGAAAAACCAGAGCCTTGACTAGACAGACCTTTGTCTGCAAAGTAATGTCTCTGGCTTTTGAATATGCTATCTAGGTTGGTCATAACTTTCCTTCCAAGGAGTAAGTGTCTTTTAATTTCATGGCTGCAGTCACCATCTGTAGTGATTTTGGAGCCCAGAAAAAGAAAGTCTGACACTGTTTCCACTGTTTCCCCATCTATTTCCCATGAAGTGATGGGACCGGATGCCATGATCTTCGTTTTCTGAATGTTGAGCTTTAAGCCAACTTTTTCACTCTCCACTTCCACTTTCATCAAGAGGCTTTTGAGTTCCTCTTCGCTTTCTGCCATAAGGGTGGTGTCATCTGCATATCTGAGGTTATTGATATTTCTCCTGGCAATCTTGATTCCAGCTTGTGTTTCTTCCAGTCCAGCATTTCTCATGATGTACTCTGCATAGAAGTTAAATAAGCAGGGTGACAATATACAGCCTTCATGTATTCATTTTCCTATTTGGAACCAGTCCATTGTTCCATGTCCAGTTCTAGCTGTTACTTCCTGACCTGCATACAAATTTCTCAAGAGGCAGATCAGGTGGTCTGGTATTCCCATCTCTTTCACAATTTTCCACAGTTTATTGTGATCCACACAGTCAAAGGCTTTGGCAGTCAATAAAGCAGAAATAATGTTTTTCTGGAACTCTCTTGCTTTTTCCATGATCCAGTGGATGTTGGCAATTTGATCTCTGGTTCCTCTGCCTTTTCTAAAACCAGCTTGAACATCAGGAAGCTCACGGTTCACATATTGCTGAAGCCTGGCTTGGAGAATTTTGAGTATTACTTTACTACCTGTGAGATGAGTGCAATTGTGCGGTAGTTTGAGCATTCTTTGGCATTGCCTTTCTTTGGAATTGGAATGAAAACTGACCTTTTCTAGTCCTGTGGCCACTGCTGAGTTTTCCAAATTTGCTGGCATATTGAGTGCAGCACTTTTACAACATCATCTTTCAGGATATGAAATAGCTCAACTGGAATTCCATCACCTCCACTAGCTTTGTTCATAGTGATGCTTTCTAAGGCCCACTTGACTTCACGTTCCAGGATGTCTGGCTCTAGGTCAGTGATCACACCATCATGATTATCTGGGTCGTGAAGATCTTTTTTGTACAATTCTTCTGTGTATTCTTGCCATTTCTTCTTAATATCTTCTGCTTCTCTTAGGAGTCTGCTGATTGTGCAAATGAGCAGCAGGGTTGAACTAAGGTACTGACTGAATAAGTAATGAATACAGATTTTTAAAGTGTCAATTAATGAAAATATACTGAAAAGTAAATACCATGAATCAATGCCCTGACCTGAGAGTATAAATAATATTTCACAGAGGATTTTTGTTTCATGTCTTCATCATTGATAGATTAGATATCATACAATTGGGTTTCAGAGCTAGAAGCAATGGCTGGCAGAACACATGTTCAAATTTTAAACTGGTCTTCATTATCTTTAAAAGGATTATAAATACATGTAATTGAATTAAGTTACAAGATCATTATAATACATCTTAGGGTGAACAAAAGAACTGAATAAAAGAGGACAAAAATATAATTTTTAAAAAAGCAGAATGATTGTTCAGTTCATACTTTATTTAATAGTCCACTATTTTAAACAGAATAGGATAAAAATAATTTACTTAAAATTACTTTTTTTCACAGAAGTCTCTTTTAAGGTTATTTCCACAAAACAATGGTAGATAGTTTTGTATGAAAATACAGCATGGAAATAAATGATTAGATGTGTAAATACTTACATTATTTCATAAATTTATTTATTTCAAATTACTTAAAAAACGGATAGTGTGTTCCAAAGTACTTTTTTTTAATCTTCTATGGGTAAGTACTATTCCATGACATGAGGATACAGCAGTTAGAAACAGACAAAATTCCCCACCCTCACAGAACTTTACATCCTAGAAAGAGAAGAAAATGCAATTAATACATAAGTATAGTACTAATGACTCTGGAGAAAATTTAAAGCAGAAATTAGGAGACTGTGATGACACAATTTCAAATAACATAGTGAGTGGGATCACGGAGAAAAAAGGATCTGTAAAAGGAGAGGTGAGGTACTATGTAACCATTTGGGGAAGAGCGGAGAAGGTAATGGCAACCCACTCCAGTACTCTTGCCTGGAAAAGCCCATGGATGGAGGAGCCTGGTGGGCTGCAGTCCATGGGGTCGTGAAGAGTTGGACACGACTGAGCGACGTCACTTTCACTTTTCACTTTCATGCATTGGAGAAGGGAATGGCAACCCACTCCAGTGTTCTTGCCTGGAGAATCCCAGGGACGGGGAAGCCTGGTGGGCTGCCGTCTCTGGGGTCGCACAGTAGGACACGACTGAAGCGACTTAGCAGCAGCAGCAGTCAAAAGCCCTAAAGTCTTGACCTTGCGGATTTTAAAAAAGAGAAATGAGCAGTTACAATTGAGTAAGTTAACAGGAAGAGCACACAGGAGACTGAGAGGTGATGGTGACTTGAAAGAGATTATTAGCAGTGGAGATGGCGAGGTGGGTATTGCCCTATTATGGATATACATTTGACCCTTGAACAACAAGTGTTTGAACTGCTCAGGTCCACTTATACTAGGATTTCTTTCACTAAATATATACTATCTTACTCTAGGATCTGTGGTTGTTTGAACCCAGGAATGCAAAACTGGGGGTAAGAGGGCCAGCTGTAAAGTTATATTTAGATTTTCAACAGTGCCCATGGTGGTTTCCCTATGCCCAAAGCTGTTCAAGGATTAATTCAACTTTGAAGTTCTACCTGATGGGATTTACTGATAATTAGGCTGAAATTGTAAGAAAAAGAGAGAAATTCAGGGTGACCAGGATTTTGATAGAGAAACTGGATTATTTATCTGTGTGTTGTTGTTCAGTCACCCAGTTGTGTCTGACTCTTCACAACCCCATGGACTGCAGGACCCCGGCCTTCCCTGTCTCTCACCTTCTCCCAGAGTTTGCCCAAGTTCATGTCCATTGCATTGGTGATGCTATCCAGCCATCTCATCCTCTGACATCTCCTTCTGCTCTCAATCTTTTCCAGCATCAGGGTCTTTTCCAATGAGTCAGCTGTTCACATCAGGTGACCAAAATATTACAGCTTCAGCTTCAGCATCAGTCTTTCCGATGAGTATTCAGGGTTGATTTCCTTTAAGATTGACCTTTTTGATATATGTCTGTAATAATGAGTAAAATACTATTGAGATCTAACTTTATGTATTTTTATTGTTCCATTGAATTTCTGGAAATTCTGACTGAAGGTATCAGAAAAAATTAGTAATAAGATGAAATAACTCCTTTGACATTATATGATATTTCCCTTTTTTACTCATGACTTTGTAATAGTTAAGATATGTTTGGTTTATCTTTTCTTTCCTGCTTTGAAATTGTGTTTGTTGTACATTAACTTTTCAAATTCTCAATTTAAAAATTTCACTGTTCTATACTATCATTGATTCACCATTTATCTGACTGAAATAGGGCAAAGTCTTCAAGTTAAGGCTAAACTAGTATGACCACTATGGGCTGTCTGGGAATCTAAACTGAAACACATTTATTAATAAGCATTTATAACTCATGTTGTACTCAGTTTTAAATATTTAATCCTCATTATTCACATCCATGTTTTGTAGTAGATAAAACATTCCCTAATGTAAAGTATAGAAAATGGAGTCCATATAAGTTACTGCACCCAGGGCTATGCAGATGTTAAATTGTGAACTAGTATGGAAATAAGAAGTAGAGAAATATTTCAAGTCTATATTATTGATACACAAACCCAAAGTGCTTTGTTCACTACTTAGGTAGTCACTGTCTGTCTTCAAGAGTGGAAAGCAATAGAGCACAGGAACAGTAATTAACAAATCATTTTAATTTGCTGGTAAGATGAATAGCTACACGTTTAACATAATTAAATTTTAGATATCATGTCCCTAGATCACTTTTACCAATTGGTATATAAATTATACAATTTCTTGGCAGTCTTCCATTTCTCATTTATGACTTAGAATTTCATGTGAAAACAGTGCTAGACTTATAATCAGGGGGCCTTGTTTCAATCCCAGCTCTACAATTTGCTGGATTTGTGATATTGAACAAATGTTATATATTCTGTGTCTCATTTCCTCATTAGTAAAATAGAAAAAATAAAAAAATTTGTTTCACAATTTGTCATGGGGATCAAATAGAATAGATTATGTGAAAAACTTTGGAAAGTTAAAAACCTCTATTGTTAATCTGTAGAATATTAAAAAATTTTTCATTGAATTTTCCCTGGAGAGTTAAAATATTTTGTGGAGCTATATTAATTTCTGATATTTCCAGTTGCTAACACAACTACATCATGCAACTCTGGCCTGATTTCCTCCTCCAGGTTGTAACCATTCTTTGCTGGTTACTTAAATTTTTAAAGTTGAAGTCTCAGAAAAACCTTTTGCCTTAGTGAGATTTGGCTCCCAATTTCCTCTCAGAAAAAGAATTTCCTGTCAGGAAATGACTCACAAATTTATTTAATTTTATTTAGAATTTACCTACCTGAAAATTCTGCTGTCTCTATTCACTGAGAGAGCTGAGTCCTAGTCCAAGCTATTCACTTTCAGAGTTCAGTGGCTTTAGTAGTTTGCTTTATTCTTGTAGGTTGCATTTTCTTAACTTCCAGAAGTAATCACTAATAAAAGTAATTCTCACATTGTGTCAATCATCTTTAGAGTGTCATGTTTAACTGTGGTAGGAAGGAAATAATTTGTTATCAATCAGAATCTACTAATTTTCAGAAATAATTTACTTTTATTTTTCAAATAAATTAGAAAATTTTCTGTTTGTTTCCCTAAGTGGGAAATAAAATGGTTCCCAAATGTGGTGTACAAAGTGTTACATCTATATATGTATATTGCAGTGGAAAAATATGAGACTCACTGGTTTAGAAAAATGACTTCTCAATACTATGACTCTTTATTTAAATTTTTGAAATAATTTTTTTCTAAAATGTTCATTTCTTAGGGCACCTGAAAGCATCAAAGTATAAGTGATATCTGAATATTGGTTGTGGTGAAATGGGATTAATTAGAAGATAAGTAGTACCTATGTGCCCCCATGCAGGCTGAGTGAATGTCAGGTGTGATTTTAGACATGAAAGCAGAAACTGGGAGGAACATGGCAAAGAGGGATTTGTTCAGTTGTTCAGTCATGTCTGAACCTTTGTGACCCCATGGAATACAGCACAGAAGGATTCCCTGTCCTTCACTATCTCCTGGAGATTACTCAAACTCATGTCTATCGAGTCAGTGATGCCATCCAACCATCTCGTCCTCTGCCACGCCCTTTTCCACTTGCCTTCAATCTTTCTCAGCATCAGGGTCTTTTCCAATGAGTTGAGTCTTCACATCAGATAGCCAAAGTATTGGAGCTTCAGCCTCAGTGTCAGTCCTTCCAATGATTATTCGGGGATGATTTCCTTTAGGATTGACTGATTTAATCTCCTTGCTGTCTAAGGGGCACTCAAGAGTCTTCTCCAGCACTACAGCTTAAAGGCATCAATTCTTCATTACTCTGCCTTCTTTATTGTTCAGGTCTCACATGACTACTGGAAAAATCATAGTTTTGACTATACAGACATTTGTTGGCAAAGTAACGTCTCTGCTTTTTAATACGCTGTCTGGGTTTGTCATAGCTTTTCTTCCAAGGAGCAAGTGTCTTTTAATTTCATGTCTGCAGTCACCATCCATAGAGATTTTGGAGCCCAAGAAAATAAAGTCTGTCACTGTTTCCATTGTTTCCCCATCTATTTGCCATGAAGTGTTGGATTCGGATGCTTTGATCTTAGTTTTTGAATGTTGAGTTTTAAGCCAACTTTTTCACTCTCCTCTTTCACTTTCATCAAGAGGTTCTTTAGTTCCTGTTTGTCTCTGCCATAATGGTAGTGTCATCTGCATATCTATGGTTATTGATATTTCTCCCAGCAATCTTGATTCCAGGTTGTCCTTCATCCAGCCCAGCGTTTCTCATAATGTACTCTGCATATAAGTTAAATAAGCAGGGTGGCAATATATAGCCTTAACGTACTCCTTTCCCAATTTTGAAACAGTCCGTTGTTCCATGTCCACTTCTAACTGTTGCTTCTTGACCTGTGTACAGGTTTCTCAGGAGCCAGGTAAGGTGTTCTGGTATTCACATCTCTTTTCTGTGGAAAGAATTTTCCACAGTTTGTTGTGATTCACAACACACAGATTTGACACAGTCAAAGTCTTTAGCATAGTCAATGAAGAATAAGTAGATGTTTTTTCTGGAATTCTCTTTTGCTTTTTTCTATGATCCAATGGATGTTGGCAATTTGAGAACCCCCAGGGAATTTTACTTTGAAGCCCAATGGAATTAGATTATAGAACTTCCACAGGACTGGGGAAACAGGATTCTTGGAGAGCATAAACAAAACCATTTGTGTATCAGGACCCAGGAGAAAGGAGCAGTGACCCCACAAGAGATTGAACCAGACTTGCCTGTGAGTGTTTGAAAGTTTCTGCTGGAGGTGTGGATGCAGAGTGGCCTAAAGAGGTCAGGAAACTGACTGCAGTGATACTAGGAGGCATGGTGTGCAGGTGTAAGTCCTTTGGAGGTGGTCATCATTAGCCATTTGTGGTGTAAGATGGTGGAGTAGAAGGACATGCACTCAGCTTCTCCTGCGAGAACTCCAAAACTACAACTCACTGCTGAACAACCGTCTACTGGAGAATGTTGGATCCCAACAACAAAAAAAAGATACCCCATGTCCAACCACAAAGGTGAAGCCCCAAAAAGATGGTAGGAGGGGCGAAATTGCCTTTAAAATAAAAACCTATACCAGCCAGAGATGCTCAGAGGGCTCAAACAAACCCTGTGCACACCAGGACCCAGAGACCCCACAGAAACTGAGACAGAACTGTGTTTGAGTGTCTCCTGTGGAGGTACAGGTCAGTGGTGGACTGCCTCAGGGGAAGTGGCTCGGTACAGCAGACTTGGGTAGGGTGTGGCACACTTGGATATGGCATAAACCCTCTTGGAGGAAGTCACTATTAACCCCATCATAGAGTTCCCAGAACTTACAAAGGACTGGGGAAATAGACTCTTGGAGGGCACAAACAGAACCTTGTGCACAACAGGACCCAGGAGAAAGGAGAAGTGACCCTACAAAAGACTGACTCAGATTTGCCTGTGAGTGTCCAGAAGCCTCTGGTGGAGGCGTGTGTTGGTGATGGCATGCTGCATGGCTGGGAGCACTGAGTATAGCAGTGCCTGCATGGGACCTTTTAAGGAAGTTACCATTATCTTCATTACTTCCACCATCAGATCAGATCAGATCAGATCAGTCGCTCAGTCATGTCCGACTCTTTGAGACCCCATGAATCGCAGCATACCAGGCCACCCTGTCCATCACCAACTCCCGGAGTTCACTCAGACTCACATCCATCGAGTCAGTGATGCCATCCAGCCATCTCATCCTCTGTCGTCCCCTTCTCCTCCTGCCCCCAATCCCTCCCAGCATCAGAGTCTTTTCCAATGAGTCAACTCTTCGCATGAGGTGGCCAAAGTACTGGAGTTTCAGCTTTTGCATCATTCCTTCCAAAGAAATCCCAGGGCTTATCTCCTTTAGAATGGACTGGTAGGATCTCCTTGTAGTCCAAGGGACTCTCAAGAGTCATCTCCAACACCACAGTTCAAAAGCATCAATTCTTCAGCGCTCAGCTTTCGTCACAGTCCAACTCTCACATCCATACATGACCACAGGAAAAACCATGGCCTTGACTAGATGGACCTTTGTTGGCCAAGTAATGTCTCTGCTTCTGAATATGCAATCTAGGTTGGTCATAACTTTCCTTCCAAGGAATAAGTGTCTTTTAATTTCATGGCTGCAGTCACCATCTGTAGTGATTTTGGAGCCCAGAAAAAGAAAGTCTGACACTGTTTCCACTGTTTCCCCATCTATTTCCCATGAAGTGATGGGACCGGATGCCATGATCTTCGTTTTCTGAATGTTGAGCTTTAAGCCAACTTTTTCACTCTCCACTTCCACTTTCATCAAGAGGCTTTTGAGTTCCTCTTCGCTTTCTGCCATAAGGGTGGTGTCATCTGCATATCTGAGGTTATTGATATTTCTCCTGGCAATCTTGATTCCAGCTTGTGTTTCTTCCAGTCCAGCATTTCTCATGATGTACTCTGCATAGAAGTTAAATAAGCAGGGTAACAATATACAGCCTTGACATACACCTTTTCCTATTTGGAACCAGCCAGTTGTTCCATGTCCAGTACTAACTGTTGCTTCCTGACCTGCATACAGATTTCTCAAGAGGCAGATCAGGTGGTCTGGTATTCCCATCTCTTTCAGAATTTTCCACAGTTTATTGTGATCCACACAGTCAAAGGCTTTGGCATAGTCAATACAGCAGAAATATATGTTTTTCTGGAACTGTCTTGCTTTTTCGATGATCCAGTGGATGTTGGCAATTTGATCTCTGGTTCCTCTGCCTTTTCTAAAACCAGCTTAAATATCTGAAAGTTCACAGTTCACATGTTGCTGAAGCCTGGCTTGGAGAATTTTGAACATCACTTTACTAGCGTGTGCTGCTGCTGCTGCTGCTAACTCACTTCAGTCGTGTCCAACTCTGTGCTACCCATAGATGGCAGCCCTCCATGTGAGATGAGTGCAATTGTGTGGTAGTTTGAGCATTCTTTGGCATTGTACTTCTTTGGGATTGGAATGAAAACTGACCTTTTTCAGTCCTGTGGCCACTGCTGAGTTTTCTAAATTTGCTGGCATATTGAGTGAAGTAGCACTTTCACAACATCATCTTTCAGGATTTGAAATAGCTCAACTGGAATTCCATCATCTCCACTAGCTTTGTTCGTAGTGATGCTTTCTAAGGCCCACTTGACTTCACATTCCAGGATGTCTGGTTCTAGGTTAGTGATCACACCATTGTGATTATCTTGGTTGTGAAGATCTTTTTTGTACAGTTCTTCTGCCACCTCTTCTTAGTATCTTCTGCTTCTTAGGTCCATACCATTTCTGTCCTTTATTGAGCCCATCTTTGCATGATATGTTCCCTTGGTATCTCTAATTTTCTTGAAGAGATCTCTAGTCTTTCCCATTCTGTTGTTTTCCTCTATTTCTTTGCATTGATAGCTGAGGAAGGCTTTCTCATCTTTCCTTGCTATTCTTTGGAACTCTGTATTCAGATGCTTATATCTTTCCTTTTCTCCTTTGTTTTTCACTTCTCTTCTTTTCACAGCTATTTGTAAGGCCTCCTCAGACAGCCCCTTTGCTTTTTTGCATTTCTTTTCCATGGGGATGGTATGATCCCTGTCTCCTGTACAATGTCATGAACCTCTGTCCATAGTTCTTCAGGCACTCTATCTATCAGATCTAGTCCCTTAAATCTATTTCTCACTTCCACTGTATAATCATAAGGAATTTAATTTAGGTCATACCTGAATGGTCTGGTGGTTTTCCCCACTTTCTTCAACTTGTCTGAATTTGGCAATAAGGAGTTCATGATCTGAGCCACAGTCAGCTCCTGGTCTTGTTTTTGCTGACTGTATAGAGCTTCTCCATCTCTGACTGAAAAGAGTATAATCAATCTGATTTTGGTGTTGACCATCTGGTGATGTCCACGTGTAGAGTCTTCTCTTGTGTGTTGGAATATGCTGTTTGCTATAACTAGTGCATTTTCTTGGCAAAACTCTATTAGCTTTTGCCCTGCTTCACTCCGTATTCCAAGGCCAAATTTGCCAGTTATCCCAGGTGTTTCCTGACTTCCTAGTTTTGCATTTCAGTCCCCTATAGTGCAAAGGACATCTTTTGGGGGTGTTAGTTCTAAAAGGTCTTTTAGGTCTTCATAGAACCATTCAACTTCAGATTCTTCAGCATTACTGAATCAAGGCAAATTCAGTTCAGTTCAGTTCAGTTCAGTCACTCAGTCATGTCTGACTCTTTGCGACCCCATGAATCACAGCACGCCAGGCCTCCCTGTCCATCACCAACTCCCGGAGTTCACTCAGACTCACGTCCATCGAGTCAGTGATGCCATCCAGCCATCTCATCCTCTGTCGTCCCCTTCTCCTCCTGCCCCCAATCCCTCCCAGCATCAGAGTCTTTTCCAATGAGTCAACTCTTCGCATGAGGTGGCCAGAGTACTGGAGTTTCAGGTTTAGCATCATTCCTTCCAAAGAAATCCCAGGGCTTATCTCCTTTAGAATGGACTGGTTGGATCTCCTTGCAGTCCAAGGGACTCTCAAGAGTCATCTCCAACACCACAGTTCAAAAGCATCAATTCTTCGGTGCTCAGCTTTCGTCACAGTCCAACTCTCACATCCATACATGACCACAGGAAAAACCATAGCCTTGACTAGATGGACCTTTGTTGGCAAAGTAATGTCTCTGCTTTTCAATATGCTATCTAGGTTGGTCATAACTTTCCTTCCAAGGAGTAAGCGTCTCTTAATTTCATGGCTGCAGTCACCATCTGCAGTGATTCTGGAACCCCAAAAAATAAAGTCTGACACTGTTTCCACTGTTTCCCCATCTATTTCCCATGAAGTGATGGGACCAGATGCCATGATCTTTTTTATGAATGTTGAGCTTTAAGCCAACTTTTTCACTCTCTACTTTCACTTTCATCAAGAGGCTTTGTAGTTCCTCTTCACTTTCTGCCATAAGGGTCATGTCATCTGCAAGGCAAATTGGAAGTGGTCAAACAGGAGATGGCAAGACTGAACATTGACATTTTAGGAATAAGTGAACTTAAATGGACAGGAATGAGTTAATTTAACCCAGATGACCATTATATCTATGACTGGGCAAGAATCCTTTAGAAGAAATAGAGTAGCCATCATAGTCAACAAAGAGTCCAAAATGGAGTACTTGGATGCAATCTTAAAAAGGACAGAATGATCTCTGATCATTTCCAAGGCAAACCATTCAATATCACAGTAATCCATATCTATGCTCTGACCAGTAATGTTGAAGAAGCTGAAAGTGAATGGTTCTATGAAGGCTTACAATACCTTCTAGAACTAACACCCAAAAAAGATGCCCTTTTCATTATAGGGGACTGAATGCAAAAGTAGGAAGTGAAGAGATACCTGGGGTAACAGGCAAATTTGGCCTTGGAGTCCACAATGAAGCATGCCAAAGGCTAACAGAGTTATGCCAAGACAACGCACTGGTCATAGTAAACACCCTCTTCCAACAACATGAGAGAAGATTTTACACATCGACATCACCAGATGGTCAATACTGAAATCAGATTGATTATATTCTTTGCAGCCAAAGATGGAGAAGCTCTATACAGTCAGCAGAAAGAAGACCAGGAGTTGACTGTGGCTCAGATCATGAACTCCTTATTGCCAAATTCAGACTTTAATTGAATAAAGTAGAGGAACCACTAGATGATTCAGGTATGACCTAAGTCAAGTCACTTATGCTTATACAGTGGAAGTGACAAATAGATTCAAGGGATTAGATCTGATAGACTGCTTGAAGAACTATGGATGGAAGTTCATGACATTGTACAAGAGGCAGTTATCAAGACCATCCCCAAGAAAAAGAAATGCAAAAAAGCAAAGTGGTTGTCCGAGGAAGCCTTGCAAATAGCTTAAAAAAGTAGAGAAGCTAAAGGCAAAAGAAAAAAGAAAGATATACCCATTTGAATGCAGAGTTCCAAAAATTAGCAAGGAGAGATGAGAAAGCCTTCGTTAGTGATCAATGCAAAGAAATAGAGGAAAACAATAGAATGGGAAAGACTAGAGATCTCTTAAAGAAAATTAGAGATACCAAGGGAACATTTCATGCAAAGGTGGGGACAATAAAGAATAGAAATGGTACGGACCTAACAGAAGTAGAAGATATTAAGAAGAGGTGGCAACAATACACAGAACTATACAGAAAAGGTCTTCATGACCCAGATAACCACGACGGTGTGACTACTCACTAGAGCCAGACATCCTGGAATGCGAAGTCAAGTGGGTCTTAGAAAGCATCACTACGAACAAAGCTAGTAGAGGTGATGAAATTCCAGTTGAGCTACTTCAAATCCTAGAAGACCATGTTGTGAAAGTGCTGCACTCAATGTGCCAACAAATTTGGAAAACTTAGCAGTCGCCACAGGACTAGAAATGGTCAGTTTTCATTCCAATCTCCAAAAATGGCAATGCCAAAAATGTTCAAACTGTCACTCAATTGCACTCATCTCAGAAAATAATGCTGAATATTCTCCAAGTCAGGCTTCAGCAATACATGAACCATGAACTTCCAGATGTTCAAGCTGGATTTAGAAAAGGCAGAGGAACCAGAGATCAAATTGCTAACATCCATTGGATCATAGAAAAATCATGAGAGTTCCAGAAAAATAAGTACTTCTTCTTTGTTGGATACACCAAAGCCTTTGACTGTGTGGATCACAACAAACTGTGGAATATTTTTAAAAAGATAGGAATACCAGACCACCTGACCTGCTGAGGTATCTGTATGCAGGTCAAGAATCAACAGTTAGAATTGAACATGAAACAACAGACTGGTTCTAAATCAGGAAAGGAGTATATGTCAAAGCTGTATATTGTCATCCTGCTTATTTAACTTACATGCAGAGTATATCATGTGAAATGCCAGGCTGGATGAAACACAAGCTGGAATCAAGATTACTGGAAGAAATATCAATAACCTCAGATATGTAGGTTACACCATCCTTATGGCAGAAAGTGAAGATCCAAAGAGCCTCTTTATGTAAGTGAAAGAGGTAAGTGAAAAAGTTGGCTTAAAACACAAAATTCAGAAAACTAAGATCATGGCATCCACTCCCATCACTTCGTGGAAAATAGATAGGGAAACCATGGAAACAGTGACAGAATTATATTCATAGGCTCTAAAATCACTGCAGATAGTGACTGCAGTCATGAAATTAAAAGACATTTGCTCCTTGGAAGAAAAGCTATGACCAACCTAGACAGCGTATTGAAAAGCAGAGACATTATTTTGCCAAGAAAGGTCCATCTAGTCGAGGCTATGGTATTTCCAGTAGTCATGTATGGATGTAAGAGTTTGACTATAAAGAAAGCTGAGCACTGAAGAATTGATGCTTTTGAACTATGGTTTTGGAGAAGACTCTTGAGAGTGTCTTGGACTGCAAGGAAATCAAACCAGTCCATCCTAAAGAAATCAGTCCTAAATATTCATTGGAAGGACTGATGCTGAAGCTGAAACTCCAGTATTTGGCCACCTGACTGAAGAACCGAGTTAATTGAAAAGACCCTGATGCAGAGAAAGATTGAAGGAGGGAGGAGAAGGAGACGACAGAGGATGAAATGGTTGGATGGCATCACCAACTCCATGGACATGGGTTTGAGTAAGCTCAGGGAGTTGATGATGGACAGGGAGGCCTGGTGTGCTGCAATCCATGGGATCACAAATAGTCTGATATGACTGAGCAAATGAACTGAACTGAACTGAAAGAACTGTAAAATATGGTGGTTACCATAATAATTTGATGCCTTTTAAGAATGTAATTTGTTGTTCACCTTTATTTTTATGTATTTTTAAGACACTGTAATGCACAGTCAAGTATGTCAGAAAGAGAAAGAGAAATACATTGCATTAACACATATATATGAAATTTAGAAAGATGGTACCGAAGATCCTATGGTGCAGTGCTGGAAAGGAGACACAGATGTAAAGAACAGACTTTTGGACTCATTGGAAGAATGAGAGGATGGGATGATTTGAGAGACAAGCATCAAAACATGTACATTACCGTGTGTAAAACAGATAAGCAGCACAAGTTCAATGCATGTAAAAGGGCACCCAAAGCCGGTGCTCTGGGACCAAGCAGAGGGATAGGGTGGAGATAGAGGTAGGGGGAGAGAGGAGGGTGGGGTTCAGGATTGGGGACACAGGTATACCTCTGGCCAGTTTATGTTGATGTATGTCAGAAACCATCACAAACATTTTTAAATTAAACAAATATAGATTTTTGCCACTTAATGGCTGTTTGACTTTGAACTTTAGTTTATTCATCAGTTAAAAAAAAATGGAAAATTTAACATCAGCTCTTTAGGATTGCATACAAATCTCTTTAAAACTTCTGTATACTTAAAATTCCTTTCCCATGTCTGTTTATTCATTAGGAAAGAAGCAAAGTAAGAGTAACTGACTATTCCAAAGCAAGTACTTTATAAACTGGGATCTCTGTTATGCTGGCTTCTTTTTTAGGGTCTTCTTGTCTTATTATTAATCAGATTTCTATTTGAGAATATGCCTGCAGTCATAACCAAGTATTTAGCTCTCTTTGCTGTTCTCCATTATAACATTATTTTTAAACTGTTGTTTTCCAGTTGTAGGCAAATGATATGAAGCATTGAATATATTAAGTCATTTGAAAATTGGTCCATCACTAGAAAGAGGTTTGTGATAAAGTTGTTTACTTACTTTTTTATCTTATTTATGAGCTTAAAATTATTACCTTTTCTAACAGTCATCTACACAATTGCCTAGATGGATAATAAAACCCCTTTTCACTCACTGCAAGTCCCCATGGGGCTGAAATTCATCTGCTTTGCATTATTATATATCCCTGCCACGTGGATAGTTTACATCATGCTAACTTTAAAAGGGACTGAAATTGTGCTTTGCAGATAAAAAGGAGAAAGGAATTGAATCAAAAGTTTAGAATAAACAAATGATATCCTAACATTTAACAGAGTTATTTTAATTTATTCAGTTAAAATTACCTATGTGCATTGAGAGTATCACACGTAATTTTTATGCACTATGTAAACATTGGTTATCTGTGTGCCAAAAAAAATCAAATTGCATAAAATAAAAAAATTAACTAGAAAAGATAATTTGCTTCATTTATTGTAAACAATAAATTTCTATGTCTCTGAAAACACAAGTCCAAAAACATACAAAAATTTCAAGTTAAAAATGAGTGAAAGACACTAATAAACAGTCCAAAAAAAGAAAAACAAAGTCAGTTAGTACTTGAAAAGATATAATCTAATACAAGTTAAAGCAAAATATTTTATTTGTATTATATTGGCAAAATTGTTAAGAGGTTACCAAGGATGCAGAGGAAAGATTATCCCCCTATGCTTTCAGTGAGGGTATAAGATAAAAGGCAATCCTTTCAAGAAGCAAAAAGAAAAGAGAATGTGTGAAAAGCCACACACACACACAAAATGTTTCTTAATCTAAAAGTTCTAATTTCATATAATTATTCTGACACTATATTTAAGAATAGGAATAATTTTTACACTGTTGTTTATAATAGCTATTAAAATAAAGCTTTTGATTTGTATCTATTATCATGGAAATAAGAACATTTTATGCTCTTCATTTTTAAATGATCAAAAATATATTCAGAATAATCTGTTTGTTGGAAAAAAGACTATGCATACATATATACATATATACATACACACACATAAATGTATACGCCTACATTCAGTTCAGTTCAGTCACTCAGTCGTGTCCGACTCTTTGCGACCCTATGGACCGCAGCATGCCAGGCCTCCCAGTCCATCAACAACTCTGGGAGTTTACATATCTTTTCATTTAGTGTTTTCATCTTTTTTGGATATATACCTAGGAGTGGCATTGGTGAGTCATATCATAGTTGACTTTAGTTTTATTGAGGAGCCACCATATTGTTTTCCATAGTTCAGTTCAGTCACTCAGTCATGTCTGATCTTTGCAACTCCATGGATTGCAGCAGACCAGGCCTCTCTGTCCATCACCAACTCCTGGAGTTTACCCAAACTCATGTCCATTGAGTTGGTGATGCTATCCAACCATCTCATCCTCTGTCATCCCCTTCTCCTCCTGCCTTCAATCTTTCCCAGCATCAGGGTCTTTTCAAATGAGTCAGTTCTTTACATCAGCTGGCCAAAGTATTAGAGTTTCAGCTTCAGCATCAGTCCTTCCAATAAATATTCAGGACTGATTTCCTTGATGGACTGGTTGGATCTCCTTACTATCCAAGGGACTCTCAAGAGTCTTCTCCAACCACAGTTCGAAAGCATCAATTCTTCAGCATTCAGCTTTCTTTATAGTCCAACTCTCACATCCATACATGACTACTGGAAAAACCATAGCTTTGACTAGACGGATCTTTTGACTAGATGCCTATATAACAGGTTGTTTATGAAATAATTCTCTTTAGTACATTGATGAATTTAATATATTATTTCTTTCATTTACTCATTGTTTTAGTGAATATAGTGTTTAATTAGAAAGTAATACAAGCTCTAATAAATTATGTTAAGTAAAGTTGTAGGTGAGGATAAAGAAGACAAACACAAGCAAAACAAAAATAATTAATTTATACTATGAATTCTAAATACCTGATCACTGACCATCATTGATATTGTATGGATTCCTCATTTATGTTTGCTATAGTCCTGTCTGTTGGAAAATATTGATGAAATATTTTTAGTCTAAATTTTAATAAACCTATTATAGACTCCCATAATTTCAAACCCCTATATTAATCTTTTGCACATAGGGATTTAATAAAAGATGACACATGCCCAACAGTTCTTCTATCACTGTTGAACTTGCAAACGTTCCTTTGCATCTGAAGCTTAAAGAACCTCTGATTTGTGATTCTGCATTTTTGCTTTGTAAAATACTCACCTGCGTCTACTTTCTGCATAAGTTGACACGTTGACTGCTCAATTCCCCATATTCCTTTGGCCTATTAAATAATGTTAAGGTTAATGTCTCTTTATTGCATTGTTTTTGAAACTTGGAAAGCTTCTTGCCCCAAACTATTTTCCATAAGTATTTATTTAAGATTCTAACAGCAGGCCTTTCCCATTTTACTATATCTTTGGTTTCTGGCTTGGCAGATTGGTTAGGTTATGTGACTATATTTTGGGTTATCCTTTTTGATATTCAGTGTTGACATATGACTCATAGGTGGCTTGATTTTTAAAAGATATGTACAGAATATATGAAAGGGGTGTTTTGAAAGGGTTTCTTAGTATGACATAATAACAATAGAAAAAGGGTTCTATGGTATAACATAAAAAGAAAAAATAATATTTGTTGAGATACAAAAGAAAGTAGAGTTATATTGGTGATAATACATCTTAACAGAAGGACATACCAATCAGTGTTTTCAATTACACAAAATTCTTCCATCTGGTACAATTCTAGCAAGAAAATAAATATTAAGGTGGAGTACTGAATTTCATTTTACAGGGTTAATAATAATAATAAAGTAGAGCATAAAAAAAGTCTATTCTCATGTGCTCATTCTTTTGCAGCAGCATACAGCTGGGTTCTATCTTTTATTGTATATATTATTTAAGAATTCTATTTCTTTAAACTTTGATCATGTAGTTTTCTTACATCTGGTTTTATTTGGCACTTGTTAGAAAGAGTGTATAAAAGGTTAGTTGAACATGTATATTCATCTATAGTAAAAAGAGTGTGACTCTTTTATAAAATATACATGTATAATATTTATACACAATTTAATTTCTATTTATATTGACTTAATAAACATCTGTCAGTATGGTTTAAAGTAATTGAAACTAGTTAAAATGATAAGATTTTATTTTAATTCTAAATCTCACTTTTGGTTGTTGCTACCAATCTATTTCATATATATTTAATCTACTACCATGTATATATTAAAATATGTTTACTTTTTCTGTAACTTAGCATTGATTATGAAACAGTGTAATTACAAATTGAGATTTCAGATTCTGCCCAACTCTGTGACCCTGAGCAAGTAACCAAACCTCTCATTGACCCAGTTAACTTAGCTGAAAAATGGGTTTAATCATAACATTTACCTCACAATGTGATTATAAGTATTCAAAGTGATAATGCACATAAAATATTTAGAATGGTAGCTGGTATGTAAACACTCAAAAATGTTTGCTGTCCTTCTTATATTACCTTTACCATTATGTTGCTTCTGTAAGAATTTGCTGTCTCTTTAGAATAATTATTTTAGGATAAAGTGAATCAAATAATTGTTATCAAAGCAGTATTATCCAGCAAAGTTTATCATTATTGAATTCCAAATGTTACTCAAATGTTGTATTATTTTTTTCCAAAGTAATTGTTCTAGTCTTTATTCATTATAAGGGCATTTATTTGAAAAAAAATAAGATACACAAGAACAGAGAAAAGTAGAATGGTATCTTTCTGTTGTAAAAAGGGGAAACAAGAGTTTTCATATATATTAGATACTAATTTAGAGCCTCTTAAATATTTTGTACTAAACTCCATGTAAACTAGAGTACCACTGCCTACATATTTAATGACTTTGTATGCTTTTTTGTTTGTTGATAAAACCTTGGAAAATTAAACAAGTAACTAATTCAAACTATTAATAAAGAAAACATTGCTTTCTGTACCAAACTACCAAAGGTGATCCATGAACTTTGGAAAAAAACAATGCTACGCTTTCATACCTGATGAAAAGTGCAGTTCTTCTTTCCCCCACATTTGATAGCCTAAAAAATAAACATCTTTTTCAACAGTTTCTGTGGGACAAGAATCTGGGAGCAACTTAGCTGGGTGGTTCTAGCTCAGGGTTTCTCAGGGCCTTGCAGTCAAGCTGTCAGATGAGACTGCTGTTGTCTCAAGGCTCAACTAGGACTGGAGAAACTGCTTCCAAGCTCACTTTCGGGGTTGTTGACCAGTTTCACATTATCCTGGCTATTAGGTGGAGGTCTCCATTTCCCCCTACATCACTTACATCATTTACAAGGTTGTGATTGGCTTCCCCCAGAAGAAATGATCTAAAATTGAGTGCACCCTAAAAATGGAAGCTGCAGTCCTTTTATAATCTAACCTTGGCAATGATATAACTCATTACTTCTGCCACCTTCTATTAAAATCAAGTCACTAAGACCAGTCCACACTCAAAGTTAGGGGAATTAAGGCCCACTTCTAAAAGGATAAAGCATGAAAAAAATTTTGGAAATACTTTAAAAATATCTCACCTTCAGAATAAAATCAGTGAGTTGTCTTTTTTCTCTTTAACATATCATAATTCAAAGTATCAGGTAAGTTGACTGTGGATGAGAATTAATCTATAATAAACAATATAAAGAGCACTATCCCACTTGTACATTGTAGTATTACTATTGGTTAATCACTAATATGAAATTTCCAGCCTTGATAGATATTTTTTGTTAGATGTAAATATGATTTTGATCTATGTAATTCCCTTACAGCTGAAACATTTTTATTTTTGCCCATCAGTCAGCATAGCACTTTGGAGAATATTTTACATCTATTTTTTTTTTTAGAGAAATTGAAACCTCTAACCAAAGACTTCCACACATTTTCATATTTCTGCACTTGTATTTTATCTTTCACATTTTGAAGTTGATTTGAAAAAGTATATATACATGTGTATATATAATGCATACATTTGTATATTTGGATAGGAGTAAATACTTTAATATTGATATATGAACACTAAATATTTAAAATTATTCAAAATTAAAATGGTTGTTTATAAAATTACCATAATTAAATGATACTCTCTAAATACAAACATTTGAAGTTTTATTTAAAATTCCTATAATTCATCTCTATTCACAGGTTTCAAATTGAATCATTTCCCATACATATCATAAGTTAGGCAAAACTTTAATTCAACTAATGCATTTTTATCTCAGGATATTTTTATTTAGTAATTTATATTAGTATTTTCTGCTTTATGGCACTTATGCTATTATAATGTCAACTATTTTCCTGAACTGCTTGTTACTCTACTTTTTCTTTTCAACTTGGGGAAAGTACATCATGATGTTGCTATTGTTTTAACTATACATCCCTGACTCCTTTTCATCCCCATAGCTATTCCTTGTCCATCATAGTTTGGTTTATATAAAATTTGGAGATAATATTGAAAAAAGAAATATAAGCAATTACCATTTGAAACCCTTAAGTTAGGATGTCTCAAATAAATATTGACCTGAACATTAAAGTAGGAAATCTAAAGACATAAAATATCAAGAAAACCAGGAGGAAGAAAGGGAAAACAAAGTAGTATTTCAGCAGAATTATATGATTGGGAAATGGATTTGAACCAAGGGAAGAAGGATAATCCTAGTCTTAAGTTCATTAAAAGAAGGGTTTCTCATACTAAGTTACTGAGGTTGGGAGTTAGAGGGAAGAAACCCAGGAGCTGTTTACTGGATCTTCAGTAAAATACCTATTCAGTGCAACAAAATAACATATTCATTGGCTTGATCAGGTCTAGAGCAGTTAGATTAATTGGGCTGCTGTATAAACCAACCGCTGAGTTAGGGATTTTAAATATTTATAGTATACATTTAAATATAGAAGGTAATGTACTAGACTGAGAGCAGGAAGAACTAGTTTAAATTTTAGATATGCTACCAATTTTATATGGTATATCCAAATCATACAAATATTCATATTATTTTGGTAGCATCTAGAGACTTTCTAACATGCTTTTCTGACCTATGTCAGAGGTTGATTGTCACTCCTTTCTGCAATCAGAGCCCTATCATAGCTATTTGCACTTAGCACTCAGTGTCTACAAGCTTCTCTGCATACTCCCATGGAATGTAAAGAAATTAACAGAGAAAATATTTGCATATCACACTCCCTTTATGACAGGATTTTGTTTTCTTTGTCTACACAGCTGTGTTAGCAGGGAGCAGCCTCTTGCCTAGTTCTCATTGCATACAATTTCAGTGGTATTCAGCAGCCTCTTGCCTAGTTCTCATTGCATACAATTTCAGTGGTATTTTCTGCGTGGCTGACTTGGATATGTAGGATTTTTCTAACACCCACTCTAAATGGTATGCTGGATGCAGCACATACTAGCTTGTAAGGGCTGATTGCTTAACTTTCAGAAAATTTACCAAATGGTAGTTAAATTATCGGTAGCTTGAAACTGGCTATAGTGGGATATCAATGTCTTTCCCCTCTCCATTCTCCACCTCGACCTCCAAATTTCAGGAGCATCCTGCACTCTATCACAGCCAATCTGAGATCTGATTTCTCAGCTGGTCTTTCCCAAAAGCTTAAGTTTGAGACACTGGATTGCAAACTTCTTTTCTCTCTTTTCTTAAAAAATGCTTTTGTTGTACTCTTGCTTTGCTTGAATTTAAAACACCCTCTGAACTCTTCTCCCTTGCACATCATACATGACTACAACTGGAATTGTGTAGATTCCTTGTGTCCTTCATTAATGCTGCTTCATGACTGTTGGTTTTCCTCTTCATTTTCCTATATTTTTTATCCCTTGTCTCACCAAAATTCAAGTGAGACCTGCGTGTCAGAGGATGCTCCTGATAGCTAGTGTTAATAGAGATAAAACTTTTTTTAAAAAAGGGATATGTGTGGGAATTTGATTCTTTGATGCTCCAATGTACCTTATTTTCTGACATGGCTTTAGAAATTTAATTTTTGTAATCTGTGGAAATGGAGACAGTTGGACTCATTGTGCATTTAGAAATCCAGCCTCTAATGGATCTGAATTATATGGATCATTAATTGGGAATGTGAAAAAAAGTTTCCTTGGCACTATAACAAAAACCTATTTGAAAAGTTGTGGCCAGACTGTCAGCATGACAACATGATGTCATAGGAATTGACTTGGATTTGAAAAGTACCTGAATCAGCCATTTATTCTAAATTTAGTTAGTAGGGTGATGATTGCCAACAGAATTTGCAGCTGAAAACACTGAATACCTACACTTATTTGGCATATATATTTCTCTAGTATAATTTAATGTTACCTCCTTCAACATATTATTACTTTCATCAATAATCTAATTAATTTGTGAATATTTTAAAACTATTCAAATAATTTAGAAATATAAAGATACACTAAAGCTCTATTTACCTCTCAATCACAAGTACATTGTCTTCTCCAGAAGAGTTACTGCAACAATTTAATCTAAATCCTATTATGTAAACACCTTTCATTTTATAAACTTAAGTGCTTTTCATAAGTATGACTTTATTATGCAAATTATTTTATAATCATTTCATTAAAATGTGTATTTTTGAAATTTTCACTTCATTATATGTAACTCTTCTTAATTGGATTCATAGTGTTTTATTTTAAAACAAGTATATACCAAATTTATTTAATTATTTGCTTTTTGATTTTTTGTTGTTGTTCAGATGCTAAGTCGTGTCCAACTCTTTGCTAGCCCATGAACCTCAGGACTCCAGGCTTCCCTGTCCTTCACCGTCTCCCAGTTTGTTTAAACTGATGTCCATTGAGTCAATGATGTCATCCAGCTATTTCATTCTCTGTTGCCCGCTTCTCCTCTTGCCTTCAGTCTCTCCCAGCATCAGGATATTTTCTAATAAGCTGGCTCTTCACATCAGGTGGCCAAAGTATGGGAGTTTCAGCTTCAGCAAGAGTCCTTCCGATGAGTATTCAGGGTTTGTTTCTTTTAGGATTGACTGATTTGATCACCTTGCAATCTAAGGGATTCTCAAGAGTCTTCTTCAAAACCACAATTTGAGAGCATCAATTATTTGGCATTCAACCCTCTTTATAGTCCTAACTCACATCTGTACATGATGACTGGAAAAATCATAGCTTTAACTGTGTGGACCTTCGTCGGCAAAGTGAAGTCTCTGCTTCATATGTTGTCTAGGTTTGTCATAGCTTTTCTTCCAAGGACCAAATGTCTTTTAATTTTGTGGCTGCAGTTACCATCCACAGTGATTTTGGAGCCGAAGAAAGTAAAATCTGTCAATATTTCCACTTTTTCCTCATCTATTTGCCCTGAAGTCATGGGACCAGATACCATGTTCTTAAGTTTCTTGAATATTGAGTTTTAAGTCAGCTTTTTCACTCTCCTCTTTCACCCTCAGCAAGAGGCTATTCCTCTGCTTTCTGCCACTAGAGTGGTATCGTCTGCGTATCTGAGGTTGTTGATATTTCTCCTGGCAATGTTTTTCCCATTATAAAAACTCAGAGTTGAAAACTTGCAACATAAATGTTTGTATGTACTTTTGTAAAATAAATATCTAGAAATGGAATTACTGGATTAAAATGAATATCATGTTAAACTGTGAGAGATACTTCCAGATTGTTCACCAAATGAGTATGTACACTTGTCCTCCTGTGAAAACTGTATAAAAATATCCATACTCCACTTTAAAATGATCAATATCATATTCTAAAGACATTTTAATTCCAATTATTAGTCAGAACATGCCATCTCATATATAGTAAAAATAATGGTCTTTCTAGTAGTCGTGTATGGATGTTAGAGTTGGACCAGAAGGAAGGCTGAATGCCGAATAATTGATTCTTTCAAATTGTGGTGCTGGAGGAGACTCTTGAGAGACCCTTGGACAGCAAGGAGATCAAACCAGTCAATGCTAAAGGAAATAAATCCTGAATATTCATTGGAAGGACTGATGCTAAAGCTGAAGCTCCAGTATTACGGCCACCTTATTGAAACAGCTGATTCATTGGAAAAGACCCTGATGCTGGGAAAGATTGAAGGCAAAAGGAGAATAGGGCAGCAGAAGATGAGATGGATGGATGTCATCACTGATCAAATGGACTTGAACTTGGGTGAACTCTGGGAGATGGTGAGGGATAGGGAGGCCTGGCATGCTGCAATCTGTGGGGTCACAAAGAGTCGGGTACAACTTAGTGACTGAAAGAACAGTAACAACCAATTCATAAAGGCAAATGTAAATGATGATATGAACTTGTCATTTATTTTCTCCTCTCTACTTTTTAAGGAAAAAGACATCCTATATCATGGGGGAAGGTAACGGAATGGAAAAATCCAATATTTGGTTGACCATTGGGAGGATAGACAGGAATGTGAATAATCTACAATTAAAATGACTGGAAGTAAGTGCTGCCTGGGAGGCACATATGTAAAGAGAAAAATGATTGATAAATAATTAACACAGAAATAAATAACACTTGGCCATTACTGATGGTTTTTCAGAGATATCATGCATAGTTAAAGTTTCAGAATAATGATGAAGAGAGGTGAGGGTAGAAATGAACCTGGTCAGTTGTAGTTTGGAAAACACTGAGCAGAAGGAAGCTTATCTGTGTGTGGAGAAATTGTGACTTAGCCATGAGGAATTCCCAAAGAACTTCCACCTCCACAAACTGGATATTAAAACCCATATTGTTATATAAGAACCAGGATGGATTAATGGATTTAATGAAAAATTGGAAAATGGTCATGCAGGATAAATACAAAAGTTCAGTTCAGTTCAATTCAGTTGCTCAGTCGTGTCCAAGAGCTAGGTTAAAATGCAATAAAAATATTCTTAAAAGGGAGATTGCTTGTAATAATATCTAAGGTGATTTGTTGAAAAGACTTCTTTTCCCATTTGTGGTCTTGGCAACTTTGTCAAAGATCAACTGACCACAAATTTATGAGTTTATTTCTGGACCTTCAGTTCTATACCATTTGTCTGTATATCTATCCTTATGCAAAATCTTGATTACTATAGATTTTAGTAAGTTTTGAAATTAGGAAGTGTGAGTACAATTTTATTCTTCTTTTTCAAGATTTCTTTTTTTTAGCCTTTCTTTATCCTTTGACGTTCCATATGGATTTCGTGATTAGCTTCTATTCAATCAATTTCTGCAAAAACAACAAAAAGTAGAAATTTTGATAGAGATTTTGTTGCAAGTATAGATCAATGTGGGGAGTATAGCCATTTTAGCATTATTAAATTCTAATTCAAGGACATAAGATGCCTGTTCGTTTATACAAATCTTGCTTACCCTCTTTCAACCATGTTTTATAGTTTTCAATGTACACATCTTGCATTTTTTGGGTTGAATTTATTCCTAAGTGATTTATTCTTACTGATGCTATTGTAAATAGAATCATCTTTAAATTTTCATTTCTGGGATTATTTATTGTTACTGGAAAAAAATGAAACTTTTTTCTATTAACTGTGTATTCTGTAATTTTGCCAAACTTATTTCCCAATTGTTTTGTGAGTAGGTGTGTGTTTGGATTTTTTAGAATGTTCAGCATATGAGATCACATGATCTGTGAATATAGAAACTTTCACTTCTTTTCTTCCAATCTGGATGCCTTCTATTTCTATTTCTTGCCTAATTTCCCTAACTAGAAAATTCAATCGAGTGTTTTAATAAAAGTGGTAAAAGTGGACATCTATGCTTTGTCCCTGATCCCTGGGGAAATTTTTCAATGTTTCACTGTTGATGTAGATTTTTAATGAATGCCACATATTATATCAAGCAAATTCCTTTCTATTCATAATTTGTTGAGTATTTTTTTCTGTGTGTGAAAGGGTGTATGTTTTTTATCAAAAGCCTTTTCTATGTCAATGAGATAATCATGTTGATTTTTAGACTTTGTTCTACTAATACCATGTATTATGTTGATTAATTTTCATATAACAAACTACCCTTGCATTCCTACAGTAAACTTCAGTTGATCATGATGTATCATCCTTTAGCTATATTTTTGGATTCAGTTTCCCAGAATTTTATTGGAGAATTTACATCTACATTCATAAGGGACATTAGCTTGTAGTTTTCTTGTGATATCTTTGACTGGCTTTGGTGTCAGGATGATCTTGGCCTCATAGAATGAAGCAGGAAGTTTCCATTTTGTTCTGAAAAAATTTGGAAAGGATAGCTGCTGATTCTTCTTAAGTGTTTGGTAGAATTCCCAGTGACGCTATCTGGTCCTCAACTTTTTTTAATTCGTTTTTTTGTTTTTGTTGTTACAATTTATTTACTTGTTACAAGTCTATTCGTATTTTCTATATCCTTTTGAGTCAGTTTTGATAGGTTTTGTGTTTATAAGATTTTTTCCATTTCATCTAGGTTGTCTAATTTGTTGGCTGCTTCAAGATCAGCAGAAGATGAGACCTTAGCACCACATAAGGTCTTTCCTGAGCTTGCAAACAGCTCTAAACATGCATGTGACTTTCCAGGTTCCTAGGAATATGTTGGAGTTTTTCAAAGCCCTTAATGATATATCATTCCTCAGCCTTTTCTCCTAAGCATGTTGATTGTTTTGTTACTTAATCAATTGTTATTTATTTCCTCTGGCAGCAGCATCTAAGAAATTAAAATTAACCTATAAGTATTTTTGAAAAATGACCACCCACTGCCTTCTGGAAGAAACGTTAGCACTGGAATAGTTCTAAATCAGATGTTAAAAAAAAAAAAAGTTAAATCTTTTGAGCTTTTCTTCCAAGGAGCTACCAGCCAGTTCAGAATAAAAAATTAATTGATTCCTTATGAATGAGGTTCATTGGGGTCCTGATTCTTTCAATACCAGAAATGTGGACCATTTTTTGACCACTGTTAGGCACAGAAGTGGAAGATGGGACTAGATGCCAAATTTTTACTGTTCTTACTTGGAATCAGCTGTTTTCTAGAATGGGTATTACTTTTGTTACTGTAAACTTTCGATAAATTTCAAGAGGTCTGTTGATTCAGACAAATTTTTCCCCTTTCTAAAATTACTTTCATGGAATGTTGTATTTTGGAGGACCCTTCTCTGCCAGTTTGGTGATGTCACTCTTTCAATTTTGAAGCCCTAGCAACTTAACAAACACAATAAATGTTGGTTGGTTGAATGAACACTTTAACACATAAATAAATTTCAGGTGGCACAACGCTTCATGTAAAAAAAAATGAGTTCTTTATAAGCTAAATAATATTTCAGTGAAATAGGAAGTAAGACATAAAATTACTTACTTACCAACATTTTATTTCCTAAAATGATATTTTCCATGAAGGTTGCATATTTTCAAGGCTGTCATTATGGATTGTTCTGACAATACAAAACCAGTTCTATAGTTATATTCTGTTGCATAGATATTCCTAAAATCTATTTATAAATAGCATGAGGTCAATACAATAGGAAACATAAGAAAACATGTCAATTCTTAAAAATGAAAAGAGAAGGCTAAGCCATGCATAATCCAGCAAAAGGAAATATAGCTGTAATCTTGAAGCATACAATTAAAAATAAATTCTGGCAAGAGTTTAAAGAGAAGGCTTATGCAGTGAGCATAATACTAAAAATATTGTTTTATAATTTTAAAGCTCACTAATTCTATTAAAAGTATTGGTGAAGAAACTTCTAGGAGGTATACAGATATCTCAAAATAAATCTATCTATTGTGTAGCTATCCTGGTACCAATAATATTCAGATTAAATAGTTGATTGTTTTTTCTAGAAAGAACAACAGCTTTGGTATAACTAAGTTTTGCCATTTAATACCTTTGTAATATTAGGCAAGACATTTAGTTTCTTTGTTGATAAACCATTTTATATTTAATATGGGAATAAAGATAATTTATCAGTTTGATGTAAATATTGAATGCGACTGAGAATGGAAAAACATTGCCTGACATAGAAGACACTCAAAAAACGTTTCATTTTTATTTTTCAAACTGAAATAATGTATCTATAACATTTTTTATTTGTTCTAGTTGAATTTTTCCAATCTCAATTAATAAAATTCTTTGTACTATCTAATAAATATTATTTGACAGTTTTGTTTTTGTGTCTCTTTTACCTAAACGATGGTATATGAAAACCATAAATAATGTGGAAAGAAAGAAGGCATTTATCACAGCAAGAAAATGCAGTGGTGATTAGCCATCTGGATACCATGCCTGAAAAAAAAGTATTTTAAGTATTTATTTTATCTATTCATTTACTTTTTTGTTAAAGATAGTTGATTGACAGTATTATATTAGTTTCTGTTGTACAACACGGTGATTCAATAAGCACAAAATGATGTTATTGACTAGGGTCCCTGTGCTGCACATTACACCTCTGTGACATTTATTTTATAAATAGTAGTTTGTACCTCTTAACCCTCTTCACTTATTTCACCCATTCCCCCATTCCCTCTCCTCTGGCAACAACTAGTTTGTTCTTTGTATCTGTGAGTATTTCTGTTTTGTTTTATTTATTCATTTGTTTTGTTTTGTTAGATCTCCCATGTAAGTGAAAGCATACAGTAATTGTCTTTCTCTGTTTGACTTAATAAAAATATATTTGGAAAGACTAAAATATGAATGTTTGAAATATGATTACTTTCAATGTTTTATACAATTAGAGTCTTCTAAGAATCAGTTTTTTAACTGATGAATAAAACTATGTAACCATGTAATAAACTTGGCACCAATAATAATAGGTGAAGTCTGATTTTAGTTGAAAATGTTATAAACTGTGAAAAATTCTTTCAAGGCTAATTTTAACTATATAGTCACTATTTGAAAACTCCTAGTTTCCTAACCGGAGATGGCAATGGCACCCCACTCCAATACTCTCGTCTGGAAAATCCCATGGAAGGAGGAGCCTGGTGGGCTGCAGTCCATGGGGTCGCTAAGAGTCGGACACGACTGGGTGACTTCACTTTTACTTTTCATTTTCATGCATTAGAGAAGGAAATGGCAACCCACTCCAGTGTTCTTGCCTGGAGAATCCCAGGCCGGGAGAGCCTGGTGGGCTGCCATCTATGGGGTCACACAGAGTCGGACATGACTGAAGTGACTTAGCAGCAGCAGCAGCAATTTCCTAACAATAGAGATCTGCCTACTCTCAAATCAAAGCATGGAATCATTATTCCATCATTCAAACATAAATTGATGAAGGTTCTTTTATTGTTTTTCATTCTGTAATGGATAAGCCATATTCTTATTATCATTATTGATCCTGTCATGTGCTACATTAGAGGCTTAAAATCATTGAAATGTAACATCTTCCTCATATCAATTGTTGCCTAGAATATATGATCAAAGGAATAGATAATATGCTTAAATGGAATATCTTTATACTTATAGTCAATCTTACTGGCACTCTTCTGCAAGTCTAATTTAATAACTCAGTAAGAGATATTTTGTATTGTTTCTATATTGTTTTAATATGGTTCACACTGACATATCAAGCAACTCTCTCTCTATACTTTTGCTGTTCCTAGAAGCCTCATATATAATGCAAAGGAAAAACTGAGAAGATGAACAATTTAAAGGCAATACCTGCCCATGTAAGGAAGCAGCATCTTGTTTCATGCATATGAAAAGCAGCAGCAGAAGCATCTAATCAGATGGCCTTCTTATGTTGCTTTTCACTATGTTGTGAGAAAGTCTAAAAATATGCTTGAGGAGGTAGCTGATAGATAAATTAAATGCTGGGTAGAATTGAGTGAAAGAAGCAATACTCATGCTTTTCACACAGTGGTAATTAAGATAATTAAGACCATCCCCCTAAAAATATAAGGAAATTGGAGAGCAAAGCTATTAATATAGTTCTAGAGAATAAAAATCCACTCAGGTGTAGCTTCCATTGGGCTTCCCTGGTGGCTCCGTGGTAAAGAACCTGCCTGCCAATGCAGGAGATGTGGATAAAATCCCTGGGTTGAGAAGATCCCCTAGAGTAGGAAATGGCAACCTATTCCAGTATTCTTGATTGGGAAATTCCATTGACAGATGAGCCTAGCAGGCTATACAGACCGTGGGTTCAGTTCAGTTCAGTCGCTCAGTCGTGTCTGACTCTGCGACCCCATGAATTGCAGCACGCCAAGCCTCCCTGTCCATCACCAACTTCCGGAGTTCACTCAGACTTACGTCCATCAAGTCAGTGATGCCATCCAGCCATCTCATCCTCTGTCGTCCCCTTCACCTCCTGCCCCCAAATCCCTCCCAGCATCAAGTCTTTTCCAATGAGTCAACTCTTCGCATGAGGTGGCCAAAGTATTGGAGTTTCAGCTTTAACATCATTCCATGCAAAGAACACCCAGGATTGATCTCCTTTAGAATGGACTGGTTGAATCTCCTTGCAGTCCAAGGAACTCTCAAGAGTCTTCTCCAACACCACAGTTCAAAAGCATCAATTCTTCAGCACTCAGCTTTCTTCACAGTCCAACTCTCACATCCATACATGACCACTGGAAAAACCATAGCCTTGACTGCTGCTGCTGCTGCTAAGTCGCTTCAGTCGTGTCCGACCCTGTGCGACCCCATAGACGGCAGCCCACGAGGCTCCCCCATCACTGGGATTCTCTAGGCAAGAATACTGGAGTGGGTTGCCATTTCCTTCTCCAATGCATGAAAGTGAAAAGTCAAAGTAAAGTCGCTCGGTGGTGTCTGACTCTTAGCAACCCCATGGACTGCAGCCTACCAAGCTCCTCCGTCAATGGGATTTTCCAGGCAAGAGTACTGGAGTGGGGTGCCATTGCCTTCTCCTATAGCTTTGACTAGACGGACCTTTGTTGGCAAAGTAATGTCTCTGCTTTTGAATATGCTATCTAGGTTGGTCATAACTTTCCTTCCAAGGAGTAAGCGTCTTTTAATTACATGGCTGCAATCACCATCTGCAGTGATTTTGGAGCCCCAAAAAATAAAGTCTGACACTGTTTCCACTGTTTCCCCATCTATTTCCCATGAAGTGATGGGACCAGATGCCATGATCTTAGTTTTCTGAATGTTGAGCTTTAAGCCAACTTTTTCACTCTCCTCTTTCACTTTCATCAAGAGGCTTTTGAGTTCCTCTTCACTTTCTGCCATAAGGGTGGTGTTATCTGCATATCTGAGGTTATTGATATTTCTCCCAGCAATCTTGATTCCAGCTTGTGCTTCTTCCAGCTCAGCATTTTTCATGATGCACTCTGCATGTAAGTTAAATATGCAGGGTGACAATATACAGCCTTGACGTACTCCTTTTCCTATTTGGAACCAGTCTGTTGTTCCATGTCAAGTTCTAACTGTTGCTTCCTGACCTGCATATAGGTTTCTCAAGAGATCAGGTGGTCTGGCATTCCCATCTCTTTCAGAATTTTTCCACAGTTTATTTTGATCCACACAGTCAAAGGCTTTGGCGTAGTCAAGAAAGCAGAAATAGATGCTTTTCTGGGACTCTCTTGCTTTTTCGATGATCGAGCGGATGTTGGCAATTTGATCTCTGGTTCCTCTGCCTTTTCTAAAACCAGCTTGAACATCTGGAAGTTCATGGTTCATCTATTGCTGAAGCCTGGCTTGGAGAATTTTGAGCATTACTTTACTAGCATGTGAGATGAGTGCAATTGTGTGGTAGTTTGAGCATTCTTTGGCATTGCCGTTCTTTGGGATTGGAATGAAAACTGACCTTTTCCAGTTCTGTGGCCACTGCTGAGTTTTCCAAATTTGCTGGCATATTGAGTGCAGCACTTTCACAGCATCATCTTCCAGGATTTGCAATAGCTCAACGGGTTTGCTGCTGCTGCTGCTAAGTCGCTTCAGTCGTGTCCGACTCTGTGTGACCCCATAGACGGCAGCCCACTAGGCTCCTCTGTCCCTGGGATTCTCCAGGCAAGAATACTGAAGTGGGTTGCTATTTCCTTCTCCAATGCATGAAAGTGAAAAGTGAAAGTGAAGTCGCTCAGTCGTTCCCGACTCTTGGCAACCCCATGGACTGCAGCCTATCAGGCTCCTCCGTCCATGGGATTTTCCAGGCAAGAGTACTGGAGTGGGGTGCCATTGCCTTCTCCACAACTGAGTTAGTAGTAACTAAACTACAGCAACAAAAGCCTCCATTAGGCCTAAAGCAGCTGAAATAAATTTATTTGATTGTATCCTGGGTAGTGAGTACTGTGGGTATATTAACCCCCCTAGTGTCATCTTTTTCAATTTAAATATGTCACCTTATAAATAGAAGGATCAGATCAGACATTTATGCTTGTTTATTAACTAACTGTTCTGACTGAAAACTACTCATACAAATATGTTTTAATAAAACAGCAGAAGAGCCACAACTTAAAGAACAGACTTTTAGACGCAGTGAGAGAAGGAAAGGGTGAGATTATTTGAGAGAATAGCATTGAAACATATACATTATCATATGTAAAATAGATGACCAGTGCAAGTTCCATGCATGAAGAAGAGTACCCAAAGCTGGTGCTCTGGGCCAACCCAGAAGGACAGTGTGTCGAGGGAGGTGGCGAGGTGGGGGGAGTTCAAGATGGGGGGGGGACACATGTATATCTGTGGCTGACTCATGTTGATGTATGGCAAAAAATCCATCATGATATTGTAAAGTAATTATCCTCCAATAAAAATAAAGTAATTAAATTAAAATTTTTATTAGCTTTTGTCATGTGCTGTATGCTGTGCTAAGTTGCTTCAGTCATGTCTGACTCTTTGCAACCCCATGGGCTATAGCCTGCGAGGCTCCTCTGTTCATGGGATTCTTCAGCCAAGAATACAGGAGTGGGTTGCCATGACCTCCTCCAGGGGATCTTCCCGACTCAGGGATCAAACCCACGTCTCTTGCATCTCCTGCATTGGCAGGCGGTTTCTTTACCACTAGCACCACCTAGAAGCTTTTGTCATAGTTGTAGAATAAAAACCTATTGATATTTGAAACTTGCTAGATAAGTGATTAGGGAGATTCGTGAGAGTAGAGGGGATAGGTTGGTTTTTTGGACAGGGGAGTAGCCTGAAGTTTGTAGTATAATTAGTTGAATACAAAGTAAGTCTAAAAGGCTGCTTGAATATGAATAAGGTGTTTTTTTAAAAATATGATTTGGTACCAGGAAGTACCAAGCTTCTCTTCTAAGTGATTATTTCTTTTTTCTTTTTATTGGCAGCTATTGTTGGTTCTTCAAGGGTAGGAGAACATGTATATCTGATTACTCAGGGTTAGGTTGTTTCCCTTTCTTATTACAAGCCTGCCACATGATCACTTCCTTGAGAATGTCCATTATCTCATTTTTTATTAAAACTTTTCTGAATATTAATCCAAACTTCTTTATCTATTTACTTCCAAAAAATTTTACAAGTACTGCAATGAATGTGATATTGTTTTTCTACCCTAACTTTAATAATTTGTGTTTATGGCTCAACACTTCTTATCTCTATCTCTTTCAATCTCTGGCTTTGAAACTGGGATGCAATCTCTTTAAAGAAAAATAGGGATATTATTACATCAGCAAAAATATTGACATTTCCATTGTGGATCACGATGCCTCTAGGAATCAGCCAGATGCTGATTGTAGTGATTTCAGAGTTGCACCATATGTAAAGAAGCAGAGCAAGGGCCAGATGATTCGTAATCATGCAGAAATATTTGGGTAATATTGCTATATCAGCTAGGTCAGAAATAGTTCCAATAGAATCTAATTATTTGTCTATCATCTATCTATCTGCCTCAGAATGAAAGAAAGATGTATTGTAAGGGACTGGCTTATGTGATTGGGACAGGGGTAGGGAGACTGACTAAGCACATTCAAAATCAGAGTAGGCTGTCAGGAAGGGCAGGCTGGAATTCTTTGACAGGAGCCAATGCTCTTATCCATAGATAGAGTTTCCTGTTCAAAGAAACGTCAATTCTGCTCTTATATTCTATCAAGACCAAGCACTCCCAGATAATCCAAGATGATCTCCTTTAAGGTCAACTGATTTTTAATGGTAATGATATCTAAAAAATGCTGTTACAACAAAACCTATAATAGTGTTTGATTGAGTAACTGGGTAGTCATAGGTTTTCCAGGTTGAAAGATTAAAGTAGCCATCAAAGTTTCCAAATGTGCTTTTTTAAAGAAAAACCTAAAATCCTGACTTTTAAAAATGTCGAACAATCTGATTTTTAAATGTTGTTTCAGTTTTAAATGAAACAAAATGTTTTCATTTCAAATTAGATGACTAACTCTCTTTATTTGCTCAGGACTATGATTTTTTACTGGAACATTAAGACTTGCAGTGCTAAACCCGAGATTGTCCAAACTGAGCAAACTAAGATGGTTGGTCACCCACTTTCAAACAAACAAAATTTATGTATTTTGACATTGTCTCTTTGAATTTAAGGCCATCCTAAATTCCCAGAAGATGAAGAGGTGCCAATGCAACTAAGTAACTCTGAGCAGATGTTATCAATGTATTATCTGTTCCAGCCCATCTTGGGAACACAAGGTGTTTGCATCAGTAACACTTTCACTGGACCAAGATTGTATCAGTCAAGGCAAGGGATGAGAGTTTAGGGAGTGTAAGTCCCTACTGGAATAATTATTAGGAATTCCATGGAGGTACATTTAAGGAAAAATTCTCACTTGATTCTAATATGTATTTCTGTTTCAGTGGGGCAAAGTGAAGTAGTATGCTATGGAAATACATGGTCTTACAAAGTCATTAAGGCCATCACTAAAGAAAGTTAAATGTAGCATGAGAACTTAAGAGTGAGGATAGAGTTCTACAAGTGAAAACTTAGAGGGAAAATGGAAATGAGAAGGCATATGACCTACTTAGATAATGTATGTCTTAACAATGTTTGCATCTTCTGAATACAATGTGAATTTTCTTGGTTAGTTATCAAAACATCTTTGGATGTAGGCTGATAAGATAATATCATGCTCAGTTTAATAATATACATTTTATAGGATATTAAAAATATGTGTTCCAAATACAAGATCCCTTGATGAGCTCAATATATTCAACCTGAGGCTTATTTCCACGTGAAAAAGCTAGAAGATTTAACCCAAACACATTCTTCAGTAAACGGCTACCTTATTTCTGTAAGTAGATGCACTAGCACCTGTATGGACATGGGAGAAGCATTCAAAAATCGGGGCTGGTGCACTGGGACGACCCAGAGGGATGGAATGGGGAGGGAGGAGGGAGGAGGGTTCAGGATGGGGAACACATGTATACCTGTGGCGGATTCATTTTGATATTTGGCAAAACTAATACAGTTATGTAAAGTCTAAAAATAAAATAAAATAAAAAAAAAATTCGTTAGATGCACTTTTTTTGATTTTTAAAATAATAAGTAATCCTAATTTGGGAGTTAGTTTTTGATTATTAGATATATATTTTGAACTTGGCTGTGTTGATTCTCTTTAGAACAGAAATCTGAGCCTCATTTCAACATAATTTGTTTGTCCTTGTCTTGTGTATTATTAAATTAATCCACAGAATAAATATCCTAAGAAATATCTAGAACTTTAATGGATTCTTTTGTCAATAAGCATCACTATGTTGTCTGGTTCTTCTGTGAAGTCTGCACAGTCTTGACTTATTTACTTTAGAATGGCTTTCTATGTTCTGGAAAAGGCTCTCTCATACTTACAAAACTTAATGTGAAGAAAACATAGCTGTAAGATAGCCCAAATGTACTCCTTTAAATGCTTAACTAAACTCAAATTAATAGTTGTTAAGCTTAGGACTATGTGAGCGTTTAATTGTTTCAGCAAAATCAAAAAATTGTCAAAAATTACAAAATAAAACCTATGCCAAAGACATGAATGCAAAACTGACAGAAGAAAGGGAATCTATAATCAAGTCTTTGGGTATTGGAAATGACAGCTTGGGAATTGAAAGTGAATTTTGTTCCAGTGTTCTTTATGCTGCGTTGCATATGAATGATTCCATTATTTTTGAATTTATAATTGAATTAACTGTGGATTAATGATCAGATTGAAGATAATTTTAACTTTTTAATGGTATTTCTCTAGACGTTTCTATTTGCTGTAACTACTTAAAACCAGTAAGAAATCCAATATCTTTTCTGATATAGGCTTTGTATAGTATGATGAGCTCATTTTATAATCCATGCCAAAACATTATTCAGTATCACAGTAGACTCTCAAGGGGTAGTAAGAGTACAGCATGAAGCCATGTATAAAGTATGCTTTTTTAAGAATTCTTTTTCTTTGGTGTTATAATTGAGACATATGGGATACATTTAGAGCTAGTTTGCTTTTAGTAACATTTGTCTAATTTTGACAATTGTTGAAAGTAGGCACCATTCTTATAATTCAAAGCTGTTTATTGTTCCCAGTTGTAATGAACAATTGATACAAATAATTGTCTCTGTTTCTAGTAGAAGTTGTATACCATCACAAATTAAAGAATCTCAATTTTAGAGTTGTATTCTATTACTAGAATACCTTCTCTTCAGCAAGTTAAAATCTTGAGATGAATATATTATTAATGGCTTTAGAAGCCAAATCACACATGGAGTATTGTGTGTTATAAAGTGAATTCATCAAAATACAGATGAATTGGTTAATTAATTAGTACTAAACAATTATTTGGCTTCCCTGGTGGCTCAGAGGTTAAAGCATCTGCCTCCAATGCGGGAGACCTGGGTTCGATCCCTGGGTCTGGAAGACCCCCTGGAGGAGAAAATGGCAACCCACTCCACTGGAGAATCCCATGGAGGGAGGAGCCTGGTAGGCTACATACAGTCCATGGGGTCGCAAAGAGTCGGACAAGACTGAGCGACTTCACTTTGAGTTTTCACTTTCAAACAATTATTTAGCCTTAATAAAGTTCTTGGCAGCTGTGGGATTTCAACCCATCCCCCGAAGGGACTAGAGCCTTAATCCAGTGCCTTAAACTGCTCAGCCACACTACCTGCTCAAAATAGCAGAATAATCTCTATTCGTTTCCAACACAAGCCATTCAATATCACAGAAATCCAAGTCTATGCCCCAACCACTAACACTGAAGAAACTGAAGCTGAATGGTTCTGTGAGGACCTATAAGCCCTTCTAAAACTAACACCAAAAAATATGTCCTTTTCATCATAGGGGACTGGAATGCAAAAGTAGGAAGTCAAGAGATACCTGGAGTAACAGGAAAGTTTGACCTTGGAGTACAAAATGAAGCAGGGCAAAGGCTAACAGAGTTTTGCCAAGAGAACACACTGGTTATAACAATCACCCATTTCCAACAACACAAGAAGAGATGACTCGGCTCTACACATGGACATCACCAGATGGTCAGTACCAAAATCAAATTGATTAATAATAAAAATGATTGAAAGGAAATTATATATATTATATATATATAATGCATACTGTGAATTATAGGTTATATCTAGTCTATTAGAAAAAGGTAAATTGCTAGCCTTACATGAGGATGCAGCTACTCATACTAGATACTTTTTCACTCTAGACAATCAAGTCTTTAATATGCTCTGACTGTAAGGAGCTCTTCCTTGAAAGTTATAGCAATGCTTTAAACATGTTCAGATTTTTTTAGTGTAAAGTTTGTTTTGAAATAATGTGCAATAATGTATTAGACTATTTGGCATAAAAATAATTGTTTATATAATAGATTTTTTTTATATAAAGACCCCAAATGAATTTAATTTTAAATTGCATTGTGGTTATTTGTTGGTATATGCGATTAGGAAGACAACACAAAGTATGATGATAAAAAAGAGCTGAAACATCTTAAAGCATTGTACTTTCTCATTACTCCATTTTTTTGAAAGTTTTCATCATTCTCTGACTGGTAAATCCTTTTATATTTCTAGAGTAGGATGAAAGCTCTAAAAACTGCTATATTAAATATAAAGAGTCATTCTGAAGTAATCAGTCATATAGAAATGATTTAAAGTTTTAAATTAGGAGTTAGTGACTAAAGATTTTTTAAAACACTATAAATGTTGACTATCTTTTCTAGCTGTTCATGTTAAGATTTATACATTTAAACTATTTGAATTTTAATGTTTAGTTTTACTTGGAAATTTTTTGCCTCCTGATGTAAGTCAAGCACTGTTTTAGGTTATACTGTGGGTACTTATGATTACATGATGCTAGCAAAAATTATATTATTTATATTTTTATGAGTAAAATATTTTTTATTATTCAAAATGACAATATTATATCTTAATAATATTATTGTTAGAAAGAGTATATAAATATTAATATTTCAGAAACTTTTCTTTTTACATTTAAGAATAATCTATATGTCAAAGAAAGTGGCACCATATTGCATATTCTGAGTTTTTCTATGCACTAAACAGAATGCTGAAGCCAGAGATATGATTAATATTTCCTGTAAATGAAAGAGAAAAATTGTCTACATTCTCAAGGCTTTTTTTAGAGCCAAGGTTTACAGTAACTTGAGAGGAAGGTACAGACCTTTCTCATATAGTCACTGTTTTCATACATGTGCAGCTTTCCCCATTAACAACATCACTCAACAAAGTGGTGCATTTGTTACAAGTGATTACTTGTATTGAAATATCTTAATCATCCAAAGCCCATATTTACATTAGATTTCTTGGTGTTGAACATTCTGTGGGTTTAGACAAATATATGTATAAATACATGGAACCATTCTTAAATCATTTTCACTGCCCTGAAATTGTGCTCTTTGTCTTTATCCCACCAAACTCTGGCAAGTATTGATCATTTTATTGTCTCCCAAGACTTATTGTCTCCCAAAATTTGTCTTTTACAGAATATCATTTAGTACTTGAAATCATATAGTATGTAGTCTTTCCAGGTTAATTCTTTCACTTATTAATATGCATTTGAGTTTCCTACATATCTTATATGCTTCCCTGGTGGCTCAGACAGTAAAGCCTCTGCCTGCAATGTGGGAGACATGGGTTCAACCCCTGGGTTGGGAAGATCCCCTGGAGAAGGAAATGGCAACCCACTCCAGTACTTTTGCCTGGAAAATCCCATGGACAGAGGACATATCTTATCATGTCTTGAATATTCATTTATTTTAGCATTGAGGAATATTCCATTGTCTGGATGTACCCATCTTTTATTTATCCATTCACCTATTGAAGGACATCTTTGTGGCCTCCAGTCTTGCGCAATGATGAATAAAGCTGCCATAAACATCCATGTACAGATATTTGTGTGTATATAAATTTTCAACTCTTTTGAATAAATATCAAACCCAAGAAGTTGTATAGGAGCAATATTATTAACTAAGCTAAAAAATAAAATACCTTAAATATATAGCGCAATGGATTTTCACAAACTGAATATACTGGGTAATTTCATTCGTACAAAGATAAAAAAACAGGCAAAGTGAATCCATGTGGTTGGAAGTTAGGATGCTTATGGGTGGAAGGTGAGATGACTGGTGAGGGCATGAAGGCATGCTTTTGGGGTACTGAGCATCTTCTAAAGAATTTGTTTTAATATCTTGCAAGGCAGTTTTTACTTCTGTTGAGAATCTCTGCTCAAGGGAGGCATGATGCCACATATTCACCCGTTTCTCCAATCTTGGGGCAGTGGTTTGTCCTGTGTCTTCACCTCTCTTATGAATCCAAGAAAAGTTGCTTCTATTCAGCTTTATTCTTGTTGTTAGGATAGAATGGTGACTTCTAAATCCCTTACTCATGAAGCCAAAAACCAAAATCCATTTAGAGACTTTTTACAAATCTTTATTTGTGTTATTTATATATAGTCAGCACCCAATATAGAACACTTTAAATATGAAATCATGTTACATTCTTGTTTAGTTATGAAACACATTTGAAAGTGTAAATGGAATGGAATTCTACATTATTTATTTAAAGATCAAATATTCTTGGAAGGAATTTGGATAAATCAAATTCTCTGATTAGTGTCCAAAACAAAATCAAAGCTATGTAATTTCCAAACATATGTATCTTTCTTCTTAGCAATATTGGGCACAGGAAGACTATGTATGTGAGCAAATAATATAGTAAACAAGTAAGAGAAAGACATAAGTAAGCAAAACAAGAAATTAGTACTACTTCTGATTTCAGACTTTAGAAGCTAAATGTTCTATATCTGTTTTTATCTCTTATTTTTATAATCAATTATCAAAAAAATGTAACTTGTCAAACTAATAGGGACAAAAAAATGCCACTTACAATGATAACTATTTCTAAAAGAATGAAAACTGCTTTACCAAGATTGTACATAGACTGGATCAATATCACAGATCATTCTAAATGTATATACAAAATCTGGAAAAAAAAATCTTATTCAGTTAAAGGCGAAAAGAGAGGCATTGGCATAGAATATGATGTTTTGCTTTTATGACGAGCAAATTATTCATGTCATACCCTTTATTTACCTCTCATAATAGCCTTATATTTCTAGAGTGATGATTTTGTAATCACTCTCTACTCTTCTCTTTTAAAATTTATTGGTATATGAATGAAATGTAAAATGTGCTCATAGAATGAGGTGGATCATGAATAATTTTCACAGTCTGCTAGTTTTTGTTTTCCTAAAACTTATTTTCTTATTGTTTGAAAAATTTGGTTCATTTACTCTTTGGAAATATAATATTAAATTGACCTCAAGCATTTCATGTGCAACTTGTGAACAGTCACTTCTTATTTTTACATTTAAGATGGAAAATACTGTACTTAGTAGGTACTGTACTAAACTGTACATCTTGGTAGGCTTATGGAAATCATTAAAGAAAAGCTGACATTTCAGGATAGAGGAGATACCTGAAAAACTGATATCTTCAGGTAGTCAGGAAAAGAGTGGGATTTAGTTAGCGAGGTTGGCTTATATGGGTTTTAAGAATCGTTTAAGTATTAAGAGTGCTGTGGAAAATATGTAGCAATTCTCTTTTGATTGCTTCTGAGACTAATTCATGGGTTGAGAGTAAGGAGAAGGGAAGGATTACCAGGTATTTGAGAGGGAAGGAGAAGTTATGAAATTAAATCATAGAGAGTTCGAGAGCAAACTGACTAAGGAAATTTAGTTGAATTACTTGTAGCAATAAGAGCAAAATTTATGTCAGGTAATCATGACTTTAAAATCATGACTTTATAATGGTATAAAGTGTTTGGCAAGGGAGTTGAGGAGGCGTTTGAGGATGTTATTACAAAAAGGGACCATGGAACCAAGGACGTGTCTGGAGGGTTTAGGAGCAAAACAGATGTGATAAACAGTGAAAACTGTGTAGGTCCTGGAAAAGTGAAGACTGCATTTAGCAAAATCTATCTTGTAACCATGGAAGTAGATGCCTGAAGAGAGGTTGGGGATGACATCATTGGTAGGGAGAAGATAAGGAAATAGTGATGTGAGATTGGAAGCCTCATTTCCAAGCATACTGAAATCACCAAGAACATTTACAGGACTGATTAAGAGAGAGGAAGTAATTGTTTTTTTACAAATCTGTGGGTGTTGGTGACTTTCTAGGGGAATGACACTCACTGAGGGTCACTGTTTTAATCAGCCTCTGATGGCAGAATTGAGTTTGATAGAAGGTGGGTAACACTGAAAGCATAAGAATCTAGATAGAATCACTCAAATTATGATGAATTATTAATATAGGTATAATACTGCCTAATAGATTAGTCTGTATTCAATTTTGCTCTTTAATTTTAGTTCCTAAAAGTTCTTGATAAAAATTGCTCATTAATTCAGATTTATAATTCTTTATATGTTTCTGATAAAACAGAGGAAAAACTTTTAAACATTTTCAAATAACCAAAAGCAAGGTCAATTTTCATTTTCTTTTTTTTTTTAAATTTTATTTTATTTTTAAACTTTACATAATTGTATTAGTTTTGCCAAATATCAAAATGAATCTGCCACAGGTATACATGTGTTCCCCATCCTGAACCCTCCTCCCTCCTCCCTCCCCATTCCATCCCTCTGGGTCGTCCCAGTGCCCCAGCCCCAAGCATCCAGTATCGTGCATCAAACCTGGACCAGACTCCAGACTGTAAGTATGCACATGAGCCTCACAATGGCCCAACATCGTGCTGTTACTATGCAGCTATCTTGGTATTTTAGCCTTTAGGCTGAACGAGTGCATACTTGGTTCCTTAGTTGTGTCCTACTCTTTGCAACCCTATGGACTGTAGCCTACCAGGCTCCACTGTCCATGAAAGTTTCCAGGCAAGAATACTGGGGTGGGTTGCCATTTCCTCCTCCAGGGGATCTTCCCAACCCAGGGATCAAACCTGACTCCCCTGTGTTGGCAGGCAGGTTCTTTACCACTGCACTAGGTGGGAAGCTTAGTCCAAATACAGGGACTGAAAACTCATTTAGTGGAGCTCTAAAAAACTTTCATTTTATGAATATAAAGAAGGTAATTAAAGAAAATTACTAAAATAAAACTGACTCTAACAGAAATTGAATTGTCTTAGAGCAGTTTTCTTTCTCACTCACTTCTCTCTTCTAGTATTCATTTCTCTCTAATATCAAACTGTTCTTTCATGCCTATTCTTAGTTTATTGTCTTTTGTGCAGACCAGTTCATTATTGCTGCATGAGTGCATGAATGAGTGCATGCTCGGTTCCTCAAAAGTGGCAGTCCTCAGCCTTGATTCTCCTCACAGTAAACTCATTATAATTAAACATTTAGCGTAAATCTCAATTGGTTTTAAGGAAATGAAAATTAACATGTAACGGTGCTTCTGTCCCTATGGAATAGCATTCTAGGATCAGAAAAATCATATTGATGTAATGTGACATAACTTCTTGTTTTTATGCCCTTAACCTTGAATAAAAGCATAAACAAATGCACTTATTAAACCTTGTTCACTGATCTCTAGGGTCTTCCTGAAAAGTGAACATGAAGTTAGTCTACCAGGCTTCTCTGTCCATGGGATTTCCAGGCAAGAGTACTGGAGTGGGTTGCCATTTCCTTCTCCAGGGGATCTTCCTGACCCAGGGATTGAACCCAGGTCTTCTGCTTTGCTGGCAGATGCTTTACCCTCTGAGCCACCAGGGAAGCCTTCCTAGGTAGCTCAAATAGTAAAGAATCTGCCTACAATGCGGGAGACCCAGGTTCGATCCCTGGGTCACGAAGATCCCTTGGAGAAGGGCATGGCAAAACAGCCCAGTATTCTTGCCTGAAGAATTCCATGGACAGAGCAGCCTGGCAGGCTAGAGTTCATGGGGTCGCAAAGAGTCAGACATGACTGAGCGACTAACACACATTGATTTCTAAGATCATGAGCAATTTGTCAAGTAGAGTTCCATTGAGAGAATCTTCTTCAGAGTGCATTTTCATCATTAATTATATACATGTTTAAAAGGTAACCATGAGTTGAACCAAATGATAATAGAATAACATTCCCCAAACAATTTTGCACTACGCTTTAAGGGCAAAAACAAAGTCATGACTTCTTTTTCTGAAGTAGAAAAGGAAGTTAAATTTTCTCACATTTCAAGGTACTGAGACAGGGCCATCTTTTGAGAATATAATGTGAATTAGTATCGTGTCATCGTGAAGTCGCTCAGTCATGTCCGACTCTTCGTGACCGCATGGACTGTAGCCCACCAGGCTCCTCCATCGCGTGAATTAGTATGCTGCTGCTGCTGCTGCTAAGTCGCTTCAGTCGTGTCCGACTTTGTGCGACCCCATAGACAGCAGCCCACCAGGCTCCCCCATCCCTGGGATTCTCCAGGCAGAACACTGGAGTGGGTTGCCATTTCCTTCTCCAATGCATGAAAGTGAAAAGTGAAAGTGAAGTCGCTCAGTCGTGCCCGACTCTTAGCGACCCCATGGACTGCAGCCTATCAGGCTCCTCCGTCCATGGGATTTTCCAGGCAAGAGTACTGGAGTGGGGTGCCATTGCCTTCTCTGTGAATTAGTATAGTTATTCTTAAATGATAAATGAAGTAATATTTAGTAGCACATGTTAGTAATCTCTCCACAGAGATGGAAGGGATCTTATCTCAGTTAAAAGATTGGACATGAAAGCTGATGTCACTTCAAACAGCAAAGAATTTGAAAGAAGGTTTATTAGTCACATAAGGGACTTCTGGAGAGAGAAACGTATGCGTAAGGCAGGGTGGAAAGGCATGTGCAAATAGCAGAGAAAGGGTTGGGTCCTCATGGGAGCTAATCAGTGGGGCTGGACAATGATTCCATCCAAGGCAAGGCCTGGAGAATTCAAACTTGCCACCAGTGACTAGTTTTGTATATACAAAGAAAGTATAAAAAAATTTCTGTGCATGTATTAGCAGAGAAAAGGAAGGGTGCAAGTATAAATGTTTTTGTTAATAAGTAAATAGTTGAACATCAAAAATGGAGTTAGGCTCTTACACCAAGTTAGGAAAAGTTTTGATACTGTGTGTGTCTGTATTTGTGATTTTGCAACACTCCTTGTTGCTCATAAAATGACATGTTTAATATCTAGCAAATTTCAGGATACTGGTACCATAGGATTTAAGAACTTAAGACTTTGAAATCATCTGGTTAATTCCTCCATTTTATAAAGGATACTAAAGTTTCTGAGTTTCAGGGACTTATTAAAGATAACCCAGCTTGAAAGTGTCCAGAGGTCCAGGTCAGTCCCTGGGCTACTAATTTCAAAACCAGTACTCTTTCTAGTTCCACATAATTACTGCTTGCAAAGAAACGAACTTGGTAAGAATACACTCTTAATTGAAGAAACTTGGTATGAAGAAACTCGGTATGAAGAAACTCTTGATTATGTAATATTTCTGATAAAAAACTTGAAAAATATTAAGTTTCCAATTCCAATATACCATGAGACTATTTAAATTTGACTCTGACTTATTTTATATACATCCACTGTACTACTTCCTAGTGTATATGCTGCTGCTGCTGCTAAATCGCTTCAGTCGTGTCCAACTCTGTGCAACCCCATAGACGGCAGCCTACCAGGCTCCTCAGTCCCTGGGACTCTCCAGGCAAGAACAGTGGAGTGGGTTGCCATTTCCTTCTCCAGTGCATGAAAGTGAAAAGTGAAAGTGAAGTCGCTCAGTCGTATCCGGCACTTCGAGACCCCATGGACTGCAGCCTACCAGGCTCCTCCGTCCATGGGATTGTCCAGGCAAGAGTACTGGAGTGGGTTGCCATTGCCTTCTCCGTGGTGTATATGAGAAGTTTCATAAAAAACTACATAAGGGAATTAAGCATAAACTCTGAATATATATATAATAATTAGACTTGACTCTGCAGAATTGTCAGTGTTTTCCTTTGTCTGATTCAGGGTGATAGGATGCAATATCCATAGGGGGCCCAGGCAGCCTCTCAAGATTTGTGATATAAAGGCATATGTCCCTGGATTGTGTTCTAAAATAATCACTCCTGGGAAATGTTCCAGGAACCACATGCTCTTAGGTAACTGAAAAACCTCCCTTTATATTTAGAGGTCTTTGCTGCTCTTCACCACACTGAGGGGTTTGTTTTAGACAACTTGAGAGCAAGTGAAAATTATAGCAATTCCAAATTATTAAATAATTGTGTATTATTTATATAAATGCAGCTTATGGATAGAAACTAAACTTTTATTATTAATTTTATGATTAAAATATTTGGCAAACATTTAAAATTGCATTTTAAATCTCTGTTGCTACTCAGCACCTAGATCTTGGTTTATAAAACCATTCTTCAGTGAAAAGAACCAGGGATCATTGTAGAAATAACTGAGTGTAGGATAGGGGACAGGATCATTTTGTGTACTAGAAACTAAGAATTGATCATAAATGTTAAAACCTGCAATGATGGAGTCTATCAAAGGGCTATAAGGTGCATCCAAAACAGTTGTCAATGACCAAAGCTGGAAGAATTTGAGCAAGAAAATAAGTAAAGTGGTATTGGATTATAACCCAAAGTATAAAATAAATATCCATAAAATTATACTCATATAAACTGATTAATCAGCTAACTAGTGAATAATGTAGGATAGATAAATCTCACATTCAAAATAATACCAAATAATTTATATAGGTATTCAATTCTTCAGTCTTAAAGATGGGTAGCATAATTCTCCTTTCCTTAAGTTTTAACTTCATTTAGACTTTCTTCCAAAGTGTACAGTATGAAAAGTAGAAAACAAAAGAATAACTTGACATGGAAAAACCAGACAAACACTACATCAAACTAACTAATCAGGGTTAACAAGTGATAAGTGATAACTCATGCTGATACTATACCCTTTTGCTATGATGTGATGAAAATGGCAGTTGGCCTCTGTCGTCTTCCTCCTTAAAACAAATTACCCCTGTGTACTCATGTCCCAAGTTGAGGGGCATTCTACAAAAAAAAAATCTGACCAGAAATCCTCAAAATTCTCAAAGTTATCAAAAAACAAAGAAAATCTGAGAAAATGTCATAGTCTGGAGAAGGCAATGGCAACCAACTCCAGTACTCTTGCTTGGAATTTCCCATGGACAGAGGAGCCTGGTAGGCTGCAGTCCATGGGGTCGCTAAGAGTCGGGCACGACTGAGCGACTTCACTTCCACGTTTCACTTTCATGCACTGGAGAAGGAAATGGCAACCCACTCCAGCATTCTTGCCTGGAGAATCCCAGGGATAGAGGAGCCTAGTGGGCTGCCGAGTATAGTGTCGCACAGAGTTGGACAGACTGAAGTGACTTAGCAGCAACAGTAGCAGAGAAGTCTAAGGAGACATGATCATTAAATGTAATCTAGTGTCCTGGATAGAATTCTGGAATCAATAAGAACAGTAGGGGAAAACTGAAGAAATCTGAGTGAAGTATGGACTTCAGCTAATAACAGTGATACAATATTGGTTAATTAATTGTACCACACTAATGTAAGATATTTGGGTGTGGGTTAGATGGGAACTCTGTACTATCTTCACCTTAATTTTGTAAACCTAAAATGATTCTAATATAAAAAGCTCATTAAAAATACTTTCGAGTGAATGATATACATATATTTAAATGTTTCAATAATATATGCTATTATGAGGTTTGGATATAAATATATATTTATTCTCTTAAGAAAAATAATAAATTCTAAATCTATTTATATTTTATTTATATGTAGATATTTTTCGTATTGATCTCACTATGATTACCTGGTTTAAAAATAGCTAGCTCTGTACTTGGAGAAGGCAATGGCACCCCATTCCAGTACTCTTGCCTGGAAAATCCCATGGATGGAGGAACCTGGTAGGCTGCAGTCCATGGGGTCGCTAAGAGTCGGACACGACTGAGCAACTTCATTTTCACTTTTCACTTTCATGCATTGGAGAAGGAAATGGAAACCCACTCTAGTATTCTTGCCTGGAGAATCCCAGGGATGGGGGAGCCTGGTGGGCTGCCGTCTATGGGGTCACACAGAGTTGGACACGACTGAAGTGATTTAGCTTAGCTTAGCTTAGCTCTGTACTTAAGTGTTTTTTTTTGGAACAAATTTTATAATTAAACTTTTTTAATTGTAAAAACAAATTTATAAACTAAATTATTTACATTTAAATACAGTTAAATGAATTGGATTTTTCAATAGTGAACAGATGTATGGTATCTGATAACTCCTTAGATTTTTGACAGTACTTTGAGTACAATCTGGGAATCTTTGTACTAGTATGATTATTAATTCTTGTAATGAATAATTGTAAAGTATTCATTGTTCATTAGAAAGGTATTTCTTAATATCAGAGAACAAGGCACAGGGTATTTTTAACTGGTTTTTTTGTTGTTTTCTTCCAAATGTTACAGAATTTGGAGTCTTTTTCAAATGTGAAACAGGTTTGTAATTTGGAGAAAAATCCTAGCACTTAATTTATGCAATATGTATGTCTTGTATGTAGATGAATGTATGTGTGTCATTTGTGTATTTATAAGTCTGAATATCCTGTTCTTTCCAGGAAAATAGTTATACAAATTTAACTTATAGAGTCCTTAAACTGCAATGTGTTTATTTATTCAGATGCAAAAATTTAGGGCAATAGATCATAGCCATTTTTAGGTAAACTGACTACTGAAGCTACAGTTCAGTCTTTCTTGATTCACAGAGTAGAATTAACTAGCCTGGTGGAAAATTCTACGAAGAAGGTGTTAAATAGAAAAATCTTACATCATCAAACTTGAGTGAAAAATACACATTTTTCTGGAGCGAGCACACTGATTTGAACTTCCATTCCTCTATAAAATATCTGTACTCTAAATTCCTATAGTTAATTTTTGTACATTTATCATTAACAATGTCCAAAGCTTCTGCTTTCATACTTTTATGATTAATTTTCACTCAATAAAAATACATATTGGGGAGAGTCATGAAGGGAGTTAATACATAATTTAATTCTAGAACAGTGATATTTTAAAGTCATAATCTAAGTTTGGTTGAATGTGTATTTCAAACTACTTTGTAACTACCCTGTAGGGTGTGAATAGTTCTTGTTTGTTTCTTTTTACTTTTGTTTTTCTTTTTTAACACCTACTGGGTGTATTCACTGCATTTTCTCCTATTCAGTAGTACCATCAAAAATGACTAGAAAAGAAAAAAAGATCATAAGAATGTAAAACTTACATCTGATCAGGTCAATCGCTCAGTTGTGTCTGACTCTTTGCGACCCCATGAATCGCAGCACGCCAGGCCTCCCTGTCCATCACCAACTCCCGGAGTTCACTCAGACTCACGTCCATCAGGTCAGTGATGCCATCCAGCCATCTCATCCTCTGTCGTCCCCTTCTCTTCCTGCCCCCAATCCCTCCCAGCATCAGAGTCTTTTCCAATGAGTCAACTCTTCGCATGAGGTGGCCAAAGTACTGGAGTTTCAGCTTTAGCATCATTCCTTCCAAAGAAATCCCAGGGCTGATCTCCTTCAGAATGGACTGGTTGGATCTCCTTGCAGTCCAAGGGACTCTCAAGAGTCTTCTCCAGCACCACAGTTCAAAAGCATCAATTCTTCAGTGCTCAGCCTTCTCCACAGTCCAACTCTCACATCCATACATGACCACAGGAAAAACCAGAGCCTTGACTAGACGAACCTTTGTTGGCAAAGTAATGTCTCTGCTTTTGATATGCAATCTAGGTTGGTCATAACTTTCCTTCCAAGGAGTAAGCGTCTTTTAATTTCATGGCTGCAGTCACCATCTGTAGTGATTTTGGAGCCCAGAAAAAGAAAGTCTGATACTGTTTCCACTGTTTCCCCATCTATTTCCCATGAAGTGATGGGACTGAATGCCATGATCTTTGTTTTCTGAATGTTGAGCTTTAAGCCAACTTTTTCACCCTCCACTTTTATTTTCATCAAGAGGCTTTTTAGTTCCTCTTCACTTTCTGCCATAAGGGTGGTGTCATCTGCATATCTTAGGTTATTGATATTTCTCGCAGCAAACTTGATTCCAGTTTGTGTTTCGTCCAGCATGTCTCATTATGTACTCTGCATATAAGTTAAATAAACAGGGTGACAATATACAGCCTTGACAAACCCCTTTTCTTATTTGGAACCAGTCTGTTGTTCCATGTCCAATTCTAACTGTTGCTTCGTGACGTGACGTCTCAAGAGGCAGCAAAGGTGGTCTGGTATTCCCATCTCTTGAAGAATTTTCCACAGTTGATTGTGATCCACACAGTCAAAGGCTTTGGCATAGTCAATAAAGCAGAAACAGATGCTCTTCTGAAACTCTCTTGCTTTTTCGATGATCCAGCAGATGTTGGCAATTTGATCTCTGGTTCCTCTGCCTTTTCTAAAACCAGCTTGAACATCAGAAAGTTCACGGTTCACATATTGCTGAAGCCTAGCTTGGAGAATTTTGCGCATTACTTTACTAGCATGTGAGATGAGCGCAATTGTGTGGTAGTTTGAGCATTCTTTGGCATTGTCTTTCTTTGGGATTGGAATGAAAACTGACATTTTCCAGTCCTGTGGCCACTGCTGAGTGTTCCAAATTTGCTGGCATTTTGAGTGTAGCACTTTCACAGCATCATCTTTCAGGATTTGGAATAGCTCAACTGGAATTCCATCACCTCCACTAGCTTTGTTCGTAGTGATGCTTTCTAAGGCCCACTTGACTTTACATTCCAGGATGTCTGGTTCTAGGTCAGTGATCACACCATCGTGATTATCTGGGTCATGAAGATCTTTTTTGTACAGTTCTTCTGTGTATTCTTGCCGTCTTTTCTTAATATCTTCTGCTTCTGTTAGGTCCATACCATTTCTGTCCTTTATTGAGCCCATCTTTGCATGAAATGTTCCTTTGGTATCTCTGATTTTCTTGAAGAGATCCCTAGTCTTTCCCATTGTGTTGTTTTCCTCTATTTATTTGCATTGATTGCTGAGGAAGGCTTTCTTATCTCTTCTAGTTATTCTTTGGAACTCTGCATTCAGATGTTTATATCTTTCCTTTTCTCCTTTGCTTTTCACTTCTCTTCTTTTCACAGCTATCTGTAAGGCCTTCCCAGACAGCCATTTTGCTTTTTTGCATTTCTTTTCCATGGGGATGGTCTTGATCCCTGTCTCCTGTACAATGTCACGAACCTCATTCCATAGTTCATCAGGCACTCTATCTATCAGATCTAGGCCCCTAAATCTATTTCTCACTTCCACTGTATAATCATAAGGGATTTGATTTAGGTCATACCTGAATGACCTAGTGGTTTTTCCTACTTTATTCAATTTCAGTCTGAATTTGGCAATAAGGAGTTCATGGTCTGAGCCACAGTCAGCTCCTGGTCTTGTTTTTGCTAACTGTATAGAGCTTCTCCATCTTTGGCTGCAAAGAATATCATCAATCTGATTTCGGTGTTGACCATCTGGTGATGTCCATGTATAGAGTCTTCTCTTGTGTTGTTGTAAGAGGGTGTTTGTTATAAGCAGTGCATTTTCTTAGCAAAACTCTATTAGTCTTTGCCCTTCTTCATTCCATATTCCAAAGCCAAATTTGCCTCCAGGTGTTTCTTGACGTCCTACTTTTGCATTCCAGTCCCCTATAATGAAAAGGACATCTTGTTTGGGTGTTAATTCTAAAAGGTCTTTTAGGTCTTCATAGAACCGTTCAACTTCAGCTTCTTCAGCGTTACTGGTTGGGGCATAGACTTGGATTACTGTGATATTGAATGGTTTGCCTTGGAAACGAACAGAGATCATTCTGTCGTTTTTGAGATTGCATCCAAGTACTGCATTTCGGACTCTTTTGTTGACCATGATGGCTACTCCATTTCTTCTGAGGGATTCCTGCCTGCAGTAGTAGATATAATGGTCATCTGTATTAAATTCACCCATTCCAGTCCATTTCAGTTCACTGATTCCTAGAATGTCGACATTCACTCTTGCCATCTCTTGTTTGACCACTTCCAATTTGCCTTGATTCATGGACCTGACATTCCAGGTTCCTATGCAATATTTCTCTTTACAGCATCAGACCTTGCTTCTATCACCAGTCACATCCACAGCTGAGTATTCTTTTTGCTTTGGCTCCATCCCTTCATTCTTTCTGGAGTTATTTCTCCACTGATCTCCAGTAGCATATTGGGCACCTACTGACCTGGGGAGTTCCTCTTTCAGTACCCTATCATTTTGCCTTTTCATACTGTTCATGGGGTTCTCAAGGCAAGAATACTGAAGTGGTTTGCCGTTCCCTTCTCCAGTGGACCACATTCTGTCAGATCTCTCCACCATGACCCACCCATCTTGGGTTGCCCCAGGGGCATGGCTTAGTTTCATTGAGTTAGACAAGGCTGTGGTCCTAGTGTGATTAGATTGACTAGTTTTCTGTGAGTATGGTTTCAGTGTGTGTGCCCTCTGATGCCCTCTTGCAACACCTACCATCTTGCTTGGGTTTCTCTTACCTTGGGCGTGGGGTATCTCTTCACTTCTGCTCCAGCCAAGCGCAGCCATTGCTCCTTACCTTGGACGAGGGGTATCTCCTCACTGCCACCCTTCCTGACCTTCAAAGTGGGATAGCTCCTCTAGGCCCTCCGGCGCCCACTCATCCACGGCTCCTTGGACGTGGGGTTGGTCCTCCAGGCCACCGCCCCTGGCCTCAGGTGTGGGGGCATGGGGAGTTGGAATTTTAGAAGACAGAATTTCAAACAGATTCTTACTGGAGGACAGAGTCGCAAGGAAGTTAAGTGGCTGCCTATGTACATTGGAGAAGGCAATGGCACCCCACTCCAGTACTCTTGCTTGGAAAATCCCATGGACAGAGGAGCCTGGTAGGCTTCAGTCCATGGGGTCACTAAGAGTCAGACACAACTGAGCATCTTCACTTTCACTTTTCACTTTCATGCATTGGAGAAGGAAATGGCAACCCACTCCAGTGTTCTTGCCTGGAGAATCTCAGGGATGGGGAAGCCTGGTGGGCTGCCATCTATGGGGTCCGCACAGAGTTGGACATGACTGAAGTGACTTAGCAGTAGCAGTACGTACATAAAACTGCAGGATTGGAACCTGGAACATCTTTTCACTCCTGGTCCAGTACTCTTTCTGAACATTTGCATTATTTCTAGGTAATTTATAGAGTATAATCTTTCTTACACCCTTGTGCATGCACACATGCATATACATAAATATCACACAGCAATAGCTGTGTTTTCTTTTTTTTCTTTCAGACTGATGTTTAAAAATGCTTTACATTGATGCCAATTTTATATTTACAGCCATGTAGTTTAATTCTTAGAAAAGAAATATGAATGCATTCTTATTTAGCAGTCAAAATTGTATATATTCTGTTCGTGTGTGTGATTTGAAATGGGTTATTTTACATTAAAGGATCTGTAGTTAACAGACTTACTTTGGGAAATATCAGGTCCCTTGATCACTTCTCTTGCTTTTTTCATCGAAAAAGAAAGAGAGTTCCAGAAAAACATCTACTTCTGCTTTATTGACTATACCAAAACCTTTGACTGTGTGGATCACAACAAACTGTGGAAAATTCTGAAAGAGATGGGAATACCAGACCACCTGACCTGCCTTCTGAGAAATCTGTATGCAGGTCAGGAAGCAACAGTTAGAACCGGACATGGAACAACAGACTGGTTCCAAGTTGGGAAAGGAGTATGTCAAGGCTGTATGTTGTCACCCTGCTTATTTAACTTATATGTAGTGTACATCATGAAAAATGCTGGGCTGGATGAAGTACAATCTGGAATCAAGATTGCCGGGAGAAATATCAATAACCTCAGATATGCAGATGACACCACCCTTATGGGCAGAAAGTGAAGAACCAAAGAGCCTCTTGATGAAAGTGAAAGAGGAGAGTGAAAAAGTTGGCTTAAAGCTCAACATGCAGAAAACAAAGATCATGGCATCCAGTCCCATCACTTCATGGCAAATAAATGGAGAAACAGTAGAAACACTGCAGACAGTGACTGCAGCCATGAAATAAAAAGATGCTTACTCCTTGGAAGAAAAGTTATGACCAATCTAGACAGCATATTAAAAAGCAGAGACATTACTTTGCCAACTTTCTAGTAGTCATGTATGGATGTGAGATCTGGACTATAAAGAAAGCTGAGCACAGAAGAATGGATGCTTTTGAACTGTGGTATTGGGGAAGACTCTTGGGAGTCCCTTGGATTGTGAGGAGATCCAACCAGTCTATCCTAAAGGAAATCGGTCCTGAATATTCAATGGAAGGACTGATGCTGAAGCTGAAACTCCAGTACTTTGGCCACCGGATGTGAAGAACTACCTCATTGGTAAAGAGACCTTGATGCTAGGAAAGATTGAAGGTGGTAGGAGAAGGGGACGACAGAGGATGAGATGGTTGGATGGCATCGCCGACTCACTGGACATGAGTTTGGGTAAACTCCAGGAGTTGGTGATGGACAGGGAGGCCTGGTGTGCCGCAGTCCATGGGATCACAAAGAGCCAGACATGACTGAGCAACTGAACTGAACTGATCACTTCTCACTGCTGTCCACTTTCAAAATTAGTCTCAGTCATTTAAAGAGGGATTAATCCACAATTCCCTAGTGTGTGCTCTGTTTAAGTAATTTTTAAAAAATGTTTCCTGTCTGCAAAAAAAGTTTAATAAGTTGATTATTTTCCAATCCTCAATGCTATCCAACATTTCTTGGTGGTAGAAGAGTTCTAGAATACTTAATGAGCTGTTTTGTTTTTTTCCTCCCTTTGGTGTGAATATGTGTTGTAAGTGAGGCAGGAGGCAGGAAGTGTGTGTGTGCTCGCAAATAACAAACAATGAAAGAAAACTCTTACTAAAAATATGAAATAGTCTGCTTAAAGGGCAGAACATTTATGAAATGTTGGGGAATGTATCTGAGAGTTCACAATTTTTCTCTTAATTCTTACAATTATGGTTTATAGAGGCAGGCCAAAAGCTAATGTGGAAGGAGTAGTCCATTTGGTTATAAAGCATCAAGAAAACACAATTAATTTTAGTTAGATACACAGTCTGATTCATGCATTCTAAGCTGATTACAGTCTTTTTCTAGCACACCAAGCTCATATTTCTTTTTCTTTAGAAGAATATTTTATAATAATAAAATTGAAGCCATAAAGAATGAGATAATTAAGAGAAGAAACTTTAACATCACCTTCTGCCTAATGCCTTAGAGATGCATTTTCATCAAAACCCCACCTAAAAGGGTGCATGTTTTTAAGATTTGGCTATTTTCCTTTCAAATGCAGTGGACTGTATTACTGGCTTATTACATTTTTGCTTTTTATGAGCTGTGTGCTCCCCTCCCTAATCTCATACAATTAAATGTCATATCCCTGAGGATTCTGAAAATATTATTAAAAGTTGACACAAATATTAAATTTAACCTCTATTTCTACCTTAGTTATCATAGCCATTCTAGTAGTTATAGAGGAGAAAGGGCATGCCTTTGTCCACAAGATACCTAAAAGTCTTGTGGACTCTAAATTTGTAGGGCATCCTACAAACTCAGAAGAAAAAAGTCACATTGGCTCATGTTTTCATTTTTACCACACACACACACACACACACACACACACACACACTATCACACACGTTTCTAAAGAATTGTGATATATATGTATTGTGTGGAAAAAAATTTTTGTTGTTGTTCAGTGACTAGGTCATGTCCAAGTCTTTGAGACCCCATGGACTGCAGCAAGCCAGGCTTCCCTGTCTTTCAGTCTCCCAGAGTTTGCTCAGATTTATGTCCATTGAATCAATGATGTTATCTGACCATTTCATCCTCTGCTTTCTCCTTTTGCCTGCAGTCTTTCCCAGCATCAGGGTCTTTTTCAATGAGTTGGCTCTTTACAGCTTCAGAATCAGTCCATCCAGTGAATATTCAGGGTTGACTTCCCTTAGGATTGACTAGTTTGATCTCCTTGCAGTCTAAGGGACTCTCAGGAGTCTTCTCCAAAGCCACAGTTTGAAAGCATCAGTTCTTCAGCTTTCAACCTTCTTTAAGGTCCAACTCTCACACAAGGAACAAACTACTTTAGGGGGAAAAAATGTAGTGAACAATACTTGAGTTGAGATCATCTTTAAGTTTATCAAGTAAATAAAAATTTTCATATTTAATAATCAAACTTTTATTTTATTTCCCAGAAAGAGGGATATATACCACTATGTAAAGAATTTACCCATTCCAGTTGGGCAGGCCTGTTAACTAATCTTGACTCAGCCACAAAGGAGTTTACAACTCCTTTGTGGATAATCCCAGGGATGGGGGAGCCTGGTAGGCTGCCGTCTATGGGGTCACACAGAGTCAGACATGACTGAAGCGACTTAGCAGCAGTAGCAGCAGCAGCAGCAGCAGCAGCAGCAGCAGGCACATTAATGGAGCTATGGAATTATTTTCTAAAAGATGAATCTTTAATCCTAAATTAAAGATGAAATTTCTAAAAAATACACCAAAACAAAACATTTTATGTAGTTCACTGCTCTGTTTTTGCTTTCGTTCTATAGCCTTGGGTGTCATATGCAAGAAATCATTCTGAAGAACAATTTTAGGAAGTTTTTCCCTATATTTTTTTTCTGGAGTTTTATAGTTTCTGGTCTTAACATTTAAGTCTTTAATCCATTTTGTATATTTGTGTATTTTTGTATATGGTATAAATATGAATGCAGTTTTATTCTTTTGCAATTGGGTATTCAGTTTTCTCAATAACATTTGTTGAAGAAACTATCATTTTTTCATTGTGTATTCTTAATATTTGTATAAAAATTAACCATATATATGTGTGTTTCTTTCTTTTTTATTGGAGGAATACTGCTTTACAATGTTGTGTTGGTTTCTGCCATACAAAAATGCAAATCAGTCATGTGTGTGTATATATATATCTCCCCTCCTTTTTGAATGCCTGTCCGCTCCCCCAATCTCACCCCTGTACATGATCAGAGAGCTTCAGGCTGAGTTTCCTGTGTTATATAGCAACTTCTCACCACCAATCTGTTTTACACATTTTAGTATATATCTGTTGATGCTACTTGACACACACACAGATTTAAAGTGTGTGTGTAGTAAAGTGGACTACTTCGTCCCACTCTGCCCTTCCCCCTAGTGTGTCCACAGGTTCATTCTCTATATCTGCATCTTCATTCCTTCCCTGAAAATAGGTTCATCAGTACCATTTTTCTAGATTTCATATATACAGTATTTGTTTTTTCTCTTTCTGAGTTACTTCACTGTATAACAGGCTCTTGGTTCATCCACCTCACTACCACTGTTCCTTTTTATGGATGAGTAATATTTCATCTCATATATGTACCACATCTTCTTTATCCATTCATCTGTCTGTGGACATCTAGGTTGCTGCCATGTCCTGGCCTTTGTAAATAATGCTGCAGTGAACATTGGGGTACATATGTCAAAAATTGCCGTTTTCTCAGGATATATGCCCAGTAGTGGGATTGCTGGGTCACATGATAGATTTATTCCTAGTTTTTATTTATTTATTTTTTTTTTGAGGAATCTACATTCTATTTTCCATAATGGCTGTATCAGCTTACATTCCCACCAACAGTGCAGTCAGGTTCCCTTTCTCCACATCCTCTCCAACATTTATTGTTTGTAGATTTTTTTGATGATGGCTATTCTGACTGGTATGAGGTGATTACCTCATTGTGGTTTTGCTTTGCAGTTCTCTATAATGAGCATGTTGAGCATCTTTTCATGTGTATGTCTTCTTTGGAGAAATGTCTGCTTAGGTATTCTGCCCATTTTTTGACTGGGTTGTTTGTCTGATATTGAGCAGCATGAGCTATTTATATATTTGGAGATTAATCCTTTGTCAATTGCTTCATTTGATTTTCTCTAATTCCGAGGGTTGTCTTTTTATCTTGTTTACGTTTCCTTGGCTGTGCAAAAGTTTTTAAGTTTAATTAGGTCCCGTTTATTTACCTTTGCTTTCATTTCCATTAGTCTGGAGGTGGGTCAGAGAGAATCTTCCTGCTATTTATGTCTAAGAATGTACTGCCTATAGTTTCCTCTAAGAGCTTTATAGTTTCTGGCCTTACATTTAGGTCTTTAATCCATTTTGAGTTTATTTTTCTGTATGATGTTGGGCTTCCCTTGTGGCTCAGCTGGTAAAGAATCCACCTGCAATGCAGGAGACCTGGGTTCGATCCCTAGGTTAGGAAAATCCCGTGGAGAAGGGAAAGGCTAGGCATTCCAGTATTCTGGCCTGGAGAATTCTGTGGACTGTACAGTTCATGGGGTCACAAAGAGTCAGACACAACTAAGCAACTTTCACTTCACTTATGGTGTTAGAAAGTTTTTTTAATTTCATTCTTTTACATGTAGTTGTCCAGTTTTCCCAACACCAATTATTGAAGAGGCTGTCTTTTATCCATTGTATATTCTTGCCTCCTTTGTCAAAGATAAGGTGCCCATAGGTGTGTGGGTTAATTTCCAGGCTTTCTATCTTGCTCCATTGATCTGTGTTTCTGGTTTTGTGCCCCTGCCATACTGTCTTGACGACTGTAGCATTGTAGTATAGTCTGAAGTCATGAAGGTTGATTCTTCTGTCTGTTTTTCTTTCTCAAGATTGCTGTGACTGTTCAGAGTCTTTTGTATTTCCATACAAATTGTGAATTTTTTTGTTCTAGTTCTGTGAAAAATGCCATTGGTGATTTGATAGAGATTACACTGAGTCAGTAGGTTTCTTTGGGTAGTATAGTCATTTGAAAAATATTGATTCTTCCAGTCCAGGAACAGGGTGTCTCTGTCCATCTGTTTGTGTCATCTTTGCTTTCTTTCATCAGTGTCTTACAGTTTTCTACATACACGTTTTTTGTCTCTTTAGGTAGGTCTATTCCTAGATATTTTATTCTTTCTGTTACAATTATAAGTGGGATTGTTTCCTTAATTTCTCTTCCTTATTTTTCACTGTAATGTATAGGAATGCAAGGGTTTACTGTGTATTAATTTTATATCTTGCAACTTTACTAAATTCATTGATTAGCTCTACAAAATTTCTGGTGGCATCTTTAGGGTTTTCTATGTATAGTAACGTCATCTGCAAACAGTGAGAGTTTTACTTCTTTTTTTTTTTTTTCCCAATCTGGATTCCTTTTATTTCTTTTTCTTATGTGATTGCTGTGGTTAAGACTTCCAAAACTGTGTTGAACAATAATGGTAAGAGTGGACACCTTGTCCTGTTCCTGATCTTAGAGGAAATTATTCACTTTTGAGAATAATGTTTGCTGTAGGTTCATTGTATATGGACCTTATTATTTGGAGGTAGGCTCCTTCTATGCTTATAGGAAATAAGAAATCTATGTCAAGATAAAAAGGCATTTTAAAAAGTTGTACTTCCATACATTAGTCAATCCCTTAATTTAGAAGAAATTTTGCTTGGAAAATTTTTAAAAATCACTACAAAGAGAGAATATTTCTGCTGAATCCAGGATACCAGGCTCTATTAGAAGGGAAATACCTTCTGAGCCATAATTCTGCATCATTTTATGGCTTAGATCCATAGAAAATAGTTCATTTAAAAATAAATATCTGCCTTGTTGTTAGCAGATTTTTCTGATGAATCAGCTGGTTTTGGCTTTGTATAAAGCTCTGATCTATAGAGTTACTCAGCTTAAAAGTCACCAAATATTTTCTTAGCAGTGTGGAAACCAAAGAGCAAAGGAAACAATCATACACTATATCCTTTATACCCTTCATAAAAAAATATTATTACATAATCTAATCATTTGATTTTGCTTAATGTTAAGTTTATATAACTTGTATTCCTTATTCCAAAGTTTTGATATCAAAACTTATATAATATGGAAAAGAATATAAAACTCAGAAGTAGTAAGTAAATGTCTTCATAGCCAAAATGTAATATACCTATTACTTTCTGAGCTTAATTTTTTTATGAAAGATGATTGTTTCTATCTTATTATACTATTACAATCTCTCATTTAAACACAGGTAATTTTAGGAAAGAAAAATAAACTTTGCATATTATTTCAGAACTATTTCATCATTGAAATAAAAAGGTTATAAAAATTTGAGATTCTTCAAATTAAAAACTTTTTTCATGGTACATCTACCACTCTGAATTATTTCACCAAAGTTACTTATTCCCACTTAAAGAATATTAAGTTGTCTAAAATTCATATTCCTAGTTCAGTTCATCTAATACCCATTTCTACTTTGAATATTTTTTTATCTTGTTCCTTGCAGCTTGTATCATCCTGAGACCAACAATTTAGTAATTTCCTCACTTATGTACAAATATTCATATTCAATACTTATATGCATAATATATAACAGTGAAACAGATATTAATTGTTGTGTTACCAAGTTGTATAGTATCTAAACTTGAACAGTTTTGAGAGTGGGTTGGAAAGATGATAATAAATGCTCTCTGGACGTCAGGAGTAAACTGAGATTTGTTTCCCCAGGCAAACTGCCTTACTTGACCATCCTAATTATGTAAATTGAGTGAAGGTCAGAAGCACAGAATGTTCGAGACATTTTAGCTGGAGAAAGGAAATAAATACAAAAGGTGAAAAAAATTGTACCATGGTGTATTTTATTGAGGACTAAAGTGTTACAGTTTATATGTGTTCTCACAGGTGGGTTTCCCTTATGGTTCAGCTGGTAAAGAATCCGCCTGCAATGTGGGAGACCTAGGTTCTACCCCTGGGTTTGGGAAGATCCCCTGGAGAAGGGAAAGGCTACCCACTCCAGTATTTTGGCCTAGAGGATTCCATGGACTGTATAATCCATGGGATCACAAAGAGTCGGACACAACTGAGTGACTTTCACAGGTAATAGATATAAGCATTTGTGTTTTCAAATCTTCAATGTCAAAAATGAAAATGTTAGATATTTTGATTGTCCTGCTAGATGGTGAATATGCAGAGGAGACAAAAAGAAGAGTAAGGAAAGAAAATGCAGTATCAACATGAAATTTGAAGTCACTGACTTCAGTCTATTGAGTCCCAGGCATTTTACTATATACTGCAGACTAAAGATTCTATTTCATTCACTGTCCTTTAAAGGCTCACTCTGGTGAGAAGACCAACACACAATCAAATATTTAAATACATGGCATGTGTTATAATCAACATTCATAAAGTTGTGTAAAACATATATGATGGGGAAAGTATATCTTTGAGAATTAGGGAGATGGTTCAAAAATGTCTTTTGCTAGATACAGATGAAGGACAGTGGAGGAGAGTATAGGCTAACTATATTCCTAGAAAATGAACAGAATATTCTAAGCCAAAAAATGCCTTTGGTTATGGTTGTAGTATAGAGTACATGTTTGAAGATAGTGTAAAGGTGGAGATGGTTGCAAAGGTCATGACATGAAAGATTTTTGTATATAAAATTTGGAATTGTACTGAATTTAGTGAATGTGACAGAATGAATTTTTTTTTCCCCAGAATTTGTGGTAGGGAAGTTTTAAATAGAGTTACCCTTGAACTTCAGAAATATTACTCTTATGCTGATTATAAGAATGGATTAGGAAGTTACCATACCAGAACCAAGAGGACAATTTAGAAGGATTTTGAAGCGAGAAATAATTGAGATCTACATTAAGGAAATTTAACAAAATGTGCAACAAGAAAAGATAAACAGATATTAAGGAGGTCAGGTGAGGTGAGTTGGTTAAAATGACTTTAATGAAAATCTCAGGGTTTTTAGGGAGAATGGAGATCCAGAATGCTGTGGCATTTCTCAAAAAAGAGAGGTTGAGGCTGAAAAACCTACGGAATATTTAGGTGGAGATATCCAGTAGAAAATTAGAAACCTAAAGCTCAGGATTAAAAATCAGGATAAAAAAATCAATTAAAAACTATACTTCATATGAATTTACCTACCGTATATTTCTGAATATTATCCATCACCAGCCAGGATCATCTTCCACTCCGATGATTTTTTTTTTCAGTTAACTTATTTTTCCTCTCCATCTTTTATTGATTTTTCAAGATTCTAGTTAATATGCTTAGTTATAGACACTACTGAATTCCTGCCTGGGGGAGGGGAAAGCACTATTGTAAGAAATAAATAGAAAACATATTTTACTGTCAGCATAAACCATTTTTTCATGATTAAACAAAGATTTAAATTTGGGTCAACAAATATTTATTGAATTTATCTCCAGGCACAATGCTGGAGATAAAGAAAATGTATACTATCACTGTCAGTCATCAAAGAGTTTGCAGTTAAATCAAAGAGAATTGAAATTTAGATATATCAGTGTAAAAACAGAAGTCTGTAAGGTATCCAAGTGTTACAAAGAACCATTGATCAAATCTATCTGTGGATAGAGTTAAGTTCAAAATGGACTTGACACATGATGGTTCTAATTTTTTCATTTATTTTAGATAATTTTATTTAAATATTAAAAAATACAACTAGAGAAGAAGACATGTTTCTTACAAGTGTCCCCTAAATTTGTCGTAAAGTTTATTGACTAACCACTAGGAAAGTGAAGCTTAATAGTCATCTATGTATAATATTAATCCCTAACATTTTGTTGCAGATCATGAAAAATGCATTCATTGAAACACATGTCTTAGGTTTTTTTTTTTTTTTTTTTTTTTAATGCTGGGTTAAGTTTTATCAGCATTCTCTTACTCCACTAAAGGAATCTGAGAGCATGCATTATAACCATATGGCTTTTCTCTCATCTCAAAATAATGGTTCACATGGATTTTTATTATAAAAATAAAAACAATTGGCTACAGAGTAAGTGGTTTCTCAGAACCACACCTAACAATGATACAATATTATGAGATTGAAGGAGAAAGTAGCCAAGTTTTTCATAATGAATACCTTAAATAAAAGAAAAAATCTTTTGTTCCAAAGAGAATTCTATTTCACTTTTTCACATAAACATTCTCTCCTGTTGAAATCCAAAGTAACTTAGAAAGTTGACATAATTGTTAGTATTTGCAAATTAATTATAAAATATTTTTTGTGCAAACATATGTAAATGGATTTAAAATTCTCTTATTGGTTCTATAAAATCAAATAGACCTGTGTCTCAGGTCTATAACAGAAATATCAAATAGTGAGATTGGATACACTGTGCCTCTAATTGAATTCTCAGTAGAACTGCCTATTAAAGTTGTAAGAAGTATTTTTGTATTATGAATTATATAGGATAAAACCAAAACACAATGCTACTTTTTATGATATACATTAGAGCTGTCATAGTTCAAATATGATTCTAAATGTACTTTTAGGAGAAAAATCAATTTTAAATATTGTTTATTATGGTTAAATTTATTTAAACTATTTGATTTTATATTTGTACCTTATAGTTAATAAAAATTTTGTTTTAATATTTCTTAACAAGCCCTTTTAACTTTTCTTAAAATCCCCAAAGAATCTCATGAATTTATTCTACTTATGTTTAGAAAAAAAATAAATGTTACATACTCAGAATCAATTTCTAAAATAGAATGAATGCTGCAGTTGATGGATCTTCTTATTGGAAATAAATAAAGAAGTTATTTAGGCTTCAAATTGGTAGTAGAATTGTTATAATTTTCATACCATTAGCTCAGCTCCAATAATTCTGTACAGGATTACAATTGGAGACAGATGGTTCTGTGTCTCTAGCAATTGATTATATGATTTTGTAAACAGATAATATCAACTTGGCAGAAATCATCGTCACAACCTTTCGTTAGCATTTCAGAAAATTAGCCCCTAATCCAGTTTAGGTAGATCAAATTTAATGTGGGAGAGGACCTTTTTTTTTTTTTTTTTTTTTTTTTAATTTTATTTTATTTTTAAACTTTACATAACTGTATTAGATTTGCCAAGTATCAAAATGAATCCGCCACAGGTATACATGTGTTCCCCATCCTGAACCCTCCTCCCTCCTCCCTCCCCATTCCATCCCTCTGGGTCGTCCCACTGCACCAGCCCCAAGCATCCAGTATCGTGCATCGAACCTGGACTGGCATCTCATTTCATACATGATATTTTACATGTTTCAATGCCATTCTCCCAAATCTTCCCACCCTCTCCCTCTCCCACAGGAGAGGACCTTTTAACCTTGCAAAAGAACACAGGCAAGAGGAAAGAGCTACTGCCAGAACAGATTTTGCATGTGAACTCATACAAATTGTATCTTACCTTTACTTTTCATGTGAAGAAGTAAAACATGAATATTAATAGCACCTATTTTGTAAGCTTGTCATGAACAGTGTCTGTTTTGTAGGTTAATACCATGTAAAATTTATGACCCCATTTCTCCATTTTCTTTCTCCGATAGTTCCTAGGAACTCCAGATTCTTCTCACTCTATTATGCAAAGTAACTAAACTCCTCAGACTCTTACATTTAGGTTTTTTTTTAATCTCTCTTAAATGTACCTGAAATATACTGATTGTATTCTGATACAATACTTAGACTCTGATGAAGCTGCTTAATTAATTACTGTTCTGTAAGACCCAGTTAAGACATGAAATGTGAATGTCCTAGTTATACTTGTATGTCAAGTAGATAACACTGCTCTATTTAAGTAGAGAAGAGAGAGGAAGGCAGGCCAGCAAACTACTCCAGCTATTAATTCATCTAAGTGCTACTACCCAAGCCTTCATTTACTTAATTCTAAGCTTTATAATTCATTTCACTATAGATCCAAGGGGCTTTCCAGGTGGCGCTAGTGGTAAAAGAACCTGCCTGCCAATAGAGGAGATGTGAGAGATGCAGATTCGATCCCTAGATGTGGCAGATACCCTGGAGAAGGGCATGGTAACCCACTTCAGTATTCTTGCCTGGAGAATATCATGGACAGAGGAGCCTGATGGGCTACAGTTCATAGGTTGCAAAGAGTTGGGCACTATTGAAGCAACTAAGCACAAACACATAGATCCAAAAATGTTTAGACTCTCTCTTCCCTCTTGGCAACAGATGAGTTTCAAAATTCAAATTTAAAAATATATTTTAGAAAGTTATTTATGTTATATTATGGAATACTTCCTTATGGAAGTCTAACCAGAACTACAATTAAAATATTAAAATAATGGCATATGAATATTTACACTAAACTAACAAGTAAAATATTGTAAATAGCCTCATAACAATCTAAATCTGATCCACTTTCTTTCTTTGTCTTCATTTCTTCCTTCTTCCTATCCTTCTATCCTCACTCTCTCTGTTTCTTAACAAGTGAGAGGTTTCCTCAGTTTTCACTACTGATAGGATACATTAAAAATAGGTTATCAGAAATTTTGGGATTTGGGAATGGCAAGTAAAGGATTGTAAACTTGTATAAGAGTGGTTAAGAAATTATGAACTGAAAATTTCACTTGGACGGAAGGACAAATATTAGAATAAAATTATTTAAGGAAAGTTGTGATAAAGATTAGATTTTTTTAAAGTTCTCTTTGAGTAAAAGGCTTTTCATATACTAATTGATATATATATATATATATATATATATATATATATATATATCTGCATGTAAGCCTAGTTCATTCTCCACATGGAATGGAACAGAGACTGAACATTTGGTTTACTATAACTCAAGAAGTCAATTGTTAACTGAATAACCTCCATGCTTTCCCTGCTTAGGATGATCTTACCTTATCAGTTATATACAAATGCCTTTGATTTAATAGCTTATGCCAGATCTCCTTATCTTGTCTTAGGGAGTACCTTAGCATTAATTCATATCTTCTCTTATACCCATCTGAAACACTACTGGGATTCCTCTCACTTTTCTTTAACTTTTCAGTCGTATTCTCCTAAATAGCCCCATATAGCAAGCTGCTCTTTCAAGATTTCACATAAGCCAGAAGCTACTTTGTCTCTATTACTGCTTACAGGACCACAGAGCTTCCTTGTGACCTCTGTTCATGCCCACAGTATGTTACATTGTTCTGGTTAATCAACATTATTACACACCAACAGGATGGTACTCTCTCTCTTAATTTCTTTGAAGGTATTCCACAGAAGAATTGCTTAGACTTCTTATTCTTTAGAAAAATTATGTGTATATATATATATATATATATAATACATACACACACACACACACACACACACACACACATATATATATGTGTGTGTGTACCTTTTCTCTCAAAGAGTGACAAGGGGTTATCCACAATGAACCTGAAAGTATTTTCTCCCCTAGATCTTGTCAGGGCTAGTCCATCAGATTGGATTCTTTCTTTTACGATGGAGATTTTCCAAAGGTATTTCATTGTTAATCATATGCCTCACCCCACCATGGCTCTATCTTAAATTTTGCTTTTCAGTGCCTCCTACTTCCTAGATATGTGGCACACTTGTACCTGCCTGAAACTATCCATATTAATTATTGCATTTGGTTCAACTTCTCTGACACATCATAGACCCAATTTTGATATGCGAGAGACTCTCACTATTAACATGGCCATACTCAGTACAGGGTGGGAATGGGAAGAGTACGTAGGTGGAAAGCTTAGCATTAGTTGGATAATTCTTTTCATTCCATGCTTTGTTCATGAGAGCTGGCTACAATCCCATGTAAGGCAATGTGTCTCTCTTCCATCCTACAAAGAATCATGCTCTTAAAGAGTAATTGCTGTTGATGGAAGTGCGGTCTATTGGTGCTTTAAAAAGACTGAAAAATCAGTTAATCAGCTGTTGAGTAATATCTGTAAAGTGCTTTACTTTGTCTAAAATTATGGACTCTTGGCTAGCTACTTAAATAATTCAGTTTTCCACCAATAATACCTGTACTTTTCTACCAAAATATGTCATACTGTGCATTTGTAACCTTAATTTTGATATGCAGAATCAATACATATAACTATAAAAAATTAGTTTTAGAGTCTAGCTAGGTAAAATTCTGGACATAAATAATCTATTTTTCTTATGTCATTATAAAATATGTTTGTGATTTTTGTTAATTATTAAAGGAATCAGATAACAAAATCACTCCTTTTGTCTTAAGCTAGTAAAACAAATGTATGATGAAAAGTGTATTTGTTTACATTAGTTATTTAGTCCTATACTTATTACCCCTGAAGTTTAATGTAGAATTAAAAACAAAACTATATAACTGGCATAATTAATTGCATAGAAGTATATTTCTATATACAAAAAGCAGATAGTTATTTATATATGGCTGGTAGTCTAGTTGCTAAGTTGTGTCCAACTCTTGTGACCCCATGGACTCTAGCTTGCCAGTTTCCTCTGTCCATAGGATTCTCCAGGCAAGAATACTAGAGTGGATTGCCATTTCCTTCTCCAGGGGATCTTCCCAACCCAGGAATCGAACCTGGGTCTCCTGTCTTGCAGGCAGATTCCTTACTCTCTGAGCTAGGAGGGAAAATTATATTTGGCTAATACAACATAATTCTTCAGGATGAACTGATTAATAATAGCTTTATTTACCCCCAGTTTCACAAAGAGCATTGTATTTCAGAGATTAATAGGAGTATTAATAGGATAACTAATTTGTCAGCACCCGCCCTTAGTTATAATTATTTAGTTTCAGATAATAAAACATTTACATTTCTTAAAGACAAATATTTCATTTTAAATCTAGAGAACAGAATCTAGAATAGTTGTGCATAATGCTTTTAAAATGACACTGAAGAACAAATAAAATCAGACTCAGGTGTTTCCAAAATCTTAAGCAAATCTAAATACAAAATTCAGATTGACCTTTTTTCATACACAATGAATATTAAGATATTTAAGATAGCAGATTAAATGAAGCATTCAAACTGCTTCATTTAAAGAAATCTGAGATTGTAAATACATGATTTAGTGCCATAATTTTGGTCAAGCAAAACCTGCTTTTTAAGACAATATAAACTTTAGAGGGAGGGGGGTTCAGGATGGGGAACACAGATGGGAATCCTTCTGTGGTGGGTTCATGTTGATGTATGGCAAAACCAACACAATATTGTAAAGTAATTAACCTCCATTAAAATAAATTTATATTTAAAAAAAAACAACAGAAAAAAAGAAAAAATAAAAAAAATCAAGGTGAATTTATTTGAAAGGTTAAAATTCAAAATGAGTCTCAGAAAGGCAATGAGTCAAAATAACAAATAAAAAACAGTCAGGGGAACTGGTACCCAAGTATATACTGAGTATATACCCAGCTGGTACCCAAGTATATACTGAGAGACCAGAGCTCAATAAAGAGTAACAGATAAAATCCAAGAATTGTTAAGATTCAGTTTCTTTTCAATGCAAAGACCAATCTGGTTCCCTGCTTTCATTAACGTCTAAGCTTCACCACTGAGTACAATTTGATTCCCATGTCTTATTCCAGTCCTAGACTATAAATAGCATTATTTATAGTCAAGAGTTCTAAGGAATCAGAAACCCAGTGGTATGACAACATGCCAGCTTCCCCTGCTCCCCTAATAACTCAAAGCCAAGCTTGAGTACACACTTGCTCACTGTCTTTCTTGACAAAAGCAAGACATTTTGAGACTTGCTTCAAGTAACTTGGCCTCCTTTATAAACTTTAATGAGTACTTAATTTTTAAAAAATAAAATTGCAGTCCTGCTTTGTTTTCTTTAGAGATGAGGACATTGCCTCTGAACCTGGTTCTTTAAGATTTTTGGTTATTGTTACCAATTACAAGATAGAGTTGCCAGATAGCATGCAGTACACTCAGTTAAGTTTGAATCGAGATAAACAATGGAATTTATTTTTTTAGTATAAGTATGTCCCAAATGTTTTTTATGCTAAATTTTTTTGTTGTTTATCTGAAAGTCAAATCTAACTGGGTATTTTTACTTGCTGAACCTACTATCAGGCCTTCATGGCATTAGCATCCAGTTTAGTCCTCAGGTTATTTCTAGAACTCACTTGGTGGGCCAGTCAACTAGAGCCAGCTAATATCCCCTGAATTTTGTCATCTGTGTTACACTGTATCTCTAGAAACTAGAAGTTTCTCCTGGGACCTTCTGTGTTTATCTATCCTACCACACTCCTAGCCTGACAGAACTTTATTTCAAAAGTACTTTAAATTGCTGTAGTAAATAACTCTGATGGTCTTTCTAACATGAGCAATTGATAAAGCTTTCAAATTAATAATAAAGTTGTTTGAAGAATTTATCTTAAAAATAGATTATGATCAAAATAGGGTTATATGAATTATTATAAGCTATTATATGAAGACATGACTTTGGTCTAATTTTGCCTCTGTTCCTTGCCCTTGCCAGCTTAAATCTCAGGGGTATAGAGGTATTATATTACAGTTTAATATAGTTATGTACTGTAACCAAAACAAGAATATTGCATAATTTTTTTGGTTGCAGTACTTCAGTAAAAATGTGCTAAAAGTGACAGAAGTTTCAGATAAAGGAAACAAAAACCTTATTTTTCCTGTTTAGGACATCTGAGAACAGATTTAAATACACACACATATATGCATGAAAACTAGATCATATATGGAATGATAGCTATCAGACAGAGCCTAATTTCAGCCTATAATGTCCATGCTATTTTAAGCAGGCAATTTATTAGAGATAATTAAATAATAAATTGTAGAATCTTTGGGAAGACTGAACAAATATAATCCGTTTACCTTCTTGGAATGACTACCAAAGACACACCATTCAATTCCACCACAGAGGTGGGCAATACCACTGCTACTGTTAGGAAGCTGCCACATCCAGAATCACGCCCTCACAGCCAAAATCAGGAACCTGACATAGGAAGGTTACATAATGAGGAAGCTCTGGCTGCTGTAGATGCCATTTACATAACTACATCTCATCAATAAATCACACTGGTAAAATGGATGTCCCAGACTATGCCTCTTGACACTCAATACTGGATACTGAAACCACTGTTCATTTGCTTCAGAAAACTAAACACCTTCTTATGTGCACTTGCCAGCAGAAATGGTATTTGCATCAAAAGTTGGTTTCTGCTCACGTCCATTTAACAGTATCATGTAAGCCCAGTCTTATTGCCTGAATTTAAATCCCACTTGGAACCCCAGTTCCAGAGGTCTGGGAACTGCAGTCTGTAGTTTTCCATCTAAATGGAAAAGATACTAGAAGGAAAGTAGAGTACTTATTGAATGCCAGTCTACTATATCCATACAGGGTGCCATAATATTTTTTAAACCTGAACCATATGTTTGTGTCATATCCAACAGCCACCAGACTACAAAATGATGACATTAAATAAAATAATTTTAAGTTATGGTATATTAAACTTAATTGGTTGTGACAAATGCTGAAAAGAAATGCAGATTGGAAATTTAGAGCTTGAAGAACTGCTTAGGTGCATTCATAGATAAGTGATAGGTTTTTTACTGCAAATTAAGAATGTTTTAGATTTTGTGTTTATAATCTTTTGAGATTAATGTTCAGGACAGCATCTCTCAACTCATGTGTGAGTGCATACTCAGTCTCTCAGTCATGTCTGACGCTTTGCAACACCATGGACTGTAGCTTGCCAGTCTCCTCTGTCCATGGAATTTTCCAGGCAAGAATACTGGAGTGCGTTGCCATTTCCTACTCCAGGGGATATTTCTGACCCAGAGATTAGATCGAGCCCATGTCTTTTGCATCTCCTGCATTGGCAGGTGGATTCTTTACCACTGTGCCAAGTCTGTAATCACTTAAAGAACTTTAAACAAAATGCCAATATTCAGGCTACTTTGATTTATTCAGTCAGAATTTCTGTGTGCTTAAAGATCCATGGGTTAATCTAATATGCATCCAGCTTGAGCATCACTTGCTTCACATGAAAATCAGTCCTTCTGGAGACACATCTCCATTAACTTAAAACAGAAAGGCTGTTGAACCCATGGGTCTCATCTAGAATAGTATTTACTATGATTATTAAAAATGGAGTATATATAGAGATATAGGTTTTATTTTTAAGTACTAATCACTAGATTACAAATGAGAGCTATATAGAGTACTTTATGATCACAAATTAGACTTGATTTGAAATTAACTTCAGAAATGGAAATTCTGATTTTGCATGGACTAATATATACATTGATTTAGATGAAAGGCATTACATTTTGTGGAAAAAACAAACTTTCCTTAAAATTATTTCCTTATAATAATTCTGTGATTTAAGAAAAAAGTGATCATCTGTTAAAAATAGGCTGTATAAAGCTGTATAGTCTCATGGTCATTTTTTATTATCACACATAAAATATAAATACATATTTTAAAATTATGACAGAGTACAAGAAAATTGTTAACATTTTGTAAAAATTAAATATGAATTCTTCTAAAATTCAACATTTAGCATGGTGTTGCACACTATAAACATCTAATAAACTGTTTTCTTAGTAGATTCATATTAGAATTATGCAGCAAGGGAAAAGAAAATCACTTCCAGGAGAGAAAAAGCACATTACTCATCTTCTTGAAATTCTCTTTACATAAACCAAAGCGCGTTTCTACACAGTATTAAGTAGTTTTCTGGGGTGGAGTCTCATTCCTTGTATTTTTCTGCATTCCATCATCATTTATCAAATGTCCCAACTTGGATTTTGGAAATATTGATCATACACATTGCTTAATAAACCTTTCAAACTTTATGAGTAAATAGGCAAAAAGGGAAAAGATTGCAAATTGTAAAATTAAGGGGATGGTACAGTGATGAAAGATAAAAGAATATCAATGTACTGGATCTAAATAATCTCTTCAGTGATTTATAATATTAAAGATAACAATTAAAAATAATACAAACCTCACGTTTTTCTTTAAGATTTGGCTTATTCTTATTTTCATCCATTTTTTAAATGCACAAAACTGAAATTTTTAACAGCCTAATTTAAAAAGTACCTAGTTTTCTACCTAGTTTGATCTAGTCAACAGGGTTCCTCATGGCAAAAACAAATAAGCTTTAATATTCACAAGTAGGGGCTTCCTGGGTAGCTCAGCTGGTAAAGAATCCACCTGCGATTCAGGAGATCCCAGTTAAATTCATGGATTGGGAAGTTCCCCTAGAGAAGGGATAGGCTACCCACTCCAGTATTCTTAGACTTCCCTGGTGGCTTGGATGGTAAAGAATGCACCTCAGTGTGGGAGACCTGGGTTCGGTATCTGGCTTGGGAAGATCGCCTGGAGGAGGGCATAGCAACCCACTCCAGTATTCTTGCCTGGAGAAACCCCATGGATGGAAGAACCTGGTGGGCTACATTCCATGGGATGGCAAAGAGTCAGACATGACTAAACACTGCACAGCAGCATTCACAAGTAAGTCTATTTGAGCTTTGATGATTTATTGGCTTTTGTCCCTATGTTCTTATTCCCCCTGAAAAAATATTTACAATATTTAGGCATTTGAACTATTTTGATTACATTCTCTCCCCCTTAGACTACTCTATGTAAACAAGTAGCTGATATGAAACTAAATTTTTCCAGAAGACATTGTGGGTTGGGTTGCTCAATATCCACTCAACTCCCTTCTAGCATGCCATTCTAAATATGGTCAATGTTTGAAAAACAAAAAGTAAATGTAAGAGACCCCTTTGCAGCCACTGTTTTAGACTCTTCCAAACAGAAAATCTAGTAGAGAATTAGGAGAAGGAACAACTTGAGCTACAGGAGTAGATAGGTACAATGTGTGAATATGTAAGAGCAGGCATTTTGTTATGTGACAGCTCCAAGCAGAGATTCTAGCATCTGGTTCTTGTTGTCGTAGATGCCAAGTGGCATGAGCCAAGGCCTGTACTGTTTCCACCAGAACAGCCTTGCAGTTGAATGCTTACCTTGGCTGCCTTTGTTCTAGCTGCATCTAGCCACTCTCCCGCCTCTAAATACTTTAAAGTTGCTATCAGTCACACAGCCTGTTGTGATAAATCTTTTTGTGCTTAAAATAGTTGAGCACAAAGTTAACCCAGTTAAAATGGATTTTGTTGTCTTCTTACTGAAATGCTGACCAAAGAATCAGCTAAAGATGTTTGGTAGCAGTTCGTACTTAAACACTTTAGGAAATTGGGAAGATGGCACAGCAAAAAAGGCAGTACAATTACCCTGAAACATAGTCCAGAAGTAGTTGCATTTTGACTTGATATCTCAACAGAAGTTTCTCCCATCAACTTCATTGTCTTACAGGACTTTCTGTCTTTAAGTGACCTCACCCATAAAATTTTCCTTGGTTGTGTGTTCAACCTTAACTAAAAATAGGCATGCAGGTTTTTTCAGCACTGTTTACTTGACAACAGACAGGATTTGAAGTCTCTTTGCCTCAAGTCTTTTCAGTCAGTGAGTGGAATCACCCACAGATTTATACATTTATTCACTTTAGTCCCAATAAGAGACTTAGCTTCTGATTATAATTTGGTTTGACTCCATATGTTGGGCTAGGTGCCTACATAAATCCCCTTGCTTTAGGACCTAGTTTCTCTAAAACTAGGTCTCTTTCTCTATTTTCTTAGAGGAAATAGAAATTATATTATTTTCTCTTTTGGCCACTGAGGCTCTTTTCTACAAAAGTTGACTCATATATCTTATGCTATCATTTTTACAGAGCAAATTTTTTAAATAGAAATAACTGTTACTTCAGTTGAAACAATGAGTTTAGTTGTTAGTTGCCAATGTAACATAATAAAATGGCAAATTATTTGTGTATAAGCATGATTTGCCTGAATGCTTGGCAACTCTTGATAAGGGGCATGATCATACTTACTTAGCTCGATATAATCAGTGGTGCTCTCTACATATCTCCCCAGCTCAGATTTCCATAAATAAAAATAATCCAAGTTTTTAGTGGATAATTAATCTATCAAGTCAACCTGATCCTATTATGGCTATGATTGCGTTATAGTTGTTAGTAGCAGCAAATACAAAATAAGACAAGATAGTTTATCACTGTAAAATTATAGCAATAGGAGCTAAAACTATCCTTAAAATAATATAGTATACATTTATAAGGGGTTTAAAAGATATAGAAACTAATGAGACACCACAATTTCCCTCTGCCGATCTTGCCTCACCACGTCTCAGTACATATAATCTCTACATCTTTAGTTAAAAGATGTAGTAAAATGCAGCTCTCCTTTTCAGAGTCTGTATTATTCTAGCTGTAGCAAACAAACTGAAAAGGACAGAATATTGAAATATTACACGGCTACTCTGTTGACTTCCTTAGCAAGTGCTATCCCAAACTTGATGTCCTATAACCCTGAAGATATATGTCTTCTAGTGGTATTGGGGTTGGAAAACCATCCCTGGCGTAATAAGATCAAGTATGATCAGTGTGATTGTGACATTCTGGCCCAGCTTCACTCAAGGTCTTTTATGACACAGACTCCACAATCTCAGTTAAAATTGAAAACCACGGTTTAATGAATCTGTATTTTAATACTTAGAAAGAACATGATCCATGGACTAGTATTATCTGTACACTCACAAGGAAGTCATTAAATGACTTTGATGAGAAGTTAAAATATTTAGGAATGTTTTTATTTTGGAAGAATGTACTCCTAATCTAATTATAAGACTATGTTGCTAAAATCATGGCTGGGTACCAGGTAGTTCCTACACATCATTGTCTATTCTGATAACTGTTAGACAGGAGAATGTATTAAAAGAGGTCAGGAGATATTTTCACTTCACTTCCAAATCTGTGAGAACACATCTAATTTCAGTCTATGTCTCTAGCATCCTAACTTTAAGAGATTTTAAAAGGTAAATTTACAGTTTGGCACATCTCTGGAACTGGCAGGCAGTCTCAAGGAGGATAATAGTGAGATTGATCAAATTAATATGCAGTTTTCACACAAGTTGTTGTTGTTCCAGTTGCTCCATCATGACTGACTCTTTACAACCCCATGGACTACAGCATGCCAGGCTTCCCTGTCTACCATTTCCTGGAACTTGCTCAAACTCATGTCCATTGAGTTAGTTATGCCATCCAATCATCTAGTCCTCTATCATCCCCTTCTCCTCCTGCCTTCAGTCTTTCCCAGCATTGGGTTCTTTTCTAATGAGTCAGCTCTTTGTATAATGAGTCACCTCTTTGTATCAGGTGGCCAAAGTTTTGGAGCTTCAGCTTCAACATCAGTCCTTTTAATGAATATTCAGGATTGATTCCCCTTAGGATTAACTGGTTTGATCTCCTTGCAGTCCAAGGGACTCTGAAGAGTCTTCTCCAACACAACAGCTCAAAAGTATCAATTCTTCGATATCCAGTCTTCTTTATGGTCCAACACTCATATCCATACATGACTTATGGAAAAATAAAATTTCACACAAATAGTATTAATATCTATAGACTAAGCCTAGCCCCTAGACTACAATGTGCATGTCTATATAATGATCATTGTTAACATCAGTGAAGATTCGGAATTTGGAAACCAAACAATTTGCATTCCAGGAGCACCCGCCAAGTGTGAAGTCCATACCAAGGAACATCCAAGCACTGATAATATGACTCAGGAATTTACTACTTTTTGTAGAATAAAAATGTGGGAGGTCTGAAATGTTACATTAGAATCAAGCGTGCCTGTAAGACAAGGTGAATAACAATAGTATTGTGCTGGAGGTCTGAAAATGTAATTTTTAGTGTTTTAATTTATTGTTTTGCTTTTTATATCAATGGAATATTTTATGTAACAGTGTTAGGAAACCCTAAGAGTTCACACTCTGTTAATTTCTTTAACCGTTTAACATTCTTAACAAATGAATGTTAAAAAGTAATCAGACTTCAAAGTCTTCAATATACTTCTAAGTATGTATATTAGTCAGAAAGCCTGTTTATGTTTCATAGTATGTTTCATTTGCTCACTACAAGTAAGTTACAATGAGTTATAGACAATTCTTACATATTCTATAGCATGAATACACTCTCAGTATCAAGTACTTACTGGCTAGCAACAGTAAATTGAAAAGTAATAAGCAGGCCTTCAATAAGACTGTATTTTATTGCTGTAAATTTACTCAAGGATGTTCTCACCATGAAAGAAAAATTAAAAAAGTAAAACTACAACAATCCAAGAGCAATTGAATTCAAACAAGATATAGAACAAATAGAAAACCAACTTTGAACCACAGTGCCCCTGGCATATAGAATAGGCTGTAAGTGGATTTTTAAAATAAGCATCTAAAATTTTTTGATTTAAAGAAAAGATCTACTTCAGAATTGAAGAGACATTGCAGGGACAACTGGATAAAGATACGTGTCTCTGTTCTGGGACACTCAGATGTGTTAAGACTGACTATTTTGAATGTGTCTATTTAGCATGTTTGGGTATGAAAGTGAGATATTAAGATAGTGTATATATGTTCACATCTCTCCCAAGAACAAACATTTATTCTCCAGGACAATTAAAAAAAAAAGATAGTGTATATAACGGTTATCACATAAAATTGCTAAATAAAAATAACATACAGCTATTCTACTTCTGTCATGGAGTGGATCAAATACATTCATTTTTTTCTGTTAATATTTTATCATATACATACATGTTATTTTAAGAGATTATTAAATTAGACATCAGTCTGTGTGTGATGGTATTTAATCATAAGATAAATGCTGTATATATATCCAGTCCCGTCACTTCATGGCAAATAGATGGGGAAAAAATGGAAACAGTGACAGATTTTATTTTCTTGGGTTCCAAAATCAGGTGACTGCAGCCAGGAAATTAAAAGATGCTTGCTCCTTGGAAGAAAAGCTATGATGAAACTAGACAGTGTATTAAAAAGCAGAGACATCACTTGGCTGACAAAGGTCCATCTAGTCAAAGCTGTGGTTTTTTCAGTAGTCATGTACAGATGTGAAAGTTGGACCATAAAGAAGACTGAGCACAGAAGAATTTATGCTTTTGAACTGTGGTGCTGGAGAAGACTCTTGAGAGTCACTTCAACAGCAAGCAGATCAAACCAGTCAACATTAAATGAAATCAACCTTGAATATTCATTTGGAAGAACTGATGCTGAAGATGAAGCTCCAGTACTTAGGTCACCTGGTGGAAAGAGCCAAATCATTGGAAAAGACCTTGATGCTGGGAAAGATTGAGGGCAAGAGAAGGGAGCAACAGAGCATAATATGGTTGGATGGCATCCGTGACTCAATGGACATGAGTTTGAGCAAACTCTGGCAAATAGTGAAGGACAGGAAAGCCTGGTGTGCTGCAGTTCATGGGGTCATAAAGAGTCGGACATGACTTAGTGACTGAACAGCAACATCTCAATATGGTTTGATAGTATTCAAGTATTAAAACATATATTTTCATCTCTAAGAGACTTTTAAAGTAAAGTATTATATAACATGAAGCACTCAAAATGAGAAAGGAAGGCTTGACAGAAGAGATGTAATCATAAGCTTGAGAATAAAATGACTTTGCTAAAAAAAAAAAAAAAAAAAAAAGACTTTGCTGAGGGATCCGAAAAGCTGTGAGATACAGGAAAGTCTGGTAAGTGGATTCTTCTGCAGGATACTTAAAAGGAGATATAATTAGTGGTATGAAATACCAGGATACAATTTACCAAGAACATGATTCTAAGAAAATAGGACTTTTATAATCAGGCAGAAAGCTGCTAATAATTACTATGACCAATATATATGCCATGAGTTGTAAAATATCTGCCCCTGTTGAAATTTGTATCCTGTAGATGTCATCAACCTTGTGAATTTATAAAGGATCCCTTTAAGCTGGAATGGAAAAAAAAAGCTTCAGACCATATACCCTGGTTCTCAATTGCCTCAGTTTAGAATGTGATTGTTTTAACAAATTAAACTGTCTTGGATAATCTAGCTTCTCTTATTTACAGATCAGGAACACCTAGAAATATTATAGTGCATATGTGTTGTGTGCTCATTCATGTCTGACTCTTTGTGACCCCATGGAGCCCACCAGGCTCCTCTGCCCGTGGAACTTTCCAGGCAAGCATACTGGAGTGGGTACGATTTCCTACTCCAGGAGATCTTCCCAATGCAGAGATAGAACCTGCGTCTGGTGTTTCCTGCATTGGCCACAGGTTATTTACCACTGCACTATGTGGAAAGCTCAGAAATTGTGTGTCTGTGTGTGTGTGTCTGTGTGTGTGTCTGTGTGCTCAGTCATGTTCAACTCTTTGCAACCCTTTGGACTGTAACACACCAGACTCCTGTGTCCATGGGATTTTTCAGGCAAGAATGCTGAAATGGGTTGCCATTTCCTCCTCCAGGGGATTTTCCTGACCCAGGGATCAAATCCATGTGTCCTGCATCTCCTGCATTGCAGGCAGATTCTTCACCTGGTGAGGCATCGGGGAAGCCTAGCTCAGAATAATTATAAGACTCACCTAACCACAGTTAGGATTAAGTATTAAGGTTAGGTATTAGTCTTTCTGCCTCCTAATTTAGAGATCTTTTTATTGCACCACATTTGAGAGCAGGCCTGCAGGCCTGAGAAATACCTATGTGGAAAAAATATTTTTTTCTCTGTCTACAGTCCATTTACAGTATATGTTGATATTCCTGCCTGAAACAATTGACTATCAATTTACTCATGTAAATTCATCTGAGTTACTATGAATCTTATATCTCTCTTTTCACTTTTGTTTTATTAATTATTGAATATGAATTGATTCCAATGAATATCAAATATGTGAAAAGTATAAACTGTTATACAATTAAAAGCTGTAGGTTCACTGTCCATTTTAAGGAAACTTCAAATAAAACCATTGCCTGGAAATTTTTTAATTTCTGTTCCTTGGCTTTTCTTTAATATTATGCTACAAAAGTTAATATTACAAAATAAAATCTTATTGAAATTACACCTTGGGGGCATAATTTAACAGTCTATTTTGAAATGTTACAATTCATTAATCTAAAATTGAAATCATTCCAAAAACTGGAAAAAAGTATTGATTAAAGAGGCCTTTTAATATTTCTGTATATTTGTTCTATGAAATTAAGTTGGGTGGGTTCTAAGTGAAATTAAGGTTGGGAAAAATAGAAAAACAAAACAAAAAAACACAGATAGTGCAGTATTTCAACCTGTGAGATAAAAAAAGGCCAATGAGTAAAGTCAAAGTATTTCCCTTGCTCTCTGAAGGGACTCACTTTCCCAAGCACAGCATTAGGAGAGGGTAGCCAAATAGTGCACAGTGATCTTGCTGAGGGGTGAAACAGATCACCACTACTGAGCTGGCTAGAATGTGCTTGGCAAGATAACAGAGAAGGGAGCTGTGTATAAATGAAGCTCCAAAATTTTACATAAAGGTCCCCTTGGGAATGTTGCTGAATAGTAGACTGTATATGTACAGGGAGAAACTTCACAAATTTAGGTAAAGAACAGCTACTGGGGAAAATGTATCAAAAGAAAGAAAGAAGAAAAAACTATATGGAACTGTAAACTGAAGAAGTACCTGAGCTCATATAAACCTTGGCTATGTTTAATACTGAGATTCTAGAGTGGAGAGACATCATCAAAAACTCAGATCCCTAAGAAGTGAGCTCAGGCAGTCCATATCTAAATAAAGAGCTTATCTGTTTTAAAGTAAAAGCTATCAGTTCAGTTCAACTGCTCAGTCATATCCAACTCTTTGTGATCCCATGGACTGTGGCATGCCAGGCTTCCATGTCCATCACTAACTCCCAGAACTTGCTCAAACTCATGTCCATTGAATTGGTGATGCCATCCAACCATCTCATCCTGTCATCCTCTTCTCCTCTTGCTTTCCATCTTTCCCAGCATCAGGGTCTTTTCTAATGAGTCAGTTCTTCTCATCACGAGACCAAAGTATTGGAGTTTCAGCTTCAACATCAGTCCTTCCATTGAATATTCAGGACTGATTTCCTTTAGGATTGACAGGTTGGATCTCCTTGTAGTCCAAGGGACTCTCAAGAGTCTTCTCCAACATTACAGTTTAAAAGCATCAATTCTGCACTCAGCTTTCTTCATAGTCCGGCTCTCACACCCATACATGACTACTGGAAAAACCATAGCCTTGACTAGACAGACCTTTGCTGGCAAAGTAATGTCTCTGCTTTTTAATATGCTGTCTAGCTTGGTCTTAACTTTTCTTCCAAGGAGCAAGCATCTTTTAATTTCATGGCTGCAGTCACCATCTGCAGTGGTTTTGGAGCCCAAGAAAATAAAGTCTGTCACTCTTTCCATTGCTTCACTGTCTATTTCCCATGAAGTGATGGGGCCAGATTCCATGATCTTAGTTTTCTGAATGTTGAGTTTTAAGCCAACTTTTTCACTCTCTTTCACTTTCATCAAGAGGCTCTTTAGTTCTTCACTTTCTGCCTTAAGGGTGGTGTCATCTGCATATCTGAAGTTATTGATATTTCTCCCAGCTAATTGAATCCAGCTTGTGCTTCATCTAGCCCGGCATTTCACATGATGTACTCTGCATATAAGTTAAATAAGCAAGATGGCGATATACAGCTTTGATGTACTTCTTTCCCAATTTGAAACCAGTCCGTTGTTCCATATCCTATTCTAAGTGATGGTTCTTGGCCTGCATACAGGTTTCTCAGGAGGCAGGTAAGGTGGTCTGATATTCCCATCTCTTTAATAATTTTCCATAGTTTTTTGTGATCAACATAGTCAAAAGCTTTAGCATAGTCAATAAAGCAGAGTAGATGTTTTTCTGGAATTCTCTCGATTGTTCTATGATCCAACGAATGTTGGCAATTTGATCTCTGGCTCCTCTGCCTTTTCAAAATCCAGCTTGGACATCTGGAAGTTCATGATTCACATATCGCTGAAGCCTCGCTTGGAGAATTTGGGGCATTACTTTGCTAGTGCGTGAGATGAGTGCAATTGTGCGGTAGTTGAGCATTCTTTGGCATTGCCTTTATTTGGGATTGGAATGAAAACTCACCTTTTCCAGTCCTGTGACCACTGCTGAATTTTCCAAATTTGCTGACATATTGAGTGCAGCACTTTCACAACATCATCTTTTAGGATTTGAAATAGCTCAAATGGAATTTCATCACCTCCACTAGCTTTGTTTGTAGTGATGTTTCCTAAGGCCCATTTGAGTTCACATTCCAGGATGTCTGGCTCTGGGTGAGTGATCACACCATTGTGGTTATCTGGCTCATGAAGATATTGTTTGTATAGTTCTTCTCTGTATTTTTGCCACCTCTTCTTAATATCTCCTGCTTCTTTTAGGTCCCTACCATGTCTGTCCTTGATGGAGCCCCTCTTTGCATGAAATGTTCCCTTGGTATCTCTAATTTTCTTGAAGAGATCTCTAGTCTTTCCCATTCTATTGTTTTCCTGTATTTGTTTGCAATGATCACTGAGGAAGGCTTTATTTTCTCTCCTTGCTATTCTTTGGAACTCTGCATTCAATAGGGTATATCTTTCCTTTTCTCCATTGTCTTTAGCTTCTCTTCTTTTTCCAGCTATTTGCAAGGCCTCCTCAGACAACCATTTTGCCTTTTTGTATTTCTTTTTCTTGGGAATGGTTTTGATCCCTGCCTCCTGTACAATGTCACGAACCTCTGCCCATAATTCTTCAGGGACTCTGTCTGTCAGATTTAATCCCTTGAAACTATTTGTCACTTCCACTGTATAATCATAAGGGATTTGATTTAGGTTATACCTGAATGGTCTTTGGAGAAGGAAATGGCAACCGACTCCAGTGTTCTTGCCTGGAGAATCCCAGGGACGGCAGAGCCTGGCGGGCTGCCGTCTCTGGGGTTGCACAGAGTCCGACACAACTGAAGCGACTTAGCAGCAGCAGCAGCAGCATACCTGAATGGTCTAGTGGTTTTCCCTACTTTATTCAATTTTAGTCTGAATTTGGCAATAAGAATTTCATGACCTAAGCCACAGTCAGCTCCTGGTCTTGTTTTTTCTGACTGTATTGAGCTTCTCCATCTTTGGCTGCAAAGAATATAATGAATCTGATTTTTGTATTGACCATCCAGTGATGTCCATGTGTAGAGTCTTCTCTTGTGTTTTTGGAAGAGGATGTTTTATATGACCAGTGTATTCTCTTGACAAAACTCTGTTAGCATTTGCCCCTGCTTCCTTTTGTACATTTTGCAAAACAAATTTGCCTGTTACTCCAGGTATCTCTTGATTTCCTACTTTTGCATTCCAGCCCCCTATAAGGATAAGGACATCTTTTTTGGGTGTTAGTTCTAGAAGTTCTTGTGGGTCTTCATAGAAGTGTTCAATTCAGCTTCTTTAGCATTACTGGTCGGGGCATAGACTTGGATTACTGTGATATTGAATGGTTTGTCATTTTTAAGATTGCACCCAAGTACTGCATTTCTGACTCTTTTGTTGACTATGATGGCTACTCCATTTCTTCTAAGGGAGTCTTGCCCACAGTAGTAGATATAATGGTCATCTGAGTTAAATTCACCCATTCCAGTCCATTTTAGTTCACTGATTCCTGAAATGTTGACATTAACTCTTGCCATCTGCTGTTTGACTGCTTCCCATTTGCCTTGTTTCATGGACCTAACATTCCAGGTTCCTATGCAATATTGCTTTTTACAGCGTTGGACTGTACTTCCATCACCAGTCATATCCACAATAGGGCATTATTTTTGCTTTGGCTCCATTTCTTCATTCTCTCTGATGTTATTTCTCTACTCTTCTCCAGTAGCATATAAGGCACCTACCGACCTGGGAAGTTCATCTTTCAATGTCATATCTTTTGCCTTTCATACTGTTCATGGGGTTCTGATGGCAAGAACATTGAAGTGGTTTGCTATCCCCTTCTCCAAAGGACCACGTATTGTCAGAACTCCCCAACATGACCTGTCTGTCTTGGGTGGCCCTACATGGCATGGCTCATAGTTTCATTGAGTTAGACAAGGCTGTTGTCCACGTGATCAGTTTGATTAGTTTGCTGTGATTGTGGTTTTAATTCTATCTGCCCTCTGAGGAATAATGAGAAGAGGCTTATGGAAACTTCCTGATGGGAGAGACTGACTGTGGGGAAAACTGGGTCTTGTTCTGAATGGCAGGGCCATGCTTGGTAAATCTTTAATCCAATTTTCTGTAGATAAGCCAGGCTATGTTCCCATGTTGTTTGACCTGCTACCATACTATGGTTGAGGTAATGATGAAAATGGGAACCTCCTTCAAAATGTCCAGTGCGTGCACTGCCACACTCAGTGCTCCAGAACCTGCCGCAGGCCACCGCCAACCCATGCCTCCACCAGGGACTCCTGGACACTCACAAGCAAGTCTAGGTCAGTCTTTTGTGGGGTCACTGCACCTTTCTCCTGGGTCCTGGTATGCAGATGGTTTTGTGTGTGCCCTCAAAGAGCCTGCTTCCCTAGCCCTGTGTAAGTTCTGGTGACTCATTTGTGGGGTTAATGGCAACCTCCTCTAAGAGGGCTTAGGCCACCTCTAGGTCTACTGCACCCAAAGCCCCTACCCCTGTGGCTGAACACTGCTGACCCGTACCTCCCCAGGAGACACTCAAACACTCAAAGGCAGGTCTGGCTTATCTCTGTGGGGTCTCCTGGTGTGCATAAGGTTTTGTTTGAGCCTTGTGAGCATCACTGGCAGATATGGGGTTTGATTCTAAATCGCCCCTCCTACAGTCTTTCTGGGGCTTCATCTTTGCCCTTGGACGTGGGGTATCTTTTTTTGATAGGATCCAACATTCTCCTGTTGTTGATTGTTCAGCAGTGAGTTGTAATTTTGGAGTTCTCATAGGAGAAGATGAGAGCACATCCTTCTACTCCACCATTTTGTTGGGTGTCAAATTGCTTCAGTCATGTCTGATTCTGTGACCCTATAAACTGTAGCCCACCAGGCTACTCTGTTCATGGGGTTCTTCAGGCAAGAATATCAGAGTGGGTTCCCATGCCCTTCTCCAGGGGACAAAGCTATTAAGAACCCCCCAAAGCAAAATTAAAAACAAACATAAAACTGTTCAAGCTGATTCATAAATAAAGTAACAGCTTTCCAGAAAAAAGCTCAGCATTCTGGAGGAAGATAAGAAAATCCAAATACTTAATAATTAGCATAGCTATAACCAACCATGTATAATCAACATAGTAGTAGTAAAGGAGTAATAAAATGTAACATATAACTCAGATAAAAATATCAGTTACTGCTACTAGAATTAAAAATAATAGATGTTATTGATTATCTGATGGAAAAGCACAGATTTTTATAGATATAAATAGATAAGTTTATCTTGCTATTGTTTAGTCATGTCTGAGTCTTTTGCAACCCCATGAATGGTAGCCCACCTGGCTCCTCTGTCTATGGGGTTTTCAGGGAAGAATACTGAAGTGGGTTGCCATTTCCTTCTCCAGGAAAATATGTTTTTAGGTAAAGATAAATGCTATTATATAAATATGTAAGCTATTATAAATATATCTCAAGAACTTGAAGCACAGCAAGAACATAAAAAGCAAATAGGAAAATATCAGTAGAGAAATAGAAACCATATATTTACAAAAATTAAAATTCCAGAACTAAATATATCACATCTGAATGAAGCATTCACTGAATGAGCTCAACAACAGATTAGGCACTTCAATAGAAAAGGTCAGCGATCTTGGAGAAAATAAAATAGGAACCATACAAACTAAAGTGTAGAGAAAAAACACCTGAAGAAAAAAAAGGACGAGATTGGCAGGAAAATATCAAGTAAATGAATGCATATATAATTGGAATGCCAGAGGAAATTCAGAAAGAAGAAAATTTTGGAGAACTATCAGTTGAATGCTTTCTAAATATGATAACAAAGATATAATATGAGCGGTTTCCCTGGTGGCTCAGTAGTAAAGACTCCACCTGCCAATGCAGTAGATAATGGGTTCCATCCCTGGTTCAGGAAGCTCCCACATGCCACGGAGCAACTAAGCCCAGGAGCACCACAACTACTGAACCTGTGCTCTAGAGCTCAGGAGCTGCAGCTACTGAGCCTTCATTCCCTAGAGCCCATGCTCAACAATAAGAGAAGTCACTGCAGTGAGAAGCTTGCACACCACAACTAGAGAGTATTCCTCTCTTGTCATAACTAAGGAAAAGTCCATGCAACAACAAAGACCCAGCATAGCCAATAAATAAATAAATTTTAAAATAACCTCAAATTAAAGGAAAAATAAGTAAAAATTAAACCACAGCAATACATATTATAATCAAATTTAGAAAGCCAGAAAGAAAGTAAAAATTTATGTTGATGTATGACAGAAATCAAACCAATATTGTAAAGCAATCATTGATCAATTAAAAATAAATAAATAAAAATCTTAAAGCAACTAGAGATAAAACAGATGTATTATCATATCAAAGATAAGTGTCCCCTGATTTTTCCAGAGAAATAATACAAGCCAGAAGAAAATGCAATCACATCATTAAAGCATTGGAAAGAAAGAATATATATCCTACAAATTATAAGGCCAACACATTTTCAACAAATAAATATATTGTCTAAAGTCCTGGCCTATAAGAAATGATAAAGTTTTTGAGAGTAAATGAAAATGATATCAGATACAAAACTCAGATCTATACAAACAAATGAAGAGTGTCAAAGTAGTAAACTTATATATATGTGTAAATAATTATTTCTCATTTAATTAAAAAATTTTTTCTTATTTCTTAAATCTTTCAAATGAATTTTAAAATATTTGATAGTAATATATTTTAGGGTTATATGTATAATTAAAACTTCTGACATGAAGGACAAGAGTGAGAAAAATGGAGATATACTCTTTTAAGATTTTTAGATTATGAAGTTACATAATATTTAGAGGGTTTCCCAGATGGCTCCACTGGTAAAGAATCTGCCTGCCAAGCAGGAGATGTGGATTCAATCCCTGTGTAGAGAAGATGCCTTCGAGATGGAAATGGTAGTCCACTCTAGTTTTCTTGCCTCGGAATAATGAATAATTGAAAAATGAAATACATTTTATATTATTTTTGGTAGCAAAACCTCCATACTAAAACTACAAAAGATTGAATAGGAAAATTTAAGACCTAAATAGTTTTAACAGTGAGGTAGCATTTGAGGGTAAAATACGTGTAGAACTGATAAAGGTAACTAGAAGTTGAATGGTCATCAAAGGCACTTGCCACAAGAAGGTTGCTTGAGATGTTACTTTTCCTGCATGAGAGGATATTCATGATATAAAATTTTTGTTTCATATTAACACGGTTCAGCAGATCATTGTGTATATGCGTATTTTCCTGTCCCATATACACTTTTTTTTTCTAAGCTTTGTTAAACTCTCTGTAAACCTCTTGTCTTTCAGCTCCTTAACTTGCGGCTGATATCTCCCGAGCTATCTCATACTTAACCCCACCTTTTCTCTATTATTTAGCATCAGATCTAGTTCTGCACTGAAGTGTTTTGTAGATATACACGTGCCAAGGTAGCCATATTTCCATGTATTTAATGAGAGACTTTGCAGTTTCAGGAATGACTGATATATTTGTGAGGCATAATTTCTAAATTAAACAAAAAGAAAGGTACTTGAGTGTGTAGCACTGACTGGTTCAAAATTGGGAAACAAGTACAACACCCTGCTTATTTAATTTATATGAAGAGTACATCATGGAAGATTCTGGACTGGATAAATTACAAGCTACAATAAAGATTGCTAGGAGAAATAACAACCTCAGATATGCAGATGACACCACTCTTATGGCAGAAAGTGAAATGGAACTGAAGAGCCTCTTGATGAAGGTGAAAAAGGAGAATGAAAAGTCTTGCTTGAAACTCAACATTAGAGAAAATTAGATCATGGCATCTGGTCCCATAACTTCATGGCAAATAGAAGGGGAAAAGCAGAAGCAGTGACAGACTTTCTTTTCTTGGACTATGGATGGTGACTGCAGCCATGAAATTAAAATATACTTACTCCTTGGAAGAAAAGCTATGAAAAACCTAGATAGCATATTTAAAAAAAGAGTCATTATTTTGCTGAAAAAGGTCCATATAGTCACAACTATGGTTTTTCCAGTAATCAAGTATGGATGTGAGAGCTGGACCATAAAGAAGGCTGAGCACTGAAGAAATGATGCTTTCAAATTGTGGTGCTGGAGAAGATTCTTGAGAGTCCCTGGAACAGCAAAGAGAACCAACCAATCAATCTTAAAGAAAATCAACCTTGAATATTCATTGGAAGTACTGGTGCTGAACCTGAAGCTCCAATACTTGGGCCACCTGATTCAAAGAGGAACTGACTCATTGGAAAACACCCTGATCCTGGGAAAGATTGAAAGCAAAAGGAGAAGGGGGCAGGAGAGGATAAGATGGTTAGATTGAGTCACTGATTCAATGGACGTGGATCTGAGCAAACTCCAGGAGTTAGTGGAGGACAGAGGAGCCTGGCATGCTACAGTCCATGGGGTCACAAAGAGTCAGACATGACTCAGTGATTGAGCAACAACAACAGCAACTTGGATGTGTATGCTAATCTTTCCTTCAGTAAACTATAGTGCTTCATTATAAAGTGACTATGGGTTTTAGACCAACCAGAAAAAAAGCACTATAATGAGTTTTGGCCCAGATCAACTTGCAATGTGTCTTGAGATTTTGCTTTTTCATGCCACACTGATTTTGACTTGATTTACTCTTCATTTCCTATTTCCTACCTTCTTGTTATGTTTTGAGGTTTGGGGATTTTTTGATTGTTTTAGGATATAGCACAAACTTTCTAGGCCATCTACCTTGATAATTTTACACTCTAATGAAACTCAAATTTCTCTTTTAAAAGGCTCAAAAGTCACTTTATAATGAAATTTTATCACTTTATTGTGAAACTCAATGATATTTATTTTATTGTATATTAGGACTATTCAGAAAACTCAGCAGTGGTCACAGGACTAGAAAATGTCAGTTTTCATTTCAGTCCCAAAGAAAGGCAATGCCAAAGAATGCTCAAACTACTGCACAATTGCACTCATCTCACACGCTAGTAAAGTAATGCTCAAAGTTCTCCAAGCCAGGCTTCAGCAATATGTGAACCGTGAACTTCCTGATGTTCAAGTTGGTTTTAGAAAAGGCAGAGGAACCAGAGATCAAATTGCCAACATCTGCTGGATCATCAAAAAAGCAAGAGAGTTCTGGAAAAACATCTATTTCTGCTTTATTGACTATGCCAAAGCCTTTGACTGTGTGGATCACAAGAAACTGTGGAAAATTCTGAAAGAGATGGGAATACCAGGCCACCTGACCTGCCTCTTGAGAAACCTGTATGCAGGTCAGGAAGCAACAGTTAGAACTGGACGTGGAACAACAGACTGGTTCCAAATTGGAAAAGGAGTATGTCAAGGCTGTATATTGTGACCCTGCTTATTTAACTTCTATGCAGAGTACATCATGAGAAATGCTGGGCTGGAAGAAGCACAAGCTGGAATCAAGATTGCTCAGAGAAATATCAATAACCTCAGATATGCAGATGACACCATCCTTATGGCAGAAAGTGAAGAGGAACTCAAAAGCCTCTTGATGAAAGTGAAAGAAGAGAGTGAAAAAGTTGGCTTAAACCTCAACATTCAGAAAACTAAGATCATGGCATCTAGTCCCATCACTTCATGGGAAATAGATGGGGAAACAGTGGAAACAGTGTCAGACTTTATTTTTTGGGGGCTCCAAAATCACTCAGATGGTGATTGCAGCCATGAAGTAAAAAGACGCTTACTCCTTGGAAGGAAAGTTATGACCAACCTAGATAGCATATTCAAAAGCCGAGACATTACTTTGCCAACAAAGGTCCGTCTATTCAAGGCTATGGTTTTTCCTGTGGTCATGTGTGGATGTGAGATTTGGACTGTGAAGAAAGCTGAGCACCGAAGAATTGATGCTTTTGAGCTGTGGTTTTGGAGAAGACTCTTGAGAGTCCCTTGGACTGCAAGGATATCCAACCAGTCCATCGTAAAGGAGATCAGACCTGGGTGTTCACTGGAAGGACTGATGCTAAAGCTGAAACTCCAGTACTTTGGCCACTTCATGCGAAGAGTTGACTCATTGGAAAAGATTCTGATGCTGGGAGGGATTGGGGGAAGGGGAAAAGGGGACGACAGGGGATGAGATGGCTGGATGGCATCACCAACTCAATGGACATGAGTTTGAGTGAACTCTGGGAGTTGGTGATGGACAGGGAGGCCTGGCGGGCTGATTCATGGGGTCACAGAGTCGGATACGACTGAGCAACTGAACTGAAGTGAACTGAGGACTATTCTAGTGGGAACTTATCATAATGTAATATAGTCTTATTTGTAAATCATTTGAAACTATTTTGTGCTCTTTTCTACCCTGTTACAAACTCTTTGTGAGTTTTAGTGAAGAACACAGATTTAATGCAAGTGTTATCCAATTAAAACAAAAAAGCCCTCATATTTTTGCTTGTTCACTAGAAAGTTGTGTCAACTAATGTATGTTATATATTTGGGTTGGCCAAAGGACTCATTTTGGATTTTCCATATGATCATTCAGAAAAACCTGAATGAACTTTTTGGCCAACCCAATATAAGAGTTTATTTTGAAATCTTGAAGGGGGAAACATATTCCTTTATTACATTAGTTTATTCTAGAATTTCAACTGATATATTTCAAATGTAATTGAAGTATGAATTAGACATTTTAAAACAAGATTTAAATAACTTACCAGAAACATTGACTCATATTTTTGGCTATAGAAAGTTTTCCAGGTGTTTGGTTAGGCATTGGAATGGGAAGAAGGAACAGGCAAGTTCTGAATTTGAAAACTTAAATGTAAATTGTTTGTAGTGTATTTTCTATGTTATTTTCAAATTACAATTTTATAGAATAAACATGGGAGAAAAATATTTATCTGCCAAATATTCAAGCGGACACATATTTCTCTCTTTAGTAAGTAAGTTGCAATGTTTTCATATTATTTAGGTTAAGGAATATTATGAAATACATCTTATTTTTTAATTTAATACCTATTTTAATTTGCTAGCAGTATTACAAATATTATAAGCAAGAAGGAGATTTATTGGACATGTAATGTGGTAGTACCTCATCAAATTAAGACAGATGAGCAGGAATTGCACCCTCCACTTGCAGCTCAGTGACGGGAACTGTGGGCTTGAATTTCATCTGGATTTTTCTCTCTGTCTCTGATTTCTGCTTTGCTTCATGCTGTCTTCATTCTCTTCTAGTTTACATAGGCTTTCGTCACCCTAAAACCGTGTTGGTAGGCGGTGTTAAGCTAACATTATTCAAGATTTGTGTCAAGTGAAAAAAATACCTATGTGTATATATTAGCTCCACATAGAATATTATCTAGGAGAGTTCTCTGATTGTTTCAGGCTGTATCAAGTGCAATCCCTCAACCATCTGCTATGGCCAACATGACAGCAGGCTATGCTAGGGCCAGAGAAAGGAAGAAAGTAAAGGGTAGTCCTGGGCTGAAAAAAATACCACATACAGCTTAGGGGACATTTCACTATTTGTATTATTTTATTTTACTTAATAATTGTTTGTTAAGACATGTATTTTCCAGAAAAATATGTGGCACTTATAAGATATTATTGTTATTCAAAAAATGGGGATCTCTAGAAATAATTTTGAAATATAAAAATTTATGTCTCAAAATATTGTTAGCTCATTGTCATGTTTGATAAATTAGTTTAAATTTAAATTTGTTACATGTTTTCTTTACAAAGGCTGTTAATAGTTAAAAACACAAGGTAAAAACCTATCATTCATTCCATTTAGAAATATAAAAAATGTTAATATTTTGCAGACTATTTTTTTTAATATTTCAGTTTTTTTTAATTTTATTTCATTTTTAAACTTTACATAACTGTATTAGTTTTGCCAAATATCAAAATGAATCCGCCACAGGTATACATGTGTTCCCCATCCTGAACCCTCCTCCCTCCTCCCTCCCCATTCCATCCCTCTGGGTCGTCCCACTGCACCAGCCCCAAGCATCCAGTATCGTGCATCGAACCTAGACTGGCAACTCATTTCATACATGATATTTTACATGTTTCAATGCCATTCTCCCAAATCTTCCCGCCCTCTCCCTCTCCCACAGAGTCCATAAGACTGTTCTATATATCAGTGTCTCTTTTGCTGTCTCGTACACAGGGTTATTGTTACCATCTTTCTAAATTCCATATATATGCGTTAGTATACTGTATTGGTGTTTTTCTTTCTGGCTTACTTCACTCTGTATAATAGGCTCCAGTTTCATCCACCTCATTAGAACTGATTCAAATGTATTCTTTTTAATGGCTGAATAATACTCCATTGTGTATATGTACCACAGCTTGCTTATCCATTCATCTGCTGATGGACATCTAGGTTGCTTCCATGTCCTGGCTATTATAAACAGTGCTGTGATGAACATTGGGGTACACGTGTCTCTTTCCCTTCTGGTTTCCTCAGTGTGTATGCCCAGCAGTGGGATTGCTGGATCATAAGGCAGGTCTATTTCCAGTTTTTTAAGGAATCTCCACACTGTTCTCCATAGTGGCTGTACTAGTTTGCATTCCCACCAACAGTGTAAGAGGGTTCCCTTTTCTCCACACCCTCTCCAGCATTTATTACTTGTAGACTTTTGGATCGCAGCCATTCTGACTGGTGTGAAATGGTACCTCATAGTGGTTTTGACTTGCATTTCTCTGATAATGAGTGACGTTGAGCATCTTTTCATGTGTTTGTTAGCCATCTGTATGTCTTCTTTGGAGAAATGTCTATTTAGTTCTTTGGCCCATTTTTTGATTGGGTCATTTATTTTTCTGGAGTTGAGCTGTAGGAGTTGCTTGTATATTCTTGAGATTAGTTGTTTGTCAGTTGCTTCATTTGCTATTATCTTCTCCCATTCTGAAGGCTGTCTTTTCACCTTGCTAATAGTTTCCTTTGATGTGCAGAAGCTTTTAAGTTTAATTAGGTCCCATTTGTTTATTTTTGCTTTTATTTCCAATATTCTGGGAGGTGGGTCATAGAGGATCCTGCTGTGATGTATGTCAGAGAGTGTTTTGCCTATGTTCTCCTCTAGGAGTTTTATTGTTTCTGGTCTTACGTTTAGATCTTTAATCCATTTTGAGTTTATTTTTGTGTATGGTGTTAGAAAGTGTTCTAATTTCATTCTTTTACAAGTGGTTGACCAGATTTCCCAGCACCACTTGTTAAAGAGATTGTCTTTAATCCATTGTATATTCTTGCCTCCTTTGTCAAAGATAAGGTGTCCATAGGTGCATGGGTTTATCTCTGGGCTTTCTATTTTGTTCCATTGATCTATATTTCTGTCTTTGTGCCAGTACCATACTGTCTTGATAACTGTGGCTTTGTAGTAGAGCCTGAAGTCAGGTAGGTTGATTCCTCCAGTTCCATTCTTCTTCCTCAAGATCGCTTTGGCTATTCGAGGTTTTTTGTATTTCCATACAAATTGTGAAATTATTTGTTCTAGCTCTGTGAAGAATGCTGTTGGTAGCTTGATAGGGATTGCATTGAATCTATAGATTGCTTTGGGTAGTATACTCATTTTCACTATATTGATTCTTCCAATCCATGAACATGGTATATTTCTCCATCTGTTAGTGTCCTCTTTGATTTCTTTCACCAGTGTTTTATAGTTTTCTACATATAGGTCTTTAGTTTCTTTAGGTAGATATATTCCTAAGTATTTTATTCTTTCCATTGCAATGGTGAATGGAATTGTTTCCTTAATTTCTCTTTCTGTTTTCTCATTATTAGTGTATAGGAATGCAAGGGATTTCTGTGTGTTGATTTTATATCCTGCAACTTTACTATAGTCATTGATTAGTTCTAGTAATTTTCTGGTGGAGTCTTTAGGGTTTTCTATGTAGAGGATCATGTCATCTGCAAACAGTGAGAGCTTTACTTCTTCTTTTCCAATTTGGATTCCTTTTATTTCTTTTTCTGTTCTGATTGCTGTGGCCAAAACTTCCAAAACTATGTTGAATAGTAATGGTGAAAGTGGGCACCCTTGTCTTGTTCCTGACTTTAGAGGAAATGCTTTCAATTTTTCACCATTGAGGATAATGTTTGCTGTGGGTTTGTCATATATAGCTTTGATTATGTTGAGGTATGTTCCTTCTATTCCTGCTTTCTGGAGAGTTTTGATCATAAATGGATGTTGAATTTTGTCAAAGGCTTTCTCTGCATCTATTGAGATAATCATATGGTTTTTGTTTTTCAATTTGTTAATGTGGTGTATTACATTGATTGATTTGTGGATATTGAAGAATCCTTGCATCCCTGGGATAAAGCCCACTTGGTCATGGTGTATGGTCTTTTTAATGTGTTGTTGGATTCTGATTGCTAGAATTTTGTTAAGGATTTTTGCATCTATGTTCATCAGTGATATTGGCCTGTAGTTTTCTTTTTTTGTGGGATCTTTGTCAGGTTTTGGTATTAGGGTGATGGTGGCCTCATAGAATGAGTTTGGAAGTTTACCATCCTCCGAAATTTTCTGGAAGAGTTTGAGCAGGATAGGTGTTAGCTCTTCTCTAAATTTTTGGTAGAATTCAGCTGTGAAGCTGTCTGGACCTGGGCTTTTGTTTGCTGGAAGATTTTTGATTACAGTTTCAATTTCCATGCTTGTGATAGGTCTGTTAAGATTTTCTATTTCTTCCTGGTCCAGTTTTGGAAAGTTGTACTTTTCTAAGAATTTGTCCATTTCTTCCTCGTTGTCCATTTTATTGGCATATAATTGTTGATAGTAGTCTCTTATGATCCTTTGTATTTCTGTGTTGTTTGTTGTGATCTCTCCATTTTCATTTCTAATTTTATTGATTTGATTTTTCTCCCTTTGTTTCTTGATGAGTCTGGCTAATGGTTTGTCAATTTTATTTATCCTTTCAAAGAACCAGCTTTTGGTTTTGTTGATTTTTGCTATGGTCTCTTTTGTTTCTTTTGCATTTATTTCTGCTCTAAGTTTTAAGATTTCTTTCCTTCTACTAACCCTGGGATTCTTCATTTCTTCCTTTTCTAATTGCTTTAGATGTAGAGTTAGGTTATTTATGTGACTTTTTTCTTGTTTCTTGAGGTGTGCCTGTATTGCTATGAACTTTCCCCTTAGGACTGCTTTTACAGTGTCCCACAGGTTTTGGGTTGTTGTGTTTTCATTTTCATTCGTTTCTATGCAAATTTTTATTTCTTTTTTGATTTCTTCTGTGATTTGTTGGTTATTCAGCAGCGTGTTGTTCAGCCTCCATATGTTGGATTTTTTAATAGTTTTTCTCCTGTAATTGAGATCTAATCTTACTGCATTGTGGTCAGAAAAGATGCTTGGAATGATTTCTATTTTTTTGAATTTACCAAGGCTAGCTTTATGGGCCAGGATGTGATCTATCCTGGAGAAGGTTCCATGTGCGCTTGAGAAGAAGGTGAAATTCATTGTTTTGGGATGAAATGTCCTATAGATATCAATTAGGTCTAACTGGTCTATTGTATCGTTTAAAGTTTGTGTTTCCTTGTTAATTTTCTGTTTAGTTGATCTATCCATAGGTGTGAGTGGGGTATTAAAGTCTCCCACTATTATTGTGTTATTGTTAATTTCTCCTTTCATACTTGTTAGCATTTGTCTTACATACTGCGGTGCTCCCATGTTGGGTGCATATATATTTATAATTGTTATATCTTCTTCTTGGATTGATCCTTTGATCATTATGTAGTGACCATCTTTGTCTCTTTTCACAGTCTTTGTTTTAAAGTCTATTTTATCTGATATGAGTATTGCTACTCCTGCTTTTTTTTTGGTCCCTATTTGCATGGAAAATCTTTTTCCAGCCCTTCACTTTCAGTCTGTATGTGTCCCCTGTTTTGAGGTGGGTCTCTTGTAGACAACATATGTAGGGGTCTTGTTTTTGTATCCATTCAGCCAGTCTTTGTCTTTTGGTTGGGGCATTCAAGCCATTTACGTTTAAGGTAATTACTGATAAGTATGACCCCGTTGCCATTTACTTTATTGTTTTGGGTTCGAATTTATACACCATATTTGTGTTTCCTGTCTAGAGAATATCCTTTAGTATTTGTTGGAGAGCTGGTTTGGTGGTGCAGAATTCTCTCAGCTTTTGCTTGTCTGAAAAGCTTTTGATTTCTCCTTCATACTTGAATGAGATCCTTGCTGGGTACAATAATCTGGGCTGTAGGTTATTTTCGTTCATCACTTTAAGTATGTCTTGCCATTCCCTCCTGGCTTGAAGAGTTTCTATTGAAAGATCAGCTGTTATCCTTATGGGTATTCCCTTGTGTGTTATTTGTTGTTTTTCCCTTGCTGCTTTTAATATTTGTTCTTTGTGTTTGATCTTTGTTAATTTGATTACTATGTGTCTTGGGGTGTTTCGCCTGGGGTTTATCCTGTTTGGGACTCTCTGGGTTTCTTGGACTTGGGTGATTATTTCCTTCCCCATTTTAGGGAAGTTTTCAACTATTATCTCCTCAAGTATTTTCTCATGGTCTTTCTTTTTGTCTTCTTCTTCTGGGACCCCTATGATTCGAATGTTGTAGCGTTTAATATTGTCCTGGAGGTCTCTGAGATTGTCCTCATTTCTTTTAATTCATTTTTCTTTTGTCCTCTCTGATTCATTTATTTCTACCATTCTATCTTCTAATTCACTAATCCTATCTTCTGCCTCTGTTATTCTACTATTTGTTGCCTCCAGAGTGTTTTTAATTTCACTTATTGCATTATTCATTATATATTGACTCTTTTTTATTTCTTCTAAGTCCTTGTTAAACCTTTCTTGCATCTTCTCAATCCTTGCCTCCAGGCTATTTATCTGTGATTCCATTTTAATTTCAAGATTTTGGATCAATTTCACTATCATTATTCGGAATTCTTTATCAGGTAGATTCCCTATCTCTTCCTCTTTTGTTTGGTTTGGTGGGCGTTTATCTTGTTCCTTTATCTGCTGGGTATTCCTCTGTCTCTTCATCTTGTTTAAATTGCTGAGTTTGGGGTGTCCTTTCTGTATTCTGGCAGTTTGTCGAGTTCTCTTTATTGTGGCATTTCCTCGCTGTGTGTGGGTTTGTACAGGTGGCTTGTCAAGGTTTCCTGGTTAGGGAAGCTTGTGTCGATGTTCTGGTGGATGGGGCTGTATTTATTCTCTCTGGAGTGTAATGAAATGTCCAGTAATGAGTTATGAGATGTCTATGATTTTGGGGTGACTTTGGGCAGCCTGTATCTTGGAGCTCAGGGCTGTGTTCCTTTGTTGCTGGAGAATTTGCTTGTTATGTCTTTCCCTGGAACTTGTTGGCCCTTGTGTGGTGCTTGGTTTCAGTGTCGGTATGGAGGCGTTTGAAGAGCTCCTGTCAATTAATGTTCCTTGGAGTCAGGAGTTCCCTGGAGTCGGGGTTTGGGCTTAAGCCTCCTACTTCCAGTTATCGGTCTTATTTTTACAGTAGTTTCAAAACTTCTCCTTCTATACAGCACCATTGATAAAACATCTATGTTAAAGATGAAAAGTTTCTCTACTGTGAGGGTCACTCAGAGAGGTTCACAGCGTTACATGAAGAAGAGAAGAGGGAGGAGGGAGTTAGAGGTGACCCAAATGAGACGAGGTGGAATCAATAGTGGAGAGAGTGGGCTAGCCAGTAGTCACTTCCTTATGTGCACTCCACAACTGGACCGCTCAGAGATGTTCACAGAGTTATACAGAGAAGAGAAGAAGGAGGCAGGAGACAGAGGTGGCCAGAAGGATAAAAGGGGGAAATGAAAAGGAGGGAGACAGATCCAGCCAGTAATCAGTTCCCTCAGTATTCTCCACCATCTGGAACACACAGAAATTCACAGAGTTGGGTAGAGTAGAGAGGGGTTAGGGAGGAGATACAGGTGACCTGGTGGAGAAAATGGAGAGTCCAAAGGGAGAGAGAGCAGTCAAGCCAGTAATCTCGTACCCTAGTGAAAAATGGGTCCTGAAGATTGGGTTCTTAAAGGTACGAAATTGGTAACAAATACATAAAAGCAAAAATTAACAATCTAGAGTAGAGTTTGGAATTTCAAAAATGCGATGTTAATGAAAAGAAGAAGGAAAAGAAAGAGAGAAAAAAACGAACAAAGAAAAACAAACAAGGTCACGAAAATTATAAAGAAACTACAGGTACAAAATTGATAACTAATACCAAAAAGAAAAAATTAAAAATCTAGGGTAGAGTTTGGAATTTCAAAAATACAACGTTAAAAAAAAAAAAAAGAAGAAGAAGAAAAATAAAGAGAGAAAACAAACAAACCAACAAAAACAATGTCACAAAAATTATAAAGAAAATACAGGTACAAAATTGATATCAAATACAAAAAGCATAAATTAAAAATCTTGAGTAGAGTTTGGAATTGCAGATATACGATGTTATATAAAAGAAAAAGAGAAAGAAACAGAGGGAAAAAAAGAAAAAAAAATCACAGAAATTATAAAAAAAAACTATAGGTACAAAATTGATAACATATACCAAAAGGCTAAAATTAAAAATCTAGAGTAGAGTTTGGAATTTCAAAAATACAATGTTAAAAAAAAAGAAGAAGAAAAATAAAGAGAGAAAACAAACAAACCAACAAAAACAATGTCTCAAAAATTATAAAGAAAATACAGGTACAAAATTGATATCAAATACCAAAAAGCATAAATTAAAAATCTTGAGTAGAGTTTGGAATTGCAGATATACGATGTTATATAAAAGAAGAAGAGAAAGAAACAGAGGAAAAAAAAAGTCACAGAAATTATGAAAAAAACTATAGGTACAAAATTGATAACATATACCAAAAGGCTAAAATTAAAAATCTAGAGTAGAGTTTGGAATTTCAAAAATACAATGTTAAAAAAAGAAAAAAAAAAAAAAAAAACATGGTCAAAAAATTACAAAATATATATATGAAGTTTGCTGAAGAAGAAAAAAAAAATAGGGTCTTTTTTTTTGGCAAAGTAATAGTTATAAAAGTGAAAATTAAAGGACAATAGAGGACTTAAAATTTTTTTTTAAAAAAATTAAAAAAAAAAAGAAAGAAAGATTGATCGTAAAAATAGTAAAAATATATCTAGGTCTTTCTCTGGTTTTGTTGTGAGTATTGTGGGTTCAGTTCAGTTTTGGCTAGTTCCTTAGTCCGACTTATGTTTCTCAAGATCTATAGGCCCCTTCCTATGTAATCCGTAGTAACCACAGGGTTTTAATCTATGGCCTGTAGCTTCCAAGGCGTTTCCCTCTGTTATAGCTTCTTCTGTTTGCTGGTCTCTTCAGTGTCTGGTTCCTGCCCCGACACAAAGGGGACGGTTGAGGACACTATTTTTTTTTTTTTTTTTTTTTTAGGCTCACTTGTTCAGCCGCGCTGTGGGGAGGGAGGGAGGGATGCTGCAAACAGATAACACTGGCGTGCGCTCGCAGTGCCTCAGCCACACTGGGTCTGCCCCCGCTCACGGCGCGTGTAGCCTCCCTGCCCACACTGCTCGGGCTCTAGGTTGTTTTGCCGGGAACAATCAGAGGCCGGCCCTGGGCTGAGCTCCCAGGTCCAAGCCGCTCAGGTTCAGGCACTCGGGTAGTCCTCAAAGGTGCAGACTTGGTTGGGCCTGCATTTTGTGCTCTTCCCAGATCCGAGCAGCTCAGGTGATGTGTTTGGCGGGCGCCAATGCTGCGACTTATCGCCTCCCTGCCACTCGGTTATCTGGGTGTAAAACCGGCGCACCTTCTCAGGCAGCTGTTGACCGTCCAGACCCCCAAGAAGTTTTCGTTAGCAAAGAAGCCTGCTTACAGTTTTATAGATAGTGTCTCTCTTGGGCTGGAATTGCCCCCTTCCGGCTCTGGCTGCCTGTCACCGGAGGGGGAAGGTCTGCAGCCAACTATCTCTGTTCAGTTTTTGTCCTGTGCGCGCGCCTGGCGGTGTCTTAGGTTAGGGCTGGCTTTTCGCGTGGTAGATATCCCACAGTCTGGTTTGCTAGCCCAAATTATTTCGCTCAGATAGCGCTCAGGACATTCGGCCCGATTCTTACTCTAAGGGACACAGCCCGCGCCGCACTTCCCTGCCCAGCCCCCGCTTGCTAATGCCGTGTGCAGGCGTCTGCGCTGCTTCTCCGCTGGGGGAGTTACCGTAGGGCTCACAATCTGCGATTTTTAATTGTTTATTTATTTATTTTTCTCCCTTTTATGTTGCCCTCTGTGCTTCCAAAGCTCGGCACAGATTCGGCAGTGAGAAGGTTTCCTGGTGTTTGGAAACTTCTCTCTTTTTAAGACTCCCTTCCTGGGACGGAACTCTGTCCCTCCCTCTTTTGTCTCTTTTTTTTGTCTTTTATATTTTTTCCTACCTCCTTTCGAAGAGTTGGGCTGCTTTTCTGGGTGCCTGATGTCCTCTGCCGGCATTCAGAAGTTGTTTTGTGGAATTTACTCGACGTTTAAATGCTCTTTTGATGAATTTGTGGGGGAGAAAGTGTTCTCCCGGTCCTACTCCTCCGCCATCTTGGCTCCTCCCCCCCTGCAGACTATTCTTTTACTATTTTTATAAAATATTAGCTCCCTTGAAAATTTGCTAAAATACATATTTTGATCTTTATAAAAATTTCCTTTTATATTATAAACATATGGTCACATAATTAAGTATTTTACTACAAATTCATTTTTTGGATGCATGCTGCTGCTACTGCTGCTAAGTCGCTTCAGTCATGTCCGACTCTGTGCGACCCCAGAGATGGCAGCCCACCAGGCTCCCCGTCCCTGGGATTCTCCAGGCAAGAACACCGGAGTGGGTTGCCATTTCTTTCTCCAATGCATGAAAGTGAAAAGTGAAAGTGAAGTCGCTCAGTTGCGTCTGACTATTAGCGACCCCATGGACTGCAGCAGCCCACCAGGCTCCTCCGACCATGGGATTTTCCAGGCAAGAGTACTGGAGTGGGGTGCCATTGCCTTCTCCATTATTGGATGCATATTATCTCATAAAAATTGTACTCATTTCACATACAAAGTTAATGTTCAAAATCCTTCAAGCTAAGCTTCACCAATACATGAATGGAGAACTTCCAGATGTACAAGCTGGATTTAGAAAAGGTACAGGAACCAGATATCAAATTGCCAACATCTGGTGGATCGTAGAAAATGCAAGAGAATTCCAGAAAATAATCTGTTTCTCCTTTATTGACTATAGCAAAGTCTTTGACTATGTGGATCACAGCAATAGTGGAAAATTATCAAAGACATGGGAATATCAGAGCACATTACCTGCCTCCTGAGAAACCTGTATGCAGGTCAAGAACCATCAGTTAGAACAGGATATAGAATAACAGATTAGTTCCAAATTGGGAAAGGAATACGTCAAGGCTGTATATGGTCACCTTGCTTATTTAAGTTATTTGCAGAATATATCATGCTAAATGCTGGGCTGAATGAAACACAAGCTGGAACCAAGATTGCCAGAAGAAATATCAATACCCTCAGATATGGAGGTGTCACCACCCTGATGGCAGAAAATGAAGAGGAACCAAAGAGCCTCTTGTTGAAGGTGAAAGAGGGGTTGAAAAAGCTGACTTAAAACTCAACATTCCAAATGGATAAGAAAGCTGTGGTACACATACACAATGGAGTATTACTCAGCCATTAAAAAGAATACATTTGAATCAGTTCTAATGAGGTGGATGAAACTGGAGCCTATTACACAGAGTGAAGTAAGCCAGAAAGAAAAACACCAAGACAGTATACTAATGCATATATATGGAATTTAGAAAGATGGTTATGATAACCCTGTATGTGAGATAGCAAAAGAGACACAGATGTATATAACAGTGGACTCTGTGGAAGAGGGCGAGGGTGGGATGATTTGGGAGAATGGCATTGAAACATGTATAATATCATATGTGAAACAAATCACCAGTCCAGGTTCGATGCATGATACAGGATGCTCGGGGCTGGTGCACTGGGTTGACCCAGAGGGATGGTATGGGGAGAGAGGTGGGAGGGGGGTTCAGGATGGGGAACACGTGTACACCTGTGGTGGATTCATGTTGATGTATGGCAAAACCAATACAATATTGTAATTAGCCTTCAATTAAAATAAATAAATTTATATTTTAAACCCCCCCCCAAAAAAGAAATAATCTATAGAAAGCAAGCATACCTCGGAGACCACACAGGTTTAGTTCTGGACCACCACAATAAAGGGAATATTGCAATAAAAACAAAAACAAAAACAAAAAACTCAACATTCAAAAAAACTAAGATCATGGCATCTGATCCCATCATTTCATGGCAAATAGTTGGGGAAACAATGAAAACAGTGATAGACTTTATTTTCTTGGGCTCCAGAACTACTGTAGATGGTGACTGCAGCCATGAGATTAAAAAGACACTTGCCCTTGGAAGAAAAGCTGTGACAAACCTAGACAGCATATTAAAAAACAGAGACATTACTTTGCCAACAAAGGTCCATATAGTCAAAGCTGTGGTTTTTCCAGTAGTCATGTATGGATGTTAGAGCTTGAAAATAAAAAAGGCCAAGCACCGAAGAAATGATGCCTTGGAACTGTGATGCTAGACTCTTGAGAATCTCTTGGATAGCAAGGGGATCAAAGCAGTCAGTCCTAAAGGAAATCAATGGTGAATATTCAGTGGAAGGACTGATTCTGAAGCTGAATCTCCAATACTTTGTCCACCTCATGCAAAGAGCCTACTTGTTGGAAAAGACCTTGATGCTGGGAAAGATTGAAGGCAGGAAGCAAAGGGCAGACAGAGGACAAGATGGTGGGATAGCATCACCAACTCAATGGATGTGAGTTTGAGTAAACTCCGGGAAATAGTGATGGACAGGGAAGCCTGGAATGCTGCAGTCCTTATGGTGCAAACAGTCGGACACTACTGAGCAACGGAACAACTGAATAATTATTGAATATCATTAATTATTGCATCATTAACAGCAACAGCATCATTAACAGCAATCACCTTTTGCTGCATATTGACATGTATACATAGTATTTTGATAAATAAATAGCCTTATAGATAAATATTTCCACATGTTTAATATTGTTTCCTTTACACAGATTTCTAGAAATAATCAAAAGATGAAGTAATTTACAAGTCTTTGATACATACAGCAATATATTTTATTAGTTAAAAATGTGTGGCTAATCATCTCAGACAATTCATAAATAAAAATCAGGCCTGTATTAGATGTTTCATCACATGTCAAGCAGAAACATTTTTCTGAAATCACAGTTTCAAAATGAAACATTAGGCAATATGCATAATAATAGTGATACATGCTATTAAATACTATTTTAATTTCTACTCATCTGATCCTTTAGCATTGTCTGAGAGTCTGATATTTTACATTGAAAATAATTTATACACTTCAGGGAGGGATGTTATGACACTGACAGATAAGGAAAGTATACTCTTGGGAGTCAAGATTATTATCTTCATTTTATCCTTGAAGGGACTAGCCAAGTCAGAAATCATAAGGTGGCAGCAGGCTGCAACTCAGGCAACAGTGAATGCCGCAGACTTGATGCAGAATTTCTTCTAGAAAACTCAGTTTTTGCTCTTACGGCCTTCAACTCTGGTTGAGGCTCCATCTACATTATTAAGAATAGCTTCCTTTTCTTAGACTGCATTTTATATTAAGTTACATGTACAAAATATCTCCCCAAGAACTCCTAGATTATTGTTTGGTTAAATAATTGGATATGATAGCCTGATCAAGTTTACATAAAAACGAACCATTGCAAGGACTTTTGACAAATTTCAATAATTAGAATAAATAAGGACCAGATAATGATTTCTAGAACCCTAGAAGATCATGAAATAAACTGGTGCTGTCATTTCTAAATATTTTCTAAACCTGTAGCACTTAAGCATATGCTATGTTTGAGTATATTTATTCGTTTAATAATGTTAGTGTTCACACAAATGCTTAATGGACTTAGGCTTTTATGTGAATCCCTAATGCTTTGTATTATGGTAATTCCCTCCTTATCAGTGGGGAAATATCTTCCAAGATCCCCAGTGGATGCCTAAAACCATAGATAGTACTAAACCTATATTATATGTACTATTTTTCCTATGCATACATATCTATGATAAAGTTTAATTAATAAATTTACAATAAAATAGAACAATTATAACAATATACTGTAATAAACTTATGTGAATGTGGTCTTTCTCAAAATTTCTTATTGTACAAATCTAAAGCCTTTTCCATCTTTATTAAGCACTTATTATGCACTGTGACCATAAGTATTGCAGTAGGATATGTGATAGCAAAACTGGTACAAATTTACTTTTTCTTCTGCACAGTTTGACAGAGAAAATTTGTTCTTACCATAGATCTTAGCAACCTCAGCATATAATTTTTTTTTTCTTTATCAAGTCAAGAACATTCACCTTTTCACTTAAAAGAAACACTTCATGGCTTCTTTGTGGCATAGGAAAATTAGGACATGGACATCTTTAGGGAGCCATTATTCCACCTACCAAATATTCATATAATAATTTGTATTTATTATCCTGAAAAAGGTTGTTTAAATAAAGTATGGACATTTATGGTCATTGCATGTTTAGTCACAATTTTAGCATATTGCTTTCATAAGAAGATACTAAGCATTATTAAAAGACAATGTTCAAAGGTAAAATAATGACGTACAAATATAAACTAAGTATATATCAAAGATGTACATTAGTACATTAATTAAACCAGTAAAATGTTATCGCTATTTCAAAAGAGAATTCAAAGCAAACTACACTTACAAAAGTCAATTAGGAATGATCAAGTTAATTCCCAAATAGATGCAAAACTGGCTTTTTCCATAAATGATCAAGGAAAATCAATTGCTCTCCACTGGATGGAATTATTTTTTTGTCTGAAGATAAGAATAGTTTACATTTCTACCAGCTTCTCTAACTCAGTTGTAAAATAGCTCAAAGAAAATGGTGTAAATACCTTCAGTTCAGTTCAGTGACTCAGTCGTGTCTGACTCTTTGCGACTCCATGAACTGCAGCACGCCAGGCCTCCCTGTCCATCACCAACTCCCGGAGTTCGCTCAAACTCACATTCATCGAGTCAGTGATGCCATCCAACCATCTCATCCTTTGTCGTCCCCTTCTCCTCCTGCCCCCAATCCCTCCCAGCATCAGAGTCTTTTCCAATAGCAGATAAATTGGAAGGATATAATTTAAAGCCATCACAGTTTTCCATTTGAAGACAGCCAATAACTTTTTCGGAGAAGGCAATGGCACCCCACTCCAGTACTCTTGCCTGGAAAATCCCATGGACGGAGGAGCCTGGAAGGCTGCAGTCCATGGGGTCGCTAAGAGTCGGACACAACTGAGCGACTTCCCTTTCACTTTTCACTTTCATGCATTGGAGAAGGAAATGGCAACCCACTCCAGTGTTCTTGCCTGGAGAATCCCAGGGATGGGGGAGCCTGGTGGGCTGCCGTCTCTGGGGTCGCACAGAGTCAGACACGACTGAAGTGACTTAGCAGCAGCAGTAGCAATAACTTTTTGGCCCATTTTAAAGACTTTCACAATTTTTTATGACTGTTTACTAAATTGAGTAATTTATCAAGAGGTGGGGTAGAAAAAACTACAATCTATCTCATCTTAACTTTTACACTAAAAGTCAAACTTAAGAAAAAGTCAAGAATGACAGTAAATGTAGTATATAAACTTTATGCTTATATACTGTAATTGTAAGGGTAAAATAATAACTAAAGTTTTTGCCTAATGGCTACAAAATTCTACATTTTGCTTTCAGTGATATGATTATGTTCATTTAGTGATTCTGAAAAAGGAAAAATTTTATTCACTTATATCTATATAAGTCTGTTATTTTTATTTTAGCTTTTTTTCACAGTGATGAAGATTTTTGCCTTCATTTCTAAACACATCAAAAAGAAACAAAATTTATTACTTCAGAAGAAGTGCATTAATTACTGAAATTAAAAGTATTTTATATAATTATGTTAATTTTTTATTGTGAGTTAGATTTTATTTAAAAGAACTGCTTCACCAGGGTTTGGGGATTAGATTGCATTTGAGTGAGACTAACAAGAACACACGGAGAAGGCAATGGCACCCCACTCCAGTACTCTTGCCTGGAAAATTCCATAGACGGAGGAGCCTGGTAGGCTGCAGTCCATGGGGTCGCTAGAAGTCGGACACGACTGAGGACTTCACTTTCACTTTTCACTTTCATGCATTGGAGAAGGGAATGGCAACCCACTCCAGTGTTCTTGCCTGGGAAATCCCAGGGACGGGGGAGCCTGGTGGGCTGCAGTCCATGGGGTCGCACAGAGTCGGACACGACTGAAGCGACTTAGCAGCAGCAGCAGCAGCAAGAACACAAGTTTGCACGTATTCCTGTAGAAATAAATTAAAACTTCAAAAATGCCAACATTCGTCAATTCTAATCTATTATTAGTAATCACAGATTTATCTATGCAAACATATTCTGTATGTATTCCTTGAATAAAGTCCTTTATTTTCCAGTTAGCTCTGCCTAACTTTTATAAAATCATTTTCCACTCACAGTCTATGTTGTATAACCATCCACTCAGGCCACAGCTTTAGTTATACAGACTATGAGACATGGCATTCTAATGAATTAATTTTCTTTATTTTTCTTCTTCTTTTACTCCTCTGCAGCTTTTTTGTTCTAGAATGGCTTTTTCCTTCTGTGTTAGTTTGCTAGGACTGTTGTAGCAAAATCCACCGACTGGGTGTCTTAAACAGCAGAAATTATTTACTCATAGTTCTGGAGACTGAAAGTCTGAGATCAAGGTGTTAATTAGGTTTGGTTTTTCTGAAAGCCTGTTTCCCTTACTTGCAGGTGGCTACCTTCTTGCTGTATCCTCACAAGGCCTTTTTTCATACCACTGGTGTCATTTCCTCTTCTTATCAGGACACCAGTTTTATTGGATTAGAAACTACCCATATGACCTAATTTAACCTTGATTACCTCTCCAAAGGCCTTATCTCCAAATATAGTTACATTGAGAGTGAAAATTCCAAAATATGAACTTAGAGGGACACAATCCAGTATAAAACAACCCCTTTGGTTCTTATTTTGTGTGCTATCTATGTATATTATATTTCCGATACCATCTTCTCTTGCTTCTTATTTTCACTCCTGTTTTCTAAAAGTAAATATTTCCAAGTGCCTCTCTTTATCTTCCTCTCTTTTCTATACTCTCTTTCACTTCTCTTTCATTCCTATGTTCCTGCTTTGGTCTATCTTATCACCTCTTCACACTTTCTACAATAGTTCCATTAATATTGATACCCTAATTTATATTTCTTGTTTCATTTTTTTTTGTGAAATGTTATTAAATATTTATATTTTAGGTACAGAAACATTATATAATACATTTAAAATATGCTGTTTTCTTCAAATACATTCCATTAAATGTTCTCACCTTTTATTCACAATCCTTGAAATCCTTTCTGTCTTTTTATATGGACCTGTTGCTTTATGTTTCTTTTGAACAGTGTCTGTTAACTGATTCCCTTTTTTGTCTGCTTTATGCTTTGCTAAAACTAGGGGAAGTCTGTTATTCCTGGTTTTTTGATATAAAACAGTAATTTCCAGATATTGAAATGAAAACAAATCTTTAACTGTAAAGAAATATGGATGCCATTGTGTTACCCAATAAAAAACCCTCTCTTTCTGCAGAAGCTTGAAATTTTATTGTTCAACCTTCTGTATCCATTAAGTGGGCTGACTTCACCACAGATTTGAAAGGGGGGAAAAAAAAGCATGGTCCATTCAGGAAATAGAGGGGATGTTTTGATGGCTATACCATATGAGTGGGGAAACAGTAGAAGACAAAGACAGAAAGGAAATTATGGGCGTTGTGATGGTCTACTCTGAAATATATGCTAAACATTCCTACATTATTCACAGTAGACAGTGCAGACCTATTGAAAGATTTTCAACAGGAGAGCAACATTTTTAGATTTCACCTTTAGCTATATCATTCTGGTAGAGGAGCAATTAGTTTTTAAAAGGTGACATTTGTGGAAATAAGTAATAAATTTTAAAAAGGTGACATTTGTAGAAATAGCAGCAAGTTAGAAACTACTCTGAGTATTTGCTTGAGAGTATGTATGTGAGATGCTGACGAGGCATTCTTGACACAGTATATTTTAATACTGGAGCTTTTGGACTAGGCTGGTGATTGACACATTAATGGTTTGATTGCTTGATCTTTCTAGGTATGTATACACATGTATACATATATGGATGGATGGATATATAGAGCGAAACTAACTTACACTCCTCATTTCTTGTTCTATCTCTTTGATTGGGAATGGTTTTTTTGACCACATGTGACAACTCTCGAGCTCACCTCCTCATTTAATGTTGATGTTTCTATATTAAAACATAAGAAAACAAAACCTATTTTTAACACTATATAGCATGCATGTTGTAGGTCTTAAGTAAAATAATTATGAACACTTGAAACACATTTAAGTATATCTGGCTCAAATAAATGATTGAGATCATAGATCATAGCCAAAGCCCTTTATTTCCATCTTATATTTATATTATGAAAGTACCATTGTCTACGTTGGCCAAAAAATACACAAATAAACAAACTGTGATTTAGTTAGTCTTTGATAAAAATTAATAGAATTATGAATTCTAACTATTGGGATACTTGAAAATTAAATGATTGGGCTCTATGAGTTTATCTGCATCTGGAAGATGAAGATATGAACCTATGAAAAAGTGGAACCGTTACTTCAGAAGTTTTCAAATATGTGAAAAAAATTCTTTGTTTAAAAGAGAATGTTGAATTTTCATAGATAAAGTTGGTGCTTATCTGTTGTTGTTGTTCAGTCGCTCAGTTGTGACTGACTCTTTGCTACCCCATGGATTGCAGCACGCCAGGTTTCCCTGTCCCTCACCATCTCCCGGAGCTTTCTCAAACTCATGCCTTTGAGTTGGTGTTGCCATCCAACTATCTCATCCTCTGTCATCCCCTTCTTCTCCTGCTTTCAATCTTCCCCAGAATGAGGGTATTTTCTAATGAATTGGCACTTCAAATCAGGTGGCAAAAGTATTGGAGCTTCAGCTTCAGCATCAGTCCTTCCAATGAATATTCAGGGTTGATTTCTTTTAGGACTGACTGATTTGATCTCCTTGCAGTAGAAGGGATTCTGAAAAGTCTTCCTAACACCACAGTTCAAAGGCACTAGTTCTTCAGTGCCCAACTTCTTTATAGTCTACCTCTCACATCCTTACATGACTACTGGAAACACCATAGCTTTGACTATACAGACCTTTGTCAGCAAAGTGATGTCTCTGCTTTTTAATATGCTGTCTAGGTTTTTCATAGCTTTTCTTCCAAGGAGCAAGCGTATTTTATTTCATGGCTGCAGTCACCATCTGCAGTGATATTGGAGCCCCTCAAAATAAAGTCTGTCACTGTTTCCGTTAATTAGTTTTATATAATCTGCTTTTGCTTTATGTGGGTTTAGAGAAAGGCACCAATGAAGTGGAGAGAGAAATAGGGAAAGCTTAGGCTTGTAGAAAATGTAGGGTCAAGGAGATCTTCTGTACAGCCAATTTGGTGATTTTAAAACAACAACAAACCAATACCCTCATATTTTAATTTTACTGTGTTGGCTGCTAAATGGATGCATCAAGTTAGCAGGAGATATTGTGTTGCTTCAGATGCAGATTTAGAATCAAGGTAGTGAAAGTAAGGAGAGAGAGGAATGCAAAGATAAGGAGGCATTGTTCAACTGAGAAAATAAAAAGTGATAGATTTGATATGGAAGGTGAAAGGAGAAGTTGAGAGAGCCAAATAACTCCCAGGTTTCTGATTTTGGAATTAAAATGATTGGTTACCTTTATTTTACTGAGCATCTGCTGTGTGCCAAAACTATTCGAGATATTGGTGATAGTTTGAAGTAGATAAGCCAAGGCTCTATTTTCATAGAAATTTTATTCTAGTGATAGAGATAGTTATAATCAAATAAGCAAAAAAAAAAGGCTCTTTTTAAGCAAAAATAAAGTTTGACAATGAGACAGAAATAAAAGAAAGGGGTATAAGAAAGAGCTGTTTTCAGAGAAGTAGGATGGCTCACTGAAAACATGACATCTGAGCCAATACCTGAGAGAAGTGAGAATATCAGTGAATGGTGTTTCTATTACCTTTGGCCTAATTATATCCATATCTGGACTTTGGGGCAGATTCCAATTCCAATTTCCAATATATTCTTTTTTTTCTGCTTTTTTACAATGCAGCTGGGGAGCTACTTTTCATCACTTGTTAAGCCAAGTTTTGAAACCAGTGCAGCTGGCAGGCTGTCTTAATGCTTTCTGTTACAATATTGCTGGTAACTTCCTTTTCCAAACTTCTCATGCTGTTCTATACACATTTTATTTAAATAATGACCCCCAGAGATGGATAATCATTTCTTGAATTCCAGGAATGTCGAATCTCTAAAATAAGGAATCAGGGTATTAATCATTTCTCATCTCTCCCAATCACCACCATACAGGTGCGAGCTTAACTTAGTCTTACATTAAGATCACAAGCACACTGCTAGTTTCTTTCTCTAGAGGTTTGTTCAGATTTTTTAAAACATCTTGTCAAAGCTCTGAAATTTTCACATGGTTCTGGCTGTGAATGAAAAAAAAAAAAAAAAACCTTTGTTGTAATATGTTTGTCCCTGCTACCCATTCAGTGATTTAAAGAGAATAAAGAACAGTTTCAGATAAATTTAAGTTTGTGTTCATGTTATTATTGATGGGGTTAGAAGACATATATAGTACATATATATGTGTGTTTAATTAATATATGCATATGTACATACACTATATTATCTAGATATGTATATAAATTATAGATGGAATCACATGGATAGATGAATTCATATCTTTCATATTCACGAAATAGCTTGGGCTTCCCACATGGCTCTAGTGGTAAAAAAACCCACCTGCCAATGCAGGAGACTGACATAAGAGATGTGGGTTTGATCCCTGTGTCGGGAAGATCCCCTGGAGGAGGGCATGACAACCCATTCCAATATTCTTGCCTGGAGAATCCAATGGATAGAGGAGCCTGGCGGGCTACAGTCCATGGTGTCGCAAAGAGTTGGACACAACTGAAGCTACTTAGCACAGCAGAGCACAGCATAAGTAACTTTCATGAAAATTCCTGTATTTCATCTTATTTGAAGTTTATCAGTGAATTACTTTAAGTGTTATAAGTTGTGCTTCTCTGAACCCGAATTCCTTCTAAAACTAAAGACATAAAATTATCTAATATGATTGGACTCTGATAATGACAAAGCAAAATTAGAAATCATATTGATACTACAGGAATAATATTACTTCTCCTCCATTACTCTGCTATTTCTTCTGCCCCTCTCTCTTTTTTTATGATCTAATGTTCATCAGGTCTGAGGATAATAATATTCTCAACAAAAGGATTTAACACATACTAGAAACATCTACATTCCAGGGATGAAAGCTGCTTTACAAATAATTTAATTAATATGATGCACTTCTGTGCAAGGAATACATCTATTGCTGAGCTCTATATAGCTCATTTATCTACACTTTATGAATTAAAAAAATAAATGCTTAACATTCTAAACAGCTTTATTTCAATTAGTGTACAAACTGGAAGAAAAGAACATTTACCAAGGAAAGTTTGTAACCACTTTTTTCTATTATTACACACCATGAAAAATTCATCTTATAGTGGTTCAGACTTAGTACTTATTTACGTACACATTTGTTTCATGCACATATACTTCTGCATGTTTATATAAACTCACACACCTTCATTCACATATTTTTAAAATATTTAAATGGAAATAAAAAGTTGATGAAATGAAATAACCTTACTACAATTTGTTATTTATGATACTGTAATATTTTCTTTTTCTTTCCACTCTTTTTGTTTGTTCATTTTTAATGTTTGAATTTTTAAGGCTGCTAATAATCACTGAATTGATTTTATAAATTGCTAATTGGTTGTAACTCACAATTAGTAAAATATTAGTGTACATTATATAATTGATATGAAAATAATAAATAATGGAAGAAAGAGAAAGAAAAGGAGGGAGAGAAGAAAAGAAGAAAGGAAGAAAAACAGCTCTGAATACAAATACATGCTTTATAGTCTTATGAACATAAAAAAAATATGGAAGAGTATAAACAAAATAATTAACCTTGATTGCTTTGGAGAGGTAAGGATAAGAATCGAAAATGGGAAATATTTGAGGTCTCAGTATAAGTGTTTTGTTTATACAACTCTTTTCACTAGATTTCTCTTATATGTATATATATATATTTATATTTATATTTATATATGTGTGAGTGTGTGCTGTTTTTGTGTTGTTTTAGTTCATAAGTCATGTCCAACTCTTTTGCAACTCCATGGACTGTACCGCCCTGGACTGTAGCCTGAAATCCTCGGTCCGTGGGATTTCCCAGACAAGAGTACTAGAATGGGTTGCCATTTCCCTCTCCAGGGGATCTTCCCGACCCAGGAATCAAACCTGTATCTCCTGTATTGGCAAGCAGATTCTTTACCACTAAGCTACCAGAGAAGCCCCATGTGCGTGTGTGTGTGTGTGTGTATAGAGAGAGAGAAAGAGAGAGATGAGAGATAGTATTTTATATATACAGGACATATGTATATACATATATGGAAATATGCAAAAGTGCAACATTTATATGTGTATGAGAGAGAAAGATTTTGAGGTAGAGATAAATACAGACAGAAATTTTCAGTGTTGAATTTAATATACTGTCATAGATTTAACATTGTCACTTATTTTGCAAAAAAAAAAAATCATAATGAATGCCTTGACTTTTGCAAAGTTTAAAATACATCTCATGTTGGTTGCCACATAAGAGCAACCAACTCCCTGACAAAAATTTACTTGGCACCCCCATGCAAAGAATCCAAGCCTGACCAAAGTGATCAGAGGCTGCTTTGGTTAACATGCACATCTCACTTACAAGAATATATGCAAAGAGTGTTTTCATGATTTGCCCAAGAAAGGGCCCTAGAAACAGATTTACTAATCTCCTTGTAAGATTTTATTTTTTATTGCACCAGTGGAGAATTGACTAATTAAGATTTAATTTGAGTCATTTAATAGGTTTCACTCTAATTCATGCTTTTACTTCTGAAGACTTTTTTGTCTGTTTCCTTACAGAATTACAACTCTCCATCACTTGTAAGGTTTTTCCAAAATACACAGAATGGTAAGAATTGAAAACATCAAAGATACTTTAAAATTGTTTTGCACACCAAGATGATGACCATATTCATACTGAGAATTTCCAAATTCATAGAAATACTTCTACATTGAATTAGTAAATTTATCAACTTCTTTCTATCTCCTATGTGGAATCATTTATGTCAGTATAAAAATGCTTTTGATTCTTGATTTGGATGCTTACATTAATGGATGGTAAATTAGCCAAGAAAGATAGTTAAAAGCATTGTTTATATTATTTATGTGTAGTTAAAAAGATATTTTGGAATATATTCTTTAGTTCCTTAATGATATGCTGCTATTTTCAAAGGCACCTCTTTCAGATAAGCACTGAGTGAGAGAGAAGCTGAATTGTGAATTAACTTGACAACACTCATTTTATTCTTTTTCTTTCTAGAAATGTCATGAAAGCACAGAAGTAGAGACAGATTTTGATCAATCTAGAAAGCTTCTTATTTTACAGATTTCTAATTACTTTAACCTAATTTGTCTTTTATTCTTAGTAAAGTCAGTGTTCAAAGTGAACATTCCTACCCTTTTTGACAAAATTTCAAGTGAAAAGTTTAATCATACTACCTTAGTGTCAGAAAACAAACATTTTATGTCATTTAAATTGTGTCATATCCTTTAATAGTGTACTCTTTAATACACTTGAATATTTAATACTATATTCTTTTTAATATCATGTGTAATATCTGTCAAATATAGATGTCCCATAAATATTTGTTGAGTTAATGATTAATATTTGAATTCTTAAATTGATTTCAGCTAGGCAAATAGACATTTAGTAGTCCTTAGTTGGATACACTTCCAGAGGAATTTTTAGAAATTACCTTGGTACAGAAGTTATTTTCTGAGTAGAAAACTTTAGAGATCCCTTAATTGTGCAATTTTAAGCTTGAAAACTGGTCCACTATCCTTTATGATACAACTTAGAAGACACCTTGTATTATTGCTGTATTTTGTTCTGGCAAGGATAACAATCAGATCTCAAGCTAGGTAGAAAATAGTCTTCGTACTAATTTCTCACATACACTAGTTTAGGAAATTTTTAAGAATTCTGGAAAAATAATGAGAATTTTTATATAGATGCCAAGGGGACCTCAGTAAAAAGGGGCAAAGCATAGTCAAAGCTATGGTTTTTCCAGTAGTCATGTATGGGTATGAGAATTGGACCATAAAGAAGGCTGAGGACAAAAGAATTGATGCTTTCAAATTGTGGTGTTGAAGAAGATTCTTGAGAATCTCTTGGACTGCAAGTAGATAAAACCAATCGATCCTAAAGGAAATCAACCCTGAATATTCACTGGGAGAACTGATGCTGAAGCTCCAATACTTTGGCATCTGAGGTGAAGAGCCGACTCATTGGAAAGGACCCTGATGCTGGGAAATATTGAGGGCAGGAAAAGGGGGCAACAGAGGATGAGATGGTTGGATGGCATCACTGTCTCAATGGACATGAGTTTGAACACACTCCAGGAGATAATTAAGGACAGGAAAGCTTGGCAACCTGGAGTCTGTGGGGCTGCAAATACTCAGACACGACTGAGCAACTGAAAAATAACAGCAAGGATCTCTACCTTTCCCCTTTGAGTTTCTACTTCATTAGTCTATTTCTATCTTAATTATCCTGGCTAATCACACAGGAAGGAAAGTAAGACCCCAGGGAGATTTTTACTCTCTTAGAAGATGTCTGAACCAATTGTCATGACTGTTTAGATCAGAGCCTAGGTGGAAGTAAGGGAGACATAGGTTTGATGACTCAAAGGAGCCAATACTGGAATATCTTCTGATCATGCTACAGGGCCCTGATCACATAACTATGCTATGAAGGAAAAGCTGTTTGTATAATCAGAGACAGTGAGGACATTAGGAGCCCAAGTGCACTTGGGTCTGAGAACACCATAGCTGATTGTTAGTTAGTTAGTTAGTTCAGTCGCTCGGTCATGTCCGACACTTTGAGACCCCATGGGCTGCAGTACGCCAAGCTTCCCTGTCCATCACCAACTCCCAAGGCTTACTCAAACTCAAGTCCATTGAGTCGGTAATGCCATCCAACCACCTCATCCTCTGTCATTCCCTTCTTCCTCCTGCCTTCAATTATTCCCAGATTTAGGGTCTTTTCCAATGAGTCAGTTCTTCACATCAGGTGGCCAAAGTAGTGGAGTTTCAGCTTCCGCATCCATCCTTCCAATGAATATTCAGGACTGATTTCCTTTGGGATGGACTGGTTGGATCTCCTTGCAGTCCAAGGGACTCTCAAGAGTCTTCTCCAACACCACAGTTCGAAAGCATCAATTCTTCAGCTCTCAGCTTTCTTTATAGTCCAACTCTCACATCTTTATAGTCCAACTCTCACAACCAAAGTTTTGACTAGACGGACCATTGTTGGCAAAGAGATTATAATGTCTCTGCTTTTTAATACGCTGTCTAGGTTTTTTCCAAGGAGCCAGTGTCTTTTAATTTCATGGTTGCAGTCATCATCTGCAGTGATTTTGGAGCCCCAAAAAATAAAGTCTGTTACTTTCCATTGTTTCCCCATCTATCCGCCATGAAGTGATGGGACCGAAACCCATGATCTTAGTTTTCCGAATGTTGAGGGGTTTTTTTTGTTTTTAATTTTATTTTTAAACTTTGCAATATTGTATTGGTTCTGATGTATATAGAAATTAATCCACCACAGGCATACACGTGTTCCCCATCCTGAACCCTCCTCCCTCCTCCATCCCCATACCATCCCCCTGAGTTGTCCCAGTGCACCAGCCCCAGGCATCCAGTATCGTGCATCAAACCTGGACTAGTGACTCGTTTCATATATGATATTATACATATTTCAATGCCATTCTCCCAAATCATCTCACCCTCTCCCTCTCCCACAGAGTCCAAAAGACTGTTCTATACATCAGTGTCTCTTTTGCTATCTCGTATACAAGGTTATTGTTACCATCTTTCTAAATTCCATATATATGTGTTAGTATACTATATTGGTGTTTTTCTTTCTGGCTTACTTCACTCTGTATAATAGACTCCAGTTTCATCCACCTCATTAGAACTGATTCAAATGTATTCTTTTTAATGGCTGAGTAATACTCCATTGTGTATATGTACCACAGCTTTCTTATCCATTCATCTGCTGATGGACATCTAGGTTGCTTCCATGTCCTGGCTATTATAAACAGTGCTGCGATGTTGAGTTTTAAGCCAGCTTTTTCACTCTCTTCTTTCACTTTCTTCAAGAGGCTCTGTAGCTCTTCTTCACTTTCTGCCATAAGGGCGGTGTCATCTGGATATCTGAAGTTATTATATTTCTTCCAGCAATCTTGATTCCAGCTGTGCTTTATTCATTCCAGCATTTCTCATGATGTACTCTACATATAAGTTAAATAAGCACAGTGACAATATACAGCCTTGATGTACTCCTTTCCCAATTTGAAACCAGTCTGTTATTCCATGTCCAGTTCTAACTGTTGCTTCTTGACCTGCATACAGATTTCTCAGGAAGCAGGTCAGGTGGTCTGGTATTCCCATCTCTTGAAGAATTTTCCACAGTTTGTTGTGATCCACATAGTCAAAGGCTTTGGCATAGTCAATAAAGCAGAAGTATATGTTTCTCTGGAACTCTCTCACTTTACTGATGATTGTAGCACTGGTTAAAAACTTTATCTGTCCCTTTTTTGCCCAAACTATTGAATCTCTTGGTTTGCTGGTCTTAGTGTACCTTCATTACCTGTTTGCTTCCTTCACAGAAAAAAATCGGACCCTAGACTCCAGAGTTTTGTATTCACAACTGATGAATTAAGAAACACAAGTTATAAATATAGTCATTCAGATTTAAAATTTGAATGCAATAAGTTAATCAGGAAGCAGTGTCAAGTTTCTTAAACTGAGGAATGCTGAATAAACTTTTTCAGTTCTAGGCATTTCTTAAAGGGGCTGTTATGTCCAAGAATTTTAGTGGTAAAGGTTGATCCAATTAATAGTAGAGGAGAGGGACTATTTAGGGTAACAGTTTCTTTTGTTTTGTTCTTGTACTCTTACATTCAAGCCCTCACAGACTCTTGATCTCATTTCAAGGACTTTGTCTTTTCTCCTATGCATGTCTGGAGGTATTCTTATTTAGAGTATTTGATGATCCCACTCTCTATAGTCATCTATTGCTGCATAACAAATTACCCTAAAATATAATGCCTTTAAACAAGAACCAGCAACCTGGCCTTTTGTATAGTTTGTGAGCCAGTAGTGGTACTTATATTTGTTTGTGGTTGACAAAATAAAAATAAGTGTAATATGTTCTGATATGTAAAATTTATATAAAGTTCAAATTTCAATGTCCATAAAGACATTTTTGCTGGAATATGCCCATGCTTACTTGTTAATTATTGTCTGTTAAGGCTACTTTGGAAGAAAAGTTATGACCAACCTAAATGGCGTACTCAAAAGCAGAGACATTACTTTGCCAACAAAAGTCTGTCTAGTCAAGGCTATGGTTTTTCCAGTGGTCATGTATGGATGTGAGAGTTGGACTGTGAAGAAAGCTGAGCACTGAAGAATTGATGCTTTTGAAGTGTGGTGTTGGAGAAGACTCTTGAGAGTCCCTTGGACTGCAAGGAGATCCAACCAGTCCATTCTGAAGGAGATCAGCGCTGGGATTTCTGTGGAAGGAATGACGCTAAGGCTGAAACTCCAGTACTTTGGCCACCTCATGTGAAGAGTTGACTCATTGGAAAAGACTCTGATGCTGGAGGGATTGGGGGCAGGAGGAGAAGGGGACGACAGAGGATGAGATGGCTGGATGGCATCACTGACTCGATGGACGTGAGTCTGAGTGAACTCCAGGAGTTGGTGATGGACAGGGAGACCTGGCGTGCTGCGATTCATGGGGTCACAAAGAGTCAGGCACGACTGAGCCACTGATGTGAACTGAACTGAACTGAAGGCTACTTTTATGCTAAAAGAACAGAATTGAATATTTGCAAAAGAACCATATGTTCTGCAAAGGCTAAAGTTTATTCTATCTGGCCATTTACAGAAAAGTTTTGCTGTTCAGTTCAGTTCAGTTCAGTCGCTCAGTCGTGTCCAACTCTTTGCGACCCCATGAGTCGCAGCACGCCAGGCCTCCCTGTCCATCACCAACTCCCGGAGTTCACTCAGACTCACATCCATCGAGTCAGTGATGCCATCCAGCCATCTCATCCTCTGTCATCCCCTTCTCCTCCTGCCCCCAACCCTTCCCAGCATCAGAGTCTTTTCCAATGAGTCAACTCTTCACATGAGGTGGCCAAAGTACTGGAGTTTCAGCTTTAGCACCATTCCTTCCAAAGAAATCCCAGGGCTGATCTCCTTCAGAATGGACTGGTTGGATCTCCTTGCAGTCCAAGGGACTCTCAAGAGTCTTCTCCAACACCACAGTTCAAAAGTATCAATTCTTCGGCGCTCAGCTTTCTTCACAGTCCAACACTCACTTCCATACATGACCACTGGAAAAACCATAGCCTTGACTAGACGGACCTTTGTTGGCAAAGTAATGTCTCTGCTTTTGAATATGCTATCTACGTTGGTCATAACTTTCCTTCCAAGGAGTAAGCGTTTTTTAATTTCATGGCTGCAGTCACCATCTGCAGTGATTTTGGAGCCCAGAAAAATAAAGTCTGACACTGTTTCCACTGTTTCCCCATCTATTTCCCATGAAGTGATGGGACCGGATGCCATGATCTTTGTTTTCTGAATGTTGAGCTTTAAGCCACCTTTTTCACTCTCCACTTTCACTTTCATCAAGAGGCTTTTGAGTTTCTCTTCACTTTCTGCCATAAGGGTGGTGTCATCTGCATATCTGAGGTTATTGATATTTCTCCCGGCAATCTTGATTCCAGCTTGTGCTTCTTCCAGTCCAGCATTTCTCATGATGTACTCTGCATATAAGTTAAATAAGCAGGGTGACAATATACAGCCTTGACGTACTCCTTTTCCTGTTTGGAACTAGTCTATTGTTCTATGTCCAGTTCTAACTGTTGCTTCCTGACCTGCATACAGATTTCTCAAGAGGCAGGTCAGGTGGTTTGGTATTCCCATCTCTTTCAGAATTTTCCACAGTTTATTGTGATCCACACAGTCAAAGGCTTTGGCATAGTCAAGAACACAGAAATAGATGTTTTTCTGGAGCTCTCTTGCTTTTTCCATGATCTAGCGGATGTTGGCAATTTGATCTCTGGTTCCTCTGCCTTTTCTAAAACCAGCTTGAACATCAGGAAGTTCACGGTTCATGTAGAGCCCCTCTTAAAATGATGATGACCATTTGTAAACACTCGTGATTTCTGTTCATAAGGATTCAAACAGCCAATTCAATAGTTCTGCTTTATGGTTTCTTATTAGGTTTACAATCAGATGTTGGCTGAGAATGCCATTGTCAAAAGTCTTGACTGGAGTTAAACAACATCCCCAGCTGACCTCTGACCATGAGGCTAACTGCCACAGTCCACCCTCTTTCCTTCAAATATTCGTGTGACTTTTGTAGAAAAAATAGAGTCAACACCATCCAAAGGCCCCAAAGTTTCCACCCTACAAATCATGAACTCAAATGCATGGATCTTATCTTCTATAATAGTTCCAGGTATTCCCTTGCTTCCTTGGAACCGTTTCCTCCTGATCTGAAGGCCTGTGAACAAAAAGGGCCTAGTTATGTGTCCGGTATACTCAGCATAGGATAGTGGTACCAGTAGAGTGAAACTATACAGAACAGTCCTGATCTAAAGGAAGGAGGTAGGCACATAAAGAATCAGTCAGTAGCACTTCTGAAGTCCAGCTGGCACAGTTGCTACAACTACATAGGTCTCCTTAAAGCCAACTAAGACCTGGGCAGCCAGCTCTTACAGTAAGGGAGGGGTACACTTATAGTCTCCAAAAGCATCAGGTGTGCAAGCTTGTTTGAGAAATTTCAGGAAACTGAACTTCTTCAGGAGCCTAGAGGAATTTGAGAAGAAATTTTTAAATCATTTTAATTATGGTTTAAAATTTTAAAATATTTATGGTTTAAATATTTTAAATCATTTGAAATATTTATTAAAAAGTGAACAATATAGATGTATAATATAAAAAGTGAAGCTCTTCCCTCATTCTTCTCCATATAGAAGTAACCACTTCTAACCCCCTTGTACAGTTCGGTCTGACTGGTTTTTGTACCACACAACATTTCTCCCTTAATAGCTGGTATTACTAAATATATTGTTGTACAACTTACATTTCTCAGTTTGAAAGCCCAGAGATCCTATTTTTTTCATGTGCATGCATGCATATACGTTCACCCATTCCTTAATGACTCAAATCATTAAAAGTTCAATCCACTTTACCCAGACCACATCTCATACCAAACAATGTGAAATGACCTTAATGTTTCTTTGATCTCCTATACACTATCTTCTAGATAACAATTACTTTAGAATTATTTTCTTATTTATTCCCCTCATAACTTTCTTTATGACTCCTCATAATTTGTTGGACATATGGTAAGTGCTCCATAAATATTTATTGTTTTATGCTGCATGCCATTTAAACTGAGCTAGAGGCAGTTCACTGTAAAATTGAGAGCATTAGCTTTGGCCAGAAGCATTTGGGTTCAGGCCCTGGACTTGCCATTTTCTAGCTAATATATCATCTTGGGCAAGTTACTTAACTTATGGGTACTACTGTGTTCTCATGCTCACCATAAAATGGTGCCGATTATTAGTTTTTCCCTTCTCTATTTTTATTTTCCCTTATTGTCTTAGAAACACCTCATCTCTCTCAACACTTCTGGCTGTCTCTTCTTCCCCTGGGTAACCAAAGTAACTATAGAACCAGCACCCCCCACCCACTTATTCCAGTTGCATTTGAATAGCTTCCCCAACAGAGTCCTCCATGATAGAGCAGTGGAAAACATTTGGGATTCTCCTACCACTTTCAGACTCAGGTGAAGAGCTGCCTTGTGGTATGAGCTCATCTTAAAGAGCTTGGGATTTAATAACCTATGGAGAGAAATTTGACCAGTGAGAAATAAGACACAGGAGGTGTCCACAGATCAATTTTTTTCTATTACTCAGAGTTAATGTGAGAACTAGTACTAGAAAAATACCTGTACTTAAAAAATTTGTTGCCTTATAAAACAATGCAAATTATATTTTAATGGTATATATAAATAAGTGGTTTGTGTGTGTGCTTAGTTGCTCAGCCATGTCCAACTCTTTACCATCCTATGGAATGTAGCACACCAGGCTCCTTTATCCATGGGGATTCTCTATGCAAGAATACTGGAGTGGGTTGCCATGCCTTCCTCCAGGGGATCTTCCCAAACTGGGGATCAAACCCAGGTCTCCGACATTGCAGGCAAATTCTTTACCATCTGAACCACCAGAGAACCCCAAGAATACTGGAGTGGGTAGCCTAACCCTTCTCCAGGGGATCTTCCCAGCCCAAGAATCAAACTGGGGTCTCCTGCATTGCAGGCAGATTCTTTATCACCTGAGCTACCAGAGAAGCCCAAACATATGGTATGGGATAGAAAATATACTTTATTTAGGCATAAGATTTCATTGGGAATCCATATGTAATAACTTACAAATTATTCTTAGTCTATTCATAAAGCGAATATATTCATATTCAATGTCTTCAGTTTTAGGCCCAATAGTTCAACCATCTTTTAATTGCTGTCATAATTGAATTCTTGCTGTCTTAATGTATCTTTACTTTTATCTATAAGTATTTTATCCCCCCCTCCAAAGTTCTATTATAATGTATCCAGATGTACACATAATATGAAAATAACAGGATTTTGTATTGCCCAATACTTGCTTTTATAACCCCCAAGGAAGCATCATGGTCTAGTTGAAAAAAATAACTAAACCAAAAGACAGAATTCTGAACTCAACTCACCATCCCAGTGTATATTACTTGTTAGAAGTGTAAGTACAGCCAGGAATGTTCCTCTTTGAATGACATGAGCTACATTAGATGGCTTCTAAAGGGCCTTCCAGCCCTAATACATTATGAGTTTTTTTGCAAAGTGAGTGTATACATACCTACACCCACACACGACTCCTACACATAGCCCAGTGTATTTATCTTGACCCCCAAATAACTCATTCAACTTGATGTTTATTCTATCATAGTTTTTTAAATTTTTATTTCACTTGGAATTTCATTTTTTCTACTATTCATCAAATATGTGTCAAGTAACTACAATTGTGTCTTTCATTGAAAGGTGTCGGGAATATGATGGTAAGTAAAACATGCTTCCTGCCTTCCCAACTAAGACTACTTACATGGTTCCTTGGAGCAGTAATCTTCAGTGTGCTTATGACTTCTTGCTGGTGATACTCAGATGTGTCCCCCACAGCAAACCTCTGAAACTGCTGACCTCTGAGCAACCCCTCTTTTAAGACTGGGATGCATCTAGTCTCTCCCTGTAACAGGTGCTAAACTAGAGACCTGATGTCCTGGGCTGGGATCCAGATAGTTGAGGCAGCTCAGAGAAATATGGTTTGTAATCACTGTGGCTGTCCCTTGCTGTCTACAGTGTCATCACCCCCAAGTAGTGCTTATTTTCTAAGTCTTGGTGGCTTGACTGTGGTGATTTTTTAAATGTAACTTTCACTAAGGTTTATAATACAGTAAAAAACTCCCTTTGTCCCCAAAATTGTAGTTTTAGTAATCCACCTTTCAATGTTCATATGCAAAAACATATTCCCAAAGTGTGTCAGGGACAGACAGATGGCTGTATCAGGAGAATTTTTCCTAATTAGCACATGGTGACTCTTGATGCAATCTATTCTTCTTGGAAGTAAAGTGTGATAACTTCTATAATCAGGGATGGCCAGACAATTGGTATCTAAATCAGACAGAAGGGGAGGAAAAAGTTTAGCACTTAACGAATCCTGAAAATAATTCAATAGAGCTGAACATCTGGAATCAACTTGAACTGAACATTACTATTCTAGACTTCAAGCAAATGGCATGTAGGGCATTGTTCAGCAAATTCCTAAATAAAATTAAAATATTACTTTTTCTCATGGGAGTCAATTGTTTAAGTTTCCAATGTCAATTATTTTACAATACAGAAGCATTGATATTCTAAGATGATAGTAATAATATTATTTTGCAAGCATATGTTTATGTGTATATATGTACACAAAAGCACATTGTAGTATTTAGCACTCTGTTGTGAACCTCTATTACTGTGTTTATCAACATACTTTTCATTTGTTGTTTGCTTTTCTGTTTCCTCTGTGGATTCTAGACAAGGATATATAGGGACTGTATTTATTGTCCAGTGTTTCATTTTGGTAAAAATGCTTGACAGAATCTGCTAAAGCTAAGTATACATGTTCTCCGACTCAGAACTTTTATTCCTTGGTATATATTCAACACAATGGCATACAGGTATGTATCAATAGATTTGCACATGAATATTCTCAACTAGATGGTGTTCATTAAATACTTATTGTGTGACCTAATGCACTGATGTGTTTTATTTATGACAATGTACTAACAAAAATGTTAAAGTATAGAATTTGAGTACTATTTCAAAATCTTATGACATCTCACCAAAATAGTTTTGCCTGCTTCTAAAGATAAATCATATCTAAGTTTTTTTTTGTTTAATGTAGAGAAATAGATTAATTGGAAATGTATTAATATTCATTTCAAATGCTTAGTTTTAATCTGACAATTTTATGTATGATTGACTATTTCAGAGAACAGATCCAGTCTGAATTCACTTTTCAAAACAAAAATATGGAAATTACTTGTCATTTATCCTTTACTTATTGAAAATATGTTTGTTAGATTTTTAAAAGGATATTAGAAATGTAGAGTGAATGCTTATTAAAGTGATCTTTGTGCCTTGGATATCAATGTAATATAAAATTTCTGACAACATTTAAAGAAAAATATGAGACCAAAAATAAATAAATAAATAAACCAAAAACTTTACCTTCAGTAAGAGCCAACTGATTTCTTTTTTATATAATTTTTATTGGAGTATAGTTTAGTCAAAATGTTGTGTTAGTTTCTGCTGTGCAGTAAAGTGAATCAGTTTTACCCACTCTTTTTTAGATTTGTTTCCCATATAGGTCATTAGAGAGTATTGAGCATAGTTTCCTTTGCTATACAGTAGTTCCCATTAGTTTATCTATTTTCTATATAGCAGCATATATGTCAATCCCAATCTCCTAATTCATCCTTGTCCCCCATAACCATATGTATGTTTCTTACATCTGAGACTCTATTTCTGTTTTGTAAATAGACTCATATGTACCATTATTTTGTACGATTCCACATATAAGCAATATCATGATGTCTGTCTCTCTCTGTGGACTTACTTCATTCAATATGACAATCTCTAGACCCATCCATGTTGCTGCAAATGGCAGTATTTTGTTCTTTTTATGGCTGAATAATATCCCATTGTATGTATGTACCACTTGTTTTTTATCCATTCTTCATTGATGAACATTTAAGTTGCTTCCATGTCCTGGCTATTATAAATGTGCTGTAATGAACAGTGGGGTTCATACATCTTTTCAAATTATAGTTTTCTCTAGACAGATGTCCAAGAGTGAGATTGGTGCATCACATGATAGGTCTATTTTTAGTTTTTTCAAGGAACCTCCATACTGTTCTCGATATTGACTGTATCAATTTACATTTCCACCAACAGTGAAAGAGCATTCCCTCCACATCCTCTCAAGCATTTATTGTATGTTATTTTTTTGGTTATAGTCATTCTGACTGGTGTGACGTGACTTCATTGTAGTTTTGACTTGCATCTTGCTAATAATTAGTGATGCTGAGCACCTTTACATGTGTGTTTTTGCCATTGAATGTCTTCTTTGGACAAATATCTATTTAGATCTTCTGCCCATTTTTTAATTTTTTTTTACATATTGACTTGCATGAGCAAGTTTTATATGTTGCAGATTAATCTCTTGTAGATCAATTCATTTGCAAAGATTTTCTTTCATTCTGTGGATTGTTTTTTTGTTTTGTTTATGGTTTCCTTTGCTGTGCAAAAGGTATTAAGCTTAATTAGGTCTCATTTGTTTATTTTTATTTTTGTTTTCATTACTCTAGGAAATGGATCAAAAAAGACCTTGCTGTGATTTATGCCATAGCTGCCTATGTTTTCTTCTAAGAGTTTTATAGTTTCTCATCTAACACTTAGGTCTCTAATCCATTTTAACTTTATTTTTATGTATGGTGTTGAAGAATGCCCTAATTCCTTTCTTTTACATGGAGCTGTCTAGTTTTCCTAGCACCACTTATTGAAAAGACTGTCTTTTTTTTCCCATTTTATATTTTTGGCCCCTTTGTCATATATTAGGTGATCATAAGTGCATGCACTCATTGGTAAACTGTCTATTCTGATCTGTTGATCTATATTTCTGTTTTTGTGCAAGAACCATACTGTTTTGATTACTGTAGCTTTGTAATATAGTCTGAAGGCAGTGAGCCTGATTCTTCCAGCTCTGTTTTCTTTCTCAAGATTGCTTTGGTTATTTGGGGTCTTTTGTGTTTCCATACAAGTTGTATTTTTGTTGTTTTGTTGTTCTAAGTCTGAAAAATGCTGTTGGTAGGTGTTATATTGATAGGGGTTACATTGAATTTGTGGATTACTTTGTGTAGTTTAGTCATTTTAACAATATTGATTCTTCCAGTCCAAGAACATTGTATATCTTTCCATCTGTTTGTATCATCTTTGATTTCTAAGACCAACTAATTTCTTAAAAACAAATGTCTTGATATTTCAAGTTTATTTTCCTAACTTTATTTGTATTCCTCCTTGCACACCATAATAGAGTTAATTATCATGTTTCTTGGATCACATTGTATAGTGGGTTTCAAATTAATATTTTTAATGCAAGATATCTTGTGAGAGCAAATACTAAGTAAAGTATTTTTCCAAGTTATGAACACTAGATCTAAACACGTTTATGTATATAGGATATTATTGTCTACTATTTCTTTTTCCTTAATATAAATTTATTTATTTTAATTGGAGGCTAATTACTTTACAATATTGTATTGTTTTTGCCATACATCAGCATGAATCTGCCACGGGTGTACATGCATTCCCCATCCTGAACCCCCCTCCCACCTCCCTCCCCATACCATCCCTCTGGGTCATCCCAGGGGATGATTTGGGAGAATGACTACTTTTTCTTACCCTTCAAAATTTTGCTTAGCTTTTGATTAGTATATAATCTCAGTTCAGGTCAGTTCAGTCACTCAGTCATGTCCAGCTCTTTGCGACCCCATGAACCACATCACGCCAGGCCTCCCTGTCCATCACCAACTCCTGGACCCTACCCAAACTCATGTCCATTGAGTCAGTGATGCCATCCAACCATCTCATCCTCTGTCATCCCCTTCTCCTCCTGCCCTCAATCTTTCCCAGCATCAGGATGTTTTCAAATGAGTCAGTTCTTCACATCAGGTGGAAAAAGTATTGGAATTTCAGCTTCAACATCAGTCCTTCCAGTGAATGCCCAGGATTGATCTCCTTTAGGATGGACGGTTGGATCTCCTTGTAGTCCAAGGGACTCTCAAGTCTTCTCCAACACCACAGTTCAAAAGCATCAATTCTTCTGCGCTTAGCTTTCTTTATAAGTCCAACTCTCACATCCATACATGACCACAGGAAAAGCCATAGCCTTGACAAGATCTAGCACATAATAAATATTTAGAAAAGTCCCTAGTTGCTATTGTTGTTGCTCTTGTTATTGTTGGATAAGATAAACTATTTTTGCATTTATTATTTTAAATTAAACTTTTCATTGAATATAACACACACATAAAAGTTAGCAGATCATAAGTGAACAGTTTGATAAATTTTCAGAAACAAAAGAAACCCCTTGTAAATTTCACCCAAATAGAGAAATAGAACATAGCAGTAGCCCAAGAACTTTAGTCATACTCCTGTTTGGTAAACAGTCCTAAAGTTAATGATTACCTGATTTTTAATCAATATAGACTAGATTTCTTATTTTTGAACTTGAGATAAGTGGAATTATGCAATATACTCTCATTTGTGTTTGGTTTATATTGTTCAACACTGAGATTTTCCCTGTGTGTCAGTGATTCATGTGTTTTAATTTCTTTGCAATTATTAAAAGAACATTAAAAAGATGCACAAATTCTTAGTCATTAGGGAAATGCAAGTTAAAAGCATAATGAGATACAACTATACATCTATTGGGCTTCCCAGGTAGTGCTAGTGGTAAATAACCTGCCTGCAGAAGACCTAAGAGATGGGGATTTGATCTCAGGATTGGGAAGATTCCCTGGAGAAGAAAATGGTGACTCACTCCAGTATTCTTGCCTGGAGAATCCCATGGACAGAGGAGCCTGGAATGTTACAGTCTATGGGATCACACAGAGTCAGACATGAGTGAAGCAACTTAGCATGCATGCATGCATGCACACATCTATTAAAATGTTAAAATTATAAAGATTTTAACTCTACCAAGTGTTGGTGTAGCTATGGAACAACTTGAACCCTCATACATTGCTGTAGTTTGAAGTGGAACAAATACTTTGGAAAACATTGATTTTTCTTAGGAACTTACTGTATGATTAGTATAACTTACTGTACAATTCAGCCATTCCAATCTTAGGAATTTACCCAAGAACACTGAAAGTATTTGCCCTTAAGAAGGCATATCACAAGATTGATGATACCATATTTATTGTTGAGAGTCCCAAACTGGAAACAACCCAAATGTACATCAACAAGTGAACAGATTTAAAAATTGTGGTATGCCCCTACAATGGAATATTACTTTATTACATTCAAAATTCAAAAGGAATGCATGATTTTTATATAAAGTAACAAAGAATTTCAACATAATTATACTTAATAAAAGAAGTCAAAAAAGAGTATGTACTGTTTTATTTCATTTTTGTTTCTTTTTGAAAAATACAAAGTATTACATTGTGAGAGAGTATAAAGCAGTGGTTGTCTGGGTAAGTGGGAGCAAATAGTTAAAGGAGAGAGGGATTGCATAAAGATTTGAGGAAACTTGAGGGTGATTGATTCATTTGATATCTTGATGTAGTTACAGTTCTGCAGATGCATGATGTGTCAAAGCTTATCAAATGAGTGTTTTGATTACATGCAGTTTGTTGTATACCAATTACACTTCAATAATGTGTTAAAATATTTTCCTTAATAATTTAAAACAGTAATGTGCTTCCCATTAGTAATTATAATCATTCCCATTATAATCATTAAAAGAGTAAATAAACTGAAACATTCATCTCTAGTCTTCTAACATTTTGGTTAGCTTCCTATCTACTTGGAAATAAATGATGCATCTCATTAGCTGAATAAGGAATTAGTATGGGTCTGAGAAGTCCATTTATACAGCTCATGAGGTGCTCACAGCAGGTATACTGGGGTGTTTTGCCATTCTCTCCTCCAGTGGATCACATTTTGTCAGAACTCTCCACTATGACCCAACCGTCTTGGCTGGCTGTACATGGCATGGCACATAGCCTCATTGAATTGTACAAGCCCCTTCACCACAAGAAGGCAGTGATCCATGAAGGGGATCTTCTGATGAAACATTCTACCTCTGTTTCATAGATTATGCCTTTGAATGTGTGGAGCATAACAAACTGTAGAAAGCTCTTAAAGTGATGGGAATACCCAACTATCTTACCTGTCTCCTGAGAAACCTGTATGTGAGTCAAGAAACAACAGTTGGAACCCTGTATGGAACAACTGATAGGTTCAAGATCGAAAAAGGAGTATGACAAGCCTGTCTGCTGTCACCCTGTTTTTTAACCTATATGCTGAGCACATCATGAAAAATGCCAGGTTGGAGGAGTTTCAAGCTGGAATCAAGAAAGACAGGAGAAACAACAACCTCAGATATGCATATGATACCATTCTAATAGCAGAAAGCAAAGAGGCACTAAAGAAACTCTTGATGAGGGTGAAGGAGGAGAGTTGAAGAGCTGGCTTAAAACTAAATATTAAAAAAAAAAACTTAGATCATGGCATCCAGCCCCATTACTTCAAGGCAAATAGAGGGGGAAAAGGTAGAAGTAATAGATTTCTCTTCTTGGGCTCTAAGATCACTGTGGATGTTGATTGCAGCCTCGAAATCAGAAGATGATTGCTTCTTGTCAGGAAAGCGATGACAAACCTAGACAGTGTGTTGAAAAGCAGAGACATTATTCTGCTGATGAAGGTCTGTATAGTCCGCACTATGATCTTCCCAGTGGTCATATACAATTGTGAGAGCTGGACCATAAAGGCAGCAGAATGCCAAAGAATTGGTACCTTCAAACTGAGGTGCTGGAGAAGACTCCTGAAATTGCCTTGGACAGCAAGGAGTTCAAACCATCAATTGTAAGGGAAATCAACCCTGAATACTCATTGGAAGCACTGATGCTGAAGCTCCAGGTATTTTGGTCACCTGATGTGAACAGATGACTCATTGGAAAACTCCATAATGCTGGGAAAGATTGACTGCAGAAGGGGACGGAAGCATCAGAGGATGAGATGGCTGGATGTCATAACCAATGCAATGGACATGAACCTGGGCAAACTTTGGGAGATGGTGAGGGACAGGGAGGCCTGACATACTGCAGTCCATGGGGTGGCAAAGAGTCAGACCTGACTGGGTGACTGAACAACTGAGAAGTCCAAAGGATGATAAGTAGACATACTCTTATCTGCTTGTTGCACAGATACTAATTTTTACTTGATATATACTACAATTTAGGAGTTCCAAATGCAGAAAGAAACAGATAAAACACCTCTCCTCAAGTTGAATTCTATTGAGAAACAAGTAAGCCTGAATTTCTGCTCTGGTTTGTGTAAAGTTGTGATGTGAATATTTTGCTACAAGTGTTTTTTGAGGGAGAGGTCCTGCCCTGTGATGAACAAGCACTCGTTAATTTTTTAGATAATCCAGAGAAGGAGAGAAAGTTTTCTGAACCAAGCAGAAGTAGTGAGAGAAATAAATTTGAGGAAGAACTCCAGTTAGAAATTATTATGGTGCTTAATGTAGTACCACATAATATGAGCTTGTGGGGTCTCTGGTTTATGCTGGAAGTTGGGATCATGGATTTTCTATTTTTTTCTTTATTTTTAATTAATTAATTTATTTTAATTGGAGGCTAATTACTTTACAATATTGTGGTGGTTTTTGCCATACATTGACATGAATCAGCCATGGGTGTACATGTGTCCCCGCATCCTAAATCCCCCTCCCAACTCTCTCCCCACTCCATCCCTCTGGGTTGTCCCAGAGCACCAGATTTGAGTGCCCTGCTTCATGCATCAAACTTGTACTGGTCATCTATTTTACATACAGTAATATTCATGTTTCAATGCTATAGTATATCGAGGGAACCAAGTGTGTGGACTATGTAGTTTAGGAAAAGGGCATACAGGGAAAAAACAGGCTAAAAAAGGTTAAGGTCAACATTTGTTATGGCCCTAAGAAAAACAGCAAGCAAAGGGTGTAAGTAAGGTCAGTCAAAGAATTGCGTAATAAACAGAAATAAAATGGAGAGAAGAAATATATATATCACAATAAGGACATATTTGAAGTTTGGCTATGGAAAGCATATTCAAATGGTTCTGCTAAAGGGGAAATGGCATGCAAAGACCTTTTTGTGTTGAAAACTTGGGCCAGTCTATATATATTAATGTTTAAAAAAGTTAATTCCATGGAGGTCAAAAATTTACACAAATATAAATTGAATAGCAGTGCAATAAAAAAACTTGATGTTTCTATGCATTTATCAGATTTTCTTTCTCATTATCTGACTCAAGTATTAGCAACTATTTGTTTTTGATCAGATGTTTAAAACCTGTAACATTAGAGACATTTTCCTACTAATTTTATTTTTATGCCTAAACATTTCCTAGTGCTAATGACGGAGAAGGCGATGGCACCCCACTCCAGTTCTCTTGCCTGGAAAATCCCATGGACAGAGGAGCCTGGTAGGCTGCAGTCCATGGGGTCGCGAAGAGTTGGACACGACTGAGCGACTTCACTTTCACTTTTCACTTTCATGCATTGGAGAAGGAAATGGCAACCCACTCCAGTGTTCTTGCCTGGAGAATCCCAGGGATGGGGGAGCCTGGTGGGCTGCCGTCTCTGGGGTCGCACAGAGTCGAACACGACTGAAGCGACTTAGCAGCAGCAGTGCTAATGAATGACTGAGATGAATGTGGCTTTAAAAGCTTCCAGGATTTTACTAGTTCTTTTCCAGGTGGAAAATCCAGCTGACGCTTATAAAACAAAAGAAGTAGAGGAGAATGAAAAAGTCAAATGCCAAAAAAGTTTGAGTGAGTCTCAAAAGCATTTTCTAAGAAAGTGGCACAAAGGAAAGTAACAGTATTAAAATAAGAACTAATAGTTGTAGTAGCTTCAAAATCTTGAGCTGAGTAAAGAATAGCTATCTTAGAGTTTAAATCAAAATAATTAAAGTTGAGATAATTTGTGTCTTTATTGTTAAAGTACAGAATAATTATGATCCCTGTTTCCCCCAAATAAAGAAATAACAAACTACAGGAAACTAGAATTTCAAATTCATTTATATCTTCTGAATGGGATTTCTGAACTGTTTTTCACCAAAATACTCAGTGTGTTTTAATTTTATGAACATAGGGGAAAATGGGAGAAAATTACAGTTTTTTTTTTTTTTTTTCCTGCAAAGAAAGAAGTAACTTGGGTACATTTGCCATTGCTGAACAACATATATATACATATGTACATATATATATATATATATATATGTGTGTGTGTATATATATATTTACTACATTAATAGTTACTATGTGATATTCATATGTTCTTATTTACATATGCCTTGCCTGTCACAAGATGTATTAAATTGAATGTCTAGGATAAGCATTTTAAACTATTTGTTTCAGAAATATAGGCTTGTTTACAGAAGACCAAACGTCAGGACTTCTTACAAAAATGTTTTTAAAGAAATCATTTTGCCATTCACAAAATCATATCACTATTATGAAAATGAAATGTTTGACATTTTAAAAATAAAAATTTTACTATGAAATGATATTTGGATTAGATTAGAATAAACAATTCTGTATGGTATGGATTAAACTCTCTTTACCACAAATATGGCTTTAAAATCGAGGTTCAGTTATTCAAAATGCAATAAAAAGAGAATATGAGGTTCTGCCAAGCAGATTTGCTGCTCAGCTTTTCCAGATTTCAGAGCCTTATGAATACCTGTCTGTGTCTCCAAATGGAAACAAGCCAGGCAAGAGGTGAAATACTGTTTATGACTGCAGTTCCAATTGTTTCAGGAAACACAAAACACTGGTCTGCTGATGAGGGAATTTCACATTACTTGCAGTAATTTGAAAACATTTGTATATGAAGATAACTATTCAAACTATTGTCCTATGGAATCCATCTCCCTCTCTCTTTCTCATGTTTTCTGAAACCGAGAATGATGCTACCTTTTTCATTTACCTCAAATATTTCAGTATTATGTTTGATATTCAATGTGTCTGAGTTTGGGGGCATGTAAATTCTATCTGTCCATTTAACATCCAGATAAGACCCAAATTTAAACCTACATTTACCTGATTATTCATATTGCACTTTTTAATATGAAGGGATCAAACTGAAAAGCAGCGAAAGCAGATCTGTATCTACTTTCAAGAAAAAACACATATGTAAATATTTCAGAATGAACATTGGAAAGGATTACTTAATGTACCATGATACTCATAATATGGATTTATAGACCCCTGGAAATATTGCCTATTGTAATCTTTCAGTACCCCTTGAAATAAATTATTATTTCAAAAATATTTTAAAAAATTATTTCATGGCAATTTCAATGAAGCACCAGGAAGGATAGGGCATTATTTTAAATACAATCCTAACATCACATTTTTCAGTTCTCTTTTTCCCCCCATGGCAAATATGGAAGGGTATACAAGGCAAAGTGGGGCATGGGTATAGTATAGGAGCAAGAGTTTCACTAAAGGGAATCATCTGTCCTCTTAAATAGTTTGAAAGGTCTCAATGTGTTGGTCTAAACAGTTATTTATGTTTTCAGGACACTTTGGATCAATGTGTGTTTGTGTTATATTTGTTTATATTTGTGTGTGTGTGTATACATGTATACGTATATATACATATGTATATGTAGACATATACATATGTATATGTATATATGTATACATAAATAAAGCAAACATAAAGTCAACATTTATATGTCCCCCTGAGAGATGTAGTATAGAGTTTTTCCTTTGTACATTATATATGGTATGAAATATATGTAGCACATACGCATATACATAACTATATGTACATATATATACATGTATATACACATGAGTTATGTATATGCATATGTGCTACATATATTTCATAGTATATATAATGTACAAAGGAAAAACTCTATACTACATCTCTCAGGGGGACATATAAATGTTGACTTTATGTTTGCTTTATTTGGTCAAGTTTAAAACAACTTTTACCCTACTTTATGTTGTTCTTCACAGTGATATTTGCAATTACCCTCAAATCTGTGTTCCTATACTGTTTGTCTATCTTTTCCATAAAGTTTGCTATGTTTCTAGAAAATACAGGTATCTCTTTCACTGAACCCTAATGTCCCATGAAATCCATTCAACAAAATTTGATACTAGCTGTTGTTTTTTTTTTTTTTAATTTTTATTAGTTTTTATTTCTCTTGAACACAGTTCATAGGACCAATAGAGTAATGAGGATGTGGTGGGTACATAGTGAGCATATGTTTATTAACCAAATGAGCCCTTTTAATGACAATCAATGGTTGGAAGGCATCACCAACTCAATGGACTTGAGTCTGAGTAAGCTCCAGGAGTTGGTGATGGACAGGGAAGCCTGGCATGCTGCAGTCTGTGGGGTCACAAAGAGTCAGACACGACTGAGCAACTGAACTGAACTGAACTGAATGACAATAAAAGATGTAAAGACAGGAACAAAGTAACTTCATGGTTATTATTTTTTAGATAAAAACTACAAGCAAAGGAAGACTTGTTCTCTAAAGGCACAGACTTATCACAATCTCAGCACTGAAATGTAAAAAACTAGAACTTTGATGTCAAAATATAAAGCATATGATGGAGCTTAGGCTTATATTGAGTAAGAAGATTTGGGCCCTTTAAAAATATACTATATTTTATATTACATCATCTGAGAAAAATAAGATTTATTGGCCTTAGACAAAATTTTATAATTTACTGAAATCATGATATTGCTCCTTTTGTTCAATTATTAACTTCCAATAATGTGGTTATTTTCATATTGTTTTGGGGTTTTCAAGGCAAGAATCATATTGTTCATGGGGTTCTCAAGGCAAGAATCACTTTACGGCAAATAGGTGGGGAAAAAGTGGAAATAATGACAGATTTTCTTTTGGGGGGCTCCAAAATAACTATGAACAGTGACTGCAGCTACACAAGTAAAGGACATTTGCTGCTTGAAAGTAAAGCTTTGACAAACCTAGACAGCATATTAAAAGCAGAGCCAGCACTTTGCTGACAAAGGTCTATGTAGTCAAAGCTATGGTTCTTCCAGTAGTCATATATGATGTGAGAGCTGGACTGTAAAGAAGGCACTCAGCCTTCTTTAGGAACCAAAGAAGGCTGAGCACCTCTCAAATTGTGGTGCTGGAGAAGACTCTTAATAGTCCCTAGGACAGCAAAGAGATCGAACCAGTCAGTCCTTAAAGAAATCAACCCTAAATATTAATTGGAAGGACAGACGATGAAGCTGAAACTCCAGTACTTTGGCCACCTCATGGGAAGAGCTGACTCAATGGAAAGACCCTGATGCTGGGAAAGTTTGAGGGCAAGAGCAGAAGTGATGGCAGAGGATCAGATGGTTAGATAGTATCACTGACTCAATGGATATGAGTTTGAGAAAACTCTGGGAGATAGTTAAGGACTACAGAGAAGCCTGGCATGTTGCAGTTCACGGAGTAACAAAGAGTTGGACATGACTTGGCAGCTGAACAATGTGATTTCCATATCTTGTAAAAATATTAATATGTACAAAATTCCTTTCATTTCCATGACTGCTCTGCACTGTCAGTATGGGTCTAGGTTTTTACTCAAATCATTATTTCTTCCTACAATTTAAATATCACAGAGTCCAGGTCCCAGCTTAGTCAGCCTAAAAATATTTTTCTAATTTCTTATACTTTAGCCTAAAGAGCATAATTCTAAAGTTAGCTAACTTCAAATAATAAACTCCCAAATATTTATGAATATTTTCCATTGTTAACCAAAATACAAAGGACAAAAAAGTGTAAATTGATTCATTGCCAAGTTGTATATGTTTTCAAGTTGCATAGCTTATCCATGGTGTGTTAAGAAGATAACCATCGATGTAATGTTAGTATGTAACTTTCAATATTTAGGAGATATTTTTTATTTCATTAGAGAGATGTATTATCACTGCCTGCCTGGTAAATTGCTTCAGCCGTGTCTGACTCTTTGCAACCCTATGGAATGTAGGCTGCCAGGCTCATCTGTCCATGGGATTCTCCAGGCAAGAATACTGGAGGGGGTTGCCATTTCCTTCTCTAGGGGATCTTCCTAACCCAGGGATTGAACCGCAAGAGTTGGAAATGACTAAGAGACTTAAGAACACATTTTTGTACTTTCTAGCAAACAAATTAAGTTGCTGATATTTTACAGTAATTTTTATGTTTAGATGGTTCTCTAAACATAGAATGAAAAGATAATGCAATTCCCAAACTAGCCTTCAGGCAGATTGATAAATCTGTGTTTACCAACCGCATCTGGGTCCTTAACATATCGAAGAATCCTGTAATGTGTATGTAAGCTCTGTTGCTCCCATTCTCCTCAATTAAATACTATTTAAGAAGTTCTCCATTCTCAAGTCTAACAACCTTCCAATAATTTCATCTTTCTTAGCTATAGAAATCACCTCTTTCCTTACAGAGAAACTAGTATTCATTGCTTTCCATTACAAAATCTAAAAATCTGCTAGTATCACTAGTGTTATAATGATAACCTGTTACAACAAGATTTCTCCTAACAAAGGTCCCTATCTTCCTTTCTTTTCAGAAACATTTTTCTACAAAGATGAGCTTTGTCTCCTATATGTCTCCTTTGTTTTCTCTTTCCTCATACTGTCTTATAAATAGCATTTAATTTTGTTTTTTTCATACTAAAATTTACTGGACTACTCCCTTCACCTCATGTCTTCTACCTACCATCCTGTAGCTCCTATCCATAATTAGTCAGACAAATTTGTTGACAGACAACTGTATTCAATTTCTCCATGTCCTCACCTACTCTTTCTTTTTCAACCTAAGACTAACTACCTGCCATGTTCATCATTCCACTGAGAACTATACTTGCCAAAATAACCTGTGACTTGTTTGTACTTAAGTGCCAAGTTTCCTTTCAGGATTTATGTAACCTGGCCACTCAGCAGCTTGGAGACTGATTATCCCCCGCTTCTCTCTTGAGATGTTCTTTTCCCCTGGCTTCTCTACCACCGTGGTTCTTTGCTTTTCTTTCTATCTAGTGGGGTGCTATTCATAACCGCCTTTGCACACTGTCTCCTGCATGTGCTATTTAATATTGAATTTTCTGTCTTCTACTTTAGGTCCTCTTCTTTCCTCACTTTAAATATTATTTTATTCTTTAAAATTTCATTTATAGACCCAACTGTTTATAAATTTCCCCTGGACAATTTCTTAAACAATCCTTTTGATCTCTAGATAGGAATACAGGTTGTTTACAATACTCTTAGAAGGCAGTCTGTCCAATACTGAACTCATCTTTCCAACAACAAATTATGTGCCAGCTGAATAAACAGAACCAACATTTAAATAGTTGTTCAGGTTGAATATCTTGGCATAAACTTTCTTTCTTCCCTTACTTCACCACCAAACCAATTCAAAAATTTATTGGTTTTATAGCAACACTAAAACTCTGCAAAAATTTATCAGATTCATCAATTTCTCTATATTAGCAATATATTATTATATTATATTTTTCCTATTACCTCTTAAACTCTTTCATGAACCTTCTAAGTAACCTCTTTTCTTCTATTCTTTTTAATTATTGTTGTTTGATGTTTAAACACTTTCTAATTTTATTTTCCTCCATTCCATTTGCAAAAATGCAAGCAGGTTTGCTTTATGACATACAAATCTGACAGGCATATATAAAACACTTCAAGGATTGTCATTAGCCTTAAGGTGAAGAACAAAATTCCTATTAGGGTTTTTAAGTTAATAAACTTCTTAGATAGTATTGTAACTCTCTAAAGTTAGTTCTCAATTCTTCAGCCATGCTTTATTTCTTAATTGCTCCAGTCTCTTTTTTGCTTCAGGTTATCACATGTTCCCAGTAATTCCTTCTGCCTAGAATTAATCTCATCCATCCCCAAGTTGCTCTTCATTTAATTAATCCTCACTTATTATTTAAGTTTTATCTTTAAAACCATTTCCTCTAAGAAAACTACCCTAATTATCCACAAAAATATCATTCATCAGCTTCATGCTCTTTTTTCATACTGCAGTTGGACTTCAGGATAGTCCTCTGAACTCCAGTGTCATATTTTCTACTTCCTGTTTGATACATTCCCTTGGGTAATCTTATAATTAACAACTCCAAAACTAAACTTTTCTCAGAACATGCTTCTCACAGTTTTCCCCACAAAGTAATTGGTAAGTCTATGTGTTAAATGTTTTTCCAGTAGTTTTTCATGTAGTCATGTACAGATGTGAGAGTTAGACCAGAAAGAAGGCCATAAAGCTTACTCATTGGAAAAGGTCTTCATGCTGGGAGAGATTGAGGGGAGGAGGTGGAGGAGGAGACACAGAATGAGCTGGTTGGATGCATCTCTGACTCAGTGAGTTTGAGCAGATTCTGGGAGATGGTGAAGGACCGGGAAACATGGCGTGCTGCAGTCCATGAGATTGCCAAGAGTCAGACATGACTTAGCAACTGAACAACAACAACAAATATGATAAATATCTTAGGATCATTCTTGAATCCTCTTTCCTTTCTACTGCACATCAGTGGTGGTTGTATCTTTATATTTCCAGATCTCAGCAGTGTCTCACTGCTTCCACCATGCTCTCCTAATCCAAGCCATTGTTCATCTGACATGGATGACCCTAGCTGCTAGACCTATTCCCCTGCTTCTGCCCTTGCTTCTTTCAGTCTTTCTACCACAAGGAGAGGACATAGGTAAGGTTTGACTTTAGAGGTAGAAAATTGTAGAATTTTGTCTGTGAGGTGAGAGAAGAGACCAAGTGATTGGTTGATATAAGATTTAAAGAAAATAGGCAATAGTTCCAACAGTAATTGTGATAAGTGTATGATTGGTATTGATGACCTAGTTGTGAATAATATTTAGAAAATAGTAACAAAAATGCTAATAGCAAGCCTCCAAACAGGGTAGGAAGAATTGTAAAAACAGGAAGAGTTATATTTGAAATAATGAGTTTGAAAAAAAGAAAAAATAAATAATAAGTTTAAGGGTTAATAGGAGTCCTGGTAAAGTCAGATAACAGGCATTTAGTAATGACCTATAGAACAAGAATAAGAAGTCTAAGAGGTGTTTGGATTTGTGATTTCACATGCAGAGCAATATCTGTTGCTGCATGCCCATTAGAGAAGTCTATGAAAAGAAAAGAATGGTCTTTAATCCCTACTAGGAACTGGTAAATAAATTTGAAAAAAAAAAAAAGACATGGTATTCCCTATGAAATAATTTTGTATTTAATAAGTGATGGAATAAATGTACATGTAATTAAAATGTAATAAAAGACAACCTGTAAAAGAACTAAAGAATACATTGCTCAGGATATAACCAGTTCATTAAACTGGTAAAAGGAAGCACAGTCTCAAGAAAAGGAAAACTTCTCTTATAGTAAGTCTCTTCAAAGCAGACTAATCAAGGGCAAAGAATTTTAATAGAATTAATAGGGAATTAACTTAAAATTATAAAACTTAGAGATTATTCAATGCTTGATAAAGTTAATCATAAAGAGTATGAACTATCTTATTTCTTTACTATCCACAATGCAACATACAGATTCTGTGAAGTAAATAGGAAGATCGTTTTGGTAATAGTTAAAATCCTCCTTTGATAGCAAGCATTATTCCAAGGTACCTGAATTTTCAACTCAACAAATTAATTTTTGCATATATCTCTGAATAACTAAAACCAACTAAGTTAAATTTAAATACGAATTTATTGAAAATTAATCTGTCAGCATTAAGTTATATGTTGGATGGCTAATAATATTTTTTAATTGATTTATTATTTCCAGATGTAACAACACCATGCCTAAAATGGTTTGGTAGCACTTCCTATAAAAGTACATGTGGTTAGATTGTTGGGAGCCGACATGAGGTACTCCGCCCGTGGCAAAGGTCATGAGGAAGGAGGCTCGACATACGCAAAGGCAGAATCGAGCCTCAGGAGTCCCCCTGGAAATCCTCGAGCATCTACCCCCATAACCAGAGCCTGCCTACTTTACTACTTTGTGCTCTCACCTACACCTCTGACTTTACGGGGGGCTGTCCCCCACCACCTCTTTCGGAGAAGGAGTTAACTTAGAGCTCCAGTTAATAATAATTCCTGGGTGTGACAGGAGTGTTCCAAACTTACAAACTCCTCTGAAGGTTCTCTAGCCTGCCTGACAGGCTTGTCCGGCCACATGTGATTGCTCACAGCCTCCCAACCATGAGAGGCATGAGATGCTTTAAACCTTCTAAAAGCAGGTTCCTTAGAAAAGTTAGAAAACCATTAGTATAAGTATAGTGGGCTGATTAGAAATTGTATTGCTGAAGGGTTTTTCATTTGTTGAGCCAATGCTTACTGCTAAGTCTCCACATCCCCTGCCCTTATACACATTAATGAATATATAGAAGAAATAAGTATTAACTTTTGATATTAATCACGTTAGACCTTAGGCTAAGTAAATTCTTTCCTTAACTAAAACCCACTACACCCTCATCCTATAGGAATGTAACTTTATTTGGGTGGCGTCTGTTTTAAGAATAATCACCCCTGGAGAAATAAGTGTCCTGGTTGACTGACCGCTGTCACAAGGAGAGGATCATAAATTGTCAGCAGGCCCCCTGGCCAGAAGATGATGTAACACCCCTAAGACCTCTGTATACATTTGTATGAAGCACCTGACTTTGATAAAAGTCAGGACTGCTGACCCCACATGACTTTTGCATAACATCTCAGTGTATAAAAGTAGACCATGGAAAATAAAGAATCGGGATCAGATCCTTGAAAGACTGGTCTCCCCATGTCTCTCTCTCTCTCAAACTCTGGCTGAGTCTCCATCTGGAGCACGGAGCCCGCCATGCTTGCTAATTATGCCTGGGCTTCTAAGATCCGACCTGGGAGGCCTCAGTGTCTCCTCTCCTTCAGGAGAACGGAAGGACGCCTGCGGCCTATGCAAGTGGTGCAAACTTCTTGTCTTGAAGTTTTATTGGTCTCCCACGTAAACCAAGCTACTCAGCCTCTTTTCTCCACTGAATTTTCCTACTGAGCTATCCTCATTCTATTACTCTTTATATCTCTAATTAATATCTAATTGAAGCTATTGTATCCTGATCCTCGCTGACGCCGTCCTCGCTTCGAACTCCCTGGATCAGCCGGGGCTGGACCTCGGCAGTTAGATGGCAGTTTAGTTCAGTTCAGTCGCTCAGTCATGTCTGACTCTTTGCAACACCATGGACTGCAACATGCCAGGTCTCCCTGTCCATCACCAACTCCCGGTGTTTACTCAAACTCGTATCCATTGAGTCGGTGATGCCATCCAACCATCTCATCCTCTGTCATCCCCTTCTGCTCTCACCTTCAATGTTTCCCAGCATCAGGGTCTTTTTCAAATGAGTCAGCTCTTCACATCAGTTGGCCAAAGTATTAGAGTTTCAGCTTCAACATCAGTCCTTCCAATGAACATTCAGGACTGATTTCTTTTAGGAAGGGCTGGTTAGATCTCCTTGCAGTCCAAGGGACTCTCAAGAGTCTTCTCCAACACTGAAGTTCAAAAACATCAATTTTTCAGCGCTCAGCTTTCTTTATATTCCAACGCTTGAATCCCTACATGACTACTGGATAAAGCATAACATTGACTAGGCACAGCTTTGTTGGCAAACTAATGTATCTGCTTTTTAATATGCTGTGTATGTTGGTCATAACTTTTCTTCCAAGGAGTGAGCATCTTTCAATTTCATGGCTGCAGTCACTGTCTACAGTGATTTTGGAGCCCAAAAAAATAAAGTCAGCCACTATTTCCACTGTTTCCCCATCTGTTTGCCATGAAGAGATGGGACCAGATGCCATGATCTTAGTTTTCTGAATGTTGAGCTTTAAGCCAACTTTTTCACTCTCCTCTTTCACTTTCATCAAGAGGTTTTTGAGTTCCTCTTCACTTTCTGCCATAAGGGTGGGGTCATCTGCATATCCGAGGTTATTGGTATTTCTCCCGGCAATCTTGATTCCAGCTTGTGCTTCTTCCAGCCTAGCGCTTCTCATGATGTACTCTGCATAGAAGTTAAATAAGCAGGGTGACAATATACAGCCTTGATGTACTTCTTTTCCTATTTGGAACCAGTCTGTTGTTCCATGTCTGTTTCTAACTATTGTTCCTGACCTGCATACAGATTTTTCAAGAGGCAGATCAGGTGGTCTGGTATTCCCATCTCTTGAAGAATTTTCCACAGTTTATTGTGATTCACAAGTCAAAGGCTTTGGCATAGTCAATAAAGCAGAAATAGATGTTTTTCTGGAACTCTCTAGCTTTTTCCATGATCCAGTGGATGTTGGCAATTTGATCTCTGGTTCCTCTGCCTTTTCTAAAACCCCTGGAACATCTGGAAGTTCACAGTTCACGTATTGCTGAAGCCTGGCTTGGAGAATTTTGAGCATTACTTTACTAGTGTGTGAAATCAGTGCAATTGTGCAGTAGTTTGAGCATTCTTTGGCATTGCCTTTCTTTGAGATTGGAATGAAAACTGACCTTTGCAGTCCTGTGACTACTGCTGAGTTTTCCAAATGTGCTGGCATACTGAGTGCACCACTTTTACAGCATCATCTTTTAGGATTTGAAATAGCTCAACTGAAATTCCATCACCTCCACTAGCTTTGTTCATAGTGATGCTTCCTAGGCCCACTTGACTTCACCTTCCAGGATGTCTGGCTCTAGGTGAGTGATCACACCATCATGATTATCTGGGTTGTGAAGATCTTTTTTGTATAGTTCTTCTGTGTATTTTTGCCACCTCTTCTTAATATCTTCTTCTGTTAGGTCCATACCATTTCTGTCCTTTATTGAGCCCATCTTTGCATGAAATGTTCCCTTGATATCTCTAATTTTCTGGAAGGGATCACTAGTCTTTCCCATTCTATTGTTTTCCCCTATTCCTTTTCACTGAGGGAGGTTCTTACCTCACCTTGCTATTCTTTGGAACTCTGCATTCATATGGGTATATCTTTCCTTTCTCCCCAGACTAGGCCAAAAAGAAGGACCATTTACTCAAATGAGGTATTTGCCAACAAAGGTCTATCTAGTCAAAGCTATGGTTTTTCTAGTAGTCATGTATGGATATGAGAGTAGGATTGTAAAGAAAGCTGATCACTGAAGAACTGATGCTTTTGAACTGTGATATTGGAGAAGACTCTTGAGAGTCCCTTGGACTGCAAGGAAATGTAACCAGTCCATCCTAAAGGAAATCAGTCCTGAATATTCACTGGAAGGTCTGATGCTGAAGCTGAAGCTCCAATACTTTGGCGCCTAGATTCATAAAAGTCAAATATTCCACATATGTGAAGCTTAATCCTTTTAGTCTTGCTTTTCTTTAATAGCATTTTTAAAAAACGTATATGATATTGAACCAACTAACTTATCTTAGGCCACCTGATGCTGGGAAAGATTGAAGGCAGGAGAAGGGGACGACAGAGGATGAGATGATTGGATGGCATCAACTACTCATTGAGCAAAGTCATCACCGATGAGTTTGAGCAAGCTCTGGGAGTTGATGATGGACAGGGAAGATTGGCGTGCTGCATTCCATAGGGTTGCAAAGAGCCCGACATGACTGAGTGTCTGAACTGAACTGATAGAAACTTTATTTTTTTATTTAAAAAATATAGACATTCGAAATACAATAATAAAGACAGTTGCTAACAAGACCGCTCTAGTAACAATTTATATTCAAGACAAAAAAACTTACCAATGGCTACTAGCAAAGTCTTATTTTATTCTCTGCCATGTATTCTGCCAGCTTTCGTCTGTACCAGCTGCTTTACAACATTGTCAAACACATGCTCCTAGAGTTGCAATATGTCTTTAAGCCACAGAGTAGTAGAACTGATAAGATATCTGCAAAACTTTAAATTTAGTAAATATATCTGATTTCTGGGCCTGACAGGAAAAAAAAAAACATACACACACAGCTTTAAACTCATCAGTGAAAACAAAATTACTGATCACATATTTTTGGTTGTATAATGAGTTTTTAATCACTTAAGTTATTTTTGGAGTCTTCCTGGAGTTAAAAGTAAATAATGTCTTATTGTAGTAAGACATTAAAAGAGAGGCATGAGGTGAATCATTTTTCATCATTTGTTTTGTCATGAATTGCTAAAAAAACATGTGAAAATAGTGTACATTCAATCTCTCATCCATGGGGGTGGGAAGGGTAATACAGATACTGCTCAGATAGTTGGTTCAGTATCATATACAGTTTTTAAAAATGCTATTAAAGAAAAACAAGCTAAAAGGATTAATCTTCACATATGTGGAATATTTGACTTATGAATCTAGGCCTTTAAAAAAAATATTTCACCAGCATTTTAAATTTTCCATCCTGTGTTGGTCAAGTGGCTATGAAAATAATCTGTATGATGATATAAACTTTAAAGAGATTTAGAAAGTAAAAAATGTGGAATTAGATTCAAGTTAAATCTTTAAAGAAATCGTATCTGATGTTTCAATTCTTTGGTTTCAACTGATATTTAAATACAAAACCTAACATGGATCTGAGTTTTCTTTGACACTAAATTCTCCAAGCCAGCCTTCAGCAATACGTGAACCATGAACTTCCAGATGTTCCAGCAGGTTTTAGAAATGGCAGAGGAACCAGAGATCAAATTGCCAACATCTGCTGGATCATCGAAAAAGCAAGAGAGTTCCAGAAAAACATCTATTTCTACTTTATTGACTATGCCAAAGACTTGACTGTGTGGATCACAATAAACTGTGGAAAATTCTTCAAGAGATGGGAATACCAGACCACCTGACCTGCCTCTTGAGAAACCTGTTTGCAGGTCAGGAAGCAACAGTTAGGACTGGACATGGAACAACAGACTGGTTCCAAATAGGGAAAGGAGTACATCAAGGCTGTATAATGTCACCTTGCTTATTTAACTTATATGCAGAATACATCATGAGAAATGCTGGGCTGGAAGAAGCACAAGCTGGAATCAAGATTGCCGGGAGAAATATCAATAACCTCAGATATGCAGATGACACCACCTTTAGGGCAGAAAGTGAAGAGGAACTAAAAAGCCTCTTGATGAAGGTGAAGGTGGAGAGTGAAAAAGTTGGCTTAAAGCTCAACATTCAGAAAACTAACATCATGGCATCTGGTCCCATCACTTCATGAGAAATAAATGGGGAAACAGTGGAAATAGTGGCTGATTTTATTTTTCTGGGCTCCAAAATCACTGCAGATGGTGATTGCAGCCATGAAATAAAAAGATGCTTGCTCCTTGGAAGGAAAGTTATGACCCACCTAGCCAGCATATTAAAAAGCAGATACATTACTTTGTCAACAAAGGTCTATCGAGTCAAGGTTATGGTTTTTCCAGTAGTCATGTATGCATGTGAGAGTTGGACTATAAAGAAAGCTGACCACAAAAGAATTGGTACTTCTGAACTGTAGTGTTGGAGCAGACTCTTGAGAGTCCCTTGGTCTGCAAGGAGATCCAACTAGTCCATTCTAAAGGAGATCAGCCCTGGGTGTTCATTGGAAGGACTGATATTGAAGCTGAAACTCCAGTACTAAGAGCTGACTCATTGGAAAAGACCCTGATGCTGGGAAAGATTGAGGGCAGGAGGAGAAGGGGACAGGACGACAGAGGATGAGATGGTTGGATGGCATCACCGACTCAATGGACATGGGTTTGGGTGGACTCCAGGAGAGGGTGATGGTCAGGGAGGCCTGGCATGCTGTGGTTCGTGGAGTAGGAAAGAGTCGGACACGACTGAGAGACTGAACTGACCTGATAAACTAAGAAACTAATGTAGAGTCCAGATCACATTTATGGCTGTTATTTTGATGTAAATAATTATAATCTTGGGCTAAATTTTGACCCCACAGAAAGGTATGTATACTTTTATTACAATCATATTGTCATGAAGGAGAAGGAAAGAAAAAGTAATCGCAGTTGAGCTGTTTTTCAAATTAAATTTCTATGCTTTTAACCTCTTTTCCTATACAAGAGGAAGAAATGTTTTGTTTACATGCTGTATCAACAAGGCTTAAACCAACCCAATGAGACAACAAAGTAAAATCATTCAGATTTGATCCAGTAAAAATAAGACTGAATAAAGTATTTCATGTTAATTTTGGAAAATATTACCACCAAACTGGATAGGTTCCTGAAATCCTGGGCCATTTTTCCTGTCTGGCACTGTGGTCAGAAATCTGTTCCAAGTGTAGCACTCAATCCCACTGGCCCACCAACTTTTTGAAAACCACACTTTCTAAATAGTTCTCATGAATGAGAGAAGAACCAGACATTCTATCAATATGTTGACCATCAGGACATCTTCGTGTTCTTATTTGTATCTACTTACAATCTTCAGTGTTGTTTAAACTTACTTCTGTCTCCTTGCATTTCTTACTCTTTTTTTTCTCTACAAAATTCTTTAAATACTTTATACACAGGAAGTTAAATTCTAATCTGATTACATTTTAACAATGCATTTTTAAAATGTGGCCATACATTGCTATTTCACTGACTTAGTGTATATAGAAGCTCTTGGCTATTGTACTGACATTTATTTATAAATAGTGTTGCCCTATATCCAACTATCTCACTATCCCTTTTATTTACTCTTTCAATAAAAGAGTACTTAGAATGGATTAATTGAATAAAATGTTTTAAAAACATGTCAGCAGCTAAATTTTCACTGGCAGTACAAAGTCAGTTAGCTATGGAATGGACCTTTATAGTAAAATGTATTAGCTTTTATTTATGCAATGTTTGAAATCAGAAATTTGTTTACTAGGCCACTGAACTTCATTTTCCTTTGTTCTAAACAGTTAAATAGTCCAACATTTGGGGAAGAGATGAGGGCCAATACTAAAAACATTTTAGAGCAGACAGTTGTATGCCATATGCCAGGATCCTTTTACAAATGGAATACTATTTAAATTCAAAATCAGTTTGAACACAATGTTGTTTTTTAAACATATCCATTTAAATATTAACCTGTGATTATTGGGGAGAAAAGAAACTAACAGAATATTTTTGTCTTCTGCAGACTCCAATCAAAACTGCATTTTTTTTTTTTTTACCACATTTGCTGTCTTATTGGAGTACTGTTAGCAATTAAAGACAAAATATTAAAAATCACTTAGACTCCTTCTTCTACCTTTACTCCAATAGTGCTCTGTTTTATTTCAATTTTATTTCTTAACATTTTACCATGCATCCTTAGTATATCAGTTTAGGGCCTCATAAATATTGCTTGTAGGATGCAGCACTACCAGTGGAGTTTGAGAATGGTGTCCCTAGAGCTGTATAGGGCACAACCTAGTGGGTATATGAGGTGATCATAATTGCAAAAATAATTACTGGTACCTCCATTCCATGCATGGAGAAGAGAATGGCAACCCCCTCCAGTATTCTTGCCTGGAGAACCCCATGGACAAAGGAGCCTGGCAGGCTATACAGCCCATGGGGTGGGGTCGCACAGAGTCTGACACAACTGATGTGACTAAGCAGCAGCAGCAGCCACTCTATGCAACTGTCCTCTAGCCCTCCGTTAGAGTTTTTTTTTTTTTTAAGTGAAAATTGTATTTATAACATCCTTAGTATCTTTCTTTTAGTGACTTCTTGTGTGCTCAATCACTCAGTTGTGTCCCACTGTTTGCGATCCCCTGGACTGTAGCCTGCCAGACTACTCCTCCTCTGTCCATGGAATTTTCAAGTCAACAATATGGGAACGGGTTGCCATTTCCTCCTCCAGGGGATCTTCCTGACCCATGGATCAAACCTGCATCTCTTGCATCTCCTGTATTGGCAGGCAGATTCTTTATCACTGTGCCAGCTGAGAAGCCCAGTTACTTCTTATACAGAATGATTCTCATCACCACCTATGGATTAACCCGTTTCCTCCATGAATGCAATTTTTGCCATGGCCTTACCAAACTACTTTGAGTTCTCTAAATATGTTTATTGCCTCTATTAGGCCATGTTACCTTGTCTGAAATGTCAGTTGCGCACTTGTCCCAGCAAAAAATACAATTCATCCTTCAAACTTTATTCAGTCTCTGTCCTCATACGACTTTACTTTTCTGATTCCATACTAAATATAATCATCATTCTTTCCTCTATGCTTAATCTGGGGGCTTCCCATGTGGCATTGGTGATTAAAAAAAAATTCACCTGCCAATGCAGGAGGTACCTGAGATGCAGGTTCAATCCTTCGGTTGGGAAGATCCCCTGGAGGAGGAAATGGCAACCGACTCCAGTAGTCTTTCCTGGAAAATTCCATGGACAGAAGAACCTGACAGCTACAGTCCATAGGGTCACAAAGAGTCGGACACGACTGAAGCAACTTAGCACTCATGCACCTGCCTATTAAATCAATGACATATAGGTATTTATCTGTTGTATGAAAAGGTAAAAGATAAAGCCAACATAGAAAATAATCTTTTTAAAAAATTGTAATTTTTTTCAAGCCAATTGATTATGCATTTCTTAAAATTTCAGTTGTTTGAAATCTAAATTAAATGTTGATTTTGTCACTGTTTAGTTTGCTATGGTGTGGTAGTTAAGCAGCAGAAACTGGGTGGCTTAAACAACAATTACGTATTGCCTCACAGTTCTGGAGGCTAGAAGTCCAAGGATCAAAGTGTCAGCAGAGTTGACTCTTTATGAGGACTGTGAGGAAAGAACCTACTCCCTGCCTCTCTGGGTCCTGCTGGTTTGCTGGCTATCTTTGGCATTCCTTGGCTTGTAAATGGGCTTGTAGAAGCATTACTCTTATCTCTGCCTTCATCTCCACATGACATTCTCCCTGTGTGAGTCTGTCTCCAAATTTCCCTTTTTTTATGAGGACATGTTGTACTGGATTTGGGTCGATCCCAATGACCTAGACAGCATATTAAAGAGCAGAGACATTACCTTGCTAACAAAGGTCCGTTTCATCAAAACTATGGTTTTTCCAGTAGTCATGTATGGATGTGAGAGTTGGACCATAAAGAAAGCTGAGCACTGAAGAATTGATGCTTTGAACTGTGGTGTTGGAGAAGACTCTTGAGAGTCCCTTGGCCTTCAAGGAGATCAAACCAGTCCATCCTAAAGGAAATCAGTCCTGAATATTCCTTGGAAGGACAGATGCTGAAGCTGAAGCTCCAATACTTTGGCCACCTGATGAGAAGAGCTGACTCACTGGAAAAGACCCTGATACTGGGAAAGATTGAAGGCAGGAGGAGAAGGAGACAACAGAGGGTGAAATGGTTGGATGGCATCCCCGACTCAATGGACATGACTTTGAGCAAGCTCTGGGAGTTGGTGATGGAACGGGGAGCCTGGTGTGCTGCAGTCCACTGAACTGAACTGAACAATGACCTTATTTTAGCTGAATCCCCTCTATAAAAACACTGTTGCCAACCAAGACCACATTTTGAGATGCTGGGGATTAGCTTTTCAACATACAAATTTGGGGGACACATTCAAATCAGAATTAAGTCATCATATGGAAAAACTAGAATATGTGGTGTGGGAAACTATATACCACAAAAAATAAAAGGACTTAAGGCAATTTATGAACATCAATGTAAAGGCAGAGTACCTGTTTGGCAGAGGCTAGGTATATAAGGTATCTCCAATGATAGAAAACTGTAAGTAGGAAATTTCTCCTGCATGTTGCAAAAACAATAGATGTTTCTTTGTAAACAAAGTTTTACTGATTCTGTAATAGTTAAAATTACATGTAAGTAAAACATGAGAAAAAATAATGGGCAAAAGGAAATGAAAGGATAGTCAAATTGACTGACTGACTGACATGGTCCATATCTGGTTTTTAGAAGTTTCATTTTTTCTTAAATTGATTTGCATTTGATAAAAATTAAAACGCACTTAAATATATTTTTAGGCTAACCATATTTTTATTTTCTATTAAAAAGAAATTACCATTAGAAATATGTAAGTTAAACACTTCATAGCTTATTTTTATGTTATCTCACTATCTGCTTTTCTTATACTTCCCAGTAAACTACTTTTTCAAAAAATAATCTCTCTTGGTTACATTGATAAATTGGAAATAGAATCTTTTCCTTGTTATTTCCACAAAAGTACAGTCAGTAAGTTCAATTGCTCAGTCATGTCTGACTCTTTGGACCCCGTGGACTGCAGCATGCCAGGCTTCCCTGACCACCACTAATTCCCAGAGCTTCCTCAAACTCATATCCATCGAGTCAGTGATGTGATCCAACCATCTCATCCTCTGTTATCCCCTTCTCTTGCTGCCTTCCATCTTTCCCAACATCAGGGTCTTTTCTGATGAGTCAGTTCTTCGCATCAGGTGGCCAAATATTGGAGTTTCAGCTTCAACATCAGTCCTTCCAATGAATATTCAGGACTGATTTCCTTTAGGATTGACTGGTTGGATCTCCTTGCAGTTCAAGAGACTCTCAAGAGTCTGCTCCAACACCACAGTTCAAAAGCACCAATTTTTTGGTGCTCAGCTTTCTTTATAGTCCAACTCTCACATGCATACATGATACTGGGAAAACCATAGCTTTGACTAGATGGACGTTTGTTGGTAAAGTAATGTTTCTGCTTTTTAATGTGCTAAGATGGTCATAACTTTCCTTCCAAGGAGCAAGTGTCTTTTAATTTCATGGCTGCAGTCACCATCTGCAGTGATTTTGGAGCCCTAAAAATTAAAGTCTCTCAGTTTCCATTGTTTCCCCATTTATTGGCCATGAAGTGATGGAACCAGATGCCATGATCTTCATTTTCTGAATGTTGAGCTTTAAGCCAACTTTTTCACTCTCCTCTACACTTTCATCACGAGGCTCTATAGTTCTTTGCTTTCTACCTTAAGGGTAGTGTCATCTACATATCTGAGGTTATTGATATTTCTCCTGGCAATTTTGATTCCAGCTTATGCGTCATCCAGCCCAGCATTTCACATGATATACTCTGCATATAAGTTAAATAAGCAAGGTGCCAATATACAGCTTTGATGTACTTTTATATAATTTGACAGCCAACTCATATTCTTTTGAAAAGAAGATGAAACATGATACATTTCAAAACATTCAAAACATATATCAAAATATAAATTCTTATCCCTCAAAGTACATCTATTTTGTTCTGTATTTATTTTGGTATATTGAAAAGAGAGCTTAAGAATTAATGGGAAAGCTATATTATCAGCAAACATTTAATCCAACCAGTTTATTAATAAGGATTAATCAAGCAATCATTGCATGTATAATACAGCATATGAAATAGAAGACATGATTCTTGCCTTGAAGATCTTAGCATATACTTGAAGAGACATAAGGAATACGTTTAGAATGTGAGGCAGACTCTAATCTACATCTGCAAAATGTGTTTAGTGTCAACATAGAGCAATACTAGAATGTTACACTAAAGCTTTTATGTTAAATTCAGAATTTTTTCTAAGCTTCAAAGTCTAACAGGATAAAAAGCCAAGCCATACTAGAGACTGAACTGAAAGTGAAAAAATCTGTAACACATTGTTTTTCTTTAATTTTTTAGAGTGTATTATGGAATTTTGGCGTTGTTATTTTTAAAATATCACATTAGATATACCTTGATTATTGAAGGTTTTGCTATTCTCTTAAATTTTGCACCCAAGTTGAGTACTTTACTATGCTTATCCTATTCCCAGCCCTGCATACTTATGCTAAATACTCCTTCGTCTTGTATACCTTGTATATCATCAGAGATTTCCTAGTTTTATTTTTTTAAATGCATATGTAAACATGGAGTTTGCATTTTTTAAAAAAAATGTTCCTTGCCTTTTATGAGCTACTATACCCCACCAACCTAGAGCAAAGAAGACTTTTACTGACAAAATGGACAGTTTAGATTAATGCTAACATCTCAGCTTTCACTTGATTTTTGTGTAGTCTACTTATTCACGTGAAAGCCTTGAGCATAGCCACTAAGGCATGTTAATATCTTTGTCAGTTTTGATTGTAAAATTTTTGTAAAATATGTTTTGGAAAACATGACTGGAGTATGTATCTCAGGGGGAGAAAGGTGGCTTATGAGAAGAAAATGTATGGATTTGCTTATTGTTCAGTTTATAGTCTGTAAGCCTACAACATATATCCTTTCAGTCAGGAAACTGTCTTTGATGCACAGTATGAGAATACATGCAGTAGAAAAATTTATTACTAATTTAGATCTCATATATTTCTGGTGTAAGTCTGAATTGTTGACTTACCATCATTCGGTAATATTTAGAGGGGACTTTATGCTTTGGCTGGAAGTCATCTTGGTGGAAGAAAAGCTCAAGTGATCATACGCCCCTGTCTGAGAGGATATTCATCCTTACCAAATTGCTGTGTGTGTTTTCTCTCCTTGGTATTCCTGCTAAAGACTGCACCGGCATTAAAAGGCAATTATTTCCCATTCTTAGACTCCTATGAGATTTCCAGTGCCACATCACTGAGAGGCATACAGGCCCCCTACCAGCACTGTGCTTATGGGATTATTTAACAGCACAGATTGGACTAATAGTATAGCCTGCAGGACTCCTGGCTTTTTTGGTGTAAGGAGAGTTTCTAGCAATTAGTATAAGTTAAAAAAAAAAAAAGCTTTCTCTTTACTCTTTAAGATCCTTTTAAAAAATATTCTAAAAATATTGTCTTAAAAATGATTTTTGAAATACTTATTGCTAAAAGTGCCTATTTTGGGGAGCTTTAAAGTGAAGTAAATGCACTGATAAAATATTTTACCCACCATTGCATGGTACATGCTACATTTTTCAGTCATATAATCAGAACTTTATAAATGAAGAATTTTTTAGAAGTCATCCAGCTAAATATTCTTATTTTTAAAAGAGGAAACTAAAGCATCAAAAAACTAAATGACTTATGCAGTGGCTCTGTCTGCTTAGTAACAGAGCCTGTATTGGAACTGAGCTCTCCTGTCTGTAACTGCATTTCCAGGACAATTGAGTGAAAATCTCAATAAAACTTCATCAATAATTAAAATGTTTAAGGGAAAGATGTCCTTATCAACAAAAGTTTGTGCTTTTTTTCTGGCTGTAGTGTAGCCATTAAAAATAGTAGCTGCTATAGACTGAATGTTTGTGTCTTCCCCAAATGTATATGCTAAAACCTTAATCCCCAATGTGTTAGTATTTGGAGGTAGGGCCTTTGAGGAATAATTAGGGTTAGTTTAGGTCATAAGGATAGAGACCCCATGATGGGATTAGTGCCCTTACAAAGAAATGAAGAAACCAGAACTTTTTCTCTCTGTCATGTCAGGATACAGGGAGAAGGTAGTTGCCTGTGAATCAGAAGGTGGGCCCTCATCAAGAACAGGTCCTTATTGACACCCTGATCTCAATCTTCCAGGCTTTGAAACTGTGATAAGAAAAAATTAATTTTTCTTATCTAAACCACTCAGTCTATATTATTCTGTTAAAGCACTTTAAATTGACCAAGATAGGAAGAGAAAATATTTATTGGTAAAATCACAAGGATGTGGGACCTCTTAAGCAAAGAACTTTAGCTCTACTCCATGTAGAATAAAGGCACATGAGGAGTTTCAGTCTAGTAAGGGAATATGATCCTTTCGTTTAGGATCATGTCAACTACATGGGGTGAAGATATTTCTCTACATTTTCCCTACTGTCTTTCATCTCTGCTTCATATCTCCTCTAGGTAACTCTTTACTGTGATATATGCACTTACAGGCACTTATGTGTGCATTTACCCCAACCACACATGCAAACAAACACACATGCACCATCACCCACCCCTCACTGCTTCCATGAATAATACTCTTCAGAGATAGTAGTATCAACATATATATCTAGAATAAAGGGGGGGAAATCCCATAAACCCAAAATAATACATATTTCTCTCACTCTTCAAGGAAGCAGTTCTGCTGAATAAGCACTCCAGTGTTTTAAGTCATAGTCACTACTTAAGAGATCAGTAGAAAATTCACGGTTTTTTCCCAAGAACAATGAATGAGAAATCACTTTGTATTTATATAATAAAAGAATAATTCTAGGGATTTTTCCAAAACAAATTGAAACTCTAAATTTTGGACAAATTTTGGACAATTGCTGTGTCCAAAAAAATTGCCAGCAGTTTTAAAATTACATTTTGAAGCTTCATAGAAATTATTTATATTCCAAATTACCTGGATATATAATATTCTTAAAGCAAGACTCGATGATTAATTGATATAGTGTGAAGTGAAGTGAAAGTCACTCAGTTATGTCTGACTCTTTGTGACCCTATGGGCAGTCCATGGAATTCTCCAGGCCAGAATACTGGAGTGAGTAGCCTTTCCCTTCTCCAGGGGATCTTACCAACCCAGGGATCGAACCCAAGTCTCCCAGGTTGCGGACAGATTGTTTACCAGCTGAGCCACAGGAGTTAAACATTTTTGGCTTGGACAAATGTGATATCTATAAGGTAATCCAGAACTTATTTCTATGAAACAAGTTGGAATATGATGCCTATTAGAAAACCCAGAACTTGTTTTCATGAAATTAGTGAGTATATGTGATTCTGGAATTCAGGTGAAGGAAAGGGGATAGAAAAAAATACTATTGGATTCCTCAACATACAGATGGTAAGCAAGGCCAAAGGAGTAGACAAGATAATAAGGGGAGAGTAGGCAGATTTAGAAATGATGGGTGCAAGGACTATGCCCTCAGAATCACAAACTTTTAAGGCACAGATTTATAAAGAGACCAAGGGGTAAACAACATAGAATAGGATGCAGGCAATTGTGTTCTTACAAGATTAAAAAGAAACTCCTTCACAAAAGAAAAGTAGGTCAATAGTATCAAATCTTACTAAGAAAGCAAATGAAATATGGTCTAAAAGTCTTCTATACTTTTAGGACAAAAGCTATGACCAACCTAGACAGCATATTAAAAAGCAGAGACATTACTTTACCAACAAAGGTCCATCTAGTCAAAGCTATGATTTTTCCATTGGTCATGTATGAGTGTGAGTTGGACCATAAAGAAAGCTGAGCACTGAAGAATTGATGCTTTTGAACTGTGATGTTGGAGCAGATTCTTGAGAGTCCCTTGGACTGCAAGGAGATCCAACCAGTTAATCCTAAAGGAGATCAGTCCTGCATATACATTGGAAGGACTGATGCTGAAGCTGAAGCACCGATACTTTGGCCACCTGATGTGAAGAACTGACTCATTAGAAAAGACCCAGATGCTGGGAAAGACTGAAGGCAGGAGGAGAAGGGGATGACAGAGGATGAGATGGTTTGATGGCATCACTGATTTGATGGACATGAGTTTGATCAAACTCCCGGAGTGATGATGGATAGGGAAGCCTGGTGTTCTGCAGTCCATGGGGTTGCAAAGAGTCCGACATGATTGAACGATTGAACTGAACTGAACACATTTAGGAGTAAGGCAATAATGTGATACTTTGTGGAAGACAGTTTCAGTGGTGTATGACAGGGAAATATAAATGGTAATATAAATATAAGTAAACTAACGGTAGGTGAAATGTGTTCACCTTGAATAGTAAGTGTTTAGACTTTTTTTGTCATTTTTAATTTAGGTTTGTTTTATTTAAGTTTAATGTTAATACATGCTGTGTTTCAGTAAGAACAATACAGATTCTGTATCTGTGGCTCCAGTCAGATATCCAGTAGTACAAATTATCTTCAAGTTACACATACTGAACAAAAGAGGTTGAGTCAGTGAAGGAGGGGAGGGGCGGGGCCCAGGGGGATAGGGAAGGAGAAGAAACAAGGAATTGAACATGCATGCAGGCTTTTCCTTCAATGCTAACCTGTTTCAGAGGGAGAGGAAAAGTAGGCAAGAATGAACAGCCACAGATTTGTTGAGCTGTTACCAGCACCATGCTTTTCAGCAACATTTCAGCAGAGTTTGAAACACTTTTTTTTACAGCCAAGCCATTACAACAAACTCCCCAAACAACCTTTTACCACCTCAAGCTAACATCCAATTAATTTTAAACATTGGTATAAAATTCAATTTAAACAATTAGAAAAAGGGAAAATAATACCGTATACACCTCTATAGTGTGATTAACCTCTCTCCGAGATGCTTGCATGATGTAAAATTCTAATGATTTTCAAATGTAATTTCCATTTCTAATGGTGATTTGCCACATCTGGCAGGAGACTGTACAGTAATGCTGAAAAAGCCTCTATGCAGTCCTGTTAGTGTTCTTAAAGAACCTAAAAGCTGGGACCAGTAAAATCCACAGAAATTCACTCTTGCCTTTAAGAACTTTTGAAAACTGTTAAAAAAAAAAAAAAAAAGAAAAAGAAAAAAACCCAACAGGGAAGGAACTTAAATACTGAGACCAAATGTAAAAGTCAGATTTGCTGGTTCTCAGTGACAATAGGGGAATTTCCAAGAGGGGTGAGATGGGAAGGTCTAGGGTGGTGGCTTTTATATCTCACTGATTTTCATCTTCCACATCCTGCAGTGCTTCTTTATTCTGCTCTTCACCATCACCCTGCATGTCTGAAGTCCTTAGTGTCAGATTATCACATAACAACTGCATGATAAATGTAGAGTCCTTATAGCTTTCTTCACTCAGTGTGTCCACTTCTGAAATTGCATCATCAAAAGCTGTTTTAAATAAAAGAACCCAACAGACTTGTACTGAAAGGGGAGGAGTTTCATGAGGGCATGGTAGATCAAGGTTAGGTATTTGGACTTATTTCATGCTGTTTATCCTAATATGGAAATAGTTTGTGTCTGTTGAAATGTAAACGGGAGGTGGAAAAAGGAAAGGGAGAGATTGAAAATCCTGGAAAGAAAAGAAAATCTATTTAGTGAAGCCTCTGGAAAGTACAACCCAAAACACAGGCCATAGATAAGATAGGAAAGTTTTTCCAGACAAGGAGAAAAGGAGAGTTATGCTTGCATATCAGTTTGTGAGATAGGTTCCAAGCAATCAGGAGGCTTCCGTTTGACGATTAGGTCTGCAAATAAAGAGGTATGGTGATTTTCTAAGAATGGGGTGAGGGATTATTGAGATGGGAAGTTAGAGCTGTGTGTGTGTGTGTGTGTGTGTGTGTGTGTGTATAAATGTATATATATAAATGTAAATATAAATGTAATATATAAATGTATATATGTGTATATATTATATATATATATATCCTCAGATATCTTTCCATCATGTAAAATTGTAAAATTAATTCTTTCAAAATTATCCTTTATTTCAAGTCTTTTTTTTCACTCTTTCTGTAATATTCAATTCTACAGACTTTCTAGCATTTTTAGACTCCTTTCTCCTGCTTTGTTTCCATTTCCTATATACTTTTAACACCTCCATGAAGTCACCAGTCTCATTGTTTCTTTTTCCTAGTCCTGCATTTCATTGTCCATTTCTCTTTAACCATAGTGGTATTACATCTATAATCAGTAAATTCCTGTGTCATTGGTATAGCTTTCCTGGCCTTAGCAGCTCTTTTTCTTTTCCCATCATCTCCTGCATTGTTGGCAGATTTCTAAAACACTGCATCTATTTGTCATTTGCTTGCTAAAACTTTCATTATTTCCACTGTGCTGACAGGATAAAATCCAGTCTCTTATCATGAAATACAGAGCTCTATATTATGGGCCTCAAACTACTTGTAACAATTTATGTTCAACTAATGCCAACCAAATTGGCAACTTTGACAATGACAAAAGCTCTATTCTTTTATCCATATCTAACTTGAGATTTCATAGCACTGTTTTTGTCATATTCCTTAGTTTGGAATGCAGCCTCAATATGACCAGTTCTATAAAAAAAAACTGAACTTTCATGTACCTTGTATCCTAAGAAATCTATCTAGATTATCTCCCACTTATCTCCTTCCTCTAACTTAAATAACATTTATATTGAATATGTACAGATGACCAAGAAGCACCTGAAAAGATGCTCAATATCACTAATTATTAGAGAAACGCAAATCAAAACTGCAATGTCATATCATCTCACACCAGTCAGAATGGCTGTCATCAAAACTTCTACAAACAATAGATGCTGAAGAGGGTTTGGGGAAAAGGGAACCCTCCTACACTATTAATGGGAATGCACATTAGTCTAGTCACTATGGAGAACAATATGGGGATTCCTTAAAAAACTAAAAGATTCCCTATGATCCAGCAATCCTACTCCTGGGTGTATATTTGGAGAAAAACATGGTTTGACCTTTCAAACTCCATGTACCATGTACACATGTACCCCAGTGTAGCACTGTTTACAATAGCCAAGACATGGAACTAACCTAAATAGCCATCAACAGACAGATAGATAAAGATGTGGTACATATATACAATGGAATATTATTCAGTCATTAAAAATAATAAAATAATTCCTTTTGAAGCAACATGGATGGACCTGGAGATGATCATACTTAGTGAAATAAGTCAGAGAAAGACAAATATCATGTCATATTGCTTATATGAGGAATTTAGAAAAAAAATGATACAAATGAACTTATTTACAAAATAGAAACAGACTCACAGACTTATAGAATGAATTGATGGTTACCAGGAGAGAAAGGTGAGGGGGAGGGATAGATGAGAAGTTTGGGATTGACATGTACACACTGCTATATTTAAAATAGATAACCAACAAGAACCTACTATATATAGCACAGGGAACTCTGCTCAATAGGTTGAAATAATCTAAATGGGAAAATAATTTTAAAAAACAATAGATACATGTGTATGTATAACTGAATCACTTTACTGTACACCTGAAACTAACACAACATTGTTAATCAACTCTATTTTGATATACAGTTTTTTTTTAGAAAAGATTAGAAACATTAAAAAATTAAAAGTAAAAAATAACATTTATGCTATTTATCATTGATTTGGCAAACATTCCAATGTTTCTTTTTATTATATGTACAATGATATATGTTAAAGTTTAAGAGCCAGGGTTCAGAAGTTAATTTCCATTTAAAACTCAGTTATATTTAAACTTAGTGACTTTGGTAAGTTTTTCAAACTTCTTTGTACCTTAATGTCTTCATCTGTAAAATGATTTGTGAATATCAAAGATAATTTATATAATTCTATGTATTGCTTGCCAGGTATCTTGAACATGACATATGCTCAGTATGTCTTAGAAGTATTTCTTGTTGCTGTTACTACCACTATTTTGTGATTTTTAACATTTCACTTTTTCTCAAATGAAATTTGATGACTTTTGTAGCCCCTAGAGTGAAATATAGTCCCTTGCTTAAACAGGTGTTCAGAAAATATGCATAGCAACATATAATATAAAACATCATGATATTTCATTAATCTGGCAGTATTTAGTAGTTTTTATATACAAAGTATAATGGTTAATTCAGACAGAGCTCTCTCTTGGTACACAGAAACACACATATTCTTCTGTACATACATAATCCATACATATAAGTACAGTATGTGAAAAGTGAATCATGGTATCTATTTGCCCATCAAACCTGCTTTTTTTGACTTTGCTGTCATCTTCCCAAAGACTGCAGACAGGAAATTAGAATTTTAGAGATCCTTAACTTCTCTCTTTTTAATCCCCTATTTCTCTGTTCAGTTCAGTTCAGTTGCTCGGTCGTGTCCAACTCTTTCCAACCCCATGAACCGCAGCACGCCAGGCCTCCCTGTCCATCACCAACTCCTGGAGTTTACCCAAACCCATGTCCATTGAGTCGGTGATGCCATCCAACCGTCTCGTCCTCTGTCATCCCCTTCTCTTCCTGCCCTCAATCTTTCCCAGCATCAGGGTCTTTTCCAATGAGTCAGCTCTTCGCATCAGGTGGCCGAAGTATTGGAGTTTCAGATTCAACATTAGTCCTTCCAATGAACACCCAGGACTGATCTCCTTTAGGATGGAGTGGTTGGATCTCCTTGCAGTCCAAGGGACTGTCAAGAGTCTTCTCCAATACCACAGTTCAAAAGCATCAATTCTTCAGTGCTCAGCTTTCTTTGTAGTCCAACTCTCACATCCATACATGACCACTGGAAAAACCATAGCCTTGACTAAACAGACCTTTGTTGGCAAAGTAATATCTCTGCTTTTGAATATGCTAAGTTGGTCATAACTTTCCTTCCAAAGGGTAACGTCCTTTAATTTCATGGCTGCAATCACCATCTGCAGTGATTTTGGAGCCCAGAAAAATAAAGTCAGCCACTGCTTCCACTGTTTCCCCATCTATTTGCCATGAAGTGATAGGACCGGATGCCAAGATGTTAGTTTTCTGAATGTTGAGCTTTAAGCCAACTTTTCAGTCTCCTCTTCCACTTTCATCAAGAGGCTCTTTAGTTCTTCATTTTCTGCCATAAGGGTGGTGTCATCTGCATATCTGCAGTTTCTCTGTACCCCTTCCTAACCACATGTTCAATCAATATAACCATCGGAGTCTGTCAAATTTAGCTCTGACATATCTAGGGAATCTGACCCTCTTCTTTATTCCCATGTTTTGTCACCTATACTCTGTGATATCCTTTTAACTTCTCTTGCTGCATGTTGTAAATTCCACATACTCCATCTTTCACACCATCTCTAAGTTTATTGTTTGAACTCAAAGCAGGCACTTAACACATATTTGTGGAAGGTGTTAAAAGACCAAAATAGAGTTAGCCTCTGATTATGTTACCTGAAAAAAACTTCTAGTCCATTTGGTGCCTTTGTGAGAATTAAAGAAAGCTCTCCTTTCTCGAGTATAGGCAAATAAATGCAAATATATATATGCATATATTAATTAAACTTAGAATATTATTGCACAGTGTAATATCCTGCTGCTGGGGAGCTTTTCAGAGCCCATATTTCCACATGTGCCCAGACTTGCCTACTCACAATGCCTCTCACTTGAAGGATCACAGATACTATTAGCAACAAGCTCACTCCACATCCTACTTCCATCCCACATAACACCATATTAACAGCAGGAAGAAATAAAAGTAACCATGGGGATATTCAAAGGATGGCCCAGACACGGAATATCTGATATCACTGATTTTGCCAATGAGTCTATGTGTCCGTGCTTTTCTGAGTGTGTGCCTGACAACATGTACAGCATAGGATTATAGAGTATAGGGTTATCTCTCGTGTGAGAACTAGCACTATTCCTGCTTACTCCTAAGCGCTCACATAGGTAGGACATGTCTAGGGTGTGAACATGCCTAATAAAATGACATCCATGGAGTCATGAGGCCCTTGTGCAGGGCACAACCCAAACAGACACAGGAAGAGCTTTTATGTTACCCTTCCATTTCTACCCATCTTACTTCAGGATAAAATCTAAACAATCTGTGGCATTTAAGTTACTTGTCTGGGCTTCCCTGGTGGCTCAGATGGTAAAGCGTCCATCTGTCTGCAATGCGGGAGACCCGGGTTCAATCCCTGGGTTGGAAAGATCCCCTGGAGAAGGAAATGGCAGCCCGCTCCAGTACTCTTGCCTGGAAAATCCCATGGGCAGAGGAGTGTGGTAGGCTGCAGTCCATGGGGTCACAAAGAGTCAGACACAACTGAGTAACTTCACTAAGTTACTTGTTGCTTTGGTTCCTATATCCCCAGCCTTATCCCCTTCTACTCCTATATACAAAGAAAATTTCAGTCTTGAGAAACTATTTTCAGATCACCAAGTAATGTTATAATATAATATAGTGATATGGTAATATAATAATAAAATCCCCACTTCAATCATGTACTAGCTGTGTGATCTTATACATGTAACATATTTCATCTTAGTTTAATTTCATAGAATTTCATTTTTATCATATGTTCAAATTTATAAGATTTCTTCTGGGTAGAATAAAATTGCATCCTTTTGCTTGTTTAAAATTCCTACATATAGTTAAAGTGAGCACAGTGAGTGAATATTGATAATACAATCTGAAAAATAATAAGGAGCCATTAAACAATTTTACTTAAAATAGGGTGGTAGATAAAAATCATGAAGGTAATCATAGAGGGCTTCAAGAAGGAGGTGCCACTTAAGATGGGCCTGAAACAGGATGAACAATAAGAAGAAAGGTCACAAGAAGGGAGGTTTCTATTGAGACAAAAATATATTGAAATAGAAAGTCTTGGGATTTGTAAAAGGAAAGAGATTATTGCTTTTCACAGAATCATGAGATATGAGAAAAAAAAGTAGGAGAAATAATATAGAAAGATTGTTTAACCCAAAGCTGTGGGTTCTAGTTTAACAAGGTTGGCCTTTGTTTTATGGATTATAAAAGGCCCTATATATTTCTTGAGGAGAAAGTAGACATAACCAGAATTGTACTTGAGGAAAATTTGTCTGATAGTGACAAGTAAGACGAGTAGAATCGTGTGGAATGGGCTTATATAACTTTCTGTCCTGCTTGCACTTACTTTCTCTCTCTTTTATTTACAACATATTGCTACTCCAAAATTTTCTTCATGGGAATGAATGCTGTTCATCAGTCAATACACCACTTCCATCTCCTACTACACCCACCAAATTAGTTACCAATTCTTGGCATTTCTTCTTAAGAACAAAGTGCCTCAAATAGTGTCTTGCTTACATTAAGTTTGTTAGGATTGATCAAAATATTGTGATCTGAGCCATAGCCATCTTTCTCCAGAATTACTGTAAACATGCTCCTAATTGGTCTCCCTGTTTCCATTACTAACCCTCCTGAGTCATTCCCCAGGAAGGGACCTTCTTCCCTGTGTCTTTCAAGCCAATAGATCATGACCCAGATCAGCTCAGAAGCAAAGGGAAGCTTTTTTCTTTGAGAGATGTAAGATCTAGAGCACATGGTATCCAGAGAGACTGGGGGCAAAGCTGCTTTTATTTTATTTTGTAAATTTTTAATTGGAAAGGAATTGCATTACAATGTGTTGATTTCTGCCATACAACAATGTGAATCACTGATAAGTATACATATGCCCCCTCCCTCTTGAACCTCCTTCCCACCCTCCGCCCCATCCCACTTCTCTAGGATGTTACAGAGCACGAGGTTGAGCTCCATGTGTTATACAAGCAACTTCCCACTAGCTGTTTTACATATGGTAATGTGTATGTTTCAATGCTACTCTCTCAATTTGTCCACCTTCTCCTTCCCCACTGTGCCCACAAGTGTCTCTACATCTGCATTTCTAGTCCTGGGCAGGGGCTTCCCTGGTGGCTCGGATGATAAAGAATCTGCCTGCAATGCGGGAGAGACAGGTTTGATCCCTGGGTCAGGAAGATCTCCTGGAGAAGGGAATGGCAGCCTATTCCAGTATTCCTGCCTGGAGAATCCCATGGACAGAGAAAACTATGGGGTTCAGTCCATGAATTGGCAAAGAATCAGACACGACTGAGCAACCAACTAGTCCTGGGCAGGGCTGCTTTAAAGGGATCGGGTCAGCAGGAGGGACCAGAGTTCCCTTGGGGGCGGGGCAGGCGATCTCTGCTGTAGCTGAGGCTCTAGATCTCAGTGCCCGGTGCAGCGTCCCTGCACATGACCGGCTCGCACATCTTGAATTGAGGGTCCTCCACGGAGCTTGTTCATACAGCTGGAAGAGCTGGGGTGTAGTTACCACAGCCATTTCTCTCCAGGAACTCGGGTCTGAAGTGCCAGATTACAGTTCTCTATGTGGGGCACTCTGTGAGCAAGTCAAACTAGACTAAGCACAAAGGAAAAAAGGTTAGACTTTATTCTATTACCCAGATTCTAGTTTTGTTCCCCTGGATTTTTAAAAATATTTATTTATTTTGGCTGCCCTGGGTCTTCCTTGCTGTGCAAACTTTTCTCTAGTTGTGGTGAGCAGGGTACACCGGCTGCTTATTGCAGTGGTTTCTCATGTTGCAGAGCTCGGGCTTCAGTAGTTTCAGCTCCTGGGCTCTAGAGTGTCATATTTCTTTTTTTTTTTTTTAATTGGAGTATAATTGCTTTACAACCTTGTATTCATTTGTGCTGTACAACAATGTGAATCAACTGTAGGTATACATATACCCCTTTCTCTGAAGCCTCCCTCCCAATGAACCTATTGACAGGGCTGGAATAAAGATGCAGACACAGAGAATGGACATGCACTCTTCATTCTTGATGGGCGCCAAGGGGCACAGTTTTGGATGTCTGTAACATCTTCTGGCTAAGTGTTGGCATCATCATAACCCAAGTAGAGGAGAACTTTTTCCAGCTGTTCTTAGATGGGTTTGATGGTCACCAGGACTCAGCCCTAACTGTACCCCTCAGCAACCACAATTTGTCTAACCTTTTTGAGACAAAGGACGCCAGACAATTTAAGATGCCCAAATAATAGCAAGGAAATAATGGTCACATGTCAAATTTCTAAAAATGAAGGTATCTAGGTTTGTTGTTTGTAGGCAAGTGTCCCCTGAGGTTGAGGACACTGCTGTGGCTTGAATATCCCTGGTTACACTTTGGTTGTTTTTCAGAAGAGAAGCTTGAAGAAGAGAGAGAGTCACATGAGTAGTCAAGGAAATCCATTGCCATAGGTTGTCTCTTGGGAGGTTGGGGATTGGGGGCCCTCTTAAATCCAGTGTGAACTCTCTCCTGCAACTTTGGAGAAGAATTGATGGTTAGGATCACTAAATGGAATCTGTTCCACTTAGGGGTGAGCTGACTTTGTGGGTTGCTTGTTTTCCAGGTTTTTAGGTACACCCCATCTCCTGGCTGGAAAGGGTGGAGGGCTGGGTTGATGGGCATGGGCAGTACCTGGTCATCATATTCCTTGAGAACTTTCCTCGCTTATTGGGCCTCCCTGATGGCTTGACAAGCTGCAGTTTAGGGGAAGAAGTATGGCCCATGTTCATTAACTAGACACCCATGGCTTCCTAGATTGAAGCCCAATTTTGTGGTTTTATCTAATTATCCCTTTGTGCAGATTGGAGAGTAATTGGATGGATCTGGCCTTTAAGGTGTGAGGAGGACTAGTTGCCAGGTCACTGGCTCAAGGTGGCCCTTTTAGCAGTTGCATCTGTCTGTTGTTTTCTTTTGTTATCTCTGCACCCTCCTTTTTGGTGAATCCTACAAGGAATCACTGCCACCTTTTTTGGAAGCTGAACTGCTTCTAAGAGCTTCAATATGCTTTAAGCCATGTTTCATCTGTTAATTCTCCAAAGTAACTATGGGCTTCCCCAGTGGCTTAGCAGGAAAGAATCCACCTGCAATGCAGGAGATGCATTCATGGGTCGGGAATATCACCTGGAAGAGAGCATGGTAACCCATTCTAGTATTCTTGCTTGGAGAATCCCATGGACAGAGGAGCCTGGCAGGCTTATAGTCCATGGAGTCACACAGAATCAGACACGACTGAAGTGGCTTAGCATGCACTTACACACATGTATGATGTCATACACATTTGGGGAATCTGTATAAACATTTATGATACTCTGTATCGCAAGCACTAAGGCTCAGGTGATGGCTATCAGCTCCACTTTCTATGCAGAAGTCCCTGAGAATAGGGTTCTTGCTTTTATGACTTGTATCTGGGGGGTCACTGTGTATTGCACCAGGCTTTTCCTCTGCTCTCATAAAACTTCTCCCCTCTGTGGACCATTCCTCTTCAGCATTTAGGAAAGACGCACTTCCCTGGTCAAGTCAGGACATCTGTAATAGATGTGCCTATGGTTCCTAGAAAGTCATACTTCAGGACCCCTGTTTCTCTGAGTAGTAGGGTGGCCTGGATTAGTGTGTCACAGGTTTTTATGGTAGCCACTGGGTTTTCTAAAAGCATAACCTGACCTTGAATGGACCTTCTGGGGGATAGCCATTCATTTAGAACTTTTTACACCTGAACCTACTGTGGAGTCCATATAATAACTGACTGACCAATCATTGACTTTTCATCTTCCTTCAGCAGGGTTGTAATAGCTGCTACTGCCTGTAGGCAAGGAGACCATACCTTAGCAGTTTGATCTAATTGTTTATAGAGAAAGAAGCAACCACCAAGAAAAGTGGTCCTAGTTTTTCAGGCTGATTTCCCTTCTCTCATGAATGTAAAGGTCAAAGGATTTAGCTAAACCTCGGAGGACCAGGGTAGGAGCCTGAAGACATTGCTTTTTCAATGTTTTAAAGGCTGCTTAATATATAAATTTCATTCACAAGGATCATCATTCTTTCCTTTCAACTTTTCATGTAGAGATCTAGCTATTAGGCATCAGGAATTCAGATGCAGCAAAACTCAGCCAGTCCCAGGAATCCCCCAAGCTGTCTTCTAGTTTTAGAAAGGCAAGGCTGCAAATGGCTTCTTTCCTTTCCTGGTATAAGCTTCTCTGGCTTTATGTGAGAATGAAGCCTAGATAGGTCATCCTAGTTTATGATATTTGGGCCTTTTTCTTGGACACCTTATATCCTTTATTAGTTAAGTGATTAAGGGTGGTTACATTATTTTTGTCAGAGGCCTCCTTAGTAGGTCTGATTATCAGAATGTTGTCTACATACTGGAGGAGGATTAGGTCTTTAGCTAAAGTTTCTCAGAATATGGTGGGAGAATTTTTAAATTCTTAGAGCAGGACTGTCTAGAAGTGTTGTTTTTGTTGTGTGTTTGGGTACTCCCCAGTAGGTTTCTTTACCAAAAAAGTGAGGTTATAGGCTGATTGACATAGTCTAAAAAGGCCCTGGTCAGTTAGGCCTAATGGATCTATGAATGCCCATTCTTGGGCTTTCCCTGATATACCCATAGCTTTACAACTCTTGTGATCAAGTTTGCCTGAACTGGTGTTCAGTACTGAGTAATCAGTACTGAACTGATTACTGGCATCGGTATCAACTAGGAATTCTATAGGCTTCCCCCCTATATCCAGTGTCAGCTGGGGAGTCTCAAGGGTCAATTGGAGTGCCAACTAAGGGTTAAATGGTGCTGACTAGCCCCATTGTTTTTTGTATCTGTTTGGACCATCTGCCTTTGAGTGTAGTGTCCAGGATCTGCCATTTCCATCCCCCTTCAGGTGTGGCTAGGTCATTTGCTCTTCCATTCCTCTTGTTTATGTATGGTGCACTGATTGCCTTCTAGTTTCCTGGGCTTGTTATCCCATGGTGGTGACTGGGACATCCCATTTCACAATAAGATATGTTAGAGTTCTTACAGTAGCTAACAGCGTCCTATATCATCTAGTCTCTCTCTCTCTCACACACACACACACACACACACACACACACACATCTTGCCTCCTACTCATCTCTTCACCTCACTGATGCAACTCTAGTCAAACTAACCTTCTTTGCTGTTTCTCCACACGTCCAGGCATTTCCCCCTACTTTAAGACCTATATATTGGCAATTCTTTCTGTCTGGAATCTCTACATATGTCTCTCACCTTTATAAGACCTGGTCTGAACATTCTCTTTAAAATTTCAACCTGTTCTGACCCTGAAACTCTTTATCACATTCATCTGCTTCTACATGTCACCTTTCTATACACTCAACATTTATAAAAGTATTATCTTTAATTTAATTATTTATCTATTCCTTCTAAAATAGTAGGTCCATGAGAACAAGAATATTGTATTCTTGTTATTATGTCTAATGATATATCCCAGTCCCTAGAGCTTTGTAGGCATATAATAGGTATGAGATAAATATATATTTATTGAATTAGTGAATTAATTTAGGTTTACTTTGTGAAATGACTTTACAATAATATTGAAAAGACAATCAGTAGAAGGCACTGATTTCCCGAAATAGGAAATTCAACCTAGGCACTTTATTCAAATTAAATACTTGACTTACTGGGGATACTAACATTGATAAGATAATTGCACTCCAATAAAATAAAGCCCTTCTATTTGTAAAATGCTCAATCATCCATGCCCAGTCAAGGGGAGTTGATAGAACCATTAATGAAATTAAATAATTATTAAAATATTTATTCAATATCTATTATGTGACATGTGGCTTTCTGGAATTGGCCTATAGAAAGGGAACACGATAAAAAGATCCCACTACCATAAAGGTTAACTCTAGGGAGAATACAGGCAAAAGATAATCAAATGATCATGAAAGTTTTAGGAAATTTCGATTGCTATTTAGAAATAGCTATTTAGAAAATATCAATTGCTATTAAAACAGTAAAACAGAGTAAAATTATAGAAAGCAAATCAATGAAGCTAATTAGAGAATGTAGTCAGGAAATGAAATTTGAGCTAAATCTTGAATAGTGAGATGTCACCAGTGTAGATATTCAGATACTTGGGGAAGGAAAGTCACAGGAGAAGGATGCAGCAGTGCCTAAAGCTCCCGAGAGTAGCTGGCATATTTGAGGTACAAACAGAATGCCTGTGGATGAGAGTGAAGCATGTTGTGAGGTCAAGAGGTAAAAGAGCTGGGGTTATGAAGATCACTGTAGACATCTCATTACTTTTGGAAAATCATTTTTTTCCCGCATTTATGAAAAAGAATAGCTTGAAACACTTTATTTGGACAACTATATATGTTCAATAATATACTTGGAGTCATTATGAAACAGATATAATTAATGTTTTCTTGTTAGATTTTTATTTTTGACATGTTTTTCTTAACTTCTGAAATTAAACAGACTCTCCACCTTAAATATTTTTTCTTAAGCTAAATTTACTTTTCTGTGGCTAAAATGTTCTCCTTTATTTGATATTTTCTTCCCAAATGTAGCAAGAAAGTCAGTCCTTTACTGTATATAACTATTTTTCTGAGGTTTCAAAAGAAGACATTATGCTTTAATACCCTGAAGATTTATTTGTAAAACTTCTACAAGGAAAGAAGGGAAACCACAGAAAATTTTGAAGCAGGAGATGAAAAGTCATACAGTAGCTTGTTGAAATATGGTTGGCAAATGATGAGGTGAACTGTAGAATAAGAACTAAGAATTCTCTTCAGGCCTGGAAAGTTGTTGGAGTTTTTAAGAACCCATGAACTGATAAGTCAGGGAGGGAATGTTTCAGTTAAAGCAAAATAAATAGATTCCAAGAGAAAAGGAAACTTGTGAATCTATTCCATCATGAACTATCAAAAACATATAGTTATTTTCATCTCTTCTTCTTTTAAAACATTACTCAAATGTTTAATACTTAACTTTAAAAATGAGCTTTAATCCTCAGTATTACCAAATTATAGAAGGTGATTAAAATATATATATATTTTGTTTATGACCCTTGGTTTCCTAAAAACATTATCTTGAGTTATAACACTAGTTTTAGTTTTTAAAAAGTTAAGAAGAATGAGAATTGTTTAAAAAAAAAGAAATATGTTCATGTCTAGCTATTTTAAACTTGTAAGTTAGTTATTTAAAAAATGAAGCTCACCCCAGTTAGGTTTTGCTAAGAAAAATCTATTTATGATCTTATTTTCTCATTAAGTATTCTTTTAGAACATATATAGAGAAACTACATTAGGCAAACTACATATGTCCAGACAATAAATCTTTAAAACTCACATATTTTCTAGGATATACCTGTGTAAACTAGAGTACTTATAGAGTAGATCTAGCTATACAATATACCTGGACATTTTATGTATTGTTCTTTAATTCAAACTGTTTAAATATATTTTTTTTTACACATTGAAAACAATTCTTAAGATCTCAGTATTTTTTTTCTCACTTGTTCTTTTTTTTTTAAATTTTATTTTATTTTTAAACTTTACATAATTGTATTAGTTTTGCCAAATATCAAAATGAATCTGCCACAGGTATACATGTGTTCCCCATCCTGAACCCTCCTCCCTCCTCCCTCCCCATTCCATCCCTCTGGGTCGTCCCAGTGCACCAGCCCCAAGCATCCAGTATCGTGCATCGAACCTGGACTGGCAACTCGTTTCATACATGATATTTTACATGTTTCAACGCCATTCTCCCAAATCTTCCCACCCTCTCCCTCTCCCACAGAGTCCATAAGACTGTTCTCACTTGTTCTTGAACTGCCCTGCTTCTCTAAAAAATATCTTTACTCATATTTGGCTCATATATAATGCAAATGTTAAGAGTAGTTAACTTTAGTGCTGTGAAACTAAGGATAGGGGACAGATGGAGGGTGGAAAGATTCTCATATTTGGCCCTTTATACTTAAAGATTGGTTGAATCTATTGTTAATATATATTAATTTGTTATATTCTTAAGGATGAGTACAAATATTTCTGTTTAAAACAAAACAAAACAAAACCCAGAATCTGTACACAGATGTTTATAGTAACTTTATTTATTCATTGCCAAAACTTGGAAGCAACAAACATGCCCTACAGTAGGTGAATGGATAAATAAACTGAATGGAATATTATTCATTGCTAAATATAAATGAGCTATCAAACCATGGAAAGACATGGAGGAAATTTAAATGCATATTAATAAGTGAAAGAAGCCAATCTGGAAGGCTACATGTTGTATGATTCCAACTATATGACATTCTGTAAAAGGCAAAACCATGGAGACAGTAAAAAATTCAGTAGTTGACACACATAGGAATTGGTAGAGGAGAGGGATGAATAAGCAGAGTAGAGAGGGTTTTTAGTTCAGTGAAAGTATTCTATATGATGCTACAATGGTGGATACATGTCACTATGCATTTGATCAAACCCATAGAATGTTCATCATCAAAAGTTAACCCTAAAGTAATGTATGGACTTTGGATGATTGACGTATTCACGTATGTTCATCAGTTATAACAAGTATATCAGTTTTGTGAGGAATATTGGCAGTGGGGGAATTATGCATGCATGGGGGAAGGGAGTATTTGGAAAATCATTGTACTTTTAAAATTTTGTTGTGAATCAAAAATGACTCTTAAAAAAATAAGCAAAAATATCTTTAAAAAAGAGATTTATGAGATATAAAAAATATATTTAATCTTTGTCTGAATATAGAATAACTTTTTAAACATGTTAATTTAAAGACTGAGAAAAGCAGTCTAACTTGGAGGGTGAGGGGAAATCATAATTTGGAGACTCTTAGAATGACTTGTATAAGAACGTGCACTTTTCTTAGCTATACAATGATTAAATCCCCAAAGAAAAGAAACCTCTTTACTGGGGTTAATTCTTGTTGGAATGTGTAGAAGTACATTATGAGGACTTCATGGTGATTTTGGATAATAATGATGGGAGAATAAAACGAAACTCAAGATTATTCCAATAAAACTGTAGGTCTGGCCTCTCTACAGAAAATAAAATATCTCTGACATCTACAACTAGAAAACATTTTGTTTAAATAATAAATTATTTAAAAAATAAATTTAAAAATTTAAATAATAAATAAAAATTTGTTTTAAATAATAATAATAAATTTTAAATAACACTGACATACAACCATGATTGATCTGATAAACTGTATACACAATGTTTTTTTCAAATATGGAAAATAATTTTTCATCTCTGAAATCAATATCCAAATTGGAATGCTTCATATATGTTTACATGTAGAATTAAAGGAGGTTTTATATTTTTAAATATTCAATTTCTAACTGTGAAAAACCATACAAATCTCTTAGCAATTGAAAACTCTCCATTTTATATTTAATTTTTTCGACAACAGAATGAAAGACTGATAATTATTTAAATTGTAACTAGTGTTATGGAAGCATGTAATAATTTACATTCGTTAAGTAAATGTGGCTTAGTACTTATGTTCCAAGCCTTGCCCAATTCCATCCCAGTAATCACGAGTTTTAATTTGTGAAGATAATGTACCCTAATCCTATTTACTTATGCTTCACCATGCGATAAAATGCGAAGGCAAGAACTGTCTGACTATGAATATTGGCCCTTCCTTCAGTTCAATTCAGTCAATCAATTGTGATTCTTTCAGCCCCATGAAATGCCGCATGCCAGGCTTCCATGTCCATCACCAACTCCAGGAGCTTGTTCAGACTCATGTCCATCGAGTCGGTGATGCCCTCCAACCATCTCATCCTATGTCGTCCTGTTCACCTTCTCCATTCAATCTTTCCCAGCATCAGAGTCTTTTCCAATGCATCTGCTCTTCACATCAGGTGGTCAAAATATTGGAGTTTCAGCATCAGCACCAGTCCTTCAAATGAATATTCAGGATTGATTTCCTTTAGTATTGATGAGTTTGATCTTGCAGTCCAAGGGACTCTCAAGAGTCTTCTTCAACACCACAGTTCAAGAGTGTCAATTCTTCGGCACTCAGCTTTCTTTATGGTCCAACTCTCACAACCATACATGACTACTGGAAAAACCATAGCTTTGAGTAGAGAGACCTTTGTCACCAAAGTAATGTCTCTGCTTTTTAATAAGCTGTCTAAGTTTGTCATAGCTTTTTTTCCAAGAAGAAAGAGTCTTTTAATTTCATGGCTGAAGTCACCATCTGCAGTGGTTTTGGATCCCAAGAAAATAAACTCTGTCAGTTTCCATTGTTTCTCCATCTATTTGCCATGAAGTGATGGGTCCAGATGCCATGATCTTTGTTTTCTGAATGTTGAGTTTTAAGCCGGCTTTTTCACTCTCCTCTTTCTCTTTCATCATGAGGCTCTTTAGTTCCTTTTTGCTTTCTGCCATAAGGCTGGTGTCATCTGCATATCTGAGGTGATTGATATTTCTCCCAGCAATCTTGATTCCAACTTGTGCTTCATTCTACCCAGCATTTTGCATGTTTTACTCTACATACAAATTAAGTTAGCAGGGTGACAATATACAGCCTTGAATACTCCTTTCCAATTTGGAACCAGTCCATTGGTCCATGTTTGGTTCTACTGTTGCTTCTTGAGGTTCATACAGATTTCTCTGGATGCAGGTAAGGTGGTCTGGTATTCCCATCTCTTTAAGAATTATCCATAGTTGTGATTCACAAAATCAAAGGCTTTAGCATAGTCAATGAAGCAGAAGTAAATGTTTTTCTGGAATTTTCTTGCTTTTTCTATGATCCAGTAGATGTTGGCAATTTGATCTCTGTTTCCTGTGCATTTTCTAAATCCAGCTAGAACATCTGGAAGTTCTCTGTTCACATATCATTGAAGCCTAGCTTCAAGAATTTTAAACATTACTTCTCTAGTGTGTGAGATAAGTGCAGTTGTGAGGTAGTTTGAACATTCTTTGGTATTGCGTTTCCTTGGAATTGGGGCTTCCCTGCTGCCTCAGCTGGTAAAGAATCTGCCTGCAATGTAGGAGGCCTGGGTTCAGTCCTTGGTTGGGAAGATCCTCTGGAGTAGGGAATGGCTACCCACTCCAGTTTTCTGGCCTGGAGAATCCCTGGACTGTATAGTCCATGGGGTTACAAAGAATCGGACACAACTGAGTGACTTTCACTTCACTTCACTTCTTTGGGATTGGAATGAAAACTGACTTTTTCCAATCCTGGGGCCACTGCTGAGTTTTCCAAATTTGTTGGCATATTGAGTGCAGCACTTTCACAGCATCATCTTTTAGGATTTGAAATAGCTCAATTGGAATTCCATCACCTCTACTAGCTTCATTCATAGTAACGCTTCCTAAGGCCCTCTTGACTTCATACTCCATGATGTCTGGCTCTAGGTGAGTGATCACATCATGTTTATCTGGTTTATTAAGATCTTTTTTTGTGTAGTTCTGTGTATTCTTGCCACCTCTTCTTAATATCTTCAGCTTTAGTTAGGTCTATACCATTTCTATCCTTTATTGAGCCCATCTTTGCATGAAATGTTCCTTTGGTATTTCTAACTGTTTTGAAGAGATCTCTAGTCTTTCCCATTCTATTGTTTTCCTGTATTTCTTGCATTGATTGCTGAGGAAGGCTTTCTTATCTCTCCTTGATATTCTTTGGAACTCTGCATTCAAATGGACATATCTTTTCTTTTCTCCTTTGCCTTTAGTTTCTCTTCTTTTCTCTGCTATTTGTAAGGCCTCCTCAGACAACCATGTTGCCTTTTTGCATTTCTTTTTCTGAGGGATGGTTTTGATCACCACCTCCTGTACAATGTCATGAACCTCCATCAGTAGTTCTTCAGGCACTCTGTGTGTCAGATCTAATCCCTTGAATCTATTTGTTACTTCAACTGTATAATTGCAAGGGATTTGATTTGTGTCATACCTGAATGGTCTAGTGGTTTTCCCTACTTTCTTCAGTTTAAGTCTGAATTTGTCAATAAGGAGTTCATGATCTGAGCCACAGTCAGCTCTCGGACTTGTTTTTGCTGACTATATAAGCCCTTCTTTAAAGACCCCCAAAGTGAAATTTCCAATGCTTCTTTCTACTTCTTCTTTAGAGAACAGTTTGAAGTCTTTTCATCTCTGTCTTTAGCCAGTGGTAGATCTCCTCAATCTTCTCTGGGTTGCTGAAATTACTGTAAGAGACTTCATATTTATTAGAAAACCTCAAATCAATGTGTATGCAAATATTCACCCTCATTGTTTTTGTTTCCCTGAATGCAGGGTAGAATTAATCTTAAATATTTCTTCTAAATGTGTGTCTCTTTGTATGTGTGTGTATGTGTGCATGGGGGCAGATGTGTATGTGTGTTTGTGTGTGTTGACATTGTTCTAATGAAGAGAATAAAGGAAAAATAAAATAGTTGAATTATGTTGAAAAATCCTATTGTCTGTAATTTGTTACCTAGAACATGAACAATTAAATGTTCTAGGTAACATTTTATTTAAGAATTAAATTAAAAGAGTATTTTTATTGGATCTTACAAGAGTATTTTTATTGGATCAAGTTGGATGGGGAAAATTTACCAAGCTATTATGATGATATAAATATATGAAACTATGGAAGCATGTAAACATGATAGGAGTAATTTAATAGGAGCACAGGGTCACTAGTTTTTAACCAGTTAAAATTAAGAGACAAATGTGATTATTCACCTTGGACAGGGTTTATGTATTTTGCATCTGTGAAGATTTAGTCATTCATTTAACAAATATTTGTTGAATATCCCTAGGACTGAGAATAAATAGACAAAACACTAGTGGTCTTTATGCATAAAAAAGCTCAGAGTTTAGGAGGACCTTAAAGCTACTGGAGGGCTAGTTTAATAATATCATTTTGAGCAAGTATCTGCTTACATTTAGGTGATTCATTTCCAAAGCCCTGTGGTAACCTCTGCTCATTAGTAAGGAACATCTCTTGGGGGGCGGGCGGGGGGTGGGGGGGGGCGGGAATCTTACTTTTAAAATAGGAGAAGCTGTGGTAAAATCCTGAGTGGAAGTCTTGTTTCACCTTCCCTTGGGTTCACATACAAGGCAGAACTCTGATATTGTCAAAAGGGCAGGAAACCTGACTTACTGAGCACCTTTCATAAGACACTTTCTTCAGTTATAAATGTAAAGAAGTAGAAGGAATGTGAGACACTGGAGAGTCTCTCACTCTGTAATTCACTAGTAATATGGTGGCCCATTTTTATTTAAATTAATTTAAATTATCCTATCAAATAAGTTACGGTGGAACTTTTTTTGTATTTTTTGTTCCAAATTATATTAAATTTCCATTCAAAAATTCACTCCCAAGTCACTGTCTGGTGAGTCAGTGTTTGCTCCAAATTCTTGGCTTGGTGGAGGTGATTCTAGAAATGAGCAACTTGTCACCGATTTCCTGGAAATGTCTCTCATTCTATTATTTATTTATTTATTTTTTTCACAGCAAATGTTTTGTATTTCCTTTGCAACCATTTTTTCCCACACGTTTTTTTTTTTCATATTTATCTATGTCTACGTGTATATTTTCTTCCTTTATTTTATTTTTTTGATTGTTGAAATTCATGTTTTTTTTTAATCTGTCATTGGGGATATGCTGATTTTTGTTTGTTTAATTTATTTTATTTTATTTTTTAACTTTACAATATTGTATTGGTTTTGCCATATATCAACATGAATCTGCCACAGGTATACACGTGTTCCCCATCCTGAATCCTCCTCCCTCCTCCCTCCCCGTACCATCATTCTATTATTTCATGATATTCTTTTCGAATTGCCAGTGAGCTGAAATTTGGGACCAATGAATGGTCTTCCATCTAGCTTTCCATAAGTCTCTCCTGATTTGAGTGTTTTAGTTTTCACTCACAATCTTTTCCCTAGACTGTATCTTTATAATATCAACTAAATAAGATTGGAAACAAGTAATAAAATTCAACAAGAACTCTAAATTGAATAGATAAGAGTCTACTTTCTCTTACCAATGATGTTTGCCCAAGTCTTAGTTGAAATAGATAAGCAGAGTAGATGTCCAGCAGCTTACTTTTCAATAGCTATTTGCATTTTAGACCTTTAATCTGATCCTTTTATAAGCAGCTTTCACATTAACATAGCTGACATTCTTATCTAAAATCCAGAAAGCCCCTGGGAGAGTTGAGGGAAAGTCATTTTGAGGAGACCACATCTTTCTCTTGAAAGTAATCAAACCTCTAAAAGATTTTATGCAAGTAACTTAGTGAAAAGCTCACCTATTTGAGAATTGTGTTTGTTTGTTTGTTTTAATCCAAAACCCAAAGGTAAGAGTAATTTATTTCGCTTTATTTGTTTTTATTTACTAGTTGATCTTTAGTATCCTAAGTGCCCCCAGGACATTCAGCTTTCAAGGCTTTCTGTTTTCTGGCCATATGGATGTACAGAAAAATAGAATATTAAATATATTTGTACCTAAAATTAATTGGTTCTTGATTAGAACTTCCCAAATATATAGTTGGCAGCCCCCTTAAAGGGCTTCCCATATGGCACTAGTGGTAAAAAACCCTTCCTCCCAGTGCAGAACGTGCTGGAGATGTGGGTTCAATTCCTGGGTTGGGAAAATCCTCTGGAGGAGGGCATGACAACACACTCCAGTATTCTTGCCTGGAGAATCCCACAGACAGAGGAGTCTCATGGGCTATATCCATAAGATCACAGAGTCAGGCATGACTGAAGCGACTTAGCACACACACATGTATGCAGCCCCCTCAAAAGGGCGAGGTACATGTAAATTGTGCCATTCTCTGTATTTCAGTGTCTTCTAATTATATGTAATTAGTCAAAAGGAAAAAAAAAAAAATCAGACATGTGTCCTAACTGAATGAATTTTTATTACATTTATTAATGAATGCATTGCAAGGAGATCCAACCAGTCCATCCTAACGGAGATCAATCCTGGGTGTTCATTGGAAGGACTGATGCTAAAGCTGAAACTCCAATACTTTGGCCACCTCATGCGAAGAGTTGACTCATTGGAAAAGACCCTGATGCTGGGAGGGATTGGGGGCAGGAGGAGAAGGGGACAACAGAGGATGAGATGGCTGGATGGCATCACCGACTCAATGGACATGAGTTTGAGTAAACTCTGGGAGTTGGTGATGGACAGGGAGGCCTGGCATGCTGTGATTCATGGAGTCACAAAAAGTCAGACATGATTGAACGACTGAACTAACTGAACTGAACTGAAAGTGAGCTTTCAAATGATAATATAGTCATTATCCAAATATTACTGGGTAGATTCTTTGACTCTTTACTTTGAGTTTTTAACAAAGATTATAGACAATATGCTGCTGCTAAGTCACTTCAGTCGTGTCTGACTCTGTGCGATCCCAGAGATGGCAGCCCACCAGGCTCCCCCATCCCTGGGATTCTCCAGGCAAGAACACTGGAGTGCGTTGCCATTGCCTTCTCCAATGCATGAAAGTGAAAAGTGAAAGTGAAGTCGCTCAGTCGTGTCCCATGCGACCCCATGGACTGCAGCCTTCCAGGCTCCTCCGTCCATGGGATTTTCCAGGCAAGAGTACTGGAGTGGGGTGCCATTGCCTTCTCCGATAGACAATATAAGCCAAAGGAAATAGGATGAAAGATTCTACATATTTACACTAAATAAGATACCTGTCCCAGAAAAAGAAGACAAGATCTGCTTGAAACTGTTTAAGCAGATGAGCAGGTCCCATATTTGAAGAAGGTTGTGTTTAGAGACAAAGGAGATCAAACCAGTCAATCTTAAGGGAAATCAACCCTGAATACTCATTGGAAGGACTGATGCTGAAACTGAAGCTCCAGTATTTTTATTCACCTGATGCAAACAACCGACACATTGGAAAAGACCCTGATGATGGGAAAGATTGAGGGCAGAAGGAAAAGAGGGTGTCAGAGGAGGAGAAGGCTGGATGGCATCATCGATGCAATGGACATGAACCTGGGCAAACTTTGGGAGATGGTGGGGGAAAGGGAGGCCTGTCGTACTGCAGTCCGTGGGGTCAAAAAGAGTCAGACATGACTGGGTGACTGAACAACAACAGCAATGTTTATACTTGTGGTTCTTTACCTTTGTTGAGATACAGAGCTTCCTGTGATTTACAAGTACTATTGTTTCCCTTCCTTAAGAAAATAGGACATAGATATACACACATAAAATGCTCACCAATCTCATTTTATCTCAGATTATCTCATTTTGAAAAAAAAAATGAAATCAAAATCAGATACACATAATGTTTTCTGATGCATGTGCATAAGTTTTGCATCTAAAGAGGATATGAATTCCAATGGGCCTCAAAACCATGTTATTTTCTCAATGGGTTATTTACAGTTTTAGTATTGATAAAGAAACCTAACACTTAAAAGTAACTTTAAAGATTATAAGTTGGACTATTTTGGAAAGCAATTTGGAAGTAAGGGTCACTGACTTTTGAATGAGCAAATGAATGAATATTCATATACAAAAATCATAGCAGTGCATATGTGCTAAGTCACTTCAGTCATGTCTGACTCTGCGAGTCTATGGACCATAGTCTGCCAGTCTCCTTTGTCCATGGGATTCTCCAGGAAAAAATACTAGAATGGGTTGCCATGCTCTCCTCCAGGGAATCTTCCTGACCCAGGGGTCGAAACCAGGTCTCTTATGTCTCCTGCATTGACAGGGAATTCTTTACCTCTAGTGCCACCTGGGATTAAATTCTAATATAAGCTAGCATGTCTTTAATACTTTCTATATACTGAGCTCATGCTTTTCTATGGGTTTTAAGTCACTTAGTCCTAAAAGCAATTGCCATTAGATACTATTTATTATCCATCATTTTAAGAATGAAGAAGAAAGAAAAAATACCCTGAAGGTTAGAAGTATTAATGACTAACCCCACAGCTCAAGTAGTAAATGGCATAGTTGAGACATGATCCAGGTCTGCCTACACTTATGTTTTTACTAGTGCACTTTTCAGGGTATGTGAAAGTGAAAGTGAAGTTGCTCAGTCATGTCCGACTTTTAGCGACCCCATGGACTACAGCCCACCAGGCCCTCCGTCCATGGGATTTTCCAGGCAAGAGTACTGGAGTGGGGTGCCATTGCCTTCTCCATTAACAGCGGCTAGGCATATTATATTTACTTGGAGCTGGTATACTTGGTGACAGCCTTAGTGCCCTTGGACACGGCGTGCTTGGCCAGCTCCCCAGGTAGCAGCAAGCGCACGGCAGTCTGGATCTCCCTGGATGTGATAGTTGAGTGCTTGTTGTAATGTGCCAGGCGCGATGCCTCGCCAGCGATGCGCTTGAAAATGTCATTGACGAAGGAGTTCATGATTCTGAAAATGTCATTGACGAAGGAGTTCATGATTCCCATGGCCTTGGACGAGATGCCGGTGTCCGGATGGACTTGCTTCAGCACCTTGTACACGTACACGGAGTAGCTCTCCTTGCAGCTGCGCTTGCGCTTCTTGCCGTCCTTCTTCTGGGCCTTGGTCACAGCTTTTTTAGAGCCCTTTTTAGGGGCAGGAGCAGACTTAGCCGGTTCAGGCATGTCTATAATGACAACACCCAACAACACAGAAAGGGTATGGATTATGTTAATGGAAAATCTGAGACGGCCTAAATATTCAATAATAAAGGAAAGTTTAAGCACTCCGTAAATATAAATATAAGATGGAATATAAGAAAGACAAAAATTGAATTTAACCAAATATAGTAATGTGGTGGAAATGCTTATAATAGGAAATTAAGTGTATGAAAGTAGTGTAAAAAAATACTCATGTTGGAAATATATATGTGCAATATTAAAATAATTTTGTATGCCACTTGACAGAATTAACAGGAATTCCTTAAATTTATACTACTAAATAATTTATAATTGTTTATAGAAAACATGTATTCCTCTTATAATGATAAAAATAAATTTTGAGCTATTTTTGTAAATGTTACTAATTTCAAAGTTTGTCACCTGTTATTAGGACTGCTTAAAATTATAAAAACAGAATTTAGTGCCATCTCTCTGATAAGAAAATACAATATGCCCCCTAGTGGTCACCATGTTTTGTAAATTCTTTGTTGCCTTTTTCCTGTGAGGAATTCTGGTTTACCAAGGCAATGGCACCCCAACTCCAGTACACTTGCCTGGAAAATCCCATGGACGGAGGAGCCTGGTGGGCTGCGGTCCATGGGGTCGTGAAGAGTCGGACACGACTGAGCGACTTCACTTTCACTTTTCACTTTCATGCATTGGAGAAGGAAATGGCAACCCACTCCAGTGTTCTTGCCTGGAGAATCCCAGGGACGGGGGAGCCTGGTGGGCTGCTGTCTATGGGGTCGCACAGAGTCGGACACGACTAAAGCGACTTAGCAGCAGCAGCAGCAGCAGCAGCAGCTATTTAATGATAGTGGGAAGGGAATTGACATCAAAATAACAGGAGGAATGTCAGTGGTTTCTAATTAGGATCTGAGTTGTTTGGAACATATTTACTTGTACCCCACTTTGGAGAAATATTTAAATTAAATCAATCAACTTGAATATTTTGCAATATTTTAAAAATGTGCTTATTTCTCTGTTTATTTTGCCTGCTAACATTGTGAACCTGTATTTATTTTTTAGGATTTTCCATTTTTTTAAATTTTAATTTATTTATTTTAATTAAAGGCTAATTACTTTAAAATATTGTAATGGTTTTGCCATATATCAACATGAGTCTGCCACGGGTATATACGTGTTCCCAATCCTGAACCCCCCCTCCCTCCTCCCTCCCCATATCATCCCTCTGGGTCATCCCAGTGCACCAGCCCCAAGCATCCTGTATTATGCATCGAACCTGGACTGGCGATTCATTTCTTATATGATATTATACATATTTCAGTGCCATTCTCCCAAATCATCCCCCCTCTCCCTCTCCCACAGAGTCCAAAAGACTGTTCTATACATCTGTGTCTCTTTTGCTGTCTCACATACAGGGTTATTGTTACCATCTTTCTAAATTCCATATATATGCGTTAGTATACTGTATTGGTGTTTTTCTTTCTGCCTTACTTCACTCTGTATAATCAGCTCCAGTTTCATCCACTTCATTAGAACTGATTCAAATGTATTCTTTTTAATGGCTGAGTAATACTCCATTGTGTTTATGTACCACAGCTTTCTTATCCATTCGTCTGCTGATGGACATTTAGGTTGCTTCCATGTCCTGGCTGTTATAAACAGTGCTGCGATGAACATTGGGATACACGTGTCTCTTTCAATTCCAGTTTCCTAAGTGTGTATGCCCAGCAGTGGGATTGCTGGGTCGTGTGGCAGTTCTATTTCCAGTTTTCTAAGGAATCTCCAGAGTGAAACATAGCTTTACATTTACACAGGCTAACTTCCCTGCCATTTAATAAAGTACTTTTTTCTGAAACCAATTTATTCACTGTTTTAGATATGTTTTTACATGTCAGTACACACACACATGAAATATTGTTAAGCCATGAAAAAGAATGAAATCTTGCCGTTTGCAACAACATGGAGGTACCTAGATGGTGTTATGCTAAATGAAATAAACCAAACAGAGAAAGGCAAATATTGTATGATTTCATTTGTATGTGAAATCCAAAAAACAAAACAAATGAGCAAGCTTAAAAAAACAGAAACAGAGTCATAGATACAGAGGGTAAACAGGTGGTTGCCAGAGAGACGAGGGGATCAGGGAGAGAAAAGAAATGGGTGAAGCAGATTAAGAGCTATAAACTCCCAGTTTCAGCATAAATGAGTCTGGGATATGAAATGTACAGTGTGGGAAATACAGTCGATAACTATGTAATATCTTTGTATGGTTACTATATCATAACTAGACTTAATTTGAAATGTTTAGAAATATTGAATCACTTGTTATATAATAGGAGCTAGCATAGTCAGATCAGATCATATCAAATCAGTCGCTCAGTCGTGTCCGACTCTTTGCGACCCCATGAATCACAGCACGCCAGGCCTCCCTGTCCATCACCAACTCCCGGAGTTCACTCAGACTCATGTCCATCGAGTCAGTGATGCCATCCAGCCATCTCATCCTCTGTCATCCCCTTCTCCTCCTGCCCCCAATCCCTCCCAGCATCAAAGTCTTTTCCAATGAGTCAACTCTTCGCATGAGGTGGCCAAAGTATTGGAGTTTCAGCTTTAGCATCATTCCTTCAAAGAAATCCCAGGGCTGATCTCCTTCAGAATGGACTGGTTGGATCTCCTTGCAGTCCAAGGGACTCTCAAGAGTCTTCTCCAACACCACAGTTCAAAAGCATCAATTCTTCGGCGCTCAGCCTTCTTCACAGACCAGCTCTCACATCCATACATGACCACAGGAAAAACCAGAGCCTTGACTAGACGAACCTTTGTTGGCAAAGTAATGTCTCTGCTTTTGAATATGCTATCTACGTTGGTCATAACTTTCCTTCCAAGGAGTAAGCGTCTTTTAATTTCATGGCTGCAGTCACCATCTGCAGTGATTTTGGAGCCCAGAAAAATCAAGTCTGACACTGTTTCCACTGTTTCCCCATCTATTTCCCATGAAGTGATGGGACCGGATGCCACGATCTTTGTTTTCTGAATGTTGAGCTTTAAGCCAACTTTTTCACTCTCCACTTTCACCTTCATCAAGAGGCTTTTTAGTTCCTCTTCACTTTCTGCCATAAGGGTGGTGTCATCTGCATATCTGAGGTTATTGATATTTCTCCCAGCAATCTTGATTCCAGCTAGTGTTTCTTTCAGTCCAGCGTTTCTCATGATGTACTCTGCATAGAAGTTAAATAAGCAAGGTGACAATATACAGCCTTGAGGTACTCCTTTTCCTATTTGGAACCAGTCTGTTGTTCCATGTCCAGTTCTAACTGTTGCTTCCTGACCTGCATACACATTTCTCAAGAGGCAGATCAGGTGGTCTGGTATTCCCAGCTCTTGAAGAATTTTCCACAGTTTATTGTGATCCACACAGTCAAAGGCTTTGGCACAGTCAATAAAGCAGAAATAGATGTTTTTCTAGAACTCTCTTGGTTTTTCCATGATCCAGCGGATGTTGGCAATTTGATCTCTGGTTCCTCTGCCTTTTCTAAAACCAGCTTGAACATCAGGAAGTTCATGGTCACGTATTGCTGAAGCCTGGCTTGGAGAATTTTAAGCATTACTTTACTAGCATGTGAGATGAGTGCAATTGTGCAGTAGTTTGAGCATTTCTTGGCATTGCCTTTCTTTGGGATTGGAATGAAAACTGACCTTTTCCAGTCCTGTGGCCACTGCTGAGTTTTCCAAATTTGCTGGCATATTGAGTGCAACACTTTCACAGCATCATCTTTCAGGATTTGGAATAGCTCAACTGGAATTCTATCATCTCCACTAGTTTTGTTCATAGTGATGCTTTCTAAGGCCCACTTGACTTCACATTCAAGGATGTCTGGCTCTAGGTCAGTGATCACACCATCATGATTATCTGGGTCATGAAGATCTTTTTTGTACAGTTCTTCTGTGTATTCTTGCCATCTCTTCTTAATATCTTCTGCTTCTCTTAGGTCCATACCATTTCTGTCCTTTATCGAGCCCATCTTTGCATGAAATGTTCCTTTGGTATCTCTGATTTTCTTGAAGAGATCCCTAGTCTTTGCTATTCTGTTGTTTTCCTCTATTTCTTTGCATTGATTGCTGAAGAAGATTTTCTTATCTCTTCTTGCTATTCTTTGGAACTCTGCATTCAGATGTTTATATCTTTTCTCCTTTGCTTTTCGCTTCTCTTCTTTTCGCAGTTATTTGCAAGGCCTCCCCAGACAGCCATTTTGCTTTTTTGCATTTCTTTTCCATGGGGATGGTCTTGATCCCTGTCTCCTGTACAATGTCATGAACCTCATTCCATAGTTCATCAGGCACTCTATCTATCAGATCTAGGCCCCTAAATCTATTTCTCACTTCCACTGTATAATCATAAGGGATTTGATTTAGGTCATACCTGAATGTCTAGTGGTTTTCCCTACTTTCTTCAATTTCAGTCTGAATTTGGCAATAAGGAGTTCATGGTCTGAGCCACAGTCAGCTCCTGGTCTTGTTTTTGCTGACTGTATAGAGCTTCTCCATCTTTGGCTGCAAAGAATATAATCAATCTGATTTCGGTGTTGACCATCTGGTGATGTCCATGTATAGTCTTCTCTTGTGGTGTTGGAAGAGGGTGTTTGTTATGACCAGTGCATTTTCTTGGCAAAATTCTATTAGTCTTTGCCCTGCTTCATTCCATATTCCAAGGCCAAATTTGCCTGTTACTCCAGGTGTTTCTTGACGTCCTACGTTTGCATTCCAGTCCCCTATAATGAAAAGGACATCTTTTTTGGGTGTTAGTTCTAAAAGGTCTTTTAGGTCTTCATAGAACCGTTCAACTTCAACTTCTTCAGCATTACTGGTTGGGGCATAGACTTGGATTACTGTGATATTGAATGGTTTGCCTTGGAAACGAACAGAGATCATTCTGTCATTTTTGAGATTGCATCCAAGTACTGCATTTCGGACTCTTTTGTTGACCATGATGGCTACTCCATTTCTTCTGAGGGATTCCTGCCTGCAGTAGTAGATATAATGGTCATCTGAGTTAAATTCACCCATTGCAATCCATTTCAGTTCGCTGATTCCTAGAATGTCTTGCCATCTCTTGTTTGACCACTTTCAATTTGCCTTGATTCATGGACCTGACATTCCAGGTTCCTACGCAATATTGCTCTTTATAGCATCAGACCTTGCTTCTATGACCAGTCACATCCACAGCTGGGTATTGTTTTTGCTTTGGCTGCATCCCTTCGTTCTTTCTGGAGTTATTTCTCCACTGATCTCCAGTAGCATATTGGGCACCTACTGACCTGGGGAGTTTCTCTCTCAGTATCCTATCATTTTGCCTTTTCATACTGTTCATGGGGTTCTCAAGGCAAGAATACTGAAGTGGTTTGCCATTCCCTTCTCCAGTGGACCACATTCTGTCAGATCTCTCCACCATGACCCGCCCATCTTGGGTTGCCCCACGGGCATGGCTTAGTTTCATTGAGTTAGACAAGGCTGTGGTCCTAGTGTGATTAGATTGATTAGTTTTCTGTGAGTATGGTTTCAGTGTGTCTGCCCTCTGATGCCCTCTTGCAACACCTACCGTCTTACTTGGGTTTCTCTTACCTTGGACATGGGGTATCTCTTCACGGCTGCTCCAGCAAAGCGCAGCCATTGCTCCTTACCTTGGACGAGGGGTATCTCCTCACTGTTGCCCTTCCTGACCTTCAACGTGGGATAACTCCTCTAGGCCCTCCTGTGCCCGCGCAGCCACGGCGTGGGATTGGTCCTCCCGGCCACCGCCCCTGGCCTTGGGTGTGGGGTTGCTCCTCCCACCTGCCGCCCCTGGCCTCGGCCTTAAGGGTGTGGAGTATCTCCTCCCAGCCGCCGCCCCTGACCTTGGACACAGGGTAACTCCTCTCGTCGCCACCCCTGACCTCGGAGGCTGGGTATCTCCTCTCGGCCGCCCCACCTGACCTCGGACGTGGTGTAGCTCATCTCTGCCGTTCCTGTGCTGTCGCAGTCTGGCACTCTTGGCTGCTGCCCCTGGCCTCAGACGTGGGGTAACTCCTCTCGGCCGTGCTTTAGCGCGCCGGTCACAGCCGGCCACGCTTTTGCGCGCCCGTTGCAGCCGCCAGCATAGTATTGTGTATTAATTATGTCTCAAACCTAGAAAAAAAAAATTAAATGAAAAAAAGGATTAAATGATCCATAAGTATAATATATAATTATATATTTAAGGAGTTATACATTTACAGAAGAGAATTTGAACAAATATAAATCAGGTTGTTAATTGTGTTTGTTTCTGTGGGATATAATCAGGTAGGAATAGGGATTTTCTTATATATCTTTAGATGGTCAAGGAATGTGTTAATTTTATTATGAACTAGCATATGCATGGGAAATAAATGGAATGAAGAAAGGAACTGACAATTTCAAAAAAAACTTGGCATTATTTTTTAACATATGACTTGAAACAATTTAGGAATTATGTAAATATGGAATAAGAAGATAGTAAAAATTGCCATGACTCAGGCAAACAATTGCATTGTTTTATACATGTATAAAATATTTTACTATTTTTTGTTTTATTTTTAGTTTATTATTGTTTTATATTTTATTGTTTATTTTTGTTTCTATAAATAGATATTTCTGTGTATGTGTATTATAGTTATTAATTCCTATCCAATCTGCTTCCTTGTTGTTCCTGGAATCCGCCGCTACCTTTCGGTCATCACTAATTGCCCTAGCCGAGTCAAGGAAAGACAAAATAATTGTCTTTGGGACAGATCATGTGCACAGGTAAAATTTGTTCAAACCAGATACTGTAGTTAAAATTATAAATTAGTTAATAAATCATAAAATTACAGGACTTTTTTTGCCTTTCTCTATAGAAGGCACTGGAGAAGGCAATGGCACCCCACTCCAGTACTCATGCCTGGAAAATCCCATGGATGCAGGAGCCTGGTGGGCTGCAGTCCATGGGGTCACGAAGAGTCGGACACGACTGAGCGACTTCACTTTCACTCTTCACTTTCATGCATTAGAGAAGGAAATGGCAACCCACTCTAGTATTCTTGCCTGGAGAATCCCAGGGACGGGGGAGCCTGGTGGGTTGCTGTCTATGGGGTCGCACAGAGTCGGACACAACTGAAGCGACTTAGCAGCAGCATAGAAGGCACCAGCTTTGCTTCCTCCCTCCAAGGTGAGGACTTGGTAAGTCAGGAGTATCAGGGAGCTCCCTGAGTACTGAGATATAACTGCTCCAGACTTCCCTGTGGCATCAGCAAGCATTTATCTCCAGAGGAAGACAAGGTTGTTGACTCAGTTCATGTCCTATATGTACATCTTCAACCCCAGTTGCCTGAGGAAGTGTCTCTGTCTGATGTACTTTCACTTCATTTAGGGCCAGATAGCATAGTGTCTAGGACTTGGACAGACCAAGCCTTCAATAAATGCTGACTGCGAGTACCTACTCACACTTGTGGAAAGAATATCTCACAACGTCATCTCTACCTGTCTGTAACCCACAGCTGCAATTTGCTATTTTCAGAATATTCTACATCTGCTATTCAGGGCTTGGTATTCCTTGATAGTAAGAAATGAGAGAGCTGTCTTCACTGCATGTAGAATTCTATTCACCTACACAGTATTACATTTTCCACAGACTCATTGGGAGATCAGGCATGAAAAAAAGTCTTGAAACTATTATATCATAATGTTTTGACTGTGGATGATTAATAATCTGAAAAGAAATGAGTTGTTTACAGATTTGAAATTAGTGAACAGTGTAATGAAATGGCTAAAAGAGCTCAGGAATATTAAGCTGACTTAATTGGAAGAACTGATGCTGAGACTGAAACTCCAATACTTTGGCCACCTCATGCGAAGAGTTGACTCATTGGATAAGACCCTGATGCTGGGAGGGATTGAGGGCAGGAGGAGAAGGAGATGGCAGAGGATGAGATGGCTGGATGGCATCACCGACTTGATGGACATGAGTTTGGGTAAACTCCGGGAGTTGGTGATGGACAGGGAGGCCTGGTGTGCTGCGATTCAGGGGGTCACAAAGAGTCGGACACGACTGAGCAACTAAACTGAACTGAACCGATAGAAGGCAATGGCACCCTACTACAGTACTCGTGTCTGGAAAATCCCATGGGCGGAGGAGACTGGTGGGCTGCAGTCCATGGGTTTGAAGAGTCGGACACGACTGAGCGACTTCACTTTCACTTTTCACTTTCATGCTTTGGAGAAGGAAATGGCAACCCACTCCAGTGTTTTTGCCTGGAGAATCCCAGAGACGGGGGAGCCTGGTGGGCTGCCGTCTATGGGGTCGCACAGAGTCGGACACGACTGAAGCAACTTAGCAGCAGCAGCAGCAGTTGTTTCTGGAACTGAGTAGATGATATTTTCCTTAGATATAGTGTGTGGTCTCAGTTTTCCATAGTTCTAACCAGCCCTGTTTCACTCATTTAAGTTACCTGCTTGAACTTTGAAACTGACTCTCATTCTTGTGTCTCTTCAAAGTATTATTATAGCCTCAAAAACTGGTCTGGAGTTACTCCAAGCTGCCAATCCTGTTCTGTTTACCAAAGATAATCATGTCACTCTTGACTTTAGATGAGACATTTGCAAATCTGCCACCATTTCTTCTCCATCACTAGTTTTCCTTGTATGTCCCTTGCTGTATCTAGAGTTCCTGTTTTTGTTTTTAATCCCATTTCCTCTATGCTCCAAATGCACACCTCCTATCCTAGACTTCCACCTGCTGCTTCATCTTATTATTGCATATCACTTTTTATAAATCATATAAATTTATTGATTTCAGTCTTTGAAGGATAAAAGTAGCTTATTAAATGCACCATTGTAAGTTTAATATCATTGCAGTATCATATGATTAAATTAATATTCTCAATAACATATGTAATCTTAAATTTAGATATTTTTAAAAGATTTTCTAATCTGAAAAATTAAGGGTAAATCAAGAAACTTAGCACTCTATTTATCAGAGCATCCTCAAGTATAAAATGCAGTTTTTAAAAAGATATCACAATTATACATTTATTATATAATTTTATACAGATACATGCACATTTTTCTTCCCTAAGTCAATATATGTGCATGTACTCAGTCAATGTATATTTTGCATGTTTTTCATTGCATTTTAAGTCATGCTTTCCAAGTAAGAGAACAACTCAAAGATAGAATGGAGAAGGATTCTAGCATTAAATGATCTAAACATTTTTAGAGGACCAATAAGAGCTTCAAGGCAAAAATAGAAGAAAATATGCCATGGGGGAAAAAAAAGGATTGTTTAAGCAAGAAATGGACAGGTGTTTATATGTAATATAATATCTGTAAGAAAATCAGAGAAGCTGAAGCATGGTGTTGGTGTCAGAAAGTAGGGAGAAAAAAAGTGATGATGTATATCTGAAGACTCTTAAGTATCTAAGCAAGGAGTTAGTTTACTTTTATATGGAGAAAGTACTCATTTTCAAGTGTAAAAGTGGATTATGTGTATGTGTAATATTATTAGTAGTAGTATTTCTGGAGGCAGAAGGCTTAATAGACTTTGACTATCAGTGTGCTTATGGAGAAAATGAAATAATGCATCTTATACACAGTTTATTACACATATGTGAAGTATTGCATTATCCATGATGGCAGGTTGACATGCTGTGGCTGAAAGAACAAGTTTATTGTAGCTAAGCAGACCTGAATGTGAATCCTAGATGTAAGTTGAGTATGTTCTCTGACTTTTCCAAGTCTTTATATTTTTCCCTTGTGCATGAGTAATTGTTTTACAAATTTCATCACATGCCTAAATTCCCCATGAATCTTGTCCACAGACGATTTAACTTTCCACCATCTCCCTATGTCTCCTCTTCTAATTTAGGGTTTCTAGACCTCCTTGTTGTCACCAATTCCCATGTCAGGATGGGCTCTGTATTTCCAGTTGAAGGTTAACTTATTCCTCAGAAATGCCCTGCTATACATTCTCTACCTTCACCTGTGCCAGTCATTCCTTCTCTCTTCTGTACTCCCCTTTCTTATGCTCATATGTATTTTGTTGTTACCTAAATATTCCTAAGCACACCATGTTTCCCAAAACATGAATATCTTATTTTTATCTTAGCTGACCCAATCATTCATTTTTTAAAAAAATGATCTCATTACTAATGCTTTGTAAGAGAAATCTACGTAGCTCACTTCTATCAGAATCTTTCCATTGAGGTCCTTTCTTGTGTCAAAATGAGTATGTCCAAGTGTGTACTCTAGTGAAGTTGTAGTCATTTTTTGTTAGCTTCATAGGTTTGCACAAACTTCCTTACATGATCTAACCTTAAACTGTCATCTGCTCTAGAACAACAGCCTGTTAACACAGATGCTATGACTTTTTGACATGTTGTTGCCACATCTGGCCATCGTGTGCGCTTTTCTCTCTCTACCCTTACCTGTCAGGACCACATGGTTGTCTTGTTTCTTTTTATTCTCCTGGAAGAGATAATCTCTTTCTATGACTGCGGCAGTCCTATTAGAGCCATGCAGTAAAGCATTACATAAAGAAAAGGAAGAAAATTAAATTTTAAATCTGATAAAAATGCCCTGGCATTTTCAAACTATCATTATATTACATTCTAATAAAATTATGCAGTAGTTTAATGAGCTTGAAGGACTCTTTGACTGAATATATTATTCTGTATTGAATTAATCTCAGAAAGGGTTGTTCAGCTAGGCGTTTTCCTTGTTGTCCTTTCCTTTCTGATTCTCTTTCCTGTGAATTTTTACCAAGTTGAGCTTCCTGAATTTCAGCTCTGTCTCATCCATTTAACTTCAATCACCAGGCTTTGTTTGAGTTCTAGTTCTTAGTGCTGTGAACTGAAATTGCAGACAATGAGCTGGCAATCTATCAAAGGGCTGATTTCTTGTTTCCCTTCCCCCAGGCATCACTGTTCTGAACTGCCTGTCTTCCAATGTGTCAGAAAACAATTGCATCATATATTTTGTCTTGTTTCTTTTTTTTTTTTTTTTAATTCAGGTGTGTAAAACCAGTCCTGGCTACTACATTTTGAACAGAAGTGAGTTGAGAATTTATGTATTTTAACTATAGTAATTAGCCTAACATAATTGAGGTTTCGAAAACAGAACAAACTGAAAATATTATAATCCCTGATTATGTAGAAATCACATAAATAAGAAAAGAAGGAAGGAAAAGTGAAAGTATTATATGGAAGTTGTTTCTCTTATGTTTTATTGTAAGGAGTAAATACCAGTTATATATACATACATATGTATATATGTATATATATTTATCAAATAATAGAGATTATCTAGGTAACCAAAAAAAAAAGTCAACACAATTAACTAAAATGGGAAGGGGATGAGGAAAAAGAGAGGGAAAAGTAGAATGTATTAGTTTCATCATTGCTAATAGTATGGAGTCAATCATTAATGTATAAATAAATAGAAATTTAAGTGTATTATACTTTACAGTTATAATGTAACTACTAAAATGAACATACACACCACTCAGTTATCAAAATTTACACACAAGGATAATGCAAAAAAAGGGGGCAGAAGGAGGGCTACAGTCCATGGGATTGCAAATATCCAGACACAACCGAGTGACTGAGCATGCACACAAATATTGATTGGCTAAAATTATAAATTGAAAGAAAAAATACTCTCTCACTGTTATAAATTATAAAATAACATGCTATGCAGTTGAAGGAAAGTTCAACAAAATCTTGGAGTAGCCATGAGCCAAGTTTCTGGTCCAGTTCAGTTCAGTTCAGTCACTCAGTTATGTCTGACTCTTTGCGACCCCATGGACTGCAGCACACCAGGCTTCCCTGGCCATCACCAACTCCTAGAGTTTGCTGAAATTCATGTCCATCAAGTTGGTGATGCCACCTACCAATCTCATCTTCTGTTGTCCCCTTCTCCTCCTGCCCTCAATCTTTCCCAGCACCAGGGTATTTTCCAATGAGTCAGTTCTTCGCTGGTCCAGTTGAGTCCCTTTTCTACCAGGAGTGAGGAGAAGTCCCTGGTCTCTCAGGGACCCTGCTGCCTTCAGTCTTGGCTGGGAGCAATTCCTGGGAAGTGTGCCCTGAGCACACATACTCAGTGACAGATTCCAGAGTACAGACACTGAGCCCTAGGTCAATTAAGCTCCCACAGTTGGAGGTTTGTGAGGCCATTCTCATGTACAGATGGCTGTAAAGAAGCATTGTTTTAGAGACTGAATACAAACAAAATACTGTTTAACCTCCTGAAACCATAGATCATTTCGTGTGATGGTTCCTCCTCTAAAACTCCTAATGCTTTGTTATTCCCCTGAGGCATGTTTCACACTTAACGTTTATGATGTATGTATATTAATAAATTTAATATTTGTCCTTGGCTTATTAAATTATTATCACAGATAAATAGCCAAAGCAGTTGACATACAAAAACACAGGCTTTCATTTCATTGGGGGACAGCGGGAGGGATCAAAATTAATGTTTATTACAGCTTTTTTACTATATTCCTTAATTCTTTACCAATGTTACATGAAAAAAAAATGAAAGTTAAAAAAATTGGAAAAGAAAATCATTAGAAACTATTAGAAATTAAATGCAGCAAAAATAATGCTATAAATATTTTTAGGAAATCATATGCATTGTCTTTCTAACCAGCAAAATATACTGCCACATACAATGGAACACACAGCCATTCTTTTTCCTTTAAGAGAGAGAAATGCAAATTTATATTCCAAATATTGTGGGTAGATAAATGTTTCTATAAAAATAATTCTAAGATATTACAGAATGTGCTACCAATACACTTCAGATTCTGAGGATGAAATGCTTTGTGATGTTTTTAGTTTCTATAATAGGTGCTATAGCCACAATTACTTTTTAAAAATTCACGGAAATTCAAAACAAAGAACAAAGTCAAATGAGACTTTCATATACCATCCACATGGCTTCTAAGCTTAACTTCCAAACTCTTCATTGTTTGACATGAATGAATAGAGTTCTTCATGGGGATGATAAATCATCATTGTCTTTGAAAGAAGTAAATCTTTTCTTATAAATGCTCCCTGTATGTGTAATGGCATCTCTGTCTTCACATTCAGTCTTTCATAGCATTTGCTACTTTATCCCCTGTAGTACTAACATTACCAATTTCCACATACTTGAACTCTGTAGTGATGAAATGATGCTTCAAAGGATGGTTAGAGTATTTAGTCTAAGAAGATCAGATCACTTCTGTCTCTGCTATAAATTAAATGTTAGTTATCCTTTTCATTTTTTTCTTCTTTTCATACTGGCCAATATCATCCTTAAATAATTAATGTTTATTAATTAATTCATATTAATTAAGTCATCCATAAATAAATGGATGTGTTTGTTCAGAGCCTTTAATTCTTCTGCATTACCAAATTTAGAGATCAGCTGCAGGATTGCTTGTCAAGTTTTGCTTTTAGTGTTTTTAAAACATTACTGTTGCAACTGGCTTTGCAATCTCCTGATTAATTTCTATTTCCTCATCTTACAGTTTAGTAGTAGGAGTGATTTATGGTGCCATATCTGCAACTTAGATGAACTTGATCACAACTAGGCTTTGATTTTTAATCAAACTGCTTGTCATTCTTCCTAATGCTCTTGGGTCTCTTGGGTGGGTACTAGGTTCTGCAAAAGTAATCATGGTTTTTGTATTGTTGAACTTTGCCATGTGATATTGGAATACATTCTTAAATAAATACACATTTCTTGCTTTTTTCTGCTATTTAGTTATTACTTGCAGTTTATTTTATATGTATTTTAAACTATGGAAATGATGTTAGACAAAAAGCTAAATTTAGCGATTTTCTTGTTGAAGTTCAAAATGGGTTTTGAATAAAGCAGCAGAGACAACTTGCAACATCAACAACGCCTTTGGCCCAGAACTGCTAAAGAACATACAGTGCAGTGGTGGTTCAAGAAGTTTTGCAAAGGAGATGGAAGCCTTGAAGATGAGGAGCATAGTTGCTGGCCATCAGAAGTTGACAGCTACCAACCGAGAGCATCATCAATGCTGATGCTCTTACAGCTACACGAGAAGTTGCCCAAGAACTCAACATCGACCATTCTACAGTTGTTTGGTATTTGAAGCAAACTGAAAAGTGAAAAAGCTCAGTAAGTGGATGCTTCATGAGCTGACTGCAAAAAAAAAAAAAAAAAAAAAAATTCATTGTTTTGAAGTTTTGTCTTCTCTTAATCTTTCCAGCAACAATGAAACATTTTTCGATTGAATTGTGGTGTGCAACAAAAAGGGGAATTTATATGACAAAGAGCAGTGACCACCTATGTCACTGGATTGAGAAGAAACTCCAAAGCACTTCCCAAAAGCAAACTTGCAACAAAAAGTAAGTCATGGTCACTGTTTGCTTTCTGAATCCTGCTGAAACCATTACTTCAGAGATGTATTCTCAGCAAATTGATGAGATGCACCAAAAACTAAATGCCTGCAGCCAGCATTGACCAACAGAATGAGCCCGATTCTTCTCTGCAACAACACCCAACCACATAGCGCACAACCAATGCTCCAAAAGTTGAATGAATTGGGCTACGAAGTTTTGCCTCATCTGCCATATTCACCTGACCTCTTGCCAACTGACTACCACTTCTTTAAGCATCCTGACTTTTTTGGCAGGGAAAATTCTTCCACAAACAGCAGGATGGAGAAAATGTTTTTTAAGAGTTCACTGAATCCTGAAGTACAGAATTCTTTTGCGACAGGAATAAAACCTTCCAATTGGCAAAAATGTGTGGATTGTAATGGTTCCTATTTTGATTAATAAAGATGTGTTTGAACCTAGTTATAATTATTTAAACTTCAGGGTCCATATGGCTGATTCATGTTGATGTTTGACAGAAAACAAAATTCTGTAAAATGATTATCCTTCAATTAAAAAGTAAATTAATTAAAAAAAAACTTACAGTAAAAAAAATAAAATTCAGGATCCAAAATCACTATTACTTTTGCACCAACCTATACAGACAATGATTTATGTACACCTTTTTGGAAATGGTTAATGATTCTCCAGAAGCTTTTTGTAAGTCAGTGAGGTATACATAAATCAATAGAAAATTGGTCTTGCATTTACATAGGTGACAGAGGAATTTGTAAATAATATCATCTCATTTATAATATTGTAATTATATACCACTTGCATACATCATTTTTTACAAAATTAATTAATCCATTTCAAAATTTTATAAAAGCAGAAACATGCTTCAGAAACATTTTTTAAAAGAACTTTTATTTATATGGTTTTATATTTACAAAGTTATAAAGATAGATCAGGAGTTCCAGATACCCTCAACTCAAGTTTTCCCTGTTTTTGACATCTTATATTGTATATTTGTCATAACTAATAAGCTGATATTGATATATTATTATTAATGAAAGGCCATATTTCATTCAAATTCTCTTTGTTCCTACCGAATGCTCCCAAAGACTAGAGTGAATTCTTCCTTTCAGCCACTGCCTGATATGGAGAAGCAACCCCTATCTCCTCTTGTGTATGATCTAGCAAAACAATATAGAATCAGGAGGAAATGGGAAATCATAGCTTTAAGGATGACTCAGAGGGCAGTGATTGTACCAGAAGAAGTAAATTCCTAGCACAAGGGTACCACCTGCCTGCAGCAAATAAATTCCTTCTAAAAGGGATTGGAGGACATGGGGTAAGGGAGTTTTCTCTAGCTCAAGCTGAGCACCTGAAACTTGGCAGTTTTTAGTCTCCCATATTAGGGTATTTAATATCAAACTCCATGACTAATAAAAATAGGTCCTAGCAAGCCTTGCTTATCAAATGGAAATGGGATAACCAGCCTGACCCCAGTGGCATCTTGGTTTTATAAGAGAGGGTAGCTACTCTTTTAGACTGAAATGGTCTTGGATAAATCATATATGGCAATTAACACTGGTACTCAGTGATTCTTCCCCTGTGAGTTAATTTAATGAATTTAATATGATCCAAGTTAAGTTTAACAACAAATCCTGAGCCTCTGCAGGTAGAATTTGTATGTAGGGAAGATTAGCAATGGAATGTTAGTTCCTTTTTGGCCCATGTATTACTTGGTGTAATCATTGTCAATAATAGTAAACAATAATAAAACCCCTATGGTGAGTCTTTGTATGGTGAGACTTCCCTTATACTATATTCTGTATCTCTTTTAAGACTTTACAGTATGAACTTAACTGTTTCTAGGCTTAACTCTTGACATATAAACCCAAGTCTTAACAGGTAAAGCACTTTTATCTTTAAAAAAAACCATTTTATCTTATGTTTTCAGAAATCAGATTAAAAAATCATGGTTGAATAAGTACTTCTTTGTTCTACCATGGTATTCACCCTTCTGGAAAATTAAGTATACCTTTTGGGCAGTAAACTAAATCACACTGATGGAAAACTACAAAGTAATGTGATTCATGGGGATTTTTTTTTTTTTTTAAGTCATTGATATCCTCTCTTGAGGGACAGCGGCTCAAAGAGCATGTCCTATGAAGAATATATTTTCTGTGAAAGAGAGGGTTCCCTCAGAGTTTTTTAATCAACCATATGTTGATAAAGGGAGAAAAGAGAAGGGAGCTGGGGCCAACAGGAACAGCATGACACTAAAAGCTGAAGTCCCCGGGACTCTTAGGGTGCTGAACTTTGAGCCAGCAGTGAAAATGTGAGTTTAGTGTACAATCTGTGCAACATCAGCATGAGAAAGTTAAATTCAGTACAAAAAGTGACTTTGAGAAAACTAGTTTGCAATATGGTGAGAAATAAAATTGTTTCCTCTTACTTTTGAAAAGTAGTTCCTAGATTGTTTAAAAACTAAGCAAGAAAATTACATATAAGGTAAAATGAATAAATAAGAAGTATTTCTTAGACGTATCAGAAACTACAAACCATAAAATGAAAAAATTTAGTAGATTTGACTACATAAAAAACAACAACAACAACACTTCCTTTTAAAGATAAATGTTACAAATGTTCAAAGGGCTGTCAAAAGATGTATATACCTCACTGAAGAAGAAAGAAGACTTGTGAATAGGTATGGTCATCTTTAGAGATGTCCAACTTCTTTAGTAATAAGAGAAAAAAAATTCAAAAATGAGGTATTACTTAATATCCATTTTAGAGGCAATGGATACAGTTCTGGATAAGCCAATATTTATGATGGTGTGAAATGGAAGCAAAAACTTGGAAAGCTAGAGTGCAATCTTGAACTATGAAGTGAAATTAAAGTTGTTTACACCTCAAGCTCCTTTAATATCTCTTCTGACATACATCTTACCTAGACACACTCTTGCACAGATGCATTAAGGGATATATATAAAGACATTTTTCTATAGTTGATGTAGTAATTCTAGGCAACATAGCTATCTATCACTAAACAAATATGTAATTGTATTTGCTGACTGCATGAGAAAGAATATTATTTAGATAAAATATTAAAAACATCAATGTGGAGATATATATATATATAGCAGTATTCATGGTTCTTGGCAATAAGGAGTTCATGGTCTGAGCCACAGCTCCTGGTCTAGTTTTTGCTGACTGTATAGAGCTTCTCCATCTTTGGTTGCAAAGAATATAATCAATCTGATTTCGGTGTTGACCATCTGGTGATGTCCATGTATAGAGTCTTCTCTTGTGTTGTTGGAAGAGGGTGTTTGTTATGACCAGTGCATTTTCTTGGCAAAACTCTATTAGTCTTTGCCCTGCTTCATTCCGTATTTCAAGGCCAAATTTGCCTGTTACTCCAGGTGTTTCTTGACTTCCTACTTTTGCATTCCAGTCCCCTATAATGAAAAGGACATCTTTTTGGGGTGTTAGTTCTAAAAGGTCTTACAGGTCTTCATAGAACCGTTCAACTTCAGCTTCTTCAGCATTACTGGTTGGGGCATAGACTTGGATTACTGTGATATTGAATGGTTTGCCTTGGAAATGAACAGAGATCATTCTGTCATTTTTGAGATTGTATCCAAGTACTGCATTTCAGACTCTTTTGTTGACCATGATGGCCACTCCATTTCTTCTGAGGGATTCCTGCCCGCAGTAGTAGATATAATGGTCATCTGAGTTAAATTCACCCATTCCAGTCCATTTTAGTTCGCTGATTCCTAGAATGTCGACATTCACTCTTGCCATCTCTTGTTTGACCACTTCCAATTTGCCTTGATTCATGGACCTGACATTCCAGGTTCCTATGCAATACTGCTCTTTACAGCATTGGACCTTGCTTCTATCACCAGTCACATCCACAGCTGGGTATTCTTTTTGCTTTGGCTCCATCCCTTCATTCTTTCTGGAGTTATTTCTCCACTGATCTCCAGTAGCATACTGGGCACCTACTGACCTGGGGAGTTTCTTTTTCAGTATCCTATCATTTTGCCTTTTCATACTGTTCATGGGGTTCTCAAGGCAAGAATACTGAAGTGGTTTGCCATTCCCTTCTCCAGTGGACCACATTCTGTCAGATATCTCCACCATGACCAAAAACTAGACCAGAAAAAACTACATCAGCAAAAACTAGACCAGGAGCTGACTGTGGATCAGAACATGAATTCCTTATTGCCAAATTCAGACTTAAATTAAAGAAAGTAGGGAAAACCACTAGACCATTCAGGTATGACCTAAATCAAATCCCTTATATTATACAGTGGAAGTGAGAAATAGATTTAAGGGCCTAGATCTGATAGATAGAGGGCCTGATGAGCTATGGAATGACATTGTATAGGAGACAGGGATCAAGACCATCCCCATGGAAAAGAAATGCAAAAAAGCAAAATGGCTGTCTGGGGAGGCCTTACAAATAGCTGTGAAAAGAAGAGAAGCGAAAAGCAAAGGAGAAAAGGAAAGATATAAACATCTGAATGCAGAATTCCAAAGAATAGCAAGAAGGGATAAGAAAGCCTTCCTCAGTGATCAGTGCAAAGAAATAGAGGAAAACAACAGAATGGGGAAGACTAGAGATCTATTCAAGAAAATCAGAGATACCAAAGGAACATTTCATGCAAAGATGGACTCGATAAAGGACAGAAATGGTATGGACCTAAGAGAAGCAGAAGATATTAAGAAGAGGTGGCAAGAATACACAGAAGAACTGTACAAAAAAGATCTTCATGACCCAGATAATCACGATGGTGTGATCACTGACCTAGAGCCAGACATCCTGGAATGTGAAGTCAAGTGGGCCTTAGAAAGCATCACTACGAACAAAGCTACTGGAGGTGATGGAATTCCAGTTGAGCTATTCCAAATCCTGAAAGATGATGCTGTGAAAGTGCTGCACTCAGTATGCCAGCCAATTTGGAAAACTCAGCAGTGGCCACAGGACTGGAAAAGGTCAGTTTTCATTCCAATCCCAAAGAAAGGCAATGCCAAGAAATGCTCAAACTACTGCACAATTGCACTCATCTCACACGCTAGTAAAGTAATGCTCAAAATTCTCCAAGCCAGGCTTCAGTAATATGTGAACCGTGAACTTCCTGATGTTCAAGCTGGTTTTAAGAAAAGGCAGAGGAACCAGAGATCAAATTGCCAACATCCGCTGGATCATAGAAAAGGCAAGAGAGTTCCAGAAAAACATCTATTTCTGCTTTATTGACTATGCCAAAGCCTTTGACTGTGTGGATCACAACAAACTGTGGAAAATTCTTCAAGAGATGGGAATACCAGACCACCTGATCTGCCTCTTGAGAAATCTCTATGCAGGTCAGGAAGCAAGAGTTAGAACTGGACATGGAACAACAGACTGGTTCCAAATAGGAAAAGGAGTATGTCAAGGCTGTATATTGTCACCCTGCTTATTTAACTTCTATGCAGAGTACATCATGAGAAACGCTGGACTGGATGAAACACAGGCTGGAATCAAGATTGCTGGGAGAAATATCAATAACCTCAGATATGCAGATGACACCACCCTTATGGCAGAAAGTGAAGAGGAACTCAAAAGCCTCTTGATGAAGGTGAAAGTGGAGAGTGAAAAAGTTGGCTTAAAGCTGAACATTCAGAAAACGAAGATCATGGCATCCAGTCTCATCACTTCATGTGAAATAAATGGGAAAACAGTGGAAACAGTGTCAGACTTTATTTTTCTGGGCTCCAAAATCACTGCAGATGGTGACTGCAGCCATGAAATTAAAAGACGCTTACTCCTTGGAAGGAAAGTTAAGACTAACCTAGATAGCATATTCAAAAGCAGAGACATTACTCTGCCAACAAAGGTCCTTCTAGTCAAGACTATGGTTTTTCCTGTGGTCATGTATGGATGTGAGAGTTGGACTGTGAAGAAGGCTGAGCGCCGAAGAATTGATGCTTTTGAACTGTGGTGTTGGAGAAGACTCTTGAGAGTCCCATGGACTGCAAGGAGATCCAACCAGTCCATTCTGAAGGAGATCAGCCCTGGCATTTCTTTGGAAGGAATGATGCTAAAGCTGAAACTCCTGTCCTTTGGCCACCTCATGTGAAGAGCTGACTCATTGGAAAAGACTCTGATGCTGGGAGGGATTGGGGGCAGGAGGAGAAGGGGACGACAGAGGATGAGATGGCTGGATGGCATCACTGACTCGATGGACGTGAGTCTGAGTGAACTCCGGGAGTTGGTGATGGACAGGGAGGCCTGGCGTGCTGCGATTCACGGGGTCGCAAAGAGCCGGACACAACTGAGCGACTGATCTGATCTGATTCATGGTTCTTAAGAAAATAATTGTAAGTTTTAAACAGCAACAGAATGAGATTCATAGTATAATTTCATTGATGGAAATTAAAATGTACATATAAAATATCATTGTGTATTTTTCAATTTGAATACTTATATTAAACACATTACAGTTGGCCACTATTTTATGAAGAAGAATGAGAGAAGGCATGGGTAATATGGAGAAATTAAATGATATAAAGTAAAGAAAAGGCCTAATGCAGACCTTAAATTATATGATTATAATTTTCATGAAGCAAAATGTATGGTTAATTCAGTTCTTCACTCTAGTGAGATTCAAATATGGATGGGGGTAGTGCCAACCACAACCTCCCCCAAACCTCTAAATTTCCAAGGAGCAAGATAATAGAGGCTTTCAATGTTTTAAATCAAATGACTGATTAATTTGTAGAATTCAAAATAATAAAATATTTTTATTATTTTGAAGAGGGAAGTTTTAAATGTTTCCAAGCATATACCTCTCTTAAAGTTGACAAAACAGTTTTAAAAGACAATTTCTAATATATTTATCTTAATATTTATTTTGACACAAGAATTCATCATAAAATTATCATACCAATTTTATATTATTTCATTTAAAACAACCTTGAAACACTTAACTATAACATTCCTCCTTTGAATTATGTATAAGTATTTTTGTATATAAAAGCTGCCTTTATTAAACCTTCATAATTTATTTTGTAAGAAAAAATAGTATATATAAGCAGTTATTTTTTGAGTTGTGGTGAAATTGGGGTACAATTTAGTATAGCCACACAAAAGCCTGCACTCACATATTTTCAGTAGCTTCATTCATGATTGCAAAAATCTGGAAGCAACCTATATGTCAATTTTTAATAAACATAAGCTTAAAAAAAAATCTTGCATTTACTGAAATGTTAGGACATTTATGTTTTTAGCTATGATTTTTTTAAATATCCGAATCATAAAATAAAATATTCTCTTCCATTCTTATGTTCTATATTTTCAAATTAATATAATACTAATTCATATTCAAATCAAGATGTGTTTCTTTTGTTGTTGTTTTGTTTTTGTTATTGTTAACTCTTTTTGTACAAGCTCTTTTGAGTTTAGGATAAAAGTCTGTTCTAGTTTTCCCAAAATGCTGTGCTTTCTGATGCTGTCATTTACATATGATCATAGTTAGCAATCACTGAAAGTCTGTTACTTCCTAATCACTTCTGATTGTATAGTTCTGCGTGACATATGCATAATAGGAAGAACAGAATTCCAGTTCCAATTCCAATGTAAAGTAACTATTACAAAATAAGCATACCTCCCCTTTACCCATTAAAATGTAATTCAGTTTCTTCAATACCAGTCTGTAGAAATGTCTGTGGGGTTCTTAAAATTTATTTATAAATAACTTTCCCTCCAGCTTTATTTTGGAGGTATAGCATCATCTTTGATCTTTGTTATTTCTCTGCAGAGGTGATTTTCTTTTTATAGAGCTAGTCATTTTCTTAGTTCGCCTGGCCACAAGGCAAAAAGTAGAATCATCATGTATTAGGTCCTTGTTTCAGATCACAGGTCTAAGTTTGTCACAAAAATTTTCCATCTCAAATGTGAGGCATGAGGAGTGGGAATGATCAATGCTTTAATTCAAAGATGTGATATACGTTAGACAAGACAGCTGTACAGGCTGTAAAAAAAGATATGGCAAGAAATTCCATGAAGATGAAACTCAAAAGCTTTTTAATTTTGTATATTTTTAAGAAAAACTATAGTGTGAAAACTGAACTAGTTTCTAGATATTTTTCTAAAATTTTCACAGTTTATCTACTATATCACATTAAAAGCATATTTATATTAGTATGCCATAGGAGGAAAAGGTTTCTGGTTTGATAATCATGAAGTTGTGTTTCTTGAGTGAGAATTCAGGCTTCAGTAATTTACATTATGATTTAATGACATGATAATCGTAACTTTCTTATAACATTTTACCCATAGGACAGTGCTTTTTAAGAGCTTTAGGAGAAATTTTTTGTTTTGCTCTCCCCACAGAATGACATATAAGCAAAAACAACTGAATCCTGTTAAATACTGAGAAATGAAGACTATAATCAAGAATTTGTGTGCAATTTATTTTATTGCCACTAGATGGCGGATGTTAGCTGTGGATCTGACCAACTACACGCAGTTCAGATTTAACATGACTTGTTTCCCTGGAGTATCTACTACACTTTCCCAACTATCTTCTCTTTCATCCTTGATCATTTTGAGACGTTGTTTTAGATTAACAAACTTTTACATATTTTTTAAAATACTAAAATCTGGTGCAATTATTTAATAATTAATATCACATGATTATTTCTATATCAAGTTAAAATAAAGAGAGGTTTTTATATAGATATTGTTTAATGTATGAATTATGTAGGGAAAAAACGGTGCTCCCTCTTGATACTTCCTTGGGGGGAAACCCTCAAACATTTTCAATATGAAGAGACTAATTTGAATGAAGTCGTGAAAAATAAATCACATGTCTTATCAGATACTACAGGAGATAAAGGGAAGCTTTACTTTTTTTGAAATAATCACATTAAAAGATTATCATTTGGGTAATAATTACCAGGAAATCTTTTGATGATTATTTACTTTGAATGAAGTGACTGTCTCTATTTAGGAAATAGCCATGTGTGTACCTGCGTGCTAAGTCACTTCAGTCGTGTCTGACTCTGTGGCCCTGTGGACTGTAGCCCACCAGGCCCCTTTGTCCATGGAATTCTCCAGGTAGGAATACTTGAGTGGGTTGCCATGCCCATAAAACCCAAAATCTGAGAGGAACTTCCCTTAATAATAAGTATTAGCATATACAAGAATCAATTAAGATAATTCTCACCCATCTTGAGAGAATAAAAAAGAAGAAATATTGTACCCGAGCTTGGTACTTTGTTGAAGTATAGATGGGACACCATTTGAAACTTCCCACCTGTCATATTTAGCAACCAGAAGTCGATAAAACCAGGCTCAGGCCCAGAGTATATTTATCAAGGTAGTGGAGCTCCAGTGAAATTTTAATTCTCAATCCATGCAGGTCTGATCCACCAAGGTCAGCACCTTGACTGGGAAAAAAAAGTAAAACTTGAAATCAAGACATCTGGGATGATAACCTTGATGAACTTGAAACAAGGTCTCCTCCAGGCCTATAGAAGTGGCCCATTCCTCCCTGTTAAAAATGAGCACTCCACATTGGCTTGAAGACAACATCTTGCAATTTAACTTGCAGGTCATTTAGCATCAGTCCCCACTGCCTCAGCTAACTACCAGACCAATAAATACTGTCAAATCAAATCATAACTGAGCAAGTGCTAATTCTGCCGGGGAAGGAAAATGATTGTGTCCCAGAGAAGCTGCAGAACTTAGTATCTTAGTCCACTCTTGATGAGATAACAAAATACTATGTTAATTTTGAGAAGACACAAATAATCAGACTGAAGGAAACGGCAACCCACTCCAGTGTTCTTGCCTGGAGAATCCCAGGGACTGGGGAGCCTGGTGGGCTGCCGTATATGGGGTCACACAGAGTCGGACACGACTGAAGTGACTTAGCAGCAGCAGCAGCACCTAGCTAGTACGTGCCATCAGAAGCTGAAAAATGTATATGACACTACATCCTGAGGGTGCTGATATTGATGAATCTAGAACCCTGGAACATAAAATTATTAAGGGATAATTCACTGATATGACAGTGGTGATTAATAGCCTGGCAAGGACCACAGGAAACAGAGTTAGTATGTTGTTGAAAGCTTAGAAAAATAAAGAGCCATACTAAATGAAGTAAAAATTGTATAACTTTCTTGGTTCAGGAAGGGACCAAGTGGCATTCTAGAGGAGATATATTATACAAGGGCAGAAAACTCCCAGCTATTATCCACAGGAGATCCCAGAGAGCACTGCATTTATCAATCAATAATGTATCTGTTGGTGAGATGACATCCCTTTGAGAACCTCAGTGGTGCCTGTTTTTTATAGGCTGATCTGACAGTAGGAGTTTTGTTACAGAATTAAGCACTTTTACTGTGATGCAGGGATTTCCCAGGTGGCACTAGTGGTAAAGAAGCCGACTGCCAATGCAGGAGACATAAGAGACGTGAATTCGATCCCTGATCCAGGAAGATCCACTGGAGGAGGAAATGGCAACCCGCTCCAGTATTCTTGCCTGGAGAATCCCGTGGACAGAGGAGCTTGGTGGGCTACAGTCCATGGGGTCTCAAAGAGTCAGACAGGACTTCGCACACACACATTGTAATGGAGGTAATAGGATATCAATGTGAGGAAACGTGTGCACCTAAGAGCCAGAAACAAGAAACACTGTAATGAGCAACATGGTCAGAGCACCAGCTGCTAACGCCTGGTTTACAGAGAGTTATAGAGGTGGTTATTAGGACACATTATTCCATATATAAGATATATGGACAGCTAATTTTGGGTATTTCACAATTTGTACAATTGGAAGAATTAAAACATTCATGATCTGGAAATTTTGGGCCACAATTTCAATAAGTTATGAGCCCATGCCCAGTACTCAGAGTGAGATATTCTGAAGATCCAGAGCCCATTATCTGAAGGAGCGGCTGCATCCTCAAGGGGAAGCGGAAAAAAATAATACTACAGAATGTATACATGGCAATTCCCCAATAGGTCTTTCTCCAAAGAAAACTTAGATCATTTTCTTTTGCAGGTTATCAGTGTAAAAAAGGGAAATCAGGTATTTTGATAACAGCCAAATACAGAGTTCAAGTTAAAATTAATTACTAGGGTCTGAAACTTCACCACGTCTAAGCTTTAGGGCTTACAGAGGCCAGGTGAAGTAAATGAAGTCCTAGCTCAAGTCAGATGGTGACTGCAGCCATGATTAAAAGACACTTACTCCTTGGAAGGAAAGTTATGACTAACCTAGATAGCATATTCAAAAGCAGAGACATTACTTTGCCAACAAAGGTCTGTCTAGTCAAGGCTATGGTTTTTCCTGTGGTCATGTATGAATGTGAGAGTTGGACTGTGAAGAAGGCTGAGCGCTGAAGAACTGATGCTTTTGAACTGTGGTGTTGGAGAAGACTCTTGAGAGTCCCATGGACTGCAAGGACATCCAACCAGTCCATTCTGAAGGAGATCAGCCCTGGCATTTCTTTGGAAGGAATGATGCTAAAGCTGAAACTCCAGTCCTTTGGCCACATCATGTGAAGAGTTGACTCATTGGAAAAGACTCTGATGCTGGGAGGGATTGGGGGCAAGAGGAGAAGGGGACGACAGAGGATGAGATGGCTGGATGGCATCACTGACTCGACGGACATGAGTCTGAGTGAACTCCGGGAGTTGGTGATGGACAGGGAGGCCTGGCTCACTGTGATTCATGGGGTTGCAAAGAGTTGGACATGACTGAGCGACTGAACTGAACCAAACTGAACTAGCTCAAGTCTCCCTCACTTTTCGTCTAGTCGGCTCACTCCCACTTTGTAAGAATTTCCGTGATGATCTGTTTCTACACTGGATATATTTGGTTGTTGGAAAAACTACATTAGTTCCTTGGACTATCGCAGAGGCCAAATGTTAGTCTTTGAAATTGCCCTTTCCCTGGCAAAGATGGTAACTAAAAAACAATATCATAATCTAGGAGTAGGTAGAACATAACAGGGATTAGTGCTACCCTTAAATATATGAATGATGGTGGTGGTTCCCATACAAGCCTCATTTAGTTCATAAGTCCTTCTTTAATAAAAATTATATGGCTTCTTGTAGATTAGAGGACGCTCTCAAACTCAATCGAGAAGTATCTTCAGTTTTAGCTGTTGATTTGAATGTAGTAACTACTACAGCATATCAGCATAGTCTCAGTTAAATTATGTAAGGACACTTATTTAGTGAATAAATTTTTATCCATATAAGAAATGAGTTTACCTTCATGGAATAGACAATAATACACATTAATATTTATTGTCTTGTTCGGGCTTCCTTGATGGTTCAGTGGTAAAGAACCCACCTGCAATACAGGAGATCCCTGGGTTGGGAAGACCCCCTGGAGGAAGAGAATGGCAACCCACTCCAGTATTCTTGCCTGAAAAATCTCATGGACAGAGAAGCCTTGCAGGCCGCATGGGGTGGCAAAGACCTGGACAAGACTGAAGCGACTGAGCACACATTGTCTTGTTCAGGTTAAGGTTATTCTCTCACTTTCTGTCATAATATTCTCCAAAGGGTCCAAGACTGTCTGGACATAAGATCACAGTGTTCTATTATGTCTATGTCATCATATTAAGTACAGAGATGAGCAAAAAATGTAAGAAAGTTGGAGGCCTTGGTAAGACACATGAACATCAGAGGATGGGGAAGGATTCTTACAGACTCAGGGGCAGGCTACCTTAGTAATTTTTGTTTTTAGACTTCTCATGTTTTGCTGTAACTGAGACATTCCCCCAAAGTACAGGAAAATTGTTTCACTTTGTACTTCTCACACTGATCTATCTGCTATGTAACAGTAAAAGCTAACAAATACAAGTGAGACTAAGAGTAAGAAAGGGCTCTGCAGCAGGTATTGGCTGTAGGGTAAGCAGCCCTGCCTCTGTGCTAGGTGACCTAGCTTGACTCTATAATACAAAAAGAATCGGTGGTGAGAAAAGCATCATGTAGAATTTGTGCAAAGCCTCAATAAAAGAATGAGAATGTAAACCCATAGTGTTTAATGGCAAAGCCATTTCATCTGTGGGAGAAATCGCCCCCCTGCCCCATTCAGAAAAACAGTTCTTGGTGAACTAGAGATAATTTTAACTGTCTGATCATGGAATACTAAGTGACTATGGGGCTACATGGAGAAGGCAATGGCAACCCACTCCAGTACTCTTGCCTGGAAGATCCCATGGACGGAGGGGCCTGGTGGGCTGCAGTCCATGGGGTCACTAGGAGTCAGACACGACTGAGCGACTTCACTTTATTTTTTCACTTTCATGCATTGGAGAAGGAAATGGCAACCCACTCCAGTGCTCTTGCCTGGAGAATCCCAGGGACAGAGGAGCCTGGTGGGCTGCCGTCTCTGGGGTCGCACAGAGTCGGACACAACTGAAGTGACTTAACAGCAGCAGCAGCATGGGGCTACAGCTGGCCATCACGAGCTAAGTTCTGTCAGACCAATCAAGTCAAAAGCTGAGTGGAACCAACAACAATTCAGGGTAAAACTTAAGAACATCAATGATCAGGCATGCACAGAGCCAGAGGACACAAGTTCGCTGCTTGATCTGGTGGCCCAGACCTTCTTGTCTTTCTCTCGCGTTGCACTGACACAGCTCCCTCAGCTCACATCTAAGGCAGGCTGGGTTGGAGGAGCAGAAAGACTGAGTTTACTTCATTGATGAGCTAGCTGAGTATACGGATGCAAGCAGGAAAGGGATTTCTGTTGCAAGAGTTGATCTGAAAGTCACAACTGTTATTTCATCACCCACTTCCTTACTACCTATTCTAGATTCCTCTCACTCTAGGCTGGAGCCTCTGAGGAGTCCTCTGTTGAAGCGTATCATATTTCTACTTCTTTCCTCATTGCTTTAGGTGTTATTCCCCAAAGCACTCCTGCAGTGAACCTCTTGCAAACAAATTTCTACTTGAGAATTGTTTTTCAGGGAATCTGACCCAAGAACTCTCTGACATAGGAAAAACCTATGCAAGTGCAAACTTGCTTTTTTTTTTTTTCCTTTCAGTATTGCTACTCTCATAAAATACCACTAATTTTGTGCTAGAGCTCTAAAGCTTTTGAAGTATATTAGAATACTTAGCATATGTTTTGTCTCAAAATTTATCAGACAAGTTCATCATCAAAAAAGGATGAAATTGTTTACCACTTAGATTTTTGATCTTGTCCTTTGAAAAAGAACATCAAATCCAGTTTCTGAGTAGTCTAATAAAGAGTTCAGTCTGATTTCATGATATATTATTTACTTAATAAATAATTTCATGTGAATGCATTCTATTTTTAAATGTCTTCATTTAATGTTCATTTTTGAAATACAATCACAATCTGAGTACAAGTGGAATCCTCAATTTATTTTCTCTTCCTGATTAGTCTATTATAAATTTTTTAGCTAAAAAACTAACATATCTATAGCACATAAACTTTAGCATAATTTCAACATTAAAAATCAGATCTATAAAAATATGACAGTTATGTTGATAAAAAGTAAACATTGTTTTATTGTTAAAGCTGCATTTTTAGAAGACCTTTTCAAATATAGCAAATGACATGATGATATGATGACCTTTATGCTGGTGAAAGTCAAATGTTTTCCACTGGAATCACTTTCTTTTTTTAATTGTTCAGCATCTTGACATCTTCTGTCTGACTGTTGAATAGATACTGCATTTCTGTCACTGAAAAGAAGGGAAAAAATACTTTGTTAAATATTTATAAAAGCTTTAGTGACTGTTAAAAGATAGAAATGTAGATTTGGCCAATAAAATAATAGATATGTAAATATTTTATAAAGCTAGTGTTTTGGAGGAGATAACTTCTGTAATTAACCATTGACCCAGGATCTGTGTATGTGTGACACCTGGTACATCAATAATTAACAAGATCTCAGGTTCTTTACAACTTATGAACAAAGAGAGGAGGTAGGGGTTTGGATTAGTATATATATAATGCTTATCTCTCCACTACACTAATGAATTTCCCTGACTCTCTTCTAATAAACCTAACATAGCCACTCCATATTCTTTAATGCTTTCTTATCTTTTTGAGAAATTATGTTTTCAACTGCCACTAACATCCGTTGACTCCATCTCCCAAGACTCTGAAGAAATTTCTTATTGAAAGAAGTGAAATCTTTAAAGTGGTGCAAAGTAAACACATGGTCCAGCTGTCCATGGTTGTGCTCTGTCATGTCCAACTCTTTGCAGTCCTGTAGATAGAAGCCCGCCAGGCTCCTCTGTTCATGGGATTTTCCAGGCAAGAATATTGGAGTGGGTTGCCATTTCCTCCTCCAGGGGATCTTCCCAACCCAGGGATCAAACCCATGTCTCCTGTGTCTCCTGAATTGCTGGCAGATTTCTTACCTGCTGAGCCATCTGGAAAGCCCTAAACAATAGTAGGTGTACTCATATGCACACCCAAACGCTACCGTGAATCATTTAAATAGTCTAATTTCCATTCACTCATTCACTGAATATCATCTTGGAGAGACTGGGATTGTAGACTCTGGAACTGATCACTGGGATTTTAATCCTATCTCTGTCATTTACCATTCATATAACATTATGCAAGTTATTTGACCTTCTACTGCTTCATTTCTTTATATGAAGAATGGGACTAGAAAATAAAACACCTATCTCCCTGGCTAGAAGTGAACATTAAATGAGTTTAGGCATATTCTGGTACATGAAGACAATAAATAATCTAGAATTTTTTTTTCGATTGCTAGAAGAAGTTTTCTCCTCTTGTGTACATATTGTCCTATGCAGCTACTTACCTTCAAGACTTGAAAGTTTTAACTCTATATACCTTTAATGAAGAAATTAATTAAGCAACAGAATGGCAGAGAGTGAAATCGAGAAATAATAAGACTAAGACTGAGAAAGCAGTGAATTTAACACTTAATATGGCAGATGCTGTCCTAGAATCAGTGGCATTCACTGAATGAACACTTTATGGAGTTGGAGTGGCTCAATTTCTTTGTAGAACGTACCCTGGCATTTAAAATTGGGAATCATTCTTTTTCATTCCTCTTGAAATGGTCATAAAATGATACATTTTAATAGCAAATATGGTATACTTAACATACCCCTTCACTTTCATTAATTTTTTCCCACGTAAAGGTCACAGCTGTTCACAAAGGCATGGAATTATGTAAGAGAGGCCATGGTGAACAAATTCAAAGATGAATGATTTGTTGTCTAAATAAAGTAAGGATTGTATGGGTGAGTTGGCCCCCACTGGGTGAGGGCAATCACTTCACCAGTTATGAAAAATCAACTCAGAAGCTACTTTGCTCAATACAAAAATCTGCACACACATGCACAGTTATAAAGATAAGTGAAATAACCATTGGTCTTTAATAAGACAGCATAATTCCAGTTCTAATTACAGTGAAGGAAAATATCATGATGGAAACAAGATTATTGTAATAATTGTTCCAGTTTACACAGGGAGATAGATGGATAATTCTGGAAAGGAAATCTTTGGGGGGGGGGGAAGTTGTTTTGGGATTGGATTTTATATAACAGGCACAACTAGAAATAAAATTAATGTGAGAAATTAAAACGTTATTTTTTGGTCAGTAAGGAAATAAAAGTTAATTAGAAACCCTGGCAAAAGCAAAAGCTTTTACTTTAAGTGATGGTTCAAATATAAAACACACTAAAACACGCCTTTATTATAGAAATGGATAGGAAGTAGGAAAAATAGTGATTTGACTTTGATGATATATAATGGCCTCCTATACAGCACAGGATCTGTAGAGTAATGGCTCCAAGGCTCGGGAAACCCATGACAGGGGGTATGCAAGACAATCCAGTGTCTGCAGAAAGTTTGTTAGAAGATTTTTTTCTTATTTTAAAATATTTTCTTTTCTATATTTTTGATGCACATATAGTACAGTACCACACAGAAATCCATATAAAATATGTAAAAAACATCTATTGGAGTTGTTGCTCTACATTTATTTCCTTATAGGATCACATAATGAAAAAGGTTTGGAGAATAATAATGTAACAAAATGACATCATTGTACATTATTTGGCTTTTCAGTAAAGGTATTGATATAATCACAATATAGCATGGCTTATAGTTTATTAAGTTTTAGAATTGAGTTATTAGAATGAAATTATGGTTACCACTAGAGACTGAGACTGAGATGAGTGGTGGGTGCCATGGGACCAGGTAAAAGACTGCTTTTTTTCATTATAAGCTCTTACGTACTAAATTAGTTCCATCATGGTTGTATATTATGTAGAAATTTCAAAGAAAACTGTTGTTTACTTCCTTAATTGAGTTTAAAGTTGGCTTTTGTGCTGTAATGGTGACTCATGTGGTATATTAGCTATATATAATTAATGTGATATGTGCATCAAGAAATTAGGCAGGCAGCGGCTGCACGTAGGAGCGAGGTGCTTGCTGGGGCTGGGGTGCGGTCCCTGCAGTTCCCTGTGGGGAGGCGCCATCGCCATTGCCACCTCGCTCGGTGAGCGCGTCCCGCTCGCCGAGCAGGGCCGCAGCCGACCGCCGGCACCATGGGCCAGTGTGGCATCACCTCCTCCAAGACCGCGCTGGTGTTTCTCAACCTCATCTTCTGGGGAGCCGCTGGCATTTTATGCTATGTTGGAGCCTATGTCTTCATCACTTACGACGACTATGACCACTTCTTTGAAGATGTGTACACTCTCATCCCTGCTGTGGTGATCATAGCTGTCGGGGCCCTGCTCTTCATTACTGGGCTAATTGGTTGCTGTGCCACAATCCGGGAAAGCCGCTGTGGACTTGCCACGTTTGTCATCATCCTACTCTTGGTTTTTGTCACAGAAGTTGTTGTTGTGGTTTTGGGATATGTTTACAGAGCAAAGGTGGAAAATGAAGTTGATCGCAGCATTCAGAAGGTATATAAGACCTACAATGGAACCAACCCTGATGCTGCTAGCCGGGCCATTGACTATGTTCAGAGACAGCTGCACTGTTGTGGAATTCACAACTATTCAGACTGGGAAAATACAGACTGGTTCAAAGAAACCAAAAACCAGAGCGTCCCTCTTAGTTGTTGCAGAGAGACAGCCAGCAGCTGTTAACGGCAGTCTGGCCAACCCCTCTGATCTCTATGCTGAGGGGTGTAAGGCTCTATCTAGTTGTGAAGAAGCTACAAGAAATCATGATGCATGTTATCTGGGCAGCACTGGCATTTGCAGCTATTCAGCTGCTGGGCATGCTGTGTGCCTGCATCGTGTTGTACAGAAGGAGTAGAGATCCTGCTTATGAGCTCCTCATCACCGGCGGAGCCTATGCGTAGTAGATAACTCAAGCCTGAGCTTTTTAGTGTTGTTCTGATTTGGAAGGTGAATTGAGCAGGTCCACTGCTATTGGCCTCCTGAGTTCATTTAGTTAAAGCACACATACACAGGTGTTGGACGGAGCAGCTTGACTCTTCATTTGTCTACCTTCTTACCTACCCACCTGTGACTTTTTTTTTTCCCTGTGTTTTAGCTGACTCTCCATGTCTGTAAGTGTTTTGAGTATGGCGGTAAATGTTCTAATCTCAGAACCGTTTGTGAGTTGCGTAGTGTGGTAGAATTAAAGGTTGACGTGGCCCTGCTTCTGTCACCTCCAAGCATAACAGGACTGCTGCTGTAGTATCACCAGGTCCTTTCAGTCTTCACAGTGGGGAACTCTTGGCCAAAGGTTTTGGAGGGGGGGGGGAAGGAGGCAGTCAGCTGTCTGGTTAAAGTTAATACCAGACAATGCCCCTCATCAGTGTCCTTTTTAAAAATATATACTATAGTCCAGTAAGATAGCAACTGTACAAAATGGCTAAGATAGATTTTAGAATCATACCTCGTGTATCTTGGTTCATCTTCAAAATCAGACTGATCTTTGAAACTAGCGGTTTTTAATCAAAGCTGGCTTTATAGGAAGAGTATAATGTATGCACTACTGTTTTAAAACAATTAGTGTGAGTGTGTGCGTGTATTTTTGTATGATTGAGCCCATTCATTGTAAGTCTAAACTCGTTAGAAATAATGTACCCATGTAGACTAGCAAAATAGTATGTAGATGTGATCTGTTGTAAATAGAAAAATCTAATTCAATAAACTCTGTATCACCCCCTCAAAAAAAAAAAAAAAAGAAATTAGGCAATTATTCTGACTTAGTGACTGAATAACAAATTTCCCAACTATTCCATTCATTACAATAATTCAAAATATTTGTTAGAAATATACAATTCCAAGTCCCCTCTTGTAAAGATATTTATTTAGGCAATGTGGGGCCTAAATAAGTTTAGGTAGATAATCTTCTGATTAGAAAAACTTGGGAAACATTTCTCCTGAATACACTTAATGAATTCTTAATGGAAACCTGAAATTGTTATTTTGACAAATTTTCTGTGGGACACATGATGCCTAATCTAGATTTGTCAGTTAAATTTAAAATTAACATGATACTTTTAATTATACATGTCATAGTCAAAGTATGTAATGAATAAGATAAGTAGTAGATACGCTTTATTGTTTCATTTTTTGTTTTATTTACATTTTATTCCAAACTCAGCCAATGTAATGCTTCTCTCCACCTACATACCAATTTTTTGATGCTTCTCTTCAAATATAGTTAGCATCCAAGGAACAAACAACTTATTCTTACTGTTGCTTCTCTCATTCTTATTATTAGATCCTGTTTCACGTCTTTCACCTTCACCCTTCAGAGTTCTGCTCACTTATACCTTCTGATGGGATACACTGACTATTCATAAGCTAGTAATCAGTACTTGAACAAGAAAGATATTAAGTGTCGATCCCTTTTCATAGGGCAGTGCTTCTTAACCCTGGTTGCACATTATAATCATCTAAGGGATATATAGGGTTTTAACACACTTCAGTCCTGGTGAAGGAGATCTTCTTTGAGTAGGATATGGACATCAGAATGTTTAACATAAGACTGATAACTCTTATTTACAGATGAAGAAACTCAAGTTCAGATGGACCGAGTGCTTTCCCCAAGATTATATTGAAATTAAATGATGCTATGACTAATTTACCTCTTTAGCTCATATGGTAAAGCGTCTGCCTACAATGCGGGAGACCCGCATTCAATCCCTGGGTCGGGAAGATCTCCTGGAGAAGGAAATGGCAACCCACTCCAGTATTCTTGCCTGGAAAATCCCACGGATGGAGGAACCTTGTAGGCTACAGTCCATGGGGTCGCAAAGAGTCGGACACGACTGAGCGACTTCACTACTATCACTACCCTAACCTATATTCTTCCATGTCTTTAATACCTGAAAAAGTATCATCTATTATTTATTCCATCTATGATAATGGTAAAATTTTCCCTTTAACTTATTATTACACACACACACACACACACACACATGTGAAAGAGATACCAGTGTGCACAGGTCTCCTCTATTCTAGAATAAAAATATTTTGTAACTGTCACTTGAATTTCTTTATGTTGCTCTACTATCCCATCTCTTTTTTTTACATCTTTAGAAAAACCTCTGGAAGGAATATTTTATGCCTGATTACTCATTTCCCTTGTCATTGCATGGCATGGTATTTACCTTCTGAAAGGTTACCAGCACTAAACCTTCTGTTAAGCAAAGATAATTTGAGTGCCTGGTATTTTATTGGCACTGGAGATAAACACTGAATTAATATTTCTAGCTCCTCCAAGAAGTTTATGGTAAGAAAAAGAGAGAGAGATCAATGATATTCCATTCAAGGAAGTTTATCCAAGGAATGTGATGCCTGAGTTATCTTGCTTTGCAACTAGGAGTTGTTGAAGAAGGGTAAAGAGGGTCAAAAAGGGCACAAAGCAGCGAGGTGTATAAACTGAATATATTCAGTCAAGTCCCATGCAAAAGAATAAGGGCATGACAGACTTAGTGAGCTACAAGTGTTGCTATAATCCCAGAATTAGTGATATATAGCTGAGATTCTATATCTTTAGGGATAGTGAAGATCATGATCACTTTTATTAGCTAAGAATTTGAAATTTTGGCAATATGAAATTGGCCCCAGGTCTTTATTTCTTTATATATTAAATTTACAGGTTTCTTTATAGGTTACTATCATGTACCAGGCCTGGCACTTAGTACATGTTGCACAATGTTGCTCATAAATAGTTTACGTCATTATATAGTAGCAGGGGAAGCAGCATGTGAAGATTTGAAAGAAAGGTAGGAAAGAAACAGTGAGGCCAATTAGTAGTCTACTGCCTTGGTAAACAAAAAATGGTTAAAATTTTTCAAGTAATAATGGAGATTAATGGAGGTTAAAAGAAGGCATTTGAACCTACTTTGGATGGGGTTATATAGTTAAGAAAAGTTAAAGAATTTTTATCAATTCTTTATTATAATTATAATTAACAAAAATTAAAGTAATGAATATTTGAATAGTAGACCACTTATTATAATGTACTTGGATCTTTAAACAAAAACAAGCATTTATAATTCCCTTAATTTAATCATAGTTTGCATAATTAAAACTTGACAGTGTAATAATTAATCATTCCATAATGCTTCTCCTCAATATTGTGAAACCTTTTATACTTTTAGAACACTTGTGTGCTTTTAGACATAGGAACATTAATATCGTATTCTGCTTCTTACCTGGATCAATTGCATATCCATCATGAAGTCCTGATGCATGGAAGAAAGTAAATTCACAATTATTATTCAATGCTAAATTTATATTCATATAAATATATAGATAGATAGATGTTGATATTACCAGTGATCATAATTCCTTATAGGATTACTACTTTGTCATTCACAAAATCACTATACTAGGGTCATTTATTCAACAAGAAACCTAACCACTGATTAAAATGATTGTCTTATTTACTCCTAGTATTATGTATTAAGCAAATACTTATGCTGAACATTTCCTCATAGTGTCATAGCATTTTGCTTGTTGATATTAAAGTTTACTCAGGCGTATCCAAGACACTGGCCACTATTACACTGTCTCCAGGAGAGCTAGAAGGAATGAGTACTGCTGCCTTTCTACTGACTCCTTAACAAAAGCAATAGACTTAGAAAAATCACAATTAGGCCACATCTCCTCTAAAGTGTAGGTCATTGAAGACATTGATAGGTGTTGTTTCGATGGAATGTTAGAGAAGAAACCTTTGGGATGAAGAAATAGATATTTGGCAGCAAGAAATTGTACATAGCCAAAATAAATAACTCTTTCAATGGTCTTATTATCAATAACAGAAATGAAGTGGTTACTCAAGGGAAAATGGAGTCAAGGGAAACATTTTGAAAGTAGAATATTATAAGTCATGTCAGGCAATGTGAATGATCTAAGAGGAAGAGATGGAGGGAGGTATAAAGTAAGAAAGTAAAAGAGGGAGAATATTTTCTCATGAGAATATTGGAGTCATAGTTACTGAAAACATAAGTGGAAGGATTTGCCTTAGAGAGGAGCAGGGAGATTTGTGGACTGGAAAGAAGTCAGGTCGTGTAGTACTGATGCAGGCAGGTTTGTGGGGTTGGTTCTGGAAGTCTGAGAGAGTTTGCAAATATAATAGTGTCTTTTTTGTTTATGAAATGTGATGAGATTTCACAGTTCATTGTGAAAAGAGATGCAGGTATTAGAGATTTGAGAAAGCAGGAAAGCTCTGAAACTGTCATCACTGAAAATGGTAAAGTGAATTTATTAGGGATACATAGACAGTTATGACTGTATTGAGCTACCATTTGAAATCATGATCATAAATCTGGAGTCCAGAATGCATAGTTTTATTGTTTTCAATAGGAGCATAGTGCTGTTTAGGTAGTTATAGAGCAGACAATAGTTGGTTTAATCAGAAGTGAAGTTTGTTTTTTTCTTCCCCCTAAGTGAGCTTGAAGGAGCCCAGCAAATGTTAAGTGTTTACAAAAAGAGCAATAATTCTGGACAATGGATCAAAGTCACATATGAAGAAAAATAATGTTTAAGAGTAGTAATAAATAAAGAAAAAGTACTAGGGCCATCAGCATGGAGGATTTTAGATAAATAGGGAAATACCTAAATATTTTTGATTAAGCTGTGTAAAGACCAGAGTGGGATAGTTGTCATCTAGATTTCCTAATGTGTTACAATTATTAACGATGACAAAGTCCTGAAGGCAACCATGAGAGTGGTTATCTGGAATAAGAAGGACGAAGAGTAGGGGTAGAGGAGTTAAAAAAACTGATCAGGCATGACATTGGTGGATCATTTTTGTGGAAGTTCAATATGCCATAAAATATACTTGGAACAGTGATGGAAATAAATCCAATAAAGTCATTGATGAATTTGAGGATAACAGTAACAACAATTAATTCCTGTTAAAATATGGTGAGAGTGAAGTCGCTTAATCGTGTCTAACTCTTTGCAACCCCATGGACTGCAGCCTACCAGGTTCCTCCATCCGTGGGATTTTCCAGGCAAGAATACTGGAGTGGGTTGCCATTTCCTTCTCCAGGAGATCTTCCCAACCCAGGGATTGAGCCCAGGTCTCCTGCATTGCAGATAGATGCTTTACCATCTGAGCCATCAGGGAAGCCCTTAAAATATGGTGATATACACCTAAAAGGGCAGCGATTTGTGAAAGAAAAGAGACATAGCCCAAAAAAGAAAGAAATGGGGGTAAACCATTTACTCCATTTCTAGGCTCTGAAATATTATTACAATGTGTTTGTCAAAATAACATCCACAATAGTGTTCTTAAAGGTAAATATATATATATATATATATATATATATATATATATATTTTCAATTCATTCAAGCAGGTGAAAGGAGTACCACGGTGAGAGAGACTGACACATGCATTTTAATACAGTGTCAAAAATGCTATGATGATGATGTATGTATACGTAGGTTTCTATGTAGTTGTTCAGTTGCTGTCACGTCTGATTCTTAAGTTTCTATAGATGCATCTAACTTTTACTACATAATGTGATGAAGAGGGTTGCAGTGAGGGTATCTGAGTCTAGTTCCAAAGTATCAGAAAGGCAAAAAAGGGAAAGCTGGTTCAGTTGGAGAGAAAGCTTGCGAAAAGACTTTTAGTTTGTAACATCATACTTAATGTCAAGTGCAACCTCCTCTCCACTGTTCTTCATCTATAAAATGATGCATATTCTTCATGTGAATCCTAGTGGTAATTCTTCTACAGCTTTTCCTCTGACTGGTCTAGCTCACAAAGACCTCACTATTCTCTGAATAACTATGAAGCTTATTATATGCGTGTTGTACGTGTGCTTAGTAGCTCAGTCATGTCTGACTCTGCATACCCATGGACTGTAGCCCACCAGTGTTCTCTGTCCATGAAGTCTTCCAGATGAGAATACTGGATTGGTTGCCATTTCCCACTCTAGAGGACTTTCCCAACCCAGTGATTGAACCTGAGTCTCTTGTTTCTCCTGCACTGGCAGGCTGATTCTTTACCAGTGCATCAATTGTATGCATGTTGGCAGCAATTAATAAACTGCCATACATTATCCCCTAAAATATTTTACTCATATTTTTTTCCCATATGAAACAGGTTCTTGGTGAATGAAGACCATGTTTTATACTTCTTTAAATTCTTCCAAGTAATCTGCAGTTAAGCATTCCATAAATGACCATTGAATAAATCTCATTTATTACACTAATTTAAGTGGAAATTGCTTTGGTATTAACTGGAAAGTATCTTAATTTATCCAAGTCATTGAGCCAAATATAATTTTACATAAAAATTCGTTCTGCAATTCAGTAAAACCTTATTCTTTAGTTTTAATGTTTTACCTCCAGTTTGAAGTAAATATATGCTAAATGAATATTGCAATGGAAGAACCACTATAAAACAGTTTGTCCTGTGGCATATATTTGTTTGATATCTGAGTAGTATAAGATATCATTAGCTATATCTGCCCAAATTATCTGTGTAACCTAACTTTTTTTGAAAGGAAGACATTAGAAAAGAAACAAAGAAAGAGAAATAGAAATTTGAAAGCCACCTCACCAACATACACAGTCAATTTATTCTACCATAGATATATCAGCATTAGAATATTATTTTCCTTATCACTATATCAAGAATGTCAGTAACTTGAAATTGAGTGTTAGCTTGTTTCTCCTTCAATGTCTATTTCCATAAACTCTTTCATTACTCTTTATGAGTTACCATTCACTGTAATTTATTTTCAAGTACTTTTTATTGTCTGGATGGTATTAAAAATGAAAATGTAGCTATTATAATATCTATGATATGGTGTTTCTCTTTGCCCTTACCTGATGATTTCCAGGCACCAGACCTGCCTTTGTGTTTGGTTTGGGATCATTGTTCAATAACTTTCCATGCCTATAAAAGACATTGAAGAAATAATGGGAATATTAGTTTTCATCTTTAATACAAATATATATAATTTTTAGTGCTTATATGCATAAGTAATAAATAATTCATCAATTCAGTTCAGTCTCTCAGTCTGATTCTTTCAACCACATGGAATGCAGCACACCGGGCTTCCCTGTCCATCACCAACTCCCGGAGCTTACTCAAACTCATGTTCATGGAGTCGGTGTTCTATCTGACCATCTCATCCTCTGTTGTCCCCTTCCGCTTCAACCTTCAAACTTTCCCAGCATCAGGGTCTTTTCCACTGAGTCAGTTCTTCGCATCAGGTGGCCAAAATATTAGAACTTCAGCTTCAGTCCTTTCAATGAATGTTCAGGATTGATCTTCTTTAGGATGGACTGATTGGATCTCCTTGCAGTCCAAGGGACTCTCAAGAGTCTTCTCCAACACCACAGTTCAAAAGCATCTTTTTTTCAGCGCTCAGATTTCCTTATAGTCCAACTCTCACGTCCATACATAACTACTGGAAAAACCATAGCTTTGATTATACAGACCTTTGCTGACAAAGTAATGTCTCTACTTTTTAATATATTACCTAGGTTTGTCATTGCTTTTCTTCCAAGGAGCAAGCATCTTTTAATTCCATAGCTGCAGTCACCATCTGCAAAGATCTTGCAGCCCACAAAAATAAAATCTCTCACTGTTACCATTGTTTCCCCATTTGTTTGCCACAAAGTGATGGGACCAAATGCCAAGATCTTCAGTTTTTTTTCTTTTTTTTTTTTAATGTTGGATTTTAAGCTGGCTTTTTCACACTCCTCTTTCACTTTCATCAAGAGGCTCTTTAGTTCCTCTTCTCTTTCTGCCATAAGGGTGATGTCATCTGCGTATCTGAGGTTATTGATATTTCTTGATTCCAGTTTGTACTTCATCCAGTCCAGCATTTTGCATGATTTACTCTGCATATAAGTTAAATAAGCAAGCTGACAATATACAACCCTGACAGTATACAACCAATATATTCCTTTCCCAATTTGGAACCAGTCCACTGTTCCATGTCCAGTTCTAACTGTTGCTTCTTGACGTGCATACAGGTTTTTCAGGAGGCAGGTGAGGTGGTCTGGTATTCTCATCTCTTTCAGAATTTTTCACAGTTTGTTGTGATACACACAGTCAAAGGCTTTAGGGTAGTCAATGAAGCTGAAGTAGATGTTTTTCTGGAATTCTCTTGGTTTTTCTATGATCCAAAAGATGTTGGCAGTTTAATCTCTGGTTCCTCTGCCTTTTTTAAATCCAACTTTAACATCTGGAAGTTCTTGGTTCATGTACTGCTGAAGTCTCACTTGGAGAATTTTGTATGTTATTTTGCCAGTGTGTGAGATGAGTGCAATTGTGTAGTTTGAACATTCTCTGGCATTACCTTTCTTTGGGATTGGAATGAAAACTGGTCTTTTCCAGTCCTGTGGCCACTGCTATTTTCCAAATTTGCTGGTATATTGAGTGCAGCACTTTAACAACATCATTAGTTTATATTTATAAATTAGTAGTCAAGCACTATGGAGAAGGCAATGGCACCCCACTCCAGTACTCTTGCCTGGAGAATCCCATGGATGGAGAAGCATGGTAGGCTGCAGTCCATGGGGTAGCTAAGAGTTGGATACAACTGAGCAACTTCACTTTCACTTTTCACTTTCATGCATTGGAGAAGGAAATGGCAACCCACTCCAGTGTTCTTGCCTGGAGAATCCCAGGGATGGGGGAGTTGGTGGGCTGCCATCTATGGGGTCCCACAGAGTCGGACACGACTGAAGCGACTTATCAGCAGTAGCAGTAGCAGTCAAGCACTATATAATGTTATATTTAAATAAGACTTTAATTGGCCCTTGATAACATCCCATGTGTAATAAATAATAATCATTTATTTTTATATTTATAATCATTTGTAAATATTATAAACACATTTATATTCATTTATGTAAAGATTAACGGAAGTTTAATTATTAATAATAGTTTCAGATAGCATCTCTTATTCCAGAGAGAGATGGACGGATCTTGATACTTTTCTAAGACAAAAATTTATGTATAACATCTTACATTCTTGAAAAAAGTATATATATATATATATTTTTTTATTCCTGTGGCATTTATGGCTCCTCAGCATTAAATAAACAAGTTCAATTGAAAATGGTTATAATATTATGCAACTGGCAATTTAGAATGCCTGTGTAGAGCTTAGTGCTCATCTGTAAATCTGATTTTTCTTCTGCTTGTCCTTATGCCTGCAATATTATTAGGTAGTCAGTAAATACCATTAACTGAATATAAAGCTACTTTAAAAATATTTTGATAAAATATTTATAGGTGAAATTAAACCATTAAAATGTAAATCACCATTTTATGCTGTAGACCTGAAATTTAATGAAGCATAAAGAATGCATATTTTAAGGCCTAAAATTTCTTTTTTAAGGCATCAAGTTGACTTTTACCTTAGTACTTGCCCATATTCCTTGGTAGTGAAATCTAGTTGGGTCTGTTGATGTTTGTGACAGTGGGGAAAGAGTTTTAAACAGGCATAAATACTATAGATAAGGGAACAAGAAAAAAGAAAAATTAAAAAAAAAACCAAAAACTGAATGCCTATTTTGTAATCAAAATTGTCAGATTATCAAAATCAATTATCTGCTTTGATATTAATCAAACAGCATTGAGCTTCTCAGTTAACACTGTACATGCATGCATGCCCATGGAGACACACACACAGTGTAATGTAAACACAATGACAATAAGTATGCCTTTTGTATATGAAAGTGAAAATAATATCCTTAAACCATTCTAATAAAATTTCCATTAGAAAGTATAAGTTCCTTACATGCTGAAGATATTTCAAATTGCTTTGCCATTTCTGCAGTGAGGGGGAAGAAAAAAACAACTGTGAATACGGTAGATGGTATTGTAATACTTGGAGAGATGTTTCTAGTTTAAAAGATGCTATGTTGTAGCCATACACTTGTTCATTCTCCTCTTGTTGATAGCACATCTTCACTTCCTTTCATATGATAGAGGATTTCAGATCAGAAATCTATTATATAGAGGGAAATGGATGGAGAACACTTTTAAGTCCACTTATTACACTTTATTAGTTTACGTTTTTTCAGACAAATGGCTTTTAGTTTGAATAGTTTGATTGATGCCTTAAGGAAAAGAAGTATTATTTTTGGAACCAGAAGATCTTTGTTAGCATCTTATCAGTCCAGTTCAGTCGCTCAGTCATGTCTGACTCTGCAACCCCATGAACTGCAGCACACCAGGCCTCTCTGTCCATCACCAACTCCTGGAGCCTACCCAAACTCATGTCCATTGAGTCAGTGATGCCATCCAACCATCTCATCCTCTGTCATCCCCTTCTCCTCTCACCTTCAATCTTTCCCAGCATCAGGATCTTTTCAAATGAGTCAGCTCTTCTCATCAGGTGGCCAAAGTAATAAAGTTTCAGCTTCAACATCAGTCCTTCCAGTGAAGACCCAAGACTGATCTCCTTTAGGATGGATTGGTTGGATCTCCTTACAGTCCAAGGGACTCTCAAGAGTCTTCTCCAACACCACAATTCAAAAGCATCAATTCTTCAGTGCTCAGCTTTCTTTATAGTCCAACTCTCACATCCATACATGACCACTGGAAAGACCATAGCTTTAACTAGATGGACCTTTGCTGACCAAGTAATGTCTCTGCTTTTTAATATGCTGTCTCGGTCGGCCATAACTTTCCTTCCAAGGAGTAAGCATCTTTTAATTTCATTGCTGCAATCACCATCTGCAGTGATTTTGGAACCCCCAAAAGTAAAGTCAGCCACTGTTTCCACTGTTTCCCCATCTATTTGCCAGGAAGTGGTGGGATTGGATGCCATGATCTTCATTTTCTGAATGCTGAGCTTTAAGCCAACTTTTTCACTCTCCACTTTCACTTTCATCAAGAGGCTTTTTAGTTCTTCTTCACTTTCTGCATAAGGGTGGTGTCATTTGCATATCTGAGGTTATTGTTATTTCTCCTTGCAATCTTGATTTCAGCTTGTGCTTCCTCCAGCCCAGCGTTTCTCATGATGTACTCTGCATATAGGTTAAATAAGCAGTGTGACAATATACAGCCTTGACGTACTCCTTTTCCTGTTTGGAACCAGTCTGTTTTCCCATGTCCAGTTCTAAATGTTGTTTCCTGACCTGTTTCTCAAGAGGCAGGTCAGGTGGTCTGGTATTCCCATCTTCTTCAGAATTTTCCACAGTTTATTGTGATCCACACAGTCAAAGACTTTGGCATAGTCAATAAAGCAGAAATATATGTTTTTCTGGAACTTTCTTGCTTTTTCAATGGTCCAGCAGATTTGGCAATTTGATCTCTGGTTCCTCTGCCTTTTCTAAAACCAGCTTAAACATCTGGAAGTTCACAGTTCATGTATTGCTGAATCCTGGCTTGGAGAATATTGAGCATTACTTTACTAGTGTGTGAGATGAGTGCAATTGTGTTTGAGCATTCCTTGGCATTCTAAATCTAAAACAGTGATGCTGTTGTATATCTCTCACCTTTTGTGTGATTATCAGCAGGGATAAAGTATGAAATGCATAAAAGTAATAGGTGCTCACTACATTCCCCCCCGACTCTTCCCTCCACTTCAACCATGACCTCTTTAAGACATCCTTGATAGTCTTTTTGAGCAATGAGCAAATTTAAATAGAAGGAGCAATCCACTTCTTACTCTTTGATGACGCACCATGCAACAGCATAGAGGTACAAAAAGAAATCCTTTTAGAGTTAACACTGCAGATATGCAGTTATCTGGGCTCCGATAACATAAAATCTTTATTAAGACAGAAGTAGTAATCTGAGAAATATAATAAATATTAATAGCAGTGTTGTACACAAAAATGAAGAACAATATACACTGAGTAAAGTGCTTTGCACATTTGTTTCTTTCTATAATATGAAAATAATATGCTGATACTTGAAAATGAAAAACACAAACACAGCAAGGCATAAAAAACGAACACCCCTTTCCACCACCAACCAGTAAACAAATGTCTTTCTTTAAAACAGGTATCTTTGTTTATAGTAGTACCACTGACTGAAATCCTCTTCTTTGTCATGGTACACTCCTGGTGAATCCCTGTTCACTTAGTGGGGTTATCCTCCATTACTGCCTTTGCAAGCCTGATTTCTGGGTAAACATTTCCATGCCTCTTTGTTCATATATCCACTGTAATAAATAGAATAAATTACTACATTTATTTCCTTTAATCATGACTCTTCTAGTGGGATATAAATTCCTGTTACATAAGGACTATTACTTGCTATATGGATTGTACAGAATTCCTGGCCCAGAAAAGATATTAATTAATTTTGGCCAAATGACTCAGTGGATCATCAAGTTATTTACAGAGTAAAGTATTATATACCTAACAACCTTAAAAATATATTGTTGCCTTTTCTTGTTCCCTATCAGAAAAGCACAAAAAGATTTTTTTCTCAGATAAACTTTCATCAAATATTACCATTAAAGAAGTGAGTAATAAAAAGTTTGATGTCAAAGCTCATAATATTCCCAGCAGATGGCAGCATAGGATAGGATTAGCTTTGTGATCATAGGCAGTATGTCATTTCTTAGGCAACAAAGTCAGGGGACTGATTTAACAGAAATGAAAAACAAACAGAACTTTGAAAATAAGTATCCATCAACAGAGATCGTAACAGAGATAGCACTACTTATGTAAGTCAGGAAGAGTAATCCTGTTTACTTTGTTGAATTTTGGTAGTTGTTGAGATTACGTATTACATGATTAAACCTTCTATTTTATACTACAACAATCTGGGCATATCTGGACAAAGGAAGTTCAAGCAGTTACTTGATTTTAGTAGTGGCCTAGTTTTCTTACACAACTGAGGCTACTTAGCATGCATGTATGCATTGGAGAAGGAAATGACAGTCCACTCCAGTGTTCTTGCCTGGAGAATCCCAGAGCCTGGTGGGCTGCCGTCTACGGGGTCGCACAGAGTCAGACACGACTTAGCAGCAGCAGCAGCAACAGTTTTCTTAAATAAGCAATATACTGTATTTCCAAGTAGTAAACAGACCAAAAATATGCTGTTGGTTATGTCTTTAATTATCTAGCTCTACTTTTAGCTCATTAAGATATATATTCCTACCAACCACACTGAGTTTGAGGAAGCTCCAGGAGTTGGTGATGGACAGGGAAGCCTGGTGTGCTGAAGTCCACAGGGTCACAAAGAATTGGACATGACTGAGCTACTGAACGGAACTGAACAAAACACGTTTGGAAAGAATGTTCCAAGCCTAAATCTGTTAAGTTAGCTAGCTTGCTTTCTTTTTCTTTTTTAATCCAACCTTCCCAGCTCTCTCTCTCTCTAAAATATTTATTGACTGCTAATTATATTGCACGTACCGTGCATCAGAACTGCCACACAAAGGAAATAGAAAACATTAAACTTGAAAAGAATAGAACTATCATTTATTTAGCATCCAATCCATTGTGTCCAATCCACTGTGTGACATGACTTTAGCTACATTATTTCAGTTTCTTCTAAAGCCAGTACCAAAAGAAAAGTTTCTGCTGCTTCCAGCTTACACGAAGAAAAATTGAGTTCCACATAACTAAGTGGCAGATAATTCAGTCACTCAGTTGTGTCCGATACTTTGCAACCCCATGGACTGCAGCACACCAGGGTCCTGGTCCATCACCAACTCCCAGGGCATACTCAAACTCATGTCCATTGAGTCAGTGATGCCATCCAACCAGCTCATTCTCTGTCATCCACTTTTCCTCTCACCTTCAATCTTTCTCATAATCAGGGGCTTTTCCAATGAGTCAGCTCTTCACATCAGGAGGCCAAAGTATTGGTGTTTCAACTTCAGCATCAGTCCTTCCAGTGAATATTCAGGAATAATTTCTTTTAGGATGGACTGATTGAATCTTCTTGCTGTCCAAGGGACTCTCAAGAGTCTTCTCCAACACCACAGTTCAAAAGCATCAATTCTTCAGTGCTCAGCTTTCTTTATAGTCCAATTCTCACATCCATACATGATTACTGGAAAAAACATAGCCTTGACTAGATGGACCTTTGTTGGCAAAGTAATGCTTCTGCTTTTTAATATGCTGTCTAGGTTGGTCATAACTTTTCTTCCAAGGTGCAAGAGTCTTTATTTCATGGCTGCAATCACCATCTGCAGTGATTTTGGAGCCCCCCTCCTGAAAAAAGTCTGTCTCTGTTTCCATTCTTTCCCCAGCTATTTGCCATGAAGTGATGGGACAAGATGCCACAATCTTAGTTTTCTGAATGTTGAGTTTTAAGCCAACTTTTTCACTTTCCTCTTTCACTTACATCAAGAGGCTCTTTAGTTCTTCTTCACTTTCTGCCATAAATGTGGTGTCATCTGCATATCTGAGGTTCTTGATATTTCTCCTAGCAATCTTGATTCCAGCTTGTGCTTCATCCAAGCCAGAATTTCTCATGTACTCTGCATATAAGTTCTTTGTACTCTGCATATAAGTTAAATAGTAGGGTGACAATATACAATCAGTGTCCCTGGTGGCTCAGATGGTAAACAATCTGCCTGCAGTGCAGGACTCCTGGGTTCAATCCCTGGATTGGGAAGAACCCCTAGAGAAGGGAATGGCTATCCAATCCAGTATTCTGGCCTGAAAAATTCCATGGACTGTATAGTCCATTGGGTCGTAAAGAGTCGGACACGACTGAGTGACTTTCACTTTCACTTCCCAATTTGGAACCAGTCTGTTGTACCATGTCCAGTTCTAACTGTTGCTTCCTGACCTGCATACAGATTTCTCAGGAAGCTGTTCAGGTGTTCTGGTAGTCCCATCTCTTGAAGAATTTTCCAGTTCGTTGTGATCCACAGAGTCAAAGGCTTTGTCGTAGTCAATACAGCAGAAGTAGATGTTTTTCTGGAAGTTTCTTGCTTTTTCGATGATCCAGCAGATGCTGACAATTTGATCTCTGGTTCCTCTGCCTTTTCTAAATCCAGCTTGAACATCTGGAAATTCACAGTTCATATACTGTTGAAGCCTGGCTTGGAGAATTTTGAGCATTACTTTGCTAGCGTTTGAGATGAGTGCAATTGTGCAGTAGTCTGAACATTCTTTGGCATTACCTTTCTTTGGGATTTGATTGAAAACTGCCCTTTTTCAGTCCTGTGGCCACTGCTGAGTTTTCGCAATTAGCTGGCATATTGAGTGCAGCACTTTCACAGCATCATCTTTTAGAATTTGAAATAGCTCAACTGGAATTCCATTACCTCCACTAGCTTTGTTCATAGTGATGCTTCTTCCTAAGGCACACTTGACTTCACATTCCAGAATGTCTGGCTCTAAGTGAGTGATCACACCATCGTGACTATCTGGGTCATGAAGATCTTTTTTGTATAGTTCTTCTGTGTATTCTTGCCACCTCTTCATAATCTTCTGCTTCAGAAGGTCCATACCATTTCTGTCCTTTATTGTGCCCATCTTTCCATGAAATATTCCCTTGGTATCTCTAATTTTCTTGAAGACATCTGTAGTCTTTCCTATTCTATTGTTTTCCTCTATTTCTTTGCCTTGATCACTGAGGAAGGCTTTCTCATCTCTCCTTGCTATTCTTTGGAACTCTGCATTCAAATGGGTATATCTTTCCTTTTCTGCTTTGCCTTTCACTGCTCTTCTTTTCACAGTCATTTTTAAAGCCTCCTCAACAACTATTATTCCTTTTTGCATTTGTTTTTCTTGGGGGTGATCTTGATCACTACCTCCTGTACAATGTCACAAACCTCTGTCCATAGTTCTCCAGGCACTCTATCAGATCTAATCCCTTGAATCTATTTGTCATTTCCATTGTATAATTGTAAGGGATTTGATTTAGGTCATACCTGAATGGTCTAATGGTTTTCCCTAGTTTCTTTAAGTCTGAATTTTGCATTAAGGAGTTCATGATCTGAGTCACAGTCAGCTCCTGGTCTTGCTTTTTTTCTGGCTGTCTAGAGCTTAACTGCAAAGAATATAATCAATCTGATTTCAGTGTTGACCATCTGGTGATGTCCATGTGTAGAGTCTTCTGTTGTGTTGTTGGAAGAGGATGTTTGCTATGACCAATGTGTTCTCTTGGCAGAATTCTGTTAGCCTTTGCCCTGCTTCATTCTGTATTCCAAGGCCAAGTTTGCCTGTTGCGTCAGGTATTTCTTGACTTCCTACTTTGCATTCCAGTCCGCTGTAATGAAAAGGATATCTTTTGGGGGTGTTAGTTCTAGAAGGTCTTTTAGGTTTTCATAGAACCATTCAACTTTAGCTTCTTCAGCATTATTGGTCAGGGCATAGACTTGGAGTACTGTGATATTGAATGGTTTGCCTTGAAAACAAACAGAGATCATTTCGTTATTTTTAAGATTGCATCCAGGTGCTGTATGTTGAACTCTTTTGTTGACTATGAGGGTTACTTCATTTCTTCTAAGGGATTCTTGCCCACAGTAGTAGCTATAATGGTCATCTGAGTTAAATTCACCCATTCCAATCCATTTTAGTTTGCTGATTCCTAAAATGTCGACGTCTACTCTTGCCATCTCCTGGACCTGACATTCCAGGTTCCTATGCAATACTGCTCTTTACAGCATCCAACTTTACTTCCATCACCAGTGATATCTGCAACTGGGCGTTGTTTTGCTTTGACCCCAACTCTTCATTCTTTCTGGAGTTATTTCTCCACTTATCTCCAGTAGCATATTGGGCATCTACTGACCTGGGGAGGTCATCTTTCAGTGTCCTATATTTTTGCCTTTTCATACTGTTCATGGGATCTTCAAGGCAAGAATACTGAAGTGGTTTGCCATTCCCCTCTCCAGTGGACCACGTTTTGTCAGAATTCTCCACCATGACCCATGCGTCTTGGGTGGCCCTACACAGAATAGATCATAGTTTCATTGAGTTAGACAAGGCTGTTGTCCTTGTGATTAGATTGGTTAGTTTTCTGTGATTGTGATTTTCATTCTGTCTGCCCTCTGAGGAAAAGGATAAGAAGCTTATGGAAGCTTTCTGATGGAAGAGATTGACAGAGTGGGAAACTGGGTCTTGTTCTGATGGACAGGGCCACGCTCAGTAAATCTATGTTTAGGCTGCTAACCATAAAAAAAAACAAAAAAATCAAGAGCATGTACCTTTGTCCATAGTCTCTTAAGGTTCAAGTGCAAGAACTGCCTAAACTTGGTATATAAGGCACCCTATTCCACTTTTTTCTTAAGATAACTCTTTCCTTTGGTTTCTTGCAGTTTTTCAGTGAGTCTGTCCTTTGTCTCCTCCATCTTGAACTGGTGTTCTTATCTAGATTTGTACATCTCTAAAGGCCATTTTCTTTCTAGTAGGCAATACTACCTTCGAAGAAAGTGAGAACATTGTGGGAGATTTGGAAAAAATTCAATTCCTGCATCACATAAAAGTAATTACAATTTTTTTTTCCTGGAAAAGTCATTAGTATAAATCCAATTAAAGGTATTTGAAAATTGCTTAGTGGTTAGATGAAAGGATCATCTTTACTTCTTGTATTTGATTTGTCACTAACAAGTGTAGATTTTCCAGTTTCTTTATCCTGTCTTTTTTTCTTCCTTCTCTCATGCATACAGATCAAATATGAAGTTTGAATTAAAAAATAAAGTGGCATTTTAAAAATATTTTGAAGTAATATAGGCTACATTATTACTTTTCAAGGACTATGTAAAATGACAAAATCTTTCTATAAGGGTTGAATATAATATCAATGGATTGTATTTATATAATATGTTTATTACAAGATCTTTCATGTCTCTTGTATCTTTTGATCCTTTTCCTTTGTACAATACGAAAAGCTTTTCTAATTCCTTTAGTAATCCTTACACACACAGTACATAGTTAAATGTTTGTTATTTGAAGACTTAACCTCTCTCAATTATATACTGTTTTAGTTGGTGATTCAAAACAATAAATAAATAAAAAAAAGTCTGAGGCTTAGAATTTGACGCTTCCAGGCTCCCATAGTTTATTACATTATTGCCTTCTGTTTTCTTTCTTTCTTTCTTTCTTTTTTAACTTTTTGGAGTCCCCAGCACTAATAATCATGCAGACTAGGACATTCACTCTTCCTTTACTTCTTGCATTAGCAACTTAACTGGTCTTGCTGTCCCCATATTTTCCTCTTCCCCATTCTTTCATCCTGAAGTTATTCATTTGCACTTCTCAGAAATCTGAATTGGCTTTGTGTTGTCTATTAAACAAAGCCCCAAATCCATTGCATTGACTGCAGACATTATCTGTCTACTTAATATCTACTTTCCTGGGCTTACCTCTGGCCAACCTTCCTCACATATTCTAGACACACTTGGCTTTTCTTCTTTTAGGAGCAGGTCATATACTCTCACAACCTATATTCCTCTATTTCTACCAATTCTAAATATCTTTGCTTCTCATTCTGTCCGTAAAGTCCCATATACAATTCAGATATTTCTTCTTGGAACTTTGCATATTCTCCAAGTCAGAATCAATGGCATTGTCTACTACCATACATTTGTTTACTCTTCCTTCTCAACACTTGTCATAATGACATGTCATTTGATTAATTGGAAATAAATCTAAATGTTTTTGTGGCTTATAAGGTTTTACATGATATGACTCCTGTCAATCTCTTAATTTCGAGCTTTTCTCTAACTCATCATACTAGTCAGAAGGTTGCTCAGATCATAGCCATTTTTCTTTTTCCAGTTTGATTGGTTCTATCACTTAAGATCTTGGATTTGGGGAAGTTTATTTAAATACCTGGAATCTCAGTTTTCTCCAAGTACTATGGATAAAAGTAATTGAAACTTTGATTAAATCATGTTAATGTTTTTTTAACCATGTGAAAATTTTATGTGTAGATAGACATACATTTATATAAATTTATAAAAATAAATTTAGAGTAGGTAGGAAGTTTTCTTAATATATTAATGATACTATTTTCTCATAAGAAAGAATTGTTAAAATTTTATTAATTTGTGGTCTAAAATTTCTGGAAATCACTTTAGATCATATATATATATATTTTATTGTGCAAAGTATCCCCTTTTTATATTTACATTTTAAATATGGATTGAAACTTCTTTATTGTTTATGGGCTTCCTTAAGCAGAAACCATGAAGATAGTCTTATAGTTGAACAGTTGAGCCATTACTCTTCTCTGTCCAGACATGAGGAGTGAGGAAAAACATGGTTAAGGGTTGACAAGATACTGGACTATGTATGTCATCAGACATTTATCTCACCATTAGGTAAATCACCAGTGAAAACAAAAGAATTTCCCATCTGTTATTTGGTCACGTACTAAGCTTCTTACAGCTGTGTGCAGTTAATTTGGTTTGATTCATAACCTTAATTACTTAATTTGTTATATATTACAGAAAAGACAATAATAATAATCTTCCCCATCATGAAATCTTTTGTCAGTGGGTGTTAGAGGCAAAGCAGATGTGCAAGGCTATAACCTATTAAAGTACAATTTGCATATTTCTGCTGACTTTAAAATTATTAAGTTAATAACTTAACTTTCATCAAGAAGAGGTTTTAAAATTATGCCAGTAAGAACTTCTGATTCACATTTATACGATAGTTGCTTCTTATGATGTGCCTAAATACTTTAAGCTGCATATAGACCAGACTTCAAAAGAAAATAAGTAATTTTCAGTGGCAAGACATTAGTAATTTAAAGAGAAATGGTGTTTTTACCCATTTGCCAAAAAGTACTACAAAAGTTAGTACATACTATCATTTTTTTAAAAAATCAGTATTATAAAGAAAACATGGACATTTTTCTTTTTCCTTTGTGTAAACTGCAAGAAAACTAATTTTCCCTTTACCCTTCTACGTTTTTATCTGACACACCCCTATAATAATAAAAGACAAGTTAACAGAAAAACAAACAAGTTTAATAACATGTATCCCTCCTGTATACCTGGGAGATACCCAGGAAAACTGAATTACTCTCTGAAATGGGCCAAGCCACCATCTTAAGTACTGCTGCTGCTGCTGCTAAGTCGCTTCAGTCGTGTCTGACTCTGTGCGACCCCATAGACAGCAGCCCACCAGGCTCCTCTGTCTCTGGGATTCTCCAGGCAAGAATACTGGAGTGGGTTGCTATGTCCTTCGCCAATGCATGCATGCACGCTAAGTCACTTCAGTCGTGTCCGACTCTGTGCGACCTCATGGACAGCAGCCCACTAGGCTCCTGTGTTCACAGGATTCTCCAGGCAAGAATACTGCAGTGGATTGCCTTTTCCTTCTCCAATATTAAATACTATCTTCAGCTAAAGACAAAAGAAGATGTTGGGATGGGGAAGCCAGTTGCGGGAGGCTAACCAAAAAGGCACAGTAAACAAGAGTGAGGTTGCTATGCAGATTTAGGTGCTTGCCTTCTCCACTGACTAGTTTATAGATATTTGGTCATCCTCCTCTACTTGGTACGGAGAGGGAGGCACATTTAGAGATGAAAATTTCTCTTATAGATGTAAATATCTCTTACAAAAGAATGGCATTCTGTTTTCAGAGCTTTTCCTATCTCTGCTGTTTCTCAGAAATAATCAGGCAAAAATGCTTCTTACACTAAAGAAGCATATTTTGGAGTGACATACTCTAGTCCCCTTTAACAGGTTTGATAACCATATCTCCCATCACTTAAGACTAATGTTTTCAAACAAGTATTTTCTGTGTTTTCAGACATTAATTATAAAATAATTAATGTAATTCTGCTACTTATTTATCAATTAGTGACAATCATTAACCACTACTACTGTGTCATTATTCCTTCATATTAGACAGAGACAAAGAATAACAAGAGAGATTTCGTTCATTTAGTTTAGAGAGATGAGAGATGTTGAGTGATTATAAAAATACCACAATGAATCACACTTCCTAGGCATATAAGGCAGAATGGCTGTTAAAACATAGCTCACAACAAGTGATATGTTTCCCTAATTTTTTTCTGTAATTTTGATGGATATAAAAAGTAAAGACTAGACTCAAGTCAGCAGAAAGTACTAGTGGCTTTCATGGATAATCTGACCTAATAAAAAATATGGCTTTAATTCCATATTGTGCCTTGAAATGAGAAGTCAGAAAATAAAGCAAATTAGCTATTTGCTATTGTTAAAAAAACAATTTTGCCATTTTCTGATGGCTGAATTTTTGCTTATCATACATATGTATTTGCTAATTCCTCTAAAATCTTCTTCCTGCCTACTTTAAATTTCTTCTTCCTTCCTAAATCTGCTGAGGTATAAGATGAACAGATCCAGTATTATACTGGTCAACTAACTCTTAAAAAATAAAATGTAAAGGAAGGAAGGAAGAGAAGAAGGAAGAAATGAAGAAAAGCTAGATCCTACTATATCACATTTACCAATTTTGCAGTGTTAGTAATCCCACTATGACTGATTTCAAGCTGGCTTAACAACTGGCCTACAGAATTTATAAATATTTAACAAGAAGCTGTCATTAACTTAAATAAGGCAACTCCAGCACACCACTGTTTCAAATTATCACTGAAAACAAAATTTCAGACATATTTGGTTGTAAATTATTTTATGACGTATGTGCTAGTAAAGGATTGGTCTTTGATAAGTCAAAAGCAGCCTTGGGAAAGTAATACGCCTCTGCGGTGAGCACAATTGTGTAGAAATATGTGAGGTTATAAAGACATAACAACTCATCTCTAACCATATGACTCTAAGCAGCCATAATATCCATAAATTGAGTCTTTAAAATTCAGATTAAGTCAAAGAAACTGAATAGTTCTAATTTTCTCACTCTATGTATCTAATGCCTTTTTTTCAACTCCTCATTAATGGGTTCAACATTTCGTTATGCTGATATATATCATGAAACATGGATGAGCTACTAGAATGAGTTGATTGATGGAAAGACTGGACAGTTACTTATAAAGATGTCCTTCTTTCTATCCTTTAACCATGCACTGTTTATGTAAATCAGAGTTTAAAAACACAGTTATAAATTAGTATGATTTAAAGTTTTTACTATCTTCTATATTTTGAAAATTGATTCTGGGCTTTTTATTATGAACTCAATTTGCTGCATGCAGATAGTTTCAGGAATTTTGATTCATAATTCTTTGGGGATTATATTTGCAGGAAATGGTGTCTAGCCAGTTACCTCATTGTCTCTTTAGCCAATCTAGACTTGAATTGGACAAGTTTAATTCTATTCCTGAAACGTGACTTAGTTTCTCCCTTCCTGCCCTGAGAGGGACCTCTGAATAAACAGGTATGGGTTCAAAGACAAAGGTTGATCAAGGGACAGTTTGCAACACTTCTCTTTATCTTTCTTCATTTAAAGTTAAGCTTATTTATTATTAGCTTCTTTGATTACATTCTACATTAGAGATAAATGAGTTTTTTATATTTTTCTAAGATTTGAGATATTATTTTAGTTATTATAATGTCTAAAGGAGTATGCCAAGTGTTAACATACTTAAGGAATATCTTGTGTAAAGTTTTCTCTATAGTTATTTTAGTGACTTACATTGCTTTGTTTATAACAATGGAAATATATTTTGCTCATGGAAGCATTTTTCTCTTTTTACACAAATTGAGAAGAAGTAACAAGCCCTTGTTTTCCATACAAGTTCCTTAATCTGGATTGTACGAATGAGTTTTACAAGCCTCTAAAATCAAATATAAAAGTGTATGTACATCAACATGTGTACATGTGTACATTTTTCTAGAGAGAGAGACCATAACTTTCATCAGATTTGCAGCAGGTCATGAGTTCCCCTCTCTCAATTAAGAACTTTCACATATCTTTTGTATAACATGTGCCCTTGTCCCTAACCCTTTATGTATCAAGTACCATACTCTGCATCATAAAAGATGCAAAGGTCTTATTGAATGCCTAAACTAGGTTGCAATTTGTGAGATGCCCTATATATTTTTTTTTCTAGAGCATAGAAGAGTTTTTATTGCTATTGTTAAAAATAATCTGCATTTATGGGTTATTTCAGGCTGAAGATACTTCCTACAGTGTTTATTATATGGTTGAATTAATTTTTAATTACTTTGAGTTTTTTCATCTTAGGCCTTAATTTTTTATAACTCATACACACACATTGTTAACAATTTGGCTTGAAGAATGTTTTATTTTTGTAATGAGACTTTATAGTTTTATATTCAGTTCAGTTCAGTTCAGTCACTCAGTTGTGTCCGACTCTTTGCAACCCCATGAATCGCAGCACACCAGGCCTCCCTGTCCATCACCAACTCCCGGAGTTCACTCAGACTCACATCCATCGAGTCAGTGATGCCATCCAACCATCTCATCATCTGTTGTCCCCTTCTCCTCCTGCCCCCAGTCCTTCCCAGCATCAGAGTCTTTTCCAATGAGTCAACTCTTCCCATGAGGTGGCCAAAGTACTGGAGTTTCAGATTTAGCATCATTCCTTCGAAAGAAATCCCAGGACTGATCTCCTTCAGAATGGACTGGTTGGATCTCCTTGCAGTCCAAGGAATTCTCAAGAGTCTTCTCCAACACCACAGTTCAAAAGCATCAATTCTTCGGTGCTCAGCTCTCTTCACAGTCCAAATCTCACATCCATACATGACTACTGGAAAAACCGTAGCCTTGACTAGATGGACCTTTGTTGGCAAGTAATGTCTCTGCTTTTGAATATGCTATCTAGGTTGGTCATAACTTTCCTTCCAAGGAGTAAGCATCTTTTAATTTCATGGCTGCAGTCACCATCTGCAGTGATTTTGGAGCCCAAAAAATCTGGCAGCATATTCTAACCATTTAGAAATGTTTTTAAGTTTTCATCTCATTCAACATTCTAAATGGAAAGATCTCTCTTATTATTAAAAACAAAAAAAGAAACTACAGTCTATTAGTAGTGTCTAAATCTTATGAGAAATTCTATTTCCCATGGCATATTGTAACACAAAAATTTCAAATACAGTAAATGGTGAATTTTATTATTTGTGTGTATTTCACATCAGCACTGTATCTCCACATATTGTACCACTGCCTGATTTTAGGGTCTAACTCTCTTATCTAGAAGAAAGTAAAATCCAAATTGGTATCATGGGCACTTCGTTCACCAGTCTTTGTATTTTCACCAATACCTTTGTTTTCTCTCCATACTTATTCTAAAATAACTCATACTTATCAGATATATCTGATCCTATCATCCTTCTCCTGCAGTTTCTCTTTAGATCCTCCCTGATTGGAAGATAAAATTCATATTCCTTAGGAAGGTACACAGAGATCTTCACACTTTTGCCTTAATAGTCCACTGATTTTCTGAATCTGAGTCTATCTTATTTAAGCCATTTCAAGTTGGATATTCTATTATTTATAACTAGAAAGTTTTTCTCTGACTTACTCAGCTTTCTACTCTAACACCTAACATGAGGCTTGGCCATGCAGTTGATAAATGGATATCTGGAGACACAGGTGATATTTACTGGGTAATTTTATAACATCAGTTAAGTTCACTTGCTCAGTCATGTCCGACTCTGCAGCCTCATGGACTGCAGCACGCCAGGCTTCCTTGTCCATCACCAATTCCCAGAGTTTAACCAAACTCATGTCCATTGGGTCAGTGATGCCATCCAACCATCTCATCCTCTGTCATCCCCTTCTCCTCTTGCCTTCAAGCTTTCCCAGCATCAGGGTATTTTCCAATGAGTCAGCTCTTCACATCAGTTGGCCAAAGTATTGGAGCATAATTAAATATAAATAACAGCTAGTCATTAATACATTAAATTTTCAGAAATATTTTTAAGACCCACCTTAAAGCAGGAAGGTGTTTTGTGTGTCTGTTTGCTCACTCTCAAGAAAATGGATAAATGGATGTTACAACCTGTGTGGGTATCACTGCCACACGATGAATGAATTAAGCTATAGAATTTCTGAGGTTACTTCTGGTTTGGTAATACTTTTTGTAAAGAGAGGGACATATATCTCCCTGTAGAGATATGTGTATTATATAAGTGCTTGTGTAAACATAAAAGCTGATATGGCTTATGGATCATAGCAAAGACCATTTGCCACAGTCTTGGGGAGTAAATTCATAAGTCACAGACTGTGAACCATTTCCAGGCAGAATTACTTGATTTGCTTCTTTTAGCAGCCCAATATAGTGTGCCAAAAGATTTATGAGGATTATGATACTACTCAACTACAAATCTAAAAAATCTTTTACAACTTGCTGGATAATTTGTTTATTTTGTCTATTATAAGCCTCCTTTGCTGGATTTTGCTTTATTTTTCTTTCAGATTTATTGATATGTAATTGATATCACAACATTGGATAAGTGCACGACATAATGATTTGACTTATATGCATCATAAGATGATTATTACAATAAATTTGGTGAATATCCATTATCTTATGTAGATACAGAGTTAAATAGAAAAGAATTTTCTTGTTAAGAAAACTCAGGGGAGGAGCCAAGATGGCGGAGGAGTAGGACGGGGAGAACACTTTCTCCCCCTCAAATTCATCAAAAGAGCATTTAAACGTCGAGTAAATTCCACAAAACAACTTCTGAATGCCGGCAGAGGACATCAGGCACCCAGAAAAGCAGCCCAACTCTTCGAAAGGAGGTAGGAAAAAATATAAAAGACAAAAAAAGAGACAAAAGAGGGAGGGACGGAGTTCCGTCCCGGGAAGGGAGTCTTAAAAAGAGAGAAGTTTCCAAACACCAGGAAACCCTCTCACTGCCGAATCTGTGCTGAGCTTTGGAAGCACAGAGGGCAACATAAAAGGGAGGGGAAAAAAAAAAATAAACAATTAAAAATCGCGGATTGTGAGCCCTACGGTAACTCCCCCAGCGGAGAAGCAGCGCAGACGCCTGCACACGGCATTAGCAAGCGGGGGCTGGGCAGGGAAGTGCGGCGCGGGCTGTGTCCCTTAGAGTAAGAATCGGGCCGAATGTCCTGAGCGCTATCTGAGCGAAATAATTTGGGCTAGCAAACCAGACTGTGGGATATCTACCACGCGAAAAGCCAGCCCTAACCTAAGACACCGCCAGGCCCGCGCACAGAACAAAGGACTGAACAGAGATAGCCGGCTGCAGACCTTCCCCCTCCGGTGACAGGCAGCCAGAGCCGGAAGGGGGACATCGCAGCCCCAGAGAGACACTATCTATAAAACTGTAAGCAGGCTTCTTTGCTAACTAAAACTTCTTGGGGGTCTGGACGGTCAACATCTGCCTGAGAAGGTGCGCCGGTTTTACACCCAGATAACCGAGTGGCGGGGAGGCGATAAGTCGCAGCATTGGCGCCCGCCAAACACCTCATCACCTGAGCTGCTCGGATCTGGGAAGAACACAAAACGCAGGCCCAACCGAGTCTGCGCCTCTGAGGACTACCCGAGTGCCTGAACCTGAGCGGCTTGGACCTGGGAGCTCAGCCCAGGGCCGGCCTCTGATTGTTCCCGGCGGAACAACCTAGAGCCCAAGCAGTGTGGGCAGAGAGGCTACACGCGCCGTGAGCGGGGGCAGACCCAGTGTGGCTGAGGCACTGCGAGCGCACGCCAGTGTTATCTGTTTGCAGCATCCCTCCCTCCCTCCCCACAGCGCGGCTGAACAAGTGAGCCTAAATTAAAAAAAAAAAAAAAAAAAAATAGTGTCCTCAACCGTCCCCTTTGTGTCAGGGCGGGAACCAGACACTGAAGAGACCAGCAAACAGAAGAAGCTATAACAGAGGGAAACGCCTTGGAAGCTACAGGCCATAGATTAAAACCCTGTGGTTACTACGGATTACATAGGAAGGGGCCTATAGATCTTGAGAAATATAAGTCGGACTAAGGAACTGCCAAAAATGAACTGAACCCACAATACTCACAACAAAACCAGAGAAAGACCTAGATATATTTTTACTATTTTTACAATCAATCTTTCTTTCTTTTTTTTTTAATTAAAAAAAAATTTTTTTTAAGTCCTCTATTGTCCTTTAATTTTCACTTTTATAACTATTACTTTGCAAAAAAAAAAAAAGACCCTATTTTTTTTTTCTTCTTCAGCAAACTTCATATATATATTTTATAATTCTTTGACCGTGGTTTTTTTTTTTTTTTTTTTTTTTTCTTTTTCTTCTTTTCTTTAACATTGTATTTTTGAAATTCCAAACTCTACTCTAGATTTTTAATTTTAGCCTTTTGATATATGTTATCAATTTTGTACCTATAGTTTTTTTCATAATTTCTGTGACTTTTTTTTTCCTCTGTTTCTTTCTCTTCTTCTTCTATATAACATCGTATATCTGCAATTCCAAACTCTACTCAAGATTTTTAATTTATGCTTTTTGGTATTTGATATCAATTTTGTACCTGTATTTTCTTTAATTTTTGCCACATTGTTTTTGTTGGTTTGTTTGTTTTCTCTCTTTATTTTTCTTCTTCTTCTTCTTCTTCTTTTTTTTTTTTTTTTAACGTTGTATTTTTGAAATTCCAAACTCTACTCTAGATTTTTAATTTTTGCTTTTTGGTATTAGTTATCAATTTTGTACCTGTAGTTTCTTTATTACTTTCACGACCTTGTTTGTTTTTCTTTGTTCGTTTTTTCTCTCTTTCTTTTCCTTCTTCTTTTCATTAACATCGCATTTTTGAAATTCCAAACCCTACTCTAGATTTCTAATTTTTGTTTTTATGTATTTGTTACCAATTTCATACCTTTAAGAACCCAATCTTCAGGACCCCTTTTTCACTAGTGTATGAGATTACTGGCTTGACTGCTCTCTCTCCCTTTGGACTCTCCATTTTCTCCACCAGGTCACCTGTATCTCCTCCCTAACCCCTCTCTACTCTACCCAACTCTGTGAATTTCTGTGTGTTCCAGACAGTGGAGAACACTTAAGGAACTGATTACTGGCTGGATCTGTCTCCCTCCTTTTCATTTCCCCCTTTTATCCTTCTGGCCACCTCTGTCTCCTGCCCCCTTCTTCTCTTCCCTGTATAACTCCGTGAACATCTCTGAGCGGTCCAGTTGTGGAGTGCACATAAGGAAGTGACTACTGGCTAGCCCACTCTCTCCACTATTGATTCCACCTCGTCTCATTTGGGTCACCTCTAACTCCCTCCTCCCTCTTCTCTTCTCCATGTAACGCTGTGAACCTCTCTGAGTGACCCTCACAGTAGAGAAACTTTTCATCTTCAACGTAGATGTTTTATCAGTGGTGCTGTATAGAAGGAGAAGTTTTGAAACTACTGTAAAATTAAGACCGATAACTGGAAGTAGGAAGCTTAAGTCCAAACCCTGACTCCAGGGAACTCCTGACTCCAAGGAACATTAATTGACAGGAGCTCATCAAACGCCTCCATACCGACACTGAAACCAAGCACCACACAAGGGCCAACAAGTTCCAGGGAAAGACATACCAAGCAAATTCTCCAGCAACAAAGGAACACAGCCCTGAGCTTCAAGATACAGGCTGCCCAAAGTCACCCCAAAACCATAGACATCTCATAACTCATTACTGGACATTTCATTACACTCCAGAGAGAAGAAATACAGCTCCATCCACCAGAACATCGACACAAGCTTCCCTAACCAGGAAACCTTGACAAGCCACCTGTACAAACCCACACACAGCGAGGAAACACCACAATAAAGAGAACTCCACAAACTGCCAGAATACAGAAAGGACACCCCAAACTCAGCAATTTAAACAAGATGAAGAGACAGAGGAATACCCAGCAGATAAAGGAACAGGATAAATGCCCACCAAACCAAACAAAAGAGGAAGAGATAGGGAATCTACCTGATAAAGAATTCCGAATAATGATAGTGAAATTGATCCAAAATCTTGAAATTAAAATGGAATCACAGATAAATAGCCTGGAGGCAAGGATTGAGAAGATGCAAGAAAGGTTTAACAAGGACTTAGAAGAAATAAAAAAGAGTCAATATATAATGAATAATGCAATAAGTGAAATTAAAAACACTCTGGAGGCAACAAATAGTAGAATAACAGAGGCAGAAGATAGGATTAGTGAATTAGAAGATAGAATGGTAGAAATAAATGAATCAGAGAGGATAAAAGAAAAACAAATTAAAAGAAATGAGGACAATCTCAGAGACCTTCAGGACAATATTAAACGCTACAACATTCGAATCATAGGGATCCCAGAAGAATAAGACAAAAAGAAAGACCATGAGAAAATACTTGAGGAGATAATAGTTGAAAAGTTCCCTAAAATGGGGAAGGAAATAATCACCCAAGTCCAAGAAACCCAGAGAGTCCCAAACAGGATAAACCCAAGGCGAAACACCCGAAGACACATAGTAATCAAATTAACAAAGATCAAACACAAAGAACAAATATTAAAAGCAGCAAGGGAAAAACAACAAATAACACACAAGGGAATTCCCATAAGGATAACAGCTGATCTTTCAATAGAAACTCTTCAAGCCAGGAGGGAATGGCAAGACATACTTAAAGTGATGAAAGAAAATAACCTACAGCCCAGATTATTGTACCCAGCAAGGATCTCATTCAAGTATGAAGGAGAAATCAAAAGCTTTTCAGACAAGCAAAAGCTGAGAGAATTCTGCACCACCAAACCAGCTCTCCAACAAATACTAAAGGATATTCTCTAGACAGGAAACACAAAAATGGTGTATAAATTCGAACCCAAAACAATAAAGTAAATGGCAACAGGGTCATACTTATCAGTAATTACCTTAAACGTAAATGGGTTGAATGCCCCAACCAAAAGACAAAGACTGGCTGAATGGATACAAAAACAAGACCCCTGCATATGTTGTCTACAAGAGACCCACCTCAAAACAGGGGACACATACAGACTGAAAGTGAAGGGCTGGAAAAAGATTTTCCATGCGAATAGGGACCAAAAGAAAGCAGGAGTAGCAATACTCATATCAGATAAAATAGACTTTAAAACAAAGACTGTGAAAAGAGACAAAGATGGTCACTACATAATGATCAAAGGATCAATCCAAGAAAAAGATATAACAATTATAAATATATATGCACCCAACACGGGAGCACCGCAGTATGTAAGACAAATGCTAACAAGTATGAAAGAAGAAATTAACAATAACACAATAATAGTGGGAGACTTTAATACCCCACTCACACCTATGGATAGATCAACTAAACAGAAAATTAACAAGGAAACACAAACTTTAAACGATACAATAGACCAGTTAGACCTAATTGATATCTATAGGACATTTCATCCCAAAACAATGAATTTCACCTTCTTCTCAAGCGCACATGGAACCTTCTCCAGGATAGATCACATCCTGGGCCATAAAGCTAGCCTTGGTAAATTCAAAAAAATAGAAATCATTCCAAGCATCTTTTCTGACCACAATGCAGTAAGATTAGATCTCAATTACAGGAGAAAAACTATTAAAAAATCCAACATATGGAGGCGAACAACACGCTGCTGAATAACCAACAAATCACAGAAGAAATCAAAAAAGAAATCAAAATTTGCATAGAAACGAATGAAAATGAAAACACAACAACCCAAAACTTGTGGGACACGGTAAAAGCAGTCCTAAGGGGAAAGTTCATAGCAATACAGGCACACCTCAAGAAACAAGAAAAAAGTCAAATAAATCACCTAACTCTACACCTAAAGCAACTAGAAAAGGAAGAAATGAAGAACCCCAGGGTTAGTAGAAGGAAAGAAATCTTAAAAATTAGAGCAGAAATAAATGCAAAAGAGACCATAGCAAAAATCAACAAAACCAAAAGCTGGTTCTTTGAAAGGATAAATAAAATTGACAAACCATTAGCCAGACTCATCAAGAAACAAAGGGAGAAAAATCAAATCAATAAAATTAGAAATGAAAATGGAGAGATCACAACAGACAACACAGAAATACAAAGGATCATAAGAGACTACTATCAACAATTATATGCCAATAAAATGGACAACGAGGAAGAAATGGACAAATTCTTAGAAAAGTACAACTTTCCAAAACTCGACCAGGAAGAAATAGAAAATCTTAACAGACCCATCACAAGCACAGAAATTGAAACTGTAATAAAAAATCTTCCGGCAAACAAAAGCCCAGGTCCAGACGGCTTCACAGCTGAATTCTACCAAAAATTTAGAGAAGAGCTAACACCTATCCTGCTCAAACTCTTCCAGAAAATTGCAGAGGATGGTAAACTTCCAAACTCATTCTATGAGGCCACCATCACCCTAATACCAAAACCTGACAAAGATCCCACAAAAAAAGAAAACTACAGGCCAATATCACTGATGAACATAGATGCAAAAATCCTTAACAAAATTCTAGCAATCAGAATCCAACAACACATTAAAAAGACCATACACCATGACCAAGTGGGCTTTATCCCAGGGATGCAAGTATTCTTCAATATCCGCAAATCAATCAATGTAATACACCACATTAACAAATTGAAAAATAAAAACCATATGATTATCTCAATAGATGCAGAGAAAGCCTTTGACAAAATTCAACATCCATTTATGATAAAAACTCTCCAGAAAGCAGGAATAGAAGGAACATACCTCAACTTAATCAAAGCTATATATGACAAACCCACAGCAAACATTATCCTCAATGGTGAAAAATTGAAAGCATTTCCTCTAAAGTCAGGAACAAGACAAGGGTGCCCACTTTCACCATTACTATTCAACATAGTTTTGGAAGTTTTGGCCACAGCAATCAGAACAGAAAAAGAAATAAAAGGAATCCAAATTGGAAAAGAAGAAGTAAAGCTCTCACTGTTTGCAGATGACATGATCCTCTACATAGAAAACCCTAAAGACTCCACCAGAAAATTACTAGAACTAATCAATGACTATAGTAAAGTTGCAGGATATAAAATCAACACACAGAAATCCCTTGCATTCCTATACACTAATAATGAGAAAACAGAAAGAGAAATTAAGGAAACAATTCCATTCACCATTGCAACGGAAAGAATAAAATACTTAGGAATATATCTACCTAAAGAATCTAAAGACCTATATATAGAAAACTATAAAACACTGGTGAAAGAAATCAAAGAGGACACTAACAGATGGAGAAATATACCATGTTCATGGATTGGAAGAATCAATGTAGTGAAAATGAGTATACTACCCAAAGCAATATATAGATTAAATGCAATCCCTATCAAGCTACCAACAGCATTCTTCACAGAGCTAGAACAAATAATTTCACAATTTGTATGGAAAAACAAAAAACCTCGAATAGCCAAAGCGATCTTGAGAAAGAAGAATGGAACTGGAGGAATTAACCTACCTGACTTCAGGCTCTACTACAAAGCCACAGTTATCAAGAGAGTATGGTACTGGCACAAAGACAGAAATATAGATCAATGGAACAAAATAGAAAGCCCAGAGATAAATCCACGCACATATGGACACCTTATCTTCGACAAAGGAGGCAAGAATATACAATGGATTAAAGACAATCTCTTTAACAAGTGGTGCTGGGAACTCTGGTCAACCACTTGTAAAAGAATGAAATTAGAACACTTTCTAACACCATACACAAAAATAAACTCAAAATGGATTAAAGATCTAAACGTAAGACCAGAAACTATAAAACTCCTAGAGGAGAACATAGGCAAAACACTCTCTGACATACATCACAGCAGGATCCTCTATGACCCACCTCCCAGAATATTGGAAATAAAAGCAAAAATAAACAAATGGGACCTAATTAACCTTAAAAGCTTCTGCACATCAAAGGAAACTATTAGCAAGGTGAAAAGGCAGCCTTCAGAATGGGAGAAGATAATAGCAAATGAAGCAACTGACAAACAACTAATCTTGAGAATATACAAGCAACTCCTACAGCTCAACTCCAGAAAAATAAATGAGCCAATCAAAAAATGGGCCAAAGAACTAAATAGACATTTCTCCAAAGAAGACATACAGATGGCTAACAAACACATGAAAAGATGCTCAACATCACTCATTATCAGAGAAATGCAAATCAAAACCACTATGAGGTACCATTTCACACCAGTCAGAATGGCTGCGATCCAAAAGTCTACAAGTAATAAATGCTGGAGAGGGTGTGGAGAAAAGGGAACCCTCTTACACTGTTGGTGGGAATGCAAACTAGTACAGCCACTATGGAGAACAGTGTGGAGATTCCTTAAAAAACTGGAAATAGACATGCCTTATGATCCAGCAATCCCACTGCTGGGCATACACACTGAGAAAACCAGAAGGGAAAGAGACACTTGTACCCCAATGTTCATCACAGCACTGTTTATAATAGCCAGGACATGGAAGCAACCTAGATGTCCATCAGCAGATGAATGGATAAGCAAGCTGTGGTACATATACACAATGGAGTATTATTCAGCCATTAAAAAGAATACATTTGAATCAGTTCTAATGAGGTGGATGAAACTGGAGCCTATTATACAGAGTGAAGTAAGCCAGAAAGAAAAACACCAATACAGTATACTAACGCATATATATGGAATTTAGAAAGATGGTAACAATAACCCTGTGTACGAGACAGCAAAAGAGACACTGATGTATAGAACAGTCTTATGGACTCTGTGGGAGAGGGAGAGGGTGGGAAGATTTGGGAGAATGGCATTGAAACATGTAAAATATCATGTATGAAATGAGTTGCCAGTCCAGGTTCGATGCACGATACTGGATGCTTGGGGCTGGTGCACTGGGACGACCCAGAGGGATGGAATGGGGAGGGAGGAGGGAGGAGGGTTCAGGATGGGGAACACATGTATACCTATGGCGGATTCATTTTGATATTTGGCAAATCTAATACAGTTATGTTAAGTTTAAAAATAAAATTAAATTTAAAAAAAAAACAAAAAAAAACAAAAAGAAAACTCAGGATTTTCTCTCTTAACTTTCATATATAACATACAGCAATGTTAAGTGTACTTACAATGTTGTACATTACATTCTTACTACTTATTCTTCTTATAAATGAAAGTTTGTACCTTTTGACTACATTCATCCAACTACCTCTGGTAACCACAAAATCTGATCTTTTTCTGAGTCTGTTTCTTTGTTTTTAGGGTATAATTGACTTATAACACCGTGTTAGCTTGTTACACAGTGCAGTGATTCAATCCTTCTGTACATTTCAAAATAATCACCATAAGTCTAGTTATGATTTGCCACTGTACAAATATATTACATAATTATTGACTATATTGAGCTATTCCAATCCTGAAAGATGATGCTGTGAAAGTGCTGCACTCAATATGCCAGCAAATTTGGAAAACTCAGCAGTGGCCACAGGACTGGAAAAGGTCAGTTTTCATTCCAATCCCAAAGAAAGGCAATGCCAAGAAATGCTCAAACTACTGCACAATTGCACTCATCTCACACACTAGTAAAGTAATGCTTAAAATTCTCCAAGCCAGGCTTCAGCAATATGTGAACCGTGAACTTCCTGATGTTCAAGCTGATTTTAGAAAAGGCAGAGGAACCAGAGATCAAATTGCCAACATCTGCTGGATCATGGAAAAACCAAGAGAGTTCCAGAAAAACATCTATTTCTGCTTTCTTGACTATGCCAAAGCCTTTGACTGTGTGGATCACAATAAACTGTGGAAAATTCCTCAAGAGCTGGGAATACCAGACCACCTGATCTGCCTCTTGAGAAATGTGTATGCAGGTCAGGAAGCAACAGTTAGAACTGGACATGAAACAACAGACTGGTTCCAAATAGGAAAAGGAGTATGTCAAGGCTGTATATTGTGATCCTGCTTCTTTAACTTATATGCAGAGTACATCATGAGGAACGCTGGGCTGGAAGAAACACAAGCTGGAATCAAGATTGCCGGGAGAAATATCAATAACCTCAGATATGCAGATGACACCACCCTTATGACAGAAAGTGAAGAAGAACTAAAGAGCCTCTTGATGAAGGTGAAAGTGGAGAGTGAAAAAGTTGGCTTAAAGCTCAACATTCAGAAAACGAAGATCATGGCATCTGGTCCCATCACTTCATGTGAAATAGATAGGGAAACAGTGGAAACAGTGTCAGACTTTCTTTTTCTGGGCTCCAAAAACACTGCAGATGATAACTGCAGCCATGAAATTAAAAGACGCTTACTCCTTGGAAGGAAAGTTATGACCAACCTAGATAGCATATTCAAAAGCAGAGACATTATTTTGCCAACAAAGGTCCGTCTAGTCAAGGCTATGGGTTTTCCTGTGGTCATGTATGGATGTGAGAGTTGGACTGTGAAGAAGGCTGAGCGCCAAAGAACTGATGCTTTTGAACTGTGGTGTTGGAGAAGACTCTTGAGAGTCCCTTGGACTGCAAGGAGATCCAACCAGTCCATTCTGAAGGAGATCAGCCCTGGAATTTCTTTGGAAGGAATGATGCTAAATCTGAAACTCCAGTACTTTGGCCACCTCATGGGAAGAGTTGACTCATTGGAAAAGACTCTGATGCTGGGAGGGATTGGGGGCAAGAGGAGAAGGGGACGGTAGAGGATGAGATGGCAGGATGGAATCACTGACTCGATGGACATGAGTCTGAGTGAACTCCAGAGTTGGTGATGGACAGGGAGGCCTGGCGTGCTATGATTTATGGGGTCACAAAGAGTCGGACAGGACTGAGCGACTGATCTGATCTGATATGACCACATTGTACATTTCATACTTATGACTTATTTATTTGCAACTTGAAATTTGTACCACTTAATCTACCTCTGCTGGATCATCGAAAAAGCAAGAGAGTTCCAGAAAAGCATCTATTTCTGCTTTATTGACTATGCCAAAACCTTTGACTGTGTGGATCACAATCAACTGTGGAAAATTCTGTAAGAGATGGGAATACCAGAACACCTGATCTGCCTCTTGAGAAATCTGTATGCAGGTCAGGAAGCAACAGTTAGAACTGGACATGGAACAACAGACTGGTTCCAAATAGGAAAAGGAGTACATCAAGGCTGTATATTGTCTCCCTGCTTTTTTAACTTATATGCAGAGTACATCATAGGAAATGCTGGGCTGGAAGAAGCACAAGCTGGAATCAAGATTGCCAGGAGAAATATCAATAACCTCAGATATGCAGATGACACCACCCTTATGGCAGAAAGTGAAGAGGAACTCAAAAGCCTCTTGATGAAGGTGAAAGTGGAGAGTGAAAAAGTCGGCTTAAAGCTCAACATTCAGAAAATGAAGATCATGGCCTCTGGTCCCATCGCTTCATGGGAAATAGATGGGGAAACAGTGGAAACAGTGTCAGACTTTATTTTTCTGGGCTCAAAATCACACAGATGGTGACTGCAGCCATGAAATTAAAAGATGCTTACTCCTTGGAAGAAAAGTTATGAGCAACCTAGATAGCATATTCAAAAGCAGAGACATTACTTTGCCAACAAAGGTCCGTCTAGTCAAGGCTATGGTTTTTCCTGTGGTCATGTATGGATGTGAGAGTTGTACTGTGAAGAAGGCTGAGTGCCGAAGAATTGATGCTTTTGAACTGTGGTGTTGGAGAAGACTCTTGAGAGTCCCTTGGACTGCAAGGAGATCCAACCAGTCCATTCTGAAGGAGATCAGCCCTGGAATTTCTTTGGAAGGAATGATGCTAAAGCTGAAACTCCAGTACTTTGGACACCTCATGTGAAGAGTTGACTCATTGGAAAAGACTCAGATGCTGGGAGGGACTGCAGGCAGGAGGAGAAGGGGAGGACAGAGGATGAGATGGCTGGATGGCATCACTGACTCGATGGAGGTGAGTCTGAGTGAACTCCGGAGTTGGTGATGGACAGGGAGGCCTGGCGTGCTGTGATTCATGGGGTCACAAAGATTCAGACACGACTGAGAGACTGAACTGAACTGACTGAATCTACCTCATATATTCTTTCTTTACCCTATCTCACTCCCTTCATAGCTATGACTTGTTTGTTCTACATATTTAAAAGTCTGTTTCTGTTTTTTTGTTCATTTTGTTTTTTATGTTTCACATATAAGTGGAATCATACAGTATTTATCTTTTTTTGTCTGACTTATTTCACTTATTTGCTCTCTGCTGCTAAGTCACTTCTGTTGTGTCCGACTCTGTGCGACCCCATAGACGGCAGCCCACCAGGCTCCCCCATCCCTGGGATTTCCCAGGCAAGAATACTGGAGTGGGTTGCCATTTCCTTCTCCTATTTGCTCTCTAGGTCCACCCATATAGTTGCAAATAGTAAGATTTCATAATTTTTTAAATGACTAAATAGTATTCTAGTATGTTGTTGTTTTTTAGTCACTGTCAAATCTGACTCTTTTTGCGACCCCATTGTAACTCATAGGCTCCTAGGTTCATGAGATTTCCCAGGAAAGAATACCGGAATGCGTTGCCCTTTCCTTCTCCAGGGGATCTTTCTGACTCAAGGATCAAAGCCCGGTCTTCTGCATTGCAGGCAGATTCTTTACCACTGAGCTACCTGGGAAGCCAGTATTCCATATGTACCACATAGTCTTTATCCATTCATCTATTGATGGTCACTTAGGCTGCTTTCCTATCTCGGCCATTGTGAATATGCTGCAGTGAACATAAGGGTGCATACATATATCTTTTTCAATTAGTGTTTTCATTTTCTTTATATTAGTAATTTTCTTTATTAATCATGAATTTGGATGGTAGAAGTCCGTGTGTTAATGTAGGTTAGACTTTTTTTTTCCACCATGGTACAAGCTAAAACTAACCTCTCTCAAAGGAGCAAGATTTATCAAGAGACTGACTCAGAATAGGTAGGTGAGATTCATGCTGAGCCAAAAATGAAAAGCAATACACTTTACTTGTTTCAAATGTTGGTATACTAGCTTAAAATTACTGATGTTATAGCTTAGTCTTAGACAATATTTACCTGATTTATAAAATGATTTGAATATATATTTGTGGAATGTGAAAGAAAGTTCTATGGCCATGTATCCTGGGGTGGAGAAGGGGCTAAGAACTAGTTTACTGAGTTTACTAATTTACCAGGAGCATATTCATGCCCAAAATAATAAATTATAGCATTTGACTATGAAACACATGTTTAAAGCTACAAAGCAGTTTTAATGAAGCTCCAGACTGAAGATATTTAATTTGTGAGGTTATTTGGGGAAAAATTTACAGTATTAAATGCTTATCACTTGACAAAATAACAGGCTTCTCAGATTATTTCCCTTTTTGTTATTTTACAACTAATTTTTGTGATACCTACATATATGCAAATGTATAAAATAATAGTCCATTAACTCTCCAGATACCTGTAACACAATCTTAATAATTATCAACTTGTGCCCAGTTTTGTTTAAACTTACTTATACTCAGTCTTCTCCATTGAATTATTCTGAAACAAAAAAATCACATGGTCAAATATCCTATCATTTCCTCCATAATACAAAGTTCTTAAGATAATATATTCAGTTTTCCAAAATTTTTCCTTACGGTTATTTTTTGTGTTATTTGAGAAATATTTCCCTAACCCCAAATTATAAAGATCATCTCATTTTTTATAAAATTTATTTATTTTGATGTTTAATTGGCATACTAGTTGCCCAATATTATTTGTTGAAACTGTCATCTTTTTACCATGGCAGTATATTGCCACTTTTGACATAAGTCATAGATCCGTATGTTGTGGATATTAGCTGGATTCTTTATTCTGTTCTCTTGTCTCTCTGTCTTTCATTACCCATGCTATACTGTTTTAATTATTATATTTTATATTAAGTCTTATTTTGGGGCACAGAAAATCCTCACACCTTGATTTTCCTACATTGAATATATCGACAAGGTTGTTCATAATACTCTCTTGCATCCATGCTAAGTCACTTCAGTTGTGTCCAATTCTTTGCAACCCTATGGACTGTAGCCCACCAGGCTCCTCTGTCCATCGGATTCTGCAGACAAGAATACTGGAGTGGGCTGCCATGTCCTTCTCCAAGGGATCTTCCTGACCAAGGGATGGAACCTACGTCTCTTTGTCTTCCACGTCAGTAGATGGGTTCTTTAATACTAGCAACCACCTGGAAAGCCTGTAATACAATGCTCTCTTGGGATTCTCTGTTTTTTAACTTTTGAAGCATTGCAGGACCTAATGATGTTCCTTTTTCATTCCTCACAATGGTAAAATGTGCATTAACTCATCTTTATCAGCTTACTCAGAGTAATGTAGACTTTAGTATTATTTTCAAGTTACTGACTATGGGCTTTACTTTTGTGTGTTTACTTTCTAATTCTTTTTCTGACTTCAAATGAAATGCAGTTTTAAATACCATGCAGGGGGAAACAAGAAATTTTGAGGAATTAGGTAATAATTTTAAATGAACAATGACAAAAATACTACATAGTAAAATTTGTGAGATACTCTTAAAAATGGTACTTAGGGGAGATTATATAGCCTTCAATTTCATTTTAACTGCAACTCATGGTTTCATTTTTAAAAAATATTCTCTATTCCTTTAACTTCTAAAGATATAGGGAATATTCTAAATAATTATTTGTTTTGATCTCTAGCATGATTATTGATATATAAGATTACAGATAATATCCAGCATGTTTTCATCAGGATTTTTTCAACCCACTGAAATCTGTTGAGTGAGACTTGCTTTATAGCCCCTAATAGATAATCAAATTCTGTAAATGTTCACATATGTCGGGAAAAAGGTATATTTTCATTAATCTTTGAGTGTAGTGTTTACATCGGAGAAGGCAATGGCACCCCACTCCAGTACTCTTGCTTGGAAAATCCCATGGATGGAGGAGCCTGGTGGGCTGTGGTCCATGGGGTCGCTAAGAGTCGGGCATGGCTGAGCGACTTCAGTTTCACGTTTCACTTTCATGCACTGGAGAAGGAAATGGCAACCCACTCCAGTGTTCTTGCCTGGAGAATCCCAGGGATGGGGGAGCCTGGTGGGCTGCCGTCTATGGGGTCGCACAGAGTCAGACACGACTGAAGCAACTTAGCATAGCATAGTGTTTACATATTTTGTAAGTCAATATGGTCAAGTTTTAGTTTCAATTGTTATGTTTTTAATTTCTAGATATATTTGATATATTTTCATATATTCTGTGTTACTTTTTTAGTATTCACTGTGCATATTTGCTAAGTCACTTCAGTCGTCCCGGACTGTTTGTGACTCTATGGACTGTAGCCTTCTCCTCTGTCCATGGGCTCCTCTGTCCGTGGGATTCACCAGGCAAGAATACTGGAGTGGTTGACATGCCCCTCTCCAGAGGATCTTCCTGACCCAGGGATCGAACCTGCAACTCTTACATCTCCTGCATTGGCAGGCAGATTCTTTATCACTAGCAGCACCTGGGAAATCCGTAGTATCCAGTACTCTAACCAGATTTCAAATTTGGTTTATACCTCATAATTATTTTATACTTTATACTTAAAAATTGCTGTAGTTTCCATGTTTCTGCTTTTTGTGGTTTTGCTGCTTCTTGGTTATGGTATCTTATTTTCTCACATTATATTTAATCATGTGGTGCTTACTGGATTGGAAAATTGTTAGAAATAATTGGATGTCTAAGTTACTATGGGCTTCCCTTGTGGCTCAGCTGATAAAGAATCCACCTGCAATGCGGGAGACCTGGGTTCGATCCCTGGGTTGGGAAAATCCCCTGAAGAAGGGAAAGGCTACCCACTCCAGTATTCTGGCCTAGAGAATTCCATGGACTGTATAGTCCATGGGGTCACAAAGAGTCAGACATGACTGAGCAACTTTCACTTAGGTTACTATTACCATCCCACAGGGAGTCTTTTAATTTCCTTCTGCTGGGCACTTGGAAGGATTACCAGTTTAATCCAAGTGGATTTTTTTAATTAATAATATTCAGATTGTCTTATGATGATTTTATATAGCTAATGTAAAACTTCTTACTGTGAAGTCAAACAATGGAAGCAACTTTAAATAACGTTTTCACAAATGGCTATTTTAATTCAAATAGCTTTCATAGTATTAACTCAGTTATATGAAGAGCCATATAAAAAACACCATAATAATGTTACTGACAGCATGGATGTCAATAACTACTTGACTGTTCAAACACCACTTGTTTGAAATCAAACAAATCCATACAAATCAATCCCATCCCCTCACTGATATTTCTCTTTGTGTTTATATTAGCAAAGTTTATGAGGTATTATAAGTCTGTCTTTCCTGCTTGCAAAATGTTACAACTTCCTTCCTTCAGTAATCATCCAAAATTTTTTTTTCACATATAAGATATGTCTATGGTCAAATATGTTACAAGTGTACCATGAACTTCATTTTTCCTAACATTAAAACTAGACTTCAGCTTCACTACCTTCTCAACATTCCCCAGAATATATTCTATTCTTTCCAGTGTAATTCTACACCTTTTCTCTGAAAAGCACTTCTTTTATATTTACATGGAAAAAAAATCTGTTTTTAAAGAACTGCATTATTGTTTTCTTCCTCTCTTTATAGACAATTTACTGACTACCTCAGCCCAAATAAATTTACCCGCTTTTCAACCTCAAAGTTATAACAATTATACTATCATTTGACACTGACTAGTATTATTTAAGTTGTTCTAAGTACTTATCTTCTTTTCCCATGGGACTGTATACTTTTAAGGAAACAAGTTTGTCAAATGTTTGTTTTTAAAACCTTATGTGGTGCTTGCACATAAGAAAATCTTCAGGAATATTCGGCTAATTATAGAAAAGTGTACTATGATGGGAATCAACAGAATTACTAAGAATCAAAACTAAAAAATAGCAAAAGGGCCTAAAAAATGATCACCATTGATATATTTACCCTGATTCAAAAAGACTAACATCTATAATATTTTTTCCTTATTTTAATGATGGAAATTTTAATGTGTTAAAGTAACTGTTTTATTGATGCCTTTTATTGCCAAAATATAAAGACAACTCCTATGAGAGTTCCCAAATACTTCTATGCTTATGACTAATTCAACCACTTTAGAATTGTATTTCGTTACTAAGTACTTACTGTACTTGTAGTTGTTTTTGTGGAAGGAGTTGGCTCTGTTGTGGTCCAAGGAAACGCATGAATTATGACTGTTGTAGTGGCTGACAGCTGACTAGTTGTATTCCCACCTAATTCATCAGTAACTTCAATAAGTAGCTGGAACGTCATAGGGTCTTGAATCCCTTGAAATACATCATTCTGGAAATTCTGAGTGGTAGCCAGATAAGGAGGATCAACGCCTAGTCTCCAAAGTGTGAACTGATTGTTTGTATTTCCTGAAAATGATTAGGTAATAAAACAGAAATAAGACTACATGGCATATTATTTTATTTCTATTGTTGAAGTTCTTATTTAAAAATATCTTCCATGATAATATGTTTTCAACAGCTATAAAATATCTCATACAGGGTATCTTTTAAAAGAGCATAAAAGTGAATTATTTCAAATTATGTCTTACCTCCTACAATTGAATAGCTCTGCTGTCCCTGTGGAGAATCTTTGTCTGAACAGTTGAGATGAATAAAAGGAATATTAGTAGTGGAGTAAATCAGAGTTTCCAAAAGAGGTTCATCATTCATATTCTATAACACAAGAATATTATCTGTTTTAGATTGTGTCTTAAAAATCTCGCCATATGTAATCAATCGCTTGTTCAATTTTTATTATTCAGTATTTTCATCTTCACAATATTTCTCAGGTATCCTTTTACAATTTATCTTACTTATTTTACATGTGAAGACTATATTTAGGTGTTTCATCATGCAAAATTTGTTTTGATGTTACCCATCAATATAGTTTATTGCCTCCTCTTAATTTATGAGCAAGGAATCTATTTTTAATAAACGTCTATAAGCTACATAATATTTCTGGGGCAGGAACTCATGACAGTCATGAGATTATTAAGTTTTACAATCAAACTGAAATTTGTTATATACTCTAATTACTTCCCTTTAATCCAGATTCTATATGTCATCAGGTGGCGCTAGCAATAAAGAATCTCCTTGCCAGAGCAGGAGACATAAGAGACGCAAGTTTGATCTCTGGGTCAGGAAAATCCCCTGGAGGGGGGAATGGCAACCCACTCCAGTATTCTTGCCTGGAGAATTCCATGGACAGAGGAGCCTGGTGGGCTACAGTCCATGGGGTTGCAAAGAGTCAGACATGACTGAGCAACTAACATTTTCACTTTCTTTCGTATATCATCGTCTTATATTCAACATTTCTTCAAAAGGCATGCTCACTGTATAAAAGGAAGCATATTTCACCATTAAGAAGTGTTATTTATTAGAAATATTCATTTGTATTGATCCCAAGGAGTTTTTTGTCTGCACATTCAACCTACTATTTCTAGCTTTTCTTCAGAAGAAACTCAAAATCTATTAGAGCATGTGGCTTAAAGTTGAAACACGTGGAGATTCCAGCAATGAGATTGAAAAAAGAACTATATTATCTCTGGGAATGTTTAGATTCTAAAGTTCTTTGACTCAATAATCTAGGATAGAAAATATCTGATAAACTACTTGCCATTATTACAACCTCCTCCTTTCTTATAACAGATATTGTCATTCTATCCATGCCCCCATAAACATGACCTCAGAGATGTTATTAGAGTAGTCCTCAGTGAAGAGACTATCGATTCATCAGAATAGAATGTGATAGGCTCCAGTTTCATCCACCTCATTAGAACTGACCAGAAAGAAAAACACCAATACAGTATACTAACGCATATATATGGAATTTAGAAAGATGGTAACAATAACCCTGTGTACGAGACAGCAAAAGAGACACTGATGTATAGAACAGTCTTATGGACTCTGAGAGAGAGGGAGAGGGTGGGAAGATTTGGGAGAATGGCATTGAAACATGTAAAATATCATGTATGAAACGAGTTGCCAGTCCAGGTTCGATGCACGATACTGGATGCTTGGGGCTGATGCACTGGGACGACCCAGAGGGATGGAATGGGGAGGGAGGAGGGAGGAGGGTTCAGGATGGGGAACACATGTATACCTGTGGTGGATTCATTTTGATATTTGGCAAAACTAATACAGTTATGTAAAGTTTAAAAATAAAATAAAATTAAAAAAAAAAGAATAGAATGTGAAATGGAACCAATTTATGTCCTTGATTTAGGAAAATGAAGTGTCTAATATTATCTAGGCTCTCCTTTCTGCCTTTAGTAATATTTCTTGACTATTCTTGGACTCCTTTACCTTGAACAGTCAGTTTCTTAGAAGCCACCTGAGAGTACAGAGCAAATCCAGTCTTTTCTGTTTTTCTCTCCACTACAGTGCAGTTTGGTTTGTTGGGTTGCCCACTGGGGGCCACAAAGGGACACTTGCTAATACTTAAATGCTGTCCCACTAATTAAATACTAATTTCTTTAAGATTAAAGACTAATTTCTTTAATCTTTAAGATTAAAGATTCATATTTATCTGAAAATGAATCATTAGTCTCCTTCCACACTAGTTCAAAAACAGGAAAGATATTATTTATTCTTTCACAATTTCTCTATAACTGCTTTTGTAATAACTACAGCTAATATTTATTGAATGCATAATATGTGATAGACTCTAATTTACCTACATTAGTATATATTCAACAACCCAATGAAAGTGCAGTATTGTTATTCTAAAACAGAAGCTGAAAAGAGATGAAATAGCTCAGACAGCTATAAAGTGTGCAAGTGTCAGAATTCAAAAATAAGATTTTAACCTATGTGCTATACTGTCTATTTAAGATTGCATTCTACAATCATATCATTTTACACTACTCTGACACTAGCCTACTCTGTTTTGTGTTCTTTTCATTTTATTGAAGTATAATTGCTATACAATGTTGTGTTAGTTTCTGTTGTACCGCAGTGTGAATCAGCTATATGTATACATACATTCCATCCCGTGTACTCTTTAAAAGATATTCTGAGTGATTTTAATTCATTAAAGGGGGACATTCCTTTATTTTTTTAATGCTGATTTGGTTTAAATACACTCTTAAAGCATTTCTGGATCTAAGAAATTATGTATTTTATGCTTTATAACTTCTTCATATATGATCTGAAGTGAAGTGGAAGTCACTCAGTCGTGTCTGACTCTTTGTGACCCCATGGACTATACAGTGCATGAAATTCTCCAGGCCATAAAAGTGGAGTGGGTAGCCTTTCCCTTCTCCAGGGGATCTTCCCAACCCTGGGATAGAAACCAGGTCTCCCGCATTGCAAGCAGATTTTTACCAGCTGAGCCAAAAGGGATCTGAAATTTTTATAAAATCCCAAATAGGTTTGGCTATTCAAATACTATTTTTCTTTAGACCAACATATTTTAAACACTTTAAATTGAAAATTACCTATAAAATGCACTTTAAATACAAATATAGGTGTTTATGTAGATGGGGAAACAGTGGCTGACTTTATTTTTGGGGCTCTAAAATCATTGCAGATGGTGACTGCAGCCATGAAATTAAAAGATACTTACTCCTTGGAAGGAAACTTATGACCAACCTAGACAGCATATTAAAAACCAGAGATGTTACTTTGCCAACAAAGGTCCATCTGGTCAAAGCTATGGTTTTTCCAGTAGTCATGCATGGATGTGACAGTTGGACTGTGAAGAGAGCTGAGCACCGAAGAATTGATGCTTTTGAACTGTGGTGTTGAATAAGACTTTTGAGAGTCCCTTGGACTGCAAGGAGATCCAACCAGTCCATCCTAAAGGAGATCAGTCCTGGGTGTTCATTGGAAGGACTGATGCTAAACCTGAAACTCCAATACTTTGGCCACCTCATGAAAAGAGCTGACTCATTGGAAAAGACCCTGATGCTGGGAAAGATTTAAGGCAGGAGGAGAAGGGGATGACAGAGGATGAGATGGTTGGATGGCATCATCGACTCAATGGGCATGAGTTTGGGTAAACTCTGGGAGTTGGTAATGGACAGGGAGGCCTGGCGTGCTGCAGTCCATGGGGTCACAAAGAGTCGGAATGACTGAGCAACTGGACTGAACTGAACTGATGAAAAGAAAAGTCATTGCCTAGGACTCGACCTAACTTTTCATTTTTATCTGTTAATTTTTTCCATTTTTGTGGAAATGAAAAATAATAGGTATACAGATATACTTGGGAAAAAATGCCTTTAAAAGGCTAGATATAGAAATGATATTGGAAGCACAAAAGAAAATATTGCAAAAATGGATACTAGATACACATAGTAAGAAGTAGGTGGAAATTATGCCAAAATAAACTTTTTCCATACCATTTTCTGTTTTATTGTATGTTCTTATAGTCTGATTTTCTCCTGAAGTATAATAAATAATTCAGAAAAACTTGTTTCTTTTTGGTAAGAGAAATATCATGTTAATACTCAGGTACACTGAACTCCACTCAGTCATTTCTAATACCATCATGTGTACATTTTATTCCAATTTCATATTAGCTTTAAGATCCATACTAGGAAGATGATATTCCTTCCATGTAATGGATGCTTACTAACCTAACTTTGGGTAAGTGAAGAGAGTCCTTCAGGGAACCATATTATCTGGACCAAGTGATCTATATAGCTTTTTTTCTTTTGGGAGTGAGACTGCTCAATTCTATAGATAATTTGATGCATATACATAAATCAATATGTAGTATATTTATGTAGCAATATACCCACTTGTGCATATCTATATCCAGTGGCTCAGATTCTATGATTGATGAATACCTAAGGTGATTTATTTAAATGCCCAAAACTGGAGTTCCTCACCTCTACAACTTTGCATAGTATGCTCTCTTCACAGAAAATTTCTTTCTTATTGGATTCATTCATTCACTTACCTTTTCTTCTATTTTAGTAGTACTCATTTGTGAAAATCCACTCCAATACTCTTGCCTGTTAAATCCCATGGACGGAGGAGCCTGGTAGGCTGCAGTCCATGTGGTAGCTAAGAGTCAGACACGACTAAGTGACTTCACTTTCACTTTTCTCTTGCATGCATTGGAGAAGGAAATGGCAACCCACTCCAATGTTCTTGCCTGGAGAATCCCAGGGGTGGGGGAGCTTGGTGGGCTGCCATCTATGGGGTCACACAGAGTCGGACACAACTGTAGTGACTTAGCAGCAGCAGCAGAATTTATGAAAATAGATATACTTGACTTCTAATAATATTGATTTGAATATGCAGTAGCTCTTTCATAAAAATTATATAGGAAAATATATTACTTTAAAGTGTCTCATTCTAAAGTACACCAGTTAAAAACCCTGATGGTTTTATTCTGAATGTTTTAGCTTAGTACCATAACTGTAAGGATACTGTGAAATTATGCAGAGAAAACCAGAACTTAAAAAGAAAAAGCACTTTTTGGTTACTAAGGACAAGATCAAATGAAAAGGGCATGAGTTTATTAAATGTGTTGACATATTCTTTAATTTTACTGTGAAGTTTGTTACCTTTAAAAGTCAATCCTCCTCATAACTTTAGTGAGAAATTAGCAAACCTGAAGAGTAAAAGCATTACTAAGAAGGATAGAGGATTTAGGATCCACAGACAGTTCTCAGCTAGAAACGGTTTAAAAGCTTTCACAAAAAAAATTATATATGTCGTTTGTGGCTTTAATTTATTGGTGGCTTCCAAATTCATCACTTGGCGTTATGTTCTAGACCTGTAATTTTCAGCAGTCATTTTGATATCTCCATTGAGAAACATGTTGGAAGGAAGAATTCTTTTTTCTCCAACATTATTATGATGAGCCTTTTAGTTAGTTCTTAACATTGAGTACAGGAGACTCTGCCAAGCTTGAATCATCAGCTCCTATTTCTGGGGTGCTGTTTCTATGGCCTGACATTTAATATACAATGCCAGTGTTGCTTGTCAGAATAATTTTGGCCAAAGACCATTATTATCCTGACTGAGTCTCCAATTATGGAATAATGTAACACATTTACTGTTCTAAATGTCTCTAGTTAAAATATTAGAAATACAGTTATCAGATTATGGAAATTTTTTCAATACAAATTCTACAAGAGAGAGCAAAACTAAGTTTTGGCTGTTTGTACATTTCAAAGGTTGAGAATTATTAAACTTGTGGAATGGTAATGGCTGAACAAGAAATTCTTTTCACTAAGAAAAAAAGGATAGGTAATGTTTGACTTTTCCTGTTACTTGCAATATAAAAATGTAAGTAATAAGGCAGTTCAGATCAGTTCAGTTCAGTCGCTCAGTCGTGTCCGACTCTTTGCGACCCCATGAATCACAGCACGCCAGGCCTCCCTGTCCATCACCAACTCCCGGAGTTCACTCAGACGCACGTCCATCGAGTCAGTGATACTATCCAGCCATCTCATCCTCTGTCGTCCCCTTCTCCTCCTGCCCCCAATCCCTCCCAGCATCAGAGTCTTTTCCAATGAGTCAACTCTTCGCATGAGGTGGCCAAAGTACTGGAGTTTCAGCTTTAGCATCAGTCCTTCCAAAGAAATCCCAGGACTGATCTCCTCAGAATGGACTGGTTGGATCTCCTTGCAGTCCAAGGGACTCTCAAGAGTCTTCTCTAACACCACAGTTCAAAAGCATCAATTCTTCGGTGCTCAGCCTTCTTCACAGTCCAATTCTCACATCCATACATGACCACTGGAAAAACCATAGCCTTCACTGGACAGACCTTTGTTGGCAAAGTAATGTCTCTGCTTTTGAATATGCTATCTAGGTTGGTCATAACTTTCCTTCCAAGGAGTAAGCATCTTTTAATTTCATGGCTGCAGTCACCATCTGCAGTGATTTTGGAGCCTAAAAAAATAAAGTTTGACACTGTTTCCACTGTTTCCCCATCTATTTCCCATGAAGTGATGGGACCGGATGCCATGATCTTCGTTTTCTGAATGTTGAGCTTTAAGCCAACTTTTTCACTCTCCACTTTCACTTTCATCAAGAGGCTCTTTAGTTCTTCTTCACTTTCTGCCATAAGGGTGGTGTCATCTGCATATCTGAAGTTATTGATATTTCTCCCAGCAATCTTGATTCCAGCTTGTGTTTCTTCCAGCCCAGCATTTCTCATAATGTACTCTGCATAGAAGTTAAATAAGCAGGGTGACAATATATAGCCTTGACGTACTCCTTTTCCTATTTGGAACCAGACCATTGTTCCATGTCCAGTTCTAACTGTTGTTTCCTGACCTGCATAGAGATTTCTCAAGAGGCAGGTCAGGTGATCTGGTATTCCCATCTCTTTCAAAGTTTTCCACAGTTTATTGTGATCCACAGAGTCAAAGGCTTTGGCATAGTCAATAAAGCAAAAATAGATGTTTTTCTGGAGCTCTCTTGGTTTTTCCATGATCCAGCGGATGTTGGCAATTTGATCTCTGCTTCCTCTGCCTTTTCTAAAACCAGCTTGAACATCAGGAAGTTCACGGTTCATGTATTGCTGAAGCCTGGCTTGGAGAATTTTGAGCATTACTTTACTAGCATGTGAGATGAGTGCAATTGTGTGGTAGTTTGAGCATTCTTTGACATTGCCTTTCTTTGGGATTGGAATGAAAACTGACCTTTTCCAGTCCTGTGGCCACTGCTGAGTTTTCCAAATTTGCTGGCATATTGAGTGCAGCACTTTCACAGCATGATCTTTCAGGATTTGGAATAGCTCAACTGGAATTCCATCACCTCCACTAGCTTTGTTCGTCGTGATGCTTTCTAAGGCCCACTTGACTTCACACTCCAAGATGTCTGGCTCTAGGTGAGTGATCACACCATCCTGATTATCTGGGTCGTGAACATCTTTTTTGTACAGTTCTTCTGTGTATTCTTGCCACCTCTTCTTTCTATCTTCTGCTTCTGTTAGATCCATACCTTTTCTGTTCTTTATCGAGCCCATCTTTGCATGAAATGTTCCCTTGGAATCTCTAATTTTCTTGAAGAGATCCCTAGTCTTTGCTAGTCTGTTGTTTTCCTCTATTTCTTTGCATTGATCACTGAGGAAGGCTTTCTTATCTCTCCTTGCTATTCTTTGGAACTCTGCATTCAGATGTTTATATCTTTCCTTTTCTCCTTTGTTTTTTGCTTCTCTTCTTTTCACAGCTATTTGTAAGGCCTCCCCAGACAGCCATTTTGCTTTTTTGCATTCCTTTTCCATGGGGATGGTATTGATCCCTGTCTCCTGTACAATGTCATGAACCTCATTCCATAGTTCATCAGGCACTCTATCTATCAGATCTAGGCCCCTAAATCTATTTCTCACTTCCACTGTATAATCATAAGGGATTTGGTTTAGGTTGTACTTGAATGGTCTAGTGGTTTTCCCTACTTTCTTCAATTTAAGTCTGAGTTTGGTAATAAGGAGTTCATGATCTGAGCCACAGTCAGCTCCTGGTCTTGTTTTTGCTAACTGTATAGAGCTTCTCCATCTTTGGCAGCAAAGAATATAATCAGTCTGATTTCGGTGTTGACCATCTGGTGATGTCCATGTGTAGAGTCTTCTCTTGTGTTGTTGGAAGAGGGTGTTTGCTATGACCAGTGCATTTTCTTGGCAAAACTCTATTAGTCTTTGCCCTGCTTCATTCCGTATTCCAAGGCCAAATTTGTCTGTTACTCCAGGTGTTTCTTGATGTCCTACTTTTGGATTCCAGTCCCCTATAATGAAAAGGACATCTTTTTGGGGTGTTAGTTCTAAAAGGTCTTGTAGGTCTTCATAGATCCATTCAACTTCAGCTTCTTCAGCATTACTGGTTGGGGCATAGACTTGGATTACTGTGATATTGAATGGTTTGCCTTGGAAATGAACAGAGATCATTCTGTCATTTTTGAGATTGCATCCAAGTACTGCATTTCGGACTCTTTTGTTGACCATGATGGCTACTCCATTTCTCTGAGGGATTCCTGCCTGCAGTAGAAGATATAATGGTCATCTGAGTTAAATTCACCCATTCCAGTCCATTTCAGTTCGCTGATTCCTAGAATGTCGACATTCACTCTTGCCATCTCTTGTTTGACCACTTCCAATTTGCCTTGATTCATGGACCTGACATTCCAGGTTCCTATGCAATATTGCTCTTTACAGCATCGGACCTTGCTTCTATCACCAGTCACATCCACAGCTGGGTATTCTTTTTGCTTTGGCTCCATCCCTTCATTCTTTCTGGAGTTATTTCTCCACTGATCTCCAGTAGCATATTGGGCACCTACTGACCTGGGGAGTTCCTCTTTCAGTATCCTAATATTTTGCCTTTTCATACTGTTCATGGGGTTCTCAAGGCAAGAATACTGAAGTGGTTTGCCATTCCCTTCTCCAGTGGACCATATTCTGTCAGATCTCTCCACCATGACCCGTCAGTCTTGGGTTGCCCCACGGGCATGGCTTAGTTTCATTGTGTTAGACAAGGCTGTGGTCCTAGTGTGATTAGATTGACTAGTTTTCTGTGAGTATGGTTTCAGTGTATCTGCCCTCTGATGCCCTCTTGCAACACCTACCATCTTACTTGGGTTTCTCTTACCTTGGGCGTGGGGTATCTCTTTATGGCTGCTCCAGCAAAGCACAGCCGCTGCTCCTTACCTTGGACAAGGGTTATCTCCTCACTGCCGCCCTTCCTGACCTTCAACGTGGGATAGCTCTTCTAGGCCCTCCTGCGCCCGTGCAGCCACCACTCCTCCCAGTTAAAGCTAAATAAATTAAGATTATCATTAAGTAAAGATCATTTTCAATTTCTTGTTAGTGAAGAAAGCAAACTACCTATATTTTTATATTTGATAGTTATGAAACTATTGTTAATGTAGAAATTACAATTCTTGATAATATTATTTTTTATTTTATCTTCTGGACAGGTAATATTCTTTTAAGTGTAGAAAATGTATCAATTGTTAAAATAAAATTAATTAGTGGATCATTTATTCAGGTATGAACCATTTTCTTAATATAAATAGAAATTAATCAAAAAATGTCAAATGCAAATTTAAATTAAGCAAATTTTCTGATAGTAAAATGCTATGCTATCATGAGTACAGTACACTGATTCTTATTATTCAGAACAGAGTACTACATAAATAATAATGAAACTAATTATTCTGCAAGAGGAAATTGTAAGCTCCAGTGTCTTTAGACAGGACAGTCTCTCACAGAAATGTTTAAATCAGATATGAGGTTTTAATATCTAATTAAAAATAATAGCGAACTCTTTATATGAATGTTCATGAAATTCAGAAAGAGACAAATGAGGTTTTATATTATCCAGTGTTTTAAAAATCTTTCTCCTCGCAGGTGGATTAAATAAATTATGATAATAGGAAATAGCAAAGACTTTTTGGTAATTCCACAAACTGTAATCCTACAATGCAAGTATGTGACAAGTTTTTTAAGTTTTCACTTTGGTGTTTAAACATTTATACCCTCCACCCCAGTTCCACCCCCAAAAAAATAGAATTCTGTATTTATCAAGTGAGGCAAAGCTATTTGCAAATTTTCCAGTTTAAAAAATGATCAGTTCTAGTGATAAATCATGCTGTATTTCATTAATTATACTTTACATAATACCTGACAAGAACAAATCCATCTTCAAAAGTGAAGGACAATTATACCTTATAAATATTACAAATATAATAATTCTTGCTTTTATGTATTTCTCATTTGAGTTTAAGCATTCTTTAAATTTTTAGTTAACATAAACTAGTCTTTTTCCATTCTTGTTTAAATTATTCCTTAAACTAGTCAATTTCTGTTATATAGTGATTTAATGTTTTAGTTTTAAATATAACTTTAATAATCAAAATTAGTCTCTATGGCATAGTGCCTAAACTCAAGGAGCTTATTTCTATTAGGTTAAAACTGTGAAACATGAATAGAAAAACTCTGCTAAACAATGTGTTATTATTAAAGTTTAGAAGACATAGTGGTAATCGCTGGAAACACTTTATAGAAGAGATAAGGAGGCAATACAGTTCAGAAATTAAAGCCACAATCTCATAAAAATATTTGTGACTTGTTGGCATTTTGAATAATTGGGAAAGAAAACCTCTAGAAAATTAGGATTTGACTATGTAAGTTAGTGTTAGTCACTCAGTCATGTCTAGCTCTTCACGATCCCATGGACTGTAGCCTGCCATCTCCTCTGTCCATGGAATTCTTCAGGCAAGAATACTGGAGTGGGTTGGCATTCCCTTTTCCAGGGTATCTTCCCACACAGGGAGCAAACCTAGGTCTCCTGTATTGCAGGCAGATTCTTTACCATCTGAGCCACCGGGGAAGCCCCGAAAATAAATATATGTGCAGTTATCAGTTAATGGAAACCCAAAATATTTCATTAATTTTGAAAGAAGAAATTTAGAGATTGTCTATATTACAAGTCATCAACTTGTCTATACAGAAAATTCTGAGTTGAACTTTTATATTTATTTTAGTTATTTTATTTTTAATTGGAGGGTTATTGCTTAACAATATTGTGTTAGTTTCTGCCATAAATCAACATGAATCAGCCATAAGTATACATGTATCCCCTCCCTCTTTTACCTCCCTCTCACTTCCCACTCCATCCCATCCCTCTAGTTGTCACAGGGCACTGGATTTGAGCTCCCTGTGTCATATAGCAAATTTCTGTTGACTATGTGTTTTACATATGGTAATGTATATGTTTCAAAGCTACTCTCTCAATCTGTCCCTACCTCTCCTGCCCCGCTACGTCTGCCATCTACCTCTGTGTCTCCATTGCTGTCCAAGAGATGAGTTCATCAATAAATGCCATCTTTCCAGATTCCATATATATGCATTAACATATGTTGTCTTTCTCTTTCTGACTTACTTCACTCTATATAATAGGCTGTAGGTTCATCCACCTTATTAAAATTGAGTCAAAATGCATTCCTTTTTATGGCTGAGTCACATACCATTGTGTGTATGTACCACAAATTCTTTTTTTTAATTAATTAATGTATTTATTTATATAAATTGGAGGCTAATTACTTTACAATATTATATTGGTTTTGCCATACGTCAACATGAATCTGCCACGGGTGTACACATGTTCTCAGTCCTGAACCCTGCTCCCACCTCTCTCCCCATACCCTCCTTCTGGGACATCCCAGTACACCAGCCCCAAGCATCCTGTTTCCTGCATCGAACCTGGACTGGCGATTCGTTTCTCATATGATATTATACATGTTTCACTCAATCATGTCCAGCTCTTTGCGATCCCATGGACTGTAGCCTGCCATCTACTCTGTCCATTGAATTCTTCAGTCAAGAATAATTGCCTGAAGGGCCTTAGAAAGCATCACTACGAACAAAGCTAGTGGAGGTGATGGAATTCCAGTTGAGCTATTTCAAATCCTGAAAGATGATGCTGTGAAAGTGCTGCACTCAATATGCCAGCAAATTTGGAAAACTCAGCAGTGGCCACAGGACTGGAAAGTTTTCATTCTACAAGCCACAGGCCACAGTTTCATTCCAATCCCAAAGAAAGGAAATGCCAAAGAATGCTCAAACTACTGCGCAATTGCACTCATCTCTCACGCTAGTAAAGTAATGCTCAAAATTCTCCAAGCCAGGCTTCAGCAATACGTGAGCCGTGAACTTCCAGTTGTTCAAGCTGGTTTTAGAAAAGGCAGAGGAAGCAGAGATCAAATTGCCAACATATGTTGAATCAAGGAAAAAGCAAGAGAGTTCCAGAAAAACATCTATTTCTGCTTTCTTGACTGTGCCAAAGCCTTTGACTGTGTGGATCACAATAAACTTGGAAAACTCTGAAAGAGATAGGAATACCAGACCGCCTGACCTGCCTCTTGAGAAATCTGTATGCAGGTCAGGAAGCAACAGTTAGAACTGGACATGGAACAACAGACTGGTTCCAAATAGGAAAAGGAGGACATCAAGGCTGTATATTGTCACCCTGCTTATTTAACTTCTATGCAGAGTACATCATGAGAAATGCTGAGCTTGAAGAAGCACAAGCTGAAATCAAGATTGCCAGGAGAAATATCAATAACCTCAGATATTCAGATGACACCACCCTTGTGGCAGAAAGTGAAGAGGAACTAAAAAGCCTCTTGATGAAGGTGAAAGAGGAGAGTGAAAAAGTTGGCTTAAAACTCATCATTCAGAAAATGAAGATCGTGGCATCCGGTCCCATCACTTCATGGGAAATAGATGGGGAAACAGTGGAAACAGTGACAGACTTTATTTTTTGGGGCTCCAAAATCACTACAGATGGTGACTGCAGCCATGAAATTAAAAGACGCTTACTCCTTGGAAGAAAAGTTATGACCAACCTAGATAGCATATTGAAAAGCGGAGACATTACTTTGCCAAAAAAGGTCCATCTAGTCAAGGCTATAATTTTTCCTGTGGTCATGTATGGATGTGAGAGTTGGACTGTGAAGAAGGGTGAGTGCTGAAGAATTGATGCTTTTGAACTGTGGTGTTGGAGAAGACTCTTGAGAGTCCCTTAGACTGCAAGGAGATCCAACCAGTCCATTCTGAAGGAGGTCAGCCCTGGGATTTCTTTGGAAGGAATGATGCTAATGCTGAAACTCCAGTATTTTGGCCACCTCATGCGAAGAGTTGACTCATTGGAAAAGATTCTGATGGTGGGGGGGTTTGTGGGCAGGAGGAGAAGGGGATGACAGAGGATGAGATGGCTAGATGGCAATACTGACTCGATGAATGTGAGTCTGAGTGAACTCCGGGAGTTGGTGATGGACAGGGAGGCCTGGCGTGCTGTGATTCATGGGGTCGCAAAGATTCAGATACGACTGAGCGACTGAACTGAACTGAACTGAATACTGTATTGGTGTTTTTCTTTCTGGCTTACTTCACTCTGTATAATAGTCTCCAGTTTCATCCACCTCATTAGAACTGATTCAAATGTATTCTTTTTAATGGCTGAGTAATACTCCATTAGGTATATGTGCCACAGCTTTCTTATCCATTCATCTGCTGATGGACATCTAGGTTGCTTCCATGTCCTGGCTATTATAAACAGTGCTGAGATGAACATTGGGGTACACGTGTCTCTTTCCCTTCTGGTTTCCTTGGTGTGTATGCCCAGCATTGGGATTGCTGGGTCGTATGGCAATTCTATTTCCAGTTTTTTAAGGAATCTCCATACTCTTCTCCATAGTGGCTTTCCCACCAACAGTGTAAGAGGGTTCCCTTTTCTCTACATCCTCTCCAGCATTTATTGCTTGTAGACTTTTGGATCGCAGCCATTCTGACTGGCGTGAAATTGTACCTCATTGTGGTTTTGATTTGCTTTTCTCTGATAATGAGTGATGTTGAGCATCTTTTCATGTGTTTGTTAGCCATCTGTATGTCTTCTTTGGAGAAATGTCTATTTAGTTCTTTGGCCCATTTTTTGATTGGGTCGTTTATTTTTCTGGAATTGAGCTGCAGGAGTTGCTTTTATATTTTTGAGATTAATTGTTTGTCAGTTGCTTCATTTGCTGTTATTTTCTCCCATTCTGAAGGCTGTCTTTTCACCTTGCTTATAGTTTCTTTTGTTGTGCAGAAACTTTTAATTTTAATTAGATCCCATTTGTTTATTTTTGCTTTCATTTCCAATATTCTGGGAGGTGGGTCATAGAGGATCCTGCTGTGATGTATGTCAGAGTGTGTTTTGCCTATGTTCTCCTAGGAGTTTTATAGTTTCTGGTCTTATGTTTAGATCTTTAATCCATTTTGAGTTCATTTTTGTGTATGGTGTTAGAAAGTGTTCTAGTTTCATACTTTTACAAGTGGTTGACCAGTTTTCCCAGCACTACTTGTTGAAGAGATTGTCTTTTCTCCTTTGTATATTCTTGCCTCCTTTGCCAAAGATAAGGTGTCCATAGGTGCGTGGGTTTATCTCTGGGCTTTCTATTTTGTCCCATTGATCTATATTTCTGTCTTTGTGCCAGTACCATACTGTCTTGATAACTGTGGCTTTGTAGTACAGCCTGAAGTCAGGCAGGTTGATTCCTCCAGTTCCATTCTTCTTTCTCAAGATTGCTTTGTCTATTTGAGATTTTTTGTATTTCTATACAAATTGTGAAATTATTTGTTCTAGCTCTGTGGAGAATACTGTTGGTAGCTTGATAGGTATTGCATTGAATCTATAAATTGCTTTGGGTAGTATATTCATTTTCACTATATTGATTCTTCCCATCCATGAACATGGTATATTTCTCCATCTGTTAGTGTCCTCTTTGATTTCTTTCACCAGTGTTTTATAGTTTTCTATATATAGGTCTTTAGTTTCTTTAAGTAGATATATTCTAAGTATTTTATTCTTTTCATTGCAATGGTGAATGGAATTGTTTCCTTAATTTCTCTTTCTATTTTCTCATTATTAGTGTATTGGAATGCAAGGGATTTCTGGGTGTTGATTTTATATCCTGCAACTTTACTATAGTCATTAATTACTTCTAGTAATTTTCTGGTGGAGTCTTTAGGATTTTCTATGTAGAGGATCATGTCATCTGAAAACAGTGAAAGTTTAACTTCTTTTCCAATTTGGATTCATTTTATTTCTTTTCTGCTCTGATTGCTGTGGCCAAATCTTCCAAAACTATGTTGAATAGTAATGGTGGAAGTGGGCACCCTTGTCTTATTCCTGACTTTAGGGGAAATGCTTTCAATTTTTCACCATTGAGGATAATGTTTGCTGTGGGTTTGTCATATATAGCTTTTATTATGTTGAGGTATGTTCCTTCTATTCCTGCTTTCTGGAGAGTTTTTATCATAAATGGATGTTGAATTTTGTCAAAGTCTTTCTCTGCATCTATTGAGATAATCATATGGCTTTTATTTTTCAATTTGTTAATGTGGTGTATTACATTGATTGATTTGTGGATATTGAAGAATCCTTGCATCCCTGGGATAAAGCCCACTTGGTCATGATGTATGATTTTTTAATGTTCTGTTGGATTCTGACTGCTAGAATTTTGTTAAATATTTTTTCATCTATGTTCATCAGTGATACTGGCCTATAATTTTCACAACAGACAACACACAAATACAAAGGATCATAAGAGACTATTATCAGCAATTATATGCAATAAAATGGACAACATGGAAGAAATGGACAAATTCTTAGAAAAGTACAACTTTCCAAAACTGAACCAGGAAGAAATAGAAAATCTTAACAGATCCATCACAAGCACGGAAATTGAAACTGTAATCAAAAATCTTCCAGCAAACAAAAGCCCAGGTCCAGAGGGCTTCACCGCTGAATTCTACCAAAATTTAGAGAAGAGCTAACACCTAAACTACTCAAACTCTTCCAGAAAATTGCAGAGGAAGGTAAACTTCCAAACTCATTCTATGAGGCCACAATCACACTAATACCAAAACCTGACAAAGATGCCACAAATTCTTTATCCATTCATCTGTCGATGGACATATACATTGCTTCCATATCCTAGCTATTGTAAATGGTGCTGTGTTGAACACTGGGGTGCATGTGTCTTTTTCGATTATGGTTTCTTCAGAGTATGTGCCAGTAGAGGGATTGGTGGATCATATGGCAGTTTTATTCTTAGTTTTTAAAAGAATCTCCAAACTATTCTCCATAGTGATGACATCAATTTGCATTACCACCAACACTTGCAAGAGGGTTCCCTTTATCCAAAGCCTTTCCAGCATTTATTGCTTGTAGATTTTTTGACAATGGCCATTCTGACCAGTGTGAAGTGATATTTCATTGTAGTTTTGATTTGCACTTCTCAAATAATGAGTGATATTGAGCATCTTTCATGTTTATTAGCCATCTGTATGTCTTTGAAGAAATGTCTGTTTAGGGCTTCTGACCACTTTTTAATTGGGTTGCTTGTTTTTCTGGTTTTGAGCTGTATGAGCTGATTGTATATTTTGGTGATTAATCCTTTGTTACTTTCATGTGCTATTATTTTCTCCTATTCTGAGGGTTGTCTTTTCACTTTGTTTACAGTTTCCTTTGCAGTGAAAAAACTTTTTACCCTTCCCACTTGTTTTGTTTTTATTTCCATTTTTCTAGGTGAGCCGAACTTTTAGAATGTAGCTCCTCAAACCTTTTTCTAACCACTCAGGTCATCTCCCTGACTAAATTTGTACTTATGGTGCAAAAGCCTTATTATTTAAAAAAATTCAAATTAATATGTTAAAAAACCCAAAGGAGGGATATATAAACATATATACATAAAATATATGGAGAGCATGCTACAATAAACAAACAAACAAACAAAAATCACATTGTTATTGTCCAGTTTAGGAGCTTGAGAATTAGGTTTTTTGATCTCCTGCATACAACTATACCTTGTATATATATATATCTCCCACATGTGTGTGTGTGTGTATATATATATATGGCTGCTGCTACTGCTAAGTCACTTCAGTCGTGTCCGACTCTGTGCGACCCCATAGACGGCAGCCCACCAGGCTCCCCCATCCCTGGGATTCTCTAGGCAAGAACACTGGAGTGGGTTGCCATTGCCTTCTCCAATGCATGAAAGTGAAAAGTAAAAGTGAAGCGCTCAGTCATGTATGACTCTTAGCAACCCAATGGACTGAAGCCTACCAGGGTCCTCCATCCATGGGATTTCTCAGACAAGAGTACTGGAGTGGGTTGCCATTGCCTTCTCCAATATATATGGCTAATAAATTCTAATTTTAAAACACCTCCAAAACACTAACCTATATTTTAAAGACATGGTAAAGCTAAGTAGTGGAAATGTTTTTGTGAAAAGGCATGGATAAGGATCTTGTTTCTCAAAACAAAAGATAATATTACACTTACTATACCTATCGCGAGGAAGCTATAATCTCTGGAAAATAACATAAACCAAGATATGGAAAAGAAAGAGATCCCAGAAGCCATATGAGGTATAGTTGTATGCAGTAGATCAAATGACCTAACTCCCAAACTCCTAAACTGGACAATAATAATGTGATTTGTGTGTGTGTGTGTTTATTGTAGTGTGCTCTCCATAAATTAAAAAAATAAATTGAAATATAATTGCTGCATTGCCTGTACATAATTATATATATGAAATCAATCATAAGATTATCCACTGAAACTCACATTTATATACTTTTAAATATTGTTCTACTAATTGTGTGAAAACATGATAATATATGGCATTAGTCCCTAATCCCAAGAATCTAGCTATAAGATAAAATGATTTTATAGGAAATATATAGGAAACAAGTATACTAAATTATGAGGTACTGTTACAGGCTTTTGGAGAAGGCAATGGCAGCCCACTCCAGTACTCTTGCCTGGCAAATCCCATGGACTGAGGAGCCTGGTAGGCTGCAGTCCATTGGGTCGCTAAGAGTTGGACACAACTGAGCGATTTCACTTTTACTTTTCACTTTCATGCATTGGAGAAGGAAATGGCAACCCACTCCAGTGTTCTTGCCTGGAGAATCCCAGGGACAGCGGAGCCTGGTGGGCTGCCGTCTATGGGGTTGCACAGAGTCAGACACGACTGAAGCGACTTAGCAGTTATAGGCTTTTAAAAGACAGGGAGATAGTAGTTAGAAAAGAATTCTTACAGGAAGAAGGGGAAGAACATAGTTCAAAAATTTATAATAAGCCAGAAAAAATATAGGCATGTTGTTTTATTGTGCTTCATGTATACTTTATTTTTTACAAGTTGAAGGTTTATGGTAACATTGCATCTAGCAAGTCTATTGGCACCATTTTTCTAACAACATTTGTTCAATTCTAGTATCTGTGTTATGTTTTGGTAATTCCCGCAATATGTCCAACATTTTTTATTATTATATTCATTACAGAGGTTTGTGATCAGTGATTTTGATGTTACTGCTGCAAAAAAAAAAATTATGAGTTGCTGAAAGCTAAGTGGTAGGTTAGCAGTTTTTAGCAATAAAGTATTTTCTAATTAAGGATGTACATCATTTTTTTAAACTGTGCTATTGCATACTTAATAAACTACAATATAGTGTTAACATAATTTATATGTGTACTGAGAAACGTAACTTCATGCAATTCAGTTTATTGCAATATGCCCTTTATTGCCAATGTCTGAAACTAAACCCAAAATATCTCCAAGTCATGTGTATAGTTTCTTTGCTTTGTTTTGCCATTGTGAATGGTCTGATTAGTAATCCTCTCCATAATTGTGATTTGGAGACTTTATTGTTTATCTTCTCAAAGAACCAGCTTTTAGTTTTATTGATCTTTGCTATTGTCTCCTTTATTTCTTTTTCATCTGTTTCTGCTCTGATCTTTATAAGTCCTTTCCTTCTACTATGACCCACCTCCTAAAGTAATGGAAATAAAAACAAAAATAAATAAATGGGGCCTAATTAAACTTAAAAGCTTTTGCACACCAAAGGAAACTGTAAACAAGATGAAAAGACAACCCTCAGAATGGGAGAAAATAATGCTAATTAAAAAACTGACAAATAATTAATCTCCAAAATATAGGAGCATCTCATTCAGCTCAATACCACAAATACAACCCAATCAAAAAGTGGGCAGAAGACCTAAATAGACATTCCTTAGATGGCTAATAAACACATGAAAAAATGCTCAGCATCATTTGAGAAATGCAAATCAAAACTACAATGAGATATCACTTCACACTGGTCAGAATGGCCATTGTCAAAAAATCTACAAAACAAAAAATGTTGAAGAGGCTTTGGAGAAAGTGAGCCCTCTTACACTATTGGTGGGAATGCAAATTGATACAGCCACTATGGAGAATAGTATGGGGAGTCCTTAAAAAACTAGGAATAATACTGCCATGCTGCTGCTGCTAAGTCGCTTCAGTCGTGTCCGACTCTGTGCGACCCCATAGAGAGAAGCCCACCAGGCTCCCCCGTCCCTGGGATTCTCCAGGCAAGAACACTGGAGTGGGTTGCTGTTTCCTTCTCCAATGCATGAAAGTGAAAAGTGAAAGTGAAGTTGCTCAGTCATGTCTGACTCTTAGCGACCCCATGGACCGCAGCCCACCAGGCTCCTCCATTCATGGGATTTTCCAGGCAAGAGTGCTGGAGTGGGGTGCCATTGCCTTCTCCAAAAACTGCTATATGACCCACCAATCCCACTACTGGCCATGTACCCTGAGGAACCCATTATCAATATGCACCCCAATGTTCATTACAGCACTATTTACAATAGCTAGGACATTGAAGCAATGTATATGTCCATCGACAGATAAATGGATAAAGCATTTGTGAAACATAAACACAATGGAATGTAACTCAGCCAGACAAATGAATGTATTTAACTCAGTTAAAGTGGATAACCTTGCAGCCTATTATACACAGTGAAGTAAGTCAGAAAGAGAAAGACAAAAATCATAGATTAATGCATATGTATGGAATCTAGAAAGATGGTATGTATTGACTAACCTCTCTCTAGGACTGCAGTGGAGACACAGTCGTAGAAAGCAGACACAGTGCAGCGGGGCAAGGAGAGGGAGGGATGGATTGAGAGAGTAGCATTGAAACCTATACATTACTTTGCCAGTAGAAATTTACTGTATGATGCTAGAAGCTCAAATTCAGTGTTCTGTGATAACCTAGAGGGGTAGGATAGGGTGAGAGATGAGAAGGATTTTCAAGAGGGAGGGGCATACATATACCTATGGCTGATACATGTTGATATATGAAAGAAATACAATATTGTAAAACAATTATCCTCCAATTAAAAATAAATTAAAAATTAATATATGTCTAATTATTGATTAATGCAGGTATCCAAGTTATATCATAGAATTTGAATGCAAGAATTAAGTTAGAGATCATCTAGTTTAGAGTTCTCAAATTGTTTATTCTATAATTACCTGAAAATTTTAAAAACTAAATTTTTTAAGCTCCATGTTTAGAGATTCTACTTGTGTATCTTTTGTGAAATCCAAGAATCCCTGTTTTGAACAAGCTGCTTGTGTGATTGTGGTGTACACTATGCATGGGACCACTGATGCAATGAGTTGATAATTCTGGAAAATATGGTTGAGAATTTGATGAAAAGTTCTGAGTCAATAGGGTTCTAGATTCAAAACATAGTTACATATTACTAAGATTTTTCACTTTCTCAATTGAATTTTAGGACTAAGACTTTCTATTTATTGTTTATGTGCACGCCTTTTGTGAAGTGACAAAAATTTCAGTATAAGCTACATTTTGTGAATGCTTTATGGGTTTATTTTTTCTAATGCTATTACAATGGTTGACATTGTTATACCCTGAGCTTCCCTGGTGACTCAGTGGTAAAGAATCTGCCTACAATGCAGGAGACATGATTTCGTTTCCTGAGTTGGGAACATTCCTGGAGAAGGAAATGGCACCCGACTCCAGTATTCTTGCCTGGAAAATCCGATGACCAGAGGAGCCTGGTGGGCTACAGTCCATGGGATGGCAAAGAGTCAGATGCAAATTAGCAACTAAACAAGAACAATAATGTTATATGAATACAAGTTAAGATTTAATGTGGCATATTAAGCTAAATCAAGAACTATATTAGCAATGAAAGTGAAAGTCACTCAGTCGTGTCTGATTCCTTGACACTCCATGGACTATAGAGTCCATGGAATTCTCCAGGCCAGAATACTGGAGTGAGTAACTGTTCCCTTCTCCAGGATAAATGAGTTAGTGTGTGTTAGTCACTCAGAGGGTCTGACTCTTTGCGACCCACCAGGCTCCTCTGTCCATGGAATTCTCCAGGCAAGAATACTGGAGTGGGTTGCCATTCTCTTCTCCAGGGAATCTTCCCAACCCAGGGATTGAACCCAGGTCTCCTGCATTGCAGGCAGATTCTTTACCATATGAGCCACCATTAAAGCCCATATTAGCCGTGCTGTTATTAATACAAAACCTTTCATTTAGGATAAATCAAGTTTCAGTAGAGTGAATTATTTGTTGTTCCCACAAATTTATGCAATTGAATTTAGCTTCTAATTTTTACTAACTTTAATTCAAAATAAAATATTTCTTTTATATATATATGGCAAAATATTTAGGTAGCTGTTTAAAAAATAATCATCTGGAACATGCATCAAAATATCTCTTCAAGTTGAATATCATTATATTTTTAAATGATGTTTAAAAATCTCAAATGGAAACTCAGGAGAAAAATAAATGATGATCCTCATCAATTTAAAATTAATGACAGTGATGAATAGCTCTTAAACATTTTAATCAAAATGCAAAAATTTTACCCTGAAATATGCTTCAGTGCCTTGACTGCATACACCAACAATTAGCCTTCAAGTTTTTACAGAATCACCAGCATATATTAATTGCATTTAAGTAATCAAAAAGTCAACAGGCAATACTGGAGTGGGTAGCCTTTCCCTTCTCCAGGGGATCTTCCCAACCCAGGAATCAAACTGGGGTCTCCTGCATTGCAGGTGGATTCTTTACCAACTGAGCTCTCAGGGATCTCTGATAATGCTCAAAATTCTCCATGTCAGGCTTCAACAGTACATGAACTGTGAAATTCCAGGTGTTCAAGCTGGATTTAAAAAAGGCAGAGGAACAGAGATCAAATTGCCAACATCCATTGAATCATCAAAAAAAAACAAAAAAAAAAACAAGAGAATTCCAGAAAAATATCTACTTCTGCTTTATTGATTTTGCCGAAGCCTTTGACTGTGTGGATCAGAACAGACTGTGGAAAATTCTTCAAGAGATGGGAATACCAGACTACCTTACCTACCTCCTGAGAAATCTGTATGCAGGTCAAGAAGCAACAGTTAGAACCAGACATGGAAAAACAAACCGATTCCAAATTGGGAAAGGAGTACTGAAGGCTGTATATTGTCACCTTGATTATTTAACTTCTATGCAGAGTGCATCATGTGAAATGCTGGCCTGGATGAAGCACAAGCTGGAATCAAGATTTCCAGGAGAAATATCAGTAACCTCAGATATTCAGATGACACCACCCTTATGGCAGAAAGTGAAGAGTAACTAAAGAGCCTCTTGATGAAAGTGAAAGAGGAGAGTGAAAAAGTTGGCTTAAAACTCAACATTCAGAAAACGAAGATCATGGCATCCAGTCCCATCACTTCATGGCAAATAGATGGGGAAACAATGGAAACAGTGACAGGCTTTATTTTCTTGGGCTCCGGAATCACTGCAGATGGTGACTGCAGCCATGAAATTAAAAGATTCTTGCTCCTTGGAAGTAAAGCTATGACAAACCTAGACAGAATATTAAAAAGCAGAGACATTACTTTCCTAACCAGGGCCCATCTAGTCAATGCTGTGGTTTTTCCAGTAGTCATGTATAGATGTGAGAGTTGGCCTATAAAGAAAGCAGAGTGTCAAAGAATTGATGCTTTTAAAATGTGGCATTGGAGAAGACTCTTGAGAGTCCCTTGGACTGCAAGGAGATAAAATTAGTCAATCCTAAAAGAAATCAATCCTGAATGGTCATTGGAAGGACAGATACTGATGCTGAAACTCCAATACTTTGGCCGTCTGATACGAAGAACTGACTTGTTGGAAAAGACCCCGAAGCTGGGAAAGATTGAAGCAGAAGAAGGAGTGAATGACAGAGGATGAGACGGTTGTATGACATCATCAACTTGATGGACATGAATTTGAGCAAGCTCCAGGAGTTGGTGATGGACAGGGAAGCCTGGCATGCTGCAGTCCATGGGGTAGCAAAGAGTCAGACATGAGTGATTGAACTGAATTGAATCAAAAAGTCTACTTGAGCAGCTGCTCTGTATAGTGAACAGACAGTTTCTCTGAAGATCTGTGCTTCTACAAATAAATAGATTCTATTAGTTTGGTGTAAAAATAATTGTGGCTTTGCATTGTTGAACTTTGCTTTTGTATGTTGGAATACATTCTTAAATGTGGTTATGTTACACATCATTTTAATGTGCATTACTTCCTATGATTTTGCTAATGATTTATGACTTGCTGTTTATTTTATAGGTATTTTAGACTGAGGAAACGTTGTTAGACAAAAAACAAATTTGAGAAATATACTTATTCAAGTTCAAAATGGGTCATAAAGTGGCAGAGACAACTTGCAGCATCAGCAAAATATTTCACCCAGAAACTGCTAATGAATACAGTGCAGTGGTGGTTGAAGTTTTGCAAAGAAAAGGACAGCCTTGAAAATTATGAGTGTAGTGCCTGGTCATTGAAAGTTGACAATGACCAATAGAGAAAAATCATCAAAGCTGATCCTCTTATGACTATAGGAGAAGTTGCCTAAGCACTCAGTGCCAACCATTCTACAGTTATTTGTCATTTGAATCAAATTGGAAAGGTGTAAAAGTTTGATAAGTGGGCGCCTCAAGAGCTGACCAAAAATCAAACAAATTGTCGTTTTGAAGTGTTGTCTTCTCTTATTCTGTGTAACAATGAACCATTAGTTGGATTGTGATGTATGATGAAAAGTAGATTTTATACAACATCTGGTGTAGACCAGCTCAATGTTTGGATTGAGAAGAGGCCCCAAAGCCAAACTTGCACCAAAAAACTTATTTCTGTTTGGTGGTCTGCTACCCTTCTAATCCACTACAGTTTTCTGAATCCTGGTGAAACAATTACATCTGAGATGTATGCTCAGCAGATAGATGAGATGCACCAAAAAATGCAAGGCCTGCAGTAGGCATTTGTCAACAAAAAGGGCCCAATTCTTCTCTCCAACAATGCTCAACACATTGCACAATCAATGCTTCAAAAGTTGGACAAATTGGGCTATGAAATTTTGCCTCATTTGTCATATTCACCTGACCTCTCGCCAACTGACTACCACTTCTTCAAGTATCTCAACTTTTTCCAGGGAAAATGCTTTCACAACCAGCAGGACACAGAAAATGCTTTCCAAGAGTTTGTCAAGTCCCAAAGCCTGTTTTTTTATGCTATAGGAATAAACAAACTTATTTCTTGTTGGCAAAAATATGTTGATTGTAATGTTTCCTATTTTGATTAATAAAGATGTGTTTGAGCCTAGTTATAATAATTTAAAATTCAGGGTCCGAAAAGGTAATTACTTTTGTGCCAACATAGATAAAATACAATGATTAATGCATTGATGGCCTTTAAAGAATTAATATTTTATGATAAAGAGAGATAAACTAGAATTTAACTTTGTAAGTAAATGCTAAATCTGACAGTGACCATTTTGGTATGTGATCCTGAGACTCGTATTTGAAACCAGGAAAGCTGAAACTAAGATATTTATGTTAAGACAAGCTGCATGAAGGAGACTGTAGTAGTTTTTAGCAGGTAGTGAGTCTTTCTCAAAGCAGAGGTAAAAAGTCAACTCTTTTTGAAAGAATGCATTCTCAGTTTCATTTCAGTGCTACTTTATGGGAAGATTATTCACATATTAGTTAAAACCAAGTTCCCATAGAGGAAAAAAAGTCTAATAGTGAGCATTTGCTGATACAACCAATAAGAGGGCATTTCCAGTAGTTGCTTATTGTTGGCAGAGATCCTGACCCATTCTCAGTGCTTTTGGGCTTCCCTGATATTGTCAGAGTCCTATTCCACCCTAGAGCAGAATAGGCCTACCTGACCTTCCTTCTGTTGTTAGGTTGAAGTTCAAGAAATAATGCATCTGGGTTACTCTCTTCTGCTGGGTGGCCGCTATATAGTTCCTCAAGTCCTGGTGTTCTAAACAAGTTCATCTTCTTCTTAGAAGCTTTGAGAACTCTTCTTTGATTGTGTCTCATGTTATTTCCAAGGTTTATAGTGGTACTTAGCAAGGAGTAGGAAGAAAGGGGACTACACCATCTTGAGTTAATCTACTAGAAGTTTCCCTGGTGGCTCAGTGGTAAAGAATCCACCTGCCATGCAGGTGGCATGGGTTCGATCCTTGGTCTGGGAGGATCCCACATTCCACAGGGCAGCTAGGCCCATGTGCCACAACTATTGAGCCTGTGCTCTAGTGCATAGGAGCTGCAATTACTGAGCCCATATGTGTGCATGTTCAGCTGTGTCCAACTCTGCCACCCTACGGACTGAGGCCCGGCAGGCTCCTCTGTCCATGGACAGGCAAGATACTGGAGTTGGTTGCCATTTCCTCTTCTAGGGTATCTTCCTGACCCAGGTATTAAACCTGGGTCTCTCCTGCATTGACAGGAAGATTCTTTACCACTGCACCACCTAGGAAACCCAACTGAGCCCATGAGCTGCAACTGCTTAAACCTGCACACACTAAAGCCTGTGCTCCACAAGAGAAGCCACAACAATAAGAAGCTCACACACTGCGATTAGAGAGTAACCCCTGATCCCTGCAACTAGAGAAAAGCCCACATACCCTTGAAGACCCAGCACAGCCTAAATAAATAAATAAAATTATTAAAAAAGAAGAAGTTAATCTGCTACTTAGAAAATACCTTAATAACTAGTCTATTCTTCAGAACCCCCAGGCTAGGGAGAATATTCTGAAAGTTAGACGGAGTAGATTAATTTACAATCAGTTTCAGAGCACTCTTTGTCCACTTAGCAATTGTAAATTTCCCAGATAGTCACCAAAGACTTGATTAATTTTTCCTCTCTCTGGGAAAAAAAAAAGGTGAGAATAACAATTTTTTTTCTGTTACAGTAAGTCCCCTACATATGAATAAGTTCCCCTCTGAAATCATTAAGTCCAACAAATTTGGCCTATACAGCAGTACAGTACAACAGCTGGCACCTCTTAGCATTACCAGCTGCATCACTGCTGCTTTTGTGCTTGCTTCAGGACATCCTGGGCATGAAGTAAACACATTGTACAGTAAAGTGCACAGAAAATGTTGTAGAAGATCTATGCACAGGACAATATATGCCAGACATGTGAACTAGCTTAAGTGATTACACATGCAAACTCATGTTTGCATCTTTGAAAGTTCCCAACTGAAAGGTTCATATATAGGGGACTTACTACTGTTTTTATCTTTTCTCTATAAAATCATATTTTCTTCACCTTTCTCAAAAAGCTTGACTTAACATTATTGCCACAGATGCTGTTTATTTGTCATGAAATGATGGGACTGGATACCATAATCTTAGTTTTTTTAAAAAAAGTTGAGTTTTAAGCCAGCTTTTCCATTCTCCTCTTTCACCTTCAACAAGAGGTGCTTTAGTTCTTCTTCACTTTCTGCCATAAGGGTGGTGTCATCTGCATATCTGAGGTTATTGATATTTCTCCTGGCAATCTTGATTCTACCTTGTGATTCATCTAGCCCAGCATTTCACATGATGTACTCTGCATGGAAGTTAAATAATCAGGGTGACAATATGCAGCCTTCAATACTCTTTTCCCAATATGGAACCAGTCCATTGTTCCATGTCTGGTTCTCACTGTTGCTTCCTGACATGCATACAGGTTTCTCAGCAGGCAGGTAAGGTGGTCTGATATTCCCATCTCTTTAGGAATTTTCCACAGTTTGTTGTGATCCACACAGTCAAAGGCTTTATCATAGTCAATGAAGCAGAAGTAGATGTTTTTCTGAATTCCCTTTGCTTTTTCTATGAGCCAACAGATGTTGGCAATTTGATCTCTGGTTCCTCTCCCTTTTCTAAATCCAACTTGAACATCTGGAAGTCCTTGGTTCATGTACTGTTGAAGCCTAAGTTTGAGAATTTTGAGTGTGACTTTGCTTGCATATGAAATGAGTACAATTGTGTGGTAGTTTGAACAATCTTTGGCATTGCCCTTCTTTAGGATTAGAATGAAAACCTACCTTTTGGAGTCCTGTGGCCATTGCTGAGTTTTCCAAATCTGCTGGCATGTTGAGTGCAGCACTTTCACAGCATCATCTTTTAGGATTTGAAATAGCTCAACTGGAATTCCATCACCTCTACTAGTTTTGTTCATAATGATGTTTCCTAAGGCCCACTTGACTTCCCACTCCATGATGTCTGACTCTAGGTGAGTGATCACACAATCTTGGTCATCTGGGTCATTAAGATCTTTTTTTTTTGTATAGTCATTCTGTGAATTCTTGCCACTTCTTCTTAATATCTTATGCTTCTGTTAGATCCATACTGTTTCTGTCTTTTATTGTGCCCATCTTTGCATGAAATATTCCCTTGGTATCTCTAATTTTCTTGAAGAGATCTCTAGTTTTTCCCATTCTATTGTTTTTCTCTACTTCTTTGCATTGTTCACTTAGGAAGGCTTTCTTATCTCTCTTTGCTATTCTTTGAAACACCGCATTACATAATGTTATTTTGAGTTCGAAAAAAAAAAATCTGCATCTAACCATGTAGTGTTTCCTACTTGTACCATCCTATTCTTACAGAAGTTTCCAGATATCACCAAAGGCAAACTTCATCCTGCAATTAGTAGTCAATAATATCTTCCTTTGTTTTGCTTTCATGACTTTTGAAAGTGAGCACGTGCTGCGCTCTGTGCTGTGTTTAGTTGCTCAGTTGTGTCCAATTCTGTGTGACCCCATGGACTAGAGCCCGCCAAGCTCCTGTATCCATAGGGATTCTCCAGGCAAGAATATTTGAGTGGTTTGTCATGCCCTCCTCCAAGGGAACTTCCCAACCCAGGAATCGAACCCAGGTCTCCCACGTTCCAGACAGATTATTTTCTGTCTATGCCACCAGGGAAGCCCAAAAGTGAGCATAATAGTGGTATCCACTTTTGGAGCTTATTAACACTTAACAGCTTATTGTTAAGATTCATGTATATGACAGGGTCTTACTGTGAATTATTCACTTTTACTGCTCATTCAAATCATTCATTTTGCCCAATGTTCTACCTTATCATCAAGATCTTGAGTATTATTTAGTGATAGTCTTGAACATACTAATTATTCAAAAAGATAAGTAAAAGCAGGCTGCAGAAGAACAATGGTAAGAGTTATGAACCATGGATTACAAAAGTATCCAAGTCTGTGCACCTAATGTCCTATTTTATAAAATAAATGCAAAGGTCCTTTCAGATTTCTAGGAAAGTAAGAGGAATATCTTCTACTACAAACTGACTAAAATGCCGAATTTGAGCCTACTGAATTGAATTTATAAATAGAGGGAAGTCCCTAAATGCTATCCAATGAAAAGGAAACTAAAAGGCAGAGCAATAAGGATACAAACTCATTGTGCCCTGATCCTGGAGGATCATCAGATTTGCATAAGATCTAAATAGTAAGAATAGTAAGAATCTTGAAGTTAATGTCTGCACAGTGGGGATGGAAGAATATATCTGAAGCTAAATGAGGCAAAGAGTTGAAAGTGAAAATTCTGTGCAGAGTCGTAACTCATGAAACCTGGTAGTTTCATTTGGAGTAGAATACATACATTCTATCCACAGCAAGAAAACTTTTTTCTCCCTAGGCATCTGAAAGGGAAAAATGAAAAGTTTTTTGGAACAAATAAATACCACAACACCATATTTGTTCTGGTAGGGAGTTCAAATTTACCCTACTGTGGGAAATCTTGGTAAGATTAATATAAAATTGGATCCAGAACACATGATATTTAGAGAGTGCAGAGCAGAAATAAAGGCATATCTGTTCTAGAGAGATAATTTTACAAGACAGTCAGTGGACTTTCTATCAAAAAACAAAATCCCTGCAAAAAGATCAGTGCACAATGCAAAATAATAAAACACAAATATAAGTAATCCTCCAGCAAATGGTAATTATCTAGAAGGAACAATTAAAGTAAGTATTCTTAAATTGACTGAAGTAAATTTTAAATATAAACCACAAGGAAAGTATAAGGCCTTATGAAAAATATAAAATTTTAAAAGGTACAATTATTTTGCATCATTTCCTGTTTCATTTGGAATTAATAGTAAAAATCATGTAAAATATTTTATATAAGGATGGAGTTTATGCTAATTGTAGTTTATACTCTCACCATTGAACTTTACTCTGCCTTACTAATTATAAGCAAATAAAATGAATAAATAAATACCCAAAATGCAGAGATGATTTGTTTTCTCCCTATTTATCGGGAGACTCCTTACAACTTAAACAAGATATACCTTTACTTGAAAGAAAACATAAACAGTAACCCAAAATAACTTATAGTACAGGAAATCAATGAAAGTAATCCTATCTTTCCTTTGGAAAAATGGGTTATTTTTACAAAATGTATCAGACTGTGGCAGGCTTGCTAAGATAAAAAGAAATGACACTTGAGTTACTAATCAAATGATCCCTTTTAACTAATCATATTTTTTAATTAGGATGAAAAGCAGGACTATATCACTTAACTGGCATAGTGGGATTCAAAAGATATTCCTTTATTGTTTTTCTTCTTAGTTTATGGGATCAGTTTTCCATATGGTAATTGTAGTTCTTACAGGCAAGTTTGTATTTTGGCTTTCTTTCTTGTAAAGCACATGTTCTTGAGTTCTTGGAATCTGATTGAACATCCTCTCTCTCAGAGGATGCCCATAACGCCATTTTTATGTTATCTCCGGGGTTTATACACATACAGCCTCCAGCCAGAAACTGGACTTTAATTACTGTAAAAACTAGGGAGGGTTTTCCAATTGTGGGTGGGCATAGTCATAATTTTCCCCTTGCCTTTTTTTTCCACACTCATTCTTTGAGCCAAAATAGCAAAAGATGTAATAATAATGTTTCCCACCCATACTTTCATTATGCTGTTAAGATTTGCTGCATTGTAAAACGGAAAGTGAAATCATTTGGGCTAAACGACAACAGCACTGAAAATAGAAGCAAACTCATATTCTGGTTCAAACAAACAGCAAAAATAAACCTCCAAACCCTTCCGGCTTTATTTCTGCATTTTCTTATTTCAGCCAGTGAAGCAAAAGCAAAAACTCAGAAAGGAAAACTCTGTGTGGGTATACGTGTCCAAAGTTGTTGTCATCCTAATGTTCACATTCTCACGAGAAATCTGTTTCCATGGTGAGTGGATTTGTATGTCTGACACACTAATAGAAGATGGTATGAATGTTGACAGACTCAATAGAAAGCAAAATGGCACTGAAGCCAACATAAGAGTATCTGCTAAATCATAATCTGGAATTTCCTTTGTTATGGTCTGGCAAATGTCCCATTATCAAACTAGGGTAAAAATAGTAGAACTACTGGGGATCATCTGGTATTAACTTGTTCAGAACTTTTTTCCGTCTCTTATACTTCCAATGCTATAGCTCTTCCTTTTTAGTATATGACCCCATCTACATTAATGAAGTAATCAAGGACATTCAAGATTAAGCCACTTGACTTTCATCCTCTTAACATTCTTATGTCCTTTTGTCTATTTTTTATGAGAAATATTCTGCATATCTGTCATAGTTTAACTTTCATAAAGTACAATTTCAAAATAGCCCTAAAATTTAGAAGGGAAAGAAAACATTGTGGCTGTTTGTTGAATAAGGAAATGGAGAGCAAAGTAGTAAATGAGTTGGATAAGTTATCAAACAGGTCTTCTGTCTACCAGCCTACACAATCAGGAGTCAGAATTTTGGGTAAAATTCTGTATCTGTGGCAGGTTCCAGCATAAGAAATCTCTCAGTTCCTTGTAAAAATAGGAATAAAAACTGCCTAACTTTTAGATTTTGTGAGAATTAAAATATATATTGCATATAAAACATTTAGAAAAACACCTATGTTATCCTTAGTAAAAGTTAACTATTCTTATTTCCTGAAAGTAATTATTTAAAAAAAAATTGCCATACTAATACCCCTACTTTTTTTCCTTTTCCCATTTCAGTCTGTAATATCCTCCCCATTTGAATATTCTCCCCATTTAAATAATCTACCCGCTGTATACCTTGGATTTTTTCCTTTCTCTCTACCAGCATAATCAGACCTTCTAGTTCATCACACTTGTTTCACAGGTTAGGCACATATCGCTCAGAGAAGCTTGTGCTTTCTACAAGGAAACAAGGCACCTACCTGTAGGAGCAGACCAAAGTCTGAAGGGAACAGGTTCTCCCAAGGGAGCAGTGCTCTTTAATATCTCCATTTCTACACCCCAATTTATTAATCTGTATCCTGCCTTTTGGAGTTTTGCCCTAGAACTCTTCTTAAAATGAAGGCTTTGTCTCACTCTCTTCAACATGTAAAACTTTATTTCTTCTTATATCTCTGCCATCCACTATAATGAGCATATTGAGTTTCCTATTTTAATTCTGTTTTTTTCCATGGTTTTTCTTTTTTTATTTATTTTTAAATATAAATTTATTAATTTAAATGTAGGATGGGGAACACATGTATACCTGTGGCGGATTATGTAAAGTTTAAAAATAAAATAAAATTTAAAATCTTCAAAAAAAAAAAATAAATGTAGGCTAATTACTTTACAATATTGTATTGGTTTTGCCATACATCGACATGAAAATGCATTCTTTTTTTTCTGAGTGAGATGCCTTACCAAATTCATTTCAACTTGATTTCTCACTATACTTCCACCTAAATTCTTTCAGTTGGCTTCAATCATAACATCACTGCAAATCATTTTCAAATGCCTTCATCAGTTCAACCTATATTTTTCAAACTCTAATAATGAGTCATGGCCTCTGCTACACACTGAAAATGGAATGAGAAGAAGGTCTGGTCGATCTGAAGTTTCAGAGATCTTACTGGTGCCCTGTTGTTTAACAGTTGACTCTACATTCCTCCCCAAAGGACTAAAACTCTGATTCATAGAATTTTCCATATTCCATGGTGTGAATACTTCCACCATAACTGATGTCAGGTGACCTGCAAGACGTTACTGAAGGCAGAGTTGGGAAGAGACACTAACAATGCACTCTTGTGAACCAGTGTGAGCTGTCTCTAGCATCCATGAGCTTATGACTGTTAAAAACCCAAATAAATAAATAAATACTTACATACTACATAAATTCTGTGTCCAACTTTGATTTCTTACATAAGGAGATTTACAAAGAGCCTAGGTTAATTTTTCCATTATAGACCACGAATCCTCACAACAGTCATCATATGTTTGTTCCTTCCTCTTATTTTAGAAAAAAGTACAACTGTTTCTACAACTATTCTTTGGAAGTAAGTCACACTTTCATCTGTGAACAATTTGTTTTAAATTAATAAACTTTAAGGTTTAGAGTTAGACTCATTTAAAATCAGGTTTAGACTTATTTAAGTCTTAAGACTCAAAATAATTTGGCCACCCAATGCAAAGAACTGACTCATTTGAAAAGATCCTGATGCTGGGAAAGATTGAAGGCAGGAGGAGAAGGGGATGACAGAGGATGAGATGGTTGGAAGGCATCACCAACTCAATGGACATGAGTTTTAGTAAGCTCCGGGAATTGGTGATGGACAGGGAAGCCTGGCATGCTGCAGTCCATGGGGTGGCAAAGAGTTGGACATGACTGAGCAACTGAACTGAAGTGAACTGAAGGTTTAGAGAGGTGGCGCTGGTAGCAAAGAAACCACCTGCCAATGTTGGAGACATAAGAGACATGGGTTCATCCCTGGGTCAGAAAGACCCCTCGAGAAGGAAATGGCAAGCCATTTCACTATACTTGCCTGGGAAATCCCATGGATAGAGGAGCCAGTGGGCTATAGTCCATAGGGTTGAAAGAGTCGGACACGACTATAAAGTGATTGAAACCACAGTTTAGAGAAGTTTAGGTTTATGGCAAAATACAGAGCAAGGTATAGAGTTCCCACATAACCCTGTACCTGAACACATAAAACCCCTTCACAATTAACACCTTGCATCAGAGCTTCTGTCACATTCAAGGCACATATATAATGACACATCATTATCACCCTAAGTTCATAATTTATATTAGGGTTTACTGTTAGTGTTGTACATTATGAGTATGCAGAAAGTATAATGATAACTATTCCTTATGTATTATCATACAGAATAACTTTTCTGACCCCCAAAATCCTCTATACTCTATTCATCTCCCCCCACTATAAACCTTGACAACCACAGATACTTTTCCTCTATCTGTATTTTGTCTTTCCCAGAATGTCAAGTAGTTGGAATTGTATGGTATGTAGCCTTTTCATATTGGCTTCTCTCACTCAGTAATATGCATTTAAGTTTACTTTATGTCTTTTGGTTCAATAGCTCACTTCTTTTAGTGCTGAACAGTATTCCATCATCTGGATATTTCACAATTTATTTATCCATTCACATATTGAGGCATATCTTGGTTGCTTCAAGCTTTGACAATTATGAGTAAAGCTACTATATTCCAGATGAATTATTTCAAATGCTAAAAGATGATGCTTTTAAAGTGCTGCACTCAATATACCAGCAAATTTGGAAAACAGCAGTGGCCACAGGACTGGAAAAGGTCAGTTTTCATTCCAGTCCCAAAGAAAAGCAATGCCAAAGAATGTTCAAACTACCACACAATTGTGCTCATCTCACATGCTAGCAAAGTAATGCTCAAAATTCTCCAAGCCAGGCTTCAACAGTACATGAACCATGAACTTCCAGATGTTCAACTGGGATTTAGAAAAGGCAGAGGAACCAGAGATCAAATTGCCAACATCTGTTGGATCATTGAAAAATCAAGAGTTCCAGAAAAACATCTACTTCTGCTCTATTGACTACGACAAACCTTTGACTGTGCGGATCACAAAAGACTGTGGAAAATTCTTCAAGAGATGGGAATACCAGACCACCTGACCTGCCTTCTGAGAAATCTGTATACAGGTTAGGAAGCAACAGTTAGAACTGGACATGGAACAACAGACTGGTTCCAAATTGGGAAAGGAGTACTAGAGGCTGTATACTGTCACCCTGCTTATTTAACTTATATGCTGAGTACATCATGCAAAATGCTGGCCTGGATGAAGCACAAGCTGGAATCAAGATTTCCAGGAGAAATATCAATAACCTCAGAGATGCAGATGACACCACCCTTATTGCAGAAAGTGAAGAGGAACTAAAAAGCCTCTTGATGAAAGTGAAAGTGGAGAGTGAAAAAGTTGCCTTAAAACTCAACATTCAGAAAATGAAGATCATGGCATCCAGTCCCATCACTTCATGGCAAATAGATGGAGAAACAATGGAAACAGTGACAGACTTTATTTTCTTGGGCTCCGGAATCACTGCAGATGGTGCCTGCAGCCATGAAATTAAAAGACTCTTGCTGCTTAGAAGTAAAGCTATGACAAACCTAGACAGAATATTAAAAATCAGAGATATTACTTTGCTGACAAAGGTCCATCTAGTCAAAGCTATGGTTTTTCCAGTAGTCTGCATGGATATGAGAGTTGGCCTATAAAGAAAACAGTGCTGAAGAATTGATGCTTTTGAAATGTGGTATTGGAGAAGACTCTTGAGAGTCCCTTGGACTGCAAGGAGATCAAACCAGTCAATCCTAAAATAAATCAGTCCTGAATATGCATTGGAAGGACTGATTCTGAAGCTTTGGCCACCTGATGCCAAGAACTGACTTATTGGAACACCCTGATGCTGGGAAAGATTGAAGGCAGGAGGAGAAGGGATCACAGAGAATGAGATGGTTGGATAACATCACTGACTCTATGGACATGAGTTTGAGCGTGCTCCAGGAGTTGGTGATGGACAGGGAAGCCTGGTGGGCTGCAGTCCATGGGGTTATAAAGAGGCTGACATGACTGAGCAACTGAACTGAAACATCCATTTGCAGGTTTTCACGTGGAGATGTTTTCTGCTCCTGAGGAGGGCATGGCAACCCACTCCAGTATTCTTGCCTGGAGAATCCCCATGGACAGAGGAGCCTGGTGGGCTACACTCCATGGGGTCACAAAGAGCTGGACACGACTGAACGAATAAGCACGGCACAGGTAAGTACCAAAGAGAATGACTGTTCAACTGTAGTATAAGAGTATATCTAAGTTTTGTGCTATATGTTGAATGTCAAACTGTGTTCCAAAGTGTTTGTATCATTTTGCTTCCCTGCCAGCAGTGAATGAGAGTTCCCACCCACCACTCCACATCCTTGCCAGTATTTGGCATTGTTAAAGTTTTGGATTTTGACCATTCTACTTGGTGTGTAGTGGTATCTCAGTGTTATTTTAATTTGAAATTCCATAATGATAACATGCTGAACCTGTTTTCATATGCTTACTTGCTATCTATCTTCTTCAGTGAGGTGTTTGTTCAAGTCTTCTGGCCATTTTAAAATTAGGCTATTTGGTTTCTTCTAGTTGAGTTTTAAGAGTTATTTAGACAAATTATATAATAGTTATCTATTGGATATATCATTTTCAAAGAGACTCTTCCAGTATATAACTTGTCTTTTTATTTCCTTGACATTGTCTTTTGCAGAGCAGATATTTCTAATTTTAATTAAGTACAAGTTTCTATATTTCTTCTGTGGATCATATCTTATGTTATATCTAAAAGTCATCACCATACTCAAGGTCATTCAGCTTTTCTTCTGTATTATCTACTAGAAGTTTTATAGTTTAGGGGTTTAGTTTAGATTCATTTTAAGTTACTTTTCATGAAAAGTGTAAGGTCTGTGTCTAGATTCCTTTCTTTGCATGTAGATGTCAAGTAGTCTTTATCAAAGATCAGTCCAAAGGTTTACATCGGTCTATTCCTGACCTTTCTGTTTTGTTCTGTTGATCAATTTGTCTCTTTTTTCACCACTATCACACTATCTCACTTACTATAGCTTTATTGGAAGCCAGTTGTAACGGTCCTCAAATGTTGTCCTTATCCTCTAATATTGTGTTGGCTATTCTAAGTCTTTAGCTCTCCATATAAACTTTAGGATTCACGTTGTTCATATTCATAAAACAACTTTCTGGGATTTTGGTTTGGATTGCACTGAATCTATAAATCAAGTTGGGAAGAACTGACATCTTGACAATATTGAGTCTTCCAACCAAAACATTTTGTTTGTAGGTTTTAGTGCTAATAATTTCAGCAGCAAAATCCCTAAAAATAATAGCTACTGTCATTCTGAATACTGTAATAGATAAACTTTTTAGATGTATTAGTGTTAAAAGTATATGTTTAAGAGATTAGATTGTTCACTAATATCTGTATTATTTAAGCCACATTACTGTACTTTGTTTTTTGCTTTTATTTTACTCTCAATTATCTATTGCTTGTCTACATTATTTCTCAATGCATGTTCTAAGGAATGTACCTTTCCCAAGATACACCATAAAAATTTGGTACATGGAGGCACTTCGCTGGTGATTTGGTGATTAAGACTCTGAGCTTCCAATGCAGGGGTTGTGGGTTTAATCCCTTGTCAGGGAACTAGGATCCAACATGATGTGTGTAATATAGACAAAAAGAAAAAGATTCATGGAATGTGAGTTTGGAAACTACTATATAATATTACTTTCAACCCCCTCACAGATTCAAACTGCATTTTAGCCTATTAATACCCCATGAATTTGAGCAGAGGATAAAAAATGTTTGCTGTTACTGATTGTATATTTTCTTATATCTACCTTTATCTATCCATTCATCTATCTATATCACATTTTCTTTAGTTTTAAACTGATCATTGTTATTGAATTCTGGCCAAATTTTTCAAATAGCCTTTACCAAGATGTATGTTTATTATATTAACTGGTAAATAAACACGATATTGTAAAAGGTAGAGAGAATTTCAGTCTCTCTAATGGAACCATTCCATGAAACTTGTTCAAAACTCAAGTAGTTGTAGTAATAGGAAGAACAGACACTGAAATTTCCTTTGCATTTACTATATCCCCGGCACTCTTCTGGATATAAGCTAAGCTAAGCTAAGTCACTTCAGTCGTGTCTGACTCTGTGCGACCCCATAGACGGCAGCCCACCAGGCTCCCCCGTTCCTGGATCCTCCAGGCAAGAACACTGGAGTGGGTTGCCATTTCCTTCTCCAATGCATGAAAGTGAAAAGTGAAAGTGAAGTCTCTCAGTCGTGTCCGACCCTAACGACCCCATGGACTGCAGCCTACCAGGCTTCTCCGTCCATGGGATTTTCCAGGCAGGAGTACTGGAGTGGGGTGCCATCGCCTTCTCCAACTCCTAAAACCTTTTATGTGTGTACTATTGTTAGCACATGTTCCTTGTGAAGAAACTGAGGCCCACAGAGTTAAGTAAGTCTCTTAAGGTATATAGTCCATAAAGGCAAAATGTGATTAGTAACAAGTTTATCTAATACCATGATCCTATCTATGATTTTAAACATCCTTCTCAAAATAGAATGGACTAAGATGATATATGTGACTGTTATGGGTTGAATTGTGCAGCCCCCCAAATATATGGTCAAATACTTTTCCCTGGGTATCTGTGAATCTGATGTGTTTTTGGAAATAGAGTCTTTCAAATGTAATCAAGTAAAGACGAAGTCATATTGGAGTAGAGCAAGCACTTAATACAGTGTGGTATTGTAGGAAGAAGAGGAGAAGAAACACAGAAAAGAGATATATGAGAAGAACCATATATTAGGATGAAGGTGTAGATTGTAGAAATGTAGTTACAGGCTAAGAAAGGACAAGGATTGCTATTGACAGCAGAAGCCAAAAGAAAGGCATAGAACAGACTATCCCCTAGAGCATTCAGAGAGAACATGGCTCCGGGGACACCTTGTTTTCAAACTTCTAGTCTCCAAGCTGTGAGAGGGAAGACTTCTATTGCTTAAGCCACCTAGTCTGTGTACTTGATTGTGACAGTTATAGAAAACTAACAGCAGTGAACATGTATACTCAGTATTTCAATCTAATAGGATACACACATTGCTTATATTTGCAGAAATATAAGCAGAGTTATTAGGAAAGGTTAATATAGAATATAAATCTCACCCCCAAGATCACAATGTAATTTAACATAATTAAAACCATTTTCAAGTTAATGTATCTAAATTATTGATAACATAAAAGTTTTAATTGAGGAAATAAATATACATGTTTTCATTTAAAAATGGGTCATATATGCTTGTGTGTATGCTCAGTCATTTCAGTTGTGTCTGACTCTTTGAGACCCTTTAGACTGTAGCCTCCTCTGTCCATGGGATTCTCTAGGCAAGAATACTAGGGTGGGTTGCCATTTCCTCCTGCAGGGGATCTTTCTGAGCCAGGGATCCAACTGAGTCTCTTGTGTCTCTTGCACTGGCAGGTGCGATTCTTTACCTCTAGTGCCACCTGGGAAGCCTACTTGTTATCGCTTACCCTAAAATTTAAATTACATAAAAGATTTTTCATTTATCATAATAACATATTGTCAGAAATAAGTCAAGCGATTTATTTCTCCTCTTCTTGACCATGTAATACTTAGAGAAGACTTTTAAATTGGCAAAACAGGAAATGTCATTTTATATTCACTTTTATGTCTTTTATAATTTTTGTTTAAAGTAATTGTCAAATTATCTCTCTCAAAAAATTGTTTTCCCAGAAATACACTGGTTTCTTGTTTTATATATACATATATATGTATATGTATCGTACAAAACATCAAGTCATTGCTCTCAGGACTGTTACAGTCCAGTAAAAATAAAAGATGAGAGCGAATAAGAGACAATGTTCATCTCAAGAAGTTTATCCCATAAATCATATAATATTGGAATAAAAATCCCAATATCGGTAATACATTTTAGAATTTCACAAATATTTATCTCAATCTTTGTGATTTTGAAAGATTCATTTTTGTTGTTATTTTTGTTATATTTATTTCTTATTGTTGAAACTGAAATTATTATTGCTGAAATAATTATTAAATTTTATCCAGAAACTTCTGTGTTTCTCTTTATCGTTCACTAACACTGGAAAAATTATGAAGCAATTAGTTAAGCATGTACTTTTACATAAAATTAACTGATAAACATTTCTATTGATGATTTTTCTGAGAAAAAGTTTATGTAAATGTTTATGTACTTTTATAACCTAAAAAAACCATGAAAATGTGTCTTATAAAAAGGTTGTTGGTTACTCTCAAAGCCGCAGGAACGTAGAGATGGAAAGAATTTGTGAGAATTCCAACGATTTGGGAAAATCCAACTGTCATCCAGAAAAATTCCACATAAAGCACAGTAGGCTAAACTATGCTCCAGTAACAATTAAAGCATGAAATCTGATTGATTTAACATGAATAAGGTTAATTTTTGTCCATGTTACAATCGAACATTTTAGGTGGGTCTTCTTGGAGGTTCTTTTTCATGCAGTGACTTCCATCTTGTAATTTTTTTTTTTCATATTTAAAAGGTGGGTTTTGAAAATCACCTTGCAAAAGGGTAGTTAATCATATTGGAGTTTTCACAACCGGGCTTGGGGAAGGGGTTCAGCCTACATACAAATCACATGGCAGCAATATCACTGAAAAGTAGCCAGAAAATGTAGTCTTCTTGTGTACTCAGAAAACCAAACAGGATCTGGTGAGCAAAAGCAATGTGTCTGCCATTATCTCAACTACAAACTACACATTTGGGGAATCTTTGATAATTACAATGCTTTTCAGCTTCAGTAAGGTAAGTCTCTTTTGTATAAAATGAGAGAAGAAAAAATACAAGGTTTTCTCCAGCCCTCAAATTCTCATACTCAATGACATGTAAGTACTTAGGCTCTTTCCCCCACCCCTCAATTGGATTTCAGAATTCTAATTGAATTTGTAGTCATATATATATTCAGTAAATAATTAATGAAACATTATGCTTCAGTTCAGTCGCTCAGTCATGTCCAACTCTTTGTGACCCCATGAACCGCAGCACGCCAGGCCTCCCTGTCCATCACCAACTCCCGGAGTTACCCAAACTCATGTCCATTGAGTCGGTGATGCCATCCAACCATCTCATCCTCTGTCATCCCTTTCTCCTCCTGCCCTCAATCTTTCCCAGCATCAGGGTCTTTTCAAATGAGTCAACTCTTCGCATCTGTGGCCAAAGTATTGGAGTTTCTGCTTTAGCATCAGTCTTTCCAGTGAACACCCAGGACTGATCTCCTTTAGGATGGACTGGTTGGTTCTCCTTGCAGTCCAAGGGACTCTCAAGAGTCTTCTCCAACACCACAGTTCAAAAGCATTAATTCTTCGGTGCTCAGCTTTCTTTACAGTTCAACTCTCACATCCATACATGACTACTGGAAAAACCATAGCCTTGACTAGACAGACCTTTGTTGACATTCTGCTTAAATGCATAGAAAAAAAAAAAGAAGAAGAAGAAGGGCTTTCCTGGTGGCTCAGATCATAAAGAATCTGCCTTCCAATGCAGGAAACCCAGCTTTGACCCCTGGGTCAGGAAGATCCCCTAGAGAATGAAATGGCAACCCACGCCAGCATTGTTGCTTGGAGAATGCATGGACAGAGGAACCTGGCAGGCTACAGTCCACAGGGTCACAAAGAATCAGACACAACTAAGCATCTAATACACACACAAGAAAGAATTCAGAATTCAAAAACTTAACAAGTTAATAGAATAAAAAAATAAAGAACAGTTTTTACTAAGTCAGAAAGACTTTGATGACAAAATAGATATAAAAACTTTAGAACACTATGAAAGTATAATTGATTTTTATTTTTTCTTTAATTTTTTAAATATAAATTTATTTATTTTAATTGGAGGCTAATTACTTTACAATATTGTATTTGTTTTGCCATACATCAACATGAATCTGCCACGGGTGTACACGTGTTCCCCATCCTGAACCCCCCTCCCACCTCCCTCCCCGTACCATCCCTCTGGGTTGTCCCAGTGCACCAGCCCCAAGCATCCAGTATCATGCATCGAACCTGGACTGGCGATTCATTTCATATATGATATTATACATGTTTCAATGCCATTCTCCCAAATCATCCTACCCTCTCCCTCTCCCACAGAGTCCAAAAGACTGTTCTATACATCTGTGTCTCTTTTGCCGTCTCGCATACAGGGTTATTGTTACCATCTTTCTAAATTCCATATATATGTGTTAGTATACTGTATTGGTATTTTTCTTTCTGGCTTAGTTCACTGTGTATAATAGGCTCCAGTTTCATCCACCTCACTAGAACTGATTCAAATGTATTCTTTTTAATGGCTGAGTAATACTCCATTGTGTATATGTTCCACAGCTTTCTTGTCCATTCATCTGCTGATAGACATCTAGGTTGTTTCCATGTCCTGGCTGTTATAAACAGTGCTGTGATGAACACTGGGGTACACGTATCTCTTTCAATTCTGGTTTCCTCGGTGTGTATGCCCAGCAGTGGGATTGCTGGGTCATAAGGCAGTTCTATTTCCAGTTTTTTAAGGAATCTCCACACTGTTCTCCATAGTGGCTGTACTAGTTTGCATTCCCACCAACAGTGTAAGAGTTCAGAGATCTACTATAATTGTGTGGGTGAAATGGTTAATTTTAAGTGTCAATCTGACTGGGTCATGGGATATCCAGATATTTGTGTGTGTTTCTGAATGAGATTAGCATGTAAATTGTGAGACTGAGTAAAGCCTTCCCCAAAGTAAGTGAGTGAGCATCATCCAATGCATAGAGCTGAGTAGAGGAAAGAGAAATTGCTATCTTTGCCTGTCTGATAAGCTGGGACATGTTTCTTCTCCTGCTCTAAGACTGGGGCCTGTACATTGGTGCTTTTAGTTTTCAGACTGTCAAACTCAGACTGGAACTACACTCAGTTTTCCTGAGTCTCCAGTTTGCAGACATCAGAACATGGAACTCTACATCCTCCATGATCATGTGAGCCAGTTGCTTATAATAAATCTCATTATATAGAAAATAGATGGATGAATAAATGCACAAGAGATATAGATATATATACTTCCCTAGAAAACTCTAACAATGTTGTTTTTTTCCTTTTGTTTCCTTCAGCTTGAATTGTTTAAAATTTTTCTCAAAATGTGATCTCATACATCTTATAAATAAAATCTGTAGTAAGTTAGTTCTTTATGCTATATATTAAAGTTCTTTAAACCATGTCATATTTAGTACATGAAAGAAATTGATTTACAGTTTCAGTTTCATAATATAAATAATGCAAAAGTATTATGCTTTTTAAAATATGCAAGCTTAGTGATTTTCATGCTGTAGCATTATTCTATAATCTACAAAAAATAACATTTTGAAGTGCTTATCCATCATATTTAAATAGTTTCTGGCCTTTGTTTAATGGTTAAATGATAAAAATCCAAACTTGATCAAGTATATAGACTCAATACAACAATAATCTCCATCCTTTTTTCCCCAGCTCTGAAAATGCTTCTAGTTTATATGTTTACCCAACACTCATATGTTGCTTACTATGAGACAGTCGGTGCATTACAAATACTTTTTAAAATCTCATCTCTGCCTTCAGGGATAGGCAATGTTATTTTCATATTTTAATGACTAAGCAAGGTTTCAGCAACTTGCTCAATAAATTCAATAACATGTCCAATTTCACAAACACAGCTTATACACCATGGAATGGCATAAAAACATTTGGAAACACTGTCGTCTCTAAATGTATATGAATATAGTTTCTGGCTCCTGTGGTTAATAGACATTCAGTTTAAAAAGATATACAGGTCCAATATATTTCTTTGGGATCAAGAGCTCTCCAAGAGAAAAATAGCCATGGAGAAGCAATCAACTCTTGGTAATGCGTTGTCATCTCAAGTGATTATTTCTGTTTTTTCTAACACCTTTCTGTTATAAAAGTTAGTAAAATTTGCCTAACCAATAGACAGTTTATTTATAAAACCAGATAAATTAAGTGTGGCCATTTCCATGCTCTTGCATTCTAATTCCTTTAGAACTGGAATAGGTTCTAAAAGTTTGAATAGTCTTATAATCATATTCAGGGAAGGACAAAGATTAATCTGTATGTATTCCACTATTACTATTTTAGTGGTAAAGAAAATAGCTTATATATTTACATGTTCTAGAAATGAAGTAAGCATCTGGCCAGGGGAGAGCCACTGTACTCTGATTTGGAAAGACAGGGAATGTGCTTGGTAATAGTTTCTTCAAAAGAATCATGAAGAAGAGACGGTGATGATTTAGAATCTATTCTCTGAGGAAATATATCATGCGCTTTGCAGGAGACAAAACAGCCTTCGGTTTTGTAGGCACATTCTTGTCAGCGAGTACACAACGGTGCAATAGACACTGTATGACCGTGCTATGAAATTGTTTTTACTACTCTTTTTTTTTTTTTACATAAGTAAAAAAATTCCTGGTTTGTTGCACCTCAGATCCAAGCAGGAGTGTTACTTGTGAATATTGATTTCCTTACTTTGAGTGTTATATGTGCAAACATTTTGACTCTGGCTAGATAAAAGCACATTTCCTTTTAGCTATATTCTTTCTTTTGTGGTCACTTTCTAACTGATACAAAGCACAGACTAACAGTTGACTGAAGCTACCACTCAGGCAGGTCATATTCACCTGAAAGGACTAATGTTTCTATCTTTTCAAAAACTCGTTTCAGATATCATGTTCTAGCTCATAAATTGCCATTTGATGAGAAAACTTATTGAAACTTCTTTGGTACATCTAGTCTCAACACCATTCTTCAGTTTTCTAATATTAGTTTACTAGTATGGTTTCCTAGCTTTTTAGGTACTACATGGGACTCCTTGTCACATAAAACTGCAACTTGGTTGGAAGCTTATAATAACTTCTCAATCAGGACATTACTAAATGACGTCCAGCTTCTATCATTGTAATAAAATAGTGCCCTTCTAAATGTCAGGAGCATATCTAAATTTTTTACTACTGTCAACTTTGTTAAAATGTTCAGAACACATTGGTGATTTGAGACCAGGTGCCATGTAAACATTATAGTCACTAAATTCTGTTTTTATCATATAAATTATCTAATAAGAATATAGTGAAAACAAAACAAAGAACCAATATGTTATTTTCCACGTATGTTCCTTCCACAAAAGGCATCTCCAAATATGCCAATGTTACCTAGATGTTGTATGCAGATTCAGTATGAAGTAAACAGTACTCTTGCCTGTAAAATCCCATGGACGGAGGAGCCTGGTAGGCTGCAGACCATGGGGTCGCTAGGAGTCAGACACGACTGAGCGACTTCACTTTCACTTTTCACTTTCATGCATTGGAGAAGGAAATGGCAACCCACTCCAGTGTTCTTGCCTGGAGAATCCCAGGCGCGGGGGAGCCTGGCGGGCTGTCGTCTCTGGGGTCACACAGAGTCAGACATGAGTGTAGTGACTTAGCAGCAGTAGCAGCAAACAGTGTACAATGTGTTAATAATTAGTAACCAAATGATGTAACAATTAGCTAACTAACATAAAGCAAAACAGCATTGTCAGATCATCACCTGTAGGTAAGTCAGAAATAGACTCTATAACACAAGGAAGCAAACCTCCCCTGGCCCTGGAGTTACCTCACAGAGGTGTGCTGGCGGTACAGGTCACCCAGGCTCCCATCATTCCAGCTTACATTCCAGCTAGGGAACCGGGCATGAAATACTGTGCACTGGTGAAATTAGTACTCTACATATTGTGACCTTTTTCTAAAGAGTTTTAGATTGTACAGTCTAAGCTTATATTTAACCAAGTTTTATCTGTAAGATTTTTTTACAGTTCAGGTGTAGGTTAGAGCTCTCTTGAGAAATTTTGATTCTCTTTCTGCCAGAAATTCCTCAAAACGAAACTTTCAGGACCACTTTTTCTGCTAATGTCTAGTCTTGGGTTTTCTGATATCTAACAGTGTGCATAATTCAAACAGAATAAATTTGCTTTGAATTTCGGGAGCATGTTTTTCCACTTAATTTAATCCCAGGTCTAGATGAGCAAGCTTTGTTCCCTTCTGCAGGCCAGCATATTAAAATGTTCTTTCATTTTTGACCATTTTAAAGGCTCCATTGCTATAAGGGATTCCAATTCTCTGCCTTGTCCCCAAATTTTATTTCCTGTCCAAGTAGCTGTGAAAATGCAAGCTTTTCTTTATAGAGAATAAAATGGTTCCAGGACAATTGGCAGCTTTGAATAGCTTCTTCATTTTTTGCTTCCAAAAATTTCCCTTAATTTCTTTGGAGGTCAGTCTTCTAGCTTAAAGACTTATGTGTTAAATTTTATCACACATGTCAAGTTGTTTTGTGCCAGGGGATTCTTTGAGGGTATTTCCTTTATCTTACAGGTGAAATAGAAATAAATGGTAAACTGTATAGATTGGAATCCTACTGATCTGGGAACTCCTAGACTGAATAGCAGCAAGAAGCAGCATCAATTTTTTCTTTTACGGATTAATTTGTATTTTCTGTAATTTGCATTCTGAACAAATCTGTAGGTGTCACAATCCTGGAAGGAACATCCTTCATGATGATATCTTAGTGAGCTATGTGCACCCTAGCTAAGAATAATTGGTCCTGACTACAAACTCTTAGAGAGCAGAGAAGTGAGTTCAACTTTGAGTATAGACCTGACATAACAGTTCACACAATACTTGCATTTCATTTAAAAAGTAAGCCTTCTAGAAGTAATATACTAGAATTTGAAAGACATGTAGAATAGTAATAGATACAGAATAAAGTATAGGACATATTAAATTGAGAACACAATTTAGAAGCCTGGAAGCATATGTTACAGTGTATTTGTTGTTCAGTCACTCAGTAGTGTCTGACTCTTTGTAACCCCATGGACTGCAGCACGCCAGGCTTCCCTGCCCTTCACCATCACACAGAGCTTGTTCAAACTCATGTCCATTGAGTCGGTGATGCTATCCAACCATCTTGTCCTCTGCCGTCCCCTTCTCCTCCTACCTTCAATCTTTCCTAGCATCAGGGTCTTTTCAAATGAGCCAGTTCTTCGCGTCAGGTGACCAAAGTATTGAAGCTTCAGCATCAGTCCTACCAATGAATATTCAGGACTGATTTCATTTAGGATTGACTGGTTTGATCTTACAGCCCAAGGGACTCTCAAGAATCTTCTTCAACACCACAGTTTGAAAGCATCAATTCTTTGGTGCTCAGCCTTCTTTATGGTCTAACTCTCACATCCATATATGACTACTGGAAAAACCATAGCTTTGACTATATGTATCTTTGTTGGCAAAGTAATCTCTCTGCTTTTTATGGACAATAGTAGAGATTCATCTACTGAATAACAGTAGATGTCATTAGGTAATGCCTGTAACCTAGAGAGATTTTCTAATTTCCTTGGGGAGGCATGGTGCTTAGGATTTATCTTTCTATAAAACAGATAATAATTCTCTATAGGATGAGAATGAGATGAGTTATTCACTTCTTTCTAAAATGGTCCTAAAAATTTGGGGCTCAATTTTGTCAAAGTAAAAGCATGTCTCTACAACTTTTACTTCTATGGAACATAGCATGTTCCAACAAGCCAATTTATCCTCATGATGCTGTTTATTATCATAATTTATGAGTTCTCTTAGAATCATATGACCCAAGAAGTTAATTATTCCATAAAAAAAGAACTGCAGATGAACTAATCAATTGACAATAATAAATTTGAATCTGGCAATAGATGATGATGTCTATAAAATTAATCTCACTACAAAAGTTTGGCATATATTTTGAAACTTATTTATCTTGAAAGATATAGCAGGAGATTGTTTGCAAGCTTTTAGAGCATTTCACTGGGGAGTGTTTTTTTTTAAATTTTTTTATTGTATTTTTAAACTTTACAATATTGTATTAGTTTTGCCAAATATCGAAATGAATCCGCCACAGGTATACCTGTGTTCCCCATCCTGAACCCTCCTCCCTCCTCCCTCCCCATACCCTCCCTCTGGGTCGTCCCAGTGCACCAGCCCCAAGCATCCAGTATCATGCATCGAACCTGGACTGGCAACTCGTTTCATACATGATATTATACATGCTTCAATGCCATTCTCCCAATTCTTCCCACCCTCTCCCTCTCCCACAGAGTCCATAAGGCTGTTCTATACATCAGTGTCTCTTTTGCTGTCTCGTACACAGGGTTATTGTTACCATCTTTCTAAATTCCATATATATGCATTAGTATACTGTATTGGTGTTTTTCTTTCTGGCTTACTTCACTCTGTATAATAGGTTCCAGTTTCATCCACCTCATTAGAACTGATTCAAATGTATTCTTTTTAATGGCTGAGTAATACTCCATTGTGTATATGTACCACAGCTTTCTTATCCATTCATCTGCTGATGGACATCTAGGTTGCTTCCATGGCCTGGCTATTATAAACAGTGCTGCGATGAACATTGGGGTACACGTGTCTCTTTCCCTTCTGGTTTCCTCAGTGTGTATGCCCAGCAATGGGATTGCTGGATCATAAGGCAGGTCTATTTCCAGTTTTCTAAGGAATCTCCACACTGTTCTCCATAGTGGCTGTACTAGTTTGCATTCCCACCAACAGTGTAAGAGGGTTCCCTTTTCTCCACACCCTCTCCAGCATTTATTACTTGTAGACTTTTGGATCGCAGCCATTCTGACTGGCGTGAAATGGTACCTCATAGTGGTTTTGATTTGCATTTCTCTGATAATGAGTGATGTTGAGCATCTTTTCATGTGTTTGTTAGCCATCTGTATGTCTTCTTTGGAGAAATGTCTATTTAGTTCTTTGGCCCATTTTTTGATTGGGTCATTTATTTTTCTGGAGTTGAGCTGTAGGAGTTGCTTGTATATTCTTGAGATTAGTTGTTTGTCAGTTGCTTCATTTGCTATTATATTCTCCCATTCTGAAGGCTGCCTTTTCACCTTGCTAATAGTTTCCTTTGATGTGCAGAAGCTTTTAAGGTTAATTAGGTCCCATTTGTTTATTTTTGCTTTTATTTCCAATATTCTGGGAGGTGGGTCATAGAGGATCCTGCTGTGACGTATTTCGGAGAGTGTTTTGCCTATGTTCTCCTCTAGGAGTTTTATAGTTTCTGGTCTTACGTTTAGATCTTTAATCCATTTTGAGTTTATTTTTGTGTGTGGTGTTATAAAGTCTTCTAGTTTCATTCTTTTACAAGTGGTTGACCAGATTTCCCAGCACCACTTGTTAAAGAGATTGTCTTTAATCCATTGTATATTCTTGCCTCCTTTGTCAAAGATAAGGTGTCCATATGTGCATGGATTTATCTCTGGGCTTTCTATTTTGTTCCATTGATCTATATTTCTGTCTTTGTGCCAGTACCATACTGTCTTGATGACTGTGGCCTTGTAGTAGAGCCTGAAGTCAGGTAGGTTGATTCCTCCAGTTCCATTCTTCTTTCTCAAGATCGCTTTGGCTATTCGAGGTTTTTTGTATTTCCATACAAATTGTGAAATTATTTGTTCTAGCTCTGTGAAGAATACTGTTGGTAGCTTGATAGGGATTGCATTGAATCTATAAATTGCTTTGGGTAGTATACTCATTTTCACTATATTAATTCTTCCAATCCATGAACATGGTATATTTCTCCATCTATTAGTGTCCTCTTTGATTTCTTTCACCAGTGTTTTATAGTTTTCTATATATAGGTCTTTAGTTTCTTTAGGTAGATATATTCCTAAATATTTTATTCTTTCCGTTGCAATGGTGAATGGAATTGTTTCCTTAATTTCTCTTTCTTTGATTTACCTTTTTTTATACAATTTTAGAAACAAAGATAAATACTCTGTACTATAATTATTTCTATTAAAATTTTAAAATTACAAAAATATGATGGCAAGAAGAATGTTTAACAACATGTAAATATATCTATCGCATATTTTCAAATAAAATACCATATAAAAATGACATATATGCTATGATTTGAAATAATTTTCCATTACAGGAATTGCAAATATGTATAGTCTTTGTAATGATGCTTTTGAAAAAATACTTGAAGAGTTCAGTGATTAAAAGTTTAAGGACTGACTCTTCTTTTGATAGCCATGCTAATCTGAGGTTTATTAACCTCTGTGAATATCAGCCTCTTCACATTCGAAATGTGAATTTATATACATTCCCAAAAAATGCTTCAGAAAAATTGTGCCAATTTAAATTCCCAGAGAAGTGATTTTTCTATTTCTTATATTATTTCCAACACAAAATATCATCTACTTATTTTCTCTTTGCTAATTTAATATGCAGAAGTATATTAGTTTTCAAAAAATTTTCATTCTTTAGTTTACTTAGTAAAGTTGCCTTTCTTATGATTATAAAAATCTTATTGACTAAAGATATAAAAAATATTTTCTTTTGACTAAAGATATAAATATTTGAAATTCTGTTTTGAATGCTATGAATATATTTTTGTCCACTTTCTGTTTGCCTCTCAGTTTGCTTTCTGCTGTTTTTGAAATGCACGCAGTTTTCATGTTCCATAGTTAGATCTAGCTATCTTGGCCCATATGATGCCTCCTTGTTATAATACTTAGTAGAAGCCCTTCCTCAAGTTCAAGATTTTGTAAATGCTTACTTATTTTTCTTCATACATATATATATTTATTTATAGCTTATTATTTTGCATTTATTTCTCTAAGATTCCTATTTAAAATAACAAATAGCATTCATTTTTGCCAAAACTTTTTTGTTAGTTATTATAACACAGTTTGATAAGAATTTATCATTAACCTACTATCTTACATCTTGGATCCCAGATTTCCCAGTATGTTACACAGATATAGCTATATATCTATTATTTACTGGGAATATATCTTTTAATATTATAGTTTATAACATCTTTGTGTTTCTTTAAACAAATTATATTTGCTTTAGTATGCTTAGGATATCATAACAAAATTCTATATACTGAGTTGCTTAAATAGTAGAAGCTAGAAAGTCTAAGATCAAAGGCAAGCAGGTTTTAGTATCTTGTGAGAGTGCTTTCTGGCTTGCAGATAGTCACCTCCTTGCCATATCCTTACATGGCAGGGAGGGAAAATAAGCTCTCGGATATCTCTTCTAATAAGAAAATAATGTCATCAGACCAGGGCCTCATCCTCATGACCTAATCTAAAAGGCCTCATTCTCAAATGCTGTCACAGAGGGAATTAGGGCTATAACATATGAATTTTGGTGGGACACAAGCATTCAGTACATAACAATATTCATCATTCATTTTATAAAAGATACAAATTTTTATTGTTTGTTTTTACAGATGAAATTTAGATTTATTCATCTATTGTAATTTAAATAGTATTGTTATGTGTGCTCATCTTTTGTATGAGCTTCAGTCTTTCTTGGGACAAACTGTAGTATAAAAATAATTACATTGTACAGAGAATTTTGGCCTCAGTTTATTTTTCTGAGTAAAACATTTTTATACCTTCCTCTCAAAATTTGGTTGGAAGTACCCTTCTTTAGAGGAAGGGTATTTGAATTCAGTGTCAACGTCTTAGGCAAAAGTTTACCATACTATTTGATTGTGGGAAATGTATAGCATTTTTCCTAGTGCCAAGAAACCAGATATTCATTCCTAAGTGAATCTTTCTAGCCCCCCAAGAAATGTGAATGCTTTTAAAGCTGAAGAACAAAGATATTTTGTTCTATACCAATCCAAATATAAGAATTAGCAAACAAAATGAAAGTGGAAACAATCAGTTTTAGAAGCACAAATGCAAAAGACATCTATTGAAACTTGTAACTTAAAGTGCACTTGGAGTATATTACTGAAAGCTTACAGAAAGACTGCAGGTTCATTAGCTTATGATATCCTCTGAGTCATGGCTGAAACCACTCAAAGTACTTCATTAAATTTTTCTCCACAAAGATTTTTGGCCTGGTTTATCATGCTTTCCAGACATAATGATCCTATAGTGGGGATTGTGACACTGAGTCATGGGCTCCAGTAAGGATTTTAGCTCACCAAGAACACATGTGAAAATGTCTGCTGTGTAGGGGTATGCATAGACTCTAAACAGTGTTTGTGGTTTTAAATCATCTCATTAAATTCATTGCCTGCTTCATAGAATCTCCTGTTAGAATTCTTACTGCTCTCAAGTAGCAAGAAAGGGCACAAATAAAGTCATAATATAAAGAAAATTTAGCACTATCTATAAAAGAGAATTTCTCATTTTGTATAGTCCTACCAATATAAGTAGTGTACAGTCCTACCAATATTAGAAGTGTACAGAATTGTATTGATATGTCTTAAACCAAGTCAAAATGTTTTTACTTTAAATATTTAAATAGTATTTATTTATAGGTTGGAAGTTCTTGCCTCTATGGTTCATGTTTGTGAACTTCTAATCTCTCAGAATCTTCATTATGGAAAATATTAAAATATTGCTTAGGTGAAAACTAGAGAGGGATAGGGCAACCAAATGAGCATAGAAACAGAGTTTGTTTTTATTTAATATCAAACAGAGTGACCTCCTGAAACTCTAGAATATATGTGTGTTTCTTTATGAAACTATATGTGACAAGGGGATGATTCTTCCAACAACTTCTTACATAACAACTTTAGGTATCAGGCACTCTAAATAAAAGTTCCGATTTGTGTGTGTATGTTAGTCACTCAGTCGTGTCCAACTGTTTGTAACCCCATGGACTGTAGCCCACCAGGCTCCTCTGTCCATGGAATTCTCCAGGCAAGGATACTGAAGTAGATTGCCGTTTCCTTCAAGGAATCTTCCCAACCCAGGGGTTGAACACAGGTCTCCCGCGTTGCAGGCAGACTCTTTACTGGCTGAGCCATCATGGAAGACATCTGATTGTCTCAGATTTGTGAGACCATTAGATTCAGAATTCACACAAATTAGTTTGTATATAATGGCAGTTTTCTCATTGTGTGTTACCGTTTTTGAACCCATGTATCACTCTCTGAACTGGGTCCATGCTGAGGGGACTGAATTTAATCATTCATAATTTTCTCATTTTTAGTTCCCAAGAATATGTCTCCTAAGGGATAACGCTATTACAAGTAATGATTCATTCTTACCAGAACACTGACAGTCACCTGCGCTGTACTGTTTCTCTGTCTGAGGGGGTCATGAACAGCGTCATTATCCAAGTCTCTTATTCTCACATCTATCTTGTACTGTGTTTCAGATTCCCTGTCCAGTGAATCCAATAGCTTTATCATTCCTGACAGAAAAATGAAAGGAGAATGATTGTCCAGGATCACTGAATGTCAATTTATGCTAAATTATAAACTGTATGAATGAACTAATCATTATAATAACAAATGGGAATGAATTAATACAAATCAACTTTCATAGTCCCAGCATGCATATCCAACAGCAAAACCATTGTAGACATTAATTCACACACCATTTTAGTTACCCATTATGTATTCTTAGATACATGGATGACATACATGGGCATAGGCTTTCTGAAGATCTGTATACCAAAGATTCAGTGCTTTTCCTGTATGTATGGATACAGCTAACAAACCAAGGTAAATGTTTATAGGTAAAGAGAAAGCTGTTTAAAAAAAAAAAAGATTTCCACTATCAACTGTTTCTCAGTAAAATGCATTTTAAATGAGTATATATGATTTCTTTATTTTTTGTTACTGATACCAGCATTTTTACAGTACTTGTGTCTGGTCCAATGTAAAATTTGGGAGGTGATCCTAAATTTCCTCCACCAATTGTATGTTTTATATTATTAAAAAGCCAGCCTCCACCTGTAAATGTAAGTTTTCCAACTAGAGTATCAACTGGACTGTTTTCAAATACAGTGAAGGTAAATACCAATGTAGTTCCAATTGAATTTAATTCATTTATGCAACTCACCCTTATAATAACTGTAATAAATGCTATGAAGAAATAAGTACATAAAGATGTAACTAAGATGATCATGTGCCTTCCATAATTCTCATAGTTTCTTTTCTTTTTAATTAACATATAATATTATATAAGTATATAAGTTATACACATATATCTATATTATTAAGTTTTAGTTATTACATTATTACCTCTTAAATTATTAAACATTTGACAATAAGTTTAGGATTAAAACACTCTATTAACTGATTTTAAATGCCTGTCAGAACAATTACATTTTATAATATATTTATACATAATGGTACTATTGTGATTTAAAAATTATAGTTTCCAAAAGCAATTCAATTTCTAATTGAAATATGATTATAATACTTCAGCAGGACAATATAATAAAGAATATGAAGTGCAATTTCTATAAACATTAATATTAATATTTTCTCTATGGAAAAATAAATTAATTCCCTAAGATATCCTTTAAACAACAAATATTTAAGAAAAGTTCAACTTTGACATTGTCTTTAAATAGCTGCAACATGCTGTAATAGCATTTGGACATCATTCTCTCACTTACGTTCCAATTTTTATTTGGACTTTCTTATTTAAATAGCAGTGGATATGCACTAAATAAATTAATATAAGTAATAATTTGTATACTTTATTATACCAGATCATCAGAATACTTAAAAGTATAATAAATTTCTAATTTCTTAAATTACTTGTTATAAAATTATATTTTATATAACTAAAACATTTTAATATGTCAAACTAGTAACTTCTCACTTGAGACTACAGGACTTCCTTCAACAGATACTCTCACAAGTAATGTTTATTTGAATTGCATTTCTGCAAAAATAGCATTATTATACTCTAGATGTGTAGATCCAATCTGCAGATGAAAAATAATCACGTTGATATTTTTAAAAGTAAACACCATGTTGTCAGTTACATGAATCTGAAACTAAGACTTGTGAAACCTTTGGTAATAAAAAATAACTGAAAATAACATTCTTCAGCAATGGTATTCAGTGAGGATATATTTGATAGTAAGTAAATCATTGGATCACAACAGACTGTGGAAAATTCTGAAACAGATGGGAATACCAGACTACCTTACCTGCCTCCTGAGAAATCTGTATGCAGGTCAAGAAGCAACAGTTAGAACTGGACACGGGACAACAGACTGATTCCAAATAGGAAAAGGAATACATCAAGGCTGTATATTGTCACCCTGCTTATTTAAATTATAAGCAGAGTACCTCACAAGAAATGCCGGGCTGGATGAAGCACAAGCTGGAATCAAGATTGCCAAGAGTAATATCAGTAACCTCGGATATGCAGATGACACTACACTTGTGGCAGAAAGTGAAGAAGAACTAAAGAGCCTCTTGATGAAAGTGAAAGAGCAGAGTTAAAAAGTTGGCTTAAAACTCAACATTCAGAAAACAAAGATCATGGCTTCTAGCCCCATCACTTCATGGCAAATAGATGGGGAAACAGTGGAATCAGTGGCTGACTTTATTTTTTGGGGCTCCAAAATCACTGCAGATGGTGATTGCAAACACGAAATTAAAAGACCATTACTCCTTAGAAGGAAAGTTATGACCAACCTAGATAAGCATATTCAAAAGCAGAGACATTACTTTGCCAACAAAGGTCCGTCTAGTCAAGGCTATGGTTTTTCCAGTGGTCATGTATGGATGTGAGAGTTGGACTGTAAAGAAAGCTGAATGCCGAAGAGTTGATGCTTTTGAACTGTGGTGTTGGAGAAGATTCTTGAGAGTCCCTTAAACTGCAAGGAGATCCAACCTGTCAATCCTAAAGGAAATCAGTCCTGGGTGTTCATTGGAAGGACTCATGTTGAAGGTGAAACTCCAATACTTTGGCCCCCTGATGCAAAGAGCTGATTCATCTGAAAAGACCCTGATGCTGGGAAAGATTGAGGGCAGGAGGAGAAGGGGACGACAGAGGATGAGATGGTTGGATGGCATCACCAAGTCAATGGACACGGGTTTGGGTGGACTCTGGGAGTTGGTGATAGACAGGGATGCCTGGCATGCTGTGGTTCATTGGGTCGGGAGGAGTCAGACACAACTGAGCAACTAAACTGAACTGAACTGAACTGAGCGACTGAACTGAACTGAATGTGAATCATATATAATTTTAAGTTTTCAAGAAGCCATGTTACCATCACATCAACAGGCTAAAAAGGAAAGATAAAAAAATCAAATTCATAATAAAAGCTCGCAGTACACCAGAATTAGAGGAAAACTTCCTCAGCTTGATAAAGAATATATACGAAGAATTACATCTAACATCATATGCAGTAGTGAAAAACTCATAGTTTTCCCACTAGACACAAGGCAAGGATGTCCCATGCCATCCTTCCTTTTTGACATTGAACTGAATGTTCTAGTAGGCACATTTTTAAAAAGTAAGAAGAAACAGGAAAAAAATTGTGTTTAACAAAGTATTTTATTTAATAAAAATGTCTAAAATACTATCGTTTCAACTTGTAATAACAACCAAAATTTATTAACGGGATGTTTAACATGCATTTGTTTGTGTTAATTCTCTGAAATTCATTGTTTACTTCATACTTGTATCATATCTCAGTTCAGACAAGCCATGTTCTAGGTGTTCAAAAGCACAAGTAACTGATAGCTTCCATACCGGCAAGCAAAGCTTTATAATACAAAGTCTATAAATTTATTACACAACCTAAGATTGTATTACTATATATTATGGCAGTTTGTAATCATTATTTCATACTGTGAAAGTATACTGATAGCAAAACTAGGCTTCTATATATTTGATATGCATTTATTTATACTGATTCATTTGCCATACATTGTATTCTTCCTATTTCATACATCCTCTTCATAAATAACTGCTCTGATGTATAATTAAGATTCATAAAATGTAGTTGTCATAAATTTATTTGCATTCTTAAAAAGTGAATTAGCTATGAGTTAGTGTTAGCAAGAATAATCTCTCAGAAGCAAGCTTTAAATTGCAAGCTTTGAAATGCAAAAACAGAATTTGAGATCTACTCTGTGTGAGAGATCAAACATCTCACATAATCTGTTTTTCACTTTACTCTCCTGAGAGGGATGTGCAGGGCATCCATGATGCATTAAGAATCTTTCCTCAACAAACAGCCAACACCTATTAGGGAGGAAAGTTATGTGTAGCAATGAGGTGATAAGTTGGTGCAGAAAAGCATACGTGAAAAGCATTGTTTTCTTAGGATTCTAAGATGTTCTTACAATGCTCTAAGAATTATAGAAACCAAGTACTGTGAATGAATTGTCAAATTGGGAAAAAATGTTTCTGCATGAATAAAGTATAATATTACGTGTTTTCTAAACTACTTTTCAATGATAAAATTCTGTAGTCTATATTCTAATTAGGTAAAGAGAGGTGATGTGACGACCACTGAACCAGACTATTAGTTAAGAAGTTAATAATCCATAGAGGTAATGCTCCTGTTAATTTGCTGTGTGCTTTTTTTCATCCTATTTACATTAAAATAATATTAAAAATAGAAATAAATTGAGCACTGAAAAGAAATACAACAAAAAATAAGAAAATAACAGGTGCACAAAAATACATGAAAAGTCTATGTCCAAATTGGCAGTGCAGGAGACTGTAGAAACATCACTGCAAGTTGGTATTACAAGTGGTGAAAAAAATCAATGAAATCCCTACTTCACTTCAAACCACAATCAGTTCTCCTGTATTTAGAAAACTTATATATGAAAATCCTCTTGTTAAAATATTTACAGAAAATGAGATATTTTCCAGAATGTATTGTTTGAATCAGTAAGGAAAACAAATAAGAATGGATAAACTTTGTGTATCACACAAAGGAGAAACAAGTGTTTCAAGTTTTTTCACTCAATTGATTAATATATGAAGAAATATTTAGCCTCATGGCTAATCAGGCAAAAAATATGTTAAACTATGCAAGAGTACCTGTTATTATGAGAAGGATATTGATCAAGAAAATCCCTATACATTGCTGGTGAGAGTATAATGTGATACAACCAGTTTGGAAAATAATTTGGCACTGCTGCTGCTGCTGCTAAGTCTCTTTAGTCGTGTCCGACTCTGTGCAACCCCATAGAGGGCAGCCCACCAGGCCCCACCGTCCCTGGGATTCTCCAGGCAAGAACACCGGAGTGGGTTGCCATTTCCTTCACCAATGCATGAAAGTGAAAAGTCAAAGTGAAGTCGCTCAGTCGTGTCCCGACTCTTAGCGACCCCATGGACTGCAGCCCACCAGGCTCCTCCATCCATGGATTTTCCAGACAAGAGTACTGGAGTGGGGTGCCATTGCCTTCTCCAATTTGGCACTACATCATGTAACTGACCATTTACATACAATATGGCAATATTTTCTGTCCTTAAGTCGATACTCTTCCAAATGTGTTGCATGTAGGCACCATGAAAAACATAAAAGAATATTTATTGCAACCTTAAGTGATATCCAGGAAGAAACCCAAATTCCAACGGGAAAATGGTTATAGTCACACAATGGGATACTAAAGCATGTAAGAGAACATTATAGCAACTAGGTAGGTAGGTAGATAGAAGATAGATAGATAGATAGATACAATACACAAATGACTCTTCATTCTGGAAAATATATCATTTTCTGTAAATATTTTAACAGAGTTCATTTTAATACTATGCGTCATAGCTTGAAAATGTTATCTTATAAATACCAAATATTACATCATAAAATAGTATTAATAATTAAAAATGAATTGACTAATAAAATATTTTGGGATGATGTTTTAGGAATACTCATTAAAGAGAAATGACCTAATAAAATATGTGATTAGCAATACTAATATAAAGAAACATTTATTTTTAATTATTCTATTAATAATTTAAATATATTACAAATGAAGTAGTTTGAATTAATTATATAATAATTCATTATTCAATATTAAATTCACATAGCTATCACCAGTACCCTGGTGAACATCACTATTCAGTGATTTAAGATAAATTTTGAGTTAATGGTATCTACTAGTCTATGAGAGATTTATTTATTATTTTAACATAAAACTCAATTAATATTATAAATCTCAGTTTTGAGGGAATGCTATGACTGTTTTTTTCTCCACTTACTAAAATACACTGCAAATGTATAGCCATCTTGGAACAAATCAATTTTATTTTTTAAAGTTAGAATCTTAATTATGTCCCTTTGTGGGTTTAAAATTAAGACATTGTTGAAAAGCCAAATTTGTGTTCTATGTTCTCTTAATAAAGTTTTTATTCACTAAGCATTAAAATTATGTCAGTTTCTTTTCTTCTGTCTTCTGGCTTTTGGCTTGTCTGCTGTAGCAAGATAAGACTGTTGCCATTTTAATAACCCTCTTTGAACTTAATAACCTTTTGAAAAAAATATCCTCTTGTTCTCATTCAAATACTCTAATAATTTTTTTTTAAAGGGAGGTGTACTATATACCTGTGAGCTCAACATTCAATAATATACAGGAAAACGTAGGAAAAGTCATCATGGGTACCCTGATTCAGTGATTTTGCTTCTAGGAAATTTATGTGGCAAGTTTTATGGGTTTTGTCAAAATTAGAGCAGGTAGAGTGCAACAATCTGTTATTGTTTGTTCATATATTTTGTGAGCTTATTTTATTTACTATTTTTTCAAGGAAATGTTATACAGTGCTATGATCTTAATACTCCTAATGAGGAATGTTTTGATATTGCATTATTTTTTCATCATTATCAGGTACAAATTAGTATATGTAGGTTATGAAATCTGTTTTCACATTCTAGTCATATTAACAATAACTTCTAGTTGCAAAGAATTGTGAAAATGTAGTATTGGTGCATTTGGGAATAATTTGTTACTAAATCCTTTCAATGCCTTACAAACTTTTTTCAGTTTAATTTTGTTCATTTATAACTCATTAATTCAGTCATTAATTAACATATATCAAAGAAGTACTGAGTATATGCCAGGCACTAGTTTAATAAGAGACATTTTTTCTTTCCCTGTTTATTTGGGTATACAGAGATGTGATTAGGACTTTGATGGGAGATATACAAAGTGCTGTGAGAATGCAAAGTATCACCCTATACAGACAATAGAGAGAATAAATACCAGGGAAGCCTTCTTAAAATAAATGTCTAAACAAAGTTATGAAGACTGCAAAAGTTTGTGGGTAACAAAGTGCTGGAGCATTTTCTAATGGTACAAACTGTGTCTGCCAAGACTAAAAGAGCTGACAGACAGTGTTTAATGTTGTGGAAGTGATTCTGTGCACCTCTATTACCGAGTGAGGCAGAAAATAAAGGCTATTAGAGTTAGTACTGGAGAAGGAAATGGCAACCCACTCCAGTATTCTTGCCTGGAGAATCCCAGGGATGGGGGAGCCTGGTGGGCTGCCATCTATGGGGTCGCACAGAGCCGGACACGACTGAAGCGACTTAGCAGTAGCAGCGGCAGAGTTAGTATTGAGTGCAACGTGGGGCTTGGATAGGAGTCCAACTGCAAGAGATTGTATCAAATCAAAGCCAAAGAACTGCATATTAGCTATCTATGTCTTACTTATTCAGACCATGTCCAATGTCTTAGCCAACTTGTCAAATGAGCAATTTTTTTTTATCATAATGATATCCACACATTACCCACAAATCCTGGTTGAACACAATACTTAACCAACCCTATCAATTCTATTAAATATGTATGAATATAGCAATTTATAGCCTGACTTTTGTCTCAAAAAATTGTTTAAAATAAAGTTTAGATTTACTGAATTGTTAAAATATTTAAGCTATTTTATTTCCAAGATGTAGTAATAAAATATGCATATTCTATTTTATATAATGCTCAATCGTTGTTTAATATATTTATTTATGGCAATTATGGTAACTTTAACACATTCCAAAAGAATAGCCAGTACTTTATCACAGAACCATTTGTCCTAGGAAATTTATAAACTTCTTAGTTCAGTTCCCAAGATCAAAATTGCATTCCAGCATTCATCCTAAACTAAATATTTTGTTGGCAATTTAAGGTTCAGTTGAAAATACAGGAACAGATTCTGCCATCAGCTATTTGAACTACTGTAGTTCATTAAGAATTTTACAATAATAAAAATAAAATGTTTTTCTTAGTTCAGTCACAAGGCCACAGTAAGAGAGAATTTTTAGAATACCAACTTTCAGTTCATTATTTGTGAGGATAAAGGTTTCATTTGAAAAAGTATCTGTAATCAAATGATAAGTTATTTTGTTATCTGGGACAGTTTTGTCCTTATCTGTACAAGTTAAAGAGACTAAGAGTTTCAGCTGGAATATTTTCAGGAAGTTCAATTCTGTAATAAGTAAAATACAAGAAAAAATGTGATATAGCATGTTAATTCAGATTTATGCAAATGATAATATTTAATTTCAAATATTTTTAAAATATATTCTTTTAGATAACTACCTTTGCCAATTATAAAATCATAATGTTGGGGAACAATTGTTAAAGATTAAAAAAATATTTGGCATTCTTGCTTTAAGGCCTAGGAAAAATGAACAGCTATTATGTTGGATTAATAAGCAGCAACTTTAGAAACATACACACATATATTATCATTGAAGAAATGACAGTAGTACCCCAGCTTCATAAATGTTTTATTTATACATCCTACAGCTAAAACTGATCTGAAATTACTTGCTCCATGCTCTTGCCCTTAGGCACATAAGTTATCATTTTCCCCATTTTTAAAACTAGGATGTTGAGAACTAGAGTAGTTAAATGACAATTAAAAAGACTGAAGGAAAGAATGAACCTTTGACTTTTTGCCTTCCTTGCACTATTATTTTCTTTGGGTTCTTGGTATTTAAAGCTGTCTTTTTTAAGAAATTTCCTAAAATTAATATTAGACTTGAAAATTAATATTGCTTTGATCACTCTAGGCACAGTTCAAGCTGTAGTAGTCCTGTTACTGTCTATTAAATTTGCTTAATGGTTAGCAGGCACTGCTAATTTTTATCTATATTCTTATGCTGCTTGCTGTGTCCCAGTTTTCCAACAGCTTCTGCAGTTGGCTTTGGGGGTCAGGAGGAAGAGAGGATGTGCTTAAAAATGAAATATAAGTTGAAAGGCTGTGTTCAGTCTAGGCAAAGTGATTAAATATGTTGGGTACATTCCACACGATCTCTCTGTCCAAGTGGTTAGAAGCAAAAGGCCACAATAGGACCAGGACAGGAGTTCAGGACTCACTAAGCCAGGATCCCTGAGCCCCAGCAGAGAGAAAGGAGTGCAACGCCCTAGGGCCAGTCAGCTGTTTGCAGAAGGGGCAAAGAAATGCTGAATGGATTTAGCCACTGATTTAAAAAAAACAAAAATTGTTACTGGTATTACAGAAACCAGTGTTAAATATCCTGACCAATAAAAACAGATTTGTATTTTAAAGAGAATATTTATCATTTTAATTACTTAAAATACTTTAAGTTTGAAAATTAGATGGAATAAAAAGTGAGTTGTCAAATTTGTTGACAGAATGTTTTACAGACCAAAAATTCTAATATTTTTCTGGTAAGAATCAGTAAACTACTAGCTATAATGCGAAATGAAAGCAAACTACAATTGGAGTGTCCACAGAATTATTGTTTATTCTTTTCATCTCGGATTTTTAATAAAATATATTTCTGGCAAAAAGTTTACAAACTAGAAATTGATTTTTGAAGTAACAGTAGTATAATGGCACTATTTCTATATGTGGATTTGGACTATGTTTCATTTCTACAAAGTTATCAAATATATGTCAGCAGAAGTATTTCTAAAATATTATTTAAATGGTTTAAGTAAGTTATTCAAGAGCAGACCACCAAACAATTCTATAGGATTGTATAAATATTGTTTGGGCTCTGTAAATTAAAGGTCTGATTAAGCAGGGGCTGCTTCTATTGCTCAGCTTGCAGGCAGGACTGTCAAAGTTCTACTCCATGTAGTTGATTTTAATTCCATCTAGATTGTCTTCTGTTACTTGATGATATAAAGCACACATATCTATGGTTTTCCTCAAAGGTGGATCACTGAATACACTGTTGGAATGAGATATGCGACAAGAATACCAAGGAGTATGTTACCAGAATTCTCCCAGAACAGGTTAAGAATTTTCCAAGCAATCAGATATTCTGTAGGGGAAAATGTGTTAGGGATCGGGAAATCTGTGCTTCAGTGAATGAAATTTGGTACACCTTTTATATAATGGAAATAATTTCTCATGCCTGCACCTTAAAATCTATATGTAATTAAAAATCTATTTTTATGTAGCTTTAGATCTATCTTTAAATTAATGCCAAAAATATTTTTTAAATGAATGCTGGTGCTAATGATAAAGAATCTGCCTGCCAACACAGGAGAGACGGGTTCCATCCCAGGGCTGGGAAGCTCCCCTGGAGGGGGAAATGACATCCCACTCCAGTATTCTTGCCTGGGAAATCCCATGGACAGAGGAGCCTAGTGGGCTACAGTCCACGCAGTCTCAAAGAGTCAGACACCACTGAGCGTGTGTGGGCACATGCACACACGCGCGTGCACACACACACACACACACACACATCCATACACATATATAATTTTTAATGTGATAGTTGTTTTACCTCCCTGCAATCAAGGGGTTAGACAAATGTCACTTTTTGTGTTCCTTTCTAGCTTTATTTTTATAATAATGTGAGTCAAAATAAAGCAGGTCTAACTGTACCAGAGATGCTGAAAATTAGTTAATAATACAGTAAACAGGGAAGGAAGGACTTGTTCTTCATTCCAGAAATAATATGTTGTTTATACATTTATTTTTCTTTCAATGCCAAAATCTGAACAATTTTGCTATAATAACTTACATGTAAATATCCTGAGTTGCATTGAGGGGGATTGTCATTAACATCTTGTAGAATCACTGTGAGTATTCCAGTTGTGGAATACACTTGTTCATTGTCATAAAGTATAAAATATAATACCGGAAAATGTGGGGTGACTGCATCTTCATAATCCAAAGGATAGACAGTTGTAACCTCTCCTGAATCTAAAAAGCAGACCATTCATATTTGTTCAACATTCACAAGGCGCAAACATAAATTAAAATAGTGATATGGAGAAAATAGTTCCGCAGATAAATTAAAGGACAAATCACAGTTGCTGATTTGATGAGGCTTATAAATCAGTCACCATTCAGTATCTATGGGGAATGGTTAGTGACATGCAAGGGAAAACCTCCTGAACTACATAAGTCAGAAAGCATTTCATAAGAGGGTCATGTTGGGAGGGGTGATGGGTGCACGGTGAAGCCTATACTGAGTGCTGAAAAACAAGCACAGGAAATCCAGATAAAGAAGACTGGTGAGAGTGGAGGTTGCAAGGAAGGAGTTATGGTAAAGAGAAGCCAAAAGAGAAGAAGAAATAGGATGTACACTCCAGATAAATGGAATAACACATGGAGGGGCAGAAATATGTACAAGAACAGAGTATTTTGAGAGAAGAAAATTGCACTGCTGAGGACTGGGTGAGAGTTTGAATTATAATAGTGATGGAAAAAAAGGATTTTAATCTGTATTTAGCAGATAGAATTGATAAACATATTCTAGCTGATTAGGCATCTGTCTTGGAAAGAACAACAGAAGTAGAGTGAAAACAATAAAAGAAATTCTTAATAATTTTACTATATCCCATCCACTTTTTATTTATTTATTTTTCTCACAAGTACCAAATTTATTTCAAGGCTTTTTAATGTATTTAGAATTTATTACATGGGAGGAAAATTGAACTATTTTAAAAGATTGTCAAATATATAGATATTTTATAAGGATGGATTTAGAAAAGAAAAACTTTCAAAATGAGCACGTTGAAAAGATTTGAGATAAATGCAACTCCAAAAAGTATGCTAGAAAATGTAGTTAACAAAAACTGTTTATTCACTAGACTTCTGTAATACGTTCATGCCTTTTAATAGGAATTATGTTCATGAAGCACATTAGTAACACAGTCTTGGTTAATAAAGTCTTTCACTGTTTCCAGTTTCCCCATCTATTTGCCATGAACTGATGAGACCGGATACCATGATCTTAGTTCTTTGAATGTTGAGTTTTAAGCCAGTTTTTTCACTCTCATCTTTCACTTTAATCAAGAGGCTCCTTAGTTACTCTTCGCTTTCTGCCATAAAGGTGGTGTCATCTGCATATCTGAGGTTATTGATATTTCTCCTGGCAATCTTGATTCTAGCTTGTGATTCAACCAACCCAGCATTTCACAAGATATATTCTGCATTTAAGCTAAATAAGCAGGGTGACAATATACAGCCTTGACATACTCCTTTCTCAATTTGGAACCAGTCTGTTATACATGTCTGGTTCTAACTGTTGCTTCTTGACTTGCATACAGGTTTCTCAGGAGGCAGGTAAGGTGATCTGGTATTCCCATCGCTTGAAGAATTTTCCACAGTTTGTTGTGATCCACACAGTCAAAAGCTTTGGCATAGTCAATGAAGCAGAAGATGTTTTTCTGGAATTCTCTTGCTTTATCTATATTCCAATGGATGCTGGCGATTTGATCTCTGCTTCCTCTGCCTTTTCTAAATCCAGCTTGAACATACATTATATATGTTTTAAGTATTCTTACTACTTTTATAATTTTTTAGATACTGGTTTTCTAAATGGCCAGCTCTACTGAATTTGAGAAGTTACAATGCTCTAACCCATGTTGGAGAGTTGCCAGGTTGTATTAAATTTATTTATTTATTCTTGGATTCTCTTTTTGTTGTTAATTTTTTGAAGGATAATTGCTTTATAGAATTTTGTTGTTTTCTGTCAAACCTCAGCATGAATCAGCCATCAGATCAGATCAGATCAGTCGCTCAGTCATGTCTGACTCTTTGTGACCCCATGAATCGCAGCACGCCAGGCCTCCCTGTCCATCACCAACTCCTGGAGTACACTCAGACTCACGTCCATCGAGTCAGTGATGCCATCCAGCCATCTCATCCTCTGTCGTCCCCTTCTCCTCTTGCCCCCAATCCCTCCCAGCATCAGAGTCTTTTCCAATGAGTCAACTCTTCGCATGAGGTGGCAAAAGTACTGCAGTTTCAGCTTTAGCATCATTCCTTCGAAAGAAATCCCAGGGCTGATCTCCTTCAGAATGGACTGGTTGGATCTCCTTGCAGTTCAAGGGACTCGCAAGAGTCTTCTCCAACACCACAGTTCAAAAGCATCACTTCTTCGGCGCTCAGCCTTCTTCACAGTCCAACTCATCCATACATGACCACAGGAAAAACCACAGCCTTGACTAGATGGACCTTTGTTGGCAAAGTAATGTCTCTGCTTTTGAATATGCTATCTAGGTTGGTCATAACTTTCCTTCCAAGGAGTAAGCGTCTTTTAATTTTTGGCTGCAGTCACCATCTGCAGTGATTTTGGAGCCCAGAAAAATAAAGTCTGACACTGTTTCCACTGTTTCCCCATCTATTTCCCATGAAGTGATGGGACCGGATGCCATGATCTTTGTTTTCTGAATGTTGAGCTTTAAGCCAACTTTTTCACTCTCCTCTTTCACTTTCATCAAGAGGCTTTTTAGTTCCTCTTCACTATCTGCCATAAGGGTGGTGTCATCTGCATATCTGAGGTTATTGATATTTCTCCCGGCAATCTTGATTCCAGCTTGTGTTTCTTCCAGTCCAGCATTTCTCATGATGTACTCTGCATATAAGTTAAATAAGCAGGGTGACAATATACAGCCTTGACATACCCATTTTCCTATTTGGAACCAGTCTTTTGTTCCATGTCCAGTTCTAACTGTTGCTTCCTGACCTGCATACAAATTTCTCAATAGGCAGGTCAGGTGGTCTGGGATTCCCATCTCTTTCAGAATTTTCCACAGTTTATTGTAATCCAACAGTCAAAGGCTTTGGCATAGTCAATAAAGCAGAAATAGATGGTTTCTGGAACTCTCTTGCTTTTTCCATGATCCAGCAGATGTTGGCAATTTGATCTCTGGTTCCTCTGCCTTTTCTAAAACCAGCTTGAACATCAGGAAGTTCACGGGTCACGTATTGCTGAAGCCTGGCTTAGAGAATTTTGAGCATTACTTTACTAGCATGTGAGATGAGTGCAACTGTGCGGTAGTTTGAGCATTCTTTGGCATTGCCTTTCTTTGGGATTGGAATGAAAACTGACCTTTTCCAGTCGTGTGGCCACTGCTGAGTTTTCCAAATTTGCTGGCATATTGAGTGCAGCACTTTCACAGCATGATCTTTCAGGATTTGGAATAGCTCAACTGGAATTCTATCACCTCCACTAGCTTTGTTCTTAGTGATGCTTTCTAAGGCCCACTTGACTTCACATTCCAGGATGTCTGGCTCTAGATCAGTGATCACACCATCGTAATTATCTGGGTCATGAAGATCTTTTTTGTACAGTTCTTCTGTGTACTCTTGCCATCTCTTCTTAATATCTTCTGCTTCTGTAAGGCCCATACCATTTCTGTCCTTTATCGAGCCCAGAATCAGCCATAGGTACACATATATTATCTCCCTTTTGAGCCTACCTCCCATCTCCTGCCCCATCCCACCCCTCTACATTGATACAGAGCTCCTGTTTGAGTTTCCTGAGTCACATACCAAATTCCCATTGGTTATCTATTTTACATATGTTACTGTAAGTTTCATTGTTACTCTTTCCATGCATCTCACCTTCTCTTTCCCTCTCCCCATGTCCATAAATTTATTCTTTATGTCTGTTTCTCCACTGCTATAAATAAATTCTTCAGTACCATTTTTCTAGATCCATCTATATGCATTAGAATACGATATTTACCTTTCTCTTTCTGACTGACTTCACTCTGTATAATAGGTTCTATATTCATCTACCTCAACATAACTGACTCAAATGCCTTCCTTTTTATAACTGAGTAATATTCCATTGTGCATGTGTACCACAACTTCTTTATCCATTCATCTGTCCATGGACATCTAGGTTGCTTCCATGTTCTAGCTATTGTACATAGTGCTGCAATGAACAATGGGATACATGTGTCTTTTTCAATTTTGGTTTCCTCAGGGTTTACGCCTAGGAGTAGGATTCCTGGGTCATATGGTGGGTTATTCCTATTTTTAAGGCATCTCCATACCATCTTCCATAGTGGCTGTATCAAGTTACATTCCAGCCAACAGTGTAAGAGCTTCCCTTTTCTCCACACCCTCTCCAGCATTTATTGTTTGTAGACTTTTTGATAATGGCCATTTTGACTGGTGTGAGGTGATATTTCATTGCAGTTTTGATTTGTATTTCTCTAATAATGAGTGGTGTTGAGCATTTTTTCATGTGTTTGTTAGCCATCTGTGTGTATTCTTTGGAGAAATGTCTGTTTAGGTCTTTGGCCCATTTTTTGATTGGGTCATTTGTTTATCTGGTATTGAGTTGTATGAGCTGCTTGTATATTTTGGAAATTAATCCTTTGTCAGTTGTTTCATTTGCTATTATTTTCTCCCATTTGGAGGGCTGTCTTTTCACTGTGCTTATAGTTTCCTTTGCTGTTCAAAAGCTTTTAAGTTTAATCAGGTCCCACTTATTTACTTTTGTTCTATTTCCATTAATCTAGGAAGTGGGTTGTAGAGGATCTTGCTTTGATTTACATCATGGAGTGTTCTAAGTTTTCCTCTAAGAGCTTTATAGTTTATGGTCTTAAATTTAGGTCTTTAATTCATTTTGAGTTCATCTTTGTGTATGGTGTTAGGAAGTGTTCTAATTTCATTCTTTTACATGTAGCTGTCCAGTTTTCCCAGAACCATTTATTTAAGATGCTGTCTTTGCCCCATTGTATATTCTTGCCTCCTTTGTCAAAAATAAGGTACCCATAGGTGCATGGGTTTATTTCTGGGCTTTCTATCTTGTTCTGTTGGTCTATAGTTCTGTTTTTCGGCCAGTACCATACTGCCTTGGTGACTGTAGCTTTGTAGTATTATCTGAATTCAGGAAAGTTGATTCCTCCAGCTTCATTCTTCTTTCTCAAGACTGCTTTGGCTATTTGGGGTCTTTTGTGTTTCCATGTGTGTTGTGAAACTTTTTGTTCTAGTTCTGTGAAAAATGCCATTGGTAATTTATTGGTAATTTAATAGGGATCACATTGAATCTGTAGATTGTGTTTGGTAGTACAGTCATTTTCACAATATTTCTTATTCCTACCCAGTAACATGGAATATCTCTCCATCTGTTTATGTAGTCTTTGATTTCTTTCATTCATTCAGTTCAGTTCAGTTCAGTTGCTCAGTCATGTCCGACTCTTTGCGACCCCATGAATCACAGCACGCCAGGCCTCCCTGTCCATCACCAGCTCCTGGAGTTCACTAAAACTCATGTCCATCGAGTCAGTGATGCCATCCAGCCATCTCATCCTCTGTCATCCCCTTCTCCTCCTGCCCCCAATCCCTCCCAGCATCAGAGTCTTTTCCAATGAGTCAACTCTTTGCATGAGGTGGCCAAAGTACTGGAGTTTCAGCTTTAGCATCATTCCTTCCAAAGAACACCCAGGGCTGATCTCCTTTAGAATGGACTGGTTGGATCTCCTTGCAGTCCAAGGGACTCTCAAGAGTCTTCTCCAACACCACAGTTCAAAAGCATCAATTCTTCGGCACTCAGCTTTCTTCACAGTCCAACTCTCACATCCATACATGACCACTGGAAAAACCATAGCCTTGACTAGACGGACCTTTGTTGGCAAAGTAATGTCTCTGCTTTTCAATATGCTATCTAGGTAGTGTCTTATAGTTTTCTGTGTACAGTTCTTTTGTCTCCTTAGGTAAGTTTATTCCTAAATATTTAATTCTTTTTGTTGCAATAGTGAATGGGATTGATTCCTTAATTTCTCTCTCTGATTTTTCAGTGTTAGTGCATAGAAATGAGAGTGATTTCTGTGTATTGATTTTGTATCCTGAAACTTTGCTAAATTCAATGATTAGCTCTAGTAATTTTCTGATACTATCTTTAGGAATTTCTATGTACGTATCATGTCATCTGTAAACAGTGAGAGCTTTACTTATTTTCTGATCTGAATTCCTTTTATTTCTTTTTCTTCTCTGATTGCTATAGTTAGGACTTCCAGAACTATGTTGATTGATAGTGGTGGAAGTGGACACCCTTGTCTTGTTCCTGATCTTAGGGGAATGCTTTCAGTTTTTCACCACTGATAATAATGTTTGCTGTAGGAAGAAACACAAGCTGGAATCAAGATTGCCGGGAGAAATATCAATAACCTCAGATATGCAGATGACACCACCCTTATGGCAGATAGTGAAGAGGAACTAAAGAGCCTCTTGATGAAAGTGAAAGTCGAGAGTGAAAAAGTTGGCTTAAAGCTCAACATTCAGAAAACAAAGATCATGGCATCCGGTCCCATCACTTCATGGGAAATAGATGGGGAAACAGTGGAAACAGCGTCAGACTTTATTTTTCTGGGCTCCAAAATCACTGCAGACGGTGACTGCAGCCATGAAATTAAAAGACGCTTACTCCTTGGAAGGAAAGTTATGACCAACCTAGATAGCATATTCAAAAGCAGAGACATTACTGTGCCAACAAAGGTCTGTCTAGTCAAGGCTATGGTTTTTCCTGTGGTCATGTATGGATGTGAGAGTTGGACTGTGAAGAAAGCTGAGCGCTAAAGAATTGATGCTTTTGAACTGTGGTGTTGGAGAAGACTCTTGCGAGTCCCTTGGACTGCAAGGAGATCCAACCAGTCCATTCTGAAGGAGATCAGCCCTGGGATTTCTTTGGAAGGAATGATGCTAAAGCTGAAACTGCAGTACTTTGGCCACCTCATGCGAAGAATTGATTCATTGGAAAAGACTCTGATGCTGGGAGGGATTGGGGGCAAGAGGAGAAGGGGACGACAGAGGATGAGATGGCTGGATGGCATCACTGACTCGATGGACGTGAGTCTGAGTGTACTCCGGGAGTTGGTGATGGACAGGGAGGCCTGGCGTGCTGCGATTCATGGGGTCACAAAGAGTCGGACATGACTGAGCGACTGATCTGATCTGATCTGTAGGCTTATTATAGATGGCCTTTACTATGTTGAGGTGGGTTCCCTCTATGCCCATTTTTAAAGAGTTTTAATCATAAATAGGTGCTGAATTTTGTCAAAGGCTTTTTCTGCATCTATTGAGATTATCATATGGTTTTTATCTTTCAATTTGTTAACATGGTATCACATTGATTTATTTGCATATATTGAAGAATCCTTGCATCCCTGGAATAAACCCAACTTGATCATGGTGTATGAGCTTTTTAATGTGTTGTTGAATTCGGTTTGCTAAAATTTTGTTGAGGATTTTTGCATCTATGTTCATCAGTGCTGTTGGCCTACAGTTTTCTTTTTCTGTGTTGTCTTTGTCTGGTTTTGGTATCAGGGTGATGGTGGCCTCATAGAATGAGTTTGGAAGGGTTCCTTCCTCTAAAATTTTTTGAAAGAGTTTCAGAAGAATAGGCATTAGCTCTTCTCTAAATGTTTGATAGAATTCTTCTATGAAGCCATCTGGTCCAGGCTTTTGATTTTGGGGAGATTTTTTTTATCACAGCTTCAATTTCAGTGCTTGGAAGTAGATTGCTCATAATTTATATTTCTTTCTGTTTCAGTATTGGAAGACTGAACTTTTCTAAGAATCTGTCCATTTCATCCAAGTTATCCATTTTATTGCCATATAGTTGTTCATAATAGTCTCTTATAATCCTTTGTGTTTCTGCATTGTCTGGTTGTAACCTCTCCTTTTTCATTCTAATTTTGTTGAGTTGATTCCTCTCTCTTGTTTTCCTTGATGAATCTGGCAAAGGCTTGTCAATTTTGTTTATCCTCTCAAAGAACAGCTTTTAGTGTTATTAATCTTTATTATTGCTTCTTTCATTTCTTTTTAATTTATTTCTGCTAAGATCTTTATGATTTCTCTCTTTCTACTCGTTTTGAGTTTTTGTTGTTGTTGTTGTTTTTCCAGTTGTTTTAGGTATAAAGTTAAGTTGTCTATGCATTGTTTTTCTTGTTTTCTTGAGGTAGAATTGTATTGCTATAAACTTCCCTCTTAGAACTGCATCCCATAGGTTTGAGTTCTCATGTTTTCATTGTCATTTGTGTCTAGAATTATTTTTATATCACTTTTGATTTCTTCAGTAAGCTGTTGATTATTTAGAAAAGTGAAAGTGAAGTCACTCAGTTGTGTCCGACTCTTTGAGACCCCATGGACTGTAGCCTACCAGGCTCCTCCGTCCATGGGATTTTCCAGGCAAGACTACTGGAGTGGGTTGCCATTTCCTTCTCCAGAGGATCATCCCCACCCAGGTCTCCTGCATTGTAGGCAGATGCTTTACCATCTGAGCCACCATGGAAGTGGTTATTTAGAAATGTGCTGTTTAATCTCCATTTGTTTGTGTTTGTAACAGTTTTTTTTTTGTTGTTTTCTTCTTGTAATTGATATCTAGTCTTATAGCATTGTGGTTAGAGAAGATGCTTGATATGATTTCAATTTACTGAAATTTCCTGAGGTTTGATTTGTGACCCAAGTGGGCTCTATCCTGGAGAATGTTCCATGTACATTTGAGAAGAAAGTGTATTCTTCTGCATTTGGATGGAATGTCCTGAAGATATCAATGAGATCCATCTCATCTAATGTATCATTTAAGATGTGTTTCCTTGCTAGTTTTCTGTTTTGATGATCTGTCCATTGGTATGAGTGGGGAGTTAAAATCTCCTACTAGTATTGTGTTACTGTCAGTTTCTCCTTTTATGTCTGTTAGTGTTTGTCTTATGTACTGAGGTGCTCCTGTGTTGGGAACATAGATATTTACAATTGGTATGTCTTCCTCTTGGATTGATCCCTTGATGATTATGCAGTGTCCTTCATTATCTCTTGTAATTATCTTTATTTTAAGGTCTATTTTGTCTGATATGAGGATTGCTACTCCAGGTTTCTTCTGCTTCCCATTTGCATGGAATATATTTTTCCATCCTCTTATTTTCGGTCTATATGGGTCTTGAGGTCTGAAGTGGGATTCTTGTAAACAGCATATACATGGGTCTTGTTTTTTTATCCATTCAGCCAGTCTGTGTCTTTTGGTTGGAGCATTGAATTTATTTACATTTAAAGTAATTATTGAAATAAATGTTCCTATTTCCATTTTTTTAATTATTTGGGGTTGATTTTATAGATGTTTTTTCTTTTCTTGTATTTCTTGACTAAATAAGTCCCTTTAATATTTGTTGTAAAGCTGATTTGGTGGTGCTGAATTCTCTTAACTTTTGATTATCTGAAAAACTTTTCATTTATCCATCAATTTTGAAGGAGATCCTTGCTAGTTACAGTAATCTTGGTTGTAGATTTTTCCCTTTCAGTAAGTTAAGTATATCCTGCCATTGCCTTCTGGCTTGCAGAGTTTCTACTGAAAGATCAGCTCTTAAGCATATGGGGTTTCCCTTGTTTGTTGCCTGTGGCTTCTCGCTTGCTGCTTTTAACATTCTTTCTTTGTGTTTAGTCTTTGTTAGTTTGATTAGTATGTGTCTTGGTGTGTTTCTCCTTGGGATTTATCCTGTATGGGACTCTTTGTGCCTCTTGCACTTGATTAACTGTTTCCTTTTCCATTCAACAGTAATCTCTTCAAAAATTTTCTCATACCCTTTCTTTTTCTCTTCTTCTTCTGGGACCCCTATACTTGGAATGTTGGTGTGTTTGATATTATCCCAGAGGTCTCTGAGACTATCCTCAGTTGTTTTCATCCTTTTTATTCTGCTCTTCAGAAGTTATTTCCACCATTTATCTTCCAGCTTGCTGATTCATTCTTCTGCTTCAGATATTTTGCTACTGATTCCTGCTAGAGTATTTTTTAGTTTCAGTAATTGTGTTGTTTGTCTCTGTATGTTTATTCTTTAATTCTTCTAGGTATTTGTTAATTGATTCTTGCATTTTCTCCATTTTGTTTTCAAGGTTTTTGATCATCTTTACTATCACTATTCTGAATTCTTTTTCAGGTAGTTTGCCTATTTCCTGTTCATTTATTTTGACTTCTCTGTTTCTAGTTTGTTCTTTCATTTGTGTAGTATTTCTCTGCCTTTTCACTTTTTTTTTAACCTATTGTGTTTGAGGTCTTCTTTTCCCAGGCTTCAAGGTTGAAGTCTTTCTTCCTTTTGGTTTCTGTCCTCTTATGGTTGGTCCAGTGGTTTGTGTAAGCTTCATGTAGGGTGAGATTTATGCTGAGTTTTTGTTTGTTTTTCCTCTGATGGGCAAGGCTGAGTGAGGTGGTAATTCTGTCTGCTGATGATTGGGTTTGTATTTTTGTTTTGTTTGTTGTTTAAATGAGGCATCCTGCACAGGGTGCTACTAGTGGTTGGGTGATGCTGGGTCTTTTATTCAAGTGTTTCCTTTGTGTGAGTTCTCACTATTTAATACTCCCTAGGGTTAGTTCTCTGGTAGTCTAGGGTCTTGGAGTCAGTGCTCCCACTCCAAAGGCTCAGGGCTTGATATCCAGACTTGCTTGTGAGTGTCCAGAGGTCTCCCTAACCCTAACCCAGCAGAGGCGTGGATCAGTGGTGGCCTGCTCCATGGATGGTGGTACTCAGTGCAGCAGTGCATGCATCTGTATTAACTTTAGATGACTGTGATACATATTTTATTTTGCAACATTTGATGGTAGCAAGTTCTAAGCACCATTTATCATATAAAGTGGATGACAGTAGGGTGGTATCTAGATGCAGAAGCGCAAATATAAATAATGGAACTGAAGAATCTATAATAAGTTATTCCATGGTGACTCTGGAGGAAGTCAGTTCTCTCACAGACACACCAAATCTATAGATACATGTGAAATACATCCTCTGCCCCAGAGCCCAGTATGGAAGAGCATGGAGGGAGAAATGCCCAGGCATCCTGTAGAAGGCACTCACTTGCTCACTTTGGAGTGTCAGCCTTCCATCCAATTTTTAAATTGTGTTGTGTAACAGATGCAGTTTATTGCATTTGAAAGTATATTTACTTTTATTAAGATAGGGCATATATTTTCCTGAATAAAACATTTTAGTTAAAAATTCACATGTATTAAATCCAAGATCAGTTCAGCTCAGTCACTCAGCCATCTCAGACTCTTTGCAACCCCATGAGAGAATAATGGAATAAACTCTTATGTACATATCACTAGCTTTGACAATTACAAATTTATGGCCAATTTTATTTCATCTATAGCATTGCTTACTTTATCTCCTACTTGAATTATTTTGAAGAAAATCCCAAACTATATGTTATTTTATTTGTAAATATTATATTATCTATTCTTAAAGGCAAAGGACCCCTGTTTTAAAATATAACTATGATATAATTAGCATACCTAGGGAATCACATTAAATCCTTAGCATCATTATATATTCAGTGATTATAACATTTTTTTATTGTCTTATGAAGTTTTATTGCTTTTCAAATCATTATCTAAGTTCACACTTTTTAATAAGTTGATATGTCTGTCAACTCTCTCTATTCTACAAAATTCTTCAGGGTTTAAAAAATTTTGTTATCTAGTTGTATATTCTTTCCTTGATAAGTTTAATGGTAACACACTGTGCATACTTTTTTCCACCTTTCCACCTCTAGTATCTCAGAGATCATTACACTGAGATATTTATATATATAATATAAATAATATATAAAGAGAGTCCTTATTTCTATGGACATATTCCATTGTCTATTATTACAGTTTATACAGTCACTACCCTATGGATATTCTCAATCTTGCTATTAAATAATGATGCAAAGAATAACATCTGCATATATCTTTTTTATGTTTTCGCCAGTGTACTTTGAGATATTTTCTAGAGGTGAGATTGTGGCATTAAGGTGTAGATGCATATGCAGTGTTCCTAGATTCTACCATATTTCTCTCAGTAAGGGTTGTAGTATTTTTCATCCTCACCAATAGCTAAACAAGGCCTGTTTTACACAGAGTTACCAAAAGAAGATATTGTCAAACATGAAATTTTGGTAATCTTACAGGTTACAAAATGTGTGTAGTATTGTTTTAATTTTCAATTTTATTATGGATAAAATAGAGCATATTTTCATATGTTTTAGAGTCATTTGCAGCTCCTTTAAGTCGTTGATTCTTATCTTAGTTCATTTTCATATATGATTATTTTAGTTTCTAAAATGCAAATATTTTCCCATTTTCTCACTTGTATTTTTACTTTTATTATGGTGATTTTATTTCTTTGTCATAAAAATGTTATTATTGTTGTTGCAGTTGTGATGATAGTGATGATGCTGATTATATCATGATTTTGTCACATTCATGAATTTATTCCCATGTAGTTTCTGGATTTTGAGTTGCAGTTATAAAAGTTTTTCCTATTCCCAAATATAAAGAAATCCATTCATATTTTGTTCTATTATGTGTATGATTGCATTTTTTAAAAAATCTCTAATCATTTTGATTTTCTCTGCTCCACGGTACAAAAATGTTTTATTTTTCCTATTGCTATCCTGTTATTGCATAGTTTTAAAATGTCTATCTTTTCTTCACTTTTAAGTTTTCATGAATGTATTCTTACTCTTATCAAGATTATCAAGTATGTATCAAGAGATACATACTCTTATCAAGATTATATATTATGTTCCATATATCTATATGAATAGTCATTTATCACTATCACACTTTTGCGATTTAGAGGCATTATAACATGTTTTAATATATACTAGTTTCCCCTCATTGCACCTCTGTTCCAATTTTGTTCCCTACTAATTCATAGTTTTAGTTCTTCTGGCTTCAGGCAGAGTAGAGGTAGGTTAGGGATGTGTGTGCCAAGAAAAATACCTAAGCAATAACAAAAATCAGCAAAAGTAAAAACTGGTAATATTTTAATTAATAGTTGCTTTATAATTTAGTTTATTTATATTTGCAGCTAATGCAGCCCTTATGTGTAGTAAATAAAAAATAAATAAAAAGTTTTTAATTGTTATTTTTGAAAATAAATAATGTATTTGTCTTTCACCATCATTTCTTCTATTGATAATTCTCATTATTTTGATTATCTAGAGTTCATTCTCTAGCAAATTTCTCAGGAAGAACTCATAGGAATAATATTTCCTGGGTGCTTCCATGTTCCTATAATTTTATTTGCTTTCTTTATCTATGAGATCATTTTCATTTGTATAAATTTTTAAAGTCACAATTTGTGTCCACAAGTTTGCTAAATATGTTACTCCATTAAATGTGGGAAAAGTCTTATGATAAAGTCTTCTTACGATTTGATTATCACTCTCTTATATGTAACTTAACCTTATTGTGTAGAGTCTCAAATATTTACTTTCTTCTTTCATTAATATCTAATGGTTTACTAGAAAAATATTTCAGATTCAGCCACTCTGTATTTGTCTTCCAGAAACCTAGAAACCTTTTTTAACTGTGTGGCCTCAAAACTGCTTTTATTTTAGAAATATTTTCTTGAGTGTGACTTTTCAGTATTCTGCTCTACTGCTTTTATGCGCTTTTTCTGGAATTTTTATAGTATGATTTAAAACCCTTTCTAGTATAGAAAGGGTTTATATAAAACCCTTTGTAGTATGATTTGCCCCTTTCTACCTGTCTTCAATATCAAATTTTCTTTCTTTATTTCTGTTTTTTAGTCTTTGTAAGAGTTAAATATTTTAAAAATCATAAACATGTAGGAAATTTTTTTCCTAACCCATTTGAGAATAATTTGCTGACCTGATGTCTCATCATCTCCAAATACTTTAAGGTATATTTGCTAAGAGCATCCCCCAACATTATCACAATAAAAATAACTAAATCCATAAGTTAACATCAACATACATAATACTGAGACTTCCTTTCAAGTTTTAGTAATTGTCTCAATAATATTTTTATAGCAGAAAGACTGGGTCGTCACATTCTTTTAGTCTCCCTCAATCTCAAAAGTTCTTAAATCTTCTCAAGACCATTTCGAAGATTAAAGGTTGGTAATTTTTAGGAGAATTATCCTCAAATTGGATTTGCCTGATGTCTGCCCATGATAAGATTTGGGTGCCAATTCAAGCTAATTTCTGAGTGTGTGTGTGTGTGTAACATACCCTCAGTATTCTTTGAGCCTGTTTTTGCTTTCTGTCACAACCAAATATTTCCGAGTTCATCTTATATTTTAACCCTTATCAGATTCAAAATGAGTTTTTTCTCTAAGGAGCTCGTGTAGGGTAAAATGGTATGTAGAAGTCAGTATCTGAGTATTCAGTGTGCTTGTTGCTACTGAGGTATCATCCTCCTAAGTTCTTTCACTCCTTTAGTAAATATAACTATAGAAGTGTATCCGTGTATAGGTGTGCCTGTGTGTACAGTTACATCAGTATTTATGTAACTTATATATGCACACACATGCATGCATACTTCTTGTACCTAAACATATAATGAAAAACATGATTACTCTAACATCTTCAATTTTCATTTATCCTCATATTGTTCATTATAGTTTTCTCATTCTCTGCTTTTGTAATTCACATGTCTGACAGGAGACACCAGCTTTAATTTATGTTTAACAAGTAGATTTTACTACAATCATACTTTATATAATGAATCTATTTCTGCTGCCACTCTCTTCCCATCACTCCTGACTTGAACATCTTCTCCCTTTGCTATAGCTCTGGCTTGCCGTAGGTGGCTCTTCCCCTCCATGTCCCCTTACTCACCTTTTGGTGAGTAAGAGGAGATTCCACTCCCATGTGGGACTCTTCACCAATATGACAGACACTATGTTTTTAATAGTGCTCTTTTTATGCATACCAAATGTACAATACCTCTTAAGAAATGAAAAAACATTTCTTTATCCCATCCCTTTTTTTTAATGCCTAAATTAAGGACATGATTTTTTTTTTTTTTGGTAAATTAATTTATTTATTTTAATTGGAGGCTAAATACCTTACAATATTATAGTGGTTTTGCCATACATTGGCATATATTAGCCATGGGTGTACATGTGTCCCCCATCCTGAAACCCCTTCCTCTGTCCCTCCCCATCCCATCCCTCAGGGTCGTCCCAGTGCACCAGCCCTGAGCGCCCTGTCTTATGCATCGAACCTGGACTGGCAATCTATTTTACATATGGTAATATACATGTCTCAATGCTAGTCTCTCAAATCATCCCACCCTCGTCTTCCACAGAGTCCAAAAGTCTGTTCTATACATCTGTGTCTCTTTTGCTGTCTCACATATAGGGTCATCATTACTATCTTTCTAAATTCCATATATATGAGTTAATATACTGTATTGGTGTTTTTCTTTCTGCCTTACTTCACTGTATAATAGGCCAGTTTCATCCACCTCATTAGAACTGATTCAAATGTATTCTTTTTAATGGCTGAGTAATACTCCATTGTGTATATGTGCCACAGCTTTCTTATCCATTAGTCTGTCTGTGAACATCTAGGTTGCTTCCAGGTCCTAGCTATTGTAAACAATGCTGTAGTGAACATTGGGGTACATGTGTCTCTTTCAATTCTGGTTTCCTTGGTATGTATGCCCAGCAGTGGGATTGCTGGGTCATATGGCAATTCTATTTCCAGGTTTTTAAGGAATCTCCACACTGTTCTCCATAGTGGCTGTACTAGTTTGCATTCCCACCAATGGTGTAAGAGGGTTCCCTTTTCTCTGCACCCTCTCCAGCATTTATTGTTTGCAGATTTTTTGATAGCAGCCATTCTGACCGGCTTGAGATGATACCTCATTGTGGTTTTGATTTACATTTCTTTGATAATGAGTGATGTTGTTCACCTTTTCATGTGTTTGTTAGCCATCTGTATGCCTTTTTTGGAGAAATGTCTGTTTAGTTCTTTGGCCCATTTTTTGATTGGATCATTTATTTTTCTGGAATTGAGCTGCATGAGCTGCTTGTATATTATTGAGATTAATTCTTTGTAAGTTGCTTCGTTTGCTATTATTTTCTCCCATTCTGAAGGCTGTCTTTTCACCTTGCTTATAATTTCCTTCGTTGTGCAAAAGCTTTTAAGTTTAATTAGGTCTTATTTGTTTATTTTTGCTTTTATTTCCATTACTCTAGGAGATGGGTCATAGAGGATCCTGCTGTGATTTTTGTCAGAGAGTGTTTTGAAAGGCATGAATTCTTAACTTGCAGTCATATAGAATGTACTTAGAGTCATAGGTCTTATATTCAAGCAGACTGAATTCAGATGCGGGTTCTGATATGCAAATTAGCTGCATGAACTTGGATAAATTCAGATTTCTCTCCAAGCATCATATGTTAGATTAGAATTAGGACAGTAAACAAAGAAGTTATTTTATATGCAAAGTGCTTATCAGAATGTATAGTGAAAGTGAAAATTGCACAGTTGTGTCTGACTCTTTGAGACACATTTTATAATATACTCTATAAAATAATTAGCAACAAAAATTGTTATACCTTCATTTATTGAAAATTCTCTTTGTATACCTATAAATTCATAATGTACCAAGTCCCCTATGTCTCTATCAGTTACTGTTGGCTTCACTAGCTTGTTCCAACAGGCAGATTTTCATAAATATTTATAGATGCATCTGGTATATATCTGTGGGACAAAAGGGATTTTTTTAATCACTTAGTGTAGACAAATGTCTCTTTTCATCTGTCACACAACAAATATTTTAAATCATACTTATTTTGTAAGAGTCTCAAGTCCCTGGCTTCAAAATTCTTTTTGTTTATAAATTACTACATGTATTAGGGAATGTTTAAGTATTATAAAGTGCAGTTGAAAGTTTTCTCCTATCTATGCCCTTTCTCTAGTCCTTCTAGTGACCAGTAAATTATACCTTTTTGTTATTCCAGATAACAAAATTACTACAAACACTTTGGAAATCACTGTTTCACTTCATATTTAGGCATACCCCATTTATTGCATTTATTTTAAACCATTTTGCAGATACTGCATTTTCTTACAAATTGAAAGTTTCTGGCATTTGCTCATTTCATGTTTCTGTATCACATTTGGGCTTCCCTGATAGCTCAGTTGGTAAAAAGTCTGCCTGCAATGCAGAAGACCCTGGTTCAAATCCTGGGTTGGGAAGTTCTGCTGGAGAAGGGATAGGGTACCCACTCCAGTATTCTTGGGCTTTCCTTGTGGTTCAGCTGGTAAGAAATCTGCCTGCAATGAAGGAGACCTGGGTTTGATCCCTGGGTTGGGAAATACCCCTGGAGAAGGGAAAGGCTACCCACGTCAGTATTCTGGCCTGGAGAATTGCATGGACTGTATAGTCCATGTGGTTGTAAAGAGTAGGAAACAACTGAGCAACTTTCACTTTCACATCACATTTTGGAAATCCTCATAATGTTTCTTTTTTAATTATTATTATTATTATATTGATATTTGTTATGATGATCTGTGATCAGTGATTTTGACATTACTATTATAATTGTTTTGGAACACCACAAACTATGCCAATATGAGACAATGGACTTGGATAAATATGGTGTGTTTTCTGAATGCTCCACTGATCAGCCATTCCTTTGTCTCTTTTCTCCTTGTCCATCCTATTCCCTGAGACACAACAATATTAATTACCCTACAGTAGTGTCTAAATATGCATATGAATGAATGACATCTCTCTCAATTTAAATCAAAAGCTAGAAATGATTAAGCTTAGTGAGGAATACACGTAGAAAGCCAAAATAGGCTGAAAGCTAGGCCTCTTGTGCCAAACAGTTATCCAAGTTCTGAATGCAAGGGAAAAGTTTTTTAAAGGAAATTAAAAGTGCTGCTCTAGTGAATCACTCGTGATAATAAGTGAAACAGCTTTATTTTTGATATGGAGAAAGTTTTAGTGGTCTGGATAGAAGATCAAACCGGCCACAATATTCCTGTAAGCCAAAACCTAATCCAGAGCAAGTTCCTAATTCTCTTCATTATGAGTGTATCCATGTGCATCTCCTACAATATATTACTTATTAAGGAATATTTACAATATATTACTTAACAGTAAAATAGAAAGCCTTGAATTCTTATTCCATAAAATTTGACTCTCTTTTGTGGTTTCAAGCATAAAAAATGAATAAGGTTTACCTTCACTGCGTGTAAAAAGAGTTACAGTATAGAACTAATAGAGGTTTGCTTCTGGGTTACTTTGAATATTTGTTTAAAAAAATGACAATGGAAATAATAGCAAAACTCTGATATTTACTCCATTATAAAAAAGTTTCAGTTGTAAAATCTAAATATTTAGATTAGTCATTATTCATGTAAGAATAGGACTCTCATCATTAACATTCCTGATGTTTAAAATGATGTTGCCAATGCATGAATCCAGGGACAGGTTCTCCCTGTTTTTAACAGCAACCACTATTTGGAGATGCTAAAATAAATAATACATGACAGAATATGGTTTTTTTGAGTCCTTAAAATATGCAATTTCCCTTTACAAAAGAGCACTTTATATATACAAGTGAAAAGTGCTTTAAAAATTGCTGCTTAACAATGTAGGTCCATTCCTAAAGAAAACAAAAATAAATAAAGATGGTTTGACAAAAGGAGTATCTTTTGTACCCTCATATAGATTTCTGTGTTTAAGCTACCTACTAATTGTTACATAATTTTGACAATGTTTTTAAACTTTAGGTTTGGTGTGCTACATTTAAGGTAACATAATCAAATTTGTTGAAATAGCAAACTAAAAGAATAACTAAGTTTCAGTATTTAGGAAAAAACTATGTGAAGCTATAGTTTTTAGCTATTTAGCTAAAACTATTTAGCTGTTTAGCTATCTTATTTTTTGAAAAAAAAAAAGAAAATGCATACTTTAGAAACTCCATTAAAAAGTTGTAAAATTTCATATAAAAAGTTGATATTCAATTGTCATAATAATTAAAAATGTGATCTAATAGGGTGATAGTTAAAAGCTTGATGAAGTCAAAGAATGATTTTAATTTTTGTTTTATCAAACTTATTATATAATTAATAGGCAGAATATGTAGAAAAACAAATCTAAGTGCTTTTAATTATAGAAGGATATACCTTATTGCGGAGAAGGCAATGGCACCCCATTCCGGTACTCTTGCCTGGAAAATCCCATGGGTGGAGGAGCCTGGTAGGCTGCGGTCCATGGGGTCGCTAGAGTCGGACACGACTGACACGACTGAGCGACTTCCCTTTCACTTTTCACTTTCATGCATTGGAGAAGGAAATGGCAACCCACTCCAGTGTTCTTGCCTGGAGAATCCCAGGGACGGGGGAGCCTGGTGGACTGCAGTCCATGAGGTCGCTAGGAGTCGGACACGACTGAAGCGACTCAGCAGGAGCAGCAGCATATCTGATTGAGCCCTCTATTTCAAGAATATTTCAAATAAATGAGAAAAAAACTGAAGATTACAAGGAATATGTAACAAAACTGTGGCTTGACCAAAAACATATTACCACTGAAGTAAATTATTATTCAAAAAATGTAAAAACTGCCTAAACAACAAGTGAAAAGGGTGATTTAAAATGAAAAGTTTGTCCTCAAATATGTCAATTTTCTGTTAATTGAAACTGTCTGAAAAAGTGGGATTCCCTATGACAGCACAGCTCTTCTGAATTAATCATTCAATCACTTGTTCATTCATCCTCAGTACATCATTTAAGTACCAAACACTGATATTTAAAATAAGCAGCGCACACAGCTTCTGCATGCACAGAGATTACAGCAGAGCATGAAAGTATGAGGAGGATAGTAACATCTTTTTGGAAGAGATGAGAAGCCAATAGTGGTAAGATAGCAAAGTGGTGAAGAACCCGTGCTAAAGTTAGGCTGCTTGTGTTGAAATCGTTATTCATCCATTTACCAGCTGGGTGATCTTAAGTAGGCTACTTATTTATTAGTGTCTTCATCCATAAAAATGGAGGTTAAAATGGTATCTACCTCACAAGGCTTTCATAAGCATTAAGTTATAATTTGTGAAGCACCTTACTGGTGCCTAACACATATTCAACCTAATGCAAGTATTTTGCTGCTCTAGGAAAAAAATAAACATGTGATGTCTTGAAAATCAGGGTAAGTGTTCCAGTACAATACTTGGCAATTCAAAAATGATTTCAACCTAATGAATCTATTGTTTCTCATTGTTTTAAGTTTTAACAAGATACATGAACCCTTGAAATTAGTAGAGAGAGTTCATGCTTTCATTCAATAAGTATTTATTGAGCACTGATTATATGATGCAACAGTGCAGTACACCAGTGTGCAAAGTCAATTCAGACACGTCCAACTCTTTGCGACCCTATGGAAAATAGCCTACCAGGTTTCTCTGTCCCTGGGATTCTCCAGACAATAACACTAGAGTGGGTTGCCATTTCCTTCAGGGGATCTTCCTGACCCCAGGATTGAACCGTGCCTCTTAAGTCTCCTGCACTGGCAGGCGAGTTCTTTACCATTGGTGCCACCTGGGAAGCCAGTACATCAGAGATAAGAACTAAATTAGAAATAACCTCACTATGGAGGAAATCGCACTCTAATGGGGAAGACTAATATATAGATCAAAGGAAGAGAAAAGTTTATCAAATGAAGGTTTTTTTTTTTTTTTTTTAAGAGCAGATTGGTGGACAGAGTAAAATCATTTGTCATAATCCTTTCAGAATACCACTGAAATTAAATCATAGAAGAAAAAGAAAGAGAGAGAGATTCATAAAAGTTAGGCTTTACAACACATTTGATTCAGGAATAGCCAGGCTATTCAGTTCAGTTCAGTTCAGTCACTCAGTCATATCCAACTCTTTGTGACCCCATGGACTGCAGCACACCAGGCTTCCCTATCCATCATCAACTCCCATAGCTTACTCAAACTCATGTCCATCAAGTCAGTGATGCCATCCAACCATCTCATCCTCTATCATCCCCTTCTCCTCCCGCTTTCAGTCTTTCCCAGCATCAGGGTCTTTTCTAGTGAGTCAGTTATTTGCATCAGGTGGCCAAAGTATTGGAGTTTCAGCTTCAGCATCAGTCCTTCCAATGGATATTCAGGACTGATGTCCTTTAGGATGGACTGGTTGGATCTCCTTGCAGTCCAAGGGACTCTCAAGAGTCTTCTCCAACACCACAATTCAAAAACATCAATTCTTCAGTGTTCAGCTTTCTTTATAGTCCAACTCTCACATCCATACATGACTACTGGAAAAACCTTAGCTTTAACTAGATGGACCTTTGTTAGCATGTCTCTGCTTTTTAATATGCTGTCTAGGTTGATCATAGCTTTTCTTCCAAGGAGCAAATTAAATTAACATATAAAGTCAGTGATGTCTTAGCAATGCCAAAATGTATATCCTTTTGGAGAGACAATTGGTCAATACTGTTTAAATGTGTAAAAGTATAGAAGCTCTTCTAAACATAAGCTCATATGTTGGGGGAAAAATGAGAGAACAAACTGCCTTGAACTTTAGTGTACATGGAAAACAGAACATCTAGGTTTGGAATCCCTAAATTAAATTAAAAATTAGCAAATTGAATAAAGTAACCTATACTGAAAACTACTTTATATGGGGTAGGACATATCCCAGAAAGACAAATATGATATAGTAGCATAAAATGTATTAAAGTAACTTGGAAGTTTAATCAATTTAAAAAAGAGCCATATAATTTTCTAAGCAAATGGAAAAAAATATAATAAAATTCAACATCAACTTCCTGATAGAAGCCCTTAACAAACTAAGAATTTAAAAATACTTGTCTTATTTAAAAACAACAACAAAAAAAATCTGCTATAGCCCTATAAGAAATACCATTATTTGAAACCTTTAAGCAATACCTTTTAAAATCATGACAAAGCAACGATGCCTCCTATTACCACTTCTAGTAAACATTGTTCTAGAAGTCCTCATCAAAAAAAAAAAAAATAAGTCTTGTGGCTTAATCAGTAAAAAACCCAGCTGCCAATTCAGGAGACGAGGATTTGATCCCTGAGTCTGGAAAATTCCCTGAAGAAGGAAATGGTAACCTTCTCCAGTATTCCTGTCTGGAGAACCTCAAGGACAGTCCATGGGGTTGTAAGAATGGGACACGACTTAGCAACTAAACCACCATCACCATGATATAAATAAAAAGCTATAACAAAGAATTAAGGAGAAAAAATGTCATTCTTGACAGTCATTTTAGCTGTGAATGTTGACACATAGAAAATGAAAGATCATATAGAAATGATCTGAATTAATACAAGGAGTTAGCAAAGCTGCCATTAAATATCAAGGTATAAATATCAAGTTTCCTCCATAACCTTGAAGAACAATTAGGGAATGAATATTTAGCAACAAAACTCAAGTTGCCTAGGAATGTAATAAATATTAATATAATGTGTAAAAGTAAATTCTTTTGTGGAGAAAATGTAAAACATAGGGAAGGAATTAATGAAGTTCAGAATAAGTTAATAAATCATCCTGCTTTATGAATGATAAGAAGGCTAATTTTTTTCAAATTTATAAATTCAGTGCAATTAAAATAAAAATATGAATCAGGCTTTTTTCCTAAAGTTAATTTTTAACATTATTTGAAAGAGTGAAGAAGCAAATAGAACAGAGGCACTTTGTTTCAAAGTGACTGGAAAACAACAAAGTTGAATATATGAGAGAGATCCTACAATGCCAAAGTTAAAAGTAATGTTAGAGACTATCAGCCAATTGTCCTACAGCACCAGTTGTTGCTTTATTTCTTTCTTCTGTCACCCAGTGAGAAAATCCTGGTCAAAATATTTGCAACTTACAAAAAAAATTTTTGCAGCTTACAAAGGCTTATTTTAGGTAATATGATGTTTTTTTTTAAAAATGTGCCTGATAAGTCTACTACTGGAAATTTTGAGAAATGTTTAAAGACCCTGGTAAACATTTGAAATTTAAATGGTCCCATTTCCCAGAATGACTTTGTAGGAAAAGTGATTTGTTATGCTTTTCCATTCCTTTATACCTCTCTCTTCTTTCCAAATATTTGCAAATTTGAAATTTGACCAGGACATTGAGGGGGAGGGGGGGAGACTTAGGGCAGATTTCTGTAGTCAAGTAAAGCCAAGGATAAAGGCAACACTCCAGATAATCGCGACTGTAAAATAGGGCAATTTTATTTAATTACCTAGAACATTGCTTAAGCTTTATGCTTTTGAATATGGAGGGAGTCCCTTCTCCAACTTTTTTATGCTTTTCAATATGGAGATAATCCCTTCTCTCTCTTTTATATCCACTTAAAGAAGCAAATACAAAAATGAAATGTTATTTTTAAAAAGTCTAATGGAAAAAGTACAATAAATCAAATAAACCTCAAAATTTATTTTCTTAAAGTGAAATTTTGCTTGATCTATGTGAATATGAAAATATAATTTACATGAATTTGGTGTGTTTTGTTTTCACAAGTTATTCTTATTAAATATATTGAAAATTATTCATAATGTAGGGCATTTAAATATATTTATTATTTTAATATAGTTTCATATATATTCTTACTTTAGGACTTGTTTCATAATCCAAAAGAAGTTTCATGGTATTAGAAATGACACCATTATGGGAATCCAAAGCAAAGTAGACAGTGGCATTAACTGAAGAATTTGATATTAAAAACTTTTAAGAAAGCACACACAAAATAATGGTTAATATATTATTGAAAAAGCATAAATTTTGAACTGACAGTTTTGATGCAATTATTTGGCATACCTAACTAAACCAAAATTAATTTTGTGAAGACAGTGCCCATAAAATAAAAGCTAAACTTTCTTTTCCAGACTTCAAAAGCAAACTGAAATTTTTTTCAGCATTTTAGGTTTTTTTTCCCCCGAGATTTTTATATTTAAATATTAGAGCATGTTTGGTAAACATCCATTATTGGTTTTATAATTAGTTTATTTCTAGTGTTGCATTTACAGATTTTTCTAATATATAAACAAGCCATTCCTTCTTGTATACATGCACTGAATTATTTGGAAAAATCCATCAGACATCATCTCTGTATTGATTTTCTGTCTGGCACAATAAAATATTGCTTTAGACAGATATTTTTATGGGCATCATCACGTTCCTCACCATTGTTATCACTTTGCTTATAAATAGACTCAGTTTCAAGATGAATATTAAAATTTTTTAAAGGATTTAGTAAAGATATCATATTTTAAAAAAATTTACATTTATTTTCTGGTCCAAAGAAAAACAATAAGACCTGGGAGACATTTCCAATGCCATTTCCAAAAAGACATCACAGTCATTTTGATGGGCATACTAACTGATTTTTATTTGTCTATAAGTGAACAACCAAAGTTGGCTTATGTTAGACTAAAATACATTAAATGTTCTTATGGGAAAATCTCATTTGTCTGTTTCTCCCCATATTATTATACTTTGGGATTTGTTTTAAAATTTATTTTCCAAGTCTTTGTTTTTCTTTCCCAGTGACTTTTGCATTATAATTCATATAATATTTAGTTATGAAATATATACATGTAAACATAAAATTATAATTGGTATTTACATAGAAACCCCATCCTTCTCCTATATGGATATAATCCTGGCCTAAATCCCCATATATATCTACACACCCTAAATGCACATAATATACATATCCTGACCCTATCCTCCCACAAGCATTTACACATCCATATAAATGGAGCTTCTGAATTGAGTAAATAAGAAATTATGTTTTTCCTATGTTATTTTCTTTCCTCAATCTAAAATTCACATGAGCAAAAAAAATGAAATTGGGACTATTAATCAATGCATCACTGTAATCATATCACCAGAAAAACTGTATACAGACTAAATTTTTGAACAATGCCCCTTAAGCTATCGCTTCAGCCTTATTCTTCAAACGATGTTTACAAGCCAGTTGCTAGAGTAAATATGGGCAAATAGAAAAAAATGCAGTTAGCCCTAAAGAGAATTAGAGCAGAATAGTCCATTGTACTAATATGATTTATAATTCTATAATCAAAAAATCAATTTTTTCTTGCAATTAGAATATCGTTCATATGTATACCATAAAAAATTCCTGAGAAAATCTAGACTAATTATCCTGAATTTCTTCTTCTTTACTGCTTTTTAATCTGTAATTATTTTGTCATCTATTATTTATTAAATCACTATTATTGTTTGGAGAAGGCAATGGCATCCCACTCCAGTACTCTTTCCTGAAAAATCCCATGGATGGAGAAATCTGGTGGGCTGTAGTCCATGGGGTCACTAAGAGTCGGACACAACTGAGTGACTTCCCTTTCACTTTTCACTTTCATGCATTGGAGAAGGAAATGGCAACCCATTCCAGTGTTCTTGCCCGGAGAATCCGAGGGACGGCAGAGCCTGGTGCGCTGCCGTCTCCGGGGTCGCACACAGTTGGACACGACTGAGCGACTTAGCAGCAGCAGCAGCAGCATTATTATTTATTTTTGTAACTAGAAATTATATGAAGGTATATTGGGTTGTCCAAAAAGTCCATTTGGGAACTTCTCTGGTGATTCAGTGGTTAAGAATCTGCCTCCCAAGGCAGGGGGTACAAGTTTGATCCCTGGTCTGGGAAGATTTCACATGCCATGGGGCAACTAAGCCCATGTGTCACACCTACTGAGCTCATGCTCTAGAGCTCGTGAGCAGCAACTACTGAAGTGTGCACAACCTAGGACCTGGGCTCTGCAACAAGAGAAGCCACCACAGTGAGAATCACACTACCACAACCAGAGATATCCCCTACTCGCCACAACTCAAGAAAGCCAGCGTGCAGCAACCAAAACCCATCGAAGCAAAAAAACAAAACCAAAACAAACAAACAAACAAAAAACCCAGTAAGTTCATTCAGGTTTTTCCATAACATTGTTCAGAAAATCACTAATAGACATTTTGGCCAATCCAGTAACATATCATTTATTCAAATTATATGTGTAGTAAAGAAATTATTCCTAATATAGGATGAATAAAAGGTAATAAACATGAAAGGATACTCCCTCAGCTGTATAAATATCATCAAATAAATGTATGCTCTAGTTTTTCTAAATACCTTTTAGAGTATCTTGCAAGGTCTATTACTTTCATTTCCAAGTCATCATTTTTAGAATGTACTTATTCAAAGGTTTAAATTCTTTCTTTCACTTCATTGACTACCATAAGATATAAAGATGACATTAATTCAAAGTCTGATGAAATAATTTTTTGCTCATTGAATATTTGACCAGTTTTTAAAAAGTGAAAGTTGGAAAAAATTAATAGATAATATTGAAATGCTTACCTCAACTTCTTGTCCTGGATCTGGATCTCTTGCAAGAATCATATATATAAAAGCAGATGCAGGAGCATTTTCAGGAACATACATGGAAACACCTATAAACCATGAGCAGTAATTTAAATTCAAACATTCTTTCACTGCGTTTTGTTTCATAATGGTTCCATAAATTGTCATGCTGTAAGAATTTCTCACTATGGTAGTTTTCTTAATGGTATTTATTTCAGAGAAAAAAGATCACCAATAATTTTTCAACTAACATTCATTTTAAGAAAACCAACATATTTCTACATTTAAATTTTGAGCTAGTGTGTGGAATAGGATATAATTGCTCAGTGTCTAGCACAAAGCCAGTGACCATTAAGATATGCTTTCAACTCTGATTCCTTTGTTTGATAATCGGTCTTTTATCTCTTTTCACAATAATGTACAAGAAATAGAGCAAAAGCTGTAGAGTCAGGGAAAAAGTGTTGAATGTCTAATCCATCAATATTCTTATCTATATAATAAGATAGGATATATTATCAACGTTAGAGTAGTTCTGAGGATTAAATATTATACATAATGCATCTCACAAGTGATAAATACAAGTTACTTTCCTTTCTTCAACCACTGCTTCTTATCTTTCTTTCAGTTTTACCAATTGTGATTCTGTCTCACCTCAAAACCAAATCACACAAACACACACACATTAAACCATAGGAATTTTTTTCACCTATTGTATGTTTCAACAATTGATACTCTTTTAAAATTATTCCTGCTTTCTGTTCACTTGAATATTGAATATAGTCTATAAACTAGACTAGGAAGTCCTGAAAAAGCCTCATGTAATTTGACTATTTCTAAGAATGTAATGGAACCATTGTTATGTGAACAGGTCTTGCTTATTTTGAACTCATTGTTTCAAATTCGACATATAAACGGATTCCCTAATTTAGTCCTTTGCTCTAGTTAATTAAGGCCGTCGGATACCTTATCTTAAGAAATCTGAGAGAGCTGCAGATTTACACTATTTTAGATAGAAGGTAGAATTTTATTTTCTGCTACTTCTCTGTCACAAGGTCCATGAACGAACCCACATGATGGAGGAGAAGAGAACCTGATCTTGATCCTGCCAAAGCAGTTTATGCTGGTTCAGCCAAGTCTGTGGGAGAAATTGGGTCAGAATGACCTCCTTGTGATCCATGTGTATCTTTTTAAAGCTTTCCATGATTTGGGGGAGACCAGAAGAGTAAATTATGAAGAACATCAGTTCGATTGTCTCAAAGTGATCCAAAAGATAAAGTTTTTATAAACACCAGGCCTATAAGGTGATTCATTGCCAAGGCCTACTAGGAGGTTTTTCTTTCTGAGGTTTAGCATCTATGAACAAGTCCCTTTAACACAAATTCTTATTTCAGATAGATTTATAACATACCAGAATATATGTTTTAGGTCAAAATAAGATGGAAGTACACACACACACATGCGCGTGTGTGTGTTTTGGAAAATTTCCAAAACTTAAAGGGTGATATTTCTTTAAAAATGGAGAAATGATAACAATGGTTGTGTGAAATGAAAACAAAGCAATAATGGACAGGATTTTTTTTTTTTTAAAAAGCAAAAACAAACTGTTTTAATAAAGCTTACTATGTTCCATTTACCCTCAACTTTATTATCCTCTCATTGTTTCCTGGTTAACTGGATAGTTTCTCCTAATAGAAACAGCTAGAAAAAAAAAAAAAAGGAGTCACAACAGAGAAGACAGAAACAGGAGAGAGGGTTTGACTATGATAGATAAGCAAGCAAGTAAGATTAAAGATACATGAAAGAAAAGAATGGAGAGAGTAACTAGCAGAACAGATATAATTAAGGAGTTGAATTGACCAAACCAAATTCAAACCAAGCCAAGTTGGATTTTCTGAGATCCTACTATGCACAAAGTCTCAGGTATTATTACATTTAAATGTTTAAAAGTTTTATTTTCAGGAGGTCTTTATGAACAACATAAACATATAATAATAAAGTCAGAAAACAATATGTGAAGTTGTGATTTGTTTGGTGCTATTGAAAACATAATTCATTATCTTATGCATGACAGTATACTGATTTTAATTAACATATTATGAATGTTTTTTAATGGGTGAAATTTTTAAGATGAAATACACTTGAAAAAATTTTAACTTATACCAAACTTTTCAGGAGCATCTATTTTACTCATACTGAAGGGTTCCTTCATATATTACTTTAAATATCTATTCTATTGCAATTTATATAATTGAAAACCTATTTTAAGCAAGTACTCTTTTGGGAGCAAGAATATCAGTTGAGATAGCTACAAACTATTAGGAGTATGATGGTGATTATTCAAGAAGTTGAAATTTATAACCATGGCTAGAATTTCAACTTGAGAAACATTTTAAAAATTAACAATAGATAATATTTTTTAAAACATTTATGAAATAAAGAATAGTTTTTATAACTATACAAAAATAGAGATAAATATGATCATATAAATAAAATGATATTTACAATTATTGGCTAATATCATATAGCATTGTATTCAATGTAATTAAGAAAACTTTTTACAGTTTATTTCATCTCATGCTTTTTATTTTTTGTAAAGACAATTTTTAATTGCTAGGTAACATTTCATCAAATGGATATACTATCTTTTAACCAATTTTCTGTTGTTAGACATTTTGTTTCTTTCAAATGTTGCTATTTTTTAGTCACTAAGTCATGTCCAAATCTTTTGCAACCCCTGAACTGTAGCCCACCATGTTTGTCTGTCTATGGGATTTACCAGGCAATAATAGAGTGGTTTGGACTTCCCTGGTGGCTCAGACGGTAAAGCGTCTGTCTATCAATGAGGGAGACCTGGGTTCGATCCCTGGGTTTGGAAGATTCCCTGGAGAAGAAAATGGCAACCCACTCTAGTACTCTTGCCTAGACAATCCCATGGACGGAGGAGCCTGGTGCAGGCTACTGTCCATGGGGTCGCAAAGAGTCAGACACGACTGAGTGATTTCACTTAATAACGTGCTAAGGTTAAAGCATCTGCCTGGAATGCCGGAGACCCGGGTTCGATCCCTGGGTTGGGAAGATTCCCTGGAGAAGGAAATGGCAACCCACTCCAGTACTCTTGCCTGGAGAATCCCATGGAGGGAGGAGCCTGGTAGGCTACAGTCCATGGGGTTGCAGAGAGTCAGACACAACTGAGCGACTTCACTTTTTCAATCACTTAATAGAGTGGCTTGCCATTCCCTTCTCCAAGGGATATTCCCAACTCAGGGATCAAACCCACATCCCCTGCATTGTAGGCTGATTCTTTACTGCTGAGCCACCAGAGAAACCCCTCTTAAACACATGCTTTCATTTTATTTTAGATGTTGCCACATCTTTGTATTTGGGACATTATGTTTTGTGTGGCTTAGAAAGAACCTGAAACACTTAATACATGTTTGAGGATTAAAAAATAAATATTAAAATATTATGTTACTATAAGTTTTGCCCATAAACCTTGAATACATGTCTAATTCTGTAAAAATAAATCAAGAAACAAAAATAATGAAATGAAGATAATAATTTTAATACTCTTTATATGCAGTTACTAAACAATACTTCGGCCACCTCATGCGAAGAGTTGACTCATTGGAAAAGATCCTGCTGCTGGGAGGGATTGGGGGCAGGAGGAGAAGGGGACGACGGAGGATGAGATGGCTGGATGACATCGCTGACTCGATGGACATGAGTTTGAGTGAACTCCGGGAGTTGGTGATGGACAGGGAGGCCTGGTGTGCTGTGATTCATGGGGTCACAAAGAGTCGGACATGACTGAGCAACTGGACTGAACTGAAATAGTATTTTAGATTGCTATTCAAAATTTTGCTTTATGAAGTGTTAATTTCTTTTTTATTGAAGTATAGTTGATGTACAGTATTATATGTTACAGGTATATAATATAGTGATTCATAGTCTTCCCAGGTGGCTCAGTGGTAAAGAATCCACCTGCCAATACAGGAGACAGGAGATGTGGGTTTGATCCCTGGGTCAGGAAGATCCTGTGAAGTAGGAAATGGAAACCCCCACTCCAGTATTCTTGCCTGGAAAATTCCATGGACAGAGAATTATGGTGGGCCTACAGTCCATGGGGTCACAAAGAGTTAGACACAACTGAGCTACTGAACACACACGCATGCACTTCATTTATAGTTATTATAAAATATTTGCTATATTCTCCATGTTGTATAATGTATTCTTGTAGCTTCTTTTATACCTACTACTTTGTTCCCCTAAATCCCTTCCCTTTATATTGTCTCCTCTCTAACTGCACTCTTCCCACTAGTTTGTTCTCTAGATCTGTGAGTCTGCTTCTTTTTTGTTATATTCATTGTATTTTTTCCAGTTCCACATTAAGTCATATTATACAATGTTTGTCTTTTTCGGTCTGACTTATTTCACCTAACACAATGCCCTGCAAGTCTATCCATATTGCTGCAAATGTAAAAATCCATTCTTTTTTATGTCTGAATAGTATTGCATTGTGTTAATTTGTTTATACCTTAGTCAGCACTGCCTTTTCCCCCAATTATCTTAAAGCCTTTGTCAATTTAGAAGATGGAAGTTGTATTTTATAATTTAGATTTTCACATATCTTAATATTGTGAAGCTGCCTGTTAACTTGTATGTTATGATAAACTTAAAATATGTTTGTAACTATTCCTATGTCCAGTCTGCCACATAAACAATTATTTGAATGTTATTTTAAATCACACCAACTCTAGTTGTTTTTTTTTCTCTTTCATTTCATGAATGTTATCAATAAAATACACTTGTAGTATACCTGCTCCTGTTGAAAAACTTGGGTCACAGACAATAGGATCATCTACATCCTCCACAAAAACTGAAAACACATAAGTACTGGTATTATTCACATTATCTATGGCCTCAATTTCCAAAGAGTAGGTTTTAGGACTTTCTGGGTTGTCAAGATTCAAAGGCTGAAGAAGAGTAATTATGCCTGTGACTAATGAAAAAAAATAAAGAAAAATTACCAAACTCAAATAATTAAGCAAATGTCAATTTATTCATATTGATAGCAGTTTAATTCATTTAATAGTGTATACATTTAGTGAATAAGAAAAGTGATGTTTAGCAGTTCTATATTCAATGAAAATATTTGTTTAGGAATGCTCACTTGCTTTATACTTACCTTTAAAATATAATTTAATATTAAAAAAATGATTTTATCATATTGTTATCCAAATCTCTAAATTGTAATTTATGGATTTGCCAAGCATGGGTAGCATCTGTACTTTAAAATACTAGATTATAATATTTTATTTTAGTTATAATAATAAAAATTTATCATTTTTGAGCCTGAAAAATGTTAAAATCATAATCATGTATTGTTTTTGCCATCTCACTTAACTTATTCCTTTTTTTAAAATTTTTATGAGAGTATAATTGACTTCTAATATTTTATTAGTTTCAGGTGTACAGAAAAGTAAATTAGTTACACATATACATATATCCATCTTTTTAAGATTTTTCTCATATAGGCCAGTACAGAGTATTGAGTAATATTCCCTGTTCTGTAGTAAGTCCTTGTTAGTTATCTATTTTATATATAGTAGTGTTTATATGTCAATCCCAATCTCCCAATTTATGCCTTTTCCCTTTACCCTTTGATAACAATAAGTTTGTTTCTACATCTGCTTCTTTTTTCCGGTCTACCTTTAATCTCCTCTACTTTATATTCATCTTCCCTCCTGATTTCTGGGCCTGTGAACCTCAAGCTCCCTGAATCAGACAGAGAGAGAACAGTCTTACACAGTCTGCCTAAGAAACTCTCAGAGTGGTGTTGCTGGTGGTGTTTTTTTTCCTCTGGTTGAATGCTTGTCAAATACTATGACAAGCCATAAGAAAGCGGCATCTTGGAGTGGTAATTCTGTCCACATCAGTCAGTTCAGTTCAGTCGCTCAGTCGTGTCCGACTCTTTGCGACCCCATGAATTGTAGCACACCAGGCCTCCCTGTCCATCACCATCTCCTGGAGTTCACTCAAACTCACGTCCATCGAGTCAGTGATGCCATCCAACCATCTCATCCTCTGTCGTCCCTTTTCCTCCTGCCCCCAATCCCTCCCAGCATCAGAGTCTTTTCCAATGAGTCAACTCTTTGCATGAGGCGGCCAAAGTACTGGAGTTCAGCTTTAGCATCATTCCTTCCAAAGATCACCCAGGGCTGATCTCCTTTAGAATGGACTGGTTGGATCTCCTTGCAGTCCAAGGGACTCTCATGTCCACATATATTGGAATATTTCCATAATCAAGTATTCAAAATATAATTGTTAAGGAAAAGTTCTGATTTTCTCAAGAGAAATTCAAGAATTAGATATGACTTATCTGTCCTATAGTCTACAGAGATTTCACAGAAATATTGTGTTGATTGCTTCTGTAAGCCAATAGCCAGTTATAAAAATAAGTTATTATGACAGTCATTATTTCACAAGGTCATTTTTACAAGTAGGAAAATAGCAACTGTGAAATACCACACATTTTTGGTGTTTCCTTCTTCATATTTAATCTAATTTTGAAAGAGTAGTTTTACTAGGCCAATTTCTAAAAGAAATACAGATTAGATAGTGAATGCTTAAATAAAGAAAGCTAAAAGTATGTATCTAAAACTTAAAAGAGTCCAAAACAAACTTTTCCTGCTGTGTTCTAAAGGAATAAGTGATGCTGTTGTCTTCATCTCGATCTGTTGCTTTTACTCTTGCTATAATTCCTCCAACAGGGTTTTTTTTTTCCAGTCACATTAATAGAATTCAGAAGAAATGGTCTACAAAATATAGTGATCAAAAGATGTTGCAAATGCAAATCTGTATGCACATACCTGCCTAGTTCTGATAACTTGCAAAGAATCTTTTGGATTTGTAATAGTACTATGTTCATTATGTCAAGAATTTGAGTTCCAAAGATAATCAAATGTTAAGAAAATCCTTTTCTGGCATTAAGTTGTGTAATCTTTGCATAAGCAATAATTTTTAATGATTTAGTCTCTGGAATCATGACAGATAGCATAGATAATCATGACATCAAAGAAATAAAGCTGAAAGACAGAGTGAAATAGTGCACCTCTGTATTCCAAATACCAAATGCATGGAACAGTTGGCGACTGAACATAAGGGATTAAATATTTTCATTTTCATCTTGTTATCTGGTATATTGAAATGATTTCCAAAGTCAGAACTTATTAAAGCAAGTTATCAGGACATTTATTTTAAATTTATTGTTCATTTATTTAAAGTATATTTCAAATCCCTGATCAATTTCTAGAACATTTCTGAAACTTAAATTTCTTTCTTATTAAAACTTCCATTCAAGCATCAGACATTTATCAATAACCTACAGTATATTATTCCAGTTTATACACCTGATAAGCTGGTTTCTGCTTATTAGATCTCATTGCTAGTGGTGAACATATATATAAATAAATACAGTACTGTGTAATAGATACTATAACTTTGCTGGATATTTTAAAGGAAAGGAAAGGTTAAATCTGGGGTCAGAAGAGAAGTTCAGTGGGATTAAAGGAACAGGGAGGTGAGTGGGTGAGGCCATTCCTCTGAGCAACTTTCTTGACCACCACAATCTAATGTGGTTTCTCCTTTACAACGTGATTTCTCCTTTTACCATAGTATAATATAACTCACAATATCTACATGCTGTACCACTTTGAATCATTTTCTTTTCTGTTTCATTAATTGTGACTTAATATACTATGTCTCTTAAGAAATGAAAACAATATTTTGCAGCCATACCAATATTTTCATAATTTTAATATTGCTTATAATATCTAACATTGAAATCTACTAAGCAAGTAAAATAAATTTATGCTTATAAAAAGCATGCAGGTGACAAAAATTATTTTAAAAATTGATAACACCTCTAGCCCAAATGTACGTAGGCAGGTAGGGTAACTATCCCAAGGAATAAGAGAAAAGCTAAGAAATAAAAGCTCCATATTTGCTTTTATTATTCAGATAATACAAAAATGAATTTGAGGACTGAGACAATGTAACTCTTCTTAGTCATCTGTAGAGATATAACTTAGGGGTAGAAGTAAACTAATTTGAATATTACAATGCTGCTTTTCCTCTTCATCAATCTAAGAAGTATTTGATTTTGCTTAGATTGTAGTAATATTTTTGTTTATAACACTTTAACATAAAGAAAAACATCTAACAGTCATTCATAATCTGAAAATGTTTTTGAAAGCTACAATTATACCTCAGAGTATGGAAGTTAAGTAGTTTAAATTAAACATTTAAAACTACATTTTAAGGTATACTTTTCCTATAATTTAAAATTAATATATAACAACCAGACAATATTACAAAACTTTTACAGAAGAAAACCAAAAGACACAAAAGTGCTTTCACCATATTACAATATTGTTCACTCCTATATTTATTTTCCAATATTTTAAAAAATGTATTTTACTTTATATTGCTACATATATCAAATTTGTATATAGTAATATGTTTTACTATAATATAGTAATATATTTTAATATATTTTATTTAATATATTTTAATATATGTAAATATAACCCTATATTTATATATTTTAATATATTAGTAATATATTTTAATATAACCCTATAATATATTTCTATGTAGTTACATAATCTTTATTATTATTATTTATAATATATGTGAAAAGTTTAGTTAGGTATTCTCTTATGGTTACACTTTAAAATAAATCAGTTTAGTTCAGTTCAGTCGCTCAGTTGTGTCCGACTCTTTGCGACCCCATGAATCGCAGCACGCCAGGCCTCCCTGTCCATCCCCATCTCCCGGAGTTCACTCAGACTCACGTCCATCGAGTCGGTGATGCCATCCAGCCATCTCATCCTCTGTGGTCCCCTTCTCCTCCTGCCCCCAATCCCTCCCAGCATCAGAGTCTTTCCCAATGAGTCAACTCTTCGCATGAGGTGTCCAAAGGACTGGAGTTTCAGCTTTAGCATCATTCCTTCCAAAGAAATCCCAGGGCTGATCTCCTTCAGAATGGACTGGTTGGATCTCCTTGCAGTCCAAGGGACTCCCAAGAGTCTTCTCCAGCACCACAGTTCAAAATAAATATGCTTACTCAAATTGAGTTTTTTCATCATTTATGTTTCTAATTGTGATAATCAATGTCTCTTGACAGAACAGACCTGTTGAATATGTTGCTCTCAGTGTAAGCTGGAAAACCTGGAAAAGAGTTAAAAATTATACTATTTAGTAATACATATATATCTTTATAGTATGTCTCCTGTTAGATTTTTGTTGTAGTATTCTCCAGTTAGATATAGACTTATTTTTCTCCTAGGCTATTAAAAGAAATACATGTGCTTTCTCAGTTAATAAGATTAATTGTATATTTCAAAATAGCTTCATTTCATATGCCATTAAGCCTCACTCAAATGTGTAGCTTAGATGTATGCCTAGATATGGACGAAACTGAACAAAAAAGATAATGAATGAATCATGGAGTCAGTTATTAACTAAAAGTACAATGCACTTAAAATATTCACAAAGCAAGTTGTTTAATTCTAACTCCTGGAAACAGAACTATGAGTTACTCTTTGGGATCAAGAACAGGAGATAACTTCTAAGAATGTCATCAGATCTCAAATATTTTCCTCATTATCCTGTCACACATCTTAGCCTTTAGACATTATTTGTTCAGACATACAGTAAGTGTTCTTTTGAAAAGAAAAAAAAACACTCCTGTGGCAATAAGGTATCTATTATACTTTTCTTAAGCAAACATTAAATGAGCCCTTACAATGTACAAGAGCCTGTGCTGAGTGCGGAGTTGTCAATGATTGTTCTTAAATCTCTTGGATAGTTACTAACATATAAAATGTCATAAAGTTAATTGGTTAGTTACATAGTAGAAAGATGAGGTAGGTCTTAGAGGACTTACTAGAGGTTTGGTTGAATATGTGAGTCAAGGCAAGCAAGGGAAGTGAGGTAGGGAATGAGCACAAGTATGGGGCTCAACTGCTTAATATGTATGTAGCTTGTATGTACAATCTTCATTTTTCTCACCTAATTTTAACCTCGTATTGTAGTCCTAACACTAAAATCACTTAAAAGATAGGTATCATCAGCTTCTCCATCCTTCTGTGACATTTAACATTTCCAAATTTAAATGGAAATCATTGGCTTTCTTCTACCCTTTGTATTCTTTGGGCTAGAAGATTACGATTATCTTGTTATTAATACTTCCTTCTCCTAAATATCTATTCAGCAGCAAATTCACTATTTTTTCTATAAATTCTTGCATTTGCTCTCTATGACTATTTTCTCAACCACATTATTTAAATAATACATGTGGAGAATTTCTGAAAATGAAAATGTTTTACCAATGCCAATAATAATAATTTATCCCTTATTTCTCAAATTTCACAGTCCATTTCTGTGTGCATAGGGTACCACTATAGTCATCTAGCTCTTTCCTTTCCAATCAATTGTTCCTACTAATACATCATTCTCTACTCAGAAAAATCTTCCCAACAATGCTTTCCTTATTTTTCTCATGGAAAATCAGGTTTTTTCCCTTTTTTCCTACCATATTAGTGTCAGATTCATCTATAAGGTTAATACCTCATCTTTCCTTGGGCTACCTGTGTGTTTTGCCATTCTAAGTGGGACAGGATATGAATGTTCAATAAGAAACTTGTTTCAATAAGAAACTTGACTTTTAATTTTTTTTTCCCATTAGTGATGTTCAGAATAAATGTTAGTGTATTGATTTAACTTTACCTAATTAGAAAGCTATTTAAAATCTTTTTTATGAAACTTCTTTAGCTAGATCTCAAAAAAATTAAGACACGACCTGTATGCTTTGATATCTGCAAAGACTGGATCTTTTGATATTTGGTTAGCTGCATAATCCTTATTAATGGATCACATACTATTACTCTTCCTTTAAAATAATAGTGTGTTTAATTTTTCAGGCAGAGTTCAGAGTTACGAATAATCTTCTTGCTCTATAGAATAATAAATATATTAATTACATGGTATCCAGAATCAAAGTCCAAGAGATCATTGCCTCTCACACTAACAATGCCAGTTATAGAATCCACTCCAAAAGAATTTTTGCTTTGGTCCAGATAACTGTGTATCAATGGGGTACTAGAAAAACAAAATAATACATTAATCACACTGAAATGAAAAGGTATGTGGAAGATCACTAAGATAAAACAATGGTGCAAATATACAGTAATAGAAAGTTTTTTATTTTCACATTAATTTCTCTATTATCTAAGCCTGTATTAAAACCATTGGAATATATTGATGCAGAATACAAGAAAACTAAGTGTTGTTTAGTTCATTAACCCAACCAAAAGATGTGTTTTATTTTTATAGAGCTACATAACACTATACATATTTCTTTATGAGAATTCCAAAAATAATATCTGATTTTGCAAGTTAATATACCCCTGAAAGAATGTACAAAATAAACTCACTGTCACTGTTTAACTTCTTAGAAATTAAATAGAAATTATAATGATATAAACTAACTTCAAATACTAATACAGTTGCATACAGTTTATAATTTATCTTTCTTCTTGATCACACTATTTATTTATTTGCCGCCATGTTCGACAAGAGGTGAGAGTAGATAAATCTTTCTTAAAAGTGTCTGAAAAAATATTTGAAATTAGGTTAAATTTGATTAAAGAAAAGTTCAATTATAACCATATATTTTTAAAATGTGTTAAGGATCTAGACTTTACCAACGTAACTCTATGTATCCAAATATTAAATTTTAAAATACACCGGCTGGGCTCTGTTCTTGCAGATGACACAATTGGTAATAACTATTTTCAACTGGATCATAGGTTATTTGTTAACCTATTGGAAAGATATTATCAAATAGGAAAAGTCTCATATTTCTTAACATTTTCATATTAATTTTATACTGGCTGGTCTACAGCAAACTATTTTTAAGCAGAGCCTTTGAGTACCTTGGCTGGCAACAGCCCTATATCACTGGAGGTTAACTGGAAATCGAGGGAACTAGGGATTAAGTGACTTCCCCAGGATTAAAGCGCTGGTTAGTGGTAAAGTCCTAACTTGACCCAAGTCACCTGAAGCACCATTACTTCACCCCCATTCAGTGCTCCATCACTTCATACTATGAATTGCTAAATTGGAAGAAAACTCTTTCAATACATGTTTAAAAAGAACAGCTGCAGAGCAAGCATGCTGACTTTTGTAGTCCAATGTACCACTAAAGTCTCCATTTAAAGATTTGTAGGTTCTTTTTATTTTGCCAAATCTCTAAGACACTTTACAACCATGAGACAATTATGAGAAAAGCAAGTTTCTTATAGTTAGATATCTAGTAATTAGGATAATGAAAGATCAAAAAATATAATCACATTCACATGTGACATTGGAATAACTAGAAAAATGGAACAGTTCTGAATAGAATCCCAAAGGCAAAGCGCCAGTTTCAACTCAGTGTTGACATCTTTCTTGCAGCTGTCCACCTCAATTAGAAGTTATGTAATTTTCTTATTTTCATCAAGAAAAATTCTTCTTATAAAAATGTTATTTCCAGCATTAATGTGAATATTGTGATAGAGTATTTGCCAAATTCATTGTGCTCTCTTTTAATTATCAAATTAAATATATTAACCAATCTTGAAAAATATCTTCAATGCATAGCACTGTGCTCAGAAAAGTTCCCAGCAATGCTTTCCTGATTTTTCTCATGGAAATAACAGAAATTGTTCTTTCCTACCACATTAGCTTCAAATTTATATATAAGGCTTATATCCCATCTTTCATTGGCTACCTATGTGTTTTGCCATTCTAAGTGCATGCTGAAATGATATATGTTTTTCACCCAATGATCACCACCTACCATCAGTCTATCACCATTTCAAGAGTCCTCCTCTGTGGCTGTCACTCTATAAATGGACTGATATAGGAACCGTTGTCAATTTCTAAGGAAGCTGTGAAACAAAAATCAACATGTATCAAAAATTAGCATATATGATGCTTTCATTAGGTCTTTATATAATAAAAACAGGACAACATTAATTGTAGATTTTACGGTAGGGCTGGGATAATATTTTAAGATAGGGATCTATTTTTTCTTATTTTTGTATTTTTCCCTTTAGCTTCCTGCCATCTTTCTTGCTCCTTTTCCTTACTTCCTAGCACTATCTGTGGCAACTATAGCTTAAACAAAAAGAACATGACATATATACTGACAGATTACCCCATGAGAAGCCAGCCAGGTTTTCTATAAAAGATTTTTGTACTCGTTTGAGAACTGATGGAGCTATGTGTGGAGGAACTCTTTCTTACAGAAATATGTTTATGGACATTTGTGATTGTTGTGGTTGATCTCCAACTCTCACACACCTTCTAAAATCTCCCCAAAACCTTGACCAATTGGGTTAAAAAAAAAAGAAAGCCCACAACTACAATGTAACATGGGTAGAGTGACTTCAGGAAAGATGTAGGTTAATTGTTTTATTTATTTATTTTCTGGTGTTTTGTGCATCTCATATATGTTTGTGTGTGTGTTTATTACAATCCATAGAGTAGAAGTTTGGAATAGAATTTAACACAAAGTGTAAGACATTTGCAACTTTTCTGTTTCTTACACACCTATGTTTTTGAACTACATTTATGCATCATGATACATTTTAACAGGTTGGCCAACTAAATTTAATTATCTTTGTTTTTCTAATGCTATTGTTCAGTCAGCAAGTCATGTCCAGATCTTTTCAACCCTAAGGACTGCAACACACCAGGCTTCCCTGTCCCTCACCATTTTCTAATATAATTACATTTAAATTGAGTGACCAGGAAATGCCAGGGTACGTGAAGCTGAGATAATAAAATAATGGTAGCTGTCTTAAAGCATGTAGCCAATAATTTCTCCAAAAGCAATACAGTAATAAGGAAGAAATTTGTCCTCAGAGGAACCAGGAGATAGAATGTGACCAAACTTCATATTAAAAAAAAAAAAGAAAGAAATGAAAAAGTTTAACAAATCCTGGCAAATAATATCACAGGTGTTCATCCCACCATGAGGCTTGTGTCTAGCAAAGGATGATGCAGAAAAGTTTCTGGTAAGAGAAAAGATAAAGCAAACTATGGGCCTAAGATTGATGTAAAATTACCATCAGAAAGAGCAAGTAAAAATGTAAAAGAAAAGCCCTAATGCTTCTATTACGTTGAAAGCACCATGCTTAGTACTCTAAGGAAATGCATAATGAAAAAAGCAAGTTTCATATCCCCCAATTTTTTTCTTAAAGGCAAGTAATAATAAAAACAAAACTTATTTTAAGATATAAATATTTTTGAACAGAACAGTGAATGAAGTAAAATGTGCGCTAGAGATATACTGGGGGCTTCCCTAATGGCTCAGCGATAAAGAATCTGTTTGCCAATGCAGGAGGCACGAGTTTGATCCCTGGGTTCAGAAGATCCCCTAGAAAAGGCAATAGCAACCCATTCCAGTATTCTGGTCTGGGAAATTCCATGGACAGAGGAGCCTGGCAGGTTATAATCCATGGGGTCCAAAGAATCAGACACAACTTAGTGACTAAACAACAACAACAAGATATACTGGCATCTACACACTATCTCAATCAAAAATTTGAACTTAAAAGTTGTTTTTTTTTTTTAATTTTCCAACGTTTAGACAAAAGTCAGATTCTGTAACACATCATATGTATAAGCCTGAACTATTTATTGAAAAGAAAATTAATATATAAATAAGTGCATTGGCCTCTCATTGCTGTTAAGCAAGTTCTATTCTATTTATTATTCACCTTTCTACAAAAATTACTTCAAACTTTAGCCTTTTGCCCAAACCTTTTACTCCTTCCTGTCTGTCCTACTTCCCAAAGACAATCTCTCTTCTTAAACACAGAGTAAAGAGAAACTGTTAAAGTAGTGATAGCTTACTTTTTCTCATAAGATCTGTAGTCCCACTAATATCTGCATCATTTCCCTTTGTTTCATAGTAAAAGGATAGAACTGCTTGTTATTAATGATCATCCCTGTCCACTGGAAGGTATCTTCCCCTTCTTATTTCTCAGGAACTTAACTCTATATCCCTCTTTCAAATACTCCCTCACTACTGTCTACTTTGTATTACCACTTAAACATGCTCAAATCTCATCCTTTAAAAAAAGCAGCCTAATTGTAAACTCACTTTAGCGATGCCTCTGTCTCTCTACTAGAATTTCGTGTATTTCTTCACCTCCCTCTCAGTCTTTAGTCCAGTCTCCTAGAGGTTCTGCCCGCTATGAACATCAATTTTGTTTTCCAAAATGTCAGTCATACTCACTGTCCATCTTATTTCATTTCTCTTTGACCTTTATACAGTTGATGCTTGCTTTTCCTCTTGGCAGAAAAACATTATTGCAAATCAATAGGGTGTGCTCTAAAATTTTCAATACCTTTGGAAAAATTGCCCTGGAAAATTAAACTTGGCATAGTTCCTGAAGAGCCATTAAGTTCTCAGATTAGATAAAATACTTATACAGCTTTTCAAATCTGAATCAACAACTTCTAAATAACCTGAAGTCTCCTTTAACTACCACCCTAATCTATAATCCTTGAGTGTACACTTATCACCACCTCATATCCTGAACCTCATATCCTGGGCAGAACCAGCACTAGGAACAGAAACAGTAAGGACTCAAGTGCCCTCAATATGACAGAGAAGGAGGCTGAGAGCCCAGGGGAGCTTGGGAAAGATTATGTAGTCTTAATACATTGATCAAGAGAGAAGGGGGGAAAAAAAAAAACTATGAAGGGATCCTAGTTAATTGTTCACATCCATAGCCAATATCATTATTGAACTTGTATATATTTTTAAATTAGTTTTATTGGAGTATAATTTCTTTACAATGTTGTGTTCCTTTCTTCTATATACCAAAATGAATCAGTTATGTGTGTGTGTGTGTATGTGTGTGTGTGCGCACACTCAGTTGTTCAGTTGTGTCCAACTCTTTGCAACTTCATGGACTCATGGACTGTAGACTACCAGGCTCCTCTGTCCATGAAATTTTCCAGGCAAAAATACTGGAGCAGGTTGCCATTTCATACTCCAGGGGATCTTCCAGACCCAAGGATAACCCAAGTCTCCTGCATTGTAAGGCAGATTCTTTACTGCTGAGTCAACCGGGAAAGCTTATATGTATAACTGTTTTTCTTCTTCCAATTTAGAGTCCTTTAATTTATTTTTCTTCTCTGATCACCATGACTAGGACTTCTAAAACCATACCGAATAAAATTGGAATGGATATACTTGTCTTATTCCTGATCTTAGAGGAAATCTTTTCATTTTTCATCATTGAGAATGATATTTTATGTGGATTTGTCATATATTGTCTTTATTATGTTGAGGTATATTCTCTTTATGCCCACTTTCTAGAGAGATTTTTTTTTTTAATCACTAATGGGTGGTGAGTTTTGCTAAAAGCTTTTTCTACATCTATTGAGTTGGTTGTTTGGTTTTTATTCTTCAATTTGTTAATGTGGTGTATCACATTTCTTGATTTAAGTATATTGTTGTATCATCCTTTTAATGAGTTGTTTAATTTGGTTTCCTAGCATTTTGTTGAGTTTTTTGATTTTTCTTTCTTTTGCACTTATGTTCATCAGTGATATTGGCCTGTACTTTTCTTTTTTTGTGTTGTGATATCTTTGGTGGGTTTTGATATTGAGGTTACGGTGGCCTTGTAGAATGAGCTCTTCCTCTACAATTGTTTGGAATAGTTTGAGAAGGATAGGTGTTAACTCTCCTCCAAATTTTGTTTGAAAGACTGCCTGTGAACATGTGTATGCTTTTGTGTTTGTATGTGTGTGCAAGTTTGTTTTGAAAATTAATAGAACATAGTATCAGAGAACTTTAATTGTGAAAATTAGAAAGAAGAATGCTTTTGAGTCAAAATAATAAATATTACATTTTTGAATGTGATCAATATGGTGTAATCTACAGCTTTTAAGAAAATGAATGTGATATTTGAGCACAATATAGTAGAAATGTGTATAAAAAACTTTATATTTTTATAATTAACTTTCAAGATATGCAATAAAACAGGTTTAATTAAATAAATAGTAGATTCTGGCTTATGTGGTCCAAACTTCAAAATGGTAAATTTAAAATTTCTTTAATATTTTTAAAAGAAATTTATAATTTACATTCATGATTCTTCAGAGAAAAAGATAATAATCCATGTTTCCAAAATACTATATATTTCATTATCCAATATAATTGATATACAGCACTGTATAAGTTTAAGGTGTACTGCTTGATGATCTAACATACATCATAAAAAGATTATTACAATAAGTATACTGAACATCCATCATTTCATATAGATATAAAATTTAAAAAAAAATTTTTAATTGTCATGAGAATTCAAAACTTTCATATATAATAGACAGCAGTGTTAATTATGTCTTCATGTTGTAATTTACATTCCTAGAAATTATAACTGGAGGTTTGTACCTTTTGACTGTCTCTATCCAATTCTCCTTCCCTCCAACTCCACCTCTGATAACCACAAATCTAATCTCTTATTTGTGAGATTTTTGAAACACAATTGACCTATGACACTATGTTTGTTCCCGTTAATCAACATCATGATTTCTATACATTTCAAAATGATCACCATGATAAATCTTACCATACAAAGATGTTGCATAATTATTATTTTTAAAAAATTTTTATTATTTTTTTTTTTACTTTACAATATTGTATTGGTTTTGCCATACATCAACATGCATCTGCCACAGGTGTACACGTGTTCCCCATCCTGAACCCCCCTCCCACCTCCCTCCCCATACCATCCCTCTGGGTCATCCCAGTGCACCAGCCCCAAGCTTCCTGTATCCTGCATTGAACCTGGACTGGCGATTTTTTTCTTATATGATATTATGCATGTTTTAATGCCATTCTCCCAAATCATCCCCCAGCTCCCTCTCACACAGAGTCCAAAAGACTGTTCTATACATCTGTGTCTCTTTTGCTGTCTTGCATACAGGGTTATCGTTACCATCTTTCTAAATTCCATATATATGCATTAGTATACTGTATTGGTTTTTTTTTTCTGGCTTACTTCACTCTGTATAATAGGCTCCAGTTTCATCCACCTCATTAGAACTGATTCAAATGTATTCTTTTTAATGGCTGAGTACTTTGGCCACCTCATGCAAAGAGTTGACTCATTGGAAAAGACTCTGATGCTGGGAGGGATTGGGGGCAGGAGGAGAAGGGGACGACAGAGGATGAGATGGCTGGATGGCATCACTGACTCAATGGACGTGAGTCTGAGTGAACTCCAGGATTTGGTGATGGACAGGGAGGCCTGGCGTGCTGCAATTCACGGGGTTGCAAAGAGTCGGACACGACTGAGCGACTGCACTGAACTGAACTGAATACTCCATTGTGTATATGTACCACAGCTTTCTTATCCATTCATCTGCTGATGGACATCTAGGTTGCTTCCATGTCCTGGCTATTATAAACTGTGCTGCGATGAACATTGGGGTACACGTGTCTCTTTCAATTCTGGTTTCCTCGGTATGTATGCCCAGCAGTGGGATTGCTGGGTCGTATGGCAGTTCTATTTTCAGTTTTTTAAGGAAAAGAAAGACCATGAGAAAATACTTGAGGAGATAATAGTTGAAAACTTCCCAAAATGGGGAAGGAAATAATCACCCATAATTATTGATTATATTTCCCACACTGTGTTTCATACCTGTGAGTCATTTATTTTGCAATCTGAAATGTGTACCTCTTAATTTCCCTCATCTATTTCTTTATTCCCTCTTTGGCAACCACCTGTTTGTCACCATATTTATAACTATTTTTGATTTGTTTATTTATTTGTTTTGTTTTTTATATTCCATATACAAGTGATATCATACAATATTTGCCTTTCTCTGACTTATTTAGCATAATATATTCTAGGTCCACTCATGTTGTCACAGACAGCAAAATTTATTTTTTCATGCCTGAGTCATATTCTATTGTACATATATAGACAACAGCTTTTTCCATTCATTAATTGATGGTTTGTTTCCATATCTTTGCCATATTAAATATTAATAATACTCCAATGAATATAGGGGTACATATATCCTTTCTAATTAATGTTTTTGTTTCCTTTGATGCCAGGATTAAAATTGCTGGATTATATGGTAATTCTATTTTTAAATTTTTGAGGAATTTCCATACTGTTTTCCATCAGTTCAGTTCAGTTCAGTCACTCAGTCGTGTCCGACTCTTTGCAACCCCATGAATTGCAGCATGCCAGGCCTCCTTGTCCATCACCAACTCCTGGAGTTCACTCAGACTCACGTCCATCGAGTCAGCGATGCCATCCAGCCATCTCATCCTCTGTCGTCCTCTTCTCCTCCTGCCCCCAATCCCTCCCAGCATTAGAGTCTTTTCCAATGAGTCAACTCTTTGCATGAGGTGGCCAAAGTACTGGAGTTTCAGCTTCAGCATCAGTCCTTCCAAAGAAATCCCAGGGCTGATCTCCTTCAGAATGGACTGGTTGGATCTCCTTGCAGTCCAAGGGACTCTCAAGAGTCTTCTCCAACACCATAGTTCAAAAGCATCAATTCTTCAGCGCTCAGACTTCTTCACAGTCCAACTCTCACATCCATACATGACCACTGGAAAAACCATAGCCTTCACTAGACGGACCTTTGTTGGCAAAGTAATGTCTCTGCTTTTGAACATGCTATCTAGGTTGGTCATAATTTTCCTTCCAAGGAGTAAGCATCTTTTAATTTCATGGCTGCAGTCACCATCTGCACTGATTTTGGAGCCCAAAAAAATAAAGTCTGACACTGTTTCCACTGTTTCCCCATCTATATCCCATGAAGTGGTGGGACCGGATGCCATGATCTTCGTTTTCTGAATGTTGAGCTTTAAGCCAACTTTTTCACTCTCCTCTTTCACTTTCATCAAGAGGCTTTTTAGTTCCTCTTCACTTTCTGCCATAAAGGTGGTGTCATCTGCATATCTGAGGTTATTGATATTTCTCCCAGCAATCTTGATTCCAGCTTGTGTTTCTTCCGATCCAGCATTTCTCATGATGTACTCTGCATATAAGTTAAATAAGCAGGGTGACAATATACAGCCTTGATGTACTCCTTTTCCTATTTGGAACCAGTGGCTGTAAAAACTTACATTCCTACCAATGGTGTACCAGGGTTCCCTTTATCCACATTCTCATTTCCCTGAAGTTTAGTTATGCTGAGCATCTTTCCATGTGCCTATTTTGCATGTGTATGTCTGCTTTGGATAAGTGTTTATTCAAATCCTCTGCCACTTTTAAATAAGGATGTTTGTTTTTTTCTTTTTTTTTTTTTGAGGTTGAGTTCTATGAGTTCTTTGTATATTTTGAATATCAATCTCTTATCAGATATACCACTTCCCAATATATTCTCTCATTTAGTTTGCATTTCATTTTGTTGATATTTTGCTTCGCTTGCAATAGTTTCAAGTTTGTTGGAGTCTAATTTGCTTATTTTGACTTTTATTTCCCCTGAGGAGGCATATCAAAAAATATTCCTAAGATTCGTGTCAGAGAGCATATCTCCTATGTTTTAGTCTAGATATTTTATGATTTCAGATCTTACATTTAAGTCTTCAATTTACTTACAGTTTATTTTTGTACATGTGAGAAAGTAGTCCAGTTTGATTCTTCTTTATGTAACTATCCAGTTTTCCCAACACTATTTATTGAAGAGACTGTCTTTTCCTCATTGTATATTCTTACCTCCTTTGTCATAGATTAGCTGACTATGTAAGTATGGGTTAATTCTGGGCTCTCCATTCTGTTTATTAATCTATGTGTCTAAGTTTGTGCTAACACCATACTATTTTGATGACTATAGCTTTGTAGGACTGTTTGAAGTAAAGGACTGTGATACTTCCAGCTTTTTCTTTTTTCTCAAGATTGTTTCACTGTTTATAGTGTCTTTTGTGTTTCCAAACACATTTTTATATTATATTTTTCTAGTTCTGTGAAAAATGCTATTGATATTTCGATAGGAATTGCATCTAATCCATAGATTTCCTTGGATAGTATGGTCATTTTAATAATATTAATTCTTGCACTTTATGTGCCCAGTGTCTCTATTTGTATTTTTTTAGTTTCTTTTATCAGTTTCTTACAGTTTTCTGAGTACCGGTTTTTTGCTTCTTTAGTTAGTTTTATTCCTGTGTATTTGTTCCTCTTGACTCAATAGTTAATGTGATTATTTTCTTAATTCATTTTTGTAATGGTTCATTTTTAGTATATAGAAATGCAACAGATTTCAGTATATTGGTTGTGCATCCTGCAACTTTACTGGATTCATTGATGAGCTTCGGTAGTTTCTTGGTGGCATCTTGAGAATTTTCTATATTTAATATCATGTCATCTGTGAACAGTGACAATTTTATTTTTTCCTTTCTAGTGTAGATTACTTTTATTTCTTTTTCTTGTTTGATTGCTATTTCTACCACTTCCAGTGCTATTTGAATAAAAGAATGGGCATCCTTGTCTTTTTCTTGATCTTAGAGGAAATCCTTTTGGCATTTGAGCACTGAATATAATTTTAACTGTGGACTTATTATGTATGACCTTTATTATATTGAGATATATTCCATCTATACTCACTTTATCGAGTGTTTTATCAAATATGGATGTTTAACTTTGTCAGATCTTTTTCTGTATCTATTGAGATGATCATAGGATTTTAATTCTTCAATTTATTCACTCTCAATTAATGTGGTGTGCCACTGATAGATTTGTGGATATTGAGAAAAACCCTTCCATGTCTGGGATAAATTCCACTTGATCATTGTGTATGATTCTCTTCTATGTTTTCCATTTTATTGGCCTATAATTGTTTACAGTAATCCTTTATGATTCTTTTCATTTCTGTGGTGTTGGTTATAACTTTTTTTAAATTTCTGATTTTATTAATTTGGGTCATCTCTGTTTTTCTTGATGAGTCTGGGTGAAGGTTTATCTATTTCATTTATGTTTTCAAACAATCTCTCTTAGTTTTATTAATCTTTTCAAGTGTTTTTAGTCTCTATTTTTATACATTTCTGCTCTCATCTTAATTATTTTTTTCCTCTGATTCAGGCTTCCCTAATAATTCAACTGATAAAGAATCCACCTACACTGCAGGAGACCCCAGTTTGATTCCTGGTTTGGAAAGATCCCCTAGAGAAGGGATAGGCTACTCACTCCAGTATTCTTGGGCTTCCCTGGTGGCTCAGATGGTAAAGAATCCACCTGCCATGCCAGAGACCTGGGTCCAATCCCTAGGTTGGTAAGATCCCCTAGAAAAGAACATGGCAGCCCATTCCAATATTCTTGCCTGGAGAATCCCCAAGGACAGAGGAGCCTGGCAGACTACTGTCCATGGGATTGCAAAAAGTCAGACACAACTGAGCAGCTAAGCACAGCACAGCACTCACTCTGAGTTTTTTTTGTTCTTATTTTTCTCATCCCTTTATGTGTAAGTTTAGGTTGTTTATTTGAGATTTTTCTTGTTTCCTGAGTTAGGCTTGCATCATATAAATGTCCCTCTTAGAACTACTTTTGTGCTGCATCCCATAGATTTTGGTTTTCTGTGTTTTCATTTGCATTTTTGAAATGGTATTTTAAAAATTCTTCTTTTATGTGTTCAGTTATCCATTGAATGTTTTTTTTTTAATTTTATTTTATTTTTAAACCTGAAACACTGTATTAGTTTTGCCAAACATCAAAACGAATCCACCACAGGTATACATGTGCTCCCCATACTGAACTCCCTCCTCCCTCCCCACACCATCCCTCTGGGTCGTCCCAGTGCACCAGCCCCAAGCATCTAGTATCGTGCATTGAACCTGGACTGGCAACTTGTTTCATACATGATATTACACGTTTCAATGCCATTCTCCCAAATCTTCCCACCCTCTCCCTCTCCAACAGAGTCCATAAGACTGTTCTATACATCAGTGTCTCTTTTGCTGTCTCGTACACAGGGTTATTGTTATCATCTTTCTAAATTCCATATATATGCGTTAGTATACTGTATTGGTGTTTTTCTTTCTGGCTTACTTCACTCTGTATAATAGGGTTAGGCATGTTGTTTAGCCTATATGTTTGTGTTTGGCAAGTTTTTTTTTTTAAATATATAATTTATTTCTAGTCTTATAGTATTTTGGTCAGAAAAGATACTTGATAGTATGGCAGTCTTCTTAAATGTATTGAGATTTGTTTTGTTTCCTAGAGTATGATCTCTTCTGGAGTATGTTCCATGTGCATTTGAAAAGAATGTGTATTCTGCTTCTTTTGGATAGAGTATTATGAATATAAGTGTATTCAGCCTCTTTTGTATAGAATGTTCTGTATGTATCTGTTAAGTTTATTTTGTCAAATGTGTCATTTAAGGCTGGTGTTTCCGTCTGGTCAATCTGTCCATTGATATAAGAGGGGTTCTAAATTAAGGGATAATAATGTGTTTCCAAAATACTGTATTTTAATTGGATTGATAAAGAAAATTTCTGTCAGGCACATGATCAAATGAACTGGTACCTTCAACTCACTCACTGATTTGCAGCGATTAGAGTTGTAAGTACATTCTGAAAGGAGAAAAGTCAAAGCTTCAAGGCATTTTGAATTATGAAATATGAAAGTGAATAGAAAATATAATTAGTAGTAGTAAAAAAGAAAAGCAAAAAGTGCTTATGTTATTTTATAAGACCATGCCCATTCGTATGTGTGCTGTGCTTAGCCTCTCAGTCGTGCCAGACTCTTTGTGACCCTAGAACCACAGCCCATCAGGCTCCTCTGTCCATGGGATTTCCAGGCAAAAATACTGGAGTGGGTTGCCATTTCCTCCTCCAGGGGATTTTCCCAACCTAGGGACTGAATCCCTGTCTCACTTTTCTGCATTGGCAGGGGGTTCTCTTTACCACTAGTGTCACTTGGGATTAATGATTGATTGATTACACCTGGGCTTTGATCCCACCTTTTACTTTTTCATGTATCTTCAATCACCAAGTCAAGTGGATTCACCCCAGTTCTTTGTAAATTTACCCAGGCATCATCCTTTAAAACCAAATGCCCCAGACAAAGCTTTTATCCATATAGTTCTGCCACTGACTTCTCTACAGCTTCATAGGCAGGTTTCTAGAACATGGTTTCAATTTTCATGACCTCACTCCTAATTCTGCTCCATCCTGGTTTCTTCCTCTAAAACACCAGTACAATAGTTCTCACTAGATTCATTACATTTCATTATCCCCATATCACTAAATAAGTGCAATGAACATTTTAATATCATCTTACTTGATTGTAGAATTCAAGTCTACTAACCTAGGGCACTCTCTTTCAAGAACTTCTCCCTTTGCCATTCAGGGCATAACTTTCTCTTTTTTATACTACCACTTTAGCTGCTCCTTACTCTCCTTGGCAAGCTAAGCTTCTCCCCCACGTCATTAAGTGCAGGAGTTTCTCAAGGTTTGGCCCTATGCCTTGCTTTCTTCTAATTCTATAGTCTCTAGCTAAGTAATTTTATCCCCATTCATGTTTTCAATTACAAAACATTTATAACCCTAGGCAAGACCTGTGAGCTTCACTGCTTACTTAAATCTATCCTTTGATATAACAAAGGCATAATTAAGCAAAATGTTCAAAAGTGAACTCATAATTTTTCTCCCCAAATTTGATCTATTTCTAGATTTTCCTAATTTAACTGAGAATCTCCAAGCTACTTATGCAAATCATAAACCTGAGTCCTCTTCACTTCCTTTATATTTAATTCAGTACCAGATATATTGACTGGTAAATAAATTGTTTATTTACCCTTTACCTATCTCAAGACTATCTTTTTATCTCCATCACCTTCCTTGGTCAAATTATACCATCTCTAGTCTGAAACAACCTGATAACTGGACTTCCTCCCTATTCTCCAAGGGTCTTCAAACTACTGCTCATAAGTCAAATCTACACTGTTGCCTATTTCTGTATGGCCTTCTGAGCAACGAATGTTTTTTTCATATTTAAGTGGTTTTATAAAATCAAAAGAAAGAGTAATATCTGTGGCACTGAAAGTCCAATTTCAGTGTTTTTATCAAGCATTAACAGAACCCATGTATTCTTGAGCTTCCCTTGTGGCTCAGCTGGTCAAGAATCCACCCACAATGTGGAAGACCTGGGTTCGATCCCTGGGTTGGGAAGATCCCCTGGAGAAGGGAAAGGCCCCACTCCAGTATTCTGTCTTGCAGAATTCCATGGACTGTATAGTCCATGGGATTGGAAAAAGTTGGACAAGACTGAGCGACTTTTACTTTCACTTTCAACAGAACACATACACACTCACTTGGTTATGTAGTGTCTGTTGCTGCACTTTGCTATGCTGGTAGATTTGATAACAGAAATAGAGAGCATAAATGATGCTCTCATCACTTCACATAGTATAAATTGCAGTAATCCAGTCACAATAGCATTCCGAGTACCATGTTATTTTTTTGTTACCATGACTACCCATCATGGCTAAATAAAAGAAGAATAGAAATGTGGACTTTGAATGCCACACTTTAAAGGTATGAGGGAGTGGATTACTTTCAAAGCACAATGGATGTGGCAAAGCATTCTGCTTATTATACAAAGTGTTATCTGTTCAGTTCAATTCAGTCACTCAGTCATGTTCGACTCTTTGTGACCCCATGAATTGCAGCATGCCAGGCCTCCCTGTCCATCACCAACTCCAGGAGTCTACTCAAACTCATGTGCATCGAGTCGGTGATGCCATCCAGCCATCTCATCCTCTGTCGTCCCCTTCTCCTCCTGCCCCCAATCCCTCCCAGCATAAGAGTTTTTTCCAATGAGTCAACTTTTCTCATGAGGTGGCCAAAGCACTGGAGTTTCAGCTTTAGCGTCAGTCCTTCCAATGAACACCCAGGAGTGTTCTCCTTTAGAATGGACTGGTTGGATCTCCTTGCAGTCCAAGGAAGTCTCAAGAATCTTCTCCAACACCACAGTTCAAAAGCATCAATTCTTCGGCACTCAGCTTTCTTCACAGTCCAACTCTCACATCCATACATGACCACTGGAAAAACCATAGCCTTGACTAGACGGACCTTTGTTGGCAAAGTAATGTCTCTGCTTTTGAATATGCTATCTAGGTTGGTCATAACTTTCCTTCCAAGGAGTACACATCTTTTAATTTCATGGTTGCAGTCACCACCTGCAGTGATTTTGGAGCCAAAAAAATAAAGTCTGACACTGTTTCCACTGTTTCCCCATCTATTTGCCATGAAGTAATGGGACCAGATGCCATAATCTTCGTTTTCTGAATGTTGAGCTTTAAGCCAACTTTTTCACTCTCCTCTTTCACTTTCATCAAGAGGCTTTGTAGTTCCTCTTCACTTTCTGCCATAAAGGTGGTGTCATCTGCATATCTGAGGTTATTGATATTTCTCCCAGCAATCTTGATTCCAGCTTGGCTGATAAAAAAATACAATATATAAAAGAAGTATAAGGCTAAGTATTCATCTCTATATTCCCATTTGACACAAAAACAATGGTCATAAAAAATGGTAAATGTGTAACAAAATATCTCATCATGACAGCTTTTATTCACAAAGATAAAAATGAAGCTGCCACCAAAATAAGATTCTGAGTGGCTCACTTGTCATCTACGCAAGGAAAACTATTCACTGATGTTGACTTATTAAACCTTTTAACAATTAAACGGGAACCTTTCCCTCCAAAAATGAATACATTCTTCTCAGTAGTATATTTATGTTAAAAATTGTAACCAATTATTAGTATTATTATATTTTAAAATTTAATTTCTTAATAAAAATTTATACAAACTTGTTTCCTTCATTGTTACATAAGCCCAACACAAATACTATTTTTGATCTTGCCTTTTAGACTTTAAAACCCAACTTATTTACTATCTGACCCTTCACAGCATCTACTGATACCTATTCTACCTTTGTTGCGTTCAAATCTTTCTCTCCCCTCAAACAGATGGATCTTTTTAAAACACCTATCTGCATATAATATTTCAAAGAATTCCCGCTGCCTTTAGGGGAAAGATCAACATTCTTAAAATACCTGTATCACCTTTCAGTATTCATTTTGTGTCATAATACTTAGTGATGTCTCATTTTCTGCCACTAAATTTTCGGTTCTTGCCTTGTTCTGTACTGTCTCAAGGCTTTTTACATGAAGTTCCTTCTACATGAAGATACTCTTCCCTCTCTTGTTTATTTACTGATATCAGAGTTTTGATCTAAAGTAAATTATCAGTTCCTTAGAGAAAGCTTCCCTAAAAGTCTGACTTGATCAATGCCTACACACAAATGCACGCACATGCACACACACACATTATGGGCTTTCATAATATGAAAATATCCTTTGAACATTAAGGGTAGTAAAAGTAAATTACTCTGAGGCATTTTCACAAACAAGGGTTTAAATTTATGTATTAAGTTGTCAAGACCCATTATATATATTTTTCTCTCCTGCCTTGCTCTTCTTGATGTAAGTCTTTTTAAGAATCTGTATTTCACCTACAGGGATTGTGGGAAAGCGCTCAAGAGGGAGTGGATATGTATACTTATGGCTGATTCACATTGTTGTACAGCAGAAACAAACACAATATTGTAAAGTGGTTATCTGCCAATTAAAAAAAAAATCAATATAAATTTGCAAGCCACCCAAGATGGACAGTCATGGTGGAGAGTTCTGATAAACGGGGGTCCACTGGATAAGGGAATGGAAAACCACATTGCATTCTTGCCTTGAGAACCCCATAAACAGTATGAAAAGGCAAAAAGATATGACACAGAAAGGTGAACTCCACAGGTCAGTGGGCACCCAATATACTGCTGAAGAAGAGCAGAGAAATAGCTCCAGAAAGAATGGAGAGGCTGAGTCAAAGTGGAAACAATGTCCAGATGTGGATGTGTCTGGTGGTGAAAGTAAAGCCCAATACTGTAAAAAACAATTAAGGATAGTAACCTGGAATGTTAAGTCCATGAATCAAGGTAAACTGGAACTGACCAAACAGGAGATAGCAGGAGTGAACATCGACATTTTAGGAATTATTGAACTAAAATGTATGGGAATAAGCAAATTTAATTCAGATGACCATTGTATATGATACTGTGGGCAAGAATCCCTTAGAGGAAATGGAGTAGCCCTCATAGTCAACAAGAGAGTCCAAATGCAGTACTTGGGTGCAATCTCAAAAAATGACAGAATGATCTTCGTTGGTTTCCAAGGCAAACTATTTACAATCAAAGAAACACAAATCTATGCCCCGACCACTAATGCTGAAGAAGCTGAAATAAAACAGTTTCATGAAGACCTACAAGAAAATTAGAGATATCAAGGGAATATTTCATGAAAAGATGGGCACAATAAAGGACAGAAATGGTATGGACCTAAAAGAAGCAGAATACATCAAGAAGAGGTGGCAACAATACACAGAAGAACTATACAAAAAGATCTTTATTACACAGATAAGCAGGATGGTGTGATCACTCATCTAGAGCCAGACATCCTGGAGTGCAAAGTCAAATGGGTCTTAGGAAGCATCAGTATGAACAAGGCTAGAGGAGGTGATGAAATTCCAGCTGAGCTATTTCAAATCCTAAAAGATGATGCTGTGAAAGTGCTGCACTCAATATACCAGAAAATTTGGAAAACTGAGCAGTGGCCAAAGGACAGGAAAAGGTCAGTTTTCATTCCAATCCAAAAGAAGGGCAATGCCAAAGAATGTTCAAAGCACCACAAAATTGCAGTCATTTCACATGCTAGCAAAGTAATGCTCAAAATTCTCCAAGCTGGGCTTCAATAGTACATGAACCAAGAAATCCCCGATATTCAAGCTGGGTTTATAAAAGGCATAGAAAACAGATCAAATTGCCAACATCTGTTGGATCATCAGAAAAGCAAGAGAGTTCCAGAAAAACATCTACTTCTGCTTCATTGACAATGTAAAGCTTTTAACTCTGTCGATTGTAAAAAACTGTGGGAAATTTTTAAACAGATGGGAATACCATACCACCTTACCTGCCTCCTGAAAAACATGTATGCAGCTCAAGAAGCAACAGTTGGAACTGGACATGGAACAATGGAGGAGTATGTCAAGGCTGTATTTTGTCACCTTGCTTATTTAACTTACATGCAGAGTACATCATGTTAAATGCCAGACAGATGAAGCACATGCTGGAATCAAGATTGCTAGGAAAAATATCAGTAACCGTAGATATGCAGATGACACCACCTTTATGGCAGAAGGGAAGAAGAAATAAAGAGCCTCTTGATTAAAGTGAAAGAGGAGAGTGAAAAAGCTGGCTTAAAACTCGACATTCAAAAACTAAGACTATGTGATCTGGCCCCATCACTTCATGGCAAATAGATGGGGAATACTGGAAACAGTGACAGACTTTAATTTCTTCCTAATGTCTTCATAAGATAGAAGACACTTGCTCCTTGGAAGAAAAGCTATGACAAAACTAGACAGCATATTAAAAAGCAGAGACATTGCTTTACTGACTAAGGTCTGTCTAGTCAAAGCTGTGGTTTTTCTAGTAGTCATGTATAGATGTGAGAGTTGGACTGTAAAGAATGCTGAGTGCCCAAGAATAAATGCTTTTGAACTGTAGTATTGGAGAAGACTCTTGAGAGTCCATTGGGCTGCTAGGAGGTCAAACCAGTCAATCCGAAAGGAAATCAATCCTGAGTATTTGTTGGAATATTTGTTGATGCTGAATCTGAAACTCTGATAGTTGGCCACCTGATGCAAACAGCCAACTCATTAGAAAAGATCCTGATGCTGGGAAAGACTGATGGCAGAAGGAGAAGGGGACAATGGAGGACAAGATGGTTGGATGGCATCACCAAGTCAATGGACATGAGGTTGAACAAGTTGCGGGAGATGGTGAAGGACAGGGGGCCCTGGATGCTGCAGTCCATAGGGTCACAAAGAGTCAGACATGACTGAGTGACTGAACAAAACTAAGACCTTCTAGAACTAACACCAAAAAGATATCATAGGGGACTGGAATGCAAAAGTAAGAAGTCTAGAGATACCTGGAGTAACAGCAAGTTTGGCCTTGGATTACAAAATGAAGCAGGGTGAAGGCTAACAGAGTTTTGCCAAGAGAATGCACTACTCATAGCATACACCCTCTTCCAACAAGAGACAAATTTTCACATGGACATCACTAGATGGTCAATACCAAAGGTAGATTGATTATATTATTTACAGACAAAAATGGAGAAGTTCTATACAATCAGCAAAAACAAGACTAGGAGCTGACTGTGGCTCAGATCATGAACTCCTTATTCCAAAATTCAAGTTTAAATTTCTTAAATTGAAGAAAGTAGGGAAAACCACTTGACCATTTAAGTATGACCTAAACCAAATCCCTTATACAGTGAAAGTGAAAACAGATTCAAGGGATTAGATTTGATAGATAGAGCGCCTGAAGAACTATAAAGAGAAAGGTACATGTACATGTACAGGACATCGTGACCAAAACCATTACCCCCAAAAAAGAAATGCTAGAAGGCAAAGTGGTTGCCTGAGGAGGCCTTACAAATAGCTGAGAAAAGAAGAGGAGTGAGAGGTAAAGGAGAAAGGGAAAGATGCTGCTGCTGCTGCTAAGTCGCTTCAGTCGTGTCCGACTCTCTGCGACCCCATAGATGGCAGCCCACCAAGGCCCCGCCATCCCTGGGATTCTCCAGGCAAGAACACTGGAGTGGGTTGCCATTTCCTTCTCCAATGCATGAAAGTGAAAAGGGAAAGTGAAAGTGAAGTCACTCAGTCGTGTCTGACTCTTAGCGACCCCATGGACTGCAGCCTACCAGGCTCCTCCGTCTATGGGATTTTCCAGGCAAGAGTACTGGAGTGGGTTGCCATTGCCTTCTCCGAAAGGGAAGATACACCCAAGTAAATGGAGACTTCCAAAGAATAGCAAGGAGAGACACAAAAGCCTCCCTAAAAAAACAGTGTGAAGAAATAGAGGAATACAATAGAACAGGAAAGACCAGAGATCTCTTCAAGAAAATTAGAGATACCAAGGGAAAATTTCATGCAAAGATGGGCACAATAAAGGACAGAAATGGTATGGACCCAAAAGAAGCAGAATACATCAAGAAGAGGTGGCAACAATACACAGATGAACTATTAAAAAGAAAAAAAAAAAAGATCTTAATGACCCAGATAACCATGATGGTAAGATCATTCACCTAGAGGCAGACATCCTGGAATGCGAAGTCAAGTGGGCCTTAGGAAGCATCACTACAAACAAAGCTAGTGGAGGTGATGGAATTCCAGCTGAGCTATTTCAAATCCTGAAAGATGATGCTGTGAAAGTGCTGCATTCAATATGCCAGCAAATTTGGAAAACTCAGCAGCAGTGGCCACAGGACAGGAAAAGGTCAGTTTTCATTTCAATCCCAAAGAAGGGCAATGCCAAAAATGTATAAACTATAGCACAATTGTACTCTCTTCACATGCTAGCAAGATAGTGCTCAAAATTCTTCAAGCTAGGCTTCAACAGTACTGAATAGAGAACTTCTGGATGTTCAAGCTGAATTTAGAAAAAACAGAGGAACCAGCGATTAAATTGTCAACATCCATTGGATCTTAGAAAAGGCAAAAGAATTCCAGAAAAAAACATCTACTTCTGCTTCATTTTCCTCACTAAAGCCTTTACTGTGTGGATCTCAACAAACTGTGGACAGTTCTTAAAGAGACAGGAATATCAGACCACTTCCATGGTGGCTCAGCTGGTAAAGAATATGCCTGCAATGTGGGAGACTTGGGTTCAATCCCTGGGTTGGAAGATAACTTGGAGAAGGGAATGGCCACCCACTCCAATATTCTGGCCTGGAGAATTTCATGGACTGTATATTCCATGGGGTTGCAAAGAGTTGGACATGACTGAGCAACTTTCACTTTCACTTTACCTCCTCCTGAGAAACCTGTGTGAAGGTCATGAAGCAACAGTTAGAACTGACATGGAACAACAGACTGCTTCCAAATTGGGAAAGGACGTCAAGGCTGTGTATTGTCACCTTGCTTATTTACCTTATATGCAGAGTACCTCATGCTAAATGCTGAGCTGGATGAAGCTCAAGTGAAATCAAGATTTTTGGAAGATATATCAATAACCTCAGATATGCAGATGATACCACCTTTATGGCAGAAAGTGAAGAGGAACTAAGAGCCTCTTGAAGAAGGTGAAAGAGGACAGTGAAAAAGCTGGCTTAAAACTCAATATTGAAAAAAGGGAGATCATGGTATTAAGTCCCATAATTTCATGGCAAATGGATGGGGAAACAATGGAAACAGTGACAGATTTTGTTTTCTTGAGCTCTAAAATCACTTCAGATGATGACTGCAGCCATGACATTAAAGGATGCTTGCTCCTTGGAAGAAAAGCTATGACAAACTTAGCATATTAAAAAACAGAGACATTATATGCTGACAAAGATCCATGTAGTCAATGCTTTAGTTTTTTTTTTTATAGCCATATATAGATGTGAGTGTTGGACCATAAAAAAGGCTGAGCACTGAAGAATTGATACTTTTGAGCTGTGGTATTGGGGAAGACTCTTGAGAGTCCCTCAAGAGATCAAGGAGATCAAACCTGTGAATCTCACAGGAAATAACCCTGAATATTCATTAGAAGGACTGCTGCTGCAGCTGAAGCTCCAATACCAGATGCGAAGAGCTATCTCATTAGAAAAGACCCTGATGCTGAGAAAGATTGAAGACAGGAAGAGATGGGTATGACAGAGGATAAGATGTTTGGATGACGTCACCAACTCAATGGACATGACTTTGAACAAGCTCCAGGAGATGGTGAAGGACAGTGAAACATGACTGTGGGGGGTCCATGCAGTCACAAAGAGTTGGACATGAATGAGCACTAAACAACAGCAACAACAGTTTTAAAAAAGAATCTCTATTGTTTTAATGCAATTGCTTTCTAACCTCTTAATGCAAAGTGAAAATTTCTACATGATAAACATTTTTTCCAGACTGTTCCATCGAGAGGTTATATGTTTTCTTATTTATTTGAATATCTGCAACTGATTTTTGTGTATTTATATAAACATACATTATATGCATTATAAAAAAAAATCACTGAACATATCCAATCAGAGAAACATGCCTGGCATCTTTCATTATAGATAACTGTGAAAGTAAACTATAAGAAAGGCTGCTATCATACCTGTACTTGAAGAAAACTGGGGATACAGTCTGAAGTTTCTGGAACATCAATATTAATGGTAAAAACATGTCCAAAGAGACCTCCAGTATCAACTATTAGTAGAAACCTTCTGAGATCAGTTTCATAATTAAAGATTTTTATAGATATGATCACACCAGAATCTAGTTAAGATATAATCCATAAATTAGAATTAATTCATAAAATATGTTTCTATATATAGAAACATATTTTCTGAATTAATTCTAAATTAATTCTATATACTTATGGTATATAGAAACATATTTTCTGGATTTTGAAAGATTTTAGAACTATATATTTTAATTCTTTTATAAATAACTTAAATGGGAAATAAACATCATATACCCAAAGACACACAATTAATAAGCATGGCTTGAATCTGTAATTGAAGGAAAAGAAAAAAGCAGGAGGAAAAGTAGTCCCAATTTTTATTTTTTCACTACCTCACAAGGAAAAGATTTAAAATGTGAAAAAATAGCAAACACTAATTTCTTTTTAAAGAAATTATTTTCTTTTCAAAAAAGAGTTATTTTCTTTTCAAATTGTTTCACAGTTCAAACTTTTATTTTTTATTAAACTGTACTTTGCTGTCAAGCAATTTCATTGAAAATTATTCCAAAGCTTACAGGGACCATAAGTCATGGAGAACATAATGTGATTGTAATATATGTCTATTTATTGTTAGCAGGAAAAAACCTATTTTGTGTTTTTTATATCCAACATCATTAGTTATTATGAGTTTACCTAAATCATAAAATAGATTTGGTATAATTTGGCACCAAGGCAGTCTTTATCAAGAAGATATCTTTGTTGTCAAAGAAAGCATATTGCTTCTGTAAAGGTATTTTAAATGTTACTAAGTACAGCTACAACTAATTCCCTGCCGGGCCAGTCTAAAACTTGTGTGTAAAATAATAAGCCGTTTTAAGTTAAGACAAGAAAATAATGTATGGATGAAGAGAAGAAAGACACAAACACCAATAAAAATGATGTTTTTTAACAGTTTTGTTATTGTGAGCTAGATTAGTCCCATTAAATCCCGTCATTTTATGGAAATGTCATCATTTGTAACAAAGAGTATCTTTTAAAGGGAGTGAAATATTTTGGATATTCTTAGAAAGCCCTGAATCACTAAGGCTATTGAATTAGAGGTAGAATAGTATTCTTAAATTTGGAAAAGTCACTATTATTGATAGGCAACACTTTTTAAAAGTATGTACCAACAAATCATAGCTAATGAATTTAATATAAACAAAAACTATTCTGTAACAAATTAATTTCTTTCAACGTTTTGTATTTTCTTTTTCATTTTATGGAATGATGTGTCAATTGCAATTAGATCATAAAAAGAAACAGTAATAACCCAATGTAGAACTTCTTTCAAATTGAAATAGATGTTACATATCCCTTCCAAAAAGGACAATAAACAATCTCCAAGTGTGCTGGTAGATGAAACCTACAGGGAATATTAATAGATTTAACCATTGCATGGTTATTTATTATAATGTTTACTAAAAAGTATCTTACAGCCATATTAATAGAAGTGAAACTTAACTGAATAATTCTCTAATTCTCCTTGATCCCTCCAGCTCAAGAAAGATTTTTTTACACCTTATTTTGGCATGAAGAATATAAAGGAGAAAGAGTTCCAGTATCAGTATTGACAATATGTCAATTTTTGGTTCAAGTTAATTGGTTGCACGCATCTAGGGACTCGTGGTTAGACTCGGTTTCAGAGGATAAGCTGGTTTTTCTTTTGAATAGATTTGAACATACCCTTGGAATTCAGACATAAGAGCAAACTAGGCAAAAATAGCAGATGAATCATTCAGCCAACCCACAGAATTTTGAGAAATAAAACAGTGTTGTTTTAAGCAACCAAATTTTTGAGTGATTTATTATGCAGAAGCGGACAATTGAAATAAGAGGCATACAAAGAGTTGGATTAAGAATTAGAAATACAACCAAGTGTCTATTGGTATAGGAACATTCATAGAGATACAAAATCAGGAGAGGGAAAACAGAATCAGGCATAGGCCTTGTGCTCAAGAGATTGAACCAGAGAAGAAATATTGCTGCAAGTGATAGCAAAGAGAGATAAGAAAGTCTTCCTCAGTGATCAATGTGAAGAAAGAGAGGGAAACAATATAATGGGAAAGAATAGAGATCTCTTCAAGAAAATGAGAGATACCAAGGGAACATTTCATGCAAAGATGCGCACAATAAAGGACAGAAATGTTATGGACCTAACAGAAGCAGAAGATATTAAGAACGGGTGGCAAGAATACACAGAAGAACTGTACAAAAAAGATCTTCATGACCCAGATAATCACGATGGTATGATCACTCACCTAGAGCCAGACATCCTGGAATGTGAAGTCAGTGGGCCTTAGGAAGTATCACTATGAACAAAGCTAGTGGAGGTGATGGAATTCCAGTGGAGCTATTTCAAATCCTAAAAGATGATGCTATGAAAGTGCTGCACTCAATATGTCTGCAAATTTGGAAAACTCAGCAGTGGCCACAGAACTAGAAAAGGTCAGTATTCATTCCAATCCCAAAGAAAGGCAATGCCAAAGAATGCTCAGACTACCACATAATTGCACTCATCTCACACGCTACCAAAGTAATGCTCAAAATTCTCCAAGTTAGACTTCAACAGTACGTGAACCATGAACTTCCTAATGTTCAAGCTGGATTTAGAAAAGGCAGAGGAACAAGGGATCAAATTGCCAACATACGCTGGATCATAGAAAAGGTAAGAGAGTTCCAGAAAAAAACATCAACTTCTGCTTTATTGACTACACCAAAGCCTTTGACTGTGTAGATTGCAATGAACTGTGGAAAATTCTTCAAGAGATGGGAATTACCAGACCACCTGACCTGCCTCCTGAGAAATCTGTATGCAGGTCAAGAAGCAACAGTTAGAACTGGACATGGAACAGCTGCCTGGTTCCATATCAGGAAAGGAGTACATTAAGGCGTATATTGTCACCCTGCTTGTTTAACTTATATGCAGAGTACATTATATGGAATCCCAAGCTGGATGAAGCACAAGCTGGAATCAAGACTGCTGGGAGAAATATCAATAACCTCAGATATGCAGATGACACCACTCTTATGGTAGAAAGTGAAGAGGAACTAAAGAGCCTCTTGATGAAAGTGCAAGAGGAGAGTGAAAAAGCTGGCTTAAAGCTCAACATTCAGAAAACGAAGATCATGGCAACTGGTCCCATCACTTCATGCGAATAGATGGGGAAACAAGGGAAACAGTGGCTGACTTTATTTTTGGAGGCTCTAAAATCACTTCAGATGGTGACTGCAGCCATGAAATTAAAAGATGCTTACTCCTTGGAAGAAAAGCTATGACCTTCCCAGACAGCATACTAAAAAGCAGAGATATTACTTTGCCAACTAAGGTTCGTCTAGTCAAGGCTATGGTTTTTCCAGTAGTCATGTATGGATGAGAGAGTTGGACTATTTAGAAAGCTAAGCACTGAAGAATTGATGCTTTTGAACTGTGGTGTTGGAGAAGACTCTTGAGAGTCCCTTGGACTGCAAGGAGATCCAACCAGTCCATCCTAAAGGAAATCAGTCCTGAATATTCATTGGAGGAACAGATGCTGAAGCTGAAACTCCATTACTTTGGCCACCTGATGGGAAGAGCTCACTCATTTGAAAAGAGCCTGATGCTGGGAAAGATTGGAGGGAGGAGAAGAGGATGACAGAGGATGAGATGGTTGGATGGCACCACTGATACGATGGACATGAGTTTGAGTAAGCTCTCGGATTTGGTGATGAACAGGGAATCTTGGTGTGCTGCAGTCCATGGGGTCGCAAAGAGTCAGACAGGACTGAGTGACTGAACTGAACTGAATTCATGTAAAGATACATAAAAAGTTCATTTTATGAAACCGGATCAGGATGTATACTGAAATTTCTTCCTGCAGGGAATTATTTCTTAACTAGTGCCTGAAAAATGTGAAGAGGTTGGTCACATGAAGCAAAATGAAGAAGGAAAAAGACATGATATATGTAAAAGCACACAGGCAGAAGACAGTTTTTGCCTTAGGAAATGCTGCACATATGTGTGTATGTGTGTGCTCAGCCATGTCCAACTTTTTGCAGCCCCATGGACTGTAGCCGGCCAGCCTCCCCTTCCTTGGAAATACATAGCATGTAATGGAAAGTGATTCCTTTGAATATGGAGAAATAAACAGGAACCACATCTTAAAGAGATTTGTATGTCAATTTAAAGAGTTTGGGTCTTATCTTGAGGGAATAGAACTGTCAAAGATTATAATTGGAATAGCATTGATAAATGGTAAATGATAGATAACAAATAATCAGTGCTATTGATCTATTTGTACCTTAATAAGATTACCAACTCAGTGAAGGGAAAATTGTTGAATCAGTCTGGAGATAAGAAGACAATGAGGAGGTAGATGCAAAAATCTGGAGAAAAAGTTAATGGGGAAGTAACTTCAAATAGTGATAATGGGATTTGGACGCAATACCAGATTTAAAATCCAGAGATTTTGGTGATAATCAGAGTTGGAAGGTGTGACAAAAGGATTCAATAAGTCATGCCTATCACAAAGTTTTTTGAAAGGTAGATGGCAACAAATTTATTACATATAAAGGTGTTTGTGATGTCCTACAAAATAGTAGATGATAATTAGAGGTTTCAGAATTATTTGCCTCATTGTTTGACTGCCTCTGCTCCCTAGGTTACTTTAACACAAAAGTTAAAGTAGTTTAGTGGGTAAAAAACAGTCCAGGTTAGAATAACTAAATTTAATATTATCTGTGACTATTTCAGTAAAGTAAATATATTAATCTGAATTCTAGTCAGAGTGTTTGAGTTTGTATATATACTTGAGGATCATCAGAATATATGTTGTAATTGTAGTCAAGAGATAGATGAGATTGCTCAGAATATGAAGCGAGAGAACATGAAGAGTTTGAAGAAAAGGAAACCTTAAATAGCCTTGAAACACATCAGATCAGATCAGTCGCTCAGTCGTGTCCGACTCTTTGCGACCCCATGAATCGCAGCATGCCAGGTCTCCCTGTCCATCACCAACTCCCAGAGTTCACTGAGACTCACATCCATCGAGTCAGTGATGCCATCCAGCCATCTCATCCTCTGTCGTCCCCTTCTCCTCTTGCCCCCAGTCCCTCCCAGCATCACAGTCTTTTCCAATGAGTCAACTCTTCACATGAGGTGGCCAAAGTACTGGAGTTTCAGCTTTAGCATCATTCCTTCCAAAGAAATCCCAGGGCTGATCTATACATGGACAAAATAAATAGAAGAAAAATATATGTCAAAAAAATAGAACATAGAGGAAGAGTTGGAAAGGCAGGACAATCAAAAGGAAGATCACAGGGATGGGGGAAAACCACCAGCAGAATGTAGTGTCATAGGAATCAAAGGATGAAAGTGTTGCAGAAGAATAGAATGCCACTCAATGTTCCAAATGCTAAAGGGAGATTCTGCGAGATGAGGGCCAAATACGGTACTGTATTTAACAATGAGTATGATTGGTACATATGGTGACACGTCTCAGTGGCATGATTCGTCAAAATGCACACTGAACTTTGTCCAAGAATAAATGGAGGGGATGGAGTGATAAAAGTGCTGTAGAGAATTGTTTAAAGATGTCAGGGCAGTTGGAGGAGGAGTGAGACACTTTATAAAAGGTCAAAAGGAAGACAAAGGAAAGAGACAGCAGTCAGGAGTGGATTTTATTAACATGGGTGGGGAGCTTAAGAGACTACTGGAAACTTAATAGAAGGGAACCAGCAGAAAAGAAGAAAAAACATAAGAAAAAGGGTATCAACTGTATAGCAAGATGTCTGAAGAGGGCAAAAAAGTCGAATTCAGAATAAAATTGAACTGAATGGAAGTACATGAAAGCAAGCTTGCATCTTCCTTTATGAAAAGAGAGCAAAAAGAAGTAGATCAGAAAGAACCATCTGTCTACACGTATCGATAGAAGAATATTTCTTCTTCATTGCTTTTGCTGCTAAGTCGCTTCAGCCGTGTCTGACTCTGTGTGACCCCATAGACGGAAACCCACGAGGCTCCCCCCTCCCTGGGATTCTCCAGGCAAGAACATTTACTTTCCCCCAAATACAGTTGAATTTATCTGATAAGACAAAAAATTTAACTGACTCGAAGATTTGAGATGAGACTGGAGAACATTTGAAATAGCCAAGTTGGCAATGAAAGAAAATTTGACTAAAGGAATTTTGAAGGATTACCATAAAGGATGAGTCAAGTGAAAGTTAGAGTTAATATGCCATCTTATGTAATTCTAACAATACTCATTAGCCCAAGTGTAGGGGGAAATATAAGCCATTGGATTTATCTCATGTTGAGTTCTCCTGGGTAAAAGGACAGAATAACAACAAGGCAAGTTATCCAAGGATATTATCATGGAGAGGTTGAAAGATGGGTTCTAATGCTATATAGAGAAGTAAAGAGGTGAATAATTGAGAGAAAATAAATCAGTGGATGTGTACCCTTGGTGATGCTGATGAGATAGTACAGTAGTAAGGATAACAGAGTAAAAGAGGTGAAAAGAACATCAGAGTGAGATGTGCAAGATTAAGAGTGCAGAAGTGAAATTGTTCTGGTTGCTGAAAGAAGTGCTGGCTGCAGCCATGGGAGGGTGTGGATGGAAGTAAATTTTAAAGTCACAAGGCTTTAGGTTCCAAGATTTACACTAGATAATGTAGAGGGGTTGTGCTTGTGGAATGCTGGCTGGGCCATAATGTGAATATTGAAGTAACCTAAGAGACAGTGGTAGGACTTGTTATTGGGAGAAACACAGAGTGATGTATTCAAGTCCCCAAGGCTTGAGGGAGAGTGATTAGTATACTTGGTAAGGAGCCAAATGTCCTGAGCTCCAAATGAGCAAGGGAATTTCCAGAGAGAACTGGAATAATTGTAGGAATCAGCTTGGAGAATGAGAAGAATGCTGAATTCCCACTTGGTGAACCAGAGATATGAGATGTGTGGGTGAATGAATAACATCAGCTTGAGGCATGCTGTGATTGTCCTACAAATAAACAAAGTTCAGTTAAAACAAGAGGTAGAGAAATGTCACAAAATAAATTGAAAAGAAAGAGACTTATTTGTTTGTTTGTTTGCTGCATAATGGGGATTTCACAATCCATAAATGAAAGGTGTGAATGTAAGAAGAATGTGAGGTTAGATTAGGGGAGAGGAAGCCTGGAGTTGTATGGAGATGAAAATAGAAAAAAGAAAAGAGGATAAACATATATTTGTTTATCTTAGGCAATTACCAAGGATAGCAGGGATATGAGAAATAGGGAATTTAAATGGATACACATTTTTCATATAATTAGGTTCAGATATTTCCATATTATTAAGGAAGCAGTGTATAAAGATGATGAGGAATTCTTCTGGGATTCTAGCCAAGTTTTGTGATGTCACTCCCAGCAAAGGTCAATTTTTTAAAAAAATATTTTAGGACCAAGTGGCAGGCAATCAGGAAGCCTAAGGAGGCGGGCATTATTATAGTTTGACTATAAGGAATCAGAGCTCTTCCACCAAACGAAGTCTTCCAGTATCTTATACCTTGTAGGAGAGAAGTGGACGGGCTAGGATTATTCAGATATTACTCAAAATTTGGAGATTTTGAGCAAAATCTTAGTTATTGAGAAGAAGTGAGTAGGCAAGTCAACATAATTTAGTATTGACTTCTGCAGAAAGAGGCTAGGCTTGTTATCAAAGTGTGGTACTGTACTGAGCCACAAGCCCCATTGTCCAGTGAAGTGCAGTTATGCAGTGAGTGAGACAAAAAACTGTCTATTCCTGTTTTCAAAACCAGTTTCTTAAATTTATAAAAATCATGTCTGGCAATATTTTAACATTTCCTGAGCATACCACACAAATATATACACAATATTGCCACTGTTTGAAATGTAGAAAACAACTATGCTATTTTAGGTCTCAGTTTAGAATTAGTATATAGTGAATTGCACTTAGCTAGGGAAATCATAACCTGAGTAAAAAGCAACCTGGTAAGAAAACAAGTGGACCCTATTTCGGAGGAATTCAGAAATAGCATTTGTATTTATGACCGATCCTGTTTGAATTATGATTGTGAAAGCAAAGAATTTTTTAATTTGGATTTTAACTGAAAGACACCATTCTGCTTTTTCTTTGAACTTATTGAGGACCTACCGTGTAGGCTACCGCTTTGGCTCAGGGTACTATGGGCAACACAAGGCAGGACATGTATTTCCTGTCTTAACTGACTCATTTATTAATTCTTCCTTTTAAGAAACTTTTCAATTCACTTGGCCAGAATTTTTTTAAATTATTTTCTTGAAATTAATGCAAAATATATATTCTGGATGATTTTTCTTATTACTCAAAGAACACTTTTTCTCTGAAAAGCATAGGATGACTCTCATGACAATTTAATAACCAAAGTTTTTATTTCTTTTGAAAATGTTTGTGTCAACACTGGAATTGTGAATCAGGACAGTAACATGAAGCTTCTCGGGGAATTTTGTTTATATAACTATCTGCAGCAGGTTTTAACCAAGAAATATAACACTTAGGTTTAATTAAATATTTTTCTTTAAACTCTGAATCTTAAAAGCCTAAAATAAATAAATAACGCTGAAATTCTTTACTTGTGTTGATGATAAAATCCTTTGTTTTACTCAGAAAGTAATAGACATCGGCATTTCCAGCTACATCCTTGTCATAAGCTCTACTTAGTTGTGTCCCAGGAAGCATGTTTTCAGGCAAATACACTGGGTTAATTAAGAACTGAATTTATGCTGCAGTATGTGAGAACACTAAAGAGAAAACACAGATTTTAAATAAAATGAAACATATTAAAATTAACAGCTTTATCAGTAATTATTTCACATATTTGCCCCTATAAATTACATTTACAAATGAAATTATAATTTTGAAAAAAAGTTTAATCTAAAACTAAGTCATTTTTTTTTCTTTTAACTCATTTCAATATTGTTCTTCTGTGGTATACTATGTGGAGCAAAACTATGAAAAATTTGAGATACCAGCTTTACTACAATTTTATTTTAGACCTTCATTGGAAACTGTGATATAGAATGGTTATTTCTGTTAAAAGCAAGTTTTGTTAATTCCCTACTTTAGCTTATTTATCTTTTCAATCAAATCATTTTGCATATTTGAAAAAGTAATATTTTTCATGTAAACATTTGTTGTATTTTATTTTAAAATGCTAGTTGAAAAAAATCAGTGAAACATTCTTTCTGCATTAATTTATTTAGTTATTTTTTACTGCTTTTATTTCTGTTAGGAAAAAAGAGGCTCTGTTTTTGCTTAAGTTGTGACTCATTGTAAATTGTGTTATGCTGCACCTCTAGAGCAAAAAGCAGAAATAGCCATATCCTGTAACTCACTCCCAGAGTATGTAGCATGACTAAAAGGCAATATAAATGATATTAAAAATAGGGCAATATTAAAACAATAGTTAAATTAAATATTTTATATAAATTTTGTTATATAATAGAGTTTTTATATAGCAAATTACTCTAGGGAAAAGAGGACTCTAAAGGTAAAAAATAATACCAAAAGTAGAGTCTTGTTTGAAATAATCAAAGAATAAGTCCTGAGTTTTCTTTTTCATTTAAATACACAAACATACACACACAAGAGACAGAATAAGAGAGTAAGAGAAAATAATATTCAGTGATTGAAAAGGATCTCAGAAGGGATTCAAATTCCTTAACTAACATTTAACCTTACCTTTCTTAAGAGCTAAGGAAACATCAGAAGTTAAACAAACCTGTGCACATTAATAAAATCTTAAGGATGTTCATATCTAGACCTGCTTCCCTAACGCCCATAGCAATCAGATCAGATCAGATCAGTCGCTCAGTCGTGTCCGACTCTTTGCGACCCCATGAATCGCAGCACGTCAGGCCTCCCTGTCCATCACCAACTCCCGGAGTTCACTCAGACTCACGTCCATCGAGTCAGTGATGCCATCCAGCCATCTCATCCTCTGTCGTCCCCTTCTCCTCTTGCCCCCAATCCCTCCCAGCATCAGAGTCTTTTCCAATGAGTCAACTCTTTGCATGAGGTGGCCAAAGGACTGGAGTTTCAGCTTTAGCATCATTCCTTCCTAAGAAATCCCAGGGCTGATCTCCTTCAGAATGGACTGGTTGGATCTCCTTGCAGTCCAAGGGACTCTCTGGAGTCTTCTCCAACACCACAGTTCAAAAGCATCAATTCTTTGGCGCTCAGCCTTCTTCACAGTCCAACTCTCACATCCATACATGACCACAGGAAAAACCATAGCCTTGACTAGATGGACCTTTGTTGGCAAAGTAATGTCTCTGCTTTTGAATATGCTATCTAGGTTGGTCATAACTTTCCTTCCAAGGAGTAAGCGTCTTTTAATTTCATGGCTGCAGTCTAGCAAATGCATGGCTTTGTCTATTTATACAAATTCAGTCTTTACTAGAATTTAAGCCAAAACGTTAATAAATTATTACTCAACATTGAAACCAATATTGTTATTCTGTTTAACTGAGTGATTAAGCACACAGGTCATATGTCAGCTTCTGTTCTGTTTCCCATATATATCAATGAGAATATTATCAGCAAAGCCAAGATCATTGTGTAACATCAATTTAAATTACAAGTTTTGAATTGGGGATGAGGTATCCTAAGGAGATTCTCTGTCAAGCAGCCCAAGTGATTTGCAATTTAATCCCTCTTTACCTAGGAGAAAATGCTCTGTAATAGGATAAAGAATTATTTCTAACAAGATTCTGTATATATTTTTATACCCTAAAACAATTCAGTCCACATGTATTTCTGACAGGCACTATCGATGGACTCAGTACCTGTTGATGTCTGAGGAGCTCCAAAGATGAGCAAGAACCATTCTTAGGTTTTCTGTTACCTAGCAAAGATAATGGAGGGTTAAAATTGCTACACGACAGCAGAGTGGGTGATATGTTTCAGTAAAATAGTATCAAAATTCAGGAGACAGAGGAGACACTTCCAAAGAGGGGAAAACTTCAAGGAGGAGGTGACTTCTACAAAATGAGACTGTTAAGCATCAAAGTCTTTTGCTCTTTCTAGTAAAATGGTTTCAGTGGATATCTATCGATATATGTACTTTTATGTATTTATAAAGTATTTATATCAAAAATGGCATAATATATAATATGGTATAAAATATAAATAAAATTTAGAATAAATTTAAAAGAATGATATAATATATTATATATATAATGATATAATATAATATAATTAAGATTTCCATGTAGTGTTATGCATAATGTGTTATAATGATCATAAATATTATTGTAATGCAAAATGACATGAATATGCTACAATAAAAAGCTTTTCTTTCTTTAAAATATTATAAATAACATAAATTACTTTTTATGATTTTATTAATAATATTTCATAATGGGGTAAAGATTCAGATAGAGAAATCAAATAATATTTCTTTAAACTCTTATTAATCATACAAGATACATTTCAAATATTAAACTCTTAATTTTATTTTATATAAACTATACAAATATAATGTTGATTGTTATTTAATAATACTGAAGAGTGAGCAAATGAATATGCTTCATTATTATTGACAATCCAATTTTTGCATTTTGTGATTATTCAGAGCCAGCGTCAACGTTCAATTTATATTTAATTTCAGTTCAGTTGCTCAGTCGTGTCTGACTCTTTGTGACCCCATGAACCACATGCCAGGCCTCCCTATGCTATGCTATGCTAAGTCACTTCAGTCGTGTCCAACTCTGTGTGACCCCATAGACGGTAGCCCACCAGGCTCCCCCATCCCTGGGATTCTCCAGGCAAGAACACTGGAGTGGGTTGCCATTTCCTTCTCCAATGCCTGAAAGTGAAAAGGGAAAGTGAAGTTGCTCAGTCGTGTCCAACTCTTAGCGACCCCATGCAGCCTACCAGGCTCCTCCGTCCATGGGATTTTCCAGGCAAGAGTACTGGAGTGGGGTGCCATTGCCTGTCCATCACCAACTCCCAGAGTTCACTCAAACTCATGTCCATCGAGTCGGTGATGCCATCCAGCCATCTTATCCTCTGTCGTCCCCTTCTCCTCCTGCCCTCAATCTTTCCCAGCATCAGGGTCTTTTCAGATGAGTCAGTTCTTCACATTAGGTGGCCAAAGTATTGGAGTTTCAGCTTCAACATCAGTCCTTCCAAGGAACACCCAGGACCGATCTCCTTTAGGATGGACTGGTTGGATCTCCTTGCAGTCCAAGGGACTCTCTGGAGTCTTCTCCAACACCACAGTTCAAAAGCATCAATTCTTTGGTGCTCACTTTCTTTATAGTCCAACTCTCACATCCATACATAACTACTGGAAAAACCATAGCCTTGACTAGATGGACCTTGGTCACAAAGTGATGTCTCTGCTTTTTAATACACCGTCTTGGTTTGTTATAGCTTTTCTTCCATGGAGCAAGTGTCTTTTAATCTGTGGCTGCAGTCACTGTCCACAGTAATTTTGGAGCACAAAATATGAAATCTCACACTTTCCACTTTTCCTGTGTAAATTTGCCACGAAGTGATAAGAAGACCAGAAACCATGATCTTCTTTCATTAATGTTGTTGTAAGCCAGTTTTTACACTCTCCTATTTCACCTTCATTGAGGTCCTTAAGTTCCTCTTCACTTTCTGCCATTAAAGTGGCATCATCTGTATATCTCAGTTTATTTCTCCTGGCAATCTTGCTTCCAACTTGTGGGTAATCCAGCCCAGCATTTTGTGTGATGTACTCTGCATATAAGTTAAATGACCAGGGTGACAATATACAGGCTTGACATATTCTATCAATCCCTTAAAAATAAATGTGGCATTTGGTGATGAATAAGAAAGCAACTGCTTTCTGAAAAAAATTCAAGCTATGAAGATGTGTTTGTAAATGTTTCCATCATTCTGTGATTCAAATCACTGAAAGCATGCCACCTACAAAAGTTCTTATGTCAGCCCACTTGTACAGGAAAACAGAATTTTCTAATCGGTTTAAAACTATTTCACCTGAAAAACTCAGCATATTTTAAACAAATTGACTAAAGAATGTAAAATGCAATACTGTTCTATTAGTTTGAAATATCAGATTTGCATCAAAGATTAAGAATATTTTATGCTATCAATATTCAATCATTTTGGGAACTGGCAGATAAAACTAAAAGATGACTTTATATTTTAAGTACAAAATGATATACCTCATCCATTTAGTTCTACACATATTTGCAAGGTTACACATATTTGCGAGGCATCTGCAGCATCTTTTCCATCTTTAACAACCACCAAGTTAAGTAAACTATCGTGAACGTCCAGATGTTCAAGCTAGTTTTAGAAAAGGCAGAGGAACAAGAGATCAAATTGCCAACATCTGCAGGATCATCAAAAAAGCAAAAGCGTTCCAGAAAAACATCTACTGCTTTATTGACTATACCAAAGCCTTTGACTGTGTGGATCACAATAAACTGTGGAAAACTCTGAAAGAGATAGGAATACCAGACCACCTGACCGGCCTCTTGAGAAACCTGTATGCAATGTCAGGAAGCAACAGTTAGAACTGGACATGGAACAGACTGGTTCCAAATAAGAAAAAGAGTACATCAAGGCTGTATATTGTCACCCTGCTTATTTAACTTATATGCAGAGTACATTATGAGAAACGCTGGGCTGGAGGAAGCACAAGCTGGAATCAAGATTGCCAGGGGAAATATCAATAACCTCAGATATGCAGATGACACCACCCTTATGGCAAAAAGTGAAGAAGAACTAAAGAGCCTCTTGATGAAAGTGAAAGAGGAGAGTGAAAAAGTTGGCTTAAAGCTCAACATTCAGAAAACAAAGATCATGGCATTCGGTCCCATCAGTTCATGGGAAATAGATGGGGAAACAGTGGAAACAGTGTCAGACTTTATTTTGGGGGGCTTCAAAATCACTGTAGATGTTGATTGCAGCCATGAAATAAAAAGACACTTATTCCTTGGAAGGAAAGTTATGATCAACCTAGACAGCATATTAAAAAGCAGAGACATTCCTTTGTCAACAAAGGTCCGTCTAGTCAAGGCTATGGTTTTTCCAGTAGTCATGTATGGATGTAGATTTGGACTATAAAGAAAGCTGAGCTCCGAAGAATTGATGCTTTTGAACTGTGGTGTTGGAGAAGACTCTTGAGAGTCCCTTTGACTGCAAGGAGATCCAACCAGTCCATTCTAAAGGAGATCAGTCCTGAGTGTTCCTTGGAAGGACTGATGTTCAAGCTGAAACTCCAATACTTTGGCCAACTAATGTGAAGAGCTGACTCATCTGAAAAGACCCTGATGCTGGGAAACATTGAGGGCGGGAGGAGAAGGGGACGACAGAGGATGAGATTGTTGGATGACATCACCAACTCAATGGCCATGGGTTTGGGTGGACTCCAGGAGTTGGTGATGGACAGGGAGGCCTGGCGTGCTGCGATTCATGGGATCGCAAAGAGTTGGACACGACTGAGCGACGGAACTGAACTGAACTGACGTAAGATATAATAAGTATCCAAAATAAGTTGTCAGAAATATAGAAAGATGCTTATTCTTTATACTTATAGAATAATCTCTGGTGTGTAGAATATGTATTAATATTATAAACCATTTTATATGTACACACATATATAGATAGGTAATTTAAATTGATGAATATTTATTTGATTCACTGTATTTTAAATGAGAATAGAAATGTTTTCTTTATAAAAGAAAATATATATCCAGGTTAGTTTGAATAGTGCACTTGCTTTCTTCTTCTTCTGTATAATTTAAGATACAGAATAGAAATCTTTTCTGTGCCATGGCAAATTGTTCTATTTCCTTCCAGATTGGATCAGCCTCCCATACTTTATCCTATGTACTTCCAATGTCTTTGAGATTTCCTTTAATATGAAGTTTTTGACAATGTCAATACCTCTGGGACAGTTTCATCCTTTTGGCACAATTGTCTTCATTTATGGTAATAGGTCACCTTCACTGTGTTCCTCTAGCTTCATATCTATAGAGTTTCTCAAAAGGTGGCAGCATCAGTATTTCCACAGTCTTTTATTTCTTCTGTTAACTTAATCTATATTTGATTGGAATCCTGCAGTTATTTGCAAGTGTGGTAAATGTTTTGCCACATTACATTCATATTCTTTGCTATTCCTTCTTTCCTGGATGTGCTCATGATTTTCCATTCATGCTTTAACTCATATTTTATCCAAAAATCAGATAAGGAAAGTGCCTGATCTTCAGTTTTTGTGTCAATAGCCTGTCTGAGAATCCATCTAAGGTTACAGACTTTACAAATTGAAATAATTTCTTGATCTATTGATTGGAAAAATTAAATTGTATTTAGTAGTTAAAAGAAAAATTTCACATTTTCATTCATGACTCTGAGAGAATCAGGATCATCTATATTAGAAGTGCTTTAAAATTTAGATTATTTTGCCAGCAGTGACTATCACCAAGAACAAATACGGTTGTATATGATTCAACCAGTCACAGTGCTAGAAAAATTCTTTCAAGCACATTCTCCTTTAATGATGATGTCAAAGTCTACCAAGGAATGAGTGTTTTCTATATTAGATTAAAAATCAATTCCATACAGCCTTATTAATAATGAATTGAAATCAACAAGTTTCTTTATAGCTCTGGCAGTGGAACTGAACTTGGTTTGGGCTGTGTGTGCTAAGCCACTTCAGTCAGTCATGTCTGACTGTGCAACCCCATGGACAGTAGCCCACCAGGCTCCTCTGTTCATGGGGATTCTTCGGACAAGAATACTGGAATAGTTGCCATGATCTCCTCCAGGGGATCTTCCCAACCCAGGGATCAAACCACAGTCTCCTGCATTAAGGCAGATTCTTAATTAGCTGAGCAACCAGGGAAATTTTTTAGGAAATGTTTGCATCCCAAAGGTGCCATGGGATTCCAGGTATGTAAGGTAGAAGTGGTGGTTGATTAGACTTCCTGACATATACTCCAGCACAGTTGCCTTTTGAGTGAGATCCTAGGAGACTATTCTCCATGGGTTTCTTACATTTCTGTTTATCTTTTAAACTCAGAACTTGACCACCTTTGTTCTAGACTATCTTTAAGGATTTTTGTGTAGGGAACAATTTTGAAAGAATGAAATGTATATCTAAAATAAGGGATTAGTTTGTTTACTGTCTAGTATAATAAAGTCTCTCTCCAATGCAAAAGTCATGTAGATGTAATAATCCTTAGAAAAAACCTGAAATCCCTAAACTCAAAGGTCCTCTCTCATAACCCAACCTGTGGCAATATATCAGGCATCACATGGCCTCTTTGAATCACTCTTTGAAATTCAGGACTTAAGATCCAGTGTGAATGCTGACACTGTGGCATCTATAGTTCCTTGAGTAACAGTTTCTTTTGTCTCTGACCCAAGAAACTCATGTCTCCTACCGTGAGCAACCATGGTTCTCACAGCAGCAAGCATGAAGCTAGGAGAAGCAAACCTCTCTGCTTGTAGGTGTTGCAAAATCTCATGCCTTTCACAAGTTCTTGCCATGATAAACCTCAGTGTATCTTTCTAATCACTCAAACAGATCTCAGTGCATACAACAGAGCAAGTTCAAAAACTATAAAAAGGAAATATTTCCAATGTGTATTATCCCTTAATGGCAAACTGCTAGAGATTCTTATACAGTGGAGGTCAGATTTTCCAGGAAGTAGTATAGCAAAGTACTTGCAATCAAAGGTACCTAATTCCAATAGAAGCTTTACAAATAAGGATGTTATTTAACCTTCCTACTCATCATTTCCCTCATTTATAATATGTGGGAAATTACGTAACTACCTCAGAGCTATTATGGAGAGTATATGAGGTAATCCATAAAAGGAAAAAGCACAGTACAGTACAGGATATATGAGACGCACTCAACAAATATTTTATATTGCTTTAAAGTTATTTAAGATACCTCATTAAATAGCTCAAAATCTAGAACAGAATCGTGCAGACTCTCACATTGTACACTCCCTGGGATTGTGATTTGAATATTTTCAGAAGTAATCTATCCTATTCTGAAGTTCTGTTCAACATCAACACTTGCAGTAAGATTCCTATGTAATGTTATAAAGCCTTCCCTAAAGAACTGAAGCATCTTTATACATGTATCTACAGGGATCTCTTATAAACAGCTGGTAAATGTAGAAAGTTGCTTGAATAGTACAATTCATTCTCCACATCCACCATCAAACAGTTCTAATTTATAAACCTAATTATGTTAGTTTTCTACTGAAACATTTACACGAGTCCAAACAACCAAGCATGCAGTATTTCACATTGTACTCATTTCTCCTTTCGCCCTCTCATGTACCACATATCTAGTAAAATCAAGGCCTTATCATATTATCTTCAAAATCTCTGTTTTTCCAGATATGATTCTGTGCCCAGAAAAGCCTGTCCCTGCTTTAGTGCTTGTAAAAGCTTACTCATTCTTCAGCAACCAAATCAAATATCACTTCCTCAGTGAAGAAATTCATGATTTTCCCAGGATGGTTAGTCATCAAACTTACTATCATCTAAAAGAGTTTTGTACACACTGTGTTATGGTTCTTATAAAGTTTAAGGATGTGCTTCCATGAGTGTCTCCTCATTGTCTAACTCATGTTTGTGTTTCTAGTGCTCAGGACAATGAAAGGCGTATTACTTATCGTTTGAGCTTTTAAATGAATGAACAAAAGACTCTTGTGTCAACTATGATATTATGGATTAAATTATATCATGAGAATTTACTTCCTTTGCATCTTAAGGATGTATATTCTTACAGAATCTTAAAGTCCAAAACTCTCTAGCACACATCCTAACAGAGTACTGCCTTTGAAATGACCATTCTCTCTGCCTGGAACATTCTTCCGCTGGATGTTCACATGTCTCGATCCATTATCTCCTTCAAGTTTTTGCTCAATTATCATTTTCTTTTTAAAGTTGGTAAACTTCTGACATAAAGAGCAATTCTTCATTCTCCCCTTCCCCTGTCTTACTGTTTTCTATAGTAATCATCCTTTAACATGTGAAGTTGTTCATATTATCAGTTGTCCGTTTCCACTCACTGCAATGTAAACAACATGAGCGCAGGGATTTTTTTTCTCTCTTCATCAAGGAGTCATCTCAATAACTGGAAGAACACTAGGATTGAGGATTGTTTGAAATAATTACTGTAAGGGACAAACTATAGACAAAATTTTCTCATTGAGTTTTTTTTTTTCTGAATTCAGCCTATTATAAAAACTGATTCAGAGAAAAGTAAAAGGATTTGGTTTAATACATTGAAGTGAACCTTAGAATGCCTCCAGTACAGATTTCATATTTCCTCCCAGGACCAGGATAGATGTATAGATGCTGCTACTAAGTCGCTTCAGTCGTGTCCGACTCTGTGCGACCCCAGAGACGGCAGCCCACCAAGCTCCCCCGTCCCTGAGATTATCCAGGCGAGAACACTGGAGTGGGTTGCCATTTCCTTCTCCAATGCAGGAAAGTGAAAAGTGAAAGGGAAGTCGCTCAGTCATGTCCGACTCTTCACGACCCCATGGACTGCGGCCCACCAGGCTCCTCCGTCCATGGGATTTTCCAGGCAAGAGTACTGGAGTGGGGTGCCATTGCCTTCTCCAGATAGATAGATAAATATAAATTTATATGCTTATATAATATTTTTATCTCTCAATGAGTATCTGTCAGTCAACTCCTCAAATATAGTTTAATGTGTGAAAAAACTGTAGTGTTTTAAAAGCATCTTTGAAAGACAAGAACTAAAATAAGCAGCAGACGGGCATGCTGAAAGCAGTTAATTAATCTGTGTGTTTTGGCTAAGCAGGGGAGAACTGAGGAGGTGGAGGAAGAATAAAGAGGACTGATCTGCGTGTTACTCATCCTGTGAGTCACTGGTTGCGTGTCTGAAAAATACAGATCTTTCATGAGTAATTCAAACTCTTTTTAACTAAAAGCTTAAGTAACCCTTGGAGGAAATGAGAGTTTATAACTGGTTTACCAGATCCTATTTAATCTTATAACTGGAGCAATCCCCTTAATACATAAATTCTCTGATATAGGATATCAAACTGACAGATATAGGTTTTACACAGTAGTAGTCTTTATCTTGTTGATCTGTTTATTTAGGATCATATAATTTATTTTAGTAAGACTAAAAGAAACATTCCGGTATTTGGCCTGTTATTTGGTTGTTTGGTGGGTTTTTAATTACCTTCTATTCATAAATCTCCCAAAACGTTTTAGTCTTTTTTTTTTTTAATTGCTAATTTAACTCTGGTGGAAAAGGTGTACAGATAAAAGGCACTCTGGTTTGGGTTTTGTTTTTCCTGAATAGAATCTTTATGATAACAAGTAGATAATGAAGAGAAAAAAAGCAAGGACAAATTAAGGTGTTTTTTTTCTTTTTTTTTCTCTTTGCTTCCTTAAAATGTTCCTTTGAAAATTTCATTGTTTATATAGTTGGGAGTAGGCAGGCCTTGAAGTCTTTAAGTTATCTACCAGTATATGGGTCATGCCTAATCAATCTGTCATTAAATAAAAACTGGAAAACATTTTGCTGAGATTTAAACAGTCTTAAAGAATCAAACTTAATTACACTAATCCCTCTATTTCCTAAAGTAGTGATAAAAAATAATTTATTATTATACTTTAAATATATGAACTGAACATATGAAAGCAATCTAAATAAGTGATGAATCTAGTAGAATAACATGGGGCAATCTTTTCTGGAACTGGAGAGAATACAAACTTGACTTCCAGAATCTCTTTTTGCACCTAAGAGAACCAAGATCGCAAAGGATATGTTGAACATTTCACTGCATTCTTGGAGAGCTCTATTTATATACAGGGTTTGATTTGAAAAAGAACTGGCAGGCTGCTTACCACTTAATAGCTCTCTTATTTATAACTTCTCCAAACACCCTCACTTTTTTCCTCTTTAAAATGAAGAAGTCTTCCTCACAGAGTTTAGAACTTATTATTATACATATATGACATACATATGACATTTCTCAGATCATAGGATATTAAAAGTCTTCATCTCCATACCTTCTTTCTTTATCTTCCACTCACCATCCCAAATTTGTTCTCTGGAGCTACATTAAATGAACTTTGTTGACTTTCTTTTTATTGCTTGATTAATTTGAAAAGGAATGTCAATATTTTCCTTAAGTATTCAATGGTCCTATTTTGTACTTTAAACATCACTGCTGCTGCTAAGTCACTTCAGTCGTGTCCAACTCTGTGCGACCCCATAGATGGCAGCCCACCAGGCTCCCCCATCCCTGGGATTCTCCAGGCAAGAACACTGGAGTGGGTTGCCATTTCCTTCTCCAATGCATGAAAGTGAAAAATAAAAGTGAAGTCGCTCAGTCGTGTCCGACTCTTAGCGACCCCATGGACTGCAGCCTACTAGGCTCCTCCATCCATGGGATTTTCCAGGCAAGAGTACTGGAGTGGGGTGCCATTGCCTTCTCCAAACATCACTAGACCTGTCATTTTTTAAGGTAATATAACCTTAAGTGTTCTCCAAAATGTAGTTATTTTTTCCAAAGACAGGTCTGAATATTTCTGAAATGTGATATCCTGAACTCTATTAAAACCTGCAAAGGAGGGTTGATTGGTTCCAAGTAGAATGCAATTATACTGTGATATATATTATACTCAGAGAAGGCAATGGCAACCCACTCCAGTACTCTTGCCTGGAAAATCCCATGGACGGAGGAGCCTGGTAGGCTGCAGTTCATGGAGTTGCGAAGAGTCAGACATGACTGAGCGACTTCACTTTCATGCATTGGAGAAGGAAATGGCAACCCACTCTAGTGTTCTTGCCTGGAGAATCCCAGGGGCAGTGGAGCCTGGTGGGCTGCCGTCTCTGGGGTCACACAGAGTCGGACACGACTGAAGTGATTTAGCAGCAGCAGCAGCATATATTATACTTAATTAATAATCAGAAAACCAGGATTATGGCATGAGGTCCCATCACTTCATGGCAAATAGATGGGGGGGAAATGGAAACAGTGACAGACTTTATTTTCTTGGACTCCAAAATCACTGTGGATGGGGACTTCAGCCATGAAATTAAAAGACATCTACTCCTTGGAAGAAAATCATGACAAACGTAGACAGTTTATTCAAAAACAGGGACATCACTTTGCTGAGAAAGGTTCGTATAGTCAAAGCTATGATTTTTCCAGTAGTCATGTATGGATGTGAGCGCCATACCATAAAGGCTGAACATTTAAGAAGTGATGCTTTCAAACTGGTGCTGGAGAAGATTGTTGAGAGTCCCTTGGACAGCAAGGAGGTCAACCAGTCAATCTTAAAAGAAATCAATCCTGAATATTGATTGGAAGGACTGCTGCTGAAGTTCCAATACTTTGGCCACCTGATGCAAAGAACCTACTCATTGGAAAAGACCTGATTCTGGGAAAGATTAAGGGCAAGAGGAGGGGGTGGCTGAGGGTGAGGTGGCTGTAGGGCATCACTGACTCAATGGACATGAGTTTGAGCAAACTCTGGGAGACACTGAAGGACAGAGAAGCCTGGCATCCTGTAGTTCATGGGGTCACAGAGTCAGACAGTGACTAAACAACAATAAAAGAAGACAATGCTATTTTATTCTCTAGTAACTTTTGTTTATATTCTTTTATATTTGAGAACAACACATTTATAATTATATTCAGAGTACCTTGGTTTGGAACACTAACTGCATAGTCACAAAGCCTATTTTTTATACCATAATCTCTATTATATTAGTTTGGGAAGTACTGTGTTTAAGTTTCTCTGGTCTTTTTCATAAAATGAGTAAAATAATATTCATGTTATAGGTTGTGTTAATTATTGTATCTGGCATGTTCAGTTCAGTTCAGTCGCTCAGTCATGCCCGACTCTGTGACGCCATGGACAGCAGCATACAGGCCTCCCTGTCCATCACCAACTCCCAGAGTTCACTCAGACTCATGTCTGTAGAGTTGGTGATGCCATCCAACCATCTCATCCTCTGTCATCCCCTTCTCCTCCTGCCCTCTATCTTTCCCAGCATCAGGGTCTTTTCCAGTGATCAGTTCTTCCTATCAGGTGGCCAAAGTATTGGAGTTTCAGCTTCAGCATCAGTCCTTCCAATGAATATTCAGGACTGATTTCCTTTAGGATGGACTGGTTGGATCACCTTGCAGTCCAAGGGACTCTCAAGAGTCTTCTCCAACACCACAGTTCAAAAGCATCAATTCTTAAGCACTCAGATTTCTTTATAGTCTGACTCTCATGTCCATACATGACTACTGGAAAAACCATAACTTTAACTAGATTTACCTTTGTTGGCAAAGTAATGTCTTTGCTTTTGAATATGCTGTCTAGGTTGGTCAGAGCTTTTCTTCCAAGGGGCAAACATTAATGGAACACACATTAATTAATTGTGATATTAGCAGGTTATTATCATGTCATAATTTTATTTTTTCATCAACATTATAGATTGTTCTAGGAAGCCACATGTCTTTTAGCTGATTTTCCGTTTTGTTTCTTGAAAGGAACTGAACTTGAAATTATAGATTTGAAATAGTCCCTTTCTTTATTAGCCACAAAAATTTTAAGGTGTGAAGTCTTTTTGTTGAAGTTGAGGAAGTTCATACGTTTAAGGTAAAGGAGATGTCTTTAATCATGCTCAGTGTTTTTTGTCTTGGCCATCACACACATTTAAATGACATGATCATTTTCCCCAAGAAAACATTGTCACTTAATCCTTATTCTTTCAGATTTAAATTTAACATAGCAGTTCTACTAGTCACTTCTTTTACTTTCTTGAGATAAGAAATAATCTCTAGACAAAATAAAAATGTAATAAGTGCTCATCTTTTAGTAAAGTAAAATTTATATTTGCTGTATGAATGATCAAATTCCTATATCACAAGTAGTTATTTTCTGTGACTCAGTTTTGTGATCAAATAATATGCCAATGAATGTAGTTGTAATGATAAAGATGAGTGTTACTATTTAGCAGTATTATAAGTACTGTGTCAGGTTTTGTTTATTCTCACAAATCTATATTTTTTGTTCCTACCACTCCCAATAGCATCTTCTGCTCAAGCCATATACAATTTTTGCAGGTTTTACCACCTGTATTCTGCTGTTTTAAACCACCTAGGCTTTCTGGACATGGCAACCCACTCCAGTTTTCTTGCCTAGAGAATCCCATGGACAGAGGAGCCTGGTAGAGTACAGTCCACAGGGTTCTATACTATTTTTTCCATGCCTTTTCTCCCTGGCAAACTCCCACTTATCATTAAATGTCATCCTCAGAGAGTTACCACTCCTTTTATCATTAATGCACTTATAAAAAGGCATTTTAATTGGTTGTTAGTATGTCTCTAATAAGACATACTTGTTATGAGCACCTTCCAGGCAAGGATGATTTATTTTCAACTTAGTAGAGTGTGTATTGCACATAGTACAAAATTTGTTGAATAATGGAATAGTGAATGAATGTACAAACTGAATGAATGAGTAAAGCCATAAATATATAATGATGGAACACAATCAATATGGAGAGTGCAGTCTCTTTATTTCACATCCATAAATATAACTAGAGGGTCAAATGGACCTCACTCAGGCATTGCATATTAGAAATTCAATTTTTAAAAGTGAGTAAAATGACAATAATTAAAAATATAGAGATTGCACATAAAAAAATCCAAATTCCTAGCGTCCTTGGAAAATAATAAAATTTGGCAATAGATTGTATGCATTTCATTATGACAACTATTGGCTCAAGTTAGATGGTAGCTGCCCCTTCTAGTCTGGCACATATAATTCCTGTCCCTCTATTCTCACATACAGATTCTCTCATTCACCACTAGTCCATGAATTTGACCCTGGGATTCAGTGGGTTTTATTATACTTTTTAAAAATTGAGAATTTTTCTAAATTGAACACCACTATTCTCAGTAAAAAGAGAATGATAGACATTTTGGGGGGGGGGAGGGAAGAACAGAAAAATATGAAAAGATAAAACTCTCATGTGAAAGATTTCTTCCCTATACCAAGAGGAAAGAAAGCTTATCATCAGAGAGGGGAAGCCAAGAGAAAATTGTATGACTAAACAATGCTAAATTGCTTTTACCTTCCTTTAGTCTTCCCATATATTTTTATTTTTCCACAATCATTACTCTTTTTAACAACCTAGTATACCATTTATAAACACTTGGGTCTATTGTCTTTTTAAGTATTTTCCTGTGGAAACTTCCATATACATGTAAAAATGTATATGCTTTCATCTTGTTGATCTGTTTTATGTCTATTTAATCCCAAGACCTAGACAGAGACTCTAAAATACTAGAGTAAAATTTTTTCTTCCTTACAAGTGGGTACACTTCTAACAGCCTTTTTTTCATTTTGCAACTGAACGTTGTATAAATTTGACACCACAAAGGTCTGTGCTGTCTTGTCTTTAAATGTGCATAGTTGTCAAGACACAGCACAATCTAGAAGATGACCATCAGTAGATGGTGGCAGAGGTTCCAGTAAGGGTACATGATGTTTGAAAACAGTAGAACACAGCAGTTGCTAAGCAGATAAAAAGTGGTGTGGCAGTAGTGGATGTGTTCATGTAGCCTATGACACATTTTCAGACGCACATTGGAGGGTTAATTTAGAGGTAGCTGATATTCTTTGTGAAAAGGAGAGACAAAGTTCAGTGACCCTGTTCTGATATGTGCATGAGATATAATGAAACTTAAAATGCTTTCTTTTGATATTTCAAGAGCTTTCTGTTTAACTCCATTCCTGAGTACAGCAGAGACAACTTTGCCTTTACCAAAACCTGTATACTGTATGTCCTGCTACACAGGTAGAGGACAACTTTGAGACTTCCTTTCACTAGGTATGGCCAATAAGATGTGGAAGGAAGTGTAGTACACAGCTTCAGACCTAGCATGTGAAAATATCCAGCATACTTTTTAAATGCTTTGATTATTCAACATAGAAAAACCTTCAGTAGTCTTTGAGCCCTACAGATTGGAAGAACCACTTGCCTGAAAGAACCTAGATCTAAAAGACAATATAGAAAGCTGCCCACCAACTAGAAACATCTGCATTAAACTTGAGTGAGAAAGAAACTTCTACTCTTCTTCTTCTACTTCTACTTTAAGCCATTGTTATTTGGGGATTACCTACGCTAACAAACGGTCTTCCCTGGTGGCTCAGATGGTAAAGAATCCACCTGCAAAGCAGGAGATCCAAGTTCAATCCCTGGGTCAGGAAGATCCCCTGAAGAATGAAATGGCAACCCACTCCAGGATTCTTCCCTGGAGAATCCCATGGAAAGAGGGGCCTGGTGGGCTGCATTTCATGGGATCACAAAGAGTTGAACATGACTGAGTGACTAAGCATGCATGCACCCTAACAAACTTAGTCAATCAAACAGTCTGAGATTCTCTCTCTTCACATCTTTTTAGTTGATTATCTCTCTGTGTCAATGTAAAAAAAAGAAAAACCTATCTGAAACCAGAAACCACAAGCAGTCTTTGTCCACAAATAAGGAGCTATTTGATCTGCCCCACAACCATCATTATTTCAATCCTTGCATTGTCTACCTGAGAACTATCAAAAGCACTGTCTGTCATATTTTGTTCCTTGTCTGGGAAAAAAAATAGACATATTCAAACTTCCATGGCCATTCCAGTAGTATTGTTTTAAAAAAAATCACTGCACACTTATAAATCTGTACTTTCCTTCTTAAAATAGGGTGTTGACCTCAAACAAAAACAGTTTTAAGCTACATCTACATGGGTGACCATGTGTGGCATAAAATAGATTTTCCAGCATGCGTTTATTTGGCAATGACTTAAAAGTACAACCAGATGTTTTTATGGAGAATAGCTCTTTTACCCACAAATGTTTCCAATTTAAATACGTTTGTTTTGACTCTATTTTGCTACAGATGGAAAGCATCCATTTTCTTTCTTTCCAGTGGGGATAGACAGTGAAAACTGGCAAATATCATAGAGAAAGATTACCAGTGTAGACAAAACTTCAGTGAAGGCTTGTATTTCCATAAGAATTTTTAAAAGACAATTTTGCATTTTAAACAGTTGGCTTTTTAAAGAACATTTCCCTTCCTCTAATTTGTACCATAAGTCTTAAACCTTGTATGTGTTTGATCCAAAGGGAACTACCTTACTTTTAAGTGATAAGTTAGACAGATCTATTTGGAATGACAGCATAGCTTCTGGGTGTGCCATCAGTGGCTACTGCAAATACATATTTCAGAATGTCTTATCAAAAGGTGTGTAACAAATAAACTTTTTATCAAATTTTATTTGCAATTGGCAGGCTGAAAAATAACAGAAATTTTAAATATCATTAAAAAATAACAGAAAAAGTTTTTCTTATTTTTTTTCAGAAACAGACTACTGTGTATGTGACAAAGTAAAAAATAATCTTGGCAAAAGTATAGTTTTCTGTTTTAAGAACCTAATTTTAAGTCATATAGTATTTTCTTTAACCAAATTATTCTTAACATTGCTCTTAACCTATGATTTGTGAGGAGTTTCCTGAAAGACAAGAAGATATTTAAGATTGTATTCCCTGTCTTAGGTATCAAAATGAGTAAAAGTAAGTCTAAATATTCTTTTAAGTAGCAAATTATATTTCCATTGAAAGAGTATATCTCTGTCAATATACCTCAATATACCTCCATAGTCTGAGTACTGTGATATATAAATGTTATTTTAAAAAAGAAAGCTGTTAAAAGAGATTACAATGCTAAAGTTAACATTGATTTTTTACTTTACTCATTAAATTGATACAAAAACAATTATTAAAAAAACAAGCAAATATTATTTGTTTCTTTCCCCATGCCTTTCCACTTTCAAATGTTTTCATTTAAAATATCATTCTTTGGGGAAACTATTTGTATTTATGTTATATAGAATTTTCTTCCAGGTAACATTAATTTGTATATGTTAGATATCTTTTTATTATTCTCTTCTCTCCCTGATTAGGCAATGAAATTCATTATTCAAATAAAGGTCATGTTTCTAAAAATACCAGTCTATATGGTAAAAATACCATTGTATGTTAATTGCTTAAGTTTTTGCCATATGATCACTCGGCTTCATTTACAGGATATTGGTCTTTCAATGGCTACATGTTAGGGAAAATCTGGGGCTCATCTAGAATTCAGTTGAGGGAAAGAACACTGAGACCTTGACCCTGTTCCAAAACTGATCCAGTGGCCCTCCCAGTTTGATATCACTGGGGTAAAAATTCATTTTTCCATATCATAGAGCTGGACATTGTCCTGAGAATGTGAAATAGTTATAGATTATCTAAATGACCTATTGGAACTGGATATTGGCTGGAAAAAAATATGGATTAAAGGCAATTTTTAGCAGTAGAGTGAAATGTATGTTTAGAAATATTTTTGTTTTGTCTAGAAAAGGAAAAACAACACTTCTCCACTTATAGTTTTCCTTAATAGCAGTATTCTGTTTTATTTGCAATTTAAATGATAAATAGAAAATATGACCATTTTACTATTACCTCAATCATATATTCTTGTGTGTGTGCTGTCAATTCAGTTGTGTCCAACTCTGTGTGATCCTATGGACTATAGCTTACCATGCTGTTCTGTCCATAGGGATTCTCCACATAAGAATACTGGAGTGGGTTGCCATGCCCTCCTGCAGGAGAATGTTCCAACCCCGGGATCAAACCCATATCTCTTACATCTCCTGCATTGGCAGGTGGGTGCTTTACCACTGTCTCCACCTGGGCAGCCATATGTGTGTGTGTGTGTGTGTGTGTGTATGGAAGTTTTAATGAAAGAATAAAAGAATAGTTCAAACAGAATAGATGATTTTATACTGCATTTAATTAAGATATGCTACATCTCTATATTTTTTTCTGAAAGTTGTACTGTTTTAATGTTATAAAAGCCCTCTTGATTAGGAACATTGCATATTATCATGAAATATCATCCCTTCTTTTTAATTTGTTGAAAATTGCTGGAATACCTATCTTGGGTTCAAGCATAGTTTTTTCTGTTTGTTTTATGATATGATGACTTAATACCTCTGTCTATTTTAAAATATTGTTCAGAATATTTCTGTCTTAAATTTCATATGTATCAGCATACACATTTTTATATTAAACCCAGCTTATCTTTTTCCAATTTTATTAACATAAAATTGTGTAAGTTATACAATGTGTTGGTTTGATACACTCATATATTACAAGACAGGTACTGCTATGGAGTTAGCTAACATCTCCTATCGTTTATTTTGTGTGGTGAGAAATTTAAAATATACCATCTTATCAGCTTTCACGGAGAAGGCAATGGCAACCCACTCCAGTACTCTTGCCTGGAAAATCCCATGGACGGAGGAGCCTGGTAGGCTGTAGTCCATGGGGTCGCGAAGAGTCGGACATGACTGAGTAACTTCACTTTCACTTTTCACTTTCATGCATTGGAGAAGGAAATGGCAACCCACTCCAGTGTTCTTGCCTGGAGAATCCCAGGGACGGGTGAGCCTGGTGGGCTGCTGTCTATGGGATCGTGCAGAGTTGGACATGACTGAAGCGACTTAGCAGCAGCAGCAGCAGCAGCAGCAGCTTTCAAGTATATAATACAGTTTTCTTTGTATAGTATCATTCATCTGCAAATAGTGAGTGTTCTACTTCTTCTCTTCCAACCTGGATTTCTTTTATTTCTTTTTCTTTTCTGATTGCTGTGGCTAGGAATTCCAAAACTATATTGAATAATAGTGGCAAGAGTGGGCACCCTGTCTTGTTCCTGATCCTACAGGAAATGCTTTCAGTTTTTCACCATCGAGAATAATGTTTACCATGGGTTTATCATATATGGCCTTTATTATGCTGAGGTAGGTTCCTTCTATGCATATTTTTGAAGAGTTTTTATCATAAATGTATGCTGAATCTTCTTGAAAGATTTTTCTGCATCCATTGAGATAATCATATAATTTTTATCTTTCAGTTTGTTAATATGGTGTATAACATTGATTGATTTGCATGCACTGAAGAATCCTTGCATCCTGGACATAAACCTGACTTGCTAATGGTGTGTAATGCATTGCTGGATTCTGTTTGCTAGAATTTTGTTGAGGATTTTTTCATTTATGCTCATCAGTGATCTTAGCCTGTGATTTTCTTTTTTGTGATGTCTTGGGTTTTGGTATCAGAGTGATGGTGGACATGTAGAATGAGTTTGGAAGTGTTCCTCCCTCTGCTATTTTTTGGAAGAGTTTGAGAAGAATAAACGTTAGTGCTTCTCTAAATATTTGATAGAATTCGCCTGCACTGTTCTCTTTCAGAGCATGCGATATCTTTTTCCATCTCCTCACTTTGGGCCTATGTGTGTCTTCAGGCTGAAGTTAGTCTCCCATAGGTAGAATGTAGTTGAATCTTGCTTTTTTTTTTTCAAATCCAGTGATTCTGTGCCTTTGATTGGAGAATTCAATCCATTTACATTTAGAGTTTAGAGTAACTATTTATATATAATGAAAGTGTTAGTCACTCAGTCATGTCCAACCCTTTGTGACCCCATGGACTGTAGCCAGCCAGGCTCCTCTACCCATGGAATTCTCCAGGCAAAAATATTGGAGTGGATAGCCATTTTCTTCTCCAGGAGATCTTCCTAACCCAGGAATCAAACCCATCCCTTTTATGCTTTGATGTCACAATTTACCTCTTTTTATATTGTACAGTTATTAACATTATGTTAAGCTATAATTATTATAGTATTCTTGGAACTTATAAGTTAGTCTCCTGTGAATTAATTTTTTCATAGAATGTTTGCATTCTATATTTCATGTGCACTTAAGAATAAATTGAGATAGATTTTAGGGTTTCTGAATCCATTTATATAACTTTCATTTATTCATAAAAATGTATGTGTACCCTTTTAAAATCAAAAATTCAAAAAGACCCAGTTGGTACTTTAATGTTACAAATGTAGTGAGAGCAAAGGTAAATGACACTTTAATGATTATCTGTGTTACAGTAATCTCTAAAGAACACAGATGTTGAAAGTCAATCTTCCATGCTCCATGAAAATGAAAATAATTTGATTTTAGGAATTCCAATCAGAGTATACTTGTGACATCATTTTATTTTACACTAAGTTTAGAAAGCCATATTGAAATATATGATACCAAAAGACTATAATGATTAATTCATAGACAATAGTTTCCTTTCATAAATGGTCTTATGGGCCTATGGGAAATTGCTAGGTTCTGCATCTGATAAATGGTAACTAAGACTGAGCAAGCAATTTAGAAGATCTTGATTCAATAAAATTGAATTTCTTGAGGAAGTTAAAACTTCTTATAGCAACTCAATGTTAGAACACAAAAAGCATGGTCATATAAATCAAAGAACTTTTTTTAAACAACTCATTTAATAAATTTTTAACAAATATGTTGGAATCTACAGAAAATCAAAGTCCCTATTACTTTCAGCACAAAGAATTACTTAAAATTCAATGTGTCAGGAGCCATGATCTAAAACATATAAAGTGGTTCCTAATAAATGAAATTAAAAAAAAAAAACCTCAAATGATAATTGAATAGATAAACAATAGACTCTTATTTTATGACTCATCTCATTAATTGGTGATTAATACCTCTGTTCAGTTCAGTTCAGTCGCTCAGTTCAGTTCAGTTCAGTTCAGTCGCTCAGTCATGTCCGACTCTTTGCGACCCCATGAATCGCAGCACGCCAGGCCTCCCTGTCCATCACCAACTCCTGGAGTTCACTGAGACTCACGTCCATCAAGTCAGTGATGCCATCCAGCCATCTCATCCTCTGTCATCCCCTTCTCCTCCTGCCCCCAATCCCTCCCAGCATCAGAGTCTTTTCCAATGAGTCAACTCTTTGCATGAGGTAGCCAAAGTACTGGAGTTTCAGCTTCAGCATCATTCCTTCCAAAGAAATCCCAGGGCTGATCTCCTTCAGAATGGACTGGTTGGATCTCATTGCAGTCCAAGGGACTCTCAAGAGTCTTCTCCAACACCACAGTTCAAAAGCATCAATTCTTCAGCGCTCAGCTTTCTTCACACTCCAACTCTCACATGCATACATGACTACTGGAAAAATCATAGCCTTGACTAGACGAATCTTTGTTGGCAAAGTAATGTCTCTGCTTTTGAATATGCTATCTAGGTTGGTCATAACTTTCCTTCCAAGGAGTAAGCGTCTTTAATTTCATGGCTTCAGTCACCATCTGCCGTGATTTTGGAGCCCAAAAAAGGAAAGTCTGACACTGTATCCATTGTTTCCCCATCTATTTTCCATGAAGTGATGGGACCAGATGCCATGATCTTAGTTTTCTGAATGTTGAGCTTTAAGCCAACTTTTTCACTCTCCTCTTTCACCTTCATCAAGAGGCTTTTTAGTTCCTCTTCACTTTCTGCCATAAGGGTGGTGTCATCTGCATATCTGAGGTTATTGATATTTCTCCCAGCAATCTTGATTCCAGCTTGTGCTTCTTCCAAATTTATGCAAATTAAACTTTGGACAAAATAAGAATAAATTAGTAAGCCCATCAGCCAATTAGTAGTAATCTTAGCATATTCATCATATCTTTTCTTGTATCCTCTGCCTCTAAATGGGAAACATAGGAGCTTACATCCTTGAGGTAGGTGATCATTTTGTAATATATACATATATCAAATCATTATGTTTTACCTTTGAAACTAATATAATGTTTTACATAATCTGTATCTCAAAAAGTAGAGGAAAAGAGAAGGTACACAATTAGTTCATAGTAATTTCATAAGCCAGGCATGCACACAAACCAGTTACTTAAATTGGGCTCAGTCTTTTTTCCTGAACGTAATACTCTGCAGCATGTGGCTCTGCCTTGTTTGTGTTCACATTTGAGTTTGATACTCACAGCATTATAAACATATAAAGAGCACGATTTCTTTTATATTGTGTTTATCCCCTTCAGGGCAGACTGGTAAATTTCCTTTAAAAACATCTCTTTAATGCATGATTCATAATTCAGTCTCTTAGACAAAACTCGTAACTCCAAACATCTTCCACTTAAGTCTTTCACTATTTTAGGCTTCACAACTTTGAGACTGCTGTATGAAAAGCCCTTAGAATTCTTACTCTCTAACAGTATCTGCAGGAGAAGGCAATGGCACCCCACTCCAGTGTTCTTGCCTGGAGGATCCCAGGGACGGGGGAGCCTGGTGGGCTGCCGTCTATGGGGTCACACAGAGTCGGACACGACTGAAGTGACTTAGCAGCAGCAACAGGATCTGTAAGGTCTAACTCTAAGAGTGTTAGAAGACCTTATGACTTTCTGAAACATCTACAAGAAAGCACCTTAAATCTCTCTGGACCTCAACGAAGAATTTTTCTCTCAAACATTGCCTTCGTTTCTACTCTGAGGCCATGTTTTTTTGACAATACTGCAGATTTTATTTTATTTATTTATTTTTTCAATTTCTCTTTCTTTGAGTTCCATTTGCAGGCTATAAAGACTGTCAAAGAAAAGGATGTTTTTTTTTTTTTTCCTTGAGCTTCCAATAACATTTTCCTCAATTTCTTTCAATCTTCCATAGACATACTCTTTAAGGACTGGTGGGAGTCCATTTGTTTACTCCCCAAATCAGCATGTCATAGGCTTTTTATGAAACTCTCCAAATTTTTGGTCCTGTGCCCAAATTATGGTCTGGTTTTCTACCTTTTAAATGTCAAATCACCAAAACACAATCAGTTTATTTTGCTTATGGTATTATGGGTTAAGATTTAAAATAGAACAGGGTGAGGATAGCTTGCCTCTGAATCATAATATTTTTAATCTCAACTGGAAAAGCCAAAACAACTGGAAGTAACTCAAATGGCTGGAGATTGAAATGATTTGGAGGCTTCTCACTCATTTATCTGGCACCTGGACTGGGAAGACCCAGTTCATAGGCTTAGCTGAAAGTGTTGAACAGACTTCTCCCTTTGGTTTGGCTTATTCATGTCATGGACTTTTCCGTGTAGTCAGATTTATGTGAATACATGTTTCTAAGAGTGAGTGTTGCAGCAAAAGGTGAAAACCATGTAGTCTTTTATTACCAAACTTGGAAAATCACATAGAATTATATTTCTGTTATATTCTTATGGATGAAGAAAAACAAACAGACACAAAAGAAAAATTTAGAATCCACCTCTCCATAAGAGAATTATCACAAAATGTGGGACTGTGTTCTAAAGCAAACATAATAATATATAAATAATAAGCAAATAACAATGACTTTATCTTTGGTAATAGGAAATAAATATTTTTAAAAGTTCTGTATATTAATTCTGAATTTGTTTGCTTCATATATTTTTAAAACTCTAATATAGATTTATTGTATAAATATCCATTTTAAGATGGATATTTAGTTTGTATTTGGTTGGAATGGTTATGAAATACATTTTCTAATACTAAATTGATGAAAATGTGAATATCTAGAATAAAAGTAACTTAAATAGAATCATATAAATTATAAGTTGTATAGACTGGCAGATTTATCAGAGAACAAATTAATTTTAAAACTTCAAAAGTTTGTAAAAGATATTGCCTTTTATTTTTATTAATTTTTCCAACACTTAAAGTATATATTTTTTCTCATACTGACTTATTCAACAGTAAGTTCTTTTATATTATATTGACAATTGAAAAAATAGAAACTTTCAAAAATAAATATTGGACAAAAGTAACTTTAACACCAATTTTATAATTGAAATGTCTTATTGAGGCATTGGAGAACTAGAATTTCAAGGTATAATACAGAAGAAAAAATAAGAATGACCTAAGAATTTTCTCCTCTCCTCACAGCAAATTTTTATTCTGAAAGCTAAAGGTGAGAAGCTGAGTAGCTAAGCATTTCTTTCAATAGAATTCAGACCTTCTAAATAAGAAGATACTAGTAAATTCAACATTTTTTCAGATAAGACCTTTAAACTACATGATAGGAGTCAGAGTATAATGCAATAGAAATTTACCAGATTTCACAAGGTCTAAGGCCCAGATTTGAAAAATTTTGCTAAATAGAAGATATAATCACAAAATAGGAAACTTAAAAAATGAACTCACTGCAAAATTAAAAATTGAAAAAATGAAATAACTGAAATTAAGAAATTGATAAATGAGATTATATAAAGTTGAAGAGACTGAGTGAATGGGAAGATAAAGCAGAAGAATATATCCATCCTATAGTCACAGATGAATGTAAGCATGGAAATTGCATGCCAAAAGAAAAATACAGAAGACAGTTTTTAAAAATAATACTATATGTGTAATTGTTTTTACAAAGGAGGAGAAAGGATAGAATTGTAAAGCAACAGTATTGCAAGAGATAATGGCCAAGAATATTCCAAAGAAGAAAAAAGATAACAAGCCACAGATTGAAGCTGTACTACATCAACCCAAGTAAAGTAACTATAAAGAAAATCATATCTAATTTCATTACATAAAATTCATATACATTAACTTAAAATCTAGATACAAAGAGAAAAGTTATAGGCAATCAGAAAAAAAGACATATTATCCTCAAAGAAGCAACAGAAAGTCTAATCAGTAACTTCTTAATAAGAATATTGGACACTACAGTAAAATGCAAGTCTTGTATTTTAAAAATATACTTCTAAATCATATATATCCATGAAGCTTCTAAAAGAAAATGCAAGAAAATAACTTCATGGATTTTTTTTGTAGACATTTTTATAGGTTACAGAAACACAACAATGAAAAAATTTTAACTGAACTTCATCAAAATTACAAATTTCTATTCATGAATAGATACATTAAGAAGTGAGTTGACAAGATATGTCATTAGAAAATGTTCATTATAGGTTAATCTTTCAAAGAAATTTTAAGAACAATACATCATAAATGCTAATAGTAAGTAATAAAAAAAAGACAAGCAGCACATGTAAAATTGGTAGAAGTCTTGAACACACACTTTATAAAAGATTTTTGAGTGGCCAAAAATCCTAAAAGTGTGATAACAATTTAGGCATCACGTAGATGTAAATTAAAAACACAATGAGATTCTATTTAACACATTGGAAAGCCCCTCCCCCCCAAAAAAAATCCAAAACAATAAAGAAACCTGACATTTCCAAATGTTGGAAGATGTGAAGGTGCTAGAGTATGCATACATCGTGTGGGAGTTAAATTTGATATATCTTTGAAAGCCTGATCGGAGCTTCCTATAAGCTTAAGCACATGGACTTTTCTGGTGGCAAAGTGGTAAAGAATCCACCTACCAATGCAGGCAACACCGGTTCAATCCCTGACCCAGGAAGATCCACCAGAGAATGAAATGACAACCACTCCAGGATTCTTGCCTGCGGAACCCCATGGATACAGTCCATGTGGTCGCAGAGAGTAGGACACAACTTAGCAACTGAACAACAATAACAATTAAGTTAAGCACACATTTGCCAATGACCCAACAATCCTTTCCTGGGTATTTATCCAACAAAAATATATTTCCACACAAACACCTTTTATAAAAAGTCATATTCATGATAACCATAAACTGGGAGGAACCTAAATGTCCATTATCAGATAACAGATAAATTGTGATATATTCATATAGTGGAATAAGACTACATGCTAAAAAAGGAATAAACTACTCATATATACAGTAACATGGATGCATTTGAATGACATTACATTAACAGAAAGAAGGCAAAGGTCAAAGGATATATTCTATATCATTCCATTATATGAAGTCCAAGAACAGGTAAAGTTAATCCAAGGACACAGAAATAAGAAATTTGTTGTATCCCAGGATGGAAGTAGGAGAGTTATCAGGGATTGCTAGGAAAGGACACAAAGGAATATAAAGTTGGGTATATAATGTTATTAAAATTCAAGGAACTTAACACTAAAGATATAGACATTTTATTATGTATATGTTATACCTTAATAAATAAATAAAAATGACATAAGCATTTTGTACTCTTTAATCATTAAAGATACTGAAAAGAAATTACTCCACCTCCAACAAAATAAATTCCAATTTACACACTCTCAACAAAAATAAGAGTAACATTTAATAGCTTGGTTTAAGACTATCTTAATACCAAACCTGACAAAGACAATGTAAGAAAATGCAAGTTCCAGCCAATCTCTCTCATAAATATATAGGTTTTAAAAATCTTAATGTAACATTGGCAATTCAAATTAAATTAATTGTGTGTGTGCATGCACACTTATGTATGTGTATAAAATCACAATCAATTTGGATTTATCCTAGGAATACAAATTTATTTTAAAAGTTCATTAATACAATTTACTGTATTACAAGGATACAAAAAGAAAGGTCATTCTATGTGCAAAAAAGGAATTGATAATATTCACATTCATTGCATAATAATGTAAACCAGAAAAATAAAGGAATTTTCTTCAAAACTCCATGGCAAACATATACCTAATGATGAAATGTAATTAATTACTTATTAAATTATTAACAATGAAATCTTTCTGTTTGAGTTCAGAAATTCTCCAGGTCAGAGTACTGGAGTGGATAGCCTTTCCCTTCTCCAAGGGATCTTCCCAACCCAGGGATCAAACCCAGGTTTCACACATTGCAGGTGGATTCTTTCCCATAAAGGAAGCCCAAGAATACAGGAGTGGATAGCCTATTCCTTCTCCAGGGGATCTTCCTAACCCAGGAATCAAACTGGGTCTTCCGCATTGCAGGCAGTTTCTTTACCAACTGAGCTATCAGGGAAGCCTCCCTTGGGAATGAAGCAATACTATATCATATCATTGCTTCTATTTAATATTTTTCTTGAGGCAGTTTCTATCCAATGCAATATATCAAGTAAAATAAATAATCAAAAAGAAGTATAATTGTTATTTCACATGGCATGAATTTGCGTGAGATAATCTATACTGAATTATTCAAATAAATACATAAATTTAGCAAGTTTGCACTGTGGAAAAGTTAATATATTTACATAAACCAACACAATTAGAGGCTGAAAAAAATGTTTAAAGGTTTATTAACCTTTACAACAAAAAACATAAAGTATTAACCATTACAACAAAAAACATAAGGTACCTAGAATGAATCTAACCAATGTTTTGTAAGAGTCCATAGAGAAAACAACAAATCACAGGGATATTGAACTGCAAAAAGTCAAAAGTAAAGAAAAAATATCAAAGGAAGGAAATAAGTAATATTTTGTTATTTTGTTAAAATATTAGATAGCTAAGACAATACAGTATTATAGAACCCAGAAATAGAGATGCAAATAAAACAAAAGTAGACAGAAGAACAGTGGGGAGAAGGATAATATTTTCAATAAACAACCTAAATATTTGTTAATTAATAGAAAATAGTAATAAATTATATGTATCACATAATGAAGTATTTTACAATACGGTTGTTCTCAGAGGGTAGTTGGGGAAACCCTAATGGGCCCTGAGGTTCTTGCAGGTGTTTTACAAAGGCAAAACTGTTTTCATAATAATGCTATGATGTTATTTGATCTTCACTTCTGTAGTGTCTCAACTATTCAGAATCAGATTCCACTTATATGAAGTCTTAAACCAGGCAAAATTAGTATAAAGTGGCAGAAATAAAGTATTTGTTGTATCTAGGGGTGGAAGGGGCTTCCCTGATAGCTCAGCTGGTAAAGAATCTGCCTGCAATGTAGAAGAACCCAGTTCAATTCCTGGGTGAGGAGATCCCCTGGAGAAGAGATAGGCTATCCACTCCAGTATTCTTGGGGTCTTCCCTGGTGATTCAGATGGTAAAGAATCTGCCCACAATGCAGGATATCTGGGTTCAGACCCTGGGTTGGGAAGATCCCTGGAGGAGGGCATGGCAATCCACTCCAGTATCCTTGCCTGGAGGATTCCAGGGACAGAGGAGTCTGGCAGGCTACAGTCCATGGGGCTGCAAAGAGTCGGACATGACTGAGCGACTATGCACAAGCACAGGGGTGGAAGAATGGGAGGTATGAGGGGTGATAGTTTTAGTTCCACATTCTAATGTACCTTTAAGAAATTACCACTTGTAGAGCTTTTCTGTTGTGTCAAAGTTAAATATATGCACAATTATTGAAAAAGATATTTAAACATCCTTTCCTTTTCAAGTACATACTTGCTTGAAATTACATGTCCTTCAAAATATTCAACTGAATAGCATATAGCAAAAAAAATGCAGAAACTGATATAAAAATCCAACTTGCTTCTACTGATACACTTATTAAGGAATTTTGGAAAATGTGAAACATTTTCACATTCATTTCTTATATTTTTGTTTAGAAAAATATAGTTATTTTACATAAAAATATAGTTATTTTGCACTATTTATATTACCTTTAATGATTTTATTAATGTTATATTAATAAATATTTTATGTTTTATTTTCAATTTTAATACATTGATGGATATAATCTGTTTGTAATGTGATGATCTCTGTACACTTATGACATGTGTACTTTTATATCTGTCTACTGTATTTAATTGTTATTCAGTCCCTAAGTCATGTCCCACTCTTTGTGACCCCATGAGCTGCAGCACAGCAAGTCTCCCTGTCCTTCACTATCTTGTGGAGTTTGCTCAAACTCATCTCTATTGACATGGTGATGCCATCCAAACATCTTATACTCTGTCATCCCCTTCTCTTCCTGCTCTCAGTCTTTCCCATTATCAGGGTCTTTTCCAATGAATCAGCTCTTCGCCTTAGGTGACCAAAGTATTGTAACTTCAGGTTCAGCATCGGTTCTTCAATGAATATTTAGGGTTGATTTCCTTTAGGATTGACTGGTTTGATCTCTGCTTTCCAAGGAACTCTCAAGAGTCTTTTCCACCACCCCAGTTCAAAAGTATCAATTCTTTGGTGCTCAGCCTTCTTTATGGTCCAATTCTCACATTTGCTCGTGACTACTTGACTACTGGAAAAACCATAGCTTTGAATATAGGGACCTTTGTTGGTAAAGTGATGTCTCTGCTTTTGAATACGCTGCCTAGGTTTGTCATAACTTTCCTTCCAAGGAGCAAATATCTTTTAATTTTATGACTACAATCACTGTATGCAATGATTTTGGAGCCCAAGGGAAAAAAAAAATCTGTTACTGTTTCCACTTTTTCCCCATCTATTTACCATGAAGTGATGGGACCAGATGCCATAATCTTAGCTTTTTGAATGTTGAGTTTTAAGCCAACGTTTTCACTTTCCTCTCTCACCCTCATCAAGAGGCTTTTTAGTTCCTTAACTTTCTGCCATTAGAGTGGTATCATCTGCATATCTGAGCTTCTGGATGTTTCTCCTGGTAACTTTGATTCCAGCTTGTGATTCATCCAGCTCAGCATTTCACATGATGTACTCTGCATATTCCCTGTTGGCTCAGATGGTAAAGCATCTCCCTACAATGCTGGAGACCCAAGTTCAATCCCTGGGTAGGGAAGATCCCCTAGAGAAGGAAATGGCAACTGACTCCAGTACTCTTGTCTGGAAAATCCCATGGACGGAGGATCCTGGTAGGCCCCAGTTCATGGGGGTCGCAAAGAGTCAGACATGACTGAGCAACTTCACTTCACTTTGCAACTAAGTTAAATAACCAGAGTGACAATACACAGCCTTAATGAGCTCTTTCTCAATTTTGAACCAGTCCATTCTTCCATGTCCAGTGCTAACTGTTGCTTCTTGACTTGCATATAAGTTTCTCAGGAGACAGGTAATATAGTCTGGTATTTCCATCTCTTTAAGAATTTTCCACAGTTTGTTTCCACTAAATCAAAGGCTTCAGTGTAGTCAATGAAGCAGATGTTTTTCTGGAATTCCCTTGCTTTCTCTATGATCCAATGGATATTGGCAATTTGATCTCTGGCTCCTCTGCCTTTTCTAAATCCAGCTTGTACATCTGGAAGTTCTTGATTCATAGGCTTCTTGTTGAAGCCTAAGTTGAACAATTTTGAGTATTACCTTGCCAGCTTGTGAAATGAGCTCACATGAGAATTGAGCTCATTTCACATTGTATTAAAAAAAAAACACACTTTATCAAAATATAAAAATATTTTATTGGCAGTAATGATTTTATGTGATAGGGTAAATGAATCTGGAAATGAATAGAATCTTTACTTTTAAGTTTGGAAACATCAACTTTATTTTCTCTTCATTACTCCTCTTTTCCATATTTAAACAGAGATGGAGACTAAAAAAGTATTTACCAAAGTTCTCATGATTTTTAATGAGGTAATTGTTTGGCTTTCCTTTAACCATTCTGTTATCTGAATTAATAAAGCAATCAAACAGTTTTTGTAATTCAATTTCAGACTGGTTGGATAAACTCACTCAAGATGATTACCAGCAGTGAAGACATTATCTCAATACAATCAAAAATTACCAAAGGAACTCAGAAATATCTGCCTAGTGTTTTAGGTCCTAGTCCAAAGATGTCAAGGAGAAGGAGCTGAGGTTTTGGAGAAAAAAAAGAAGATGAAGTGTTAGAAAGAATGGAGAACAAATATTTGTTATCTCCTACTATGTACAGGAACTGTTGATTTTTATAAGATAGGTGATGTTTTGTTGTTGTTGTTGTTGTTGGAAAATAACACATCAAAGATATATGCTGTCATATAACAATCAGTGATAAAATCAGAGGGCAAAAACAAGTCTATCTAGTGCCGAAGTTGGTGGCTTTCTAATTATCATAAATGCATCACAATCACCAGAAGTTGTTTAAAGATAGTAAATCTCTATTCATAGAGTTATTATTCTATATTAATCTATTATTCTAGTAGTTGCTAGAATTACATTCTTAGAGAAGTAGAAACGAGCTAGACTGTACTTGACGAAAACATTATTCAATAAGTCAGCCCATTTTAGATCTCTTTGGTGTCCCCAAAATGATCCATAGACTAAAACATGTGAAAGATAGTATTCAAGAAGACATTTCCTTAGCCAAAATCATGTCTACTTTCATATAATCACATTTCAACAAATTTATCCTTTGGACGAACTAATTCTCTCTGGATATAAGTGACTCTTCACTTGAGTCTCCTGATTTGGACACACTTATAAAGGTCATATATCATATTTCATTTTTAATGTATAGGAACTTGAACAGTAAAATTAAAGAACTAGAGGTAAAACATAAAAATAGGAAAACAAAACTTTTCTTTTTTTTTTCCCCCAAACTTTCAACTTTTTCTCTCAGGATCCAGTATTAACTTTCACTTTCACAGCAATCTCAAAAGTATGCCTCTTAGTCAGTTCCCTAGAGAGAATGGTAAACCAGTAAAAACAGAGACAGTACAGTCATTTTTGGCATGAGAGCATAACTTATTTGAACATATCAGGAAGCGTTAATAAAATGTAGTGACACAACATAAATGGAAATGTGATATACTGTGGAGTTATAGATTAAAGAGTCTCTTCTCCTAATATACATGTCAGTCTAGCAAGGCAATGGTCTAAAGCTCTCTGGTGTCTATCAGGCCATGGGGTCATCCTGGGAAGATACAGTCCAGTTTGTGCAAAGATCCACAATTAGAACACTGCAAATAGGCAGAGGGATTTATGTCTTTATGCATTTCAAGAGATAATGTTTCAATTGGATAATTGTAGTGTTTAACTTTGTGGAATATCAGAGTCCAGATTTGAAAAATATCTTAGTTGAAGCAGCCATTTATAAAATATAGTTAATTCATTGATTTAGAAAAATTTAAAAAGAAAGGCAAAAAAAAAAAAAAGAAAACAAGTAATAGCCAAAATAATAAAGTTCTCTGAGATAATACCTATATGGTAGGTAAACTCTCAAACCCTTGATTAGTATCAAAATTATTATTAATAGTTTGTATTTTGTTAAATTTGTTGTGTCAAGTTTTTTAAAGTGGAACATTTACTAATTTTATCTTTTGAAAGTAGTATGTTTAAATATATAGATTGATAAATAATATTTGGCAGACTCCAATTTCACCTTATTTTTAATATTACAGTATTACACTGTAACACAATAATATACTATTATTAAAATGTCTGTAATCAAAGAAAGAAAGAACTAACAAATATACAGATTATTCCATTTTTCATACCATTTTAAAATTTTTAAGCCTTAAAGCACTTCAATTGTGCATTTTTCCCCAAGGCAACATGTAGTACATATATTTATTCAATTCAAAATGCCCACAATTATTAAGGACCCACCACCTACCTCACTACTGAACCAAGCTCTTAAGGAAGGGAAGATGAATATGATACCATCCCCTCCCAAAGGGAATTATAATTTCATGGGGAAATGAAAAGACAAAAATCATTTAAATCTATTATAGTAATTTAGGTGAGGGATTAAGTTTAAAAACAATTAGAATACTCCTCCCTCAGTAAGTAATATAAGAGTCAAGTCTAAATGCATTATGTATTCTAACCAAGAAGTGAAAGGAAGTCTCTCCCGGGAAAGGAAATGATATGGACAAGCAGAAGTATGTAATGATATAGTACCTTCTATTCTCCATCTGTGTGTGTGTGTGTGTGTGTGTGTGTAAAAAATAGAAAAGGAAGTCAGTTCAAATAATGAATAAAGTGTGAAGAAGGTCATGACAGATGATGCACCTTGAATAGAAGTTGTTAGGTGATGACTTTTTTCCAAGCATGATATAATCAGATGGCAATGGCAACCCACTCCAGTCCTCTTGCCTGGAAAATCCCATGGACGGAGGAGCCTGGTAGGCTCCAGTCCATGGGGTCGCACAGAGTTGGACACGACTGAAGCGACTTAGCAGCAGCATAATCAGATGTGTGTTTTAGACTCATTGATTTGAGTGTGTTGCAAAGTTTTGAGGGGTAAAATCCAATACACAAATCACATGGAACTCTGTTGTAGTTACTCAAGTGATAATAAAGATCCAAGCTAAGTCAACATAAACACAAATGGAAGAAAGGCAGACACAGCCTTTTTTTGTGCTCGGGTTTTCTAGTCGCACCAAGGACTGCCTTGGTGGCTCAGACGGTAAAGCATCTGCCTACAATGCAGGAGAACCGGGTTCAATCCCTGGGTTGGGAAGATGCTCTAGAGAAGGAAATGGCAACCCACTCCAATATTCTTGCCTGGAAAATCCCATGGATGGAGAAGCGTGGTAGGCTACAGTCCATGGAGTTACAAAGAGTCGTACATGACTGAGTGACTTCACTTTCTTTCTCTCTTTCTAGTCGCAGAGAGGTGGAGTTACTCTTCTCATTGTGGTGGCTTCTTGTGGAGCACAGGCTCTAGGTATGAGGGCTTCCGTAGTTGCAGCAGGCTGGTTCAGTGGTTGTGGTGCAGGCCCTAGAGAGAGTAGCCATCAGTAGCTGTCGCATGCCGGCTCAGAAGTTGTGGTGCGTGGACTTAGATGTTCCACAGCATGTGGATTCTCCCCAGACCAGTGGATGAACCCATGTCCCCTTCATTGACAGGAGGATTCTCAACCACAGCACCACCATGGAAGTCTAGGAACCACTTTTTAAATTGTATGTAAATGATGAAATGGTAGATGTGGCTAGAAGGATTAAAGTGTAGCCTGACTGGCTCCACAAATTCCTATCTTGGGTATTATATAGATGGAGGTGTTATTAAGTAATATGAGAAATGCAGAAAGAACACTGGGACATTGATTGAGAGCAAGGAGAGAGTAGTGAATGATTGAGTTTGGGTCACATGTGAAACATCCAAGTAGTTATTCACTAAGTAATTGGTATAAATATTTTTCTAAAGTTTAGAATAGATATCAGGTCAAGAAGCAAATATCTGGCATAGAAAACAGCACACATTTTTAAGAATACAGCACACTTAAAAAAAAAAAAAGGCAACTATTTAAGAAGTCTTAGAAAGACAATACCACAATGGAGGATGGTAAAATATGATTTAAAAATATAAAAGACAAAATAAAGAAGGGTGAGCACAGAAGAATTGATGCTTTCAAATTGTGGTACCAGAAAAAACTCTTGAGAATCCCTTGGACAGCAAGGATATCAAACCAGTCAATCCTAAAGGAAATCCACCCTGAATATTCATTGGAAGGACTGATGCTGAAACTGAAGGTCCAATACTTTGACCACCTGATAAAAGAGCCTACTCATTGGAAAAGACAACATTGCTGGCAAAGATTGAGGGCAGGAGGAGAAAGGGGTGGCAGGGGATGAAAAGGTTATATAGCATTATTGACTCAATGGACATGAATCTGAGCAAACTGCCCAAAATAATGAAGGACAGGGAAGGCTAGCTGCTTCAGTTCATGGGGTCACAGAGAGTCAGACACGACTTAGCTAGCGACTGAACAACAAGAAGAAGGCAAAATCAGTAGAAAGATTGTCAAAATGTTGAATGGGAAGTGTGACTTGTAGATTTCACTCAAAAGAACTCTGAAAAGGAAGAGTGGATGAGAGAAGGGCAGAGAACAAGGGAAAGAATGATTGAACAAGCAGAAAGAATTTTGTTTGAAACAATCTTAAAACTGAAGAATAGATACAAAGTTATTTGGAATAGGAGGAACTTGAACAATGTAGCTGATAGAGAAGAGCACCAATGCAGATAAGCATTCGTGTGGTGTTTCTTAAAAAGAGATGAGATGGAATCAGGAGCCCAGAAGTAGGAATTGGCATCCTTCTGGAGAAGAAGGGGAAGACCTCTCAAATATTGAGGATAGAAAGAAAATATAACCATAGGGCAATGTAGATAAATTGACCTGTACGAAGGGAGTGAAGTTTGGTTCTTTGTGATTGTTCATAATTTCTTGAAGAAAAATAGGATGTAAGTTTGTAGGGGTTGAGGAGAACAGGTCTGAGTAGATGGATTAAAGAAGGCAATGAAAAGTATGACAAGGAATCTAACAAAAGATAAGAAAGGTAAAGAAACACAGTATTGTACATTGTTAATTAGAAATTGATTGACGATGTTAAATTCAGTATACAAATTCAGCCCATTCCATCTATCCAAAGGCTAACTGTATATGAAATGGGCTGTAATGTAATGGCTTAGAAAACCTAAAAGGGAACCCTAAGCAATCTGAAAATTTTGAGAAAATGCCTGAAGATGTAAAACAAATGGAATTGAATTACAGGAGAAATGGAAGAAAGAATATTGTAGCTAAAGTAAATGAAACATATAAGAAAAAACAGGAAACATAGCAATAATTACCTTACCCCAACTTATTCCTAAAATAACAAGTTTGTTCTCAAAATCAAAGAACAGATAGTAATGAGAGAGCAGCATGAGTGACCATTTCACAATACAATATTTTATTTGGAAAGATTCAATCTCAAAAGATAAAGATTGCATGATTTATAAGATATCCTCAATAAAAAAAATTATTTTATACAAGAATCCTTTTATAGATATAAAATTATAAAATCTCCTGTAAGTTCAAAGTGCAATTTTTAATTCAGAGTGTATTAAATACAGTTAAAGCTAAAATAATATCTAGTTTAAAAAGGATTAGATGTATGGTAGAGAGAATCTCCTCTAAAAGAAAACATGAAATTTTATCAGCTTTTAAGAATCATTCAGATTATTGTTGCTCAGTCACTCAGTCATGTCTGACTCTACAACCCCATGGACTGCAGCATGCCAGGCTTCCCTGTCCTTCACCATCTCCTAGAGCTTGCTCAAACTGATGTCCATTGAGTTGGTGATGCCATCCAACCATCTCATCCTCTGTCATCCCCTTCGCCTCCCACCTTCAATCTTTACCATCATCAGGATCTTTTCCAATGAGTTGGCTCTTCATGTCAGGTGGCCAAAGTATTGGAGCTTCAGCTTCAACATCAGTGCTTTCAATGAATATTCAGGGTTGATTTTATTTTGGATTGACTGGTTGGATCTTCTTGCAGTCCAAGGGACTCTCAAGAGTCTTCTCCAACACCACAGTTCAAAAGGCATCAATTCTTCGGCTCTCAGTCTTCTTAATGGCTATATGAATGGTCATTGAGATAGATCAATTTAAAAATTTCAGAGACAAGAAAATATTGCAAGAAAATTTTAGATGTAAGCAACTATCTTGGATCATTTTCTTACACACTAAAAATGAAATCTGATTCTTATAATTTCCTTCTTCAAAAGTTATTATCTCTCCTGCCTCTAGAAGAGTATTTTTAACTTTGATTTCTTAGGTTCATTAAGAAATACTATTATACTTTATATACTTTACATACTATTATATGTAAAAATAGTACATAGTTATGTTTTTCTGTGCAAAGAATGCATGGACCTCCCTAGTATTGTCAGGTATTTGACCTGCACTAAGCACTCAATGGAAAAGGCAATGGCACCCCACTCCAGTACTCTTGCCTGGAGAATCCCATGGACAGAGGAGCCTGGCAGGCTGCAGTCCATGGGGTCACGAAGAGTCAGACACGACTGAGCGACTTCACTTCACTTTTCACTTTGATGCGTTGGAGACGGAAATGGCAAGCCACTCCAGTGTTCTTGCCTGGAGAATCCCAGGGACAGAGGAGCCTGGTAGGCTGCCATCTATGGAATCACACATTTGGACACGACTGAAGCGACTTAGCAGCAGCAGCAGCAAAATATAATGGAGTTAGAAAAATTTAATTTCACCAAATTATAGATTTATTGTCCACTTAAAATTTGAATGAAATCAGTGAATGGAAAAGAAAAAAAAAAGTTCTCATCTTATAATGACCACTGCTTTTAAATAGCATTGTTTAGATCTGTGATTTTTTCGTATAATGTGTATGCAGCAGCACTGTGTATTTTGGCAGTGCTATACACTCCCTGTTATATCTCATCACAAAGTACATAATACCTAGTTGTTCCATTTTTGATGATGTTAAGAATGATCAGAGGAATTGGGAAACTGAGACCCAGGTGCAAGCCATGCCAATTAAATCTGCACATCCATGGCTGAGAATCCTCAGCGGTTTTTAGAATTCACCAGGTAATGCTGGTATGTGACAAAGTTTGGGATCCAGTGGATCAAAGTGATGCTAACTTAATCTATGTATTTACTTAACTCTGTTTTAGTATAATGATCATTGCTTAGATAGTCCCTTGGACTTCAAGGAGATCCAACCAGTCCATCCTGAAGGAGATCAAGCCCTGGGATTTCTTTGGAAGGAATGATGCTAAAGCTGAAACTCCAGTACTTTGGCCACCTCATGCGAAGAGTTGACTCATTGGAAAAGACTCTGATGCTGGGAGGGATTGGAGGCAGGAGGAGAAGGGGATGACAGAGGATGAGATGGCTGGATGGCATCAGTGACTCGATGGATGTGAGTCTCAGTGAACTCCAGGAGTTGGTGATGGACTGGGAGGCCTGGCGTGCTGCAATTCATGGGGTTGCAAAGAGGCAGACACGACTGAGCAACTGATCTGATCTGATCTGATCTGATTATTTTATCATTGTATACAAACGATGGCTTTTTAAAATTCTATCATTATTTCTGAGATCATTTGCTGGACTTTGATAAAGAAAATTTTCTCATTAACTATTTGGTTAAGGTAAAGTACAGTTTCTACAAGAAACCTAGATAAAATTTGTCATATTTATCTTGACTTTCTTTAGAAGTGGTGTTGGTAACTATAGCCTATGTACTGTATATGGCCCATGCCTCTTTTTGTGTGGCCCATAAGCTAAAATTATTTTGTACATTTTTCACTGGATATTAATAAAAATAAAGGAGAACATGCAACATTAAGTAGACTTTTTGAAGAAGAAGGAGGAGGAAAAGAAGAAGAAGGAATAGGAGAGGGAGAAGCAGCAGAGACTGGATGTAGACCCTAAATTCTAAAATATCTACTTTGTGGTCTTTTACAGGAAATTTGCCACCCCCTGGTTTAGAATAAAGAGTGTGTGTCCTAGCAAATCACCAAAGGTAAAGATAAGCAGTAAGATTTTTTAAATATATATGTACTCATGAACTTTAATATAACTTGTGGTTTCAATCATTGCAGTTACTGTTTTCTTTGACACTATAGTTTTCCTAATATTAAGCAGTGGGAACACATTCAGTGGTTTCCTAGTTTTTTTAGTTAGTTTTGTTTGGAATGTTACTGGATTCCAGTGATACTTGATAGCGTCCTTTGTTTCTGGCACAAGATGTTCCAGGACCATCTTGTACTTTTCTTGCCCTAGACTTGTAACCAACCATTTCTTTAAGAGTTTTGGTTCCTTTTAGTGGGGCATCATAATTAGAGATCCAAATCTGGGTGTTAGTGGCGCTAATCACTATTGAATCATCTATGTTTGTAGACTAGCTTGTTATTTTTCTATGCTTTTTCAATGAATGGAGTTTGAAAGTAGTTATTAGTTTTAGAAATATAAGAATAAGTATTAAATCTTTCTGATATTCCAAAATAATTTATAAAACTATAAATATTTTTCATAACATTTGATTTTATTCAATATCTCTTTTGTGCTGAAATCTTTATTGATAATATTAGCATAATTTCTTGTTTTATCTATAATATGTTTAAAAATAATACTATTAATGAATATAGTTAAATTTATGTGTCCTTGTTTTATGTGTATTTTTGTTTAAAGACACATTATTTAATGTGCATGGTTGTTTCATTAACATTGAACTCAAAGCCAGCAGCACTATTATTTATTTTAAAAGTAACTTTTCTAAGTTACAGACACATTTTCTCTGTAAGGCACAAAGTAGCCTACCTGCACTTAGGAATACTAGATACCACTTTAGCACTATGCTTGGGGTCCATTTTAAACATCAAATTCACCACCAAAAAAAAAGCACAAAAATGTGGACAACACGCACTAATGAGATGGTGATGAGAACACATTTTTATAGTAACTGAGCTAAAACAAGGCGGTGCATCACCTTTCTGACATCACTGAGAATTTGTACATTGGGGAACTCAAATAACATGAATGCTTGGGAAAGATCTGTGAGTATTGGTTTTGTGGTTACAAATAAATTATAGCAACTAGACAGATTCTCAAATATGGAATCTGTGAATATTGTGAATCTGTAGGTGAAAGAGTCACAGGTAACATATAAATAGGGAAGAGATATGATATAGGAAGTGTAGGAAAAGGTTATATCAGATTGACTCCAAGCTTGGAAATTTTAACCTGGTAGAATCTATGAATGAGACAAGAGCATTACAGATTTTATGCTGCCAAGTGATAAGACTGTAGTTTGGTTTTATAATGATCACTCTATTTATGTGGTGGGGGGAGAGAGGTGTGGTGAGAAAGAAGTTAGAGACAGATCCAAAGCTATAACGCTAATCCTGGGAAAAAATTGTAAGGCCTGTCTATAGCAAGGAAGTGGCAGTGGCTCAGTGTGAAAGGGTGGCCCTGATGACTGATCCAGTGAAAGATAAATAAAAAGGAGGAATCAAGGCTGACTTTATGTGTGAGAGGTATGCCATGTAATCCCTCTTTATAAACAGCCAATTCTAGAAGAAAAACTGGAGAATTAAGTTTAGTCAGTGTAGGGGAGGACATTTTTTTCTTTCCTCTCTTAGTGCTTAAAAGTAAACTGACATAAGACAGATTAACAGAAAAAAACCATTAAAGTTTTTTTTTTTTTTTAACATATACATGGGAACCTTTACCAGAAATATGAAGATTAAAAAAAGCAGAATTAAAAACTTACACTGAGTTGGACAAAAAGTAGTAATCTGTGAAAATGTGACAAGGCAAAGGGACTTAGGCTGGGGTAGTTAATTGATGGAGAAGTCACCAGGAGGATAAAGATTAGTTTAACAAAGTTTGTGAAAATTTTTCTTGTTTTTTACCTCCCATCCTTGGTGACGAGAATGTTTCTTTCCTTCTAATATAGAGAGGACACCTTTTACATAACAATTTCATCTACTTTTAAGAAAAAGAAGAACAGTCAGAGTGGCATTCTTGCATCTGATGCTTTTCAACTACATTTGACTCAAAATAGTCAATATGCCAGAATGGCATATTTTGAGATAGTGCATTCTATACTGCTTTACCATGTTGAGTTTTAGTTGCCTATAGGATATCCAGGCATAGATTTCCAGAAAATACTTAGGCATATGAATTAGCCTTTCAATGAAATTAAGTAATGACAAGCGCGCTGAGGGCTGAGTTCAAAAACAAAACAAAAACAAAATACAACTAAGAGGTTGAATGATATGGAAAAGTATGTGAAAGAAGCAATTTTTTAAAACGTGGCCAGAATGTTAAGAAGGAAACGTAGGGTGTTTTCATGGAAGCTGAACAGGAAAGAATTACAACAAAAAAGTAGATAATGATGTTAATTGTAGTAAAGAAGTTAAATTCAGAAAGGCATCCAAGAGATTTGGCAATTAGGAAAGACTTGATGACCCTACCAAAGAGAGTTTTACTGTAATGAAAGCCAAATTGGTTTAGATTGAGAGGGAAACAGGTGGTAAAAAATTCTAGGCAGCCTGTTTATGACCAAGCACAAAACAGGCTTCTCAAGGTTCAAATCTCAATTGTGCCATTTGAAAACTGTGTAGATTTGGAAATTAGTTCAGAGTCTCATGCTGTTGTTTTGTCATCTGTTTGATAGATTTGATAATAGTACTTACAGAATATTGTTCTGAAAATAAATGAGTTAATGCACTTGTGTTTAGAATATTGGCATGTGTTTGTATGCATGCTTAGTCACTCTGTCATGTCCTGCTCTTTGCGACCCCATGGACTGTAGCCCACCAGACTCCTCTGTCTATGGGATTCTCCAGGCAAGAATACAGGAATGGGTAGCCATTCCCTTCTCCATGGGATCTTCTTGATCCAGAGATCAAACCCAGGTCTTGCAGGCAAATTCTTTACGGTCTTAGCCACCAGGGAAGCCTAGAATATAGGCATAGAGTATGTGATTAATGAACTAATAAATTGTATTCTGACCCTACATTTTTATATTTACTAAACACTGTTAAAAAAGACAACAATCAAAAGAAGCCTCTATATAATTTTAAATCTATTCATTGAAAACAGAAGACTTGTAAACACTACAAATATCTTTAAAAATCGGGAAAGTCCTTGTTTACTATTAAGCAAAAGCAGACTGTAGAAAATTTGTTATACATTGCAGTTTCACAAAACCAAAGTTTATTTCTGACTTTTAGATCAAGTTCTCTTTAAAGAATCTTTACAATATTTCTTATACATATTTAACTTCAGTGTTTATCATTTTAAAGTGTATTTTGTACCATACTTTATACTGTTTTACATCTTAGTTCTACTTAGGCTTAAAAATATATTAAATTTCTGTATTAAAAAATTAGTAAGAAGAAAAAAATGTACCTTTATTTTATTTGATTTCCAGTTTAATCAAAATGTTATGTTTTATTTATTTATCCTTTCACATCATGAAGTGTTGAAAATTTTTTAATGTTGTGGCTTTCTTGGACGTTGCATTACCATGAAACTGCAATGTTTTAAGTGTGAAAGCATTAGACTCTCAAGTTTGATTTGGCAGGAATACTTTTCTTTGGCAAACCTTCAGCTTCAAATATATACATGCCTATTTGTGGTTTCTTATGGTTTTAGGCCTCTGGGGAGAAAGAGATTGGCTTAATATGGTTAAAAATATCTGTGGATTGCTGGCAGGTAAAAAGGGAAACAGACAAGAAAAAAACTGACTACATAAAGGATTCTCAAAAGATGTCCCCAAAGGGAAAAAAAAAAAAAGTATTCTGTTAACTATGTTAAACAAAATACCCATATTAGGTATAGTTCATACTTGACAAAATTGTGCTAGATATTTATTTTAGCTAGATTTGCCTTGGTATTAATCCCAGCTATTCAGTTTTCTATTTCTGGAACTTAACTGTTAGAATTGTCTTTACAATAGAAAATGTCTCTTCTCTCCTGAGCAATTCACAGTTGTCTCACCAGATCCTCAAGCTCAATTTCCCCAAATACATAATTATCAGTTCTCTACTATCATTCCATTTCCTCCTATATGAGTCGATTTTTATCATTTTGGAGGGTCCGGGATCCTTTCATTGTTCTAGCATAATTCAACAAAAAGTTCTGGGTAGCTAATATGTGCTGTATATTATTTATATGTTCTTGTGATTGAGAAATGAGGAAAATATGTACGAAGATCCCAGTTTGAGACCTTCAACTTAGAGAACAGTCAAGTCTACAGTACTTATTTGAAGTCATTATAATCAAATATTTCTAATGATAACAATTAATTAGAAGGCTTAAACTCTCTTGAAATCAGAAAATAAAGCCACACACTAGAAGTGAAAGCAGAAATCAGTAGATGTGAAGTCTTCAGGGAATAATGATCTCATGGCATTTACAAAACTATAAAAAGACCAGTAAAGCTGGAGTTTGGTGAAGGAAATGGTAACCCACTCCAGTATTCTTACCTGGAAAATCCCATGGACAGAGGAGCCTGGTGGGCTACAGTCCATAGGGTCACAAGAGCCAGACACAACTTAGGGACCAAACCACCCCCACCAAGGCTGGAATTAAAGCTTGGTTGGAAGGCAGGCATTTGGGATAGCTTATGAGATGAATATGAAGATGAAGGAAGGGGTTATACTATGCAGAACTTAAAACTTATTAACGTATTTTTTGAGTGCTTTGTATAGATATTGTTTTAACTTTACTATTATTTAAATTCATTCAGTTTTCATAATAATTTCATAGTGTTGATATATATACAGTGTGACTGTATAGTACTCAGTCATATTTTTTGCTGGTAGAGTCCTGGAAACAAAACACAGATCAGTGTATTCTTTTGTCTTATTCTTTCAACTGTGATTGAGTTGTTTTTAAAAGACAGATTCTCCTGCAGTGAATAAATATAAAAGCTATAAACATTTTTTTTAAATAGCTATTGAGAGGCATTAGAAAAGCACCTGAAGGCAAACAGGACTTGAGAAACTAGGTTGTTAAGATAGGACATAAAGATAAGTCCTAAATTCTTCACTGATTTTAAACCCAAGGTGTTAGCATATGTATAACTTAAGCAGGCTGATGTGTAACTTATACAGGCTGATCAGTAGCTCAGTGCTTTTGTTAAACTGAAGAAAGTGGGTAGACAAAACAATGGAATTAAGGATTACAAATTGTTTCTACAAATTATAACTACAAGTTACAACTAAAGGGCTGAGATCACAAAACAAAAACTATAGGGAAATAAGTGTGGAATCATGCCGTGCTTTTTCTGGAGTATTTCCTAATCCCTCTGTTGCATAAGGTAAGTGACCAAGAAGCCAAGTTAAGCAGAAGAATCTGAAAAACTAAGCACAACTTTAACAGTAACATAGTGCTTCTTTTTCTGTTGTATTCACTCACTTTTGTGTATTCTTTAGATTCCACATATAAATGATGTCATACAGTTTGTATCCTTCTCTGTCTGACTTGTTTCACTTAGTATAGTGAATGCCCTCTAGTCTATCCATGATGCTACAAATGGTAAAATTTTGTGTTTTGTATAGTTGAATAGTATTCCACTTTCTATATAAACCACATCTTCTTTATCCTTTTTTTCTGTTGGACACTTAGGTTGCTTCCATATTTTGTCAATAGTAAATAATGCTACTATGAATATTGGGGTGCATGCTGCTGCTGCTAAGTCGCTTCAGTCGTGTCCGACTCTGTGCGACCCCATAGGCTGCAGCCCACCAGGCTCCCCCGTCCCTGGGATTCTCCAAGCAAGAACACTGGAGTGGGTTGCCATTTCCTTCTCCAAGGCATGAAAGTGAAAAGGGAAAGTGAAGTCGCTCAGTCATGTCCGACTCTTAGCGACCCCATGGACTGCAGCCTACCAGGCTCCTCCATCCATGGGATTTTCCAGGCAAGAGTACTGGAGTGGGGTGCCATCGCCTTCTCCTCATTGGGGTGCATGTGTCTTTTCAAATTAGATGTAAATTAGAAGTAAAAACCTGTCACTGTTTGCAGGTAACATACATTAAATATATATATATATCCTACAGATGCCACCAGTAAATTATTTGAGCTTATCAATGAATTTGGTAAAATTTCAGGATACACAATTAATATTCAGAAATCTGTTGCATTTGTATACACAATGAAGTATCAGAAATTAAGGACAGAATCCCATTTACCACTGCATCAAAGAGAGTAAAATGTCTATGAATATAGCTACCCAAGGAGGCAAAAGCCCTAAACTCTGAAGAATGCAAAACATCAAAAATGATGAAAGAAACTGAAGACAATGCAGATGGAAAGATATACCATGTTCTTATACTGGAAGAATTAATATTGCTGAAATGACCATACTACCCAAGGCAATCTACAGATTCATTGCAATCGCTATCAAAATACTAATGAAACTTTTCACTGAACCAGAAAAAAATGTTCTAAATTTGTATGGAAGCACAATAGACCCAAAATAGCCAAAACAATCTTGAGAAAGTAGAACAGAGCTAGAGAAATGACTCACCCTGACTTCAGGCTACACTACAAAGCTGAAGTCATCAAAACAGCATAATACTGGCACAAAAACAGACACATAGATCAGTGAAACAGAATACAGAGTCCAAATCCACACACTTATGGTCAATGAATCTGGGACAAAGGAGGCAAGAATATACAATGAATAAGACAGTTTCTTCAATAAGTAACGCTGGAAAAACTGGACAGTTGCCTGTAAAAGAATGAAATCAGAACAATCTCTAACATCATATACAAAAATAAACTGAAAATGGATTGAAGACCCAGATGTAAGACTGGGTGCTATAAAACTGCTAGAGGAAAATAGAAGTAGAACATTCCTGATGTAAATCACAGCAATATTTTTGGATCCATCTCCTAAAGTAAAGGAAATAAAAGCAAAAATAAATGAATGAGACCTAGTTAAACTTAAAAACTTTTGCACAGCAAAGTAAACCATCAACAAAATGAAAAGACAAACTCCTGAATGAGAGAAAATATATGCAAAAGGTGTGACTGATTAATATCCAACATATATAAACAGCTCATGCAACTCAATGTCCAAAAAATAAGCAACCGAATTAAAAAATAAGCAGAAGAACAACTGAATAGACTTCTTCACTACAAGGAAATGCAGATGATCAACAGGCACATGAAAAGATACACATCACTAATTATCAGGGAAAAGCAAATCAGAACCACAGTGAGATATCATCTCACACCTGTCAGAATGGCTATCATCAAAAAGAACACAAATAACACATATTGGTAAGGATGTGGAGAAAAGGGGATGCTTGCACACTACTGGTGGGAATCTACATTAGGCAGATGCTGTGGAAAACAGTATGGAGCTTTCTCAAAAAAGACTAAAAATAGAGCTATCATATGACTTAGCAATTCTACTTCTGGGTAAATATCTGAAAAAAGAGAAAACAATAAAAAGTAAGATTCTATAAATAAAAAATAATTTGTAGAAATTTAATGAAGGTATTTTTCTCTTTGAAAATAGTTATCTGTCTCCATCCCTGTGTTACTAAAAAAAAAGTACCTCATGATAAAATATTGAAAGCAAATGAAAGATGTTTTCAGGGAAAAAACAAAACAGAGAATTTAGTTTAAGCAGAGGCTTCCCAGGTGGCCCAGTGGTAAAGAATCTTCCTGCCAATGCAAGAGCCGCAGGAGCCCCAGGTTCGATCTCTGAGTCAGAAGATCCCTTGAAGGAGGCAACCCACTCCAGTATTCTAGCCGGGATAATCCTGTGGACAGAGGAGCATAGTGAGCTAAAGTCCATGGGGTTGTGAAGAGTCAGACATGACTGAGCATGCACACACTTCTAAAAGAGCTCTTCAAGTAGAGGGAAAATTACCTATAACAAAAGCATAATATTTGCAAAGGAAGAAGAACATCAGAATGAGGAAATAAATAGGCAAATGTGAATTCATATTGATGATGTAAAATATTATGAGTCAATATATTTTAAAAAGCACAAAGAACAAAGAGAAGTAAAAGAAGATCTTACGAATCTAAGATCCCTGCACTGTCTTAGAAATGGTGAAAATACTAATGTACATTACACTACAGGAAGTCAAGGATGAATATTGCTATCTCCAAAGTAACCATAAAGAAGTTGAGAGAGTATCATGATAATCAAAAGAAAATTGTTAATAAAAGATAAAGAAAGGCAAAAGAGATATAGTAAAATGGATATAAAACCATTAGCTGTAAAACTAAGTGTATCACTAATTGATTACAAGTAAATAGATTAAAAAGTACCAAGAAAAGAAAAGATTGCCAGATTTCATTAACAAATCAACAATTATGTACTGCTTAAGGAGATGTGTGTGAAATCTAATGATGCAGAAATATTAAATTTTTTTTATATTTAAAAGTTTATTGTATGAATACTACCCGCAACTACTAAAATGTTGAATAGCCATACAATAACAGACAAAGACTCTAGCAAGAAACATTACTAGAGATGAAATAGATATTTAACTGTGATAAAAGACTCAATCTATCGAGACAATATGAAATTCTAAATGTGCTTATATCTGACAGCATAGTCACAAATTATATAAAGCAAAAATCTATGTAATTATAGAAACATAGAAAAGTCAACAATTATTGTGGAAATTTTTAATAAATATTTCAAATAACTAGTACAAGATTTAGAAGATATAGATTTGAATAACACCATTAACAAACTAGCTGTAATTCATATGCATAGGTTCCCATGTCCAATAATTGCAGCAAAATGGCTATTTTCGAGTGCAAATGGAACATTTACCAAAATGCTGGAAGGAAGTCTGAATACATTTCTAGGGATAAAAATAATAGAGAATATATTTGTAAACTAATTGAATTAAACAAGAAAGCAATAGGAACAAGATGACAAAAACATTACGTAAACTTTTCAAAGGATGTAAAAAGAGGGGAAACTGTTATTCTTCATGACATGAGCATAAGCATGATACAAAACCCTGACAAGAAATACATCAAGAGAAAGGGAGGTTATGAGTCAGTGTTTCTCATAAGCAACATCACAAATGTCAAAATAAATATTTGCTAATTGAATCCAGATATATATATATATATATATGAGAATTTCTGAATATTCAGAAACAAGCAATTAAAGAATATATTCTTAATGTGAGATAAAACATCTGCAATACAAAAACCTTCAGAAAATGTATACCACATGACCGAGCAATTCCAACCCTGGGCATTTATCTGGAGAAAACCATAATTTTGAATAGATGCATACACTCCAATGTTCATTCCATCACTATTTACAATAGACAGTATAATATATAAAATAGATAATTAAATGAGTACTTATTGTATAGCAAAGGGAACTCTACTCAGTGCTCTGTGGTGATCGAAATGGGAAAGAAATCTAAAAAAGAGTGAGCACAACTGATTCATTTTGCTGTACAGCAGAAACTAACACAACATTGTAAAGCAACTATACTCCCATAAATACCAGAAAGCATGCATACTTAATTTTTTTGAAAAGAAGACATCTCTATTTTTGAAATACTGGAAATATCCCTCACACTCCAATTTATAAATAAGGCAAGAATATGCTTTATCATCATTTCTACTGATCACTGTTCTGAATATCTTAGCCAGTAAAAAATAAGAAAGGTAATTTTACTACTAAAATAAATAAATTGAAAAGGTTACAGATAAAGATTAATATGAAAATCAAATGTATTTCTATGCTGTTATGTATTGATTACATATTTGTAAACAACTGCTGGGAAAGATTGAGAGCAGAAGGAGAAGAGGGCGTCAGAGGATGAGATGGCTGGATGGCATCACCAATGTGATGGACATGAACTTGGGCAAACTTTGGGAGATGATGAGGAACAGTGAAGCCTGGTGTGCTGCAGTCCACAGGGTTGCAGAGTCGGACATGACTGGGTGACTGAACAACAGAGAATAACCTTAAAAAGTGATAATATATACAGCATGTCAGTAAGATATTTACAATATCCCAACATTTAACCTTTATATTACTTGCTGCTGCTGCTGCTAAGTCACTTCAGTCGTGTCCGACTTTGTGCAACCCCATAGATGGCAGCCCACCAGGCTCCCCCGTCCCTGGGATTCTCCAGGCAAGAACACTGGAGTGGGTTGCCATTTCCTCCTCCAATGCATACAAGTGAAAAGTGAAAGTGAAGTCGCTCAGTTGTGTCCGACTCTTGACGACCCCATGGACTGCAGCCTACCAGGCTCCTCCGTCCATGGGATTTTCCAGACAAGAGTAGTGGAGTGGGGTGCCATTATCTTCTCCATTATATTACTTAGGAAAATTAATTATACAGAATGTACAGTGGTAATAAATATATGTAATAACTAACAGAATCTCCATGTTTGTTTCCAAACCCATGGAATAAGGACTCTTGTGATAGGAAACAAAAAGCGTCATCCCCTGGAACCATTCCCACCCATTCCAGTTAACACTGAGTTAAAAAACAAAAGCAATACCATGTCTCTGTGCTGTGCAAATCAGGCTATTAGGTTACACCTAATTTCCATATGAGCTATAGGACTCTGTGTCTGAAGTTCCAGTTTCAATTGGAAGCTCAGAGTTTTAACCACTGGAAAGTAAAAGTGAAAGTTGCTCAGTTGTGTCAGACTCTTTGTGACCCCATGGACTATACATCACATGGAATTTTCTAGGCCAGAATACTGGAGTGGGTAGACTTTCCCTTCTCCAGGGGATCTTCCCAACCCAGGGATCAAACCCAGGTCTCCCCCATTGCAGGCAGATTCTTTACCACCTGAGCAACAAGGGAAGCCCCTTAACCACTTGACCACCAGGGAAATCCTAAAATTTTAAATCCTAAAAGATGATGCTGTTAAAGTGCTGGCAAATTTGCCAGCACATTTGGAAAACTCAGCAATGGTCATGGGACTGGAAAAGGTCAGTTATCATTCCAATCCCAAAAAAGGGCAATGCCAAAGAATGTTCAAACTACCATACAATTGTGCTCATTTCACTTGCTAGCAATGTAATGCTCAAAATCCTTCAAGCTAGGCTTCAACAATAGGTGAATTAAGAATTTCCAGATAGGTAGGATTTAGAAAAGGCAGAGAAACCAGAAGTCAAATTGTCATCTGTTGGATCACAGAAAAAGCAAGAGAATGCCAGAAAAACATCTACTTCTGCTTCATTGATTACATTTAAGTCTTTGACTGTGTGGATCATAACAAACTGTGGAAAATTTTTGAAGTGATTGGAATGCCAGACCACCTTACCAACCTCCTGAGAAACCTGTATGCAGTTCAAGAAACAGCAGTTACAACTGGACATGAAACAACAGACTGGTTCAAAAGGAGTGGAAAGGAGGACATCAAGGCTGTATATTTTCACTCCACTTATCTAACTTATATGCAGAGTGCATCATGCAAAATTCCAGGCTGAAAGAATAACAAGATGGAATCAAGATTTACAGGAGAAATATCAATAACCTCAGATATGCAAATGATACCACCCCAATGGCAGAAAGCAGTGCAGTTCAGTTCAGTCGCTCAGTCGTGTCCGACTCTTTGTGACCCCTTGGATTGAAGCATGCCAGGCCTCCCTGTTCATTACCAACTTCCAGAGTTTACTCAAACTCATGTCCATTGAGTCAGTGATGCTATCCAACCATCTCATCATCTGTCTTTCCCTTCTCCCACCTTCAGTCTTTCCCAGAATCAGGGTCTTTTCAAATGAATCAGTTCTTCGCATCAGGTGGCCAAAGTACTGGAGTTTTGGCTTCAGCATCAGTCCCTCCAATGAATATTCAGAACTGATTTCCTTTAGGGTGGACTGGTTGGATCTCCTTGCAGTCCAAGGGACCTCAAGTGTCTTCTCCAACACCACAGTTCAAAAGTATCAATTCTTTGGTGCTCAGCCTTCCACATAGTCAAACTCTCACATCCATACATGACTACTGGAAAAACCATAGCCTTGACTAGACAGACCTTTGTTGGTAAAGTAATGTCTCTTCCTTTTAATATGCTGTCTAGGTTGGTCATACCTTTTCCTCCAAGGAGCAAGCGTCTTTTAATTTCATGGCTGCATCACCATCTGCAGTGATTTTGAAGCCCCCCAAAAAGAAAGTCCTCACTGTTTCCAATGTTTCCCCATCTATTTGCCATCAAGTGATGGGACAAGATGCCATGATCTTCATTTTCTGAAAGTTGAGTTTTAAGCCAACTTTTTCACTCTCCTCTTTCACTTTCATCAAGAGGCTCTTCTTCCTTGCTTTCAGCCATAAGGGTGGTGTCATCTGCATATCTGAAGTTATTGATATTTCTGCCAGCAATCTTGATTCCAGCTTGGGGTTCTTCCAGCCTAGCGTTTCTCATGAGGTACTCTGCATAGAAGTTAAATAATCAGGGTGACAATATACAGCCTTGACAGACTCCTTTTCCTATTTGGAACCAGTCTGTTGTTCTATGTCCAGTTCTAACTGTTGTTTCCTGACCTACATACATATTTCTCAAGAGGCAGGTCAGGTGGTCTGGCATTCCTATCTCTTTAAGTATTTTCCACAGTTTATTGTGATCCACACAGCCAACAGCTTTGGCATAGTCAATAAAGCAGAAGTAGATGTTTTTCTGGAACTTTCTTGCTTTTTTGATAATCCATCGAATGTTGGCAATTTGATCTCTGGTTCCCCTGCCTTTTCTAAATACAGCTTGAATATCTAGATGTTCATGGTTCACATACTGTTGAAGCCTGGTTTGGAGAATTTAGAGCATTACTTTACTAGTGTGTGAGATGAGTGCAATTGTGTGGCAGTTTGAGCATTCTTTGGCATGCCTTTCTTTGGGATTGGAAGAAAAACTTACTTTTTCCAGCCCAGCTATGAGGAACTAAAGAGGCCCTTGATAACGATGAAATAGGAGAGTGGAAAAGTTGACTTAAAACTCAACATTCAAAAAACTAAGATTATGGCATCTTGTTCCATCACTTCACGGCAAATTGATGGGGCAATGATGGAAGAAGTGACAGACTTTATTTTCTTGAGCTCCAAAATCACTGTGAACAGTTACTGCAGCCATGAAATTAAAAGATGCTTGCTACTTGGAAGAAAAGTTATGACAAACCTAGACAGCATATTAAAAAGCAGAGACATTACTTTGCCAACAAAGGTCCCTCTAGTCAAAACTATGGCTTTTCCAATAGTTAGGTATGGATGTGAGAGTTGGAACATAAAAAAGGTTGAGCACCAAAGAATTGATGCTTTTGAAGTTCAGTGGTGGAGAAGACTCTTGAGAGTCCATTGGACAGCAAGGAGATGAAAACAGTGAATCCTAAAGGAAATCAACCCTGAATATTAATCAGAAGTACAGATTATGAAGCTGATGCTCCAATAATTTGGCCTGATGTAAAGAGCTGACTCACTGGAAAAGACCCTGATGCTGAGAAAAATTCAGGGCAGGAGGAAAAGGGGACGACAGAGGGTGAGATTGTTGGATGGCATCTTAGACTCAATGGACATGAATTTGAGCAAATTCCAGGAGGTAGTGAAGGACAGGAAAGCCTGGTGAGCTGCATTTCTTGGGGTCACAAACAGTTGGACCTGACTCAGCGACTGAAAAACAACAATGATTTCCTCTGCTATATAAAAGCTTGTAAGTTTGACTAGGTCCTTTTTGTTTATCTTTTATTTTTATTCCCATTGCCTTAGAAGACTGACCTAAGAAAACATTGGTATCATATGTCAGATAATATTTTGTCTATATTCTCTTTGAAGAGTTTTATGGTGTCATTATCTTGTATTTGTCTTGAATTCATTTTGAGTTCATTTTCTGTATGGCATAAGGGTGTGTTCTAACTTTATTGATTTATACACAGCTGTCAAACTTTCCCAATACCACTTCCTGAAGATATTATCTTTTCTGCATTGTATATTCTTGCCTCTTTTGTTGCAGATTAGTTCATCATATATGTGTAATTTTATTTCTGAGCTGTTCCATTGGTCAATATGTCTGTTTTTGTGCCAGTAACACACTATTTTGATTACTGTAGCTTTGTAGGTTTTTCTGAAGTCTGGGAAGGTTATTCCTCCTGCTTTGTTCTTTTTCCTCAGGATTGTTTTGGCAGTTCTGGGTCTTTTATGGTTCCATATAAATTTTAGGATTATTTGCTTTAATTCTGTGAAAAGCTTATGGCTATTTGATAGTGTGTGTGTGTGTGTTTAATCACTCAGTTGTGTCCAATGCTTTTTGACACTATGAACTGTAGACCACCAGGCTCATCTGTCATAAGATTTTCCCAGCAAGAACACTAGAGTGAGTTGCCATTTCCTCCTCCAGGGGATCTTCTAGATCCAGGAATTGAACTGGCATCTCTTGTGTCCCATGCATTGCCTGTGGATCACATTAAATCTGTAAATATTATGGCAATGTTAGCAACTATTAATTCTTCTAATCCAAGAGGATGAGATGGCTGGATTGCATCACTGATTCAACTGACATGAACTTGGGTAAACTCCAGAGATGGTGAAGGACAGGGAAGCCTGGCATGCTGCAGTCCATGGAGTCTCAGAGTCAGACATGACTTGGTGACTGAACAACAACAACAACAATCCAAGAACATAGGATATATTTCTATTTCTTTGAATCAGGAATCAAGGACATTTAAGTCTCAAATTCAGCCCAGAGAAACATTATACTTGTCATCTTGAATTCATTTTGACATGAATTTGGGCAAACTCCAGAGATGGTGAAGGACAGGGAAGCCTGCCATGGTACAGTCCATGGAGTCACAGAGTCGGACATGACTTGGTAACTGAACAAAGAAATATTTTTATTTCTTTGAATCAGGAATCTAGGACTCTTAAGTCTCAAATTCACCCAGAGAAACATTATAGCTTTCCTCCATGAACAAGTAAAAGGAATGTAGATAAATATTATAAAGGGAATATACAATTTTTTTGGTTAAAATCAAATGTTGGTTAAAATTACTCAATCATACACATAGAAGGGTAATTAAACAGGGCTTTGATAAAACACTGCCTAGCAATCAGTTTTCCTCAAAGAGAAAATATGGTGATTTGCAAAAGATGCTCAAAAGAAAAGGAGTAGTAGATGAATAAGATAAAGAGAGAACAAGTAAGAGAAGGAAGGAAGGGATGGAAGATGGAAAGGAGGAGCAAGAAGGAAGATATGATTCAACTGGAAGAAGAAAGATCTTTTGGAAAAGATCAATCCCATATTTAGTGATATAAATTGGAAAAATGATATATTAAAAGGAAAAGTTAATGCCTTCAGATATAATTACTCATAAAGAGATATATAAAGGAGGAAGATATATTAGTTGTTACCAATTCATATTGAGTCTCCAGTGGAGCAAATTCTGGAAGAATAGATTGGATCATTCTTCCAAAGCAAGCTAAGGTTCAAAAAAATAATTGAGAGATGCTTCTTAAATTTCCATAGTAAGAGTAGTTTGGAAGCTGTCCCCTTAAAGATTGAGACTCTAGGCTACACAGTTATAAAAAACAATTCACTGACTTGAGAAGGGATGACTGGAAATATTGAAATAAAATATTCAGGCTTTAATAATTGATTTTCAAGATATTATAAGTGGAGCTACAGATACTGCCTGTGCCTAAGTGATGTGTAAAATAAGACTTCTAAGGGAAGGTCCACAAAAAGAGACACATTAAACATAGATGACAGAAACGCAAAGAGACAGATTGATTCCAGGCCTGGGTAAAGTTTTGATGGGAGAATATCTTCTGGGTGTCATTTTTCCAAATCAAGAAGAATTTAAAGACGAAACAATTTATTTGAACAGTGAATGGTTTGGAGAGTCAATGAACTAATTTTTTATTATTTGAAAAAAAGCAAAATGGCTGTCTGAGGAAGCCTTACAAATAGCTGTGAAAAGAAGAGAAGCGAAAAGCAAAGGAGAAAAGAAAAGATATACCCATTTGAATGCAGAGTTCCAAAGAATAGGAAGGAGAGATAAGAAAGCCTTCCTCAGAGATCAATGCAAAGAAATAGAGGAAAACAATAGAATGGGAAAGACTAGAGATCTCTTCAAGAAACTTAAGATACAAAGGGAACATTTCATGCAAAGATGGGCTCAATAAAGGACAGGAATGGTACGGACCTGAGAGAAGCAGAAGATATTAAGAAGAGGTGGCAAGAATACACAGAAGAACTGTACAAAAAAGATCTTCATGACCCAGATAATCACAATGGTGTGATCACTCACCTAGAGCCAGACATCCTGGGATGCAAAGTCAAGTGGGCCTTAGGAAGTATCACTATGAACAAAGCTAGTGGAGGTAATAGAATTACAGTTGAGCTATTTCAAATCCTCAAAGATGACGCTGTGAAAGTGCTGCACTCAATATGTTCTCAAATTTGGAAAACTCAGCAGTGGCCACAGGACTGGAAAAGGACAGTTTTCATTAAAATCCCAAAGAAAGGAAATGCCAAAGAATGCTCAAACTACCGCACAATTGCACTCATTTCACACGCTAGTAAAGTAATGCTCAAAATTCTCCAAGCCAGGCTTCAGCAATACGTGAACCATGAACTTCCAGATGTTCAAGCTGGTTTTAGAAAAGGCAGAGGAACCAGAGATCAAATTGCCAACATCCGCTGGATCATCAAAAAAGCAAGAGAGTTCCAGAAAAACATCTATTTCTGCTTTATTGACTATGCCAAAGCCTTTGACTGTGTGGATCACAATAAATTGTGGAAAATTCTGAAAGAGATGAGAATACCAGACCACCTGACCTGCCTCTTGAGAAATCTGTATGCAGGTAAGGCAGCAACAGTTAGAACTAGACATGGAACAGCAGACTGGTTCCAAATAGGAAAAAGAGTACATCAAGGCTGTATATTGTCACCCCACTTATTTAACTTATATACAGAGTACATCATGAGAAACGCTGGGCTGGATGAAACACAAGCTGGAATCAAGATTGCCGGGAGAAATGTCAATAACCTGAGATATGCAGAGGACACCACTCTTATGGCAAAAAGTGAAGAGGAACTAAAGAGCCTCTTGATGAAAGTGAAAGAGGAGAGTGCAAAAGTTGGCTTAAGCTCAACATTCAGAAAACGAAGATCATGGCCTCTGGTCCCATCACTTCATGGGAAATAGATGGGGAAACAGTGGAAACAGTGACGACTTTCTTTTTTTGGCTCCAAAATCACTGCAGATGATGATTGCAGTCATGAAATTAAAAGATGTTTACTCCTTGGAAGGAAAGTTATGACCAACCTAGACAGCATATTAAAAAGCAGAGACAAACTTTGCCAACAAAGGTCCGTCTAGTCAAGGCCATGTGTTTTCCAGTGGTCATGTATGAATGTGAGAGTTGGACTACAAAGAAAGCTGAGTGCCAAAGAATTGATGCTTTGAACTGTGGTGTTGGAGAAGATTCTTGAGAGTCCCTTGGACTGCAAGGAGATCCAACCAGTCCATCCTAAAGGAGATCAGTCCTGGGTGTTCATGAAAGGACTGATGTTGAAGCTGAAACTCCAATACTTTGACCACCTGATGCAAAGAGATGACTCATTTGAAAAGACCCTGATGCTGGGAAAGATTGAGGGCAGGTGGAGAAAGGGATGACAGAGGATGAGATGGTTGGATGGCATCACCGACTAAATGGACATGAGTTTGGGTGGACTCTGGGAGTTGGTGATGAACAGGGAGGCCTGGTGTGCTACAGTTCATGGGGTTGCAAAGAGTCGGACACGACTAAGCGAATGACCTGACCTGATCTTACAGGAGGTAACATATGACAACAAATAGAACATTATGAAAGTAGAGATCTGTAAGATATTACAGTAAGAAAGAAAAGGGGAAAGGAAAATGAAAGAAAATATAGACTCAATTTTAGTCCAAGTGCAGTAAAGATGGAAAGGAAAGAACTGGAACTTGTACTCACTCAGTTAAATTGTCATAAAAAGGATAAAAATATAGAGATATTCAATATTGTAGGCATTTATCTACTCCTGCTGCTCAAAGCCTTAAAGCTACACAAGCCTTTAAAATGCTGAAGAAAGACAGTGCCTAGGAAAGTACATGTAGAGCTACTGGTTCTGATTTAACTAAGCAGTTCAAGAAGTATCAGCTGCAACCTCAGTTCAAAAATTTCTTGAGAACAAATATATTACTGAAACAAATTTGAAGGTGAGGGATAAAACTTTCCTAGGAGTCAGGTGTCAAGTGAAAGCCTATGGAAGACATGTCATCCCCAGAGACCATATCCAGCTCAGCATAGGAAGAACTTATCAAGCAGGAGAGTTTGACATGTTGGATGTGCACATTAACTCTGGGCTGGCCAAAATGTCATTTTCTGAGAGGAGAGAGAATATGTATCAATGACTTCTCCCTCAACAGGAATGTGTGTGTGTGTGCGCACGCTTGCTCACTTGGTCATATGCAACTCTTTGCAACCCTATGGAGTGTGGCCCACCAGGGTCCTCTGTCTATGGGATTTCCCAGACAAGAATACTGCAGTGTGTTGCCATTTCCTACTCTAGGAAATCTTCCCAACCCAGGGACTGAACCCGTGTCTCCTGTGTCTCTTGCATCAGCAGGCAGATTCTTTATCGCTGAGCCATCTGGGAAGCCCCCAACGAGAACATGCACAATGCCAAACTGACCACTTGAAAGAAGTTTCCCAATTAAGTCTAACACCTCAAGTTGTACACTCTGGATGACTAGCACAGAAAAGCTAGCATCCATTGAGGCAAAGACAAATTTTCTCCATATACTCTCCTTATGTGAAACACCTCTACATCTCCATTTTATATATTAGAGTCATTCTCGAGTCCTGTGTTTACCTGAAATAATTGCTTTGCTGGCTAGGGCTTGACATTTTTATTGTTGTTGTTTTTAATATAGGGGGTGAGGGGCCAGTGTATGATCATCTTCATCATTCTGCTGATGCAATCACTGAGGATATGGTCAGAAAAAAAGAGCAAGGTCTCTGCTCCCCTAGGGACTACATTCTAGAGAGGAAAATGCATAGTAATCAGGCAAACATAATAATAAGATAATTTTTGTTAGTAAATACTTTTTAACATTAGTTTTCTTTGTTATGAATTAAAAATGCTGCCCTCTTTATAGCTATTGCTGTTATGGTTTTTCCAGTAGTCATGTATGGATGTGAGAGTTGGACAATAAAGAAAGCTGAGTGCCGAATTGATGCTTTTGAACTATGGTGTTGGAGAAGACTCTTGAGAGTTCCTTGGACTGCAAGGAGATCCAACCAGTCCATCCTAAAGGAAATCAGTCCTGGGTGTTCATTGGAAGGACTGACGTTGAAGCTGAAACTCCAATACTTTGGCCACCTGATGCGAAGAGCTGACTCATTAGAAAAGACCCTGATGCTGGGAAAGATTGAAGGCAGGAGAAGGGGACGACAGAGGATGAGATGGTTGGATGGCATCACCAACTCGATGGACATGAGTTTGGGTGAACTCCAGGAGTTGGTGATGGACAGGGAGGCCTGGTGTGCTGCTGTTCATGGGGTCACAGAGTCGGACACAACTGAGCGACTGAACTGAACTAAACTGAACTGAGATTAAATAAGATAATATGTGGAAAGCATTTAGTGCAGTAAAAATTATAGCTCTACTACAACTGTTTCAATAGGAGTGCATGTTTAACTTCTGTTTGACTCTCTCTGTAGAGTTTTTTTTTCTTGCCTATAAAGTAGCACATGCATACTTTAACAAGATTTAAACAACGTAATAATTTCTTGACTGTAACACAATGAGAATTTCAGTTTAACTTCGAGAATCTAGGCCCTCAGTATCCCAGGGTTTGCAATATTCTATTGTCTGTGTAAAGTCTTTGCCTTCATTAGTAGCTTTAAGGAATTTAAGATAAATATTTGCATACGAAAGAGTATTTGTTGAAATGATCCCAAATCAACATATGCTTTGTTATTTGCAGTATTCCCCCTAGGAAGTAGGATGAATAATAAATGGCCAGACGTAGAACTTATTTAAGTACTTCAAAAATGTTTATATTTCAGGCATTTAACCATAACCTAACTTCAGCTGTGTTTTTGTCTTGAGACACATATTTTTTTTCCAAATTGTATGCATACAAAGACCTTCAAACATCTACTGTCTATTTTGATTCCTTTTTTTTTTTTTTTTGCTCTAGCAGAATTCAGTAGTAAGAATAATTAAATGGCGTAAAGAATACTATTTTGCTTTCATCTGATAAGTTGTGTTGCTCACAAGGAAGCACCTATAGGTCAGTGGTTGATTAATATGAGTATGAAAACATTGTAAAATAGTCCTTAACCTTACATACAAAATATTTTAAGTTTATACACTATAAACAAGCAGATAGTTTTACTGTTCATTTTTAAAAATAAATATACTGAAGGCTTTAATTTAACAGCCATTTAGTGGCACTTACTGTGTGCTGGGCAATGTTTAAAGCAATTTACAAATATTAACTATTTGTAATACCTAGTAAGAACTAATGAATAAGCTTCTAATACAGCCTCTATTTTGCAGTTAAAAAAACTAGGGCAATAGAAATAAAGTAAATTTCCAAGTTGCACAGCTAGTAAGTAACCAAGCCAGATTCAGCACCAGCAGATAGGCGTCTGAGTCAGGGTTCTGAACCTTAGGCCTCTGCTGCCTCTTGCTTGAAAGGCATGTAGACAAGGTCACTTATGGGTTGTGAAAGAAAAGTCAAAGCTGGTTTTGTTTAACATTATAAATCCCTGAGCTTCTGCTATCTCTTTTTAAAAATATTATTTTTTCTAATATTAAGTAATAGTATTCTAAGATAATTCTTGTATTTCTCAATAGTTACTTGATCTACATAGTTATTGAATTTGGCATGATTCTGCAAAAAGGAATGGATTGTTATTTTCTAGGGAACAAGAGATATTCCCACACTAATAGAATGTTCAGATATGTTTTATCAGACTTTTTTACATTCTTGGTAAAAAGTAGGATGCAAGAGTTTTTATATATAACACCAAATACATAATGGATTTTGTAAGGGTTGACAAATAATATTATCTAAGAGAGTCATATAGTGTGTTGCTGCTACTGCTAAGTCACTTCAGTCGTGTCCCACTCTGTGTGACCCCATAGACGGCAGCCCACCAGGCTCCCCCGTCCCTGGGATTCTCCAGGCAAGAATCCTGGAGTGGGTTGCCATTTCTTTCTCCAATGCATGAAAGTGAAAAGTGAAAGTGAAGTCGCTCAGTCATGTCTGACCCTCAGCGACACCGTGGACTGCAGCCTACCAGGCTCCTCCATCCATGGGATTTTCCAGGCAGGAGTACTGGAGTGGGGTATCATTGCGTGTAGAGAACAGTAATTATAAGTGAGTTTATTTCACTCATACTATATCCAAAAGAAGACTGTATATACTTGGATTGAACTTTCAAGTTCTTTTTTATTGATTTGTGACTTATCTTGTGTCCTAGCAGACTTTAGTTATGATATGTAACTATCAGCAATAATATAATGAAGCCAAATGTTTATAGTATTAGACACTAAAGGGTTTTGTAGCTCTGGTCCACCCACTAATTACTTGAAAACTCTGGAAAAAGAAAAGGAAAAAAAGTCATAGAAAAAAAAGGGCACATTTCAGCTAATTAATAGAGGAAAAATGAAGGATTACTGCATTAATGACATCTCACACTAAATTTGGATAATTTTATTATTCTAAATAATATTATGAATATATTAAATAATATTCTAAATAGGAATGAAATTGTTATTAGCTACTAATACCTTGAATCTTTTAGCATAGCAATGTAGCTAAACCATTAATCATATGTAACTTTTTCCCACTTAGAGCTATCATGTTCTGCTGTATTGTAATTCCAAATATGTGAATGGTTCTTCTCAGATGGCACAAGTGATAAATAACCCATCTGCCAATGCAGGAGGTATAAGACTCGGGTTCTATTCCTGGGTTGGGAAGATGCCCTGGAGGAGGACATGGCAAGCCACTCCAGTATTCTTGCCTGGAGAATCCCAAGCACCTAGAAGCCTGGCAGGCTACAGTCCATAGGGTCACAAAGAATGGGACAGTACTGAAGAGACTTAGCACAAACGCACATGATTAGCTCTTAATCCTGGGCAACTGCTTTCTAAAGCACAAAATCTCCAGAGTAAACTGACAAAACTAAATAGCTCTACAAAAATACTCCGAACTTTAATCTTAAATTTCTTTCACTTAATGTTTATCAAAAGTTCATTATTGAACAGTGGCTGATGAATTTGCATCACAATCCCTTTTCTAAGTCAGTCACTGGACTAATCTAGAATCTGGATGACCAGAGAATAAGCTGCATGCTCAGTCACTTAATATTTAACTAATAATTAAATTTAATTAATCAAACTTATACTGAGTTTATACCTTTCTCAGTTCAGTCACTCAGCCAATCCGACTGTTTGCAACCCCCTGGAGTGCAGCATACCAGGCTTCCCTGTCCATCACCAGCTCCTGGAGCTTGCTCAAACTCATGTCCATCAAGTCGGTGATGCCATCCAACCATCTCATCCTCTGTCATCCCCTTCTCCTCCTGCCTTCAATCTTACCCAGCATCATGGTCTTTCCCAGTGAGCCTGTTCTTTACATCAGGTGGCCAAAGAATTGGAGCTTCAGCTTCAGCACCAGTCCTTCCAATGAATATTCTAAAGTGATTTCCTTTAGGATTGACTGGTTGGATCTCCTTGCAGTCCAAGAGACTCTCAAGAGTCTTCTCCAACACCACAGTTCAAAAGCATCAATTCTTCAATCACTTCAGTTATGTACAATTCTTTGCAATCCTATGAACTATAGCCCACCAGGCTCCTCTGTCCATGGGGTTCTCCAGGAAAGAATATTGGACAGGGTTGCTATGCCCTCCTCCAGGGGATCTTTGACATAGTGCTCTAACCTGTGTCTCCTGCAGCTTCTGCATTGCAGGTGGATTCTTTACCAGTGATCACCAACCAGGGAAGTCCAGAGAATAGTCTATCTGGATTATATTGGGTGCATTTTCCTCTTGGAAAAGATTCCTCTGAAATGATTTTTTAAAACTTTCCTTTACCCTTTTCAGTTCTTCTGGCTGGTCTACGAGTCAAATTGACATGAGACAGGTTGACAAGAGAAAATCACATTTAACTTAATATGTAAGAGAATTCCACATACATGAGAGATTCAGGGACAGAAAGGTAAATGAAGTTTACATGCCATCCAAAGCTAAGGAATGGGAAAAGGACATGGGTCTTCCAAAGATAGGAGGGTCAGTCACAGGAATTTAAGAAGGATAGGTGTTTGATAATAAGATATTTACCCTGTAATGTAGATGGGACCATTAATTTATCTCCGGGTCCAGGAATAATTCTTTGTATGTAAAAAAAAAAAAAAAAAATCCCTAATTTACAGTCACCTAGGTAGTTAAGGAAGGGGCAGTAATTTCTCTTGAACCTCCAGATTGTCTTTGGCTCAAAATAATCCTCATGCAAAAGGGTATCACTTTAAGGAAGCTCTTTCTGAACCCCTACAGTTCCCTCCTCTGAAACATCTCTGGAAGTTTCACATATAAAAAGCTGAATGGTGACTATGAGGTCTTCCCTGGTGCTCAGACAGTAAAGAATCCACCTGCAGTGTGGGAGACCTGGGTTTTATTTCTGGGTTGGGAAATTCCCCTGGAGAACAAAATGGCTACCACTCCACTATTCTGGCCTGGCAATTCCTGGAGACCCTGAAGAGGAGAATGGATAAGTAGAGTCCTCTTTTTCATTAAAATAGTCTCTTAGTTCTGAAAGCAAGTCAGCTTAGTAAAATAGTCGTATCTCATTTCAGTAAGTAGTGATGCAGGTGTGCTTACAAAGCTAGGCCTCTAGCGCAGGCAATCAGGTATTTAATAAAAGGCATGTCTACAAAAACAAAAGAAAACAAGTTAGTGATTAGAGTTAACTATAATCCCAGTTTTTGAGTTCTGAAGCTACCCAGTCAATAAGAATCGTAGATGACAGTCTCAAAGCATTCTCAGGCTGAGCAAAAGCAGGCAGTGACAATTTACAGGTTTTCCTAGGTTGTGGTTTGAATGTCTTTGGTGATCTTTCTAATCAGCCCATATAAACAGGTATGAAGATTGTCCATACATAAGGTTATTTCTCTGAAACTTATATCAAGTTATCCAGCTTCAGTTTTCATAGCTTCAGAAAAGGGACAGCTTTAGTTCTCATCAGTGATTCTGAATAAGAAGGATAGGAGAAAAACTGAGAACATTAGTCTGAAGAGTCATAGCCAGATATTAAAGGAAACTAGAATTCAAGATCTTATCCAGTTTACCAGTAGAAAGTTTAAAAGACAATGGACACCCAGAAAGAGACTGACAATTTATACCAGCATCACACTGACCTTTCCTCCTAGACACCTTCAGAAATATTGAAAGAGAAATGAAAAGCGAACAACTGTCTTATGATACATTCTGGTATTATTGAAAGCATCAGGTTACCCAAAGTACCAAAATGGAAAGAGTCTCTCTAGGCCTAAAGGTCCTTCATTCTGTAAAATGCTGCCTTACAACTTGGATGGAAAAGCAGAATGAGAAGAGGTTTCTCAGGCCATCTTGTACTCTCTGTAGTCAAGACTGGCATCTGTGCTCTTGAAGTTATCAATTGATCTAACTTTCGCACACCAGAGGAGAGTCTAAATCCCAGTGGGGACCACATAGGGGACTTTAGGCAAGAAGAAAATGCCAGATTAGTAGGCAAGTCCTCAAGCAATTAGCCCAACTAATGGAGAAAGTTTATGTACAAATGGCTGGGCTTTCAAACCAGCTTTTTTTAAGGAAACTATCAAATCCCTAGATGTCAATTGATGTTAATAAAAAATTCTAAAGTTTTTCTGCTTGCCTGAAAAATGTACTCCTCTCTGGGTTAAAATTAATTCCTTATAATCTTAATGCTTGCTAATAAACACTTTCTTATAAATGAAAAAAAAATAAATAAATAAATAAAAAATAAAAATAAAAGACAATGGACAGCTCTAAAATCTAATATTCACAAATCTGAATTACTGAAGTTAATTTACCTAATATCCACAGATATGTATTACTGAAGTTAGTTTTTTCTCTATAAAATGACCCTTTTTTTCTATCAAAGATAGCCAAATTAAGATTACAACTTTTTGCTAAATAAGTCTGGTTTTAATAAACTTGTCCTGATTATTTACAAAGATGTAACAAGAATAGGAACTGATTATATAAGCTTTAAAAAATTTGCTCTGCCGGAACTTTTCCTAAGGAATCTCTCATTAAATATTTAAAAGCTTTTCAAGGCCAGGAAAGCTAAGCCAAAAACTTGCTATCAAACTTCACCTGTAATACTTATACATTGGGTTGACCAGAAAGTTTGTTCAGGTTTTTCTGTAATATCTTACAAAAATATTTGGGTGAATTCCTCTCTTTTTGAGATCATCAAATATCTTGAGGTTCCAGCACCTGCCAGGAAATGACTTTTGTTACTCACATGGTAAGGCTGCTGGGAACCCTATAAGCAAAGTACCAAGCTCTTTCCCTGAGGGGCTTTATTGGCTCCATAAAGTCAGTCTTAGTTTCTTAAAGCTGACTGGTCATATCGGATTTTATGCATGTTCCTAATATGATATTCCAGCTAAAACCTTGGTATTAAACCAGTGTTTCTAATTGTGTCCTATTATAAAGAGAACAGATTCTTATTGAGCTTAACCAAATAACTATATAGCCATCATTATAACAATACTAAGAGCTTCCAAATTCTAAGCAGATCAGGTAGAGAGAAAAAGATAAGTATTTCAACACTGCTTATAAAGGTATAAGGGCTTCCCAGGTGGTGCTAGTAGTAAAGAACCCACCTGCCAATGCAGGAGATGTAAGAGACCTGGGTTCAATCCCTGGGTTGGGAAGATCCCCTGGAGAAGGGCATGGCAACCCACTGCAGTATTCTTGCCTGGAGAATCCCATGGACAGAGGATCCTGGCAGGCTATATAGTACATGGAGTCAAAAAGAGTTGGACACCACTGAAGTGATTTAGAATGTATGCACATAATGGTATAATTTACCAAATTACTGTAAGTTATGTGTAGCTTAGGGAAAAAAACCTCATATCTGGAAAACAAAGGATTTTTAAAATATTAATATTGGATTGTTGAGCTTTAAGCCAACCTTTTCACTCTCCTCTTTCACTTTCATCAAGAGGCTTTTTAGTTCTTCTTCACTTTCTGCCATAAGGGTGGTGTCATCACTTCATGGGAAATAGATGGGGAAACAATGCAAACAGTGTCAGACTTTATTTTGGGGGTGATTTATTTATTTATTGTTCAAAATCACTGCAGATGGTGACAGCAGCCATGAAATTAAAAGACGCTTACTCCTCGGAAGGAAAGTTATGACCAACCTAGATAACATATTGAAAAGCAGAGATATTACTTTGTCAACAAAAGTCCATCTAGTCAAGGCTATGGTTTTTCCAGTGATCATGTATGGATGTGAGAGTTGGACTGTGAAGAAAGCTGAGCGCTGGAGAATTGATGCTTTTGAACTGTGGTGTTGGAGAAGACTCTTGAGAGTCCCTTGGACTGCAAGGAGATCCAACCAGTCCCTTCTAAAGGAGATCAGTCTAAGCTGAAACTCCAATACTTGGGCCACCTCATGCAAAGAGTTGACTCATTGGAAAAGACTCTGATGCTTAGATGGATTGGGGGCAGGAGGAGAAGGAGACAACAGAGGATGAGATGGCTGGATGGCATCACTGACTCAATGGACATGAGTTTGAGTGAACTCTGGGAGTTGGTGATGGACAGGGATGCCTGGCGTGCTGTGATTCATGGGGTCGCAAAGAGTCGGACATGACTGAGCGACTGAACTCAACTGAACTGAACTGAATATTGGATTGTATGGTATTAGGAAAAGACACAAATGAACTTTTTGTATAATCCAGTATTTTAGATAAAGTCACAAAAGTATAATCATATTCATTATTTCATTCAGTTCCATATAATTAATTCTTGTTTGCTTGAGTCCAGTTTTTCCATTAATTCTGTTGACCTTGTCTGACTATTGAAAATGATAAGAACAGTGATAATTCCAAGAAGTTTACAAGGCAGCATAACAATGCTTCAATCCATCAGGAAAACATACATACAATTAACAAGAAGATTTTAATAACCCATACTATGAAAGTTGAATGAGGTTCAGCTGCAGATGCTCAAAGGACCCAGAGAGAGGAGGTCTGAGGCCCTTGATGACATAAATATTTTTCCAGGGTTATGGTCTTGATAGGTCAGAGATTGCTAGTAGACAGTTTTCATAATTTTATAGAAATCTTTACGGCAATGTCTACTTACAGTTTCGGTTAGGTGGCATTTGTGGTAAAAAAAAAAAAAAAAAAAAAAAAAAACCATCTGCCAATGCAGGAGATGCAAGAGACCCGGGTTCAATCCCTGGGTTGGGAAGATCCCCTGGAGAAGGGCACGGCAACCCACTCCAGTATTCTTGCCTGGAGAATCCCATGAACAGATGAGTTTGGTGTGCTACAGTCCATGGGGTCGCAAAGAGTCGGACATGACTAAAGCGACTTGTCATGCACACATTTACAATTTGAGTTTCTTAAATGCTTCCCTAGTGGCTCAGTGGTAAAGAATCCACCTGAGATGCAGGAGATACAAGAGTCATGGGTTCGATACTTATGTGGGAAATATCATCTGGAGGAAGAAACGGCAACCCACTCCAGATTGCCTGGACAATCCCATGGACAGAGGAGTCTGGCAGGCTACAGTCCATGGGGTTGCAAAGAGTTGGACACAACTGAGCGACTGAACACAGGCATACAAATGCACTATGGTCGATGAAGGAATGCCAAAAAAAATGGGGTTCACCAGGAAGCTAAGAAGAATCAGTGGCCTTCTGGGAATGCCTATAATACTGTTTAATTTATAGCTATTATTTACCCATCATAATGACAGCTTATGCTGAATGATGTTGGATTTGTGATCTCCGAAGAAGATTTAGCTTAGGGACCAGGGACCAGGCTTGATCACTCAAGAGCCTTTGTGTAGCAGAGTTTTATTACAGTAAGAAAAGGGACAGAGAAAGCTTCTGACAGAGACATCAGAAAGGGGATGGAGAGTGCCCCAGACCCACTCCCACAACAAACATCTGAAATTAACAAGATTAGAATGAACAATAGAAAGATCTCACCAGACCCAATCCCATAATATACATTTTAAAATGACGGGATTAGTCAGAAGATTCTTTTTTTTTTTTTTTTTTTTTTTCAGAAGATTCTTGTTAAGGAGAAACACGTCCTTGAGCAAGATACATTGTTATATTGACTAAGACAAAGCAATGTAGGAAAGAACTGTTTGTCCTTTTCTCCTTGAGAGCCCGAGACCCCTTTCCAAGCCTTCTCAAGGCCTCCAGACCCGTTTCTCCTCCTCAGGAACCCTGGACTTCCTATCAACCTTTCTGCTGCTGCTGCTGCTAAGTCGCTTCAGTTGTGTCCATTTCTGTGCAACCCCATAGACGGCAGCCCACCAGGCTCCCCCGTCCCTGGGATTCTCCAGGCAAGAACACTGGAGTGGCTTGCCATTTCCCTCTCCAATGCATGAAAGTGAAAAGTGGAAGTGAAGTCGCTCAGTCATGTCTGACTCTTCGCAATCCCATGGACTGCAGCCTACCAGGCTCCTCCACCCATGGGATTTTCCAGGCAAGAGTACTGGAGTGGGGTACCATTGCCTTCTCTGATCAACCTCTCTAGGAGTTGACTATCTCAGTAATTTCTCTGATTCAGGAGCAGACTGATGCCCTGTTACAAAAACATCAGGTTGACCAAAGTCTGACAATGAGAGGTCAATTTGTTTTTTTGCAGAAGTGGAATGGACTTCATTCACATGTGACACAATCTTTACAGATTCTGCTCCTACTGCCTTTACATGCAAGTCATCTAGTGTATTTTACTGATACACAGATTCAATCCTTCTTAGGGTTTGTCCCAGTTTTGATGATAGATAACATTTTATGTCAGGACACATCAAACTTCCAAGAATTGCACACAATTTCTGAAACACTTGATAACCTATACCTGTACAGACACAATTGAGAAGCTTTAACATTATTTTTTTTTAATTTTACTGGGATATAATTTACAATGTTGTGTTAGTTTCAGGTGTATAGCAACCTGTACATATAGCCTCTCTTCTTTAGCTTCCTATCCCATATATGTCATTACAGAGTATTGAGTTCCCTGTGCTATGGAGTAGGTCCTTAGTTATTTGTATGTGTCAATCCCATTCTTCCCATTTGTCCTTCCCTCTCTTAGCCCTGGTAGCCATAAGTTTGTTTTTTACATCTCTAACTCTTTCTATTTTGTAGATAAGTTCATTTGTAGCCTTTTTTTTAGGCTATACATGATACCATATGATATTTGTCTTTCTCTGACTTACTTCTCTCAATATAAGAATCTCTAGGTTCATCCATCTTGCTGCATAACATTATTTCTTATTTGAAAATATTTCCCATGTAACTAAACATATCTAATATACCTAATTAATATAATACCTATCTTTTTATAAGGAAAGATAACACATTTTTTAAGATATGTCAGAGACTTTCTGAAAGTATCTCATATCTCAAAGTTAGTTCTAAATCAAAAAGACTTCATTTACAATTTGACTTTGGGAAGTTTGTCAAAAATATCCAAAAGGTTTTAAAACACTTTGTCAGATAGGATCATAGGTCACTGTGAAACAATGCTTAGTTGGCCATTTAACCAAAATGACAAAGGCAAATATAGAAGTTTATATGGTTCTGAGCATCACTTAGCTCTTTTAATATAGAACAGACTAGATTTACTGAAGTATTCAAAGACAACACAGAACATAAGTGTTTGTTTTCAGAAGACAAAATAAACCAAATTCCAATTTTGTGCCAATTTACTCTTGATATTAAAACTAATTTGCTTGGTTAAATTCATTCCAGTATTATCCAGTCCTTACAACACACAAAATTTATTTTCAAAGACTCCTTTTTCATAAATGTTGTTTTACCAAAACACCCATCTTACTTTCTTGCATACAGAGGTGCCCCCCCTCCTTTTTTACCCTTAGAAAGTTATAGTTTCTAGTGAAAATCAAAAACTAGGCAATTATGAATTGTATTTTACATTATAGCATTCTGTAGATTGGCAAAAAATAATTTTTCTAATTTCCAAAACACATGTTTGCTCATAGAAAACTTCTCAGTGTGGCTCCAAACATGTTTACTAATAGTTCTGAATATCTTTAGTTTTTCTGTAAAAGAGAAGTCTATGTTTAATAATTAATTGTTTCAGTATCTCATTTGGGAATGATCTAAATATTCAATGAATTTCATTTAATTAATCATTAACTTAATTTAGCAAAACTCTAATGGTGAAAATTACCAGAGATTCAGGAAACTCTTTTAAGTAAATAGCTCAGAAAACAATTAGGCTTCCTTAGTGACTCAGCAGTAAATAATCTGCCTGCAGAGCAGCAGACATGGGTTCAATCCCTGGGTGGTTTAGCTGTTAAGTCATATCCAACTTTTTCAACCCCATGAACTATAGCCCATCAGGCTGTTCTGACCATGGAATTTTCCAGGCAAGAATACAGGAGTCATGAAAGTTTGCTGAAGAAGGAAATAGCAACCCAGACCAGTATTCTTGCCTAGTAAATCCCATGGACAGAGGAATCTGGGGGATTACAGTCCATGGAGTCACAAAAGAGAAGGACATACTTAGTGACTAAACAACATAAAACGATTATTGCTAAAAAGTTCACCTAAAAACAGTAATCAGTTCAGTTCAGTTCAGTTGCTGCTCAGTTGTGTCTGACTCTTTGCGACCCCATGAATAGCAGTACACCAGTCCTCCCTGTCCATCACCAAACCCGTGTCCCTTGAGTCGGTGATGCCATCCAACCATCTCATCCTCTGTTGTCCCCTTCTCCTCCTGCCCTCAATCTTTCCCAGCATCAGGGTCTTTTCTAATGAGTCAGCTCTTTGCATCGGGTGGCCAAAGTATTGGAGTTTCAGCTTCAGCATCAGTCTTTCCAATGAACACCCAGGACTGATCTCCTTTAGGATGGACTGGTTGGATCTCCTTGCAGTCCAGGGCACTCTCAAGAGTCTTCTCCAACACCACAGTTCAAAAGCATCAATTCTTCGGCACTCAGCTATCTTTGTAGTCCAACTCTCACATTCATACATGACTACTGGAAAAACCATAGCTTTGACTAGATGGACCTTTGTTGACAAAGTAATGTCTCTGCTTTTTAATATGCTGTCTAGGTTGGTCATAACTTTCCTTCCAAGGAGAAGCGTCTTTTAATTTCATGGCTGCAGTCACCATCTGCAGTGATTTTGGAGCCCAAAAACATAAAGTCTGCCACTGTTTCCACTGTTTCCCCATCTATTTGCCATGAAGTGATGGGACCAGATGCCATTATCTTAGTTTTCTGAATGTTGATCTTCAAGCCAACTTTTTCACTCTCTTCTTTAACTTTCATCAAGAGGCTCTTTAGTTCTTCACTTTCTGCCAAAAGGTTGGTGTCATCTGCATATCTGAGGTTATTGATATTTCTCCTAGCAATCTTGCTTCCAGCTTGTGATACTGACATTTATTTTATTCATATGTTCTTGACAACTATGCTTAAATTACCTGCCAAAAAAAATCTTTATTAGGCTTTAGACATCATCAGTCATCATCCTTAATTATTTTTCTGGCTGACAATTTTTGTTACAGAGCCTATTTGACTTTAAGTAAACCTAGTTAGAATAAAAGTTTTATACTTAATGGTGACAAGTCTAATGACATATTTGTTTTACATAAACCAATAACCTTAAATTGTCTTTTATTTACTGAAGGCTAATCCTAAAACATACAAGCCTGAAAAACATTTGAGTCAATTTTTATTATATTTTGAGAGTATATATATATATATGAAAGTCACTCAATTGTGTCTGACTCTTTGTGACCCCATGGACTATACAGTCCATGGAATTCTCCAGGCCAGAATACTGGAGAGGGTAGCTTTTCCATTCTCTAGGGGATCTTCCCAACCCAGGAATCAAACCTCAGTCTCCCACACTACAGGCAGATTCTTTACCAGCTGAGCCACAAGAGAAGCTCATATGTGTGTGTGTGTGTATATATACACACACATACTCGATTTATATAGGGCTTGTTTGTTAAAACAATTAAATAGAACTCTTTTACAAAATAATTTTATCAATACCATCAAGAGGTATAAAAAGAACCCCACATGTTTACAAGACATGTATATATAGATACACATGAACATGCAGACAAATAAAAGCAGAGGTCTTATAATTTTTTTGTTTAAAATTTTTCCTTGAGCTAGATTTTTTGGTAAGGGTGCTTCTATAGCAGTTCATATATTTAAAAAGACCCCTTGCTCTGTTTGTTTGTTTGTTTGTTTTTCAGTCTTAGTAATTGAAGATGGTCTAGATCAGTGTTCCTGAAGAGGTTAGAAGCCTTTTGAGATAAAAGGGGGAGGTCTGAGGGTTCATGAAAAGGAATGGGTAGAATTTGAACTACCTCTTGAGCTACATTTCTGGTTTTGCAAATATTTGTAAGATATAGTTTAAATGGCATCATGGATTGATCCACCTGTCCAACTGCATTATCCTCAATTTGCTTTTTTGTATCATGGAGGTTTCCTAGATGCAAACCATAATGTTTTTATGTTCTGCTCAGGTAACATTTTTGTTTCCTTTAACATGTCCAATTAAAATTGCTTGAAGAGTAGATGTGCATGTCTTCTGTTTCATAATACTAGATAGGGGAGACATTCCCCAGTGAAATACAATATCCATGGTGACTGCAGCCATGAAATTAAAAGACGCTTACTCCTTGGAAGGAAAGTTATGACCAACCTAAATTCAAAAGCAGAGACATTACTTTGCCAACAAAGGTTCGTCTAGTCAAGGCTATGGTTTTTCCTGTGGTCATGTATGGATGTGAGAGTCGGACTGTGAAGAAGGCTGAGCACCAAAGAATTGATGCTTTTGAACTGTGGTGTTGGAGAAGACTCTTGCGAGTCCCTTGGAGTGCAAGGAGATCCAACCAGTCCATTCTGAAGGAGATCAGCCCTGGGATTTCTTTGGAAGGAATGATGCTAAAGCTGAAACTCTAGTACTTTGGCCACCTCATGCGAAGAGTTGACTCATTTGAAAAGATCCTGATGCTGGGAGGGATTGGGGGCAGGAGGAAAAGGGGACGACAGAGGATGAGATGGCTGGATGGCATCACGGACTTGATGAACATGAGTCTGAGTGAACTCCGGGAGTTGGTGATGGACAGGGAGGCCTGGCGTGCTGCGATTCATGGGGTCGCAAAGAGTCAGACATGACTGAGCGACTGATCTGATCTGATCTGATCCCCATAATAGAATCAGATACCAGAAACACAACCTTTTATATAAAGACTGTTCAAATATACCAACTGTCCTATAAACTTTTTGGGTTAATTCTATCAACTCTTACATTTCTAACTGTAGCCCCCATTAGGACTTCAAAAATAACTTTTGGTTATTGTTCAGGAGAAAGTATTCACAGTCAGATATACATATCTATCCCATAAAACATTCAGGTAAAATTTACATAATTTTGTCAACACTTACATTTCTATTATATATTATTTCAACCTAATTTTAGCCTGAATCAGCTTCACCAATGAGTTTTGGTACCACAGTTCATGGGATTCCTATATCAAAGGGTCCTGGAAATTTCACTGTTCTCTCTCCTGCCCATTTTACCCACTCTTGTGCAAAAGGCTTTGCATCCCCAGTGAAGAGTCAGGCCAAAGGATCCTGGTTCTTTTAACTTAATTAACCATCCTACTAAAGTTGAGTCACTTTGGCCCACCCAGTCTTTTGTATTTCTTATTAAAACCTTTATTTTAATCCCTCAGTGTTCACTTTATTCATCTCATTTCTTTGTTCTTTTTTTATTTATCCATTATTCTCAGGAGGTAATCTGTTTAAAAAATAAAAAAATTTTTTTTTAAGGATTGTCCCTGGGTTTAAGAAAAAAAATGTTTCTTACATGCAGGACCAGCTGTACTTCCAATGCCCTGTTTTGTTTGTTTTTAAAAGTATTTTCAAGTATTTAAAGGCAAATAGAAAGGGATGTTAGTGGATTTTGATTTTTGTTCTATTGTCTATCTTATTAAAGGAGTCCTAACACCTAGCCTTTATACCAATATTAGAGCTATCAATATTTGTTTTTAATTTAACCAATTCAAATAATCCATTATGTGGCCATTATGATGAGTAGTATCTGTTAATCTTAACAGCAGCTGAGTCCAATAAGCCTTTTTGTGGCTAAACCATGTAGTTACGTGCTATACTATAAAAGAGTGGAAATATTGCAGCCCTTACAAGATCCAGGAAGTTCACTGTCAGAGTTAAACCTAAGAAAGTAAAGGCAGTAACTATGAGGGGCTCTGTTTTTAAGCAGCAGAGAATCTCATGTTTTCCCCCCTATTGAACAGAATAGAGTGACTTACCAACCCACAAGTTCTCCATTTCTTTAGATCCACAGCCTACTCAGCTGCCCACCAGGTGCATATGTATCCTCTGACTGGCAGCGATCAGAGAGAAAACAGTGACCATCTCTGGCAGGAACAAGATCAACAGAAAACCAGAATATAACAACCAAATATTTTCTAGGGTCCCTTTAGCCCAAAGAACTAGCTCCACGTATACTTTCTTTTGCTAATCTGAATTTATCTATTTTGGCTGTTTCTTTTTTCTTTTTTTTTTTTTTTAACATGGGCTTTTCTCTAGTTGCAGCAAGCAGTGCACGGGCTCAGTAGTTGCGACTCCCAGGATATAGAGCACTGGCTCAATAGCTGCGTCACATGGGCTTAGCTGCTCCGAGGCATGTGGGATCTTCTCGGACCAGGGATTAAACCTGTGTCTCCTGCATTGACAGGTGGAGTCTTAACCACTGATTCGCCAGGGAAACTTGCTTATCTTAATTTAGAAAAGAGAGAGGGGGTCAGGGGGAAAAAAAAGACAATTCTTACCACTTTCACTTCTAACGTACCCTAGAGCAGGCTGAAATCTGGGAAACTGATATGGCAAGAAATGTCACCTTATTATGCTTGCTGTTGTCAGATGTCCCAGAATCTATTCATCTGCCATAGTTTTTGGGAGAAAGCAGTTTTCCAGCCAGAGAATGCCCATGTTAGGTACCAAAACTGTCAGGAAGGAGAAAAAGAAAACTTTTCTCTACCCTTCTAGGTTCTTCCGGCTGGCCTAAGAATTAAACTGACATGAGACATATTAACAGTAAAGAATTAAACTTAATTTTGTACATATGGGAATCTAACACACATGAGAAGTTCAGAGACAGAAAGATAAAATTATATATATATATTTATTTATTTATTTATTTATATATATATGGCATTCTTGTTTAAGGAATGGGATAGGAGCCCAGGGATTCCAAGGACAAGAGGGTCATTCACAGAATGATAAGAAAAGCAGATGTTTGGTAATTAGATCTTTGCCCTGACATATAGATGGAACCACTTAGATAAAATTTATCTCTAGTAATAATTATTTTTCTTGGAAAAATCCACAATTTAATTTCTTCTAGGTAGTTAAGAGATAGGCAGTAGTTTCTCTTGAACCTGTAGCTAGGTTGTCTTTAGCTCAAAATAATCTTCTTGCAAATGTGATACATTTGGGGGAAAGCTTGTTCTGAACCCCTACTGTTTCTTGTTCAGTAGTATTCTTTTAGATTTCTAAAAATCATGAAGAATGAAATGCATCACTACAAGGCTTTTGAGGACAGTATTCTTTACTTTAAACTCTTTTTGTTACAACACTTAGAACAAACTCATTTCTTGTTTTGGTATCAAGAAAGGTCTGCCTCTTCTGAGTAATTTTTGTCTCTGTAAACTATATGGCTACCTGTACATTACTTTTAAATTTGTTGGTAAGGAAGATTTTTTAAATGGCTGCCTCCATTTATAATTTACTAAAATTTTATGGCACTTCTGTATATGCTTTAGCTGGGTTTCAGCTATCAGCTAGGATTGCCTGGGGCACCACATGGGACTGTACTACTTGGGTGATTTGCCATAAACATTTCTCCAGAAAGAGCCAATGTTGTGGCTGGACCAGCCCTTCTGATTCTTATTATGATTGCAGGATGCTCCTCAGCAACAACTATCAGGAAATTTTGAAAAACAAGTTTTATTACTCACAGGTCCTGGAGGGTACACAATATGCCCAGGGCCACACAGCTAAGTCAAACAGAAAGACAGAGAGAAAGCAACAACATGGGGTTCTGCCTTTGTTGGGATCATGGGGTCATGGGGTGGGGTCCCCAGGATTTTGTGGGTTTACTCTTTACTAGTTAATTTAAAACATAAGAGTAGGAATGAGAGCATGGGAATAGAAGAGTGCTCCCTCAAGAGGTCAGTAATCTAGGTCACTCGGGGCTTTCTAAAAGTAACTTTATGGGTAGAGTGGCCTGAATCTTTATTTAGTTGTATAGCGGGCAATATGTTTATTTGAGATGAATGTCTTTGAAATGGATGTCTCGGCAATCAAAAGCTTGATGTCAGTCACTTACATTACAATCAAAAAGCTGATTGTCAGGTACTTACACTAAATTAGGGCTTCCCAGGTGGCCCTAGTGGGAAAGAACCCTCCTGCCAATGCAGGAGACAGAAGAGGTGCCGGTCAATCCCTGGGTTAGGAAGATGCCCTGGAGAAGAAAATATCAACCTATTCCAGTATTCTTTCCTGGGGAATCCTCCTAGACAGAGGAGCCTGGAGGACTCCTCTGCAGTCCATAGGGTGCACAGAGTCGGACACAACTGAAGCGACTTAGCACACACAGTAAATTATACTAACCTCATCTTTGCTGTGTTATGTTCCTGTCATTTCTTCCTCTGAAATTTCTCTAATATACTCCTTTCTGTTTTTTTCCCCCTCTCTGGGTCAGATAGGCTAGCCTCCTTCAGGGAGAGATATCACAGATGTCTTCTCTATTTTAGTAGTGGTACTCATAGAAATCACCAGTCCCAATTATGATGAAAACTATGGCCTTGAAGAAAGCCACCTGAAATAGCAGCTGGAGAGTAGGGCCTGGAGAGAAAGGAGGTTCAGAGATGAAACGGTGCACCTCAGATTGGGACTTGAACTCAGTCTAAACCAGATTGGGACTTGAATCAATGGTGTCTTTTAACTGAGATCACATACCTGGTCTCAGGACTTAATGTAACTCAGGTTCTTTATGTCTTACAAAAGAGAGAATTCGGTAAGAGATACGGTGATAGGTAAGAAGTGGATTTATCTAGAGAGATACACATTCCATAGACAGAATGTGGCCCATCTCAAAAGGCAAGAATGGCCTTGGTAGAAACACACACCACAGAGTGTGGGCCATCTCAGGAGATGAGAGGGCCTCAAATATGGGGTGCTTAGTTTTTACAGGCTGGGTAATTTCATAGGCTAATGACTGGGAGGAGTATTCCAACTATTTCTGGGGAGGGGTGGGGATTTCTGGAGAAGGGCAGGGATTTCCAGGAATTGGGATGCACCTCACTTTTTTTTTTTTTTTTTTTTTATGGTTTTATCTCAGAACTGTCACAGTTCAGGTGGGTGTGTCATTTAGAATGCTGACATATTACAATGAGCATATAATGAAGTTCAGGTCTGTTGGAAGTCAAATCTTCTGCTGTCTTGGATCTAGTTAGCTCTAGCCAAAGAATGCTCAAACTACTGCACAATTGCACTCATCTCACACACTAGTAAAGTAATGCTCAAAATTCTCCAAAGCCAGGCTTCAGCAATACGTGAACTGTGAACTTTCAGATGTTCAAGCTGGTTTTAGAAAAGGCAGAGGAACCAGAGATCAAATTGCCAACATCCGCTGGATCATGGAAAAAGCAAGAGAGTTCCAGAGAAACATCTATTTCTGCTTTACTGACTATGCCAAAGCCTTTGACTGTGTGGATCACAATAAACTGTGGAAAATTCTGAAAGAGATGAGAATACCAGACCACCTGACCTGCCTCTCAAGAAACCTATCTGCAGGTCAGGAAGCAACAGTTAGAACTGGACATGGAACAACAGACTGGTTCCAAATAGGAAAAGGAGTACGTCAAGGTTGTATAATGTGACCCTGCTTATTTAACTTACATGCACAGTACATCATGAGAAACACTGGGCTGGAAGAAGCACAAGCTGGAATCAAGATTGCTGGGAGAAATATCAATAACCTCAGATATGCAGATGACACCACCCTTACGGAAGAAAATAAAGAACTAAAGAGCCTCTTGATGACAGTGAAAGAGGAGAGTGCAAAAGTTGGCTTAAAGCTCAACATTCAGAAAACGAAGATCATGGCATCTGGTCCCATCACTTCATGGGAAATACATGGGGAAACAGTGGAAACAGTGTCAGACTTTCTTTTTTGGGCTCCAAAATCACTGCAGATGGTGATTGCAGCCATGAAATTAAAAGACGCTTACTCCTTGGAAGGAAAGTTATGACCAACCTAGATAGCATATTCAAAAGCAGAGACATTACTTTGCCAACAAAGGTCTGTCCAGTCAAGGCTATGGTTTTTCCAGTGGTCATGTATGGATGTGAGAGTTGGACTGTGAAGAAAGCTGAGTGCTGAAGAATCAATGCTTTTGAACTGTGGTGTTGGAGAAGACTCTTGAGAGCCCTTTGGACTTCAAAGAGATCCAACCAGTCCATCCATCCTAAAGGAGATCAGTCCTGGGTGTTCACTGGAAAGACTGATGTTGAATCTGAAACTCCAGTACTTTGGCCACCTGATGCAAAAAGCTGACTCATTTGAAAAGACCCTGATGCTGGGAAAGATTGAGGGCAGGAGAAGAAGGGGATGACAGAGGATGAGATGGTTGGATGGCATCCCCAACTCAATGGACAGGGGTTTGGGTAGATTTCGGCAGTTGGTGATGGACAGAATGGCCTGGCGTGCTGCAGTTCATGGGCTTGCAAAGAGTCGGACACGACTGAGCAACTGAACTGAACTGAACCAGTGTTTGTCATATCCAATAGCTATGTCATTCCTTTAAAGATTGTACCTTGCCCTCTTCCCTCTTGTTGCAGAAGGACCTTGGAAAGCCAGTAATTCCTGGAGCCCAACCTGGGTAAAGAGGGAATCCCAATGGAACCTGTCGTGTGATACAGACAGGAAGTGTGGAGTGACCTTTAACTTCTGGACCTGATTTTAACCACAGTCCTTCCATGAACTCATCCAGTAGATTACACCCTGTTTCTCTTAAATAAAGACAGTAACTCTAGCCAGTAGCTAGCTGCTAGAAGCTGGATATACCCGTCATGGGGACATCACATGTATCAATTATTACCTTGCCCTAGTCTGTTCTTCACAACGAGGCTGACCCCTGTAGCCTACACTTCCCAGCTTCCCTCAACTGGGTTCCTACTATTTTCTGCCTATAGGAGGCTCTTTTGGAAGAGAGGATGGAGTCCACAGGATGCTAGAAGCCACAGTACTTCTTAGCTCTTTCTCTGCAGGATTGCAGTCAGTAACTACTTCCTCCACATGGACCTGGCTCCTTCCTGTCAGACAGACCTGCAGTGGGTCTAGTTCCTATGAGGAGACTCTAGTCCTTACATCCCTAATGCAGCTTTATTTCCCTGTCCTTCAACTGAAGATGGTAGCTACTTCCTGTTGTTTATAAATTCTCTGTTGCCTAGTGAATTTCTGTTGCCTAGTGAATTCTCTGTTGCCTAGTGTCCCCTATTTGGACTCTCACTAGTTTAATAACCCCTGGGTAAATAATTTCTGTCATTAAACTAACTTAAAACGCAGTTAGAGCAGTTTCTGTATTCCTGGTTCGACCATGACAATGCTGTTGGTGAATTTCATGTATTTCCATATAAGGGATCTTAAATACTTTTGGGACACAGCAGAGTCTGGATAGACAGGAAGCAAAGGACAGAGAGAGTCAAAGAGAGACACAGATTCAGAAAGAGAGGCCATATAAATATTATGTTTGTAATGATTGTAAACAGATTTCTAAGGCACAATTGCTTTTGAACTTGTATTTTATTTTGTAATTCATTCTGGTTTTTTTTAAATTCATTTTTGCTTTCTTAATGGTTGTAAAAGGATGTTAAGGAATAAGATTGTTGTAAAAGGATGTTAAGGAATACAATTTATAAGAAGAAGCAATTAACTTTTTTTGCATGTCTATGCTGAAAATAACTGTAATCTTTTAATATTTTTCCATTTTCATTTGGATTTAAGACATCCTTCAGTCTTGCATAAAATAACACATCTTACTTACTCTTATCAGTTCAGTTCAGTCACTCAGTAGTGTCCAACTCTTTGCACCCCATGAATCGCAGCACACCAGACCTCCCTGTCCATCACCAACTCCCGGAGTTCACTCAAACTCATGTCCACCGAGTCGGTGGTGCCATCCAGCCATCTCATCCTGTGTCGTCCCCTTCTCCTCCTGCCCCCAATCCCTCCCAGCATCGGGGTCTTTTCCAGTGAGTCGACTCTTCGCATGAGGTGGCCAAAGTACTTACTCTTATAATTTGAGTCAATTTAAAATTAATATGCAAAGTCTCACGTTTTTCAAAGACATACTTGTTTTCTTTTTTATGTCATGAATATTAATTACTCTGAGAAATCCCTGATATTTATACATGGGGATTATAATAGAGATATTATAAATCTGTTTCACCTGTAAAAAGCAACCTAACAGCTGTCTTATTCCATATGTGCTCCAGATATTTTTCTAGAATCTTTTAATGAGACATAATATTATTAGGTACCCATGATTTTAATATGTTTGATAGGAGTTTACATTTTTTTATTTTTCATTTTTTTAAACATTCCTTTCTGACATGCTGTTTGTCAAGAAAAGACATATGATGTGTAAGTTGCAGCTCCTCAATAGCAGACGTATACCATAAGAGACTTCAAGTTTCTTTTTGATAAATATTTATGTGACTTTAACACCACAAATTAAACTCTAAACAGGCCACACTGATATTTTTCCTCTAAAAACAATCTTTAATAATAAATACATTGACAAAGACAACTACTCTCTATTTTGACAAATATTAAATATCATCAAAAAATCAGCAGTTATTACTAATAATAAAGTTTAACTTTTGAGACAAAGACTCTTTAAAATGGAAGCTAACATTTTGCATATTGGTAATTATGAATTCCATTAATAATTGTGGTATATATTACATGGAAGTATTTATTTTTTTAACAATGTATTTTTTTTTTGCCTGTCTAACTTATTCAGTGTAATTCTTTCTTTTTTTGAAATATAGCAGATTTACAGTATACTGTTAGTTTCAGATGTACAACACATTGCTTCAGATTATGTACACATATATATGTGTGTGTATGTGTTCTTTTTCAGATTCTTTCCCCTTATAGATTATTACAAATGTTATTATAAAATATTGAGTGTAGACCCCAGTGCTGTACATTATTAGGTCCTTGTTGGTTGACAGGTTAATCCCAACCTTCTAATTTATTTCTACCTACCCCTTTCCTCTTTGGTAGCCATAAATTTGTTTTCTATGTCTGTGAGTCTTTCTGTTTTGTAGATAAGTTCCAGTGTATATATATATTTTTTTATATTCTACATGTAAGTGATATCATATGATATTTGTCTTTCTCTGCCTGGCTTACTTCATTTAGTATGATAATCGCTTAAATCCATCCATATTATGCTAATGACATTTTTTCATTCTTTTTATGGCTGAGTAATTGTCCATTGTGTATGCCTGTGTTTGTGTGTGTACCACATCTTCTTTATCCATTCAAATACCCATCAACATTTAGGTTACTTCTATGTCTTAGCTATTGTAAACAGTGCTGCTATGAACACTGGGGTGCATGTGTCTTTTTAAATTATTGTTTTCTCTGAAGATATGCTCAGGAGAGGAATTGCATAGTCATATGTTAATTCTATTTTTAGTTTTTTTAAGGAACCTCCATACTGTTCTCCATGGTGACTGTTCCATTCCCACCAAGTGTTCAGTTCAGTTCAGTCGCTCAGTCGTGTCCAACTCTTTGCAAGCCCATGAATCGCAGCACGCCAAGCCTCCCTGTCCATCACCGACTCCCAGAGTTTACCCAAACTTCTGTCCATAGAGTCGGTGATGCCATCCAGCCATTGTATCCTCTGTCGTCCCCTTCTCCTCCTCCCCTCAATCCCTCCCAGCATCGGGGTCTTTTCATATGAGTCAGCTCTACCCATCAGGTGCCAAGTATTGGAGTTTCAGCTTCAGCATCAGTCCTTCCAATGAACACCCAGGACTGATCTCCTTTAGGATGGACTGGTTGGAACTCCTTGCAGTCCAAGGGACTCTCAAGAGTCTTCTCCAACACCACGGTTCAAAAGCATCAATTCTTCGAGGTCAGCCTTCTTCACAGTCCAACTCTCACATCCATACATGACCACTGGAAAAACCATAGCCTTGACTAGACAGACCTTTGTTGGAAAAGTAATGTCTCTGCTTTTGAATTTAGGTTGGTCATAACTTTTCTTCCAAGGAGTAAGCGTCTTTTAATTTCATGGCTGCAGTCACCATCTGCAGTGATTTTGGAGCCCCCAAAAATAAAGTCTGACACTGTTTCCACTGTTTCCCCATGTATTTCCCATGAAGTGATGGGACCAGATGTCATGATCTTAGTTTTCTGAATGTTGAGCTTTAAGCCAACTGTTTCACTCTCCACTTTAACTTTCATCAAGAGGCTTTTTAGTTCCTCTTCACTTTCTGCCATAAGGGTGGTGTCATCTGCATATCTGAGGTATTTGATATTTCTCCCAGCAATCTTGATTCCAGCTCATGCTTCTTCCAGCCCAGTGTTTCTCATGATGTACACTGCATAGAAGTTAAATAAGCAGGGTCACAATATACAGCCTTGACATACTCCTTTTCCTATTTGGAACCAGTCAGTTTTTCCATGTCCAGTTCTAACTGTTGCTTCCTGACCTTCATACAGATTTCTCAAGAGGCAGGTCAGGTGGTCTGGTATTCCCATCTCTTGAAGAATTTTCCACAGTTTATTGTGATCCACACAGTCAACGGCTTTGGCATAGTCAATAAAGCAGAAATAGATTTCTTCTGGAACTCTCTTGCTTTTTCCATGATCCAGCGGATGTTGGCAATTTGATCTCTGGTTCCTCTGCCTTTTCTAAAACCAGCTTGAACATCAGGAAGTTCACGGTTCACGTATTGCTTAAGCCTGGCTTGGAGAATTTTGAGCATTACTTTACTAGCGTGTGAGATGAATGCAATTGTGCGGTAGTTTGAGCATTCTTTGGCATTGCCTTTCTTTGGGATTGGAATGAAAACTGACCTTTTCCAGTCCTGTGGCCACTGCTGAGTTTTCCAAATTTGCTGTCATATTGAGTACAGCACCTTCACAGCATCATCTTTCAGGATTTGAAATAGCTCAACTGGAATTCCATCATCTCCACTAGCTTTGTTCTTAGTGATGCTTTCTAAGGCCCACTTGAGTTCACATTCCAGGTGTCTGGCTCTAGCTGAGTGATCACACCATCGTGATTATCCGGGTCGTGAAGATCTTTTTTGTACAGTTCTGTGTATTGTTGCCACATCTTCTTAATATCTTCTATTTCTGTTAGGTCCATACCATTTCTGTCCTTTATTGAGTCCATGTTTGCATGAAATGTTCACTTGGTATCTCTAATTTTCTTGAAGAGATCTTTAGTCTTTCCCATTCTGTTGTTTTCCTCTATTTCTTTGCATTGATCACTGAGGAAGGCTTTCTAATCTCTCCTTGCTATTCTTTGGAACTCTGCATTCACATGCTTATATCTTTCCTTTTCTCCTTTGCTTTTCGCTTCTCTTCTTTTCACAGCTATTTGTAAGGCCTCCCCAGACAGCCATTTTGCTTTTTTGCATTTCTTTTTCTTGGGGATGGTCTTGATCCCTTCTCCTGTACAGTGTCTCCAACCTCCATCCATAGTTCATCAGGCTATGAACTCTGTCTATCAGATCTAGTCCCTTAAATCTGTTTCTCACTTCCACTGTATAATCATAAGGGATTTGATTTAAGTCATACCTGAATGGTCTAGTGGTTTTCCCTACTTTCTTCCATTTAAGTCAGAATTTGGCAATAAAGAGTTCATGGTCTGAGCCACAGTCAGCTCCCGGTCTTGTTTTTGCTGACTGTATAGAGCTTCTCCATCTTTGGCTGCAAAGAATATAATCAATCTGATTTCAGTGTTGACCATCTGGTGATGTCCATGTGTAGAGTCTTCTCTTGTGTTGTTGGAAGAGGGTGTTTGCTATGACCAGTGAGTTCTCTTGGCAAAACTCTATTAACCTTTGCCCTGCTTCATTCCATACTCCAAGGCCAAATTTGCCTGTTACTCCAGGTGTTTCTTGACGTCCTACTTTTGTATTCTAGTCCCCTATAATGAAAACGACATCTTTTTTGGGTGTTAGTTCTAAAAGGTCTTGTAGGTCTTCATAGAACTGTTCAACTTCAGCTTCTTCAGCATTACTGATTGGGGCATAGGCTTGGATTACCGTGATAGTGAATGGTTTGCCTTGGAAACGAACAGAGATCATTCTGTCGTTTTTGAAATTGCATCCAAGTACTGCATTTCGGACTCTTTTGTTGACCATGATGGCTTCTCCTTTTTTTCTAAGGGATTCCTGCCCGCAGTAGTAGATATAATGGTCATCTGAGTTAAATTCACCCATTCCAGTCCATTTTAGTTCACTGATTCCTAGAATGTTGACGTTCACTCTTGCCATCTCCTGTTTGACCACTTTCAATTTGCCTTGATTCATGGACCTGACATTCCAGTTTCCTATGCAATATTGCTCTTTACAGCATTGGACCTTGCTTCTATCAGCAGTCACATCCACAGCTGGGTATTCTTTTTGCTTTGGCTCCATCCTTTCATTCTTTCTGGAGTTATTTCTCCACTGATCTCCAGTAGCATATTGGGCAGTTACTGACCTGGGGAGTTCCTCTTTCAGTATCCTATCATTTTGCCTTTTCATACTGTTCATGGGGTTCTCAAGGCAAGAATACTGAAGTGGTTTGCCATTCCCTTCTGCAGTGGACCACATTCTGTCAGATCTCTCCACCATGACCTGCCCATCTTGGGTTGCCCCACGGGCATGGCTTAGTTTCATTGAGTTAGACAAGGCTGTGGTCCTAGTGTGATTAGATTGACTAGTTTTCTGTGAGTATGGTTTCAGTGTGTCTGCCCTCTGATGCCCTCTTGCAACTCCTACTGTCTTACTTGGGTTTCTCTTACCTTGGACGTGGGGTATCTCTTCATGGCTGCTCCAGCAAAGTGCAGCCAATGCTCCTTACCTTGGACGAGGGGTATCTCCTCAGGGTCGCCCCTGCTGACCTTGAAGGTGGTGTAGCTCCTCTCGGCCCTCCTGCTCCCATGAAGCCACTCCTTGGACGTGGGGTTGCTCCTCTTGGCCGCTGCCCCTGACCTTGGACGTAGGGTAGCTCCTCTCGGCCACCACCCCTGACCTCAGACATGGGGTAGCTCCTCTCAACCGCTCCTGTGCCATCACAGCCTGGCACTCTCGGTCGCCTCTGACCTTGGGTGAGGGGTAGCTCCTCTCGGCCACCCTTCTGCACGTCCGTTGCAGCTGGAATGTCTAAATTGTATAAAGGATTATACTAGAGCATAATAAACTGTAAAACTGAAGTAAAATTTTGATACTATCATTTAAGTCTACTGCTTTAAATGTTGGAGAATACATATGGAACAGAGACCATTTTTCATTGATGCTGAGATGCTTTTCCAGGCATGAATCAGTCATGAAGCCCAATTTCAACACAAATTCACTACAAAAATGCAATAAGTATGAAGATGAAGTTTTGTCCTTTTCATATTTTCATAGAGTTAAGGTACATATTCAATTCACTGATAGATATAGTAATGATAATAGATTAAATAGTAAAAATATATGAGGAAACAACCATTTGACAATTTAAAGTTGGATTAATATCTGAATATAGGTGATATGGTAATGTAAACACTAAAGGTAACTAGTAAAACTTGAAAAAATAAGTAAAAATTGTGCAGAAAAAAAAATGAGAAAATTAGAATCAATGCTTAAAGAACCATCTTGATAAACTGTGCTGTTAGCTAACTCTGGACACTAGTTCAAGAGATAGGGGAATTATAATTAAGCAGAAGACAGCGACTAGCTTGTAATGTTTCCAAGAGTAATTTTGCTTTAAACACAAGGCTTTATGTGGTTGTTGTTGTTCGCTGTTGCTCAGTCACTAAGTTGTGTCTGACTCTCTGTGACCCCATGAAATGCAGCTCTCCAGGTTTCCCTGTCCTTCACTATCTCCCAGAGCTTGCTCAAACTCATGTCCATTGAGTTGATGATGCCATCTAACTATCTCATCCTCTATCGGCCCCTTCTCCACCTGCCCTCAATCTGTCCCAGCATCAGGGTCTTTTCCAATGAGCTAACTCATTGCATTAGGTGGCCAAAGTATTGGAGCTTCAGCTATAGCATCAGTCCTTCCAATGAATATTCAGCATTGACTTCCTTTAGGATGGACTGGTTTGATCTCCTTGCTGTCCAAGGGACTCTCAAGAGTCTTCTCCAGCACCACAATTTTAAAGCACCAATTCTTCAGTGCTCAGCCTTCTTTATGGTCCAACTCTCACATCTGTACATGACTACTGGAAAACCATAGCTTTGACTACACGAACCTTTGTCAGCCCTAAAGTATGTTGTTCCACAAACCTTAAATTCTAACTGGTGTGAAGGATTGAAAGAAAGTAGACCAATCCATTAGGGTGGATAAAACTGTTTTAAAACTATATTTACTTTATCATTATAACTCACTAGCAATTTTCCTCTTTGAAGATCTCTATTTTGTAATGAAGTAATTGGAATTGGTATATACTTAGTACCTTCAGAGAGTATGATTATTCAGTGTGGAGGCAGGATGTTAAGAAAAATCAAGTCCTTTTGGGGGAGGGGAGAATGCTACAATTTAATGAAGAAAATTGCTTTACCAGCTCAGTTTTGTTGATAGCAAGTCTTAAAGACTTCTCTTGAAGAAATGGTTGTGGCTTTCTTTTTCTTGAATAAATTTACTTGTCTTCCAGTAAAACTTTCAATTACCTCCACCCAATCCAACTGAAACAGAAGTGCCTCACCCCTTCACTGCTATCTGTTGTCACTAGTCATCTGAGTTGGAATATCATAGCTATGAAATGCATGGTTGTGCCAAGAGAAATATTTCATAATTTTAAAGTAGTAGTATTACTTGAATTCCTCTATTATATATTTCCTTCTATGAAAACTGGGACCACAACTAAAATATGATACCAGACACAAACTCTTCTTCAAAGATTGTAGTTCTCCCAATGGATAAAGATAAACCAAACTGATAACTTTAATCTCAACATCAACTATTAAAGAGATTGATTAGGAATAAGACAGCTGAATTTACCCCCCCAAAAAAATCCCTAGAGTAGAAATTATTTGTTCATATCAGTCAGTCAGTCAGTTCAGTCGCTCAGTCGTGTCCGACTGTTTGTGACCCCATGAATCGCAGCACGCCAGGCCTCCCTGTCCATCACCAACTCCCGGAGTTAACTCAAACTCACGCCCATCGAGTCAGTGATGCCATCCAGCCATCTCATCCTCTGTCGTCCCCTTCTCCTCCTGCCCCCAATCCCTCCCAGCATCAGAGTCTTTTCCAATGAGTCAACTCTTCACATCAGGTGGCCCAAGTACTGGAGTTTCAGTCTCAGCATCAGTCCTTCCAAAGAACACCCAGGACTGATCTCCTTTAGAAGGGACTGTTTGGATCTCCTTGCAGTCTAAGGGACTGTCAAGAGTCTTCTCCAACACCACAATTCAAAAGCATCAGTTCTTTGGCACTCAGCTTTCTTCACAGTTCAACTCTCATGTTCCATGCATGACCACCGGAAAAACCATAGCCTTGACTAGACAGACCTTTGTTGGCAAAGTAATGTCTCTGCTTCTGAATGTGCTATCTATGTTGGTCATAATTTTCCTTCCAAGGAGTAAGCGTCTTTTAATTTCATGGCTGCAGTCACCATCTGCAGTGATTTTGGAGCCCCAAAAAATAAAGTCAGCCACTGTTTCCACTCTTTCCCCATCTATTTCCCATGAAGTGATGGGACCAGATGCCATGATCTTAGTTTTCTGAATGTTGAGCTTTACAGTGCAAAATCCTTGCATTCCAAATTTCTAACAAAATGTCCACTAATTCAAAAGAAAACTTTAAATTTAATTACAGATCAAATGTCTTTCTTTAAGCCAAATTTGAAAAGAATTAGAAAGTACTACAGTATTTTGGAAATCAAACTTGGTGACTTCCATTCTGCAAAACTACAGGAAAATGATTCCTTGCTACTTAGATTCACAGAGGCATATATTATAGTCTAACTACCGCACAATTGCACTCATCTCACACGCTAGTAAGGTAGTGCTCAAAACTCTCCAAGCCAGGCTTCAGCAATACATGAAATATGAAATTCCAGATGTTCAACCTGGTTTTAGAAAAGGCAGAGGAACCAGAGATCAAATTGCCAACATCCGCTGGATCATGGAAAAAGCAAGAGAGTTCCAGAAGAAATCTATTTCTGCTTTATTGACTATGCCAAAGCCTTTGACTGTGTGGATCACAATAAACTGTGGAAAATTCTGAAAGAGATGGGAATACCAGACCACCTGACCTGCCTCTTGAGAAATCTGTATGAAGGTCAGGAAGCAACAGTTAGAACTGGACATGGAACAACTGACTGGTTCCAAATAGGAAAAGGAGTACGTCAAGGCTGTATATTGTGACCCTGCTTATTTAACTTCTATGCAGAGTACATCATGAGAAATGCTGGACTGGAAGAAGCACAAGCTGGAATCAAGATTGCCAGGAGAAATATCAATAACCTCAGATATGCAGATGACACCACCCTTATGGCAGAAAGTGAAGAGGAACTAAAAAGCCTCTTGATGAAAGTGAAAGGGGAGAGTGAAACAGTTGGCTTAAAGCTCAACATTCAGAAAACGAAGATCATGGCATCCGGTCCCATCACTTCATTGGAAATAGATGGTGAAAAGGTGGAAACAGTGTCAGACTTTATTTTGGGGGGCTCCAAAATCACTGCAGATGGTGACTGCAGCCATGAAATTAAAAGACGCTTACTCCTTGGAAGGAAAGTTATGACCTACCTAGATAGCATATTCAAAAGCAGAGACATTACTTTGCCAACAAAGGTCCGTCTAGTCAAGGCTATTGTTTTTCCGGTGGTCATGTATGGATGTGAGAGTTGGACTGTGAAGAAGGCTGAGCACTGAAGAATTGATGCTTTTGAACTGTGGTGTTGGAGAAGACTCTTGAGAGTCCCTTGGACTGCAAGGAGATCCAAGCAGTCCATTCTGAAGGAGATCAGCCCTGGGATTTCTTTGGAAGGACTGATGCTAAAGCTGAAACTCCAGTACTTTGGCCACCTCACGCGAAGAGTTGCCTCATTGGAAAAGACTCTGATGCTGGGAGGGATTGGGGGCAGGAGGAGAAGGGGACAACAGAGGATGAGATGGCTGGATGGCATCACTGACTCGATGGACGTGAGTTTGAGTGAACTCCGGGAGTTGATGATGGACAGGGAGGCCTGGTGTGCTGCAATTCATGGGGTTGCAAAGAGTCGGACACGACTGAGTGACTGAATTGAACTGAAGGGAATTTAGCTTAATTAGCCATTTATCTTAATATGATTTATTTTAAATGTATATACATACATATCTTATACTAATTTATTTATAAAAAAACATATTTTAGGCTCAACTGTGGTAATGTTCACTTTTGCTCTGATGAACAAAAAGGAAAAAAAGAAAAGAATAAAAGGAAGGGAAGAAGAGGGAAAGAAATTTGAAAGTTATGTTAATGAAATAACTTGAAAATACACTACACTTTATTATATATCAGCCTAGTATTTGTGCAAGAGAAAAAAATTGTACCTACATATGCCAAAGAATAATCATTAAAGAAAGGGGAACAAAAAAAAGCCAATTTGTGTCAGCAATTAGATCAGGCACATCAGAGCCCTGAGCTAATTGGAGCAAGGAAGGCAACAAATTGGGATGACAATTTTCAGGTTTAAATGTACACGTCTGTCCCTCATAATACAGAAATAGTTGTTTATTTACTGCCTTCTTCAGCGTTAGGATTTATCTTTTTCTCTTCTTCCATGAAATTATTTTTCTTTCTGTAGTCCCTTCTGAAAAGGAATAGGAATGCTGATCTTGAACTACTTTCCTCCATCAGGAGCCACTGTACTCTAAGAACTTTCGGGGAATTCCCACTTGATGAGACATAAGTTAAAATCTAGCAAATGGATTTACCAATTGTTAGAAAAATAAAATATTGGTGTTTATAAGCTTAATAGCTTGTACTACAACATTAACACGACTTCCTTGATAATATTAATGGCACAGACTGGCCATTATTTCAATAGCCAGTTTAGTTCAAAGCCAAAAGAACTTAATTTATAAAATGGCTTTGTATTTATAACAGATAAATGTGCGGGACAGTTGCATTTGTGCTTGATTGAAAGCTACATTGAATTATATGCCATTCTTTGGAGAGAATTCTACTTTTAGATTTATTTTTTGGAAACAAACAGCTGCTTTTAGTTTAAATAGTTTACTCTTGCTAAAAGTGATGGCAGTCCAGAAACATTTTTCTATCAAGGTTTATCTCCACTTGTTAAAGTTTAGATAAGAGACTGCCAGATTTTCTGCTTCAAAAGAGATAAGAACAACTGTAACCACAGACACTGCTCATTTATCACTAGTGCATATGGTTTTACAGAACAAAGTAAAAATGCATCTATCTCTGCTTAGACAGAGGATACATTTGAATTAGACCAAGGAAGAAATATTGGATATTTAATTTCAAAAGATAGTAACACGGTTTTTGTATGGAAGGAGAGAATAATTCATATCTAATACAATAATGAAATTTCAAAGATAAAGTTGATAAGTGAGTTTTGAACTCCACTAGTTTCAGGTGTTTTAAAGGTTTTGCAGAAGACTGAATGTTCAAAATAATCACTTATTTTTATTCTAGTGTTCAGAATTGAAACAGTGATTTTTCTATTCAAGGAGATTTGCAAATATTTTTCATGACTACATAGTATCCTTTTTCAATTTAGCCTCCAACATTTATGTGCACTTAAATTATTGAAAATTACTAATTACTATCGGAGAAGGCGATGGCACCCCACTCCAGTACCCTTGCCTGGAAAATCCCATGGACGGAGGAGCCTGGTAGGCTGCGGTCCATGGGGTCGCGAAGAGTCGGGCACGACTGAGCGACTTCACTTTCACTTTTCACTTTCCTGCATTGGAGAAGGAAATGGCAACCCACGCCAGTGTTCTTGCCTGGAGAATCCCAGGGACGGGGGAGCCTGGTGGGCTGCCGTCTATGAGGTCGCACAGAGTCGGACACGACTGAAGCGACTTAGCAGCAGCAGCACTAGTTACTAAAAACAAAATAATTATCAGGAATTACTCTGTAGGTAGTATAGTCTAGGCATGATGCTAACACAGAGGATTAAAAGACAAGAAATAAAAGAATTCCAGAGGGAGAAGTGCTAGAAAAAGTACAAATACTCATAATGTAGTATGATAGGGATTATGGGAGAATAATGAATAATTAATTTATTGATAAAGCAAGATTCATGGAGAGGAAAATATTGGACCTAGGATATGAAGAATAATCAAGTTTATGACAGAGAATGAGAAAGGGAGAGGCATACTATTTAAGTAAAGGCACTGGATCATAAAATATCAGGGGTTTAGGGACAGAAATACAGTATGACTCGATCATACATTACTAGGTGATGAAATGGTCTGATAGAAAACATGGAGGAGATATAGATTTGGGCCAAATAATCAAGAACATATAATTAAAACTTTGGCAAAAGTACATCATATATTTTTGTCATGGCAAATGTGTCACTATGGCTTTATCTTTGAGTACCCAAGGAAAGAAGAAGCAGATAAAAAAGACTAGAGAGATACGTTTGCAGCACATTGAGAAGCACATCATGTCATACTGAAAGGCTTATATTTAACTTCAGGCAGTGAATTTAAGCTGGGAAGTAACATGATGAGATGTTAATAGAGAAAAACTCCACTGATGCTGTATAGTATAAGAATGTGAAGGAACTAAATTGCTTAAGACCAGAGTCACGTTAATTTTGCCTTCTCATCACTGTTCTTCCCCCTTTTAGTAAATGCACTTTCCCTTTTTTTTTTTTTTTTTTCTGAATGTAGAAGGAAAGAGCATCCTACCTTATCTTGACTGGGTTAATGATAAATAATAACCATTTATCCATGACCACAGTGAAAGGAACAGAGAAGAGTATATGCTAGCTGCCTGAAAATTACAGATTATAGCTGAACAGAGAAAAGAGTTCTATCCTTATATCTAATCTTCTCTGAAAATAGCTTCATCCCATTTCTAAATTTTGTTTATATGAGTATAGTATATTGAGTATGAAAATGGCACCAAGTCTTCCTCTCTCTCTTTACCTGTGCCCTTTGCAGTGTGAATTTTCATCTCCTTCCTTGAAAATGCAGCATCTATTTCTCCATGCCTTATATCTGGCATAGCTGTGACTTGCCTTGGGCAACAAAATGAGGCAGACGTGCCTATGTTTCAGTTATGAGCCTGGGCCTCAGAAAGCCTAAGACAATTTGTTCTTTAGAAACCCTGCCGTTGCTATAAGAACAAACTGAGGGCAACATGCTGAAAGTTGGGAAACCATATAGAGAAAAGTTGAGTCAGCCTAAATACTAGGCAGCTGGCCTGCCAGTCTACCTCAGACACATAAACTAGCCCAGCCAAGGTTATTCAAACCAGTCCAATCCACAGACTGCTCACCTAATTCACAGACTTACAGAGCAAAATAAATTTTAGTATTATATTTCACAGAGGTTTTGTTTTATTTTCTGATGCAGCATTATTGTGGCAGTTCATACAATAAGCCAACAAACCCCAACCCCCTTCCCCACTTTTTAAAGTAAGTTACCTGGATTTGAGATTCTGACACAAGACCTTAAGAAGGCATTTTGATATCAAGGTGAGAGTTCAAGCCAGAAATACTGTGGAATGCACAAGACATTAACATTAAAAATCAATCTAATGAGTAATGGCCAAAACTTTTATGCAGTTGGATATGGTTTGGGACAAAGTGGGCATTGTTAGGAATGATGCTAAAATTTATGTCTAGAAAAATTGGGTGATTTATAATTGAAGTGGGGAATAAATAAGCAGACCAGATAAAGGTGGTCTAGCAAAAGAGTAAGCATAGCAAAGGTATTTTGCATCCGATGACCTGTAGCTTGGGGTTATTATGGATAGTGCTGCTATAAATATTTTAGTACTCATCTAGGTGAACATGTTTATGAATTTCTATTAAGAATATATCTAGGAGTTGAACTGCCAGGTCACAGGGCATCAATATGCTCAGCTTATTTTATAAAACTAGTTTTCCAAAGGGGCCACACCAACATACACTGCCCCCAGCACAGATACAAGTTCTAGTTACTCTATATCCTTTCCAACACTAAAAATTCCAAGCTATTTCCCTTATTTTATACTGTAGTCATTTTGGTGGGTATGTGGTGATATCTTAGTAAAGTTTTAATTTTTGTTTCCTGGCCTTCCATTCCTACCCTCGTGTCTTCCCAAGACAGTTGACTGAGACCTGAGACCCAGCACAGCTCTCACATGACTGCACTATTTTATATCCCATAGTAATAGTAAGCAATTAATAAATTTAAGTCTTGCCCCACAAGAACAGCCCAGAATTTCATGGATTAATTGGTTAATTGCATTTACAGAATATATAACATCAACACCTCAAAATTTTTTTCAGAAAATAAGAGGAAAAAGCAACACTCTTCAACTCTAGGAGGCCATATTACCCTGATATGTAAGCCATTAAAAATATATTATTAAAACAAGAAACAAATATACCTTATAAATATAGATGTAAAAATTTTCAACAAAATATTAGCAAATGGAATCCAGCAACATATAAAATAATTATACCTCATGACCAAATGAAGTTTAGTCCAGTGATACAAAACTACTACAACATTCAAAAATCAGTCAATGTAATCTACATACATTGTAGATTACATATTACATATTACAACCTAAAGAAGAAAAATCACATGAAATACAGTTGAGTACAAATTTATTAAATTTATTAAATTTCCAGCAGGCTTTATTCCCCAGAAATTGATAAATTTCTAATCCTCAAATTTATATCAAGATATAAAGGACCAAGAATAGCAAAAAAAAAGCATTGCCAAAAAGCAAGGCAGAAAACAGCTGCCTCCCAATTTCAAAATTTTTAAAAACTACAGTAATAAAGACACTGTGGTACTGGCATGAAGTAAATTCTCCATTTGGATGAGCAAATAAATGAGGACTCAAGCAAAACAGAACAAACAAAAACCAAACAACAACAAAAACACAACAGTTTGCCTGAATGCAAAGTGTTGTAAAGTTATATGGAATATGATCAAGGAATTTCATCAGCTTGATTTTGCTGGAGCATAAATTGTGCTATGGAAGTTGCAATCAATGAAGTCAGGAACAAAAACAAGGTCCAGATGATGAAGACCTCTATGCATTCCTAAGATTGGGATTTGTCCTATAAAGAAGCTTAAGGGTGGATGATGCTTAAGGCAAAGGGCTATAGGATCAGATTTTTATTTAGAAAAATAACTCAGGGGACAGTATGGAGACAGAAAGAAGTAGGGATAAGGCTAGGGTATAAAGACAGTCCAGGTAACATACTTTTCAAATATCAGGTATTCCCATAAAAGTCTTCAAGATTTTTTTGCATTTAAATGTATGGCCTATCAGACATGACTGAGCGACTTCACTTTCACTTTTCACTTTCATGCATTGGAAAAGGAAATGGCAACCCATTCCAGTGCTCTTGCCTGGAGAATCCCAGAGACGGGGGAGCCTGGTGGGCTGCCGTCTATGGGGTCGCACAGAATCGGACACGACTGAAGCGACTTAGCATAGCATAGCATAGCATATGTCTTTTACTTAATCCTTACTTTTATATCAACTTGCTTTAAAATTCAAACCTATTGATTCAGAAAGAAAATTTATATATCTTAAAATAAAATAAATAATGGCTCCTTTTTAAAATTTATCCCTACATGCATTCTAAAATAATCTTCCGTACTGCTAGTGGCATGTGTACAATTTGGAAAATAATACTCTGTCATTCAGGGGTAATACAAAGGAGAGGATAGAGTTAAGAGATACCAAGAGAAAAGATTTGTCAAGACCTAGTAACTGATTGGATGATGGTGGGAATATTATCTAATCTTATATTAGATAATTAATATATGAAGAACTGTACAAAAAAGATCTTCACAACCCAGATAATCACGATGGTGTGATCACTGACCTAGAGCCAGACATCCTGTAATGTGAAGTCAAGTGGGCCTTAGAAAGCATCACTACGAACAAAGCTAGTGGAGATGATGGAATTCCAGTTGAGCTATTTCAAATCCTGAAAGATGATGCTGTGAAAGTGCTGCACTCAATATGCCAGCCAATTTGGAAAACTCAGCAGCGGCCACAGGACTGGAAAAGGTCAGTTTTCATTCCAATCCCAAAGAAAGTCAATGCCAAAAATGCTCAAACTACTGCACAATTGCACTCATCTCACACGCTAGTAAAGTAATGCTCAAAATTCTCCAAGCCAAGCTTTAGCAATACATGAACCGTGAACTTCCAGATATTCAAGCTGGTTTTAGAAAAGGCAGAGGAATCAGAGATCAAATTGCCAACATCTGCTGGATCATCGAAAAAGCAAGAGAGTTCCAGAAGAAATCTATTTCTGCTCTATTGACTATGCCAAAGCCTTTGACTGTGTGGATCACAATAAACTGTGGAAAATTCTGAAAGAGATGGGAATACCAGACCACCTGACCAGCCTCTTTAGAAATTTATATGCAGGTCAGGAAGCAACAGTTAGAACTGGACATGGAACAGCAGACTGGTTCCAAATAGGAAAAGGAGTACATCAAGGCTGTATGTTGTCACCCTGCTTATTTAACTTATATGCAGAATACATCATGAGAAACGCTGGGCTGGAGGAGGCACAAGCTGGAATTAAGATTGCTGGGAGAAATATCAAATACCTCAGGTATGCAGATGACACCACCCTTATGGCAGAAAGTGAAGAGGAACTAAAAAGCCTCTTGATGAAAGCGAAAGAGGAGAGTGAAAAAGCTGGCTTAAAGCTCAACATTCAGAAAACGAAGATCATGGCATCCGGTCCCATCACTTCATGGGAAATATATGTGGAAACAGTGTCAGAGTTTATTTTTTTGGGCTCCAAAATCACTGCAGATGGTGATTGCAGCCATGAAATTAAAAGACACTTATTCCTTGGAAGGAAAGTTATGACCAACCTAGATAGCATATTCAAAAGCAGAGACATTACTTTGCCAACAAAGGTCCGTCTAGTCAAGGCTATGGTTTTTCCAGTGGTCATATATGGATGTGAGAGTAGGACTGTGAAGAAGACTGAGTGCCGAAGAATTGATGCTTTTGAACTGTGGTGTTGGAGAAGACTCTTTAGAGTCCCTTGGACTGCAAAGAGATCCAACCAGTCCATCCTAAAGGAGATCAGTCCTGGGTGTTCTATGGAAGGACTGATGCTAAACCTGAAACTCCAGTACTTTGGCCACCTCATGAGAAGAGTTGCCTCATTGGAAAAGACTCTGATGCTGGGAGGGATTGGGGGCAGGAGGAGAAGGGGACGACAGAGGATGAGATGGCTGGATGGCATCGCCGACTCGATAGACATGAGTTTGAGTAAGCTCTGGGAGTTGGTGATGGACAGGGAGGCCTGGCGTGCTGCAGTTCATGGGGTCACAAAGAGTAGGACATGACTGAGCACCTGAACTGAAGTAAACTGAACACAACTGTAAGCACTTTACCCTATAAGAATACCCTTATTATTTCCATTTCATGGAGGGAAGGTCTCAGTGAGAGCTTTGCTCTTTGACAAAGACCTGAAGACATTAAGTCATGATATAACCAAAGTAACAATATTCTAGTCAGAGATGGAGAATAGAAGCTGAAAGTATTAGCTGGAATTTACCCATTTCAGTTCAGTTCAGTTCAGTTGCTCAGTCGTGTCCGACTCTTTGCGACCCCATGAATTTGCAGCACGCCAGGCCTCCCTGCCCATCACCAATTCCCGGAGTTCACTCAAACTCACATCCATCGAGTTGGTGATGCCATCAGGCCATCTCATCCTCTGTCTTCCCCTTCTTCTCCTGCCCCCAATCTCTCCCAGCATCAGAGTCTTTTCCAATGAGTCAACTCTTTGCATGAGGTGGCCAAAGTACTGGAGCTTCAGCTTTAGCATCATTCCTTCCAAAGAACACCCAGGACTGGAAGATAAAAGAAATGAACAATGGCAAAGTGAAAATGAAAGTCTCTCAGCTGTGTCTGACTCTTTGCAATGCCATGGACTGTATAGTCCATGGAATTCTCCAGGCCAGAATACTGGAGTGGGTACACCCCTTTTCCTTCTCCAGGGGATTTTCCCAACCGAGGGATCGAACCCAGGTCTCCCGCATTGTGAGTGGATTCTTTACCAGATGAGCCACAAGGGAACCCCGAACAATGGCAACAACATGTTCAGTTTATTATGACTCCATTTGCTGGTTATTATGGATTATAATATACTTGAACTCTGAACAGAGACCAGCAACTAGCTCTTCCTTGAGGAAACACTAAGAATGGGCTTAACAGAAGCAGGCATGACATGAGAAAAGGGTAAACGTATTGTCCCCAATGCTGCTGCTGCTAAGTTGCTTCAGTCATGTCTGACTCTGTGCGACCCCTTAGATGGCAGCCCACCTGGCTCTCCTGTCCCTGGGATTCTCCAGGCAAGAACATGGAGTGGGTTGCCATTTCCTTCTCCAATGCATGAAAGTGAAAAGTGAAAGTGAAGTCGCTCAGTCATGTCCGACCCTCAGCGACCCCATGGACTGCAGCCTTCCAGGCTCCTCCATCCATGGGATTTTCCAGGCAAGAGTACTGGAGTGGGGTGCCATTGCCTTCTCCATACTAATAGAATAGTAGGGGGTCTTTGCACAAATAACTTCATTTTCTGCCAGATTGTGTTCAAAGGATTGTTTTTCCAGATTAACTTCCCTGTTATCATCGTATATGCATCTACTTGGCTTAATTCATCATTGAAATAAAGTCAATATTATGCTTAAATACAGTAGCTGTTTTCTAGTACATTATGGAATAATCAAAGGTAGGATGTTTAAACACTACAATAATGCAATTAATCACTCTTTTGTTAGAATACTCTCACTTAAGAGTTATCTTAGTTTTAGTAAAGTATTGAGTTTCAGTTTATAGAAATCAATACCTCTTTGGAAAAGAATTTTATGACAGTATAAATATGTGTTCAACCAGTAAAGTTGCTCATATGAGGAAAACAACCTTCAAATATAGGATATTATTGAAATGAGTTTCCTATATTTACACTGTTTCTAAAATCATAAGAAGAAGGTGATTATAAAAATGAATCAAAAGCCACTGAAATGTCAATAAAATCTGATGAAAGAGACACTACCCTCACGTTCCAATGTTGGCTTCACTCAGTTCAGTTCAGCTCAGTCGCTCAGTCGTGTCCGACTCTTTGCGACCCCATGAATCACAGCACACCAGGCCTCCCTGTCCATCACAAACACCCGGAGTTCACTCAGACTCATGTCCATCGAGTCAGTGATGCCATCCAGCCATCTCATCCTCTGTCATCCCCTTCTCCTCCTGTCCCAATCCCTCCCAGCATCAGAGTCTTTTCCAATGAGTCAACTCTTTGCATGAGGTGGCCAAAGTACTGGAGTTTCAGCTTTAGCATCATTACTTCCAAAGAAATCCCAGGGCTGAGCTCCTTCAGAATGGACTGGTTGGATCTCCTTGCAGTCCAAGGGACTCTCAAGAGTCTTCTCCAACACCACAGTAATGTCTCTGATTTTGAATATGCTATCTAGGTTGGTCATAACTTTCCTTCCAAGGAGTAAGCGTCTTTTAATTTCATGGCTGCAGTCACCATCTGCAGTGATTTTGGAGCCCAAAAAAGTAATGTCTGACACTTTTCCACTGTTTCCCCATCTATTTCCCATAAAGTGATGGGACCAGATGCCATGATCTTCGTTTTCTGAATGTTGAGCTTTAAGCCAACTGTTTCATTCTCCTCTTTCTCTTTCATCAAGAGGCTTTTGAGTTCCTCTTCACTTTCTGCCATAAGGGTGGTGTCACCCGCATATCTGAGGCTATTACTATTTCTCCTGGCAATCTTGATTCCAGCTTGTGCTTCTTCCAGTCCAGCGTTTCTCATGATGTACTCTGCATAGAAATTAAATAAGCAGGGTGACAATATACAGCCTTGACGTACTCCTTTTCCTATTTGGAACCAGTCTGTTGTTCCATGTCCAGTTCTAACTGTTGCTTCCTGACCTGCATACAAATTTCTCAAGAGGCAGGTCATGTGGTCTGGTATTCCCATCTCTTTCAGAATTTTCCACAGTTTTATTGTGATCCACACAGTCAAAGGCTTTGGCATAGTCAATAAAGCAGAAATAGATGTTTTTCTGGAACTCTCTTGCTTTTTCCATGATCCAGAGGATGTTGGCAATTTGATCTCTGGTTCCTCTGCCTTTCTCAAACCAGCTTGAACATCAGGAAGTTCACAGTTCACGTATTGCTGAAGCCTGGCCTGGAGAATTTTGAGCATTACTTTATAGCGTGTGAGATGAGTGCAATTGTGCGGTTGTTTGAGCGTTCTTTGGCATTGCCTTTCTTTGGGATTGGAATGAAACCTGACCTTTTCCAGTCCTGTGGCCACTGCTGAGTTTTCCAAATTTGCTGGCATATTGAGTGCAGCACTTTCACAGCATCATCTTTCAGGATTTGGCTTCACTAGAACTAGATAATTAGAAATGAAGAAGGTACAACTATAATGAAACACTTCTGGTGCCTTTAAAAGGAGGCCAGGAGAGTCTTTCCTTAGTTCTTCTTCCTGTGGTCAGCAAAACAAAATACATGATTGGGACTTAAGATTGTAGTACACTCTGGCAATATCTTTTGGCTTCTTTGAGTTATCTTATAAAAGAGATGTCTGTACTGTGTTCTGACCTTTTTCGTTATCAATTCTGGAGTAGAATAGGCTGCAAAAGTGATGTTTTACACCATGATTAGTATCATCTATGGTTTTTCCAGTAGTCATGTATGGATGTGAGAGTTGGACTATAAAGAAAGCTGAGCGCCAAAGAATTGATGCTTTTGAACTGTGGTGTTAGGGAAGACTCTTGAGAGTCTCTTGGACTGCAAGGAGATCCAACCAGTCCATTCTAAAGGAAATAATTCCTGAATATTCATTGGAAGGACTGATGTTGAAGCTGAAACTCCAGTACTTTGGCCACCTGATGCAAAGAACTGACTCATTTGAAAAGACCGTAATGCTGGGAAAGATTGAGGGTGGGAGGAGAAGGGGACGACAGAGGATGAGATGGTTGGATGGCATCACCGACTTGATAGACATGAGTTTGAGTAAGCTCTGGGAGTTGGTGATGGACAGGGAGGCCTGGCATTTTGCAGTCCATGGGGTCGCAGAGAGTTGGACACAACTGAGGGACTGAACTGACTGACTGTCATCTGCGTGGTATAGACATACAGCCCCACAAAAGATGCAGATTTACCTTTATTAAATAGTCTTCTTATAGATTTAGTGATTTCTTAGTCTGTTGTCAGAATTGGTATATAACCTTAAAGTAATTATTTCGTGGGATTTATTTAGCTTTCATTTCTTGAGCACTAAGTATTTTAACCAATGGACTAGACTGTTGGGAAGACAAACAGTGGCCTCAAACAGTGATCCTACTTTCCAAAAGTTTGTGTTCTAGTGAAAATATAAGCATAGTCCTACTATCTTATGATATGTACTATGGTAAAGGCATATAAAAATTGTTTCACAGGTTCATAGTAGGAAATGATTTTTTTCTCTGAAGAAGTCTGGGAAAATATCCCTGAGGTGGTGACAATTCAGTGGCATGTGAAATATGAATTTAAGTTCACCATTTGTATGAATGAGTTGAGATAACGGGAGAAAACATATGCAAAGTTGTAAAACAGTATGCCATGTTTAGTGAGTGAAAATGAGTTCTGCACGATTATGGTATAGGGAAGTGAAGTGAAGTGAAAGTCACTCACTCATATCTGACTCTGTGACCCCATGGACTATACAGTCCATGGAATTCTCCAGGCCAGAATACTAGAGTGGGCAGCCTTTCCCGTCTCCAGGGCAACTTCCCAACCAAGGGATCGAATTCAGGTCTCCTGCATTGCAGGTGGATTCTTTACCAGCTGAGCCACAAGGGAAGCCCAAGAGTACTGGAGTGGGTAGCCTATCCCTTCTCCAGTGGATCTTCCCGAAGTAGGGGACAAAAAAGTTTGAATGGCTTTTTAATATTCTTGTTAATTTAAGCCTAGATCCTTTAGAGAATTTGAAGCCATTGAAAGTTTTTAAGTATGATTATTAAATTTTATTTTCAAAGATAAAATGTGGAGCAGTGTAAAACAAATGTTATTTATTATGAACACTTAAATAAGTGACATTAAATGGCTTAATGGAAAGATTAAAGGCCATGTATTTATACAGACATGTTCATATACTATCACAGTCATTTATCACCTTTACTTTTTAAAATGTAGAACCAGTTTTCCCTCCCTTTTGTAAAATGATGATTATATATTTAACTTGCATGATAGCTGGAAATCACAGAGTATCAGGTACATGGTAGAGGTTAAATAGATATTTTATCACCAATGGCTTTTATTCTCAGGGTTGTTATGAAGATAAAAAATAATTTATACAGTTAAAGTTCCTAGTATAATGCTGGCATATGTAAAACACAATGTTTTATTTCCCTTTTTCTTTCTTTTTAAACTGAAATAGAGATTTTTCATGGTGTTGTTCATGAGAAAAAGCAAAAATAAATTCATTTTGAAGGTACCATAAGGAAATCTTGGGGACTGAGTAGTGTGATTAAAAAGAAAAAGTGACATGACAAAGTTATGTGGTATCCATTCAAACAAAAAAGTAATAGTTTTTAATTGAAATGCTAACAACAATGTACAAACTAAAAATATAGAATGATTTCAGTAATGAGAGAAAGAAAGTGTTTATAAATGTGATCACGGGAAGATGCACTACCCTATAGTCTTGAGCACACAAAAGTGTGTGTATATATATATATATATATGTATGTAATATAAATAGATATAATTTAAAAGATATATGCCAAACTGTTAATATAATTTCTATGATGATGTGTCACTTTCAGTTTTACCTTATATTGTTACATTGTTCTGCATCTTTTGCTTTTGTTCAGGCATGTATGATTTTTTTTATGAATACAAAACTTGGTAAAACAAATGCGCACACACACAAACACAAATTTACACTAAGATAATACCCTTATGGCAGAAAGCGAAGAAGAACTAAAAAGCCTCTTGATGAAAGTGAAAGAGGAGAGTGAAAAAGTTGGCTTAAAACTCAACATTCAGAAAACTAAGATCATGGCATCTGGTCCCATCACTTCATGGGAAATAGATGGGGAAACAATAAGAGACTTTATTTTTGGGGGCTCCAAAATCACTGCAGATCGTGACCGCAGCCATGAAATTAAAAGATGCTTGCTTCTTGGAAGAAAAGCTGTGACCAACCTGCTGCTGCTGCTGCTGCTAAGTCGCTTCAGTTGTGTCCGACTCTGTGAGACCCCATGGACGGCAGCCCACCAGGCTCCCCCGTCCCTGGGATTCTCCAGGCAAGAACACTGGAGTGGGTTGCCATTTCCTTCTCCAATGCATGAAAGTGAAAAGTGAAAGTGAAGTTGCTCAGTCGTGTCCGACTCTAGTGACCCCATGGACCGCAGCCCACCAGGTTCCTCCATCCATGGGATTTTCCAGGCAAGAGTACTGGAGTGGGGTGCCATTGCCTTTTCTGGTGACCAACCTAGACAGCATACTAAAAAGCAGACATATTATTTTGCCAACAAAAGTTCATCTATTCAAAGCTATGGTTTTTTCCAGTAGTCATGTATGGATGTGAGATTTGGACTATAAAGAAAGCTGAGCACAGAAGAATTGATGCTTTTGAACTGTGGTGTTGTAGATGACTTGAAAGTCCCTAGGACTGCAAGGAGATCCAACCAGTCCATCCTAAAGGAAGTCAGTCCTGAATATTCATTGGAAGGACTGATGCTGAAGCTGAAACTCCATTTCTTTGGCCACCTGGTGCGAAGAACAGACTCATTTGAAAAGACCCTGATGATGGGAAAGATTGAAGGCGGGAAGAGAAGGGGACGACAGAGGATGAGATGGTTGGATGGCATCACCGACTCGATAGACATGAGTTTGAGTAAGCTCTGGGAGTTGGTGATGGACAGGGAAGCCTTGTGTACTGCAATCCATGGGGTCACAAAGAGTAGGACAGGACTGGACTGAACTGAAGATAATACACCAAAGATAGCATTAAAGAACAAAACACCAATTCCTTTTACAAAGGGATCCAGCTCACAAAAATGCAAAGGGGAAGTGGTGGCTTTATCTCAGTGATAAGGCTGACATTGAGAAATTCCAGGGGAAAGTAATTGAAGAGACATGCGGAGCCTTGTCTCCACTCCTTTATGGTTGGTTACTAATTACTAACACTGCTGCCTCACAAGGACAGCAGAGGAAATCTGTGAGGCTTACAATTAAATAAGTAAAGATAAATCTCCCCCTTTTTCTACACTAAATTAGAGGCAGAAAGGGTCAGGGACTGAGGTGATAAATAGCATGAAATTAAACTTTAGCAAATGGCACCTACAGTGACACAAGATATGTCTTTGGAGACTCAGCTAGAGTTAAAGTTTTCATCATTTTCAAATGATAAATTGATGGTATAAGATTATGAAGTGGATTAATATGGAGCCATGAAGAGTCTCATTATATGTTGCACTAAAGAATGTTGGCAATGTTAAAGGGGAAAATGCTATTTTTCATGTAGATGAGAACTATGATTTTCTCTTTAAAACACTTACTTTATGAACATTTTGCATTTGTATATACTATGTTTTTCTGCTTAGAAAGACCAAGGCTGAGAGGGAACATCTGGAAAAACAAACTAAAGTTACCTGCTAATTCAATACATAATATTTAATTTCTTTTCACCCTCAATTGAATCTTGTCTTCCTAAGATATAACACTCAACATAACACTGAACTTTCCAAATCCTACAACCCCTGTTTCTTCCTTTGTAAACTGTGGATGCATGCATATACTATAAAGTAGTAAAAACTGTACAAAGTAGCAAGACTAATTTGAAATCCCTTCTTTGTTCCTCATCGTTTGACTATAGTTCTCACCATTTTGGTTTCTTGCCATCCCATGGTTTTCTCTTTCATTTTTTACTTTTACTATACTATATATAGACTTCACAAGCACAAGCATTTTACACATAACCTCAGCAATATAGTGTATTTTAATAGCAGCAAAATATATCTATGAGTTTGTATTATACATTTCATCATTCTAAAGCTGGCCATTTAGGGTCCTTCAGAGTTGAAATATTGTAAAATTGCTATGCTAAACATATTTACATGCTTTCTCTCTCTCTCTCTCTATCTTGGCCATACTATCAAGAATCAATAATAATATGTATAAAAATGACTCCCTGACACCACTTACCCTGGTGCAAACCAGAATGGCCTATGAGAAACAGGTCAACTCTAAGTCAACACCTCTTTATTTAGAGTATCTGCCTAGCTGAATTTTAATTTTGTCTTCATACATGAAAACCATCATTTGTTTTCTCATTCCATAGAATCTTTTCTTTTTCTTTTTCTTTTTTTTTTTTCAGTTTTATGGAGGTATAATTGACAAAATTGTCTTGGATTTTTTTTTTTTTTAAGAATAGGGCGAGTGGATAAGTGGAGAACAGGGGATCTCTTTTTAAAATTTAATTATTTATATTTTTGGCTGTGCTTGGGCTTTGTTGGTGTGCATGGGCTTTCTCTAGTTTCGGTGAGTGGGGGCTACTCTTTGTTGTGGTACACGAGCCGCTCATTGTGGTGGCCCCTCTTATTGTGGAGCACAGGCTCTAGGCACATGGGCTTCAGTGGTTGTAGCACACAGGCTCAGTAATTGAAGCTCATGGGCTTCAGTTGCTCCACAGCATGTGAAATCTTCCTGGACCAGGGGTCAAACCTGTGTCCCCTGAATTGGCAGGTGGATTCTTATCCACTGTACCATCAGGGAAGGTTCTGTCATTGAATCTTAGTGCTTATTGTATGCTGTTGTTGATCAACCTCCAAGTAGGGGGTCTTAGTGTATTCTAGTTGTAATCCTCAGATGCATAATTCTGTCAGTCAAGATAGGCTAGGTTATGTCATGGTAATAAACAAAATGAATATCTTAAGTGGTTTTCAAAACAAAGTTGTTTTTTTTTTTTCATCCCCCATATGCTAGTGGAAAGAGCATGGGAAGGGACATCTTAGGAACTAGAGAGACTTACAGGGGCATTCAAACTCTAGCTCAGGAGTCCCCAATCTCTGGGATCTAATGCCTGATGATCTGAGGTCGAGCTGATGCAATGACAATAGAAATAAAATGCACAATGAATGTAATGCACTTGAATCATCCCCAAACCATCACTTGTCACCCTTCCCTCCCCACCCCATTTATGGAAAAATTGTCTTCCAGGAAACCAGTCCCTGATGCCAAAAGGTTGGTCTAGCTCCTTTTGGAAATCAGAGTAGAAGAAAATGTTCCTACTGTGCTATGTGAAGAAATGAAAACACATGAAGCTAGAAAACAAACTACTAATTATACTCCAGTGACACTTAAGTTTCCATATGTTGTCGATGGAAGTTTAAATTCATCCTACCGAATTTGAAGACAACTAGATTATATGTGAAAAGCTTCTAAAATAATTATCTCAATAATCCAGCAATTATTTTTCTAGAGTTTTAAACAAATAGAAAATTTGACCTGTGTGTTTGATGGATATGTTTGTTTCTGAAATAGCTGGAACTTTGGTAGGTTTCTTTTTTCTTTCTTTCTTTTTTTGCAAAATTTAGAAAATTTACTTAAAATTGTTTGATTAAATTATATGCATACTTGAGATTTATTTGGTGGGGAGGGCAGAAGACCCTCAAAGTGACATCTGTTGTGATGCATTATGTTTTTATTCATAAACGTTCATTCACACTCCATTGGGAAGGATTACACCATCCGTCTCATAGACGCGGGCTCAGCCACATGACATGCTATCATCAATGAACTGAATCCAGAAGTGAAATGTGTTGCCTGTGGGCAGCAGCGTAAAGTCCTTTCTACAGTGATGGCTGGAAGGAGTCCAGACTGAGACTTTTCCATCAAGCTGACTAGGTGGAGCTTCCTATTACATTTAGAATAAGCTCAACCCCCTCACCATGGCCTATGACAAAGCTATAGATGATCTGTCTCCTTTCTGCATCCAAACCTCATCTTTCACTATTCTCCAAATCCTCTTCTAGACACTCAGGCTTTCTTGCTGCTCTCATTCTACAAGACTCTGACGTCTCATGTCTTTTTTTTCTCTGCTCTCCCTGTGGAGCACATTGTTTTCCTCCCTATATTCTCTTCCACTACTCGGATATGATCTTCATGAAGAAAGAGGTCTTCCCTGATTATAGATCTAATACCACAGATTTTCTTATCTTCCTACTCTTTTATTTAAAAGTTCTAAAACCATTATTCTTATATTTTTAAAAATCTGTTTACTTGTTTATGCCTGGATCATTCACTGCTATGTTCCCAGTGCTTAGAAAAGTACCCAACACATGACATCTGTTCAATAAATATGTGCAAGTTAAATATGTTGCAACTTAGAGCAGGGCCTAGTTTCACATTCTTGAATAAATGGCTTGTTGTACTGCTTCAAGAAATTTTCATGAGTATCAACAAGCAAAAAGTAATTGCCTTGACATATGTACTTAAAAACCAGGAAGGCAGACCATAGAAATACAGCAGCAATACTAGTTTATCTGTCAAAATAGATGCTTTAGCTATTTCATCCTGGTATCCTGAAATAATGAGAATAAAGTGCATGTCATGGTAGAGGAAGATGAAAAAAATCTGTGGTTAAAAAGCACAAATTGGATGTGAACATTCAATTGCTATCAACCATACCTACTTTCTAATATTCCATTAACTTTCAAGTAAAATGAAGATATACAGATATTTTTAAGTATTAAATTAGAAATGTATATTTATTTCTCACTCTAGTGTCTGTCATATAAGAAGCACTCAATAAATACTAGCTGTTTAATTTTTAATAAATATACTTTATATTTAGGGTATATAGCACATCACTTCTTTAAAGTAGATTACCAAATCATAAATATTTTTCAAATCAAACATCTATTTGATAATGAAAAAGTAGGCATTGCATTGGATATACACTTTAATGTAGAATTTGGCATTGTAGAATAAAACTTTCTTCCTCATAAGTACATAGACTCCACATAAGAAATTCCTGTAGGGTATCAGGCTTTGGTAATATTTGTAATCTACATGTTTTATCATGAGAATATAATTATGTTTATTTAAATGGAGCATGCATAAAAAGTATTATTCCACTTTCTCCTGTGCATAAAATCCAACTCTTTCATAATTATCCAATATACAATGGAATCACATGACTTTGCCTGAATACTCATGACAAGATGATAAAAACAGTTTTGTCTTTCTAATTTAAACAAGATATTGTTTATCAGGCACAGAGGGAACATACCTTAACACAATACAGGTCATATATGACAAACCCACATTTAACATAATACTCAACCGTGAAAAGCTGAAAGCATTTCCTCTTAGATTAGGAACAGGACAAGGATGCCCACTCTCACCACTTTTCTTCTGCATAGTTTTAGGAGTCCTGGTAATAGCAATCAGAGAAGAAAAATAACTAAAGGAATCCAAGTTGGAAAGGAAGAAATAAAACTGTCACTGTTTGCAGATGACATGAACTACACATAGAAAATTGTAAAGACACCACCAGAAAACTACCAGAGCTCATTAAAGAGTTTGATAAAATTGAAGGATACAAAATCAATATACATGAATCAGTTTCATTTCTATACACTAACAATGAAAGATCAGAAAGAGAAATTAAAGAAGCAATCTCATTTACCATCACATTAAATATCATAAACTACCTAGGAATAAACCTAACTAAGGAGGCAAAAGACCTGTACTGTGAAAACTATGACTCTGATGAAAGAAACTGAAGACAGCACAAGCAGATGAAAAGGTGTATGTATTCATGGACTGGAAGAATCAATACTGTTAAAATGACCATCCCACCCAAGACAAGCTACAGATTCAATGCAACCGCTATCAAAATACCAATTGTACACTGTACATTCTTCCCCACAAAATTGTTTACAATAAAAGTATACATAGTGAAAATTAAACTGTTTTAAAAAGTGAAATTTCAGGACTGTGGTCAGATGAAAACAGTAAAAGAATGAATATAAAAGGAGAATGTGAGGGGATGTGATTTTTCTTCAGCGTATATTCTCATTCTCAGTCTAAATAACATGGAGTACTTATTTGAACCCCTTACAAATACCTGATTGTCCCTTTATATAGCCTGATCCTGTCATTTAAAGAGAATGTTATTATTACTAGGTGAGTTACATAATTGTCACTACTTCCTCTAAGTACGTCTTCCTCTAAGTAAGTACTTCCTCTTAGCATGCCTACTAAGTTGCTTCAGTTGTGTCCAACTCTTTGCGACCCCATGGACTGTAGCCTGGCAAGCCCCTGTGTCCATGGGATTCTCCAGGCAAGAACACTGGGGTGGGTAGCCCTGTCCTCCTCCAGGGGATCTACCTGACACAGGGATTTAACCTGTGTTTCTTATGTCTCCTGCATTGGCAGGAGGGTTCTTTACCACTAGTGTTACATGTATAATAATACTGATTTGTTATCTTTCCACCCTTTTCCTCTAAGCCCCACTACACAAGGAAGAGAGAGTAACTACTGACCCTAGGTGTAACCTTCTCTTGTCCTTCATCCTGACCAGCTGACTGGCTGGATCCCACTTTCTTGTTCAGTTTCTGCTAGACCTGTTGGCAGAGGGGTAACTACTTATAAGTTAAGTAGTCACCTAAAAAATTTAAATGTTTTGTTTAAAAAAGTAAATCTTCCCATCACATAGTTTGCTCTTAATAGCATTCCCCCAAATTCATTCTCCACTTCTTCCTTAAAAATAGCATCCACAATATTTACTTGGGCATATGGAGCCCAAGAGTCTACCAACTCTTTCAGCTAAAGTTTGGCCATGAGACTAAGTTATGGGCAGGGGACTCCTGGGAAGTGATCTCAAATGGAGGATGTCCTTCTAGCCTTCCTTTCTTTTTCCTGCTGTCTGGAAAACAGACTTAATGATAGAACTCTGAGCAACTACTTTGGACCTGAAAAAGAACTGAATACTGAAAATAATGCAGCAATAAAATAGATTCCTTGATGATTCCCTTAATTTACCATGCCAACCCTGGACTCCTACCTCCAGATTGCTTTTATATGAAACAGGAATAAAATTATTATTTTGAATTTTTGTCTACTGTAGCCAAACCTAATTTTAACTGAAAAACCCACCACTGTGGGATTTTTGTTTATATTACTGTCAGAATACTTAATATTACAAACTATAACAACAACAACAACAAAACCCCACAAAAGTATAGATGGAAAGTTAAGTACTGATACTTAACTGAAGACTTAAGGGGATCCAAACTACTATTGATTAACTTAAAATCTAAAATTAAAATAAACCCAAGGTCATAATTATTTTTAAAATCATTCATGTGTGTAGTTTTCTAAATTCCATTTCATAGAAGGGAAAGCAAAATATCAGAATCTGTGGTTCATTGATAAACACCTGTTCCCCCTGCAGTCCTGAACGTATTAGGTGACACTTGATGTGGAAGCAGAAGCTCCAAGGAAGAGGGATCAACTGTGAGAATAACATCACAGGAGTTTTACATGTGACTGTTGTTCAAACTCCAAAGGATTAGTCCCAGCTAACAACCACAGAACTGAGATCCTGTTGCCCCAGGGAAAGTAGCTTCTTTAAGGATAGTCATCTAAAAACAGATGGAATTGATCTAGAGCAGTGTTTTGCTCCCAGACAACAGGTCTGGCAGAAACTGAACAAGAAAGTGGGATCCAGCCAGTCAGCTGGTCAGGATAAAGAACAAGAGAAGGTTACACCTAGGGTCAATCTCAAAACTTAAGAAGTTAGCAACTAATAGAGATGGTAGGCAGAACTACATCAGGAAGACAGAAGACCATGAAATAGTTATTGAGGGAAGAAACAGAGGAACAAATGAAAAGAAACAAATGGTAAAACAAATCACCATTTTTTTCAAGCAGCTACCATGATATCTGTTTGCATGAAGCAGAGTGAACAAGGAGGGAAGAGGTATAGAGTGAGCTCTGAGGTCACTAAGAAGGTTGGTGTCTGCATCCTGGCAGATGGAGAGGCATATTTATGATCTGCCTTTGTCATGTGTGCCTTTTAAAAGGATCACTCTAACTATGGAAGAGGATGCCTTAAGGGAGAACCAATTTGTATTTAGCCTTTTATGATACTGAAGCAGTGGAGGGAAATAATGAGGGCTTCAACTAGGGGAGATGAGGTAAAACGGAAGAAGAATGAGCCTTTTCAAGACGTAGTTAGATGTCAGAATCAGCACAGCTGGAGACCTGAGCTGTAGGGAGCAGGGAGAAGAATGGTATGAACCAAGCTGGCACTGTAAGAGCCAGTGCCCTTGTTCAGTGGGTTTGCAGACGGTACTGCCATGACTGAAATAGAAAATATTGGAGGAAAATCAGGTTCAGTGGGAAATAACAAATTCTGGGTTTGGTAGAGTTTTGTCTTTTTGAGTAAATCTCAGAAGAGCATTTTGGACTCTAGATACATTAAACTCAAAGCATAGCATGGCAACCCACTCCAGTATTCTTGCCTGGAAAATCTCATGGCCAAAGGAGCCTGGCAGGCTATAGTCCATGGGGTTGCAAAGAGTCAGACACGACTGAGTGACTTCACTTTCTTTCACTTTACTTCATAACACTGTAAGAAAAAAAATCAGTTGACTAAAACGTAGGCCACATTATTATGAGGTTAATAAAAATAACCTTTATTTTTAGGTTATTGTTACTATTATCAAAAAACTCCACAAAATCCAGTTTATCCACTGGACATCATTGACCATATACTTAAGTGATAAAAGTTGAAATGATCCAGGGGCCACATTTGCCAACACTACTCCTTCCGTCTTCAGGACTATAACATCAAGGAATGAGACTGCACGGTTCCCAGACAGGATCACTAGACTAAAGTAGACTTTGGGTATGTTTTTAGACAGATAAACATCCTGAGAATGCTCACTAGGTACATAGAGACAGAGTTTGAAAAATCAAACTGGTGAATTAAGGTAGCTGAGCAATATATAAATCATATGTATAATGTTGAGAACTATAAGTACTATTTCAATAAGCCTTTAATCTCAGGGTATGACCTTGTATTTGGGAAATTTAAAGCTAGAGTTTTAAACTCATCTCCTTACAGGTTGCACAACCACAGAACACCACTGACTCCACATGAGGAACTGAAAGTAATTCTAATCTGCAAGTAAAACCAAACTTTTAAAAACTGCTTTAAAAAATAAAATCCCTGGGTGAGGAACTCTTGCCAATTTCTGAATTGGTTATCCCCAGGAGGTTTATTTACCCAGGGGTTAGGAAGAACAGTCCTATGCACATCATTTCGTTTTATGCTACTGCTTGTTAGCGTATGTTTTTGCTTCTTCTGCATTTCAACTCTGTTTCTGCCAAAAAACTAACACATCCCTACTCCTCCCCCCGCCCCACCCCAGCTTGTCCTTAGAAGGCTTCTTCCCAGTCAGAGATGGGATCAGATCACAGACTGAGATAGGGAAGGAAGCCTGATGACACCCACCTTGGCTTATTCCTTAGTAGGAGTTTGCTGGCTCTCTACCTAGTACTGGGCCTCTCTGCCAGGAATTAGGCCAGATTCCTTTAGGTTGTAAAGTAAATTGAACCTCACTTTTGTCTGGGCAGCATTTTAAGTTTTTATTAACCCTTCTTTTTAAATTACTATTTTTTTAAACTATGGTTCTTTTGAGGTTTTGACTAAATTTCAGTATTATGTATTTTATGATCTTGGTTCAAAATAAGTAAATAATAAAACCAAAGTTTTGAATTTTAAAAGGAGTAGATTTGTTTCTGGGACTGGATCTGCCTCTAGCTATGTCATAGCTAGTTATGTCTAGCTATGACATAACAGATAAGTCGTTCTGTTTTTCTTGTTTTTTCCTCTGTAATTTGAAAATGTGAGTTTTAGTATAGCTTTGCGGCTGTGAAAGTCTTTGATTCCACATGTGTGCTGTCATTTCAGTCTTGTCCGACTCTTTGCAACCCTGTAAATAGTAGCCCGCCAGGCTCCTCTGTCCATGGGATTCTCCAGGCAAGAATACTGGAGTGGGCTGCCATGCACTTCTCCAGGGGATCTCCCACCCAGAGATTGAACCCATGTCTCCTGCATTGGCGGACAGGTTCTTTACCACTAGCACCACCTTGCAAGCCCTTGATTCCATGTAATATAATGCAAAAAAAGAAATGTGTAAATCAAGTTTTTCCAAGGACTGCAGTGACCATTTGTAAAAGATTATAATTTCCTTGGGAGTTTTTCCCCTCTTTCATATAATACTTTCTGGTATCTGCAATTACAGGGCAAGCACCATTACGCCTTTGCTTTAGAATAAATTCTGAGTTTTTTCCCCTCATTGGGGCCCTTTTGAATTCTTACCACCACATGTTTCTCTGTGATTTTTATTACTTGTCTCACAAGGCTGTTGTACTTTTTTAGTCGATAGCTATTATCCAACTCTCCCATCAAAGGTAAAGAAACCTCTTCTGTGGAACTAGCTCTTTACCCCTCTGGCCTTCAACTCCATCATAAGTAGCAATACAAGTAACTCATCTTTTAGTCATTTATATTTAAAGATGAGAAGTTCATGCTCTTTTAGCTGATGATGACTCACAGAACTTTGGGGAAGGCCGGCTGAAAAGCAACTGTCCCTGAAATAGATTTTTGCTCATATCCTGTCCAGATGATGGCAGTGTTTTCTTGTTTAAATAAGTTTCCCCCTTGGCCCTGCTTTGCTAGAAAATAATTAAATATACATTAGATAGGCTAGAAGGGAAGAATCAAGCGGAATTAATACTGAAAATCTGCTCCTATGTTCTTTTTACAAGTTATTTGAACATCTCCTTTTCTCTAAAATTAATATAGTTATGAAAGTGAAGTTGCTCAGTCACGTCCAACTCTTTGCGACCCCGTGGACTGTAGCCTAGCAGGCTCCTCCGTCCATGGAATTCTCCAGGCAAGAATACTGGAGTGGATTGCCATTTCTTTCTCCAGGGGATCTTCCCGACCTAGGGATCAAACCCGGATCTCCTGCATTGCAGGCAGACGCTTTACCCTCTGAGCCACCAGGGAAGGCCAATATAGTTATAGAACCTGCCTATGTAACATTGTGATGCTGATTAAATGAGATAAAACAGAGTCTGACAAATAAAAAGCACTGAATGAATGTTATCTACTGTCATTAAATCATCTTCAAATATAATTAAAAAGTTATCATGATAAACTTATCAGTCTTGCACTAGCAAAGGAAATCTTTATACGTTTTTCTTTTCTTTCTTTCTTATTTTTTTTAAGGCAGAGTGGGGACTAGCTTGGGGGTGGGGTGGGGGTGGCCAGGCACTCTCTGCCCAGAGGAAAAGATGTTTGTGGTTTCTTTGAGTGACAGCCAGACATTCACTACATGGAACAGGATCAGAAGAAACCTTTATAATTTCATCTCTAAAATTTGTTAGTGTTATTTCCCTTTGAGAAGTTACATTATTCCTTTGATAATAAATACATAAACCTCTTTGAATCGACTAAAAGCATCAGAAGATTCTTGGGAATGTAAGGAAAAGGGTGCAGAATTTAAAAGATTAGTATCCTGGAAAACTGATTAATAAGGGAGAAGATGGAAAAAAAAAAAAAAAAGAAACTCTGTACTTAGTTAAATAATTAGTAATGCAATGAAGGAAATGTTCAAAAAATAGAATAAAACGAATATTCAAATTGTCAGGATTTTAGACTACAGCAGTACAGAAAGATTAAGGGAAGATGAACAAAAAGCTCAGTGAAATCTTACCATATCCTTCTGAAGTTATTCACACTTCTCAGTTAACACTTTCAGGTCCTTATCTTATGCTTGTCTCCCAGACTTGTCTGTATTTATAATTAAAGTAGAAGCCAAATTTTATTCACTATTATATTTCCAGTACCTAGCTCTATCACAGTAGGTGATCAATAAATATGAGCTGACATGAAATAGAAATATGTTACAGAGGCTGATAGAAACCTCCTCCTTAACACTACTACTGAAGAAATTTGGAAGTGTTATTAATAGCAAACAAAATTTAGAATTTATGAAATTGGAATTGATTGAAAAATAAAATATCCTGCAAGCAGATAATTACTGATACATTTATTTTAAAATATTATCATGTAATACTTAGTTGGTACTGAAGATACATGTGTGAAGAATTTACTTCTAGCCCACATTCTCAGGGAGCTTACAATCTAGGAAGAGAGACTATGCAAATAACAATTTAATTAATGGAGATAAATGTTCTGAAATAAAAGTGCATCATACTTTGAGATGTGTAACTGGGTCTGGAGCAGTGGTGAGGGGACAATTTGTGACATTTAAGTTTAAGGATGAAGTAAGCATTAGTCAGGGAAAAACTGGTGGGTAGAAGGTAATTTCAGGCAGAAAGAATAGCTGATACAAAGACTTTGAGGAAGTAAAGAGTTTAACATACTCCCACAATGGAAAGAGTCGGATGTAGCTGAAATATAGTAAGCAAAGAGAAGAGAGTGGATGGTGGATGAGTTAAATAGTCATGGACAGTTCATATAGACATAGTAGGCCAGTAGGAATAAAGGAGTCTCTGGATTGTGATTTGGGCAAGCCAGATTGATGTGCCTTTTGAAAACAAGATTGAGGGGAAAGGAGGGAGTAGTCTTTAGTTTTGGAGTCATTCAGTGTAGATGATGAGAGTGCATCCAAGGAGTGATGTCAAGTGGGCAGCTGGACGTTTGCCTTTGTGCTTCCATTCGATACCTCAGTTCTTTACTGTTGTGCAATCTTCCTGAGGTTCCAGCCATGTTCATCTATTTTCTATGGCAGAGGAAAGATACTGAAGCCCTTGAAGGTGAGAAGGGTGTTATAATATTTTACAGAGCAATATTAATATATTGAGAATTTTGTTTTTCCTTATTGGATCATGGGTATGATGTAATTGAGAGAGGCAGCAAGTAAAAAAGGAATGGAGAAGATGAAAGACTAAAAATGGAACCCTGACTATGAATATAGAAGATCTATACTCATACTCTATATTTGTTAATTTTAGGGTCACTCCTTATATTTAGTTTTTACAAGTGGATTTAGAAATACAAATGACTGTGACAAAGAAGGAAACAGACTAAAAAAGAAAAATGCTTTACATAATTTTCTTGACTTTACTTCCAGGGACATGTAAACAACCTCCAGAAAACTTTCCCAGCTCCCTTCCAGATATTTTTTTTTTCCCTTTTTCTCTTTCTTTTCTTTTTATAATCTTTTCTCGTCTTTTTTCCCTCTTGGTTTCCTCACTTTCAAATAATTTCAGCAGATGAGAGGATACTGTGAGCACTAGTAAAATGGGGGGGGAATGGGCTATTTTCTTTTTTTCTATTTTTAGTTTTGGGTGGTAAAATATTGTTATCTTATAATTTTGTTATCAATTTTGCTTTCATATTAATGATATGAGAGATCAGGTAAGTGGTACACATATACCAAAGTATATTCCTAAACTTCCCCTAAGTGTCTAAATTTTACTCAAATTAAGTACAAAAGGGCAAATCATGTAAAAAAAAAAAAAGATAAATTGATCTGGAAAAATTTGCCAAAAGAAAAAATTGCTGAGAGATGTTTTTCGTGAGACAGAAATTACTGTAGATTATTAAAGACAATAGAAAACTCGTACTGTATAGTTACTACTTCCTCCGGTTCAGAAAATATGTAAATCTTTTCCTATACTTCATTTATCAGAACTTTAATGCGAGAGGTATAAATATCATCTTCATAATTGTAAGGAGGTTTTTGTAGTACAGTAAATTTGAAAACCATGTTATACCATACTCCTTTGTGTAGCTTCAAAACATGTACGAACATCTGAAGGCCCCTGACAACTGTGCAGCTAAGTGACCTATTTAAAGCATCCGAGCATCTCTAAAACTTATTCAAACCCCAAACACTATGTTCTCAGCACAGCTTTTAGTATCCTACAGAATGGCAGTCCATGACAGACTAGTCTGGGTAAACTTACCTAAGTCAATGAGGAAACATTTCCTATTTTAAGAAGTGTCCATAGTAAGAGGTTCTGAGATTTCTTATTCATTTTTGTATTTTATAGTCTTCAGAATTATGGAGCCCTACCTGATACTTAAACTGACATAAATATCAATCTTATTTTCCCCAAATTCTTACTTTCTTAATCAGAAATATCTAAGCATTTATTTCCTCTCAGAATGACACTTTGAACAACCAAAGAATATGTTAAATCATGTGTGTACCTTCTCTGATAGACAGAGTGCCTGAAGAACTATGGATGAAGGTTTGTAACATTTGTATATTGTACAAAAATGAGGAGGCAACGATCAAGACCATCCCCAAGAAAAAGAAATTCAACAAAACAAAATGGTTGTCTGAGGAGGCCTTACAAGTAGATGTGAAAAGAAGACAAGTGAAAGGCAAAGGAGAAAAGGAAAGATATATCCATTTGAATGCCGAGTTCCAAAGAATAGCAAGGAGAGATAAAAAAGCCTTTCTCAGTGATCAATGCAAAGAAATAGAGGAAAATAATAGAATGAGAAAGATTAGAGATCTCTTCAAGAAAATTTCTAATCTCAAGAAAATTAGAGATACCAAGGGAACATTTCATGCAAAGATGGGCACAATAAAGGACAGAAATGGTATGGACCTAGCAGAAGCAGAAGATATTAAGAGGAGGTGGCAAGAATACATGGAAGAACTGTACAAAAAAAATCTTCTGCTTCTGCTTTATTAACTATACCAAAGCCTTTGATGTGTGGATCACAACAAACAGTGGAAAATTCTGAAAGAGATGAAAATACCAGACCACCTGACCTGCCTCTTGAGAAATCTGTATGCAGGTCAGGAAGCAACAATTAGAACTGGACATGGAACAACAAACTGGTTCCAAGTCAAGAAAGGAGTACTCGAGGCTGTATATTGTCACCCTGCTTATTTAACTTATATGCAAATACATCATGAGAAATGCTGGACTGGATAAAACACAAGCTGGAATCAAGATTGCCGGGAGAAATATCAATAACCTCAGATATGCAGATGACACCACCCTTATGGCAGAAAGTGAAGAACTACAGAGCCTTTTGATTAAAGTGAAAGAGGGGAATGAAAAAGTTGGCTTAAAACTCAACATTCAGAAAACAAAGATCATGGCATCCGGTCCCATCACTTCATGGCAAAGAGATGGGGAAACAGTGGAAACGGTGACAAACTTTTTTGGGAGGCTCCAAAATCACTGCAGATGGTGATTGCAGCCATGAAATTAAACAATGGTTACTCCTTGGAAGAAAAGTTATGACCAACCTAGACAGCATATTAAAAAGCAGAGACATTACTCTGACAACAAAGGTCCATCTAGTCAATATGGTTTTATAGAAAGCTGAGCACAGAAGAATTGATGCTTTTGAATTGTGCTGTTGGAGAAGACTCTTGAGAATCCCTTGGAGTGCAAGGAGATCCAACCAGTCCATTCTAAAGGAAATCAGTCCTGAATATTCATTGGAAGGACTGATGCTGAAGCTGGAACTCCAGTACTTTGGCCACCTGATGTGAAGAAGTGACTCATTTGAAAAGACCCTGATGCTGGGAAAGATTGAATTCAGGAGAAGGGGAGACAGAGGATGAGATGGTTGGATGGCATCAGCAGCTCAATGGACATGAGTTTGAGTAAACTCTGGGAGTTGGTGATGGACAGGGAGGCCTGGCGTGCTGCAGTGTACGGGGTCGCCAAGAGTCGGACATGACCGAGCAACTAAACTGTACCTTCTCTATTTTGAAAAGACTTTATTAACTTTTAACACTCCATGGTGTCCAATTTCTACTTATTAAATATTTTATTATTATTATTTTATAAAAAATAAAGGTTTAGGGTATAGTCACATTCCATACTTTCATTGAATTTGAGTTTAGCACGTGAAAAATAAGATATATGAAAACTAGACAATATTTTGTAAACCATTAAAATATATGGAAAAAAAAACAACTAAAATCCAAATCTGCCTTTTCTCTGTTTCATTTTATTGCAACATTTTATCTGAGATTTCTATCAGTTAAGAAAATTCATCAAATGAGGATCTTTTGCTAATTGAGTAACAATATTGTGAAACTTTCAATGCACAGCAGATGGCATATTTTAACATAAGTCATAAGTGGACTATTCTTGACTCAGAATATTTTTGCAATAACTGACATAATCCCTTTCCCCTAAAAGATATGACATCAACATTTCCCCCCCCAACACACACACACAAAATCAGACCAGAAAATGTTTACCAACATAATCTAAATTATATTAGGTTGTATGAAGTAAATATCAGTGTCCATTAGTAAACTAAAATCTCTTTTCCATTTTCATTTTAATAACTACATTTATAAATTTACATGTAAAACTCTTAAAGTTAATAGTTCCTCTCTTTTCTAGTTGTATGTTCTAGTATTGAAATACAATAAACATTTTAAAATAGCTCCAATTACTAATTCAAATTAATAATGCAATTAAATATAAAACCCCAAATTCTTAACCTTCAGTGTGAGTTGCACAATTTGTATAAACACTTTAAATCTCTGGATGATACTGATAAGCCTTCAAAAAGAGAATGGACTATAAAATATTAATAATTATATGATTGGGATATTATCATGTGAAAACATTGTAGAATAAAGGATATACAAATATTAATGACAAGATATTGCCGATGCCTTCAAGGAATTTAAACTGAGCGGAGGTAGAATGCATATTGAAAACAAAGCAGAAGGTGTCCAGTGACTTTCTAGCAGAAATATTGCAGGCCAGGAGAGAGTGCCAAAATACATTTAAACTGATGAAGGGAAAAATCTAAAACCAAGAATACTCTACTCAGCAAAGCTGTCATTTAGATTTGAAGAAGAAATAAAGAGGATTACAAACAATCAAAAGCTAAAAGAATTCAGCCGCACTGACTTTACCACAGCATGAAAGGAATTTCCCTAAGGGGAAAAGTCGGGGGAGAAGAGGGAGAGATGTACAGAAAGAGTAATGGAAACTTATATTACCATATGTAAAATAGATAGCCAATGGCTCAGGAAACTCAAACCGGGGCTCTGTATCAACCTAGAGGGATGGGATGGGAGGGAGATGGGAGGGAGGTTCAAAAGGGAGGGGATATATGTATACCTGTGGGTTATTCATGTTGAGGTTTGACAGAAAACAGCAAAATTCTGTAAAGCAATTACCCTTCAAAAAAATTAATTAATTAAAAACAACAACAACAAGAAATAATAGAAAAGGTCAATGAAGCTAAGAGTTGGTTGTTTGAAAAGTTAAATAAAACTGATAAACCTTTAGCTAGCTTCATCACTTCACTTCATGGCAAATAGATGAGGGGAAAGTGGAAACAGTGACATTTTATTTCCTTGGGCTCCAAAATCACCGCAAACGGTGACTACATCCACAAAATTAAAAGATGCTTGTTCTTTGCAAGAAAAGCTGTGTCAAACCTAGATAGCATATTAAAAAGCAGAGACATCACTTCGTCAACAAAGGTCCATCTAGTCAAAGCTATGGTTTTTCCAGTAGTCATGTATGGATGTGAACGTTGGACCATAAAGAGGGCTGAGTGCCAGAGAATTGTTTTCAAACTGTGGTGCTGGAGAAGACTCTAAGAGTCCCTTGGACAGCAAGGATATCAAACCAATCAATCCTAAAGGAAATAAACTCTGAATATTCTTTGGAAGGACTGATGCTGACTCTCCAATACTTTGGCCACCTGATGGGAAGAGCTGACTCATTGGAAGAAACCATGATTCTGGGAAAACTGAAGGCAGGAAGTGAAGGTGGTGACAGAGAATAAGATGGTTGGATGGCATCACTGACTCAGTGAACATTAGTTTCAGCAAACTCCAGGAGACAGTGAAGGACAGGGAAGCCTGGAGTGCTGCAAGTACATGGGGTCACAAAGAGTCAGACCCAACTCAGCGACTGGACAATGAATAACAAGATTCATGAAGAGAAACATAATGATTTTTCCAAATCAATAAAATCAGAAACAAAAAAGGAAAAGTTACCATAAATACCACAGAAATACAAACAGTAAGAGATTACTATGAACAATTATATGCCCCCAAAAATGCACAACCTAAAAAAATGGATAAATTCCGAGAAACAGACAATCTCACAAGACTGAATCAGGAAGATATAGAAAATATGTACAGATAAATTACCAGTAATGACTATGAATCAGTAATAAAAATCAACATCTGAACAAACAAAAGTCTAAGACCAGATGGCTTCCATGTGAAGTCTACCAAACATTCAAACAATTAACACTTACCCTGCTTAAATTATTCCCAAAAAAAGAAAGGGCAGGAACACATCTGAAGTCATTCCATGACCAGATAAAGACACCATGAGGAAAAAAAAAAAAGAACTTGCTCTTTATAGTGCGTTTGTGCGTGCATGCTCAGTCGCGTCAGTCATGTCCGACTCTGGCATCCTATGGACTGTAGCCTGCCATTAAACACACATCTCCTGCGTCTCCTGCATTGTAGGCGGGTTCTTTACTCACTGAGCCACCTGGGAAGCCCGTTCTTCATAGTACTATAAAATGCTTCTGAATTACCTTACATATAGTTTTATCTTAAAGTTATTAATACTTTTAAAATCAGCTTTCCCAAACAACACATGCAATAGAGATATTTGCAAATTCATGAACCAAAAGAAAAATTTATACTGGCTAAAATAAGACTTTTAATATAAGTTATACATGAAAGTGGTGTAACTTGGTGAAATGATGTGGAAAGCACATCTAGGGCTGTGTAGATTAAGGATGGTGCCTGTGCAATGTAATAATGGAGTGAAAGAAAGTGAAGTTGCTCAGTCATGTCCGACTCTTTGCGACCCCATGAACTGTAGCCGACCACGTTCCTCCATCCATGGATTTTCCAGGCAAGAGTACTGGAGTGGGTTGCCATTACCTTCTCCAGAGCATCTTCCCGACCCAGGGATCGAACCCGGGTCTCCCACATTGTAGGCAGATGCTTTACCGTCTGAGCCACCCGGGGAAGTTCTAATGGAATAGAATGGCAATAAAACTCCTGGATTAAAACACTGAGGAATTGCAAACCAAGGTGATTCTATTCAGAACACTGACAAACGGTGACTAATTAAAGCATTATAATTTGTAAGAGTAAATAAATACATTATATTAAGAAGCCAGCAAAAATATTGTCCAAGCTCTCCTTCTCAGATTCCAGATATTATCACAACTTTCTCACTTGCTCTCTCACTTCACTGAGTATCCTATTATAATACCATCTCTCAAAGGAGCTTTTCTGGACTATTCTACTTAAAATAGCACAATATAGGTTTAGGATGAAATGGAGTTTTAGAAAAGAGAAAAAATAAAAAATTAGAAAAATTAACAATATATACATTTGAAATGTTCTTATTGACACCAAAAATGAGTGAATACATATATTCTACTTGGATCATAACCATTAAAAAGATTAAATATTTTATAATGGGCTCTAGAATTAGATATACTAATCACCACTTGAGATGAGAATTTATGCCAGAAAAATTGGTAAAGCAACCTTTTTGAGGGATAGATAGTATAATATAACTTGAAATAGTCAATGGTGTTATAGAACTCTTTTTGGTTAGACCAATTGATAATTAGTTCTTCCAATTTTGCCTCCAATTTGAATGAAACGAGTGAATTTGATTCATATTTATTCTGAATTTAATGTATACATTGAAGATAAATTCTAAAGTGATTAATTGACTTATAATACCCTTTGTAATATATAGTAACATAGTAAAGGAATTCAGATGATCATTCATGACAACTTGTATCAGAGCATCACTCTAGCAAATATGAAGAATGAATAATTATATTTTGCAGTGGAAGAAACTGAAGTCCATAGAAATTAACAGTTTACTGAAGATCACTGATATTACCATAGATAGAAGTTGTAACAGAATAATAACTTTTGTCTTGGTTCTATACACAAGTTATATGATCTTTTTTGCAATTAAGCATATATAATTTCTGTCAATGAGATCATTGTTGTTTGTTTTCTGCATTAACCCCAGAGCAGATCCAAATATGTCCACTTATATAACTAAAATGAAGAGAGCATTTTGATAAAATATTTTATTAATAATAATAAGCATGGTTATAAAAATAACAACTTTATTAACTACAGAAAATTTATATACACGTCATAACCACAGTGTTCCCCTTTGGGTAAGCATCCAGCTATACCACTCAATAGGCAGCTTATCTATTTCCTATTTACATACAAGACAAACAGTAATAACATCCACAGTATTCCATTTTCAGTTTCCTAAAGACAGAAACTTTCTGTGCAAATGGAAGTGAACCTACTGAAAACCACACTGTCAATATTTATAGGGTCCAGAGAATTTTAACTTTTTTTATATTAGCAAATTCTTAGTTCAAAATTGTTGAATACTTAAAGATAAATTCTTTTGGATTTTATTATGAAACATAATTTATTTACATAAAGATTATATTTCATTCAAATTAACTTTATTTCTCAAATGAGTTTGTCTATATATATGGGGTATAATTGATTGAAAGTAGTTCTTTTTTGGACTATGTCAATTTAAAATATTTTTAGTGTGAGTTTATTAAAATTCTTCACCACATGATCCCTATATTGCAAAGCCAGTATTTTTTTTTTTAATGTTTAGAAAAAGCAAGAAAATTCCTGACAGCAATTTCTTATTTCTTGACAGTGTTTTTTTCAAGAGAATGTTGTGGCTATAACATTCACTTTCTACAGTACCATTGGTACCAACAAGAAATATTCACAGGAATAAGTGAAATACAATTTTGTTATCACATGTCATTATTGTTATTTTTCTTGCCCTCCAGTGTCTCACATTTCCCATAGTTTGAAACACTTAGATAGCAAGCAAGAGCCTGTTAATACTAGAGATTCACTCAATATAAACCATTTTACTGAGGACCTGCCCACAGCAGATAGGTAAAAGTCATTACACATTTCACAATAAAATTAAAGAAGTACACAAAAGGATTATCATTCCTTCTGCACGGCAGAGGCATTATGACAAATATTTTAATTTTACATTACTATTCCTGGTAGACATAAGAAAATGTCCACAATTATAACAGCACATAACCATTATTCAAACAGCCAAAATAAAAATGTCATTGAAAACTTCTAATTTAAAGATTTTTTTTCCATGACTCAAATGAAATGGATTTTTACAAAATTGGATTTTTTATTTTTTATTAAGAAAAAAGAATGCCCAGGAAATAGTATTTTTCACCAGAGAAAAATGACATGGTTATTCCCTGTTGCACCACCTAAAATAACATGGGTCTTGTTCATCTTGCTTTTATATCTATTCCACCAATCTCCTATAAAAAGGAAACTCCCAAAGAAAAGAACTGCTTTTTACACGTCTGATAGTTATTGGTGGTCTTGTTTTATCCTTATTAAAATGGAAAACACTGAGTTCAAAACATCTATAAAGTCTGCTTCATTTTGTATCTATGTCATCTCTACCCTCAGTGGAAATTTAGAGGAAAAGACATAAAAGAAATATTTTTAAATGTGAGTATTTAAAAGAATTGCAATTTAGTAAGTGTTTTACAAATATAATTAATATGTGACAATAAAATTTTGTCATTTAGCGAGAAGAAACTGAAAAATACTTTAATATCTAGACAATTTACCTTGGAAATTTCTGTTTGATTATAATGGTATATTACGTAAGGGAGAGAAAAATACAATACACTGTTATGTACTAGCAACTTGTTGGATTTCTCTTCACTGTCACCGTTTCTTGATACCAGCACATATATTATTACAAAAAATAAAGAAAATGGCACAATTTCGAAAAGAATTTTGGATTTGCTGCCCATAATCTGAACTAAGTTCTTGAGTAAAATTAAAACCATTTTACTCAAGATTGAACAGTGTCTTCTGGAATTTTTAGAGCATCATTTGGATCCGTGGCCTTAACTGAGATCATCCAAAAGAAACAAGTCAGAGAAATGAACGTACTAGATTCAAAATGTTCAAATAATTATTTTTAAAGAATTTTTATACAGGAATATTTTGTGAAACTTCAGAACATATAATAATTACTCTTTGTTATTTCTTGACAAATACATGATCTTTAGCTAATCATGACTAATACAATAATAAATATGGTCTGGTTATTATCATACAGAATACAAAATCTGAAATTTCCCATGCATTAGGAAAGATCTATGTAAAATTAAGTAAGATAAAATAAAGGTATTTTGATAAAATACCTCATTCAGCAGATTTAACTGTACTTTAAAAAATAATCGAATACAGAGTTTAGACAAACTAGTTCCTTTCCTTTTACATTTTTTCCTTTACTTGAGTAAAGTTTGATTAGACTAAAACATCTCCAGTTAGACAAAGTTATTTTTATTTCTTTCTTCAATATATATTTTAATGCATAATTTGGTGAAAGGCTATTTACAAATTTTAGAGACATGGGAATTTTCCTCTTACATATTTGCTTTTAAGTTAAAGAAGATGAGAAAGAAGCCAATCACAGCAGCAAGTCTTAGACTTAGATCCTTAAATACATCTTAAGGACCATAACACTTTTAAATTTCAATTAGTTATCTCTCACGTTTTTAACTACTTTAGGAAAAAAGATCTAAAAATACCTTGCATAAATAAGTGTCCCTAAATTTGAAAGAAAGAATACTAATAAACAAATAGCCTATTCCCTTTAAGAATCAGAAACTATCTAAAATAACTTGGATAATAAATATACGTAAGCACCTAGGTTAGGTGTTATTTAACTCTGTGTGTTATGACCACACCTCAATTGCCAAGGAGTAGAGGTCATCTGCAGATTATATGGAGGATGATCTAGTCACTTCTATCTTGCACTTTTCCTTAATATTCCTACTAGTCTTTAGAATTTTTTAAATATTTTTCTTAAGGAAAAACTATAAATATACAATTTCAGCATATTTAGGGATTACATTAGATACACCACAGTTTGAACTGTAGTGTATGCACATGTGTACCCATGTATTTGCATATAGGTATATGTTTTTGTAAAAAGTATATGTACCAGTATTACAGGATACATGATGAGGAGAAATGAATGAACTATAATGTATAGCATATTAAAGGTAATATAATTTAATATAGAGTTACAGTTTAAGGACACAAGATATAAATTGTTTTTGTGAGGTTGAAATAATGTTTAACTTATGGTTTATTTATTATTATGAAACTAACCTTGGAAAGCAGCTGAGAGAAATTAATTGATCTTTTCCATTGTATCTTTAGCATCCAGCAATTATACCTTTGCATTTTTTAGTTCATTCAAGTATCTTCAGGAGATATGTTACTACACTTGCATGTACCTTAATTCACTTCAACATTTACAAAATAACACTGACAAACAAAACAACAGCAAACGCCCATAAATATTAATGAGTATCTTAACAAACATGACACTCAAGTAGTTGTCTCAGGATTTTTAAGTTACATTTTAATTCCATGTACTCCAAAATCTTCTTGTAAAAGAGACTTGTGTTATTGGAAGCTTCAGACAGTTATACCAGCTACGACTGTGGGGCCTTATACGTTAATATGATTTTGTGTATCCATTTTGCATAATATGCCACTCGGACAAAAATACCAGGACGGTTTGGAATGGCACAGCCACGACCAGGAACAATGACACCAAGAACCATTCTCATTTTATGTTGTTCACAAACAAGTGGGCCACCATAATCTCCCTAGGAAGAAGACATCAATAATAACAACAAAGTATTATTTTAGAAATAAAAATGAACAAATCATTAGCATTTCATATATCAATTTATATCTCGAATATATATATATGTAAAAAAGAGAATAACTTCAACTAAAATATGAAGACATTCAATTGATGTACTAAACCATTGGTTGTCTTTCTATTAGACAACTCAAGACTGAGATAAGTACAAAGGTTCAATAGTGTTCTATCATGTGTAGTAATCATTTAAGAATGATTTGTCTTTTCTAAAATAGTCACTCATATTTTAAAGTGGTTTTTGCTTTTGTTCCATGCAGACTAATTAATACATAACCACTGATAGCTTTTTAAGAAAGTAGATTTTATATTCATTCTGGTTTTCTTCTGGTGTTCTGAGTATGTTCAATATAGAAAAAATGGAAAATATAGACAAATACAGTATCAAAAAAACCTCACCTGTAATCATACAGTTTAAATGATTAAGCCACATTAACTTTTATCTAATTTCTTCCCTTCTCTCAACCCTGCCCCCAAAATGATTTTAACAAGTTAAACAAAAACTTGTAGGCAGTAAAATAATTCTATTTACTGTTTAGAAATTGCTTTTCTGGGCCTAAAGAAGGAATGTTCCTGCACTTACTGTTAGTATTAGTAGTTAACAGTTATATTTATATTCGTCTTACTCTTTGTGGAAAGGTTGTATGGTAACCCTGTTGTATGATCATATCTTCATAAGTAATAGATGAAAGATGAATAGATTGATAAAAGGATTTACATGTATATTTTTTTAATATAGATGTTATGTTTATACCATTGTTGTATGTCATCATTAAAATGTGCTGCATCACTTTTTTTGTGCCATACAGCCTCCTGGGATTGTAGTGACTGACTTTTGGCATCTTTGTATCTAGAAGAGTGCTTGGGACTATCTTCATTTTCCCCCAACAGTGATGAGATAAACTAAACTACTGCAAAATTTAATTCTGTAATACAAGTAGAAAGAAGAGAGCTATCAACATTCTATGATAGATAAAATCAAGGTGGGGGTGACACAGAAGATAAAATACTAAGGAAAATAGTTTATTCAAAGAGACTTGATGCAGATGTACAGAAGGGACTTGTGGACACAGCAGGGGAAAGAGAGGATGGGACAAACTGAGAGAGCAACGTTGACACACACACACTACCATGCATAAGATAGATAGCTAGTGGGAAGCTGCTGCAGAGCACAGGGAACTTAGCTTGGCATCTGTGATTACCTAGAGGAGCAGGATGGGGTGGGGTGGGTAGGGATATATGTATACTTATAGCAGACTCATGTTGTTGTACAGTAGAAACCACAACATTGAAAGGCAATTATCCTTTGATTAAAAATAAATGAATAAATAACCCACAAAAAAGTGCAATGAAGTGAAAGTCTTCTGAAGGCCAAAATTCATCATAAACAATGTTCAAATAAAGCCACAGATTGAAAGAACATTTGAAACTCCTATAAATCAATTTGAAAAAGTAAATGACTTAACAGATAAATTTGCAAATGAATGAAAAAGTAATTACAAAGTATGATGAAAATAGGAACAGATGCTTAAATATGTGAGCAATAAAATCTGATCAAACAAAAATGAGATAAATTTTGAACTGGCTTCCCTGGTGGCTCAGACAGTAAGGAATCTGCCTGCAATGCAAGAGTTCTGGGTTTGATCCCTGGAGCAGGAAGATGCCCTGGAGTGGAAATGGCTACCCACTCCAGTACTCTTGCCTGGAGAATTCCATAGACAGAGGGCTACAGTCCATGGGGTCATAAAGAGTTGGATGTAACTGAGTGACTAGCACTTTCACTTCTTCATTTGTACCAAAATATTAAAAATTGACAATACTGAGTCTTAGCAATGGGAAAAGGGGATTTCTTTTTCATATAGTGTTTCTGGAAGAATAATTGATATAAACTTTTGAGGGCAATTTGACAGAATGTATAAATTCTCTAAATTTGCTTTAATGTTGTCATTCCATGTTAAGAATCTATCCTAAAGAACTTATGATTCAGACACATGCAAAAAGATTTCTCTATAGGAATGTCAGTTTTGCTGTGTGTTTAGTCTCTTAGTCGTGTCCAACTCTTTGCAACCCCAAGGAGTGTATTCCACCAGGCTCCTCTGTCCATGGGGATTCTCCAGGCAAGAATACTGGAGTGAGTTGCCATGCCCTCCTCCAGGGGATCTTCCCAATGCAGGGATCGAACCCAGGTCTCCTTAAATGCAGGCGGATTCTTTACCATCTGAGCCAAGAGGGATAGCTCTGCTAATAGTAGCAAATGATTAGAAACTAATAACTGAACTGAAGTATTCAATAAAGAGTAGGGGTTAATTTTTTAATTAAAAATAAAAAGAGGATATATGCATACATATAACTGGTTGACACTGCTGTACAGCAGAAATTAACACATTATAAAGCAGCTATATTCCAGTGATTTTTTTTAAAGACTTGATTAAACTCTGCCACATGAATTTATCTGGTTTTTAAATTAATGCACCAGTGTTCACTGATACAAATTGTTCAAGTCAATTACATTTTTAGAGACTTTCATTAAATGTGATACTATTGCTATCCTACAAATGTTTAAGAGATTTCTTTTTCAAGTGTTTAGATTTCAGTGGTCTGGGTGATTAAATTATCATTTCAAATAACAGTGATATAAAAAAATTAAGCATTTTTAAGAAGTGGCTGCATCAATTTGAAGTAAATGGATAAAAAATAGCAAATATGTGATAATATGATAAATTTTTCAGTGCTAAAGTTAGGAATCTAAGAGTATATAGATGATAAACCAGATTACAGGCTATCCAGAAGAGCAATTGTCAAAGTAATAATGGCAGTAGAACTTGAATAAGTGTAAACTTCCTAACTATCTCAAAGACTTGGTTTAGCTCAACATTTTTGTATTTACAGAGCTCTTTGGGGAATAAATAAATAGATAAAAAATATTCCTCATAAATTTTCATTTGTTATAATAGACTTAGTGATGTTAGATTTACTGGAACAAAAAACACCAAATTCCAAAGTGGTTATAAACATATAATCAGTTTCTATTCATATTATTTTCAAGCAATTTAAACTTTTTTTTTAACTTAAAAATATTTTATTTTCTTTTCAAAGATGAAATCTCAAAGCAATATATACATAACATATGGACTTCAATACAAATTTATGCTCCATACATAGGGCATTTTCCTAAAAGTCAAAAGATATTTCACTATTACTGAACTCATTCCATATTTTACTACACATAGTATTCTATAATTCCAGAATTCTCAGGGTTGGAGAACTTGTCTCTTGCATTGAAAATACATCTAAAATAGCAGTTTAACAGCTTGTTTATGTTAAATAGGGATAGGAACACTGCCAAGTAAAAAGAACAGTTGCCTAAGAAATGAAAATGTCCAAACTCTTAAAGTCACAAACTTTGACCTTCTGGTTTTTTAAAATAGAAGCGCGCACGCACACACACACACGCACGCACACAGACACATACACACATACACACACACACTGGCTTAACCAAAAACACATTTAAAGGTTTAAAACCAGGCATGGATCTCTTGCTAAAATTAATAGAGTTAGGTTAGAATTTGGGAAGATCAGATAAATTTAGAAAAACATTAGAAAAAATGCAAGCTATGGTATCAAACTGCACGTTGGCTACTTCTAATTTGAACAGCTTTCTCTTAGAGTTTTGGCTGTATTAATTTCTTGCTATTTGAGAGATGAATGGCATCTTAGTTTGCTGCTAATGAAATATGGATTGTTCACTGTTTAGCTAAAAGAGATACACAAGAATAATAAGGGTTATATTTTCCAATTCCTTTCTCTTACAACAGGCAGATGTACAATGATTCTTATTTGAGAAAAATAGAAAAAAATTATAAACAGGAAAAAATATGCTATCTATCACGTGTTACTTATTTTAAAATCCCCCTTTTTTACCTCACATGGTCCTGATACAATATTTTCAGCCCCAGCACATATTTCAGACTCATTCAGAGTCACCTTCCCTTGATGATATTGGCTGCATTTCTCATTCCCCATAATATAGAGATGTGCTACTCGTAGTAGACCATCTGAGTTGATCACTGGAATGGTGCAAAATATGTATGGTTAATGAGCATAGGGTAAAGTGAGAAAATAAACAATTACAAAATATTTTTGTAAAATAAATATGATATTGCCTTATCTTTTAAAAAATAGCTTACATCCAGTGTAGCCCCAGCCATAAACACTGCAAGTGGTTTTTTCAGGAATTGTACACCCATAATTAGGTAAATCAATTGTACTAACAAAATCATCCAAAATAGCAGGCCTGAAAAGAGAAAATATAATGGTAAGTACCTTTGACTGGATTCAGCACAAAATAAACATATTAAAATGTAGTATAAAAGTTTAATATACTTCATTTAGAAAGAATAAATAATTTTGCTTCAAGTAGGTAGTAGAGAAATGAATATTTGAAAATATTTAAGAGTAAATGGTCATTGTTATTTTTAAATCATTATTTTACCTGTTAAAAGTTACCATATAATTGCTCACTAAGCTTTGGTTTTAGAGCAGGCTAACCATATTGTTGGCCCAATTTCATTTATTCACATATGAACAATTTGAAAATGCCCCTCTCTTTGCCTCTGTATGCATATACACACATACACACACATATGACATGTGACATATGCTTTATAATATATTTACATGAAAGTGAAAGTGAAGTCACTCAGTCATGTCTGACTCTTTGCAACCCCATGGACTGTAGCCTATCAGGCTCCTCCGTCCATGGGATTTTTCCAGGCAAGAGTGCTGGAGTGGACTGCCATTGCCTTCTCCAGGGGATCTTCCCAACCCAGGGATCGAACCCAGGTCTCCCACATTGCAGGCAGACCCTTTACCGTCTGAGCCACTAGGGAAGCCCATGAGAGAGAAGGAATAACCACACAGTTGAATAAAAAGATTCAACCATTCAAGTGTATGATAAAAATATGAAACTATCTAAAGGAACTAACCTAGCAAGCTTCAGTAATACCAGATCTGATCCTTCAGGCCCATATACCAGTTGGGTAACATTTAGAACCTGTTTGCGTTTCTCATCTCCTCTCCCATGGACATCATGAATTCCAAGCCAAGCTTCATAATCTTTCAAGTCCTTGTTTCTAAGTAAAAAATTAAAATATAAAATATAACTTTAAATTATGCAATATTATTTATATGTATTGTTATATTAGCTTACAAGGGCAGATAAATAACCTAAATTTAAAGTTTAAAGTATAATAAAGAGCAACACATTTTTTATTGGAAGATTCTGAATACTACAAGAACATATAAGCAGAAAGAGCCTTTAAATTGCTGAAATTCTAAACGGCTATTTTTTCAACTTGCTTATTCTTGCTAAGAGTAGGTCATTTATGAAAAATTCTCAGGTAAAGCATATTACAAGAATTATAATTTATTGCAAGTTTTCCTCTGTATCTCAAAAGTGTATATGTTTGCCTTATTAATAAGGATTGAAGATTTATACTAACAAAATCAGTATAATCTTGATGAAAATCAAGAAGTAAGCTAACAAATGCTATTTCTTTATCTTTTCCTTAGGCTAATTTACTCTGAAAATCATTCTCAGTATTATTCTGAGGCTGGCTGTACATAAGAAGGAAGTGAGGATTGAAAGAAGTTTGTTGCTAATTCAGAAAAAGAATTTCTATCTAGAAATATAGAATTCAAGAAGGAGGTTAGGGTAAAAATTATTAACATAATTCTAGCAAAATTTTCTCCCAAATGAGAGTAGTGCTAATCGTGGAAAGAGGTAGACAGAAGTAGTACTCATAACTATTAATTAAGTCAGTTTCATAAGCTAAATCTAAAATAAAAATAAATTAATTTGTTCACCCTATGCTGGTGAATATCTGTTAAATGACTATACATTCTAGGGGGAATCTAGGGGGAAGCCATACATATTTTTAAATGCTTAAAACAAATATTGGTTTCACTTTACCGAGAAGGGAAACACTGTCTTGCAGTAAGAATCCAACTTTCCTTTATCAATGATCCTCCGCAGATATGTTTATTTCTAAAAGAAAGAGGAAAGAAAAACAAGTAACATCTGTACAGAAAGAGTGCTTGCCAATTAATGCAAAACCTATGGCTCCATTTGTTAAGCATAAACACATTGAGAGGAAACTGTAGATATTAACCCAAATAGAATAAATGAGTATTTTTTTATCAGAAGGATGATACTTGATGATGTAGCATTAGAACTTGTTTTTCATAATGTGATTATAATTTTATATAATCAACTTTACTGATTCATTACCAAACACATGTTCACATGTGTGTAGTCTATCCTTATAAAAGAAAGTATGTGCTATAAACAGGATTATCAGACCTAATTTAAATTCAGTGTTTGATTATGAAAATGACAAATTTGAGTTTTTATTTAAATTCTGAAAACCATCTTGTGGTAACCATATATAATATTTATGCACTATTTGCTTATTTCATTACCATTATTTAGTTCTGATACATTAACAGGATATAACAGTAAATTTGTTTGTCCAGCTTAATATCAACAATATAACATTTTACTTATCAAATTAAAACAGTTTTTCAAGATATATCATCTAGGAAATTATAATATATTTGTAAAGAATAATAAATACTAGAATATTTATTTGATGATATCCAAAATCTGTAAATGTATTCTTTTTTGGCAAACACATGGGAAAAAGTACAACTACTCAGAATTTACATTTCCAAAGAGTACAGATGTTCAGTGCTTCAGAGAGTAATAGAATAAGATTCCCAGACTAAGACCACATTTATTTACGGCCTATACCACACAGGAGGATAAGAATATATAGAGAGTTTTAGTTTCTATTCCTCTCTATGAGTTTTGGAACAATAGATAAACAGCTGTTGTTACTAAGAACTTAGATTTAAAAGGAAAAGAGTACTTTTTTTAAAAAAAGTTTATACTACACTGATCTGGTGAAAAAGTTTCACCTACTTCTCCAAAGATGGAGACTTCAAAAGGAAGTCTCCTATGAGTAAGAATAAATTCAAAAGTATTTGCCTTTTCTTCTGGAGTAATGAGATTTGCAGAGATCCTCTAATTAGCTCAAAGATGTAGATTATTGGAAATTTTTCTACAGTAAAGAAAATACCACCCTCAAATTTTACAGCCTTCATTATGTCTTCACATTGCATGATTAACTTTAATATTCTGGTGAGTTTCATAACTCTATTTTAGTTACTACCCTACAATTATCAGCATAAAGATTTATAAAAATTGATGTTAATTCCTTGAAAGAAAGACACACTAAGGGAACTCTAGGTCATTTTCTACTTGGTGTATAAAGAATATAAACTTCATGCTTATTAAGAATTGACTTATTCATTGAAAGAAACATAACCAGTTTCAAGTTGTCCCTATTCTACTTTAATGTCACTGTGAATTAATTATAGTAAAAATGAATTTTATTCCTAAATTCTAGGAAGCTAGAGTTAAAGAAACAGGGAAGGTTTAGAAAAAAAGGAGATATTCCAGTTTGTATTTAAAAAATACAAATTTTGTAGGCATAAAATATGGAGGAAGAAAGCTCCAACAGCACAAAGGCCAGAGGGAGAAACATGGAGGGTCTTGAAAACAAGGGAAAATGCGGCTAGAATTCAGGTGCACTTTGGGGTATGTTTCATGATGACATTCCAATAGAAATAGATATAGAAAAAAAAATTTTAACGTTCTGATTACCATACAGTATAATATGTGTAGTATATAGAAAGTTCTAAGATCAGGTTTTAAAGCTAGCTCCTATTTTCAGTATTTACTTCTTATAATAAATAATCTTAATTTTGTATAATAATATATTTTGAAAACCTATTTTACATAGAACATGGCATTGATTTTTACACTAAGCAATAGACATGTCTTGTCATATCAAATATTATAATTTCAAGACTGTTAAACTATCAGTATAATTTATACTTTTCTTAATGATAAAATATTCTAGTATTTTAAATTATTGCCATTTTTCATTAGAATGACAATGAAAAAGTCAGAAATTAAAATCAAATATAAATGTTTTGCTATGCTTGTGCATAAACATGTTAGAAAATAATCTCATAATATCCTTAATTGGGAAATTAACATAAATATTACAACTACCGTGGTTATTTCAAGGTATAAGTAGGTTTCCTGTGTAGTTGTCTTTTGCTTAACAACTAAAATGTCACATCAGGGACAATGGCAACACATATGGGACCTTTGTAAACATTTAAAACAGCTCTATCTCTGGAGGCACAAACTGCAAAATCCAGGGATGTTTGGCAAGCAGAATGTGATTAGCCCCTCTTGTGTCCCCCTCATATGGGTGCCTTGTGCAGGGCACAACCTTCATGGCTGCATATGGCCATACTGCTGGGAATATAACTATTTGCAAATAATCCAAATGTGTATGATTTGTGTCTATTAATAATTACCTGTATTTCAAACTAACCATCCATCCTACATTTGTTCGTGTTGGAATTCCATTTACAACTCGCAATTGTTTTGTTTTGGCGCAAGATATTACTGGATCTAAAAAGAGGACCAAACAACATTTTGACAAAACATTTTGAAACAACCTGTGCCTCTCAGCTTTCTTAAGCATTTGACGGTAACTACACAAATGTAACTACTGTAACTGTGTCAGAAGTACATTTTGGAAAAAATCAAAGGTAAATAGAGTTACTACAGTGCCAGATCAGACCCAAAATGTTTGCTCTCCTCATCTAAGTAGGTAGATAGCAAAGAAAAAGTAATCAACTCAAGGTCAGCAGAATTGACATCATAGTGACAGACTTTGCTCTCTAGGTACAAGTTCTTCAGGTCTAACAGCAATTGTATTTTCCTTACCAACCTCAACACGACAGAAGGATGCTATTTACAGTGCTTTTTTTCCTAAATATCAATGGAAAGCCCCAGTGGGGGAAAATATATATATATTTGGTTTATTACTTCTGAATTTGTATAGTAAGAATGTAGAACTGTTTTGCAACGTGTTAACCAAAGTGATCTTAATTGAAATGATATCCAAATGACATAATTATGTTTAAATCATTATATCCAAATGATATAACACAGACTCTTTGAAGTAAACTTTTTCCTGACCCTCGTCAGTGTTCTTTGCTTTATCCTATCTACTCTTGTCCATGGTCTAAAACAGATTTCCATTTGCTTCTTCAGACACAGCAGGTGGTCTCTCAAACCAAAACATTTGAGTAACTTCCTTCAGCCCAAGAAATGTGTGATACAAGCTCCTAAATGCAGTTTAGATTTTCCCAAACTGAGGATTAACTGAACCTTTCACATTGTGTCATCTTTTGCCTCATAGAAAATGCAAAGAGCTTTAAAGATAGAGCAGGATAAAGACAGTGCATAACTTTCCAACCTTCTAGTTTCATTCTTTCTAACTTTGCCATCCTGATTTAATTTAAAGGATGGTGAAGGTCCACTGGATATATTCTGCCCCAAGTTAAAAAAGCACTATACATGCTTTTTCAAAGTTTAATATAATATTTTCTGACAGAGCAATGAATTTTGATATTTAGCATGCAGCTGTCTTTGTAACACCTTTATACATTTACACAGGAAAAGTGTTCAAATAAAACAATTCATGATGGAAGTTTATATAATGATATTTTTATGAAGTAAATAATGATCATTATGACACATAGATACTAAGATATAATAAATTCTTTTGAAGGATTACTTACGGTCTAAATTGACTATTGTAGGTGTGGTATCGCCCTCACCTGTAAAAACAAATATATACATAATTCATGTATACATATTTCTGTATGTAAAAATAAAATGTACTATTCAATAGTACATCATTTTGTATTGAAACCCAAATATCCATGAATTGATAATTTAAGACAATTCTTTACATTTATTCAAAAATATAATGTAATAATACCCTTTTGAATAATTCTGTATCACTTTTATTATACAAAGTTGAAAGTATGGTAGTGGGTGATGTGAGGAAAGCCCTGTTTTATGATTTCTGAAGACTCTCGGGCATGTGGTTTGATGATGTTGGCACTGCTGGAACCGAGGAGCTGCCTCATTCTCCCAACATGCCAAACACTGTACACAATGAACATTCCACTGCTTATTATTGTTTGTTTGGGCCATTCATATAAACTATATAGCTTTACTGTAATTTTGGCCCATTTACATTATTGCTGAAAATTACTTTTATCTTTTATATGATTAAGGATAATTGAATCTTCCTCTATGTTTCAGAAAACTTTTTTTAATAATTTGAGAATATAGAAATCCACCTCACTCATGGAAAAAGAGGAATAACAAAATATAATTATGTTTTGTCAGAATATTTCAAAGATTGGTTTTTCTAGGTAGTAAAGGGAAAAGTATAAAAAAAAAAGAGAACTTGGAAACTGCAAATAAATTATGACTAACACTTCATACTTAATTCTTTTTTATAACCTCTCTACTGAGTGGGGTTTAACTGCTGCAAAGAGATTGGCTTGGAAGATTCTAGAATTTAAAAATACTTAAGTAGTAATGAATGAGGCCCAAGACATTTCCTGGATTTTAATGTGTGACTGTTTAGAATTGATGACATAGAGTTTAATCAGGCATTGTTTAGACCCAGCTGGTTGTTAGTCCTTAGAAGTGCCCTGAGCTCAAATAAACCAGCAACAAAACAAAAATGGCATATGGATTCCTTTGTAATAGATGAAAAGTTGATTTTCATTTATGGGGAATTTTGAGAAAATTAACACATGCTAAAGCTTTTTTGTTTATGTTCATTTTCCAGATCTAGATATTTTAAGTGAATGAGCATAAAGGTGAACTATAAATTTCATCATTTCCCTTTCCTTTTAGTTTATCCCAAGGGAGAGTTTTGTCTTAGAGTCAGCTGAGGTAATTGTTTTAGTTCATAGTATAAATGTGGTCATTAAAACATCAAGGATATTGGTTTTTCCACTTAATTTCTAAAAATTCCAAACTGAAAAGCTGTTTATTTCTTATATTGTTGTGGTGAGAAAAGACTAGACTATTCATTGTATTCTTTTTTTAAATAAATGTTTAATAAGATAACATTTGGGATACAGCCTAAAGGGCACTTAAAAAAACAAAACAGAGAACTATAGTTCTTAAAACAAAAGAGTTTAATCTCCAAAATTAAAAACTTTTGAGGCACTGTGATTGATTGCATATTCATTGTATTGTTAATTGCGTATCAAGTTTCCTACTTTTAAGCATCAAACTAAAAGTTCTGCAAAGTATTCAGTTTGTTATTGTGCCTCATTAAAATATTTAAATTTTTTAAATGTTTAGATATTATAATTTAGAGGCTTTAATAATTATATATATATATATTTTTTTTTTTTCTGTAAGCCAATATTTAGAAAAGCTGTAATACCACTTTAAGTCAGATTTCTAAATATTCTGGGTAGTTTGTTAGATTGCAAATTGTTAAAAAGCATTCTAGTTTCTTCAGCTTTCAAGGCCTTTTCCCTTTTCCCTTAAAATACTATTTTCACTTCACTTCTTTTACTTTTCCTTCATATCTCTACCATAGTACTCAAATCTGAATAACTATATATGATACAAATCTTGTTTATATTGACTCAACTTAACTTTGAAGAGGGAAAAGTTGTCAATGATAAAAGTTTTTCCTGTGGAACAGTAGAGATATATGTGTCTATGTGTTGATATGTGGCCTCAGAAAAAACATGGGCTCTTAGTAAAAGCATAAAGAAAACTTTCTTTTAATAGATCCTTAAAGTTTCAACTCAAATTCCAAACTTTATGAACAACGCATATTTTCCAGACTGATATTTGTATTCCCATTTCATTATATATTTTAATATTAACATGTATGTATTTAAATGACTGTATTTGTGATTAGGTATGTAGCTGTCTCCTCTCTACATTGAAAATGATTTGAGTACAGGAGACACTGTTTATATTTTCTATACCTAGAATGTTATATAGGGCTTTGCACACAGTAGCAGCTCAATTTAAAATTATTAATAAATGAATAAGTACGTGCAAACTGAAGTGGAAGAAATTTACCCAAGGCACTTAAAGTGTTAGAACTATAATTTTTACCTAGGAAGTCAGAGTTGCAACTCTAAACCACTGCATTCTCTTAACACTTAGATACTGAAATATATATCTAATTAATACCTAGATACTATATAAGTAGATATATATCTATTTAATACTAAGATATAGTGTGTGTACACGTATAGACAAATACAGACATTTCTACAGTTTTACTTTTGCATCTTGATAATCTTAAAATATATAACATATCATTTTGTAAAACTTTTTAAAGGAATACAAAAAAAAGAAGTAGAAACCTTTGCATGTTTTGTAATGCAAATGTACAGTGTGAAAATGATATATACAATCTCTGAAGTTAAATAGATAAGAAATCAAATCTTCTGAAGATAAATATTTTTAGCCTTTCACTAGTGATAAAATATAAAGAAATCCTGGTTATATATATAGTTAGAAAAATGACAGCAAAATAATTTGCTGAAATTAATGTTCAGAATGCATTGAAATAAATGTTATCTGCAATAGCATTTAATCAAATACTAGTAATGCCCCCAAGTCTTTCAATACCACATTACTAATTTTTAGTTTAAAAATGTTAGTTGACCATATGTTTAAAAACTTTTTTAATTAGCGCTTCCCTGGTGGCTCAGTGGTAAAGAACCTGTCTGCCAGTGCAGGAGACATAGGTTCAATCCCTGACCTGGGAAGATCCCACGTGCCAAGGAGCAACTAGGCCTGTGTGCCACAACTACTGAGCTTGTGCTCTAGAGCCTGTGTGTACGTTAGTTGCTTAGTCGTGTCTGACTCTTTGTGACCCCATGCGGTGTAACCCGCCAGGGCCCTCCGTCCATGGGATTTCCCAGACAAGAATACTGGAGTGCGTTGCCATTTCCTTCTCCAGGGGATCTTCCTGACCCAGGGATTGAACCAGGGTCTCCTGCATTGCAGGCAGACTCTCTCTTTACCATCTGGGCTAATAGGAAAACCAAAAAAGTGAAAGTTGCTCAGTCCTGTCCAACTCTTTGTGGCCCAGGCCAGAATACTGGAGTGCTTTTTCCCTTTTCCAGCAGATCTTTCCAACCCAGGAATTGAACCAGGGCCTCCTGCATTGCAGGCAGATTCTTTACCAACTGAGCTATCAGCAAAGCCCCAAGAAGACTGGAAAGGGTAGCCCATCGCTTCTCCAGTGGATCTTCCTGACCCAGGAATTGAACTGGGGTCTCCTGCATTGCAGGCAGAGTCTTTACCAACTAAGCTATGAGGGAAGCCCTCCTGAATCAATATATATTGCTAATATTAAGTTTATTGATGGTGGGGCAAGGCAGTCTTTCTAGCCCAGTCAGAACCATGGCCATGTATTGCTTCAGGATTGCAAATAGGAATCTTTTGAGGGAGGAAAAATCTCTTTTAAAAGGTCAGCAAAATGTCTCTTTGTCTAGAGGAGAGATGAAATTGTGTGTATATGTATTGCTATCTGGATTGCATCCTTATTTTGGGATCAACTCTAGCCCTCCTGTATTACTTCCACCTCCAATTGAATTATCATTTTAGGGCATGCAGTATACTTAAAATAATTCACCTGAAAAAGATCACAAAATGTACTTACAACGAGAAATAGGGCAATAATCCCAAGGAATGAGAGGATTCCCTGTGTAACACCAGGGACCGTGAGCATCGTCATCAGGATTCCGACAGTAATTCTTATTCAGCTTAGTAGCATCTGGTTCCCAGAAGATATGCCTGCATAAACAGCAAACTCGGAACATCACAAGAAGCACACATCTTGTCCAAGAGAAACAAAACAAGAAGATACAACCCTAGCACATAATTTTCATTAGAGGCACAACATAAACTACCTGCTGTGAACTTTTCTTTTTTATTTTTTGAGACTTTGTTGTTGTTCTTGCAGTTTGGAAGCATGTTCTTTAACTGAGGGATAAGGCTGAATAATTAGCATAGATAAAATGATTAAAAAATTTATTACATTGTTTCTATTAAATAATTATACTGGGAAGGTAACAATGCACCATGCAAGAAAGAAGCAGATGATAAAGATCTAAGTTATAAAATGTATAAAAATATAAGCTATTGCAAAAATATTTATTTTTTCATGTTTCAGAAACATGTAAACAAGCTTCATTAGCAACACGGCTATGACAACATACAGGAAGATACACTGAAAGCACAGTGTGCTAATAAACATTAAATTTGAGAATTTCACTGGTCATTTAAGATATAGTTTTTGAAAGATAACTGAGTAACATTTCAAGCTATCTCATTTTACATCTTAACTAAATTTAGTACAAAAGAAAAGCAAAAAATGCTGTATATTATTTTATTAGACCATGCCCACTCATATGTGTTCTGTGCTTAGTCTCTCAGTCATGCTGGGCTCTTTGTGACTCCATAGACTGCAGCCCAGCAGACTCCTCTGTCCATGGGGATTCTCCAGGCAAGAATTCTGAAATGGGTTGCCATCCCCTCCTCCAGGGGATCTGCCCAACCTAGGGATTCAACCCAGGTCTCCTGCATTGCAGGTGAATTCTTTACCATTTGAGCCACCAGGGAAGCCTGCCCACTCATATAACATCAACATTAATTAACCATCATGCTTGAATTTAATCAATGTGTCATTTTTAAAATTTGGGAAGAACTTCAACATAGAAACTTAGACTGTCTTTCCAAACTCAGGTTCACTTTTTGGACCAATAAAACAAGAAAGACATGCATGTAACAGATTCTACTACGTAGACTTGCATACTTACTTAGACCAACCTGATGAGACAGGCTCTAAGATTATGCAACTTTGTATTTGAGGAAATTGAAATCCACAGAGAACAATTAATTTGTCTAGGGTCACATATTTTTTCAGCTGTAGATCAGGTGTTTGAACACGTAGCATTTTCCAGAGTCTTCGTTCAAAATCATCACATCGCATTACCTCTTCACGCAGTCACAGATTTGTTCTTAAACCAAAATGGTACCATGCAACTTACTCATTCATCAATAGCCTACAAGTTCTTTCCAAATGACTTTTAACTATTCCCAAAGGCAAATCAAAACACAGTGAATTTAAAGTTATAATAATTGTAGTTCCTGAATAAATATGTTGTAAATTTCCAGTGATATGTTGATAAATATTTAGCAACTGGCATTTTGAACTGTGTATGGAGGGAGTCTGTAATTGCTGTCCTTGCAGATTTCTGTAGCATAACTTCTTCCACCATAAAACTGTCAAGCATCTAATGCTGGAATCACTGAAGGCAGAGTTGGTTACAGTTATTTCTCACAAGCAGGTAAAGAGCTCACTCTACCCCATCATATTTCTAAAAATGATTTAAAACTACCAGTGTTAAAATGAGCATTAGTTTTGGCCATGCCAATTCTTGCTAAAATTCTTAATGGACCCATATGGGCTTAGGATAAAACCCAAATTCCTTAACAAAGGTTAAAGGGCCTGTATGGCTTTGCCACTAGAGAATTTCTTCTCTATGCCCACTGACCAAATGTAACTGCTTAAACCTTAGGGTTAATAAAAGTATTTCCGATTTTCAAACAGTTCAATTTAAGAGCTTTTGGACAAGTTGTTTCTTCTGCCTGAAGTTTTTTCTGCCTGTGTTTTTCCTCCTACACTTCTTTGACCAACTCCTACCAATTATGTGTATCCTGCTAATGTCCCTTCTGCTAGGAAAGCTTCCTAACCATCTAAGTCTGGCTGGCTTCTTTGCAGTCCCATAACATAAAATGTAGTGTTTTCATGGAAAATTCTTAAAGAGATGGGAATACCAAACAACCTTACCCACCTCCTGAGAAACCTGTATGTAGGTAAAGAAGCAACAGTTAGAACCGGACATGGAACAATGGACTAGTTCCAAATTGTAAAAGGAGTACATGAAGGTTGTCACCCTGCTTATTTAACTTATATGCAGAATACATCATGTGAAATGCTGGGCTGAATGGAGCACAAGCTGGAATCAAGATTGCTGGGAGAAATAGCAGTAACCTCAGATATGCAGATGACACCACCATTATGGCAGAAAGTAAAGAGGAACTAAAGAGCCTCTTGATGAAAGTGAAAGAGGAGAGTGAAAAAGCTGGCTTAAAACTCAACATGCAAAAAACTAAGATCATGGCAACCAGTCTCATCACTTCATGGCAAATAGAAGGGGAAACAATGGAAACAGTGACAGACTTCATTTTCTTGGGCTCCGAAATCACCGCTGATGGTGACTGCAGCCATGAAATTAAAAGATGCTTGCTCCTTGGAAGAAAAGCCACAACAAACCTAGACAGCATATTAAAAAGCAGAGACATCAGTTTGCCAACAAAGGTCCATCTAGTCAAAGCTATGGTTTTTCCAGTAAGAGTTGGATGATAAAGAAAGCTGAACACTGAAGAATTGATGCTTTTGAACTATGGTGTTGGATAAGACTCTTGAGAGACCCTTGGACTGCAAGGAGATCCAACCAGTCCATCCTAAAGGAAATCAGTCCTGAATATTCATTGGAACAACTGATGCTGAAGCTGAAACTCCAATACTTTAGCTACCTGCTATGAAGAACTGACTCATTGGTAAAGACCCTGATGCTGGGAAAGACTGAAGGCAGGAGGAGAAGGGGACAACAGAGGATGAGATGGTTGGATGGCATCACTGACTTGATGGACATGAGTTTGAGCATGCTTCGGTAGTTGGTGATAGACAGGGCAGCCTAGCATGCTGCAGTCCACGGGTCGCAAAGAGTCGGACACGACTGAGTGAATAACAACAATGGATTTTTTAAAATATGGCATTGGCATTGCTGTTTCAGCCATTCCATACTACAGAGTAAGATCCATGATGGCAGAATTCTACTTAATTTTGGAGTCCTAGAACTGCAATTTCCTATAGAGTAACTACTAGCCAAATGTGGCGACAAAGTAGTACATGACCTCTCCAAATTGAAAGTGATGTAATTATAAATACACACCAAATTTTGAAGCTTTAATATAAAATGTAAAATATCTCATTAGTAATTTTATATTGAATACATATTGAAAGGAAAAGCTTTAGAAATGCTGAATAATATAAACCTATTATTTAAAATCAGATTAATTACATCTTTTGCAGCCAAAGATGGAGAAGGTCTCTATATAGTCAGTAAAAACAAGACTGGGAGCTGACTGTGGCTCAGATCCTGAGCTCTTATTGCAAAATTCAGACTTGAAGAAAGGGAAAATCACTAGGCCATTCGGATATGACAAGCCAAATTCCTTATGATTGATTATACAGTGGAAGTGAAAAATAAAATGATTAGATTTATGGATGGAGATTTGTAACAGGAGGTGGTGACCAAATCCATCCCCAAGAAAAAGATGCAACAAAACAAAATGGTTGCCTGAGGAGACCTTAAAATAGCTGAGAAAAGAAGAGAAATGGAAGGCAAAGGAGAAAAGGAAAGATATACCCATCTGAATGCAAAGTTCCAAAGAATATCAAGAAGAGACAAGAAACCCTTCTTAAGTGAACAATGCAAATAAATAGAGAAAAAAAAACAATAGAATGGGAAAGACTAGAAATGTCTTTGAGAAAATTAAAGATACCAAGGGAATATTTCATGCAAAATGGATACAATAAAGGACAAAAATGGTATGGACCTAATAGAAGCAGAAGATATTAAGAAGAGGTGGCAAGAATACACAGAAGAACTATACAAAAAAGGTCTTAGTCACCTGGATAACCACAATGGTATGATCACTCACCTAGAACCAGAATGTGAAGTCAAGCGGATCACAGGGAGCATAACTACAAACAAAGCTAATGGAGGTGATGGAATTCTAGCTGAGCTATTTCAAATCCTAAAAGATGATGCTGTGAAAGTGCTTCACGCAATGTGCCAGCAAATTTGGAAAACTCAGCAGTGGCCACAAGACTGGAAAAGTCAGTTTTCATTCCAATCCTTAAGAAGGTCAATGCCAAAGAATGTTGAAACTACCCCACAACTGCTCCCATTTCACATGATAGTAAGATAATGGTCAAAATCCTTCAAACTAGGCTGCAGTAATATGTGAATTGAGAACTTCCAGATGTAGGAGCTGGGTTTAGAAAAGAGAGGAACCAGAAATCAAATTGCCAACATCTGTTGTGTCACAGAAAAAGCAAGGGAATCCCAGAAAAACATCTACTTGTGCTTCATTGACTGCACTAAAACCTTTGACTGTGTGGATCACAACAAACTGTGGAAAATTATTAAAGACACGGGAATACCAGACCACCTTACTTGCCTCCAGAAAAAACTTGTATGCAGGTCAAAAAGCAACAGTTAGAACCAGATATGGAACAACAGACTGGTTCAAAATGGGAAAGGAGGACATCAAGGCAGTATATTGTCACCCTGCGTATTTAACTCACACCCAGAGTACCTCATGCAGAATGCCAGGCTGGATGAAGCACAAGCTGGGATCAAGATTGCTGGAAGAAATATCAATAACCTCAGGTATACAGATGACTCCACCCTAATGGCAGAAAACGAACAGGAACTAAACAGCCTCTTATTGAAGGTGAAAGAGGAGAGTGAAATCACTGGCTTAAAACTCAACATACAAAAAATTAAGATCATGGCATCTGGTCTCATCAGTTCAAGACAAATAGATGGGGAAACAATGGAAACAGTGACAGGCTACTATAAAACTTAAAAGTACAAGTGCGGCTTACATATTTGAATTGCATATTTATGTTAGAGAACACTGCTTTAGAACTATCACTGTTCGTGACAGTAAATCAATCAAAACTGTATAATCCACTAGTGAGTAAATTTTGAAACAGAATAAGAACTTTAAAATGGAACCGGGAACAAAATGACTCAACTTCTCTAGGTCCTTAAATTCTTATACACACATATAGAACTATCTTCAGTATATAATTATGATGGTCAAATGTGATAACAACTCATATAAAGCAACCATGTTGTAGATACTTTGTTAAATGACACTACCTTTTTTTTCTCTTAATCCTTTTGCATATATTCTGGGATATTTAATAAAAATCTCTTCTATGTGATAAATATGTCTCATAATTCTTTTATTATTTCAAACACACTAGCGATTTGCTGGGGAAAGATAGTGGAAGGCAACTGCTTTTTTGTAAATATATTCAATGTCAAAATCTCATTGAAAGATATGGGTTTTCAATTCCATATCTATTCCATTAATTATAGAAAAATTGTGTGTCAAAATAAACGTATACAAGGAAACATATCTCAATAGGTTTTTAGTAAAGTGGAATTTTAAGGTATCTAAGTACATGAAGATGATAACATCAATTTTATAAACTACTATTAATAAATAATTATAATGCGAATATAGAATATATTCTATACAGAATATAAACATGTAAGGTACCATATGAAACACTAGATTTGACATTTAATTATTCATGTCTTATCAAGTTGTATAATTGTTTTCTCAATATGAACATATCCTGCTTACAGGTGAAGCCAAAACATATGTCTACTTTTTGTTAATGTCCCCAAGGCACCTTTTATAGACCAGAACACACAGTAAATGCTCAATAAATATTTGCTAGTTTGAATTGTTTGCCACATAGGGAGAAAATATTGTATTTAGTTACACTGAATAATCAATCTAATGTTTCTATTAGGTTACTAAGATACGTAAATGAATAGAAAGAAATACCAATGCATCTCCATACATCTATCTGCTGCTATCACTACATACTACATATTTAAAGAAATAAATTTACATACCGGTGTAAGTCTTCCATGTTCTTATCCCACATCGAACATGTTAGTCCAGATCGTGTTTTGGATAAACTGCCCATATAATTTTTGCCATTCCCACGATAACAATCTAAACATAAAGTATATGAAAACTAATGAATCCTAGGGAGTATTCTTAAAGACATTTTTACAAACATATGAATTCATGAAAATCAACATAAAAATGAAAGCAACACACTGAAATATGTGCAAAGCAAAGGGACTTAACTATCTCTAATAAAACATTTTTTAAGCCAGATTTCTTCTTCATTAAAATGAAAGTTTGTACATCAAATTACAAACTTAAAAAAAAATCCAAAGAAAAATTAAATAAGTGCCTCTTAGGGACATCAAAGAAAGAAAAACTTTGTGCTGTTTATTCGCTCAGTCGTGACCAACTTTTTGCAACCCCACAAACTACAGCACACCGGGGTTCCCTGTCTTTCACTATCTCCCGGAGTTTGCTCAAACTCATGTCCATTGAGTCAGTGATGCCATCCAACCATCTCATCCTCTGTTGCCCCCTTCTCCTCCTGCTCTCAATCTTTCCAGCATCAGGGTCTTTTCCAATGAGTAGGTTCTTTGCATCATGTGGCCAAAGTGTTGGGAGTTTCAGCTTCTGTATCAGTCCATCCAATGAATATTCAGGGTTGATTTCCTTTAGGATTGTCTGGTTTGATCTCCTTGCAGTCCAAGGGACTCTCAAGAGTCTTATCCAACACCACAGTTCAAAAGCATCAATTCTTGGCCACTTAGCCTTCTTTCTTGGCCACTTAGCCTTCTTTCTCACATCCGTACATGACTGCTGGAATAACCATAGCTTTGACTAGAGGGACCTTTGTCAGCAAAGTGATGTCTCTTCTTCTTAATACGCTGTCTAGGTTTGTCATAGATTTTCTTCCAAGGAGCAAGCAAGCATTTTTTAATTTCATGGTTGCAGTCACCATCTGCAGTGATTTTGGAGCCCAAGAAAATAAAATCTGTCACTGTTTCCACTTTCTTCGCATCTATTTGCCATGAAGTGATGGCACCAGATGCTATGATCTTAGTTTTTCGCATGTGAGTTTTAAGCCAGCTTTTTCACTCTCCTCTTTCACCCACATCAAGAGGCTCTTTAGTTCCTCTTCCCTTTCTACCATTAGAGTGGTATGATCTGTATATCTGAGGTTGTTGATATTTCTCCTGACAATCTTGATTCCAACTTGTAAGTCATCCAGCCCAGCATTCCACATGTTGTAGTCTACACATAAGTCAAATAAGCAGGGTGACAACATATAGCCTTGATGTACTCCTTTCCCAATTTCGAACTGGTCCATTGTTCTATCTCCAGTTCTAACTGTTGCTTCTTGACCTGCTTACAGGTTTCTCTGGAGGCAGGAAAGGTGGTTTGGTATTCCCATCTCTTTAAGGATTTTCCATGTTTGTTGTGATCCACATGGTCAAAGGCTCTAGTATAGTCAATGAAGCAGATTTTTTTTTTTTAATTCCATTATTTTCTCTGTGATCCAACAGGTATTTGCAATCTGATCTCTAGTTCCTCTGACTTTTCTACACCCAGCTCCTACATCTGGAATTTCTTGGTTCATGTACTGTTGAAGTCTAGCTTGAAGGACTTTGAGCATTACCTTTCTAGCATGTGAAATGAGCGCAATTGTATAGTAGTTTGAACATTCTTTTGCATTGCCTTTCTTTAATATCTATTTTCCAATGGAAAAATTTTACTCCACAGAAGAGTCACAAGAGATATAATGACTACTCATGTACCAGTCACATTTGTTGACTTATGATTTTTGTCTTACATGAGGTTGACATTCTGGGTCATTCAAGCCAGCTGTCTCGCAAATGCTCTTTAATTTAGTCTTGTCTGATTATCCTTATGAATGAAATCAAGTTAAATACAGAAATATTATATAAGGTGATATTTTGTTGCATTTATAGCATTATTTCATGTGACACATGATGTCAGTTTTTTCAATTATTGGTGATGAGTTTGATAACTTGGTTAAGTGATAAAAAGGAAAAAGGTCTCTTCATATATAACAAAAACAAGCAAATAAAAAGTTCTGAGACCTTTGAGACTGACAACATCCTATTCCCAAACAAATTTTTAAAAAATGGCTTAGGAATACTTTGACTAATATTGCATGAATCAGTTATTACTATGTTGGTTTTAAAATATTACCTTTCTTTCTTGTATTTTTTTATTTCTTGGTATTCTTCTCTAACACAGAGTTTTACCTTTTCCCCCAACTCCCTTCACTTAAGTATTACTCAATACTTCTAGTAGTAGTACTAGCAATGGCATTGGCAGAACTACTAGTAGAAGTAGTAATGTAAAGATGGACTCATGGATTCTCTTTTTATTCAACATGATATATCATCTATTCCTGTTGTTCATTTTAATGCTCAAGTTGTTACAAATTTAGCCAATGGAAGCCACGTTAAAATGATTCCTGTGCCTTTTATCATGCCCCATGTGATTTTTTCACTTTTTTTCAAACGAGCAATTTGCATTCTGTTAAACATTGATAGGAGTGACATATTCTTAATTTTTAAATTAAGAAAAAGAAGTTAAGTTCTTTCTAATATATATGTAGCAATTTCTACATTTGAAAAAAGCACTGCTGCTACTGCTAAGTCGCTTCAGTCATCTCCGACTCTGTGCAACCCCAGAGACGGCAGCCCACCAGGCTCCCCCGTCCCTGGGATTCTCCAGGCAAGAACACTGGAGTGGGTTGCCATTTCCTTCTCCAATGCAGGAAAGTGAAAAGTGAAAGTGAAGTCGCTCAGTCGTGTCCGACTCTTCGTGACACCACGGACTGCCGCGTACCAGGCTCCTCCGTCCATGGGATTTCCATATTCTTAAATAATCTTGCGTATTTTAAAAGTAACTAAAAATTCTGATTTTTATGTGAATAAATATAAAAGACTATAAAATGTTACCTAGAAATGCACATCAACATTAAGATTATTTTCTTTTAAATTTGGTAAGCCAAAGAATATTATCATTGGTTTTAAATATGCTATGTGATTAGAATAAATAATAGGTGTTCTGTGCTTAGTGGTTCAGTCATGTCCGACTTTTTGTGACCCCATGGACTGTAGCCCACTAGGAGCCTCTGTCTATGTGGTTTCTCCAGGCAAGAATACTGGAGTGGGTTGTCATGACCTCCTCCAGGGGACCTTCCCAACACAGGGATCCAACCCAGGTATCCCACATTGCAGGCAGATTATTTACCATCTGAGCCACCAGGGAAGCCCAAGAATACCGAAGTGGGTACCCATCTTTTCTCCAGGGAATCTTCCTGACCCAGGAATCGAACCAGAGTCTCCTGCATGGCAGGCAGACTGTTGACTAGCTGAGCTATCAGGGAAGCCCCAAGATAATAGGTAGAAAGCTTAATAAAAATTTTAAATAAATTGTCCAGGAATTAATTTAGTATAGTATATATTTATATTTACTAAAGTAAATATAATTTAGTAAACTATATTAATTTAGTAAACTATATAAATTAATTTATTAAAGTATATATAAAATATACAGTAAGTATATTCAATAGCTGTGTTTTGGTATTCATGATTTAAACTTAAATATACAAATTCAAATGATATGGGATTTGATACAAATAATATAGCAATCATTACAATACACAATAAAATTGTTTTCAGAAAGCATAATTTTGTAAAATCCAATTCTTGTACCTATGCAGAACGTATCAGTTAAAATTTCCTCTGACAATGCTATTTTTTCCTTTATTATGAAATCTTAAGCCTTTGGCTGTTAAATAGTAAATTATTTAAATAAGTTCTCACTGAAGAAAACAATTGTGCAATGCAGTATATGGTACTGCTCTTTAATACATTTTTCATTTTACACCTATGTTTTCTGAATTAGAGAAAGAGGATGAGCTATAAGCTAGGTTTTTTTTTTTTTTAAGTAAACTTTATATTCTAGAATAGCTTTTAATTTACAAAAAAACATATAAGTTTGTATAAAGTTCTAATACACCACATAGTTTCCCCTACTATCTTATATTGGTACGATGGATTTAACACCACTATTCAACATTATTACTAACTGAAGACTATTTTGTTCCAATTTATTCATAGTTTTTACCTAGAGTACTTTTTGTGTTCTAGGATGATGCCACATTACATTTAACTGTCATGTTTTTTAGGCTCTTCTAGATTTAACAGTTTTTCAGATTTTCTTTTTTGATGATCCTAACAATTTTAATGAGAACGGTCATGTTATAAAATGTCCATCAGTTGGGTTTATGTGATTATTTTCTTCATGATTAGATCTAGGTTATAAGTTTTTGAGAGGGAGACGTGAATTTTTGAGCACTTGCTAGCTTTCTGGCAAAAGATACTCCAGCCTTACTTTGTGTTTTTCTTGCCCTAGGCATGGATTCTTCAATTTCACCAGAGAGCCATTGTTAGTGATGAAAAGTAAGAAGACAAGAAACAGGTGTGCTCATTGCTATTTGCTACCATTTTTTCTAGTCCCTCTCATTTTATAGGGCCAAGCTCTGTGTGTGTGTATGTGTGTGTGTGTGTGTAACTGATCACTTCTAACTCCAGTCTAGTACAAGAATTTTTCCTCTTCTCTATTTTAATGGTGTATTTCCTTTCTCCCATAGTAAGAACACTGATTGTAGGTACATGAATGTATTTCTTCATTTTCTCAATCCTCCAATGCACACAAGATAATGTCAAATCTGCTACATCCTAACAACAAATTTATACTTTAAAGTTCAAAACACATTTACAGTTATCTACTTTTAAATGTATTTCAGTGAGGCTATATATTAAAAAAATTGTGTTTAAAAATCATTTTGAAATTTATTTTCCAAATTCTGTAGTAATGGTATCTCTTTGATACACAGATAGGTATATTTCTGTGCTTTTCCCCCCATCTTTCTTGAGATTACTTTTTGAACATTTAAAACACTATTAAAACATTAGTTTTGGTATATGAGAGTATGTATTCAGACTGTTCTCATTTTCCCTCTAGCTTCTGTGTCATATTTCTACTCACTGCTAGCCACCATTAGAGTAACCAATTTCATTAGTTTCTGTTTATGGTGCTTATGTTTCTTTGTTTTACTTTTCTGGCAAAGATACATACCAAACATACATACATATATATATGTAATATGACTATATATATTATACGTATATGTTCTATGTATGTATTATTATATCCCATTTTTTATTACTAGGAGTAAATACCTTTTATTAATAGAATACCAAATACATATTTTAGTGCCTTTTTTCATTAATAATATACTTGAAAATCACTTCATATTAATTTAAAAAACCCTTATCATTCTTTTGCAAATCCACAGTGTTCCATTGTGTGAGTTTGCCAGAGTAGATTTGTGTTGTTTTGCTACCATACAAAATGCTGAAATTAAAAACTCGTGCATATGAGTTTCCATATTATTGGAGCTATATATTCAGATAGTGTATTGTTAGGTGAAAAGATGGATGCATATGTAATTTAATTATTGTAATATTCCATTCCATATGGATTTTACCATTTTCCATTCCCAATAACAAAGTGTGAGAGTTCATATTCCCATACAGTTTTGCCAAAAGATAGTGTTGACAAGATTTTGAATCTTTGTGAATTTATATGTGAAAAACAGAAGTCCCATATTATGAAAAATCCCTACTTATATTTTAATTTTTTCTTGTTACATGTGACTTTAAGCATAATTTTCATGTTCTCTAAAGAAATCTTCATGTTCATATGTTTTGTCCATTATTTAATTTTTTGGTCCTATATTTTTCACTTTCATAGCTTTTATATATTAGAAATATTTCTCTTTATCTGTGATATACATTTTAAAACTTGTTTCCAAATTTGTCATTTGTCTTTTGAATTTAAAAATATAGGTTTTATTATGTTTTTGTCATGACACTTTTTGTAGCTTATTTTTTTCTTTTATTGCCTTTAGAATTTGAGTGTTAATTAGAAACCGCATTGCTACATCTAAGAAATAAAGTATTTTTCCAAGTTTACTCCTAGTATCTATATGGTTTCCATTTTTATGCTCATATCTATTATCCATTTGAAGTTTATTTTCAGCTATGGTGCAAAGCATGGATTAATTTTATTATTTTTCCAAATAGAACTTTATTGATCCACTATTATTTTTTAATTTTTACCCAGTGACATATAGTGCCACATTTTAAATACAATCTCAGTAAGGAGTCTATTTTTAGATCCCGTGTTCTGTTCTAATTGTCAATTTATTCTTGTGGTAGAACTACATTTTTAAAATTATAAACTCTTTAATAATATTTTAGTATCTGATAAAGTTTTTTACCTCTAATCACTTCTTTTTCACATTTTCCTTACTACAGTTACATGTTTATTCTTCTAGGAAAGATTTAGAATGCATTTGTTTGATATCAAAAAAGATGGTAATCTATTTATTAATATCACACTAAATTTACAAATTAGCTTAGGTGAAACTGATGTATTTGTGATATTGAGATCTTATATGAAAAGCAAGTGATTTTTTCTACATGTTAAAGTACAATTTGGGACTTTCAGTAGTAATCTGAAATTTAATTACATAGATTTGCACATCTTTCCTAAGTTTACTCCTAAGTTTTCATCAGTTTTGTTTCCTATTACAGATGTAGTTTTCTCCTTAATTATATCTTCAAACGCATATGTGAATGCTATTAATATTTGTATATTAATTATATATCATGCTACCTTAGTGATTTTTTTTACTATTTGAATTTAGATTTCCAAGAATATTACTATTATATAATTTGCACAAAGATCTTTTGCCTTTTTACTCAATCAATAAATAAGCCTTCTTATCTAATTGTATAAAATGTCAACATTGCAGTGTCAAAGAAAATATAATGTTAAAATATTTATATTAAATAGTAAGGGAGATAGTGGCCTTCCCTGGAGTCTCAGTAGTAAAGAATCTACATGCCAATGCAGGAGATACGGGTTCCATCCCTGGTTTGAGAAGATATCCTGGAGAGAGAAATAGCAACTAACTCCAGTATTCTTGCCTGGGAAATCCAATGAACAGAGAAGCCTGGCAAGCTATAGTCCATGGGGTTGCAAAGAGCTGGACATGACTGAGGATGCTATATATATATATATATACACACACACACACACACACACATACACATATATAGATACAGATATATGGGTGTGTAAGTTTGTATGTATACCGAATATTTTTGAGTATTTTTATGAAGAATGCATGAATTTTTGTCACAGTAATTTCAGAATCTGTTGAGATTTGTTATATGGTTGCTTTTCTTACAACTAAGGTGAATTATATTAATGGGTTTCTAAAACTGAACCATTTTTGTACTCAGACTATATTCAACCATTATGTATTATTTTCTTAATTTCTTTATTAAACTATTCATTCAAATTTCATTTAAGATTTTACATTAATATTTACAAATGATATGAATGTATAGTTTTCTTCTCTGATACCTTTATCATATTTAGGATTCAATATTATAAGTTCATCCAGAAATAATTTGAAATTTTTATTACATTTGTTAAGCTATAGGATAAGTTATATAGCATTGTGATCACTTGATCTGTGAATTCATCAAGGCATGATGTGGTTTGTGGTGGAACAATTTATTATAAATTTCCATGTTTCTTCTATAGGAATGAGTCTAAATTTTCTTTCTCTATCAGGGTCAATTCAACTAACTTGAATTTTCCTACTGTATTATCCATTTTATTTTCATTTTCAGTTTTCATATGAGGTTGTATAAAATAATCTCATGTTTTCTAATTTTCCAGTTCATTGGTTATCTTTACCTTCATAATTATTATTTTATATATTTACCATCTCTCTTGAGTCAGTTGGCTAATGGTTGTCCATTTTGTTAATTTTTTCAAAGAATCACCATTTAGCTTTATTCATTAGTTCTACTATTTTTTCTTTACTTTTATAATGTCTGCTTTTGTCCTAGTTGTTTCCCTTATTCTGTTGCTTTTGGTTTATTACTTTTTTTACACTTCTTGGAGTGGGAAATTTCATTCCCCTCTCTTTATCATATATTATTGATATAAATATTTAAAATGTGAATTGTTTGTTTTCTACCTTAAATGTACCTTATATAATCTAATACAGTGTTTCATCAGTGTTTTTAAATAAATTCTACAATTTCAATTTTTTTTAACAGTTATTTAATATCCAAATGGAAAAGCTTTTATATATATGCTAATTCAGATGCTGCAAGATTTGAGCAAAAGTTTTTAACTCATCAACCTATATGTAAAATTTATGTTTCCTGTTATATACAGAGGGATAAGAGCACCATCCTTTCATGTGTGTGGGGGTGGGGAGGGATGGATAGGTATGTGTATATGTGTGTCTCTCCATGCATACATATCATATATGTAACAATGCCTACTATTAGCTTGGCAGTATTATACAATGATATAACTGTCTGATAAAATTTCACAACTCTGTTGGCTAACTGTCTCAAAACCAATTGCCCCACAGGACCCTGCAGATTGTTGCATATCAGGTATATTGTTAAATAAAAAGATTATAATATATTGTTAAAATATTAATGAAAAGCAGAAAGCATGGGGTAATGGAAAGGTCATTTTAAGGAGAATTCAGGTAAATCCTAGTTGTGTTAGTTTGAGAATTTAGGCAAGTTACTTGAATTCCACAAAACTAATTTCTTCATCTATTAATGTGTAGGTTTATTATATAAGCAATAACATCAACTTTGCTTTCAAAACCAAAAATCTATATTCTATTACCTGATCCTTTGATAAGTGATATATCTGTACATAAAAGCATCTTAATACACACCAGAAGCTTACAAAACAATTATTCTCATTTGCCTCTGTCACTCAGAAATTAGCAGTAATTGTTTAAATGAATAAAGCAGGGACAAAATAGATCCAGCTGGTACCAAACCTTCTTTAATCATTGTTTTCAACTTTATTTCCAACTGACCTTTAAAGTCTGCCCAGGAAGAGTGAAATTGATTGAAAAGGGACTCATCCCCTTCTTCCCTCTACAACTGTTTTCGGAGTTGTTCACGAAAAATGGCACTGAGGGAAAGTCAGGGGATGGAAGAAGTATGTATAGGGCAATAAATCCATGAAACAAAGCTTTAAATTTGGTTTGGACTTTTTAGAATGATTTAGAACTGACCATGTCCATGACCATCAAAAGTAAATTTATGTGAAAGAATATGATTATTAAAAATCATAACTCCCAATTCATTCTATAGCAATAAATGCCCAGAGGCCAACATTATTATTATTGTTTGACAAATGATTTTTTAAACCTGTTTCAATATGACTTTTCTTAACCACTGCTCCCTGAAACAATTCTTTGCAATGGTTGTCTGTGTTTCCAAGTACAATGGTGATTTATCTCAAAGCCCACTTTTGCTTATCATCTCTACTGCTAACACTCCTGTCCACATCACTCTCCTTTCTTGCCTAGATTACTGAAACAATCATTCAACTGATCCCCTTGTTTTGGCCCTTGTCAGGAGCTCTGGCTATTTTTCATAATGCAGCCAGAGTCATCCAGTTAGAATTGAAATCAAACAGATCATTTAATTTCTCTTCTCAGAATCCTACAGCAGTCTCTTCTCTTTCAGAATAGAAATGTAAATCCTTCCAGTTTTTACAAGACTTATGAAGTTTTAGCTCAGCTGCTCTCTAACCTCATCTTCTGCTACTCTCTACCTTGCTCATTCTGTACCAGCCACGATGATGTGCTGTTTCTTTCTTTTAACTTTTCAAGCACTTTCCCATCTCATCTCATTTTCATCTGCAATTTCCTCTCCCCAGAATGCTCTTTACAATTATGCACATGGTACATGCTGCTCTCCCACTCTTTCAGGTCCTCCTTAAATGTTACCTTAATATGTAAGATATTCTCAGACCATTAAAACATAAAATAGCAACACCCTCCTCTCTAACTCTGGGACATTTATCTCTCTAGCATTTACACAAATTAGCTTACTATCCCCACCTCCATTTTAATTTTGCTTGTTTTTTATTTGCTGGACATTAGTTCCATGGGGCCAGAGAATTTTGTTTACTGGTATATCCACAGTGCCTAAAATTGTCCCTGGCACTAGTATACGGTCACATAAATAAATGGATATTGAGCAAATTAATATAAAAAAGAAATCCAACTTTGGACTTTGTGATTTTGTTTGCTAACGTGCAATAAGAAATAGCTCATCTCCTATAAAATGTATACTCCCTTTAGGCATTTCCACTGCGTTTAATCATGCCCACACTGCAAAATGTCAGCTATTACCTTGTCCACTTGACACGTCACATTTTGGAATTTGGGAGCAGTAGCCAACTCGGATGTTTGGATCAGTGGTAAAACACCACGGTGACTCAGCCCCATCTGGATTTCGGCAATAATTTTCTCTTAGGTCCCTATTGAGAATAAGCATGTTAATGTAAATTGCCAGGGTTTCTTACATTGGTGAAGTCAGTGTTATTACATTTCTAGAATCCCAGAATATATGCATTCTATAAATACAACTCTACATTTTAGATTTGGGATAGTTTTAACAATTTAGACTTCAATATACACAGCCGACACTGCCCACATTACTGAAATAAATGCTGTCAGATGTCAGAATTCTTTTACTTCCACAGACCTGGAGTTTCACACAAATACTACTGCTTCATGAAAAAGAGAAATAATACCACTTCATTATTCTCACTCATTTTTAAGACTTTGACTCTCAACTGTTACAATTTTTAAAGTCTGGTCTTACTCATTGTATTATCATGGATCATAGATAATGTAGAAACAACATTCTCTTTGCAGAAGAAAGACTATTATAATTAACAGTCTTTAATTACTCTTGTTAAAAATGAAGTTCTACCTATTCAAACATTTGCCACGAAAAAAATATTTTAAATTCTGTATTTCTTTGATTTATTTAATTCACCACATAGATTTCTTTTAATTACAAAGTAGTTCTTTCTTGATTTAGAGATATTACCTGAAATTTTATATTTCTGTAAAATTAAGGCCTAATTACAATATAGAAAACCTACCTATAGAAAAAGTTGTCAACATAGCACACGTACTTCCTTTATTTTGTCAATAATATAGTTAGACATTTGGAGCTTGTGATAAGGAAAAAGTCTAAATTAATATTATCTGTAGGTAAAAGGATTTTACCTTTAATACAAAGTTCACATTAAATAAAATAGGGAGTTCATGATTTGTTCCCCTGATAGTGCTCTCTAATTTGAAGAAAGTGTGTACTTTCTTTCCATAGATCTCTCTAATAATTTAACAAAATTAATATTCATTCTATAGGAAGGTATGCTATTTCACTTAGGCCCAATTAAAAATACGACACATTTAATACTAATCAGTTGGCCATTAGAAACTGAAAACCATTTTTTAAAAAAGCCTGAGTTTGGTTATAAAATCAACAAGTAATAGTTTATCAAGCCAAAATAGGTCCTGACATAAACTATGTTATTTAAGGTTGTAAGAACAGTGAGTGCCAATAGATTTGACCATTCTATAGCAAATGTTCTTATTTATAACCCACATTTAAACCTTTACTCTTCTTATAAAATCATAAAATTATTAACTGGAGAAATGAAGAAAATCTTTTCTTCTAACTAGTTTATACTCAAATTTTAAAAGATTATGTCAGTACAATATATGTGCACTGAATTTTATATAAAGTGTATAGAAATTTGCAATTTTAAATGAATAATTGCTTAGTTAACTTTGAGTTGTAATTTAAGGCAAGATAATTAAACATATATCTAAGGCTATCAAAAAACTTAAAGTTCCCCTTTTATAATCTATATCTAGAAGCACCTCATTAATCTAGATTAAACCAAAAAGTCATGGTTTGCTCAAATATTTTTTCTAAGTTTATTCACCTCACTTGAAGAATCAGTTACAACTATTGAAACAAACTAATGATTGTATGATTCATGTACATCATCACAGGCCGTATTTTTTAGTTATAGTGCTTTAAAAATCGTCATTTGTAAGGAATCTGAGTACTGGGGCAAACAGTGTTTGGTACAACCAGAGACACCTGACTAGAACTCCATTCTCTGCTAGCCCACGAACAGTAAATGCATCAGTACTCTGAGCAAAATGATGCATCAGATTTTATGTGTTTAATAACACAACTCACTTTTTGTTTTTTCATATTTATGTTTATCTTGACCAAATAACCAATTAAGAAAGAATAGCTTGGTGGTTGTGGTGGTTTTGTCACTAAGTCGTGTTTGACTCTTGCAACTCCATGGACCGTAGCCCATGATACTCCAGGCAAGAGTAATGAAGTGGGTTGCCATTTCATTCTTCAGGGGATCCTCCCAACCCAGGTATTGAACTCAGGTCTCCTGCATTGCAGGCAGAGTTTTTACCCACTGAGCTACAAGGGAAGCCTTCCCCCAAAAAAGAATAGCTTAAATTCCAATAATATATAGCAACTAAACTTTTGATCATTTTTTATTGTGAAACGTGTGGATTCAATTTCTGTAATGAATTTCTGTTTCTTACAGATGAGGTTAATTTGGTTCACATACACAATCTTGAGTATTGCCAGTCATTAGAAGTTAACCAGAAGTGTGCATGGCACTGATACTGTCTTCTTTGTCTCTCTTAACTATCCTTTTCTCATTTTCTTTGTTCTCTCTACTTTTATGTTTATTTCTGAGGTGTCAAACACCTCAGGGTGTTTGGGTCAAAAATAGAGTGAATTGCTGTGAAGAAAATGAGGGAAATAAACAGAGTGGCAACAATACATTTATTATAAAATAATTTTTAAAATACAACAGGTGAATATTTAGTATCTAAGCAAAGAACTCTGAATTGGTTAAAAAAAATTTAAATTATATAAAAAACCATAAACTATATCCCCTCTCCAGTGAATGGGCCAACTAATGTTCATAGTTCTCCATCTTGAAATGTTAAGCCCTCTTATTAAAAGTCAGTTACATAAAGCCAATATATGTTATTTATAGGTGCTATTTCAGCAAAGCCACTATGAATGACACGTGTGTTATAAATTTTAAAAGCAATCATTTTATGTTCCTAATAACAAGGTGGACAATTTAAAAACACATGGCACTGTGGCTGTCCAACAAAATTCAAGTGGTGAAGAAAAGCAGCCATGGGGAAGAACATAACAAGTATATAACTGATATTCAAGGGCGGTTTCTTCAGCTTGATTCATCTATACAATTGTTTTACTTCCCTACTTGCTAAATAAAATGTTGAAACAATAAAAAAATTTCATATAAAACTATAAATTTTTTTTCAAGGCTGAAATCTCATCAGTTTACAATGTTGACTTAAGGTATGCCTTGTAATCTCCCCTCAAGTTAATATGAAAATTTAAGGAAGCACTAGTTTGAACGTTTCCTGGTTATTGTTACCACTAATTTGTTCATTAAATAGACCTGCAAGAACAAAGCTGTGATCAGAAACCTAAAGATGTGTTTCCCAAAGCATGGATGGTACATCAACCATCTGATTCAGAATCAGCAAGAGTGGTTGCTAAAATGTATTATTTGAGGTCCAAATTTCAGACCTGAAGAATCAAAAATTTGGGGTGGATGTATCTGCCTTTTAATTGCTAAATTTTCCCTAGGCACACTAAAGTTTAAGGATCACTAACATAGAAATTAGTAAAAATCAACCATTCTGCCTACTGAAATTTATAATTTCCCTAATTTACTCACTTGCACTTGAAATTTTCAGGAGTTATGTCATGCTGGTGAGGATACTGGGAATCCCAACGCTGACAGGGAATTCCATTCCAAATGGTATTGATGGTGCCCCGGTAACCTTCTCCTTGACCTTGAATGCATTCAGTCGTTTGCATAGGGACATCTGTGTCATTCATAGTACTGTGGGCTATTGGTAAAAAGAAATATAAATTTAAATAAAATAATTTAGTTTTTCATCTACCTCTTAGAGTTCACTTGCATTTTATTTGTAGGATTTTCTGTCACATAAGTTTTTACAATAATTGAATGAAATAAAAAATTCAGTTTATCATTATTACTATCTCATTCAACCAAAAGGAGGATTAAAATGGTGGACTCAACTTGTTGACATTTTAAAAATACTGCTTGCCTCTAAGCAGATTTATTTATTGCCTTTTTGTTTGTCTAATTTCGGTGCTTACCATACCTGATAAAGATCCTGAAAATCTCAGTAAGAAAATATTTAAAGTACAAAATTAAATTTGTAAAACTTGAGCTCTCTCTTTGTCTTAAAATATACTCACTTATACAAAATATAACTCAAAGCATTCTGGAGCAACTAAAATTCATATACCTTCTCAAAACATGCATGAAAATGTTTATGTTTCCATGTAAACTCACCAGTTACCTTTAACCTAAATGGTTATTCAAGATGCCTCTGGATAAAACTCAAGTTGACACTGTCTAGGATAGTTTAAAAAGTGAATAAATGTCTTTTATTCATCTATTCTGGAATTTGATGTCTCATTTCTCCAAAGGAGAGGTCAGAATTAGACATGTCTTCAGAGGCTAGGGATGTGTATAAAAATGTAATATATTTAACAGTGTAACTACTTTAAAAGTGGCTCTTTAGCTTCATTTTTAATTTCTTTCTTTCTTGCAAATAATTGTTACCTTATGTGGCTGAATGCTTTATTTCATCGAGTTCCTTGCAAAGGTAGTAGAGCCTAAGTTTGGAGTTGTTCTATGAAGCTTTGTGAAAAATAAGGATTAATTAATGACCATCTCAACCACTAGAACATTTTAAACACAAATTTTCACAAACTGCTCATTTAGTAATTTTTCTTTAAAAAAAAACTTCTTCAGCTCATCTTAAAATGTGTTATTTCTTATGCATCTGCTTTAGGGAATAGAAATGCAGCTTAGAAACATCCTAAATTAAAAAGAAATCCAAATGGACATGAGAAAATGTCCACAGATTGACCCATAAAATGGACATTGAGAGTGGATGACTTAGAAATTAGTATCTGTTGATATTGGCAATGTATATTGATTCAGAGGGCTTCCCTCATAGCTCAGTTAGTAAAGAATCTGGCTGCAATGCAGGAGAGCCCAGTTCGATTCCTGGGTTGGGAAGAGCTCCTGGAGAAGGGAAAGGCTACCCACTCCAGTATTATGGCCTGGAGAATTCCATGGACTGTATAGTCCATGGTTGCAAAGAGTTAGACACAACTGAGCAACTTTCACTTCACTTCATTGATTCAGGAAGAACAAAAATTTTGAACTGAGAAATTATTTGTATAGAAGTTCATACTATTTAAGTTCATTATGATTTTAATACTACCTGAAGTTCTTTGATGAAATAGAAAATATTAAATTTCATAGATTCTGAGGGTTAGAACTATATTTCATTAAAACAAATGCTACTAAGCTATTTTTTCTGATAATGTGAGTGGATTGTTAAATAATTTGAGGAGATTGGGTATGTGCCGGAAGTCTTTAAAGGGTGACAAGTCTAAAACAGGTACTGACATATACATCTAGTTATAAAACTATGGTGTGAACAAAGACAAAAGGAATGTCCCCAGGAATCTGTCACTTCATTAGCTTAACATTTTAAGAAGAAAACTTTTGATCCCCCACTTCTTGGACACAAGCTCCTGGGCAGTAAACTTGTGACCTCAGTCAGGTCTCAGATTACTGACAATGGCAAGAAGGTCAGAGTTAGGAAAGCCAGAGCAAAAACACCTCCTCTACTCTCATGGACTTCATTGCCTGACTTGGGTACTACAGCTCTCGTACTTTCCTAGTTATGTGTGTGTGTTGTTTTGCGTGTTAGTGATCCATCCTTCTCAGTATCATTTTGGCACTATGAACTTGCAACTGAAGAATCCAGGCAGCCAGGGCCACCTTTGGCTAGATAATGGGCCTTGCACGCCCATCAGAGGTTAACACACTCTACTCCTTGTACTCCACTATGATTGTGTAGACACCAACCTAAACAATGAAAAAAGAGGAATGATAAAATTTAAAAGCTAGTAAAAGATAAATATTTTTCTAATTTGAGGTTAAGTTTTCAAATCTTTGGAGTCCTGGTGAAAAGAATTATCTATATTACAAAAACTCTAAGTCAAAGAAAAGACTACCTGTATAAGAGTATGGAGGAAAATATTTCTTTGCTGATCAATGCATTAAAATTTCAGTGTCAAGTTCAGAGACCTGAATTGTTTTACTGACCTTGCACCTCAACTGCAGAGGTTCCCAGAAAGTTTTAAAGAATTTGTTTTCACTTTAACTATCATAAAATCCTCATTTGAACAATTATGCTAAATATTTTTTCTGAACTTTTATTATTATATTTTAAAAATGATATAAACTTATTATAACGAGTCACTATTGGACAGGGAGGCCTGGCATGCTGTGATTCATGGGGTCGCAAAGAATCGGACACGACTGAGCAACTGATCTGATCTGATCTGATTATTCACTAAAAGACAGTGTAATTTAAAATGGTTAGATTAAAAACTAAATTTTTGGATTTGGATTAAATAATTGGATTATTGAACAGATTCTAATTTGGAGGATTATTGAACAATTTCTAATTTTGAAATTATAAAAATTTATAGAATACAAAGAATTTTTGTACACTAGTAAAAATACAATATTGTACAGAATAAATATAATTTCATTAGGTCTTGTTATAAACTGAAAATTTGTGTCTTCCTCAAATTCATATGTTATGGTATTAGACAGTGGGGCCTTTGGCAAATGTTTAGATTGTAAGAGCAGAGCCCTCATAAATGGGATTATAAAAGAGATCCTGCAGAGCTCCCTTGCTTCTTCTACCATATGAAGACACAGGGAAGAGTTAGCCACCTATAAACCAGGAATCAGCCCCTCTAGATACCAAACCCGCTGGCACCTTGACCTTGGACTTTCAGCCTCCAGATCTATGAGAAATATGTTTCTGTTGTTTAGAATCTACCAAATCTATGGTATTCTCTTATAGCAGCCTGAAATAAGTCTGGCCCTATCAAGATGTAAAGAATATAAATAATATTATTGTTTTTGACTCTTATTTTAACAAGCATCTGTAGCTTGCATTCTAAAGGCGATCAGTCCTGGGTGTTCATTGGAAAGACTGATGCTAAAGCTGAAACTCCAGTACTTTGGCTATCTCATGCGAAGAGTTGACTCACTGGAAAAGACCCTGATGCTGGGAGGGATTGGGGGCAGGAGAAGAAGGGGACGACAGAGGATGAGACGGCTGGATGGCATCACCGACTCAATGAACATGAGTTTGAGTAAACTCCGGGAGTTGGTGATGGACAGGGAGGCCTGGCATGCTGCGATTCAGGGGTCGCAAAGAGTCGGACATGACTGAGTGACTGAACTGAACTGAACTGAACTTTGAAATATTTAACCTGAAACAACTTGATGATTTTACTTATTGTGATGTTTTAACTCAGTAGAAATATTTCTTGTGATTTAACTACAAACTATCAATATTTATGTAGTATTTTTATTTACTTAAAAAGTACCCTCTGAAGTCAGTATTAATCCATTTCAGCTGCTAGAAGAGGCCCCATAAACAAAGCTACAGAATTCTGATGGCAATGTATAGAATAAATAATATAAGCAAAAAAAGATATATTAGTACAACAAGGTAACTACATAGCTTTCATTAATTAGTAACAGTTATTGTGAGACTTTATGCAGCTATTTAATAAATAATATCTGAGGGGGACCATGAATGATTTGTCCATAGACCATTTAACTGATATAAATGTTTGATCTCTGCCGCCTACATGAATACTTAGGATTCAAACAAAAGGAATTATTCCTGGTCTGCAATAAAATAGACTCCCTCAGCTGTCCTACTATATAAACATCAAAACTTGGAGCAAAAACAAAACAAATGTTTCATGCTATTTGATTTGAAAGGGCTGTTAAATGTTGGGAAATCTATTCTTTTGGATTTAATACTTAAACATTAGACCTGAATAAGGGAAGGCTTTGAAGAGTCTCCAGTGGCCTAGCAAAGTATTAAAGAAGCACAGAAACACCCCCAGTATCAGCTGAAGATTATCAAGTTTAGCCAAAGCAACATGTTTTTAAAATATTGCATCTCAACATCCACAAATTTTTCTGCAAGTATGTCTACCAGGCTTACACCGAAAATACCAGGAACTCTTCTGAGAGTTTCTAACAAATAAAACATTTTGCCAGGGGTGTAAGTAGTAGTCACCCTTTGGAAGCAGAGGCAAAGATATCTGTATGATCCTCAGTGGCCTATGAGTGAAGGAATGTTTTTCTTTGATGACTGACACAAAGTTTTCTATTTGGAAATGCTTTAAGAAAAAAAAAAAACAAAAAAAAACAAGCTATTGAAAAATTTCACTGTCTTGCTAGAACATGATCAAATACAATGGGTGTCTCTTGGAACATTAATTTCACTTTGCTGGTATGGATGTGCTGTGATCTTATTATTATACTATTTGGTAGAGAATTTTAAGGTCTGAATTGATTTTTTGACAGAATTAACATTAATTGTTATGTAATTGCTAGGAAAGCCCTCTTGCCTCCAAGACAATGTATAATAAATTGACCCTTTTTCTCTGTTAAAGGCTAGTCGAGTCCTTCCAGAGAGGCCACAAGGCCCTGACAGAGGCCTGTGAAAGGCAGTGGAGAATGTGAGTACACACATATGTAACAGAAAGCCACACCCAGGGCTCCATAACTTTTACATGGACAATTAATAAATCCACATTTACAGTCCCCTTAGCCCGCCAAAAAATCTGGATTTCTTAGTGGTGACAAGCTATTGTGTTCTCTTGCCTATAGCTAAGAACAAGTTGCTTCAAAAGCCATTGGCTAAATACCTGATTATTCTTAGAATAATTCAACCCAAACTACTTCTTATTCCCAGCTACTGAAGAGCAATTGAAATGCAGGATTTACTTTACGATGGTCCCTGGATATTTAGAACAATGTGTAAAGCTACTCTCCCGTCATCAGACTTCTGCTCTTTGGGCCGCAAAGGGCAGGATAAGGCTCAATGTAAATTTAAAGAGCTCCTTGTTTTAAACTGTTGTGAGAGAATAGTATAAAGACCTCCAAAACACAAACCTCAAATTGCTTCCATGTTTTCTTTCCACGTGAACCTGGAATTCATGTCTGAAACTTTTCCCTGGACTTTATCCAATTCTTTTCTGTTGTAAACTGCTCAGGAGACAAGACTTTCATGAAAGGTCTTCAATTTTATTCTCTTATTCCTTAGAAGATGACTTGGAAAAGACCTCCAGTACAAGGTCTTTCCCTTGAGAAAGGATATTGATAGCAATTTTTTCCTGACACTGAATTCAATGAGAGGACTATATTTCTATGAATCTCTGTTCTGGCCTTGAATTAATTAATAAAATTTAGACAAATAATTAGCTTTCTTTAAGAAAGAAAATGATTTGCTAAAGTCAGTTTCCCAACACACAAAGACATGAAATTTTAAAAGGTTATATATTGATGCCAATGTACATTGGTTACTAGGAGAAAGGATTCTTTTAATTTAGTACCAATGGCAACATATCTTCTCAAGTCACCATAACAAAATAAAACTGGGTGGCTTAATCAACAGTAATATATTTTCTTATAATTCTGGCAGCTATAAAGTCCAAGATTAAGGTGGTAACCAGTGATTCCTGGTGAGAGTTCTATTCCTGGCTTGTAGATGTAGGTATAGACATACCCTTTTGGTATGTCCTCATATTGTAGAGAGAGAGATTATGCTCATCTCCTACTTTTAAGGCCACAAATCCTATTGTTTTAGGATCCCATCATTATGCTTCATCATCCTTAATTGTCTCCTAAGAACCCAACTCCAAATGCAATAAGGGTTTAAACTTCAGCGTATGAATTTTGAGTAGAACACAAGTCAACCCATAATGATAATTTTGATAGAAATCTTAGCTATCAGAGATCTGCCTAGGCCACATTTCTGCAGTGGGGAGCTGTTCAAGTATAAAGTTTCAGTTATGCAAGATGAGTAAGTTTTAGAGATCTATGATATGACAGAGTAACTATACTTGACAATACTGTGTTATATACTAAACAATTGTTAAGAGAGTACGCCTCAAGTTGTGTTCTTACCAAACACACACACACAAAGGCAAGGGAAGTCAGGAGGAAACTTCTGAAGGTAATTAATATGGTTATTATCTTGATTGTGGAGACAGATTCATAGGCATATGTTCAAAGCTATCAAACTGTTCATTAAATATGTGATGTTGTTAAACATCAGTTATAGCTCAGTAAAGCTCTTAAAAATATAAAATGGCTCTGGACACTTATATATCAGAAGTTTAAAAAATAAACGGGAAAAGAAAAAGGAGGCGAAAAAATAGGGAGGACGTCACAAGCTTTGTTTGTTTTATTGAAGGAAAACCCATCAAGACAAGCAGCAAAGGAGCAAAACTAGCTCAGGGAAGCATGAAGTCTGACAGTGAGTTGAAGTGATGGGAAGAAGGTAAGAAGCAAATCTTCCTAGTTGGAAATGTTTGGGGAAAGCCTGTTTTTTATACATGAAAATCAAAATACATAGAATAAATTCCAAGAGACATTAAAAGAAAATGAAAAACTACCACTGATTAGGAAAGGAACAGTCATTCACTTAACAAAGACTTGTTGAACTCCTATCACAAACAAGGCAATGTGGTAAGTCTCTGGGATACAAAAAAAGACATAGTCCTTACTCTTTTGGAGCTTAAAAATTTTGATAGAGAGAGCTATTAACCAAATAGCTTCAAAAATAAATGTGGAAACCAAACTCTGAGAAGTACATGGAAGGAGAGGTTTCTGTTGCTATAAATATACAGTAAGGAATTTGACCCAGTCTGGGAAGTCAAATGAAGAAATGATAACTGACTTGAAATTTGTACAATGGGTAGCTGTCAATTAGGTTAGGAAGGAAGAGAACATTTTTTAAGGCCGAGGAGATGGCAGGGGTTGAAGGAACTATAATGAGAATATGGAAGATATGAGGCATAGGAAGAAACATATTCTGGCTGGTACAGAGAGCATGGAGAGACATGTATATGAGGCTGGAGAGTCGGGTGGAGAAGTAAAAGATGGTTTTGTTTTGTCTGTGTCCTAAGATCAAAGGCAGTGACTGCAGAGTTTTAAACTGGTGTGTGTGTGTGTGATGTGCTAGGCATAGGGAATTATATATTCAGATTTTTTTTTTTAAATAGTCTATTTGCCAAGTAGAGAAGAAGTTGCAGGGGAAAAGCTTGTGAACATGGATATAGCTCCACTCAGAAGTCCATCCGAATGTTCAAGAAAGTTCAAAAAAATAATTCTTAGATAAAAGTGATGAAGTGAAATGGAGATTTGAGAGCTACATAGAAAATAAAATTTACAGGCCTTATGATGTATCAAATGTGAGACATGAAGGAAAGAGCATGTTTAGAATTATTTTAAGCTTTTGGATTTTAAACTGTGTAAATGGTGGTATCAGTCATGCAAAAGAGAGCGTACAAAGCAGATTAGACCATCTTACAGGATAAATGAAGAAAGTCCGAGAGAAAGATAATAAATGATAGAAGTCTCCAAGAAGGCAAGTTGCTGGTGATGAAGGGTGGGAACAGATATACAACAAGTATATCCTAATTAGAGTATTTTTATGGGACATCAGCCTTACATGTCTGACATGGAGCAGAAAGTTCTCAGAGGGATACCTGGCATTCCGGAGATCTTTGCAGGAATCTAGGAATTCAAAACTGTTTTCATAACCATGCTAGAATGCCACTTGTCCTTTTTACAGTGGTATATCCAGGTGCACTTTGATGTATGATATCCCAAAAGACTGAACGCAGAAGCAAATACAAGACACTCAGCTATCTTCTTACAATTAAGGTAACATTAAAGAAATTTACAAAAAAAAAACCTAAACCATTATTAGCATTTTTCTATTTTTCTGAAAAAAGTTATTTTTCCTTTAAAATGTTATATTTATTAACACTGAATGAGCTTATTATGTCTAATCAATTAATAAATGTTTTTAATTTATGTTTTAATTTCCAATACATTAGATATTGACTCATGTAACTCACTCAGACAATTTGGTGTTCTCAATAATGTGTAAAGATATCCTCAGTTTAATTGATTTAAATAATCAATGGGATACCTAAGGGACGTCAACCACATCATAAGGGACATAAACCACAAGTTAGTTTTTCAGTTGCCGAAGAGCTACTAAAATTCACTTCAGAGAAGCACAATTAGTCCCAACAAATATTTTATTTCTCTCTGAAAAGCATGAACTAATACATAAAACAAACTTACTCAGAATACAGAGTTATTGTTATAGGGAAAAACCATTAAAAAATAAGTATTTCATTTAAGCACTACATGGGACCTCCAATCTTACTACATGTTTGCAGTGTTTTAAAATTCTTGGAAGTCTGTTAAAGTTATATCGCAGAGTATGTGTAGGCTGCTGTCATCTGGGGAGAAATCACCTTTTGAAGAATATGGTGTGAAGGCGGACTGACAAGGCCTCTCCCAGAGCAGCCTGGTACACATGTGTCAGGTGTGAACTTTCACTGATACACTGATTTCAAGATGAGAAACTCAGAAGCAAAGTGACAATTATAAATTTATAGTTCATTCAGCTTTTTAACAAATAAGAGGAACTGAAAGCAGTGTTCAGAACTTTGGCTCTGGTGTAAAAACTCCATTATCAAGGCATTCATCTTTTACTTTACTAGTTTATGCTAAAATTATGAAATTGCAATTTTATCATAGACTTTGCTCTGTTTTGTTCACTTCTCTATCCCCAGAATCTAAAAAAATGACATATAAGAGCTACTCAGTAAATATTTGTTTAATGAATTCTATACAAAAGGGGCAAATACCCCTCTTTATGCTCTCTCTACAGTGGCAACCCACTCCAGTACTCTTGCCTGGAAAATCCCATGGATGGAGGAGCCTGGTAGGCTGCAGTCCATGGGGTCGCTAAGAGTAGGACACGACTGAGCGACTTCACTTTCACTTTTCACTTTCATGCATTGGAGAAAGAAATGGCAACCCACTCCAGTGTTCTTGCCTGGAGAATCCCAGGGACGGCGGAGCCTGGTGGGCTGCAGTCCATGAGGTCGCTAGGAGTCGGACACGACTGAGCAACTTCACTTTCACTTTTCACTTTCATGCATTGGAGAAGGAAATGGCAACCCACTCCAGTGTTCTTGCCTGGAGAATCCCAGGTACAGCGGAGCCTGGTGGTCTGCTGTCTATGGGGTCGCACAGAGTTGGACATGACTGAAGTGACTTAGCAGCAGCAGCAGCAGCAGCAGCATGCTCTCTCTATGCTTCCTCGGAGTGCTGCTATGTCCAAGGCTTTTGATTTCAGTATTCACTTCTGATTTTGCATGACATTCATGGAAGATTGAACTTAAATATGCTTTGAGCACTGACATGAAGCACCTGCATCTCAATATAAACAGAACCAAACTTAATATCTTTCTCCTCAAATTTATTCCTCTTAAATATGCATCATTTAATCAACTTAGGAAAAAACCTTTAGACTTTACCTTTTCCCTATCTCATTTCCAAGTTGATACAACTTGTCATTATATATGGGATGCTTTATATCATCATTATATACTTGAACTCTTTAATATTGTTCACATCCTTCTTCACCTTGTTATTGTCACTGTTTACTGCCTTAGTTCACATTCTCTTTCTTACTTTACTGTTAAAATAAGCTCTTATGAGATGCACTTGCCTCCTTGTTCAACACTATGCTGCTGCTGCTGCTAAGTTGCTTCAGTCGTGTCTGACTCTGTGCGACCCCAGAGCCAGCAGCCCACCAGGCTCCCCCGTCCCTGGGATTCTCCAGGCAAGAACACTGGAGTGGGTTGTCATTTCCTTCTCCAATGCATGAAAGTGAAAAGTGAAAGTGAAGTCACTCAGTCGTGTCCAACTCCTAGCGACCCATGGACTGCAGCCCACCAGGCTCCTCCCTCCATGGCATTTTCCAGGCAAGAGTACTGGAGTGGGGTGCCATTGCCTTCTCCACAACACTATGCTAACCACCCAGAATATATAGTAATTCTTATGGATCAATTCAGTTCAATTCAGTCGCTCAGTTGTGTCCAACTCTTTGCGACCCCATGAATTACAGCACGCCAGGCCTCCCTGTCCATCACCAACTCCCGGAGTTCACCCAAACCCATGTCCATCGAGTCGGTGATGCCATCCAGCCATCTCATCCTCTGTCGTCCCCTTCTCTTCCTGCCCCCAATCCCTCCCAGCATCAGAATCTTTTCCAATGATTCAACTCTTCGCATGAAGTGGCCAAAGTATTGGAGTTTCAGCTTTAGCATCAGTCCTTCCAATGAACACCCAGGACTGATCTCCTTTAGAATGGATCAGTAGTCTTCAAATGTTGGCATTTTTTTGTTTTTGGTTTTTGCTCTTGTTACTAAAATTATTATGAAAAATTACTTCTATTCCCTCTCATGTTTTTAAGTTGCCATCTACATTTTTATGCTGTTTAAATAGCTGCAAAAGATGTGATTTCTAGCATGTTTTAATTATTGACAGTTTTAAAACAAAAAATTGTATATCACTCTTTTGAATGGATTTAAGGTTCTCTAAATACCACGGGGATTTATATCTACCTTTTTCTCGATAAAATGTACATTATCAAGTTCTTTGTCTCATCAAATCATTTTCCATTCCACTTTAACCACAGGATGTTACTTTAGTGTAATGTATTTTATGTTGGAGAGTATGTATGTATGTCTTTTATTGCTCATTTCTCATACTTTGCTGAAAGATTTTTATATATTTAAATCATATAAAAATCTCTTGTGACTACAAAATTCTGAGACAAATACACACTAAACACATGCACAGGCACAAATGTACAAATACTACACACATATATATGTGTGCATGTTATGAATTGTTCTTGCTGTTTAAATGCTAAGTCATGTCCAACACTTTGGTGACAGCATGAACTGTAGCCCACCAGATACCTGTGTCCATGGGATTCTCCAGGCAAGAATACTGGAGTGGGTCGCAGTTTACTTCTCCAGGGGATCTTCTCAACCCAGGGATAGAACCCACATCTCCTGCATTGTGGGCCTATTATGTGCATTATGGATTGTTGTTCAGTTGATGAGCTGTGTCTGACTCTGCAACTCCATGGACTCCAGCACGCCAGGCTTCCTTGTCCTTCACTATCTCCCGGAGTTTGCTCAAATTCAAGGCCACTGAGTCAATGATGTTATCTAACCATCTCATCCTATGCTGCTGCCTTCTCCTACTGCCCTCAGTCTTTCCCAGCATCAGGGTATTTCCCAGTGAGCTGGCTTTTCACATCAGGTGGCCAAAGTATTGGAGCTCCAGCTTCAGCATCAACCATTCCAATGAATATTCAGTGTTGTTTTCCTTTAGGATTGACTGGTTTGATCACCCCGCTGTCCAAGCAACTCTCAAGAGTCTTCTCCAGCACCACAATTTAAAAGCATTGATTTTTTAGCACTCAGCCTTCATGATGGTCCAACTCTCACATCCATAAATGACTACTGAAAAAACCATAGCTTTGACTATATGGACCTATGTCAGCAGAGTGATGTGTCTGCTTTTTAATACACTGTCTAGGTTTGTCATGGCTTTTCTTCCAAGGAACAAGCATCTTTTAATTTCATGTCTGCAGTCACTGTCCGCAGTGATTTTAAAACCCCCAAACATAAAATCTCTCAGTGCCGTGACGTCATTGGACTGGATGCCATGATCTTCGTTTTTTGAACGTTCAAATGTAAGCCATTTTTTTCACTGTCCTTTTTGACCCTCATCAAGAGGCTCTTTAGTTCCCCTTTGTTCTCTGCCATTATTGGTATCATCTGCATATCTCCTGACAATTTTGATTATAGCTTGTGATTCATCCAGCCCAGCATTTCACATTATGTACTCTACATAGAAGTTAAATAAGCAAGGTGACAATAAACAGCATTGAGCTACTCCTTTCCCAGTTTTGAGCCAGTCCATTGTTCAGTGTGTCTGGTTCTAACTGTTGCTTGTTGACCTGAACACAGGTTTCTCAGGAGGTAGATACGGTGGTCTGGTATTCTCATCTCTTTAAGAATTTCCACAGTTTGTTGTTATCCACATAAAGATTTTAGCATAGTCAATGAAGCAGATGAAGATATTTTTTTGGAATCCCTTTGATCTTTTTATGATCCAGCAGATGTTGGCAATTTGATCTCTGGTTACTATGCCTTTTCTAAATCCAGCTTGAACATGTGGAAATTTTTGGTTCATGTACTGTTGAAGCATAGCTTGAAGGATTTTGAGCATTACTTTGCTAGTATGTGAAATGAGTACAATTGTACGGTAGTTGAAACATACTTTGGCATTGCTTTTCTTTGGGGTTAGAATGAAACTGACGTTTTCTAGTCCAGTGGCCACTGCTGAGTTTTCCAAATTTGCTGGCATATTGGGTGAATTTTAACAGCTGCATCTTTCAGGATTTGAAATAGCTCAGCAGGAATACCATCACCTCCACTAGTTTTGTTCATAGTTCAGTTCAGTCACTCAGTCGTGTCCGACTCTTTGCGACCCCATGAATCTCAGCACGCCAGGCCTCCCTGTCCATCACCAACTCCCGGAGTTCACTCAGACTCACGTCCATCGAGTCAGTGATGCCATCCAGCCACCTCATCCTCTGTTGTCCCCTTCTCCTCCTGCCCCCAATCCCTCCCAGCATCAGAGTCTTTTCCAGTGAGTCAACTCTTCGCATGAGGTGGCCAAAGTATTGGAGTTTCAGGTTTAGCATCATTTCTTCCAAGGAACACCCAGGGCTGATCTCCTTTAGAATGGACTGGTTGGATCTCCTTGCAGTCCAAAGGACTCTCAAGAGTCTTCTCCAACACCACAGTTCAAAAACATCAGTTCTTCGGCACTCAGCCTTCTTCACAGTCCAACTCTCGCATCCATACATGACTACTGGAAAAACCATAGCCTTGACTAAACGGACCTTTGTTGGCAAAGTAATGTCTCTGCTTTTCATTATGTTCATAGTAATGCTTCCTAAGACCCACTTGACTTCACACTCCAGGATATCTGGCTCTAGGTGAGTGACCAAATCATCCTGATTATCTGGGTCATTAAGACCTTCTTTGTATAGTTCTTCTGTGTATTCTTGCCACCTCTTCTTAATATCTTCTGCTTCTGTTAGGTCCTTACTCTTTCTGTCCTTTATTGTGCTCATCTTTGCATGAAATGTTCCCTTGGTATCTCTAATTTTCTTGAAGAGATCTCTAGTCTTTCCCATTCTGTTTCCCCTCCCCACCCCCCACCCCCATTTCTTTGTATTGTTCACTTAAGGCTTTCTCATCTCTCCTTGCTATTCTCTGGAACTCTGCATTCAGTTGGTATATCTTTCCCTTTCTCCTTTTACTTTCGCTTCTCTTCTTTTCTCAGCTATTTGTAAGCCCTCCTCAGACAACAACTTTACCTTCTTGCATTTATTTTTCTAGGGGATGGTTTTGGTCATCACTTCCCATACAATGTTATAAACCTTTGTCCATAGTTTCTCAGGGACTCTGTCTACCAGATCTAATCCCTTGAATCTACTTGTCACCTCCACTGTATAATCATAAGTGATTTGATTTAGGTCATATCCAAAACTGGTTTTCCCTTTTTTATTCATTTTAAGCCTGCAGTTTGCAATAAGGAGTTCACGATCTGAGCCACAGTCAGCTCCAGGTCTTGCTTTTGCTAACTATATAGAGTTTCTCCATCTTCGGCTTCAAAGAATGTAATCTGTCTGATCCATGTGTAGAGTCGTCTCTTGTGTTGTTGTTTGCTATGACCATCATGTTCTCTTGGCAAAACTCTGTTATCCTTTGCCTTGCTTCATTTTGTACTCCAAGGTCAAACTTGCCTATTATTCCAGGTATCTCTTGACTTCCTACTTTTGCTTTCCAATCCCCTATGATGAAAAGGACATTTTTTTTTTTCCTGGTGTTAGTTCTAGGAAGTGTTGTAGGCTTTCACAGAACTGGTCATCTTCCACTTCCTTGGCATCAGTGGTTGGGGCATAGACTCGGATTACTGTGACTTGAAAATTTTGCCTTGGAAACAAACCAAGATCATTTTGTTGTTTTTGAGATTGCACCCAAGTACTGCATTTCAGACTCTTGTTGATCATGAGGGCTATTCCATTTCTTCTAACAGATTCTTGCCAGCAGTAGTAGATATAATGTCATCTGAATTAAATTTGCCCATTTTTGTCCATTTTAGTCCACTGATTCCTAAAATGTTGATGCTCACTCTTGCCATCTCCTGCTTGACCACTTCCAATTTACCTAGATCCATGGACCTAACATTCCACGTTCTGTGAAATATTGTTCTATGAATATGTGTCCCATATATTCCTATGAAATATTACATCATTAGACTTTACTCTCACCATCAGGCACATCCACAGCTGAGTGTTGTTTCTGCTTTGGTCCAGCCTCTTCATTATTTCTGGAGGAATTTCTCCACTCTCCCCCATTAACATATTGGACACCTTCCGACCTAGGGGGATCATCTTCTGGTATCATATCTTTCTGCCTTTTCATGCTGTCCATGGGATTCTTGAGGCAAGAATACTGAAGTGGTTTGCCATTCCCTGATCCAGTGAGCCACATTTTGTCAGAACTCTCCACCATAACCCATCCATCTTGGGTGGCCTTGTACGCCATGGCTCATAGCTTCACTGAGTTACACAAGGCTGTGATCCATACAATCATTTTGATTAGCTTTCTGTGATGGTGGTTTTTGTTCTGGAGGCTGTGAAATTAAAGTTCTTACTTCTTCTGTCTGCCTTCTGATGGATGAGAATAAGAGGCTTATGTAAACTTCCTGATGTGGGGGAAACTGAGTCTTGTTCTGGTGGGCAAGGCCATGCTCAGTAAATCTTTAGTCAAACTGTCTTTGGATGGGAGTGCTGTGCTCCCACCCTGTTAGTTGTTTGGCCTAAGGTGAGTCCTAGAGTGTATAGGCTCTATGGTAGGGCTACTGGCAACCTCCAAAAAGGACTTATACCCAACACATGCCTCCCAGAACTGTTGCTTCCTGTGCCCCTGTCCCCGCGGCAGGCCACTTCCAACCCATGCCTCTGCAAAAGACCCTCCAACACACAGGCAGGTTTGGCTCAGTCTCTTGTGGGGTCACTGCTCTTTTCCCCTGGGTCCTGGTGTACACAAGATTTTGTGCCCTCCAAGAGTCTCTGTTTCCCCCAGTCTTGTGGGAGTTCTGGAATCAAACCCACTGTCTTTCAAAGTCAGATTCCCTGGGGAGTCCCTTCGCCAGATTCCCTGGTTGGAAAGTCTGATGTGGGGCCTAGAACTTTCACAACAGTGTGAGCAGTTCTTTAGTATTATTGTGATATTCTTTGGTATTATCTGTTATGGATGGAGTTATATAATTATTAGCAGTATGTAGATGATAAACAGCATGAATACATAGTATTTTCAAAGGTCTCTTTGTTTAGTGTCCCCAAGATTTTCACACCCAGGACAATATACCCCATTAATATTCAGGTAGGACTGACAGTTTACCTTTTTTCAGTACAGTAGCAAGAGGCAGTTGTCAGCGGACAGGTAGGATATTGAATTTGATTGACCCCTTAGCAACCCATGCACCTCAAGCAAAAGATTTTGAGAAAGAATTCATATGGAAAAAGAGGAGCTGAAATTTGAGGCTTTTAACCTATTCATGTCCTTAAATCCCTAGGACAGGCTTTGTGTTCCGCTGGGTTTCATGCACACTGATTTGGAAGCTATTGTTCTAGATAACGAACAAGATAAGATCATTCTCCCTGCTTAATTTTTCAGTGTTTGTCATGGCAACTAGCTGGGATACTCTTAGATTCTACTTCATCTGCCTCACATTAATCTAATTTTCTCATCTCCTTACATTTCTCTGTCTTTATCACATCCTTATCTATATCAACCTAATTACCATGTCATGAATATTGCAGTCTGCGCCACTGATCATGTCTTTGCACACATTTCATCACTGGCCTACCTAATCACAGCCATTTTGAGATAGAGATTATTGTTAATAGATGGAAAGCACCTTTCAGTAGATGTTAAATAAATAATAGCAGTTATAATTTTCTTATACAGTTGTTATATAATAAAACAAGAGTTTCAAAATCTGCCTTCAACTTTAGAGAAGACAAATGACACAATCATAAACTCTATTCTTTTCTTCAAACATATTGAAAGCTCAGAATGAATTCAAGCAGTTGAGACTGAGAGATAACCAGAGATAGCCAGAGAGATAACCCAAGAATCAAATGATATAAGTAATACATAATAAACCAATATTCTTTTACAGCCAGTGCATATAAACATGTGTGTGGTATACAGGATTCTAATATAGCCCTTAAGATTTCTGCCCACTGATGTATGTTCTGTAACCCCCTCCCCTCTAGTATGGGTATAACTTGTGAATAGCCACTTGGGAAATCCACTTCTGTAATTAGTTTATGTTGTACAACAAAAGTGAGGAGATTTTTTTTAGATGTAATTAAAGTTCCCAATCAGTTGACTTTAAATTAATTAAAGGAAGACTTCCTTGGGTGGGCTGACCTAATGAGGTGAGCTCTTTAAAAGGGTGCAGAGCTTTCTGTATCAAATCATACACAGGGTGAGGGCAAAAACTGACCAGTTATTTTTCAATCATTGTCCCCAATAAACATATACAATTTTCCCAGGAAAAATAAAACACGGTTATTTTTGCCTTTCACAACTCTGTGTTAAGATGAAAGAAATTACATAGAAGCGCTAAAAGATATAATTTCCTAACAGGTCCTTTTGAAATTCATCCCTAGTGCAGAATCTTGGAGAAAGTTGGCTTATAAAATTTTAATAACTTTGAAAAAAAATCTTGGTAAATAAATGAAAGAGGGCGCAGACATCAGAGGTTCAAAGTAACAGAAAGCTATGCTATTGGTCTTGGAGAAGTAAACTGCCATATTTTGAAGAGGGCCATGTGGAAGAAAACATCAGGGAGTTTCTAAGAGCTGAGCAGCTTAGCACTACAACCACAAGAAACTGAATTGGAATGGGGACACTCAATCTTAGATGAGATAGTATGTCTGGTGGGCACCAGGATTCTGGCCTTGTGAGATCCTAAGCAGAGAACACACCTGTTTTATGCCTTGACTCCTGTCCCACAGAAAACTTGAGATAATACATATGTGTTACTTTAAGCTACCAAGTTTCTGATAATTTGATAGTTTCTGATAATTTGTTATATAGCAATAGAAAATTAATACACAATTGAAACCATTACCAATTTTCTTAGTTTTTCATTGTAGGCTTATATGTACAAGACAAAATATCTGGAAGAAAGTATCTGTTACATTTTCCAGAATTCCTAAATGCCAGTTTATTTCACTAATTTTGATAAACGTATAGTCTCTCTATATAAGTTTACAAACTAAAACTTAAAATATTTTAAAAGTATTCCCAAACCCTTAAAATAATTTTATCTTAACTACAATTGATCCTTGAACAGCATGGATTTGAACTCCATAGGTCCATTTATATGCTGGGTTTTTCCTATGGTAGATGCTATTACCTATTAGTACTACAAGATCCCACAGTTGGTTGAATTCACAGACACAAGGGGAGCCAGGAGAGTCAGTGCCACCTAATCATCATGTTGTTTAAGGCCCAAATGTATAGAGGGTTGGTTCACAAATTCTACCACCATTTTCTTGGAATTAGCATCCTATAAACACCACCCTCTGTTTAATAAATCCATCAGAATTGTTGCATGTTGTATAAATAGTCAACTCTGGACAGAAGAGAAAAAAAAAAAAAATCTACCTAACAGAAGTGTCATATTCATTGTATTTTTTTTCCTCTCCCAATGTCTTTTAAAAATAGCCAATCTTGCGCTTGCCAGTTGAAAGGTGAATGTGCCAGTCCATATGCATGTGTGTGTGTGTGTATGTGTGTGTGTTACTACTGGTCTCATTCCAGAGACAATTTATGAGTGCCTAAAACACACACACACACACACACACACACACACACACAAGGAAGGGAAACTATTGGTTTATTGTACCTGCCTGGTCTAGATAATAAACAGATTAATAACATTTAAAAAGTCAATGAGTTGCACTAACCCAATCTATACAGAGAAACACCGTAACAAAAATCATCCTTTATTTTAAAGGACCAAACAGATGGTTCAGTTTCCTTGGAACATTGAGAGCCTTCCAGATTCTGCAGTTATTTCACATATGCCAGACATGTCTCTTTTCTATGGGTTTTATTTGAGTCGTCCAAAACATTTCTTTTTATTAGCAGCTTTAAGTGGAGAGATATTTACCTTGGCAGTATCACAGTGTAGATAATACTGAATAAGTTTGTTCAAAGAAACAGTCTCATCATGCCAATCTAAGGAAATATGCAAATCCCTATGCATAGCCTAGTAATTGTATATTTATCATTTGGTGTGCTGGCACCTGATTATCTGTCTTTATATTTTTCTCTCCATATATACATATTTTTATATTAGCAAGACAATTTATAACATGATTACACTTACTACATTTTGCAATTCTACTGATTTGAAAGCATTTTAGGATCTTGTTGAAAAAAATAAGGCTTCTTATACACAGAAATAAAAGCATATCTACATCTAATTATTATCCAGGATAATTTTAGAGAAGAATAAAAATGTGTGAGCTAATGAAGAAGAGGACCAAGTGTACAGATTTAAAGAGATATCACAAAGCAAGTAAGAAAAGAAGCCTTTATCATAAACTCAGGAGAGTAGGGTAAAGGCCAGGATGCAGAAGGGCTATATGACTGCTAAAATACAAGGTGAAAGAGAATGCAGGCTGTGCACAAGGACAGCCAGAGTGGTGAAAATTAGCTGCTAGAGATTAAAGATGTCTGTAAGAATCTTCTATCAGACTTAGTTTTCTGCATTGCCGCCTCTATCATTCACCAGAAGAGGTCCATAGTCGGTTGACTGCTCATGCTATGTCTAGGAGGATAGGTTAGGGAAAGGATCCAGGATTGGTAGGTAAGAGTCTAAGGTCCTCACTCTTACAGCCCTAATGACATTATGATACTGCACATAATCCCTGATCTTTTTCTCATTCTGTTTTTTTTTTCCTTTTCCTTGATAACATGAGAATGTGTAGGCCTTTACCATGAGTTTGTTTTGTGTGTATGTGACACTTACATGTGTATCTCAAAATAATGGCTCTCTGAAAATGCAATAAGTTTATTGCATCTGAAAATGCAATAACTTATCTGAAATGCAAAACTTATCTGAAAATGGATAAGTTTATGTAACACATTCTTAAAACCTATACGCATTAAAGTATCAAACAGTTGTTAACCTGTCTCACTAATAATCACCTGCTTAGATCCAGTCTGTGAGAGGAAAAGGAAGCAATAAATTTGGCCCTAACTTACCGCACATTTTAATTGCACAGTACTCCCAGGGGGTGTCAGGGTCAAGAGTATAGCACCATGGCCTCGGCTTGCCATCAGGATTGCGGCAATAATTATCATCAAAGCCCTTGTCAGGATATCTGCAAACCACACCAAGAAAAGTGTCATGTAAATCTTCCTGGAACATTACCCAGCCCTCAGCTCACAAAATAACTTTTGACTTAGCTCGGATACTATTTTAACTGGTGAAAGAAGAGATTTTTCTATGTTTTGCCTTACAAGGACTGCTAATCATTGACTGCTGAGTGTATTAATGTACATATAGTACTAAGGCTAGGGTACCATCCCCTTCAATAATAAGATAGGTCCATTTGGCACCTGTACACCAGTTGAGGTCTCAAACTGAATCCCCTTCTCACAAGCCCAATTAAGGACAGATTACATACACGTTGACCTTGTATAGATTATTTATTAAGAAAACAGGTCCTCTTCTAGAGCAGGCTTAAAGTTCAAACTGAAAGTTAGGTTTCAATAGCTATGTTACTAATGATAGCTCAATTTTGGAGCTAGAGCTTTCTAGGTCATGCCCTCACCTCCACCAGAGTAAAAGACAAACTCCATCACACCTCTTTTTCTATACCCACCTCCCTTTAAATTAACAGGGTCCTGAATTGGTGGTTTGCTTTTAATTACTACCATATCCCTTCTGATCTCACTTGAAAGATGAGAAATGTGCTTTAAAATAAAGCAGTTTTAATTTCATCTAAAAAAGCAACAAACAAAAAAGAGAAAATATAAAGAAAAAACACCATTTGGCAATTTCCAGAGAAAGGGGGAGTAAGACCTTCTTCTGTATTTATTTGTATTTTCATTCTTTATAATAAAAAAGGGAAAATTTTTTCAACTAAAACGTTGCCTATGAAATTTATAGACCAAAATACACATAATTTTTAAACTCAAAACGTTCTCCTGAGGAGAAAAGTAAACTTGGTTGCCTGACTTCCAGATAGGCAATTAAAAAATCTACCATAAGAAAGCAGCCAAGGAATTGCTTGTTCCACCTTTAGCCTGTGACACGGCGTCATACAATGACCCTACTTTCCCTGAGTCACGGGAAGGTGTGGCACAAGGAGGAGATTGGCTTTCGGTTAACAATCATGCCACCCTCCCCAGCTTGGACCTGTCGAAGTGGTTATTATTGAATGCACTTTTATCTTTTTTGCTGCCATGGAAGAGAAAGAGGAAGCATCTGTTAGTGTTTTCCTTTTGTACCCACTGATGCTCCTGTGTTCAGGACCATCCTGATTTCAGGGACTCTCAACCTAATCAGCCAAGACTAGCTGACGCTGTAGTCAGCACTCTCGTGTACCTCATCATAAATCCCTCTGTCCCAAGACTATCAGGAAAACATTATAGAAAGAGAGTTTCCATGTAATTTGTCATGGGACAAATTACAGTTTGTAAAGAGGATCACTTGGAAACGTGATTTGGTGGTATTTTACCTTTCTGGCAAGAATTTGTGCCGGTGTGGTGTCTGATGATCCCAGCGCTGACAAATCTTGCCTGTTTCTGTGTGATCCATGGGACCTCGGTAACTTTCCCCATTGCAGGTCATGCATTCAACTAATAAAATCAAAGCATGGCATATTAATTGCTTCTGACAGCAAAATCAAGAGCACCACTGTTCCATTTAAAGAACAGTAAATCACCTAAACAGCAAGGATATTTTTAGGAAAACTTACATACTATTTTAACTTTAAATTAGGGCTCATGTCCATTAACAGTGGCATAAAATACTCCCTACAGAACTTTTCACACAGTTTAAATGGAATTTTTGTAGTTAGTGTCATACAAAATTACCACAGGGCCAAGATACTACCTTCCTAATTTTTGATAACTATCTGAAAGGTACCTAGAAACTGAAAAGTCCTTGGGAATTTTCCCTTTGTTGGTCTATAATGCCAGGGATCTCAACATCTATACTGTCAACATAATAGTGCTCCTCTTTCAACTTACCCTCCAATACATACACAGAAAATGCACAGTTTAAAATGAGTACACATCATACTGCTACTGTTAATGCAAAGATCAGGACCACACAGATTTGAGAGACCAGCTTCAAATAGTAATCTAGTACTATTTAAAGAATACACATATTTTAAAACAAAAAATCACAGTTCCTTTCTATTAGTGAGCATCCACATCGAATAACTGAGCAGACTTACATTCTTATCTAAAGCTTAGGATAGAATATGACCTACTATTGAACTTCTTGTACTCACTATTTTTAAAAATCTATAAACTGATCTAACTATGCTAAATATTACTGTTGATTCTCTGAGGTTAATTAATAGTTTTCTGGCTGGCACCTTAGGCCACACTGAAAACTCTGAATCATATCAACTAGCTGAAAATGAGACTTCTCAAATGGACAGGTTGATTTGATGTAGCACAGCAGGCATCCTGTGGAATAAATCATTGCTTGGCTTTCCTACGAATCCGGCAAACTTCCCCAAACACATCATTTGTATCTTGTGATTACTGATCATCTAACATTAGCTGAAGTGGGAAAAGATATCAGGGTTTCATTTTATCCACTGGGATCTAGGCTAATGAGTATTTATAGTACTTTGGGATATACTATTAGAATCATCACTTTTGAAACTTTAATTTTTATAATCTAATAGGACATTAACAATTAAATCTCTAAAACATGAAACCATTTGGCCTGATCTATTTCTTTTCATGTAAGTTAATCTATGAAGTAAGAAAAGAGACAGATTCAGCTTCCTCTCATTTGATACTGAGCTCCCCCAGACAACAGTCGGTAAACACCTGAGGGGGTCCAAGAGCATGTAGATAAAAGTGCTCTGGCTGGCAAAGATCAAATCCACATAGGTTACGGATCATCACATTTCCGCTTTCCATCTGAATAGGATTACAAGCTTACTTAGTCTCCATTTTGAAAAGAATGTAAGGTTTGATAGGTTGATAGGTTCACGTATCATCGATCATTGTCGTTTGCTCCTTTGTATTGAATGAAAGCATATAATAGAATCCTACAATCACAGATAAGGAATAAATATACACATGTACAATTTCTAATCTTTAATAGTACTTAAGAACCAGAATACACCTATTTTGTGTCCATCAGAAAATGCAGTTTATAAGAGCATATCCTTTTCAAATTAGAGCGAATAAAATTATTTTTTGGGAAATTGTTGTGGAGCATTATTAAAAGAACGTTTCTCCTGAAACTTTAGAATTTTTAAATTTCTAAAGGAAAAATAGCTACACAAATGAAACAGGTGATTCTATAAGATGACCACTTTCCAGCATGAGTGGTAGATCAGAGCTTCTCCAGACTTTAATGTGCATAAACGTTACTTTGAGATCTTGTCCAATAAAGGACAAGTTCTGACTCAGTGAATCAGGGTTGGGGCATGAATAGTAAGTTCCCAGTGGATGCTGATGCTTCTCGTTCTTGGACCTCACATTGAGTGACAAGTTTGTAGATAATCTGTTCAATTCTGAAAGTTCTTAGTGTTTGGCAGTAATAGCTTTTAGGAGAGAATGGATTTTCCTTAGACCTTGAAGAATGGATGACATGTGGATAAACTATAAAGGGAGCAAAATAACCTAAATGGTTCCCAAAAAATGAACTAGTATGCTATGTTTATAGTATAGTGAAGGGAGCGTTATGAATGCAGGTGCAAACCTAATGAAGTTGGAAAAAATAATAAAACTTAACATGAATAATGTTCAGTTTTGGAAGGCAATGAAAGTTGCTGTTGGGATAGGAATTAAATGTATCCTGTGAGGACTGAGATGCTAAAAATATAGTTACATATTCTTTGATTATTCAGTATTTTGAACATGTAAGAAATTATTTGATCCTTGCAGTGAGGAAAGCAAAGCCCACAAAAGTTTTAAGGGACTTACCTAAAACAGAAAATGCCAGATCTGTAACTAGAACACAGGTCAGACCCACAGTCCAGCGCTCTTTCCATTCCCCTAACTGTCTATCCATCCTATATATTTAACTTGTTTCCTATACATTCTAACTGGCCATACTTTAAGATAGACCAAAAGTAAAACTTTTAGAAGGTCAGTCTCCCTGTCTTTTTTTAATATTGTCCTCATTACCCTCTTCCCTCTTTTTACAGCCATCAGTTGTTCTCCTGTTGGTTTCTCACCTATTGAAGGTTACAAGAAATGAGATTGGCTCTCTTATCTAAGGATAAAAAATGTGTGGTTCTTCCTTTGCCTCAAACCATCCGGTTAGTCATAAAAATTACTTTGAGAAAGGCAAATTTTGATCTCATATTTACTTCTCAATCTTCGAGAATTCTAAGACTCTTCTAAGTTTTCCTAGCTCATAGTCAAGCCAACCAGGTGTAAACCAAGTCCATCTAAGGACTCAGGTGAAAGCATTAACTAGATAATAGTTCAAGAAGGTAAGCATTGCATCTCCTGTTCTATGTTCTTTTGACTCTCTCTGTTATGGCTAATGTATTCCTTAGCCATTCCAGAAAGCTCTCCCCTTAAAATTAAAAAAAAAAAAAATTATGTCCCAGTTCTCATAAATTCAAACAAAATCTCTATTCATAAGTAGAATATTTTTTTCTCATTATAGTTCTGCACTAATTGATAATACAAAGGTACACACACTATACATTAATCATAAGTAGGATTAATTTAACACCTTTCTGGTATACTACTAACCAACTAAACTCGAAAGTTGCTCTGTTTCATTTTTCTCAGTCATAAAGTCACAAGTGATCTGAGTTTACAGACTAAAACTATTTTGAAAGTATCTCTCAGATAAATCCATGCTGGTGATTATTTCAGCAAAACAGAATGTTTAAAATATGAATAGTCTCACAAACCCCCATTTATAAATAATAGTTTTATTTAAATCTTTGTTTTTAAAAGTCTTTTGCCACACAGGAATTACACATTTAAAGTTATAGCAGAATTATTTGGTATTTTATGTGTAAGTATTTTAAAATATAATTATGTCTTAATAAAATGCATTTACTTGAATATTTATCATTTTAAAAACCTGTTTCAATGAAAAATGATTGCTTTATTTTAAATCCCAAGCAAATGTTAAAGCAAAAAGTCAGATTTCATATACCTCAATTTTCCATAATCTTTGAATTAAACGTTAATGGTAGTATTTTCCTTACATAGTTATGTAAGGTTTTAAATGTGATAAATGAGTATTCATTTTCTTTTGGAATGCTTAATATACTTCAAAGGTTTAACTTATCAGATAATAACTTTAATATCAGATATATTTTTATGAACCAAAATTTCAAATTTCAGATAATTATTTAAAGCAAATTTTTTAATACAGTTAGAAAGATTTCAAAATATATAGAAAGATTTCAAAAAATATATATTGTTTTACTTGTCCTTTTCCAAATAGTCCAAAGTTGATTAAAGGTACTTTAATTTTAAAATATACAAAATGATGGCATCTTTAATGTTTCATTCATATAAATAACCTTTGGAACTTGACATTTGCAATATCCATATATTAAAATGTCTCACCCATCATACTATTTAAACATTGTGAATTTTGAGGCTTTTTCCCTCAAATATATATTTTAATAGAAATTTACATCATATGTACATTATTTTGTATATTTTGTATTATCCATTTTGTAAATAACTCTTTCTCTATTAATGTTTGACTATGCTTCTTCTGATTTTAGAGCTTCTTTATTAAAATCCTTCTAAAACATTGTTCATTTTAGTATGAGCTTAAATATCAAAGCTCAATTCACAGTCCTGATATATATTTAGCCCACAGGACAGGTGTTGGTTTACTTCTCTCGCAGGAGAGTTTTGCAAGTACTGTCAGACTAAGTAGTTTCCAGAAAAGTATACCTGCGATCTTTGATGCCATGGTGACCAACAGCATCAAGTGCCATTCGTGCTACTGAACAAGGTCCTTTTCTAAGGGAGGTGTGAGAATCTCAAATCATTGAAAAAAATATTCAAGATGTATACCCTAATAAGAATGACCAGAAATTTTCCCAGTCATTTATTTTTAGCACACTTATTTTTTGCCTGATAGTTTAAATCTGTGTGAATATATTTCGATGAAGGTTCTTCTTATAAATCAGGGGTTGAAAAATCACATTGCCACAAACTAGGCACACAGAAAAAATGCTAAACTGTTTAAAGTTTGACCATTTTGCCTTTCCTTGAAAACGCTGTCCCAGGTCAAATAAAACCAATAAATAAAACTCTTTGCCAATAATTTCCAACCTCAAAAAACTGTGATAGCAGAGAAATCCCTAAAAGTAGGGTTTTCTTCCATGTGCAAACTTAAGACAGATATTAAATACAGACTTATTCATACAAAACAGACTTATTCATAACGTTATCACAGATCAGTTTATTATTTTTAAAAGAAAAGAAAACAATGAATAAGTTATAGTGAACAGAATATGATATGGAATGGAAAGTAAGAATTTACAAACAGAGTTGGGACTGGCTCTAGCACATTAATTCAAGAATTTTAAACTAACTAACAACAAAAAACAAAATTCGACTTCTCTGTGACAAATAGCCAACAACGGCCTTTTTACGTGATAAATATCAACCTAATATTTAATGAATATTATGGAAGAAATAGTTCAAAGATATCTGCTTAATAACAAACAAGTAAGATATCCTACTATAAAGACTGGACAGCATTCCAGCAGTAACCCCCACCCCAAGCACTTCAAAACCCTACCAAATTTTTATCAGAATTTAATCCATGTTTCATTGTGATTTTTAGAATTTTAGTTTCAGACACCACTAAAAAGCCAGCTATTACGTAGCCAGAGACTAAGAAAACCACGTACAATGCTGAAACGGTTACTTTTCCTTCTCTTCAGTCATTCATTTTCCACTGGAAAAGTAAGGAAGGGCCCTTTCACGCTGTGAGAGGAGATGAATACGCGGATGTGGAGTGGCTGCCTTCAAGACAGCTGGAATCTATAGATTTGAGCTCTTCAGATAACATTCTGAATGGTACTTAGTTCCAGACTATGTATCAAATTTGGTTCTAGACACATATTCACCAAAACACATACAGGGCATTCAAAATTTCAGTTACCCCCTTCTTCATTCTCTTCTGGTTCTGTATACCCTTGCCACACCACTTCAATACAGATTTGACAAAACTGCAGAAGCAGGTTCTGATTGTATAGAATTAGTGTTACAAATAAAGGGCTAAGTGTCATTTGGCTCCTTTCCGGTGAGGAGATTGAGGGAGTAGATTGAGGTATATAAGCTCAAAACAGTAGATGAAGAAGCCTGAATTTTACTCTACCCAGAGAGATACCTCAGGCTCCTTTGAAATTCAAACTAACTCCCTCCATTACTTTGCATTAATTTGATGATAATCAGTTTTTAATTTTTAAAACATCCTATAAAAATGCTCAAATAATGATCTACAGTTGCATTTGCATGGACAGCATATTCATTGTGATTTAATTCAATTCTGTTAACCTTTAATGTGAGTTGCAGTTTTACACAAAGGGGGAACAGAGTGCCCCACATGGCACTCAGGTCATTTACCTTCTGAACACTGAGGAATGTCACAGACTTCGTAGCGTACCTCTGGATTGCTTGTGAAACACCAAGGTCCCCCTTCTTCCCCTCGAGGATTTCGACAGTAGTTTTCCTGTAGGTCTTTACCCCGATAGCTCGAAGGCAAAAAGCTAGTTTTAAAATGATAATCATTACAGTATAAGAGCATGCAACTTTGGGGGGCCTATTAATTTTACTAACTAGTGGATATATTTTCCTGAAAGTAGAGAAATTCTTTACTCTATCTCAGACAGCCGTATATATTAACTTGAATTCTATCACTTCCATCCATTCTTAAAATACTTTAAATTTTATAGACATTTACCTAACTGAATTCTCGTATTCTGCACCAATAAGAATGATTCATCTCTGACTTTGCTAATCATTCTAGAACCTAATTGACACTATGAACCATAGTTTCAAAGTTCCACTCAAAGGTAGCAAATGATACAGGAGAACCCCTAAGGAGAGGCACTGACATCTCACTATTACATTGTTTATCTGAGATAATTACTTGTTTTTTATATATTTTCTTATGAATAATACCCGCCCCCCTTTTCTTCACAATTGATAAACAAATTGATGAAGTAACAGAAACAAAGATTTTAGACTCAAACTAAACCCGGACTCAAATTTCAGCTCTATCTTACTAACTGGAGACCCCAGTGGGCAATGTAGCCTCTTTGAGCCTGTTAGCTTACCTGTACACCGAGTATAACCATAACTTGTAACATCTTACACCTCATGCGGTTGTTTTGAGTTCAAAGAGACAAGAGTAACTGAGACTTAATAAATGCTACCTATTATTAAGTGCACTCCACTTAGTTTTTAGATGTCATAGTAAAAGACAGAAATGCTATTCTCTTTAAAATTTTTTAAAGTTTTCACTGTGACTGGAGCGTGGTGTTTTCAGGCTTAGTTCATACTATTTGGCCATAGACTGAAATACAGGAACTTTGTTTAAAATTTCTAATGCCCTAGCTATAATTTTGTTATCAGCATAAGGTATTTCAACATAAAAGCCAAAAAGTCCAAAGCTCTTTTTATTCTTTTGTACTGCTTGTGACCTTGGCCTCACTTGTGCAGCGTGTGTCTCCTGGACTGCACACATAAACAGCATAAGGAAACAATATACATCTGTAGGTAACATTTGTAAGCGCTTTTTTGGAAAATCCAACTGTATTTTCAATATTCAGTACAGTGTTTTCCATAAAGCTTAATTTCTACTTTTACTGATCTCTGAGTTCTAAATGGTACTTAAACCACAGTCAAATCCAAAGCTTTTAGTCTGTCAGTAAATGCTATTCAAATATGTTTCCTATGCACTTAAACTTTAAGTTAAGAAATAATGGTTTTTCATTATGCTGTAGCACATAATAAATAGGAACATGCCTTGGGTACCAAGCAACATTTTGCAAAGAAATCATTTACTTTGGACGTGAAATACAATAAAGTCCTCAGAAAATATAAATTATTGGTCAAAAATAGTCTAAGAGACTTACTACTAACTAAACAATTTCAAGATATGAATTAAGCATCATTAACATTATGAAATGTCAAAATAGTTTAATTCTTATTCCACTAGCATTTTAAATACTGGGGAATAATAATTAAACATTTGGTCTTATGATTGATACAAATTATAATTAAAGTTTATCATGACTTTACAGTTCTTAACACTATTTAATTTTCAAAGAAAACAATGTCATCTTTTGTCTTCGTTTTAGCTCTATTATTCCAGAATAACTTAAGATAATCTTTGTGGCATTGCATGAAATGTATTTTCTTTTCATTTTTGCCAGTTATCCAATTTTTCATAGTAAATTTATAATGAAATACTCATTTTTCTGATAGAATCAAAACTGAATTTTACTTTATATTTTTTTCATAAAGCATTGCTTTAACCAAATCTACCTAAGAAAACCCCCCTATAACTCTACTTTCTTAAAAGTTTGGCTTATCATAGTAATAAGAATAGGTTATTGTTAATCATGAAAATCTACATAGTTGCCCTATACATTTCACTCGACTAGTATACAACACTAGTCCTCAGGCAATTTACTTGCTTTTTGGGTTTTCAACTTGACTTACAAAATGAATGGAGTGAATTAGATTATTATAAGGTCCTTTACTTTTATCCTTCTATGTATTAAGTTTAAAAAGCTAAGTGATGATTTAACACATTAAATGCACACATTATAAAATACCTGAAGTTTTAGAGATTTTTGTTACACACACACACACAAAACACATACACGTATACACTACACATACACAAACATATACCTTTCCAGTAGATTTGTAAAGTGAAAAAGAAGCTGTGAAGAAGTAATGAATGCATAAGTCAACAGTTTAGTAGGAAAGATGCAAGTTGGAAGGAAGAGAGATAAAGTAAAAATCTAAAATAGGTATGGTTAAAAGAATAAAGTTTTCCCAATAGAGTTAATAAAAATGAAAAATGAAGAGAAAAATATGTGCTGCTTTCCACAGTTCTGTATCAGTGCATATCAAACTCCTCTTTAGGACACGCGGGGTAAAGAGCAGTGTAGGTCATCTCTTCATTCTTTGGTATATATAACTTTTGCCCAAATTAACTGGCATTCTTCAGTGTTCTGAGGTTTTTAGTGTGCTTTTCTTTAACATATCATACTTGACCAAGTGATGAAGCCTAATCCTGTTCTTTGTTCTTATGTGTTCATTCAACACATATTTATGAAAATCTATTACACCCATGCCCTGTGCCAGGCAATAAGCTCTGTAATAAACTTATACTCACATGCATACTATTTTTGGTTCTTTGTCCTTGTGACCAAAGCTTTATTTTTAGAGAGATAAGTGAAAGAAAATGTAAAATTGATTTATATCCAAATATACTTGGAAATACAAATTAGATCTTCTGGGTGCTAGCCACCTTTTCTTTTCTTTTAATATGAACTGTGTTTATAGGAAACTTGATCCATTCCATCATCTGCTTCTTTAATGAATGCTGGGTGGCCAGTGAAGGATACAGATGGAGATATCAGGTCACCTGATTTTCTAGTTAAGCTTCTATACTAATTTCATCATCTATCATCATCTTCCCATTAAGCCACTTGTAAAATATTTCAATTTAGGGAGTCCACAATAAATCACCCTTCTAGACAGAGACATATATAGATATATATTTATTTTTCCACTTTCCATACAATTAATCTTTAGTTATCACTTTAAAAGTGTTAACCTATCATTTAGATATTCCAAATAGCCGCTAATTGATGAAAATGTGTTGCTCCCATTGAATACAAAAACTGATTGACCTATGAAGTCTTCTCTTCCTTAAAGCTCTATATCACAAGGAAATGTTTGTTGATAAAATAGCTGATTGGACTGGGAAGCCAGTTCCCAGGGAGATCTATTTCACATGTACTCCTGTAGCAGAGAATCATAATCATAGAGAATTTGGGTTGAAATAAGACCTTTACTGGGTCAGTCCAGTGCACTCTCCTTGACTACAGTAGGATTGATTTCAAACACTATTCCTTTGTTCATGAAATTCTTAGATCCATCTATTTAAGCAAAATGTTTTCCTCACTATGCAGGGAATGCTGCTGCTGCTAAGTTGCTTCAGTCGTGTCCGACTCTGTGCGACCCCATAGATGGCAGCCCACCAGGCTCCCCCGTCCCTGGGATTCTCCAGGCAAGAACACTGGAGTGGGTTGCCCTTTCCTTCTCCAATGCATGGAAGTGAAAAGTGAAAGTGAAGTCGTTCAGTCATGTCTGACTCCCAGTGACCCCGTGGACTGCGGCCCACCAGGCTCCTCCTTCCATGGGATTTTCCAGGCAAGAGTACTGGAGTAGGGTGCCATTGCCTTCTCCAAACAATATAATTGGTTTTGTCCTCTCATAGGATTTGCATGATGCAGGGACTGGCACCATGCAAATCCTATGAGAGGACAAAACCAATTATATTGTTTGCTTTGTACTATAATGATAAAACTATTTTTTGGAGGTATTCATGCATAATTATAAGTAATGAATTTGACAAAAATAATTAGTTGCTTTCTGTTATTCAAACACTGTAAAACTGATTCACTTGGACGCTTGCTGGTTGGCATTAACTAGACCAACATCAAAGATTTCATCCCAGTGTAGACCAACCAACTCTTTTTCTTTATATGTGGACCAATGAACTCTGTTTACTGAAGTAAAATCATCTTGCATGGTTATTCCCCACCAAATGAATGAAAATGGACAAAGTGGGTTCATCAAGGCAAGTAAATTACCACTGTTGCAAAAAGAAGTCACAGTATGTATCCTGATTTGCTGAGTGTTTGGCCCGAAAGTTGTTAAAAGCACAGGATTTAGAGTGGCATTGGCAGGCCTCAGATTCTGATTACACGACTTGCTAGCTGTGTGTGACTTTGAAAACTTACTAAGATCTTCGCCATTCAGTTTCACCATATAAAAAACAGAACTAATAAAAGCACCTACTGTGTGGTTCTTGGGGGCTTCCTAGATGGTGCTAGTGATAAAGAATTCACCTGCCAATGCAGGAGACACAAGAGACATGGGTTCGGTTCCTGGGTTGGGAAGATCCCCTAGAGTAGGAAATGGTACCCCACTCCGGTATTCTTGCCTAGAAAATTCCATGGGCTGAGGAGTCTGGCAGGCTACAGTCTATAGGGCCGCAAAGAGTCAGACACGACTTAGTGACTGAGCACACAGGTGATTCTTGAGAGGATTAAATGAGATAACCTAGGTATACTGTTTAACAAGGTACTAGGCACATGGTAATATAAATCTTTCAGTGCATCTAATAACCAGGTAGAGCTATTTTAAACTACTGCTGCTAAGTTACTTCAGTCGTGTCCGACTCTGTGTGACCCCATAGATGGCAGCCCACCAGGCTCCTCCGTCCCTGGGATTCTTCAGGCAAGAGTACTGGAGCGGAGTGCCATTGCCTTTTCTGATTTTAAACTAGTTCCTGTTAAAATTATTTCCAGAATAAGTCTTGAAAAACTTTGGCTATATATAGCTCTCCAATGAGTAGATATCTGTTTCTCCTCCATGATGTTTAAAACTCTCAGACTAATGAGTCTATGGATATTATATTTACTCATCTTTATATAGCATTCATCTGTTATAATGAACACAATCTTTCTCTTAACTATAGACATTTAATTTCCAAGAAATAAGTTTTCTCCAGTCATTAGGTGCTAGGTGAAAAGGGAAAGGTGGTCATCTGAGACACAAATTTTTAGCAAAGCTCTATAGAAAAACTGGTGGCTAGGTTATTTCCCCCAAAAGATTCTGATTTAATCAGTCCATATTGACACCCAAGTGGTAGGATTCATTAAGGGCTTTTAGCGATTTTAATGTGCAGCCAAGTTTGAGAACCACCATGGTTAAACAACATTTGGCCCCTGGGGAAGATCAGAATTTCTCCATCTCCAACTTAGCACAGACAACCTCTCCACTCCAGCTGCAGAGTGCTGTGCCTTCTCACAGGCAAAGGGAAGGAAAAAAAAATTTATTACTTTTTTATTATTTCTTCCCAAACACCAAGATCTATAAATTGAGGTTTTGTGGTGAAATAATGTTAGGCTACATCTTAATGATATATATTTTTTATTCTTTGGCTAACTATCAGTTATTAATTCAGAAAAGCCTTAGACTAATACATTTCAGCAAAGTTGGCTAAACTATTACAGAAGTGTAGGATTAATCTGAAGGACTAACCTGGGCCTGCTAACAGACCCGTCCAAGAAAGGCTCTATCTTCCTTTCTTCATGTTAGTCTTACCTGTGTTCGTGTGGTATCATGGAATTCCAGGGCTGACATTTGATGCCACTTTTAGTGATAGATACCGTTCCCTTGTAGCTACCGCCTTTACCAATGATACAGTTTCTAATGTAGTCTATTAAAAGAAAGCAGAAAAAAATGTTATAACCATGTGTAATATATGCTGTATATATTAAAAATAAAAATTATAAAATTCCATTTGAATCTTTAAGTAATTAATGCTTATAAACCACCACAAATACTGAAATTTCTTGCCTAAAACTTCTACTAATATTTTCAAAATAATGCATTTAGAGTAATCCAAAACAAACAAAAACAACAGACCATTGAGAAGTTTTAATTTTGTGAGTATATACCTGGGAAACTCTAGAGATTAGTCTACCTGTTTAACGCAGATTATTCTATATACTCAATTGACGAGGCAAATTTAATTTGGCCCAATTATTTGCTTAAGTGCAGAGACCATTTTAAGAAAATATTAAAAATAAAAATTTGTAAACCTATTTGAATTCAAGCAGTTACTTTGAGGTAATGGAAATAACTGATTATTTTGATATAAATGATCTGATTCATTTTTTTTTAATTAGAAGATAATTGTTTTACAAAGTTGTGTTGGTTTCTGCCATACAACAATGCAAATGAGCCATAAGTGTATATGTTTCTATATGTATATCCCCTCCCTCTAGGTCACCACAGAGCACCAGGTTGGACGCCCTGTACTATTCAGCAGCTTCCAACTAGCTATCTAACTTACACATATAGTGTATATATGCCAATGCTATTGATTTGCCTTTACATCAGTAAAATCGTGTGAGTTTTTGTGTATGTGTGTGTATGTGACAATTACATTATTCTGATTATTATTTTCCATATTTTTTCTAACAGATTGGCTGCTAAATTATAGGACAATCAAATAGAAACAAGCTGTATATTCCTATCAAATAGCAGTATATTCAATTAGCAATCTAGAAGACTGAAGATGGTTTTACACTAGATTATAAATCATGTTTAGGATTTATAGAATTATTGGGGTGCATAGAGATCATCTTATTTTCTAACATGAATTAATTTTAATGTAATCTAAGCATTTTCCCTATTAACAAAGAAATGAATATGTGTATCACTAAATAACTAAATTTATGAAAATATGATATAACAAAACATTAAAATTGAGACATAGTATTATCAAAAACATAACTCATGATTATTATTTTGTGTGATGAGAGATTATTTTATTGATATAAATCTGCTTTGGAGCAAAGTAAATACCTTGAGAATACAGTATCAAATTACCAGCATAGACAAATTAACAAATAATATGGTCTCAATTCTTTTAAAGATTTTTTTAAGTATATAACTAGCAATAGATCCAATTAAATTTTCAAAACCTCCATATTTTATTATTATCAGCCATCATAAGTATAACTTAGATTAATTATCCATAGATTAAAATTTAGTTATTAGAAAAAAGTTGTTAAAATTTAGAGTACTGTATAAATATATGTTTATATATATAAAATGTCTTAAACTAATATAAATATATAAAACATCTTAAACTAATAACTTAAGGTGGCACATTCTAAAATGAATGTGGAGAATATCAGTCCCAGGAGATGTTACTAGAAATAAACAAAGAGAGAGGGGGTAATCTAATTATGGAAAATTTGGGAAAAGCTCTTTTTAAAGGGCCACACTGAAAACAGTCAAGGCGTTAGTGTCATCTGTCTTAATGGATGAATCGACTGCATAACAGATCAGGATATGATGGAAAAATCAGTTAGAAAGAGCACTGTGGCAGGTAATTACATATACTTTATACTTTATTTCATTATGAAATATTTAGAGAAAAGCCAGTTACCTTTGTTTTCATAGAGATCAAATTCATGGCCAAACTCTTTTTTTACTCCACTTGACATGCTATTGAAAGGGAACCAGAGGCATCGTTTTCTTGCTTTATCAAAAACAAAGGCCCTGAAAAAAATATCTGAATGAAAAGAAGGAATACTACTATTTATACAGCTTTTAAAGAATAGGTACATGGTTTAACCAAGGAAGATAATATAAAAACAAATGAATTATTACGTATACAGAAACGAGGATATTTGAACCTACAATTTTGATAGCGAAATGAGACAGAACAAAATTAAATTTTTATAGCTGTAGATTTAAATACCAGATAGAGTAAAACTTGAAATGGTGTCATGTTATTCTACATGAAATGTAGAAAAATGAGGGCTTCAACAAGCACAATCAATATACAACACAATTACTTGGCTTATTTATGAAGATTTTATTATTTTTGTAAGTACACAGAAAGTTGGAAGGTTTTTTTGTGGTTATATACAAATGATTATATTTTAAATATCATGATTAATTTCCAGAGTTTATAATTATAAAAAGCACATTCTAAACTGACATGTCCTAAAATGCAATAGACAAATCACAACCCCAAGAGATCCTGCTAGCAAAGAAGGATCTGAAATCAAATGTTTGGGAAATTTTATATACAGCATCCTTTCTTGTTGAGTTATAAAGCATTGAAACTTATTAAAGGCTATGAAAATCCCTGTATTAGTTAGCTTTATATAAGTAAATGTTTCCTAAATAGATTTGCTTGCATAAGCATTTTTAATTTTTAAGAAACTATTAATATAATAGAGAATATGCTTCTAATATATCATCTTGACAAAAATAACTAAAATGTGTTAACTCTTAAAATCATCATTCCTACAGCTAAGTATTATATTGGATTTTTGTTGCTCATTAAAAAATATATTTCTAAAAAAATATATATGTTTCTAAAGCAGAATGATAAATACAAAAATCCCTTAACTGAGAATAGTAAAGTACTTAAAATTTTCAACACATTAAGTGTTACCATTTTTTACAATACAAAAAATAAAGTTAGAACCTGAATTATTTTCTTTCCATTAAGAAATAATATTAAAACTCCTTCTTACCATGTTCATGCTAACTATAATGCCACCATGTATAAGCATCAAATTAAGAGAAATACACAGATTTTCTAAGAATAAAGATTTTTCACTCCCAGGCCATATATTTTGAAACCTCAATTTTCTTGCAATTTTAGATAGTTCAAGTTAATCACTTATTTCTTTATATTTCAACAGCTTTTAAATATTTTTAAATGAGGGGAAATAACTTTTATAAAACAACTTTTTAAAAGATGCTATAAAATTATTTAAAATATTTTATCTATTATTATATTTTTACATAGTACATTTTAGTCTACAGCTAAATAACATCAAAAATTATATATATAAACTCTGTGCTTTGGTTTACAGGTAGACATTTTCAAATATCCACCTACAAGAACATTTTATACCTGTAATAGCATTAGAAAACAAACATAAAAATATATTGTTGCAATTGATAAGAAATAACTTAATAAGAGAAAAACTGACTAATGATAGATTTGAATTTTGATCTGGAAGATAGTAAACTTATGCAATACGTGTTACATTTCCCTATTGTAGGGCATTAGGGAGAGAGTGTTAAATGACTTTCAAAGTGTAATAATTAGATAAAGAATACACATGAAGATAAAAAACTAAACAAATACCTAAAAGGAAATCTTAAAGTTACAGAATCAAATACCTACCCCTTAACTTCACCTTAAAATTAAAATGTACCACACATACATGTACTACTTTTCTGTCAATAACGTGGCAGGTGACTCATTGAACCCCATCAAGAACATGTAAGATTGCCTGTTTCATTCACCATTTTCTCACAGTCCATGGCAATTCATCTACTCTCAGAAAACTGTTTTTGCTCATATCATTTTACACCTCTATGTGGACTGCATCCAAGCTAACAAATTCCATGAATTGCATATCTTCTTTTAAGTTTGATTTTAGGAATCTTTATCCTAGTCATATTTTTAACTACCATCTTCCTTTCAAGAATTCATTATGTTGAGTTGTTTATGGCAGGAGTGCACTTTCAATTTACCCAGTCATAGTTAGAAATTTTCATCTCTTAAGTCAGTTCTTGTACGTAAATTTTCTGAAAAGCTTAGAATCAGGCATTCTGGTCATCTTTCTCGTACAGCAAAAAAAATATTTTCAGTCTCTATAAAATCAGTATTGTTGACACTTCCTCAAGAGGAAACAGTGTTTGAGACTTCCACCTCATGCCCACTGAATCACAGATGCTTTCACGCAGCATTGCTGGTATTTTCCAAAGGTTTTTGTGTAATTGCCATTGTTTTTTAATGATTCTAGTTCATGTTACAAGCTGCAAAAAGATCTTCAATTCTTGAAGAACTTACTTTTAGAGTATTACAGTATGTCCATTCAATTCTGAATGGAATCACTAAATATATTACTTAAATAGGTGTGTGGCCTCCCTGTCCATCACCAACTCCCGGACTTTACCCAAACTCATGTCTATTGAGTCGGTGATGCCATCCAACCATCTCATCTTCTGTCATCCCCTTCTCCTCCGCCTTCAATCTTTCCCAGCATCAGGGTCTTTTCAAATGAGTCAGTTCTTCGCACCAAGTGGCCAAAGTATTGGAGTGTCAGCTTCAACATCAGTCCTTCCAATGAACACCCAGGACTGATCTCCTTGTGGACAGACTGTTTGGATCTCCTTGCAGTCCAAGGGACTCTCAATAGTCTCCAACACCACAGTTCAAAAGCATCAATTCTTCGGCGCTCAGCTTTCTTAATAGTCCAACTCTCACATCCATACATGACCACTGGAAAAACCATAGCCTTGACTAGATGGACCTTTGTTGGCAAAGTGATGTCTCTGCTTTTTAATATGCTGTCTAGGTTGGTCATAACTTTCCTTCCAAGGAGTAAGTGTCTTTTAATTTCATGGCTGCAATCACCATCTGCAGTGATTTTGGAGCCCAGAAAAATAAAGTCTGACACTGTTTCCACTGTTTCCCCATCTATTTCCCATGAAGTGATGGGACCTAATGCCATTATCTTAGTTTTCTCAATGTTGAGTTTTAAGCAGACTTTTTCACTCTCCTCTTTCACTTTCATCAAGAGGCTCTTTAGTTCCTCTTCACTTTCTGCCATAAGGGTGGTGTCATCTGTATATCTGAGGCTATTGAAATTTCTCCAGCAATCTTGATTCCAGCTTGTGTTTCTTCCAGTCCAGTGTTTCTCATGATGTACTCTGCATATAAGTTAAATAAGCAGGGTGACAATATACAGCCTTGATGTACTCCTCTTCCTATTTGGAACCAGTCTGTTGTTCCATGTCCAGTTCTAACTGTTGCTTCCTGACCTGCATACAGATTTCTCAGGAGGCAGGTCAGGTGGTCTGGTATTCCCATCTCTTGAAGAATTTTCCACAGTTTATTGTGATCCACACAGTCAAAGGCTTTGGCATAGTCAATAAAGCAGAAATAGATGTTTTTCTGGAACTCTCTTGCTTTTTTGATGATCCAGCAGATGTTGGCACTTTGAACTCTGGTTCCTCTGCCTTTTCTAAAACCAGCTTGAACATCTGGAAGTTCACAGTTCACATATTGTTGAAGTGCATGCTAAGTCACTTGTATCCAACTCTTTGTGACCTAATGGACTGTAACCTGCCAAGCTCCTATGCTCATGGCATTCTTCAGGCAAGAACACTGGAGCAGGTTGTCTTGCCCTCTTCCACGGGATCTTTCCAACCCATGGATCAAACCCATGTCTCTTACTTCTCCTGCACTGGCAGATAGTTTTTTTTCCACTAGTGCTATCTGGGAAGCCTATATATATTTAGGATAGACAAGTGTGAAGGATGACACCATTTCTGAGCAGAGAATTTTGGTCGTACATTGGTATTACCACAAGTGGTTTTCTGCACAGGTTGGCTTAAATTTGGTGACTAAATATAACTCAACCAGAATATGGTAGAAAAGTGTGAAACCTCATATACATGGGATATGTAGAGATTTATTAATAAGGTCACATGTCTTCTCCAACACAACAAAATCATTTTAATTTCTCCTAAATAAAATAAAGGGAAGTCTGTTTTGTTTTTTCTAGCCAAAGGGCTGATTAGTGTAAAACTTGAGGCTTAGCAGTACTTTCCTTATTTGTGGACCCAGGAGAGTGCATTTTCAGATTCAAAGTTAAAAATCAACAATGAGATGTGGTTCTTCTCCCATTCCCTTTGCCCTGCCCTTCTAACCCTGAGAGGGAAAAATACAATAAATCCAACCCCTCAATTGCCAGAAGAACATCTCCATAAATCTACACAGCTGAGATGTTGATTGAGAGTAATTTTCTCTATTATTTTTTTTTAATATCAAGACTTTTCTAGGAAAGTCAGAGAAAGATGGAATTATCATATGAATTATTTGCAAAGTTAATTCCCCACTCCCTGTGCCAGGAAATATCTCCCAGTAAGTGGCAATTTGGCTATAAGAATACTTCTAGAGGAGATATAAATGAAAAGAAAAGAGATAGTCTGTCTTCCCACTAAATCTATGGAAGACTTCCTCTGACCATGTCCTTTCTCCTCAGACCCATAACACTTATTTCCCTGAGAAAGGCAATTTGAATATAGGAATTCTGGCCATGACATTCCTAAAATCTGTGTTCACATCATGTGTCACAAGCCAAATGTAATAGAGTAGATTCTTCAAAAGTGACAGGTGGCCCTGTGCAATGCTATTGAAATGGAATGAAATAGGGAATAAAATGGTGAAAAGTGAGAGGAGGGAATGTTTTTTGAAGAACTAGGACATGAATTTTCTTTGGGCAATTTGGAAGACTATTCAGATGAAATTGTCACCTTCATGGCCCCAAACTCCAAGTTGTATGCTCTGAGAGTACTGACAAAGTGGGAAGGAATTTTCCTGGGAGGTGCAGAAGAACTTTCAAAAGATGAGACAACTCCCCATTTGAGTCCCCTCGTGCCTCTTTGAATTGCTCCATCACTTTTCATCTAAAACTTCATCACACTACCTCCTAACTACTTTAAGAGGCTGTTTAAGCTTTTGCTGCTAACACCAATACCCCTAGGTTTTTTATCTAATTATATCAACGCTTTTTATTTCTAGCCCTAAAGACAATAAGTTGCAGTAAGTTTTGACTGTTGCCCAATTTATATTCTGAAAATTCCTCCACTCCTCTTGTGAGGAAAATAAGAAAAAGTTTACTCTGAACAGAATATTTTAAAATATTAGAAATAAAAAGTTAATCTAATTGAATTTTAGTTCCTAAAGTTCAATTGTTCATAAAATGAGAAAATACAAATTCCATAACTAAAACAACTGTGAATTCTAAACAATCTTGTGGTTCATGTGTTCTCCCTTTCACATATTTCCATCAAATGAGAGCTAAGTCTTCTGTTATAATGAGTTAAAACTAATCAAGCTTATAATTTTAAGAGCACATCCCATTGAATTCAAAACCGATGATGATAATGAGCACATTCTATATTTGGAAAATTATTCTAAGAACAAAATGAAGCAACTTACTTGCAAGTGAATGGAAGTCCTTTATTCCTAATACATCTATTGGCACATTGGTCTGCAGTGTTCATTTTTTTTGTTTTTATCTTCAGTAATGGGTCCTCTTTAATTAGAGTAGTCTTTGCTGACCTTTTGAATTCATGAAGTGTGTTTCTTCTTTTCTTCTGTCCTTCTATTAATAATAATAATTTTTTTAAAACATAGGGGAAAATATTTTAAGGGTCATATAGTAAAATATCCTTTAAGAATCATCTACAAGATAGTGATTTTGACAACATACCGGACCTCCAGGGCTTGGAGGTAGAATGATGCAGGGAATGATACTCTCAGATAATTAAGAGCAAGAAAGGAATACTTAATTGTGAAGAAAAAATAACTTCTCATACAGAGTCACTTATCTACATTCTTTCAAATGAAGGATGCTTTTAAAAATTAGGACAGAGTTCACTCTTAAGAAATAAGTAATATGATATTCTCCAAACAGTATGAAAGCAAGTGCCAGGGCATATCATATCATATCATGTTCTATAATTTAATTTGTCATTTCCTTCTACAATTGATCTTATGTAACTTATAGTATTAATACTAATTACATAAGCCAATTCAATGACAGGTGAGAAACTTCTCCTTAAAAATGGTGCACTGGATAAATACTTGACTTGCTCTTTAAAATATTTCATTCTATTCATATTTTAGTCTTTCTCATTTCCTACATAAGACTTTTCTGTGTTTGGGGGCACTATTTCTTAGTATCGCTGAACTGCTTGTTTTGAAATCAAGCCAAACGCTATAAATCAAATGAATGTAAAACTTCATCCTTTAATGAAGCAATATCATTTTTCTTCATCATAGTATTCTACCAGGCCCCTAGATACATGAAGCCTCCTACTAAAAACCCAAAGAGCAGAGCCAAAATATCCCAAAAGACTTAATCTTTGAATAATTTTGGAATATGAAGAACTTCTTCATTCTTAATTTATCCAAAGTTACCTGGTCTCTAATGATAATCTCCTCTTCACAATGAGGATCAAATTGTCTAAGAGACAGTAGCTATTTTATAAAGGATGGACATAACTGTACCCCTCCCCTGCCTGTCCAACTTTCGAATACCCTTACAACAAAGGTAGCAATAAATTTTTAAGATCAAGAAACCAAGATAGAGGGGAAAACTGGCAACTTAGAAGATCTGATTCAAAATCCAGCTGCCTGGATTCAGAACCCCCACTCTTAAACACTTACAATGCCATCCTCCTCTAAGATTTGCTAAGAGAGTATATGAAAATATGGCTTATAAATAGTTTCTGAAGATTTGGTTAAAGCTATCAATAGAGAAATAACTTGCATGTCAGAACAAGAAATCATTTCCGGTCTTTAAACATGGTGAAATGTGTCGAGAAAAGAGGATGAAAATTTTTGTGCAGGAAATTTGGGAATATGGCTTAACAGAGTGAGATAACAAGAATAGCATCATACTTTGAAGCTTGCCAGCAACCACTAGCTCCAGTCGTTTTATTAAACATGCAAATGCTACTCGCTAATATCTATCCTAACATGAAGTCCACAAGAAACAGGAGGAAACATGAATTCCTCTGAATTTCTGGTTCTCTGTAAAACCCCAGAATAAAATCCCCAAAAGACTGGAACTAATTTCTATAATAATGCTTACATTTTATCTTCTTTTCTTCAACTTTTCTTTGCCCTACAAGATGAAATGGCTATGGTAAAAGAGATATAATTTAGAAGACATTTTAACATAGAAACTCAGTCAACCAAATAATCTATCAACATGTTATTCATTGAGTGTGGACCAAATGCCTTGCATAATGTTGGCAGACTGATGATAATTCTGGCATTCTTATTGACTTGCCAAGTGACTTTGTTTTATTACCTTAAATGCTAATGTCCATTATTCAATCTATTGATACAAAATAAAAGTTATAGTTGAACTAAAAGGAGTGATTTAAACTGTAATCATTTGGAAATCAATTTCAATTATGAAATATTATGAATATGCAAAATATTACTTTTGTTTTTGAAATTTCATCCTTTAATTTCTGGCATAAGAGAAGAAACCGTTATTCTCCCAAGCTAAGAAGTGGTATTATTCTTTTCAAATTTTGATTTCTGCCGTATGACCATGTTAATGGGAGCTAAGTTTCACCACTAAGAGTTTTTCCTTCTTTTGACCTTGGTGCACTATTTCATAGATGCACTATTTCTTCAGTTGATTTCATAAAGATCATCTGAATTTCTGTATAAATTGGAATATTTCTTAGAGACAAATAGTAATAGATGCAAAAAATATACTCAAAAAACTATTACCAAAATGAAAAAAAATATGTTATATATATATATGTAATCAATTAAATTAACTAAAAGTACAGAACTTAAATTGGCCTAATGTATATTGCATTTATTACATATGTTTAAGTGTGAGAGAAGAATGTAAAACTAAATTTAAAAAGTCTAAGACAAACACTGAGTTCAGATATACATTTTATTAATTACAAAAAATAGCACCTCTGGCCAGTGCTCTGTTTTGTTTTCTCAGAACCAGACAACAGAAGGAAGGCATTGAGGATGACTATAGAGAAAAGGGGTTTCTGTGGGATCGTTGGTTATGTTTAATTCTGCAGATCCTCAGCTGACCTATAGAAATGTGTTAATGTGTGGCTGTACCTCATAAAAATAGTCTACTCTTGCTTGCTGACAAACTTTCAATCACTACCTTTCATCTAAAGATCAAAAAGTATCCTGAAAAACAAATAAATCTATAATTTCCCTTTACTAGATAATAAATAGGAGAGAAAAGCTTGTCTGGGGTTACAAAGCTAATCAGAGGCAATCAGAACCAGATACTAGGATTCCCTTTTCACTCTTTATTTCTACTGACTTAGAAGCTTTCCCTTATAGTTCAGTCATCTCTACTAGGTCAGTAAATGATTACTCAAAACTGCAAAGTTCAAGCTAGTTGTACATCATGTAATCCACACACCTATAAAATTAATTCCTTCTTCAATAAAAGAAAAATTTAAAACAGGAGTCATTCAAAAACAGCATCTGAAAATAAAATTCCTTTGCTGAAAATACTTTCAACTTTCTCTTCCATATGTATTAACAACTGATACTTGTTTTGCTAAAAACAGTTAAAACACAAACTTAATTTTGGAGGAAACTCAAAAATATCTTTGGATAAGATTTTCCCTACTATTTTTTTGTGCATGACTATTAGTTGAAGTTTATAAACAAAATACTGAAATGAAATCAAAGGGTAAGAGATCACTGCAACTTTGTCATACTTTCCTGTATTTTAAACTGCAACTCCTTTTTCCTCTTCCCTCAGTATGGGAAAACATTCTCAAAGCTATATTTCCTAAAAAAAGCTTAAGTCCCAGTTTTAGAACTGAAATCATTAAGATCTTAGTGAAAACCTACAAACAGAAAGTAGGGTCAAATATATCAAGGTGCTTGAAGAAAGACGCATTTCTCCCTCTGGTCCCCAGGCCTCACACTCATTTCTCTCAGTACCTCATATATTTCTTCTCTGTATGGACTAACCATTGACTTCAAAGGAAAATCATGCAAAGGGAAGGATTTGCAGGGTGTGGAAAGAAGCAGGAATCTGGCTCCACATATTCTGAGAAACCTACCCACGTGATTAGTGATTAACAGCTTGAAGTGGCAAGATGTTAAGATGAAAGTACACAAATAATTAATGGAAGGGAATGGTAGTGACTGGAAATTTACTTCCCAGAGGCAAAAATCATAAAAAACAAGTCCAAATCTTCATTGCTGTTATCTAGGAACTTGGATTCATAAGCAGACAATTTTCTCCCCTTCTTTAGAGAAGTAAACAGTATCACAAGTAAAGATGTCAAGAAAGGATCAAATCAGATTTCAATCAAATGTTAGTATTTGAGAAGCAGTGTAATTATCTCTTCCAAAAAGATTTACAAATGAAATGATGTTCAGTATGAGTTTAGGACCCTCCCTAGGCATCTCCCTCCTTCTACTTCATTCCACTTCCTCCTTCAGCCTCTTCCTGGTCTCTTGCTTCATTGTCTGTTTCTTTCTATAGCTCTCCTCCACACCCCAACCAAAGCAACCACACTTCATCCATGTATTTGTGAACTCAGAACCATCCATAATGTTTAAAATAATGTAATTTAGTGTGATGTTCAAGCATACATATGCACCACGCTCAGTCGTGTCTGACTTTTTGTGACCCCATGGGCTCTAGTCCACCAGGTTCCTCTGTTCATGGGATTTTCAAGGTAGGAATACTGGAGTGGGTTGCCATTTCCTCCTCCTCCAGGGGACCTTCCCAACCCAGGGACTGAAACTGCATCTTTTTTGTCTCCTGCATTAGCAGGCAGATTCTTTACCACTGTGCCACCTGGGAAGCCCATATACATGCTAGTCTATTTTTCCAAACCTAGGTCATACTCCTCCTCCTCAGGCACTCAGTACACCACCCCTACATGATTACCTGTCCTTTGATATACTTACTCATTTCAGTACCTTCAGCCACTTTATGTTTCCCTGACTTAAGTACTGAGCATACTACTACCTATATTTTCATACTCCACTCGGCTATTACATACCCCCTAAACCTTATTTGATCTTCTAAGCTAGAAATGAACTCTCAACCGTAACATAATACTACTTTTAACACAGAATCATCCTTGTATTACTAACTAAAGTAGATTTTTTTAAGTAAGTTTTGATTGATTTCACTGCTTCTGTTTTCAATATAAATAAAAGGAAAAAATGCACATTGCATATTTCATTCATGTAGATTTAGGTAAGAATCTCAGTTCTATCCATTATCTAAGATAATAAGACAATTAAGAGTTTAACTTCAGTTTCCTTCTGTAAAATGAGTCAATCCAATAATGCCAATCTTATTAGAATTAAATAAGCTTTGTTTTAGAACCAGGTCCATAACAGTTGCTCAACAAATGTAGGTCTTTTTGTCATTTGTTCATCTGTAAATCTTGCACAGACTCCTTGACAATAGGGGCTCCTTTAATGTTCCTTTGTTGTTGTTAGAGGGAATTGGATATTTGTATCCAGTGCAGGTGGGATGATGGAGGATAATCCTATGTGGACTAGTTTCTTATAAAGATGGCTTGGGTCTGTAACAATATTTCTTCAAGTTTTTTGAAACTTTTCTAAAAATATCTCCATAATACATTCTGCTCATAACTGGTTATCAGCTCATTATAATACCGACTTCGTTTTAAATATTGTGTTATCTCACAGTATGTAAAAATGCAGAGTCATCAGATAAATCAAAAAAGTATAACCTAAGCAAGTAACAGCAATAACAAAGTTCTCAATGTTCCATTTTAGATGTTATATAAAAGAACAGACTTTCTTTGTATGTTCTAAGAGGGCTAGCCATGTTTTCTACTTTGAAGAATGTTATGTTTTTTTAAAAACTATCAAAATAAACTTGACAAAGGCAAATCCTCTTTTGGATAACAATTTTAACATTATCCACTCTAGGAATTATTCTATTATCTGTAATTCCCAACTGGCTTCTTCTTGCTTGCAGCATTCTCTTGGGTTCCATTCTCCCTATATTCAGGAAATGCAGTCATTTCAACACTAGCCAAAGTGAAATATAATTGCAAGTGTATATCTCCTGCCAAAGTTTCAAAATGCATGCCAAAAGCAGATAGGCATTGTCTATGGTTGATCTACTGTTTGGGTTTTCCACACCGCGATCCCCATGGATTAGCACAGATGACCCCAGGTAACCATATTCTACGTCAGCCCATCAACATTTTAATTTTAGAAATGAAAATCCTCAAAATGTTAGCCATCATTTCAATTTAGGCTCAAAATCCCCCAAACCAGCAATGTCATATAAGAATTAATTTTAACATGACACATCTCAAGGGTGATAACCTGCTAGATTGATACTTTTTTCCGATCTCTTTAGAAATCTAACATAAATGCTTTCAAACTGACCCTTTCTACACAGTGTTGTTTTCCAAAAAGAACACGTCACAAAATCAAAGAAAGCCAGGTAGGACTGAATGACTTTTCTTGTCACTTGCAAATTCTTGGTGTTTTCACCCTTTGGATTACATCGAAAACTAGATCAGAGGTCTGATAAATTTCATATTTAACTTATCTCAAAAAATACATCCAGTTCTCTGTCTTGTATTATTTTTTAAAAAACCATGTCTACCATCTGGGCATTTGTTCTATTCCTTTATTCCCTTGTGCCCACCTCTGATGCTCACTACCCTCTCCTGTTGGCATCCCAGCCACGACAGTGATAATACAACCAAATACAGATGTTTCCTCTTGCCCTGATAACAACAGAAAACTTCCCAAAGCAGCAAATGAAAGTCTAAACTTCCAGACAATATGAACTCCCAAGCAACTCCTTCCCAACCTGTAAATTCTGGGGAGAAAACAGGAGACCAAAAGGAGCAGTTCTGCAGCTATAATCAAGTCACACAATTTTTGCCTCCCTTGCACTGCAGTGTCCAAAGGGCAGGCTTCCATACTCAGAAAGAATAAGACCTTAGAAGAGAGGCTTTCTCTTTCATTTTTATAACATGCATATACTCAGAGTTTAATCTGCCTTCTCCAAACGAAAACCTGTATTAAGTCATAATTTGGCCCTGAATGTTGACTGAGTGATGTGGGATAGCGGACTGTCGTGGAAAATTGTCTCTGAAAAAAAAAAAAAAAAATTGTATCCCTGCTGTACTGACCATCACTGTCCCCGTTCAGATCAGACCCTCTGTTCAGCTTTAAACTTCTCCAAGCTGGTGTTAGCACTCCATTCCCATTCCACCATCCAGGACTATCAGGCTAAGTGAGATGGGGCTGGATCAATGAGAGATGGGTGGAAACAACAGGGGGGATGCTAATTATCATTTTAAATGCTTTTCAAACAGCAAAAGAATGTCAAAAGAAAGATAAATGAGAGGTTTAAAAAAACCTTACCACAAACTGAGTTAAGGAAGGATGCTGGGAGTAAGGCAAAAGGAGAGTTAGGGAAAGCAAAGGTTAGCAAGAGAGAGTGAAATAATAATATTAAAGGAGAAAACTAACCTGCATAGGGGATGGCGATGGGAAGCAGGAGGAGGTGGAGGAGGACGTGCTGCAGCAGCAGGACTGGCAGAAGTCTGGTCACCCACATGGTCCTGCTGGGTGTGCTGGCGGATCCCACTGGAGCAGATGCCTGGGTGAAAGAACCCTCTTCCGACTCAGAGCCTAAAAGAGCCCGTCGGCTCTGAGCTGCTTTTTATTGCGATGAGCTAAGTTTGTTGTGTGATTAACTGGAAAGATCTAGGTCTGAACTCCCTCTTACGGTAAGAAACTGTTTAACAACAGCCCTTTACTCTCTCCCACCCTCCCTCCTTTCCTCACTAGCCCCCCCGCCCCCCCCTTTTGCCCACCACACCACCAAACAGATCCCAGCTCCCCACCCCCCCCCACCCCCACTCTGCTTAGGAAAGAAACTTACAAAGAAAAGGTCACCTGGCCTGAGGCCAGCTGCAATTTGGAAGTTGGAGCTCCAGATCCCAGTGGCTCCTATCCGAGTAAGGAAGGGAGGAGCAAGGCTCAGCCCAATAGCTAAATCAAGGCACAGGCAGAGGACCAATTCGCTAAGTTTAAACAGGAAAATACATGTGTTTACATATCTATTTGGGAAAAGAGGAAGGGGAAGCAGCATAAGAAGAAAGCAAAGCACTGCCTTTCTGTTAAATGTGCTTCAACTCCTAATCTGTCTAGTTGTACTGCTATGAGCAATCTAGGGATTCCAAACACTGAGGCAGTTTCCCTAGGGTGTTAGAGCCCGGGAAGGAGCTGGGAGGCAGTCTGGGAGGCAGACGGCAGACAGGTCCAAGCCCAGGTAGAAAGAAGTCCCATGAGAACAGAATATGATACTGTGGGGTAAAAATAAATGAACCAACAAAACAAAAACACCCACGATTGTCAGGCAGAAAAATTGCCCCTATTCAATGGGCTCAGAGCAGGTAACTTTTTTCAGAAGCTCAGCTAAGCTCCCCTGTTACAGCAAAGGTACCAAAAGCACATAAACTTGTCTGATGTGGGGACTGTGATAAAATTTGGTCATGCCCTCTTCTTAAAATGTCTAAAACATTGAGATTATCCACTGCTTCTCCCTGACAGATAAATGTGGCATGGATTCCATGTTCTGCCTCCCCCCACCCTCCTCTTTTCTAGCTCCATCCCATATGCATGCACTTCCCAGCCTCCCTCAAAGTGGAGGGGATGAAGGGCTTGCACTGGGGAGGCGGGGAGAAGATAAGGGAAGGACACTTGTGATATAGAGGTTTGTCTTTGCACCTTGAGGTAGTGCTTTGATTGTTTTAGGTAATAATAGCTTTTGCTATTTTTAATGAATTTGGGGGTATAGTTGCCCCATGTGTTTCTGAAATGGATACAAATAAGAACAATGTCTCTGTCTACAGAGGAAGGGAAAATGGGCATAATGTGATCTGTCTCTGGAGCTGTACAGAGATGATAGTGGGCAAAATTAAAGCCATCTTCAAAACAGCCTTTCCTCCACAGCTCTCATTCCTCATCCTTCAGTTTAGCCCACCTCCACCTCCTGAAAGGACTTGAACCTGAGGAAGAGCGTGAAAGTGAAAGTGAAGTCACTCAGTCGTGTCCGACTCTTTGACCCCGTGGACTGTAGCCTACCAGGCTCCTCCGACCATGGGATTCTCCAGGCAAGAATACTGGAGTGGGTTGCCATTTCATTCTCCAGGTGGGTCTTCCCGACCCAGCGATCGAACCCAGGGATTGAACCTGGGTCTCCTGCACTGGAGGCAGATGCTTTAACGTCTGAGCCACCAGGGAAGTGCTAGCTATTAAGAGAACTAGTCTTGAGGAATCCACTTCATCTTACCTTTTCCTATTTTTAATCCTTTTCTTTTCTCATTTTCTCCATATAAAAACAAAACCAAGCAAACACACAAATAATTTGTCAACCTTTCCTAATGTCCTAAGTACTCATCTTATTTACTTTTTAGTCCAACTCTTAGCAATCCCATGACTGTAGCCCACCAGGCTCCTCTGTCCATGGGGTTTTCCAGGCAAGAATACTAGACTGGGTTGCCATTTCTTTCTCCAGGGGGTCTTCCCAACCCAGGGATCAAACCGGGGTGTCCTGCATTGAAGGCAGATTGTCTATGGTCTGAGCTACCAGGGAAGCCCACACACTTTCTATTACACTTCTTGCAAATTCTCAATTTCAGTATGTTATTGTGTGATCATGATCCTGATTTGCCCCATGGTAACTCCTGTGCTTCACTAGGAATTCAGGCTCCTTTTAAAGAAGCTAGATTTTTTGATAAGTAAATTCTGTAGGTAAACAATGAAGGACCAGTCTTCCTATTTGTTTTCTCTCTCTCAGAGAAAGCAGAATCAGGACTATAAGCATAATTGCGATTATCATTATAGCTTGGGGCAAAATCTATCCTGGATAAGAAACTTAGGGCACCAAAAAGAAATTGAACAATCTTATTTAACAGATCACACATTTTCACAGTTTTTATTGCCACATTAAATATAATTTATTTAGAATTATTATTTATATTTCTATTTTGACAGGTTATTTGGTTTATCTATATTGAAATGACAACTAATATGCATTGAATTTTTGGTGTATGCTAAGCATTGTACCAAATACTCTTAAACAGATTCTTACTAATCCTTACAATAAACCTACATTAAAAAAAAATCCCCATTTATAGTTGAAACAGCTTAAGTAAATTATTTTTATTCTTAAATAACTTGCTCTAGATCCCAAAGGAATAAAGATTCAGGTGGGAGAGCTGAACATTGTTGATCACAACACATGGGATGGGATAAATTTCTGTAAACCTTATAAGAACAAGTTAATCACTAAAATTATCCTGAGACCAAACATATAGGTGGTGCTTAACAATAATTTACGAAATAAATGAAAGTATAAATAATTTTTAATCTCCCAAAAGTATGATGAAATACACAAAGTAATGAAACATGCTATTATTTTACTTTGTCTTGATAAAGATTCTCATTATTTTTTTCAAGTCATAATCACATTTTCCCCATGCTCTGCTCTTCCTTTATACTCCTTAGTTGTTAAACTGTATAAATCCCCAAAAGTGTGAAAATTGATAAGACAGAAAATTTTATGAAGACAATATTTTAAATGCTACAACTTATATAATTCCTTAAATACAAGATGGATCCTCATTGCCTACATAATATCATTTTAAATCTTTCATAAGTTTAACTCTAGTATTCCACACGAATTAGATTGATTGAATGGGAAAAAATAAGTACAAGTACACCGCTGATGTTTTTTAAAAGCCTATACTTCATCCCCCCTACTCAAAAAAAAAAAAAAAAAAAATCCCTGTCTTCAAAAGCCTCATGTTTCTCAATCACAAGTGGTGCTTGAGTCCATTTACATTAGAGCGAAACTGATAGGAATTTGTGTTCTGTAGACCACTGAAGAGCTCTACATTCGTGGACAACCCATCTCATTTATTAAGTAATAGGCACATATATTGTGTCATTCTGTTTGCTTCTACTACTTTGTAGACTCAATTTAGTCCTACGCCTGGTTTCAAATCCCAGTTACTATCTTGCCAAAAGTTTTACTTTCATTTCAGTTTCCAAGGATTAATAAACAAAACAAACAAAAAAAAAAACACTCATTACACACAAGTAAACAATTTTAATATTTAGTAGGGGATTATTTAATTTCAATACACAACCATTAAAAGAAAAGCGAAAAAGACACAATGGAGTTAACAACCCCATGTGCATCATCAAATTGCGTCAGTCAACATCCAGACTTGAACAGCACATGCTGGGAATTCCCAAGGAACAGCGGTTTGGAGTCCCAGATGGGAAAAGGTCTAATGCAGTGCATCCGCTCCATGGGTGAGACTTCAAATTGCAGTTTTGGGGGTTCCCACTTATAGTCCTAGGCCTCAAACTGATATCATCATCACTGTGCATGCAAAAATGCAGCTCTGGTTTTACTTTAACATTTTTACAGTGGTGTTTGTTTTATCTTGTGAGTCATAGGATTTCGTTAAACTCCAGGCATGGTTGGCCAGACCTCCAGGGGCTCAAGAATTCCAAGACCCACTCCATTTCTTATCTAAAGTGCCACCTGACTAGCTGTGCTTGTGGGCAGGCATGGAATCTGGGCAGTGTCCAAGCAGATCAGAAGCAAGATCAGAAGACTGCTCTTCTGCTTCTGAAACCTGAACAAGACTTCCTCCATTTTAATTTTCCTTACAGTCAGCCACAGGATTGTTGAGGCTGAAGAACATAGGAATAAGGCAATATAACACGAGCAGTCTTGTTAATTCTGTAGGTCAAAGAACAATTCCAAACAGCCCAAAAGAAACAAGATAATTAAAGAAACAAACAAGGGGTTAAACAATATAGAAAACCATTTCTGAGTGGTAGGGGATGTTGTAAACAAAAAGTTTCACCATGAATTAGAAGTAAGATTTTGTACATTAACTCCTATTTCAATTAACTTATTGGCTGTAATAGCAGTAACAACAGAATGTTCTATCAAGGAACGATTCCTTTTTTCTATGAAATTTTGTAATAATTTAGTTCTTTGCAAAATCTTACATAGGGGTGCTAAGGAAAAGCTAATATTAGCAACAAAGTAGGAAATAGCATTTGAGTCAGTTCAGTTCAGTCGCTCAGTTGTGTCTGGTTGTTTGTGACTCCATGAACTGCAGCATGCCAAACTCCCAGAGCTTGCTCAAACTCATGTCCACTGAGTCAGTGACATGGACATTTGAGTCAATAATACCTGAATTTTCATGGAGAGAAAATAATAGATGGTCCCCTTCCAATATAAATGATCAACACATGTTAGACATCTGGAAAAGGCTTCCTAACAGATACATAGAGAGAGTGTTTACATCATCAATTACAATACATACTAATTCAGGGGCTATTTCAAAAAACATATCATAGATTTTAGGGAAAACAATTCATTCACAATAGTTGATGGGTTCTCCAATAAGTGGAGTTCCCCAAGTGCAAGAAGTTGGTCCACATAGTGGTCTCTCATTACTCTTGTCACAGTCTATCAGTAAGTTGTTGCGACAATTACAGGGACACAGGAAATTGTCACATAATACTTGTGTTAAAGGCTTGAGCTGAATCTTTACCAGAGCTGTGTAATCTAGCTGCTGCTGCTGCTAAGTCACCAGTCATGTCCGACTCTTTGCGACCCCATAGACGGCAGCCCACCAGGCTCCGCCGTCCCTGGGATTCTCCAGGCAAGAACACTGAAGTGGGTTGCCATTTCCTTCTCCAATGCATGAAAGTGAAAAGTAAAAGCGAAGTCGCTCAGTCGTGTCCAACCCTCAGCGACCCCATGGACTGCAGCCTTCCAGGCTCCTCCATCCATGGGATTTTCCAGGCAAGAGGACTAGAGTGGGTGCCGTTGCCTTCTCTGGTATAATCTAGCAGACAGATACATTTTTTCTATGGAAAGGTAAAGTTAAGAAAAGACTGGCTTTGAAGTCTTTTGGGCAGATGAAGTTATCCTGAGTTCTGGTCTGGCTCTGCTTTCTCCAGCTGAAGATTCACCAATAGCTTACTTCATGTTTTTCCTTTAATTGTAGCATATCCTTGAAGGTTGAGCCATGAAGGACAAGCTGCATTATAGCCAGGCTTCCAAGAATAATCTATTCACGAGAATAAAAACTCATGGGCTAATTTTCTAATACTCAATTGTTTCAGGATGGAAGTCTATTTTATGAGTTGGTTAAGTTTGAAATGCTCGTTCTCATCAAAGGTGTTTCTGATTCTCCTATAGGTTTATTATTTAAAATATTGAGAGCATTATTTAAGTTGTGTGTGTGTGCATGCTAAGTCACTTCAGTTGTATCCGACTCTTTACAACCCTAACAATCAAAGCCCACCAGGCTCCTCTGTTCATGGGATTCTCCAGACAATACTGGATTGGGTTGCCTTGCCCTTCTCCAGGGGATCTTTCTGACCCAGGGATTGAACCCACGTCTCTTGCATCTTCTGCATTGGCAAATAGGTTCTTTATCACAAGCGCCACCTGGGAAGCCCCATATTTAAGTTAGTCCTCCAGTTCTTATAAGAGCCATCTCCAAGTTTAATTAATTGTTGTTTAAGCATACCATTCATTCTATCAGTCAAAAGCAGCTTGAGAATAATGAAGAATATGAAAGACCCATTGTATATTATGTTCCTGGGAAAATTTTTATATTAATTTACCTTTAAAATGTCACCCATTGTCACTCTGAATTTGAAGTGCAACACCATAATATAGATTAATTATCTCCAAATTTTTAATAGTTATAGTCTGATTGGCTTTCCCAAAAAGAATAGCCACTAAATATTGAGAATAGCTGTCCATAGGAGTACACACTTATTGGCATCCTTTATCTCAGAATTAATGGATCAACAATTGCACTCATCTCACACGCTAGTAAAGTAATGCTCAAAATTCTCCAAGCCAGGCTTCAGCAATATGTGAACCGTGAACTTCCTGATGTTCAAGCTGGTTTTAGAAAAGGCAGAGGAACCAGAGATCAAATTGCCAACATCTGCTGGATCATGGAAAAAGCAAGAGAGTTCCAGAAAAACATCTATTTCTGCTTTATTGACTATGCCAAAGCCTTTGACTGTGTGGATCACAATAAACTGTGGAAAATTCTTCAAGAGATGGGAATACCAGACCACCTGATCTGCCTCTTGAGAAATCTGTATGCAGGTCAGGAAGCAACAGTTAGAATTGGACATGGAACAACAGACTGTTTCCAAATAGGAAAAGGAGTACATCAAGGCTGTATATTGTCACCCTGCTTATTTAACTTATATGCAGAGTACATCATGAGAAAAGCTGGGCTGGAAGAAACACAAGCTGGAATCAAGATTGCCAGGAGAAATATCAATAACCTCAGATATGCAGATGACACCACCCTTATGGCAGAAAGTGAAGAGGAACTCAAAAGCCTCTTGATGAAAGTGAAAGTGGAGAGTGAAAAAGTTGGCTTAAAGCTTAACATTCAGAAAACAAAGATCATGGCATCTGGTCCCATCACTTCATGGGAAATAGATGGGGAAACAGTGGAAACAGTGTCAGACTTGATTTTTCTGGGCTCCAAAATCACTGCAGATGGTGACTGCAGCCATGAAATTAAAAGACGCTTACTCCTTGGAAGGAAAGTTATGACCAACCTAGATAGCATATTCAAAAGCAGAGACATTACTTTGCCAACAAAGGTCTGCCTAGTCAAGGCTATGATTTTTCCAGTGGTCATGTATGGATGTGAGAGTTGGACTGTGATGAAAGCTGAGTGCCGAAGAATTGATGCTTTTGAACTGTGGTGTTGGAGAAGACTCTTGAGAGTCCCTTGGACTGCAAGGAGATCCAACCAGTCCATTCTGAAGGAGATCAGCCCTGGGATATCTTTGGAGGGAATGATGCTAAAGCTGAAACTCCAGTCCTTTGGCCACCTCATGCAAAGAGCTGACTCATTGGAAAAGACTCTGATGCTGGGAGGGATTGGGGGCAGGAGGAGAAGGGGACAACAGAGGATGAGATGGCTGGATGGCATCACTGACTCGATGGACATGAGTCTGAGTGAACTCCGGGTGCTTGTGATGGACAGGGAGACCTGGCGTGTTGCGATTCAAGGGGTTGCGAAGAGTCGGACATGACTGAGTGACTGAACTGAACTGATAGTCAGTTTAGCATATTTGCCCAGGCAGTTTGCCACATGCCAATTTTCCTTTGACTAATTGTGGAAAGCTTCCAAGCTTGATATGTTGACAAATTAGACATTGTAAAGAAATAGATTTAATGAGATCTGTAATTAAGGAAATCTTGATCCTGAGCCTACCTGTATGTTGCTTTTTCTCTCAGATGGCCACATTATTGGTGTGCCCACAAAGTCGAAGTGTTCAACTCTCTGGAGTCTGAATAGACTTCTACTGCTGGGATTTGGGTTTGCTCATCTATAATAGAGACATACCGTTGTTGCATAAAATTTGGAACACTGTGAGCATCAACATGAAAGACCGAAACATTAGTAGTTTAAACAATTTCCCAAACATCAGACCATAATTCCTTTCTCCATACTCTTCAGAGTGAATTTGCCAGTTAATTTTTACCCATAGGGGAAACAAGGTGGCCGATCCATTGGCTACTGATAAAAAATCTGTGTATATACAGCATTCAGTTAAATTATCTGGTACTACCTGATAAACAGCATATAACTAGGCAGATTGGCTGCTTTTACTTTCCTCAGCATATGTCAGCAATTTAGTAGTGACCGAGTTATGTGCCACCACTTTCCAATAGCAAGTGAATCCTATATATTTAGCTGATCCATCAGTGAATCATGTGTGCTGTTTTTCTTGTGCAGTTAAAGAGTCAAAGGGCTTTCCCATTTTATAGACAGCTCAGTTCTCATGTGTTACTATAGCCTCTCACTCATGGCCTTCAATAGGAATTTCAGAAATCTCTTCATTCAAGGCAGTAACCCCATATGGCACAGATATGGCTTGCTCATGAATATACCATTTCCATTTTATTATGCTGGACTCCTGAACTTACCCAACGCTGTGCATTTGGGGTAAACTTTGTACCCATTGCATGATTGGCACTTGATGTCTTAATATTACAGTATGATCTATAGTCAATTGTTCCATATCAATCAAAGCCCAATAATAAACCAATAGCTGTTTTTCAAAGGTAATGTAATTTCTCCCAGCCTCTGGAAATTTCCTACTCCAGAAGCCCAAAGTCACTCATTTGCCATGCTGTTTATGCCATAAGCTTCAATTAGCATATAGTTCATTGATAAATACATGTAATTTTGTGTCCCCTGGCTATAGTTCATGGGGTATGTGATCTCCATCCAAAGATAGATTGCAGAGATAAGCTTTAGAATAATTCAATTAAACTTTTTAGCAATAAAACATAACAGTCAGTAACTATCTGGGAAGTGAGTCTTGGTCAACATAAATTTCAGTTAGTAAAGCTAGAATTTAATATTCAGTAAAATACATACTTGTGTGTAGAGGGGTAGGAGGTGGGGCATTAACCCTGCAGTCAGGGAAGGTTTTATAAAATAAAAAATGAAGGTTTTGACGGAGCCAGGAAAAAACAAGTGACTGTCTTGGATTTCCCACAGCACCTACTGTTTTGTCTTTTATTATTTGTTTATTTTTACGTTTGGCTGTGCTGGCTCTTTGCTGCTGCTCTGCATTTGTTCTAGTTGCCGTGAGTGGGGACTGCTCTCCAGTTGGAGTGCTCAGCAGGCTTCTCATCACGGTGGCTTCTCTTGTTGTGGAGCATGGGCTCTAGGTGCACAGGCTCTAGTAGTTGAGGCCTGTGGGCTCAGTAACTGTGGCTCCTGGGCTGTGGAGCACAAGCTCAGTGCGTGTGGCACGCAGGCTTGCTTGCTCCATGGCGCATGGGATCTTCCTGAATCAGGGATCAAGCCCATGTCTCCTCCATTGGCAGGCAGATTCTTTACCACTGAACTACCAGAAAAGGCTCCAAGTGTTGGATTTACAGCTATTGTTTACCCATTTTAAATTCCTTGATTTAGGTGTAGACTGTTGCCATTTTCTAAGGACATCAGGATAGCAAAAGTCTGACAATGAGTGGTTAATTTTTTGTAGAAGGAGAATGAGCTTTATCTATGTCACAATCCTCATAGATCATTGTGAAATAATATTTACCTTACCAAAGTAACAAAAGATTTGAAAAACAAATGTAAATAACTTAAAGGCAGAGAAATTCACATTGTCTATTATCAATAGCCACATTGCAAGAACACTTTGTTTTCTCTCTTTTTGTTTTTTCTTAATGTGGAAGATAATTGCTTTACAATGTTGTGTTGGTTTCTGCCGAACAATATGTGAAACAGCCATAAGTATACATTTGTCCCCTCCCCTTGAACTTCCCTCACATGCCTCCCACCCCACCCACACACACAGAGCACCAGGCTGAGCGTCCTGTTTTACACAGCAACTTCTCACTAGCTAGCTATTTTACATATGGACATGTATATGTTTTAATACTACTCTCTCAATTCTTCCCACCCTCTCCTTTCCCTACTGTGTCTGCAAGTCTGTTTTCTATGTCTGTGTCTCTTTCCCTGCCCTGCAAATAAGTTCATCAGTACCATTTTTCTACATTCCAAATACATGTGTTTATATATGATATTTGTTTTCCTCTTCTGACTTATTTCACTCTGTAAAACAGGCTCTAGGTCCATCTGCCTCAGCTAGAACTGACTGAAATCTGTTCCTTTTTATGCTGAGTAATATTCCATTGTATGTATGTACCACAACTTCTTTATCCATTCATCTGTCGAGGGGCATCTAGGCTGCTTCCATGTACTGGCTATTGTAAATAGTGCTGCAATGAACATTGGGGTATAGATGTCTTTTTTTAATTATGTTTTTTTCAGGATATATGCCCAGTAGTGACATTGGTGGGTCATATGGTAGCTTTAGACTTACCAGATGGCTCGGATGTTAAAGAATCTGTCTGCAATGCAAGAGAGACCCAGATTGGATCCCTAGGTTGGGAAGATCCCTTGGAGAAGGGAATGGCTACCCACTCTAGTATTCTTACTTGGGAAATCCCAAGGACAGAGGAGCCTGGCAGAATATAGTCCAGGGGTTCGCAAAGAGTCAGACATGACTGGGTGACTAACACTTCACTTCACTTCATTATGGTAACTTTATTTCGAGTTTTTAAAGAAACCTCCACACTGCTCTCCACAGTGCCTGTGTCAGGTTACATTCCCACCAGCTGTGCAAGAGGGTTCCCTTTTCTCCACATCCTCTCCAGCATTTATTGTTTGTATATGTTTTGATGATGGCCATTCTGACTGGTGTGAGGTGATATCTTATTATTATTTTGATTTGCATTTCTCTGATAGTGACGTTGGGCATTTTTTCCATGTGTTTAATGGCCATCTGTATGTCTTCTTTGGGGAAAGGTCTGTTTAGGTCTTCTACCCGTTTTTTGATTTTGTCGTTTATTTTTCTGATATTGAGCTGCATGAGCTGCTTGTATATTTTGAAGATTATTCCTTTGTCAGTTTCTTCATTTTGAAATATCATATCCCATTCTGGGGGTTGTCTTTTCATCTTGTTTATGGTTTCCTTTGCTGTGCAAAAGCTTTTAAGTTTAACTAGGTCCCTTTTGTTTATTTTTGCTTTTATTTCCATTACTCTAGGAGGTAGGTCATACAGGATCTTGCTTCAACTTTTGTCAAAGAGTGTCAAGAAAACTGTTCTCTTAACTCAGACAGAAAAGATAATTCCAGTCTGATACCAGCTTATTATTAATAACAAAATTTGTTTATCTAGGTAATCTTAATTATCTTAGACTTAGAAAGTCCTTTCTGTAAATCTTAAAGAAGTGATAGTAATTTTTTTTTTTTTTTTGCAAAGGCATCAGAGTGAAACTATAGCTACTGATGACAAAAGGCTTAAGAAGGTACATTTAAAACCTGATTATATCCATGTGACAAAGTAACTTGGTCACTGAGGTGACATGTAACAGTTTAATGTAATAACTAGAATTATGACTGATAACATTTTACCAAGACCTATCAGAACTTTATGAATTCTGTATAATTTCTAGAATATCTGTATTAGTAATATTTACCATACAATATAACCTTATTGAGAAGCTTTATGACTTGTTTGACAGTTTTCCCATATAACTTTAGCATACCAAATGAACCTAATTAGTTTAATATCTTTCTTTGGGATGGTTCAAGGGCCCTCTGAGGTACCACAAAGTTAGTTCAGTTCAGTTCAGTCGCTCAGTCGTGTCCAACTCTTTGCAATCCCATGAATCGCAGCACGCCAGGCCTCCCTGTCCATCACCATCCCCCAGAGTTCACTCAAACTCACAATCATCGAGTCGGTGATGCCATCCAGCCATCTCATCCTCTGTCGTCCCCTTTTCCTCCTGCCCCCAATCCCTCTCAGCATCAGAGTCTTTTCCAATGAGTCAACTCTTCGTATGAGGTGGCCAAAGTACTGGAGTTTCAGCTTTAGCATCATTCCCTCCAAAGATATCCCAGGGCTGATCTCCTTCAGAATGGACTGGTTGGATCTCCTTGCAGTCCAAGGGACTCTCAAGAGTCTTCTCCAACACCACAGTTCAAAAGCATCAATTCTTCGGCACTCAGCTTTCATCACAGTCCAACTCTCACATCCATACATGACCACTGGAAAAACCATAGCATTGACTAGACAGACCTTTGTTGGCAAAGTAATGTCTCTGCTTTTGAATATGCTATCTAGGTTGGTCATAACTTTCCTTCCAAGGAGTAAGCGTCTTTTAATTTCATGGCTGCAGTCACCATCTGTAGTGATTTTGGAGCCCAGAAAAATAAAGTCTGACACTGTTTCCACTGTTTCCCCATCTATTTCCCATGAAGTGATGGGACCAGATGCCATGATCTTTATTTTCTGAATGTTAAGCTTTAAGCCAACTTTTTCACTCTCCTCTTTCACTTTCATCAAGAGGTTTTTAATTCCTCTTCACTTTCTGCCATAAGGGTGGTGTCATCTGCATATCTGAGGTTATTGATATTTCTCCTGGCAATCTTGATTCCAGCTTGTGCTTCATCCAGCCCAGGGTTTGTCATGATGTACTCTGCATATAAGTTAAATAAGCAGGGTGACAATATACAGCCTTGATGTACTCCTTTTCCTATTTGGAAGCAGTCTGTTGTTCCATGTCCAGTTCTAACTGTTGCTTCCTGACCTGCATACAGATTTCTCAAGAGGCAGATCAGATGGTCTGGTATTCCCATCTCTTTCAGAATTTTCCACAGTTTATTGTGATCCACACAGTCAAAGGCTTTGGCATAGTCAATAAAGCAGAAATAGATGTTTTTCTCGAACTCTCTTGCTTTTTTGATGATCCAGCAGATGTTGGCAACTTGATCTCTGCTTCCTCTGCCTTTTCTAAAACCACCTTGAACATCAGGAAGTTCATGGTTCACGTATTGCTGAACCCTGGCTTGGAGAATTTTGAGCATTACTTTACTAGCATGTGAGATGAGTGCAACTGTGTGGTAGTTTGAGCATTCTTTGGCATTGCCTTTCTTTGGGATTGCAATGAAAACTGACCTTTTCCAGTCCTGTAGCCACTCCTGAGTTTTCCAAATTTGCTGGCATATTGAGCGCAGCACTTTCACAGCATAATCTTTCAGGATTTGAAATAGCTCCACTGGAATTCCATCACCTCCACTAGCTTTGTTTGTAGTGATGCTTTCTAAGGCCCACTTGACTTCACATTCCAGGATGTCTGGCTCTAGCTGAGTGATCACACCATTGTGATTATCTTGGTCTTGAAGATCTTTTTTGTATAGTTTTCTGCGTATTCTTGCCACCTCTTCTTAATATCTTCTGCTTCTGTTAGGTCCATACCATTTGTGTCCTTTATCGAGCCCATCTTTGCATGAAATGTTCACTTGGTATCTCTGATTTTCTTGAAGAGATCTCTAGTCTTTCCCATTCTGTTGTTTTCCTCTATTTCTTTGCATTGATCGCTGAGGAAGGCTTTCTTATCTCTTCTTGCTATTCTTTGGAACTCTGCATTCGGATGCTTATGTCTTTCCTTTTCTCCTTTGCTTTTCGTTTCTCTTCTTTTCACAGCTATTTGTAAGGCCTCCCCAGGCAGCCATTTTGCTTTTTTGCATTTCTTTTCCATGGGGATGGTCTTGATCCCTGTCTCCTGTACAGTGTCACAAACCTCAGTCCATAGTTCATCAGGCACTCTATCTATCAGATCTAGTTCCTTAAATCTATTTCTCACTTCCACTGTATAATCATAAGGGATTTGATTTAGGTCATACCTGAATGGTCTATTGGTTTTCCGTACTTTCTTCAATTTAAGTCTGAATTTGGCAATAAGGGGTTCATGATCTGAGCCACAGTCAGCTCCCGGTCTTGTTTTTGCTGACTGTATAGAGCTTCTCCATCTTTGGCTGCAAAGAATATAATCAGTCTGATTTCGGTGTTGACCATCTGGTGATGTCCATGTGTAGAGTCTTCTCTTGTGTTGTTGGAAGAGGGTGTTTGCTATGACCGGTGCATTCTCTTGGCAAAATTCTATTAGCCTTTGCCTTGCTTCATTCTGTATTCCAAGGCCAAATTTGCCTGTTACTCCAGGTGTTTCTTGACATCCTACTTTTGCATTCCAGTCTCCTATAATGAAAAGGACATCTTTTTTGTGTGTTAGTTCTAAAAGGTCTTGTAGGTCTTTATAGAACCGTTCAACTTCATCTTCTTCAGCATTACTGGTCAGTCATAGACTTGGATTACTGTGACATTGAATGGTTTGCCTTGGAAATGAAGAGAGATCATTCTGTCGTTTTTGAGATTGCATCCAAGTACTGCATTTTGGACTCCTTTGTTGACCATGATGGCTACTCCATTTCTTCTGAGGGATTCCTGCCCGCAGTAGTAGATATAATGGTCATCTGAGTTAAATTCACCCATTCCAGTCCATTTTAGTTCACTGATTCCTAGAATGTCGACGTTCACTCTTGCCATCTCCTGTTTGACCACTTCCAATCTGCCTTGATTCGTGGACCTGACATTCCAGTTTCCTATGCAGTATTGCTCTTTACAGCATCAGACCTTGCTTCTATCACCAGTCACATCCACAACTGCGTATTGTTTTTGCTTTGACTCCATCCCTTCATTCTTTCTGGAGTTATTTCTCCACTGATCTCCAGTAGCATATTGGGTACCTACTGACCTGGGGAGTTCCTCTTTCAGTACCCTATCATTTTGCCTTTTCATACTGTTCATGGGGTTCTCAAGGCAAGAATACTGAAGTGGTTTGCCATTCCCTTCTCCAGTGGACCATGTTCTGTCAGTTAACCACAGAGTTAACTAGAGGTCAAAAGAAGTTCATTGGAATTTGATTTTAGGAGATTCTGTCAAAATGCGTCAAATGGTTTAGAACACTGTCAGATGAGATCATAGGTCACTATGAAACAATAGTATTCACTTAGACAAAATAACAATAAAGATTTATGAAGCTAATACAGAACATATCACTTAAGAGGTAAAGAAACTTAGTATCTGTTGTCAAAGGCAGTTCAACATCCCCAGAAAACTTGTACCATGCATAGAACTCTTTCCTCAGGATCCACTTTTCACAAACCTTTTTTATCACTCTATATTCATCACTTTATTTTCCCATTCAGAAACAGACACATGTAAGTCAGATCTACTTTCTTGTTCCTTAATAAAATGTAATTCCATTCTTCATGACTTATTTACTGAAAACATACATCTGCTTTCCTTAAGCAACTGTAAACTGTCCTTTATATTAGCATTCTGCTGTTTGGTGAACATAAATGCCAGTGATAATTTCTAAAACTTTTTTGCTTTCTTATAAAGAACATCTCAGGATGATACCAAACATATCCAGTAATAGTTCTAAGTGTTTTGTTTCTCTGTTAAAAAAAAAAAAGCCAGTGTTTAGTAATTATTGTTTCAGCATCTTATTTTATTTGGAAATGGCCTAATTATTTAAACTTCCATCATTTAGCTTAATTAAGTACAACTCTAGAAATGCAGATCACCAAAACCTGTAGAAACTATTTTAGGTAGAAATTCATAAAGCATAATTATCCCTACACCTCTTCTCTCGTTTACATTTTCTTTCCTTAAAAGTTTCTTCACACCAAGTTACTTTGTAAAGTGGGTTCAATATCTGGCCCAAATATGGAATATGCTGTTGCCAGAAATCGATTGCCCTTACATTTCTATGTTCTTTAGCCCATTATATTCCCAAAACTTTATAGTCTGGGTGGGCCCCTGAATTTTGGAAGGATTAATCTCCCATCCCAAGCATCAGGGTCCCAGTCTATGCCTGCTTTAGGTATTACCAGATGAACTTTCTTTTATGTTAACCTCGCTGTGCCACTTTTGATATTTAGCTTACATAAACTTTATGGTGGCTTTTTCAGCTGCCAACTTAAATGTGGAGACTAGGTCAGCTAAAATATAATTTTGACAAGGACAGTTGTCTTAGCAAATCACATAATTATTTTTGCAATTGTGACTTCTCTTCAACCAATTTTAAGTTTTGGTTTCATGTACCTTACAGTAGACTAAGAGACACATTCTTGTCCTTTCTAAATTGATGCACACCCCAAGCATACAATAACTTCAAAATGTTCAGCCCGCTTTAATTCAGAGTCCCAATTTTCACACAATCCAGTGAGGGTGCCGTATTCAGTAGTTAATGAGCACTAAGGGAAATCTTTCCATTCGGGAATGAAAACTTCATTAATTTTAGCCTCTTTCCTAATAGAGTGGCATTTTGTTTCACAAATCCTTCTCACAGTGATAATTTATGTTTTGCCAAAAGTTTTACTTTTGTTTCAGGTTCAAAGGATTCATGAACAAAAGAAACCACTTGTTACACGCAATTTCAATATTTAATAGAGGATTATTTAACTTAATTTCAATATACAGTCTTTAAAAGAAAAGAGAAATAGAAACAATAGAGAAGAGTAACACCACATACATCACCAAATTGGACCGGTCCTCATCCAGCCTTGAACAGCATGCTGGGAAGTCTCAAGTAATAGCAATCTGGAGTCTCAGTGGGGAAAAGGTCTCATGCAGTGCGTCCGCTCCACAGATGAAACTTCAAATTGCAGTTTGGGGGCTTCTAGCTTATAATCCTAAGCTGCAAACTGATAGCATCATCAGTGTACATGCAAAAATGCAGCTCTGCTTTTACTTTAACATTTGTACAGCGCTCTTTGTTTTTTCTCGTGAGTCATGGGATTTTGTTAAACTCCAGGCAAGGTTGGCCAGACCTCCAGGGCTCAAGAATTCTAAGACTCACTCCCTCTCTTATCTAAAGTGCCACCTGACTAGCTGTGCTTATGGGCAGGCATGGAACCAGGGCAGTGTCCAAGCAGGTCAGAAGCAAGGTCAGAGGCCTGCTCTCCTGCTTCTGGAGCCTAAACAAGATTTCATCCATTTTAATTTCCCTAGAGTCACTAATTAAGAAAGTTAATCTCCCTAAAACTCAGCTTCCTCACCAGTAAAATGGGACACTATGTGGCAGTCCTTTGCTTACTGTTTCAAATGTATTAACTCACCCGCCCACCCCTGAACAGAAGCTATGTAAAATGTATTTGTTATATCTGTCTCTGATTTACATATTAAAAACTGAGATTTAGAGATGATAAGTAACTTGCATTAGTTAAGCTGCTAATAACATGTGATTCTAAGCCCCAGCTGTCTAGATATCAAGTCATTGCTATCAAATAGTATACCACAGGGACAGAGATCCAGATTGAAAGATTAGCAACCTTCTTCCTAGCTTTAAAATTTGACTATTCTACTTAATGGTCACTATACTTTATACAATTCTGATCTTTCCACGTAAGAAAAAAGTTCCTATGTAATCTTTGAGATGGTTTATCTTTCCCATACAACCATATCTTCTCATTCTTCCCCCCTCTTATATGTTCCACCTTCTAAATGGTAATTTTTCAAATGTAGGCCTCAGCACTGATAATTGTGTTGACTACATATAATATAGGAAATATTACAAACTTCATTATGAGTTGTATTGATTTCCTTTAGATAATACAGAACATGTACATAAAATCTTGATCAATATATCAATTTGCCTTCACTTATATTCAAAGTGCTACTATCTGAATGTTTTTGCTCCCTCCCAAATTCTAATATGGAAATTATAACCCCCAAAATGATAGTAATCGGAGGCAAAGTCTTTGGGAGGTGCTTTGGGAATGGGATTAGTGTCTTTATTAAAGTACAAAAGAGCTCCCTTTCCTCTTGCACCATGTGAGGATGCACAATAAGAGGCACCATCTATGGACCAGAAAGCAGGCCTTCACTAGACACCAATCTGCTGGTGCCCTGATCTTGAAATTCCAGCCTCCAGCACTGTGGGAAATAAACTTCTGCTCTATCAACCACCCAGTCTTTATATAGCAGCTCAAACAGGCTAAGACACAGATACTTTACCAGTAGTTCCTAATGAAAAAGGAGTATATGTTCTAGGGATAGAAAATGATTATTGGGTAATTGCTTTTCAGAAAACAAATTTAAAGGTATGTCTAATGTATTTAAGTCTCAGTACTCAGTCTGAGTACTGAGTCTCATGTCTAATGTACTAAAGTCTCAGTACTCAGACTCAGTACTAATGTCTAAAGTACTCAGTCTAACACTGAGTACTGCTGCTGCTGCTGCTGCTGCTATTAAGTCGCTTCAGTCGTGTCAGACTCTGTGCGACCCCATAGACGGCAGCCCTCTGGCTGCCCCATCCCTGGGATTCTCCAGGCAAGAACACTGGAGTGGGTTGCCATTTCCTTCTCCAATGCATGAAAGGGAAAAGTGAAAGTGAAGTCGCTCAGTCGCATCCGACTCCTAGTGACCCCATGGACTGCAGCCCACCAGGCTCCTCCGTCCACGGGATTTTCCAGGCATGAGTACTGGAGTGGGGTGCCATTGCCTTCTTCGAACACTGAGTACTAGTGCAACTAAAACTTGGGACCAGACAGAAAGCATTTATAAATAAGGGAAGCAGAATCAGAAAACAACATGATAAAAGTAGGCATGATGGCATATTTATTTGAAAATTTCTCCAAGACAGGATACAATGGCCACATAAAAACCTTACCTTACCCTGTGCTGTCAGCATTGGGCACAAAGCCATATGTTGCTATGTAAAAACTTATATTAAGTAAAATTAATACTAAACTTTCAAAGTTGCATTAGCCATGTTTCAAATGCTTAGCAGTCAAATTTTTGTGGCTCCCATCATGAACAATGCAGATATAGAATATTTCCATCATTGCAGAAAGTTCTATTAGATAATGTTGATCTAGTCTAAGATGTCATATAAATGTGATTTTGGGCTCAAGCAGAGGGGTAGAGTAAACAATGACTGTTAAAGATATGAGAAAAATAGAATACTAAAACGTAATCTGTATGTTGGTGACATTTATTGATATTTTGAAAGCCCCCCACTTTCTATTAGTATTTTATATTGTTGGAACAAGTATAACAGGACTCCAGTTACTTTATCTTTTGAACATAAAATAGCTATGATAGAAGACAGCTCAACAGCTCATTGTTTGGAGACTATGTCAGGCACACAGGACAGACACACACACAACAATTTGTCATGAGAAAAACTTTTAAAGTTAGGTATATTTGTAACAAGACACCTGTCTACTATGGAATGTGATACAATCCACACCTACTGAGAAAGTGACTTGCAAGTTTTTGTCTATTACATTTTTTTTTAATGACCTAATTGAAAACAACTGGCAGGACTTAATGATACATTATAGATGTAATCTAAGGTGCTTTAAATGGATTCAACATTGCTTAACCACTAAAGTGATTAACGATTATTCAATCAAATCATACACTCAACCCTCACCCGAATTTTTGCCACCCTCCCAGAAAATCTGTTGCCGAATTTGTGGTAAGACCAACCACAAGGCAACATCCAGAAAAATGACAATAACATCGTCACAAGGTAGGAATTGTCAAGTGTGTAAAAAAGCAGTGTTATTTTTTTTTCCTCTAGAAATGTGTCATACATCACTTTTCTTTGTGAAGTTCATTAATGTCTATAAAGCAATAGCACAGGGGATTAAAAAAATTCTTCTAAAATCAAAGGATAGTCATATGATTAGAGCTGTTTCTTGTCTTTGGGGAGTAAAGAGAAGATAGGCATTGAGAACACCAGGAAATCTGAGCTAAAACTAAACTCTATGATGTTGCATTTTCAGTTTTATTTTCTGAGCCATGAGGGGCCAGTCTTTGAATCTAGGGGGCCTAGTTAACTAACACTCATCACCTTGTGCTTAGAGGCCAGCTTTTATGTATTTCCAGCTGTTGGCTGCTCTGTTAAATCTGGGAGTGCCCCCAAACTTATAAACCCTAAGCATTCCACACCTGGGATGTTGGACACTAGTATATTAGTAAAATGTATGAATTTAGGGAATCCATGTCTTTTCTCTGAATTTAGAATCCAACAATGATTAAATCATAGTGTAAGAAAACTGAAATATTCACAATGAGGTATTTTTCTAGCAACTGTTTAATCCATTTATTTTATATCTTAAAAGCCACGTAATAAAATTGAGGTTTCCTTTTTTATTATATGTACACGTTGCATGTTTATTGTGGTCTTGGGGATAACTGAGGGCAACTCCATTTACCAGATGGCAGTCCATACCAGGAATTACATTTCAAACTAGAGAGAAAAAGTTTTCACCCAGCTGAGTACTGCTTTTGTGTGAATGTGTATGTGGGCAGGTGGGTGGGGGTGCTTTTTCCTTATACTATACTGTACATAGCTCATCTGGTCTATTGACTCTACTTATGAATTACTTAAAGAGACATCTAACTAATGCTATAGTAGCATAGTCCCATATAACATACTTATGGTAATTTTTTTTTAAATGACTGAATTTCTATCTAATTTAGTTGTTAAGGCAATACAGTTTCGGTTGTTAAATAAGCTTACCCTTAAATTCCTAATCTATGAGCCTGGGACTTCTTTCCCTATATGGTAGGGTCCTTGGCTGATTTGCCTCTCTCAAGTTTGGCAGTATTTGGACCCCTACAGACTTTATAGAGCCAAGGGACAACCAAATCCATCAGAAATATCATTTTTCACTGGCCACGCAATGTTGAATGAATATGTGGAGGCAATTCAATTCATGGTTCCTAAAACTATCTATATTCTTTACTTGTTTAATCTTGCTAAAATTTACATGCTTTTTCAATTCACAACAATGTTTGGGGGAAATAGCAAACTTATGTAAAATGCCAGGCTTAAAGAACAGATGAAGGATGTTACTGGATGTTTTAATCTAATACTGAATGAAGGGAGAAAAAATAATTCTAGAGTGAACCAAATGTTGTCACCCTGAAACTCTAAAACAGAATTCTACCTCAAATATTGAATAGGTGATGACATTTAGCAGAACACCCATAATGGAGAACGCTGCTGCTGCTACTGCTAAGTCGCTTCAGTCGTATCCGACTCTGTGTGACCCCATAGACGGCAGCCCACCAGGCTCCCCCGTCCCTGGGATTCTCCAGGCAAGAACACTGGAGTGGGTTGCCATTTCCTTCTCCAATGCATGAAAGTGAAAAGGGAAAGTGAAGTCGCTCAGTCGTGTCCGACTCCTAGCGACCCCATGGACTGCAAACTACCAGGCCCCTCCGTCCATGGGATTTTCCAGGCAAGAGTACTGGAGTCGGGTGCCATTGCCTTCTCCGATAGATTGCAGTTATTTTAAACTTTTATTCTTTATGAATAACCTTTTAAAAATAAATAAAATATTTTCTTTATTCCATCTACCCTCCCCAAACAATATATTTATTTTAACATTTCTTATGTTTAAATATTTTATTTTCAGGTTTTGGGTTTTGGATTTTTTTTGTTGGTTTTCTTTTTTTTTCTTTCTTTCTTTTTTTTTCCTGTGTTTTTCCTCAGAAATAACTTCCTGACTCTTTCAAGTACTCTTTCACATTATTGTTATTCTGCATCATCTGACAACTTATCAGAAAAAAATAAAACTGTGTCTTGCTTAATTTCTAATTCAGGATTTCTATACAATATATAACCTTAATGCCCTACAATTTACCATTTCTTGTTATAGATTTATTTAATTCTTTCTTAATGTATGTCAACAGTGCAAAGTCAAGACCAGCTAATTCAAGTCCTAATTATCTAACTTACTGAGCAAACCTGGAAAAATTAATTCATTTTACTCATTGGCAAAATGATTATAGTAAGGATTGTAATAATAATTTTTTTTAAGTGAAAACATTTATTCAGGAAGATGCACACTTCGTAGACAGTGTATGAGCTATCAGACGGGGTGAGAGGCCTGAGACATAGGGTGATTAGTTTTTATGGGCTGAGTAATTTCATAGACTAATGAGTAGGAGGATTATTCCAACTATTTGGGGGACGGGGAGGAGATTTCCAGGAATTGGATCACTGCTCACTTTTTGGCCTTTTATGGTCAGCCTTAGAACTGTCCTGCTGCCTATGGGTGTGTCATTTAGCATACTTATATATTACAATGAGGCTGAAGTTCTACGGGAAGTCATATCTACCACCGTCTTGGGCCTGGTTGATTCTTATCACTTTTTGTCATTACCTCAATGGCTAATAGTTGTGCCATGCTGACTGCCCTCCTGTCTCATTCCTCACTCGAAGATTTTACTCCCATAATTTTATGGCAAGCAGAAGGACAATGGTTTTTTAGAGCCCACAACAATGTCTGAAATATCCTGCTGCTGCTGCTAAGTCGCTTCAGTTGTGTCCGACTCTGTGCTACCACAGAGACGGCAGCCCACCAGGCTCCCCTGTCCCTGGGATTCTCCAGGCAAGAACACTGGAGTGGGTTGTCATTTCCTTCTCCAGTGCATGAAAGTGAAAAGTGAAAGTGAAGTCGCTCAGTTGTTCTGACTCTAGCGACGCCATGGACTGCAGCCTACCAGGCTCCCCCATCCATGGCATTTTCCAGGCAAGAGTACTGAGTGGGGTGCCATTGCCTTCTCCGCTGAAATATCCTAGTGACTAACAAAAGCTATTTAGATTCTGAATAAGCTTTATGAATGTTTACCTAACATATTGAAAAAAATTTGATATTTTTCTTCAAACAGCATGACAAATAGTAGTAAAATTCACCATTTAATATTATGCACTTAGGCACACATATACACATGACTACATTAAAAAAAAAAATTATGTGGGCCAAAACTACCATAAACTCCTCTAAGGTTAGTCAGGTTACCATTTAGTAGACCACTAGATTTTTAAGTAAACCAAAGTCTATCATTTTACAGAAAAGAAATTTAAGCTGAAAGCAAAGTTCTGCTTTTGTAGAATACTGAAAGATCCCCTATTATCTGACATACATCTTTAGACATTGATTTATAACAAAAACACAAGGTCTATGTCCATTAATACTCTATTGAGATTGATTTCAGCTCTAATAAATGCTATCTTAATAGTACATGATTAGTAATAGTGAAACTTAGAAACTATTATATGCATCAATATTATTTTTGATAATTTCACAAAATTAAAATTAAATCCAATGGTATATTTATAGGTCTACTGTTACTCTCACTTTTTCACTCTCCTCTTTCACTTTCATCAAGAAGCTCTTTAGTTCCTCTTCACTTTCTGCCATAAGGGTGATGTCATCTGTGTATCTGAGGTTATTGATATTTCTCCCGACAGTCTTGATTCCAGCTTGTGCTTTCTCCAGCCCAGCATTTCTCATGATGTACTCTGCATATAAGTTAAATAAGCAGGGTGACAATATGCAGCCTTGATATACTCCTTTTCCTATTTGGAACCAGTCTGTTGTTCCATCTCCAGTTCTAACTGTTGCTTCCTGACCTGCATACAAATTTCTCAAGAGGCAGGTCAGGTGGTCTGGTATTCCCATTTCTTTCAGAATTTTCCACAGTTTATTGTGATCCACACAGTCAAAGGCTTTGGTGTAGTCAATAAAGCAAAAATAGATGTTTTTCTGGAATTCTCTTGCTTTTCTATGATCCAGTAGATGTTGGCAATTTGTTCTCTGGTTCCTCTGCCTTTTCTAAAACCAGCTTGAACATCTGGAAGTTCACGCTTCACGTATTGCTGAAGCCTGGCTTGGGGAATTTTGATATATACAGAGTACATCATGAGAAATGCTGGGCTGGATGAAGCACAAGCCTGAATCAAGATTGCAGGGAGAAATGTCAGTAACCTCAGATATGCAGATGACACCACCCTTATGGCAGAAAGCAAAGAAGAACTAAAGAGCCTCTTGATGAAAGTGAAAGGAGAGAGTTAAAAAGTTGGCTTGAAGCTCAGCATTCAAAAAACTAAGATCTTGGCATCTGGTCCCCTTACTTTATGGCAAATAGATGGGGAAACAGTGAAAACAGTGACAGACTTTATTTGGGGGGCTCCAAAATCATTGTAGATGGTGACTGCAGCCATGAAATTAAAAGACGCTTGCTTGCTTGCTCCTTGGAAGAAAACTTATGACCAACCTAGACAACTTATTAAAAAGCAGAGACATTACCTTGACAACAAAGGTCTGTCTAGTCAAACTATGGTTTTTCCAATAGTCATGTATGGATGTGATTGTTGGACTATAAAGAAAGCTGAGCACAGAAGAATTGATGCTTTTGAACTGTGGTGTTGGAGAAGACTCTTGAGAGTCCCTTGGACTGCAAGGAGATCCAACCAGTTCATCCTAAAGGAAATCAGTCCTGAGTATTCATTGGAAGGAATGAATGTACTTCGTAGCAGTACTGATGCAAAGAACTGACTCATTGGAAATGACCCTGATGCTCGAAAGATTGAAGGCAGGAGGAGAAGTGGATGACAGAGGATGAGATGGTTGGATGGCATCACCGACTCAATGGACATGAGTTTGAGCACGCTCTGGGAGTTGGTGATGGACAAGGAGGCCTGGCATGCTGCAATCTTTCATGGGGTTGCAAAGGACTGGACACGACTGAGCGACTGAACTGAGGCGGAAGAATTGCTCCTAAAGATGTCTCTGTCCTAATCCCTCAACCCAATGAATATATACAGCAAAAGAGACTGTTCATATGTGATTAATGTTGAGGATATTTTTATAGGAGATTATTTTAGATTATCAATGTGGACCGTATCTCATGACAAGTCTTTTTTTTTTTCCCTTTGTGACTAAAGTTTTTATGTAATTTTTTAAACTTTTTATTTAATAAAATACTTTATATTTTGTATCTGATTAACAATAATGTGATAGTTTCAGGTGGACATCAAAGGGACTCACACATACAAATACATGTATCCATTTTCCCCAAACACATAAGTGCTTTAAATCAGAGAAACTTTCCCAGCTGTTTCAGAGAGAGCCATGATGACTGATGAAGAATCAGAGAAATGCAAATTGCTGACTTTGATGATAAAAGGGAATGGGACACAAGCTAAGGAATTAGGACAGATTCTCCCCTAGAACACTCAGAAAGAACATTGCCCTGTTGTTACCTTGATTTTATTCTAGTGAAACCCAAGTCAGACTTCTGACATACTAAGAAGATAACTAACTGTATTGTTTAAGCCAAGATTTTGTAGTTTTGGTTTGTAGTTATTGGTTACAGCAAAGATGAAAACCAGTACATATGTTTATGTCTAACCTCCCTGAGTAGTTTGTCAAGTCTTTAAAGGTAGGAGTTGAGCCTTATATTTCCTTATTATTTTTCCAAATTAGCTTTGGAAAGGTAATTTAAAGAGATGCTTTCACTTAGTATTTTCACTTGGTAAGTATTCAAAATGTTTTGATTGAATGATATAATAAGGAAGTTAAAAAAAAAAGTTTGTACTAACCAGTTTGTGATGGCAATCTTAACCTCATTGTGGTTTCTGCCTTGCCCTTTGCAATGATGCACTACTTGCTCTCTGAGAGAAACATTTTGCAATGTGCTGTTTATTCAAGTAATTAGGAGAAAGGAAACAAAGACAGAAAAAGTCACACTTGACATTGCAGGAAGATTAGCAAACAATAGTGCTGTTTTGAAAGACAAAGATCTGTATCTTTGAAAGGGGAAGTTGCAAAACTGTCTTTTCCTTTATCTATTCAGATTCCTAAGGAAGGAGGATTTTACGACTAGTCTTATCCTTGTTGTAGACTCTTTAATATGTTTGGCACTCCTCCAGTCCAAGTTTATCTGATACCCTAAGACTTCCCAGAGCCTCCTCTGGGATGTAAATCCAAAGTTCTTCTGCAAAAAGTAACTGAAAAATTGATGTAGCAGTGCAAAGAAAAAGTCAAATAATTTATTTTAAAGGAGCAGAAAAATAGTTATAGGATTTACACGAAGTCTGTCAAACACTGGTGGGTTTTGCTAAAAATCCTGGCCACATAATCTTAGACCTGTGGGTGTAAAGTGGGTAATTGAAAGTACTTTTATCCCCCAACCTCATTGGCCCATTTACTTTTCTTGGGTGACTGTTGTATTTACACATCTTATTACTAACATAAATCATTTATTAAAACCTATTCCATTTCTTGCACCTGCTGGGAAATGACATTAATAATCATTGAGTGCCCAATGTACTAATAAATGTGAGATCATACAAAGGAATAGGAGACATGATCCCTTTCAAAGGATGAATTATCTACCAATAAGCCTAACAATGATAACCTGAGAGAGCCACTAGAGATATACTGCATTATTTCATGTATTTTTATATTTAATTTTGTGTTTCCATTCTTTGTATTACATTTCTTGTGATTTTTAAACTGTTGAGTAAGCAAGTAGAACTAGGTTTATTTTCTTTGTTTCTTTCTCACTTATCATAGATTTTGGTGATGATGATCATTCATTGCCAGCCTTATTATTTTTACAGTATTTTCTAATTTAAAAATAACTAGAAATACTGTTTTCACTAATTTAAGAAATGTGCCTGGGAAATCATCAGGTTATCTCCCTTATTGATTTTGCAGCAAATAATTTAAATGCATTAACTCCAGATCATAAATAATAGTAAACATTTATGGAGCACTATTCAATACACAATCTATATTTTATACTTTTAAAATATCTTTAAAAAAAATCATCACAACAGAGATAGGGATAGGTACTATTGTTATCTCCACTTTACAGGTGAGGTTCTGAGTTTTACTATATACAACTAGTATATGGCAAATATAGGATTGGCCAAGCATTCTGCTTCTGAAGTCTATATTGCTAGCCTATCTCTCAAAAAAAAAAAAAAAAAACACAGAGTAAAATACTGCACAGTAGCTTAAGGATAGAGGGCAAAGAGTTTCCGCTCTTTGAATTTGAATTAAGGCTGGAAAAAGGGAGAAACCTGTCCATTAATATAACTGATATCCCCATCTGGTAGGTGACAGTATGGATTAGTCTCTTCACTTAATCATTACTCAGGACTTCCTCACTCCTGTATACATCTATATAACTTTCCATTTTTTTTTTTTCTGAACTCTTTCAGTGGTTACAGATTTATCGGATATTGAAATAAAATATTGATTCCAAAATCCTAGTAGCCCATTCTTGCAAATAACACGTGAACTAGTAGTCATACACTCTCTCTTATTTCTTCGAAGACTAGAAATCTACCATCATTTTAAGTAGCTCTTTCTGTTTAGCATTTGTGCTGTTAGATAATTCTCTTTCATCTTGATCTGAAGTCTACCACCTTATAACCTTCATGTATTTGGCCCTATTTCTGCCTCCCAGAATGGGAAAGACTAGAGATCTCTTCAAGAAAATTAGAGATACCAAGGGAACATTTCATACAAAGATGGGCTCGATAAAGGACACAAATGGTATGGACCTAACAGAAGCAGAAGATATTAAGAAGAGGTGGCAAGAATACACAGAAGAACTGTACAAAAAAGATCTTCACGACCAAGATAATCACGATGGTGTGATCACTCAGCTAGAGCCAGACGTCCTGGAATGTGAAGTCAAGTGGGCCTTAGAAAGCATCACTACGAACAAAACTAGTGCAGGTGATGGAATTCCAGTTGAGCTATTTCCAATCCTAAAAGATGATGCTGTGAAAGTGCTGCAACTCAATATGCCAGCAAATTTGGAAAACTCAGCAGTGGCCATAGGCCTGGAAAAGGTAGGTTTTCATTCCAATCCCCAAGAAAGGCAATGCCAAAGAATGCTAAAACTCTTGCACAATTGCACTCATCTCACACGCTAGTAAAGTAATGCTCAAAATTCTCCAAGCCAGGCTTCAGCAATATGTGAACCGTGAACTTCCTGATGTTCAAGCTGGTTTTAGAAAAAGCAGAGGAACCAGAGATCAAATTGCCAACATCTGCAGGATCATAGAAAAAGCAAGAGAGTTCCAGAAAAACATCGATTTCTGCTTTATTGACTACATCAAAGCCTTTGACTGTGTGGATCACAATCAACTGTGGAAAATTCTTAAAGAGATGGGAATACCAGACCATCTGACCTGTCTCTTGAGGAACCTGTATGTAGGTCAGAAAGCAACAGTTAGTACTGGACATGGAACAACAGCCTTGTTCCAAATAGGAAAAGGAGTTCGTCAAGGCTGTATATTGTCACCCTGCTTATTTAACTTACATGCAGAGTACATCATGAGAAATGCTGGGCTGGAAGAAGCACAAGCTGGAATCAAGATTGCCAGGAGAAATATCAATAACCTCAGATATGCAGATGACATCAGCCTTATGGCAGAAAGTGAAGAGGAACTAAAAAGTCTCTTGATGAAAGTGAAAGAGCAGAGTGAAAAAGTTGGCTTAAAGCTCAACATTCAGAAAACAAAGATCATGGCATCTGGTCCCATCCCTTCATGGGAAATAGATGGGGAAACAGTGTCAGACTTTATTTTTCTGGGCTCCAAAATCACGGCAGATGGTGACTGAAGCCATGAAATTAAAAGACGCTTACTCCTTAGAAGAAAAGTTATGACCAACCTAGATAGCATATTTAAAAGCAGAGACATTATTTCACCAACAAAGGTCCATCTAGTCAAAGCTATGGTTTTTCAAGTAGTCATGCATGCATGTGAGAGTTGGATGGTGAAGTAAGCTGAGCACCGAAGAACTGATGCTTTTGAATTGTGGTGTTGGAGAAGACTCCTGAGAGTTCTTTGGACTACAAGAAGATCCAACCAGTCCATCCTAAAGGAGATCAGTCCTCGGTGTTCATTGGAAGGATGGATGTTGAAGTTGAAACTCCAATACTTTGGCCACCTCATGCGAAGAGTTGACTCTTAGAAAAGACCCTAATGCTGGGAAGGATTGGGGTCAGGAGGAGAAGGAGATGACAGAGAATGAGATGGCTGGATGGCATCACCAACTCGATGGACGTGAGTTTGAGTGAACTGTGGGAGTTGGTGATGGACAGGGAGGCCTGGCATGCTGCGATTCATGGGGTCGCATAGAGTCGGACACGTCTGAGCGACTAAACTGAACTGAACTATAAGGTTATGTCAGCTCATATATTTACATATGATTTGATTATTTAATATTTACAGATAAATATTTGGTAATAGAATGTTTATTTTTTTTTTCAAAATTAAAATACACCATAATAGGAAAAAAATGCATGTCATTAAGTGAAAGCTGTTTGAAACATAAAAATTAAAACAGCTCTGCAGAAAATATTCATAAATCACAAAGAAAAGCCTTTGAAATATTTACCCACATTTAAAACTAAATATCCTGCTTTTTAACTGAAATAAAATTTAATTATGATACCATTAGGATCAGGAATAACTGTCCAATAATGTGTTTCAAATTAAGCAAATGACACCTTACACTTTTTCACATCCACTCTAGGAACCCCTGATCTTCATAGTTCACAAAAATATAAACAGACTTGTCAGACCTCACTAAATTTATTAGTGAGGTTTGGCAGAATGCCTGCAGCAGACAAAAATTATATTGCAGATTAAAGTTTAAAATGAGTAAGAAAAATAACCTCTTGAAAGTAAAGCAGCAGAGCAAAGCAGGTTGAAGCTAAATGATGAAATAATGAGTTCCTTTAGTATTTATCTATCATACGCTTACCATTCCTTTGCTTTTTTTTTTTTTAATAAAGTTCTAAAATAGATTTGCTGTAACCTGAATTCTGCTCATTCTGGCAAATGTTATCAAAATCTTACTGAAGTAAATGTGTCATGATAATGAGTGAGAAAGATGAATATAAGCGTATTAACTAGATGATTCTGTCACATACACTGATCTCAAATTTGTTTTCACCTAAAACTTGAATTTAAATAGAACCTTGGTATATAGAACTTTGATCACTCTTGTATTACTGGACTTTAGGCATGGAATATTAGGCTGTGGCTTTTTCAAAAGAAACAATAAAACAATGGATAAGAAGTATTTTTTAATATTTATAGAAATAAAATGCATCTAAATTACCATTCTTTATTAAGAAAACAAGAAAATATTAATGAAACATGAATGCACATATATAAATATTTTAAATGTGTGCAGAGAAATTACTGTGTTGCTTTTATTTACAAAGATTTTGATAGCTACCCATTAAAGATTTCTGGAAGTATAGTATTTTTAAAAAAGACAAATCCATTTTAAAATTTAAAAGTGAGTCAAAATATTTAGGAATGAATTGTTGTCAATAGGATAAAAGTTACCCAAGGCCTTACTGATGTGGTACATTAACTGTGTTCATGATTAACCTAATTTTCTGCTGCTATGGTTAAAATGTATATAGGATATAGTTATATAAATAGAGAATGTGAACCTTCTAAATGGACCTATAAGTGATTGTTAATCACAGAAAGGAAAATGACTTTTGAAAAAATAGCTTTATTTTATAGATTCTTTGTTTTATTTTAATTCTTGAAATAAAAACAAAGAACCTCAATTTTTTTTCACTTCCCATTCAATATATCATAATAACAAAAACATTCAAGATAAAATAGTCAAAACTCAAACAAATTTGGAGACTAAACTATTAAGTACATGATACCCCATGAGCTACAAATTGAGTATAACTTTAACTAAAATAAAAATTTTAGTGGTAGTAATTAAAATGTAATTTTAATTTTCTGCCAAGAGAAATACTGTTTTCATTCTTGCTAATCTTTTCCAGCTATTGAACTAGCACTAATGTTACACTTATCTCCAAATAGGGCCACTGATTTCAGAGGAAAATGATGATATGTAACAGGCCAAATAATGTGTTCTGATGTAGAGAAGGATAATTCCATTTAACTGTTCAGATGTACCAACTGTTTGCTATTGTTATTAAATACTTATTATACTATGTACATGTGATCCAAAACCACATACAAATTTGTATTTCAGACATCACCATTGAAACATTTCAGGAATGTTTGGAACAAAAAACCAAATTACTATACATTTTTAACGTATTGGGTTGGCCAAGAGTTTTTCTGTAGGATGTTATGGAAAAACCTGAATGAACTTTTTGACTAATCCAGTATTACTTATCTTTGAATAAGACTGAAAGATTGAAAGGTAGAGTTAATAAGTTAGCATCTAACTAGGCCCTACATATTTTTCCTATCTCTGAAGTTAATCAGTGAATACAATTTAATTTGTTATCCTATTATCACAAATATTCACCACAATGAATTTTCTCTTTTGGTTTTTATATTGTTTTATCAGATTCTTATTATGTGTTTTTCATTTTCTTTTTCCTTGCATCAGTTTTGTCTCATACACCGTATCTTTGGCTGCTCTCCAGAGTTAAGTCTTTCATTTTGTCTTTATAGCTAAATACTTTCTCATAGAGAAGTGTTTTACGGTCATGGCTTAACTCCTTAACACCAAGTAATAAGCTTCACTAAATTATGAATCCTCAGTATTTAACTCAGAGACAAGCATACATTTCAGCTTAATTATTTGCAGTTATTCCTTCTTTCACTTTTTTTGTATAAAAATTTATTCATTGTCTACTTTCTGCCAATAAAAGTTCTAGGCTCTGAAGATACACCGGTAAACAAGATAAGCAAAGGCCCCTGGTCACCTGGATATATTTTAATGGGAAAAGATAGCAAACAAGTAAATAAAAAAATGATTTAGGCTATTTCAGAAATAATAAATGTTATGAGAACATAGAACAGTGACAAATGGGTAGAAATGTAGATTGAATTAAGGAAGACTAAGTGGGAGAGGTAACAAGAGAGTTAAGACCAGAATATCTAAAGGAAATAGGAACTATAATTTAAAGTTGTATTTCCAGAGTAAGCTTGTCATGTGACCTACCCTCTTAATTATCTTTAGTTACCTTCTGGTCATCTCAATAAATATTTGGATGTCAACTCAGAGTCAGTTTAGCAGACCACCTTATTAACTTCCTCTTTAAACTTGCTAACCCTTTACCTTTAAAATATTTTTTGGTGATGTTACCATTTTTGGTATCAAGTTCAGAATCTTGGGGCTTCCCTGGTGGCTCAGATGGTAAAGAATCTGCCCACAATGTGGGAGACCTGAGTTCAGTCCCTGGGTTGGGAAGATTCCCTGGAGAAGGGCATGGCAACCCACTCTAGTATTCTTGCCTGGAGAATCCCATGGATGGAGGAGCCTGGCGGGCTACAGTCCATGGTGTTGCAAACAGTCTGACATGACTGAGCAACTAACACACTTTCAGAATCTTGAGTTAGCTGACACCCACTTCCTTTCTTTTCAGAAAGCATCAGTCAATATTCTTTGGTCATGCTCTCCCATTTCTTTCTTCTTACTTTCCTGCAGGCATCAGCCTAGACTAATTCCATGACTTTCTCAAAACAAAGTTTCTTCTGTAAAGCAAAGGTAATAACTGTATATACTTCTAGAGGAAATAACATTGGCTTTGGAAAGAGGCAAACAAATTTAAAATGTAGCTCACCACTTATTAGCTATGACCTCAGAAATGTAATAACTTAGGTTTTGTGTTTTTTTTGCTTTTTTGTGGCAACTGATTTACTTTTTAATTTTTTTCTTATTGAAGTATAGTTGATTTACAATGTTATGTCAGTTATACATATAAGTATATCCATTATTTTTTAGATTCTTTTCAAGAATAGTAACAAAGTATTGAGTAGAGTTTCCTGTGCTATACAGGAGGTCCTTATTAGTTATCTATTTTATATACAGCAGTGTATATGTGTCAATCCCAGTCCTCCAGTTTATCCCTCCGCTTACCACCACCCCCGCCAGTAACTATACGTTTATTGTCTATATCTGTAACTCCATTTGTTTTGTAGATAAGTTCAGATTTTAGCTCTTTTTAAGATTATGCATATAAATGATATCATATGGTGTTTTTCTTTCTCTGTCTGCCTTACTTCACTCAGTATGACAATCTCTATGTCCATCTATGTTGGTATAAATGGCATTACTTTATTCCTTTATGGCTGAGTAATATCCTGTTTTATATGTGTAGTGCATCATTTTTATCCATTCCTCTTTTGTTGAACTTTTGGCTTGCATCCATGTCCTGGCTATTGTAAATAGTGTGCAATGAACATTGGGGTGCATGTATATTTTCAAATTATAATTTTCTCTGGATATATGCCCAAGAGAGGGATTGCTGAATCCTTGGAGAAGGCAATGGCACCCGACTCCAGTACTCTTGCCTGGAAAATCCCATGGACAGAGGAGCCTGGTGGGCTGCAGTCCATGGGGTCGCTAAAAGTCGGACACAACTGAGCGACTTCACTTTCACTTTTCACTTTCATGCATTGGAGAAGGAAATGGCAACCCACTCCAGTGTTCTTGCCTGGAGAATCCCAGGAACGGGGGAGCCTGGTGGGCTGCTGTCTACGGGATCGCACAGAGTCGGACACGACTGAAGCGACTTAGCAGCAGCAGCAGCAGCATGGTAGCTCTATTTTTAGTCTTTTGAGGAATCTCCATACTATTCTCCACAGTGGCTGTATAGGTTAATATTCCCACAAACAGTGTAGGAGAATTCCCTTTTCTCCACACCCTCTTTATGTGACAACTTACTTTAATCTCAGTTTCCTTATCTTAGAGAATTCATAAAGTAGATATGGTATACTTGCTTCACAAGAATTTTGTAAAGGATAGGAGAAGATATGACACCAAAAACCTAACAAGTATTTAGTTAATGTTAAGCAAACTTTCTGTCCCTTTTGATTGTGGAACTGAATGATTTAAGAAACTATTTTATTGATGGTAGAAGATATTTTGTCAAATACTTTGTTGTTTTCTTTTTTATCTTTCTTGCTCTTGCTTTCCTAATGTCACTATCTGATTCAAATCCTCATCTCTTCCCAGTTGAATTTTTCTTTAATCTTTGGCTAAGTGAAAAATTCAGAATCCTTGTGTCTTTACCTCTCTTATCTAGCAAATGGAAATTGTTACATTGGCGCATACAGCCTGGAGATTTGGCTAGAATTGATTATAGGAGATGAAAACTGTCATTGAGAGGATCTGTGACAGTCCAAGTATCATTTGATTTCCCTCTACCAGAAATAGTCCCTTGGGAATGAAGGCCTAAGTCTGTGCAAGATAGAAGGAGGGTTCCAATCTCCATCAGAAGGAGAAACTTCTCCATTTAACTGTGACTCCTGGGTGGGTCAAAGCCAGGTCTTATTTACCTCAGTATCACCCGTACCTAGTTTCTAGCATAGTTCCTAGAACATGGTAGGTGCTTAAAATGTATTTATTTTCAAGTGATGCTGATATGGTCTTGAGTAAGTTTTCAATAAGAGGGGGATATATTACTAAATATAAAACTTCATCACACTTCCCATGATTGAGTTTCTAAGGGTGCAGAGATTCACATGGGGAAATCTGTGACCCCTGGCACTGTGTGGTTTGAGTGACTGGTTATTCTGAAAGGATTGCAGTCATTGAGCCAATTGGGAAGAGAGTCCTTGCCTAGTCCTGTAAACCCCACACCACCCCCTGTGATCAGGAGCCTGGCAGCTTACTCTGCAGATTTTGCCAACAGAGTGACTATAATATCATAAAGCAGGTCATAGCCCTCAAAGATCAAGAGAGAATCTCTTTTTGAAGCTATCATTCCCTGCACTGGGAGGTCCAGCAAAGAGGGTCTTTTGCTGTGGTTGCTTTATTTGGTTTTGGTTTTGTTTTGTTTTTGATTTTTTTTTTTAAACCAAGTTCAAGGCCAAAGAAGTGTATCGCCCATAAAGTAACCCCAGAACTTCATGCCAGAGGAATTTCTGACAAAATGAATGGTTTCAAATGCAACAGCTTGCTACCAAGTTCCCAGCTTGCAATCTCCCTGGAATCTGCAGTTTCAGATTAACCCTCTGCTAAAAGCCCCTCATTCTGATGCCTCTGGCATCCAATTGTCTGCTCCAACTCTGGGGACTCTCCAGGCTGGATAAGCTAATTTGGACAACTAGATGTGTGGTCATCCTTAAAGGCCATTTTGTTCTATTCCTTCCAAATATATATATATGTGTTTGTGTATTTATATTTTTTAAAGAATGTAAGGAAAAAGTGCAAAGCCTCTTTAAATAAATTCAAAACACAGCAGATGGAACACAGGAAGTTTTACCAAGTAATTGAAGTGATTACATTCAAAGCCCTTTCCCATAATCAAGGAGTTTCAAAGGAGGGTAGAGAGTGATTGACAGTGTTGGCCACCCTTGAAACTACATCCTGATTGGAGGAAATAATTACAAACAGGGAAAAAGGGACCCAGTCTCTACATTCTTTATTTTCGGATCTAATCTGGCAGAAGAGAGCCAATAGAGGAAAATAAACTTTCAAAAGTTTAAAATCTTATTCTTGGGGAATAAGCAAGCAGGAGTTCCTGATATACCTATGACAGATTTCCTTTTCCTTTTTCTTTCTTTATTGTTCTTTTAAAATTCATTTACTGAACATCTACTGTGTTCCAGATTGTAAGAAAGATGAAAGGATATGATGCCATGAAAGCTATTCATGTGAATTGTAAACCTAAAAACAGACATAAGCAGTCAGTATGGCTATTAACTTTTCAAATAAAGTGATTAGGGCAAAGAGACAAGCTGTAAGGATTGCTAACTGTCTGCTGGAAAGTACATGTAAGTACAAATAGTGAAAATAGGTGCAGAGCAACTTCAGTTGAAGCAGGCATGGCATTACTTGACTCCAGGAATTTTAGAGTTCAGGAGAGCACTTGGAAGCCACTAGGCTAGAAGAGCATTGATGCATCTGTCTGCTCTTGATACATTGAGCCTTCAGAAGGATCAAGGCTCTTTTCTTGATGTCTTTGAAATGCTTCCTCCTTTTCCCCTTTGCCCTCTAACTTGTTCTTCCATTAAGTGCTCCCACCTTCAATTCTTTTTTTTCTTTCTTTTCTTCCTTTTTTTTTTTTTTTTTTATTTTCTAAAAACTCAAAAACCTGACCATCTTCCCTGAAGATTCCCAGATTCACATTTACCTTTTGATTTCCCTCATTTGCCTGTGGTAACTATTAAATGCATAGGACTTAATTGTATATGTTTTTTTTATTACTTACTCAATGCATGAATTCTGGTAAGTCCCAAGCAGGTCATGAGATAATTACATATATCTTTTAAAAAACTTATCACGAGTGCCCAGTCTTTGGAGTCAGCTTGCAAATGCTAGAATCCTGGCTCTACCACTTAATTGCCACGGCCCTGTAAGTAAGCTACTTACCATCTCTATGCTTCATTATCTTCATCTACAAAATAGTGATAATACCAGCATTTAATTTTTATGGTTGTTTTAAGTGTTACAATAATAAATGTGCATTGTTTAGCATAGAGCTTCGCAGGTACTACATACTCAGTACATTTCAATTACTACTCTTACTATCAGCATTATGATTATTTTCTCAGGAAAATCAATCAAACTAAATGGAATTCTGTTAAATAAAAATTAGAATAGGCCTAATTTCCACATTCTTTCCCAAAGAGAAAAATGGAAACTTTTCAGAATGTCACCCATTCACAAAAATGCATTGCGGCAGCCAAATGGGAAGGAACGAGAAAATCCTGAATGGAACTGGCTAAGCAGAAAGTATGTTAGGCTAAACAGCAAGACTGGTGATGTAGAGGAATAAGCCATTAATACAAAGAGCACTGGCTTTGAAACTCCTGATCACCCATGGTCACACTGGTAGAGCAGGAAGCGATGTGGCTCAGCTGCCTGCCTCACCACAGCTTTGTCCAGGATGCAATCATTTTCTTATCACAGACTGAATATCAACAGTATTTAATCCAACTCTCAGGTATTCCTTTCCATTTTACAATTAATCATTCTCTAAGGTCCTTGGTGGACTTTTTTAAGTAATTATAGGTGGCAGAGTTTAATTGGTCTACAACCAAATGTGGAACTTGGATGTTTTTACAGAATCAGATAACCAACTGTACTCAGTGAAGGAACTGGACCACCAGTTCTGCTGAGTGCTTTTTAATTGTAAGAAAGTTATGACCCATTTGTGCTGAGCAAAATTTTACATACACCAAATAAAAAGCAATATGACATTGACAAAATGAAGTATTTCACAAAAAGCATATACAATGAAGCACCTTAAAAGGATATATCTTTTTAATCATGTTTAAGTAAATTATTTAATCTTGGACATTTTTCAAATTCGGTTGACATTCTCTCAGAAATCTTGTTAGCTAAATACCTTATCTATTGGTCCAACAGCATCTTATGTGTGAAAAAAGCTACTTTATAAATAACTGAAATTTTAATTATGTCATCCTAAATGTGGCATACATATAGGATTAAAAAGAAAATTTTGAAGTAAATAACTTATAAATTGCATCAATCAGTCAGTCAGTTCAGTCACTCAGTCCTGTCCTGCTCTTTGCAAACCCATGGACTGCAGCACGCCAGGCCTCCCTGTCCATCACCAACTTCCGGAGCCTGCTCAAACTCATGTCTATCGAGTCGGTGATGCCATCCAACCATCTCATCCTCTGTGTCTCCTTCTCTTCCTGCCTTCAATCTTTCCCAGCATCAAGGGCTTTTCCAATGAGTCAGTTCTTCACATCAGGTGGCCAAAGTATTGGAGTTTCAGCTTCAGCATCAGTCCTTCCGATGAATGTGCAGGACTGATTTCTTTAGGACTGGCTGCTTTGATCTCCTTGCAGTCCTAGGGACTCTCAAGAGTCTTCTCCAACATCACAGTTCAAAAGCATCAATTCTTCAGCTCTCAGTTTTCTTTATGGTCCAACTCTCACATCCATACAAGACTACTGGAAAAACCATAGCTTTTTTTGGCAAAGTAATGTCTCTACTTTTTAATATGCTGTCTAGATTGGTGATAGCTTTTCTTCCAAGGAGTAAGCGTCTTTTAATTTCATGGTTGCAGTCACAATCTGCAGTGATTTTGGAGCCCAATAAAATAAAGTCTGTCACTGTTTCCATTGTTTCCCCATCTATTTGCCATGAGGTGATGGGACCAGATGCCATGATCTTAGTTCTTTGAATGTTGAATTTAATTTCACTGAATATATTTGTGCTCTTAAAAGTAAGAAATTTCTCCAGACTCAGTATATAATGGACATTAATGGGGGCAGAATAGAAGAGATAGTATTTTTAATCTTTATTTTTAATAATTTCAGTTATTCTCCCTATTTTTAGAAGCCAAAGAATCAGGACAGAATTCAACCACTCATTTAACATGTTGTTGAATACTCTCTATGGCTTTAACAGTTATAATCCTCTAGTATGCAAAAAATTATTTATGTTTTATTATATACACCTATGGTGTGTGCGTGCTCAGTCACATTGATTGTGTCTGACTCTGTGACCCTGTGAACTGTAGACTCCAGGCTCCTCTGTCCATGGAATTTTCCAGGCAAGAATGAGTGGGTTGCCATTTCCCATTCAAGGAGATCTTGCCAACCCAGTGATAGAACCAACATCTCTTGCGTTTCTTGCATTGCAGAAGGTCTCCTGCATTGCAGGCGAATTCTGTACCGACGATTCACCAGGGAAGCACTATATACATTAACATGTATATATATGTGTATATATATATATATATATATATGTGCATATATGACCCTGTGACATGTATATATAATAAATATATATGTATATAACATAAAAATATATGACAAGTGAAAGTCGCTCATACATGTCTGACTCTTTGCGACCCCATAGACTATACAGTCCATGGAATTCTCTAGGCCAGAATACTGAAGTGGGTAGCCTTTATATATTTATATATAATAAATATATATAAATAAATATTATATATATATATATATATATATATATATCAGCCAGCAACTACAGAGCTCTTTTTATGTCTTTCTGTGCTGGAAATTGCTCAAAGCACTTCACCCACTAATACTAATGGAATATGTATTATCTCCCATTTTGTAGATGAGTAAACTGAGACACAGATGTTAAACAAATGTCCTAAACTCATATAACTATTAGTGCCTATAAATTTGGATAATATCTATTCACAGAAGATGGGTGAATATAAAAACCTAACTGTGAAAAAAAGTTTTAACAAGGAGAAGAAGAACAGAACAGTACATTTGTTTTTGCAGTTATTAGATATTGATGGCAAAAGTTTCCTTTCTCCTGAATTTGAGCAATAGGAGTCGATTTTCAAGAGAAACATTTTAATCATTTTAGATAAAGCTGATTTCTCTTCAGTCCTTAAATCTTTCTTGAATTGGTAGTATAATAGAGAGAGGTCTGGATCATAACACTTGCCATTTATATGTAGTTTATTAAAGATTATATTTTAATAGTTGTAACATCCCAAAACAGAAATTTTTGAAAAAGATTCTTCAGCTCCAGTTTGAAATTTTACTTGCTTTTTTTTCATTACATCAAATTACTTCCCAAGCAGCAAGGCAAATGTCATTTTGTCCATTTAACAGATTCGAAAACTGTACTATAAAGAGGTCAAGGAACTTGAAAAATCCCATTATACCAAACTGAGATGAGTCCTAAAGGCAAATCATTTCTACTCCTGTTGTCCAGCCACTTCATGTTTCCTTCTCACATCAATTGTGCCTAATATTCTAGAAACAAATGACAGATAACCACTGGGTTTAGATAGGATGATGTCATCCTCCCACCCAGCATGTCCCTTCTCATCCTCCCAGTTCAGTTCAGTTCAGTTCAGTTGCTCAGTTGTGTCCGACTCTTTGTGACCCCATGAACTGCAGCACGCCAGGCCTCCCTGTCCATCACCAACTCCCAGAGTCCACTCAAACTCACATCCATCGAGTCCGTGATACCATCCAGCCATCTCATCCTCTATGGTCCCCTTCTCCTCCTGCCCCCAATCCCTCCCAGCATTAGGGTCTTTTCAAATGAGTCAGCTCTTCTCATCAGGTGGCCAAAGTATTGGAGTTTCAGCTTCAACATCAATCTTTCCAATGAATATTCAAGACTGATTTCCTTTAGGATGGACTGGTCGGATCTTCTTGCAGTCCAAAGGACTCTCAAGAGTCGTCTCAAAAACAACAGTTCAAAAGCATCAGTTCTGTGCTCAGCTTTGTTTATAGTCCAACTCTCACATCCATACCTGACTACTGGAAAAAGCATAGCCTTGACTAGACGGACCTTTGTTGACAAAGTAATGTCTCTGCTTTTTAATATGCTGTCTAGGTTGGTCATAACTTTCCTTCCAGGAGTAGGTGTCTTTTAATTTCATGGCTGCAGTCGTCATCTGCAGTGATTTTGGAACCCAAAAAAATAAAGTATACCACTGTTTCCACTGATTCCCAATATATATGCATGGAGTGATGGGACCGGATGCCATGATCTTCGTTTTCTGAATGTTGAGCTTTAAGCCAACATTTTCACTCTCCTCTTTCACTTTCATCAAGAGGCTCTTTAGTTCTTCTTCACTTTTTGCCTTAAAGATGGTGTGTCATCTGCATATCTGAGGTTACTGATATTTCTCCTGGCAATCTTAATTCCAGCTTGTGCTTCATCTAGACCAGCATTTATCATGATGTACTCTGCATATAAGTTAAATAAGCAGGGTGACAATATACATCCTTGACATACTCTTTTTCCTATTTGGAACCAGTCTATTTTTCCATGTCCAGTTCTAACTGTTGCTTCTTGACCTGCATACAGATTTCTCAGGAGGCAGGTCGGGTGGTCTGGTATTCCCATCTCTTTCAGAATTTTCCACAGTTTGTTATGATCCACATAGTCAAAGGCTTTGACATAGTCAATAAAGCAGTTTTTTTTTTTTTTTTAATTCTCTTGCTTTTTTGATGATCCAGCGGATGTTGGCAATTTGATCTCTAGTTCCTCTGCCTTTTCTAAATCCAGCTTGAAAATCTGGAAGTTCATGGTTCACATATTGTTGAAGCCTGGCTTGGAGAATTTTGAGCATTACTTTACTAGCGTGTGAGATGAGTGCAATTGTGCGGTAGTTTGAGCATTCTTTGGCATTGCCTTTCTTTGGGATTGGTATGAAAGCTGACTTTTTCCAGTCCTGTGGCCGCTGCTGAGTTTTCCAAATTTGCTGGCATATTGAGTGCAGCACTTTCACAGCATTATCTTTTAGGATTTGAAATAGCTCAACTGGAATTTCATCATCTCCACTAGCTTTGTTCATAGTGATGCTTCCTAAGGCCCACTTGACTTTGCATTCTAGGATGTCTGGCTCTAGGTGAGTGATCACACCATTTTGATTATCTGGGTCTTGAAGATTTTTTTTGTATAGGTCTTCTGTGTATTCTTGCTACCTGCTTCTGCTGGGTCCATACAATTTCTGTTGTTTAACAGTAAAGAACAATACCCATCTTTACATGAAATATTCCCTTGGTATCTCTAATTTTCTTGAAGAGATCTCTAGTCTTTCCCATTCTGTTGTTTACCTCTATTTCTTTGCATTGATCACAGAGGGAAGGCTTTCTTATCTCTCCTTGCTAGTCTTTGGAACTCTGCATTCAAATGGAAATATCTTTCCTTTTCACCTCTCTTCTTTTCACAGCTATTTGTAAGGCCTCCTCAGACAGCCATTTTGCATTTTTGTCTTTCTTTTTCTTGGGAATGCTCTTGATCCCTGTCTCCTGTACAATGTCACAAACCTCCATCCATAGTTCTTCAGGCACTCTGTCTATCAGATCTAGTCCCTTAAATCTATTTCTCACTTCCACTGTATAATCATAAGGGATTTGCTTTAGGTCATACCTGAATGGTCTAGTGGTTTTCTCTATTTTCTTCAATTCAAGTCTGAATTTGGCAGTAAGGAGTTCACGATCTCAGCCACAGTCAGTTCCCAATCTTGTTTTTGCTGACTGTATAGAGCTTCTCCATCTTTGGTTGCAAAGAACATAATCTGATTTTGGTGTTGACCATCTGGTGATGTAATATGTAGTCATCTCTTGTGTTGTTGGAAGAGGGTGTTTGCTATGGCCGTGCATTCTCTTGGCAAAACTTTGTTAGCCTTTGCCCTGCTTCATTTTGTACTCCAAGGCCAAATTTGCCTGTTACTTCAGGTGTTTCTTGACTTCCTATTTTGCATTCCAGTCCCCTGTAAAGAAAAGGACATTATTTTGGGTTGTTAATTTTAAACTGTCTTGTAGGTCTTCATAGAACCGTTCAACTTCAGCTTCTTCAGCATTACTGGTCAGGGCATAGACTTGGATTACCATGTTATTGAATGGTTTGCCTTGGAAACAAACAGAGATCATTCTGTTGTTTTTGAGATTTCATCCAAAAAGTCTGCATTTCAGACTTCTTTGTTGACTACGATGGCTACTCCATTTCTTCTAAGGGATTCTTGCCCACAGTAGTAGACATAATGGTCATCTGAGTTAAATTTACCCATTCCAGTCCATTTTATTTCCCGGATTCCTAAAATGTCGACATTTTTGCTATCTTCTGTTTGACCACTTCCAATTTGCCTTGATTCATGGACATGACATTCCAGGTTCCTATGCAATATTGCTGTTACAGCATCAGACCTTGCTTCCATCACCAGTCACATGCACAACTGGGTGTAGTTTTTGCTTTGGCTCCATCTCTTCATTCTTTCTGGAGTTATTTCTCCACTGATCTCCAGTAGCATATTGGGCATCTACTGACCTGGGGAGTTCATCTTTCAGTGTCCTATCTTTTTGCCTTTTCATACTGTTCATGGGGTTCTCAAGGCAAGAATACTGAAGTGGTTTGCCAGTCCCTTCTCCAGTGGACCACATTTTGTCAAACTCTCCCCCATGACCTGTCCGTCTTGGGTAGCCCTACACGGCATGGCTCATAGTTTCATTGAGTTAGACAAGCTGTTGTCCATGTGATTGGATTGGTTAGTTTTCTATGATTGTGGTTTTCAGTGTGTCTGCCCTCTGATGCAGAAGGATAAGAGGCTTATGGAACCTTCCTGATGGGAGAGACTGACTGAGGGAGAAACTGGATCTTGTTCTCATGGCCATGCTCAGTAAATCTTTAATCCAATTTTCTATTGGTAGGTGGAGCTTTGTTCCCTCCCTGTTATCTACCTGTGGCCAAACTTGGTGGAGGTAATGAAGATAACGGTGACCTCCTTCAAAAGGTCCCATGCATGCACTGCTGCACTCAGTGCCCCCAACCCTGCAGCAGGCCACCACTGACCCACGCCTCTGCTGGAGAGTGCTCAACACTCACAGGCAAGTCTGGGTCAGTCTCTGGTGGGGTCACTGCTCCTTTCTTCTGGGTCCTGGTGCACAAGGTTCTGTTTGTGCCCTCCAAGAGCCTATTTCCCAGTCCTGTGTGAGTTCCGGCAGCTCTATAATGGGGTTAATGGCGACCTCCTCCAAGAGGGCTTATGCCACACCCAAGTCTGCTGCACCCAGAGCCCCCGTCCCTGTGGCAGTCCACTGCTGGCCCGTACCTCCACAGAAGATGCTCAAACACAGTTCTATCTCAGTCTCTGTGGGGTCCCTGGGTCCTGGTGCATACAAGAATCTTCAGGGGCTATCAATCACTTTAGACTAAATCATTCAGGATATGCCATTAGATGACCAACAGGGTTACTGTAGATTTGGTTGTTTCTAGATTTATCATAAGTAATTCTACATTAAATATCTCATTTCTAACATATCTTTTCATTAAGAAACAGGCTAAACATTGTAGATTTTTTCTTCTGAAATGTGATTTATGTCTAACAGAATGGTATTGTTGCTTCTAAATATTCTATGACTTCATTTAATTATTTGATCCCATAAAAGATAAAAATTGAATATTGAAAAGCTCATGGAATTCTCCAGGCCAGAATACTGGAGTGAGTAGCCTTTCCCTTCTCCAGGGGATCTTCCCAACCCAGGGATCGAACCCAGGTCTCCCACATTGTGGATGGATTATTTACCAGCTGAGCCACAAGGGAAGCCCCAACAAAGGTCCGTCTAGTCAAAGCTATGGTTTTTCAAGTAGTCCTGTATGGATGTGAGAGTTGGACTATAAAAAAAGCTGAGTGCTGAAGAATTGATGCTTTTGAACTGTGGTGTTGGAGTAAGCTCTTGAGAGTCCCTTGGATTGCAAGGAGATCCAACCAGTCCATCCTAAAGGAAATCAGTCCTGAATATACATCAGTAGGAATGATGCTAAAGCTGAAACTCCAATAGTTTGGCCACCTGATGTGAAGAACTGACTCATTTGAAAAGACCTGATGCTGGGAAAGATTGAGGGCAGGAGGAGAAGGGGACAACAGAGGATGAAATGGTTGGATGGCATCACCAATTAGATAGACATGAATTTGAGTGGACTCCGGGAGTCAGTGATGGACAGGGAGGCCTAGTGTGCTGCAGTCCATGGGGTTGCAAAGAGTCAGACACAACTGAGCGACTGAACTGAAGATAGAGGTAGATATACAAATTTGTCTGTACATATCAAATATTTGCTTTGTTAATTCAAAACGCACAAGAACGTTTAAAATTTCCAGATTTAAATCCTGGTATATTTAGTCATGCCTATAAGATTCTTTCTATAATCCCTACTTCTGATTTAAAAGAACTTTAAAATGTATGTATTTACAAATACTTAGATACTGTAATAAAATTCCCCGATTGATCTTTATCTCCCTAATAATACCTTAAGGAATTGTAATGCATTGTTACAAAGAATGCAAATATTTTCAGGTGAATTCTATAACGCACATTGTCCAGTGATGTTCTTGAACTGGTAAGAACTTTAAATTACTCCTGATGGAAATGTAGATATAGGTTAGAAAATAGTCAAGGCTCAATAGGAAATATGTTTACCTTAAAATGTAGTGTGTATATTTCTCTATGTTTGGGAAAGTAAGTAGTAGTTATTTTCTTCATTGTGTTATAACCCTATGTTGAAAAGGTTTCTAAAAGATTCTAACTAGTTAGATAATGGCTTAAAAGAATATTTGTATAGAATTTTAAATCCATTTACCAGTGTTGGTTAGAAAATCTCCACCTCTATTGCCAATATGTGAAATCAAAATGTAAATAAAGATCAAAGGCTTTGCACAGCTGGCGATGGTGGCCACTCAATTCACACCAGGCCTCACTGAGCAGTTAACAAAGTCATGTTTAATAGTTATGCTGAGGGTCAGTGTCACTCCCAAAGCAGTGTATAGTTGGAGATCAGGGAAGGTAAATGGAGTGGGAGTTGTAAGAGAAACTGAAAATATTGGCAAAATCCCCAGGAAAAACTTGCTCTACAGAGAAGAAAAGTGATTTGGGCTTTAAAATTATTTAATCTTAAATAAGCTGATTAATTTTATACGTACTTTTCCTAAACTGTTCCTTGAACTAGTAAATATTTTGATTTTCAAACAAAACCACAGGACACTATCAAGTACCCTTAAATAAGATTTGACACACTGGACATCATCAATTCCTCTCTTTAATTCAGGCATGCAAATTCCAAGTCACTTGCTAGAGATCAGGAGTGAATTATGTCTTGCTTGTATAAGGTTGCTCTATGCACAGAATCTTCATTCATGGATTCATTTCAAAGAACATGATGATGAATATGAATTGAATTCTTCTAGAATGAGATTATTATGCAGAGCAACAGTGGCTGGATCCCACAGTTTGAGAAATGGATCATTCCCCCACAACACCGCCCCAGCCAATTTCTCTTTGTAATGCCCTTTAAAGTCTGTCTATAGTACATCTGGTGTTTGTTCTCCTAGACTGAAAATAACTAGTAGACCACCAGTAATTTAAATTGTACCCTGTTCCAAGGATATTTGACATGTGGTCCCTTTGGAAGAACTAATGCAAAAAACTGGCTCTAACCCTGGAAATAAGGTTACCATAGACTCACAGAAGGTTGCAATTAACCAATATCAGGAAGGTTAACCTGCAAATTTTTCTCTCAAATACGTAGTAATCTCATTTGTAAACCATTTTATGCAGTTGCAAAGAATGAAATAATAAGGGTTATAATGTTTAATTCTAAATTTGATTTCTTTTCTCTGAAAGGAAAAATAAGAAGGAAATGTCACATCAAGTTAATAGTTACCAGTCTACCAAGGAACACACACATACACAGTGAATTTTATTCAGTGCCTAAAATTTATAGATAGATCTGAGAGAGAGCCTTCTGAAGACTATGAAAACTGTTTTATTTCTATTTAAACATGTTTAAAGGAAAGAAATAGAACTTTATAGTTTGAAGTCTTTCTCATCGTTCTCCATCATTGTGATTTCTTAGTGAAGTGGGGAGAAAGAATAGACTCATTAGAATAGTAGAGCATAAAGAGTTAGAAATTATGTAAATTAACCATTGCACTTTGTAGATCAGGAGACTAAAGCCCAGATCACTGAAGTGCTTTGCTGCCGTGTGCACTGACAGTTACTGGCAAACACGAGCCAGAGATCTGTTTTCCTGATTCAAAGACCAGAACACTTTTTTACAATTCCATAGTGTCTCTCATAAAATATTCTGCATGTATATCTGCAATTGACCAAATGCGTGCATATTTAACTAGAGGTTAAAATGGAAGCATATAAAACTAGGTGACAAATTTAAATAAGTTCTTGTGGAAAGAAGTTTTCAATTGAGATTTTTTTTTTAATGGAGGAGAGAAAAGAGTGTGAATTTCTGATAAAAAGAAGTAACCTGTTTATTTGATCCTTATTAAATAAAAGAATCTGATCATGAAACAATTAAGACTTATGTGTACTTTAAAGAATTATTTTAGTTTTGTGTTGACTAATTGGAACAAAGTCTGTAAACTGAAATAGGGAGGAACATTACTATGTACCCTTTGAGTTGTGATGCTATCCATCCGTGCATAATAAGATCAATAGAATTCCTGTGATATTTTTTCTTTTTTTACCTCTGTTGCTTAAGAAAGGATGTTACAGAACCACACACCAACTAAAAAAATCAAAATAAAATAAAAATGGAAATGGACATGAAGTATTAATTTATAAGACAGAAATAGATTTGTCTATAAAATAATAGAAATTATTATTTAATCATCCCAAGAATAAGTAAGTTATTGATTATTTCAGTCATTTAAATTTTCCTTATAACCCTGCAGCACCATCTCCCCAGTGACCACTCTCTTATGCCCTCCAGCTCTCTTTTTCCCTTGACTGGTTATCTATGGAAAAGTGGATCTGTCATTTATTTCTTCTATGTGAATATTAAATACTGAAACATAGCTCATAACACCACTAAACCCTAAAACCTTAAATACTGTTGCACTAAAATCATTCTTTATATATATATATAATGTATTCAAAATAAACAAAATTGAAAAAGTTGACACTAAAAATGTGAACAATTTAACTGAAGTGCAGATCTTCAAAGTGGGAAAGGAAGCAAACATTTGAAGAACTTGAAACAATGTCACTGATAATAAAGTGAATAATGGAAATAAACTCAGCAATATCTACAACTGATACTTTTACAAAGAGAAATGAAAAGAAAAAAAAGATTATTTTGCAAAATAAAAATGTTAGAAAACGTTACTTTCTGATTGTGAAATTGTGACATACTCTTGACAAATTTTACTCCTGGAAATTTGATCTTGAAAAGTATCAGAAAGTCAGGAAAGATATCAAATTTGAGTAAAAACAGTATTCAGCAACTCCTTCATATATCAAGTTAATTTCCAAAATAAGCTTAGGCTACAAAGCAATATATCAAATTTTATCCTCAATTTCCCTTCAAAGACTAGAAAGAAAATCTTGTAGAAGGTGACATGAAAAAGAAGCTATGAAACCACAGCAATTATCAGTGTGAGTCTCTTCGGTTTCCTGAACCACACTTTTCTCATCCGAAAAATATGGAAACTAATAAATGTCTTGCAGAGTTGTGCTGAGATTCACAAATAGCATGTGTAAAATGCCTGATGCAGAAGAGGAGTTTAATAAATGATAGCCTGTGCTATTTATGTGATTAGAGGACATAGGTCTGGCCAAAGCATGGGAGAAACTTCAGACAGAGGACAGGAATAGAAAACGCCACACTTTTGCTAGGTTTGGCTCTATTTAATATCATCTTGGCAAAAGCAAATAATTTGTACAGTGCAGGATTTTTTATGCAGGTGCAAATGCATGATTTATACTCTTGTAAGTAAATCAGGCTTTACACATGGCTGACTATATATATAAAATTGGGCCTTTTTTCCAGAGAATTGTGATCATGGTATTTCTATATAAAAGAAAGTGGAATTATTGAGAACTCATAACAATAATTGTGGAAATGATGTCAGGAAAAGACTGAAATACTCACATATAATTCTTTTAATGCCATATGCCCAAGCCCATGTTCATGGTTCATGTTTTAGAAAATAATATCTAAAAGAAGTTCAAAATTAAATCATACGCAGTATGCTATCCATAAAGATCTATATGGAGGCGATTGCTAAACAAGTGGTAAATTTTCAGTTATTCACTTGATATTTGTTGGGCCATAGATAAAACACTGAACACATTGTTTTAGTAACAATAATGCAGGTCAGTGTCTCACTGGCTTTTTATCATCTTATTTTGTTTATTTAATTGTTTTTTTTTTTGTTTAATCATCAAATCCTTACTTCAAAAGATATCTTACTCATATGCCTGCTATCTAAGAAACATAAAACTCCATCTTCTCTGATTGAAGTGGAGATGGTACTTTGGCATTCTTCCAGCTTCGAGCAAAACCTACATACTCTGATCCCAACCATCTTACCATCTTAATGTACCGTGGAACCCAGTTTGAAACAATCTTTTCAGGAATTTTTTCATAGTTTTTTTTTTTTTTTTAAAGTCTGATCCAATGAATCCTTAACAACAATGACTACACTTTTAAGTAATCTTTTCCATTTATTTAGAAAAATATTTTATGTGAATCATCCATCAGTTCAGTTCAGTACAGTCACTGTCATGTCCGACTCTTTCCGACCCCATAAACTGCAGCATGCCAGGCCTCCCTGTCCATCACCAACTCCCAGAGTCCACTGAAACCCATGTCCATCGAGTCGATGATGCCATCCAACCATCTCATCCTCTGTTGTCCCCTTCTCCTCCTGCTCTCAATCTTTCCCAGCATCAGGGTCTTTTCCAATGAGTCAGCTCTTTGCATCAGGTGGCCAAAGTATTGGAGTTTCAGCCTCAACCGTGGAAAATTCTGAAAGAGTTGGGAATACCAGACCACCTGGACCTGCCTCTTGAGAAACCTGTGTACAGATCAGGAAGCAACAATTAGAACTGGACATGGAACAACAGACTGGTTCCAAATAGGAAAGGGAATATGTCAAGGCTGTATATTGTCACCCTGCTTATTTAACGTACATGCAGAGTACATCATGAGAAACGCTGGGCTGGAGGAAGCACAAGCTGGAAATCAAGATTGCTGGGAGAAATATTAATAACCTCAGATATGCAGATGACACCACCCTTATGGCATAAAGTGAAGAACTAAAGAGCCTCTTGATGAAAGTGAAAGAGGAGTCATCCATAGTTATCCTGAAAAGACACATGGTATGAAATAACAGTGGATTTTGAGCAAAAAAATCTATATTGATTCTGTTTGCCTCCATTTTCAGCATGGGTGACCTTGGCAAAATCTAACTATTCTGAGCCTCTGTGCTCTCAAATATCTAATGTACATGATGATCTCTACTTATCTCAAAGGATTATTGTATCCTTTCAATAAGATAAATATATAAAAGTGTTTGTAGTATTTATAGTATTCACATATGTACTATGACACTGATTTCCATATTCAAATTAAGAATTTTTGTTCAGTATTCAAATCAGTTGCTGATTTACTTCTCACTTTAGCTGTTTGAAAGTTAACCACATTTCTTATGAAAATGCAAATTTATACAGGCATCATTAAATATTATGGCATTTTTACACTTGTAATAATAAATACATAGTTATACTTAAATTACTAATAGAATTCAACATATGAAATACACAAGAATCTTTTACTCCAAAGAAAGTAAATACTCACATGTGAAAAATAATTCTGAACTGGAGGGCCTATTACTTTTAGTGGCATTGATATGCCAATTAAAGTTCATGGGAATTCAGCTGCTTTTCATATGCACGCATGCTCAGTTGCTCAGTTGCTCAGTTGTGTCTGACTCTGTGACACCAGGGACTGTAGCTGGCCATACTCCATATCTATGGGGTTCTCCAGGCAAGAAGACTGGACTGGGTTGCCATTTTCTCCTCCAGGGTATCTTCTCAACCCAGGGATTGAACCCGCATCTCCTGCATTGGCAGACAGATTCTTTACTCCTCAGCCACCCGGGAAATCAACTTTTCATATACAAGCTGAGAAATGCCAAAATGGCAAGGAAACATTCACCTTTTTGACTTTCCAAAAAGTGAGGTTGAAACCAAAGCCAATTAGCAGAAGTAGGCCAAATAAAAAGTGAAGGGAAACTTTGGTGCATCTCTCAGTTAAGTTCAATTGCTCAGTCGTGTCTAACTCTTTGTGACCCCATGGACTGCAGCATGCTGGGCTTCCTTGTCCATCACCAACTTCTGGAGCCTGCTCAAACTCACATCTATCAAGTCAGTGATGCTATCCAACCATCTCATCCTCTGCCATCCCCTCCTCCTCCTGCCTTCAATCTTTCCCAGCAGCAGAGTCTTTTCTAATGAGTCAGTTCTTCGCATCAGGAGGCCAAAGTATTAAAATTACAGCTTCAACATCAGTCCTACCAATGAATATTCAGGACTGATTTCCTTTAGGATGGACTGGTTGGATCTCCTTGCAGTCCAAGGGACTCTCAAGAGTCTCCTCCAACACCACAATTCAAAAGCATCAATTCTTCAGTGCTCAGCTTTCTTTATAGTCCAACTCTCATATCCATACATGACTACTGGATAAACCATAGCTTTGACTAGACAGACCTTTGTTGGCAAAGTAATGTCTCTGCTTTTGAATATGCTGTCTAGGTTGGTCATAACTTTCCTTCCAAGGAGCAAACATCTTTCAATTTCATGGTTGCAGTCACAATCTGCAGTGATTTTGGAGCCCAATAAAATAAAGTCTCTCACTGTTTCCATTGTTTCCCCAACTATTTGCCATGAAGTGATGGGACCGCATGCCATGATTTTAGTTTTTTGAATGTTGAGTTTTTGCCAGCTTCTTCACTCTCCTCTTTCACTTTTATCAAGGGGCTCTTTTGTTCCATTTCACCTTCTGCCATAAGGGTGGTGCCATCTGCATATCTGAGGTTATTGATATTTTTCCTGGCAATCTTGATTCCAGCTTGTGCTTCATCCAGCCTGGCATTTCACATAATGTACTCTGCATATAAGTTAAATAAGCAGGGTGACAACATACAATCTTGACATACTCCTTTCCCAATTTGGACACAGTCTGTTGTTCCATGTCCAGTTCTAACTGTTGCTTCTTGACCTGCATACAGATCAGGAGGCAGATCAGGTAGTCTGGTATTCCCATCTGTTTAGGAATTTTCCACAGTTTGTTGTAATCTACACAGTCAAAGGCTTTGCCATAATCGATAAAGCAGAAGTAGGTGTTTTTCTGGAACTCTTTTGCTTTTTTCATGATCCAACAGATGTTGGCAATTTGATCTCTGGCTCCTCTGCCTATTCTAGATCCAGGTTGAACATCTGGAAGTTCACAGTTCATGTACTTTTGAAGCCTGGCTTGGAGAATTTTGAGTATTACTTTGCCAGCATGTGAAATGAGGGCAATTGTGTGGTAGTTTGAACATTCTTTGGCATTGCCTTTCTTGCATTGGGATTGGAATGAAAACTGACCTTTTCCAGTCCTGCGCCCTCTGCTGAGTTTTCCAAATTTGCTGGCATATTGAGCGCAGCACTTTCACAGCATCATCTTTCAGGATTTGAAATAGCTCCACTGGAATTCCATCACCTCCACTATCTTTGTTCATAGTGATGCTTCTTAAAGCCCACTTGACTTCGCATTCCAGGATGTCTGGCTCTAGGTGAGTGATCACACCACCATGATTATCTGGGACATGAAGGTCTTTTTTGTGCAGTTCTTCTGTGTATTCTTGCCACCTCTTCTTAATATCTTCTGCTTCTGTTAGGTCCATACTATTTCTGTTCTTTTTGTGCCCAACTTTGCATGAAAATTTCCTTGGTATCTCTAATTTTCTTGAAGAGATCTCTAGTCTTTCCCATTTTCTTGTTTTTCTCTATTTCTTTGCATTGATCACCGAAGAAGGCTTTCTTATCTCTCCTTGGTGTATCTCTAAATGTATTTAAACATCTCCTTGGTTCATCTCTAAATATAGTTAAACTTGATGAGTTCTTTCTTGTCTCCTATTTTTTTCCCTTTATTATGTCTTACTGTTGGTTTGTGGAACTGATTATCATTTCAAATCTCTCTGAGGGTAGCCCATAAAGATTTATTCAAGTTGTTTCTGTGTTTTAAACAAGGAGGGCCTGCTTCATGGGTATGCTACTGTGCATATCACAGAGCCCTGTCCTTAGAAGATGTCTCTTGGCTTCATGCTCTGTTATTGCCATCTTGGAATCTTTAATAAATTTTGAACAAAGGGTCCCCAGTTTTTTTTCACTGGGCCCTGCAAATTATATGATTGTGTTCCTGATCCTAAGTCTGCTCTTCCTTCTTGGGCCAGTGTTATTCTCATTGTTTGCCTTGTCCTGCTTCTTTTCTATGACTCTTCAAACCTCTTTGGTTGCTTGTCCAGTGTTTTTAAGATGAAAAGATTAAAAATGCTCTTGGTATTCCTGTGTACACAGACAAGGGCTTTGCTCTGTCTTAAAAGTGCTCAGGCAAGGAGCCATCCGCTTCTGCAGGGATTTAAAGCTTCTTCTTGGGACATTCAATTTCTCCATGGAACAAATATCTAATTAAGTGTAATACTGATAAAATCACCTTTCAAGCTAGGGTCACACCAAGGTAAAAATGAAAACAAACCCATCTTTATCATTCCCACATGTATCAGATTACAGCTCTATACATTATTTTCCCAGAAAAATCCATCTCCTTTGATGATCTTCTTATAATTTTATCATCAAACATTTAACAAATGATTCATTTCAAGACTTAAACAGTAGAAAATTTTACAGTTGACTTAATGGAAGAAATGCTGTTTGAGTAGCTAAAGGACAATCTCATTATATGAAGTTGGTTCAGGCACAGAAGATAACAGGGAACTTCAAGATAAGATTCTTTAGTGTTTATTGTGAACTTGAGAAAATGTTAAGACCTCTGTGTCCCATACACACATATGTGGGTATTTCATCCTCTATCTTTTTAATTATAGAAAGAGTTGGTGCATTAATAAGAGTTAGAAAAGTTTAGAAAATCCTATCAATACTGAGAAAAATTAGTAAAATCAAGTTTCATTTTAATTGTCTCACTGTCACTCATATCATATTCAAAGTCTTGGTAATTATAAAATTTGAAAAATACGCCAAAGTGCAATTTTTCTAGTAGCAATTTCTAGTCAGTAATTTTTCTCAAAATGTACTCAAAGAATAAAAATTCACTGTATCATTTCAATCTATGTGACAGAAACACAACTTGAACTTGTAGCAAAATAAAATATGATTTTGCATTAATAATGTAATATATAAAATACATAGTATACATAATCTATTATATATTGTATATATTAGTATATTATCTAATATAGAATATAATTGGATATCATTGCAAGTCATATTTCCTGGTTTAATTTCTCAGTACACATTTTTATAAATCAGTTCGGTCAGTTCAGTCACTCAGTTGTGTCCGACTCTTTGCGACCCCATGAATCGCAGCACACCAGGCCTACCTGTCCATCACCAACTTCCAGAGTCCACCCAAGCCCATGTCCATTGTGTCAGTGATGCCATCCAACCATCTCATCCTCTGTCATCCCCTTCTCCTCCTGCCCTCAATCTTTCCCAGCATCAGAGTCTTTTCTAATGAGTCAGCTCTTCTCATCAGGTGGCCAAAGTATTGAGTTTCAGCTTCAACATCAGTCCTTCCGAAGAACACCCAGGACTGATCTCTTTTAGGATGGACTGGTTGGATCTTCTTGCAGTCCAAGGGACTCTCAAGAGTCTTCTCCAACACCACAGTTCAAAAGCATCAATTCTTCTGTGTTCAGCTTTCTCTATAGTCCAACTCTAACATCCATACATGACTACTGGAAAAACCATATCCTTGACTAGATGGACGTTTGTTGACAAAGTAATGTCTCTGCTTTTTAACATGCTGTCTAGGTTGGTGATAACTTTCCTTCCAAGGAGTGTCTTTAAATTTTGTGGCTGCAATCACCATCTGCAGTGATTTTGGAGCCCAAAAACATAAAGTCTGCCACTGCTCCCCCTGTTTCCCCATCTATTTCCCATGAAGTGATGGGACCAGAGGCCATGATCTTCGTTTTCTGAATGTTGAGCTTTAAGCCAACTTTTTCACTGTCCTCTTTCACTTTCATCAGGAGGTTCTTTAGTTCTTCTTCACCTTCTGCCATAAGGGTGGTGTCATCTGCATATCTGAGGTTATTGATATTTCCCCCGGCAATCTTGATTCCAGCTTGTGCTTCATCCAGCCCAGCATTTCTCATGATGTACTCTGCATATAAGTTAAATAAGTAGGGTGACAATATGCAGCCTTGACGTACTCCTTGTCCTATTTGGAACCAGTCTGTTGTTCCATGTCTAGTTCTAACTGTTGCTTCCTTACCTGCATACGGGTTTCTCAAGAGGCAGGTTAGGTGGTCTAGTATTCCCATCTCTTTCAGAATCTTCCACAGTTTATTGTGATCCACACAGTCAAAGGCTTTGGCATAGTCAATAAAGCAGAAATAAATAGGTTCTCAAATTTTAAAATAGACTAAATTAAACTGAGAAGTGTTACCATAAAACTGCCTCCTGAGAAATCTGTATGCAGGTCAAGAAGCAACAGTTAGAACTGGACATGGAACAACAGACTGGGTCTAAATTTGGAAAGGAGTACAACAAGGCTGTATATGGTCACCCTCCTTATTTAACTTATATGCACAGTACATCATGCAAAATCCTGGGTTGGATGAAGCATAAGTTGGAATCAAGATTGCCAGGAGATATATCAATAACCTCTGTTATGCAAATGCTGCTGCTGCTGCTAAGTTGCTTCAGTCGTGTGCGACTCTGTGCGACCCCATAGACCACAGCGCACCAGGCTCTGCCATCCCAGGGCTTCTCCAGGCAAGAACACTGGAGTGGGTTGCCATTTCCTTCTCCAATGCATGAAAGTGAAAAGTGAAAGTGAAGTCACTCAGTCATGTCCAACTCTTCGCGATCCCATGGACTGCAGCCTACTAGGCTCCTCCATCCATGGGATTTTCCAGGCAAGAGTACTGGAGTGAGGTGCCATTGCCTTCTCTGAATATGCAGATGACACCACCCTTATGACGGAAGTGAAGAGGAACTAAAGAGCCACTTGTGAAAGTTAAAGAGGAGAGTGATAAAGCCGGCTTAAAACTCAACATTCAAAAACTAAAACCATGGCCTCCAGTCCCATCAGTTCATGGCAGATAGATGGGAAACAATGGAAACAGTGACAGAATTTATTTTCTTGGGTTCCAAAAGCACTGTAGATGATGGCTGCAGCCATGAAATTAAAAGACACTTGCTCCTTGGAAGAAAAGCTATGACAAACCTAGACAACATATTAAAAAGCAAAGACACTGGAAAAGGAAATGGCAATCCACTCCATTATTCTAGTCTGGAAAAATCCATGGACAGAGGAGCCTGGCAGACTGCAGTCCATGGGGTTACATGACTGAGCACATATGTATGAGGAGGGTGGAGGGATATGAAACTGAAACTGAAGTCCCTCAGTCATGTCCAAATCTTCACGACCCCATGGACTGTAGCCTACCAATCTCCTCCATCCATGGGATTTTCCAGGCAAGAATACTGGAGTGGGTTGCCATTTCCTTCTCCAGAGGATCTTCCCAACCCAGGGATCGAACCTGGGTCTCCTGCATTGTAGGCAGACGCTTTACCATCTGAGTCACCAGGGAACCCCTGGAGGGATATGGGTTGATAGCAATAAACTGGTAGAACTAAAAAAAAAAAAAAGAAAAAGAAAAAAAAAAAGCAAGCAAGCAGAGACATTACTTTGTCAACAAAGGTCCACCTAGTCAAAGCTATGGTTTTTCCAATGGTCATGTGTGGATGTGAGAGTTGGATTATAAAGAAAGTTGAGCACCAAAGAACTGATGTTTTTGAGCTGTGGTGTTGGAGAAGATTCTTGAGAGTCCCTTGGACAGCAAGGAGATCAAACCAGTCCATCCTAAGGGAAATCAGTCCTGAATATTCATTTGAAGGACTAATGTTGAAGCTGAAACTCTAATACTTTGGCCACCTGATGTGAAGAACTGGCTCATTTGAAAAGACCCTGATGCTGAGAAAAATTGAAGGCTGGAGGAGAAGGGGATGACAGAGGATGAGATGGTTGGATGACATCACAGACTTGATGGACATGACTTTGAGCAGGCTCTGGGAGTTGGTGATGGATAGGGAAGCCAGGCATGCTGCAGTCCATGGGGTCACAGTCAGACATGACTGAGTGACTGAACTGAACTGAACCATAAAGCTATTGTCACTAAATGACTTTATTATACAATTAATGCCCCAAATCATTTATAGACTTGTGGGAAGTACATATGTCTATATGAGTCTGATGAGTCTGTGTTCGTGTGTATTTGTGTGTGTGTGTGTGTGTATTTTTCCCCTGGAAGAAAGAGACAAAGAAATTTCAGAATTATCAAACCCTCCATGGATATGAATGTTGACAAAGTTAAAAAATCATTCTTTTTTATGAAACTAAGAATACAGAGCAGTGACAGAATTTGGGAAAAGTAGAAGGATATCTTTATTCAACTTCTTATCCTTGCCACTCCAATAATTTGATTATCATTGTTTTGGAGAAAAATGAAAGATATGTTTAAGATTTGGTGATATAAAATTTAATTAATAGGTTTCTCTGGCTCTAATTCTGAGATAGAAATCACACAACCACCACGGAGTCTGCCTGTTTTATTGTGAACAAGAGTGTTTTAAAAAATGACACCTCCTACTGTTTTCATCTAGGGAATGAGACTGGTAGAGGATTTGGGCACCAGTGACAAAGAACTTTTTCTTTGAAAGTAGGAAATATGTAAATTTTTATTAAATTATTGGCAACGTATTTATTACTGGTTTTCCTTTTAAAAATACGCAAGTAGCAAAAACAATTAAATTACCCTATTTAGATTAGAAAGATATGTTTTCAGAAAAGCTATTTTAAACTCTCTACCATATAAAAAATTATTTTTCTAAAATAATACTGACCTTCCTCTATAGTGTCATTTACATAGCCTTATTTTCGGTATGTACTTGATACTACAGAATTTTAAAAATAATATATTTAACATATATTTTCAGAATACATTTGAATACACACATTATTTTCAAAGATCTCTGATTTTATATTTATTTTTATGAGAAGCAGCTGTATGGAAGCACTTTCTGCATCTATTTTAAAACAGCTATTGATGGTGTCCATAGGGATTAATAACATGAATCCAGAAGTAGGATTTGAATCCTAATGCCATCCCTTATCATCTGAGCGTCTCTGGCAACTTATTTATTACAATTACAGTCATCAATTGGTATGCCATCTTCATAGGGAGATTGTGAGGATGAACAAAGGTAAAGCATCTCGAACAGTGCCAGACCGATAACAGGTCCTTACCGAGTGTCAGGTTAGCTACTATTGCTGTTGTTCTTGCCACTGCCATGCATGATGAGCATTTGGATTTGGATACATTTGGATTGATTGCCTAGCAATCCATTTCCCCTTTCTAAAGACAATACTGAATTTTGTTGGGGAATTTCCACTCCCACACTTTGTGTGGCTTGAGGAGATTGTAAATTCAGCACCTTCTTTCCCACTAGGGAAGCCAGTGTGGTCCCTGAAGGCTCCTTACTTCAGAGCCGTCTTCACTCTTTCCATATAGCAGTTGTAAGTTACTGTATGTCACCAAACTCAGCCAGCCACTCCCGTATGGGAGTTTATCCTGAGCTCCTTACCCATATGAACCCATTAGAAAAAATATCCAATATGCTTCTTTGCTTTCGTGGGTGCAGCCTTTTATCTCTCCTTCCCAGAAGACGATAGGCTTACTTCCTCCCACTCCTTCCTTCTGCACTCTGGCCAGGGGGCAGGGGTGAGGAGGAACAAGACTTAAGATTCCCATTTAAAGTGTTTCATTTTCTCCTGAAAACTTCTGTCTCTGGGAGCAATGACCTGTAGTCTTATCAGATTATTAAATTTCACTCTCATTTCAGTGCAGTATTCCCTCTCCCCTCAGAATAATTTGCTTAACCATATTTATCTTGACCTGACAGGGCTACTAGCTACTGGCATAATGGGATGGGGTGGAGGTTGACATTGATGGCAAGAGAAGGAAAGCAGTTACAGAGTTTGAGTGACTGCCACAATTAAATGCCTGTTATAAAGGCAAACGTAATGGAAAAGTTGGACTCATTCATTAGAGTGATAGTGCCTGGGAGAAACTGTCAAATACTTTCTACTATTGAGACAGGAGTCACCTTGTTATAGTAATAGACTCAGGGAGAGCAGGAAAGTGGTACTTACTGAACTGTTATTGCCTGAGAGTGGTTGTCAGATCGTTCCAGCTGTTGAGGCTCTTAAAAGTTTGTTTCCTCTGGGGTCCGAGTCTAGTTTTTCCTACTGTCCCTTTGAGTCTGCAAGCTGCATCATATCTTTTAGAGAACTCCTCAGGTTACCCAGAGGTGGTTTCTGCTGTTTGAAGCTGAAGACTAACTGAATCAATGATGTAGAGTGTCACTTATGAGATAAACTCCTGAAAATTAGTGGTAGGAGAAAATTTGCTTTCCTGGCATTCTATCTCGTGCTTCCCATGAGATAATTTATTCTATTCCTCTTTTTGCCTAGCCACTAGGAACTTTAGGACCAGAAATAGTTCATGACTATAGTGGTTATCTTTAAGCTAGGATTTTGAGGAAAACAATAATGTCTTTTTTCTGCTAATAGTACTTCTTTACCTTATTTTTAAGTTTTTTTTTTTTAGCTTACTTTAAATTTCAACAAAGGTTTGCCTTGTATTCCAAGTTGCTCCCTTTATGTTTAAAAAATAAATCAAAACTAGAGATGGTACTTATCTTTTATTTCAGACTCTAAAGCATTTTCATCTACTCTGCTGCTCTCCTATACATAGCCCTAAAGAATCAAATGGGAAGATATAAATTTTTATTCAACGTAATAAATTAGTCTTTAAGTTTATTTTATCAGATTTCCTTTAAATCTGAAATTTGCTGCAAGGTATAGTTATGAAACTTTAGTATCAGTAAGACAGATTATCATGAAAATTTGCAAGATTCCTTTTTGCTCTGATATTTAATGTCATTGGATCCTGTTCTTTATATTTAAACTCCTCAGTGACACTCACTAATGATTAATGACCCACTGGCTCGTGCTGCCTTATAACATGAAAGTCACCGAAATGCCTTTTCCTCAGAGAGCAATTATTCTATGGAACAATATCCCTTACCTGGTGCACTGAAGTCCCAGAGGCTGGCTGTTAAACTTGCAGTTGTAATTCGTGAAAAAGTCCAGAAAGCCAAGTTTTGAACTGCTGGGGATTTTATGCACAGTTTCATTTTACTAGAACAATTTGTTTCTTTTCTGCCTTTTCTTGCAAAGATTTTGGATAAGTGGCAAGAATGGCAAAGACTTGGTTTAGATATTTTTCTATTTGAGTCCAAGAATACCTAGCCAGGAGCTGTGTATCTTCCAGTTTTTTGATTCGTGACAATATACTGCTGACATGAAAAAAATGCAGAAATTCAGGCCATGCATATGTGTTCAGATGCACATCCATTTTGATATTTCAATAGGGAAAGACAATTAGAAAGAGGATGCATCTCAGACATAAGTTACATGTTGTAATAGTGAAGAATGTCCGTATGTAATTCTGCCTGCAAATCTCTGGTCCATGAAATAAATGATGCATCTTATACTGATACTTCACTTGTCAGCAGAATATTCAGAGTAGCTGCCTCATGATAGGTATATAAATAAAGTCAAAATGGTTAGACTTGTAAAATCTAAAGAAGTCACTGACCTCTGAGATATTTGATACTGAGGGGTACCTTGCCAGCTTTTCTTACCTGCTTATAAAAAATAATAATGTACGTTTAGTGACTTAGCCTGGAGAAGGCAATGGCACCCCACTCCAGTACTCTTGCCTGGAAAATCCCATGGATGGAGGAGCCTGGTGGGCTACAGTCCATGGGGTCGCACAGAGTTGGACAGGACTGAAGCGACTTAGCAGCAGCAGCAGCAGTGAATTAGCCAATTAGTATAATATCACTTCTATGTGACTTGAATTGTTTTGGTGCTATGAAAAGTGCAATTAACATTGAAATGAAGTTGCTCAGTCGTGTCCGACTCTTTGTGACCCCATGGACTGTAGCCTACCAGGCTCCTCCCTCCATGGGATTCTCCAGGCAAGAATACTGGAGCAGGTTGCCATTTCCTTCTCCAGGGGATCTTCCCGGCCCAGGGATCGAACCTGGGTCTCCCGCATTCCAGGCAGACGCTTTAACCTCTGAGCCACCAGGGAAGCACAATAAGTATGTATAGTCTCTTTGGTAAAATAAACACACCATATCCATTAGAGCACAATGAAGGACCAAAGCAAATGATACTGATGAGAATCATGTGAATTCAGAAAATGGAAACATCATTATGAACTTCCTTGATCATAGAAGATGGGGGACAATGCTTTTGAGGTGGCCCTCCAAGTGTGGTTACAGTTTTAATAAAAGAGAGATAAGAAAGAAGAAAGACAAAGTATTCAAGCTAAAGTTTTGAAGGAGAAAGAAGGTGACTTTGTGCAGGAGAATGTATGGAAAATGGCTTCCCTTGAGCTGAGAGTAAAAGTTAAGACTTTCCTAGAAAATAAACTTAGATTAGAAAGGTCCCAAATTCCAGAAGAAGTGTTTGGACTCGCTAGTGGCTGTGCATATTGACGGGCCACTGATCTGAGGCCAGAGTGGCAGATGATGGAGTGTAGGCAAGGGAGTCATCCTGAAGGCTCTTTCAGTAATTTAAGCCTGAGGTGATGAAAACCCCTAGTAGTGAGGTAGCTGAGGGAATCCAGCAGGGGAGGCAAAGATGAAGGTATGATAACTCTTGGGGACAGATTGTAATTAGATGATGAAGGAGCAGAATGAGTAAAAGATGTCTCCAAAATTTCTAGTCTCATTCAGATGACTAGAAGAATAATAGTATCTGTGAGAGATATGATGCAGTTAGGACTTGATAAACTTAATGCAGTGGCAAACAGTTCAGTGGCAATACCCTAAAAGTGGTTGGAAATATGACTCAGGAGAACTGCTGAAAGTTCTGATATATATCTCTTGAGATAAAAGTGTTTATATATCTCTTGAGATATAACTGTTTCTATGACACTCAGATGCATACCATCGAAATTAGTAAACAGGAAATTGGGAAACAAATTCATTTCTATTCTGGTATAAGTAAAAACAAAATGCTATATTAAGAAATCTTATTTATTCAAACTGACTACCTGTCAACCCCAGATAAGTGCTGCAGCCACTTTGCATATCAGTCTCCTTATCTGGATGTTGGGGATAATAACCTTGGCCTTTCCAAGAATATATATCAAAAGGACATATATAATTTTTTTTATCTAAAAATGCTTTATATTTACGTTAAAAAAAAATCCCTAGTTAGTCAATTGCTGTGCTGTGCCGTGTTCATTCGTGCCTGACTCTTTGCAACCCCATTGAATGTTGCCCACCAGGCTCCTCGATCCATGGAATATTCCAAGCAAGAATATTGGAGTGGATTGCCCTTTCCAACTCCAAGGGATATTTCCAACCCATGGATTAATCCCATGTCTCTTGCATCTGGTTAACAGTTAGCCAATAAGTAAAAAAATTCTTGTGTTTTTTTTCTTTGGTGCATGTGTGTGTGTGTATTTGATTTTGTTCTTATCTCTTAGTGATATAAAGATATTTACATAAGATATAAAATATATATGGCAATTAATTTCTGACTACTACACACATCTGTGTTGGCTACTTACTGATAGCTACCTCAACTGGCCAGCCAAGGGGCTTACCCTATGTGTTATTGTAAAGTGTAACACTTACCTTACCCATCTGATGGGGAACATGACCCGACTGATGTCTAACAAGTCTACTGCAACCCACCACAACTGTCTAACACCATTTCTTTCTGCTTATCTCCTTCTAGAAGCCCATGGAGCAGTGGGACATGGCTGTCCTGACAGTTGAGGAGAGGGGAAGCCTGAGAAGATAGCCCTGTGCCCCAGATGTCATTAGGTTGTTAGTAACCAGAGTGTTCTACAGCTCTCCTGCTGCAGCAGAGTGGAAGCGAAAAGGAAAGAGGACAAAAGAGAAGCCAAGAATGAAGTTGAGAAGGAGAGCATAACATAAGAAAAGAAGAAAACAGAGTAATTTTTAATCACCAGCAAATGTTCTAGTGAAGCGAAGTGAAAGTCACTAAGTTGGGCCCAACTCTTTGGACCCCTTGGACTGTAGCCCACCAGGTTTCTCTTTCCATGGAGTTCTCCAGGCGAGAATACTGGAGTGGGTTGCCATTTCCTTCTCCAAAATGTTCTAGAACCCCTCTTGGATGCTTCACTCCTATTTCTTGGTCCCTAACTTCTGATAGTCAAGGTTGTATATTGTCACCCTGCTTATTTAACTTATGTGCAGAGTACATCATGCCAAACACTGGGCTGGAAGAAGCATAAGCTGGAATCCAGATTGCCCGCAGAAATATCAATAACCTCAGATACACAGATGACGCCACACTTATGGCAGAAAGCGAAGAAGAGCTAAGAACCTCTTGATGAAAGTGAAAGAGGAGAGTGAAAAAGTTGGCTTAAAGCTCAACATTCAGAAAATGAAGATCATGGCATCCGGTCCCATCACTTCATGGGAAATAGATGGGGAAACAGTGGAAAGTGTCAGACTTTATTTTTCTGGGCTCCAAAATCACTGCAGATGGTGACTGCAGCCATGAAATTAAGACGCTTACTCCTTGGAAGGAAAGTTATGACCAACCTTGACAGCATGTTAAAAAGCAGAGACATTACTTTGCCAACAAAGGTCTGTCTAGTCAAAGCTATGGTTTTTCCAGTAGTCATGTTTGGATGTGAGAGTTGGACTATAAGAAAGCTGAGCACCGAAGAATTGATGTTTTTGAACTGTGGTGTTGGAGAAGACTCTTGAGAGTCCCTTGGACTGCAAAGAGATCCAACCAGTCCATCTTAAAGGAGATCAGTCCTGAATATTCATTGGAAGAACTGATGCTGAAGCTGAATCTCCAATACTTTGGCCATCTGATGCGAAGAACTGACTCATCTGAAAAGATCCTGATGCTGGGAAAGATTGAGGGCAGGAGGAGAAGGGGACCACAGAGGATGAGATAGTTGGATAGCATCACTGACTCAAGGGACATGAATTTGAGTAAACTCCGGGAGTTGGTGATGGACAGGGAGGCCTGGCGTGCTGCAGTCCATGGGGTCGCAAAGAGTTGGACATGACTGAGCGATTGAACTGACTGAACTTCTGATACTTGAATTCTGCTGTGTCTCCTCCAGCCTCTACCTGGAGTCCTTTCCAGAATCTCTAGGTCCAGAGTCTTGCAGACAATGCCATTGGCCTACTGTTGGGGTAAGTGTTGTTTATCACCATCTCTCAACATCTAGCAGGACATAAAAGGGACAGAACAGTAAGAAATGAGACAGGTTTCTGCCTTTACACTGTTGTGCCATCACAATGGTGACCTTCTTGACCTCAAAATTCACTATTATAAAAAGAGGTTGATGTGACTGAAGGTAAAGATTTTATATTCCTTTTGCTTTCCTGTCACTGTACACAATGCATTTTCAAAGATTTCTTAACATTTAAGCCTTGGGAAATCTATTTTCCATTGTTCTGTTCATAATGTGTTTGTTATGATTTTTTAATCTCTAAGTGAGTTTCAATCAATGATAATTTCTGATTTCTTTTTTAATGAAATATTTGGAAACTTCTCTATATTTTTGTATGAAAAAAGCACTGAACTAAAATCTTTCTTTATTTAAATTTTTGGTCACGCCAAGCCACTTGCAGAATCTTATTTTCCTGACAAAAGATCAAACCCACTCTTATGGCAATGGTAGCACTGAGTCCTAACCATTGGACCGCCAGGAAATTCCCTGAACCAAAATTTTTTTTTTTTAATCTTATCCCAATTCTGCCTCAGGGGCCTTGGGCAAATCACGCTGATTTCAGTCTTTTTAAATGTATGTCATCTCTGAAATTTAGTTCCCTCAATGTAAATTTGAGATGATAATATTCATCTCACTAGGCTCTTGTGACCTTATAGTAAGTAATATACTTAGTACATTTGTTAACTATTAGTTTTTGGAGATAGCTTTGAAGTTCTATTTTTATTACTTTTTAATGAGAGAATCACAAATGTTTTGCAATATGGGATGACATCAGTAATAGATTGAATAATGAAATTTAAAAAACAAGTTGTATAATGAATTAAACATCTTTGAATTATCTGTAATTCAAAACTCTTGATTTTATGAAGATTTAAATATCCTTTACAAATAGAGAAAAAGGTTGCCTTTTAAGACAAAGGAGAGTTGGATAAAAATAGTATTAATAGATGTTTAGAACTTCAAATAAGTAGACAGACACATGTGCTGTTGAAAGATCGAGCATTCCCGACCCACTGACCATTTGCCACTGGCAGAATTTTCCTTTCCCAGTTGCCACCTGCACTGTATCTAAATAACATTTTAGGCTCATCATCAAGGCAGCGTCAGGAAAACAGGTACAGAGGGAATCATCCAGGTACCTACTTCCACAGATATAACAGAAAACAAGCACGGACGATGCTCATAATGCTATTGCAAATAAATTTGTGAATATATATTTTAATTTAGCTTTAGTTTTTATTGATTATTAGAATCATTAAGATTAAATAAAAATTTTAATTTAAATAAAAAATAACCTCATACTAGAAATAGCTTTAAAAATGTATAACTTGCATATTGCAAATACATCTCTTTTCTTTCATTATATATTAATCCATTTGGGCACTAAGCTTATTTTATGCAAGTGAAACTATAAATTGCATCTGTCTTCAATTAAAATTTAAATAAATATTTTAATAATAGAGCAATATAATATATGTGTATTTTCCATTTAAAGAAAAATTTCCTCAATTTTGATAAACTTATGAACTTCCTACAGGCATTTCCATGTTTAATCAGTGAAATGTAAAACAGTATGTTTATTCATCTTAAAGTCAGTGATATTTTTCTCTATTCACTCACATTCTGAGGGAAACTCTCATATTTTGTGTTGTGATTCCTATCATAAAGATACTGTACAAATCGTTCACAAGAATTCTGCTATATTCCCTGGCACCAGCAACCTTCAGTGGAAAAGATTCGGTTTCCTTTATTCCAGAGTTTGGCGTGTAGAATTCTTTTCATAAAATATTTTTTAGTTTCAGAGGCTTGGTCTTTACCATACCCAGAGATAACATCAAATGTATCTAAACACTGAAATAAGACAGAGTTCGTCAAATATCAGCTCAGCTTCCAGGACAAGTCATTTCATTTCCCTTTGCCTTTTCTATGAAATAGGGCTAATCAGGCCTTTCTTTCTAGGCTGTTAGGAACAATCAATGAGGCAACCCTTACAGAGACAACATAAAACCTAATAAAACTGTTAAGCACCCCACCATGCTTGGCACTGTTCTGGGAACAGAGGTTAAGGGCATGAGCTTGTGTACATGCAGCACACATACATACACACACATACCACTCTCCTTGGGGCTGAAAGATGCAGTGGCACTGTTCTGAAAAGCCTCTGTTTATTGTCTTCTAACAAAACCACAGTTTATAAATACAAGCTCGGTGCATACTAACATGAATTGCAATAGAGATGAGTCCCTATTCTCCTTGGACCTCGAGTACATTGCTCTACCACTCACCACTCAAGAGAATGCAGTGGAGAGAGGTTTACTCTCCACCCTGGACTGCACAGCTGCAAAGAGGCATCGTCTCAGCCTCCTATCAGCTGGTTTATAACAATCTCCACTCAGGTCTCACTTAGAAGAGCTCAAATCCAAGGGAACGTCATTCTGTTTGAGACACTTCCCAAAAACATTAAACTGAGCATTAAAACAAGTTTTAAAGGGAAACGAAATCTTAGAAGCCCAGCTTGAGTGCCTGTTTGCTATGCTGCTTTGGGGTTATTGGCAGCCTGCTGCGAGACACCTTACATGCTCATGAGAAAAACTTAGATGTTTTTTTAAAAGTTTCATCTATAACTTGATCCCGTCAGTCATAAGCACCAAGTGGGGGAAGTGAAGTTACGTATGTGGTCACACCAGAAATACCAAAGTTAATTTAGGGAACTTCAAGAGTTTGGGACATAAATATATTTATAGTGGTATAATCTTTACGTTAATCTTTACTTTTTGATACTTTCCAGAGTTGGCATCGCCATGCTTAAAAGAGTTTGGTTTTAACTAAACATTAGGGCAATGGCCCTTTACAGATGAAAAGAGAAGCAAGTGATACTGTCTTCAGAAGAAACCTTAGTCTCTTAGGGATCTGGAATGAAGAAAGACTACAAGCCTTGCTTACAGTGGTCAGTGAAAGACTCTGAACTCCCACCAGTCTACATGGTCATGTGGTCCACCAGAGTCTTGTGCTGACAATATGGGGATTGCTTGCTGAGGCAGCAGGATTATTTTTAAGCATTATTTAATGGTCTTGAGTTCATTGGGGTTTTTTTTGTTTTTTTAAAAAAAGCAAATGAGAGAAAAATTCCTCTTTTTTTTCCTAAGAAGGCAATACATACATGGAGACTCGGACCAAATCACCAAGACCTGATGCAGCAAAGTTAACCATGTGAAATAAAGTTCCACTTCTCAGCGGACTGCTTGGCGCCACACAAAGCCTACTTTAGAGACAAAGAAAAGACAGCAAATTCTGTAATATCCATCCAACCAGACACTGAATGAATAGGTCAGCCCAGTAGACCCTGATATTGAGTGACTCTTAACTACACTAACTGAAAGTGCGTGTCTGTAAACACAGGACATGGAGTCACTGTGGCCCGCACTGCTGGTCTTTGGGGATAAGGCAACTATGGTGAGACTGGGTTCAGCCAGCTTTGTGACTTTCTAAAAGGCCTCACAGTTTGACAGTTCCCTAAGGGAGTTATACAATCTTCATAATTAAAAACTGTAGAAATTTTAGTCACCACACCAGAAGTGGTTTAAAGCAAATATATTAATCTTGTTCACAGTAAACTCTGGGTAAACCAGAGTGACAATTATCTATCTACAGCAAGAAATACACAGTTGTGTGGGAAATTGAAAACCTTGCCCATGTGACCAGCTCATTTTCTGTCTTTGAGAGACTAACATTGGGATCCAAACCAAAATTCAGGGTGAAGCACAAAATCAGAACAGAGAGAATTACATTGGCAGCATCTGGATCATACACTCAAGAGCTTGCTAAAAAATATAGATTATCTAACCATTCTCTGGAGATTATGGGTGGGGAATGGGAATTGTGCTTTGAAAGAAGCTCAGTTTTGGCACCACTTTGCATGTGATGTAGAGACCATCCAACGTGCACTGGACTCGCTCTACGTCAATCAAATGTGCTGACCTCCACATCAAACACATACCAGCCTTCTGACTAAACAGCTCATATCCTTTTCTCCTGTCCCCTAGCTGTAAGTAAATGAGCACTGCCAGTGAAATTCCTTCTCAGAATGTCTATGGCTGAGGAACTGCTTTTAAAAGCAACACCCTCTTTGTTTATATATATTGTTACCTCCCTTTGATTTTGGTATCACCTGGGAACTATTCTGTTTGCTCAAAGGCAGATTTCTCAGATAATAGTTATATTTATGGAGCACCGATTTATTATGTACAAGACCTAATTAGTTCACACATATTTTCTCATTTAATTTTCACAATTGTCCTCATAACTTACTCCTATTTTACTAATAATGAAAATGAATTTCAGAAAATTTAACTGATTTGCCCAAAGTAAAACTAGTATAAAAATGTGGTGAGACTCGAAATCAAATATATTTTGGGTTAATTTAAATCTCAGTGCCATAACCACTACGCATATTTCCTTGTACTTAGTTTTATACTTCAAGTCACAGAGGATATTGCAAATCCAAACAATTGCTGTCCTCTAATTGTTTTCTTTCACTCAGACTTGATATCTGAGAAATGTCTAACAATGCATTTGCCTGGTTCAGACAAAGGATTCTGAAATTTTATGTATTTATTTATGTTGTCCCTTTCTTCATTCTACTCATAGGTTCAGTGATAAAATATTTCAGTTCTACTAATGAGCACACCTTGATTTTAATAGAATATTGGAAGATGTCTAATATCAAGGAAAAGATCTTAAGTAAATTTTTATTATGGGATTTAATAATATGTAGTCCCTTGGATGGCAAGGAGATCCAACCAGTCCATTCTAAAGGAGATCAGTCCTGGGTGTTCATTGAAAAGACTGATGCTAAAGCTGAAACTCAAGTACTTTGGCCACCTCATGCGAAGAGTTGACTCATTGGAAAAGACCCTGATGCTGGGAGGGATTGGGGGCAGGAGGAGAAGGGGATGACAGAGGATGAGATGGCTGGATGGCATCACCGACACTATGGACATAAGTTTGAGTGAACTCCGGGAGTTGGTGATGGAAAGGGAGGCCTGGCGTGCTGCAATTCATGGGGTCACAAAGAGTCAGACACGACTGAGTGAACTAACTAGTAATTTTTATTAGGAGAATATGCACACGTATGATGGAATAGGAAATGGCTAATAAATATTGAAGAAAATACACTCTTAATTCACCATCAGTCAGTCAGTCAGTCAGTTCAGTTGCTCAGTAATGTCCGACTCTTTGAAACCCCATGAGTTGCAGCACGCCAGGCCTCCCTGTCCATCACCAATTCCCGGAGTTCACCCAAACCCATGTCCATCGAGTCGGTGATGCCATCCAGCCATTTCATCTTCTGTCATCCCCTTTTCCTCCTGCCCCCAATCCCTCCCAGCATCAGGGTCTTTTCCAATGAGTCAACTCTTCGCATGAGGTAGCCAAAGTATTAGAGTTTCAGCTTTAGCATCAGTCCTTCCAATGAACACCCAGGACTGATCTCCTTTAGGATGGATTAGTTGGATCTCCTTGCAGTCCAAGGGACTCTCAAGAGTCTTCTCCAACACCACAGTTCAAAAGCATCAATTCTTTAGCACTCAGCTTTCTTCACAGTCCAACTCTCACATCCATACATGACCACTGGAAAAACCATAGCCTTGACTAGACAGACCTTTGTTGACAAAGTAATGTCTCTGCTTTTGAATATGCTGTCTAGGTTAGTCATAACTTTCCTTCCAAGGAGTAAGTGTCTTTTAATTTCATGGCTGCAATGACCATCTGCAGTGATTTTGGAGCCCAAAAAAATAAAGTCTGACACTGTTTCCACTGTTTCCCCATCTATTTCCCATGAAATGATGGGACCAGATGCCATGATCTTCGTTTTCTGAATGTTGAGCTTTAAACCCAACTTTTTCACTCTCCTCCTTCACTTTCATCAAGAGGCTCTTTAGTTCCTCTTCACTTTCTGCCAGAAGGGTGGTGTCATCTGCATATCTGAGGTTATTGATATTTCTCCCGGCGATCTTGATTCCAGCTTGTGCTTCATCCAGCCCAGCATTTCTCATGATGTACTCTGCATATAAGTTAAATAAGTAACTGTTAGTCGCTCAGTCGTGCCCGACTCTTTGCGACCCCATGGACTGCAGCCCTCCAGGCTCCTCTGTCCATGAGATTTTCCAGGCAAGGATGCTGGAGTGGTTTGCCATTTCTTTCTCCAGGGGATCTTCCCAACCCAGGGGTCGAACCCGGGTCTCCTGTACTGCAGGCAGATTCTTTACCAATTGAGCTACAAGGGAAGTTAAATAAGCAGGTGACAATATACAGCCTTGATGTACTCCTTTTCCTATTTGGAACCAGTCTGTTGTTCCATGTCCAGTTCTAACTGTTGCTTCCTGACCTGCATACAGGTTTCTCAAGAGGCAGGTCAGGTGGTCTGGTATTCCCATCCCTTTCATAATCTTCCACAGTTTATTGTGATCCACACAGTCAAAGGCTTTGGCATAGTCAATAAAGCAGAAATAGATGTTTTTCTGGAACTCTCTTGCTTTTTCGATGATTCTTTAAAAACATATATTTCTTAACTTTGAAATTCAGGAGGTCAGGATACTTCCTCTTCATTTTTGTCCGTTCCCTTCTTCACCCATGGTGTTAAGATTAGGGCAGAGGATATCTTTGGTAAGAGGAGGACTATACCAGCAATGGCACAGTTTACTTAGCTTTTGTGATGCTCCAATTGTAAATATACGAAATATTTTAAACCTCTACCAGCAATGACAGGTAAGGCACCCCTATCTGCTTTCAGGGAGCATAACATAGAGTCTTCATTATTGGAAGGATATCTCTCCTTAGTCATAAGCTAGGTGACTTGACAGAGAAGTGAAAATGTTGGAAGATAATGAGAAGAGAGAAGACAATAAGAGAATAAGGTCAAAAGATTTTATAACATTGGAAAAGTCCTAATTGGGCTAAAAATTAACTCAATAGGAAAAGGAAATAAATGTTTAGACATCGGGTGGCCTCTAGATTTCACTAGCATTCTGTGTCATCTAAAATGATTTTTTCCCTTCAAGGAGAAGACTATGTCTACATGTCCTGCTGGATGCTGAAATATAACAAAGAGATTAGCTTATTCACATTTTCTTGTAGCAGCTTGTCCAGAAACTAAAATAACGTCATTAAACCTCAAATTCTTCCAAAGTCCTCATCTTTAATTTTGCAAAATATCATCATAATTGGCAAATGTTCATTCTATCTCCTCCATAATTTCATACTTGATTTGAAAATTGTTTAACTTTTATTCACTCAACAAACTTTTATTGAATAACTACTACCAAGGAAATCAGTCCTGAATATTCATTGAAAGGACTGATGCTGAAGCTGAAACTCCAATACTTTGGCCACCTGATGTGAAGAACTGACTCATTGGAAAAGACCCTGATGCTGGGAAAGATTGAAGGCGGGAGGAGAAAGGGGATTACAGAGGATGAGATGAGATAGTTGGAGGGCATCACTGACTCGATGGACATGGGTTTGAGTAGACTCCGGGAGTTGGGGATGGACAGGGAGGCCTGGCGTGCTGCAGTCCATGGGGTTGCAAAGAGTTGGACACAACTGAGCAACTGAACTGAATTGAACTGGTCAGCCTGTGGATTAAAACTTTACCAGGTTTTGTTGTCTTGAGTTCATAACAAATACCTTCCCAGGCTGTTTAAACCTTCTTTACTTTCCACTTAAGGTCTGTCTTCTTGCTGTCTCTTCTTGCATGTCTTACTATAATGGTATAAAAATTAAACATCTTCTTTATATTTTAAAACTCAGGCCTAAATTTAACTAGTCTCGTAAGCCTTTCTTGACCCCTCCCATCCCTCTAGAAATCCTGACACCAATTCCTTTGTGCTCTGATTAAGCTCTTCTCTATTTCTATAGTAATACCTAAGTTACATAGCATATCCTTAAAATATTCATCACAAACATATTTTACCTATTTAGATACTTTTTGGAAAATTATTTCTCCTCATTTTGGTCGCTACAGTTCAGGCTGAACTGATTCCACCTTCCTACTCACAGGATAGACACACAAGTGAATTTGAATAATACAAAATTCCTCTGGCCACAATGAATAACTGAGGAAGAACAAATGACCCAAGTGGTAAAAGCCAGATTCCAGTTTAAAATTGATATTGACACCTGAAAAGAAAGGCCTCTTTTCTGAGACTGCAATTGCTAGGCATCATGTAAATTTGAGGGTCGGATTTTCCCCCATTTATAGGAAGCATGCCTGAGAGTGAAGTTATTAAAAAGTAAAGAACAATAAAGAAATCAAGAGGAAGAGAATGAACAGTAAAATGCTATTTTAGTGCCAGGATTTTAGCTTTGGCTGAAGCCATTTGTACCCCCTGGATATTCCAGGTATGCTTGCTAATGGACATTACTCTCAGCTAGTTTAGGCTGAGTTTTCATCATCTGCAACCAGAAGAGTCTGCATTATTACATCATGTCTGTGTCTGTCACTACACTGTGATGTAGAAATTGCCTCTTCTATGACAGGACTTGGAACAAAGTGAGTACTTGGTTTATTTACATTTAAGAGATGAAGAAATGAATGGATGAATGAAAGAAAGAAAGAAGTGAAGTGTATCCTTGGCAACCCACTCCAGTGTTCTTGCCTGGAGAATCCCAGGGACGGGGGAGCCTGGTGGGCTGCCGTCCATGGGGTCGCAGAGAGTCGGACACGACTGAAGTGACTTAGCAGTAGTAGCAGCAGCATCCTAGGAATACAGGCAAACACATATTTTTGTTGTAGTTCCAGCACACCAACAATTTGGTGCCCTTCTCAAAAAAAAAATTCCTGAGTAAAAACAGACTATTGTACTGCATGGTGCTGGGTGACAGTGATGTCTGATTCCGGAAAAAAATAAAAAACATCCTTAAAGTGGCTTACTCAAGTTTGATGGATTTAGTAAATATCTCAGGATAATCAAGCCCTTTATTTACTTCTTAACACCAAATGACATCATCCAGGTCCTAAAGTTACTTTAAATGACACATGAGATGGTGTCTTTGTCAGTCCCCTTGGGATTGAGTTTCATGGTTTAATCAGACTCACCATTAACGATCTTCTCCTGGACAGAAATGGAGCTAATATAGTGTGATGAGAGAGTGTTGGCCAGTGGCTCAACCAGCTCTGCAAGTCTGCACATGTGGATTCTATTTTCAAACCTATGATTGATTTACTTTCTGACCATGGCAAACCACTCCATTCTCCCATATGATGCTTATCAACAAATGGTGTCTGCTCAACTCATTTATTGAGAAAATATAACCGCATTTCAAAAATTGGAGATTTCCCATGACTAATTTTAGTTTTTTTTTTACCACATTGTTATTCTCCATGTGTGATTTACTACCTGATCAAAATAGAGTTATTTTGGGATAGGGATTTAAAATTTTAGGAATTCATTATTTTCTTTTAATAAAGATATCGACCTTTGTAGATAATTTGATATTTCTCTTATCTCAATTTACATGTCATTTACAATCTCTACTGTAAAAAAAATACCTTTTGAGGATGCATTCTTTTTAAATGTTCTCCAATTGGTTCTTTACAGATTGTAAACTACTTAGAGAGGAATGGGTATTGAACAAATATTTGTTGATTTGACATACTGACTTGAACTTGATGCAATAATCATCAGTTTCACATATTCATATGCAGTGGTGTGTGTGTGTGTAATCTCCAAATGCAAACCACTAGAAGGAAGGACTATTCACTTGGGATTCATTTTTCTTTTGATGTTAAACAAATTTGAGCCAGCTTGTGAGCTTGTGATGGGAGAAATGGTATGGGCTGTGAAAAATAATTACAGCTTCTAAACTACTGCTGTACCTTACACTCATGAGTTAGGACAGATGACTTAAAGGGAGTAATTTTGTTATTTGAAAACTGATACTAGACAATAGGAGAGATCATATAAGACATTCTCATGTGTAAATTTTCCGTAAATTTTTAAAAATCTGTATGTGGATTTATGTTCAGAGTTATGTTATACTTACTCATCTCCGTGTTATGGAACACACTAAATATCAGCATTGTCTATTCCTTAAAGGATTGAAGAAGAAAAGTTACCTGGGAAATTATCTAAGACTGACACTGCATGGAATATTAACCCATAGCAATTTGTTTCCATGGGTAATTGTTTGCTCAGTGTTCTCTTTTCTAGGATCACTTTGGTGTTGTTATTTTGTTTTTGTTTTTTAGTTAATTATGTAGTAGTGTTAGTCGCTCAGTGTCTGACTCTGTAATGCCATGGACTGTAGCCCACCAGGCTCCTCTGTCTGTGGAATTCTCTAGGCAAGAGTACTGGAGTGGGTTGCCGTTTCCTTCTTCAAGTTAATTATGTACTTTGGCTTTTATTGCAGAAAATCTTCCATTTCTTCTGTTTTTGCATTCATTTACCTTTACTTTTGCAAAATAGGGCACTAAAAATGGTTTACCTCTGTGTCTGTGCCTTTTTACTTTCCAGGTTTTATGATTGTGTAACTATGTTTTGTTTCTTTATATACATTATTTTATCTAAAAAATTTGGTTCTTCACTGTATTTTTTCTATTTGTTAATGTATTGCTGCTTTTAACTCTATTTGTTCCCTTTGTTAATCTTCTGTTAGGTTTATTTTGTGATCTATTTTGTTGTATTAAATGTTTACTCTTCTGCATTATTATATATCAAATTAAGTAGCATTAATCTGTAAAGCTCTAAATTTTTCATCTAAGACCTAAGTTTAGCTCTTATCATATATTTTGTGTATGTGGTGATTTCATTTTGGATATTGTTTGTCTATTCTGAATATTAAGTATATTCACAAACACAAATATATTCCTCTCTCTATATATATATATATATGAGAATGTTATCCAAAATATACTATTTTGGGGAAATGTTATAAAATAACAAGAAGTCTTACTTTAGTGCCACAATATTTTTTCATACATATATTTGGATCAATCTTATTTACAACTATGTACAATTATAATGTTTTGTTTATCTACCTGTTTTATCTGGGATTATAGGATTTCTTGAGTTACCCTCTTATTTGTCCTGTTTCTATAGATTTGTCTTTGAAAATCTGCCATTCTTGTTTGATATATAGTTGACCCTTGAACAATATGTAGATTAAGAGCACTGACCTTCTGCACAGTAAAAAATCTGTGTATAACTTAGGCAGCCCTCTGTATCCATTCGAAGATTCAACCAACTGCGGCTGCTGCTGCTGCTGCTAAGTCGCTTCAGTCGTGTCCGACTCTGTGCGACCCCATAGACGGCAGCCCACCAGGCTCCCCCGTCCCTGGGATTCTCCAGGCAAGAACACTGGAATGGGTTGCCAGTTCCTTCTCCAGTGCATGAAAGTGAAAAGTGAAAGTGAAGTCGCTCAGTCGTGTCCGACCCTCAGCGACGCCATGGACTGCAGCCTTCCAGGCTCCTCCGCCTATGGGATTTTCCAGGCAAGAGTAGTGGAGTGGGGTGCCATTGCCTTCTCCAATGCATAAAAGTGAAAGTGAAGTCGCTCAGTTGTGTCCGACTCTTAGCGACCCCATGGACTGCAGCCCACCAGGCTCCTCCGCCCCTGGGATTCTCCAGGCAAGAGCACTGGAGTGGGGTGCCATTGCAGTACTATAGTGTTTACCATTGAAAAAAAGTCTGTGAATAAGTGTAAGTGGACTTTGCAATTCAAATCTGTATTGTCAAGGGTCAACTGTATTAAATGATTCATTCTCTAGTTCAGTAACATTAGGGACATCTCCTAGAAGTTTAGTTTTAATTCTGTGCCCAATATAAACTATCTTTAGCTGTTGTTCCCCTCCCCCCCTCCACCAGGCTTCCCTGGTGGCTCAGACAGCAAAGAATCTGCCTGCAAAGCTGAAGACCCAGATTCAATCCCTGGGTCAAGAAGATCCCCTGGAGAAAGGAATGGCTACCCACGCCAGTGTTGTTGCCTGGGAAATCCCTTGGACAGAGGAGCCTGGCAGGCTATAGTCCATGGGGTTGCAAAGAGTTGGACATAGCTGAGTGACTAACACTTTTACTAACTACTTTCTATGTCTTTTTTTAATGTCATTATTTTAGGTTTTAGATATGCATATTTATTTATTTTTTCCCTAATAGTCACTTATTTGTTCATTCTGTAATGATATGTTTTGATTCTCAATTTGTTTTCCTAATTCCACCATTTCAACATATGTCTGTCTGAGGTTTCATTATCTTAATGTTGATTTAATTTTTGTTTTATTGATTTCATCTTTCTTAGTATATCATCTCGGAGAAGGCAATGGCACCCCACTCCAGTACTTTTACCTAGAAAATCCCATGGATGGAGGAGCCTGGGAGGCTGCAGTCCATGGGGTCGCTAGAGTCGGACACGACTAAGCGAATTCACTTTCACTTTTCACTTTCATGCACTGGAGAAGGCAATGGCAACCCACTCCAGTGTTCTTGCCTGGAGAATCCCAGGGACGGGGAAGCCTGGTGGGCTGCCGTCTATGGGGTCGCACAGAGTCGGACACGACTGAAGTGACTTAGCAGTAGTATATCATCTGAATTTGAAAGTATTTTTAAAGAAAATCTTTTTCAGTATTTGTGTAAATTCCATAAGAAATGTTTTTAAGCTTGTATTGCATTTTATCGTCTTAAATTATGGTGGCATTTTTTTTCCATAGTAGTCAGTGTTTTTCTTTCCATCTTTCCAATATTTAATGTGGGTAGTTATGTCTGAATATTTTTCTTCAGATATAGTTTATATAATTCCCTGTGATTCTTTTACTTTTTTATCTGAATTCTTTTGGTGTTCACCCCAGACTATTATGAAATTTGAGGGCTGATTATTTTTTGCTTTGTGTTCTGTCTGTATTTTTGTGCTCTTATTTTAGATAGGAGGCATGGATTCATCAGGAGAGGCTATGTGTTGATATGATCAGTACATTTGTTCTCTGATTTTTTTTTTTATTAAAAGTTTCATACCATCTACTTACAGGGTTCTCCTAGGGCAACAGGAGATACATTTGAATATTGAAGTCAAATTATGAAGATGCCGTCTCTCAAGGACTCAATCAGAGGAGCTGAGTTCTGCACTTCTGCCAAACTTTCCCCAGCAGCTCTCCACCTCCTTTCTTAGCCAGAGGACAGAAAACTAGACAAATTTTGTAGAACTCAAATAGAGCTTCCTGTGAGGCCCTTCCCTTGGGTTCTTACACAACCTCAGAGATTCTCGTGTAAGTTACTTTCTCTCTTGTGTTTCTGTCTGAAAAATTCCATCTTTATTGTTGTTGCCTCCCTGCCCTTCTACCTGTAAGAAGACAAACTCATTCATCTTCAGTGAATAATTCTTATGATGATGATGACATTTGCCTTTTCTTCTCTTTAGCCATCTGTCTGCAGATAAAATTAATTATTCTGGAAGTGAGGTTTGCCAATTATTTAACCTGAAGTAATCCCATTTTCCACAGCTCAATCAAAGTTCTGGGAGGTAGGTAAAACTTCTGAAACAAATGTTCTTCATATCAACTATGATCAGTCCACCAGAATACTCATTTTCTTCTAAAAATATTCATTTTTACCTTTTGTGGCTCCATAATGATGATGAGATATGCAAATTTTATAAAAAATTTTTATTTTTTTAAATTTTAATAGTTCTATTCCCTGTGATTTCTACAACTAAAGACAAGGCTATTTCTTTAGCATTGCCACACTAATTTGTCCTGGTCAAGCCAAAATATCATTTTAGTTCATGTGGTATTTAATTGTGAACAGCAATGGCTGGAGGATTTTAAGGGTCACTAGGTCCAGATGTTTGGTCATTAGTCACCACCATATAACCCACCTTCAATATAATAAATATGGATAAAATAAGGAAACACTTCAGCCGTCAACAAGATTAGTGTTCAAGACTAATAGGAGCCTGATTTTTGCTTTTTAACTTTGTTAACATTTAACCCTTTGAGGGCAGAGGATTTCACTTGAAGTAAATCTCTCCTCGCACACTCTGCTCTTATTTACTGAAGTTTATATACGTTCATTAATGACACGTCCATTCACCAAAGAAGTGCAGGCATGCTTTTAAGTACTTTAATACTTAACATCACACTTCATATCTTTTTCTTAACAACATATTGGAATGTTTAAGAAGGTGGTTTTGTTGGACAGTCAAGTAATTGTCTGATAAAGTGACCTATGTCTGTGGCTATGAGCAGCCTTTTTAGAAGAATTTATTGGACGTACTTGGCTGATCTGGACTCCCACAAACAATAGAGATCCTTTCAAAACCTTCTTTGTATGTTTACTTGTCTTTTTCGTATTTGTATAGAATGAATACCAAATATATTATTTGTTTTTATTTATAATGTATTGAATAGTATTTCTCACCTACTGCAGTAGAAGTAAAAATGTGCAACCATATGTTGCAGACCTTGGATTCTAGCTGCCCTGGAAATCAGCAGGTTTCCCTGCAGAAAATTGGGAATAATAGTACTAATCAGGTAGAGTTGTTGTTTGGTTTTAATTTTACATAAGTAATCTTTCAATTAATGTTAATTCTGTCTTTCTTATTTGCATAGATGTCATGCAATATTCTGACATATATACTTGCGAATCAAATATCTACTAGGAAAAGTAGATGAGAATGTTGTCCACAAGGTCAAAGTATCCAGATTGGATACTTTTGCTGATATTTTGCTGGCATTTTGGCATTATGTACTTCTTACAATATCTATTATTTTATATCTAGCCCTTTTATAAAAATTCTTATACTATATTATCAGATTAGGTATCTTGTTGATTCCATATTAGGGTAAGTTTTTCTTCCTGTCAAATCAATCCTCATTCTGTACTATTAATATGTTGCTTAAATTCTAGCTTTATATTAAAAAGACTTAAAAAAAAGAAAACAAAGAAAAATATATCCCTCTGGCTAGTTGATTCAGTTTATTAGCATGTATTTTTAATAAAGACAAGATGGCGATAGTGATACCCCCCTTGAGTACAGATTATTTTTGTTCTATTCCACTGCTCCTTAACCCTAGGGCTGGCCCTGGTAAAATCATAGCTTGCCTTCCCCAGGACTTTGAACCCCTTTTTCCACTTGTCACAGGAACAAAGTGGCAAAACTCCAGGTAAAAATAATAATTGTTCAACTGAGGAAAGCAGTGGGAAAACAACGGATCATCTAGTCCAACCAAGAAGTGGCGGTCCATTGATTCAATTGCAAAACAGTCTCAGAAATTCTTCCTCTTTTTATGAATTGTATGCTTTTCTGTTTCCTGCTCTCGCTACTCCTGCTTCCTCTTTTCTCTCTTTCTAAAATTTATTCATTCCTCTGTTCTAAACATTAAGAAGATTAATTACATTCCATATGGTCTATCCTCACATTCCATTTTTTTGAAGACAAAAAGCAAGCAGTTTATTTATATACCAATTTTGTGATCATAAAAAGACATTTTTATATCCACCTATGTAATAACTATCTGAATTATTCACTTTTTAATGAAATATTTTAATTTTGAAAACTCAGTAAATAAACTTTTGGTTTTATTTACTTAGTTAAATGTTAACTTACCCATAACCTTTATTTTTCAAGATGAATTCTCAATCAAAATATATGAAGTGGCTACATTTAGCATGTGTGTGCAGCACAGGCATGAATAACTATTATTGAATAACTTTATGTTGTTCACACCAGTATATACATATGTACACCTAAATATGCAAATAAATATGTGTATTTGGATGCATTTACTCCTGAAAAATCTAGAAATATGCTTTACAATTCTTATATCTATCCCTATGAATCTGGGAACAGTATCACAATTTATGTCATACACTGGTATGAAGCTATGGAGAAAATATCCAATTTCTTTTTCAAATGTCAACCAAACACTTTACAGACTTTTCCCCTCCATCCCCTCCTGTAACTCCTTTAGTTAAATTAGCACAGCTGTCTAAAAACTCAGATGTAAAGCCTTCAAACGTTTTCTTGGTTTTAGAACAGATGCCTCAGGAGACTTTCCACCAGGCAGGGTACTTTGGATTAGCACAGCCTGCTTTCCTACTACATTCTTTAAACATAACTGACAGTCCCAAAATAAGAGGAGGACAGTTTATTTTTAGGATGTGTATGGAATTTAAAGAGAGAGCAGTTTTTACCATACCAGTATGAATGAGACCAGCATAGGTTTTTTAGGAAACAAGTTCACACCATTTCAATGAACAGTAAGAGGTCAGATAAGATACTTAAAGGTGGCAGGCTTCTATTACTGAAATGGATGCTTGCAAAATGAGAAGAAAGGTTTGATGGTGAAGACAGTTAGCGTGTCGGCTTAGCAGAGCTATCACTCCAGGCGTGATTCTGTGCTAAGGATACTTGACATATGATGGCATTCCTGAGTGTGCACGCTATGATCTGGTTTTATTGGAACACACACATCAATAGAAGCCATGTTTATTCATTAGGCAGAAATGAGACATCATGAGATCTGAGACAGAATCTGCTACCCCTCAAGAGAAGACTAGGTTTAGCAAAGAATGGAGCACCTGCTTCTTCTCACCAAGTGAGATTTAAGGATTTTTTTTCCTCTTAACACTGAACTGAGGAAGTAGACTTTGATAATATAAGAAAATTAGAAAACACAAGTCCAAAATGAAAGGTAAAGTTACGTCACAAATTATAGAGAGCTGACTCACGAAAAATAAATAGGAAGTACGAGCAAAACAAAAATAATTCTCTTGCACTCCTCCAGTTATATGTGTGTTTGGTGGGGGGGAATGAGTCTGAGTATAAACCTGTGTTTTGGGCTGCAATGCTGTTCCTTTTCCACCAAGGAATTTTCCATCATGAAATAGTAGCTTTTGTATACTGCATTCTAGCTTCTGACTTACATTATACAGACACTGATTATGCTAATAGTGTTATTCAAATAATGAGACACTTTACTACACAGTGAAGACCAACAATTCCCACACAAACAACCTGCACATCTATTTTCACTTTATTATTTTAATAACAAAGTACACATTTTTAAAGAAACCTTTTTATTCTGTATTGGAATATAGCTGATTAACAATGTTGCAGTAATTTCAGGTAAAGAGCAAAGGGATTCAGCCATATATATACATGTATCCATTCCCCCCAAAATTCCCCTCCCATCCAGGCTGCCACATAACACTGATCAGAGGTCTATGTGCTATATAGTAGGTCCTTGTTGATTATCCATTTTAAATATGGCAGTGCCAAAGTGCACATTTTAATACATGTGAGGCAAAAATGCACCTAATTATGACTTTTCTAATTTTATATTTTAGAAAGTTATGAAAGATAGAATAATTTTATTTAAAGAAACAAAATGGTAGACCCTCAACAACAAAATAATTATATATACGGTAAAGGTAAAAAGAAAAATATAAAATAGATAAGAGATACAATGCTTGCTGAGTATTTAATATGGGCCAGTTGAATTTTGATTTCTGATCCAACATGGCAACAGCTTGGTAGTCATAATTCACATCCAGGCATGAGAAATGCTAAACGAACTGAAAATCAAGAAATCTTAGGTACATCAGCGAACTGAGGCTGTAGCTCTGTTACTCTGACCACTAGAAAGACAGACAGGCAGATACAGAGAATCACTACTTAACCTGAAGTAGGCTCACTGGAGCAGAATCTGTAATGGAGCTAGTATCAATAGGAAGACTCTAAGCTATGATTAATGAATTGCTGGAGACACAGTGAGATTTAAAAACTCAGAGTTGGGGGCTTCCCTGGTGGTCCAGTGGTTAAGAGTCCACCTTGCACTGCAGAGGACACTGGTTCCATCCCTGATCCGGGAAGAACACACAGGTCTTGGAACAACTAAGTCCGCGCACCACCAAATACTGAACCTGCATTCTAGAGCCCATGAGCTGCAATCACTGAAGCCTGTGTGCCTAGTTTTGTGCTCTTCAACTAAAGAAGCCACCAAAATGAGAAGCCCATGCACCACAACAGAGCAAGCCCCACTCGCCTCAACTAGAGATAGCCCACATGTAGCAACAAAGACCCAGCACAGCAAAAAAAATGATAATAATAATACTAACTAAAATAAATAAATAGAAACTAATCTTCATTAAAAAAAAATCAGGGGTGGCACATTCTTGGTGGGAGAGGGGCACGCTTTCATGATTTTTACTCCCAGTTGCACTATCAAATTCTGTGAAGATTTGAGAAAAAGTACTTCATGTTTGTAGCAGGGGGCAGGAAAAAGTAATCTTTCTAATATATTTTCAGAGTTCTCTGCTCCTGGCCCCAAGGAAACTATTTACCAAAGTCTAATTGATTGAGGTTCTATCGGAGGCTACCCACCTGGAGGAAAATACCCAACTCAAGCCTCATCTAGCCTTTGACATTAGAGAAGGGAAATACCCAACTGAGACTCACTTTAAAAAAAAAAGAGAGACTTAATTATGGTACTAGAGATAACTTTTCTTCCCCTACACCTTACTACCATATCAACAGGGTTCCTGTATAATAGCAAGAACACAGCTAAAAGAAGTTGAAACCTCAGACACTATTAAGAAGTCTCTAAGAAAACTCAGAATCACAGGAGAGACAAAAACATAGACAGTAAATGAAATGTTAGTCTCTGAAACTATGGATACAGCAAGCATACACACAACCTAAGCCCTGGACAGAAAGATATAAAATCTCATACTAAACGTCAAGCTACCTCATTTCTTTTGCCTGATAGTCATGTCTAGCTTTCAACAAGAAAATCACAAGGCCTGGTAAAGATAAAAATACACTCTGAGAGGCAAAGTAAGTGTCAGAACCAAAGCCAGATATAATGGAGATTTTTAAATTATCACACTAGGAATTTTAAGTAACGATGATTAATATTCCAGGGGCTGGAAAAAGCAGACAACATGCAGGACCAAATAGGTACTGTAAGCCAAGAGATAAAACTTCTAAGAAAAAATCAAAAGGAAATAGTAGTGATCACAAGATGAACAGGAAAAAGAATGTCTTTGGTGGCAATCTCATCAGAAGATTGTACATACCTGTGGAAAGAATCAGTGTTTAAAGATATGTCAACAGAAACCTCGGAAAATGACATATAAAAAAAGATAAAGAAAAAAAAGCTAGCCCCAGGCAAGGCTTCAAAGATTGTGGCCCCAGCAGTCATCTTTCCTGCAACTTCATGAGAGACCCTCATCAGAACCTCTCAGCTAAGCAGCTCTCATAGATCAACATTGCTTCTTCAACTCCCAGTAAGTCTTTCCCAAAGATAATTTCCACTGGTTTTGTTTGAGCTATTTATTTAGGTGCTTGTGCGTTTTACTTGTGATTTGAATTTGCCTTTTGGATATACAATTCCCCAATTAAGTTAACATCCATCTTCTGGAAAATCACTTGCAAACAAGGTCATTATTAAAGAAAAAGAATCAGAATTTGAAAAAAAAAAAAAAAGAAAATGATGGAACAGACTATCCAACAATTGATGAATGATTATAAAAATTGTAACATGTGTATAATGGGAATACCAAAAGAAGAAGAAAGAAAAAGTAGAAGAAAATTTTGAAAAAATAAATGGCTGAGAATTTTCCAAAATTAATGATAGTCCCCTAATCACAGATACAGGGGAAGCTCAAGAAACACCAGACAGGAAGAATGCTAGAAATTCTATATCTGAGCTCATCATATTCAAATTTTAAAAATCAAAGAGTAAAACTTGATAGAAGCCCAAAGAGGAGAAAACTGCACTATCTACAGAGAAAGAGAGATAAGAATTGCACTGGACTTCTCTTCAGAAACTGTGCAAGTAAGATGAGAAATGGAATGGAACATTTAAGATGTTAAGAGAGGGAAAAAATGCCACCCTAAAATTCTGAATCCAACAAAATTATCCTTCAAAGGAAAGGAGAGTGCTTCGGTGATTATGGTGTGTCTGTGTTGGTTCACCACCATAACAAGCATACCACTCTAGCAAGAGATATTGATGGTGGGGGAGGTTATGCATGTGTGAACAGAGAGTATTTGGGAAATGTCTGTACCTTCACCTCAGTTTTGCTTTGAACCTGTGACTGCTAAAAAATAAAGTCTTTGAAAACATTGCATTTTTATATTTAGAAAAAAGGGAAGCAGAAATACTTTCTCAAACAAACAAAAATTCAGAGACTGTTGCCACTGGATTTGCCTTGCAAGAAATATTAAAAGAAGTTCTTCAAAAAGAAGGCAAATTATACAGATCAGAAACTCAAATCTACATGAAGAAAGGAAGAGTATGAGAGAAGGATAAGCGAAGGTAAAATACCTTATTTTTCTATTCCTAATTGATCTAATAGATAACAGTTTGTTCAAAATAATGACAACAACATATTTGGTGATTATAGCTTGTGGATAGGTGAAATGAATGATAGCTATGGCTTAAGGGAAGGGAATATTCTGTTATAGGTACTTGCACTGGGGCTTCCCTGATAACTCAGCTGGTAAAGAATGTGCCTGCAATGGAGGAGACCCTGATTCGATTCCTGGGTTGGGAAGATCCCCTGGAGGAAGGCTCCAGTAATCCCCACTCCAGTAATCCTGCCTGGAGAATCCCCATGGACAGAGGAGCCTGGTGAGCTACAGTCCATGGGGTCACAAAGAGTCGGACATGACTGAGCAACTAAGCGCAGCACTCAGCACAGGTTCTCTCATTACCCATTGGGAAATATAGTATTTGCACATGAATTTGGATTAGTTGTAAATGTGTATTGCAAACTGTAGGCAAATATGGATCAGTCATTTGACATGGTTTAGCTCCCATGATTCCTTCAACTCTGTAGTAAATACTGGTATTCTATTACAGATGTGAAAATTAAACATAGTTTGCAAAAGCAAACTAAATATTTTGTAGATGAGAAAACCAAGACTCATAGAAATTAGTTAAATCACATTAAGAGGACTCACAATTTTAACCCATTTCCATCACCTTTCAAATCTTATAATTTCTACACAGTTCATGATGCTTCTCCTTTGTGAGCCATCTTTAAAAGATCAAGGAGCAAATTCATAATTAAATTATAAAAACAAAGCAAAAAAATAATATTTTTCTTAAAATTTATATCAATATAAGACATATGTTTGGAAGTAGTAAATCTATTTGTCACGTTAAATAAAGGGTAATAATGGAAAATACATATCCAAAGAAGTCTCAATTTTTTTACATTCCTGAGACAGTACTATCATCAACCAACTTAAAGATATATGTATTGTCAATACATATGTCAATACACAGGATGTCTTCCTATGTCCTAGAGAGGCGTCCAAATCTTATCTCCCAACGCAATTCAACGGTTTATTTATTCCTTCAATAAATATTTATCCACCAGGTGCAGCATGCCTTAAACAAGAAGATGCTCTGACGTTTCTGTGCCAGAACAGCTCTCATCATTAGAAAGTCCTTTATTACATTGTACGAAAAGCTGCCTCATTAGTCCTAATCCTGTTTTTCAAATAACCATTACATTTTCCACACAGTAGTCTTAGACATATTTGAAGTATGTCTCATGACTTGTCTGGACTAAACATTATGGTGTTTGTCCTTTGTGTGGAGAAAAGTCACAACTTGCATTCTTCTAGAGGCTACCCTGAGGAACAGAGGCTACCCTGAGGAACAGTGGCTACCCTGAGGAACAGAGGCTACCCTGAGGAACAGTGGCTACCCTGAGGAACAGAGGCTACCCTGAAGAGCAGAGGCTACCCTGAGGGACAGAGGCTACCCTGAGGGACAGCGGCTACCCTGAGGAGCAGAGGCTACCCTGAGGAGCAGAGGCTACCCTGAGGAACAGTGGCTACCCTGAGGAGCAGAGGCTACCCTGAGGAGCAGAGGCTACCCTGAGGAACAGAGGCTACCCTGAGGAGCAGAGGCTACCCTGAGGAACAGTGGCTACCCTGAGGAGCAGAGGCTACCCTGAGGAACAGAGGCTACCCTGAGGGACAGAGGCTACCCTGAGGGACAGAGGCTACCCTGAGGAATGGAGGCTACCCTGAGGGACGGAGGCTACCCTGAGGAACAGAGGCTACCCTGAGGAGCAGAGGCTACCCTGAGGAGCAGAAGCTACCCTGAGGAGCAGAGGCTACCCTGAGGAGCAGAAGCTACCCTGAGGGACAGAGGCTACCCTGAGGAACAGAGGCTACCCTGAGGAGCAGAGGCTACCCTGAGGGACAGAGGCTACCCTGAGGAGCAGAGGCTACCCTGAGGGACGGAGGCTACCCTGAGGAACGGAGGCTACCCTGAGGAGCAGAGGCTACCCTGAGGAACAGAGGCTACCCTGAGGAGCAGAGGCTACCCTGAGGAGCAGAGGCTACCCTGAGGAACAGTACCATGTGTGCAGAATATTTTTCTTGGCCCATTACATAGCTAAAAAAATAAGCTGCCGAGATTAAAAATCAGAAGATAATAGACACTAATAAATATATCTCACATTTTGGTAAATACTTGAAGATCCCAAGATCAAAGACCCTTGGAGTGGTAGCCCCTCAACGGGTCATGCACTACCCATCTCACCATATGCTTTGCCTGTTCTAATTTCCTGAGGGTGGCCAAACGGCAGTTGCCGTTTAACATCTTGCTCCCTCTTTTTCTTTGTTCCTCTCCACCCTTTTTTCTCCTTCCTCCTTTTCTCCCTTCCTGCCTTCCTTTCTTCTTTCTTTCAGTTCTAGGTCCACTTAACTTCTTTACAATACATACCTGGTACCTTAAAAGCAATTAAATTTGTTCCTAAATTGTATGTCACTAGCCCTCATAAAACTTTACATCCAGAACTAAGCACAATACAGCACTCTTATTATGATGCTATATTCTTATATGACAACTACATTATATTCCTAGGTGTCCAAAATTAGCTTATATTGAATTCACAGTCAAGAAAAATTCTCAAGGCTGAAGCAGTACTCTCTATGCAGCTGGAATTCCTTGCAAACCACCCGCAGGCTCAGTACTTCCTTACATCCTAGAGGGATACTTGGAGCTCTAGCTAACTATCAGACTAAACAGAAGTCACCCCTGCAATCACCCACAGCTATGTTCAGATAACTCAGCTTTTACCTTATTCTCACTTGAATCTCTATTCTAATAACTGAGTCACTGCATATTTATTTACCTGTGCAGAAGCTCCTGCTTGGAACCTTGCCATTCCAAAACATGTGCCTGGACCCTAAGCCCTAGCACAATAACTGATGCTATTACTGCCTTTAGACAAATGGTAAGTTGCTTGTATCTCACAAAGAATCTGGCTGTTGTGTTTCCCTGCTATCCCAGCATCCTCATTTGTAATTGTTCCTGTACTACCTGTTGTATTGATTTGTGTGCTTCTGCTTAGGCTCTGGATCCCTTAGTGTCAACTCCATGAGAACACAGGGCCAAATTCAGGTCCCACTCCTGGTGATCTACATGATCTGCTAAGCATTGATAAGTCACAGCTACTTTCATCTTTTTTAATGTAAATAGTAGTTCACTGAGTGTTGTGTAACAGTTTGAATTATTTTTAGTCTTAATAATAGTATTTACTACCCATATAATTGATGATGTAAGTTTGTGACCATTTTTAAATTAGCTTAGAGTTATAGTCCCAAAACATTCACAAAGGGCCTTTAGAGTGTTCATGTTTTCTGTTTGTTCTTTCCTTTTGGTTGCTCCATGTTGCTTGTTTTAGCAATAAACTGTAAGTTATAGTTCACTTTTTGAACCTCAGTATAGAAAACCCAGGTGCTGCTAGTGGTAAAGAACATAAGAGATACAGGTTCAGGCCCTTTGTTGGGGAGATCCCCTGAAGGAAGTCATGGCAACCCACTCTAGTATACTTGTCTGGAGAATCCCATGGACAGAGGAGCCTGGAAGGCTGTAGTCCAAAGGATCACAAAGAGTCAGACGCAACTGAAGTGACTTAGTACATAGAAGACCCTGAGCTTCCCAGGTGGTGCTAGTGGTAAAGAACCCACCTGCCAATGCAGGAGACATGAGAGACCCAGGATCTACCCCTGGGTTGGGAAGATCCCCTGGAGGAAATGGCAACACACTCCAATAGTCTTATCTGGGAAATACAATGGACAGAGGAGCCTGGCAGGCTACAGTTCATGGGGTCGAAATAACTTGACACAACTTAGCAACTAAACAACAAAAATAGAACTTCATTGGTGTCCCTACTACATTTGCCTAGTTAGATACATCATTTCATTTCATGTTTAAACACCTTTTCAACTGTAAGTTACACATATGCATTCTAGTTTTAAAGCTTCTGAAAAAAATTATAATTATCCCCTTATATCTACTAAGTAACTAAAGCAAACTTTGGACAAGTCAAGTGTAGAGACTTGCAGCTCTTTTATATAGAAAATTCTCTGAGTTAATATGTTCCATAATTTACTAAGTCTTTAGTAACTCTATGAGTTTTAGCCCTTCCCTTCTTGCTACTATAACACTGATGTTGTAGTAGTTGGAAAATATTCAACAAATAAGTGTGTATTCTAGCATTTAAAATTCATAGTTAAAATTTCTTTTTCGTTGGTAAAATACAAATATTTCAGGTAGAAATAGTAGGTATCTGATATAAAAGATATAAGTAAATATTTGAGTGTAGAATCTGCAGAACTTGGGCTAATTCAAAGTGAATTTTAAAAAAGGGGAGGCAGAATCTGTGTTGTGTGTGATGGAGTATATGCAGCACTGCAGCTGACAGAGGATGGAACTTAGGAAGAGGTAACTACAACAGTAAATGGTATTGTAGATGTGTGGTGTGTCAGGTACCAGTGGGATATCCAGACATGGATGCAGAAAGCATAGATAGATATGTTAATCTGGAGCTCTAGAAACTCTAGAGAGGAGAAAAAGATTTGGAGTTCATTAGTAAAACAGGCTGGAGAAGGCAATGGCACCCCACTCCAGTACTCTTGCCTGGAAAATCCCATGGACGGAGGAGCCTGGGAAGCTGCAGTCCATGGAGTCGCTAAGAATCGGACACGACTGAGTGACTTCACTTTCACTTTTCACTTTCATGCATTGGAGAAGGAAATGGCAACCCACTCCAGTTTCTTGCCTGGAGAATCCCAGGGACGGGGGAGCCTGGTGGGCTGCTGTCTATGGGGTCACACAGAGTCGGACACCACTGAAGTGACTTAGCAGCAGCAGCAGTAAACAGGTATGGTGTGACACCATAGGGAATGATGTACTTGCTCAAGAAAAACATGTAGATGAGAAAGAGGAGCATGCAGAAGAAAGAATCATAGGAGAGACATCTATGGGAGACATCACAAGACTTGGTTAAATTGTGACATTAACTACCCAACTGGAAAGATAATATTTTAAAAAACTAAACAGCTTCCTCCAAACTCCATACAACTCCACATGAGGTACTAAATTCAAATGATTCACAGAGAAGTTTCACAAACATTAAAATTTTCCAAAGCATACACCAGTGGATTTCAACCATGGAGCAGTTTTTTTTTGCGAGGAGACATTCATCATTTTGGGCGACATTTTTGATTGTCACAACTGGGAAAGGGACTGGTGTAAGGAGAGTATTCTATTGGCCTCTAGGAGGAATAGGTCAGTTCACTTCAGTCACTGAGTCATGTCCAACTCTTTGCAGCCCCATGGACTACAGCACAAGCTTTCCTGTCCATCACCAACTCCTGGAGTTTGTCCATACTCATGTCTATCGAGTTGGTGATGCCATCCAACCATCTCATCCTCTGTCATCCCCTTCTTCTCCTGCCTTCAGTCTTCCCAGGATCAGGGTCTTTTCAAATGAGTCACTTTTCTCATCAGGTAGCCAAAGTATTGGAGTTTCAGCTTCAGCATTAGTCCTTCCAATGTATATTCAGGACTTTTTTTCCTTTAGGATGGACTGGTTTGATCTCCTTGCAGTCCAAGGGACTCTCAAGAGTCTTCTCCAACACCACAGTTCAAAAACATCAATTCTTCTGTGCTCAGCTTTCTTTATAGACCAGCGCCCACATCCATACATAGCTACTGGAAAAAGCATAGCTTTGCCTAGACGGACCTTTGTTGGCTAGGTAATGTCTCTGCTTTTTAATATGCTGTCTAAGTTGGTCATACCTTTTCTTCCAAGAAGCAAGTGTCTTTTGATTTCATGGCTGCAGTCACCATCTGCAGTGATATTGGAGCCCAAGAAAATAGTCTGTCACTGTTTCCATTGTTTCCCATCTGTTTGCCATTAAGTGATGGGACCAGATGCCATGATCTTCATGTTTTGAATGGAGTTTTAAGGCAACTTTTCACTCTCCTCTTTCACTTTCATCAAGAGGCTCTTTAGTTCTTCTTCACTTTCTACCATAAGTGTGGTGTCATCTGCATATCTGAGGTTATTGGTATTTCTCCCAGCAATCTTGATTCCAACTTGTACTTCATCCAGTCCAGCATTTCACATGATGTACTCTGAATATAAGTTAAATAAGCAGGGTGACAATATACAGCCTTGATGAACTCCTTTTCCTATTTGGAACCAGTCTGTTGTTCCATGTCCAGTCTAACTGTTGCTTCTTGACCTGCATACAGATTTCTCAGGAAGCAGATCAGGTGGTCTGGTATTCCCCATCTCTTTCAGAATTTTCCACAGTTTATTGTGATCCACATAGTCAAAGGCTTTGGCATAGTCAATAAAGCAGAAGTAGATGTTTTTCTGGAACTCTCTTGCTTTTTCAATGATCCAGCAAATGTTGACAATTTGATCTTTGATCCCTCTACCTTTTCTAAATCCAGCTTAAACATCTGGAAATTCATGGTTCACTTAGTGTTGAAGCCTTGTTGGAGAATTTGAGCATTACTTTACTAGCGTGTGAGATGAGAGCAATTGTGTGGTAGTTTGAATATTCTTTGGCATTGTCTTTCTTTGGGATTGGAATGAAAACTTTTTCCAGTCCTGTGGCCACCGCTGAGTTTTCCAAATTTGCTGGCATATTGAGTGCAGCACTTTCACTGCATCATCTTTTAGGATTTGAAATAGCTCCACTGGAATTCCATCACCTCCACTAGCTTTGTTCATAGTGATGCTTCCTAAGGCCCACTTAACTTCACATTCCAGGATGTCTGCCTATAGGTGAGTGATCACACCATCGTGTTTATCTGGGTCGTGAAGATCTTTTTTGTATTGTTCTTCTGTGTATTGTTGCCACCTCTTTTTAATATCTTCTGCTTCTCTTAGGTCCATACCATTTCTGTCTTTTATTGTGCCCATCTTTACATGAAATTTTCCCTTGGTATCTGTAATTTTCTTGAAGAGATGTCTAGTCTTTCCCATTTTATTCTTTTCCTGTATTTCTTTGCATTGATCACTGAGGAAGGCTTTCTTATCTCTCCTTGTTATTCTTTGAAACTCTACATTCAGATGGGTATATCTTTCCTTTTCTCCTTTGCCTTTAGCTTCCTTTCTTTTCTCAGCTATTTGTAAGGCCTCCTCAGACAACCATTTTGCCTTTTTGTATTTCTTTTTCTTGAGGATGGTCATATTCCAGTAGGAAAAGGAATAGGTCAAAATACCATTAAACATCCTACAGTATACAGGACTGTCTTACAGCAACAAATTATTAGCCCAAAATGTCAAGAGTGCCAAAGTTGAGAAATTCTGGAATAGAATAAAAAGTTGCAAAATGCCAAAAGCTTATTCTTGGTTTATATTTGAAGAGAAAAGAAATTTGAACTATCAAAGATAGTTGTGATAAAATTATCAATAAAGCTTGCTTCCAATGGTTGATGCAGTTATACCAATAAAATACGAACAAGGCCTATGTTTTTATTAAAATAATGCACATGACAGAGAAGGCTTTATTTCAGAAGTGCATGGCTGATTCAACAAAATCAAATCTGGCAATATTTAATATCAAAAATAATGGAGAAAAACTACATTTCAACATATCCCAAATAGTATTCAAAAAATTTAATATTTAATCCATATAAAAAATTATAATCCTATTCTAGTGAATGAAAGAAACTTTCTTAACTTGGTAAAAAGTATACATTAAAAATTTTAATATCTTATTCAATAGTGAACTACTAGAGTTACTTCTAATAGAATTAGGAAAAAGAAAAGCATGACATACATCACCATGTTGGATTATTCTCTATATTATAATAACATAAGAAAAGATATAATAATTTTTCAAATGGAATAGAGAAAGTAATCATTATATATTTTGAATGCTTAGAGAATTCAATAAAAATGAAAAATATTCAAATTACTGAAAATATAGAAAATTTTCTTAAAGCAAGATTAAAAAATAATTTAATACCAGAAATAATCAACTAGTCATCAAATTAAAACTGTTATTCTATTCACTCTAGTAATAATGATAATAAGCTTAAAATAGAGTCTACTTTGGCTTTTGGCTACCCACTGTCTCTTCCTCCTTTTCTGTACAGCAGACTCCTCATTCTATTGTGGGGATCTCGAGATGCCCATTACATGCTACTGTGTGGGTCCCCAGCTGGCCATCTGCTTTGTCTGAATCCATTATTTTTCTTTGCTTGTTTTTACCCTATAAAGGTTCAGTTGACTTGAAACGGTTTGTTAGAGTAGTTTTATTGCCCTCAACCAAAGAACTAAAAAACTAAGTATAAAGGACCAAAAGAAAGAAAAGTTCAATCACAAAAGAAAAGAACACATGAGCAATTAGGTGTGGGTTGCTCCTGGATAGAGAAACTCAATCAGTAAAGATTTAAGTTTTCTTCCAAAGTAATTATTATAATTCTCCGTAATTCTGATTCCACTGTAAGGGTGTGACTCAATTAATTTATTTGAAAAACAAGAAAATAGGACAACTTTACAACTATAGTTCAGTGGATCATCCCATCAGTTAAAAAAAAAAGAACAAATAAGCTCTGTTTGTTGTAGGAAGGAATAAGAATAAACACACGCATGAACAAACATAAAAGAAATTCTGTCAATAACTTCATAAATGATAAAATTCAAATTGAAGATTAGTAAAAAGTTATTCAAACAAGTTATATACCCCCCCCCTATTATAAACACACACTCACAGGCTCCAGTTTAATTAAAGGTGTAAATTTAAAGTATAGAACCATAAAAATTTAAGAAACATTTAAGAGACTATTTTCATCATCTTGGTGTAGAGAGGGTCTAAGTTTAGAAAAAAAGAAGCTTTGAACAAACACCATAAAGAAAAGAACAGATATATTTGTTTACATAAAACATAATAACAAAAGTTACTACACAGCAAAAGTCACCATAAACGAAGATTGGGAATTCATTTGACAAGTGAATATGTACTTTTCCTTATTAGTAATCCAAGAACTGCAATTTTAAACAGCTAGTCAAATTGAAAATGATCGAAAGACCTATTGAGAAGGAGGCTCCAAACACTGGATAGAGATAAGTATATTTCTGATGGGCAATTTGGTAAAGGACCTTAAATTATAGTGAAGTGAAAGTCAATCAGCCACGTCCAACTCTTTGTGACCCCATGGGCTATACAGCCCATGGAATTCTCCAGTCCAGAATACTGGAGTGGGTAGCCTTACCCTTCTCCAAGAGAACTTCCAAATCCAGGGATTGAACCCAGGTCTCCTGCATTGCAGGCGGATTAAGTGCACAGCAGTTTTGACTCACCAAATTTAATTCTAGGAATTTATTAAATAGAAATATTTTGACAAGCACAAAAAATATGATATATGTTTGATCCTTTGAGCATAGTAATAATAACTTGGAAACACCCTGATTGATCAACAATGGTGGATTATTCACACACACACACACACAAAATAAGCAAAACCATGCAGGGAAATATTTATTATACAGTCATTAAATATTCTGAATTATGACAAAGTAATAAACAGATGTTCATAAGACATCAAGTAATATAAAGCAGGTTACTATATTCAGTTTGTGTCTACACTATGGAGTATAATCCCAAAATATTAAGACAAAGTCTGGAAAAATATACATCTAATAATTAGAATGATCTCAAACTACCGCACAATTGCACTCATCTCACACGCTAGTAAAGTAATGCTCAAAATTTTCCAAGCCAGGCTTCAGCAATATGTGAACCGTGAACTTCCTGATGTTCAAGCTGGTTTTAGAAAAAGCAGAGGAACCAGAGATCAAATTGCCAACATCCGCTGGATCATGGAAAAAGCAAGAGAGTTTCAGAAAAACATCTATTTCTGCTTTATTGACTATGCCAAAGCCTTTGACTGTGTGGATCACAATAAACTGTGGAAAATTCTGAAAGAGATGGGAATACCAGACCACCTGATCTGCCTCTTGAGAAATCTGTATGCAGGTCAGGAAGCAATAGTTAGAACTGGACATGGAACAACAGACTGGTTCCAAATAGGAAAAGGAGTACATCAAGGCTGTATATTGTCACCCTGTTTATTTAAATTATATGCAGAGTACATCATGAGAAACGCTGGACTGGAAGAAACACAAGCTGGAATCAAGATTGCCAGGAGAAATATCAATAACCTCAGATATGCAGATGACACCACCCTTATGGCAGAAAGTGAAGAGGAACTCAAAAGCCTCTTGATGAAAGTGAAAGTGGAGAGTGAAAAAGTTGGCTAAAGCTCAGCATTCAGAAAACGAAGATCATGGCATCTGGTCCCACCACTTCATGGGAAATAGATGGGGAAACAGTGGAAACAGTGTCAGACTTGATTTTTCTGGGCTCCAAAATCACTGCAGATGGTGACTGTAGCCATGAAATTAAAAGACGCTTACTCCTTGGAAGGAAAGTTATGACCAACCTAGATAGCATATTCAAAAGCAGAGACATTACTTTGCCAACAAAGGTTCGTCTAGTCAAGGCTATGGTTTTTCCTGTGGTCATGTATAGATGTGAGAGTTAGACTGTGAAGAAAGCTGAGCGCCGAAGAATTGATTTCTTTTGAACTGTGGTGTTGGAGAAGACTCTTGCAAGTCCCTTGCACTGCAAGGAGATCCAACCAGTCCATTCTGAAGGACATCAGCCCTGGGATTTCTTTGGAAGGAATGATGCTAAAGCTGAAACTCCAGTACTTTGGCCACCTCATGGGAAGAGTTGACTCATTGGAAAAGACTCTGATGCTGGGAGGGATTGGGGGCAGGAGGAGAAGGGGATGACAGAGGATGAGATGGCTGGATGGCATCACTGACTCGATGGACATGAGTCTGAGTGAACTCCGGGAGTTGGTGATGGACAGGGAGGCCTGGCGTGCTGCGATTCATGGGGTCGAAAAGAGTCGGACACAACTGAGCGACTGATTTGATCTGATCTGATCTTATGGAAGATATGGAGAAGGTAATGGCACCCCACTCCAGCACTCTTGCCTGGAAAATCCCATGGACAGAGGAGCCTGGTGGCCTGCAGTCCATGGGGTTGCGAAGAGTCGGACACGGTTGAGCGACTTCCCTTTCACTTTTCACTTTCCTGAATTGGAGAAGGAAATGGCAACCCACTCCAGTATTCTTGCCTGGAGAATCCCAGGGACAGTGGAGCCTGTTGGGCTGCTGTCTATGGGGTCGCACAGAGTCGGACACGACTGAAGCAACTTAGCAGCAGCGTGGAAGATAAAAAATTTTAGATTTTTACCTCATATATATTTGTACTGCTTGAAGTTTTCACACAGATCAAATATTATTTTTATAATTGCAAAACATTAACATAAGATCAAATTTGAAAGAAAAGTTGGAGCAGAAATAAGTCATACATTTGGACTCAGTAATCTCACTTATTCTAGTTAATCCAAAGAAAATAGTTCAAAATAAGAAAAATCTACAGAACTAATTTATTTATAAACTATAAGTTATTAATTATAACTGTTAAATATTAAAAATAGCAAATGTGTACAACAATAAGAGAATATGCTATTTGATGTGAAATTGTGCATCCATTAAAAAGTAATTATGAACCTTTATAGGAACTTGACAGAGCATATTTAACAAAAATAACAAGTGAAAAAGCAAGATCTAAATTTTATATGTTTAATAAATATCCAAGTGTGTGCAATAGAAAATAGATTTAAATGGGCATTAAGTTTGATAGTATGTATGTATGTTTAAATTTTAAACTCTTAGCAATATTATTTAATTTTATTTCATGAAAATACTTAAAAATAAGTATGCTTTGTTTCTTTCCATTAAGTCTTCTTGGCTGTTTTAGTCAACTCCAGGAGGCAATCAATTTGTTTTGCCATTGATTCTTCACTGCTATTTCATATCATTTATCACAGTTTACTGGTTTTCAATCCTTTCAAATTTAATCATATATTCGTAAGTTCTATTTTTTCCCATTTTACTCACTAAATTCTAAGGAACATGAGGGCAACTATCCCATGTTTATTTATACTGTTTTCTAGTAAATATATTGTAAAGGTTCCACATTTACCCCTAAATTTTATTAACCTTTCAGAAAATAAAAGCTGCCCAGATATGAGAAATAGATCTATAAAAAAGATAAAGGGGGAGAGGACAACAGACAACACTTACACGGTCCTTCTTGGGTGCCAGGCACTGTTATAGCTCTTTACAAACATTAGCTCCTTCAATCCAGATTGTTCACCGTCGGAGCCACCAGGGAAGCTCAGTGAATCTATGAAGTAGGTACTGTTGACAAACTATTTTATAGATAAAGCTAAATGATAAAAAGTTAAGGACTACATACGTCCTGGATATGAACTTAGGCAGTCTGGACATACTGGCTGCAGAGTCTGCAATGCTTTGCCACTAGTGTTATCTAACATGACTCTTTGGTACTGTTATTAAATATGTCAACCAGCCAGTGGAGGACAGGGAAGACTGGCATGCTGCAGTTCATGGGGTCACAGAGTTGGACATGACTGAGAGACTGAACAACAAAATCAACTAATATCATGTGATATGCACTTTGAATAATTCATTTACAGAAAACTGTTGAATATACACATATGTGGTGCACATAGTATTGTCAATTGGAGGTTTTGGAGGTTTTTTGAGCATTTTATGTACTTACAGGAGTTGGTCTCAAGGAACCCACTAAAATCTATCTAAACTTTATCTTTGGTCTAATTAATAAAAAGTTCCTGGTAGGGGATTTGAGGGGAGAATGTATACATGTATACATATGGATGAGTCCCTTCGCTGTTCACCAGAAACTATCACAACATTTAAATCAGCTATATGCCAATACAAAACAATGTCTTTAAAAAGTTCTCTCTGAAGAACTTTCTGATAACATTCCTTTTCTCTAATTCTAAGGTGTCATTTAAAATTAAGAAATGAAGTTGCATATATTTAACTTACACAGAATCTAGACTATTTAAAAAGTTAATCTGTCCTCACTGGTTTTTTGAGACAGAGTAAATAATAGTAGTAAAATTTGTTGTTGTTGTTGTTCAGTCCTTCAGTCTTTGCCTTGTCCTTCACCATCTCCCAGAGTTTGTCAAACTCATGTCCATCGAGTCGGTGATGCTATCCAACCATCTCGTCCTCTGTTGTCTCCTGCCTTCAATCTTTCCCAGCATCAGGGTCTTTACCAATAAGTTGGCTCTTTGCATCAGATGGCCAAAATATTGGAGCTTCAACTTCAACATCAGTCCTTCCAATGAATATTAAGAGTTGATTTCCTTTAGGATTGACTAGTTTGATCTCCTTGCAGTCCAAGGGACTCTCAAGAGTCTTCTCCAACATCACAGTTCAAAAGTTTCAATTCTTTGGCACGCAGCCTTCTTTATTGTCCAACTCTCACATCTATACATGACTACTGAAAAAACATAGCTTTGATAGATGGACCTTTGTCAGCAAAGTGATGTGTCTGCTTTTTAATACACTGTCTAGGTTTCTCATAGCTTTTCTTTGAAGAAGCAAATTAAAAGTGTCTTTTAATTTCATGGCTGCAGTCACCATCTGCAGTGATTTTGGAGCCCAAGAAAATAAACTCGGTATTTACATTGTAAAATATGGTTCCTCAAAATTTTCCCAAAATTATCTTGATTGCTGGCAGTGGAATAGGACTTTCCATTATATAGAAAGGAACAGTCATGTATTCTACTTAAAGCCAATGGCTTGAAAGATTTGGTCAAAAAATGTTGTAAGCTCATTTGCAATGCAATGCTAAATGTATTTGCAGGAAAACAAAATGATTATGTTTAGTAGGTAGGGTCTTCCACGTGTTAAAAATGTGTTCTTCATTGGTATTTCCTAAGTTCTTGGTGAACTGTGAATTTTACAGATTAACCTTTCACCTGCTATCAATGCCATACAAAGTCAAGATATTTAAACTGTAAAAATGATTAAATTATACACCTTAGAGAGAATGCTTTACAAACATATTCATAAATTTATAGTTCTATTTTTCTCCCATTTCAAAATGGACTATTGATAGCTATACTTACTTAGGATGGTCCTATCTCATCTAATGTTATTGTTTTGGGTACATTTGACAATAAGGTACATAGTTATCGTTTTTATAGACTTGGCAATGGTACTGTGAGACATTAACAATTAAAAAAAGCAAAATACTTAAAAATTCATACCTCTTTTATGTCAAGCAAAAGGATAATAATGCTCTACAGTTTTGTGATATATGGCAATTTTTGTTTTTTCTTATTTTTAAGTGTCCCATGGCTTTAATAGAGAGTGGATCATACTCCTCAAACCATGAATGTAAAACAAGATAATATATGCAAAATCACCATGGAAAGTGTAAACTAGGTATTCTTCTTCATCATTCTTACATCTTTTTTTTAATTATTATATTATATCTCCCTCTCCCTATTCTTCCTCCTAAGTATCAAAATGCCCTCCCTTCATTCCACACAGGGTAGATTTCTGACTAGTTATTAATCAATGAAGCCATTATATAGAGTATGGTCAGGAAACTGACCATATGTCATATTCCAAAATTTTAATTTGCTATGTTTAAGCAATGGGAAGAGATGATGGCACCATAGTGCCATTTTAAAAATCCAACATTTCTAGTTAAAGTGTCTGTGATTTGATACTTCCTTGTGGGTCTTTAAATTCCTATCTCCACCTCCCTCCAATAGATCCTAGTTAGATTCACAGTAGGAAACACCAGGTGAAATTAAACACATGAACTCTGGAATCAGTGGAGTCAGACAGAACTGGGCCCCCATTCCTAGTTTGTTATGTTGTGTTTGTGGATTTACCACTGAACTCACCAGTGAACTACATAATTTTTCTCAATATCAGTGTCCATAGCTGTCTAGTGAGCACAGAAATGAAACCTCTTAAATTGTTATAAAGCTTAATATACAACCTACTACATTTAGTAAACTCTCTATGCATGAGATTTAGTACATTTTCCTATAACAATTAAGGTCAACTTGTATTTGGAGAGCTATTTATTTTTAAGTGTTTTTTAATGGTACCATGTCATGTACAAAAATATTGTCTTGCTATGGAGTACACTTGAAAACTAGTAAAATATTGTCAGTCAGACTTAATTTGAGAAGAGTGGGGAGGGAGAGAAACTAGGGTGAAGAAGAGGAACAGGGGAGGAAGAAAAAGATGGATTGCCTTGGGGGGAGGGGAGATAAAGGATAAAGAGTGGACACAACAGTCAGGTGAGTGCAAAGGGTAAAGAAAATTAGGCCAACAAATACACTCTGAATGGTGGTTTTGTAAGTAAAATATCAAGATTTGGTTATCACAGTGCCATCAAGCACAGAATGACACACAGGCCTCACTTGACAGGGGAGTTCAGGACCATCAAATGACACTGAAAGCTGAAGCTGAAAAAGAAGCCATCATTTTCATCCATGGCTGAAAAATACCATGGTCCCATGACATTCAGAAATCCTATAAAAACATTTTAAAACTCTCTTACTCACCGTTAAAAATGTAGAGAACATAAAAGGAGTGGAAGTATGGTGGATGGATGGTAAAGAATCTGCCTGCAATGCAGAAGACCTGGGTTTGATTCCTGGGTCAGAAAGATCCCCTGGAGAAGGGAATGGCAATTCACTCCAGTATTCATGCCTGGAGAATCCCCATGGACAGAGGAGTCTGGAGGGCTACAGTCCATGGGGTCACAAAGAGTCAGACATGAACGAGCAACTAACACACACACATGTAATAGGAGCTGTAAACTCTTTGCCTCTTTGTCTTAACAGGAGTGGCCAAATTATATGTAAACCAAATATTCTAAAAAGTTCAAAGTGATATGGTATTTGTTTGAGAATTAGATGTATCTTACAGACTAATTTGGATTCTTGATGTTTAGTTTCCTCTTTCATTCTGCTTACAACCCAGATGATAACTGAAAAGAGATATAAGAAATGTTTACAGTTTAGTTTATCCTCTCGTGTTCTTCATTAACTTACTGTGGGTGTTCTTTTAAAAGGCCAAGGTTCACGGTTCTGTTTTTTAATTGCAATTCACTCTTTCCCACTTCTTCCAGGAGCTTCAGCTTTATCATTGTTGTGAGATTTACAGCACTTCCTTCCATCGTCAGCTTGCTAATAGGCAGTGGTTGAACTCCCTGGAGTCTGAACTAGGAAATATGAGCAGTATGTAATTGCTATGGCTGGAATCGCATTCCACTTCAGAAGCTTCTTAACAACATTCTCAGATGTGTGAATATACATTAGTGACCCAAGGGGATTACTCCCTGGCACCAAGTTTACCTTTATGAGGGGCCTGGATGATGAGACCTTCCCTCCCATAAGCAGAAGGTAGGGAGAGGCAAAGGGCTCTGATGAATTCAGAAGAAAATGCGTGGGAAAAGAGAAAGCTTTTAAAAGACAGAAATTCAAAAGAAAAACTATAAAATTTTGCCTTGGGGTATGTAAGTTTAGTATTTATATTGAGTAAATAGCCAACATGTTTATCAAAACATCCAAGGGCAATAAGGCTAAGTAACATGACTTGATCTTCCTGTGTCTGTTTATGTGGATGGTAATTGACAGTAACCAACACTGAACTTTCACTTCCTGTTCACTGTAACTAGGACAGACAATACTGGGAGGATGATTCAGTTGCTCCAGCAGTAACTGCCCTTTGAAGAAAAAGCTTCCTGATTTCACCATGTCTCTTTTTAAATATTTCTGCTCTTCCTGCCCACCCCCAACACCTCTTTAGCTTCTCTTTTTGCAACATCTCTAACCACTGTCCCCTAGAGGCCATAGCTATCAGAAAGGCTATCCTTCAGTTTTTAGAGCAAAGATTTTTTTTTTTTGCATGGATGTGCCTATTTCACAGAAGAGGGTCACAGGTTTTCTTGCAAAAACAATGACTGCATTATCACATATGCACAATCATTGTGAAAGTCTACTGTATACTCAAGTAATATGTACAGTAAAAGGATAAGCAAAGAGAAAAGTATGGGGTTAAATTGAAAAAACCCATGATATCAGCAAAGTGAGGAAAGAGTTCATTCAAAATATCAGACTCTGGAAAGTATCTAGCCACATTGTATAGCCTTTTACAACTCCTAGTAGAAATCTTTGGTTCTAGTAATAAATACACTATTTAGTACAACAAATACAGGATTTAATAACATATGGTTTAAAATTATAAATTTTGAGTGTATATATGAATGAGTGAATGAGTAAGGATAATTTAATTAGAATTAGAAGTTTCCTAGGCCTAAAATAATGGCTCATCTAGTTCACGAACATTCGGGTATTCAGATTTCATCCATTAGAGTGTGTTTCACAACCCTGGCTATACATTAGAATCACCTAGGGAGCTTTTAAAAAATGCTGCCTGAGTCCCACCTCCAGAAATGCTGATTTAATTGGTCTGTGGTGGGCCTAGGCATGGGTATTTATTGAAAACTCCCCAGGTGATTCTAATATGCAGCCATGGTTAAGAATCACACCATTAGAGCCTCGTAGGTAGGCTTTCGGAATAACTTGCAGATTATAGGAATGAATATCTCTCACTGATCTCTTAGGGTAAGGAAGCTGTGGAAGAGATAGAGAAAGAGGGAAGGACGTGGAAAAGGAAAAAGAAAGAAAGAGAAAGGAAGGAAGAAAGGGAATAAGAAAAGTAAATTCTGGCTATTCCACATTAATATTGAGTTCTTACCAGATATCTGTTAAATATTGACCCTATAATAATGAATATAAACAGACTATTGTGGAGCTTATAGGCTATTGACAGAAAACAGACATAAGTAAAACAGAAATGCCTATAAAATTATAAACAAAACCTTGAAACAAAAGATACATAGTGCTATAGGAAAGAGTTTTTCTCTACTGTTTGGGAGGCAGGGGTTTCTCAATGAAGTGATTTTGAACTGAGATCCTAGTCACAAGAAAAGATGAGAGAATGAAGTGATGTAAGACAGAGGGAGGGGCTTCCCTGGTACCTCAGCTGGTAAAGAATCCCTCTGCAATTCAGGAGACCCTGGTTCAATTCCTGGGTCAGGAAGATCCTCTGGAGAAGGGATAGGCTACCCAATCAAGTATTCTTGGGCTTCCCTGGTAGCTCAAATGGTAAAGAATCTGCCTTCAATGAGGGAGACCTGGGATCAATCCCTAGGTTGGGAAGATCCCCTGGAGGAGGGCATGGCAACCCACTCTAGTATTCTTGCCTGGAGAATCCCCAAGGACAGAGGAGCTTGGTGGGCTACAGTCCATGGGGTTGCAAACAGTCGGACATGACTGAGCAACTAAGCACAGCAAGACAGAGGGGACTGCATGTGCAAAGGCTCTGAGTCTCCACTCTTTACTGTAAGGAAACAGGTAAGCTTCCTCTATAGAGAGTTTCAGTCTCTCCACTGGAGGATACAGAACTTTATTCATCCTTACATCCATGGCAAAGCTTGGTAGAATATCTTTCACATAGTAGATTACCCTAATAACTGAAGTAAGGAGTCCATATCTAGGAATGATTTCCCAGAAGTTGTTAATTTCACCAATTCTTACTCTCACATCTCAGGACAATGGGAAGCACAAGACGAAAATAAAAAGAACAGTTGTAATCAACTTTCCAGGAGTGCTCACAACCACATATAAACTTTCAAACAAGGTTCAGTCACAGTTTAGTTCAAACCAATACATTTGTAAGTGAGTTTCTTTTGCTACAGCCAGTGCTCATTCTGTATATGCCAAGTCCCTGATTTTAGTGTTTCCCTGATTTTATAGTTCCTATAGTTTCAAGGTCCTAAAACTGTTAAGCTTTTTATTTTTTATCATGCAGAAGTTAACTATGGAACCTACTTTAAAATTGAAAATGTAGAATCGCATATCAAAATATATTTTAAATATTCTCTAATACTCTTGCTTTCTGAAATATTTTAGGCAAATGAAAAAAGCATTATGTGCTAAGGTATGCATATGCTAAGGTATAGCATCTAGTCCCATCACTTCATGGCAAATAGATGGGGAAAAGTAGAAGGAGTGATATAATTTCTTTCCTTGGGCTCCAAAATTGCTGTGGATGATGACTACAGACGTGAAATTAAAAGACACTTGTTCCTTGGAAAGAAAGCTATGACAAATGTAGACAACATATTAAAAAGCAAAGACAGTATTTTTTGACAAAGGTCCATGTAGTCAAAGCTATCATTTTTCCAGTAGTCATGAACAGTTATGAGAGTTGGACCATTAAGAATGTAGAGCACTGAAGAATTGATGCTTTTGAATTGTGGTGCTGGAGAAGACTCTTGAAAGCCCCTTGGACTGCAAGGAGATAAAACCAGTCAATCCTAAAGGAAATCAACTCTGAATATTTCCTGGAAGGACTGATGCTGAAACTGATGCTCTAATATTTTGGCCATCTGATGCAAAGAGCTGATTCATTGGAAAAGACCCTGATGCTTGGGAAAGACTGAAGGCCAAAGAAGAGGGTGGCAGAGGATGAGATGATTAGATAACGTCACTGACTCAATGGACATGAATTTGAGCATAGTATAGTGAAGAACGGGGATGCCTGGTGAGTTGCAGTTCCTGGGGTTGCAAAGAGTAGGCAGGACACAACTTAGTGACTGAACAACAACAAAAATACATAAACTAATAGAAAATAAAACAGAAACTTCTAGTATATTCATTATTAAGAATATAGAATATTTTTGTAGAATATAGGATAGGCATTTCTGAGTTATGAGTAATACTCAAGTATGTTGTCTATCAATCAAAAAGAGGAAAGGAAAGGAAAGAATGGGAAAAAATAGATATTTGTAGGATACAAGAAAAGTATGTTTTTATGTATATTCAAATACATGTGGAATTTTATGAAAACGTGATATATGTATTTGGGTATAATTCTGCTGCTCATATTCTTCTACTCTGAAATAAACTAAATTCTATGGCTCTAGGTGAGAAGGTACTGGAACAAGTTTTCAGGAATTGAACCTGTTCTGCCACCATTACCTTGGGAAATTAATTTCATGTAGGTTTCAACGTGAAAAAATGACATAATAATAATACCTACTACAAAGTGTTGTTCAGAAAACCAAATTCTGTTTCAAATAGAGAAGTTAGCAGAGCACCTGAATCAATAGTGGCCCAAGCATCTAAAACTTATATAAGAATATTCTGCAGTGTAAGGAATTATTATTTGCTTTTAGTTGTCATAACTATATTATGCTTATGTTTTTGTTTAAAGAGTATGTGTCTTTTAGAAATTTATTGATATACATATAGATGAAATAATATAATGTCTCAGATTCACATGAAAATAATCTGGAGGGATGCAGTAGATAAGATAATTAGATATATTACTGAAATTAGAATATACATACATGGGTTTCATTTTACTATTCCATTCATTTGTGTATGAATTTCAAAAAATTCATAATACAAAAATAGCCAATAAGATTAATTGATTGAACTACAGTTTCTTGTGCTTTAATTCTTATTTCTAGAATCTGGAAAGCCCAGCTCTCAAGTAGGCAGCTGCCTTGCCTGTATGTCCACAGCATCAGTGACTGCCAAGATGTCCAAAGTTTCCTGAAAAGTGAAGAAAACGCTTGATTCTGGACCGCCCTCCTAATAGCAAGTAGGTTTATTCCCCCTCCCTGTCCATATGTACATACGAATAAAGGGAAACTGTATGCAAATAGCATATATTATATAAGAATGAACTGATTTTTCAGTAAATATGAGTAAGAACAATACTTTTTTGAGGCTCAAAGACTCAAAAGCCTAGTGGATTTACTGTAGAGTTGTATGTATAGTTGTATAAACTCTGTATAGTTGGATGAAGCAAATCTATATATGATAAGATAGGAAGGAAGAAGGCAATTTCAGGATAAAGTTATATCAGAGTGAAGAAAATATGCTAAATGTTGGCCCTATGACAAATTTTCCATGACTATAAAAATGTGAATACTTTTCCAAACTTTTGCAAGCCCACCCTTATGGAAAACCTTTCTAAGTAACAAGATATACTCTATGAGTATCAGAGGGAAAATGCAAATATGACATTGAACTTCATTTAGCCTAACTAAATCCCACATAATTGATAGAAGGCAGTTTTCAAGAAATCTCAAAGTAAATAAATTTATCTCAAGATAAAAAAGTATACATGCATTTGTTCCACTTAAATCTAATTTTGGCAGCCTTCCTTGTTGGTTAGATTTTCATTATAATTATCAGAAAAAGATTGCTCTTAATCTTAGTAATTATTTTGCATTTAATTCATTGTTAGATCATTGTTGTGATGAAGGCAAATGTTAGACTCCAAATGAATTTTTATGATAAGGAGGTATTGTACTTCAGAGTAATGTTGTAAAGTGACTTTGGTAACGGATGTGCTTTAATTAGACCTACTCTTACAAATGTCTTAAAGAAGCCTAGATTTGTTTGGTTTTATCCTTTAAAAATATATGACTTACTGACATCTAGATACTGGTAATTAAATATAGACCAAGTGTAAACATGAGAAGCCATAAATCATAGTATCTTTTCAAAACTAGCTTACTTAGCGTACTATGTAGGCATTTCAGAAAACCTGAAGTACCTTAAACTTGCTTAAAAAAAGCAAATAACACCCTGCTTATTGCCTTTGAATTTTATTGTTTTTATTGTGTGGTGATTAAGAAAAGCAATGGAGACAAAATTCTGATTCATGAAAACTGAGGGGAAAAAGCCCTCTGGTTTAACCTCAGAATAACTTGTTCTGACTTATCATCTAATCCTGATGATCAGACTATTGAAAAGGAGTCACCTTCTGTTAAAAAGGAAAAGGTTATGCTGAACAATGTCACCTTTTAAAATAAATAACATTACAGAGTATGTGCTTTCAGCTGAATTTATTAATATGCATGAACAGAATTAATGGCATTTTCCTACTTTAACGATTATTTGTGTATGGTTTGATTTATGTGCAAAGGATACATTTAGAAACCACACAGGTTATCACTTTTTTTAACCTTACATTCTTAAGTTTATGGCAAAAATTTAGCATCCACAAGTATTTTCCTCTAATTTTAAGCTTATGCTAACGATATATGAAAGGAAGTAAAATATGTCCAGATTAAGTCTCCAAAAGAAAATGCTTCAGGTTTTACAGATTGGGGATACATTTGCTTTTTTTTTTTTGAAATGTACAAAAAGCCCTCCTTAGCTCACATGGAATTATTATAGGATGTTACTGACCATTGGTGATAACCCTTGACTTTTGTCGTGCTGTCGAGTGGTAGGCTGAAAAAACAAATAGATTGTGATACGATTGCCCACTTTTCAGCTGGATTTAGACAGTATTAGTGTTAGGTTACATTGCATTCATCATGATGACATAAATACGAATGATGTAGTATAGGAAAAGACACTTGACCCAAACTTTTGAACTAAGAGTTACTCTCTTTCGCCTGGGTGCTTCTTGATCCATGCTCTAAATAACAGATCAACCTTTCAGTTTGCCTGACATGCTAATCAAACCTGAGCATACAAGTGCATCAAATGTCTCAAACTACATTTCAAACTCTTTGTATTCTTACATTTTAAATTGTATTTTATCTTGTATTTCATTAACTTACATTTTTTTTTCCTTTGTGTACATATCTCCTGATATGAATTGGTATTTGGGAGTAGCCCCTGAAATCAAAGTATGTTCTTATAATAGAAGGAAAAATTGGCCAAAATGTATTTAGCATTTGTCATAAGCATTATTTTAAAGGATGGGGAAAGAGAGAGGGAGATGTAATACAATAAAAGAGACAAAAATTATGACATAGCATTTAGGTCCATATGAGTCTTAAAGGAAATACATTACCACTGATGTGAGGCAAAATGTTATTGCTCTTTGCTTTTTCTAATAGGTGAAGTTTGTTTTCTAAGTTTTATGAAGCTCTCAATACAGGAAGGAAAATATGTAATATATTCTTGATGTTTTAAAGCTAAGATTTAGGAATAGTATTTTTAAGGAAATTTTGCAAAGGAATTGAACAGACATATCATAAGAACTATGTAAGCCTATGATCACTAGATTATACAAGCAGACAGAAATTTTAAGGTGTAAGTTTAATCATCATCATTATAGCCCACAGGATTATTGCACAGTTTTGCAATATAATTAGCATAAGTATTTTAGTGCTAAATCAATGTGACAGAAAAATATGTTTAATAGATATGAACTCTATGAGGTTACTAATGGTATGATTATTGATCAGAGGTTATTCGTTTGTTTCATTTTAAACCTATAATTCTTTCTCCTTATCCCTCCAAGGTTTCCCCATCTATTTCCCATGAAGTGATGGGACCAGATGCCATGATGGTGACTGCAGCCATGAAATTAAAAGATGCTTACTCCTTGGAAGGAAAGTTATGACCAACCTAGATAGCATATTCAAAAGCAGAGACATTACTTTGCCAACAAAGGTCCGTCTAGTCAAGGCTATGATTTTTCAGTGGTCATGTATGGATGTGAGAGTTGGACTGTGAAGAAGGCTGAGCGCCAAAGAATTGATGCTTTTGAACTGTGGTGTTGGAGAAGACTCTTGAGAGTCCCTTGGACTGCAAGGAGATCCAACCAGTCCATTCTGAAGGAGATCAGCCCTGGGATTTCTTTGGAAGGAATGATGCTAAAGCTGAAACTCCAGTACTTTGGCCACCTCATGCGAAGAGTTGACTCATTGGAAAAGACTCTGATGCTGGGAGGGATTGGGGGCAGGAAGAGAAGGGGACGACAGAGGATGAGATGGCTGGATGGCATCACCGACTCGATGGACGTGAGTCTGGGTGAACTCCAGGAGTTGGTGATGGACGGGGAGGCCTGGCATACTGCGATTCATGGGGTCGCAAAGAGTTGGACACGACTGAGCTACTGAACTGAATTGAACTGAATCCCTCCAAGGTGTGAATAATTTTTCAGTTTTGATATCTACTGTGGGTTATAAAGGCAGTAGGTATACCAGTGTTTTTCATAAATCCCAGAATAATTTTTTCATCTACAACCTTGATAATGGTAAGCCCTTTCCTCAGAAAATATGTTTGGTTTTTTTTGTTTGTTTTTTTTTAGTCTAATCCCTAGTGGAGAATAACTCTCTAGAAGGATGAATTTTTTATTAGGGGTCAAAAGATCATAAATAAAATTTAAAATATATTAAATTTAAAACAAAGCAGGGAACCACTTTCTTGCTTTAAACATTTTAAATTTTATTGAAGGAAATTCTCATTTACTACTTAGATATTTTACAAATATAAGTATTATACTACTTATTAACAAAGTAGTATAAGGAGTCATGTAATTCTAATGAAGATATATTATCATTAACATTTCAATGTTGTGAATTCTAGACTAGAATTATAGTGAGTTACATGGTAGCAGTCAAAAGATATGATTGTATCCTAATCCCAGAACCAGAGAGTGTGATCTTCTTTGAAATAAAAAGTCTACTAAAGTAAGGATGTCAAAATTAAATGATTATGCATTTATCGGAATGGGTCCTAAGTCCAGTGATAAGTGTTCTTAGAAGAGACACACAAAGGAAAGACATACAGGGAGAAGGAGAAAAGCCAGGTGAAGATAGAGTCAGAAATCATGGTTCAGCAGCCACAAATGAAGGAATATCAGTGGCATCAGAAGCTGGAAGAGGCATGGAAGGATTGTCCCCTAGAGCCTTTTCAGGGAACTTGGGTCTGCTGATACCTCCGTTTCACACTTCTGACCTCGGAAACTGTGAAAATATACATGCTGTTGTTACAAGCCACCTACTTTATGGTCATGTATTTTGGCTGTAGGTGCTGTGCTGTGTGTGGTCAGTCATGTTCCACTCTTTGCGGTCCCATGGAAAGTAGCCCACCAGGCTCCTCTGTCCTTGGAATTTCCCAGGCAGGAATACCGGAGCAGGATGTCATTTCCTCCTCCAGGTTGTCATTTCTCCAGATCTTCCCAACCTAGGGATCAAACCCGCGTCTCTTAGCAGGTGAGTTCTTTACCACTAGCCACCTGGGAAGCCCAATTTATTTTGGTAGCCCTAGGAAACTAGTATAGTATCCAAGATTACAAATTAAAGAAAACACACCCTTCAGTTGTGACTACAGACAGTTAAATAGGCACAGGCACCACCAAATGCAGAAAGCCAGACACCTAGGAGGTGCTCAATAAATATGTATGCTAAGTGGCATCTAACTTCTGTTTTAATACCACAATTCATGTAATGCAAATCATGTAAAGGACAAAAAGTAAAGCAAAGATTTATCCCATGGGTTTTTAAAATTTCATTAATGTGATAGGGAAGCAAATTTTTAATATTTCTAACGTTAGCATGGAATCATCATGAATCAAAAAGCCTGAATGAGAACCTCACTCCTGTCCTTCCTGAAAATACATTGTGCAATGTGTATCTTTTCCTGAAGGGAAAGTTTCATTTGAAAATATTTGTGATTTATTATACCTTGCTTTTGCCACAAAACCATGAATGAAACAGCACAAGAGATTTAAACTGTTTCTAGGTAATATGAGATGCATACAAGAGAAACAAGTATTAAATATTTCATATATGGTATGAAGCACAGTGAGCTTCCCAGGTGGGACTAGTGGTAAAGAACCCATCTGCCAATGCAGGAAACGTAAGAAGGGTGGGTTCAATCCCTGGGTCAGGAAGATCCCTTGGAGGAGGGCACAGCAACCCACTCTAGTACTCTTGCTGGAGAATCCCATGGACAAAGGGACCTAGCAGGCTATAGTCCATGGGGTTGCAAAGGGTCAGAGTAACTTAGCACACACATGAAGCACAGTAAAAGAGCAACCATGAATCCATTCCCCCCTTCATTTAAGACTTAGAACATTGAGAATAAGGTAATTTTTACCTTGTTGTCTTTCTTGGATTCATAACCCTTCCTCTTCCATCCACTCCACCTGTTTTATCTTTCTTTTGCTTCAGAAAAAAAAAATAAATAAGCCAACTTAATGGCTTAGAACAATGCCCATGTATTATCTCAGAACTTGAGTTTTCTGCCTCATGAAAAGATTTAAGTCACCTGGCATCATTAATAAAAAGCAGCTGTCTCCCTATACAATTAATTGGACCCAAAATGCTAGTTTTCTTAAGACTGTTTCTCAAGTTTTCTGACCCAGCATGCCAAGTGTATACTAAACCGACTGAGAAATAGATACAAGGATCAGATGGAACTTCAGATTTTCTCTTTATTTCCAGTAGAGCTAGATTAGAAAATGAGACTCAACTGCCAAGCAAACTCAGAAGTCATGCTATTCCTTCTGCAACTGAGTTACCACCCAGCCAGAAGGAGCAAATGATAAACAGCAGAGCCGATCAACATAAGTTTACCATGAAGAACAGAAAGCATTAGGAAACACACAGCCTGTGAAAGGAAACTTATCAATTCACCCAGGAGCACAGTCTTTCAACTTCTTAACTTTCCTGAATAGTAGGCTGCTTCTTGCAAGTCCCTGGCTCCTCACTGCCCATCCTCACACTGGTGTCTGCACTAACTGTTGCCTTATCTTAGCCTTCTCGCCTCCAAACAAGTTTACTGTAATGTCACCATCCTCCAGCGCCTCAGCCACCCCACAGGTCCTGTCCCTCAGTGTATTATAAGAAACTTGAGCTAGAGCATTTAGACTCTGAGAGTATGATTGCAGACTGAAAGCCACATTGAAATGTGGGTAAAATATAGTGGCCACAAATGAAGAAGCACTCTCAAATGTCCTTGTAAAGAGAGAAGATATTGAAATATTCATTAATTTGATATATTCCTTAATATTTGATTGCTTTTTATTCCTTAACAGATTGCTAGCACTTTGTTCAAACAGTCACTGTAGCAATTATGTTGTATTATATATATATATTTGGGCTTCCCTGGTGGCTCAGTGGTAAAGAATCTGCCTGCAATGCAGGAGACTCAGGCTCAATCCCCAGGTTGGGAATATACCCTGGAGAAGGAAATGGCAGTCCACTCCAGTATTCTTGCCTGGAAAAATCCCATAGAGGAATCTATGGGGTTGCAGAGGAGTTGAACATGACTTAGCGACTAAACAATGATACATATATTTACATATCTATTACTCTGATTAGATTATGAATATCTCAGAATAAGACATCATTCTTACTCATGTTTTTCTTTATAGTACTCAGTGTTATTGCTGGCTCTATAGGTACTCAAACAGTTTTGAGAAATGAAGATGTATTATGAGCTATGAAACTTTATAAGTGAACTTGAAGAAAAAAGTCTTAGTTACAGTGCTTAAGAAAAGATAATGCCAGTATTGTCAGAACTTTGTATTAAAGCAGTTTGGAGATCTGACCTAGAGAATCTCTTTGATTAAAGAAGATGCCCAGCAGACCCAATTCTGTCATCCAAATGGATATGATCCACATAGGTTTGATTTTGACTGGCCTTTCTGTTGAAGGTAGCCTGATTTGGTGGAGGAAAACCCAACAGCTGAAATCCTCAAGGAATCATATTACTTTGAGTAGGCGGCAATGTTACTGATCAGGATATCAGTTCATTTTAAAATAGTATGTCAGTCAGCAAATGAAAGTACAAAGAGTAGAAAGCACAGGACTCATCTTTTCAATCCAGATGTGGGCCTCTGAGTAAGCCTTAAATCTAATGAGGAAATTGCAGAGCTAATTAGCAATTGGAATAAGCTGAGTTGTAGGGAATGACTAAGAGGATAAGAGAAAACTCTGGATTAGTGGGTTTTCTGGTGTCCAGAGTTCAATCACAAAAACTTCTGTACATAAAAATTTCAATATTAAATAATAGTAAGCATTTTATAAACTAGCCTTGGCCAGGAAGCTTCGTTTTCAGGTGAAAAGCAGGTGTGTATAAATTTGAAAGATACTTTAAAAGATGAGAACAGAATAGAACACTAAAAGCTTTAGAAGAAACATCAATATGTTGAAGCGGTGTAATATTTAGCTCCCTTAAGAAATGGCAATATAAAATTACACTAGTCATCCATTGTTTCATAAATCTGCATTACTGAAAGAGAATTATGTTTTTTCCGTGATCTTAGTTTTACTGTCAACAAGGCAAGATCAAAAATGAGATATATTTGGTGGTTGTTTGTTTCTGAATATATGCCATTTGTGAACTCTTAATTTTCTGCATTCCTCTCAGCGCACAGATATAAGGAACTTTGCTATATTTGGCTATTGATCTCTTAGAGAACCTGTAAATATAATGACATAGACACTTTATTAGCATCTCCTGGGGATCTTCCTCACTTCACCTATTGGGACACAGCCTGATTACTCATATCTACTTCTCTTCCTAGGAATCTAGGAAGCTTACATTTCCAAGATCCCTTCAAATTAAGTTTGGACCAAGTGACTGGCTTCTCCTGCATTGGCTGTGGCCTCTTTGAGGCCTTTGTGTTCATCCTCACTCCACCTATTTCAGTAGTGATCTTGGAGGCCATATGATCAAGAGAGAAGGGTCACAGGGGAAAGAAACTGGGCCCCTGAGTCACCACTTGCTCAGACTATTATCTTTTTTATTATATGAGCAAGAAATAAACCTTCAGTGTGTTAAACCATTGAATTTGGATGGTTATACATTATAATCACATGCATTAATTAACGAGTAATACTTCTAGCCTGAGTTTAATGTCTGCCATTTCACTATAGTAACATCATATTTATGCATCACATAACTTTTGCCTCAGTAACTTTCCCCTTGCCTCTCTCTTTCTCTCCCACCCCCACGTTTTGCTTGAGATATAAACATGAGCCAAACTAGCTAAAACCATTAACCAGTAGTAACTACTATGAATGGTTGAGTTTTGTTTTGTTTTGTTTTTTTAGCATAGCTGAACTGTAAAGAAAATGAAACTTGAAGCTTTCAGAAGGAAATTTGAAGCTTCATTTCATTCCAGTAATGAAGAGGGAATGTCAAGGCAAATGGAAAATTCACTAGTTCCTACTTCAGCAGGAGAATTAGGCCCCAATAAAGAATCCACATCTAGAGAGCTGCAGTTTTATAAAATTGACAGGAGAAAAGGGGTATTGAATCTGAATTAAGTGTAGAGTTGGAAATAAGACTTCGAAATACATCTGGAATTCACAACATTTGTCCACTTAAGACAAAGAAGAGGGCCTAGAAAAAATAATTCTCCTTGTCCCAGGGTCACAACAGGGAAATTTTGCCTATGTCAGGATTTGGGTATTGAAAACAGTCTTTCATACAAAGTAAGAATTCCAAGCTTTTACATAGCGCTGTGCACACGGCATCCTTTGGTGGAGGGTTGGGATTGTGATGAGGGAACCTCACAAATAAAAATTAGTAAGCCACAGTTAGAAAATATCTGCCATAAAGAAGAACCAGGAAATAAGAGGTCTGTCACAACAGACCCTCAGATCTATCTGTCAAAGCAGACGTGCCAGACAACAGCTACTCTGCCACAAACATAAGGAAAATGGCTTCTCCTCACTATTATTGAGAGACATACATCTTTAAAAGGCTATATAACTAGACATTTCTTTTCAGGTATTTATTGTATTACTTTTCCAAGGCTGCTGTAACAAATTGCCACAAACTGGTTGGCTTAAAACTACAGAAATTTGGAGGCTTAGTTTAGGAGTCCAAAATCAAGTTGTCGGCAGGGCCATGATCCCTTGAATGACTGTAGGGGAAAATCCTTTCCTGCCTCTTCTAGTTTCTGGTGGCTCCTAACTATCCCTATCATTCCTTCATTTGTGGTAGCCCAGCTCCAATCTTTGCTCTGACTTCAGAGGACCATATACTCTGCTATCCTCTATATTTCTGTATCTCCAAAGCTCCCTCTCCTTATTAAGAAATGACTCATTGGGTTTAGAGCCCACTTTAATCCAGTATGACCTCATCTTAAATTCATTAATCTGCAAAGGTCTTATTTCCAAATAAGGTCACATTCACAGGTACCTGGGATTAAAGCTTCAACATCTTTTTGGGACACAATTCAACCCATGGCAGATATATACATGCTTGTGATGATTTAAAGAAACAGACATTTCATAATGTGCTATCAAAGATTTGGCAACATTTCTGGAGGAAATTTAGCAGTAATTATTGAGATGTAAAACGTTCATATTTTTGGCACAATAATTTCACTTTGAGAAATGTATTCTCTAGAAAATAGTTGGAAGTATGTAAAAAAAATAAGTACAAAGCTATAAAGGCTTCATTTATGATAAAAATTTAAGTATATATTATTTACATGGTAATAAAGCCTTTATGGGCTTCCCTGGTAGCTCAGTTGGTAAAGAATCTGCCTGCAATGCTGGAGACCCCAGTTTAATTCCTGGGTTGGAAAGATCCCCTGGAGAAGGGATGCGCTACCTACTCCAGTATTCTTGGGCTTCCCTGGTGGCTCAGAAAGTAAAGAATCCACCTGCAATGTGGGAGACCTGGGTTCGATCCCTGGGTTGGGAAGATCCCCTGGAGAAGGGCATGCAACCCGCTCTAGTATTATTGCCTGGAGAATCCCCATGGACAAAGGAGCCTGGTGGGCTACAGTCCATGGGGTCCCAAAGAGTCAGACATGACTGAGTGACTAAGTAGCAGCAGCAAAGCCTTTATATTAAATGATTTTTAATTGATAGTAAAATATCAATAAAATAATGTTAAAATTATGTACCACAGTTTTTTGAGGTATTCATTTGTCAAAATGTATTTTTCTAGATGCCACTTTTTTTTCTTTTTACATATTTATCTTTTTTTTTTTAATTTTCTCTAGTAGTCATATCCATGTGTTACTTTTACAAATCAGGAAAAAAAATAAAACAATGTTATTTCAAAACCCACCTATTCTGTGCTCATTCCAGCTGTAGTGACCTCTCAGTCTGCAGTTATAATAGATTCTATCTGTTCATCTGCTTTTTTTGTCTTTTGTTTTTCTGAATTGTAATCACATCTTTCCTCAAACTCTTTTGATCAGCATTGTTATCGTTTTTCATATCCTACTGAAATAATACTCTACTGGTGTGATCACAGACCTGCTGAGGTAAATAGAAAATGATTTTGAAAAACAGCTATTTAAAAAAATAAGAATGCTACAAAAATCTCTCATCCACACATTTAGCAAGTACACAACACTCTAAAACATGATGAGAAGTTATGCTATTTCACAAATATGGCAGAGAAACATCAATAAAAAGGTAGCAAAGTAACCCTATGAGGAAAAGGAAAAAGAAAGTCATAATAATCCAGAACTCAGAAACTGAACAACTGAGTGGCTAAGATACACTTGGAATATTCACATTATTTCAATGTAACAGAGGATTTTCAATATCGTTGTGTTATCCTTATTTTAATAAAAGGTATATCCTACCAAGCAGACTCTAAAATTCAGAAATGAGCACATGTTTATAATACTTTAAAGCCCAATGTATGTCAAGCTGTGCTGCTGCTGCTGCTAAGTTGCTTTAGTCGTGACCAACCCCATAGACGGCAGCCCACCAGGCTCTCCCGTCCCTGAGATTCTCCAGGCAAGAACACTGGAGTGGGTTGCCATTTCCTTCTTCGATGCATGAAAGTGAAAAGTAAAAGTGAAGTTACTCAGTCGTGTCCGACTCTTAGCAACCCCATGGACTGCAGCCCACCAGGCCCCTCCATCCATGGGATTTTCCAGGCTAGAGTACTAGGGTGGGTTGCCATTGCCTTCTCTAGTATCGAGCTCCATGGAGACTTAATCGGTCCATCCACTCTATTGGTCTGTGATGTAGGAATTTATGATCTCATCAGGAACAACCACTTGACATTTAGAACACTGCAGAAAATGTTAGATTAACTTTGAAAATAACCTTTCAGAATACGAAAATAATATAAAGTGATGAACTGAAAAGACAGAAATTAGACCAGAGATCATAAATTTTATGTTGAAAATTGAGGTCAAGAAAAGCACCAAGAAAAAGTCAGGAGGTAGGGAAACTTGAAGGGAAGAACAAGCTATGGCCCAATAATATCATTGTTGTAAATATGTGTCTTCATGGCATCCAAGGGGATAAGACTGAACTGTTGATATACTTGATATAGCAGTAACAGAGGATTACTGAAACATCTTGGACTCCATTTGACTTCAGTCTTCCTCTAAAATCCTCATGGATGATAAAAGTTTGCAGATGTGTATATATAATATTTTAGTGAACTGAAGTCATATGTGGATGTTGCAGAGATGTGATTGCACAGAGGTGCCACTATTTCTTAATCTGTTATGCACTTATTCTTACATTAGACTTTTTTAGCTGTAAGCAATTATCAGTGGATCTTTGGGAGAAGGCAATGGCACCCCACTCCAGTACTCTTGCCTGGAAAATCCCATGGGCGGAGGAGCCTGGTAGGCTACAGTCCATGGGGTCACGAAGAGTCAGACACGACTGAGCAACTTCATTTTCATGCATTGGAGAAGGAAATGGCAATCCCATGGACTTCAGCATGACAGGCCTCCCTATCCATCACCAACTCTTGGAGTTCACTCAAATTCATGTCTGTTGAGTTAATAATGCCATCCACCCATCTCATCCTCTGTCGTCCCCTTCTCCTCCTGCCCTCAATCTTTCCCAGCATCAGGGTCTTTTCAAATGTGTCAGCTCTTCACATCAGGTGGCCAAAGTATTGGAATTTCAGCTTCAACATCAGTCCTTCCAGTGAACACTCAGGACTGATTTCCTTTAGGATGGACTGGTTGGATCTCCTTGCATTCCAAGGGACTCTCAAGAGTCTTCTCCAACACCACAGCATCAATTCTTCAGCACTCAGTTTTCTTTATAGTCTAACTCTCACATCCATACATGACTACTGGAAAAACCATAGCCTTGACTAGATGGACCTTTGTTGGCAAAGTAATGTCTCTGCTTTTCAATATACCATCTAGGTTGGTCATAACTTTCCTTCCAAGGAGTAAGCGTCTTTTAATTTCATGGCTGCAGTCACCATCTGCAGTGATTGTGGAGCCCAGAAAAATAAAGTCTGACACTGTTTCCACTGTTTCCCCATCTATTTCCCAAGAAGTGATGGGACTGGATACCATGATCTTAGTTTTCTGAATGTTGAGCTTTAAGCCAACTTTTTCACTCTCCTCTTTCACTTTCATCAAGAGGCCTTTTAGTTCCTCTTCACTTCCTGCCATAAGTGTGGTGTCATCTGCACATCTGAGATTGTTGATATTTCTCCTGCCAATCTTGATTCCAGCTTGTGCTTCTTCCAGCCCAGCGTTTCTCATGATGTACTCTGCATATAAGTTAAATAAGCAGGGTGACAATATACAGGCTTGATGTTCTCCTTTTCCTATTTGGAACCAGTCTGTTGTTCCATGCGTTCTAACTGTTGCTTCCTGACCTGCATACAGATTTCTCAAGAGACAGATCAGGTGGTCTGGTATTCCCATCTCTTTTAGAATTTTCCACAGTTTATTGTGATCCACACAGTCAAAGGCTTTGGCATAGTCAATAAAGCAGAAATAGATGTTTTTCTGAAACTTTCTTGCTTTTTCAATGATCCAGCAGATGTTGGCAATTTGTTCTCTGGTTCCTCTGCCTTTTCTAAAACCAGCTTGAACATCTGGTGGTTCATGGTTCATATACTGTGGAAGCCTGGCTTGGAGAATTTTGAGCATTACTTTACTAGCGTGTGAAGTGAAGTTGCTCAATCGTGTCCAACTTATTGTGACCCAATGGACTGTAGCCTACCAGGCTCCTCCGTCCTTGGGATTTTCCAAGCAAGAGTACTGGAGTGGGTTGCCATTTCCTTCTCCAGGGGAATCTTCCCAAGCCAGGGCTCGAACCCAGGTCTCCTGCATTGCAGGCGGATGCTTTACCATCTGAGCCACCAGGGAAGCCCACTTGCGTGTGAACTGAGTGCAATCGTGCAGTAGTTTGAGCATTCTTTGCCATTGCCTTTCTTTGGGATTGGAATGAAAACTGACCTTTTCCAGTCCCGTGGCCACTCTAGGCACTGAGAATAGTGCAAAACAGGGAAAGTCATGAAGCTGTCATTATAATAGAAGAGATAAATGATAAGCAAAATAGGTAAGTAAACTATAGTTTATTAAATATGACAGTGTTAATTGGGAAAATTAAGGAGGGAGTGTGCAGATTTTAATAGGGAGGTCAGAGTTCAGAAAGGATGCTAGTTACATCCCTTTGCCTATTTAAATCCATTCTTCACACTTTTGTGTCCTGTCTTGTGCCCCAGGAAAATGATCACTATGACTGTATGTATCATCCAGTTGTCTTGTCCTCTGGATTTCTAGTTGAATTTGAGCAAAGAAGTTACCAGTAGGAGATATGAAGTGAGAGAAGTCTGATTATTTACTTCTCCCAACCAGCCACCATGTTTCATCTCTTTGGTGCACTAACCTAACCATGGTTACTGTTGGGAAACTTGTATACTATGGAGATAGCTCTCAAGTTTCTCTTAATAGTTTCCTACCTCTGTCTGTCAAGCCTAGGTGTTTTAAGGGATTCTCATCAGTGAATCTTTCTGGGTGCAATGCCATCTGCTATTGCTTCTCTTTGGGCTTCCCCTGATGGCTCAATGGTATGGAATCTACCTGCAATGCAGAAGCCACAGGAGATGTGGGTTTGATTCCTGGGACAGGAAGATTCCCTGGAGGAGGGCATGGCAACCCACTCCAGTATTCTTGCCTGGAAAATCCCATGGACAGAGAAGCCTGGCAGGTTATAGTACATAGGGTTGCAAAGAGTCAGGAATGACTAAAGTGACTTTGCACACATGCATTCATTACTTCTCTTTATTGTCCTTCAGTTCAGTTCAGTTGCTCAGTCATGTCTGACTCTTTGTGACCCCATGAATCGCAGCACGCCAGGCCTCCCTGTCCATCACCAACTCCCGGAGTTCACTCAGACTCACGTCCATTGAGTCAGTGATGCCATCCGCCCATCTCATCCTCTGTCGTCCCCTTCTCCTCCTGCCCCCAATCCCTCCCAACATCACAGTCTTTTCCGATGAGTCAACCCTTCGCATGGGGTGGCCAAAGTATTGGAATTTCAGCTTTAGCATCATTGCTTCCAAAGAAATCCCAGGGCTGATCTCCTTCAGAATGGACTGGTTGGATCTCCTTGCAGTCCAAGGGACTCTCAAGAGTCTTCTCCAACACCACAGTTCAAAAGCATCAATTCTTTGGCGCTCAGCCTTCTTCACAGTCCAACTCTCACATCCACACATGACCACAGGAAAAACCATAACCTTGACTAGACGGACCTTTGTTGGCAAAGTAATGTTTCTGCTTTTGAATATGCTATCTAGGTTGGTCATAACTTTCCTTCCAAGGATTAAGTGTCTTTTAATTTCATGGCTGCAGTCACCATCAGAAGTGATTTTGGAGCCCAGAAAAATAAAGTCTGACACTGTTTCCACTGTTTCCCCATCTATTTCCCATGAAGTGATGGGACCGGATGCCTAAATTGTTTCTCAACTAAACTGTTGAAATTGTTTTGAGTATGTTGTGTCCTGCTTGGCTAATCTAATATTATAATTTTTAGCAAATTTTGGCATCCCCAAATAGACCTTCTATATTAGATTTGGAACTATTGCTCACATATTGAAAGATACAAATGAAGAATCTCCTTGTAGGAATAAATGGGACACAATTTGTGGCTTGCATTGTATTAGCATTACTCAGATTATCACTGGTAGTGACATGGGATGGAACGCTGGTGGAGAATAAGGCATTTGCAAATCTTGTAGTAGTAAAGCCTTCGGTCACTATGATGATGATGATGAACTGTGGGATGAGCTAGTCATTTCTGAATAACTTAAAAACATGAAAACAGAGAGATATACTGAAAGCCCCAGTATATAGTCAAGACCTAGCATAATCCAGAGATTAGGCAATATAAGTGAAAATTATTTACAAGAGTATAGGAAAAAGTAGGATAAAATATTGATTTATTGATTTTGGCTGAACTTAGGGAAACTGGGATGCATCTTACATGTTCGCTTGAACACTTGGTAGCAGGGTTAACAGTGGCTTGATTCATTAACCCAGTGAAAACTGAACCCTGTGGTGAAGTACTGTCAATGAAACTGAAATGACAACACTACCTGCCATGCCAAAGGAATGGGGGGAAGCCTAAGGGATGTTGGAGGGGATCTACATGTGCTACTTGCGTAAGTCGCTCAGCCACATCCTGTCTTCTTGGAAACCCAGAAGTTATGCTCTTTTCCAAAGCATTAGTGAAAGCTGTGGGATGGCGGTCCCCTGTAGACCAGAGATAATGATGAAAATGAAATCTTTGAGTTTAATTTTAATACAAAACTCCTGGTCAAATGTGCCAGAAACAGGCCTAAACCATTAAAGACAATAGACCATAAGTATTTGAAAAAGGACACTGCAACGTGGCCACAAGTTATACCACGAATCTTTCTTGCAGTTTTCTCCAAATGGAGGGAGGGGGTGGTAGAACTCTGTACCAGAGAAGAAAACGCAGTGTTTTCAGAAGGCTGTTAGACTTACACAGGGGCTCTTCACTAAAGCTAATCCCTATAACTCCAAAATGCCGCTATAGCTACAGCTTAGAGTGGAGCTTTATCAAAGTACAGTGATGGAGTCTTGATCTGAATCTGTCTCACCATGAAACCAATAATCCATCCTGTGGTTATTTGTCTAGTCCAGGCACGCTCAGTAAGAATGCATATACTAATTAGCAACTGGCCAAACTCCCCACATTAATTACCTGAACATAGAGTAAGGGCTGCTGCTGCTAAGTCACTTCAGTTGTGTCCGACTCTGTGCGACCCCATAGACGGCAGCCCACTAGGCTCCCCCGTCCCTGGGATTCTCCAGACAAGAACACTGGAGTCGATTGCCATTTCCTTCTCCAATGCATGAAAGTGAAAAATGAAAGTGACGTCACTCAGTCGTGTCCAACTCTTCACGACCCCATGGACTGCAGCCCACCATGCTCCTCTGTCCATGGGATTTTCCAGGCAAGAGTACGGAGTGGGGTACCATCGCCTTCTCCAATGGAGTAAGGGCTAGTATGATAAAAAAAAAGTCCAATGGAAGCCTTTATAAATGTTGCTCTACACCCAAAATGGTACATTCAAAGCAATACTGCATCTCTAGGAGAATTACACAGATTAGCACTATCATTAAGGTCTTGAAAAATGCATGGTTTGTAATTCCTCACAGATCCCTGTTTAACTTGTCTCTTTAGCCATTATAAAACCAAATGTTTCTTGAATAATGACCAGATTTTCTTGAGGATGGTCAGTAGCTTGGGCTAATCACAGCTGCTTTTCTTGATATAATTGCAGCAAATCAGTTCTTGGTACCTGATATACAGCTATTGATGAGACATCACTTTCTTTTCAATTGTCACCAACAAAGAGAAGGAGCTGACTTGCACCCGGAAAGGTGGAAGATTTGCTTGCTGGATGTGACATGCTAAGTCGCTTCAGTCGTGTCCATCTCTGTGTGACCCCATAGACTGCAGCCCACCAGGCTCCCCCGTCCCTAGGATTCTCCAGGCAAGAACACTGGAGTGGGTTGCCATTTCCTTCTCCAATGCATGAAAGTGAAAAGTCAAAGTGAAGTTGTTCATTCGTGTCCGACTCTTCGCGACCCCATGGACTGCAGCCTACCAGGCTCCTCTGTCCATGGGATTTTCCAGGATGTGACATGCAAGCACATTAGGTACTGGTAGGATGTCGTTATAATGAGCCAGGAAGATGACTGCGGTTCCTCTGGACTATAATACAACAGAGAGACAAGCTGGCATAACCCTGAGGTAAGCAGTGAGCACAGACTTCTGATTTTTCCAGGTGCAAGCCAATTACTTCTACTTATCTTTCTTGGTGGGAACTGACTTTTAAAATGCCAATTTTGTGGCATGTAAAGTATTTTGTGGGTACAGTTATTATTTTTTTTTTGAAAAACAGTAGATTCTGGGAGTGGGGAAGGGATGAACACCTGTGATTATTTGTCATTTTGCCCATCAGATCTAGTCTCTCTCTTTGCCTCCAGTCTGCGCTCTTAGAGTATATATCCAAGATTTCCTCATTCTTTGGCTTTTATTGAAATACAGCAAATGTAAAGTCCACCAGTCAGTCATAGGATGAGAAGAAAGAGAAAGTGAGAGATCGGCATATTTATTTCCCCTTATTCTCTCCCTGATGAAGTATAGTTTGTTTAGTGCCTTTGTTTTTCTATTTACAGGTGCAAGCTTCTATCAGGTAACTTTCCTCTTAATGTTACAGCTCTTACTACTTTCAGATAAGAGTCTCTCTCCTTGGTGCGCTCACCTAGGGATGGTAATGGCTTACAGCTGTTGCTAATTTTTGGCTGCTTCACCATCATTTTGTAGTTTGCTTAAGCCTTTACACAGCTTTTACAAATAATCCCTGATGATTACAAATTTAAGCTACCAACGCATTTCTGCCAGGACGCCGGCTGACATGGAAGGTCTGACAGAAGTATGAGAAGGTAAGATTTGCAAAAATATTTTAAGAGGGAGCTAGCGATATGAATATGTTTGGAAAGAGTATTCTGTATTGAGAGAAACACTAAGGCCTTGAGGCAAGAGTATGACCATTTTCCTTGCTTAAGAAACAGCAAAGAGGCAAGTTTTGATGAAGTGGTGTAGGCAAGAAGACCTGTAAGAAATGAGATTAGGAAGAGAGGAGCTTGGATGAACTTAACATTTGTTGTAGGGAATTTGGATTTCCCTCTGTAAAATGGGGTGCCATTGGGAGGTTCAAGTGTAAAAGATAAGTTATTTAACAGGATCATGCTGTCTGCTGTGCTGTGAACAGACTGTAGGGGCACGTGTGGCAGAGATAGTTGCAATAATCTTAAAATAACTCAGGCTAGAGATGACTGTGGCTGGGATCAAGTGATAGCTGTGGAGGTAATGAGAAGTAGTCACATTCTCAGTGTATTTTGGAAGTAAAACTAACAATATTTACTTACGGTTTGCATAAAGAGTGTGAGCGAAATAATAGGAATGTCTACAACTGTTTTGTCTGACCAGTGAGAAGAACAGACTCACCATGAATTGAGATGAATTTTGAATTGTTTTGAAGGAAAACAGAATACTCATTTTTATCAATTCATTCGTTAACTCTTCTGAAGAAACTCAATATTTTGTCTATCTGCTTTATTTTATAAAATATAAAATATGCTACAATATTGCTTTTCCTATTAAATGACAAATTCTGTAGTGCTATTCAATTTTCAAAAGTTTCACACACATGATTTCATGTAATTCTGAAATAATCCTTTTCTTCTCCTACCCTTATTTTGCCCCTCTCCCGTTCCCTCTCCCCACTGGTAATCGCTTGCTTGTTTTCTATATTTGTGAGTCTTATTTCTTTTTTGTTTTACTCACTAGTCCCATCTTTTATATTTCACATATAATTGACATTATACACTTTCTCTGACTTATTTCACCTAACATAATGCCCCCCAAGTCCATGCAAACTGCTGAAAATGGCAAGATTTCATTGCTTTTATGACTGATTAGCATTCCAGTGTGTGTGTGTATGTGTTTGCCACATCTTCTTTATTCATCTATTGATGGACACATGTTGCTTCCATGTCTTGGCTGCTGTAAATAGTGTTGCTCTGAACATTGGGGTGTATGTTCTTTCTGATGTATTTTTGTTTCTTTTAAGATATGTTACATATTGTTTTATTGTTGTTGTATAAAGATTCTCTAGGTCAGCAGTCCCCAGCCATTTTGGCACCAGGGACTGATTTCGTGCAAGATAGTTTTCCCACAAACCAGGGATTTGGGGGATGGTTTTGGCATGATTCAAGTGCATTGTGCACTTTATTTCTAATATAATGCCATCACTGATCTGACAGCAGGTACCAGTTGATACCAGAGGTTGGAGACTGCTGATCTAAATAGCGAACTAGTTGAAATTTTCACAACTTAATTTAATCATTTTAAAATACACACGTTTTCTGCTTTATTTTCATAACACAATGTAAGAAGCTATATAAACCAAAAACTAATTTTTTGATAATGTCTACTCAATGTTTAGAATCACCCATCTTTTTTCCATGTAAATGATATACTTATATTACTTAGAAATTCTTGTCTGAAAGCATTTCTGGGGAATGGCTAAGACATCAAAGATCGTAAAATATGCTGTCAAGGACACTTTAAAAAATGTTGCAAGAGAAAAATAGTACATGTGGTTAGGTCACTGGCGTCAAAGCAATGATGTGTCTCACAAGTACAGCTCCAGGGTTTTTTTAAATTGCATAAATTAAACTGTTTTCTTAGAAGTGTTTCAGTTTACAGTAATTAGAATCTGATGTTTATTTAAAAGAATCTGAAATTATTGCTATAACTGATCCTACCATTTGCATAAGATAAAAACAAACAGTATCAATGAATTGTTAAGATAGTCAAGACTCTATATTTTTAAAAAGGATTTATTGAAACTTACAAAGAGAACTTTATTAAGTTTTTATGCAGAGATAATTTAACGAAGTTAAACATGACTAAACAAATACTCATTCTGCAAACACAGATGCATTAAGGAAAAATGCAAAGGAAGAGAATGTTGCCTTTGATTCCTTTCGGTGCAAGCTTTGATGTATTCATTTTCCTCTGGAAATTATTCCTTTAGAGAACTATTCTAATGATAGGCAACTGAAAGACTGTGTCTTAATCGTTACAATTTCAAACGTAAACCTGACAAGGGCAAAGGTCGTAGAAAAAATCATATCTGAACATCTGAAATAATAGTAATAAGAGTAAAAAATCACGATTCCAATGTTTCCAGTAGTGTAGTATTTAATTAGGGCTTCAGAATGATGATGCCTTTCGTAAATGAAATTATATTAATTCATGTCTTTCTAACAATGACCCCATGGTGGGCAATCTAATTAACTTGTGCATATGTGCACCACGACTTGTACTTCCCTGGTGACTCAGATGGTAAAGAATCTGCCTGCAATGTAGGAGACCCAGGTTCGATTTCTGGGTCAGGAAGATCCCCTGGAGACTGGAATGGCCACACACTCCAGTATTCTTGTCTAGAAAATTCTATGGATATAGGAGCATGGCGGGCTATACAGTCCATGGGGTCACAAAGAGTTGGACATAACTGAGCAATTTTGACTTTTCATACCATGACTTAGATTACAAAAATTCCCTGGAAGGGACTTAGAATGGTGGGTTTTTGAGGACTCAGTATCTTTTTAATTTTTCTCTGTGTATAGTCTTTTTTATAGTAACCTGCCTGATGGCATTTCCCAACTGTTGAAGTTGACCAAGTATTAGTAATTCTTTCTTCATGTCTCTTGAACTGACCTATGCTTATCTTTGCTCCTTATTTCTCCCAGCCTCCCAAACTCTACCTCTAGAATCCAAATCCCAATGAGCAAACAAGCCAACAATGAAACAATCCTCTCTGCCCTTTGTCTCCATCATGCTGATTTCCTTGACCATTTATTTTCTGAATTGACCACACTCCCCCTCCTTGCCTCCAGTCTTTGTACATGCTTTTGTTTCCACCAATTTTTAGAATAATTTAAAAATTACCTTTCAATAAGCCTTGTTAGACCCTCCTGTCTTTTTAAGGACTGGTTTAGATGGTCTTCTTGTCACACCATAGATCCCCATCTATTAATCATTTTATTTGTCTCCTCTAATTGGAAGTTGCTTAAATATGTTCTGTATTTTTATTCTCAATGCTTAGTGGATCCCCCATCTAAAACATAAAATTGATTTGATGCAATCAAATTTAAATTTTTTGTGGAAATTTTATTTTATTTGAAGTCATCAAATAAAAGTTGCTGGCATAATAGAGACTAGGCAAAAAATAATAAAAATTACAATTGTTGGAGTCCCCCAGTTCATTCTGCAGACCTGCTCACCTAACAGTAGTCTTAACATAATAGATATGGGGCAGTTCCAGAGATAATTTAAAACAAAAATAAACTGTTTTACTTCTTACATAGTCTATATAAAGATTTATATGATCCAACCCCAACTCCTACCACTCTCAGGCCTCCTCAAGCCTCTATAGCTATCTTGGAGATTTCTGGACACTGGATCCTTTCCTTAGATCCTTATACATGTAATTCTCTCTGTCCTGAGTTACTTGCACAACCCCTCTCCCTCATTTAGGGCTTGCTCAAAAAACACCCAGAGAACAGGCTAATCTGTGCACCGTGTCTAAAATATCAGCGTCTTGTATGTCATTACTCTCTTGCTTTATCCTAATAGCTGTGCTTTCTTAATAACTCTTTTCAATATCTGTTTTGATTTGCATTTTTTGGATTTATTACTCATCTAATTATAAGCTCAACGATAACAAAGATTTGTCTTATAAACAGCTCTATTTCTAGCACCTGGACAAGGGCCTCACATTGGGTATAATTTCAATGAGTATTGCTGGAAGGAAGGATAGATTAAAGATTTTAAACCATTAATTTTCAAGAAAGTTTATTCATTGCTTCAAATCAAATTCAGGAGATGACATTCTCATATACTCAAACTAGGCACGTAGTCATCTTTCTCTTGGTTAATCTCAAATAGCAACAATAGATTGATTAAATGGTGGATTTAGTGATTATGCAGGAATAATCTTGTCAGAATTAATAGAAATCATCTAATACATTTTAATTCATTGTGACTGCAGAGAAAATTTATATATATACATTGTAAAATTACAATAATTACAGTTTATCAACACAAGATGTTTCTTAAGTACTTGGGCTTTTTTCAATGTTACTATTTTAACAAAGTTGTCTTTGGGATGGTAATTCCATAAATACTTGTTGAGAATTGTAAGGCACTGGAGACAGAGCAGGAACTCCAGCTGTATCACAAATGATATTTTATTCTCCCAGCCATAGTGGTTCATGTCAAAAAGTGCCCCAAATTGGCCCTTTTGAAAGGCAGATGGTTTTGAAAGTTGTTTTTTTTTAAGCGTTTTTGAAAGTATTTGGGTACAGAGTTGTAGATGGTACTTCCACCCCCATCTTGTAGAGAAGTCCATCTATGGTTAAGATAATAAAGGCGACCCACAGGAAGAAATAGAAACCAGTGACAGACAAAACTTACAGGAGGTTCTTGTGTGATTTGAACTGGTATAATTTTGAAGCTGTCTTCTCTAAGATCTGGATGTTTAGCTTTTCTTTCAGGTCTCTGTGCTACCACAATATATGTCCAATACACTGCTTATTCTTGATTAAGCTATTACCAACTGATTTCTGTCTTTGTAACTAATAAAATTTCTAACCAGCATCACTATTCATAACAATACTTTTTTTGAAAATTAGTATACTTGAACCCTATGAAAGTTTATGCTGTTAAAGAATATAAAGATACATAAATACTTGGAATTTGCCTCAGTGCATTATAAGAACAAATTAAAAATAGTTTATATCCTAAATACCATTGGGGCTGAAGGCTGAGAGTGTTGAGGGGGAAACTTTATACATGGCATATTATAATTTTTGGTCATTTACAATATTTGTTAAGTTTATATTTTTAATAAAATAAGAAATGTAGAAATATTTAAAAAGTAAAAAATAAAAGTTAAGGCAATTCAACTCAGACTGAGAATACTAAGCCTTTGTCTATACCACTAAACCATGTTATGTGTATTTGTTAGGCTAAATTTGTGTCTTGTCTTTAAGAGTGTACTAGTAATCTGATTTTGAAAAATTATTTGATTGCTGTAAGCCACCAGCCATGATAAGGCAACTTCTTAGGTATAAATCATGTTTCTAAGATCAAGTCAGTGCGTATTCAAGTTGTTTTATATATTACTTTACTGTAAGAGTTTAACAATATGAAACGAAAGATACATAACAAAAGAAAAAATCTTTCTATAAATAATTGAGAGAGGAATCACAGAGCTTGTGTTACATATAGATTATTTTGTGTATAGAAAATTGGGACCAATATTCTTTAACTGTATTATTATAGACAGAGAGTGAAGCTGCTAGCCCTAGGGCTCACCTGCTCTGTGGTTTCATAACAGACACAGACGCAAGAATTGCTCTACACTTTAGATGGTAGCTTGGACGGTAAAGCGTCTGCCTACAATGCGAGAGACCTGGGTTCGATCCCTGGGTCAGGAAAATCCCCTGGAGAAGGAAATGGCAACCCACTCCAGTATTCATGCCTGGAAAATCCCATGGACCGAGGAGCCTGGTGGGCTACAGTCCATGGGGTCACAAAGAGTCGGACATGACTGAGCGACTTCTCTCTCTCCTCTCTCAGATCTAGAGTCTCACAGAATTATGATGTGACTTTCTAGCTGCTGGAATGCATTAACTTCACATAGAATATACATGATTCTTCTCCTCACATCAAGCACTGATGTCACATATGTGTCACTTGAAATAATTTCTGATTCAACATTGCCTGGATCCTTTTCATCAAGTAAAGATGCATCATAGTGGAAAAGAGCAGGACTTTTGAGTCATTCAAATCTGGGTTTGAAATGCTAATTCTCTTACTTATAAGCCTTGGGATTTAGGCATATTATTTAACTGTTTTATGCACAATTTCCAAATAGAAAAAATGGGCTGCTAATGTTGAACATACAGATTTTTTGTTAATTTTAATTGTGAGAAGTTTGACACATAATGTTGTTGTCGTTCAGTTGCTCAGCTATGTCCGACTCCTTGCAACCCCAAGGGCTGCAGCACACCAGGCCTCCCTGTCCTTTGCCATCTCCCAGAGCTTGCTCAAACTCATGTCCATTGAGTCAGTGATGCCATCCAACCATTTCATCCTCTCTTGTCCCCTTCTCCTATAGTATCTCAATTATTTATAGGCATTGTTACCATTACTCTATTCAACATCCAGTTCAGTCTCACCAAAAAGCTGTTTGAATAAAAGCCTTATAACAAATAATGACAGAATAGAGGGAAAGCCTCTTGTAATATTTTGCTATGAGCAATTAATTTAACCTTCATCAAATAGAATCGTTGTTATTTTAAAATACACTTTGCTCAGACTATTAAATTTCCCTGTGTCAGTTCTAGTAACAATATAATAAATTCATTATGACTATAATAAAATCAGCATAAATCCTAAACTCTCAGGGATGATGTGTATGGTGAAATTATCTGGAATTGCACACATAAAAATATTCAATCTTTCTGGAATGTATCTAAAATGAACTGCCCAAATGTGCCTGTAAGATTTTATTGAAAGTTTATTCCAATGTATACTTTACCCTATAGTTGTGGTTAACCCTTAAGAATTTACAGGGTTTAAGCATTCTCTTGAGAATAAAAATTAAAAATGAGGTGAATTAAGCAGAAAGACAACAAAAGACTTTTTTTTTTTTTTTTTGAGACTCAGGAAATTGTAACCCAAGTCTCTTCTGAGTGTTTGCTATAATGTAATCCTAATTGTTGTTGTTTAGTTGCTTAAATTGTGTCCTACTCTTTGTAACCCCATGGACTGTAGCCTGCCAGACTCCCCTATCCATGGGATTTTCCACTCAAGACTACTGGAGTAGGTTGCTGTTTCATTCTCCAGGTCATCTTCCTGCCAGTTCAAACCCGTGTTTTCTGGACTGGCAGGTGGATTCTTTACCACTGAGCCACCAGAGAAGCCCAATCTAATTATGTGAGTTATATGATTTTTCAATAACTTCTGAATTTTCACAGACAACAAAGCCACCAAGTGTGATTTCCTTAAATGTACAGATAAGGGTATAGTGTCAATTTTATGAGTAACAGTCGATACTAGAGGACAGAACAGGGAACAGACCAATAATGGGAAAATAAAAAGTGGCAAATAGGGTTTCATGCCTCCATTGGATCAGACCAACTTCTGATTGGTTCAATTGGATCAACTTCTGATCCTTTAAATTCAAATATTTCAATAAATATTGTAATCTATAGGCATAATTTTTTTCTTAATAAGAAAAATATTTTTTATTAAAAAATGAAAGAAAAATATTTTTATTTTATAAAATAAAAAGAAATATTTTTACTTCTTAATAAGAAAATTCATGGTGATCCACAAGCCATCCTGGGAGAGCTTTTCATTCATATGTTTTATGTAACATTCAGTTCAACTCTTTATTTACAAACTTCAACAAATATTTGTTCATTCCATACTAGACCTCTACATCCCTGAACAGATCTTCTAGAAATTAACTTGCCTCTCTGCTTCCTCTAATAAATTGAGAGAATTATTCCCACAAGAGCTTTTTGGATACTGCTGCTGCTACTGCAAAGTCGCTTCAGTCGTGTCCGACTCTGTGTGACCCCATAGACGGCAGCCCACTAGGCTCCTCTCTCCCTGGGATTCTCCAGGCAAGAACACTGGAGTAGGTTGCCATTTCCTAGATATCAGCAAAATATACTATATTATTCAGAATCTCAATATTGTATGGCTCTGATATATCAGTATCATACCTATAAAGCACATTGTAAAAATGAATTGTAATATGTGATATTTTAGGAAATACAAGATGGAGTCTTATCTCCTACAAAATAATAATAGCAGCAAAATCTAGATTTGTTCAGATTTTTAAGTATAAATTATGAAAACAAACTAAAAGGAAATACAATTAAAGCAAATCTCATTCTAGCAGTTGACCACACAAAAACTGAATGTATCAAAGCCTTAGAAATGATCATCATTTAGGACCTATGATTTTGCTACAAGGAATTATAAGTGAGTTATCAATGATACACATATACACAATTTGATGTACAGAGATATTTATTGCAAATAGATGGATATTAGTAAAGAATAAAAACCTAGAAATCAACTCTAGGTCTAACAATAGAAGAATGACTAAATTTCATTTGTTATAAATAATACATTTTCACACAATTTTAGGAGTTGGGATAATGCTCATGATACAATATTAAGTGAAAATTTGACACGTACCCTATGCAGTCCCATTGATGGAAAACAACAAAAGGAAATATTTATAACTATTTGGAGTGGTGGAATTGGGATGATTATTCTCTTTTGTTTTCCATGTTAAAAGGTCATATAGTAATTTCTGATTTTAAAAAACAATCATCATAAAACTAAATAATACAGACAGATGGTATATATAAGACTACATATGACTGAGTAAAGAATCCACCTGCAATGCAGGAGACACAGGAGATGTGGGTTTGATCCCTGGACTGGGAAGATCTCCTGGAGGATGGCATGGCAACACACTCTAGTATTCTTGCCTGGAGAATCCCATGGACAGAGAAGCCTGGTATGCTACAGTCCATGGGGTCACAAAGAGTCAGACACAATTGAAGTGACTGAGCACTCATGCACACGTGTCTAGCTTCCTTTCATGTATGTGAGGAAGATGCTCTACATCTTTTTTTGTCTTCCTATCCAGTTCATATTAGCTTTTTAAATCTTACCTATCCAAAGAGAGTTCATTCATAGTTAAAAAAAAAATCCAAACAAAAACTAAGAAAAATTCCTGTAAATGCCCATTAAATGGTCAGTGAGATTAATGAAGTTTGCTCATGACAGCTTTCACTGAGCAAATTGTAATATACAGCACATTTTACTTTTGATCATCATATATGATTATTTTCTGAAAATAAATAATTTGATAACAGTAGTACATATAGGGTAGTTTTTGAATATTATATGTAAATATGTATATATAAGAACCTTAGAACAATATCCCCTTAAATGGAAATAATACAGGATTTTGTATGCTGTCTTCCTCAAGAATATCCACTTGCCTTGCAGGGTAAAATGATGTTTATTCTTCCAGTATGAAACAAGTTTTGGGAATATAATACAAAATTTAAATCTTCTTAAAAATATTTTATGTCATATTGGAGTATAGTTCATTTACAATGTTGTGTTAGTTTCAGATGTACGGCAAAGTACATATATACATATCCATACATATGTACATATATACATATCGATTTTTAAATTATTTTCTCATTTATACTATTACAGAATATTTAGCACAGTCCCCTGTGTTATACATTAGGTCTTTGCTGGTTATGTCAATCTCAAAATCCTAATTTGTCCCTCCCCTGACCTTTCCCCTTTGGTAAGCAAGTTTGTTTTCTAAATCTGTGAGTTTCTATTTTTTAGACAAGTTTATTTGCATCATTTTTTAGATTCTGCATATTAGTGATATGATATTTAGCTTTCTCTGTCTGACCTATTTTACTTGGTATGATAATCTCCAGGTCCATTCATGTTGCTGCAAATGGCAATCTTTTTTTTCATTTTTCTTTGTAATGGCTGAGTGATATTCCATTGTATGCATATACCACATCTTCTTTATCTCTTCCTCTGGTGATGGACATTTACATTGCTTCCAGGTCTTGACTGTTGCCAATCACGCTGCACTGAACATTGTTGTTGTTCAATCACTCAGTTGTGTCCAACTCTTTGTAACCCCACGGACTACAGCACATCAGGCTACCCTGTCCTTCACTATCTCCCAGAGCTTGCTCAAACTCATGTCCATTAAGTCAGTGATGCCATCCAACCATCTCATCCTCTGTCACCCCCTTCTCATCATGCCCTCACTCTTTCCCAGCAGTGAACACTGGGGTGCATGTATCCTTTTGAACCATGGTTTTCTCCAAATATAGGCCAAGGAGTGTGATTGTTATATCATATGGAAGCTCTATTTTTAGTTTTTCAAGAACTTCCAGGGCTTCCCTGGTGTCCAGTGGTTAAGCATCTGCCTCCCAAGGCAGGTGACACACATTTGATCCCTGCTCTGGGAAGTTTTCATATATGACAGAACAGTTAAGCCTGTGCACCACGACTACTGAAGCCTGTGTGCCTAGGGCCCATACTCCAAAACAAAAGAAGATACTACAACAAAGAGGAGCCCTGCTCTCTGCAACTAGAGAAAGCCTTCATATAGCAACAAAAATCCAGCACATATCAGATCATATCAGTCACTCAGTCGTGTCCGACTCTTCGCAACCCCATGAATCGCAGCACGCCAGGCCTCCCTGTCCATCACCAACTCCCGGAGTTCACTCAGACTCACGTCCATCGAGTCAGTGATGCCATCCAGCCATCTCATCCTCTGTCGTCCCCTTCTCCTCCTGCCCCCAATCCCTCCCAGCATCAGAGTCTTTTCCAATGAGTCAACTCTTCGCATGAGGTGGCCAAAGTACTGGAGTTTCAGCTTGAGCATCATTCCTTCCAAAGAAATCCCAGGGCTGATCTCCTTCAGAATGGACTGGTTGGATCTCCTTGCAGTCCAAGGGACTCTCAAGAGTCTTCTCCAACACCATAGTTCAAAAGCATCAATTCTTCAGCGCTCAGCCAAAAATAAATTAAAAAAAAAATCTCCATATGCTTCTCCACAGTGGCTGTACCAACTTACATTCCCATCAACAGTCGGAGGATTTCCTTTTCTCCACATCCTCTCTGCTGCTGCTGCTAAGTCACTTCAGTCGTGTCCGACTCTGTGCGACCCCATACATGGCAGCCCACCAGGTTCCCCCGTCCCTGGGATTCTCCAGGCAAGAACACTGGAGTGGGTTGCCATTTCCTTCTCCAATGCGTGAAAGTGAAGTCGTTCAGTAGTGTCTGACCCTTAGCGACCCCATGGACTGCAGCCTACCAGGCTCTTTCGCCCATGGGATTTTCCAGGCAAGAGTACTGGAGTGGGGTGTCATTGCCTTTGCCACATCCTCTCTAGCATTTGTTATTTGTAGACTTTGGGATGATGGACATTCTGACTGGGGTGAGGTGACATTGATTTGCATTTCTCTAATAATTAGCCATGCTGAGCATCTTTTCATGTGCCTATTGGCCATCCGTAATACCTTCTTTGGAGATATGTCTATTTAGATCTTCTGCCTGTTTTTTAAGGTTTTTTTTGTTTTGTTTTATATTGAGCTGCATGAGCAGTTTGCATATTCTGGAGTTTAATCCCTTGCCAGTCACCTAATTTGCAAACATTTTCTCCCATTCTTTCGATTGTCTTTTCATTTTGCAAACACACACATCTGTGGTAATCAGTCTACAATAAAGGAAGCAAGACTTTACGCTGGAGAAAAATACCATCTCTTCAATAAATGATGCTAGGAGAACTGGACACCTGCATGTAAAAGAATGAAGCCAGAACATTTTTTAACACTGTACACAAAAACAAACTCAAAATGGATTAAAGGGTCTAAGTATGAGGCATGATTCTGTAAATGATAAAACAATTAGTGGAAAAACATAAAACAATTGAGGAAAACATAAGAACACACTTTGATGTAAATTGCAGCAATATCTTTTTTGATCCATCTTCTAGAATAATGGAAATACAAAGCAGAAATAAACAAATGGGGCCTAATTAAGCTCAAAAGGATTTCAACAGTAAAGTATAAATCTTTTCTATTTAAAATCTTCCCTTACTCTGAGAATCCATTACATCCAATTGTTTACACACTAACCAGATCTTCCACTCACAGTACAATGACTGATTTTCTTCATTTACAAGCACATTGCAGTGATAGAATGTTTAGCATAATATTTTTAATTGAGGTAAAATTGGTATATAACATTATATAAGTTTCTGGTGTCAACGTTATGATTTGACATATGTATTCATTAAAAGGGTCATCAGCAAATTCTAGTTACCATGCATCGGCATAACTTGATGCTCTGTTGTTCAGTTGCTTGGTCACGTCCAACTCTGCATCCCCATGGACTGCAGTACACCAGGCTTCTATGTCCTTCACTGACTCCCAGAGTTTTCTCAAATTCATGTCCATTGAGTCAGTAATGCCATCCAGCTATCTTATCCTCTGTCACCCCCTTCTCCTCCTGCCCTCAACCTTTCCCAGCATCAGGGTCTTTTCCAGTGAGTCAGCTCTTCACATCAGGTGGCCAAAGTATTGGGGCTTCAGCATCAGTCCTTCCAATGAATATTCAGGAATTATTTCCTTAGGACTGACTTGATTTATCTCCTTTCTCTCAAAAGTCTTCTCCAGCACTACAGTTTGAAAGCATTCTTTGGTGCTCAGCCTTCTTTATGGTCCAAGTCTCATTTCCATACATTACTGGAAAAACCATAGCTTTGACTATAGAGATCTTTGTCGGCAAAGTAATGTTTCTGCTTTTTAATACACTAAGTTTGTCATAGCTTTTCTTCCAAGGAGCAAACATCTTTTAATTTCATGGCTGCAGTCACTCTTCATAGTGATTTTAGAGCCCAAGAAAGTAAAGTCTGTCACTGTTTCCATTTTTTCCCCATCTATTTGCCATGATCTTAGTTTTTTCTGTCTAGTCAAAGCTATGATTTTTCCAGTAGTCATGTATGGATGTGAGAGTTGGACTATAAAGAAAGCTGAGTGCTGTAGAATTGATACTTTTGAACTGTGGTGTTGGATAAGACTCTTGAGGTCCCTTGGACTGCAAAGAGATCCAACCAGTTCATCCTAAAGGAAATCAGTCCTGAATATTCATTGGAAGGACTGATGCTGAAGCTGAAGCTCCAATACTTTGGCCACCTGATGTGAACTGCCTCCTTGGACAAAACCCTGATGCTGGGAAAGATTGAAGGCGGGAGGAGAAGGAGACAACGGAAGATGAGACGGTTGGATGGCATCACCGACTCAATGGGCATGAGTTTGGGCAAGCCCCGGGAGCTGGGGATGGATGGCATGCTGCCGTCTGTAGGGTCACAGAGTCAAACACGACTGAGCAACTGAACTGAACTTCCACTCTACTCTTTCACTTTCATCAAGTGGTTCTATAGCTCCTCTTCACTTTATGCCATTGGGGTGGTGTTATCTACATATCTGAGGTTATTGATATTTCTCCTGGCTATCTTGATTCCAGCTTGAGCTTTATCTAGCCTGGCATTTCATATGATGTACTCTGCATATAACTTGAATAAGCCGGATGGCAATATACAGTCTTGATGTACTCCTTTTCCAATTTTGAACCACTCCATTGTTGACCCCCTAAATCATTTACAAAGGGAATTTCAAGACTAATGACATCTTTTGATAGTTTAATGTAGGCCATTATATATGAGACAACACAAATGATAGATACTATATAATTTTTATCAGATAATGGCCTACATTAAAAATATATATATATGCAATAGGTTTCCAGATGTGTTTGTGTGTGTTTCCTACTCTCATGACAAACATGAGTTTCTGCCATTAGTATCTAACTTCCCTCAATCTTCTATGAAGTAATGAAGACAGTAACATCTATAAATGTAAGTTTTATTAGGAAAATAAGTCATGAATTGTTTGGGGGTGCATAATAAATAAATGAGATAAAAGTGATTCATCCATCAGGAGACTATTAAGATAATATGACTGGCTTTCAGAAATTCAACCCTAGTATAATAGAAAAAAGAGCACAGGCTCGATTCTAGCTCATACTCTATCCCTTCCTAACAGAGTGGATGTGGGAAAAATAATAACTACCCTTCAGCAAGGAGTTACCCTCTCAGGTATCATAAATATATTTTTCCTAATCATTAAAAGTAGGTAAACAAACTTATCAGTGACTAGCATAGAGTAGGAACTTACTAAGTATTTATTATTATTAGTTTTAAATATTTATGTAGGTTCGAAGAGAAAGTCTCACATGACACATAAAGATATCAATTTCACCTGCCAAGTCAAACATGAGCAAACGTGTTTTATACAAGTGTGTTTAAAACAGGCAGTAACATTTCAAATGTTCTCTTCAGCTCTAAAAATTGTCCTGTCTTTCTTGTGGAATTTTTTGGCCTTGAACAGTTCTAGTAATGTTATTACGGCCTGTCCTCATTTCACTTTCTCCCCAGGTCTAGTGGATACCATCACAACTCTCTGTCAACCATAGATTTTTCTTTGCCTTTAGTCATTTTACAAAATCTCCATCTTCACAATTCTCACAACAGCTCCTTTTGACAATCTAGCTCTTGTACCACAGCTTTTTGCTGTTTAGTCACTAATCATGTATCCAACTCTTTGTGATCCCATGGACTGTAGCCCACCAGAGTCCTCTGTCCATGGGATTCTCCAAGCAAGAATACTGGAGTGGGATGTCATTTCCTTCTCTAATACTACATCTTAGAATCAGGAAGATAGGATCAGATATAAACTGACCACTTAAACAATTTTCATTATTGAAAACCCAAGATCTATTGGACACTATGGGTGTTACTGAAGATACCCACAGAGATGGTACTCATACTGGTGGCAGAATGTTAAAAGACTTTTCTTTGGTGGTGTACTTTTTCTCATACGCATGGTCCACAGAGGCAGAAAAGTCCATATTTTATCTATAAACCTACAGATAAGTATTTTCCATTTTTTTTCTATAGCTTAAAAGCAGAGAAGTTTTTATTTTGATGCCACTATTTTGTTTCAGATGATCAAAGCTGTTGACAAGAAAGCTTATACTGTCATGCTTGTTACCCTGGTCCCAGCTTACCTACAGTCTTTCAAGTTTTCTTGCTCAGGGACACCAGTTTCCTGGTCTTGTGGAAGTATTGTTTCTGCAGCACACCTTGATCTCTCATAGGCTTGATGTTGCCATGATTTCTCCACCCTGTCCTTGGGAGAATCTCCACAGAGGTGACTTTTATATGGTTCTTCGGATTTCTTATGGGAGAAGGCAATGGCACCCCACTCCAGTACTCTTGTCTGGAAAGTCCCATGGACGGAGGAGCCTGGTGGGCTGCAGTCCATGGGGTCGCTAAGAGTCGAACACCACTGAGCGACTTCACTGTTCACTGTTCAGATTTCTTATAAGCAGTGTTAACATTCATGTGTAGTGATATTCCTGAGATTTTCCTTCCACATGACTTTTGCTCAATGCTCTTCGTTTTCTCACTATGTTTGGTCATACCAAATTTTTCACTGCTTCCCTCCATTTTCTTTTCGCAATCATAGTCTTGGGCTACCAAATCCAACCTGGATAAGAGGTCACTCAATTTGAAAGATAGCATCATTCATTCTAAAAACCAAACCTAAAACTGTAGATAAAGCTCTGATTATATCAATAAATCTCTTCCCAATAACTAATTAATTCCCACTTGATCAATAAGGAAACTGAAGTGCAGAAATGTTAAGAAACAAATCTACCTAACAAGCAGAAGTAACACCACGACCCACTGCCAGACCTTAACTGATTTTAAAGGCTCTGCTCTCGCTAGCCAGCAGCTACTGTCAGCAACCACATGACATTCTTGCTGTCTTATAACTGATCCCGAGTCTGGGGCAGATGCTAATGGACCCTTTCTAGCACGCTTTCCAGCCAAATCTGAACTTAACTCTCAATCTGTCTCAAAAGAAATTTGCACACAAGCACTAGCAATTGGCTTTAGTTAGCATTCAAACACAAAGCTATTTTCTATCACAAAGTTAGAATGAATTCTCCCCTTGAAATAATTTAGGTGTTTGTTTATTTATCTGCAGAATGGGGCATTTGAACAGGAAAATCTCTAAACATTCTGCCACCCTGAAATTTTTATGAAGCCCACCAATCTATATGTCCCCAGAGATTACATAATTTAGGAATTCCTAGGTGTTTTCTATTGAAAATATATTTGGAACACAGTATGTTTACAGTAGAAAAGTAGTTTTATCCATGAACTTACATTCATTTTGCACCCTTCAAATATTTTTCCTCAGGGTGGAAATTTCTCATGCTTGATCACAACCCAAAGATAATTTGGTCCTGGAAAATACACACACCATATCTTTATTCATCTAGAAGGTCTATCCTGTATGTGAAGAGAAAGGGAAAAAAATGAAGAAGAACCACACACAGTTGAAATATTCCATGTGTCTGGTCTTCACTGAGGCATATTCTCTTGAGACTAACCATTTGAAATATGTTTTACAAATTGAATTTTTAATGGAATATATGTAGTATGAGGTCAGGAGAAATTCTTTGTTATTTCTTTGAAGTTTAATGTTTTTAAAATGAGCCAATACAGATTTAGGAATCTTTCAAAATTACATAACTGTGGTTTAGTCTTACTTTTTAACCTAGAGGTATAATCTTTTTTTCCCCTTTTGAAAGACATCAGCAAAGCACTGCTTTGAGAAATCTCTCCCTTTCCCACCCCCTTGCCTTTTGGCCAAAATTATGCTTGCATCTGTCCAGAGCAGAGGAAGTCCCGGCCACCACATGCAAGCCTTTGTGCTTTCAGTCTGCAGCCCAGGAAATTACTACCTGTGTGGGCAGATCCTCAGTGCATAACTGTGAGGTCCCACAAAACTGAGGACTCAGCAAAAAGAAAGAGGGGGACGCAGAGGCTGAGGGGCAAAGTGGAGAGAGAGACAGAAAAGAGGAAAGAAAGAAATTTCTGCAATTTCACCAAAATACCATCTTTTAGGGTTTCGTAGCCAGAGCTGCACACAAAGCAGAGAGCCAGGAGTGTATGTTCCCTTATAGGTGAAAACAAAAAACACAGAGCACCCTTAATGACATTTAAGAATATTTCTACAAAAGTAAAAAATAATATATTTACCAAATGAAAGCTCTGTGCCAGAGTTTACCTATTTACTCATCACCTCAAGTCTATTTTTTTGTTTGTTTGTGTCATTTGCTGTGGCTCAGAGGGTAAAGCGTCTGCCTGCAACGCGGGAAACCTGGGTTCGATCCCTGGGTCAGGAAGATCCCCTGGAGAAGGAAATGGCAACCCACTCCAGTACTCTTGCCTGGAGAATTCCATGGACTAAGGAGGCTGGTGGGCTACAGTCCATGGAGTCACAAAGAGTTGGACACAACTGAGCAACTTCACTTTCACTCTTACGTCTATTTAGTACAGATTATTATCTCTGTTTTGTACATAAAGAAATTGAGGTGCAGAGAAGTTAAATAAATTATCCAAAGTTCTAGGGCTTAAGTAGTGGTGCTGGGAGTTGACTCATGGGTCTCCCACTTCCACAAACTAGGGCCCTGGACCTTGCTGTCCCATCACTAGAATAGATTAATGCATGAGATCCATATATCTTTTTTAGAATCTTCATAGTACCATAGATAATAAAGTATTATAACTATTTTTTTAGTTTTTAATAAGAGAATATGGAAGGGATCTGCTGTTTTGGGGGCCCATAACTTCCACAAAGTTTTCAACCCTTAACACATACTATTTTAGATTCTCTCCTCAGCGACATCCCAAGACTCCCTCCTCTATAAGCCAATGAGGTGCCACATGACTCAGCCTCTTTCATTCTCTCACTCTTTAACAACTAATCAGATGATTTACTGTAGTACATGGCAGGGCAATGATACTGAATCTGGAAATTCTCTTCTTTAAAGACTCTGCAGTGCCCAATATCCCATAGTATATTGGATGGGTATGTTCAGGGGAAGGAGTGTGACAGACGTATGGAGAATAATCACTTCATGTCATTGTTAGTGTTTTCCCTAGAAAACATCCTTTCCAATTTAGTATTCTGCTAGATATAATAAAATTCTTTGAGAAATGTAAAAGCAGTATTGTGTGGTAGTCCAAGTTGGCATTAATATATTTAATATATACTTAAAGTAGGATGTGCAAATATGATGTTTTCCCACTTCGCATATAATGCGCTTACTATTTAAACTCTAGTTTAAATACCTAAACAGTCAGCATTAAACAGCCTCAGAGGTATCTAAAAAAAAAAAAAAAAAAACCAAATTTGTCTCAATCATTCTTGAGTTTTTCCTCCTCCCTTCCCTACACTGGAAGTGTTCACGCAAAGGGTGGTAGCCTACCTCCTAAGACAGTAATAGACAGAACACCTATATTAACAGAGTTTGGATGAGATAGTTCAAGAGCACATCCTGTTATTAGCATTTATGATTCTGGGATATTATATTGTATTTCTATATTAGGAATATAGAAAAGCATATAAATCTTAATTATGAGTCCCAAATTATTTAGAATATAATTTAAACCTAAACCAATTTCCATGTGAGTGGTGGTAAATTGAATTAGGTTTTAAAAAAATACTCTGGCTAGATTCCCTGCAGCTAATCTATATGGTTATGCCATGTGGTTGGGAACAGGAAACACCTGTCTCTCTGCTTGCTAGCACTCACTTAACATGATCCCTGGCAAAACAGTTTTTTCAGCCCCAGTCCAATTCACCAGAGGTCATTTCAGTATGGACTATTTCAACTTGCATTACAAACCATCAGTGTTTAACAATTTTCAAGCACTTTCTGGATATGAATCATTATATAGTCACCAGAGCTTTTTAAACTATTGTCCTGAGGTCCTCTGAAAGAGATCATTTGCAAATTCCAAATTCATTGGGATTTCAATACATAAAATACCTTATTTTTACATTTTTATTGTCATAGAGAGACTATATCTCACCTTGCAAAATGGAATGTGTATTTCTAGTTCTTTGTTTTTAAAAAGCATAATAAATAAAATCTATTGTAAGAGTTTCAAATGTCAGTGTAATATATTTGCCTTAGGGCTTTTAGTTTCCTTTTTTGCCTTTTACAGTGCTTGAGAACAGAATCCTCATATTTAATATCCCACTCAAGTTCTGGCTTTGAGTTTTGCAATGCAAAGTTTGACAGTTACCACCAATACAGATGCTTCAGATATGCTAGCAATTTCGGCTTTGGGAATGAATATCTAGACTTTTTTCCCCCACATTTCCATGGTTTCATAATTGGCAGTCTGCCTGGGCTGACCAAGAAAGCAACAAGTATGGGCATTCTCTCTGGCTGTGAGTATACTCATTTTCAAAAGAAGGAGATTAGAATAAATAGATTAGACTTGCTTTTTTCTCCAGTTTGGAAAGGTTAAGAGGCAAATACTGACTTATAAACAGCAAATTGCTGAATATGTGTTATAAAAAACAGCCCACAGATACTGTGCTATTTAGTCAGTCATTCTGTAGAGCTATTTGGTTGCTTAAGAGAGCTGTTTTCTTTATGTAACTACTTTTTTTCTCCTGTGCACCAGATAAAAGTATTTGATATCCCAAATAAATACTATATAGGTCTGGCTTTGAGTTATTTATGGTGCTACCTATCTTAACCCCTAAATTATAATCTGCTCTTTATCATATTTTACAATCTGTTCTGTTAAAAGTCAACATGACAAACATCAACTTAAGAGCAAGTATCTTCAATGGAAACGAAAATAAATTATACATATAGATTAAAATTTGGAGGCCTACCTGTGAATGGTTTATGGTCCATTTACTTGCCTTTATATACAGGCAACTGTATATAACTAGTTAAACCTAGATTAAGTAATCAGGCAATAAGGCAAAACCAAGACCAAGGGTCGATACTGTTTAGTTGCTAAAGTTGTGTCTGACTCTTTGTGACCCCTTGGACTGTAGCCTGCCAGGCTCCTCTGTCCATGGGATTTCCCAGCCAAGAATACTGGAGTGGGTTGCCATTTCCTTCTTCAATGGTTGAGGAGGTTGGTAGAATTAGAAATGTTGGCAGAGGGCCACCCCTTTGTAACATCACCTAGCTGCATGCCATCTTCACTCCGCAGTACATAGAGAAGCTTTTGAGCCATCAACTGTTCCAGTAATGAGGTTAGTCCATGAAAAAAAAGTGGAGTTGGAGGTTACAAGCAACAATGTATCAGAAACAGCTGCCAGTCATGAGTTCTCTGGGTGTAAGTCCTGCCTATACATGTAGAAATAGGCATCCATATGTTAACTTCTTTTCAGGAATCAGTTTCTATCAATGGAGATGTTTCTCTGCTGCTGCTGCTAAGTCACTTCAGTCGTGTCCGACTCTGTGCGACCCCATAGACGGCAGCCCACCAGGCTCCGCCGCCCCTGGGATTCTCCAGGCAAGAACACTGGAGTGGGTTGCCATTTCCTTCTCCAATGCATGAAAGTGAAAAGTAAAAGTGAAGTCGCTCAGTCGTGTCCGACCCTCAGCGACCCCATGGACTGCAGCCCACCAGGCTCCTCCATCCATGGGATTTTCCAGGCAAGAGTACTGGATTGGGGTACCATTGCCTTCTCCAGATGTTTCTCTAGACCAAGGGAATCTCTGACAACTCTAAATTTATTGTGTAACTTTAAGAAGTACATTACACTTTGGGAGCCATATTACCAGGGGAACTAGAATTCAGGTCAACAGGTAGCTCAGGAGAAGAAGAGTAGGCTTTCTCCTTAAATCAAGAATCTACCAATTCCTATACATAAATATATCAAGATTGAAATAAATTCTTAAATTACCACTATTTTAGCAAAACTCATGAAAATCTGTTTCCTGAAATACCCTTTAAACTGTAAGGGAAGTTTCCCTGTCAGGATGACTCAGCACATTGTAGCCAATCAGTAATGACCTAAGTAAAGTTGCTTGGCCAAACCAATGAGAATTAAGTTCTATGAACTTCCTTTTTTTTATACTCCATAAGCCTTACTGTAACCTTCCTGAAACAAACTTCTTTCCAGTTTTGATTTTGAAACTTCCTTGTTCAAGAACAATTTGTCTTTCATCCAATAAAATAGCCATATCCTGAATTTTCTTTTGACACCTTTTACACATAAAAATCATTTTCCAAGTAAGTATTTTAAACTCTTTATTATGAAATATAGTGCATGCCCAGGAAAGTGCAAAGCATAAATGAATTATCACAAAACAACCCATAAGCAACCACCACAACTACGGTACCCAAAGAAACTTATAAACTCCTACAAATCCTGTCAAAGTAACTGCTTTTCTGGACTTTTCTTAAATTCTTTTTTTTATATATATTTCTTCATAGGCCTGCATCTCTATATAATAAAATACCATATTATCTGTATTTTGAATTTTTTATTAATGCAATTATACAATGTGTAATCTTTTGAATCTGGCTTCTTTCACTCAGCATTTTGTTTGTAAGATTCACCCATGTTGTTGAATGTAGCTCTAGTCCATTCTTTTTTATTAATTCAAGTATAGCTGATTTTAATAGTATATTGATTTTGGATATAGAAATAGTAATTCAATATTTTATGGATTATACTTCATCTAAAATTATTATAAATTATTGACTGTAATCTCTGTGCTGTATAATATATCCCTGTATCTTATTTTATACATAATAGTTTATACATCTTAATCTCTTACCCCCATTTTTCCCCTCCTCCATCCCTTACCCCACTGGTAACCATTACTTTGTTCTCTGTATCTGTGAGTCTCTGTTCTCTGTATCTTTGTTCTCTGTAGTCTTTGTTCTCTGTATCTGTTTTGTTTTTCTCATTCTTTTTTTTTTATTCCACATATAAGTGATAACATACAATTCTCAAACTTCATTAAGCATAATACCCTCTAGGTTCATCAATGTGGTAGCAAATGTCAGAATTTCATTCTTTTTTATGGCTAAGTAATGTTGCATTATATATACACACACACACACACACTTTATATATATGATTTCAAATCAACTATCCCTGTATAAAAATATAACTACCATGTGATTCAGAAATTTAACTCCTGGATATGTACATATAAATGAAACAAAAACATTAATTTGAAAAGATATATACACTGTAAAAATCTTAATTTGAAGTCAAGAAGGGAAAAAGGGAAGAGGAGCCAGGAAGGCAACAGATTTTATGGAAAATTTGGATGAGATAAAAATAAAATTTTGACTCTGATTGGTCTTCAATGTAGCCTGAACAACTTGAGCCATCTCCCTGAGCAGAAATTTAGTGAGATTTTCCTGTTGTTGAACATACTTCAGCCATAGGATGATTATAAAGACACAGAAATAGTTAGCTTATAATTATTATCCCTCCCAAAAGATTTTAGGGAGGGTATTTTTTAGGTCCTAATAATAATTGTCCTAAGTTGTGTTGTTTTTTTTTTTAAAGATCCAACTAAAATTTCCCCTTCCCCCCAATCCTAACCTCTTCTCTTCTCTTCTACCACCTCTCACCATGAGTTCACCAAAAATGGAAGCTCTTGTGAGTAAAAGTTCATGTTGATTTTGAATTGACTGATTGAATGTTTCTTAAGTTTTAGAAATCTGTTCAAAATAATCTGATTTCTCTTGTGAGGAAAAAATAAGGCAGAACATTTTCTCAGTGGTGATTTCTCTAAGCAAGTCTGGCACGTTAAAATCCTTGTTATATATTTTTGAAATAACTGGGAAACATGCTTCATGTTGTAATTTGAAATCCAGAAAAAAGTCTACCAAGGCAAGAGTTCTGGCGGACTTTGTTTAAAGTAGTGGAATATTTTAATCTAATTTTTGGGAATTCTAGGAAGGTCTTAAGAAAGGAAGAGCCACCAAAGACAGCATAGAGACATAAAGGCAATTTTTTTCTTTTTAAGTCCTTCTCATGGACAAGTTTCTAAAATGACTCATTCCAAGAAGAATCCTACAGAACTTTAAAGGGACAGTTCTCTGTCATTTACTAAATAAAGTTCATATGGGCAAAGGCATAAAATTAAAATAAAATTGGGTTGTGATGGGTAAAGATGGGAAAACTTTAGGCATCTGTGTATTAACTCTGCTATGTAGTATTTGGAGAAGGCAATGGCACCCCACTCCAGTGCTCTTGCCTGGAGAATCCCAGGGAAGGGGGAGCCTGGTGGGCTGCAGTCCATGGGGTCGCTAAGAGTCAGACGCGACTGAGCGACTTCACTTTCACTTTTCACTTTCATGCATTGGAGAGGGAAATGGCAACCCACTCCAGTGTTCTTGCCTGGAGAACCCCAGGGACGGGGGAGCCTGGTGGGCTGCCGTCTATGGGGTCGCACAGAGTCGGACACAACTGAAGCGACTTAGCAGCAGTAGGAGAAGGCAATGGCACCCCACTCCAGTACTCTTGTCTGGAAAATCCCATGGATGGAGGAGCCTGGAAGGCTGCAATCCATGGGGTCGCTAAGAGTCGGATACGACTGAGCGACTTCACTTTTACTTTTCACTTTCATGCATTGGAGAAGGAAATGGCAACCCACTCCAGTGTTCTTGCCTGGAGAATCCCAGGGACGGGGGAGCCTGGTGGGCTGCCGTCCATGGGGTCGCACAGAGTCGGACACGACTGAAGTGACTTAGCAGCAGCAGTAGCAGCATGTAGTATTTACCCCAGAACAGTAACATTTTCACCTCCTTTCCCCACAACATAATATGATATTTCATGAATGCACCATGGGGCAGGGGATATATTAGATCTGCCTCATCTTTGCATAAAGGAGGTAAAGCTGAGACTGTAGCTGTAGTTTGGGAACAAGGTATTCTATCAGAGAGGTACCCTTGCTAAACAGCTGAGAGTACTGCCAGAAAACACCAAGACTGGTAAACATAGGTAAATGTCTATTCTATAATCTATCCCAGGATACTTCCCAGAAAAATGGGGTAGTGCTTCTCTCCCTCCCCCCACTAAACTCCTTGAGGTCAGTTTCTTTTCCAATTAAGGGTTCACAGAATTCAAAGGAAATTCTCCATTTTCTGAACTGATTTCACTTAACATGGGTTTTTTGGTGGATATTTTTGCCTTGGACTTAGAGGCAATATTATGGACTCTCCTAAAGTATTTAGTTTATTTATATAAGTTGCCACTTGAGGAGGAGATGGGAGATCAACAGTATATGAACTTTCCAATGCTGGAACTATTTCTGCAGAACAGAGTCAGGAGTCTATATATCAGTTTCACTAACAGCAAGAATCTGAAGACACCTGGGAGCCCTGCAGCCTTCTTTTGAAGATAACTGCTGCTCAGACAACCTCAGAATTGAAATGTGGATTTCTTTATTCATTTCTTGCCTGACAGAGACAACATCAGTAAGGTATACCTTGCCAAGGATGATGTCAGCCTTGAAGACGAAAGAAAAGATTTGACATGATTTCAAAGAAATGTCAGAGATTTCTGGGTTTCCTTAACATAAGCCGCCCTTACCTGGAGAAGTGGCTATGATAATTCACTGTTTGTTTGTAACACATACTTTTATGAGTGTGGATTTTCTGCAGTTTCCTGTTAAATAGAAAATGGTTGAAATTAATTGCTTGTCAACAATAGCATGTGCTTTACCATATGAAAGACAACCCACCAAATCAATTTATTATTCATACCCACAATGGCAGTCTTCATATTGAGAGTTACTTGGAGCAGAATTAAACTAATTTGCACAAACTGAACTTAGTGCCATTTTTAAGGAAAATGGCTGTAGGCTTTGTAGCAAAATTATTGGAAAAAGACCTTAATTTTTAAAATTTTCATTGTGAAATTAAAATTAATTTCTAATGCAATACAATTAATCTTAAGTAAGTTTTTTACTACAAGTGTTTATACATATTAAGATAAGCAGAGAAGGAAGTTTTATAGATTTCTTCAGTCTTAAAAATTTTGAGTCACTTTTTTATAGGTTGCTTCTTTTATTGTTATATTTTTTCAGTATTTAGCAATCTATACATTCTACCTGCATGAATTTAAAATTTCTCTTTATGTTATTATTTTTTTTTTGATGAGCAATGACAAATCTGACTTCCATGTGTGTGTTAGTCACTCAGTCATGTCCGACTTTTTGCAACCCCATGGACTCTAGCCTGCCAGGCCCATCTGTCCATGGGATTCTCCAGGGAAGAATACTGGACTGGGTTGCCAGTTCCTTCTCCAGGTACATAAATATTCAGTCACAAGAAAGGATGAAATTTAATCATACATTAGATTCGTTAAAATAACTCCTGAGTGAATTAGGAAATTTCAAGTAGTCAGTCAACATGGAGAGAGGAGGAGATGGGTTGCAAACCTAGATCTGCCTGATGCCAAATGCTTGGTTTCCTAAGGACTGTTATTGACTTTTGTCAGCATTTTGTCAACGTTTTTTGTCAGTCATAGAACTGCAAAGGACATGTGTGATAAAAAGTCTAGCAAATTATCACTTTATTTCTATGACTCATTTACTTTCCATTATTTGAATTTATGTCCTTTAGAATACAAATATATCACATTTTTATCTTTTATCTATTATAGTTCATTTATTAAAAATTACAATAATGACAATTTTTCAAATATGTTCTACCCTATTCTAATTTGTACTCTGAAATGAGACTTTGAGCAAGCTTTGGGATGGTAAAATAAAGATACTGTTTACTGTAATTCTGATTAACTTCCCTCCTTTGCAATAACAGTTAATAATCATCTGAGCAGTGATGATACATCAAGCATTTTGCTAACTGCCTTATGCCCTTGCATCTGTGCTCTGAGCTAGTCATTCATGTAACATTCATTTTCCAGTCAGAAAAGTAAAGCACAGAGCGTTTAAGTAACTTACTTGTTCATAATAGCTGGTAACAGTGGAGCAAGGATTTGAAAAGTGGCAGGGCTGCCTGAGCTTATCACAACTACATTAGCCCTACTCTCTGTCTTAATTAAATATCTATTAACTCACTCATTAAATATATATTTACTGAATGCCCTTTGTACTCATCAATGGAGATACAGAATTCCTAGACCCAAAGGGTGACAAAAGAGGAAGCACAACAGCAGTAGAAAATGTCACTTCGGTGTAATAAGAGCTAAATTTAAGCAAAAGAAGAAACATTCAACCCAGAGACAAACTGTGGAAGGTAGAGAGAATGAGCTGGGAGTGGTGCATATCAGAGAGACTAAAATCTGGAAAGGTTTTGTGGAGAAACCATGTGTAAGGATAAGTAGCTCACCTGTTGAAGAATATAATGAACGGTGTTGAAGGTCAGGCCACGGTGTGTAGGCATTCAGGAAAGCTAAGTGTGAGCCCCTCTAGAGAAGGAAGAGGGGAAGCAGAGGCTGTGCTGGAACACAGACTCAGTCTGACTTTGAAAATAATGAGAATTACATCCTGAAGGGGAGGAGAAATGAGTATGGAATTTGGTGCTGCTCTTGTTTAGTTGCTGAGTCACATCCAACTCTTCTGACCCCATGGACTATAGTCTGCTGGATTCTTCTGTCCATGGGATTTCCCAGGCAAGAATACTGGAGTGGGTTGCCATTTCCTCCTCTAGACGATCTTCCTTACTCAGGGATTAAACTGGCATCTCGGGCATTGGCAGGCGGGTTCTTTACAACTGAGTCACCAGGGAAGCCTTATGGAATTTGGGACAGGAAAATGAATATTTTTAATCTGAAAAGGATGACTGGCAGTAGTATGGAAACTGAAGTGAATCAAAGAGCAGTGGGAATCTAAAGCAAGAGGACACTTAGAAACACAAGTCAGAAATGATAGAGATAGTGATGAGAACCAGGGCAAGACTTCTTAAATGTGCTTTAAAAAGGGAGATCTGCAATGAATGAAAAGGAACTCTCTAAGTAAGGCATGGTATATTCTGTGCAGGATATAATGTCCAAAAACATTAATCAAGGACATAATGATAAAAAGTACTGACATCACTTATTTAAAAATCTGAAATATATCAATGAATATTTTAATATACAAAACAAAGACTACCAAAAAGAATCTGGTATGACATATAAAACTAGTATACAAAAGAAGTATGCATTAATACTGTCAGTGTATTTCATATTAAATCTTTCTCCAGTGTTTTTCCTTTAATAAATCCTATGGTCCCACATAATGTCTCTTTATCATATGACTTTTTTACTAGAAATAAAATATACTTTCTGTTTATTCTCCAGACACTTGCAAGGTTTTAGAGCAGATTCCCTGAAGCTACTGAACCTTGAATTTAGTATATACCCATATGGCTAAGAAACATGAAGTCAAAATATTTTCTTAAGTGACAGGGTTTTTGGGGAAAGGAATGTTCTTCTTCCCTTACAACTCAATTTGATGAGTAGCTTCCATATTATATTAAAAACTAACTATTTTATAAACATAGTACATGTGGGTGCTAAGTCGCTTCAGTCATGTCCACCTCATTGCAACCCTATGGACTGTAGCCTGCCAGGCTCCTCTGTACATAAAATTCTTCAGGCAAGAATACTGGAGTGGGTTGCAATGCCCTCCTTCAGGGAATCTTCCTGACCCAGGAATGAAAGCCATGCATTTCCAGCATTGCAGGTGGATTTTTTACCGCTGAGCCAGCCGGGAAACCCAACATAGTATATAAATACTTTAAAACACTTAAAATTGGAGCCAAATAGTTATTTCCTCTATTGAATGTATTTTTCGCTTTTAGATCCTGTTTGTTGAGTGGTATACTTTTAGACATCTATGAAGTATGAAGGATTATTTTTGTAGTTGGCCTCCCACTTTGCAATCATATTTATTAAAATTATTCAGAACACTATGTGCTTAAATGCTTCAATATCTAACTGCTAGTGCTTTTATTTTCCTGTTTTTAAATATTTTTTATATGTTGAGAATATGTGTTAAATCTTTTTGAGCCATTTTCATATCTGAGAGAAACTGTAATTTCAAACATAAAAAATTCCAACTACAGATGAAAATTTTATTTGACAACATTTAATTTTAGAACTGCAGTGTTTATATGATTTCATGTTCTAAATCATCAACTTCAGTTCCAGTCTGATTTTTATTCAACTTTGAATAATTTTTACTCTCCTTTAAATGTACATTGCAGAATGATATAAAAATTTTTATTATATTGCTTTAATTTAAAATGTATTTGCTAAATGTTCACTAAATTTTCACAACATAAGGAAAGCCTGTTAGTTTTCTGAATAGCTAAGTATCTTTTTAAGTATAGAGTTCGTTACATATTTTGTTGTTAATGCATTTTTATATCATGTACAATTTTGTTACTTTATCAAGAATTCTCACACACTGATTCCTTTTCTCTCTGTTCTCAATATGTGTATTTCTTTTTCTTAAGTGTAACCTACTTGTCCATTTACACTTCATTATAACACTACACTGAAAAAATTTCTTAGATATCTTAATATACTTAATTTGTATGCTGTCTACCCTATTTACCACCTAAAATATAAATTTTTACACGGCTACCAGTATTTAAGTTGTTAAAAGATTATTTTAAAAATCTTGTTCAGTTCAGTCACTCAGTCATGTCCAACTCTTTGCAACTCCATGAATCACAGCACGCCAGGCCTCCCTGTCCATCACCAACTCCCGGAGTTCACTCAGACTCACATCCATCGAGTCAGTGATGCCATCCAGCCATCTCATCCTCTGTCGTCCCCTTCTCCTCCTGCCCCTAATCCCTCCCAGCATCAGAGTCTTTTCCAATGAGTCAACTCTTCGCATGAGCTGGCCAAAGTACTGGAGTTTCAGCTTTAGCATCATTCCTTCCAAAGAAATCCCAGGGCTGATCTCCTTCAGAATGGACTGGTTGGATCTCCTTGCAGTCCAAGGGACTCTCAAGAGTCTTCTCCAACACCGCAGTTCAAAAGCATCAATTCTTCGGCGCTCAGCCTTCTTCACAGTCCAACTCTCACATCCATACATGACCACAGGAAAAACCATAGCCTTGACTAGAAGAACTTTTGTTGGCAAAGTAATGTCTCTGCTTTTGAATATGCTATCTAGATTGGTCATAACTTTCTTTCCAAGGAGTAAGCATCTTTTAATTTCATGGCTGCAGTCACCATCTGTAGTGATTTTAGAGCCCCCAAAAATAAAGTCTGACACTGTTTCCCCATCTATTTCCCATGAAGTGATGAAACAATATGCCATGATCTTCGTTTTCTGAATGTTGAGCTTTAAGCCAACTTGTTCACTCTCCTCTTTCACTTTCATCAAGAGGCTCTTTAGGTCTTCTTCACTTTCTGCCATAAGGGTTGTATCACCTGCATATCTGAGATTATTGATATTTCTCCCAGCAATCTTGATTCCAGCTTGCGCTTCTTCCAGCCCAGCGTTTCTCATGATGTACTCTGCATATAAGTTAAATAAGCAGGGTGACAATATACAGCCTTGATGTACTCCTTTTCCTATTTGGAAGCAGTCTGTTGTTCCATGTCCAGTTCAAACTGTTGCTTCCTGACCTGCATACAAATTTCTCAAGAGGCAGATCAGGTGGTCTGGTATTCCCATCTCTTTCAGAATTTTCCGCAGTTTATTGTGATCCACACAGCTTTGTCATTGTCAATAAAGCAGAAATAGATGTTTTTCTGGAACTCTCTTGCTTTTTCCATGATCCAGTGGATGTTGGCAATTTGATCTCTGGTTCCTCTGCCTATTCTAGATCCAGGTTGAACATCTGGAAGTTCACAGTTCATGTACTTTTGAAGCCTGGCTTGGAGAATTTTGAGTATTTCTTTGCCAGCCTGTGAAATGAGTGCAATTGTGTGGTAGTTTGAGCATTCTTTGGCATTGCCTTTCTTTGGTATTGGAATGAAAACTGACCTTTTCCAGTCCTGTGGCCACTGCTGAGTTTTCCAAATTTGCTGGCATTTTGAGTGCAGCACTTTCACAGCATCATCTTTCAGGATTTGAAATAGCTCAACTGGAATTCCATCACCTCCACTAGCTTTGTTCATAGTGATGCTTTCTAAGGCCCACTTGACTTCACATTCCAGGATGTCTGGCTCTAGGTCAGTGATCACACCATCGTGATTATCTGGGTCTCGAAGATCTTTTTTGTACAGTTCTTCTGTGTATTCTTGCCATCTCTTCTTAATATCTTTTATTTCTGTTAGGTCCATACTATTTCTGTCCTTTATGGAGCCCATCTTTGCATGAAATGTTCCTTTGGTATCTCTGATTTTCTTGAAGAGATCCCTAGTCTTTCCCATTCTGTTGTTTTCCTCTATTTCTTTGCATTGATCACTGAAGAAGGCTTTCTTATCTCTTCTTGCTATTCTTTGGAACTCTGCATTCAAATGCTTATGTCTTTCCTTTGCTCCTTTGCTTTTCTCTTCTCTTCTTTTCACAGCTATTTGTAAGGCCTCGCCAGACAGCCATTTTGCTTTTTTGCATTTCTTTTCCACAGGGATGGTCTTGATCCCTGTCTCCTGTACAGTGTCACAAACCTCATTCCATAGTTCATCAGGCACTCTATCTCAGATCTAGGCCCTTAAATCTGTTTCTCACTTCCACTGTATAATCATAAGGGATTTGATTTAGGTCATACCTGTATGGTCTAGTGGTTTTCCCTACTTTCTTCAATTTAAATCTGAATTTGGCAATAAGGAGTTCATGGTCTGATCCACAGTCAGCTCCTGGTCTTGTTTTTGCTGACTGTATAGAGCTTCTCCATCTTTGGCTGCAAAGAATATAATCAATCTGATTTCGGTGTTGACCATCTGGTGACGTCCATGTGTAGAGTCTTCTCTTGTGTTGTTGGAATAGGGTGTTTGTTATGACCAGTGCATTTTCTTGGCAAAACTCTATCAGTCTTTGCCCTGCTTCATTCTGTATTCCAAGGCCAAATTTGCCTGTTACTCTGGGAGTTTCTTGACTTCCTACTTTTGCATTCCAGTCTCCTGTTATGAAAAGGACATCTTTTTTGGGTGTTAGTTCTAAAAGGTCTTGTAGGTCTTCATAGAACCGTTCAACTTCAGCTTCTTCAGCGTTACTGGTTGGGGCATAGACTTGGATTACTCTGATATTGAATGGTTTGCCTTGGAAACGACAGAGATCATTCTGTCGTTTTTGAGATTGCATCCAAGTACTGCATTTCGGACTCTTTTGTTGACCATCATGGCCACTCCATTTCTTCTGAGGGATTCCTGGCCGCAGTAGTAGATATAATGGTCATCTGAGTTAAATTCACCCATTCCAGTCCATTTTAGTTCGCTGATTTGTAGAATGTCGACATTCACTCTTGCCATCTCCTGTTTGACCACTTCCAATCTGCCTTGATTCATGGACCTAACATTCCAGGTTCCTATGCAATATTGCTCTTTACAGCATCGGACCTTGCTTCTATCACCAGTCACATCCACAGCTGGGTATTGATGAACAGTAAATGTTTTACATAAGAGAGAATATCCTTACGTTGCTTCTTATCTTAGTAGGGAAGTACTTGGAATTTCACCACTATGTATAATGTTTCCTTTAGGTTATTCAGAGATACCTTTTATCATATTGTGCAAATTTCCTTGTTACTAGTTTGTTAAGAGTTGCTATTATGAATTGTTGTGTTTTCTCTCTCTCTCTCTTTTTTTTTTTTTTTCAGTTTGTGACTTTTTGGTCCAATTTTACTCATTTCCCCACACTCTATGCCCTGTGCTGACAGTCTTAAATCTGTTCTCTATATTTATGAATTCAAGGTGTTTGAAAAAAAATTCTATATATAAGTAACAGGATAAAGTATTTGTCTTTCTCTGACTTATTTTTATTGGCATAACATCCTCAATGTTCATTCACGTTTTGCATGCCAAAATTTTCTTCTTTTAATGGCTAAATAATATTCCAGTGTGTGTGTGTGTCACATTTTCTTTACCTATTCATCCATTGATAGACACTTGACTTGTTTCAGTGTCTCAACTATCATACATAATGCTGCAATGACCGTGAGGCACAATTATCCTTTTGAGAGAATGATTTTCATTTACTCAGATTAATTCTCAAAGTGGAATTGAGGAATACTATGGTAGTTCTATTTTATTTTTTGAGTAACCTCCAGACTGTTTTCCATAATCACTATTATTCCTACCATCAATTTACAACAGTTCCTTTTTCTCCGTATCCTCACCAACACTGAATATTTCTTATCTTCTTGATAATAGCAATCCAAACATGCACGAGGTGATATCTCATTGTGGCTTTGATTTGTATTTACCTGACGAGTAGTTATGCTGAGCATCTTTCATTTACCTGTTAGCCATTTGGGTGTTTTCTCTGGAAAAATGTCTATTCAGTTCCTCTGCCCATTTTTAAATTCAGATTGTTTTTTGTTTTTTTGTTTTTGTTTTTGCTGTAAAATTGTATGAGTTTTTAAAAATATATTTTGGATATCCACCCTTTATCAGATATATGATTTGAGTATGTTTTCACCCATTTAATAGAATAGCTTTGTTTTGTTAATGGTTTCTTTTGCTGTTTAAGCTTTTTAGTTCGATGTAGTCCCACTTTATTTTTGCTTAACTTGCTTTGCTCTTGGTGTCAAATCTAAATAATCATTGCTTGCACCAACGTCAAGGAGAATACTACTGTGTTTTCATCTAGGAGTTGAATGGTTTCAGGTCTTACATTCAGTTTTTAATGTGTTTTGAGTGGATTTTTGTATATATGATATAAGATAATGGGCCAGTTTCACTCTTTTGCATTTTTTTCCACTCTTTTTGCATCTTTTGTGACTGTCCATTCTTTCCAACACCATTTACTGGAGAGACTGTCCTTTCCCATTTTATTTTCTTGCTGCCTTTCTTGTAAATTAGCTGATCATACACATCTGAGTTTATTTCTGGGCTCTCTATTCTCCTCTATTGATCTATGTCTTTTTTTTTTTTTTAATGCTTTACAAAATTTTGTGGTTTTCTGTCATACATCAAGAATCAGCCATAGGTACACCTATGTCCCCTCCCTCCCAAACTCCCCTCACATCTCCCTCCTCATTCCACCCTTCCAGACTATCACAGAGCCCCTGTTTGAGTCCCCTGAATCACACAGCAAATTCTCATTCAGTTCAGTTCAGTTACTCAGTCGTGTCTGACTCTTTGCAACCCCAGGGGCTGCAGCACGCCAGGCCTCCCTGTCCATCACCAACTCCCGGAGTTCACCCAGACTCACGTCCATTGAGTCAGTGATGCCATCCGACCATCTCATCCTCTGTCGTCCCCTTCTCCACCTGCCTTCAATCTTTCCCACCATCAGGGTCTTTTCAAGTGAGTCAGTTCTTTGCATCAGGTGGCCAAAGTATTATTGGCTATCTATTTTACATATGGTATCTCTCCATACATCTCACCTTCTCCCTCCTCCCTTCCCCCTGTGTCTATAGGTCTGTTCTCTATGTCTGTTTCTTCACTGCTGCCCTGAAAATAAATTCATGAGTACCATCTTTTTAGATTGCATATATATGTGTCAGTACACAATATTTATATTTCTCTTTATGACTTACTTCACTCTGTATAATAGGCTCTAGGTTCATTCACCTCATTAGAACTGACTCAAACATGTTCCTTTTTATGACTGAGTAGTATTCCATTGTTAGAGAAGGAAAGGGCAACCCACTCCAATGTTCGTGCCTGGAGAATCCCAGGGACGGAGGAGCCTTGTGGGCTGCCGTCTATGGGGTCGCACAGAGTCGGACACAACTTAAGCAACTTAGTGGCAGCAGCAGCAGTATTCCATTGTATATATGTACCACAACTTCTTTATTCATTCATCTGTCTATGGACATCTAGGTTGCTTCCATGTTATAGCTATTGTAAATAGTGCTGCAATGAACATTGGGGTATGTGTGTCTTTTTAAATTTTGGTTTCCTATGGGTATATGCCTACGAGTATGATTCCTAGGTCATAAGGTGGTTTTGTTCCTAGTTTTTAAAGGAATCTCCATACCGTATTCCATAGTGGCTGAATCAGTCTATATTCCCACCAGGAATCCAAGAGCATTCCTTTTTCTCCACACCCTCTCCAGCATTTATTGTTTGTAGACTCTTTGATGATGGCCATTCTGACTGGTGTAAAGTGGTATTTAATTGTAGTTTTGATTTGCATTTCTCTAATAATGAGTGATGTCGAGCAGCTTTTCATGTGCTTGTTAGCTATCTCTATGTCTTCTGTGGAGAAATGTCCTTTTAAGTCTTTTTCCCACTTTATGATTGGGTTGCTTGTTTTTCTGGTATTGAGCTGTATGACTGCTTGTATATTTTGGAAATTAATTCTTTGTCAGTTATTTCCTTTGCTATTATTTTCTCCTATTCTGAGGGTTGTCTTTTCACCTTTGTAGTTTCCTTGCTGTGCAAAAGCTTTTAAGTTTAATTAGGTTCCATTTGTTTATTTTGTTTTTATTTCCATTACTCTAGGAGGTGGGTCATAGAAGATCTTGATTTATATATTCAGGTGTTCTGCCTATGTTTTCCTCTAAGAGTTTTATAGTTCCTGGTCTTACATTTAGGTCATTAATCCATTTTGATTTTATCTTTGTGTATGGCAAAGTTTTACCAGCACCATTTATTGAAGAGGCTATCTTTGCCCCATTGTACTTTCTTGTCTCCTTTGTCAAAAATAAGGTTACCCCTAGGTGTATGGGTTTATCTCTGGGTTCTCTATCTTGTTCCATTTGTCTGTATTTCTGGTTTTGTGCTAGTTACCATACTGTCTTGATGACTAGCTTTGTAGTATAGTCTGAAGTCAGGAAGGTTGATTCCTCCAGCTCCAACTTCTTTCTTAAGACTGCTTTGGCTATTTGGGGTCTTTTGCGTTTCCATATGAATTGGGAATTTTTTTGTTCTAGTTCTGTGAAAAATGCCATTGGTAATTGGGATTGCATTGAATCTGTAGTTTGCATGTGGCAGTATAGTGACTCTTACAATATTGATTCTTCCTACCCAGGAATATGGAATGCCTCTCCATCTGTTTATGTTGTCTTTGATTTCTTTCATCAGTGTCTTATAATTTTCTGTACACAGGTCTTTTGTCTCCTTCAGATCAGGTCAGATCAGATCAGTCGCTCAGTCGTGTCCGACTCTTTGTGACCCCATGAATCGCAGCACGCCGGGCCTCCCTGTCCATCACCAACTCCCGGAGTTCACTCAGACTCATGTCCATTGAGTCAGTGATGCCATCCAGCCATCTCATCCTCTGTCGTCCCCTTCTCCTCTTGCCCCCAGTGCCTCCCAGCATCAGTCTTTTCCAATGAGTCAACTCTTCGCATGAGGTGGCCAAAGTACTGGAGTTTCAGCTTTAGCATCATTCCCTCCAAAGAAATCCCAGGGCTGATCTCCTTCAGAATGGACTGGTTGGATCTGCTTGCAGTCCAAGGGACTTTGGTAGGTTTATTCCTAGATATTTTATTCTTTTTGTTGGAATGGTGAATAGGATTGATTTCCTTAATTTCTCTTTCTGATTTTTCATTGTTCTTATATAGGAAGGCAAGTGATTTCTGTGTATTGCCATAGCTAGGACTTCCAAAGCTATGTTGAATAATAGTGGTGAGAGTGAACACCTTTGTCTTGTTCCTGATCTTAGAGTGCTTTAAGCTTTTCATCATTGAGTATAATGTTTGCTGTGGGTTTATCATATATGGCATTTACTATGTTGAGGCAGGTTTCTTCTATGCCCATTTGTTGAAGCTTTTTTTTATCATAAATGGGTGCTGAATTTTCTGGAAGGTTTTTCTGCATCTATCGAGATGATCATATGGTTTTTAATCTTTCCACTTGTTAATATGGCATATCACATTGATTTCTGTATGTTGAAGAATCCTTGCATCCCTGAAATAAACCCGACTTGATCATTGTGTATGAGTATTTCAGTGTGTTGGTGAATTTTGTTTGCTACTATTTTGTTGAGGATTTTCGCATCTATGTTCCTCAGTAATCAGTCAGTTCAGTTCAGTCACTCATTCGTGTCTGACTCTTCACGACCCCATGGACTGCAGCATGCCAGGCTTCCCTGACCTTCACCAACTCCTGGAGCCTGTTCAAACTCATGTCTGTTGAGTCAGTAATACCATCCAACCAGCTCATCCTCTGTCGTCCCCTTTACTCTTGCCTTCGGTCTTTCCCAGCATCATGGTCTTTTCCAAGGAATCAGTTCTTCGCAACAAGTGGCCAAAGTATTGGAGCTTCAGCTTCAGCCCTTCCAATGGATATTCAGTACTGATTTCCTTTAGGATTGACTGGTTTGATCTCCTTGCAGTCCAATGGACTCTCAGGAGTCTTCTCCAACACCACAGTTCAAAAGCATCAATTCTTCGGTGCTCAGCTTCCTTTATGGTCCAATTCTCACATCCATACATGGGATACTGAAAAAACCATAGCTTTGAGTAGAAGGACCTTTGTCAGTAAAATGTAACATCTCTGCTTTTTAACATGCTGTCTAGGTTGGTCATAGCTTTTTTTCCAAGGAGCAAGCATCTTTTAATTTCATGGCTGCAGTCATGATCTGCAGTGATTTTGGAGCTCCAGAAAATTAAGTCTGTCACTGTTTCTGCTGTTTACTGGCCTATAATTTCTTTGTTTTGTCTTGTCTTTGCCTGGTTTGAGTATCAGGATGATTGTGGCCTCATAGAATGAGTTTAAAAGGACTTCCCTGGTGGCTCAGACAGTAAAGCGTCTGTCTACAATGCGGAAGACCCAGGTTCGATCCCTGGGTTGGGAAGATCCACTGGAGAAGGAAATGGCAACCTACTCCAGTACTATTGCCTGGGAAACCGCATGGACAGAGGAGCCTGGTAGGCTACAGTCCATGGGGTCGCAGAGAGTCAGACACGAAATGAGTTTGGAAGTGTTCCTTTCTCTGTAATTTTTTGGAAGAGTTTCAGAAAAATAGGCATTAACTCTTCTCTAAATGTTTGATAGAATTTCCCTGTGAAGCCATCTGGCCCTGGATTTTTGTTTTTTTGAGAGATTTTTGATCACTGTTTCGATTTTAGTGTTTGTAATTGGGTTTCATAATTTCTGTTTCTTCCTGGTTCAGTTTTGAGAGATTGAACTTTTCAAAGAATCTGTCCATTTTCTTTAGGTTGTCCATTTTATTAGCATATCAGTTCAGTTCAGTTGTTCAGTCATGTCCAACTCTTTGCAAACCCATGAGTCGCAGCACGCCAGGCCTCCCTGTCCATCACCAACTCCTGGAGTTCACTCAAACTCATGTCCATCAAGTCGGTGATGCCATCCAGCCATCTCATCCTCTGTCGTCCCCTTCTCCTCCTGCATGTAATTGCTCATAATATTCTCTTATGATCCTTTGTATTTCTGTGTTGTCTGTTGTAACCTTTCCTTTTTCATTTCTAATTTTGTTGATTTGATTTTTCTCCCTTTTCTTCTTGATGAGTCTGGCTAGTGATTTGTCAATTTTATCTTCTCAAAGAACCATCTCTTAGTTTTATTAATCTTTGCTATGTTTCCTTCATTTCTTTTTCATTTATTTCTGCTCTGATGTTCATGATGTCTTTCCTTCTGCTGACTTAGGGGGTTTTTAGTTCTTCTTTTTCCAGTTGCTTTAGATGTAGAGTTAGGTTGTTTATTGATGTTTTCCTTGTTTCTGGAGATATGATAGTATCACTATAAACTTCCCTCTTAGAACTGCTTTTGCTGAATCCCATGGGTTTTAATATCTTCCCTATAGTTTATATGGTAAAGAATCTGCCTGCAAGGCAGGAGACCTGGGTTCTCCTTTCTGATCCCTGAGTCAAAAAGATCCTCTGGAGAAGGGCAAGACAAACCACTCCAGTATTCTTGCCTGGAAAATCCCATGGATAGAGGAGCCTGGTGGGCTACAGTTCGTGGGGAGTCAGACATGACTGAGTGACTAACACTGCTACTGCTATAGGTTTTAGGTTGTCATGTTTTCATTGTCATTTGTTTCTGGGAATCTTTTGATTTCCCTTCTTATGTCTTCAGTAGCCTCTTCTTTATTTAGTAATGTATTCTTTAATGAGTTTGCATTTTTAATGCAGTTTTGTTTTTTTTCCTGTAGTTGATACCTACTCTCATAGCATTGTGGTCAGAGAAGATACTTGATACAAATTCAATTTTCTTAAATTTACTGAGTCTTGATTTGTGGCCCAAGATGTGGTACATCCTCGAGAATGTTCCATGTGCAGTTGAGAAGAAGGTGTACTGCTACTGCTAAGTCGCTTCAGTTGTGTCCGACTCTGTGCGACCCTGTAGACAGTAGCCCACCAGGCTCCCCCGTCCCTGGCATTCTCCAGGCAAGAACACTGGAGTGGGTTGCCATTTCCTTCTCCAATGCATGAAAGTGAAAAAATAAAGTGAAGTCGCTCAGTCATGTTCGACTCCTAGCGACCCCATGGACTGCAGCCCACCAGGCCCTTCCGTCCATGGGATTTTCCAGGCAAGAGTACTGGAGTGGGGTGCCATTGCCTTCTCTGGAGAAGAAAGTGTACTCTTCTGCATTTGGATGGAAAGTCCTGAAGATATCAGTTAGGTCCGTTTGATCTGATACTTTATTTAAGATTTGTGTTCCTTATTAATTTTCTGTTTTGATGATCTGTCATTGGTGTACTGGGGGTGTTAAAGTCCCCTGCTATTATTGTGTTACTATTATGTCCCTGGTGGCTCAGAGGTTAAAGCGTCTGCCTCCAATGCAGAAGACCTGGGTTCGATCCCTGGGTCGGGAAGATCCCCTGGAGAAGGAAATAGTAACCCACTCCAGTATTCTTGCCCGGAGAATCCCATAGATGGAGAAGCCTGGTGGGCTACAGTCCACAGGGTTGTAAAGAGTCGGACACGACTGAGCGACTTCACTATATTATACTATTATGTCTGTTAGTGTTTGCCTTATGTATTGAGGTGCTCTTATGTTGGGTGCATACATATTTACACTTTTTATATCGTCTTCTTGGATTGACCTCTTGATTATTATGTACTGTCCTTCTTTGTCTCTTATGATATTACTTATTTTAAAGTCTATTTTGTCTGAAATAAGGATTGCCACTCTGGCTTTCTTTTGGCTTCCATTCACATGGAATATCTTTTTCCATCCTTTCACTCTCAGTCTGTATGTGTCTCCAGGTCTAAACTAGGTCTCTTGCAGTCAGCAAATATATGGATCTTGTTTTTGTATCCATTCAGTCAGTCTGTATCTTTTGGCTGCTGCATTTAATCTGTTTACATTTAAGGTAATTATTGATACATAGGATCCTATTGGCATTTTCTTGATTGTCTTGGGCTTGTTTTTGTAGGTCTTTTCTTTCTCTTGTATTTACTGGCTATGTAAGTCCCCTTAGTATTTGTTGCAAGGCTGGTTTGGTGGTACTAAATTCTCTTAACTTCTGCTTGTCTACAAAACTTTTGATTTCTCCATCAGTTTTGAATGAAATCTTTGCTGGGGTAGTAAACTTGGCTGTAGGTTTTTCTCTTTCAATACTTTAAATATATCCTGCCATTCCCTTCTGCCCTGCAGAGTTTCTGCTGAAAGATCTGCTGTTAATTGTATGGGTTTTCCCTTGTATGTTATTTATTACTTTTCCCTTGCTGCTTTTAAAATTCTTTCTTTGTGCTTAATATCTGTTAGCTTGATTAATATGTGTCTCAATGTCTTCTTGGGTTTATGCTGTAAGGGACTCTCTGTGCTTTTTGGACTTGATTGACTATTTCCTCTCCCATGTTTGAGAAGTTTTCAACTATAATTTCTTCCAAAATTTCCTCAGTGCCTTTCTTTTTTTCTTCTTCCCCTGGAACCACTATAACTTGAATGATGGTGCATTTAATATTGTCCCAAAGTCTCTGAGGCTATCCTCAATTCTTTTCATTCTTTTCCCTTTATTCTGCTCTTCAGCAATTATTTCCACCATTCTATCTTCCAGTTAATTATCCATTCCTCTGCCTGTTATTCTGCTATTGGTTCCTTCTAGAATATTTTTAATTTCAGTAATTGTATTATTCATCTCATTTTATTTATTTCTTCTATGTCATTGGTGATTGTATTAGCTGTATTAGCTGTGTTTCTTGCATTTTCTCCATTCTGTTTTCAAGTCTTGAGAGCATCTTTACTATCAGTATTAGGAATTCTTTTTCAGATAGAGTGCATTTTTCTTCTTTGCTTACTTGGTCTTGTTAGTTTCTACCTTGCTCCTTTATTTGTGCTGTATTTTGCTGTCTTTTCATCATTTTTTTTTCCCCTAACTTGCTTTACTTGAGGTCTCCTTTTCCCAGGCTTTAGGGTTGCATTCCTTCTTCCTTTTGGTTTTTGCCCTTGGAGGGAAAGGTTGGTTGAGTGGTTCATGCTGATTTCTTGTTAGTGGTGACTTTTGCCTGTGTTCTGCTAAGCCCTGAGCTTGCAGGCTCTCTGGCCTCAGGAGCTGCTGGGTCCATCCCAGCAGTCTTCATTTGAACATTTCTTTGTCCAGATCCAATCTGGAAACCTATGTGTCTGCTTTTATGACAAACTCATACTGTTTTTATTGCTGTAGCTTTGTGGTATAGTTTAAAATCAGGAAATGTGGTGCATCTAACTTTATTATTTTTTCTCAAGATTGATTTGCTGATTCTAGTCTTTTGTGCTTCAAAACAAAGTATAGGATTTTACTTTTCTATTTCTGTGAAAAATGCCATTGGAATTTTGTTAGGGGTTATATTGAATCTTTAGATTGCATCTGTTCTTCAGACTTTCAGGTTACAGGCTTTTTACCTCCTTGGTTACATTTAATCCTCACATTTTTTATTCCTTTTAAAATTTATTTTATTGAAATATAGTTGATTTGTTGCTTTTGTTTTTTGGTTGCTGAGTCATGTGTGACACTTTTGTGACCAAATGGACTGTAGCCTGCCAGGCTCCTCTGTTCATGGGATTTTCCAGAAAAGAATACTGGAGTGCAGTGCCATTTCCTTCTCCAGGGGATTTTTCCCACCCAGAGATGAAATCTGCACTTCCTGCATTGCAGGCAGATTCTTTACCACTAAGCCATCTGGGAAGCCAAAACAAAAACAAAAAGATCCCATGCTGTTTGGGGTACAGTCTGCATGCTGGGGGCCTTTCAAACATAAAGAGCCAGTTTAGAGATCAATCCAGTTTCTTTCTTTAGGGCAACAGCATTCTTTCCTAGCTGGCTATGTCTCAATAGGAAAGGTGTATAGTCAGCAGAATTCGAACCTGTGCAAGGAAACCCCAATGGGTTTCTAGTCAATAGCCTTAACCACTCAGCCATGGCTACTTAGATAGACATAGTCAAGTTACAATGTGTTAACTTCTACTGTACAGCAAAGTAATTCAGTTATACATATATATGTATATGCTCTCTTTCATATTATTTTTCATATTCTGTATGGTTTGTCACAGGATACTGAATGTAGTTCCCTGTGCTGTGCAATAGGACGTTGTTGTTTATCCATTCTATATATAATAGTTTGCATCTTCTAATCCCAAACTCCCAATCTCTCATCCACATCCTTTGCCCTTTGGCAACTACAAGTTTGTTCTCTATGTCTCTTGAGTCTTTTTCTGTCTCATAAATAGGTTTATTTGTGTCATATTTTAGATTCCACATAACAACAATATCATCTTTTTCTGAGTTATTTCACTTAGTATAACAATCTCTGGCTTTTATTATGGTGAGATATGTTCCCTCAATAGCCACTTTAATAGATTTTATCATGAATGGATAAAATTGGATATTAAATTTTATCAAATGCTTTTTTTCTGCACTATTGAAATGATCATACTTTTTTTGTCTTTCCCTCTGTTGATGTGATGTATCACATTGATTTGTATATATTGAACCATCCTTGTGACCATAGGATGAATTCAACTTGGTGGTGGTGTATGATCTTTTCTGTGTGTTGCTGGATTTGGTTTGCTAGTATTTTACTGAGAATTTTTATATCAATACCTGTCAAAGAAATTGCTCTCTAATTTTCTTTTTTGGTAAAGTCTTTGTCTGGTTTTGGTATCAGTGTGATAATAGCTTCATAGAATGTCGTTGGGAGTGCCCTTTCCTCTTCAATCTTTGGAAGATTTTGAGAAGGATCCGTATATGTTCTTTTTTATAAGGTTGGTAGAATTCACCTGTGAAGCCATCTGGTACTGGATGCTTATTTTTATGGAGTTTTTCCCTTAAAAATACAGATTTCATCTCACGTCTAGTGATCTGTCTGTTCAAATTATCTATTTATTCCTAATTCAGTTTTGGTGGACAGTATGTTTCTAGAAATTTGTCCATTTCTTCTAGGTTGTCAAATTTATTGGCATATAATTATTCATAGTATTCTCTTATATTGTGTAATATTTCTGCAGTATCAGTTGTTACTTCTTATTTTTCATTTTATTTGGGTCCTCTCTCTTTACTTCTTGATAACCTGGCCAGAGGATTTCTTTTCCCTGGTCAAATTTCCCCTTTCAAAGAATCAGCTCTTGATTTTATTGATTTTTTTTTCCCCATTGTTTTGTGGATCTCTATTTTATATATTTCCTCTCTGATCTTTATTATTTTCTTCCTTCTGCTGACCTTCGATTTTGTTCTTCTTTTTCTAATTCTTTTCAGTGATAGGTTAGATTGTTTATAAAAAGGTTTTTTTGTTTGTTTTATGAGAAGGGCATGTATGGCTATTACTTCACTGCATTCCATAGATTTTATATGAATGTGTTTGTATTCTTTTTGATATAATTATAAATAGGATTATTTTCTTAATTTATGTTACTAATACCTCATTGTTAGTGTATAAAATGCAATAGATTTTTGTGTATTCATTTTATATTTCTGATACCTTTACTAAATTTATTAGTTCTAACAGCTTTTCAGTAGAGTTCTAAGGATTTTCAATATGTAATACCTTGTTATCTGCAAAAAGTGACAGTTTAACTTCTATTATCATTTGAATGTATTATATCTTTTTATTTTGCCTAATTGCTCTGGCAAGGATTTCTAGTACAATATTGAGTAAAGGCAGAAATGGTAAGGATCCCTGTCTTGTTGAGGATTTTAGAGGAAAAGCTTTCAATTTTCACCCTGAATATGATGTTAGCCACAGGCTTGTCACATATGCTCTTTATTATGTTGAGGTACATTACCTGTATAATCACTTTATTGTAATTTTTTTAATCACAAATTGATATTGACTTAAGTCAAGTGCTTTGCATCTATTCAGATTATATAATTCTTACCCTTCAATTTGTTAATATTGTATATCACAGTAATTGATTATGAAAAATAAACTGTGCTTGCATTTCTGAAATGTATTATTCTCAATAATGTTATATGACCCTTTTAGAGTATTATTAAACTTGGTTTGCTAATATTTTGTTGATAATATTTGCATCTGTGATCATTGGGCATATTGGCTTATTTTCTCTTTTTTAAATTAATTTTTATTTGATATTATAGTTGATTTACAATGTTCTATTAGTTTCAGGTGCAAAGCAAAGTGATTCAGTTTTACATATGCATATATCCATTCTTTTTCAGATTATTTTCCCATATACGTTATTAACGAATATTGAATAGAGTTCCCTGTACTATAGGAGGTCCTTGTTGATTATTAATTATATATATAGTAATGAGTATATGTTAATCCCAACCTCAATTTACACCTCCCTCCACCTTTCCACATTGGTGACCATAAGTTTATTGTCAAAGTCCATAAGTCTGCTTTGTAAATAAGTTCATTTATATCATGCTTTTTAGATTCCACATATAAATGGAATCATATGCTATTTGTCTTTGTCTGACATACTTCACTTATGACCATCTCTAGGTCCATGTGTTTCTGCAAATGGCATTATTGCATTCTATTTTATGGCTGAGTAATATTACATTGTATATATGTATTACATCTCCTTTATCCACTCATCTGGAGATGGACATTTAGGTTGATTCCATGTCTTAGCTCTTATAAATAGTGCTGCAATGAACATTGGAATGCATGTGCTTCTTTGAATCATGGTTTCTTCCAGATATATGTCCAGGAAAGGGATTGCTGGATCAAATGGTAGCTTGATTTTTAGTTTTTAAAAGAATCCCCATGCTGTTCTCCATACTGGTTGTACCAATTTACATTCCTACAAACAGTGTAGGAGGGTTTCCTTTTGTCTACCCCCTTTCCAACATTTATTATTTGTAGACATATTGATGATGGTCTTTTTTTAAAACTGGAGAATAATTTCTTTACAATATTGTCTTGGTTTCTGCCATACATCAACATGATTCAGCCACAGGTATACACATGTCCCCTCCCTCCTGAACCTCTCCTCCCATCTCCCACCCCATCTCACCCCATGTGTATGTAATCTAGAAAGATGGTAATGATGAACCAATTTGCAGGGCAGTAATGGAGACGCAGACATAGAGAACAGACTTGCAAACACAGTGGGGGAAGGAGAGCGTGGGATGAGTTGAGAATAGCATGGAAACATATACATTACTATATGTAAAGTATATAGCAAGTGGAAATTTGTTTTGTGACACAGGAAGCTCACTGAAGTCTTGATTTACATTTCTATAATAATTAGCAGTGTTATACATCTTTTCACATGATATTGGCCATCTATCTGCATGTCTTCTAGTGGTTTTCTGGTAGCATCTTGAGGATTTTCTATTAATATGTACAGTCTCATGTCATCTGCAAATAGTGACGGTTTTACTTCTTCATTTCCAATGGGGATTCCTTGCATTTCTTTTTCTTCTCTGATTGCCTTGCCTAGGACTTCAGAGAAGTTTAATAAAAGTTGTAGAGTGGCCATCCTTGTCTTGTTCCTGATCTTAGAGGAAATGCTCTCAATATTTCACCACTGAGAATGATGTTTGCTGTGGGTTTGTCACATATGGCCTATGTTATATTGAAGAAGATCCTCTTTATGCACTTTCTGGAGAGTTTTTATCATAAATTGATGTCGAATTTTGTCAAAAGCCTTCTCTGCATCTGTTGAGATGATCATATGGTTTTTATTCTCCAACTTGTTAATGTTGTGTATCACATGGATTCATTTGGGGATATTGAAAAATCCTTACAATCTTGGGATAAATCCCACTTGATCAGGGTGCATGATCCTTTTGATGTATAGTTGATTCAATTTACTAGTATTTTGTTGAGAATTTTTGCAACTCTGTTCACCAGTGATATGAGCCTGTGAGTTTATTCTTTTTGTGGTATCTTTGTCTGCTTTTGAAATCAGGATGATGGTGGCCTCATAAGTTTGGGAGAGTTCCTTCTTCTGTTTTTGGAAGAACTGCAAAAGAATAGGTGTTAACTCTTTAAATGTTTGATAGAATTCAATCGTGAAGCCATGTAGTCCTAGACTTTTTTTGATAGAAATTTTCAAATTGCACTTTCAATTTCAATACTTGTGATTGGTCTGTTCATATTTTCTTTTTCTTCTTGGTTTAGTCTTAGAAGGTACCTCTTAGGTACCTCTTTAAGAATTTGTCCATTACTTCTAGGTTGTCCATTTTATTGGTATATAGTTGCTCATAGAAATCTTGTGATCTTTTGTATTTCTGTGGTGTCTATTTTAACATCTTTTTAATTTCCAATTTTACTAATTTGAGTTCACTCCTTTTTTTTCTTAATGAATATAGCTAAAGCTTTATCAATTTTGTTCATCTTTACAAAGAACCAGCTTTTAGTTTCACTGATCTTTTCTATTGTATTCTTAGTCTCCATTTCATTTATTTCAGTTTTGATCTTTGTGATTTATTTCCTTCTAGTAACTTTTGGTTTTGTTTGTTCTTTCTCTGGTTGCTGTATGTGTAAGATTAGGCAAATTATTTGAGATTGTCCTTGTTTCCTGAGGAAACACTGTATTGCTATAAACTTCCCTCTTAGAACTACTTTTGCTGTGTTCCATATGCTGTGGATTGTCATGCTTTCATTTTCATTTGTCCCTAGGTAATTTTTATTTCCTCTTTGATTCCTGCAATGATCATTTAGTGATGTATTGTTTAGCCTCCATGTATTTGTGTTTTGTTGATTTCTAATCTCATAGTGATGTAGTCAGAGAAGATGCTTAATATGATAAATATCCTGAGGTCTGTTTTGTGGCCCAGCTTATGATCTATCTTGGAGAGTGTGTATTCCACTTGTTTTGGATGGAATGCTGTATAATATCAGTTAGGTCCACTGGGAATAATGTGTCTTTTAAGGCCTTTGTTTCCTTATTGATTTTCTGTCTGGATGATCTGTCCACTGATGAAAGTGGGGTGTTAAATTTATCCACTGCTATTGTGTTACTGTCAATTTTTCCTTTTATGGTTGTTAACATTTGCCTTATATATTAGGGTGCTCCTACATTGGGTGCATATATATATTTAAGATTATTTTCTCTCCTTGGATTGATCCTTTGATAATTATGTAGTAACAGTATTTTGTTTAATATGAGTATTGCTACTCCAGCTTTCTTTTGATTTTACTTGCATAGAATAACTTTTTCCATCCCCTTACTTTCAGTCTATATATATCCCTAAACCTGAAGTGGGTCACTTGAAGACTGCATATATACAGGTCATATTTTCATATCCATTCAGCCAATCTATGTCTCTTGGTTAAAGCATTCAATTAATTTACATTTAGGTAATTATCAATATGTATGTACCTATTTCCATTTTTTAAATTGTTTTGGATTTGTTTCTTTTTTTTTATGTGAAACTCTGAAGTCTGGATATTTTGCTCTTTCTTATTTTTTTTTAATTTTATTTTATTTTTAAACTTTACAATATTGTATTGGTTTTACAAATATCGAAATGAATCCGCCACAGGTATACATGTGTTCCCCGTCCTGAACCCTCCTCCCTCCTCCCTCGCCATACCATCCCTCTGGGTCATCCCAGTGCTCCAGCTCCAAGCATCCAGTATCGTGCATCAAACCTGGACTGGCAACTCGTTTCATACATGATATTATACATGTTTCAATGCCATTCTCCCAAATCTTCCCACCCTCTCCCTCTCCCACAGAATCCATAAGACTGTTCTATACATCAGTGTCTCTTTTGCTGTCTCGTATACAGGGTTATTGTTACCATCTTTCTAAATTCCATATATATGCGTTAGTATACTGTATTGGTGTTTTTCTTTCTGGCTTACTTCACTCTGTATAATAGGCTCCAGTTTCATCCACATCATTAGAACTGATTCAAATGTATTCTTTTTAATGGCTGAGTAATACTCCATTGTGTACATGCACCACAGCTTTCTTATCCATTCATCTGCTGATGGACATCTAGGTTGCTTCCATGTCCTGGCTATTATAAACAGTGCTATGATGAACATTGGGGTACACGTGTCTCTTTCCCTTCTGGTTTCCTCGGTGTGTATGCCCAGCAGTGGGATTGCTGGATCATAAGGCAGTTCTATTTCCAGTTTTTAAAGGAATCTCCACACTGTTCTCCATAGTGGCTGTACTAGTTTGTATTCCCACCAACAGTGTAAGAGGGTTCCCTTTTCTCCACACCCTCTCCAGCATTTATTGCTTGTAGACTTTTGGATTGCAGCCATTCTGACTGGCGTGAAATGGTACCTCATAGTGATTTTGATTTGCATTTCTCTGATAATGAGTGATGTTGAGCATCTTTTCATGTGTTTGTTAGCCATCTGTATGTCTTCTTTGGAGAAATGTCTATTTAGTTCTTTAGCCCATTTTTTGATTGGGTCATTTATTTTTCTGGAATTGAGCTGTAGGAGTTGCTTGTATATTTTTGAGATTAGTTGTTTGTCAGTTGCTTCATTTGCTATTATTTTCTCCCATTCTGAAGGCTGCCTTTTCACCTTGCTAATAGTTTCCTTTGTTGTGCAGAAGCTTTTAAGGTTAATTAGGTCCCATTTGTTTATTTTTGCTTTTATTTCCAATATTCTGGGAGGTGGGTCATAGAGGATCCTGCTGTGATGTATGTCAGAGAGTGTTTTGCCTATGTTCTCCTCTAGGAGTTTTATAGTTTCTGGTCTTACGTTTAGATATTTAATCCATTTTGAGTTTATTTTTGTGTATGGTGTTAGAAAGTGTTCTAGTTTCATTCTTTTACAAGTGGTTGACCAGAGTTCCCAGCACCACTTGTTGAAGAGATTGTCTTTAATCCATTGTATATTCTTGCCTCCTTTGTCAAAGATAAGGTGTCCATATGTGCGTGGATTAATCTGCGGGCTTTCTATTTTGTTCCATTGATCTATATTTCTGTCTTTGTGCCAGTACCATACTGTCTTGATAACTGTGGCTTTGTAGTAGAGCCTGAAGTCAGTCAGGTTGATTCCTCCAGTTCCATTCTTCTTTCTCAGGATCGCTTTGGCTATTCGAGGTTTTTTGTATTTCCATACAAATTGTGAAATTATTTGTTCTAGCTCTGTGAAGAATACCGTTGGTAGCTTGATAGGGATTGCATTGAATCTATAAATTGCTTTGGGTAGTATACTCATTTTCACTATATTGATTCTTCCAATCCATGAACATGGTATATTTCTCCATCTATTAGTGTCCTCTTTGATTTCTTTCACCAGTGTTTTATAGTTTTCTATATATAGGTCTTTAGATTCTTTAGGTAGATATATTCCTAAGTATTTTATTCTTTCCGTTGCAATGATGAATGGAATTGTTTCCTTAATTTTTCTTTCTGTTTTCTCATTATTAGTGTATAGGAATGCAAGGGATTTCTGTGTGTTGATTTTATATCCTGCAACTTTACTATAATCATTGATTAGTTCTAGTAATTTCCTGGTGGAGTCTTTAGGGTTTTCTATGTAGAGGATCATGTCATCTGCAAACAGTGAGAGCTTTACTTCTTCTTTTCCAATTTGGATTCCTTTTATTTCTTTTTCTGTTCTGATTGCTGTGGCCAAAACTTCCAAAACTATGTTGAATAGTAATGGTGAAAATGTGCACCCTTGTCTTGTTCCTGACTTTAGAGGAAATGCTTTCAATTTTTCACCATTGAGGATAATGTTTGCTGTGGGTTTGTCATATATAGCTTTGATTATGTTGAGGTATGTTCCTTCTATTCCTGCTTTCTGGAGAGTTTTTATCATAAATGGATGTTGAATTCTGTCAAAGGCTTTCTCTGCATCTATTCGGGTCACCTCTAACTCCCTCCTCCCTCTTCTCTTCTCCATGTAATGCTGTGAACCTCTCTGGGTGACCCTCATGGTGGAGAAACTTTTCATCTTTAACGTAGATGTTTTATCAATGGTGCTGTATAGAAGGAGAAGTTTTGAAACGACTGTAAAAATAAGACCGATAACTGGAAGCAGGAGGCTTAAGTCCTAACCCTGACTCCAGGGAACTCCTGACTCCAGGGAACATTAATTGACAGGAGCCCATCAAACGCCTCCATACCGACACTGAAACCAAGCACCACACAAGGGCCAACAAGTTCCAGGGCAAGACATACCAAGCAAATTCTCCAGCAACAAAGGAACACAGCCCTGAGCTCCAAGATACAGGCTGCCCAAAGTCACCCCAAAACCATAGACATCTCATTACTCATTACTGGACACTTCATTGCACTCCAGGGAGAAGAAATACAGCTCCACTCACCAGAACACCGACACAAGCTTCCCTAACCAAGAAACCTTGACAAGCCACCTGTACAAACCCACACACAGTGAGGAAACACCACAATAAAGAGAACTCCACAAACGGCCAGAATACAGAAAGGACACCCCAAACTCAGCAATTTAAACAAAATGAAGAGACAGAGGAATACCCAGCAGATAAAGGAACAGGATAAATGCCCACCAAACCAAACAAAAGAGGAAGAGATAGGGAATCTACCAGATAAAGAATTCCGAATAATGATAGTGAATTTGATCCAAAATCTTGAAATCAAAATGGAATCACAGATAAATAGCCTGGAGACAAGGATTGAGAAGATGCAAGAAAGGTTTAACAAGGACCTAGAAGAAATAAAAAAGAGTCAATATATAATGAATAATGCAATAAATGAAATAAAAAACATTCTGGAGGCAACAAATAGTAGAATAACAGAGGCAGAAGATAGGATTAGTGAATTAGAAGATAGAATGGTAGAAATAAATGAATCAGAGAGGAAAAAATAAAAACGAATTAAAAGAAATGAGGACAATCTCAGAGACCTCCAGGACAATATTAAACGCTACAACATTCGAATCATAGGGGTCCCAGAAGAAGAAGACAAAAAGAAAGACCATGAGAAAATACTTGAGGTGTCATTCTGTCATTTTTGAGATTGCACCCAAGAACTGCATTTCAGACTCTTTTGTTGACTATGATGGCTACTCCATTTCTTCTAAGTGATTCTTGCCCACAGTGGTAAGTATAATGGTCATCTGAGTTAAATTCACCCATTTCAGTCCACTTTATTTCACTGATCCTAAAATGTTGATGTTTACTCTTGCCATTTCCTGTTTGACCACTTCCAATTTACCTTAATTCATGGACCTAACATTACAAGTTCCTATGCAATATTGTTCTTTACAGCATCAGACTTTACTTCCATCACCTGTCATATCCACAGCTTGGCTTTGTTTTCACTTTGTTTTCATAGCTCCATTTCTGCATTCTTTCTGGAATTATTTCTCCACTCTTCTCCAGTAGCATATTGGGCACCTACCAACCTGGGGAGTTCATGTTTCAGTGTCCTATCTTTTTGCTTTTTCATACTGTTTATGGGGTTCTCAAAGCAAGAATACTGAGTGAGATGCCATTCCCTTCTCCAGTGGGCCACATTTTATCATTACTGTGAACAAAACTAGTGGAGGCGATGGAATTCCAGTTGAGCTATTTCAAATCCTAAAAGATGATGCTGTAAAAGTGTTGTAATCAGTTTAGTTCAGTTGCTCAGTCATATCTGACTCTTCGCAACCTCATGGACTGCAGCATGCCAGGCTTCCCTGACTATCACCAACTTCCGAGCTTACTCAAACTCATGTCTATTGAGTCAGTGATACCATCCAACCATCTCATCCTCTGTCGTCCCCTTCTCCTCCTGCCTTCAAACTTTCCCAGCATCAGGATCTTTTCCAATGAGTCAGTTCATTGCATCAGGTGGCCAAAGTAAAGTATTGGAATTTCAGCTTCAGCATCAGTCTTTCCAATGAATATTCAGGACTGATTTCCTTTAGGATGGACTGGATGGATCTCCTTGGAGTCCAAGGGACTCTCAAGAGTCTTCTCCAACACCACAGTTCAAAAGCACCAATTCTTCAGTGCTCAGCTTCCTTTATAGTCCACCTCTCACATCCATACATGACTACTGGAAAACCATAGCTTTGACTAGATGAACCTTTGTTGGCAAAGCAATATCTCTGCTTTTTAACGTGCTATCTAGGTTGGTTATAACTTTTCTTTCAATGCACAAGTGTCTATTTCGCAGCTGCAGTCACCACCTGCAGTGATTTTGTAGCCCCCCAAAAGAAAGTCTGTCACTCTTTTCCATTGTTTCCCCATTTATTTGCCATGAAGTGATGAGACCAGATGCCATGATCTTAGTTTTCTGAATGTTGAGTTTTGGTCAACTTTTTCACTCTCCTCTTTCACTTTCATCAAGAGGCTCTTTAGTTCTTCTTCATTTCTGCCATAAGTGTGGTGCCATCTGCATATTTCTCCTGGCAATCTTGATTCCAGCTTGTGCCTCACACAGTCCAGCATGTCTCATGATGTGCCCTGCATATAAGTATTTGGAAAACCTCAGCAGTGGCCACAGGACTGGAAAAGGTCAGTTTTCATTCCAATCCCAAAGAAATGCAATGCCAAGGAATGTTTAAACTACCACACAATTGCACTCATCTCACACAATAGCAAAGTAATGCTCATAATTCTCCAAGCTACGCTTCAACAGTATGTGAACCATGAATTTCCAGATGTTCATGCTGGATTTAGAAAAGGCAGAGGAACCAGAGATCAAATTGCCAACATCTATGGGATCATCAAGAAGGCAAGAGAGTTCCAGAAAAACATCTACTTCTGGTTTATTGACTATGCCTAAGCCTTTGACTGTTTTGATCACAACAAACTGGAAAATTCTTAAAGAGATGGGAAAACAAGATCACCTTACCTGCCTCCTGAGAGACCTGTATGCAGGTCAAGAAGCAACAGTTAGAACCAGACATGGAACAGCAGACTGGTTCCAAATTGGAAAAGGAGTACGTCAAGGCTGTATATTGTCACCCTGCTTATATAACTTATATGCAGAGTACATCATGTGAAATGACAGACTAGATGAAGCACAAACTGGAATCAAGATTGCTGGAAGAAATATCAATAACCTCAGGTGTGCAGATGACACCACCCTTATGGCAGCAAGTGAAGAACTAAAGAGCCTCTTGATGAAAGTGAAAGAGGAGAGTGAAAACTTGGCTTAAAACTCAACATTGAGAAAACTATGATCATGGCATCCAGTCCCATCACTTCATGGAAAATAGATGGAGAAACAATGGAAAGTGACAGATTTTATATTCTTGGGCTCCAAAATCACTGCAGATGGTGACTGCAGCCACAAAATTAAAAGATGCTTGCTCCTTGGAAGAAAAACCATGACCAACCTGGATAGCATATTAAAAAGCAGAAACATTGCTTTGCCAACAAAGGTCCACCTAGTCAAAGCTATGGTTTTTCCAGTAGCCATGTATGAATGTGAGAGTTAGACTATAAAGAAAGCTGACAGCTGAAGAATTGATGCTTTTGAATTCTGGTGTTGGCAAAGACTCTTGAGAGTCTGTTGAACTGCAAGGAGATCCAACCAGTCCATCCTAAAGAAAATCAGTCCTGAATATTCATTGGAAGGACTGGAAGCCGAAACTCCAATATTTTGGCCTCTTGATGTGAAGAACGGACTCATTGGAAAAGACCCTGATGCTGGGAAAGATTTAAGGCAGGAGGAGAAGGGGATGACAGAGGATGAGATGGTTGAATGACATCGCCGACTTGATGGACTTGAGTTTGAGCAAGCTCCGGGCATTGGTGAAGGACAGGGAAACCAGTCATACTGCAGCCCATGGGGTTGCAAAGAGTTGGAGATGACTGAGTGACTGAACTGAATTGAACTAATTCTTGGCTAGCAGTTTGTTGTTTTTTTCCTTTGAGCAAGTCTAGTGTATCTTGCTCCTCCCTTCTGTGTTGCAGTGTTTACACTGAGAAATCTGCTGATACCCTTAGGGGGTTTCACTGTGTATAACAAGTTGTTTTTCTCTTGCTGCTTTTAAGATATTTCTCCTCATCTTTATTTTTGACAATGAAATTGTAACGTGTCTTTATGTCAGTCTCTTTGGATTCCTCCTGTCTGGAACTCCAGCTTTCTGGATCTAGATATTTTATTTCTTTCCTCAACTAGAGAAGTTTTCAGCCACCATTTCCTAAAGAAACTGCTGTGTCTGTCTCTCTTCTCATTCTGGGATCCCTATACTGTGAATATTGGTCTGTTTTATATTGTCCCATATGTCCCTGGTGGCTCAGCTGGTTAAGAATTCACCTGCAATGTGGGAGACCTGGGTTCGATCCCTAGTTTGGGAAGATCCCCTGGAGAAGGGAACAGCTACCCACTCCAGTATTCTGGCCTGGAGAATTCCGTGGACTGTATAATCCATGGGGTGCCAAAGAGTCGGACACGACTGAGCGACTTTCACTTTCATAAGTCCCTTAAACTATCTTTATTTTTTTTTATTTCTTTCCTACCCTCCTGATTGTAGGAATCTCACTGCTTTCATCATTTGTTGATTGTTTCTTATGCTTCATCTAGTTTGCTGTTAAACCCTTCTTGAATTTTTCAGTGCAATTATTGTATTCTTCAGCTCTGGCTTTGTGGTTTCTGTTTTGTATTTTCTTATATTTTCTGTCTCTTTATTGAAATTCTCACTTTGTTCATGCATTGTTCTGACATCAGTAGGCATGTCTGTGACTCTTATTTTGAGCTCTTTATCAGTGAATCTCTCTTCTGTTTTATTAAGGTCTTTTTCATAAGTTTTATCTTTTTGTTTTTTTCGATTTGAAACATAGTCCTCTGTTTTTTGTTTATGTTTTTTTTATTTTCCTGACTCAGGTTTCAATACATTTATTAAATAGCCATCCCTCCCAATTAGTCTTGTTTGGGGAGATGAATCTTGCTGTTCAATCCTGACTTAGCTCTTAATTGTTTCTCAAACTTTTGTGATTGCCCAAGCAGCTACCTTTTTTCTTAGTGATGTCCAGTAGCTCAGAAGATCTTAGCACCTAAATGCAGGTAGATTGGAACCTGAACACTGGGCAGAAGATTTTAAGTAGGCAAATATGCTTCATTTAGAGGAGATAGGTATTTTTATCTCTTCCTATTTTGCACTGAGATCTGGGGAAATAACCAAAAAACAAACAAACAAAAAACCTATTTTTCACTACCAACCCAATGAACTTGTGAATACAAGACTCACTGGTTACCATATCCAGGCTCTCAATCACAAATCCTCTGAGTGAGAACTACAGTAGCTGGGGTGCCAGACATGTGGACCGACTCCTTGAATGGAGACACCGATCTGCTGATTCAAGACAAAGCGAAAACAGCCACATGTTGTCTGCTGGCCTCATCAGTCTCTGGAGAGGATTGCAGTCAGACCCTGTATGTATGTTAAATTAGAAGCCTGACTCAGACTTCTGTTTTTAGGATCTTTAAAGAAATCTCTTCCACAGAAATACAGGACATTTTTGTCTATTGCCTCTGCACTGGGCCGTGATGAGTTCCCATGAGCCTGTTAAGACTATTTTTTTTTTTAATATATATATTTTATTGAAGTATAGTTGACTTACAATGTTTTAGGTGCACAGCAAGGTGATTCAGTTACACAAACACACATATATTATTTTTGAAATTATTTTCCATCATAAGTTTTTATAAGATATTATCTCGAGTTCCCTATGCTATACAATAAACCTTTGTTGCTTTTTGCATATCTATGTATTAATTAGAAATCTCACATTCTATTCATACTAAGTCAAACAGGTGAAATCAAAATGTCATAATTTTTTTTAGTTAGGCAAAAATTTGTTTTTAAAAAATATGTATTATACATATTTATATGTATAAGTGTACAAAAGCTTTTCTACTACACTTAATAAAGGCTTGAATTCAGTTCAGTCACTCATTCATGTCTGACTCTTTGTGACCCCATGAACTGCAGCATGCCAGGCCTCCCTGTTCATCACCAACTCCCAGAGTTCACCCAAACTCATGTCCATTGAGTCAGTGACGCCATCCAACCAATTCATCCTCTGTAGTCCCCTTCTCCTCCCCCTCAATCTTTCCTAGCATCAGTGTCTTTTCAAATGAGTCAGCTCTTCACATCAGGTGGCCAAAGTATTGGACTTTCAGCTTCAACATCAGTCCTTCCAATGAACACCCAGGATTGATCTCCTTTAGGATGGACTGGTTGGATCTCCTTGCAGTCCAAGGGACTCTCAAGAGTCTTCTCAACACCACAGTTCAAAAGCATCAATTCTTTTGTGCTCAGCCCTCTTTATAATCTAACTCTCAAAGGCTTGAGAGAGAACATTAAAAAAAAAAGATGGAGAAATTGGACAACATAAACTAAATGAAGTGGGAGCACTGAATATGAAATAGAAAAAGTGAAACAAATGATATAAAAGAAAAAAATCATCATATAGTCCTGTTGTTTTTAAACATGGTTGCTCATTAGAAATATATCTGGAGCTCTGGAAGAAAAAAAGCAATACCTGAGCATTTGTATTTTTCAAAAAATTTCAGTATAATTCTATATGCATCTGGATTTTAAACAGTGATTACAGATTTCTCTATTAGATCCTACTTTTGGTGATATAGAGTTCTACCATTTTTCTGTTGACCAATCATGATACAATGGTATTGAGTAATAATTACATAATCACAATAGTAAAAGATGTTTATCAGTTTTCACAATCAATAGCTAGACAAAAAAATAAAAGATGATTACAATTGGAAGCCATAATAGGCCCATGATTAACTTAACAACAAAATAATTGCATATAATTTGGGGGGGAGGGTGTCAAGCAGAGCAATGTGGTAAGTGGAAGTGCATACATATACATGTTTTCATCCACCCAGTCAGTCTATGTCTTTTGGTTGGTGCATTGAATACATTTACATTTAAGTTAATTATCAATGTGCATGATCCTATTACTGTTTTCTTAATTGTTTGGGGTTTATTTTCCGTAGGTCTTTTCTTTCTCTTGTGTTTCCTGCCTAGAGAAGGTTCTCTAGCATCTGTTGTAAAGCTGGTTTGGTGCTGCTGACTTCTCTTAACTTTTGTTTGTATGGAAAGCTTTTGATTTCTCCATCTAATCTGAAAGAGAATCTTTCTGGGTAGATATTCTTGGCTGTAGGTTCTTCCTTTTCATTACTTTAAATATTTCATGCCATTCCCTTTTGGTTTGCAGAGTTTCTGTTGAGAAATCAGCCGATAGCCTGATGGGAGTTCCCTTTGTGTGCTATTTATTGTTTTTCCCTTGTTGCTTTTAATACTTTGTCTCTGTCTTTAATTTTTGTCAGTTTGATTACAGTATGTCTTGGTGTGTTCCTCCTGGGGTTTATCTTTCCTGGGACTTTCTGTGCTTCCTGGACTTGGTTGACTATTTGCTTTCCCATGTTTGGGAAGTTTTCACCTATTATCTCTTCAAATATTTTCTCAGGTCCTTTCTCTTCTTCTGGGACACCTATAATGCAAATATTGGTATGTTTAATGTTGTCCCAGAGGTCTCTTAGGCTGTCTTCATTTCTTTTCATTCTTTTTTTCTGTATTCTATTCTGTGGCAGTGATTTCTACCATTCTGTCCTCCAGGTCATTTACCCTTTCTGCCTCAGCTATTCTGATATTAATTCCTTCTAGGGTATTATTCATCTCTGTTTGTTTTTCCTCTGGTGGATGAGGCTAAGAAGCTTTTGTAAGCTTCTTGATGGGAGGGACTGGGTCTTGGTCTGGTGGGCAGGGCCTTGCTCAGTAAAGCTTTAATCCAATTATCTGCTGATGGTTGGCATTGCACTTCTTCCCTGGTGGTAGTTTGGCCTGAGAGGACCCAGCCTTCGGGTCTTTCAGTGCCCCGTCCCAGTGGTGAGTCCTTGCCAACTCACACCTCCCCAGGAGGCCCTCCAGTACTAGCAGGTAGTTTTGGCCAGTGTCCTGCAGTGGCTAGGGGTCGCTGCTCCTCTCCTCTGGGTCTTGATGGATACAAAATCTTGTTTGTGCCCTCCAAGACTGGAATATCTGTTTCCCTCTGTTCTCTGGAACTTATATAATCAAATCCTGCTGGCCCTCAAAGCCAGATTCCCTGGGGATTCCCAGGCCTTTTGTCAGATCACCAGTCTGGGAAGCCTGATCGTGGGGTTCAGAACCTTCATAACAATGGGAGAACTTCTTTGGTATTATTGTCCTCCAGTTTGAGGGTCATCCACCCAGTGGGTATGGGATTTGATTTGATTATGATTTAGCCCCTCCTACCATCATGCTGCACCTTTCTTCTTTGTCTTTGAGTGTGAGGTATCATTTTTTGCTGGGTTCCAGCATTCTCCTCTCAGTGATTGTTCAACAGCTAGTTACTATTTTGGTGTTCTCTCAGAAGGAGATGAGCACATGTCCTTCTACTCCAGCATCTTGAACTAAAACTCAAGACTGTTTCTTAATTCTCTATATCTCTGTGACTCTAATGGGTGCAAACCCTGTTGGCTTTCTTAGGTATTTGATTTGGAGGATTGTCTCTCCCAATCAAATACCTAAAGTAAGAATCCTAAAAGCTGGAGCACCACATATGGATCCAAACCCTTCATTCTCTTTCTAGGTCTTTTTCAGGGAGAATTGTGTATATAGCTGTATATTTGGTATGTCCATGGGAGGAGATTAGTTCAAGAGACTCCGATGGTGCACTCCTGAAGCAGAAATCCCCTTTGCCCTTTTAAAAACTGTATTGTATAGTACTTGCTTATGAGTTGAATGGATTTCTTGTATATATTTGTATTTTATATATTTTATAATTATTTTTTAGATATACAGTTTGCAAGTATTTTTACCCATTCTGTAGGTTGTCTTTTTGCTTTGCTGATAGTTTTTTTTTTTTTTTTTCTGTGCAGAAGCATTTTAGATGACTATAATATGATTTGTCTATTTTGATTTTGTCATCTGTACTTTTGATGTCATATTTAGAAATTAATTGCCTAGACAAACATCAAGCAGCTTCTTATCTAGGTTTTGTCTAGTATTTTTATGGTTTTGGCCTTATATTTATTCCCTTAATACATTTGGAGTTGATTTTTTTGTGTGGTGTGAGTTAAGGGTTCTATGATAATTCCTCTGCATATGGATATCTAATTTTTCTACCACAATTTCTTAAATATAATATCCCTTCCACCATTGTGTGTTCTCAGCACCCTATTCAAAGATCTGTTGAATATAGGTGTGGGGATTTATGTCTGAAATCTGTATTTTGTTCCACAGGTCTATATGTTTTCTACCTGACATACAGTTTTGACAGCTATAGCCTTATAAATATATTTTGAAATCAGGAAGTGCGCTACCTCTAACTTTGTTCTTTGTCAAGATTGCTTTGGCTACTTGAAATTTTTTATTATTCTTCATGAATTTGTTTTCTATTTCTGTAAAAAGTGTAATTGAGATTTTGATAGTAGAACCTGGTGTGGTATGAACACTTCAACAGTATTGATTCTTCCAGTTCATGAGTTGAGATTTTTTTCCCCATTTGTTGGTGCCTTCTTTAATTCCTTCATCAGTATTTAATCATTGTAAGTGTGCAAGTCTTTCACTTTTTTGTTTCTTTTTTCTTAAGTATTATTTTTCATTACAGTTGTGAATGGGATCATTTACTTAATTTCTCTATAGAATGGGTGGTTGGTTGTGTATATAAACATAATTGATTTGTGTGTTCTGATTTTGTATTTTGCAGCTTTGCTGAATTTATTAGTTCTAACCATTTTTTTTTTTTGTTGCTGAGTGTTTTCTATGCATATGATCATGTCATCTGCAAGCAGAAGTAATTTTTTGTTTTCTTTTTCTCATTGGGATGTCCTTTATTTCTTATCTAATTGCACTGAATAGAATGTCCAATACTTTGTTGAATGAGTGGCAAGAATGTCTATCCCTGCTTTGTACCAGATCTTTAAAAGGAGGCTTTCCATCTCCCCCTGACCCCCACCAACACTTGATTAAGTGTGATATTTCCTGTGGGCTTTTCGGATTAGGGCCTTTATTATGTTGAAGTATGATCATTATCTTGCTATTTTGTGGAGAGACTTTTCCATGAATAAATCATAAACTTGGTCAGTTGATTTTTTTTCTTCATCTATTCAAAATATCCAGTGTTTTTATTTATTTTGTTATGTATTGTATGTACCATATTAATTTCTTTTCATATGTTGAGCTATTCCTACATCAATGGGATAAGTCCCACTTGATCATGATGCAGAATGCTTTTAATGTGCTGTTGAATTTGCTATGTTAGTAGTTTATTAAGGATGTTTGCATCTGTGTTCATCAGAGATATTTGCATATACTTTTCTTATAGTGTCTGCTTTGTTTTAGTATCAGGATGATGATATTATTCTCATAAAATAACTATGAAAGTGTTTCCTCTTTTTTCTTTAAGTTCAGTAAAGATCGGTATTAGTTCTTTGAATGTTTGGTAGAATTCACACATGCAGCCATCATATCATGTATTTTTCTTTAGAAGATTTTGGATTACTTATTTAATTTGCCTCCCCCTCTTCTTTTTTCCTCTGAAACCCTCAGGCTTTATATTTCTTCTTGATTCAATTTTTGTAGGTTGTATGCTTCTAGAAATTTATTCATTTATTCTAGGTTATCCAATTTCTTGGTATATAATTATCCATAATAGTCTCTTCTGTTCATTTTTATTTTTATGGACTCCATTGCACTGTCTCCCATTCACTTCTGATTTTATTTATTGAATCTTCTTTCTTACTTACTTAAATTGACAGCATCTTAGCTCTATACACTGAAGAAGGAAATGGTGACCCACTCCAGTATTCTTCCCTGGAGAATCCCATGGACAGAGGAGCCTGGCAGGCTACTGTCCATGGGTTTGCAAGAGTCGGACACAACTTACTCAGTTCAGTCAGTTCAGTTCAGTCTCTCAGTCGTGTCTGACTCTTTGCAAACCCATGAATCACAGCACATCAGGCCTCCCTGTCCATCACCAACTCCCAGAGTTCACTCAGACTCACGTCCATCGAGTCAGTGATGCCATCCAGCCATCTCATCCTCTGTCGTCCCCTTCTCCTCCTGCCGCGAATCCCTCCCAGCATCAGGGTATTTTCCAGTGACTCAACTCAGGCATGAGGTGGCCAAAGTACTGGAGTTTCAGCTTTAGCATCATTCCTTCCAATGAACACCCAGGACAGATCTCCTTTAGGATGGACTGGTTGGACCTCCTTGCAGTCCAAGGGACTCTCAAGAGTCTTATCCAACCACAGTTCAAAAGCATCATCTTCGGCGCTCAGCTTTCTTCACAGTCCAACTCTCACATTCATGACTACTGGAAAAAACATAGCCTTGACTAGACAGACCTTTGTTGGCAAAATAATGTCTCTGCTTTTGAATATGCTATCTAGGTCGGCCATAACTTTCCTTCCAAGGAGTAAGCATCTTTTAATTTCATGGCTGCAGTCACCATCTGCAGTGACTTTGGAGCCCCAAAAAATAGAGTCTGACACTGTTTCCCCATCTATTTCCCATGAAGTGATGGGACCCAATGCCATGATCTTCGTTTTCTGAATGTTGAGCTTCAAGCCAACTTTTTCACTCTCCTCTTGCACTTTCATCAAGAGGCTTTTGAGTTCCTCTTCGCTTTCTGCCATAAGGGTGGTGTCATCTGCATATCTGAGGTTATTGATATTTCTCCCAGCAATCTTGATTCCAGCTTGTGCTTCTTCCAGCCCAGCGTTTCTCATGATGTACTCTGCATATAAGTTAAATAAGCAGGGTGACAACATACGGCCTTGATGTACTCCTTTTCCTATTTGGAACCAGTCTGTTGTGCCATGTCCAGTTCTAACTGTTGCTTCCTGACTTGCATATACGTTTCTCAAGAGGCAGGTCAGGTGGTCTGATATTCCCATCTCTTTTAGAATCTTCCACAGTTTATTGTGATCCACACAGTCAAAGGCTTTGGCATAGTCAATAAAGCAGAAATAGATGTTTTTCTGGAACTCTCTTGCTTTTTTGATGATCCAGTGGATGTTGGCAATTTGATCTCTGGTTTCTCGGCCTTTTCTAAAACCAGCTTGAACATCTGGAAGTTCACAGTTCATGTGCTTTTGAAGCCTGGCTTGGAGAATTTTGAGTATTACTTTGCTAGCATGTGAGATGAATGCAATTGTGCAGTAGTTTGAGCATTCTTTGGCATTGCCTTTCTTTGGGATTGGAATGAAAACTGACCTTTTCCAGTGCCGTGGCCACTGCTGAGTTTTCAAAATTGCTGGCATATTGAGTGCAGCACTTTCACAGCATCTTTTAGGATTTGAAATAGCGCAACTGGAATTCCATCACCTCTACTTGTTTTGTTCGTAGTGATGTTTCCTAAGGCCCAGATGACTTCACATTCCAGGATGTATGGTTCTAGGTGACTGATGACACCTTCGTGATTATCTGGGTTGTGAAGATCTTTTTTGTACAGTTCTGTGTATTGTTTCCACATCTGCTTAATATCGGAGAAGGCAATGGCACCCCACTCCAGTATTCTTGCCTGGAAAATCCCATGGACAGAGGAGCCTGGTGGGCTGCAGTCCATGGGGTCGCTAAGAGTCAGACACTACTGATTGACTTCCCTTACACTTTTCACTTTCATGCATTGGAGAAAGAAATGGCAACCCACTCCAGTGTTCTTGCCTGGAGAATCCCAGGGACGGGGGAGCCTGGTGGGCTGCCGTCTATGGGGTCGCACAGAGTCAGACACGACTGACGCGACTTAGCAGCAGCAGCAGCTCCTTAATATCTTCTGCTTCTGTTAAGTCCGTACCATTTCTGTCCTTTATTGAGCCCATCTTTGCATGAAACGTTTCCTTGGTATCTCTAATTTTCTTGAAGAGATCTCTAGTTTTTCCCATTCTTTTGTTTTCCTCTTTCTTTGCACTGATCTCTGAGGAAGGCTTTTTCATCTCTCCTTGCTATTCTTTGGAACTCTGCATTCAAATGGGTATATCTTTCCTTTTTTCCTTTGCTTTTGGCTTCTCTTCTTTTCACAGCTATTTATAAGGCCGCCTCAGACAGCCATTTTGCTTTTTTACATTTCTTTTTCTTGGACATGGTCTTGCTCCCTATCTCCTGTACGATGCATGAACCACATTCCATAGTTCACCCTTGCAGCAGAAAGTGAAGAACTAAAGAGCCTCTTGATAAAAGTGAAAGAGGAGAGTGAAAAAGTGGGCTTAGAGTGCAGAATTCAGAAAACAAAGATTATGGCATCCAGTCCCATCACTTCATGGCAAATAGATGGAGAAACATTGGAAACAGTGGCAAACTTTATTTTGGGGGGCTCCAAAATCACTGCAGATGGTGACTGCATCCATGAAATTAAAAGACACTTACTCCCTGAAAGAAAAGTTATGACCAACCTAGACAGCATATTAAAAAACAGAGACATTATTTTGCTAACAAAGGTCTGTCTAGTCAAGGCTATGGTTTTTCCAATAGTCATGTATGGATGTGAGAGTTGGACTGTGAAGAAAACTGAGCGTCAAAGAATTGATGCTTTTGAACTGTGGTGTTGGAGAAGATTCTTGAGAGTCCCTTGGACTGCAAGGAGATCCAACCAATCCATGCTAAAGGAGATCAGTCCTGAATATTCATTGGCAGGGCTGATGCTGAAACTGAAATGCCAATACTTGGGCCATCTGATGCAAAGAATGGACTCATTTGAAAAGACCCTGATGCTGGGAAAGATTGAAGGCAGGAGAAGGGGACGAAAGATGAGATGGTTGGATGGCATCACCAACTCAATGGACATGAATTTGAGTAAACTTCGGGAGTTGGGTGATGAACAGGGAGGCCTGACATGCTGCAGTGTATGGGGTCACAAAGAGTCAGATACAACTGAGCGACTCAACTGAACAGATGCTATAGCTCCAATACTTCAGCCACCCGATGCAAAGAGCAGACTCATAGGAAAAAACTCTGATGATGGGCAAGATTGAAGGCAAAAGGAGAAGAGGGCAGCAAAGGATGAGATGGTTAGATAGCATCACCAACTCAACAGACATGAATCTGAGCACACTCTGGGAGATAGTGAAAGATGGAAAACTGGCATGCTATAGTTCATGGAGTGGCAAAGAGTCAGACATGACTTAGCGACTGAACAGTAACAATAAAAATATATTAATTCTTCTCTAAATGTTTGGTAGAATTCATCTATGAAGCCATCTGGTTCTGGACATTTGTTTTTTGGAGTTTTTAAAAATTACTATTACTGATTCAGTTTCATTACTGGCAATTGGTTTGCTCTAGGAAACAGAAGACATAGTCTACATGTTCCTGCTTCGGTTTTATGAAAGTGTAAATGTCTAAGAATTGTCCATTTCTTCTAAGCTGTCCATTCATTGGTGTACAGTTGTTCACAGTAACCTCTTATGATCCTTCGTATTTCTGTGGTATTGGCTGATGATTCCTCTTTTCCATTACTGACTTCATTGATTTGGGTTGCCGCCCCCGCCTCCCCACCTTGGTGAATCTGGTCAGAGGTTTATCAAGTTTGTTTATCTTTCCAGAGATCCAGCTCTTACTTTCATTGGTTTGTTTTTTAGTATCTATATCATTTATGTCTGCTCTTTTTTATTTCTTTCCTTCTACTAACTTTGGATTTCATTCTTTTTATAGTTCCTTTAGGTATAAGTTTAAGTTGTTTCTTTGAAATTTTTCTTGTTTCCTGATTGAGCTTGTATTGGTATAAACTTCTCTCTTACAATTCCTTTTCTGCATCCCATAGATTTGGGGTCTTTGTGGTTTTGTTTTCATTTTTCTCCAGATATTATTTTATTTTCTCTTTGATATGTTCATTGGCCCATTGATTGTTTAGTATCATATTATTTAGCCACGTTTTTGTCTTTCACAGTTTTTTCTTGTAGTTTATTTCTAGTCCAGTAGTTTTATGGATACACAAGATGCTTTATAAGAGTTCAGGTTTCTTAAACTTATTGAGACTTGTTTTGTGGCCTGCTATTGAAAGCCGTGAGACTTCAGGGGTCTTGGGATTGGTGTCCACATGCTGGCTCAGGTATCCTGGGGCTGTACCTGCCCACCAGTGTGTGAGAATGGTCACAGGGCTAGAGCCAGCCCTCTGGTTTTGCGATAGGGCATTAGGCCCTCTGATTTAGAACAGGGTCTTGGGCCTTCTGTTGGACAGGGCTGTGTCCCAAGTTGGCTGAGTCAGGGCAGCCTGTCTGCTGGTGGGTATAGCTGTGTCCCTGTTTAGCTAGATGCATGGCCTGAGGCTTCCCAGTATTGGTGCCAACAGACTGGTATTGGGGACTGGTTCCCAGGTGCTAAATATGCTAGAAGCAAGATTCCAAATGGCACTTGACATCACTAGTGTCCACGTGATAGAAAGAGCTTCCAGAAATGGCACCAGCCAGTGTCTATGTCATTAGGGCAAGTTCTAGTTGCTTCCTCCTTTTCCAGGACACCCTCTGACATCAGCAAGTAGGTCTGACCTAGGCTCCTTTCAAATTATTTTTTCTTCCCTGGGCCCTGGAGCTTATGAGCTGTTGTATGTGCCTTTTAGGAGTGGAGTCTATTTCCCACAACACTCTGCACCTCTCAAAAGTAAGCCCTGCTGGCCTTCAAAGCCAGTCATTCTTGGGGCTTATCTTTCTGTTACAGGACCCCTGATCTGGGAAACCTGACATTTGTCTCAGAACCATTGCTCTTTAAGGAAAACCTCTGTAATTGTGATTATTTTCTTATTTGTGATAAAGATCTTGACTATACTGTGACTTTGCCCTGCCTCATCTCATTGTAATTCCTTTTTATGTATTTATTTGTAGAAGATATTTTCTGCTAGATTTTAGTCTTTCTTATCAATATATGCTCTGTGCTGCTGCTGCTAAGTCGCTTCAGTTGTATTCGACTCTGTGTGACCCCAGAGACAGCAGCCCACCAGGCTCCCCCATCCCTGGGATTCTCCAGGCAAGAAGACTGTAGATATTTGTAAATTTAGTGGACCTATAAGTGGAGGGAGTCTTTAACAGACATATGACTATTTGGTTTATCTATTTCTTCGATTTTAGGTATTCTGTGTCTTTCAAGGAATTTATTTCATCTAAGTTAGTGAATTTATGGGCATAGGCTTTTTTGGGGAGGGGTAGCATTTTTTATTCTTTTAATCAGTAGTTTATCTCTATTCAATTCATGATATTGGTTAGTTTGTCTCCTTGCTTTTCTTCCTGGTTAGAATTCCTGGGTAGAATGTAGGCTTCACCTAATAAGACAGTGTGATTTATGGAGAGATATAAGGTTTTAATTTATATTTTTCTCTAATAAAGCAGGAAGATAATTAAAGATATAGGCCAATGTGATTAAGAAAGTAGATCTAATTTATATACATCAAACTTTGTGCTATAGAAATGAAGAAATTATCTTCTTTTGCAGAGTTCATAGAGTAGTCATAAAAATTGACTATATAATATTTCACAAAGAAAATGTTCTAAAAGTACTACTTTTATAGTAATATTTTATGTAGTATATTATATACTACCTATGTGGTAGTACTACTATATGCAACATTTTCTGGTTACACTGCACAAAAACCCAATGTTAATTAATGACAATGACCATAAACAACTATAGTAGTAGTTCTAGTTTTATTGGATAGTAAGCAAGCTGTAGAAGAAACTGGGTAAATCAACTATATTTCGTAAAAAGGATAAGAAAAATCTAGAATTGTCTTGCCTTGCAAAACAAGGCAAAATGAAACTAAATAAAGCTAACAAAGATATGCAGCTCCCCTTTGAAAAATTGCTAACTCAAACAAAATGGTCCTGGTGCATGGAACTATGTAAAAATTGTTGTTTGCTAGTAATGAATAGCATATTTCAAAATTTTAAGTTCTTACACATTTTTTGTTTAAGAAGGTCTTTGCACAACATTTCTTGGTTTGTGTCATGAATGCATAATTCTGTTTTAAAACTTTAAAAAATTTATTCATTTTTAATTGAAGGGTAATTGCTTCACAATATTGGCTTGATTTCTGCTATACATCAACATGAGTTAGCCATAGGTGTACATATGTCCCCTCCCTCTTGAATCTCCCTTCTACCTTGTACCCTTTCCCACCCATCTAGGTTGTTACAGAGCCCAAGTTTAAGTTCCCTGAGTCATACAGCAAATTTCCATTGGCTATCTATTTTACATACAGTAGTGTATATGCTTCCATGCTTCTCTCTCTGTTCATCTCACTGTCTCCTTCCTCCACCCTGCCCTTGTCCATAAGTCTGTTCTCTATGTCTGTGTCTCCATTGCTGCCCTGCAAATAGATTCATCAGTATCATCTTTCTAGATTCCATATATATATATGTTAATATATGATATTTGTTTTTCTCTTTCTTACTTACTTCACTCTGTATAATAGGCTCTAGGTTCATCCACCTCATTAGAATTGACTCAAATGTATTCCTTTTTATAGCTGAGTAGTATTCCAGTGTTCTTGCCTGGAGAATCCCAGGGACGGCGGAGCCTAGTGGCCTGCCGTCTCTGAAGTCGCGTAGAGTCGGACCCGACTGAAGCGACTTAGCAGCAGCAGCAGAGAAAGCAAGTGGAGAAGGCAATGGCAACCCACTCCAGTACTTTTGCCTGGAAAATCACATGGACAGAGGAGCCTGGTAGGCTGCAGTCCATGGGATTGCAAGAGTCGGACACGACTGAGCGACTTCACTTTCACTTTTCACTTTCATGCATTGGAGAAGGAAATGGCAACCCACTCCAGTGTTCTTGCCTGGAAAATCCCAGAGACAGGGGAGCCTGGTGGGCTGCCGTTTATGGGGTCTCACAGAGTTGGACACAACTGAAGCCACTTAGCAGCAACAGAGAAAGCAAGGGGATTTCAGAAAAACATCTATCTGTGTTTCATCAACTACGCTAAAGCCCTTGACTGTGTAGATCATGACAAACTGTGGAAAGCTCTTGGAGAGACGGAATCACCAGAACATCTTACCTGCCTCCTGAGAAACCTGTGTGGGGGTCAAGAAGCAGCAGTTAGAACCCTGTGTGGAACAATTAATTGGTTAAAGATTGAGAGAGGAGTATGACAGGGCTGTCTGCCATCACCCTGTTTGTTTAACCTATACTCTGAGAACATCATGAGAAATGCCAGGCCTGATGAGTTACAAGCTGGACTCAAGATAGATAGGAGAAACATCAACAACCTCAGATATGCGAGTGATACCACTCTAATTGCAGAAAGTGAAGAGGAACTAAAGAGCCTTTTGATGACAGTGAAAGAGGAGAGTAAAAGAGCAAGGTTACAACTAAATATTAAAAAAAAAAAAAAAAAAAACCTAAGATCACTGACACAATGAACATGAACTTGGGCAAACTCTGGGGAATGAGGGACAGGGAGGTCTGGTGTGCTGCAATCCATGGGGTCACAAAGAGTCAGACATGACTGGTTGACTGAACAACAACAACAGTGGTGGTTTTATTCCTAATTTTTTAAGGACTCTCCATCCTGTCTTCCATAGTGGCTGTATCAACTTACTTTCCCATCAGCAGCACAAGAGTGTTCCCTTTTCTCCATACCTCTCCAGCACTTGTTGTTTATGGATTTTTTGATGACCATTCTGACCAGTATGAGGTGGTATCTCATTGCATTTTGACTTGCATTTCTCTAGTAATGAGTGATATTGAGCATCTTTTCATGTGTTTATTAGCCATGTATATGTCTTCTTTGGAGGGATGTCTGTTTATATCTTCTGCCCACTTGTTGATTGGGTTGTTTGTTTTTCTGGTATTGAGTTGCAGGAGCTGCTTGTATATTTTCGAAATGAGTCCTTTGTCAGTTGCTTCATTTGCTGTTATAGTCTCCCATTCTGAGAGCTGTCTTTTCACCTTGATTATAGTTTCCTTTGCCATGCAAAAGCTTTTTAAGTTTAATTAGTCCCCACTTGTTTATGTTTGCTTTTATGTCCATTATTCTAGGATGTGGGTCATGGAGATCTTGCTATGGTTTATGTCATATAGTGTTCTTCCTATGTTTTCTTCTAAGAGTTTTATAGTTTCTGGTCTTACATTTAGGTCTTTAAACCATTTTGAGTTTATCTTTGTGTATGATGTTAAGAAGTGTTCTAATTTTATTCTTTTACATGTAGTTATCTGATTCTCCCAGCATCACTATTAAAGAGACTATCTTTGCCCCATTGTATATTCTTGCCTCCTTTGTCAAAGATAAGGTGCCCATAGGTTTGTGGGTTTATCTCTGGGGTTTCTATCTTGTTCCATTGGTTTATATTTCTGTTTTTGTGATAGTACCAAACTGTCTTGATAACTGTAGCTTTGTAGTATAGTCTGAAACCAGGTAGGTTGTTTCCTCTAGTTCCATTCTTCTTTCTCAGGATTCCTCTGGTTATTTTTGGTCTTTTTTGTTTCCACACAAATTGTGAAAATTTTTGTTCTTCTTCTGTGGAAAATGCCATTCATAATTTGATTGAAATTGCACTGAATCTGTAGATTGCATTTGGTAGTGTAGTCATTTTCACAATATTGATTCTTCCAATTCAGGAGCATTGTGTATCTCTCTACCTGTTTATGTTGTCTTTGATTTCTTTCATCAGTGTCTTGTACTGTTCTGTATACAGCTCTTTTGTCTCCCTAGGTAGATTTATCCTAGGTATTTCATTCTTTTATTGCAATGGTAAATGTGACTGATTCTTTAATTTCTATTACTGATTTTTTGTTGTTAGTATATAGGAATGCAAATGATTTATTTGTATTGATTTTATATCCTGAAACTTGACTAAATTCACTGATTAGCTCTAGTAATTTTCTGATAGTATCTTTAGGGTTTTCTATGTACAGTATCATATCATCTGCAAATAGTGAGTTCTACTTCTTTTGCTGGATTCCTTTTATTTCTTTTTCTTCTCTGATTGCTGTAGCTAGGAGTTCCAAACCTATGTTGATTAATAGTGGCAAGAGTGGGTGCCCTTGTCTTTTTTATGATCTTAGAGAGAAAACTTTCAGTTTTTCACCATTGACAATAATGTTTACTGTGGGTTTGTTGTATATGGCCTTTATTATGTTATGATCGGTTTCTTCTATGTTCATTTTTTAAAGAATTTTTATAATAATTGAGTGTTAAATTTTATTGGCAGCTTTTTCTTCATCTATTGGGATTATCATATGGTTTTGATCTTTCAATTTGTTAATATGGTGTATCACATTTATTGATTTGCTTATATTGAAGAACCCTTGCATACCTGGGATAAACTCAAATTGATTGTGGTGTATGATCTTTTCAATGTATTGTTGAATTCTGTTTGCTAGAATTTTGTTGAGAATTTCTGTTCATCAGTGATGTCTGCCTGTAATTTTCTTTTTTGTGTGATGTCTTTGTCTGGTTTTATTATCAGGGTGATGATGGTCTTGTAGAATAAGTTTGGAAGTGTTCCTTCCTCTGCAATTTTTTTGCAAGAATTTCAGAACAATAGGCATTAGCTCTTCTCTAAATGTTTGATAGAGTTCACCTGTGAAGTCATCTGACCCTGGCCTTTTTGTTTTTCAGGAGATTTTTAAATCACAGTTTCTATTTCAGTCATTATAATAGACTTGTTCATAATTTCTGTTTCTTTCTGGTTTAGTCTTGTAAGGTTGAACTTGTCTAAGAATCTGTCCATTAGCTCTAGGTTGTCCATTTTATTAGCGTATAGTTGCTCATAGTCTCTTATGATCCTTTGTATTTCTACATTGTCTGTTTTAATCTCTCCTTTTTCTTTCCTAACTTTGTCGACTTGATTTTTCTCCCTTTTTTTCTTGATGAGTCTGGCTAACAGTTTGTCAATTTTGTTTCTCTTCTCAAAGAGCAGCTTTTAGTTTTATTAATCTTCACTATTGTTTTCTTCATTTCTTTTTCAATTATTTCTGTCTGATCTTTATTGATTTATCTCCTTATACTAACTTTATGGGGTTTTGGTTCTTCTTTTTCCAGTTGTTTTAGGTGTAGAGTTAGGTTGTCCATTAGATGTTTATCTTGTTTCTTGAAGTAGTATTGTATTGCTATAAACGTCCTTCTTAGAAATGTTTTTGCTGTATTCCATAGGTTTTGAGTCATCATGCTTTCACTGTCAGGTTTCTAGGAATTTTTAAAAAATTTCCCTTCTTATTTCTTCAGTAACCTGTTCAATACTTAGAAATGCATTGCTTAATTTCCATGTGCTTGTGTTTTTTACAGTTTTCTCCCTGTAATTTATATCTAGTCTCATAGTGTTGCTGTCAGAAAAGATGCTTTATACAATTTCAATATTCTTAAATGCACTGAGGCTTGATTTTTTACCCAAGATGTGGTCTGGATATGTTCCATGTGCACTTATTCTGCATTTGGATATAAAGTCCTGAAGAGATCAGTTAGGTCCATTTGGTCTAATAATTCATTTAAGATTTGCATTCCTTATTCATTTTCTGTTTTGATGATCTGTCCATTGGTGCAGTGTTAAAGTCCCATACTCTTTTAGTGTTTGCCTTATGTAGTGAGGTGCTCCTACATAAGGAGTATGGCTGGTGTTTCCATTCAACCAGTATGTGTCTTTTCACTGGAGCACTTAATCCATTTACATTTAAAGTAATTATTGATATATATGCAATTCTCCAAGCCAGGCTTCAGCAATACATGAACCTTGAACTTCCTAATGTTCAAGCTGGTTTTAGAAAAGGCAGAGGAACCAGAGATCAAATTGCCAATATCCGCTGGATCATGGAAAAAGCAAGAGAGTTCCAGAAAAACATCTATTTCTGCTTTATTGACTATGCCAAAGCCTTTGACTGTGTGGATCACAATAGACTGTGGAAAATTCTGAAAGAGATGGGAATACCAGACCACCTGACCTGCCTCTTGAGAAACCTGTATGCAAGTCAGGAAGCAACAGTTAGAACTGGACATGGAACAAGAGACTGGTTCCAAATAGGAAAAGGAATACGTCAAGGCTGTATGTTGTCACCCTATTTATTTAACTTATATGCAGAGTACATCATAAGAAACGCTGGGCTGGAAGAAGCACAAGCTGGAATCAAGATTGCCAGGAGAAATATCAATAACCTCAGATATGCAGATGACACCACCCTTATGGCAGAAAGTGAAGAGGAACTAAAGAGCCTCTTGATGACAGTGAAAGAGGAGAGTGAAAATGTTGGCTTAAAGCTCAACATTCAGAAAACTAAGATCATGGCATCCAGTTCCATCACTTCATGAGAAATAGATGGGGAAACAGTGGAAACAGTGTCAGACTTTATTTTGGGGGGCTCCAAAGTCACTGCAGATGGTGACTGCAGCCATGAAATTAAAAGATGCTTACTCCTTGGAAGGAAAGTTATGACCAACCTAGACAGCATATTGAAAAGCAGAGACATTACTTTGCCAACAAAGGTCTGTCTAGTCAAGGCTATAGTTTTTCCTGTATGTATGGATGTGAGAGTTGGACTGTGAAGAAGGCTGAGCACCGAAGAATTGATGCTTTTGAAGTGTGGTGTTGGAGAAGACTCTTGAGAGTCCCTTGGACTGCAAGGAGATCCAACCAGTCCATTCTGAAGGAGATCAGCCCTGGGATTTCTTTGGAAGGACTGATGCTAAAGCTGAAACTCCAGTACTTTGGCCACCTCATGGGAAGAGCTGACTCACTGGAAAAGACTCTGATGCTGGGAGGGATTGGGGGCAGGAGGAGAAGGGGACAACAGAGGATGAGATGGCTGGATGGCATCACTGACTGGATGGACGTGAGTCTGAGTGAACTCCGGGAGTTGGTGATGGACAGGGAGGCCTGGTGTGCTGTGATTCATGGGGTCGCAAAGAGTCGGACATGACTGAGCGACTGAACTGAACTGATACTTTTATTGGCATTTTCTTAATTGTTTGGGGTTTGTTTTTGTATGTCTTTCCTTCTCTTGTGTTTCCTGTCTGTGTAAGTCTCTTTAACCTTTAACATCTGTTATAAAGCTGATTTGGCACTGCTAAATTCTTTTAACTTTTGCTTGTCTGTGAAGCTTTTGATTTCTCCATTAATTTTGAATGAGATCCTTGCCATGTAGAGTAATCTTGGTTGTAGATTTTTTTTTTTTTTCTTTCAGTACTTTAAATATATCCTGCCATTCCCTTCTGGCCTGCAGAGTTTCTGCTGAAATATCAGTTGTTAATAGTATGGGTTTTTCCTTGTATGTTACTCATTGCTTTTCTCTTGCTGCTTTTAATAGTCTTTCTTAGTGTTTAATCTCTATTAGCTTGATTAGTATGTGTCTCAATGTGTTTATCTTGGGGTTTATCCTGTATGGGGCTCTACACTTCTTGGACTTGATTGACTATTTCCTTTCCCATGTTGGGAAAATTTTCAACTATAATCTCTTCAAACATTTTCTCAGACCTTCTATTTTTCTCTTCTTCCTCTGGGACTCCTATAATTCAATTGTTAGTGTGTTTAATACTGTCCCAGAAGTCTCTGAGCCTATTCTCAGTTCTTTTCATTCTTTTTGCTTTATTCTGCTCGTCAGCAGTTATTTCCACCTTTCTATCCTCCAGCTCACTTGTTCATTCTTCTGCCTCACTTATTATACTATTGGTTTCTTCTAGAGTATTTTTAATTTTGGTAATTGTGTTATTTGTCTCTATTTTGTCTAGGGCCATGTTCATTGCGTTAATTGGTGCTTGCATTTTCTCCACTCTATTTTCAAGGCTTTGGAACATTTTTACTATCATTACTCTGAATTCTTTTTCAGGTGGTTTGCCTATTTCTTCTTCATTTATTTGGTCTTGTGAGTTCCTACCTTGTTCTCCATTTGCACTATATTTCTCTGTCTTTTCTTTTTTCCAAACTTACTCCATTTGAGGTCTTCCTTTCCCAGGCTTTAGGGTTGGTCAATTCCTTCTTTCTTTTGGTTTCTGTTTTGGTCCTTACCCACCACAAAGTGGTTTGTGTTGATTTCCTTTTGGGGGTGACTTTTGACTGTGTTCCAGTGGGAGGAGGTATTTTCTTTTTTCCCTCTGAGGGGCAGGGCTGTGTGAGGTGGTATATTTTGGAATGTCTGTAGGAATTCTGTCTGCTGATGATTGGCTTTGTGCTTTTGCCTTGCTTGTTTGGGTGAGGCATCCTGCACTAGGTGCTGTCAGCTGCTGGGTGATACCATGCTTTGTATACGGGTGTAGGCCTTTGTGGAAGTTGTCACTAATTAATACTCCCTGGAATTAGGAGTTCTCTGGCATTCTGTGGTCCTGGACTTAGTGCTCCCACTTCAATGGCTCAGGCCCAATCCCTGGTCAGGAGACCAAGATTCCACAGTCATTCCCTATGGTATTAAAGGGGATTAAAACAAACACATGAAGACAAAAAGCAAAACATAACAAGAAACAAAGGATGAACCCAGACAAGTGGTAAATACAAGATCAGACATATAAATACAAAAACAATGGTATATACACACAAATATAACCAAAATATTCCAAAGAAAAGAAAGTGCAAGAGATTGACTTGGTGATCAGGGAAAGCAAAAATCATATCGACCAGTTAAAAACAGAGCTAACTAAAACTTAAACCAGGAAACTGAGCCAAAGCAGAGTGCCAACTGGGGAATAGAGCAAAGAAAACACAACAAATTAACAAACATGATGAAAAAAGGGAAAGTGAAAGAAAGAAAAAGGGAAAGAAAGAAGAAAAAAGCAAGGGAGGGATGACAAAGCTAAATAGAAGTATATATAAATGATTTTTATATATGCATATTAAAGAATAAGTACAACAGGAAAAGGACAATAAGAAAAACAGTCAAACAGAACAAAAAACTTGAAAAAAGAAGAAGAAGAAAAATTTTAATTATTTTTAAAAAGGGAAAATCTACAGCATCACAGAAAGCAAACATACAGGTAGAAGTATGTAAGGGGAATGAACAGAGTGATTTTTTAAAAAGATAACATTTCCCAAGGTGATAGTTCTTAGTTGTGGTGTCTGCCCCCTGTGGGTGGGGTTGTTCTAGTACCCTGTGATGATTTCCTGGTTTGGGAGACTTATACCAGTATTCTAGTCAATGGGGCTGGATCTCATTTCTCTGAAGGGCAGTGCTGTGTCCAGTAGTAGGTTTTAGGGTGTCTGTAGGATTGGTATGGCTTTGGGCAGCCTGTCTGCTAGTGTGTAGCATTGTATTTCTATTTTGTTGAAGGATTGGCATGGGGCTATCTGGGCTTGCTGACCTTTGGGTGGTCTTGGTTTTAGTATTGTCATAGAAGCCTTTTGGAGGGCTCTTGTCTATTAATGTTCCCTGGTGTCAGGAGTTCTCTAGTGCTTCAAGGTCTTGGGCTTCTCACCTGAGGAGTTCAGATTCAAAGCCCACTGAAACTCTAAGACCTCACAAGCCACACAGCACAAAATACAAGTTCCTAATACTCTCAGTGAAGGCAATACTCAGCAGCCCAGAACACCCAGAGGCTTACACCAAAGTCCTCTAATATTTCTAGGAAGGTCTCTGGACCTGTTTGTGGGAGCATGGGGTCAGTTCAGTTTCAGATCTGATCTTATTGCAGCTTGTAGTTGCTCCTAAGGTTCAAAGTTGCCCCTAGAGCCCACAGTGTATTCCCCAACTGTGCAAAGGCCAAAGGTCATTAGGGCTCACTAGCTGTCGTGGGCTGGGGAGAGGGGAGGATTATGGCGGCCACAACTGGGATGTACTGGGGAGCACCTGGGGCAATAGAGACCTGTTGGAGTTCTTACAGTCTGGGTCAGGTTGTGATTTCTCCCAGAGAAAAAGGCCCCAGGTTGTGGGTCCCTAGAAAGAGCTCAGCTACTTAAACTCCCAGCAAGGTGTGGGCAGTAACCTGTACCTGCACACAGCCTGGTGGTAGCTGCAACCTCTGGGGTTAGGACTGCATCAGTGGTGTTTTGTTCACTGCCTCTGGCACCCCTCTGAGCTTTGGCAGTGGTAGTCATGTGTATTTTTGCAGCCATGTTGAAGCAGCCCTCTCAGCACATCCTCACGGCACCAGCCCCCTACCTCTTGCTGGAATCTTTGCTGGAGCCTCCACCCCCGGTCCCACCCTCTGCTGCAGGCCTAAACTTGCTAGCCACTTCTCTCAGCTCCCCATCCCCACCCTCTGGTCTGGGCTGAGGCTTGTGAGCTGCTTATGGGCTGAGAAATGGTATTCTGCAGCTTTCTCTGTATTTTGCCTTTTGAGTCCCCACTGTTGCATGCCACTTTGAGGTTCCACAGCTCGCCCTTGGTCCCACCTGTGAGGGAATTTCCTAGTACATGGAAAACTTTTCCTCCTTCATGACTCCCTTCCTCTCTTGGGGCACAAGCTCCTGTCCTGAAGTTCTCTCTTTTTTTGTTTTTTTTTTTTTTAATTATTAATGTCTTTATCTTTGTCCTATTTGTCCTACCTCAATCTAGAGATTAGCTTGTCATTTTGGAGTCCTGGTGTCTTTTGTTATCATTTAGAAGTTGTTCTGGAGGAGTTGTTCCATATTTTGATGACTTTTTGATGTATTTAAGGGAAGCCCACTTTCTTTTCACTGAGGTCATCCTAGAAACACTGGGAGAAGTAATATGTTTTGTTAATAGTCTCAGGTGGCACTAGTGATAAGAATCTGCCTGCCAGTGCAGCAGACATAAGAGAAGCAGGTTAAAACCCGAGATCAGTAAATCCCCTGGAGAAGGGCATGGCAATCCCCTCCAGTATTCTATTCTTGCCTAGCAAATCCCATGGACAGAGGACCCTCGTGGTCTACAGTCTATAGAGTCACAAAGAGTCAGACACAAAGTGACAGGCTGGCATGGCATTAATAGATTCCATAGCTTATCTTAAAATATATCCATGTTTGTATTAATATAATGGAAGCATTTGAAATTTATATAATTATTATTACTTTTTTAATGACTTAGAGATAATGGAGATCCATGTACTAACTTGAGGTCAAACAATTTTTAAGGCATAGTACATGTATTTAATCCTGTACATTGAAAAATGTTAATCTTAAAATACTGGAAAATTTTTCTGTACTAACATCTGCTATCAAAAAGCTATCTCCCACACGTTAAGACTTGTATTGCATGACATATGCTACTGAAAGAAAAGTAAATCTCTCAAGCTTGCTAGAATTTTATGTCTGAAGAGAGTTGATGATATGTTAATTTCATGTTTGATACACTTATAGTGAATTTTCATTCTAATTAAAAATTTTTTTTCCATTGGCTTAGTATTTTATTTTGAAAGGATACAAACAATATCAAGAACAGATCAGCAGTTATACTAAGCAAATCTTTTTGAAGCAGGATGATTGAATAATGTATGTTATGACAAATAATTCAGACCTTACTGTCATCGTTATGAGACTATTGAGATTGAATAAAAAGATTTTCTATTGCAAAATTTTTTTTTAAAAGGGTTCCTGTCAATTTCATACTACAAATTAGTGATGACAATTATTTAAGTTTCCTCAGACTTCTTTAGAGGCTGTTTTAATCCTACAGATTTTTCAATTCAAATGCAAATTTGGAAGAGGGTCAAAGTGCATATTTGTTTCAAGAAGCAAAACAAATCCAACCTTCTCCTATATCTTTTTACAGTTATTCTCTGAAAAACACATTGGCTCACTAGTAACATAACATGCTTTTAATGCCGTTATCTCAATTCCTGTTTAGTTCATCAAGGTTGGTTTCTGTCCTTAACACTTCATTGCAGTCACAGTCATTAAGGTCAGTCGTTTGCTGTTTTATACCTACTTTGTTTAAACTCATCAACACCATTAACCTAATAGGTTACTTTATAGTCTCTCCCACACCCCACTCCTTCTCTCTTCTTTCTGTTCCTTTTTCATGGCACTTTCCTGATACTGGGCATGAAATAAATCTTCAGTGAAAAAGTTAAAAATAATAATTTGCCATCTTCAGATAAACTGTATGTGCTGTGCTTAGTCACTCAGCCATATCCAACTGTCAGGCGAGTGTGTAATTTCCTCGGTTCTGTCTTGCTGCAGCAAAGATTTGAAATGGTGGACCAGTGATACAGCTCTGTTACAGCTCAGAGTTTTATTCAACAAGCAAAGGAAACTACACTCTCAAGGCATGAGAGTGGGCCAACCCCAAAGGAGAGGCGTTAATCCGTCTTGGCTTCCTCCTTTTATACACTTGTCTCCTTCCCCCACCTTGAGCCTGCCCTATGCAAATTGGGCTAGCTAGGAGGGCTGTTTGTTTCATCTGAGGTTCTCACTCTGGTCCTTGGATTTTCTTTTGTTCCATTTTCGCAGGCTTTTTCCTTTCTTTGTCTTTTAGCCACTACCATTTTGGACTCCTTTTTTTATATTCTAAGTACCTAACATCCCCCTCTCAAGAGATGGGAGGCCCAGGAGGCCCAGGCCCAATTCTTTGGGAATAGGGGCATTGAAGTCTCTCTGGCTACTTCCTGCTGAGCTGGGATGGCAAGGGGCATTGGGCATTGGTTATCTGTGACAAGTGAACTGGCTGGAGTGGGCTGCTTCAGTCCTGTTGAACCATTGTGAGGGAAGGCTTGGCACTTGACCTTGAGGCTCTTGGGTCCCAAGGGCACAGTGCCACCCAATGTCCCAATTGATGGCATTTGTAGCAAGCCATTTTTAGGAGACTTATCATGGTTTGGACACTCTGGCCCAATGTCCCACCTGTCTACAGATTAGGCATTTGCCTTGTGCCTTGTCCTTCAAGAACTAGGGTTTTGCCATAGGGCTTCCCTGAAGGGCAGCCAGCATCTGGGCATGCTTGGTCTCTCTCATTCTCTCCCTTTCCTGGGCCTTGGCCTCCCTCTCCTGTTCTGTTCTGTTGAAAAAGAGAGGCTGTCTGGACCATCAGACAGAGGCAGCAGGGTCCTGCTGCTGTAGCTGTTGTAACTTTATCCTGATGTCTGATGCACATTGGGACAGGAATTTGTCCTTTAAAATCATCTGTCCCTTGTATGAGTCTAAGTCCAGATTGGTAAACTTTTGGAGGGCCTCTTTTAGCCTTTCCAGAAAGCCAGTAGGGTTCTCATAGGACTCCTGAGTTATTGCTGAGACCGGGCACAATCTCTCAACTAATATTCTTCCTTCTATTTCCATGGGTGGACTTCCTTAGAGGTGAGTCTTTCTGAAGCTTATCCTACCCACTACTGTTGCAACCTGAGAGCCAGGCATCCCTGGGTCAGGGTGCAGATCCCAGGCAGGTTGAGGCATGACAACCTCCAGGAGATATAATCACTGGGCAGGATGAGGCATGTCAGCCTCCTGAGAATGGGGTCCTTGGGCAGGTCGAGGCATGTAAACCTCCTGTGACCCCTGGACTGGTGGATCCCTGAGCAGGTTGAGGCATGACAGCCTCCTGGAGACCAAATCCCTAGGCAGGTCAACCTCCTGGGACCTCAGGCTGGTGGATCCCCAAGCAGGTTGAGGCGTGATGACCTCTTGGGGACTGGATCCCTAGGCAGGTCGACTTCCTGAGACCCCCAGGCTAGAGTTGGGCATCCCCAAGTTCTCTGGTATGACTAGTGCTGGGTAGGATTAAGGGGTTGTAATCTTAACTCATTTCTGCTTTGTCCACCATGGATGGGAATAGATATCATGATGTAAAGCAATCCAAGCCCGTGCATTGAGACTGGGAACCTGGCGAAATAGCTGTATCCTCTTATAGCTCTGAGGTAATATAAGTCACTGATTTCCTCCCCTAGTCCTCCATAAGAGCAGTTTAGGGGGTTTCCAATGGTAAAAATTTCATTGTCATAGACCCACTCTAGGTAATAACTGAAGTAATGACAAAGGAGTGGGTTATTTGGTACTGTTAGGGGCTTTAAGAGTATTTTAATAATAAGCGGGGTGGAGCAATGTTGCCTACAAGGCAGCAGGGTCCTGGTTGTAGGAGTTAGTAAGTGGCTTAAGGACAAATTGATGAGAGGCAACAGACCAGATGTTCCATAAAAGTGGAGTGTAGATTTGATCCAGGGGATATGTTTTTAACTTTAGGAGAAGGGTGGTAAGGGTTTGGGCCCAAATGGCCTGCTGAGCTAACCCCAAAAATGGCAAACATTGTCCCTGGAAGCCCAGTTGCCCTTGAAGGGATGCCACCAACAAATGGACTTCTAGCAGGCATTGTGTTCCTGTCACCCACCCTAGCAGGTTCACTAAGAGATACTGTTGACGCACATATTGTAGGAAACATAGAAGCTGACGGCCTGAATATCTAGAGGAATTGGATATTTTACAGTATTTCCCTCCCAAGGGTCAGCTATCTTCTGGTGGTCCCTCTAGAAGATTGTAGAGGCAACACTGTGGCCCCAGACAGGGCTCACAAAAAAAGCATGAAACAGGAGGGCAGAGGGTGGGCACAACATTTGAAAGAATGACATAGCCCAAGTGAATAACATAAACCGATTAAAATCAAATGGGTCCAAGATGGCAGACAAGTCAAATTCAACCAAATCTTGGTCCTCAATCTGCAAGCTAAATGGCACACCAAGAGGTGCCATGAAAGTTCCAAGGCACTATCAAAAGACCAAGGAGTGAGTGGTTCCCCAATTGTTGGAGTGATCCTCCCACTCATTAGAATATGAAATCATCCAGCTCACAAAAACTAACCACACATTTCATGGCTGCCGGATACACCCTCTGTGATGGCACATGCTCTATGGACTGTGCTTGTCTCTGAATCCAAACAAATCTACCTCTTACCTATCACTGTGTCTCTCTGAATTTTTCTACAATGAGATCTCAAGAACCTGAGTTTCATTAGGTCCTGAAACCACACGCTGTGGGTTTTGGCTGAGCTTAAGTCCCAGTCAGACACGACTGACTGACTAAGCACAGCACAGAGACCCTGCCAGATGGATTTGAGTCCCAAACTTAGTTAAACAGTTTCAAACACAACTTTTGGAAATGGAAAGATGATGAGCTGCCCAATACGTTGTAAACAGTGGCATAGATGGAGAGAGGAGCTGAAAGACGGGAGAAAAAAGCAGGGAGAAAAACATTCCAAGGAACCCCTTTCACAACTTGCTGGAAAAACTACTAAATGCCTGACCTGTGCCCACAATTCTCATTGGCCTGATCCTTGGCACAAAGGAGGTTAAGGAGAGTAGAACCCACTTGGGCAACAGTCACTAGGGCGCAGCTGATAATGGAGGCTTTGGGACACATTGGGGAGCAGTCCCTGCCAGAGTCCTTCAGTTGCACACACTGCCACTCACCTGTTCAAAGGATATTTGAGGAAATAAGAAACAAGAGATTGTTAGCCATATGTCCTTCCAGCCATAGGGACAAGGACCTCCTACCTTAACCAGAAGTCTTCTGGAATCTGAAACTGAGCAGTGTGAGCTTTCTGCCGAGTTTGTTTTCATTGTCCCAGTTTCCTGGGCTTCTTGTCACTTCCACTGTGCTTGGGTTTCCTTCATGTCCGGCTTCCACAGTGTGAGCTTTCACTGAGTTGGGCTTCTGTGCTTGGTCTCCACCTCGCTAGGGGCCAAGTCGAGGTTCTTTCAGCTAGGTTAAATCCAAGACATGGCACCAGATATGTTGAGGGTGTGTGTAATTTCCTCAGTTCTGTCTCGCCACAGCAAAGATATGAAATGGTGGACCAGTGTTACAGCTCAGTTACAGCTCAGAGTTTTATTCGGTGGCAAGCAAAGTACACCCTCAAGGTGTGAGGGTGGGCCGACCCCAAAGAAGAAGCCTCAATCCCTCTTGGCTTCGTCATTTTATACAATTGTCTCCTCCCCCCACATTGAGCCTGACCTTTGCAAATTGGGCTAGCTAGAAGGGCTGTTTGTTTCACCTGAGGTTCTCACTCTGGTGCTTGCATTTTCTTTTGTTCCATTTTCACAGGCTTTTTCCTTTCTTTGTCTTTTAGCCATTGCCATTTTGGACTCCATTTTCCTATTCTAACTACCTAACACAACTCTTTGTCACCCCATAGACTGTAGCCCTCCAGGCAAGAATACTGGAGTGAATTGCCATGCCCTCCTCCAGCGGATCTTCCTGAATTGGGAATCAAACCAGGTAGACCCTGCATTTCAGGCAGACTCTTTACCACCTAAGCTACCAGGGAAGCCCAAACTCTGTGTACATTGTGGCAAAAATATTCCAGAGGTGTAAAAAACTTTTCATATGATCTTAATGCCATTTATAAAATTCATTTGAAACAACATGCCTTTTCTAAATTATATCATAACATGCACTTTAGTGATAAATTAACTGTATTGCTCAAAGGGTGTAAAATGAAAAACTTCTGAAACAAAAATGAATACATATAATACAGGTGTTTTGTTAATTTACACATCTTAAATATCATTTTTCAAACTGTTTCAGCAGCCTGGGGCCAAATTCTATGCTTCAGATGAATAGAAATCTATCCTTTTTAAATGAACACTATGGGGTGACAGTTCACTTAGAGGAAAGAAATGTTTAATATATTTTCTCTACTATAACTATCAATAATGATATAGATAAACTGTAAAATATAAAAGAACTTCTTTGTAAAGCATAATCTTTGTGTCACCCCTGTATGGATATATATGCAGTTTGTACTCACAGAAAAAACAAAACTTTAAACTAAAATGTAGTACCATGTCCCATCAGTCTTATAAAGCTTACTTATGTCTCAACCATATGGATGAACATCAGAAAAAAATAATGTCAACTAGATATATATTTTTAGGAAAAAAAAATTGTGTTTTCATTTTCTGACTTAAAATATTGCTGTTCTAAATGTTTTCCCCAAAACTCATGAATATACCATACATCTGAAGTAATACAGTGAATTATGAAACTGTAAACTAGTCAGTGTTTGAATAAATTAATAATGGATCTAAAAGTATGGAATAAACCCATGTAGCATGCAGCTAATAATTTTTAAAACTCTGAAAGCAGACTATTTTCCAATAAAACATGTCATAACAATTTGATTGTGATAAGGACATTAAGATTCAATAAATAGTGATGTCATCAAAGTTTATTGAATCAGTATGTAAAGACAAGCAACAGTGTTCTTATCTTCATTACAGCAAATATAGGAATGCTTAATAGTTTCAGTTACAGTTAAATAGAATGGATTCAACTCTTGTTTATCTTAGAACCTACAGGAAGGAAATATATGATTTGGAAAACTGAAGGATGGAAAAAATGAGGTCAAGGTAGGGTAAACTTTAGGAGATAGGAGGAAGGTCTTAGGAAAAATTCCAAGATGAAAAATGTGGGTCAGATCAGAAGACTACCAGTGTTATGTTGTGTTCTAAGGAAGTACAATGTTTTATTAGAGTTATGAAACTGATGAACTACATAAATGCCCCCTATATCAAATGAACCTTGAAAGCCTCATTTTTATATATGGATTTCTGAGGAAGAAGTGGTCAGACTTCTGTCTGTGATTCATCTGTGATGGAATGACTACTAATCAGTACCTTCATCCAGAAAATAATTCCTGCCTGGACAAAAAGCCCATTTTTTTTCATGCTGTCTCTGCTAGGCTCAGTCACATCCAACTCTTTGCAACCCTATGGACTGTAGCCCACCAGGCTTCACTGCCCATGGGATTTTCCAGACAAGAATACTGGAGCAGATTGCCCTTTCCTTCTCCAGGGGATGTTCCTGAGCCACAGATGAAACCTGCATCTCCTGCATTGGCAGGCAGATTCTTTACCTCTTTGTCACCTGGGATGCCCCATGTTTTTCAGTCTTTCCTTTTCCTTGATGTAGTCTTCTCTAGACAACCAAAATATGATTCTTAATTTTCTTTTTTTAGCTTATGAAAAATTAATATTACTGGTATCATTGTCCTTATGAATTTTAAAATTAACATGTTTAATAAATGAATTCCTATTACATTTTTTGTGCTAATTAAAAAAATTAATTCAGGGATAACTGATGTCTTTACTACAGATTTTCTAATCATGCTCAAAACACACTTTTCTAATTATTAATTTAAGTTCTTTTGTAGCATTTATTTTTAAACATGTTTTTCCACATTTCCTATTATCTTTTTCCCCTAGATATTTAATCTTTTTATTCCTACCTTCCAGTGTATTGTTTGTATTGAGGGAAACTCCTAATATTGTATATTAATTTTGCACCTGTGAATTTATTCTATAACTTAGTATTTGTGTTACTCTCTAGAGTTTAACTATTACCATTTCATCAAAAATTAATGATAATTTTATCTTCTCCTTTCCAACTTTTAAACTCATTTACTTTTTTCTTTCTTGTTGCATTATTTATATAGTATTATTCAAGATGAACGTGAACGTGAATGTGAAGTCGCTCAGTCGTGTCCGACTCTTTGTGACCCCATGGACTGTAGCCTACCAGGCTCCTCTGTCCATGGGATTTTTCAGACAAGGATACTAGAGCAGGTTTGCCATTTCATGCTCCAGGGGATCTTCCCAACCCAGGGATCAAACCCGCATCTCTTGCGTCGCCTGCATTGGCAGGCGGATTCTTTAATAGTACTGCCACCTGCAAAGCCAAATAGGGCTTCTTCAGTCTACTCAGGCCATCACCTCTCTCTACTCTGTGGTCTTTCTTTAGTACTGAGGGCTCAGTGTGGTCATCTCAAATGTGCTACCAGTTACATGTGAGATCTACTGTCCACTTGGGTCCACTGGTCACTCATGTTAATCCTGGAGTGATAGCTCTGCCTACCCTTTGTTCTTTATTCCTATTTCAAAGCTTGACTTCACTGAGGGGACTGAACCCCAGTCCATTGTCCTGTGACCTGCCACTTCAAGGACAAAACTTTAAAATGACCATGTAATCCAGTAGTTCCCAACCTTGAATGCATTTAAAATTATCTGTGGAGCATAAAAGATGTATACATGTCTCTGTTTCAACCTCAGCTGTCTGGATTTGAGCCTTAAATATCCAATTTCAATAATCGGGAGTGGGCTCACCCACCAGGTAGTAGTCTGAGAACTGTGATCCTATTTGACTGTAATGAGAACTATGATCCTACGATCCTACTTGACTGTAAAATGTCATCTGCCCATCTTCTCTGTCTAAATGACATTCTACCAGTACTGGACACCTACAGGGGACTAGGGCCTTAGATAAGCCTGGATTTATCCAATTTTTTTGACCACTGTTCTCTGTATTATCTCCCTGGTAGATGCTCTTTTGTTACCCTGGCTCACCTGTCAGCCTGTTGAAATCTGGTAAACTGTTTCCTCTCTCCATATGCAACCTTGCCTGTAGGGAGCCAGCATAATTTACATTTAAGTGTTGCTTACATGAGAAGTTAGCAGTAAGGCCAGGGCCTATAACCAGGTGTACTGACTTCTAGACATCTGTTCTTTGCATTATGCCTGAATGCCTTTAATTTAGTTCATTATTTACTTTGCCATGTTCTAGATTCTCCCTCTTTTCCCACATTTGGGTCTAGTACACTCAATAAATATAGATTAGTGATTATGTATTTTTTTTACACATTTTCTCCCTTTGTACACATATCTCATTTTAGACAATGCTGAAAAGATCATGATTCATTATTCCACATAGTAACTAACAGCTGGAGTCAATTAAAGTGAGTCTAACTCATATACCACATGGTACAGAAGCTGGATGAAGTTTTTATTGAAGATAGACATTGGTAATGTAATATGTAATGTATATCGACCCTTTGTCACATTTCATTCCACATTTCCTTGAACTTAGATGTTATAAAAAGACATGATCAGTTGATGAGAAATTATGATATCTTTTTTTTTCAAAGGCATAGGTCCCCACAACTATGTTTTAAAAAAAATTGGTAATACAAATTACTTTTCACACTCTAATACTGAAAGAATCTTGAAATAAAATAGCAAGAATGTGACTTAAATCATTGGTTACTGATGTATCTTGTAAGAAGTCATAATGTTCATATCTTTTTTCCCTCTTTAATTTTTTGTCATTGATATTAGTCTTTAAAACCATTCTTAAGGATCATATTTCTGTAAATAAAGCTGTCATACTAGATATGCACATCACATTATAGAGTTTGCCCTTTGACCAGTAAAAACTTAAAGAAGTATCTATTTGTCCTACAAGAAGTAAGAGCAACTGTTGTGTTTTCAAAGTTACGTTATCAAATACAGGTGTACCAAAATGAAAAAAATCATGAACTTTACATTTTAATCATAAGAAACCACATTCAAGTGGCTTTGTATGTGAATCCCAGAGACATTTATAAATTTTAAAGATCAAAACAGAGCCTTAGATCATTTTCTCTAAGTATCAGGTTACATTAAGGGCTGAAGTCTTATTCTTATCCATTCACTGATCATGGCATTTGTCTAAATGATGGAGAGTAAAATTGTACCCACCACATATGATTAAGCAATGGGATCAAGATCTTTGGAAAAGATTAAGCTTAGAATAAAAGTTTCTTTTCAATGGAAATGCCTAAAACTATATGCTAGTCTAAATTTAATTTTAATTGCTTTTTATAAAGCTTTCTTTCTCTCATTGATTCTGTGCAAAACTTTAATTTCTTTCATCTCTAAATCTCATTAGCATCTTCACACCAGTCACATAATTGATTTACACACCCTTTAGTATGTACCCAGTACATAAAAGCATGCTTGCAACTTAGTGCCAAAGCATAGCTGCAACTTAGATATTCGTGGCTGTCACCAACATGAAGAAGACCGGGAAATTTCTGAGTGTAATGCAAAATGTAGCTGGCATTTTGAACCAGCATGCCTGCTGAGAATTCATGGTAGAATGAGGTAAAAGGATCTTGTAGCTGAGGCTATACAAAGATAGTCCAGGCTGTACTGGCAGATGGCTGAGTTTAGAACATCAGTCTTTGCAACAAAGACTAAAATGGAACCCAAATTGACAGGAGGAGAACCAAAAAGCTCCAATTCAGAAAAAATAGTGTATTTTTCTTATGCAATTAGAGACCATAAGTTATTCCATCTGGGAACAAATTATTGCAATGGAGACAGTCACCAACATCCTAGGCCAGACATGGGAGGCTATCAAGGATAGACATCAGCACTTGGAGCAGACATAACTCTCCTAAGTACCTCCTGTTCCCACTAATCCCTTCTATTAACAAGAGAAGCAAGATAAGAGTCTCAAGAGCCCAACCTTAAAAACCCTAAATATCTGAGTTACTGTGAATGGCCATATAGTAATTTCTACTGCCAAACACTATTTGGGATTCATGAGCTAAAAACAAATTTCAGTTTGAAAGAAATATGGATACTCTAAATGGACACTGCAATTATGTTCGTTTCATAACTGTAATCATTTAAAGCATATTATAAGCTCTGAGTAGTTGCCCTACTCTCTTCTCACATTGAGAATTGCTCTTTTAGTCTGAAAATTATTATAGTCAACACTTATTAACAACTTATTAGGTCTAAGCACTGCACTAATCACTTTAAATTCTCACTCATAAACGATAGAAACTATTACTCCCTCCATTTTATAGTCGAAGTAACTTAAACACAAGTTAAAAGTTGAACAAGTTAAATAAGTTGCCCCAGTCACATGGTTAGTAAACTTCAGCTCCTGACTCGAGACCTCATTGCATAGATACTACATCACTCAGACTCATGACAGGCATTTTCTCATTGCTTTCTGAGTGGCTTTAAAAAAAGTGTCTTTAGAAACTTTTAATATATTCTCTTTTATTTTTATGTGTGAGTCTTTTAAAGAGATGAGCATCTGATGAACCCTTTTATTTCTGAAAAGATGGCACAAGTGGTAAAGAACCCTCCTGCCAATGCAGGAAACTTAAGAGATGTGGGTTTGATCCTTGGGTCAGGAAGAACCCCTTGCCTGGAGATTCTCATGGACAGAGGAGCCTGGCAGGCTACAGTCCATAGGGTTGTATAGAGTCGGATATGACTGAAGCAACTTGGCAAGCACTCATGTGTCTCCTCCCCATCTTTCCTCTCTATTTTGTGTGAGCCTCCAGAAATGGGAATGATAAGGGCCAAATTCCAGGGTAAAATATCCACAATAAAAGTTGTGGATTCTCCCTCCCCCCACCACCAGTGTTTGGATAGTACAATAGGCAAGATAAAATTAGTTTAGATTTTGCTGAGGCGATGACACCCCACTCCAGTACTCTTGCCTGGAAAATCCCATGAGCAGAGGAGCCTGGTAGGCTGCAGTCCATGGGGTCGCTAAGAATCGGACACAACTGAGCGACTTCACTTTCACTTTTCACTTTCATGCATTGGAGAAGGAAATGGCAACTCACTCCAGTGTTCTTGCCTGGAGAATCCCAGGGACGGCGGAGCCTGATGGGCTGCCGTCTATGGGTCGCATAGAGTCGGACACGACTGAAGCGACTTAGCAACAGCAGCAAACAAATAAAAAATTTTAGTGATGTTAGCAACAGTAGAAACTGGTACCTTTGTTCCACATCTCTTCACTCTTGGGTGTAGGCTGATAAAGCCACCAACATCTCAGTGTTGCTGGCCTGTGATTGATGGATACAGAGTATTCCAAGGGTAACAACTAAATGATCTTGTCCTCAAATGCACACATAGCACTATCTCTGATAGTTCCTTGGTCATAATTAGTCCCATGGTCCTGCACAACCAACAGTGAATTTGCTTTGGAATGAATATGTATTATTTATAATTTGTGTGTTCAAGATTAGAGAAAGGTCAGTTACTCAAAACTGACAATTTCACTGAATTTCAACCCTATTTTTAAATTTTATGTTTTAGCACAACTCTGCACTCTAATGTGAGAGCTTCTGATAGTTTCTGATGAAAACTTGCTCCCTCCTTCTTGCTTCCCTCCTAGTTTCAGTTGCAGCTTCTTGCCCTCTTCAACAAAAGTGTTGCTCTTTCTCCTTGGTCAGTGGTGCTCACTCTACTCTTTTTTTCTTAGTGTTATACTTTTTCTTTTTTTAAATTTAATTTTTGTTTTATATGATAGTTTATTTACAATGTTGTTTTAGTTTCAGGAATACAGCAAAGTGATTCAGTTATACCTATGTATTTATCTATTACTTTTCCATTTTTTTCCCTCTTCAGGTTGTTATATAATATTGAGCAGAGTTCCCTGCGCTATACAATAGGTCCTAGTTGGTTATCAATTTTAAATATAACTGTATGTGTATGTCAATCCCAAACTCCCTAACTAACCCTCCCCTGATTACCCTTTTCCCCTGGTAACCAAAAATTCATTCTCTAAGTCTGTGAGTCTGTTTCTATTTTGTAAATAAGATCATATGTACCACTTTTCTTAGACTCCACATATCATATATCTTAAGATATTTGTCTTGCTCTGACTTCACTCAGTATGACAATCTGTAGGTCCATCCATGTTGCCCCAAATAGCATTATTTCATTCTATTTAATGGTTGAGTAATACTCCATTTTGTGTGTGTGTCTGTGTGTGTGTCTGTACACACACACAACACATTTCGCTTATCCATTCATCTATCTGCAGATACTTACATTGTTTCCATGTCTAGGCTATTGAAAACAGTCCTGCAGTGAAAATTGGGGTGCATGCATCCTTTTGGACCATGTTTTTCTCCAGATATATGTGCAGAAGTAGGGTTGCAGGATCATATTGTAGCTCTCTTTTTAGTTTTTTAAGGAGCCTCTATACTATTCTCCAGAGTGGCTATACCAGTGTACTTTCCCCCAACAGTGTAAGAGCATTCCTTCTCTCCACATCCTCTCTAGCAATTATTGTGGATTTCTTGATGATAGCCATTCTAACTGGTGTGAGGGGATATCTTATTGTACTTTTGATTTCCATTTCTCTAATAATTAGTGATGCTGAACAGTTTTTTATGTGCCTCTTGCCATTTGTATGGCTTCTTTGGAGAAATGTCTATTTAGATTTTCTACCCTGTATTTGATTTGGTTCCTTGTGTTTATGATGTTAAGCTGTGCAAGTTGTTTGTGAATTTTGGAGACTAATGCCCTGTCGGTCACATCATTTGCAAATATGTTCTCCCATTCTGTGGGTTGTCTTTTTGTTTTGTTTGTGGCTTTTTTTTTTTTTGCTGTGCAAAAGCTTTTGAGTTTAATTTAGAGTCCTTTTGTTTATTTTTGTTTTTATCTCCATTACTCTGAGAGGCAGCTCATAAAAGATATTGCTGCAATTTAGGTCAGATAGTGTTCTGTCTATGTTTTCCTCTAAGAGTTTTATAGTGTCCAGTCTCGATTTATGTCTTTAATCCACTTTAAGTTTATTTTTATGTATGGTGTTAGAGTGTTCTAACTGCATTTTTTTTTAACATGTAGCTGTCCAGTTTTCGCAGCATCATTTAGTGAAGAGACTGTCTTTCCCCTATTGTATAGTTGATTGGCACTTGCAGTGTTTCCATATCTTGATCATTGTAAATACTACTGCTATGAATATAGTGGTGCATATATATTTTCTATTTAGTATTTTGGTTTTCTTCTGAAATACACCCAGGAGTGGAGTTGCTAAGTTATAAGGTGGTTCCCTTTTCAGTTGTTGGAGGATTCTCCATACTTTTTCCGTACTGGCTGCAACACTTTGCATACCATCAAAAGGCTCCAGCACAAAAGTTCCCTTTCTCCACATCCTTGCGAACACTTGTTATTTGTCAACTTTTTGATAACAGTTAAATTTTGACAGGTGTGAGGTAATATCTCACTGTAGTTTTGATTTGCATTTTCCTGATGATCAGTGATACTGAAAATCTTTTCATTTGGCTGATGACCATCTGTATGTCTTTGCAGGGAAAATATCTATTCAGATTCTCTACTTATTATTTAATCAGGTTGTTTGTTTCCTTGATGTGGAGTTGAATGAGTTGTTTGTGTATTTTGAATATTAACCCCATAGAAGTCTCATCATTTAAAACTGTATTTTCCCATTCAGTGGCTGGTCCCTTTGTTGATAGTTTACTTCACTGTGCAAAGGCATTACAGGCTGATGTGATGCTATTTATGTTTGCTTTTGTTTCACCTGTGTGAAGAGATATAATCCCAAAAAAAGATAAATACTGTGAGGGTCATTGTCAAACAGTGTAGAAATGTATTGCCAGTTTCCTTCTGGAAATTTTATGGTTTCATTTGAATTTATTTTTATGCATAGTGTGACAGAACAGTCCAGTTTGACTCTTTTGTGTGTGGCTGTCTAGTTTTCCCACTTCCATTTATTAAAGAGTCTCTTTTTTCCCCATATGTTCTTCCTTCTTTGTCGTAGATTAGTTTTCTATATAAGTGTGAGTTCGTTTCTGGAATCTCTGTTTGATTCCATTAATCTATGTGTGCTTTTTGTGTGTGCTACTATAGTTTTGATTACTGTAGCTTTGTATTACTGTTTGGAATAAGGAAGTCGGCTACCTCCACCTTGGTTTTTTCCCTTCTCCAGATTATTTTGGCTATTAGAGTCTTTTGTGTTTCTGTACTAATTTTGGAATTATTTTTCCTAGCTTTGTGAAAAAGGCCATTCGTATTTTGATAAGAATTGCATTACGTGGGATAGTATGGTCATTTTAACAATATTCCTCCAATCCATGAATATACTGTATTTTTTCCATTTTTATTTTATATGCAATTTCTTTCATTTATGTGTTAGAGCTTTTGGAATACAAGTATTCTACCTCCTTACTTAGATTAATTCCTAGGTTCTTTATGATGTCATGGTAAATGGGATTATTTTCTTTCTTTTTATTTATTCTTCATATTGATCCATATTTTATTTTAATAGAAATAAGTTCTGGTTAATTCTGTCATTCACTAAACTTCAGAATTTTGTTTCTGAAACATCATATGCAATAGTAATTTAATATGAAAATTACAAAAATGCTAATTTGAAGATTATAAATTAGGATAGAATAGCATTTGGTCAGAGAACATGTATATGTTAGAATTCAGTAAGATCTGATCTATTGAGTGGTTGAACGTTGTTTTTCATGACTCTTTTAATTATAATTCTGAATCCATTACATAGACTGTACTACTGTGGAAGTACTTGTTAAATGTTTGACAAAGGTAAAAAATTATAAGACACTAATGAAAGAAATCAAAGACGACCTAAACAGATGGAGAGATAGTCCATGTTCCTGAGTAGGAAGAATCAATATTATGAAAATGACTATACTACCAAATGCAATCTACAGATTCAATGCAATCCCTATCAAATGACCAATGGCATTTTTCACAGAGCTAGAACAAAAAATTTCACAACTGATATGGAAACACAAAAGACCTTGAATAACCAGTTGAGAAAAGAATGGAGCTGGAGGAATCAACCTTCCTAACTTCAGATTATACTACAAAGCTACAGTCATCAAGACAATATGGTACTGGCACAAAAACAGAAATATAGACTAATGGAACAAGACAGAAAGCCCAGAAATAAACCCATGCATCTTGGGTACCATAGGTACCTTATTTTGACAAAGGAGGCAAGACTATACAATGGGGCAAAGACAGCCTCTTCAATAAATGGTGCTGGAAAAGCTGGACTGCTGCTGCTGCTGCTAAGTTGCGTCAGTCGTGTCCGACTCTGGGCGACCCCATAGATGGCAGCCCACCAGGCTCCCCTGTCCCTGGGATTATCCAGACAAGAACACTGGAGTGGGTTGCCATTTCCTTCTCCAATGCATGAAAGTGAAAAGTGAAAGTGAAGTCGCTTAGTCGTGTCCAACTCTTAGAGGCCCCATGGACTGTAGCCCACCAGTCTCCTCCATCCATGGGATTTCCCAGGCAAGAGTATTGGAGTGGGGTGCCATTGCCCTCTCCGGGGAAAGCTGGACAGTTACATGTAAAAGAATGAATTAGAACACTTCCTACAACATACACAGAGATAAACTCAAAATGGATTAAAGACCTAAATGTAAGAGGAGAAACTATAAAACTCTTAGAGGAAAACATAGGCAGAACACTCGATGACATAAAACAAAGCAAGATCCTCTATGACCCACCTCCTAGAGTAATGGAATTAAAAACCAAGTAAACAAGTGGGACCTGATTAAACTTAAAAGATTTTGCACAGCAAAGGAAACTATAAACAACCCTCAGAATGGAAGAAAATGATAGCAAATGAAACAACTGACAAAAGATTAATTTCCAAAATATACAAGTAGCTCATATAACTCAATGCCAGAAAAACAAACAACCCAATCAAAAAGTGGGAAAAAGACCTAAACAGACATTTCTCCAAAGACATACAGATGGCTAACAAACACAGGAAAAGATGCCTACCATCACTTATTAGAGAAATGCAAATGAAAACCACAATGAGATATCACCTCACACAAGTCAGAATAAGTAAGTAAATGTTAGTCACTCAGTTGTGCCTGACTGCGACACCATGAACTACAGCCCACCAGGCTCCTTTGTCCATGAGATTTTCCAGGCAAGGATACTAGAGTGGGTTGCCATTTCTTCTCCAGCGGATCTTCCCAACTATGGAAGACGGTATAGAGATTCCTTTAAAAGCTAGGAATAAAGCCACCATATCACCCAGCAATCCCACTCCTAGGCATATACCCTGAGGAAACCAAAATTGAAAAAGACACACGTATCCTAGCAGCACTATTTACAATAGCTAGAACGTGGAAGCAACCTAGATGTCCATCAGCAGATGAATGGATAAAGAAATTAAGGTACATATACACAATGGAATATTACTTGGTCATAAAAAGGGACACATTTGAGTCAGTTCTGATGAGGTAGATGAACCTATTACACAGAGTGAAGTGAGTCAGAAAGAGAAAGATAAATATATTCTAACGCATATATATGGAATCTAGAAAAATGATACTGAAGTATTTATTTACAGGGCAGCAATGGAGAAACAGGCATAGAGAATAGACATATGGACATGGGGAAAGGGGAGGAGAGGGTGAGATGTATGGAAAGAGTAACATGGAAACTCACATTACTGAATGTAAAATAGATAGCCATGGAGAATTTGCTATATGGCTCAGGAAACTCAAACAGGGGCTCTCTATCAACCGAGAGGAGAGGGATGGGGAGGGATATGGGAGGGAGGTTCAAAAGGAAGGGGATATATGTTTACCTATGGCTGATTCATGTTGAGGTTTGACAGAAAACAACAAATTCTGTAAAGCAATTATCCTTCAATAAAAAATTTTAAAAATGACTGAAATATATTTTTAATCACTACAAATTTGCACATTCTAGATTTCACTTTCCACATTCTAGATTTCACTTTCCACATTCTTGATTTCACTTTCCACATTCTTTTTTAATCTTCATACATACATGTGTGAATTTTATATCCTATAATTTTAGACTAATTATAATTTTAGAGTATAATTTGCAATTTCTAACTTTTTTTTCTGTATATTTGATTTACAATGTCATATTAGTTTCATGTGTACCACTAAGTGATCCAGTTATTCATGTATATATATATTCTTTTCAGATTGTTTCCCATGGAGATGACTACCGAGTATTGAATTTATTTCCCAGTACTATACTTAGAACCCTTTTGATTATCTGTTTCATATATAGTTGTGTACATATGTTAATCCCCAATCCTGATTTATCACTCCCGGACATGTTTCCTCTTTGGTAACTATAAGATTGTTGTAAAAGTCTGTGAGTCTGTTTATGCTTTGTAAGTGAGTACCTTGGTATCATTTTTTATACACCACATATAAGCTATATCATATATTCGTCTTTCTCTGATCTACTTCACTTAGAATGATAATCTCTACGACCATCCATGTTACTACAAATGGCATTATTTCATTTTTTTATGACTGTGAAGTAACCCACAGTATATATGTACCACATCTTCTTTATCCAGTCCTCTGTCGACGGACATTTAGGTTGTTTTTAGGTCCAGGCTACTGTCAATAGCACTGCAGTGAATACTGAAGTGCATTCATCTTTTTAAATTATGATTTTCTTTAAACATATGCCCAGAAGTGGGATAGTTGGATCATGTGATAGTTCTATTTTTAGTTTTATTAAAGAACTTCCATATTGTTCTCCATACTGGTTTACCAACTTACATTCCCACTAACAGTGTAGGAGGAGTCTCCTCTCTACACCCTCTCCAGCATTTATTGTTTGTAGACATTTTGGTGACAGCCATACAGACTAGCATGAGGTGATATTTCATTGTAGTTTTGATTTGCATTTCCTCTAATAATCAGTGATGCTGCCCATCTTTTCGTGTGTGTCTTGGCACATCTGTATGTCTCTCACTGTTTTTTGAATGACTTTTTAAAATTGTCTTTAGATGATTTTAATATCTTCTCTTTATTTTTCTTAAGTGTAATGAAAATACATCTAGGTTTGAGCCATTTAAAATGATGAATATTTGATAAACTCTTCATTCTAAAAATGTATCTCCTGTCAAATTTGTTTCTATCCTCTCATTCGTGTGAATTTCCAAATACTAGAATTATAATGGATAAATGCTGGGGTACCAATATCCACAGAAAAGGCTTGGATTTCCCACTCCCACCACCCCAACTTATAGATAAGATGACATGCAAAATAAGAAAAGATTAGATTTTGCTGAGATAGCAAGCAAGCCAATAATCTTAGTGACTTTAAGATAGCAGAGACTGAGATCTTTGTCCACATATCTTCACTCTAGGTGTAGGCTGATAAAGCCACCAACATCTCAATGTTGCTCTTCTGTAATTGATGAAAACAGAGTCTGGAAGGGTAGTAATTATGATCCAGCCTGCCAAAGTACACATGTCATTTTTTTTGATTGTTCATACGTCATAACCAATCACATGGTCCTGTGCAAACATCTGGACCAGTTCTTGGGAGTGAACATGGATTGCTGGTGATTTGAGTGTTCAACTTTGAAGAAAGACGAATGTGCTAAGGACGGTTATTCCATACTGACACTTGCAGCGAACTTCAGCTGTTTTCCATTTCTGCGCTTTAGCATACCCCCTCACTGTCACGTGCGAGTTCTGGAGAGAGGCTCCGTGAAAACTTGGTCCTTCCTTCCTTCTAGGCTATGCTCGGTTACATCTTCTATTCTACTTCAACAAAAGTGTTGATATTTATTATTGGTCAGTAATACTTCCACACCCCTGGAATTCTGTGTTTTCCAGAGGACTCTCACTGAGACTTGGAGCAAAGCATCTGTCTGCAATACGGGAGACCGGGATTCGATCCCTAGGTTGGGAAGATCCCCTGGAGAAGGAAATGGCAACCCACTCTAGTATTCTTGCCTGGAAAATTCCACGGACAGAGGAGCCTGGTAGGCTACAGTCCAAGGGGTCACAAAGAATCAGACATGACTGAGCGACTTCATTATGTATTATCTGGCATCTCAATCTGAAGCTGAATAGCAATTTTTCCCCTCTGTTCAGCCTCAGGTTTTCACTGAAACACACCTAAATGTATGACAAAAAATACATAGAATGCTTTATAATCACCTCTTTTTACATATCAAAATTATATTATGAATCTGTTCTTACTAGATTTATGGGACAAATATCAGGCTTTTAATTGCTGTCTCAATGAGATTATAAAAATAACCCGCTCTTGTTTGGAAGAGGTCAGAATTTATCACGGAAGGATGAGAAATAAACACAAACATACAGTGTTATTATTTTAAAATAACAAAACAACTAGGAAATTAGAGAAAAAAAAAATATATATATATATATAAAAATTCCTTTTCCTGTTAAATGAATGAGAGGCTGCATGCTTCTCCATCCATGGGATTTTCCAGGCAAGAGTACCTTCTCCAGGGGATCTTCCCCACCCAGGTATCGAACCCAGGTCTCCTGCATTGTGGTCAGACTCTTTACCCTCTGAGCCAAGAGGCTGCATAGAAGTAATATTTGAAGTGAATATTCATCCCCTTCTTCTTCCACCCAGTCCTTTACTTCTCTTTCCATATTCTGGATTTTTCCACTGCTGTAAGATCATTTAAGCCAAGTATGGGACACATTCAATTTCTTCATAGGAATTTACGAAAAATCCTACTCAGTATTTAGTGTTTACTTCTCATTTACTCTACGACCTCAGACATAGCTTCTCTATAAAACTTATCTAAAGAATGAGAAATTACGAACATACCTGTGAAAATTAGCACCTTTCTTTAAAACATCCATGAGATCCTTTAAAATTCTATCTTTGTAAGAAATTTAAATAAGATTGGCACAAACTATAGTTTAAAGTGAAAGCAGTCATTAGAATAAATACATGCTTATGGCCAAATATTCTTTTTATTTGCCTGGCTTTCCACATGTAAACTGATGACTTCAAGTGGTATTTATAAATGGACCCCTATTTATAATATAAAAAATATATTTTATAAAATATAAAAAAAATATATTTTTCCCTATGCATTTTCCTGCTGACTCTTATCCTACAGCTACATGATACCTTGTTATCTCTTGGGCACATATAAGGAAACCTTGCCAATTGATACCTCTCCTGACTTGCCTTACTTAGTGAATGGTTCCATCATGTGTCTAGAATCATGGTTCAACTTAGTCCATTTGTTTCCATTAGGGTTCTTTTGCTTCAAGAAACAAAAGCTGACTAAATCTGAAGAATTCTTTAATTATTATTTAATCACTGTCTTTTTAACACACTGGTGAGGGAGGAGTTCACCAGCCTAGAGCTATAGGGATGCCTGTACACAACCTCCAACACTGGGCAGATGAGACTGACAGCAGTTCAGTTGATGAGTCACACACACCCACAGCCTGGGTTAGGAGGACACAGTACACACCAAGAGTCCACCTGGGGTTACACTTGAAAATACAGTGTACCCCCAGACATTAGAGGAGGCTTTGGGGTTTCAGGAAAATAAAAGCTCTAAATCCAATAGAGAATGCGATGGGCTTCCCTGAAAAATTCCATGTGCTAACAGTGAACTGAAACTTGTTACAAGGGTAACAGCAGAAACTGTTCTTTGTATATTTGATAAAGAGACATCTTACCCACAGGAGCAGAGTTGGGAGGAGAAGTTCCCATTGGGCCATTCCAGTTTCACAGGTCAACCTGGCACTTAATATTCAGACAATTTTAGTTAGGCCTTACACACCTATTTTGTGTTCTTTTTTCTTCCAGTATTATTGAGATATAATTGACATAGAATTTGTATAAGTTGATGATGTATAGCCTTTTCATACTGTTCATGGGGTTCTCAAGATAAGAATATTGAAGTGGTTTGCCATTCCCTTCTCCAGTGGATCACATTCTGTCAGACCTCTCCACCATGACCTATCCGTCTTGGGTGGCCCCACGTGGCATGGCTTAGTTTCATTGAGTTAGACAAGGCTGTGGTCCATGGGATCAGATTGGCTAGTTTTCTGTGATTATGGTTTCAGTGTGTCTGCCCTCTGATGCCACTCGCAACACCTACCATCTTACTTGGGTTTCTCTTACCTTGGATGTGGGGTAGCTCTTCACGGATGCTCCAGCAAAGCGCAGCCGCTGCTCCTTACCTTGGAGGAGGTCGCCCCTCCTGACCTTGAACGTGGAGTAGCTCCTCTCGGCCCTCCCACGCCCATGCAGCTGCCACTCCTTGGACTTGGGGTTGCTCCCCTCAGCTGCCGCCCCTGACCTCGGGCATGGGGTAGCTCAGCTCGTCCGCCACCCTTGACCTACTACCAACAAAGCTAGTGGAGGTGATGGAATCCAGTTGAGCTATTTCAAATCCTGCAAGATGATGCTGTGAAAGTTCTACGCTCAATATGCCAGCAAATTTGGAAAACTCAGCAGTGGCCAAGGACTGGAAAAGGTCAGTTTTCATTCCAATCCCAAAGAAACGCAATGCCAAAGAATGCTCAAACTACCGCACAATTGCACTCATCTCACACACTAGTAAAGTAATGCTCAAAATTCTCCAAGCCAGGCTTCAGCAATACATGAACCGTGAACTTTCAGATGTTCAAGTTGGTTTTAAAAAAGGCAGAGGAACTAGAGATCAAATTGCCAACATCTGCTGAATCATCGAAAAAGCAAGAGAGTTCCAGAAAAACATCTATTTCTGCTTTATTGACTATGCCAAAGCCTTTAACTGTGTGGATCACAATAAGCTGTGGAAAATTCTGAAAGAGATGGGAATACCAGACCACCTTGACCTGCCTCTTCAGAAACCTATATGCAGATCAGGAAGCAACAGTTAGAACTGGACATGGAACAACAGACTGGTTCCAAATAGGAAAAGGAGTACGTCAAGGCTGTATGTTGTCACCCTGTTTATTTAACTTCTATGCAGAGTACATCATGAGACACGCTGGGCTGGAAGAAGCACAAGCTGGAATCAAGATTGTCAGGAGAAATATCAATAACCTCAGATATGAAGGTGACACCACCCGTATGGCAGAATGTGAAGAGGAACTCAAAAGCCTCTTGATGAAAGTGAAAGAGGAGAGTGAAAATGTTGGCTTAAAGCTCAACATTCAGAAAACTAAGATCATGGCATCTGGTCCCATCATTTCATGGGAAATAGATGGGGAAACAGGGGGAACAGTGGCAGACTTTATTTTTGGGAGCTCCAAAATCACTGCAGATGGTGACTGCAGCCATGAAATTAAAAGATGCTTACTCCTTGGAAGGAAAGTTATGACCAACCTAGATAGCATATTCAAAAGCAGAGACATTACTTTGCCAACAAAGGTCCGTCTAGTCACGGCTATGGTTTTTCCAGTGGTCATGTATGGATGTGAGAGTTGGACAGTGAAGAAAGCTGAGCACCGAAGAATTGATGCTTTTGAACTGTGGTGTTGGAGAAGACTCTTGAGAGTCCCTTGGACTGCAAGGAGATCCAACCAGCCCATCCTATAGGAGACCAGTCTTGGGCGTTCATTGGAAGGACTGATGCTGAGGCCACCTCACGCGAAGAGTTGACTCATTGGGAAAGACCCTGATGCTGGGAGGGATTGGGGGCAGGAGAAGTAGGGGACAAAAGAGCATGAGATGGCTGGATGGCATCACTGACTCGATGCACATGAGTTTGAGTGAACTCCAGGAGTTGGTGACGGACAGGGAAGCCTGGCGTGCTGCAATTCATGGGGTCTCAAAGAGTCGGACACAAATGAGCAACTGAAGTGATTATATATAGGTTAATGATCTGACTTACGTACGTTATGAAGTGATAGTCACATAAGTTTAGTGAATATCCATCACCTCATATAGATACAAAATTAAAGAAATTCTGGGAAAAAGACTTTTTTGCCTAATGAGAGCCCTAAGGATCTACTCTCTTAAAAATATTCATATGTAACATAGGGCAGTATTAGTTATATTTATCATGTTGTCTTAATAGATTACATCCTTGGGACTTATGTATCTTATAATAGGAAGTTTGCATATTTTGACTTCCTTCAGCCAATTCCTACCCACACCTCCTTTCTGATAACTACAAATCTAATCTCTTTTTCCCATGAGATTGTTTGTTCATTTATTTTTGAAGTATACTTGATCTTCACACTGTAGTAATTCCTGATACAGAACATAGTGATTTAATATTTCTGTATCTTGCAAAACAATCACCACAATAAGTCTCATTATGATACATCACCATGTAAACCTGTTTTATAGTTTAACTATATTTCCATTGATGTACATTTCATACCTGTAACTCATTTATTCTGCAATGGAAGTTTGTACCTCTTAATATTTATCTACTTCTTTTCCTTCTGTACCAGCCTCTCCTCTGTTTGTTCTCTTTATGATTCTGTTTCTGATTTATGTTTATTCATTTATTTTGCTGATTTATATTTCACGTATAAGTTAAATCACACTATTTGTCTCTCTGACTTTTTTCACTTAATAGAATACCCTTTAGATTCATCCATGTTTTTGTGAATGGCAAGCTTTCATTCTTTTTCATGGCTAAGTATATTATCTTTACCCATTCATTTATTGATGGGCACTTAGGTTGCTTCCATATCTTGACAATTGCAAATAAGGCTGCAATGAACATAGGGGTGCATATATCCTTTCTCCTCAGTGCTTTGGCTTTCTTCTGATATAGCCAGGAGAGGTATTTCCTATGTTTATATGCAGTTCCCTTTTTAATTGTTTGAATAATCACCCTACTATTTTACATATTGGCTTCATCAATTTACATACCCCCCAATCCTCCAGCACAGAGGTTCCCTTTCTTCTATCCTTACCAACACTTGCTATTCATTGCCTTTTTGATAATAGTTTTTCTGACAGGTGCGAGGTGATATTTCATTGTGGTTTTGATTTGCATCTTCCTGTTAATTATTGATGTTGAAAATCTTTTCATTTGACTGATGACCATCTTTGTCAGAAAAATGTCTATTCAGGTTCTATACCCATTTTTTTAATCAGGTTTTTTGTTTCACTAGCGTGGAGTTGAAAGAGTTGTTTGTATATTTTGGGCATTAATTTCATATAAGTCACATCACTTAAAAATATTTTCTCCCAATCAGTTACTGGTCCTTTTATCAACAGTTTAGTTCTCTCTGCAAAGGCCTTATCATTTGATGTAATCCGGTTTGCTTATTTTTGCTCTTGTTTCACCTGTGCAAGGAGACATAGCAACAAAATAAAAATATTGTGAGAACCAGGTTCAACATATATATTGCCGATTTTCTTCTAGAAGTTTAATGGCTTCATTCTGCATTTAGTTTTGTTCATAGTGTGATAGAGCAGTCCAGTCTGACTCTTTTGTATGTAGCTCTCCAGTTTTCCCACTGCCATTGGCTGAAGAGTCTGTCTTTTCCCCACTGTATATTCTTGCCTTCTTTGTCATAGATTAATTTTCTATATAAGTGTGAGTTCATTTCTATAATTACTGTTTTGTCCCATTAATCTACGTGTTTGATTTTCATGCCCAGCACTGTTTTCTCTATTTTTGCATTATAGTTTGAAATCATGGAGTGTAGTACTTCCAACTTTGATTTACTTCTCAAAATTGTATTGTTTTGTCTTTTGTGTTTCCATACAATTTTGGAATTCTTTGAAAAATGTCCTGATATTTTGATAGGAATTTCATTGAATCTGTACATTGCCTTGGGTAGTATGGTCATTTAAACGATATTCTTCCAATTTAGGAACAGTTTATTTTTCTACGTTTGTGTCGTATAGAATTCCTTTCATTAGCATTCTAGAGTTCTTGGAATACAAGTCTTTAACCTCTTTGGTTTGATTATCCCTAGATGTTTTGTTTGTTTGTTTTAGGCTGATGGTACAAGGGATTGTTTCCTTAATTTTTCTTTCTTTTTTTTTAATTTATAACTTATAACACTCATTTAATAATGGAAAAGCTTGAATGAAATTCTGGGTGATTATGTCATTCAGTTGGAGAAGGCAATGGCACCCCACTCCAGTACTCTTGCTTGGAAAATCCCATGGATGGAGGAGCCTAGTGGGCTGCAGTCCATGGGGTCACGAAGAGTCGGACACGACTGAGTGACTTCACTTTCACTTTTCACTTTCATGCATTGGCGAAGGAAATGGCAACAAACTCCAGTGTTCTTGCCTGGAGAATCCCAGGGATGGTGGAGCCTGGTGGGCTGCCATCTGTGGGGTCGCACAGAGTCGGACACGACTGAAGCGACTTAGCAGCAGCAGCATGTCATTCAGTAAATTTTGGAATTTTCTTTATTCAGTGTATGGGACATCATTTACAACAGTAATGGAAAACTTTTTCTATTATTTAATTTTCATTTTATATAAAAATGAATTTATTTTATATAAATTTCATTTTTCTTTTTCTTTAATACTTTATATTAAAGTATAGTTGATTTACTTTGTGAGATTAGTTTCAGATATATAGTTAAGTTTTCAGTTACACAAATACATGCATTCATTCTTCGTAGATTCTTTTCCCATATAGTTTACTGAAGAAAATTGAGTAGAGTTGCTTGTACTGTACAGTAGATCCTTGTTGATTATATATTTCATATAGAGTAGTGTTTATACCAATCTCCTAATTTATCCCTCTCTTTCCTCCAAGCTTCCCCTTTGGTTACTGTAGATTGGTTTTAAGTCTGAGTCTGTTTCTGTTTTGTAAATAAGTTTATTTGTATCTTTTCTTTTAAGATTCACACATAAGTGATGTCATGTGATATTTATCTTTCTCTGTCTTACTGACTTCATTTAGTATGGTCATCGTTAAGTCTATCCATGTTGATACAAATAACATTATTTCATTTTTTCATATGCTGAGTAGTTGTCCTTTGAATATATGTAACATATCTTTATCCATCCCTCTGTCAATGGACTTTTAGGTAGCTTCTAGGTCTTAACTATTGTTGATGGTATTGCAGCAAACACTGGAGTATATGTATCTTTTCAAATTATGTTTTTCTTCTAATATATGGCCAGGAGTGAGATTACTGTATCATGTGGCGGCTCTATTTCTTAAGGAACCTCCACACTGTTCTGCATACTGACTATTCCACTTCACGTTCCCATCAACAGTGTAGGAGGGTTCCTTTTCTCCACGCGCTTTCCAGCATTTATTGTTTGTAGGCATTTTCATGATAGCCATTCTGACCAGTGTAATGTAATACCACATTGTAGTTTGGACTTGCATTTCTCTAATAATTAGAAAAAGTTGGCTTAAAGCTCAACATTCAGAAAACTAAGATCATGGAATCTGGTCCCATCACTTCATGGGAAATAGATGGGGAAACAGTGGAAACAGTGTCAGACTTTATTTTGGGGGACTCCAAAATCACTGCAGATGGTGACTGCAGCCATGAAATTAAAAGATGCTTACTCCTTGGAAAGAAAGTTATGACCAACCTAGACAGCATATTCAAAAGCAGAGACATTACTGCCAACAAAGGTCCGTCTAGTCAAGGCTATGGTTTTTCCAGTAGTCATGTATGGATGTGAGAGTTGGACTGTGAAGAAAGCTGAGCACCGAAGAATTGATGCTTTTGAACTGTGGTGTTGGAGAAGACTCTTGCAAGTCCCTTGGACTGCAAGGAGATCCAACCAGTCCATTCTGAAGGAGATCAGCCCTGGGATTTCTTTGGAAGGACTGATGCTAAAGCTGAAACTCCAGTCCTTTGGCCACCTCATGCGAAGAGTTGACTCATTGGAAAAGACTCTGATGCTAGGAGGGATTGGGGAAGGAGGAGAAGGGGATGACAGAGGATGAGATGGCTGGATGGCATCACTGACTCGATGGATGTGAGTCTGAGTGAATTCCAGGAGTTCGTGATGGACAGGGAGGCGTGGTGTGCTGCAGTTCGTGGGGTCACAAAGAGTCAGACATTACTGAGCAACTGAACTGAACTGAACTGAATAATTAGCAAAGTTGGTCATCTTTTCATATGCCTCTTGACCATCTATATATTGCTTTCTGAGTAGATTTTTAACAAATGTCTTTAGAAGCTTTTAATATCTCCTTTGTTTTTCTGAAGTTTAATGAAAAAATGTCTAAATGTGAGCCTTTTAAAATTGCAGTGATGATCATTTGATGAACTTTCATTTAAAAAGTTGCGTCTCATGTCAAGTCTATTGGAGAAGGAAATGGCAACCCACTCCAGTACTTTTGCCTGGAGAATCCCAGGGATGGGGGAGCCTGGTAGACTGCCGTCTATGGGGTCACACAGAGTCGGACACGACTGAAGTGACTTAGCAGCAGAGCATGTCAAGTCTGTTTTTCTCCTAGCCACATCATGTTTCTGTATTTTGTGTGAACCTCCAAATAATAGAATAAGAGGTAAATTCTGTGGTACAAATGTGCAACCTAGACACTTGTATTTTCCACTCCCCCTCCTCCAATTTTTGCATAAAATGACATGCAAACTAAGAATAGATTAGACTTTGCAAAGATAACAAATAAGGCAAAAAACTTAGTCACCAGTCCAGGTTCGATGCAGGATACAGGAAGCTTGGGGCTGGTGCACTGGGATAACCCAGAGGGATGGTATGAGGTGGGAGCGGGGTTCAGGATGGGGAACACGTGTACACCTGTGGTGGATGCATGTCGATGTATGGCAAAACCAATACAATATTGTAAAGTAAAAAAAAAAAAAAAAAACTTAGTCACTTTAACAACAGTAGAGACTGGGTTCTCTTTTCTTCATTTCTTCACTCTGGGGGTAGGCTGATAAAGCCACCAACATCTCAGTGTTGCTGGCCTGTAATTGATAGAAAGAGAGCTCTGGAAGGGTAATACTTAAATGATTTAGCCCACAAAAGACAGATGCCATTTCTCTTGATTGTTCATTCATTGTAACTAATCACATGGTCCTGTACAAGCAACAGGACCATTTTAATTCCTTGTGATTTGTGTGTTCAAGTTCAGAGAAAGGTGAATTGTCATCAAAGTTAGTACAGTTATTCTGTACTAACACTTCAGCCCTATTTGTCATTTCTGTGCTTTAAGCATACATCCTCACTCTGAGACGACAGCTTTGACAGTTTCTCTGTGAAGACTTGCTCCTTCTTTCTACCTTCTAGCCTAGGCTTGGTAGCGGCTTCTCCTTCTCTTCATCAAAAGTTGATCTTTCACATTGATCAGTCAGCTGTTCTCCTTGGGGTTCTACTGTTTTCTTCCTCATAATTCATTCCATCTATTGCAAAGGAATCTGACAGAGAAGGGGTACAAACTCTATGAATGAACTGACATTTTAAACTAGATTCAGAAGTTTTTTTTCCCCCGTTTAGCTTCGTGTTTTATTCTTTCTCTGAGACACATACACACATATATGGAAAAATATGAGTGCTTTGAGATAACCTCTTTTTATACACCAAAAGTATATTATAGATGTGTTCTTACTAGATTTATTGGACAAATATCAGACTTTTAATCTTCCTGTCAGAGTGGGATTACAAAGATAACTAGCCCTTATTTTGTGGATGCTCAGGATTTATCACAGTGTCAGGGTGCGAAGATACATAAATAACAATACACTTTTTTTTTTTTAACAAAACAACTAGGGAATTACAGAAGACAAATAAATTTGTTTCACCTGTTAAATGCAAGAAAATTGTACAGAGGAGAAGTATTTGAAATGAATGTTCCTCCTTTTCTTTACTTACCCAGGCATTTACTTCTCTTTCCATATTCTAGGTTTTTTGTTTTTTGTTTTTTTTTAAGCTGTCTCATAAATTTATTTAAGCTAAGTATGGAACACATTCAGTTCCTTTATCAGAATTTGAGAATATTCCTACTAAATATTTACAGTGTGTTTCAACTATGATCTAAGACCTCAGACATAGATTTGTTGTCAAACTTAATTAAAATGCAAGAAATTATTTGCAAATTAACACCTTTCTTTGAAACATTTGTTACATGCTTTCAAAATCTAACATTTTAACAAATTTTTATGTATAAGATTTCCACAAAAGAAAGTCAGTCAAATGATTCATTAGAATAAATATGTGTTTTATTGCCAGATTTTCTTTTTATTTGCCTGAACTTCCACGTCAAAACTAGTGACTTCAAATGCTATTTATATACTGACACTCCACATATGTCTACTTTCCTATGAATTTTCCTGCTGAAATGTAGACTCATATCCTACAGCTAACATACGCTTGGTTCATTATGCTTCAGTTAGGTGCATTTGTTTTGGTTAGGGTTCATTAGATTCATAAAACAAAAATTTAAAGGATTTATAATTGTGGTTATTGTAATTGTTGCTTTTTACCACACTGATGAGATGAATTCCCGTGCTAGAGGTTTAGGGGTGTCTGAACACAATATCCAATACCTGGCTGATGAGACTGATAGCAGTTGGGTAATCACATACACCCACCGCCTGGGGTGGGAGGACTCGGTATTCACCAAAAGTGTTCCTGAGGGCTGCGCTTGAGAACAGCACGAACCACCAGGCGCTTGGGAAGGCTTTGCAGTATCAAGAGAGTAAAATGTCCTCTGGGTTCATTGAGTGAGTATGATTGGCTTCCTTGAATAATTCCATGTATTAACACGAAACTGAAACTTGTGACAAAGTTATAAGCATAAACTGTCCCTGGCATAGTTGATAAAGAAATATCTTGTTCACAGGAACAGAGTGGGAAAGGGAACTTGCAATTGGGCCATCCCAGTTTCAGATGTCAATGGAGTACTTAATATTCAGATAATTATAATTAGGCCCTACACAAATATTAAGAGTTGTGCTCTTTTTTCTTCCAGGTGTATTGAGATATAATTGACACATAGCTTGTATAAGTTTAAGGTATACAGCTTTGTAAGGATTTGACTTACATACATCAAGAAGTGATTATCACAGTAAGTTTAGTGAATATCATCTCATAGATACAGGTAAAGAAAAATAAAGTTTCTTTGGTTGAGGAAGGCCTTAGGATTCACTCTTAATAACATTCATATATAACACAGGGCAGTGTTAGTTATTTTTATCATGTTGTAGGACTTATGTGTCTTATTACTGGAGATTTGTACATTTTGACTGCCTTCATCCAATTTCTTCCAAAGCCCGCCTTTCTGGTAAACACAAATCTGATCACTTGTTCTAGGAAATTGTTCATTCATTTTTGGAGCATAGTTGGCCTACAACACTGTGTTAGTTCCAAATACAGAATATATGATTTGATATTTTTATGCATTTCAGAATGATCACTGCAGTAAGTCTAGTTATCGTGTGTGTGCTGCTTTGTTCAGTCATGTCCAGCTCTTTGCAACCCCATGGACTGTGGCCCATCAGGCTTTTTTCTCCATGGCATTTCCTAGGGAAGAATACCAGAGTGGGTTGCCATTTCCTACACCAGTGGAGCTTCACGACCCAAGGATCAAACCTGTGTTTCTAGTGTCTCCTGCGTTGGCAGACAGATTCTTTACCACTGTACTGCCTGGGGAAACCTTAGTTATGATATATTATCATACAAACATTTATATAGTTCTAGAATATATATCCATCACTTATTTATTTTGACTCATTTATTTTGCAACTGGAAATGTGTACATCTAAAACTTCTTTACCTACTTCTTTCCTCCCCTCAACAGCATTTCCTCTAGCAGTCACCTGTTTTTTTCTCTGTAACTATGACTCTGTTTCTGTTTTATACACTCGTTTGGTTTCTTTATGTAGATTTCACATCTAAGTGAAATCATGCATGATTTTTCTTTCTTTGTCTTATTTATTTCACATAGCATAATACCATATAGGTCCATTCACATTGTCATGAATTGCAAGATCTAGCTCTTTTTTCATGGCTAAGTAATATTCCATTGTATATATAGAGCATATCAGTTTTACCCTTTCATTTATTGTTGAGCACTTAGGTTGCTTCCATATCTTGATGATTGTAAATAAGGCTGCAGTGAACATAGGGGTGCATATATGTTTTCTACTTAGTGTTTTGGCTTTCTTCTGATATATACCTAGGAACAGCATTGCATATGGTTATATGGTAGTTCAATTTGTGATTGAGGAATCTCCATACTATTTTCCATATTGACTACACCAATTTACATACCCTCAAATGTTCCAGCAGAGAAGGCAATAGCAACCCACTCCAGTACTCTTGCCTGGAAAATCCCATGGATGGAGGAGTCTGGTGGGCTGCAATCCATGAGGTTGTGAAGAGTCGGACATGACCAGCAACTTCACTTTCACTTTTCACTTTCATGCATTGGAGAAGGAAATGGCAACCCACTCCAGTGTTCTTGCCTGGAGAATCCCAGGGACAGTGGAGCCTAGTGGGCTACTGTCTATGGGGTCACAGAGTCAGACACGACTCGACTTAGCAGCAGCAGCAGCAAATGTTCCAGAGTGAATGTACCTTTTCTTTATATCTTTGCCAACACTTGTTATTTGCTGTATTTGGTAATAGTTATTCTGACAGGTATGAGGTGATATCTCCCTGTGGTTTTGATTTATATTTCCCTGATGACTTGGAATGTTGAAAATCTTTTCATTTGTATGATGACCATTGTATACCTTTCAGGGAAAATATCTATTCAGATCCTCTGCAAATTTTTTAACCAGGTTTTGTTGATGTTGAATTGTATGAGTTTTTTTATCTTTTGGATATTAACCCCTTTTAAGTCACGGACTTTGCAAATATCTTCTCCCATTCTACAGCGGGTCCTTTTGTTTTGTTGATAACTTATTTCCCTGTGTAAAACCTTCATAGTTTGATGTAATCCTATTTATTTTTAGTTTTGTTTCACCTGTGCAAGGAGCTACATCAAAAAAGAATATTGTGAAGACCAGCAGGAAGAAGTGTAGTGCCATTTTTTTCTAGAAGTTTCATGGCTTCATTTTGAATTAATTATTGTGCCTGGTGTGGTAGAGCAGTCCAGTTTCACTCATTTGTGTGCAGTTGTCTGGTTTTCCCACTACCATTTGTTGAAGATTCTATCTTTTCCCAACAGTGTATTCTTGTCCTCTTTGTCATAGATTAATTTTCATTTACCTGTGGGTTCATTTGTGGGAATTCTGTTTTGTTGCATTGTTCTGTGTGTCTTTTTTTTTGTACTTTTGTATTATAGTGTGAAGTCAGGGAGTTTGCTACATCTAGCATTGACTAATCATCTCATGGTCGTTTGTGCTATGCAGGGACTTTTGTCTTTCCAGATAATTTTGGAATTTTTTGGTTCCAGCTCTTTGAAAAATGCCATTTATATTTTGATAGGAATTTCATTAAATCTGTAGATTGCTTTGGTTTTTATGGTCATTTAAACAATATTCTCTAACTTATGAACGGACTATCTTTTTTCCTTGTTTGTGTCATACGCAGTTTTTTTTTTTTTTGTCATGTCTTAGAGCTTTTGGCGTACAAGTCTTTTAGCCCTTTAGTTAGATTCATTCCCAGAAATTACAAGTTTTTATGATGCGATGGTAGGTAGGAATTCTTAATTATTTTCTTTATTTCTAATTTACAGTCCACATTTTACAGTAGTGCGTTAGAAATCAGTTCTGGCTGATTATGTCTTTTACTAAATTTTAGAATTTTATTTGTTTACTATATGGTATATCATTTAAAAGACTAATTTAATTTAAAAATCACAAAAATATGATAAATCAAGGACTGTAAATTAGGATAGAATAATATTTGTTCAGATTAAGAGCACATACATGTTAGAATTTCAGTCAAGATCAGATCTATTGAGTGGGGAAGCATTGTTCTCCATGACCCTTTTAATTATAATTTTGAATTTGTTACATAACTAGTACTACTGTGGAAGTACTATTTAAACATTTGATAATGGTAACAAAACTGAAATATGTATTTTAGTTGCTATAAATATGAACATTCTAGATTTCATTTTTCAACACTCTCTTTAAAATTTGACCTTTACATGTTTGTATTCCATATCATAGTCATAGTAAAGTATTATTTGAACTTTCTTTTAAATTTAATTTTTATTATATATTGCAGTATAGCTGATATACATTGTTTTAGTTTCAGATATACAGATAAATGATTCAGTTGTACATATACACATATCTATATACCCATTCTACAGAATATTTAGTAGAATTATCTGTGCTATACAATAGATTCTTATTGATAATCTATTTCACATATAATAGTGTATGTATGTTAATACCAATTTCCTAATATATTCTTCCCTTTATCCCCTTGTTTACCCTTCGGTAAACATAAGATTGTTTTTTGAAGACACTGAGTCTGTTTTGTAAATAAGTTCATTTGTATCTGTTTTTCAAGATTCCACATATAAGTGCTTTCATATGATACTGTCTTTCTCTGTCTGACTTACTTCACTTATTATGATAATCTCTAGGTCCATCCAAAGAGCTGCATATGGAAAATTCATTCATTTTTCGTAACTGCATAGAATTCCATTGTGTTCTACATATTGTGTTCTATGCATTCCATATACCACAGTTTCTTTATCCATTCATATGTCAACGGACTATGTCTTGACTCTTGTTAGCTGTGCTGCAATGAATATTAGGGGCATGTATCTTTTCAAATTATGGTTTCTCTGGATATATGCTCATGAATGGGGTTGTTAGATAATAACTTAGTTCTAATTTTAGTTTTTTGAAGAACCTTCATATTGTTCTCCATAATGGCTGTACCAGTTTACATTCCCACCAACAGTGTGGGAGGGTTCCCTTTTCTCCAAACCCTCTCCAGCATTTATTGTTTGTATACTTTTGGGTGATAATATCTTGACAGGTATGAAGTATATCTCATTGTAGTTTTGATTTGCATGTCTCAAATAATTACTGATGTTGGCCATTTTTTCATGTGCCTATTGGCACATCCATATTTCTCTCATTGCTTTTTGAGTGATTTTTTAAAATCTGTCTTTAGAAGCCATTAATATCTTCTCTTGTAGAAGGAAATGGCAACCCACTCCAGTGTTCTTGCCTGGAGAATCCCAGGGACGGGAGAGCCTGGTGGGCTGCCGTCTATGGGGTCACACAGAGTCGGACACGACTGAAGCGACGCAGCAGCAGCAGCAGCAGCAGCAGCAGAGAACTGTTTACCTGCTGGATTCCCAGACTCCAGCTGAGGGGCAACCTTGCAAAGCAACCCTTTCTCTTTTATTTTTCTGAAGTACAATGAAAATATGTCTAAGTGTAAGCCATTTAAAGTGATGCACTCTTTCATTCAAAACTTTGTATTTTCTCTCAGATCTGTTTCTCTCCTCTCCTTTGTGTGAATTTCCTAATTCTAGATCAATAAGGGATAAATGCTGGAGTACCAATAGCCACAGAAAAGGCTTGGATTTTCTACTCCCCCTACACCAACTTAGAGATAAGTTCAATTCATTTCAGTCGCTCAGTGGTGTCCGACTCTTTGCGACACCATGAATCACAGCACGCCAGGCCTCCCTGTCCATCACCAACTCCCGGAGTTCACCCAGACTCATGTCCATTGAGTCAGTGATGCCATCCAGCCATCTCATCCTCTGTCGTCCCCTTCTCCTCCTGCCCCTAATCCCTCCCAGCATCAGAGTCTTTTCCAATGAGTCAACTCTTCACATGAGGTGACCAAAGGACTGGAGTTTCAGCTTTAGCATCATTCCTTCCAAAGAAATCCCAGGGCTGATCTCCTTCAGAATGGACTGGTTGGATCTCCTTGCAGTCCAAGGGACTCTCAAGAGTCTTCTCCAACACCACAGTTCAAAAGCATCAATTCTTTGGCGCTCAGCCTTCTTCACAGTCCAACTCTCACATCCATACATGACCACAAGAAAAACCATAGCCTTGACTTGACGAAACTTTGTTGGCAAAGTAATGTCTCTGCTTTTGAATATGCTGTCTAGGTTGGTCATAACTTTCCTTCCAAGGAGTAAGCGTCTTTTAATTTCATGGCTGCAGTCACCATCTGCAGTGATTTTGGAGCCCCCAAAAATAAAGTCTGACACTGTTTCCACTGTTTCCCCATCTATTTCTCATGAAGTGATGGGATCGGTAGCCATGATCTTCGTTTTCTGAATGTTGAGCTTTAAGCCAACTTTTTCACTCTCCTCTTTCACTTTCATCAAAAGGCTTTTGGTTCCTCTTCACTTTCTGCCATAAGGGTGGTGTCATCTGCATATCTGACGTTATTGATATACCTTCTGGCAATCTTGATTCCAGCTTGTGCTTCTTCCAGTCCAGCATTTCTCATGATGTACTCTGCATATAAGTTTAAAAAACAGGGTGACAATATACAACCTTGACGTACTCCTTTTCCTATTTGGAACCAGTCTGTTGTTCCATGTCCAGTTCTAACTGTTGCTTCCTGACCTGCATACAAATTTCTCAAGAGGCAGATCAGGTGGTCTGGTATTCCCATCTCTTTCATAATTTCTCACAGTTTATTGTGATCCACACAGTCAAAGGCTTTGGCATAGTCAATAAAGCAGAAATAGATGTTTTTCTGGAACTCTCTTGCTTTTTCTATGATCCAGCAGATGTTGGCGATTTGATTGCCAGCAGATGTTGGCAAATTTCTCGTTCCTCTGCCTTTTCTAAAACCAGCTTGAACATCAGGAAGTTCACGGTTCACATATTGCTGAAGCCTGGCTTGGAGAATTGTGAGCATTACTTTACTACTGTGTGATATGAGTGCAATTGTGTGGTAGTTTGAGCATTCTTTGGCATTGCCTTTCTTTGGGATTGGAATGAAAACTGACCTTTTCCAGTCCTGTGGCCACTGCTGAGTTTTCCAAATTGCTGGCATTTTGAGTGCAGCACTTTCACAGCATCATCTTTCAGGATTTGGAATAGCTCAACTGGAATTCCATCACCTCCACTAGCTTTGTTCATTGTGATGCTTTCTAAGGCCCACTTGACTTCACATTCCAGGATGTCTGGCTTGAGATGAGTGATCACACCATCATTATTATCTGGGTCGTGAAGATCTTTTTTATACAGTTCTTCTGTGTATTCTTGCCATCTCTGCTTAATATCTTCTGCTTCTGTTAGGTCCATACCATTTCTGTCCTTTATCGAGCCCATCTTTGCATGAAATGTTCACTTGGTATCTCTAATTTTCTTGAAGAGGTCTCTAGTCTTTCCCATTCTGTTGTTTTCCTCTATTTCTTTGCATTGATCATGGAAGAAAGCTTTCTTATCTCTTCTTGCTATTCTTCGGAACTCTGCATTCAGATGCTTATATCTTTCCTTTTCTCTTTTGCTTTTTGCTTCTCTTCTTTTCACAGCTATTTGTAAGGCCTCCCCAGACAGCCATTTTGCTTTTTTGCATTTCTTTTCCATGGGGATGGTCTTGATCCCTGTCTCCTATACAATGTCACGAACCTCATTCCATAGTTCATCAGGCACTCTATCTATCAGATCTAGTCCCTTAAATCTGTTTCTCACTTCCACTGTATAATCATAAGGGATTTGATTTAGGTCATACCTGAATGGTCTAGTGGTTTTCCCTACTTTCTTCAATTTAAGTCTGAATTTGGCAATAAGGAGTTCATGATCTGAGCCACAGTCGGCTCTGGTCTTGTTGTTGCTGACTGTATAGACCTTCTCCATCTTTGGCTGCAAAGAATATAATCAATTATATTTAGATAGAGATAAGACCAAAGCCAAAATAAGAAAAGATTAGATTTTGCTAAGATAACAAGAAAGCCAGTAAACTCAGTGACTTTAAGAACAGCAGAGATCCTTGTCCATATCTCTTTGCTCTGGGTGTAGGCTGATAAAGCTGCCAGTGTTGCTGGCCTGTTTTTGATGGAAAGAGAGCTCTCGAAGGGTAATAATTAAATGTTCTAGCCTGCCAAAGACATGTCATTCTCTGGTTGTTTGTACATCATGGCCAATCACACTGACCTCTGCAAACATCTGGGCCAGTGCTTGGGAGTGAACATGGATTGCTAGTGATTTGTGTGTTCAACACTGAAGAAAGGTGAATGACCTTCTGAGGACAGTTATTCCATACTGACACTTACAGTGAATTTCAGCTCTGTTTTCCATTTCCATGCTTAAACATACCGCCTCACTCTCAGATGAGAGTTTTAGAGAGACTCTCTGTGAAAACTTGCTCCTCCCTTCCTTCCTTCTAGCCTATGCTTGGTTGCATCTTCTATCCTACTTCAACAAAAGTGTTGATATTTCTCTTTGGTCAGCAATTCTCCACCCTGCCTCCTATTCTCCTGGGTGTTATACTTTTTTCTTCCTTGTAATTCATCCCATGTTTCCCAGAGGAATCTCACTGAGATGGGCAACAAACTCTATGTGTTATCTGGCGTCTCAATCTGAAGCTAAATAGTGTTTTCCCTTAATAGTTTATAGTTTGGCCTTGAAAGACTAAAGTCTTTCATTGGGACACACCTAAATATATGAGGAAAAATAGATCAAGTGCTTTCCAATCATCTCTTTTTACATATCAAAACTATATTATAGATCTCTTCTTACTAGATTTATGGGACAAATATCAAACTTTTCATCTTTGATGTCATAGTGAGATTTCAAAGATAACTGGCCCTTGTTTGGAAGATCTCAGGATTTATTAGAGAATGATGATAAATAAATACAACTATACAGTGTGTTTTTTTTTTTAAGATAACAAAACAAGTAGAAAAATTACTTAATAGGAATAAATTCCTTTTCCTGTTAATGCTAGAAAGTCTATATAGGAGAAGTCATATTTGAGATGAATGTTCCTCCTCTTCTTTTCCCACCCAGTCCTTTGCTTCTCTCTTTTTTTTTTTTTTTTTTTTTTGCTGCTGCTGCCATAAGTTCATTTAAGCCAAGTGTGGGACATGTTCAGTTCCTTCATAGGAATTTATGAAAAATCCTTCTCAATATTTAGTGTTTAATTCTTATATGATCTAAGACCTCAGACATAGCTTCTCTATAAAATTTACCTAAAAAGCTAGAAATTATGGACATACCCATGGAAATTAACACCTTTCTTTAAAACATCAGTATGATTCTTTAAAATTCTACCTTTATAAGAAATTTTAGTAAATTGGCATGAATAGTAGTTTAGAGTCAAAGGATTCATTGCCATAAATATATGTTTATTGCAATTTTTAAAAAATTTGCCTAGCCTTCCACATATAAACTGATGACTTCAAGTGGTATTTATAAATGGAACCCTCACATTTGTGTTTTTTCCTATGCATTTTCCTGCTGAGATGTAGACTCCTATCCTACAGCTACATGATACCTCGTTATTTCATGGCACATATAACCAAATCTTGCCAGTTGAACTCATGGTTTCTCCTCCAGTCCAGTCCCTCTCCCGAATTCCCTTACTTAGTGAATGCTTCCGTCATGTGTCTGGAATCACGGTTCAACTTAGTCCATTTGTTTCCATTAGTGTTCTTTTGCTTCAAGAAACAAAGGCTGACTAAAATCTGAAGAATTGTTTGTCTTATCTACTTGATTGTTTAATTGCTGCCTTTTTAACACACTGATGAGAGGAAAGCACCAGCCTATAGTTATAGGGATGTCTGTACACAACCTCCAACACTGGGAAGATGAGACCAACATTTGACTAGACACATATACACATAGTCTGTGGTAGGAGGACATGGTGCACACTAAGAGTCCACCCGGGAGTTGTGCTTGAGAACAGAATGAACCACCAGAGACTAGGAGAGGCTTTCGAGTATCAGAAACATAAAACTGTTCTGAGTCCAGTGGAGAATGTTATTGACTTCCTTGAATAATTTCAAGTGCTAACAGTGAACTGAAATTTGTTACAAGGGTATAAGCAGAAACTGTTCCTTATATATTTGATAAAGAGACATCTTACCCACAGGAGCAGAGTAGGGAGGAGAAGTTCCTGTTGGGCCATTTTAGGTTCAGAGGTCAACCTGGCACTTAATATTCAGACAACTTTAGTTAGGCCTTAGACACCTGTTATGTGTTCTTTTTCCCTTCTGGTTCATTGAGATGTAATTGACATAGAGCTTGTATAAGTAGAAGATGTATAACTTAATGATTTGACTTACATATATCATGAAGTAATTATCACAGTAAGTTTACTGAATATTCATCATCCCAAAGTACAATTAAAGAAATAGGAAAAAACTTTCATCTGGTAAGAATCTTAGGATTTTCTCTCAGTATCATTCATATTCAACACTGAACAGTGTTAGTTATTTTTATCATGTTGTACATTATATTCCTAGAACTTATTTACTTTATAATTGGAAGTTTGTATATTTCAACTGACTTTATCCAATTCCCATCTACTGTCACCCTTTCTGGTAATCACAAATCTGAACTCTTTTTAAGACGATTTGTTTGTTTTAAGTATAGTTGAATACCAGACCACCTGATCTGCCTCTTGAGAAATTTGTATGCAGGTCAGGAAGCAACAGTTAGAACTGGACATGGAACAACAGACTGGTTCCAAATAGGAAAAGGAGTATGTCAAGGCTGTATATTGTCACCCTGTTTATTTAACTTATATGCAGAGTACATCATGAGAAACCCTGGACTGGAATAAGCACAAGCTGGAATCAAGATTGCCGGGAGAAATATCAATCACCTCAGATATGCAGATGACACCACCCTTATGGCAGAAAGTGAAGAGGAACTCAAAAGCCTCTTGATGAAAGTGAAAGTGGAGAGTGAAAAAGTTGGCTTGAAGCTCAACATTCAGAAAACGAAGATCATGGCTACCGGTCCCATCACTTCATGGGAAATAGATGGGGAAACAGTGGAAACAGTGTCAGACTTTATGTTTTTGGGCTCCAAAATCACTGCAGATGGTGACTGCAGCCATGAAATTAAAAGACGCTTACTCCTTGGAAGCAAAGTTATGACCAACCTAGATAGCATATTCAAAAGCAGAGACATTATTTTGCCAACAAAGGTCTGTCTAGTCAAGGCTATGGTTTTTCCTGTGGTCATGTATGGATGTGAGAGTTGGACTGTGAAGAAGGCTGAGCGCCAAAGAATTGATGCTTTTGAACTGTGGTGTTGGAGAAGACTCTTGAGAGTCCCTTGGACTGCAAGGAGATCCAACCAGTCCATTCTGAAGGAGATCAGCCCTGGGATTTCTTTCGAAGGAATGATGCTAAGGCTGAAACTCCAGTCCTTTGGCCACCTCATGTGAAGAGTTGACTCATTGGAAAAGACTCTGATGCTGGGAGGGATTGGGGGCAAGAGGAGAAGGGGACCACAGAGGATGAGATGGCTGGATGGCATCACTGACTCAATGGACGTGAGTCTGAGTGAACTCCAGAGTTGGTGATGGACAGGGAGGCCTGGCGTGCTGCTATTCATGGGGTCGCAAAGAGTTGGACACAACTGAGCTACTGATCTGATCTGATCTGAACTGATCTGACCTACTATACTTATTTTTTAAGTATGGTTGACCTCCAATACTGCGTTAGTTACTGACACACAACAGAGTGATTTGATAGTCTTGTACTTTTAAAAATGATCCTTACACTAAGTGTAGTTATGATGTCACCATACAAACCTATTAAACAGTTCTGAACTATACTCCCATTACTGTACATATTATACCTGTAATTCATTTATTTTGCAACTGGTAGTTTGTACATCTTAAATTTCTTTACCTATTTATTTCTTTACCCACCACTGTACCTTCAGGTAATCACCTGTTTCTTTCTGTAACTATAACTCTGTTTCTGTATTATGCTTACTCATTTGTTTATGTAGATTTCACATATAAGTGAAATTATGCACTATTTTTCTTTCTTTGATTTATTTCACCTAGCATAATACCCTTTAGATCCATCCATGTTGTCATGAATGACAAGATCTGGTTCTTTTCCATAACTAAGTAATATGCTCGTGTACATAGAAACCACATCTTCTTTAGCCACTCAGGTGTTGATGGGCACTTAGATTATTCCATACCTTGACAATTGTACATAATACTGTAATAAATAGTTGTGGTTGTTCTTGTTGTTCAGTCGCTAAGTCATGTCCAACTCTTTGTGACCCCATTGACTATAGCACAACAGGCTTCTCTGTCCTCCACTTTCTCCCAGAGTTTGCTCAGATTCATGTCCATTGAGTTGATGATGCTATATAACCATCTTATTCTCTGTCACCCACGTCTCCTTTTTCCTTCAATCTTTCCCAGTATCAGGGTCTTTTCTAATGAGTCAGCTCTTTGCATCAGGTGGCCAAAGTATTGGAGCTTTAGCGTCAGCATCAGTCCTTCCAGTGGCTATTCAGGGTTTATTTCCTTTATGATTAACAGTTCTGACCTCCTTGCAGTCCAAGGGACTCTCAAGAATCTTCTCCAGCACCACAGTTTGAAAGCATCAATTCTTCAGCACTCAGCCTTCTTTATGGTCAAACTCTCACATCTGTACATGACTACTGGAAAAACCATTGTTTGACTATATGGACCTTTGTTGACAAATTAAGGTCTCTGCTTTTTAATGCACTGTCTAGATTTGTCATAGCTTTCCTTCCAAGGACCAAGCATCTTTTAATTCCATGGATGCAGTCACTGTCTGCTGTGATTTTTTGAGCCCAAGAAAATAAAATTTGTCTCTGCTTCCACTTTTTCCCCTTGTATTTACCATGAAGAGAGAGAAACAGATGCCATGATCTTAGTTTTTTAATGTTGAGTTTCAAGACAGTTTTTTCACTCTCTTTTTTCACCTTCAGCAGGAGGCTCTTTAATTCCTTTTTGCTTTCTGCCATTAGAGTGGTATCATCTCCATATCTGAGGTTGTTATATTTCTCCCTCCTACCAATTTTGATTCCAGCTTGTGATTCATCTGGTCCAGCATTTATCATGATGTACTCTGTATATAAATTAAATAGGGTGACAAGTACAGCCCTGTCGTACTCCTTTCTCAATCTTGAACCAGTCAGTTATTCCATGTCCCAGTCTAACTGTTGCTTCTTACCTACATATAAGTTTCTCAGGAGACAGGTAAGGTGGTCTGGTATTCCCATCTCTTTAAGAATTTTCCACAGTTTTTTATGATCTACACATTCCCAGTTGGCACTAGTGGTAAAGAACTCACCTGCCAATACAGGAGACATAAGAGACATGTGTTTGATCCCTGGGTTGGAAAGATTCCCCTGGAGGAGGACATGATAACCCACTCCAGTATTCTTGCCTGGAAAATCCCATGGACAGAGGAGCCTGGCAGACTGCAGTCCAAGGGGTTGGAAGAGAGTCAATCATGACTGAAGTGACTTAGCACGCATGCCTACACAAAGGTTTAGTGAAGTCAAGGAAGCAGAGGTAGATGTTTTTCTGTAATTCTGTTCCTTTATCCATGATCCAACAAATGTTGACAGTTTGATCTCTGGTTCCTCTGCCTTTTCTAAACTCTTCTTGTACATCTGGAAATTCTTGATTCACATGCAGCTAAGCATAGCTTAAAGGATTTTGAGCATTATCTTTGCTAGCATGTGAAATGAGCACAATTGTTTTGTAGTTTGAACATTCTTTGGCATTGCCTTTCTTGGGATTGAAATGAAAACTGACCTTTCCACTGCCGAGTTTCCCAAATTTGCTGACATATTGAATGCAGCACATTAACAGCATTATCTTTTAGGATTTGAAATAGCTCAGTTGGAATTCCATCACCTCCACTAGCTTTCTTCATAGTAATGCTTCCTAAGGCCCACTTGACTTTGCACTCTAAGATGTCTGATTCTAGGCACGTGATCACACCATCATGGTTATCTGGGCCTCTTGATGAAAGTGAAAGTGGAGAGTGAAAAAGTTGGCTTAACATTCAAAAAATGAAGATCATGGCATCCGGTCCCACCACTTCATGGGAAATAGATGGGGAAATAGTGGAAACAGTGTCAGACTTTATTTTTCTGGGCTCCAAAATCACTGCAGATGGTGATTGCAGCCATGAAATTAAAAGACACTTACTCCTTGGAAAGAAAGTTATGACCAACCTAGATAGCATATTGAAAAGCAGAGACATTACTTTGCCAACAAAGGTCCGTCTAGTCAAGGCTATGGTTTTTCCAGTGGTCATGTATGGATGTGAGAGTTGGACTGTAAAGAAGGCTGAGTGCTGAAGAATTGATGCTTTTGAACTGTGGAGTTGGAGAAGACTCTTGAGAGTCCCTTGGACTGCAAGGAGATCCAACCAGTCCATTCTGAAGGAGATCAGCCCTGGGATTTCTTTGGAAGGAATGATGCTAAAGCTGAAACTCCAGTCCTTTGGCCACCTCATGTGAAGAGTTGACTCATTGGAAAAGACTCTGATGCTGGGAGGGATTGGGGGCAAGAGGAGAAGGGGATGACAGAGGATGAGATGGCTAGATGGCATCACTGACTGGATGGACGTGAGTCTGAGTGAACTCCAGGAGTTGGTGATGGACAGGGAGGCCTGGCGTGCTGCGATTCATGGGGTCGCAAAGAGTCGGACACAACTGAGCGACTGATCTGATCTGAAGATCTTTTTAGTATAATTCTTCTGTGCATTCTTGCTACCTCTTCTTAATCTCTTCTGCTTTTGTTAGGTCCCTACCATTTCTGTCCTTTATCGTGCCCATCCTTGCATGAAATTTTCACATGATATCTCCATCTTGAAGAGATCTCTAGTCTTTCCCATTCTATTGTTTTCCTCTACTTCTTTGCATTTTCCATTGAAGAAGTCCTTCTTATCTTTCCTTGCTGTTCTCTGGAACTCTACATTCAGTTGGATATATCTCCCTTGCCTTTCACTTATCTTCATTTCTCAGTTACTTGTAAAGCCTGCTAGACAACCACTTTGCCTTCTTGCATTTGTTTTTCTTTAGGACTGTATCAGTCACAGCCTCCCATACAATGTTACAAACCTCTGTCTGTGGTTCTTCAGGCACTCTGTCTACCAGATCTATTCCCTTGAATCTATTCATCACCTCCACTGTATAATCATAAAGGCTCTGATTTAGGCCATACCTGAGTGGCTTAGTGGTTTTCCCTATTTTCTTGAATTTAAGCCTGAAATTTGTAATATGAAGCTGATGATTTGAGTCACAGTCAGTTCCAGATCTTGTTTTTGCTGACTGTACAGAGCCTCTCCATCTTTGGCTGCAAAGAATATATCAATCTGATTTTGGTGTTGACCATCAGGTGATATCCATGTGTAGAGTCATCTCTTGTGTTCTTGGACAAGGGTGCTTGCTATGACCAGTGTGTTCTCTCGACAGAACTCTGTTAGCCTTTGTCCTGCTTCATTTTGTACTCCAAGACCGAACTTGCCTATTACTCCAGATATCTCTTGACTTCCTACTTTTCCATTCCAATCCTCTGTGATGAAAAGGACATCTTCTTTTGGTGTTAGTTCTAGGTCTTAAAGTCTTCATAGCACCAGTCAACTTCAGATTCTTCAGCATTAGAGGTTGGGGCATAGACTTGGATTACTGTAATGTTGAATTTTTTGCCTTGGAAACAAACTGAGATCATTCTGTCATTTTTGAGACTGCACCCAAGTACTGCATTTTGGACTCTTGTTGACTATGCATGCTACTCCATTTCTTCTAAGGGATTCTTGCCCACAGTAGTAGATATAATGGTCATCTGAATTAAATTTGCCCATTCCTGTCCATTTTAGTTCACTGATTCCTAAGTTGTTGATGTTCACTCTTGCCATCTCCTGCTTGACCATGTCCAATTCATCTTGATTCATGGACCTAACATTCCAGGTTCCTATTCAATACTGTTCTTTACATCTTCAGACTAATTTCACCACCAGACACATCCACAACTAACTGTCATGTCTTCCTTGGCCCAGCCACTTCATTATTTCTGGAGCTATTAGTAATTTCCCTCTGCTCTTCCCCAGTAGCATATTGGATACCTTCCAACCTGCTGGGCTCATCTTCCAGTGTCTTTTTTTTTCTTTTGTCTCATTTATATTCTTCCTGGCGTTCTTGCAGCAATAATACTGAAGCAATTTGTCATTTCCTCCTCCAGTGGACCACATTTCTTCTCTATAATCTATCTTGGGTGGCTCTGCATGGAATGGCTCATTGCTTCATTGAGCTATGCAAGCCCCTTTGCCACAACAAGGTTGTGATTCATGTAGGGGAACCATGCACCAATTTACATACTCACAATCCCCTAGCATGAAATTTCTGTTCTTTCATATCCTTACCAACACTTGTTATTTTATGTCTTTTTAATAATCATTATTCTGACAGTGTGAAGTGATATCTCATTGTGTTTTTTTTTTAAGATTTTTTAAAATGTGGACCATTTTTTAAAAGTCTTTGTTGAAATTGTTATAATACTGCTTCTGTTTTATGTTTTGATTTTTTGGCCATGAGGTATGTGGATCTTAGCTCCCTGACTAGGAATTAAACCCACTGCCCCCTGAACTGAAAAACAAAGTTTTAACCACAGGACAACCAGGGAAGTCCCTTCACTGTGGTTTTGACTTGCATTTCCTTGATGATTAGTGATGTTGAAAATTTTTTATTTGCTGATGACCAAATATCTATTCAGATCCTCTGCCCATTTTTTAAATCAGACTGTTTGTTGATGTTGTGTTGTATAAGTTCTTGGTATCTTTTGGATATTAATCCCTTATAACTCACATCATTTTACAAATATCTTCTCCCATTCTGTAGCTGATCCTTTTGTTGATAACATTTCTCTGTGCAAAAACTTCATAGTTTGATGTAATCCTATTTGCTTATTTTTGCTTTTGTTTCACCTGTGCTGGGAGGCATATAAAAAAATATTGTGAGGACCATTGGCAAAAATTGTACTGCTATTTTTTTCTAGAAGTTTTATGGCTTCCTTTGTGAATTTATTTTGTGAATGGTGTGATAGAGCAGTCCAGTGTGATTCTTTTGCATGTAGCTGTTCAATTTTCCCATTGCCATTTGTTGAAGAGTGTCTTTTCCCCATTGTATATTCTTGCCCTCTTTATCACAGATTAATTTTCCACATAAATGTGAGTTTGCTTCTGGAATCTCTAATTAGTTCCATTAATCTATGTGTCTGTACTTTTGTGCCAGTACTGTGTTGAATACTGTAGCTTTGTAGTAGAGTTTGACATCATGGAGTGCAATCCTCTCACTTTATTTTTCCTTCTCCAGATCGTTTTGGCTATTCAAGGTATTTTGTGTTTCCATATAAATTTCAGAATTATTTTTCCTAGCTCTGTGAAAAATCCCATTGGTATTTTGATAGGAATTGCATTGAATCTCTAGATTTCTTTGTATAGTATGGTCATTTAAACAATAGCCCTCCATTTTACAAATGAGTATATTTTCCCATGTTTGCATCATATATAGGTGTTTTTTGTTGTTGTTGTTGTTTTTTTTAATTCATGTCTTAGAGTTTTGGGAGTACAAGTATTTTATCTCTTTAATTGGATATGTTCCTAAGTATTTTGTTCTTTTTGATGTAATGGTAGATGGAATTGTTTTCTTAATTTTCCCTCTCCTTTTATTTAATTTTAATTTCTAATTGACATTTTACTGGAATGTGTTATAAATGAATTCTGGTTGATTTTGTCATTCACTAAATTTTAGAATTTTTGTTCAATATATTGGACACAATTTATAGTAGTAATTTAATATGTCACAATGCTAATTTGTGGATTATATATTAGGATAGAATAATGTTTTTTCAAATTAGACCACATACATATTAGAATTTCAGTCAAGGTCAGATCTATTGAGTTGGGGAGCATTGTTCTTTGTGACCCTTTTCATTATGATGCTGAATCCATTACATAGAACTACTCTGGAAGTACTTGTTAAACATTTGATAAAGCTAACAAAATGACTGAATATATATTTTTAATTACTACAAATTTGCACATTCTAGATTTCACTTTTCAGCTTCTGTTTTAATCTTAACATTACATGTATAAATTTTATATCTAGTCATAATTAGGTATAATTTGCCACCTTTTAAAATCATTTAATTTTATTAGAATATAGTTGACGTACAGTGTTCTGTTGGTTTAAGGCTTGCAGCTAAGTTATTCGGTAAAACAGATACATGTATGCTTTCTCTTTCAGATTCTTTTCTTTGAGGCATTCCAGTTCTGGAGCCTGCAGGCTGTTAGATGGCGCCTGGTCTTTGTGCCAAAATGGAGACCTTCAGTTGAGCTCAAGCCCATCACTATTTCCTGGGGCCTCTGCCGCCAGTGACCTTGGCCCTTCAAAGAGCCATAGCCAACTACGACCTCCCCAGGAGATGCTCCAGGACCCAGAGGCAAGTCTAACTCAGTCTCCTATGGAGTCACTACCTTGTGCTGGGTCCCAGTGCATGTGACTTCTCATGTGTGCCCTTCAAGAGTAGAATCTGTTTCTCCCAGTCCTTTTGGATTCCTGCACTCAAGCCCTGCTGGTCCTTAAAGCCAAATATTCTGGGATGATCTCCTCCCAGTGCCAGACACCCAGGCTGGGGAGACTGATGTGTGGCTCAGAACTCTCACTCTGGTGGGAGAAGCTCTACGATACAATTATTTTCCAATGTCTGCGTTGTCCACCCGGTGGGTATGGGACTTGATTCCATGAAAACGCCACCACTGTTGTCTCACAGTGGCTTCTTCTTTGCCTTTGGATGTAAAATATTTTTGGTTGATTCCAAGTTTTTTTTTTTTTTTTAATTTTTTAATGTATGGTTGTTCAGCATTTAGTTGTGATTTTGCTGTTTTTGTGAAAGGAGGTGAGCTCAAGTCCTTCTAATCTGCCACCTTGTCGGGAATCGAGCAGCTGCTTTTACTTCGGGTGCTTGCTGACTCTTTCCTCAGTGTGTCCCGGCCGTTATTCCCCTGATATGGGTTGTGCAGGTGTGGCAGCCAGTTCTTGCTCCCCAGAAGGCCGTGTTAGTGGTGGCGCTGCTTGAGCTCTCCCAGGACAGCAGGGTCAGTCCTCGGTGCTGCTCACAGGTTCCCTAGCAGAGGCAGTTGCCTGTACCCGCTCCCCGGAGCTTCTGTAGGTGGTGTCCTGTTTATAGAGAACACACACGCAGGGAAAGAAGCTCCTCGGGTGGTCTTGCCCTCTCCTCATGCCCACCTCTCTCCCCTCCCCTGCAACAAGGGCACCTTTGTACTCTGTGTGGGCACAGACCCCTCTAACTGTACCCTGACTGAAACACTGCAGCCTTGTCAGCCTGCCTCTGTGCAGCCAACCTGAGTGCTTTCCCTGAGTCTCATCTCGAAAGGCTAAGCTTCAGCGCCCAGCCCCTACCCATGCCCATGGGGGAAGATCTCAGGCTGGGGAGTGTGTGATGGGAGTGCAGGCCTATAGGTCAAGTGTTTTTATCATTACAGGGTGTTGTATTGTTGTTAAATGACTTTTTTCTACATATATTGAGATGATAATTTGATTTTTATATTTTATGCTATTAATGTGATATACTTATTGATTAACATATTTAATTATCCTTATATCCCAAGAAAAATAACCACTTTGTCATAGTGTATTATCCTTTTAATGTGTTGTTAACTTTAGTTTGCTAATATTTTATTGGAATTGTTGCATCTATAGTCATCTGAGATATTGGTATAGTTGTTTTTGAGATTTGGATCAAATACCTGGGACAGTTTGGATCTTCCTTCTTCCCAGCCCTGTAACTAAACCCAATTCAGTTTCCATCTGGCTCTGTTCTCTAGTTTGCTATTTGTCTCTTATTACCAAGATCTTTTATTGCAATGATTTTTTAGAGTTAGTAATAATATATTTATGTGAGTTTTTGGATGAATTTTCTCCCCACATTCTTCTACAGCTTTTGCTGTTTGTATTTCTCATCAGTGTCATCATTGTATCCATACTGTTCAGCAAGTAAAAAATCTGAAGTTCTGGCAGTATCCCTCACACCTTAGAAATCTTCTTAATGCCAAGTTTCTCTAGGCACTCCTGAAATCATCAGCATCAGAATGATTAAGTTTCTGAAACAAGCAGCAGAGGCTGGACAGCAATTAGATAGTGACTATTAATTTTATACACAAATATTTGTGGAGTCAGTAGTATAATTAAGACTGTTATGTAACAGTTAGAGGTGTTATATAACAGGCACATGTTGGGGAGCTGGGATGTGGACCCAGGTAGTCTAACTGTAGAGCCTGGCATCTCTATTATGTACCTAATGGTCTTGCTTCAGTTAGAGCTCTTTGAGGTTCTGTGGAATAGATGAATGGGGCAGTCTGACATCAATCTGAAGCACTTATATTTTTAGTGGATTTTTAGAAGTTTTGGTTAGCTTTTTATCAGGGAAAACATCATTTAATTAAATACAGTATCTATAGAAACCAGATTGTTATAATATTATTTCCTAATTTTATTCTGACTTGCAGAATCATTTCCATAAGAATGAACCTTATTGACGGAGTTCACTGATAATATTTATAGAAATCTGTGGTTCAACTCTGAGACATTTGATATCATCAATATGACTAATAGGAATAGAATTTCCTCTGGTAGAAATTGTCTTAATGGTGGTCTTGTTTATCAACCACAATCTATTGATTATCAGCTATGTATAGCTGCAGAATCTGGATTAGAAGAAAAGATAAAACATTAAAAAGTATAGTCCTCAGAAAAATTGCAATTGAGTTGGAATCATAGGGTATGTTGCCAAAAAAGTGCTCAAAAAGGGGGTTAATTTAAAATTGAGCCGTAACATCCATCTAAATTGGGTTTTGAAAAGCCTAATTCAGATAATCTGCACCAGAATTGTCACACCTGTCATTTAACACGCCCCAGGTAGTGTAATGGTGAGTGCACACTAGAAATACCTGAGATTCTGAATTAGAGTGGATCCTGAGTCAGTATTTTAAAGAAAATAAAATAATAAAACCTCCAATAAGGGTTTCTAAATAGTCCGTGTTAAGAATCATTATTCTGGAATATACATTCCAGGCATTAGAGAATGTCTCATCTTTGTATCCTCAGCACCTTGCAAAATATCACTGACAATATTTCTGAAGAGGAAGCCCTCATTTTCTCCTCTGGACTTATCTCACCTGTCCCTATTTCTAGTACCCTCCATTCTTTCCTAACTTGGGGGACTGTATCATTCCACACAGTATTAAACTTCAAAAACCTGGGAGTAACTGTACATTTTGTCCTTTCTTTTTTAGTACAAGTAAATCATGAAATTCTTTCCCATTTCCCTTGTGAATACTTCTAAAATCAGTCCGCTTTTTCTATCTAGCTTCCTATATGCCAATCAACAAGTTTCTCACCTTGACAATAGCCTCTTAATTGGTTCTTTCCTGTAGGTGTTCTACCAATAACCCATATTCCATCCAGGTTTTCCCTGAAATGCCAATCTCATCACACTGTTTTCTGCTTAAAAACGTTCAGCAGCTTCCAGTTACCTAACCCCATGTCATCTGGAGGGGGCTCCAGGCTATGGCCCTTTTTATCTTCAGTGTCATCTTCCACTTCATATTTAGCTACTTATCACCCTACCCCCAAGCCATACTGAACTCATAATCAGCTCCCTCCAGGTTCTTGCATGCACCCCTCAGCTTTCACACACTGTCCACTCTTGTAATTGTACTGTTGCCTCTTTTCCTTAACTCAGTATCATGGCAACCTCCTCTGGCCACTCAGTCTAGCTAGGTTATCGTATTGTAAGCTCCCACAATATATATATATTATTTCTTATATCAGAGAAATAATTCATTTCTCATTTCTATAATAAATAAATGTGGGAAAAATCATTTCTTATAGCACTTTATTGTAAATTCTTGTTAAATTTTCAATATTCCTACCCAGCAGTTCCATTAAGGAAGGTGCTTTTTATCTTAAATAAGGCTTTTTATTTTAAATAAGGCTCTACTTCTAACAGTTCAGTTGAATAGAGAATCAGTAAATATCTTAAATGACAAATGATGCAGTTAATTAGGATCTGAAAAGCTCTAGGTCAAAATGATGATGCTAGCTGGGAAAATGATTGTGGTAACAATACATAATAATCATGGAGACCATTGTTGAGAGCTGACAGTCTGGGCCCTATCTATTAAGTATATCATGTAGTCATCATTACCATCCTACTGTGCAGTTACTATTTTTTAAGGATGAGGAAACTGAAGCTTGGAAACATCACATAATTTGCACAGGGTTACACAGCTAGTAAGTAGTAAAGTCAGAAGCCAAATCTAAACAGCAGATTGCAGTTACTACGTGGCACATTGCTCTCATAAGGACTAGGTCAGTATCTATCAGATTTAGGAATTTTACAGATCAGTATAATTTTGCAATTAAAAAAGGAGGGATTAGAGTGCAGATAAAATGGTATCTAACCTAAGTTTATTAACAGTTTCACTATTTACAATAGTTATCAGCTATCCCATAATTTCACAAAAGGTCAGTTTTTCTTAAACAATTTGAGAAAACAGTCCTCAATATAGAAAATTGCTATTGTTACTCCAACCTTGGTACATTATATTTTGTCCTTATATCAGTGAATATATTTTACAAATAAACTTTAAAGACATGTTAGGGTCCTGAGATACTAAAAAACTGCTAGGATAAAGTAGTTTTGAAAAACTAAACCCATGCATCCAAGAAAACTCAAACTTTGAAAAACTTTTCACGAGTGTGCATTTTGGTAAATATTTTAATCCACTACTACTTACAATGTATCGTCAGGTGACTGAGTCCAGATTTAATCTTGAAAACATTCATGGCAGCAATAGAGAAACTGCCTAATTTATCATTACAATAAATGTGTTGAAGAAATGTTAAATCTAGCACACTTGACACTGGAGTATGCCTTTAAAAAATTTCTTTATAATAGATATGAACATGTGACGTGATCACTAATTATAGCAAATTATATTGGCTTTCCAGTTACATAGTAATGTTAAATTTTTAAAAATATGCTTATTTAAAATAATCTATTAAATAAAAATATTATTATATAGTATTGTTGATTATATACCAATTTATAGAAAACTGTATTGGTGCTTTGTGAATAATGACCCAACTTTAACATATAAAGAATTTGAGAATCAAGAAGTGCCCAAGACCTTGAAGTTATCAGACCTTCATATAAGGAACTTAAAATTTTCAGCAGTAGCCCAAAAGGTCAGAGATAACAAGCTTTTCATATCTAAAATTCTAAGGCCTCGTTGAGATATTGCGAAGAATAAATGTTAAAATACACACACATATTTTAAGTGTTATACTTGAGGAAGTAATGGGGCAACTGTGCAGCAATGGATAGTTGATTTTACTGTCTTAAATTGTTGTTTAGTACTGAGTCGTGTCTTAAGTAGAGGTGTTCTGAATGCGTTTGCAGGTAGAGGGAAGAAAGTCTGTAGAAAACGGAGACTGATTATGCTTGAGAAAGGAGGATTGATGAGGCGTGGTCCCTAGGGAAGAGGTGGGGATGGGATCAAGATGATTGATAGAGGAAATGAGGGTAGCAGGGAGTAAGAGGATTGATTGAGGGGATAAATTGGTTCAGAATGAAGCCAGATGTTCAAAAAGCAAATGTTATTCACCTTACCCTTTTTACTAGTTTCCCTGTTAAAATGCCTTGATCAGAAACAAGGAGTCAGCTTTTCCAGTAATCACCATCATTGGTAGCCCACAAACTACATTCCTCTCCTGTGTAGATATTCTTGCTCTCTTTTTTAGAGAGTTCCCAAAATGAAAAATAGGCTTACATTATATTAGATTCTACAGAATACCAGGCTCATTACTTAATAGGTGAGCATAGGAGGGCAGGTGGTAAGCTGGTCTAAATGTAAAAGGCATATACAAGTTAAAACATTCGGTATATTATATTTCACTGTGTCAGCTTTTATTTGCTATAACATAGCTATCAGCTAGGAGAGATAGTTGTGTTAATCACATGTATAACAGTTATGTGCATTTCATGTATTTCACTTGTTTCTTTCAAACTATTTTCCCACAGTCTTTAAAGAAGCATGGAAACATTATTTTTGTATAGAAAAAAATTTCTTACATAAGTCAAAAGTTTGTTTTAATAAGTTCCTAACTACCTTGATGGCAGAAGCACATGTGAGAAGGGTCAGAGTTATGCAAAGGAGTTGCAATTACATTTGTTTGTGAGTTGAGGTTGAAACTGTAAAAGCACTTTTGTAATGCCAGATTTTATTTTCACAATCTAGAATTCTCTCCACTGGAAAGCCTGCTTTCTTAAACTGTATGTATGACAGAGACCTCTGGTTCTTTGAACTGAATTTTAAATAATTAAATAATCAAAGCTGGTGACTTTAAATGATAAACTTTTATTCTGAATATACTGTTTTTGCACAAGATTTAACACAACATTTTCTGGGATTATAAATATTTTTATAACAGTAATATACAAATTTTTACAAAAATGTTTGTATCAGGCTAATTTCCACAAAAGTGTCAAGAGAACATAATAAAGGGGAGAAAGTATCTTTTGTTCACAAAGCCACTTGGCCTTTTTCATGGATGCACACTGAGCATTTCAATAAAAGCATCCCTAATAGAAATGATCCAACAACATACACCACAACAAAAAAGACAGCTCTGTCAGGTCACACTGTAGACTTAATTGGCATCTTTTCAAGACAGTATCCCATTAGTCTCAGAATTTCTTTGAGTTAATCTTGTGAATTAGAAATAAAGTAGATGAAACTGTTGGTAAAGGTTTTCGAAGACTTTAACATCCTGGAACTTTTTCAAGAAATCAAGAAACTTCATACCTTTGCTTTATTGATTTGTTCTTTACAGAAATGTACATGGAATAATAGCAGTATTAACATTCTGTGCTATGGGAAAACTACACAGGTTCTGGTTCCAGATAATTGTAACATATTTGAAACTGTGGGCAGGTGATACCATCATTCTACTGTATCCTCTGAGTCACAACATCCATTTTGTTTCCCTAGGTCAGCCTCTGTACCTCTAGACACTTTAATGTCAACTAACATGATTAATGGAATAGTTCAGAGTTTAAATTAAGACATAGAATTTAAGCTTTGGTGGAGAGAAAGATTTAAATGAGATGTAAAATACAAAAGAGCATCAAATAAGCAAGTAACACTTGGGTTGCAAAGGTCACTTAAAAGGGATACTGCCTATTTGAACCCAGTAAGGCCAGTTTTAAAGTTAATAAAAGGAATATTATAGGAAAACTTACAAATGGCAGCAACACTGTCTAGATTTTTCCAAGTTAAGCAATAATGCCTCAAGCATTAGAAACATGAAAAAAGATCATACTAAAATCTTATTAGACCCAGGACCTAAAAATCTCTTCAGTCAAACTTGCTAACTATGTCATGTTAAAAACCTGTTACAAATATGGACCACGATTGGTGTTTGGCAGTAATGCTGGTTGTTCAAATGAAGAAAATATAAACAAATCATTAATGCAAAATCCATTTCTGTTATTCAACTCCAATACAAGACTTATTTTGGTTTTGTTTTAGTGAAAACTACACAGCTGCGTGAGCATAGCAAAACATTAGGTAAGCAAAAGGAGTTCAAAAGCTTTTTTCTTGATCTCTTGTACTATTTAGTCTTGGAAAATTAATAGTATAACAGGCTGTGATTTAAGTTATTGTTCAACAATCAAAACTCAGAAAAATCCTAAAGTAAAAATAATAATTGGATGGGATGAGTGTTACGGTCTTTCAAAATGCATGAAGACTAGTATTAGGTAAGAGAACAATTTTTTGTCAGAGAGCATGTTCTTACCCAATTTATTAACATATATGTGGCTGTCATAATATATGTTTAATTTATAACAGAAAATAAAGGATCATGGCAAGACTCATGTACATAAATATATTTTGATGGCAAATGAAATCAAATAGGACCCTGCCAGGAGATGCCAAGTTTCACTGTGATGAACACAACAATGTAGTTGATGAAAACACACTTCAGTGACATTAGCCATGAAAATATATTTAATAGATTTTAAAGATAATTTTAAGGTAGTCTGTTGTATGCTGGAAGCAATTTGCTTGTTTTAATGTGCGTCGTTTATGTACACAAGCTAACATAACTATATTTCGATATCCCCTTCTCAACACTTTCATGATTTAAAATAGTCTAGCAAAAGTTAACAATAAGTTTTAAATATTTAATTAACAAATAACATGATTTAAACATATTGTTACTAGAGTGAGAAGTTCCATATTTTTTTAAATCACTTTGGTGTTTTCTAAAATGTCAATACCAGTTACAAATGAGACTACAAAATCACAACAATGTATTAGAAATGGTAACTGATGTCAACTCTTAGAACAATAGTTGGCAAAGTGATTCCATTTCCCCCTAACCCCGTTTTTAAATAAAAAAATATTTTAAATAAGGAAATGTACACAAGTGGTGCCTAGGGTATATTAGTGGCGAAGGGAATTACAAATGTGTGCAAAGCTAAAAACAAAACAAATATATCTTTTAAACTATGCTAAAGAATTGGTTATATCTTTGATATATGAAGCATATTAAAGCATACTGGATAATGTTAATAAGATTTTTACTTAAAAATGATATATAAGAAAATTTCCAGCATAGACACATACCAGTTTCTGGCATGTTTGAAAAAAGAACAAATATCTGCATACTTCCAGCCTTCAGCAGAATTATTCCCTATAATTGTTACACATTCATTGTTTTTATCCTTTCTTCAAATACTGTTTAACCCTGAAAATAATCTTTAAAAGCATAAATAAATTCTACCATATTACTCTATAATGAAATATCTGATTTAATACACTAACCATTTTCACTAATGAGGTTGTATAAAAACAATTTTGATTATTCACAATCAAGTATTCATGTGCATACATAGAGATTCAAGGTTTCCTATTTGTTCAGATTATTGTAAAACCCTCATCAAACTGTATGGAAATTTTGGTCAAGTGCTCATATCATTTAAAACGGAGGCAACAAAAGCAGCAGCGAGTTTGGGATTGTACGTGCTACTATTCCAGCGAACAGAGAGGAAACCTAGGATGTCTCTTCACTGAGAACATATATGTACTCTTCAAAAAATAAATGTGTCAAATCTGATTTATGTACTTAAAATATCTGTACATAGGTTTTCAGGCAAAAGCACGAATCTGTATAAAATCCATTAATTCCCATTTCACCATTTACCTAATCCAATCATTCAGCATTTACATTGCACAGTATATTCAGAGTAGTTTAAAGACATTTTAAAAGATGACTTAAGTGCATTACACTGCAAGGTTCAGATTCTTACATAACAATAATGTCACTCAGTTAACTTTTCAATGGACTATACTCTACAGTAAGAGAGAAACAAACCGAAAGTTAAAATAGCAGCAGCATCATGCAAAATACCCTTGGTAACCAAAGTTCATTTATCACAAGAAAAAACATTTCCCCTCCCCCCAAGAAGCTTTTCTTAGAGCATTTTGAAGTTTCTGGCTAGCACTACGGAACTTTACTGTGAACAAAAAGGACATTACATCAAAGCATTTATTAAGGGCTCACATATATGAGGACATATGAAGCATATTAATTCTACCCTCAAGCACCTTTAATTTCTTAGTTATTATTTTCAAACAACCAATCCATTATACCCACCAAAACTTGGCCATCATTTGTGTTATATTTCTGGCAGAGAAGCCATTCTTCATAAGGCATTTTATTCATGGCATTTTTTTTTTTGTAGAAAATAAGCCATTATTTGTATTTTGTCAGATTATACCAATGTTAATTCTTTCTCCCTCTGTATATATTTCCAATAATAACTACTCAAAGCAGGAAATAATTTTTAACAGAAGAATAAGTGAAGGAAAAAAAAGCAACTCTTCCCCAAGAGATTTTCTTGGTAAAAGAACAAGGATTGCAGCAAGTCAAAATCAAGACAATTTGCATGATCCATAAACAACTGTGTGGGGAGCCCTTTAACATGTAATCACCAACAACGCAACAACAAATTTTCAAATTTTCCAATAGAGCATGTATAGAATTCTGCTTCGATGTTATACATAGATGATGCAGCATTCACACAAGTTGAAGGATCTGACACCCTGACATGCAGCCAGTGGGTGCCTTAAGAGTCTGCGTCTTAGATGGATGCCATGGGGTGGGCCCAGCTAGTGGTCTGCTGAGTTTGCAGTTGACCCTATTTTAATGCAGTTGAGGGCTCCTGTTTCAGCAGGGTCTGGAGTTTAATCTGCAGATTTGGTTTGAGAAGGTCATAACTGGTGGTGTCTGCTGCCAGATAAAAGCCAAAGTAGCACACACTGGATGCCGATGATGGACCACAGGGAGGGGTTTAATCCAGAGACTCCACCACAGTCGGTATAATCCTCCTGTTGGAAAGAAAAGCGAAAAGAAAGCTCCTGAAAAATATTTCGTAAGACATCTTTCCAAGTACCCTATGCTTAGTCCACTTACCTTAAAATGCTGCTTTGCTTTGAATCCAGATAAATTACATTGTCCTATATTTTACTATTCAACAATTTTGGATTAATCAATTTTCCCAGGACCATTTGAAGAATGCCTTACATTTTTAGTTGTAGAGTCTGATGATTATTAAAGGAAATACTTTAATAATAAATGCTGAGTTGAGTGATACACCAATTTCTAAAGTAAAAGAAAACCCTTACTTTCACAGTGTCAAGCATCCTCACATATTTATAAATATAAGATATAAAAATGTAACAGTCTGTTTTATAATTCCAAAGAATTAAGATATTAGCAATTATGCTCTATAAGGCAAAGTTTGAGACTGGTAGAATAAATAAATAAATTTGAAAAATGAGCATTTATTTTCCATATCCAGTATCAAAGGTTGTACATGTAGCATCTGGACCTTCATCAAGAATTAAACAAACAATAATGTAGTTGAACCCTCAAGGAAGGGCACTTGGAAAACTTATATCCAAAATAAAGAGCTGAGCTAGCAAGAGAGATTTGTTCTGTTTAGAGAACCATGAAATATAAGCTATCAATTTGCTCATTTGGATCCCCTATTGTCTACTGGTGGATCATTAGATTCCTTGTTAACACAAAATTACTTTTATTCCTAGGTTCTGTATTCTGTAATATTTTTTGCATCCTTTGATTCCTTTATGAATTGCATTTAAAAAAAACTTCCTATCTTAAGAGGTAAAATGACTAGGCATAAGATAAGCTACAAGGATATATTATACAACATGGGGAATGTAGCAATATTTTATAACTATAAATGGGATAAAAACCTTTAAAAATTGTGAATCACTATATTTTACACCTGGAACTTTAATATTATAGGTCAATTATACTTCAATTAAAAAAAAAACTCCACAAGAAAATCCCTTATCTCATTGTTTTCCTAAACATCTTTTAAGAATTCACTAATCCAAGGTTCATCTGTTATAATAGTCAGAATAACAGGTTATGAAAGAATATAGTAAGAATATTTTTACAAAGACTCTGAACTCCCAGACACTAAAACAATGGCTCTTTTTGCTCAGTAGCATTTAATACAGTGCCTGTCACTGAGCATATAAAATTTCTTCTTGAATTGTATTTTAAGGCAGTAGAAGTCTGTTAAAGGTAAATCTGAAGAAAAATAATCCATTAAAGAACATTTTGTTTTTCACATCTCAGAGGTGGGATTCCTGGATCGTATAGTAATTATATTTTTAATTTTCTGAGGAACCTCAATATTGTTTTCCATAGTGGCTGCACCAGTTCACACTCCCACCAACAAAGTGTAAAGATAGTCCACAGCCTTGCCAGCATTTATCTCTTGTCATTTTGATAATAGCCATTCTAACAGGTGTGAGGAGATACTCGTGGTTTTGACTTGTATTGTTCTGATGTTTGGTGACGTTATCTTTTCATGTACTATTGCCATCTGTATATCTTCTTTGTAAAAATGCTTATTGAGATCCTTTGCTAATTTTAAAATCAGATTATTCCTTTGATATTGAGTTATTTGAGTTCTTTATAGATTTTGGAGACTGGCCCCTTATCATGTACACGAATTGCACATTCCCTCCCATTCTATGCGCTACCTTCTAGTTCTGTTGTTTTCCTTTGCTGTGCAGGAAATTTTAAGTTTGATGTTATCCCACTTTTTTGTTGTTGCCTTTGTTTTTCCATGGTGACAAGTCCAAACAGTCATTACCAAAACCAGTGCCAAGAAGATTACTCCCTGTGTTTTCTCCTAGATTTATTATGGTTTCAGGTCTTCAAGTCATTAATCCATTTTGAGTTGATTTTTGTGTATGGTGTTAAGATAGTGGTCCAGTTTCATTCTTCTGCATATGGCTGTTCAGTTTTCCTGTTAGTGCAGCTGCTTAATATAGTAAACAGCTATACATACATATAGTAAACATAATATAGTAAACAGCTATATATACATCAAATCAAGATGTATCATGCATCCAACTTTCTCCTTCAAGATTGCTTTGGATATTTGGGTCTTCTATAGTTTCATATATATATTTTAGGATTGTTCTAATTCTGTGAAAAATGTCATTGAAATTTTGATGGTGATTGCATGGAATCTGTGAATTACTTTGGGTGGTACGGACATTTTAACAGTTCTTCTAATCTCTGAGCTCTGAATATCTTCCATTTATTTCTTTCATCTCTGCCTTACAGTTTTCAATATATAGGTCTTTCACTTCCTTGGTTAAAATTATTCTTATTCATTTTGATGCAATTTTAAGTGGAATTACTTTCTTAATTTCTCTGAGAGTTCATTATTATTATACAGAAATACAAATGTTCTTTGTACATTAATTTTATATTTTGTATTTTTACTGAATTTATTAACTCAGTTTCTTGGTTGAGTCTTTAAGACCTTCTATATATAATATCATGTAGTCTATAAATAATGCCTTTATTATGTTGATACACATTCCCTTTATATCCACTATTTTGAGAGTTATCATAAACGGGTGTTGAATTTTTGCTGAATGCTTTTTCTGCATCTGTTAAGATGATCATATGATTTTTAGCCTTCATTCTGTTAATGTGTATATCACATCAGTTGATTTTGTGGTTTGTGAACAATCATTGCATTCCAGGAATAAATCCCACTTGATCATGGCGTATGACCTTTTTAAAGTATTGTTGAATTAATTTGATAATGTTGAGGATTTTTCATCTATTTTCATCAAGGATATTGACTTGCAGTTTTCTTATAGTGCTCTTGTCTGGTTTTGGTATCATGGTAATAAGACTGGCTTTGTAAAAATGAATTAGGAAGTATTCATTTCTCTCTTATTTTTTGGGAGTTTAGAAGGGACAGGTATTAATTGTTCTTTGAATGTATGGTAGAATTCACAAGTGAGGCCATCTGGTTGTGGACTTTGTTGGAAGGTTTTTGATAACTGATTCAATCTGCTTACTAGTAACTGGTCTGTTTAGATTTTCTATTCCTGCATGAATGGGTCTTGATAGGTTGTATGTTTCTAAAAAATTATCAATTTCTTCTAGGTAGTTGGATTTTTTTTTGCAATTTTAAATTGTATTATTATTTCTTCCTTTGTCTGTTAATATTTGCTTTATATATTTAGGTGCTTCTATGTTGGACAAGGAAATGGCAATCCACTCCAGTACTATTGCCTGGAAAATCCCATGGACAGAGTAGCCTGGTAGGCTACAGTATACGGGGTCGCAAAGAGTCCGACACGACTGAGCGACTTCACTTTCACTTTCACTTTATGTTGGGTACATAAACATTTACAAAATGTTTATATCCTTTTGTTAGATTGACTCTTTTTTTATTATGTGATGATCATGATGTCTCTTACTACAGTTTTTGTATTAAAGCCTATTTTATCTACGTATATACCTATCCAGCTTTCTTCTGGTTTCTATTTGTATGGAATATCTTTTTCCATTTCAGTCTGTGAATGTCTGTAAAGTTGAAATGGGACTCTATAGTTATTATAACTGTTATAAATATAACATGTTTATTTAAACCTCATAATATTTATTGCTATATATACAATAAGTTATAACATCTTACCAACTTATTTTGAGACTTAAGTTCAAATGTATTCTAAAACTCTACTCTTTTCTTCATGTTCTATGCTTTTGATTTCACAATTGACATATTTTTAGTCTGTGTAACCATTGATTATTGTATGATAGCTATTTTTACTATATTTGTTTATCTGATTAACCACTGTCATTACAATATTAGATTATTCTGAATTTATCTATTTTTACCAGTGAGATTTATACTTTGATATGTTTTCCTGTTACTAATTAGTGCTGTTTTCTTTCAGTTTAAAGGAGTGCCTTTAACATTTCTTGTAAGGTCAGTCTAGTGGTAATGAACTCCAGTATTCGCTTGTCTACAACTCTTTATTTATCCTTCGAATTGGAAGGACAGTTTACTAGATAAGAGTATTTTTGGTTGGTAGGTTTTTTCTCAGTACTTTACATACATCATGCTACTCACATCAGGCTTGCACATTTTGGTGGACAGATATTGGTAGCCTTAAAGGTCTCTTTGTTTGTAACAAGTTTTCTTGCTTCTTTTAAGATTCTCTCCTTATTATTTAAAAAATTTTTAATATTTATATTAGAATATAGTTGATACACATTGTCATGTCAGTTTCAGGTGTACTGCGAAGTGATTCATTTATACATAGACATATATCTACTTTTTGGGATTATTTTCTTACATAGCTTATTATAGAGTGTTGAGTGGTGTTTCCTATGGTTTACAGTAGATCCTTGTTGATTATCTATTGTAGGTATATTAGTGTGTATATGTTAATCCCAATCCCAAAATGTATACCTCCCTGACATTTCCCTTTCGGTAACCATAAGTTTGTTTTTGATGTCTGTGAATCTGTTTCTGTTTTGTAAATAAGTTCATTTGTATATAATATTTTTAAATTCCACATGTAAGTGATATCATATGCTATTTGTCTTTGTCACTTACTTCACTTAGTGTGATAATCTCTAAATCCATCCATGATATTGCTGCAAATGGCAATATTTTGTTCTTTAATGGCCAAATAATACTCTGTTGCATATATGTACCACATGTTCTGATTGGTGCAAGGTGACACCTCATTATAGTTCTGATTTCAATTTCTCTAGTGATTAGTGATGTTGAGCATCTTTTCATGTGCTTTTTGGCCATGTATGTTTTATTTACTTATAATTAATTTTTATTAGTGTATAGATGATTTGCAACATTGTTGGTTTTCTCTATATAGCAAAGTGAATCAGTTATATGTGTGTATAGATAGATAGATAGATTCTTTTCCCATGTAGGTCATTACATTTTATTGAAAAGAGTTCACTGTGCAAACAGGTTTCTATAAATTATTATAGTATATAATAATATTTTAACGTTTAAATTATTTTATATAGTCAGTATATGTCATTCCCAGTCTCCCAATTCACCCCTCCTGCCCCCCTTTTCCCCCTTAATAACCATAAGTTTGTTTTCTATATCTGTAACTCTGTTTTTGCTTTGTAAATAGGTTCATTTGTACCATATTTTAGATCGCACATGTCATCTGCATGTCTTTGGAGAAATTTAGATCTTCTGCCCATTTTTGATTGCATTGTTTATTGATACTGAGCTGCATGAGCTATTTGCATGTCTTGGAGGGTAATCCCTTGCCAGTTGGTTCACTGCAAGTGTTTTCTCCCATTGTGTGGACTGTCTTTTCATTTTGTTTGTGATTCCCTTTGCTGTGAAAAAATTATTGAGTTTAAGTAGGTTCCATTTGTTTGTGTTCATGTTCATTACTCTAGGAGGCTGATCCAAAAAGATAGTGCTGTGATTTATGTCAAAGAGTATTCTGCCTGTGTTCTCCTCTAAGAGTTTTATAGTATCTGGTTTTACAATTAGGTCTTGAATCCATTTTGAGTCTATTTTTGTGTGTGGTATTAGAGAATGTTCTAGTTTCTTTCTTTCACACATGTAGCTGTCCAGTGTTCCCAGCACCATTTGTTGAAGAGGCTGTCTTGTCTTCTTTGTCATAGATTTACCAGAGATTGTCTTGCCACCTTTGTCATAGATTTTTTCTTGAAAATTTAGAGACCCATACAAAGACACATTAATTAAAACATATTAGAAATAAAACACTGTGTAAATTTAAGGTGTACATGTTAATTTGACAATTTATGTACTGTAATATAATTGCTATTGTAGTGATAATTAGCACCTCTATCATATTACATAAATATCTTTTTTTTAGTAGTTGGAATAATTCATTTATTAGTCTCTTAGCAAGTTTGATGACTAGAGTAGTTTTCTATATTCAGTGTACTGTGCATTAGCTCTCTAGAGCTTATTTACTACCTGTTTTAAGATTTACCCTTGAACAACATCTGTCTTATCCCCTACCCCCTATTCCATGGTAACCACCATTTATTCTGTTTTTATGAGTTTGGCTGTTTAGATTTTACACACAGTACTTGTCTTTCTTATTTAGCATAATATGCCCAAAGTCCACCCATGCTGCTGCAAATGGCAGTTTGCACTTTCTCGTGGCTGAAAAATATTTTGTTGTGTGCCTATATGCACACATAAGCATAAATTCCACCTCTTGTTTGTCTGTTCACTGGTTTACGGACATCTAGGTTGTCTCCATATCTTCTTGACCATTGGGAATAATGCTACACTGAATGTGGAGTATGGTTATTGCCTCAAAATCCTGTTTTCATGTCTTTTGCATATATACCCAGAAATAGAATTGATGGATCATAATACTAGATTTATTTTTATCTGAGGAACCTCCAAATTGGTACCACCAATTTACATTTCAACCAACAGTATTTAAATGTTCCCTTTTATTCGTATCTCACCAATACCTATTGTCTCTCATCTTCATGATGATATCCATTCCAACAGGTGTGAGGTGGCAGGTCACTGTAGTCTTGTGTTTCCTTGAAGAAAGGTCTATTTAGTTTTCTGCCTGTTTGTTAGCTGGATTATTTTGTTTTTGAGTTTTTTATATATTTTGGAGATAAAATCCCTTATCTGATACATGGTTTGCAAATTTTTTCTTGAAATCTGTTGCTTTTTCATCTGGTCAGGTGTTGATTTTGCTGTGGAGAAGCATTCGAGTTTGATGTAGTCCCATTTGCTTATTTTTGCTTTTACTGCATGTACTTTTGGTGTTACATCCAAAAAATCACTGCCAATAACAATGTTGAGGAGCTTCCTATGTTTCTACTAAGTTTTATAGTTATTAGGCTTTATGTTTAAATCTGTTATCCATTTTGAGTTAGTTTTTGTGAGTGGTGTAAGATAGGAGTCCAGTTTCACTGTTCTGCATGTGTTTATCCATCTCCCCATCATCATTTGTTAAAGAGGCTATTATTTCCCATTGGGTGTTCCTGGCTCCATTAGCAAATATTAGTTGACAGTGTATGCAAGGATTTAATTCTGGTCTGTTCTGTTGGTCTCTGTCCATTTTTATGCCTTTAAAGGTACTACCATACCTTTAAAAATAATTTATTATTACTATAGCTTTGTAGTACAGTCAAAAACAGGACCCGATACCTCTGGCTTTGTTATTTTTTCTGAGAAATGCTTTGACTATTTGCAGACTTTGTCACTTCATATAAATTTTGAGATTTTTTTTTCTATTTCTGTAAAGAATACCATTGGTATTTTGACGGAGATTGTGTTGAATCTACAGTTGACTTTGAGTAGTATAGATATTATAACTATCAATTCTTATGATCAATTAATATGGGATGTCTTTCCATCTGTTTGTGTTGGCTTCAATTTCTTTCAGGAAAGTCTTGTAGTTTTAATTTAATAGAGAACTTTCATTTTGTTGGTTAAAGTTATTTACAGATAGTTCATTGTTTTCGATGGCATTGCGAATGTGACAGTTTTAGATACTTCATCTTTAGTGTACAGAAATACAACTGATTTTTGTATGTTGGCTTTAGACCCTGAAATTTAATAAAATTGTTGATTAGTGAGAGTTTTTGGGGGTAGTTTTTATATACAGAATCGTATCATGCGCTAATAATGACAGTTTTACCTCTTCCTTCACTATGAATTTGGAGGTATTTCCTCTTCCTTACTTGGTTTGCATGTTATTAGGATACCTCTTATCTGGAACTCTCTAGGCTTCCTAGATTTGGATAGCTGTTTCTTTTCTCAGGTTAGGAAAGTTTTCAATCATTATTTCTTCAAACAGTTTTCTACCCGTGTCTGCCTTTCTTTTCCTTCTGGGACAGTAGAATGTGAATTTCAGTCTACTTGATGTTGTCTTGTAAGTTGCTTTAGCTTCACTTTCTTTATTCTTTTGGTTCCTGATGGAATGAATCTCTGCTCTGTTTGTGAGTTTACTGATACTTTCTTCCACTTCTTCTAGTCTGCTATTTGAACTCCTCTCTATTGGCCTTTTCAGTTTAGTTACTGTATTTATCAGCTCTGTGACATTTGTTTGATACTTTCTTGTATATTCTTTGCATATTCTTTGCTGAAATTCTCAGTTCATGCATTCTTTTCCTGGTATGGTGACCATCCTTATGACCATATTTTGAACTCTTCCTCATGTCAGTCTCTCTTCTCTGTATCATTAAGGTCTGTTTGTGGAGTTCTTTTTCTTTTAAAACATATTTTTCTGTCTCTTCACTTTCCTTGACACCCTGTGTTGTGGTTTCCCTTTGGATCCTAGTAGTTGAGGGTGTGCTAACATCTGTCAGTATTCCAGTGGGGAAGATCTCGGTCAGCACTCAGAAACAGGCTGATTGGAGGCTGGATCCTCAGGCAGCAGCTTCCAAAGTATATGAAAGCACCTCTTTCAGGGAAAGACTGCAGGATGGGCATTTTTGCCTGCTCCCTCTGTGCTGAATTCTGAGGGGACAGGCATTTGAGAACTATTTGTTTGCCATGGTCCTTTGATGGACGTGAACGCAAGCCCTGCCGGCTCTCAGAGCCAAGTGAAAAAAGGGTGTGTCCTTTGGGAAGCTACTTCAAAAGTCAAGGTGCCAGATGGGATCACAAGCTTCTTTTAGGAAGATACCACTGACCTGGAGTGAGTCAGAGGGTCAGTGGGCATAGTCTACCCCTTTGCCTCTCTCCAGGGAGTCGTGAGGTAAGTCCCTAAATGTGAGCTAAATTAGAAGCCTTACTTGCAGGCAATCTTTTAAAGTATGCAAATAGCCTCCCTAAAGGAAAGGTTGGGAGAAGTGCGTTTCTCTCTGCTCCCTCTTCTGAGCTTTGGAAGGATAGCCACAGGGAGTCCTTGCAAATTTGTTAAAAATTGTTTCTTTGTATTTGTAGTCTTGTGTGTCTTATGGACACAAGCCCTATTAGGCTTTCAAAGCTAGAAGTTTTGGGGACCCATCCCTCAGGTTAGAGTCTTAAAAGTTGGGGTGGAGAGAAGTTGTTGTACAAAAATATAATGATTCCATCGCTTAGCCATAAAAAGAAAACCAAGTAAAGTAAATCAGAAAGAGGAAAACAATTATCTTATATTGATGCATATATAAGGAATCTATAAAAAGGGTACCAATGAACCTGTTTTCAGAGCAGATAGAGATGCAGAATGGATGTGAGGATACAATGGAGGAAGGAGAGGGTGGGATGAATTGAGAGAGTAGCACTGACATATGCACTATTATGTGTAAAATAGATGACTGATGGGAAGCTGTACCGCACAGGGAGCTCAGCTCGGTGCTCTGTGATGACCCAGATGGGTAAGATGGGGGCAGGGGTGAGTGAGGCTCAGAGGGAGGAGGGGATATACATATATTTATAGCTGATTCATGTTGCTGCACAGCTGAAACGAACACCACTGTAAAGCAATTATCCTCCAATTAAACATAACAATTTTAAAAATAAAAAAAAAAAAATTGGGATGTTAGATGTTCAACCTAAACCCTGCACTGCTCAGGTCGAAACTGGAAGTTGTGAGTTCCTTTCTGATTGTATGTTGCTGTGCCGAGTGTGTGGTTTATGGAGACAATGTTCCTCAGCTTTTCCTACTCATTTGGATGTGTATTACATTCACTCAGTGCATAAGAGTTGCTCATCTACTTGCTACATTTCTCTCAGAGGGTATTGCTCTTTTTATAGCTGTAGGTTTGTTAGGTCTGTGAGTTAAGGTGAGTTTTAAGTCACCATCTTGGACCAGAAACTCAGTAACTCACGCTTCTAAACCTTTACCCCTGAATGCGCCTCTGAGCTCCACATGCATTGGGCACTATCACCTCTCCTTTTGATTCTCAGAAATAACTTAAACTTGCCCCTAAATATTATTTTTCTGAATGATATTTCTAGGAGTAATGAAGCAGGTCAAAGACAACACATCATCTGTGAGTCTTCCTTTTTTCAAATCGAATCTATCAGCCTGTCCTCTTAATATATCCCCAGACCTACTACTTACTATGTCATGTCCAGGTTACTATTACTTCTGGCCTACCCTCTTGCAAAAGCGGCCTCCCTTGACTCACTGCTTCTATTCTTGCTCTTTAACAATTGTCTCTCCAAAAAGCTGCCTTCTTAAAACCAAATCCTTTCATGCCCTTCTTGAAATTTCTCAGAACAAAATCCAAATTTCTTATAAAGGCGTACAAAGCCTTATGTGATGTGCAGCTTGGCTGCCTCTCCATCTTCGTCCTCCTCTATTCCTCCCCGCTTCACATTGCTCCAATAACACTAACTTTCTCTGCAACAGGTAAAGGTATTTGTTATCTTAGGACCTTTGCATTTCCTCTTCTCTTTGTTCAAATACCCTTCCCTCTAGGTAGATTAACCAGGTGAAAAAAACAGGATGCTGAATTACATGTGAATTTGAGATAAAAATTTACATTTTAGTATAAATGTATCTTAATAATCTCAGGCATATAATAGTGGCCTGACACACAGTAGGTGTACTACAAGTACTTGATAAATGAGTACTCGTACTCAAATAAAGCAGTCGTTGGTTGATTAGTTAGGAACACTATAAACATAAAATAACAACTTAAAGGCTTAATTGTCACTTCACTAGGAGAGCTTCCCAGTTCTGGTTACGTATTAATTTGATAGAATGCAAAATTAGCAAACATACGAGACCCGTTGACGTATTAACGCAAAATACATCTGTATGTTCTAGAAATATTATGGAAAGAAAAATATTCTTTCTGGCTCTGCTGCCATTGTTTTTATTTTTATATTTCCAATGTTTTTTTGAGGGGGGGCGGTTAATTTCCTCTGTGTGATGATGAGATATGTCTGTTCAGTCTGGGAGGTGGTAGTTCAGATAACTTATTTGGAGTCCCTGAAGTCTGCATGTTGATCCACACTGAAAAATCTGTCCCTTCAGTTTCCTGATCATGTTTTCTCAAATGTTTTGCATGGGCAACCACATATACCAAGACTTGAAATTATTATATGAAAATAAATTATGAGATACGTTCTAAAAACATTCTAAATCACAAATGCATAGATGTGGGAGAAACCTCAGCATTTTTTTTTTCCCTATCTTAGAGAGACCAAAATCCCACTAAAACACCATAACCAGATAAATCAGTCTGATTTTTAAAGGTTAGTGGAGTAGATAACAGACTGGTACCTTGTTTCAGCTTTTAACTGTAAAGGAATAAAGTGCCAAAATTATTTACATATATTTTAAGATATGAAAGAATAATTTTAATTTCCTTCTAGGGACCTGTCTCAAAATACTCTTAGTAAAGATAACAACTAAGAATCCCTCATTCTTTTTTTTTTCTGTCCCATTACTACTCAAGGAAAAAACATTTAAACCATGTTCTTGCCCTGAGGCTTGCTTTTTCATGATTTTGCCCCAAGGTTTACTTTTTAAGACCAGATATACCAGTAAGTAAAAATCTCTTCATTTTCCTCTTGTTAGACAAGTATTACTTAACTCTTCCTTTCTTTCCCCACCCAGAACCTGGGGTGACTGACTGCAAAGAGTCAGAGCTCACTGTGTGTGTATACTTGGTAGCGTGCGACACTATGGACTGCAGCCTGCCAGGCTCCTCTGTCCATGGGATTTTCCTGGCAAGAAAACTGGAGTGGCTTCCCATTTCCTCCTCCAGGGAGTAAAGCTCAAATCACTGGTAAAAAGCATCCACTAAATAAGAGCTATCTGGAATTTAGATAGCTCTATACTTACGGAGAAGGCAATGGCACCCCACTCCAGTACTCTTGCCTGGAAAATCCCATGGACGGAAGAGCCTGGTAGGCTGCAGTCCATGTGGTGGCTTAGAGTCGGACACAACTTCAGTTTCACTTTTCACTTGCATGCATCGGAGAAGGCAATGGCACCCCACTTTAGAGTTCTTGCCTGGAGAATCCCAGGGATGGGGAGCCAGGTGGGCTGCTGTCTATGCGGTCGCACAGAGTCGGACACAACTGAAGCGACTTAGCAGCAGCATACTTACATCACCCATAGCAGCTTCAAAGAAAATGCATATATTTAAAATTATTTACGCAGGTAGATACCACATATAACTCTCTTAATAAGAATAAGGTCCCTAACAAATCATTTCCTACATAGCACCTTAATACATTTAACCACATTCAATCATGAGGTAGGTTTAATGTATGTGTATGTATACACACATATTTATTCTACATATTCATTTTTCGTGTTCTCAATAACATGTATTTACCAATGATGTTTGCATAAAATAATGAACTTCCTCAATAGTACATGTTATTGATTTGCTCTGTTTTTCTTTACCACTTAAATTCAAAAGCATTATTTTATTATCCCAGAACATTCGGACACTCCCTCTGCTATTCCACTTTTCTCTCCTTCTGATGAACTCACTCTTCAGTAATGGCCACATCTCCATCTAGTGGTTTCCTAACCAAAGACTACCTGGACAGCAATGCAGAAAGAAAGAACATAACAAATGCTGTCTAGTTAACAACATTCAGGATTCCAAAACATCAAAAAAGAAAAGAAAAAATGTAATGGAACTCTGACTATAAACTCAGGCCCTAAAATATCTATTCAGTCGTACTGAGTATGTAATTCAGAAATTTGTCAGAAAATAACAAATAATGATAATCCTAGCCTAATGTAAATAATATTAAGTAAAATTAACTTAAGAAATTAGAAGCACTTAGTGATACTAAAATATTTCACTAAGAACATCAATATCTAAAGAAATGCTGTTTAGACAATATCCATTTATATAGAAAGGCAAAAATTAGGATAATGAGCTTAGAAGGTACTGAATAATGCTTGATAAAACTGAAATATTTCATTAATTTTATGTTAGCAACTTTTGAAACAAAACTTATGACCATCTCTAATAATTGTCCTTAGGGTATTTCTCTTAAGTAAAAGAAAGACATCATGAAGAATGTATACTTTTTTTCCACATTGACTTAACCTTGAGTAAAACCTTAAGAAACATTTCCAGGCAAGAATACTGGAGTGGGGTGCCATTCCCTTCTCCAGGGTATTGTCCCGTAAGAGACATTATTAATTTTTAACTTAATATAGGAAACTGATATGCTCTATTCAGGATTAGATACGTGTAATATTTGAACATTGTTATTTACAAAACAACATTACTACTGGCATTTTAATAACCTGGTTTCAGGACATTTATTGTAGTGGACTTAGGGATATGGATTACTTTTTAAAATTTCAAGCCAAACACAAAAACAAAGAAAAATTCGAGAAAGTGACTGACCATCCACAGCACATGAAAACTTGCAGAAAAATGAAGATAGGAGCTGACATCATGGTACAGGCACAACTCGTTGTGCATATAAGTTGATCCTATTAATAACGGGCAAAGTAGCAAGTACAGGAAAAGGAAAGAAAACACAGAAAAGAAGACATACAAGATGAGATTTCATGCAATTTGCTGGCAGTGAGCAGTTTATGTGAGCCTCCATTCAGAGCAGATTCACAGTGACCATTGCATAAGCATTACCAAAATACTCCAGTGCTAAAAAAACACAAGACATTATTAGCACATTAAGCTACTGAGCAAGAGTTGTACTTTCACACACAATCCATTTTACAACTTATAGGAACTTTAATATTGGAAATTTCTGTCTTTGTAAAATCTTCTTCTTGTGATCAAAAAATACAGTTTCCAACGGTGAAAATACTTTGGGTAATAGGTTTTTATATGATGTTGGAAGTGCACCTGAGTAAATTTAATCTGTCTTTGGTGACAAACAGTTGACAAGTGAAGTTTCCCTAATGAGTGACACTAGCCTTGGGTCCAAAAATAACATTCTTTGGGGGATAATTTGACACGGCAAAACTCCTTACGGTAGAGTAGACAGAACAAGAGAGTCCTCGTATCTGGGTCTTACTTAAGCCTCACTGTAAAAGAGGAAAAGGTCAAATAGCTCTAACTTTGAATCAGTTTTCCCCTTCAAAGACGAACTGATCAACAGTCCTTATGCAGGTAAAAGGATTTAGTGGCTAAAACATTTTGGGTTTTCACCCTTATTCCCCATCACCAATTTTACTTCTCTGCTCTGCTTCTAATCTGTATTATCTACTTGCATAATATGTAACTATGGAAATTCTTATTCTTTTCTGAAACAAATGTGATTATGTGTATTTGAGTAAATAAGTACACAATAGGTAAATCAGTTCTAAATAAATAACTTCTAGAAATGCACATTACTGAATAAATGATCTGACGTATTTTTAGAATAAGCAATTCCTAAGATGATAATGCTTTCTTTGCAAACCTTCATACAAAGAGACATGAAGACTGGAGAAATGAGAAATATTAAAGAAGTGTAGTTTTTATAAGTAGTGAGCATCTTTTATATGGGATTTGAAAAGTATAAAGCTACTTATATATACAGTAGTCTGGATAGTGCTTAGGAAAGGAAGACAGCTAACCTATAGGAAAAGGACTACTCATCTCAGATAACATACATTAAATATGGTGTGTAAAATTTTATCAACTTAATCCTGTGTTACTAACCTAGTCTAATTTCAAACAATATAAAAAGTAATTAAGAAAAGTAATACAAAGCTAATAGGTGATAGAATTACAAACCAATTAAAAAAGTAGAATTACAAAATAAGGGGACGACAGTGATTTAACAAGTTTTTAAATATACTGAATGAAGACTAAAGAAATTAATAAAATACTATAATAAAAACATATCTTCAAGATTGGAGTATAAATGAAGGTAGGCAACTCATATACTATTAGTAACATTTACTGTCAGTTACTATTTATTAGAAAGCCTTTAAAATCATTAGATTTATGATCTTGGAACATTAGTAAACTGGCATTGTGTTTGAAAGTACAATTTCTGTGGAAAGGACAGATAGATAGAAGAAGCAACTGTTAAGCTTATGCTAACCATAAAAAAATACTGAAATGAAAAAATCTATATACCAGCAAGTATGTCATGTTAATGAGAAATACTATGGTTAAGACATTATGTTGGAATTAAAACTGTACTTTGTCCCCTGAAATTCTTTGGACACACTTACCAAAGCATTGTTATCAAAGCAGACATCAGGCCCTTTTCGGTATCTGGGTTGCTTCACCATATCACAAGGATCTGGACCATCAGCTAAAAAAACTTGTTAAGGGATATGAAGTTACTTTTTCCCCCCCACAGAACTGAAAAAATACAATGCCATATATTTATTTCTCAAAGCAAGCAGGAGAAACCTATGACATTATTCTAGTGCCATACACTACTATAGGATTTAAGGAACTAAACTGCCACAAATTTTCTTTTGTTAGCCTAGGGACTGAGTGAAGAGATCAACTTTTTATCTGTACTGTACACAGCACGGTGCTGGCACAAGAAAGTACTCTGTAAATATTTGTAGAATCTAAGTGGTTGAAATGTGCACATGACGCACCTATAAGACAGAGTCATTCACATAAGACCATAACGGAGGACCTTGGTGCCTCCTATTCAGCAAGATAGAAACTAATTCTAGTAATTAACCCTGAGTTCCAAACATAACATACGGGAGGACTATCTTCCCAGAAACAGCAAAAACCAGAGGCAGTCTACCAAAATTCGGCCTGTAATGCTTGACTAGTCACTGCATTGCTATTTAGCATATTTACCCGCAGAAGCATTTTTAGCATTGCTGCCGTCGCAGTTGTAGCATGTGACAGGACTTACCTTCTTTCAAAGGCTGAGTAATATTCCATTGTGGGTACAGACCACATTCAACGCCATTAATGACGACTGGCTGTTGACAGCTTTCAAGGCACAGCAGACCTTTTTTCCCTTCTGTCCTATACCTGGGCGAGCTGACAGGGAAGACAGAGTACTCCCTCATCTGGCACCGTGTGGAAGTTTGGGCCAACAAGCCCCAGGGAGCACTGGCAGAAACCCAGCATCCTCCCAACCACCACCAAACCCCAAGCCAGGCATTCCCTGGTGCTCTCTAGCCATTTTCAGAGGCCCTTGGGATCTGCATTGCTCTCTCCACAAAGACTCACTGTGCAAGTGAGAAGCCTCTCGCCTTCTCTGAGTGCATGTGTAGCATCATGAGTCTTGACATCTAAATGAAATTTTGTGTGACGGGTCCGTGCTGCCTCTGTGAGGTGATCTCAGCCCTCTGTGGTATTTTTCTCTTTCTGGGCACGAACAATGTGATGTGGTTAAAAATGCATGGCTTTAAGATGGAATTTTCATTCCAAACCTCTCCAGTGTGAAAGGATACAAGTCTGCTCTGCTTGTATGAGCAGCCGTGTGTCACACGGACAAGTTCCTTTGCTCTCAACCATTATGAATATTAAGTTGGTGTTCATAAGTTTTTCTACGTGGAAGATTCTGTAGAATATTATAAAAGATTAGAGAAAATGTCATTTGAGAAAAAAACAGTTTTCAAAGACTGTTACATAGTAAAAAGAAAAGAAAACAAGACTTTTGAAACAAAGCATCACATGCACAAGCAGTAAAACTGAATGAGAATGCGTTTTGAAGAAAAAGATTAACATGGACATATTGTCTCTCAAACAAATACTAAAAAATTCCAACAGGAGATGTTTCTTAAGCGATAAACCAAATGCAAAATAAGTACCACTCTGTTGTTTAGAGTTGTAAGAAATGTTTTAGTTTACATGTTTAAGGAAGTGTGGTATTTAATCACTGAAAATGTCCCAGAGGTGCCTTATTTTACAGTGAAGGAAACTAGGAGTATAAAATGACTCAGCATTTGCCCAAGCTCATGCCAGGCTGAGGTCTAGATCAGGCTGTTAAACAAACCTTCTGGGAAGACAGAAATGCCGTCCACTTTAACCAATATGGTAGACAAATGCTTGCCACAGGATGCTATATTGAGCACCCGAAATGGTGACTAGTGTTGCTGAGGTACAAAACTGTAATATTGATTAGTTGCAATGACTAGATGACAGAAATTGCCATCTGTGGCTGGTTACTACTGAATTAGGACAACACAGGTCTAGACGGAATTAAGGGCTTTGAATTCCATGTAGTGTTTTTTTCCCACATCTTAAGCTGTTTCTACCTTTCACAATAAAAATGTAGGTCTGTTGTTAAAGAGTAATTGATTTTTCAAGGAAGCGGGGTTTTCTTTTTTTCTTAACCTATTTAAGTTGGGACACAAGCATAGAGCAAATCAAAAGTAACCGTGGTTCAACTTATTATAGTGGTCTTTACATCACAGTTTAACTTAGTCATTTTTAAAGTATACATTGCTACTCTTGGACATCAATTAATGAAAGACCGAAGACTACTAAACTGATAAATCCACTTAACTTGCCACAGTTCTATTTTCTGAAAGTGAGGTCATGATATGCTAATCTCTAAACAAGATGGTCTGCTTTTTGCTGATTACATGCCGGACTCCACCCCTTTCCTCTCCTCTGCGTACCCTCCACCTCCTCGTAGGACATGGAGGTTTAATAAAGTAAGTAAGTCATAAAATCATACTGACCACATCGATTAAAAATTTGTGCTCGTTGCAGTTAACCCCTTCCTGAAAATACTTAAAAAAAAAAAAAACCTGTTATAAACTTCTTTTCCAAATTCCCCAGCAACCAACTGTTCCTGCCCTGTCACCTGCTCAGATTACCTCACCTCCTCATATTTCCTCTTCTCTCTGTTAACATTTCTTCTAGAATAAGCTGTCCTCAGTTACTAAAAACAAAGTATTCCATGTGCCTTCCTGCTCTGTTCTCAGGGATACTGTGACATAGATTATCCCTTTTCCTCTTGAAACTTCAAAAATCTCCACCCTGCCATTCGTTCTTTCTATCAATACAAATAAAATAAAATTTTCCATTTCTTCCAAGAATTTTTCAAAGTGTTTTATGGACCGTGATGACCAACACTGACCTTGACTTCAGGAAATATGTTCTTAGTTTTTTCAGTTTCAAATCAAAGATAAGTGAATACTACAACTAAAACAATTTCCTACCCAAGGATATGTCTGTTAATCTGTTTAGTAAGTATAATTCTAATCAAAATTAGTATCATTTCTGAAACTAGCTCTACATTAGAAAAAATTTAATATGGATTCTTTTAGACAAAATACAAATTCCTTTATATTCTGCCTAAAAGTGGGCGTAATTTTCTTGATTACACAATTGCTAAAATAAGTTGAAGGAATTACAACTTATCGAAGTCAGAATTAACGTTAAAAACCTTCAGAGAAACTGAAGATCTGCAGTGTTTTCAATGTAAAGTAGTTACTCATCTCTCTCATATTCAAATGACAATCTGTTATTTTCTGTAATGATTATACAAGTGAGTACAATTTCTTAGGGAAGCAAGACTAGTCCAGAATTGAAGAAACGAATTACCTGGAACAGTTTCCACAATCTAATACACCACTAAATGATTTACTATCGTTATCGAAAAAATACTGGGTTTGTTCAGTAATGCAACTCTGCTTTGACAGAGAGGCTGTAAAGTCATCATCTTCCATCTCAACTGTGGGGAAAACAAAGACCATTATTATGAGGGGTCTCCCAGAGCCTCCATTTCTCAAAGAGCAAAACAAATCAATCAGTATAAGGGCAGGCACCATAATTGGCTAGTTACTCCATGAGGTACAGTGGCAGCTCCTAAAGGTACCCATTAACTCTCATTAGAATAAATGAATTGGAATATATAACAGCTGCAAAACAGAAATCAATGTGACCTAGGAATGTTTCTAAGGCATTAGGAAAGTTGTGACAAAAAGAATTTAACCTACGAAAGTGTTAAATGGTCGATCTCTCTCTCACACACACACACACTCAGCACACCCAAAAAGAACATTTTAAGTTATTATGATAGCATCTGAGCCATTACATACCTGCCTCAAGAAGTCGTGGAAAGGTCAAACTCAAGAGAAACTGCTGTAGAATAGACCTAAATTTTAAATGCAAAAAACTATTGATAAAAAGCTAGGTGTTTCATTTTATAAATTATATCATAAACACCAGAGTATTTTTGCATGTACACATACACATATTTCTTTTTTCATCTTTCTGGAAAAACTGAGAATTTGCAAGCATTTTTATAGAAGTGTTTTTAAATTATATAAGACATTGTAAATTTCTTTCTGTAAAAGAAGTCATGAAGTCAGTTGTCTTCAGGACCCTGTGAGGGACACATAATGTGTGAAGACACTTAATATAAAATCTGAGTGAGGAGAGGTGATAACTCTAGGGAGAATGTCATCATTTTAGTGCATAGTTTTGACATTCAAGATTTTATCCTTATTTTCAATTTTGAAGCTGTATTATGGTAGGGAAAAAACACCACAAAACAAACAAAAATGACTGTGTACCATGGGTTTATTAACTGTTTACGTAAGGTGGCATAAAATAAAATGCATAATGTGGCATTCATGAAATAAAATATACCTTTAAATATAGGACATTTGGCACATTTCAGTTTTACAATAAATGACAATTGAGCCAAATACTGGTAAAAACTCATTTGGAACTGAGTTTAGTTAAAACAAAAGTGGGGAGAAGGGAAGTTGAGGAGGAGGGATTTTCTGGCCAGAAAATAGCATAAAAACAAGTATTTCAGGATGACTATGAGATTGACTTTGTACAGCCTATCTAAAATAGCATTTGACAACAGAAAGTACCATTTTTCCATTTTTCATAATTTTTAAGAAATCAGATTTTTAATCTAAAATCTTTGCTACTTTAATAAAATGGCATAATCATTTAATTTTAGCTGGGAAAGCCTCAAAATCAAGTGAACGTTATGTATTAATCTACATTGAACAAAACTTACACAATACAGCTGGGTAATGATACAAAAGAGGAACACGGAGGAAGGGAGGGAATGGACCCAGACATCATACGAGGATTAGTTACTTGACTGACCAGACCCAAACAATGACAAATTTGATCTTCCAGACTTTCCACAGTGCCTCAATAAGCAATTTAAATGTCTTCTTTTCATTGGTGGCAGGATATAGGTGGAGGGGAAATGGGAGGAAGGGTAGAACCAGTGAAAAGAATTAGATCCATTTCAGGAATATGATGCCTCTAAAATGAGGCCAGCCTTTGTATGAAAAGTGAAGAAGTAGAAAGAGAAGTCATCATATCATGAATCCGATGGATGAAGACATTTAACGTGGGTATTTAAGACAATAACTAGTAAATTTCTGTAGATCAATGTGATGCCTACAATTTAAGGACTGAGTACAATATGAACACAAAATACCAGTAAAAAGAATTTCAACAGATCCACAGATAAAAGAATCCCGTGAAGAGGCTGAAGTTTAATAAAACTATTTTCATAGAAAAAGCTGAATAACTGTAATGGTTTTACACTGATCATTTAAGAAAAAAATACTTATGACTGTTAACAATATGTGCTGTAGGAAATAAATGTAGTTCCCGTAATAATTATCTACATGTCTGTATTTTCATCAAATTCTTTCCTATTTTACAACACTTTTTTCTCATTACCCATAAAACTAAAATTTGGACTTACCAGGCAGCAGCAGTGGCCCACCAGCCAATGTGTAATATGTCGGCTATTGATGGCTATAAAACAGGATAAGAAAGTATTACACTAATGAGCCCCGAGTGTCCCTCTGACACAATGGGAAGCCGAGTGGATATTACTGACCACGTATGCTGAGCGATGCCCTGCTCCTTGTTTTGGTGCAGCTCCTGGCTCACACACCGACTGATAATCATAAGACTTGTTATAAGCATAAACTGATATATTAATCAGGTGTCTCATCAAACTTGGATCAATCTCTCCAAAAAATCTTCCAATCTGGTACAGAAAAAAATAATTACTATTTGGCTCACATTTGAAACTTTATTAACACTTGAATCAGTACAAAGAAACTGAACTAAAACCACTGAGGAGCTTAAAAACAAAAGCAAGTAATAAATGAGTATATGACACTTTGAAAGAACTCCCATGAGATTAGGTGTTTTCATCTGTTTCAAACCAGTTTGTATTAAGAATCATATTATCAACAGACTAATATGTGAAATTTTTCTAAATTCCTGAGATCACAAATAAAACAGTTCATATCATGTTAAAATCTTTACCAAATAAGTTGTAACAGAAACAATACCAGAAAGTAAAACTAACAAGTAAAAGGAAAACTATTTTTAGGATGTATTTTTTTATGGTTTCTATTACATTAAACACTTTGGTTATCAATTTTTATAGTGGTGTGGAGGAGTTTCATAATGTTGATCAGGGAAACACACTTTGGAAACTCTACCCCTTCCCACTTTAAGTACATACCTGGTTAGTATAATCATCATGATTTGCCATCAAAAGGAACCCACCATCATCTAGAATAACACAGTCCATTACCTATCAAAATAAAAACAACAGTTAATACATTTTTAAGGAAGGTTAAATTACATTATGACTCCATTTTATGTAGATGATTATAACAATAAAAATAGGAGAAAAGCTTAAATAACTATATCTTATCTTGAAGGTATGTGCTCAGGAGATTCTGATGAAATAAGGGTATGCATAGATTGGTATCAAACCATCAGGGCTTGAAATTCCACCACCATCCAGCCATTAAAATTGTCAACTCAAGTCTGAACAATACATAAGAACAAATCAGAAAAAATCCTATTGCCACTCTGTGGTCATCTTAATGAACCAGGAAACTGGATAAATCAAATATTTAATAATGTATCATTACTTTTTATTATTATATTTAAACACGTAATTAAGATTTTGACAAGAAAGACATTTAAAAAAATCCATTTGGGGCACTATCCATCACAGACTTAAAAAGAAAAAGCAACACCATGAGGTTATTTATAATTGTTTTATATTAAAAATATTTGGGTAATTTGGGATGTAAAAGCAAGAATCAAGGGGAAAAAAGGCCTTTAAGGAAAAATAATCATATGTCCTAAAATGTTCCCAGTTTAAATTATGCTTAAATATATCAATCAATTTAATAGTTTTACTGTATTAAATTACAATTAAAAGCATTGTTTTCAGAGTTCAGGACATAATACATTCTGTTTTCCTAATATGGAAGAAGCTTGCTAAAACTTGCTCTAAAAACAGCTGATACATAGTCTATGTACAATGAACGTTACTGGCTATGGCTTCTCAAGATTTATGAGTGATAAAACGATACGAAACTCCTGCTTCCCTTGGAAACATTTGTGGGAGAGGGAGAGGGTGGGAAGATTTGGGAGAATGGCATTGAAACATGTAAAATATCATGTATGAAATGAGTCGCCAGTCCAGGTTCAATGCACGATACTGGATGCTTGGGGCTAGTGCACTGGGACGACCCAGAGGGATGGTATGGGGAGGGAGGAGGGAGGAGGGTTCAGGGTGGGGAACACATGTATACCTGTGGCGGATTCATTTTGATATTTGGCAAAACTAATACAATTTTGTAAAGTTTAAAAATAAAATAAAAAAAGAAAATAGGGGAATTCATCCTTATTGAGGAGAGGCATAACTTATCTAGTATCATTCGTACAACATGTTAAACTGGAAACAAAAGGTTCATATTAGCTTTTTCAATTTCTCAAACACAAATGGAAGTGATAGAATCCAATCCAGGCAAGTAAAACTTTTTTACAATTCTAAGGTTCAGTTAAAAGAAACTTTCTCACCACTATAATACAGCACAAAAATATTCAGATAAAATGCAAAAGATAAGGGAAGACTGCATTGATAATAAGTATGTTTCAGTTAGAAACCATGGTCAGAAACAAAGCCGAAATAAATATGTGCAAAAGAATCTAATACAATTGGGTCCAAAGAGAATATAGTTCATATTGATATAGCTTTTAAATGAATATTTTTAAATGCTTCTAAATTTAGGAATTGAAAGCATATAATTCAAATTCTCATCAGTGAATAAGTTTACCATTCCATACAATATTATTTTGGTATCTGATGAAAACTTCCTGCATTTTTGTACCATTAGTCTTAGAAAGAGTAACACAAAAAGTTGTATTTAAAAATTCCATTTTAAAAAGAGTTTTCTTACATCACTGTTTCTTTTACAGTCACAAACTGGACCGGCACACTGAAAGACAGAAAGTATAATTATCACCTCACATTTTCTTAATAACTGGATTTTAATTATATCATTTTAATTATTACCATAAAAGATTAAATGATAGTCTAATCATTAGTTTTACATTTATAAATTAGAGAATATCAATAAATATTTAAATGGGCATTTTAAACTCTTACATTAATAATATTTTTAATATTGGTTGACTAAACAAACAAAAAAATCTCTGAAAAAAATAGGAATTCATAATTATCTTCAGTGTAGTAGCATTAAAAGTTGATTTTGCCACTGTATTTGATTTTTTGAGACTAGTAAATGTAGCATAGGAATTAAAAAAAAAATCTTACCGGATCCCTGATTGATGTTTTGGTGAAATTCTCTATCCAGGAATTTACATCAATTTTAATTCCAACAACTGAAAAACCACGTAAAGAAAAATTAACACAAAATTTTAAAGAAATGTAGCCATAATTGTCACTTATCTTTACTCTCACATTTGAAAATTCCTAAGGAGGCAAATGTAAAAAAACCAGAACATCCATTTAATTGCAGATACACTGAGAAATGCTGATTCAAATTTATGTAAAAGGTTACACATTTAATTAGCTAGATATATATTTTGCTATATGATAATTTAGGTAATTTATAAAATAGCATTACATTGAATATAATGTTAAAATTAGAAATATATTTCTTGAGGTTTTCATTAAGAAGTAATATTAATAGCTCTTACACTATTACATAAACTTCTTTATATTCATAGTTCATTTTCTACAACCTTGCCAATTAATACAATAAGCTTAAAAATTGATAGTGTCAGGAATAGATTTATAAATATGCAGTCATTTGAAGGGTGAGCTTGAAGGGGCTTCCCTCACCTAACCAGCGCATGCAGTAGTTGCTGAAGATATGTTTGCTAAAGTGTGGATAAATGAGCAGATGAGTAGGTAGGTGAGTGGGTGGGAAAGGGCACGTGAATGAGAGACTGAAAGAGTAAGATGGGATGAGTAAATAAGCAACTGTGAGAATGCAGGAAGGAGCAAATGAGCTGGTCACTGCATGAGCGACAGAGTGAATCCATGTAGTTGAACCAATGAGGGCTAAAACTGCCCTCAGGAGCAGAAAGGGATTTATCTGCTTTTTCAATATGGCCTCTCTAAACCCTGTATCAGAGAAGGCAATGGCACCCCACTCCAGTACTCTTGCCTGGAAAATCCCATGGACGGAGGAGCCTGGTGGGCTGCAGTCCATGGGGTCCCTAAGAGTTGGACGCGACTGAGCGACTTCCCTTTCACTTCTCCCTTTCATGCATTGGAGAAGGAAATGGCAACCCACTCCAGTGTTCTTGCCTGGAGAATCCCCAGGACGGGGAAGCCTGGTGGGCTGCCGTCTATGGGGTCACACAGAGTCGGACATGACTGAAGTGACTTAGCAGCAGCAGCAAACCCTTTATAGAATTCGAACAACACTGATTTACATAATACTTTTTTTCCTTAACTTTTATTTATCTGTTTACTCTAGCCCACTTCTAACTCCCACTAATGCTCAGTTTTAAGAACTTTTGCATTTGTTTGACTTAGTTTACCAAATATTTCATATTCTTTATTCTAAGCTTTTAAACAAGATTCCTACTTTTTAACAGATATATAATATAGATATGACATAATTTATCTTTCTCAATGATGTAAACAACTTTTAATGTTTAAAATATCACAGACATTTACATCCTTGGCGATATCTACTCTGCTACATGGCATGTGAGATCTTAGTTTCCCATCCAGGGATCAGACCCGTGCCCTGTGCAGTGGAAGCGTGAAGTCCTAACCAATGGACTGCCAAGGAATTCCCTCTACTTTTGTATATTTGAAATACTTAATAGGTTAGATTTCTAAAGTGAGATTGCTACATCAGTCAAACATTTAGAATTTTGATATATAGTATAAAACTGACTCCATAAATTTGTGTCAACGGTGTATAAACATATACACACTTCTTTCAAAAATTTGTCAACTCTTTATAGTATCAATTTAATTTTATCCCCAATCTCATAGGTAACTGTGTCTCATTTTCTTTTTCACACTCGGATGTCTTTGACTGTATTTTGGTTGAAGCTTACTGATAGCCTTCCTGATAAGTACTGCCAGTTGATATTAGAAACAGTAGGTCACATTTAATTTCAGTCCTGTGTATGTGGATAGTATATATGCTTACCTGCAGGTTTAAGAAGTTTTCCTTGGATGTAAATTTCTACAGCTTTGCTTACCATAATGCCTGATTCATAAGCACCAGGTCCACTTTCTAAAAGAAAGGAAAAAAAAGGAAAACAAACCACTCTATCTAAATCAAATAATATTATATTTCTTTTAATATATATAGGAAAACAGTATTTTGCTTAAATATTCTAGCATAGATATGTTATCAAGGAATGGGTGGTCTCCTCTTCCCTTTTCTTCCTTTTTATACCAGGCTAATTGGAGTGTCCATGAATTGGTTGCATTAATTGACTTTGGAATGGGACTTATTAGCTTGGCTGCATCACTCTCACAAGTTAAAGGATGCACACCAAATCTCTGGTTTATTATACCTATAAAAATAATGAGGAGGCTATTGAAATGAAGCAGAAAGATTGATCTTAGATTCATGAAACTGCTGTAAAAGATACATGTCCCTGGAAAAAACTGAAATTCCCTGAACTTCAGTTTCACCATTTGTAAAAATGATGGTAATAAGCCCAACCTCTAGAAAGGCTGAAGGAAATAATTTCACAATTTGTATGGAAATACAAAAAACCTCGAACAGCCAAAGCGATCTTGAGAAAGAAGAATGGAACTGGAGGAATCAACCTACCTGACTTCAGGCTCTACTACAAAGCCACAGTTATCAAGAGAGTATGGTACTGGCACAAAGACAGAAATATAGATCAATGGAACAAAATAGAAAGCCCAGAGATAAACCCACGCACATATGGACACCTTATCTTTGACAAAGGAGGCAAGAATATACAATGGATTAAAGACAATCTCTTTAACAAGTGGTGCTGGGAAATCTGGTCAACCACTTGTAAAAGAATGAAACTAGAACACTTTCTAACACCATACACAAAAATAAACTCAAAATGGATTAAAGATCTAAACCTAAGACCAGAAACTATAAAACTCCTAGAGGAGAACATAGGCAAAACACTCTCTGACATACATCACAGCAGGATCCTCTATGACCCGCCTCCCAGAATATTGGAAATAAAAGCAAAAATAAACAAATGGGACCTAATTAACCTTAAAAGCTTCTGCACATCAAAGGAAACTATTAGCAAGGTGAAAAGACAGCCTTCAGAATGGGAGAAGATAATAGCAAATGAAGCAACTGACAAACAACTAATCTCGAGAATATACAAGCAACTCCTACAGCTCAACTCCAGAAAAATAAATGACCCAATCAAAAAATGGGCCAAAGAACTAAACAGACATTTCTCCAAAGAAGACATACAGATGGCTAACAAACACATGAAAAGAGGCTCAACATCACTCATTATCAGAGAAATGCAAATCAAAACCACTATGAGGTACCATTTCACACCAGTCAGAAAGGCTGCGATCCAAAAGTCTACAAGCAATAAATGCTGGAGAGCGTGTGGAGAAAAAGGAACCTTCTTACACTGTTGGTGGGAATGCAAACTAGTACAGCCACTATGGAAAACAGTGTGGAGATTCCTTAAAAAACTGGAAATAGAACTGCCTTATGATCCAGCAATCCCACTGCTGGGCATACACACTGAGGAAACCAGAAGGGAAAGAGACACGTGTACCCCAATGTTCATTGCAGCACTGTTTATAATAGCCAGGACATGGAAGCAACCTAGATATCCATCAGCAGATGAATGGATAAGAAAGCTATGGTACATACACACAATGGAGTATTACTCAGCCATTAAAAAGAATACATTTGAATCAGTTCTAATGAGGTGGATGAAACTGGAGCCTATTATACAGAGTGAAGTAAGCCAGAAAGAAAAACACCAATACAGTATACTAACGCATATATATGGAATTTAGAAAGATGGTAACAATAACCCTGTGTACGAGACAGCAAAAGAGACACTGGTGTATAGAACAGTCTTATGGACTCTGTGGGAGAGGGAGAGGGTGGGAAGATTTGGGAGAATGGCATTGAAACATGTATAATATCATGTATGAAACGAGTTGCCAGTCCAGGTTCAATGCACGATACTGGATGCTTGGGGCTGGTGCACTGGGACGACCCAGAGGGCTGGTATGGGGAGGGAGGAGGGATCAGGATGGGGAACACATGTATACCTGTGGTGGATTCATTTTGATATTTGGCAAAACTAATACAATTATGTAAAGTTTAAAAATAAAATAAAATTTAAAAAAAAAATAGAAAGTTTTAGGGAAACAGCCCAATAGAATATTTTTAAAATATAGACTAGTAATAATTTGTACAAATATTATGCAACTAATACTGATTAAAGCAGAGTAAACTGATTAATTACATTTTTAAAAATTCACTAAACATTCTTCAGTGTATTTTCAGTTTGTGAAATTAGGGATTATCTACATCTGTTTCACTGTACCGTGCATGCCTGTAGATATGCTGTATTCACATTACTGGCTGGCTGATTTCCTGTAGATGTATTTTACTTCTTCAACTAAATGGATACTTCAGTCTTTCCAGTGTCATGCATATGGTATATAATTAATAATGATTGATCTGAGCAACTATCATAATATATATTGTTTGGTAGGAAAGCAGGTAGTAGCAATAATTTATTTTAAAAAGGGGAATTGAGATGAATGAATTGTTAAAGTAGTACTTACTGTTAAAGTAGGGAGCGGTGAAAACATAGTTATCGTTATCTAGACTTCTTTTATAGAAGCTGTCCTCATATGTTTCTGGGTTTTCTTGCCAATTTTCTCCAGCCCTAAGGAGGAAGTGGCTCATCATTTTTATTCTTTAATCTATGTGATAACTTACTTTTCCATTTGTGGACATCACTGAACTTTACAGATATGTCTGCATCTCTGGTACGTGTAAGGAAGTTAGTGGTAATTGATGGTGTAAATGACATTCATTACTAAGCAATAGATCAGCACAGAGTTAAATTAAGGAGCAGAAAAAGCTGACTCCAAGTTTTACTCTGACGTTTACTAGCCAGGTAATTGAGGACAAGTCAGTTAGTAAGTCAATTAATATTAAAAAGCCTACAGAGCCCACTTTATGGACTCTTCTGAAGATAAACACAGATAAAATCCATACATGAGTGAAAATAATGAAGTGCTATGCAAATATTGCCAATAGTCATACTCATAATAACATTATGTTCATTTAACCAGGTTAGTTATGTCTACAAAGAGAAAAATTTCTTTTAAAACTTCTTAAATTTTGTAATATAGGTGACGAGGAAAAATACAATTGAATCATAGCATGTTTTTCAAGAATGGAGTTTTTTAATAATTAAGTACTTTAAATAAACTCTAATTTAATAGTGATCAGTTTCTCTGAAGAATAGCTTCCTAATACAGTAATGCACAGATCCTTGGAGAAGTCCTCTGTAATGTACTAACTTTTACAGATGTTATTTGAACTTACTCTTTCGGATAAACTCTGGTAATCCCACCATCAGTCACAACAAATCGTGCTTTCACTCCCTTGCTGAAACAGAAGACAGAAGAAGCAAAGTTTCGTTCAACTGAGTCTTTGTACGATATTTAGATGTTGGTGGTACAAAGAGAAATAAAATGGGTTCCTAAGATGAAGCTGAAACTCCAATACTTTGGCCACCTGATGAGAAGAGCTGACTCATTTGAAAAGATCCTGATGCTGGGAAAGTTTGAGGGTAGGAGGAGAAGGGGATGACGGAGGATGAGATGGTTGGATGGTATCACCAACTCAATGGACATGGGTTTGGGTGGACTCCGGGAGTTGGTGATGGACAGGGAAGCCTGGCATGCTGCGGTTCATGGGGTCGCAAAGAGTCAGACACGACTGAGTGACAGAACTGAACTGAAGACAAAGCAAGCCAAGGTAAATATATGAATAGATGCACACTACAGTTTAACAGTTAAAATGTCTAAGAAATAGTTAAAGAGAGGATCTTCAAGGAAGACATTTCATAAGAAACAATGATATAGCTGCATTTTGAAGACAAAATGGTACTTAACAGAGATGACAGGAAGACACCACATGTGAAGCAATGAGTACATGTGAGGGGAAGCTAGTGGAGAGTGGTAGCGTTTGGTGCACAAAAGCGTAAGGCACGAGCTGAGAAACAGTAGGAAGTAAAATTCCAAGTATAAGCTTCTGAAAAATGGTCAGCTCATGTATGAACCTGAAATTAGGACTCTGTTTTAAAAGTGAGACTCTGGCAAGTCTGTGTTACATGGAGAATAGATGGGGCGGGGCTGTGGGCAGAGAAATCAGAAGCACTAAAGGCAGAAAAATCACCTGCTGTGATGTCCTAGAAATGGAAAAACATTAGAACCTTGAGAATGAAGAAGAGAGGAAACTGTTTTAGAAAAAATTATTTAACATTTGGTGGTTGATTAGAAATGGAGTGGAGAAGAAACTGGAACAGAACAATCGTCAGATTTCTCAATTTCTTGACTGGGTGTTCTACTGCTGCTGCCAAGTTGCTTCAGTCGTGTCCGACTCTGTGCGACCCCATAGACAGCAGCCCACCAGGCTCCGCCGTCCCTGGGATTCTCCAGGCAAGAACACTGGAGTGGGTTGCCATTTCCTCCTCCAATGCATGAAAGTGAAAAGTGAAAATGAAGTCGCTCAGTCATGTCGGACTCTTCGCGACTCCATGGACTGCAGGGTACCAGGCTCTTCCGTCCATGGGATTTTCCAGGCAAGAGTACTGGAGTGGGTTGCCATTGCCTTCTCCATGTCTGGGTGTAGGGCAGTACTATTAGAAAGCTAACTGAACATTCATTAAAGATCCTATATTATCTCAAACACTGAGACACATGCAAGCACATCAATTTAATTTGGTTATTCACAGTGAGGTGTGTAAATATGTAAAGCTGAGTAATGGTTGATGTTAATCCTGACACACACCCAATACTAAAAATTCAACAACTGCAAAATGGTTTTCTTGAGAAATTGTTATTAAAGATAATAAACTTTAATTTTATGAGGCCCATTTCCCCCAAATTTCCCAGAGTTGCTAAACTGAAATACAGAATATATATCTTTTTATTAAAAAGAACAAATACTTACATGTTTTTCTGCTTACTCCAGTAATTTTGGACAAGTTCATTTGTAAAGCCTGCATCCAGCAAGACTCTATTAATCAAGTCTGTGTTGCCTAACACAGAAAAAGGAGAGGCTTAATTATACCCAAATAGTTTAATTAGGATAATAATGAAACAAATGTATATTTTAAGTTTCCAAAGCAATTTAGAGTGGGTAATATTTCTATGAATTTAAAAATGTACCCTTATTAATTATCTGCATTTTCATGTGTATTCCTCTTCCTCCCACTTTTCAGGATATGGACATAATATTAGAAGTGGAAAAGCCAGTTATTTTCTAAATGTTATCAAAAAAACAGTGATTTCAAAGCATCATAATTTCATAGACTTCATTTCAATTCACTCTAGGAAAGGAGACCATTATTTTAATCTATAATATATATATAAATCAATGTTGCAAGTAATTTCATAATTTTTTATATTTTCATTATGTTCCAAGCCTAAAAATGGTTCTTCCTCTCATTTCGTATGATCTCTGCATTTTCTGCTGATATTACCTTTTAATAACTAGGGTATTTTTAGGAAAAAAAGAATAGTTAAGATTTTGAAATGTTTTAAGAGCCAAGAATCCATAAATCTGTATGAGGTTTCATAGTAAAATGATGCAAATTTATCTAAAAGACAAATAAAATGGTTAAAAACTAACTAGTAAAATGTATCTATTCCAACTTGATTTACTTCATAAAATGGAGAATTATAGATCCATACTTTTTAAAATTAAAGTTAACTGTGATAAAAATAGAATATCAAGAAGAGAGAAAATTATTAGGTGTTATAACTTTATTTAGTTTTGTGTTTATACTATCCATATTAAAACTCATTATATGAATTGGAGGATATAAATAACTTGATAAAATTGTGTTGTGTTTTCCTCTATATAGCAAGAACAATGCAATGAAAAAAACCTTCAAAAGATCATTCCAAATTAAATTCCTCAAATTTGAGAGGAGTAAAGGTAAGCCTATCTTATTTACCATTTGCAAGTATTTAATATCTGGCTTTGAAAATTAAAGTTTACTTAATAATAGCATGAAATTTCTTTAATATATGCAAAAAATTGAGTCAAATTGTTTCATTTTACCATTAAAAATTCAAAAAGTAAATAAATAAACCAGCATAGCAACAAACTGAACTGAACCAAGATTTGACCACTTTGAATATAAACACAGTGAAACAATGATTGCATATAAATCCATACTTACATGATGGGTTGTTTGGAGTTTTCCTATCAATAAACTCATTAAAATTTAAAAGAAATTCGGTGTTATTATCTGATATTTTAAGGTCATTGCAGTAATCTCTGAAAAACATATTTTAGGATATTAGGTGTTAAACTCAAAACTTTAAAAAAATGTTCATAGCAATCATAGGTAGTGGAAACAATTTTTTTATTTTTATTTTTTTAGTTAGTACATGATTTTGTAAGCTGTTGAATTGTTATCTCCATCTCATCTCTATAATAGAACAATATTTTTTCATTAAGTGCTAAAGAGTATAGATAATATATATTAAGCTTTTGACCTCTGGACCAAAAGGTGCTCAATAAAAATTAACTTCTGTTATTCCTGTGGGTTTGGTGGTTAAGTCACTAAGCCATGTCTGACTCTTGCAATGCCAGGGACTGTACCCCTCCAGGCTCCTCTGTCCATGGGATTCTCCAGTCAAGAATACTGGAGTGAGTTGCCACTTCCTTCTCCAGGGAATCTTCTCAACCCAAGAATCGAATCCAGGTCTCCTGCACTGCAGGCAGATTCTTTACTGATTGAGCTATTATTGAATATTTACAATTAGAAATTAACATCAAGAAATTAAAATAAATTAAAAAGCATTTATTTATTAAATATCTCAATAAACCCATCGCATGATAGCACTTTTATGAGAAATTACTGAATTTTCAGAAAATAATCTAGTAAAAACAAGTGTCATTGATGTGCTTATTTGCAAATTTCTGTTAACTCCTGACTTAATAGAAGACAAACGTGCCTCTGCATTCAATTGACTGCAAGACTGTTTGGCACATGTCCTCATAAAAATAATCAGTTGGAAAAGAGAGAATTATTTTAATTGTCTTCTCAGGTAACTGTCACTATGCTTTAAAATACCACTATAACTTGATTATTTGTAATTTCTTGCTTTGTAATTTGTGATACAGAATCTGAAACAATACCAATGAACTTCTCTACCCTGTTATATTAAAATTCAATGCACCATCTTACATTTTGAGTGACTCTTTCACCCACCCATGATTTTCTCACATCATAAATTGGTTATTTGGAAAATGTGAATAATGTAGATCTTTCAAACAATGATGCATTTCATTATAATTACTGAAAATTCACATTCATAAATTATATCACTGATCTCATTAGATAAGTCTATAACTACTGCAAAGCAGTCCTGCTTATAGTAATAAATATAACTTTCCTAAAATTCTAACTTTTGTTTTAAAGTTCAGATTTTGTCATTGAGAACAATTACTTTCGGTCGTATTCTTCAAAGTAAAAGGCTCACTTAATGGATTTTTGAGAAAATGCCTGCCATCCCAAGTCTGAATAAGCATACTTCATCTGTCATTCCTTCTTTCTAATAAAACATTTCATGAAAAAAGTCAAGACACTCCTATTTTAGCTCTCAATTCAAACAATCACACAGGTGCTTTTCTTTCTTTTTTGAGACAGCCAAGTTACTCTAGTATACAGTAAATTTCCATTTTCTTTATTCAGAGTATTAAAAGATACATGCTCAAGGATATTTTAAAGTGACACTGGCTTTTTCCCCAATGTGGGTGTCTTGCATTGAAGATTAAGTGACTACCAGTACACTTTGGTGCAACTGCCTTGACTCCCAGTGCGGTAACAGCTCACTGTTGCTTTTGTACTGGCACAGCACTGCAAATACCAATATCATGAAAAAGACAAATGCCACTTAACACTGGTAGGAAAATAGCTTTGTCCTTGTGAATTCTTGGAAAGAGTGTTTGGAAACCATTGTTTGGGCTTCATACTATGAAAACTGCTGTTCTAAGTGCTTTGAAAATGCAGAATAAATGTAAGGTCCCATAAATATAAGAAGACTGCAATCACAATAACTAGGTTAATACAACTAACAGGCTAAACAATCAAATATTCAAGACAAAAATGCAATTAAAAAGTAAACATTTTCAGATGCAAGCCCATGATTTAAAACACAAAGCCTCAGGGAGCAGAGAGCAACAGAATGTCATAACTTCTTGGTTCATTGAAAATTTTAGTTTGGAGGCAAGGTTTAAAAATTTTTCATAATTAATACTCAGTTTTTGACAAAGCTAAAATCGACTTCTTCCCACAGTGTTATGCTTTTTGGGAAATAACACTAGCCTGCAAGTCAAAAGGCTACTATTATATTATATTGAAGTAGCATCTCACAGAATTAGAAGCTGATGGCAAGATTTTAGAAGGATTAAGTAAAATGTTGTAGAAAGACTAAATAAAATAATTATTAATAAAAATCATTTAAAATTCCATGTTATTATTTAAAAGGCATTTCTAAAATTATCTTTGCTCATTTAATTCTAAAAATAACTTTACCAGGAGATAATTTAATATTTCAATGGTGAGGAAACTGAGATGTAAAGATGTAAAAAGATTTATCCAAAGGCACCTAACTGGCAAATGGTCAAGCCCAGAGGTGAAGCCAGTCTTCAGATCCCAAATTAGTGTTTTAACACAATATACAATGTGCTTTAAACTTCTACTTCATGAGCTTTTACACCCACAAAGCTTCAAACCAAAAGCAGGTTCGACCTCTCTCAACAGAAGGCTGTTCTGAGCAGTTAATTTAGACAATGTCATAATGTTTTGCTTTTGTTTTTATCCTCACTGGCTGGATTATACCCAATTTTGAACTAGTCTCAAGATATTATTGACTTGTTGATGTATTCTAATGGCCAAGCAGAGAAAGTGTTGGAGCTGTCATTAAGGAGAGAAGCTGAATTAGGATAGAAGCAGAAGTAAAAAAAAAAAAATTGCACAACAGAAATGTGAGAAAACAAAGTGCTGACTGTGTCAGAAGAATGAGTTGTCCAGTAATAAAAATGATCCTGGACAACAGAAAGTCACCCCCAGGCAGCAGGCAATAAGCAGCAATAGCCTGACTAAATATCTGAGGTGTGAATGTGTGGCTAAACAGACAGCACCAACATCAGTTGCCTGTTAGCCTAACGATTGTTTAGCACATGGCTGGGAGCTTGACACTGCAGATAATCACCACTTCCTGTTCCAGAGGAACCACCCCAGGCAAGTCTGTGACAGGCAACATACTGCGGTTACCACAATTGCTGACTTCCCCTTAGGATGAGTTGGAAAATTCGCTGGTAAACGTTCTACGATGCTGTTTTCCTATGAGAGATCCAGTCTACATGCTTTGGATCATAATTTTTCTGAGGATTTTTTTTTTCTTCTAAAAAAGATTAAGTAGCAAGATGGAGAAACCTCTGGATGGGTTTTGACCAATTTCTATTTCCTGAAAATACCTTCATAATCTGAAAGCTAAAAATGATCTCATTTGCTCACTTTGTGTTTCCGAGCAAATGAAATTTGTAACTTAAATTACTTTGAAACTAAAAGATCTTTGGTATTAGAAATTTGCCAAATTATTTCTAAAATACTGCTTGTTCTCATTCTATTTCACTTACATAGGTCATACATCACAAATTAGTCTTTAACTACTGGGGATCACATACTTTTATTTCTTTCTCATTCCAACATATCTTTGAAGTGCCTTCTTATTTCTGATTACCCCAGAAAGATAGAAAAATTATTTCATGTTTCATCCCTCTGACGGTAATTCTCATAAAGGGAGGAATAATGCTACATGCATCTGTATTCTCAATGCTTTCCTTTCCAGTAGTGTTAAGACTGAAGGAAATGTTAAAACTGAGTACTAATCAGGATCAAATAGTATAATTATATAGGAATTAACAGAAATGGTTCTACATCTAAAAATTGCAAGCTTTTGCCTTTAAATTATTTTAAAATAACTGCTTTTTAACATTCTTTGTTAAATAGCACTCCCTCCTCCTCCTACCTCTACTAGAACCATAAATAATAACTAATATTTATTTAGAGCTCATCTTTTACCAAGAACTATATTAAATATATATTACTTAAGTAATATACTTACAAGTATATATTACATGTGGTATTATCTCATTTAAAGCTTATAAAAACTCTATATGCTAATGCTAAGTCACTTCAGTTGTGTCCGACTCTGTGCAACCCCATAGACAGCAGCCCACCAGGCTCCCCCGTCCCTGGGATTCTCCAAGCAAGAACACTGGAGTGGGTTGCCATTTCCTTCTCCAATGCATGAAAGTGAAGTCGCTCAGTCGTGTCGGACTCTTTGCGACCCCAGGGACTGCAGCCCACTAGGCTCCTCCATCCATGGGATTTTCCAGGCAAGAGTACTGGAGTGGGGTGCCATTGCCTTCTCCGAAAAACTCTATAAGACACGTATAATTGTTAGCACTATTTTGCTAGTAAAGAAACTAAGATGCAGGAAATCTGAGTAACATTCATGACAATGAATATCTGGGAAACAGACTCTGATAGTGTTGCTCTAATTTGCTTCACTGTTCCCCATTAATAACAGTGACAAAAACATATGCCTGATATCCTGGGTAACATAAATGTCTGTCTTTCCTCACCATTTTTTTTTTCTTTTTCTTAATTTTTATCAGTTTATTTTCCACAAATCTTTGAATATACATTCAATGCCCACTTTCCCAGGAAATGTTCCCTACAAAAATATTTGCTCAGCTGTACTGGATGTTCTTTTGAAATTCCCTAAGTATTTACGTATTCAGTGTAGATATTTATACCTTAGAGTATAGAGTAGCAAGGAAATGGATTCAAATCCCTTATTATTTACCACCTCTAAAACTGTTTCTTAATCCGTGAAATAGGATAATAATACTAATTTATTATATTCTTTTGAGGGGTAAATGTAATCATAGCATGTAAAAGGCTTAATATGTTAACTGAGGGAGGCACTCATTGATTTATCCTACAAGCTACAATGTGTCTTTCTTTCTCTGGTACTTACTCCTTCCCTAAATTTTACAGGCAAATTCCACTCTTCTAGCCATGATGCTGAACATACTTAAGGCTGCAGCAGTGGTCCATATGCTTATCTTTGCTGAATTAAACAAAATCGATTGCCTACAAATTGGGATTGAGAGATATATTCATCCTCTCTAGGAGAACTTGGACATTTACCATGCTTTCTACTTTGTTTAAGAGGGAAGTTGAAAAAGCCAATCTGCATGGTCTGCTATTTAAAAATTAAGAGAAATGAGTCAAGGAGCTACCCAGAGAAAATCACAGATCTGAGATGGAGGGAGAGTCTCATCAACAGAGCACACTCAGTATCTCAATGCCATTTCATCTCTGTGCTATACAGTAATATTCTGCTTTCCATCTTCTACTAGTTTCAGCAGTTTAGTTGTTCAAAGTTACTTGTAGCAAAAAATTGCTTGTAAGATTGCAGGCATTATTAACATGATTTTAAAAATACTTTTCATATATTTATAGATTCTCCAGTCACCAAATATTTACGAAGCCCCTACTGTGTGCCAGGCAGCAGATGTGATATTGAATATTGAATGGTAAGCCAAAGAGATGCCATCATGTCTCGGCTGGGGAAAGTAAGTAAAGTGAAATGTGGCCAGTGCTCTAGTATGGGAAATATAGGACTCTGTGAGGCAGTCAGCAAGGATGTCTAATCCAGAGAGGACAGGAAAGAAATTCCCAGGTGGAGGAGCTATGAAGTTGGAGTCTGGAAAGGACTGGTGGTGGGTGTGTTCAAACCAGAATAGAAGGTTAATGTAAGCAGGATAAAACACATTTAGGAACTAAAAAAAGTTTAGTGTGGCTGGACTTTAAAGCAGAGGTTGGTAGACTGCTTCTTAAAGGGTAGGAGATTGAATGATTCAGGTTCTGTGGGCTAAAAAGGTCCAGGTCACCACCAGAGACAGTACCTCAACAAATGGCCACGGCTATGTTCCAGTAAAATTTCACATTTAACACAGGCAGCCAGTCTCCAGGCCAGTTTGTCAGCCCCTGATTTAGAGCACAGGGTACCACACTGGTAAACTGGTATCTAGTGACAGGATGTTTGAAAGCCATCCTGTGCAGAACAGACCATCATGAGGACAGTGCTAAGCCACTGGCTAGTATTTAGCAGATGAGGACCAAAACTTTCCATAAAGTTTAGAAATTCCCTCTAGTTCCAAAAAGGAGACAGAAATAGGAAGTAAGGGAGAGATACTGGAGGCAGGGAGATCAATTAGGAGGCAGCCTTACTAGTTTAGGTGAGAGAAAACACCAGGCTGAACAAAAGCAGCAGAGTCTGACAGACGTACTGGATACTCATAAGATAAATCCTGCTTGGCAAGACTTATTGATTGACCAGAAGTTAGACATCTTTGCTCCCTTTCTTTGTATCTATCAGCTTTCAAGAATGGCATTTAGAGAAGACAGTATTTTTGTTACTGAGGCAACATGGAAAGAAGAGCTCCCCCAAAAGAAGACAAATGTTCAGGAGATAATGAATTTGAAGCACTTTGAAGAGAGATTCCCATCATGTTTCACAAACATGAATGTCTCATATATACTGTTTGATCTTCTAATGTAAGGTTAATAAACTATATATTATATCTATTGTGTTTCTGGATGATATGATCATCCTGGAGACGTGAGAGCTGTCAGCCCAAACCAAAGCATAGAATACTTGAGAGTCCGTGGTGTATCTATCGACGCACAATACGAAGATAAGAGGGTCCAGCAGCTCATGTGAGTGATGTGCACAAGAAGGGAAGCTCATGGAATAGACTGAGCATGCAGCTGGGGAGGGAGAAACCTAGAAAAGTGTGTCAACAAGCAAGAGGAGGCAAGTGTCGAAAGAGATGGGATTAGCAGTGTCCACACTGAAGGAAATCCAAGCAAGAAAGCCGCTCCAGGGCAGTCACTTACAAAGCAGGAATATGCTTTGTTAATACAGATTTCTGAAAAAGTTTTATATATATTCCTTATTTTCAAGAAGAGAAAATTCAGATATGCTTATGCAGAAATAAAATGAAAGAATAACTGAGACCAATTTTTAGGAACCTTCTGAAAGGAATTTCTTTAAGAAGGAAAAGATGAGAGAAGAGAATACTACAAGCTTCTGAATGTATTTTATTCAATAATTTAGCCTAGGGTAAGAGAAATTATGTTGATATGTACTATTACATGTGTCTGCTAGAGACTGGGAATCAAAAACTAAGAATAGAAATAAAGGATAATCTTGGATTCACGAATGAAGTCCCAAATAATTATATGAAAATAGAGGTAGAGATGAAGATGTAGAGAGAGAGAGAAAGGGGGATTATATGAAAGAGAAGTAAAATTGTGTAGGAGGAAAAAGAATGCTCATTTTAAAAATTATGTCAGAAAATCTCACTATATTAAAATATATTTTCCCAAAATTTGTGTTAAATCAATAATGACGTTAGTTATGCTCTGAGGTATACACATTCTTGTGTGTATACACACACATACAGGTATATATCTGTACATATCTGTATGTGTATATGTATACAGAGCTGTATGTGCATACACAGTCACAAATGCAGATACACAACTCTTCATTTTTGTTGAATACACTGTTGGCTCCAACAAAAACAGAACCTCCATCTGTCCTAGTCACCACCTGATCCCCAAGTCGGCATACTGTTTAGCACAATGCAGCTGCTAAGTACCTGAATGAATGAATGAATGAACAGAATTCTCCTTCAGTTTTAAACTTACTGGTTCCTTTGGTTCCATAATTAGACATGGCATAACCCAGAGCAGTCTTGACCCCCAACTCTGACCTATTCTTGAAGGCCTATACATCCACAATGAGCCTTAAAAAAGAAAACCAAACAAAACCTACCTTGGTGCTATGAACGTATAGCCAGACTCTTCAAAATTATCCGGTTTCAGAGTTTCTGAATCTGAAAATATAATATTAGAGGGTTAGATAAGAATCAGAATATACATCCTGATATTTGATGTCAATAAGGCGTTAGAAAGATAACTTAATAAGGAAAAACATAGACTTTCATCCTAATTGAAACACACAAAGATTCCCCAATACTTCACAGTAATAAAATCAATTTTAATTTCATAACATGGATTACAATGGTCATATCAAAGACAATGCTAGGTCTATAATTTTCCCATTTACTAAGTAACCCTACCGTAACCAAGATATCCTTTAAAAAACGACTTAGGTCAGTGTTACACCAGAGGTATTAATTTAAAATATCAACATAAATATTTTACCAATATTATAATAAAATTATTTCAATAAACCCATTAATGCCCTAGTGAATTAACGGCATTCTTCATATTAGTATGAATTAGTAAGTGGAAGGATAAACACACAAGTATCCAAGTTTAGGAAAAAAAACAGAAAGTAAAACAGGTTATATATGAAAACACAAGCATATTCTTTCCCCCTTTTCTGCTACTAAGGTCTGAGTGATCATGGAGGAAAATCTAGCAAATGAGAAGCACAGAGGATAATATCCAATAGGAATGGAAATATCAGTGGAAATGTCAAGTGTACTACAGAAAAAGAAATTGAGCAACAAGAAAATACTTGCCCTTCATTCTGCCCTTTTTGGCTGTGAAAATCCATCAGAAAGAGAAAGCAGGGAAACAAAAAAAAAAGAGGGTAAAGCAAAGGGGGTCACAAACAATATTTTATTCAATGACTTTCTTGAATAAAAATATTGTGCATAGATCAAAGGTTTATTTATGTACAGCTGTAGTTCTGGGAAAAAAAAGACACATATTTTTGAAGACTGGAAAGTATGTCCTGTCAATTACTACTAGAACACCCTCTCTGTACTGTGGTTATTTCAAGGGTCTATTTTGCAAAGTGGCTAATTCAAGTGCAATCCCAATGATGCTAGCCTATACACAGAAGCATTTACCAATCATCAAAGACCCACTAGTCATCCCCTCATTTATCAAGTGATGAACTAGCTCATGCAAAGTCAGTGGTTGGTAAAAGACCATCATATCTATCAAGTGAAAGCAGAAATACAAATGTCTAAATTACTACAATTTACAATGAGAACTAGGACTCCAGAGAGCAAAAAAAGAACTGACATAGAAACAAAAGAAATTGCAGTTTCTGTAAGGTCAGATATAAAAAGTATATACATATATATATATACACACACATATTTTTTTACTTTATCATAACAGGAAAAATTTCGGTGGTCAGGAATACTTGAGTGATATGTAAAGGATATGATGGTCATTTTTACCTTGCTAAATCTAGCCACCCAAAACAAAGATTAATAATGACTTGAAATATGCACTAGTGTTAATAATTACTCCACATTCCAAATGATGTTTTAAAAAATTAATCCATTTAGGTTACTGAAGACATTAATTTGGATAATTAGAAGGGAGTTAATTGCTAAACCAAAGCCAAAGACCAGTGCAATTTATTCAAACAATGTTGCAGATGTGGAGCATATCATTTTTGCTGAATGCAAAAACAAGGAGAAAAGAAAGAAAAAAAAAAATAGAAACTTTACTAGCAGAGTGCCATGAGTAGAGACTATGTGAAACATTTTGCGCCAGTTAGCAGACCCTTAAAACAACAGCAACAGAGGACAAGAGCACTGCAATGATTCTATGAGCACAAAGCAAGGCAGGGGAGAGTGGTGGGGACTGCCAGTGAGGCTGGAGTACCTGCTCATATTCTATCCATGTAGAATATTTCTTGTTCCTTGCATGTTTGGAATGGGTTAGAATCATTGCTGTTGATTTGGTAATAACACCTACTAAAAGGTATAAGCCTTGGGTATTCAAAAGTCTAGACGTATTTAAACCTCTGGTACTAGGAGATAACAAATAGACCCTGAAGTCACTTTCACAGTACTTACATCTGGCCTGAGTTATTGTCTCTTCTATTTTGGCTTTTATATAGTAAAAACTGTAGGTTGGTAATACCAAGGCCAAACTGCAATAGAAACAAGAGAAGCATAAACACAAACAAACAAAAATGAAACATAACTTAAAAAAAAAAAAAGACACATCAAGTTCACAGGAAATCCAAAGATCTTCCTCACGGGAAGGAAAAGACATTACTTTGACAGGAAAATGCTTTCAGCAAATAAGGCACTTAATTTGTTTTGCCATCCAGAGTTATCCAGTACTCTACCTTGTAGGGAATTAGAATAGACACAAGGAAAATTAGCTACTAAGAGTGCCCATAAATGGGCTGAAGAAAATGTCATGGATACTATATTTCCAGAAAAGTAGATTAAAATACTTTGTGAAAAAAAAATAGAAGAATAGTAGGGATATGTTTAGGCAAAGTAATTGTATCATGCACATTGGCTATACCCTCCCTAATGAATTATACATAACGTTACAGTGCTTGCTAGCAAATGTACACTATTAACAATAACAAATATAAGAAGTATTATTAGTATTATACAATGCATACAATCATTTGAAATATTTTCTTTTGAAGGATTAAATACCTACTATTATAGAACTCATCTCTTTGCAATTTCCCCTGTGTCTTTTGAAGGGGAAATTCAGATTCCTTTGCTCATCCCATTGGTTCTTATCCAACAGTGTAACTGTATTTATTTCAAGTTCATTAAATGTGGATATCCCATATCATTTGGTAGATTGTTATGAGGTACAATAGGAGAAACATCGTGATTTTTATAGTTTACAAGAGCCACAGGGCTACTCTAGTTGTGTGGTAGATATACACATTGAAGGACATCTCCAGTGCAAATTTTAAGCAAGATTCAGAACATTTTAGACACAAAGACTGTCAAGCCTGTCGTCCAGCCTTGTCTTAATATGACTGTAAAAATTAAAACACAGACAGGCAGATAACCCAACTCATTTTGAAGATGCCAATTAATGAACATACACACAAGAATTGTTTAAAAAAATCATATTATGCAGTTTCCAGTAACAATTGCATACATGCAATTCTTCTACTCTCACAATGGCTGATACACATGTGCAGAACATAATTATTTCTTATCCATACTTACAGTTGCAAATGACCTTTGCTATCCTTTGAATACAGAAGGAAACTAATGCCAAAAATGAGGTAATCTCTTAAGATTCCCAATTAAACTATTATTTTAAAAATTTAAAAAAGTGATGCTTGATTAAAGTCACCAATTGAGTTGTTCAGATTCATTTTTATAATTTAACCCCTAATTTAGCAATACACAGAAAAATGTGTCCATTTCTAGGCTTCTGAGATTTCTAGGTATTTGTAGAAGATCATCTTTTATATCACTCAAGGCTCATGTTTCCCAGGTTCTGAATACAGATGGCCAAACTGTAATCCCATTATGCATTTTTAATGAACAATATTGAACAGGACAAAATATAAAATTCCAGGTTTTTCTTCTTATGAATATATGTTAAAAATTCATTCCATGAAGAGGAAAAAAGCAAGGGCTGATTTGCTACAATTTAATTATGCAGTCAAGATAGCAAAATAATTGGATGCTTGTTACCTCCAATTCCCAAATCTTTCTCCATCATTAAGTAATTCATAGACTTCCCTTATGGGTAAAGGTCAGAGAAACAAAATGTTATGTAGATCTAATGAAAATCTCTACATTCATTTTAAAGGTAACTTCCTTTAAAGTAGAAGAGATTAAAATTAAAAAAAAAAAAAAGAAACCAAAACAGTGCAATTAGTCTGAAAGTAAGATGACCTTTCATGATTCACTTGCCATTTATAAAATGTAGCTCAGAATTAGTGAGCATTTGAAGATTGTCTCCCACAAATTCCTCTCAAGGGAAATTAGGGCACATTTTAATGCCTCATCAGCATTTATTACTAAGAGAAACTTCAAATTAAAACTGATAACAATATATCATGTGGCTGCTACAGTGTCACGCTGCAAGCTTGGGTTACAGCTTACGTACCATAAAAATTAGTGTGGAAACCCATGAGTAACACAGTAGAAATTTTAAAATTGACATATCATATATATATTTTATTGGCCTGCAAGTCTCAAGTTGCTATTATTAATAATATCTGTATTTTATAGAAACATATAGTTACACATAATGATTTTTTGTCTTGAGGCAATAGTTATTTTTTCAACCTATAGCAGATAAGATCTTTAATCAACATTCCAAGTCAATGATGCTGCCATATGCAGTCTTTGTTGTATTTCTCCATATAAAACCAATTGACTAAGGCTGCTTTATTTTCTCCAAGGGATTAAAATCTAATAAAGGCAGTGGGCACCAGATGGATGGTACAGCCCAAGCAATATTTTTGCAACTCCCATAAACATGGTTAACTTAGTTAAATGGAATATAACACACTTTTCTATTGCATCATTTATATCACCATAAAATCACTCTTCATTAAAAGAAAATATTCTATTAAAATAATTTCTATACTTCAAAATATGTTATATCAAGTTATATCAAAGCTTAAGGAAACAGAAATCACTAAGTAAAATTTGGTATCTCATACATTACATAAAAACACTTTTTTCAATTTAGATGTAATGTTTTGTTCTACTTTGTTATTTGTGAATTTCTTTGTACAGAGATTCAAGGGAGTACTTACAACGAAAATAAATTCAATCTGTCCCAAAGTTATAGATTTGTGAAGGGAATGTGTGAAGAAAACATGCAAAGATGATGAAGTTGAGGCTTGTTCAGAGAATACTGGTTATTGTGGGGAGGATGGTGGGGTAAAGGACAGGGCAGAAAGGTTAGGCTAGAGAGGCGTGATGTGAATTTCAAGCTTGTAAGTCTGAACTCAAATGAAAATGGAAAGAGACTAAAGTTCTGTGAACAAGGAGAGAAATACTCGGAACTGAAGAAAAGAACATTAATCTGGTTACCTGAGTTATGACTGGGGGTGGGAGGGGAAGGGGAGGAATATCAGAGACATTTGTGAGATTATTAAAAACATTTAAGGATAATAATTTAAAATTCCCCCAGAGTGTAATTATGACTGCAGTAGGACCAACCATCAGAATGACTCACTGTCAGGGTCAAAAAGAAACCATTTTTCTAACTTGGAATTTATTTGTCTAACCAACAGAGGCAAAGAGCACATTCCTATCATGAAGTCATCTCTAAAAAGACAGGACTCCCAGATTTCCTCTTGGCTATTACACCCTTTGTCAAGTTTATCCAAAAATATCAAGCTGGCGATAACCATGGAAGAGGAAGGAAAAAAAATGACCTATGTATATACTGATAAATAAAGATGGTATATGTATAAAGAAATGCCTAATAGCAATGAGAGAAACCAAGAGCTACATACAAGTAAAACAGTCATACTGGTATTTTTCAGTAGATTCAAAATCATGTGAAAAACTAAAACAATGGAGAAATATTGGCATGTAGTGGTGTATCATGACATTACTATCCATGGGCTCCTCTTCTAGATTGAGTCTGCATGCCATCCTAGCAACAGAAAAGGCAATGGTCCCCTGTGATAGTATTACAGCTTTAAGAGAAGCCCAGCACTCTAGGTTCTCTGGCAAAGTTAGGCGTATGCTCTGAGACAGAGGCAGGAGGAATATAGTTTGGTTTTATTAGGAAATGAATGGTTGAGTCTGCCACAGCCTATTAATTGGGCTACATATTAATCATACATTAATATGTAGTCAAAGAATCCTTCATATTTGAATATTTCAATGGAAGTTTGGACACTATTATTTGAATTTGACAGAAAGAAACCAGTTGAAAATCTACTTAACTGTCTAAAGATATATAGAATGTCTACTGTGTGCCCGTCTTATAATCTGAGGATTCAAAAGTAAATGAAGCAGGCAACAATCTTATAATCTCAGAATTTAACAGTCTTAGAATGTTGCTTTCTTAGAACTTAACAGTGAGGGGGAGACAATAAACAGTAGAAAAAATTTCTTAATATATGCTTCATATATACGTGTGTATGTGTACATACATATATATATAATGTGAAATGATGAGGCACTTTACATCCTCAGAGAAGTAAGTTAGGTGCAAAGGTCCTAAGGCAGAGTGGTTCCAGGTTTATGAGGAGCAGCAAGGAGGATGGAGATGAAGGTGGTTCAGTGAAGAATCTGAGACGACAACTTCAGATGACTGATGGTAAATGAAGTCATATGCTGTAAGGCTTCTAGTGGCTGTGGCAAACCTTACATTTTATAGATATTAAGACAGCAAATTATTGGAGAACTGTGGATAGATAAATGAAACAATATAACTCAAGTATTAATACTATGACTCTTATGAAATATGACCCTTGTGTTGTGAAAAGAAATAGAGATAGGAGATGGAGAAACAGATGCTAGAAGTTATGTTCTATGGTGGTAGAAGGTCTCTTTTGATTGCTTCCTATTTCACTGAGAAAAATAGAGGTTCAGATCAACAGAGAAAATGGATGGGAAAGAGATGGGTTTGAGGAGTGAAGCTATCAAAAGTCATCTAGAAGCCTCCTAAATTTATTGGACTATTGAGATCAAAAGGCGCCCCTAAAGTCTACTTGAGGTTTAGAGGTTTTAGACATTATCAGTCAAGGAATATTTTATTTTCCCCATCTGTAGCTGTGACGATACTGGGTGGTACTGGTAATAATTTAACTAGGATTGAAATTGGTCAAACTACTCTTTGCTATACTTGAGTACGAGTTGATGGCATTAATATGAGAGAGAGAATGTAATAAGATCCAATGACTTTATGCTGAAATAACAGGTACACGCACATGAGGAAGGCAAGGACAATGAAAGGTCTCAGGAGTTGATGGATTTCAGGTCTCAACTGAGTCAAAGGATTGCTGCAGTTGGGCTATCAGAAGGAGGGGATGAAAAGCTAAAATGGAGTCATCTGACAGATGGATTTAAAAAAAAACAAACACCTCAAATTAAGACTATAAAGGACTTGCAGTCTCAATGTTAGAGTTGCAGGACATGACTTTGAAGTAGATAGCTAAGACTGCGGATTGACAAGATCATCAGAGAGAAGGAGACAGAAAAACCAAGTCCAGGCACCAGAAAAATCATCTATGCCAGTGGTATTTAAAGTATGTCCAGGGAACCTGGTCCCTTTGCAAACTACCCATTACCAGGTCATGATTAGTTAAATACAGAAAATGACAGTAAGCATTTAGAAATTTTTATAGTAATCTGACAGACTAATTTTATGTCTATGAAGTCCAATAAAAATTGTTGTCCACTTGACTTTTCATCTTTTAGTGTTTTAGTAAACATTTTTTTTTTTTATAACTCTGGGTATGTCCCAAATAGTTTGAGAAACAGTGATCCACATGAATGGAGGAGAGGGTGGAAACCAGCCCAGGAATAAAAATCCCTGAAATGAGAAGGGGATGACTCTTTAAAGGGAGGAATGGTAGGTGGTATTGTCTGGTGACATGAAATCCAAAGGTGGGGATATGAAGGAGGAGGAAGAGAGAATGGATAAGCAGGACATAATCGAATCAGCTTCAGTATTACAAGGCTGTAGGAAGCAGGACCACAGGGAAAGAGGTGTCTTTAAAGTTAGAGCAAGCAAAGAAAATGCTCAGCAAGTGTTGAAGAATGAAGAATTTCCAAGAAATTTTAGGGTATTAGTCTGTCCGGTTTTTCAAAGTCCAGTCAACTGGAAGAATCAGTATATTACAGAATTCCTACTCATGGGGTTAAATTATATCAGTTGAGCATTTTATATCAGATTATATGATGATGTGAGAAGTTTTAAGTTAATTTGCAGCCTAAATTTAAGTACTGTAAACTACATAACAATTTAAATGAGGAAATCAGTGGAGGTCATGACTACAAAGTAACGGGATTTTGTCAACTTTTACTAACATAAATATACAAAATATCAAATATATGTATATCATACAAATTTTCATTTCTAAATTTTATTTTCCAGCTTTCCCCCATCTTACCCATTTTGAAAATAATAATGTATAATTTTAATGCATTTTAATGTTGGAATGGATAATATTTCTATTTTAATGACATTGAGAACAGCTTGAGAATATATAAAAAACAATATTCATCCACTGGAAAAACAGATACTTAAAAATAGTTAAAAGATACTGAACTGAATATTTTTTATAAGCACACATATAAATATGGTTAATTACCTGTAATCTGTGCCATTGACAGGAGTCCATGTATATGTCCTGTTTCCTTTGTCAATATATCTCTAAAAAAGAGTTGGACTTGATTATGATCACTTTTTATTCTATGTTAATTTATAAGAATAGCAGAACATTAGGCTCTATATATAAATTCAGTGGTGATTCAATACCCTTCTTCACAAATGTCTGATCTATTCCACTCTACAATTATTTATTTTGTTATGTGTGTGTGTAAAGCAAAATTTTAGGAAGAAAAGTACCCATATGATAAATTTTAAGGACATTTAAGTGGAAAATCTTAATTTAAAATCAGTAATTTATGCCAAATTATTAACATCAAAACTTTAAAAACATTTCTTAGAAAAATAAATTTTAATAATGAAACATGATTGAAATGTTACATAACACTCAGGTATTTCCATAGTAGATTATGTTTAAAATAAATTGGTAATATCAGGAATTTAATGCAGTGTCTAGATCCAAATGTATGATTAGCATATTACTCTTCTGATTAGGGGTTTCCCATGTGGCTCAGTGGTAAACATCTGCCTGCCAAGCAGGAGACACAGGCTCCATCCCTGGTTCAGGAAGATACCCTAGAGAAGGAAATGACCATCCACTCCAGTAATTCTTGCCTAGAGAATCCTGTGGACAGAGGAGCCTGGCAGACTACAGTCCATAAGTTTGCAAAGAGTTAGACACAACTGAGTGACTAAACAGCAGGATTAGCAGTAGCAGTTCTTATTAAGGTATTATTACAGTATTTATCTTAGATTCTAATTACTTAATATTATTGAAGGTTAGAAAAACAATTATATCCACCAGGGAAAGGAAGAAAGAGCTAAATGACTTCATAGATATTGAATCTTTCTTATGTAGCTATTGAAGGGTAGTAAAGAAATTATCATTCCTTCTTCTATTAGATTCAGTGATGATACATATGCATCTTTTAATATTTTCAGTTATCTCCAGTGTCATCATCCTCAGCAGAACAATAATATTCACTAAAGTTATTACTTGATATTAGGCAATATACAAAACATTTTTCAATCCTTGTCTCATTTAGTCAAGCCCCTGGAGTAAATGAAATACTATTCTTTTCCACAATTTACTGATTTGGAAAATGAATCTTCAAGAGGACTTTAACTAGCAGCATGAAGGAAAATGCATGATTCCAAGTTTATTTTATAACAACCACACAATGTTGTTTTATACATCAAATATCCCCATGGCTTTATTTATGTGTGTGGAAGATGGGGGAGAGAGGACAGGAAGTGCACAGGAAGTTTCTGGACTCATAAAATTCCTTAAAGAATAATAAAAAAAAAAGTTTATGTATTTACTACTACTCCTAAAAAACCAGGGAAAACTAGTATTGTTCCACAAGCTATTAAAAAAAAAAAAAGAATATCAAAAACCATATCAGATTAGAGAAATAAAGACACAAGACACCACTTTCTTCAAGGTAATTAATATGAAAAGTCCATGGAGGGATATTGGTCAAAAAAAAAAAAAAAAAAAAAAGAATTTACAGTAAGTTGGAGGAGAAAAATTAAAAAGTGACTTAATAGAAAAAAAAATGGATTTATAAGTTGAAAAAAAGAGAAGGTACAGGTCAAAGAGTTCATTTTGGCAGATCAACAGAGAGAAGTTGGCAGAACTGCTGAATGGTTTAGCTCTTCTTTCAGAAAAGTGAAGGTATAAACAGCATGGCTAAAGTCTAAGTAAACAGAGCTGACATTTCAAATCTCAAGACTGACACTGATGTGTCCCCCTTGTGTTCTGGTAACAGGGACTCCTGATTAAAGTGAGAAAGGGCAGGTGCTTATGAAGTTATATGTTTGGATCCTGGCTTCATCATAGGGAAAAAATTCTGCTGATTCAGATTCAGGAGATTTGTTACACTTAAAATGGATTTAACAAACTCAGGAGAATTGTTACGCTTAAAATGGATGAGATTATGAGGAAATAAGACATAAATTATACATAAAAGCTTAAATTAAATGTCTAAGCTCAAAAGCTTGTGGGTTCTATGTATTTTTCAAATACCCAAATATACAAACACATATCCCCATGTGACTGATAATGGATAGACATACTTTCAATACACAAGGAATTTCCCAATGTCATTATAAAACAACACAAGCATTACATAGTTGTACCAGTGATTTTAAAGTGGTAGCTATGTTTTCTTGATTTAATTTCAGATTTAAATGCAGGGCAATCATACAGAAAGAGTAAAAGAAAATAAACCCAGCCAGAAACAAGTAAACAAGTAATGAAAAAAATTAATATATGGAACTCAACAATTAAAACATCTGCATGCACAAGCCATACAAAACATACAGCTATTAAGTACTGACTTCAAATTGTATGACTGAAATGGCCTAAAAGAACATGGCAGGACATTATATTGTGTGTTCTGTTTCTTATTGTGATAGAAAAAATGGAGACATAAAATACAATTTTTGAAAACCAACAATGACCTACTGTAGAGCACAGGGAACTATATTCAACGTTATGTAATAACCTAAAAGGAAAATTATCTAAAAAGAATATGTATGTATGTATATGTATGTATAGCTGAAACACTATGCTATATACTTGAAATATAGTGTAAATCAACTATGCTTCAATAAAATTCTTAAAAATGTAATTTTCAAGAATATATTATTAGTGATATAAGAATACATTAAGAACCCTATAGCAACATTATTTTATAAAAGTTTCAGATTTAAAAATCTTACTGAAAATATCCCTCCAGCAAGGAGTGCTTTAAATAAATCTGTTTACTAGAAACATCTCTGTTTGATAAATAAATATTGTTTTACTAGATCAGACTGACCACTATTGTCAATTATTATTATTAATATATACATTTTATTTAAGAATAAATCTGGCTTAATTCTTACCTCATCTTGAGATTTAACCAGAGTCCTGAACGTTTTTTCTCCGCTTTCTCCATCTATCATTTTATTTCGAATCTAAGGGAAATTGAAACAGTTACTTTATGCAGACACTCAACAGACCAATCAAGTGTGGAAATATTCTTTTTAAAAGTTACTGCATTATTGTTATTTTAGGTCATCCTGTCAGAACACTTTACAACAGATATTCATGGTTTACCTAAAATATCCCAGCACGAAGCCTCAGTCTAAGGTAATTATAATAAATAGACTTTATCATTCTACACTGAGGGAGTAAATGTGTAAAATGTGGAAAGCAAGTACAAACGTGTGACAAACTGTAAAAGAAATACGAGAGTCTTTGAATAGATAAGAGACAGAGTTAATCCACTTGAAAGAATCTGAGAAATCTCTGCTCTGGCACATGACAGCCGGGTTCAAATTCTGGTTCTGCTACTTACTATTAATAGCTGAGTAACTGGAGATAAGTTATGTAACGTCTTGTACCTCAAACAGATCATCGGTACAACAGACATAATAATAATAGTAGTAATAACAACAAAAACAATGAACCTATTTCAGAAGCTCTTGAAAAGCCATGACTGACACATATCACATACTCAATAAGTGTTATTATTAATAATTATCTTTATTATTATGGAGGGCTTCCCTGGTAGCTCAGATGGTAAAGAATCTGCCTGCAATGCAGGAGACCTGGGTTCTATCCTTGGGTTGGGAAGATGCCCTGGAGAAGGAAATGGCAACCCACTCCAGTATTCTTGCCTGGAGAATCCCACGGACAGAGCAGCCTGGTAGGCTAGAGTTCATAGGGTTGCAAAGAGTTGGACACAACTGAGCGACTAACACTTTCACTTTTCACATGGCAGCTTCTTTCCTCATGTTGCTTATTGAGTGGTTAAATTCTCTGAAAATTTTCTTTCAATTCTATGGCAACATCCTCCTCCCTATGTTTTTTTAATTGAAATTTACAAGTTATATTTGTATTGAAATACACAACTCTACCTGTGGAAGGAAAAAGAAAGAAAAAACTAAGGTCACACCCAATTTTAAATATTTATTCCTTTTCATATGATCTTTTGGATCAGAGAGCCTAGGATCTGGAAATTTTTAAAGACAAAAGACAGTCATCTTTGTGCATATAGTCCAAAGAGAGAACCAACACATGAAAATGCTCAACAAATCCTGTGGACTGGAAGAATCCCAGCATCTGATGGGAGGGTGTTGTTCAGGCCAACTGCACTTACCTCCACTTTAATATCGTTCTCTAATTCTGCATCAAGGAAATCCAAAGTTACTGGCTCCTGAGATTTGGGGTTCTACACAGAGAACAATTAAGCATATAGGACATTGTAAAATGCTGTATAGAGAATAATTCAAGGGATATTTAAATATAGAATTAATTCCATAAAAGTTACTTACCTAAGATATATGAAAAAGCTGACTAAATAATTGTATAAATGTAGATTCTTTCATATATATTTTAAAATTATAATAAGTAGGCTAGGAATTTGAGCCTTAATTGTGGCAAATTCTGATTATCACCAACTGAAGATACTTATATTTTGAGTCCTGTGTTAGATGGGACATTTATAATCACAAATCCTGTGGGGATATGACTTCTGAAGATCCACTTACAGCTTTTTTTTCTTTAATCAGGATGTGAAATGACCACGTGGCATTTAAAAATTTTTTCTTAATCATAAAGTAAGGACATCAAAATATTTGATAAGAAACATATACTATTCTCTTGTAACACTAGTAATGCAACATGTTGTAGTAGAATTTCAAAGTTCACTAGAACATAAAATCATAATGCATGTCTAAAATTTTACAACTTTAAAAATTTAGAAACTGGATTGATGTTTACTAAATTAGATACCATCAATATGTTATAACTAATTAGATAGAAGTAATAAACACAAATTATGCCATATTAGTGGAAGGTCACTGGAAGTTAAAAAATTACAGCCTCACAGGCTCTTCTAAAATATATTTGAATCATCATTTTAAACACTGTTTTACAACTGCTGACTACCAAAGACAATGCCAAATGTGAAATGTATTAAAGTTAAATATTTATATCAAATGCTGAATAACACAATATACATAGCATATATTCATTTTATAATAATGACAGAAATGCCTTTAGGGAGTAATTCCATTTAAATAATGAAAAATATATAATTCCCATGGGTTTTGATGAATGGGAATTCTTAAAGAAAAAAAGAAAAAAAAAACTGTGCCTGGCATGTCTATTAAAAAAAAATTCACTGCTTATGAAACTGATATCTAAATTCAGAAGGATCTAGACTATTGAAAATAAGTATTGGATTGTTCAACAGGTTAAAATACTGATTTTTTTTTAGGCAGCATTTTACTGGTTTGGAAGTAAATACCCTTTTGAAAAGTAACATGTTTCTGAAGAAGAAAATAAAAATCAGCATTGAAAATAATTCTAGTCCTTTGCTTAAAATATGAAATTGTTTCTATCATTTCTATCAAAAGGAGACTCTAAAGTTGACAGTTATTCTAAATTCCTTACTTAAAGTCATATGAAATAAATTATCTTTACACAAACACCCTATCAGCATGATGATTTTAACTCACTGCAAAACAAAGTCAAAATAAAATGATAAAATATAAACATAAATAAGAATATCATCTTACATGCAATGGATAATGCATAGCATGACCAGACCCAAACAGCATGCATGGAGGAGGCATTATCAGGAAGAATTGGCAATATGAAGATCATGTCCCAATCCAACATATAAAGACACAGAAAGGAAAAGGAAATCATAAAAGAAAAATGTCAATGCACCACTTGTACTTTGTATATGGCAATCTGGCTGACCAGTTTTTAAAAGACTCATCACAAGTAAAGTGACAGAAAAATTCAAAAGCAGACTCATATCGAAAAGAACCAAGAAACGCATGAGAACTGAATCCAGTCCCTGCGTTCCCAACACTTTCATTTTTTTAATATTTTTCATTTTTAAAATATTTTAAAATGTTTTAAATATCCAACAAACCTCATTTGAAAATTTTAAATATCAACTAATAAAATGATTATACTATTTGTGGAACTAAAATAAAAGGCAGAATGTAATGTTCTTAAATTTTAAATTGAAATAATTAACAGCATTATTAAAAATACTACATAGTTCAAAAAATATTTTCTAAATTTAGAAGTCTTGTGTGGTTGCTAGTTTGCCATTTGAAGTTTCCTTAAAACAAAAATAAACCATTTTCCAGGTTGTTTTTTTAAAAAAATTATATCACAATATCTACATGCAATATTTGAAAGTATTGCAAAACTAAAAGTTCACTAAAATGCACATGACTGCAATGAGTATAATTTAAGGTAATACACAAAAAGAAACATGCAAGAGGAGTAACATAAAACAGTTTAATAAATCAAGAAAAGGCAAATTTTAACTGTAGAGGAACCATAAAAGATATGAAGATTGACACAGCAACATGACATTCAGATTGTTACAGAATTTTAGAGCTAGAAGGGAACTGAAGTTTTTATTAATCCAAAGGCTCTGCTCTTTAGAATCTCCTGGGAATCTTTAAAACTATTCATAAGCCTAGGGCCTATCCCTGGCCAAATTAAGTCAGAATTTTCAGGAGATGGAGCTGGGGATCTATATTTAACTTCCTCAGAATATCCTGTGTAGGATAGGAAATTATTAGTTGAATCTTCCTACTTTTCAGATGAAGAAACTGAAGTACCATGGGGTTTAGTGCACTACTCAAGGAGACAGTGTTGGTTTAAGTAGAACAAACTGGAGTTCAGTTCTACAAATGCATAGTGTAATGATCCATTAATATCACACTACCTCTCCATTACAATATCACCATTTTTTAAAAAGAAATAGGCTTACATATAAAACCTTAAGTCACACTGAACTTTCTTCAAAATTTTGAAATGCTCTTACTAAATTTTACTAAACTATAGGAAGAATCCTTTCACGATGATTATTTTTAGTGTTAATGTTTTAAGTTATTTTCCCACCAGAGGAAAGATTTTGCAAATGAGTTTTCCAGACAATATTAATTTGCAATTTTGGACATTTTTAATTAGGTGACGTGAACTTTCTCTAACTGCTAACCTGAAAATATACTTTTAGAAATTCCCCAGAATTTTTGCTTAAATTGTGTGATTCATAGAAATTAGACATCGGAATTGTATTTTTATTTCCACTTAGAAGTTAATTTTACAACCAATTGTTAGGATTACATGGATTTGACACTGATTTCACAATAATATTTAATAACAAACCTAATTTTAATTTTGTGATTACTCTGATTATCATTGTTACATAATTTGCTAGCAGTCTTTAGTCAGCAAATGCATACCCTCTGCCATCATTAATAACATTTTTGCTCCAATTTATTGAGAAATGATGCTCATCTCCATCTCATGCTCTGGAAGCTTGCTATCAAGAAAGGCGGCATTAATCATATGCTTTTAGGAAAAGAAGCTTGATTGCAACTCTGACTTAGCAAATTTGAAAGCACTGCTAACTTCAGTTACCTGAACATTGGGTCTCCTTTTTCTTAAATTAATTGTTGGTATACCTAAGCCAATAGGCTGAAGCAACAGAAAGACGGTAATTCATCATACTACATATCAACCTGGGTAAAGGTTCTACCTTATCATCCATTTTGGTCAGATATTTCCTCAAGCAGAAACAGGTATCATCAAGTTCATGATGAGTTAATAAACGAAAGTTCAAAAATATTTTTAGTGAAAAAATATGTAAAGCTAGTAAAATTACGTAACGTTTACAGAAAAATTACTAATATTTTCCTTTTATTCCTAAAAAAAAAAAGTAATAAAGTAGGAAAGGAGAAAGATGCTTTCTCTCAGACAATTCTTATGCTGATTTATTTATTTATTGATTTTTAAATTTTATTTTATTTTTAAACTTTACAATATTGTGTTAGTTTTGCCAAATATCAAAATGAATCTGCCATGGGTATACATGTGTTCCCCATCCTGAACCCGCCTCCTTCCTCCCTCCCCATAACACTGTAGGTTTATTTTAAATATTTAAAATGTAAATTATTCACAATTCCCTATACAATAAATATTTCTTAAGACTGATAAAAAATGAGATATCTAGTAAGTATACCTAATCTGGTTATGTCAATGAAACAAAATGGGGGAATTCTAAATTCTATTTTGGAATAAAGGAGGATACATAATTCAGCATTCGTCAAAATATAGTCATGGTAGAGACTCTGAAGAGTCACTTTGAGAAGATAAGTAATGATTCCTTAGAAAATTAGATAAGCAAAAGATTCACAGCTATTTTATTTTCCATTATTCTTGGCTTTAGGATACTTTTTCTGCCTTCTAAAAACTTCAGAATTGTACTCAAATAAGTTGAATTAAGATTATAGTTTCAGGAGGAAACACAAGGCATTCAGCAAAGAATGCCTGCGTAAGATTAAATGTTGATCTTGCTAAATAATAATGGGTACTATGGAACATGGCATTATTTTTCTATATTTTCACTGGTGAATTTTGAATGAAAAAGATTAAGATTAATTTTGCTAGCATGCTACTCTAACCATATTGGTCCTTTGTATTTATCAGTTTCTAAACAACTGTATTACACTATATTATACTTTATCAGGTTCTTGTATCTATCTGTATAACTAGTAACATCACCCACAAAAAGAAATTATAATATCTAACCTGTTAATAATGAGAAAAAGCATATTTAATTCAAAAGCATGAACTTCAGAAAAAATACACTGATAGTTTAAACATTTTAAATGGTTCTCTAAAACTATTCTTTTAATAATTTCCTATATAAAAATATGAAAAAATAACATAATCCTGAAAAAAAATCAACCACTTGGGCTTTACTATGAATTTATAAATAATTTATATTTTGTTTGTAGCTTTCAAAATTTTAGTAAATTAATTATTCCAAGTATGAGCCAGAAACATGTTTAAAGCATTCAAATAGTAATAAAATATTTTCCACATAAATACTGGTTATTAGTACAAGAATGTAGAAAAGGGCAAAACTTTTCAAATAATTACCTCTAAATGATGGATTTATATATTTACATATATTCATAATTCTTCTTTATTATTTTGTCTATGATATATTTTAGTTCCTTTGGGGAAGGAGTTTACACTCACAATCATAAAATGTCCAGCTACATAAAAGTAGGGCTCCTTTACACCCTTCAGCACATTATATTACTATAGCATTTAAATCATGTTACTTATGGGAATATAATTTAAATATATTGGCTATACAACATAATACAAAATAATACTATAAAGTTTTTACAAATCTTAAGATTCAGAAAGATAAAAATGTTCAATTATAAAAAATCTTAAGGTTAGCCAATCATAAACAATTCTATTATAAGAAACTTGATATGTTTTTAAAGACCTGTGACAGACTAATGATAACATGTGAAATGCTTATCTCATATTTACATTAAAGTAACAACTTTAAAAATAATTCAGGGTGATCAGTAGCTATAAATAATTAGTAAATATTTAGATAATGATGGATTTTGTATGGAAATAATTACCAGAGTGAGAAATAAAATGCAGACATTAGTTATAACAATAAATGTTTTTTAATATTCAATATTAATGGTTCTTAATTATTACTTTTTGAATAATTTTTAATGACCCTACTTGATACCCTAAAATATCTCTAACATTAAATATCTATGCCTGGGGAGAAGGAAATAGTATACGTAAGTCTGCATAGATTTCCCTGAAGCATGGCTTAAAGTATCCTTAATATTATCTTCAAAGTTAAATAATAACTTGAAGCTGCTTATAAATTAAAAATAAATAAGGTTTTGCCAGCTTTACATATAGATACATAAGTGCTTTACCTGTGAAGCATTAATGAAAAGTGAAATGAATTGGATGAGATATTTAGGAAAGTAGGAATAAAGATTTGGATAAAATCTTTAATGTATGGCATTTTATAACTTTCATATAGCTCACTGATTAATAACCCCTTCCCAGTTATGAAGTCCATCTCACTGAGTTTTACTTACTGCATTTTATACATATCTTTATAAGTCTGGGAGAGGGAAAGGAGAGATAATTACCAGAAACAAAGAGAGAGAGAAATGGCCTATGCAGAGAGGAACATGAATAATGCTCTCAGGTTTACGCCCATCCAGGCAGCCGCCTTTACTACCTTACAGCCTAATTAAAACACCAGGAGGATGTGCGAAGCTCAGGCCCAGAGGTGATAATGACTGCCTCTGAGACAGGACTCCTGGTTAGCTGGACACTGGATAGGGATATTGCAGAACATAGCTGGTAAGCGAAAATGAAAACTGCTTTCACATCTTCGCATAACTGTGGCTTTGTCATGTATTAACATTATGCATAAAATGCTTTTTATACTTAGTGCTATATAGTGAATAAAAAATGATGAACCTAATAAGAACATTAATCATTAATTTTACAGAACACTATCACTGTAAACAAATTATAGACATACCTTTGGCTGAAGATTTGGATGTAATAAAACATAACCATTAGGATCAATTGCAAAATAATAGCCGTTGGGGCACAACTGAAAAATAATAATAATAAATTCTTAAATACATATTTTAAAGCATAAAGAAAGGTAACATGATATTATAACATTCTTTTAAGAATTCTTTTAAATATTTAGTAGCTTTGCAAAGATAAATGCACAATTTTTGAGAATTTCTTAAGTGCTTTAAAGAAAAGCTAAATTAGTACAGTTTTAAAATAAAAAAGATATCAAAAGAGAAAATTGCATCTTACTGTAAAACGTGGTGTTAGTCTTTTAATATCTTCTAAGGACACATCAACTCCCATCACACCAAGAATCAGCTGATTCTATAATAAGCAAAAAGGCAGTGTACTTTATACCAAAAATTTACACATTTCTATATAAAATTATAACATACATTCATCCTTTTGCTTGACAATGCTTGTATTTCACATTAGGCTATATATATATATACATATTTTTTATGTGTAAGGGTGAGGCACTTAAGCTATCAGTTTGCAGTGATTCTCAGCTGTGATTTTTCTTTTCCCTCAACTGTATTGTTATTAGGTTAAAAGTGAAATCTTGATTTTACAGCTAAAATACAAAAAATATATGAAATTTTAAATTTTTTGCTTTTTGTACTAATTATCCCTATAGTTTAATTGATACTGTACAGTCAACAGCTGTAAGTGTGGGTTGTATGTGTTTTTGGGAGTATAAACTGACTTTGTGCTATAATACAATTCAGAAATCACCACTTAAAGTTCATTAGACAATACCAAATAAAAAAGAACCATGTATTTTTGCTGCTGATAATACTAGTGTAAATGTGAAAAGTAGGTGATCTTATGTGTAATAAAATGGAAACTCTTACAACACTATTTCTGCTTTCTGTTAACTTCTAAATACCAAACAATGGGCATCATAGTTTTAGTTGCAAATCAAAGAATCCATGTGGCAAATTGATATCATAGTCTTTTATGGGACATAAGGATGGAAATGGTGTTAAAATTTGGAATCAGGAATCTTTTTTAAATAAAATTACATAAATTATAAAATAAAATGTTACATAGAAAGTTATTAAATCCAGTCAATAGTTATTATAAGCACATTGTAAATCCTGTGTAGGTACACACAGAATGAGAAATTTAGGCCAACAGCTATGCTGTTTTCCCATGAACCAACCCAGAGCGAACTCAGAGCATGTTCCCCAAATTTATGCAATCCCTTACACAGTCTATATGAGGAGTTAAGAGAATTACTCCCTTCATGAGTTACGATAATTAGAACCAGCATATATTTAAGAAGGGTAATGAGCCCCCAAAGAGGAATAACCGATTTTCTCTATGGCCACATTATTAAAATAAGGATTTCAACTGAAATTTATAATAAGTGCACAAATAATGCTTAAATGCAACATTCATTATATTATAAAATAGAAATAGATTTCCCTCAAATCAGGAATGTCAGCCAAAATATAAAATCAGTATTTAAAAATCTTAATTCTCCTAGATTTTTAAATTCCTTCCAATGCAAGCTAAGACAAAGGAATGCAAACCTACTTTAAATCAAAAGTATTTTTAAAAATGAGATAATTTAACAAGCACAAGATATATATTTTTCAATATTTGTAGAACTTTAGGTTGGTAGCATTGACAATGCCAGTGCTATAGAAAGAAGTATTTTTATGAGACTCATTAAGCATTTTTTCCTCAATCTTAAAAAAGAGAAAAACAGAAAGAGAACTATTCATTTAAATCATATCCTTAAGTTACATGATAATTAAAAAAAATAATTTGTTGTATGGGACTTGGAGGATGAGCGATCATAAAAAGGTACCTATATATATCTGATACAAACATTACCATGTTATTTTTCTTTTCCTTTGGATTTTTTTTTTCTGAACTCCATGGGTATCTTAGATGCATTTAAAAATGTGCACACAGTAGTACTGCCCATTTATCGTGTATTCCGTAACATCTTATGGGAAACCCAAATGAACTTTCTGGTCCAAGCAATAATTACTCCCAGATCCTGAACTTGTGTTCTTGTCAAGTCACAGTTAAATAGAGTTAAGTTGAATCTAGTCTCTGGGGGAACTGAGAACTTGTCCTGCATTTCCTTTTTCCCAGGTGGTTATCACATAGACAGCTGCTGACTTTTACTTTCAGCCTCATGAGACAGTTACGTTGTATGTATTTCCTTATAGAAATATCTTATCCACAATAAGCTTCAACGTCATAGTTTATCATTTATTATTATTAATTTTATCAATTAACTTTTAACCTTTAAGTTTGTCTTATTTTCATTTTGGCCGGTTATGTTGAAGACCGGAAGAGTTCCAGTAATGACAAGTCCCAGTTCCTAAAAATAGATTCACAGAAAAAAGTCAAATTCAAATAACAGTTTAAACTTTGTCAGTATGCATTAGTTTTTGAATATCTGACACTGTATTTTAGTTGCTTTATAAACAGTCATAAAAATTAGAAATTTATTTTGAAAGCTTATTTAAAAGTCAATGAAATAAATGTCTTAGAAATTAGTAGTATCTATTAGTCAGTTCTTTAAGTATGCAACATCTAAAATAATACTCTCAAGAGAGCATTGCAATAACTTTAAAAATCAAATTACACTAAGCCTTGTAGTAACCCTGTCCATCCACTCTTTTTTTTTCACAGAGAGTCCACCTAATATCAGAGGCCACTATGAACAGAGTGATATTAAAATATTGTTTCAAATGATTTAACTTTGCTTTTTTTTTCAGCTCCATTCTTAAATTTTGTCATGCCCTAAGCCAAAGGCTTCAGGTTAAATCACAGATGTGTAGCAAAATAATATTATAAACAGAAAAAACATGCTACTGATAATACATTTCTAGGATATTCTAGGTAAGCATTATGATGTTCAAAAGAAGTGACATTGCTTCTATATGCTCTCCAAAATGAACGTTTTGACAAACTGAAATGATGCAGACAGGTGCAATAATCAAATATGAAAGTCCAGTCATGAAGCAGTTTAGTAGAGTAAAAATAATCACACAGTATTAATCAGCATGTAGATAATTTCATATGTTACATGAATCCACAGAGATTAGTTGGAAAAAAACTGATTTTTCAGGTCATAGGTTGCATTTTATGATTGTCATCTGCAACAATTATATTTCTGTTACAAATATTTCATGTCAGAACTAATTTTTAACAAAATTATTCTTTAAAATAGTTTAAAAATTATTGTTGAAATTTCTGAATTTACTGAGAAATTATTAGTAATCTTTTTGTGAATAATGATCCCAAATCCAAATTTATTGACTCTTGTTCTAATTATAGAAACAGCACAGTCTTATAAAGAAAATGGTTTAGGCTATGGTTTATTATTAATTATACACATGGGAAGCTCAGAAACAGTGGAAACTGAATTAGTGGGAAAGGACAATCATACACTTTCAGCAGAACAAGATATCAAATTATTTGGGACCAAGAAAATTAAGGAAATGATGACACATAGTTGGCTGCATGATAGGTATGTTGACTTTGTATTTAGTATTAAGGAAGAAAATTTGACCATGAAAACATCCTTAATTGAATATGTGAATTAATATCTGCAATGAAAACTTTCTACCTCAAACAGTGTCAGATTATAGATAATTTATAAACCTAGCATCCAAAAGACACCAAAATCCATGGATGTTCAAGTCCCTTATATAAACTGGGTACTATTTACATATAACTCATGCTCATTCTTCCAGACTTCAAATCATCTCTGTATAACTTATAATACCTTTCACAATGCAAAAAGGTAAAGTAAAGTGGAAGTCGCTCAGTCATGTCTGACTCTTTGCAACCCTATGGACTGTAGCCTACTAGGCTCCTCAGTCCATGAAATTCTCCAGGCAAGAATATTGGAGTGGGCTGCCACTTCCTTCTCCAGGGGATTTTCCTGACCCAGGGATTGAACTGGGTCTACTGTATTGCAGGCAGATTCTTCACCATCTGAGACATCAGGAAAGCCCCTTACAATGCAAATGCCACGTAAACAGTTGTTAAGTACAATGTAAATGTTATGTAAACATTAAGCCAGTGCCTAGCAAAATCAAGTTTTGCTTTTTAGAACTTTCTGAATCTTTTTCCTAAATATTTTCAACCTGCAATGGTTGTTCCTATAGACACAGGACACAGATATGGAGGACCAACTGTGTATATATTGAGTATATGCACAGTTTTAGGAATGGTAACATGGCTTAAAGCTCAACATTCAGAAAACTAAGATCATGGCATCTGGTCCCATCACTTCATGGGAAATAGATGGGGAAACAGTGGAAACAGTGTCAGACTTTATCTTTGGGAGCTCCAAAATCACTGCAGATGGTGATTGCAGCCATGAAATTAAAAGACGCTTACTCCTTGGAAGGAAAGTTATGACCAACCTAGATAGCATATTCAAAAACAGAGACATTACTTTGCCAACAGAGGTCAGTCTAGTCAAGGCTATGGTTTTTCCAGTGGTCATGTATGGATGTGAGAGTTGGACTGTGAAGAAAGCTGAGCGCCGAAGAATTGATGCTTTTGAACTGTAGTGTTGGATAAGACTCTTCAGAGTCCCTTGGAGTGCAAGGAGATTCAACCAGTCCATTCTAAAGGAGATCAGTCCTGGGTGTTCTTTGGAAGGAATGTTGCTAAAGCTGAAACTCCAGTACTTTGGCCACCTCATGTGAAGAACTGACTCATTGGAAAAGACTCTGAGGCTCGGAGGGATTGGGGGCAGGAGCAGAAGGGGACGACAGACGATGAGATGGCTGGATGGCATCACCGACTCGATGAACTTGAGTTTGAGTGAACTCCGGGAGTTGGTGTTGGACAGGGAGGCCTGGCGTGCTGCAATTCATGGGATCGCAAAGAGCCGGACACGACTGATTGACTGAACTAACTAACATGGCATAAGAGAAGCAATCTTTTTCTTTGCATCACTTTCACATTTACACAGAATACCATAAATTTTTTCTAAATATGGCAATATGCGCTCCCAAGTGAGATACAAGGCTTCTAACATATTAGACAAACTTATAAACTGCACTCAATTCCAAGGCACTGTGCAAGTTTCTAGAGAACTAAGAAGAGAAATGAAACAAGATATCTGCTATCTTGTAATTTATTTGATATTTAGTTTCCAGAGTGTAATTCTTTTCATCTAAAGAATCTTATTTTATCTCCCAAATAAAATGAACCCTCCACAATACTGTCCCAGTCTTGGTTCTAGTCTCACCTTCCATTATCTGCAAAAGTGACCAAAGAAAGTATCATCCTTTCAATATACATAGCACTTGTCCAATTTTCATACTGCTATTCCTTTCTGTAATTTCTCTGCGCATCAGTTGTAGAAACCTTACCTAGACTCATATATTTAGCTAAAACAATACCATCTTTTTAACCTTATTCTATCACCAAATTTGTGGCCTCTTTCTTCTGATTTTTAGAGTTCTTTCCATTTTTCTCATTATGTTTTTGTCTTGCAATATTTTTACCTTTTTAAAAAAAAAAAAAAAACAACTGTGAATCTGACCAGATTATTTTTTGAATGTGCTATGTGCAAAGACTATAAACAAGTAATTGGAAATAAAAATGGGTCATGTTTGAGTCCTAAGTTAGAAGAAAGAATGCACTATGTATCCACTGACCAGTCAATTAATGTGTCTCATTTTGTTCTTTTTTTTTTTTTTTTTACATTTAGTCTCAGCTAGCAGAACAGCAGATTCAGAACTAAAATTGCTTCCTAAAGTCATTTATGCTATCTGCAAGAACCTTACCAACAATGCAGACATGCTGGTTAATGAACTTCTGGTTCATAGGAAATACAAGAGGGAATAATTATTGACTCCTCCTATCATACTCTGTCCTGTGATGGATTTGAATGCGTGAAACATTTTGACTACAGCTTCAGATGACCATGTGACCTTAAATAAATATGTGATGTCAAGAAGGAACACTGGACAGTAAATTTAGCAAGGGCTTGAGGTAAGCAAGCTTCATTTTATCATTCTTAGCGTGCAAGGCTGCTGCTAATAGTGCCTGTTTTTCTCCTAAACTTCCTGTATTTGTTTATTTTACAAGAACCAAATGATAAGTAATTCTTTCTAAATAGACTGCATTCTGCCCTGTGGGTTCATGTAGTATCAGCTTATAATTAAACTCCAAGTAGGAAAAGGGGTTACTGAATCAGCATCTATTTTTCAGAGCTTAGTATTTTAAGTCTCTCTGATGTTACACTAGCAAAATTGTTAATTAAGTCTTCTCTAATTAAGTTAAGCATATGAATAAATCTTATTATTATTTATAAATTTCATATTAGGAAAGAAAAAGTTATACTAAAATATGATTTCTCATTATCAGCCCTATTGACATTTTGAGCTGAATAATTCTTTGTTTTGTGTGTGTGTGTGTGTGCACGCGTGAGTGTGTTGGGGATGTGTGTGATTCTCTTGTACATTGTGGGAATGTCTAACAGCATCCCTTATACCTATTCATTGGATGCGAGTAGCAAACTCTATCCCAGTCATGACAATCAATAAAACCTATAGATATCTCCAAGTGATCTGAGGGGCAAAATTGCCCCCAGTTGAGAAAGAACCACTGCTCTGAAATATGATGGCATGCCTGTACTACAATTCCCACTATGCAGTGGACAACTTAACATGTTTTTATTTGTTATTTCACATCAGACTGTATCACTTCAATGGGCTATTTCCATAAATATTTAAGGTTGACTCTAAAGCAAGAACTTATAATATGAAGAGGTGATTAGGTTTGTGATTGTTCCAGGGTGGGATAAGATATTTGTTTATCTAATTGCAAGTACTTCTGAGTTTTGTTGAGTCTGGTTTAAGATATGGAGGCTATCTCAAATATGGAGGAAACAGCAGACAGACTCCTGCTAGCTGAAAATATGAAAGTGTTAGTTGCTCAGTCATGTCTGAGTCTTTGCGACCCTGTGGAGATTCTCCAGGCAAGAATGCTGGAGTGGTTGCCATGCCCTCCTCCAGGGGATCTTCCCAACCCAGGGATCGAATCTGGGTCTCCAGCACTGCAGGCAGATTCTTTACCGTCTGAGCTACAAGCTTCTGCTAGCTGAAATCTACTTTAAAAATACTTTCTTCACAATTCTTGTTCAAAATCTACTCATTCATGTGACTTTAGGATTTTTTTTTTTTACATAAAACTTCACAAAGTTATTAGAATGATCTTAAATTCAAGATTGGAGGTTTGAAACTCTATATCCTCAATGACAACTGAAAAACAACACTTTACATCTCTGATTCTCTATTGCACACAAGTCTAGATTTTTAAGTAAATTATATAAATTCTAGCAAAGAAGGTTGTGATAGAAGGAATTCTGAAAGGGTTTCATGAAGAGAAAAAGAGAAATGGAAGCTAGAGAGAAATAGAAGTTAGCTGTGTGCTTTTGTTACAACAGTCTTTGGTTGAACAGCCTAGCTTACCAGTGCATCCAGGTATACGTTTGTCCACTGGACTTGCTTAGCTTTGTCTCCAGCTAAAACCATTGGTCTTCCCAGAACATCCAAATATTCCTATATAAAAACACATTAAAAACTTTAAGTGGTTGATAACTAGGAATGCAGTTCTTAAAAAAACAACAACAAAAACAACTCCACAGAGAAAAATTTACCTAGAGGTAAAAATGAAGATGGAATTAAAATTAAGAGTGTTAAGCATATAATCATTCAATTTCTACTTTGGGTACTCCATAAATGGTATGTCTGCATACTCAGAATTAACAACATTTGACTTGTATTATTTATACAATGTATCTACCCCAGTTTTTTTTTTTCCTCCTAACAAAACATTCTCTTTCTGAGGTACAGCCAAGGATAAGTGAAATAAGTTCCCTGTGAATTGTTTTATGTTAATCTAAACTATTTAAGGCTCTGTGATTTACTGGATGGAACTGCACAAATTTGAAATAATAAAGCAGCCACATACTTGTTTTCATATCACAGATTGTTTGGCTGAAATTCAAAACTACATTTAAACATATCAAAAATAAATGAAATACTGTGCCAAAACTAGACATCAGACTTGAATGCAGCTGCTGTTTCATTTCAAAACTCAACATATTCAGTATTCATTTCCACAAAAGCCATGTTATTTGGGCTAAATTTTGACTTAGTCTATTTTGTAGACTTTCAGTTCTGTTTAAAACTGAATACATGATTTTAAACAGCAATTTATGAATATTAAATTTATATTTAAATTAACTTATTGGTTCAATCTACCTATTTAACAAGTATGTTTTCAACTGAATGGCTGTAGAAAAACCATCTCCTTGTTGTAAGTTGCAAATAATTATTGTTTAATTTTCTGTGTTGAACCTATAATTTGGGGAAACTCAGTTAAATGATTTGCCAGAGAAACAAGTTGAAATTATATGATGAGATTGTTAGTAAATTGATTTTATTTATTTTCTATGATGTTTTTAAAATAGGAGAAGACAAACATAATTACACATCTTTGTCTGAGTTTCAGATATTTAAAAACACTTGGAACTTTAATGAAATAAAAACCAATACATTACCATGATACTCATTACCAATGAAATAGTATGAATTATTTATTCATGTAATACATCAATCATTTATTCATTTTCACCTATTTTCTTCATATTGAGCATATTTAAAGTAGCAGAGAAATAATTTAGTTTGAAAAAACAATTTAAACAAGTTTTAAATAACCATACCTGAGTATTGATTCTTATTGCTCCAATGGAAGGAATTTCATAATAATAACCTGAAATATACACATATATACATAATAGATTTATATGTTTACATATTATGATATAATAAAATACACAGAACCATTTTATGGCTTTCTAGGAGAAACTGAGTACTTCTAATTCAGCAAACACTAAAATATCAATACCACTGATCAGTTTGGAAAATGTGTGATTAACGTAAACTCATAGCAAATACACAAGCTTTATCAGAAACTTCACTACATTTCGTATATTGTATAAAATAAATGTCATTGTTCTAGAAAGCAGTAGAAAACCTATTATCAACAAAAATTGTTTTCATTGGAGAAATAATTAAAAGTATACAATGATAGGTATCTCATAATTTTATATCTGCCAAAATATAACTTTGAGAATAAATCTAGGCTCTTGCTATTGTCATGTGTCATTGTTCAAACATTTTTTTCTGAGTATAAATGAAATATAGGTTCACTATACAAAGTCTGAATTATCTAGGAATGTATAAGACATTTAAAAAAATAATTTAGCCACTCAGGAAAATAGTACCATATAATGTTATACTTTCTGATAGCTAAGTTTTACACAATTCAGATATTATTTTGATTCTTAATTCTTCATGCAAAGTTATATTTGATCAGAATCACTAGCATAATTTCATAAAATATAACACTATAATGTCAAAGTAATACTATAATGTAATGTAACGCTGATGTCAAAGTTTCTCGTGTATTTTCTCTAGAGAAAACATATCTTATTCTTGCCTCCATTTAAAAATTAGCTACAACTTTAGAGTATTTTAAATGATAATATGTGAAGTAACAACTACTAAGTTCATCTTCTTATAATAAAATGTGGTCATGTAAACAGATGTGTCACCTTTATTTTCACAGGCCATCCACTGAATAGGTCCTCTGTCATAATTATGTTGACCAACTGAAAATGTGAATACACGGACCTGGTGAATTTAAAAGTGGGTATCTGTTAGGCTGCATAAAATTTAATTGAAAGGCAAAACAAAAGAGCTAAAATAAAAGATAAATAAAAGCATATTTTTCAGTTAATTTATGTGACAAGAAAATTGAGGCCTCTAAATCACTTGGAAGGCACCAGAGAGAAACCACATAATCTACTCTAAATATAGACTTTAGTTACTAAATTTAAGTTAGTACTTGGGTGCTCTGCATCATATCTCAATTCTGTGGCAGGATCATGACTAAGGTTTCATTAGCAGAAATGGCATCTTTCAGATTCAACTCAACATCAGTGGTCTCACCTGGTGAAAACATATTATTCACATATCTATCTAGTCACTGCCAAAAAAAAAAAAATTCTACTTAATAGGTACAAGGTTACAAAAATCTATATAGAAAGGAGGTCACTCTACATTTAGTTGCTTAGAGCATTATACTTAATGATGGTTTCACTACTTTTCACATCATGAAAATATTCAATATGCATATGTATGAGTAGGATGTTAGTCATATGACTTACTTTCTATAAAAGATGACTGGAACATATAAATAAATATTTTAAGCTCTGAGCATTTTTTAAAAGAATTAAAATATTGACTGCTTCTAATATGCAAATATTTTAAAATATAATTGCGATACTGTTTAATTATTGTAATTTATATATTCATTGGAAGGTGCTGAATTTAAACAGTATAAAAGTATAGAAAATAAATTCAATGAGGTCAACAAATATTTAATAAAATGGTTACTTGAATTACACTGATTTTTACCAATTTAGTAATCAGAGTAAACCAATACTCTAAGTTCAACAGTTTATCTTTTTCTAAAGATAAACATGCAGAAAAGCACTTTTCCATGAATTCATGGTCTGGTTTGAACTATGTTAAGAGCTTTTCCCTAATTCATGTCGATTGACTGTTTGAATTGACATTTTCTAATTGTTTCATCTGTTTCATCTTTCGCACATGACTGCAGAGCACAAATCTCAAGAGATTCTACATCTGGTCTCTGTTCTTTTGCTGGTCTTGGCCACACAGAGATCACATCATAACAACCCTTGCCCCAGAAAGTACACTGGGGAGGTTGTTGTTTCACTTGTAAAGTTTCACTCAAGCCACTCATCCAGGTTTGCCTTGGCTAGTTATGCAAGAAGCCATTTGGTGAATACATCAGAGTTTTAATCACCCCAAACTGTAAAGACAGGTGACTGGTTCTAGCTTAACAGAAGTTGGTGTTATCCTCTCTTGCTACCCGCTCTCCCTATCCTGGTGTTACCCTCTCTTGCTACCCAAGTTGGTGTTACTTACTACCCTCTCTCCCTTAGTCCTTCAAAATACAAAAATCTAGTTTCATTTCCTAAAATCTTCAATTGGTCATTTTGGGGGATATGCATTTTAGTGGAGTGTTACTACTTAACAGAGTTAAAATTACTCCTAAATGGATTATTTTTACGAACGGGTTGGCCACCCTACTGATGATTCAATTTAATTGCCATACCTTAAACAATTGTCATGTGAATTCAGGACACAGAAACAATCCAGATGTTCTAGAAAGCACCTGGGGATCACTTTCATGATTAACATTTGAAAGCATGTCTCAAATTTTCGATTTAAAGCACTGCTTTGTCTGTTGTTTCTCTTACCACAACAGTATTCCAGTAAAATGGTTTCCATAAAGGACTTTTCAGTACAAGGACATAAATGAATAAGACTAAATGAATTATTATTACATATCTACATCCTTAGAAATCAAGCATTTCTAATAACATAGAGGCTAGACATACACAGACATACACCATGTGAATATTTGACTGATGTTATTCAAACAGTCCAAATAAACACAACACAGGCAAAAAACACATTAGTAAAAAACAACAACAAAACGTATTGCTTTATTTGTTTTACTACAGTTTTGCCTGACCCTAATTTTTGGCCTACATGGAAACCTCAGATATTGTTCAAATTAAAGAATTTAGAATCAGAGCTGGGTGTCAAAGTGTACACTGTCATAATTAATTGTAATTTAATAAAAGTTTAATACACTTTTTTTTTTTTTCCTTCTCTATCTTTATTCATTTATCTCATAGGTCCTTCCTTGTCTATTTGAATATAGGCAGGATGCATTAACTGATTTGAAAAGACTATGATGCTGGGAAAGACTGAGGGCAGGAGGAGAAGGGGACGACAGAGGATGAGATGGCTGGATGGCATCACCGACTCAAGGGACATGAGTTTGGGTGAACTCCAGGAGTTGGTGATGGACAGGGAGGCCTGGCGTGCTGTGGTTCACTGGGTCTCAAAGAGTAGGACATGACTGAGTGACTGAACTGAACTGATTGAATCATTCCCATATTACAAATGTATAATTTTTAACTCACTTTGAAAATTATATTTGCCTTGTGATAGATGTTTTTAAAGACATTTTTCTGAAAACATCCTCCCAATGGTTACTAAAATCTTAAAAATTACAAATTCAACCTTTCTATAGTTTCAGCAACTGTCTTACCATTACAATAATTATAAAATCTTTCTAGTATATCTAAAATACTTATTTTGTCTCTTGGTAGATATACATACACACAAAACATATGCATGTAAATAATTAATGATTTTATAGATTACCTTATAATTTTCCAAAATGACTGGATAAATATTATATATATTTGATTGAGAAAAGTTTAATATACATCATATCAAATATAAAAAGTTTAATATAAATCAGATATAAATTTTTAATTCTTTCTATGACATTGAAAAGATACACATGAATATTAAACTTCAATTCAGGTGCTGTACCCCCGCTGACTTTTGTCTTTGCTTTAAACATTTGAACTAATTATGTAATAAGATTTTAACTAGATTGATTTCATAATCAGGTGTGATATTCAACATTTCATAGTACATATATACAATGAATTGATAGTTTAAAAAATAATTTTTGAACTCTAACTTTCCACTGGGGAGTTTTACTTTCATTCTCCTATTCCGCACTATGTGACTGCCACCCTGTGGATGAGTTAATGAACTAACCCCAATGCCAAGTTTACAGAGAGGTTTGCTGTCCCCGCAGTCTGATGTTTTTCACCTCTTTAAGTGTTTCATTCTTCTTTAGCTATAAATTTGGGGAAATAAAATAATAAAGTGATTCCTTGAAATAGGCACAATTTAGAGATTAAGGTAAATTACATTCTCAAAGATGTGCATTTTCAGACGTCTTTTCTTTACGTGGTCTTACAGAAAAACAAATAAAATGACATTAAAAAAAACCAAAAAAACCTTGAAACACTTAATGTGCAGTCACACAAGCTAAATATTTCATCTAAAGTCTCTATTAAGTAAATTACTTTAAATCAGGCCTCCATGAAAGCAAAGTCAGCTTTTGTGGAGAAGAAATTCCTTTACTTATGCCTGGAAATGGCAACCCACTCCAGTGTTCTTGCCTGGAGAGTCCCAGGGACAGGGGAGCCTGGTGGGCTGCCGTCTACGGGGTCGCACAGAGTCGGACATGACTGAAGCGACTTAGCAGCAGCAGTGCATTTATAATCACAACACTAGATCCATAGAACAAGTACATACTGAAGACTCACTGTTCTAAGTGTCATATTCCTAGAAAATTTGTTAAATGATCCTGAACTGGTTGATGTTAGATAGGCTATGTTTTAGAATGTTCACTTCTGTGAGGGTCATCTATGAAACATACATAGCTATAGATGGCTTTGAAAAATATTTTTCACATTGCTGGCCAGATCTCTAACAGAAATAATATGGGAAATTAGAAATTGAATAAACACTGGACTGGGTTGAAACAGTTTCAGGATTGCACTATTGTATCTATTACAGTACTTTACATAGATATGAAAATAAATATTTATTAAATGAAAAAAATACTGAATAGCTAAATGAGTGGTCTTCATATTTTCCCAGAGTGATATAAGACACACTTTGATATCATCTGATATATAAATTAGTTCATTATAACAGAGCAGAGCCAAAACCAGAGTGATAGAAGCCTTGCATTCATAATTGCATTCAAAGCCTTGTTTCATTACACTTATATCATGGCAAATTCATAATCTTTTTTGTTGTTGTTACATAGTCTTTTTATAAATGGAGATGAGCAAATTTCTTCAGGCAAGTTAAAGTATGTATAATACACATATCATTTATATGCTGTATTATTCCTAGAGAATAAAAAAATAATTATTGACTCATGTTTAGTTATATAAGAATATTCACAAAATAAACTGCAATTTGAGAATGTTTAATAAAATTAAACTTAACTAAAAATCAGTCTCTATTATTAGCTGCAATTTATATAATTTGGCCTTCACTTGGTCCAAAATCATTTTTCTCTGAACAGAAAATTATAATTCCAAAATGTAAATTTGAATTATAATTTACATGTTAAGCCTGGCCTATTTGACCAGAGAAAACTTTTAATTACCAACAAAATGGGTTACTGATTTGCTTCCTATAATACACTACTGATGTGTCCTTTAGTTCTAGACTTCTGTTACTCTGCTTTTTATTTTGTCTTGTTTGTTGAAGACAAACATACTTGTCTTCAATTAAGATTTTTCCAAAACCACAGGGTCAACCTATTTTAAAAGTCATAGGAATTTCTTGTTTCCCAGCAGAACCCAGTTACTGGAAACTGTCACCTCAACAATTATCAGTTACCCAGAGTTCAAGTTTAATTTACAATAGGCAAATCTCCAAGGAATAATGGAAATGAGACTATGAAGAAAGAAAGCCAATAAAACTAAAATAAAAACTTCAGCTATCGAATCATGTTAGAAAAATGATGTCAGAAACAGGTTTTATTAATTTACTGTGTGTACTAAAATTTTTGGCAATAAGCCTATAAAAATACTAGATTGGACTGAATATTTTAGGAGAAAACTCTACAGTTGTTTTCATAATTCACAAGTATACCAGGATCCACAGCATTTAAAATAACCCACATCTCTAGGTTTATCGCATTATGAAATAAATAAAAGTGTCCAAATGTACCTTTCACACTTAATTTATTTTATAAAGCCCAGTGATCTGAAAGGTTCTTGCAAGTCTGCAAAGATCTGATGGCTTAGTTTAATCCATTTTAGCTTCTTAAAGCTGTGAGAAGCATGTTCCTTAGTCGTGAAATCTTGCTATCCAACTAGAAGGAAGGATCCTGGGTGGGCAAATGATGACTGGCATGGCCCCAAGGCTGCCCTGGAGACAGAGATGCAGGACTAGCCAGCACACTCCACATGAGGTTATGAAATTTGGACTGCAGAACATTTAAATGATTGATTTTGCCACTTAGTAGCTGTATAGCTTTCAGCAAGCTCGTTAACTTCTCAAATTTTGGTTTTCTTATTTCCAAAATGAGGATGATGTTGATGGTGATAAAAACCTTTTTATCATATGGCGATTACAACTGTGAATGAAGTGATACATGAAAAGCTTTGGTATTATATGGAAAATTACAAGCACAATAAATATTAGCTGCAGTAATAAAGATGACATGATGATGATGATGACTACAATGTCTTCTATAGTCAAACTATCAGAATTCAATGAGGTAACGTTTTCCATTTTCATGCCTCAAAAAGAACTTAACTTGAAATAATACCTTCCCAGAGGGACAAATTTGGTTTGCTTTACTGCATTTAAGAATGAACTCCAAAGAAAAAGATACTGTCTAAATGCCGCTGTGTCCATATAAGATATGCCTGTATGGAATTTCCCAGGGCCTGAACAAAGTTAGTAAGAGACCAGTGAGTTTGTTTAAGTAAACCACACCAAGCAACATTAAAAAGGAAATTGAAATGCAGTAGTTTTTGCTTACATGATCTTAAAGACCTAGCTGATATTTCTCTTACATGTCTTGCATGTGGGTATATAACAAAGATACATGCCCTTGGGATTATGTTGGTGTTTAAAAATGTTAACAATTACAATGATTCATCCTTGCATATTAAGATTATAAGGGAGTAAGTTCAGGTTCCCCTTCTATCTGCATGCACTGACAGGATTTGATAACAGAGGAAGAAGCTATGGATACATTTCATTTCTAAGCGATTTAGCTCTGCAGAGTCTATTGTCAGCTGAGAGGTCACAACATAAGTGATATACTTATTTCAGATGTTCCTCTTGGGTAAGGCTAAATACTTCACTGACACAAATAATGAGAATACTCATGAAAAACTATGTGTTGGACTGATTAGTATGAAAAGAGAGGTGGCATCAGTACAATCATTTTTTATATGAACTTGCTGCTGCTGCTGCTAAGTTGCTTCAGTCATGTCCGACTCTGTGCGACCCCACAGACAGCAGCCCACCAGGCTCCACTGTCCCTGGGATTCTCCAGGCAAGAACACTGGAGTGAGTTGCCATTTCCTTCTCCAGTGCATGAAAGTGAAAAGTGAAACTGAAGTCGCTCAGTCGTTTCCGACTCTTAGTGACCCCATGGACTGCAGCCTACCAGGCTCCTCTGTCCATGGGATTTCCAGGCAAGAGTACTGGAGTGGGGTGCCTTTACCTTTTCTGTTATATGAACTTAAGTCCCCCTAGTTCTTACAGTGACATATACAAGGGTGGAACATTAATTTTACTCTACATTCCCTTTGCCTTCTCATAATGTTTATGGGGTTCAAAGAATGTTCAAACTACCACACAACTGCACTCATTTCACATGCTAGCAAGGTAATGTTCAGTCCTCCAAAGCTAGGCTTCAACAGTAAGTGAACCGAGAACTTCCAGATGTACAAGATGGATTCAGAAAAGGCAGAGAAAACAGAGATCAAATTGCAACATCCGTGGGATCATAGAAAAAATTAGAGAATTCCAGAAAAACATCTACTTCTGCTTCACTGACTATGCCAATGCCTTTGACTTTGTGGATCACAATGAACTGTAGAAAATTAAAGAGATGGGAATACCAGACCACCTTACCTGCCTCCTGAGAAACCTGTATGCAGGTCAAGAAGAACCAGACATGGAACAATGGACTGGTTCAAAATTGGGAAAGAAGTATGTCAAGGCTGTATATTGTCACCCTGCTTATTTAAATTCTATGCAGAGTACATCATACGAAACGCTGGGCTGAATGAAGCACAAGCTGGAATCAAGATTATCGGGAGAGATAGCAATAACCTCAGATATAAAGATGATATCTTTATATGGCAAAAAGCAAAGAAGAGCTAAAGAGCCTCTTGATAAAAGTGAAAGAGGAGAGTGAAAAAGCTGGCTTGAAATTCAACTAAGATCATGGCATCCGGTCTCATCACTTCATGGCAAATAGATAGGGAAACTATGGAAACAGTGACAGACTTTATTTTCTTGGGCTCCAAAATCACCGCAGATGTTGACTGTAGCCATAAAATTAAAAGACACTTGCTCCTTGGAGGAAAAGTTATGACAAACCTAGCAGCATATTAACAAAAAGACATTACTTTCCCAACAAAGGTCCATCTAGTCAAAGCCTGGTTTTTTCAGCAGTCATGTATGGATATGAGAGTTGGACCATAAAGAAGGCTGAGTGCCAAAGAACTGATGCATTCAAACTGTGGTTTTGAAGACTCTTGAGAGTCTGTTGGACTGCAAGGAGATCAAACCAGTAAATCCTAAAGGAAATAAACCCCAAATATTATTCATTGGAAAGGCTGATGCTGAAGATGAAGCTCCAATACTTTGGTCACCCTGATGAGAAGAGCCAACTCATTGGAAAAGACCCCGATTCTGGGAAAGATTGACGGCAGGAGGAGAAGGGGATGACAGAGGATAAGATGATTGGATGGCATCACTGACTCGACACGAATTTGAGCAAACTCCAGGAGATGGTGAAGGACAGGGAAACCTGGCACACTTCAGTCCATGGGGTTTCAAAGAGTTGGACACAACTCAGCAACTGAACAACAACAACATTCCACTTATAAGGAAAAAATATAATTTTAAATTATTTTCTTGTAAAAGGTCAAAGCTATTATCATATATGAATGTTTTATATATAGTTTACTATCAGTTCAGTTGCTCAGTCGTGTCCAACTCTTTGTGACCCCATGCATCGCAGCACGCCAGGCCTCCCTGTCCACCACCAACTCCCGGGGTTCACTCAAACTCATGTCCATCGAGTCAGTGATGCCATCTGGCCATCTCATCCTCTGTCGTCCCCTTCTCCTCCTGCCCCCAATCCCTCCCAGCATCAGAGTCTTTTCCAATGAGTCAACTCTTCGCATGAGGTGGCCAAAGTACTGGAGTTTCAGCTTTAGCATCAGTTCTTCCAAAGAAATCCCAGGGCTGATCTCCTTCAGAATGGACTGGTTGGATCTCCTTGCAGTCCAAGGGACTCTCAAGAGTCTTCTCTAACACCACAGTTCAAAAGCATCAATTCTTCGGCACTCAGCTTTCTTCACAGTCCAACTCTCACATCCATACATGAGCACTGGAAAAACCATAGCCTTGACTAGACTTAGTTTACTATTGGAGATTATTTATTGCATATTTACATTTATTCATTTATGTTGGGCATCTTCAGTAATTACTCAGCAACCACTGTGCATCAAGCCCTTCTTAGCCTCTAAGGAGTCAATGGTAGGTTTATAAGCTGATACAACCCCTACCTCTTAGAGCTTTTAACAGAAGAGAGTTCAAGATAATGTAAATAAGTACATAATTAAAATAATTCTTTAAAATGGTAATCTGGGAGAAAGAAAACAAAGAGGAAAGATGGTACTGAAATAGAGAATAATGAAGTGTGTAGGAAAAGGGGACCACTCTAGAAAGTCTGATCAGGGAAGATCTCTGTGTGGAGCTCCATGGCAAGCAGAGCTTTCATTCTGAGAAGACAGCCTCAGGAAAAGCAGAACAGAATGCCCTTCCTGGTATTGTGATTTCACATCAACAAAAGGCAATCGCAATGTTAGGCAGCACAATTCTACCTAGAAATTATCTCAAGTGTATTTGTGGCACTCTACGACCTATGTCATGTAATATACTTTCTGTTTAATGTAATACTTATTCTCACTTTTCAATGGATTTGTTCTAGCCATCAAATTAAGGACTCTATAAAATGTATGGAAATAGTTAATACTCAGACCCAAAGAAACTGTTCCTTAGTTTAGGTAATGAATTATCAATACTAATTTCATCCTAAGAACACAAATGTAAACAAATCTGTCAGAGAAGGACATTACACAGATGCACACGACCTGAATTTTAAGTTGATCATCCATTGGCAGGGCCAATATTACTGAAAATTATTGTTTTTAGTTATACCTTAATCTCGCACAAGTAATATATTTGGTTTTTATGAACACAGCTCTAGTTCCCATTCTAAAGCTGAAAATCCTTTGGAAATGGTTGAAAGTGCCAAATTACATGAAAATTTTTAAAAGCAGTGCATTTCTAAACAGTATTAAATATTCTACAAGTCTGAATATACTCTATTATCAGAGGTTTGAACATTCCTTCCAAAGGCTTCATTCTTGCCTGATGGAGAAGCTAGGCAGAGACTACCAAGAAGGCAATGAATTATTTCCCATGAATTATTTTTCCTACCATGTGTTGAAAAAGTAGTTGATGATTTTCATTTTTACTGTATAAAACTCATACACAGATTTAGCCATTTGTGATTTGTTTTCGATTTTTGTAGACTACAGATTATTTCTCTTCTGGATCTGACAAAAAATAGAAAAGACTGCCAATCATTTTTGAAAGAATCTAAAAAATAGAGCATCTATTGTCAGGCAATTATAATTTTTTAGCTGTGCATTCTTTATTTTACAAAATTATTCCACATCTATCATATGCATTTTTTCATTTGTTCTTCTCATTTAGGTTACTAGCTATTTTGAAATTTTCATTTTATAGATTTTTTTAATGTCTTTTTATTTTTGATTAATTCTGAGAATTAACCTAAAAATCCAAGAACAATTTTATAGCTGGTTAGACAATCTTAAGTGTATACTGCTAACCAATCTCTTTGCTAATCTACAGAAAATTAAATATCTTTACTTTTGCTAGACCTGGGAATTATCTTTCAACTCTGTGTCTGGTGTCAGTTTCCTTTGTTCATTTGTTTGGAATCTATGATAGAGTTCATTTTGGTTTTGGTACCATTTTTAAGGCAGTCTCATACACATGGTTGAGCGCTAAGGAATGGCAGAGTTGCAGGTAAAGATTAGAAAGTGAAGGCATTTTAATGTGGAACAGCTGTGTGAGGAGATTAACATGGACTCTGTTTTAAGCTGTACCTATCTATAATCAGGTAGATTAATTCCCAAGAGTAATACATTTCAAAAGAACCCAAACATTTTGTTCTAATTCTCGAACCTTTTGGCCTCATTAAATTGTGCTCTGTATCTGCAGGCTCATTCATCAGCTCTATGGGTGGACCTCATCACACCTATCTGGGTTGCTCTGAATGATTTCTAATGTCATCTGGATGACAAATGGGTTTAAATGAAGCATTCAGTCACATTCATGCCAAGCAAGAGGCCTGGGGAGAAAGTAGGATTCAAAAAGAGGTTTTCAGATTTTTTTTCTTTAAAAGCTCTCCAAATTTGGTGACTTTGCAATTTCAATATTTTTAAGCTACAAGTGAATGTCTATCTTAAGGGGCATGTTTTAAAGTAAAATTATAGTTGAATATAGAATTTTACAAGTATTGAAAGTTTATATTTTACTACCTATCAAATTTCAGTTTTACACATTGGCCATTTGAAATAAAATGTAGCTAGTTAAGTTCTGAGTTGATAACTTTATTGCATAATAAATATGAATTTTGCAGGTAAATAACTGGTCATACACATCCTTAGATGACACAGATAGACAAGGATCTCCCATGCATCCACATGTCTGAGGGTGGCAAATCTCTCACACTGGTGGATGAGTGGAGGGTAGAGAAGTCAGAATAAGCAGAGAAAGTGAGAAAGGGTTTGACAGTTCATCCCAAACCATTTGAAGACATTTTGAAGATGGAGGAAAAATCTCTCTTATACACACTAGTTGCATACAAATGCCCTTGGCATAAACAATTAGCTGTGTAATGTTGTCTTGACAAAATACACACACACTCAAAAACATAAGTGACTTAAAAATCGTCTGCTATCTTCACTGTTAGTGGATAAGAACATGCAAATGCCAAGAGACAAATTTTTTGTCTAACATGGTTTTCCACGTTAGAAAATTTAAAAAGCCATTGACCTTGGAAGCAGAGTGCAAAGAAATGTGGCACAACAATGTTTTCAGAAACACAATTCCTAATTGTCTAATTCAGAAATCTGTGCTCTCTCTCTCTCAATCCCTCCTCTTTCAAGGATCTCCATCAGTTATCCTTTCTCTGTTTTGTATCTATAAGCTTTATCTGTTTGGATATCCCTTTACTAACCTTAAGTTAAAATAATGACTTAGCTTTTCCATTGTTAAAAAAAACATGTATGCATGCACACGTATGTGTGCAAAACTTCACCCAGAGTTGACTGTCTTAATTTTTCCTATTTTTTCTTAGCAAATTTGCAAAGATTTTAGAAAAAAATTAGTTTATGTTCAGATTTCTATTTCCTCATTCCTTGATCACTTCTTAACCACTTGTCAGTGGTCGAAATTTACTCATAGCACTTTACATAAGAGAGCTAGCCATAGTTCCACACATGGTCCCTTGTTTCTAGAGATATGATTGACAGAATCAATGTCCATTTAAAACAGATATAAATGTGTGTTCATATACCTTATGTAAATATGTATACATGTATAAGTGTGTATCACAGAACTTTGTACAGCCCCTAAATTAGACTCCCATTAAAAAAAAATGTAGTTTCTAATTCCAAGGACATCTTAATTTTTCTTAGCTAACTATACATTTATTTTAAAAATCATAGAAAGCACTGACTACTTAATTTTCAAAGTTTCTTTGGAATTCACAAAAATTCTATGTCCTTAGGAGAAGTGTGTGTACTTACAGCAGAGAGGTATTATTAATAGGCAAACCGCAAGATTGTTGAGTAAGATTAGATTCATCAGTTTTAAAAAAGTGAATGTGATATGAATCATTTCTTATGTGGTTTAGAATGTCACAAAATGACTTTGTTTAAAACGTGGAGTTCCTATAAAAGGTGAAGGAGATGAGAAGGAGTGTTACAAGATAGTAATATTTAGATTGGACATTTTTTTGGATATATACATAGAAAAATGGCTTTCAACTAGTAAATTCTTCATTTATTCAATCAACTAGACAATTTGTGAAAATGGAGGGTAGGATACAGTTGTTTTCCTTATGACATAAAATCTCTTTTATGGAAAAAAAGAAAATTATGATATGCCTCCAAGACATGTTATTGTGTTACTTCTGCATGCAAAAAGAGTTTTTGGAGAGGAAAAAAATAAATAACAAGTTTATTGTTTTTCTCTTTTTATACATTTAAATTCTTTTATTCAAACTTGTTAAACTTTTTTGTACTCTGAAATTAAAATATATCTCTGGCACAAATTGCAATACAGAATGCAATATTTATTGCCATATTTAAGAAACTTCCTTTTTGAAGAAAAATATTCAGAGGTGAATGATATTCCTGCTTGTTAGTTTGGATGATATCAAAATCTAAGAAAAGATGATTTAACTAAACTTATATTCATTAAAAAATGAAAAGCACTGGGGCTTGTACTTATGCACCTCTGTCATAAGATAATAAAATAAGCTTATGACTAGAAGATGCTAAAAAGTCCTTTCCAAATTATCAGTGTATGATTAATTAGAAGAATACTGAAATAAATGTATTATATTAATAGAAATGAATTTAGATTAAATTTATTTTATTACATTTGAATTCTTCCAAACATGGTCATTTTATATCACTGAGAATATTTAAATAAGTGAAATATTCTTTAACCCAGATTATTTTTTATGATTATGAATTTGTTCTATAACAGAAATCACGCTTCCAACTTTTGTTAGACATTCTCAAGTTTTATTTATTGCCATGTATTGAGAATTAACTCTGAATCTGTGCTTCTTGTAGGATGCTGAGAGTTCATAGTTAAACAACACAAAGGCCTACTCATGTGGGACCTTGGATCCAGAGGGTGAACAGAGACAAGACCTCACGGGTAGCATAAGTGTGAAGAGACGTGGAGGGCTCAGACACTGTGCTGTGGGATCAGAGCACACGTGCCTAAACAACCATGAAGTGGGAGGAAAGGATGTCAGGACACCCTCCAAGGGGTGGCGACTGCCCTGGATTTTGAACAATCAGTCGTAGTTACTAAACAAAGTAAGAAATGTACATTATATCTTAATGCATCTGTATTTTCCAATTACTTTTCATTCTAATGATATTTCTGAAACAAATATTCACAATAACAAGATACCACTCAAAATATTTAAAGGCTATTAACAGTTCAGTCCATTTATCAACATTTTCAAAAAAATGGCTCTTCTATATAATCAGAGTCACTAGATGTTTAAAAAAACTTAACCCTTACATTAAACTTATGTCATATGACGTTATACTTGAATAGCATATGCAGTATCATAGAGTTGAGTACTTAAACATTTTGTAAACAATTCAGTTATACATATGTATGTTGTCAACTCTGAAAGTACTGGTATTTTTGAAGTGTTTCAAAAATTTTCATTAATACTCTACCCTATTATCCACAGTATTTTGCCTGCCAATATATATACAACTTATGTATATTTACCTAAATGTATTACTTTAATTTTTCCTTCTTTTTAATCCTTCACACACACACACAAAACAATTCTTTAGCATTAATGCTGAGTCAATGATGAAAGTTCTAATTAAAAGCAAAGTTGATAGGCATTTTACCCTGAAGGGTGCCTTGTGAAATATATAATTTCTGTTGAAGTTCTGAAAGCCTAAGACATAAGCTATAATTTTTCATTACTTATTTATGGATCCTTGGCATTTTAGGAAATTAAGTTGAGAATCATTGTCCTCTCATAAAATATGGAGAGTATCAGAAAATTAAAACAAGCTGACAGTAGGAGTGATAGAAAAAATAGTTACATTTGATATCTTCCACAATATCAGTAGGTTCAGCTACACTGGTGAGCTTTCAAAACAGGCCTGTGTACAATACTTTTCTCTGCAATAAAACAATCAAAGAAACAAATATATTCTGTATAGGCCTCTATACAGGCCTCTATATAGGTTCAAATTATTTTATTAATAAATTAGTCGTAAAGTACTCGTGAATTTCACAAAAGATTTTTGACATTTAATTCAGTGATTGGTGTATAATCCATGAGCCGTATGGCTTTATAGTCAGCACACTAATGTTTTAACCAAAAACATCTTACCACTTTTGCCGTATTCTCTCTTAAAACCACCTAAATTAATATTAAATTTAAAATATCAGAAAAATTACACTCACCTTTTTGTCTTTGTTGTATTTGGTAAATATCTCCTGAGCTCTCTCTTCTCCTCCATCCGTGAACAACATGATAATCTTATTGCAGTTGGCTCTAGACACATTATACTGTAAAATATATCAATAAAATTGTATATCATTCATAGTAAAAGGGAGGGAGTATAAAAGCAAAATGGAAAGTGTGTGCAGATTGCAAGTGATGACTGAAGTATCTGTTCAATAGCCAATTTTAAGAACAGGTTCCTGGATCAAGCCAGGCCTGTGTCTGCCTACACAGGCTCTGCCTCATTTTCAACACCCACCGCTCTCCCTTTCTTTGGGTTTCTGATCAAATGTCACCTAACCTTTGAGGACTTTCCTGACGACTGCATTTTAAATTGCAATCTGCCCTCCCAAGGTGTATTCTTCTTTACAGCATTTCACATTTGTTATATGCAGTATATAATGTGTTTGTTTTTTATTACTGACTTCCAATAGAATATTAAGTGCTAAAAAGGTATAAAGTTTTGTCTTTTTTGTTCAATAGTTTCCTTGTCTGAACAAATGCCTAATACATAATAACCTCTCAGGGGTTAATTAATACATGGGTTTTAAAGTGATTAATGGACATGGTATCAATTCTATACCTCTATAATATATACCAGAAACAAAAAATATTAATAAAACGTACATATCTTTTCATGTATGTTTTCAATCCATTTAAAATATTTGTTCCTCTCTTTACTCCTCCTCCCTCCTACTTTATTCAGTTTACATTTCTGAAATTGTAATGCTGATCCCAACACACAGTGCTCTTTCATATTTTGGTAAATGTTAACAATTATTTCCAGAATATTGTCTTATCTGCTCTCAACCTGCTACATATATTCTAACTCTGAAAGGCTCAATTCCAATGTTAAATCCTCTCTTACATTTTCTTTAAGGTCCTTCAAAGAGCTGGACTTAGGAAAACAATGGATTAGCATCAAAGGGCCACATGAAATATACAAAGTTGAGCTTCTTTGAGGCCTGAAATTATCATCTCAGCCTTCCTAATGTTGTAAAATATGTTTGCAAAATTGCTGAGAATAAAAAAAAAAATCACACTAATTTATGACTGCTCAGTTTCTTTGAAAATGTCAGCCTTCTAGTTTAGTGATATTTAAAGGTGATAAAATCTGAAGCTAATTTGTAATTTTATCCCTCTAATGGCCACATTAAAAAATAAAAGAAGAAATATCTGAAATTCTAATAATATATTTTATTTAACTCAGTCACTCAAATAGTCAATTCAACATCAAAACAATATAAAAATTGAGAAAATAAATATTTTTTTCTTTCATAGTAAATTCTAAAATCTCAGTGTATTCTTATAACACATTTCAGTTCAGACTATGCACACTGCAAGTACTCAACACCCACATGTGATTATGGCTACACTGGACAACACAGTCTAAAAATCACTAATTCTCCAATAGTGTTTGAGTTTATTGAAGGTTCTTATTTCTATTTTTCAAAAAAGGTAAATCACATTTCCTGTTGGAAAAGGTAATGCGGACAACGTGTTGTTACCTGATGAAAAAATCCTGTTTCGTATATTCTTACTCCACAGACTAGGCCATTAGCCCAGTGGCAGTTAAAGCTTTTAACTAAGCATTGTGAAAAACTCAAGTAGTGACTAATTCTATTTATCACATTCAAAAACCATTCTTATCTTGGAAAGTAATTATCTGAAAATTTGACCATAAAATAGTTACATATTTTATCATCAATATACTTTTGTGAAAGGTGTTGAAATCCCTGAATGGAAAACTAAATTCTCTGATGACTTATCTTTTCTATCTGCATATGTAAAATGGGGAAAATAATATTTATTTAAAAGACCATCTCAAAAAAGTGACAGTTTTTAGCACAGGACTTGGTTTCATTTTTTAAAATAGTGGGTGTGTTATTATTATTATTATGGAATATAAATATCAAAGTTAGCACACTGCATCTTGCTGTTCATTTTTAGTACACTCACCAAAGAAGAAATGAAGAAATGTTTTGTTTTCAACATTTTTTTTCTAAGTAGACTTCTCAGGACTTGTGGTAGAATAGTCTATCTTAGCAAATTCTCACTGGATTTTTAACTATCTAAAGAATCACACTGTCACAACAATTATACAAAACTGGCTTGGAAGGAATTAAGGTAAGGAAAAACTTGATTACGTCAATAAAAACACAATGGCTAGGGTTGGTAATTTACTTTCATGTGGTATTTCATAGCACACTTTGCTGTATCTCTGTAGCTTGCAGCACAGCATCTATTACATACACACTCAAAATTTTGTTTGAAAAATCCATCTCATGTATTTGTAAATATTTTATGAAATGCTAACTGAAGACTAATTCAAATCAATGTCTAATTCTATTGGACACTTGATTCAGGAATCTTAAGGGTAAACCGTGCCAGGACCAACAGAAGACAAGGAATGGTATTGTGTGTAAGAAAAAGACAAAACATGCTTCAGCTCAACAAGGCATGCTGTGCATTTGGGAAAATTATTTTTAAATGAAGAATTGTAATACCTAAGGGACATGTGGAAAGCAAAACATTTGAGATTTACTACAGGAATAACTGAGGACATGTTAAAAATCATTTACAACTTAAAAAGGCAGTAGGAGAGGCCAACAGACCATATTTTGTAAGTAACTAATAATGAATGTGGGAGTTAACCTGGCCCCTCTATGGTAACTGCCTCTGAAGTAGTACATCAGGCTTGAGACGCCTCATCATTTCACAACAGAATCTTGAATATGAGGGAATGAGTGAGGCCAACTGACAACACTAAGAATAATTAAAATGCCAAGATCTAGAAAACTTGATTATTGACTCAAGAGAAAAATAAGTTATGAAAAGCCCTCACATTCCTTTACTGCAGAAAGGATATATCTTATTTTAGTAATCACCTGTGCCTGAATTTCCAAAGTTTTGAGTTTTCATTTTTATTAATGCACATACATCATTTAATAATCACATGAATTTTAGCAAAGAAAACTGCAGTGCTGAATTTCTTTGCTTTTCTACTATTTACTTGCTTATCTAATTGTACCTAAGAAAAATATTACTTCAAACTCTAAATAATCAAAAATTCTACCCTCACATTCCTTTAATGTAGACTCCTGGGCCACCCTCCACCTTGTTTTCCAGTTCAGAGAACTTGGAGTCACCCCTACTCCCTTCTCAGCAACCCCTCCTACCACTCCAATAGTTACTAGGTCACTCACCTTAACATCACTTCTAATCCAACACCAGGATTACTAAAATAGCTTCTTAACTTAAAACACTCATCAAACCATATCATTCTCCTACCACACACTTTCCATTTGCTCTTCCATACCTCACTTAAGGATAGCTCATGGCCTTTCCATTCCCATCATTTCTCCTCTACTGCTTATGGCCCAGCCATGCCAACAAACCTGCAATTCTTTCAATGTGCACAACCCCTCATGCTTCCGTGCTTTTTTAATCTCTGGTGTTCTTTTAATCTGAAATGATTGCCCACCCCCCTCATCATCTACCTAGACTCTACTCATTCTTCAAAATCCCATTTTCAAGGAAAAGCAACCACTTTAGCAAACACACTATGAATACCCCGTAACAGCACTACATGTTATATGAGAAATGATGACTTAGCAAGTTATGCTCGACTTTCTTGAGAGCAAATGGTCTTTCTTGTTTATTTCTACAATTTCATCAATGCGCTATGACAGGAAATTGTGAGGCATTGGGTAAATATTGGCTGAATGAACAAATGAATGAGTCATCATCCAATCAGAGACCTTGAAAACTGTTTAGAAGATCCACATAGGACACAACAAAATCAAATTTGCAGAAAAGACTAAATGTAAGAGCTTATTCAATGACTTAGCAAATTTGATAGGAATTATAAGCTGATTCTGTACCAGCCTCATGCTATTTATGTATTAATTCTTCACCAGCCCAATAACTACACACTCATGTGGTTGGCTATATCTGCAGATTCTATGGACATTCCTTCTACAACCCCAGTGAGGGAACCAAGGCAGAGAGAGGTTAAATCTGTATTCTCAACCACTGCAATAATATTGCCTTATGAGAGATATAAATCCGAATGATAGCTCTTGCTTTCAAACAGTTCAAAATGAAACAGACAACATGGCCATTTGAAAATATTAGCCTGTAGTATGAGATTCATGTTATAATATTGTTATGATATGGGGTAGGGAATAGGTGTGGAAAATATAAAACACTATAGACATCAATGACTCATTCAAAGGAATTTTCACTTTGGAAGGAATCTCTGAGATTTATCCTTCTGTCCACTTTGATCTTTACCATTTGGACCTTTCTATACATTAGGAACAACCTAAAGACTCAAAACCTGATGTTTAAAACTAAAACTAAAATATTTCATCAGAAACCATTTGATGATTGAAAGCACAAGTTTCCAAATAAATATAGTACTAATTGAGATAAGAAAAAATAAATGATATTCTAAGTGTCAACTAAGTTTCCAGTGCTTATTCAAAGTTAAATTACCCAACAAATGTGTTTTTTAAATATAGTTTGGGGAAAAAAAAGTATGGAAGAAAAGATATAAAAGAAAAAAAATCTACATTTGAATTTTGGATTTAAAAATTTTTTAAAAAGCTCAGAAGATTTCTAAAGCCTGGACATATATGCTTTCTAAATGAATGAAAAATAGCACTATTACTTAATCCTACAGAGCTGTAACTACCAGGATACTGAAATTCAGATACTGTAATTCAATAATAAAAGCAAAGGGGATAGTACGGGGAGGGAGGAGGGTTCAGGATGGGGAATACGTGTATATCTGTGGCGGATTCATGTTGATATATGGCAAAACCAATACAATATTGTAAAGTTAAAAAAGAAAATCCTTAAGTCTCCAGAAAAATAAAAAAATAAAAGACAAAGGGGACAGCATTGATACTTACATTAAGCAGCTGTTCAAAAGCAAAACTAAACCCCTTCTTATAATCTGTGATTCCTTTTGCTGTGATATTATTCACTGCATCTTTCAGCACTTTCTTATTTCTCACATTTGCTTGGACGAGGTGCTGAAAACAGCTTACATCCTGGGCATTGCTGTTAAACTGTAAAAGATAAAAAGGTAAATATATAAATGAACATTAAAATTAATCATGTAATTTTCACTGAATTCATGTTATACTTCTCAATCCTAACGCACTGCTTTCTCTTTCAGAAAGAAAAGTGAATTGACTGGTAACAAAAGTGCACTAAAGATCAAACAGTAATTTCATCTAAGCCCCAATTCCTATTGTAACAGTAATTAAGCCACTCAGTTACATTCCTGAAGCTAGCTTGGTTTCCCTGATGATAAATTTGGGATATGAATTATGTGAGGTCCCTTCCAGCTCTCAAATTTTATGAGCATTTAGATTAAAAAAAAAAAAAAACACTCAACAATGAAATAAATTCAGAATCCAGAAATGATATGATGATGCCTGCAGAGAATACAGGAGAAACTGAGTATTTTACTTGCCTCGCATAAGGAAAAGCTTAATGGAAATGCAGTACATGGAATGATAGGAATGGAGGTTTAACATATTTGAAATTTGATGGTAGTCTCACCATGAGAGTGAAAACAGGACAGTAATCTGAAAGAATCAAGAACAACAAGAGGCCTTTCAGCACTATCTCTCTAGAGGTTCTACAAGGAAAACAGTTGAATCATGGAGCAAGACAATGGGCAAGCAGGTCACTGCAGAGTTATTGCTGTGAGCGATAAGGGCCTGAAGTCCAAAGAGGCTGCAGGAGGAGAAAACAAGCTCTAACAGTATCTGCCCAAACTGAAAATTTAAGAATGATCACCAAAGTAATTTCACCAACCACATACAAAGTATTTATATAGTTCACGGGATATTTCCAAAAAGATAGAAACAGTAAGATTTCTGCAAGAAGACCAGGGAGCTGCTATGAGGGGATCATCCTATCACTTATTACCTCTGCTGTGCATACAAGCCCCTTAGGCTCTTGGGGCTAGACTGTCATATCTGCAATAGAATAATAATAATAACAAAAACATTCTTGCTAAAAGGGGCTGGACAGATCAAATAATGAAGATATTCTCAGAGCAAAAACATAGGTGTGGGAGCGGGGAGGGAGGCTTAAGAGAGAGGGGATATATATATAAATATATAAAATTATGGCTGATCTGTGTTGTACTGCAGAACCAACACAATACTATAAAGCAGTTACCCTCCCATTAAATAATAAATTAAAAAAAAGTGTATCATAAGCCAAAATATAAATTTTACATAGTGATTATATACTCTTAAAAATATCCTTCTTTTTTCTCTGAAGGTCCTCCCTGAATACTGATGTGATGAACTGTACACCTCATCACTCTATGAAGCAAACATTCGCGGGCAGCCTGTTGTATGTCCCGGACTGTGTGTGCCAGCTGAGAGCCCTGTGCCTTCAGATGTGAGGTAAATTATCCACACACATACACAAGGTTTGCTTTGTGCTGCACTGACTAAAAGACTTGCCCATACTCACATAGGAAATAATAGAGTCAGGATTCAAACCAGCACTGTGGCAGGAGTCTGGGATTTTAACTACTCATGCAGCACCTCTCAAAATATTACAATAAATCATGATGTGTTCTGTAAAGCAATATAATATTAAGCTCTAAGAGATAATGGGTTCTAATTCAGACTGTGAGCAGTTGGAGGAAAGTTTCCCCAAGAAATGGCATTTCCTGTGATTCCAAAGAAATGTTTCCTTGAAAACAGTAGAGGAAGAACATTCCAGACAAACAGAACACATGCAAAAAGGCCCTTATGTGACAAAAAGAAAAAAAAAAAAAAAACCCTCTTAGTGAAACATGAAAATGGAGAGTTTAGCTCAGCCACATAAAAATGACCTCAGGCAGGAGGCAGGGATGGACTGTGCAGTGTCTAATGGAAATGCTGAACAATTAGGAACATATTTTCTGTTGAACAGCCAGTCACAAAAGGTTTTAAGTCAAATGTAAAATCATTTAAACTAGAACTTAAATAGCTCACTGTAGCTGCTGTTTGGAATGTAGTTTTAAGGTGCTGCTGCTGCTGCTAAGTCGCTTCAGTCGTGTCCGACTCGGTGCGACCCCATAGATGGCAGCCCACTAGGCTCCTCTGTCCCTGGGATTCTCCAGGCAAGAACATTGGACTGGGTTGCCATTTCCTTTTCCAATGCATGAAAGTGAAAAGTGAAAGTGAAGTCGCTCAGTCGTGCCCGACTCTTAGCGACCCCATGGACTGCAGCCCACCAGGCTTCTCCATCCATGAGATTTTCCAGACAAGAGTACTGGAGTGGGGTGCCATTGCCTTCTCCAAGTTTTAAGGTGAGCGAAATGTAAAGGATGAAAAATAAGCAGAAGGCTACTGTAGTAACCTAGCTTACTAGACCAAGGGATTTTGTTATTCATGGAAGTGGTCAAAGAGAGGGATTCAAGACTTATTTTGGAGACAGAATCACTAGGCAGTGGTGGTGGAGACTAAGAAAAGAGTGGTGTCTTGAATGACTGCCAGGTTTCTGACATGGGTATCTGGGTGGCTGGAGAAGGGATGGGTTCAGAGACACTTGAGGATTAGAGAAGAGAGTTAGAGAGTTCAAGTGCGGGTGAGATTTCAACATGTGAGATACACAAATGAAAATGTCAAGAAATCATCATGTTAAAAGCAACAGGCTCAAAAGAAGTCTTGATTAAATATTAAAAAAAAAAAAACGGAGAGCTTCAGCAGAAAAAATTGGTTTAAAACCATGTGAATAAAAGTGAAGCAGAGGAGGAGTCCTTGAGAAAACTGAGTGGGAGTAAGTTCCCATGGAGGCAGGAAGGAAATCAGGAGATGGGACTGTCTTAGATGATGAGAGGGGAAAAAGAACAACGGTCTCAAGTAGAACACATTGTGGTACAGAGACAGAAAAGATGAGGACTTAAAGGAGCCCACTGAACTTACCCAGTTACACAGGCAGCATCTGGAGGCGGGGTGGAACATAACTGGAACGATGGATGCACTGAACAACAGTGACGAGGATTAGCCTTGCAGAGCAAGTGTTCAGAGCACCTTGGCTGAGAGGCAGAGAAGAAAAAGGGTGGGCCCTACGGGGACAGACTAGGGTCAAGGAAAGTCTTCAAAGCGAAGGGTCATCAGAGCAACAGAGGATTTATACTGAAGAGAAAAGGAAGAAAATGATGCGGGAAACAGAACAGAGGTGAAAACCAAAGCTCTTGCGAAGACAGGGAAGGATGGGATACGGATGGCTTGTAGAGGAACAACCCTTTAAGAAACCATGTACAGTGTCCACTTCATTGTTCTAGGAAAGAAAACTGAGGGCTGAATATAGACAATGGGTGTATGGAAATTCGATGTGGGAAGATGACACTGTTGCTTGTGGCTTTTGTCTCAAATGGACTATGAGGCAAGGCCATCAGGATAAAGGCAGAGGTGGAAGGTTTGGAGAGAGTATAGATAAAACAGGAAGTAAAATGTCCTAATTAGAAAAGACCCTGTTGCTGGGAAAGATTGAGGGCAGGAGGAGAAGGGGACGACAGAGGATGAGATGGCTGGGTGGCATCACTGACTCAGTGGACATGAGTTTGAGCAAGCTCCAGGAGATGGTGAAGGACAGGGAAGCCTGGTATGCTGCAGTCTATGGGGTCCCACAGAGTTGGCCACAACTGAGTGACTGAACAACAACAAAAATGTCCCACACAGATAAACACTCAGTTCTTTGTCAGTTTTACTTTGAACGCTACTTTCAGGTACATCATATATATGAGAACAAAGCTTTGATATACTTGTTTTCTGTTTTTAATAAATTCAAACATTGAAAATACCGTATCTTTTATTATTATTATTCTGTCTGTGCCACAGAGCATGTGGGATCTTAGTTCCCTGAGCGGGTATCAAACCTGTGCCCCTGCAGGAAAGAGTGGAGCCTTAAACACTGGACCAGCAGGGAAGTCCCTGAGTATTATCTTCAGATCTGAAATGCACTGCCTTTTTTCTCACATTATTTGATAATCTGACACAATCTTAATCTACATATTCTGTTCTGAAAGTAGAAGAATGTGAGAATTCCCATGTTAGAAAGTAAATGAAATAAAATAAAGCAAAAGTAAACAATAGATTGTCAATACACTAATAGTAAAATGTCTATCCTTAAAAAATAGTTAGAAATTATTACAGGGAATGTTATTATGTGATTTAGTTAAATCATAAAACTTGATAAAGTTACAAGTTATATAAAAAATGAACATTGAATAATGTATTGCCCCGAGTCTTTCAGTTGACCTTGACCTGCTTTTAACACAGAAAAGGAAGTATCTCATTAAATCACTTCAACACAAACTGATTAAATGTAAATTTGATTCATTAAATACAAATTCAGTGATGTATAACAGAAATATCACAATTAAAAATGCATAAATAACAAAGAGAAAAGAATAACTTACAAGGTATAAGTCCCTATGGCAAATTTTATTCTCAAAGAAAGAGATGAGAAATGTGAAAAGTTCCAGCATAGGTAAGTATATATTTCACAGATATCTTAGGCTTACTTGCTTTTAGAATAGAAAAAGAATAACAGATTTACTTTCATGAACTGAAACTGCACAACCTTCTTTCAACTAAACAACTTTACAACTGAACAACTATCACTCATAAAACTTTGAAATACTACATGGTGATTGAAAATATACTTAAAGAGTCCTGCTTTTTTCATCTTTTAAGAAAATACTTCTTTTACATATGTACACTTAATTAACCCTAAAAAGTGTGTTAGCTGCTCAGTCGTGTCCGACTCTTTGCAACCCCATGGACTGTAGCCTTGCCAGGCTCCTCTGTCCATGGAATTCTCCAGGCAAGAATACTGGAGTGGGTTCCCATTTCCTTTTCCAGGGGATCTTCTTGACCCAGGGATCAAACCTGGGTCAAACCTGGGTCTCTCTTCATTGCAGACAGATTCTTTACCACCTCAGCTATCAGGAAAGCCCTAACCAGCCGCACTGATGCTGCTAAGTCGCCTCAGTCGTGTCCAACTCTGTGCGACCCCATAGATGGTAACCCACCAGGCTCCGCTGTCCCTGGGATCCTCCAGGCAAGAACACTGGAGTGGGTTGCCATTTCCTTCTCCAATGCATAAAAGCAAAAGTAACGTCACTCAGTCGTGTCCGACTCTTCGCGACCCCATAGACTGCAGCCTACCAGGCTCTTCTGTCCATGGGATTTTCCAAGCAAGGGTACGGGAGTGGGTTGCCATTAACCCTACAAAGACTCAAATTGAAACTAACATCATACTCATTCCTTTCCTGATCCCAGAAAATTCAACCAAGCAGGTTCCTTCCTAGAAGTGCTGAGAAAATCTGCTAGCACACTGAGCCAGGAAGGCGTGTGGGCTAACGTATGCATCTGGGGTAGAAATCAGGAGGGATGTGTCTCTCTGCCCCAGAACTCAGACATTCTTTTGTTCTCCTCTTTCATATACCCTGCTCCTCCCACTTATTACTCTTTTCTTCACTTGCCTGTCCACTTACCTCAACATTCTCTCCTTATAAAAGGCTTTCATGATCTTCCTTGACTAGGTCAAATCATCCCCATTAAAAGTTCTCATAGGCCTAAATCTATCTTTTATATGGAATACATCATGTTTATAATTCTATATTTCTTTCTATGATATTCTGATTAAACTTTCAACTGGATTAAAAGCTATGGTCATAGAAAACATCCATCCTACCACTGTAAATGACATAGTAATAGGTATACATATAGTTGGTATACAATAAACATAAAAACAATATTTACTGAATGAATATGTGGAGTTTAAGAAAATTAGAAAACAGGGCACAGACATCAATCAATTATTGAGCTAAAGGCTTCTAAGTGTAGGAACTGTATTTTAGTTCTCCATATCTTATTGAATGTGTACATCTGTAAATATACTTTGTCCAAACAGATACTACTAAAATATCCAAATGAAGATGTATGCTGAACACCCAGCACGGAGCCCAACACATAGTATATTTTAAATCAGCTGCAACTCTGTGGTTTTAAAAAGTATTTTAGTAAAACCATTAGTATACGCCACATGATGAAATAAGAATGGATTCCTATATTCACGAGACAGATTCATATAAGCAATATCAGCTTTAGTGAGCTTACATAAAGTTCATTAGTGTAATGATACAAGTGTCCCTCAAACATTAGTTCAGTGATTGAAACAGTCTCTGAGCATAACCAGGAACAGTAAATGTCAATGCTTCCAGTAGACTTTCCTATTAAATATCACAGTCAAGTACACACACCAAATTAAGATACTTTAGGGCCCAAACAAACTGTTAATTTCTCAAGTGAAATATTTTAAACCTTTGGTTTTGTAAAGGCAGTGTCTATTTTTTGTTTTGATATCCTGAATAAGAAAAAAAAACACAAAATATTTCTGAGAGAGGAGGCTCTACGGCTCATTGGATTAATTTAGGATACAAACACTGAAAAAGGCTGGCACTGCCTGATACACACAAATCAAAGAAGCATCAAATTCCTAGAAAGCAACCCTGTTGAGGAATGGCACCTATAATAACCTTCACGGAGCACAAAAGCTCACCCTGAAGAGGTTGGTGGGCTCAAGCAGTTTTCCTCTGCAATGCTGAAGAAGCAAAGGGAAGATAAACCCAAAACTGATATTCTTCTACTTCGAACTGCAGAGAAAATGTGACCTATTTATCACTGTCGATCACTCAGTATGCCTTTAATTATTTCATTTATGTATTTAAAATTCTTTCTTCTTTCGACATGAAAAAGTAATACAGTGTAAAACTGTGGGCTCACACTGTGTAGATAGCAAAAACAAATCAAATTCAGACTGGCCTGCCTTGGAACATGGGTATTTTTTAAAACTAGAAAATAGGTGTAAAATACTCTACATAGTGGTCTACTACAAATAGTTTATATAACAAATTTATATTATATAAAATCATTTAGATGGAGTATCTAAGTTAAATAAACTACATAAAATTTTGCACATTAGGCAGTAGTTACAAATTATGATATCAGAAGCTATCCACATTCTGGACACCAGATGGCGATGCAGGAAAAGCAAAGCAAATTGAACAGAGGCTGTGATCTTTAAAGTCTAGGTTTTTTTTATTCCTACCAAAATATTTTCCCTTTATTTTGATTTTTCCAGTTTTTGTAGGAAACTAGTAAATATTGCAAAGAAACAAAATCGTTATCCTAAAATCCGAGAAATAGCTCATAGCATTTACCCATATGCATATGCACCTAGTAAAGTAATGCTCAAATTCTCCAAGCCAGGCTTCAGCAGTACATGAACCTTGAACTTCCTGATGTTCAAGCTGGTTTTAGAAAAGGCAGAGGAACCAGAGATCAAATTGCCAACATCCGCTGGATCATGGAAAAAGCAAGAGAGTTCCAGAAAAACATCGATTTCTGCTTTATTGACTATGCCAAAGCCTTTGACTGTGTGGATCATAATAATCTGTGGAAAATTCTGAAAGAGATGGGAATACCAGACCACCTGACCTGCCTCTTGAGAAATCTGTATGCAGGTCAGGAAGCGACAGTTAGAACTGGACATGGAACAACAGACTAGTTCCAAGTAGGAAAAGGAGTACGTCAAGGCTGTATATTGTCACCCTGCTTATTTAACTTCTATGCAGAGTACATCATGAGAAACGCTGGGTTGGATGAAGCACAAGCTGGAATCAAGATTGCCGGGAGAAATATCAATAACCTCAGATATGCAGATGACACCACCCTTATGGCAGAAAGTCAAGAAGAACTAAATAGCCTCTTGATGAAAGAGAAAGAGAGTGAAAAAGTTGGCTTAAAGCTGAACATTTAGAAAACTAAGATCACGGCATCTGGTCACATCACTTCATGGCAAACAGATGGGAAACAGTGGAAACAGTGGCTGACTTTATTTTCTGGGGCTCCAAAATCACTGCAGATGGTGATTGCAGCCACAAAATTTAAAGACACTTACTCCTTGGAAGGAAAGTTATCACCAACCTAGACAGCATGTTAAAAAGCAGAGACATGACTTTGCCAACAAAGGTCTGTCTAGTCAAGGCTATGGTTTTTCCAGTAGTCATGTATGGATGTGAGAGTTGGACTATAAAGAAAGCTGAGCGCCGAAGAATTGATGCTTCTGAACGGTGGTGTTGGAGAAGACTCTTGAGAGTCCCTTGGACTGCAAGGAGATCCAATCAGTCCATCTTAAAAGAGATCAGTCCTGGGTGTTCATTGGAAGGACTGATGTTGACGCCGAAATTCCAGTACTTTGGCCACCTAATGCAAAGAGCTGACTCATTTGAAAAGACCCTGATGCTGGGAAAGATTGAGGGCAGGAACAGAAGGGGACGACAGAGGATGAGATGGTTGGAGGGCATCACCGACTCAATGGACATGAGTTTGGGTGAAATCCAGGAGTTGGTGACAGACAGGGAGGCCTGGCATGCTGCGGTTCTCTGGGTCTCGAAGAGTCGGACATGACTGAGCAACTGAACTGAACTGCATATGTACCTACTCCTAGTCAAGAATGATTTTAAGTTTTTTATATATTGCCAAATTACTTTTCAGATATATTGTGCCAATTTAAATATATAATAGTCTGACTTCACGCTCACAAACACAACATTTTACTTGCTAGATTGTAATTCAAAAGAATATTTCAATATTCAGTTATTACTACAATTTATTGATGGCAAGTTAAGTGAAACTTTTTTCATAAATTAGTTGACATAAAGCTGTGAATTGTAAGTTCTACTTTTTCCAGTTTGTTTTTTACCTTCTAATTTTAAATTTTGAACCTGTATATTATGACTTTTTAAAATAGTTTTATGCTTATAAAACCATCTACTATTAAGGTAAATACATGTCTGCACTCTCTAATATTTGATGATTTGTTTGCTTATTTTACATTTTGGTTTTCAGTCATGGTGGAAATTATTACCCCCAATATTATGAAGTTACAATTAGATTAAAGTGCTTTTTCACATAGTCAATTTCCCTTTTATTGAATAATTTTTCATTCCTGACCCACCCTGTATAATAAAAATTATGGATACATTTCCTTTAATAACTGTAAATGTATTCCTTTACTATTTTCATGATTTTACTGGCTTTTAACTTTTTATTAGTAAAAATTAATATATTAGCTAACGTACTGAGAAGCACAACTATGCCAATCAAAAACTGTCACATGTGTTAATTCACATAACTTTTACCAAGATTAAGGTCTTAGCTGTAACATGGTTTCCACTGTACAGTTGAGGAAATGAGGCTTAGAGTGTCAAAGAAAGTGCTCAGAGTCACGAAGAAACCAAGGTCAGAACTCTACTTCAAACTCCACCCCTTGAGACTTTCTCCGTGGTGCCTCATCACCTTCAGTTTATACCAGGAGGGTAAACTGCCATACTCTGTCATGCTACTTTTTTCACTGAACTTCAGAATTATCTTCTGACAAATTAAAACCACATTTAGCAATTAATTTTGGAAGAAATTGGTATCTTCACAAGAATCAACTTTTCAATCCAGGAAGAATTCTCCATCAACTTCAATATATGTATACATATATTTCAGATACTCGTCTCTTAAAATGCAAGGCATCAATCAAGAAGATCAATCAAGATCACAGAGGACTTGGGCATGGATTTCACCTCCCCTGACAAACACATCAAAAATATATCTATGTGTAGAACAGTTCTCACTGCATCTGACTGGAAACTGGGTAGGAAGGGAAGTCAAGTAATGGATAGGGATCTATGCCCCTTGGAAGGGACTCAAAGGAAAAGGGAGATTACACAGGCGGAGAGCCTCCTGGGGAGACTGAGAGCCATAGACTGGGAGGCCTGATACTGGCTACCTACTCAGGGAAGATGAGACGCTATTGCTGGCTGGAAGGCTTCTGGGATGAACAGGAGGGCTGTGAGAGGCCTGGACCCCACTTCGTGGGGGCATGCATGAGCTAGCCTGCCCCTTAATCAGGGATAGAAGGTGGAGAGAGACTTCTCTAGTGGCTGCTGGTTTCCCACAAGCACCCTGCTGCTCCCCTCAGTCCAAGCTGAGAGGACGCTCTGGCCCCACTCACTCTATGTCACACTGGGCACTGGATCCAGGGTGGTCACAACCGAGCAGACTCAGCCCAGGCACACAAAGGTCACTCTGTCCCCAGGCAGAGCCTGGGTGGGCTGGCAGCAGCCACTGCTGCCACTTACTCACGCGGTGCCTCAGAAGCAGCCTGGGTTTCTGACGGCGGCTGCTCCATCCCCATCACGCCTCACGCCCCAGGACATTCTGAGGGTCCAGACGGGCCCTGCCCGCCCTGCGATGTGTCTCTAAACAGAGAAGGGGCAGCAAAGTCTTGCGGTTGTGATGAGCTATGAGGGACAAAAGGGACTTGCAGCCAAGGCTGTGTCTGAGCAGAGCAAGAAAACAAGGGCAGGTGCCTGAAGGAGCAGCTCATCGGAGATAACTCAGATCTCTGTCTGCAGACGAGATAGGCTAAGAGGTCACTTGGGCCCCCCCTAGCTTGAGCACCCCTTCTTCTCTGAGGCAAGGATCCCATCCTGGGGAGGGGGAAAACACAAACTTAAAGAGAACAGAACCAACTCAGGCCTGACCATAAAGGCTTTTCCCCCACAAGGTGGGATCAGATCCCACATCCCATAGGGCAGTGACGTCCACAGAGCAGAGGGGAAGCCTTGCCTCACATCCAGCTCCAGCTTTAACCTCTCTGCGTGCAGCCCCTCCTCTACCAAGGTGACAGATGTCAGCATATCCTGAAAAAGATGTCACTTGCATTCACATCAAACCAGCTCTCCACGAAAGGGCAAATGAGCACACGCAGTCTGTATAGGGACAGACTGCACCCACATAAGAACACATGTTTAAGACTGCAATAGGTAACTGTTTCCTCTAAATTCACAGAGACAGAGGAATTTAAGCAAATTATAAGGCAAAGGAACTGCTATCAACTGGAAAAGCAAGAGAAAACCCCTGAAAAAAAAGAACTAATGAAACAATTTACAAGATTAAGAATTCAAAGCATTGGTAATAAAAATGTTAATTTATTAAGGAAAAGAATAGATGAATACAGTGAAAAATTTGAGAAATCTAGAAAATAATATAAAGACTCAAACAGAAATAAAGAATACAATAACTAGAAAAAGAAAAAAAGGAAAACCAATACTGTAAGGAATGAATGGGAGACTAAGCGATACAGAAGAATGCGTAAGTGATCTGGAAGACTGAATAATGAAAATCATCCTTTAGAAGAGCAAAAAGAAGAATTTCAGAAATGAAAACAGTTTTAACAGCTCTTTGGAAGAACAATAAGTATACCAATATTCGCATTAAAGAGGTCCCAAAGGAGAAGAGAGAGAAAAGGGCATCTAAAATGTATTTGAGGGACCTATGGCTGACAAGCATAGGTCCCTCTGGCTAAAAGAAAGGGCATGATACATTCAAAGTCCTGAAAGGAAAAAATCTGCAACCCAAGATACTCTACCCAAGATTATAATTTCAAATAGATGCAGAGACAAAGAATTTCTCAGACAAGCAAAAACTAAGAGATCATCAATGCTAAACACAGCCTGAAAGAAATGTCAAAGGGTCTTCTCTAAATGAAAAAGAAGTAAAAATCTATATGAAAGGAAAAATCCTACTAGGAAATGCAAATATATTGAAAATACTAAGGATCAACCACTTACATATGCCAATATGAAGATTAAAAGACAAAAAACTGTAAAAGCAAACATGCGTGCATGCTGAGTTGCTTCAGTCGTGTCCAACTCTTTATGACCCTATGCACTGTAGCCTGCCAGGCTCCTCTGTCCATGGGGATTCTCCAGGCAAGAATATTGGAGTGGATTCCCATGCCCTCCTCCTGGGGATCTTCCTGACCCAGGGATCAAATCCATGTCTCATGTCTCCTTCATTGGGAGGCAGGTTCTTTACCACTAGCGCCACCTGGGAAGCCCCTAAAACAATCATAACTACAATAATTATGGGATAAACATGAAAATGCAAAATATGACATCAAAAACACAAAATGTAGGGGACAGGAATAAAATACAGATCTTTTATAATGTGCTTGAACTTAAATGACAATCAGTTGAAAACAATTAGATACAGTTATAGGTCAACATATATGAACCCTATAATAATCACAAATCAAAAACCAATAGATGCAGAAAAAAATTTTTTTAAAAGGAACACAAGCATACTAAAAAAGAAACTTAGCAAACCAAGGGGAAGAAACAAAAAAAGAAAGAAATGGACCAAAAAGAACTACAAAAACAATCAGAAAACAATAAAACAGCAATAAGTATAAACCTCTCGCAGCAACCAATAATTACTTTAAATGTACATGTAATCCAAGAATCCATAGAAAGGATCATACACCATGATCAAGATAGATTTATTCTAAGGCACAAGGATGGCTCAACATATGAAAAACAATTTGACATACCACATTAACAAAACAAAACCAAAAACCACATGATCATCTCAATAGATGCAGAAAAAGCATTTGACAAAATCCATCATCCATTCATGATAAAAACGCTCATCAAAGTGGGTACAGAAGGAACATACCTCAACTTAATAAAGGCTATTTATGACAAACCCACAGTCAATGTAACATTCAATGCTGGGGTAAATTGGTGTGGGCACTATGGAAAACTGAATGGAGATTACTCAAAAAACTAAAAAAGGAGCTATCCTCAGATGAGATCAGATCAGTCACTCAGTCGTGTCCGACTCTTTGCGACCCTATGAATGGCAGCAAGCCAGGCCTCCCTGTCCATCACCAACTCCTGGAGTTCACTGAGACTCACGTCCATCGAGTCAGTGATGCCATCCAGCCATCTCATCCTCTGTCGTCCCCTTCTCCTCTTGCCCCCAATCCTTCCCAGCATCAGAGTCGTTTCCAATGAGTCAACTCTTCACATGAGGTGGCCAAAGTACTGGAGTTTCAGCTTTAGCATCATTCCTTCCAAAGAAATCCCAGGGCTGATCTCCTTCAGAATGCACTGGTTGCATCTCCTTGCAGTCCAAGGGACTCTCAAGAGTCTTCTCCAACACCACAGTTCAAAAGAATCAATTCTTCGGCGCTTAGCCTTCTTCACAGTCCAACTCTCACATCCATACATGACCACAGGAAAAACCATAGCCTTGACTAGACGGACCTTTGTTGGCAAAGTAATGTCTCTGCTTTTGAATATGCTATCTAGGTTGGTCATAACTTTCTTTCCAAGGAGTGAGCATCTTTTAATTTCATGGCTGCAGTCACCATCTGCAGTGATTTTGGAGCCCAGAAAAATAAAGTCTGACACTGTTTCCACTGTTTCCCCATCTATTTCCCACGAAGTGATGGGACCGGATGCCATGATCTTCGTTTTCTGAATGTTGAGCTTTAAGCCAACTTTTTCACTCTCCACTTTCACTTTCATCAAAGGCTTTTGAGTTCCTCTTCCCTTTCTGCCATAAGGGTGGTGTCATCTGCATATCTGAGGTTATTGATATTTCTCCCAGCAATCTTGATTCCAGCTTATGTTTCTTCAAGTCCAGCATTTCTCATGATGTACTCTGCATATAAGTTAAATAAACAGGGTGACAATATACAGCCTTGACGTACTCCTTTTCCAAATAGAACCAGTCTGTTGTTCTATGTCCAGTTCTAACTGTTGCTTCCTGACCTGCATACAAATTTCTCAAGAGGCAGATCAGGTGGTCTGGTATTCCCATCTCTTTTAGAATTTTCCACAGTTTATTGTGATCCACACAGTCAAAGGCTTTGGCATAGTCAATAAAGCAGAAATAGATGTTTTTCTGGAACTCTCTTGCTTTTTCCATGATCCAGTGGATGTTGGCAATTTGATCCCTGGTTCCTCTGCCTTTTCTAAAACCAGCTTGAACATCAGGAAGTTCACGGTTCACATACTGCTGAAGCCTGGCTTGGAGAATTGTGAGCATTACTTTACTAGCGTGTGAGATGAGTGCAATTGTGCGGTAGTTTGAGCATTCTTTGGCATTGCCTTTCTTTGGGATTAGAATGAAAACTGACCTTTTCCAGTCCTGTGGCCACTGCTGAGTTTTCCAAATTTGGTAGCATATTGAGTGCAGCACTTTCACAGCATCATCTTTCAGGATTTGGAATAGCTCAACTGGAATTCCATCACCTCCACAAGTTTTGTTTGTAGTGACTCTTTCTAAGGCCCACTTGACTTCATATTCCAGGATGTCTGGCTCTAGGTCAGTGATCATACCATCGTGATTATCTGGGTCGTGAAGATCTTTTTTGTACAGCTCTTCTGTGTATTCTTGCCATCTCTTCTTAATATCTTCTGCTTCTGTTAGGTCCATACTATTTCTGTCCTTTATCGAGCCCATCTTTGCATGAAATGTTCCTTTAGTATCTCTGATTTTCTTGAAGAGATCTCTAGTCTTTCCCATTCTGTTGTTTTCCTCTATTTCTTTGCATTGATCGCTGAAGAAGGCTTTCTTATCTCTTCTTGCTATTCTTTGGAACTCTGCATTCAGATGTTTATATCTTTCCTTTTCTCCTTTGCTTTTCACTTCTCTTCTTTTCACAGCTATTTGTAAGGCCTCCCCAGACAGCCATGTTGCTTTTTTGCATTTCTTTTCCATGGGGATGGTCTTGATCCCTGTCTCCTATACAATGTCACGAACCTCATTCCATAGTTCATCAGGCACTCTATCTATCAGATCTAGTCCCTTAAATCTATTTCTCACTTCCACTGTATAATCATAAGGGATTTGATTTAGGTCATACCTGAATGGTCTAGTGGTTTTCCCTACTTTCTTCAATTTCAGTCTGAACTACCATATGATTCTGTAATTCTACTCCTAGGTTTACATCCAGCAAAAACAGAAACACTAATTCTAACTGATACATGCACCTCAATGTTCATAGAAGCACTGCTTAGCATAGCAAAGATTTGGAAGCAATCCAAGTGTCCATCAATAGGCAAATATATGAAGAAGATGTGGTATACATGCAGTGGGATATTATTCAGTCATTAAAAATAATAAAAATCGGCCACTTACAACAATGAAGATGAACCTAGAGAATACTATGTGTAATGATATAAGTCAGAGAGACATTTAACATATCACTTTTATGTGGAATCTAAAAAATAAAAAAATGTATATAATAAAACAGAATTACAGATATAGAAAAAAAACTAGTGGTTACCTTGGGAAGATGGAGGGCAGGGACAAGCTAGGGGTATGGGATTAAGATACACATACTACAGTGTATAAAATAGACAAGCCACAGGGCTATATTGTAAAGCACAGGAATTACCTTGTAATAACTTTTAAAGACGTATAATCTGTAAAAAATACTGAATCACTATGCTATATACCAAAAATTGAGAAATAATTTTAAATCAATGATACTTCAATAAAAAGTAAAATGCATACCCTGAATATATTACTAAAAGTAATGTTAGTTAATGCACAGATTTGGCAAATATTGTGAATGTGCTTTTAATTTCTATTATTAATCTCTGTTTAGCAAAAATCAGAAAGTGTGGTCACCCTCCCCTGGTTAGAGGTGTCACAAAAATCTTTGCCAACAGCACTCTGGACTTGAACACTCCTGTTCTTAAGTTGATGTTGCTGTCCCCAAATAATGGCTGCTTGTTTACAGTTTCCTTGATTTACAGAAAAATATATTTTTTTAAATCTACCATTTCTAAATTCAGTTTAGGAAAATCAGGTTTAGTCCAGAACCTGACTGTTATTGGAGAAGGAAATGGCAATCCAATCCAGTATTCTTGCCTGGAAAATTCCATGTACAGAGGAGCCTGGCAAGGTAAAGTCCCTGCATGGGGTCGGAAAGAGTGGGACACGACAGAGTGACTATCACTCACTCACTCTGCCTGTTATAAGCACCCAAGGTCAAGGTTTATTTAATTATCCCCTCTGAGTTTCAGGTTTTTCTTTTCTGAAGGAAAAGGCTTTGGTAGATCTCTTGGAAAGCCCCTGAAATTCTAAAATCATATCATTTATATCTGTTAATTTTATCAATTAGGGAAAATTACATAAATGAATATGAATAATAAATTTTATATAACCCAAAGAAAATGGCAACAATAGCATATGAAAATATTGAGAAGATTATGTTTACCTCTAATTATAAATCATTGGCCATTAAAATTTTTGATAAATGCTGTCATTTTCAAATATTCCCATTAACTTGAATCATGACATGCTCAAAATTCAGTCTGTTAAATTTTGTCAAAATGTTGAATGAATTTCTGAATAAGTTTCAATTATCTTTTTTAATATATTCAATTTACATTTTGGGACAGAAAACTTTTGAACCTCTCAATTATAGGCATTTAGAAGAATTTCAAGCAAGCATATGCTACTCTTTTGCTCTAGAATTAATTTGTATTTAGCTTCCTTGCTTATCTCTCATTGATATTTGTATTTTCTCAAACAGCTTTATAAGTAACCAGCGTACAATTCTGACTCCAGAGCACTCACCCAACTAGAAATATGGACAGCTGTCTCCCCAACATTCTTGAGATACAATAATCATATCAGTATTATTCCTAACATAAGTATATTTTCATAGCCCTGTGGAAATTTGAGCGCCAGCTCTCAGATGAGGCTTTACTGAAATGATCAAATGATCACGTATCAAGCGTTCTCACTTTCTCTTCACCAACACATGATGCAGAGCTGGTCAGTATGCTTAATATTTTAGTGGTCACGAAGCTGATAACCTGGAACATCTTACCTAGTTGAGAAAAGAACTCTTGTAATGATGGTTGGATTTGCCTGAAGAACACAATGAGAAAGAACACCTAATGTGTTTACAGAGCAGAGATATGACATGCTAACAATGAATCAGGATGACTCTGGTCACTTACAAACACAAAACTATTTCATCACTGATTCAAATTTACTATAAAATTCTGACATCTATGCAGAAATTTTTCCTCTAGCAAACTTTACTCATCTTATTTTAAGAAATTGCCAGCTACCCCAACTTTCAGCAATTACCACCCTGATCAGGCAACCAATGGTCAGCACCAAGAAAGCACCCTTCATCAGCAAAAAGATTAAAACTTACTGAAGGCTCAGATGATGATTAACATATTTTAGCATTAAAGTATTTTTTAATTATGATATGTATTTTGGTTTTGCTAGACATAATGCTATTGCATTCTTGACAGACCACAGTATAGTGAAAACATAACTTTCATATGTATTGGGTAACTAAAAACATTTGTGAAACTTGCTTTATTGTGGTGCCTGGAACTGAATCTGCAGTATCTCTGAGGTATGGCTGAACTTTGAAAATTGTACTCATAAATGCTGATCTGTTATTACTGGATGTGAAGTTTTTTCATAATTCTTCTGGCCTCAACAAACAAGTCAATAATTCTCATAGTTTTTAAAAAACTACAGTTCAATTCAAAATGAAAGTATTTCCTCTGCCTCTCTGCCTCACCTTCCTTTGCTATTTCAAACTGCAAATGCAACTAATTTCTAATTACTTAAAACTATCTTTAGTTCATCATATAATTAATGGAGAATATATTTATCATACTGTCAACACCTTCTTATAAACTTTCCTTATACTTGCAAAGCAATTAAATTATCCTCTGGTATTCTCTCTTTTTAAAAACTAAATAACCTTGATCACTTGCCCTGTTGTTATCATTCCTAAATTTATCCTTTATACAGTCTTTTCTGCACAGCCTATAATTTTTATGTCTTTTAAATGAATAAAATTTTAAGAAGCACTCATTTTTTCTTTTGCCTTACATGCAAACTTTTAATTTCCAAAGTATACAAGGAGCTCACACAATTCAATATCATAAAAACAAACAACCCAATCAAAAAGTGGGCAAAAGACCTAAACACACACTTCTCTAAAGAAGGCATACAGATGGCTAACAAACACATGAAGAAATGCTCAACATCATTCATCATTAGAGAAATGCTAATCAGAACTACAAGGAGATATCACCCCACACCAGAAAGAATGGCCATAATCAAAAAAAAAAAAAACAAAAAACACCAACAACAAATACTGGAGAGGGTGTGGAGAAAAGGGAACCCTCCTACACTGCTGGTGGGAATGTAAATTGATACAGCCACTACGGAAGATGGAAATTCCTTTAAAAATAGGAATAAAACCACCATATGACCCAGCAATACCACTTATAGGCATATACCCTGAAGAAACCAGAACTGAAAAAGACATGTATCCCAATGTTCATTGCAGCACTATTTACAATAGCCAGAACATGAAAACAACCTAGTTGCCTGTCGACAGATGAATGGATAAGGAAGCTGCAGTACATAAATAAAATGAATATTATGCAGCCACAAAAAGGAATGCATTTGAGTCAGATCTAATGAGGTCAATGAACATAGAGCCCATTATACAGAATGAAGTAAGTGATAAAAACAAATATTGTATATTAACGCATATATATGGAATCTAGATGGAGAAGGGAATGGCAACCCACTCCAGTATTCTTGCCTAGAAAATTCCATGGACAGAGCAGCCTGGAGGGCTGCAGTCTATGGGGTCCTAAAGAGTTGGACTGGAGGAGGAAATGACAACCCACTCCAGTATTCTTGCCTGGAGAATCCCATGGACAGGAGCCTGGCAGGCCACAGTCTATGGGGTCGCAAGAGTCAGACACGACTGAGTCACCAAGCACAGCACTGCACATGGGATCTAGATGGATGGTACTGATGAATCTGCTTAAAGAGCAGCAATGGAGATGCAGGCATAGAGAACTGACTTATGGACTAGGGTAGAGGAGGGAGAGGGTGAGATGAATGGAGAGTAGCATGGATGCATATACACTAACATATGTAAATAGATAACCAATGGGAATTTGCTGTATGACTCATGGAGCCTTAAACTGAGGCTCTGTAATAACATAGATGGGGGAATGGGCAGGAGGCGGCAGAAAGATTCAAGAGGGAGGGGACATATGTATACCTATGGTTAATTCATGTTGATGTATGACAGAAATCAAACCAACATTGTAAAGCAATCAATCAATAAAAATAAGTATCAAAAATTGATATATATTTGATTTACAATATTGTACAAGTACTTACTACAAGTACGTACTTGTACTTACTTGTACACTTGTACTCAAGTGTACAGCACAGTGATTCAGATTTCTTTTTTTCCTTAAAAGTACAAGTACATAAAAGAGAGAAAACTTTGGTTCTTTTAATGAACATAATTCTACTCCTTCTTTCTTCTCTTTTTTAGTACTTTCCTCCAAAAAGCAAATGGCTATAAAATAAAATATTCACAAATTTCCATAGTACTAGTAATTCTGATTACAAAGATGTCAAACTCTAAGACAATGATAAGCATGATTAGTCATAACAAGGCTCAGACAGGTGCTTCAATAGCAAAGTCCAATGACTTCGCTCACAGCACCTCCTTAAAGTACCCTGATTTCCTCATTGCTTAATAATCACCTGGGAGACTAGCTAAATGCAGATTCTGGCTCCTTAAGTCTGGGGTGGAGCTCGAGATTCTGCATTTCTTACAGGCTGCAGGTGCTGCTCAGGCTGCTTGGCCAGAGACCTCACTTAAGTAGGAAGGGCATAAACTACAATATTCTTGTTCACTGACATAAATGAGATGTGAATCAACATCAAGTTTTCCTAGATGGATGACTATTTTATAAGACATGAAATGAAATTACTCTCCTAAAATTCATTTGTCATATTATTGTATTGGCGTACTAAATGTCTTTTATTATACTTGAACCCTGGCAAAAAGGGCTTGTTTTGCAAGGGTGGAGAAATCACTTTTAAATTTAAGTTTTGTTCCATAACCAACAAATGTGCTCACTGTCATATGCAGAGAAGGAAAGTTCCTATCTAAGAAAAGCATGCCCTTGTCTAGGAACACTCAAGGATATTTTAGAAAAAAACCCTGAAATTTAAATCACATAGGAAAGTGAACAATCCAAATCATGTCTTTCTTGCATATACACTGTGATTTGGTATTTAAACAAACCCCCACTCTGACATTAGCTGGTGTTAAACTGTCAAGCCAAGAACTGGGAAGTTTCTGAGATTTTATCCTTCTTGCAAGTTAACGAGTAATCCTCCTATAGCTTCATAGATACTGGCAGAAAAAATGGAAGCTTTTTGGGTCAGAGAGCAAAGACTGCTGCTTATTACTCACAGCAATACCAATCACACTCCCAATAGCCAGAGTGCCATCTTAAATCCCCACAGAGGAATGGAAGAGGGCCAGAGGTCATGCATAAGCAGGTGTGTTTCAGGCAAGGGATCGCAAGATGAGGAAGTCCTGATTTTCTTTAGGGGCTGCTGACAGCTGACCCATCCCTCCTTCCCACAGATTGACAATATCTTAATTACTAGGCATTGTAAATCTCTACTGAGAAGGGAGACCTCTCTATCTGTACTTATCCAATAATGTATATAAATCTAAGCAAATTTATTAATGCTCTGACTTGAAGAAATGTGACATATTCACAAAGAACTGTCTGCTAATGGTTGGTAGAAAAGTGTTAGAGGATAACAAAAATAATAACCAGAATAATGGTTACAATAAAAAGAGCACTTTACATGTTATTCCATTTCGTTCTCAACAAAGGGTGGCAAGTTAAACATGATTCTGTCCATTTCAAAGAGAAGGAAAAGAGCTAATCTCTTAGGCCTTACGCTGATTGTATAAGCTCACATGGAGGTGGTGGTGAAGTCACTAAGTCATGTCTGACTCTGTGACACCATGGACTACAGCCCACCAGGCTCCTTTGTCCATGGGGTTTCTCAAGCAAGACGACTGGAGTGCATTGCCATTTCTTTCTCCAGGGGATCTTCTGAGCCCAGGTATCAAAGCTGGGTCTCCTGCATTGTTGACAGATTCTTTACCAGCTGAGCCATCAGGGAAGCCAATTGCATTATCTCTATGCAATTTTATGAGTCCATCTAAGAGGCAGGATTGTGAGAAGGTTGGGACAGAGGACACTTAACCAGAGGTGAACCTGACTACTGTTACCAGATCCTTTCATCATGATCATCCCTTCCCAGCCTCCAATAAGGCTATGGGGTCTCACATCTTATTTTGCCCTGGCATTTACAGATTGTCACCTCTAGAACTACTGCTTCATGACTACAATTGGGTAAAGAGCAGAGTTTATTTATTTTTAAAAGGCTATCTTGTACAACTAATAGCAAATATAAGGAACTATATTTTAATTATTTTTTGATGAGTAATCAAAGATAGAGTTTTATAATGACCATAAATTAGGAGGACTTCCTATAAGAAAACTGACTCAAAGATTTACTAAATCATAAATAACATTTAGATAGAGTTTTATAATGACCATAAATTAGAAGAGCTTCCTACAAGAAAACTGACTCACAGATTTACTAGATCATAAATAACATTTCAATCTAGTCCTTAAATAAAAAGATATGTGTTTTTTTTTTCTTTTTGAACACAAGACCATCTTCCTCAGTTGTTAATTTTTACATATTGCCCACCATCAGCTTACATTTTCCTTTCATCCTTCACTGGCTTGCAGTATTTTACTCCTTAAAATGTCAAGCTTGCTCACTTTCATAAACAAATTCCCCTCTTTGTGTCAACATTTGAAATTTTGCCTGTAAATCAGAACATGCTGTGATTGAATTGCTGCTCTTATCATCTACCACTTACTTCTATCAAAGCATATAACTGGATTAGTGGGAAAACAGCTACATTATGCGTGCATTAAAGCTTTGTCTAACAGCAGGCTTCCTTTCTGTAACAAAGAACAGCCCTAGAGATTACAGAAACACTAGGAAATGATGCAATATTTGTTTTGACATCTTATGTGTGATTGAAGCACAAAATTACCAGTCTCAAAAAAAAGAAACTTAGATACATAAGCCTAAAGGTGAGAAGCTGCTTGATTTTTCCATCTGGTGGTTCTAGGCAAAACAGGGAAAGCATTCATACAGACTGCATCAGAACTCTGGACGGCAGACACGATCTCAGGTATGAGGATGAAGAGAAATGCATCAGGCTTTGTGGGAAGATTACTGACAAAGTTACAGAATCACTACCATGTTTCCTCAGTGCCTTATTATTATGCCTCCCTGAAACTACAACAGCTAAAAGTTGTAATATCTCTTTCTTAGACTTTCAAATAGTTTCAGAAAGAAAAACATATACAGGCACATCTGTGTGCCTACACACACACACAGTCCAGGAGATAAAAACTGTGTTGCTGCTGCTAAGTCACTTCAGTCATGTCCGACTCTGCGCAACCCCATAGATGGCAGCCCATCAGGCTCCCCCGTCCCTGGGATTCTCCAGGCAAGAACACTGGAGTGGGTTGCCATTTCCTTCTCCAATGCATGCAAGTGAAAAGTGAAAGTGAAGTCTCTCAGTCCTGTCCGACTCTTAGTGACCCTGTGGACTGCAGCCCACCAGGCTCCTCCATCCATGGGATTTTCCAGGCAAGAGTACTGGAGTGCGGTGCCATTGCCTTCTCGGAATAACTGTGTTAGCAGGTTTTATTTCCTGTTGAATCTCTACATAGTTAGATTGTTGCATTTCTATTTAATGAGAAAGGCCTATCTGTTAAAGACAGAAATAGGATTTTACTTTCCTTTGACCCAAATGTTGCATAAGAATTAATTATCTTTATATGTATTGCTTTCAGGTATTTTATTTTCACCTAACTAATAAAACTGAAGAATTTCTTTTAAATTATGAGGTTGATATTTTTGACATTGCTAAGCTACTGCTAAGTCACTTCGGTTGTGTCCGACAATGTGGGACCCCATAGATGGTAGCCCACCAGGCTCCCCCGTCCCTGGGATTCTCCAGGCAAGAACACTGGAGTGGGTTGCCATTTCCTTCTCCAATGCATGAAAGTGAAAAGTGAAAGTGAAGTTGCTCAGTCGTATCTGACTCTTAGCGACCCCGTGGACTGCAGCCTACCAGGCTCCTCTGTCCATGGGATTTTCCAGGCAAGAGTACTGGAGTGGTTTTTCACATTAAATATTATATAAATGCAAATAACAATCTAGGTAGTATGACTGAAACAAGAGGACATATGATAAAGGAAGTAAATAAATTTATAAAAAGATACCTAAGCAAGATATATAATCCAGATACAATGTCTAAGTATTTATTTGTAATTATAATAATCCAATTCATATATGCTTTTTCAAGTCAAAATAAAGCAGATTTCTTAAAAGAATTCTTCTACCAAAACATAATTTTCTTCTTCAAAAGTTAACAATAAATTTAGATTTAAAAGAAGCATTTCTCCTTGTTTTTATAACCTAATCATACTCTACTTTTGAATTTCTAAGAATTCTAATAGTTTGGAATTTTACTTAAATACATCAGATATGCACTAAAATTAGTAAACTTATTTTATAATTTCCTTCAGGAGCCAGTCACATAACTTTGTGGATAAATCTAGACTAATAAATGAATATGGCTATGCTCCAATCCTGGCTTCTCCCTTAGAAAAACTACTACAAATAAAACCTTGTAAGCACGAGGAGACCCCACAGAGACTGAGCCAGACTTGCTTTTGAGTGTTTTGAGTGTCTCCCTGCAGAGGTACGGGTCAGCAGTGGCCTGCCACAGGGGTGGGGACTCTGGGTGTAGCAGACCTGGTGTGGCATAAGCCCTCTTGGAGGAGGTTGCCATTTCCCACCACAGAGCCACCAGAATTTACACAGGACTGGGGAAACACACTCTTGGAGGGCACAAACAAAACTCTGTGCACTAGGACACAGAAGAAAGGAGCAGTGACCCAACAAGAGGCTGACCCAGACTGGCCTGTGAGTGTTCAGGAGTCTCAGTCGGGGTGTGGGCTGGCAGTGGCCTGCTGCAGGGTCGGGGCACTGAGTGTGTGCATGGACCTTTTGAAGGAGGTAGCCATTATTTTCATTACCTCCATCATAGTTTGGCCTCAGGTCAAACAACAGGGAGGGAACACAGCCCTGCCCATCAACAGAAAATTGGATTTAAAATTTACCAAGCATGGCGCCACCCATCAGAACAAGACCCAGTTTCCCCCTCAGTCATATATCCCATCAGGAAGCTTCCATAAGCCTCTTATCCTTATTCCTCAGAGGGCAGATGGAATGAAAACCACAATCACAGAAAACTAACCAGTCTGATCACATGGACCACAGCCTTGTCTAATCCAATGAAACTATGAGCCAGGCCGTGCAGGGCCACCCAAGACAGATAGATCATAGTGGAGAGTTCTGACAAAATGTGGTCCACTGGAGAAGGGAATGGCATACCACTTCAGTATTCTTGCCTTGAGAACCCCAAGAACAGTATGAAAAGGCAAAACGATATGACACTGAAAGATGAACTCCCCAGCTCGGTAGGTGCCCAATATGCACCTGGAGAACAGTGGAAAAATAACTCCAGAAAGAATGAAAAGACAGAGCCAAAGCAAAAACAACACCCAGTTGTGGATGTGACTGGTGATGCAAGTAAAATCCAATGCTGTAAAGAACAATATTGCATAGGAACCTGGAATGTTAGGTCCATGAATCAAGGTAAATTGGAAGTGGTCAAACAGATGGCAAGAGTGAACATCAACATTTTAGGAATCAGTGAACTAAAATGGACTGGAATGGGTGAATTTAACTCATATGACCATTATATCTACTACTGTGGGCAAGAATCCCTTAGAAGAAATGGAGTAGCCCTCATAGTCATCAAGAGTCTGAAATGCAGTACTTGGATGCAATCTCAAAAAGACAGAATTGTTAGGTCATTAAAATAAGAAAAAGGAGTCCAAAATAGTGGTGGCTAATAGACAAAGAAGGGAAAAAAATTAGTACAAAGTAAGTTCTGAGGACCAGAGTGAGGACCTCAGGTAAAACAAAGAGCCCTCCTGGCTAGCCCAATTTACATAGGGCAGGCTCAGGGAAAAAGAAAAAAAAATCATATAAAAAGAGGAGCCAAAACTGAGCCAGGGGACTGTCTTGTCTTTACGTCTTTTGGGTCAGCACGCCCTCACGCCTTGAGGATGTATTTTCCTTTACTTTCTAAATAAAACGGAGTTGTAACACAGCGCAGTAACACTGGTCCGTCTGAGGGCTGTAACACTGGTCTGTCCATTGCTTCAAATTTTTGTTGCAACAAGACAGAACCAAGGAAATTACAAATTCCCCCGACAGAATGATCTCTGTTCATTTCCAAGGCAAACCATTCAATATCACAGTAATCCAAGTCTATGTCCTATTCAGTAATGCTGAAGAAGCTGAAGTTGAACAGTTCCATGAAGACCTACAAGACCTTCTAGAAATAACACCCAAAAGAGATACCCTTTTCATTATAGGGGACTGGAATGCAAAAATAGGAAGTCAAGAGATACCTGGAGTAACAGGCAAATTTGGCAGGGCAAAAGCTAACAGAGTTTTGCTAAGAGAATACATTGGAAATAGCAAACTACATTTTCTATTTCTTTATAAAGTTTACATCAGTAATATTATCTCCCTCTCAAGGTTGTTGTAGAGAACAAATGAGTAACTATTAAAAACACATAGACCACTCCCTGCACGTCATGAGCAGTGTTAAGAAAAATTAACTCTAAGAATTCACTATGATATGATGAAATTAAAGATTAACACATAAACTAGATAAACAATGACAAATATCTACTTTACATCTTGTTTGTATTTATTTTCTGAAGAACAGATTTATGTCTGGAATAATATAAGTTATTATCATTTAGTGACTTTTCAATTCTGAAAATGTACTAATCATTTTTCTCAGACAACAAAAGCAAACAAAAATATATAGTTAATAAAAAATCAGAGTATAGTTGACAAAAGTATCTCCTTATGGTAAATAACAGCCATAAACCACTAAAATAAAGTAAATTATACTTATGAATCTCAACCAAACAAGCCATTATACTAGGAACTAAGACCACTAATAAATTTCTCTAGGAGTAGAGTGTGAAATCACTATGACTTCATCTTTCAAATATTTTTTGCAATATTCATCTTAGAACTTGCACGAATTGTATATCTTTTAATATCACTCTTCTCCCCTATTTTTGAATATGTAACTGAGATATTTCCATAATTTTAACCTGAGATATTGAGATACATTACTTCCATATCAAATGCATGCAGGTCTTTTTAAAAGCAACATATTCACTTTACTTACATGCTTTCGGTCACATATTCAAGCTACATCATGTGAGCATGCCCCAGCAAGAATTTACTGTGAACTGTCAGAGAGCTGTCAATACATCAGTAAAGTCTGTATTAACCTGATTCACTGAGATCACAAGGAAACATCTTGCAATTTTGTTTCAAAAGAACTTAGTTAACAACTCTCTTTAAAGAAACACACATTTGACAACTATATTTTCAGGAAAAGCAAACAAAGGTCAATCACAATTCCATCAAAGTTCTTTATTTTAGTTAGGAAAGAATCATTAGTTGCTGGCTAAATGTTGAAAGCACAAAATTCATTCAAATTCATTTCTATTGTTTAGTCAGGAAGTCTTTTAAAACATACTTTTAAAAGTATTGTTCAGTTTCAACTTAAGTAGATGCTACTCGTGCCCCACCCATATTTCCACACATGTCATCCCAAATTTAATTGCACGAGGTTTCTGGGAGCCTTCTGCTTGTGCCCAAGGTGGCCTGGGAACACTAGGAAATTAACATTCCTTGGGAGCCATCATTAACTTCAAATGCTCTAACATATCGTCCGCTTGGAAAAAAAGAATAATTTCAATTCTTGCAATCTACATTGGTTTTCAGAATTTCCGAGGATTACATCTATTAACTCTGAGTGGTAACCTATTTGGTAGTCCATTGTGTATTAGTTCTCTTCTTTTTTGGTTTTACTTCTTACATTTGTCTAAATCTTTTCCAGAATTACTTTCCATACAAGCCACTTGTACTTGAATCCTACCTCATGAACTATTTCAAAGGAGAATGGGGACATCCAGTGAATAGGACTGAGAACACGGAACTTCCAGGTTCCCCTATACCCTCTGAATAGGCAGAAGTAACCTCTTCCCTTAGAGCATAGTAGTTTTTCCATGCTAGAGACCATACATGATGAAGCCTCCTATCCTCCAGATCTGAGCTCATCTTCCTCACGGTTCTAGGCAACAAACAGACCAGGTCTCAACATGGCTTACCTGGAAAAATAGTCTCTGTTCCAGGGTAACAGAAGAAAATACGCAACAAAAGAGATGCAATATTTGTTTAATATGAATCAGCAGATAGTGGGAGAACATGCCAGGGAATGGATGTTGATGGATTTTGAGGCAAAAACCACCTGGGTATTAACTTGGTGTGAAGGAGTAAGCAGACTGAGATAAGAAAACACGTGGACTCTTGCACAGTGGCAAATGGCTTGGCTGGTTGGCCAATACCCTTGAAGAATCAAGACTGGAAGACCTTCCCCAAAGAGTTCTGGAGAAGAAGCATAAGGATGGATCTACGGGAGCAGGCATCAAATGTGCAGACGTCTGTTTGAAATCAATCACCACTGGACAACATTCATCACAGCTGCTGCTAAGTCGCTTCAGTCACGTCTGACTCTGTGCGACCCCATAGACAGCAGCCCACCAGGCTCCTCTGTCCCTGGGATTCTCCAGGCAAGAACACTGGAGTGGGTTGCCACTTCCTTCTCCAATGCATGAAAGTGAAAAGTGAAAGTGAAGTCACTCAGTCGTGTCTGACTCTTAGCGACCCCATGGACTACAGCCCACCAGGCCCTCCATCCATGGGATTTTCCAGGCAAGAGTACTGGAGTGGGGTGCCATTGCCTTCTCCGATTCATTACAGAGGAGGTACTAAATGAGTGGATAGGAGGATTCGTCCACTGGAAGTCATCCAGCCTTTGTATGTAGGAACTGCAAATAAATGCAATAACCAGGTAGCAGAGAGAGAGGGAATTTATGTGGACCTAAAAATACAGGCTCTTTCTCACCTAGCATGTATACCTATTGCCACTGGTGAATGGCCAACCCACTGGAAATCATCCAATGGTGAGAATTCAATACAGTATCACTCTTCAAAAAGACATTTAACAACTTGATATCAAATAGGTTATAACCAGTCTTTATTTATAATTCTGGAATGGGGTAAGGTCAATTTTGTTTTCCTTGTTATTGATACATATTTCAGTTAAGCGTTCCTCTTCCTGTTTACATTTCCTCATCCACTAAGATAATCCTCTGAACTGTCTGATCTATCATGAAGGGTTATCATTATAGAATGTTGCATAACCTCACATCAAATCAAGCAATCTATTTTATGGTAAAGGAGGTCTAACAACAAACAAATGACCACAGAATCCACTGGGTCTATGATATAATGCATCACTTGGGAACTGCCAGTCTGGAAAAAAAACAACAACAACAACATTGGGATAGTCTCTCATATGTGAAAGCTCCAACTTGGAGATTTCAGTCTTTGAATTAAAATGCTGTCCATCAAGATGCAGTTTATACTTTGAACCATGGCATGAAGTCCACTAATGTCCTGGCACAAGACTGTATCTACTCATAAAAAAACAATGGTTACCCTGTCAGGAACTTTTAAATGGTAAAAGGATCAATTTAACAAGAGAATATAGCACTTGTAAATAGCTATGCACACAATATAGGAACACCTAAATACATAAAGCAAATAGCAACAGACACAAAAGGAAAAATGACTGTAATACAGTAATAGTAGAGGACTTCAAGACCCTACTTTCATTAATGGCAAGATCATCCATATAAAAAAATCAATGAGGAAACACTGGTCTTGAATGACATGTTAGATGCCATCTTTAAGGACTATTAACTGAATATAGTAGATTTTGGACAGGTTTCTAGCTACCATCACCTGCAACTTTCTGTTTCAGTTCTATTATGACCGGAGTCTATTATCTCCACACATATGGAATGCTGGTACACACTTAAAACCCCAGTTCACTTGACCTCGAGGCAGAATAACAGTTCGTATACTATACAGCTTATAGACTTCCTCAGTAGGATTGAGTTCCTTTAAATTAAATTTCTTTAATTGGTTTCCTTCCTTTCCTTGTCTCGCTTCCTTCTGTTTCTTGGGACCATGACACAAATAAATCCATTTACACTGGAATCCATGAGTAAGAACCAGGAAGAAGCCATATTAAGACATTAATCATGTTTAATGTCAGGTGGTTTTATATAAATTTCATTTGATATGCCAAATGTGTACTGAATTTAGTGTTTTTACAATTTCCTCTTTTGCTACGCCAAACATAACATTTTGTTAACAACCTTTCCAATGCAGTTATAATAAATATGTTTATGTATAAATTAATTGATTACCTTCTCTAATCAATTTATTTCAGAGACCGACCATTACATTTTACTTGTACACATTTTGTTGAATATGTTATGAGCTAACACATGGAGTCAGGTTATAAAATCAGACTAACATTAATCAGAGCTCTTATGCAATATCAAACTTTACTAATAATATCAAGAATATAAACAAGCTAGGGTTTCCTTGGTTGCTCAGAAGGTAAAGAATCTGCCTACAATGTAGGAAACCTGGTTTCGATTCCTAGGTTGGGAAGGTCCTCTGGAGAAGGGAATCAGTATACAATCCAGTATTCTTGCCTGGAGAATTCTATGGACAGAGGACCCTAGTGGGCTACAGTCCATGGGGTTTCAAAGAGTTGGACATGACTGAATGAATAATATTTTCTTGGCTAAGCTAAAAGACTGCTAAATGTTCAGATAAAACACAGAAACAATTGGGCATGGAGGGCAGTTCCTAGGTGTTACGAGCTGAACTGTCTCCCCCTGAAATTCCTATGTTGAAGTCCTAATCCCTACTATCTCCAAATGTAACAGTAAACATAGGTAATCTTTTTTTAATGAGGTGACAGAAAACAACAAAATTCTGTAAAGCAATCATCCTTCAGTTAAAGAACGGACAAATTTTTAAAAAAGAGGGAGGGGACACATGGAAAAAAACATGAGACCATCAGGGTAAGAGCATATGACACCAATATCATTGGTGTCCTTATAAGGAGAAGAAGAGAAATTAGTCTGCACAGAGGGATGACCAAAGGAAGTGGCAGCAAGAGGGCAGCAGTTTGCAAGCCAAGAAAGTGGCTATGGAGAACCTGACCCTGCTGGCACCATGATCTTGGACTTCCACCCTCCAGCACTGTGAGAGAAAAATTTCTTCAGTTAAAGCTACCCAGTCTGCATTATTCTGGTTAAGTAGCCTTACAACACTAATAGACCAGATCCTCCCTTACTGTATTGAAGACACTGTTCTGGGGCCCATGAAATAAGTCTCAAAAGAGGTTTGCTGGGTTCCTTGTACAGTGGGAGTATTTAAACCATCAAATATTTCCTGTTTATTACCCAGAGTGTTATATTACCTACTAGGTATTTTTAAAGCCATCTTCCACACTGATCTTGAGTTCTTGCTGGTAGCCACCACGGGAGATCCCACCTATGACAAAGGTCATGTGGAGAAGACCTGACAGGCAAAGGCGGATCAGGATTCAAGGGATTCCCTGGACCTGCTCGAGCATCTACCCCGAAACCAAAATCTGTCTGTCTACTGTTTACTATATTATGCCTTTCAACCACTCTTCTGATATTAGCAGGGGGCTATCCCCAACCAACTTTCTCTGGAGAAAATCAACTTAGGGCTCTAAATTGACAACTCTCCTGGGCATGAAAGGAATATTTCTATTCTAACCCCTCTGTTGGCATTCTAGCTTGCTTGACAGGTTTTTCCTTACTCTTACAACTAACACACATGGTTGTTCATAACTTCCCAACCATGCATGGCACGGGAAGCCTAAACATTCTAAAAGTCCTAATGGGCATAGAGCCCTCTGAGGGGTGAAAAATTATTAGAATAGTACTGGTAAAGGGCTTCATTATTGGGCCAATGCTTGCAGCCAAGTTCCCATATCCCTTATCCACTGTGCACCTGGGAGTACATTAGTTAATGCAGTTGGAATGTAAGAAAAACAAGTAGTAGCCTTGGTATTAACCACATCAGACCTTTGACCTAATAAGTTCTTTCTTTGTTGTGACCCACTGCACCTTTGCTCCATGAGAATGTAACTCTGTTTAGTACTTTCTGAGGCTGACACAGATTAGAAATATAAAGAAAAAACACTTCAAGGGAAAACAAGTTTTCTGATCAACCGTTATCAAAAACGGGTCATAAAATGTCAACAGGCCTCCAGGCCAGAAGATAATGTACATAGCATAAGACCCTTGTTTATGGAAAGACATACAGAAAAAAATCCTGGTTTCGATAAGGGAAAAACTGCTGGAGTGTTTGGGCTGACTCTGCATAACCTTGCATCTTTCATTTCCCTCTATGTACAAGTCAGGTTATAAAAGCTCCTTTTGAAAATAAAGTTATGGGCCTCGCTCACCGAAGCTTGGCCTCCCCGTGTCATTCATTCGCCAACGCCATTCATCCTGAGGGTATCCCTGAACTCTGCTGAAGTTGCTCCCCAGCAAGTTCTATTTATGTTACCCTTGAGTGTGCAAAGAAATATAGGAAAACAACAGAATGGGAAAGACTAGAGATCTCTTCAAGAAAATTAGAGATACCAAGGGAACATTTCATGCAAAGATGGGCTCGATAAAGAACAGAAATGGTATGGACCTAACAGAAGCAGAAGATATTAAGAAGAGATAGCAAGAATACACAGAAGAACTGTACAAAAAAGATCTTCATGACCCAGATAATCACAGTGGTGTGATCACTGACATAGAGCCAGACATCCTGGAAGGTGAAGTCAAGAGGGCCTTAGAAAGCATCACTAGGAACAAAGCTAGTGGAGGTGATGGAATTCCAGTTGAGCTATTTCAAATCCTGAAAGATGATGCTGTGAAAGTGCTGCACTCAATATGCCAGCAAATTTGGAAAACTCAGCAGTGGCCACAGGACTGGAAAAGGTCAGTTTTGATTCCAATCCCAAAGAAAGGCAATGGCAAAGAATGCTCAAACTACTGCACAATTGCACTCATCTTACATGCTAGAAAAGTAATGCTCAAAATTCTCCAAGCCAGGCTTCAGCAATATGTGAACCGTGAACTTCCTGATGTTCAAGCTGGTTTTAGAAAAGGCAGAGGAACCAGAGATCAAATTGCCAACACCCGCTGGATCATGGAAAAAGCAAGAGAGTTCCAGAAAAACATCTATTTCTGCTTTATTGACTATGCCAAAGCCTTTGACTGTGTGGATCACAATAAACTGTGGAAAATTCTGAAAGAGATGGGAATACCAGACCACCTGACTTGCCTCGTAAGAAATCTGTATGCAGGTCATGAAGCAACAGTCAGAACTGGACATGGAACAACAGACTGGTTCCAAATACGAAAAGGAGTACGTCAAGGCTATATATTGACACCCTGTTTATTTAACTTATATGCAGAGTACATCATGAGAAATGCTGGACTGGAAGAAACACAAGCTGGAATCAAGATTGCCAGGAGAAATATCAATAACCTCAGATATGCAGATGACACCACCCTTATGGCAGAAAATGAAGAGGAACTCAAAAGCCTCTTGATGAAAGTGAAAGAGGAGAGTGAAAAAGTTGGCTTAAAGCTCAACATTCAGAAAACGAAGATCATGGCATCTGGTCCCATCTCTTCATGGGAAATAGATGGGGAAACAGTGGAAACAGGGTCAGACTTTATCTTTTTGGGCTCCAAAATCACTGCAGATGGTGACTGCAGCCATGAAATTAAAAGACGCTTACTCCTTGGAAGGAAAGTTATGACCAACCTAGATAGCATATTCAAAAGCAGAGACATTACTTTGCCAACAAAGGTTCGTCTAGTCAAGGCTATGGTTTTTCCAGTGGTCATGTATGGATGTGAGAGTTGGACTACGCAGAAAGCTGAGCACTGAAGAATTGATGCTTTTGAACTGTGGTGTTGGAGAAGACTCTTGAGAGTCCCTTGGACTGCAAGGAGATCTAACCAGTCCATTCTGAAGGAGATCAGCCCTGGGATTTCTTTGGAAGGAATGATGCTAAAGCTGAAACTCCAGTACTTTGGCCACCTCATGTGAAGAGTTGACTCATTGGAAAAGACTCTCATGCTGGGAGGGATTGGGGGCAGGAGGAGAAGGGGACGATAGAGGATGAGATGGCTGGATGGCATCACTGACTTGATGGACGTGAGTCTGGGTGAACTCCGGGAGTTGGTGATGGACAGGGAGGCCTGGCCTGCTGCGATTCATGGGGTCGCATGGAGTCGGACACAACTGAGTGACTGAACTGAACTGAACTGTGTGTGAAAGTCTCTCAGTTGCGTCTGACTCTTTGCAACCCCATGGACTGTACAGTCCATGGAATTGCCCAGGCCAGAATACTGGGTGGGTAGCCTTTCCCTTCTCCTGGGGATCTTCCCAAACTAGGGATTGAACTCAGGTCTCCTGCATTGCAGGCAGATTCTTGACCAGCTTAGTCACAAGGGAAGCCCTATGTTATCCTTAGCTAGGGATAATCTGCTAAAAGCATTTCAAAGTAATTTGCCTTCCCCTTAGTAAACAATTTATCTAGCTACTTGAGGCTCTGGTTGACGAGATTAACTCAGTTCCTCTGACTACGTTTATCTTCTAGTGGGTGCCCTTCCCATGAAGGGAGTAAACTGACTGTAAACCACCTGCTTTAACTTCCTCCCACATGGTTTCAGAGGCAGAGCCATTCTCTTACATTCAATACAAAATGACCTCACCACAATTACATCTTCTTTTACTTTCATCTCTATGAATATAACCACTTCAAACATGAAATTAAATCAACCAGTGCACAGTCATGAAATTTCTGCCAAAATACTATGAATTAAAATGAGATGCAGTAACATTCATTCTGTCCTCCTTTATTTGCTTCAGAAATCAAATCTCTCTACCTATGAGAGGAAGGTCTAAAATGGTTCCTGGAAATAAGACTTTTAAGAAAGCAGATTCAAATATCTATTAGTTCTCATGTTAATAATAATAAAAAATAAACTTTAAAAACATACTACATTATGAACATATGTCCAGTGTGAAAGTTGAGAATTACAATGAACAGAAAAGAGTCATACAATTATACTGCAAAGTCAATAGTTATTAGGAGTTACAATGTCATCAACGAGTACAGGGGTGCATGTCAGCTTTTTAAGCTCCTCTGAGTCAAGGAGAATATATATATAATGTTTTCCCTTCATATTCATTGCTTTAATCATTTGTCTCATGGGCACAAACACTGAGATAGGACCTTGGTGTGAAAGTATAGGAGAATGAGTAACAAGAGAGAACAGCTTAGTAAGACAGTCTTGTAATAGAACCAGAAATATCTCAGTCTATCTATGACAAAACACAATCAGACACATAAAATCAGAGAGAGATAAAAATTGCAGATTTAACTCAACAAAAATGCAATCATCATATACTTACTGAAGCTACATTCACAAAATCGTCATCCGAGAGGGTTTCCAACATTTCGGAGACAGATGTTCGGATCAGTTTAAGTGTCAATCCACTAACACTCCCACTCCTATTTTAAAACAAAAAACAGATTCACACATGTTAATGACTATGCATTTAGTCAACATCAGACACCCTAAGGAAATGCAACTTATTCACTGATGCTATATAATATTAACATAATTTGTCTTTAAAATATCAGTACTAGAAAAAGTCCTACTTTTGATAGCAAGTAGAAATAAAGTACAAGAAATTTTGTCTTTCTTTGCTACAAGCATCAGAATGTATTTGTTTCTAATTACAAGGATGAAAATTACATTTCAAGTGATAATTTTAAGAAACTACAGATACTCATGGCATATTCACTTTTTCAAGAAATATATACTGAATATCAGCTCTATTAGCCAAGTTAGAAGTGAGGGCTACAGAGGTTAATATAATGCAGTCATTGCCCTAAGAGCCCACTATTTGACTTGATTAAACAATTATTATGTAGCAGCATAAGAATTTGATAATAGATTTGTAAACACAATGCCTTGTTTTATTCTTAAAGTAGATATTCTCAGGGATTTAGTCATCATTTATCTTGTCTGTATATATTTTATGATCCTGGATGACCTCATCTAATTTGTGTGGCTCATCTCCAGGCAATTTGTTGCTGTTGTTCATTTACTAAGTCATATCCAACTCTTTGTGACCTCATGGAATACAGCATGCCAGGCTTCCCTATCTTTCACTATCTTCCTGGAGTTTCCTCAAATTCATGTCAACTGAATTGCTGATGCTATCTAATCATCTCATCCTCTGCCGCCCCCTGCTCCTTTTGCCTTCAGTCTTTCCTACTGCTACTGCTGCTAAGTCGCTTCAGTCGTGTCTGACTCTGTGTGACCCCATAGACGGCAGCCCACCAGCTCCACCGTCCCTGGGATTTTCCAGGCAAGAACACTGGAGCGGATTGCCATTTCCTTCTCCGATGCATGAAAATGAAAAGTAAAAGTGAAGTCGCTCAATCTTTCCTTGCCACTGGGCAATTAACTTTCACTTTTGTATCTTTTGTATTCACTTTTGTAGCTCCTAAGTTTTCCCCAGTTTTATTTTTCTAGCTGTTTGTTAAATGACTATGGGTTCAATGCCCAAAATGACATATTAGTTCCAAAACTTATTTTTCTTTCCTACATATCCCCTTGATACCAACCACACTAGATCTCAGTCATTCAATTTCATTCTCCCTCTCAACTCTCCTTCCCATTCAGACAGCCTCTCTTATTCATTGTACTTTACAGTATTCTCTCCATCCTCTTTCCATTCTAGCTTATGTGTTTACCACCTCGAGATCCAGAGCCAGAGTGACAACCATTCATTTCTTAGTTCCTTCTCTGCCCCGTGCTAACAGGTGAAAATTCTGGCAGCATATCTTCATCTACTTCTGTTACTTATAAAATGTTGCTGTTTAGTCACTAAGTCATATCTGGCAACTCTGCAACCCCATGGACTGTAGCCCATCAGGATCTCTGTACATGGGATTTCCCAGGCAAGACTACTGGAGTGGGTTGCCCTTTCCTTCTCCAGGGATTCTTCCCGACCCAGAAAGTGAACCTGTGTCTCCTGATAGCAGGCAGATTTTTTACCACTGAGCCACCAGGGAAGCCCTATGTACAAAATAGTTCCCTATAAAACATCCAAGAATCTTAAAAGCCTTGCATTCAGAAAGTTTCATTGTCTTCTCTCTCTCCTACCTCCACCTTCTATATAGTCCCTTTAGATATTCTCAACAGTGCCCCTTTGCTTCTATCAATTTTCCCACCTGAAACTCCACTCTCTTCTCTCCCTTCCATGCCTGCCTTGTTAAATCTTAGCTATAAGGATTCAATTCTAATTTTACCTCCTTAATGAAGTCTTTCCTGACACTTCAAATTGAAATGTGCTCTCTCACCTATGTATTCCTTCAGTGCTGTGTCATACTTTATATCTTGCACTTTCTGTAATTGTTTTAAGTTATTTGTGAATATGGTTTCATTTCACTAATACATTTGAATCATCTTTGAGAGGAGGAACCGTGTCTTAATAATCTTTGTCTCTATATCATCACATTGTATATAAGATACTCTCAGTTTAGTTCTGTTGAAATGATTTTTTAAAATGCCATTACAACCTCATGCACATCTATTTTTAACTTTAGTAGACCTTACGCATTCTAAATATTTTAATATAAGAAATTATGTCTGGACATTAGCATATATCCAATAGGATTACAACATATTGCATTCCCATTTAGATTTATATTTCACAAGACTATCAAGGATTAGCAAATGTACAAAATCTACAATAATTTAACTTAAAAAGATGAAGTTTAAACTCATTTTAACAAATGAAATGAAATTTAATATTTAAGTTATATTTGTTGACTTCATTTATCTTCTCTTTCTCAGGCAAGATTAAAAGATTTTAAACTTAGTTCAGTTCAGTTCAGTCGCTCAGTCGTGTCCGACTCTTTATAATGGAGAAATTTTCAAATGCTGACAATATCCTGTGAAATGAATTTAGTTGCCTATAAACCATGGAATTCTGTTACTTCCAGTGGCAAAGAACAGATGAAAGTGTCAGTTGCTCAGTCATGTCCGAATCTCTGTGACTCCATAGACTGTACCTGCCAGGATACTCTGTCCATGGAATTCTCCAGGTAAGACTATTGGAGTGGGTTGCCATTCCCTTCTCCAGGGGGTCTTCCTGATGCAGGGATTGAACTCAAGTCTCCTGCAGGCAAATTCTTTTTGCACCACCAGGGAAGTAAAAAACAGATGAGGATGTAATCTTTTTCTCTCAGGGAAAATAATAAAAGCTTTTATACCTCATGTTTTTAATTCTATAGTATTGCTCTTAAAAACTGAATCTTCATGGCAGGATATAGTCTTCTCTATGTTCTACAGTTTCAAATTTCAATCTCAATCTTATTGGAAGATTATACACATGTACCTAACTTGAAATAATGTGACAAATAAATAACCAATATAAAAACTAATAATTTTTTTATTGTATTTCATCATTTCTCTTGAGAAAGTTCCAGTATAGACATGCAATATATCTAGTAGTAATCTGTTCTGTGACCAATCCCTAAAAGATATTTGGATCAATAGTGACTAAGTGCCACCTAAACAATTTTACATTTTTGGTAGCAGAAAATGATTGGTTTTGGCAATCATGTACTTTAATACTGTTTAACAAGAAAAAAACTAGAAGCAAATTAATAATTTTTCAAAAAGCTTAGACTTCAGAACCAAGTCATAATTTTCAATTCTGACAAAGATTCCTCTCATTTTCAACAAGAGAATTTTTGTTTGTTTTGTTACTGTCTTAATTTGATTTCTTTGTCTGCATATAGACAAAGTCATAATAATTATTCTTTGGTTTTTTTCTTCCCCACCTATTTCTAGTCTCAAACTATTACTGTTACCGAAAACTCTTCCTATATTCTCAGTATATAAAAAAATAATGTAATGTTTAACTACTTACACATCAACCAGAATAAGCATGTCTTTAGGAGATGCAGCTCCTTGGATGTACCTGAAACAAATAAACTCATATGAGTATTTTTTTTTCTCTTGTAAAATCTCAAACACTGATATTTGTTGAATTTCTATTTACTGATCTCTGAGACATTTTCCAAGCATGGCCCTATGTCCTTCCTATCTAGGTAGATGATACTATTTAATTGATGATTCTGCAACATCAACTTAAAAACACAATATTTAACATAATAGAGATATCAGAGGTATAATATTTAAAGTATGTTTTACAGGTATTTATAACAAAGGAATAAGAGGTGTGCTTTAATACTAGGAGTACAAGAAATTAACTTCTGGAAGAGTATTTCCCTAAGGGGGAGAAAAGTTATCCTAAATTCCATTTTGCTGATCACAGTTTCAAAACTCACTCTAAGGAATAATAATAAAAATAAATAATAAGATTATGTCATTAATTTAAATACACACACACACACAATTCCCACAAAAATAAATAGGTAGTCTAGGAAAGTGAAAAAGCAGTATCAATATAAGGGAAATACAAAGGGACAATAAAGTAATTAGAAACAGAGCAATATATAATTAAATGTTATTTCCAAGAGTTTCAAGTAGTGGTTTTCAAACTTTACAGTATCTAAAAATCACCTGGAGAGTCAGTTCAAAATGTTGATTGTCATACTAAGCCCAACTCCTATAGATTCAGAATCTCTGTGTATGAAAAGAAACTCTAGGAGAATAGCTTAGTCACTGTAGACATAAAGTTAACTAAAGGTGAATAATCCCAAAAGCTCATGGTGCCTGGCTGTAGACTAATGGGAACTAGGGGCCTGCCTTTGTTGGGGTCTGCCTAACAAAAAGACCTGAGCCTAAACTCAATGTTCTACTTTGTCCACCACTGCAAATCTAACTTCTCAGAAGCTTGCCAGATAACTTGCCAATTAGCTTTTAGACAATATTCAGCACAGTTAGTAACTATTCAGGATTATATGGTCTTGGAAAAGAATTTTTAGCTTGCATTCAAGTTTGCTTCTCTGTCAGAAGGTTAAAATGGCAGGGTTGCTGGGTTATTTCAATGAAAGGCAAATCTAGTTCATGTCTAGCATTTTGACAAATGGTCCTGGCATGCATCTCCATGGGAAAATAAGAGGACAGAATTTCATCTGTCTCCTCTGGTTGGGACCTAATTTCTAATTTTCTGCCAAAACAAATCGTTCCTGAACCTAAATCACATGGTGGCAGAGGGTTTGTCTCCATTCAGCAACCTATGGCTCCACAGCCACTAACTTGGAGAAATATTAACAAGAATAATATGAGGATTAATAGCATCTGGTAATATTATACATGGTTGGTATTAATGTAAATTGCTACTAGGACATTTAACAGAGCATTTAAAAAGCTTTATATTTCTTTGAATTGACCATTATATGTCTTAGAATTTGTCTGAATCCTAACAAAAAGTGAGAAATCACCTCTATGTCCATTAATAGAGGATTTTTAAAATAATTTACCATTTAGCCATTCTTTTAAAATGATGTTAAGTGTGTTTCTTATGAAAAGGTACTCAAAGGTATTGATATGAAATAGTAGCTTACAAAGCAGTATACTGTATAATAACATGCATACTCATTAAAAAATATATAGCCATGTATTACATACATTAAAAAATCAATTAAATACATAAGTTTAATAATTATTTCCCAACAAGGGTAATTATGACTTTTTTGGTATTCTTCTACTTATATATTAGAATAATGAGTTTCTTTAGAAGGAACAATTAAACTTTCTTTTTGGAAAAATGAAACCTAAGCAATATGTCTATAACTAGGGGTAGCTCTTTCCTTGGGGCTAGTTCTCATTAATTCACTGCCAGAGGCAAACTACCTTCTACTCTATCTGGACACTTTGTTAGAGCCCTACTACAAGGAAGTGGGAGTATTTCAACAGAAATCCCTAAAAGCTAAAAGAGATTTAGAGACGACACTAACTAAAAACTTAAAGGAAGTCCACTTCAAATGCATTTGATGAATCAGTTCAACAATATTCATTATCAGTGCCCACTGAACTCATCATTTTCATTTAACTTTATTTTTAAAAGTAGAAGTGTATAGAAAATGCAAATGTATAGAAGAAAAAAAAAACACACAAGAGCTCTATAATAATCAGACAATATAAACACTAATAATAGAACGAGTCCCTCCAACTTTTACACCAGAAAAAAAGAAAGAAAAAGAAATAAAACTTATTTTGTCTTTTTCATCTTTTCATTATTACCCAAACATTCTTACCATGGTCTCCTGCGTACATCGTAAAGGTCAATCTTGTTTGGAGTTCTACTGTTATCAACCCATGGAGAAGCTTTAAAAAAAGAGAGACAAAAAGAATTAGAAAGAACAAGAGAAGTTAAATTTAAAATAGAGAATTAAAACCAAAATACTAGGTGTTATCTAGGAAAGTAATATTTTTAAAAGTTACAAAGCACTAAGGACACATTCCACTTATCCACAGCAATGTTAAACTTGGAGATACCAGAGTTTTATGCCTTTAATCTTTTTCATTTTTAAATGGAAAACAACATAGCAATACAGAAGAAAGTGGCTTAAGTCAATTTTTTTCATATTATTTAAAAAATAACCTGTAGGCATAGGGATGTTCAGGGTGCCCATGAGTATGTTTCACCAAGTGTCCAGAAAATATACATTTTCTTTCCTCTCTACTAACAGAAAAATTTAACAGAAAATTTATTTGCCACTAATGAAAACTGTACTTTAAATTATTTGATCCTTTTATTTTCATTCAATGTTATACTATCTTGGTCTATAAAAAGACTGTTTTTCTTGGATTGTTATAACAGCATAATTTTTTAACCTTGTTGTTTTGTTCAGTCATTAAGTCATGTCCAACTCTTTGCAACCCTAGGAACTGCAGCATGCCAGGCTTCCCGGTCCTTCACTGTCTCCCAGAGTTTCTCAAACTCATGTCCATTGAGTCAGTGATGCTATCCAACCATCTCATCTGTCACCCACTTCTCCTGCCCTCAACCTTTCCCAGCATCAGGGTCTTCTATAATGAGTTGGCTCTTCCAATCAGGTAGCCAAAGTACTGGAACTTCAGATTGAGTACTTTTTCTTGTTCAGTCACTCAGTTGTGTCCAACTCTTTGTGACCCCATGGACTGCAGCACACCAGACTTCCCTGTCCTTTACTATCTCCTTGAGTTTGCTTAAACTCATGTCCACTGAGTCGATGATGCCATCTCATCCTCTGTTGCCCCCTTCTCCTGCCCTCAGTCTTTCCCAGCATCTGTGTCTTTTCCAATGAGTCAGTTCTTCACATGTGATGGCCAAAGTATTGGAGCTTTAGCACCAGTCCTTCCAATGAATATTCAGGGATTATTTCCTTTAGGATTGACTGGTTTGATCTCCTTGCTGTCCAAGGGATTCTCAAGAATCTTTCCCAGCACCACAGTTCCAAAGTACCAATTCTTCAGAGCTCATCTTTCATGGTCCAACTCTCTCATCCATACATAACTACTAGAAAAACCATAGCTATGACTATGGACTATATGGACTTTTGTTGGTAAAGTGATGTCTTTGCTTTTTAATACGCTGTATAAGTCTGGCATAGCTTTCCTTCTAAGGAGCAAGTGGTTTTTAATTTCAAAAGGTCACTTTGCACAGTGATTTTTCAGCCCAAGAAAGTAAAATCTGTCACTGTTTTCACTTTTTCCCCATATATTTGCCATGAAGTGACGGGACTGGATGTCATGATCTTTGTTTTTTGAATGTTGAGTTTTAAAGCCATCTTTTCCACTGTCATCAAGAGGCTCTTTAGTCCCTCTTCACTTTCTGCCATTAGAGTGGCATATTTGATAATTTAAAATTATAACTTAAAAACTAAATTATAATTAACATAACTGCACTGAAGAAAACTTTTCCTGATATTTATTTGAATGATGTGAAATAATTCAAGTACAGATTCAAGAATCTTCTATAACTAACAGAAGATGCTTCAGAGTCTTTATCATTTTGCAGTAAATTGAAAAAAAGTATGTTTAACTGTTTTTAAAATGTAATTATTTTATACTATTCCAATTAACTCTAAACTTACTTTAATTAAAATACTTTACAAAGCTTTACACGTACACACACACCCCTTTGACCCAATGGAGAACAATAAGTGCTTATGAATTGGATGATAATTTTATGTTGAAGTCCTCTTCTCCTTGAACACACTTAGACATGTAACTCTTGGGAAAATTCCCAATAATATTTCATATGATGTACGTCTCTCAATGTATTTTGCCCTTTATTGAGAAATGATGAAAATTATGTAGAACTTTTCTGAGAATCATGTTTATTAGCTGACTAAGATAATTTGGCCAATTAGGATTTGTCAAAAATATATATTACTGAGCCTCTCCTTGACTGTGAAATGGCCTTCTTATTAGCACCTACATCAGAAAATGATTTATTCATTTAAAATAACTAATCACATTTATAAGAAACAGCTAAGTTTAAATATAGCACTGCCCCAACAATATGTACTGATATAGTATGCAACTGAAATGGCAAATTTAATTATTCCCATTAACATCTGCAGAAACTTAGAGTTAGTGAGATAAATTATGACTTTTTTTTTTTTTCTGTTTGTGGTAGTACTAGAATTCAGCAACAAGCACACAGGCAGACATTTCAGTTCACATTCAACTATTACATAATTCCTCAAGTCTGGGTCTTTGTAATAACTTCAAATTTATCTCATTCTTCTTTCAGTAAAATCCTGGGCTGGTTGTACATTTATTCCCTCTTAACTCCAAATTCACTCTTTTATCTTGTGTTAGGAAAATGTCTCTTGGTCCCTTAAGTATTTTTCTTTTACCTAACAAGGACAATTTAAGCTTTCTCAGCAGATGATGAAAACAGACATTGTGAGAAAGGGTTTCTAAATCCTGGTCTGGTTTGTTTGCTCCAAGGCTCTGGCAGTAAGTGCAGCTTTCCTGGTGTGGCTCTGGCAGTACATATCCTCCAGAGCTCATGCACAGCTTCTCCAGAACAAGGCTTATGGAGCACTGTCTGGCTCTCCAACAGTACCCTCGGGTATTTTTTGTGGAGAGCCTCTGATGAGACACCTGCAACTCCGAGGGTGAACTTCCAGCAAACTCTGTGATACTGCAGTACCTTCTCTGCCATTTGGTGGGCCAGAACCATGTTCTCTGTAAAAGGATCTGCATCTCAATCCAGGGGCACTTGGGGACCAAAGTCTCTTCCTTTGGTTACCTAGTTCTGCCCTATGGGTGGTAGTTATACAATATTGTATCTGGAATTCCTGTGTTATTTAGACTTATCCCTACTTCTAGCTAATTCCTCTTTAATCCCTGCCAAAGTTAATAATTCTTTATTAAAAAATTAACTAGCCCTGTTTAAAATGTTGTATTATCTCTTTTCTGATTCAGACTGATACAAATATTTTCGTGAGAGGAGAACTGGGATTGGTTACCACTGACAATAAAAGTGATCACCATGAGTTGAAAGTGATCAACCAGTGTATTTGAAAATGGTTAAAAAAACAGGAATTTGAAAGTCACATTTAAATTAGACTTCTGCCATAGGTGTACATATGCCCCCTATGGCTGATTCATGTTGATGTTTAACAGAAAACAACAAAATTCTGTAAAGCAATTATCCTTAAATTATAAACTAAATTAATTAAAAAAATTAAATTTCTGAATTCTTTACAGAGTAAATTCACCTAGGATTTCTGGTTTTGGTATAACTACTAATTGAAATGAACTGTGACATTTATTAATATGTTCCATAAAATTTATTTCTTTAAAGACAGAAAAAAGGGTCATAATTTACAATAGGAGTCAGACATTAAATTGTAACATGTTTTATAACTTTAGATGGCTTCTATTTAAAAGTATTAATATTGTTCCCATAGAAGTCTGCAGAGATATTTACCAGAGGGAAATAACCGTTAGTTATTTTAAGATGTTTACATTTTGTTAAAATTAAATAATGTACTTTCTTCTGTGATACTAATTAGTTGATTGTAAAATCCCATTGTGGTACTTATATGGTACATTATTTATATAGGCTCAGAAAGAAGGAAGGTCAAATAGTAAAAAAAAAAGATAATAACCATACATTGCAATTCCCTAGAATAATCAGTTTCATAATGAGGTTCAATGAACGCTGCGTAAAAGAAAATCAGAGTTTCTACAAACCTTGCAAAAAGTGAAATTTGCTAAAGTCCTTTTTGCTTTCTAATAAAATTTTGGAATGGCAGGAGAAAGAAGTAGAAATGAAAGCCTACAATGTGGGCATCTCATTTCTGAAGGCCATCATTAATGGTGATAATGATCACTTGTTTTTTTATCCTGATAAAAAAGGAACTGTGGGTGTATCTTTGACTAAATCTACCTGATGGCATTTCTACTTTACAAGACATTTGGGGTGTGCTATGTCAGTGATCAAACCATTGATTTGAAGTGTTTACCTATATGTTAACTCAGAATACTGAAATATTCTTGACAAAGTATGCACACTGTTGAGCCATTTTCTAGTAAATATGCTTAAAAATAAGAGTATGAGTTTTTCATTTCTGCTAGGAAGTAATAAAGTACAAAATGATGAACTGAGGGCTGATTCTCTGGTAAAAACACCATTTTGAATGACATCTAATTGCATGTTCAATTAACAAGTTAAAATGCATTTTTAAAATTCAAAAAGACTTCATATTTTCAGTCTCATGGAAAGACAAAAAAAGTAAGTTTTCTCATACTAAAAAATGCCTGTAAAAGCCAACTGTCATTCTATTGCTTGGATCGCTTTCTCTTTCTCTCTGTCACACACACACACACAGAGTTTACCTGCAATTACTTACATCCCCATGCTTTTTTTAAAAGGGCATATGCAAATAAATTCTGAAGAAGGATAAAATTTGATAGCTGTTGTAATCTAGATTAAAAAAAAAAGTTCTCTGATAGAGCAAAACAAAGACAGACTGCTCTGGGGAAAGCCAAATGTATTCTATTTGGAATTATGGATAAGTTGTATATGACTAGAAATGGGGCTCTGGGATCAAAGCATACAGGGATATGAACAATGGGGCAGGTTGGAGAAAATAAAACCAAATAAATACTAAAGGGGGGAAAAACAATTTGGAGTACATGGAGAAGGTTTAACTGTACCGCTGCTGCTACTGCTAAGTCGCTTCAGTCGTGTCCGACTCTCTGCGACCCCATAGATGGCAGCCCACCAGGCTCCCCCATCCCTGGGATTCTCCAGGCAAGAACACTGGAGTGGGTTGCCATTGCCTTCTCCAATGCATGAGAGTGAAAAGTGAAAGTGAAGTCGCTCAGTCGTGTCCGACTCTTAGCAACCCCATGGACTGCAGCCTACCAGGCTCCTCCGTCCATGGGATTTTCCAGGCAAGAGTACTGGAGTGGGGTGCCACTGTAAAACTCAAAATGTAGATTAGGTTAGATTCTTGGGATGGCCTGAAGCCACATTAAGTGAGACAGATGTCATTAAGTAAACAATCCCAGACAGCTGCATTTTACTAGAGAAGTAATAATCTAAGTTAACTCCAGGTAACTTTTTAATAAATGTACTAGATGTCTCTTTGCATTGCATGTTAATGTGTTTAAGACATTTCCTGTCTCATCTACCTATGAGCTTCTTCAGAGCAAAATTCTCTCCTATTGGTACCTGAATCCTTAGGAACCTCAGTTCCTTCAGAAACAGCAGTTTTGCTAGTTTATGTTTTCCTCCTTCCAATTTACACTTGAGTATATTGACATATTTAATCAAATTCTTTTTAGATTTTAATATTGTTTCTAAGAAATTAGACTTGATGTTCAATGATAGTATTGTATTGGTCTGAGAGTGCCTTTGACGTCTGTATGGTCATATGTCCAGAACACTTTTCTAATTTAGGTAAATAAATATTGGAAATTCATACAGATATAAGGTATTACAGCCAAGGATAAATCATAAGTTTTAAAAATTAAAGCACATGTTACAAAGCAAATTGCTGGTAATTCTGCATATATCAGACAGCCCATGTAAAACATTTCCATTTAACAAGGACTATTTGTCAGCAGAAGTAGCAGATAACAACGACAAGCTGTGAGATTAAATGAAATATTCAATAAAGTAAATGGTACACAAAGACTTAATCATTTAGATGGTCCATATGTTATTATTAGCTCTAGTGCAAAAATAAACTTGCACACAACAAGTTCTATTAAGTAAAACATGAAGAGAATTTTACTGGAAAATAATTTCACATGTATGCTAGACAGAGAAAAATTGAACTCTGACAGAGAAAAAAGTTTCTACTTTTTTAAGCAAATAAATCCAGTTAGGTGATAATAGTGATACAAAAGTAAATTGTGATTCTATAGGAACAAGATTATCATTTTTATAACTCAATAATCTTTTTAGAAAATGCGGCTAAAGGATGTATTTCTTACAAATTTTATATTTGGTGTATCTGAGAGAAGTGCTTAAAAAGTTTTCTAAATTTTGACAAAAGTGTTTTAAATTTTTCTTAATAAAATATACTGAACACAACAAGAGCGGCACATCAAAGATGGTTCTATGTATCTAAAAATGGATAGCAAATTTAGCAATGTATCAAAGAAAAGGGAATAAAAATGAGCTACTTTAGAACTTAAAAAGAGCTAAAGATTTTTAACAATACTTATGCACATATTTTGGAGAAGGCGATGGCACCCCACTCCAGTACTCTTGCCTGGAAAATCCCATTGATGAAGGAGCCTGGTGGGCTACAGTCCATGGGGTCGCGAAGAGTCGGGCACAACTGAGCGACTTCACTTTCACTTTTCACTTTCATGCATTGGAGAAGGAAATGGCAACCCACTCCAGTGTTCTTGCCTGGAGAATCCCAGGGACAGGGGAGCCTGGTGGGCTGCCGTCTATGGGGTCGCACAGAGTCGGACACGATTGAAGAGACTTAGCAGCAGCAGCATGCACATATTTAGGGCTTCCAGCTGGTAATAGTGGTAAAGAACCTGCCTGCCCATGCAGGAGACCTAAGAGAGGAAGTTTAATTTTTCCTGGGTCTGGAAGATCCCCTGGAGGAGGAAATGGCAACCCACTCCAGTATTCTTGCCTGGAGAATCCCCTGGACTGAGGAGCCTGGTGGGCTACAGTCCATGGGGTCGCAAAGAGCCGGACACAACTAAAGCAACTTAGCACAGACACAGACAGATGCAGACTTTTACATACAATTTTATCCTCCATCAAATTATGAGCACATCCCATTTTCATATCAGGATCTTACTTAACTGCTCTCATTTGTGAAATGACTGGACCCATAGTTGACTGTGAAGTTAACGACTCTTCCACCCTTATATGTGAAAAATAAGACAGACTCAGGTAAGAGATGGGGTCATATAAAAGGAAACAAAAATAAGGTTACAGAATTACCTCTATAAATTTGGATCATGTGAGAATTTAAAAATATATTATTTTCTGTATATGTGTGTGCATTTATATATATATATATATGATGATTTTGCAAGTAATACAACTGATCAATGGTATACAGAAAAGCAAATTGTATAATTAACAATATAAACCAAAGGTAAACTATGACCATGAGACCACTAAACTCTGGCCAATGTTGCATAAGAGGAAAGGTTTTGTGTGATTTCCAGAAAGTGCCTTAAAAAGGGAATACTATTCTTTGTTCCTTAAGAAAAAAACACAAGTTAACAATGGTGGACACTGCAGAATATATACTCAGAGAACGTCAGAGAAATAAGACAGGAGTGTAAACCCTTGTATGTGAGGCTTCCTTATCAGCCCTGGTCTCTGTAACTGATATTCTTTGACTGAGTAAGAAATAAACCTCTATAGTGTTGAAATCACCATTGTTTTGGATTTCCTGTAACTGGTAGCTAGTTTTATTCCTAACTGATGCTTGGACTCTAATCATTATTATTATAAAAAAGCAATAAGGTAATCATTTCAACTTAAAGTGTATTCATACAGCATTCAACAAATATAATTAAACATATTTACAGTTAAATTTCATATCCATTCACAAATATCAAAGTAAAAAAAAAAATCAGGCTTTTTTTTTTTTTTTTAAGAAAACTGATCATTGAAAGCAGTTATTCTTTTATAAATACCTCAAAATGCTGAGGCTCCATTGCTATCATGTTTTCTTCAAATTAACCAGAAATCTAGCAAATGCTCCCTTTATAAATAACTAAAAAAGTATTCTTTGGACTGCTCTGTCGTTATCTGTTATTTGCTGTTTAAAACATTTTAAAGGTATTTTTCAAAAAGAGTCAAGCAGCTTAAGAATAACTGGCTATACACATGGCAAAAATATGTCCCTCTATATACTCTGCACATGGGTTCCTTTACATTGTATTTTAGCAAAATCCTAGCAGATCCAAGAACAAGGAAGTGTCTCCATAAGGAATATTTAATACTAATTCAACATATACTAGGTTCCTGTTCTGTAAACCCGTGTTTTTGAAACAAATAAATGAAAGAGGATGAAGAAAGAACAAATGTTTAATAAGACATTTAATTAAATGATTAACCAAAAATGTAACATGAAGTTTGATATTTAAGTTTTTTCCTTTTTTTATAAGTGCAACTAATTACCTAAAAAGAATAAGTGCTGTCTATATTGGCATTCTAACAAGCCAGTAACTTCTAATTACAGTCCCAATTATTGCAGTAATTGGTACAATTTCAAGAGACACTAATGGATGAAATGTGTTGTCTATACCTATAGTTTTTATGATGCATAAAAATTCAAACAGTTGATAGCTCTTGAGAGGAGTTTTAATAACAGTCAGGTTAATTTATATAAATCAGTTAAGGGCTTCTAAAGGAAGTGAAGTGAAAGTCGCTAAGTCATGTCTGCTTCTTTGCAACCCCATGGACTATAGACCATGGAATTCTTCAGGCCATAATATTGGAGTGGCAGTCTTTCCCTTCTCCAGGGGATCTTCCAAACCCAGGAATTGAGAAAGCACTCATAAATTAAACTGATTGTCCAGTCAGCACATAGTCAGCAAGATGTCATCAGATATGGGTTCCAGCTTCAACTCTGCCATGACATGCTGTATGACTAGGGCAAGTACCTCTAGTTTACCCTACAAAACAAGGACTGTGGTGTAGCAAATGAGGTCTAAATGCATAAGTAAATAAAGGTAGTGCCTGCCTTGGAAATCACCTTCTTCAATCATCCCAAGTTACTGGTTAAGAAACAGGTTCAAAGATATGACTTAGCCATGAAAGTTTTAATATGAAATCAAGAACTCCTCTCAATACAATGATCCTCCTTCTATTATCACACAGCCTAACTATCTGCTAAGTTGGAGAGGAGAGAGGAGAAAAAGGAAAGGTGGAGAAGGAAGAGGAAAAGAAGGCGAAAAGGGGAAAAAAGAAGAAAAAGACATACAACAACCATTTTTATACCGTATTTCCATACATATCAACCAAAATTAGAAAACAGACAAATTACTGATATTCAATCTAAGGACAGATGTTAGAGGCCAAATCCATCCCCAGTCATATCAAACTGCTATCCAGAATTGGCTCTACAGAGGTGCCCTTACATTATGTCAGCTCTGGAGCCCTCCGTGTATGGAGGCAGCAGTGCCTCCATGCAGTTTAAATAACCTGAAAAATGGAAATAAGCAGAGTGGCTAATCATCACCGGCTTTTTCCTAAATGTCTTAGCAAATAAGAAGCACTTAACTTTTTTCTCCTCTTAATTCTACTTTATCCTTTTTGTTTAACAATTCAAGTCTGAATATTTCCCCAAGGGTACCATGATATCAAGATATGGCAGTGAGACTTAAACACTGGCTATCAGATTATATACCTGGTTAACCCACTCACACTATTAGCTCTGCTTTAAGCAGCATCTTAATATTTCACAAGAATACATTTTATTTTAGACCCTATATTGTGAGTTAGAGGACTCTAGTTTCTACAAACTCATTTACAATAATATGGCAAAAAGGCTTTAAAGGTAGCTTGTAGAATTAAAAAAAGAAGAAAAAACACAAATTCTGCATTTATATTAATACATGAAATAGATTCTTGGATCCTCACAATGCCATGAGGTAATAGGAAAGTTTATTTCTCATATTTTCTCATAAACTCAGTGCCAGAGAGACAGGATTAATAAATTTAGGAAAAGAAAATTAAGGACATCCAATTAAATATCAATTTTAATTAAAAAATATTTTTTTAGAGTAAATACTAAATACTTTTTAAGAATAAATATTTCTCAAACGTCATATACTTACACTGAAAAGTCCTTTGTTATCTGAAACTGAAATTTAACTGGGCATTCTTGAGAAGTGACTTAACTAAGGTCATAGGTTAAAACCTACATCTCCTGACCAACTCCACCATGTGGAGTAACTGCAAGTACTTTTCATTATATTATCTCATAGATCACAACTCTCAGGGGATAAATTGAAACATTTGTTGTTGTTGTTGTTGTTGTTCTTTAGTCACCAATTCATGTCTGACTTTCATGACCCCATGAGCTGTAGCCCACCAGGTTCCTCTATCCATGGGATTTCCCAGGCAAAATTACTGGAGTGGGGTGCCATTTCCTTCTCCAGGGGATCTCCCCAACCCAGGGACTGAACCTGTGTTCAATCTCTGCCTTCAAAGAAGGCGGGTTCTTTATCACAGAGCCACCTGGAAAGCTCCAAGATTTCAGTTTCCCAACCAGGGATCAAACCTGGGCTATCCAGTGGCTCAGTGTCCTAACCACTAGGCCATCAGGGAACTCTAAAATTGAAACGTTAGTGCCCATATCTATTTTTAGATTTGATAACTAAGGCTCAGAAAACTTAGAAGACCCATCTAGTTTCTCACAGTTATAGTAGGGAGATCCTAGCCTGAGGTCCAAATCTTACCATGTAAAACCCAATTAGGTAATATCTATTCTATTTCAACTCAAAAGATAATTAACAATAATTAAAGGCTATTTTGACCTTCGTTTTAACAGACAGTAATCAGGGATGAGCTGTTCTACATTATTTTGTTCAGTATCAAAATGGAAAGACTAAAATCAGAGAGGAAAGTATGGCTTACTGAGAAATTTTTTAAAATCCTTCATTTTAAAAACTCTTTAAACCTGAAAGACATGTAAAATGTGTTGAAAGCATGCCTTAGCATACACAGAAATATAGAGGTCCACTTTTAGATTATATGTCTTAGTGTCTTTGTTAAAGACATTTGATTCTATTAGAACATTATTATCATGAAGAGCAACTCACTTAGCCTTAAAAAAGACAAAAATCATGCCATTTGTGACAATATCAATGAACCTGAGGGATATTACGCTAAACAAAATAAGCAGGCACAGAAGGACAAGTACTATATGGGTAGGTAGTTAGAATAGGAAAAAGGAGTCCAAAATGGTGGTGTCTAAAAGAAAAAGAAAGGAAAAGCCTGCAAAAATGGAACAAAAGAAAATCCCAGGACCAGACTGAGAACCTCAGGTGAAACAAACAGCCTGGCTAGCCCAATTTACATAGGGCAGGCTCACGGGGAGGAGAAAAACCATGTAAAAAGAGGAGCCAAGATTGAGCCCTCTCTTCTTTTGGGTCAACCACCCTCATGCCTCGGGTATGTATTTTCCTCTGCTTGCCAAATAAAACTGAGCTGTAACAGAGAGGTAACACTGGGTCCGTCATTTCAAATTTTTGCTGCAGTGAGACAGAACCGAGGAAACTACACTTGCCCCTGACAATATAATATCACTTACACGAGGAATCTAAAATAATCAAACTTATAGAAGGAAAGTAGAATGGTGGTTGCCAGAGGAAAGTACAAAGTGGGGAAATATCAGTTAAAGAGTACAAAGTTTCAGTTATACAAAACCAGTAAGCCCTAGAGATCTTCTGTTTAGCACAGAACCAGAAGGTAACAATACAGTATTGTACACTTAAAATTTTGTTAAGAGGGTATATTGGGCTGTGTTCCATAGGCCTGCAGCTTTAAGGCTAAAGAGCCTGGAGATAGTGACAGAGACATCAAAGGTTTAAAGGACTGGGGGATCTTATGGGTCTGAAGCAAGGTCCTGAAGCAATACTCCACCATGTGTGGCTGCGGGTGGGCAGAAATATAGCCCACTCTTAGCTGGAAGTGGAGCGTGGGGAGGGAATGAGGGAAGGAAGGAGAGGAAGTTTCCAGTTATAGGGAGAATTGACACTCATCTCAGCTTAGCTCATAGGTTACCAGTGAAGGCAGCAGAAAGCATACCCCTCACTGCTCTTTGATAAGCTATCAGGTATATAAAGCTGATATAAAGCTCAGAATAATCACAAGCTGGGGCTGGGAACAAGTATGTAGGCATTTATTAATTAGGTTCTACCTATTATTAAGAGTGAAGGTCAGTGAGGTGAACAGATTGTAGCTGAAGCAGGGACTAGATGAGTGGATATGGACACAGAACAAGAGAATAGTCATCTTGGCTGCTTATTCCTCCCTCCATACAGGCTAGATCTTATATTAAGTGTTTTTATAACACAAAATATACTAATAAATAAGAGAGTAGGAGGAAACTTTTCCAGATGATAAATAGTTTGATGACGCTGATTGTGGTGATGGTATCACCAACGTACACTTATCTCCAAATTCATCCGGTTACATACGTTAACTATGTACAGCTTTTCATATGTCAAATTTTTTTTTTTTAATAAAAGAGCACCTCAGCAACATACTCACTAAATAAGCTCAATGAAATTTCATTGAGTGTATTCCATAGCAATCAAGAGAGCCATTATGAGACTCTGAGATGATTTGTTGAGTCCAATCTTAAAAAACATGGAGTTACAGGAAAGCCCAGGGTTGCTTCCACAACTAATGTTCTGGGGGGACCATTTGGATTCAACTAAACTAAATCTTTATGGAGTTTTTCCAAGGTAAAAGTGGACAAATGTCAACATGTTAGGAAGTATATGATTAGGATTAAAAAAAAAAAATTAAAGCCATAATCCCTCAATTAGCATTTAAAAGAAAATTTATTGGTGATTTATTAGTATGCTCTAAAGTTAACTACTTGTAAAAAGACTCATCTTGGAAAAACATACATAATAGGATCTATCTTTCCTCCTACCTCTTGACCCCAGTGTTCTCTCTCCCTTTCTTATACAATCTTTCCTTCCATTCTCCTTCCTATTTCTCTCTTATAATGATGTGTGTTCTTTCTTTCGCACCATTATCAACTTCCCTGTAGTTCTGGGCTCTAGGTTTCTCATTGTTATCATATTTTCTCTTACTTATCTTTTTCCTCCTATTCTCAGCTGCTCATAAATGGAATTTTGTATTGAGTTAATACATTTTAAAGCTACATAATGCTGTAAGTTACTGATAAATATAAATAATTATATTCATGTATTAGTGTTATTGCATACTAATTATAATTATAAATGTACTTTTATAAGACCTGCCATAATATTAAGGTTTATTATATTGGGTTTACTATGTACATGAGCTATAAATACCTTTTTCTTTATATTACATATGAAAGTTTTCAAATTCCTGATATATGATATTGAACATACTAGTAATGTAACAGTATTTTAGAAGAAGTTTTGTATTATACTAAACAGCATTTCCAAGTAGAAAATTCATCTATTATAACAAGCTATGTGATATCTCCCCAACATCTGATATTAATGTTTACATTTTGGTAGTGCATGAATCTTTTTCAACAATGAAATACCAGTACGCCTTTCCTAGCCTACTGGATTTCTGCAAAAAGTAATTGTCAATGATCTTACTATCTGGCACTAATTGCAAGAAGTTATATATCTTTACCTAATTTTAGAGCTATTTAGTTTGATGATGCCCACATACTTTATTCACAAAGACATACATTATCTAATTTCTATTTCACCCCCTTTTCACTGTTGTGACTTTTTATTGTTAACAACTCTAATGTTAAATGTTAAAAAAAATGCAAGTCTAAATAAACTCTCATATACACTGTGTTTTTTAAAGCCTAATGACCTAGTATGTATCCCATAACTCAGTCACACTTTGAGAAAGAAAACACATTTGTGTTTGTCAGCTTGCTTGGAAAGGTGGAAAAGTTAAAAATACCAACAGACATTTCACTTAAAGTCTTTTCAATAGGTTCTCAGTATGTACTAGTGATTAATCTTTCATTTTCATTATAAATTTATTTCCTCTTAAACTTTTATATAAGAATAAAGGACATTACACAAGGATTTATTCATGTTAATATGTAAAATGTATTCATCTTCTCATTTTAACAAATTCACATTCACTGATTAAAGAAAAGCATCAATGCCTTTCATATAAACACACAGACTTAAAATCTGGAAAGAGATCTTTCAATTAGTTTCTAAAATTTCTATTCAGGTCTCTAATGTGATTCACAACGTGGTCCATGTTATGCACTTGGATTCTTAGAACTGTTTTAGGATTCATGACAACCTCCTGTTCCAGGTCCACAGATACCTGCTTACAGTCTCAATGGCAGCCCAGCCTGATTTCACATGACAATGGTTCCAGCTACTTCTCAGGTATTTTGACTTAAAGTGATTTAGGTAGTTAAAGAGTCATGTAAGGAGAAGTGTCTTTTCTTACAAAAGCCATGTGATAACCATCTTTTACCAAATAGGAGAAGGTAACAGAGTGTTGTCAAGAAAAACTAAGTCTAGTATTTACAGTTTTACTTGATACCTATTGAACCACTAAGTACTTACCTGGATAATATCGGGCCAGGCCTGTGGCACTGCCAAACACCTGCCACAATAATGAAGGATCTTCTTCTCGATTTTTCTTGAAAACTTCATCTAAGGCACTTGTCCAGTTGAGTTCGTTTAATACAATTGTTGCTACCAAAAGTGAAAGAATGGAAAAATCAGTCAATTCAAATTTGTAATTAGTAACTGAGCCTGTTTTCATATATGTGCACAGTAATGTTATATATATTTTATTGCTTTATCTATAAAAGCACTCTGATCTGGTGGTAATCAGAAAGTTTAGACATGGAATCATTTCTTCAAAGAAATGTTTATATGATGGTGGCCCTATTGACATTTAGGGGCTGGGTGACTTTTTTGTAGTGGGGGTTGTTTTGTGCTTTGTAGATGTTTACAAGCATCTCTGGCCTCTACACCCTAGATGTCAGTACCATGTTCCCAGTTGTGGTATGCAAAACTGTCTTTAGATATCATCACATAAGCCCTGGGGAGCAAAATTACTTTCTGCTGAGAACCACTGTGATACACAAAATTTAAAACAGGCAATAGTCAAGCTCTGCTGGCTGAGAGGTGGTGGGAAGCATTCCTCCAATTGAGGCAGTTCTAAAGAAACCTACAGGGCACCTCAGGACACAGTTTGATGACTACTTTCCTCAACTACTGATGATTCTCTGTGATATACTAACATGGTTTGATCTGTTACTTGAGGTAAAAAAAAAAAATAGATGTCTGTCATTGAGAATAGCTTATTAACTGTATTTCTGTAACAACAAAAATGCATACATGTTGATAAAGAAAAACTCATTTAGAGGCTTGACAACATCAATAATAGAAGTAAGATGTAGCTGATACCTTATCACTAGCTTTATGAACAATAATTTTCTTTTTTCTGGTTAGTTCAACTAACAATTAGAGTGTGGTGCTAACAAGGGACAGGTCATTGATTTTGACACCTACTTATATTAACTAACTGATCCTGCATGGGTATCACAAACATATGCCAGTCATTATAATGAAAGAGGAACAATTATAATGTAGGATATAACATGGGCTAAATATAGTTTATAATTATGGCTCTCCATGATCATAGCATCCTATGTCTAACATGATAAAAGTTTAATCGGCTTAGAATATTATTTTCCCTTTACACAAAAAAGATGACATAGGAGATAATCTCATCTTTCTTGGAGGGTCTTAATATACGTAAAATATGCACCATGCCCCCAGCAGATTAGCAGATTGGGAAATCTTGCATTTGAGAATATATGTCCAAGCCTAAATAATGGACATTAGCTTGGGATAATGTCTGCTTAACTTTTTTCCATTCATTTCTGTGACCACAGTAAGTAAAAGAAACAAATACAATCATGGTTAAAACATATGCAAGATGTTTTGAAGATAAAAGAACAAAGAGCTTCTTTCAAGAAAGACATACAGCATATGTATTTATATTTTAAGGTTTTATCATTCACCCAAAAAATGAAAACAAGCATACTGAAAATTGTTCTGGGACCAGCATCCTAATGCATTTCTCATTATTGGAAACTAATGAGTTTCCCATCTTTATGGATGTGATTATCTTCAGAAAGATCAGTTGTGTGTGTAAATATTCATGAGTTGGGTCAGATCCATAGCACATCTGAGATACTAGTGAATTCAAATTCAAAAGCATGATCCAATGAACACTGAGTGACCAGTTATATGAAAATTTATATTCACATAGATAACCTAAACTGATACTCACTATCCATGAATATTTATGGTACTACACAAAATAGCACAGAAAAAGAGGGACATCCTCTATCTTTTTTTTAAACATTCATGAATTATACAGTTATATTTTACTCAACAAAATAATCATGTTTATTTATATTCCAGATACTTAGAATAGATTGGGGATTAATGAAGTCTGTCTCTTCAGTTTCCTTGGTTCTTTAATTCACATTAAGCAACAACTGAGATCTAATTATTTTTAATGAATTTTTCTTTGTGTTCAGAGTCTTACTCAGTTTTATTATCTAACAACTACTAAGTATTAGGCTCTGATACACTGATAAAGAATTATACTTTTATGTATTGGGGGAAAAAGTCAAACTCTGAAATGTTATCATGATGGTGATCTGTTTTAAAATAGTAGATTATATGTTCGAAAATTCTTTTTCAGATAAGACACTGCAAAATGATTTCCACAAAAGCTGTTCATATGCAAATGAGAAAAGTACATAAAGCTTTTGCAGAATACACACCTGAAGTGATTTACTCAGAATGAAAGAAATGGCATTGTGCACTTAATAAATAAGCAAAGTTTATAAAACTTGATGAGGATGTGTAACAAGAGAGCTGCATTTGTTGTTGTGTATTTATAAAGACTCGAGTGCAATCATTATTCTTGTGGCCACAATTTTTATTTGAATGTCTATCACAAGAAAAAAATTCAAAGGATCTGCCATGGGAGTACAAAATTAGTGCAGAGGAGAGTTCGGCAAAAGCTATCTATCAAAATGCAGTCATTAATCCAGCAATTCTATTTGAAAGAATTTATACTATGGGGAGACTACAGATATTCAGTCCTGAGTCAGAGAATTTTAGACCAAGAATCATTCTTTTAATTATACTGTTCAAATTCCTTAAAATACGAAAATAAATTGCTGCAGTAGGAAATATTTTTTCTCAAATTACACTGGAATCCAGTTAAAAATGTAAAAGGAAATACGTAAAATATAGAAGCAAACAAATAAGTATGAATCCTCTTTTATATCCATCTTGGGTAGTAGGAAATGGCAACCCACTCCAGTATTCTTGCCTGGGAAATCCCATGGACAGAGGAGCCTGGCTGGCTACAGTCCATGGGGTCACAGAGAGTTGAACAAAACTGAGCAAATAACACAATAAACATATATTACTTTGGCATTCTATAATAAGTAGATTTTTACCTTCTTAACCTTGTAAAAACTAAATACTTAATCCAGAAATTACTAAAGTGCCCAACATTTCCGCAATTCTATGTTATCAGCAAAACTAAGGAAAAACAATACTGAAGTAACTGGGTCATTTGCAAATGATGGCATAATAAAACTAATGCAGAACACTGGCAATGCTGAAACTTTTCAAATGCAATTATTTTTTCTATAAAGCATTATCTTTATATAAATATCCTGAGCAAGAAACCAAGATACAAGGGATTTTCTTTAATTGCATAAATATTGATATAAACTAGTAGCTCACCAGTATTTTATGTAATAACTCCAGAATAAATCATCTTTCTAAAAGGCCTTGAAATACTTCTTGTCCACCAATAAAACTTAGCTTTCTATTTGGACAGATATACTCAAGAACATAGGGAATAGTTCTGATTGGTTTTCCATAAATCATTTGTCAGTCTTTAAAATCATATTGTATTTTATTTTCTCAATTATATACTGGATATATATGGCCTTATTTAATATAGTGTATTCTATATGCACCTACACCTTTCTTATCTGCCTCCTAAAGTAGTAGTAATGTTTTACATTCACACATTCAAATTTCTAATTTCTTGCTCGAATGGAGTACATGGATGTACACAGAAGTACATGAGTGGCTTATGTATTTTTCACTGTGTAAGACATACCGGCCAATTGTAATCTAGCCTTGAACCTGCTGCCATTTCTAATGAACTTAGCTACCTGTCTTATGGCTTCCTTAGGAGTAACATGAGTACTGCTTTTCTGTCAACTTTTAAGAAATTAAGATTTTAATCTTTGTTTGAAAATTAGAGTTTGTGAAAACAAATCTTTCATAGATATTCAAGGCTAAGTTTATTAAAAGCAATGAATGCTGGGAAAGCAAACCTTGACTTTGGGGCCTCTAATCTGAATGGTATAAAAGGATTTTACTGCTAATTGATTCAGAAAGCCAAGCATATGTGTCTTTCTATTCTTCTTATATTTAGTTTTCAAAAACATGGCCTTGGTGTTCAGCAATTCTCTCTTGTAGAGGATTCTTTTGTTCAGTTTGGCTTCTCAAGGGAAGAAAGAAAAATCTAATTTGTAACAGCATAAAAAAGGACCTTTCATTTGCTGCTAATTCTTCTAAAATATATGACATAGCTGTATCTTGTTTATGACATGAATGTAGAATCATTAACAAGTTCAGAATCCAATTTTCTCCTGCGAACTTCAGCCAAGAAGTATTCCACTACTGCTCCCACTTAAGTCTGAATTTATTTTGTTGACTTATTCAGGGTTCTGGGCCTCACCGTGTGTTGAAGCCACTATATGACTATTTGAAAAACCTTAAGATTATTTATAATATCAACTATAGCTTTGAAATGAAGCAAAAATATGCTAGAAAAAAAAGAAGAGAAACAATTTTTATGATTTACTGAAAATATAAAATAACTTTGATAAATATGTATCACAAATATACTTTATAAAACATAAAATACCTTGGCAGGTCTTTCCTAAGACTTGTAAATCTTAAAGTTATATAAGGGAGTGGACAGTAACAATTTTTTTAACAACACTAAATATGATACAATTAAATAATTAGAAAAAAGGGAACTGTCCAAAATGTTTACTACACTATTGCCATTTAATCATACCATTATCATAGACTTGCACTAAGATAAAATTAGCATGTATTATTTAAACTATTTCCACTGATAGTCAGTATATTGTATTAAGAGCAAGCAGATAAGTTAACTATTTTCTATCCACTATCACATTTTACTAAAAATGACACTTGAAACAAGACACTATTAGGTTGGTACAAACGCAATTGTGGTTTCAGACCATGAATTTTAAATCATTATAACTAGGCTTCTGGAAAACTCAGCAGTGGCCACAGGACTGGAAAAAGTCAGTTTTCATTCCAATCCCAAAGAAAGGCAATGACAAAGAATGCTCAAACTACTGCACAACTGCACTCATCTCACACACTAGTAAAGTGATGCTTAAAATTCTCCAAGCCAGGCAGGCTTCAGCAATACATAAACCATGAACTTCCAGATGTCCAAGCTGGTTTTAGAAAAGGCAGAGAAATCAGAGATCAAATTGCCAACATCCGCTGGATCATGGAAAAAGCAAGAGAGTTCCAGAAAAACATCTATTTCCACAATAAATTGTGGAAAATTCTGAAAGAGATGGGAATACCAGACCACCTGACCTGCCTCTTGAGAAATCTGTATGCAGGTCAGGAAGCAACAGTTAGAACTGGACATGGAACAATAGACTGTTCCAAGTAGGAAAAGGAGTACATCAAGGCTGTATATTGTCACCCTGCTTATTTAACTTATATGCAGAGTACATCATGAGAAATACTGGGCTGGAGGAAGCACAAGCTGGAATCAAGATTGACGAGAGAAATATCAATAACCTCAGATATGCAGATGACACCACTCTTATGGCAGAAAGTGAAGAAGAACTAAAGAGCCTCTTGATGAAAGTGAAAGAGGAGAGTGAAAAAGTTGGCTTAAAGCTCAACATTCAGAAAACTAAGATCATGGCATCTGATCCCATCACTTCATGGCAAATAGATGGGGAAACAGTGGCTGATTTTGTTTTTCTGGGCTCCAAAATCACTGCAGATGGTGATTGCAGCCATGAAATTAAAAGAAGCCCACTCCTTGGAAGGAAAGTTACGATCAACCTAAACAGCATATTAAAAAGCAGAGACATTACTTTGTCAACTTTTGTCTGTCTAGTCAAGGCTATGGTTTTTCCAGTGGTCATGTATGGATGTGAGAGTTGGACTATAAAGAAAGCTGAGCACAGAAGAATTGATGCTTTTGAACTGTGGTGTTGGAGAAGACTCTTGCGAGTCCCTTGGACTGCAAGGAGATCCAAATAGTCCATCCTAAAGGATCAGTCCTGGGTGTTCATTGGAAGGACTAATGTTGAAGCTGAAATTCCAATACTTTGGCCCCCTGATGTGAAGAGCTGACTCATTTGAAAAGACCCTGTTGCTGGGAAAGATTGATGGCTAGAGGAGAAGGGGACAACAGGGGATTAGATGGTTGGATGTCATCACCGACATAATGGACATGGGTTTGGGTATACTCCGGAAGTTGGTGATGGACAGGGAGGCCTGGTGTGGTGCAGTTCATGGGGTCGCAAAGAGTTGGACATGACTGAGCAACTAAACTTAACTGAACTACGCTCAAACATATCTTCATTAATCAAAATAGGAACCGTTAACAATCAACACATTTTTGTCAACAAAAAATAAGTTTGTTTTTTCCTGTAGCACAAAAATTTGTGCTTTAGGATTTGATGAACTCTTGGAAAGTATTGTCTGCCTCCTTCTGTTTATGGAAGCATTCTCCCTGCAAAAAGTTTTGGAGATGCTTGAATAAGTTGATGAGAAGCCAGGTGAATATGGCAGATGTGGCAAAACTTTGTAGCCAATTCATTTAGTTTTTGAAGCAACTGGTTGAGCTATGTGTGGTCAAGTGCTGTCATGGAAAAGAACTAGGCCATTTCTGCTGACCAATGCCAGCTGCAGGGGCTGCCATTTTTGGTGCATCACATCGATTTGCTGAGCACACTTCTCAGATGTAATAGTTTCTCCAGGATTCAGAAAGCTGTAGTGGACCAGACCAGTAGTAGACCACCAAACAGTGACCATGACCTTGTTTTTGGTGCAAGTTTGGCTTTGGAAAGTGCTTTGGAGCTTCATTGCAGTCCACTAAGCTGGTCATTGCTGGTTGTCTTATAAAACCCACTTTTTATCATGTGTCACAATCTGAGCAAGATATAGTTTGTTGTTGTTGCACAGAATGAGAGAAGAGGACATTTCAAAATGACAAGTTTTTTGACTTTCAGTCAGCTCATGAGGCACCCACTTATTGAGCTTTTTCACCTTTCCAATTTACTTCATATGCCAAATGACTGTAGAATGGTCGACATTGAGCTCCTGGCCAAATCTCATGCAGAGGATCAGCTTCAATGACTGCTCTCAATTGGTCACTGTTGACTTCCTATGGCTGGCCACAATACTCCTCACATTCAAGGCTCTCATGTGCTTCTAGAGCCATCCCTGCACTGTACATTCATTAGCAGTTCCTGGGTCAAATGTTTTGTTGATGTTGTGAGTTGTCTGAGCTGCTTTACAATCCATTTTGAACTCCAATAAAAAAATTGCTCAAATTTGCTTTTTGTCGAATATCATTTCTAAGTATAAAATAAATATAAAATAAACAGCAAGTATTAAGTCATTAGCAAAAAAATACAGTGAGAAATGTACATTAAAATGATGTATAACAATCACATTTACATAAGAATGTATTCCAATATCAAATGGAAAAATTCAAAAATGCAAAATCACAATTACTTTTGCAGCAACCTAAAAATATCACTCTTTTTTAGATGATAAAAATAAAATCTAGAAAGAATAATTTACCAAAATTCATGCAGAGGCAGTCATAGACACAGCACTCAAATAAGTCACATTTCAAGATCCTCACTGTTCGTGAGCTATTTATTTCTAGCTTTCATTATTTATGTAGCTCTAATTTAGAATTTCAAATCTGAAAAAGTAAAAATCACCTATGCACTTGTAAATACTGTTTCTCAATCAATTGAGACTGTTCCTTTCAGCAATATCTACAGACATTTTTGATGGTCAAGACAGGTAGTATAGTCTGAAGTCAGGACGTTTGATTCCTCCAGCTCCATTCTTCTTTCTTAAGATTGTTTTGGCTATTCGAGGTCTTTTGTGTTTCCATACGAATTGTGAAAATTTTTGTTCTATAATAGTTCTGTGAAAAATGCCATTGGTAATTTGATAGGGATTGCACTGAAGCTGTAGATTGCTTTAAGCAGTATAGTTGTTTTCACAATATTGATTCTTTCAATCCAAGAACATGCCATATTTCTCCATCTGTTTATGTCACCTTAGATTTCGCTCATCAGTGTCTTATAGTTTTCTGTATACAGCTCTTTTGTCTCCTTAGGTAAGTTTATTCTTGGATATTTTATTCTTTTTGTTACAATAGTGAATGGGATTGCTTACTTAATTTCTCTTTCTGATTTTTCATTGTTAAGTGTATAGGAATGCAAGAAATTTCTGTGTATTGATTTTGTATTCTGTGACTTTACTAGATTCACTGATTAGCTCCAACAGATATCACTCCAAAGAAGACATACTGATAGCTAATAAATTCATGAGAAAATGCTCAACATTGCTTATTATGAGAAAAATGTAAATCAAAACTACAATGAGATGTAACTTCACACTGGTCAAAATGGCCATTATCAAAAATCTACAAACAATAAACGATGGAGAGGATGTGGAAAAAATAAACTCTCTTACACTGCTGGTGGGAATCTAAATTGATACAGCCACAAGGGAGAATAGTCTAGAGATTTGTTAAAAAAACTAGGAGTAAATCTACCATATGACTCAGCAAACCCACTACTGGGCATATACCCTGAGAAAACCACAATTCTAAAAGATATACATGTACCCCAATGTTCACTGCAGCACTATTTACAATAGCCAGGACATGGAAACAATCTAGACGTCCATTGACAGGTGAATGGATAAAGACGTTTTGATACATATATACAATGGAATATTACTCAGCCATAATAAAGGAACACATTTGAGTCAATTCTAGTGAGGTGGATGAACCTAGAGCCTGTTTTACAAGTTAAATAAGTTAAGAAAGAGAAAAACAAATATCATATATTAAAACATATATACGGAATCTAGAAAAACGGTACTGATAAATCTATTCGTAGAGCAGCAAAACAGACAGAGAACAGACTTGCGTGCACAACAGGGGAAGGAGAGACTGGGACAATTGAGAGTAGCATTGAAGCATACATATTACCATTTGCAAAATCTATAGCCAGTGAGAATTTGCTGTATGATGCAAGGAGCTCAACCTGATGCTCTGTGACAACCTAGAAGGGTAGGATGGGGTAGGGGGTGCAAGGGAGTTTCAAACAGGGAGGGGACATATGTATACCTATGGCTGATTTATGCTGATGTATGGCAGAAACCAGCACAACATTGTAAAGCAAGTATCCTTCAATGAAAAATAAAGAAAAAAAAAAAAAAAAACAGTAGTAGGAGGCAGGACTTCACTGGAGGTCCAGGATTTAGAGTCTGAGCTTTCAATGCAAGAGGCAAGGGTTTTATCCCTGGTCAGGGAACTAAGATCCCCCATGCTACAAAGCAGGGCCAAAATAATAGAAAAGAAAGACTACTAGGAGTTCTATTGGCATTTGGTAGGTAGAAACCCAAGACAGTCTAAACATCCTACAATGCACCGGACAATCTCCACAACAATGAATCACCCAGCTCAAAATGTCAGTAGGGCACAAGTTTAGAAACTTTGCTCAAGTACAAATATAAACAAAATCAATTCACTTTGTAAAAAGCAATATTCCCAACAAATTCTGTCCACAAAAAGCCACAAGAAAACTTCTTCAAATGAAAGCTGATACATTTAAAAATATTATTGTTTCACACTAAATTATGTCAATACTTCAGGCTATATTTTCACATTCTTTGGGTTGAGAAATTTCCATTTCAGTCCCAGAAATTCTAACCCACTGCTGCTAAGTCACTTCAGTCGTGTCCGACTCTGTGTGACCCCATAGACGTTAGCCCACCAGGCTCCCCCGCCCCTGGGATTCTCCAGGCAAGAACACTGGAGTGGGTTGCTATTTCCTTCTCCAATGCAGGAAAGTGAAAAGTGAAAGTGAAGTCGCTCAGTCGTGTCTCTTAGCGACCCCATGGACTGCAGCCTACCAGGCTCCTCCATCCATGGGATTCTCCAGGCAAGAGTACTGGAGTGGGATGCCATTGCCTTCTCCCTCTAACACACTATTCTCATATAATTGAAGAGATAAGGATTTTAAAGCTATGTTTTTAGTGCCATTGAATTAAATATTATACAGCCACAAAAAGGAATGAAAATCATAGAGTAAAGTAAGTCAGAAAGACAAAACAAATATCATATATTAATATACATATGGTTAATCCAGAAAAATGGTATAGGTGATCTTAATTGCAAAGAATAAATAGACACAAGGACATACAGAAAAAATATATGAATACCAGGGGGAAAGATGGGGTGGGAGGAACTGGGAGATCGGGATTGACATATATACCCTACCAATACTATGTATAATAAGTTAACTAACGAGAACATACTCTATAGCATAAGGAATCTACTTAATACACTGTGGTGACCTGAATGGAAAGGAAGTCAAAGTTCAGATCAGATCAGTCACTCAGTCGTGTCCGACTCTTTGCCACCCCATGAATCGCAGCACACCAGGCCTCCCTGTCCGTCACCAACTCCCGGAGTTCACTCAGACTCATGTCCATTGAGTCAGTGACGCCATCCAGCCATCTCATCCTCTGTCGTCCCCTTCTCCTCCTGCCCCCAATGCCTCCCAGCATCAGAGTCTTTTCCAATGAGTCAACTCTTCACATGAGGTGGCCAAAGTACTGGAGTTTCAGCTCTAGCATCATTCCTTCCAAAGAAATCCCAGGGCTGATCTCCTTCAGAATGGACTGGTTGGATCTCCTTGAAGTCCAAGGGACTCTCAAGCATCTTCTCCAACACCACAAAGGGAGGGGATATATGACTACGTATGGATAATTCATTTTGCTGTACAGTAGAAGCTAATACAATGTTGTAAAGCAACTATACTCCAATAAAAATTAAAAATAAATATACCAACTAAATAATAAAATGAATAAATTAATAAGAGGCCATGTACTTACTGCTACACTCTTGCCCCAAAAATGTTATCCTTCCCTCTTCCTGTTCTTAGATATTCAAAAAATATTATGAGTTTTGCTTTTTTAAAAAAATGATTCAACACTGTATGATTCTAAACTAAATTTAATTTTATCTTTATGTCAAATGTTCATTTTATCCCACAGTATATAACACAGTCATTAAAGGAGTTGCATTTAGTCCAAGAGCTGAGCCGGATGTCACTGATTTAATTCATCAACCTTCATCTCAAAAAAGAAAAATGTTAATAAGAAGAAACCCACTGATCCAATTAAGCACACAAACAAAAAAAATCCACTTTGAGGTACAAGCAGTGTTCATAAATATTAAAATGAACGAATCTTTTTGGTGGATTTGGCTAAAGGAATCTAATCTAATGCCAGTGTAAATGAAATATTAATAAAGTACAGGGAGATGGGAAGACCAAATCTAATCTCTCTAATCATATCTCAGGCACCACCACACACCTCCCACTGTGGGCCCTGATGAGGAGATAAGCCTTATTCCTACTGTTAATTTGGTACAAATATTAAAAGGTTCTTGTCTTTGTCAATTCTCTAACCCCTGTACTGCTGAGATTTCTGGTCTTGCTCCCAATGTCTAGTTTCCCATAGACTGAGCACCTGGCTAATACCCAGAACACAGCTGCTCTGCTTTTAAAAAAAATGTGCAATTTGCAGAGCACATAGAAGGACTTCAGGAGAAACAACTTTTATAAAAGAAAATAAGAATAATGCAAGGGGAATAGAAGACATTCAGACCTAATGGGTTGGTTAATTGAGGATTTTTAATGTCATTTTTAATAAAATGATAATTACTTGCAAAATTTTTCTTGAAGGGGTAGAAGTATTATGCACGAGAATGTCATAAGATTAGGAGGCAAAATGTTTATCTTGCAAGCATTTTAAGTTTCTCTCTCATGGGCACAGCCTCAACTTCAAACTAGTCATTTAATGTCTTATACTTCTGTGGTCCCTTCATCTAAAAAAAATAAAAATAAACACATTAAGGGTGCCAGACAGAGTTAACATGAATGTCAAATAAGCCTATGAATAAAAGGATGTCAGGGTGCACGATATGATTGTAGTCCTTTCCTTAGCTGGAATAAACATTTGTAAGATGGACATCTCCTTTAGATGTCACATAGAGAACAGGTCCTTTTTACATCTTGACATAAAATTTTGTCAGTTATTTTCTTTTACTTGAACAATAACTTCTTTCAGATATAGCAACTTAAATATAACTCTATTTTTCAATAAAACTACATTCCTTATGTCCACCCTCTAATTTATTTAAAACCTCTCACATCATGAGATACTCTTCACTGGAATCATATAGTGAAATACTGTAATTTTACATTTTGGAAATACTGCATAATTTGTAAACATAAAGTTGGAACTTTACAGAAATTACCTAAGGAAGACAACACAATTTCCTCCATTGACACTATTTTACAAAGTCATTTTCATCATAAATGTGACTATTTATAACTAAAATTTTTGGAAAGATTGTTAAATATCCATTTTATACGTTAAGTGAAGTAGCTCAGTCGTGTCCGACTCTTTGTGGCCCCATGGACTGTAGCCTACCAGGCTTCTCCGTCCATGGAATTTTCCAGGCAAGAATACTGGAGTGAGTTGCCATTTCCTTCTCCAGGAGATCTTCCCAACCCAGGGACTGAACCCGGGTCTCCCGCATTGTAGGCGTTAGAGCAATATTTAGTAAATACAGCTTGCTAATTCGGAACCAACAAAAAACAGACAAAAATATTCTAAACCTTTTTAAAATTTAAATTATGTAAAGTTTAAAAATAAAATAAAATTAAAAAAAATAAAAAGGGAAATAAATATATGAGTTTAAAAAAGAAATCAGGAACTATGAGGACACAGAGGTGAAGTTGAAGCCATTTAAGAATAAATGCTCAATTAAGACCAAATATAAAGAACTTCAAATTGAGGTGCTGTTTTTAGATGCCCACTTATTTTGCTGATGATGCTTTTTCCTTTAAATAAATCGGCATTTTAGAACTCAGTATATGCATGGCTTTCCTGGTGGCTCAAAAGGTGAAGAATCGGTCTGTAATATATGAGAGTGGGGTTTGATCCCTGGGTGGGAAGATCCTCAGGAGGAGGAAATGGCAACCCACTATAGTATTCTTGCCTGGAGAATCTCCATGGAAAGAGAAGCCTGGCAGGCTACAGTCCATGAGGTCGCAAAGAGCTGGACGTGACCAAGTGACTAAACACAGCACATGTGTATGTATGCAGCATGAGCAAAGAATATTGTTACTTACTGCCCTCCACCGAAAGGCTGAGTCTCTGTGAAGTATGCATTTGACCTTGGGAAAGCATTTTCTCCTCTCTAAACCTCATTTTCCTTGCCTGCACAATGGGGATGACAATAGAGTTTGCCTCACAGATCTGTGCCGAGGATTATATGTACTTAGAACACTTTTGTCACTTACTAACTGCACAATAAATGCTATCTGCCTCTGTCATTATTTTCTTATTTACCTTTTAATATTCAGCATTTAAAAGATTTTTTTAAAATATATATTTATGGAGCCATTCTGACCATGCTGCTAAAATGCTAGGATGAGTGATAAAAATCTAACATCCTCTCTTTTCCTCAAAGAATCTTTGTTCTTTCCTTGGCCCTAAATTAACGTTCAGAAATACTACTTAATTTTCTTGTTATAAATCTCAAGAAGAAAACAGCTTGTTACCCTTCCCAAACCACTTACATTGTTACAAGAGAAGGCAAAAATAAAAAGAAAAATCTCTGTAATGATAGTATGTAATGTACTGTATAATTTCAGTAAGGATAATTTTTTCATATGGAATGTTCCCAGTGCTCTTGAAAATAAACCACAGTGACTGTGAATACAACTGGTGAATACATACTGGTGAATACAAATGAAAACATTAAAACTCTGAAAGGGGATATTAAATGATATAAGACTAATATACATACCAGACACAACACAAGCATACACACACACATGCACACACACACACAGAATGATGGGTACACGGTTCTTTTACGGCAGAGAGGAAACTCTGGCCAAGAATTGCAGACTAAATTAGATATGGGAAATCTCTTGCCTTTGCTCTGAGACTGCCTAACTGCATAGGGAATTTAGTGTCTACATACAAATCTGGACTACTGAATTCACAAAGAAGGATCAAAAAGTATTGGAGCTGACTAACGAGGTATGGTTGGAGAAGGATAACAAGGCTCCTGGGGGCAAGGGTGATACTGTCAATGAGGCACAGACTGCTTAGTACTTAAGAGTTTCTGTCAGCTAGTTTCAGAACAAACAGTTGCCTGGTGATTTTAAGATGGAAAGATTAGATGCACTGAAACACAGCACATAGTAGATTGCTATAATTAAAAAGAACAATCACTTAAACACCATGCACTGCTTCAGAGTGAAATTAAACAAAAAATAAATCTTTTGTACTACAGATCGCTGCTTACCGAGTCATGTTCCATAAAGGTACGGATGAAATCTAATTCTCTATCTAAGACAAAATGAGGTTATATCCTTGTATCTCTAGTTGCATACAAATAAAGAATTGCCATATGCAAATAAGCATACATGCATACAGAGCACTCATAACTTATTTTATCATTTATAAAGATAGACATCTATATATAAAAAGAAAAAATAGATCAACTATATCAGTTTTCAGGATGCTTACAACATAGTAAGCATTACTTGTTCATTTTAATGTATTTGTTATAGTAATTGATGTTGAATTTATATTTATCAGTCCTAGCTACTGCCAGTTCAACAAATACCTTAAGAAATAATTCTTTTTCTATTCTAATAATTCATGTATTTTTAATTTTCATTCATAACTTAATATCCCACAAAAGTTTTCATGTTTCGGTCAAATTCGTTGAATAAATTCAAGTTATTCTGACATAGCTTTAAACTACTGTAAAGGATTCCTCATAAAATAATAATTTAGTGTAACTAGGAAAGTAGATTCATATGTCTCCACAATGGCATCAAATGAATTCTTAAGTTATCACCCTGTATTCATTTATTTGGTCTTTTACCTAAAGAAAAATGCTGAAAAGAACAAGTAAACCTTTTCATAAAGTACGAAAAAAATATTATAAAGGATTCAATACCTGATCTAAACAAACAGTCTGCACACAAACTTTCATAAGTGGCTTAAAGGTTTTTGATCTGATGAAATTTCATAAGACATAGTAAATGACCAGCTCACACTGGTTCTAGATCCGTGTATCTCTCAATCTTCTCACTCCAAGGCCAAACTCACTTATGTCTCTCCCAACAGCCTTTAGTCTCCCTGCCTCCAATTTCACCTCACTTTCAACCATTTTTTCCTACCGCCACTGCCATGGTGTTCTACATGGCAAATGACTTCCTGAATGAAAAGTCTTCAGTTAAGTCTCCATAAAAGTTGGTCTTTTATGGCTCCTTCTACCCCCTCTCCAGACCTCCTTTCCCACTGTTCACTTTATTAACAGAAAGCTTCAGGATCTAGTGCAGGGTTTCAAGGATAAATCTCACACAATTTTGCTGCAACACCAAAACATCCAAACGAAAATACACGGCACAAAAGGAATACCGTGACATTAAAAATGGTTTGGGCCTTCTTACTGTAATAGATTGAATTCTAGAGGTCTAATTCCAGCATTGTATTCAGTCCCTCAAAGCACAATAATAACCCTTGACTATCGGAGAGGGCAATGGCACCCCACTCCAGTACTCTTGCCTGGAGAATCTCATGGACAGAGGAGCCTGGTAGGCTGCAGTCCATGGGGTCACTAAGAGTTGGATATGACTGAGCGACTTCACTTTCACTCTTCATTTTTCATGCATTGGAGAAGGAAATGGCAACCCACTCCAGTGTTCTTGCCTGGAGAATCCCAGGGACAGGGGAGCCTGGTGGGCTGCCATCTATGTGGTCTCACAGAGTTGGACAAGACTGAAGTGACTTAGCAGCATGCTCTCAGAATTAAAGTGAATTGTGACCATTCTTCTCAGTTTGTGATACATCTAATGGAGAAAGAGAGACAAAGTGTCTTATATCCAATTTTGCTTTTGTATCATACACCCTATTAACAACAGTACTGCCTCTCAGGAGGTGAGGAAATGTTTTGAGAGTCAAAAGGTTGGTGGTCAAAAAAGACTTCCAGGAGGAAGTGGTACAGTTTTAAAGAAGAGTAGTGAAGTGGGTGATTGATTCAGTGAATGCCTTGTGCAGAAAACAGAGGCTAAAAAAAAAAAAGCATAAGGCATTGCAGGAGCTCTACATGCTTCAAAATGGTTGAATAAAAGAAGAATATGGGGGAAGCCTAGCATGCTGCAGTCCATGGGGTAGCAAAGAGCTGGACATGACTGAGCAACTAAACTGATGGCCCAAAGCAGCAAAGCTAAGAATGCAGACATCCTGTTATAATGATATAGAAGTACTAAAGAAAAATAATTGTATTCTGAGAATTACAGAGTCATAAAAGCTAAAATACAAAATAATCATATTTGTACTTGAGGCTTCAAGAAGCCAGCATGGAAGAAATATTGAAAGTGGACTTTGGAAAAGCCACATATGAATGGGGAGAAGAAGACAAAAAGCTAGTACGGTCAGGCTGCAGAGTAATGACAATGGTTGGAACTAAAAAACCAGTGCTGGACATGGGGAGTGGAAGATTAAATAATCCACAGACCATAGTGACAGATGGTGGGAAGGGGGAAAGAAGAGCCCTGGTTTTCTGCTTGGACCTGGCTGATACTATTAACAAAGATATGAACATTGGAGGAGGGGCATATTTGGAGGCATTGATGTCATAATGTGAGGTGCCTAGGCCTTTTAATCCACTGAAAATGGTTATCCAAAAGGCAGAGAAATGAATCTGCAGCTTAGTCATGGATCCATATGGAAGAATCAGATTTGGAAGTCATTGTTTCAGTGACAGTCACAACTGTTTGAAGGATGTTCATGATTACTGACATCAGTAAGTGCTACAGATCCTTAAGTACTAAGGAGGCTTTACCTAGCTGAGAGAGACTGCCAAAAGGAAATAACACAGACGTAGAAGGCAATGGCACCCCACTCCAGTACTCTTGCCTGGAGAATCCCATGGATGGAGGAGCCTGGCAGGCTGCAGTCCATGGGGTCGCTAAGAGTTGGACACGACTGAGCGACTTCACTTTCACTTTTCACTTTCATGCATTGGAGAAGGAAATGGCAACCCACTCCAGTGTTCTTGCCTGGAGAATCCCAGGGACGGTGGAGCCTGGTGGGCTGCTGTCTATGGGGTCGCACAGAGTCGGACATGACTGAAGTGACTTAGCAGCAGCAGCAGCAGCAACACTCATAAATAAGAACACTGTTTCCCATGAAAAGTGACCAGGGCATAGTGTGCTGTGATACGTACCTATTGTTTTCATGTATCAAAAGCCACAAAATATGCCTTTTGAATATGATTTTTACATCTGCGTTAAAACAACTGCACTGAATTCAACTGCACGAATTCAGTGTATCTGGGCCCAACTCAGTCCATCAAGAAGAAATAATATGAAAAGATACTGGAACCAATAAAAACCCATTATCTTCTAATGCACTGTTTTGAATTTTGCCTTTTTAAGAGTTATTGACTTAAATGAAGTACCCAGGGATACAATGCCTGAAACTCTTGTTATGTAGAGCACTTTATGCTTGCTGTGTACTTGAAGAATAAGCAATTCCCCTTATGCTCGGTTAGAATGATAAGGCAACCTATTGTGCCTCTACACTTACACAGAGCCCCACGAGACTGAAACTTGATGATTACATGGTCTTATAAGACCATAAAGTTCTACCACAAGAGTCGTATATGTATTATAAAGACACTTCAAATTGCCGACCATGGTTTTCTTATCATCATTGTTGGCTCTCTTCTGCAAATTGCTTGTGCCTTTGACTTTCAGAAATGATTTAAACTTGCATCAGTAGCTCTAAATGAACAAATGCCAACCACCCTCACTCATCCGATACACAAGAGTGACAAGATTTAATTACTTAACAGCATCTCAGATATTTATTTCTAAAAACAAAACCTCAATCAAAATTTAATATCAGAAGGTTACATACAGATGAAGACTTCAAACCTTCTATTTCATAAAACATCAAATTAGGCAAGTGTAAAGAAATAAATTCCATTTAACTTTAAAAACATAGCTACCATTTTCTAATATAAACATGAATAATTTATTAAAATGATTTTACCATTCTTACCAAAACTGTAGTTTCTTTGACATTAACCTTTTTCGTGATTTTGAAACAAGTCTTTACTTCCCTGTCAGTCTGCGTTTCACGTCAGACTGATAGAAGCCAGGATATTTTACATTATTTGTCAGGTTCTCTGGCCTTTCAAATAAATTTGAAGCGAAGCTTTTTGATTTTGTTTTCTACTGTCATTTTTTCATATGTATTCTACTTAAGTATCAATTTCTCCCTGTCTTGTCCTTTTACATGCTATTCCTAAATGTGACATCGCCAACATTTTTTGTTTAAAAGCAAAAGTCTGTGCATTTTGTTATTTCCCTATTTTTTCTATTTTTAAAATTACATGCCCTTAAACAAGGTAGCAATATCTTCTTACACAAGAAGGTAGCAGTGTGTGTGTGTGTGTGTGTGTGTGTGTGTGTGTGTGTGTGAATCACTATGGGCACCATATCATATAATTTAGATCTCTATTTAAAATGATACATGCTTATGATGGGCTTCTCAGGTGGCATTAGTGGTAAAGAACCCAACTGCCAAAGCAGGAGACATAAGAGACTGGGTTTGATCCCTGGGTGGGGAAGATCCCCTGGAGGAGGGCATGGCAACTCACTCTACTATTGTTGCCTGGAGAATCCCATGGACAGAGGACCCTGGTGGGTTATGGTCTGTAGGGTCATACAGAGTTGGACACGACTGAAGTAACCTAGCACGTACACATGCTTATGATACACATAACCAATAACATAATTCATTGAGAAGCATTAATATATCAGCTCTTCTAGACACTGCCAAAACTGAATATAAATATTTTTAGAGAGGATAAACAGACTTTTTATTGGCTTGGAAAGTGCAAATACACTGAGATTGAGACTGGATTTCCCATTTCTTTGTAATATTCTGAATTTTCTTTTGTAATAGTCTGACTTTTCCTGAGTGCACATTTATTTCCTCACTTACAAAGTTATGCCTAGCGTTGGAACACATCTTACTATTTCATAGGAAATTTACTTTTAAAAAACTCATTAAAAAACCTCATCTTATTGTCTAGAATTTAGTATCTTTTATTAAAGTTAACCTTTCACAGGTATTATCAGGTTTTTCTGGAGTATAAAGATGTGCTCATTAAAATGAAAACTTGCCTGAAACACACGACCATTGTTTGTTATTGTCATTTATAAACAATTTTTTTTTCCGTTAGCTCAGAATAATTTGAAACTTATGCTATCAACATCAAAATACAGACTGGAAGCATACCCTTTTTCCTAGCTTAAGGTATTATTATCTGAAATTTGATTCAATGAACAGCTTACTGGGAAGAGTTCTATCCTTGAATAATATACATACATGAGATATATACATACGTGCATGTATGCCAAGTAACACGGAGATTATGTGGACATTTGAAATAGTATCTTAAATATTTGAATTTTCAGAAAAATTTTCACACAAAGATTTTGTTTTCCAAACTACTGTTTTTATTTTGGATCAAGACTGATTCTTTAAACTTACTTCTGGCAAATGCTTTAATGTCATTTTCTAAGAAGAGTCCACAATTATAGTTTTTGAAATGTAGCTTGTATTTTTGAAATATAGAGAACCTGTAAATGTGATTTTTGGTATGTATAGATCATATTCAAGATCATGAGCTTGTAGATAAATTTTTGAATTGAAACAGAATTACTTGGCACTATTTTATATTGAAATCTAAACCTTACTATTTGTACCAAACACAAAAGTAGATGCAAACATGATAAATGTGTAAGTGTAATATTCCTTTATCTACTCCTTAACATGGAGGATTCTTATATATTATATAAAGAGATTAAATTTCTAGTAACTATACACTAACAAAAGACGAAAATCAAAAGAGGAAGACAACTTTGCGCACGTGCCACTCAATGTCACCAAATGATTCTAAAGTTGGAGGTTAACAATGTCGCAGTCAGAACAGAATTCCTAACTTTCACTGTGAAGATCTCCCAGTCCCTTACTACTATAAAAGGTCTGAAGTAAGTTTGGCCAAAATCTAACCGAGATAGATCAGATGATGGGCCACAACTTCTACATTATTTGCACAGAAATTCAACCCGTTAAAAACAGTAAACGTCAAATTAGACACTGAACTCCTAAGACAAACAAAAATCTAAACGTTCCAAAATAAAATTTCTTATCAAATGTACCTTATTGTTAAACTGAAAAGCAGAAAGGTATATAATATTGCTCTTTGATTGCAAACCTGCAATTTCATTAAAATTTTATGCTTCATAAGAATTAATGGAAAATATTTAAACTAAGGTGAGTATAGCAATGTCATACTTATAGTAATGGTATTTTAATATATGGACAACTGTAATGCAAAAATATTATGTTTTTTAATTTATACATTTGTACAATATGTACATTATATATTTATGTCTATATAAGTATGTATCATTTACATATTATTTATGTATATATTTTATACATACATGTTTTTATATATATACAGCAAACATATTTATGGATATACTTTATAGCCTACTAACCCAGGTTAAATTCAAGTCTCTTCATTTGAATATGTACTATAGCCTAGTGATTACAGAGTACATGTTAAGTCAATTTTATTTTCTCATATATTATAAGCAGTATAATTCAGTGGGAACGCAGTTAACATCACATATTGTGGATAATAGTTTACTGTTGAGTTTTATAAAATAAACTAATAAGTTTTGAGATAGTATTTTTTTCAACATGGACAATTTATGTATTTTTGTACTAGTTTGCTAACTTGGAAATGAGCACAAATATAGATTTTAAATTGTCAGAGTCTGAAATGAATCTATCATCCAACCTCATAAGAGAATAAACAGTGAGTTTTTGTTTTCCCTAAGGTGTCATAGTTTTAAAATCTGAATCAGAAGGAAAAAAAATGAAAAATTAAGAATAAGAGAATGGAACTGACATTTATTTCATACCTCAATATAAATCTGTTTGATGAGAGCTTTAACACTTAGCAAATAGTAACTCTTAACATTTATTTTGGAGACAAAGTTTTAGATTGAAATTTTCAGTTTTTAAACATTTGGGGAAAAAATCCTGAGAAACTGAGAAAGTAAGATTAGTCATTTTGTAAATAGAATGATGATGTAAGGATAATCAGATGAAGAATGATATTTTAGGAAAATTAATTAGATAAAACTATTAGAAAATTATTTGCCTCATGAGCATGTATGTGTGCATTTAAATGCATATAATTTCAGTGGATTAAATATCCAAGTAGTTCATTTGTCTATCTTTTGTTTCATTTGTCTATCTTTTCTCTATCTATCATTTGTCTATCTTGTTTCATTTGTCTCATCCTACAAACCCAGAGCTTACTGCTGGTGGAATCCAGGTATGGAAGAGGGGATTGCCTCTAGTATGTGCTCATTCACCCTAGGGATGTAGACTGGCAGAAGTTCCTTCCACATGGTTCTACCGTCTGATCCTAGGGCAGGAAGAGAGTTCGAGAGTCTATTTCTGGCAATTTTAAATTCACCAACTTGAAAGGCACAGATATCACTTCCATCATAACCCACTGGCTAGCACTATACATGTACCTCCACCCTGGTGCAGGTGGGAAGAGGTGTAATTCTCCTACATGTCCAAAAGAGAGATTCAGATGCAGTGAAGCAATGCCGTCTATACTAGGCCTTGTCATATAGCACATCACACTGAGGAAGGTGTATTGGTTGAATGATGATTTTTAATTTCATTAAAAAAACCTATAAACTAGACTATAATGGCTTTTCAATTCATAATGACTTTATGTAGAAGAACACAAGAGGAGCAACCTAATAAAAGACTGGTTTTGACCACGCACTGGGAATAGGTCAGCCACTTAATGAAATTCTTGAAAGGTAAAATGAATATTATGATTATGCTACTATGTGACATACAGCCCTAATAACTACTCTTTGTACCTAATTCTTAATGTTTACTATATATAATTTATACTATATATAGTCTAGTATGATATTATAATATACTAAAATACCCATGAGCTTCAATCATCCAGTAGCCTTACTTTATGTATAGCTAATTTTATTCATTCATAATAACTGGCTTTATGGAAACAAAAGAATATTTTATTTTCATTACTGTATGAGCAGCAAATTTAAAATTGAAACCTTAATAACTCTAAAATCTATTACCTGATTACAAAAAAAAGGAGACTATAAATTAGTAACTTAATGATCCTCAAAGTAAACATGCTTTCATATACAAATATTCAGATTCAAAATTTATTCATTAAAATATTAAAACACATCTCAAAATTATAAAAAAAAACCTCATTCACAAGCTACTTACTATGATACCATAACAAAAAACTGAATATAGAACTATATCTGAACAAAGAACGTCAGTTCAGTTCAGTTCAGTCGCTCAGCCCTTGTCAGATTCTTTGCGACCTCATCAACCACAGCGTGCCAGGCCTCCCTGTCCATCACCAACTCCCAGACTTTACTTAACTCATGTTCATAGAGTTGGGGATGCCATCCAGCCATCTCATCCTCTGTCGTCCCCTTCTCCTGCCCAAATCCCTCCCAGCATCAGGGTCTTTTCCAATGAGTCAACTCTTCACTTGAGGTTGCCAAAGTACTGGAGTTTCAGCTTTAGCATCAGTCCCTCCAATGAACACCCATGACTGATCTGCTTTAGAATGGACTGGTTAGATCTCCTTGCAGTCCAAGGGACTCTCAAGAGTCTTCTCCAACACCACAGTTCAAAAGCATCAATTATTCGGCACTCAGCTTTCTTTACAGTCCAACTCTCACATCCACACATGACTATGGGAAAAACCATAGCCTTGACTAGGTGACCTATGTTGGCAAAGTAATGTCTCTGCTTTTGTTTTTTGTTTTTTTTGTTTTTTTTAATTTTATTTTATTTTTAAACTTTACATAATTGTATTAGTTTTGCCAAATATCAAAATGAATCCGCCACAGGTATACATGTGTTCCCCATCCTGAACCCTCCTCCCTCCTCCCTCCCCATTCCATCCCTCTGGGTCGTCCCAGTGCACCAGCCCCAAGCATCCAGTATCGTGCATCGAACCTGGACTGGCAACTCGTTTCATACATGATATTTTACATGTTTCAATGCCATTCTCCCAAATCTTCCCACCCTCTCCCTCTCTCACAGAGTCCATAAGACTGTTCTATACATCAGTGTCTCTTTTGCTGTCTCGTACACAGGGTTATTGTTACCATTTTTCTAAATTCCATATATATGAGTTAGTATACTGTATTGGTGTTTTTCTTTCTGGCTTACTTCACTCTGTATAATAGGCTCCAGTTTCATCCACCTCATTAGAACTGATTCAAATGTATTCTTTTTAATGGCTGAGTAATACTCCATTGTGTATATGTACCACAGCTTTCTTATCCATTCATCTGCTGATGGACATCTAGGTTGCTTCCATGTCCTGGCTATTATAAACAGTGCTGCGATGAACATTGGGGTACAAGTGTCTCTTTCCCTTCTGGTTTCCTCAGTGTGTATGCCCAGCAGTGGGATTGCTGGATCATAAGGCAGTTCTGCTTTTGAATATACTATCGAGGTTGGTCATAACTTTCCTTCCAAGGAGGAAGCGTCTTTTAATTTTATGGCTGCAATCACCATTTGCGGTGATTTTGGAGCCCCCAAAAATAAAGTCTGACATTGTTTCCACTGTTTCCTGATCTATTTCCCATGAAGTGATGGGACCAGATGCCATGATCTTCGTTGAGCTTTAGGCCAACTATTTCACTCTCTTTCACTTTCATCAAGAGGCTCTTTAGTTCCTTTTCACTTTCTGCATAAGGGTGGTGTCATCTGCATATCTGAGGTTATTGATATTTCTCCCGGCAATCTTGATTCCAGCTTGTGCTTCTTCTAGCCCAGCGTTTCTCATGATGTACTCTGCATAGAAGTTAAACAAGCAGGGTGACAATATACAGCCTTGATGTACTTCTTTTCCTATTTGGAACCAGTCTGTTGTTCCACGTCCAGTTCTAACTGTTGCTTCCTGACTTGCATATAGGTTTCTCAAGAGGCAGGTCAGGTGGTCTGGTATTCCCATCTCTTTCAGAATTTCTCACAATTTATTGTGATCCACACAGTCAAAGGCTTTGGCATAGTCAATAAAGCAGAAATAGATGTTTTTCTGGAACTCTCTTGCTTTTTCCATGATCCAGCAGATGTTGGCAATTTGATCTCTGGTTCCTCTGCCTTTTCTAAAACCAGCTTGAACATCTGGAAGTTCACAGTTCAAGTATTGCTGAAGCCTGGCTTGGAGAATTTTGAGCATTACTTTACTAGCGTGTGAGATGAATGCAATTGAGCAGTGGTTTGAGCATTCTTTGGCATTGACTTTCTTTGGGATTGGAAAGAAAACTGACCTTTTCCAGTCCTGTGGCCACTGCAGAGTTTTCCAAATTTGCTGGCATATTGAGTGCAGCACTTTCACAGCATCATCTTTCAGGACTTGGAATAGCTCAACTGGAGTTCCATCACCTCCACTAGCTTTGTTCGTAGTGAGGCTTTCTAAGGCCCACTTGACTTCACATTCCAGGATGTCTGGCTCTAGGTGAGTGATCACACCATCGTGATTATCTGAGTTGTGAAGATCTTTTTTCTACAGTTCTTCTGTATATTCTTTTCACCTCTTCTTAAGATCTTCTGCTTCTGTTATGTCCATACCTTTTCTGTCCTTTATCGAGCCCACCTTTCAATGAAATGTTCCCTTGGTATCTCTAATTTTCTTGAAGAGATCTCTAATCTTTCCCATTCTGTTGTTTTCCTCTATTTCTTTACATTGATCGCTGAGGAAGGCTTTCTTATCTCTTCTTGCTATTCTTTGGAAATCTGCATTCAGATGTTTATATCTTTCCTTTTCTCCTTTGCTTTTCGCTTCTCTTCTTTTCACAGCTATTTGTAAGGCCTCCTCAGACAGCCATTTTGCTTTTTTGCATTTCTTTTGTTGGGGATGGTCTTGATCCCTGTCTCTTGTACAATGTCACAAACCTCCATCCATAGTCATCAGGCAGTCTGTCTATCAGATCTAGTCCCTTAAATCTATTTCTCACTTCCACTGTATAATCATAAGGATTTGATTTAGGTCATACCTGAATGGTCTAGTGGTTTTCCCTACTTTCTTCAATTTAAGAGAGGAGCTAAGCCACGTCCGAGGTCAGGGGCGGCAGCCAAGACAAGCTACCCCCACATCTGAGGTCAGGGGTGGTGGCCGAGACTAGCTACCCCACGCCCGAGGACAGGGGTGGCGGCCGAGAGGAGCAACCCCACGTCCAAGGAGCTGTGGCTGTGCAGGCACAGGAGGGACAAGAGGAGCTACTCTACTCTCAAGGTCAGGAGGAGTGGCCCTGAGGAGATACACCTTGTCCAAGGTAAGGAGCAGCGGCTGCGCTTTGCTGGAGCAGCTGTGAAGAGATACTCCGCGACCAAGGCAAGAGAAACCCAAGTAAGACAGTAAGTGTTGCTAGAGGGCATTAGAGGGCAGACACACTGAAACCATAATTACAGAAAACTAGTCAATCTAATCACACTAGGACCATAGCCTTGTCTAATTCAATGAAACTAAGCCATACCATATGGATCCACCTAAGATGGGTGGGTCATGGTGGAGAGGTCTGACACAATGTGGTCCACTGGAGAAGGGAATGGCAAACCACTTCAGTATTCTTGCCTTGAGAACCCCATGAACAGTATGAAAAGGCAAAATGATAGGATACTGAAAGAGGAACTCTCCAGGTCAGTAGGTGCCCAACATGCTACTGGAGATCAGTGGAGAAGTAACTCCAGAAAGAATGAAGGGATGGAGCCAAAGCAACAACAATACCCAGCTGTGGATGTGACTGTGATAGAAGCAAGGTCCAATGCTGTAAAGAGCAATATTGCATAGGAACCTGGAATGTTAGGTCCATGAATCAAGGCAAATTGGAAGTGGTCAAACAAGAGATGGCAAGAGTGAATGTAGACATTCTAGGAATCAGTGAACTAAAATGGACTGGAATGGGTGAATTTAACTCAGATGACCATTATATCTACTACTGTGGGCAGGAATCCCTCAGAAGAAATGGAGTGGCCATCATGGTCAACAAGAGAGTCCGAAATGCAGTACTTGGATGCAATCTCAAAAACGACAGAATGATCTCTGTTCGTTTCCAAGGCAAATCACTCAATATCACAGTAATCCAAGCCTATGCCTCAACCAGTAATGCTGAAGAAGCTGAAGTCTTGAAGTAGTACACTACTACTTCAAGACTACTAGAAGAAGTAGTAGTCTACAGCTAGAAGAGGCTATAGTCTATGAAGACCTACAAGACCTTTTAGAACTAACACCCCAAAAAGATGTCCTTTTCATTATAGGGGGCTGGAATGCAAAAGTAGGAAGTCAAGAAACACCTGGAGTAACAGGCAAATTTGGCCTTGGAATACGGAATGAAGCAGGGCAAAGGCTAATAGAGTTTTGCCAAGAGAATGCACTGGACATAGCAAACACCCTCTTCTAACAACACAAGAGAAGACTCTATACATGGACATCACCAGATGGTCAACACCGAAATCAGACTGATTATATTCTTTGCAGTCAAAGATGGAGAAGCTTATACAGTCAGCAAAAACAAGACCGGGAGCTGACTGTGGCTCAGATCATGAACTCCTTATTGCCAAATTTAGACTTAAATTGAAGAAAGTAGGGAACAAAGAACATAGAACCATACAAAGAACATAGAACCATATCTAAACAAAGAACTATGAAAGAAACTATCAAATATTTCTGAATTGCTTTAACTGCATTTTCAAAATTCCATAATTTATCAATATTTATTAAAACATTCATCTTTCTTAACTCAATCAATGAAAAAATGTGTACATGTTCTCAGTTCTATGTTAAGAACTTCTAGTAGATGACAATATTTTCATTAGACTTAGATAAAAGTGATTTATTTTAAAAGACTGCAAGGAGATCAAACCACTCAATCCTAAAGGAAATTAGTCCTGAATAGTCATTGGAAGGACGGATGCTGAAGCTAGCAAAGAGTCAGACATGACTGAGCAACTGAACTGAACTGAACTGAATACAGTTTCTCAGGAAAATAAAACCTGCTGATATATGAGATAGATTTTAGTTTAACATTCATCAAGGAGTGTTCTAGTTATTTTACATGTTTTTAAAATTTTCATAACAGTCCTTTGAGGTAACGGCAACTTTGTCATGTTCTGCTAAAAAGCTGTTTATCTAAATATTCACTGACATATCAACACTGATAGCTGAAGAGGATAAAAGAATTACATTATTCTAGAATAAACATGTTTTTCTATGAGTCAAAGAAACCCTGTGGCTTAGAACAGATGAAGATTAAATAGAGAAGTCATTTTCAGTTTGAAAGAGACCATCCTTATATATTCATTTCTTTTAAAAATAAAGTCTTTCGCCAATTCTCCTGGGGACTTATACTCTGTACCTAATAATAATGTTGATGCATTTTTTTATATAATGGGTAGTGACTACCAACAATCATATAACAAAGTACAGAAACAACAACTGGTCTTCACAGACCTGGCAGGATAGTAATGAGCCATTTCCTCAGTCATGTTCTAGTCTGGATGAATGTAAGATAAAAAAAGGCCCCACCATGAACTGCCTCACAGCTTCTAGTTGCTATGATTTGCAAGAAACAATTAAAAACAAAACGATTTTTATGTAAGACTGAAATAACCAGCAAGGACTGCAGTATTTTTTGTCATGTATTATTCATTAGGGTAAAATTGTATATGACTTGATTTGCTCTAATTACACAAATACTGACTAAATTCCATCTCAATGCAAGCATAACTCATAGCTCCATACTTTAAAAACCTGATCTTGTATCTTGTGACAAAATAGCTTTGAAATCTTTAAACCCATTTAGAATCTTTCTCTTTGAATAACTGGATTTTAGAAATATCTTTTAAATGCCTCTTTATCTCTAGGGAGAAATCTGAGTAAGATCTTATCCATGAAGCAAAATGCCAGATGATTAAAAAATTCTCATCTCAAATTCCAGACCTCTATTCTCTCTTCAGTTGTCAATCCCTTTTTAATTTGCAGCGAACAGTACTGTCAGTCTGTTTTGGAAGCTGTTCTAATTTAATATTTCATTATCTTTCTTCTTCAGCCTTTGAATGGCCTGTCACTTGTTATAGCCATCATAAAAAGCTAGCCAAGTAGACGTCTCATCTCCAGCTATCAATTTATAGAGATTTTGAATTGTGCACATGTCCTTTTTGATGTCTTCCATGTTCCCTTTTTAATATCTTTTTATAAACAATGAGACAATGGATTTTTATTTGTATTTTCCTCTAAACAAATTTTTAAAAAACAGCAATAATTTGACCTTTAACAAATCCCTGAATATCCTTATTCGGTAACAGATTTTAAAAAATTAACAGAAAAAATTTTCACAACTTCTGATAAAATATGAAAAATGAATAGAAAATAAGGAAGTTTAATAATCATATTATACAATATCTGAGGGCCCCCTTCCTTAGCAACAACACTGAGAAATATACTTCAGTTTCAAGAAATTACAGAAAGATCTGCGATTTTTCTTTAGTGAGTTATGGAGGGCTGGTACCTAAGTGACTTACACATGAACATTAATATTATTAGATAAAAAACACTGATGCAATACCAAGAGTAACCTTGTATGTTGACAGATTCTTGAAAAACTTTTCTGGACTCACCAAACAATCTTCATGAGGTTCCTAGGAATAAAAGACTTTCCAGTGGCCCTTTCTTAAATATTTATCCAAATACACAGCAGTACAGGAGAAACTTTGCAAAGAAAAATAGTAAAAACATACTGTAAAATATTAAGAATGATGCAACATTTTTTATCCAAATTTTGGCTGATTGGGTTGCATCTGCTAAGGCTGCCTTGCAGCATGAAGAATGCACTATTCTCTTATAGTACTGAGGAGACAAATCCAAAATGACACCCAAAGCCACAGAAACCAGTAGCAGAACATCCTCACATGGTATAGAGATATGTGTCTGCTGGTTTAAAGGAACTATGGAGAGGATGCCCACATAAGAGATTTCTAAATAACCCACACAATCTCTCCCCAAGAGAAAAAGTTAGTTTAAATTGTTTACCACATAACTACATCTACCTAGCCTTGCCAAAGCCAGCCAGCCAGATACCAACCATTCTCTGCCCTCCCTTCCCCTTAGCACTTCTACCTGGTGGGGGCAAAATCCATACAGCTAGGAAGCACCCCATCCCTTCCGCCTCTTTTCCACTGTCGGCTTCCGTTAGCCCTAACCTACGGTGCAGGGGGTGTAGAGCAGTAGGGGTTAATGATAAATCACATTTGGAACTAAGACTGTGTTTTTGCTTTTTATATACTGTATTTATATCTAAAAGTAACTGAGACCATCTTATTATCTGTTACCAGGAAAGTCATCTTTATCTAGTCATTTACTGAAAAAGTTTGAATCTAACAAAATAAAGTTAAATCTTTACAGGAAACTGCCTGGCACAGCTGGACAAGGTGACTCAAGGAGAAAACAAAATGAGTTGTAAATTTTATCAAAAGTATTGTGGCACTTGCCAATAATATAAAAATTTTTGGGTAGTGTTATTATTTGAATTAAATGAAATATACACTTATAGTATGTTACTGTTATACAGTAATAGAAATATTATCTTGAAATAATAGAAATATTATGAAAAATTATCAGTAAAATGAATTAAATTTTATTTATTTCTAGCTTATAGTATGTTAATGTTACACAGTAATATAAATATGAAAAATAATCAGTAAAATGACTTAAATTTTATTTATTTCTAGCATAATTTCTCTCTGTTTAAAGGTTAATAAGTACTAGGAATCTCCAAAGAGGAAGCTATACAACATTTCCCAAATTTGTTTGGCCAGCAAATCATTACCCCAATTAAGAATCCTGTTATAATTTCATTACGTATAACATAATTGAGAAAACATGGCATGGTTGAATGAACAGTGTCAATACATGATACAGAAGATGGATACAATCACCACGATAGATGTTTATATACAAGAACTGAGTCCATCTTGCAGTAGAAGCTATCACAAGGGCTAACTAATGTACCACTTTATTTTCAATAAGATCTAGGTTTTTTTATAGATCTTAAATATAATTGTGGTTTAAAATATCCTTCAAATTTCAAATAAGAGACTAGAATGCTTCACAAATTCAACCAGGGGAGAATATTACAATCACTTTGTAATGTACACAGGACAATGTTTACTGCACAGACAAGAAAAAACTTGTCAGAGTGACTCTGGCACCATTTTGGACACAGGATACATGATCAAATGAATGGACAGTCAGTCAAGTTGTTACAATATTCTTTTGCCCTCTCTTAAAAAATAACAAAACAAAACCACACCTCAGTAACTATAAATTTTAGGCTCTATATCTGCAGAGCCTATGGACCTATAAATTTAGGGAATTATAACTTAGGGAATGTTCCAAGAAAACAATCTAATTATTACTGCTATATATACTTAAAATTACAAATTAACTGTCTTTCCAATAAATAGGTAAGTCTATTCATCTATTGAGTTGGCAAGCATAAACTGATTTCCACAGCACAACTACTTCAAAGGGGAAGTATAGAAAATAAGATTCTAAATTAAAATGCCAAAAATTCTTTTGCAAATCCAAATTTAAACAGCCAAATACTTTAGATTTTAATGTATGTTTAGAAGTATGACATAACCAACTTAAATTTTCAGCTCATTATATATCAATTCAGTTTAGTCACTCAGTCATATCCGACACTTTGTGACCCCATGGACTGCAGCACGCCAGGCTTCCCTGTCCATCACCAACTCCCAGAGCTTACTCAAACTTATGTCCATCACGTTGGTGATGCCATCCAATCATCTCATCCTCTGTAATCCTCTTCTCCTGCCTTCAATCTTTTCCAGCATTAGGGTCTTTTCCAATGAGTTGGTTCTTCGCATCAGGTGGCCCAAGTATTGGAGTTTCAGCTTCAGCATCAGTCCTTGCAATGAATATTCAGAACTGATTTCCTTTAGGATTGACTGGCTGGATCTCCTTGCAGTCCAAGGGACTCTCAAGAGACTTCTCCAATACCGTTATTTTTATATAATATATATATAAACGAGTTTAAGCCTATTCCAATTTTTCCCTGGAAACAAAACTGTGTCTTAGCCAGCTTGGGTTGCCATAATAAAATAACACAGACTAGGTATTTTCTCTGAGTTCTAGAGGCTGACAAGTCCAAGATCAAAGTGAGTGCCAGTGTGGTTCCTGGTGAGAACTCTCTTTCAGGCCTGCAGACTGCTATCTTTCCAGCTGTCTCCTCACATGGCCTTTCCTGTGCAGGAATACCTCTTCTTATAAAACCACCAATCCTACCAGATTAGGGCCCCATCCTAATGACCTCATTTATCCTTGACTGCCCCCTAAAGACCCTATCCAAATATAGTCAGTCACCTCTGAGGGTTAGGACTCCAACATGTGAATCCATGTGGGACACAATTCAGTCCATAGCAATTTACAAGATCCATGAAACTGTTATTGCTAATTGGTCTGTTATTCTATAATTCTGAATGAATTAAAGGGCTAGTATCTGTAAGATCAGAAGATTCCTATATTCGTTGGCATTTGGGTTTACTTTTGGTCAATATTTTCCTATCAGAGAATGAATACTATATTGCATTTATAAGATGAATGTATTATAGAAACATCATTAGAGAAAAACAATGAAATGAAGTTCTAAGGGAAAGTTTGCACTTCATTTCATTGTTTTTCTCTAATGATGTTTCTATAATACATTCATCTTATAAATGCAATATACTTTTAAGTATGATCAGATTATTCTTGGAGAAGGCAATGGCATCCCATTCCAGTACTCCTGGCTGGAAAATCCCATGGACGGAGGAGCCTGGAAGGTTGCAGTCCATGGGGTCGCTAAGGGTCAGACACAACTGAGCAACTTCACTTTCACTTTTCACTTTCATGCATTGGAGAAGGAAATGGCAACCCACTGCAGTGTTCTTGCCTGGAGAATCCAGGGACGGAGGAGCCTGGTGGGCTGCTGTCTATGGGGTCACATAGAGTCGGACACGACTGAAGTGACTTAGCAGCAGCAGCAGCAATTATCCTATCCTAAAATTGTATTAGTACCTCATGTCTTCCCATGTTTCTATTATTTCATTGCTATACTCTTAATGAGAAGTGATGCTAGTTAATTAAGCTAAACCTTAAACACACACACACAGACACACACATACAGACACACACACACACAAGATGATCATTTTGTTAGAGAATAAATGGTACTTCTTAAAAGTGTCCTTTTTTTAGCCCTTACCAGATTTCTGGTTTCATGGCTTAGGATCATGGCTTTATGATTTAAATAGCATTTTTAAAGAAAAAAGAAAAGCTACTTTGTTAATATGATAACCATGATAATATTTTAAGGTCATTCATTTTTTTAGTCTTTATTTTTTTATTTAAATTTATTTATTTTAATTAGAGGCTACTTACTTTATAATATTGTATTGGTATTTTTTAGTCTTTAAACACACAGCTCTATAGCATGGAATGATGTATCACCCAGAATTTCAAAAACTTTATTTTTGGTAATTATCTGCTGAAAAAAATTAGCACAAAACAATTTAAATTAAATTAAACCAAAATCGTATTTGTAATAAATAAAAACAAGGACAACAAATACTCTAAAAACAAACCTGTATAGAAGTAGTGGGAATTTCTCAGCTCTCCTTAATCATCAGAGCAGTTTCTATCATTAGTAGGAGTATTTTGATAAGATTTTAATTAAAATGACTTCAATTAAAAATGAATGTAAATTTTTTTCCATTTCTTTAGTACTAAATTATATGAGATGTTCACTAAATCTACTGTGCCAACCATTTCATGATATATGTAAGTCAAATTATATTTTATACCTTAAAATTATATACTTCTGTATGCCAATTATATTTCAAACTGAAAATAAAATAGGTAAATGCTTAATTTGCATCAATTGATATAAAATATAAAAGCATTATTAGACATCTAAAGTACTCAATTATCAAGTCAGTTGTTTCCAGGCATTATTCTTTCATTGCTACTTTGCTTGGCAATGTTTTCATTGAATTTTTCATTATTATTCATAAAGTAAAACTGGCTTATGATTTTTTTCTTTTTTTCTGCTACATCTTTTTTTTATAATGAAGCGATGAGTTAATTAACTTTTCACATTTCTAGAAAAAAATTTAAAACTTGAAAGTATTTATTTGAAAATTTTATAGAAATGACTTAACATGAAGTACTTTCTTTGGCCATAAACTTGAATGTGTTTCCAATTTATTTTATGATTACTGAGATATTATTGAGTTGATCTGATTTTATTTTATAATAAATCGTCCACTCTTCTTACACATTATAGCACTTTACTGTAAAGTTTTCCCTAATGCCCTTTCATGGTTTTAATCTCCATTTTCTGGAGTTATACTTCTTACTTTTCATATTTTCTCTCATTATTCCAACAGCCTTGACAATCTCTTTTTAAAGCTTGTGATTTTATTGCTAAAGTACACTTAAACACATTTTGCTACTTGAAATTTTAAATGTATGTACTTATCAAACAAAGTTCAATTAAGCATAGTCACTAAATTCAGGCTAATCAGGTAAAAGTGAAAACTTTACAATATATGTTGTGAAAGATCTAGCATGTGGGAAAATCAGGGTAATTTCTAAACATGTTTGTTACCATCCCTCAGACGAACTGCTGCTACACTTCATAGTGCCCTAGTATTTTATTTTACATAGCAATGGAACCTAGTGTTGAAAAACAAACATATGACAATGCTGAAAAAAAAAAGGCAGTAAACTATTCCAGTATATTATCAATATTCTACATAATCTCTAAAACATTAATTAAAAGATAATAGTGTCACTGACAAATTGGAATTAGAAAGGAACTAATTCATTGAGGGTATAATCTAATTTGGTACTAACCTGTAATATCAAGAAAATTTATCAATACTTTTGTCCTTTTAATATCAGTTCTTATTTTATCTTAAGGTGATAATGAGAAATACAGATATCTACTTATATCTCATGATAAAAATTATTAAATATATAATAATACTTTCTGATAAGGAAAAAAGGTCAGGTATAAACTTTGTAGGGTTTCAGTATATTTGCTTAGTAGGCAATAGGTCAGGTATAAATTTTGTAGTGTTTCAGTATATTTGCTTAGTAATTATATATTTGCTACTAGTATATTTAATGAACATATACACAGACATACAGTATCTGTATCAGTGTAATTTTACATATTTTCCTTTACACTAGTTTGTATTTCATAAAATCATCATATTCTTATTTTAGTAAGAAAAATAAGCATTTTAATGTTATATTTGCCTCAAAAGCAATTGTAAAAATCATAAGACGTTTAACAGGAACATATATGTTATTCCAATCAAGATTCTGGAAGTGGAACAACCCTATTAACATTTTACTTCAAAGAAATAGATTATGCATTAATTCAAGATTATTTGTTTTTACAGAAAACAACAGCTAAAACACTACCATGCACATACCTATACATCAACAGTTACGAAGTTCAAAACTTGCCAGTACTGAGATGTGAATCCCAAACCAGAAGCCTATCACAGGAAATACACCAGGCAAGCCTGAAAAAAGCTCAGCAGTTTGCACCAATGAAAGGATATGTAAGGATTTATGTAATCAGGTAAAATGAAATATGTCTATATATTTTCCCTCTGTTTTTCTGTAGGATTACGATCCCGTTTCTAACTTATAACACTGAATGATGAGGAGGAAACTAACTTGCATGGAATTTATTTATCTCAAAAAGAAAATTTAAAAGTTGTGAAGAAAGACAGAAAAAAGGTCTTTTGATATTCTACTGAACTTGAATTAATTCACTACTCTTTAAAGACCTAAGGAAATTTATCTTAGTTTATTAGTTCTCAACTAAAAGTGCTTTTATAATGTTTATTTATGAGGATAAAATTTGTTTGCCACACTATTTTGAGATAATTAAGTTAACTGAATAGAATGTCTCCATCACATAAAATAAGAAGGAAAAATGTATATCTCAAAAGTATATTAGATTTACACAATTTTTTAAAATTAATTTATTTTTTAATTGAAGGATAATTGCTTTACAAAATTTTGTTCTTTTCTGTCAAACCTCAACATGAATCAACCATAGATATACATATATCCCCTCCCTTTCGAACCTCCCTCCCAATCCCACCCCTCTAGGTTGATACACAACCCCTGTTTGAGTTTCCTGAGCCATACAGCAAATTCCTGTTGGCTATTTATTTTACATATGGCAATGTAAATTTCCATATTACTCTTTCTATACATCTCATCCTCTCTTCCCTTCTCCCCAAGTCTGTAAGTCTATTCTTAATGTCCGTTTCTCCTTTGCCGCCCTGTAAATAAAAATCCACATATTTTAATAGGTATACTTTCTTGAGCTACAACCTTGGTCCAAGGTCCCATCATTCCTCCTCAATTCTTGCCTTTTATGTCTGTTCTCAACCAAGTATCCAGCATCTACCTTTTTATGAAAGTGTAATTCCTCATCCAAAAAACACCTCAGAGTTCCCTCTGTTATGGACTTAATCTCTATGTTTTCTCAAAACCTGTATGTTGAACACCCAATCTGCAATGCAACAGTATTAGTAAGTGGGGCCTCTGGGAGGTAATTAGGCATAGATGAGGTTATGAGGGTAGAACATTTGTAGTGGAATTAGTGTCTCACCTTCATAATCAGATTGCTGTCATATAAAAAGAGGAAAAAATATCAGATCTCACTCTCTCTGCATGTGCACAAAGAAGTAGTCATGTGAGCACACGGCAAGATGGGGGCCATCTATAAAACAGGAAGCTCTCTGTACCTCACCAGAAATCAAACCTGTCAGCAACTTAATCTTGGACTTCCAGTGCCCAAAACTATAAAAATAAATATCTATTATATAAGCCACTCTGTCTACAGCATTTTGTTAGAACAGTCCAAACAGACTAAAATAATCTCAAAATGAAAATCAAAGTCTTTTGCAATTATCCACAAGGCTGTATACAATGAGGCCTCTGCTGCTACACCTGCTCCTTTCCACCTGCTACCTCAGCTATGCCCACACTGGTCTTTAGGCTCTTTATGAACCTAGCAGGCTCAAGATCTTGGTGCTTTCTCTTCCCTCTGCCTGCAACAATATCTAGAGAATTTCAACTCTCATGCTCACCAACTACAGACTATGTTATCTTATCCACAAAGCCTTCCCTATCTCCATGTTTTACATATCAACTCCCCAACTCCTAACCCAGGAACTGCTTATGCTATGCTGTGCTTAGTTGCTCTGTCATGTCCAGGTCTTTCCACCACCAAGGACTGTAGCGCACCAGGCTTCTCTGTCCATGGGGATTCTCTAGGCAAGAATACCGGAGTGGGTTGCCATGCCCTTCTCCAGGGGATCTCCCCAACCCAGGGATCAAATCCAGGTCTCTCACATTGCATGCAGATTCTTAACTCTCTGGGTCACCAGGGAAGTCCAAGAATACTGGAGTGGGTAGCCTATCCCTTCTCTGGGAGAACTTTCTGACTCAGGAATCGAAACGGGGTCTCCTATATTACAGGCGGATTCTTAATCAGTTGAGCTACCAGGGAATAGGGAAGCCCAGGAACTGCATATAACCCTCCCTTATTTTATTTTTATCTCAAGCTTTTATTATGTTATAATATATTCCATTATTTAACTGTTTGTTTATTTTATGCCCTATCTCCATCACAATGTAAACTCCCTGAGTACAGGATTTTTTAATCTGTTTGTTTAGTGCTATATTTCCATTATAAACAGATTTTTAAAACAGCAGAAGTAAACTATAAGCATTCTCTAATTAAATAGTGCACATATCTTGAAATAGATTAGTTGCTTATGAAAGACTATCACACAAACAGCAAAAGCCTAGCAGCTTTCTCTTCTGTAATTTTTACACTAACATCATTTCACATACAGTAGTTATATTTTCTATGACAAAACAAATGAACATTAAGAGAGGCAAGATAGGAGTAGGGGGTTAAGAGATACAAACTAATATTTATAAAATAAATGAGCTACAGGATATATTGCACAGCATAGAGAATATAGGCAATATTTTATTATAACAATAAATGGAGTATAACCTTTAAAAAATTGTGAACCACTATGCTGTACATATGAAATTTATATAATACTGTACACAAACTATACCTCAATGTAAGAAAAGATAAATGAGAACACAGTATTAGTGATTATAGATAATTTAATTTATAAAAAGTATATTTGTTGAAGTATATGAGACCTCCAAGGATATTAATACAACCCCAGAAAATTCTCCTGTCTTCCTCAATCAAAATCATTGTATCTCTGTGACAGAAGTATGTTCATTTTTAAATTTCTAAAATAGAAATTATAAATTGCCTGCTGCTGCTGCTGCTAAGTCTCTTCAGTCGTGTCCGACTCTGTGCGACCCCAAAGACGGCCCACCAGGTTCCCCCGTCCCTAGGATTCTCCAGGCAAGAACATTGGAGTGGGTTGCCATTTCCTTCTCCAATGCATGAAAGTGAAAAGTGAAAGTGAAGTCGCTCAGTTGTGTCCGACCCTCAGCGACCCCATGGACTGCAGCCTACCAGGCTCCTCCATGGGATCTTCCAGGCAGGAGTACTGGAGTAGGGTGCCATTGCCTTCTAGTTTACCTCAAAAGGTAGTATAAGAACAAAAGTATCTAGTACCTGAAAGTTACATAAGTTGGAGCTCCCTATTGTTTTCTCGTAGTAATGTATAATTTTTACAACTATAATAATTCTGCAAATAAATATTAACATAAATTTCTAATGACAAATGACCAAAATAGTCTATAAAAGCATTCCTTATACTTGAATCAAAAATAATTAACACATTAATAAAGCTCTGTGATTAAAAAAATTGTCAGAATATTCAGCCCTTTCTATCAAGTTCACTATTTTTATACTGAAACAGATAAATGATTAAAAAATTAAGTGTAGTTTGGGTGCCCTCTAAAATAAGTTTTAACCAGTAAAATCCTCAAAACTAAAAGCTTTCAGATAACATTTTAATTAAATACACTGTTTGAAAACTTCAAATATATCATGGAGCAAAAGCAATCATATTGAATTCAAGGGAATTTCAAAAGTAATCACCTTTGGAAAATTAGAACACAAGATATCTTATGAGAATTCAGAGACACAAACTGTCTTTGAATGAAAGAAGAGGCTGTTCCCTTCAGTTAAGCCTTCAATTAAAGTATGCTTTTCCATTTATTAACTTCAGAATCTAGAATGATTCTGTGCATCTGATATGTTTTGATGAACTGCATGAAAAATGCCAGTAATTATTAAATTTTCAAGATCTTGTTGACATTTCTGATTTTACTCCTATGTCATTTACTCACATAGCTCATAACACCGGATATGAATTTTAAAGCGGTGCAGGCCAGGCAAGGTCAGAGACTTACTGATGAGATTTCAGCAAAAAAGGAGAAGCCAATATTTCTTCAAGATAAATAGGACTAAATACACAATCCAAAGACATAGCTTCTTTTTCTTTTTTAAATTATGCCATATACCAAAATTTCTTACAATTTCTGAAAACATATTTCAATATTCTTTCTTCCTGATTTTCAAAGTAATCAAAGTAATACTTGCCTCTGAGACTATTAAAATCATCCTTTGTAAATATCCACTAACAGTTTATTCTAAATTAGAAAGAGAAACATTTACAAAAAGTCAAAACTCTTCTATAGTATTTTAAAAGAAGGTATGTATATTATATGACATCAATATGAAAAAAGGATACTTGGATTTACTTTATGTGTCAATTTTATGTTTGTTCCAGCATAAAATAGATGAAGACATTAATGAATGTGACTTCAATGAAAAAAAAAAGAGCAAAAGAAATAAGAAAATGAAGATTCTCATGCAAAATCAGTATTTTACTAACTCCTGTGGAGTTAGATCTTGGCTCGCAAGTAATATGAGTCAAAATTAAGTCAAATGAAAACACTAGAAATTTTATCTATTACTGTACTTATAAAGTTTAGAATTAGAATTTATATGAAACTTGACTCCATTTTTTACCAGTGATGTGGACTTTCATTAAAGACTCAGTTTGAGTTTCCTCTTCAAAAATTTTTAACAAAGTTACAGTAATAAAATGAGACACTATAATTTACTGGTATATAATTTACTAGACTGGTGAATTAGGTTCTAATGATTTTAGGTTCTAATTACCTAGGGAAAATGCATTTTTCACTTATTTATTCAATATCACTTCATTGAAAAGTTAATCAAAGTTATTTTGCTTTTCTATTCCCTGGATAACCTACTCCTAAAGAGATACCTTTCTCCTCTCTATTTTCAGCCTTTTAATAGTTTAACAACAACAAATCTCTCTACTATAAGCAAGGCAAGCAGAACAGGTTGGTGGGGAAGCAAGTTGAAAAGCAATATGAAAAATCCCATTTGGATTATTTCATTAGTTTGTGTTTGCATTTAAATACATATTTTATAAGACTATGCCCCAAACTGTTAGTCATGATTAGCTTTGGGAGGTGTTATTGTTTGAGACCTTTATTTTCTATTTTAAACATGCATGCAATATTAACATTTCTTCTACTGTGGTAACACAGCTTTTAGAAAAAGAAATTTTTTTTTTTTAAATGTGTGAGGTTGCTGTAGCCCAGAGTAGGCTGCTCCAAGATATACCTCAGTAGCATATTGATTATTCTGAATTAAGAGTTATGTGAGAAATAGCCAATGGAAAATAAAGTATAAAAAAATACAACCATGTCTCTCTTACCCTCTAAAAGTAGGAAATACATCTTCCACATGAAGGTATGCACTCCTATCAGCAGAGGTAAGGAATTCAAAGCTAAGCGAGCTGTACAAACATATGTTGTTACTTCGTTAGTCAGCTACCCCAAGCACAAGCTGCCTTGTCTTATCTCTTCACATGTTGTTTGTTTGTCTAAAAATGATATGTAATTGGCCTGCTTTGGACACTGTGAGGGTACCATTTTTATGATTTGGTCTGCTCTGATCTGTCGTCTCTGACTCTGCAGCCTCATGGACTATATCCTGCCAGGCTCCTCTGCCCCTGGGATTCTCCAGCAAGAATACTGGAGTGGCTTCCCATTTCCCACTCCAGGTGATCTTCCCAACCCAGGCATCAAACTCGTGTCCCCTGTGTCTCCTGCATTGGCAGGCAGATTCTTTACCACTGGCACCACTCATACGTGCAAACTGATTTTAAATTAATCTATTAATCTGTCTTCTGTCAATTTTAGACCAGCCAAAAAAACTCAAGAAGAACTGGGGAAGAGGGAGATCTCTCTCTCCCTGGACAAAGTTCTATTACCCTTCCTCAAGAATTTAATGGAAAGTTTGAGAATATCTGGATAATCACTATTGGCAACAAAACAGAAACATGATCATGAAAGTCTGCTAACAAATTAAAAACACTCAAGCTGGCCTCATGTTTGTTCAACACAGTAATATAGACCAGACAACAGTGACATGATGACCACAGAGTATCAACATAAAAATGCTTTGACTCAGAAATTGTATATCCAACCAGTTTGTTCTTCTAAAGTGAATTCACAAGAAAGATATAATTTTAGAGTAATAAGATTATTATTTTGCTGACATACCCAAAAATCAACAGGTGATAATTATGTCTAATAAAGTGGATGAAACATTATTTTTAAAAAAACGAGAAACACAACCATACAGCTCAGTATTATCTGATAATTGTTGTCATAAGTTGTAAAATTTAATTGCAAACATCAAAAATATTCTTGAAAAAAGAATGCAGCAAAGTAAAAACAAAAAAATATAAAAATCCAACCTGGATCCTAGTAATTTCTAAAAGGACTTAGAATCAATACAGCTAAGTTGTAAAGAAATGAAATTATGTAACTACTTACACATACCATATTGTTCCTATCATACAGCAAAATCATATGTTCAATATTTTTAAAGAAATGACATGATGAAAACATGTACTTTTTAAAATATTAAAAAGGTGAAACAAAACAAATGAATAAAATAAAACAGAAGATGAGATTTATATTATGAGATTAGTCAGGCATGCACTTAAAAATTCCCTTTTAATCAACAATCTCAGAGTGAATCCAGAAAACAAAAGCTAATTTCTTGTATTCGTCCTGTACTTAATTCTTTCGTCTAAACAAACTTTAGTCTTCCCTGTAGCTCCAACAGGAAAGAATCTGCCTGCAATGCAGGAGACCCGGGTTTGATCCCCAGTTCGGGAAAATCCTCTGGAGACGAGAATGGCAATGCGCTCCAGTATTCTTGCCTGGAGAATCCCATGGACAGAGGAGCCTGGTGGGCTACAGTCTGTGGGATCGCAAAGAGTTGGACACAACTGATTGACTAACACTACTACTAAATAAACTTCATTTGTAATTAGTCATAACAGCAAACATTTATATAATGCTTACTTTGAGTTTGGCACTACTGTGGAAACTCAAGTATATTAACTTACTTTATTCTCAAATGAACTTTTGGGCTAGTAATTTTATCCCCATTTTACAGGTGCAAAAAATGCTTGCCCAGAAAGTTAATAAATTTGCCCAAGGAAATACTGCTAAAATTTAGGTTTGAAATTTAACTTAATCTAGGCTGTCTGCATCCAGAATCCAGGCAATTATGTGTACACTCTGGACACTCAATACATTTTACAGTGTTTTTAGTTAAGGGGACTATTAGAAACACACTTTTAAAAATCTCAAGTGGTTCTTTCTCCTTACCATTTACTTATGTGAAAGGCAGATACAAGCAGGAAGGGTAGGAACCGGTTAGAAAAGGATAACATGTAAAACCAGAGTTGTGACTGGGCAAAGACTCTGCTTTCTGGGTCACAGCTCATCTTCTATGCGATTACGTTGCCCTCAGGAGAATTCCTAGTTAGAACTGTCAGGCTCTGCCCTTATTAGCACATAGGGTGTCCAAGGAATATCACTGCCATAAGCTTCCTCTCCTGTATCTTCCTACAAACGTACTCCCCTCCTTTCCTTGCAGTGAAGCCTTCTCACTCAATTTGAAGTTTTTCTTTTTCTTTAGAGTATCATTTATTCCTTTACCCAACCCTTTTCTACCTTGAGTTCACAGTAAACTAAGAGGGAGGTATTTTCACATCGTAGGGTAAGGCAGAGATCAGAGAGCGAGAAAGATAAGTAAAACACAGTAAGTTGTGGTAAGAACTGGAGAGTCTACAATGCACATTGCTCTTTCTTTACCAGTTTGGTGTCCTTGTAAAAATATTTGTGTGCACTAATACTACATAGTTTTAATTTTTTATAAATGCATGTATTACTTGGAAGTTATTGATACCAACTGGAAAGGCAGAATTATTTGTTAAAAGAGGAGGACACCACCATGGCTACAGGCTCTCCTGCAATTATTCACATAGTGAGGCCCGATGACAATATACTGCTCATGGAAATTAGGTTTCTTCTTTTGCATAAATCAGAGTTTATCATAGACTCTTAAATAACATGTAAATAAGAGCATCAAGTTTGCTCCCCCTTTTTTTTTTTTTTTTTCAAAAATAAGATACATAAGATAGATTAAGAACATGGTATTCCAAGAGTTGTTCACATCCTTTTACTTACAGCCCTCATAGATGTCAGTGGGAATATGAACGGCTGCATGCTGATAGGATATTTGTCGCCCAAAATTAGCATCATCGATAAAAACAGGTTTTATCCTCTGGCTGCCTGGTTCACTATCATTCTTTTCTGGCTATAAAGAAAAGACAGACAATAAAGAGAATATTACAATGTATCCTAACACAGATAGTCTCACATTCACTTCTTCATTTGCCAAATGCATATTCTTGTAAGAATATTTTAAAATATTCCCATGATAATATCAGACACCACAAATTTCCATTCAGCCACTAACATTCACATTGTATCTTTATGATAGGATTCACATTATAACCTAACTTCTCTCCTAGTTTCCTCAACATTGGAGTCACCCAGGAACATCCTGAGAGGACCAGAGCTTTCCCATGTACAGCACTTATTAAAATGTACACTTAAAGAATAGAATACAACCAAATTAAAAGTTCCCCCTTGAAATAAATTCACCACTTATGCTACAACTTTATATAATTCTTAATTTGACAACTAATCTTACACATGAACACAAAAAATAATAGCAATGAAGGATTATTTTGGCATAGTCCCTTGATTTTTGCATGCTTTCCATGTGTATCAATTTTTGCTTTAAAAAAGGAAAGTACAAATGCTCAGAAAGAAGAGATCCATTGTAACTCTAAGTACAAATGAATCCTAACTTCAACCAAGTTGTCTCCTGAGGTAGGAGCAAAGATTCAATCAATATTGATTCAAGAAAATCCCACAGAGTTTAAGGTTGAAGATTAATTTTCTACCTATTTGAACTATGCTTCTGATTATTAAATTACCCTGGCAAGGTAATTCAGTTTCTCCTCTGGCAAGTAACTAACAATCTCACTCATTTATCCAAAATGCATATCTGTAAATGTATTCCACTTTCCTAAGGTAATTTCCACAAAACAAAACTGAAAAAAGAACTGCAACATTTGACTATTTTACAGCATACTGCAGTAATACAACTGATAAACAAGAGAAAGAACTTAAGTGGACAATCTCATAAGGGTGGTACGATGTGGCAAAAACAAACTTTACAAAGAAGTGATAGTGTCCAGCTTTCTAGATGGCTCTGAGAATTTGGACAACCAGATAACCCATTAGTATCCCAAGATATTTTAATTCTCTCACACACACACACACACATATACACACTTCCTTGTTTCCCTAGGAAAGTTGCAACATGGGAAAGATTATTTAGACACAAATATTAGCAAAAGGGCTTTAAAAAAATCAATGATTTCTAAAGCTGCAAGTCCAACTCATTATTATGTAATGAAATCAATTTAACAGGTCATGACCAAATTATTTTTCAAATGAAACAATGTTGAAGAAGACATGAAAATATACTCTCTATAATAAGGAGAAGGACTATATTTGGCAACTGTGGTTTAGTTAGATATGATTCTGTGTGTACGTGTGCACATCTGGGTATATGTCATTCGGACTGTAAAATTTGTCATCGATAAGCAGAGTTAAAGAAGGATCATTATTTTTAATCCATGTGAAAGCAACAAAGATATAAGTGCCCCTCTAGTAACAAACTGAATATACAAAATAATGAAACAGCAGTGCTGAAAGTCTAAAATTTGACAAAAAGCCTACATGCAGAAATTACTAACTCATATTATTTTCTAAAGCAAAGGTTAGGTGTGTGTAGTGTTAAGGATAAGAAGAAAGAAAGAATGATAAGGCAAAGAAGCACCACAGAACAAAACACTTAACCTAACACATCTACCATGATTCCAACTGTTAATAAAGAAAAGAATAAAAATAATAACTGGGACTTGGTCCTGGATTCAGTCATGAATTTTCTTATAATTTAAAATTCATCCTCTATTCTATGATTCTCTATGGGCACAATTGACTTGAATAAGAGGAGGGAAAATTAAAATAAACTACTTCCATTAATAATATGAATGTAAAGCAGGTCTCACCAAATAAATGATGTCATTATGCTTCTCCACTGCAAACATTCTAAATTAGTAAAAAGCCTCAATATTTATTTTAAAGCAGAGGCTTCTAACAGTTTAGTCCTTGAAGAAGCAGTATCACCAACCACTGAAGCATTTTAGAATGCAAGTCAGAGGTTCCACCCTAGGCCCAGTCAATCAGAAATGTCAGGAAAATGTCAGTCGCTCAATCGTGCCTGACTCTTTGCGACCCCATGGACTGCAGCCCACAAGGCTCCTCAGTCCATGAGATTTTCCAGGCAAGGATACTGGAGTGGGTTGCCATTTCCTTCTCCAGGGGATCTTCCCAACCTAGTGATCGAACCCAGGTCTCCTGCATTGCAGGCAGATTCCTTACTGACTGAGCTACAAGAGAAGCCCCAATGTCAGGAAGGGGACCAGCAATTCAGTAATTCAACAAACCCTCCAGGTGATCGTGATACACATTAAAACTGCAAGTTCACTGCTTTAAAATATCAATAGTTTAAATTAGACACACAATTTTTTTTCATTAAAAAATTAGAATTGACTAGTAATAAGCATATTAACGGATGTCTCAATTTTTCTACCCTCCACAGGGCAGAATCACTGTTTTATTATTACTGAATAACAGACGCATGCACATAGCAATATGGCCAGTAATATTTGTCAAAGGATATTTGAAAAGCAAACAGTCCCTGCAGATTCTATAAGGGTTGGCTGCAACTTAAAATAAGTTGAGGTAGTAATACTCTTCTACTCTTCCATTAAGGAAATAACAAAGCACATTGGCACATCAAAACTCTGAGATAAGCTCCACTAAAGAAAATAATATTTACCCTCAGTGTTCTCAAGCTCATGTGATGCTGATTGTTTGTTTTTTTTCATATAAAACCTATTACAAACCACATACTTACAAAAAACCATGGAAAGGCTTGGTACTCTTGCCTGGAAAATCCCATGGACAGAGGGGCCTGGTAGGCTGCAGTCCATGGGGTTGCGAAGAGTAGGACACGACTGAGCAACTTCACTTTCACTTTTCACTTTCATGCATTGGAGAAGGAAATGGCAACCCACTCCAGTGTTCTTGCCTGGAGAATCCCAGGGACGGGGGAGCCTGGTGAGCTGCTGTCTATGGGGTCGCACAGAGTCAGACATGACGGAAGCGACTTAGCAGCAGCAGTGAAGGGGTTAAATGAATGGGTTCTTGTGTACCAAAACAAGTTTTTCAAAAACCAAAGACTATAGACTTATATAAAATTCTACAATGTCTATATGTGTATATTTTAAAACTTCCACCTCCAAATACATCCTTTTCTTTTTTACAACTACTTAATAGATATTATTTACAATAGGGCCTTGCCACTTTCTCAATATAGATATTTTTGATTCTTGAAATTTTTTGTCACTGTTGTATTCCCAATATCAAATAAAATTTTGGATACATAATGTGCCTCTAGGCATATTATCACCTAATGAAAATAATAATCATAGATGTATGATATTTACAGTAGACTTTCATAGAGACACCAAGACTAAAAGGCTGCTCTATGCTGACATGTTGTTATCAGCTCTATGGATTAAAGATAAGACTGGCTCTGTAACCACTATTCACCACTGGAATCTAAGCATTAAGGCTGGTTACCAGTTCTGACTGATATACAGGAAAGCCTCCCTTTCAGTAAATCACTTGCATCAATAAGCTGTGGGGATTCATCAGGGCAGCTGCAGCTGCCCATGCCCAGTTAATGAATAATGAATAGAGAGAAAAAGATGCTGAGCCTTCAGCCAGGTATAATTTTTCTGGTCAGGGTGTTAGGTCACGCTGAACTGTAAACAATGAATTCAGTTATGATGCAATATGAACACCGTCCAGTCTCCTGAGTTAATTGGTTTAAGCTGCTGTTTTTCTCCTTGAGGACGCTAGGAGTCAAAGATGCACTGAGTAAATGAATAGAACTGAACTGGAAATATGAGTTGGATGACACTGAATATATGACACTAAAATGATACTAAGGATTTTGATATAATATTTGTACATATGCTCTATTGAATCCCAACAACAAGAAAACAAAACAAAACAAAAATTATAAAGAAATGAATAGCATATTATCCCCAGAAAAAAAAAAAGAGTTCAGCTAATCACGTCTGATGAACAAATAAAAGTTTTCTTCTAAATTCAGAAGATTTCTCCAGGTCGTCAAGTAGTTAAAATTTTTAACTCCTTAGATTTACTCTATGGAAAAACTATAAAATGGATTCCTCAGAGGCAATTTACTCAATATATTAAGAAAAGAATGTTTCACAGTTAATATAAAAGATACAATAACATTAGTGGTCAGAAGAAACTTGAATGAATAATTCTATTTCTTAAAATTAGATGCACTGTTAAGTCTCCATGTGTTCTTCTACTACAATTATGATAAATAAAATAGAAGAAACAGTCTGGAATAACCTGACTTTGGTGGCAGGGAAAACAGTAAGCAACTGAAACTGTACAATAACACAGGGGAAAAGTTTAAAAACACATAGGGGATATTAAAGCAAAAAATACATACATTTTATAAATATGATGAAATGATTCAAAGATAAATACAAATATGAAACATAACATTGAACTAAACTGTCAAAAAGGGATAGTGATCACTGTAGTAACTTGCATATTAAAATTTAAAAGCAAAAATAGGCATTTTCAAATAAAATATAAAGAGGATGAGATGGCTGGATGGCATCACTGACTCGATGGACGTGAGTCTGGGTGAACTCCGGGAGTTGGTGATGGACAGGGAGGCCTGGTGTGCTGCGGTTCATGGGGTCGCAAAGAGTCGGACACGACTGTGAGACTGATCTGATCTGATACTGAGGTTGCTGATGAAAATTACAATGATAACGTTTTGTGCTTAGTCGCTCAGTCATGTCCGACTCTTTATGACCCCAAGACTGTAGCCCATTAGGCTCCTCTGTCCAAGGGAATTCTGGCAAGAATACTGGAGTGGGTTGCCAAGCCCTCCTCCAGGGGATCTTCCCAACCCAAGGATCAAGCCCAGGTCTCCCGCAGTGCAGGTGGATTCTTTACCATCTGAGCTGCTAGGGAAACCGATAACATTAAGTAGGAATACAGGATCTGAGGATATTCTCAAAATGAAACTGATGAATTTTTATTGATAGTTTGCACGCTGGATGAATGCTTGTGACTCACCCATCCAGGACCTAGCCCACAGTGAGCATGAAGGCCATCACAACCATGGTACAGGAAAGTGTTATGAAAAGAGCTGGAAGCTGATGTAAACTCCGTGAGCAGTATAAATTTGCAAATTATCAGCATTAGAAAGGAATGTAATACTCTAAAACATATACATATCTATTCTATATATAAATATGTAACCTAAATGTTAGGGAGTGACAGAGAGGGTATTTTCTCTACTAAGGGACTGTGAAATGGTTTCTTACATATGAAAAGCACTGTGTGATTTCAAATAGTCTAAAAGTTCAATATAGCACTCCCACTGGAAAGCACGTAGTGGTATATAATGCAGGCCAATCTATTTCTTAAAAAATTAAAAGCAAATTTTTATATTGTGAAGATTATGACAGACAAACATACTTAAAAAAAAAATACTTTCAGGGCAAAATAAGTTTAAAAAAATTGGTAGGGTAGACCAGATGTTATCCTTGACATCTGAGGCAAAGACTAACACCTTACAACTAATGTACACAGAGCCCAGACTCCAGGAAACCAAAACCCTACCATATTTATAAAGAAATGAAAACCTCTCAATGGCTCACAGACTCCAAACGACCTACTTCTGGCCTGACTCTTCATCCACGTCCCCTGCCCTGTCCTCCTTGATCATCGTGTTCTTGCTGCCCTGGCCTGTTTTCCTGCTCCTCACACACATCATGCTCCTCCTGGTTTAAGGTCCTTGTGCTTGTTGTTCCCATTGCCTGGTATGCTGTTTCCTGGTCTTTTTTAATAGTATCAGATTATTCTTCGGATCTCAGCTGAAAAATACTCTTTTGGAGATTTTCCCATCTAAATTACTGCCCATAGAATCATGGAAATATTACATCACATTTATCACCTTAAGAGCAATGTAGATGTGACTGACTTTACGGAATTTCACATTAAGATTTGTCAAAGATTCATTAATGCAAAATTTAAGTCATATCCTAAGATATAACCTCAGGCTATATCTTAACATGGACAGAATTTGGACAGATGGATAGATGGCAAGACAACCCTTTCAAGATAAAGAGTATAAAATAATAGTTGTGTATAAAATGTCAAAAAAAGGATAAAGAGTGGTTACATAACTGCTTTGGTGCAGTTGCCTCTATTTCCATTCTGTCTTACATAGATTGTACCAAATTTGACTTTAGAAGCAATAATTCTACCACATTTTATTTTCAGATATCTTTTAAAAATCAAATTTGCAACAAAGCTCATTCAATGATCAGAATTCTCTGAATTAAAATCAGAAATTTGTCATCAACAAATTGATATTCGAAATGGTGTTTAAGGACTTATGGATGTGTAAGAATGTTCAGTTCAGTTTGGTTCAGGCGCTCAGTCATGTCCAACTCTTTCCAACGTCATGGACTTCAGCGCGCCAGGCTTCCCTGTCCATCACCAACTCCCAGAGCTTACTCAAACTCATGTCCTTTGATTCAGTGATGCCATCCAACCATCTCACCCTCTGTCATCCCCTTCTCTTCCTGCCTTCAATCTTTTCCAGCATCAGGGTCTTTTCAAATGAGTCAGTTCTTCGCATCAGGTGGCCAGAGTACTGGAGCCTCAGCTTCAGCATCAGTCCTTCCAATGAATATTCAGGACTGATCTCCTTTAGGATGGACTGGTTGGATCTCCTTGCAGTCCAAGGGACTCTCACAAGTCTTCTCCAACACCACAGTTCAAAAGCATCAATTCTTGGACGCTTAGCTTTCTTTATAGTCCAACTCTCACATCCATACATGACTACTGGAGAAACCATAGCTTTGACTGGATGGTGGACTTTTATTGGCAATGTGTCTGCTTTTTAATACGTTGTCTAGGTTGGTCACAGATTTTCTTCCAAGGAGCAAGCGCCTTTTAAGAATGTCACCAGCCATTTCATCTGTCCCACGTTTGCTGTCTCACTACACGAAAATATAATCACCACGAGGGCCAGAGAACTCATTGACATTGTTCAGTTGTGGCCCTAGCACCTGGCAAATTGTTTAGAACTGTATCTGCTTGCCCTATTTATACTATTTGTTCAGTGAATAAATCAACTTGAATCTATATTTCTTACTCCCCAAATTCATGCTTTTTCTACTTCCATCTGAAGAAAGAACAAACACTGGAAGCAGCCCAGTAAATTGACAGACAGCACCTAAGTCAGGAATTCAGCTTCTCATTCTCATTCCAATTCTTTGTGTTCTTGCTATGGCTCCTCAGGGTTTTTTGTTGGTGTGGGGTTTTTGTTGGTGTTTTTTTGTTTCTCTTTTTAAAGAAACAGGGGAAAATAAGATTTGTAAGGCTATTTCTGGCTCTGAAAATTATAATTCTGAAATCTATGAACTTTAACTTAAAGTGAATTGTTTCCAACCTTTCTTTTCCTAAATGTCATGTAACTAAAAAAACATGTAAATGATGGAAGGTGGGTATAAATAAGCATTTACCAAAGGAGTCTCTTGGTTTCCAAACCCCTTGGTCCTGAGAATTTTCATTTTATTTTATGATAATGCATTCACAACATAGTATAGATATCAATCAGTCAAAAAGACATTGTGTAGGTGAACATAGCTTAGAACATTAGCTGGGCTTTTCACTTCAATTTCACAAGTAGAATTACTTCAATTACTTCTCTCAAGTGACAACCAAGACTTTTTCTCTGTGAAGAACTTAAATAAAACTTAATATACCATGTGTCCATGGTCCCCAAAAGAATTCATAGGAAGGGTGGAAAAAAACATTCGAACTTACAGTTACACCCATTTCGAGTAAATAAGATAAGAAAAATTAAATTTTATTAATATTTACTAAATGGAGTGACATTAGCACTCCATCTACTCTGGCCTTACTAAATGTATGTGAGTTGGTCTCAAGTCATCAGTCACCCTCCAGGTACAACAGGAGAAAGGAGAGCTTACTTCCTACAAAGTCACTTTCAGTGCACACTTTATGTGTTAATCACATCACAACAAACTGTGGAAAATTCTTCAAGAGCTGGGAATACCAGACCACATGATCTGCCTCTTGAGAAATCTGTATGAAGGTCAGGAAGCAACAGTTAATACTGGACATGGAACAACAGACTGGTTCCAAATAGGAAAAGGAGTACGTCAAGGCTGTATATTGTCACCCTGCTTGTTGAACTTCTATGCTGAGTACATCATGAGAAACGCTGGGCAGGATGAAGCACAAGCTGGAATCAAGATGCTGGGAGAAATATCAATAACCTCAGATATACAGATGATATCACCTTTATGGCAGAAAGTGAAGAAGAACTAAAGAGCCTCTGGATGAAAGTGAAAGTGGAGAGTGAAAAAGTTGGCTTAAAGCTCAACATTCAGAAAACAAAGATCATGGCATGTGGTCCCATCACTTCATGGCAAATAGATGGGGAAACAGTAGAAAAGGTGACATTTTATTTTGGGGGGTTAAAATCACTGCAGATGGTGACTGTAGCCATGAAATTAAAAGATGCTTACTCCTTGGAAGAAAAGTTATGACTAACCTAGACAGCATAATTAAAAGCAGAGATATTACTTTGCCAACAAAAGTCCATCTAGTCAAGGCTATGGGAGAAGGCAATGGCAACCCACTCCAGTACTCTTGCCTGGAAAATCCCATGGACGGAGGAGCCTGGTAGGCTACAGTCCATGGGGTCTCAAAGAGTTGGACACGAGTGAGCGACTTCACTTTTGCTTTTCACTTTCATGCATTGGAGAAGGAAATGGCAACCCACTCCAGTGTTCTTGCCTGGAGAATCCCAGGGACAGGGGAGCCTGGTGGGCTGCGGTCTATGGGGTCACACAGAGTCGGACATGACTGAAGTGACTTAGCAACAGCAGCAGCAGTCAAGGCTATGGTTTTCCCAGTAGTCATTTATGGATGTGAGAGTTGGACTACAAAGAAAGCTGAGCACCGAAGAAATGATGCTTTTGAACTGTGGCATTGGAGAAGACTCTTGAGAGTCCCTTGGATGGCAAGGAGATCCAACCAGTCCATCCTAAAGGAGATCAGTCCTGAATATTCATTGGAAGCACTATGTTGAAGCTGAAACTCCAATACTTTGGCCTCCTGATGCAAAGAACTGACTCATTTGAAAAGACCCTGATGCTGGGAAAGATTGAAGGCAGGAGGAAAAGGGGACGACAGAGGATGAGATGGTTGGATAGCATCATCAAATCAAAGGACATGAGTTTGAGTAAGCTCCGGGAGTTGGTCATGGACAGGGAGGCCTGGCGTGCTGCAGTCCGTGGGGTAGCAACAAGTCGGACATGACTGACTGAATTGAACTGATGTGTAAATTTACTTACTATTTTCTTAGCTACAACGTACTCCATATGTGCTACCAGCTGTAATTAATAATGACTGAAGTTGAAATTCTAGTAATGGAAGTTGCACTGAACAAAAAGGGAATGACAGAGATGATGCTTCCATTGCCAGCACTAGCTCTTCTTACTGTGCTTCATTACCAGATAGAAAAGTGATTCAATTAATTCAACCAGTAAACTAGTCAAAAAAGCTAACATTATCAAGAAGATTATTATAAATATGGGTTTAGATTTCTTAGTACTATATTGGTAACAAATCCCTGTGTTCATATGGCCTGCTGAGGCATTTCCAGTGGTAATATAAAGTCATCATAATCAAAGGCATTTAGCAAGTAAGTATCTAGATAAAACTTTTTGCTTTTTTCTGGCAATTCCTACTGTGAAATGCCACTTAAACCAACACTTCATAAAACTTCAGTTATCTTAAAAATTTGGAAATCGCTTGGGAGGTTTCTCAGCATATCATTTCAGGTGTGTTTGTGTGTGTGTGTTTACATATAATTTATAAGTAAATAGGTGATCTTTTTAAACTGATACGTATATGCAAGCAAGAAAAGGTTGAAGATATCATTCAAAGCAATCCGGTCCCCATAATTATTTACCCAATGTTGTACATAGGGTGAATAGATAATGTCTACATAATACCACCAAATTTTCCAAACTTAATTCAGTGAGTTCTAAATAAATACACCATACACTACCTTCTGTAAAGGAAGAATATGACATGTGGAATCTGAAAGAGAATTATGCATGCCACCACTCCAAAGCAACTTAGGACCAATGTTTTAAGTATCCGTGCAAAACCAGCACATGCACAAATGTACAAAGCCTTACAAAAATATTAAACCAGACTCAATTTTTGGAAGAAGGCACCAAAAACACATGGCACTATTCCTACAAGAAATAGAATCTGAAATAATCTTCCTTATTATCAGTCTTAACAGTTCCCCCTCCCTTGAATTCTAATAAGGCTATATTTCACACAAAGGTGCATGCATTAATTTTAAGGTGTTCATGGAAAATATCACTGGGAAGGATGGATCAGATCAGTGAAGATTTCTGATTTAAAGTCTAACCATCTTTTTTAATCACAGAGATTTTATTTTACCTACTTGCAAGTCACTGTTAATAACAGTCAAGGATGAAGCTGGCTGGATAAATAGAAGCCATATACATCAAAATTAAATATGGAAAGAATGATGGATAGGTATAATACATTAAAATTTTAAATCAAAACCATCTTCAAAAATTTTAATTGAAAATCTTGATTTATAACAGCTCCATCACAGGGTCCTTCCTGTGCACCGCGGATGCCCGTGGCATATGCAGGGCAGCACAGCACAGTGACGTGGCTCCTGCTGTGGGTCACTCTGACTGCACTTCATTCAATTCTCTGCTCTTCCAAATACACATATGTGATAGGGGACAAGTCACTTCAGCTCACTAAATTTTACTGGACTTTTCTGAAAATTATTTAAATAATAGTATGTGCCACAAAAGATGAGTGTGAATGATAACATTACCTACAAAGCATTTATTTCCTAGTTTAGAGTAAGTATGTGCATGCATGTTGTCACTTCAGTCATGCCCACTCTTTGCAACCCTATGGACTGTAGACCACCAGGCTGTTCTGTCCATGGGATTCTCAAGACAAGAATACTAGAGAGAGGTGCCATGCCTTCCCCCAGGGGATCTTCCCAACCCAGGGATGAAACTCAGTTTCTTATGCGTCTTACACTTGCAGGCGGATTCTTTACCACTAGCACCACTTGGGAAGTCCATTAAGCTAACATATGTTTGAGTGACTATTATTTTATATATATTATATAATACAATTATAACTATTATTATAATCTAATCCAAACAAACAGCATTGAAAATATTCAAACCATTTATTTTGGATTCACACAGAAAAAAGGCAACTCTGATTATACCATTTATTTTACTAAAGCAATTAATATTCTATCTCTATACTATCTCCTATGAGGATTCAACAATAATCATTAGCAGAGCCTCAAATAAAGGCCACATACTATCAGATAATTTTAAAAAAAGAGAGAGAGAAACGTAGACTTTGATTCCTTCTTTAATAATTAGAACATATTCCATCACTGTTTGATACATACTGCTTTTGATTCATTCTAGAAGCAGACTGGTATTTCTATAAAATAAAATGAATGATTGGCCTTTTAAAAAGACATTTAGAAAGAACATTAGGTTGGGATTAATTTTAATGTAGACAAGGCCAGTAAGAAAATAAATAGCAACATAAATATGCAAGGGAATTCAGCAGACTAGCCAAATGTCCCAGATAGGTCACATTTTTAATGTAATCAATAAAATAAAATGTAGCAAATAAATCAACCTAATTTATTGACATGGGAATTCTGGGTTGAATTTATTTCATTTGGATTTCAGTCCAAAACATAGATCTTCGAATTAGGTTAATAAGGGTTTGCAATGATCTGCTTTCTCTTTGCTTGCTTTGGGATTTAAGAAAATAGTGCTGCATGCTAGCACAACTCAAACCTTCTGCAGAATCTACTTCACTAAACCTTTAGGAAAGTTAAGGATTTACTGGGACAGATGTCTCTAAGAACCTAAATAAACTTCAAAACTAAGGAGAGGGCAGTTCCTCATTGGTATAGTGGTATCTCACCCATCAAAACTAAGGAGAACCTGAATGTGGAATTTCATAACTAATTGTTGCATGGTTAGCTATTTTCCATTTTATTTAGACATTTAATTATCTTTTCTAATCGGGATACATACCACTCACAAGGACTTTACAACAAATTTCTGCATTGCAGTCACATGCATTTCTAAATGTGTTTTAGAGGACTCTATTTCAATTTTTATTTTGTTAAGCATTTTCTTAAGTTTTTCACACAAATATAAGGATATTCTTAACAATAAAATAACTCAAATTAGTACTCTTTAATTATTGTTAACACACCCACATGCATAAATGTGTCCCCATGTGGAACTAAAATTACTTCAAATCAATATTAAATGTATTGTAATAATATAATAATTATTCATTTTAAAAATTACACTCACTAATATTTCTAGATTGCCTACTGTAAGACAGGGAATGTTCTAAATGCTTTATATGCATTAACTAATTTAATTTTCACAGTAACTGTATGAGGTAGGGATCGCTATTACCTTTATTTATTTATTTATTTATTTATTTATTTTATTTTATTTTTAAACCTGAAACACTGTATTAGTTTTGCCAAACATCAAAACGAATCCGCCACAGGTATACATATGCTCCCTATCCTGAACCCTCCTCCCTCCTCCCTCCCCACACCATCCCTCTGGGTCGTCCCAGTGCACCAGCCCCAAGCATCCAGTATCGTGCATTGAACCTGGACTGGCAACTCGTTTCATACATGATATTACACATGTTTCAATGCTTTTTCAAGCCAAGAGGGAAAAACAGAGAGGTTAGGTGACTGCCAAATCACCAGGCTAGAAAATGGTACATCTGGAATTCAAATGCTTGCAGTCGAACTCTGGAATAAAATCTCTTAAGTATCATACTCTATTTCCTCCATATAACAATGTACTGATAATAATTACTGATAGTAATTACATGTATAATTACTGATAGTAATTATACATGTATGTATTGTTATTAATTGGGGAAAATAGTTTCATATGGAAGAATTTAGGAGTGAAATATCATATCTCTATTTTATCTGAAAATATTTACGCAAATACTAGATACAGCAACTATGGAGACTCGGTTTACTATTCTTTCTTTTTTATATTTAAAACACTTTTCCTGATAAAAAGTTAAAAATTAATCTTACATTAAAACATTCTATGCACATTCATGCTGTATTCTCTTTGAAAATGAAATTCAGCAATCTACTTTTATTAAATGCAAAATTAGACAAAATTTAGTTCAATGGACTAATAGGCTTGATTTCACATTTCATAAAGATTCATAAAAACTTAGTTTATCAGATCTCTTCAGTCTTAGAACCAAAATTTCTGATCTTATATTACTTGTAGTAACTGCCTACAAATATTCTAACTCTAATACTTATTCTCAACTTGAATCAGTTTTAGACACAGGGCAAAGCAGACCGTCTGTCTTTACTTAGTCCTCATGACTGAACCAGAGGCTAACGGGAAGAAGGAACACACGAGAGGAAAGGAAGGAACAAGGTCCACTCTGCTCCCATCTTCAAATGTCTATATTAAAAAAAATTAATTCAAAGACAGTCCATAGTCAAAGCCAGTCTTGCCAATCCTCTCTTAATCTTGTTTCCACCCAACCTTGAAGCAAAACAAACATTTTTTTTTTCTACCATGCTTGCAAAGGGTTTCCTATTTACTTTGTAAATACAGCACCACCTAAAAAGTAAACGATCTTCATGAATGCTATGTAAGCAACTGGGGAACTGAAGCACATAACCAACTATTCCATTTAATAGCATCATGTCAACAATTACTCTAAATCATTAAAGAGAGGAAATGAGTAAGACCCTTATCTCAAGACACAAAAATTTAATAAAGAAGATTATCCCTATATAAAAATACTTAAAAATACTATAGTGTATGGTATTAGACCATTAAAACCAAAAATGTGTAACAAGTTATTTAGGGTACTCAGAAGAAGGAAATACCATTTGCTATCTAGAAAAACCAAGGCAGGCTTCAAGAGTAGGTAGTATCTGAATTAGTTTTTAAAGAATACTTAGCACAAAAACTGTCGGATATTATAATCAGGTAATTAGAGGAGAGAATATGCTAATATAACTAGCACAAGGGACAGAAATGATTATCTTACACTTCTAGCATGGCTACATACCTTATGTAACTTATGTCCACCAGGAGAATTGTGGCTAACCACATAACCAAATAATTTAGCCCAGTAATACTTACATTTTGAAGTTCCAAAGCAAAAATCTGTGTGAATGACTACAGTCATAGTTTTTATATAATATTACACAATCCTAAGGGACATTACTTTTACCCTTATTTCAGTCACCACTTTAGCTAAATCTGGCTGTCACTAAGTTTTTATTTTTATACCCAGAAGGTGAATATAAATAGCACTGATCTAGAGTAGCATGGAGATTATAAAAGGCCCCTGAGGAACTGTCTTATATCAAAGTCCTTGAAAAGCTTACAACCTGACAGCTCTCCACAAACTAATTCAGATGTAGCTAATAGAAAGTTACACTCCAAAGAGATAACTGATCAGCTTTAAATGCTTGCTTTACCTTTAAGTGAGGCCATGTATCATCATTATAATGAATAAAACAAATAGATTACACTTGAATGTCATTCTTTATATTCAAATCTTAATTGGTGATGGACAAATAAAACAAACATGGAAGAAAGGAACAATTAGTCTTTAACTCAACATAAACTTAAGTTATGGGCTTTTACATATGATTTACTTCTATTATGAAAGCTACTTTTTCCTCATTTTCATCTACTTTTATTCTACACACCATACCCTGCCTTCAAGACCTTTCCTTAAATGTTGGTGTGCTGAGGATTCTATCCCTGTATTATGTTAAGGCAATTCTACATTATTTTTTATGTGTGTAGATGTGTGATATAGACAGAGAATAAAACAACAAGGAGAGTGGAATTGAGGCAAGCTGGAGAATGTATGACATCCAAAGGCAACAGCATATCAAAATATGTCTACAGTTAAATCTGGCCTACCTATTTTCTATAGCTTCACATTACTGGCAAGATTTCAGCCCCTTGGTTTCAAAATTCACTCATAGGTTAAATATATAACTATTCCAGAAAATAGAAAATGTATTTAGATCTCAGATATTTATATCCCATTCAAACATATGAGGACAAATTTATTAATTGATAACACTATTTCAATATTTAGCATTCCAATTAGTTCCTGTGTTCATTAGCTATTAGATATTGATGTATGAGATTATAAATTCACATCATATAATCTCCAGTTGCCAATTTTTCATAATGAATATGGCTTTGTGGAATTTGAGCAATAAAAACATAAAACTAAATTGGTATATGCTAGTTTCTCAGTCGTGCCCGACTCTTTATGACCCATGGACTGCAGCCTGCCAGGTTCCTCTGTCTGTGGGCTTTTCAAGGCAAGAACCTAGAGTGGGTTGCCATTTCCTTCTCCAGGGGATCTTCCCAACCCAAAGATCAAACCTGGGTCTCCTGCACTGCAAGCAGATTGTTAACTGACTGAGCTACCAGGGAAGTCCTAAATTGGTATATAGAAATACAATTATGTAAAGTTTAAAAATAAAATAAAATTAAAAAAAAAAAGAAAAGTGAAATAAATAACAGTGAGGGTAAGCCAATTCAAATTAAAACAAAATGCCATTATGATTGTACTAACATTTGATAAATAAAAATATCATTACACATATAAAGTTGGAGTATAAGAACCAACTAAATCCAACCATATATTGCAAAATGTTTGGTGAGGGTGAATTAATTTCATCATCTCTATAAGTCCAACTTCATCTGATAAGCAATAATCTTAAGAAAAAAATGTATAACCACTAAAAGTCCTAAAGTGAATATCCAAGTTCAGTGTTTATACACTTCTTAACTGTCTTTCATTTTCTTAAAAAACTAGGCATAAAACCACCACAGACCCAGCAATCCCACTCCTAGGCATATACGCTGAGGAAGCCAAAATTGAAAGAGAAACATGTATCCCAGTGTTCACCGCAGCAGTGTTTACAATAGCTAGAACACGGAAGCAACCTAGAATGTCCATCGACAGATGAATGGATAAAGAAGTTGTGGTACATATACACAATGGAATATTACTCGGCCTTAAAGAGGAACACATTTGAGTCAGTTCTAATGAGGTGGATGAACTTAGAACCTATTATACAGAGTGAAGTGAGTCAGAAAGAGAAAGATAAATACCATATTCTAATGCATATATACAGAATCTAGAAAAATGGTACTGAAGAATTTATTTACAAGGCAACAATGGAGAAACAGCCACAGCGAACAGACTTACGGACATGGGGAGAGGGGAGGAGAGGGTGATGTATGTAAAGAGTAACATGGAAACTTAATTACCATGTATAAAATAGATAACCTACAGAAATTTGCTATATGGCTCAGGAAACTCAAACAGGGGCTGTGTATCAACCTAGAGGGGTAGGATGGGGAAGGAGATGGGAGGGAGGTTCAAAAGGGAGGGGATATATGTATACCTATGGCTGATTCATGTTGAGGTTTGACAGAAAACAGCAAAATTCTGTAAAGCAATTATCCTTCAATAAAAAATAAATTAATTAAAAAAAATAAAGACTATATATTTCTATTGCAGAAAACATTTTGGTCACAGTGATCAAAACATATGCATTAAGAACTAAATAATACTAAACATAGCACAAAATGTTATAATTGTTGTACTATAAATCAGAATTTTTTGCTTCATTCCAAGTTGAAGAATTTGACTATATTAATATGTTTACTGTGGTGTTGGAGAACACTCTTGAGGAGAGAGATCCTCCTCAAGAGCAAGGAGATCCAACCAGTCCACCCTAAAGGAGATCAGTCCTGGGTGTTCATTGGAAGGAATGATGCTGAAGCTGAAACTCCAATACTTTGGCCACTTCATCCAAAGAGATGACTCACTGGAAAAGACCCTGATGCTGGGAGGGATTGGGGGCAGGAGGAGAAGGGGACGACAGAGGATGAGATGGCTGGATGGCATCACCAACTCGATGGACGTGAGTTTGGGTAAACTCCGGGAGCTGGTGATGCACAGGGAGGCCTGAAGTGCTGTGATTCATGGGGTCGCAAAGAGTCGGACACGACTGAGCTACTGAACTGAACTGATAGAAGTCACTCAATTGAAGAGGTAGATGTGGGCACTAATTTCAATATGCCAGGAAGAGCAAATTGAAGTTAAGTATAGAAACTACTAATTAACTCCCAACTAGTATTCTCTCTATTCTCTCTTTGGTAACAGAACCTTATATTTTATTTGTCTACATGCTTATGGGGAGGTGGGAGGAGGATGGGGAATTACACTGCACATCTTCTGGCAACCAGGTAACACTAGTAATTAAGTAGTAGACAACAGGTACAGACAGATGTGTCTTCTGTAATTTCCAGAATATGACCTTCAGTGCCATCTGAGTCCTTTCTGATGTACAGAATGCAAATATCATTGTGGATTTTGCAGCATCCATTTTGGACCATAAAATAGAAAAGCTATTTTGAGGAAAGGAAAAATCATGAGAGAAAGATTTGCAGGGCCTGGATTATAGAGAGTTGCTCTATTAGGCCTTGCACACAGAAAGTGCCATTAGAGAGGAATAATCTTTTGTCTTGCTTTAGCATTTTCAGTTTAGCATATTACAGTCTCTCTATAATAGCTAAACCAATACACCAATCATAAAACACACTTCATTTTTCATTCACCATCTAAGGGTTTAAAAGAGCAATACTATTAACATATCTAAAGCACTTTAAACTACCCCAACAAAGTTATAATGAATTTTAAAATATATTATCTTACAATTCTTTACAAATTCTTAAAAATTTTATGTGAAATGGCCCAACTCCAGCAAACCTGATGAAGTTAGCAGGATTTCAAGAATACGTAAAACTACAATGAAATTTTTGGATCACAGAATTAACTGTAGCACATCTAAGATGAGAGAAAAACAGTTTGAATGTAAATAGGTGTTAATGCTTATAAGCAACTACAATTTTAAAGCTGGATGGGAACATGAATCCAACTAAATGTACTACATGGTCAGATTGTTTAGAAAGCCATTCACCCTAGTCTAGTTAAGTTTAGCCTGTAATGTAACGTAAAACTTTTAATACTCACATCAAGATCATCCTTTGCATTGTAGTAGACAACTTCATTGCTCTATAAAAAAAGGAAAAAGGAATGTTTTATTGATTTGATTAAACACATAAAAACATATTGGAGCAAACATTAAGTATATTTTATTCACATATGAAATAATAAGCCTCACATAGTATTCCTTTTATGATATATTCCACAAAGATGCACAAATATTAGCCAATATTTTCTACAAGAACATATTAAAATACTATATCAGTGACATTAGAAAACCACATCTTGCAATGGGGCAAAATATCTCAGTGCAAATCTGAGGTCAATTTGTCAGGAAAAAAATTGAAAATTCCTTAACACAATAATTTATACATACACACACACTCTCTCTCTCTCTGTCTCTTTCACCTAAATCATGAAATGATAGATAGTATAATTCTAGACAAGTGAATAACTGGCTTGTTAAAATCTGACTAAAACCATGACGTTTAAAACATATATATCAAGTGTTGAAATTATTCTTTGAAGAAAAGTGTAACTGCATGATATTGGCAGGAATTTCTTCAGGAGACTCAGATAAGGAATCAAGATTGTCTGTGAAATTAGACAGCAAAAATATCAGATAATCCAACACTCTAATGGTCTCATATTCTACTAAAGTAGCAAATGAGTGTTAACTTTTCAAGAATGAATGTGTGTGGACATTTTTACTAGCTATCAATGTTGCTGAATATGTCTTAAGTATAAATTATGGATATAAATTGTGTTACAGAGGAAAAATGGAAAGGAAAGTGGGTCAAAGAACTATCAAGGAATTTTACATTCTTGTTCTTTCTATCTACAAGGCTAGTTCTATGCAATTTAAAAATAATACATATATACTGATTTCTTTTTTATTTCTTTTCCTGAAATGATTGAAGATGCGTATTCTTCATCTTCTGTATGTCTTTTGTATTTTGAGTATCATGTAAAAGTGTACTTTTCTCTGTCTCTTAAACATTTACAAATAAGGACAATCCAAAAGTTTACTAACAAAAACACAATTGATAGAATTTTGTTTAATTACTTGGGGAAAACAGACTAAATTAGTGCTTCTTAAAGTATGTTCTAAAGAAAATTAATAGTTCTTAAAGATGTAATAGATTTTTTATAGTCAAAATTATTCTATGGTCATGATTTCAGAATAAATGATAAAGTTAAAACTCTCTTTTCAGCAGGAATTCATATAGCTTCAGTGTATGAATGCACATTATAATCTCCAAAAGAAGAAAAAATTGAGATCTTGTTTTGTTTTGATTTGGGCAGGGGCACAGATTCTGCCTATTTTTTGATTTGAGAAACATACTATGATAATGAAGATTTATAAACTACAGATCTCTCTGAAGACCAAATTATCAACCAAACACTACATAAATAAATATAAGAATATATGACTTGTAACACTGAATGAAACTGGGGAGTTTTAATTTCATTTGGCATCATTAACATTTTTAAAATTACCATTTAATATTAGTTTTTTCAAAAAGAATAAGTAGCTAGAGAATTTTCACACACATAAAACTTCTATATCCTGGAACATTTCCTACTTATAGCATTAGGTTTGTAACAAAGGTAAAATACACATCAGAACTCATCACATACATAAATCAAGAGAATATTTGGAATTCTCCTGAGACTCAAATCCAATTACTAGTTTATTGATCCCTCATGGAGCCCTGTAATTTATACTTAGGAGACAATTTTCAATTTAGATTGTGGATTCTATCAAATGTTAAAACACTGAATATGTTTACTTCATTTTAGATATTATGTTTGCCAACTGATTACTTATATTTACCAAATTGGAACATGTGGAAAACAAGGTAAAATAGCATTAAATTTCACCTGGTTCAGTAGCATCCTTTCAACACTCATTCAACACCTATTTGTAAATACATCTGTGCCAAGAAAGACACAAAGTAAGTTAAAGATACCCACCTCTATTTTTAGGTAAAATAAAATGTTCAGATAACTATATAAAATAATTCATTTATCTAGGATCACACTTAGTCCATGGAACCAGAGCTAATGGACTACAATGATTACTTAAAATCTTTTCTTATGTGTGACATGTGGTCACAGTAACAAAGAGAATTTACTTAATATATACAAGATGAAGAGTATCACACAGTTTTAGAAGAGGATAAGGTGTGATAAAGAAACACTAGTTTTAACTCAAGCTAAGTATTTGACTCTATTAAGATAGACTGTGACTGAAGTTGAAATAAAAATTAAAATAGAGAAAAATCTTTTTGAGAATTTCAGTATTTTTCCCTTGTTACTGTATTATACTTTATATAAAACCTATAAAGCTGTATATTGCTGCTAAAATTGTTATTAAAAATGTGTATTGCTAACTCTATGTAACTTTTATGTATGGATTTTCAGACAATTTTCTGGAAATCAGAAGACATATAATGCCAAACCTGGCTTTTTAAAAAAAAATTTTTAAGCAAACTGAAAACAAAACATATTATGCATAAAGTAATACTACATGCTAAACATCAGTACTTCTTGTGACTAGGTATTTTATATTTCTACATTTAAGGAGCTCTTTCCTTATAAGTCTAACATGGTCAAAATATCAGTTCAGTTCAGTTCATTTCATTAACCCAGTCGAGTCCAACTCTTTGCAACCCCATGGACTGCAGCACGCCAGGCCTCCCTGTCTATCACCAATGCCCAGAGTTTACTAAAACCCATGTCCATTGAGTCAGTGATGCCATCCAAACATCTCATCCTCTGTCGTCCCCTTCTCCTCCCACCTTCAATCTTTCCCAGCATCAGGGTCTTTTCAAAATAGGAAAAGCAGTACATCAAGGCTGTATATTGTCACCCTGCTTATTTAACTTATATGCAGAATACATCATGAGAAATGCTGGGCTAGATGAAGCACAAGCTGGAATCAAGATTGCTGGTCAAAATATAAATGCAAAGAAAAACAAGTGTGTCTTTTTTATATGACAACAACATATCTCAGAAGTACTTAATCAAACACATGTGCTTAGACAGGCTGTTACATTTCAATATGAGAACACAGACCTGAGTGGAATGTGCAACTGATTATGTCCACTGTATTAAAACAAAATTTCTTCTCTTCAATAAACGTGACATTGCTTTTGGCTCAGAAGCTTTTCTTTAATCTTTATAAGTACACTTTCCTTTCTCAAACCTCAGACTCTGCATTGACAGCATGAACATTGCTTTATTCCCTTATTTTATCTAACAGAAAAGCTAAATTGATCAACATTAGTAAAGATAAATCACCATAGGGTATCAGGACTTGGGAAAACTTTAACTCTGTATTTAATCTGTCAACCTAGTCCACCTACATGGCAGCATGATGCTAAAATAAATGGCAAATATCCATGCGACCTTTAAATTGTGTAACTATATAAAACACATTTTAGGTCATAATTCATCATAATTTCTTGTGGAAAATTGCAGTGATTTGCTTTACTGTGGCTTTTGTTTGCATAATTTCAGAGTTCTTGATTTAATAATAATTTTGAATATAGATGAGAAAAAATCATAATTTTAATAATAATGATAATCTTAATTCTCTTTCTTATCACATTCATTTAGAGCCATCTCTTCTGCCTCACAGAGGTACATATTAGCTCTGCTATTATATATATATGTGTGTGTGTATATAAATATATATATTTTTTTTCAGATGTGTGCAGCTACATTAAACTAAATCAATCTGAAATCAAATCACATAAATCACTGAATCACCAGACTAATCCAGAAACAATCTTTAGACGATTGGGTTAAAGGACAATTTCCAGGAATAAAGGACAATTCACAGTGAATCAGGCCCACTTCTATGTCCTGATGTTTACATGGGGAAAATTTTTGGTTAAAATGAACTGTATGCTAAAAGAAAATTAGGGAAAGATATTGTTTAAAAACAGCTAATAGTTAATGGTCTGTGTGGGGGAAATTGGAGGAGAGGCAAGAGTATCAATCAGCTGAGTTCCTTCTCCCTTTACCCTGCTTCTGCCTCCATCTCACCTAGACTTTGTACAGGAAGATATTGAGGTCTCATGACCAAGAGATGAAGCCACACACCCCACTCATTCACCAGTACTCTTCTGACGTCACTCTGTGCTAAATGCTGGGGAAACAAAGATGAAGACTATTAACCCTGACCTAAGAGTCAAGTTCTGACTCTCCTGATTCACATGTGACAAGATGTGGAGGCAGTTGGGCCAGTTGCTTCAATCTGCTATAACTGAAGAATATGTCTTATCATACATGGATGGTATGACCATATAACACAAAACCTTCCTAGATATTAAAACAGGTGAAGTTAAGAATTTCAGATATTTGAGACATTCCTCCTCTGTTGATCAACTCAAGCATGCGTGTTTGCACATGTGTGTGTATGGTTCTTCCTAAATCGTTTACCTATCCTATCACTCAAAATTCTTTCAGTCCCTTTTCCAGAAGGTACACAGTTATATCAGTATCATTTAAGACTGCAAAACTATAGTATATAAACTAATTATCACTGGCACAGATTATAGAATTGAATCATCTTCTTTCCCTGCTATCCTTCTAGTTAAACATTTTCATGCAAATTATTAAATAACATCATCTTAGAAGATATTTTACACCCAAACACGGGGGATATCAGTGGATTTCAGTGCATTATGTGCGATCTGATAGGATAAAGCTAGCAAGAGCCTCAAACTAGATTCATGGATTAGTTACACCTTTAGAGAGTTATTTTTCCTAATTTAAGCACCACCAGATGACAAGAACAAATTGTTTCTGATTTTTAACCAAGTAGTTTAGTTATTTATTATCTCCTTGAAACAAATTTACCCAAATGGTTCATGCTAATACAATACCGCTGTTTACTGAAATTTAAAACATCCCCTAGCAAGCTGACAGATAAATGACTTTAGTTTATCTGGGAGTCTACTGGGAGTCAAAAATTCAATCTGGATAAGATAGACCATTCCATCATAAAAACATACTGTGAATGACAGTACCTTGCATGCTACTTGCCTATAAAAGGCAGCCTCTGATGAATAGTTCATGTTAAAAACCTGAACCATAAGCACAAAGCTTCAATCTGGGAATAAGATGTTGCCAAGGATAAGATTTAAGTGTTCGAACCAAATATTAGGATTTTATAGCCAATATCTGAAATATATGACACATTTAAAACTCAAATAGATATTAACTTCCTGTCCAAGTTACTAATTTTATTTTCTGGGTTATACACTTGACTCTACATATGATCCACGGCATGAAAATTTGGGGGCAACTCTATCGCCTGCTAAATCACTTAAAACAACAACAATAACAACTCATTTTCATTTTATCTTTATTTCCAAATATGAAGTCAATAGGATGAACATTAAGGATGTGTGTGTGTGTGTGTGTGTGTGCGCGCGCGCGCGTGCGTGCGCACGCGCTGTGCTCACTCAGTTATGTCTCTTTGTGACCCTATGGACTGTAGCCCACCAGGCTCCTCTGTCCATGGGATTCTTCAGGCAAGAATATTAAAATGGTTTGCCATTTCCTCCTCCAGGGGATCTTCCAGATTCAGGGACAGAACCCATTCCTCCTGCATCTCCTGCATTGCAGGCAGATTCTTTACCACTGAGCTACCAGGAAAGCTCAACATAAAGGATACTCTATGTTACAAAGCAGTTGTGTTAATGATTCCTGCCAAACAAGGACCACACTGTTTAGTTCAAATCATTTAAATTTCAAATTTTTTTGATTAACATATCGTAGTAACAATTTGACCTGGTAACCAGAACCAGCCTGCCAGTGAAGCTGACATAAGAGACATGCGTTTGATCCCTGGGCCAGGAAGAATCCCTGGAGGAGGGCTTAGCAACCCACTCTAATATTCTTGCCTGGAGAATCCCAGGGCCTGGTGGGCTACAGTCTATTGGGTCACAAAGAGTCCATCATGACTGAGGTGACTTCGCATGCATGCATACAGCCAGACACACCACTACTATTGACTGTGCCCAAATCAACCATGGTGCATGAGCTGGGATAACCAGGAGCCCCGGTGTGTGAATACACTGTGTGAATAAGACAACTTAGGAAGATGTTTTGGTGAGGGAGGGGGTGCAGAATGTATATGATTTTGTGTGTCTTCGTGTGTGTTTGGGAGGTAGTGTGAATGTAAGTGAAGTTTCCAAAGATAGCTTAAAAGTAGCTTGAAGCACTAAAGACAGTGGTTCTTAAAAAAAATTTTTTATGTCATTATATCTGTGTGGGGTTTGGAATGATGAAAATGTTGTTTATGAAAAAAAAAAGAAAAACATGGGCACAGGTCCATTTAGAGATCTGTTCCCAGATCACTAGATTGAAATCATGTGATAAACCTACATTGATTCACATTATGCATAAGAGACAATAAAGAATTGACATCAAGTGCTGAGCAGAGTGCCTGTATGGGCCCCCTAAAAATTATAAGCTATTGTTTTACAAATTGAAACATAAAAATCAGGAATATCCATAGAATTTACCTATTAGCTTTATCTGGTAATTACTTATGAATTAAAGTAAATGTTTACAACTTTATGTTCTTAGATCACATACTATGCTTGAGTCTATTTAACTCATGTAAAGTCCCTTCTTCAAAGATTCCATATAACAGAATGGTATTACTAGCTGTTATTTTTAATCTGATAAATGAAGGGATTTATAAGAAAATGTGCCATCCATGGGGTCAAAAGAATCAGACACAGCTGAGCTACTGAATGGACAGATAATGGATAAATGACTATCACAAGCTTATAAAGAACTATTAGAAATTTGGGAGTAAAAATAACAACAAAATGCACATATCCATAAATGCTTGCATAAACACAGGCACATACACTGCATCAGAGTAGAGAGAAAGTATATAACTTCCAAAAAGCCTCAATGAGTTAAAATAGAGACCACTTTCACTCTTATAAGAAATCAAGATAGAATTCCAAATGGACTGTGATTTCAGAGTTTCATGTTTTTGAACTTCTGAGGAAATCAATTCCTAATAAACATTAAGTGCAGCAACTTATTTCTTCATCTGGTAAATTTTAATAAGAATCTGCTTGTAATCCTTTTTAGTGTTCCAAAGGGCATCAATAAATACATTATTTAAACTATAGGACAAAAGCAAAAGTAGAATATAATAAGATAAATATGTTATTTTCATCTACCAAATATCCCAGGAAATGCAGACCAGAACTGAACAAACACATCTAAAATGCTGATGACCTAGCTTTAATTTCCTTTAATCTATGATTCAATTGAAGCTTGGGATATCATCAACTAAAACATTAAAATTTAATCCACCAAAATATTCTAGTTTCTATACTTCTCCCTACTGATTTACACAACTCATAGATTTTCTTGACTCATGACCAAAGTTCACAGCACTTGATCTTAACAGCATATGAGTAAATTCCTAGGAGTAAATATGTGTTAATTTTTCCAAAGGTAGTACTGAAGGAAGAAACAGACAGAACAGGCTCCATCTTGAAAGCAGGACTCCACCTTGGGCTAGACTGTGGACTTCGAGCCACATGCCCAATATCTATGCAAATGACATACCAACTGGAAAAGCAGAGCCCCCGGATGGAAGAGCCCCAGGGCTCAAACCTAGACTCTCTGACACCTAAAAGAATACCCTAATTATCTGTGTGACCGAATAGAATCATAAATTCTATTATGCTTATTCTTATTGGGGTATGACCACAGGCCTATTGGTAATTGTCCACTGCTAATTACCTAGGCTTAAAGCATATGAATCATGGGTTAACTCTGATTGTATCTTTCTTTTCCTTTGTTCAGACTAGTTTCAGGGAATTTGGGGAGGTGGGTTTGGACACGTACACTTGGGGTATATAAGGTTTTCACAAAAACTGGTTGGGGTCCTTGGGGAGAAATTCTGGAGCAGACCAGAATGTGCCACCGTTCCTAATGGAGATTCTGGAATAAATTCTTTCCACACCTAAATTATAGCCAGGAAGGTTTCTTTGTGCAAACAACTTCCCCAGCTTTTCTAATTCAAATCAAAGTTAGGTATCCCTGTTAATGTTTCTCACAGCACCATCTGATATTTTTATCCTCTATAAATCAAGGAGAACCACAGTAGTTATCATACTGGGTATTGCATGGAATTAATGAGTGCAAGTCTGATCCAAAGATCAGCTACAACCCTTTTTGCAGTCTGAGCCCTGTGAGGTGACAGTCTCCATCACTTTTGCACTCCGCATGTGGCTGGAGGTCCATCACAGTTAGGTGCCATGACCCTTGAACAAGCCTGTCCTCCTCTGCTCAATATCTTTACCCTCTACAGACGAGGTCTTTAACAACAGGTTTCTAGCACTGTGTGAATAGACACTGAGACTAGGTTTAATTAGGGAGGTGATCCCAGAAAATACTGCTAGGAAAGTGGGGAAGTAAGACATGGTGGTGGAGAAGTAAGACATGGTGGTAAAGCAGTTCAAAACAAGGTGTGCTAGAGAGCAGACAGCCAACCAAGTTCCTCCAAGAACGCTAGGACGCTCTCAAACATGGCTCAACATTGTTATATCCGAAGAGTGAGAAGACTGCTAGTATTCACCCACGCCCATCACCACTGGTTAAAAGCATTGAATTCTGTGAATTCCTGACTCCATAGAAAGCCCTCAAGCAAAGATCTATGTATGCTTAGAGTAGGAAGCTAGACAACCGTGTGTGTGCTCTGAAGAGCTGCGGGCAGGAAACCAATATCTGCCACAGTCACATAGCGAGTCCATAAGAAACACTTACTGAGCACGTGGCTCAATCAACAAACGATTTTAAATACTGACTAGCTGGCATTGTGACTTCCTGAGGCTTCCATTCTTCAATTTTAAATGAGTCACTGGACAGCCATGGTCTCTAGAATTCTTCCATCTATATATTTTGATGTGTCCACTAAGTAACTATTTTTCTTTAGATTACACAAGACCCAGTAGCTGTCTGCCATCTATTTTGCTCAATGAGGCTTTGATAGATTTGCTTCTCTTCTCATTTGAATATCCAACAAAACTCAACTGTCTTTCAATTCTTTAAAACAAAGACAAAGCTATTTCTCCCCCACTTCCCCTCCTCTCCGCCCTGGTCCCCGCCACACTGAAAATGTCTCTGACATATTTCTGTAGAAACATGTAAAAGCATAAGAAGATTCTATACTGTTATTTTTCTTTATGTCTTGAAACGTCAAGTCAAAGTATATTCATTCATCTCTGAAAATCAGTAGCTGTTTCTGAGGATGGATGTTTTGAGATAGAAGCATCCCCAAACTAGCTTAAATCAACCCCTTGCCTCCTAGCACACCTATTCCGGCACTCTTTTCATTATGGTAGAAAGGAACTGCTCTAGATCAATTGCTGCTACCTTTCATTAATATAATGGAATGCCATTCAGTTTTATTTAAACTGGAGTAGAAATCAGTGTTTTTCTAGGGGATAAATTACAGCTTAAATAATTTGAGCTACCTCTCTGTGAAAATAATTTTGCTCACAGTACAAAAAAGAAAGGTTACTGCAGAAGAAATAAATGAAATAATTTCTGACATTTTGAAGCACTCCATTCCATCTGAATAATACATAACTGCTTTGGAAACCAACAAAAAACTTCCTAGTAGCATATACTTCATTAGCCTAGTTTTAGTAATTGCATTTAATTAAGTCATAATTCAAAGTCATAATTCAACAGTTTTAAATTCAAACTGTTTAGTGATTCAGATATAACTTATCTCTAATTAAAACATGTATGATTGTTAAAATGTTAATTTATGAAAGTCACAATCCAAAAGATTCTCAAATAATCCAAAAGACTGAACAGAGTCCTAAGGAGTATAATGCATTTCATTTGTTGTACAAAATTTTTAAACGACGGACAGGGAAAAGGAATTCTGTGGACCATGCTCAGTTCCTCAAATATGATGTTCTTGAGATTGATTGGTTTGATCTCCTTGCTGTCCAAGGGGATCCCAAGAGTTTTCTCTGGCACCACAAATCGAAAGCATCTAAAAAGCACTTTTAGAATTCTATTCCTTTGTTCAATTCTTAGTCTGTGGCAGCAATCGAGTAAATTGATACAGCCAAAGTTGTTTTGTCGTCTCATTTATTAGCTAGGCAAAGAACTCCAACTTCAAAGGGTTGCAATGATAAATTTAAGTTCTGACTTATTTGAAAGAACTTTGAAATTTTAAGATGTGCATAGATTATATATACAACTTTCTAGTATTCAAATTATTTTAGGACTATTTTATACAATTATAATCAATGCCATTACTTAAGTAACCAAAAAGTATTTGTTTTAGAGATGTGATTATATAAACAGAACAGACTAAGAGAAGGTTGAAATGGAAATAAATATTTCCTAAAAATAAAAAAAGGCACTCAACTTGGTTAAACATAAATAATGATTTTTGTTGCTGCTGTTGTTCAGTCACTAAGTCGTGTCCAACTTTTTGAGACCTGAGGAACTTCAGCATATCAGGCCTCCCTGTCCCTCACTATCTCCCAGAGTTTTCCCAAGTTCATGTCCATTGAATCAGTGATGCTATCCAAACATCTTATCCTCTGCTGCCCTCTTCTTTTGCCTTCAATCTTTCCCAGCATCAGGGTCTTTTCCAATGAGTCGGCTGTTTGCATCAGGTAGATGAAGTGTTGGAGCTTTAGAAATTCCAATGAATGTTCAGGGTTAATGTTCTTTGAGATTGATCACTGGTTTGATCTTGCTGTCCAAGGGACTCCCAAGAGTCTTCTCTAGCACCACATATGGAAAACATTAATTATTCAGCACTCAGCCTTCTTAATGGTCCAGCTCTCACATCCATACATGACTATTGGAAAAACCACAGCTTTGACTATATGGACCTGTGTTGACAAAGTGATGTCTTTGCTTTTTAATACACTCTCTAGATTTGTCATAGCTTTTCTTTTCAATAATAACACTTAGACAGTTTTTAAACAAGAAACTGAGGGAAAAGAGAGATTGATCAGCTTAAGTACTTGACTAATTGACGATATTTTAATCACAAGAGGCTGATGTCACTTCAGCGGAGAGCAGAAATCTTGCAAAAAAGCAAGCCAATTACAGAGTTGTCTACAGTTTAAACTATGCTTCCAGATGTGTTACTGAACAAAGGAGCACACAGGCATACTCATCTTTTGATGAGAATCACTTCTCTCCTAGCACATAAGAAACTCAGTATGAAAACTATTTTACATTTAAAGAAGAAAGAGATTTCAAAGTTAATATCTAGGTGAGAATAGAATATATTAGCAGCCAATTAACCTTTACAGACACTATTTCCTCCCTAAAAAAATTAGAAAGCTGTGTTTTTTCCTCCAATCTGTTGCATATTTTGGCATCTTTCATGGATTATTTGTTTAAAATAGCTCTTCTAGAAACACCGAAGAGAAGCAAGTAAACTGAAAGCAGGTCAAGTTAAATTATCCTCTATATTTCATATTTTAAAGGTAAATTTGTCAAACTATATATCAACAGAGTACAAGACAAGCTAAAAATTATTAACCAAGCTGATAAATACCAATATACATAATATTCTTCCCATTCACCAAATAAATGATATAAAAGTTAGTTATATGATTGAACTAGTATTATTTAGAAATCATTCAGAGACTGTGCAAAAACAGACATAAGTATAGAAAGTTGATGAAAGCTTGAGCTAAGAATTTTCATTTAAGAGCTTAATACAAGTATTTAAAATACAATTTTCCAGATAAAACAGAGGGCAATCAATTAAATTTGAACTTCAGACAATAGTTTTTAGTAAAAATACGTTCCACACTTATAATAAGAGATATATGTTATTTATCTGAAATTCAAATATAACTGGGCATGCTGGGTTTTTTAAAATGTACTAAACCTGGCAACCCTAATTTACAAGACAGTATTATATAATTTAAGTATATTTTATATTATTACCAACACTTTAAAAATTAAATGTTGTTGCAGGAGATTTTGTAGGGGAGAAGGATGCTGTATCATTAAACATTAGCTTTGAAATGAAATTTGGAACAACGATCTCAAAGGAGTGATATCAAAATTACAAACTACTCCAGTCTTTAGAAAACTTAACTACCCATAAAGGCCAAGGGATATTTGCTTTGCAAAGTTGGAATAAATGCTTAATCAAATGTACTGTATGCTTCAATGGTATTGTCAATTTTACACATATATTTACCTAAGGAATCATCAAAATGTTTACATTGGTAACTTAGTAGCAGTATGTTAAATTTTGAAGGCTGTCATATTTACGATCGCACAGATCACCTAAACTGATATCCATGATCTGACAAGCCAGGTACATACACACTTACATTCCAACTATAGTTTATTTGATCCTCCCACCCTAGGTCAAATGGTATAACTTTCTCAGACAGAGGACATTCCTGTTATCAAAGTACAAAATTCGGACATCTTGGTAGGACCTGCAAACTATTTTAAGTGATGCCTAAGTATTGTCCATTCTGCTCCCACCAATCCTTTTTGGTTCTCCCTGTCACCAAAGCAAGACAGACACTAAAAAATACAGTGGGCGGAGATCTTCAAAGGTGTTTTCTGATAAAACACAAAAAAATTCTTTAAATAGCCACTCTCTGTCTTCCTCCCTCTCTGTTCCCATAAGCTCCATCCATAGTAAGCATTAACATACTTGCATAGAAAAAAAAAACAGACAATGATCTAATATCATTCTTTCAAGATTGTTTTTACATTTGTCAGCACAAAACTTTAAGTGAAATGTTTTGTTAAGAAATGTGTGAGTTTTGTATGTATACAAAGGAAAACCCAAGAATCTGAGATTATCAGCACCCATTTCTAATTCCAGAAGAACAACATAATACATAAAACATATATGCATGCTCACATAAACACTGAAAAGACTTGCACTGAATTTAAGGAGGTATAAAATATGATTCAAAGAATAAATCCCAGTTAATCTTTATAGACCTGTCTTTTGTAAAACAGGTTATGACAATAATAATGATAACATTATGTCATTTTACTGATAATTTAGTATGTAAACATACTCTCTCATGCAGTGCTCATCTCAAATATTAAAGATATGTATATTATAATTTGGAGACAAGAAAACGGAGGTTTGGGAAGGTAAGCCAATTTCTCAAAGTTACTTAGTAAGAAGCAACACAGAATTGGAATACAGATATATGTTAAAGCTTCCATATTTTCCTCTGGAGCAAATGAACATTCTTCTTTCCCTTACTAATTTCACATCATATGCTATATATTTTAAACCTGTGAATATTTAATAAATATAATAAACCAAACAAACATCTTTAATACGGAAATATCAAATGCTAAATCTCTCAATTTCTGAATAACAATGTTCCCTTTCAGTGAGCTTCTGAAATGGTATTTTTTCCCATTAGCAAAAGGAAATCAGCTTCACAAAGCTAGACTTTTCTTTAAATTGGTCTCTGTGCTTCTTCAACTCTCTCTCACTATTATTGCTAGCAAGTCAAATTATTGAGATAATGCAGATGACATAAAAAGGAAAACGACAAAGGGGGAAAGGATACAGAAAATAAGGTTTCACAGCTCAGACTGTCTTCATTACTGCTTTCATTACTGTTTATTTCACTAGAGGGCAGTCTAAACAGACAGCTGAAAGTTAAGGAGAAACAGAAATACAGAAGCAAGATATAATTACATTTGGATAGAAACATATCCAGCACGGCATATTTGCTTATAACCTATCAATATCATGTACTGTAATATTTTATTTGCTCCCTCATCTAATTCTTAAAACATTTCAATTCACTTAAAAGAAAAAAATGTCAAGTTTAGAAACAAATGAATTTTGCATCATTAAAGACCTGGTGCTAATATGTTAAGATTTAAATTTTAAATGTGTGCCAAGATAGCATTACAAAATACCTATTGGCAAGATGATAAAAATTAATTTTATTCAAAATGTGTTGACACACTATGCAGACAAGTTAATTGCCCACACATTTGCTTTAATTCACTAAAACTTGCTTTTAAATTTAGGGACAATGAATGCCAATAAAGCCTATTTAGTGACCTATTTTGTTGTCATCTCTTTACTTTTGGTTTCTATTTACTTTTGGGATCAGGTGTCCCAGCAGGAATCTGCCTGTCACCAAACTGTCTGGTACAAATAAAGCTGCAGGGAAGCTTGAGAGTAGTTAAGCTTCTGCCATACCTCAGTTTTTAACAAGCGAGAAGCTCGGAAATCAATCTACAAGCAACTCAGGCAACAGTTTGCCCAATTTTTCTGGGTAATCAACTTGCCCTTTATAATTCCAAATAAATACATTAGCCACCCTAATTTTTCTTAAGAAAATATTATCTATATATATATAATGGATATATATGTAACATACATACATATATTGCATTTTTCTTAAAAAAATTATATATATGTAATGAATATATATAATATACATTTCACATTTATATTAACTGCACCTCTGAATAAGTATAATTGAAAAAGAACCATGATTTTTAGTAAAAGAGTAAATAAACCCATATTTCTCAAAGGAAAAAAAAAGATTCACGTATAAAATCTCAAGTAACAGATAATAACCAAACTATTCATCACTAAAGGGCTTCCCAGGCAGTGCAGCAGTAAAGACTTTGCCTGCCAGTCCAGAAGATGCAGGAGACAGGTTTGATCTTCTGAGTCAGGAAAACTCCCTGGATGAGGAAATGGCAACCTATTCCAGTATTCTTGCCTGGAAAATGTCACAGACAGAGGAGCCTGGCGGGCTACAGTCCATGGGCTCGCAAAGAGTCAAAAACAAGTGAACACACACACTTTAACTTTAGTCCTCACTTAGAATATTTTTTCTTTCTCCTTTTGTAATTGGATGGAGAGGGGGAGTGGAAGGAAAGCCAAGGAAATTTCACTTTTTGATTAAAATATGCTTGCACTTTATAATCAGTTGTGAAAGTTTCTTATAGTGTATAGTTTCTGTATTAGCAAATTGACTAGTACCAACATGATTCAACAGACTTTCTCTCAAACCACACAATAGATGTTTATACCTTGAAGTCTAAGTATTTGATGAATTTAATTTGCTCAACAGTAACCTTGAATTTTACATCTCCTAAAGAACTTGAAAGCTATTGAAAGATATGATTCCTTGGCACTGAAGCAGAGCTATGAATTATAGTACAATTGCCCATCTTCATTCTGAATTCACAAAGCTTTCAACATGGCCGAGCAGCGCTTTTGTAGCGAGACCTTGGCTTTTCTTGTCATTGCTATATTTTTCTGAGTCACATGGCATGACTCAAGACAATTCATAATCATCAATGAAATACCCTTGACATTTCACTGAGAAAGGAAACAAGAGCAAGAAGCCAGACAAAGCTTCAGATGCCAGACAAGCCAGCATTCTATAGTTCCACAACTCTTGGTGCTTATTCTGTGGCTGTTCAGATGAGAAAATAAGAGTTTGATTAAAATGGTGTGTAACTCATTTACAGATTAAAATTATTCATGTTTCCCACCACTTGTCCTTGCCACCCCAAGCTGGTAGCTCATTATGAATGAAAATTTAAAACTAAAAGCCTGTAATATAGAAGAAACCAGAGATTAAAATCTAGGTCATCAAATGAATGACTTTCTGAATCAGAATTTCAGAGAAAAACCTGTAAAAGTTACAGACACTTCCGGGAAGCCTTAAGATTAACATCTATGATACTAAAATAACAGAAACATTGATATTCACTGTCACGTAGTTTCATTTCCCTTCTAGTCAAAGAAATGGACTTAAGTCAGCTTGAATTTACGATGGGGTCATTTTCACTCAGCACAAATATGATGAAAAGGAATTTAGCAGTCAAACATGTATTTTAGATTTATCACAACTTAAATTCTGTAATCTATTCTCTCCTGAGTATACTGCATGTTCTTTATTTCACAACCAAAACCCCTCAGAACAAAGAAACATTTATCAACATGGATATGTTGATTCTGTACTGTTTGCCTTATTGACTATCTCATGTTTTGGGTTTTTTGTTTTTTTTTTTTTTTTAATCTTTACAATCATGTTTAAAGAGAAACAACATATTTGCAAGCATAATTGATCTCAATTAAATGGACTAATTATGTGTATGTGAAGGGTGTTTCATGATAGCAGGATGCTATCTACTTGAAACCAAGTGGGAAGAATGTAAGTTTTTAAAGAAAGCTAAATTGGATTGCTAAGCAAATTTCAGTTATCTCAAATGCTTAAATCTACTTGTCAAAGACTGCATGAAGGCTTCCATGCATAATTTTCATTAAGTATCAAAATTCTGTGCTAACATTTCCAATACTATCCCCTTTTTATTATTTAAAAAAACTGTGGTTTAAACATTAGTTAGCTAAAAATCACATAATAGGAAATAACCAAACTAAATCTTTCTGGGACTCTGGTCAGAATTTATTATTGTTTGCCACTTCTAATATCATAGGTTTTGAATTGTTTCATGGCTCAAAAAATCATTTTAGACTGAATGTTATGCAACAAAATAACCTATTAAATGAAACAAGAAGCACAGTATAAGCTGGGAATCAATAATTCTAATGTACAAATGGTAACTGTAGGGTTTCTATTTAGAGTATGTTCTGATTTTTCTATCTTCATAATGGTTTACATTATATTTTATTTTCTTCATCATATTTTCTAATAATGTATTTTAAAGTGGAATTTATGATATCCAGCTGGTACCAAGTGGATAATTACATATACATGTTAATATCTGCAGGAAAACATAAGTCAGACATTCCTTATTTTGACTTTGAAAATGTGATTAATACTACCAAAAGCATAAAAGAAAATACATCCTGGTAAGAAAGAGAAATGACAATCATCATATTGCTTCAAGAAAAGCCATGACTTAATTGTTTTTACCATGTCTTAACAGACTTCTTGGATGTTAACTACTGGCTGAAAATGTACAAAGGAACACAGCTAAGACTGTTCATCTTAGTGGAAAAGTCCTATGAGCAGAAGGCCTAAACTATCTCTAAATTATCTTTGGTTTTTTTTTTTTTTTTTAACTTTCATCAACTTCTATCAAATCATTACTTAATGCAAAGATTCTGGAACCTGCACATAGCCATTTTGGAAGAGGGAGGGAAGATAGGAAAACTGCCAACATATGAAATTCTAAAATAAAAGAAAGAATTAAGATCCATGACTCTTCAGAGGATCAAAGAAACTGTAGATCAATTCTTTAAATTAAAGGGTGGAGGGAGAAGGCAAGGGGGGAAAATAAAAGAAAATAAAAGATAGAGGAGTTCAAAATATTAGTTTATAAACCAATATAAGTTGGCAAAGAAGCTGCCAGAACAGAGAAAAAAGTGGGAGATACAAAAAAAGATTATTTATCGAAAAAAGACACAAGAAAACAACAAAAGCACAGATGCAGGTGAAAAGACCATCATTCTAGACAGGCTTCAGAAAATCATATCAAATGAAATGTAACTGAATAAAAATGTATTTTTTAAAAACTGTAATAGGGAATATACAGTTATGGAAAACAGAAATACAGTTCCAACTTACACTAAATAATATTCTTGAAAAACCACGAAAAATTACAGAAATATTCAAAACTATGCTGAAAGCAAACATAAACATCTCTGAAATGAAATTACAATTTTAATAAGAAGACATCAAACAATCAACAATCAGATGTATCACTCCTTGTTCAACCTCAAAAACAAAGAACATATCATTGGAGAATCAGTGAAAAGAATCAAATCAATTCAGGATGGAAACCAGGGGCTAAAATCAGAATAGCTTAGTTAGTTAGGTTGTGTGTGTGTGTGTGTGTGTGTGATTTAGTTGCTCAGTTGTGTCTGACTTTGTGACCGCATGGACTGCAGCTTGGCTGTCCATGGAATTCTTCAGGCAAGAATATTGGAGTGGGTTGCCATTTCCTTCTCCATGGGATCTTCCCGACCAAGGGATTGAATCCTGGCCTCACACACTGCAGGCAGATTCTTTACTGTCAGAGTCACCAGGGAAGCCCCTTAAGAGTTCTTGATGGCCACGAAAACTGACAGAAGACTGTAAAGCAATGTCCCAAAATTCTGAGTGGGAAAAAATGCATACTTAGTCAAGGTTTTCAAGCCCAAAATGAAATGCTGATATTCTCAATCACACAAGAACTCAGGAATTAAGGAATCTCACAGCTCGTCTTGTTCCAACTACTTCACAACAAAATGCATTCAATCAAATTATGAATTTAAAGAGAAAAAAATAAGGGCAGTAATGGGAGAATTATCATAAAAGTTATACTGATAGCATTTAATCTATCAAATTATAGAAGCAGTATTAAACACTGTGGTTACAGAAGTAAGATGAATCTTAAAAGTAGTAGGTTAAGAAGATTGGGGGAGGTATGAAGAAAGTGAGAGAATGCACGGACATGCTAATTTATTCAAAGAGAGCATACTCTCTGATTATAAGTCTGTACGTTCTGTTATATTGACTATATCAATGAATTTTGTATGTATATCATGAAAAAATACATGAAAAAAGTAAAAACAGATAAACTGAACATGACGAGACAATGTGCTGCTGCTGCTGCTGCTGCTGCTAAGTTGCTCCAGTCGTGTCCGACTCTATGCGACCCCATAGACGGCAGCCCACCAGGCTCCCCCATCCCCGGGGTTCTCCAGGCAAGAACACTGGAGTGGGTTGCCATTTCCTTCTCCAATGCATGAAAGTGAAAAGTCAAAGTGAAGTCGCTCACTCGGGTCCGACTCTTCGCAACCCCATGGACTGCAGCCCACCAGGCTCCATGGGATTGAGACAATGTAAACAAGGAATAAACCTTGCTATGGAGTTTAGGCAAGATTTTAAGTTTTCTTTTGTAATTATTTTAATTTTTAAATCATGATACTAAAACTTTTACAAAAACAATTAAGGTATTATAACTTTAGGGAAAAAGTGATTGTATAGCCCTGATTATTACTGTTATTGCTATTTTGTTATTAACTAAATCCAACTTCCCAGACTTCCCAGGTGACGCAGTGGTAAAGAATCCACCTGTCAATGCAGGGGATGCAAGAGACATGGTTTCAAGGAATAGAAAAGGGTACCCTGCTCTAGTATGCTTGTCTGGAAAATTCCATGGACAGAGGAGCCTGGTGGGTTGCAACCCATGGGGTCACAAGAGTTGGCCATGACTGAGTAACTGAGCAGCCATACTACTCAGTTTTTTTGAGCTCTACTTGCTTATTATAATTTTCTTTTCTACCTCAGGTCTATTTACCATTCAGTTCCTTTTTTCCAACCTTTAGAACTGCATTTAGACTAATAATATTTATTTTCATAATTAGTAAGACTTCCAGTTAGTGTCTGTGAAGCTTTCTTGAGTTTTATGACCCCTGAGAGAGAAATCACATTCCAGTTATTTACACTGGGTCACTGCTGAAGGATTCTCAATGTCTTGACTTTACATCACAGGATGTCACAGAGAACCTTATGGCGAGAACGTAAGAAAAGACTTTGGAAAACAAACAAAGGATTCCACTTGATTCTTATACGAACCCTAAGAGAGCTGTACACACACTGGTGAAACATTATAACAAAGTAGCTTTTGCTATTTTTATAATTTTTGAATCTAATAATTTAATTAACATATAATATATCCCATGGCACACAACACTACAATTCCCATGATAGCAGATTCTTGCAACATTCAGCAATTACAAGCTCTCTTGATTACCTTCTCTCTCAGACCATAATGTCTTCTAACAAAGCAGAAGTAGGCACTTAGCAATTGCTATTTTACAACCAAATTCATACAAAACTTCATATTTTGTATCATTAATTTTGGCTAGAAGTAACATTGGCTTTTTTTCCCTCTTTTTGTTACTTGTGCTGCCTGGATTTTACTGTTATTACTGCTACATACACACATTTTTCGTGGGTAGTTTGAGAAAAGCAGAGGCTATTACTTTCTACATTCAGCTTTGTGTTATTTAAACTACTCTGTTTTGATATTTGCCTGACTTATTAGTTTAAAATTTGTACATCTTGTTCATCTTCTTTGGTGTCTAAAATGTTTGTATCAGAAGGATATATAAAGCTTCATTTCCCGCCATCTTATAAAACTGTATTAATTCTTTTAAAAAATCTCATTCTCTTCTATCTAACCGACAGTCTAAAATCTTCTTTAATTATGTATATCCTGGGCCACTAAAATTCTGTAAAACAAACCTGTGGATTCCCCCAGTTCAGTAGAGTAGATTTCTGATTCATAATTTGATTAATAATTTCAAGATTATTCTGGCTGTGGCATCCCAGTAATTCAAATAAACATGGTGTTTGTAAAGAAGAAATGGATGGTTGCATGATATATATGGACCTGGAACAGAATTTGCACACGAATTACAGTATGTGAGCAGTTATAGCAGAGGGAGAAACAAAGGACTGTGTGTGCGTGCGTGTGCTCAGTTGCTCAGTCGTGTCTGACTCTTTGCAACCCCATGGACTGCAGCCCACCAGACTCCTTTGTCCATGGAAATTTCCAGACATAAATAATGGAGTGGGTTGTCATTTCCTACTCTAGGGAATCTTTCTGATCCAGGGATCAAATCTGTTTCTCTTGTGTCTCCTTGCACTGACAGGCACCATCTGGGAAGTCCTGAAATAAAGGATTATGACTTAATTTTGGCTAGATGAAATGGGAGAACTTGATCTCATCTGAGGTGGAGAAATTAACAGATGATCAGGGTACTGGGTGGTGGTGGCGGGTTGGAGGGTGGGGAGTAGGATGGAAATAACAGCTCTTCTGGGCATGTTAGTGCCATGCAGGTGAGACATTTAAATGGAATCAGCAAATGATCAGTTGCATAAGCCTAGAGTTCAGAAAAGAGATTTGGGTAGAATTCTATATAATTTCAACAAAATGGATACAGTGTCCTGGGAGAAAATATGGGCATTAAAAACAAGCAGGTTAAGACTGTTCCTTAAACTTAGAACAGCTCTAAGACTATTCCCTAAATTTAAACTTTCCCCTAAAATTAGAGCTACAGTACAGAAAGAAGTACTAAAAAAGGAGATTCAGAAGGAATAAAAAGTGAGAAAATAGGAAAACCAGAAAAATGGAGTTTCCTGAAAACTAACAGAAGAAACGTGTGCTTGATGAAAGAATAAATAGGAAGTGGTACACTAAAATGATAGGAAAGGACCAAGTACAGAGACAGATAAAAAAAGTTCATTAGATTTGATGACCTGAGGTATATGTGACCACTGAGAATATTTTCACCGTGGATGAATTTTGTTGTTAGACTGGAGTTGACTGACCACTGGATGAAGATGAAAATGAAAAGATGGAGCAGGTCTACTTTTTTTTTTCTTTTTTCTTTTTTTTTTGAAACTTGAAGAATAAGACAAAAGAAATGTGGCAAAACTAAAAGAGGTGACTTTTTTTTAATGATAAAAGGGAACCAGTTTGTTATGTTGATGAGAAAGTAAAACAAACAAACAAAAATGTTGACAACTTAGAATAGCATGAGGAATAAAATCCGTTGACAAACTGGCTTGTAAGGTTAAAAGATGACACAAGCATGAACTTTAAAGAAGAAAGCTGATTTGCATGAATGGAAATAATAATTTCTCTAAATTTTCATAGTATTTTCCTATATGTAATCAAATCCAGCACTAAAGTCCAGTTAATATTTTTTCAATCATGTGGATCAATATTCTCTAGGTTTCATTGTCTTTTCTTTTAAACTTATAAGTTTAATTCAAAGACCTTTTTAAAATGCCTTCTGTCTACTTAAGAGACTTACTTGATAGACTTCTCATTGCAATATTCATATTCTCAACATTATCCAGACCCACGTTTCAACAGTTTTCAAGTATTCTGAACACATATCATCCCTCCATTGAAACACAGTTCTCATGGTCATTTTCTAGGTGACTCCCAAAGTCATGTGTTCAAGTATTCTGAACACATATCATCCCTCCATTGAAACACACTTCTCATGGTCATTTTCTAGGTGACTCCCAAAGTCAAACTGTATCCTACATGACTAAACCCCAGGACTGTATATTAATTGCCTGCATCTTATCACTTTGCTTCTTTATAAAAAGCTCCCAATTTCATCCCTGTAGTGCCAGTCCTTCAGGAACAAAAGCTCTCTACGCCAGTTCTTCAACTCCTGAAGCATTCTCTTTCCCATGGGAATATGTGCAAACATTAACATATCTATAATGCCATTTAAGTGAAACCATTCCAACATCTAATGCTGCTGCTGCTAAGTCGCCTCAGTCCCGTCCGACTCTGTGGGACCCCACAGACAGCAGCCCACCAAGCTCCTCTGTCCCTGAGATTCTCCAGGCAAGAATACTGGAGTGGGTTGCCACTTTTTTCTCCTACATCTAATGCTATTCTCAATATCAAAATTATCTCTGAGAATAGAGTTATTACCCTAGGGTCGATCATAAAGGATCTACAGTAAATAGAAATATGTATTAATCTCTGTACTTCCTAAGAATATCTTTCGATACAACTTTTTTTAATTCTACTAAGGTCTACCAGGGTAGTTTTAGGCAGTGAATAAACTAGAACTTCATACAATCATAAAGACAAATATCAGTAAGAACAAAAAAAGTACTCTTTTCCAGGCAAGAGTACTGGAGTGGGGTGCCATTGCCTTCTCCAGAGGATAAAGTTAAGTCTCCTCAAAGACTCCTAAGGAAAAGTGTGTCTGCCCTATTTGAGAGAAGAATTAAATAAACGGGCTTTCCTGGTGGCTCAGACAATAAAGAATTTGCCTGCGATGAGGGAGACCTGTGTTTCCTTCCTGAGTTGGGAAGATCCCCTGGAGAAGGGAACAGCTACTCACTTTAGAATTTTGGCCTGAAGAACTCCACGGACAGAGGAGCCTGGGAGGCTACAGTCCATGGGATTGCAAAGAGACAGACATGACTGAGTGACTTTCACTTTAAACACATGGGAATATGAGAACTAGCTCCACAGTCTGATGATGAGAAAGGACTCAGATTGTTATTTTTGTTAATGGGTTGTATGGGCCTCTTATATATTTTGGAGATAAGCCTCTTATCAGATATATGGTTTGCAAATATTTTCTCCCACTCTTAGGCTGCTGTTCACTGTGCTGACTGTTCCCTTTGCTGTGCAGAAGCTTTTAGTTTTGTGTAGTCTCATTTGTCTATTTTGGGTTTTGTTGCCTATGCTTTTGGTGTCACTCCATAAAATCACTGCCAAGAATAATGTCATGAAACTTTTCTGCTATGTTTAAGTGTCTTACAGTTTTAGATTTTTACCGTTAAGTCTTTAATGCATTAGATAACCAACAAGCATTGGTGAGGATGGAGAGAAACTGGAACCCTTGCAAACTACTGGTGAGAATCCAAAATGGTGCAATCATTACACAAAACAGTATAGCTGCTAAAAAAAATTAAAAACAAAAAACAGAACTATCATTTAATCCAGCAATCCCATTTCCAGCTATGTGTCCAAAAGAATTAAAATCAAGATCTAGAAGAAATAATAACACTTTCATTTTCATTGTACCCTTATTTAAAATAGCTAAGACATGGAAATTTAGAAATTTGTTTGTAGTGATGCTTCCTAAGGGCCACTTACTTGACTTCACACTCCAGGATGTCTGGCACCAGGTGAGGGATCACACCATCGTGGTTATCTAGTCATGAAGATCTTTTTGTATAGTTTCTCTGTGTATTCTTGCCACCTCTTCTTAATACCTACTTCTGTTAGGTCCCTACCATGTCTGTCCTTTATTGTGCCCCTCTTTGCATGAAATGTTCCCTTGGTATCTCTAATTTTCTTGAAGAGATCTCCAGTCTTTCCTACTCTATAGTTTTCCTCTATTTCTTTGCACTGATCACTGAGAAAGGCTTTTTTATCTTTCCTTGCTATTCTTTGGAACTCTGCATTCAAATGGGTATATCTTTCCTTTTCTCCTTTGCCTTTAGCTTCCTTTTTTTTTTTTTTTTTTCCCTCAGCTATTTGTAAGGCCGCCTTAGATAACTATTTTGCCTTTTTTGCATTTCTTTTTTGGGGGAAGGTCTTGATCACTGCCTTCTATACAATTTCACGAACCTCCGTCCATCGTTCTTCAGGCACTCTGTCTATGACTAACCTAGACAGCATACTAAAAAGCAAAGACATTACTTTGCCAACAAAGGTCTGTCTAGTCAAAGTTATAGCTTTTCCAGTAGTCATGTATGGATGTAAGAGTTGGACTGAGTGCCAAAGAAAGCTGAGCACCAAAGAATTGATGCTTTTGAACTGTGGTGTTGGAGAAGACTCTTGAGAGTCCCTTGGACTGCAAGGAGATCAAACCAGTCAATTCTAAAGGAAATCGATCCTGAATATTCATTGGAAGGACTGATGCTGAAGCTGAAACTCCAATACTTGGGCCACCAGATATGAAGAACTGACTCATCGGGAAAGACCCTGATCTTGGGAAAGACTGAAGGCAGAAAGAGAAGGGACGGCAGAGGATGAGATAGTTGGATGGTATCACCGACTTGATGGACATGAGTTTCAGTAAGCTCCAGGAGTTGGTGATGGACAGGGAAGCCTGGAGTGCTGCAGTCCATGGGGTCACAAAGAGTCAGACACGACTGAATGACTGAGCTGAACTGAAGATGTGGAAATTACCAAAACATCCATTGACAGATGAATGGATGAAAAAATTATGGTATATAAATACAATATATTATTATTCAGCCTCTCTAAAAAGTAGAGGGCTTCACTGACAGCTCAGCTGATAAAGAACCTGCCTGCCAATGCAAGAGACACAAGAGACACGAATTCGATCCCTGGGTCAGGAAGATCTCTGGAGAAGGAAATGGCAACCCTCTCTAGGATTCTTGCCTGGAGAATTCCATGGACATAGGAGCCTGGGGGGCTACAGTCCATGGGGTTGCAAAGAGTTGGACATGACTAAATGCACACACACAAAGTAAAGATTCTACAATAAACACAACAACATGGATGGATTTCGAGGACATTGCACTGAGTGAAATAAAGAAGACACAAAGACAAATAGTACGTGATTCCACTTACATGAAATAACTAAAACAGTCAAGTTAATAAAATCAAAAACTGGAATGGTGGTTACCAGGGTTTAGAGACCAGGAGGAAGAAACGGAAGTCAGTAATCAATGGCATAAAATCTCAACCAAGCTAGAGAAACAGCTATGGGCATCAACCACACAACACTACCCTTAGGTAACAACGTACTGTAGCCTTACTTATACTTTCTTAAGAGGACAGATCTCATGTTGTGTTCTCATGACAATCCATTTTCTATAAAGAAAAGTAAGTTTGATATTTTGTTCACAGTGGATGTTTTGTATGAACTTTGACTTTTTAAAATGGTACATTAAAATATTATTTATCTAGGTTTTAAAAACTGTCTATGGTTAGGAATAAGGTCATTTACCCTCTTTCTGCACAGAATACCCTAAGACTGCAGTTCAAGGCTTTACAGTTAGGGATGCACCACTTGATAGCAGCCTGAGCAGAATGGTATTTCTTTCATCAGAGCAATGAAAAGAGATCGAGTACCAGAGTCAAGGCAGCTGGGAGATGCTCACTGGGCTAGGCAAACAGCCATCACAGGTCTTGTACCAACCTGGATGTGAGCACCTGAGATGTATCTCAAGGTTTCTAGTAAATAGCTTCTTTGTTATGGAGCTAGGGAGGGCACAGAGCATCTCACAAAAATAATTATGCCAGTGGAGACAACAGAACCAAGGTTTCTATATAAATAAATTAATATCAAAAGATTGCTAGTTTTCCAAAATTGCATTGCAAGTTAGTAGGAAAACCAGTACTTAAAGGAGATTTGCATACCTCCAAGCCCAGTGTTCTGTAACTATACCACAGCTGTGGGCAAACATATTCAGACATTAAAAATGTGCAGTTTCAACAAACTTTAAAAATTATTTCTCCAGCAAAATTGACAATAAATGTTTAGCATAAAAAATGGATACCTCAGTATTTTTAATTTACAAATTACTTACTTATAGACTACTGTCTATTATGTGCTGCTGCTGCTGCTGCTAACTCGCTTCAGTCATGTCCGACTCTGTGGGACCCCATAGACGGCAGCCCACCAGGCTTCTCCGTTCCTGGGCTTCTCCAGGCAAGAACACTGGAGTGGGCTGACATTTCCTTCTCCAATGCATGAAAGTGAAAGTCGCTCAGTTGTGTCCAACTCTTCGTGACCCCATGAACTGCAGCCCACCAGGCTCCTCCATCCGTGGGATTTTCCAGGCAAGAGTACTGGAGTGGGGTGCCATTGCCTTCTCCGATTATGTACTAGACTATAGTTATTTTGGTTATGCTTTAGCCAAAGTTTTTTTTATCCCCAAGAAGTTTACATTTCAGTGCTGAAAAAATGTGGTAAAAGGAAAATTATATAGGGAGTATATACCTGAATATTGAATACATGCTCAGCGTTAGAGGACCATATAAAACAAACAATGAATCCAAGATTGGTAGATCAAAACCAAAAGGAAATTGGGAGAGATGAAAGATTCTAGGCAGAAATTTTCAAAAGGTGAGAAGAGGAAGGAAATACTGTCTAAGGAAAACATCAAGTAGTTTACTCTGCTTAGGACTCAGAATTTCAGGGAAAGGGCAATAACTACTGGGAAAATGTTGCAATGGAAAATTTACTAAAGATAAGATGGGACAAGATCATGAAAGGCCTGGTATACCATTTACTGAAAATGGAAAGTAACTGCAGATTTTTAAGTAAGAAAATGAATCGGATAAAAGTTTATATAGCAAATCTTTGTAGACTCTACATTGATTTGTAATGCTGATACATTTTTCTTCATCTTTTCATTTCTTTTGCGGTTGAGAAATTAAGATAGTAAACCTCACCTTAATGCAAATAAGGGGTATCCAAAAACTGTAATAAAATGCAGCTCAACTTACTGTGAAGTTAATGCAATGCGTACATTCAAAAGCTCTCTTGTGACAATTCCAATTTAATATCTGCCGATGATAATAACTGACTCTAACTTAAGTTTCAATGAGGATGATTTTGTGTGTTCTTCATGGTTATAAGTTTTAGAACATGGCAGTAATTCCAGGAATCTCCCCTTAATGTAGTAATGTAAAATCAGCTCAATCCTGGGATACACAGGCAGCAGATTAGCCTTGAAAAATATATACGATCCCATCCACCTCCCCATTTCCCAAATCAGACACCTGTCCCAAGTTCTCTCTACCTTCCTGAGAGGAGGGGGAAAAAAAAAATTTACCAAGCTCCAATTAGATCTGCATTTGCATTATTCCAGCACATACCGTCATGATGCTTTACTTGCAGGAGTTCTACTGTATCATCGGATACTATCATGTGACTTTGGCTTCAAAAGAAATAACAGTGAGGACAGAATAATTACTAGAATATATTAAAAATTATTTTTTTAAAAAACAGTATTGGCTAGGTAAATAATGAGTAAATATGTTGCTTCTTTTTTTTTTCAATATAAGAAAAAAAAAGGGGTAATTAGGATAATGGATCATTTAACGCCCCTGTTTATTATTTTCTACTCTGGTGTCTTATAGTCATTTTACCATGGGCTTTTATGTGTGTGCACAAACAAAGAAGAGTCAGATAACACATATTTGTCTGGATCTTTTCTATTAAATTGGTTTCCCACAATTTGGGGGTAAATCAGTTTTGCATTGTGGCTCCTTTTCATCTGTCTTGATGATGAGGAGAAAATTGATAAGACTCAAAAGAGCAGTAGTAAAAAATTGATTACTTCCCTATGTAAGAAGTGTTGCAAAAATATACTGAAATATGAACGCTCTTGATTCCAAAAAAATGACTCTACCAAAGGCAGAAACTGAAAAAGACTAAATCCAGCTACAGACTAAAGTATCTTGATAATCTATTAAATTCATTCATTCTTTCATTAAGACAAAATGCCACCTTGCCCACCATTTTTCATTTTTTACTCCTAGAAAGTCAGCACTTTCATATCCAGCACCTGCACAAATTTAGAACAGTGTTTCTCTTATATATTGTAACCAAAATGAACATTGTATGATTTCACAGTTCTCATATTCACAACTGTTTGTGCTGCAATCAATAGAGGTAAGGCTATTTCATGAAATGATAAGGATAGATGAAATAATAAATATACAATGACAGTGCCCACTAATTTAACTCATATACACAAAAAATTCTATACAGTACAACTTTTAAAGCAACATTTGAAAATATTATTAGAGTAAGGTAATTTAAATATATATATATATATATAATTAAAACTAAATTAGGAAAACTAAATTAGCCTGATTAATACTCAATAGCATTCAACTTCACTAGAAAAATTTCTACTGTCTAATTTAGTTTCTCTGTGAAGCTAGAGCTAAAAGGAGGCTCGTCAAATGTTTTATTTACTGGCCAATTTAGCCTGTCTGTACTCAGCCTTCACAGTAGCAAGCTGATGTTAATAAGCCATACATAAGGATCCTACTTATTAAAATACAAATTAGGTACCCCTTATGTTTATACATGTGTAAGTACAATTAATATTGCAGGCTTAGTTAGAAACAAAATTGCTTTAGTTAACCAACCATTGCAATGCAATCAAATGAGATTTCAGAAGCGAATGGAAAAGATCTGTTCAGTGGAAATAAAAGCAATTATTTAATGCGGAACAATTAATTTTCCAAGCTCCTTTTTCCTTCTCCCACCTGCCCTTAATAAAATAATTTGCCCCATCATACATGACATAAAAAGTCCCCTTTAATGCCAGTAAGTTGTATGCAGACCTGAAAGGAAGCTGGTAGACACAGCTTATTTACAAATATTGGTTTGAACTTGTAAATGCATGACCGCATAAATCTTAATCCATTTAGAGTATACGCCTTTTGTTCCTTCAATTGTACATCCAACTGGGAATTGAGTGGAGCTGAAGGACAGCGTGAATTACCGGAGCCCTTTCTTGTTGCCAGCATTTTAGTGCTTTGCCTTTTGTTCTTGTTGTTCTTGAGATTTCTCTACAGTACAGACTACACAATGTTAATCAACATTTTGCCTAAGTAATGTTAATGAAACCACCCCACTTATACTGGAGAGAAGAATTGGCATATTATATTTCTTTTTGAAATGTTAATGTACCTTTTAGTAAATTATTTCTGCCTTTTAAATCATCCTAGTGTTAAATTATTAAAGGGTGGCATGAAAGAAGTATTGCACTAATGCAAATAGTTAAATCCCTCAAAAGATAAAAGGCTTATAAAGTTTAAAAGAAGGATCTTTTGGAGTACGGAAGCATTTAACTTAAAATTAAATATTTTTAAATGTTTGGTTAAGAAATTGATAAAATTTGCAGTTGTTTTGACTGTGTTCACAAAATAAAGGGAGATTTAATATCGATTTCTAATTTCCAACCACTCATGAAAGTGAACTTGATTTTTTTCACAGTCTTGAAGGATTTGGTTAACCTTACTGTATGTAAATGAACTGTAGCATCATCTAGTTTATCAGAGAAGAAAACAAACAAACGGGAGGAAAAGAATCTCCTATTTTTGCAATATTTACTTATTTGAATCCAAAGGCAACCTTCATCCAGGTTCTATTCTTCAAATATAAGATCACTATTGTCTCAACAGTCCCTCACCTGTGTTATTTCAAAGGGAAGAGCTACTGTAAAGACTTCATGGAAAATATCAATTCTCAACATGCAAATTGTGACAGATATGTATACTGTGAACACCATTTATAGTTCATCAGGAAGGGTACTCAGGATATGAGTTGACAGGGCTCTAAAGTGCACTAATTTGTTTTCCCTTAAATGGTCTCTTTTAATGTCAATAACTATGTTCATAGATCTTGAATAAATTGTGAAGTAATTTAGGGGGAAATTTAGAACTGAATTTGTTCAAAATTCTCCCACACAGTGATGACTATTTGCTAAGAACTCTTAAATCTGGGTGAATCATTTACTTTCTATTTAACAATAGAACATCTAGTGATGGCATTTGTCATTGTGTAACTGACTTGTTCTCTTGCATGACTTTTCCTAGCCATACTTCTGTATGGATACAGGCACTGAGAGAGTAGATTTTAAAAAGCTATATTTCAAGGTAAATTTTTACACATTTTGATATCCGAAAAGTATAAATACTGCTTAAAATTGGTGATGTATCATAATTTGACTGGTTTCCTTTTTCCTTCTTCTCATACATAAATGGTAAAGTGCAATACAATAGATGATGGTTTAGATTAAATAAAAGAGTAATGGCTAGCACACATTTAAGAGTTTTCATATCATCTATTAAAAGTTTTCAGGTCACCTACAATGGTCACCCATTACTTCTATAAGGAAAAATAAATCATTGCCATAATGTTAACATAGTGTTAATGAGTCAACATATCTGGGAAAGGAAATTTTATATACTACATTCCTACTTGTAAAGTTATTTTTATACAGCATTTCTCCCTAGAAAATTTGAAAAGACATACCACTAATGAATGACTGAAATATTACCAAATTCCTTTAATGCAAGAGAAGCTTTTGAGAAGACCAGTCTAATCTACATGCTGTGCAGTCTGATTTGAATGAACTTACAATTTTTAGATTCTCAGAATTACTCATGATTAAAACTAAAAGCACCAACTTACTATATCAAGACTAGGCAGACTACTAGGTCTAACTTTACAACTATTATGCTTTTACTATGCCACTTCTAAGAGGGGAGGAAAAATAAATTGCATTAATTATCAGTTCATCAAAAGAATATTTGGCTATTTTTGGTTTATTCAAGCCACACCAAACAAATGCAAGTTTACTTTCCTTTCATGTAACAGCAACAAACTGCATTGTAAAATCTTCACTGGATGAGTTTAAAATTTCTCCTCTATATTGAAAAAGATTGCATTTTAACTTAATCACTAGTTTTTTTCTTTACATATATTTTATAGATGCCATATTGACCTGTGCATCTATAAAAAATTGTGGATTAAGCCAGTATCTACATGATACCAATAAATCAAGCAATATGATCAATCCAAATGAAAGAAATGAACTGACAGTAATCAGAGTCTCAACTGAGTAGACTAGGAGTTTACTTAAGAAATATAAATTGGTAGAAAAGAGAGTAAAAGTAAATAATATCAGAACTAATAAACACGAAAGTCTATTTAACTATTACCCTATAAGTAAATGAAGTGCCATTTACTACATTTTCCTTTGATATACAATATAATCACAGAAACACAAAGTAAAACTGCTAATTTCTAAACCTTAAACCTCAATTCCTAAACACTAAACAAGTTCAGTGCTGTATTGAAGCACAACTTTCTTATCTTGAAATTTGAGATTTTTGTTTTTCAAAGACAATTGAACAGTATATTCAAGCTGTCATTCTTACTGTAATCATACTAGAGTAAGATACTTTAAACGGGGGAGGACACAGTTAACATTCCCCAAATGAGTTGTCTGGAACTGTTCTTGCAGGAGGAGAAGGGGACGACAGAGGATGAGATGGCTGGATGGCATCACCGACTAGATGGACATGAGTTTGGGTGAACTTCAGGAGTTGGTGATGAACAGGGAGGCCTGGCATGCTGCAATTCATGGGGTCGCAAAGAGTCGGACACGACTGAGTGACTGAACTGAACTGAACTGAAAGAGATATTCACTATAAATGAAACAACTCAAATATTTGTAACAGAAGTCTTTTAACTATTAAAGTCAGACTTCTTCAAGGACATAAGAAGATAAGACACAGCTAGAGGTGGGAGGAAGGAAGGGAAAGCAAAAGGGAGGGAAGAAGGGAGAGAGAGAAGGAAGAAAGGAAAGAGGGAAGGAGTAAGGGTGGGAGGGAGGGAGGCAAAAAAGGAAGGGAATTCATCACAAGAATTTCTGAGATTTGTATAATTCACCCCAGTGACTCTTGAAGCACAAAACTAGTTTCTCAAAAAAAACTCAGACAAAAGTTAGTATCATCTGATATTTGTAAAAGCAAACCAGAACAGACAATCAATAATGTCTAGCTAATGTGGAACAAATTAAAGAAATCTTAATACATTTATTCTAACTTCAATTGTATTGCCCACCAAAGTGATTACATTATGCATGTCATCTCTTAGAAAATGCCACTTGTTTTTCAACTAGTATATTTTCATAATACATACAAAGATTATTCATATACTACAGTTTAATGTTATTTTTATGTTATTAATTTTATAAATACCTTGGAGTATGGGATAATATTTGAAGGTACTTTTTTAAATGAAGTATAGTGAACTGTTTTTCATCCCAAAGTCCATCACTAAAAATATATTTTAAATGCAACCATTAGGTTATCAAAACACAGGACATTAATGTAAATATTAATTCAAGTAGTTTAAAAGGGTGCTTACTGCGAAATCCTCTCTCCACTGGTGGGCTGCTTGAACTTTCTCTGCTTCCAAAGCTAGACGCTGCAAAGGAAACAAGATTCTTAGAATTCAAATGACCACATGATTATATAATTGTTATATAATGCTTGGGTTTTCAAATCGATTATTAAGACATAAAAGAGACGTTCCTTATTTGTGATTCATAAATTCTAAATGATTTAATAACCTAATTTACTAAAGTTGATATATATGTATTTACTCTTTAGAAATGTAAATAGCATAGTATTCTTGAATACCAGTAAGTTTACTACCTCTGCCTCTGCAGTAGTGTGATGCAATCTATCAATGACTAACAATTATTTAAAAGAAAAGCTTTGATCACTAGAGTATGCTGCTGCTGCTGCTGCTGCTGCTAAGTTGCTTCAGTCATGTCCGACTCTGTGCGACCCCATAGACGGCAGCTCACCAGGCTCCCCTGTCCCTGGGATTCTCCAGGCAAGAACACTGGAGTGGGTTGCCATTTCCTTCTCCAATGCATGAAAGTGAAAAGTGAAAGGGAAGTCGCTCAGTCGTGTCCAACTCTTAGCGACCCCATGGACTGCAGCCCACCAGGCTCCTCCATCCATGGGATTTTCCAGGCAAGAGTACTGGAGTGGGGTGCCATTGCCTTCTCAGTCACTAGAGTATATTAATCGGTAAAACCTTGCTTTTAATGAATACCTTTATAACATATATTGGAAAGAAATGACATTAGGAAATCAATAAATATGGGCTAAATTTTGTACACACACCTTCTTAATAGCATTTTTGGCTTATTTTTTAACCAAAAAAGACAAAATTGTAATAACTTTCTCCTTGGTAAAATACATTCTTAAGAGTTTATTTGCATACCTGTGAGGAGCAAACTATCAATCCACACACTCGAAAATGGCTTTATTTCCCCTTCTTTCTTGTAGTCCAAAGTCATTAGAGAATTCTAGCCTGACTTATTTACCTTTAGCACTTTTAAAAGGTTATTTCATTAGGTTTAGTTGGAGATGAAATACCTATTGTCAGCCTGCTAATGATTTTTTGCAGATAATTTTTTTCCTTCTTCTAATAGTTTTTATATTTTCTCTCTGTATTTCCCACTGATGCTATCACGTTCTCCATTGGGCTAAGTTTTCACAAAAGACAGTAACACTTAGTGATTAAGAACAGATTCAAAACTAGACTACTTGGTTTTAAATACTAACGCTGCTTCACACTAGCTGTGCAAACTTGGGAAAAGTTAAGTTTCTCTTCCTATCTTCTAATGGGAATAGTGTCAAAATCTACCTCATTGATTGCTGAAAGAATTAAATACTATACTATACTATATATCGGAGAAGGCAATGGCACCCCACTCCAGTACTCTTGCCTGGAAAATCCCATGGATAGAGGAGCCTGGTAGGCTGCAGTCCATGGGGTCGTGAAGAGTCGGACAAGACTGAGCGACTTCCCTTTCACTTTTCACTTTCATGCATTGGAGAAGGAAATGGCAACCCACTCCAGTGTTCTTGCCTGGAGAATCCCAGGGACAGGGGAGCCTGGTGGGCTGCCCTCTATGGGGTTGCACAGAGTCGGACACGACTGAAGCGACTTAGCAGCAGCAGTAGCATACTATATATAAGCTGCTTAGAACAGTGCCTGGCAGACAGTAAGCAAATATATACATCAGCTATCTAACTGTGAAGGATAATTATGATTACATTTGTACTCTATGTCACTTCATCTGTATCCTGCCCCCTAGACAGCTAGGAGACAGGCAAAATAGGACAAGTTTAACAGTAAATATATGTATTAAACTAATTTATTTAGAGAAAGAAATGATCAAGTTAGGCTTTAGAAAAGTATAAATCTCATAGTGGTTTGCTGTTTCGTTTTTGATCTTTCAGTATAAACTGTACACTTCAGTGTGTGGTCTTGTTGTGGAAGTCTAGCCCAGACTAGGAATGGAAACATTCTTTTAGATAAATGTTATATTAGTATATTGGCTTCTGTGTATGCGTGTGTGTGTGGGCTCAATCGTGTCTGACTCTTTGCCCCCATGAACCCATCAGGCTCCTCTGTCCATGGAATATTCCAGGCAAGAATACTGGAGAGGGTTGCCATTTCCTACTCCAGCGGATCATCCGGACCCAGGGATAAACCTGCATCTCTTGCATCTCCTGCATTGGCAGGCAGATTCTTTACCAGTGTGCCACCTGGGAAGACTGTACTGGCTTTATTCCCTTTTATATAATACTGTGAGAGTAAAAGTGAAAGTCACTCAGAAATGTCTGACTCTTTGTGACCCCATGGACTATATCATCCATGGAATTTTCCAGACCAGAATACTGGAGTGGGTAGCTGTTCCCTTCTCCAGCAGATCTTCCCAACCCAGCGATCGAACTCAGATCTCCCACATTGCAGGCTGATTCTTTACCATCTAAGCCACCAGGCAAGCACAAGAATGCTGGAGTGGGTAGCCTATCCCTTCTCCAGCAGATCTTCCTGACCCAGGAATCAAACTGGTGTCTCCTGCATTGCAGGAGGGTTATTTACCAGCTGAGCTACCAGGGAAGCCCATTTAATACTATAACCCATTCATTTTTCTAAACTATTATGCACCTATTAGCAATGACTACAAAATATTGCCTAGTGGGAAATCTCAAGAATCTCGAAAAGTGAAAGTGAAAGTCGCTCAGTCATGTCCGACTCTTTGCGACCCGATGAACTATACCTATAGTCCATGGAATTCTCCAGGCCAGAATACTGGAGTGGATAGCCTTTCCCTCCTCCAGGGTATCTTCCCAACCTAGGAATCGAACCCATGTCTCCTGCATTGCAGGCAGATTCTTTACCAGCTGAGCCACAGGGAAGCCCAAGAATACTGGAGTGGCCTACTCCTTCTCCAGTGGATCTTTCCAACCCAGGAAACCAACCAGGTTCTCCTTCATTGCAGGTGGATTTTTATCAACTGAGCTATCAGGAAAGCCCACTGAATCACTTTAAAGGAAAAATTCCCCAGTGTGCTTAAATGACAATGGTTCCGGTTTATTAACTACTAGGCAGTGATGTAACATAAGAGAATCTAATAAATGTTAGAAATTGTACCAGGGAGAGTAACCCAAAAAAGACAAACAAAGACAAACTCCTAAACAGAGCAAAACCATGGGAAAAGTGTATTTATTTCAGAAAGTCACACTGTATCACAATACATTTAGAAACTCACATACAGTATAAAAATGTTGCTAAAAAAATGAATAAAATGGTAAAAGAAATGGAATTGGAAGCAATTTCTTTATAAGAAAACTTTACTAGGAAAAATAGAAAAAAGAAAAGACAGAATGAGGGGAAAAAATGCATATGCTTTAGAAAATTCAGAATGTATGTCCTTCCCCCATTTTTAACAATCCATATAAGAACTAAATTACTCATACAAATGGGGCCAATAATAAACTTCAGCATTTTGAGAATTTAAACAAAATACTGGAAAGAATATAAATAAGTTATATAATTTTTAGGTTAAGAAATATTAGAACTCTAACATTTCTTGAAGAGGGATATTAAGATTTTTCCTTGCAAGACACACACAAGAAGGCTGCTAATCCAACAAAACACACTGGGGGACAGTCACCCACAGGACCATACGTGGGTTTCAGGGCACCAGGTCTCACTCAACCACGCTGGGCTGTACTCTGATCTAACTCAGAATCACACGGTTCATAATGGGAACATAATTCACGTTTAACAAGCCATAGTGATAGTAATCATCAGCTAATTATTGCTAGAAAAAAACTAAACAGGGATGAACAACGGTCATAAACTATAAGATGATTCTCTTAGAGGGCACAGCGTCCAAATAATCTTTCCTATAATATATATATGATAATTATATATATACACACACACACACACACACACACTAATTTTATGAAGTAAATGCCATTTATTGCAAGATTCCTAAATAGCTTTAGAAGCCTAAAGACCTGTATTTCTGTAGAAGCAAAAAAGTATTTTAACACGTTAGTTGGGAGCTGAAAATTTGCTGAATTTTATATCCCCAGCTTTGAAATCAAGAGATACATATTATGAAAATGCACTACTACTACCTTCTTTTTTCACAAAGAAATTAATAAAATAATATTTTTACCTAGCATTTTTCATAAGAAAGCAAAATACAGAACTTTAGCTACTTAGCCTATCTTGGGAATCGAAACAAATAGTTGCTGATGGTGCCCTTTCTTGTGGCAAAAAAACAGCTAGTCATGACTCACAGAAAACAGACGTCTTCTGGACACTGCAAGTCCCTAATTAGCTTTTATTCTGGTAAAGTGACATTTTATATTTTAATGCCAATGATCTACCATTAAATGCCATGGGGAAATTGTGTTAAGACTGATAAAATTTCTACCTAATAAAATGTGAATGTTTGCTTAGTAGGAAATCCCTGTTTTCATAGTTGCCTATATATATAAACCCTGTAACAATAACTTGTTCAATCAAAGATCACGTTGCCAACATCCGTTGGATCATCAAAAAAGCGAGAGAGTTCCAGAAATACATCTACTTCTACTTTATTGACTTTGACTGTGTGGATCACAATAAACAGTGGAATATTCTGCAAGAGATGGGACTACCAGATGAACTGACCTGCCTCCTGAGAAATCTGTATTCAGGTCAAGAAGCTATAGTTAGAACTGGACATGGAACAACAGATTGGGAAAGAGTACTTTCAAAAGTACTGTATATTGTCATCCTGCTTATTGCTGGAACTAAACTGGAATCCAGATTGCCACAAGAAAGATCAATAACCTCAGATATGTAGATGACACCACCCTTACGGCAGAAAGTGAAGAACTAAAGAGCCTCTTGATCAAAGTGAAAGAAGAGAGTGAAAACATTGGCTTAAAACTCAACATTCAGAAAGCTAAGATCATGGCATATGGTCCCATCACTTCATGGCAAAGAGATGGGGAAACAATGGAAACGACAGACTTTATTTTTCTGGGCTCCCAAATCACTGCAAATGGTGACTGCAGCCCCGAAATTAAAAGCTGCTTGCTCCTTGGAAGAAAAGTTATGACCAACTTAGACAGCATATTAAAAAGCAGAGACATTATTTGCCAACAAAGGTCCATCTAGTCAAAGCTTTCATTTTTCCAGTAGTCATGTATGGATGTGAGAGTTGGACTATAAACAAACCTCAGCGTCAAAAAATTGATGCTTTTGAACGGTGGTGTTGGAGAAGACTCTTGAAAGTCCCTTGGACTGCAAGGAGATCCAACCAGTCCATCCTAAAGGAAATCAGTCCTGAGTATTCATTGGAAGGACTGATGCTGAAGCTGAATGGCCAATACTTTGGCCACTTGAATGCGAAGAACTGACTCATTGGAAAAGACTCTGATGCTGGGAATGAATGAAGGCGGGAGGAGAAGGGGACGACAGATGATGAGATGATTAGATGGCATCACTGACTCAATGAACATGAGTTTGAGTAAGCTCCGGGAGTTGGTGATGGACAGAAAAGGCTGGCGTACTGCACTCCATTGGGTTGCAAAGTCAGACATGACTGAGTGACTGAACTGAAGTGAACAATAACTTACTTCAGAAAAAGAAAATCTATCTCCTCTCATTTAATTTATAATACAGTTTAGTACAGTATCAAACACTAAAACCAGATGTAGCACCAGATAGAAACAAAAAACTGAGATCAGCATAAACACCTACAAGAAAAAAAATGAAGATTCTGTCATATTAAGATAAGCCAGAAAATTTCATTAAATGGCTTTATAAAAGTAAAATAGCACATATGGATTTAAAAGTCCTTTGGGTATGGAATGATAAGTATAGATACAATGTCATTAAAGTACTGATAATATATACATCCCTACCTACCTGTTGGTTCGAGCATGTAAAATAAAAAATCATTTTAAAGATATATTTTAAAGAACAAGTTTAACAAAATGGACTTGAACCTAAGCCTTCCAACTCCAAAGCTTATTCTTATTCCACAAGACCAACCTTTAGTTACCACTAAACCTATCAAAGTGTTAATATCACTTGGCATTCATAGAATATACGAAGACACATAGTAGAATCAAAATTAAAAAAAAAACAAAACACAGGTAGAAAACTATTTAAGGTTAATGGAAAAATGCCCAGTACTTTTTAGAATTTGCTAAAGACTACAAGAAAAACAGCACTGAATGTCATATGTCAGTTTGGATACTATCTTTTTCTTTTGGTCTTGCCCTCAAATCCAGAGAGAATGTTGCTAATCAGGGAGAAAGCTTTTGATATGCAGTGATCTGCAAGGAAAAAAAAGAAAAGAAAGAAACAGATAATGGGAGAGGTTTTATCAGATCAGAGAAAGATCAGCTCCCTTGAAGGTCTATTCATTCTCAACCTTCACCTTTTTGTCATATCTTTATCTTTTCCACTAGCATTGCATTCTATCAAGTGATGTGCAGGTTTAATAAAAGCAGTATAATTATACAGTGTAAGAAGAAATAATTCTATCATTTTCCTTAAAAATATCTAAAGATATTTTTTCTTGGGAATATTTTCCAAACCTGTAAAAAGTTTACTTCCTAGACTGTATGCTAATTGCATATGAAAGATAAAGTTCTCTGAAACATTTCATTACACAGAATTTTCCTTTGATAGCTTTGAAAGGAAATCTTCAGGGATCAAATGGTATTTCTGCTAGAATCCAGTAATGTTGATACTCAATGTTAATAATATCAAGAACTGAAACAGCATTCAAATAAATAACTAATTCAAAACTATTTCTTTGGTTAGTGTATGTCAAGATTTTTCTAATAAGTAAATACTAGTTCTCTACAATAGACCGGTAAAAAATGCAAGTGTAATATAATCAATGTTCAAATAGTCAACAAACTATAAGAATGAGCAAATTATTGTATTATGCCTCTGTTGACAAGTTTCCCTATTTTCATCCAATGTTCTTAAGATACCTAAAGAATCAGGATAATCATTTGAATGATCTAACAACATCTACTGAAAACAGCAACCAAGTAAAAGAACAGACTTCTGTGCTCTGAAGAACAGTGTGCAGGTACCGTTGATAACTCTGGATAGTGACAGTGTTAGTTGCTCAGTCGTGTTTGACTCTTTGTGACCCCATGGACTGTAGTCCACCAGGCTCCTCTACCCACGGAATTCTCCAGGCAATAATACTGGAGAATGGCTACTGGGTAGCCATTTCCTTCTCCAGGGGACCTTCCTGAACCAGGGATCAAACCCAGGTCTCCTGCATTGCAGGCAAATTCTTTAAATTGATGATTTTGAACAGTGGTGTTGGAGAAGACTCTTGAGAGTCCCTTGGACTGCAAGGAGATCCAACCAGTCCATTCTGAAGGAGATCAGCTCTGGGATTTCTTTGGAAGGAATGATGCTAAAGCTGAAACTCCAGTACTTTGGCTACCTCATGTGAAGAGTTGACTCATTGGAAGAGACTGTGATGCTGGGAGGGATCAGGAGCAGGAGGAGAAGGGGATGACAGAGGATGAGATGGCTGGATGGCATCACTGACTCGATGGACGTGAGTCTAAGTGAACTCCGGGAGTTGGTGATGGACAGGGAGGCCTGGCGTGCTGCGATTCATGGGGTGGCAAAAAGTCGGACACAACTGAGCGACTGATTTGATCTGAGGGAAGCCCTAGCATTAAAATAAGTTAAATAATTAAACAATTTAAAAATTGTTAAAATAAGCATGCACTTTTGAATCAAATAGATCCAGTTTCCAATTCTGGTGCTGCTATTCACTAACTATGGAATCACAGGAAATGGACTTAACATTTTTTCAGCATTTCACAACAATATCTACTTTATATATTTTCTATTGGTATTTCAATATCTACCATATTATAAACTCAATAAAGTTTTACTTCCATTTGAATCTTACAAACACAACTACATAGGACAGAGTATGTTAGCACGGTAATCACTCATAACCACTTTAATGTGTACATATGTGAGTGAAATGAATGAAAACATCTTAATGGTCCCTAAGTTTTCACTGTATTTTGATCTGTAGAAAAGCTCTTATCTGTGGAACTACAGACTGCACCAAAAGCAAACACAATTTAGGGAATATAGCAGATTTACACAGTAGTCAGTAAAATGAGTTCTTCAGTCTTATTTCATCTTATAATAAATGAAATTAGAAACAAGAACAGATCAGTATATGAACGCTATTTTTCCTTTCTAGTGTAAGATTTAAGGGAGTATCATATATGCAAAACATATAAATAAAAGTTGCTAAAATCAAGCCAGTCATTATTTATTCTTTTATTTGTGGCCCAGTGAAAATTAAATCTTTTGGAACATGGCTTCTGGATCTTGTTGTATAGATTTCAGCCAGGATCTAACATATTCAGGAAATGCTTTTGAAATTAACTACAAAGCTTCAAGTCTAATATTCCAAGATGCAATTAGCTCCAAATAAATTGGCAGACTCTTGGAATATATAAGCCAGGGTAAAGGAGATGTCATCTGGTAAGAATAGCAAAACTCCTTTTAGCAATAGTGAAAGTAAATAATACACAAATGGCAATTATCACTTTTATTTTTTTGGCTCTGCAGCACAAACACTAAAATAAAAAGCTGTGGAACGGAAAGTAATTTCTACATCAGCTCTTTGATACCTGAAAGAGCTGATACACACCCTGATACACACCTCTTTGATACACTTTGATACCTGAAAAGAATCACCAGATGAACCTGTTCAAATCACCTAGACTATACACAAACCCACTCAACTCCACAACCATCTGAGATTCTGATTCTGGGATCATTCCCAGAAATCTACATTGTTTCATAGAGAACACCTTTTCCACAGACTACCCTTGAAAAGGCTCCTCTAGAACAGCAGTCTCCAACTTTCTTGGCACCAGGAACCGGTTTTGTGGAGGACAATTTTTCACAAACAGTGAGAGTGTGTGTGTAGGGGGAGGGAGGGGGGAGTTCAGGATGCTTCAATCACAGTACATTTATTGTGCAGTTTATTTCTATTATTATTACATTACCTTCACTTTAATCATCTTATATCATAAGGCATTACATACTGGAGGTTGGGAAACCCTGCTCTAGAGGGTAAGAGTTTAGCTATACTAAGATCAGATCAGATCAGTCGCTCAGTCATGTCCAACTCTTTGCGACCCCATGAATCACAGCATGCCAGGCCTCCCTGTCCACCACCAACTCCCGGAGTTCACTCAGACTCACGTCCATCGAGTCAGTGATGCCATCCAGCCATCTCATCCTCTGTCGTCCCCTTCTCCTCCTGCCCCTAATCCCTCCCAGCATCAGAGTCTTTTCCAATGAGTCAACTCTTTGCATGAGCTGGCCAAAGTATTGGAGTTTCAGCTTTAGCATCAGTCCTTCCAAAGAAATCCCAGAGCTGATCTCCTTCAGAATGGACTGGTTGGATCTCCTTGCAGTCCAAGGGACTCTCAAGAGTCTTCTCCAACACCACAGTTCAAAAGCATCAGTTCTTCGGTGCTCAGCCTTCTTCACAGTCCAACTCTCACATCCATACATGAGCACAGGAAAAACCATAGCCTTGACTAGACGAACCTTTGTTGGCAAAGTAACGTCTCTGCTTTTGGTATGCTATCTAGGTTGGTCATAACTTTCCTTCCAAGGAGTAAGCGTCTTTTAATTTCATGGCTGCAGTCACCATCTGCAGTGATCTTGGAGCCCAGAAAAATAAAGTCTGATACTGTTTCCACTGTTTCCCCATCTATTTCCCATGAAGTGATGGGACCAGATGCCATGATCTTCGTTTTCTGAATGTTGAGCTTTAAGCCAACTTTTTCACTCTCCACTTTCACTTTCATCAAGAGGCTTTTTAGTTCCTTTTCACTTTCTTCCATAAGGGTGGTGTCATCTGCATATCTGAGGTTATTGGTATTTCTCCCGGCAATCTTGATTCCAGCTTGTTTTTCTTACAGTCCAGTGTTTCTCATGATGTACTCCGCATATAAGTTAAATAAACAGGGTGACAATATACAGCTTTAATGAACTCCTTTTCCTATTTGGGACCAGTCTGTTGTTCCATGTCCAGTTCTAACTGTTGCTTCCTGACCTGCATACAAATTTCTCAAGAGGCAGATCAGGTAGTCTGGTATTCCCATCTCTTTCAGAATTTTCCACAGTTTACTGATGGTGTGATCACTGACCTAGAGCCAGACATCCTGGAATGTGAAGTCAAGTGGGCCTTAGAAAGCATCACTACGAACAAAGCTAGTGGAGGTGATGGAAATCTAGTTGAGCTATTCCAAATCCTGAAAGATGATGCTGTGAAAGTGCTGCACTCAAAATGCCAGCAAATTTGGAAAACTTAGCAGTGGCCACAGGACTGGAAAAGGTCAGTTTTCATTCCAATCCCAAAGAAAGGCAATGCCAAAGAATGCTCAAACTATCGCACAATTGCACTCATCTCACACGCTAGTAAAGTAATACTGAAAATTCTCCAAGCCAGGCTTCAGCAATATGTGAACCGTGAACTTCCTGATGTTCAAGCTGATTTTAGAAAAGGCAGAGGAACCAGAGATCAAATTGCCAACATCTGCTGGATCATGGAAAAAGCAAGGAAGTTCCAGAAAAACATCTTAGCTATACTAGACATATGAATTTAATCACTTTGAAAAACACTGTTTGAAACAGTAGCACAAGTTGATAGACAAACAAAAATAACCCACTAGTTCCCTAGCCTTACACTATCCTGACTCCCATCACATACTTAACTCTATCCATATCTTTGTTGTCTCTCCCTCCTATTCCCTAATTCCCTTTTTCCTTCTCCTCTCTCTCTCTCTCTCAGACTTTCAATTTAACACTAACTGCAAGTCCATTCAGAGAAGGCAATGGCACCCCACTCCAATACTTTTGCCTGGAAAGTCCCATGGATGGAGGAGCCTGGTGGGCTGCAGTCCATGGGGTCACTGAGGGTGGGACACGACTGAGCGACTTCACTTTCACTTTTCAGTTTCATGCATTGGAGAAGGAAATGGCAACCCACTCCAGTGTTCTTGCCTGGAGAATTCCAGGGATGGCGGGGCCTGGTGGGCTGCCATCTATGGGGTTGCACAGAGTTGGACACGAATGAAGCGACTTAGCAGCAGCAGCAAGTCCATTAGGCACAGGACACATTTCTTTCATGTCTGTACACAGCCAACATTTCATGCCATGTGTAGCAGGGAACAGATACTCAATTACTGTGTGTGGAAATGTATAAATAATCACTTTTAAGTACTGTCAAGATTTTATCTCAGTTGTATCAAGATTCATAATTAAGTTCACTACATTATTATCATTCTTTATCATGATACTTCAGGAGGTCACAAAACTCTTTCCCATAAGAGAAGCATATTCCTAGATCAATATATCACTATCTAATTATTAAAACTTGCTGGATAAATTCATCATCACATGATCCTTAAAATTTAGTAGAATTTGGCTTTGAATGTGATATGAATCCAAACTAATCCATGTAATTCTAATTCCACTCTGAGATTCTAAAACCAATTTATAATCAGTTGCCTTATTCTTCAAATGTTGAATACAAATGCCGATTCAGAACCCCAAGACATATATCCCTAATATCCACCAGGTCCATTTTGGCTGCCTGAACCACAGCTACTCCATTTTGATTTTTAAACAATCTTAAATATGTCATCACTGTTCCCTATGAACTAATTCTATATCCAATCACCATTTGGGAGACAATTCTCTCATGTTTATGTGAATCCTGTGAACAGAGGTGGGGTAGATTCTGCTCTAAATTATCTTCTCAAGAATGTGTAGCAAACAGAGTTGGAAGACAGAGTGTCTCCCTGCAGGGCAGAAGAAAGATTTATCTGTTCCTCAGGTAAATAAAAATAACCCCATGGGGCAAAACTTGGGCAGACTCCCTTTAAAAGAGGGGCATTTCCCAAGCTCAGGGCTCCTCAGCTGTGACACACGCTCACAGCATAGGCACTATCTATCTGGGTGACTCAGAAATGGCCTGCCCTGGACTTGATGGTAAGGAGTTACCTGTGGGACCTCCCATGCTGGGAGTTACCAAGTCCATGGTGTCTGACTCAGGGAGTCTCCTAAACCTATGAAATAGTAGTTGGCTAGCTTGTTAGCGTGCATGAAGAGTAAAATCTCAGACCCTTCTCACTTCTCAACACACCATATCTGATTGAGTCTGCTTCTATGAAAATGCTCACTCGTCCATCATCCTGTCTTTAAACTTTCATCATCATATAACTGATGTCATCTTTATTTTCTCTTCAGTTATTTCCTGAGCATGCATTTTGCACCCCCTTTCAAATTACTCCTAGATCAGAGGGGGCAGAGTCACCTGGGAATAGGTTAGATACCCATATTGTTAGATCCCATCTCGGCCCTGTTGAATCAGAAGCTCTTTTAATCTGTATTTTACCAAGACCTCCCTGTGATTCTTTTTTTTTTAATTTATTTATTTTAATTGGAGGCTAATTACTTTACAATATTGTACTAACTTTCACCATACATGGCCATGAATCAGCCACAGGTGTACACAGGGTGGAACGATTTGAAAGAATAGCATACATTGACATGAATCAGCCATGGGTGTACATGTGTCCCCCATCCTGAACCCCACTCCCACCTCCCTCCCCATCCCATCCCTCAGGGTCATCCCAATACACCAGCCCTGAGTACCCTGTCTTATGCATAGAACCTGGACTGGTGATCTATTTCACGTATAATAATATACATGTTTCAATGCTATTCTCTCAAATCAGCCCACCCTCGCCTTCTCCCACAGAGTCCAAAAGTCTGTTCTTTATCTCTGTCTCTCTTGCTGTCTCACATATAGGGTCATCGTTAATATCTTTCTAAATTCCATATATATGCGTTAATATACCATATCGGTGTTTTTCTTTCTGACATATTTCACTCAGTATAATAGGCTCCAGTTTCATCCACCTCATTAGAACGATTCAAATGTATTCTTTTTAATAGCTGAGTAATACTCCATTGTGTATATGTACCACAGCTTTCTTATCCATTCATCTGCTGATGGACATCTAGGTTGCTTCCATGTCCTGGCTATTATAAACAGTGCTGCAATGAACACTGGGGTACATGTGTCTCTTTCGATTCTGGTTTCCTCAGTGTGTATGCCCAGCAGTGGGATTGCTGGGTCATATGGCAGTTCTATTTCCAATTTTTTAAGGAATCTCCACACTGTTCTCCATAGTGGCTGTACTAGTTAGCATTCCCACCAACAATGTAAGAGGGTTCCCTTTTCTCCGCATCCTCTCCAGCATTTATTGCTTGTAGACTTTTGGATCGCAGCCATTCTGACCAGCGTGAGATGGTATCTCATTGTGGTTTTGATTTGCATTTCTCTGATAATGAGTGATGTTGAGCATCTTTTCATGTGTTTGTTAGCCATCTGTATGTCTTCTTTGGAAAAATGTCTGTTTAGTTCTTTCTCAAATTTTTTGATTGGGTCATTTATTTTTCTGGTTTGAGCTGCATGACCTGCTAGTATATTTTTGAGATTAATTCTTTGTCAGTTGCTTGTTTGCTATTATTTTCTCCCATTCTGAAGGCTGTCTTTTCACCTTGCTTATAGTTTCCTTCATTGTGCAAAAGCTTTTAAGTTTAATTAGGTCCCATTTGTTTATTTTTGTTTTTATTTCCATTACTCTAGGAGGTAGGTCATAGAGGATCCTGCTGTGATTTATGTCAGAAAGTGTTTTGCCTATGTTTTCCTCTAGGAGTTGTATAGTTTCTGGACTTATATTTAGATCTTTAATCCATTTTGAGTTTATTTTTGTCTATGGTGTTAGAAAGTGTTCAAGTTTCATTCTTTTACAAGTGGTTAACCAGTTTTCCCAGCACCACTTGTTAAAGACATTGTTATTTATCCATTGTATATTCTTGCCTCCTTTTTCAAAGATATGGTGTCCATAGGTGTGTGGATTTATCTCTGGGCTTTCCATTTCGCTCCATTGATCTATATTTCTGTCTTTGTACAATACTGGCTTGATGACTGTGGCTTTGTAGTACAGTATTAAGTCAGGCAGGTTGACTCCTCCAGTTCCATTCTTCTTTTGCAAGATTGCTTTGCCTATTCAAGGTTTTTTGCATTTCCATATAAATTGTGAAATTATTTGTTCTAGTTCTGTGAAAAATACTGCAGGTAGCTTGATAGGGATTGCATTGAATCTATAGATTGCTTTGGGTAGTATACTCATTTCACTATATTGATTCTACTATTCACTATTGATTCACTATTTTGAATCTTCTGATCCATGAACATGGTATATTTCTCCAACTATTTGTGTCACCTGTGATTTCTTTAATCAGTGTTTCATAGTTTTCTATACATAGATAGATTTATTCCTAAGTGCTTTATACTTTTCATTGCAATAGTGAATGGAATTGTTTCTTTAATTTCTCTGTTTCCTCATTGTTAGTGTATAGGAATGCAAGGGATTTCTGTGTGTTAATTTTATATCCTGCAACTTTACTATATTCACTGATTGGCTCTAGTAATTTTTTGGTGGTGTCTTTAGGGTTTTCTATGTAAAGGATCATGTCATCCACAGACACTGAGAGTTACACTTCTTCTTTTCCAATCTGGATTCCTTTTATTTCTTTTTCTTCTCTGACTGCTGTGGCTAAAACTTCCAAAACTATGTTGAATAGTAGTGGTGAGAGTGGGCTCCCTTGTCTTGTTCCTGACTTTAGGAGAAATGCTTTCAATTTTTTCCATTGAGGATAATGTTTGCTGTGGGTTTATCATATATGGCTTTTATTATGTTGAGGTATGTTCCTTCTTGCAGAAGGCAATGGCACCCCACTCCAGTACTCTTGCCTGGAAAATCCCTGGACGGAGGAGCCTGGTAGGCAGCAGTCCATGGGGTCGCTAAGAGTCGGACACAACTGAGCGACTTCACTTTCACTTTTCACTTTCATGCATTGGAGAAGGAAATGGCAACCCACTCCAGTGTTCTTGCCTGGAGAATCCCAGGGATGGGGGAGCCTTGTGGGCTGCCGTCTATGGGGTCGCACAGAGTTGGACACGACTGCTTTCTGGAGGGTTTTTAGCATAAATGGATGTTGAATTTTGTCAAAGGCTTTCTCTGCATCTATTGAGATAATCAACCCACGCCTCCCTGTCCAGCCCCTGCTCACTGGCCGGTGGCAGACATTTGAGTGTCTGGGCTACTTCTTCACCGGGAGTTGTGGTTAGGCACGTATTCTGTGGGTTTTTTTTTTTTTTTTTCTTCTTCTTTTTTTCCCTCCCAGTTACGTTGCCCTGTGAGATTCCAAAACTCCCCACAGACCCATTGATAAGAGGGTTTCCTGCTGTTTGGAAACTTTTCCTCCTTCGTGACTCCCTCCCCAGGACAGGTCTCCATCCCTAACTGTTTTGTCTCTCTTTTTGCCTTTTATATTTTGTCCTACTTCCTTTCGAAGAGAATGCGCTGCCTTTCTGGGTGCCTGGTGTCCTCAGCCAGCATTCAGAAGTTGTTCTGTGGAAGGTGCTCGGCATTCAAATGATCTTTTGATGAATTTGTAGGGGAGAAAGTGGTTTCCCCATCCTATTCCTCCGCAATCTTAGGACCCTCCCTGTGATTCTTATGTGAACTAATGTTTGAGAAGCACTGTTTTAAAAGAAAATGTCATAGCACTGTTCTACTGAAGTTTCTATTGTCTTAGCAGTAAGCTCTTACAGCTGTAACAAATAAAATAAGACTAAACTATTTGTTTTAAAGTCTTTTTTTAAATAATAAACTTTGCAAATCAAAGATACTAGAGATGAATACATGAGGCAAAAATCCATGATATGATTAACCCCAATCACAAGATACCAATTCAGAAGTCTACTTGTAATTTAGAGCCTTACTTTTACTGATTAATACAGTTTATGAACTTTGTATCTGAGATCATTAACTTTAATTTCAAAGCCTTAAAATACTGAAAATAATACTTGCCAGTTTGAAAAATATGTAAAACAACTGCATAATGTTATAGAACAGAGTGTTAAATGTACATCAGAAACTGGAGAAGTATCTCTGAATCTTCAATAAAATATACTAAAATATGATTAATTGAAATCAATAAAAGTGAACTTTATAAATGTCTAAAATTATCTTACTATTATTCTTTGAATATATTATCAAAACACACTGCCTTAATTTATAACCCACAGTTCTCTCCTTCTTTCTTCCCTTACTTCCTGTTTCCTTCCCTTCCCATTTCCCTTCTTTCTTGTATACAGGACACTGAATGGGCTAAACTTTCTTAGTTCTTTTAAGCCTGCCACTCACAATTTGCAGGTACTTTTATAGGCTGCAGGGCTTCATTTTGGTTTTTATATGTTGGTTGGCAAATACAGCATAAACCACAGAAGTGTAGACAAGTGAGAATGGGGGAAAAGGTGGTACTTCTAAAAAAGGGATCAAATTTTGTAGGAAGCAGGTAATATAAAAGAACTGGTGAAGTATATATCCACTTTAAAAAGAAGGAAAAAGACGTGGAAAGACCACTTTTCACTGTCTTATGCTTTGTGTGAGGCCCTGCCCTCCTACAAATCTAGGAATGAACTAAAGTTCACTTCAGTTTTACTAGTTAATGAAAATAACAAAAATACTATTTAACTGAACATGATGCAAATTGACATAATTTTTAAAAAGATGTAGTATAATAGGTAAGAATTACTTTTGAAATTATTTCTTGACACTTTATTTTGACCTTTTTGTTTGTTTTTAAGAAAAAAACAGAAGGTGAATCTAAAGGCTTCAACTCTCTTCAAAGACCATAACTAGAAGCAGGATGTTTATAATTTATCTTTAGTATTATATATGCATATGTATAAGTTTACATATTTAGCAATAAACTGATACTAAGTGGGGGGGGGGGCGGGGAAGATTATCAAGAAGTGAAAGTCGCTCAGTCGTGTGTCCAACTCTTTGCGGCCCCATGGACTATACAATCCATGGAACTCTCCAGGCCAGAATACTGGAGTGGGTAGCCGTTGCCTTCTCCAGGGGATCTTCCAAACCCAAGGATCAAACCCAGGTGTCCTGCATTGCAGGTGGATTCTTTACCAGCTGAGCCACAAGGGAAGCCCAAGAATACTGCAGTGGGTAGCCTATCCCTTCTCCAGGGGATCTTCCTGACCCAGGAATCGATCCAGGGTCTTCTGTATTGCAGTCGGATTCTTTACCAGTTGAGCCAGTGAGGAAGGGAAGTGAAATCGCTCAGTCGTGTCCGACTCTGTGACCCCATGGACTCTAGCCTACCAGGTCCCTCTCTCCATGGGATTCTCCAGGCAAGAGTACTAGCGTGGGTTGCCAGTTCCTTCTCCAGGGGACCTTCCCAACCCAGGGATCGAACCCGGGTCTCCCACATTCCAGGCAGATGCTTTAACCTCTGAGCCACCAGGGAAGCCCAGTCAAGAGGGGTGGACTGAAAAATCTACCAAATTTCTTGTGATATCCTATAGTGAAAACTTAAAAGGTTTATCCTATTAGTAAAGGATCATTTCTTTTCAGATACAACATCTTTCAGCAATTATAACCAATAAAGCATTTATAACTGTATTTCCCTTGTCATAATTAAAGAATTTTAAAACAGCCTGAATTATTAACCCTCTAAATCAACTCTCAGACAGACAGAAATTCATTACCTGCCATTGCCCTAACCTGCTCTTTGAACAAATAACTAGAGAGGGTAGCTACCGCACATAAATTTAAAGTAACAGTAAATGCAGAAGCTTCATAATATTACATAGTAACCAAAGATATTATAGAAAGTATTCAGCTATTTGGAACTTAATTTTGAGGTTAGTTTAAAAACCACCACAATACTGTAATTAGCCTCCAATTAAATAAATTAAAAATTAAATTAAAAAATAAAATATGCCAAATAGTCAAAAACATTAAAAAAAAATGTTTTGTGCAGGGCTTGTTCAAGAAGAATGAAGGAAACCATAAAAAAAAGTACTGACTTTGAAAATATGGGCCAAGTTATTTAATTTCTCTGCACTTCTGTTTTTTCATCTGTAAAACAGTCAATAGTACCCTTTCACAGAATTGTTTAGGCATTAGTCAAGATTTTTGCTAAACAAACATAGCAGTGAAAGATATCCTTGTCAACAAAAGCTTTTAGAAATTAAGAACAGGAACAAGGAGCTTTTTCATTTTATTGAAGTATAATCAAACAGTTATATATCACAATAGTTTAAATAAACTGCAGTACATCCAAGATCCTGTTGGATTACAGCTGCTTCAGCACCCTCTATCCTTTTAATTTTACAATTATTTGCCAACTTCAGCTCTCCTTCTCCAACCACTCTCCCTTTGATTCTTCTTCTGTCAAAGGAGATTTGCTTCCTTTACCCCAGGCTACTCTCTAACTGCTTGTAAACTATTTATCATTCCTGCTATGTTATCTTAATTTTTTTTTACTTTTAAATAATCTACCTTTGAGTTTAATTAACTCACAGGCTGCCAATTTGGTGGGTGGGTTGTTGGCTCAGAAGAGAAAAAAAAAAAAAAAAAATCTGGTCTTAGCAGGAAAATTTTGTGTTTTGAGAATGTTGCTACAGAAATACTCCTTTTATTTTCTGCTTTTGCTAATACATTAGGGGTGAATGTATCACATTGTGTGGTGGATAAAACTGCATGCTGTGTGCTCCTCCCTCATGTGTATAATTTTTCCTCTAAGGATTTGGAAAATTGTAAATCAGTCAATCAAATTGGCAAAAATACCCAATTTACTAGTCTTTATTTTTTACCATATCAGAATCATCCACCACTAATCTTGAAAAAAAAAAAAAAAAAAAAGCCATTCCTCAACCTGGAAGAGAGGGGGATACAGGGGAGGATGAATGCATGTATACATGCGGCTGAGTCCCTTTGCTGTTCATCTGCAACTATCACAAACTGTTTTAACTGGCTGTACCCCAGTGAAAAATAAAAAATTATAATAAAAATAAATAAAAAGTTAAAAAATTAAAATGCCATCCCTGTTCCTCCCTTTTCTATAGAATGTTTTTAAATGGCTGTAAAAAATTCAGATGTGATTTTTTTTTAGAATTTAAATTATTTTAAAGTTACGAATTAAAAATTTACAGTAAATAAATGAAGTGATGGGAACCATAAATTTTATCACAGATATATTTCAAAGATAAGCAATTTAAAATGAAGTTATTTATTATTACCTAAACCTGCCTTACCTTGAAAAAAAAAATTCTGTTACAGAATATGAAATCAAGTAGTGTAGTGTCCAACCACAGGAAATTGCCATTTTTGGACTCTTAATTATATGATAAAGTCAGAGAAGCAAAATTTCATAACTTTAAAAGTAACAACCTTAGAAGCCAAAACAATATTGCTATTCACATTCACAGAATTATCTCCACAGTAATATAGTACTGCTCTTGTTCTATGTATGGAAAATTCAGCTTATCGATTAGTTTTTCTTTATCCTGAATGTGAGCCAATGTTTAATTGCTTCATATTCATAATTGTATCAACCTTGAATAAATTGTTTTAAATAAAAAATGTGTTCTATGACACAAAGGAGATTAATTACTAAAAGACAATAGCAATCCTTTGCTATCAATCAAACAGGCAGAAAAGCATGGCCACCTAATGAGGATTCAGCTTCATTAACTTTCCTCAAATCTCATTTGTAATATAAAAGACCACTATATATTCAATTCCCAGAAAGCTAAATTTAATCAACCCAATAGTGTGTGTATTTGTTTACACCACTATTACTCATTATCTAACTGCAATCTCCTGCTCTCTTCAAATTGTAATATCATCTTATTAAATATTCTCTTCTAGTACCCTGGACTATTTTCAATTGAATAAGGGAATCCTCCAACATCTAAACCCATCACCATGTCCTCTTGGCATTATGATAAAAAAATCAAGCCATAAAATCTTATGTTATTAAAGATTGGAAAGGATTTTAGAGGCTATTCCTCTCACAAAGGAATGACAAAACAAATTAGATAAAGGCCCTTCTGTCTGGGCACTGAATAAGGTGATCCAAAGGATTTTTGTTAGAAAAGAAGGTATGCTATCGCACGATACCACAAAATTACAAAATCTGTTCCACTATATTTACAGGTAAATGATTCACATTTAGTAAGTATACTGCTAATGAGAGCAATAATAAACATATGCTTATAAAGAAGATCAAGGTTTTATGTACAACTCAATAAATCTAGTATCTATAGAGATTTGCTTTTCTTTCTTCATCCAGATCTCCATATGACCCCCTTCATATATAATTACTAAAGATCTGTAAACAAATATCAGAGAGCTAAGGGGTCAAAAAGTTACCTTTTAAGTTAATTCACCTTAACTACTACTAGGAAATATATACTAACACTTTTACTGACTGTATATTTCATATATTTTAAGACATATTTTTGCATCTAGTCAATGTAAGAATATCCTAGCAGGCATATTTATTTAAATATCTTTATAATCTATTTCCAGCCTTGGAAATAATTTTTCAAAAGCTATTAATTTAGAAGACTTTTGCAGTATTAGTTTTCTGATAAAAGCTTTGAGAGCTTCCCAAAGCAATCTGAATTTATTGAGCTGCTTTTCAGCAAAAAGGTGTTTAATTAGGTTGTCTCACACTTTTCTAAATCTGAAAACCTAATCACCACCTTCAAACTCAAAGAACATAGGCAAGCTGCTTTGAATATTATCCTGTACAAAACTTTTGGTTTTTCTTTCCACTCATTACCACCTCTATCCAGGAAAGTTTTGACTTTAAAAGTATTCCATATCTTTTAAAATCAAAGAAAAAAAATGTAAAACATCAAAGCATGAATAAACCCAACTAATTTCCTTTTCTCTTGTTAATGGGGCATACATACGTGTGAGTGTGTGTGAATGTGTGCCTGTGTAATAATCTTCAAGCATAAATGGGCATTTGAAAGCAGCTAATCAAAAGACAAGGACAAAGAAAAGTAAAGAAAATGAAAATGCTGAATCACAGTATTAATGAATATATTTCAAAGGACAGGCTGCAATAAACAACTTTAGTCAGATATGATTTTCTCTCAATTTGGACTCACATTTATCTTAGAAACCCACAGAAAAATTATCACTACTTACTGAGAGTTTAAGCCCCACAACTCTCCAAAACAATCTCACCACATACTACAAAGAACTTCTTAAAGTCATATTTCCAGAAATCCATGTAGGTAAAAAAGCGTGAGTCTTCTTTACCCAAATCCACTTTGTTCTGTGAGATATATGTACATATCTTTAAGCACCAAGATACAGTTCTTGCCCTCAAGAACTTCACAATTTAATGTAGAGAAAGAGAAAAGGAAAAAAAGTTTAATGGGATGACTAAAGTCACTTAATCAACACTAGGGTTCCAAAGAAAAAATGAGAATATGACTTTTAATCACTTAGTGCTGAGTGCCAGGTATGGTGTTAGATAATCTCACAATAACCCATCAATGGTATTATTATCACCATGTTCAAAGTGTAAAAACCTTTTCCAGCAGGCCTGAGAAACTAGATATATATATATAAATATATATATATATATATATATATAGTTTCATTTACTATCGAATACAGTCTTTAAAAATGGAGAATATTTTTTTAAGAAATGACGGTCCAGATAGCGTTTGTTTCATAGGAAAGACTGAAAAAAGTTAATTTCAATTTCTAAATCAAAATGGAATTTGGGGACTGCATAGGGAAGAAGCAGAATAAGTGTGGCTGGCACCACAAACTATTATTCCTAGAAAAAATGAATTTTTCCTAAGGAGACTAAATCCTATGAAAAAGAAATGCATTTTGTTCTGCTGTGCATCTAGATGGCTTTACATACACAAGTTTGGGAATCAAGCTAAGAAAACCAGAATAATTCTCTGTAGGTAAAGTGAAATTACAGTTCTGAGGAAGGTAGGTGAGGAAGGAAATTCTGGAGGGTATTAGGAAGGAAAGAAGACACTTCAAGGTTGTATGTATATGTAGAGCAGATAGAATGAGAGACTAGGGACAATTTCTCATTTGGGGACAGTCAAAAAATTTTTCAACAATTGAGAAGCTTAATTTTCAATTTAGCATGACTTTTGTGGCAGAGTTAATCCCTTACTGTAACTTTCCTCTGAAATCTTCAGTATGACACACATGATCACTTTGGGAAATTGAAGAAACATATTTAGCTTCTTTGGGGCCAATAAGGTATGTAAGAAAAAGGCTGCAACTGTGGAAGCAGAATTCCAATGCAAAAATAACATTGTTGCTTTCAAAGGCACAAAACCTTGAAGAAGGACTTTCTGAGGGAAACATTATCTATTTGGTTTGGGAGTTTGGGATTTTGAGATATATGTGGAATCTGGAAATCTGAGTAAGATTTTAATGTTTTGGAATGAGGAACAATAGCTTAAAAATGCAGAAGTATTGACTGACAGCCCTCTTCTTCTCTGTGAAAATATTAAATGTGATCCTAGAAGGAGACTATAAAGAGAATGGCAAAGAGAGTTGAGAGTTAATCTTTGAGAAATATCTATTTAAGTACAAGGATCAATAGAACCAGTAAAGAAAACAGAATGTCAGCATCCAATATGATTCAAAACTGATTCCAAAATGTATAGGTCACAAGCTGAAATAATGGCGGTATAAGTATCAAATCGTCTCCCTTTGGCAGAGGCCAACTCCCTGATAGGTTTTCTTATTTCTTTTATTCAGTATGCTCCATTGTCTCTGCATTTTCAACATAGATTTTTGAATGCTAGTAACTTGAGCAGTCATTCCTTTTTTAAAAAATTTATTTCAACATCTGAATGAAATACTCTGTGTGCACGTGTGTGTGCAAGCCCACACACATACACACACACAACCATACAAGGACATCTCAAGTCCTGGCCTATATAAAAAATACTAGTTGATTAAAGATATTTTAGTCATAATTTTCTTATTACATTAAAGTTATCAAGTTTACCTTTGAATCAATAGATAAACTGAAAATGCATTCCTAATCTAATTCCTAATCCCTTTTGTGATGTTTCTTCTGCCCAACTATATTGGTGAATGATATGCTGATCTCAAGGGTATACAAATTTTATCCTGAAGCTTTATAGCTAGATTTGGATAGGGAATGGCATTAAATAGAACAGCCTCTAACTCCTTATAATGCAAAATATCAAACAAGGCCAAACAGGTAAGAGAAGTGTTTGAATAGTATTAATGTTTGAATAGTATTAATGGTAGACACAGCTGGAAATTTTATTTCAAACTATACACATTTATACATTATCGAGGTTTTTTTTGATGACTAATGGCCATATGACAATAGAAAATTAATCTCTTCTAACATGTGTGTCCAAAATAGATCTAGGCAAACTGACAAATATCTGGGAAATTTTAGCAGTGTTTGGAATTAACAAAAATTGCTTTCATTGTAGTTTGCCAAATTTTTTGAGATGTATGGGTTTGTAGGAGCATTTTTAAGTCTAATAAAGATTCAGCATGGACAAAATGAAAAGTCTGATTTCTGTAGTACATTAAAACAATGAATCTTCACAAAACATGTACTATACCTGAACACACTGTGACATACAGAAATGCATACTACATTGAAATGAGTATTAAAATTAATGCACTGCATTTCATAGTTAAGAGTTTTTAAAATCATTTTAGCAATGTTTTGGAAATCTTGGAGAATGCCTGAGTTTTTACCCTTTCAACTTCACCTAAAATTCAACATGGGAACAGTACATATTATTAATACTAAAAACAAATTTACCATGATAGCTAATTATAATACTTATTATGTTTAACTTTATCTTTGATTAGCTGGTTTAAAACCAAAAAATTCATTTGATGTTCCTAAATAAAATCTAAGAATATATATATATATATATATACACACACTAATATGTATAAATGCTTTGCAAGTATTCCTTATATTTATGCATGTTTTATCACTTTTATAATTTTTTTTTAAAGTCACATTTGTACAACTAATTGCTTTCAGATTGGGCTGGACTATCACTATAATAAATTTGGCATCCAAATGAGGAGATTACATTGCTGCTCTGGTAGCATATCCCTTTAAATAACAAATTTTGTGTTGAATTAAATCTCTAAAACTAACAAGCCAGCAGGATTTCAAAGCAGTTGCTGAAAGCCCTATATGTATCCACAGAGGTTGGTACCAGTCATTAGCAGAGTCTCTGGTGTTCTTCCATGAGCTGCTCAGAGGACCTGGGTATCTGCTACCACAAGCAACCACCAGCTGGGTCTGCTTCCCCGAGTGCTTCTGCGAGTCACGTCAGGGCACAAAGGCTCCTGTGACTGCCACAACTCTGTCCTTCAAGATGACAAATGTAATTATGCTTTGTGCAAAGATAGCAAATACCAAGTAAATAAACTTTCCCAAGTTCACGTAGGATTAGGCCAAACATGTCTCTACTTCCTATACTGGAACAACTAAAAAAAAAAAAGTCATCCTAAAATGATTTGCATGCATAGGTGTTTCTGCATGTGGAAAAAAAATTCAATAGTTGAGGTATTTACATGGTGGATCTCATACCCATGTTTCCTTAAGTCTTTTTTTTTTTTTTAATTAATTGCAGCTAGTAAGCTAAGTTAAAGCAGAAGCATCAGAAATCTTAATGAGAAGACGAGGCAAATAAAACTACGTGATATTTTTATTTGATATATATTATGGCATGTTTAATAGATTAATTTCAAAAACATGTTTAGATCAGATTTGGGGGAAAGGCATAATAATAATGTTTGGCAAAGGTCATATCGAGGCAAAGAAATAAAGAGAATAATATTCTCTGCAAAAAAGGGCTGCAAACCTATCATGAAAAGCAACTCTCTAGTGTATCTAGAGTGTATAACGAGATAAGATACGGTGAAAGTGCTTGACAGATGGAAGGTGAGCAGCACTGCAGTTCTGTATCTGCTTAGCACAAGAAGAGAATGAGACAGAATGAGGGTGAGGGGTAGGGAGAGCAGCGACACAAGAAGTAACACAAAGGTAAAATTTGAATTATACTCTTATCTTATATACAGAATGTTTTTGCTTCACAATTTTTAAATGTTTCAATTAGTGAACTAGACTCCATGTATTTCCATGTATTTCTTCAGATTTATAATATATCTCAATTCAAAAATGCCATTAACAATTAATTTTCATTTACCAAAAAAAAATAAAAAAGACAATACAATTGGTGTCAGGGATGTAAATACAAAAGAGAGTCCGTGCATTAAAGAATTACATAGTCTCATAAGGGAGAAAGACAAAACCACCATTACCCAGGTTGATGAGTGATTGGATGGGAGTAAGTAAGGTGCCAGAAAAATATAAATGGGAACATCTAATGTAAAGGAGGTGGGGTGTGACGTTACGGGAAGTGCCCTTGAGAAGGTGATTCCTGAACTGTCTTAACATCAAATGGGAGTTAAATAAGGAAGATGATGATGAAGGGTGTTCAAAGTGTTTTGATAAGATAAAGAGTGATTTTTGAAGGACTGCTAGATAAATAGGGAACAAATATTTAAAGATTTTGCCTGCTATCAGAACTGATTTTTAAAGGTCTCTAGGACACTATGGTGCAAGTAACAGCTTTTCTTCCTTGCAATGTCAAATCTCCTTTCCCTAAGTCAGAATATTATCCCCTCTGACTTTGTAATTTCAGATGTTAAGAAGCAAAAAACCTCTTGCCTAGTGAAATCTTTATCAGATTGAACATTGTACCCTCTTGTCCTGATTCAGGTTGAAAGATCTACAGAATAACTAACACTATTTACACACCAGACTCTAAGACTACCTCCCACACTTCATGCAACCCTTAATAGTTTGGTTCAGGGGAAGAGGGAGAAATGATTGCAGAAAGGGTCCCCTTTGGCTGAAGAGTTATAATTTGCTGTGTGTGGGTTTGAAGGAATTCCAGTGCGAAATCTGTTCCCCAGGAAATCTTAACCATTCTATAGAAATTCCCTCCCTGGAGATCTCTCAATGTGATCACACAGAAATGGTGATTCTCACCCCTGGAATGGGGTGTAAGTTTCTCCATCCAATGTAGATTCTGATGATTCAAGTCAGGCTCTTTTAGCTGGGGACTTGTTGACTCACACCAGGTATACTCTTCACTTTTTATTATCTAGCCTCAAGGGAGGAGATTAGCAAAAGCTAGAAATAGATTTTGGAACCACTGTTTTCAAATGCTACATACACAGTCTAATAACTCTCTTTAGAACAGGGATACTTTACACTCATAATCCTCAGCTTTGGAGCCTAGAAAAAATTTCCAGATGAGAAGACTCTCATGTCAACAATCAGTTTTATATGATATGAGGTTTAGAACGTATCATAAAGGCAATGCCACTAAAGAATTCTCTGATGGATGTTTGGATAGATAAATAGGAGAGATATATCTGAGGTAGTGATTTCTGTTAGGTACCTATCACACTAATACAGTCGGGAGACAATGGGAAACAAGACTAAACCCAAGGGTATGAGGAATGGCGATGTAAAAAAGATTCAGTGGAAGTGACAAGTAGATTCAAGGGATTAGAACTGACAGACAGAGTGCCTGAAGAACTATGGATAGAGGTTTGTGACGTTGTACAGGAGGCAGGGATCAAGACCATCCCTAAGAAAAAGAAATGCAAAAAGCCAAAATGGTTGTCTGAGGAGGCCTTACAAATAGCTGTGAAAGAAGAGAAGTAAAAGGCAAAGGAGAAAAGAAAAGATATACCCATTTGAATGCAGAGTTCCAAAGAATAACAAGGAGAGAACAGAAAGCCTTCCTGAGTGATTAATGCAAATAGAGGAAAACTATAGAATGGCAAAGACTAGAGATCTATTCAAGAAAATGAGAGATATCAAGGGAACATTTCATGCAAAGATGGGCACAATAAAGACAGTAATGGTCTCGACCTAACAGAAGCAGAAGATATTAAGAATAGGGGGCAAGAATATACAGAAGAACTACAAAAATTATCTTCATGACCCAAATAATTACGATCTGTGATCACTCACCTAGAGCCAGACATCCTGGAAAGCCAAGTCAAGTGGGCCTTAGGAAGCATCACTACAAACAAAGCTAGTGGAGGTGATTGAATTCCAGTTGAGCTATTTCAAATCCTAAAAGATGATGCTGTGAAAGTGCTGCCAGCAAATTTGGAAAACTCAGCAGTGGCCACAGAACAGGAAAAGGTCAGTTTTCATTACAATTCCAAAGAAAGGAAATGCCAAAGAATGATAAAACTATTGCACAATTGCACTCATTTCACATGACAGCATGGTAATGCTCAAAATTCTCCAAGCCAGGCTTCAACAGCACGTGAAACGTGAACTTCCAGATGTTCAAGGCGGATTTAGAAAAGGCAGAGGAACCGGAGATCAAATTGCCAACATCCACTGGATCACTGAAAAAGCAAGAGAGATCCAGAAAAACATCTACTTCTGCTTTACTGACTATGCAAAAGCCTTTGACCACGTAGATCACAGCAAACTGTGGAAAATTCTTAAAGACATGGGAATGCCAGACCACCTGACCTGCCTCCCGAGAAATCTGTATGCAGGTCAGGAAGCAACAGTTAGAACTGGACATGCAACAACAGACTGGTTCGAAAAGGGGAAAGGAGTATGTCAAGGTTGTATATTGTCACCCTGCTTATTTAACTTATATGCAGAGTACATCATGAGAAACACTGGGCTGGATGAAGCACAAGCTGGAATCAATATTGCTGGGAGAAATATCAATAGCCTCAGATATGCAGATGACACCACACTCAAGGCAGAAAGTGAAGAACTAAAGAGCTTCTTGATGAAAATTAAAGAAGAGAGTGAAAAAGTTTGCTTCAAACTCAACATTCAGAAAACTAAAATCATGACATCTGGTCCCATCACTTCATGGCAAATAGATGGGAAAACAGTGGAAACAGCAGCAGACTTTATTTTTGGGGCTCCAAACACAGCAGATGGTGACTGCAGCCATTTAATTAAAAGACGCTTGCTCCTTGGAAGAAAACTTTTGACCAATCTAGACAGCATATTAAAAAGAACAAACATTACTTTGCCAACAAAGGTCCGTCTAGTCAAAGCTATGGTTTTTACAGTAGTCATGTATGGATGTGAGAGTTGGACACATCCATAAAGAAAGCTGAGTGCCGAAGAATTGATGATTCTTAACTGTGGTGTTGGAGAAGACTCTTAAGGGTCCCTTAGACAGCAAGTAGATCCAACCAGTCCATCCTAAAGTAATCACTCCTGAATATTCATTGGAAGGACTGACGCTGAAGCTGAAACTCCAATACTTTAGCCACCTGATGGGAAGAACAGACTCATTTGAAAAGACCTTGAGCTGGGAAAGGTTGAAGGTGGGATGAGAAGGGAACGACAGAGGATGAGCTGGTTGGATGGCATCACCGACTCAATGGACATGAGCTTGAGTAAGGTCCAGGAGTTGGTGATGGACAGGGAAGCCTGGGGTGCTGCAGTCCATGGGGTCGCAAAGAGCCGGAGCCGACTGAGCGACTGAACCAAACTGAAGGAGATAGAATTAAGAGGATTGGGATATAGAGATCTGAGAACTACTGCTGCTATTGGGTTTTTTGTTTTTTATGGCCTTAGTTGGTCTGTATTTTTTTCCCCCTTTGAAGAAAGAACAGGAGAAAACAACAATAGTTGATGGAGGGGAGTAAAGTCCTTAAAGAAAAGAGAAAGAGATCCAAATAATAAAAGATTGTTAGACTTGGGCAAAGTAGAGTATTATTTCCCTGAATCAGAAATAAAGGAGATGGATGAATATGGCTACAGGTGAGAAAAGGCTGGGCAAAGAAATTGAGGATATTCCACCTGACATCCTCTATTTCATATCTGAATGAAAAGATGTCAGGAGTTTGAAAATCAAGGAAAATATGGTAGAATGGGAGGAAAGGAGTACAGAGATGAAATAATGCATTTCTTTTGGTGATTTGAGTAAGAGCATTACATGAGAATACGTAAACTTACTGTATAATTTTTTTAAGGAAAGATATCCTTGTCTTAATGAATTGTAGTATTCATTGTAGAAACTGTAGAAAACCTCAGTACTAGATAAAATCAGTCAAGGAAAAATTGTGGCTAATTAATTAAGCATTTAACTATCACATAAATAATTATAACACAAAAGACAATAGATTATTTCATTAGAGATTAAAAGTTGTATGCCAATAAATCTTTACTAAACATCATTTAATTTAAAACACTGTCCTGTGGCAGGATATAAAAGTTAGGAATGCTCAAAGAGAAAATCTAAAATTGAAGAGTAATTTATGAGGTGACTGGAAATGGGATATTTTTCATTTTACCTTATCTATCGTTCTCTGAATAATATCTGATGTCTTAGGTGCTTCAGAATACATTGCTAAAATAAACTGAGTTTTATAATTGAAAAACACTAGAAATATTTAGAATCATGTATGTGTTACAACTTTGTAAACCATAAATCAGAATATATATGTAAGGCTGCTGCTGCTGCTGCTAAGTCGCTTCAGTCGTGTCCGACTCTGTGCGACCCCATAGACAGCAGCCCACCAGGTTCCCCGTCCCTGGGATTCTCCAGGCAAGAACACTGGAGTGGGTTGCCATTTCCTTCTCCAATGCATGAAAGTGAAAAGTGAAAGTGAACTCACTCAGTCGTGTCCGACTCTTCGCGACCCCGTGGGCTGTAGCCCACCAGGCTCCTCCGTCCATTGGATTTTCCAGGCAAGAGTACTGGAGTGGGGTGCCATTGCCTTCTCCATATGTAAGGCATTCTACTGCAAAGACGAGAACTGACAGGCATATCATTTTCTAATATACTGGACAGAAAACTGTAAGCTGGATCCCATGGCAAACACTTTAGTATGAACCACACCACGAAACTGGTCTCCTGTTAGGGACGGGGTTGCCCTTTTGTCTTCCTATGTGCAATAATCATTGGTTGAAAAATGCATGAAGGAGGGAAGGGGAGCAAAACCTCTAGGGAGAATCTGGCCACTTGTGGGAATTCAAGTATATTTTTTGCATTTTGTGTCTCATAGTTCTAATCACATTTGTTTTAATCATTAGAGATTATGTTATTACTCACAAACAATACTTCAAACAGTATATTATGTGTCTGAATAATCTGACCAGTATACAAATGCATAGATTTTCCCTAGAGGCCTGAGACCTAAGACAATTATATGTGTGTTCATGTGTGTGTGTGTGTGTGTGTGTGCACACACTCAGTCACATCTGACTCTTTGCAACCCCATGAACTGTAGCCCGCCAGGTTTCTCTGTCCATAGAATGCTCCAGGAAAGAACACTGGAGTGGGTTGCCATTTACTCTTCCAGGGGATCTTCCCGACCCACGTATCAAACACATGTCTCTTGCATCCATTGCATTGGAAGGTGGATTCTTTATCACTGCCTCACCTGGGAAGCCATTCTCTCTATATATATACATACATGCATATATATACATATATATATATTTTTATTAAAAATTTAGTCGATATTCTTCTCCACTCTAGTAGAAATGGTCTTTAATTTTAAACTGAAATTTAATTTACAATGTTGTTAGTTTCCAGTGTGCAGAAAAGTGGTTCAGTTATATGAGTGTGTATAATTATTAAACTATATTTATGCATATTTACAGTGTGGATATATATAAATATGTATAGTAAAAGCTTATTTATAAGACTTGATAGAACTGTTAGCTCATCAAGACTGCTTCCACTGGACTCAGAATAAACTTACAGTTATCAAAAGGGATACAAGGGACAAGGGAGAGATAAATTAGGAGTTTGAGATTAACATACACAACTATATAGAAACTAGGTAAACAACAAAGACCTCCTGTATAGCCCAGGGAACTATACTCAATAGCATGTAATAACCTTTAATGGAAGAAATCTGAAAAAGTATATACATATAAACACACATACATACACCCACACAACTAAACCACTTTGTTGCGCACTGGAAACCAATACAATACTACAAATTAATTACACACACACACACACAAAGACCACTTCTACTAGAATGGAGAAGAATACATACTAAATTTTTACTTCCTTCCAGCTAACTATTGTTCCGAACTAAGTGATCTCTCATTCCCTGTAAGTGGGAAAATACTATTACAATGAAAATCTTAAAAATTTATGATAAAAAGCAGCCACCAACAATTTATCAAAAGACTTATACGGGTTAATAAATTTATTCCACAGTATTCCATTTTCTAACCTCTTGGAATTGTACATTGCTTATTTTGTCACTCATAATTTAATATAATACATGGATCTCTGCTATTTTAAGTTTCCCTCTCAAGTAATTTATCCTTTAAGTCTGCTCACTGTAATACCCCTTAGGGAAATTCTGATATTAATTTCTGGGCAGTTTGTTCTCTATAAGCAATTGCAATAATAACTAGGATAGCATGACTATGTCTTTCCACAAGTGGAAGAAGACAGAAGTGAAATAAAATAGTCATACTATATATCCTTCTTAAGAAACACCAACTAATTTTCAAGTCAGAAATGATTAAAACCCAAATATTTATTCTATGTTACTAGAAGAATGCAGGTAGTCGCAATTATTTTTATATTATATGTCATTTCAAATAACAAGTTTTCCTTAAAAAATCTGATTTTTAAAAACAGATCTACACAAATATAAAATTCAACTCATATAACGTGCAATTGCTGATGCCTTGAAGTATTAAGAGGTTTAACCACAAAAACCATAGAGCTATGCTGAACCCTGAAACAGTCCCCATAAAAAAGACTAAATCAAATTTAACCAGTTCACTACAGTAATTTCAATATTATACATGCCTTTTCTAATCTTTAATTTGATAGAAAATATTAAACATTTTTATTTTAAAAATCAGCTAATTAAAAGAAAGATACAAGCACCAAGAATGTGCTTCAAAATGGAAATTTCCCATTAATGTCCAAAGAAAACTTTGTTTCTGAGGCATACTGAACTTCTATTAATCATGACCTTAAAATATGTATTTAATAAAATATGAATGTGAATTTTATGGGTTCTTTTTAACTTTATTAACTAAATCCTAACCTGTTGCTTAAACAACAAGAGTCAATTCCATACAAGCCATATATATTGTTATTTATTGGCAGATGTCTATATTATATATATTTTTTATTCAAAAACTATGCTATTACATAGTAAACTATCAAAAATTTACCAATTTTTTTATCCCTTTGATGAATGAGGAACATACAGCATACAAGTCTACAATAACCATAAAATTAAATATTTATCTTGATTGTGATAACTTTTTAGAAGTAACAACCATATACATTTTATTTCCTAATTTGTTGAATGGTAACAATACTACCACTATTAACATTCCATAAACCAAATTAGATATTTAGAAAATAAAATAATTAGCACCCTTCAAATCAAATGTTAAACGCATGCCCAAAAAAGTGCAAATGTAATTGCTAACCGGACAGTTTCTGTTGCTTCTTCAGGCAAAGCCTGAGGCTTATCACCTTCCCTCTCAGTCTCAGAACAGCAGGAGCAAACCACAGCATTTGGTAATACAGTATAATAATGGGATAGCAAATTTAAATAATTTGGAAGAATAACAAATGGAGTATATGAAAATGTATAGAAAGATATAGATATGTTTTTATGTGTATGTATTATAGCTAAATGTCAAAAGAGGAATGAGGAATTATAATTATTCATTTGTTATTTTACTAGTTCTACTTATAATATTCTTTAGAGAATAAAATTTTTTAACCATACAATCTTAGACTTATTTATTAAACACATGAAAACAGGAATTCAAAAATTCATATAAAATTATAAGAACCACTTTCCCTGCATGTGCATGACTGTAAATGTTTCTCAAGAGAGGCATTACAGAATGTCTAGGTAGAAAAAGTCCTGGTTGTGTGGAACTATCCTTGGCCCTGCCCGCTACACGCCAGCAGCTGTTATATTATGATAATCAAAACAGTCCCACACAAAAAGTCTCTTGCTGGGCAAGCAGAGGGAGAAAGTGTGATAGGAGGGGTATTACATCAACCCCTCGTTGAAAACATGATCAAAAGGCTCGAAATGAAACAGAATTCAGTAAACCTGATCCTAACAGCTCTGTGATCTTAGGTAAATTACCGCTCTCTGTGCCTTGGTTTATTCTTCTGTGATGTGGATTCAACAAGAGTCGCCCTCAAGCCTTACAAAAATCATTGTATGGACATAAGGTGAAAATGACCTGAAAAAGCGCTGCATAATGTCAGTGCCACACAAAATTAAAACATTTGGCTTCATTTAACAATTATCCTGTGTCATACTTTTCAGGGTTCATTAAGAAAGATTTGAAGAAGAAAAAAAAAAGAGTATGTATTACCGGTATTATTGTCTAATTTGAACACAAACACTAATTTGAAGGCTCTGATTTTTTTCAGTTATCCAAGCCAGAAGCAATTTCACTCCTGACCTTGTGTTACAGCCTTAATGTGGCTGCAGTCACCTGCAGGTAGCTCTGTTGGCAAAGGAAAAGAAGCTGGTACTTAGTAGGGATTCAAGAACCTCTTTGGGATTTGTTCTGAAAAAATCCAGTTTTGTTTTTTTTTTTTAAAAAAACAACAATATGCCCATATTAACTTACTTCTGTGGATTTAGTAAATTACAGACTTTTCCAGTCCATAGTTCTTATTTTTATTTTTTGCCGCCAGTATTTTTACAAATATATACAAAAAAAAAAGAAAAGGAAAAAAACACACAGTACACCATTAGACGGGATCATGTGTGTGTGTGTGTGTGTGTGCACACAACCCTCTCTTTTCTTCATTACTGAAGAAAACTCTCAGCCTCATAAGGAGCTTATAAAGCTGTCTAAGTTTTAACAGGAAAAAGTAATATGTCACATTCTAACTTGCTGTGAACTTAGGCCATATGCCTTAAGGGTGAGAAAAGGTGGCTGTCACTTTATAGAAAGATTGGTGCTTCTGTAATAGAGTGACAAAATTCACAGTCTAACTGTGATAATGCAAGAAATACTAAAAAAAAAAGACTAATTATCAGATTTGTTCCCTAAAATTACTTCTCACTTTTTAAATGTTCAATAAATAAAACATATTATATGTATGTATATAATACACATGAAATAGTACTTAGAGTCTATTCTATGACATAAGCTGATTCCATAGCATTAATGGTTTGATATTTTTAATAATTTATCATAAATAATAGAATTTACACTAAAAATATTACAAGTATTTAATGTACCCAACAATTTTTTCTTTGCTATTTCTATATCACATGGCATAAATCCAAACAGCTCAGATTCAAATAATCAGATTAACTCATCCACAGGTAACTTCATGTGCTTTTCAATAAAAACCACTTTCTTTGAAGAAAATGTAATCCTTTAAAATGAGTGACCTATTCTTATCATTCAGATTCTATTAGTTATATATTTACCCAAGAAAATCCCAAATTATAAATAAAAATGATTTCCAGTGATTACTTTATAAATAATTTCCCATATTTTTAATCAGTGAAGCAGCTGCACATTCAGACACACAGGGGCATGCACGTGCACACATCACACACACACACAGCTTTAAAGAAAATCCTGCAGGACACATGTCAACCAAATATATCTGGGGAAAAATTAAACTGGGAAATAGAGACCATTCATGGATTCTGAGTATGCTAAGCATACACTCCCTGCCACTACTTCTCATTTGTGAAAGCTGTCATAAATCTGTGTCCACTGATCCACTTGTATTTGGCAGAAGGGGTTGGTAGATTATTTATCGAAGGGATTTCTGTCAGGTTGGGATTAAGATGTCCTAAAAATTCCCAAATGGGCAATTCATCACAACACAATTTTAGAAAGCCACAATAGACCTTGGTAGCTAAGTGAAAGTGAGTGATAGGTGAACCAAAACCCTCAGCCTGATCTAAAGAAAGCAGAAAACATATACCAGCGGTGTCAATCAAACTGCCTCTGAGCAGCTTCATGAATATGAAATAAGGAACAAACAGATTGGTTTTTCTTTTCTTGTTCCCAACAGTTATAAGAAGATATTCCAACGCTAATGAGCTCATTTCTGTACATATGCCAGGAAAGTTCTAATTCTTTCTTATAGTCAACGAAATAAAACAGCCATTATTTCTGAAATAATGGATGTTGTGAAATGGTTTGCTGTTGCCAAATTGCTCCTTATATAGCCAGTGCCACATTTTTGAACAGTACGAATCAAATAAACCTTGCCTCTTAGCGTCTATAAATGAACAAATTAAGGTATATTTTTGGTACCTGCAGACCAACATTTACAACACAATCTAAAAATATCCTCAAGGTAAGTGTAAGTCTTAAATCATGTTAATTGTGAACTTAAAACTTTTTTTAAAAAGAGAATTGCCATCTATAAAGCAAATGACCTCATGCACCAGAATTCTATGAAATCAGCAGTCATTTAGTTAAAATTTATCAAACATGAAATCAACTTTTTTCACAGAAGCTAATGTAAATAAAATGATGATCCCCAAGAACCGTGCCTACTATATGGCATGAACTATACAAGTTTTCAGGTACTGATGCATTGAGAAGGTAATTAATAATGGATTCATTTTTTGTGTATTAAGTTCAGAATGGGTCTCTTCAAGATTATGTTAAATCTGCAATAGTTTGAGGTTTTAATTCTAATATAAGTATTCCACATCTATTTATTGCCTTGGAGAGATACATTTTTGCCCATTTTAATTGATATCTATAAAATCTGGATTGGTTTTACAATGAATGATGACTCACAGTTTGCAGATTTTTTAAAAACGCAATATTATCCTGTGTCCTACAATGAAGGGGACATCCTAGATTTAAAGAGAATTTTTGAACTTAAAATTTCTCTGACATCACTCTGAACACTGGCCATGTAAACTGACTCTAACATCCACCATTGGACTAACAGTTTATTTCCTTGTTTACAGCTTTGCCTGTATGCATTGTCTTCTAGATGGGACTGTGAGACTCAGAGCAGAGAATACTCTATAATGGTGTGAGGCACACGCAATTGTTCTACATCTAATGATTAACTTGAAAACCAAATAATTAGTTAACATTCAGATTGGAACATTCTTTTGCCTTTCTGTCCTAACTTGCATAAAACTTCATAGTCTTGGATCAGCAAAATCTGCTATCTTTTTTGCATCTACAACACTTCCAAACTGGTTCACATTATAGTACATGTTCATATCCCCCCAAAATTCATGCTGAAATCCTCGCCTCCAATGTAGGGTGTTTGGAGTTAAGAGTGTTAGGGAGGTAATCAGGTCAGGAAGGTGGCATCCTCAAGAACTGCACTGTTGCTCTTATAAAAAGGAGACCCCTAGGCAGCTGCCTCTCCCATGTTCACTGTGTGAGGAGAAAAGAACGCGGCACTTGGCAACCCAGAAGAGAGATCTCACCACAACCTCAGCAGGCTGGCACCATGATCTCACACTTCCAGGCTCCAGAATCATGAAAAATTAATTTCTATTGCTTATTAGTCACCCAGTCTATGTATTTTGTTAGAGTTGCCAAAACCTAAGACAGTACATAATCACAGTCAACCAAACTCGCATTAATGTTTGCCTTTCAATTTATTAATATTTGCTACAACCCTCTCCTCTTCTTCCACCCCAGAGGAAAATATTCCTTTATTTTGAAGGAATTAAGGAATTCAAAAGAGATTAAGAAATGAAGGAATTACTCTCTCCTGGCCTATGTTTAGCAGCCTGTCTTTGACTCCTTCTTCTGTCAGCTTATCTACATGCCTTTTCTCCCAGGATATCCTCAAGGCTTTCCCAACCAAAATAAAATTCTGTGTGCTTTTCCATGAATATGTGAGTAGCAAGGGCTCTTTCACAGCCTGGAGAGAATTAACTAATGTTCGTCACATGCTGAGCAGTGAATAAATGGACATTATCACTGTTATTAGGTCCTAATAATATTGACAGGATAAATTGAGACACTTGGTCAAACAATGCATAATTCTTTCACAGAATTATAATTACAGAAATGAGATACAGTCAAAGTAAAGACAACGCTCCACATAGGTTATACAGTTACATTACCAAAATATTAGATAAGCAAAGCATAAATACCAAAGTATGATGAAATTCACTTTCTAAATTGCATGCTTCTAGCAAGGTAATATTTCCAAAAACTGGAAGGAAAACTGACACACTAATATGTTTTTATATGTTGCCCTGATGTTTAAAAAAGTATTCTCTAAATTACATTGTGTAAGTGGCAGCTAGTTCTGTCATGATTATTCTATTTATCAATTTAAAAATCCAATCAGAAATTTTCATTATTATTTGCTTTCAGTTCAGTCGCTCATTTGTGTCTGACATTTTGCAACCCCATGGACCACAGCACACCAGGCCTCCCTGTCCATCACCAGCTCCTGGAGTTTACCCAAACGCATATCCATTCAGTCGGTGATGCCATTCAACCATCTCATCTTCTGTCATCCCCTTCTCCTCCTCCCTTCAATCTTTCCCAGCATCAGGGTCTTTTCCAATGAGTCAGCTCTTCGCATCTGGTGGCCAAAGTATTGGAGTTTCAGCTTCAATATCAGTCCTTCCAATGAACACCCAGGACTGATGTCCCTTAGGATGGACTGGCTGTAATTCCTTGCAGTCCGAAGGACTCTCAAGACTCTTCTCCAACACCACAGTTTAAAAGCATCAATTCTTCGGCACTCAGCTTTCATCACAGTCCAACTCTCACATCCATAAATGACCACTGGAAAAACCATAGCCTTGACTAGATGACCTATGTTGGCAAAGTTATGTCTCTGCTTTTCAGTATGTTGTCTAGGTTGGTCATAACTTTCCTTCCGAGAAGTAATTGTCTTTTAATTTCATGACTGCAATCACCATCTGCAGTGATTTTGGAGCCCCCCCAAAAATAAAGTCTGTCACTGTTTCCATTGTTTCTCCATCTATTTGCCATGAAGTGATGGGACTGCCTCCTATGATCTTCATTTTCTGAATGTTGAGCTTTAAGCCAACTTTTTCACTCTCCTCTTTCACTTTCATCAAGATGTTCTTTAATTCTTCTTCACTTTCTGCCCTAAGGGTGGTGTCATCTGCATATCTGAGGTTATTGATATTTCTCCCGGCAATCTTGATTCCAGCTTGTGCTTCTTCCAGCCCATCATTTCTCATAATGTACTCTGCATAGAAGTTAAAAAAGCAGGGTGACAATATACAGCCTTGACGTACTCCTTTTCCTATTTGGAACCAGTCTGTTGTTCAGTTCTAACTGATGTCCAGTACTAACTGTTGTTTCCTGACCTGCATATAGGTTTCTCAAGAGGCAGGTCAGGTGGTCTGGTATTCCCATCTCTTTCAGAATTTTCCACAGTTTATTATGATCCACAGTCAAAGGCTTTGGCATACTCAATAAAGCAGAAATAGATGTTTTTCTGGAACTCTCGCTTTTTCCATGATCCAGCAGATGTTGGCAATTTGATCTCTGGTTCCTCTGCCTTTTCTAAAACCAGCTTGAACACCTGGAAGTTCATGGTTCACATATTGCTGAAGCCTAGCTTGGAGAATTTTGAGCATTACTTTACTAGTGTGTGAGATGAGTGCAATTGTGCGGTAGTTTGAGCATTCCTCAGCATTGCCTTTCTTTGGGATTGGAATCAAAACTGACCTTTTCCAGTCCTGTGGACACTGCTGAGTTTTCCAAATTTGCTGGCATATTGAGTGCAGCACTTTCAAGGCATCATCTTTTAGGATTGGAAATAGCTCAACTGGAATTCCATCACCTCCACTAGCTTTGTTCATAGTGATGCTTCCTAAGGCCCACTTGACTTCACATTCCAGGATATCTGGATCTAGGTGAGTGATCACACCATCGTGATTATTTGCTATGCAGAACATAATTTCAGCATTATGAGCTTAATTTTCTTTGTGGCTCTTTGAGCTATGTTTTATATGATTTCATAGTATTTTTGTCAAAATTAGTGTTGAACTAGCAGCCATCTGAAGTGTTATGCAAGCCAATGAATTTCTCATCTTCAAAGAGTAGATGAGCCTCTGTGTAATACAGTCAGTGGTGTGGAGGCAAGTGAGCCCAGTCTGTCAAATGAAATGTATGGTTAAACCATGAGTGTTGAGGATGTATTTGGATATGTGGCAAAACACTACTAAAATCCAGGTCCACAAGAGTGAAGATATGCAACAGAATCAGTCTTAGACACAAAAAGAGACAGTATTTTATATTAGTGGAAAGTATGAATTGATAGACTATTGACTTTCAAAGAAGTTGAGTGATTACCATTTTCATAAATATTTAACTACAGGGATAAAGTAGTATTTGGTGGGACTGGGAAGTTTGGGCATCAACAGAATATTAGGTTAAGACAATGACTGTTGTTGTCTAAACATTAGATATTTCCCAATTGACCTATAAGAGATAAATTTCAATCTCCTTTAGAGAGATGTGTAAAACAATTTAGGATACCCTTTTGGCTGCCTTCCTAAATGTGGTGGTTTAGTTGCTAATTCGTGTCCAACTCTTGCAACCCCATGGACTGCAGTCCTCCAGGCTCCTCAGTCCAGGGGATTTTCCAGGCAAGAATACTGGAGTGGGTTGCCATTTACTTCTCTAGGGGATCTTTCCAACCCAGGACTCGAACCTGGGTCTCCTTCATTGCAGACAGATTCTTTACTGACTGAGCTATGAGGGACATCCATTTCCTACATGTACACACAGTTAAAGTGTGAATGAAACTCCCTAACGTGGGTCCACTCAGATCCCTGTTATGGAGAATTTTAGCTGAACTTGTTTCTTTAACAGACAAAGCTAAACATCAATAAGACTAACCTTCCTTGAAGTTCCTATTTTATTTTAAAAATTGCAATCCTCATTAATTTCTCTTCAGTCTTCTAAACAAAAGAACTAGAAAGAACTGAAAGTGAGGAGAATAACTCTTTGAACCTCTGGATTAAGGAAAGCAGATCAATGTGGTCAACTGGGATGGCTGGAGATTATATTTCCACTTCAAAACAGTCATTTGAGCAACTTTAAGACTCTGGTTTTCTCTAATATTAGGTTTATTCTGATAAGGCTCTCCTAAGTAAATTTTCTATCTACTGCTTATTTTACCTGCTACATGAAGGGCAAATTGACCTCAGAAGGTTAAAGATATACTGGAAGAAGTCATCAGAGAAGAGTAAGTAGCTCTGGAAAAAGAGTAACAGCACTGAAGTTTCAAGTCTAAACTGGGACTTTTGGATTGGGGTGGAAGGTGAGAATGTCTCTCTCAGGCCAGATAACTATAGAAACTAATTTTTAACCTTCCATGTGACTTTACTAGTAAGGGGTCATATGAGCTGTGAACTAGATTGAGAGTGTAGATATCTGGATGCTCTGGTTTTTGGAAATAGGGGTGAATCTGTGGGTAGTGGGAGACAAATAGCCTCTGACTTTGGAACATGGAAACTGTAGAGCTATAACTGACAGTTCAACACAAGTAACTGGATTTCAGAACATTCATTCCCCCTCAGCTAGTAATTCCTCTCTGTTCCTAGGAAAATTTTCATTGCAGGGGATGGGGGGGAGTGGAGGGGAAGTCCAAGGAACAAAGATGTTCAACAGAATTACCTCATCATTCTCCTATTATGTCTTTTATTCCTATTCAGATAAAGCATGAAAACTGAAACAATATTGACGTGCTCAATACATATTTGCTGAATGAATGCAGTCAATACTTAGGTATTAGAATTACCAGAACAGTAACAGTATGTACAGTGGAAAGCACTTACTAAGATTTTCTATGTGCCAGGCCTTAAACTAACAGCTTTAAAAGGACGATGCAACCTCCTCAGAAGTCCTATTAGATATCATTTTTCTAAAACATTTTTATTTGTGTATATTTTTTGGTTTTCTATATGCACAGAATAATACTAACACTTCAATTTTTGTAATAAAATTACCTTTCTCCCTTTCTCGATCCATTTGCTTTAAGCTGGGAGAGTTCAGTTACGAAGGTACTTAACCCAGGCCTAATCAACACTCTATCACCCTGAACAGAGTTATGGGTTCAGAAACTGATAGGTTTCTAAGGGTTATCATAGCTAGCAAATAAAAATACAGGATACCCAATTCCAGTTGAATTTCATATATACAGAGAAATTGTTTCTTTTTTTTTTTTTTTTTTAATTTTTTTTTTTTTAAATTTTATTTTATTTTTAAACTTTACATAACTGTATTAGATGTAAGTGCATTCCATGCAATCTTTACCCTAAGATTTTAAAAAATGATTCATTTATTTGAAATTTAAATACCAAGACTTATACTGAACCATCAGACAAGAAGCCCTTCATATTTTCCTGGTAAGGATAAATTTGTAGTACATGAGACTATCATTGGGTGGGTGCCATCCTTGGCTAAACATGGAGAAAGTCAGCCTAGGAATGAAACCTTTACAGAGTAGAGTAGAGCCAAAGTTCTGATGGTGTCACTTGAACCCCTGGATTCAACACTGCCTCTGCATGTTGTCTCAATAGGTACAATTCAAAGTTATTATGCCAATATAATTTTACATTGAAACATGAATTTGTTTTCTGTCACATGGCAATGAAATATTCTGACCTAATATGTCATTGTCATTTTCATAAATAAAGAAATCAATTATTATTTTGATAGATTTTAGGTCTCAGGGTAAGTATGTGGTAGATTTGGGACTGAAAACAAAATATGATTACAGTATCCTAGTTCTTAATATTCTAGACTGTCTTTCTAAAAAATAAATATATAACGTGATAAACTGCAAAGATTTCTTTAAAAACAAAACAAAAGAACATTTACACACACTCCAAGAGAGATGCCCTCTAGAGAAGGGCCAGTCCCGTTTAGACTGGCAGGTTAGACTAGGCAGTCCCTGGCTGTATACACATGGCTCATATAACCTGAGGCAAATGTATATCTCCAAACTGTGCTCAAGAAACTCAGCACTCCCTCCTACATGGCTGTACTTCTGTAAACACTCTGCTCTCTCTTTCACGCCAAAATTAGATTCAAAATCCAAGCCCATTAATAGCCAAAAAAATCTAAAACAAAACCTAACTATAATTCAAATTAGAGAGGAATACATGCCAAAAACACAAACTTGATTATGGCAGTACCCTGCTTACTGGTCAAGTATACTCCCTTTACTGACACGCAAGAATTGTCATTGTCTGGCTTTTGTCCATTTCCATGTCCCAGTAACATTCTTACTTGTATCTGTTGATAGGTCATGATGAACTTCTGGAACTTCCATATAGGACCCATGCTTTTTAGTTTAACCTCCAGATACTTATGCTATTCTGTTTCCCTAGAATGCCCTGCTATCAGTTGAAAGCTAATCTAATATAACTCCTCTGAAAAAGCCTTCTTTGATTTGTTTCTTCAGTTCAGTCGTTCAGTAGTGTCTGACTCTTTGCAACCCCATGGACTGCAGCATGCTAGACTTCCCTGTCCATCACCAACTCCCAGAGCTGACTCAAACTTATGTCCATTGAGTTGGTGATGCCATTCAACCATCTCATCCTCTGTCATCCCCTTCTCCTCCTGCCTTCAATCTCTCCCAGCATCAGGGTCTTTTCCAATGAGTCAGTTCTTCCCATCAGGTGGCCAAAGTACTGGAGTTTCAGCTTCAGCATCAGTCCTTCCAATGAATATTCAGGACTGATTTCCCTTAGGATGGATTGGTTGGATCTCCTTGTTGTCCAAGAGACTCTCAAGAGTCTTCTCCAACACCACAGTTCAAGAGTATCAATTCTTTGGAGTTCAGCTTCCTTTATAGTCCAACTCTCACATCCAAACATGACCACTGGAAAAACCACAGCTTTGCCTAGATGGACCTTTGCTGGCAAAGTAATGTCTCTGCGTTTTAATATGCTGACTAGGTTGGTCATAGCTTTTCTTTAAAGGAGCAAGCGTCTTTTAATTTCATGGCTGCAGTCACCAGCTGCGGTGATTTTGGAGCCCCCCAAAAATAAAGTCTGTCACTGTTTCCATTGTTTCCCCATCTATTTGCCATGAAGTGATGGGACCGGATGCCATGATCTTTGTTTTCTGAATGTTGAGCTTTAAGCCAACTTTTTCACTCTCCTCTTGCACTTTTATCAAGAGGCTTTTTAGTTCTTCTTCACTTTCTGCCATAAGGGTGGTGTCATCTGCATATCTAAGGGTTATTGATATTTTTCCCAGTAATCTTGATTCCGGCTTGTGCTTCATCCAGTCCAGCATTTCTCATGATGTATTCTGCATATAAGTTAAATAAGCAGGGTGACAATATACAGCCTTGACGTACTCCTTTTCCTATTTGGAACCAGTCTGTTGTTCCATGTCCAGTTCTAACTGTTGCTTCTTGACCTGCATACAGATTTCTCAAGAGTCAGGTCAGGTGGTCTGGTATTCCCATCTCTTTCAGAATTTTCCACAGTTTATTGTGATCCACAGTCAAAGGCTTTGGCGTAGTCAATAAAGCAGAAATAGATGTTTTTCTGGAATTCTCTTGCTTTTTTGTTGATCCAGCAGATGTTGGCAATTATTTGAAGTCTGGTTCCTCTGCCTTTTCTAAATCCAGTATGAACATCTGGAAGTTCATGGTTCACATACTATTGAAGCCTGGCTTGGAGAATTTTGAGCATTACTTTGCTAGCGTGTGAGATGAGTGCAATTGTGCAGTAGCTTGAACATTCTTCCTGAACGTTCTTTGGCATTGCCTTTCTTTGGGATTGGAATGAAAACTGACCTTTTCCAGTCCTGTGGTCACTGCTGAGTGTTCCAAATTTTCTGGCATTGAGTGCAGCACTTTCACAGCATCATCTTTCAGGATTTGAAATAGCTCAACTGAAATTCCATCACCTCCACTAGCTTTGTTCATAGTGATGCTTCCTAAGGCCCACTTGACTTTGCATTCCAGGATGTCTATCTCCATGATTTGTTACTACCCCTTATTGGTGATATAATGCTCTTCAACTTATAAAAGAAATCAGTGTGTAGGTTGCCTCTTTCATTCTTTATTTAACTTCTGATTAACCAGCCATTCACTGTAGGTCTTTTCTGAGGAGGGGGCACAACTTGAGTGGTTTTCTCTGGTTGACAACGTCAACTATCAAAGCTCTCAGTAGCTGAGAAAATAAGGAAAATATTCTGCTACCCTAAGAAGCATTTATACATTTCCAAAGGGTTTAACCATTAATTCTTAACAGAATATGTCATTCCAGCTTTATCAACAGTCTCTTCCTTTCCATAAGTATCAGAAAGAAATCACTGAATAATTAAAAGAATTAAAAGAATAATTAAAAGAAACTTTATAGAAAGCAGTTAGCCATATACTTGAACCATTGTAGCAAGCAAGAGAGGTTAAAATTTTGCTCCAAAAACATCCAGAATCTGAGCCTCACACTTCTATTTCACATTTCATAAAAAGAAATACTAGTTTCTCAGAAGGATTTAGCAATAAATGATACTATTAACACATAAAGTCTAAATCAGTTTATATATGATCTCTTTTGTAACTGTTTTTAAAAAATTTCTCCTGTTAAACCATTTCATTTATTCAGTAGGTTCTGATATATAAGGCATGTAAAATAATTTTATCCAATTAATACTCTTTTAAACTCCCATGCCATAGTCTTTTAATTATATTTCTTCTTTGTCATGAATTAGTCTTTTATGCCAAAATTTCCTCAATAGCAATTATTTTCTTAAAGCACTAAAATTCAAAATTTACTTCAGCTAAAAATAATGTTTTTCTGATTAGTCCTACTAACATCTTTGAATCTTTTTCTTAATGATCAGATTTACTCTAATAGTCATGAAAAATTCTGTGCAAAATAAATACTTCATATAGTCCAATTTAATCAGACTTAAAAAAAAATACGCAAAATAAATCCTGATTGTACCTTTGATTAACTAGTCAAAAACCATTTTACCTCAAATTGAGGGTTTTTGTGTGTTTTTTTTGCTTAATACATTACTTTTTTTACTTTATCACAGATTCCTTGGCCATACTATTTAATTATAAAACTGTGCCTCTTCATTTTCCAGTATGAGCTGTCCTCAGCATTAAGAGATATTACATTGTGGCCTTCAAATAACTGGACCTCTTTATCCTGAAGAATTATATATAGATTCAAAAAAGCTTTCTAAGGCATCTCAAATGAATGCTGTAGGTGAGGGATCTTTTTATAAACAACATATCAGTCTAGAATCAATTCATTCCCATGTTTGGAATAATCCATTGAAAGGTCATAAGAAAACCAGAAGTGAGGGCCCATCAGAACAGAGATCTGCAAACTATTTTCTGATCTTGAACACAGGCTTGTCCTTGCAAAGCACTGCTGTACTGAATTTGTTCTACCCTATTTTAAAAGTAGGAGAAGGCAATGGCACCCCACTCCAGTACTCTTGCCTGGAAAATCCCATGGACGGAGGAGCCTGGTAGGCTGCAGTCCATGGGGTCGCTAGAGTCGGACACGACTGAGCGACTTCACTCTCACTTTTCACTTTCACGCATTGGAGAAGGAAATGGCAACCCACTCCAGTGTTCTTGCCTGGAGAATCCCAGGGACGGGGGAGCCTGGTGGGCTGCCGTCTATGGGGTTGCACAGAGTCAGACACGACTGAAGTGCCTTAGCAGCAGCAGCAGCATGCTGCTTCTCCAGGAAATGGCTAGGTTATCTACAAGTATTTTTTCCCAAAAACTTTAAACTTTATTTTGTGTTGGGTTATATCCAATTAACAATGTTGTGGTAGTTTCTGGTGAGCTGCAAAGGAACTCAGCCATACATATACATGTATCCATTCTCCCCCAAATCCTCTCCCATCCAGGCTGGCACATAATATCAAGCAGAGTTCCATGTGCTATACAACAGGTCCTTACTGGTTATCCATTTTAAATACAGTAGTGTGTACAGGACCTTCCCAAAGTTCCTAACTATACCTTCCTCCATCAACCATAATTTCATTTTTTAAGTCTCTGAGCCTCTTTCTATTTCAAAAGTAAGTTTACTTGTATTTCTTTTTAGATTCCACATATAAGGGATGTCACAAAACATTTCTCCTTCTCTTTCTGACTTACTTCACTCAGTATGAGTTCTATCCATGTTGCTGCAGATGTCATTATTTCATTATTTTTAATGGCTGAGTAATACTGTATATATGTATCACATTTTCTTAATCCATTGCTCTGTTGATGGCCATTTAAGTTATCTTCAAGTCTTTACTCCAAATTGTTTTCTACTTGATAATATTTCCAAAGATATTCCCTATTATAGAATAGGAGTGTAGGATTTTTCTGCATTGCAAATTTATAGTTTTTTTTTTTTTGTTACAAATTTATTAATCACCAAGAAAGAATGGATCAGAGAAGGAAGGTCCAACTTCTGATACTAATGCAAAGCTTCATTTTCTCTATAGCAGCTGAGAACCAGACACAATACAGGTCCATCTGAGTTTCATATCTTTACTGACTTCTGTTAGAATTTTGTTCTGTTAGAATATTCTGTTAAAATATTCTGTTAGAATATTTTTCTGAAGAACTCTCAAGCAAGTGGCTTATGATATGAGCCAATTAAAATTTTGAACAGTTAGATATTTTGGATTGCATGTTTTTAAATTTATTTTTAGTTGAAGAATAATTGCTTTACAGAATTTTGTTGTTTTCTGTCAAAGCTCAACATGAATCAGCCATTAAGTATTCATATAAACCCTCCCTTTTGAACCTCCCTCCCATCTTCCTTCCCATCCCATCCCTCTAGGTTGATACAGAGCCCCTATTTGAGTTTCCTGAGACATACAGCTTTTTTTTTTTAACATTTTAAAATAATCAGAATAAAGAAATTAGCCTATAGTTGTGAAAAAGGAACCAAGGTAGGCAAGCTTTCCCTAAATGGCCTTCATGGGATCCTCCATTTCAGGACAGCTTTGTTTCTTTTCTTTGGTGCTAAAATTAATTTTAAATTGAAAATATTGATCAAAGAAGATGTTTCAAAAACTTATTCACTTGTAAAATGACAGGGTAAGATCCCCTAAGGAATTTACAATTGTGTAAATTATTTACGTAATATATACTTATCTAAAAAATATAAACGGTTTTGGGACAACAAAGACTTACGAGAGACCTATACAACCTATAACTATATAGATACAAGTAGTATAAGTAAAACATTTTTGATTTAGTAAGAATTTCATTGTTTTATTACTGACAGCCATATAGTGCATACTTCATAAAAATAATTTTATATAGCTTTTCTTAAAACCTGGAGAGAACATTATTTTTTTCAGTTTCTTTGTCACTTATATAACAGTATCATGATTCTACCTTGAGAATTTTATGCTTCCAATAGTAACAGAAAATCATAAGCTTTTCATTATTATTTTTGCTGTTTATATGTAATACTAACAATTAAAAGACTAATATCTGTTGCATTTATTTTTAAATAAAGAATTATAACCAGAAGTATAAGTGACCTTATATTTTAACATTTTAGGAATATCTTCAAAGGAAAGTTATTTTCTTTGAATAAAAAAGATATATTTTCATAGTTCCCCTGCTTTAAATTTTCATAAATAAGAAAACTGTTAGAAAGGTTCACAAAGTAACTTTAAATCTAGTCATACTTAAGTAAAAAGTACAAATTTGATCCTAAAATTAAAACTACATTTTAGTTACAAAAATACCTGAACAACATTCTCATCTGTTTTATGATTAATTTTATCTTATTTTGATGAGAACATTGAAATATCAATATAAAAGGTACTTACCAAAAATAGAATACCCATACAAAATATTTTAGACAGGCAAAGTCTACAATGTTGACAGTTGATTTTCATATGTAGAATCTTTATGAAAGGATAACTTCCCTTTTAATGATATAAAGATTACTGCAGATTTCTTTATTGGTTTGTTCTTCAAAAGTAGTAAGCATGGTTTCTGAGAATGACAGAAGTCATGACCATTAATAAAAAACTTTTATAAGCATCTCACTTCGGGTTGCTATAAAAATCACTGTGCACTAGGTGGCTTACGCAACAGAAGCTAAGTCTGGAAGGCTGGGAGTCACAATAAACATTCAATCTCATGATGTGTTTATACTCTTAAAAATTACTGAGGACTCCAAAAGGTTTTGGGTATGTGGGTTATATCTGTTAGCACTTATTCTATTAGCAATTAAACTAAGAGTCTTTAATTTATAACCTACTGATTCTTTTAGTAAAAATAATAATCTTCATATTATATGATTAAATAACATAGTTTCATGAAAATAAACAGATTTTTTTAAGAAAACAATGAGAAGGGTAGCAAAGATACATAGTGTGAAAATAAAGGAATATTTTAGTGTGCTTTATAGACAACTGTAGATAAACTTTTGTGATACCACATCATAACTCAACAAATAGAAATTTCTAAAATTTCTTAAAGTTTAGTGCAATGAAAAATCTGAAACCCTATCGACGAACATTTCCTTCTGTATTACACTGAAATGGATTATTGGTATATTTTACATGTGAAGTATTTTTTTTACTCATGAATGTGTAACTTGCACTTCCTCTCAAAGGGTTCTGTAGAGTCCCAGATGAGCCTCAACCACACTTTAAGAATCAATGATTCTGAATGTTTAAATACAGACAACTTCTCAAACACTTTCACATTATACACATGCCAAATAAATATTACACTTTGAGTTTGCATATTACACATAAGACTCACTCCTAACACTTTGTCTACAATAGATTCTTGGAATTCCTACCAGAGCTAGGACATAGTCTTAGATTTCCAACCTCAGGGTGAAACAACTATTTGTTGTTTAATATTATTCTAACAGTGAGCTGATTTAACTATTTACAAATGCTAATAGCACATCAAAATGACTGCCAGACAAGTTACAGAATAATTTCTATAACGGTGCTTTTAAAATCAATACCATGATTTTGATACAAAGAAAAATCCTTATAGTCAAAAGAGCTGAACAATTTTAAGTAATGAAAGGCCTGCTGGCTGTAATAAAAATAAGGGTTTCCTTTCAATCTCTCTAAAATACCAATTGTTTTTACCACTATATGAGGAATCACAGCCCCTCTTCAAAATCAGGACCCATTTCTTTAGGTGCTAGTAGAATATCATCCTAATATGAGCAAAATAATTAATAAAGGAGGAAACTGCAAGTCGCTCAGTCGTGTCCAACTCTTTGCAACCCCGTGGACTGTACAGTCCATGGAATTCTCCAGGCAGAATACTGGAGTGGGTAGCCGTTCCCTTCACCATGGGATGTTCCCAAACCAGGGGCTGAACCCAGATCTCGTGCATTGTAGGTGGATTCTTTACCAGCTAAGCCACCAGGGAAGCCCAAAAATATTGGAGTAAGTAGCCTATCCCTTCTCCAGCAGATCTTCCTGACCCAGGAATTGAACTGGGGTCTCCTGCATTGCAGGCAGATTCTTTACCACCTGAGCTATCAGGGAAGCCCCAACAAAGAAGTGGTGGATGGAAAAAATAGAATTGCTGCTGGCCCCAGAATAGAAAGAGGCAGTCCAAAGATGAAGTTCAAATTGAGAAACAACAATAACTTGTAAGAGTCATTATCATCCAGTATCGTGCATCGAACCTGGACTGGCAACTCGTTTCATACATGATATTTTACATGTTTCAATGCCATTCTCCCAAATCTTCCCACCCTCTCCCTCTCGCATGATACTGGATGCTTGGGGCTAGTGCACTGGGACGACCCAGAGGGATGGTATGGGGAGGGAGGAGGGAGGAGGGTTCAGGATGGGGAACACATGTATACCTGTGGCAGATTCATTTTGATATTTGGCAAAACTAATACAATTATGTCAAGTTTAAAAATTAAAAAAAAAAAGAGTCATTATCAGAAGCTAATCTTTCATGGTCAGTTGAGATCTGGGTGGCCAGAAAAAGCTATTCTAGGCTACAGCCATATTAACTATACTGATAGGGACCCATGGCTAAAATTGTATGACTTTATATACTGAAAAATGAATATTTTTATTCCATGAATCAAGTGAACTTTTCCATTGGGTCCAATCTAACAGAAGAGATTATTTATCAAAACTACTTTCTCCCCTGTGACAACTTCCCTGCCATCCTCAAGACACACACCTGCTTACTGATTTCTAGAAAGTGAAACTGTTAGTTGCTCAGTTGCATTGGACTCTGTGATCTCATGGACTGTAGCCTGCCAGGCTCCTTTGTCTATGGAAGTCTAGGCAAGAATACTGGAGCAGGTTTCCATTCCCTTCTCCAGGGGATCTTCTGACCCAGGGATCAAACCTGGGTCTCTTGCATTGCCAGCAGATTCTTTAGTATCTGAGACACCAGGGAAGCCCTTCTACTTTCTAGAGAACACTTTATGGTTTCTTTTAAGTTATTATCATTTAGCATAAAGCTAAGCTCTTGAGGGCAGATATCATGTCTTACTTTTTTTTATTAAATGTTAAGTTTCTAATCGCCACAGACTAGATACTAGACAAGTGTAATGATTATTTACTTATTAAATAAATATCCCATTAAAATTTAAAAGTTTTCTCAGGATTTTTTATTGTTCCTAGCTTCACTTTTGTATTCTGCTTCTAGTGCTTTATCTAAAATGCTAAATTGTCACTCAGCTTATTCCGAAAATAAGATTTTTACTTTCAATGCACTAGATCTCTAAACATTAAAAACTCTAAAACCCACTGTACAACGTTTTCCATTCTCTTCCATCTGTCAGCCTTACAACCTTTCCTCAAAGTATCCACTACTGAAAATATCTACGGTACACATGAAAAATTTACTCAGCCAGACAACGTGATCCGCGTGCAGTACTTGTCATTTTTCTTTTCTCCTTTCTGTCTAGATGTAGAAATAGGGGAACATAGTGAGCCTTGTGCTATACTTGTACTTCAGTTGAAGGACCTTGTGGGCAAATCATACCTCTGAATGGTACTGATATTTCCCGTTTAGGGTTGTTGTGTGGATTAGACAATATACATGGAAAGCATCCCATGCACAGTAGGTATTTAACACATTACTGAGCCTTAAAAAAAATAATTAAAAAAAAACCTTCACTGCCATCAGGCTTGTCCAAAACACCATCATTTCTACTTAAACAACTGCAACTGCTCCTATTTGATTTTTCTGATTCCATGTGTGTCTCCCATTCCCAACACATGCAGTAAGCCTTCTTACAATATAAATCTGATGTTACTCTCTTGCTCAGAATCATCCAATGGCTTCCCTTTCTTGCACCTACTATGAAAGATCGGAAGCAATGTGCATTGCACTCCCACTACCAACCTCATCTCCCATGGAGATATTCCTCACACTACTTTGCTGGCCGCCTTCTGGTTCCGTAAACAGATTAGGCACACTCTGGCCTTGGAGACTTATTACATCTAAAGATCCACTGCCTAGAATGCTTTTCCTTTCCCTTCCCTTACTTTGCTTCCATGGTCTACTCAAATATTCCCTTATCATCACCTCTTCCTAGCAACCTCCTTCAACTCCACTCCTGTCACTCTGCTTCATCCAGTCCTACCTGCTGAAGATCAAGAACAGTTTCTGCTACTTGGAGGCCCCTCAAAAGTATCTGCTAAATGAATGAATATATAATTAATAATAATTCTTAAAAATTCCAGATACATGCAGAATTGTAAAATTATGGAAAAACATTTCTCATGAACTTATTTTTTATTTAACTATTATTACAGTTTGTTTTTATTTTTTAACTTGGAGGACAATTGCTTTATAATGTTGTGTTGGTTTCTGTCATACAAAAATGTGAATCTGTCATAAGTATATACATGTCCCCACCCTCTTGAACTTTCCTCCCATCCCTCCTCATCCCATCCCACCCCTTTAGGTTGCATGACCTTTAATTTAAAAATAAGAATAGCTAGTATTCATTGAAAGCTTATTTACCATACATCAGGCATTAACTAATTTGTTCCTCACACAAAACTGATACTGTAGGAATAATCATTGTCCCAGATGAAAAAACTGAGGTTCAACAAGCTATATAATTAGCTCAAGGTTACAAAGCAAAGGAAGGAATCTGATTTTTAACTCAGATATTCTGGGTCCAGAGTCTATCTGATTCAACACACTAATTTCCAAGAAGAACTTCACAACAGAAATACTTTAAGTCTTACAACAGTCATTTTCTTGTAGGGTTCATAAAATCATTTTGATCTACTGTTACTATGTGTCAAATGATTTGCTGCGATTCAAGGAGCATTTTTTCCTGTCATGTTGGGAAGGGTAGGAAATAAGACAGGACCTATTTCTCAGTCAGCCCACACTTGATAGTTCACAGAGGTCTGAGGAGACGTAGCTCTCTGTCTCAACAGAAACTGCATGAACTGCCCCTGTTCATCAATCATGCAGCGGCTGTTTACTCATCCCCAGGCCACATTTCCCTCCACATGGCATCCGGGTTTTCCTCTCAGCAAAGCTACAATGTGCAATGACAGATGAAATTCTGCTCCTATTTGGATGTGAAATTCAAAACTAAGTTGGAATGTCTCACTGTTGGAAAACAAACTCAGATCACTAATGAGACACAAAATTCATGCTTGATAAGACTGTCCAATGTAAAAACATATTCATTTTCAAATTCATGATGAAAAATTAATACACAGAACTATACAAAAATCATTCGCTCTTAACTTTTGCTGTATTCTAATTTATAGACTACTTTTTGTTTAAGTGACCCTGATACTTTGCTGAGAGAATTGTTCAAATGTAGAAAAATAAACTGATAGAAATTAATGCAGGGAGCAGTAAGAATTATGACCAGAAGTAGCTATGTTATATAACATAGAACCTATTCTACAGCCTCTGCCAATTATGGAATTAAATCACTATGGATACAGATAGGAAATAGGGGAATAGAATGCTAATATAAAAATTAAGAACTAGGCTTTTTGTTCTTTACAAAAGGTAGCTGACTGGCTTACCTACTCTGTACTTTAATAAGCTGACTATAAAATTTATGTAATCACTTAGATTTTCTGCCTGACTCAAAGTTCAATGAAGAATGGTGCTGATTTTGAGATTCATGAACCACCTACCAGAATGAGACTCATCAATCTCTAGAAACTGTCCACAGTATTTTGTGTAGGCATTTATATGTCAATTTTTCTGTAAAAACTTCCACATCTTACACCAATTTTTCAAGGGAATCCATGACTTAACAGAGTTTAAGAAAAAATAGCCTACTCAATATAATCATGAAAAATAGGTGCTCTTTGATATTTGTGTATTTTATATGCATACACACATGCATATACAAATATATGGAATAGAAGTTTTATAAGACTCACAACCAAGATTTCTGTTTGGGTTTAAGTCAACCTACATAAAGGAATGTCAACTCATCCTCTACCAGAGTACAGTTTTTAAATTGCTAATTTATTAATGTGTTGAATAGACAGAGGCAGTCCTTCTGATCCTATTTTCTATCAACATAAGTGTATTTCCAAAATGGCTGACAATGATCCATTTAATTGAGCACCCATGCATATTTATCATGGCTCTCCATGCAAATGCAGACTTGAAATAGGTCTAAGGTTTGTAGAGAAATTAAGTGCTATAAAGATAATAGTTTATTCATCATTCAAAATGAAACCAATTCCCAAATGCAAAACACATGTTAAAAGATCCTTCATTATTCTACTTTAGTGCTGCTTTAGTACAAAATACAGAGAAGGCAATGGCACCCCACTCCAGTACTCTTGCCTGGAAAATCCCATGGATGGAGGAGCCTGGTGGGCTGCAGTCCATGGGGTCGCTAGAGTTGGACACAACTGAGCGACTTCACTTTCACTTTTCACTTTCATACACTGGAGAAGGAAATGGCAACCCACTCCAGTGTTCTTGCCTGGAGAATCCCAGGGATGGCGAAGCCTGGTGGGCCGCCATCTACGGGGTCGCACAGAGTCAGACATGACTGAAGCGACTTAGCAGCAGTAGCAGTACAAAATATGTAATTATATTTAAAAAATCATGTCCTACGTAGTTGTTTAGTTGGTTTAGGTGGTCAGTCCTTCTTAGACATCTTTTGAAAAGTACAGGTGAATATGAGTCCATTTAGGACCAACTGACTTTCTTACACCAAAGACTCACTGATTCTCATTAAGAAATATGAACAGCTCAAAATGCCGTTACCAACATGCCAACAATCGCCTCCACAGCTCACCAACCACCATTTATTGAGGGCTGACTCACACTCTCCTGGGCATTTCACACATATTTTCTCATTTGTTCTCACAAGAGATTGAAAGGAAGGCTACTGAAGTGCATTTTAAATGAGGTAAAGGATTATTACCTAGACCTCCTTTCTGGGTCAAAGGCTTTTCCTATTACACATTTTTTTTTGGAGAAAGGGAAGAACTGATTTAACTTCTCAGACAAGTGTGCAGACTCTGAGACATTTCGTCATTCTGCTAGCATATCATCTCTTCAGAGGGATTGATTAAAAAACAGCTGAGTTACAGGGACAATGGAACAGGCTTTCTGAGTACAGATAAGGAAAGGATCCCTTCAATTATCCATCATATTAGAAATTAAAACAGATTCATCGGACACAACTGAAATGACTAAGCAGTAACAATAGACCAAAAAAAAGAAAAGAATATCCTAAAGAAGAAATATGAGATTCAGGGGCTTATTCCTATAATATTAGACAGAGAAACTATCTTAACTGTTATTCTGCACTTCTCATTTAACTCCCAAATTGTATGTGTTTATATACTTCATTATACACTAGATCTTTTAGTCCTTCATTTAGTCCTTCTAAATGAAGAATCACTTGAACCAGATGCCGTGCTCAGTTTAACTTGTAGTATAAAATCTATTTTAGGAGGTTTTCACTTTGCATTATATAAAACACATAAAATATTACAATTCTTATCTGCTGGACAATGAAAAATTTTAAACTACCTTGGGATGATTTGCTCCCGAAATTTCATGCTAAAAATTAAAACTACCTTTAAAAAAAAACACCTGAATACAGATTAATAAAATTGAAAGATGTTGCTCTAGGGCTAAATACAGTCTCTAGGATATAAAGAGTTGAAAAAATAATAATATAGTGTCCATCCCCCACCTTCGTGGTAGCAAACTTATTCATACTAAAAGAGCTCAGGACCTTTGGTCTGAAAGGTTGGAAAAAGTTAAAAATGACCCAGCCAAAAATACGTCATCATGTTACATGGCTCACAAAGAACAGGAAAAGGTCTTTAAACGCCGAGATATACAAATGCAACTGATCTTCCAAAAGTATGAGAAAATAAATTGTATAAACTACAAAGTTGAGAGTTCGCTACTGATTCTGGCAAAGGCTCTAGGATAGGTTTTGAGTCCTGAGAAGATTAAATTGCATCAAGTATCTGACTGGTTATTGGTTTAGAAAGCTATTAAGATCTCTTCTGAACCAGAAGTTATAGGCCTATCAGTAAGAGGGACTGGTTTGGGTTCTCTGGATAAACATGTTCCTAGAATGATGAAGAAAATGTATTAGATTAACACAGTTTAATAAAAACCTCACATGATAGCAGAATATGGCCTAGTAATTTAGAGGGATTCTCTGGATCTGATTAGATCTGATTCTGTTCTTATTTCTGTTTCAGAATCCTTTATCTGAAAATTTCAGGGCCAGAGTTTAGAATACTTTAAAAAATTTTACAGGGAAACTGTATAGAGGAATATATACAAATGAATATGTTATTACATTAAACTTCCCAGCACCCAATATTAAACACAGTGAAATGTCAATTGCACTGTGTTTAATACTGGGTTATGGGAATTCAGTAAATAAGAGCTCTCTATAAATAAGGGCTCATGTACCTATAGTTTTGTGACTTCACATTAATTATTTAATTGCTACAGGCAAATTATTTACTTACTATGAATATCAGTTCCCACATCTTGAAAAACAACGTAAGAACAACTATCTTAATGGATGCTGGTGATAATTTAATAAAAGAGTGTACGTAAAACACTGGATAGAAAACCAGGAATTATCATGACACACCTAGAACCAGAAACTCTGGAATGCAAAGTCAAGTGGGCCTTAGGAAGCATTTACTATGAACAAAGCTAGTGGAGGTGATGGAATTCCAGCTGAACTATTTCAAATCCTAAAAGATGATGCTGTGAAAATGCTGCACTCAATATGCTAGCAAATTTGGAAAACTCAGCAGTGGCCACAGGACTGGAAAAGGTCAGTTTTCATTCCAATCCTAAAGAAAGGCAATGCCAAAGAATATTTAAACTATTGCACAATTGCACTCATCTCACACTAAGCAAAGTAATGTCAACATTCTCTAAACAAGGCTCCAACTGTACGTGAACTGAGAACTTCCAGATATTCAAGCTGGATTTAGAAAAGGCAGAGGAGCCTCAGATCAAATTGCCGACATCCGCTGGATCATAGAGAAGGCAAGGGATTTGCAGAAAAAAAACATCTACTTCTGCTTCACTGACTACTCTAAAGCTTTAGACTTAAAGAGTTGTGGATCACAACAAATGGTGGAAAATTCTTAAAGAGATGAGAATACCAGACCGCTTTACTTGCCTCCTGAAAAATCTGTGTGTGCAAGTTAAGAAGCAACAGTTAGAACTGGAGATGGAACAGACTGGGAACTTGGGAACCCAACTTGGGAAAGGAGTGTATGACAAGGCTGTATAATATCACCCCGCTTATTTAACTTATATGTAGAGTGTGTTAGTTGCTCAGTCATGTCCGACTCTGTGACCTCATGGACTTCATAGCCTGCCAGGCTCCTCTGTCCATGGAATTCTCCAGGCAAGACTATTAGAGTGGGTACCCTCTCCCTTCTCCAGGTGATCTTCCCAACCCAGGGATAAGACCTGGGCCTCTTGCCCTACAGGCAGATTCTTTTATCATCTGAGCCACCAGGGAAGCCCCTAGTACATCATGTGAAATGCTGGGCTGGATGAATCACAAGCTGAAATAAAGACTGCTAGAAGATATATCAATAACCTCAGATAGGCAGATGATACCACCTTAATGGCAGAAAGTGAAGAGGAACTAAAGAGTCTCTGAATGATGATGAAAGAGGAACATGAAAAAGTTGGCTTAAAACTTAACATTCAAAATACTAAGATCATGGTATCCAGTCCTGTCACTTCACGGCAAACAGATGAGGAAAAAAATAGAAACAGTGATAGATTTCATTTCCTTGGGCTCTAAAATCACTGTGGACTGTGAGTGTAGCCATGAAATCAAAAGACATTTCCTCCTTGGAAGAAAATCTATGACAAACCTAGACAGCATATTAAAAAGCAGAGACATCACTTTCAACAAAGGTCCATACAGTGAGAGCTAAGTTTTTCCCAAAAGTCAGGTCCAAATGTGACAGGTGGACCATAAAAAAGGCTGTGCACCGAAGAACTGATGCTTTCAAACTATGGTGTTGCAGAAGACGCTTGAGTGTTCCCTGGACAGCAAGGAGATCAAACCAGTCAATACTAAAGGAAATCAACGCTGAACAGTCATTGGAGGACTGATGATGAAGCTCTAATATTTTGGTCATCTGAGGCAAAGAGCCAACTCACTGGAAAAGACCCTGATACTGGGAAGGATTGAGGGCAGGAGGAGAAAGGACAACAGAGGATAAGATGGTTGAATGGCAATCCACTGATCACCGGCTCGATGGACATGAGTTTGAGCAAACTCTGGGAGACAGTGAAGGACAGGGAAGCAAGTGTGCTGCAGTCCATGGGGTTGCAAAGAGTCAGACATGACTTAACAACTGAACAACAACAACAAATTATTAATTTTGCAACCTTTGCTCAAAACCAGTGGTTTAGTGGTCAATACTGCTGCTGCTGCTAAGTCACTTCAGTCGTGTCCAACTCTGTGTGATCCCATAGACGGCAGCCCACTAGGCTCCTCTGTCCCTGGGATTCTCCAGGCAAGAACACTGGAGTGGGTTGCCATTTCCCTCTCCAATGCATGAAAGTAAAAAGTGAAAGTGAAGTCACTCAGTCGTGCCTGACTCTTAGCAACCCTATGGACTACAGCCTACCAGACTCCTCCGTCCATGGGAGTTTCCAGGCAAGAGTACTGGAGTAGGTTGCCATTGCCTTCTCCGAGTGATCAATACTAGCCACACTAAAAACAAAAAGGGATCTTAAAAAAAAAAAAAATAGTAATACCTGGGTCCCACACATTATCAGTTGCACTGGTATTTCTCTCTCTGCTGGTATGACCAGGAACATGACAGTTTTCAAAGCTCCCTCTTGATTCTGATATCAGAGAGATTAAAAACCACTATTCTAAATATATCATCACTGGGAATCCTGGATGCTGCTGCTGCTTTTTTTTTCCTTTTTGTAGCATCTAATGACTCTCTGAACAAATTCATCATCAAAAAAGGGAATGACCAATTGTTTAAGAAGATATGTCTGCCAGGTTACATAAATAGTCTTTCCATTAGAAATTTCTTAAATTAGTTCAGTGTATATGGACTTAGATTACTAGGTGGTTGTTTTCTCACAGCCTAACTACTTTGAGGAAAACGTCTAGCCCCACAAATACAAGAGACTAAGGCTTAGATCCACAGTGCACCAACTGTGAGGCTCTGGAAGAGCACATCACTTTCCTTGTGCCCTGTGTGCAATGATCGACTTGCACATGGCTCCTTCTATGATGAGACCCTCTCAGACCCTGTATGACAACAGAGCTCTGACTCACAACCTCTGAAGCAACCAACTTGGGAAACCACACTACATTTCTGCAGCAACTTGCTCAGCACTGTCAGAACTTGGTCAAAGTTCTCCCAGCATCTCTATACTCTTGCCCTGTATTACTACTCAGGATTGACCAAAGAAAGCCATCTATGTGCCCAACCAGTCACATGAGATGCCCCACTTCTGGACAGTCCTTCATAGCTTCACAGAACACTCTAAGCCCTTCCTCTTTTTTTTGTAATGCTGTCCCACTCCCCTCCTTGCCCCTGTGTCTAGGCCAAGTACAAGTGATGATGGCTGCCTTATAAAACTCAGAGTAGACAGCCTCTGTCTTTTCTAACAGGCAAGGTCTTCATTTACTTCCAAAGGTCAGTATATGAGCAGCATAAAGGCTAGGAACACAGCTCCATTTCCTGTTACATTTTCCCCATCCATTCATTTAAACTTTGTGTGGAAGGACAACATACACACAGAAAGTCATATCTCCCAAGCTAAAACTCAATGAATTTTTATAAACCAAAGCTATGGTTTTTCTAGTAGTCGAGTATGGATGTGAGAGTTGGACCATAAAGACAGCTGAACACTGAAGAACTGATGCCTTTGAATTGTGGTACTGGAGAAGACTCTTGAGAGTTCCTTAGACTTCAAGGAGATCAAATCAGTCAATCCTAAAAGAAATAAAGCCTAAATATTCATTGGAAGGACTGACGCTGAAGCTCCAATACTTTGGCCACCTGATACAGAGCCAACTCATTAGAAAAGACCCTGATACTGGAAAGGACTGAGGGAGGAGGAGAAGGTGCGACAGAGGATGAGATGGTTAGTAGCATCACTGACTCAATAGACAAGGGTGTGAGCAAACTCCAGGAGTTGGGGAAGGACAGGGAAGCCTGGCATGCTACAGTTCATGGGGTTCCAGAGTCAGAAACTACTTAGCAACTGAACATCAGTAACAAACACACTTGTGTAATGAGCTCTGAGGTGAAAAAACTCCATGTTCTGAGCAGCCCCCAAATACCCTCCTTTGCACTCCCTTCCAGGCACTAGAGTTTCCCCCAGAGTAACTTCCATGCTAACTGCTAATCCCAGTGCAGCTTGGCTTGCTTGATATTTTATTGATATGGAATTAGGGAAAAGTATCCACTTGTGGTGTCCAGCTTTCTTCACTCAAGGCTATGTTTCAGTTTTGTCCTTATTATAGCATATTTTCACTGCCATATCATATTCTCATGTCATAAATGTACCACAGTTTATGGTTCCATTTTTACTGTTGATGGACATTTGGGTAGCTTCCAGTTTGGTGCTATTAAAAATAGTGCTGATCACTATTTACGATAGCCAAGATATAGAAACACCTAAATATCCATTGACAGATAAATGGATAAGGAAGGTGTGGAACATATATATGATGGAATACTACTCAGCCATTGAAAAGAATAAAATAACACCATTTGCAGCAACATGGATGGACCTAGAGATTACTTTAACAGTAAGTACTGAGCGACTTCACTTTCACTTTTCACTTTCATGCTTTGGAGAAGGAAATGGCAACCCACTCCAGTGTTCTTGCCTGGAGAATCCCAGGGACGGGGGAGCCTGGTGGGCTGCCGTCTCTGGGGTCGCACAGACTCGGATACGACTGAAGTGACTTAGCAGCAAAGTAAATCAGACAGGGGAAGACAAATACCAAATAGTATCACTTATATGTGGACTCTAACATATAACATGAATGAACATATCTATGAAAGGAAAAAACAGACTCACAGATATAGAAAACAGACTTTTGGTTGCCAAGGAGGAGAAGTGTGAGGAAGGGAAGGATTGGAAGTTTGGGATAGCACATACAAACTATTAGATAAAGGATGATAAACAACAAAGTCCTACTGTAGAGCACAGGGAACTATATTCACTACCCTGTGATAAACCACAATGGAAAAGAATATGAAAAAGAAGCTATGTATACATGTATAACTGAGTCACTCTGCTCTACAGCAGAAATTTAAAACCACACTGTTAATCAACTATACTTCAATAAACTCTTTTAAATCACACTGCTATGAATGAACATTCTTGCACTCTTACATTCATATAAGTGAAAGACAGGGAAGCCTGGTGTGCTGCAGTCCATGGGTCACAAACAGTCAGACATGACTTAGTGACTGAACAACAATAAACATTGCAGTGTATGTCTTTTGGCAACCTACACATTTCTATCAAGAAATGTATCTAAGAACTGCAAGATCATAGTGTATACATATGTTTCACTTTGATAGATACAAAAGTTTATCTCTAATTTAAAAAATAAATCATGGAAACCATGTACTGGCTCCCAATTAAAACTAAAGGAAGAAACTTAGTGTCTGCATTGATACAACCCCAACCTTGTATTCTCTATCATGCTATTGTTATTTGAAAAGACTGCTTTAAACTTTTACTTCTGCAAAAAGAGAAAGAAAAACACTGCAGATAGTATGCCAGTTTTACTTCTAGAAATATACAGACTAGCTTTTGTGAAATAAAATAATTTACATCTACTGGAAATACATCTATCCAAGAATACCAGTATAATAAAAGCATCCTTGGCTTTCCTTTTATATAGTATAAAAAGAAAAGAAGCTGCTTCCATTTTAGAGAATCTTAAAATTAAGCAGGACAAACTTCTCCCTTATATAAGCTACTTGAGGTAGGGACCAGGTCAAATTCACCTTTATATTCCTACATTTATACCTCCAGTACATAGAAGGCTCTGGTTCAATGCTTATAAAATAAATGAATCCTCAAAAAGAAACATCAGCAAATGTTCCCCTTGAAATGTTCTTTTAATGAGAAGGTAGGACACTTGATAAAATTACTTAAAACTGCCTCCCCAGCTTGCCTTTTGTTGTTTGTGCTTCAGGCCCCAGTGCAAACTGCAGAGACCCTGCCACAGTGGAAGACTGGAAAGGACTTGAACCAAAAGAAGAAAAGTAATTGTTTGCATTTTACCCACTCTGGTTACACAGACTGCTCACCTATGATTTGTGTAAAAGCCCTCCAACCCCAAGGCTGGATGGAGGGAGATTCTGCTTGTATCAATGTAGCTGGAACCAGGCACAAGAAGGAGAAGTCAGAAATGCAGGTGAGCCACCAAACCTGGAAGCTTCGATTCACATTTGTTGCCACATTAACTGTGTTTATTAAATAACTGGCATTAATCTTTTACACTTGCCAAGAGATGGTAGCTCAAAGGGTAAGGACTCTGCCTGCAATGCAGGAGACCAGGATTCGATCCCTGGGTTGGGAAGATCCCCTGGAGAAGGAAATGGCAACCCACTCCAGTATTCTTGCCTGGAAAATCCCATGGATGGAGAAGCCTGGGAGGCTACAGTCCATGGGGTCGCAAAGAGTTGGACAGGACTGAGCGACTTCACTTCACTTCACTTCAAGAGATGGTTAGGTCAGATTGCCAATAACATGTTTTGGGGAGAACCAGAGAAAGAACCCTGTAGCAAAACACTTCAATTTTGTAAGATTTCAATATACTACCACCAAAAAAGAAAACTACATTGTAAGATATATAGATAACAGTGTGACAAAAAAATGTCATTGGTAGTTTATTATGTACTCTCGCTCTCCACCTGATCCTGCCCAAGTGAAAAGAATGAAAATAACAATGATAAAGGAACATTATCACCCCTAATTCCACAACTTTAGCCCAAGAGATGTATGTACTTCTCCTAATGCTTTATAGTCTTTGTTCAGTTGTACAATTCTAATAAATCATGATGTGCATACACTTTCAAACTTTTACTTTACCCCATGACACACTGTCTGTATTGAAACAAACATCTTATAGTATTTTTTTGTAAAATATAAAATACTCTACTCACCAAAAAAGTTTAAATTATAAATATTCTATTATTGTGTGATATTTAAATTTTGAACAATTTTCTACTATTCTGTGTTTGTGGCTTTCTAGGCCTTTTCCTACTTTATAAACTATTTTTTGAGGACATACACCCAGCAACAGGAATATGAGGCCAAAAAAATACATTTTTTATTTCTAAAATACTTTGCCAGTATTACAAATTTAAATTGTCCTAATGTTAAAATTTAAAACAAAGTAGCACCTCAAATCAGAGAAGGCAATGGCACACCACTCCAGTACTCTTGCCTGGAAAGTCCCACGGATGGAGGAGCCTGGTAGGCTGCTGTCCATGGGGTCGCTAGGAGTCAGACACAACTGAGCGACTTCACTTTCACTTGTCACTTTCATGCACTGGAGAAGGAAATGGCAACCCACTCCAGTGTTCTTGCCTGGAGAATCCCAGGGACAGCGGAGCCTGGTGGGCTGCCGTCTATGGGGTCGCACAGAGTCGGACACGACTGAAGCGACTTAGCAGCGGCGGCAGCACCTCAAATTAGGATACCACACTCATTTAGCCCCAATTCACATCACATTGATACATATCATCTACTAAACATAAAGATTTTTCATCTGGCTAATGCTTTCATAAAGTGATACATGTTTTAAAGTAACAAATGTCCCCTTCTTTGTGTTGCCAGCAAATTAGATAATCCACACATTTCTAACTGTAGATTGAGATAAGATATCCATGAGGAAAAAAAGAATATACAAACTTTTATTGAAAACATGTCATGTACCAGACCTTATGTTATAGACTTTCTCATGTGTTATCAAAGGATGCAAAGCATATTGTAACTGCTCTCATTTGTACAAAATTCACGGTAATGTACTTGGTTTCTATTATAACATCACAAATACACACGGAAAAGACTAAAACTAATATATATGCTTCAGGATTGTTTTCAAGCAGAAATTCTGAAATATTTAAAATCAGGTAGGTAATTTCTTACAACATGGAAGCAATTAATTTAGATGACATTTAGACGAAAACTTTTTCTTTCCTGACTTTGAGCTACTTATAGAAAAGAAACCCTTCATAAAATTTATCTTAGATGAAGGAACTAATTCTAAAGCATCTTAAACTAAATTCATCATAAAAGTATGTTCCAGAAAACATTTTATCCCTAACATATCAATATTTTAGAACACAAACATTTCCAGAATTTTCTTCAGGTGTTCACAAATATTTTTTCCCTTTTTAAGTGAGTTTACTGTTGAAAAACAGTATCCATACAGAAAAGTGTATCAAGTATAATGATTTGAACATGAAGGAAGTACTCATGATACATTCACATCAAAACCAAATCACCAGCATCTCAGAAATGTCCCTTGTGCTCTAACTTCTAACACCAGAGATTAGTTTTTCCTTCACAGATATTTTTTAATCTAGCAAAGCTCTGATAAATTCTTTGTGACCTTTATTGAAGTATTCATTTAATTTCTGCTAGCTCTTTCATTTCTTCACTGAAGACAGAAATTTATCCCCTGAGATCAAGTGAAGCAGACCTGATGAAAATAGTAATATCAGATTGGCACTGATCGGGACGCCTTTCAAAGTCTCTCATTGGCACAGACTATACATTTGCAGGTTCTATTTTTCCCTTCCACTCTTACAATCACATCAAAACCAAAAAGATTATGTTTCACTAAAACAACTCAGAGATAGTAGTTATATTTGCATAACATGATTTATTCCTGCTTAGTTCACTACCATCTGTTTTCATATTTTAAGTAGAAAGATTTATACATGTAACAATCTTACATAACCTTTCACATCTATTTTAGAGAGCAGTTGGCCCAAATCTAGATAATTTTTTCTATGTATAGTCATTTCCAAGAGGTAGGACACAAACTCTTCATGTCAGTAAATGTTCTCTGTATAAATAATTTAAAGCCTCATTACACTGTGATAAGAACAACTGCTTGTTCCATTTACAATCAATTATTAATTGAAATATGCATTAAGATATATTAAAATAATGTATATATTAAGATGATATGTTAAGATAAATAATGAATATTAAGATGCCTCCTGATGTTAACCTCTTGAATCCTTTTGTAAAACATAAAACATACACTGAACACAGGAGAAAAACTTCAAAAATTTACTTTTCTTAATGTTTATTTTCTTAGAAATGGTTCAAAATGCTTCTCCTAATCAATGATAAAATAGGATTATATGAGAAACTAGATAATTCTTTTAATTAAAATGTTAAGAGTTAATTACCAAAAGCATATACATATGCTATTTCACATCCTATTTTGTTTTTAAGTATTAAATAATATATAGCTAGCAGATTCATCATCATGTGAGACATACTTTTTAAACTACCTTATAATATATCTCAACTAAAATATCACAGAAGGTGGGGTAAGGAATGTAATTATCCAGATATTACATTCACATAAGTATTAACAATTAACACTTACATATAAACATATGTAATATATTTGTACTATTAATTTCTAAAAATTAAATATCCAGCCATATGTTAATTAAATATATGTTCAATGAATTTGTGTCTTTATTATCCATCAAAAGTTTTTCAAGAATAATTTTTTTTGTTTTAGAAAAAGATAGCTGTTCTTCAATCTTGAAAACTTTTACATTATTTCACCACAAGGGGGCCATAATAATCTTCTTTGAATTTTTCAGAAAACTGAAAGGGGAGTCAATCAATCAATGAAAATTAAGTAGTTAAAGAAATGTTTATTAATGCAAAGTATAATTTTTGAAAGTGAAAATGAATACAAATTACCTTGCTTTGTCCCATATATATATATACTATGCATTTGAAGAGAGAAACTTTTTCTTACTTCTCTCTCCTAAACAGGCATATCCCCTTGCCTCTGGGCTCATAATACAGTTTTACTTTAAATAGAATTAGTATTAAATATGATGGCCTTTGAGAATTACTAATAAAACTGTTACTATTTAACTGCTGCAACATATCACATGGCAAATATTAAACTCTACCCAATATCCAATGCAGTGAGCAGAGTAGAAACTTGGGAATGAGTAAAATTACTAAAACATGTTCACCAGGCTAAACAAGCAAACTAAAAGATGAAAGCAATGTCTAACAATGGTATGCTTTAATTCTGTCCCTCTTCCTCTTAATTAAAATTACTTACAAAACAGATGGACTGGTAAGCTATATTAAGCTACTAAACATTTTGCTCAAATATTCTCCGTGGTGCAATCGGCAAAAATCAACTCCTCTCTGCAGATAAAAATGATATAATGCTTGTCTCCTGAGAGAACAGTTGAACCAGTGCTAAACGTAAAGTGGAACTAAACCAATTATATTTTACTCCTTTAGCTGGTGCCTTGGGCCAACTTATCCAGCATAACCACCAAAGGCAAATGGACTTGAATTAGAAAGACAGGGATGCTTCCTTCCCTGCACTGGCAACATTATGAATTCGCTATTGCCAATGATCCTTTTAACTGCCAGAAACTCCATCCACTCTCACACATCACTTTAAATTCTGTTAAACCAGAGAAGTGAAAAGTGATGATGATGATGATGATGATGATGATGATAGAAATAGCTAAATAACCAAAGATTAATCAGAAGAATACTGATAAAAGATCTACTGATGATTCTTCTAATTTTATCTTTTTTATTCATTCTCACGGATTTTGCCCAAGATGCCAAGAAACACTGACTGTCCAGTGACTCTGGTGGTTGGACTTTTAGCTTCGGAGAGATAGAGGCACGATAAGCAGTGGGCAACAGTTAAAGAAACAAGAATGACCTGGGTGTATCCCTAAAACGCCACGGTGCATGAGGCCCAATGATGTCTCTAGACTAAGGAGATGATATTTCTGTGTCTCATTCCCCTCATCTCTCTAATGAAAATACACTCCCCACCAGCCCTAAGAATGACTGACTTGTGCTAGGAACTAAGTAAGAACTTTCCATGAATGAACCCTACTAACACTCCCAAAAGCTTATGTGAAAGGCTAAGAAGAGAACAGAAACAAGCAGACTGACAACTGTTAACATTCTCAGTTGTGTAGCACTGTACTAACAAAAAGACACCTGCTTCCTGAGGGAAAACCAAGATTTGAGGAGAAAAATGCAGCATCGAGAGAAAAGGCCTCTCTAGAAACTGCTGTTACTAGGTAAACCCCAAACTTATAGAAAGGGAACACCGACTTCCTAGGCAAGAATGATATTTTTTTTTTTTTAAGAATGATATTTCTAAGCACATTTTCTGGGGCTTTGGATCCATTCCAAAGCACAGGCTCATTGGGCTCGAATGGAAAATAGAGACAGCATCATTCCAAGAGCCAACCTGCATTAAAAACAGTGCAGATCAATAGTGTACTTGGCATCTGTATGCCAAACTGGTAGGTGCTCCAGGCATGCATAACTAATGCACAAAGTCTTACTTGTTTTTCAAAAGACCTTCAACAAGTTGCACTTGACATTCACAAAAGAGCACACTCTCCGTGATAATGCTATTTCTCTCTTTGGTTTTAAATTAAATGTGACACTCATAATTTAATCTCTACACTAACCAATTATATATCAGAAAAATTGACTCCAAGGAAGCCATTTTCTTCACTGACTTAAGTTACAAAGAGGAATTCAAATAAAGTTATCAGAAGCCTTCTTCTCCTCCTTCAGTAGTGTTGCCTACATTTCAGCTTTTTATAAAAGTATCCAACTTGACAATATAACAAAAGCAGAAGAAAAAGGTTATTATTTTTAAGTTTCATTTGATTTATGTTCTTAACAATGTTTCCTCACTAATGGCAGAGTTCCATGACATAAAACTAATTTGCCATCTACTACAGGTGATTTTTATTCTGAATTCTAAAATTTTATATTGAAGAGCGAAACAAAATTACAAATGACCCAGTTGGCTAGAACTTGGAAATCTGTTTCCTCAGCAATGGTGGAATCCACTTACATTTCTAACTAGGTATTTTAAATATAATTATAAATCTAAATAGTCTTTATTTTAATGGGTTCACCTAAATCATATACTAGCACCTGTAGAACTGACATTTGTCACACTAATTCTATAACACTGTGCTTATCATGAATATATTTTAAAGTGTCTAATAGCTGAAAACTTATTGAACACTTTTTTAAATTACAAAGAAACTCAGAATCACAGTATTCTAAACCCTAAAACTAAAGTTCTTAAAGTATTTTCCTACTCTTAGTAAACCTCAATAATAATAGTTCCCTTTATAATCTTTTAAAATTGGGGGTAATGTTAGGAACTAAACAGAAAATTTAACAACTAGAACCTCTAAAACTAGCTCAGTGAATAATTACTCAACACAACATATCAGAGTTGTACGTGTTTTTGGCAAAACATCAGACATATACATACAAACATATCTTTCTGTCTGACTTTTTAGAGTTTTTTTTTTCTCCCCATGTCTCCTGATATTTTTTCTACTGTTTCTCTCAGGTATGAATAGGTTGTGTCAAACCCTATGCAAGTAAGTACTTTTAATTTTACAACCAAATCATGAGCAGGTATTAACCTCACTTAAATATTCGATCTCTAATGGAATTTCATTCCAAAGTCAAAGCAATTGGTCCAACCAGTGGCTTACATGGAAACCAATTTAAAATTGGCTGGAAATGTCAATATAAAAAATAAGGAAATATGAACCGGACTTACGATGATATAAGCATTACCCACCATTACTGTTATTTTCAGGTATTTATTGTTATACAGTAACAGTAATTTTTTTCACAAACTATCTCCTACATAATCTGCCATCATCTTCTCCACCATCCTACATTTTAGATAGTATAGATACTATCTTCTTTTGCGGGGTAAGGAAAGTGAAATCACACAACAAATTCACACTGGCAACAAAAATATTAATAAGGATTCAGGATTATCTGTCTAAAAGTCCAGCATTCAAAATAAATAAATAAAAGTCCAGCATTCAACTACTAATATGTGTCTTACAGAACCAATATTTCTTGTGTTCCTCACTAGCAGGTAGGCTTATGCTAACCTTTTGAGTAAGTTCTTATTATCACCAAAAGTCACTTAAATCTAGTCTAAAAGGAGAGAAGAAAAATCACATCACACCAGTGAGCATTCCCAAATGCATGCTGGAACTACTAATCAGTCAAACCAGCCATCATCAGAACAGATCCAGTCTTCTTTTTCTTCTTCCAGTTTTCGGTTCAGTTCAGTTCAGTCGCTCAGTCGTGTCCGACTCTTTGCTGAGATATAATTGACATAGAGCACTATGTACATTTAGGGTGTACAGCATAATGACTGGACTTAAATACATAAAGAAATGATTACCACAATAAGTTCAGTGAACAGCCATCATTTATTATCAGTTCAGTAACTCAGTTGTGTCTGACTCTTTGCAACCCCATGGGACTGCAGCACGCCAGGCTTCCTTGTCCATCAACAACTCCCAGAGCCTACTCAAACTTATGGTCATCGCGTTGGTGATGCCATCCAACCATCTCATCCTCTGTCATCCCCTTCTTTTCCCGCCTTCAATCCTTCCCAACACCAGGGTTTTTTCAAATGAGTCGTCAGTTCTTCACATGAGGTGGCCGAAGTATTGTAGTTTCAGCTTCAGTAACAGTCCTTCCAATGAATATTCAGGACTGATCTCCTTTAGGATGGACTGGTTGGATCTCCTTGCTGTCCAAGGGACTCTCAAGAGTCTTCTCCAACACCACAGTTCAAAAGCATCAATTCTTCGGCGCTCAGCTTTCTTCACAGCCCAACTCTCACATCCATACATGACCACTGGAAAAATCATAGCCTTGACTAGACGGACCTATGTTGGCAAAGTAATGTCTCCGCTTTTTAATATGCTGTTTAGGTTGGTCATAGATTTTCTTCCAAGTAGCAAGTGGCTTTTAATTCATGGCTGCAGTCACCATCTGCAGTGATTTTGGAGCCCAAAAAATAAAGTCTGTCACTGTTTCCATTGTTTCCCCATCTATTTGCCATGAAGTGATGGGACCGGATGCCATGATCTTGGTTTTCTGAATGTTGAGTTTTCAGCCAACTTTTTCACTCTCCTCTTGCACTTTCATCAAGAGTCAATAAGCTCTTTAGTTCTTCTTTGCTTTCTGCCATACAGGTGGTGTCATCTGCATATCTGAGGTTATTGATATTTCTCCCAGCAATCTTGATTCCAGGTTGTGCTTCATCCAGCCCAGTGTTTCACATGATGTACTCTACACGTAAGTTAAATAAGCAAGGTGACAATATACAGCCTTCACATATTCCTTTCCCGATTTGGAACCAGTCTGTTGTTCCATGTTCAGTCCTAACTGTTGCTTTTTGACCTGCATACAGATTTCTCAAGAGTCAGGTCAGGTGGTCTGGTATTCCCATCTCTTTCAGAATTATCCACAGTTTGTTGTGATCCACAGTCAAAGGCATTGGCATAGTCAATAAAGCAGAAGTAGATGTTTTTCTGGAACTCTTTTGCTTGTTCAATGATCCAGCAGATGTTGGGAATTTGATCTATGGTTCCTCTGTCTTTCTTATGGATACAAAATTTCTTGCTGTTTAGTTGTTAAGTCATGTCCAACTATTTTGTGACCACATGGACTGTAGCTGGTCAGGCTCCTCTGTGCGTGGGATTTCCCAGGCAAGACTACTAGAGTGAGTTACCATTTCCTTCTCCAGATCTCCCCAACCCAGGGATCAAACCTGCATCTCCTGCATTGGCAGGCGGGTTCTGTACCACTGAGCCACCACGAAAGCCCCAGATACAAAGTAAAGGAAACAGAAAAAAATACATTTTCCTTGTGATGAGAATCCTTAGAACTTACCCTTTAACAACAGTGTTAACTATATTAATTGTGCTGTACATTACATCCTTAGCACTTACTTACATTAACTGGAAGTGTGTACCTTTTGACTGCCTCTAGCCAATTGCCTCTCCCTCCCACTCCTGCCTCTAGTAACCACAAACCTGGTATTTTTTTCTATGAGTTTCTTTGAAGTACAATTGCCCTGCAACACTATGTTAGCTCTTGTTGTACAGGATAGTGATTTGATATTTCTATACATTTTTAAATGATCACCACAGTAAGTCTAGTTATGACCTGTTACAACACAAAGATATTACATAGTTACTGACTGTGTTTCCCACACTAGACATATCATATATTTCACTTGTTTATTTTGCAGTTAGAAGTTTGCACCTTTTAACCTCCCTTATTTATTTCCTCCCCTCTAGCAACTACCCATTTGCTCTCTGTATCTATAACTGTCTCTATTTTGTTTGTTCATTTGTTATTTTTTTTTGATGTCATATGTAAGTGAAATCATAAAGTATTTGTCTTTCTTTTTCTGAATTATTTCACTTAGTTTAATACCCTCTAGGTGCATTCATGCTGTCCCTAATGCCAAGATTTCATTCTTTTGTAATGGCTGAGAATATCCCATTGCATATAGATACCACGTCATTTTCCATTTGTCTTAGGCTGCTTCCAGACCTTGACTACTGTGAATAATGCTGCAATGAACAGAGTGGTACATGTATCTTTTCTAATTAGTGCATTTGTTCCTCAGATAAATACCCATAAGCAGAATTACTGGATCATATGGTATTAATAGCTCCCATTTTTAACTTTTTGAGCAATCTCCATACCATTTCTTACAGTGCCTACATCACTTTCGCACCAACTGTGCAAGAGGTTTCCTTTTCTCCACCTGCTCACCAGCATTTTCTATTTCTTGTCTTTTTAATAATACACATTATGACAGATGTGAGTTGGTATGTAACTACTGTTTTAATTTTCATTCCACTAATTTTGATTAGTGATGTTGAGAAAGCAGATCAGGTCTTAATAGAAAACTTCAAAGACCAAAGTCACTGGACTTGAAAATGCTTAAGGATCCTAAGACTTTGAAAATAACATGGACTACGGGTGAAGAGCTAAAACCATCAGGAGTTTATGAACATATAACTAGAGGCCAAGTATGGATACATTAGTCCCGCCTCTAAGGGTGATTTCCAAAGTCTTTGCAAGCTATTCTTCCCATCAAAATATCTCTCCCATAACAGAGCTCTTACTATTTACAAATTAGGAAAATAAAAGCAAAACCTGCTAGGAAATCAAAAATTCATTGAAATGATTTTCTTTTTTATTTATCATTATGTATCTATGGTAAACATGAGATTCTTCTGAGGAACCAAATTCATAGGCACACAATACTTTGATATATATTTCACTTTTTTTATGTTCATCTTTAGGAAGGAGAAGGCAATGGCACCCCACTCCGGTACTCTTGCCTGGAAAACCCCATGGACGGAGGAGCCTGGTAGGCTGTAGTCCATGAGGTAGCTAAGAGTCAGACACGACTGAGCGACTTCACTTTCACTTTTCACTTTCATGCATTGGAGAAGGAAATGGCAACCCACTCCAGTATTCTTGCCTGGAGAATCCCAGGGACGGGGGAGCCTGGTGGGCTGCCATCCATGGGGTCGCACAGAGTCGGACACGACTGAAGTGACTTAGCAGCAGCAGTAGCAGCAGCATCTTTAGGAATAAGATATGCAATTTTTAGACATCCATTAATTATAAACCTAGGAAACTCTCTATTAAGCTTAATTGAAAAAGTGTATGGAAGAAAAATTGAGGAAAGGTCTTTAATAAGTCCAACATAGCTAAAGATCATCTCTAACAACCTCAGGGCTGAGGTATACTCATCTGCCAAAAAATGCCTATGGGAAGGACCATGTCATGGTCTCCTTATTTTCAGAGCCCAGGAAATTAAAGGTACTTGAAGAAATTCAGTTGAACAAATAGCCTGCCAACTGTGAACACACAGCCAGCCGGCCATGGGTCCTTAGCAGTGAAATATCTTGTTAATGAGAAATCATCTGGCCTCTGGCCTTAGTCCTTCCTGTTTGCACTCCTGGAGTGTTTGTTGTTGTTCTTGTTTTAAGAAAACAATGTAGTCCATTTAAAGTCTCTTTCTAGCTGCATGTCATTTTCAAGAAAAATCCCAAATTCGTTAACATGACAGTCTGTGTTGCTACCGAAAGAACAGAAGAAAAAGATTTCTCTCGACCATGGTGTTTCTCTAGTCCCATCAAATTACTATTTTGTCGTTGCTGGCAAGCATGTTTTTGCTTCAGCAATCCCTAAATCAGGTAGTAGCAATACCTTCCTTACTCCCAGCCCAACACAAGTAACCACTCCTTTCTCTGTACTTCCCAAAATCATGAAGGTAATTCTAATAGCCATGGTCATAACAAACCATATACTTACACCTCGACTTACCAGAAGTCTCTGAGTTTTTTTAAATGCACAGGCTAGACTTAGATACATTTGTATCTTCAAGGTTATCACTATGCCAGTCACAGGACAGACACTCATTAAATGCTCGCTGAATCGAAAACGGTCATTGCTTAATAACACATATGTAGTTGACTCTGATGGTTCTGTCTTTATGGACAGACTAGATGTTGCTTGAGGACAACCACAACAAACTCATTCATCTCATTATTTCCAGAACTCATTACAATATCCAACACTAAACAGATGGGAAACAAACCTTTATAGAGTTAAAAAAAAAAATTACTCAGTAGATGATGTATTAGGATAAGGACATTACCAGAAAACTAAAATATTACTAAGTAATAATCCTTAGGAGGCTCCTTACAATATGTTAGGAACTGATACATTAAACTGATAAAAAAGTATCAATAATGGCAACCGTACAGAAGCTCTAGTAACCTGTGTTCATTTTTACAGCAGTATTTTAGTTAAATCCATCTCTTTACCCCCTTTTCTCTCATTTCTTTAAGAGCAACAGAATATTAATTTAGAAATACTATGATGTAAGGAGAATAAAGGCACTGAAGAGAACGCTAAGCAGAAAGCTAAATCTTGCTTTAGCTTTCTGCTTAGCCTCTAATGCCAATAAGTTGGTCAAATAAACCCATATGTGGGCCATATGTGATAAATCCAGAGTATGCTCCAAAAAAAGATCAGGACTATATAAAAACACCATAAGGGAACGAAAATTTAAGCTCCACTCAATCATGATTCAATGAACCAATAGTTTTAAACTATTTAATAGGCCACATCCCCTCCAAAAATCAAAACAAGCAAACAAACAAAAAAATGCTACCATAGTGATGCCTCCCTCGTTTTCTCCAAGTTTCTCTTCATTAGTAATTACAGCAGCAGCAGCTAAAAATAATTGTGTCATCTGGTAGTTTTTTCTAGTTCAGTTCAGTTCAGTCGAGTAGTCATGTTCGACTCTTTGCAACCCCATGAATTGCAGCACACCAGGCCTCCCTGTCCATCACCAACTCCCAGAGTTCACCCAAACTCACATTCATCGAGTCGATGATGCCATCCAGCCATCTCATCCTCTGTCGTCCCCTTCTCCTCCTGCCCCCAATCCCTCCCAGCATCAGAGTCTTTTCCAATGAGTCAACTCTTCACATGAGGTGGCCAAAGTACTGGAGTTTCAGCTTTAGCATCATTCCTTCCAAAGAACACCCAAGGCTGATCTCCTTCAGAATGGACTGGTTGGATCTCTTTGCAGTCCAAGGGACTCTCAAGAGTCTTCTCCAACACCACAGTTCAAAAATATCAATTCTTCGGTGCTCAGCTTTCTTGACAGTCCAACTCTCACATCCATACATGACAACTGAAAAAACCATAGCCTTGACTAGACGGACCTTTGTTGGCAAAGTAATGTCTCTGCTTTTCAATATGCTGTCTAGGTTGGTCATAACTTTTCTTCCAAGGAGTAAATGTGTTTTAATTTCATGGCTGCAGTCACCATCTGCAGTGATTTTGGAGCCCAAAAAAATAAAGTCTGACACTGTTTCCACTGTTTCCCCATCTATTTCCCATGAAGTGATGGGACCAGATGCCATGATCTTAGTTTTCTGAATGTTGAGCTTTAAGCCAACTTTTTCACTCTCCACTTTCACTTTCATCAAGAGGCTTTTGAGTTTCTCTTCACTTTCTGCCATAAGGGTGGTGTCATCTGCATATCTGAGGTTATTGATATTTCTCCTGGCAATCTGGATTCCAGCTTGTGCTTCTTCCAGCCCAGCGTTTCTCATGATGTACTCTGCATATAAGTTAAATAAGCAGGGTGACAATATACAGCCTTGACGTACTCCTTTTCCTATTTGGAATCAGTCTGTTGTGCCAGACACACTGAGGGCAGACACACTGCAACCATAATCACAGAATACTAGTTAATCTGATCACACGGACCACAGCCTTGTTTAACTCAATGAAACTAAGCCATGCCATGTGGGGTCACCCAGGACGGGTGGGTCATGGTGGAGAGGTCTGACAGAATGTGGTCCACTGGAGAAGGGAATGGCAAACCACTTCAGTATTCTATCTTGAGAACCCCATGAACAGTATGAAAAGGCAAAATGATAGGATACTGAAAGAGGAACTCCCCAGGTCAGTAGGGGCCCAATATGCTACTGGAGATCAGTGGAGAAATAACTCCAGAAAAAATGAAGGGATGGAGCCAAAGCAACAACAATACCCAGTTGTGGATGTGACTGGTGATAGAAGCAAGGTCCGACGCTGTAAAGAGCAATATTGCATAGGAACCTGGAATGTTAAGTCCATGAATCAAGGCAAACTGGAAGTGGTCAAACAGGAGATGGCAAGAGTGAACGTCAACAATCTAGGAATCAGCGAACTCAAATGAACTGGAATGGGTGAATTTAACTCAGATGACCATTATATCTACTACTGTGGGCAGGAATCCCTTGGAAGAAATGGAGTAGCCATCACAGTCAACAAAAGAGTCGGAAATGCAGTACTTGGATGCAATCTCAAAAACGACAGAATGATCTCTGTTCGTTTCCAAGGCAAACCATTCAATATCACAGTAATCCAAGTCTATGCCCCAACCAGTAACGCTAAAGAGGCTGGAGTTGAACGGTTCTATGAAGACCTACAAGACCTTTTAGAACTAACACCCAAAAAAGATGTCCTTTTCATTATAGGGTACTGTAATGCAAAAGTAGGAAGTCAAGAAACACCTGGGGTTAACAGGCAAATTTGGCCTTGAAATACGGTTTTTTCTAGTAAATTAATATTTTTTCTTTAAGGCACATTTATGTAGCTACAAAGCTTTTCACAAAAACAAAAAAACACAAAGAGTAATAGTCCCAGTATCCACGATAAAGATATCATAATTTATATTGTTGAAGCCAGCGCCAAAGCTTTCCATAGAAGAGAAGTTTAAATAATTTGCCTCATTTTAAATTATATTAGAAGCTTAATAAATGCTAAAAAAAAAAAAAAAGAAAAGAAAAGAAAGAAAGAAATCGCATTTTCCTGCCCAGCAAATGACTTTGTCCAAGGCAGGAAGGCCTGTTGAAGTACTTAGCCTATCCACAAGGTCTACTTGAACTTGTCTATGTGCTTGTGATGTGTAAACATGCACACACACGCACACACACACACACACACACACACACACACCCCATCACCATGGAACAGTTCCCAATGTCTTCACATATGTACCAGATCTCAGCCACACTGCTCAAACTCTTTCCACAGTCCGTAGTAAAAAAGATAAAGACGTTAAGTGTAAAAAAGTAAGAACAAATGTAAATGTTACATGTTTAACTAAGAATAGGAATATCAAAATGTAGCTAGGACTGAGCAACGAACATGAACTACAGTTTCAGACTCTCTGTCGAACCTATGGAACAGAAAAAAGATCCTCATCTTTGGAGTCACAGGTAAATCATATTTGGATTCAAATTTAAATCCCACCCCTCACCCTCACCCACCTGCCAGTTGTATCACTCAGACAAATTAGTTAATAAGCCTCTGTTTCCTCCTCTAGAAAACTATAATAACATTGCTGACATCCTAAGTTTACTGTGGTTATTAAATCAAATGGAATCTCTAAAACAACAGGCTCTCAATGTATGTTATATTCCTTCTCCATCTCCTAATTCACAATAAACTTCAAGAGAATTTGAATCATTCCTGAGCTAATAATTTCATGTAAAACTGAGTTTAGAAAAAATATTACCCTTTCATGACGATGTAAAACATATTAATACAATGATCTTTAAAATCTCAAAGTTGAGCAGCAAGTATAACTATATTATAGATCTGGCAGTGTGAATGCATCAAAGCATTCTCACAAATCATGTATCTTTAATTTTTTGTTGCCTTATATGCTAATTAATTCAATTATTTTAATAATTTTTCTATTTAATAAAGTGCTCTTCCTAAATTTTATGTAAAAATCACCTTTAAGGTTTTGCATAAAAGGTGTTGTAGATTATCATTATAGAATCATTTAAAAACTGCAGTTGAATTAACAGCATGCAAACCAAAGAATCTAAGGTAGTCCTAAAAACATCTTTAATTTGGTTATTGGATCAGTATTCCAATGCTATCAGTTGTATAGTAGGACTGATGTAACTCAAATATATACTGAAAATAATTTTTTTCGATTTTCTCAATAGTTATAGCTCAATTATGAATTAGACATCTTTATAAGCTTTATTAATTAATGAATGCTCACTTATTAAGGATAAACTATGTTTCTATATTTCAAGATTTGACCTAAATACCTTTTATTCTATATTTTTCTCTCAACACTAGGAAGTAGCTTCAGAAAGAATCATGCTAATCTAGACTATATTTTGAATTAATTCAGGGACTTCTTAAGCTCCAGGGAAATGATTTTCAACCTTCAGACAGCTAAAGACAGGCCAATACCCCACAAGGAAACTTCAGCAACACTGGGAATACTCAGTCTCTGTGGGATCAATTTGGGAACTCATGAGAAAAGTGTTCCCAAGAGTTCTACTTATACCAACACAATCTCACCTTTTAGATGTTAATCTCCTAATCATTCTAGAATTGAGAGACTGAGAGATCACTGGGGAGAGAGAGTGTGTATGTGTGTGCCTGTGTGTGTGAGAGAGACAGAGTGTGTGTGTGTGTGTGTGTGTGAGAGAGAGAGAGAGAGAGACAGAGAGAGAGAGAGAGAGAGAGTGTATGTAAGGAGAGGTGGGGAGACCAGGTCAGAAGAGATAATGCTGGACCCAACTACTCATAAGTGGAAATAATTCCTATGTTTAGTGCTAACATTGCTGTATCAACAGTATGAACTTACATACAGTGGCAAGTTTCTAGAAGGAAAAAAAATGAAATTAAATAAATAAAGTGGCATGCTAATAGGAGAAATACATGCTACTATTTTTAATTTCTCTAGGAGTAAAACTGACTGACTATGCATAGTATTGCTCTACTAAAAATCTTAGTACAGGATAAAATATAACATCCTGAGCTGTAAGAGCAGAATTATGCTCATACCTCCTCAAGTACATTTAATCTCAAATATAAGCTTCTAAAATTATTCTTAAAAATCTTCCTCTCTCTCTTCACTTTTATAAAGAGGATAAATCTGTCATCCAAAGTCTGCTATGAGGTTTGAATAAGACAAACTTATTCAGTATGTGACCTAGGGATTAATTATGGATTAATTAATATGTGCATCTAAATATTCTTGAAGTAACAAGTGGATTTTATTGCCAAAAAAATAATATCAGAAAGTAGCATATGATACGCTAAACTAAAATAATCAGAATTTTCTAATCTATCTGAAATATTATTATCTTTAAAAGTGAACATTCTAAGATGTAAAATTCTAGAAATTTAAAGTATAGTTAACAAAGGACATACCTATTATAAGCAATTCCTATAATGTTAAAATAAACGTTATTTACTCATATTCAATGGAGAAGGCAGTGGCAACCCACTCCAGTACTCTTGCCTGGAAAATCCCATGGACGGAGGAGCCTGGTGGGCTGCAGTCCATGGGGTCGCTAAGAGTCGGACACGACTGAACGACTTCACTTTCACTTTTCACTTTCCTGCACTGGAGAAGGAAATGGCAACCCACTCCAGTGTTCTTGCCTGGAGAATCCCAGGGACGGGGGAGCCTGGTGGGCTGCCGTCTATGGGGTTGCACAGACTCGGACACGACTGAAGTGACTTAGCAGCAGCACTCATATTCAAATTCACTACAACTATGTCACTTTTCTGTTAGACAAATAATTTTATTTGTGGATCTTAAGTACTTTATATTCATTTCTCCTGGTAAGATTTTCTAGGTTGCATCATTTTAAATAAAGTCTACTTTTTCACCCTCATACCCTAACTGACATTAAGCTTTTTGTAGTAGTAGTCCCTGAAAGAACATGGCTTTCTTAAATGCAAAAGATCTTACTCAGTAAATCAAGTAACAAGGAAGAGATTTTCATTATATAAAATATAAATTTTTTCTGTGGTAAATGAACTCACTGCATTCATTTTTTTTAATTTGTTTATTTTGGATTTACACATCCATACATTATAAATCAATTTTTTTCAGCTGGCTCATTCTGAATTTATTGAAAAAAATACTTTGCAAAAGCAAGAAATTTATATTCTGTTCATATTTTATTAAGACTGTGCCTTAAAACCACAATTATTGTCACAATTAGGAAACAGTTCATCATATTATAAAAGTCAGTCTTCTTTTAAAATCACAAATTGAATGTTCAAGAAAATTTTTAAAGCATCAAAAATTTGTATATTTAATTCTGGATTGTTAGGATACCAAAACATTTTGTTATATGTTAAATAGATATTTAATTAAATATCTATTTAAAAGTTTTACAGAAAACCATTTTAAGCTGTGCTGTTCTAATCTTTCATTTTATAATAAAAGAAAACCTTTAAATATGGTATATGGAACTAAACCATTAACTTCTTTTTTATTTCAAGTCTGCCCCATCTTTCACCCCATCATCCCCTCCACCATCCCATCTTCCACAAGCACCATTAAAGAACACATTTTATTCATATTCTCCCAAAGAGAAGAGTCCTGGCTGATTTTAGCTACAGATCATTTAAAAATTCAATCCTACAATGGATTTCATGCTTTGTAAACATTTTTTAAAAAACAGCTTGACATATGATTGCTTCATCTTTTCCTGAAATAGGGAAGTAAAATTCCCAATTAGAACAAATTAGCTATACAAATATTTACTTGTTATTGTCAGTTATTACTATTAAAGTATTATTAAAATAGCCAATTGTTAATGAGTACTTGCTACCTGCCAAGCAGATATGGTGTATTTCATACAATATCTCATCCAATCCTCACAACAAATCCAGGAACAAGGTGTCAAGATTCCTCTGCAGAGGTGAGAAAGCTGAGGTACCAAAAGGCCATGTCTCTTACCCACTCTCACCCCACACACTGCATGGGTGCAGCCAGAAGAAAACCCACATGGGAGGACTCTGGATCCCCAAACCTTAAACTTTATTCTATATACCCTTCAATAGTGAAATCACAGAAATATTTACATTCTCACTTAGGCTTTTGAGTTTTTACAAGTATGATTTGTGGTTCTTGCATTTAAATATCAAAATTCCCATTTTCAAAGGTGACCAGAAATTTCATGCTGGTTTCAAGAAGGGAATAAAGACAAAAGACTTAAGATTTTCAGGACTGAACTCACTGTTCTTTTGACAGACTAATTTAGAGGTGAAAAGCCTTTCATATTTCACCTTGATTTGTATCTGTAAATGAGAGGGAAAAGTATTTTCCTTCATTCATTAATGTGCACATCAGTGAGATAATTTGTGGATTTTGCTCTTTTTTCAAAGGCATTGAGCCTCTCGAGGGAAAACATTTCATAGAAACAAAATACACTCTTGTTATTAGAACTGCCATTTTATCTCAATGGATAAATATTTCATATGTATATTCATTTATTAGGATTTTAATTAGCTTTAAGTTCAAATCCTTCATGACACTAAGGGATGAGGTATCCAAAGCTACACACAAATCCTTTTATTTATCAAAGAGGTTTCTACAGTCCCATAAGACGGAAGAGTGAGCTTGAGGAAGAAAGAAATCTAAAGTAACTAGTGATCATAATTTCTTTTGTAAAATGGTCTTCACAGACATTTTTTGAGATACAAATTGGAATTTAGCTTTCATCTTAGCTGTCTACAGTAGACCACCATCACTAAACTATACTAAACTGAATCAAGCAACAACTACTAGGAGCTGAGCTTAAAGTCCATGTAGAAATAACACAGCAGGCCAAATGCCTGCACATCGGTTGAAATGAAAGGAAAATGAAATTAAATGAAGAAAAATAAAATAAAAATATTTTCCTAATACTATCAACTTTCCAACTTTAACACATATAAACACAGTTACTAGTATTATTTTAAAGGTATAATTTTAACTGTATTCCACTTATAGACAAAGGCAATGTGCTTTCCATCAACATCATATGAATTATACTTGGAGGAAAAAATCTATGATCATTACTGCCTCTCACGCTTGGGAAAAGTATAATAAAATTGAAAAGGTAGCAACAGCTTAAAGCTGATTTTCTAACAAAGCTTAAAGCATCCTCTAGCATATACACTTAAACCCAGGGAACAGCAACAATTCTAACAAGAACTATGTAATATGTAACCTTGGCAGCATGTCCATGGCAAACCTTAGGTCAGCCATGGAACATCAATGCTTTGTACTGTCAATGATAACTGTTTTACTCTATTCACCTTCACCACAGGTGAAACAAAATTCTCTGAATCCTCTTGAGCTTACAGACTGCTCAGCTCTGCACTGATGTATAATTTGTTTTTGTCTTGAATAAACCCCTGGATAATTATATAGTCATGCAAAAGAGACACTTTTTTTATAATACTAAACTCTTCATTTTGGTATTTCCCAAGGGAGAAGAATATTCTTATAATGGAATAACTAGACATTATATACAGTAAGCTTGGTGAAGATATCTGTTCTACAAATAGAAGGGAACATCAAATGTTGTAAAAAAGCCAAGCATTCTTAATTGTTCAGTTACTTAAAATGTTGTAAATTCTTTATCCAGCCACACACACACACACACACACACACACACCAAAAACTCCTTCAGTTTTGTAAAGTTCACCTCAAAGAAAATGTTGTCAAGTCTTCACTTTCACAGAGGAGAATACAGAATTTTATTAAAGACTGTTATTAAAGAATAAAATATATATTGATGGGTAGTTATAAAAGCCCTGATAACTTTACCTTCTGGCACAGCATAAGTGAAGTCGCTCAGCTGTGTCCAATTCTTTGTAACCCCATGGACTGTAGCCTACCAGGCTCCTCTGTCCATGGGGTTTTTCAAGCAAGAATACTGGAGTGGGTTGCCATTTCATAGCATAAGCTATGTTTATATTTAAATATCCCTCTATGATAGTTTATCAGTATGTTACTTACTGCTATATGTTCATTCTATGTGTGTATATATCAATAAGTCTGTGGCCTTATCTCATTAAAAGTCAGATGTTACTTGTGCAAAGTCTCTGCTTGAAGCCTGGTCTGATCTATAGGGTATGTGCATTTGTGTGTGTTAGCAGGGCAAGGAGAATGACAGTGTAGGGAGCAGGGCTGCAAGAAACGCCTTTATTCTATGTTCAGCTGACACGGTAGTTGACATAAGTGTACAAGCTCCTCCAATTACCAGTTGTTTCATAAAAGTATCTAAACATATTTGGAGGGAATATTTAGACAGTTTTGATCTTTATGAAGAGGGCAAACCACCTCTGGCTGGTGATCCAGACACAGAGGGCTGGGAGAGAGGGAAGTGGGGTTCTAGGACCCTTTTGACTTTATCCCGATAGTTTTATATATCAAGATACTCTACATTCTCATCCCCTACGCATTACTACCTCACAAATACACACACATACACAGAAACACAGTCACACCAAGGGCACATGAGGTACAGAGATGGTTCCCACTCCTAGTATCTCGTTCCAGATAACTCAGGCCATCACTTATCTACCAAAGCAACAAGCTTTGAAAAGAAGGGAAGCCACAATGTGCTGCGCTGACCAAGAGGACAAGTTAGGACTGCCAACCCTATTAGCCTGCTTTCTCCTCTTTTATGTCTCTTGGGGTTTTAAAATAAGGATCTGAAGTGGAAAAATAACATTTCAGTAACTAATTTGGAATTAAATCATACTGATGAAAGTGAAAGAGGAGAGTGAAAAAGTTGGCTTAAAGCTCAACATTCAGAAAACAAAGATCATGGCATCCGGTCCCATCACTTCATGGGAAATAGATGGGGAAACAGTGGAAACAGTGGCAGACTTTATTTTTCTGGGCTCCAAAATCACTGCAGATGGTGATTGCAGCCGTGAAATTAAAAGACGCTTACTCCTTGGAAGGAAAGTTATGACCAACCTAGATAGCATATTCAAAAGCAGAGACATTACTTTGCCAACAAAAGTCCGTCTAGTCAAGGCTATGGTTTTTCCAGTAGTCATGCATGGATGTGAGAGTTGGACTGTGAAGAAGGCTGAGTGCCGAAGAATTGTTGCTTTTGAACTGTGGTGTTGGAGAAGACTCTTGAGAGTCCCTTGGACTGCAAAGAGATCCAACCAGTCCATTCTGAAGGAGATCAGCCCTGGGATTTCTTTGAAGGGAATGATGCTAAAGCTGAAACTCCAGTACTTTGGCCACCTCATGCGAAGAGTTGACTCATTGGAAAAGACTCTGATGCTGGGAGGGATTGGGGGCAGGAGGAGAAGGGGACGACAGAGGATGAGATGGCTGGATGGCATCACTGACTCGATGGACGTGAGTCTCGGTGAACTCCGGGAGTTGGTGGTGGACAGGGAGGCCTGGCGTGCTGTGATTCATGGGGTTGCGAAGAGTCGGACATGACTGACCGACTGAACTGAACTGAACTGATCTTTTTCAAGCCTATCTGAATGTGTAATTTAACCTGTAAGTGGCACTAATCCCATCATGTAGGCTCATGAGCTCATCACCTCCCTATTTTCCCCACCTAAACCATCACATTAGGTATTAAGTTTCAGCACATGAATCGGGGGTAGCAGGGGGGAGCCTACAAGCATTCAGACCATAGCTGACAGTTTCCCTAGAGCTGAGTCTTAAAAAATAAATGGTAACTGGGGTCTAAAGAAACATGATTAAATGAAGGATTTTAGGTAAAACGACTTGAAGAAAAAAAGGAATTTGATGGAAACAAGAGTATGGGACAATCTGGAAATTCTCCACAGATCATGCAGCTAGGTTCAAGAATATAGCAGGGAAGAACCTGGAAATGAGGCTAAAAAAGTGTGCAAGAATCAGATAATGAAAGACTACTTTTGCCACATTAAAGAAAGAAAAGACACACCCTTAGCTTTGATCTTCTCCATGTGTTAGGGTTAGCTTTAGCAAAGCATCTTCAGCTTTGCCAAACTCATTGCTGCAAAATGACCAGAAATTGCTGAAATCACACTTATTTTTATCCAGTGGCAGAACAGAGGTCATATTCTCAAAACAATTAAACAATATTCCGAATCTTAACTATTAGAACACTCTATAATCAAGCACAGATCTTGTACTGACTGATATGGGAAGACTTTATCTCTAATCCTGAACTGACGTAGTTTAAACAATCAAAATCCACTCATAAGTGATGGGTTCTGGGCCTCAATCAGTCCAACCTAAATCTTTTGACTGGGTACTATAGGAAAGCCTTGAGAAGGGAAAAGGTAGGAAATGAATTATGAGTAGCCAACTAGCAAATCAGTCTCTAAACCTCCCCTGCAATTCCTCTGCATTAAAAAAAACAAACAAACAAAAAAAAACTCCTTAATAAAATCACCAGGGAAATAAAAATCAAAACCATATCATCAAAAATAATACAAAGAAATGTTGGCAATGATGTGGAGAAAAAGAATCCTCATACACTATTGGTTCCTCAAAAAACTAAAAACAAAACTACAGAACTACCATATGACCCAGAAACCCCTCTCCCGGGTATATAATTGAAAAAGCAAAACACAAACTCAGTAAGATACATGCATTATTTATAATTGCCAAGATACTGAAGCAATCTAGGTGCCCATCAACAGATGAATGGATAAAGAAGATGCTCAGAAAAGAATGAAATTTTGTCATACATTATATTCATTAAAATAACTCCTAAGTGAATTAGGAAATGTCAAGTAGTCAATCAGCATGGAGAGAGTACGAGATGGAATGCAAACCTAGATCTGCCTGACGCCAAATGCCTGACTCCCTAAGGACGTTTAACCATTTTTGCTAATGTTTTGTCAACATTTTTTATCAGTCATAGGACTACAAAGGACATATGTGATAAAAAGTCTAGCAAATCATTACTTTATTTCTATGATTCATTTACTTTTCATTATTTGAATTTATGTCCTTAAAATATAAATATATCACATTTTTATCTACTACAGTTCATTTATTAGACATTACAATAATGACTATTTTCCAAATATGCTGTACTCTATTCTTATTTGTACTCTAAAATGAAATTGTAAGCAAGCTTTGGGATAGTAAAATAAAGATACTGTATACTGTAATTCTGACAAACTTCCCTCTTTTGCAATAACAGTTAACATTCATTTGAGCTCTGATGATACATCAAGCATTGTGCTAACTGCCTTATGCCCTTGCATCTATGCTCTGAGCTAGAAATCCGTGTAACATTCATTTTCCAATCAGAAAAGTAAAGCACAGAGAGTTTAAGTAACTTACTTGTTCATAATAGCTGGTAACAGTGGAGCTGCCTGACATTATCACAACTACATCAGTTCTACTCTCTGTCTTAATTAAACATGTATTAACACTCATTAAATATATATTGACTGAATGACCTCTGTATTCATCAGTGAAGATAGAGAGTTCCTAAACTCAAGGATTTTTCAAAATAGGAAAGATCACAGCACTTTCTAGTGTTTTCTAACGTCACTACAGTATTAATAAGAGCTAAGTTGTTTAAGCAAAAGAAGAAACATTCAACCCAGAGACAAACTGTAGAAGGTAGAGAGAATGAGTTGGGAGTGGTGCATATCAGAGAGACTAAAATCTAGAAAGGTTTTGTGGGGAAACACTTGTGTAAGGATAAGTAGCTCACCTGTTGAAGAATAAAATAAAGGGTGTTCAAAAGTTAGGACACAGCCTGTAGGCATTCAGGGAAGCTAAGTGTGAGAAGCTCCAGAGAAGGAAGAGGGAAAGCAGAGGCTGTGCTGGAACACAGACTCAGTCTCACTTTGAAAATAATGAGAATTACATCCTGAAGGGGAGGAGAAATGAGTATGGAATTTGGTGCTGCTCTTGTTTAGTTGCTGAGTCACATCCAACTCTTCTGACCCCATGGACTATAGTCTGTTGGATTCTTCTGTCCATGGGATTTCCCAGGCAAGAATACTGGAGTGGGGTGCCATTTCCTCCTCTAAACGATCTTCCTTACCCAGGGATTAAACTGGCATCTCGGGCATTGGCAGACGGGTTCTTTACCACTGAGTCACCAGGGAGGCCTTATGGAATTTGGGACAGGAAAATGAATTTTTTTAATCTGAAAAGGAAGACTGGCTGTAGTATGGAAACTGAAGTGAATCAAAGAGCAGTGGGAATCTAAAGCAAGAGGACACTTAGAAACACAAGTCAGGAGGAGGGTTCAGGATGGGGAACACATGTATACCTGTGGCAGATTCATTTTGATATTTGGCAAAACTAATACAATTATGTAAAGTTTAAAAATAAAAAAAATAAAAAAATAAAAGAAACACAAGTCAGAAATGATAAACGCATGAACTGAGGTAGTGATGAGGACTAGGGCAAGACTTCTTAAATGTGCTTTAAAAAGGGAGACTGGCAATGAGAGACAAACTCTCTAAGTATGGCTTCATATATTCTTTGAAGAATACAATGTACAAAAACATTAGTCAAGGAAACAATGATAAAAAGTACTGGTTCTGAAAAATGACATCACTTTATAAGAAAATCTGAAATATATCAATAAATATTTTAATACACAAAACACAGACTACCAAAAGAATCTGGTAAGACATATAACACTGGTATACAAAAAAGAAATGTGCATTAATTCTGTGAATGTATTTCATATGAAATCTTTCTCCAGTATTTTTCCTTTAATAACTCCTATGGTCCCACATAATGTATTTATCATAAGTTTTTATACTAGAAAAAAATATACTTACAGTTTATTCTCCAGACACTTGCAAGATTTTAGTGCAGATTCCCTGAAGCTACTGAACCTTGAATTTAGTATATTCCCATATGGCTAAGTAACATGAGGTCAAATATTGTTTTAAGTGGCAGGCTTTTTGGAAAGGAATGTTCTTCTTCCCTGACAATTCAATTTGATGAGTAGCTTCACCCTCCTGCTGATCTGTGCTTGGGGAATATTTCTGATCTGACTAAAAAACAAAACAACATCAAAAGTTGACTACATGAACATATTATTCATCTAAACTTTAGTTTAATCGACCAATAAGGATATACAAATTCTATTTTTGCTTCGCTACTTACTAAATGTGTGTGTTAGTCACTCAGAGGTGTCTAACTCTTCGCGACCCCATGGACTGAGGTGGGTCTGCCAGGCTCCTCTGCCCATGGATTTCTCCAGGCAAAAATATTGGAGTGGGTTGCCATGCCCTCCTTTCAGGGGATCTTCCTGACCCAGGGACTGGTCTCTGGAATCCTAAATTGCATGCAGATTCTTTACTGTCTAAGCCACCAGGGACACCCACTTACCAAGTGGGGACTATTAAAAAGTAAATTATATGTCACTATGGACTTAAAATTCCAATCCCTAAGAAAGGCAATGCCAAAGAATGCTCAAACTACCGCACAATTGCACTCATCTCACACACTAGTAAAGTAATGCTCAAATTCTCCAAGCCAGGCTTCAGCAATACGTAAACCGTGAATTTCCAGATGATCAAGCTGGTTTTAGAAAAGGCAGAGAAACCAGAGATCAAATGGCCAACATCTGCTGGATCATAAAAAAATCAAGAGAGTTTCAGAAAAATATCTATTTCTGTTTTATTGACTATGCCAAAGCCTTTGACTGTGTGGATCACAATAAACTGTGGAAAATTCTTCAAGAGATGGGGATACCAGACCACTTGACCTGCCTCTTGAGAAACCTGTGTGCAGGTCAGGAAGCAACAGTCAGAACTGGACATGGAACAACAGACTGGTTCCAAATAGGAAAGGGAGTACGTCAAGGCTGTATATTGTCACCCTGCTTATTTAACTTAATATGCGGAGTACATCATGAGAAACGCTAGGCTGGAAGAAGCACAAGCTGGAATCAAGATTGCCAGGAGAAATATCAATAACCTCAGATATGCAGATGACACCACTCTTATGGCAGAAAGTGAAGAAGAACTAAAGAGCCTCTTGATGAAAGTGAAAGAGGAGAGTGAAAAAGTTGGCTTAAAGCTCCACATTCAGAAAATGAAGATCATGGCATCTGGCCCCATCACTTCACGGCAAATAGATGGGGAAAAAGTGGCTGACTTTATTTTTTGGGTTCCAAAATCACTGCAGATGGTGACTGCAGACATGAAATTAAAAGATACTTACTCCTTGGAAGAAAAGTTATGACCAACCTAGACAGCATATTGAAAACCAGAGACATTACTTTGTCAACAAAGGTCCGTCTAATCGAGGCTACAGTTTTTCCAGTAGTCATGTATGGATGTGAGAGTTGGACCATAAAGAAACCTGAGTCCCAAAGAATTGATTCTTTTGAACTGTGGTGTTGGAGAAGACTCTTGAGAGTCCCTTGGACTACAAGGAGATCCAACCAGTCTATCCTAAAGGAGATCAGTCCTGAATATTCACTGGAAGGACTGATGTTGAAGCTGAAAGTCCAATACTTTGGCCTCTTGATGCGAAGAGATGACTCATTTGAAAAGACCCTGATGCTGGGAAAGATTGAGGGCAGGAAGAGAAGGGGACAACAGAGGATGAGATGGCTGGATGGCGTCACCGACTCAATGGACATGAGTTTGGGTGAACTCCGGGAGTTGGTGATGGACAGGGCGGCCTGGCATGCTGTGATTCATGGGGTCGCAAAGAGTCGGACAGGACTGAGTGACTGAACTGAACTGATGGACTTAAAAAGATTATATTCTCATTCCTCTAACCTTCTTCCATCTCTAGAATTCAACTTGGCTAGTTCTTATTCCTTCCATTCAAAACTGAATAGAAAACAAATAAATTAGTAGTATTCAGCATAAATTCCATGGATATCCTGTGGGTTCCTGAAATATGCTTAAATTGGTGGGGAGTGGGATTGCAGGTAGTATAATTTGTAGGTAACTGTGAGATAAAGGAGCTATAAATGATTGCTTGTTTATGTATATAATTTTTTATCGGCTCACTTTTCTTTTGTTGGCACTCTGACTTTGGCTATAATTCTTTGTCTGCCTTTTATTAAAAAAATTGACGTGTACACACTACTATCTGTATTTATTGATTATATTTATTTATTATTTCTTTTTCTCAGCACTGCGTCTTTGCTGCTACATTCAGGCTTTCTCTAGTTCCAGAGAGCAGGGGCTACTCTCTAGTTGCTATGAACAGGTTTCCCATTGCAGCAGCTTCTCTGGTAGAGCACAGGCTCTAAGCACGCAGGCTTCGGTGGTTGCAGCTGGCAAGCGTGGAACACTGGCTCAGTAGCTGTGGTACACAGGCTTCATTGCTCCATGGCATATGAAATCTTCTAGGACCAGGGATCAAGTCCATGTCCCTGGCATTGGCAGGCAGGTTCTTATCCATTGCGCCATCAGGCAAGTCTCTTCATGTGTCTAGTAGTGGAAGGCAGGATGTATTTAAGATCTAGCTGTAAAGCAGCATTTATGTCTCCTTAGGTTGCATGGTCTCCCTTTGCTAAATAAGTATATCATTCTCTAAGTTAGCAATATAATATCAGTCCTATGATCTAAAACAATGGTCAGAAGTATGACATTTTACATAGCATTGTTGATATGTGTAATGTTATGCTTGTCATTCATGGTATTGCTAGCATATACAGGAAAAGTCTACAGGCTCAGGTTGTGAGAAAAACTGGTCTCAAAAGATATAACAGGCTCTAGAAATTTATTGTATTTAAATTGACGATATTCCAGAATCGGGCTTTCAGCTTCAGAGATTTAAAATCTTGGTTTCATCAGTGTACTTGAAGTAGATCTGAAAAAAAATCCAAACTCCCTGATCTATAAGATTCTACTTAGTATTATATACCCCTACCTTTACCAGCTTTCTTTATATACTAAAACTCTAGTCTGCTTAGAACTTTTGGTTTTCTCTGCTTGGAAAACTGTTCTCTCACTTGCTAAATAAATTCTCTGAGCCTTTAGTTCCTTTTAAAAGTCATCTACAGATTCCACTTCCCCCTCCCTTCCTCCAAAAAACTTCTTCTCTCTCTCCCAGTTATTCTGTATTGTATCACTATGTTCGCTTCCTTTATTGTGTTTTTCTCTCTGAGAATGTATCTTGTATACCTCACCATTCCACAGTTTAAGTTTTCCAAGGACAAGCAACTTGCCTGTTTATTTACTGATTTATCCTGAGTATGAAATACAGCTGGCCTATTAACAGAATCCTGATAAACACTTCACCAGGGAAAGAATTAACTTGGTTCACAGAACTGTGCATCTGTGCTCAGTCGCTTCAGTCGTGTCCAACTCTTTGTGGCCCTATGGACTGTAGCCCACCAGGCTTATCTGTCCAAGGGATTCTGCAGGTAAGAATACTGGAGTGGGTTGCTATGCCTTCCTGAGGGATTCAATCTGCTGCATCTCTTATATCTCCTGCACTGGCAAGCAGATTCTTTACCACTAGCGCCACCTGGGAAGCCCCACAAAACTGTGGTATAATACAAAATCATCAATTACTTCTAAGAAATATCACCTTTTGGATCACCATTGTTGGCACAACCTATACAGTAATTTTGCTGCAGGCAAAACTTCTTAAAAAGCCAAATGATAAAAAGCTTTTGATCATGTAAGAAGAAGAAGGGGCCTTAGATGAATTAAATAATTAAGGGGAATGGTGAGAATACATTATGCATCTAGGAATAATCTTGAGAATGGTACCTAAATGTCAATAGCAATGGTGTTTCACACTAAGCCCTGTCCAAAACCTTGCGACCCCATGGACTGTAGCCTACCAGGCTCCTCTGTTCCATAACCAATGGCTAAGTGTCTCCCTCAAAAGGTAATGTTTAGACACAGAAAAGGTTTTCTTTATAAACTTCCTTCTTTCTTTACTTGAACTACTACTGATCAACTGGCTAACTTAATTAGTAAGTCAGTTAACTAACTTAGTACTTTTATTTTTGAAGTAAGTGAATACATTCAGTCAAGTTATGGAAGCATTCTGGTTTCAGAATTCCTAAGATTCATGCTTCAGCCATCCACTGACTATATGTGTCTGTGTATATCGATTAAAATTTGACTATCGAATTTTGATCTTCTTTCCAAGTTGTGAGTTGCTTCAGTTCCAGCTTTTATTCTATATCTTCCATAATTCACTGTGTGTGCTTTCTAATATATTTACAATAATCACATTAAATTTAGTCACACAGTAATACTGATTATGGAGAGCATGTAATAATTATATGCATTTATAGATGCAGGGAAATAAAGACATATACTGCTATTGTATACATCAAAGAGAATAAAGAATATATAATTATGAGAACTGCTTTAAAAATACATTTGAATCTTTCAGAGTGACTTTATTGTCCTATTTAGAAAACTTTAATTAGTTATAACCTACAATGAAGACCCTTAAGCCATCCATTAAAAGATATTATGATAATACTGCGACAAAAGAAAAGAACTGAAGTAATCTGAATCCGTAAGTCACTTAAAATTTGAAGCAGAAAAACTTAAGATAAATTTTATAAAAAAAATACCTGACTTAGTAGATGCTCTGATTACCATCATCATTGGTAATAATATATATTAATATATTGGAAGTTTCCAAAATGTAAAAATCTCACTCATAATAAGTTCAGATAATTGATTAGGGTTGATGCCAACAATGAAGTAGGAGCAACAAATCTAACTTGAATTATTACAATTTGGAAGTATTTTGTCAGTATTTCCCCATACTAACCAGATAGATTATAGTAGATTGTTATTTGTATTTGTGTTAACCTTTAATACTTTTCATTACAAAGAAAAATAAAAATTCAGTGAGTTTCAGTCCAAAAAATAGTTCGTTCTTCCCTCCTTTAATGAAACTCAGTATGGTGTCTCACATATGGCATTTTAGTTGAGCAGATCAGCTCCAGTCAGCTCTGCTCCTCGAAGGGACTGGCATAGAATACGAGACAGGATTCTGGCCCCAAGCCCACAGCAGTCTATATTTTACCAAGAATCATATATATTACCCCTATCTTGACACTGAAAACACACACTCTGTGCCAATCATCTATTTTCAGGGAAAACGCATATGCATCTTGGGATAATTCCCATTTACAACTGGCAACACAATCCAAAGAATTAAATCACATTCCTTGTTTGATTCAAAGCCAATGTAGTGATGCCTAAAATCTAAATACAGGCACTGAATTGCAACAATATCACAATAAAGAAATGAAGAATTAATGAAAACATAAATTCTATACTCCAGGACTATGTAAACCCTAAAATAAGTAGTAAGAGTAGAATAACCTAAATATGTCCTTCTTCTGTTATGGTGTTACTAATATAAGATGCTCTCTTTGATGAAACTTAGTTGTGAGATATGGTAATTGTTAGTAATTTAGATGAATTCTTACATTTAAAAGAATATACTGGTCTGTGAAATCTAAAAATCTGGAAAGCTCTGGTAAAATCTGGCTATAAATAAGAAATATTTTAATTAAAAGGAACACAAACTTTAATAATATCTGTTTTGTTTGTAGATTTCTCTTTAAAAGATGGGAGAGATTAGAACAGGTATAAACTTGTAAGCTTTGAGCCAAGAGACAGCAAAATGGAAGAGATTGAAAATAAAATAGGAACTCAGATTGTGGAGGAAAACCCCAGTTTGGGGAGAGATAGGAAGCAAATGGTTTTAAAAACAGGCCATGACATTAACTTCTGACATAGGAAAGGACACGTTTCTGGGTTGGAGGGAAACAGCTACAGATGGAGATAAAGTCTAAAGATATTAGAGCTGAAAGAAGAAGAAAGTCTGACCTCCACTCTCACAACTAAAGTAAATCAAATATTCTCCATTCTGAACAGTATATACTCACAATGACTTTTCCCCCTCTCCAATTCCTTTAGAGATTACAGTCCTATAGTCAGATTGACTTACTCCTTTCTCCTTATGAAGAAAGATGAAAAACAGTGCTTCTGTGAGTTTCATCCAAGATTTCCTGGTCAATCTGAAAACATATAAGTCTAGTACAGTTTACACCAGCCTTATGCAAACTGTACTGAGTCAGTAGGGTTTATAGAATTAAGGGTCCCAAATCATATCCTGTAGTACTCAGACAAACAGTGAATTTCTAGTTTAAAATCTGGAGTGTCACTCGAAACAGTTTCAGATGACAAGATAAAATGTAACACTGAGAAAGCTCCATTGCAGGTATTTAAATATTAATCACATCCCTCTCTTCCAAACACACTGTTCTCTTTTCACTATATATTGAATCATTCATCTGAACCAACAGAGGAACACATAAGCCAATACTTTTGAAAGTGGTTCTGCTTATTAGAAGAAAACTGTAACTACTCAAATTATAAAATCCTATAACTTATTCTGAATAAACACTGGGATAGATATAGATAGAAAGGTAGATGATTATGCAGATATACATATAGACAGATATAGATGGATAGATGGACAATTAGACAGACAGACAGACATGCTTAGTATAATAGGCTCTTTGAGGATTGTGTCATCTTCCATCCAAAAAAGGACCATTATGCCTGGCCTCAACCCAAAAGTTTAGGTGGTGATAAGGTTAAAATACAAAATGTACCTTTAATTTTATTTCAAATTATAGACATATCAGTGTACTTTTACAAACATGCTTGTAACATTCATGTGAAGCGAGGTGAAGTGAAGTGAGGTAGCTCGGTCGTGTCCAACTCCTTGCGACCCGTGACCCCATGCACTGCAGCCTATCGGGCTCCTCCATCCATGGGGTTTTCCAGGCAAGAGCACTGGAGTGGGGTGCCACTGCCTTCTCCAGAGGATCTTGCTCACCCAGGGATTGAACCCTGGTCTCCCGCATTGTAAGCAATCTAAAGTTTTAATGTGAACCTCTTTGCAATTTTCTGTGATATACATTTGAGTTATTTAGGCCATCAACTTAAATTTGAATGCAAATTATTCAGTCATTGACCTTAACTAAAGGCCTCTTTTGCTACTTAATATCACAGCCTCCCAATCTTGTTGGGGCAGTTATCACTGTCCCTCCTTTATAAATGAGAACAATTAGGAATTGAAATGGCAGAACACTGTACAGATTTTGAGATTTCAAAGATTTTCTGGAATATATATTATATATTATATATAATATATATTATTACATAACATATATGAAAGTGAAGTCGCTCAGTAGTGTCCAACTCTTTACAACCCCATGCACAGTAGCCTACTAGGCTTCTCCATCCATGGGATTTTCCAGGCAAGAGTACTGGAATGAGTTGCCATTTCCTTCTTCAGGGAATCTTCCCAACCCAGAGATCGAACCTGTATCTCCCACATTGCAAGCAGATGCTTTACCCTTCTGAGCCACCAGGGACTCTTATAATTAATAGTAATAATATTAATATATATTATTATTACCATTATTATTATTATTATATTCTCTGGAATATATATATTGTCAAATGGCTATTGAATATAATTTGAATAACTATTTAGAGAATTTTAGGAACTTTTTACAACATGAGAAATACAAAAAGTCCTTTCCTATAAATGTCTACTGGAAGATAACATATTGGTAGCAGAACAACTCTGAGAATCATTCAGCTGATAAATTTAGTTCCAAGAAAGCAAGTCTAGAGTTGTGTTGTTTGGTTTGATCAGTAGTTAAGGGATAAAAGATAATGAGAACTCTTTGATTAAATACTTATTAAGTACACATTAATTCAGTCCTAAAAGCTAAAGGGGTTAAAAAGTAAATAGAAAGACACAATCGCAACTATCCAGCAACACTGATATTGGAAGGATAAAGAGCTGAAAAACTAGAATTGCCTTGGGTCACAAGCTCATGCAGGTGGGAAGTGAAGACCAGGGATCTGCACAAAGCCTTTCTCTCCACATACTGCAGTGGTTATGAGCCTAGACTCTGGAGGGACTTCCCTGGGGGTCCAGTGGTTGAGTCTGCACTTTCACTGCAGAGGGAATTCCTGGTCAGGGAATTAAGATTCTGCATGTCATGGAGTGTGGCCAAAAAAATTAAAAAAGCCTACACTCTGAAGTCCTATTCATTGGTTTGACTGCTAACTCAACCACTTATTAGCTTTATGACCTTGAGCTACTTTTTTAACCTCTCCCTGCTTTGCTTTTTGGCCCATAAAAATACATATATAGATACATTCACCCCCATAATAGCCAAATAATATCATGATGCTATATTACATATATACATATGATATCATTTGAATATATATGAAACACTGGATTAAACAAACTTAAATAGGTCTCCTAAATGTAGGACCTTTGCTGCTGTTGTTTAGTTGCTCAGTTTTGTCCAATTTTTTTTGTGACCCTATGGACTGTAGCCCACTAGGCTCCTCTGTCCATGGGATTTCCCAGGCAAGATTACTGGAGTGCGTTGCCATTTCTTTCTCCTGGGTATCTTCCCGATCCCCTGCGTTGGCAGGAGGATTCTTTACCATTGAACCACCAGGGACCCCATTATATGACATATATACATATGATATCATTTGAATATATATGAAATGCTGGACTAAACAAACTCACATAAATCTCTGAAATATATGACCCTAATCCCAGGCTTTAATGAGTCTATGAAGATATATAAAGTATGTCCAAAATTTAATGGCTCATGCCCCCATTTTTCTAGAATCTCTCTAAACCTGGGTGCTATGGAACACGTTTTGGCAAATGCTGCATTGTGTAATTACCGTTCCTTTCCTTAGCAGCAAGTATGGCTCTAAGAACTTCATTATCTGTAAACTTTTCAGACTAATCTTTTTTCTTTTTTCCCACATGACTGGTGTGGCTGAGGCCAGTGGATCAATTTCCTTTTACAAGTGCTGCACTATTGGCTCTTAGTTTTTATCTCCAGATTCTAATTTATGCTTTAGGCAAAACATAAAGTAAAATATAAAACAATAAAGCAAAAAATAAAGCCCAGGATTTAAGAAGAAGGTATTTCCATTCTAATAACCCTCCCTTAGGCTGATGAAGTCTCCTTTCTGGTACAAATCAATTATGGGATAAGGACTGGTGAAAGGAACACTCTTCTAAGCATTTTTGAAACAACATCATAAAGGTAGCGTTTCTACGTGTATGTAAGGATAGTATTGTACATAATCATTTCTAATAAAAAAATCATCTTATCATAGAAACAATAGTTCATTGTAAGTGGAAAACTGAGACAAACGGTATTTCGGTGTTGGTAAAGCTCAGGATCTTACTGGTACTTTTCTTACAATGACCTTTGCACTCAAAGAGTTCAAGTAAATTAAACTTTGTTGAATACTTATTTGGAGGTAATGTCAATTCCAAGTGCTAGTGAGGAAGGCGACCAGCCTATCCTTTCCATGCAACATTTCTATGCTAACAAAAAGTAATAAGCTTTTCATTATTATTATTATTGTTGTTGCTGTGCTACTATTATTTTATCATGTAATTCACTGAACTACAAGTAAAAATCTGCTGAAGATGACTCAAAACCTTACATAAAAGAAAGAACACAAGAAGAGAGAGAGAGATTTGTTCCTCTTATATACATATATCAGCACACCGTAGAAAGCATCATGCTTTGGTCATTTGGCTCCAGACAAACAGCCTAAACTTAAATGATTAAACCTGGATGCTATTATTTTTAAAACACTGCTGCTGCTGCTGCTAAGTCGCTTCAGTCATGTCCGACCCTGTGCGACCCCATAGACGGCAGCCCACGAGGCTCCACCATCCCTGGGATTCTCCAGGCAAGAACACTGGAGTGGGTTGCCATTTCCTTCTCCAATGCATGAAAGTGAAAAGTGAAAGTGAAGTCACTCAGTCGTGTCAGACTCGTAGCGACCCCATGGACTGCAGCCCACCAGGTTCCTCCATCCATGGGATTTTCTAGGCAAGAGTACTGGAGTGGGGTGCCATTGCCTTCTCCAAAAACACTGCTACCAAGTTTGTTTGTTTTTTTTAAGCCTAGTATTTTTCCTTTAAAAAAGAAACAACAACAAAAAAAAAGGAGATTGATCTTATCCACAGAATTAACTCTGAAATTACAAATGAATATGCCTGAAAAAATATCAGATAAGAGTGATTATCTTAATAGAGCATTAAAAAAATTCTGCTTAGGGAGGTCTTACAAGAGACATTAAAAATGAAATTAAACATATGAATATATTTAATGTTCTTTCAGTTTTAATGTTATTAGAACTAAATTGTTGTGGGCCATTTCTCATGAACAAGAATAAAACCAGAAAAGCAAAGGTATGTTTAATTTTCCTCTTAACGGTATGAATAAATCTACACGGGTATGGTAAACAAAATAGAGAGGGTTGCTTCAATCTCTGCAAATGAAACATATCACAATATGCTGCTTTTCCCCCATGACTAGGATAAAGCTATAAAGAAGCACATCATATGGGAATTTTTTTCTGTTAATTTGGAGAATATTCTAGTTTGACGTTATTATGTAGGCTCTCACTGTTTTCAGAAATTGCATTAGGCCCATAAACTCATTCTAATTGGCAGATTTTAAAAAATGATGTTTATGTTTACAGATCCTAATGCTTTTGAGAAAACAGACACCCATTTCCATTTCTTTGCTTCTCAACACGTCGCACTGGTGACAGATGTTTCTGAACTGTTTCAGTGTCCCTATCCAAATATAAAATGCGCACTTAATGATACCCATGTGTGTGCATTTATATTTCCAGTCATATCTTTATATCTACAGAAACCTCTTCCCCTTGGTAATTATATTTCTATTCAATATTAATGAGTGACTGGTCAAGAAATGTCTTGTATTTATATAGGCACACACAAAGGATGTTTTTGCACATTAAGATGATTATAGATACACACTTAAGTTTGCTTCAGTGTAAACAGCCACAATGTTTTGTTTTTCTCTTTTAAAAGCGTCAACCTCAAATGCTGATTTTCAAGGCATACAGTATCATTTACTGTGAGAGAGTAAAAGAAATACAGCTTAGTGTCAGCTCGGCTGTCTTTGACTAATCTGCAAGCCACCCACTTTAATGGCTCTTCATAAATAATTCAAATTTTAATTATGCTGCCAGCCTCTGACCTGAAGAGAAATGAAGAAAGTAAAGGAAAAGAATGGACAAGGGAAAGCATGTCAGTTGAATCAAATTTTGAATCCAGTTTATGACTTGGTGTCTCAAAGCTCCACTTTATTACTCAAGATGCACCTGCTTACTCACCTAAGATGTTTTAAACTAAAATTAGTGTGATGCAAGACTCAACATTAATGATGGAGTAACTCACTCTGAAAAGAGGCATTTCTGCTCTTATTTTAAGGAGCTTTCTATCGCAGGTATGTACGTATGTGTGTGTATACACACACACACACACACACACACACACACACGGAGATCCAAATACATACCTATATTACAGCAGCCTCTCCCAATTAGGTCTCTCCTCTGTGTCTAATTTCAATCTCTCTTTTCTGTCCTGAAAATCCATTGAGGTTCACTGTATCATTAGGCATGTTCCTATCACTGCAGTGACACATCTGATCTCTGTTATATTAGAAAAGGGACATACAAGTCTTCTCCCAAAGCCAGGTCTTACAAGTTATTGTTAGAAGGACCGCTGCCGAATTAATGGCTGGCTGAACAGACTTAGGAAAATCTAACTGCATCTGTCGTGTGGAAAGCTGGCCAAGGTAGATCTGACAGGCAATATAAGGCTGAATGATCTCCTCCCACCTAAACACATCTTTTAATTGCATCAGGTCTCTCAGTACACAGTTGAGCATCTGCTCATTAGAAGCAAAACACTATTTCTCGAATTGAAATGCTAAATTTCACTGCACCTTTTTTTTTTCTAAATATTGCCTTACATTTTTCCTAAAGCAATGCAGACCCAGTAATATTTAATCTAAGATCTCTGGCGCCAAACCTAACCCATACATATTAATGATTAATTTTTTTCATTTTTTGATGCCTGTAGTGTTTTCATCCCTTTATTTAACAATGAATACATCTGGATTTCATTCAACATCCCCAAATCCCACTTGTAATAGGTCATTTTGGCTTATTTTATCAATGTACAGATATAAATCTAGAAATTTAATCTGCCTTGAGTTCCTTTTCTTCTCCGAATATCTGCCTGTTACTGTAAGCCCTCATGAAAGATTTGGAAAAGTCTTTTGGGCTCCATGTAAGAGTATAATATAGCTAGTCTCAAGAGTAAATTTATCTTAAAACTGCATCTCATACTTCAACAACATGCCATTATTTGCAGCCCATTTTCCTTTTTTTTTTTAATTTTTTTTATTTTATTTTTAAACTTTACATAATTGTATTAGTTTTGCCAAATATCAAAATGAATCCATTTTCCATTTTTTATATATTAAATTTTTGATTTTTCAATCATTCTCCTCTTTATTTTCCTTCTCCATTATCCAGGATTTGATTCTTGGAAATGAGAGACAATACAGAATCTTATATTTTTGGTTAGCTATTTTTTAATAGTTCTAGCTCTGTCTATATGATGTTAAAAGAATTAGATGGAAATATATTCTACCTCATTAAACCATCTATTAGATCTACATGGTGGTATATTTATTTGTGTGTGTGCATATAATGCACTGGTTTTTTTATGAAATTTATGACAGAGACGGTCTTACCGTAGCCTTTCAATTACCTTTAAAAAGCCACGAAAGCGTTTCCATTCAATAAGCCAATTTCGAAAATGAAAGAGAAACTGCCTGGCCTTTAGATAATAATGAGGTACATCTCCTTTGCCTACGTGAAATCCAAGGTTTAATTTAAGATTTATAAGTGTGAAGTACTACTAGTTATCAGCAGATAGACTCCTTCACTGGTCACTGGTGTTAAAAATACACATGTACTTCCCTTGATTTAAGTAAGTATGGTGGTAGTGGTGATTTAGTTGCTAAGTCGTGTCCAACTCTTGTGACCCCTTAGACTGTAGCCCACCAGGTTCCTCTGTCTATGGGGTTTGCCAGGCAAAAAATTGGAGTGGATTGCCACTAATTATATGCTTCTCCAAATACTCTTAAGTTAGTTTAGAAGAACATACAGTGATAATGGATCTGAGTTCATTCTCATCTGCATCTAAAATATAATAAATCATAACATTTGTAGAAATCAACTCATAAGTACTATCTTATAAAATCCCAAATATAGCAGGTCAGTGCCTGAAGCTTTCCATCACTGTCTATTGGTAGAAAAGGTCTTTGACTAATTCTTAACAGAAATATGTTTGACCTTTTTCCTTGTCCAGATAAACTGTAAGGAGAACTCTTCTATCCTAAAGAACAACCCATCCAGGATATATCCGATTTGTTCTATATCTACATTTCAATCACAGGACAAACTATTTCTGAAATATATTTTCTTCTACCAGATTCATCAACTAGATGCTTCCAATGATTGTATACAGAATCTGGCTACCTTTAAAATTAATAAATTAATTTAGACTCAAATAGATTCAAGGTAAACATCAAAATCCAAAAAGGTCCCTATTAAAATTATTTAAAATATACATGGAGAAAAAGGATGTATCAATATTTTGACTTGCATTTCTCTTAGAGAGAACAAGCACTTTCATATGTTACTGGTGTGGGAGTGTATGGGAGAGGCGGTGTGTAATGACTTTTCTTTTACATTGCTTTTCTTTGGATTGTTCATTTTTACTTATTGATATGTAGAAAGTATAACTTTTTGATATGCTCATGATACATTCCCTAAGTGTCACATTTATTTATGGCCCAGCACCAATTGGTATTATATATCGAAATTAAGAAAATATCTCAGAATACTTTGTTTGCTAACAATTCATCTTAAGATATTCAATTATATCACCTAAACATGTACTGTGGTCTTACTTTAATATTATTGGCACTCGTCTGTTTCTTCCAATAGTCTGTAAGTTTCTTGACTACAGGTACTAAATAACATTCTTGGTATAACCAGTGGCTCACGCTTTTCCTGAAAAGCAACACATGTGATTTTCCTACGGATTTGACAAAAGTAAAGATTTTAAAGCTAACAGGAGGTGGGATAGATTGGGAGTTTACAAATGACTTGTTCACATTGCTATATTTAAAATAGATAACTAACAAGGACCTACTGTATAGCACAGGAAACTCTGCTCAGTACTCTATAACCTAAGTGAGAAAAGATTCTGAAAAAGAATAGATCCATGTACTTGGATAACAGAATGACTTTTTTGTACACCTGATATTAACAAAACATTGTTGATAAAATATTCTCCAGTATAAAACAAAAATTAAAAAAACAATAAAGCCAACTTCTTTATACATATAGAATCTACAAGCTACCTATCTGGAAAACAGAAAAATCAATAAATTATTAAGTAAAAACTCTTTTACTATTTGTGGAAAATTAAGTCACCTCAATGTTTTATATAGGCAGAGGGTAAAAATCTAATTTAGGCATAAACTTATGTTTCTAGTGGTTTTTTTTGTTGTTGTTTTTTTTTTATTTTAGTGAGTTAGTTAATGAAAGTCATTCAGTCGTGTCCGACTCTTTGCGACCCCATGGATCATACAGTCCATGGAATTCTCTAAGCCAGAATACTGAAGTGGGCAGGCTTTCCCTTCTTCAGGAGATCTTTCCAAACCAGGGATTGAACCCAGGTCTCCTTCACTGAAGGTAGATTTTTTTACCAGCTGAGCCACCAGGGAAGCTTTTTTAATTTTAGTAAAACATAAATGGGGAAAGATTGAAATTGATCAAAAGAAATAAACTGCTGTAATTACACCAAAGTTAAAACTGTCTTATAAAAAAATTTCATCATAAATGGCTAAGATTTAATATTTCAGATATAATTTCTATAAATGCTCAATAAGTACTTTAGTTGAAAGCATTCATAAAATATAATAAATATGAAATTAACTTCTAATGGTTCTTTCACAAAAACAGATGAAACAACCAATGACTTACTGATAATATGGAGAGAACCTGAGGCATACTGTTTGGGGTTTATTTAATCACAACTATGTATGGACATCACCCAGTTATTCACTCTCCCTCCAAACAAACATGGTTCACCCTGATTTTTCTACATTCCACCCTATTTTTTAACCAAAATCAGAAATACCCCAAAATAAGAGTTACTGGCTAGAGTCATGTGGACCATGTTTAGACAAAAAGTTGAAAAACCAGTTTTGCCACAAGGAGAAAGGTGTCTTGCACAGCGGCTTAAAGGATGAAAAGCAAATATGAGCTTTAGAGAGAGTGGGAATGAAAAGAGGACTGGTGAGACCCCTGAGCCAAAAAGTAAGAGGATAAAATAAGGAGAGTGAACAGAACACTATGACAAGGAACCTTTCCAAGATGGTAAATCTGAAGAGTCTGCTAAACACCTTAGAACAGGACAAAGACAAGAAGAGGGTGTCAGGAAGCTTCAGTCCAGAGTTCCTGATCTGTACGAGAAAGTGAAGAGAGGAACTTGAAAAGATGATGTTTCCGCAGGCCAGAATTACAGCACAAGATGAACCGGCATAAAAAAGTGCCACAAAGTTTAAGTAGTCTGCAACAGAAAGTGGATGGCCCCTGTACACTCTCCCAACTGAAAAAGACCAGCGTCCACCTGATTATCAGAAACATAAATACCTTTTTCTCAAAGGTCACATTCAGAGACTCATCATGAAATACATATTCTCCTCTTTTATCTCGCACCAAGTGTAGTCATTCAGTCCTGTTCGACTCTTTATGACCCCATGGACTATAACCCGCCAGGCTCCTCTGTCCATGGGATTCTGCAGGCAAGAATACTGGAATGGACTGCCATTTCCTTCTCCAAGAGATCTTCGCAACCCAGGGATCAAACCTGGGTCTCCAGCATTGCAGGCAGATTCTAACATCTGAGCCACAGGGAGGCCTTCTACATTTGCATTAGAAGTTTTCTTTCAAGATGTCTTCACATTCTAGGATTTCTACAGCACTGGTCTTCCCCAATCTGATTTTGAAATCCTCCAGCCCATACAGTGCTAAAGCTGCCAACATGAATTTAAAATAATACCAATACTTACTTTCTTTCTTTATTAGTCATGAGAGGACCACCTTCACGAAAACAACAGCAAGCATGGATTTAAGCCTATAATTCTCACAATGCTTTAAAATGGACAACATTTTCTCCATCTTACTGGTTAAGTTATAAAATTCAAGTCCAGACATGTCCACTGGTTTCCCAGGGCACAGGTCATACAAGCCCCATTGATTATCTGGTTTCTGTGGACTTTCCTCATAGCTCATTTGGTAAAGAATCTGCCTGCAATGCAGAAGACCCCAGTTAGATTCCTGCATCAGGAAGATCTGCTGGAGAAGGGATAGGCTGCTGCTGCTGCTAAGTCACTTCAGTCATGTCCAACTCTCCGCGACCCCATAGACGGCAGCCCACCAGGCTCCCCCGTGCCTGGGATTCTCCAGGAAAGAACACTGGAGTGGGTTGCCATTTCCTTCTGCAATGCATGGAAGTGAAAAGTGAAAGTGAAGTCACTCAGTCGTGTCTGACTCTTAGCGACCCCATGGACTGCAGCCTACCAGGCTTCTCCATCCATGGGATTTTCCAGGCAAGAGTACTGGAGTAGGGTGCCATTGCCTTCTCCAAAGGGATAGGCTACTCACTACAATATTCTTGGGCTTCCCCAGCTGGTAAAGAATCTGCCTGCAATGCAGAAGACCTGGGTTGCAAAGATCCCCTGGAGGATGGAAAGGCTACCCACTCCAGTATTCTGGCCTGGAGAAACCCAACAGTCCATGGGTCACACAGAGTCCGACACGACTGAGTGACTTTCACTTCACTTTACGGACTTCTCTGGTCTCGCATCTCATCATTTCCTTTATGCACAATAACCTTATTGTGTACCATCTGAAATTCTCTTAAGCTTTCTCTTCACCTCAGGAGTCTGAGAAGTGTTCTCCCCACATCTATGGTATTTGTACATCTATTAAAATTGTCTGTCTAATAGATAAACAACAAGGCAACAAGGTCCTACTGTATAGCAAAGGGAACTATATTCAATAATTCTGGTAATAAAACATAGTAGAAAAGAATACAAAAAAGGATACATATATATGTGTGTGTGTATATAAATGTGTGTATGTGTGTTTAACGGGACCACTTCACTGTACAGCAGAAATTAATAAAACATTGTAAATCAACTATAATTTAAAAAAATTTTTTTTTTCTACTTGACAGTCTTCCTCTAATGGACTACAAGTTCCATAAGGCAAAGATACCATCTTTAAATTGCATATCCTTAGTAAGGCAATGGCACCCCACTCCAGTACTCTTGCCTGGAAAATCCCATGGACAAAGGAGCCTGGTGGGCTACAGTCCATGGGGTCACTAAGAGTCGGACACGACTGAGCAACTTCACTTTCACTTTTCACTTTCATGCATTGGAGAAGGAAAATGGCAACCCACTCCAGTGTTCTTGCCTGGAGAATCCCAGGCACGGGGGAGCCTGGTGGGCTGCCGTCTATGGGGTCGCACCAAGTCGGACACGACTAAAGCAACTTAGCAGCAGTAGCAGCAGCAGTACCCAGCTCAGCTCAATGTCTAGAACATAAGAGGTACTTACTAAAAATTTTCTGAGCAAATAAATGACTGAGGCCTAACAGATATCAGGAAGAAAGCGGCAGGAAAGAATTAACCTCTTCATTTACATTCTCCATTCTTCCCAGCTCACAGCATTAAACTGGGACTTCTAAGACATAAAAAGTAGGCAAGTGAGACCCAATTGTTTTATGTTGTTATACAGTTCTAACTGTTGTTCTGTCTCTCTGGTTTCCGTATCTTGAATTAAAGATCCATCATTGGGCTTCCGCTAATTAAGTTCTTAACCAGTTCTCTTTAGCTATTTCTAACTTTCCCAATTATTTCTTACTTTTTCAGGTTTATTCACATTTATTTATGCTCATTTGAATCAAGAGCTATCCTCCTCTGTCTCCATGCCTGAGGTAACCACCATTCTAACCCCTGTTACTACAGGTTAGTTTTGCTTGTTCTTGAACTTCACATATATCAAATTATGTAGTATGCAGTCTTTATTTGCCTGGTTTTCTGGGCTCTTATCTATACCTGGGAGATGTGTAACTGCTGTTGTGTGTAACAATCCTTCTTTCTTTTTATTTCTGTGCAACATTCCCAAGTATGAATTCACTAAAGTTTATCCAAAAATGTCTTCTGTTGAAGGACATTTGAGTTTTCAGGCAAAAACTATTACAAATAATTTTACATGACTATTGGTAGACACACGCACTCACTTCTCCTGAGTATATTCTAAGAATTGGCTGGGTCATAGCATTCAGTTCCGTCACTCAGTCATGTCCGACTCTTTGCAACCCCATGGACTTCAGCACACCAGGCTTCCCTGTCTATCACCAATTCCCGGAGCTTGCTCAAATTCATGTCCATTGAGTCAGTGATGCCATCCAGCCATCTCCTCCTCTGTCATCCCCTTCTCCTCCTGCCTTCAATCTTTTCCAACATCAGGGTCCTTACCAATGAGTTGGTTCTTTGCATCAGGTGGTCAAAGCACTGGATCTTCAGGTTAGCATTAATCCTTCCAATGAATATTCAGGACTGATTTACTAGGGTGAGATAGTCTCAAAAAATTTTCCACAAAGTTTGCTACAAAAATGGGTATCCTTACATCTAATGTATTTTACATTCCAGAAATTGGCATGGTGAGTCTTTAAAAAATCTTTGGCATAGTGAGTCTTCTAAAAAATTTGACATAATGAAACTTTAAAAAAATTTTGGCCATTCTGGTGAACTTGAAAAAACAGACTTCCTACCATCTCCATTACTCAACTCCTTCTAACTACTTCTTTAGGTCTCACTCATGCTTTTACTTGTTTCCTTATGTCTTCTGCCTAATTACTCTAATATCTACAATTTGTAGCTCAACTGTATTTTTTTTTTTTTAATAATCACCTACTTAAACTGAATTTCTTAACTGCAAACTCCTCCCCTCGCTGTACTGGTCATGTTAATTTCTTCATTCCTATGCAACTCTGGCTCTATTCCCTACTTCCACTTTACAAACATCATATTTTCACTACAGATTCAACCTTCTGCTCTTGCTTTTCATGTCAACTGCCAGCATATAAAACCACATCTCTATTATCATCCTTTCTCTCAGAAGTGTCAATCCTCTAACTTCACTGGCTGTTAACCAGCTACAGCAAGAAACACTACCATCACCTCAAAGTCCTCTGTAGGAAAGTAAAGCCACTGCTTTCTCTAGAACCTAGCTTCCCATCTAGACTTTCCTCTTACTACTCAAAAAAATACCATTATTCACCCAATCATTCAATCTCAAAATACTGAGTCATTTCTTTTTGCTCATGTTTCTCCCCTATAATGTAGTCTATGAATTATCTTGATTCTCTCTCAAATTTTATTTCCATTCTTTACCCCATAAAATATACTCATTCCATTAAAATGGAGATTTTAACTCTAACTTTATGTATCTTCTCCCATCCATAAATTAATACATTCCAATTGGCCAGATCTCACACAAGCTTGCTAGTTTTCAATCTGCTGATTTTGGTCCTCAGGCAATCACCACTATCACCACCACTAAGAAAGCGATAGCTAACTAATATTACAAGCATGCTGTGGCTATAAAGCTCATTTATTATCCATATTTAGAAGCTGAGCAATGTTGAAGTTTAGAAAGAGAATTATTAATTAGAGCCAAGGAGATAAAAAGGTTTCAGAATAAAGTAACTGGCTAGAGTGAGGAACACAGTTAATTACAGTATAAAACTCTAAATCATTTTCTTCTTTCCTGACTATCTTAACCTATTTGAAATAAATAATATTTATAATCCTAGATAGTAGATATAGACCAACAATTCAAACAGTATACACAAATACAAATTATAAATTTATACAAGTCAAAACTCATTTAAGCAGAAATCCAAATAATGAATTTATGAATCAAAATGTATGACAGAATCTTTCCCCTAATACAATCTCTAAATGACAGATATTCTAAACAATATGAATATAACCTAACTTGTAGCATTCCAAACATTTAAAAATAAACAATTATGACAGCACGGGAATTGGAATATATGGTAAGCATGTAAAATAGTAAAATGAGTAAAATTTGAGTAAAATTTGGACTACAGACAGGGAGATGGTAGCATTGATTGTCCAGTATTAACTGTAGTAATACTGTCAATGTCCTATAATATGCCAGTGAGAAAATGGTAAAATCTACTGAGCAACTTTAAACAATGTCTACAAATTCTTTGATAGTCCCTTCTTCAAGTGCTGAGGCATGACTTAGTGATGACGTCTAATACAAAGAGAAAGTAATTCATCTAGTGAAGAAAAGAATAAGGCAAAGTCACATTGTCAGTGCTCTTCTAGAATACCATATGTCATCCAACCCTTGACTGCCTCTCTCAACTATTCTTTGAAACTCTCACATTTGTTCATTAAACTCCAGTCATCCTGGCCCTTCTATCCTGGGACCATGTAAAGCTCCATGGACCTCAGGGCTTTTGCACGTACCAGCCCTGCCCTCTTCCTGGAGCAGCACTTTCATTCCTGAGCATGGCTCCTTCTCCCAATGCATTTTCCTCTCACATCAACACAGAGGAGCTTTACTGACAATCATATTCTGCCCAGGCAACAAATTAAGAATTATGTCCCTCTGGTTACCAATCTTCAGAACCTTTTTTTTTTCCCCCCAGAGTACTTTTTACTATAAAAAAAAAAATCTCTTTTTTACTTTCTTGTTTGTTTATGGTCTATCTCCTTTAATTTATAAAATATAAGATTAAAGCAGGAAATCTATCCATCTTGGTAAGTGCCATACTCCTACTCCCTAAAAATATGCCTACCCAATAGCAGCAATTCACGCAATATTTTCTAATGAATGAGGGCTAGAGGGAACACCTTGGTGACCATCACCTAGTCTTCATACTGTCTCCCCTCTTGGCTTATAATGGAGGGACTGTACTCTTTTTCCTTCTTTGTTTCTACTTCGTTCACTGAAGTCTGTTACTGCTTGTTTATCCTTACTAAACCACAACAAAGGGTTAAGCAAAGTGGAGACCACCAGACCTACATCAGTAACAATATGTGGGCAGTCCTCTCAATGCAACTGCATTCCTACATTCAAAGACTACTAGAATATAAGCTCCATGAGGGAGGTGATTAGTTTCTGTTTGCTGCTTCTAGCCCATAAATCAACACGATATAAATTAGGCACTCCAAAATAAATAAAATGGTTGAATATATATATTTATGTGTTATTGAATGAGGGAATCACCAATAAATTTTATCCCATGCATTAGAAGAAACATTGACTGAAACTGCCCACCCTGGCTAGGCACCATAGTAACCATCTGCATGAGCTGTTTCACGATAAGAAGTCCTGGTAAGGAACACGGAACTAATAAGAGTTCAGGAAAGGTCAAAATGAGACACCACACATCCTACCACCTCCCAGAATTCTTCTCATTGGAATTCATCCTGGCAAAGCAATGCCTGTTCCACCAGGAAGGACCATGAGTCAGAATGATTGGCCAGAGACAATCTGGAAACTAATCCCATCAGCATGAAACCCAGGACTGTGAGTCACATGGCTGAGCAATTCTCCTGGGTTCCCTTACCCTACTGGTCTCTGCCTGGATGTCCCTTCCCAACAAAGTCTCTTGCTTTGTCAGCATATGTGTCTCCTCGGACAGTTCATTTCCAAGTGTTAGACAAGAGCCCATTCTCAAGCCCTGGAAGGGGTCCCTCTTCTTGCAACACCTGCATCCATGAAAAAATGACATTAACTTCAGGGAATAGGAAAAACAAGCCAAATGTAATTCTGTGCGAGGACATACACGCTGTGACCTCTAGCATGTAGCAGTAAAAGTATAACAGTATACAGAATGAAAATCACCTGTTCATGAGCCAATCTCACATGCAAATGTTAAGTAAGCTTTATATGAAATATATACACTGCTGTACAATGCAAGCTTTTTTCATCAAGCAGCTAGTTGTCTGGTGCTACCAATTAAGTCACAGTTTAAATTTATTACTTCATTAAACATTAAAATTTACCCAAGACCTACAAGAGCTTTAGCTCTGTCACCTAGTTCCCTGAAAAGACCTGGAAACAATATCGCATTTGAACTGCTTTCCCAAGTAATCAAAATTTCAATAGCATCCCTATCCCCATTTATAATACTTCTTTAAATTCTGTCCAGCTCAGAGCCACATATCCAGCAGCATGTGCTCATTATTTAACACTTTCTTTAAACTTCCCTGATCTTCCTAAATAGATGGCACAGCTGTGCCCCCAAGGTGAGGGCGGCACCCCCTATCAGGTTGCTCTCTCTGACTCAATCAGTTGCCAAAGCAGCTCTATCATTATCTCTGGAAGGGGTCTTTCTGCAGAGAGTGCGCAGTTTGTATATGCTTCCCATACACTCTCCAGTGCGACAAATATCATCTAGCTGGTTTTACACTGTCATTTCCATTGAAAGCCTGTAATTACTTTCCACAAGCAACACTTCATCCTGCCAGGCTGATTAAAGGCAATACACACTGGAAGGCAAAGATCAACAGTGCTCAAGCGATGTATCTTGTGAGTGTGTATCTTGTAAAGCAACAGTGCAGTGGCATGCACACACTAAGCACTAAATAATTGTTTGAGAAGATATAACATTTGCCCTTTGACAGACAGTGTAATTACTGATTTTCTGCTGAAACATAATAGATTTTTAAAAAGCAAATTGAGCAGATCATAATGGGCTTTTGAACTGTCACTTATTATATATATCCCACCATAAAGGATATGCTCTTCCAAGGTCTCCACTCACATTATCTCATTTACATCTATACCAATTAAGTAATTGTTTAACTGTTCTAATTTCCTGACAGGCAAACCAATCAAATAAGCAGTTTTACTTTATCATGTTCTTGAAATGAGTTGAGTCTATTTTGCCCAGGCTGATTAAAATAATCACAGAAACCTGAATGTCAAATTATTTCGACAGAGGCATGTTTAGAGATACTTAACTGCAGTAAGCTAAACTTTACAATAAGCTAAACTGTCTCAGTTTACTTATTTTTGACTCTCTCTGTTTAGAGAATGTCTTAAGATATAAATTATGCTGGGAGGCAGTGCCCACATCAAGTACAGAAATCAAAAACCTATTTTATCTATTTTCTTTGCCCCTGAGTTTTGACCAGCCTCTTTGATTCAGCCAAGCTGATGGACCTGCCCTGGATTTTGAATGAGGTCTGTCACCCAGAGAAGCAGGGACACTGACACCCTCAACCTGGCTGTAGCAGCAACATCCAGTTTCAGAGGCAGCAACAAGCGCCCCAGGTGACCCATGCTGACGGCGGCAGTGTAAGCCATGGTACCCGCGTTTGGGGTGGTGGCAAATGTGTCCTCCTCAGCCTGGCTCTGTATGCAATGCCCTTCTGTGAATTAGCCAATATACTCATGCAATAAATACATCTGCTATTTAAATCGGCTTGCCACTCTCTGTTACTTGAAACTTAAAAATGTCATGAGGACAACTTTCAAGGAATGGACACTTTGATAGGTTATAGACAGACACCATCTCTCTCTCTTTTTTTTAATCAACTCATTTGACCTTTTAGGGCTGATTCAAAGTGCTACTATCTAAGAGCCAATGGTTTTATTGAACAGCATAGTCACATTTGTCTGCACAGCAGTGTCAGAACCCTTAACTGCAGTCCCCCCTTTTTTATTTTATGCAATGACTGCAGACTGGAGAAGTAATGTTGGAGATATTGGGCAAAGAATCATTAATATGATTACATTAATAGAGTTTGGACAATGATAGGAATTTGACCTAACAAAACTGATCAATCCCTAACGTCAACTGGAGATAAGGAACTATTAGTGTGTGTATATATACCCATGCATACATACAAACATAATGTTCAGAATTATCCTTGAAGCTTACATCATAAAAAGGGCCTGCCAGGGGTTTCCCTGGTGGTCCAGTAGTTAAGAATCCAACATGCAACACAAGGGGCACTGGTTTGATCCCTGGTACAGGGAGACCTCACATGCCACAGAGCAACTAAGCCCGTGTGCCACGGCTACTCAGGCCACGTGCTCCAGGGCCTGTGCTCCTCAGCAAGACAAGACACCACAGTGAGAAGCCCACACACAGCAACTAGAAAGTAACCCCTGCTCGCTGCAACTAGACAAAGCCCTTGTGCAGCAACGGAGACCCACCACAACCAAAAAACAAAAGAAATAAATCTTTAAAAAAAAAAAAAAAGAACATAACAGAAATTTCTATATATTTTTAGTTCTTTGATAGCAGGGCCTTTCTCTCTCAACATGTATAACTTTCATACATTCTACTTTTAGTAATGTATCACTTACAAACATAGGAGACTGCTGTCAACCTCTTACATTAATACAACTTATACCACAAATGGAACACAATTTACTAATTTTTTGAAACATCAGTGATAGACCTAATACACTGGTATCAATGAACAAAAATGTACATCTTCCCTACATGAAGAAATTCCCATCTCTGGATGAAGCCAAATTCCAAAAATGAAACTTCAGTAAAATCTGTTATAAAATGCTTGAATTATCATCTTTCCTTTCTTTCGAGTAAATAATGTAACAATTCAAATAAACATTAATGATAAAGTACAAAATTGTAGTTTAATCTCCATGTTTAAAGTTGTCTTAGTTTCATTTGAATAAGCATCCAAAATTTAAATTAACAAAGGCACTGAAGGGAAAATAGGGCATAAGACACATGTACACCAGTGGCGGATTCATGTTGATGTATGGCAAAACCAATACAATATTGTAAAGTAATTAGTCTCTAATTAAAATAAATTAATTAAAAAAAAAGACTTGAAAGGCAAGTATATATAAGTGTCCTATGTGTCAACAGAACACATGAGTGGGTTCTCAGTAATTTTCAAAGGTTTATGGAAATCTAAGCAAAACCCAGCTGACTTCCTTTTCAGCTCTTGACACACTTTAAACCCTCCAACCAACACTTAGCTACCTGTCCCAGTATTTCCATTTACAGAAACTTTGCAGAAAAATCAGCTCCAAAGTTTTCTTCCCTTTTCATGAAAACTTTGTTGTATTTCATGGGCAATTACATGATCTTCATATTTGAAGAGGAAAAAGAAAGAATATTGCAATTAAGATAATTCCCTTATGACTCATTTACCTATTCCAGAAAGAATCTGCATGTTCAAAAAGGAGCAATAAATTGAATTGTGTATGTTTTGGAAAAAATGTACCATTACAGGCCCTTTGTGCTCCTCTTTTCTATTCCAGGCTGTAACCTGCCCATTTCCAGCAATAAAACAGATTGCCAATGAACAACTATTTCTGAAAAGGGGCGAAACAAACTATATATTTTGCAGTTCATATACAGGACATGATTTTCAACCAAAGAGTCATTGTTTCTTAGAAACTAAAATACCTGGCCAATAATGTTCCCTGTATCATTACAATTTTACTACAGAAATGCAAAACATTAAACATATCCAAAATGTTATTACTACTAATGTTACCAGTGCTCTAGTAGCCTGGGCCAGCTCTAAGCACCCAGAAACTGTAAAATCTCTATTCCTCTATTACAGAAAAGACAGAGGTATTTAACAAAGTAAATACTTGGGCAAACTCTAAATAAACCTAAATTTATAAAACAACCAAAGTTTTGCTGGTCTTAAGTTATACCAGGAGCTGTACCAGGAAAAACACAAGACTAATGACCCTGATGGCCATGAGTCTGAGAGGAAGCAGTGGCGGCTCACGGCTGTGTATTTGGAAAGAAGTGTTTTAGAGGTGTAACTGATACATAAGAAGTCACTGGAGTTGTCCAAGTATTTGCTATTTTCTCTCTCACTGTGGGGGTTAATAAAGATCGAAGTTGTTTGGATTGTCTCAACATACATTAGGGCAAGAATGGTCCAGTCCTTCATTCAGCTGACTCTGGGAAACTGCATGGATCAGTTATATAAATAAGCTAAAGACGACCTCTGTATGTTGATCCCTAGGCTGCTTATATCTTCCCAGCAGACTGAGTTCTGTGAGCTCAAAAGCCCACTAGCATCAAGCTCAAAATTTATACAACCATTTAAAAAAGAACCCAAACAGATGTTAAGCCTTAGTACCTGCATCCTTTGCAAACCCCCTCAAAAATCCTACCCCACATGTGCCAGCTTAAGACGCCAACACTACTGCCATTCAGAGCTCTGACATGGAGGCTCCCTGCAGTACTGCCAAGCAACACCACTCAGATATGGAAAGCCCTCTCTGATGCCCCTCTTCTCCAGGAGTTCCTTTGTCCCACCCCATTTGGAAGGTGCTCCTTGTCCCATAAGCTTACGGACAGTCACATGCTATGGATCCCCCTTTTCATGCAACCTTCTCCAAGTGCCACCCAGTAAAGCTTGCTGTATTTTACTGCTTCCCATGGTCATGACTTTTTCCTTGATCAGGTCCCAAATCCTTCAAAACCCCTACACAACCCAGCTCTGGATAATCTTGCAGTCCTAGCCAAGGACCAATTGTAGATGGCAAAGTGTCATAGTATGTAATAGCTACTCTTGAAATAGTTATTTCCTTATGTGCTCTTAACATATAAAGAACTTTAAATATCTATTAACTTCAGCCTTTTAAGAGTCATATAACTTTCATAAGGAATCTGAGGTCCAATAACGGGGTGATGAGGTAGTCTCAGAGACACACCTGTAGATATATTATGACAGTTTTGGCTTGGAGTTCATTGAAGTAGACCATATAACATATCATTTAAATGGAACCCTTTCAAAAACTAAAATTGAGTGGTATATATAAATGCACTGGATTACAGACAGAATCAGGAATTCCTTGGGCAACTGGAACACAAGGGTGCCCTCATTAGTTGGGTGATAACATATTAATGAATTTGGGATGGAGCCCACAGGACCCTCTATGGAGAACATGGTTTACAAAGAATCTCTCCCACTTTATGATGAGTTAAATAGATTAAAGAGGTTCAATAAACATAGTTTATAAAATACAACAGTATTTGAATAAATAATTAGTTCCATTATTTGCAGATCAAAGACGAAAAAAGCCAGAGTCTACTAAATTACTCCTTAGAAGATGAGAGCATTTTCAAAGGTAATCCAACAGCAGTATTTCGCTGTTCTCCTTTGGTCTTGTCTTTTTGTCCCTCTTCCTTCACTGCGCTCCATGCTTCTTGTACCACACCATCATTTCCTACTTTTCCTCCTGTTTTTCCTTCTCTCCCATGTCTTATGGGGAATATCTCACAGCATTCTTATGTCTGTCAATAGTGTTCACATACTGGATACTATGTGCCAAGCAGTAGGCCTAGTCATCCAGAAAGCAACAAGAAACACTTTGGGGAAAATGGATCCCAGCTACTGGGAAACTTCACTGTGAGGGCCAGATAGAATGGAACTTCCCAGGAGTCTCTGCTCTTCCTACCTCTTCTCTGCCCCATCTAGGCTGTTCCTCTCCTTCCTGACTCTGCCAGTCCCCACACTACTTATATTCTTATACTTCAGAGGAAGAAGTGGATTTATAACCCCTCACAGGAAATTTTGATCAAGTTTTACTGACACACACATATACTCCACTCAAAAAATCAAAAAATAACCTCACTGAAATAGACACAAGTTCCACTCTAAAACAAAAAAAGGCAAATATCCGACAACATTTTGCAATCTAAGATAACAAAACACAATATTATAGAAACGTATCAATTTTTTTTTTCTCAAAGTCCTAAATTTTCTAGTTGACTCCTAGAAACTTTAGTTTCCCTACATTTCCCTACTTTCATATTCTGACAGCTGACTCTGGTTATTGATGGCACAGCCTGGTCAGAAGAGGGCAGATTAGATCATGTCTCAATACTTCATCTGGCCTTAAAAAGCTTTAGTTTGTTCTGATAAGAAAGGAAGAAGGAAGCAAAAAAAAAAAAAAAAATGCCTTATTAAAAAAATTTTCCCAATAGGTTTTTAACTATCTTAACCAAGTTACTTTATCTTGTTGCCTTACGTGCGTGCGCGCGCGCGCGTGTGTGTGTGTATGCGCGCGTGCATGTGTGTGTTTCCATTTATGAAGATAAAATGGACTCCATGGGCTGCTGGGAACATATTTGACTTGTCTAGAGGTTTCAAAAGCACAGCATGTCCAGGGCATAGAAAAGGCAGGCAGGTACTCTCTGCCTCCTGCTCCATTTAACAAGCACATACAGATTAAAAGAGTAATTTCCTCGTGTTTTAATCATCAGCTGGTCTAATTTACAGTTCATTTACAATTTATTACCACTGTCTTTTGAACATTCTTTTTTTAATAACCTATGTCTTCAACCTAGGGCAGTGACAATTAGCATCAAATTTTTTTTTTAATGGATTTCCAGAAAGTAGCTTCAAGACCAACTGCCTGGTTACTAACATACAAATCAATTAACACGTGGGAAGTCTAGCCTGGACTCTTTACTAGTCTTTTGACACACTAGAGAATCTCTCATTTATTTCTAAAAACCAATTTCTTATAAATTTTCATTTTATTTAGACAGACCAGGTAAGTTGTAAGGTCAGGGGCCTCAAGAATGGATGCTACACCTGGCTGGATGTTCTGGAGAAATAACCATATTGGATTCCATTACATCTCTTCCCAACCACATCCCATTGAACAGTTGTGTCTGTTTTCCAGTTTTCTTTCTCATGCACAACACCTGTCCTATATGCTTCAATGCAGTGTCTTTTCAGTGGAAAAAAAAAATTGTAGTTGAGAAAGAAAATGAGTATCAAACTCAGAACTCCCAGGAGTACTGACCCAAATTCTCAAATGAGAGCATTAAAATGCACTTTCTACTTTCAGATCTAGGATATCACAATACAATCCTTTAATGATTCAAATGTCATGTATTTTGGCAAGGTATCTTTGACAAGCCTTTTTAAAAATGGTGCAGACCATTTAAATAATGAGAAAACAAACTATAAACTATCTAATGACATTACTATAAAGGAGTAGAGCTCCAAGAGACACAAAGACTAAGAATAGAATTTGTTCATATTCTTACTTTTACCCTGGTTACAGACTTTCACAGTGTGATGCTTTTCTCAGCTCATATGTGGAGCAGAGCACTGGATGCTGGGCACCTGCTGAAGTTGTCTGCTGTAGGAAATACTGCTTCAGGTACAATATTCCCAAGAATTGTATATAGGTCATCGAGTGTCAGAGTAAACATTTCTGCAGTTGTCATCTGTACATCCATTCCAATATTAGAAGTTGTTTTTGATATTCAGTATTTCTTTTAAAAAATGTTTTTTCCTCGTTCCCTTTGGTCTCATGTCTGTCTTCCAAACGTTATTCTATGAATTATTTTAAAGAAATTGAAGGGAGGGAGGATTGCTTTGAAGGTTAAGATAGAAGAAAGAACATTCACATCAAAACCTTAGGCTCCCTACCTAACGAATACACGCACACACACGCACACACACACATACACATACACACACATACACACACCAGAATGCTTAGCTTCCTTACCAAGCCACTGAATTGATAGACTTTGTTGAATAGTCTAGGCAGATTAAAAATTAGTCCTACTTAAATATTTGCATCTCATAAATACACATCTGTCTCTTCCAGACACTAGTTTAATATTCCATATCTGTAAGGAATCTAATGCTAACTGAGCAGGCTTTCTTCTGGTATTAATTTTAATTATTTAGAGCAGCATGAAGCTCTTCGTAATTTCCCACCTGGCAACTGGGACCCAAAACAGCTGCCTATGGTTTTATGCTACTATGAACACACTGGTTATCAGAGAGTCAAGAAGCTCAGGCCTGCGTTCTGTGTGTGTTCAGCTGAGGTTATGAAAATGAACCCTCTTGGAGAGAGGGTTCTGAGAGATCTGCAACTATGAACAATGTCCACGCCACTGTGCAAAGTATGATGACAGTGAGAGATCTCAAAGGAGCCGCAGGAAGAGAGGCTCCCTGCTGAAATGAACACAGCCTGTGGTTAAATAATAAATCACAGCCATGTAGCCAGCCTGCAACAGCCACTACCATCAGAAGGGCACCATGATCACACCGCACAAATATTTAGTTCCACACAGTTGTACATCTTGATAGGATCCAACTAAAATACTTATCTATTTGTCTTTTCTAAAGGAAAAGATAAATGCTATTTGTTTATGGTGATGTGAGAACTGAAATGATATTATTTAAATGTATTCAATGCAGAAAAGGAAAATGAAATCTAGTTATATATCCCCACATTTAAATATACCCCCTAGCATGACTGTAAGAATCAAATGCTCAACATGTAAATAATTTAACACAAACATCTTTTGACACTTCACATTTTTTTTTCGCCTTTTGCAAAAGAACAAAAGGCTTCCTGTATGAACACACAGGATTATATCTGCTTTAAGATATGCCGATTCAGGATACAATGAATCAGATGAATTATTCATTTTGAAATTGCAATTGTTTGTGGATGGAAGTGTGCAGAGGCCCAGAATAAAAAGGTAAGTAAAAGTGAGAATAGAAATGAACACAGAGAAAGAGGGCACACCATTCTCAAGAATGTAACCAACTACATAATTTATTTTTAACTGTGACTTACAATAATTGAAAACCTTTGATTAAAAAAATAAACATTATTCTCAGTGAGCAAAAACATAAGAGGGAAAAAGAACCACCTTTTAACCTACCACAGCTGAAATATACTTCAATGATCCTGAATCTTTCTTGGCAAATACTTAGCCAACTATTGGCTCTGAAACCCCAGCCATTTCTGTGAAAATGCTAATATTAATTGCCTTTCTACCAATGTGGCTGAAAAGAGAGGGGATTGTCTTTCTAATCTTTATAACCCTAATAGCTAGTAGAGTGTCTGCTCAATAATCAATAAATATTGTTGAGTGAATAACCTTATCACTGGCACCAGGAACAGTGACGTGAAATGACTATCCTGAGATAACTAATTTCCAATGAAAAGATTTTGCATCATTTTCCCCTTAATTCTTTTTTGTTTACTGAAAGAACTTGCATCCCTGTAGTGATTACTGCAATTTAACCTGTAAGCACTGTAGAACAAATTAAAGCATGGAAAGAGTAGGTGAGTAGAAAATCATTTCACAAGTTGTTGCTACATAACAGGTATGAAGTAGTAAAAATCCAGGCTAAGACAGCATCTATAAAAAGAAGACTCAAGAACAGCATAACACAGAAAGATGCAAATGCTATGCTATGCTATGACAAGTCTCTTCAGCCATGTCCAACTCAGCAATCCCATAGACTGCAGCCTGCCAGGCTCCTCTGTCCAGGGCATTCTCCAGGCAAGAATACTGGAGTGGGTTGCCATGCCTTCCTCCAGGGGATCTTCCTGACCCAGGGACTGAACCCAGGTCTCTCACATCTCTTGTGTTGGCAAGGGGGTTCTTTACCACTAGCATCACCTAGGAAGCCCCAAAGGATGCCTCATATATCTACGTGCTAAGGCACAGAAAGAAGAGTGATAAATTGTTGCTATTTCATTCTTACTAAATGCAAAAATACAGGATTTCAAGAAGAAAATAGATATATCTTTCAGCAGTTTTATAGTGCCTAAAACTATACACACGTGTTGCAAAGATACAAGTGTCCAAGCCAAATTTGTGGGGTAATACATAATTTTATAGAAGCAATACAAATGCAGTATATTTATTTCCAATTAGAAAATGCACAGAATATTTTATTGTTAATTAGACTTTATTTTCCCCGAATAATACAGATGTTTCATTTAAAAGTCAATCAGGGGCTTTCTTGGTGGCTAAGTGGTAAAGAATCCACCTGGCAATGCAGGAGATACGGGTGCCATCCTTGGGTTCCGGAAGATCCCTCATGCCATGGAGCAACAAAGCCTGTGCACCATAACTACTGAGCCCGAACTCTAGAGTCTGGGAGCCACAGCTACTGAGCCCACATGCCAGAACTACTGAAGTCCCCGTCCCCTACAGCCCATGCTCAACAAGAGCAGCCACCGCAATGAGAAGCCTATGAACTGCAACTTAAGAGTAGCTCCGCTTGCCGTAACTAGAGAAGACTCAGCACAGCCAAAATAACAAAAATAAATATTTAAATGTCAATAAGCATTATAACTCTTAAAAGGAAAGGAAAAGATTTCTTAAATTTCTGTTACACCTTTTTCAACTCACAGTTGACCCCCCAAGTCAAGCATTTTCAATCATATCATCTGTCTTTTGTTATGTACCTCCATTTAAAAATGACATGCTAATATCCATAAAATTCCTCCTATGAAAGATTACGTCATCAGTGACTTATGTCACTTCCCTTTCCCTACCATACATACACACACACATACACACACTCTTCCTCCATCAATTTTACCAGTATAGTCAGATTTTTTAGATAATTCAATGCTCAGTGTTGATACAATTATAATGTAGACATTACTCAAAGCTAAGCCATGTAGTGTACTGGGAAAATATTCTGTTTCTCTTACAACCTTGTAATATCCCTGGAGTTGCATATTGCCAGGTTGTCTGAAGGAAAAGTCAATCCTTCCAACAGGATCAACACACTGAGCAATATAAAACTCATGTTTTCTTTGGAGACCTCACGGTGGACTTCGCCACCACCCTGCACATGCTTGAACTGAAAACTCTTGGCCTGCCATTCTGTTGACGTGTAGTTCCCTACCTTTTCTGTTCTCATTTTCTTGTTTTTTTAAAACATCCATGCATTCCTTCTGTTACTTGCTTCCTCATTTTGTTGGGAGTATTTACAACAGTAGCTTCCTGAGAAAGAATGCATGGAAGAACAACTTTATAAGAATTTACTTACCCTATCTCACACTTGATTGATAGTTTGACTAGATATGCAATCTTGTATAGAAATTATCATTTCTCAGAATTTTGAAAGCATTTCCCATTGTCTTTAGCTCCCAATGTTATTCTTCAAAAGTCTATTGTCTTTTGACTATTATTCCAATGTAATATCCCTTATTTTTCTCTCTGGGCCAGAACTATCGTCTCTAATGTTCTCAAACCTCCTGCCAATGACTTTTTTCTTATACTTCATACCTAGTGAGTCTCATCAAACTGGGTTTCTTGATCTTCAGTTACAGGGAATTAGGGTTTCCCTGGTGGCTCAGACTGTAAAGAATCCGTCTGCAATACAGGACAAAGTGTTAGTCACTCAGCTGTGTCCAACTCTTCGCATCCCATGGACTGTAGTCCACCAGGCCCTCGGTACGTGGAATTCTAAAGGCAAAAGTATTGGGACGGGTTGTCATTCCCTTCTCCGGGAGATCTTCCCAACCCAGGGATAGAACCTAGATCTCCTACATTGCAGGCAGATTCTTTACCACCTGAGTCACCAGGGAAGCTCAACACAGGAGACCTGGGTTCAATACCTGGGTTGGGAAGATCCCCTGGAGAAGGGAATGGCTACCCACTACACTATTCTTGCCTGGAGAATCCCATGGACAGAGGAGCCTGGTGGGCTATAGTCCATTTCACCATCACACATAATGTAAAATACATAAATATTTATGAATATATGAATATATATGCAAAATGTATATAAAATTCATAAGAAAAATCATACACATATACACATATGTACATATCATTTCTTCCTATCCATTTTCTCTGTTTTGGAACTCTTATTTCACTACAGACCTCCTAGACTAATTTTCTAAGATTCTGTCTCATTTCTTTTGGCCTTTTTTCCTAAGAAAGTGTCCTGAACTTTACATTCCTTACCTTTTACATAATGTTTTTGCTTCTGTTACAAATTTTTACATGTTCTCTTAACATAACACTCCAGTCTTAATTCAGAAATGAAAGATCTATCTAAGGATATTTATTATCACTTAATTGATGTTTTCTTATGTTTCCTGCACTGTCTTTGTTGTCTCTGTTTTGCTTTTGTCTTCTTTTTCCTTTTTATTCTGTTTGTCATTTTGATGTTCTCATTATATTCAAAGCTTTCCTCAAATATATGTGCTCTGTCTATTCCATGGACAGAGGAGCCTGGTGGGCTACAGTCCATGGGGTTGCAAAGAGTCCGATATGACTGAACCAAACACATTCAATAAATAAGTTTCTAAGATGTTAAAAGGATTTCTACATGTAACTGAGATTATATATCTGCAGAAATTCTTTTATATTTCAGGGTCTAGAATACTATGTTTCTTCACTTAAAAAAATAACATTAAATGCATTACCTACCCCATTTAATAGTTTAAGAACAATTTTGATAATAGATAATGTAACATTAATGTCTCCTGACAGCTAATACTGAATAAAGATACTTTCTTTAGAGAGGTGAAGGTTGAAGACAATCTACCACTGGTTTTCCATATGTAACTGTGTCTAATTAGATGTGAATTTCTTCTAATCTTAGTATAAAAGCAGTAATGGAAGGAACGTACAGAATTTGTGTGTGTATCCTTAGTCCCTCAGTCATGTCCACTCTTTGCGACCCCATGGACTGGAGCCAGCCAGGCTCCTCTCCAGCAAGAACACTGGAGTGCTAGAAAACCTTAAGTAAGGTCAATTTTCATTCTCAAAGGAAATTAAAATGAAAAGAAGGCTCATTATGATTACAGAATAAGTAGGATCCTCATTAAAAATAATAACAACAGATTTCTAAAATGTTGTGGCCACATTTATTCCTGCAATTACCTTCAGGTTTTTAATCTAGCTTTGAGGGCATGCTCATTGCCTCAGTCATGTTTCACTCTGTACAACCCCAATAGACCATAGCTCTCCAAGCTCCTCTGTCCATGGGATTTTGACAGGCAAGAAACCACCAGGGAAGCCCTAATCTAGCTTGGTCTTCACCAATATCTGTGTCTTTCAGCATCGTTTAGTCCATTCTATATAAGACAAATTCTAAGGACTGTGTTATTTAAGGTGCTGAAAGCAAGTAATAAAGAATTTTATTATCTAACAGAACAAGTAATAAGCAATCTTATAAATAATTATGTCTTCATTCACCTTCCTAACAACCTTGTTACCAAATGAGACCCAAACAATTTTCACAATCACTCTTGTAGTATGGATATCTCAGAGGCAGAATTTATTGCCAAGGGGCAGTTTTAATTAGAATCAAGTAGAGTATAATTGGAGCTTTAATAATAAGACAAAGATTTTCCTCATTAAATACATTAAAAGAAAATGATAAAATGCATGACTAATTAGAAAATATTATTCAAACCTTTAATTCAATACAAAGAAACATATACTGTCATTGCAGTACTATAAATATTACTTATAATTACTAAATAATATCTATTGTGAATTTTTAAAGTGCTCTAGTAGTAAATAATGGCAGGAAATATCTGTATCACATAAATATTTTCTATAAACTTGAAACCTAACAGAAATGTAGACATTCCCACAGACTACTCATCTTTTTATTTCTGACTTTACTAATAATATTAGAGAAAAGGACTATAATTTTAATTTTCACTAAAAGATACACTATATTAGAGTCACATTATGAAATCCTCTGATTCCATTGTCTTCCTTTCTCATATGCTTATATATTTCAAGAGCTGTTGTAATTCAGGTTATTCCATTCCCTTCTATAATACTGTTAACATCTGAATGACAGTTATCTTCTATCTTTAAAACTACAGACTAGAACTCATGAACTAGTTTTCTCTCTTTAAAGTTCATATTTATAGCTCAATCACACTATGGAATTTATTTAAACTGAAGGATCCTACAAATGTCTTTCACAATGATGCAAGTTATGGCAGGCACAAATTAATAAGGGGAAATAATGGTAACTGCGAAACTATTTTTTTCTGACCTGTGAACTGGAAAAAAAAAATCTACTTGTTATACAGACACATGGTTAACATTAAAGAAATGCTGCAGATAAAATGAAAGATCATCTTACAATAAACTACTCTTAGTAGTTTTTTGTTTTGTTTTGTTTTTAGAGGGGCTAGGTTAACATAGGAACTTTTATTGGTCTTTTTTGTTTACTTTTGTTTTTTTTTTTTCAATCATGATGTTCTAAGAAACAAGAGCAAAGATCATTTAATGTAAAAAGTAAGAATATGCTTATATAACATCAAAGTGTCCTCACTGTTGTTTCATTCAAACTTAGTTTTATTGTTATTTGAGTAGCAATAAAATGATTCAAAATCATTTCTGTAGCTCAAAAGGATTATGACTATAGCAAACCAGAAAATATTAGAGAGATCATTAAGGAAACAAAACTATATTTTAATTATGAAGGAACTTAAACATTCAGAAAATATTGACTGAATATTCATCATACATCAGGTACTATTAGAGGCACTGCAGATACAAGATTAATAAAAACTGAAATGAACCCTAGTGGACATTACTGCTTACAAAGACAATTTAAAAAAAACAAACAAAAACTTCAATAACTACCAATTTGTGATCACTGTTTTAAAGGTAATATCAGATCAGATCAGATCAGTCGCTCAGTCGTGTCTGACTCTTTGCGACCCCATGAATCGCAGCACGCCAGGCCTCCCTGTCTATCACCAACTTCCAGAGTTCAATCAGACTCACGTCCATCGAGTCAGTGATGCCATCCAGCCATCTCATCCTCTGGCGTCCCCTTCTCCTCCTGCCCCCAATCCCTCCCAGCATCAAAGTCTTTTCCAATGAGTCAACTCTTCGCATGAGGTGGCCAAAGTACTGGAGTTTCAGCTTTAGCATCATTCCTTCCAAAGAAATCCCAGGGCTGACCTCCTTCAGAACGGACTGGTAATATAGGAGTCTCTAATTCAGAATGATTTAAAAAATATAGTCAAACATGGATATATTGACCAACTGACCTTCCCGATGAAATCTAAGGAATAAAGCACTAAGTTGAGGGAGGAAACAGAATATGGAAATACTCTTAGATGGGAATGAAGATAAAGACCCATGAACTGAAGCAGTGTGAAAGGACAAGGGGAATGAAGAAAACCAAAGAGAAAGAAACAAGCCAGATGTATAAAGGCTCAAAGGCACTGACAGGAATACAAACTTTATCTAAATAAATAATATTTGGTAATATTTAATATGTAAGTGGATGAGAATTTGAAAGCTCTTGTATGACTTAATATACAGATCATACTGTCTTCCTTAAACAAAACTGAAAACACTGAGTTATTCATAAAATTAGAGTTTTACACATAATATATATTAAAAGCCCCAGTGTTTTGCTATATTTTCTATAAATATGCAGGAAATACCATTTTGGGGGCAGTAATTATTCTTATCTTCTTAAGTATAAATACAAGCAACCACACTTTTCAACAGAGAACCATAACTAAGAGTCAACCAAAAGAAGGGTTTTGAAGTTAGAATATTTAGCATAATGAGATGAAGGCATTTAGAATATTGGTAATTTACATCTAGTCCAGGTATCTGTCTTTGTAGTATAATAAAAATAAAACAGAAAATGACATTAAATATCATAAGTATATATAATATAGTTTCTAAAATTAAAAATCTATCCCTATAATCTCATCCTTGAAAAGAGATCCAAATCAATCCAATATAGTGATAAGGAAGTAGGATCTGGAAGACTGACATTAGGAATTATAAAGAATAGATGACAACTTCCAAATTTAAATGCTATAAAAGAAAAATCACCTGATAAACAACATCCAATATGTGATGCAACCATGAAATTAAAAGATGCTTGCTCCTTGGAAGAGAACCTATGAGAAACCTAGACAGTATATAAAAAACAGAGACATCACTTTGCCAACAAAGGTCCTTACAGTCAAAGTGATGGTTTTTCCAGTATAATATATGGATGTGAGAGGAAGACCATAAAGAAGGCTGATTGCCAAAGAAGTGATGCTTTTGAAATGTGCTGGAGAAGACTCTTGAGAATCCTTTGGGCAGCAAGGAGATCAAAGCAGTCAGTCCTAAAGGAAATCAACCCTGAATATTCATTGGAAGGATTGATGCAGAAGCTAAAGCTCTAATACTTAGGCCACCTGATGTGAAGAACTGACTCACTGGAAAAGACCCTGATGCTGGGAAAGATTGAAGGCAGGAGAAGGGGATGACAGAGAATGAGATGGTTTGATGGCATCATCAATTCAATGGACATGCATTTGAATGTCCATCAGGAGCTGGGAGATGATGAAGGACAGGGAAGCCTGGCATGCTGCAGTCCATGCAGTCGCAAAGAGTCGGACATGACTGATCAACTGAACAACAAAATAACATTCAAATTTAATCGCTACCATTTAATTTACGTATTAAAGTTTTCCTTTACCTGCATAAACATTGACATGGGAGGAAGGTGAAAGGTTAAAGGAAGTTTGTTAACCTAATAAACTAACCCTGTATGATTATGTGGCAGAAACTTTCAGAGCTTAAGGAAATGTAATAAAAAGCCTTGAAATGTGTAGACTCAGCTCCATGATACCAAATTCTTACAATTCACTTAAGGAAGTAATTCAGAATTTGGGAAATGTCTACCTACAAGGATATGCATGCCAGCATTATTTATATACAGACAAATAGAAGTCAAACCTAATTGTCCAAAAATGGAAGACTGTTAAGTAAATGGCATTATATGTTCAGGATAGTTTAGACAGTAATAAAAGCCATGTTATAAAGACATAGTCAATAATAATGGAAAATGTAGGTGGCATGGTGATATGCTAGGGAAATGATACAATATAACTTGTGAGATAATCAGTTATCAGTTTCAAATGATCTTGACTCTACTGCTAATTATACTTGTGATTTTGGAAAATACATTTATCTGAGTTTCAGGTAACTTCTCTCTAAAATGATAATTGTGAAGATTAAATGAAATAATACATTTGAAATATTTTACAAGAGTCTGGTGAACACATGTACAAGCATGTAAAATATATAGACATCAACAGTCCAGAGAACATTGTATATTTACTTTTAAATATGTATACAGAAATAATTGAAAAATAAACACTAAAAATGTAAATCATGGTTGTCTCTGGATAACAGGATTTAATGTATTTCCATTTCTCATATTTCTTATATTGAACATGCTTATCTGTGAGACCAAAAAAAAAAATTTACCTTAATAAGTACTAAATAAAAATTAAAACTATATTACATCAATGACTTCTACCAATAGATTAAATATTTTTAAGGAAAAGTAAGGTACATTATTTTCTACAATTTTTATTTATATCCAATGCTGCTTTGAAAAAAACACAGGCTTTCTAAAAGAATTGGATGAATAATACTTATGACATCATATTTTCAATATTAATAATGTTTGGTTTCTTTTATATCTGAATCTCAAGGGATCAAAGGATGCCAAGGCGCACAGGTAAATATTTCGGTTTGCTTGATTTTTATTTTTTTCTATTTGTTATATTTTCCATCTTCAGTTTGTTAAAAAATGAAGAAAAAAAGCTTTATTTGTAACTTCATTGTTTTTTTTTTTACAGACATTAAAGGACTGTAGTTGTTTTCAAAATGCTAAAACCATTTATTCTCCCAGTCAGGTATTTGTGCTATTCATTAAAGAATGTGAGAAAACCAGATAATACTGTTTTTATCCAATTTTTCAGAAAACCAGGATAATGAGACTTTTGGCAAAGTTTGCATTCTAAGTTATTCCTGTAGTCAGCATATCAAATAAACATAGTAATATCAACAATATGTAGGAAGAACTGTAAGAAAATACAACATGGGCTATCTTAAAGCTCCTGAGAGAAATTATGCTGCTTGAACCTCTGCATGCCACCTTTGCCTTTAAAAAATACAAAAATCTTAGTTAATTTATATGGCTCAAATATGGTTAAGGAATAAATATTCACCTATTTTAATTAGTGATTTTAAACAGTAGGCATTCTTTCCCAACTTGAAAAATGTCCAGTCACCCTAGCAGCAGTAATAATGACATTTTAATGTGGTACAGAAATGCATGAGATAACCTTGTTCATCATTATACTCATAATAATGAGATGATTCAAAGCAGATATGACTATATTTACCAAGGCTTCAGCACCCTCTGTTTCACCATTCCACTTCATATTACATTGTAAGGAAAAAAAAGGAATAATAGCTTTGTTTCTCTTGTTCTAGATTTTTCAGCACACTATCTTCTTATATAATATAGTCAGTGAGATACAATGGGATATCACCTCACAGGGGTCAAAATGGCCATAATTAAAAATGCTACAAATTACAAATGCTGTAAAGGATGTGGAGAAAAGGGAACCCTCCTACACCATTGGTGGGAATGTAAATTGGTGTAGCCACTATGGAGAACAGCATGCAAACTCCTTAAAAAACTAAATATAGAATTACCATATGATTCAGCAATCCCACTCTTGGGCATATACCCGGGGGGGAAAAAAAAACAAATTATAATTCAAAAAGGTAAATGCATCCCTATGTCCATAGCAGCACTATTCACAATAGCCAGGACACAGAAACAACCTAAATGTCCATCCACAGATGAATGGCTCAAGAAGACAAGGTAGATATATACAAAGAAATATTACTCAGCCACAAAAAGAAAAATGAAATAATGCCATCTGCAGCAATACGGATGAACCTAGAGATTTAAGTCAGAAAGAGAAAGTAAGTCAAAAAAAAAAAAATATGATATCATTTATATGTGGCATCTAAAAGATGACACAAATCCAACTATCTATGAAACAGAAACAGACTCACAAGGACATAGAGAACAGATCTGTGGCTGCCAAGGGGTAGAGAGTTGAGTGAGGGATGGATTTAGGGGGCTGGGGTTAGCTGATATAAGCTATTTTATATAGAATAGATAAATGACAAGAGAATTATATTCAATATCCTATGATAAACCATAATGTAAAAGGACTTTCTAAACAAGAATGCATTATACACATAACTGAATCACTTGCTGTATAGCAGAAATTAACACAACATTGTAAATCGACTATTGTTGTTCAGTTGCTAAGTCATGTCAGACTCTCGTGACCCCATGTACTGTAGCCCACCGGACCAACTATACTTCAATAATAATAAAAAAAAAATCCTCAGCCTTGTTGGTTCTACCGTCAATTCTTTTTCCCCACTCCCAACTTCTTATAAAGAGAAAAATCCAGTTCCTTAAAAGGGAAAAAAAAGAGGAAAGAAAGCTACTCATTCATGTCCAACTCCTTGCGACCCCTTGGGCTATACAGTCCATGGAATTCTCCAAGCCAGAATACTGGAGTGAGGAGCCTTTCCCTTCTCCAGAGGATCTTCCCAGACCAGGGATTGAACCCAGGCCTCCCGCATTGCAGGCAGATTCTTCACCAGCTGAGCCACAAGGGAAACATGCCCTTAATTTATACTTACTGAGAACCTCTTTGATAATGAGAACTAAATATAATGGAATGATTTCCTATGACCAGAAAGCTAAAACAACTGAATCAGGATCTAATATATAAAATCAAAAATAATCTAATTCAGTAATACTCGAACAGGTAACACCACGAAGGGAACCAAAACAGGGTATACCAACATCGTCAAGGGCACATTAGCACATCCCAGTCTTTCACTGGTCAGTGTCAGTTGAACATTATCCAACTATTAAACATCAGCTGTACCACACACACGACTGGTGTTTCTATAAGCTCCCAAGAGTCTTTTGGAGCTCACTGTTTCTTAAAATGCAAACATTATTTTCCTTTTTAAACACTGTCACTAAATGGAGAGGTTGGAAATTACTATTGTCACACAAACACAACAAAAATGTTTTCTTGCAGCTACTTCTGTAATGGACGCCTACTTAACATGGCAATAAAACACTGGCAGGTCACAGGGCTGATTCTCTTGTGTGTGTGCAGCTGAGAGCAAAAGTATGGCCTGCCTTGACAGGAACTGCCTTTAAGTCTTTAAACTGTCCTCCTTCCAGTATTTATTCAGTGTGCCTTCTACCAAGCTGAGAAAAGCTGTTTCAAATCAGCGTCTGAGACTCTTCAGGGAGAGCAGCTGAGGAACTCCAAGGTGACTCAAACCTGGGGACTTTTCTCAAGACAGGCACTAGTGCCACTTGCTGCTTCTTGATACGCTGATTTAGCTTCCATCAGCAATGGAGCAACTGGTGTGAAATGTCAGCTAAGGACTCAGTTCAGTTCAATCGCTCAGTCGTGTCTGACTCTTTGTGACCCCATGAATCGCAGGACGCCAGGCTTCCCTGTCCATCATCAACTCCCGGAGTTCACTCAAACTCACGTCCATCGAGTCGGTGATGCCGTCCAGCCATCTCATCCTCTGTCGTCCCCTTTTCCTCCTGCCCCCAATCCCTCCCACTAGACACTACCATTTAGTGAAGGGAAATCTGATCACAGAACTGCAGCAACAGTAAGCAGCCCTGATTTTCCTGGCCAGATGACAGGTAGGCATTTGGCATCACTGAAATTAAAGAAAGAGGCATCCTCTTCCAAATTCCCAACTGATAATATCACTTCTGAATTATAAAGCAACAGTTCAGTTCAGTCACTCAGTTGTGTCCGACTCTTTGTGACCCCATGGACTGCAGCACGCCAGGCTTCCCTGTCCATCACCAACTCCCAGAGTTCACTCAAACTCACGTCCATTGAGTCGATGATGCCATCCAACCATCTCATCCTCTGTAGTCCCCTTCTCCTCCCACCTTCAATCTTTCCCAGTATCAGTGTCTTTTCCACATGAGTCAGTTCTTCCCATCAGGTGGCCAAAGTAATGGAGTTTCAGCTTCAGCATTGGTCCTTCCAATGAATATTCAGGACTGATTTCCTTTAGGATGGACTGGTTGGGTCCCCTTGCAGTCCAAGGGGCTCTCAAGGGTCTTCTCCAACACCACAGTTTAAAAGCATCAATTCTTTGGCACTCAGTTTTCTTTAAAATCCAACTCTCACATCCGTACATGACCACTGGAAAAACCATAGCTTTGACTAGGGGGACTTTTGTTCGCAAAGTAATGTCTCTGATTTTTAATATGGTGTCTAGGTTGGTCGTAACTTTTCTTGCAAGAAGCAAGCCTCTTTTAATTTCATGGCCACAGTCACCATTTGGGGACAAAGGAATGACAGACAGTGAATATATTAAACATCTATACATTTGAAGAAGAATGAAAAGTCTAGGAGTTGATCCAGGTTCTTTCTATTTTACTAACTCATCTGGCCTCCAAGTTCTAACTTTCCTCTTCCCATGATGCCTCTTTCTCCCCTTTAAAGGAGTGATTTTGCCTTTTCAATATATACCATAGCCCTACCTTTCTCACAACGTTTTTAAGAAACGCTGGCTGCCACATGCAGCACCTCATTTGGGTGTGTCTGGAGTTCTGGAAGCTGACTACCTGTTGTCCTACAAATACCCCATTAGAGCACTTTGGAGGTTCTAGCAGGTGAGTGCAGCTACTCTTGAAACCTTCACCAAAGAAATGTCTGCCTCTTTCAGAGAAGGTCATCCTCTTCTATCAGTGTACAGCTTCAGGGGAGATGCACTTGGAGCAATGACGGAGGAGGGGATACCACTCAGTCTACCAGATCAGCAGAATCAACCCTAGTGATCAATGGGCTGACAGGTGTCCACAGCCAGAAGGACCTCATATCCAGTTTCTCACTATTCATTATAATTGAAAGTTGGTTAATTTAAGAATACCTTAGGCTGAGACATGCAAATAGCCCACTTAGCTCTGCATCTCTGCCTTTAACCAATATTTATAAGATATTAAAATTTACTCCTTGAAATATCAAGTGAGGAGCATAGCAACAAAAAAATGTTGTTGGTTTCATTGGTTACATTGAGAGAGTGCATATCCACATAGTATTGAAGCTCGGGTTTAGAAACAAGAACCTTTCTAATTTTTATCTTTAGACCACAACTGTATATGCTGCACCAAGCAGACCACCAGAGTTTCCCTAAAACACTCTCAAAATATATCCACTTATTGGAGTAAAAGCCCCAGCAGCATGTGGCTTGTAGATACTCTAAAATTGTTGGTTTTCAGATATAAGCCCAAGTAATTACACTGAGCTTAATAACACTTTTGGATCTTATTAGCTCTATCTCCATCAGCAGACAACCACATATTTTTAGGTAAATACTTAAGGCAAGACAAATAACATTAAGGCTTGGGGCTTCCCAGGTGACACAGTAGTAAAGAATCTGCCTGCCAATACAGGAGACACAAGAGACATGAGTTTGATCCTTGGGTCAGGAAGATTCCCTGGAGAAGGAAATAGCCAGCCCTCTCCAGGATTCTTGCCTAGAGAATCCCACAGATAGAGGAGCCTGGCGGACTGCAGTCCATGGGCTCACAAAGAATTAGACATGACTGAGCAACTCTTTCACTTTCACTAATCCTTTTATATAGCAAATCTTATATAAAATAAAATACATTAATATATAATCCTATTTTGGAACAAAAATACCAACCTAGAGCAACATGACCTTGGATAATTCACTTAAAAATTTTCTAATTCTATACTTCCTTACCTGATCATATTATATGCTCATTACAAGAAGCTGAAGGTCAAAGGAGGAGGAGGAAAAGTGGAAGAGAAAGAGGAGGAACAGGGGAAGAGAAAGAGAGAAGTTATGAAACAGAAAATACATGTAAAATACTCAGCAGAGTGCTTGACACATCATAAGTGCAAAACCACAATTATAAAACTTGGCAATGAAATGCATATTTTTTCAAATCCTTGGGGAAAATACATCCATTAAATAGTAACAATAATACATGAAGTGGAAGCATGTTGTAAGAATTATATAAGTAAATGCAAATAAAGTCCTTAGCACAGGGCCTAGTATATCATAAGTGCTTCATAAAATGTTATTACTATCCCTCAATATATGATGTCATATAATGCTATTTACAAAAACAATTTAATACTTAAACTAAAGATGCCATCACTCTCTAATGAGAATATGTAAGAATCAATTTCATTTCAAATAATATAATTAGTCAAAACATAATTATTAATAAAGGCATCATAAACTATACACTTGAGTAATCTATTTTGATCTCTCAAGTTAAAAAATACCTATTTTAGAGGGGAGAGTTCATGTAGACAATATTATTTAATGAAAGTGAACTAATATTCTGCAAGAGTCAAACCCATTACTGTGAACTAGCTGCAAGCAAAAAATGACCACTGAACATCCACATTTTAAAGAAACATCCAAAGCACACAAATACCATACTGGATGATTTATTTAATTATTTTGCTTTTTAAGAGGTCATATTATGTTGTTACACTGGGGAAAAAAATGGTACAGGCAGTGATGTATAGGGCAATAAATTCTCTGTAAACCCTCTTGGGGAAAATGAGTCATTATTATTTATTACAGGACTTTCAAGTCAGCTGACCTAGAATTTTTTATAAAAGGCAGTGTAAATAATCAGGGGTGATTGGTTTGTCAGGCAACAATAGACCAACATTTCTAGGAGTAGCTGTAATTGGGGAATAATGAGTCCTGGAACTAAATGAATAAATTTAACCACAGAAAGGGTAGACAGAATCCTATAACAAATACATTGGCTGTCAAGACATAACTTGGATTTTGCTCTTAACTGGGCCTTGACAGTGTCAGTTGCCCTAGAATACAAGGTCTGTGGGCAACAGGATCACATATCCACAGTGCAGCATTTGGCATTCTGCCTGTGGCTGAGATAATGCACGCAAGTTAGAGCATATGAGCTGGTATGTGTAATCAGCAACTGCAACTCTTAGGCAGAAGTTTTTTTTTTTTTTAATAAATCTGGAAGACAGATGTTTGTCCCAGCCAGCCTGTTAATTCTGAACTGATTATGTTGCCAACAACAAAGGGACTAATCTTTAGAGAACAGTATGAGTTTCTGACATTATTATAATAATTAAAAATATATATATCATTTAAAATTAAGTTATGTGTACATATTTAACTGGCTATATTGGGCCAAATGCAACCTAGTCACTCCTACCTAAGTCTATCAGAAGTTCTGTTATTTAAAAACAAAGAAAAAGGAGGGAAGAAATCAGTGGAAAGATTAAAGATTTCTATTTTCTTAAAAGAAAAATATAAATAATATCCCATAAGCTTTTTTACTCAACCATTCCATTTATATGTCTTAATTCAAATAATCAGTTTTCCCACATACAAAGGTATGACATAAAGAATGGACTGCAGCCTACCGGGCTCCTCCGTCCATGGGATTTTCCAGGCAAGAGTACTGGAGTGGGGTGCCATCACCTTCTCCGATATAAAAAATATAGAAACTATCAATGGAAGACTGGTTAAATAAATAATATACTCATATATACAAAGCCATAAGAAGCAATTATGTATTCATATCCACAGACATAAAAATCTTCTTGGAATACTCATAAGTACACACACACTCAAAAGAGTCCTAAAGGGTAGTCACCACACTATAGAAAGTACTGTTTTTAACTCATAGGGAATTTTTTTTTCATTTTATATTGCTTAAATTATTTATAAGAATATATTATAAATTTAGCAACATAAGTATAACATATATCAGAATCATCTAACATTCACAGTGGTATCATCTAACACACAACCCACAGAGAATAAAGCAGTTCTCACTGTACCTGGATCATGTGACCAAAAAAAAAAAAAAAAAGGCAAACTTGTTATACTATGCTTTATCAAATTACTCCTTAATAAAAGAACCACCTTCGATTGCATCCTCCATGTTTTAACAAAGTTGGAGAATATTTGATAATTTCCAGAATACAGAAATGAAAAAGAAACCAAAAAATATGTCTATATAAGGGAGTTAAATTAGAGTTTATTAGATTACAGAGTACAGCATAATGACAAAAAAAAAAAAAAAAACAAACAGAGGCTTTAGCAATCAGGGATACCTGAGTTGAAGATATCTTCTACCTGCTAACTGAGATGGCTCAATTTTGTTAGGAATACCTCTATCTTTAGACACAACCTCAACACAACACCACCTACCTCTTAGAGTTGTTCTGAAGATTAAGAGTTGTTCTGAAGAGTTGTTCTGAGAATGTGTGTAAAGCATTTAACATGATGGCTGGCAATAAAGATTGCTCACCAACTGAGAATCATCAATATGGATCTGCCAGGAACACTTAGCTATGAGGAGCTGATGATGGGTCCTCCCACCCACAACACTCCCCCACCCCACACACAGAGAGATACTCTGGTAAGCAGAAAGCCAAGCAAATTTTAACATATATAGGGAACTGAAAACAAAATAGATTTAAATTAGACAAGGACATCCATGTTAGAAATAATTTCCTGAATACTAAGCTAAGCAATGATAATGGGATATTATAATTATGGAAGCTTCACCACCAAAAATATCTGAGAAAAGAAACAGCTATTTTCTCAAACTTGGTGGTTTAGACATTCACCTACTTATGAGAAGAGGACCAGAAAACTGAATTCCCCAATTCTTTCAACTTTCACGTTTCTATGATACTTTAATTAAATTAATAGGACATTCCATCATCCTCCCAATAAATTGTGTCGAGACGTTTTAAGCAAAGCACAGAGAGCTCATCTTTGCAAAATGTAGTTCATGATTTTACAAGCTCTAAAAAAAAAAATTATTGGAATAGATTTAAAAGAATTCCTGTATATACAAAAAAAACCTGGATGGCATTGGGTATCTCACAAAGGGCTTCTGCTGCCTTCTATTCTCCATTAAAGATAAAAATTAATTCAGAGGAAGGTTGAGAGTTTATGTATTTCTGTAGGAGTTAATGGGGGCAAGGGGAAAACTAAACATCAAAAGATTAAAAACTAAAGTTAGTAAGGACTCAGATAAAGAATCAGAACACCAAGAAGGCTGAACTCCATAAACAGCTAAGACACTGTTTACCTTTCTTTAGCAAAGACTACTTGATCAGACCGTCTCCAAATGTACAGCATGTTATGAAGTTTTATTGAAAGATTTCATTGTGTGAATCAAAGATGGTAACCTTGGATTAGCACTGCTTCTCTCTATTTATTTTTCCCTTGTCAACATCATTCACTAGCACATTTAGATAAGAGCATGTCTATTGTTCTGCTGGGTTGAGTTTGCAATTTTCTAGAATAGAAGTGGAATGAAATACGGATCTTGCTCTGACATTCTTTTACAATTATCATAGGTTTTGGAGACTCCTAAGTCTCCAGGTAAAGTTCAATGATTACCACTGTAGAAACAGCACAGCACACATGATTAAGAACCCCAAGTCCAATTCCAGTTCTGACTCTGACCACTCTGACTTCTGGTGTGAGGGCTGGCCAGCTCCATGGGTGTGGGACCTGTGCAATTACCCAGCTGGACCCCACAATTGTTCTAAAGCTCTGTGGCTGCCGTCTTTAAATTCTGAATAACTTCTTTCAAGAGGCGCCCCACATTTTCATTTTGGACAAGACCCCACAAATTACATAGTTGTTACTGCCTGTGTGAGATTTCCAATTCAATTCATCTAATTTTCATTATCTTTCATGTGATCAACAACCCAACACTCCCTCTTCTCCTATTTTTGCAAATGCAGTGCTATAGGAGCATATATTACGTTTGTTAAATTGTCAACACAATAATACTGCGCTGTTAACATTACTTTCTGATCCTAAATAATTAAGCCAACTCAAGTCTATGGAAATCATATTTTCAAAAGAGATTTTTTTTTAGTAAAAAGAGACTATCAGTGTTGCCCAGAACTTTTCCTTTTCTGAACACCTTCCATGAGAAAACTTTTCACTTTCATTTTACCATTAATTCTACTCTCTGTCTTAAAGGAGTATTTGGCAGCTATCTTTTTTCCAAAAGTGTCTTTGCTCAGACAATTCGGTGCAAACACTATTTCACAGAATGGACGAGGAAGAAAGTACTGTATAGCAGAGAGCAAGTAACAGCAGGAAATATTTAAAAAACACCTTGCTGCTAACCTTTAAATACTATAAATAACCTTCAAATAATCAGAACAGAATGTTATAAAAATTAAAGTGCTGAGTGTGGTAGTGAGTAGCAGCACCATTTCGAGTATATGGATCTGTTTACTCCTTAGGGTACTTTAAGAGGTTCCAAACACAGCACTTAGTGTTTCCCCATTCATTCTGTCTGACCCCAAATTTCGAGCCTTATCATTACTTGAGATTTAAAATCCATAAAAATGCTGCTAAAGTATATAACTTGAGAGAGGAAATGTGCTGTTGTATCTGGAGATTTTCATTTAACACATTAGCAAATGGTATCAAGAAAGACAAGCATTTCCCATTTAAATCTGTCATCTACTTCAGAAAAATCATATGTTCTGAGTGAGAAATATGATACCATGTATTATGTTTATTTTGTTAAAAAAAAAATACCTCATGCTTGTATCCAACCACATTCCCATATACATATACAGAAATGAATTCTTTGCTGTGTAAAGTTGAACACATTTTTCAGAATTCCTTGAGTTTTTACTTTTCAACTTTAAAAGGAGAACAGTTATACCTATTTTGCATAATGGACAATGTGTTAGAAATATATAGAATCTAGCAAACTTCTTGGAATATAACTGACATTTAATAAATGTTAACTACTTATTTGTTCCTATTAGAACCCCAGAGACTTTCACTCTTCTCCATCAAAGAAAACCACTCATTCACTCATGCCTCAACCTTATCACCCAGAACTCTTAATTTCTCTCATTTCTATTATTTATCAAAACTTCTTTTTCTCCACTGTTCACTATAAATTATAACAATGTTTACTCTTTTGAACTCACAATTTCTAACCATTACCAGATCTACCCATGGTTCATGATTTCAAATATTTCAACTATTATTGACTAATTCTCAAGTACCCATGATATTTAAAAAATTTACTCTTACGAGTCTTAAAACATGGATTCAATAGTCCTTTCATTCTACTGCTGTTCACACTGTGCCAAGCCTTGTTAGAAAAAGCTGATTGACTACACATGCAATCATTATATTTTCAATAAAATTTTCTTACAAAATGGGACTTTATATAAAAAGCCAAAGAAAGCAACATTTTCCTTCCCCTCCTCAGCTTCTTCAAAATGAATTTTCTCCAGACTTTCTTCCCTAAAACTCACATTCAATCTTGAAAAGATCTGATACAGACACTGGCTGGCTGGATCCACATTTTAGTTAAGACTACCACAATTCTGTACAGAGACATGGTGTCCCAGCTGAAAAAACTCCATCTATTATTTCCCCTTGCAGCCAAGGGTAACCCAGTGGGATGAAAGCAGATGTAACAGAATGAGACTTCTGGAAATCTCTTGAGCTACCTACATCCAGGTTTCTTGCTTTGAGAGAAAATAAACTTGCAATCTTTTTATATCACTCTAGTTGGCTTATGCAATATTTCTCTTTACAGCATCGGACCTTGCTTCTATCACCAGTCACATCCACAGCTGGGTGTTGTTTTTGCGTTGTCTCCATCTCTTCATTCTTTCTGGAGTTATTTCTCCACTGATCTCAAGTAGCACAGTGGGCACCTACCAACCTGGGGAGTTCATCTTTCAGTGTCCTGTCTTTTCGCCTTTTCACACTGTTCATGGGATTCTCAAGGTAAGAACAGGAAAAGGAGTATGTCAAGGTTGTATACTATCAGCCTGCTTATTTAACTTATATGCAGAGTACATCATGAGAAACGCTGAACTGGATGAAGTACAGGCTGGAATCAAGATGGCCGGGAGAAATATCAATAACCTCAGATATGTAGATGACACCACTCTTATGGCAGAAAGTGAAGAATAACTAAAGAGCCTCTTGATGAAAGTGAAAGAGGAGAGTGAAAAAGTTGGCTTAAAACTCAACATTCAAAAAATGAAGATCATGGCATCCAGTCCCATCACTTCATGGCAAACATGTGGAAACAGTCACTGACTTTATTTCTGGGGGCTCCCAAATCACTGCAGATGGTGATTGCAGCCATGAAATTAAGACGCTTACTCCTTGGAAGGAAAGTTATGACCAACCTAGACAGCATATTAAAAATCAGAGACATTACTTTGTCAGCAAAGGTCTATCTAGTCAAAGCTATGGTTTTTCCAGTAGCCATGTATGGATGTGAGAGTTGGACTATAAAGAAAGCTGAGTGCCAAAGAATTGATACTTTTGAACTGTGGTGTTGGAGAAGACTCTTGAGAGTCCCTTGAACTGCAAGGAGATCAGTCCTGAATATTCAATGGAAGGACTGATGCTAAAGCTGAAACTCCAATACTTAGGTCACCTTATGGGAAGAACTGACTCATTGGAAAAGATCCTGATTCAATCCTGGGAAAGACTGAAGGAAGGATGAGACGGGGATGACAGAGGATGAGATGGTTAGATGGCAACAGCAAATCGATGAACATGAGTTTGAGCAATCTCCGGGATTTGGTGATGGACAGGGAGTCCATGGAGTCACAAAGAGTCAAACATGACTGAGCAACTGAACTAAACTGATTCAAAGTACAGTCTTTGTAGCAGGACCATCACCTGTTTGCTTATTAGAAATTCAGTATATTTGGCCAGATCTACTGAATAAAAAGGGTAGCACAGTGGTAAAGAATCCACCTGCAATGCAGGAGACGCAAAAGATGCAGGTTCAATCCAAAGGATGGGAAGATCCTCTAGAGTAGGAAATGTCAACCCGCTCCAGTATTTTTGCCTGGGAAATCCTATGGATACAGGAACCTGGAAGGTACAGTCCAGGGGCCACAAAGAGTCAGACATGACTGAGCACACACACACACATACACATACACACACTAAATAAAAATCTGCATTTTAACAAGAGCCAGAGGTGAACCACATGCACATTAAAGTTTGAGAAACACTGGAATACACTGCTTATTAAATACATTTTTGGAAGAAAGTTAAAAGAATATTCAAAGACTCCATTTCCTTACTGAAAAATGAGACTACTAATGGTATATAGTGCACAGCATTACTATGAGAAATCATCAGGTAACAGTACTTAATAAACACTCAGTAAGGTATAACTGGCATTAAATTTGATCATCAATCTCAAATCTGTATATTCAAGATATATTTCCAAAGTATTTATTTATGCAATTACATTGGTACCCCATGCAGATAAATTAAAGCTCTTTTAATACTGAAGTCTCCCTGAGTATAAGCCAATAACAAAAGTAGAAGTAAATTAATAATATACATTATTATTAATAATATAGTAATCTTATATTCTTATATAATATTACTATATTATATTCATTGATATTCATCTTATATGAATGAATTTATGAATATGAATATGGATAAATTTATGAATTTATTCATGAATTCATATTCATCTTATATTCATTTACAACACAATATAGAACCTGTTTTTTAATTATCCTCAAAATATTTCTCTTTCAAATAATGTATTTATTTTCATATATTCAAAAAGTTAAATAAAAAATTTAGTTTGCAAACAAACATGAATCTTTCTCCCTCACATAAAATCTAACAAATTCTACATTTCATTAGTAATTATGCTTTCTGTACTCTCCCATCATGTGCCTAAGATAGCCAGTGATCCCAAAGAACTCAAATAATATACCAGGTATCTAGACCTTCAGTTCCAAATGATAAAAAATAAAGTCTCATTAAGCTCCCATTTTAATCCAGTTAAGGCAAGATACATCCTACTTCATTCCAAGACATTCTTCTAAGGACTGTGATGACCAAATTATCTGCTTCCTACATTCAGGGCGAAAAAAAAAATGTAAGCTGATAAAAATCAATATAAATGGAATCATTTTCAGTAGTCATTAGTGAATATTAATCACTTAAGAAGAAAGTAATTTTTATTAGATAAACTTTTAATGAAAATATATTTACATCTATAAATGATGCTTTAAAGAGGTGCATTCATATAACAAAATCTGAAGATAATGTTATGAATCTTCTAATCAAGAAAGTTTCCCTTACCATTACACACTTCTTAAAAATTGTGCTTCACAGAGGACTTTGTAGACACTTCTCCAAAGAAGGCATACAGATGGCCATTAGGGTCATGGAAAAATGCTCAAAATCGCTAATTATTAGAGAAACACAAATGAAAACTACAATGAGGTACCACCTCACACTGGTGAAAATGGCCATCATTAAAAAGTCTACAAATAAACAAACACTAGAGAAAGCGTGGCAAAAAGGGAACTCTCATACCTGTTGGTGGGAATATATGTTACTGTAGCCAGTACGGAGAACAGTATGGATATTCCTCAGAAAATTAAAAACAGAGTTACCAGCAATCCCACATCTAGGCATTTACCCAGACAAAACTATAACTCCAAAAGATATATGCATCACTAGGTTCATAGCACCACCATTCACAATAGCCAAGACATGGAAGCAACCTAAATATCCACTGACAGATGAATGGATAAAGAAATGCAATAGTGCTCAGCCATCAAAAGCAACAGAATAATGCCATATGCAGGAACACAGATGCAACTAGAAATTATTATAGTAGGTGAAGTCAGAAAGAGAAAGATAAAAGCCACATGTTATCACTTATATGTGGAATCTAAAACATGGACAAATGAACCTATCTACAAAACAGAAACACACTCACAGATGTAAGAGAACAGAATTGTGATTCAGCCAAGGGAAGAGAGTAGGGAGAAGGATAGACTGGGAGTTTGGGTTTAGCAGATGCAAACTACTACATTTAGAATGGATAAAAAACAAGTCCTACTATGTAGCAAAGCAAATTATATCCAATCTCTCAAAATAAACCTTAATAATATATTTTAAAAGAGGGTATCAGTTCAGTTCAGTCGCTCAGTCGTGTCCAACTCTTTTTGACCCCATGAATCGCAGCACGCCAGGCCTCCCTGTCCATCACCAACTCCCGGAGTACACCCAAACTCAAGTGCATCAAGTTGGTGATGCCATCCAGCCATCTCATGCTCTGTCGTCCCCTTCTTCTCCTGCCCCCAATCCCTCCCAGCATCAGAGTCTTTTCCAATGAGTCAACTCTTCGCATGAGGTGGCCAAAGTATTGGAGTTTCAGCTTTAGCATCAGTCCTTCCAAAGAAATCCCAGGACTGATCTCCTTTAGAATGGACTGGTTGGATCTCCTTGCAGTCCAAGGGACTCTCAAGAGTCTTCTCCAACACTACAGTTCAAAAGCATCAATTCTTCGGCGCTCAGCTTTCTTCACAGTCCAACTCTCATATCCATACATGACCACAGGAAAAACCATAGCCTTGACTAGACAGACCTTTGTTGGCAAAGTGATGTCTCTGCTGATGAATATGCTATCTAGGTTGGTCATAACTTTCCTTCCAAGGAGTAAGCGTCTTTTAATTTCATGGCTGCAATCACCATCTGCAGTGATTCTGGAGCCCAAAAAAATAAAGTCTGACACTGTTTCCACTGTTTCCCCATCTATTTCCCTGGAGAAGGGAATGGCAAGCCACTTTAGTATTCTTGCCTTAAGAACCCCATGAACAGTATGAAAAGAGGGTATATATATATATATATACACATATATATATATATATATGTGTGTATAAATGAGTTACTTTGCTATACAGCAGAAATTTGCACACTACTGTAAATCAACTATACTTAAAAAAAAAAGTGTTTCAACTTCTGGCAATGTGGCATACCAAATATTCCAAAGGATCCTCTTATGTTACAACAAGATCCTGGATATTTTAAGATACATAGAAATGTATAAGGATCAAAAACAAAACAGACAATTTCTGAATGCCAAGAGATATGTGTGTGTGTGTATGTATGTATGTATGTATGTGTGTGTATATATATATATATATAAAGTTAAAAATCTGAACTGTAAGTGATCAGTAAACAAAGAATTCAGAGTTATCCTGGAACAAACACCTGCAATAGTGCTGAGATTTGTACAATAAGGAGTTAAACTTAAACTGCAGCATTACATCTAACAAAAGATATATATAAGAACTTTATAAACAAATTTTAAAATGCTATAAAGTGGCATAAAAAACAGCTAACTGGATAAAAAATCATGTATATAAATATAAAGACAAAAATCATAATGATATAAATTCTTCCAAATTTTAATTTGGAATTCAGTGGAATACCATTTAAAATCCCAGTAAAGATAGTTTCAAATAATTTCATGCTTAATATAAATTTTAAATAATGTGTGAATGTTCAAGACTAGTCAATTCCTTTTGAAGAAGAAGATGGTGAGCTGCTGAGCATACTAGCTTGATAAATGGGGCTTCATCAAGGGAAGGTAAAATATTTAATACATGGTCTCAGGAGAACTGATCAGAAAAAAAAAATAATTTGTATTGTGACTTAAAACTGTATACTGATATTAGCTACAGGTGGCTTAAATAGATCTGAAAGAAATGGAATCTTTTACAATAAAATACACAAATATATTTCGAGCATCAGGGTAGGAAATGATTTTTTAAACAAAGCATACACCTCAAAATATTTTTTTTTAAAGCTGACTCTGACAGCATTAAAATTAAGAACTTATTTGATCAAAATATACCATAAAGACAATAAAAAGACAAGTCACAAACTGGAAAAAGAGATTTGCATCACATGTAACTGAAATGAACTACCATCAAGAATATACAATCTACGAATCAATTTAAATGATTAAAATGTGTAAAAGATATGAAGAAATATGTCACTGAAGAGGAAACAAGAATATTCAGAAAACAGATAACCGTGTCATTAGGGATAAGCAGAGATGCCATTCAGCACCCACTCAGCTGCCTATAGTTAAACACTCTGACATTGCCACTCATTGGCCAGAATATGGACCAATGGAGACTCAAATACTGGTAGTAGAGGTCTAAACTGATACACTATTTTGGAAAATCAGTGTCATACTTATGTAATCTGATTTTATGAACACCCTATAGTCTAGTATTCTACTATCACATACTGACCCGTATTCTTGCACATACATACCGAGAAACTCGTTCAAGAAAATGAAGCCACCCTATTCATGGTTCTATCCAAATAATAATTTATCAGCAGAGAATAAGTGAATAAATTAAGATATATGCTCAAAAATAATATTTTACCATGAATAAAAATGAATTAAAGCTAAGCACAAACATCTAAAAAACTCATACAAACATAATGTTGATGGAAGAAAGGATGTGGCTGAAGACCACATACAGCATCATGACTAACACATGTTTAGCAAAACATTTATGTGAGGTACAGCTACTTTTAAAGAGCAAAGAAACAAATAATCAAATATCTAGTGTACTGGCTATCTCTGGTATAGATGCAGGATGATGAGACAAATACTACAAAGGCAGGTTTAAGGATGCTTGAAATATTCAAGGATTTTACACTGTATGATCAGTTTAAACAGGATTATTACACATGATTACTTATATATGTGTGAACAGATGTATGTTCTAATTAAATATACTATTTCTCTGTATTAAAATCACCTTATACAAATAAAATAATAATTAGAAACAAGCTAATTCATTATTTCAAGTCCACAATGAAACCAAGATCTTATCTTTTATGAACATATATTAGATGAACACAGTTTCTCAGATAAAACAAGCATACTAAAGAAAACCTCCAAATAAAGCATGAAAGATAAATAATAAATGAGTAATATAGAAAAATAAAATGAGTAGATACAATTTAAACTCACCACCAGGGCTTTGGATCTGTTGCTCAGAAGTTTTTCAATATCCCTGGCTGCAATTTCCACCAGCTGGCGTGCATTATTTGGCTCCACAGTATACAAATCTTGGTATTTCTCATAAATCTGTATGAAGAGGAAATATAATTAGTAAGAACAATAATTGCTTATTTGGTTCCTGTCCTCACATTAGAATGTATTTAAAACCATAAACAACTGATTAGAAAGACAAATCTATTCCTCGCCTCATCTTGATCTTTTTGGAGTTCCAGTGTGTTCAAAATATACATATATATGCATATATAAATATATATATGTTGATATACATATAAATATCAATTAACTGTAAGACCACAAGCTCACCAAAACAGTATATCATGTTAAAAGGTTGTAAAACATCTTGTAACACAACAATTTGTGTGTGCAATTTTGCAAATTCAAGTTGTACCTCCAACCTCAAAGTGAAAAATTGAAAGTGAAAGTCACTTAGTCTTGTCCAACTCTTTGCCACCCCATGGACTATACAGTCCATGGAATTCTCCAGGCCAGAATACTGGAGTGGGTAGCCGTTCCCTTCTCCAGGGTATCTTTTCGACCCAAGAATTGAACTGGGGTCTCCTGCACTGCAGACAGATTCTTTACCAGCTAAGCTACAGGGAAGCCCCAAACCTGGTATTTAGTGCCTTCAGCATTTTAAAGAAACAGGGAGGTTATTCTAGAAAATAGAAGAACTTAAGCATGGGACATCAAAACGGATGATGTGTGCACTGAACAAAAGTCAGGACAAGGGAATAAGATGTTGCACTGAGGGAGACTCGCACCTTTTCCATCACTGAAGCTAAGATGTATGTTGCTAAATAGGCTTATAACCAAAAAGAGAAACACAGAGAATGAAGACCTTCCCCTCCTCAGGTTCATCCTGGTGGCACAGGGAGCTTCACATTTCACAGTGAAAAACAAGGTCACCGAGGTCTACATTAAAGTTTGGTTGAAGCTGTAATAGTATAAGCATTTATATTATGAAACTGAATTTTTTTTTTTAATTCACTGAATAAGACTATATTGAAAGTAACCTAGACAGCAAGAGAAAACAATTACATTTCTGGCTCACATCAGCATTTATGGAAGGATTTCCCTAGAGTAGCATAAGATGCACCTGGTTTATCAAGCGTGTATACTCCTGGCAGGAAATAAAGATTAAAAGAAAAGTGGGGGGGAGAGGGGGGCAGTGAGGAGCACAAAGACAGTGACCATGTCTGTTGCTGAAGGGCTGGGCTGAAAAGGAAATCCCTTATTCATCCAACAGATGGGTTGCACATGCATGACTAAACCATCTTCAAAGCCAGGGACTGGCAGGTTTTTACTGTCTTATGAGAAGTGAATCCAGGCACGAGCAGGAACCAGTTCAACCCAGCTTTTTACTGGCATAATGCCAGCATTCTGGTTACTACCAACAGGTTCTACAGCTGGTCCCAGCCGACCATGAATGCTGCTGGTAAACACTGGTTTCAAAAGGAGCAATATACATTGGCTAACATTTATTTTTTAAAGTGTGTTGGTTTCACATGAAGTTTCACAGTTTTAAGTGATTTAAAATATATCAACATTTTAATTAATAAGTTAAAATAATTAACTATAATAAAATTAATTATCTAATAAATATTTTTGAAAATTTAAATCAAACCTCTACTGCTAAAATTGTTTATCATTTTCAAACCATGAGGCTTTCCCTCACACTTTGAATTTAGACCTTGTAGGTTCTCATCCCAATTATTCAAGGCACAGCAATTTAGTCATATAAAATCCCAAGAGTTAACGTCATTCATGATTCCTGCATATTACTGGATTTTTTCTACTTTTTATTGATGGACAGATTATTGTGTCCTGTTTTTAAAGACCCAGGTGATCCATGAAGGACTCCCTCCAGTCCAAAGCTATCTGTTTCAGCCTAAGACCTCATCCCGGAACATGAACTCCTAAACAGATTGATTTGAGGTACAAACAGATAAAACTCAACATCACTTTAGTTGATCAAGGATATTTAGTTCTTTGCAGAAAAACCAATATAATTAATTGCTGTAAAAGGCAGATGCGCTTTGTATCATGAATATCTTGCTCATTTCTGTATAAAGTCTAACCTTCTTCCTGTGGTATCGGGACTCTAATAGAACTGAAAGTTGGTAAAGATTAGTTCAGGACACAGTCTCTACTTCATATTATGTACTACAGCTAATGGCAATTATTAGCCACTATCTATGTATGCCAGACATATTAAATGCTATAAAGGATGCATGAATTAAAAATAAGAAAAAACTAGTTCAAGTATATATATTTTCTCAAACAGAGAATATTCTCTCAAGTTCCACTTATACAGTACTTTTTAAAAGCTTAGGAAATAAAAAATAAGATCCAGAATGCAAATAAACTTTAATAAATAAAGTCAAGGAAGCTTAAGTCTAGAGCCCCAATGCAAATGCCCTGCATTTTTAGGTACAATATCACATTTGAAATGTTTTCATTGTAATAAAACATGAATTAGAACCATGTAACAGCCACCATCAAAAGAAATGGACTTCGCTTCTGGTTTCAAAGAATGCAATCTTGTTGTTTTTGTTGCATGAGATATTGCAATGGCTCTCAAAGAGAAGGAGCCTGGTGCATGTTTAGTGAACAATTTTCAGAGTAGAAGGTTTCACATGGATTTTTAAGATATTATATTTCCATAACTTACAGGTATTTACAATTCCTTCCACCACTAAAATAAACCACATTTCTATAATATTTAACATGCTAACATGAATATTTTAATGAGTCTTAAATATCTTTTTTTCTTCTTCCTAGTTTTTCTTTGCCTTTATAAAAAATTAATTATCTGCTTTACCACTTGATCCAATGTCTTTCCTGACATGATGGGAATAACATGAGTTTCTGGAACCAGACAGAGCTACATTCAAATCACATGTCAGCTCCTCACATGCCATGTGACCCTGGCTTCCGTTTCTTCTACTAGAAAGAATGGAGCACATAAAGAGAATTCAAGACAGGATCTTTTTCCTCCTGACTGATAACACTAACATGCTATTAATTTTTTCTATAACTCAAATCTTCACACTGCCACCCTTGACACTAGTCTTGACAAAAAGAATATTTGTCGCCTTGTACATTATGTCCTTCTCATCATCTTAACTAGCTGGTTTTAATTTTCTTTCACTACAAAACTCACAGGCCAAGATTTGCTGTGATAACAGAAACCATGGTTTCCCTACCTTTCTCACTGAAAACATCCATTAAGTCTCTTTGCTCTATAGTTAAGCCCATGGTTCGGCGATAATTTCCAGAACAATACATTTAAAAATAACTCACCTGTAATTATCTAAAAAGCAACATCACTCACTGACATCGCTAAATAAACATAATTAATGAAATGTTTCAAAAATCATAATATTAGTATCACACCATGGAATTATACCATGAAAGACAGTAATTCCCCTACATATGAATGAACTCCCTTCTGAGAGCATGTTCATAAGTCCAATTTTCTCGTTAAGTCCAACAGAGTTAGCAAAGGTACCCAACTAACACAACTGGCTACATACTGCTGCTTTTACATTTGCTTTCAGATATCCTGGGCTTGAAATAAAGATACTGTACTACTGTACTATGCTGTAAAGTACACAAAAGCACAAACACCTAGAGAGGATGCATGCATGTAATGATGAATTTCACACGTGTGAATTAATGTGATCAATCTCATGTGATTGATCATGAGAATGCACTTTTGCATCTTTGAAAGTTTGCATCTTGCAGGTTCATATGTAGGCTGTGCTGTGCTTAGTTCCTCAGTCATGTCCAACTCTTTGCAACCCCATGGACTGTAGCCTACCAGGCTCCTCCGTCCATTGAATTTTCCAGGCACGAGTACTGGAGTGGGTTGCTGTTTCCTTCTCCAGGGGATCTTCCCAACCCAAGGTTCAAACCTGGATCTCCCACATTGCTGGCAGACACTTTACCGTCTGAGCCACCCAGGAAGCCAAAACCATCCACCACTTTCAATTAATCATTTTATTAGTGGGAACAGTGGGTGTCAGGCTCCAGAATGTAAGCATGGAGAGACTTTAAGTCCCATTTCACATCGCCCAGGAGCAAACCACTGCCCAGAGCAGAAGGAAATGAAATCCTAATGTATCATAGTTACACAAAGGGAATCTGAGTGCCACTCTCTATCTGGGACCTCTCTTTGTTTCAGCAGGATGTGCCGAAATAGTCATAGCAAAGCCCCTTGGGATGAACAAGTAAGGAGGCTGGAAATTAAGGATAATTATCTCTTCTAGGAGATGACCCTGGTATGAGTTCAAGGGGATCCCAATGCAAACTGAATGGCCAGTGGAAAGCAGAGATCCAGCTGAAGAATAATGGTGAAAACTATCTGGAAAGATTGACCAAGTTCTTAGTACCAATAACATTAATATCCATGTCAACAGAAACAGTAAATACACCAGATATCTTGTCATGTCAGTCTCCCTTGTACCCAGAGGCCCAAGAGAAAAGTCAAGAAAATCAGAAAATACTGAAAGGGAGTTGGAACTCTGAATTAACTGAATATAAAACTGATCACAAGAGACTGTTTTAAACTGAAAAAGCCGAACCTTGAAATTGTGAGAATAATTCTTCCCCCATTCTGGGAGGAACAATGGCAGCTCAGTTAAGTTGTTGTTGGCAGTAAGTTAAGTTCCCCAAAGACAAACACAGTCAAATGTCTGCAGAGTAAATCAAAACATGTACATTTTGATAGCCCCTTCAATAGTTGTGCATTTACTTCCCTCCACTGGAACTTGTCCTGGACAAGCCATCAAAACTTCTGCCATCTTTCTGAGGGAAGTTTTCTCCTGGAAGTCCCTGATGAAACAGGACTCAGAGGAGTTTCCTTACAAATGGGTGAGTGAGTGAGTGAGTGAGTGAAGTGGCTCAGTCATGTCTGACTCTTTGCGACCCCGTGGACTGTAGCCCCCCAGGCTCCTCCGTCCATGGGATTCTGCAAGCAAGAATACTGGAGTGGGTTGCCACTTCCTTCTCCAGGGGATCTTCCCGACCTAGGGATCAAACCCAGGTCTCCCGCATTGCAAGCAGACACTTTACCATCTGAACTCAAGGGTTTAGAGGCCGTTCAAATGGACATGACCTATAAAGGCAATTTTGATGGTTTTACATAGAAATGACCTCTAATGGAAGAGAACACAAATGGGAACTATTTGAGATACATTTCTATGTAAAATGTAGTTTGCACATAATTCAGCATTTTAAATGAGCACTCTGCAACTGAGACCAAATATCAATCATCTCTTGAGGTTTTCTACTATGTACCAACATCAAATCTACATAGGAACAAATGTTACTCCTGCTTTTCTCTTCTATATCAAATGTCCTGAAGCCTTTGTGTCTCTCTGGAGCAAGGCCGAGTTTCTGAAGGCACATTCCAGTATAAACATCATCGATGGGGTAGAGAAGGACCCGGTCAGTCACATTGTACAGTCTCAGGGCCAGGTGGCTGGAGTAGGGGAATCCGCCTCCTCCTGCATAAGACGGGTAGACGCCAGTGTAAACAACTTCCGGGATGCAGTACTTGAGTTTCTTATCCCGATGAGGTCCAGCATTATACAAATGGTTAGCAATATTTTAATGTAAGACCTTGCCATTGGCCCCTGCCTAATAGCATCAGGACATATCAGACCTATGCTAAAAACAAAGGAGAAAAGGAAAGATATATTCATTTGAATGCAGAGTTCCAAAGAACAGCAAGGAGATAAGAAAGCCTTCCTCAGTGATCAATGAAAAGAAATAGAGGAAAACAACAGAATGGGAAAGACCAGAGATCTCTTCAAGAAAATTAGAGATACAAAGGGAACATTTCATGCAAAGATGGGTGCAATAAAGGACAGAAATGGCATGAAGCTACAGAAGTAGAAAATATTAAGAGGAGGTGACAACAATACACAGAACAATACAAAAAAGATCTTCACAACCCAGATAATCACAATGTTGTTATCACTCATCTAGAGCAAGACATTCTGGGATGAGAAGTCAAGTGGCCTTAGGAAGCATCACTATGAACAAACCTAGTGTAAATGACAGAATCCCAGTTGAGCTATTTCAAATTGTAAAAGATGATGCTATTAAAGTGATGCACTCAATATGCCAGCAAATTTGGAAAACTCAGCAGTGGCCACAGGACTGAAAGAGATCAGTTTTCATTGCAATCCCAAAGAAAGGCAATACCAAAGAATGTTCAACGTACCACACAATCGCACTCATCTCACATGCTAGCAAAGTAATGCTCAAAATTCTTCAAGCCAGGCTTCAACAGTACATGAACTGTGAACTTCCAGATGTTCAAGCTGGTTTTAGAAAAGGCAGAGGAACCAGAGATCAAATTGCCAACATCCACTGGCAACTGAAAAACAACAGAGTTCTCGAAAAACATGTATTTCTGCTTTATTGACTAAACCAAAGCTTTTGACCATGTAGATCACAACAAACTGGAAAATTCTTCAAGACATGGGAATGCCACACCACCTCGCCTCCCTCCTGAGAAATCTGTATCCAGGTCAAGACGCAACAGTTAGAACCAGACATGGAACAACAGACTGGTACCAAATTTGAAAAGGAGTACATCAAGGCTATATATTGTCACCCTGTTTATTTAACTTATATGCAGAGTACATCATGTGAAATGCTGGGCTGGATGAAGCACAAGCTGGAATCAAGACTGACAGGAGAAATATCAGTAACCTCAGATACTACCACCCTTATGGCAGAAAGTGAAGAAGAACTAAAGAACCTCTTGATGAAAATGAAAGAGAAGAGTGAAAAGGTTGGCTTAAAACTCAACATTTAAAAAATGAAGATCACGGCATCTGGTCCCATCACTTCATGGGAAATAGACAGGGAAACAGTGGAAACAGTGACAGACTTTATTGTTTTGGGCTCCAAAATCACCGCAGACGGTAATTGCAGCCATGAAATTAAAAGATGCATGCTGCTTGGAAGAAAAGCTATGACCAACCTAGACAGCATATTAAAAACCACAGATATTACTTTGCCAACAAAGGTCCATCTAGTCAAGGCTATGGTTTTTCCAGTAGCCATGAATGGATGTGAGAGTTGGACCATAAAGAAAGCTGAGCACTGAAGAACTGAGGCTTGAACTGTGGTGTTGGAGAAGACTCTTGAGAGTCCCTTGGACTGCAAGGAGATCCAACCAGTCCATCCTAAAGGAGATCAGTCCTCAGTGTTCATTGGAAGGACTGATGGTGAAGCTGAAACTCCAATCTTTGGCCACCTGATGCAAAGAGCTGACTCTTTTGAAAAGACCCTGATGCTGGGAAAGATTGAAGACAGGAGGAGAAGAGGATGACAGAGGATGAGATGGTTGATGGCATCACTGACTCCTTGGACATGAGTTTGAGCAACCTCCAGGAGTCGGTCATGGACAGGGAAGCCTGGTGTACTGAAGTCCATGGGGTCGCAAAGAGTAAGACACAACTGAGCGACTGAACTGAACTGATATGGGACCTGGAAGCAGCTAATTCCTGAATTAATAATCTGTGAGGAATCAGATAGAAAAGATCTACATGAACAAGGATAATATATTGAACTAATCAAGTTTTCTCCACATAGGATGACAGATGGATCAAAGTTAAAAGCAGTAGCAAAAATGAAAAGACTAGCAGGAGAAAAACAGTCTTCAAATACTACTAGTGCGATAAATGATGGCTATGGTAGGTAGAGTAATGACTTCCCAAAGATAAACACATCCTTATCTCTAGAACCTGTGAATATTTTGTTACATGACAAAGAGGAATTAATTTTGTAGATGAAGTTTTGCCAATCAGTTGCATTTAAAGAGATTATCCTGGATTGTCCTGGAGAGTCCAATGTATTCACAAAGATCCTTAAAAAACAGAAGAGGAAAACGCAACCATGCAAGAGAAAACCAAATGGATGATAATGTGAGAAGAAATTATCATGTGTTGCTGGCTTTGAAGGGTGAGGAAAATGGTCCATGAGGCAAGGATAGCACTGTAAGATAATAAATGTGTTATGTCAATAAATTTAGAGTAATTTGTCACACTCAGAATAGAAAACTAACACAATGAGTTAGCAGTGGAGACAATGCTAATACTCAGCCTCAGGGGATGTCTTGGCTCTAGACCCTCCCTCCCACTGCCCAAACTATCTTCCAAATGCCTTAAACTTGCTGAAACCCAGACTCTTCCTGAGTTCACTTAAATGTGGTACCATTACATTTCTTTTACATGTAGTCCTACAGTAAATTCCCCAAGTGATTCATTCTATAAAAACTAAAAACGCTAAGAAGTATTTTTCTAAGTTGCGATTAACATTGTTTATTAAATACTCTTTGAATGTCCATTTCATTAGTCATCAGACTGTCTTCACTGAAATGAAAAAATAAGCTCTATTGTGAGAAATGTACAATTTCCATTAGACTTTATGAAATAATGAAGCTATCTCAGGACTCCCATTATAGCCTTGATAATTGTTTAGGAGCCTGAAAAGAAATATTAGAAAGAGGAGCTAAAAGTATAAAGAATAGATGGCATACACTGTACAAAAATATATATGAATTAGGTGAATAAATATGATTCTACCTCATAATAATGAAAGGTGGCGTAAGAGAAAAAGTTAGAATATACACCTCACCATCACTCCAATTTCACTATCTTTATTGACTAAATTCATATATCTTCACTACTGATGCAGGCAGGAAAAGAGGTTTACTACCCCCTCGATGGCTTTAGATAATCATAAAATCAATTTCATTTACTTTTAGTTGAATTCTGCAGTTTGGGATTTTTTTTTTTTCCTTTGTAATAGTGTTCTGTGGACTTCTGAATTACTTGTTTCCTAACAACTTAAGAATGTCTTGTTTCTTAAAAGATGCAGTAACACGAAAGTATGATATATATATATTTTTTTTCTTGGTCACTTTCAAGGATGAAAGTTCCCTTGAGAAATTTTTACAATTCAAAGGTACAGTCTTCCTTTAAATTTATTATAAATCTCATCATCATCTAAGCTGGCCAGCAGAGAGAGAGACATTAAGATATGTGAAGAGTCCTTCATCTAAGGTAAACAGTAACTACTGACACCAAATCTGAATTGATGTTGGAATATATTTTATCGAAAAAAAAAAAACAAAAAAACCTTCCTTCCTCCATTGAAAACTAGCTGAATTTTAAAAGGTGAACTTTGCCATAAAAAATATGAAGTATTTCCTAAATAACTCCCTAAACTATTCAAACTCTTCCCTCTTGATTTAAAAAGAAAATAATGCAATCTCAAACAAAAGTCAAGCTTTTAAAATGTGTTGTATCAGCTAACACAATTGGGTAAAAAAATGAATGCCAACATCAATTGTATATTAATCCAATAGAATTTGTGTAAATTTATGAAGATATAAGCATTCATAAGATGAAAGAATATGTTAATATCATTAAAAGAATCAGATTTGATTGTCTACAACTTCATTTTAAGTAAATTACAGTTCCTTTTTTCTTTCAATAACCTAGTTTTTCGAGATAGGATACTGCCTTTGAAATTTTTACAGCTTCAGTTCTCTGTATTTTTGCTCCCTTTGAGCATATGCAAACATCATTAACATGGAAGTATCATGTTTATTATGTATTTCCTACTTCTCTTAATCACAATGTTAGTATCAAGAGGGCAGATTTTTGTCCATTTTGTTCACTGGTTCAGCCCAGCACATGTATAGTGCCTGTCATGTAGCAGGCACTCAATAAATACTGATGACATGAATCAGTGAATGGACACTGATACTGCCACTACGTCAGGCTTTTCTAGCAATGTGAATGCTTATTTAACAAAGTCTTCCTTATATTTTAAAAATGCATATCTATTTTGAACCCCCCAAAAAGGCTACATAAGGTGTTTTGCAGTTATATAATGAAATAAAAACACCTAAATGATAATTAGATTCTAATAATAAATACACAAATAAGGTATTGATCAATATGAGGAATAATATTATTACAGTTTCATTGAAGAGGTACAGAAAATGTGGCTATCAGAATTCAAAGAAAAGTAAGATCACATGGGTTGTGACAGTCAAAAGATGGTATTACAGCCATGTTTTAGAGGAAATATGCATTAATAGGAGAGAAAGATATCCGAATGAATGTGATATAAGGAATTATTGGACAATACTGAAAGGCAAACTGGAACACTATGATGAAAAGCTTTAAAATTCAGGATATTGGTTTGTATTTTACTGTGTAGTCAAGTCCAAGCTATTTTAAACTGACTCCTAGAACGTCTAGTGCCTATTATAACAATTCATATATAGGAAGAATTTAAAATATAACATAGGCTTGTTTATTATAAACATGATCCAAATATATATACATACATGTATGTATAAACATATTCACACATGTTAATCATGTACATATACACACATATGCATAAATACACATGTACAATATGTTCTCACTTCTACAGTGCGTGTTTTTCCTGTCATAATTACATCAAACAGGCATTCTAAAATAAGACACCAGAGTTTGATAATATTTTCCCTACTTCCCCTATTCGTTCCATTTGATATGACACAGCATCTTAGCTGGGACAGGATCACATTTCAACTGGGACATTATTTTGAGGAAGAATATTAAGAAAGAAGTCAAAATTAGTGACTCTTCCACAGCATACACTCCTTCTTGCCCTAATTCCTAGTCACAAGAATTTTATGGTGACACTTTTGAGCAATATATTTAAAAATGTAAGAAAGAATAGAACAAGTGACAACCATAAATATGTCTGTTCACTTTCTCCATACTACACATAGGAATCGGTGATTATTTTTAACAAAAAATACAAGTGAAATACAAGGGGTCATTTCTGGAATAAGGAAAATAACTCTAACAAAGACTAAGATGAGCATGAAAAAGATCCAGATCAAGAATTCTTCAGTTTTTATGTTGGAAACATCGCCCACATATGGTAAGTTTTAAGTTTCTCTTAGAATACTTAAAATTAAAACAAGAAAAATATTAAGATATGCATAAAACCTACCTACTTAGTTTTCTGTTTGTTTTTAATTCCAGAAATAACTTATTAAACTATTCTGTTTCCCTTTGAATGTCTGGAGCTGTATATGAATTGTGTATGTGTTTTGACCAGAAAATTCATATGTATTAAAAGAGATAACATTAGATTTTATAAAAACTAAATTAAAAAAATAATTAACCATAGGCTGAGTGAGAGGCTCTTTTAATGTCCCTAACCTCAAACGACTTAAATTCATTTCACTGCCAACAAAAGAATTTTGAAGAGGAGCAGAGTTTAATTCGCCCTTAACCACAATACTTTATTAACAAACAGCTTTTGGAAAGTAAAACTGCTAACCAGAGATGCTGAGATCCAATTTTTACAACTGTATATTCATTTAAAGAATTCTGGGAGATTTATCCTCGCCTTAAATTCTTCAGTCCTTCTAGAGCGGTTTTGCAAACTCAGCACTGCACTATGGACATTTTTACTAAATAAGTCTGTTGTGGGGTGGCGTCCTGTGCGTTACGGGATGCTTAGCAGCATCCTCAGTCTCCACACTAGATGCCTACAGCGCTCACCCCTCCCCCGCCCCTGGCTCTGACAATCACAAATGTTTCCAAGCATTGACAAGTGTCTCCTGGGGGACAAAACTGCCCCTGGCTGAGAACCACTGCTCTAGATATAAAGACATTAATGACAGACGTCTTTAGGGGGGAGAAAAGTAGCAGCAGTAGCTCCGTGTTGCATATTCAGAGTGTGCAGTAGTAAATCATCGTCTTTTATACCATTCATCTTCATTCTGGACAAGAAGCCAACACTTGGCTACAACACTTATGAGCGTTTAGTCTTCCTCTCTCTGTGCAGCTCATAGACAAGCAAAGAACACAACTACTATACATTACTCTCTAATTATTATTACCAAACCATTTGATTGCTATTTGGAGAAACAATAACAAATCACTCATCCTTCAAGTACTAGCATAATTTCAAGTGTTAATTACTGATTGACAATGGAACAGATTTATAAGGTAGAAAAAATCTGTAATAATCCTTCACTGTTCATGTGTGTGAAACACCAGTACTTAAAAATCTGTTAATAAAATATTGAAAGTCACTTTAAGATTAGAAATTCCCTTAGTGTATTCTGTAACTTTGAAAATGAATGTAATTAACTACAGTCTTAAAAAAGAAAATAGCTTCTTACTTTAAAATCTCCAGTAGTTGGGTAAAGAGGGTCCACAGTCTGTACTGATAATATAGTCTATAGTCAAATAGAGTTCTTTCTCCTAAGAGAAAAAAAGTGTTTCACCCCTAAAATCATAATAATCTCAGGTTGCTGACATGCAATGGTAACTGATTTAATTACAACACTTCATCATTGAGGGAATAGGGCAACTCTAAATAAAACCAGGACATATGAAACAAAAATAAATAGCCTTGTTTGAAAAGTAATTATATTATCTTTATAATCATTATACTGCCTTTATAAAGTAATTATAAATATATAAAATATATTGCTTTTACAAAGTAATACAAAGCTACTTTTTTTAAAGTAATAAGAATTTAACTTCTTCACAGCATCTACTATTGTTTCCACATTTCATGTTATTTTCCTTTTACCCCTGTAACATTTCTATAAGCAAGGGAGAATATTACTATCGGCCTCACTGGTCAAGCAGGTAAAGAGAAAGCTAGCTCATGGTACTACTTAACAGAATCACCTAGAGTAGAAAAGAAGATTCCCCAATCCTGTTGTTGCCTCTGCATCTTGCTGATTTCCTAGACACAATCACCAATGATTAATTACATTCTGATTCTAGAAAATATTTTATTTACATAAAGATGGCATGACCACAGTGTCAGAGCATCAGTCTGTTAGTCCCATAAGTAACTAATGAAAATAAATTTTTCACTTAAAACAGTTATGTAAATACTAACTTAATTAAGAGTTCTGAATGTTCAATATTTAGACACATTTCATATTTACATTTTTGAGAGCATATTAAAATATGAAGATATTAATTTCCACATAACTTTAAATTATGAAATCATAACAGTGAATCAAAAGCCAGGAAATTCTATGATAATGCCTTTGCAGCCTAAGTCTACTTCAAGAATAAACTTCCAGGAAAAATTATTCAGTAAGTTTCTTAAATGTGTTTGCACATTCTAGCCTAACATGTTAGAAATCCAGACAGAATTTACTTTTAAGAAGTATGTCTTATAAAAACAATGTGACAAGCATCATTTCAACTCTCTTAGATAACAAGACGAATACAATAGTCTCTGTCAACAAAAAGTCGGATTTCCCTAACATCCTTCATTATAAGAAGACACAACACATTAGAACTGAAATAGAGGGAAAGTAAAGAAGAGTGTCCGATAATGGGGTAAAAATTTCAAAACGCACATATTGTTAACACTAGAGGAACAGCCACTGTACCTTACATTGACATAAGAGTCCTGGGAGGCTTATAAAGCATCAAGTAAAGCTGCAAGAAAGACCTAACATTATATGTTGGGGAGAAATGCACAGGGAAGAAAAGGTAGCCTGGAATTCCTGTGATGTTCAAAGGCTTAAACACCTCTCCTTTGAGCCATGAGGAGCAGAAGACGCAGAGCAAGCCAGCCTTTACTGTTCCTGGGCCCCAGAGCTAGGACTAGGGTGAGGCAACAAAATTTCAAGAGCCGCTCACTCACTCTGAAAATCGTACAAGCTTTAGACTCGCAGGATGAGTGAGCCTCCCTAAATTCCCCACCCTCAGTGCATCATGTGCCTCATCTTGTTCCAGATTCTGCAAATCTCCCATCCCTACCCAGTCCCTGCCAGAAAAGACAGACATTCTTGGTATGAGGAGAAACTCTACCTCTTCCAAAATGCAGCCTTCACACCTGCTTTCTAATACCAATTATGTTCTGTTCAGGGATTAAAGTAAGTAAACAAAGACTTAAATAAGCAAGTGTAAGTGATAACTATCAATCCCTTCCTTTTGTAATAAAGAGGAGGGAATAAAAAAGTCTTGGACTTCTAAAGGCAAAAGAAGAGGTGTGAAGAAAATAGTGCACAAAGGAGACAACAAAACTCCTGGATGACTGTAATTTACTTTACTATTGGGGTTTGCTTTCCCCGGGGTAGGGGCAGTCAAGTGAAGCAACTGAGCATTTCTGACAGATAGCAGATTTCTCTTTCCTTTTAATATAATTTTTTGTGGATTCAGAATGGCATTTTATAAAATCAACAATGGTTTCTAATCAATTTATTATTAGAAATCTTTTAAATAAACCAAAATTTATTGTTATAGAGCCAATTCATTTAGAATATCTGATCATTTAGATATTGGTTGAAATTTAGCTACAATTTTATCATTAAATGTTTTCTCAAGTGAAATTCATTATTAAATTTATTACATATTAAGTATTACTAAATTATATTATATTTAATATTTTAATTTTAAAAATATTAAATTTAATACTTCAATTTTTAATATATACTATCATTAACTATAGTATTAAATTATATATTACACAATGTTGAATGTTATTAAAGTATTAAGTGAAAAATTGGTTGCTAGAGAATGTTTTATAAACTTTGTTTCCAAAAATATTAAGACAAAGAATATGCAAAGAATATTAAGACCACTTTAATTTTTAAAATGTCATCTATTTATTAATATATGATTATCAGCTTCATTTCCCAGCATGATAGTGAAAAGTTTGTGTTTGTGTGTCTGTATATGAGTTTAAAAGTTATAAAACGTCTTTACTGAAAGAAATTAAAGACATAAACAAATGGAAAGATATCCTGTGTACATGGAAGAATTGATATTGTTAAATGGCTATAGCACTGTGAAATGGAGTATTTCCTGTCAAATCAGTAAACAAGGATATCAGAGCCATCAGGGATTCCAGCCCTCCAAATGTGAGTTTCTGAGCCCAGGAAGAACAATGCCATTGAGCTGCCACCACTGCTTACGATAAGCAAGGAACTAAGGATAGATATAATAAAATCAAAGGATGCTGACCCTAGATAGATGAGATACATATGAAAGGAATGATTTCAGTAAGCCCAGACTCTTGTGTCTTCTCATACACAGAAAAGCACTAAATTCCTTAACTTGAGATATCTGGTTTTCCTTAATTAACAGTAATCTTTTAATGGTCAAACTACCTGTTTTGTTACAAGTTTCTATAACCTAAATTCTTCCTGCACCTGCTCAGAACAGTTCTCTCAAGATCACCTGAGATGCTGTCTCCTGCTCTTGAATTTCTAAAAAATCCCATTAAATAAAACATAACTCTCAACTTTTAGGCTGTGACTATTTTTTAACTTAACACTACCCAAAGTTATCTTTAGATTCAACACAATCACCATCAAAATACCAAAGGCATTCTTTACAGAAGCAGAAGAAAGAATCATAAAATGCATGTGGAATCACAGAAGACCTCAAATGGTCAAATCCATTCTGAGAACAAAGAACATAACTACAAGTATCACACTTTCTGCTTTCAAACTACACTACAAAGCCATGGTAGCAAAAAATCAAAACAAAAAAAACCAGTACAGTACTGGCATAAAATACATTCACAGACCAGTGAAAGAGAATAAAGAGCCCAGAACTGAATTCCAGTATTAGTGTTAATCATTCAGTTGTGTTACTCCTTGTGACCCTATAGACTATAACCCACCAGGCTCCTCTGTTCAAGGAATTCTCTAGGCAAGAATACTGGAGTGGGTTGCCACTCCCCTTTCCAGGTGATCTTCCCAGCCCAGGGATCCAACATAGGTCTCCTGCACTGCAGGCAGATTCTTTACCATCTGAACCAACAGGGAAGCCCTTAAATTCCAGTACATACAATCAACTAATATTCAACAAGGGAGCCAAGAATACCCAAGGGAGAAAGGATAGTCTCCTTGATGAATAATGCTGGTAAAACTGGAAAAACACAAGCCCAAGACATAAATTGGACACCTATCTCACATCACTTGCAAAAATTGACTCATAATAGTTCAAAGACTCAAACATAAGACTTCATACCATAAAAATCCTAGAAGAAAACATAGGTGAGAAGCTCACTGATATTATTTTGGCAGTGATTTTTTGGACAATGTCAAAATCACAAACAAGTAAACCAAAATCAACAAATGGTACTATATCAAACTAAAAAGCTTCTGCAAAGCAAAAACAAAACAATTAACAAAATCAAAAGGTAGTCTACAGAATGGGAGAAAATGGGCAAACAGTCTCAAAATAAGTTAATTAGAAAAATATATTTAAAAACTAACACAACATAATAACAATAAAATGACCAGTGAAAAAAATTGGCATCAGAAATAGAAACTTTCACAAAGAGGTCATCAAAATAAGCACAGGCACATGAGAGGATGCTCAACATCACTAATCATCTGCTGCTGCTGCTAAGTCGCTTCAGTCGTGTCCGACTCTGTGCGACCCCATAGACAGCAGCCCACCAGGCTCCCCCGTCCCTGAGATTCTCCAGGCAAGAACACTGGAGTGGGTTGCCCTTTCCTTCTCCAATGCTTGAAAGTGAAAAGTGAAAGTGAAGTTGCTCAGTTGTGTCTGACTCCTAGCAACCCCATGGACTGCAGCCCACCAGGTTCCTCCATCCATGGGGTTTTCCAGGCAAGAGTACTATTATCAGGGAATGCAAATAAAAACCACAAGATATCACTTCATATCTGTTACAATGGCTATCATCAAGTAGATGCTGGGAGAAAATACCAATAATCTCAGATATGCAGATGACACCACCCTTATGGAAGAAAGTGAAGAAAAACTAAAGAGCCTCTTGATGAAAGTGAAAGAGGAGAGTGAAAAAGTTGACTTAAAACTGAACATTCAGAAAACTAAGATCATGGCATCTGATCCCATTGTTTCATGGCAAATAGATGGGGAAACAGTGGAAACAGTGGCTGACTTTATTTTTGTTGGGCTTAAGAATCACTGCAGATGGTGGTTGCAGCCATGAAATTAAAAGATGCTTACTCCTTGGAAGGAAAGTTATGACCAACCTAAACAGCATATTAAAAAGCAGAGACATTATTTTGTCAACAAAGGTCCATCTAGTCAAAGCTATGGTTTCTCCAATAGTCATGTATGGTGTGAGAGTTGGACTATAAAGAAAGCTGAGTGCCGAAGAATTGATGCTTTTCACTGTGGTGTTGGAGAAGAGTCTTGAGAGTCCCTTGGACTACAAGGAGATCCAACCAGTTCATCCTAAAGGAGACCAGTCCTGAATATTCATTGGAAGGACTGATGCTGAAGCTGAAACTCCAATACTTTGGCCACCTGATGTGAAGAGCTGACTCATTTGAAAAGACCCTGATGCTGTGAAAGGTTGAAGGAGGGAGGAGAAGGGGACAACAGAGGGTTGGATGGCATCACCAACTCAGTGGATATGAGTCTGAGTAAACTCCGGGATGGATAGGAGGTGATGGACAACGAGGCCTGGCATGCTCCAGTCCATGCAGTCAAACTCAGCCCCAGAGACCGCATCCTCTCCCAAACTGTGAGCAGGCTCCCAGTTGCTAACCAAGTTTTCCTGGGAACCTGGACGGTTGATATCCACCAGGGGGCTCGCAGCCAGAGATCAGCTCCCCAGAGGAGACACAAGGCACACCTGAGAGAGGTTGCCCCTGCTGCACACCTGGGAAACTGAGCAGCCAGAGCAGGGAGGTGATAAGACACACCACCACACCTGGGGAGACTGCACTCGCCAAGCACCTGTTCACCTGAGCTGCTTGGACCTGGAAAGGGCACAAAACGCACACCCAACCAAGTCTATGACTTTGTGAAGTACCCGAGAACCTGAACCTGAGTAGCTTAGGCCTGGGAAGTGGACACAACCCAGGGCCCACTTTAGACAGATCCCCTGCAGAGCAACCTGGAGCCTGAGCAGTATAGACCGGGAAAGCACACACGCCGTGAGTGGGGGCAAACCTAATGTGGCCCAGAAACTGCAGGCACTCCCCAAACATGCCAGTGATATTTGTTTGCAGTTCTCCTCCTTCCCCGCAGCACAACTGAACAAGTGAGCCTAGATAAATGACCACCTTCGCCCCCTTGTGTCAGGGCAGAAGTTAGATACTGAAGAGACTTGCAAACAGAGGAAGCCAAAATAAAGAAGAGGGAACTGCTTTGGAAGTGACAGATTAAAACCCTGTAGGATGGACTACACTGGAAGGGACCTGTAGACCTTGAGAAGAAGTATAAGCTGGAACAGATTAAAACCCTGTAGGATGGACTACACTGGAAGGGACCTGTAGACCTTGAGAAGAAGTATAAGCTGGAACAGATTAAAACCCTGTAGGATGGACTACATTGGAAGGGACCTGTAGACCTTGAGAAGAAGTATAAGCTGGAACAAGGAACTATCTGGAAATGAACTGACTTCACACTGCAATCAACAGCTCCAGAGAAATTCCTAGATATATTTTACTATTCAGTTCAGTTCAGTTCAGTCGCTCAGTCGTGTCCGACTCTTTGCGACCCCATGAATCACAGCACACCAGGCCTCCCTGTCCATCACCAACTCCCGGAGTTCACTCAGACTCACGTCCATTGAGTCAGTGATGCCATCCAGCCATCTCATCCTCTGTCGTCCCCTTCTCCTCCTGCCCCCAATCCCTCCCAGCATCAGAGTCTTTTCCAATGAGTCAACTCTTCCCATGAGGTGGCCAAAGTACTGGAGTTTCAGCTTTAGCATCATTCCTTCCAAAGAAACCCCAGGGCTGATCTCCTTCAGAATGGACTGGTTGGATCTCCTTGCAGTCCAAGGGACTCTCAAGAGTCTTTTCTAACACCATAGTTCAATTCAATTCTTTGGTGCTCAGCTTTCTTCACAGTCCAACTCTCACATCCATACATGACCACAGGAAAAACCACAGCCTTGACTAGATGGACCTTTGTTGGCTAAGTAATGTCTCTGCTTTTCAATATGCTATCTAGGTTGGTCATACTTTCCTTCCAAGGAGTAAGCGTCTTTTAAGTTCATGGCTGCAGTCACCATCTGCAGTGATTTTGGAGCCCAGAAAAACAAGTCTGACACTGTTTCCACTGTTTCCCCATCTATTTCCCATGAAGTGATGGGACCAGATGCCATGATCTTCGCTTTCTGAATGTTGAGCTTTAAGCCAACTTTTTCACTCTCCACTTTCACTTTCATCAAGAGGCTTTTGAGTTCCTCTTCACTTTCTGCCATAAGGGTGGTGTCATCTGCATATCTGAGGTTATTGATATTTCTACTGGCAATATTGATTCCAGCTTGTGCTTCTTCCAGCCCAGGGTTTCTCATGATGTACTCTGCATAGAAGTTAAATAAGCAGAGTGACAATATACAGCCTTGACATACTCCTTTTCCTATCTGGAACCAGTCTGTTATTCCATGTCCAGTTCTAACTGTTGCTTCCTGACCTGCATTACCATTCTTTATTTTTTTTAATTTTTAAGTTTTTATTACTCCTTTAATTTTCATTGCTAAAACCTATTACCTTACAAAAACCTATTACCTTACAAAAAAAGATGCTATTTTTAAAGCAAATTTCATATATATATATAAGATTTGTGATTTTGTTTTGTTTTTGTAATATTGTATTTTTGAGAGTCTAACCTTAACTCCAGACTTTTAATCTTTGCTTTTTGGTATTGTTATCAATTTTGTACTTTTAAGAATCCAATCTTCAGTACCCATTTTTACCTAGGAGTGTGATTACTGGCTTGATTGCTCTCTCCCCTTTGACTCTCCTTTTTCTCCCCCAGGTCACCTCTATCTCCTCCCTCCCCCTTCTCTTCTCTACTTAACCCTGTGAATCTCTTTTGGTGTTCCAGGCTGTGGAGAACACTTAAAGAACGGATCCCTGGCTAGATTGGTCTCTCTCCTTTTGACTCCCCCTCCTCTTCTTGTGGTCACTTCTATCTCCTTCCTCCCTCTTCTCTTCTCTATGTAACTCTGTGAACCTCTCTGAGTATTCTAGACTGTGGAGAGCAAATAGGGACTTGATTACTGGGTAGATTGCTTTCTCCACTTTTGATTCCCCCTCTTTTCTTTCTGGTCACCTCTATCTCCCTCCTCCTGCTTCTCTTCCCATGTAACTCTGTGAACCTCTCTGGGGGTCCCTCACTGTGGAGAATCTTTTTACCATTAACCTATGTTTTATGATCTGTGCTGTATGGATGGAGAAGTCTTGATGCTACTGTAAGATTAAGACTGAAAACCAGAGGTAGGAGGCTTAAGCCCCAAACATGAGAACACCAGAAAACTCCTGACTCCAGGGAATATTAATCAACAAGAGCTCATCCAAAAGCCTCAATACCTACACTGAAACCAAGCTCCACCAAGAGCCAACAAGTTTCAGAGCAAGACATACCAAGCTAATTCTCCAACAACACAGGAACATAAACCTGAGCACAAAAATACAGGCGGCCAAAAGTCACACCAAACCCACAGACACCTCAAGACTGACTACTGGACACTTCATTGCACTCCAGAGAGAAGAGATACAGCTCTACCCACCAGAATACCAACTCAAGCTTCCCTAACCAGGAAACCTTGATGAGCCACATGTCCAACCCCACACACAGGGAGGAACCTCCACAATAAAGAGGAACCACAAACTTACAGCATACAGAAAGGCCACCCCAAACACAGCAATATAAACAAGATGAAAAGGCAGACAAATATTCAGCAGGTAAGGGAATAAGATAAAAGCCCACCAAACCAAACAAAAGAGGAGGAGACAGGGAGTCTACCTGAAAAAGAATTCAGAATAATAGTAAAAGTGATCCAAAATCTTGAAACCAAAATGGAGTTACAGATAAATAGTCCAGAGACAAGGATTGAGAAGATGCAAGAAAAATTTAACAAGGACCTAGAAGAAATAAACAAAAGGGTCAATCAATAATGAATAATGCAATAACTGAGATCAAAAGCACTCTGGAGGGAACCAACAGTAGAATAACTGAGGCAGAAGATAGGATAAGTGAGGTGGAAGACAGAATGGTGGAAATAAATGCAGCAGAGAGGAAAAAAGAAAAAAGAATTAAAAGAAATGAGGACAACCTCAGAGACCTCTGGGACAATGTTAAACGCCCCAATATTCTAATCATAGGAGTCCCAGAAGAAGAAGACAAAAAGAAAGGCCATGAGAAAATACTTGGGGAGATAATAGTTGAAAACTTCCCTAAAATGGCAAAGGAAATAGCCACCCAAGTCCAAGAAACCCATCGAGTCCCAAACAGGATAAACCCAAGGCGAAACATGGGATAACAGTTGATCTTTCAATAGAATTTTACAAGCCAGAAGGGAAAGGCAGGACATACTTAAAGTGATGAAAGAGAAAAACCTTCAACCCAGATTACTGTACACAGCAAGGATCTCATTCACATATGAAGCAGAAATCAAAAGCTTTACACACAAGCAAAAGCTCAGAGAATTCAGCACCACCAAACCAGCTCTCCAACAAATGCTAAAGGATCTCCTCTAGACAGGAAACACAGAAAAGGTTTATAAACTTGAATCCAAAACAACAAAGTAAGTGATAACAGGATCATACTTATCAATAATTACTTTAAATGTAAATGAGTGGAATGCCCCAATCAAAAGACAAAGACTGGCTGAATGGATACAAAAACAAGACCCCTATATATGCTGTCTACAAGAGACCCACCTCAAACCCAAGGACACATACAGACTGAAACTGAAGGGCTGGAAAAAGATATTTCACACAAATGGAGACCAAAAGAAAGCAGGAGTAGCAATACTCATATCAGATAAAATCAGATCAGATCAGATCAGATCAGATCAGTTGCTCAGTCGTGTCCGACTTTTTGCGACCCCATGAATCGCAGCACGCCAGGCCTCCCTGTCCATCACCAACTCCCGGAGTTCACTGAGACTCACGTCCATCAAGTCAGTGATGCCATCCAGCCATCTCATCCTCTGCTTTCCCCTTCTCCTCTTGCCCCTAATCCCTTCCAGCATCAGAGTCTTTTCCGAGTCAACTCTTCGCATGAGGTGGCCAAAGTACTGGAGTTTCAGCTTTAGCATCATTCCTTCCAAAGAAATCCCAGGGCTGATCTCCTTCAGAATGGACTGGTTGGATCTCCTTGCAGTCCAAGGGACTCTCAAGAGTCTTCCCCAACACCACAGTTCAAAAGCATCTATTCTTCAGCGCTCAGCCTTCTTCACAGTCCAACTCTCACATCCATACATGACCACAGGAAAAACCATAGCCTTGACTAGACGAACCTTTGTTGGCAAAGTAATGCCTCTGCTTTTGAATATGCTATCTAGGTTGGTCATAACTTTCCTTCCAAGGAGTAATAGTCTTTTAATTTCATGGCTGCAGTCACCATCTGCAGTGATTTGGGAGCCCAGAAAAACAAAGTCTGACACTGTTTCCACTGTTTCCCCATCTATTTCCCATGAAGTGATGGGACTGGATGCCATGATCTTCGTTTTCTGAATGTTGAGCTTTAAGCCAACTTTTTCACTCTCCACTTTCACTTTCATCAAGAGGCCTTTGAGTTCCTCTTCACTTTCTGCCATAAGGGTGGTGTCATCTGCATATCTGAGTTTATTGATATTTCTCCCGGCAATCTTGATTCCAGCTTGTGTTTCTTCCAGTCCAACGTTTCTCATGATGTCCTCTGCATAGAAGCTAAATAAGCAGGGTGATAATATACAGCCTTGACGTACTCCTTTACCTATTTGGAACCAGTCTGTTGTTCCATGTCCAGTTCTAACTGTTGCTTCCTGACCTGCATACAAATTTCTCAAGAGGCAGATTAGGTGGTCTGGTATTCCTATCTCTTTCAGAATTTTCCACAGTTTATTGTGATCCACACAGTCAAAGGCTTTGGCTTGGTCAATAAAGCAGAAGTAGATGTTTTTCTGGAACTCTCTTGCTTTTTCCATGATCCAGCGGATGTTGGCAATTTGATCTCTGGTTCCTCTGTCTTTTCTAAAACCAGCTTGAACATCAGGAAGTTCACAGTTCACATTATTGCTGAAGTCTGGCTTGGAGAATTTTGAGCATTACTTTACTAGTGTGTGAGATGAGAGCAATTGTGCAGTAGTTTGAGCATTCTTTGGCATTGCCTTTCTTTGGGATTGGAATGAAAACGGACCTTTTCCAGTCCTGTGGCCACTGCTGAGTTTTCCAAATTTGCTGGCATATTGAGTGCAGCACTTTCACAGCATCATCTTTCAGGATTTGGAATAGCTCAACTGGAATTCTATCACCTCCACTAGCTTTGTTCATAGTGATGCTTTCTAAGGCCCACTTGACTTCACATTCCAGGATGTCTGGGTCTAGGTCAGTGATCACAGCATCGTGGTTATCTGGGTCGTGAAGATCTTTTTTGTACAGTTCTTCTGTGTATTCTTGCCACCTCTTCTTGATATCTTCTGCTTCTGTTAGGTCCATACCATTTCTGTCCTTTATCAAGCCCATCTTTGCATGAAATGTTCCTCTGGTATCTCTGATTTTCTTGAAGAGATCTCTAGTCTTTCCCATTCTGTTGTTTTCCTCTATTTCTTTGCATTGATTGCTGAAGAAGGCTTTCTTATCCCTTCTTGCTATTCTTTGGAACTCTGCATTCAGATGCTTATATCTTTCCTTTTCTCCTTTGCTTTTTGCTTCTCTTCTTTTCACAGCTATTTGTAAGGCCTCCCCAGACAGCCATTTTGCTTTTTTGCATTTCTTTTCCATGGGGATGGTCTTGATCCCTGTCTCCTGTACAATGTCATGAACCTCATCCCATAGTTCAGATAAAATAGACTTTGAAATAAAGGCCATGAAAATAAACAAAGAAGAACACTATATAATGATCAAAGCTCAATCCAAGAAGAAGATATAACAATTATAAATATATACACACCCAACATAGGAGCACCGCAATATGTAAGGCAAATGCTAACAAGTATGAAAGGGGACATTAACAGTAACACAATAATAATGGGAGACTTTAATATCCCACTCACACCTATGGATAGATCAACCAAACAGAAAATTAGCAAGGAAACACAAACTTTAAATGATACAATAGACCAGTTACACCTAATTGATATCCATAGGACATTTCACCCTAAAACAATAAATTTCACCTTTTTCTCAAGTGCACATGGAACCTTATCCAGGATAGATCACATCCTGGGCCATAAATCTAGTCTTGGTAAATTCAAAAAAACTGAAATCATCTCAAGCATCTTTTCTGATCACAATGTGTAAGATTAGATGTCAACTACAGGAAAAAAAACTATTAAAAAAACAAACATATGGAGGCTAAACAACATACTTCTGAATAACCAACAAATCACAGAAGAAATCTAAAAAGAAATCAAAATATGAATAGAAATGAATGAATATGAAAATACAAAAACCCAAAACCTATGGGATTCAGTAAAAGCAGTACTAAGGGGAAAGTTCATAGCAATACAAGCCTACCTCAAGAAATAGGAGAAAAGTCAAATAAATCACTAACTCTACACCTAAAGCAACTAGAAAAGTAGAAATGAAGCACCCCAGGTTAGAAGAAGGAAAGAAATCATAAAAATTAGGGCAGAAATAAATGCAAAAGAAACAAAAGAGACCATAGCAAAAATCAACAAAGCTAAAAGCTGGTTCTTTGAGAAGATAAATAACATAGACAAACCATTAGCCAGACTCATCAAGAAAAAATGGGAGAAGAATCAAATCAACAAAATTAGAATGAAAGTGGAGAAATCACAACAGACAACACAGAAATACAAAGGATCATAAGAGACTACTATTAGCAACTACATGCCAATAAAATGGATAACTTGGAAGAAATGGACAAATTCTTAGAAAAGTATAACTTTCCAAACTGAACCAGGAAGAAATAGAAAATCTTAACAGACCCATTACAAGCACAGAAATCAAAAGTGCAATCAGAAATCTTCCAACAAACAAAAGCCCAGGACCAGATGGCTTCACAGCTGAATTCTACCAAAAATTTAGAGAACAACTAACACCTATCCTACTCAAACTCTTCCAAAAATTGCAGAGGAAGGTAAACTTCCAAACTCATTTTATGAGGCCACCATCACCCTAATACTAAACCAGAAAAGATGCCACAAAAAAAAAAGAAAACAGGCCAATATCACTGATGAACATAGATGCAAAAATCCTTAACAAAATTCTAGCTAACAGAATCCAACAACATGTTAAGAAGATCATACATCATGACCAAGTGGGCTTTATCTCAGAGATGCAAAGATTCTTCAATATTCACAAATCAATCAATGTGATACACCACATCAACAAATTGAAAGACAAAAACCATATGATTATCTCAATAGATGCAGAGAAAGCCTTTGACAAAATTCAACATCCATTTATGATAAAAACCCTCCAAAAAGCAGGCATAGAAGGAATATACCTCAATATAATAAAAGCCATATATGATAAACCCACAGCAAACATTATCCTCAATGGTGAAAAATTGAAAGCATTTCCCTGAAAGTTAGGAACAAGACAAGGGTGCCCACTCTCACCACTACTATTCAACCTAGTTTTGGAAGTTTAACCCACAGCAATAAGAAAAGAAAAAGAAATCAAAGGAATCCAGATTGGAAAAGAAGATGTAAAACTCTCACTGTTTGCAGATGACATGATCCTCTACATAGAAACACCAGGCTCCTCCGTCCATGGGGTTTTCTAGGCAAGAGTACTGGAGTGGGTTGCCATTTCCTTCTCCAGGGAATCTTCCCAACCCAGGGATTGAACCCAGGTCTCCTGCATTGTAGATAGATGCTTTACCATCTGAGCCACCAGGGAAGTCCTACATAGAAAACCCTAAAGATTCCAACTGAAAAGGGAATCCTCTTACACTGTTGGTAGGAATGCAAACTAGTACAGCCACTACGGAGAACAGTGTAGAAATTCCTTAAGAAACTGGAAATAGAACTGCCATACAACCCAGCAATCCCACTGCTGGGCATGCACACCAAGGAAACCAGAATTGAAGGAGACATGTGTACCCCAATGTTCACTGCAGCACTGTTTATAATAGCCAGGACTTGGAAGCAACCTAGATGTTCATCGGCAGATGAATGGATAAGAAAGCAGTGGTACATATACACAATGGAATATTACTCAGCTATTAAAAAGAATGCATTTGAATCAGTTCTAATGAGGTGGATGAGACTGGAGCCTATTATACAGAACAAAGTCAGAAAGAAAAACACCAATACAGTATATTAATGCATATATATGGAATTTAGAAAGATGGTAACGATGACCCTATATGCGAGACAGCGAAAGAGACACAGACGTAAAGAACAGACTTTTGGACTCTGTAGGAGAAGGGGAGGATGGGATGATTTGAGAGAATAGCATTGAAACATGTATATTATCATATGTGAAATAGATCACCAGTCCAGGGTGCTCAGGGCTGGTGCACTGGAATGGGGAGGGAGGTGAGAGGGAGGTTCAGGATGGGGAACACATGTACACCCATGGCTGATACATGTGAATGTATGACAAAAACCACCACAATATTGTAAAGTAATTAGCCTCCAATTAAAGTAAATTTTTTAAAAATGAAGACAGAATAGTATGCTAAATCTTTCTTCATAAATGTATCAGTTCAGTTCAGTTCACTCAGTTGTGTCCGACTCTTTGCGACCCTATGAATCACAGCATGCCAGGCCTCCCTGTCAAATAATTTTGTAAATGCATAAAGTTCCCATGTAATGTTGTATGCAGGATAAAATTTGAGACTGTATTATATTTTACATAAAATGATCTTATAGAAAAAAAAATACCATCTGTTTCATAATCTGGGAGTCTTTATTTTTCCTTCATCTACAATTTTATTCTTTATTATGTTTAAATATACATATATATTCCATTTTGTATTAGCAGGTATTTAATACATTTTTAGATATAGTTCTTCAAATAATGATACATTATCAGTGAAAGACTACTAGTTATCCTCCACTGTTCGTTCTCGTCTTCCATTGTTATAGAGGAGCTATGCGACCACTCAGCTAAAGATTTCACTGTTGCGACTTCTTTTCAGTAAGATGGCCCTGACTGTAAGTTCTGACACTGGAATGGAAGCAAATATGACTGTGTACCTGCTTTCCTAGTCTCTCTCCCTTTGCATGAAGGCTGGGAAATACAGGCAACTAGAAGGATCACCTTAGACCCAGGAAGGGAGCCATATACTGAGGATGGCAGAGCCACTCTGTTGATCCTACACTGCTCACCTCCAGACTGTTATATGAGAGGAAAATATATGGTTAACTTATCTCTTTGCTACATTAGTTCCATCTGTATCTCCAACTAATACAATATTATATCCTTATTTAATAAAACAAATGAATGGCATTTGTTGAGTTCTGATTACAGGTCAATGAGTATTTTATACGGATTATGTCAACTATTGGAGAAGGAAGTGGCAACCCACTCCACTGTATCAACAATTCCATGAGGTTAAACATCTTGGGTAGATCACAAAGCTATATTAACTGAAAGAACCACAAGGTATAACAGTCTTAAAATGATATTTTAAAAGAATATGTTATAACATTATATAAAAACATAATTAACTGTATTTCTCTCAGCTGAATGACCATGGAGACAATAAAAACTTTCTGTACCATTCTTAGCAATTCTTTCAATGGATATACACACAAAGCCACTTCCATGCACACCACAATAATGGAAGTTTTTAAAATTATACACGTAAGTTTTGGTCTTAGAATTTCCTTCTACATTTTTCTTTTTTATTTGGATATTTGGTGGCAAAGCTTTGACTTCTCCTTTATATTTTTTATAAAAAGAGCAGTGGAATAAGGAGACATATTAACCTTGAACCTAACTGGGGATCTGCTCACTTTCTCAAAATACGTGTGGCAATATAAAAACGTAAAATATTAACATATATTCTAAAGCATAACAAGACTCTCTTCACTGTTGGAATTACATTCCATTTAGTAGCTGTATAACCTAGAAAAAAACTTTAACCTTGCAAACAATTTCTTCCTTCATATTAAAGATGATGATATTCATTTCACAAGGTTGTCCTAAAGATTAATAAAATAATGGGTGAAAAGAGCTCAGGACAGTACTTGAACTAATTTAGAAAGAAAAAAAAAAATGTAGCCCTTCAGTTGTATTTAAAAGGTTCTAATATTATATTAAGAAAAAGTGTAATACATTTATCTCTTTATCCTAATTTTTTCCTCAATTATTTAATCTACTTTTGTGGATAATCATATGCAATTGAAGGACATATGTATTCTTCCAATACATTATTAGAAATGGAAAAATCCAATAAAAGATATCTTAGAAGTTGAAAGCATCAGGGAGAGCAGTTTTATGTAGGCCTATTCACTGTGATTTTTAACTTCTAGTATCAGGGCTTCCCAGGAGGCACTAGTGGTAAAGAACCCTGCCAATGCATGAGGCTCAAGAAATATGGGTTCAATCCCTGGGTTGGAAAGACTCCCTGGACATGGGCATGGCAACCCACTCCATTATTCTGGCTTGGAGAATCCAATGGACAGAGAAGCCTGGCAGGGCACAGCCCATGGGCTCACAAAGAGTTAAACATGACTGAAGCTACTTAGCATGCACGCATGTGCAGGCAGGCACCTGGCAAAATCTCTAACTTTTAAAAGTTAAAGTACTGCCTTTATTCAATACTATTTATCGATCTTCTCTGAGCTAATATTTCATGATGCCATAAAGTAATCTTTATAAAATTGCAAAAATATCCTGTTTAGCTATGTTCACTCACTGACTGAGCCTGCAGGTAAAAAGCAAGATGTGTCCTGTGAAGTCAGTAAAAACTAAATTTGATAATTTTGGAAGATCCATCATTTTAAAATATTGAATTTCAACCCAGAAGCCTGCTAAATTCCTCTATTTATTCAACTTTTGTCCTCAGCATTCACCTAACACCCCCAGTCTCAGCACAAAGCTCACTCTCAACTCTGGTGTCCTTCAGCTAGTCTGTGCTTTGGGTTCCTGTGGCCAAAAAAAAATGCGCCTCTTTTGTCCCCATCACGTACCTTCTCTCTGGATGAAAGGGAAGAGGCATTTAGACTCATTCATTTACCTTCTTCTCCCCTAATACTTAAATTTCAATAGTAAAGTTTGCTCTTTCCCTCCCTCTTACATACATATAATTCTTTTATCTATATTTTCCCTGTGACTGTAATAAGGTACATGTCTTATAAAAGCAAGATTGTAAGGATTTTCTTCCATCCTGTCAATTCTCTTTCATTATCCTAATTCAGACAAGGCCATTTCTTCATTCATCAGTATTCACAATATTCTTAGTAACCCAACACCTCATAAAGCATAATGGAAATGAGATGACACTTATTTTTTCCCTTATGGATTCATTGAAAACTGCAGATTTGGTGAGAGAGGGTCCACATATTAACACCAGAAGTAAAAAAGAGGTCAGCCAAGAAGCTGGTTTTTGAGGCTGGAGAAACACTGCAGGAGTGAAGGAGAGCTCCCAAGAGCAGCTTATTTTTAATTTCATTTTGTCATGAAATCTTTAACCAGAATCTGTCAATTCTCATTTATTATTTCTTATTCCACTAACACCATGACTTTCATAGAGGCTTACTTATTACCCTCCACACTTTCATATTTCAATTTATTCTCCCACAGAGAATCACTGCAGTTCCCAAATATCAGCTTACAATAGCTTTCAGGCATCTTTGCACCTTCAAAAATGGAGATTTTTCATTACTAGGTTGTCAGTTCTCTGAGGAGAGGAACTGTCTCCCCATAAACCCTTGGTAGCCTGCACAGTGCCTGGGATATAGCATGTGTTTGATAAGTATTCATTAGAATTAAGTGTGATAATTGTTATTAACAAAGAACACTTATCATTTCAAAGCATATTCCTATGTCATCTCACAGATATTTAAGTTTACTCAAGATATTCAGTTTGAAAACTACAATTGTTTTACAAAGAAATTCTGGAATAATATATTGAAGTATATGCTTAGCATGTTTTCCTTATGAATTCCTAGTAATTCACAAGGTAACCAACCATTCATTCTAGTTTCCACCAGAAAGGAATATTCACATATAAAAAAAAATACTCATATATCCATACATGAAACCACTTTTACACCATTTCACCTCATTGATCCCATCACTTTTTTGGAAACAAAAGACCTCACTGCATCACTAGAAACACAGATGAGATACTTTCAAATTGTTAGATTACTTACATTAAAATAGAAGCAGTGAGACTCCAAAGAAATGACATTTACTTTTTAATAAATCTTACAGAAGCTCTATATGCATATGCTCTTACCCAAGGAACATGATCTATTTAAGATGCCACACAAATGTTGCTATCATTTTTAAAAATCATTTTAGAGTGACATTCATAGCCATTTCATAATCATAAGAAAAACTATCTTTTATAAAAGTGTCTCTTTCTCTTGCACAAAAGTCTGTATTACCCATCTCAGTGATTCGCTCATGTCTTCAGGCATAGTGGTAAACACTGGAAACCACTTTTGAAAATAAAATCTACCCTCAAAGAATGAAGATATGTTCCCACTGAGGATATTCAAAGAATCCATCACAAGCCTTAAAGTAACCACTACATGTGAGATTCCAATATGCTCTGAAGGATGGAGGAAACAGGATATCCTGATTTGAATTGCAGGAATGAATATATATCACGTGAACTCATGTAAGTGAGGGTTGTATATAAACACCTCGCTAACTATTAGGGATGGTAATAAGTATTAATACCAAGAGTTTCTCTCAGAATTTCACTATCATATTCCCATGAAAAATTATGTACTATTTAAAACATAGAAATAAGGTTTCTTAGAAAAATTGCCCTCAAAGAAATGATTTGTAAGTTTGGAGGAACTTTACTCACATCGACAAGCTGATTGACTCCACTTGCTGTTTTTGCCAGGGTGACAAGGTCTTCTTGCATCTTATCCACCCATGACTTGATACTGCAGAAAGCAGAGGAAAGAATGTTCTATCAAATCTCTGGCAAAGTAAAGTCATAGACTGACATTTGATATGTACAGATTATCCACAGATAATTCTTAAATTACCTTTAAATCTTTCTCCTCCCTCCTAGCTCCTACTATGCCTACACCTCCCCAGCCCACTTCTAAGTTATAAGACCAATGAACCTTTAAGGGCCGACCTCTTAGGATGCTAAAATATCAACAATTCAAACAGAGAAAAATTATAAATATATGCTTAATTTTTATGAAAATTCCATTAAAATAAGTTAATAAATGGAATATTCTAAACTAAACTTAATCTTTTGGCTTACAAGTCTTAAAGTGAAGTAACAGTCAGTTATGCCTGACTCTTGCAACCCCATGGACTGTAGCCTGCCAGGCTCCTCTGGCCATGGAATTCTCCAGGAAAGAATACTGGAGTGGGTAGCTGTTCCCTTCTCCAGGGGATCTTCCCAACCCAGGGATCCCACATTGCAGGTGGATTCTTTACCATCTGAGCCACCAGGAAAGCTCAAGAATACTGGAGTGGGTAGCCTATCCCTTCATGGATCTTCCTGACCTAGGAATTAAACTGGGGTCTCCTGAATTACAGGTGGATCCTTTACCAGCTGAGCTACCAAGGAAGCCCAAGTCTTCTTAATATAATACTAAGGGTGTGATCAGAGAAGGCAATGGCACCCCACTCCAGTACTCTTGCCTGGAAAACCCCATGGACGGAGGAGCCTGGTAGGCTGCAGTCCATGGGGTCGCTGAGGGTCAGACACGACTGAGCGACTTCACTTTGACTTTTCACTTTCATGCATTGGAGAAGGAAATGGCAACCCACTCCAGTGTTCTTGCCTGGAGAATCCCAGGGACGGGGGAGCCTGGCGGGCTGCCGTCTATGGGGTCACACAGAGTCGGACACAACTGAAGTGACTTAGCAGTAGCAAGGGTGTGATAAGTGAGTATTTGAAAAATTCAAGAAAATAATAAATATTTTAAATTTCTTATAATTCCAATGCCCAAAGATAGCCACTCTTAACATTTTGATGCACTCCCCTCCTAGTCTTTTAAAAGCATTTTGTATAGTTGAGCACATATTATGTAAAATTCATGTCTTTGACATCAGTCACTTGATACTCTTCCATGCCATTACAAGTATTTTATAAATACTGCATTTTAATGGCCACCTAATATTCCATTATATTTAAATCACTTAATACACTTGACCATACTCCTTTTTAGAATAAATAAATAAATATATAGCTAGAATGCCATCAGCTTTAACCACTAAAAGTTTCACTGCAACAAATATCTTAGTACATAAACCTTAAAAGCTTAGTCCTTAGCTAGACTCAGATTTGGAATTACTGGATCAAGGCTTAAGTTCTAAAGAAATGGCTTTGAGCATTAAAATTATGGCTGAAGGATCCAGTTCAAATCCTTTCCATGTACAGCTGAGCCTTGAACAATGTTGGGGGTTAAAAGTACCAAGCCCCCAGCAGTTGAAAACCCACAAATGACTTACAGTCATTCCTCCATATCCATTGGCTGACATCACAGATTCAGCGAATGACTGATCATGTAGTACTGTGCATTTACTGAAAATCAATCTACTATAAGTAGACCCACAAACTAAACCCATGTTGTTTGAGGGACAATTGCACATACTTTAGATTAATGTAACAGAGATCTTAAAATAGGAGGTATGGATGTCTAGAGATCTTAGAAAAATTCTAAACTGATGGTCGTATTTTTCCCGCTACTAGAGACTACCAAATGCCACACAATTTTCCCCACTCTAATAAATTAATTTGCAATCCCTTCATATATTTTACTTATTCATCCTCATGTTGCAAAAAGTGTGTATTCTTTTCTGACCATTCAAATAGAAATAAAACACTAATAAAAACAATAGAATATGTCGCTTACCTCTTCTATTCTTTGGATTTCATTGGCACTAAATGTATTCCCTCAATTTTTTTTTTGACTGACAGTGTTCTCTTTCCTTTTCCTTTTGACAGTGTGATCTAGTTTCATTATACTGAAATAGCAAATAATTCATACATTTAAAATGTAACTCTTAGATATGTTCATCTTACAGTGAACATAAAATTTCAAACGAATTTATTTGTGAAATAGAAACAGACTCACAGACATAGAGAATAGACTTGTGGTTGTGAAGGAGAAAGTGGGGTGGGAGAGGGAAGTATTGGTCGTTTGGGATTGGCAGATGTAAACTAGTACATACAGAACAGATAAGCAACAAGGTCCTACTGTAAAGCACAAGGAACTATATTCAACATCCAGTGACAAATCAAAATGAAAGAATATAAAAAGGAATATATATATGTATGTATGTATGTATGTGTGTGTGTGTGTGTATATATATCTGTGTGTGTGTGTGTGTGTGTGTGTATGCTTCCCTGGTGGCTTAGTTGGTAAAGAATCTGCCTGCAGTGTGGGAGACCAGGGTTCAATCCCTGGGTTGGGAAGATCCCCTGGAGGTGGGAATAGCTACCCACTCTAATATTCTTGTATTCTGGCCTGGAGGATTCCATGGACTGTGTAGTCCATGGGGTCGCAAAGAGTTGGACATGACTGGGCAACTTTCACTTTTCATATATTTTTATACACACACACACACGTATAACTGAGTCACTTTGCTATACACCAGAAATTACCACAACACTGTAAATCAACTTTATTTCATAACTCTTCTATCAGTAAACTAATTCCAGGACTGAAGCTGGTCTGCCCACAATAGCACTGACTGGGTCCCGTCAGCATTCACACCAAACTGAGCCTGCCCGCTCCTGACTACTAGCCTTCTCAATGGAATGACAAGGGGAGAGGCTTTGAAAATGTCTAAGAGTAGATATCATCTCTGCTGATTCCACCAGGAAACTCTAAATGTACGGATTCTTTAAAATGCTAGAGAATTAGCTCATCAGTGGATTGACTCTGTGGAAGAACAATAATCCTGGTCCCTCTCCCTGTTCTCCAGAAGTTTGTGAGTGGCTCTCAAACATTTCAGAAAAATTTCCCCTGAGGAAAATCACATTATTCATGATTAGTATCTAAAAGGCACTTATGCACATTTTCACTTAGGAAATAGAGCGATGAAGAGTAACACTGAACCGCTGTCTTACGCTGACTGACCAACAATCTGCATCTAAAATGGTAGGCGGCTACACCGCCTCTATCAAGGGAACTGGCTCTCATTATTTCAAAGCCCAGCCCTGTTCACCGGTTTCACTGGTCTAGTTGGTCTAGAATGGAGTAGAAAAGTGCTGTTTTGAAAATAAAGTTTGTATTTCACAAGTGGGAATCACAGGAATTTAACTTAGCATGTATGTCTTCTCCTTGGACAAAAATTTCGACAGAACTACAAGGTCATCAACTTTTTTCTGCTAATTTTGAATGGAACAGTATTAAAACTTAAATGTAGAAGTCTAACTTCTACTTGGGAAAGGGATTTAAGTTAGGTATATATAGGAGAACATATAAAAGAATAATGAGCTGATTAACTAAAGAGGAACAAGGAAAATTGAAAATCAATCATGAAAAAGGATGGAATGCCTTAGAGGAAAACACAGAGGCTTGATTTACATGTGAAACAAAATAGGTGGTAAATGAAACACATAAAAACAAGGGGTACTTTTCACACAAATGAAAATAAGAAAGAATATTTATTGAATTATGCTATATGAGTATGATTTTAAACATGATTATCAAGAAACAAGACATAAATAAATGGAAAAAGGGTGTAAAATTAAGAAAAATTTATAGTTCCATTAAAATAAATGATGTACACCACATTATTAGAATAATATTATACTTTGTACTACTTACAAGCTGGTGTATATATTTGAAAAATATTATAAATGCTAATAATTCTTACTACTCTATTAAGTAAGTATGAATGTAATCCACTTTTACATCAAGAACAAACAATTACAGTAGGGGATGGGTAGGAGAAAAAGATATAGATATCATCCTCTAAATTCAGAGAAACTATTTCATTTCTCCAAGCAATTACTCAACAAGTCCTAAAACCCAGAGAAAATGAATCACCTCTTCTCAAATATAATTCCCAACCTTGACAAATAGCGTTCCCAGCAAAAAAAGAAAAAAAAAAAGTAAGAAGTGTTATACAAATCTTCAACTGGGAAACTGAGAGACAAAGACTATATATGTAAAAAACTTAACTCTAGAATTCTGATTTATGCTAAACTGATCTAAAACGTGCTTTCTATCTTGACACCTGAGTCTACTGTCACTGCCAGTGTTCACTGGGGTGAACCTGTTTTGGCTGAAAAGTAATTCAGGGCCCGTCCAATCTTCTCTGTCCCACTGACAGGCTGTCAACAACATTTTATAGGAGCAAAGATTTTTTATAGACATAAGGTGTTACCTGGCTTTTCTAAAATGTATAGGCACTTTGCTTTTCAAACCTGGAATTAGAAAATAATAATGGCTAGGATATAAGCAAAGATTTCATTGATCACAAGGGAAAATATTCACATGGGCAAATTCTCCATCAGTCTTTCCCTTTCTAGGGTAAACTGTCAAGCACATATGTATAATCACCAGGTCTCTCGCATTTCAGGCAGACTCTTTACCAGCTAAGCCAAAAGGGAAGCCCAAGAATACTGGAGTGGGTAGACTACCCCTTCTCCAGTGGATCTTCCCGACCCAGAAATCAAACTGGGGTCTCCTGCATTGCAGGCAGATTCTTTACCAACTGAGCCATCAGGAAAGCCTTGTATAATCACTAAGCACTATTAAATGTCTCCATAGAGAAAGTTACAGAAGACAGAGCCTTTTAAGATGATAAGAAACTAACATAGCACTCCATGAGGAAGAATGTGTTGTTTCTTCTCTGTCCACCCATATAAAACAACATTGTTGGAAAAGATACTAAAACCTGGAGGGGTAGAAATGAAAGATACATGTCTTACTATCTGGTTGAGCTTTAAACTGAGTCTGATAGGAAACAGGCAGAAGAGAAAAAGAAGAGGTAGAAGAGAAAAAGAATAAGGTGATGTAGGGGAGGAAAAAGTATCTTTTTCTTCTACCTTTCTAAATTCTTGGCTGAGAACCTTGCAACAAAAGACAGATTAATAAGTGAAATGCACACAAATTTATCTAATTTAAATTTTATATGACACGAGAGCCTTGATAAGGAAATGAAGATCCCCTCAAAAAATAGTTAAGCCTAATCAAAAAATGGTTAAGCATAATATCTTTATGCTAGATTTGATGAAAAGCAGAAAGATATGATAGAGATTTCCCTGGCAGTCTAATAGTTAGGATTCTGCGCTTTCACTGCCTAGGGCCCGGGTTCATTGACATGCCATGTGGGAAACTAAGATTCTACATAGCAGTGTGGCCAAAAAATTAATTTTAAAAAAAGATATCTGGGACAAAGAATATCAGCTAAGTATAGTAAACTGGGGAAAACAACACATTTCTATTTCTGCCCCATGTCTTAAAAGATAAGGATGCCCTTTTCTTCCAAGTACAGGGAAGACAACGTTCACCAGAAAGGAAGGTCAGGAGGTCCTTCCCAAACACACCACTTCCCAAACACCTTCAGCTTAAAATACTCAATAGGCCATGTAACCATATTTTGTGGTAGCATATACTCAATCCCATCAGTACAATATGAGAGGCCCTTAAAGTTTACCAGACAGTTGTGTGGGAGGGTGGATAGAGGAGGCTTTCTGCACTAGCTACTTAAATTAAGATATGAAATACAAGTGGAATTTGACAAAATCGAGAAGGGAAGGCAGTAACAACAAAGGCAGAGGGAATGTAAACCATGGCCTAGTCAGCAACCACAAGTAGCCTGTATAGCCAGAGTCCAAGGTTGGCTCAACAAATTATAGAAAGGAGGCAGGAATGGTCAGGAAGAAATTCAAGCAAATAGCTGCCAGACCCAGGGTCTTAAATTACATTCTAAAGCATTTAAACTGTATCCTCAAAATAAAGGAGAGATGATGGAAAATGTGAAGTTAGCAAGTAACAAGATCAATTAAGTATATAATGACATTATTAAATAATTCCTGTGACAGCCGAGTGGATGGTAGCTTAAAGAGAAAACAAAAAGTGAGGAGGGAAGGTCAAGACAAGACATAAGAAATGAGTAGTATTCAAAACAGCTCAGTATTAGCGAGAGTAGAGAGGGGAACAAAACGAAGACCAAGTAGGGACTTTCCCGGTCCAGTAGTTAGGGACACTGCACTTCCACTGCAGGGGGCACAGGCTCCATCCCTGGTCAGGGAATGAAGATCCTACATGCCAAGCCACGCCATGCCATAGGAGTGTCCAAAAATAGAGAAAGAGAGAAAGTAGAAGAAACCAGCTCAACAAAATTCTGAAGGATGGCCAACAGGATTTCAAGTCTTACTTGATTTAAATAGTGAATGCAGATGACTCATGGAATTTCTCAGCTACACGATGATAGTATAAGAGGAAGAACAAGTTAAAGGAATATTGATGAGTTTATTGCTATTGGTTGAGGTAGAGATATTTTTGAGATTGATGTATAGAAACTCAGTGGCAACTGAATATACATAGATTTGAAGCTCTCAGAAGTTTCCGTAGAATTCCAAGGTCTGGTTGTTACAAAGGACAAAGGTAAACTAATACATGATTCCCATAGGAGAGGTTTAGGGGGGGAAGAAAACACACGGGAGCTAGAACTCTGTAAATAACACTGAAAGAGGAGACGCAGCAATCTAAGTAGTGGCAAGAGAGAAGGGAATCCAAGAACAATGGTATCAAAAAAGTCAGGGAAGGGGAGACTTTCCAAAGAGAGTTACCAAATAAGATGAGAGAAATTTATCAATCTTATATGTGAGAAGAGTGAGAGAACAGTGTGCAACCTAGGAATAAATGGAGAACAAGCAGTTCAGTGCTCCTTTTCGTTTGTTTTCAGCCATGCCACACTGCATGTGAGATCTCAGTTCACTGACCAAGGATTGAACCAATGTCCCCCTCACGGGGACACAGAGTCTTAAACACTAGATTGCCACAAGAGACAAAGACATGGTTTCATGCAAAAGGAGAAGGCAAGGAGAAAAGGAGACATCAGAGAGAGATTTCAGGAGAGAACATGTAACTTACTGACAGGGCAAGGTTTCAAAAGACTCCAAATTCATTCAGCTTTTTCTTGCTCACTCCCTATATTCCAAATATGATGAGATGGCGGATGAGTAAAGAGATAAGCAGAACACAAGAGAAACTTAATCCATGGCTAGAAGGCGGGTTACTTCTTCCATGGAGACTGAAGGGAAAATGTAAAAGGTTTTAAGTAAATGGAAATAACTGTAATAACTAGAGAAAAAAAAAAAAACAGAACTGGAAACAAGTTCTATTTTTTTCTTTTTAATAACAGAAACAGAGACACAGTCCTCTGTTCAGAGAGAAGCAGGAGGTTTTAAGGTGGGGTAGTTTAAAAGTTGAAGGTTTAAAAAGAACAATAGCTGGAGAGTAAGGACCAGTCCTATACTGGAGGTCATCAGTTTTTAACAGTACTAATCAGCTTAACTGTGAATTTTTCTACCAGTACTAAGCTAAAGAGGGCAAGATGGGGAAAAAAAAAAAAAAAGCATTCAGATGACTATGCAGCAGATACCAGCAGATGGGGAAATAAAGGACTAGGAAAAATAAATTGAAGGACCTGAAAATTTTAAGATCTCTACTATTTCTAAATAACAAAGACCACCAAAAATAGTCATTAAAATGTTATAGTATTATATTCATATACAATGCTTATTTTCTTAAACACTTTTCTTATGGAACCAAAAATACTATTACAGAAGTTATGAGAAAATGTGAAAATACTACATTACCAAATTTCAAATTTCTCATCATTTGGGACATTTTTAGATTAATAATCTCACAAAATAATATGTTAGAAGACTAAATGAAGAAAGTGGCCTGAACACAAACCTCACTTTAAGTCACCTGAAACAACATATAATTTCTAAAAAAAAAAAATTCTTTTTTTTTTTTTTTTAGAAAAAAATTCTTAAAATTACTGAAATAAAACAGATTGCTCTCAGAAAGCTTAAAAGTTTGCTTGAACATCTTTCTTCTAAAAATAAATACATATTATAATATCTGAGCAGTTCAAAAAAAGTTGAATCAATGTACATCTGGTTATATAGATACAGTAGAACTTGACTTATAGGTATAGTGTTTCCATGAGAAAATGCATGGGATTTTTCAAATTGTGATGTCAAGAACACACTTACTCTGCTTATTAGAAATGTAACCATGGCTTCAAGAGTCAAGTGGTAACAGAGGCTTCAAGGTAACAAGGATAGGACTAGAGCATGATCTAAGCAGGAGAGTGAGAATGCATGATATTTATAGAGGAAAATGGTGAGAAGTTCCAGAGACTGGGTATGTAGTCAACCACAGAATGTAACACAACTACTTTCTATCTCTCTGCTACCCCTGTCTCCCAATTTTCCAATGTTTTTTGAAACCCTGTGTTTTTCAAGCTTCTACAACTATAAAAAGTCAAAATCTCATGACTTCAATTACCACCTTTACATATGTAATTTGAGCTCCAGTTCTGTCTTAACTATTTGCCAGATTACACCCTTTTGATTTTCCACCATTTTTTCCCCAAAAATATATAAAACTGAACTCAAAATCTTTCCTCCAAATAGCACTAATCTTCCCACGCTCCTTCTACTTGTTGACCAGCCATATTCTCAGTCATCCATGTCCCTGCCATCAATTTCATCATCATATCCCCTCTTCAATCAATCCTTTGCATCTCAGTGTTTTTCCAACACACACTTGATAGCTAAATGCACTGAGATCTTATTTTCTGCCAAAATTCTTGCCTAAGTATTTAACATTCTCTCTCAGTCATCAGAAAAACAGTGCTCACGTTTCATTGATGAGAAAACAAAGTTCAGAGAAATTTGAAATTTAACTGTTCAGCCTTCTAGCTTCTGCTTTTCTAAGCCATTTACTTAGACCAACCTCCCATATTTCCATGTGCGTAGACTGTCCTTTTTCACATTCTGCTTTTGCTCTGTAACGTCTCCCTGAAATTAAGCCTCTACCATCATTGTGAATAAATTTCACAAATACTTTAATATCACCTTTCACAAACTCCCAAACTAAAAATATGCTTTGTGCTTCTTTTTCTGTAGACTCTCATGATTAGATATTTCTATTCTCATTTGCCACTCAATTAATATTATACTGCCTTGCATACAGCAGGCACACATATATTTATTGAATAAATAGAAAAGTGTATTGAAATGAAATGTAATCGTAATGTTTTTTAAAATGTACAATTATCTTTACTTAATGCATACAGAGTAAGTGATTTATTTACTAAATTCCTTCTTCTCTCCAAAACTCACATGAGAAAAGCATAATCTGCTGAATCCATGTTTCTATAAAAAGCACCCACTTTTCAACAAGTAGAAGAATTGTAAAATATGACTTAACAGTTTAAACAAATTTTTTTAAATCTCTAGCATGCATATAACTTATAATTCTAAATCTTTCAACTGGATATTAAATTTCATCAGAAAAAAATTAAGTCTTGTAATCCTTCTCTAACTCTACAATAACTTATTACAAATTCAAATATCAGTATATGCTTCCAATTGTTTTATGATGTCTGCAGATCCAGTGTAATTTGGAAAGATTGCTAAAAATTGAGGCAAATATTTTATTGAATAGTTGAGATAATCTTTTATATCCTCTCCTTCACTTTATTGTACACAAACAGCACAAATTCTGAAGGCAAATAATATAATCAAGTTTTCACTAAACTTGAGAAAAAAATACTAGTCATGCAATTAATATTGTTCCTTTTGAGATGACATTTGCCTGTCAGATGGCTTTCAAAAGAGTATTGCATAGTTCAGAAAACTTTATTTAAAAAAAAAAAAAAAGAAAGAGTGAGATGGAAATTCATTTCATTTTGCATGCATTTGAGGAACATCAAATTCAGAACAGCACAAATTACACCCTGCTCCATCTATTGTAAAGTGTAGCAGTTGAGTACAAAGTGTCAAGTTTGTATAGTTATCTATTTAATTGTTTTAAATGCTACAGAGAGAATTTGCCTTTTTACTGGTTGGAATAATAGAGCCAAACAGATAGCTAAGAAATGTTGTAACAGGTCCTACAGAGGCTGACTGTCTTCCTTCCTACCCTCACATAGTCAGTCCTCAATTAAAAAAGAATGTGTGAACTTCCTGCTATTAGTAATAGAGTATTGAAACAGACAACTTTTTCCTACATCCATCCTGAATTATTCCACTAGTAATTATAGAGACGAGAGCAAAAAAGGAAGATACTGGTGTGTCCCACTTTATCCCCCCTCCCAACCCCCAGGTCCCCCTTGGTAATCAGAAGTTTGGTTTCTACAAAAGAACCTACTGAATAGCACAGGAACTCTGCTCAATACTCTGTATGATCTATATGGGAAAAGACTCGTTAAAGAAGTGGATACATGTATATGTATAGCTGATTCACTTTGCTGTACAGCAAAAACTAAAACAAAATTATAAATCAACTATACTCCAATAAAAATTAATCTTTAAAAATCTTTTTAAGTTGTTGTAGATACACAGAAAATAAATGCAAACAGAAGAGGGCTGGTACAGTATGAGACTGAGAGGAAGAGGAGGCAGGAGAGTGAGAAGCCCATGCCCTCTGGGGTCCTTGTCCTAAGGCAATTCTCAGCCTACGCTAATATTTTTAAGAAATAATTTTATTTTTAACCCAAGGAAATCAGAAACAATTCTGCCCTGTGGGCCTGGGAAAACATAAAAATATCACAAGGTCTAATAAACTGACCGTTTCAATTGTGTTGATATACAGCTTATTCATAAATTTGAAGTAATAAGACCATATATTTCAAAACTGTTCCACTTGCTATAAATATCCCACCAATGCCAAACTTTTCCCAGTTTTGTTATATAATAAAACACCCACAGTGTTCTCATAGTTGGATAAAAAATAACATAAGTAAGCCAAAGATTTAAATAGCCTACACATACTATTTTATTAAATATGCATTTCTTATAATATGGATAACTGTATTATGAAATACTATGTGTGTATGTGTGTGTGAAAGGAACACTTGGTATCTACATTAAACATAAAATTGCTTGTGAGATGCATGTCATGACAGGAACCTTAGTTCTTGAAATTATCCTCTATTTAAACCATTTTCAATAACACTGCTGCTCTGTTTTTAGAAAGCTGTTTAGACTTGTGAAATGTCTTACTATTTCATTTTTGTCTAGAGTCAATCCTGAAAGAAATGCAGAGAAGGATGTGATCGTGCTAATCAGAGTGGAAAACTAAAGTACTTGAGAATAGAAGCAAAAAGGTTTTAAAACTAAAAATGGATTCTTATGCTGTTGTGTTCCTCTGCCTTCATTTTCTGTTTGCTTTTCGCTGTTGTGTCTGTCTGTTTAATCTGCTTTACAAATATATATACTCATAATACAAATATATATACTATACATATTACTATATGTAATATATATCCTCTACATATATAATACAAATATATATACTCATAATTCTCAAAGACCAAAGTTTCTTCATGAGATCTACCTTTCCCACCATCTTGGATTGATTTTTGTTTTATCCCAGCATTTTCATTGTTTCTTTATTTAGCTAATATTTTTGCCTCAGCTGCAGCAATGTGCTGCCAGCTTCCAAGACAACAAATAAGCAATACACTTCAGGGTTGATGTTAGTGTAGTTCCCTGGATTAGCTAGAGGGAAGAGGGTTCTCATACAAGGGATTTGCTCCCCGGAGGCCTGAAGAGCTTTGTTTTTTATGCTTCCACATCACCCTTAGTTACAACCTGCGGCATTGTCCCTCCAGCCTGGTGCCAAGGGAGGTGTCCCAAATGGCCACACAATCTGCTGGTGTTTCTATGAACCAAATGAGCTGAATTCCTAATTGCACATTATAAAACCTCCGTTCACTTTCTTGAGGATCTTCTCTTTCACTGTTTATCTATATTTTTTCTTAGGGATTGTAGATAGTTCACAAATTTTATTTTAGCATAATTCAAGCATGTAAAGATTATTTAATGTAATAATCAAATTATCCTCATTTCCTTTCTTCTCTGAATTATTTACTGCACATCCACAATATTTCCAATAAAGCAAAATCCTTAAATATTTATTATGTTCGGATTCTGACTTAAACAGCCCATCTACTTCCCTTCATAGATCGGTATTTGAAGTGAGGCCAGTTTAAGAGTTTCACAAACATGTCAGTTTTGTCATGTTATTAATCACATTTTCCACTAGCCTCAAATGACCTCTCTTAAGTCTCTTCAGTGCCTGAACATCATTTTTCAAGTCGATACTTCAGTTCCTTCTTCTGGGCAAGTCCTCAAGCCCTCCTAAGTTCCTAAAAATAAACATAGCCTGTCCTACAAAACATCATACACACTGATATACTGTCTTACGTTAGTATTATTTTTCCTCAACAATGCTTGATTTCCCTGAGTGGATGGGCCACAGCTTCTAGTTCTGTATTCAGAGAATATCTAGCACATTTCTGAACAGACAGCAAATGCTCAGTAGACAACAGATAGCATCTATCACACACCTATGTGCCAACAGCTGTTCTAAACACATCATGTGAACAAACTCTTTAGTTCTCACCAAAATTCTATGAGGCAGTTACTATTACAAATCACACTTTACAGACAAGGAAACTGAAGCATAGAGAGGTTATATTACCCATCCATGGTCACAGAACTAGTAAGCGACAGAGCTGAGCCCTTTACCCTTAGAAGCCAATAGTCTACCATCTTAATAAATGCTAACCGATGTCATTTGAAACATGGCTTGTTCTCATCTCTTATCTCACCAGGCAGTAGACTCTAATCCTCTTCTCATCCTAACTCACAAAAGTCTTATGCTTTCACTTTTATAGACTTTCATAGGCCTAGGTTCTAAGTGTATTTCATTGATATAAATGGAGGAAATAACAATTACCAAAGTTTTATTTTTACACAGTAAGAAAAGAATTAGTTATATTTAGAAAATAACAATTTAAAACCTATAACTGAGAAAACCCAGGCATCTTCCTAAAAAGATATGGGTGACTATGTAACAATTTTTCCTCAAATTAAGTTTTATCCATATTATCAAATAAACAAGCATTAGTTGTTATATTTACAAAACCATGAATTTTGCTGCTTTCATTAACATAATATCATGGCTCCTCAGCATTAGGTACATAGCCAGACTCTTGTATTATACACAACATGCACAAAGATCTGACATGGAGTAGCAGGTCAGATGTAGAGTCAGCCCTGATGTGTTTTTAAATATAAAATATCCTAGAAGCAACATTACATCCTTCAACTATGAATGGAAAATAAGACTCTCGCAGCTGGCCTTCATTGTGTTCATACTGCAAGTTCAGATCACAAACAAATATAAGAATACAAAAGTCTGGGCCCAGACCAACTTGTATGATGCTTCATTTAAAGACAGCTCATAGTGTAATTTGTCTGATAGCTATTCCAGGACAAAGTTAATTTATCAATCAAAAAGATTTTCATGCAAATTTATTTATTAATGCACAAATTAGAAAAACAATAACTTTCTTTCTGAAGACCATCAGAAGGAACATTTTAAAAATAGCCGACTGGTAATATTTTTATTCCTGAATATTTAAGCACAGGATTCTAGAAAAATAAAATTGTTTTTCAAATGTGAAATAGTACATATCTTCCCAGCTCAGAAATACACTACAATTTAATTGCTTTCAACCTTTTTCTCCTCACAGACACGTGGTTCTCTTTGACCCTCTTTGCCTGAGCAGTATGTTCACTGCCCTGGCACTCCTCTCTGATGGTCTGAGAGCACCAAATATTCCAAGGAGAAAACTGCTTCTTGGGTAGAGATTACAACCAGTTGCCCTTCCTGACCTGAGCTCAATAGAAACACAAAGCAGAACTACTTTTTTTAATCAAATAGGTTTTCTTCCATTAAGGTAGTGAAATTAACTATGCGAACTGTGTTTAACAATGAATTTATGCTTATAGAACAGTGAAAGAATTACAACTTTTGGCACTATCAAATAACTCCTTGCAAAGACTGTCAACCATTGCGAATATTTTATATACATGTCAAAGAATACAGGAAAAGAAATCATTTTCAGTCCCTTGGTCACAATTTTGAACATGTATTTTTCAAAAAATTAATTTTCCAAGTTCAGTTGAGTTCAGTCACTCAGTGGTGTCCGACTCTTTGCGACCCCATGAATCGCAGCACACCAGGCCTCCCTGTCCATCACCATCTCCCAGAGTTCACCCAGACCCACGTCCATCGAGTCAGTGATGCCATCCAGCCATCTCATCCTCTGTCGTCCCCTTCTCCTCCTGCCCCCAATCCCTCCCAGAATCAGAGTCTTTTCCAATGAGTCAACTCTTCACATGAGGTGGCCAAATACTGGAGTTTCAGCTTTAACATCATTCCTTCCAAAGAAATCCCAGGGCTGATCTCCTTCAGAATGGACTGGTTGGATCTCCTTGCAGTCCAAGGGACTCTCAAGAGTCTTCTCCAACACCACAGCTCAAAAGCATCAATTCTTTGGCATTCAGCTTTCTTCACAATCCAACTCTCACATCCATACATGACCACTGGAAAAACCATAGCCTTGACTAGACAGACCTTTGTTGGCAAAGTAATGTCTCTGCTTTTCAATATGCTATCTAGGTTGTTCATAACTGTCCTTCCAAGGAGTAAGTGTCTTTTAATTTCATGGCTGCAGTCACCATCTGCAGTGATTTGGGAGCCCAAAAAAAGAAAGTCTGACACTGTTTCCACTGTTTCCCCATCTATTTCCCATGAAGTGATGGGACCAGATGCCATGATCTTCGCTTTCTGAATGTTGAGCTTTAAGCCAACTTTTTCACTCTCCTCTTTCACTTTCATCAAGAGGCTTTTTAGTTCCTCTTCACTTTCTGCCATAAGGGTGGTGTCATCTGCATATCTGAGGTTATGGATATTTCTCCCAGCAATCTTGATTCCAGCTTGTGCTTCTTCCAGCCCAGCGTTTCTCATGATGTACCTAATTTTCCAAATTATGTCATAATTGCTATTGTTTAATCAACAACATTGTAAGTCTATGACCTTTGATGCAGTATATGTGGAAAGACGGGTCAAAATTTAGGCAATTAAATAGAAAAAATATCAAAGAGGAAAAAGTTTGCACTTTATATAATGAAATCCAATTGAAGCTTCTTTGTCATGCATTTAGTAAGTTTTAAAAACACTGTATGGAATTCCCTGGTGATGCAGTGGTTAGGATTTGGCACTGCCACTGCTGTGGCCCCAGTGTGATCCCCTGTAGCAAGGAACTGAGATCCTATAAGCTGTGCAGTGAAGCCAAAATACATTTTTAAATGAATGAAAGCCAAGAAAAGAAAAAAAAAAAAAAAAAACACTGTAAAGCATGATTTATGTATGAATAGTTACTTAGAAGTCCAATTTAAATACAAACTAAAAAAATTTTTCTAGTTAAAATCAATTTTTATTATCAGATAATTTACAATTATTAAAAAATTTTAAAAATCAAAGTCTTGGGCACATTTTCCTTTATCATACAGTGAACAAGATGGTTACTTGAATTTAAGTTATTTCTATACATATAAACACTTTAAAATACAATGGTTAATCTCTTCAAAGTCTCATTTGTGCTAATGTTTATATCTTCCAGAGCTTTCCTGGTGGCTCAATCGGTCAAGAATCTGCCTGTAATTTGGGAGACCTGGGTTCAATCCCTGGGTCGGGATGATCCCCTGGAGAAGGGACTGCATAACTATTGCAGTATTCTTGCCTGGAGAATTCCATGGACAGAGGAGCCTGGTGAGCTACACTTTGGGGTTGCAAAGAATAAGACACAACTGAGCAACGAATACTTTTACTTTCTATCTTCCACATTTGAAATACTCATTCTACAATCAGAAGGGAAGATGAGAAACTGATCTCATTCAGTCATTTTAGAAACAGGGAGGAAGCATTTCATAAGCCCTCACCCAAAGAGGTAACTTTGGCTCCAGAGGTCTAAGGTAAGACGGCACGTCCGTGGAACTCATCATCTTCATGAAACAGGAAGGAATCACAAAGCAGCCAGCAGCATGAATTAAAAATCAACATTCCAAAAGAGCTGTTGCAGGCTTCTAATTTTTTTCATTAATAGCTACTGTTAGTGTTCCTCATGCTCCATTTAGACACCTCAATGTGGATTTCAACAAGCAGTTTTGAAACAGACCACCGTGTACTGTAATACAAAAATCTAAAGATTTCTGAAGCCAGATCTGTGAATCATATGTGACTCAGCAACCTCCCACAGGCCTGACATCCCATATATTTTCCCAGAAAATGTTCCTTCTGTAAAAGAGAGGCTGAATGAACTCCCTTATTACTATTCAGAAAACACAAAGGAATTTGAGCTCAGGCGCTCCATTAGAATTCACAATACCACTTTTAGGTCACTGTAGTATAGAGGGGAAAAAAAGGAAAAAAGAAAAAGCCCATTGCCACATCTCTTGCTATCTAGAGAACTGTCTTTTCAACTATTCATATTATATTGCCCTCAAGTTCCAGATCATGCTCTCTTGTCTCTTGATCACATCAGGGAAAGAGTAACTCATAGACATTTATATCACCTTTGAACATCTTGCAACTAAATCTTTAACTCAAGTTATTTTTCCAGTTAATGCAGGCAATAAACATTATTTCAGTTCTAAAAACTGCAGAAGAATACACCTCAGGCCTGCAGTCCAGTTTCCTACTTAATGGATGATTTTCATATCATTGCCGATAAAAAATGATCATGTCAATTCACCCAAATACTTCCCGGAGTAGGTGTTCATTTTGTAAGTCCCCTACATACTACAGACAAGTTCTCTTCTGAGAGCCTGTTCATAAGTCCAATGTGTTCCTATGTCTAACAAACTTAGCCTAAGGTACTCAACTAACACAATCGGCGATATAGTACTGTAAAAGGTTTATAGTACTTTTGATACAAATAATACATAAAACCAAACAAAAAATTAAACATCTTTAACCTTACAGTATAGTACCTTGAAAACTACAGTAGTTCAGTGCAGCTGGCATACAGAGCCTGGCACTGAGTGAACAGGCAAGAAGAATTACTGAATGGAGGAGAGAGAGGAGATGGGAGATGGTAGAGCTGAAGAACCATCAGCAACAGGAGACAACAGGCAAAGTGCAAGTCTGCTTATGGCTGATGTTGGTGGCACAGGTTCCCTGCGATTCAATTCTATCTACCGTCTTGAAAAATGTGACCCAGTGGTGCATGAGTAGTAGCTCTTTTTTCTCATCATACATAACACAGTAGCACTGGACTGCATTCTGAAGAACCGCTGCAACCTTCATACCATTCTAAATTCAGGGCCTGTGATTCAAAAACTAACAGTGCCTCCTCAACTAAAGAAAATGCCTTTACCATTTCCTGTGTCACGAATCTCTTCAGTTACTTCTTCCTCTTGTCTCCCTTCATCCGTTCTCTGGGCCTCCAATTCCATCAGGTTGGTAAGCTCCTCGTGGTGTAGAACAAGGATTTCCATGAAGTCATCCACTTGCAGATCTAGCTCCAGCTTCTCACTGAGGGTCACTAAGGTACTGAAGACCTCTCTGAACGACTCATCTAACTTCTCAAATTCACAAAAATCATAAACAAAGTGCAGGCAAAGGTTCTTCCAAATCTCATTCTTGGTGACAGTCAAAACCGCATGCCAAGCAAAGTCAATATGTTTTATGGCTTTGTAGATGGAATAATCCTTTCAAAATTGTCACAAGGTTGTTCATGATTCATCACTTGCCTTTACCACCTAACAAAAACTGTAATGTAAAAGTTATTTCTTGAAAGTCACTATAACTCCTTGGTCCACTGGTTGAATAAGCATGGTAGTATTCAGTGGTGAATGCACTACTTTGATGTTGGGATGAAAGTTGTCCATCTATGGGGGATGGCCCAGGGCACTGTTGGGTAGCAAAAGAATGTTGTATTTTTCTACATCTGGGATAAAGCAATGGGAAAATCACTCCTGGAAAACGTCCTGTGTAACCCATGTTTGGGGGCTTACTCTTTCACAAAAGAGGAGGAGAACCCTTGGCTATGTTTTTAAGGGCTCTTGGGTTCTCTGAATAATAAACTAAGAGAGGCTTCAGCTTCATATCACCAGAAGCACTGCCTCCAAACAACAGAGTTAGCCTAGCCTTTGCTGCTTTACAAGCTGGCATCACTTTTTCTTCCTTACTGATGTAACTTTGGCCTAGCATTCTCTTCCAGTACAGTCCTATCTCATCCACATTAAAAACTGGATCAGAATAAACTCAAAACGGATTAAAGATTTAAATGTAAGACAAGAAACTATAAAACTCTTAGAGGAAAACATAAGCAGAACACTCTCTGACAAAAATCACAGCAAGATCCTCTATGAACCACCTCCCAAAGTAATGGAAATAAAAACAAAAATAAACAAATAGGACTTTATTAAACTTAAAAGCTTTTGCATACAAAGGAAACTATAAGCAAAGTGAAAAGGCAGCCTTCAGAATGTGAGAAAATAATAGCAAATGAAACAACTGACAAAGAATTAATCTCCAAAATATACAAGCAGCTCATGCAACTCAATACCAGGAAAATGAACAATCCAATCAAAAAGTAGATGAAAGAACTAAACAAACATTTCTCCAAAGAAGACAAAGAGATAGTTAATAAACACATGAAAAGATGCTCAATGTCACTCATTATTAGAGAAATGCAAATTAAAATCACAGTGAAGTATCATCTCACACTGATCAGAATGGCTGCCATCAAAAAGTCTACAAACAATAAATGCTGGAGAAGGGTGTGGAGAAAAGGCAACCCTCTTACACTGTTACACTGTTGGTGGGAATACAAACTGGTACAACACTGTTCTATGGAGAACAGCGTGGAGGTTCCTTAAAAAACTGCAAACAGAACTGCCAAACGACCCAGCAATCCCACTGCTGGGCATACACACCGAGGAAAGCAGAACTGAAAGAGACACATGCACCTCAGTGTTCACTGCAGCACTGTTTACAACAGCCAGGACATGGAAGCAACCTGTGTGTCCACCGGCAGACAAATGCATAAGGAAGTTATAGTACATATACACAATGGATACTCAGCTATGAAAAGGAATACATTGAGTCACTTGTAATGAGGTAGATGAACCTGGAGCCATTTATACAGAGTGAAATAAGTCAAAAAGAGAAACACCGATACTGTATATTAAAGCATATATATGGAATTTAGAAAGATGATAACAATGATCCTATATGCAAGGCCACAAAAGGGACACAGATGTAAAGACAGACTTTTGGACTCTGTGGGAGAAGGAGAGGGTGGGATGATTTGAGAGAATAGCATTGAAACATGTATATTACCATGTGTAAAATAGATGACCAGGACAAGTGTGATGCAAGAAGCAGGGCACTCAAAGCCGGTGCTCTGGGACAACCCAGAGGGATAGGGTGGGGAGGAAGGGGGAGGGGATTTCAGGATGCAGGGGACACATGTACAACCATGGCTGATTCATGTTGATGTATGGCAAAAACCATCACAGTACTGTAAAGCAATGATCCTTCAATTAAAATAAATTAACTAGTTTAAAAAAAAAAATCTTGCTTGGGTAAAGACTGTACATGCCTCATCAATAATTTCTCAAATCAGTTCAGGAAATTCCTGGGCAACTACCATATCTGCACTCACTGCCTCGCCACTTACTCTTATGCTATGAAAGATGGCTCTAGCCATGAAGTCCTGAAGCCAGTCATCAGTTCAATTCAGTTCAGTCGCTCAGTCACGTCCCACTCTTTGTGACCCCATGGACTGCAGCAAGCCAGGCCTCCCTGTCCATCACCAACTCCCGGAGCTTACTCAAACTCATGTCCATTGAGTCAGTGATGTCATCCAACCATCTCATCCTCTGTCAATCCCCTTCCCCCTCTGTCTTGTATACTTCCCAGAATCAGGGTCTTTTCCAATGAGTCAGTTCTTTGCATCAGGTGGCCGAAGTATTAGAGTTTCAGCTTAAGCATCAGTCCTTCCAATGGATATTCAGGACTGATGTCCTTTAGGATGGACTGGTTGAATCTCCTTGCAGTCCAAGGAACTCTGAAGAGTCTTCTCCAACACCACAGTTCAAAAGCATCAATTCTTCAGTGCTCAGCTTTCTTTATAGTCCAACTCACACCCATACATGACTAATGGAAAAATCATAGCTTTGACTAGACGGACCCTTGTTGGCAAAGTAACATCTCTGCTTTTGAATATGCTATCTAGGTTGGTCATAGCTTTTCTTCCAAGGAGCAAGCATCTTTTAATCTCATGGCTGCAGTCACCATCTGCAGTGATTCTGGAGCTAAAGAAAATAAAATCTGTCACTGTTTCCATTGTTTCCCCATCTATTTGCCATGAAGTGATGGGACCAGATGTCATAACCTTAGTTTTCTTAATGTTGAGTTTTAAGCCAACTTTTTCACTCTCCTCTTTCACTTTCATCAAGAGGCTTTTTAGTTCTTCTTCACTTTCTGCCATAAGGTTGGTATCATCTGCATATCTGAGGTTATGGATATTTCTCCCGGAAATCTTGATTCCAGCTTGTGCTTCATCCAGCCTGGCATTTCCTGTGATGTACTCTGCATATAAATTAAATAAGCAGGGTGACAATATACAGCCTTGACATACTCCTTTACCAATTTGGAACCAGTCTGTCATTCCATGTCCAGTTCTAACTGTTGCTTCTTGACCTGCATATGGGTTTCTCAGGAGCCAGTCATGGGAGGCATTAAAAGGTGAACCCTATGCTTCTCGCTGTGTTTCTTGAAGTCTTCAGAAACACTTTTAGCTTTCTCTTAAATCAGCATTAAGCTGTGTGGGACTCAACACTGATGCTAATCCTACATCCACACACTGAGAGTTTTCTCCATCTCCTCCATCACTTTTCCATGCTTCTTTAAAATTATAGTTGACATCATTGGCACAGCAGACTTCACATGTTTCATGGTTTTGACCTTTAAAACCATGCTGATGGTTGAACAATTCATGTTAGAAGAATGAATAATGTCTACTGTCTTTTCACCTCACTCCACTCTCTCAATTATGTTCCCTTTTGTTCCCAATGTTATCACTAGGCACCTCTTAGCAGTATGACCTACATCGTCACTACTTTTATGCTTGCTTCCGGACATCCTACGCTTGAAACAAAGATACTGTAGTACTGTACTCTATGCAGAACTGTACAGTAAAGTACACAAAAGCACAGCCACTGGGAGAGGATGCACGCACACGAGAATGTAGACCAGACACGTGAACTAACATGACTAGACATGTAAACGCACACTCGCATCTGTGAAAGTTCACAACTTGAAGGTTTGTATGAAGGGAGCTTACTGTATCTTACTGACAATCTTTTTGTTTTAAGGGCAGAACTATTAGAAAGTTCTTCTGGTGAAAAAAAATCATGGTATATTTACCTTATAAAATATCAGGCAACCATCCAAAATACCTTTTATATATGTTTCTATATGGCTTGATTTTTATTTATCATCACTTTGAAATTAACAAATAAAATTATAAAATTTTCAGAAAAACAACTGTCTTCAGACATGCAATTCCTAATGCCTAGCAAAAGAACAATGAATGCAGTTAATATAGTTGTGGCCATCTGACTGCCCTACTTGTATTTGTCTTTATACTAAGATTTAAACAAAACAAAATACATGTATGTAAAGGAAAAAATGAGAATTTATATCTTCTCCTTCCTATTAAAAAAAGAAAAAACGATCAGCAACTAAAGGCAAATAGGTAATAATGATTAATGAACATCCCATGTAAGTTTAACAGAAATATTTTTCTGCTCAAATGGTAAGTTCTAGAACCTGGGTCTGGGTTTAGGTGTAGACTGGGGCCTGGCTTCAGTCAAGTTCTTTGGATTATGAATGTTAAAGAAGAGCCAGCAGCCAGTGTCCAAAAGGAAAGTTGGAGCCAAGAACCAAAGAAGTTGCCCATAGAAATAAAGGTTCGAATAAGCTGGGTAAAAAGAGAACAGGGGCTCTAGGAAGAGAATAGCAACTGGAGACAATAATACAGCAAAAGACAAAAATAGAGCGTGACTGGGGATCAAAGGAGTAGTCCAATAATTTCACAATGTGGTTAAGGACTTATCTATGGAATTCCTGTGTTCCTGTCCATCTGCGGATTCAAAGGGAGCTGCTAAAAGCCCTGACTGGGCCATGGACATGAAGGTGTGTTTAAAGACCTTTACTATCTTTATAAGGGCTTCCCTGGTAACTCAGCTGGTAACGAATCTGCCTGCAACGAAGAAGAGCCTGGTTTGATTCCTGTGTCACAAAGATCTCCTGGGGAAGCGATAAGCTATCTACTCCAATACTGGGGTTCCCTGGTGGCTCAGACGGTAAAGAATCAGCCTGCAATGTGGAAGACCTGGGTTCAATCCCTGGCTCAGGAAGATCCCCTGGAGGAAGGCATGGCAACTCACTCCAGTATTCTTGCTTGGAAAATCCCCATGGACAGAGGAGCCTGGTGGGCTGTGGTCCTGGGGTCTCAAAGAGTTAGACACGAGTAAGCAACTAAGCACATCTATTTAAATTCTTACTCTGAGGATCCCAAAGTGCATCATGCAGAATGTCACTACAATGGAAAGTTCATTTGGTTTTACTATTTCTTTTGGACAACTGAAGTTTAAGAAGTAAATATACTCATCATTATGCTAATGCCAGAGCTCAAATTAGAACCTTATTCTTGACTCTCTCAAACAATTCTTCCTGCTGGATTTTTTAAAAAGGCCAAGGGACTATCTTTGGATAAATTCAAGAACAGTATATATACTTTCTATCTAAAGGAAACACCTCTATCAGGACTATGGTAAAGGTGTTCTCATTTCCATCCAAGCTGGTCTTATTCTCTATGTTCACTCTTCCGATTTGACAGAAGGAGAAGTGTGTGCAATGAATGGGCAGGCAACAGAATTAATAGAAGAGACTCCATTACACCCATCACAGTATTTCTACTCTTCATTAGAAAAATCCAGGAGTGCACAGAACTGGGAAGCCCAGGGGGAATAACATGCTCCTGATTAACCAACTCTCCCTGAATTTATAACATAGTCACTTGGTAGTAGATATGATTAAATGAAGGAAAATGAAACAGAAGAAATTGAAAGAGATTTGACGGATTCAAAGGAAAAGAAAGAAATCACAAGAAGAAATGAGGAATAGGGACACACAGAATTTGGGAAGAGTGAGGACGAGAGTATACAAAAAAAAAGGTTATTAAAAATATCTGCATATTTCTAAAAATCAATTTACTTTTGCACCTCTTAAAAATTTTGATTTATCACCAAAAACTTTAAACTAATCATTATTTATATTATTTACATAATCACTGCAACTTTTGAGATATACAATTAATTGTCCTATAAACTGATATAGCCCTTAATCTGGTTATAATGGGATATATGATTGTTTTGCTCTATTTATCATGCAATTATGAAATCAAATCACTTTTAAGACTATGTTCATTTATATGAATTCTTGTTTACATTCAATTTATTGTGGAAAAAACAATGTTCATTCATCTTTGCTAATCAAGTATACATCTTTTCAGTGTGGACAAATATTTGAAAAACATTGATTTTTTCTGTGTAGATCAATGACATACCAATAAATGAATGATAATTTGTTTACAGCAATCATAAAACTGGTTCCCTGCAGAGAAGTAGAGCTCATATTTGTGCATCTTCACATCTTAGCTACACCGATATCTGAACATATCTGTGCAAAACATAAGTTTATTTTATTGACTAAATACTGAAGTGCCATTGCATATGCTACTTCTACACTTTTGACCCCCATCTTTCATCTTCTCTTTAGGAATTCTATGTGGTTAATAAGGGAGATTTAAAGGAGAGCTAAGGTCATATTGTTTGATTTGCATAACCATACATGTTATTTTCTATTGAACACAGTGGATGACACAGGATCTGGGAAGTCAAGCTACTGTGGGAAGGTAGTCTTGATAGTGCTTTATAACCTGGCTGGGGGTTTTACTCCCTAACTTTTCAGCTAATGAATTGGAGATTCTTTAGCACTTGGACCTTCAAAATGGAAAATGAACTCAAATGTCAAGTAACTCCTCCAAGTCAACTTCTCCTAGCTAGCTCAATGCTATAGCAGAGATACAAGAGACTTAGATCTCAAACTTGCCACTCTAGAATTTGACACCATCACTGAATATTATGTTCTTATCTACTCTTTCTTCTGCCTACCAAATTTCCTTTCCATGGCTTCTCATTTCTCCTCATTCCTTTAAAACCCAGGGCAAGGACACATTCCCAACCACACTAGCTAAACCACCTCTTTGTCCCGCCTCCTGTCCATATCAGGCTCTTATTGTTTCTTAAGTCTACTCACAATTAATAGAATGGAGAAGCTTATGTAAACATAATGTTTGCTGACACAGAGACCATAAAAGTTACTATTAAAGTCATGTGGAAAAAATTTACATTTCAAATGTCTGAATTTTCATGCAAAATGTCCATAAAATTATGTCAGGTCAGTTTTGAATGAGAAAAATAAAAGGATCATTGTTTTCCTATAGCAAAAAGTAGACAATCCAACTGGGATGATGCCATTGTATCAGAAACGGCAATGCAATCAGAGTAACAATTTCTGGACACTGTCCATCTCCACCAGGTGGGATCCAGCACTGCACGCCACTGTCGATCTGCCCAGCTACCTAAACTTCAACTGCTTTGATAGTGGGAATGTTTCTCATCATTTGCAGAAACTTCAACACAAGGAACTAAGGAGGGCTTCCCTGGTGGCTCAGACGGGAAAAAGTCTGCCTACAACGTGGATACCTGGGTTCGAGCCCTGGGTCAGGAAGATCCCCTGGAGAAGGAAACGGAAACCCACTCCAGTATTCTTGCCTGGAAAAGTCCATGGATGGAGAAGCCTGGCAGACTACAGTCCATGGGGTTGCAGAATTGGACACAACTGAGTGACTTTCACACACATACATACTTTCCCTGTGAAGTTGAAAGTTCTGGCATACAAGAGTAATTTTTAGATTCTTTGGAGAACAGCACCTACAGAAATTGTGTAGAAATACAATGAGGTTACTATTTAATATTGTCTGACTTTGTCAATGGCTAAAATTACTTTTAAAAGCTCTTTAAGTTCTATGAATCAGGAAAGTAATGATACCATAGCTGATATCTTAGTCAGTCAAAAGCAGAATCTAAAATTAAAGTAGAAACAAAATATCTCTATTTCTGCATTTTTAGACTTTAAACAAATCAATGTACCATTTTTATTTTAAATGTCTAGAGACTATTAACTCCAAGGAATGCATTATATTACATATTTTACAAATGCTTTAATCCAGTCTCATTCTCCTAGGTAGTTGCTTTGGGATTGGCATTCTGTTATTGATTAACAGTAACAACAAATTAAAGCCTTACAAATTTGTTACTCAGAATAACCAGAACCTATCCTTTCACCCCCTGTCCAGAAATTTCCAGGTACATCCCATTTATTTACATTTTAATGTTTTATGAGCAGCTTCCACAAACTGGCACCTCCTATATTTCCAATCCTTTTTCTATCAATATTTTCTCTTTTGCTGTATGTAATAAATAATGATTCTTATATCATTCTCATCCCAGAATAACATGAGTTCAACAAAACATTATTTGGTATAAAAATTCAGAAAGTCAAAATAATTTAGGTATAGCACATTACTAACAACATTACATACTCTTTTTTCCTAATGTACAAACTCTCTGCATTCTACTTTCTCTACTGGAAACATCTCTTCCTTGAAATCTTTCTCCTGGAAAATTCCTTGTTAGGCCAAATTCAAATACTAACTTCTCAGCAGATCTCTCCTGGATATCATACACTTTACTTATAATATTACAATGGTATTAAATTTCATAGTAATTATTTGTCAACAAGCTTGCCATTAAACTTGACTAGCCTGACAGCTAGTATAAATTCATTAAATGTTTAATGAATTAATGTTAATTCTATTAAATAATTATCTCTTTGCCATCCCTTCTTTCTTTCCATTCTCACTGCCATTGTTTTTAAGGACTTTTCCATCTAGTGCATAGACGATTGCAGTAGTCCCCTACCTGGTCAAACTGACTCTCTATTCCTCTGTCTTCTAGTAATTGCAACTTCAAGTTACCACATAGGGATTACTGTGCCCTTTATACACAGCCCCTCTGAAAAATCACTTGTTCTATATAAGATTAAAAAAAAATAACTTTCATTATAATGAAATTCCAGGAGATGCTTAATGTGCGATTTCATTACAAGGCTACAGGCCTGGAATGTTGTACAACTGTTCGTCATTTTCATCCTTTTACTAAAATCCCCCTCAGTACTTTTTCTATGTTTAATAAACATTCTATTATTAGAAAAAGAAAATGAAATAAACTGGTCCCCAATTTTATATATTAAACAAATTAATAAGATAAGAAGCTTAAAAACTGTAGTTATTTGATTTGTATTATCATTAGAATACATTTTTGTATATTGCAAAAAGTATGCTCAGTTACAGCATTAACTTACATTTAACTTCCATTCTAAGACAATATTCTCAAAAATATATATAACATAAGTATTAATACAAAATAAACTATAAAAATTAAGATATTATGAGCCAAATCATGACTCAAAAAATTTGTTCAGTCTTCTGGAAATTAGTGTGAGATTTCTCACTGCATTTAAGACGTGCACAAATTAGTTCTCTAAGCAATAACTTACAGGATTGATACAAGAAAAAAGAAATTCAGTAAGGCAAAATGTCATTCAGTATAAAATTACAGCAATATATGATGCAAAGTAGATTTTTATTTTCCAATCTTTCCTGAACAATAAAAGAAAATAACCTTATTCAAATTTAAAATATAGTTTACAAATAATATTCCTGAGCACTATTTATAAAACCTGAAATATTGATGAAATTTGTGAAAGGGAGGACTTGTAAAGAACCTACAATGGATGATTAAATTTTACTGTGTCCAGAGTCAAGACATGGCTTATAGTTTCCTTTACATATTCTTATATTTTACTATCTTAAGATATAGTTAGAAAAAAATTTACTAATAAGAACAATACCAAACAGAGAACTGACCAGACCTGAGAATTGCTGGATTATTACTAGACTGCCTTAACCGCATGACTTTTTTGGCAAGGGGCTTCTAACCAAAGTTACTACAATCAACAACTCTTTATTCATTTCCTGAATATCATATTAACCTCCTTCTCCTTTGTTATGGAAAACCACAGTTCACAAAAAAACACTCCAAACACTTTAAACCAGATCAGTCTTCCAGTCAAGCAAGCCTTGACTATCATGATTCATTTTTAAGAACTTAATTTCTGTGCTGCCAATTCTCCCTTTTTAATTGTTACAGGATCTCATACATAATACATAATTTTATCAGAACACATCATAATTGCCTTGTGACATAGCATGAGCTGTCAAGTAAAGCGTAATAATCTTTGGCCTCAACGCACCCACTGACATCAATAAAAAATGAAAATTACGCCTACAAGCTGGCTAAAAAGGCTTTTATACTGTGGTACTCTTGTAACTCTCCAGATAATGTAACAAATACTACTCAGCTCCTTAGACACTCTCCATTCTACTGCAAATCTTTTCCTGTTTTGTTCTCAAGAGTTAGATTTATAAATACTCACTATTATTCATTGAGTAAACCTACACATTAGTCCATCTATATTCTAGAAATAGGTTCAGTGTGATCTTACCATTTAAAAAAAAAACAAACATGCAATTGGTCTTTCATTTGTTTATATCTAAATACCTAGAAAAAAAGCAAGTTATACTTTTAAACAGTACAGCATCAACTTTATTTGGGGCAATTATTTTCTAGCTATTTAACAAAAACTGTATTACCCATGGGAAGCTCCCCTCTGTTGCCAGCTAAAGGTTGACAAGGGTCACTCCACATGAAACTGGACATGAGTGACACTCATGGCAAACCAGCTCCAATACATACAGCTCACTTTCTAAGGAACATTACACTTCTGCAAGACAGTGTAAATGTTTTAAGGTCAAAAGAACATAATGCCTGTCAAAGTGTTCTGTGTATGTTAAAAAGACAGGTAATTTAGGAAGCGTCTCTGACATTTAAAAGGGAATCATGCATTCACGGTCTCCCTCTCCTCCAACTTGACACCTAATTAAGCATCAATACAAAACAATATAATTGAACAGATGTACTAGTCATTAACAGGAATTACCCATTCTCCTATCAAATCAGAATGTACAGAGAGGGCTCTATTTGTAATAGGTTGACTTAATTGCCTGAGAATTCCCCAGAGAAATATAGAAATGGATCAAGACATCTCACATGCACACACACAAACACCGCCCACAGACAAACACACACTCCTTCTAAGCTTTGTTCCATGTTTTAGTCATTGCTACATCCATCTCTGCAAATGAGAATTTATGGTGGCTGCATTCAGTACCCAAAGATCAGATACATAGATGGAAAAATAAATAAAGCTAAATGAAAGCTAACATAATTCAGATTCAGAAATACCTTACTACAAATTTCTTTTTCATAAAATAGCTGTTTTCAAAAAATTACTAAAAACAGAGCACAATAAACAAAAACATCCAACAAAGCAAAACAAAAAACATACACACAATATACAGAATAAGTGAATCTCCTGGCAATTAACATTTGTTTCGTCACAAGAACCTGATTCACAATTACTGCAGTTGCAGGGTTTTTTGAAGTTCAGAAGTCCTGAAATATGCCAACCAATTCTCACATCTTCATGCAAAGCAGGGAATCCAGCAAGTTAACACAATCATGTTTCCTTGTCCTTCTGATTAACAGCCCTCTTGAAGATGTATACAGTATCTGCTGACCAAAATAACTCGCTTTACCATAAGGAAAGTCTCTCGTAATGAAAAGCATTTAAAAAGGAGGAAAATAAAAGCATTTAAAAAGGAGGAAAATAAGGCATTTTCATGACGGCTTAAAGATGTAGCTGGATTTTAGAATTTACAAAACAGATTCCAGTTTTCTAATCCTCAACAAGCTAAGGGCATTAAATTGACAGAATATAAGAGATTTATCCCTGCAAGTATCATATTGGATCTAAGTTTTGTGGGATAACTCAAATGAAAAATTTGGGTCAGAGATATATAAAATAAAAACAAGGAGCAGAAAAGAGGTAGAAAAACCACTCCAAACTGAATGCTCCTAACACACACACACACACACACACACATTCAGAGCAGTTAGGTTTGTCACTATTCTGCCATATCCCATCATCCATAATGGGGTCTTCAGAATACAGAAAAGCCTCGCCTAGCCCCCCATCACCCTACGTCATATTTCAGGCCACTAGAGAAAATAAAGGCACTTATTTCAAAGACTACTTGCATTTCAGATTCTAGCAATGCCATGTCAGAATTGTTCCTAGCATTTTCAGTGACACAGAGATATCCTGGTCACATCATAAAATCTCTCCTATTGGAACTGCAAGCGCCCGATTAAATTCCCAGCCACATTGATCACAGGAGTGTGGAGGTGTGGAGACATGGAAGTGTGTGCTCTGCTCAAGCCTTTTCCCCTACAAATAATTCCCAGTTTTTATAGCTCCACCACACAAGCCTCCTCTCTTTCCAATTTCTTATTATAGAGTTAACAAGCTGCCTGTGTGTACTTTCTCATCCGTAAAGACGCAGATTTTTGTGGGCAGGAAACAAACACATGTGGCACAAAGCTTATAAATATATTTAATGCCCCCCCAAATATTATTGATTTCACTCTAGACTGTCTTAATTGCCTACAGCCCCAAATGCCGTGTCTGTGAGGTCTCTGGGGTGAAAAATCAAGTTACGGGTGATTGCCTTGGGCTCTCTTGGCCTCAGGAGCAAGCTTAATGACTAAAAACACATGGGCTGTCCATCAGTGGAACAAGGCCACATGTCACTGAATTTGTGTGTCAGCCAGAGCTGGGGGTACAGAAAATAGATGTCACAAAGGAGATCTGCAGGGAACTGAGCATCCTACCATCTTGTAAAATATAGGAAATCTGTGTTTCTTGCCTCAAAACAAAACAAACAAAAAAGTACGGCTGACTTTGTCCAATTCACCGGCGTGGGAGGTTGGTAAGAAGTGTAGTTGGATCCCACATACTGCCAAATTTAGTTTTGAATTCTTTAAAAATATTTTTCAAGGGGCTAGGAGCTTTTAATGAATATTTTTCCACCTTGCTATATGTCTTAAGCAACTCAATAAATACCTGTCATTCACAAACTCAAAATGAAACAAGCTTCAATGCACATAGCACTACTCTTACAGTTTGTCCTATTGCTATAAAAAACATGAAACAGCTGGAAACTTCACAATGCCAGCATAACACTCATGATTCCAGTACATGTTGTCCTTGCTTGACTTCTTTATTCAAGGCTAATATCCCCTTCAAAGAGAAATGACCATGAGGTAAAATATAATCTTTGATTATGAACCATATATTCTTGTCACAGTTATTAACAGTAAACAATATATATTTCAAAACAGCAAGTATCTTAGTTCAGTAATGTCAGCAAAGGTTAAAATCTTCTCATCTGAAATCAACAGTTCCATACTTCTTTTCCAAATATATACTTCTGTATCTAATTTAAAAGAATTCACGTGGGTTAGACTCAAATCTATATATGCACAGAATTTCCATATACTAGCTAGGCTGGTTAATTTTCTTCCTTGTAACTAGTCTTCCTAGACACTGATAAGTAAAATATTTCGCTTTCAACAGCATTGAGCTCACCATTGAGGGAAAGTAAGCTGTAATGAGCAATGTCAGGCTTATACTTTTAAGGCAATCTCAAGCGATGAGGGTAAATGGAAACAAACCAACACAACTTAGAGGAAAATGCTGAACAATGAAATAGAAGGTTATTAACTTTCTGCCACTTGAAGATTGTTTTCTACCCGTTCGCATGCTGAGATAATTATATACACATGACAGTATTATACGCACTGCTTGCCTACTTAAACACTGTTCTCCAACACAAGGATATTATTGATTGAAGCTTTTTGTGCATCATGTTTAAGTCACACACACACACAAAAAAAATTGCCCAGTTTCCACTGGAGCTAATCCATTACTCAAATTTTGTCAAGGAAATTCTGGATTACTACGCAAAACTACCAGGCTCCATTTGTAATAAAAATTGATCCTTTTTTAATTGGGTCATGTAGTCAGTTTCTTTTGCCAAAACCTAACATTCCAGTTATTGATTAAAGCTTCAGAGTTGCTTTGGAAGGTATCAGATCCTCTTTTTCATTTAGATCAGGATTGCTATACTAGACCAAGGTTGTGGCCATCTGTCAGATTCAGCTATTATATTGGCTTGTCTCAGTCCAGAGCTTATCTACAGTTACTGCAACCAGTATGACTCTTAGGGAGTTCGGCAAAATTGTCAAGAATGTAGGCAAAAGAATCCAAATGAGGGAATATTTTTGCATTCTTTCCACTGCTTGAAATATTTTCTCCATCCTCCTGAATGGGATCTCACCCTCGCAGTCTGTCCTACCTAAAAGAAGGATTTCATAATCTTACTGCTTCACACTTGAAATAATGATTCTCCAGTGACTACTATTAGTAATAATCAGCAATCACTATGGTTTAAAGGGCAAGGATTCTTTAAGAGAAAAGATCTCTCTCTCTCTCTGTTGCACTCTCTGCTCTTTGCCACATGATTATCTGACCTCAGACTACATCCTTCTCCTTCTCTTCCTGGTTCTAAGAATTTGGATGGAAAAGAAAGCAGAAGTCCCCTCTGTGGATCAAGCTTTCTTTTTCTGTCGTGCTTCAACTCTCACTGTTTCCACAAGTACTCAAGCATAATGGGCTCGAATTTTAGATACAGAGGTTATTTACAGCTAAGTCATTAGCTCCAAACATTGCATGAGGCTATCAATCACTTTGTGAGCACCCACGATAGTACTTTTGCCTGTGAATTATGTGCCTTTATAAAAAACTTCTGTGAAAAAGAAAAAAGAAAAAAAAAAAAAAACAATGTTTGGCAGGAATTCATGCATTTCTAGATCTTTTTTGTACAACCACTGAGTAAGACCAAAATATTTTTTTCTAAGTCCCAACATGATAACATCCAAACTCCACTAGGTGGCAAACAGGACTGATCTTCCTACCTTCTATCATTAAATAGGGCAACTGTAACTATTAACAGGTCATATCAATCTGGTTCCAACATAAGATTGAAGAAAATCATTAAACATGTACTTAACATTTAAAAAAGAAAAGAAAACCACTAATGTTATCTAACTCAGTTCCTCTTCCAAACATAGGTAACCTGAGTATATTAAACTATGACTTCATCTTCTTATTTGGGAGTTCAAAGTTCAGAAGAGCTAAGATTCAATTCCCTGCCATGTACAGCCGGTGAGATCATAAGCAGGACAAATAATCTTGAATGTTTATTTTTCTCACCTGTAAGATGGAGTTATTTACCCATACTTTTCTTTCAGGGATGTTGTAAGGATTTAAAGAAATGACAGATTAAAGGGATTTAAAAGTATTTAATATACAAGTTTTCAATAAAGAGCAATTATTATAATTGTATTAAAGATGATTAACGACAAGTTCACTTTCTTGAGAGTTTTGAAACCATATTCTGCCACCCTGTAACTTTCACTCAGTAGCCTAAATTTCTGATGCTTTCATTGTATCTACTTCTGTCATGACTTCTTTTGATTTGTTTAAAAAACACCAAATTATTAGAATATGATTCCCTGCTACTTGAGCACCCTAGTCTCCTTGAAAATAATCTGTCAATCAGCTTATTAAATAAAATTTCAACTTTGAGACCTGAAGCCAACATACAAATTGTCATCTGACCAGGACAGAGTTTTGGGTCTCAGTAGGGATGATATGTTTTGCTTATAATCAGCTGGTTACTGGTGCTGCTGGAGTGTCTGTCATGTATGTTAAACTCAGGTGCTGCACCTAAGCCAGTTCTTCTCCACTCTATACTACAGACAGTAAACTTACACTAAGAATTTTTATTTTACTTGTGAACTGTTTTTTTTTTTTAATGAGAGTGAAAGAGAAGACCAGGGAAAGTGGTACTATTTTTTAGTGATCTGTACCAGTTACTTTTTATTCACAGTTTCTCAAAGTGTTTTCTCCAACCATTTGCATTATAATAAATTAGATGCCTTTAAAAATTACATATTTGTTGTACATATACAAGGGAATATTATTGAGCCATTAAAAAGAATGAAATAATGCCATTTGCAGCAACATGGATGGACCTGGGGGAGATCGTAATACATGAAGTAAGTTAGAGAAAGACAAGTAGCACATGATGTCACATATATGTGGAGCCAAACAACCAAATACAAATGAAGTTATTTACAAAACAGAAATAGGCCCACAGACATAGAAAACAAACTTTCGGTTACCAGGGGAGAAGAGTTGTGGCAGGGGGTGGGGATAAACTGGGAGTTTGCCATTGACATGTACACGCTACTATATTTAAGATAGATAACCAACAAGGACCTACCACATAGCACAGAGATCTCTGCTCAATATTCCTTAACAACCTAAATGAGAAAAGAATTTGAAAAAGAATAGATAGATATACGTATATGTATACCTGAATCACATTGCTGTACACCTGAAACTAACACAACATTGTTTTAATTGAAAAAAAAATGTTACACGCTTCCATTATTTATCAAGATAGTTTTTAAAATGTTTTTCTAGGGAGAAGTAAATATGTTAATATGTGTAATTGTTTTTTAATTTTATTTTATATTGGAGTGTAGTTAGTTGACTAATATAAAATAAAACTTTAAAAAATTAAACATTTGCTGGTCCAGCCCTATGACTGCTGAATAATGAATTTCAGAGCATGAGTCAAAAGAATCATGGAAGCATAATTTACAAACCATTTTTTCTCATAAAGTTATTAAATATTTACTTCTCCCTAGAAAAACATTTCAAAGACAATCTTGATAAATTAATAGAAACATAACATTTTTACCATTTAAAATTCATAAAGTATTTTATCATACTCTTAATTACCTTTATAACAACTGTATAAACTGATTTTACCAAAAAAAAATGATGCTTTTGTAATTTATTTACACTTATCTGAATTTATCTCAAAATCACATTTAGGAAAATGTGTGTGTTAAGTATTTGTATTATCTTCAGACACATTAAAATATTATTGACTACTCAGAAACTGGTCTGGATTTTCACACATAATATATCCAGTGAATTGCTCATCACCTCTTTGAAAATATAAAAGTAATGCATGGTATGGAAAGTTATAAAATTAAAAGCAAATGTTTCCTATCATTCCCTACCCAGTTTTTTCCATGGAAGTACAATTATTTTCTCCAGTTTCTCTTTATATGCCTCGTTTTGGTCATGTTCAGAACTTGAAATAATCTGTTTCCACTTCCATTTCTTGATTTTTCAGCTGTAGGAAGTACCACTCACTCTTGCGATGAGCTATATAGAAATCAGCTCACATGTATGCCTTTCCTCTCCTCTACCATAAACCCGTCTATCTTTCTCTCTCCCCTCTTCCAACTTTTGCCATAATGTGACTTTTAACTTTTCCATTATTTTCGTTTTAACAATTAAATAATACCCTAATTAGTATTATTATTATTGGCACTGGAGAGATGGATTGGGATTTAAGGATTAGCACATGCATTGATAGAAAGATAGATGCGGTTAAAGAACAAGATCCTACTGTATAGCACAGGGAACTATATTCAATATCCTGTGATAAACCACAATAGAAAAAATATGAAAAAGAATGTGTGTCTGTGTATGAATAATTGATCACTTTGCTGCACAGTAGAATTTAACACAACATCAGAAATCAACTATACCTCAAAAAAATAAGTGTTAAAAAAAAACTCTATTGGACTATCCATAGGCTTTAGGCAATATTACTCAGACCTTAAGTATTAGAAGTAAAAAAATTAGTACCACGCCACATCCCTCCATCACCTAACCCCCACTCATAACCCAGATTCTCTCCATTACAGAATTACTTTTAAATTGTCAGCATTTATTACATTTACATTCTGTTCTCTAACTGTAATTGTCTTCCATTACATTACCCAAGAAACAGAATGCTTCCATTTGGCATTACAGCATGGTTCACCTTAAATCTCAAATACAAATAAAATATTTAAATAGAAAAAATTAAATAAAAATAAAATTAAAATAGAAAAATTAGTTTTATGAGTAATTAGAAAGGTATAAGTCACCTCATATCTCAGAGCCAGTTGCACCTTCAAAGAGGTACTGCATTCTGCCTGTGGAATGTGTATCTTTATAAATAAACTCACTTTGACTTATAAAAAAAAAAAGGTATCAGTCAAATAGGTCTACAACTCTAGCTTGTGCTTTCTGATAACTCATAATATCAACTCTGTGTCAACAGTTTCTATGTATCAGAAATTAAAAAAAAAAACAATATATAACTCCATCAGTTCAGTTCAGTTCAATCATTCAGCCGTGTCCGACTCTTTGCGACCCCATGAATCGCAGCATGCCAGGCCTCTCTGTCCATCACCAACTCCTGGAGTTCACCCAGACTCACATCCATCAAGTCAGTGATGCCATCCAGCCATCTCATCCTCTGTCGTCCCCTTCTCCTCCTGCCCCCAATCCCTCCCAGCATCAGAGTCTTTTCCAATGAGTCAACTCTTCACATGAGGTGGCCAAATACTGGAGTTTCAGCTTCAGCATCATTCCCTCCAAAGAAATCCCAGGGCTGATCTCCTTCAGAATGGACTGGTTGGATCTCCTTGCAGTCCAAGGGACTCTCAAGAGTCTTCTCCAACACCACACTTCAAAAGCATCAATTCTTCGGCGCTCAGCCTTCTTCACAGTCCAACTCTCACATCCATACATGATCACTGGAAAAACCATAGCCTTGACTAGATGGACCTTTGTTGGCAAAGTAATGTCTCTGCTTTTCAATATGCTATCTAGGTTGGTCATAACTTTCCTTCCAAGGAGTAAGTGTCTTTTAATTTCATGGCTGCAGTCACCATCTGTAGTGATTTTGGAGCCCAGAAAAATAAAGTCTGACACTGTTTCCCCATCTATTTCCCATGAAGTGATGGGACCGGATGCCATGATCTTTGTTTTCTGAGTGTTGAGCTTTAAGCCAACTTTTTCACTCTCCACTTTCACTTTCATCAAGAGGCTTTTGAGTTCCTCCTCACTTTCTGCCATAAGGGTGGTGTCATCTGCATTTCTGAGGTTATTGATATATGTCCTGGCAATCTTGATTCCAGCTTGTGCTTCTTCCAGCCCAGTGTTTCTCATAATGTACTCTGCATATAAGTTAAATAAACAGGGTGACAATATACAGCCTTGACTGCATGGTTATTGGTTATTTCAAGAATTGTTGTCATTCAATCACTAAACTGTGTCTGACTCTGCAACCCCATGGACTGCAGCATGCTAGGCTCCCTGTCCTTCACTATCTCCCAGAGTTTGCTCAAATTCATGTCCATTTGTGTCAGTGATGTCATCCAACCATCTCATCCTCTCTCACTCCCTTCTCCTCTTGCTTTCCATCTTTCCCAGCACCAGGGTATTTCCAATGAGTTAGCTCACCCATCAGGTAGCCAAAGTACTGGAGTTTCAGCTCTAGCATCAGTTCTTCACAATGAATATTCAGGATTCATTTCCTTTAGGATTGACAGGTTTGATCTGCTTACTGTTCAAGTGATGCTCAAGAGCCTTCTCCAGCATCATAGTTTGAAAGCATCAATTCTGCAGCACTCAGCCTTCTTTATGGTCCAACTCTCACATCTGTACGTGACTACTGGAAAAACCATAGCTTTGACTATAGGGACCTTTGTTGGCAAAGTGATGTCTCTACTTTTTAATACACTGTCTAGGTTTGTCATAGCTTATCTTCCAAGCAGCAAGCATCTTTTAATTTCCTGGCTGCAGTCACCATCTGCAGGGATTTTGGAGCCCAAGAAATAAACCAGTCACACTTTCCACTTTTTCTCTATCTATTGGCCATTAAGTCATGGGACCGGATGCCATGACCTTAGTTTTCTGAATGCTGAGTTTTAAGCCAGGTTTTTCACCCTCTTCTTTCACTTCATCAAGAGGCTCTTTAGTTCCTCTTAGATTTCTGCTATTAGAGTGGCATTATCTACATATCTGAGGCTCTTAATATTTCTCCCTGCAATCATGATTCCAGTTTGTGCTTCATCCAGCCTGGCGTTTTGCATGATATACTCTGCATATAAGTTAAAAAGCAGGGGTGACAATATACAACCTTGAAGTACTCCTTTCCCAATTTGGAACCAGTCTGTTGTTCCATGTCTGGTTCTAACTGTTGCTTCTTGACCTGTATACAGGTTTCTTCAGAGACAGGTAAGGTGGTTTTGTATTACCATCTCTCTAAGAATTTTCTACAGTTTGTTGTGATCCACAACAGTGATCACAGTCAAAGGTTTTAGCATAGTCAATGAAGCAGATGTTTTTTGGAATTCCCTTGCTTTTTCTATGATCCAAGGGTGTTGGCAATTTGATCTCCAGTTCCTCTGCCTTTTCTGAATCCAGCTTCTGAAAGTACATCTGGAAGTTCTCAGTTCACGTACCGTTGAAGCCTATCTTGAAGGATTTTGAACATTACCTTACTAGCATGTGGGGCTTCCTTGATGGCTTGTGAATTTTTAGAGACTACATAATACCCTGTGGTTTACATATTGCACTCAAACTATCCTCACCTCTTATTCATATTTACTATTTTCCTGTCTTTAACTTTGTATTATTTTCATATTTTACCATATTGTTTTATATTCTTGTATTTCTATAAATACAAAACATTAATAGATATAATTTTTTCCAAATAGATTTATTTTGCCCGTATCACAAAAGAGCAATATTTAATCAAACCATACACTGGGGAGAGACATAAACTAACTTGAAGAATGCATCCTCTCAGTAAAGGTACTTTGAAGGCACAGTAACAGCAACAGTCTAAATTGAAGCTGAGTTGTATACGTCCAGAGTTCTAGAAAGAAGGAAGATATATATGATGAATAGCCCCATATAGGATTCACTTAAATGTAAGGAAATTTTCTGACTTTCCGATGACCAGAGTTTCGTCTTTCATCTCTTAAATGCACTAGAAGTTGAGTGAAAGGAAAACAGAAGCAACTGGTCCTTATAGGCATTCTCATCCCAGAACCCTCCTCTGTCAAGTGGGTGATTTAGACCCTAAAGTGTTCCTTTGTTTTCTTTGTCTGAAGTCATTCCCAGATTAGCTTGAGACTTGCGTGCACATGTTTCCCAGCAGTGATTCTGGGCTATCCCATTCACTTCTGACCTGCACCTGCTCTTTTCAAGTGTTGCACCAAGAGTGCCTGAGGCCTAAACAGAGGCGTGCTGGCCCATTCACTGAGACTATTCAGAGAAATGTTAGGGGAGGGGCAGTGGGCGGGATGGTGGCCCTCCACAGAAGAAAGGAAAGTGACCCCTTAAATCAGAAAATGACCTTCTATTTGTCATTGGTTGTCTAAGTAATGTAAGGGAACCACCTCCTCTATAATACGCTTTGTGATACCGTAAATGTTACATGGTCTAAAATGGGGCTTCTGAAAAGATTAGATGAATTATTGGTATTTAAAACTAATCAAGTGACATGCTTAGATATACAGAAAAAAATACAAAATCTATTATATAACTGGCATTCATAAATATTTACTATGTTTGCTCCAAAAATAAAACAATAAGTGTATCTAAGACTTTTCTGCCTGAAAACATATAATGGTATTAAGAGATATGAAGAAGACTTAGGTCTCCCACTATTTAACTGCATTTATTAAAATGGTACTCTGATTCCTTCCAAATCATCAGTTCCAGAGTGGTAGAAGAAAGATTCACACTGATAGTTTACCTAGTAATGTAAAAGTCAGTAGAGATTGAGAAATAAACCATTAGGGATATTTACACATTCATCACTTAGAATAAAGTTTTGATTAGAAAATAGATCATAATTGATACTAGGGACTTTTCCTCCACTAGAGTTTACAGAACTTGTGCTGCAGCTTCTTTTATTGAGATTTTTGGGCCATTGATCTATTCCAAAACAGAAGAATTAGCCCTAAGGCTAAACTATTCCATCCCAAGGATGTTTGTAGGCAAGACAGCCAGCGAGAACACTGACACTCTGAACTAAAAACTACTTCCCATTCAATTATTCATATTCAGCCCTCGTTGGGAAGAGAAAACAATAAGGAGAAATAGAGCAGCAAATACAAGAAGGAAGGAAGAGGATTTATAATAGTTATGCAGGAAAGAAGCATCACAGAAGAAAGGTGATACTGAAACAAGGGATATACACAATGTCCTCAGAAATTCTAATAAAAATAGCATCCTTGGGCTTCATACATTCAAACTAAATTAGTAGTAAATATGTATGAAAAATTCAAAGAAATGCTGAATGAGCCGAGGCTTCCAGAGTAGGAACAAGCACAGTATTTATATTGCTTTCTGTTTTTCACCTGAACTCGACTCTTTCTGCACACGTCATTTTTACATATTTGAAAAACGAAATGATTTACTTAAAACTAAACAAGCCAAAAGCAGCTTCTGGAAAAATTTGCAAGTCTATATGAAATATAGACTTACCATGCATAGCCAAGTGAGTCCTGAAAATATGAAATAAAATATACAGAAAAAGTATATAGCTCCTTTTCAGTTAGAGTATACACTTGAATCTCTCATTTCTCAAGTTTCACTTGACAAAAGCACTAGAAAATTAATGCAGCAATTAAAGAAAAATCAGGGTTGTTGCTGTTGTTTTCAATTTCAATGGTGTGGACTAAATTGTGAAACCCTAATCCTTAATGTGACTGACTGAATTTGGAAATGGGATCTTTGGAAAATAATTCAGGTTAGATGAGATCATGCAGGTAGAGCCTTTATGATGGAATTAAAGGCTTTACAAGAGGAAGAGAGGAATGTTCCCTCCTTGCCATGTGAAGACACAGCAAAAAGGTTGCAAAGCTGGAAGAGGGTTCTTATCGAGAACCAAATCTGCCATCACCTTGATCTTGAACTTCTCAGTCTCTACAACCATGAGGAAAAAAAGTCTGTTGTTTACACCCAATCTATGGTATTTTGTTATAGCAGCCCAAGCAGACTAACACAATTAGTTGTAAAATATTTTGAGAAAAAAAAAAAAAATAGATGACTGACAGTCAAACTGAAAAAAGAAAGAAAGAAAAAATACTGTTGCCCTAGAAAGAATTATACTTTATGGTATGAAATAAATGCTGCATTCAAATACTCAAGATAAAAGAAATGTAAAGTTATTTGTTCAGTTCAGTTCAGTTCAGTCACTCAATCATGTCTGACTCTTTGTGACCCCATGAATCGTAGCATGCCAGGCCTCCCTATCCATCACTAACTCCCAGAGTTCACCCAAACTCGTATGCATCAAGTCCGTGATGCCATCCAGCCATCTCATCCTCTGTTGTCCCCTTCTCCTCCTGCCCCCAATCCCTCCCAGCATCAGGGTGTTTTCCAATGAGTCAACTCTTTGCATGAGATGGCCAAAGTATTGGAGTTTCAGCCTCATAAGTTATTTGTTAGCCTTATATATAAATGATAAAAATGCCTGGCTAGTTGAGGAAGAGATTTTTCATATAACCTGAAATCAGTAAAAGTTAGCATCGAAATCAACAGAAAGTAAGTATATTTCACTACTAAAAAAAAAGGCAAAGATGGACTTGTTTTCAACTGCAAGACACAAGGGAAAATGGGGCATGATGTAAGAACCAATTAATGCATGTAGATGGAACATAAATCACATTAATGCATTGAAATGCTCCTGCATCCTTATCCTCTACTGAAACACTGGGCTTTGCAAATCTTTCTCTTCTGCCTGCATTATTAGCTTCCTCCTCCTTTTCAACATCTACAAAACTTCGCTATTTCTCAAGACAACAAATCAAAGAACTGCCTGCCTGCCCTCTGGATCGCAAGCTCCCTGAGGCACAGAATCACATTTTGTTCAACTTGTCCTTTGCTCTGTTTCCCTTTCCACTCCTGCTGCTACTGCCCAAAGAGCTGGAGAGTGTCTTCTCTCCCACTGCTGGAAAAGGGAAGATAGTTTAGAATGTCAAACTGGAATGGGCAAAAACCTACCATGAGAGGATTATTAAATCTTTGAAGAAAGGCAGAGAAAGATATCACACACACACACACAAAAAAAAAAAAAAAGAAAGAAAGAAAGAAAATTGCAGGCCAGTTCTCACTGATGAACATCGATGCAAAATCCTCAACAAAATACTGGCAAACTGAACCCAACAATACATTAAAAGGATCATACACCATGATCAAGTGAGATTTATCCCAGAGATGCAAGGATTTTTCAATATCCATAAAACAATCAGTGGGATACACCACATCAACAAATTGAAGAATAAAAAACTATATGATCATCTCAATAGATGCCTGAAAAGCTTTTGACAAAATTCAAATCATAAACACCCATTTATATAAAAACTCTACAGAAAATGGGCTGAGTACCCAGTGTGCTGTGCTCAGTTGCTCAGTTCTATCCAGTCTTTGCAGCCCCATGGACTGTAGCCCTCCAGGCTTCTCTGTCCATGGAATTTTCTGGGCAAGAATACTGGAGTGGGTGGCCATTTCTTTTTCCACCAGATATTCCTGACGCAGGGATTGAATGCATGTCTCCTGCATTGGCAGCTGGATCCTTTACCACTGAGCCATGTGGGAAACCCGGAGGGAACATACCTCAACATAATAAAGGCCATGTATAACAAAACAACCCACAGCTAACATCACACTCCACAGTGAAAAGCTGAAAGTATCTCCTCTAAGACCAGGAATAAGAAAAGGATGTCCACTCTCACCACTTTTATTCAACATAGTCTGGAAGCCCTAGCCACGGCAATCAGAGAAATAGAGAAAGGACTTTTCCAAATTTATTTCTTCCAAAGTGCCTATGTGTCCCCCACTGATGTTCATAGTGAGTAAATGAGCAAAAAACCTGATGGTGAAATAATTTTTTGTGTGTAGGACATCTGGTTCAAATGGGCTTTACAAACTGAGATGGGAAACTACTGCTTTTATAATAAAATATATGCTCATTTTCCAAAGAATATTCTTATAAATTCTGGAACACTACAGAAAGATACCACCTATACTGGATATACTTTCTGACTTTTTATTTAAGTTTGTTTTTCATTATATAACATTAACTACATGCTGGCATTTATATTTAGGTTTAGAATTACCAACACATTTAGAAATAAGTGAGCTAAGATTTTTTCAGGCAATTTTGAAATATTTTTGGTTCATGGAATGACTATGTATCCTTGAAATCTTTTGCAAACTCCCCTAGAGACCACTTGCTACCATTAAGTAAGCAGCAGGTTCTGCTTGTTTAAATGGCAATGACCATAGCAATAAACACATTCGGCAAAGGTAAAAAATTTCTATAGTATTGAATATCCCTCTGTTTTAATGAACCAGATTCCCATTTCTTATTTTGTGCTTTATTCTCCAGTGGAAACTTTTATATCAAATGCAACTGTACACGATAAGAAAGAGAAAAAATCATAAGACAATACGTTTGAGATACCCTATGAGACTGAGGGAAGAAATTAGTTCCTGTTTCAAACTACATTTTAACATAATAAAAACCTTTTGAAGCCAAGGGAGTATCCATTGAGAACCAGTATTTAGCAGAAATACACATGCAGGTATGAAGAATGAAATAAAATATACTACTACACCTATTCAAAGCCTCTAAATCCACTACTGTTTCAGTGTAAAAACATACTATGTTAACTGGGCTTTTAACAATGAATTTAAAATTATTATAAAGCAATTAGATTAGTACCCTCTACACACACACATACAGTTTATAAAGTGAAAGTAACTTAAAAGTATTTATCAGGTGGTTAAAGATTAATGTGGCAATTAATTATTACACTTGAAGATATTTCTTTGAAAAAATATATCATTTGCAATGGCCACATGTCTTTTATAAATCATTAAATGCCCCTACTATGAGGGCTAGTATAGGAATCCACAGTGAGCCCTTCCCCAGACTTTTTTTTTTTTTGTATAATAAACAACCATAAGAAGTAATACTAATGAAGAACAAAATTTTTTGTGAAATAACCCTTGGATACAAGCATATAAGCACTCTCATCCTTCAAATTTTAAATCATTCTTTGTTCCAATCTATTAGCATGAGTTCATGTGCCCAGCATGCAGTGAGGCCAAATACACCAAAACTTTGGAGTTTGGCGCAGAGAAAGATTTACTTCAGGGCCATTCAAGGAGACTAGCAAGCAACCTCCCCCTCAACACCAAATAAAAAAGCTGAAGAAGTTCTTTTTAGACTTGGGTGATTATTTCCTTCCCCATTTTAGGGAAGTTTTCAACTATTATCTCCTCAAGTATTTTCTCATGGTCTTTCTTTTTGTCTTCTTCTTCTGGGACCCCTATGATTCGAATGTTGTAGCGTTTAATATTGTCCTGGAGGTCTCTGAGATTGTCCTCATTTCTTTTAATTCGTTTTTCTTTTATCCTCTCTGATTCATTTATTTCTACCATTCTATCTTCTAATTCACTAATCCTATCTTCTGCCTCTGTTATTCTACTATTTGTTGCCTCCAGAGTGTTTTTAATTTCACTTATTGCATTATTCATTATATATTGACTCTTTTTTATTTCTTCTAGGTCCTTGTTAAACCTTTCTTGCATCTTCTCAATCCTTGCCTCCAGGCTATTTATCTGTGATTCCATTTTAATTTCAAGATTTTGGATCAATTTCACTATCATTATTCGGAATTCTTTATCAGGTAGATTCCCTATCTCTTCCTCTTTTGTTTGGTTTGGTGGGCATTTATCCTGTTCCTTTATCTGCTGGCTATTCCTCTGTCTCTTCATCTTGTTTAAATTGCTGAGTTTGGGGTGTCCTTTCTGTATTCTGGCAGTTTGTGGAGTTCTCTTTATTGTGGCGTTTCCTCGCTGTGTGTGGGTTGGTACAGGTGGCTTGTCAAGGTTTCCTGGTTAGGGAAGCTTGTGTTGATGTTCTGGTGGATGGAGCTGTATTTCTTCTCTCTGGAGTGTAATGAAATGTCCAGTAATGAGTTATGAGATGTCTATGGTTTTGGGGTGACTTTGGGCAGCCTGTATCTTGAAGCTCAGGGCTGTGTTCCTTTGTTGCTGGAGAATTTGCTTGGTATGTCTTTCCCTGGAACTTGTTGGCCCTTGTGTGGTGCTTGGTTTCAGTGTCGGTATGGAGGCGTTTGATGAGCTCCTGTCAATTAATGTTCCTTGGAGTCAGGAGTTCCCTGGAGTCAGGGATTGGACTTAAGCCTCCTACTTCCAGTTATCGGTCTTAATTTTACAGTAGTTTCAAAACTTCTCCTTCTATACAGCACCACTGATAAAACATCTACGTTAAAGATGAGAAGTTTCTCTACTGTGAGGGTCACTCAGAGAGGTTCACAGCGTTACATGGAGAAGAGAAGAGGGAGGAGGGAGTTAGAGGTGACCCAAATGAGATGAGGTGGAATCAATAGTGGAGAGAGTGGGCTAGCCAGTAGTCACTTCCTTATGTGCACTCCACAACTGGACCACTCAGAGATGTTCACGGAGTTATACAGGGAAGAGAAGAAGGAGGAAGGAGACAGAGGTGGCCAGAAGGATAAAAGGGGGAAATGAAAAGGCGGGAGACAGATCCAGCCAGTAATCAGTTCCTTAAGTGTTCTCCACCGTCTGGAACACACAGAAATTCACAGAGTTGGGTAGAGTAGAGAGGGGTTAGGGAGGAGATACAGGTGACCTGGTGGAGAAAATGGAGAGTCCAAAGGGAGAGAGAGCAGTCAAGCCAGTAATCTCGTACACTAGTGAAAAATGGGTCCTGAAGATTGGGTTCTTAAAGGTACAAAATTGGTAACAAATACATAAAAACAAAAATTAGAAATCTAGAGTAGAGTTTGGAATTTCAAAAATGCGATGTTAATGAAAAGGAGAAGGAAAAGAAAGAGAGAAAAAACGAACAAAGAAAAACAAACAAGGTCGTGAAAGTAATAAAGAAACTACAGGTACAAAATTGATAACTAATACCAAACAGCAAAAATTAAAAATCTAGAGTAGAGTTTGGGATTTCAAAAATACAACGTTAAAAAAAAAAAAAAAAAAAGAAGAAGAAGAAGAAAAATAAAGAGAGAAAACAAACAAACCAACAAAAACAATGTCGCAAAAATTATAAAGAAAATACAGGTACAAAATTGATATCAAATACCAAAAAGCATAAATTAAAAATCTTGAGTAGAGTTTGGAATTGCAGATATACGATGTTATATAAAAGAAGAGAAAGAAACAGAGGAAAAAAAAAAGTCACAGCAATTATGAAAAAAACTATAGGTACAAAATTGATAACATATATCAAAAGGCTAAAATTAAAAATCTAGAGTAGAGTTTGGAATTTCAAAAATGCAATGTTAAAGAAAAGAAGAAAAAGAAGAAAAAAAAAAAAAAAAAAACCATGGTCAAAAAATTATAAAATATATATATGAAGTTTGCTGAAGAAGAAAAAAAAAATAGGGTCTTTTTTTTTTTTTTTTTGCAAAGTAATAGTTATAAAAGTGAAAATTAAAGGACAATAGAGGACTTAAAAAAAAAATTTTTTTTTTTTAATTAAAAAAAAAAAAGAAAGAAAGAAAGATTGATCGTAAAAATAGTAAAAATATATCTAGGTCTTTCTCTGGTTTTGTTGTGAGTATTGTGGGTTCAGTTCATTTTTGGCAGTTCCTTAGTCCGACTTATATTTCTCAAGATCTATAGGCCCCTTCCTATGTAATCCGTAGTAACCACAGGGTTTTAATCTATGGCCTGTAGCTTCCAAGGCGTTTCCCTCTGTTATAGCTTCTTCTGTTTGCTGGTCTCTTCAGTGTCTGGTTCCCGCCCTGACACAAAGGGGACGGTGGAGGACCCTATTTTTTTTTTTTTTTTTTAATTTAGGCTCACTTGTTCAGCTGCGCTGTGGGGAGGGAGGGAGGGATGCTGCAAACAGATAACACTGGCGTGCGCTCGAAGTGCCTCGGCCACACTGGGTCTGCCCCCGCTCACGGCGCGTGTAACCTCCCTGCCCACACTGCTTGGGCTCTAGGTTGTTCCGCCGGGAACAATCAGAGGCCGGCCCTGGACTGAGCTCCCAGGTCCAAGCCGCTCAGGTTCAGGTTCGATGCACGATACTGGATGCTTGGGGCTGGTGCACTGGGACGACCCAGAGGGATGGAATGGGGAGGGAGGAGGGAGGAGGGTTCAGGATGGGGAACACATGTAAACCTGTGGCGGATTCATTTTGATATTTGGCAAATCTAATACAGTTATGTAAAGTTTAAAAATAAAATAAAATTAAAAAAAAAAAAAAAAAAAAAGAAGTTCTTTTTAAAAAAAAAAAAAAAAGAAAAAGGAGGACTAAAAAGTCCTGAGTTCCCAAAGAGTTTTGGTAAAGTATTTTTAAAGCCAGATGAGGGAAATGGGTCTCAGAGTTAAGCAATCAGTTCATGTACAATTCTCTGACTGGCTGATGGTGCAGTAATAGAATGGAGTCACAGGAGTTGACATTATCAGCCCTTAGGCTTTGGAAAGCCTGGAAGTATGGTCACCAAAATTTGGTGGGAGGGGTTTCATATCTGTAAAACAACTCATGAAATGTGCCTCAAATACCGCTATCTAGGTAGGTACTTCAGAGGCACTAAAGCAGAGGATATGGCGGAAGCCTCATAGGGTCCTGCTCAGTAACACATCCCACCTTAAACAGCATTTTCTGGAACATTATCCTCTTTGTGAAACTGAAGATCAATGCTAGATCAATGAAGACCAGATCTGAGTAAAAAACACACATTTTTAGTAATATTGTTAGTTTGTTCTGCACTGCCAAATTTAATTAATGTCTCTACAAATTCACAAATGTTTTCTCATGCTCAGAAGTGCAGAGGATGGCAAATCTCATTTATGAAGTTACAATGTATTGATACAATGATCCAACAATGAAAATTACCATGAAAATATTAGTTTTCACATTGCAAATGAAATTTTCTGAGCTATGAATTAAATTTTCTGAACTATTTAGATAATCAAGAGTAAAAATTTTAATCAAAACCTGACTTTCCCATAATATATCACATATGATTCATTGCAAAATACCTGAGAACACAGTATGAATGCTTTTGCTCTTTTCTTAGCTAAATGCAAATAAGTAGCAAAGAAAATTAAAATACATTAGAATACCATAAAGCAGAGTTATCTTCCCTTTACAGGAAAACAGAAAAGTATTGATTTTCTGCCTACATATTCACTTTCAGTCTATGAATTAGCAAATATTCTAGAAGTTTCATTATACCATGTTAGGTAGTTAGAATAGGAAAAAGGAGTCCAAAATGGCAGTGGCTAAAAGACAAAGTAAGAAAATAGCCCACATAAATAGAACAAAGGAAGGTCCGAGGACCTAAGTGAGAACCTGAGGTGAAACAGCCCCCCATGGCTAGCCCAATTTACACAGGGCAGGACCAGGGGGAGGAGAAAAACATGTAAAAAGAGGAGCCAAAATTGAGCCTGGGGCCTCTCTTCTCTTCATGTCTTTTGGGTCGGCCCGCCCTCATGCCTCGAGGATGTATTTTCCTTTGCTTGTCAAATAAAACTAAGCTGTAACACTCTTCCTTGCTGCTGCTGCTGCTAAGTCACTTCAGCTGTGTCCGACTCTGCGACCCCATAGATGGCAGCCCACCAGGCTCCCCTGTCCCTGGGATTCTCCAGGCAAGAACACTGGAGTGGGTTGCCATTTCCTTCTCCAATGCATGAGAGTGAAAAGTAAAAGTGAAGTCGCTCAGTCGTGTCTGACTCTTAGCGACCCCATGGACTGCAGCCCACCAGGCTCCTCCGTCCATGGGATTTTCCAGGCAAGAACACTGGAGTGGGTTGCCATTTCCTTCTCCAATGCATGAGAGTGAAAAGTAAAAGTGAAGTCGCTCAGTCGTGTCTGACTCTTGGCGACCCCATGGACTGCAGCCCACCAGGCTCCTCCATCCATGGGAGTTTCCAGGCAAGAGTACTGGAGGGGGTTGCCATTGCCTTCTCCAAACATTTTTCCGTCTGTTGCCTCAAATTTTTGCTGCGGCGAGACAGACAGGAAATTTACACACTCCCCTGACATATATGGTGCCGTTTCTCAGATTTAACCTGGCTGAAACAACCTCAGCTTGGCCACTGCGAGGTGGAGGCCAAGCACAGCAGAAGACCAACTTGGCCAAAGTTCCTACAGTGGAAGCCAAACATGAAGAAAACTCAGCGCGGTGGAAGTGACAAGAAGCCCAGCATGCAAGAACTCAGCAAAAACAAACTCAGCAGAAAGCTCATGCAGCTCAGTATCAGATTCCAGAAGACCTCCAGCTGGAGTAGGAAATCCTCCCTCCTATGGCTGGAAGGACATATGGCTAACAAAATCTTAATTTCTTTACAATCTCTCATTTCTTGTTTCCTCGAATCCCCTGGGAACAGGCGAGTGGCAGTGGGTGCCCCAGGGTGTCCTGAGGGCTCTACTACCTGCTGTGCCTTAGTAGCTGTTGCCAAGGTGTGGGAGTTCTTCCTTCCTTCATCTTCTTTGTGCCAAGGATCAGGCCAATGAAAACTGTGAGCACAGGTCAGGTATTCAGCAGATTTTCCGGCAGGTTATGAAGGGGATTCCTCAGCACATTTTTCCTACTGCTTTTTCCTCCCTCCTTTCAGCTCCTCTCTCCATCTATGCCACTGTTTGACTGGGCAGGTCATCAGCTTCCCATTTCTGAAAGTTGTGTTTGAAACCGTTTACCTAAGATTGGGACTCAAACCCTCATGGCAGGGACTCTGTAATATGCTTAGTCACTCATTCATGTTCAACTGGGATTTGAGCCCTGCCGAAACCCACAGTGCCTGGTTTCAGGACCTAATCAACCTCAGGTTTTGATGTCTCATTGAAAAAGCTCAGTGAGAAACAGAGCAATAGGTAGGAGGTAGATTTGTTCAGATTTAGGGAGAAGCACACTCCACAGGGTGTGGGTCATCACAGAGGGCAAGTGCAGAGGCCATGGAATGTAGTTGCTAGTTTTCCTGAACTGGGTGATTTCATATGCTAATGAGTTGGAGGATCATTCCAACAATTGGGGAACCACCCACTCCTCAGACTTTTGACAGTACCTTGGAACTGTCCTGACACCTCTAGGTGTGTCATTTAGCTTATAGATTGAGGATCAAGATTTAGTTGAATTTGACTTGTCTTCTTAGACCCATGTGATTTTAATCAGTTTATGTTATGCACTTGGGCTATGTCATTCTTTCAAAAGTTGTGACCCGCCCCCTTCCCTCCTGTTCCATGCTCTTTTCCTGAGCCCCGTCTGGGCCAACAATGTTGCCTCTACAATCTTCTGGAGGGACAACCAGAAAACAGCTGGCCCTTGGGAAGGAAATACTGTATAATATTCAATCCCTCTAGATATTCAGGCCTTCATTTTCCATGTTTCCTACAACATGTGCAACAACAGCATCTCAGTGAACCCGCTAGGTCTGGTGATAGGCACACAATGCCTGCTAGAACTCCATCTGTTGCTGGCATCCCTTCAAGGGCAAATAGGATTCCAGGGGTAATGATGGCCACTTTGGGAGTTAGCCCTGCAGGCCGTTTGGGCCCAAACCCTTACCACCCTTCTCCTAAAGTTACAAACATACCCCTGGATCAAATCTCCACTCCATTTTTATGGAACATCCGGTCTGTTGCCTCTTATCAATTTGTTCTTAAGCCACTTACTAACTCCTACAACCAGGACCCTGCCCCCTTGTAGGCAACATTGCTCCACACCACCTATTATTAAAATATTCCTAATGCCCCTAACAGAACCAAATCACCCACTCCTTTGTCATTACTTCTGTTATTACCTAAAGTGGGTCTATGACAATGAAATGTTTACCACTGAAAATACCCTAAGCTGTTCTTATGAAAGACTAGGGGAGGAAGTCAGTGACTTACATTCCCTCAAAGCAATAAGAGGATAAGACTTATGGGTGTTTGACCAGGTTCCAAGTCTCAGGGCACAGACATGGATTGTTTTACATCAAGTTATCTATTCACATCTGCAGTGGATGTGACACTGTACAGGAGACAGGGATCAAGACCATCACCATGGAAAAGAAATGCAAAAAAGCAAAATGGCTGTCTGGGGAGGCCTTACAAATAGCTGTGAAAAGAAGAGAAGCGAAAAGCAAAGGAGGAAAGGAAAGATATAAGCATCTGAATGCAGAGTTCCAAAGAATAGCGAGAAGAGATAAGAAAGCCTTCCTCAGCGATCAAGGCAAAGAAATAGAGGAAAACAACAGAATGGGAAAGACTAGAGATCTCTTCAAGAAAATGAGAGACACCAATGGAACATTTCATGCAAAGATGGGCTTGATAAAGGACAGAAATGGTATGGACCTAACAGAAGCAGAAAATATTAAGAAGAGGTGGCAAGAATACACAGAAGAACTGTACAAAAAAGATCTTCACGACCCAGATAATCATGATGCTATGATCACTGACCTAGAGCCAGACATCCTGGAATGTGAAGTCAAGTGGGCCTTAGAAAGCATCACTACGAACAAAGCTAGTGGAGTTGATGGAATTCCAGTTGAGCTATTTCAAGTCCTGAAAGATGATGCTGTGAAAGTGCTGCACTCAATCAATATGCCAGCAAATATGGAAAACTCAGCAGTGGCCACAGGACTAGAAAAGGTCAGTTTTCATTCCAATCCCAAAGAAAGGCAATGCCAAAGAATGCTCAAACTACCACACAATTGCACTCATCTCACACGCTAGTAAAGTAATGCTCAAAATTCTCCAAGCCAGGCTTCAGCAATACATGAACCGTGAACTTCCAGATCTTCAAGCTGGTTTTAGAAAAGGCAGAGAAACCAGAGATCAAATTGCCAACATCTACTGGATCATCGAAAAAGCAAGAGAGTTCCAGAAAAACATCTATTTCTGCTTTATTGACTATGCCAAAGCCTTTGACTGTGTGGATCACAATAAACTGTGGAAAATTCTTCAAGAGATGGGAATACCAGAGCACCTGACCTGCCTCTTGAGAAAAATGTATGCAGGTCAGGAAGCAACAGTTAGAACTGGACAGGGAACAACAGACTGGTTCCAAATAGGAAAAGGAGTATGTCAAGGCTGTATATTGTCACCCTGCTTATTTAACTTCTATGCAGAGTACATCATGAAAAACACTGGACTGGAAGAACACAAGCTGGAATCAAGATTGCTGGGAGAAATATCAATAACCTCAGATATGCAGATGACACCACCCTTATGGCAGAAAGTGAAGAGGAACTCAAAAGCCTCTTGATGAAAGTGAAAGTGGAGAGTGAAAAAGTTGGCTTAAAGCTCAACACTCAGAAAACAAAGATCATGGCATCCGGTCCCATCACTTCATGGGAAATAGATGGGGAAACAGTGTCAGACTTTATTTTGGGGGGCTCCAAAATCACTGCAGATGGTGACTGCAGCCATGAAATTAAAAGACGCTTACTCTTTGGAAGGACAGTTATGAACAACCCAGATAGCATATTGAAAAGCAGAGACATTACTTTGCCAACAAAGGTCCATTAGTCAAGGCTATGGTTTTTCCTGTGGTCATGTATGGATGTGAGAGTTGGACTGTGAAGAAGGCTGAGTGCTGAAGAATTGATGCTTTTGAAGTGTGGTGTTGGAGAAGACTCTTGAGAGTCCCTTGGACTGCAAGGAGATCCAACCAGTCCATTCTGAAGGAGATCAGGCCTAGGTGTTCTTTGGAAGGAATGATGCTAAAGCTGAATTTCCAGTACTTTGGCCACTTCATGTGAAGAGTTGACTCATTGGAAAAGACTCTGATGCTGGGAGGGATTGGGGGCAGAAGAAGGGGATGACAGAGGATGAGATGGCTGGATGGCATCACTGACTCGATGGACATTAGTCTGGGTGAAGTCCGGGAGTTGGTGATGGACAGGGAGGCCTGGCGTGCTGAGATTCATGGGGTTGCAAAGAGTCGGACATGACTGAGCGACTGAACTGAACTGAACTGAACTCCTACCCAGCACTGGTCACACTGGAGACCTTGGGGATGCCCAACTCCAGTCTGGAAGTCCCAGGAGGTCAACATGCCTCGACCTGCCCAGGGACCCAATTCTCAGGAGGCTGACCTGCCTCGATCTGCCCAGGGAGTCGATCTTTAGGAGACTGTCACACCTCAGCCTGCCTGTGAATCTGCACCCTGACCCAGGAATGCTTGGCTCTCAGGTTGCAACACTATTGGGTAGAACAAGCTTCAGACAGACTCACCCCTAAGGAGTCCACCCATAAAAACAGAAGGACTATTAGTTGTTTTTTTTTTTTTTTCTTTCCTCCCTGTCATCACTGTCTTTCACATGGTAAATAACCAATCCATTTCCAGACAGACACCTTTGAGATGCATCCTTGATAACTGGAAGTGTTTGATCCTCTAACTCTAAAGGAGAAGTCGCTTAAAATTCTTTTGTACCACTGCATGGCCAAGGGTACCCTCTGGCTGACAAGGAACACTGGCCTGAGGATGGGAATTTAAATTACAATACAATCCTGCAGCTAGAATTATTCTGCAAAAGACAAGGGAATGGACAGAGACACCCTGTGTTCAAATTTTCTTCTGGCTAAGAGATATGCAGGAACTCTGTCTTAAGTATGGGTTTGTTATATGCCCTAAAAGTGAGCCTACTAGGCAAATGGTATTAGGCACAGACAACCAAGAGAAGGAAGCCCCCCATGAAGGCTCACTTCCCATGGCTCCCGAGTTGCCTGGTGCTCCTTCCTTGTATCCAAATGTGCCTCCATATCTGGGAGCACCCCCTCCACAAAAGCCAACTCAAATTTGTCCGTTAGTTGAAACTGGGGGAGAATTCAGACCAACCCGGGTCCTTAAGCCTTTCTCCCTCTTAGAACTAAAGACCTGGGAAGCTATATGGATGACCCAGGCAAATATATAGATACATTTCAACACATTACCTTGGCCTTTGACTTGACTTGGAAAGACATCATGGTCATATTTAGTCAAACTTTATCTGACCCTGAGCATGCTAGTGTCTTAAAGGAAGCCAGAAGGTATGCTACAGGGCCTCACATGTCAAGCGATAAACACCCAGTAGGAAAAACTGCGGACCCCTCCTTAGATCCTAATTGGAATTATAATGACCCTGAGCACATCTGGGAAAGGGATCATCTTCTGATCTGTGTAAAGGACTATAAGCAGCCTAGCAAAAAGTAATAAGCTATGCCCGGGTCTCAGCAATAACTCAGGAGCCCAACGAGAACCCCATTACCTTTCTGGAAAGGCTAAAAGAGGCCCTCCAAAAGTTTACCAATCTGGACTTAGACTCTTATAAGGGATAGGTGATTTTAAAGAATAAATTCCTGTCCCAATGTGAATCAGACATCAGGATAAAGTTACAACAGCTATAGCAGCAGGATCCTGCTGCCTGTTTAAATGAGATGTCCAGACAGCAACCAATACCTTTTATAACAAAGAACAGGAGAGGGAGGCCAAGGCCCAGGAAAGGGAGAGAAGGAAAGAGACAAGGCATGCCCAGATGCTGGTTGCCCTCCAGGGAAGCCGTATGGCAAACCCCGGGTCCTTGAACAACAAGGCATGAGGCAAATGTCTAATCTGTGGACAGGTGGGACATTGGGCCAAAGAGTGTCTAAACCGTGACAGGTTTCCTAAAACGGCTTGCTACAAAGGCCATTAATTGGGACACTGGGCGGCACTCTGCCCTGGGGACCCAAGAGTCTCAAGGTCAAGCGCCAAGCCTTCCCTCAACAATGGTTCAAGAGGACTGAAGCGGCCCACTCCAGCCAGCCCACCTGTCACAAATAACCATCACGGGGCTGGAGCCAAGGGTGCAACTGGATGTGGCAGGTAGGTCTGAGAATTTCTTGGTTGACACAGGAGCTACCTACTCTGTCCTGACCTCCTACTCTGGAGCCTTCTCCTCCCAACCTGTACTTTGGGTGCTACAAGGAAAACAATTACAAAAAGATTCACCCAAGCACTTCTTTGTTGCTGGGATGGACAAATCTTTTCCCACCAGTTTCTGGTGGCCCCTGAGAGTCCTATTCCTTCATTGGGAAGAGATCTTTCCCAGCCTTCAAAATCCTGCAGCTATTACGGTCCTGATAGACGATGTGTGAAAACTCTTTTGGGGGCAAAATAACTATTTTTACCAGCCACCAAGTGAAACAACTCCTGAATGGGAGAGGCCATTTATGGATGTCTGATCAGAGAATCCTCAGGTATCAAATAGTACTGATGGAAAATCCAGGCCTACAAAACAAGAAAACTACAGGCCAATATTAGTGATGAACACAGAGGCAAAAATCCTTAACAAAATTCTAGCAAACAGAATCCAACAACACATTAAAGAGATCATACATCATGACCAAGTAGGCTTTATCCCAAGGATGCAAGGATTCTTCAATATTCGCAAATCAATGTGATATACCACATTAATAAACTGAAAGACAAAAACCATATGATTATCTCAATAGATGCAGAGAAAGCCTTTGACAAAATTCAACATCCATTTATGATAAAAACCCTCCAGAAAGCAGGCATAGAAGGAACATACCTCAACATAAAAAAAGCCATATATGACAAACCCACAGCAAACATTATCCTCAATGGTGAAATACTGAAAATATTTCCCCTAAAGTCAGGAACAAGACAAGGGCGCCCACTCTCACCACTACTATTCAACCTAGTTTTGGAAGTTTAAGCCACAGCAAAAAGAAAAGAAAAAGAAAAAGAAACCAGATTGGAAAAGAAGAGGTAAAACTCTCACTGTTTGCAGATGACATGATCCTCTACATAGAAAACCCTAAAGACATCACCAGAAAATTACTAGAGCTAATCAATGAACATAGTAAAGATGCAGGATATAAAAGTAACACAAAGAAATCCCTTGCATTCGTATACACTAACAATGAGAAAACAGAAAGAGAAATTAAGGAAACTACTCCATTCACCACTGCAATGAAAAGAATAAAATACTTAGGAATAAATCTACCTCAAGAAATAAAAGACCTATATATAGAAAACTATAAAACACTGGTGAAAGAAATCAAAGAGGACACTAATAGATGGAGAAATATACCATGTTCATGGATCAGAAGAATCAATATAGTGAAAATGAGTATACTACCCAAAGCAATCTATAGATTCAATGCAATTTCTATGAAGCTACCAATGGTATTTTTCACAGAACTAGAACAAATAATTTCACAATTTGTACGGAAATACAAAAAGCCTCAAATAACCAAAGCAATCTCGAGAAAGAAGAATGGAACTGGAGGAGTCAACCTACCTGACTTCAGGCTCTACTACAAAGCTATAGTCATCAAGACAGTATGGTACTGGCACAAAGACAGAAATATAGATCAATGGCATAAAATAGAAAGCCCAGAGATAAATCCACACACCTATGGACACCTTATCTTTGACAAAGGAGGCAAGAATATACAATGGAGAAAAGACAATCTCTATAACAAGTGGTGCTGGGAAAACTGGTCAACCACTTGTAAAAGAATGAATCTAGAACACTTTCTAACACCATACACAAAAATAAACTCAAAATGGATTAAAGATCTAAACGTAAGACCAGAAACTATAAAACTCTTAGAGGAAAACATAGGCAAAACACTCTATGACATAAAACACAGCAGGATCCTCCATGACCCACCTCCCAGAGAAATGGAAATAAAAGCAAAAATAAACAAATAAGACCTAATTAAACTTAAAAGCTTTTGCACAATGAAGGAAACTATAACCAAGGTGAAAAGATAGCCTTCAGAATGGGAGAAAATATTAGCAAATGAAGCAACTGACAAAGAATTAATCTCAAAAATATACAAGCAACTCCTGCAGCTCAATTCCAGAAAAATAAACGACCCAATCAAAATATGGGCCAAAGAACTAAACAGACATTTCTCCAAAGAAGACATACAGATGGCTAACAAACACATGAAAAGATGCTCAACATCACTCATTATCAGAGAAATGCAAATCAAAATCACAATGAGGTACCATCTCATGCCAGTCAGAATGGCTGCTGTCAAAAAGTCTACAAACAATAAATGCTGGAGAGGGTGTGGAGAAAAGGGAACACTCTTACACTGTTGGTAGGAATGCAAACTAGTACAGCCATTATGGAAAACAGTGTGGAGATTCCTTAAAAAACTGGACATAGAACTGCTATATGACCCAGCAATCCCACTGCTGGGCATACACACTGAGGAAACCAGAATTGAAAGAGCCATGGGTACCCCAATGTTCATTGCAGCACTGTTTACAATAGCTAGGACATGGAAACAACCTAGATGTTCATTGGCAGATGAATGGATAAGAAAGCTGGGGTACATATACACAATGGAATATTACTCAGCTATTAAAAAGAATGCATTTGAATCAATTCTAATGAGGTATTATACAGAGTGAAGTAAGTCAGAAAGAAAAAACCAACACAGTATATTAATGCATATATACAGAATTTAGAAAGATGATAACGATGACCCTATATGCAAGATAGCGAAAGAGACACAGATGTAAAGAACAGACTTTTGGACTTTCTGGGAGAAGGCTAGGGTGGGATGATTTGAGCGAATAGCATTAAAACATGTATATTACCATATGTGAAACAGATCGCCAGTCCAGGTTCGATGCATGAGACAGTGTGCTCAGGGCCAGTGCACTGGGATGACCCTGAGGGATGAGATAGGGAGGAAGGTGGAAGGGGAGTTCAGGGTGGGGGACACATGTATACCCATGGCTGATTCATGTCAATGTATGGCAAAAACCACTACAATATTAAGTAATTAGCCTCCAGTTAAAATAAATTAATTAATTTTTTTTAAAAAAGAAAAGAAAAGAAAATCAAGGCCTGACTATATCCCCTTGTGAGGTTCTTAACCCAGCTACCCTCCTGCCTACCTGAGGTCTCTCTCCCCTTTCACGTTTGCCTAGAAACTTTGGACCACTGAGCAAAACCCCAAGAGGGATTGTCAGAAGATCCTCTGACCAATTCTGAGGAAATATGGTACACTGATGGAAGCAGCTTTGTCTTGGATGGAAAAATAAGGGCCAGATATGCAGTAGTCTCCAACTTTGAGACCACAGAGACTAAGCCGCTGCCACCAGGTACTTCAGCCCAATTAGCTGAGCTCATAGCCCTGACTCAACCTTTAGAGCTGGGAAAAGGAAAAAGAGTAGCCATTTGCACTGACTCCAAGCCTGCCTTTCTGGTGCTACATGCACATGCCACTATTTGGAAATAAAGAGGCCACTTGACCACATCCTTAGGGTCTTGGAGGCAGTCCATCTGCCCACCAAGGTTTCAGTCTCCCATTGTAAAGTACACCAAAAAGGGAGCATGAGGAAGTGGAACGAAGGAACTAAACTGCCAATTAGGTAGCTAAGAGAGCAGCATTACAGAACAATGACCTAATAAGGATTGCCACCTTACTTCCACAGACTAATTTGCCAGAAACGCCATCATATACTGAAGGTAAGACTCTTAAATCTAAGAGTGAGGACTTTCAAGAAGATCTTATGGGGTGGTTCCAAAAGGAGGGACTCCTTTTTCTGCCTGGGAACCTCCAACAGAAGTTGGTTAACTCCTTACATGCCACCACTCATTTAGGGGAAAAGGCCCTCCAAAGATTACTAAAAAGGTCCTTCAGAGGAACAGGCCTCCTAACAACTATAAGGCAGCCAGTCTCCCCCATCTCACTTGCCAGTTAAACAACCCCCAAATAGCTCAAAGACCCCAGACGGCCCATCCCATCCAACAACGTGGGACCTACCCAGGAGAGGACTGGCAGATGGACTTCACCAGATGCCAGTTTCTCAAGGGTATAAATACCTATTAGTCATGACAGATACATTCACAGGATGGATTGAAGACTTTCCCAGACTGAGAAGGCTGAGGAGGTAGTTAAAAAAAACTGCTCCATGAAATCATTCTGAGATTTGGTCTGCCCAAGTCATTACAAAGTGACAATGGGACATCATTTACTTCTAAGGTCACTCAAGGGGTCTCTAAAACATTTGGGCATTATTTATTATCTACAATGTGCCTGCAGGCCTCAGTCTTCAGAAAAAGTAGAAAGAGCCAACCGATTCTTAAAATCAGTGATAAAAAATAATAACACAGGAGACCTCTCTCAAATGGAAGAAGGCTTTACCAATAGCTCTCCTCCACACCATACTGCCCCTAAGGAACACGTTGGTCTTAGTCCTTATGAGATGCTATATGGGAGACCTTTTGTTTATGTCAGTGACCTCTTCCTAGATCCAGAGGCTCAGACCCTCCAGTCTTAGGCCATGGCTATTGGGCAATTCCAACAAGATATATGCTTGCTGGGTGTCAACCAGCACACAAAAGATTCTGAAGAGTCACCACTATATGCTCCAGGAACTCAAGTCCTAATTAAAGTCTGGAAAGATGGGTCCCCAAAGGCTCAACTCCAGCCCACATGGAAGGGCACCTACCCTGTAATACTTTCTATCCCCACAGTAGTCAAGGTACCAGGATACGACTCCTATTTTCACTACTCATGAGTCAAGCTTTGGAAGAAAACAGAAGAGGACACTCAATCCACCTGTGAGCCCCTGGGAGCTATTAGATACCTATTCTGGACTACAGATGAGTATCATTCTAATGAACACTCCCAAAATTAAGTTTCTGGGGATAAGACTTCTCAGGACAGCTCTAACGAGCTAACACAGTTTGGCAGGGATTGTACTCCTAAATAGACAGGAGACAGATCTTCTGATCCCTGAACAAGGAGGGACTTGAGCCATCTTGAATGAGACGTGTTGTTTCTGGGTAAATACCTTCCAGCTAAGTTAAAGAAAGTCTCACAGTCCTCAAGAAAAACATTCCAAAGCCTACAGGACCTCAAAGAACAAGCTGGAGAGTCCTCAGGGTGGCTACAATATCTCTTTCTGGGATCCTTCTCCTGGCGAGCGGGAATTTGGAGTTGGCTAATGCTTACTACTACTCTTCTGTGTTTTTCATGGACTTCCCTGGTAGCTCAGACGGTAAAGCGTCTGCCTACAATGCGGGAGACCCGGGTTCGATCCCTGGGTCAGGATGATCCCCTGGAGAAGAAAACGGCAACCCACTCCAGTATTCATGCCTGGAAAATCCCATGGACCAAGGAGCCTGGTGGGCTACAATCCATGGGGTCGCCAAGAGTCGGACACGACTGAGCGACTTCTGTGTGTGTAATGCCCCTACTAACCCTTGTTTATCACCATATTGATGCTGCTTATGACTGCTCCATGTATTATCAATTGTCTAACCTGTTTTGTCTCTGCCCAGGTCAACAAACTACAACATGCAGTGCCAGTTCAACAAGGATATATAAAACTACAGCCAACCACAGAAAATATCACTCACCCTTAGATGAACACCACAATGAGGACTCTGAGGCTTGAGACTAGCAAGAGAGGGAGGCCCAATGCCCCTTGCCATCCCAGTTCTGCAGGAAGTAGCCAGAGAGACCTCGACACCCCTATTCCCAAAGAATCAGGCCTCCCATCTCCTGAAGGGGAAATGTTAGGTAGTTAGAATAGGAAAAAGGAATCCAAAATGGTGGTGGCTAAAAGATAAAGAAAGAGAAAAGCCCGTGAAAATAGAACAAAGGAAGGTCCGAGGACCTGAGTGAGAACCTCAGGTGAAACAAACAGCCCCCCTGGCTAGCCCAATTTACACAGGGCAGGCTCAGGGGGAGGAGAAAAAACATGTAAAAAGAGGAGCCAAAATTGAGCCTGGGGCTTCTCTTCTCTTCATGTCTTTTGGGTCAGCCCGCCCTCATGCCTCGATTTTCCTTTGCTTGCCAAATACAACTGAGCTGTAACACTTGTCCATCCATGGCTTCAAATTTTTGCTGCGGCGAGACAGAACCAAGGAAATTAGAAACTCCCCTGACAACCTGATATTCAAAAAAGCAGGTTATGTTTTGGCTTTGTGTTGGCTTACTTTATTAGTGGCTAGGTGGAGGTGTGATGAGCTCTTAAAGAACAGATTAGAATTCTAGATGCTCCAGCCACCACAGTACTCTGTTCTGAGAGCAAAATTCACAGAACTGTGAAAATCAGTTCAGGTGGGTTGCTCATTTTGAGCAGCATTTTCCATTTCACATACAGTCCACGAAGTCAGAGGCCCTGTGCCCTGTGCTTTATGAGGGAATAAGCCATAGGATGTTGTCTAAGAGGCCAGAGAGCAGCCAAGCAACTTTCAAGGCCATCAAAGTTCACCAAACTTGAGGCCCACTGGCTTCTCTAGAGCAATATTTTCTTCTCAGAAAAAAAAGAGCAAAAAAGACTTGTTTGAATTAAGTGTGAGCCCCTGTATAGTGTGTACCATTTGAAGACTGGAAAGAGCTATTCCTCTTTTGGGGTCTTCACCTGCCTGTATCAGAAAGCAGAGTCACCAGTCTTTATCTGTGTGCTAATATCCCTGTTTTCTTGAGTAAAAGAAAAGTCTGCTGGGAAAACTAAGTCTTCTCCCAGGGCTCAGGTAACTGTGCGAACCTGGAGGTAAATTAGAGTTGAAGCTTCATAGGCTCTTTAGGGATTCCTGAAAGCAGGTCTTAAGGACTACATCATCAACAAGAAATAGCCAATTAACAATAAAATAACAGCAGAAGTACAAAATACCACTTCTAGAAAAGGGGTTTATTAACTGAGAATGTGTACAGTTTCAGAGAACTGAGGAAGCCTGGGACCCATCTTTTTTTCCCCTTGAGATGTTTACAGTCATGGGAAAGCACTTCCCATACACACTTAAACGTAATACATACAAAACTATGTCTCTAATGTGGAAAATGCTAATTACTGAATGGATTAACAGAGTTCTAAAAGTGAAACTATCACTTTAACGCTTATCACAGAAATTATTTTGAATGTAGTATTATTTTCATTTTTAAAGAACTTCATTGAGATAAAATTTACATACAATTTTTCACTAAAAATGTAAAGTTTAGTGTTCTTTTTTAGTCAAGTCATAGGATTGTGCAACCATTACTACTATGTAATTTTAGATCACTTTTGTACCCCTCCTGAAAGAACCTATGCATCCATTAGTAAGCAATTTCTATTTCTTCCACCTGTCCTCTCCATGACTAAGTCCAGAGTTGTTGCTAATCTACTTTCTGTCTCTGTAACTTATCTGTCTTTTAAACTTTATACAAATGAAATCATACACTATGTAGTCTTCTTTGTCTAGTTTATTTCACTTAACATAAGGTTTACAAAGTTCATCTTTTCTCTTATTTTTCATTTTTAAATATTTTTCATAAGCCTAAATGTAGGACTTTACATTCAACCCTATATAATTTCATCTTTTTAGTTATGGCTCATGTTCTGACCTGTCAAAAATAATTTTAACTTACAACAATCCTTCAAATAGTTATTATTTTACTAACAAAAAATAGTGACAGCATGATCACTGGTGGGGGATAAAAAAAAAAGTGAGAGAAAGAAAGAGACAATAATTACCACTTATGGGTGCTCAGTCAGTCAATCATGTCTGATTCATTGTGACCCTATGGACTGTAGCCCACCAGTCTCCTCTGTCCATGGGATTTTACAGGCAAGAATACTGGAGTAGGTTGCCATTTCCTTCTCCAGAGGATCTTCCCCAGCAGGGTATGAAACCTCAGTCTCCTGCGCTGGCAGATGGGTTCTTTACCACTGAGCCACCTGGGAAGCTTTATAAAGCAATTAATTCATGCTAGTGAAGTCCCTCAGTCGTGTCCAACTCTTTGCAACCCCATGGACTGTAGCCTACCAGGCTCCTCCGTCCATGGGATTCTCCAGGCAAGAGTACTGGAGTGGGTTGCCATTTCTTCTCCAGGAGATCTTCCCAACCCAGGAATCGAACCCGGGTCTCCTGCATTTCAGGCAGATGCTTTACCATCTGAGCCACCAGGGAATCCCCCTCTAGAATAATTTGCATATAAGTAGCACTATCCATATAACAACAATACTCCATTTTATAAACAAACTAATGCTTAAACCAAGAAAGTAATTTGCTTCTGCTCATACAGCAAGGAAGCTGTTAGTCTGGGGTTCAAATCCAGATCTTTCTGATTTTCTGAAGCCCATACTTTAAGCCAGTAGAATCCATGATCTCCCATGACATTCTTTAGTTCCCAGTTACGTAATAATATCCAGAAGCAATACTATGTACATTTTCTATATATATATTACTTCATCCTAGTAAATGGAAAACATAATAAAATAGATATTGTGATCTTCAACATACATTAAAAGAATCTTAAATTCAGAAGGGTTAGGAAATCTGTCCAAGTTTACCATCTAGTGTGTGACAGAGCTGGTGTTTATATACATTCTTTTTCCTAATGTAGCAACTCCATTTACTAACAGTGGTTTCACCTAAGGTTAATGCAATCCTGATACTCACCTTTTCTACCCATGAAGAAACACAAAAGAATCTTTGGATTCTTTCTTCCTTCCCAGGTACTCAGTATAGAAAAGCAGTGGGTTAAAAAAGCCAAAAACTCTCCCCAAAATCTGTACTTCTAAGGAAGACTACTGGCCCATTAACAAATGTCTCCATCAGTATCTTACCATCTGCTGTTTGTACTGTACTTGTCAATATTGAGCATCACTTGCAGTTCATACGATCATACAAAATCTCAGAAACCACAGAGTACCAACGTGGGGAAAAAAAAAAAAGCTAATTCAAAGACGGTTTTAGAATCGGATAACACATTCACTGCACAAGCATATAACTAGATGGAAACAAGTTACGTCCTCTGCATGTTTTCTATGTCCATGAAAAATTACTCAATTACTAGCACTAGATTGAACAGGACTGGCAAATTACACAGTGTAATCTTCACTTCTGCTGACCCACTTGATGTTTTTCCCACTCATCTAATTCTGAAGTCTCAGATTATCCAAACTGATCTGTTTAAATTCAAAATGCAATGAAATTTAATTATCCATGTCATAAAGGGTACTGATATTATGGCAGACTAAGGTAGACTACAGCACAAAAATATTATATTTGGCCTTTAAGTACCTTAAATATTTTCACACAATAGATTTTTCTTAAGGCTTATTTTGTTCCCTTGTACAAATTCAAACCAAACAGAAGGTAAAGTTGGTAGTCCCATATGGCAGCATTTAAAGGGAGCTAGAAAGATTAACTACCTTCCCACCTGTAATTAGTCATTCCTTGTTTTATATAAACTTTTCACCCTTTCCTGAAATGTTCTTTTATTTCAGAATGCCCCTGTGAGGAGTGACATATTAAAGCACTATATGCTGAGAATGAATGAATTTATTATGATTAAGAAAACAGATAAAACAATATTTTTGAACAATATGTACCTCAGAGAAAAAGAGATCATCACTGGGTTCTATCCCATGTCGGTGCAAAAATTCTGATTATAAATACTGCCCCTTAGATGTAAAGGTTCAAGTGTCTCTGTAAGTCATCAGGAAACAGCAAAGAGAAGAAATAAATTTATTACCTTTCATTTTGAAACATAGTGTTCCCCCATCCAAGTAATAAATATTCTAGAAGTGATAACAATTTGATTGTATTATCAATAATTTCCATGAATTTTGTAAATATAAAGTTGTAAGTAAGCAGTCTTCAAAGCTCAGTGGTGAAAGATTCAAATACAATAAAATGACAGACTACAAAAAAAGCAAAGGGCAGTGATTCTTGAATTACCTTGAAACAGCATCTGTATGTAGAATTTTTACCTATATACGGAGATGCAGTATTTTTATGCAATAGGGAAATGGTATTTCTTACAGAAAGAATAATGCTGCATATGTTCTTACCTGGAAAGTATATGTATAATCCAAGCTAAATGCTACACAGATGTGCTCGTTATACAATCAACTCAAATAATAGTACTGTATCTATATTAACAAAAATAGAGACAAATAAAAAGAGAGTCTAATAAGATATATATTTACATTAGAAAATGGAATTAAAATAAAACTTAATGATTCCCTCATGGTCCAGTGGTTAAGAATCCACCCTGCAGTTCAAGGGACACAGTTTCAATCACTGATCCTAGAAGATTCCACATGCCTCGGGCCACCTAAGAACATGCGCCACAACTACCGAGCCTCCTCTTTAGAGCCCACGAGACATAACTACTGAGCCCATGTGCTTCAACTACTGAAGTCTGTGTGCCTACAGCCTGTGCTTCACAACAAAAGAAGCCACCACAGTGAAAAGCCCGAGCACCACAATGAAAAGTAGCCCCTATTCTCGGCAACTACAGAAAACCTGCATGCAGCAACAAGACCCACCACAGCCAAAACATATACATATAAAAAATAAGTAAATAAAGAAATCTTAAAAAAAAAAAACCTTAATCATCTATTTTATTTCAATGTAATAAGCAACCAAAAAAGATGTACTTTCTGTCCATTCTTATTTTAATATAAAAAATAAAAACTTGAAAAAACTTTTCCAACACATAAAATCCATTTATCAGAATACCTGATAATGAATGATCTATCCTAGGCATAGCTACCAAATGTTGCAATGTGTGGTGCTAGTGGTAAAGAACCCACCTCGTTTGCCAAAGCATGAGACGTAAGAGATGGCAGATTCAATCTCTGGGTCAGGAAGATCCCCTGGAAGAGGGCATGACAACCCATTCCAGTGTTCTTACCTGGAGAATCCCAGGGACAGAAGAGCCTGGCAGGCTATGGTCCATACGGTCTCAAAGAGTCAGAAATGACTCAAGTAATTTAGCACACATGCACATTTACACTAAAACTTTCACTTGTGTCTGACATAAAGAAGACTAAGAAAAACAATTGTAAACAACTATTTATTCTTGATATTCTAAAATGTAAAATCATCATATAAACATAAAATAACTAGATACCTGACTTGCTGATATATGTACATATGTGTGTGTACATATAACTTGCATATTTTATTTACAGATAATCTTATACATCCCTAATGCAATACCAGTGGGAAAATAGCAGGAACAACAGAAACGTCGAATGAGAAGTGAAAAAAATTCTGCTAAAGGTCAGAAGTAAAACATAAACATCTACTGAGCCTTTGGTACGTGCCAAGTATGAGGAATGGCAATAAAAAAGATTCAATTCTTACTCAGATAATAGAGAATAAATGAAGTATAGTAAGTACATCAATAAAGGCAAGTACAAGTGCAACACGACCTAGAGGAGGGCTTGATTAACTCTGAGGTGAAATGGATGATGAGAGGATTTGAAGTGGGCTCTAGAGCAGGGGTCCCCAACCTCCAGGATCTACTGCCAGATGATCTGAAGTGGAGCTAATGTAATAATAGTAATAGAAATAAAGTGTACAATAAATGTAACACATTTAAATCATCCCAAAACCACCCCTCCCTAACTCCATCCATGGAAAAACTGTCTTCCAAGAAACTGGTCCCTGGTGTCAAAAAAGTTGGGGATTGTTGCTCTTGAATTTAAATCAAAACTTAGTGATTTTATCATTAATACCTTCAATCCTCTTTATAAAGAGTTTAAAAGAATAGAAAGAAGGAAGGCAGGGAGGGAGGATAAAGAAAACTAGAAGAAAGGAAGACAGGAAGTAAAAGAGGAAAGAAAGGAAGGGAAAAAAATAAAACTAAACTTTCCATGCTGAAATCTATCATGACAGATAAGAGTGCTTGAGTGTCAGGTTATCAGTAATCAATCACATGTCAGTTAGTTTGCTTCACAGACCCTTTTTTTGAAAGCAGTGTATCCTGCATAGAGAACATGGAATAAGAGACCACTCTCAAAAAAGCAACATGCATAACAAATATCTGGGGGATTTTAGGGGCTTGTTTGCTTTTGCTTGTTGGTTTTTGGCTTATTTGTGCTTGTTTTCCTAGAATACTTTCTTTTTTTTAAAAAAAAAAAAAGGAGATTTCTCCAAAAAATGACAAATATCTCAAGCTATTAACGTTTAGTATATTATAAAAAGTTCCTAAGCCCTTATAATATTGGACTAGGCCCGTGACCTTCCAAATTAGTTTTACATTTCGGAGAGGAAAATTAAACACTAGTTGTTAATTTAATTAGCTACAGCTATGCCGCACAGAGTCGGACACGACTGAAGTGACTTAGCAGCAGCAGCAGCATTGCATATGAAAGCATGAAGAGAAGAAGAAGCGATAGGGAAGAAAAAAATGGAGCAACGACACCAATGGTTTAAGTTCCAAGTCTCAAATACTTGATAAAACCCAACCATCAGAAGTAAAAGAATCAAAGACTGATTATCTGTGAAAGGAGATGAAAAGGGATAACTAGGACAGAAGAAGAAACCAAGAGGGTCAAGGCCACTTGAAACCTTTATTAGTTGAGACTTACATAAAGCCATCACCCTCCTCTCTGTTTAACTAAATAGAATCAATCACCAGATACTTTACCAGAATGGAGTCCTTCCCCAAAACACCGGCTCACTTACTTAGAACAGTCTACAATGTCTTGCCTTTTAAACCTCCTTCACCCTCAGCCACAATAATAGACACTAATAATGATAATGATGATAATAAGCATAGCAGAAAGAAGAGACAGCATCTCCTATTTGCCAAAAGCTATGGTAAATGGTAAATGGCCTACTTTCAAAGCAACCTATGGGTAGATAATATAGTCAGTTTTTTGCAAATGTATTTTAAAAAATACTTATTGAATGCTTATTACACATAGGACACTACTCTAGACATTCAGAATACAATATTGAACAAAAAACATAAAACATAACTCTGATAGATTACACAATCTGGCTGAGTAAACTGAGCTACAGAGAACTTAAATGATATTTGCCCAGCATTGAACACCAGGTAAGTGACAAGGGCAATGGCAAGCAATTTGATTCCAGGACCCCTTTCCTCATACCATGGACTTTACTGCTTTGGATGTAAGAGCACACTGGCCAGGGCTCAGACATGGCACTCTGCTTTTCAGATTTTATATTTTTCTACTTGATACTGTATAAGGAGTAATTCAATTGTAATACAGTTACATTTTTTTAAAAAAACAAAACCTCTAAGCATAAAACTCAAAAAGCAGGCAAGGTGAAAATGCTAACTCTAAAAGTGTTTGAGGAACTACACTGAATATCATAATGGTCATTGATATAAATAGTTGATTACAATTAAGAGTTTATATGATTTCAATTATACTCTAAAGGAAGTTAGAAAGGCACGCATATCTGTCTATACTTACAACATTTCACATTTTCATCAATGTTTCATAATAAGAGCATATTTTCTCAGCCTAAAGAAATATTCTGTAACAGAAAGAAAGTTGCAATTAGCGAGTCCAGCAGATGACTCTACTCTGAGTCTCCATCGATGTATTTAAAAATAAATAAATAAATAAATAATGGGCATAAGATACATTCCTGGCATTTGTTTGATAGGCTTAAGTAAGACAAATGTAAAAATGCTATGCAAACTAAAGAATGCAGTGTTCTTTATCATTCTCTCTTCACAGAACTACAGAAGTATTTGGACTTCCTAATATACTCTATTACTTTGGTAATTATTAAATTTTGCCTATGTACAATTCAAAATAAAATACTCTGCCCTTAACTCCTTAACCCAAACTCATGTTTTAGTAACCATTATTTCTCAGTTGATACTACCTTCTGAACTGCCATATTGCTCCCTTACTCTCCAAGTTTTTTCTTTCCCACTTTCAGGTTCTATACAATTTTTAAGCAATGCAGAGTGCTAGGTATAACTATATAAGTCCCATAATCTAGGTCTTTAAAGATGAAGATATTTGGATAATCTTAAATCAGCTAATATTTCTTTCATATTAGCACTTCTGAGGGCTGATTCACCACTTAGTGGCTACACAATATATTTCTCCCCTGGGGATTCCTTGTACTTGCTACTCCTTTACTTCTGAATAATTATTCCTCAATTTGTAATATGTGCATGTGTTCTTAGTCCCTCGGTAGTGTCCGTCCTTTTGCAACCCCATGGACTGCAGCCAGCCAGGCTCCTCTGTCCATGGGGATTCTCCAGGCAAGAATTACCCTCAATTTGTAATACTGCCCTTCAATTTTGTTCACTGTGTAGAACCTTTTATGTAAAACTCATTATTGTTCTGAAGTTTGGTTTTCCTGGCAGCTATCTTGCTACTTTACATATCCAAAAATGAAGGAATGGTATCACTTGCACATGGAATCTAAAAAAATGATATAAATTTTTTGCAAAGTATAAATAGGCCCCCAAACAAAGAAGACAAACTTATGATTACCAAAGGAGAAAAGCATGAGGGAAGTATACTGAATATACTTATAGACTTTATATATTTGTATTTATGGGACTATTTTAGATTCTAAGTGATCATTCTTAATAATAACATTCATTTTGCATAGAATTGAGCATTTGAAAATGTAAACATGTATGCTGATGGAGCCCACAAACTCGTGCAAGAAACACAGGGCAAAGGAGTGATAACAATATAATGTTGTTAAGAGTTTTAATGACGTATCTGACAATGAAAGGGCAATATTAGTATTGAAGGCAGCAACAAATTTTCCTCTGATTGCCAAATTTACTGAACATACATTGCCATATTATAGAATGTACTAAGCCCATATGACTTCATTTAATCATCATTGCTGTGTTCTGTGACAGGTGCTTATATGGATGAGACACACAGAGGTTAAACAACTTACCAAAGTAATCCAGTAGTGGAGTCAAGATTCACTTTCAAGACAAAACAGGGTCTTGAAAGATGAAATGTTTTTCATTAGGTGATAAAAGTGGGAAAGAGTAGGCCAGTGATGGGAATAAAATGTATTAACAGCCAATAGTCACAAGTATGTGAAAGAGACACAGAGGGACAGGATCAGACAGGTGATGAGAGCAGCCCAAGGCCAGGCCTCATAAACAGGCTGCCTCCAACTGCTTTTCTACCTAAATATCTATAGTGATGTCATTCTTTGAACATTGCGTCTATAGGAAACTCAGGTTAAACCACAACTATCAACATACAAGAAAGAATGATTCAGCAGCCTCAGAGCCCCAGACCTAATAAATACTTAGGAGAGAGACTCACAGACAGTAAAGAGGAAAGAATACTGAGCTGGGAGAAAAGGATCAAGATCTCCTCTTGATTTTTAGTCCAGCGAATCAGCTGATCTTCCACTCCTACAGTTGAACTGTCTTTGCCACAGTACAAACATTATTCCATTTACAGACACTTATTTCAACGAAGGAGTTTTCAAATCAGAGTCTGTATGTTTTAATTCTTTATTATGTACTATGCATTGAACTATTACATAAATATATGCATGTGTACATATGTGTGTGTACTTACCTATTCACACTACAGTACTATACCCAGAGATGCAATATGCTATTAGACACAATGAATAAAATAAATAACATTTTAGAATTGCTTTACTCATTTCTGAGTGAGGTTTCACTGAAAAATCACAGTAGTTTGTCTCTTTCCTTCATTACTTCTATCCTCCCTCCCTTTCATCTGTTTTTGCTTCTTTTTTCTTCCTTGTTTTGTTCATCCTTCTGTTCTTTCATTACTTCTTTGAATTATCAACTAGGAGTTATTTTGATATTGGAACAGAGAAGCTTCTACAGTTAAGTCACCCATTCAAGTCAGACCAATAAGATCAGTCACCAAAATCTTACTGGACTATGACTATTATGAAATTGAGTAAAGTGTTCCATCTCATAAAAGTCACAATCAACATGAAAAGGCACTCTTGATTCCACTCAATTCTGTTTGTCTCCATTGTGATTTAACAATGCTTTATATTTTAAGTAGCTATGTAGGAACTTAACTTTTCCACCAGATAATAAAATAATTTAGAAAAAAAAACTTCTCTTAACAATAGAACAAGTTTAGGTTTACAATTCCCTTTTATAAACTGGCAAAACTTTTATATAACCGTTTCATTTGTAAATGGGTAAAAACTAAAAGCTTTATCTCCCACGCACCTTTTCTTTCCATTTTGCACCCTCCATCTCTAAAAAAGACAAAAAAAAAAAAGGGCCCAAAATAAAGCACTGAAGACTTACCATTACAATTCACATCCACTTTCTCTAAAGCTAAATGCACCTAAACTATGATAGAAAACCCTTCTGTATTTCAATCACATTCTTCCAATTTTCAGGTTTACAGCATCACTCATTCATTTATTCAGGCAACTGTTTTTTGGTACCTAAAGATAGGCTGGATAAAGGACAGAAATGGTATGGACCTAAAGAAGAAGATATTAAGAAGAGGTGGCAAGAATACACAGAACTGTACAGAAAAGATCTTCATGACCCAGATAATCACGATGGTGTGATCACTCACCTAGAGCCAGACATCCTGGAATGTAAAGTCAAGTGGGCCTTAGAAAGCATCACTATGAACAAAGCTAGTGGAGGGATGGCATTTCAGTTGAGCTATTTCAAATCCTGAAAGATGATGCTGTGAAAGTGCTGCACTTAATATGCCAGCAAAATTGGAAAACTCAGCAGTGGCCACAGGACTGGAAAAGGTCAGTTTTCAATACAATCTCAAAGAAAGGCAATGCCAAAGAATGCTCAAACTACCGCACAATTGCACTCATCTCACACGCTAGTAAAGTAATGCTCAAAATTCTCCAAGCCAGGCTTCAGCAGTACATGAACTGTGAACTTCCAGATGTTCAAGCTAGTTTTAGAAAAAGCAGAGGAACCAGAGATCAAATTGCCAATATCCGCTGGATCATAGAAAAAGCAAGAGAGTTCCAGAAAAACATCTATTTCTGCTTTATTGATTATGCCAAAGCCTTTGACTGTGTGGATCAAAATAAACTGTGGAAAATTCTGAAAGAGATGGGAATACCAGAGCACCTGACCTGCCTCTTGAGAAACCTATATGCAGGTCAGGAAGCAACAGTTAGAACTGGACAGGGAACAACAGACTGGTTCCAAATAGGAAAAGGATTACGTCAAGGCTGTTTATTGTCACCCTGCTTATTTAACTTATATGCAGAGTACCTCATGAGAAACACTGGGCTGGAAGAACACAAGCTGGAATCAAGATTGCCAGGAGAAATATCAATAACCTCAGATATGCAGATGACACCACCCTTATGGCAGAAAGTGAAGAGGAACTAAAAAGCCTCTTGATGAAAGTGAAAGAGGAGAGTGAAAAAGTTGGCTTAAAACTCAACATTCAGAAAGCGAAGATCATGACATCCCGTCCCATCACTTCATGGGAAATAGATGGGGAAACAGTGGAAACAGTGTCAGACTTTATTTTTTTGAGCTCCAAAATCACTGCATGGTGACTGCAGCCATGAAATTAAAAGACGCTTACTCCTTGGAAGGACAGTTATGAACAACCTAGATAGCATATTGAAAAGCAGAGACGTTACTCTGCCAACAAAGGTCAGTCTAGTCAAGGCTATGGTTTTTCCAGTGGTCATGTATGGATGTGAGAGTTGGACTGTGAAGAAAGCTGAGTGCCAAAGAATTGGTGCTTTTGAACTATGGTGTTGGAAAAGACTCTTGAGAGTCCCTTGGACTGCAAGGAGATCCAACCAGTCCATTCTGAAGGAGATCAGCCCTGGGTGTTCTTTGGAAGGAATGACGCTAAAGCTGAAACTCCAATACTTTGGCCACCTCATGCGAAGAGTTGACTCATTGGAAAAGACTCTGATGCTGGGAGGGATTGGGGGCAGGAGGAGAAGGGGACCACAGATGGCATCACCAACTCAATGGACGTGAGTTTGAGTGAACTCCGGGAGCTGGTAATGGATAGGGAGGCCTGCCATGCTGCGATTCATGGGGTCGCAAAGAGTCAGACACGACTGAGCAACTGAACTGAACTGAAGATATGCCAGCTTTTGTGTTAGGCATTATAATAAAAGATAAATAAAAGATTCATTCATTTACTATGCTGACCACAAAATCAGCTTAGAAGAGAAATATTTTCTTCCCTACTTACTGAAAATAGTCTTAAACATCATTCCCACCAGCTCTGTCATTCCCACCACTGTCACAAGGGATGGGATCACACTGACTAGCATGAAATGAGGGCTGACCTAAACTATGTAGATGCCACACAGTGGAGGAAAACTGGAATGAATAACGAGGAAGTATTTCCAGTGTCCTGCTCAATTGCCTTCCAAAGCTGACAGTGGTTGTTATTATTCCATTTCCTTAAGGGAGAATCTCACATTCCTATGGATGTGAGAACTGGACTATAAAGAAAGCTCAGCACTGAAGAATTGATGCTTTTGAACTGTGGTGTTGGAGAAGACTCTTGAGAGTCCCTTGGACTGCAAGGAGATCCAACCAGCTCATCCTAAAGGAAATCAGTCCTGAATATTCTTGGAAGGACTGATGCTGAAGCTGAAGCTCCAATACTATGGCCACCTGATGCAAAGAACTAATTCATTTGAAAAGATGCTGATGCTGGGAAAGATTGAAGGTGGGAGGAGAAGGGGACAACAGAAGATGAGATGTTGGATGGCATCATCGACTCAATGGGCATGAGTTTGAGTAAGCTCTGGGAGTTGGTGATAGACAGGGAAGCCTGGCATGCTGCAGTCCATGGGGTCGCAAAGAACTGGACACAACTGAGCAACTGAACTGAACTGAAGGGAGAATATTTTTCAAACATCACATTGAAGAAAAAGTTATTTATATATGATTTACAGGCTTTTTAAGGATCGATTAAGCTTCCAGCATCACCCAAATTCAACTATACTCCCTCGCCAAATGTAATGACAATAGAAATATTCCAACTCTATGAGGAAAATATATTAATACTGTAAATACAGAATAGTTTTTAATATGTGCAAAGGGATTTAAAAAGAGGGGGTGGGGATTTCCCTCATAGCTTAGTAAAGAATCTCCCTGCAATGCAGGAGACTCGGGTTCGATTTCTGAGTCTGGAAGATACCCTGGAGAAGGAAATGGCAACCCACTCCAGTATTCTTTCCTGGAGAATCCCATGGACAGAGGAGCCTGGCAGGCTACAGTCCATGGGGTGGCACGAGTCTTACATGACTTAGTGACTAAACCACTAAAGGCATAAAACCTACTGCAGCGAACTGAATTCACTTTCTTCCCCCTTTCTCTACCCTCTACTCCCAACCCCTATACTGAGTCAGTAGCCAAAGGAGGACACCAAAGTACAAAGATGAAAGAAAAGAGTCAAATTCTTGGATGAGAGTTCTAAGTTCTTGAAACCCTGGCCAAGAGAGATGTGAAAGTGGCTGAGGCCAGTGACCTGAAGGAACCTCAGGGTTGCAATAAGGAGGACACAGAGTGACATGTGGAGGAACATGCATATCTAAGTGTCTGCATCAGGGACAGAGGCCAAACTCGTGTCACTTCAAAGAATGTTAGACAAAACCTTCCTTTCCAAAGCCAGAGAAACTACTTAAGCCATCCTCAGATCTTAAACTGCCAGCCCTGGTTCAAATGGGTTCAAATTGATTGAGGTTGGTCAGACACGACTGAGCAACTTCACTTTCCCTTTTCACTTTCATGCATTGGAGAAGGAAATGGCAACCCACTCCAGTGTTCTTGCCTGGAGAATCCCAGGGACAGGGGAGCCTGGTGGGCTGCCGTCTATGGGGTTGCACAGAGTTGGACACGACTGAAGCGACTTAGCAGCAGCAGCAGTCATAAGTAACTAGCTTAAGTTCTCTATCATTATTCTTAAGGCTCGAATTTCAAATCAAGTTCAATCATAGGGGAATAAATTTTATTATATTTCCTGTATACTTGCTTTTGTACGTATCATAGAATTTTCGATTAAAGCCAAACTTTAATTCTACATTTGCACCACAAGATAACTTTTAATTAAAACTACTTCATTATTTCTCACCCTCAGTCAGTACTATTAATTTTACACTCAGAGAAGAAAACCAGGAGCCTGTGTGCCCTATGTCTCATGTAGTTTCTCCTCTGGTGTCAACAGAAAAGATATTTGCTAGATCAGTAAAGTCCAGAGAGTGCAGTGATTTGCCAAATATGGTCCACTGGAGCACTGAGAATTTAGGGTTAGGTTTCAGCATTTGTCGCTGTCACTCAGATACTAAATCTATATTTACTTGGGGCAGTGAGTGGAGATTTAAATAGAAAAATCCAAAGCATCCAAGGTACTTTCCTTTCCTGACTTAGCTGTTTTTGAGAGTTACTCTCATGGAGCTATAGTCTTTCAAAACTGGTTAAATAAAATTCTATTGGTATTATCATAAATTTTGTAGAGGATGAGCAAACAAAAAATTAACTTTCTCTTTACCATTTTATGATTATCTGACTGGTCATTTCATGTCACTGTTCATGGGGATTCCAAACATAAAATATGACCAATGCCAAAACACAATAAGTGCTCTCAATTTAAAAATGAAGATGTATGTCTAATTATTGTAATAGTAACATGAAAATAATAGACCATTAATACACATTACTTTTAAATATACTAAATTTTAAATATAAAATTGTATATTAAAATTTACCAGAATGGTCTGAAGACATAAAATTAAGGTTTAAAATCATCATATAAATTCAGATGTACAGATTTGGTGAACAGAATCATATTTCTAAAATTGGGGAAATTATTTATCAGTAAAGGCAATACAACATTCCTGCCCACCCCCTAAAAAAAGCCAAAAAACAAAACCTGGATAAAATATAGAAGCTGGTCAGTAGGAAAATAATGGATGAACTCTAGGAATTCACACTGTGGCTGGTGGGCCATTAGCAATGCTGTAGGTGGAAAGTAGAAGGGGATTCCAAAGAACATGGCTCAGCATGTATTATACAGCACAAATTATCAAGTCTGTACAACTGGAACCATTTTTCAAGTGTGGGGACTAGAGTTTGAGTGGTGTTGGTCGGAAGACACCCCCCAAACTAACATCACAGAGCATCACATCCTCAAGTGTTCCTATCTTTGAGCAATAGCCTGGATTCTTGTGCTTTATGTAAAAGGAAAAGGATGCTGACAATGAAGCTGTGCACATGTGGAGCCAGGAGGGATGTGGGAAATCAATGTACTACTCTCTTTTCAATTTTGCTGTGAACATAAAGCTACTCTAAAATATAGTGTAGTCACTCAGTCGTGTCTGACTCTCCATGACCTCATGGACTGCAGCCCCCCAAGCTCCTCTGTCCATGGGATTCTCCAGGCAAGATCACTGGAGTAGGCTGCCATTTCCTTCTCCAGGATTCTAAAACATAAAATCTTTTTTAAAAATTCTCATTTTGGAGAAAACCTGGCTCAGAAATCATAGCTTTAGTGTTCAACACATTGCTTTTCTTTTCTGTAAATCCTTACCTATTTTAATCTTGGAAGCTTTTTTCCCCCATCTCTACTTTGTTAATTTTAGACTTTCCACTTTCTTTACCACCTCACCAGCTAATCACTTTTAAATTTTTTTCAGTAATTATAATGAATTAACAGTTATGTTTAAGCAATTTCAAATGATAGGCCCATATATATATAAACTAATGTCAACAATCACATATTCTATTTACTATTGCCTGGAGAAATATCAATAACCTCAGATATGCAGATGATATCACCCTTATGGCAGAAAGTGAAGAACTAAAGAGCCTCTTGATGCAAGTGAAAGAGGAGAGTGGAAAAGTTGGCTTAAAGCTCAACATTCAGAAAACTAAGATCATGACATCTGATTCCATCACTTCATGGCAAATAGATGGGGAAACAGTGGAAACAGTGTCAGACTTTATTTTGGGGGGCTTCAAAATCACTGCAGATGGTGATTGCAGCCATGAAATTAAAAGACACTTACTACTTGGAAGGAAAGTTATGACCAACCTAGACAGCATATTTAAAAGCAGAGACATTACTTTGTCCACAAAGGTCCATCTAGTCAAGGCTATGGTTTTCCCAGTAGTCATGTATGGATGTGAGAGTTGGACTATAAAGAAAGCTGAGTGCAGAAGAATTGATGCTTTTGAACTGTGGTGTTGGAGAAGACTCTTGAGAGTCCCTTGGACTGCAAGGAGATCCAACCAGTCCATCCTAAAGATCAGGCCTGAATGTTCATTGGAAGGACTGATGTTGAAGCTGAAACTCCAATACTTTGGCCACTTGATGAGAAGAGCTGACTCATTTGACAAGACCCTGAGGCTGGGAGAGATTGAGGGCAGGAGGAGAAAGAGACAACAGAGGATGAGATGGTTGGATGGCATCATTGACTCAATGGACATGGGTTTGGGTGGACTCCAGGAGTTGGTGATGGACAGGGAGGCCTGGTGTGTTGCATTTCTCAGGGTTACAAAGAGTCAGACACTACTGAGCGACTGAACTGAACTGAACCCCTCCAAAAATATTATGAGTCCAATAAGGCAGATATGTTAATGGTAAAAGTATTCTGCCGAATTGAAGACTGTGATTGGCACAGACAGAAAACTCTAGCACAGCTTAATTTAATAGCTGCCTGACAGTTGTCTCCAATTCTTTTTTCAAATATTTTCTGAGGGATTTGCCTAGCACCCTAAGTAGTGTGAACACAAAGAGCACACACACTAGGTGTGTGAGATTGCTTTTCTAGAGCTATGAAAATGTATTTGAAATTTGAAGAGGCAATGGGAAATGAATTTGACATCCCTATTAATGTAGCTTTACTTTGGTGAGAGTTTTTCATATCACTAGATAAATAAAACATGCATAAGCAAAATGTCTCATATTGCTGTACCTCCATAAAATATATATTCCTGTATCCAACAAATATTGGAAAAGTACTGCTATTTTAATATACTCATTAACTAAGTTTTTCTTGATAATCTCCACATTGGCCAAAAAAAAGACTAAGAGCTTGCTGCTAAAATTTTGAATCAGGGTTCCTTTTAACAAAAAGGAATGGCACGTGTTCAAATGTCTATTGAGAACACCAAATTGACATACAGTTGAGAAATAGCAATAATTATTATGAACATGATAGCTGTTTATGTCTACGCTATAGATAATGCATGGTGTCCATAGGGTTTTGATGAGTTTCTTGCCTCTGCTTACACATAGACTAGGTCAGAGCTTGTACTAAGGAAGACCAGGAAGAGGGTTTAATGCTGCTGCTGCTGCTGCTGCTAAGTCGCGTCAGTCGTGTCCAACTGACACGTGTGCGATCGCATAGACAGCAGCCCACCAGGCTCCCCGTCCCTGGGATTCTCCAGGCAAGAACACTGGAGTAGGTTGCCATTTCCTTCTCCAGTACAAGAGAGTGAAAAGGGAAAGTGAAGTCGCTCAGTCGTGTTTAATGCTACAATGAAGTAATTTTACTCTGTACTCTAGACATAATATTGACACCTAATGGTATTCACATAGTTTTTCTTGAAAGAGTATCTGCCATCAAGAAAGACAGTTCAAAAAACATGTTGGTCAAATTTAGTGAATTATTAAATCTTTGCAGGAAGAATATTATATAATTTAATATATAATTTTTCTCTTGCTTAATATAATCTTTCTTAACACAACATGTCAAACTGCGAATTCTCTTTTGCTATAAAGAAACATGCAAGGAGTGGTACCTCTCATAGTCTTACATGTCACACATTTCATAAAGAGACAGTTATATAACATAAGATGAACTTATTTCCATGCTGAAAGTTAAAAACTGATTATATTTGGAACACTAGGGCTTCCCTGGTGGCAAAGAATCTGCCGGCAAAGTAGGAGACCTGGGTCAGGAAGATCCCCTGGAGTAGGAAATGGCAACCCATTTCAGTATTCTTGCCTGGGAAATCCCATGGACTGAGGAGCCTGGCAGGCTACAGTCCATGAGGTCACAAAGAGTCGGACATGACTGAGCACAGCACAAATACACGATGTCACAGCATGCTACGTATTAATTCATGGTGACAGAACTTTTAAGAAGTTTGTTTGAAATAAAACATAAAGGTTCAAAGAAACAAATTAGGCAATAGAGAAACATTTTAAATGCTCGCTCCTCTATTTAGGCAGCTGTATGTGAGTAGAGGGGAAATTTAAAATGTTACCGAGACCAATCCTACTGACACTGTCTCTGATTGTCCCTACTTTTCCCATATGTATCATGTAACTAAAGTCTGCCTACTCTTACAGCTATCTCTTCTTTCCATACTTCCAGTTCTTTAAGCACTTGAGTTGAAACCATCCAGACCACTACAAAAGCCTGGTGAGCCCAGTTTTACCTTCCTCTCCTAGAAGCCATCCTTGTTGCAACTGGGCACACAAAAACACCAACAAGGACCCAATTATCCAACAGGCTAGTTCAATCGTAAGACATGTAAAGGGTAGATGCTGTGTCATATTTCTCTTTCTCTCCAAAGTGTGTAGCATAGTATATTATATAGAGAGTTCAGGATTAAAAGCACTCACTAATACAACTCCATTCCCAGAGACTACACACAGTGTAGAACACAGTATTCAATAGAATAGGTTTTGAATGAATAAGCATTTTTATTGAACGAATATAACCTATACATTCTTGCCAGGTAAGCCTCCTAAAATACCTAAAATATATTCCCACTTCAAAAATTTTCAGTGGCTACCCACTTCCATCTGGATGAAATCCATCAAAGGCCTTCCACAACCCAGTCTCTCCCTGGTACTCTCCTTCTGTCTCTGCTCATTAATCCTTTATAGAAGGCAACACAGCAGAGTAGAAAGGGCACTGCTTTTGATATCAGAATGGTTACTGAGTTATGTGTGAGTCTTGACTTGATGGCTTACTGATGTATGATATTACAAACTCTTTGAACCTCACACTGTACTAAACAAAAGTAATTACTACCTGGCAGAAGTTGTAAACAAAAGATAAAAATCAAAATACACTTAACAGATAGGGCACAGGAAGGAAGAACTGTATGAACTCCGCTTCTACTGCAGTAATGTTTCTTTCCCAATCAGATTATATACCCTTAACCTTTGTTTAGTATGTTCCTCCTGATAGCTGAAACAGAGAATTCAACCTACTATTACTGACACCTAAACTCTGTTCATTCTGTAAGGCCAGCTCAAAAGCTACTCTTGTCTTACATAAGCATCATATTCAAGCACCAAGCAGATGTAAACACAATTGGTAATCAGCTAATTAAGGGCGGGCCCAAGATAATGTTGTTATTCAGTAAGAAAATAATTATCTGTAAGGGAAGAACAGATAGGTCTAAATTAGTGATCTGATCTCTGAACTTAAAGCCACCGACAAAAAGTTCCCTCTCAGTCTCTGAGGCTTTAAAAGAAAAGCTGTAATGGGGAGGACTGCAAACCAGCAACTTGGTCAACGTTGCAAGTGTCATACCTTCTATGAATTCTCTCCCTCTCCACGACAGCATAAGCCCCGAGTTGTTACTCTTCCTGCATTCACTGCAGCACTACTGTACACTGCTGTAAAGCACACATAGCTGTGGAATGTTAATTACTTCCTAAGTTATACCCATTAGTTCACCAGATCACAAATTCATTCACAACAAAACAAAGCCAGATTCTTTAGGCTTTCCGTCAGTGTTTTCTACATAGTAGGTATTCAACAAATATTTGAATGACCATTATATGTAGATGGTCAGGTAATGAAAGCATTGTGCTATTTCTTTTTTAATTAATGCTAGTACATTTAAGGAAGAAGGCAATGGCACCCCACTCCAGTACTCTTGCCTGGAAAATCCCATGGATGGAGGAGCCTGGTAGGCTGCAGTCCATGGAGTCACTAGGAGTCAGACACGACTGAGCGACTTCACTTTCACTCTTCACTTTCATGCACTGGAGGAGGAAATGGCAGCCCACTCCAGTGTTCTTGCCTGGAGAATCCCACGGACGGTGGGGCCTGGTGGGCTGCTGCCTATGGGGTCGCACAGAGTCGGACATGACTGAAGCGACTTAGCAGCAGCAGCAGCAGTAGCAGCAGCAGTACATTTAAAAATGTTATTTTCTACTAATCATGCAAGCCAAATATAAATAGTTGCATGTAATTCTGAACACACTTTACACGGCTTTCCAGTTTTAAAATATGTTATTTCTTCTAATAGTCCTTAATACAAGGACACTGACATATTGAAGTATGGTACCCAAGGATGATGCAGATGTTGGCAAAAGCAGAACTAATTGCTGAGTTGTCTAAGTCAGTAGCCCTCAACCCTGGCTAAAAAAAATAAAATAAAATCATCTGGGGAAAAAAAATTTTTAATACCAATACCAAGCCAATTATTATAGTCTCTAGGATAGGAACTAAATAATGGTTTTTTGAAAACTTCCCAGGTAATTCAAATATGCATCTGTGCTTAAAACCATTGAATCACACTTAATTTCAATGAACAACATGAATTGCTGACAGTTTCTGAGAAAGTCACTAAGATCTCTTCTGCTCAGTATTGTTTCCTGGGTTTTAAATATTTAAGTATTTGAAACACATACTCTTTATTAAGTATTTTTCCACCACTCTTGCACCACTATCTATCCAACACCCTTTTGTTCTGATTACCTCAGCCTTAAGAAAAAAGTAATGCATGTTAACAGTCAGATAAAAATTACCTCTCTTATGAGCTCAGTGAGTGAAGAAGCTACCTCAGGGTGGCTGACGACAGGTGACTGGTCTGCAACATTTAGGAAGTCCCTTACACCTGTCGAGGGAGGCAAAGACTGCAAGAGAGAGGCTGAGTCTGACTGAGCAGGCGCAAAAGGGCAAACAATGCTCCAACTACTGTTGGCAGATCTCTAAAAATAAAACTACAAAAGCACTGGGAAGGCAGAATGAATTCCTAACACTTGTTCTCTTCTATTTTAGTCTGTTATGAAGCAGGTGACCTCAGCACCAAGCAATGAGTCTTTTAACTTTCTGTATCCCTCACTTACAGAAATGATCCTCAGTTATGTTGCTATGACTGAATTCATTCCAACTGTTTCATATTCATAATCATAAAGAGAATCTTTTTTTAGTCTTTCAAGACTGCTCTCTCGTAGGATTACACTCTAAAATAAGTGTCTTTGATATTCATTTGCCTATCTTACTTTGAAGATTACTTTCACATGTATTATTCTGGAGAAAAACTGTTTATCTGTTAATATTTTATGTATTCTTTCCGGGACACTTGGTCTAAGAAGTAAGAGTTAAAAGAGTTATTAACACATCCAGAGAAATAGCAATTTAAATGTCTTCCACTGAAAAATCACTGGCCCAAAGAAAGGAAAATTACAGACTTCCTAATAACATATTTCATGAGCCAAATAAGGTCATCCTTATTTTAAATGCTATTTTAAATGTTTGGTCCAGAATAGTTCTGCATGAGAAGGTAATAAAATGTTGAGGAGGACAGCAAGTCTGGAACCAGCTCAGAGCTGCATCCCCCGTCCTCTGTTGGTGGTCTGAAGCACAGAATTCAACTGCTCAAGATCTCAGCTTCTTCTTCATTTATTAAAGATGAAAATAATGTCTATCCCTGTTTTATAAAGTTGAGGTCAGAATTAAATAAGACAGTATCAGCAGGACACTAGCTTACTGTCAGGCCCTTAGCACTCAATAAATACTACAGATGATGGTTACTGGTGACAATAATCTATTGATATTACTCAATGAGCAGCAGATGATCGAACCATCAAGAAGCAATACTGTTTTAACTGCTGCTGCTGTTTTTAAGTAGGCACATACTATTTACATGTAAGAATCCAAAATCTCAAAGCCTTTTTTCTAAACAGGTTTGCCTCTTCCTGTTTTTCTGGCAGACAGAGCATAATAGAAGTGAAAAATATCTTGGGGAATTTTTTTTTCCTGGGTGGTAAACTTTGCTAGAGAAAATTTTGCATTTTGGTACATTTCTCACAACATGCATATACTAGAGATACCTATATTTGATGACAAGTGGAAATTATTTCATAGAAATTGATAGTGCCTCAAAACGCTCAACTTCTAAGCTCAAGCCAAAACAGAAACTACACACACACACACACAATCCATTAATACAGATCCCAGAAAAATCCTGATTCATGATTAATCATTATCACTTTACCTAAATCTCAAACAATGTAATTGAGTTTCCTCCCACCAAGGTGTCAGGGAATACATGAGAAGTCATTTTAAAAAGTAAACTTTGATCAAAATTCTGGGTTCATCTCACAGGCATCACCACTGGACTCTTGAGCTGTCTTCCCAGAGACTGTTCACATGTTACACTTGTGTATTTGTATCTGAAGCTATCTGTGTCCTAACTGTTTCAGCCATTTTCTCTGGTTTGGTTCTCAAAGAAAATAGAAACCAGTTGTAAATCTGGTGAAAACTAGTTTTATTTTTTAAACAGTATATATACTAAGTTTGCTTCTCACCTTATTCTTTAGACCAGAAGTCATTAATTATTGGTATAAAAGAGGAATATTATGCAAAAATCTATGTTAAAAATACTTGAAATTCAGAAGGTCCATTTAGAGTAAACATCATATACCTCCCTTGAGATTAACAAGACATTGTATTAAACTCAGAAGTAACTGAAATATTTCCCAAGTTCTTTCAGATGTAAAATGATGAGGGAAAAAAGTTCCAAAATGCTTATAAACTACTAGCAAGTATAGAAGCATAAACTAGAAGTTTATACTTACTTCTAAGTAAGTATAACTACGTAAGTTTGCTAAAAGTAAGGTATTTAGTTTGCTAAAGTATTTTAACTATATTCAATGTATCTAAAAAAGAAATAGTACTATTTGAATTAGTTTGCGTATCTATTATACAAATTAAACAGATTTACACAGCCTACATGAGTATTTCTTGGATAACTTTTCTGAGCATTTCTTAAGTGGATATTTCTCAATCACTTTTTTTGACTGCAGAACCATTCTTATGTCTGTACAAGAGGAACACTGTATTGACTTATTAATTTTCCTTCTATAATATCTAACATTTGCCCAAAGGAAAATGGGTCAACAGCAAGTTTATTTCTATTCATGCTCTGATTTCTCAGCCAAATAAGTGATGGGTCTGCACTTTCAGGCCTGGGCTGAGACTGTTTCTTCAGATGGCTTCCCATCTCTATGAGTTGCTGGTCATATCCTTATGACCAGCAAGTCCCCGAGGGCTCCAGAACAATGTCTGACACTGATTTTGGCTAGAGTCTCATTATTCCTTAAAAAAATAAATGGAGCTTATTCTATTGTATGGGTAGTTTACAAAAAAACGAGTTTTTTTTCCTTAATTCTTGATTACAACCAAAACACTTGTTAACCCAAAATAATCTAGAAAAAAATAATAAAAGTAAAATAAGTATTAATAAGTAAAAATAAGTATTAAGTATTCTTATAACCGTCCTATGAATTATTTAGGCTATGATCTTGCTCAATGCCTTTGTTTCTTCAAGAACTAATATACTGCCTAGCCCATGACTGATAATGTTTAATTATTTTGTCGTTGTTCAGTTGCTCAGCTGTGTCCTACTCTTTGTGACCCCATGGACAAAATATATATAATCTTACTCATCTAATTAATTAGTATATGTTACATATACACACATATTTACATCAGTTCAGTTGTTCAGTCGTGTCTGACTCTGTGACCCCATGGATCACAGCACACCAGGTTTCCCTGTCATCACCAACTCCCAGAGCTTGCCCAAACTCAAGTCCATCAAGTTGGTGATGCCATCCAATCATCTCATCCTCTGTACCTATATATTATATAGACACAATACATATGTGATACATGAGGTACATGATGTGTATGTGCATCTATAGATACAATGCATATTTATAGAAACACTACACAATGTTTTACTAATGAGGCTATATTATCATGAATGGTATTTGTAACAATCTATATGCCAGAAATACTAGAATACCAATGAAATACTAAAATGATAAGCCAAGACATAATTGTAACAGTCATAATTTTAAAATTATAGAACACAAATGCTAGTGTCTAAACAAGACGGTGGGTGTCTACGTGCGTGCCAAGTCACTTCAGTCATGTCCGACTCTATGCGACGCTATAGACCATACAGCCTGCCAGGCTCTTCTGTCCATGGGATTCTCCAGGCAAGAATACTAAAGTGGGTTGCTGTGCTCTCTCCTCCAAGACATCTTCCCGACCTAGGGATAGAACCCTTGTCTTTTACATCTACCTGCACTGGCAGGTGGAGAAGGCGATGGCACCCCACTCCAGAACTCTTGCCTGGAAAATCCCATGGACGGAGGAGCCTGGTGGGCTGCAGTCCATGGGGTCACTGAGGGTCGGACACGACTGAGCGACTTCACTTTCACTTTTCACCTTCATGCATTGGAGAAGGAAATGGCTACCCACTTCAGTGTTCTTGCCTGGAGAATCCCAGGGACGGGGGAGCCTGGTGGGCTGCCGTCTATGGAGTCGCACAGAGTTGGACACGACTGAAGCGACTTAGCAGCAGCAGCAGTGGCAGGTGGGTTCTTTACCACTAGCATCACCTGCGAAGCCGACACTGCTTTTCAAATGTAAGATGAGCACAGAAAAAGCAAGGAACAGAACCGCCAATCTTAACGATGGGCTTAATATTATACAAATCCAACACACTGGCTTAAATGAGGAAAATGAATAGTCTAATGTCACATATCAATATTGTGCTCTACAGCTTGTTCAAAGTACTCCATAATATCACCACATTTGAATGTCACAACCACACAGTGAGCTCAGTAAGAAAGATCATTTGAAAGCACTTTACTGATGAGGAAAGAGACTGAAGTGTCAAACACTGCAAACATGGGCCCATGGCCAGCAAGAAAGCCTAGGTCACAACTGACCCTACACATATACTATAGAGCTGGTTACTGGAACCATCAAACAAGCTTCAGGAAAAATGACAAGTGTAAAGAACAACTAAGCATAATAACAATGAAATATAGAGTGCTAATCTACGGTAAGTAAGAGTGGCTATGAGTATTAGAAGCACATATCAAGCATCTATCCAGAGAGACCAGGGTGCAAAGAGCATCAAATCTTGAAAGAAGACACATGCAGTATTGATTCCGCAGACAAGTGGTTCTGACCCACTCTAGGGAGGTCTATATGTCCAAAAGGTTTATTATAACAATGTTTTCTTCAAGAAGGTGGACACAGTACCAGCGCTGATAGTTCACAGTGAGCCCCACCTCCGATTCTGTGAGACTGTACACGCTGGGAGTGTACACCTCAGTGAATCCGTGCGTTTAACGTCCTGGCACTGGCTATCATTTATACTTATAATCACATCATCAGCATCCTAAAAATGTACACAATAACAAATTCATACTCTTCTAACATAAAATGTCCCAAACTAGAAGGTACTATTATATTACTTTATGAGAAGAAATAAAAGCTTTCCAATTTGGCCTCTGGTTGTTTTTGTTTTTTTTTTTTTAATTAAACTAATCTTTAAAGGCCTAAGGGTTCTGTTTATTTCTTGGGAAGTCTGTCTGGCAAGAATCATCCTATTCATCCATCACATATTTTCCTAAATCTAGAGCAGACCTATTGGTGTTGTGCCAGAGAGGAGTACAAGCATAATAATATCAGATAAAAGTCTCTCTTTGTAAGGGAAGGCCAGAAAAATGCCTTCAGCATGAAGTCTAGGAGCTGCATGAAACTCCCTAGAATTTTTACCTCTGAGATCTCAAAGACAAGTTCTGTTGCTACATACATCTTGTTTCTAGTCTAGTCAGGTAGGTTTTGCACAATTCTTACCCACTGCACAGGCTGTGCAGGAATATGCAACAGTAGTCTTTGAATATTTTTCCTTAGCTTAAGCGTATTGCACTTTATCTTTCATTAGTTCAATCTTAATTTTTAAAAGAAAAAACATCTCAAAGACAAACCAGTTAGCAGGCAACCATATATGTGTATGGCTAGTACATGATGCTGAAGCTGAAGCTGTAGTACTTTGGTCCCCTGATGGGAAGAGTCGACTCACTGGAAAAGACCCTGATGCTGGGAAAGATCAGGGAAGGCAGGAGGAGAAGATGATGAAGGAGGATGAGATGGTTGGATGACATCACCAACTCAATGGACATGAGTTTGATCAAGCTCCAGGAGATGGTGAAGGAGAGCGAAGCCTGGCATGCTGCAGTCCACGGAGTCACAGAGTCAGACATGACTGAGTGACTGAACAACAAGTACATATATACACACCCAGTAAAAAAATATTGGGAATATAAATACATGAAGCATTCATAGTTAAATGTTCTACAGGAATTATTTTTAATTATGTCTCATTTAAAATGAAGCCACTGAAATAATTATGGTATCTGATGACAATCTAAGCCACCAGATACTGAATGACTCAGTGTGATATCCTGACCTCCTCAGCAGAGCATCTCAGACTTGGTGTCTGTACTACCGTACTGAGGCTGCCAGAAAGCAAACCACCACAAAACAGGTGGCACAGAACAGAAAACCTTACAGTTCTGAGGATTAGAAGTTTAAGATCAAGATGTCAGCAGGGCCATGCTCCCCCTGGAGGCACTAGGGAGGAACTGTTCCAGGCCCCTCGCCTAGTTTCTGGTGGGTCCTTGATTTAGGCAGCACATGGCACTGTCCCTATGTTTGCGTCAGGGTCCAAATTTTCTCTTTCAATATGGATACTTGTGATAGACTACAGCCCACCTTCCTGCAGCTTGAACTAATTTAAACTGATTACAGCTGCAAAGACCTCATTATAAACTAAAGACACATTCTGAAGCAAAGGTGGTTAGAGCTTCAACACAGGGATTCTGGGAGAACACAAGTCAACCTATGCTTGATAAAAGCTTAAGATCAAAAGAAGAAAAAGAAGAAGAGATGGAGAAATTGGAAAACATAGATGAAATGGGAGCACTGAAACTGAAATAGAGAAAGTGAAACAAATGAGATAAAAGAAAAAGATCATCATAATGATTATAGTAGACATACTTTAGAAGACTTGTGAATTTTTGCCTCACTAAAAACTTTGCCATTTTGATTCTACTTGTTTGACTCAGTATGAATAGAATGTTAGATTCTTATTTAAAAAAAAAAAAGATATGCAATAAGCAACAGGTTTACTGTTAGCATAGGGAACTATAGTCAATATCTTATAATAACATTAAAAGGAAAATAATTTTTAAAATAATATATGTATATAATTGACCATCTTGTTGTATACCTGAAACTATACTTCAATAAAATATGTATCTTAAGAGAAAAAAATAGATAACCAACAAGAACCTACTATATAGCACAGTGAACTCTGCTCAATGTTATATGACAGCCTGGATACTAGGGGAGTTTAGAGGAGAATGGATACATGTATACATGGCTGCGGAGAAGGCAATGGCACCCCACTCCAGTACTTTTGCCTAGAAAATCCCACAGACGGAGGAGCCTGGTAGGCTGCAGTCCATGGGGTCACTAGAGTCGGACACGATTGAGCGACTTCACTTTCACTTTTCACTTTCATGCATTGGAGAAGAAAATGGCAACCCACTCCAGTGTTCTTGCCTGGAGAATCCCAGGGACGGGGGAGCCTGGTGGGTTGCCGTCTATGGGGTCGCACAGAGTCGGATACAACTGAAGCGACTTAGCAGCAGCAGCAGCATACATGGCTGAGTCCCTTCACTGTTCACCTGAAACTATCACAACACTGTTAATTGGCTATACCCCAACACAAAATAAAAATATTTTTTAAAAGATTAATAATTGTGTGACATATAATAAATATCCCACTTCTCGATGTATTTAAGGAAAGCATATATTTAGGATAAGAAGCAGCTAGAACAAGTATGTCTCAACTATTTTGTTTTTTTAGAGTTGATATAGCTACAATCCAGACATATGTATATTAGTTTATAAATACTCAATATTTTACTATATGTTACATATACATTAATAAATCACAATCTAAATTTCCTACTAATGACACCATATACTGGAATGCATGGTAAGGCATACTGGTGATAGAGTCTGAGCACAACATGACTATATAATTGGTGTCTGAACCTGGACACTTCGAAAGTGACAGTGTAGTATTAACAAGCAGGAACCAAATGGGTCCTGGTCAAGCCCAACATGAGGATAAGTAAGAAAAAGAACTGGGCTGAACTAAAATGCTGGAAGGTAGATATCTTTTCCTTTATTAGTCTGTAGTAGAGAATGGGAAAGGCAGTGATTATTCTACTCACGTAGGAATACCTATAAGGAGAACACCTATAAGGAGAGAGAAATGTGAGGAAATGCACTAGATTTTCCACAGTATCAGAGTATAACATATATTTCTTTTGTGAATAAAATGAATGATATGCCTGAGAAAAGTATGAGGTGGACAATATGAAAAGGAAATATTGTTAATCACATAAAAGGGGATCTTTCTAGATTCTCCTACATATATCAGAGTAGAAAACACTTCTGAATTATTTCAGTTCAGTTCAGTCGCTCAGTCTTGTCCAACTCTTTGCAACCCCATGGACTGCAGCATGCCAGGCCTCCCTGTCCATCACCAACTCCCGAAGTTCACTCAAATTCAAGTCCATTGAGTTGGTGATGCCATCCAACCATCTCATCTTCTGTCGTCCCCTTCTCCTCCCACCTTCAATCTTTCCCAGCATCAGGGTCTTTTCGAATGAGTCAGCTCTTCCAATCAGGTGGCCAAAGTACTGGAATTTCAGCTTCAACATCAGTCCTTCCAATGAATATTCAGGACTGAATTCCTTTAGGATGGACTAGTTGGATCTCCTTGCTGGCCAACGGTCTCTCACTAGTTTTCTCCAACACCACAGTTCAAAAGCATCAATTCTTCGGGGCTCATTTTTCTTTATAGTCCAACTCTCACATCCATACAGGACTACTGGAAAAAACCACAGCTTTGACTAGACAAACCTTTGCTGGCAAAGTAATGTCTCTACTTTTTAACATGCCACCTACGTTGGTTATAACTTTTCTTCCAAGGAGCAAGTGTCTTTTCATTTCATGGCTGGAGTCACCAATCTACAGTGATTTTGGAGCCCAAAAAATAAAGTCTATCACTGTTTCCACTGTTCCCCCATCTATTTGCCATGAAGTGATGGGACCAGATGCCATGATCGTAGTTTTCTGAATGTTGAATATTAAGCCAACTTTTTCACTCTCCTCTTTCACTTTCATCAAGAGGCTCTTTAGTTCTTCACTTTCTGTCAGAAGGGTGGGATCATCTGAATATCTGAGGTTATTGATATTTCTCCTGGCAATCTTGATTCCAGCTTGTGCTTCTTCCAGCCCAGTATTTCTCATGATGTACTCTGCATATAAGTTAAATAAGCAGGGTGACAATATACAGCCCTGACGTACTCCTTTCCCAATTTGGAAACAGTCTATTGTTCCATGTCCAGTTCTAACTGTTGCTTCTTGACCTGCATAGATTTCTCAGGAGGCAGGTCAGGTGCTCTGGTATTCCCATCTCTTGAAGAACTTTCCACAATTTGCTGTGAACCACACAGTCAAAGGCTTTGGTATAGTCAATAAAGCAGAAGTAGATATTCTTCTGGAACTCTCTTCCTTTTTCTATGATCCAAGATGTTGGCAATTTGACCTCTGGATCCTCTGCCTTTTCTAAATCCAGCTTGAACATTTGGAAGTTCATGGTTCATGTACTGCTGAAGCCTGGCTTGAAGAATTTTGAGCACTACTTTACAAGCATGTGAGATGAGTGCAATTGTTCGGTAGTTTGAGCATTCTTTGGCATTACCTTTCTTTGGAATTGGAATGAAAACTGACCTGTGGCCACTGCTGCGTTTTCCAAATTGGCTGGCATGTTGAGTGCAGCACTTTCACAGCATGGTCTTTTAGGATTTGAAATAACTCAACTGGAATTCCATCACCTCCATTAGCTTTGTTCGTAGTGATGCTTCATAAAGCCCACTGGACTTCCCATTCCCAGGATATCTGGTTCTAGGTGAATGATCACACCATCGTGATTACCTGGGTCATGAAGATCCTTTTTGTATAGATCTTCTGTGTATTGTTGCCACCTCTTCTTAATATCTTCTGCTTCTGTTAGGTCCATACCATTTCTGTCCTTTATTGTGCCCATCTTTGCATGAAAATTTCCCTTGGTAGCTCTAACTTTCTGAAGGTATCTCTAGTCTTTCCCATTTTATTGTATTCCTCTATTTCTTTGTCTTGATCTCTTGAGGAAGGCTTTCTTATCTCTCCTTGCTATTCTTTGGAACTCTGCATTCAAATGGGTGTATCTTTCCTTTTCTCCTTTGCCTTTCACTTCTCTTCTTTTCACAGCTATTTGTAAGGCCTCCTCCGACAACCATTTTGCCTTTCTGTATTTCTTTTTCTTGGGGATGGTCTTGATCCCTGCCTCATGCACAATGTCACAAACCTTCATCCATAGTTCTTCAGGCACTCAGTCTATCAGATCCAATTTCTTGAATCTGTTTGTCACTTCCACCATATAATCGTAAGGGATTTGATTTAGGTCATACCTGAATGGACTCATTGGAAAAGACCCTGATGCTGGGAGGGATTGGAGGCAGGAGGAGAAGGGGACAACAAATGATGAGATGGCTGGATGGCATCTGATGGACATGAGTTTGAGTAAACTCCGGGAGTTGGTGATGGACAGGAGGCCTGACGTGCTGCGATTCATGGGGTTGCAAAGAGTTGGACACAACTCAGCGACTGAACTGAACTGAATGGTCTAGTGATTTTTCCCTACTTTCTTCAATTTAAGTCTGAATTTAGCAATAAGGAGTTCATGATCTGAGCCACAATCAGCTCCTGGTCTTGTTTTTGCTGACTGTACAGAATTTCTCCATCTTTGGCTGAAAATAATATAATCAATTGACCATCTGGTGATGACCATGTGTAGAGTCTTCTCTTATGTTGTTGGAAGTGGGTATTTACTATGACCAGTGTGTTCTCTTGGCAAAACTCTGTTAACCTTTGCCCTGCTTCATTCTGTACTTCAAGGCCAGATTTGCCTGTTACTCCAGGTATCTCTTGACTTCCTGCTTTTGCATTCCAGTCCCCTATAATCTTTTTTGGGTGTTAGTTCTAGAAGGTCTTGTAGATCTTCATAAAACCATTCAATTTCAGCTTCTTCAGCATTACTGGTCAGGGCCTAGACTTGTATCACTGTGATACTGAATGGTTTGCCTTGGAAACAAACAGATTATTCTGTCATTTTTGAGATGGTATCCAAGTACTGCATTTCAGACTCTTTTGGGGTCTTACCCCCATTTAAGCCAATCAACTAAAAAGGTAAACTATTTGTATTTTTTTTAACAACAGAAATAAAAGAAGCAAAGAAATTTCTTTTGACTGAACAACAGGAAAAAAAAAAAGAATATCTTGGACCAGAGATCCTGGGTTTCCATTTTCACTTGTTTAATAGCATTCCCTCCTAACCAATGTAGACAGTGATCACTGGGATTACTGTTTCTATACTACACCACTTTGTGTTGCCATTCTTGCAAGTGCACTGTCCTAAAAGAGAACAAACAGCATGTAGCTATTCTCCATTTACAGAAAAGAGTAGATGAGCAGAAACACCTGGTATTCATTTCATAGTCATCAAGATATTTGTGTGTGTGATCAGTTCAGACCAGCACTATAAAATTTCAAAGCTCCATATAAGACAGACACTATACATGTACCTACAAATAGAACTGAGCAGTGCCATGACTTTGTCCCAGGAGTACTTGTACTGTTTCAGGGACTCTGTCAATTGTTCTCCCCTGAAAAACATGGAGTACTTTCAACCAAGAAGAATCTTCATTAGCTTACTATGCCGCTTTCCCAGGTGAAACAAATACCCATAAGGAAAGTGTATGTCCATGCTAATTACACTTTGCCCACAGGCCACTTTGGCAACTGTCCAACACTTCTGGTATCTACAAAGCATTTTATTCAATGTGCACAAGGACAGGAGAGATTGTCTCATTTCCGCTCCAGACTCAGCAGGAAAGAGCAGACACCAATATGCTTCTGTTAAAGACAAGTTTCACTACAAAATTTTCCTTCAGGAAATTCAGAGATCTCCAGGAACAGGAGAATTTTACCCTTGCACATGTGACTATATGTTAAATAATTACACTTCCTGCTTCACCAAGCACTAAATTTAAGAGCTTAATTTTGAAAATATTTTGAACTAGCTAATTTACCCTTTTAATGGCATACTTATTATTAAGGATCAATGAATAAAACTCACTGGTGTGACAAAATGTTAACAAAATGCAAACACCACCTAAGCATTGTGGGAGTGAGCCAAAAATAGACATCACTGGCAAGAGGAATACATATCGGGGCCGATTTATTGTGCAGATTCCATCTAAATCAGTGGTTCTCAACCAGGAGTGATTGTGCACCCAAGAAGACATCTGACAATGTCTGGAGATGTTTCTTTATTACTATGACTTGGAGAACTGCCACTAGCCTCTAACAGGTAGACCGAGGATGCTGCTAAGTATAAAGCACACGCCAAACCACTGTCACAAAGAACTATCTAGTCCAAAATATCAATAGCACCAAGCCTGAGAAACCCAGCCTTACAATGTATGGGAAAATTCGTGGTTTTTTAAAATAAATTCCATGTGGTAATACTATTTTTCCTAGGTACATTTTAATAGACTTCAATAGTTACTTTCAGTGAAGCTTCTTTGGTTTGATTTTTCTAACTTGTCAAAATTATAATTCTGAATTTTCCCAAATACTATAAAATTATTATGAAATGCTAAGAAAAATACTATAAAATTAAAACAAAATATTTTTAGGAGAAATGAAGATTGGTAAGAAATATAAATGAATCAAAACTGAGCTGCATGTAATATCAAATGACAACTTCAAAAACCTCTTAATTTCCAGTTTTCAACTCATAACCAACTCATGGTTTGGTTTGATTTTTTTTTTTTTATAAAACACCACTTTTAACCCATCACATCATTAGGGCCAGAAACAGAACCATGCTTGTTGAAAGATAAAAGAATGAGAAACGCTTTCAAAAATGTACCTAAATGAATATTAAGAGGAAATCTATTGCTATATCTTGAAAAATACTAGAATATCTTCTCTGTGATATACTTTACAGAATAATTGCTTTAAGCAGCTTGAGGTTCTTGTTTCCATATTTTAAACAACAACAATTTTGGAGAATACATGCCTTTGATAAATTTCTATTATGTTTTACGTGGAGCAGATTTTCAATCTTCAATTCAGAATGTAAAGTATTCAGAAAAATCAGAGTAGGAAGAAAGTCATCAGGCCACAGCTTCCTCTAACACTGGCTTTATCACTTATTTCTTTATGATTCAGTTATCCTTTATACTTCTTCAAGTACAAGTCCTTCAAAATATCTTTATCTTTTTATTCCAATGGTCTTGCCCTCTTAATCTACCACACTGGTATTCCACTAACCATAATTATGTTAAATAGCATTTTTGCTTCATTATTATAAAATACCACATATATTCAGAGCAGTTCTATACTAGCTATGTCCAGCTTCTTATTCGCACTTTATTATGTGCCACTGATCAATTCAGTTCACTCACTCAGTCATGTCCGATGCTTTGAGAACCCATGGACTGCAGCACGCCAGGCCTCCCTGTCCATCACCAACTCCCAGAGTTTACCCAAACTCATGTCCATAGAATCAGTGATGCCATCCAGCCATCTCATCCTCGGTCATCCCCTTCTCCTCTTGCCCTCAATCTTTCCCAGCATCAGGGTCTTTTCCAGTCAGTCAGCTCTTCGCATCGGGTGGCCAAAGTATTGGAGTTTCAGCTTCAAAATCAGTCCTTCCAATGAACACCCAGAAGTGATCTCCTTCAGGATGGACTGGTTGGATCTCCCTGCAGTTCAAGGGACTCTCAAGAGTCTTCTCCAACACCACAGTTCAAAAGCATCAATTCTTCGGCACTCAGCTTTCTTTATAGTGCCACTGATAACTATCTACAAAGACTTTAGAATAGTATCAGGAGTTCTAAGGGGTAGTATCTGAAGTTACATCGAAAACCCCAAGAAATCATGCTCTCACAGCTTTTTCCAGGACTCTATGGCAAAACACTGGTGAGAAAACTTTCAGAAGTGGAAAGCCCAGATGATATTTACCTGACAGTGTTTGACAGCTGCAATCACAAAGTCAAAACAGAACCAGAGAAAACTCCTCCCTTAAACTATGATTTGCATTTACATGGTCTACATAATGAGGATATACCACTGCTAATAGACTGCCTTTAAAATCACCTCTCTGGGAAGATTCTGTTTATCCCATGTTTCAGAGAGAAGAGGTCCTTTGAATCTTTTTAAAAGGGCCAGGGGGAGGGGGCAGGTCTCAAATACTGGATGGAGCATAAACCCAAGGATGAGCTTGTGTACACCTGTTCCATCAGGAAAGGAGTAAATATAGTGGTAGAGGGATAGGGAAAGAGGCAGATAAGACACAAAGGCACATTTCAACACAGTTGGTTACTGCCTCCATACTATTAAATATGAGTCCATGTCAGTTCCTTCGGATAGCCCGCCTATGGGTTAAAGGGGACTTAGTTATATGTGCTTCTAAAGACCTTCACTTACAGTGTATTATCTGCACCTTTTACACTCTTATTTCTCCCTGCCTACCCCACGTTCCAAATTACTTTTTGAAAGACAGGGATTTCACAAAAAGGCTCACATAAGGAACTTGAAGCACAGGAAAAGACAGAGCCAACAGAATGAAAAATAATCATCTATTTTTCATTGTTTTATATCACAACACATCTGCCTTTTCCTTTTTGCTTAATAAGCATTCTTTGTAACCTTCGGACTCCTTTCATATCCCTAAGTTTTATAAAGCACATATACATACATAATAGAGCAGTTTGGCTCAAAAAAAAAAAAAAGCACAGCAGTCTTATTTTAACTCAACCTTACAACATCAACTTAAATAAATGGCCTCTGGTAAATAAACCTAAAACAGCATAATTATCATTAAAACAGATTCAATGTTAGGGTTGCTGCTGCTGCTGCTAAGTTGCTTCAGTTGTGTCCGACACTGTGCAACCCCAAAGACGGCAGCCTACCAGGCTCCCCTGTCCCTGGGTTTCTCCAGGCAAGAATACTGGAGTGGGTTGCCATTTCCTTCTCCAGTGTTAGGATATTTCTAAATAATAAAGATAGGTGATTACCAGAAGGATAAAAGGTGTTTTCTTGGGTGTTACAGAAGGAAAGAAGACCGATTTGACATGCTGTAAGTTTCATAAGTGCAAAAAATCCTTTTCGCTATTTACTCAAATGCACCTGAATACTGGGGGTTTCAATATTCACTCGCGTAACAAATCACCAGTCACAGGCATAAGTTTCTGCAAAAATTTCCTGGTCAGTAATGTGTTAAGTCAGGCAAGTTCCAATTTCATTCAAAATATAAATTTACAGTGAAAAAAATTGTGCTCATAAATTACTATATTGTGGACTTCCTGTCACATTCTTTTCATATTAGTATTTTTAATACAATATTTTGCTATGCCAAAAACACAGAAAACTCTATGATTAATACATACATGTGAACATCCTCTAACCCAGAAACCATCATAACATAAACAAACGTGGGCTCTCATATGCAAACATCTTAGGAAAGAATATGCATGCAGCATTATCAAAATATTTTTAAGGGTAAGAATCACAAAACTATCAAAATGAAAACTGTTGAACTTGAATGCTGGAAACTCTGATTCATTGTAGTCTTCCCTGGAAGTAAGTGCTTTTCTAACCAGTTTCTGGTACTTCATTTGCCCTAAGGTGTTGTTTTTAATTTGTTCTGAGGTGTTTCTACCCTAGATCTGCCACATCTAAGTCAAACTTAGCAAAGTAACCTGCCAGCTAGTTACTCTTACAAGTTGTCCATAATGCCATGATTTTAAACATGAAAATTCATAAGCATCACCTGGCAGGGCTGTTAAAAAGCAGGTTCCTGGGCCCACCTTAGATTCTGAGTAAATTCATGACCGAGGCAGATGGTCTGTGGAGCACACTGACAGATGCTATCTTCTTCAACACAGGCTACAGTAACGTGGAATCACACAACAGAAAATTCTACAAGAATCAGACTTTCTCTCATTTCCATACAACGGTAACTTTTTATTTTGTTTTATTTTGGGGTTTTGTTTGTTTGTTTGTTCTTAAGTTTTATTGCAGTATAGTTGCTTTACAATGCTGTGTTGGTTTCTGCTGCTGCTGCTGCTGCTAAGTCGCTTCAGTCGTGTCCAACTCTGCGCGACCCCTTAGACGGCAGCCCACCAGGCTCCCCCGTCCCTGGGATTCTCCAGGCGAGAACACTGGAGTGGGTTGCCACTTCCTTCTCCAGTGCATGAAAGTGAAAAGTGAAAGGGAAGTCGCTCAGTCATGTCCGACTCTAGCGACCCCATGGACTGCAGCCTACCAGGCTCCTCCGTCCATGGGATTTGGTTTCTATTATACTGCAAAGTGAATCAGCTATATGTATAAATATATCCCCTCTTTTCTGAAAGGCATAAGTTTATTAAAACAAAAACTGGAATAAAACTTTAAAGGATATTTTTAAAAGGACTCCAACTTCATCATATCTTCTCCTAACTTTTATTTTCATTGAGAAATTGTGCAAGGTTAAGTTTACATTTTTCTAGGTTCTGGCTTAAGACAAGAACCAGGTAATCCCATCTTCATTTCTGATTCTACCTCTAGAACTTCAGCATCACTAAACAGATGTTGAAACACACCACTTTAAATACAAGTTTTAAAACCAGTTTATCTATAAATAAAACTTTGCTTCTGACTGTCAAATGAAAAATCATGGATGGAGCATAAAACCAAGAAAGAGCTTGTATACACCTGTTCCATCAAGAAAGGAAGAAATATAGTGGCAGAGAAATAGCAAAAGAGAGGCAGATGGACACAAAAGCACATTTCAACACAGTTGGAGACTGCCTCCATACCACTGAATATGACGCTTGTCAGTCCTAAGCAGCTCACTCGGAGGAAGGGCAGCTCAGATGGAATCAGATCACGTGTGCATGCTGCTGCTGCTGCTCCTGCTAAGTCGCTTCAGTCGTGTCCGACTCTGTGCGACCCCATAGACGGCAGCCCACCAGGCTCCCCTGTCCCTGGGATTCTCTGGGCAAGAACACTGGAGTGGGTTCACGTGTGCAAAGGTGTGCCTTAAATGAAATCTAATTTAAAAATTGAGGACGGTCAGGGAAAAGAAAGAATACTGCAGCGACTTTCATTTCTGGGCCATCTAAGGTCAACAGAATAACCTCTCAGATTAAACTAAAATAAAAATTTTATTTAATTTTAAGCAGCAAAGGTTCTGTGTTTCTTGTTCATATAGTCTTTAACCACATTTTCCCTACCTATTGTTTCATGTAGCTCTAAGAAACAGCCCTAACTAACCCCTAGCCAAAGCTGCTCACTACGAAGATAATACTTTACTTTCAGATGTGACATTTAAAAGGCAATGACATCTGGTTCTAAATTTCTAGCCATATTTTTGGCCAAATTGCAAATATATTAAATTACATTAAAATATTCATGTATGAAGGTCATCTCGGCAAGATATTTTGAATGATATGCACATAAAATGTAATAATTGATATTTCATTGCAATAATTAACTATAATGGTTACCAAGGTGTTGGACAATTTCATTGGTAAGATTTCAGCTGATTTCTTAAAATCAATGGCCTTTGTAATGTGCTGAATTGAACATCCTTTTCAAGAAATCTTTCTTCAAACTACATAGAAACAGCTACAATTTTTACTATGTAAAATCCATGAAGTTTTAAGAATTTGTCAACAAGGTATTTTTTGTGAGCTTATCCTGAAAGTCATTTAAAAGAGATTACCATTCTGGGAAGTTTAGCAAGAGTTTGTCTAGCGCTGTTAAGACTGGTATTGTTCTTGACCTGACATCCCAACTATTAGCTGAAAGAAGCAACATCTTTATAAAAAGATCTAGTGTAATTCAATTTGTTTTAAGTAATCCACTAAAGAACAGTAAGAATCCTTTAAGACATTCTTAAAACATATAATTCTAACTTTTTAGGAAGCTAATTTCTCAGCAGTCTGGAAAATTCATATAAAAATCCTTGAGACAACTGTTCAGGAATAAGTGTATAGAGAAAGATATTACTCAGAAGGACTGCAAGAAAAGACAGAAAATAAAGAGCAGCTAATCTTGTTGTGCCAATCTACTGATATAATTTAATATGCCTCAGTTTTGTTAGGTAAAATCATATACGTAACTTAAGGACATCTTTGGTAACAAACTGTCAGAAAAATCTCTAATTGAACCAACAGAAAGCAAAAATATTCTTGTCCAATAAAGCTTTTTAATATACATGTCAACTTTAAAGTGCACAGATGCATACAGAGTAAGTGAATTCTACAAAATGAAAAAGTTCTTGAATTTTCATTACTTACTAAGTGAACATTTGAACCAAAGATAAATGGCACATTGCATTCTTTGAAAAAAAAAATTGCCTTTTGCAAGAATCATTTTGATTCTGGATGTTATTCAACACAGTGAAAACGTTTATACTTTTATACTTCAACAGACACTGAAATCTGAGAAATAGGTAGACATTTTTATATAGCCTCAGCCTCAGAGACCAACTACACCTAATACATATAATTTTTTAAAGACAAGGTAAGGAAGGGGGAAAGGAAAAAAACCTCACCTACCTCAGGAATGTTTAAGATGTTTTCATCTTGATTCTGGGACATAAAATCTTTGTAAAGTAACAATTTTGTGTCCCTCTGTTTTTGAATATATCCAAATAATTCCATAATCCATCAAAAGGGAATACTAGTTATCTTCACATGAGTCCTGACTTATTGAAATGGTCCTAAGAAGGGTATGCAGCCCATATAACTTCATTACAGTACCAAAATATTTGCTTTACTGATAGCAAATGTTTAGACCTATGGCAAACGGTAAATGTTCTAAAGAAAACACATTAAAAGTCAAATAAATTTGCTTGTGAAGAACATAAAATGCCGGTAAGGAACTACAGCATGTAACAATGTGAAACTGGCAGCTCCTTCCAAACTAAAGTATTACGATGACTTTGAGAAAAAATGCCATTTCTATCTAATAGCCAAAATAAAAGATAAGCATTAAAGTAGGACATATCACTTAAAAAAAATCTTTTAATGTGAAAACCTTCAATTTTGGGAGTTTTGTTTCTTTTTATGCCACTTTAAACTGAAAACATTTAGTTACCTTAAATAGCCAAATCAATTTAACTAGAGTTATTCAGATTACACTCTGCAAATCCAGCTCAGGTAAAGTACAGAAACGAAGGGTGTTTAGACACTTTGATAACAGTCTGAAAAAGTAATGTTATGACTACCGAATATAGTTATTTAAAAACAAAGATTCATACCTCTCTAAACCTTATTTTTCTACTGATTTTCATTGTATGCTAGAAAATTACACATTTGCAATGAATATGAAATTTACAAAAAATAAACAAACTCTGTTCCTTTAGCACAGTTAGTGTGAAAAGCACTGAATTAGATAGACAATTACTTTGGCCAGAATCTCGTCATGTTAGCAAATTAATTAGTGCTAAAGGTATAACAAGACAAATCCTGAATAAATTAGACAATCAGCAGTACTTTTAAAACAAAGTCAGTAGGCATACATGGTACAGAGCAAAGGCACACCTACATGCAAGATAAGAGGGGCCTTTTTTTTTTTTCCAGGTAAACTTATTGAGTACCCAGTACTTAGGTACTGTGAAGAAGCATCTTATAATACTTTCATTGAAAAGCAGAAGCCACAGCTATTCACCTGAATCTAGTCAGTGAAGAGGAGAAATCACGTATGGATGCTTTCAGTTACATATGAACATTCCTGCATTAATACTCTGTAACTGGGGCATTAGTTAGAAAACATGATCATACCATAAATACATATAAGCAAAACTAGATGCTGATTAAATTTACAGAATCACCTAGTTTATACAGGCAGGGAAAGGCACACAATTTAGGGAGAGATCTAAGATTTCATAATGCCAACACACTCCAGTACTCTTGCCTGGAAAATCCCATGGACGGAGGAGGCTGGTAGGCTGCAGTCCATGGGGGTCACTAAGAGTCGGGCACGACTGAGCGACTTCACTTTCACTTTTCACTTTCAGGCATTGGAGAAGGAAATGGCAACCCACTCCAGTATTCTTGCCTGGAGAATCCCAGGGACAGAGGAGCCTAATGGGCTGCCGTCTATGGGGTCGCACAGAGTCAGACACGACTGAGGCGACTTAGCAGTAGCAGCAGCAGCAACCTTAATTTAGAAGTAACTTGATCCTTTACATTACAAAAGAACTGTCTTACAGTTTTTTCACACATTTATTAACAATAATTGTGCAAACTGGCTTAAACCACAGTACAGAGAACTCTTTTCTTTGTAGAGGGTGAAAAGTTCAGCTAACTAACTACACTAGTAATGAGCAGTTAATGAGCTTTTGGGATTTGCTTTCCTGACTCCTGATGGGATGGATCAGCACCAATGTGGCAAAGCACAGATCGCCTGAGGCAAAAATGATGACAGTTATCTGAGTGCTTCCTCAAAGTTTGTGAACATCTTAAGTGGAAAGGAGTAAGTTTCCCCATTTTCTAGTTGTTAGTGTTTATATGATGGTTGTCTAATAATAAAACTCAAGGGAGGAAGAATTCTGAGACAGCTCGCGTGCATCATCCATGCTCCTGGTCTAGGGGGGGAACCTGGGATCAAGAAGGGCTGTCACTCCCATGATTGTTATATGGCTAAAGTGAAGGGATTCTATAGATATAATCAAGAGTGCAAATGGTCTAACTTAACTAAGTGAAGGTCCTTTAAAGAGGGATTGGGACCCCTTTCTGATCAGAGATCTTACTGCTGGCCTTGGCCTTGAAAGAGTAAACTGCCATGTTGTGAGAAGACCTCTGAGAGGTCCCTGCGGAAAAGAAGTGAGTGGCCTCCAAGAGCTGAAAACAAACAGGAAGTGGGGAGGTAGTCCCACAACCACAAGCAAGCATCCACAACCACAAAAGCCTGAAAAAAGAGCAGAGAGTAGCCCTGGAAAGGAATGCAAGCCAGTCAACACCTTATTGCAATCATGTGAGACTTTGAGGAAAGGAACAAGCAAAGCCATGGCTAGACTCATCACCATGGAAACTGTGAGAAAAGAAATGCCCATTGTTTGAAACCACTGAATTTGTGGTATTCACAACATAGAAGACATCAAACTAAAATAAACACATGAGTCTAGATTACTTAATTCTAAACAAAGGATTCATTTTCTCTCTCAATCTTCACATAAAATGCCTTTACAAAGATTCTGTATGGTTTGTTTCATTCACTATACTTTAAACGAGTGGTCATGGTCAGTGTTCAATCTCCTTTGTATAGTCTGATTCACATCTTTCTTGCATAAATCATGAGGATTTAACTGTTTCTCTAACTTCTCTCATTTAGGAATTTCCTTACTATGCTGCTGCTGCTAAGTCACTTTAGTCATGTCCGACTCTGTGCAACCCCACAGACGGCAGCCCACCAGGCTCCCCCGTCCCTGGGATTCTCCAGGTGAAAACACTGGAGTGGGTTGCCATTTCCTTCTCCAATAAATGAAAGTGAAAGTGAAGTCGCTCAGTCATGTCCGACTCTTCACGACTCCATGGAGTGTAGCCCACCAAGCCCCTCCGTCCATGGGATTTTCCAGGCAAGAGTACTGGAGTGGGTTGCCATTTCCTTCTCCATTCCTTACTATGAGGAAAGCTGGTCAACTGGGCACAACGAAAGGCCATACTTCATGTGCTTCTACACACATACCTCTTTGAAACTTTAAGATGTATAATGAGCCCTAATATTAATTCTCCTTGAAATAGATATTTTAAACAGTACAATTGAGTTCTACTCTTTTAAAAACACTCATAATATTCATTTATTCCATGGGTAATATATGATAACGTGGTTTTTGCTCATCTTTAAGAAAATGAAAGCACTATTCTATGTTACACACAATTATTACTGATACTTTAAAGTTACCATTTTCAGACAATTTGCAACCATTACTAGAAATATATTATCAAATGAGAACATCTAGGGCCTATTTCACAGAACCAAAACCTCATATGTCAATAGGCCACTAACATTATTTCTCTGCACGCAAGAATGCAAGGTCACTGACCTTATATATTTATTTGTGGGCCCTTCAATCAAACCAAGAAAGGAATCTGAGACCATATCACACTTAAGTACAAGTGGGGATAGCACAGAGTTTAAAAAAAGGAGGAAAACATCAAATTTTACCACTTTTGCTATCAGAAAGATTATTAGAGAGATACTAAAATGTGGGGGCTGGAGGTGAGAACTCTTCAGAAGCATCCTTACCAGCAGTGGAATACTTGGGTACCAAGAAACTTCTCATTTATGCTCAACAGACACGTGAATGCAAGCGCATGACAACTAAGACCAACTTGTTCAGAAATGACTGGGCGGTGAGTAATTATAGAAAGGGCTAAAGCCAGGAATTCTTCCTTACAAGATACTGGTGGAGGCAAAAAGGAACTCAAGTCACCTGACTCCACTAAATTCTCTTGCTTCTAGTCAAATTATATTTTCCAGTGCTTTTTTTGTGCCATACTTCATATGAATTAGCATTCTTAATTCTCACAACAACCTTATGAAGTTTTAGCAATGAAAGAGTTAACTTGTTCAAATGGTAGAGCTGATCTCTGAACCCACACTATTGGCCACGCAAGCAAATTCCAGGAGGGAATTAAGCCCTAATATTCAAAAGCATCCATTGTTAACTTCACCCTATACCTTTGGAATGGTCACTAAATAAACACAATCATTGTCTGTTCTGTGGTTCAGATGAGGAAACCTGGTTAGGAAGGCTACAACCACACCACAAATGATCACTTTCTAGAATTCAGAAGTACTTAATAGTCACCTCAAAAAACACAGCTTCAATGGCACTCAGCATAGAACCAACATCTAATATTTATAAACTATGTATATATGTGTGTTTACACACATTTATAGTTTATATATACAGTTGATGCATTTCTTTGTGAAGATTAAAATGCAATACAGAAAAATACAGAAGAAACATAAAAATGAAATTGAAGAAACATAAAAATGAAATTGAAAAACAGACTCTGAGCAACCTTCTGAACTCAGGTTTTAGATCCTTGTGTTTATTATAAAAGCAGAAAATCCCAAGAGCCAATCTACATCACTTATAGGAAGAAAAAAAAAAAAACAGAGGTGTAGGACCAAATCCAAAGTTTGCAACCTTCAAATCGCCCCTCTGTCAGGATCATTTACACCCAGGGTCTCAGCTGGCTTTTACACACCACACAGACAGGTTGCATCACCTCTGATAATTTAAGGAGATAAATGACCTCATCTAATTATCATGCATGGTTTGCTCTGTGATGAGTTACCATTCCCCTATGTTTATTTATTACCATCAAGTATTACTATAAATTTTAAACAATTACTCACTAGCAGATCTTAACATCATGGATCAACCCCCTGGGAACTGAGCTACACAGGCACAATAAAATTTCATCTCATGAAAATTAATTCTGATTTCTACATTTACATCGACAGGAAAATCAGGTGTTTTGAGCGACAACCAGGCATTCTACATGTTTAATTTAGAGCAATCTGCACACCCCTCATTGTGCCCATCCTCCTGAGGCTTCACATGGCCCATTTGTTTATCTCTCCTAACATTTTCACAGATGCAAATTTAAGTCAATTCTAATGTAATGTAATGGCAAAGAAGGGTTGGTATTTTTAAAGTGACAGACATCATAAGAATTTTACACATTCCTTTCTGTAGCAAATGTCAAAATGACTGCCATAAGAAGGCAGGTTCCTGGCATGGAACACTTACTGTTTCAATGGTTATCCTCAAGTCGTGCTCATTTGTCCTTGGTATTAAAACAGTTTCATCTAAAATATGTCTTCCCTCCATAAATCGATCAAAAACGTGCAGCAGAAATTTAAGTGTTTTATTTCTACCAAAATGGGAAAAGTATTTGTGAAAGGCTAGGCTCCATTTATATTGTAAAGTGAAGGGGTGGGGTTCAATGAGTTTAACTAATCATCAGTTGGATGAGTCAGATGAAAAAAATTGGCCTTTTTCAGTATGCTCTTGGCAGATTTTTTTTTTCTGACTTCTATGTTGGTTGCTAAAAATGCAACTGGTCTCAATTTTACTATTCTGTGCTTGTTCAGTTTTCAGGGTTGTCTGGAATCATTTCTATAAACATCATAGACAGACTGCTTTATTCACTTTCAAATATTCTGTCTTGAAGCTGATAACTCCCATCTTTGACAATGAGAGGTTATCAGGGGCAAAATTATGACGTTTAAAAATAGACTCAACCTCCTGTGGCACAGAACTCATACAACAGGTGCTGGCTGAAATGCCAAGATGAAGCACATCAAATCCCTTGCGGTCCTGCTTTCTTTCGGTCCCTTTTAAGATATAGGTTGTGTCCTGAACCTAGAGACAAAACACTTCCCTCACTGGAATCCACTGCATCTCTTCTCATTTCCTCTTTATCATTTAAGGCTACACAACTTGTAAGAAGAGACATTTTTAAGGCCAGCTAAGCATCCTTTTCTCATTCATTTTAGTTTTTTCTGTTGGCCCGAATGATGTATTAGTGCAATAATCTAACTCACTAACCCTTAGGCATCGATTCATGACCTCTTGAAGGCACAAAAAATAATATGTGGTACAAATAATAAAGCCTGGCTCTAAAATGGTCCTTCAAGGTTCCCAACGCATCCTCTCATGTGATCCCCATAATGGAATACCGTGATTCAAGATTAGCTTAATATTACCCTTGATCTGCAGATAGAGGAACTGGACTTACTGTTAATTCTGCCCTACTTTACACTGACTCCTTTTCCCCCTTGGCCTCCTTGCTAGAATATGCAGCCAGCCACAACTTGAACAGGTAAGATAATGGATGCAAAGACATCCAGGGTACTATCAGGGAAAGGCAGCAAAGTATAGCAGGTAAGCATAGGACTCTAAAATCAAGCTGCTTGGGGTCAAACTTGATTCCTAAAAAAAAACTCATAAAACTCCTTCATACTCAAAACTTAACATTCCTCACCTATAAAATAGAGATAATACTTATTTTAGGGAAGTGACTTAAAGGTTAGATGGATTAAAAAATAAGCCGAGTATTAATTCACAGTGCCTGGCATTCGAAAGCTCAAAAATTAAATTATAGAAAGCAATATCACAATAACTGAAAGATAGCTGTTGAGTAATTATTAGTGTCCAGACATTCTGCAGGTAGAGACATCAAAATTAGTTCCCGCAAACTGTGACTACCTATGGAAGAGAAAAAAGAGTAAAGTCACAAAATGGCAATAAATATGCACCCTGATTCTCCTCTTCTCTTGTTAGAGACCACAAGGGTAGTTTCTTCACACTGCCATGGGACCAATGAGATCAAGACTGATTCTTAGATCTGCCAGCATTTGTGATCCTAACCATTCATTCAGTCATCTGGGAAATTCAGAAAACTGCTGAGATAGCAGTTGCCAGTGATTTTCAGACCTTCAAGAGACCTGAGATGCCTCTGTATGAGTTGACTAGGGACATGCTCTGCTGGAATATTCTGTCAGTGGTTTGCTGTTATCAAATGCACTTTTTTTTTTTAAACAATCTTGTTTCAATTCAAATTTCTGCCCTCTGCTAAAGAATGGACATGGGGTTGGGAGGTGCAGGGAAGCACAGGCAGAGCAGGGCTGTAAACCAGCTGTAAACTGTTCCTATCTGCCAAAAAATCTGTAAGTGAATAATGCTAAACTGCCCCAAACAAGAACTATTTGTTTTTTTTTGTTTGTTTGTTTCCTCTTCCTTGATATTTCTGAAACATCTTTCTATCGTAAGCATATACACTTATTAAAACCAATGACATTTTGCAAAACTACATGGATCTTCAGGATGATAATCTCTACTTTAAAAAGAAAAAGAAACAAACATTGCTGGGTCTAAAGGAAACACAGTGACATACTAGAGTCTTGTTACTACCAAAAAAAGATAAACTCTGGCCTGTATATCTCAAAATGTGAACATTACTAATGTCCATTTATTACATTTCTGAATGTCATGTCTTCTTGAGAATGGAATACATAATTTGGAACAATCCTCCAAAAACATCTCCAGTATATTAAAAGTGCATCTATCCTATATTCCAACCATCTGTTTTAATTCTCAGGGCTGTTTCATATTTCAAAAGTTACTTTGTAAGACATTGTTTTTAGTCTTGATCCCTTTCTCACCTGCCTTGGTCAGAACATTCACCCATCAATCATGGCCTCTCTCATCCCTTTCATCTCTCTGCCATTTGGTTTCTCTGATATGCTTAAATTTCCCTCTGGTAACACTTATTTAGTTGTCTCTACAACCTGTCCCTCCCAGCAGATGCCTTTTTATAAGAACTGCCTCTTCCTCTATCCATGGTACTAGCAATTGGCCTGTTGCAATGCAATACCTCCTAACGAGATTTGACCAGGATGGGAGAAGTGACCCAAGCTCAGGCAATCAAAACCTTTTTAAATCCCATCTCCAAAAAAAAAAAAAATCCCATTTCCTGATCTCAAATTAATGGGCTATTGATGACTATCTGACTCATATTCAGATTACCAACACATCTTCTTTAGCAGGCTATGTTTTGGACTTCGATTCTACTCTCAAGCTGGTTCAAAGTTTCAATGGGAAAAAAATGTAAATCCTTACAGCCATTCAACAAAGTGAGCTCCAGGAAGCAGATAAAGCCTTAGCAAGGAAAGGGATGAGTAAGGAGTCAAAGAAAACCAGAGGCTAGAACAACAGATGATCTTGATAACAGCTCCACCCCTTTCTGCAACTGGGGGCATATTCCTCCTACTGATTCCCATAACTGAGCATCCAGTTTCACGACCGTTGAAAAATATTTCTCTTTTTGGTTCAAGATAGTCCTGTAGTTTTCTACTACCTGCAATCCCAAGTAACCTATTATAACTCCTAGTCTTTAAGCAAAACAAAAGAAAGCCAAATCCCTTCCATCTTCCTCTAAAGTTGCTCTCTCTCTCCCTTTCCTCACATTGCCAAGTTCCTTGAAAGAATCTGCATTTGCTGCCTTCATATTCTCATTCTTCACAGCTTCCCTGGTGGCTCAGACGGTAAAGAGTCTGCCTGCAATGTGGGAGACCCAGGTTCAATCCCTGGGTCAGGAAGATCCCCTGAAGAAAAAACAGGCAACCCACTCCAGTATTCTTGCCTGGGAAATCCAATGGACAGAGGAGCCTTGCCTGGGAAATCCCACGGACAAAGGAGCCTAGAGGGCTACAGTCCATGGGGTCACAGAGTCAGACATGACTGAGCAACTACCACACACACAGCAACTCTTCAAGGCACGGAAGCCATGCTTGCACCCAAAACATGCTACTGAAATTGCTGTCATGTCAGCAAAGGTCTGGTGACTTCCTTAAAGAGCCCATTGTCGACCTCTCTGCAAAATGAAACTGTAGATCAAGATTCATCTTTTGAAACTCACAGTGCCTATCATAAAAGATACTAAATAGATATTTTCTAAGTAAATGGAAGGATCCATTTTCAAAGATATTCATTTTGCCTCCAAATCCCCTTCAGATAGGTATTTCTAACAGCTTAATAGTCATCTATAGAGATGCCTCAATGTCAAAAACCCAACAGCAAGCATGTTACCTCACTCACCACCAACTTGCTATTCTTTCTGCATTACCTTTTAAAGAGCTTGGAGGACTTCCCTGCTGGTCCAGTGGTTAAGAATCCCAGGGACATAAGTTCAATCCCTGGTCCAGGAAGATTCCCACATGCCATGGGGCAAGTAAGCCCAAGCGCCACAACTACTGAGCCCACCCTCTAGAACCCACGCACCACAACTACTGAAGCCTGTGTGCCCTAGAGCCCATGCTCTAAGACCAAAGCCCATGCGCTGCAACAAAGAGTAGCCCCACTCACCACACCTAGAGAGTGCCCACGGACAGCAACGAAGACTCAGCACAGTCAAAAGTAAATAAAATTTAGAAATAAAGACCTTAGAGCCATCTCTAACACTACTCTCTTCCCGATTCCCCCAACCCCATAACCAACAGCACCTGAATATGCACCTCTAAATTACGTTTCATCCCTGCTCTGCCTTCCCACTGCCACTATTCTCCTTGTCTTTCGGCATCTCTCGCTCTAGGATGGTCTACTAACTGCTCCCATTGTCCCTTTAAATAATGGTCCTCTTTAATCCATCTTCCACATACTATGATTTAAAACCCAATGACTTTTATTTTTAATTACAAAGTCTCAGGATGAAAACCAAATTTGTTTGAGAAAACAGAGCTGGGCTACCACACTGCCCAACTCCCCTCCGGGTCATGTGAGAAGATAATTCTGATGCAAAAATTGTATAACCTAGCCTCAGACTGATGGTTCAGCCTCAACCTGTCTTCACGCCCAGCAGTCCCATGCCTGACGTGAAACAACCCATGGGTACTCTTTCACCACGCTGTGTGTTTTTCCCTGGTCATGCTCTGTTAGATTCCACTGCTTCACAGGCAGCCTGGAGTTGGGAATGTCTTCCTTGGGTATGCTCTTCCTCAATTTGGACTCCCAGCATGTAACTCAGAGAAGTACATAATTTGCTCTGGATAACAGTAACTGCATTAATTGTTGAATTAAATTACATTTGATGTTAAAAATCTGTGAAGTTGTTAAAAGAGACAGCATAAATCAAAATTATTCTTTAAAAATAAGATGTACTGTGTATCAGAGCTCTAAATAGTCTTCAGTGTACTACCTAGAAGCCTATAACCTTCAAGATATTTCATTTCTTATAATCTAACGGAAGAAATTTACTAAGATAATTTTCTTGATTATTAGTATTTAAGCTTTTGATACAGTATTACACCAATATGTCTTATTCAATGAATCCCATTTTCCCAAGGTTCTATTAAAAAAAAAAAAGGAATGTCTATTTGCTTCTATTGTTTTAATCTAGACAATTTTATTGTCTTTGGTTTCTCAGGTGAATTTCCAATATATGAATATTTAGGTCAGTAAAATCAAATATGTGAGGTAAACAGCATTTCCAGGATAACCAAGCTCACATGGAAAATGGGGGTGGGGGGAGAAAATAAAAGCAAAATAAAATAATCAACTGCCACCTTAGCATCTTTAATGTAATTTCACACCTCATATTTCTGAGGGCTCCTTTGTCTGCCTCCACTTAAATACATACCATTCCTCACAGCATATTCACCACAACACCTTTTGATTACTTTTTTAAAACAGATTTTTTTCCCAGTATACTTAAGTGCATTTATTTTTCTGAGCCATTCCTCCTTTGACCCTCAAAATAAAACATTATTAATGTCTGACAATCCTTTTATATAGCCTGACAGTATGTACCTTAGCCAGAGAACAATCTCGTCAGCTCTTCTCACTCTTTCCCCAATTATTCCCAGAGTATATAGGCAAATGTCAAAAGCAACAACAGTCCAAACCATCTGACAATTCTGATGAAAGTACTTATAATGTATCACAGATTTATCTATGCATCGAAACCTCTAAACAATATCCCTACAGAGAGAAAAATCTAGTAGTAAAAGGAAGTCCCCTGCAACAGAGTGAAAATTGAAGTCTGAAGGACCCAAAATTGAGGTCTGGTTACAGGTAACCTGATGGAAAACAAATCAAAAACTTTTTTCTCCAATTGATTTGACATTACATACAAATAAAAATCAAGTATGACTAATACTAATTGTGTGTGGGGGGGTGGTAAGGAAGAGAGAAAGAAGAATTGGCAAGTAATTATCTAAACAAAAGAATACAGGAATTGTTTTTCATAATTTGCCAGGAGACTACTGCAATGAAATTTTAAGTACTCAGGGAAAAGAACTTCAGATAAACAGATTATTCCCAAATCTGAATCATTTAAAATGGGCAACACCACTATTTTCCATTGCTATCATTTCTAGCTTAAGTTGTTCTTCCATTTATGATATAGAATTTAAAATGTATCCTAATTTTTTTAAATCCAACAGAAGCATATGGTTAAAAAAAATCAGCAGAAGCAAATGTTAAAATAACATTGAGCCAGAAATATCCCACATTCATATTCAAAGAGACCTTTAAATATTGCTTCATATATAACAGCCTGATTCTGTATTATTGAAATTAACGGTAAAAGTGTGCCAGTTTGTTGAGGCCACAATGTCAATCTTTTCCTTAAGATCTTGTTAGAATCTATGCAAATGGCAAATTTTAAAGGAGCAATGGAATTCAATTACCACAAATTATATAAAGCCTATAAGAAAGAAAAGTTTAGGTTTTACGAACAAAATTTTAAAACCTGTGCATATTTATCCTTCAACCCTAAAACATGGTGCACCAAATGTTTAATTCTTAAAAATTTCAAGTATCCTATATCTAAATGGTAGAAATAAAATTGCTTAGCATGCAAAGACCTTTTAATAAGCACTCAACAGTTCAAGTGCAATAGTCTCTTCCTCCTTTTGTTTTATCTAAAAGACAGGAAGCCTATCTTCAAAACCACACTTCTTTTGTCACTCAATTGTGTTAATAACTTGTCTAACAGGACCTGAACATTTTGAATAGTTCATCTGATTCTCTTCATGAAATATTTTTAAATGCTGCTGTTATAAAAATATTCTGAATGAGATTACTCCCTATGAACAGTTGTGGACTGGCAGGGAGCTTTCAGCATACACCTTTGTTAATAAACTTATCTTACTGAGGTTCTACTCTAACAAGCCACTTGAAGAATTAAGAAAAAAACGGATGTGTATACACACATATAGAGATAATAGATACATAAAGATATAGAGACATAAAATACTATGTATTAAATACAATATTAAAATAAGACAAACTATACAAATTATATAATGATGCAATGCTAATGTATTTTAAACCCTCAAAAAAAAAAAAAGGTGGTAAATACAGTATTTTTCACAAAGTGCTACCATTTTATCTCAATTGACACCAAAGTCAATCATTTTTTTTTTCCTTAAACTCTGTAAACAGTAATGACACAGTAATTTCCAAGTTTTGTGCACACAGAAGAAAACAAACCATGTGTAAGCTGCATGGTTGACTATCTCGGGGCCGTTTCAAGTTTATTGGAAAGCCACCATATGAAAGCCTAGGGAACAGTTGTAGTACAATGCATAAATAGTCCAGGAAAAGAAAGACTGGCTGACACAGTACAGTGCCTGAAACATACCATATGCCTTAAGTAAACGTGCAATAGATGTCATAGAATAGAGATCAGTTACGCATTACCAGCAACTTACATGCTTTTTGAAATACTATGACAGACAGTTCTTTTATTACAAATGATGGAAGCTGTCACCTGAATAGCAATGAAATGTTACTTTTTAGAAATACTTAAACAAATTCTGATTTTTTCCCCCAAACTTTCATCCAAATATGCTCATGTGAGGGTTGATTATGTTCACACATGAAATACACTGAATGAAATCAATAAACTGGACAATTGCCTAAAATATTTCAATTTAACCACTTAAATCTCCACTTTAAGGTTCTAAATAGCTTGACGACACACATTAGGTACAAGATATGAATTCAGAAGAACAGATTACTTTCTTGGATATTTGCATCAGTACTGAAAACTAACAAGAAATTTCTGTGTATGTGTTGTATATAGTGATACTTCAGAGAACACATTAATTAAATAATACAGTTTGTTATGGGCATAATTTCTGTATTAATTTTAAAATTTCTAAATGCATTATTTCTTATGAATACATACTTCTAAATATAAACAGTAAATCTGAATACATAATTTGCATGTGTTATTTATGTTTCTGCAAAACCTTACAACGTATCAATGTAGGAGAAACATTGGAAAGTTGTCTACACAGCAAGATTCCTTTGAAGGAAGAGAATGGTAAAATTTTACCTATTTTCACAACAAACAATTTGCTATAGTCTCTGATTATATATTTCTTTTTTAAATTAAAATTGGTGAAAGCCAAAGAAAAATAATAAAGGCACATTTTATTTCCTTTTATAAACCATAATAAGCTTAGATTTTTGTACCTTTCCAAATGTTTAGACTATATTCATTTCAACCTGTCTAATGTATATTCAAATGCCAATCCAAACAACTACACATATACCCACTAAAATTTAATATGTTACAACTCATCTGGAAAAATGTATCTATTGTTGCATACTTTAAAGATACACCTGTGGAAAAATATGTGATGAAACTGATGAGAACAAAGATCTGAGAAAGGGATTTATTAATGTTCATTGTTTTTAGGTTTTGCTTTACAATCTAATCTATTAGATCATATTTTATCATAAGGTACATTTTGTTCTATATATAGTATGCAAATTAAAATTGCTAAGCCCAAATAAGAATAATTATATCACTTCTAATACATGAAAGAGATATCCATTCCAATGAAAATATTTATTTTTAATAGCCTTTAAATATAAATTTGTCTCATAATACATAAAAAATTTATAAACTAAGTACTTAAACCCCAAGGTACTATTCTTTTATGAGATGCTATATTTCCTATAGATCCTGTAACTCTTACCAATATATTTATCCCATTATATAGTTTAAATATATTAAAAATCCCCATATGCCAATGGGCTCTCAGCCAATTATTATGGACATACTGGCATTTTGATATGATGAGATAAAAGTTTAAAATGAATAGTAGTTATAACTATGTTTCTTTTTAAAAAATTGGATTTGTAAATAGATTCTAAAATTAGAACTGACAAATTCAAATTAACATTACAATACTGGCTACCATACATAATACTCTTGAGTTTTAAAATAGAAGTGTTTTCACATATGAGCCAAATTATTTCTAGAACGAGAACTCCCTTTTAGAAAACTACATTTTAAACTATCAATATAACATGTGCATACTGTAACATGAAAATTATGTATTTTCCATTTATATACAAACCAATATGCATGAGGTGGCTGCAACCATATGGCATATTTATGTTTTACACCTTACTTAAACAATCATTTCCAAAAGAAAAACCTAAACTAGCAAAAGAACTGTATCAAAATTCCTCCCTTTGTCCGGAAAAAAAAAAAGCTATTTTAGTGTTAACTCTTAGAACAATTTAATCACGAATTCAGAATATGCTATATGAGAATGTATGTTAAACCAGAGAAAATTAAAGAAAATATTTAGAATGATATTTATGTTTTTATAATAATATTTAAGCCCTTATTGTAAAAATTGTAAAAAACAAAACAAAAAACTTTGTATTACTAATTCTAATTCAGATCCCACTCCAATGAGTGCATAATGAATTTTATACTGTTAGTGGCATATTCTTCCTCTTCTGATAAAAAAATTTATTATATTACCTTTTTCTGGAAAAACTAGAATGATCAAGAAAACCAAAAGAATTTACTAATGAAAAATGTGTATAGACAAGCACAATAATTGTCTTTAGTGATGCTATAATCTTTGTACTGAGTTTTTAATGAACTTGGAATTTTTCCCAAAGATTTGAGATTTATCCTGATAAATACGCCATATGAACTCTTTTTGCAAGAAAAGCAAATGGCACTGCATCATCATATAATTAATGCTACATTTTGTAAATTTCATAAAGTTTACTCAGAAACCTAACATGAAGTACATCTTCCTCAGAAGATAAGGAGAAATGACTGACTTTTCAAATTAATAATTAAAGATGCAGAAGCTTTATAAAAATAGTATTTCCTACAAGAGACTGATATATACAAAATCTTTGAGGTCTTTTTTTTTTTTTTTTTTTTACAAAATAATTAGTTTCAAATTATTTAAAAATATCTCAAATTTTCATTGTTAGAAAATAAATTTAAAATCCTTTGAAAGAAAAGAAATTGTGGCTTTCTAATTTCTATTTTTGCCAACTATTCACTTTTCTTTCTTATCTTTAGTGAATTTCTGACCATGAAAATTTAGCTATCTTAATTTTGGGAAAACACTTACTGCAGATGTCCTTCTTACAACAAGAATTTTTTACATTAATATTTTACCATGGTCTGTTCAGGAATAAAAGATTGTATTTTGTTGTATCTTTAAAAGTCATAGTTTTCCCCTATGGTGTGATGATGCATTCCCTCCAAATGATAGAAATATTGATAAACTGCCAGTTAAAAATAACACTTTAAAAATCTGTAAACTGAACACACTGACTCCTTTTTAAAGCGCCACTTCTTTGATACAAAACGCAAGCGACTCACTTCAGTTTTCAATTTATAGGCCAAGCTACAAAAAGACTTAAAAAAGAATAAAAGTGTAATTTCTTAATGAGTGAATAATATTGAAACATCTTTAGTGTAATTCTTACTCTTTTCACGTTTCAAAATATCCGCTTGGAATATACTGCCAATTAAAGGAAGATCTACAGATGGCATTTACCCTTTTGCTTCATAACAAAAAGGATCTGTTATTATTTTTATGGAAGATTATCTAAAAAATAACATGACTGTAAATCATGACAAAAATATTAGACACTCCCCTTCTCCGGGTTAGAATGTGCATCCTTCGGGTTCTTGCACTGACACCTAATGCAATAAATACTTTAAGCTGAGTCTTAAATAATAACTGCAGGGTTTCAACTAGTGAAGCTTTAAGGTCAGTATCCACCAAAAACTCCAGTTTTCAGCACTCTGCCAACAAAGGACAGCAAATAATTCCCAACAGCAAAAATACCGGGAAGGCTACCTTGGGCTTTGTTTTTGTTATGTAAAATGCATTAAAGTGACTCATCCACTTACCATTACCTACTCTTACAAGCTTTAAAGTAGCTTCAACAACCAAAATAAATGCTTTCCCAGAATGCCTAATAGGCTATTCAGCACATTTAAAAATATGTATATATTTTTATGTGCCACTGACTTTGATTCCTTTCTCCAACACGAGAGAATTATTATTTTTCACTCCCTTCCTGCCGTATGACTATACACTACCTTCAAACACTCTATTTCCAGAACAGCAGCGAGGTTTTCTTAAGCTATTTTAGAAATGTTAAAAATAAGAGAAAAATTGCAGGAGACTCTGGAAAACGCTCAGTCCCTTCCCCCCAAGGAATAGAGGGTTCTATTCATTCTAACAACAGGAACCGCGTGTCTGCCGACACTGTTTCAAATAGAGGATGAGGGAGGTTGGATGGCAGGGTGTCAATTCCTGCGAGCCCCTGGGGGTGGACAGCACCTCTGCTGCGAGGGCCAAGCACTCATATCAGAAAGGCTGTCAAGTGCGCCCAGTAATTTGGGACCTAAACGAGTTTGGATACCACAGCAATTAGCATCTCAGAGGCCAAGTACGGGAGAAGACCATGCTACCCAGGCCAGCCTGCAGTTACTTGTTTGCAAAATGCCCTACCCAAACACAACTTTTTACTGGAGTCGGTTTGATGAGAGCGGGTATGTGGCTGGAAACTTTTTCCCACAGTGCAGCTAAACTCTTTTAAGTCCAAGGAATCCTTTTAGAGATGGGCTGAGGTGCCGGCAAGTCGTCAGCAGACCTTTCCTGGGACAGCCCGGCCCCGCCGAGGCTCCCGAGACGCCGGTTCCGTGCGCATTCCGGCGATGAGCCACGCGTACCTCCCGCTCGGCCTCTCCAGATCTGAGCCCGGCTCGCTCCCCACCCCCACGGGCAGAAAAGCCCCCTCAACTCGGGAACGGAGCCCCCGTCCTACTTCCACGGCACCCCTTGGCCCGCACTCTCCGCCCTGCTGGCCCGGCCCGAGCACTTACGTGACGGCCGAAGGGAACGGCTCCTCCGACGAGGGGCCGATCAACAAAGATTGGAAAAGTGTCAGAGTCAAGGCCAGCAGGCAGCCAGCAGCCATCTTCGCGATCGAAGATCAATCTGGCTTCCCTCCGGAGCCGGGGGAAGGACCGGTGCTGGAAACCGCGGGAGGAGAAGGAGCAAGGTCCGCCCGGACTACAGGCGTCTGCGGGCTGGCGCGGCCGAGGCTGTGGCTGGGGCGCGGGCTGGCGTGGGGGTGCCGCAGGGGCTAAGCCCGGCGCGGGGGAAGGGGCGGCGGGCGGACCCACTAGCGCGCGTCGGCAGCTCCGCGCCGCAGCTGCCTCGCCTCAGCCGCCATCAAGGGCGACTTTGGAAACAGACCTGGGCGAGCCCGCCGGCGCTGGCGCGCTCTCGCTCCCTCTCGGTTTCCTCCCTGATTTATTCCCCCGATTGCCGTGGAGAAGGCGGGGGGCGGAGGCGGGGGCGGAGAAGGGGTGACGGCACTGGGGAGGGTGGGGGTGGCTGCAGGAATGGGGGAATGGCAGGCGGAGAGACTTGTGGCAGAGAGAGAGGCTTCGTCTGGCTTCTCCGGGCAAGTCAGAGGGAGGTGGCTGGGGGTGGACAGCGGGAGGGCTGGGCGTCAGAGCAGTCGGGCGGAGACGAGCGGGAGCGGCCCTCCATACAAGGCAGAAAGGAACTCCCAAAGTCGGCGCCGGCTTGCTCCAGCCACCCGGCGTGCAGAACGAGAGCGGGGCGGGCCCCGCGGAGCTCCCAGGGGACCGCTAGCCGCTGGGTGGGTATCCACAGGCAGCAGGGGCTCCGGGCCAGCACTTGGCTCGCGTCTTCGGGGGTTATTTTTCCCAGGCAGGCAGTGTTCCCCCGGCCCTTCTCCCAGGCGCAGAATCCACTGCCTGCCTGAGAATCGTGGGGCAGTGATTTGACAACGAGTGTAGGAGGGGTTTATATTTGCATTTTAAAGCACCACTTTTGACTCCCTACCAGGTGGCACTATTTATTTGCCCTGGAGTGCCAGAGGCTAGAGCCTCCGGCGTGGCTGAGTGCCAACTGTGGCAGCGCCGCCCGACGCCCAGGTACCTCTCACCTGGCAAGACAGAGCAAGGCAAGACAGACCTGGCAAGGTCCGGGGTGAGGACAATTAGAGAAGGACCCAATGCTGTAAAATCTTCCTACTCTGGCCATGTGTTAGGTAGGACCGAGGGGTGGAAGGACAAATACTATACCCGAGGAGCACTGTGCCGCGAGAAAAGCATTGTACTACTTCCAAAAGTCCCCCAAATGCCCTGGTCTGGCCTGTGGTCTGCCCTGCCCTGACAAGGTTGCTGCAAAACGAGTTCACTTGGTCCGGATGAAGGCATGAAAAGGGTAAGCAGAAACAGGTGGCAGTTTGCGAAACGCGCCTAAAATATGGAGGAGGAATTGAGGGAGAGAGCTAGGGAATAGCACTGCGGTACAGACTAGTTTCACCTGCATCCGCAGGCAGGCGTGCCCAGGCCTTCTATTAGAAAAAACAGGTGGGTCTTGCGTAGGCCTCTCGGACCACATAGGCTTCCTTCAGGAAGGAGCTGGTGCACCAGATAAAAAGGTTTCCCTGAACACCTTAAATTATTAAGCCCCCTCTAGTAGTGTATTAGAGCACTTTGACACCATTTCTGATTGGGGGGGAAAAAAAAAATTACCATCCTGCATAAGCCTAAAAGTTGTCATTATGGGAGGCCTGGGATTTTTAATTAGCCCTTCTCTAGTTTCTTGAGATTATGAAAACAGAAAGATCCTTATTAATTCGGAATTGATTTGCCATCTCTCTAAAGGCAATCTGCTCACACAGAAGACTATTAATACTTAATAGCAACATTTTAAAATGTGATGTGATTTTATGATTCTTGACCCAGTGATGTTTCCTCCTCCTAACCTCTCGTGTGTGTGTGTGTGTGTGTGTGTGCGCGTGCACGCCTTGTTTTCTTTAATTCTTTACATATATATCTTGCTCTCTGTTTCTTTCCTCTTATTCTGAGTGACCTCACAAGAGGCACCCCACCGTGACTTGACTTAGTTTGTTTTATGCTAAACCAAGAGAATGGCAGCAGGAGGGAGCAAATGAGCGATACAGTGGGATGTGATGGAGTAGGATTGAGAACTCAGCTCACAAAGATAGTTTATATAACCATAGATAGCTTTCCACTCCAAAATTAGATAACAAAATAGTAAAGTCCATCTTTTTTTTTTTTCCAATTTTTAATGATTAAAAAGCAAATTTTCTTCCCCAGCATGGGGATTAAGAATGGCAGAATCAGATGCCCATTACTGTCTACATGATATGTTGGTATAATAGCCACACTGCAGAAAAATATTTTAATAAATTCTGAAATAATTATTTCAATAATGACTTCAGACTTCCTACTAAGGTACGCCATTTCCAATTTTATATCTTTAAGAGAAAGAGCTTAAGGAATAAAAGAATGTAATAAACTTCTCGAGAAGGTAGTCAGCCTTCATTATTAACTTCGTTGGCCTTTGAGCCAAATCTCAATTCCTTTGGATCACTCTGATGAAACACTGTGCTCTCTCATTTCTGAAACTGTTGAAGAAAGATATTACATCTACAGTTCTTTCTGATGGAGTTGATTGTCAACTGTAAGCCGAAATCATTGCTTAATCCTCGGTTGTGTTAATTGCTTTTTATCAACCTAAACCTTTTTAATGATGATATTCAAAATGTGGCTTTTGTTTCTTTTGTATGAAAACTAAACCAAGACCATTTTCACAATACAGCATTATGCGTCAATTGATTAACCATAGCATTCTATAATGTACAGTTTCTGTCCAGTTCTGTTATTTTGGAAAATTTCATGAAGATTAGATCATAGCCTATCAATTTTAATAAAATTTTGCTAAGTCACCAAAATTTGCCATTCAAGAGAAAATGTTTATATACCATAAGGATTGATGATAAAACTTGAATTATGGGCTTTAAGTGAGCAAGATATAAGAAACCAGTATCTACTATTCATTTAGGAGGAAATATTCTAAAAAGAAAGTAAAGATTAATGAAAAGTTAGATGTCTGTATTTAATCATTCCTTTAATAAACTTTAAAGATTTCATGCACAGCACTTTTACTCATATTTATAATCTGTCACTTTTAGCTAACCATCAATTGCTATAATATGTAAATGTTTAATTTGTTCATATAATTTCATTTTTATTAAGAATGAACAAAAAACAATATGAATAGAACAGCCATAAAATGTTCCCTCTTTCTGCCTTTTTGTTTTAGGTTATACTATGTGTATTGCTAGCATAAAATTCTATTTCTGTTGGATGTTCCCATATTTTTCTATGTATGTATGAGCATGCTTTCTATTATTTATTTTTCAGTAAGTCAAATCTAATTTCTTCAACACTTGAGATTAAGAAAAGGACAAAGAAATTCTAAAAATGGCCTCTCCTCCCCTCACTTTCCCCCCTCTCATGTACAAACACTAGAAAGGAAAATAATCCTCCTTAGTTAGAAAAGTTTTAAATGAAATGATGAATTTTTAGTTTTTTGTCATATCTCTAGAAAACTAAGGCAAAAATTGTGACAAAAGACCTTCTTTTTTTATATGCAAATAGAGTAAAAGACCTGGTTCTAAGATCAATATATGTGGAAGAATCACATCAGAAATACTTGTGATTTGAGGTCCTGTCACGCTGCCTGGCACAGATGTGTGCTGAGGAAAGCAAAGTTAAAGACAAATGGAAAGAAAGCTTCCGCTATTTGTGTCCTTGGGGAATGTTTTCAGGAGATGGGAATAGGAAAGAAAGCAACTCGGAAGCATCAATTCCCAGGAGAATGGTTAAGCGCTTGTGTAGTGGTTTTTAAGTCAGCGTTCACATTCAGTACTTTCAAACTGAAGCAGCACATGAAGGCCTTGATACAAAGCAACGTGGAACAGACGCTGTCTTAGATGAACAGGTATGGTCAAATACTTGCTAAAATCAAGACAAATATTTAGAAGACATTTTTTCTTGGCCTAAATAATACACCTGTTGACAGATAACCACATTAAGCTTTTGAGGAAATACCTTTTCTAAAATGGACACAAAGTAACAGTTAAAAGTATTTATTGGAAGTTTATCATTTCCCCACAGGAGTCTCTTGCTGGCAAATTTATGCTAACTTAAGTATGTAGAAAAATAAGCTGTTGCATTTAAAACATCATTGTATCTTCAACAAGCAATAGGTTTAGGCCATTCTATTTTTCAGTCTCTACTAATCATAGAATTTTTCATTCATTTTTGTTTTATTTTTGCTCTTCCTCTTCCTCCACCATTAAACTCAAACACATCTCAGAAAAAGTCAGCATCTACAGTATGACTTTCCATTAAAAAAAACAAAACTCAGACTCCAGAATCTAGATTTCATAGTAAGATCCTTCGCCATAAATAGAGGTGGAGTTTGTTGTTTGAACTATAATTTATAACACAAAGTATATAGAATCCATTTACTTAGACCTACAGAGACAAAAGAATGTAGACAATTCAGTTATTTATCTAAGTATTCACTAACAACAAAAACACAATGTGAAGTGGTTAATAATAAGTAGATAGTAACATTTGAAATAATCAAAGCTAATAACTCTTGATGCTCTTTTTTTGTTTTGTTTTTTAATTTCATGGATGTAGCCTTCCATGAGAAAGAAAGGAAAATCATTTTTTATATTATTTTTCTGACACTAGATTTTTAAATATGCTTTATATAATAAAACACCATTATAACCCAGCATATTTCTATGAACATATGGATATGTTAGGGATCAGATTCACTTTGTGTACACATAATTAATTAGATTAGTATCCACAGAAGCACCACAAAAGGGTGTTGCTAGGAATTTCTCCTGCTGAAATGAGCATGGGATAGAAAGTAAAAGATCAATCATTTGACTTTGGAGCCACATATTTTAGATTTAGGTTATTAAAATGCCAACTGTTAGTACAAAGAAGATAAACTTAAGAGTTAAAATCAGTACAAAGAAGATAAACTTAAGAGTTAAAATCCCATATTCCATTGACAAACAACAATGATATGATGTCTTTTTTACTCCCTTATTGCAAATGGGAGATATAAACTTCTAATTTGGGTATCAGGAAACATTGGAAAATCAATAGAGCAAACATTTTTATATAATAACAGTATTTTCTTCAAGATATATAAGGTGGTGGGATATAATAGGGTTTATGGTAATTTGGGGAAGAAATACTGTAATGCCTAATAGACTGAACGATATTGTCATATGCTATCAAACGTTCTATTGTTTTTTCATAATTAAATCAGTAATATTTCAACATTTTATACCTCTAAAACTAAGAACAATATTAAAGGTAGCTTGCACTGTGCACAACCGGAATTTATATAAATTGATTTTTCTTTCTTTCAAATTCCTTAAATTTTATTCTAAGGTAACTTGTTCTTAAAGAATATGGTACTCTCAGAATGTCCATAACCAGCTAGAAGAAGAGAACTGATTTCATAAATTTGCCAACCTGGGTGATGATAGTCCAATGTAAAATGATAAACTAAATTCTGAGTTTTAAGCTGAGCCTATTTATTACCTAGACATTACTGCCAGTCTTTCTGTTACACAGAGATCAATCTATCTTTTGCCAGAATCTCATTCATTTTATGGATATAATTAATGCTGTCAGAATACATGCAGATTAATTTTTTGTAAGTTAAATGCATAACTTTAAAATATCAAATGAATAACTTCAAAATAAAGATCTTTGTTTTTATAATATTTTAATAACATTTCATAATCTAGCTGCCATTGATAGTGAAATATGTATGTCATTCATGTGAGTAGTAGTCATTTGTATTAAAAACAAGCATGTTTTGGTTGAGAGGACTATGTAGATTCACTCATCTCTATATCTTTCTCTGTTAGTATCTAAAAATTCTTTATATTCAAGACCTGATGGTTTTCAAAAGATTATGAGAGTACTTTTGGATTTCCTACTTATTGGACTGATTATGCATTTCCTTTAAATTTCTTTTTTTTTCCCTCAAAATGTGTACGATGTTTCCCTTTCAACTACAACAAAATACTTATCAAAGATGAACCCTCATCATAAACTTAGTTACAACTTGGTGACAAAACTTCAATTGAAGCCTTAACAAAAGGCCATGATTCACCCCTGTTCAGGAACAGAACTTTCTGCTATTCTTTCCCCTTTTCTTCCCCAAGTCAACCAACCACCCCCACTCCGCCCCTTCTCCACCCCTTCTTTTGATCTTTTTTTCTTCCCCCACATACAATAGTTGACTGTCTTTAACACAATACCACAAGAGGGACTTTGTTTTTTTTTTCAGTAACAAGAAGGAGAAAAGTGGGAAAAAAATCAAGGGATGCAAAGAAAAATTATCCAGGGAAGAGAAAAATGGATGCATGAAGAAGAGTAATGTGAAAGGAAGAATGGGTTTATTCCTGTAACACAGATGAACACAATGCAAAGAAGAAAGAAGTAGAGCAGAGACAGAAACATAAAGGCCAAAACTGAGAATGAAACTTGTAGCATTCATGACACAAAAGAGTAGGGCAAATCACTGATTTCAATATTTAATCATCTAAAATTGTTATTGCTAAACAAATATGATACAAATTGATATGATACAAATATGATACAAATTGATATGATACAAATATGATACAAATCTTCATGAATGTACAAAAATATGAAAAAAAAATTAATTCTTTTTCTATTTGTTTTTTTCTTTTTCTACTTTAAAAGTAGCCAGGTTATGGACTTCCCTGGTAGTCCAGTGGTTAAGAATCGCATACCAATAGAACCTGTGCTCTGCAACAAGAGAAACTACTGCAATGAGCAGCCCAACTGGAGAGTAGCCCCTGCTCACCACAACCAGAGAAAACCTGGGGAAGGCAATGAAGACTCAGCACAGCCCAAAATTAATTAAGTTAAAAATTATCTCAATAAATCAGTGGTTTTCAAGGGTCAATTTAGGTAGGCAAATATGACTGGAAAAAAAAATAGATACTGGAAATATATGATAAGGTCTTTATTTCCCCCAATTTTTGTTCTTTTTAATAGCTTTACTGATAATTAAAAAATCATATAATTCACCATTTAAAGGATATGGTCCCCCCCCCCAAAAAAAAAAAAAAAAACCAGAAATACAGATCAATGGAACAGAATAGAAAACTAAGAGACAAACCCACGTAACCTATGGTCACCTAATCTATGAAAAAGGAGGCAAGAATATATAATGGAGAAAAGATAGTCTCTTCAATAAGTGGTGCAGGGATAACTGGACAGCTACATGTAAAAGAATAAAATCAGAACACTCCCTAACACCATACACAAAATAAACTCAAAATGGATTAAAGACCTACGTGTAAAACCGGATACTATAAAACTCCTAGAGGAAAACATAGGACGAACACTCTGACAGAAATCACAGCGAGATCTTTTTGATCCACTTCCTAGAGTAATGTAAATAAACAAATGGGCCTAGTTTAAAACTTTTGCACAGCAAAGAAAACTATAAATGAGACAAAAAGACAACCCTCAGAATTGGAGACAATATTTGCAAATGAAGCAACTGACAAGGGATCGATCTCCAAAATATACAAACAGATCATGAAACTCAGTATCAAAAAAAATAAATCAAAAAATGGGCAGAAGACCTAAAATAGGCATTTGCCCAAAGAAGACATACAGATGGCCAAGAGGCACATGAAAAAGATCCTCAACATCTCTAATTATTAGAGAAATGCAAATCAAAACTATAATGAGGTATCATCTCACTCCAGTCAGAATGGCCGTCATCAAAAAAATCTACAAACAATAAATGCTGAAGAGGGTGTGGAGAAAAGGATACTCTCCTACACTGTTGGTGGGATTGTAAATTAGTACAGTCACAATGGAGAACAGTATGGAGATTCCTTAAAAAAACTAAAAGCAAATCACCAAGCAGTCCCACTCCTGGGCACATATACTCTAAGAAAACTATCATTCAAAAAAATGCATGCATCCCATTGTTAGCACTATTTACAATAGCCAGGACATGGAAGTAACCTAAATGTCCATCAAGGATGGATAAAGATATGGAATATTAGCAATAAAAAGGAATGATATTGGGTCATTTGTAGAGATGTGGATGGACGTAGTGTCTGTAATACAGAATGAAGTAAATCAGAAAGACAAAAACAAATATAGAATATTAATGAATATATGTGGAATCTAGAGAAAATGGTACAGATGAACCTATTTTCAGAGCAGAACTAGAGATGCAGATGTAAATAATGAACTGTGGACACAGTGAGGGGAGAGGGAAGAGGGGAGTGGAATGAATTGGGAGACTGGGACTGACATCTGTGCACTGCCATTTGTAAAACAGATAGCAGTGGAAAACTGCTATGTAGTATAGGGAGCTCAGCTCGGTGTTCTGTGGTGACCTTAGATGGGTGGAATGGGGGCATAGGGTGGGAAGGAGGTCCAAGAGGGAGGGGATATATGTATACATACAGCTGATTTACTTTGTTGTACAGCAGAAGCTAACACAACATTGTAAAGCAACTATACCCCAATTTAAAAAATAAATTAAAAATAAAGAGTATGGTCCAATGGCTTTTAGTTTTGTAAAAAGGTTTTCACTATCATTTCTATTTTTTAAAATATCAGTTATTACATATTTAAACTAAGAGTATTTTATGAGATCTGCAAGTATTAGCTATGTAGACATGTAGCATATGTTAATCAAAGTAATATTAATGTTAAATTTTAACAACCTGATACTTATACAAATTACTGATGACTAGGGTATCGCCAAATATAGAACCTTAGCCTATATCCTTCACATAGTCCACCTCAAGCAACTAATCACTATAAAAGTTTCTATTTAAATTTAAATGATAAAAATAATCACTTTGAGCTCACTCTGATAGAGTCATAAAAACAAATTATAGTTCAGATTGGCATATGCACCTACTTCTTCATTTCTATCATTTAAGTATATACTGCTGCTGCTGCTGCATCACTTCAGTCGTGTCCAACTCTGTGCGACCCCATAGACGGCAGCCCACCAGGCTCCCCCGTCCCTGGGATTCTCCAGGCAAGAACACTGGAGTGGGTTGCCATTTCCTTCTCCAATGCATGAAAGTGAAAAGTGAAAGTGAAGTCGCTCAGTCGTGTCCAACTCCTAGCGACCCCATGGTCTGCAGCCCACCAGGCTCCTCCGTCCATGGGATTTTCTAGGCAAAAGTACTGGAGTGGGGTGCCATTGCCTTCTCTGAAGTATATACTGTACAGTTCATTTTGTATTACCATGTTTACATTGAGACTAGTATTTATGATACTGAAGGATATGAGGCTGTAAATGGCATTTGCATTCATCAGATACATCAGCTCTGCTTCTACATTGAATCTCAGGCTAGAGCTATTTATTGCTTTATGTACTGTTTTTCCATAAACAGCAATACCTCAGTAGGACACCAGGACATCTTCATAGTACTGATTTTTGAGCCTTTCAATGGAGATGAGAAAGGCAGAAACATTTTATAGAGATGAAACAATCTCACCCTGATCAAGTAAATAAGAAGCTTTAAAAACTGAATATGAAAATACCAGAAAAAAAGATCAATAAAATTCATAACTAAATGCATTTTATTTTGATAATTTCTATGAGATCCTCAACTCTACCATATGTGGAGGATTTGTCATTTTATTATGCAATAAAATAGTAACACTTACTGAATCGAGTGCTTTCTCTTAGAAGTTTTGTTAAAAACTTAAGTAAATGGCAAAACCACTATAATATTGTAATTAGCCTCCAATTAAAATAAATTAATTAATTTTTAAAAAACTTAAGTAAAAATACTTTCTAAACACCATTATAGTAATAGTAATCTGAAAATATAGTCAATCTCCAACTTATAAATATGTTTCAAACAATTATATCAGTGTTTTGAAACCCAGGTTGCATTTTCTCATAGAGAGATGTGAATTTTAGTTAGCAACATGAGCATGTATTTAAATTCCCACTTAGCTTCAAATGCTGTGTATAGAATTACCATTTCTAGTCACAAAGTCTAACAGACCTCAAACACAGTTAAATTAATAACCTTGGAAGTACATATTGATTAATGTGGATTTATTTTCATCACTTAATCTCATTAACAGCATTAAGAGTAATTTACCCCCACTCACTACAACTAGAGAAAGCCCATGTGCAGCAACGAAGACCCAGTGCAGCCAAAAATAAAGAGTAATTTATTGTATCCCATTAAGAAAAAAAGCCATGTCTTCCCTTTCACACATGTAGCGTATATACATGAGTACATAAAGAACATAGTATATTGTTTGATGTAAACTAGAAACTTAGATGTGTCTTTATTAATTTGTTCATATTTTATTCTTTCAGTCAGTCATCTATTCATCATTAAGAACTTGCTAAGAGCTATATATTCTAATAGGAATCATAAGTTTCATAAATTTATATATGTTTCTACTCACCATCCAGAAATTGAGTGAAATGTGTGTGTGTAGGTGATACATACATTAGATGAGATATCCACTTATTTTCTAACCTTAAGGCAAGGTACATCATGCCCTTTGGTACTAAAAACAAAGTTTTAGGACTTGAAACTTATATCCAGAATACCAGGTCAAAAACCATTGTAAATTACACTACAGATGGGCAAGAGCTTTGGAAAAGGTTAAGCTTAGAGTTACCATATGCCCAGCAACTCAACTTCCAGGTATTAAAGAGATGAAAACTTGTGTCTGCAGAAAAACATGTACCTGAAATGTTCAGAGCAGCAATATTTATAATAGCCAAAAAGCAGAAACAAGCCAAATGTCAATCAACTGAAAGATACATAAAATGTGGTATACCCATTCAATGAAATATTATTTGGCAATAAAAACTACTGAAGTACTGATCATACTAAACATGGATAAACACTGAAAATATATTAAGTGAGAGAAGCCAGTCACAAAAGGCTAAATAATGTAATTCTATGTATTAATACATGACATGCCTAAAATAAGCAAATCCATAGTGGAAGTTCATTACTGTCACTTCAGACTACAGTAGGTTGTTGGGTGAAATGGGGAGTGACTGCAAATTGATATGGGGTTTCTTTTGGAGTGATGAAATGTTCTAAGATTTAGAACATTTGATTGTGTAGAACATTTGATTGATTGTGGTTATGGCAGCCGACTTTGTAAATATACTAAAAACCACTGAATAGTACATTTTACATGGGTAAATGGCATATCAACTTTACCTGAATTACAGCTCATATATACTATATAATCTATGTGTGTGTGTATGTGTATTTACTACATTACAAGTTTTATACAAAATACTGCCTTTAGTTAAGTACCTGGACTGTGAAAGACACTCTATGCCTATATTATGAAAGAAGCAAAACAGAAGGTAAATGAACCAAAAGTATTACATGCAAGAAAAACTAATCAAAATTTGGTGTTCTGTATATTTAACGTAAATCTGGCATAACTGAAATTTCTTCTAAATATCCTCCTAAGAGCCAAGATCAATTCCTGGGAGGTGTGAATTCATAGAGAAGAGTATTTATCCCTCCTAAGCAATTTCAAAGGACATATTCAGCCCATAATCACTTTCCTGAGATAGAGGCTGGACTGAGATGTTACGGAGAAAAAAAATCCTAATGACAGGAGAAAGCTATAGTGGTAACACTGAAGGTACTGTACCAGTCACACAAATCAGTGGTTCTCAAATTTGATTAGGCATCATAAACACCTGGAAGACCTGTTAAAGCATAAATAGTTCCAAGCCCTGAATTTTTGATTCCATAGACCAGAATGGGGCCTGAGAATCTCCATGTCTAACAAATTCTCAAGTGATAGTGATCGTGCACATCAGGGAAATTCTGCTGCTTACTCATAAATTAAATGTTTGTAAGCGGGAAGTGATGTGAGGTGAGTCGGGGACAAGTAGAGAAAGGGGATAACATACTGAATACAAATTCTGCAAGTTGATAAACCAACTCAGAGCAAAGTTGCGAACACTGGTGGATTATCTTGGTACCTGGTGAAAGGGATGATTCAGTAAGGGAGTTTTACTACCAGATGATACCCTTAATACCAATTCCTGAGCTAAATTGCCATCAGATCTCCTGCTTCCTTTCATGTTTCAAATTAACTGATATTGGCATGCCCCTATAATAGCTATAGCAACATGTGAGGCCAAGTTGGAAGGTCACCCTTCAGTATGAGAGTTGGAATATGTCAAAGACCTCACTCTTCCCCAAACATATACCCTCAACATCACCTCCCTCCCCTACTTAGCTTAAAACACTGTTATCAAATTTATTACATTAGGTTTATTAAGAAGTATATTCAAATGCACAAGCTATTAGGGTGGAAATACCACTCCCATTGAGAGGTAACAAATACTCGTTTGTTCTTATCAAAAATTGTTTTATCAGCTGAACTAGTTATCACCTTGAAAGGAGATTTCCAGGCTCTATGAGAAATTATTTTTGTTTTGGTAAAGAAAGTCAGTACAGATTTAAATCACTGTAACCATTTCACTCTGAAATGAAATGATTAAGATTTTTATTTAATTTACCATGAAAATAAGTTTGTAAAAACAATAATCAACAAGAAACATTATTAACAAAGAGTGCTTTAAACATAGTCTTATTATTAGCTGTTTCTCAAATCTACTTTATGTGACCCTAAAGGACAATTTCACTCTTTTTAATAAGACCTAGAGCCTCATATCGGAGAAGACAATGGTACCCCACTCCAGTACTCTTGCCTGGAAAATCCCATGGACGGAGGAGCCTGGAAGGCTGCAGTCCATGGGGTCCCTGAGGGTCAGACACAACCAAGCGACTTCACTTTCACTTTTCACTTTCCTGCATTGGAGAGGCAATGGCAACCCACTCCAGTGTTCTTGCCTGGAGAATCCCAGGGACGGTGGAGCCTGGTAGGTTGCCGTCTATGGGGTCGCACAGAGTCGGACACGACTGAAGTGACTTAGCAACAGCAGCAGCAGAGCCTCATATAGGTCACAGAATCCTTTCAGAGAGCAAAAACTAAAAACAAAATCCTTATTGAATTAAAAAAAAAAAGGAACTGTCCTTAATGCCTTGGGCAGAAAAGTAATCTGGATGCTCCAAAGAAAATATGGTTATGAAATTTAAAGGATTTGATAGAGAAAGTACAGAACTGTAATCCAGTCTTCCTCTTCCTTCAGTTCCCCAGGTTTTCCAAAGAAATGTGTATCATCTGGAGATAGATGTTTGCTCCCTACTTGTATTATGTCAATATGAATAAACAGGTAGGCACACTAATATGGAGACTGGCACTGGTAAATACATGGATTGGGTTACTGTAAGATTTGGAAGTTTAAATTGGATTTTGTGACTTTTGAAAACCATCTGCAAAACCAAAATATATATATGTTTTAATTTATAAGAAATACAGCACTGTTATTGTAACTATTTGATTATTCACTATTACATTTACTATGCATTATGTGACTCAGCAAGGTAATTCTGGGGTTTAAATTAAACTATAAGTAACATTATTAAAGTATCTTGATATCATAAAAAAAAATTGAGCCCCTGAAATGTTAGGGCTACTTTAGCTGTAGTTTATAAAACTGAATAGGTTAATTCTTACTATGATATACTCAACATTTCCAAATGCTATCACCTATGAAATTGGTTCTGCTTACTTCTTTTATATAAAACAATAATACTGTTGTTAATAATAATACACACACACACACATATATACATGTTTTCCTTTAATACAAAATTTTTCACAGAATGTTGGAGTTGATATGATAGGATCATATTCATATATATCTTAATATAACTAAGACCCTTAAAAATATAAATTGGGGATCATGCTAGATTCTATCAATGTATTTTATCTAATTCTTACTTTTAAAGGAATATTCAACAGAACAGGCATTTTTGTACCTAAATAATCACATATTTGGCATTCATTAAAATAGTCACAGAACTAATTATGAAATCATGCTCTATAAAATTTTGATATTTCAGTGGGGGGAAAAATGAACATCCTCTTAAGTTAATGTTTTGGTTTATAAGATTAAGGTGTATTTTCATTTTGTTTTTTTGTTTGTTTTTCTAACTAATTATATAGGTAATTCTATATTAGGTTAACATTGATTTATGTGAGAAATATAACTTTACATCTAAGGACTTCAAGGTTTTTTGTTTTGTTTTTGCTCATTTAGTAATCCATTGCAGGCTTGCTTGTTACCAAGCAGACTGTGGTGTTTTCCTTTAGTGGTAACTAAAGGAAACAGATTGATTCCTGCTCCTAGCTCTTGTTACCCAGAGCCCTGGAGTCCTTTGCATCCAAACAAAAGAAGAAAGGCAGACTGGATAAGGAATCTCCACTTCTTAACAGGTACTTCTCTCATTGCTTTGTGGTAACTAGTCCAATGGCCTTGCCTACATGAAAGCGGAGGTTGACAGATGAAGATCTCTGTCAGAGCAGTAACTTCCCATAAATACAACAGAAGATGGAGCACAAATTTTGATGACCTGTCTCTCCTGCAAGAGAGCCAATGTCAAAATAATGCAGAATGAGAGAGATTTGACCATCCACCAGTAGCTTTTAAAATGTAAGAATAACATGCCTTAAGGAATGCAAGGGTCTCTTAATGCTGAAAGCCAGGGCTGGGGGGTGGAAACAGACCATCTCCCAGAAGGAGTTTAGACTTACCAGTATTTTATTTTAGTCTAGTGAGAGTCATTTTGGATTTCTGGCCTCCGAAACTCTAAGATAATAAATTTGTGTTGTTTTAAGTCTCTATATTTGTGGTAATCTATAATCAGTTCAGTTCAGTCGCTCAGACGGGTCCAACTCTTTGCAACCTCATGAAACTCAGCATGCCAGGCCTCCCTATCCATCACCAACTGCTGGAGTCTACCCAAACCCATGTCCACTGAGTCGGTGATGCCATCCAACCATCTCATCCTTTGTTGTCCCTTCGCCTCCTGCCCTCAATCTTTCCCAGCATCAGGGTCTTTTCAAATGAGTCAGCTCTTCACATCAGGTAGCCAAAGTTTTGGAGTTTCAGCTTCAACATCAGTCACTCCAATGAACACCCAGGACCGATCTCCTTTAGGATGGACTGGTTGGATCTCCTTGCAGTTCAAGGGACTCTCAAGAGTCTTCTCCAACACCACAGTTCAAAAGCATCAATTCTTCAGTGCTCAACTTTCTTTGTAGTCCAACTCTCACATCCATACATGATCACTGGAAAAACCATAGCCTTGACTAGACAGACCTTTGTGGACAAAAATAATATCTCTGCTTTTTAATATGCTGTCTAGGTTGGTCATAGCTTTCCTTCCAAGGAGTAAGTGTCTTTTAATTTCATGATGCAGTCACCATCTGCAGTGATTTTGGAGCCCCCAAAAATGAAGTCAGCCACTGTTTCCATTGTTTCCCTATCTATTTGCCATGAAGTGATGGGACCAGATGCCATGATCTTCGTTTTCTGAATGTTGAGCTTTAAGCCAACTTTTTCACTCTCCTCTTTCACTTTCATCAAGAGGCTCTTTAGTTCTTCACTTTCTGCCATAAGGGTGGTGTCATCTGCATATCTGAGGTTATTGATATTTCTCCCAGCAGTCTTGATTCCAGCTTGTGCTTCCTCCAGCCCAGCGTTTCTCATGATGTACTCTGCATGTAAGTTAAATAAGCAGGGTGACAATATACAGCCTTGATATACTCCTTTTCCTATTTGGAACCAGTCTGTTGTTCCATGTCCAGTTCTAACTGTTGCTTCCTGACCTGTATACAGGTTTCTCAAGAGGCAGGTCAGGTGGTCTGGTATAGCAGCAATAGATTTTGGATCTCAATTCCTATTACGATAAATTAGCAGGTCATAGAAACTTCAAAAAAATTTTTTTTAGGCCAGGCTCGTGTTTTGTTCTTAACAATAAAATTCTGTAAAAATTTAGAGACTTCAGATCTCATTAGTTCCATTAGTACCCAAGTTACCATTATCATACTCAAAAGTTCTTAGATATCATACTCAAACCAGCTTTAGTCTTTTTCTTTTCTTCCTTCTCTATTTCTCTCTCTCTTCCCTTAATATAAGTTGCATTAAGACCACATGACCACATGAGATTATAAACATCTTTGGACTGAAATACTCTTAATCTCTGCCATAGGGCTGAACTTTTCACTCTGTTCTTTCATGAGCCCTTCTTATCAAATTCCGTTAAGTCACACAAGATCCATCCATTATCTTTATTATGGGTTTTTCCCACCCCCCATCTCTTTTCTAGAAAGAACTATAGGTCTGGTAGCTAGTTCCTTATTACATTTTGCTAGTGATACCCTGATGAAATCTGCATAATATGTGTCTCTTTTCCTAGTCTGTTAGATCAGTTTCTTTGCTCACCACCTCCTGACCACTGAACCAATGCTGCATATTTAAGGCTTTGGTTCTGGTATCACCCCAGCTCAAAGAATCCATAATTGCATTAGTTTGAGAATGTTCACTGTCTCCCCAATAACCCCATATGTTTCAGTGGTTCACCAAAAAAAAAAAAGGGGGGGGGGCATTTTTTTTTTTTCCCTCACTCTGCTAACAGTACAATATGGGGATTCACCTAGATGTTTTCAAGTTGTGGTCCCAACCTCCCTGAAACTCCCAGTCACCAGCAGGAGACGGGGAGGAGAAGGCAGGCTTTTGTTTGTTTTATTTTCTAAAAAGATGTAGTATAAGAGCACGTCACAGAATTTCTGTTCACTTTTCAGTGGAGAGAGATGATCCTCTCTAGATGCAGATAGGCTAAGAAGTCTAGTCTCTTTTCATAGCATGGCCTCTCTAAAGTCAGTTTTGTACTATGAAAGGAGAGCTACACATTTTGTTAGACAGTGAACTGTTTTTGCTACTAATACATATTCATCATATTCGAAAAAGAGTATTTTAAAGTTTTTCTTATTTATAAGAGCTTTGCTAACTAGGACGATGTCCTCAGCCAGGATGGAAAACCACTGGTTTTGAGGTATTATGCTACATCTCAGAGGAGAAGTAGCAAGCAAAAATGTTGATTCTTTGGAGAAAGGAGTACTTGAATATGTACTGATAGAAAGGTCAGGAAAACACAAGGACCGTAATAGGTTCTGGGGGAAAAAACATTAAAAAAAAGCACAAGGATCCCTATCCTTTTGGACCTTACAATTTTGTCAAGGAAAAGCATTAAATAAGTCACACATACAATTACAAGAGCTGAGAAGTGCTACAGATGAAAAATCTAAAGTACTATAAGAGAATCCAACAATAAGACTTAATACCAGTAAGTCATTTCTCAGAGAAAGACATACAGAAGAAGAATGATCATTAGGTAGAGTGGATCAGAGACATCCCAAAAAAAGGATAATTGTGTGAAGGCGTGGAGGCATGTTTCCCATTCTGATAGAATGAGGCAGCTTGTAGCATACCAGTCTCTTTTAAGAACAACTTAAAAAGTCACATAAAATGTTCAGAAAGCACCAAAGAGCTTCAAAACCAACCATGGTAAAGAGGCCAGAAGTTTGGAGAAATGGGACCTGTAGAGGGATGAGCTAATATTCCTCAGCAAATGTCCAAGAGTGTGGACTTTTCTTGGGCAAAAGATGACTGCTGAAGGATAGGGAGATGACTAGAGATCTCAGCAGTCCTGTAAGGTTGGAAGGGAGCGGAGGAGCGGGGGTGTGCATGGGAAGGAGATCTCTGGGGCTAAGATCAAAGATCCTGATAAGAAGAGACGTTTGGAGAATTGTGCTTGACACATGATCAGTTTAATAAACTAAGACGAACGCTTCTGAAAACCCTAAGAGAGGTTACAATAGTTTCACTGTGCCTAGAGGACAAGAATTAGAGGTCTAGACTGCCAGAAAAAGATCTCAAACATTCATTTTAAAGCCCTAGGGGAATATGCTCCAGGAGAACTCCAGAAGTCAACAAAATACCATCAAAACTTCAACCCATAAGTCTGTGATTATATTGAGGAGATCAGTCTCAATATATTTTCTTAGAAAAGAAAAGATAACATAATTTAAAATCTCCATTTTTTTCAATGCCTAATGTCCAGTATTTAGTCAGACATTTCTAGAGATGTTAAAGATCAAATCACATAACTAAACATTTAGAAAATTTAAGAAAATATAAATAGATTTACAGTGCTCTAAATAGTGGATATATCAGACAATAGCATTCAAATATTATTAATGTACTCAAGAAAACAGAGAAGACCATGCATAACAAAATAAGATTCAGAAAATTTTTTCTAGGAAATCAAAAACTAAAAGGATCAAATGAAAATTTTATAACTGAAAAAGAGGTGCATTTAACAGTGTATTAAATATGCAAAAGACAAAACTAAGAAATTGGAATACAGACTTATGGAAACTATCCAGATTAAAAAGAAAAGTATATGGATAGACATGCAAGACAGAGTGAAAAAGGTCTAACACACATGTAATTGGAGTCTGAAATGGAAAGGACAGAGAATGGTTGAGAATTTCTAAAATTGTGGAAAGATGTCAGCTCAGTTATCTAGGGGAGAAGGCAATGGCACCCCACTCCAGTACTCTTGCCTGGAAAATCCCATGGACGGAGGAGGCTGGTAGGCTGCAGTCCATGGGGTCGCAAAGAGTCAGACACAACTGAGTGACTTCACTTTCACTTTTCACTTTCATGCACTGGAGAAGGAAATGGCAACCCACTCCAGTATTCTTGCCTCGAGAATCCCAGGGACAGAGGAGCCTGGTGGGCTGCTGTCTGTGGGGTCACACAGAGTCAGGCACGACTGACGCAACTTAGCAGCAGCAGCAGCAATCTAGGAACCGCTGTGAAACTCAATTAGTATATTTAAAAGGAAAATCACATTTAGGCACATAGCAAATTGCTGAAAATAAAAAAGAAACAATGAGACATTTTTGAAAGCAGTTCAATGAAACAGGCAGAAAGAGTTTGTCACATTCAAGGAAAAAAAATTTTAAAGCTAAACTTGTTGGTCTTCAGTAAATAAATAAACAAAGGAGTGATTCAATATGAGGCTGAAAAGGAAGAAAATAGGAAAAGTTATAGAGCATCTTGAAGGGTTTTAGATTTTATCTTAGTATAATAAAAAGTCACTGAAGGACTTAGTTGGGGAATTGAATGATCAGATATGCACAATTAAAAGCTTTACCTTTGCAGTTCTGAAGAGAATTGATTGGGGGCAAGTATAAATAGTGGAGATCAGAAATCTGGTTACCGGAATTAAGAACAAAAAGTATTAAAGTAAGATGGAGGCACATTGGGAACAACTAGGCACAATTTCAAAGAACAACTACAAGCAAAGTCTCTATGTATTGAGTGAGATTTTGTAAAAATGCCTCTAACCAGTGGTTGTTAGGATACTGGCAAGGCTGAGATTACCTGACAGGGTCCAGTGATCACTGATGAAACCAGTGGGAAATTAAAGGCTGCCAAGGTGAGGATCTAGCAATGTAAGTAATACTGCTCACAGATCCTTGGAAGGTATTTTGTTCATTATTTTGTTTTTATCTATATAATTTTACAGATGTTGAGGTTACATATATTTACTATGGGGGGGAAATCTAAATGAATTAATGGAAGTTAAGGAAACTAATCTATTTGCCTTTTCAGTTTTCATTCCAATCCCAAAGAAGTCCAATGCCAAAGAATTTTCAAACTACTGCACAATTGCACTCATTTCACATGCTAGCAAAGTAATGATCAAAATTCTCCAAGCCAGGCTACAACAGTATGTGAACCGAGAACTTCCAGATGTTAAAGTTGAATTTAGAAAAGGCAGAAGAACTAGAGATCAAATTACCCACATCCACTGGATCGTAGAAAAAGCAAGAGAATTCCAGAAAAACATCTTTTGCTTCATTGACTATGCTAAATCCTTTGACTCTGTGGATCATAACAAACTGTGGAAAATTCTTCAAAAGATGAGAATACCAGACCACTTGACTTGCTCCTGAGAAACCTGTATGCAGGTCAATAAGCAACAGTTAGAACTGGACATGGAACAATGGACTGATTCCAAATTGGGAAAGGAGTATGTTAAGGCTGTATATTGTCACCCTGCTTATTTAACTTATATGCAGAGTACATCAATGTGAAATGTCAGTCTGGATGAAGCACAAGCTAGAATCAAGATTGCCAGAAGAAATACCAATAACCTCAGATATGCAGATGACACTACCCTTAAGACAGAAAGTGAAAAGGAACTAAAGAGCCCCTTGATGAAGGTGAAAGAGGAGAGTGAAAAAGCTGGCTTAAAACTCAACATTCAAAAAACGAAGATCATGGCATCCAGTCCCATCGTTTCATGGCAAATAGATGGAGAAACAGTGGAAACAGTGACAGACTATTTGGGGGGGGGGTGCTCCAAAACCACTGTAGATCGTGCCTGAAGCCATGAAATTAAAAGACTCATTCTATTTTGAAGAAAAGCTATGACAAACCTAGACAGCGTATTAAAAAGCAGAGACATTACTTTGCTGACAAAGGTCTGTATTGTCAAAGCTGTGGTTTTCCCAGTAGTCATGTATGAATGTGAGAGTTGGACCATAAAGAAGGCTGAACAACAAAGAACTGATGCTTTTGAACTGTGCTGTTGGAGAAGAATCTTGAAAGTCTCGGACTGCAAGGAGATCCAACCAGTCCAAACTAAGGGAAATCAGTCCTGAATATTCACTGAAGAGAGATTGATGCTGAGCCTGAAACTCCAATACTTTGGCCGCCTGATGTGAAGAACAGACTCATTGGAAAAGACCCTGATTCTGGGAAAGATTGAGGGCAGGAGGAGAAGGGAGTGACAGATGGTTGGATAGCATCACTGAGTCAATGGACGTGAGTCTGAGCAAACTCTTGGAGATAGTGAAGAACAAGGAAGCCTGGAGAGCTGCAGTTCACGAGGTCGCAAAATCGGACATAACTGAGCAACTGAACAACAACCACAAAGGAAACTAACAAGTATTCAAGTCATACACTGTGTTATATGTATGTATATGTTCAGTTCAGTTCAGTTCAGTCGCTCAGTCGTGTCTGACTCTGCGTATCTATGTCTATTCATCTATATATCTACATATATATATATATATATATGTGTGTGTGTGTGTGTTTGTGTGTCATCTCACTGACTTTTCACACCCACCATATGAAGGAGGTCTTTATTTTCCTTACACAGGTGAGAAAATTGAAACTAAGTTTAAACAATTTGTTGAGGGAAACAGGGATTATGAAACTTGTTTAGCAAGGCACTCTGTCAAATAGCAGAACTAAAAATAGACAGAGGTCACTGACTTAAAGCCTGTGTGGTGTTTTTACTCTATCTTGCTCTTTAGAGCTTCACATTCTTATTCACACTTTTCAGGAAATACTAAAGAGGAAACTTAGGTTCTAGAGGAAGTTAGACTGGTAAAGGCATAATCATTGCCTTTAATCCCATTGCAGATGGGCTGTAGAACCACAGGATAGAATAATAAAGAGAAGGTGACTTAGGTTCAGTGATTATTATGATTATTTTTCCCCAACTTGGTGAGTCACATATAATTTTATGATGACTTCTGCTAACAAGACTGATAAAATATTAATAAGCATACATAATTCCACAGAATAAGGTCATCACAGTGATAGAAGAAATAAGAGACAGTTACAACACAGAGTGACATTTCGGAAAAATATACAGAACCTTGTCATTCTTCTTTGTAACAATTTGTAATTGTTTCTGTGTATACATCTCTAAGCTTGGCATCATCCTGAGTAAGCTTTTAGTTAAGACTGAGATAAAATTATGGGAAATAGTTTTATCCAATTTTAATCTTTAATGAAAGATTCTGTGACACACAGAAAATCCTATACATCACATAAGACTTACTCTTTGTTTCGGAAGAAGGAATTGAAATAGAGAGAAATACAGTAACGCACAAGAATGCCCTTATTATAAGTGATCTAATACCTTTGCTACAGATTCCAAACTCAGTATCTCATGAAGATGACTAGTCTTGAGAAGGGGCAGAAAACTGTAGAATTTCTTAAAAGGTGAAAATAGAAGTTTGAACAGACTTTTAATCTTATAGCCCCTCACACAGTCTGCCTAAAATCTATTAGACCAAACAAAATTCCCAGAAATGACCTAGTAGAGTCTAGGACAGACTGAGGGAGGTTCATGGAAATGTTTCCAGATAGACTATGAAAAATCAATCACTCATCTGGAGACCATGATTCTAGCAGACTTTATGATGTTAAGAAATTTATAACTATGTCTGGTAAATGGATGGTTAACGAGACTTATTGTGATGATCATTTTACAATATATACAGATATTGAATCATTATGCTATATACCTGAAACTTAAAGGTTAAATGTCAATTAGACCTCAATTAAAACAACCAAAGAAGAAGGAAGCAGCCCATCTGGAATGGGATTAAAATCCCCCTTCTGCCACTTATCAACGTGAAACCTTTTCAAGTTTACTCAGATTTTATTTGCTTAGTTTAGCAATGTGAAAAATAGAAATAGTAGACCTATCCCATAAAGTTTTGGAAATGATTAAATGAATTAATGTACATAAACTGAGAACACTGTCTGGAAAATAACTTCTACTCCATAAACATTAGCTACTATATCATCATCGTCATCATCATTTTAATGTTATTGTTAATATGTCGTCGTGACCAACATTTTCCTGTTATTTTCAACTTTCCCTTTGGATTTCTGTTTGCTCAGACTGCTCAACTAATTTACTCCTCTCTTGGTCCTTATTTTTCATCTTTATTTGTCCATGCTTTTTCCTTCCTCTCTCACTTCTTTCTTTCTTTTCCTTTATAACTCCATGTTTTAAATTATTTTAAATTTAATATTTGATATGCACAAAATAGTAAAACATTTATTATGGATTGTAAGCTAAAATCAGTAATAAAAAATTGAACACTTCCATTCCTGCCACTCAGGTTAGGAAACAAAGTATTACCAGAATATCTTGAAAGCCCCTCCTTGTCCCATCCTGGTTCCATCAACTCTTCTCACTTACCATGAATTCACAATTATCTAACTTTTAGTTTGCCATAATCTTTTCTCTAAGCTTTTTTTTTTTTTTCCTTAATTTGGGCATGCCACTGTTTGCAGGATCTTAGTTCCCCAGCCAGTGATGGACCCTGGGCCCTGGCAGTGATAGAACTGAGTCCTAACTACTAGACCACCAGGAAACTCTCAATTTTTATGTAATTTTATCTATGTCTTTATTTAAAATTAATGTATTGTTTTATGGTACATGTTTAAATTTTATATAAATGGAATTTTACTGTATTTAGTCTTCCATATCTTATTTCCCTATTTAATCTCATGACTCCAAGGTAGAGTCATGCTAAGTTTAGCTAAAGAGCATTCTTTTTATTGCTAGTTAACATTTCATTGCATAAATTTATCACAATTCTTTGAATTATTTTATTGTTGATAGATCCTTACGTACCTCCTAATTCTTTATTCTCACAGATAGTGTTTCTGTGAACATTTTTGCACCTGTTTCTTGCCTCATGTATTTGAGAATTTCTTCAAGATACAATCCTAAGAATGAATTGTTGAGTAGCTGGGAATGCACAATTTTACTAGACAATGTCAAATTATTTTCACAGTAGCTATCATGCTTTGTGACCCAACTAACAACGTGTTAAGAATATGGGATATTCCAGAACCTCATTTACACTTGATAGTATCTTTTTTTTCTCCTGCTACAGCAGGAGCTTAAAATGAAATTTACCTAGAATTCAAAACCTAATGGTCTACAGTATTTTGCTAAATTTAAAGATATGTATTGTTTTATAGCAGCCAGTTAAGTTTCATCTTTGAAACTTCTCATATTTTTACATAGATGAGAACTTTGGAAATAATAGTTTGCAAAAACTTAGATTTTTTTGAAGTTTTTGTACCATACCATAATTGGCCCTCCCATGATCAAGCACATAAAGAAAAAAAAAAAAAAAAAGATTTAACACAGTGGGATATGGTTAGACAGTTGGAAACATATCATTGCTATATGAAGATGTTATCAACCTGGTGGACATTCTCTATTAAAAGATTAGGGATCAAGAATATAGAGATGAAATTCTTTTGCCATGACTTTGGAAACAGTATTGAGTCATGCCACAAAGCTTGGTGTGAAGGCTGACTTCTCTCAAACCATTTGCATTCTATGGCTCTTCAATTCCAGTGACAATGGCTAAAATATTCAGATGAAATAAGTTGCACTTTCTATTAAAACTATCTGCATATATGATCTTAATAATGCTTGAGAAAGAATGAAATCTATTTATCTATATTTAATATTCTTTATCATAGAAATTCCTGTAGTGTCCAATGTTAGAGAAGTATGAAATCTCATCTCATTAGCAAAAAAAAAAAAAAAATATATATATATATACACACACACACATACATATATATTTATTTTATATATATATATATATATATATATATATATATATATATATATATGCTGGGGGGTGAGGGTAGGCAAAGACAGTTTGGGAAGCAAGAGTCTTACAAAAATGATCAGGCCCACAAAAATTCCATTTGGGCTGCCAAATTTGCATTAGTCCCGCCCACAGTTTGAAATGTCACCCCACCCTCTCTTTGCCATCTGCACCACCACCTACTGATTCCTATGTCTCTAGTCTTAGAGAACAGAAGCATCTGCCTATGACAGGCACATTTAGATTTGCCCCCCAAACACAGATTCAAATAAAAAATTTAAAAATTATATTAAAGAAAAGTCAGGATGTATATTTATTTTAGAGTCAGAACTGTACCATCATAAGGGTTTCAGGGTAGTTTCTTTTTCCATGATTTCTTTCATTTTATAAGCATATAAAAAAGCATATAAAAATATTATCATGATGGATTTAAAATTACTTTGCTGGATTAGTAACATACAACTTGTGCAAATTACTTGTTGCTAATTAAAGAATGCAGGTGTTTTCTACTGATTACTTGCCATTTATTAGCTGACTCCTTTAATACATATTTTGGCCATATGATAAATTTATGATCAATAAAATGTTTTCTCTATTCTTAAAGACCATGATCTACAGTAGTAGCAATCCAAAGGAAATATAATGAGTGGCATATATGAACATTTAAAATTTTCCAGTAGCCAGGTTAAAGGGAGTAAAATTAGTGAAATTAATTTAAATAATATATTTTATCTCAATATATTTGAGATGTTAAAATTTTAATATGTAATTAATATAAAAATTTTTTGTGATATTTTATATTCTTTTTGGTACTATGTTCAAAATGCAGTACATATTTTACATTTACATCATAATCCAACCTGGACTAACTACATTTCAATTGTTTATTAGTCACATGTCATTGGTGGCTACTCAACTAGGCAATTCAGTTAGCAAATAGATGCTATTCATTCATTATTCCAGCCTGAGGAAAATAGCAAATAAAAACATTGCAATCAAGGTGTGATGCAAGTGATCAAGGGTATTTACAGAGAGACCAGCTAATTTTAAGAGACTGGGAAGGTTTTCCAAAAAATTTTTAAGACAAACAGAGAAGCACAAAAGAGAGAGAATTTCCAGATCAAGTGAATAATGTGTGATACATTGAGGCTCTTAAGTAAGTCCAGGAAAGGGAAGGACATGGACTAGATATGGCAATTGATTATATATAGAGGACTAATGTTCAAGATGCAATGAAGAAAGGTACAATTATATGGTTAGGAATGAGGGCAAAATTTTAGCCAGAACATGAAAAATGAATAGTTTTAAAAATGGATGAGGATTGGGAAGAAGAGGAGGTTTCTCAGGCAAGGTGTAAAGCTTAAAGCTGTGAAAACAGCATGGCAACTTGGGAAATATGAGGTAGTTCCTTTAGGCTGATAATTAGGATGTTTCTGGAAATGGCAGGAAATGAATCCTGAGTGCCTTTGGGGCCAGATTACAAAGGACATTGTTTGCCAGGATCAGTATTAACTTTGTGCCACAGACTTGCTGTTATTGAAGAAGCAAGCCAATGTCATGATTAGCTTGGCGCAGGAGAGCCATCACTCTACATTGGACAGGTCCTATCAGTGAGCAGGAAGATTGTAGGAAAATGCCATTTAGGAGGCCCATGATTTCTCAGAACTGCCTAATTTCTGTTATCTAAAGAATTTATGTAGTAATATTGGAATTCTTATTTGACTCTTGTGGGCTTGCCTGATGGCTCAGATGATAAAGAATTTGCCTCTGAGGCAGGAGACCTGGGTTTGATCCCTGGGTTGGGAAGATCCCCTGGTGAAGGAAATGGCAGTCCAACCCAGCATTCTTGCCTGGAGAATTTCACAGACAGAGGAGCCTGGCGGGGCTACAGTCCCTGGGGTCTCAGAGAGTCAGACACGACTGAGTGACTTTCACTTTCACTTATTTGACTTGTCTGTTCATTTTGGCATGTGGATCATCATGAAATTGCAGACTTTTGATTGGCACCATGTATTAGGTTGGGCAGCCATAACAAAATACTATAGATTGGGTGGCTTCAAAAACATAAATTTACTTTCTTGTAGTTCTGGAGGCTGGGAGTCCAAGATCAGGGTGCCAGCATGGTTGGGTTCTGGTAAAAGCTCTCTTCCTGACTTGTAGGTAGCTCCCTTCTTGCTATGTCCTCTCATGGAAGAGAAAGAGATCTGATGTCTCTTCCTCTTCGTACCAGGACACCATTCCTACTGGATAAGGGCTCTACCCTTACGAACTTGTTTAACCTTAGTCACTTCCTTAAAGACCATCTCCAGCACAGTCACATGGGGAGTTACGGCTTCAGCATATGAATCTTGGGCTATAGCATAGCCCAAGTAGACCAAAACACTTAACCTTGGATCCTAGATAGCGCCGTTTCCTGGCAGGGTGACAGGAAAAGTCCAAAATCTTGAGCATGTCAGCCTCAAACCAATCTCAAATCTCTAATTTTTTTCCTTCATAAACCTGTAAAATGGACTGTTACATTTTCTTATATACCAAGCTATCATATTTTAGTTTCCAGAGTCTTGTAAAACAAAGAACATTCTTGCTTCTTCATCCCTATATTGTTGCCTTGGTAACCTGGTACTTTATGACTTTAGCCTTTGTCACTTTGCCTTTTCTCATCTTAAAATTCCAATGAAAACCAATATTTTGATAATAGAACCTAGTATCCTAGAAGCTGGACACACATGAATACTTCTAAGTATGTTTACAGTTCATTACTTGGACCTGATTGATATTTAGGTTCTGACTAGGTCTTGATAAACTGTATGAATTCTTCAAGGTCTGTTTTATTTGCCATCTACTAAATATTTTTCACATTTCATTCATTGGAAATGACTTCTCTTTCATTTGAACTCTACATAACTTACTGGTATATTTTAAATAATAAAAGCTTTCATTTTATAAGTTTGTCTTATATTTTCTATAACAGGATTGCAATTTGCAATTGATACACTATAGTCTGGTTGGCAGTGAAAAGAATTGTAAGGGAAAGCTTTGGTGTTATGGTAGTAAAAATATATATGCTTGCCCTCCTTTGATAGTGGTCATAAAGGAGCTTGCTGATGAAACGACATTTGATCAAAGAACTCAATGAAGTAAATGAGCAAGGTAAGGGACCACTAAACGTCAAACCCATAGAACGGGTTCTTAGATCCTAATGCAGGCATATCTTGTCTTGACAAGAGAATAATCATGAGGTCAGTGAGGCTCTAGCAGAGTGAGCAGTAGTTGGTGAGTGCATCAGAAACGTACTAAGGACCAGATGAAGAGTAGCCTCCTAGACCATAGTGAGAGATTTGGATATTACAGGGTGAGTGCACTGTGAAATTATTGTAGGGCTTAAGCCAAGAGACATAACATGACATATCTTGAAAATATCATATTGACAGATGTGTGTGTGTGCAGAATAGATTTAAAGTAGGCAAAACTAGCATCAGGAAAAAAACAGTTAAGACATTATCAGGCAAAAGATGATAGTGGCTTAGATTCAAATGGGAGCAGAAGACATGGGTGGGAAGCAATCAGATTTTGAGTGTGCTTCAAATTCAGAGATGGTCAAACCAGGTAATGGACTTGAAATTAAGTATTAGTTAAAGGGTGGAGTCAAGAATGAGGATGAAGATTTTCAACTGAACAAGTGAGTAAGGTGAACATTTATTGAGATAGAAAAAGCAGGAAGAGGAATAAATGCAAGGGTAAGGAATATGATTTCCATTTTAGGTATGCTAGTTTATTTATTTATTTTAATTGGAGGCTAATTACTTTACAATATTGTAGTGGTTTTGCCATACATTCACATGAATCAGCCATGGGTGTACATGTGTTCCCCATCCTGAGCCCCTCTTCCACTTCCCTCCCCATCCCATCTAGGTATGCTAGTTTTGAGGGGGCATGTTAGTTTCAAGATTTCAATTTGTCATCCAAATGGAAATGCTGAGTAGACAATTGGGTATGCATGTTAAAGTTCAAAAGTGAGGTCTGGACTACAGATAGACATTTTTGAGATTTGAACTATGGATAGACATTTGTGGCAAAGAGGTAGCCACAGATTTATACACTGTTCGGAGGATCCTTACTGGCTTCCACTGTGGGTCGGTTGGTCTCACCATGTTTCTAGTGAGATGGGCTCTGACCCTTTGTTGTACCCTGCTGACACTCTCTAAAGCTCTGCATTTCAAGCATTTGTCCTTGCTTGTGGAAAACCTCTGTTTCTACCTTTCACACCAAGCTTCCATTCCCCTGGAGTACCTCCATCTAGACACCTCCCTTCCTTCTATGCTTGGGATGGATCACATAGGAGAATTCTCCAATTATCTTTCAACCTTTTCTATGACTGCCCAGAAAAGTGAGCTATGGATTTCAAATATTTTCCATTTCCTCTGATACTTGTCTTGATATATCTACAGTGTTTTTCAAACTCACACAATCTCATGGAGAATAGGAAAATATTTTTTATTTCTCTCTTGTAATTTCTCCTCGCTGCCTACCTTCAAAACCTCTTTAAAACATTTTCTTCTGCAAATGCCACTTCACTTTCTTGATGTTTCTCTATCTCACAAGAGCTCTAACACTCCCGCTGAGAGGGCTGAAATCTTAGTATGCTTACAGACACTTAAAGAATATAGAAAATCAGGACTTCCCTGGTGGTCCTGTGGCTAAGACTCTGTGCTCCCAATCCAGGGGGCCTGGGTTTGATCCCTAGTCAGCTAACTAGATCCCACATGCTGCAACCTGACACAAATAAATAAATAAAATCAATATTTTCAAGAAAAGAACATATAAAATCCCTTTCTTTGTCAAAACACTTGGAGATTAGAGAGTTTCTTGCAAGACAAATACCCCATAAACTACTTTTGGTCTTAAAAGTTGAGCAGTTATGTCTTTCTCTTTCCTTAACAACCCTAATTCCTTACCCCCTCTACTCTCCCTGCCCTAACCAACACACACAAAAATAGCTGATGAGGAGATTACATAGGACAGAAAGGTAAAACAAAAAAGCACTGTAACATATTTTAAAGGATTTTACATCTACCACATGAGTGTGTATGAAATTTTTTCAAATTCCTTTTAATATAAGTTCCATTGAACACTGATTTTGTTTTACTCTTTTTCTTTAATTTAAAAATATTTACTGAGTACCTACTATGTCAAGGCACTATCCCGGGTGCTATGCAAATAAGGATTAACAAGATAAAGATTTCCCTAGCCTCACTGGGAAAAGTGCTAGGAAGAAAATATGGGACAATGGGCTATCTGATGTAGCAGTCAGGATATTTCTTGTCTCAAGTTACCAGAAAAAAATTTTTTTGGTCAGTAAGGACATTTATTATCTCACAAAATATGAAGTCAGGGGCTAGAAAAGTTCCAGGATGATTAATTCAAAAGCTCAGTTGCCTCATTATTTATAGAAATGCTTTCTTCTTTGCCATTTTCAGCACGTTTGCCAGTATTTTTGCCTAGATATCCTCAGGATTTCAAAATAGCTGAGAGTGTCTCAGATGTTAGATATCCTGGGGTAGTAAAGGGAGCATTCTTTTTTTTTTTTTTTTAAAGAGATACAATTTTCTAGAAGTACAATTCCTTGCCCCCATCCAGAACTTCCTGTGAATTGTTTGATAGGCTTATGTTTTAAAATAACTGAGTCATGCCTTGGCATTGGGAAGGGTCCAGTCTCCCTTGAAGACTTTGTTCTAAAAATTTTAGTGAATGTGAAGGTTCTGTTACCAAAGAAGAACTTTGTAATAAGCAAATAAGAGTGTCTGCTACAGTGAATGGCTAGTTTGGAAGGAGTGGGAGCTCCAAGAAATCTCTCTGAGATAAAATCGAACCAAGATGCGACTGATGAGAAGGACACAACCACGTAGAAATCCAGAGGAAGAGTATTCTAGGCAAAGTGAAGACCGAGAGAAATGTACCCAAGATGGGGAAGTTTGATGTGCTTGACAAACATATGAAAGACAGTGGACTGAAATTCAGAGAATATCAGGGAGAATGCATGAGAAGAGGACCAAGAAACAAGCACTAACTAAAGCTACAAGATCTTGGAGGCTACTAGCAGTTGGTATTATTTCTATTGATAACTGGAAGTCATAGTAAGATTTTTAAGCCTGAGAAAATTTTAAGCTATTTTAAAACGATCAGGATCACACTGTTACAACCCCAGCATTTACTTAGTGCAAGTATTGATACACAATATTGTGGAAGATTCCTCTATCCACAAAAATATTGTAAACTTTATATTTATTTTATTGTCATGACTAACATCTTGTCAAATGTAACATTTAGCTTTTAAGGAAAAAGGTGAAAAGTCAAAGTGTTAGTCATGTCTGACTCTTTGTGACTCTGCACTGTAGGCTGCCAGACTTCTCTGACTATGGAATTCTCCAGACAAGAACACTGGAGTGGGTTGCCATTCCCTACTCCAGGGGATCTTCCTGACCCAGGGATCAAACCCAGGTCTCCTGCTTGCTGGCAAAGTCAGAAACAGAATCTACATCTTTCATACTTAATCCAGTGTCAAACTGGTTGCCATATAGGGATGAATTACAGTGAGCCAAGAGTAAAAGCATTTTAAGAAGCTAATGAAGAGGCCAGAAATGATAATAGCTAGGATAATAGTTGTGTGAAAGATGGTTAGAAGCAGTCAGATGACAGGTTTATGTTGGGATGATGCTGATGTGATTTACTAATGGATCATTTGTCAAGGATATAGAAAAGAGAATCCAAATGTAACTTCTGAGTGTGGTTGGAGCTTGAGCAAATGAGCTGATATTTGTAGGGAATTATTAAGAAGAAATTGATCCCATTGAGCTGGGGTTAATTAAAAACTCTTTTTTGGATATGCTGAGTTTGACATACCAGTTGTATCCCAGTAGAAATATAAATAGAGAGTTGGATATATGAGCCTAGATATCTAGAAAGGGTTCTCAGCTGGCAATTTTAATTTGGGGGACTGAGTGAGATCACCTAGGACAAAGATGGAGAAGAGGGCTAACAACTTTATCCAAAGTCATGTAAATGAAAAACATCGCCAGCCATATCAGTAAACAAAGGATGTTGCAGCCATCAAGCCATCACATTACAGCTGCCCTGATGGTGAACCCTGATGGAACGCAGGATGGAGACAAATGGGCTGCCCACTGCCAAGTCCATCTAGCAGTCAGCCACTGCAACCACCCTTGGCACCCTGATGAAACTCAGGATGAGAAAACACTGGATACTTGCCCCAGATAGCTTAAGTGTATATCAAAGGAATAATTTCAGTGAGCCAAGAATCTTGTATCCTCCCATACATAGAAGAGCACTAGATTCCTTAACTTGGGATATCCAGTTTGCTTTAATTAACAGTAACTTTTGATGTTCTTGCTACCTGGCCTTTTTTTTTTTTTTTTTTGCAAAAAAATTCTATATATCCTGACTCCCTCTACCTTGTCTCTTTGGAGCAGTCCCTCAGAATAAGCTGAACGTTTTCTCTTCCAGGACTAAAGTCCTCAGAATGGTCCACCAGATAAAACATAACTCTCAAATTTAGGTTGTCTCTTTTTATATCAGCAGACAGGTGCACTAAAATGTAGAATTTTTTCAGATGGATAAAGCTTAGTAAAGTAACCTAGACAGTAGCTACCAATAAGGTAATAGTAAAGTCAAGGTATTGTAACATCTCGGATATCTTTGAAGGAAGTGCTTCAGGACTGAGAGGTAGTCAGCTTTGTCAGTACTGTAGAGTGGTGGAGTAAGAGAAGGAATTCAGATTGACTGATGATTCAGCAAAATGAAGTTTGTTGATGACATTGACAATATAGTCAACTCTTATTTAAAGAGTTGAGTTAAAATAGTATTTTGGGTTTGCTTTATTTTCTACCTCATTATTTTCCCAAATTCCAATTGTGATTGACATCTGAAAGGTAAACAGTTTTAATATAACACAATACATATATTTTACTGTATGTGGCTTTAATGATTAGTCACTCATGAAGTGAAGTGAAGTCGCTCAGTTGTGTTCAACTCTTTGTGACCCCATGGACTGTAGCCTACCAGGTTCCTCTGTCCATGGGATTTTCCAGGCAAGAACACTGGGATGGGTTGCCATTTCCTTCTCCAGGAGATATTCCCAATCCAGGGATTGAACCTAGGACTCTGGCATTGTAGGCAAACGCTTTACCGTCTAAGCCACCAGGGAAGTCACTCATACACAGTTTGATTTAACATATAGTTGGGAATAATTCTCCACACGTCTCTGGTTTCTGTACATCCTGACAGCCTTTGTTCTGAACTACCTTCCCAAGGGTGTCTGAACATACAAGGAATAATCTTTGAAACTTAAGTCTCTCTTTGGAGCAAAAATCTGGTTTATTTACTGTTGCGTGCAAATATATATAATGTCTCCTACTGGGGCAAAGGTCAGTCAGACTTAATGTTCATTTTAAAGGACTTGTTCCCTAAGTTCAGGATTCCTCTCAGTAATGTAACCCACAATGTATATGAATAACATTTGCGCTCAGTTGCTCAGCTGTGTCTGACTCTTTGCAACCCTATGGACTGTAGCCCTCCAGGTTCCTCTGTCCATGGGATTTCCCAGGCAAGAATCCTGGAGTGGGTGTCCATTTCCTACTCCAGGGGATCTTCCCAACCTAGGGTTTGTGCATTGGCAGGTGGATTCTTTACCACTGTACCATCTGGGAAGCCCATGAATAACATCTGCCCTGCTTCAAGCCTCCCTGCTAAAACTGGGACACAGACATAAACGTCAATACTCTAATATTGGCTCATATAACAAGGAAAAAAGTCCTCTGTCTTTGACACAGAAGTCTCATGTCTTTTGTCAGCAACCATGAAACTGTGGCAGGCCAACTTGTACGCTTGAAAGTATGATAAAATTTCCAGTCTATTTGATACATATATGTACCGCAGTGATCAAAGCTAAAGGTCATGAAAACAAGGAGTTCTTTCTAGCATTTAATATTTAGTCCCCAATAATTCTCCATTTAAGTTTTTGCTCTATGAAAACTTATAAAAACTCAGCACTATCAAGCCTTAACTAAGTGATTTTAACTGTTATTTCCTCTAGAAAAAGAGCTGTTAGTCGCAAACATTTGGTAAAATGAGGTATCTTGAAAAGACACAGGGTATATTATAATAGGATTTCTAAAACTCTCTAGAGATTATACCAGTGTTCAGGGTTTATATTCTACTTTTTTAAACATTAGACATACAAATGAAATTATTACGCTTTGAAGTTAACACATTTGTTTCTGTGAAGGAAAAAAGTACTGCCATTCTGTTGTAACAAATATTCCTTCAATAATATATGATGATTTATTTTATCTGTTCTCACATACTCAGAATAATAAATTACAGAGCTAAAAGAACCTCAAAGAGCATAATTTCTAACTCCTACTTTTGCATATGAAGAAACAAAAACTCAGACATGCTAAGGGACTTGCTTTTGTTGTAATACAGGAATGAATTGAGACGTCTGATTGTCAGGTAATTTCCCCTTCCACAGATTGTTCCCTCTTTTCCCTCTTAATCCCACAGTGCCAAGAAGAAGGAACATTTTGAAAAACAATGTATTTTGAAGAGAGAAATAATGCAGCAGGAAAGTGAGAGAAAAAGGTTAAGACTCCTCAGTCTCCACTGGCCTGCTATTTCCAGCAAATCCTATTTAAAACAAAAAACAAACAAAAAAACCCCCACTCATCTGGAATCACAATTTTGCTTACTTAGAAAAAAAAAAAATCCTACTGGCTAGTTCAGAGAAATCATCAACACATAAGGGATGTTGGACATGTTACTGGCATTGCAACAATCATTTATTCCTTTGATTAGTTCCCTGGACTGGTCAGTTGAGAGAATAAGCCAAATTTGTGATTATTTAGGATAAAAACTTAGGTGCTTGATATACTAACAATTTTTTCCTTTACAACACGTTTTTAGGCTTACTTAGACATAGAGTAAGAATTATTTTCCAACTGGAGACACTACAAGACGTTTTAACAGACTGAATCAATTTAGATTGGGTCTAGTTTTTCTACATTTAATTTTTTTTTGCAGAGAAGATACTAATTTAAAATTTATATTTTTCTCTTAAGCACAATAACAATCTTTTATTTCATGTTCCAAAGTTGATTACAATTGCTCTTGAATCCACTGAAAAGTGTATCAAGAAACTTCCACATCATTTTTTCCTTTTATGTGTACTCTTGTTTACAACTCTGTTTGTGGAACAGTATGACTTTAAGAATGATTGATTTCTATCTCTAACCAACCTTAAGAATTTTATTTTAAATCAACTCCAAAGAGTTTCTAATTTTACTCGTACCTCAGAGCTGTAAAGCTACACCATCTAATCAGCAACAGAAAAAATATTATTTCACAAGTTCTCGATATTTGGCTGGTAACTAGCAGGTTTATCCACTGCCAGCTAAACAGTGAAAACGATTTTTTACAGACATCAGTCATTTCTATGCTTAAATGAGAAGCAACAGCGTGGAGAGTCTGAGCACAGCAGTGAACAGCTGTTATGACAGGGACAGTTTTTCTTTAAATTAGCACCACCAATATATCCTATTGCTAGTTAAGACCACTTCTGGTGTTTCCTAGTTTCATAAGACTTTTAAAGGTATTTGAATTCGTATAGTTAGGAAACCATGAGTAATCAAAGATTTCCTTATCTAAACCAACATATATTTGAACTCATCCTGATTTATTTAATCAACTGATCTTTCAAAGAATATGCAGAATAAGTAGTCACACTACATCTAACAGAGTTTGAGTATATCAGTCATGTTTATTCTGAGATTGAGTATACCAACATGTTTATTCCTTAACTTGCCAATAGATGTCACTTATTATTTAATAAGTGAGATTCAGCTTCACAGCACAGCTGAACTTAGATGTGGTTTTGTTAGGGGAAGCACACTGACTGAAACCGCCGACCCTGGCCAGGCACCATCGTAACCATTTGCATGAGTTGTTTTAGGACAGGAGGTCCTGGTAAGGAACATGGAACTAATAAGCCACCACCAACTGGAAGAGTTTGGGAAAGATCAAAAGGAGACATGTCTGACCACTTCCCAGAATCCTCGCTGGCATCCATCTTGGCTGAACAAGGCATGCACCACCAGGAAGGACTCTGAGTCAGAATGATTGGCTAAACACAACCCGGAAACTAATCCCATCGCCATAAAACCTGAGACTGCAAGCCACAGAGCAGTTCTCCTGGGTTCCCTTATCCTACTCCTCTCCACCTGGGTGCCCTTTCCAGTAAAATCTCTTGCTTTGTCAGCACACGTGTCTCTTCAAACAATTCATTTCTGAGTGTTAGACAAGAGCCCACTTTCAGGCCCAGGAAGGGGTCCCCTTTCATTCAACAATTTCATTATTCATGAAGAGGCAAACCAAAATGGATTTCTCAGAAAGCGTTAGTCAGTTAAAGTGAGTCTCTTTAAGTTCATCATACATTATCCTTCCATCTTAAAAGCTGTGACAGAAAGTGCAGTGTTCTGTCTTGTGGCCACTGTATACTTAATTCAAAGGTTTGCTCATTCTGTCTTGTAAAGTCCCTTGCTTTCTTGATTGTATTTTGATGGCTCACTCCCAAGATAATCTTGCCAGCCTGTCATTTCTTTATGATCAAATATAAGTGAAAATACCTTAATCATGTTTTTCTGGTTTTCTTCAGGAAAATCTTTACCCAGAACTGCTGTTTTTATACTCTCGCTCACTTCTTAGTTGCTGTGATCACTCATGTTGGTTTGATGCCATTATACTCTCCAGAAAAAAAAAAAAAATCCTCAGCATTAACACTAAGTGACTGCATATGCATGTGTATTCATATTCATGTTTTAATATTTTGTATATTATGGACCATTTTTGTATTGAAGTAAATAAGGGTTAAACTCTTAATAAATTATGCCTAGTCAAATTTCTAAAATATTGATAGATGATAAATATATAGCACTTAATCAAACACTGTTACTCACCTGTGGAAATATAAGGGCTTTTTCAAAATTAAATGATCAAGGGAATTCCCTAAAATGAGAATTAGGAAATTATCTTAGCAAAACTATATACAGTTTACCAGGATTTTAATAGACAATTATCTGCTCTAGACAACTTGCTTTTAAATTAAGCCTAAATTATCTGCAATAAACTCAAAGCCTAAATTATCTGCAGTAAACTCAAAGGATAAAATAAGGATAAACTAAAAAAACTCAAAGTTTATTTATCTACAATAAACTCAAATTTACCTATTTTATTTAAACTTACCTATTCTGAGGAGGCCTTACAAATAGCTGTGAAAAGAAGAGAAGTGAAAAGCAAAGGAGAAAAGGAAAGATATAAGCATCTGAATGTAGAGTTCCAAAGAATAGCAAGGAGAGATAAGAAAACCTTCCTCAGCGATCAATGCAAAGAAATAGAGGAAAACAACAGAATGCAAAAGACTAGAGATCTCTTCAAGAAAATAAGAGATACCAAAGGAACATTTCATGTAAAGATGGGCTCGATAAAGGACAGAAATGGTATGGACCTAACAGAAGCAGAAGATATTAAGAAGAGGTGGCAAGAATACACAGAAGAACTGTAGAAAAAAGATCTTCACGACCCAGATAATCACGATGGTATGATCACTCACCTAGAGCCAGACATCCTGGAATGTGAAGTCAAGTGGGCCTTAGAAAGCATCGCTATGAACAAAGCTAGTGGAGGTGATGGAATTCCAGTTGAGCTATTTCAAATCCTGAAAGATGATGCTGTGAAAGTGCTGCACTCAATATGCCAGCAAATTTGGAAAACTCAGCAGTGGCCACAGGACCGGAAAAGGTCAGTTTTCATTTCAATCCCAAAGAAAGGCAATACCAAAGAATGCTCAAACTACTGCACAATTGCACTCATCTCACACGCTAGTAAAGTAATGCTCAAAATTCTCCAAGCCAGGCTTCAGCAATACGTGAACTGTGAACTTCCAGATGTTCAAGCTGGTTTTAGAAAAGGTAGAGGAACCAGAGATCAAATTGCCAACATCCGCTGGATCATTGAAAAAGCAAGAGAGTTCCAGAAAAACATCTATTTCTGCTTTATTGACTATGCCAAAGCCTTTGATTGTGTGGATCACAATAAACTGTGGGAAATTCTTCAAGAGACGGGAATACCAGACCATCTGACCTGCTTCTTGAGAAACCTATATGCAGGTCAGGAAGCAACAGTTAGAACTGGACATGGAACAACAGACTGGTTCCAAATAGGAAAAGGAGTATGTCAAGGCTGTATATTGTCACCCAGCTTATTTAACTTCTATGCAGAGTACATCATGAGAAACACTGGGCTGGAAGAAGCACAAGCTGGAATCAAGATTGCCGGGAGAAATATCAATAACCTCAGATATGCAGATGACACCACCCTCATGGCAGAAAGTGAAGAGGAACTCAAAAGCCTCTTGATGAAGGTGAAAGTGGAGAGTGAAAAAGTTGTCTTAAAGCTCAACATTCAGAAAACGAAGATCATGGCATCTGGTCCCATCACTTCATGGAAATAGATGGGGAAACAGTGGAAACACTGTCAGACTTTATTTTTTGGGGCTCCAAAATCACTGCAGATGGTGATTACAGCCATGAAATTAAAAGACGCTTACTCTTTGGAAGGAAAGTTATGACCAACCTAGATAGCATATTGAAAAGCAGAGATATTACTTTGCCAACAAAGGTCCGTCTAATCAAGGCTTTGATTTTTCCAGTGGTCGTATATGGATGTGAGTGTTGGACTGTGAAGAAAGCTGAGTGCCAAAGAATTGATACTTTTGAACTGTGGTGGAGAAGACACTGAGAGTCCTTTGAACTGCAAGGAAATCCAACCAGTCCATGCTAAAGGAGATCAGTCCTGCGTGTTCATTGGAAGGACTGATGCTGAAGCTGAAACTCCAATACTTTGCCACCTCATGTGGAGAGTTGACTCACTGGAAAAGACTCTGATGCTGGGAGGGATTGGGGGCAGGAGGAGAAGGTGACCACAGAGGATGAGATGGCTGGATGGCATCACCAACTTGATGGACATGAGTTTGAGTGAACTCCTATAGTTGGTGATGGACAGGGAAGCCTGGTGTGCTGTGATTCATGGGGTCGCAAAGAGTCAGACATGACTGAGAGACTGAACTGAACTGATTAACCTTAGAGGAGGGCATGGTCACAAAGATTTGGAGCGACTAAGCATGCTGCTGCTGCTGCTAAGTCGCTTCAGTCATGTCCTACTCTGTGCGACCCCATAGATGGCAGTCCACCAGGCTCCCCCGTCCCTGGGATTCTCCAGGCAAGAACACAGGAGTGGGTTGCCATTTCCTTCTCCAATGCATGAAAGTGAAAAGTGAAAGGGAAGTCGCTCAGTCATGTCTGAGTCTTAGCGACCCCATGGACTGCAGCCCACCAGGCTCCTCCGTCCTTGGGATTCCCCAGGCAAGAGTACTGGAGTCAGGTGCCATTGCCTCCTCCGGCTACTAAGCACAGCACAGCACTAATCTTAATATTCAAGTTTGAAGCAAATTATTCAAAATTAAACTGTCTTTGCAATAGCATGCAGGCATTCTTTATTTCGTACCTGTGCTGAGCTGTTCTTAGTCGCTGAGTCATGTCTGACTCTGCGGCCCCATGAAGTATAGCCCGCCAGGCTCCTCTGTCCATTGGGTTTTTGTAGGCAAGAATACAGGAGTGGGTTGCCCTGCCCTCCTCCAGTGCATCTTCCCAACCCAGGAGTCGAACCGAGGTCTCCGGTGTTTCAGGCAGATCCTGTACCAGCTGAGGTACCAGGGAAGCCCTACCTACTCTTTTATAATTGGTCTTCTCCTTTTTGGACTCCTAGTAATGTTAGTCTGTCCTAAACACTTCTGTAAAATCAATCTTAAACTACAGGTATTGTACATTATTCTGTGGGAAAGCATTCAGTGAGTCAGATTTTCTCTTAGATGGAGGACAGAAGTCTTAGACATTTAAAACTCTTCATAATCTGAATCCAACCTTCTTCAAAATTTATTCCCTTCTGTCCTCTTTCACGGATTTTAATAGCTTACAGAACTAAACCGCAAGTTATTTGATACAAATAGTTATTATAAGCTGTCACATGCTCCTTTTTAATCTTTTGATATATGTTTGTTTGAGTTAACACTAACTGAAGCAGTGATAATAAACACACCATTGCATTTTTTCTAATTTGCAAAAATGTTGTCTAATATATAATTATGCTTTATTTCTTAAAAACTCTGTGATAGGACTACCATAGTTGGAATTATCTTCTGTTTTTACATCAAGAAACTGAAGCTCAAAAAGTTGCATCTGCTTGGTACCACTCAAGTGGCAGAGTCAGAAACAGAATCCACATCTTTCATACTTAATCCAGTGTTTGTTTTTTTCACACTAGGAAACTGCCTCAGTATCATGTTATCATATAAACACCTTTTGGCATCATCAACCTTACTATTAAATAAAACAAACAAGACAGGTAACGAATCAAAATATAAATGTAAATCAATATCACTAAGTAACTTATATAATTAAATATTTCTAATATAGCTTTAACAGAATAGCTAAAGCAAATATGAAAACAGATTAATAATAAGTCAGTCAGTTCTTCTGACCATGGAGTAATATATACTGTGTAGATGTGGCATGAAATTAAAAATCTATATGGTTTGATAATTCAGAAAACAGGATTTTTAGATATGTCATATCATGGGGAAGTTTTACGATCTTATGAATTTAAGAAATAGAAATGAATAATAACCAAAAATGGGCATAAACTTTAAGACTGTATGGTAAGATATGAGAATTTGATGACTTTTAACAGTGTGTTGTTTCCACATAGCAGAACTTAACTGCTTGTAAGTAACTGAAGCCAAGGGGCTTCCCTGGTGGCTCAGTGGTGAAGAATCACCTGCCAGTGCAGGGCACATGGGTTCCATCCCTGGGTCAGGAAGATCCCTTGGAGAAGTAAACAGCAATACTCCAGTATTCCTGCTTGGGAAATTCCATGGACAGAGGAGCCTGGTGGGCTACAGTCCATGGGGCTGCAAAGAGTTGGACATGACCAGAGACTAAACAAAAACAAAATTGAAGCCAAAAATTTATCAGTGTATGAGCAGCTAAACTTCCTGGGTTAAAATCTTGACCTCACCACATACTGGCATGAGATTTTGAGCAAGTTAATGAATCTCTTTCTTAGTTTATCTGTAGAACAAAGACAACGATACTATGTACCTCGTAGGTTTGTTTCGAGGACTGGATGAGTTAATTCACCTAGCACACTCAGGATAGTTTCTGGTACATTTCAAGAGGCCATTATTGACTCTAAACACTGCCTCAGTCAACAATGCCAGCCATCGGCACTGTCATCAGGCTCATCACCAAAAACAGTAATAAATCTATGAAATTAATACTCGTACAATTTGAAAAGGGAGCACACACCTAGAAGATTACAGATTTTCCTACAGCAGTTTCAGGTTAAAAATAAAAGAACCAAATGATACCTGGCCGCGAGTCTTAATCAAGTCAAATTTAAAACATCTAATTTATGACTAAAATGGAGACACTTTGAAGAAGCCTGTAGGCCTTTCTGATACTTATAAAGTAAATTTAGGATTTATTATGAATTCCAACCAATCTACCATTTTTCACAAGTGTATTGCCAGATTTCCCTTCAACCACAGAGTGCAGAGTTATCCTTCAAACATTTAACGTAATTACTGGTTTATCTTATTAAATTGACTCTATTGGATTTATCTAAGTAATAAATGATCAAAATAACTAAAACATAGCTTTTGGTTTGTTTTCAAATAAATCTCTTTCAAAATAAGGAACAAAATGTCACACTAACAACAAAGGAGAGCTATATTTCCAATTATGTGGCTCAAATCAAAACATAAAATCATCTGTGTTTATAAATTATCTCAAAGTATGACTATTTTCCTATGATAAAATTCTGTGAAGGTAAATAATACTTTAAGGTGTAATAAATGGTCATATATTGATTAAAGAAAATGTTGTTTTGCAGAAATGTTTTCATATGGAATTGTGACTGTTTTTCTTTTCACCCTCTAGTGGCCTTATGCTAACACTGCGTTATCTCTTTTTGTCAATTCACAGTCTTTGGCAAACAATTGTTCATGTTAAATAACATCTCTAAATTCATGCATACAGCTTTTTAGCATATGCTAAAACACTACTCTTATAACCATAGAAAGGAAATGAATTTATTTTATTGTCTTAGTGATGTTCATCTACTCACACTTTTCTAATTAAGTATTTTTGTTGAGTATGCCGTACCTCCAAAATCTGTTCTGAAGATCCTCATGGAAGGAAAAAGTAATTGGCTTTCTCCTGAATATTCCTCATCTTTGACTCAATTTAAAAATCATGAGGTGGTAAAAAAGATCATTACCTTGACAAAAGAAGGATAAGTGTACACCTTTTACCAATCTAATTTGTAAGTTTGAAATATATATCAGTTTCTACATAATGGCTGAAGTGAAGTGAAGTGAAGTCGCTCAGTTGTGTCCAGCTCTCTGCGACCCCATGGACTGTAGCCTACCAGGCTTCTCTGTCCATCGGATTTTCTAGGCAAGGCTACTGGAGTGGGTTACCATTGCCTTCTCCAAATATAATGGCTAGCCGATGAAAAAATGTGCTATTTTGGTTTATGTCTTTATGATTAACCATTTACGTTGATATGATGTGTTTTTATCAAAATGTCAACTAAGCAAACGTGAAATAGTCTTCTTTGAATTATGGATTCCCTCAGTGACACTGAATGTGTATAAAAAATGTTTGTAAACAAACCATGCAAGTAACTTTTCATTAAGACCCAGTAAGGAGAAAATTATGGTCTATGGGAGATTTTTTAAATTTGTGAAGTAGCACTCTTTTTTCTCTCAATAATTTTATGGGAGAATTCAGAATTCAAGTATTTTATTATTTGATAGCAACACTGATAACATTATCAGGTCACAATATATTTTTCATGGTTTTTGGATTAAAAAAAATTTTTTTTTGTGGACCATTATTATTTTTTTTTACAATATTGTTTCTGTTTTATGTTTTGGTCACCAGGCACATGAGATCTTACCTTCCTGACTAGGGGTCAAACCCACATCCCCTGCATTGGAAGACAACGTCTTAACCACTGAACTGCCAGGGAGTCCCTATTCCTCATGTTTTTAATTATCTCAATAACACTAAAGTTTGCCCACCTTTAATTATTACATAATAAAGTTTGAATTTTAATGATTTTTCTCATCATTTGTTTGCTATTCTGACTGAAAGGAAATTAAATATTGCCTACAAAATCTGTGGTTGATAATACTTGATAACTACATACATAATTTTTGGAGCAAATTTAATCATACAGAAGACTGTACATTATTGAATCTTTGCTTATGTGCTCTTGGCACAGAATCAAGACATGACAAGAAAAAAATAAGCAGTTTTAGAAATTAGCTGGAGTTGCATTAAATTTGATGAACATCTAATAAGAGTCAAAGCAGGCAAGACCTTTGCTTTCAGGTATATTCTATTCTTCTAATGTATAGAATAATAATATAAATAAGGATATGACTACAAATTGTACAATGAAGGAAAATTAAGGATATGTTGAAGATCAGAAGTATGTGATTTAGATTTGGACAGGTAGGTAAGACTTTGCTGAGGAAATAATATTTAAACTGAAACCTGAAAGGTAAGAATCAGAAGAAAAGTGAGAAACAAGCTTTTCAGGCAGCAGAACTTAAAAGTCCTAAGGTAGGGAACACTTATGTTGGTAGGAGTATGGGACAGTGTTGGTGGAATATAAGTTGGTGTGGCCACTATGGAAAACAGAATGAAGGTTTCTCAGAAAACTAAAAATAGAATTACCATATGATCCTGCAATCTAACTCCTAGGCATATATCCAGACAAAACTATAATTCGAAAAGACATATGCACTCCTATGTTCATAGAAGCACTATTCACAACAGCCAAGACATGGAAACACTCTAAATGTCCATCAACAGAGGAATGGATAAAGAGGATGTGGCACATACGATGGAATATCACTCAGTCATAAAAAAAAAAAAAGATAATGCCTTTTGCAGCAACAAGAATGCAACTATTGATCATACTAGTTGAAATAAGTCAGAAAGAGAAAGACAAATACCATATGGTATGGTATAACTTATATGTGGAATCTAAAATATGACACAAATGGACCTATCCATGAAACAGAAACAGACTCACAGACAGGGAACAGACTGTTGTCAAGGAGGAGGGGACTGGGGCAGGGATGGACTAGGAGGTTGGGGTTAGCAGGTATAAGCTATTATATACGGAATGAATAAACAACAAGGTTGTACTGCATAGCACAGAGAACTATATTCAGTATCCTATGGTAAACCATAATGGAAAAAATATGGAACTGAGTGTGTGTATATATATACATACATACATACATAAATGTATATAAAACTGAACCACTTTGCTGTACAGCAGAAATCAATGCAACATTGTAAATCAACTGTATTTCCTTCATTAAAAAAAAGTCTTTCCTAGGTTAAAAAAAAAGCCCTAAAGGTGAAAATAGCTAAAAAGTGAATTACCAAGTCATATTTACAATTAATCCTTACACTACAAAACTGTACTTTTATTCTCTTCATGGTTTTTTGTGGATTTTTTTCCATGTCTGAACATCCCTACATTATCACATAATTTATTCACAATATCTGTGTAAACTGGGTAATTCAGTAGGTGAAAATTATGATCAGTATTTATGTATATGTATACACATATGTATGTGCATATATTATATATATATGTATATTTGTATGTATATATATGGTAGGCATGGTTAAAAGAATTTTACTATTAAAAGGACTTTTTCAACTTTTCTGTTTCTTACAAAACAAAGAGTACTACTGACCTACATAGAATGTAACATATTCAAAAGAATATGGGCTGAGTGTGGGCTGTCTCATATAGCCAATATGTTTTGGAGAGCATCAGCCAGAACTTTTTCTCTTTGTTGGTGGTTTTGTTTGTTGCACCTCTATTACCTCATACAGTAACAACCTTAGCAATAATGTTTTAATCCAGAAGACTTGAACTATAAGGTCAGATAAATTCCCAAGATAGCAAACCACCACTTTAGAATCTTAGGAGTGGCACACTCAAAATTTTGTAGAAAGACATGATTGCTCCATGACGAGCCCATTCTTTCTTACTTCTTAAAACAAAGGAGCCTAAATACAAACCAGAGCTTATTATCTAAAGTTCTTTTTTTTTTTTTTTTTTTACACAAGATATACTAAAAGTAAGAGTAAGACCTATGTCTTGGTCTTTACTGTGGTTATAGCTAATTTTTAATGATGCCCTCTTTGACTTTCAGAAGTGTCCCAGATTAAGATCATGAATTACATCATTACCTTACCTACAAGACATTAATGGGTCCAAAGCATAACCCATCAACAATAGCATGTCATGCTGAAATCCCCTAACTATTATGAGAAATTGCCTGCTACCAGTCAATGTCATGAGTTGCAAGCCACAAAAACTCTGTGGGAAAACTTAGGCAAAAAATGAATTTCTTGGAAGCATATTATGAGAAAACTGAAAAGCCAGTGTCCTAGAGCCCAGGGAGTAGAACAGCTCCTGGAGGCTAGGTAACAGAAACTAATGAACTATCTTTTTAGGGTGCTACAAATTGGGGTGTTTTGCCTCAGAGTTCCAGAGTTGGTGGCACTCCGCCAAGATTTCAGTTCCAAGGACAGGGAATCTGATTCATTTGGGTCATGTGTCTCTCTCAACGTTAGAGAAGGTCAGGGCGCTTTCACTGGCAAATCCCCTACAATGGAGAATGAAAAACAGCAGTGAAGTCAAAGGAAAGGTGCTGGGCAGGAAAACCACAAAAGCCTGTTTATATATACTGTTGGGTAGCACTGAAGAATCATCACAGGGGATGCTTTAACAGTGAGAAGTCCTCTTTCAGAGACATGAAGTCATTAAGATTGATAAAGATGTTCATATCATTTTAACCAACTGTTTAAATTTTTTACGTATTTGCTTTTGCAAAAATCTCTTCTCAGGTCAAAGAAAAGAGGCATGTAATGAACAACTGCTGTTTTCAGCTAAACAAGTTCATCACTGTTTAAATGATCCAGATCTAAAGTTTATGTTTTGATTTATGGATGTAGTGACTCAGAATCCAAATGAAAATATTAATACACTGTTTGAGATCCATACTTCTCAATCTGGCATTTAATATCCTCCACAAGAAAACCCAATCTTACTTTTACTGCTTTTTCACATATATTCAAATGTTCTGGGAAATATATCAACTTGCCAATTCCAAACACGCACAGCCCTTGCTTGATCCTTTGCTGATACCACCCTTCTCCTTATCATATTCAGCTGTGACATATCCTTGTATGTCAACATGCATTTACTGTGAACAACTTTATTTGCCCATCTTAGGTTAGAGATATTTATCTCATGCCCTAACTTCCTGGTAATTGCACTGTCTTGCATAAATTATATATCATGTGAACATGTCTTATACTTCCCATAGTATCATAAATTTCTTAAGTGCATATTATTTATCACATATATATATATATATTAATCCACTTCATGGGAAATAGATGGGGAAACAGTGGAAACAGTGTCAGACTTTATTTTTCTGGGCTCCAAAATCACTGCAGATGGTGACTGCAGCCATGAAATTAAAAGACGCTTACTCCTTGGAAGGAAAGTTATGAACAACCTAGATAGCATATTCAAAAGCAGAGACATTACTTTGCCAACAAAGGTCCGTCTAGTCAAGGCTATGGTTTTTCCTGTGGTCATGTATGGATGTGAGAGTTGGACTGTGAAGAAGGCTGAGCGCCGAAGAATTGATGCTTTTGAACTGTGGTGTTGGAGAAGACTCTTCAGAGTCCCTTGGACTGCAAGGAGATCCAACCAGTCCATTCTAAAGGAGATCAGCCCTGGGATTTCTTTGGAAAGAATGATGCTAAAGCTGAAACTCCAGTACTTTGGCCACCTCATGCGAAGAGTTGACGCATTGGAAAAGACTCTGATGCTGGGAGGGATTGGGGGCAGGAGGAGAAGGGGACGACAGAGGATGAGATAGCTGGATGGCATCACTGACTCGATGGACGTGAGTCTGGGTGAACTCCGGGAGTTGGTGATGGACAGGGAGGCCTGGCGTGCTGCGATTCATGGGGTTGCAAAGAGTCGGACACGACTGAGCGACTGATCTGATCTGATCTGATATATTAATCCACACCAGTGGACCTTGACATTTGCAGATTAAATACTAGTCTAGATTTCAAATAGCAATAATCAATGTCCAGATAAACCTAAATAATTGCTTTACTCCCTGAGATTTAAATATATATGTTCAAAATATAACATTATCCTACCTTTTTTAGTAAGTTTATTTTAGAAAGTCTCCATACCTTTTAAATAACACTGGATCTAAGCCAGTTAGGCCAATTAGCTCATATCTGCTTACAGATTCAGACTGGGTACACATCTCTTGCATGACTCTAGTTGATGTAATTCAATATACTTTTTATGACCTAATAAGAGAGTGATGGTAATTTAAAAAATGACTAGTCCTGTGAATCCAGGCATTTGAATCATTCAGTTAATTTCACTATTTGTATTAAACATAATACAAAAGAACACATTCCTCCAGGTGGCTTATAATAGATGAGCTCTGTATACCACCACTAAATTTCTTACAATATAGAGTTGTTGACAAACATCAAGCTTTTGGCTGGTTTTATATAAATCTTTGAAAGAGCTTGGGGAAAATTCAAAAGCAACATGCAATTTTCTTATTAAAAACATCTATTACTGCCCCAAATTTATTCCTGTAACTATAGTCATGGTATCTTTGTGTTCTAGATTTTTTTTTGCTAAAATACAGTACTATATTTGGTGAAGACTCCTTTCTGCCACCTATAATGGAGTTTTCTGGTGCCTCAAAACCTCTTTTAGTCTACATACACAAACATAGCTCAAAGATTTAATTTAGCTTAATTAAATTTAATATATAATATATATACATTTTTATATGTATATATATATTATATATAATATATATATAATATATATATATTATTTATATATATATAATATATATATACATATAAAAATGTATATATATTATATATTAAATTATATAAAAAATATATATTATATATTATATATATATATTATATATTATATATATATAAATAATATATATATATAATATATATATATATTATATATAATATATATAAAATATATATATATTATATATAAAATATATACATATATATGTTTTAAGGCCAGCTTTATATATATGTCATAACTTTGTCCTCTGCTCTGAATTGGTGATTCTAATTTTTATAGTAGTAACTTTAACATGACATTGAAAATCTATAATTTTTATCACAGATTGCTAGTGTTTCTTTATCAAATGCTATTCCCATGGCTTCAAGAATTTTTCAGTTAAAGTTTTAAAGTCTAAATGAAGTCTAAGTTTCTGTCTAAATTAAGATCTACAGATCCTTTGAAGCTATATGCACTTATTTGAACATCCCTCTAACCAGTCACTTCATATAAGTATAGTTCTTTGTGATTTGACACATACACATGGAACTGTTTAGAGCTGTGGCATTGTCAGGTCAAGAGTGTCCCCAGTTCTATAAATGTAAGTGACAGTGTAGGTATTGGAAAGTATAGTACTCATTTAATCTTCTATCAAAGCAAATACATATGCTTTAAAAGTCCAAGGTACTGTAACATACAGAAATGTAGGCAAGATCACACTGTAACCACTCCAGTATTTACCAAGTGCAAATATTGATACACAATATTATGGAACGTTTCTCTATTCACAAAAATATTGTAAACTCTATATTTATTTTCATGACTAACAGCTTGTCAAATATAACATCTTGCTTTTAAGGAAGAAGGTGAAAGAAGTCAAAGCGTTAGTCCCTCAGTCATGTCTAACTCTTTGTGACCCCCTGGACCATAGGCTGCCAGACTCCTCTGCCCATGGAATTCTCCAGGCAAGAATACTGGAGTGGATTGCCATTCCCTTCTCCAGGGGATCTTCCTGACCCAGAGATCAAACCCAGGTTTCTTGTACTTGCCGGCAGATTCTTCACTGTCTGAGCCAATATGACTCTCCAAACATCACAGCATCCTACTGACCTGCCCAAAGAGTGCTCAAGTAGCATTTGTTTTCTTTTCATAAAATCTCTCTGTACACATCACTGTATCCATGCTTTGGTGTCCAGCTCTTGTGTGTGACTGTGTGGGGGTGGGGTGGGGTCATTATAGGTATGATTGAATCACTTGCCACATGACTGAATTGATTCTCCAGAGCCTTCTCCTCGCTAGGGGTCAGGCTAATGATGTGTGGCTCAAAGCCTCAGTCCTCCAATCACACAATTTGGTCTCTATGGCCTGAATTACCACCATTCTGAGTCATCTTGCCAGCTTAAACTATGCTGGCGCCTACTATAAGTCACCTGATGGGCATAATTATCAGGGCCCAACACAAAAACAAAGACATTCCTATCACTCAGGAAATTCCAAGAATTGATAGTCTGCTTCCCAGGAACCAGGGATGAAGACCAGTCAAAATTTTATCATACAACCCCTTAGCTCAAATCACCAATCTCTCTTGCCTGGACTATGCAATGGCTCCCCAAATGATATTCCTCTTATTCTTCTACTTTCTTTCAGCCCATTCTCCAAACATTAAAGTATCCTTTCAAAACTTCAGTGGAATCACGTGATTTCTTTGCCCCAAGTCATCCAATGGCTCCTTAGTTCACTCATTGTAGAAGTTAACATTTTACATGGTAAAGGAGTCTGACATGACTGGCTCCTAGTCACATATCTAAACTCATCTTCTATCAGTCTCCTCCTCCTCCTTCACTCTTTCCCAGCCATGAAAATTTTGTAACTACTCCTCAAATTTTCAATACAGTTTTAGAAAAAAGCTTTGCACTTATCCCTGTGGCTCTCTTCCTTTATTTTACCTTCACATATGTCTCATGTGTGGTATAGTTACACTCATTTGCATGTTGCTCAGAAAAAATCTACTGGGTACTGCAGAGTCTGAACACAATACTACAGTGCTCCAACTGAGATTAAAAAGTATCAGCAATTCAACAAATTTAAAATTTTAGATGCAACATGTTCTAATAAAGGGGCTTAAAAAAATTTGACTTTCCAATTAATACATCTACTATTTTAACTCACAATACTGAATGTACCATATTAACAAAAATTAGTCTAAAAATATTTACACCAATAAATGATTGTTTAAATGGCTAGACTCCTTTATTAACCAAATAATGAATTATTGAGGCTAGTTGGCAATTCTTCTTTGTGATAAAAATATTTCACACTTCTCATTTCAGTTTCTGGGTTGGATTAACATACTAGTATCATGAAAAGGTAAAGCGAAACTTGTAGAGCAGGGGTTGACACACTTCATCTTCTAAAGGTACAGAGAGAAAAAATTTTCAGTGTTGTGTGCCATAATGTTTCTGTCATGACTATTCAACTCTGACATTGTACTGCGAATGTAGCCACACACATGTTAAAAAATTGGTGTGACTGTGAGCCAATCTAACTTTGCTTACCAAAGCAGGCAATGGGTGAGATGTGCCCTATGAGTCACAGGAGAAATAAAAAAGGATATTATGGTAACTCCTTATTTGTGTCAGGCAGAATTTTCTCACTACAAAGCTAAAAAAACTATAAAAATAAATTGGATGCTGAAGGTCATCTGAGATGTCCATCAAATAGTCTCACTGTCCTCACTGATAATATTTATATAATAATAAATATTTTTATTTATTTACAATAAATTTATTTACAAAAAATTTATTATTACAATAAAATTTATAATAAATAAAATTTACAAATTTAGATATAAAAAATAAATTTCTTTTTGAATTTCCACTTGCAGGAAGATGGAGTAGATTCTTTTTCACATATCTCCCACTAATTACAACTGAAAATCATGGACATTATATATAAAACAAAAATAGCAGTTCCCAAAGGTAGAGAGAAGAGGCAGATCAGCTAGATATCTTGGGACCAGAAAAAAAAAAAAAAAAAGCATGATATTAAAAGCATGGGTTTTCTTTCAGCCCCATATATCCCAGACTGCATGCTGGAAAAGTGGTAACCTGGAAATAAAAATAGGGGCAGACAAAAATAACTCCAACAAAAGCTTGTGCTCTCCAGCCCAAAGATCAGGAAATGGGCAGCTTAGCCACAGAGAAATATTTTAAACAATAAGTAACTACTCCAGCCAGACATCAGAGAAAAAAACTATGGCTCCAACTCGGCCTCTGACCCCAGCAAAGGTTGAAGAAAGTTGTCTCTAGACTGTAACAAATTTCAGCAACCCACTTTTGGAATGGTGCCAGAGAAGACCACGTTGGAAGCCAAGACTTCATCTCCACTGAGCAATAAAGAACTCCTTTCCCACAGTCTCCACGGAGACCATGAGGAGGAGGGTCTTTCACCACTACCTGACTTGGCTAGGCATCCCTTCTCCTCCCTACCAAGGTGAATGGCAGGTGAGGATTGGTGAAGAATTAGGACTTCCCCCAAAACCCAGTGATAATGAGGTCACTCCTTCTGCCCTGATATCACTGGAGGCCAGGATGCCCACTCACACTCTGTAGACAGGAAGCATTCCTAGGCAGGGTCGTGTCAACAGAGACCTAGAGGGGAACTAGAATTCCACCCCTACCCAGCAGGAAAAGACACTCCCCAGTCTCCCTGGAAGCTGAGTAGGAAATTGGACATCTATTTGGCAGTTACAAGAGGGCACCTCTTTCTTCCCCTGCTCCGGCAGTGCCAGAGAAAGCCAACTTCTTGGCAGAGATTTGTGTGAAATCCAGAGTCTCATAAACTTAATACCTTAGATGTACAGGTTTTAAGCTTTTAAAAATCACATCTCATATTGAGAAATAGGAAAATCACAATTTGAATTTAAAAAGAAAATAAACACTGAAATGACACATTAGAAATATCTAAGATTTTAAAGAAGGAATTTTAAAATGCTTCAACCAGTATTATAAAAATGTTGCAAACAAATAAAAATGGACAGTTTCAGAAAAGAAAGTCTCAGCAAAGAAATAAAAGGAAAAAAGAACCAAATGGAAATTTTATGGCAAGCAGTAACTGCCATAAAGTAAACTCAACAGCAGAAGAGAGAGGATTGAGGAAAGAATCAATGATGCCTAAGATGGAATGATATATATTACCTGTTGGAAAAACAGAAAGAAAATAGACCCCATATGATCCAGCAATCCCAATCCTGGGCATATATCCAGACAAAACCATAAATCGAAAGGATACATGCACCCAATACTTACAATAGCCAGGACATGGAACCAACCAAAATGTTCATTGACAGAGGAATGGATAAAGAAGATGTGGTACATAAATACATGGTACACAGGAGCCTACTTACAAAACAGAAGTTGAGTCACAGATGTAGAAAACAAATTTGTGGTTACCAGAGGAAAAAGGTGGGGGGAGCAGAAGGGATAAATTGTGAGACTGAGTCTGACATATACATACTGCTATATATAGAATAGATATAAGAACCCAGTGAATAGCCCAGGGAACCCTATTCAATGCTATGTAATGACCTTCATGGGAATAGCATCTAAAAAGAGTGGATGTATGTGTACATATAACTGACTCACTCTATTGGACAGCAGAAACACAACACTGTAAATCAACTGTACTTCAATTTGTTGTTCAGTTGCTAAGCTGTGTTCAACTGTTTTGTGATCCCATGAACACCAGGCTCCTCTGTCCAAGGGATTTCCCAGGCAAGAATTCTGGAGTGGGTTGCCTTTTCTTTCTCCAGTGGATCGTCCCAACTCAGGGACTGAACCTGTGTCTCCTGCATTAGCAGGCAGATTCTTTACTACTGATCCACCAGGGAAGCCCATACTTCAACATAAAATTTTTTTAAAATATGCCGCCCCACCCCCACCCCCAATCAACATCACCTTGGGAATTTGTAGGATAATAACAAAAGATCTAACATTTCTATCATTCCAGGAGTCTTGGAAGGAAAGTAGAAGAGAGGGTAGGGCTGAAAAGGTACTAAGACATAATGACTGAAAAATAGGATCTAGAATAACAAGGAACTTTCAAAACTCCATAGCAGAAAACTAAATAACTCAAAAAGAAAATGAACAAAAGACATGAGGGCTAAGTTAAGGCAAGTTTCAAATAGTTTAACTTCCTCCCAATCCAGCTGGAAGTCTGAGAGTCCATAAAACAAAGAGAGGAACTGCTTCATTCATTTTGGATAACGTGGAGATTTTAAGCTCATAGAAACTATACTCATTCAAATATACCCCAACAGGGTAGATACAGGACTTAAAGACCTCTCTTTCTGCATGTCAATTACTTTTGGTAACAACACCTTTAAACTGGGCTGCTTTCCCCTGTGTTTCCTTTTAGAAGATTGCATTTATTGACTATAAAAGGCTGATGACAATACCAAAAAAAACAGTGGTTCCTACCATCACATTTTGCTGTGACTTAATGGAAAAAAAAAATTACGAAGAAATCTTTATTTTATACAAGAATACCCAAGACTACATGACACAGCTCTGGTTTTATATCATACATCTATCATATCAGTGTGAATGCAGAGCACTGCTAGAGACGACATGCAGGGTGATTCTTGTGGCGAACAGCTATTTGTCATATATTATTTAACACTGATTTCTTTGGTTAAATTCAGTCATGTATTTATTTCTACTGACAACTCAGTGTATAGCAGCCTTGATAAACTCTGTGGGAGGTAAATATTTGAGTTTCACAAACATAGTCACAAACATAGCAGGCTAAATAATTCCATAAGGATTTTCTGACAATATTCTCAAAGTTACTACATATAATTATTTAGAATTCAGCTCTAAACAAGAATTTAGTTAACAAATACACAGACAGTTTTTCCTTATTTATAATAAATGGTCTAAGTTAGAAGAAATATTTATTATATATATGACCAAAATATACATTTTTTTTTAAGAGACAATCTCTGTCTCATATGCAACTACATACTCATTCCCCTTTGGGCTACTGAGAGTTCTTTCCAACTACTCAATACTCAATATATTTATCAAATGAATGAATTTGTATGAGTAATATTCACTTTCCTTGAAATATTTACCCTACCTTTAGTTACCACTTTTAAGGACTATATTCTGCAAACTTACCATTGGAATGAAAAGTAACTCACTTCTTACTATGCTTTGAGCCTTGATTTAAAAAAAAAAAAAAAGGAAGAGAAAAGCAGTCCTAGGTGGCCTAAAACTGGTCTGACATTGGCAGCTGGGACTTGCTGTTGTCAGAAACTGGCCTGGTGCTTACAGCTAGACCATGCTGTCCTGTTGAATATTAGACATTCTTACAGAACATCAATATCAGACAAGACCACAATGAAACAAAACAAGGTCACTTCGTAATTTTATTTAAACAGACCCAACAAGGTCTCTATGTCACCTACAAACTAGTGAACACCTCCCTTTTCCAAGAAATATGAGTAACATCTTTTTAACCAATTACTGTTTTATTATTCTAATTGGCTCTCACTATAGATTTTTTATTGAGATATTCCATTTTAAAATTGTCCCCACTTTCCTTTTTCTAAAATTATCTCTAAATCAGATGTGTCCTGGATTGTCAGGGGACTTGAAGGTGTTCGATAGCACCTCTCTTTTACCTTTTGAAAAACTGTAAACCTACCAAATAGTTGAAAGAACAGAACAAAACAACCATAAACCCTCCATCTAGATTCAGCTGTTAACATTTTGCTATATTTGGTTACCCGTGTGTTTATGGTTGTGCATATGCATATATATTTTTAATATATACATACATAAGGCAATGGCAACCCACTCCAGTACTCTTGCCTGGAAAATCCCATGGATGGAGGGGCCTGGTGGGCTGCAGTCCATGGGGTCGCTAGAAGTCGGACACGACTGAGCGACTTCACTTTCACTTTTCACTTTCATGCATTGGAGAAGGAAATGGCAACCCACTCCAGTGTTCTTGCCTGGAGAATCCCAGGGACGGGGGAGCCTGGTGGGCTGCCGTCTCTGGGGTCGCACAGAGTCAGACACGACTGAAGTGACTTAGCAGCAGCATATATATTTAAACTGCAGATTTATTCCTAGTTAATTACGTTTCTTCTAAGAATAAAAAGAATTTCCTAAATAGCCACAATACCATTGAGTTAAGAAAATCATGCTTCCCTCCTACTCCATCATTCCAAAGTTCTACTCTTAGAATTTATAAATAATTACCTAACAGTGAAAAAGAGACTTTGCAGATGTGATTAAATTAAAAACCTTGAGATGGGGAGTTATTCTGGTTAATCTGAGTGGGCTCAATCTAATTACATGGATCCTTAAAGGTACAAAGCCTTTCCTGTTGTGGTCCGAGGCAGGTGTGATTATAAAAAGAACAGTTAGAGCGATGCAATATTTGCTAACTTAGAAGATGGAAGAAGACAGCTCCCCAGCCATTGAATGCTGGTGACCTCTAAAGCCTCAAAGAGCCTCCAGAAAGGAACGTAGTTCTGGCAACACTTCAATTTTAGCTCAGCTAGACCCATGTGGGACTTCTAACCTACAGCTCTTTAAGATAAAGAATATGTATTATTTTTAACCAAGTTTTGGGCAATCTGGTACAGTAGCAATTTAAAAAATTCCACCATTTTCCCCTGTAAAAAATTAACAAAAATTCCCTGTAATCAATACATAGTTCACATGAAAATTTTCTCTAATTGTCTCCAAAATGTCTATCAAAACTTCCCCCCATGCAGATCCAGGATCCCATGAAAGTTTACATGTTAACAATATTGTTTTGTCTCTCTAGTCTCTATTGTCTAGAATGATAGCCTTGTCTTTGTTTCTCATAACACTGACTGCTTTACTGAAGATTCCAGGTCAATTGTCCTGCAGAAGGTCCCTCATTCTGGATTTGTCAGGATCCTTTTTACATGATTGGATTCCAGTTAGATGACTTTTGGCAAGGATTCTTCATAGGAAATGACATGTACCTTCTATTGCTTCAAGTCCTTGTAGGGATTAAGTCATTTAATATTCATAATTGTCCCATGAGGTAAGGACCACCATTTTCCCTATTTTAAAGAAAAGGAAACTGAAGCACAGAATTAGTAAAGGCAACTTCTCAAGGCCACAAAGAATTTATAGAAGTCTTAGGATTCAAACGCAGGATTTTTGAATCTAGAGCTCTTATTTTTAGCCATCACTCTCCTAGAACCCATATACTCTTAAGAAAACTAGGGTGATACAATAGTTCCTCCAGAAGCTGGAGAAAGCAAGGAATATTCTACCAAGAGCTAGTACAAAGGAATTCAACCCTGTCCATACCTTGGGCTTTAGTCAATGATACCCATTAGACTTCTAAACTATACAACTGTCAATGATAAATTTCTATTGTTTATAAGACAGGAAATGTGTGGCAATTTGTTATAGCAGATAAAAAGTTCATACAGAGATTAAAGGAGATGTGTAAAGGCATTGATCATAGTGCTTATCTGAAGTACAGGCCTATTCCCTAAATATTGTATATTATTATTATTATTGCTTTTATTATTTATTATTAATGATGTCATTCTGAATGTCTGAGAAAACTTCAAAGAGCAGTTGTAGCCTGAATTGGTCTTGAAATATTGATAAGCTATAAATATTAGGAATTTCTAGGTAGAAGGAAAAATGTTGGCAAAAATATGACAACAGAATAACACAGGGTTTACTAAGTGCTAGGTTTTGCTGGTCCTTCAATAACAAACTTCATCCTGTTAGAAAGTTTTACAGTTGTTGTTATATTGGAAAATTTGTTTTTAAGAGTTTAATCTGCTATGTAATTAATTGACAGAGGAAGTTTAAGAAAAAGATACTAACGCTAGTAGTGAAATTACAGCATGAACTAAGGGAGCAAGTAGAATGAGGAAGAATAGGATGAAGAATACAAGTTCTAGAAGGCCAGCATTGTGCCTTCCTTTCTTGGGCATATCTAAGACAGGATGCAGCCATACTGATCACTGAGTATATACTAGTTTAACAAGTGGGGAAAAGGTAGGAAAAAAGCTTACAAAGATATGGCACATCTCCAACCTAATTGTAAATCTTCCAAGTTCTGGGTTAACATCTAACATCTTTCTTTAAGTCTCAGGGTCTAGATCAGTGTTTCCACCAAAGCTCAAAAGAAGATGTATTTTTGAAGAGGTGATAATCAGATCTTTAAGTGTGGGCAAACAATATATTAGCATATAGTATCAGTTCAATTCAGTTGCTCAGTCATGTCCAACTCTTTGCAACCCCACGGACTGCAGCATGCCAGGCTTCCCTGTCCATCACCAACTCCTGCAGCTTAGTCAAACTCATGTCCATTAGTTGGTGTGCCATCTAACCATCTCATCCTCTGTCATCCCCTTCTCCTTCTGCCTTCAATCTTTCCCAGCATCAGGGTCTTTTCCAACGAGTCAGTTCTTTGCATCAGGTGGTCAAAGTATTGGAGTTTCAGCTTCAGCATCAGTCCTTCCAATGGATATTCAGGACTGATTTCCTTTAGGATGGACTGGTTGGATCTCCTTGCAGTCCAAGGGACTCTCAAGAGTCTTCTCCAACACTGCAGTTCAAAACCATCAGTTCTTCAGTGCTCAGTTTTCTTTATAGTCCAAATCTCACATCCATACATGTGAGAAACCATAGCTTTGACTAGACGGACTTTTGTTGCCAAAGTAATGTCTCTGCTTTTTAATATGCTGTCTAGGTTGGTCATAGCTTTTCTTCCAAGGAGCAAGCGTCTTTTAATTTCATGGCTTCAGTCACTATCTGCAGTGAATTTGGAGCCCAAGAAAATAAAGTCTGTCTCTGTTCCACTGTTTTCCCATATAGCATGCACTGTACACTATACGTATACGATAAACAATGTATAGTATACTTTGTTTCCCCAAATAGCATACCGTATACGTGTTGAAAAGCTGTGAATGTTTGATCCAGTGATTTCTATGGCTTCCCAGAACCTGAATCTTGACCCTCTCATTTCTTGACCAGTGTATTTATGCTGTACCACAGTTGTCTAATTAGAAATATTAAGCAACCAGTATTTATTAACACTTTTTAACCAGAAAATACATCTATCTCCAACATTACTGTGCTTAGTAACCAAATGTTTCTTATAATGTACATCTCAGAAGGCAGACACTGAAGACATGAAAGTATTTGAAATAATACAGAAAAAAATTACAATGTCTATATCAGCAAGGATTCATATCCTTTTATTTGCTCCTAACAAAAGAATCATGAGCTGTTTCCACCCATTAAATCATTTGATTTTATACTCAGTCCTGTAAAAGTTTCCAAATGTCACGCAGCTTTAATATGGTATTTGTTTGTGCGCGTGTGCATATTTTGGGAAAGGTGTATTTGCTAATAAATTTAAGACAGCATGGCTGCATTTTATACGGCATATAACCTGAGAACTGTGAAACATTGTCATGGTTACCTGCAAAGCAGCAGGATGTATGTGGGTGAAAGACAAGGTTCAAACAGCGTAAGAATAGGCTCTTTAACAGAAACCAAAAATTATGGACAAAGAGAGGAAATTGGAGAAAGATAGCAGCAAGTGTGAGCAGACCAGGATTCAGCTGATTTAAAATAAGGCATTGATTAAATAATTCTTTTCTATAGTTATGATCTGATAATTTTATATATATGTGTGTGTATGCTCAGTCACTCAGTCATGTCCAACTCTTTGCAACTCCCTGGACTGTAGCCAGTCAGGATCCTCCGCCTTTAGGATTTTCCCAGGCAAGAATATTTAAGTGGGTTACCAATTCCTTCTCCAGGGGATCTTTCCAACCCAGGGATTAAACCCGTGTCTCCTGCATTGGTAGGCGAATTCCTTACCACTGAGTCACCTGGAAAGCCTGATCTGATAATTATTTGCTTCAAATCACCTTATCTCAGAAATTGCTTTCTTCACAGAACTGAAGAATGTGAGAGTAAAATTAAAAGATACTAAAGTTAGAAAAAAAAATTTTTAAGAAAATGATGAATGTTTTCATTAGGGCAAGATGAATGCTTTCATTATGGTCCTCTTACTTCAAGTATTTTGAGATTATTAATAATCCATTTTACAAACAATACCTTCACCAAGAATATTGTCAATTTTTGCACTTGGCAATGATAACTTTTTCTTTATGAAATCTTCTGAAAAATAAAATTTTTTCAATACAGTTGAACTTTGTTGACCTTTGAATAATGCACAGATTAATATGCCTACTACAATTTATACTTCGTCCTGGTATCCACATTTCCTCGGCATCTACAGAGTCAACCAACTTTGAATGGTGTGGCACTGTAGTATTTACTATGGAAATATATCCATGTATAAGTGTACTCTTGCAGTTCAAACCCATATTGTAAGGGTCAACTTGTAATTATTAAACGTTATATGCTTAGATTCCTCAAAATCTACTCGGATATGTCACTTGTAAAAATTTGTTTCATTTTGTTCCTTACTTTTTGATGCTTTCAAACTGTGGTGCTGGAAAAGGCCCTTTAGAGTCCCTTAGACAGCAAGGAGATCAAACCAGTCACTCCTAAAGGAAATCAACCCTGAATATTCACTGGAAGGACCGATGATGGAGCTAAAGCTCCAATACTTTGGCCACCCGATGCGAAGAGCTGACTGACTGGAAAAGACCCTGATGCTGGGAAAGACTGAGGACAAGAGGAGAAGGGGGTGACAGAGGATAAGATGGTTGGATGGCATCACTGACTAAATGGACATGAGTTTCTTCAAACTTTGGGAGATGGTAGAGGTCAGGGAAGGCTGGTGTGCTGCATGCACTTCATGGGGTCGCAAAGAGCCGGACATGACTCAGTGAGTGAACAATAACAACAACTTTTCAGCAGCTTGGTCAAAGTGAAATATTCTCTTATTATTTTTACAGTCCTCTATGAATTTACAGGAAAGAGAAAATGATTATAAAGACCTAGTTTTTAAAATCTAGATAACCCAATATTAAATTCAACAAATATCTATCTAGCCCTTAGCAAGCACTAATCTAAGTAGTGGAACAATATAACTAATAAAATATGATCTCTGACATCTGGAATCTCACAAGACTGATAAAAATGTCACACCCACAAAAAACACAAGCAGACAAATAAAATAAGGCCCGAGCTAGGCTGAGGAACAAAGGGACTTCGGGCTGGAATAAAAAGAACAATTAAAAAGAGACTGTTTGTCAACAAAGAGTATTCAAAACATAACTAAGACACAAGATTTCTTTATTATTCCTATAACAGATGTGAGAATTGGTATTTAAAATAATTTTCTAAATATCCTACTTTAGTAATAACAAGACAACTAGAAATATCACGTAACCCAAAGAAAGCAGCAAATCTTTTACGAAAGATGTCGATCCCTTCAATCCTGTTGTTCTAACTTTCCTAGTTCTGCAAATAATCTTAATTTAGATAATTTTAATGACTGGAAACTATTTTGTTTCTCTTCCCATAGCTTTACAATTAAAAAATATATATACATAATATAAACATAGGTTAAATTACTCAATACAATGAAAACAAGTTTTCTGTCAAATATACAACTTCATGACATAGGATCAGATTTATGAAGCTGATATTTTCATGAAGTTTAGTTAAGTCTTTCCTTCTAATAAATATTTTAGTATCATCATCTATGCAGTTTAAATTGATGCTAAAATGTATAAGAATAAAACTATTAAGAAAGGAGCCATGGTTTTCTTATTCCCAAAAGAAAATCCTCAAGCTGAAGAAGCACAATTTTTCCCCAAGATCCAATTAAAACAGAGCCAATTATGTTTTGTGATGTATCCATGCCTCCTTCCAATTCTTCTATATGCCCATGGAGTAAAAGTTTCCACTTATCGTGTCAGAATTTACTAATGTGGATTCCATATAGTGCTTCACCAATCAACAGCACTTTAGCTCCAAGGGTAAAATGAGAACTAAAATGTGTTTCACTGGTTTTCAAATAATATCACTTTTATGACATGTTAAAGAGCAGGCACTAACTCAGATTAAGTTAGGGAGCTCAAAGTAAGAACCAATAAAAGTAAACAGCCTCAAATGATGGTATAATTTAGCTCATAAAAATATTACAACTGCCTTTCTCTGTCCATTTCCCTAGAATTAAAAAATAAATCTTTTAAGAATATGAATCTAAAATCTCAGTCTACTGACCCCAAATCTGTAAAAGCGTTGTGAACATGCTGTGAACAAAAGCAAATCTATCACTGCACAGGAGGTGCTCTCTAATTTTCATAATTGGGAAAAGATTCAGAGAGCAATATGAACATTTGCAAAGGAGAGAATCTTTTCTTATAAGCTGTTGGTGTGGCATCTCTTTAAAGTGAATTGAGCTGTCATTCTTTTATTCTATAAATAAAACCTTACTGTTTTAAAGCCAGCTGGTTTACCCCCTCAGAATACAATTTATAATGGAAAAAGGATTTTTTTCTTGAAGAATGAGATTTTCTTATTTAATAACACTGTCTTCTAATTCTTGCTTTTTCTTTCCAGAATATGCAATAAGAAAGCATTCTATGATAACCAGAAGAATTTTTTTCAACTAATAAATATTTTACAGTACACTTGGTATTAAAATTTTAGAGGTGAAAGAAATTTAGAACTCTCTTGATCTAGATGCTCAATTTTACAGGTACTAAGTTTGAAGTCTGCAGAAGTTCATTGGCCAAGATCTTCTGTGAGAGTCAGAAATGACACTACGACTGAGACCTTCTGTTAAATTTTCATTTCTTTTTAGAGATGGAAAAAACTTGAATCAAATATTTGATTACTTTTTAAAAATAACGGAGCAACAATATCATAATGATTCTGGGTCAACAGGGTAGACTAAAAACTTATGCTTAACTCCTCTCTCTCCCCATATAACAGAACAATGATAATAATAGAATTCTTAAAAGTGTATTCTACTATATGAAAGTAGAGCAGACAAGAGGCTTAATCAAATATCTGGAAGATAGTAAGTGGATTAAAGTGTGCCAATAGACAGAGAAATCCACTGTACAATTCTGACAGAGGAAGTGAAGAGGAGGGAGTCCAGATTTGAACATGGAAATGTCATGAATTACTGAGCACTAGGCATTTGACACCCCTTTCCCAAACTTCCTCATGAACAACAGCCTGCTGTTAGCTAGTACCCAATACAACTTCTAACAGAGTAGAGTGCTCTAAATAACTTAATAGAATTCTACTGAGAAGTAAAACAAGTATGATTATTGGCATCCCAGCACAAATTTCTTCTAATCCTGGAATTCAAGGCACACACAGCATAAATGCCAGGTCCCTGACACTACCTTTAAAAGAATCAATCAATATAATATATGAATATATAAAATGTGCCCCTTCCTCTTTCTTATAACTAGGAATTGATACCAAGATATTATCCACAATATCATTATGAACTGATAATCAAGGTGTTTGAAAGTAAAAGATCAAAATGAAAAATAAAGACTAACTTGAAGGAAACTAATTTGCACAACTGAAGATGACATTTAAAAAAATCGTTTCTTGTCTTTAAACTCATTCACTAAGATATTGCATCCATGAAAAATAATCAATGTTATGGAAAAGTAGCAAACAAAAAACCTCCTGGAAATAAAATGCACAATTGATGACCATAAATCGTATATTAAATTTGGAAAATAGAGTAAATAAGTTCTCCCTGATTGTAGATCAAAAGAATGTAGAGCAAAAAAAAAAAAAAGAAGATGAAAACTCTAAGACATAAATGATTAATCTAAATGTCTCAATATCTGATGAAATTTAATTCAGATTGAGTCTAAATTAGAGAAAACAGAACTGTTGGGAATAGAGGGAATAATGAAAGAAAAAACATACACCAGGGACAAAAAAATGTTCAGATCAAACACTCCCTCAGAGTAAGATCTTTTGATGCCTGTGGGTGTGTGTGTGTGAGAGAGAGAGCGAGCAAGAGAGACTGCATTAGCATAAGAATAAGAGAGATCAATTAAAGGATATACTTTGGCAAAATAATGGATTCACTATACTGGCTCCAAATTGGGAAAGGAGTATGTCAAGGCTGTATATTGTGACCCTGCTTATTAACTTATATGCAGAGTACATCATATGAAATGCTGGGCTGGAAGAAGCACAAGCTGGAATCAAGATTGCCAGGAGAAATATCAATAACCTCCCATACACAGATGACACCACCCTTATGGCAGAAAACAAAGAAAAACTAAAGAGCTCCTGATAAAAGTGAAAGAGGAGAGTGAAAAAGTTGGCTTAAAACTCAACATTCAGAAAACTTAGATCATGGCATCTGGTCCCATCATTTCATGGCAAATAGGTAGGGAAACAATGGAAACAGTGAGAGAGACTTTATTTTCTTGGGCTCCAAAATCACTGCAGATGGTGACTGCAGCCATGAAATTAAAAGACACTTGCTCCTTGGAAGAAAAGTTATGACCAACCTAGACAGCTATTAAAAAGCAGAGACATTACTCTGGACAAAGATCCATCTAGTGGAAGCTATTGTTTTTCCAGTAGTCATGTAATGGATGTGAGAGTTGGATCATTAAGAAGGCTGAGCACTGAAAATTGATGCTTTTGAACTGTGGTGTTGGAGAAGACTTTTGAGAGTCCCTTGGACTGCTAGGAGATCCAACCAGTCAATCCTAAAGGAAATCAGTCCTGAATATTCATTAAGATTGATGCTGAAGCTGAAGTTCCAATACTTTGGCCACCTAATGTGAAGAACTGACTCATTAGAAAAGACCCTGATGCTGGGAAAGATAGAAGGTAGGAGGAGAAGGGGACAACAGAGGATGAGATGGTTGGAGGGCATCACTAACTCAATGGACATGAGTTTGAACAAGCTCCAGGAGATGGTGAAGGACAGGAAAGCCTAATGTGCTGCAGTCCATTGGATTGAAAACAGTCCAACATGACTGAGCGACTGAATGAGAACAAGAATGGTTAAGAAACTGGCTCTAAAAAACTGGCTCTAGAAGTTAAGGCAGGTCCTAAGGTGACAGTTATATAGCAGGCTTAAAAGATATAAAAAATTAATAAACAGAAATCTTTAAATTAAAAGAGTAAGGGGACTAGAACTTTGAGTTCTCATGCCCAGCTACAATAGCAGAGCCCAGTAGGAAGAAGAAAACCTCCTTCCCTGGCAACGACTCAGCCAACGAAAGGCCATGAACTCCTTGTTTATGGGGTCTTCTCAACTTCCTTTTCCATCTATAAAACAGTCCTCCATTTTTCTGGTAACTTGCACATTCACCACAGTGGTGGTTTAATCCCTAAGTTGTGTCTGACGCTTATGACCCCATGGGTGTAGCCCACCAGGCTCTTTTGTCCATGGGATTTCCCAGGCAAGAATACTGGAGCAAGTTATCTTTTCCGTTTTCAGGGGATCTTCCTACCTGAGGATTGAAACTATGTCTTATGCTTGGCAGGAGGATTCTTTACCACTGAGCCACCTGAAAAGCCCATAAATATAGGTCTATAAATGTACATCTTACATACCCATTCTTGTTAAATGTCTATGAAGCACTTATAAAAACTGACTGTAAATGGTTTTCAGAGTTTGAAATCTCCAGAAGCAGAAGATGAGACAGAAATTTGGATGCCTGTCATTTATTGAGGCAGTGCTTCTCAGAAGCAAGCTCTGCCTGGTTACCCCTTCTTGCACTGCACCCATGATTCTCTCCAGGCAGTAAACTAGAGCTATTGCAGAGCTCATCTTGCTTGTTTTCCTTGTTGCTAATCCTCCATGGCATTTCTACATGCTCTGTGACAGTTTTTGTCCTGGACTATATTTTCAAAGATGTTTGTATAACAAACATAGCTTTCCCTCTAGGGCAGAAGAGAGATATCTGACCAAGATAATAAATACAATGAATTCCTCTAGGGCATGGGTTGGCCAGGCTTGCTTGGAGTTTCCTGATATGATTAGGAGTCTCCTAAGTTCAAGATACTTCTCCCTAGTGTAATGCACCCCCAGTGGGTATACAGGAAACACTTGTAGGAACCGAATTCTGGAAGATCAGTTCTAACTTGTTACTGGTGCTATAAGAATCGCACTGTCCAGATCCGTTTTGGCTCACTGTCTTCCTTTCTGTGGCAAATCAACCTAGCAGCTGCCGCCATGCCCCTGTTTTAGGAACTGCTGGACTGCGTGACATCTCCTCTCTCCAGTGTCACCCTCCTGTGCTGTCTGATGTCAAAAGTCTGAAGATCATTGTTTAGCATATTTTACATTGATTTTCAATTGTTTCAGATGTGAGAGTAAATCCAGTTCCTATTACTTCACGGTAGTCAAAAGCAAAAGTCCCCAAGATAAGTTTTCAAATAAAACTAATAATAATAAAAAGAGATACTTGGCAAACCTATCGATCAGTCAGAGAAAACATAAATTCAAAGAACTCGAAATGATAAAATTTTGTAATGTGTTCAAAGAAGACTAAGCATTATAGAATAATACTCATGGTGGATACTGTTTCTTCTAAGATATATTCTCAAAGTTTTGCTCTTAGGCCCTAGGGCAGTCTCTGTGACAATAAGTGGTAAGTGGAAGTTGGCTTGGCTAGTGTTCCCAGGGAAAAAAAATTTTTTTTCTGGCAAAATTAATGGCCCCATCCATTGTTTTTTCTCTTCTCTCATTTTCCTATCTGGTAAATAGATGATGCCTATATTCTGAGAATAAACCACGCTTGAAAAGGTGACAAAGCAGAGAAAAAGAAAGAATCCAAATCATGATGATTCTTTAGCAACTGCATTATTACTGTACTCATCTCAAGATTTTTATTTACATATTTATTTTAGAAAAACAGATTTTTATTTAGCCAGTAATATTTAGACTTTTTGTTATTTGCAGTCAAATGCATTTCTTATAAAAACTATAAAATATCTAATATGTTACCCTTTTTGCAAGCTCAAAGTAATGCTGACAGTTTCACAGAAGCTGGCAGAAGACACAAGACTGCTAAGTTATAGACAAAGGATAGCTGATTACCCCCCAGCAGCATCAGAAGCTAGAACATCATCATTTTCTTGTGCCAGTTTCCCAAGTTCCCATCTCCCACAAGTGTTAGGACAAGGGTTCTCACCACACAGTGGGTTGTGTTACAAGAGAGAAAATCTCAGTCTTCTATTACATATTGCAAGCAAACCTGCTCAATGTTTGCCCCAGAGGAAGACATCTTTATTACACTGGGTGGCAAAAAGAAAACAAAACTGTCCTCTGCTCTGAAAGAATCTCTATCATCCAAAGCTGTTTGCTGCTGTTGCTGCTGCTGCTGCTGCTGCTGCTAAGTCGCTTCAGTCGTGTCTGACTCTGTGCGACCCCATAGACAGCCTCCTACCAGGCTCCTCTGTCCCTGGGATTCTCCAGGCGAGAACACTGGAGTGGGTTGCCATTTCCTTCTCCAATGCATGAAAGGGAAAAGTGAACATGAAGTCGCTCAGTCGTGTCCGACTCTTAGCAACCTCACGGACTGCAGCCTACCAGGCTCCTCTGTCCATGGGATTTTCCAGGCAAGAGTACTGGAGTGGGGTGCCATGTCTAAGGAAAAAAGATAGTCTAAAGAAAAAGACAACTCACAATTCATGTAGAAACATGAATAATTGCTAGCGAATGCCTTTTCTCACAAGATGTGCACAACTATGATATCAGACAATTATTTTTCAAAATTTGTAGCCGTTGTGGCTTAGAATTTTGTCCTCATTATTCTGTGCTCTGAGAATTCTGAAATGACTACATGTCTTTGAAAAAATTTATACAGTAAACAAGTTTAAACTTGAAATTATTAGAAAGACTATTGGTACAGGAAAGTGAAATCAGTTATTGAAAAGTTATCCACAAAAAAAAAAAAAAAAAAAAGAAAAGAAAAGTTATCCACTCTTTTTTTCCTTTTCCCTTCCCAAACAACTTGGTCCCAAGTCTATTAGGTGTGGCAGAGAAAAGTAGGTGTCTGTAGTGGAGTGGAAAGGGGAGAGGCCCAAAGTGGGGTGTCAATCCAAGCAGCTATAGAAGTTGCTCACCATGGGAAGTCAGAACCCACGCAGGGGAAGGAGGATATCACTTCACAGAACTGTGGCCTGGAATGAAATGTCAGAACTGAGCAAAATAAAGATGGCATCAGTATCGGAGTGTCGCCTAACAAGGTAGGGTGTCACAGCCCAAGCTGGGTGTGGAGGGTAATGATACACTAGGCTTAGACAGGTTGAGTTGACATTCACTCCAGGCAAATAAGGGAGAATGCTCTGAAGAGTTAGATGCAAAAGGAAGAGGGATGCTTCTATGTGGGGGAAGGGGGGCAGGGAAATTCTGAAATAGGTCATGAACAGGGGGTCAAATAAGTAAATATAGTAAGTACCATGAGAACCACATTCTTCAATATCATAGAAGGGAGTTAGGGGTGTGGACGGGGAACAAATGAAAATGTGGTGTTGACCTGGAATTGCATGTGTTAGTGTGAACTAAGAGTTTCCAATATAGAGACATGGACAGACAAAGCAATAGAGTTCACATTGTGTGTGTGTCTGTCTGTGTGTGTGTGCATGTGTATACACACATACATGCATATACTCTGTAGCTCTGTTCTGTGTCTGGAACTAATGACATTTCAATAACATAAGCAAACAGAGCTCAGATTTGGCTTCTCAAAACCATTTATTCTAAAAGCAACCCGGGGTCCTGGAAGAAATGGTAATATCATGTTTGATCAAGGAAATTACAAGATAAATCAAGAATATATTGTGCCAGAGACTAGGCATTGCTCAAAGAATGATGGGAACATGTGAAGAGGACACAAGAGCTGGCTTGAGATGGCTCCCATTGGTCTCATATATTCAGAAAGAATATAAAAAATCCAATAGTGATAGTTTTGAATTATACCATAAAAGTGAAAGTGAAGTCGCTCAGTCGTGTCCGACTCTTTGCGACCCCATGGACTGTAGCCCACCAGGCTCCTCCATCCATGGGATTTTCCAGGCAAGAGTACTGGAGTGGGTTGCCATTTCCTTCTCCAGGGGATCTTCCCACACCAGGGATCAAACCTGGGTCTTCCAGATTGTAGGTAGATGCTTTACTGACCATGAATCAATACACAGAGAACATATTTACACGGCTTTAAACTATCTCCACACAAAATATCTACTAATTTAAACAGAAAGGGTAACCTGACAATGGACAAGTCTGGTAGACATCAACTTATCAAGGGGTCAAAGTGAACCACCAACAGTAATGGGAAAAATTGAGATCATGTCTCACCTGAAAGGATGCTAAGAGGAGGATGCAGCCAGTTCTGTTACAGTCCTGTCAAAGATCCATACATGAAATCAATCATAAGAAAACAGCAGATAAATCCAAACTTTTTTTTTCCGTTAAGTTGTAAGAATTTATTTTAAATAACCTACAATTGATTAAAAGGGAATTCATGATAAAAATAGAAGATACTTGAGGAAAGATGTGGGAAACAGACTCTGCACACACGCTAAACTAACAATGCCCCTAAAACCAATGATTATAGCAAAAAATGTCTTCACATTAAAATTCTGCTTTTTATGTGTTTTTTCCCCCATTTTTTACACAATTACAAAAGAAAAAATAAAAGCCCTAAAATATTGATTATTTTTCCTTTTTTTTTTTTTTTTGGACCAAATATTTTTACCTGTGGAACTTTTATACAATAAAATCTTTCAGGTGAAAGACTGGGGTTTTAAATGAAAAAGATGGGTATCTGAAAGGGCATAGAGAATGCTCAGAACAAAGGATGATGGGAAAATGGTTTCAGTCACTGATTATTTATTATCCTTCTGGGCTTCCCTGGTGGCTCAGAGGGTAAAGCGCTGCCTACAATGCTGGAGACCTGGGTTCGATCCCTGGGTCAAGAAGATCCCCTGGAGAAGGCAATGGCAGCCCACTCCAGTACTCTTGCCTGGAAAATCCTATGGACTGAGAAGTCTGGTAGGCTACAGTCCATAGGGTCGCAAAGAGTCAGACACGACTGAGCGACTTCACTTTAGACTCACTCACCCCTCATCCCTCCCCAGCCCCAATCTACATGATCTTTAAGATCAAGAAAAAGGTTTAAATATTTTAAAATAATTAAAAAGAAATAAAAATTCATATTTACAAAGGAACACTCAAGTCAGGAAATATTGTAAACTACCCTGATGGCTCAGATGGTAAAGAATCTGCCTGCAACACAGGAGACCCAGGTTTGATGTCGGGGTTGGGAAGGTTCCCTAGGGAAGGAAATGGCTACCCACTTCAGTATTCCTGCCTAGAGAATTTCATGGACAGATAAACCTGGTGGGCTATAGTAAATGGGGTTGCAAAGACAATACCAAGGTCACCAAAATCAAGTAAACATTGAAAAATTCTTCCAGAGTGAAGAAGACTAAAGAGACATGAAAGCTAAGTGTAGCCAGTAGTTACAAACTGAACCATTTTGTAGAAAAGATATTTTTGGAACAATTAGTGAAACTTGAATGGTATCCAAGGATTAGATGATTATGTGTTAGTTTGGATAGGGGGGATGTTTTTGTTTATAGGAATTACACAATATGGTATTTGAGGGTGGTATGCTATCAGTTTGACAAACTAACTTCTAAATCATTCATTATAAAGTCTCACTCTTCTAGTCTGAGAAATATAACTATCACGTGCTATCACTTAAATGTGGAATCAAAATTCTGATACAAATGAACTTATTTACAAAACAGAGAAAGATTCACAGACATAGAAAACTAACCTATGGTTGCTAAAGGGGAAGGAGGAGAGGAATAAATTAGGAGTTTGTGATGAATAGATACATACTAATACATATATGTAGAAACAGATAAACTACAAGGTCCAACTGCATAACACAGGGAATATATTCAGTATTTTGTAACAACTTAAAATTGAAAAGAATAAGAAATACATATATATATATATATATATCTGAATCACTTTGCTATATACCAGAAACTAACACATTGTAAATCAACTATACTTCAACAATAACAAAATCTTACTCTTTTGTAAATGTTGTGATTATTTCACAATAAAAATATTAAAAACATAAAAAATATGTTGATTCAGAAATACTCTTAAAATGATTCTGAAACCATGAAGTTTGATTCCACACTTTCAAAATAAATTATTTCATATTTTAATGGAATATGTGATCTTCACACTGTAACTGGTACAGAATCTAGGCATAGTAGTTCAATTTGGTTTATGAAGCTAACATTCTGATGCTCAAATGTCACAATATAGTATATATGACAGAGAGAAAACATTTCTGTGAGTGTAATACAAAATCCTAAATGAATACCACCATTCCAAATTTCAGAGTACATCATGAGCAATTAGGGTCAAGAGTAAGAATAGAAGATTTATATAAAATGTAATGATGAAAAGCATGGGCTAAAATATGAAGTAAAATATCATGGCCTTGAATCCTTGAGCTGGCACTTGCTAGCTGGGTGAATCTGGCTAGGTTCCCAAACCTCTTTAAGCCTCAGTTTCTTCCTTAAAACCTAGTTCATAATGTTGTGGGAAATCATTCAAATAAGCTTACACACACACACACACACACGTGCACAACAGTCTTTTGGACTCTGTTGGAGAGGGAGAGGGTGGGATGATTTGGGAGAATGGCATTGAAACATGTATAAGATCATATATGAAATGAGTTGCCAGTCCAGTTTTGATGCAAGATACTGGATGCTTGGGGCTGGTGCACTGGGATGACCCAGAGGGATGGTATGGGGAGGGAGGAGGGAGAAGGGTTCAGGATGGGAAACACATGTATACCTGTGGCGGATTCATTTTGATATATGGCAAAACCTAAACAATATTGTAAAGTAAAAAAATAAAATTAAATTAAAAAAATAAAATAAAAGTAGAAGATACATCAGTAATTATCTAATCAGAAAAAAATTAACAGTAGCTGCCTTTGCTTCTAAAAGAACCCTTAATGAAGTATAATACCTAATATGCTTAACCTGGGACAGAATTCTCTTTCTCACACACACTCCTAGCAATAAAACATTTTTTCTTTAATAAAATAGAGAACATAAGACTATTTTAGCCACCTGCTGCTACATAGTAAATTACCTCAAAATTTAGTGGCTTAAGACAATAATAAACTTTTATATCACTCTCAGTTTCTGTGGATACAAAATTCAGAAGAGATAAGATAGAGGAGTTCTGCCTCAGAGCCTCTTGTGACATGGTAACAAGATGCTCTTTGAGGTTGTAGTCATCTGAAAGCTTAAAAAGCGTTCAAAATTCTGTTTCCCTTGTTGCCAAAACATTATGGCTATTGAGATGAGATTAACAGTTGGAGAAAACCATAGTTTTGTCAACGTGAGCCTCTCATTAGGGCTGTTTGAGAGGTCTCATGACATGGTACATGGCTTCCTTTAGAGTGAGCAATCCAAGAAAGCAAGGCCAAAGTTACAACACCTTTTATTAACTAGCCTTAGATATCATCCCATCACATTCACAGTATTCACACAGAGCAAACCATTCATGGTGGAAGAGAATTACACAGGATGAGAATACTGAGAATGAAGGATTGGAAGCCATCTTGGAGCCTGGCTATCACAGGATCTTAAACCAATAACCAATACCCCACTTAGGATGACACCTGGAGTGGACAACTTTTGGTTGACTATACAGTCCTCCCATGAACCTCCTTTTTAAAGTGACATCCATGATCCAACAATAAAGAAAGATGCATCAGATACCTTCTGCTTACTGGAACTGACTCAAGGCCATGACCACATTTATTTGGTCACATGACTCAGAGTAGGCCAGGCAGTATTTGCTGCCTATAAATTTGCCTTGGGAGAAGATCCAACCAGTCCATTCTGAAGGAGATCAGCCCTGGGATTTCTTTGGAAGGAATGATGCTAAAGCTGAAACTCCAGTACTTTGGCCACCTCATGCGAAGAGTTGACTCATTGGAAAAGACTCTGATGCTGGGAGGGATTGGGGGTAGGAGGAGAAGGGGACGACAGAGGATGAGATGGCTGGATGGCATCACCGACTCGATGGACGTGAGTCTCAGTGAACTCCAGGAGTTGGTGTTGGACAGGGAGGCCTGGCGTGCTGCGATTCATGGGGTCGCAAAGAGTCGGACATGACTGAGCGACTGATCTGATCTGATCTGGGAGGAGAACTTTCTAATGTAAGCCTGGCTATCTTCTTGAAGGAAGTATTCTAAACTCGACTCTGGCAGCCAGCAGTCACTTTACAGTGTAAGAGAGATAGAGAAAAAAAGAAACTCTGAACAAAGAGAAAATGATGCGCACAGGAGAAAGACTATATGCGGCAGTAGTTACTGGTTGGCTGCCCATGGAACATCTATTTTCTCTTACTGAATTATTAGCCCATCTATGTCTCCTTTAGGTGGCATGAGAGATGCTCCTATCATTCCTGTCTTATAAAGCAAACCATATAATCAAGGCAGGGCTGATCATCACATTACATCTTCTGGAAATAAAAATGGCCTGGTGCCTTATGAGCATGGTAAGCATTTGGTCTTAGTGAATCTCAGATTTTTAAAGACACTTGCACTTTCTTAAATGAATAAGGATGCAGGTAGCCCTGGGATGCACTGCCATATTGGAATCAGGCTTAGCATCAAGCTGGCACTGAGAAAAGCAGAAGGTAGTGACAGGAAAAACTTGACCCTTATTAAAGTATTTGAGAAATTATGGTCAGCTTTATATGAATCCTTACCCATCTCTAGACTTCTCAGTTATATGAGCTAACAAAGTATCTTTATTTTATTTTTTGAATGCTAGAGGCATGTGTCGGAATGTAATAACATCTTTTTTCCCCAAAGATTTGCTGGGATGCAACAACAATAATTCCCAGATCTCTGAAAGTAAACTAATGTGAGAATATTTTTAGATCTGGCAGTGTTTTTAAACATTTCTTTTATTTACAGAGCCTCTTTCTCTTTTATGGTTTAGCAGAAAAGTTAGGGCTCTGATTATGTAGGCTTCACCCACAATGGGGATGCTTTTCTATTTATGTGAGCATCAACCTAATGAAAAGTCTTCATTCTTCCTTCTGGCTTTCTTAATACAATTTGAATTCATGTCCACATCTCACATAAGATGGTTTTTTGGTATTTCTATGTGTTTTTTTCCTCCTCAAACTTTTAATTTAAAAAAAAATTCAAATCCACAGAAATGTTAAAAGAAATTACAAAGAATACCCCTAAACTCTTTACCTAGATTACTGACAAACCATTACTGTTTTGCCACATTTGTTCTCTTCTCCCTGTGTGTGTGTGTGTGTTAGTGTGTGTGTGTGTGTGTGTGTAGACACACATATATCCATAGACACACACAGATTCTGTTTCGGTTATCTACTGTTGGACTTTGCATACCCCAAAACTTAGGGGCTTAAAACACAATTTGTTATTACCTTTCATGGTTCTGTGGGTTGCTGGGCTCAGCTCGGTGTTGAAGTTTTCAGTTAATTGAACCCTCGAGACGGTCCACTCACATGGCTATCATTCATTGGCTATAGCCTCTTGTACTAACTATATTTTCTTATTTTCTGTATCCTCCATCTCCCACAGTATCATTAATCATTTATTTATCAAGAGAAACTATTCCTTAGCCCACATACTTATAGTTCCTAATTTCAAGGTTCAGGAACACAGGTCATTGGCAAACTTCCATGAAAGCAACCCAAAGAAATTCTTACAATTCAGAATCACTTATGAACTCTGAAGGATACCAGCCTTCCTCATCTCCTCAAATCGTCTATGGAATCATAATTTCTGTAGAAATCTGCATATGCCTTCTTTATTGGCTCAGCCACAGCAATCGTATAGAAAGCTGCAATCTGCTGGGAGACAACAAATGCTCCTGCCATGACTCTGAGGTTTCATCAAAGAACCAGAAGCCATGGTAGTTATTCTCCTGAACAACAAGGCTTTTCCAGACTGATGGAGAAATAGAACATTTTCTATATTATTGGTATACTGGCCTCTGAGGCATTGTTGACTGAAGAGAGAGAGACTGCCACTCCCAGGGCTGGCCAATTCTGGGAGACAGCTTATGACTCACAAGGAAGCATGCCCTTTGTATGCAAATGACTGATCTAGAGCCCATATTCATTACTGCCTCTTCTATACTGGCTCTTACACTCCAGGAGGCAATCTTCCCTCTGGTCTAATCATCCCAGCACCAGTACCAGATCAGTAAACACAGTCCCTAGATGACAAAGCCTGCTGAAATTATTTAAACTAGCCAATCCTAAAATTTCTTACCCTGTTTGCCTTGCCTTTCCTCTGGAGATCATAATAAAGATTCCATCACTTTATCATACTTTTCCGTCACTCCTTCTGCCTCCTGACCCACCCCAGTGAATCCTTGTGTGGTCCTGAATTGTACAGTGTATCCTTTCCTCTCGAGAATTATGAGAAACAAACTATTTTTTTCCAAAGGTAGTTGTTTCCTGAACTGCTGGTCTTACCATAGCTGAATAATAACCAAATTTACACTTAAAAACACCTCTTAGGTTTCTCACGGCATGATGACTGTCCATCGGATGTAGAGTCTTCCAGTCTCTTGATGCCTGGGCCCAGAAACCAGCACTGCACCACTTCTGCCATGTGCCATTGGCCCAGAGCAAAGACAGAGTCTTCCTGCATTCAAGGAGACGGTACACAAACTTCGCCTCTTACTGGAATGAACAAAGAGTGTGTGGCCATCATTAGTCTGCCATAGTCCATCTTAGGTCTATAAATTACTTACATTTCTTTCATATGAAAATGTACTTAGCACCTTTACCATCCCAAGAACCCAGAGTCTGAGTACAGCATTAGCCTAAGATCATGTCATCTAATTCAGGTCCAGGTGCCTGTGAAGCTACATGGGTGATATATATTGAGCATGACTGCTTTCAATCTGAAGGCCTATCAACCAAAGAGAGAATTTACCTGCTGTCCACAAACCCAACATAAAATAGTGAAGCTGAGATACAATAATCACAGCACACACTCCCATTGAAAGGGAGGGAAGAGTGGGAAACAGAATCTTAGTACTAAGTTACTCATCCTCTGCAATCCTCAATGCCAGCTAGGCATTTGTCTCCATTGATTAGAATCTAGTCTTATTCCCTGGGAATAATTCTACAAAACTCCTGGATCTATCATCTGGGCTCTTGCTTGATTCTACTGGCTGAGTCATCTGGTCATTTTGATAAGAAATAGCCTGTACTTGCAACTGAATAGATTTCTGGATTTTCTACTTGCCCTTGGAAGTTTCAGGAGCCAAAAGGCTGTTTTTCACTTTGTGGCATCTCTGCTCATACTGTTCTATGAATCATAACGGGATTCAACCTATTATTTAAAAGTCATACCTGCAGATCTCTTCAGACAAGCCTCTCTTGATTTTGTATCCAAAGTGAAGCTTCTGGGGGACAGTGCCCTTAAGGTTCCCAGAAATCTATTGTTTAATCAAGAGGGACTACAAGGAAACGTCTTCAGAATGTCAGAAAGTTTGTTTCACTGAAACAGTCAACTTGTTCTTTCTCTTACAGAAACAGAAGGTCCTCCAAGTGTCTCTCTGCTCCTCCACCATATACTCACAGGTGCACCGCACACACACTTACACAGTGGGAATAATTTTCAGACGTCATGACTCTACACATCATCTCTCAGTACTTTGGCAAGTTTTTCCTAAGAAATGGGCTATTCTCTTTTATTACCACAACTACTTAATTCAAGAAATTTAACTTTGATACAATCTGTTTACTTAATATATGCTTTTGTAAACTAAAATTATGACGAGAAGAAAGGTGTCTTATATCAGTATGCAAAGTCCTATCTAGCAATGTTTTAAATGAACTGATTTGGCTTCTGATACTTTATGATTCTTCTAACTCCAAGTGTTTTAGTGACTACCTATTGTTGATTATACTACTTCATTACAAATGCTAAATAAAATGTCAATTTTAAGCTTCCGTTTTTAAATATTTGGCATGTCAAAACTCCAATTTTTCATGTAGTAATTTTGAAATGAGACAATTAATCTATATGTGAGTTTATTCACTGCAGATTTCTCCTAGAGGGAGACTGTGTGCGTGTGTACAGGGTTGCTTCTGTTGTATCTGACTCTTTGCAACCCTAATAACTGTAGCCTGCCAGGCTCTTCTGTCCAGGAAATTCTCCAGGCAAGAATACCAGAGTGGGTTGCCATGTACTCCTCCAAGGGATCTTCCCCACCTGAGGATCACACCTGAATCACTCATGTCTTCTGCATTGGCAGGCAGGTTCTTTACCACTAGCACCACCTGATTAGCAAAGATTGTATCTAGTTTTGTTTCACACTATTTTCTTGCAATGAATGGATGGTAAAAAGAATATTAAATTATATATGCACATTGAATTTAAGAAATATGACATATAGCATTTTATAAAATTTTTACTATATAATTAAAAAACTAAGTTGCATCTCATACCAAGAAAACCTCAAAGAAGGTAAAATGTGTCCAGATGAGGAAGGGACCTCAAGTCTTAATATTTATCCTTTATTCCTTCATATTTTTATTGAATCCTCATAAAGAAAAGAATCAATAAGTACATGTAAGTCACTGTAAAATTAAAAGATTCAAATAGTACTCATTTTTAATAGAAACTTTAAATCATAAATACCCATGATAATGCACTACATTTTTGATAAAGTATTTTTAAGTTCAGTTTTTCCTTAAAATTACCCTTCATATCAAGTCACTATTGAACAAGAATTACAGGTAGAAACAAATAAATATATATATTTCTGCATTAATTCAGCTCCAATTTAGGGGAGCATTTCAGGCATGCTGAATTCATTAGAAACCCATTTCCAAACAGCTAGCCCATTTTAGGTTAAAGTTTCAAAGCTTACTTTCTTCTGAGCCTAAGACCTAAGACCTTTTATATTAATCTTCAGAAGGGACAAAAGCAAATCTGGAGGAATATATATCTCAGTGAAAGCAGAGAATTAAAATGGAATTCACAATACCCATATAGAAAGGTGTTGTTGCATGATGTCTGATCATTAGTCTACTGTGTCTTAAATGAAGCAGGAATAATACTGAAGGTTATTAATCATTCAATTTTCACAGCAGTGCACCAGCATGAATTTATTTAGCACAGTCACTTACACTGTTTTGATACATTAGGAAAAAACCTGTTTTGTCTAACTGGCCTTCGGACTCCCACTTCCACCAGGATGTTAGGTTAATCTATTATTATTTCATATGATATGTGCTATGTGGTGCAGAGTGAACACAGCCTGGTTTCAGATATACTAACAAAGTTCCATTGTATCATCCATGTATTCCCTTTAATCACTCCTCTCCTTCTACAGCTACGTTAAAAGGATACGTCTTCAAAGAAGGTAAAGAAAGACGTTGCATCTACAGTAGCATTTTCTACATAAAGCCACTGTGGAATCTCACTGTCTGAACAGCTGATAGTTTTGAAGGTTGAGATGAGAGGCACAGCGCCCTGTGGCAGGAGTGTCAAAAATACCTTTTTTTTCTTCATTTGATTATCTCCAAGTAAGTAGACTCATAAGAGGATGACTGAGAATTGTTCACTGCCCAGATTCCCTCGAGATTAGATGAAGTCAAGATAAAGTAATTTCACAGGAAAATAATCTAACAAACATGGTATCATTCCCTTTAGAACCACATCACAGCCTTCATTAATAAATAAACATGAACCTAGAGCCTGTTATACAGAGTGAAGTCAGAAAAACAAGTATCATAAATTAAAGCATATATATGGAATCCAGAAAAATGGTCCTAATGAACCTATCTGCAAGTCAGAAATAGACACAGATGTAAAGAATGGACTTGTGGACACATTAGGGGAAGGAGAGGGGGGGACAACCTGAGAGATTAGCAGGGACATACACACACTACCATGGGTAAAATAGATAGCTAGTAGAAAGCTGAGCGCAGAAGAGTTGATGCTTTTGAACTGTGGTGTTGGAGAAGATTCTTGAGAGTCCCTTGGACTGCAAGGAGATCCAACCAGTCCATTCTGAAGGAGATCAGCCCTGGGAATTCTTTGGAAGGAATGATGCTAAAGCTGAAACTCCAGTACTTTGGCCACCTCATGCGAAGAGGTGACTCATTGGAAAAGACTCTGATGCTGGGAGGGATTGGGGGCAAGAGGAGAAGGGGACGACAGAGGATGAGATGGCTGGATGGCATCACGGACTTGATGGACGTGAGTCTGAGTGAACTCCGAGAGCTGGTGATGGACAGGGAGGCCTGGCCTGCTGTGATTCATGGGGTCGCGAAGAGTCGGACACGACTGAGCGACTGAACTGAACTGAAGGAAGCAGCTATGTAATACAAGGAGCCCAGCTTGGCATTCCCTGGCGACCTAGAGCTGTGGGATGGGAGGGTGGGGTAGGATAAGAGGCTGGGGTGGAAGAGAGGTTCAAGAGGGTGGGGAAATACAGACACTCAAGGCTGATGAGCATTGTTGTATGGCAGAAGCCAACACAACTTTGTAAAGAAATTATCCTCCAATTAAAAAAATGTATATAGACAGATGCTTTTACTTAGAAGAAAAATCCAACCGAAAAGCACTTTATGGGTTTCTAGGACCATTTCATATTTCTCTTTTCTTTTCAAACTTCTTCCAGTTCCTCACTGCTTCTTTAATCTTACTTACTCTCTCACCTTTTATGTGACTTATGAAATGAGAAGCCTTCGCTCAGGAACTCTGAGTTCCTCCACAAGTAACCTACCTACATCTGTACACAGACACACCACCTTCACTGCTGCTGTGGATGAAACCTCCTTGCTTTTATCAAAGATGAACTTTAACTTCTCTGCTTGAGTTCTGGACGCCATCACCTCTCAGCTCAGCAACTTTGTGCCTGTCATTACTCTTCTCCTTATATCACTGGTTTCTTCCTATCTACTGGATAGTTCCACCAGCAGGCAAACATGCTTGAATACCACTTAAAATCTTAAAGTAAGTAATCTGCTTTGTCCCACATCCCTGCCAGCTGCCTCACAGTTTCAGTTTTCACAACAAAACATCTTGAAATAGATGCCCAGGATCACTGTCTCCACAGTTATCAACATCTATTATTGGCATTTTCCCCCTTCTTGCTTCTTCTAATTCTACTCCTCCCCCCCTTTTTTTTCCTCTGACAAATTGCAAAACAAATCTCAAACATCATTCCCTATTGCTCATACTTTTCCATACCTCTCAGATAGTCAACTCTACATAAACAAACTATTAATTCTATACATAACAAAATAACAGTCATCCTAAATGACCTAATAGCTCATTACTGCTCTTTTTTCAGTTGTATTAAAAAAAAAAAAAAGTGTTCCTTTATCCTTTTAAACTGCTGTTTTTTGATGAAGCAGTTGGATCACATATACATGGGTTTTAACTAATTACATTTTCCTGGTTTCATTGAACACATCCCTATATCTCTCATAGTTCCCCTGAGATGATGGAGAAATTTAATTAGATTAAGCTTTGATATATATATATATATTCTTTTTTTTTTTTTTCCCTGGTTGAGGTGTTAATATTGGCTATGCTGGTAACACTCCCCAGGATTCCCACCTCAAAAAATAGTTTTCTTTTTTTTCCCCCAGTTCTCCACTTAAATAAAATTTATTTTTTTTTTTGAGCTCTTAACCATGCTACTTCTCCCACCTTCTACATTATGTTCAACAGGTATCTTCTCTGCTACTTCGGATTAAAAGTTGTTAGAAAGAAAACCCCTCAATATTCTGCCCGTGGTTTAGTAAATGTTCCCAAATAAACACTTGGATATTTTGTTTCTGTTAAAGTCCGAAGTGATGTCGTTTTTCCTACCTGAGACTCTTCTATCCCTTCTCAGGGAAATTGCTACGTTGACCTCTCTATTGTAGTTCAACTTCTTTTTTTTCTGCCTTTATTCTATTAGTATTTAAAAAAGTTTCCATTTAGAAAATAATGAAAGAACTCTCTTTCAGTTCCCTAACCCTCTCCAGCTATCTTCTTCATCATGATTCATAACAAAACAAGTTGAAAGAATTTTCTACACTTGTAATGAATTCTTTCTTACCTCCCACCCACTTCTCAACCCATTGCAATCTGGCTTCTTGCTATCAATAATCTCATTGAAATTGCAGTTGCCAAGGAAATCAATGATTTCCCCAACACTAATCAGAGGAACACTTCTCAGTTCTTATGTTGATTTAGTGCCTAGAAGCACTTGACAGTCTTGATGGCTCCCTTCTTGAAAACTTTCTCTATTTTGTTAAAAGACAAGGTGACCTTGGCATTCCTAGAAAAGCAACAAATAAAATCAAGCACTCTCAGCTACTCAGGAGCCACCCTAAAATAAATGATTTTACTAATTGCCACTTCTCTTGGTGGGACACAATAACCACAGCGGATATAATTGCTACTTCTGGAATATAATGAGAGCAGAGGTCCTAATGCCCACTTTCTTTGTAGAGAGAGTTTTAATCAGATAGTTAACTACCAAGGGCTTCCCACGTGGAGCTAGTGGTAAAGAACCTGCCTGCCAATGCAGGAGACATAAGAGATGCGGGTTCAACCCCTGGGTCAGGAAGATCCCCTGGAAAAGGAAATGGTAACCCATGCCAGTGTTCTTCCCTGGAAAATTTCATGAACAGAGGAGCCTGGCAGGCTACAGTTCAAAGGATTTTAAAGACTGGGACATGACTGAAGCAACTTAGCACACAACTACCTAGGAGGAGAATCAGTTTTAAAAGAAGTATATATACCCTTTTTGACTCACAGACTTAAAAAATGAATTTATGGTTGCCGGGGGAGAGAGCGAGTTAAGGAATTTGGAAAGGTCATGTATACACTGCTATATTCAAAATAGATAACCAACAAGGACCTACTGTATAGCATGTGGAATTCTACTCAATGTTATGAGCCAGCCTGGATGGGAGGGGAATTTGGAGGAGAATGGATACATGTATATCTATGGCCGAGTCCCTTTGCTGTTCACTTGAAACCACCACATCATTGTTAATTGGCTATACCTCAATACAAAATTAAAAGTTTAAAATTTGAAAAAAAATAAAAACTAAAAAAACAAAAAAGTATATTCTTTTTATTTTGTTCAGGGCAAATAATACCTCACATTTTCTGTCTATCAGTTCAGTTCAGTTCAGTCACTCAGTCATGTCCGACTCTTTGCAACCCCATGAATCGCAGCACGCCAGGCCTCCCTGTCCATCACCAACTCCTGGAATTCAACCAAACTCTTGTCCATCAAGTCGGTGATGCCATCCAGCCATCTCATCCTCTGTTGTCCCCTTCTCCTCCTGCCCCCAATCCCTCCCAGCATCAGAGTCTTTTCCAATGAGTCAACTCTTCGCATGAGGTGGCCAAAGTACTGGAGTTTCAGCTTTAGCATCGGTCCTTCCAAAGAACACCCAGGACTAATCTCCTTTAGAATGGATTGGTTGGATCTCCTTTCTGTCTATAAAGCAAGCTAATTAGAAAAGTGAATAGGATCCAGAAATAAAATTCCTGACCACCATATTTAAGGAATGGTTCTGCAGTTGATATGACAGCATTAAAAAAAAAAAAAAAAAAAAACCTCTTGAGCCCCAATGAATTAATTAAAAGTGGATTATAATAAAGAATACCAGGGCTAGATAGGTCTTCTTGGGCAAATTATTTTTATAACAATTAGCTAAACTCCAATAATTCTATTACACACTAGCATCCTTTTTCTCATTGCCCATTTGTAAGTAGAACACTTTCTAGTCAAATTCATTAATACATTAAAAAATGTTGCTGAACAAAATTTCTCAATAAAGATACCTTGTGATTTCTTTTTTTATAAACATACGCTAAAGAAGTGGCACTGATACCAAATATGGGTATCAAAAAATAACTAATGCAATTTCAATTAGATTTTAGATAATGATTTGCCATCCTTGTTAAGTTTGTTGTATGACCACTTTGGTTTTAGCTCCACAGCATTACAGAGAATTTTATCAACACAATCAACATAGACGTTACTGTCTAGACTTTATATCATGTATGACCTGAAAGCACACACAGTAATACATCGATACTAGAGAAAAGTCTAATTTTTTAATATTACCTGCTAGCTATCATAGAAAACTTGGCTAAAAGTCAAAGTAAGTATTACTTATAATATACGGTAAGACCAGTTCTGTTTTTTTTTGTGCATAAATTAACAAAATATTTGATTATTATCTGGCAGCATTTTCTTCTGAGTTTTTATTAAATGGGTTCAAAATTGAAATCTTTTGGATAAGTTATTTCATAACTGGGCAAATTATTATTATAACACAGTAAATGGTACAGCTAACCATACTATTAAATTCTATATCTTGAAATAGATATATCTTTACTATTATGTATACTTAAGAAAGATACAGTGGTTATATAAGGTGTACATAATATATAACCCATAAATTCAGACAAGCCCAAGGATCTGAGGGCTTTAAAATGTAAAACTGAGGACCTTCCTGGAGGCCCAGTGGATAAGAATCAGCCTGCTAATGCAGGAGATGAAAGAGACAGGGGTTTGATTCCCAGGTCAGGATGATCCTCTGTAATAGGAAATGACAATCCACTCCAGTAGTCTTGCCTGGAAACTTCCATGGGGAGAGGAACATGGTGGACTACAAAGAGTCAGAGGCAGCTGAGTACACACACACAGTGGGATAGATTCCAGAGTACAACTATTTAAGTGACCTCTTCTATAAGTGTAGTAACTGAAACCCATATAGCCTAAACAGCTGCTCAATTTCATTTAATGGGCAAAGCAGGAGTAAATGGAGATGGCAGTGGCATGCCACTCCAGTACTCTTGTCTAGAAAATCCCATGGACGGAGGAGCCTGGTGGGCTGCAGTCCATGGGATCGCTAAGAGTCGTACACGACTGAGCAACTTCACTTTCTCTTTTCACTTTAATGCACTGGAGAAGGAAATGGCAACCCACTCCAGTATTCTTGCCTGGAGAATCCCAGGGACAGGGGAGCCTGGTGGGCTGCCGTCTACAGGGTCGCACAGAGTTGGACACGTCTGAAGCGACTTAGCAGCAGCAGCAGCAGCAGGAGTAAAACACATTTTTTCCCATTTTAGTACACTTCCATAATCTGAACAGGTGACAATTCTCATACATATTTCTGGTTCAAATTCTTTTTCTTCTGCTAAATTTATGTTTGTTCATAATATTCATACATGTTGAGGTGGAGGGGAGTAACAGATTCAATAAAAATAAAACAAAAGCAGCAGGAAGTGAAAGGAAAGGGCAGCCTTGCACAAGTGTAGCGAATGATCCAGTGTTTGAAATTTTAAAGTGAACTACATGTCACATGAGTGAGAGGGTCACATCTTCAAACGACAGAGGCCAGTGTACTTCCTGTCCCGATGGTAATACAAATGACATCTAAGTAAGTAAAACTCTGGGTCATGTTTTGCTCTGAATTTTAAGACTAGCATCAAGGGCAAATTACACGAAGGCTAAAAAACTGCATGTGTTCTCTGTTTATTGATTTTTATGTTAGGCACACAATGACATATGGTGAAGGGCGGGTTATATTACCATTTTCTTATTTACTTACCTTGGGGTCTAACAGTACAGATTTTCTTTACAAATACATTTCTCTGAGTCATTTGTATAAATATACTTTACAACATTATAAAAACATCCATTTTAGGTTTGTTTTTTTTTTTTTTTTTTTGAGGATTGTTTTCTTTGAGGTATTTTTTGCTTTTAAGTATCAGGGGAAATACTCAAAATCAATTATATTTCATTGCAAGACATAAAAGGACAAAAGATCTTTTGTATGGTTTGAGAGTGCAGTGATTTTTCTATAGCAATGCTATATGGCCTCTTTTGATCTGGTCATGTATAAATTAAGACTGAAATTCCATTACACATTTCTATGTATTTCCTAGTCCAACCATACGGAACCACTAAGTTCTTATTTAAGTTGTACTTTGCTAAGCACTGCTACGTACTGTGCTAAGCATTTACATACATAATATGAAACTTGAAAAACGGACAGAGGTATTATAACCATTTCACTGCAGAAGAAACAGAAATCGAAACAAAGTCAGGCAAGGCTGCAGTGTCACTGTTATTAGCAGATGCAAGAATTCCAATCTCCATGTGATCCCAAACCTTACATTCTAAGCTGATATATAGCCTCCTCCTCACTTCTCATAAACCACCATGCTATTTAACACACTCATGTCTTTACATCCTCAACTTCCCTAACTAGAAATACCTTTATTCTTGTTCATCAGAAAAATTCCTGTATATCCTTCCATTGAAGGATATGATCAAGCTTTTCTGGTCACTTCAGTCTCCACCAGGATATTTAACATAGGAAGCTGTAATTGCTTGTTTCCTAATAGGATTTTCCTTGGGCTCTGAGTTCCTTGAGAGTAGAGATCACGTATTATATATCTTTGATAATACAGTCTATTACAGAGCTTAGCTCTGGAAAAGCAATATAGAGTAAACACCCACAAGAACATGGCATCATTATGTATCTCTGACACTAAACTCTACTGTATAAAGAATGGCTGCTATACTCCATAAGTGAAATATTTTCTTGTTATCTCACTGAGCACATAATTAAATCCTGTAAATATTAAATCTGTTCTGTACACTTCCTCTTTTCTTCCCCTTTTCTTTTTCTTTTTAATTTTAGTGCAAACAGTATAATTTAACCCTTATTGAATTTACATGGTGGGAGATTTGAGAACAGTTTTTCTAAGATATCCAACTGGTCCCTGTTGGGAAGTGGGTCTGTAAAGGGCAGAGAACTCCATGCACTAGCTGCCTTCTCTCTTTTTTGCTTTTCATCAACTTCTTACCCTATAAATCTCCTAAGGCCCTGTCTTCAGCTTAGGATGGCAATAAATAACCACTTGATCCATATCTACTCTGGGAAGAGTGACAGGGGAGTAGTGCTCATGGGGCTTAAGGGTTTGATAATGAGGCCTGGAGGAACAGGAACCTCCATGGTGATCACAGCACAGAGGTCGTATCAAAAATTATACTTCTCACGCTGGAACAATTACTCTCCTGTTAACATATGTTTTGTAAATTATGTTAAAAGGATGCCCATATCTAGCCAAGATGTTATACAAGTTTGCCCTTTGTATTAGTGTTTGGGCTCCAGAATGTGGGAGTAGGAGATAAGATATCAAATCCCAAAATGCTCACAAAATATTAATCCTTACTCTACTAGGTCTCCTCTGCTGCTGCTACTGCTGCTAAGTCGCCTCAGTCGTGTCTGACTCTGTGTGACCCCATAGACGGCAGCCCATCAGGCTCCCCTGTCCCTGGGATTCTCCAGGCAAGAACACTGGAGTGGGTTGTCATTTCCTTCTCCAATGCATGAAAGTGAAAAGTGAAAGTGAAGTCACTCAGTCATGTCTGATTCCTAGCGACCCCATGGACCGCAGCCCACCAGGCACCGCCGTCCATGGGATTTTCCAGGCAAGAGAACTGGAGTGGGGTGCCACTGCCTTCTCCAAGGTCTCCTCTAAAAACTGCCAAAACTGGCTGGTCATTAGAATCACCTGAGAAGCCATCTTAATTCTAATTCAGAACATAAATATTGATGCTATGGAAACTTTATTTTTAAAATAAAGCTTCCCAATATTCTGGTAATATTATAGGTTTGGAAGTAGCATCTTATGTCCTGAGAGCAACCAAATTATTCTTATCAGTGTTTACTACTTCTATCCCCTATTTTAAAACATACTTCTTCGCTCATTTATTCTAAGACACTGTGTCTCTTGAATTATGTTAGTAATAAGGATATAACTTGAGGTGAGAATACTGAAGTGGTTTGCCATTCCCTTCTCCAGTAGACCACATTTTATCAGAACTCTCCACCATGACCCATCCATCCTGAGTGTCCCTGCATTGCATGGCTCATAGTTTCATTGCGTTAGACAAGGCTGTGATCCAAGTGACCAGTTTGGTTAGTTTTATGTACACGTGGTTGCCTTTTTGGCTGCCCTCTGATGGATAAGGATAAGAGGCTTATGCATGGATGCTAGGTGGTCCTCAGAGGTTGGAAAGGGAGTTCAGGGAGATGGGTTAGATGTGGCACCAGGCACCTCCTCGGGGTCACGGCTACCACCATCATGCTGAGGACAGTGAAGCTGCCACTCTGGAGGTCTGTGAGCGTCTAGGAGCCTCTGATAGAGGCATGGAGCCAAGAATACTAAGAACCCCATGAACAGTACAAAAAAGCGAAAAGATATGACACTAAAAGATGAACTCCCCAAGTTGGTAGGTGCTCGATATGATACTGGAGAAGAGTGGAGAAATAGCTCCAGAAAGAAAGAAGAAGCTCAGACAAAGTGAAAACAATGCTCAGTTGTGGATATGACTGGTGATGGAAGTAAAGTCCGATGTTGTAAAGAACAGTATTGCATATTACTGTTGGAACACAGCATGGAATGTTAGGTCCATGAATCAAGGTAAATTGGAAGTGGTCAAACAGGATATGGCAGGAGTGAACATCAACATTTTAGGAATCAGTGAACTAAAATGGACTGGAATGGACAAATTTAATTCAGATAACCATTTTATCTACTACTGTGGGCAAGAATCCCTTAGAAGAAATGGAGTAGCCCTCATAGTCAACAAAAGAGTACAACAAATGCCATACTTGGGCACAGTCTCAAATATGACAGAATGATCTCTGTTCATTTCCAAGGCAAACCATTCAATATCACAGTAGTCCAAGTCTATGCCCTGACCAGTAATGCTGAAGAAGCTGAAGTTGAACGGTTCTGCAAGACCTACAAGACGTTTTAGAACTAACACCCCCTAAAGATGTCCTTTTCATTATAGGGGATGGAATGAAAAAGTAGGAAGTCAAGAGATGCCTGGAGTAACAGGCAATTTGGCCTTGGAGTACAAAAAGGCTAATAGAGTTTTGCCAAGAGAACACACTGGTCACAGCAAATACCCTTTTCCAACAACACAAGAGAAGACTCTACACATGGACTCACCCAGATGGTCAATACCAAAATCAGACTGATTATATTCTTTGCAGCCAAAGATGGAGAAGCTCTATGCAGTCAGCAAGAACAAGACTGGCAGCTGACTGTGGCTCAGATCATGAATTCCTTATTGCTAAATACAGACTTAAATTGAAGAAAGTAGGGAAAACCACTAGACCATTCAGGTATGACCTAAATCAAATCCCTTACGATTATACTTACCTGGTGTAAGAGGAAATCATGATACACTAGAGAAGACATGTCCTCACAAAGAAGATGATATTTAGCTAGGCTTTGAAGAATGGGTAGATTCTGAATTAGTATACTGAAGCAGAAGAAAAACAGTAAGTTTGGGAACATGATATGAGAGTCATATTTACATGTATGTATTATCTTAAACTCAGTGATGGTCCAATTAATAGTTTTTAGATTAAAAAAAAAAAGAAACACCCGATTAAATACTGCTTCTTTGTGTGGTTAAAAGTAATCAATCTGGACTAAAAACACTGTAACTGTTTTAGATTCAAAATGACTTTCAGGCCCCTAAATTACATCCAATTAGAAGATTTAGATTATTTCATTAGAAGGAAAAGGAATGAGAGAAAAAAAGAAAAAAATACTGTAAATATACATACACAGAAGAAATGTGTGTTGCTGGCAGATTCTAGTGTTTATAAAAGTAGACATTTAATTGGTGAAACTCTGCAGAGATAAAAAGAAAAATTGAATCAGGTAGGTTCATAGGAGATCCTCCTTTGAAATTTGCTTGGAAATAGGTATCATGAAATTTCAGTACCTTATGAGTATAACATAATTAGTAAGATTAAACATTTTCTATACAGTCAATAGATATAACTTCTATGTCAACAATAAAAATATAAATATGGTACAGATAAGAAACAGAAAATTGAAACAGAAGCCTATGAGCTACATATCTGAGTAAAAATAGAAAATGCATTAAACAAGGGAGACTACTGATATGTTTGTTGGCAGAATTATTCTATACTTTTATCCCAATTTTAACTGTAAAACACTATCATTTTAAAATAAGACACACACATGCAAATAAGACATAAACATACAATATTAAAAAATACTTTCTTATATTCTTTAAATTGAGCTCCAGTTAACATCAAATTATCATTACTTATATTTAGTACCTTTTCTGAGAACAAGCTTCCTTTGCACATGTAATTTATACATCACTCAAAGAGAATTCTAGGCTTTTTAATAATAATTTATGCTGCTCTTGGTGATATAACAAACACTGAAATCTTAATAAAGACCTTTCTTGACTTTAATAGTTGCCATAAAAATTAGGAATACTTTAGTTACTTGTGTCCCACTTTTAAGTCATTCCTTCACAGGTATTAAAAATAAATCTGTAAAGCAATCACAGTCAAAACTATTATGTTTTTCTCTTGAAATCCTTATTAGATCTAGTTGTTCCTAAGAGGGAAAGGGAGCTGGAATGAACTTCAAAGGATGGAGCACGTCTGACATATATATAAGTACTACCAAGACTCCCTGTGGTTTTAAAAGAAATTTTAATGGCTGGTATTAAATCTTGACCGTTTTATTTCTAATATCATCTGGTTGACATAAAAGAGCCACTGTCAATTTAGAAAATGTGGAAAGTAAAATGAGAAAAGCAGTATAATCTAGGAGTGAAATCTAATGCACTTAAAGGTGTCTTTTTTTTTTTTTAATTGAAAGGAAAAAAATAACTTGGTCTCTGAAAACATTGACTTTCCAAATTTCAAATTAATAGTAAATACATATTTTACATCTTTTCTCCCTATTTTACATAAAAATGCAGTAATGCCTCTTTAGAAGCTTTCTTGTTGATGAAACATTTAATTTTTGGCACCTTTGATTACATGAGGTGATGTGCCTGACAAACAGGTTTCAGTTTCTCTGACGTGCAAATAGAATCCATTTCTACTTTGCTGTTACACACTTTTTGCAAAATCATTAACAGTAAGTGAGGGTGGTCCGAGACACCTTAGGTTCACAATGAATAGTCAATGAAACAATATGGGCAGGTCATTTAATACAGTTGTAATCGATTGCTGCTGTTGCCTTTCTGGCCAAGCTGTTGTGCAGGAACAGATTTTTAATTAAATAAATAGCTGGGTCGACAGGCAGGTGCGCCTGGGCAAGCAACCTGCCCCGGGATTTGGTTTGCAGCAGTTGCTTGGCAACACAACACAGGCAGCCTCCGAACAACAGCTGCACCCTCTGTTAACAGCGAGCAGATGCTCACACCTCAGAGAATGGCTTCAGAAATAATGATTTGTGAAGAATAGTATGCGGAGCTCTCTAATAAAGAGGGAAAAAAATACCCGCATGATAAAGGTCAAAGATATTCTGGTCTGTTATAATGAACATGAATTTGGATCTGGTGAAATTATCAGAAAGCAATAAAGATAAAATATTATCATAGCTAAAAAATAAGCTTCTATTCTGTATGAGATAAAGTGAGTTTTTCATGTACGTTATTTTATTGAATTCTCAAAAAAGGGGAGTATGGCTGCATTTCAGCAGATGAGACATAAAATTTCAGAGAATTTAAATCACTTAAAAATGTAAAGGTTTCACTATTATTTTAGTGTGCTAACCTAAAATTGTGCTGAAAGTAGGAACCAAAGTTGGAATGTTTAACATATCACAAGAGAAAATACACGAAATATAGTAACCGTTACTACTAGCAACTGGTGGCCATGTCTGTTTATAATGACATTTCTCAAGCTGTGTCTATAGGCTCATGCTTGAATTTAATATAACCAAAAGTTTCAGTAATTTGATTTGCTATGGCCAAATTAAAAATAGTATAAAAAGAAGGTCTGGAAATTCTTAATTTCTGTACTCATAAGGTTGTATAATTAGGTTGTGACAAACCAGAACCTCCTACTATTTTATTCTTATCTGATTATTCCGTGTCATGAACACATGGCTCCAATTTTAATGTTTCTCTTGGTACAAATTCAGTAGAAGGGAATCATTAGAGGGTTGTCTATTTGCATTTTGATAGAATTTTAAAATTGCTTCAACATCTATTTTAAAATTTATAAGATCTGTATTTTACAAGAGGCTTAATTTTTTTCAGACAGCTTATGAATATTTTTCCAGTCCAGCATCCTATGCACATATGGGATATGAGGACCAAAGTACAGATATAAATTACATAATCACACAGAAAAACCTGCCTTCTTTAACAACGGCACCCATATGTAAATGTGCTCCTCTTTTTCCTTACCTTCCAAGTAATGAAGTTGAGTAATGAGGGAACTCTGCTATAAAAATACATCAAGTCAAAATTTTCATTTTGAATGGTTTTCTTTAGTAAATTAAGTGTATTTTCCTTCAAAGATATGTTTAAATATAAAAACATTTCTTCACAAATAGTCTTTGATCATCCTAATATTTATCTATGAACATTTGGATGAAAGATATTGACTTATTTTCCCTTTCAAAGCTTTAAAAATGTAAGTTATCAAAACAGCCTTTTATGCTTTATCACATTTTTGAATAGGTACAGTTCTTACAGAATAAAATAAAAACAACAAAGTCCCTCCCCAACAATTAAATATATAATTTTGTGCTACAGCAATAAGATTAATTTAATATAGAATAAGTATACTAAATCAACCCTTATTGGGTCAACAAAAAAGTTTTGGGTAATCTAGATAGTGTTTATTTCCTGTTCTTTTCCAAGATACAAACAAACATAATGAATGAGAGAATATGCATATGAAAAGTTGGATGCCCTTAAAATTAAATTCCAAAGAGAATAGTACTCTTTTTATCTTTTTAAAGAGGGCAATGTTTACTGATTAGACACGTTTTTGAATTCCAGAAAAAAACCTCCACTCTCATTTATCCTTAAGACAGACCTACAGAATGACTGTCATCCAAAAATCTTCAAATAATAAATGCTGGAGAAAAGGGAACCCTCCTTACACTGTTGGTGGGAATGTAAATTGGTACTATGTAGTCACTATGTAGAATAGTATGGAGGTTTCCTGGAACTAAAAATAGAACAACCCCATATGACCCAGTAATCCCACTCCTGGGTGTATACCCCAAGGAAACCACAATTCAAAAAGATACATGCACCCCAATATTCACTGAAGCAATCTAAATGTCTATCAGCAGATAAATGGATAAAGAAGATGTGGTACATATATACAATGGAACATTAGCCATATAAGTGAATGAAATAGTGCCATTTGCAGAGATGTGAATAGACCTAGAGGCTGTCATACAGAGTGAAGAAAAAAATATCATGTAATATTGCTTACATGCAGAATCTAGAAAAATTATACAGATGAACTTATTTGCAAAAGCAAAAATAGAGACACAGATGTAGAGAATTTATGCTTACAAAGAGGGAAAAGAGGGGTGGGGTGGGATGAATTGGGAGGTAGGGATTGACATATATACACTACTATATATGTGTGTGTTAGTCGCTTAGTCGTGTCCAACACTTTGCAACTCCATCCATGAACTGTATATAGCTCTCTAGTCTCCTCTGTCCATGGAGTTCCAGTATTTCCTCCTTCAGGGGATCTTCCCAACTCAGGGATCAATCCCAGGTCTCCTGCATTGCAGATAGATTCTTTACCACTGAGCCACCTGGGAAAAGAGGTAACTAATAACCAACTGTATAGCACAGGGAACTCAGTGTTCTGTGGTGACCTAAATGGGAAGGAAATCTAAAAGAGGACATATGTATATCTATAACTGATGTACTAACACAACATTGTAAAGCGACTATATTTCAATAAAAATTAAATTTAAAAAATCTTCTAAGGAAGTATGACTAAATTTCAGCAGATGAGACATGAAACGTCAGAGAATTTAATTCACTTCTAAATGTAAAGTTTTCACTATTATTTTAGTGTGCTAACTTAAATTGTGTTGAAAATAGGAAGCAAAGACAGAATGCTTAATATATTACAAGAGAAAATAATGTAGTAACTGTTACTACAGCAACTGGTGGCCATGTCTGTTTATAATGACATTTCTCATCCTGTGTCTATAGGCTCATGCTTGAATTTAATATAACCAAAAGTTTCAGTACTTTGATTTGTTAGAGCTAAATAAAAAATAGTGTAAAAAGGTCTGGAAATTCTTCATTTCTGTACTCATAAGGATGTGTAATTAGGTTGTGACAAACCAGAACCTCCTACTATTTTATTCTTATCTGATTATTCCATGCCATGAACACATGGCCCCAATTTTAATGTCTCTTTTGGTACAAATTAAATAGAATGGAATCATTAGAGGCCAGTCTATTTGCATTTTGGGAGAATTAAAAATTGCTTCATTATTTATTTTAAAATTTATAAGATTTGTATTTTACAACTAATAACTCAACTTACTCACTCATCAGTGTCACATGTGAATTGAGGACAAGGGATAAGAAACGCCCTCTCCAATTGCTTGTTCAGACATTTTTAGATTAAGTGGACCATGTAGAGTTTTTTTCAGCATCAGAACCAGGTCCTCTAGGTTATGCAGGTAAATTTATTAATAATTTGTAAGGGGATTAACTGTCCTCATGGTTAACCTTCTTCAAGGAGATCAGTATGAATCTTTGACTTATAAAACCAACAGAAAAAAATATAATATAATAAAGGACTTTATTATATAAGGTTTAAAATGTCTAATGTGAATAAGACTATCACTATGAAAGAGAAAAGTGAAAATCTGCCTTTGTATTATAATTTAAGGAGTTCTGTGAGTATATCCTAATGCGAGGTAATGAGCATACTCTGGTATTACTGCTAAAAAGACAGTTCAGTTTAACCATAAAAAAGAAAGATAAAGTGAAATTGAGGGGTATTTCCAACATAATCTACCAGTATCCTTCAAAAAAGGTCTTGAAATAAAAGAAAGACTGAAGAGTTATTCCAGACTTAAAGAAAATTACGGGGAAATTATAATTAAATTCAATGTGTGATCCTTAATTAGATCCTGGACTAGAAAAAAGACATCAGTGGGGGAGTTGAATAAGGTCTATGATTAGAAAATATGAATAGTATTGTATCAATATTAATTTCCTGATTTCTTTCATTTTACTGTTGTTTTATAAAATGTCAACATTTAAAAAATCTAGTGGAAGGGTAAACAGAAATTTTTTAGGCTATTTTTGCCTAATTGTATACATGATTAATTTCAAAGGAAAAATTAAAAAACTAGTTTCTAACATCAAGTCATTGTTGAATACAAGTCAATATCTATTAAGAAAGAGTCCTACATTAAGCTCTTTTTAGCATCAATATCACTTTCTTGGTAATGGTGACTGATGTCACTAAGGATAAAAGGAAATATATACGTATACATGTGGATTAAGCCAGATTTTCTGAAAGTAAAATGGGGAGTTTTAAGTATTGGTACAATAAGGAGTAAACAGGGAGTGTTCGGAGCAAGCTTGAGTGTATGGTTATCCTATTTAGAGAAGAACTTTCTGGGTTTACTGAGAAACACACTATAATAACAACAACTCATCCATCTTACCCATTTTTGTATTCCAACCACTTAGCATAGCGCCTTGCGTATACTAAAAAGTCAATACATGTTTATTGAATCACACAGAGGCTTGGCAAAGAAGTCAGCTTCCTATGGGGGGAAAATGGCATATTTTATCTGTTTCACAGTTTAATGTGGGACTGGCTGACTTTTATTTACTGAGTTAGTAAATGAAGTTTAGGAAAATGTCTTTCTCACTCTATTGTATTTTTAGAATTATTAACACTCTTGGTATTTATTACCACATATTGATAAAAATCCCAGAGCCAGATGACCCTGTCAACTTAGCAGGAGCCTCAGAAAGAAAGGAATGAGCAGTAGGACATTCAGTAGAAACGCTAGAAATTTCTGTGTGTGTGTGTGTGTGTATGTGTGTGTGTGTGTGTGTGTGTTTAAAGGTGTTTTTTTGGTTATTTTTTTTTAAGAGGAAGCATAAGCCACGAGTCATTATTGAATACAGAAACTACTTTGTAGATGGCAATCTAATTGTCGAATGCGCCTGCTGGTGGTGCAAATGAGAAAATCGTTGAACACTACTTGTTCCCAAATTCTGTCTCATGACACACAAACAAAAGCCTCAACATTTAATCAAGCAATTCATTCAGAATCCAGTGCTGTGTCAAAAAGATGGCCAAATGCTACTTATTAAACTGTTATTATCTTTCAGTAATTAAGAATATGTTTTCCTATGTTTCCTCTCAGTAAAAAACATAGTCTCATATATTTCTTTCTTTAATTAAATGTAATTAAAATTATTTTTAAATTAAAAATTAAATAAATAAAAATATATTTATTAACTATATTTCTGTCTTTCACAAATAATACCAGCAAATCTTTGGGCTGCTTTAGACTGCAAGAAGACAACACAGTTCATTCCCCCGGACAGGTTAGCATTCTCAGGCATGAATTCTATGTATAATTATTACTAATTTAAAGGAGTGGGTGTCACTTTACCCTTCCTAACAGTCTCAGATTAAGGAATAATTAATAAAGCTTACATATTCGTTGTGATAACATTACATAATGAGAATGGGCAAAGATTTCGTTTTCTATCTTCACCACTTGAACCAATAATGTTATATTCCTCTAAGTGTGAATATTTATTTATTTAAAATACAAAATGATTTATGGAAAGTTTGGGTAAGGATGTCATTAGAGCATAGGAGCTTAGTAAAACCTTTACAAGAATTGAAAAATTTTATTTAGGAAAAGTCGCTTACTTAAAAACACGATAAAAGAAATATAAGTATTTATACACTACTTGCTCAGAAACTTAGTCATCTCCAACTCTTTGTGACCCTATGGACTGTAGCCTCCCAGGCTCCTCTGTCTATGGGATTCTTCAGGCAAGAATGCTGGAGTGGATTCTCATTTCCTCTTTCAGGGGATCCTCCTAACCGATGGATCAGACCCATGCTCTTGAGTCTCCTGCATTGGCAGGCAGATTCCTTACCACTAGTGACACCTGGGAAGCCTGTTTAGACACTAGGATTATATTTATCTGAACTATGAACATAGATTGCTGATCACAGACTCTAACTAAAAAAAACAATCTTCAACGATATTTTTACATTTCAGAAAAATGGCTTCTCATTTCCCCAAGGAAAAAGAAATCAGAAAACAAGCTTAAATATTTATTCTCTACCTTGAATAAGTGGATCTCTAACTGAAATTGAATAAGAAAGGTAATATTTAAAGACACCCTTAAAGAGACGGGAATACCAGACCACCTGACCTGCCTCCTGAGAAATCTGTATGCAGGTCAGGAAGCAACAGTTAGAACTGGACTTGGAACAACAGACTGGTTCCAAAATGGGGAAGGAGTACATCAAGGCTGTATATTGTCACCCTGCTTATTTAATTTATATGCAGAGTACATCATGAGAAATGTCAGGCTGGATGAAGCACAAGCTGGAAACAAGATTGCCAGGAGAAACATCAATAATCTCATATGCAGATAACACACCCTAATGGCAAAAAATGAAGAAGAACTAAGGAGCCCCTTGATGAAAGTGAAAGAGGAGAGTGAAAAAGTTGGCTTAAAACTCAACGTTCAGGAAACTAAGATCATGGCATCTGGTCCCATCACTTCATGACAAATATATGGGGAAACAATGGAAACAGTGACAGACTTTATTTTCTTGGGCCCCAAAATCACTGCCGATGGTGATTGCAGCCATGAAACTAAAAGATGCTTGCTCCTTGGAAGAAAAGCTATGACCAACCTAGACAGCATATTGAAAAGCAGAGACATTACATTGTCAACAAATGTCTGTCTAGTTAAAGCTATGGTTTTTCCTATGGTCACGTATGGATGTGACAGTTGGACTATAAAGAAAGCTGAGGGCTGAAGAATTGATGCCTTTCAACTGTGGTGTTGGAGAAACTCTTGAGAGTCTCTTGGACTGCAAGGAGGTACAACCAGTCCATCCTAAGGGAAATCAGTCCTGAATATTCACTAGAAGGAGTGATGTTAAAGCTGAAACTCCAACACTTTGGCCACCTGATGTGAAGAACTGACTCATTAGAGAAGACCCTGGTGCTGGGAAAGATTTAAGGTGGGAGGATAAGGGGATGATAGAGGATGAGATGGCTGGATGGCATCATCGACTCAATGGACATGAGTTTGAGTAAGGTTGGGGAGATGGTGATGTACAGGGAAGCCTGGTGTGCTGCAGTCCATGGGATCGCAAATAGACACAACTGAGCAATTGAACTAACTGGAAATTGGAACAGAGGGATGGCCAGAGACTGTTAATTATGCTACACAAAATTTCCAAGACATGAAGAACGTTCATTCATCAGAAGCAATGCAACTGAAGATTTTTTAAAGCAAAATATTTTCTTCATTATTTAAGATGTCTTTAAAACCTTACTCCTTTTATTCATGTATTTCTCAGAAAGCATAGCATATCTGTGATCCTAAGCACTAGACACTAGTTGATGGGTTGAGCGTGGTAAGAAGGGAATAGAAAATGGAAAGGAGAGTTAGCTATTGTTTCTTCCTTCTTTTTAAAGCCCAGACAAAAAGGAGAGTGGTGAGTTTGAAAGAGTCTATATACCTAGAGATAGATAACATGCAAATAAACAGTATTTTATTGCTATTAAATTTTTCTGGGCCAGGTACAAGTCACATATGGAAAACTTTTCCACTTTACTCACAGTTTAAACATGAAGAAATGGTTAAAACTGGGTCATTTGTTATTTAAACTTAAGTACCTTCACTTTTGCTGCCTTCCATTTCCCACATTAGGTATAGTCATAGTCTCATGAGACATAGTCCCACTCTTAGTCTACGTAAATATCAACTGCAACTTAAATGTATAATATATCACAATGGGTTGTCTTTATAAGCCTTTAAAAGCATTATTTCCTAGTGATAATACAGAAGCACATAAACAGAGGATTTGAAATGAGTTCCTTCTGGGATACTCAAGGCTTTTAGGTAAACAGGTGCTTGTTTGTTTACATAAACCACAGAAATCACCTATAAAGCTTTCAAAAATACTGATGTCCAGTATTGTTTACTGGACAGACCAATTAAATCAAAGTCTCTAGGCTGGAACCTGTGAAACAGTATTCTTTAGATTTTTAAAAATTCCTGAGATGCTTGTATTGAGCACGGGTTGAGAAACAGTGATGTAAATGCTTTATTAAGGATTAGGCTCTCTTAGTAATGGGTTCTTGGCTCCCTGCTTGCCCCCACACCCTAGGAGTGTGATCTTTGCCTAGTTCCCTCATTTATAAAATAAGGATGGCGAAAGAGTGACTACGTTATGGGACTGCTGAACAAATTAAATAAGTTGAGATTTGTAAAGTAATTAGGACAGTAGCCATGACTATGTACATTTCTAATTAATAAGAAATTAAACTTCTATTAATTAAATAGAAATCAAGAAGTTAAATTTCTATTAAATAAATGTCAAAAATAAATCAGGCTTTGGGGGTTAACAGGAAGAAATTGCAGGACAGCAAGGGAGTCAGAGGAGCAGCCTGAAGTCCTCAGAGTTTTCACAGCAGTTGGAACATCATTAAAGGTTTGGCTTGGGCTTGTTCAAGAAATCCAATGAAACAGAAATGGGAATATTTTGATGCTTCATTTAGTTGCAAATGACTAAAACTGACTAAAGAGTATTGACACACATAACTGAAAAGACTGAAATGATCAAGATTTGGAAACACTTTCTCCTCTTTCTTGACCTCACTTTCCTTTACAGGCTTCATTCTGAGGCACGCTGCTTCTCTTAATGGCAGGAGTTCCACCTTACATGCATTCCACTTGGTGGCTCAGAAAACAGATATTTCTTCCCCTGTAAGTCCAGGCAAAGCCCTAAGATTGAGTTTCACTGGCTCTAGTTTGTCCCACTCAGAATGTTGTTAATGTGTCTTTGTTTTCCTTACATCAGAGCCTCTTGGGTCGAGGCTAAGGGTAAATAATCACTGAGCTTGGGGGAATTTGATGCTCTGATTAATTAAATTTAAATCATAGGCTCATTTTGGGAGCCAGAGTTGGAATTAACCCTACACAAATCAGAAGAGTAAGGGATTGACAACCCCTTACTGAAAAATAGGATGCTATTCCCAAGAAAGGTTAAATGGATTGGTGGCAGACTAACAAGAATAGGTGTCACCATGCGTGCATGCTAAGTTGCTCCAGTTGTACTCAACTCTGCAACCCTATGGACTGTAGCCTGCCAGGCTTCTCTGTCCATGGGATTCTCCAGGCAAGAGTACTGGAGTGGATTGCCATTTCCTCCTCCAGGAGATCTCTTTGACCCAGGGATTGAACCTGCATCTCTTGCATCTCCTGCATTGGCAGGCAGGTTTCTTGACTGCTAGCGCCACTTGGGAAGCCAGGTGTCACCATGATTCAGTTCAGTTCAGTTGCTCAGTCATGTGGGACTCTGCGACCCCACGGACTGCAGCACACCAGGCCTCCCTGCCCATCACCAAAACCTGGAGCTTACTCAAACTCCTGTCCATTGAGTTGCAGATGCCATCCAACAATCTCATCCTCTTTCTTCTTCCCCATCTCCTCCTGCCTTCAATCTTTCCGAGCATCAGAGTCTTTCCAAATGAGTCAGTTCTTCCCATCAGGTGGCCAAAGTATTGGAGTTTCAGCCTCAGCATCAGTCTTTCCAATGAATATTCAGGACTGATTTCCTTTAGGATGGACTGGTTGGATCTCCTTGCTGTCCAACAGACTCTTAAGAGTCTTCTCCAACACCACAGTTCAAAAGCATCAATTCTTTGGCACTTGGCCTTCTTTATAGTCCAACTCTCACATCCATACATGACTACTGGAAAAACCATAGCTTTGACTAGACAGACCATAATTAAGGTATAATATTTCTATGTCCCCAGAGACTTCTTTATTAAATTTCTATGTTTAGCTAGATTTGAAATCTATGGATTGACATATTCAGAGACCTGGGAAGGATCATCTCCCACTGTCAAGTCTTCCTGCTTTCTAATTTTTGAAATTCTTTAGAGAGAATGAAGAAGTTATGCTAAGACTTAATATGCAAAATAACCCTGGGATAGAGAACACATGTATCTAAACTCAAATTAAAATATAACTGACTGATACGAGATACTCTCTGAAGTGTTTTTTTTTTGTTTTGTTTTGTTTTTTAATGGTTTTAATGGCAAGAGAGGAGAGAGAAGCCAAGGAACAATAAACCGGCCCAGAAAGGTGAAGCCTTGTACACTCTGGGCAAACAGCCTACTTCCCGTGGCTGCCAAAGCTGGCCATGTCCCTTGTCAGAACTCTAAAAAACTAGATTCTCAGCTCATTACATTCTGACATCTTGGAGTGCTAAATGCAGTTCAAAATTTCACAATCTGCCTAAAGTACCTTTGATTCAAAATCAATTCTTTGGGTGGTTATAGATGGGATGGATTGTGGCCGCCAAAATAATCCCTCAATTCAGTGAAGGACTTGATTGTTTGACTTAGGTAGATTAAATAGTGTGGTTATTGACTAATTTCTTTCATATTTAAAGATGCGGGGACATCATGCAGACAAGTGAGTTTTATTTTTAGTTCAAGCAACTGCCGGAAATGGTACTGTAACTTTAAGATTTAAAGATTTTTATCTCATCTGGGAAACCTGGCCATTGGAACACTTTGCCAGATTTCCCTTTCCACACACCCTCTTTGGAGCCCTGTGCTTGCCTGCCCTGCTTTTGACCTCCATCTGTATTTACTCTTGGTTGACAAGTGTCTACTAAGTGATAACTATACATCTGCCCAGTCCTCCAGGCAGACTAATAAAGTGATTTTTTTTTTTAAATCAGCATTTTTGTGACCTCTGAGGTGAACATGTCTAAATCTCTGTCTTTAAATTTGGTTTCCATTTTCTTTTCCTGTGAATCTGGAGTGTTGATTGTATCCTCCTATTTTTCTACCTTCTGCTTCTGTTTCTTCACTTTGCTGTATAGAAATATAGGAAGGTATCTTTGCTTCTGTGACATCAGAGTCCTTGGGTTTCCCCTAACTCCTTTCTGCTGGCTCCTTTTCCGTATTCCTGATCTAACATGTAAGTGTTCTTTTAATCAAATTTATGTATCCTTCTAAGCTGGTTTAACTATCCCTTCTATGTGTTTCCATAATTCAAGAACTAATTACACTACACTGAAGTAAGTTGTTTACATATTAGTACTCTTATTGAACTTAAACTTGAGAAAAGAAACTAGATATTAATCACTGTTTGAACTCTACTACCCAGCCCCACCAGTACAACTGCAAACAACCTCTTTATCCATGATATAATATATCCAAGACACTTTGCCTGAAGGAATTGCATAACAGGGAACTTCAGGCCACTCCAGGTATGCATTATGGTAAAGTTAGATCTGATGCTGTGTGTTAGCTGTTCCTCAAACTAGAAAATGATGATGCTCTTCTCTAGGTCTATGGAATCAGAATCTGTCAATCACAAGATATTTGTGATGATATGCATACCAAGTCAGGTCCTTATACCTAACACATTTAAAAGGAAGTTAAGTCTCAACACAGATGGATTCTGACGCTAAGAAAATAACTATAGATCAGGGGGTATATGAATGTGCATGGATAGTGGTAATTATTAAACCATTTCAGTAAAAAAAGATTCTGTGCATCCTTTAAGAAGTACATAGTCACCTGACCAATAAACTTACTTCCAGAAAGATGAATGCTGATGAGAATAATAAAATATGGAGAAAACAATCATACTGGAAGGGAGTATTGCTGAGACAATGTTCATGGAAAGTCAAGAACAGATTGGGTCTTGCACAGGTAGATGGGTTGGCCACTGTTAAGAGCACAGCGTCTTTTGTTTAACAAGAGACAGGCACACTCTGGGCAGAGACATAGGTGAGACTGCATAAATCCTTCTCTGTTTGCTTCTGTTTTTGCATTGGAATAAGCAGCAGGTCATTAGTTGAGGGTGAGGAGATACTTGAAATTAGAAGACAATTCTAAAATATGATAAAGGATTTTCTAGCAGAATGGGACAACAGTGAATGACTTCCACCTTGCTAAATCCACTGTCGCACAATTTGAATGACAGACAGCAATTTACATAGTGTATCACTCCTTTCCTCTTAAGATATTGCCTGCACATACTTTCCTGATTTTCTCCCAACTTCCTGACCACTCATCTCAGCCTCCTTTGCTGGCCCTACAAACTCTATGATGTGCCCCATAGCTCAGATCCTTAAACTATTCTATTTAACACTCCCTAGATGATCTTATCCATTCTTCTGATTTAAAAACTATCTGGGTCCAGATGGCTCTCCAATTCATATCTCCAGCCCAGAATTCTCCACTGAACTCCAGGTTAATGTAAGCAATTGCCTGCTTCATGTCTTCACTTGGAATTTTGCTCTACCTCTCAAGCTTAACATGCTCAAGATGGAATCCCTGACATATCTCCACTTGCCACTAAACTTCTCCTGTGTTCTTTCCCATCTTAGTAGCTGGCAGCTCCAGTCTTCTGAGTCTTGATTATTCATGCACAAAACTTGGAGTTGCACTTGACTGGTCTCTTTCAGCTCACCTCATTTACAATTCACCAAAAAAATTTTTTGTCTATAATTTCAAAATATATCCAGATATCCAAATACATCACATTTTCCCCAGACCAAGTGCCACCTCTCTGATCTAAGCTACTGTCAACTTTAGCTTTTTAATTAGCTACTTTTTTTAGTTTACTCTTTATCTTCATCCATCTATTTTAGTTACATTACCCACCTCGATGCTACTAGAATATACTAGGCATGTTCCCAATTTAGAGCTTTTGTACTTACTATTTTCTCTGCCTTTAAAACTGCTTCACTGTTCTCTTTGTTGGCCATATGGCCTACTCCCTCACTCCTTAAAGTCTTTATAGATGTATAGAAAAAGTATGCAAGATTATATATCAAAATGTTATCTTTACATTTTATAGAATACACACATATCAAACTAGTTCTCTTCACATGGTGGAGTTTAAGGTGATTTTTAAATTTATATTTGAATACCTAAATATTTTCTTAGTTTACTCCAACGATAATACTGAAACTAACACATTTCAAAAAATGTTTTTTTTTTTTTCCCAAATGGAGTTAAACAGTCTCATGAATTATAAAGTTGCTGTTCACTTCCACCCCCATTGATGTAACTATTTGTGATAAATATTATCTGCTTTATTCCCATCCTGCTAAACTTCTCTCATCCATTACTTGATGCAACTTTATACATACATCAGTGAGGATTTAGAGATGTAACACTTGAGGTCTATAACTGCCTTTTAAATCCTGTATTCACCTTCTTCTGATTTTATAAACTAGTATAAACACATGTGGAATCACTTACACTGCAATGACTACTGCAGGGATGACTGGGACAGCAATAATGACAGCAACCACAACTGACGCTACTGGAGGCTTCCTCAGACTCCGTCATGAGCAGTATCTATTCAACCATCACTACGAACAAGGCTAGTGCAGGTGACGGAATTCCAGTGGCGCTATTTCAAATCCCGAAGGATGAGGCTGTGAAAGTGCTGCACTCAATATGCCAGCAAATTTGGAAAACTCAGCAGTGGCCACAGGACTGGAAAAGGTCCATTTTCATTCCAATCCCAAAGAAAGGCAATGCCAAAGAATGCTCAAACTACTGCACAACTGCACTCATCTCACACGCTAGTAAAGTAATGCTCAAAATCCTCCAAGCCAGGCTTCAGCAATACATGAATCTTGAACTTCCTGATGTTCAAGCTGGTTTTAGAAAAGGCAGAGAAATCAGAGATCAAATTGCCAACATCTGCTGGATCATGGGAAAAGCAAGAGAGTTCCAGAAAAACATCTATTTCGGCTTTATTGACTATGCCAAAGCCTTTGACTGTGTGGATCACAATAAACTGTGGACAATTCTTCAAGAGATGGGAATACCAGACCACCTGACCTGCCTCTTGAGAAACCTATATGCAGGTCAGGAAGCAACAGTTAGAACTGGACATGGAACAACAAACTGGTTCCAAGTAGGAAAAGGAGTACGTCAAGGCTGTATATTGTCACCTGGCTTATTTAACTTACATGCAGAGTACATCATGAGAAACGCTGGGTTGGAAGAAGCACAAGCTGAAATCAATATTGGTGGGAGAAATATCAATAACCTCAGATATGCAGATAACACCACCCTTATGGCAGAAAGTGAAGAGGAACTAAAGAGCCTCTTGATGAAAGTGAAAGAGGAGAGTGAAAAAGTTGTCTTAAAGCTCAACATTCAGAAAACGAAGATCATGGCATCTGGTCCCATCACTTCATGGGAAATAGATGGGGAAACAGTGGAAACAGTGTCAGGCTTTATTTTTTTGGGCTCCAAAATCACTGCAAAAAAAAAAAAAAAATCACTGCAGATGGTGATTGCAGCCATGAAATTAAAAGACACTTACTCCTTGGAAGGAAAGTTATGACCAACCTAGATAGCATATTGAAAAGCAGAGACATTACTTAGCCAACAAAGGTCCATCTAGTCAAGGCTATGGTTTTTCCAGTGGTCATGTATGGATGTGAGAGTTGGACTGTGAAGAAAGCTGAGCACCGAAGAATTGATGCTTTTGAACTGTGATGTTGGAGAAGACTCTTGAGAGTCCCTTGGACTGTAAGGAGATCCAACCAGTCCATTCTAAAGGAGATCAGTCCTGGGTGTTTTTGGAAGGAATGATGCTAAAGCTGAAACTCCAGTACTTTGGCCACCTCATGCGAAGAGTTGACTCATTGCAAAAGACCCTGATGCTGGGAGGGATTGGGGGCAGGAGGAGAAGGGGACGACAGAGGATGAGATGGCTGGATGGCATCACCGACTTGATGGACGTGAGTTTGAGTGAACTCTGGGAGTTGGTGATGGACAGGGAGGCCTGGCCATCATGGGGTCACAAAGAGTTGGACACAACTGAGCGACTGAACTGAACTGATTCAACCTCAGGCTAGCTCCATAAAAGAGGTAGTTGGCAATCCCCTTTAAAAGATAGGGAAATTGAGATGCAGAGAGATTAGATAAGAGATTAATTAATTTGCCCAAGATTACATAACAAGTAGGACTTCCCTGGTGGCTCAGTTGGTAAAGAACCCACCTGCAATGCGGGAGACCTGGGTTCAATCCCTGGGTTGGGAAGATTTCCTGGAGAAGGGAACAGTTACCCACTCCAGTATTCTAGCCTGGAAGAATTCCATGGACTGTACAGCTCATGGGGTCATAAAGAGTCAGACATGACTGAGAGACTTCCGCATATAACAAGTAAACCATTTTGAATTCAAAATGAGGACTGACTTCAATGACTTTGGTCTGAACACTACTGTGCTTTGCATTAAGTAGCTTCAGTTGTGTCTAACTCTGTGAAACCCTATGGACTGCAACCTGCCAGGCTCCTCTGTCCATGGGATTCACCAGAGAAGAATACTAGAGTGGGTTGCCATGCCCTCTTCCAGGGGATCTTTCAGACCCAGGGGTTGAACCCACGTGTGTTATGTCTAACCTGGATTGGCAGGCAGGTTCTGTACCAATAGCACCACTTCTACAACAAAAAGGTCATCTCTGTGATAATAGCTTCCAAAAGAGGATAAGGAGATTAATTAAATCCAGAATCAGGCAGCAGGGAAAGCTATCAGAGGGATTTTTTCACTAGGCACCAGAAGACTCTTAAATCTTCTAAGTTGTCCTGTTAAAATGAGCTGTAAAATGATTGGTTAAAGACACAGAATATAAGGCAATATGAACAAACATTAACTTCTGGCCTTTTTATTTTACCTAATTGTGTATAATTTTTCAAGAAGTCCTTTCTATATCACAGCTTTTCCATTGTAAAATTAGTGGGTTTTGATTCATTGTTCTCTAATAACACTTTCAATTCAGCATTTAAAAAATATTTTATAAATGTTTGCCTCGACTGTGTAAACACACACACGACAATTCTGTATTCTAGTTGGAGTCTCAACTAATTTTATAGTAAATTATTAAAAATATGAGATTTGATAAATAAATTTCAGATTCCTGTAATGTCCATAAGAGTGGTGGTAAAGGCTATCCCGTAAATTGAAGTTCCAAGGGATGACCTTACATATTTTCAACAGATAATGCTTAAACAAAAGCAGGCCACCAGGACTCTGATGATTACTACTCTTTCTCTTAAAATGAGGTTAGAAGAATAGAGTGGTTTGTCTTTAGAAATATTTGTCTTATGTAGTCAAAATCTCAAGAAGTAGATTCTTAAGTGTTATGAAGGGAATGTTGACTGTTCCAAGCTTTTTGTAATGTTAGCGCATACTGTCCAATGGAGAACTTTGACCATAACGAACACTCTGAACATGGCACTGCTTGGCTAACCAACATCAAGTTGAATGTAGACAGAGATTGGCCCTACTATAGTAATACATTGTGAGCTGATGTACTGGGGGAATCAAACTAAAGTTTCCTTAAATTTTTAAAATTGCTATCATTATTAAAAAATTTAGAAAAGTAAATAGAATGCAAAATAAGTTTTAACTAGTCTAATGGCCAGTAAAAGTTATCTGAACATGCAGGTTGAAGAAGAATTTAGCATTTAGAAGAATTTGGCATTAGCTGAAAAGTTAGGAAGTTTTATCAGCCCTAATAAGGGAATAACATCTTTAGAAACAGTGAGGAAGAAGCATTCATTCTAACTACAGCAAAACCTGCCATAACCAAGAAGTCTGCCTTAAAAATACAACTGAATAAAACATAGGTTGCTTTTTTTTCTTTCTCCTCCAAGTGCCCAGGCCTGACCCCTAGCCCCGGTTTCCAGCCTTTCGCTGCAGAAGCTAAAGCCATCTATTCCCATCCCTGCTATGGTTTGGCGCCACCTGGTGGAAGTAAAGCTCTCTGTTTTAAGTGGTCAATAGAGGATCATTGCAAGCATCATTTTCCATTAGAGAACTGGTGAAAGTCAGAGAAACCTTTTTAAATATTGAAAAAAAAATTTAAATAAGAATCAAAGAAGCAAAGCATATAGACCTATGGCCTAGGCCAACACTTTAGAAATCTGAGAAAGCAAAGTGTATTAGTCAGTTTGGGCTACTATAACAAAATAACACAGAAGGAGAGCTTCCCTGAAAGCTTCCCTGGTAGCTCAGCTGGTAAAATATCCACCTGCAAAGCTGGAGACCCTGATTCGATTCCAGAGTCAGGAAGATCCCCTGGAGAAGGGATACGCTACCCACTCCAGTATTCTTGGGCTTCCCTGGTGGCTCAGATGGTCAAGAATCTGCCTGCAATGTGGGAGACTTGGGTTTGAACTCTGGGTTGGGAAGATCCTCTGGAGGAGGGCATGGCAACCCACTCCAGTATTCTTGCCAGGAGAATCCCCGTGGACAGAGGAGCCTGGTGGGCTACAGTCCATGGGGTCATACAAAGTTGGACATGACAGTGACTAAGCACACACAGAATGAGAGGTTTAAACAGTAGACATTTACCTCTCACAGTTCTGGAGGATAGGAAGTCCAAGATCAGGGTCCCAGCACAATGGAGAAGTTCTCTTCTTACATGTGTACACAGCTGCCTTCACACTTTCCAGGCAGGGGGAGGCACAAACCCCATCATGAGGCCCCAACCTCATGACCACATCTAAACCTAACTACCTCCCAAAGGCCCCGTCTCCAAATACCATCTCATTGGGGGCTGGAGCTCCAGATTAGGAATTTTGGAGGGACACATTCATTTGTTTCCTAACAGAGTGAGAAATATCTTACAAATTGGACTTCTCTGTCTGGACAAAATAGCAGTTGTGGTAATGATTATTTTTTTTTCCATTCAGTTTTTAAGAAAACTTCAGACTAGCTAAATATAGAAAGCAATGATTGCCATTTAAAATCTTGTATATGTGGTTAGACAATGTACTGGAATACATAGATTCTGGGCAATATTGGTTTGTGTCTGTTTTCAAGTTTCTTTTTATTCCACCTTTATTGGGAAGCTTTGCCTCACTTCACTCCTCTAGGTCTCAGTTTTCTTATGTGTAAAATTACAATGTCAGATTAGATATTCTGTGTTCTGTCCTAGGGTCAATACCATAATAACTATACTGTTATCACAAATAACATATTTGGACAACACTTTATGCTTTAGAAAATGCTCCCATATGTTATCAGTTAAACTCCTAATAGCCTCAAAAGCCAAAGTTTGTAATAAGTCATTTTACAAATAAGAGGGATCAGGCTTTAAGGAATTTTTCTACAAGAGAATAATTGGTAGATGAGGGGGCTAAGATTCAAACCTGAAATTTCTGATTCCAAATTTCATGTTTTCATTACCAGGCCAACTATTTCCTCATCTGGGAGGTCAGTAATGTATCTAATTTTCTACTCTCAAAAAGATCCTCAGTACACATGTGGGATATTCCATATTGCTCTGCTCCCACAGTCCTCGTCCTTTGAAAGTGGCAAGTTTCTGAGCTATGGAAAAGGTGCCAAGGGTCCTATTCAAGAGAGATGATAGCAGGGATTCTAAGCAAGTATAACCAGGTTTGCACAACAGCCTAATTGCTAAATTAGCCTCCTACCTCCAGAAAGGAGGTGATAGAGAAGACTCCTGAGAGTCCCTTGGACTGCAAGGAGATCAAACCAGTTAATCCTCAAGGAAATCAACACTGAATCATTGGAAGGACTGATGCTGAAGCTGAAGCTCCAATACTTTGTCCACCTGATGTGAAAAGCCAACTCATTGGAAGAGATCCTGATGCCAGGAAAGATTGAAGGCAAAAGAAGGGGGCAGCAGAGAATGAGAGTTCAATAGGATCATGACTCTGTGGACATGAATCTGAGCAAAATCCAGACGATATTGGAGGATAGAGGAGCATGGTGTAGTCCATGGGGTCACAAAGAGTCAGACATGACTTAGCAACTGAACACCACCACCTCCAGAAAGGTCCAAACAACTTGAGAGATTGAGGAGAGATACCAGGAGAGGTAGTCAGAGGACTATTCCAGCAGGACTGCAGGCTTTGATACCAGATGAAACTGGGTTCATGTCTTGCCTTCCCCTAACAAGGTAGGTTAATCTTGCTTAACTCTGCTGACTGATTAGAGTATAGATCTTATCATCAAAATACCTACAACATGTGGCACAGGAGAGGTTAAAATGCCACAAATGTATAAAAAAGCACCTAATTCAGTGTTAAGAGCATTGATGACATCTGACAATATTAAGTCTATTTATAGATACCAGATAGTTCAACTGAAATTAGTTAACTAAATCTCCACGTGCATTTACAATTCTGTCACCTAAAAACATTCTGGACTATCATTTTTTTAAAAAGTTTTAATGGCACCAATACAGTAACATCAGATCAGTTCAGTCGCTCAGTCGTGTCTGACTCTTTGCAACCCCATGAATCAGAGCAGGCCAGGCATCCCTGTCCATCACCAACTCCCGGAGTTCACCAAAACTCACATCCATCGAGTCGGTGATGCCAGCCAGCCATCTCGTCCTCTGTTGTCCCCTTCTCGTCCTCCCCCCAATCCCTCCCAGCATCAGGGTCTTTTCCAGTGAGTCAACTCTTTGTATGAGGTGGCCAAAGTATTGGAGTTTCAGCTTCAGCATCAGTCCTTCCAGTGAACACCCAGGACTGATCTCCTTTAGGATGGACTGGTTGGATCTCCTTGCAGTCCAAGGGATTCTCAAGAGTCTTCTCCAACACCACAGTTCAAAAGCATCAATTCTTCAGCGCTCAGCTTTCTTCACAGTCCAACTCTCGCATCCATACATGACTACAGTAACATAAGTAATCATAAATAATGTTAAGCTGTATGCTTTGACCTTAGAAATCCAAATATGCAGTGAAGAAATCTGTCCATTCAGCAAATATTTATAGAACATCTACTAATGCTCAGTGCTGGGGAACAAAATAGATTTTTTTTTTGTATCATGTCATTTATATTTTATTTACACTTTTACTTAATTATCTACATATAGTAGAATGTACTTTTTAGAAAAATCTTGCCATTGATAAGTCCAAATTTACTTTTAACTTTGGTATAAACTTTCCTTGACAACTCTAACTCCCATGAGTATAACAAGGCAATAGATATGTTTGGCAGAGCAACTATTTATGTCCTGTCTTCTGTGTTGCCAGGGTGATGGTAGCAATATCGAAAACATTGGAGGTGGTTGTTATTGGCAAGGATCCTAACTTTCATTTTCAAATGGAAGAACTGTAAAAAGCAAAATGTTGGCTGGGATGTGGGCTGTAGACTGGTCATGGCTATACATAAACTAGATGAATGGATTATTAGTGATTAACCAAGTGTGGATGCTATTCTCGGAAAACTAATACTGATAGGCAATATTTCCTTAATATTTAAAAATTAATGAAATTTGGTCATTACATCAAATACTTTTATTAAAAGCTAATACCATATCATTGCACAATATTACTTTTTTTTTGGTCCACTTTTCTGTCTTTTCCTGGAAAACAATTCAAAAGGTTTACTGAACTTTTGTTTCCTCAATATAAATTGAAATGTTGCTACGGTTCAAATTCAGTTTCTAAAGGATTTTTTAAACATATTGATTATATACTTTAAAGGGAATAAATGATTATAAACTAATCCTGAAAGAAAAAGTTATCTATTACATTGGCTGAATTTTTTGTCATATTTGAAAGCACCACATACTTGAAAGTACCAGGGAGTAAGTAATTGGTGACTTCTTTCCCTCACCACCTATTTCAATCTTTTAACTCCAAGCCAACTAGTACACTGGCAGTGAATTAATTAAAAAAGAAACTTTTTGTAATGGATGCTGTGCTTTGACCCAAACTCTGGGTGGCAACAGAAAGTATGGTGTGGAGAGAAAGAAGAGAAGGTCAAGATTGAAGAGACAGAGACCAAGACTACATTTCTTTGGTTTCTTTGCTGCTTGGTTTCTTGTTTGCTTTCTTTTTTAGGTTTCAAATGTATTTCCTTTCTTCAATTATATTATAATGAGCAGCTGAGTGCTTAGATGACAAATTGATTTAGAAACAGTTCTGTATTAGAGCAGTTGTAATGGTCGCTTATTTCTCTACCCCTTTAGGATGTCTCTACGAGGTTCCATTCTATTCCATCCTGTGATAGCAAGCACTCATATGACAACACAGAAAATGGTTCTGCTAGCTACCACAACGTTACCTAATGTGTCATGGAAATCCAGTGAGTATTTTAAGTGGTTCTTTCTTGCCATGACTTTCTGAATGCTTAGATTTTTGAGACTACAGTTGACCCTTGAACAATGAGGGGATTTGGGGCGCCCATCCTCTGTGCAGTCAGAAATCTAGGAGTAACTTATAGTTGGCCCCTCCTGTTTATGGTGTCCCCATCCAAAGATTCAACCAATCACAGATCTTGAGTACCATAGTATTTACTACTGAAAAAGAAATCCACATATAAGTAGACTTGCACAGTTCTAACCTGTGTTGTTCAATGTTAATTGTGCTTAGTGCATTTCTGGCCAAGGGAAACATCATCAAGGTATGATAGAATTGCATTTGATTGCATCTGTAAGGAGACCTGGTAGGAACTGTGAAACCCCAATGCTTTCCTTATAAAGTTCAAGATGCTGCTTCTATTAAAAAAAAAAAAATGCATTTCTGGAAAAGCCAAATGGAACACAGGCATAAAACAAAGTACAGGTGTGTGGGGGCCTTTCAGACCCCTCTGGGTGCACCAGCACATCCCTGTGTTCACCAGCCTAGAGGCTCCGCTGCTGGTTCTCTTGATGCAAATTACATTTTGCCTATTATATGCAATGTTGTAATATTTGAAAGGCAATATAATATAATATAGAGACATTTTGTATGTTTGATCCGGTTTGTTTGTTTCTGCCACTAATCAAAGTCATATGGATACAAAGTTTGGCAGCAGCTTTAAAAACTTCTCTGGCAGAGTCTTAGTGTCTACTTACTAGCTTCTTGGGTTTTGAGAAGCATTGTGCAGCCAACTCTGAAGATCTAGGCTGGTGTTCACTTCTTAAACTGTTTCAACAATTTTTCAATTACCAATCCTCTGTTAAGTCACTTTCTGTGCAAAATACCTAAAGTAATTTTGGTTTTCTATATCAACCTTGTCAAATATACTCTCATGTTCTTCTCTGCTTAAATGCTTTAATATCTAACACTCTTTATGGGAATCTAAATACTTAACATTACACGAAAGGGGCTGTATAATGATAAATTTCTCACAATTATATATCTATCTTTTTTTTTTAATAAAGTCCCTTCTTTTTATTCCCAGATTCATTTATTCACAATCCTGGTTAGATGATCATAGGAGGTTTATCATATAAAGGAAGATAGATAAATATACCTCAATCCGCCTCAATCTTTCCCAGCATCAGGGTCTTTTCCAATGAGTCAGTTCTTCACATCAGGTGGCCAAAGTGTTGGAGAGTCAGTTTCAGCATCAGTCCTTCCAGTGAACATTCAGGACTGATCTCCTTTAGGATGGACTGGTTGGATCTCCTTGCAGTCCAAGGGATTCTCAAGAATCGTCTCCAACACCACAGTTCAAAAGCATCCAATTCTTTGGCACTCAGCCTTCTTTATAGTCCAACTCTCACATCCATGCATGACTACTGGAAAAACCATAGCTTTGACTAGACAGACCTTTGTTGGCAAAGTAGTGTCTCTGCTTTTTAATATGCTGTCTAGATTGGTCATAACTTTTCTTCCAAGGAGCAAGCATCTTATGAGGCATCATGAGTTTCTTTACAAAGAAGTCATACCACTCTGTACTCCTGGAAGTAAGGTATGGTGTCCTTGTTTCACATCCTTGCTGTTATTTGAAACTGTTAGTCTCTACTTTTTGTCAACCTGATGAATATGAAATGATGCTGGGAATTTAACTCAGATTTTGGTTACTAATACAGTAGGTATTCTTATTGAAATTTAAAAGTTCTTAAATATGGTGTAGTTTCCTTTTTAAATCTTGATTAAAAAGTTTGCAATTTTTGCCATTTTAAATTCTGCTTAAGAACATCTTTCTTAACACAATTTCATGAGGGTATTCTCTTATACTGCCATCTTAAATATTTTGTCCTATAAGTCTTTTCCTTTGAAATTATTTCTGAGACATGTGAAGTAGGTATCTATTCCAGGATTGTTTATTAAATAATCCATCCTTTCCTTGCTTATATGGTTTCCATATCTCTTTGGGTCTATCTATGAATTCTCTATTCTCTCCCTTTGTCTAACAGTCACCAGTATGATACTACCATATTAGTATAGCTTTAATATAGTCTTAGTATCTCTTAGAGAATCTGTCTCTAGGATGTATGTATTCTTCAGTAATGAGTTAGTTTTTTTGGCTCACTTGTCCTTCCACATACATATTTTAGAATAAAACTGATTTTAAAGAAAACCTCACTTAAAAGTGCTGTAACCCCCTATCCACCATTTTTAATCATTTTCTTGCCTCTACTTTCTGTTCACAGTAAAGGATTATCTTCTAAGATACTACATGGTTTATTTATTCATATGCCTATTGCTATTTTCTCTCCCTCTCACCTAGCCATCTCCCACCAGCTAGACTATAAACTCAAAATTGGCAGGGTTATTTTGGATTTGTTCATTGGTACATCTCAAGTACCTAAAATAAATCTTGCCTGAGTAAAGATATGTACTCAGTAAATATTTGCTGATTGAATGAATTTAACTTGAATTTATGACTTATCTGAAGAAAGCTGATATCTTTATAACATTGAGTTCTTTGATGCATGACTATGATGGCTCTCATCTATAAAGATTTTCTCTGAATTATTTTAATAAGGTTTCATAAGTTTCCCACATGATGTTTTCACACAGTTTATTAGATTTATTCCTCTAAACCTTATACATTTGCTATTGTTGATACTGTTGCTATGTAATATTATTGATACATATTTTTGTCTAGTCTCTATTAAATGTAAATATAAATATATGTAATATTTATAATAATATAAAGGTCAATATAATATCTGTGTAAATATTTTCTGCCAAGTTTATTGAGGTATAGTTTTAATACTGCAAAATTCACCATAAGTACATAATTCAATGAGCTTTGATAAATGTACATAGTTATCACCACCACAATCGAGATACTGAAAACTTTCAATCACTCCAAAAAGTTCCTTTCAGCCTCACTGCAGGCAATTCCATTCACTTACACCTAACCTTTGGCAAACTCTGATCCATTTTCTATCACTACTATTTTGCCTTTTCTAGAATGCCATATAAACAGAATCATACAGTATACAGTCTTCTGTGTCTGGCTTCTTCAGTGTAATGCATTTGAAATCCATCCATATTGTACCTTTTAGCAGTTCTTTCCTTTTTAATGCTGCTCACATTCTATGGATTTAATCCACTTGCCTTTTGATAGACATGTGAATTGTTTCTAGATTCTGGTTATTATGAATAAAGCTGCTATGAACATTTACCTAATGGATTTTGTTTTGATTTCTGCTGGGTTAATTTCTAGAGTGGAACTGCTGGGACATGTAAGAAATTCTTTAGTTTTGTAAGAAATTAAAAAACTGTTTTCCAGAATATTTGTACCATTATTTTTTTCATTCCCACCAGTACAGTGAGAGAACTCCAGTTGTTCTACATTTTTACCAGCAGTTGGTATTGAGTCTTTTCCATTCTAGTGGGTATGTCATGTCATCTCATAAGGATTTGAATTTACATTTCCCTAATAGCTAATGCCATTGAGCATCTTTTCAAGTTCTAATTTGTCATTCATATTTTCTGCTCTTGTAAAATATCTCTTTAAGTCTCTTGCCAATTTTTAAATCAAGTTTTTGGTTTCTTATTATTGAATTGTGAGGGTTATTTATGGATTCTGGATATAAGCACTCTTCTTTACAGCTCCACAGTAGCCTTGAAAATTATCAGCCTCAAAACCACAGAGCTATGAGAACCAGAAGTCTTGCAGTCATTGGATGAGGGAAGACTGGATTTGAGGCTTGGCAAGAAGGCCTATGGCCGAAGAACTGTCATTAGGTAACCTTACATCCCTGGAAAATACCTGTCTATGGAGTGTTGTCATTATTTGGCCTGAAATGGAACTCACTTGAAGGATACATCTGGTATGGGACTTGTATCTAGAACATATACAAATAACCTACAACTCGATAGTAAAAAGACAGTCTAATTAAATTTGGGTAAAGAATTTGCATAGACATCTGTTCAAAGATGATATATAAATGGTGAATAAGCAAATGAAATGAATATCTACATGAACCATTAGGAAAATACAAAGAAAAACCACGATGAGAGACCACTTCACATCTAGTAGAATGACTATAAACAAAAATACAGGAAATAAGTGTTGATGAAGTTGTAGAGAAATCAGTCTTCAACCACTGCAGGTGGGAGGATAAAATAGTGAAGCTACTTTGGAAAACAATTTGGTAGTTCCTCAAAATGTTAAATAAATAGAGTTACCATATAATCCAGCAATTTCAGTCCTAAATATATAGCTAAGAGAAATGAAAATGTGTGTCCATCCCTGGGTGGGGAAAATCTCCTGGTGGAGGACATGGCAACCCACTCAAGTATTCTTGTCTGGAGAATCCCACAGATAGAGAAGCCTGGCAGGCTACAGCACATAGGGTTGCTAGTTGGACACAACTGAAGTGACTGAGCATGAACGCACATCCATATAAAGGCTGGTATACAAATGTTCATAGCGATATCATTCACAAGAATCAAAACGTGGAAAAATTCAAATGTCCATTAACCGAGGAATGGATAAACAAAGTGCAATATATCCACACAATGAACTATTATTCAGTAATATAAAGAAATGAAATACTGATACATGTGAACACTGACAATCCTTGAAAACATTATGCTAAGAGAATCTAGTCATAAAAGATCACAAATTGTATGCTCTCGTTTATATGAAATACTCAGATTAGACAAATCTATATAGACAAAAAGTACTGCCTATGACTGAGCAGAAGATTATGGAGAGTGACTCCTAATGCATTCTTTCTGGAGTAATAAAATGTTCCAAAATTCAGTTGTGTTGATGGTGACATAATTGTGAATATGTTAAAATTCACTGAATTTCATTCTCAAACTTATAAACAATGAAATACCATTTTAACTAGGCTGGCAAATTTTAAAAGTCTGCTAATGCTACCAAGATCAGGGGATATCCAAAGCCTCGTGAGCGCTCCCATTCACTGCTGGTGGGAGTATACATTAGTGCAGTCGCTTAAAAAAGCAGTTTTGCATTTAGCCATACTTTGCCTAGATATATACTGCAGTGAAACTTTTGCACATATCCACTAGAAGAATCACACTACTCATAAGAGCCTTGTTATTAAGAAATTAACATGGAAAACAGAACAAATATCCACAAGAGAATGAATAAATACAATACACCGTATGCCTACAACGACATACTATGTGCCTGTGTAAATGACTGAAATACATCTCACATGTTAACATGGCTGATTACCTAAAATATATTTCAATGAAAAATTAAGTCACAAAGTACAGACTGAACAGTCATGTAAAGCAAATAGAAAAACAAAATATTTTTGTGGAGAAATATGGCGAAAACAGTCATCTGAGTTAAATTCACCCATTCCAGTCCATTTTAATTTGCTGATTCCTAAAATGTCGACATTCACTCTTGCCATCTCCTGTTTGACCACTTCCAATTTGCCTTGATTCATAGACTTAACATTCCAGGTTCCTATGCAATACTGCTCTTTACAGCATCGGACTTTGCCTCTATTACCAGTCACATCCACAACTGGGTGTAGTTTTTGCTTTGGCTCCGTCTCTTCATTCTTTCTGGAGTTATTTCTCCACTGATCTTCAGCAGCATATTGGGCATCTACTGACCTGGGGAGTTCATCTTTCAGTGTCCTATCTTTTTGCCTTTTCATACTGTTCATGGGATTCTCAAGGCAAGAATACTGAAGTGGTTTGCCAGTCCCTTTTCCAGTGGACCACCTTTTGTCAGAACTCTCCACCATGACCCGTCCATCTTGGGTGGCCCTCCACGGCATGGCTCATATGTTCATTGAGTTATACAACGCTGTGGTCCATGTGATCAGATTGGTTAGTTTTCTGTGATTGTGGTTTTCAGTCAGTCTGCCCTCTGATGGAGAAGGATAAGAGGCTTAAGCTTCCTAATGGGAGAGACTGACTGAGGGGGAAACTGGATCTTGTTCTGATGGCCATGCTCAGTGAATCTTTAATCCAATTTTCTATTGATGGGTGGAGCTTTGTTCCCTTCCTGCTCTTTACCTGGGCCCAAACTATGGTGGAGGTAATGAAGATAATGGCAACCTCCTTCAAAAGATCCCATGCATGCACTGCTGCACTCAGTGCCCCCAACCCTGCAGCAGGCCACCACCGACCCACACCTCTGCTGGAGACTCCTGAACACTGCTGGGCAAGTCTGGGTCAGTCTCTTGTGGGGTCACTGCTCCTTTCTCCTGGGTCCTGGTGCTCACAAGGTTCTCTTTATGCCTTTCAAGAGTCTATTTCCCAGTCCTGTGCAAGTTTTGGCAGCTTTATGATGGGGTTAATGGTGACCTCCTCCAAGAGGGCTTATGCCATACCCAGGTCTGCTGCACCAAGAGCCCCTGTCCCTGAGGCAGTCCACTGCTGGCCTGTACCTCCACAGAAGACGCTCAAACACAGTTCTGTCTCAGTCTCTGTGGGGTCCCTGGGTCCTGCTGCACACAAGGTTTGTTTAGGCCCTCTGAGCATCTCTGGCAGGAATGAGGTTTGATAATAAACACAAATTCACCCCTCCTACCATCTTGCTGGGGCTTCTCCTTTGCCCTTGGGCACGGGGTATCTCCTCACAGCTACTCCAGCGCTGCGCAGGTACCGCTCCAGTGCCTACCATTTGCTGGGGTTTCTCTGTCCTTGGATGTGGGGTATCTCCTCACAGCCGTTCCAGCACCTCGCAGCCACCACTCCAGCATGGCGCACCCTTAGAAGAAGTGGAGTAGCCATCATAGTCAACAAAATAGTCTGAAATGCAGTACTTGGATGTAATCTCAAAAATGACAGAATGATCTCTATTCATTTCCAAGGCACACCATTCAATATCATGGTAATTCAAGTCCATGCCCTGACCAGTAATGCTGAAGAAGCTGAAGTTGAATGGTTCTATAAAGACTTACAAGACCTTCTAGAACTAACACCCAAAAAAGATGTCCTTTTCATTATAGGGGACTGGAATGCAAAAGTAGGAAGTCAAGAAACACCTGGAGTAACAGGCAAATTTGGCCTTGGAGTACACAATGAAGTAGGGCAAAGGCTAATAGAGTTTTGCCAAGAGAACACACCAGCTATAGCAAATACCCTATTCCAACAACACAGGAGAAGTTCCTACACATGGACATAATCAGAAGGTCAACACTGAAATCAAATTGACTATATTCTTTGCAGCCAAAGATGGAGAAGCTCTATAGAGTAAGCAAAAACAAGACCTGGAGATGACTGTGGCTCAAATCATGAACTCCTTATTGCTAAATTCAGACTTAAATTGAAGAAAGTAGGGAAAACCACTAGGCTATTCAGGTATGACCTAAATCAAATCCCTTACAATTATACAGTGGAAGTGAGAAATAGATTCAAGGGATTAGATCTGATAGACAGAGTGCCTGATATGGATGGAGGTTCATGACATTGTACAGCAGACAGGGAGCAAGACCATCCCCAAGAAAAATAAACACAAAAAAGCAAATTGGCTGTCTGAGAAGGCCTTACAAATAGCTGTGAAAAGAAGAGAAGTGAAAGGCAAAAGAGAAAAGGAAAGATATACCCATTTGAATGCAGAGTTCCAAAGAATAGCAAGGAGAGATAAGAAAGCCTTCCTCAGTGATCAATGCAAAGAAATAGAGGAAAACAATAGAACGAGAATTTGGAGAAGGCAATGGCAACCCACTCCAGTACTCTTGCCTGGAGACTCCCATGGACAGAGGAGCCTGGCAGGCTACAGTCCATGGGGTCGCGAAGAGTCAGACACGACTGAGCGACTTCACTTTCACTTTTCACTTTCATGCCTTGGTGAAGGAAATGGCAACCCATTCCAGTGTTCTTGCCTGGAGAATCCCAGGGACGGGGGAGCCTGGTGGGCTGCCATCTATGGGGTCACACAGAGTCGGACATGACTGAAGCGACTTAGCAGCAGTAGCAGCAGAGATCTCTTCAAGAAAATTAGAGATATCAAGGGAACACTTCATGCAAAGATGGGCAAAATAAAGGACAGAAATGGTATGGACCTAATAGGAGCAGAAGATATTAAGAAGAGGTGACAAGAATACACAGAAGAACTATACAAAAAAGATCATCATAACCCAGATAATCATGATGGTGTGATCACTCCCCTAGAGCCATACATCCTGGAATGGGAAATCAAGTGGGCCTTAGGAAGCATCACTATGAACAAAGCTAGTGGAGGTGATGGAATTCCAGTTGAGCTATTTCAAATCCTAAAAGATGATGCTATTAAAGTGCTGCACTGAATATGCCAGCAAATTTAAAAAAACTCAACAGTGGCCACAGGACTGGAAAAGCTCAGTTTTCATTCCAATCCCAAAGAAAGGCAATGCCAAAGAATGCTCAAACTACCACACAATTGCACTCATCTCACACGCTAGCAAAGTAATGCTCAAAATTCTCCAAGCCAGGCTTCAATAGTACGTGAACTGTGAACTTCCAGATGTTCAAGCTGGTTTTAGAAAAGGCAGAGGATCCAGAGATCATATTGCCAACATCCACTGGATTATAAAAATACAAGACAGTTCCAGAAAAACATCTACTGCTTTATTGACTATGCCAAAGCCTTGACTGTGTGGATCACAATAAACTGTGGAAAATTCTGAAAGAGATGAGAATACCAGAACACCTGACCTGCCTCTTGAGAAATCTGTAGGCAGATCAGGAAGAAACAGTTAGAACTAGACATGTAACAACAGACCGGTTCCAAATAGGAAAAGGAGTATGTCAAGGCTGTATATTGTCACCCTGCTTATTTAACTTATATGCAGAGTACAGCATGAGAAACGCTGGGCTGGAAGAAGCACAAGCTGGAATCAAGATTGTGGGAGAAATATCAATAACCTCAGATATGCAGATGACACCACCCTTATGGTAGAAAGTGAAGAAGATTAAAGAACCTCTTGATGAAAGTGAAAGAGGAGAGTGAAAAAGTTGGCTTAAAACTCAACATTCAGAAAATGAAGATCATGGCATCTGGTCCCATCACTTCATAGGAAATAGATGGGGAAACAGTGGAAACAGTGACTGACTTTATTTTGCGGGGCTCCAAAATCAGTGCAGATGGTGACTGCAGCCATGAAATTAAAAGACGCGTGCTCCTTGGAAGGAAAGTTATGGCCAACCTAGACAGCATATTAAAAAGCAGAGACATTACTTTGCCAACAAAGGTCTGTCTAGTCAAATGAAAGTGAAGTCACTCAGTCATGCCCGACTCTTTGTGACCCCATGGATGCCATCCATGGGATTTTCCAGGCAAGAATACTGGAGTGGGCTGCCATTTCCTTCTCCAGCAGACTTTCCCAACCCAGGGATCAAACCTGGGTCTCCTGCAAAGACAGACGCTTTACCGTCTGAGCCACCAGGGAAGCCCTGTCTAGTCAAGGCTATGGTTTTTCCAGTGGTCATGTATGGATGTGAGAATTGGACTGTAAAGAAAGCTGAGGGCCAAATAATTGATACTTTTGAACTGTGGTGTTGGAGAAGACTCTTGAGAGTCCCTTGGACTGCAAGTAGATCCAACCAGTCCATCCTAAAGGAGATCAGTCCTGGATGTTCATTGGAAGGACTGATGTTGAAGCTGAAACTCCAACACTTTGGCCACCTGATGTGAAGATCTGACTAATATGAAAAGACCCTGATGCTGGGAAAGATTGAGGTCAGGAGAAGGGGATGACAGAGGATGAGATGGTTGGATGGTATCACCAATTCAATGGACATGAGTTTGAGTAAACTCCAGGAGTTGGTGATGGACAGAGAGGCCTGGCATGCTGCAGTCCATGGGGTCTCAAAGAGTCGGACATGACTGAGCAACTGAACTGAACTCCTCTGATTCTAGATGTATTTCAACAACACCTTTATACATATATATTTGAAATATATATATATATATATGCATATAACATATTTTAAAATATATTTCATATGTCTTTTTTAATGTGTTTGTGTTAAGAGCAGTGTAATTAGCATTATTTAAGTATTTTGCTGAGAGAAACAAAAGCATTTCAAATTTAAATGCTGAAAGAAATGAGACTTTTTTATGTCATTTCCTATTACAACTTCTATTTCTTCTCTTGTCTTTTAGAAGTTAAATATTTTCTTGATCATTACTGATTTTTATTTCCTATTTTTCATCAAGGAATGACTGTTGTTACACATGGATTTTTGTGTTTTCAGGTTAAAACTGCACTCAGTGAAATATTACTTCTCTCCAGAGTTAAGTCAAAAGGGGAAAGATCAATCTCTAATAGAAGGATATAGAGAAACCCTGGCTGGAAAATATCTGGCAGCAGAAGCAGAAGCGCCTCTCTGAGGGCTAAAGGTTATCTTTTCTCACCAAGCTATCTATTCTCCACCACAATTGAAATTGAAAAAGAACCTTTTAAAACTACTTCCCATCTTTCTGATATCAAATTATTTATGGATGTTAATAAACATGGACATTTAATATATATGTAAATATTATTATTTAATAATTTTGCTATTGAAATAGTGACTCCATGCATAAATTAAAGGTGTGCAATAAGATCTTAAACAATTTTGTCTCTTCTTTTACAGACCTATTCTCTCATTGTGTAATTAGAATAATGGAATTTTGAGGACATCTTCATTTCCATTTGTCCATCCATTTAAAAATTAATAATACATTTTTAGTATTTTTCATTTATTTATTCAACCATCTATTTAAAAAATATATTACTTATCTCTTCCCTGGCACTATACTTATTTCTGGGGATACAGTAAGAATAACTGGTTAAAAGATCACTGCCTCCTCAAAATCTAGGATCTGTCTGCGGAGACAGATAATTGTGATTATCACTTATACATTGTATTAATAACTAGTGCTACATTGTGGTGAGTGATACAAACAGAGGTATTTGGTGGTTTGGATGAAGAACTTTCGGTAGAACTCAGATGAGTGGGCATTAATAAAGGAGAGAAACATGTAAAAAGCCATACAGTAGAAGCACTCTAGGTATAAGAACAGAGAGAGGCTTCAAGAAGAAAGAGCAAGAAGGAATGTGATACAGTGAGCATAGAAAGGCTAGGAGATTTCAAGTCAGGCAGGACTTGATTAAACTATGGATAAAACACTAGAAAAACACTGAGGCATTAGGCAATAAAGACATTACCTGACTTGCATTTTGAGATCACTTAGCTGCATTTTTCAGCACGTGTTCTGCAGTTATTCAGTCTTCAACACTTTTAGTGAGTTGCCATTTATCGTCATAACTGCTGCAGTGTTCCAAAAATCCACCTCCATTATCTGCCTGCCCTCTTGTATGCATCTGTGTTTCAGAACTCAGAATAGAATTTAAGTTCTTGTAAGATGCATTAGACTCTAAATTCTTCTAAGGTCTAATGGGCAATAAATACCTATAAACATCCACTTACCATACAACATGGTAAGAGCTCAAGTAGAGACATAAAGTGCAAAAGGAAACAGCAGAGGGAGTCAATTAATCCACCTGGAGAGATATGGAAAGCATACAGAGAAGAGAGAGAATTTATTCCATCTAAGGTATCTAAGAGGTTGCCTTGTTTTGTTTTTTAAATTAAAAAATGGGAACAGTATTCTGAGATAAGAGAATTTTGTAAAAGCACAGAAGTTTCCTGGGAGATGATGAGAAATTTGATATATGGGAAAAGACAGAGGGAATTTGGGAAAGAAGCTCAAGATGGATTCTGAGAGATATTTTATGACAAGATAAAACAGAGATTCCATCCCTAAGGCACTAGGGAGCCAAAGGCAGGGTTTAAACTGGGAGTGACTTTGAAGGTTAATCTTAGCACTGTGATATCTGCTTACAGGATTAGAATTCATCTTTCTGAATGTTCAATTACTTTATGTAGCTGCCAAACCTACTTTGTGGGCAGCTCCCAGCTTAACCCCCACCCCTCATAAAGAAGGCTGAGTACTGAAGAACTGATGCTTTCTAACTGTGGTATGGGAGAAGACTCTTGAGAGTCTCTTGGATTGCAAGGAGATCAAAGCAATCAGTCTTAAAGAAAATCAACTCTGAATATTCATTGGAAGGACTGATGCTGAAACTGAAGCTCCAATACTTTGGCCAACTGATGTGAAGAGCTCACTCATTGGAAGAGACTCTGATGTTGGGACAGATTGAAGGCAGGAGGAGAAGGGGACAACAGAGGATGAGATGGCTGGATGGCATCACCGACTTGATGGACATGAGTCTAAGCAAAAGCTGGGAGATGGTGGTGAAGGACAGGGAAACCTGGCGAGTTGCAGTCCATGGAGTCACAAAGAGTCAGACATGACTGAGCTACTGAACAACAACCTACTTTATATTGTGTGTACAGACCACCACAGTTACATGCTCCAGTTCAGATACCATCAATTTTGCACCTTGCATTTCATCCTCATTCCTATTAGCAGACTAGGCACATGGAACAGCATTGATGCTGACCTAGAGGCCATGCTTTCTTCTCTAGTTTGACTTCCAAGTTCAAAAAATGTTGGCCTTCTCTAAAAACCAAAACTTTTCTGCTTACCCAAACATCTAACCCTAACAACTCAAACATACCTGTATTTCTTTGAAATCGTATTTCCTCTCATATTTAATTAATTGTAATTTAAAAGACACTTGGCTCATAAACATATATCATTACCTATTTTATTAAAATAAAATAAGTAAAACTTCTAAGAAAATAAGATGTAAACATTGATAGAATGGAAAAATGAATGTTCTAGCACAAGGGCAAGTGCCAGTTTTTGAATTATATATATAGTGATGATTCATGGGCATAACCATCAATCTTAACGAACAGAGCACATCTGTCTTGGGGGACTGTCAGGACCATATGGAACCTTCAGGGGCTGCAGTGACTAATGAGAACTTGTACGTTGGAGTGAAATTCAGCTAAACGCCTATGTCTACATAAGTACATGACAAAAACTCCCATTATTGTGGCATTTTCCCCCCACTAATTAGTTATGAGTTCCAAAAGATAAAATTATTGCTGTGTAAATCAGAGATGGTTAGACAGCCTCACCAACTTCATGGACATGAGTTTGAGCAAACTCCAGGAGATAGTAAAGAACAGGAGAGCCTGGTATGCTTCAGTCCATAAGGTCGCAAAGAGTTTAACACAACCTAATGACTGAACAGTAAATCCGACTTCAAGTGATTTATTTAAATATTCAGTTCAGTTCAGTTCAGTCACTCAGTCGTGTCTGACTCTTTGCAACCTCATGGACGGCAGCACGCTAGGATTCCCTGTCCATCTCCAACTCCTGGAGCTTATTCAAACTCATGTCCATCGAGTCAGTGATGCTATCCAACCATTTCATCCTCTGTCGTCCCCTTCTCCTCCTGCTCTCAATCTTTCCCAGTATCAGGGTCTTTTCAAATCAGTCATTTCTTTGCATCAGGTGGCCAAAGTATTGGAGTTTCAGCTTCAGCATCAGTCCTTCCAAAAAATATTCAGGACTGATCTCCTTTAGGATGGACTGGTTGGATCTCCTTGCAGTCCAAGGGACTCTCAAGAGTCTTCTCCAACATCACAGTTCAAAAGCATCAGTTCTTCAGTGCTCAGCTTTCTTCAAAGTCCAACTCACATCCAGCTTTGACTAGATGGACCTTTGTTGGTAAAGTAATGTCTCTGCTTTTTAATATGCTGTCTAGGTTGGTCATAGGTTTTCTTCCAAGGAGCGAGGGTCTTTTAATTTCATGGCTGCAGTCACCATCTGCAGTGATTTTGGAGCCCAGAAAAATTAAGTTTGTCATTGTCTCCATTGTTTCTCCATCTATTTGCCATGAAGTGGTAGGACCATATGCCATGATTTAAGTTTTCTGAATGTTGAGTTTTAAGCCAACTTTTTCACTCTCCTCTTTCATTTTCATCAAGAGGTTCTTAGCTCTTCTTCGCTTTCTGCCATAAGGGTGGGATCATCTGTGTCAGAGGTTATTGATATTTCTCCCAGCAATCTTGTTTCTAGCTTGTGCTTCATCCAGCTTGCCATTTCACATGATGTGCTCTGCATATAAGTTAAATAAGCAGGGTGACAATATACAGCCTTGACGTACTCCTTTCCCAATTGGGAACCAGTCTGTTGTTCCATGTCCAGTTCTAACTGTTGCTTCTTGACCTGCATATGGATTTCTTAACAGGCAGGTAAGGTGGTCTGGTATTCCCATCTCTTGAAGAATTTTCCAGGTTGTTGTGATCCCCACAGTCAAAGGCTCTGTCGTAGTGAGTAAAGCAGAAGTAGGTATTTCTCTGGAACTCTCTTGCTTTTTTCAAAAAATAGAATGCTCATAAAAATTACAGTCTGTGTGCACATGTGTGTCTATACCTGTGTGAGTTTAATGTACACAATGGAAACCCAGTGGATCCCCTGTGCCTTTGTGAACATTTGAACCAGTCTTTTTTTTGGTATTGATTTATAAAACACAGAGATGATTTTTTTTTTTTCAAAGTAATGCTTAATAAAAGAGGAGGCTGGACAAAAGGAGAGAAAAAAGATTTCTGATATGGGAAGATGTTATCTGACCCAATATCTCCAGTTTTGAGCTGGATAGCTACCCATGAGCTTGGTTAAATATAAAAGGTTCAACCTAGTACAGAGGCTGGTAAGGAATAGTGAGGATGAGAACTAATTTAAATCCTTCCATGCCTCTAACACTCTTACATGGCTAAGACAGAAAGCCCATATTTAAAAGCTTTGATGTAGTACTTTCCCCTGCTTTGGGAAGCAACAGCACTCTAATCAAAGTGAAAAGAAAAAGAAAAGTTCCTCCTCGCATCGGAGGAAGAGACGGACCACGGGCAACAGACTCTGCTGTGCTGCTGTTTTCAGTAAAACTGAGCTGAGAGAAAACTGCCTTGGTTTTTGTTCCATCAGCTCCACTGGATCCCACTTGCACAAAGCTTTTAATATCTAGCCGGCCTCGGGGGACTCCATTTCTCACAGCTACTTCAGGATCATTCTTTGTACTAAACCAAACAGGTTACTTTTAAGTCTTGAGAGCCATGGTACCAGGTGGGGAGCAAAAAAAGAGTGAAGGGTCAGACTCCAGGAGTTTCAGATTCAGTCACTAAAAGCCCATTAAGCAGAATTAAATACATCCACCTCCTAAATTTTAAAACATAATTTAAAATACTTTGCTTTAAAAAAGACCTTTTGGAGTTGTTTTGTATGCAGAGAAATTCAGAAAACAATGACCAAAAAAAAAAAAAAAAAATTTAAGCTCTCATGGTGGATTTGAAAGCTCACATCTATCACGTTTAATTCTGTCTACTAGGAGGAAGGCAGACCATTCTGACAGGCACAGCACAGATTTTATTTGGCCTCTTCCCATTTTCTTCTGTGTCTACAATTTGATTTTTGCTTATTTCTCCCAGGGATTTTTTTTCCCCCAATGAATAATTAATTGTAGTCTATGTCAATTTTCCATGACTATTGAATTCTGTAGAAATCTTCCTACACTAAAGCTTTCGATCTGTAAAAAGTGATTTGGTACATATTCTGCTTTTCTTGCAATTTTAAAGTTGTCCAAATCCATATGAGATTTGTCATTAAAAACTCAATTAGGTATCACAATTAATCCCTCATACACTTTCCTTGTTACATTGTCATTTTTCTCATTTCAACCAATACTCCAAGAAACTGTTTTATTAATTTGACTATGATTCAGCAGCCACTTGGCCCCCATGATATACTAGGTTATAAAAAATATGTAGCTGTGGTCTGTTCTTAGGAAATTTTTAACCTTTATTTTATGGAAACATTCTAATAATTTCTGTACTTAAAAACAGCACATAAATAACCGTGCAAGTAATAAAATCAAAGATTTATTGATTTTTGATAAAATTGATTTATCAATTTTGACAAAATTGAGAGAAAAAAACACAAAATCCATTTATGGTTAATCTTTGCTCTAATATATGGTGGATGATTCTGCAACTTTCCTCAATCATCTTAAATACTTATCATTTGTACATGAAGAATAGTTTCATTCACAACTAGTATATTCCATATATTAAAAACAAATTCTCCTTCCTCAAATAAAGGTTTTTTTTTTTGTTTTAAGTATCCTTTTGGGTTCACTCAAAAAAAATTTCTCCTTGATTTTGACCTTTGTAAACCATTTAAAGCTTTGATTCCTTCCTTAGATGAGAAATCGAAACTGAGTCTAGTATAGTTTCAGTTCATTCTGAGGAGGAGACGCTCTGATTCATTTCATCACAGTCTCATTGACTTTCCCATACAGTTGAATATACAGTTGTACTGACTTGGATTCAGTTAAGCTCATTAAAATATGAAGACTCTCATCTTTTTTATTAGCATATGGTTCTTTTTCTTGATTATTTCTCAAATTTATTAATATTGACAACAATCCTGATATTGTTAAAACATTGTTATATTTACTTGGAATTTGCAGTCTTGCACTCTTTCATTTTTCTTACATTAACATACATAGAGATAGAGTTCCTCTCCCTGTGACCTCAGTTTTCCTCTCCCTCACCACTACTTTCTCCCTCCTCCTCTTATTCTTCTTTTAATTTTTTACCAAAAAAACTCTTGCTTTTTTCCCTAACTTCCATAAAGTTTTTCTTTTAGTGACCATTCTGTAGTAAAAGCTCAAATCGCTAACATTTCACAGCAATCATTTGTCGTGCAAATTAATTTGACTGTGCTTTCATTCAACAAAATTTCTTGAGCACCTATTATTTGTCAGGCAACACAATAAAACAGAAACAAATCTATGTCTTAAGGAGGCTTATATTCTAGTGAGACAGACCATAAACCACACACAAAAAAACCCACAGCATATTGAAAGGTAAAAAGATAAGTAAAGCAAGGGAAGATGACAGAGACTGAACTTATGAGGATGTGGGTTTTGATTCTATTTTTTTCTATTGGTTTCCTATCAAGTGCCACCTTCTCAGACACAAGATCATTTTGAACTGAATGTCAAATTACATATGAAAAATCATAGAATAATTTGAGGCTCTAATTATAATCTCTGTGAGGGCTGATCTGTTTTCATGCTACTCTTATTAAAGGACAAGATGGCCTTTTAGGTTGCAAACAAAGCCTCAGCAAGTCTTGGAGTCCTATTTTAACTCCTCTGCCTTGTGAATCAGTCAGGATTTCTGCTGGGCTTCTAAGCATTCCAGGTGCCGCTTGCAGACCCCACGTAGAGTACCGTGGTTGGAAGTGAAATGGGCAGCAGGTGGGAGCTGCTGACAATTTTAAATAGTTGTCAGAGGCCCTCGCACTGACACTGCTATAAAATGCAGCTTCTTAGATTTTTAAGCAGCAACAATAACCTGTGAAACCCTTAAAAAATACCTGGGGCTTCCTTGAAGGACTCATCCTTTTTCAGCCAGATCTTAGACTCTGAGAGGATGGTCACCTCCTACCTGCAGCTGTTACTCTGCTGTCTGTTCAGGACTTGTGGACAGAGGTCAGATGCAGGAACTCCTCAGTAAGGAAGTGCCAACCTCACTGAAGTCATTTAAAACTGCTGCTTCTCGTAACCTTTAGTTCTCTGCTCCACACCACTTCAAGTAAAATTAGTATCTAAAACTAACTTCTAGACACTCAAGAAGGTAGGAAAACCCGCTTGTCCACTGTGATTCTCTTACCTTATCTAGTGACCCAGTCCCAGTTGGAAGAGTAAAACCTATCTACCATTTCCTCTTCTACTCTGTTGTTGTTTTTTTTTTAAAGAGCAGGTGAAATTATTTAACTTATATGCAGAGTACATCATAAGAAATGCTGGACTGGAAGAAACACAAGAATCAAGATTGCCGGGAGAAATATCAATCACCTCAGATGTGCAGATGACACCACCCTTATGGCAGAAAGTGAGGAGGAACTAAAAAGCCTCTTGATGAAAGTGAAAGTGGAGAGTGAAAAAGTTGGCCTAAAGCTCAACATTCAGAAAACGAAGATCATGGCATCCGGTACCACCACTTCATGGGAAATAGATGGGGAAACAGTGGAAACAGTGTCAGACTTTATTTTTTGGGGCTCCAAAATCACTACAGATGGTGACTGCAGCCATGAAATTAAAAGACGCTTACTCCTTGGAAGGAAAGTTATGACCAACCTGGATAGCATATTCAAAACAGAGACATTACTTTGCCAACAAAGGTCCGTCTAGTCAAGGCTATGGTTTTTCCTGTGGTCATGTATGGATGTGAGAGTTGGACTGTGAAGAAGGCTGAGCGCCAAAGAATTGATGCTTTTGAACTGTGGTGTTGGAGAAGACTCTTGAGAGTCCCTTGGACTGCAAGGAGATCCAACCAGTCCATTCTGAAGGAGATCAGCCCTGGGATTTCTTTGGAAGGAATGATGCTAAAACTGAAACTCCAGTACTTTGGCCACCTCATGCGAAGAGTTGACTCATTGGAAAAGACTCTGATGCTGGGAGGGATTGGGGGCAGGAGGAGAAGGGGACGACAGAGGATGAGATGGCTGGATGGCATCACTGACTCGATGGACGTGAGTCTGGGTGAACTCCGGGAGTTGGTGATGGACAGGGAGGCCTGGCGTGCTGCGATTCATGGGGTCGCAAAGAGTCGGACACGACTGAGCGACTGATCTGATCTGATCTGATTTTATTTTTACAAAGAATATATATTTATTTTGTTGAAGTATATTTGATTTACAATGTTGTGCTCATTTCAGGTATACACCAGTGATTCACCTCTATATATAACATATATAAATATACATACTTTTTAAGGTTCTTTTTCCTTATAGGTTATTACAAAATATTAAGCCTAGTTCCCTGTATTGTACAGTAGGTCCTCATTGGTTATCTATTTTATATATAGTAGTGTGTATTTGTTAATCCCAATATCACTCCACCACCTGTCTCCTTTGGTAACTGTATGTTTGTTTTCTATGTCTGTGGGTCTATTTCTGTTTTATAAAAATGTTAGTTTACTTGTATCTTTTAAATTTTTTTTTGGATTCTACATGTAGATTGCTACAGCCACTATATGGAAGTTTCTTTAAAAACTAGAGTTACCATGTAATCCTGCAAACCCACTCCTGAGCATATTTTTAAAGAAAACTAATTCAAAAAGATGCATGCCATTTCAGCACTAATTACAGTAGCCAAGGCATGGAAGCAACCTAAATGCCCATCAACAGAGAAATAGATAAAGATGTGGCACATATATACAGTGGAATATTAATCAGGCATAAAAAGAAACAAAATAGGGCCATTTGCAAAGACGTGGATAGATCTAGAAATGATCATACTATGTGAAGTAAAAGAAAGACAAATACATGATATCACCTACTCTGGAAATCTTTTATCCTTTCCTCCTTCCACAGTTTTTCAGGACCAGAAAAGACAAACTTTCCTTTTCCTTGAAAGTATCTCTATCACTTCCCTGCAAGTGATCTCTATCACTTCTCTATGGGGCTTCCCTGATAGCTCGGTTGGTCAAGAATCCACTTGCAATGCAGGAGACCCCAGTTCGATCCCTGGCTTGTGAAGATTCTCTGGAGAAGGGATAGGCTACCCACTTCAGTATTCTTGGGCTTCCTTTGTGGCTCAACTGGTAAAGAATCTGCATGCAATGCGGGAGACCTGGGTTTGATCCCTGGGTTGGGAAGTTCTGCTGGAGAAGGGAAAGGCTTACCACTCCAGCATTGTGGTGTAGAGAATTCCATGGACTGTATAATTCATGGGGCCACAAAGGGTCAGACACACATGAGCCAACTTTCACTTTCATCTCTAGCACAGGCATTATGTCCAAAGAGTTGGGTGCGGTCTGTAGAAGAAACCAGGTCTTCCTATTTAGCAAAATCAGTCAGTTCAGTTCAGTCGCTCAGTCATGTCTGACTCTTTGTGACTCCATAAATCGCAACACGCCAGGCCTCCCTGTCCATCACCAACTCCCAGAGTTTACTCAAACTCATGTCCATTGAGTCAGTGATGCCATCCAGCCATATCATCCTCTGTCGTCCCCTTCTCCTCCTGCCCCCAATCTCTCCCAGCATCAGTCTTTTCCAATGAGTCAACTCTTCGCACAAGGTGGCCAAAGTATTGGAGTTTCAGCTTCAGCATTAGTCCTTCCAATGAACACCCAGGACTGATCTCCTTTGGAATAGACTGGTTGGATCTCCTTGCAGTCCAAGGGACTCTCAAGAGTCTTCTCCAACACCACAGTTCAAAAGCATCAATTCTTTGGCGCTCAGCTTTCTTCACAGTCCAACTCTCACATCCATACATGACCACTGGAAAAACCATAGCCTTGACTAGATGGACCTTTCTTGGTAAAGTCAAGTCTCTGCTTTTGAATATGCTATCTGGGTTGGTCATAACTTTTCTCCCAAGGACTAAGCATCTTTTAATTTCATGGCTGCAGTCACCATCTGCAGTGATTTTGGAGCCCCAAAAAATAAAGTCTGACACTGTTTCCACTGTTTCTCCATCTATTTCCCATGAAGTGATGGGACCAGATACCATGATCTTAGTTTTCTGAATGTTGAGCTTTAAGCTAACATTTTCACTCTTCTCTTTCACTTTCATCAAGAGGCTCTTTAGTTCCTCTTCACTTTCTGCCATAAGGGTGGTATCATCTGCATATCTGAGGTTATTGATATTTCTCCTGGCAATCTTGATTCCAGCTTGTGCTTCTTCCAGCCCAGCGTTTCTCATGATGTACTCTGCATAGAAGTTAAATAAGCAGGGTGACAATATACAGCCTTGACGTACTCCTTTTCCTATTTGGAACCAGTCTGTTGTTCCATGTCCAGTTCTAACTATTGTTTCCTGACTTGCATACAGGTTTCTCAAGAGGCAAGTCAGGTGGTCTGGTATTCCCATCTCTTGAAGAATTTTCCACAGTTTATTGTGATCCACACAGTCAAAGGCTTTGGCATAGTCAATAAGGCAGAAATAGATGTTTTTCTGGAACTGTCTTGCTTTTTCGACAATCCAGCAGATGTTGGCAATTTGATCTCTGGTTCCTCTGCCTTTTCTGAAACCAGCTTGAACATCTGGAATTTCACAGTTCACGTATTACTGAAGCCTGGTTTGGAGAATTTTGAGCATTACTTTACCAGTGTGTGAGATGAGTGCCATTGTGCGGTACTTTGAGCATTCTTTGGCATTGACTTTCTTTGGGATCAGAATGAAAACTGACCTTTTCCAGTCCTGTGGCCACTGCTGAGTTTTCCAAATTTGCTGGCATATTGAGTGCAGCCTTTCACAGCATCATCTTTCAGGATTTGAAATAGCTCCACTGGAATTCCATCACCTCCACTAGCTTTGTTCGTAGTGATGCTTTCTAAGGCCCACTTGACTTCACATTCCAGGATGTCTGGCTCTAGGTGAGTGATCACATCATTGTGATTATCTGGGTCGTGAAGATCTTTTTTGTACAGTTCTGTGTATTCTTTTCACCTCTTCTTAATATCTTCTGCTGCTGTTAGGTCCATACTATTTCTGTCGTTTATTGAGCCCATCTTTGCATGAAATGTTCCCTTGGTATGTCTAATTTAGCAAAATACCTCACCATAAAACCAAGTCTTGAAAATATTATCCTGTAAAAGGCAACACAGTTTTCTGCCATACTCCACCCTCTTGTTATCTTGAGTGATAGTCGTCAAGATAGGCTTTACAGGTGGATCCTTATCTAATGAAGATCCTTATCTAATGGATCCTTATCTAATGAGGGAAATTAAAACATCACCTTAATCTTTGCAAAGATAAAGTAGGAAAGCTCTCTTACTAAACAATGCCCTCATAAGTATGGCTGTGTGTGTGTGTGTGTGTGTGTGTGTGTTAGTTACTCAGTTGTGTCTGACTCTTTGTAACCCCATGGACTGTAGCCCTCCAGGCTCCTCTGTCCATGGGATTCTCCAGGCAAGAATACTGGAGTGGGTTGCCATTCCCTTCTTCAGGGGATCTTCCCGACCCAGGCATTGAAACCTAGTCTTCTGTGTTGCAGGCCGATTCTTTACCGACTGAGGCTTCTTAGGCTTGTTCTGATTTTGCCATTTGGGCTCTAGGGACCACTTCACCAATTAAATGCTAATACCCTGTGTCAGAATTTAGCACCCCGTGCAGATTTTTTTTTAAATCACCAAAGTTCAGTCAGAAAGTAGTAGTTTAAAATAAAGCATCAAGTGTTAAGTATTCTAAAAAGAAATGCTTATACAAACATTTTTTTCCCCCATCTGATTCAAAAGATTTCATAAAACCCCCACCGAGTATAACTTGGTACAAAGGAATTACGTGCCTTATACTGATTGATTTGTCTTCTACAACCCCTAGGACTATGATGACTGGTCACTGGCAGAATGCTGGTGTTAAGGGTAGACTCACCACATCTTTTCTACATATTTTAGTCATGTCTTTGCTATGGACAGTGGAACCTGGTGGGCTACAGTCCATGGAACTGCAAAGAGTCACATGACTGAGCACACATCACTCTAATGTAATATTAATCCCTATGTACATCAAGAATTTATTGTTTAAACTTGTTATGGGGGTAATAAGGCATCCATAGACTTTGACATGAAATAGACTACAATTAATGTGACATTTGGGAAACTGGGCAGTGAGACTTGGGAAGTAATAATTCTGGGGCAAATGTATCATGGAATCTCGTGATTTCTGTGAAGAGAGGTACTCTTTCCACGTTACTTTAAGAACATGGACTGAAATAGACTGCCTGGGTTCAAATGCCATCTCTGTTGTTTTCTAGCTATCACAAAATATTCACCGTGGTACGGCACTAGAGATACTCTCTTAGTGAATAATAGCCTTGTAACTGCGGCTCCTTAAGATTGTTCCAATCATGCCATTTCCATTTAAGAAATGATTTCACCAATCATATTCTAATAGGTTCTGGGAAGATCTAGATTTAGTGCAGACTTCTATTTTTATATTTCTCTGTTTCCTAGTTCCCTCTTGTAAATTGGAGATAATCACTGTCTTATTGGGTTGTTTGAAAGATTAAATGAATGTTTAATGTTTGTAAAAGCACTTAGAAGAGCCTAGAACATATTACATATTGAATAAAAAAAAAATCAACATATGCCCAGAAGCTACTTTTCTATTAAAAACTCAGTATTATATAAAACACTTTCTATTTCTATAGTGGAGAAGACAGAATTAAATAGAACAGAGCTAAAAACAGAAGACAAAGCTAAAAAATATATGAAGAATATATACAATTTCTTTGATAATAAACTAGAGAAATAAAGTCCCAGGGGTCCATATTAACACTCTCTTAAATTCTACGAGTGCACAGATTTTCCCATAGCTAGAGATAAAAATAGACAAAAATTCTGTACACAAAGTCTAAACTGTAAACAGTTCTCTCTGCAATTGTTAGTAAATACCATGGCATCAAGCAGCAACTACAACAATGCAGACAGAGCAGGATATGAGCCTCATGGGACTTTGAAAATGCCAGGAGGTGGTGCAGAGTTGAAAGATGAAAGAAGATAGAAATCTGAGTAGGAATAGCTTGGACAGCTTTGTGTTTTCACTAGATCCTTGTGAGAAGCTTGCAGAAGTTAAAACCACATGTATAAGTACTTCTGGTTTGGGATATATGTATGTATGTATATGGACACGACTTGGCAACTAAACCATCACCACCATATGAATATATACACACATCAGCATACACACACACACACACACACATATATGATTAAATGATTTTCATCTCATAGAGCCCTTTGGTTACTTTCAGTAAATTCTCTTAAATAACCAACATTAAAAAGTAAATTCTTGTACCTAAGTGCATAGATAGGGGTCTGAATTAGGAAAACTCTAAAAATAGACAGTCAGACACATGCATGCTTAGTCACTAAAACATGTCCAACTTTTTGGGACCCCCATGGACTGAGGCCTGCCAGGCTCCTCTTTCCATGAGATTTTCCAGGCAAGAATAATGGAGTGGTTTTCTATTTCCTCCTGTAGGGGATCTTCCCAGCCCAGCGATCAAACCCATGTCTCTTTTACTCCTGCACTGGCAGGTGGATTATTTACCACTGAGCTACCTGGGAAGCCCAGACAGTCCAAAGCCCAGACTTTACAAAGTGATGCTTTTCTTAATAATAACAATGAATACCATGTGTAATTATAACATTGTACATGTTCATAGGAACTTTATAGGAAGGGATTCATTGAGAGGTGCACTCTGAAATTAAAACTAAAAAAAAAATTTTTTTCTTTAGTATTAAACTATTTGTAAATTTGATGTTAGTTTTTAAACAATTATGTGTGGCCATGGTTAACTCTTGAAACCCCTTAAGTGGAAGACATGCAAAGAAAACCTCAAAACTCATTAAGTTTATGTATATGCACCTTTATCAACAGTCAGCACCGCAGACTAAATATCTTTGTTCTATTTTCCTGTTTTTGCATATTCCTTATATCATTGTCCATTTAGAACTGGACATGGAACAACAGACTGGTTCCAAATCAGGAAAGAAGTATGTGAAGGCTGTGTATTGTCACCCTGCTTATTTAACTTCTATGCAGAGTACAGCATGAGAAACTCTGGGCTGGAAGAAGCACAAGCTGGTATCAAGATTGCCAGGAGAAATATCAATAACCTCAGATATGCAGATGACACCACCCTTATGGCAGAAAGTGAAGAGGAACTAAAGAGCCTCTTGATGAAAGTGAAAGAGGAGAGTGAAAATTTGGCTTAAAGCTCAACATTCAGAAAATGAAGATCATGTTATCTGGTCCCATCACTTCGTGGGAAATAGATGGGGAAACAGTGGAAACAGTGGCAGATTTTATTTTTTGGGCTCCAAAATCAGTGCAGATGGTGACTGCAGCCATGAAATTAAAAGACGCTTACTCCTTGGGAGAAAAGTTATGACCAACCTAGATAGCATGTTCAAAAGCAGAGATATTACTTTGCCAACAAAGGTCCATCTAGTCAAGGCTGTGGTTTCTCCAGTAGTCATGTATGGATTTGAGAGTTGGACTATAAAGAAAGCTGAGCGCTGAAGAATTGATGCTTTTGAACTGTGGTGTTGGAGAAGACTCTTGAGAGTCCCTTGGACTGCAAGGAGACCCAACCAGTCCATTTTAAAGGAGATCAGTCCTGGGTGTTCATTGGAAGGACTAATGCTGAAGCTGAAACTCCAATACTTTGGCCACCTGATGCGAAGAGCTGACTGATTTGAAACAACCCTGATGCTGGGAAAGATTGAGGGTGGGAGGAAAAGGGGAAGACAGAGGATGAGATGGTTGGATGGCATGTGAGTAGACTTTGGGAGTTTGAGTACACCCTGGGAGTTGGTGATGCACAGGGAAGCCTGGGGAGAAGGCAATGGCACCCCACTCCAATTCTCTTGCCTGGAGAATCCCATGGATGGAGGAGCCTGGTAGGCTGCAGTCCATGGGGTCGCACAGAGTCAGACACGACTGAAGCGGCGCAGCAGCAGCAGCAGCAGCAGCAGCAGGGAGGCCTGGTGTGCTGCAGTCCCTGGGGTCACAGGGAGTTGGACATGACTAAGCAACTGAATTGAACTGAACTATATCATTGTCATTCATATTTTGACAACGTTTTAGAGATTCAGTGATATCATTTTGATTCTTTCTGAAGAGTTCAGTAATACTTGAAGAGCCCCATACATGCTATGAATTGTGTCATCTTGAGCACAATATAGAACCTGTGTTTCAGTTTCCACTTGTAAGACAGGAATGTTAATAACACCTAACTCACAGGACTACTGGGATTCCCAGGTGGTGCTAGTAGTAAAGAACCCTCCTGCCAATGCAGGAGACTTGAGTTCGATCCCTGGATTGGAAAGATCCCCTGGGGCAGGAAACAGCAACCTCACTCCAGAAAATCCTATGGACAGAGGAGCCTGGTTGGCTACAGTCCATGGGGTTCCAAAGAGTTGGACACAACTTAGTGACTGAGCTCACACACGCATGCACAGGGGTATTAGAGGGATCGAATGAGTTAGTATACTTTAAGCACTGAAATATTTTAAGGGTTATTGTTACTATGAAATATTACTTGTTAATACACAATGCCTGAGGAGGAGCCAAGATGGCGGAGGAGTAGGACGGGGAGAACACTTTCTCCCCCTCAAATTCATCAAAAGAGCATTTAAACGTCGAGTAAATTCCACAAAACAACTTCTGAATGCCGGCAGAGGACATCAGGCACCCAGAAAAGCAGCCCAACTCTTCGAAAGGAGGTAGGAAAAAATATAAAAGACAAAAAAAGAGACAAAAGAGGGAGGGACGGAGTTCCGTCCTGGGAAGGGAGTCTTAAAAAGAGAGAAGTTTCCAAACACCAGGAAACCTTCTCACTGCCGAATCTGTGCCGAGCTTTGGAAGCACAGAGGGCAACATAACAGGGAGAAAAAAATAAATAAACAATTAAAAATCACAGATTGCGAGCCCTACGGTAACTCCCCCAGCGGAGAAGCAGCGCAGACGACTGCACACACCATTAGCAAGCGGGGGCTGGGCAGGGAAGTGCGGCTCGGGCTGCGTCGCTTAGAGTAAGAATCTGGCCTGAATGTCCTGAACGCTATCTGAGCGAAATAATTTGGGCTAGCAAACCAGACTGTGGGATATCTACCACGCGAAAAGCCAGCCCTAACCTAAGACACCGCCAGGCCCGCGCACAGAACAAAGGACTGAACAGAGATAGCCGGCTGCAGACATTCCCCCTCCGGTGACAGGCAGCCAGAGCCGGAAGGGGGCAATCGCAGCCCCAGAGAGACACTATCTATAAAACTGTAAGCAGGCTTCTTTGCTAACTAAAACTTCTTGGGGGTCTGGACGGTCAACATCTGCCTGAGAAGGTGCGCCGGTTTTACACCCAGATAACCGAGTGCCAGGGAGGCGATAAGTCGCAGCATTGGCGCTCGCCAAACACCTCATCACCTGAGCTGCTCGGACCTGGGAAGAGCACAAAACGCAGGTCCAACCGAGTCTGCGCCTCTGAGGACTACCCGAGTGCCTGAACCTGAGCGGCTTGGACCTGGGAGGTCAGCCCAGGACCGGCCTCTGATTGTTCCCTGCGGAACAACCTAGAGCCCGAGCAGTGTGGGCAGGGAGGCTACATGCGCCGTGAGCGGGGGCAGACCCAGTGTGGCTGAGGCACTGTGAGCGCACACCAGTGTTATCTGTTTGCAGCATCCCTCCCTCCCTCCCCACAGCGCGACTGAACAAGTGAGCCTAAAAAAAAAAAAAAAAAGTGTCCTCCACCGTCCCCTTTGTGTCAGGGCAGAAACCAGACACTGAAGAGACCAGCAAACAGAAGAAGCTATAACAGAGGGAAACGCCTTGGAAGCTACAGGCCATAGATTAAAACCCTGTGGTTACTACGGACTACATAGGAAGGGGCCTATAGATCTTGAGAAATATAAGTCGGACCAAGGAACTAGCCAAAAATGAACTGAACCCACAATACTCACAACAAAACCAGAGAAAGACCTAGATATATTTTTACTATTTTTACGATCAATCTTTCTTTTTTTTTAATTTTTTTTGAGATTTTAAGTTCTCTATTGTCCTTTAATTTTCACTTTTATAACCTATTACTTTGCAAAAAAAAAAAAAAAAAAAAGACCCTATTTTTTTTCTTCTTCAGCAAACTTCATACATATATTTTATAATTTTTTGACCGTGTTTTGTTTTTTTTTTTTTCTTTTTCTTCTTTTCTTTAACATTGTATTTTTGAAATTCCAAACTCTACTCTAGATTTTTAATTTTAGCCTTTTGGTATATGTTATCAATTTTGTACCTATAGTTTTTTTTATAATTTGTGACTTTTTTTTCCCTCTGTTTCTTTCACTTCTTGTTTTATATAACATCGTAAATCTGCAATTCCAAGCTCTACTCAAGATTTTTAATTTATGCTTTTTGGTGTTTGATATCAATTTTGTACCTGTATTTTCTTTATAATTTTTGCGACATTGTTTTTGTTGGTTTGTTTGTTTTCTCTCTTTATTTTTCTTCTTCTTTTTTTAAACATTGTATTATTGAAATTCCAAACTCTACTCTAGATTTTTAATTTTTGCTTTTTGGTATTAGTTATCAATTTTGTACCTGTAGTTTCTTTATAATTTTCGTGACCTTGTTTTTCTTTGTTCGTTTTTTCTTTCTTTTCCTTCTTCTTTTCATTAACATCGTATTTTTGAAATTCCAAACTCTACTCTAGATTTTTAATTTTTGCTTTTATGTATTTGTTACCAATTTTTTACCTTTAAGAACCCAATCTTCAGGACCCATTTTTCACTAGGGAGCGAGATTACTGGCTTGACTGCTCTCTCTCCCTTTGGACTCTCCGTTTTCTCCACCAGGTCAGCTGTATCTCCTCCCTAACCCCTCTCTACTCTACCCAACTCTGTGAATTTCTGTGTGTTCCAGATGGTGGAGAACACTTAGGGAACTGATTGCTGGCTGGATCTGTCTCCCTCCTTTCATTTCCCCCTTTTATCCTTCTGGCCACCTCTGTCTCCTTCCTCCTTCTTCTCTTCTCTGTATAACTCCATGAACATCTCTGAGTGGTCCAGTTGTGGAGTGCACATAAGGAAGTGACTACTGGCTAGCCCACTCTCTCCACTATTGATTCCACCTCATCTCATTTGGGTCACCTCTAACTCCCTCCTCCCTCTTCTCTTCTCCATGTAATGCTGTGAACCTCTCTGAATGACCCTCACAGAAGAGAAACTTCTCATCTTTAACGTAGATGTTTTATCAATGGTGCTGTATAGAAGGAGAAGTTTTGAAACTACTGTAAAAATAAGACCGATAACTGGAAGTAGGAGGCTTAAGTCCAAACCCTGACTCCAGGGAACTCCTGACTCCAAGGAACATTAATTGACAGGACCTCATCAAACGCCTCCATACCAATGCTGAAACCAAGCACCACAAAAGGGCCAACAAGTTCCAGGGCAAGACATACCAAGCAAATTCTCCAGCAACAAAGGAACACAGCCCTGAGCTTCAAGATACAGGCTGCCCAAAGTCACCCCAAAACCATAGACATCTCATAACTCATTACTGGACATTTCATTACACTCCAGAGAGAAGAAATACAGCTCCATCCACCAGAACATCAACACAAGCTTCCCTAACCAGGAAACCTTGACAAGCCACCTGTACAAACCCACACACAGCGAGGCAATGCCACAATAAAGAGAACTCCACAAACTGCCAGAATACAGAAAGGACACCCCAAACTCAGCAATTTAAACAAGATGAAGAGACAGAGGAATAGCCAGCAGATAAAGGAACAGGATAAATGCCCACCAAACCAAACAAAAGAGGAAGAGATAGGGAATCTACCTGATAAAGAATTCCGAATAATGATAGTGAAATTGATCCAAAATCTTGAAATTAAAATGGAATCACAGATAAATAGCCTGGAGGCAAGGATTGAGAAAATGCAAGAAAGGTTTAACAAGGACTTAGAAGAAATAAAAAAGAGTCAATATATAATGAATAATGCAATAAGTGAAATTAAAAACACTTGGAGGCAACAAATAGTAGAATAACAGAGGCAGAAGATAGGATTAGTGAATTAGAAGATAGAATGGTAGAAATAAATGAATCAGAGAGGATAAAAGAAAAACGAATTAAAAGAAATGAGGACAATCTCAGAGACCTCCAGGACAATATTAAACGCTACAACATTCGAATCATAGGGGTCCCAGAAGAAGAAGACAAAAAGAAAGACCATGAGAAAATACTTGAGGAGATAAGAGTGGAAAACTTCCCTAAAATGGGGAAGGAAATAATCACCCAAGTCCAAGAAACCCAGAGAGTCCCAAACAGGATAAACCCAAGGCGAAACACCCCAAGACACATATTAATCAAATTAACAAAGATCAAACACAAAGAACAAATATTAAAAGCAGCAAGGGGAAAACAACAAATAACACACAAGGGAATACCCATAAGGATAACAGCTGATCTTTCAATAGAAACTCTTCAAGCCAGGAGGGAATGGCAAGACATACTTAAAATGATGAAAGAAAATAACTTACAGCCCAGATTATTGTACCCAGCAAGGATCTCATTCAAGTATGAAAGAGAAATCAAAAGCTTTTCAGACAAGCAAAAGCTGAGAGAATTCTGCACCACCAAACCAGCTCTCCAACAAATACTAAAGGATATTCTCTAGACAGGAAACACAAAAACGGTGTATAAAATCGAACCCAAAACAATAAAGTAAATGGCAATGGGATCATACTTATCAATAATTACCTTAAACGTAAATGGGTTGAATGCCCCAACCAAAAGACAAAGACTGGCTGAATGGATACAAAAACAAGACCCCTACATATGTTGTCTACAAGAGACCCACCTCAAAACAGGGGACACATACAGACTGAAAGTGAAGGGCTGGAAAAAGATTTTCCATGCAAAAAGGGACCAAAAGAAAGCAGGAGTAGCAATACTCATATCAGATAAAATAGACTTTAAAACAAAGACTGTGAAAAGAAACAAAGAAGGTCACTACATAATGATCAAAGGATCAATCCAAGAAGAACATATAACAATTATAAATATATATGCACCCAACACAGGAGCACCGCAGTATGTAAGACAAATACTAACAAGTATGAAAGGAGAAATTAACAATAACACAATAATAGTGGGAGACTTTAATACCCCACTCACACCTATGGATAGATCAACTAAACAGAAAATTAACAAGGAAACACAAACTTTAAAAGATACAATAGACCATTTAGACCTAATTGATATCTATAGGACATTTCATCCCAAAACAATGAATTTCACCTTTTTCTCAAACGCACATGGAACCTTCTCCAGGATAGATCACATCCTGGGCCATAAAGCTAGCCTTGGTAAATTCAAAAAAATAGAAATCTTTCCAAGCATCTTTTCTGACCACAATGAAGTAAGATTAGATCTCAATTACAGGAGAAAAACTATTAAAAATTCCAACATATGGAGGCTGAACAACACGCTGCTGAATAACCAACAAATCACAGAAGAAATCAAAAAAGAAATCAAAATTTGCATAGAAACGAATGAAAATGAAAACACAACAACCCAAAACCTGTGGGACATGGTAAAAGCAGTCCTAAGGGGAAAGTTCATAGCAATACAGACACACCTCAAGAAACAAGAAAAAAGTCAAATAAATAACCTAACTCTACACCTAAAGCAACTAGAAAAGGAAGAAATGAAGAACCCCAGGGTTAGTAGAAGGAAAGAAATCTTAAAACTTAGAGCAGAAATAAATGCAAAAGAAACAAAAGAGATCATAGCAAAAATCAACAAAACCAAAAGCTGGTTTTTTGAAAGGATAAATAAAATTGACAAACCATTAGCCAGACTCATCAAGAAACAAAGGGAGAAAAATCAAATCAATAAAATTAGAAATGAAAATGGAGAGATCACAACAGACAACACAGATATACAAAGGATCATAAGAGAGTACTATCAACAATTATATGCCAATAAAATGGACAACGTGGAAGAAATAGACAAATTCTTAGAAAAGTACAACTTTCCAAAATTCGACCAGGAAGAAATAGAAAATCTTAACAGGCCCATCACAAGCACAGAAATTGAAACTGTAATAAAAAATCTTCCAGCAAACAAAAGCCCAGGCCCAGATGGCTTCACAGCTGAATTCTACCAAAAATTTAGAGAAGAGCTAACACCTATCCTGCTCAAACTCTTCCAGAAAATTGCAGAGGATGGTAAACTTCCAAACTCATTCTATGAGGCCACCATCACCCTAATACCAAAACCTGACAAAGATCCCACAAAAAAAGAAAACTACAGGCCAATATCACTGATGAACATAGATGCAAAAATCCTTAACAAAATTCTAGCAATCAGAATCCAACAAAACATTAAAAAGATCATACACCATGACCAAATGGGCTTTATCCCAGGGATGCAAGGATTCTTCAATATCCGCAAATCAATCAATGTAATACACCACATTAACAAGTTGAAAAATAAAAACCATATGATTATCTCAATAGATGCAGAGAAAGCCTTTGACAAAATTCAACATCCATTTATGATAAAAACTCTCCAGAAAGCAGGAATAGAAGGAACATACCTCAACATAATAAAAGCTATATATGACAAACCCACAGCAAACATTATCCTCAATGGTGAAAAATTGAAAGCATTTCCTCTAAAGTCAGGAACAAGACAAGGGTGCCCACTTTCACCATTACTATTCAACATAGTTTTGGAAGTTTTGGCCACAGCAATCAGAGCAGAAAAAGAAATAAAAGGAATCCAAATTGGAAAAGAAGAAGTAAAGCTCTCACTGTTTGCAGATGACATGATCCTCTACATAGAAAACCCTAAAGACTCCACCAGAAAATTACTAGAACTAATCAATGACTATAGTAAAGTTGCAGGATATAAAATCAACACACAGAAATCCCTTGCATTCCTATACACTAATAATGAGAAAACAGAAAGAGAAATTAAGGAAACAATTCCATTCACCATTGCAATGGGAAGAATAAAATACTTAGGAATATATCTACCTAAAGAAACTAAAGACCTATATATAGAAAACTATAAAACACTGATGAAAGAAATCAAAGAGGACACTACAGATGGAGAAATATACCATGTTCTTGGATTGGAAGAATCAATATAGTGAAAATGAGTATACTACCCAAAGCAATTTATAGATTCAATGCAATCCCTATCAAGCTACCAACAGTATTCTTCACAGAGCTAGAACAAATAATTTCACAATTTGTATGGAAATACAAAAAACCTCGAATAGCTAAAGTGATCTTGAGAAAGAAGAATGGAACTGGAGGAATCAACCTACCTGACTTCAGGCTGTACTACAAAGCCACAGTTATCAAGACAGTATGGTACTGGCACAAAGACAGAAATATAGGTCAATAAAACAAAATAGAAAGCCCAGAGATAAATCCATGCACATATGGACACCTTATCTTTGACAAAGGAGGCAAGAATATACAATGGATTAAAGACAATCTCTTTAACAAGTGGTGCTGGGAAATCTGGTCAACCACTTGTAAAAGAATGAAACTAGAACACTTTCTAACACCACACACAAAAATAAACTCAAAATGGATTAAAGATCTAAACCTAAGACCAGAAACTATACAACTCCTAGAGGAGAACATAGGCAAAACACTCTCTGACATACATCACAGCAGGATCCTCTATGACCCACCTACCAGAATATTGGAAATAAAAGCAAAAATAAACAAATGGGACCTAATTAACCTTAAAAGCTTCTGCACATCAAAGGAAACTATTAGCAAGGTGAAAAGACAGCCTTCAGAATGGGAGAAGATAATAGCAAATGAAGCAACTGACAAACAACTAATCTCGAAAATATACAAGCAACTCCTACAGCTCAACTCCAGAAAAATAAATGACCAAATCAAAAAATGGGCCAAAGAACTAAATAGACATTTCTCCAAAGAAGACATACAGATGGCTAACAAACATATGAAAAGATGCTCAACATCACTCATTATCAGAGAAATGCAAATCAAAACCACAATGAGGTACCATTTCACACCAGTCAGGAATGGCTGCGATCCAAAAGTCTACAAGCAATAAATGCTGGAGAGGGTGTGGAGAAAAGGGAACCCTCTTGCACTGTTGGTGGGAATGCAAACTAGTACAGCCACTATGGAGAACAGTGTGGAGATTCCTTAAAAAACTGGAAATAGACCTGCCTTATGATCCAGCAATCCCACTGCTGGGCATACACACTGAGGAAACCAGAAGGGAAAGAGACACGTGTACCCCAATGTTCATCGCAGCACTGTTTATAATAGCCAGGACATGGAAGCAACCTAGATGTCCATCAGCAGATGAATGGATAAGAAAGCTATGGTACATATCCACAATGGAGTCACAATGGAGTATTACTCAGCCATTAAAAAGAATACATTTGAATCAGTTCTAATGAGGTGGATGAAACTGGAGCCTATTATACAGAGTGAAGTAAGCCAGAAAGAAAAACACCGATACAGTATACTAACGCATATATATGGAATTTAGAAAGATGGTAACAATAACCCTGTATACGAGACAGCAAAAGAGACAGATGTATAGAACAGTCTTTTGGACTCTGTGGGAGAGGGAGAGTGTGGGAAGATTTGGGAGAATGGCATTGAAACATGTAAAATATCATGTATGAAACGAGTTGCCGGTCCAGGTTCGATGCACAATACTGGATGCTTGGGTCTGGTGCACTGGGACGACCCAGGGGGATGGTGTAGGGAGGGAGGAGGGAGGAGGGTTCAGGATGGGGAACACATGTATACCTGTGGCGGATTCATTTTGATATTTTGCAAAACTAATACAATTATGTAAAATTTAAAAATAAAATAAAATTAAAAAAATACACAATGCCTATCTGTCACTTTCTTCATTCTCTTTATATTTGATTATTTTTTTGTGACAAATAATATTTGTTATGCCTTCCTATTTTTCTTGTAGTATCAACTTTCCCTGCATTATTTGATTTATTCATTGTTCTTTGTGTTTATCCTTCCATTAAACACATACATTTGTATACTTCTAAAACAGACATAGAATGTAAAAATAATATTATCTATAAAAACGAATACTCTGTTTTAATACATATTAAAGTGAATGAAAGAACTCCTGATTTCCTATTCTATTCACCCTAATTTTCCTGGATCATTATCTTCCCACACACTTGGAAATAACTTTTGTCTTGACTATTGTATGTTCAAGCCCTTTTATAGATTCACTATGTTCTACCTGTCATTTTCATCACCACTGTAATCAACATTTTCATTTTTACTATTATTTTATTGTTCAAATTATAAAAATTGACCATTAAGAGCTGGTTTAAGTTAGGCATTGATTCTTTTTAGCACTGCCCCTGAAAGCTTTGAAGCATCTTTCAGAGAATGATCAGCACTATCCTGATAGTTTCTGCGCTGGCACAGGTAACCAGTCATCCTCCAAAAAGCACTGAACCCTTAGAGGGGTGAAACAGGATAGAACCAAAAAGTGGACACTAGAAATGCACTGGAGGAATTAGAGTCAGAAGAAAGATGTACAGAAAGAAAGATACAGCTCTTGGCCTGCTAGTTATTGCACAACTGGAATATAATTTCCATAAGGCCAAAACTTCTGTCTACGGTTATGAGTTTATACTGCTCATTCCATTTTTTCCCAATATGTTACACTACCATCCCATATTTCTAGTATGTAAGTATCTTCTAGTAGATACCAAAATTTTCTTCTTCTCTGTTAACAAGGTAAAAATTTTCATTATATTTTTAAAATCCATGCCCTTAGAATATTTATTGCCCTAAAGGCATAAGTTGCATTTTTGGCCATCAGTCTACCGGTGATAAAAAGTTTTTCTTTGACATAGTTTCAGTTTTAAATTAAAGAAACAAAGTGCAGAAAATCTCCTTTTTAATTAATGTAAAAACCTTTTGATCTTATTTAATATTAACATATAAAATGGTCAAACTATACGTTACATTAAACATTTTTTGCTTCTCTTGCTTTCCTTTTATCACAAGCTCAATATCTTCCAAGTTCTAAATTTATATACCTATTTTTGCCTTATTAAAGAACTAAGGTATTGTTGATGAATAGATAACAAACTATTATATACTAAAGTATACATACACTAATACATTCATTCTCACTGATACATGAAACAATCCAGAGATGTGACAAACCCTTGGAAAAAAAAGGTCCCAGTTTGTCTGAAACTCTCTTAGTAAAATTCTCAACATTTTAAGGCCCTGGAGACAAACTAGCATATAATTCACAGATTTTGAATGTAAGTTGTAAAGTGAACCTGTAAGTCAGTTCCTATGAAGAATACTGCCCCTCAAACCTGTATCTAACCGTTTTCTTTTTAAAATTTAATCAATTAATTTATTTTTGGCTGTGCTGGGTTTTCACTGCCATGCAGGCTTTTCTCTAGTTGTGGTGAGCAGCGGTTACTCTCTAGTTGCGGTGTGTGGACTTTCTCATTTCAGTGGCTTCTCTTTTTGCAGAGCATGGGCTCTATGCACATGGGCTCAGTAGTTGCGGCTCACAGGCTACTGAGCACAGGCTCAGTGGTTGTACAGAATTTAAAGGCTCAAGAGACAGTTTTCTATGACATGTTAACCTGGGGAATCCTCTAATGCATATTAATTAAGTCTCCTTTATGTACGGTTGGGTAGGTCCCCTGGAGGAGGAAATAGCAATCCACTGCAGTATTTTTGCTTAGAGAATCCCATGGACAGAGGAGCCTGGCGGGCTCTAGTCCATGGGGTTGCAAAAAGTTGAACACAACTGAGCGACTAATACTACTAAGACTCAGTTGTTGTGGGGCACAGGCTTAGTTGCTCTGCAGCATGTAGGATATTCCCGGATCAGGGAGTGAACCGTTCTCCTGCATTGGCATGTGGATTCTTTACCACTGAGCCACCAGGGAAGCCTCAATCATTTTCATTTTAAATAAATTGCATGAATTCAGAGTAAACCTTCTTACAAGATTAGGTATGAAAACTATAGTATCTTGTTACATTTCCTTTAGGGAAATGCACTTTTGCAACATCTCTGAAGGAAAATTTGGTAAGATTATTACTATAATAAATATAGAAAAAATTTTTTTCAGTATAACAGTTTGGCAGTAATTAAAGTGCTAATTACATATCAGAAATAAGAGCCTTGAAATCAGATTTTAATTAAAATCCTGGCTCTAGCATCCACATCCAGTAAAACTCAGGGCAAGTTTACCTAACCGCTACAAGCTTTGTTTTCCTACATTTGAAACAGGAATAGTTTGCCTCTTGGATTTACTGTGAGAATTACATGAGGTAACATTTAAAGCAACAGTGAACATGACTAACTAAAGAAGTTATTACTAAATGAGTTTTATTTATACATTTATTGTATGATTCTAAAAGGCCCTTCTTCCTGGGAGTAACAGTATTATTACATGTAGATCTTTTCTTGATGTCTAGTGAACTGTGATGTTCCTCTAGACCTGGCATTTTTGGAAGCAAATACTTTGGCCACCTCACGCGAAGAGTTGACTCATTGGAAAAGACTCTGATGCTGAGAGGGATTGGGGGCAGGAGGAGAAGGGGACGACAGAGGATGAGATGGCTGGATGGCATCACCAACTCGATGGACATGAGTTTGGGTGAACTCCGGGAGTTGGTGATGGACAGGGAGGCCTGGTGTGCTGCGATTCATGGGGTCACAAAGAGTCAGACATGATTGAGCGACTGAACTGAACTGAATGCTCCTGGAAATAGCAGAAAATAGTGTTGTAAACCAACTATCCTATGATAAAAAACAAAACAAAACAAAAAAACAAGGAGTCTGCAGGTGGCAGTGGAGAAGGAGGATTTTGAGAGCTCCACCTGTATCTCACTATATGGTTAGCTATAGCTAGTTCTGTCTTAAAAAAAAATTCCCCAATATTATTTTGAACCTGTCTTTTCCTATTGAGCAGAGTGGAGACACACATGGGACTATTCCATCTTCAAACTTGGATAGTTCATTGTTCGCATTTAGGGCTTTCCAAAGCTTAGACAAAGAATTTCTTGTTTACTGAGATTTACTAAGATGTTGCTACTTGAATTTATGGAAAAGCTCTTTAATGATGCTATTATTAAGGGAAATTAAATGACATCAATTTCTTCAGTGTAGTTAAGTTCAAATTTCAAGGACCACCATGAACCTTTGTTTGGGGGAAATCTTTATTAAACAATGATGGCCCCCGTTAGTATCACAATGAAATGAGCTTCTATTGGGAAATACCTCAGGTTTGATCATTAAATTCTTAATTCTAATCTAGAAATGTCATGTTAAACACATGGCCCTGGCGCCCCTTAGTGTACAAACAGATTATTACAGTTACACTGATACTCTCCCTTGTCCCTAACTGTAAGTGTAATAAATCTGAGATCTTTGAGAAAAAAATGCTAATGTATAAATCACAATATATACATGTTAAGAATATCTGCATAACCACTCACTTTGTGATGTATTTAACAATTTTTACTGTTTCTGTATTGATAGACTTCTATTCAATGAACCTGATAAATGCTGCAGTCTGGAACAACCTTGATGCCATATATTAGCGTTATTGCTGTGCCATGTGAGTAAACCAGGATAAAATAGATTTCCTCACTGTGTGGATGTGGTCTAGACTGTTCATGCTATACAAAGCCATAATTTTAAGGTTCTTTTCCCCTTATTTGAAATATGTGGTCCTAATTTAGGTTGAAAATGTTCTACTGCGCTTTTCTAATTAAAAAATCAGATTGTGATCCTCTATGATCAGTAACAAGTAAACTGGATTAAGAAGAAAATATAAAATCTTGGCAACTCTGTTTAAATATTTTTCAATTCCAACAGCTTTTTGGAAATTTAGCCAAGGAAAATTTTATCAGTTTTTAATTTACCTCAAATCAACAATAAGTTATTATTGCTCTGATTTTTTCAATTGATTTACATTGTTCCTTATAGTTCTTATTAATGCTCTTCATCAAGTATTTCCAGTGCTCTGAACACACAGAATTGCAGTTCTCTGATCCAGTGAATTTAGGCAGTGGCCATATATCTTGCCTTGGCCACCGATGTGTGGGTAGAATTACACATTTTACTTTGGGAGGTAAAATTCAGGAATAAATTACTTAATTCCCCTCCCTCTTTTTCTTTCTCCCCTCACAACCATGAAGAAAGTATTCCAGATGGAGGCTGCCTAGTGTTCCAGGAGGAAAATGATGCAGGGTAGAGACCTCAGATGACCTGTTTGGAAATGGAGCACGAATGAGAATTTAAACCTTTGTAACTTTAGACCATAAAGATCTGGAGGTTGTTCCAGACTGCAGCATCATGTAACCTATCGTAACAGACATACTTCTCTTTTTAGATGCACTTACTTTTTAAACTGACTCTTTCGGTAAAATTACTATGAATTACTGATAGCTTTTGGGCTTCCCAGGTGGCTCAGAGGTTAAAGCATCTGCCCGCAATGCGGGAGACCTGGGTTCGATCCCTGGGTCGGGAAGATCCCCTGGAGAAGGAAATGCCAACCCACTCCAGTATTCTTGCCTGGAGAGTCCCATGGGCGGAGGAGCCTGGTGGGCTACAGTCCACGGGGTTGCAAAGAGTCGGACACCACAGCGACTTCACTCACTTTAAAGTATGGTTTAAAATAGAATCTACAAGAGAGAAAAAAAAGTGCAGAAAAAACAATAACCCCACCTCTTGTGAAAGATATAAATTTATAGAGCCCACAAAACTCAAGCTTCAAGCAAAATTTGTAGGGGGAAGTAAATGGTCCTATTTGGAAGCTTCTGGAAACAAGAAGAAATTAAAAAAAAAAAGATACAGAAAATACACAGGTGATTTAAGCAAACCTTGACTGCATACAATAAAAAATAATGCTCTAATGTATTAAAAGACAGAATGAAATGATATTATGACAATAAATTATAAGTTTAGAAGTACTCTAGGGAAGAGGAATAAGTATATTTTCAAATGCTAAGTTTCATATGTAGGTAAATACTGAAATAATAGATACACAGAGTATAATCTTCATAATAGGAGGGGAGATGAAAAAGATGACAGGAAATAATCAACTTAGAATTCTATAACCAGAAAATATATCATACTTACATAAATTTCATATACAGGTATTTTCAGATAAGTCAAAATATCATCCCTGCTCCTAATCATCCCCTAATTTTTTTTTTTTAATTTCAAAAAAAAAAAATCTAGAAAATGTACTCTGCCTAAAAAATAGTGGGGTGGGGAGGCAAGAAAGCAAGAACACTATATGGAGTTGTATTAGTTTACTGGGGCTTCCCTGGTAGCTCAATGGTAAAAAATCCTCTTGCCACTGCAGGAGACACAGGTTTGATCCTGGGTCTGGAAGACCCCTGGAGAAGGAAGTGGCAACCCATGCCAGTACTCTCGCCTGGGAAATACCATGGACAGAGCATCCTGGTAGCTACAGTCCATGGGGTCATAAAGAGTCCAACATCACTTAGCAACACAAACAACAGCAAACAATAAGTTTACTAGGACTGCCCTAAAAAGATGGGTTAGCTTAAACAGCAGAAAAATGCATTTTCTCACAGTTCTTGGAAGCTGGGAGTCCAAGATAGAGAGAGTTGACTTCCTCTGAGGTCTCTCTCCTGTTGCCGCCCCTTCACATAGCTACCCCTATGTGCACACATGTCCCGGCTTTGTCTCTGTATCTTTATCTCCTCTTCTGATGAGGACGCCAGTCAGATTAATGAGAGTCAACTTTAACAAACTTATTTTCACTTGACTACTTCTCTGAAGGCCCTATCTCTAAATACAGCTATATTTTGAGAAACCAGACGTCAGGGCTTCAAGATAGGAGTTTTGGAGGAACACAATTTAAACCACAGCAGGGGTCTATGAAACAAGAATAGTAAAAACAAAAAACAAAAAACATTCTTCTCAGGGATGATACTTTAATGAACTTCCCAGTATGACAGCTTCAGCAGGCCAGAGAGTATCCAGTTCATCTTGAAACAGGAAGATACAAGATTCCCACAGTGATTTTCTCAGTAGAAACAGTAAACTCAGATTTGGCTGAAGTGCTTAACAACATTGAGAGGATGTTACTCTTCTGCTGATATCTCAAGGTGAAGTGGTAATATGTACACAGAAAACTAAGCAAAGAAGAATGTGGCAGTTATAAAATCCCTGGAGAAGAAAAGAGTTACACAAGAAAGGAAACACTAGCATAGCGTATTACATGCCTAATTACGGTAAGATTTCCATAGTTATAGTGGTAAAAACAGGTTATTTTTTAAATGAAAACTGACATAACTATCAAAAAGATGAACAGGGAAAATGTAAAAAGAAAATTCTCAGCTTTTGTAACAGAAAGTCAATATATAATACCTAAAACTGAAAAAAAAAAAAAAAGTTGACTCATTGGGAAAGACTCTGATGCTGGGAGGGATTGAGGGCAGGAGGAGAAGGGGACGACAGAGGATGAGATGGCTGGATGGCATCACTGACTCGATGGACGTGAGTCTGTGTGAACTCCGGGAGTTGGTGATGGACAGGCAGGCCTCTCGTGCTGGGATTCATGGGGTCGCAAAGAGTTGGACACGACTGAGCGACTGAACTGAACTGAAAACTGAAAAAACAGTTCAACAAATGCTTGTATAGCATGTTATTAGATATATAAAAGAACTACAGAGTTTAAAAAATTTACTTCAGGGAGTGAAATAAAGGGGATAACTAGAGATAAGTAGAGGTGAGCTTCCCTCCTAGCTCAGTTGGTAAAGAATCTGCCTGCAATGCAGGAGACCCTGGTTTGATTCCTGGGTCAGGAAGATATAGTCCATGGGGTCACAGTGAGCAGAACATGACTAAGGGACTTTAACTTTCACTTCACTTCAAGTGAAAGGTGAGGCAGGACTCTACCTTTGCATTAATAGAAATTTTGATTTATTAAACTATTGAGGTTGTTGTTTTAGTTGCTAAGTACTGTCCAACTCTTTTGCGACCCCACTGACTGTAGTCTGTCAGGCTCCTCTATTCATAGGATTTTCTAAGCAAGAATACTAGAGTGGGTTGCCACTTCATTCTCCAGGGGATCTTCCCGACCCAGGTGTTGAACCCAAGTCTCCTGCATTGCAGGTAGATTCTTTACCACTGAGCCACCTGGGGAAGTCCCTGTTATACTATAGATGTATCACAAATTTTTACATAATTAAATAAGATTCAAAACAATTTCCATTTAAGAACTCTATGCCAATAATTGCCAAACTAAATTCTAGTTCAAGTATCTCTCTGGACCTGTCTTACTGCTTTTTGACATCCGCATTGCCTGGTTCATAACTGCCTTCTTATTCCTCAGCCTGCTGCTGCTTGTTCAACCCCCACTCCTCCGACCCTCCCCTCTTCTTACACTATTTCCAAGCAGAAGTAGCACAGTTATTCAGCCAATCACCCAACTCAGGAAACCAAACATCATGATTCTCTGATTTACTCCCAACATATAACCACTGAATTTTATCAATCCTACCTCTTTATAGTATTTGAAATCTGTTTTCTTTTCTCCATCTCTGTTGAATCTTACTTAGTCCTGGTATTAAACTCACAGTTAGATATGAATGTGTCAAGTACTCTCTTGTCTTTAGTTCTAATCACATGCTGATCTTTCTGCTTGGGTGAATTTTCTGTCTGTCTCTTTTAGGGATCAGCAAAAGCACTGGCTCTTCTAGATATATTCATCCCAATTACTTGTTTTTACCTAGGTATTTTATTTGTGCCCATCCTAACTACTGACACAAAGGAGATACTTAACTTTGTTTCAAGAATGAATAAATATACCATATGATCCAGCAATCCTACCCTGGGCATATATCCAGACAAAACTGTAACTCAAAAAGACACATGAATCCTTACATTCACAGCAGCACTATTCACAACCGCCAAAAAATGGAAACGACCTGTATGTCCATCGACAATGACTGCATTATGATGTGGTACATATATACAATGGAATGCTACTTGACCATATAAAAAAATTAAATAATGTCCTTTGCAGCAACATGGATGCAACTAGAGATTATCACACTAAATGAGGTCATAAAGAGAAAGACAAATACCAAATTGTATCACTTATACAGCATGTGGAATCTAAACTATAACACAAATAAACCTACCTATGAAACAGAAACAGAATCACAGACAGAGAGAGTGGACTGGTGGTTGCCAAGGGGGGAGAGGTGTTGGAGAGGCACGGAGTGGGAGTTTGGGATTAATAGATGCAAACTGGTATATATAGAACAGATAGACAACAATGTACTACTGTATACCACAGGGAACTGTGTTCAATATCCTGTAATAAAGCATGCTAAGTTACTTCAGTTGTGTCCGACTGTGCAGCTCCATGGACTGCATCCCACCAGGCTCCTCTGCCTAGGCAAGAATATTAGAGTGGGTTGCCAAGCCCTCTTCCAGGGGATCTTCCCAACGCAGGGATCAAATCCACATCTCTTACATCTAACCTGCATTGGCTGCTGGGTACTGTACCACTAGCACCACCTGGAAAGCCCATGATAAAGTATAATGGAAAATAATATGAAAAGGAAAGTATACATATGTGTAACTGAGTCATTTTGCTGTACAGCAGTAGTTAACACAACATTGCAAATCAACTATCCTTAAAAATTGCAAAGAAAGAATGAATAAATAAATGGATCAAATAAATTGGAATTGATAAATTCTAAGAGAACAGGTCTTTTTCTTTGATCACTGGGGAGCAGTCATTTCTAGGTTACTGAGGCACAGGAAGAAAACTGCGTGTCTTTTCCACCTAAGTTCTATATTGCCCAGAAAAATTTTAAACTATTTTAACGAGAACTCCAAATGTTCTATCAGCTGCAAATTCAAATAGGCTTTTATGTGAAGTTGGAAGCTGTCAGTGTAGGTGCTTTCTTCTAACACATAGATATTGTGAGACACGTCTTTCTGTAAGGAGGTTAAACTTAGTGGAAGCACACTGTCTGCTTAGAAGACAACCATGAGAGATTTAGCTACGCCTTTTCCCCCTTTCTTCACTTAGTGGAACAACTGTCAGTTTGCCAGGAAAGACCTCAACCCTTGCTCTTCTGGGATGTCAGGGAAATGCATATTCATCTAAGATGGCTAGGGACAGGGTGAACTTGAGTGGCTGGATTTATTTTTAGAGGAAATGTATTTTAAGATAAAAAAAGTTCTCCCTTACATTATGATACAATTTTGACAGCTCAGCGGGTAAACAGGCATAAGAGGTTGTTGAGTGGAAAAATTCTAGTAGAGCTAACTTTAGGAAGAATTTTGAAAGAAACAATTGTTGTATAAACAACATAATTACCTTTGTCATCTCCTTCAACTTTCCAGAACTGGAACTTTCTAGCAGCTGAGCATGTAACTGGAATGAATCTAATTTCCTCATATGCGTTTAATATAAGTAGGAAGTGGCAAAATACAATTGTGCTGTTGTGTATTTACCCCATTTTGTTTTCTGTGAATGTGATGTGGCAGAAAACAACTGCACTGGGAAACAGAAGTTGTCAGGTTCATTCCTTACTTTGTGACCCGGAAACAAATTATTTCAGCAATTCAAAGCTCAATTTCAATTTCTACAAAATGAGGATAAGCTATCTTAGCAAACACCAAATTTTTAAAAATATATCAAATTTATATAGAAGGGTATTACAATTACAAAAGGTACTTTACAAATGTAAAATATTATTTCTTGGATAATACATAGTTTACTATTTTGAGAACATTTTAGTAACAAGCATTATAATTATATATCATAATCAATTTATAATTTATAATATTTGTCAATAAATTAATATATTTATTATATATAATTTGATATGTTAAATTTATATTGTATACATTCTAATTACACAATAAATTATATGTAATTATATATTTATTATTAATATTTTCAAGTAGAAGTATAAGCTAGTTAGAGAAATACTGTATTCAATAGAGATTTATTGTCTACTTGGTTTGCATATTGTATAAGAATAGTGAACACAGAGTAGAATAACTCTCTAGAGCAGGTAGGGTTGTGCTATTAAAGTGCTTAATAGTATGATTAGGAGTTATGACATGATTTGCTGTCAATAAAAACGAATCATTTTTACTCATGCTTTTATTCATTGAAATCTATTAGTTCTCTAATATATTTGAACTACTGCTAAGTAATTAGCTCTGTGTTAGATATTGAGAATAAAAAGATAAGGATCACTCAGTCTCTGTTATCTAGCCATGCACAGCCTAGTAGGGATAAGAAAAAAATTGCAATAAAATACACATTCTATAGCATGTTATAAAATCATAAATTCAATATCCTGTGATAAACCATAATGGGAAATAACATGGAAAAGAATGCATACATATGTGTAACTGAGGCACTTTGCTGTGCAGCAGTAATTAACACAACACTGTAAATCAACTATGTAAGTGATAACTTTGAATAGAGCAAAGACAGGTCCAGAAATGAATGCTACAGAAGAGAAAAGCCTAAAATGTGAAGGATAAATAAGGCGGAAAGGTGAAATAAAAAGAACTCTAAAGTGATAAAAGCAGAGTAGCGTAAGTGGCATAACTGAATCTGGGTCTGAGAAGCTGGCTGGGGCCAAGATTAGGGAGCACGACAAGGAAAAACTGATGATTAGTGAAGAAAAGGAAGCAGATCATGAAGAGCCTCTAATGCTAAGAAACTGAAGCTTTATTCTGCAGACAGTGGACCATCCCAAAGAGTTTCAAACACACATGTGTTCAAATCAGATTGTGTGTTTCTATGTGTGTGTAGTGTGGAGAATTAATGTGAAATCTGAAAGTAGTGTGGAGAATTAATTCCAGTATGAAGAGGATAGATTATTCTAACGGATTTTTGAAGCATTGAAGGTGTGAAATAAAGTGATTTTCATGGGGAAGAAGGCTTGGAGATGATTTGGGTGAATATTTTAGGATTACAGTAATAAAATACTAATGAAATGTGAGGGGAAAGTCAACATCCAAGGTGGGTTTGAGGAATGGCTATTACTGGTGAACAAACTTACATTTAAGTAAGATATGTTGAGTTTTACCTTTAGATCATTTAAAAGGAGGTTTTTACTGAGTTACATAAGTCTAGCCCCTGTAGAGAATTAACAGGCATGAGAGAGGGCTAAATATTAAAATTATTTTATAAAGTTGATATTCAAAAATTTTGGGTGATGGTTAAAGAGCTTAAGAAGGCTGTTAAGCCTGGTGCTTTTTGATGACTTAGAGGGGTGGATGCAGGCAGGGGAGGGAGGCTCAAGAGGGAGGGGACGTAAGTATAATTATGGCTGATTCACGTTGTTGTGTGGCTGAAACCAGCACAACACTGCAAAGCAATTTTTCTCCAATTAAAAAAGTATGTATAAGTAAAAATAAATATAACTATGGGCTTTCCAGGTGGTGCTAGTGGGAAAGAATCTGCCTGCTAATGCAGGAGACACAGGAGACTCAGGTCAGGAAGATCCCCTGGAATAGAAAATGGCAACCCACTCCAATATTCTTGCCTGGAAAATTCTATGGACGGAGCAAGCTGGCAGAAAAAGAGTCAGACACATACACACACACACACACACATATATATATATATATATATATATATATATATATATGAGGCAGCAGAGAGTCAGACATGACTATTATAATATATATATATATATATATATATGAAGGCTGTTGAATGTTAAAGCTTATAGGAAGAACTCAGTTTCCTCACAATTGTCATCAGGTCAAGGAACAATCCCGAAATATTTCATGACTTTACAATGTCATTCTTTATTGAAATGGAATTAATGGTATTCACTTATTAGTCATAAATGCATAGCAATATTATGTCAGGATATACAATAGAATAGAAGTTTTACATAAAAATTCCTGGATATAAGTTGTACAGAACTTTCTAAATCTCAGGATTCTATTGATGAGAACACAGCTGAAGTACAATGCAGGCAACCTGAGACGATTTATTGCTTCTTATGTCTTAGGTTCTTCAACTTGAAAATGAGGATATTAGGAGAATATGACAGTGACGAATAGTTCCTTCCTGTTCTACACACTCAGGCAGGGTTGGATTAGCATCCAGGCTGTGCCACTTGTTGGAATGACCCTGCATCACTAGCTTTAACCATCTTACTACATTTAACCATTTTATGATATTGTTGGTTCTGGGGACCAGATAAAGAGACTTGAGGTATCATCAAAACACTAATAGCTAAGCAAAATAATAAAAGATGGGTGACACTTAGGTATCTAGACATGTTTGTTTAAAATGTTAATAAGGACATCAAATCTTATCTATCTGTTTCCATTTTAAAAATTTACTTATGTGAAATTGGGACACATCTTTTTTAAAAAAAAGAGAAATAAGACGGAACAGTCCTATCACTTGATCTCTGATTTTAAAATTCAAGCTTAAAGACAGGTTTGTTGTCATGATTCAGTCTTGATTTTTGGAGAAAAATAGGTAATGTTTGCATATATTCTATTACTAAAGTTACTTTAGTTGATCGGTTCCCAAGAATGTAATTACCTTCATGGCACAGAATATATCTTTCTTCATGTCACTTTTTAGAAATGAAATATACAATATTCAATATGCATGCACATTATTTAGGAACAGAAGGCAAGAAGCAATAATTTTTCATCTTTAATTACTGGCAAGATACCTCCTTTATAATTTTGGCCTACCTGCCATGCTGTATCATTTTATGACTTTACTGCATCATTGATTTTTTTTTGGTGTGTGTGTGTGTCTGTTTTATTTATTTATTTTTTAAAATATAAATTTATTTATTTTAATTGGAGGCTAATTACTTTACAATATTGTATTGGTTTTGCTATACATCAACATGCATCTGCCACGGGTGTACACGTGTTCCCCTCCCCATACCATCCCTCTGGGTCATCCCAGTGCACCAGCCCCAAGCATCCTGTATCATGCATCGAACCTGGACTGGTGAGTCATTTCATATATGATATTATACATGTTTCAATGCCATTCTCCCAAATCATCCCACCCTCTCCCTCTCCTACAGAGTCCAAAAGACTGTTCTATACATCTGTGTCTCTTTTGCTGTCTCACATACAGGGTTATTGTTACCATCTTTCTAAATTCCATATATATGCATTAGTATACTATATTGGTGTTTTTCTTTCTGGCTTACTTCACTCTGTATAATAGGCTCAAGTTTCATCCACCTCATTAGAACTGATTCAAATGTATTCTTTTTAATGGCTGAGTAATACTCCATTGTGTATATGTACCACAGCTTTCTTATCCACAGACAGCCTTCAGAATGGGAGAAAATAATAGCAAATGAAGCAACTGACAAACAACTAATCTCAAAAATATACAAGCAACTTCTGTAGCTCAATTCCAGAAAAATAAACAACCCCATCAAAAAATGGGCCAAAGAACTAAATAGACATTTCTCCAAAGAAGACATACAGATGGCTAACAAACATATGAAAAGATGCTCAACATCACTCATTATCAGAGAAATGCAAATCAAAACCACTATGAGGTACCATTTCACACCAGTCAGAATAGCTGTGATCCAAAAGTGTACAAGCAATAAATGCTGGAGAGGGTGTGGAGAAAAGGGAACCCTCTTCCTCTGTTGGTGGGAATGCAAACTAGTACAGCCACTATGGAGAACAGTGTGGAGATTCCTTAAAAAACTGGAAATAGAACCACTTAATGACCCAGCAATCCCACTACTGGGCATACACACCGAGGAAACCAGAAGGGAAAGAGACATGTGTACCCCAATGTTCATCGCAGCACTGTTTATAATAGCCAGGCCATGGAAGCAACCTGGATGCATCATTGATTTAATACTTCTGTAAATGTGCCTATTAGTGGGTAATTATAAACTTAAGAATTATGCATCTACAAAAATTTTGTCTTTCTGTACAACTTACTGCTGTTGTTTTTTTCTTTTACTTTTGCAAACATTTAAGGTTTTTCTCTAATTTTTTTTGGCCCCACTCCACAGCATGTGGGATTCTAATTCCCTGGCCAGAGATTCAATCTGTTCCCTTTGCATCGAAAGTGCAGAATTCCAACCGCTAGACCACTAGGGAAGTTCTCTTAAGGCCTATTTTTTGTTTGGGGGGGCTTTTTTTGATGTGGAACATTTTAAAAGTCTTTGTTGAATTTGTTACAACACCTTCTATTTTATGCTTTGGTTTTTTGCTGCAAGGCATATAGGATCTTAGCTCTCCAGCCAGGGATAGAACCCACAAACCCTGCAATGGAAGGCAAAGTCTTAACCTCTGGACTGTGAGGGAAGTTTCAATATTTAAGCTTTTAAAAAATATGATTTTAAAATCATATGCTTTACTTTCATTTTTTAAAAATATAATTTACTTCCATTATATTGACATAAAACATATGATCTCATTCTATTATTTTTCCATTAATGTCCTTTTTGAAAAAGTAATTTGATATTAAATACCTATATTTAGTATTATTTTCAGAATTTTGATAAAATATTTTTTATATTAAGGTTTTTCAATCTCAGTTATTTATTTTAATGAGCTATTAATTTTTTTAGCCTGTGGGCTCTAGTTTGCCAACCAGCCTCTGAGTTAAAGGGTGTTCAGCAAAATTTGAACATTTTAAAAATAGTTAAGAAAATGTTACAACAATTTTCACTGTAGCTATATGATTTAATGAATAACAAAATGAAACCCAATATTATTATCTATAGATGTGTATGGAAAATTATGATCTATCTATTGTAACCTTTCATAAACTTGATGCTTAATTATCCCAACTACAAGTCAACGAGTCATTGTTGGCAAATGCAAGAAGACTTGTATGCAGATGAATTTCCATACCGTTAATATTATTATACAGTTTTCACCCTAGAATGGGAATCATGCTACTGATTTCTTTTCAGGTCTTACAAGGATAGGTATTTTGTTTTACTGTCCCATGGGTGGAAAAATTATATATGAACATTTTACAAAGTTTTCCAGAGACATAAGTGACTACAGAGAGGCTTTCCCATGAAGCCATGGAGTGGTCCAACCCTGACTCCATGAAAAGTCCTGAATCCATAACCTTCTCACCTGGATATATGGGGAAATGACCACTACATAAGATTCAACTCCAGCCTTAGCAATGGAAACTGTATCTTTCATCCTCAGAAATTTAAGGACTATTCCTAATTCAGAAACTGAGGAGATTCAGTGGTAAGCTTCTCTTTTGTTTCTGCTTTCATGCCAGAAGTACAAACTCAGCTACATGGTTATACTGGACTTTTACCCTTGCCCCAGAGGTTTGGTCTCAATATGTTGCCCTTCGAATTTGAGTGTGACCTCAAGTAACCCAGCCAGCTCCTGTTTCCTCTAGTGCTTCAGTCAGGATTGGAGTTGGCCTGTGAAGCACAGCTTTGACACCAAGTCACCACTGTCTATCTTGGACCTTTGGACACTGCATGCTGGTCTTGGGTCTCCAGAGTCTGGCCAACAACAGAATCTTTATTTCAGGGCTTTGCTAGTGCTTCGAAATCATGTTTCCCAAATGTCTGCTCATCATCTGGGGCCAGTAAATGAGTTTCTGTACTGAAAAAAAATTAAGAAAACTATATTGAAAAATTACTGTTTAATATATTTTACTTTTAGTTTCATCCTTCCCAATCTTGATGTTAAAATACCCTTTAATTTGTGGATTAATACTGGCATTAAGTGTTTAATATTTAAGTCTCCAGTTGAAAAAGCAAGCTGATAATATGTTTGCCTAAAGTTTTGAAATTTTACGACTTCATAAAAATCCCAAACATTGGAACAGAGGAAAGTCTGAACAACAAATAGCAATTACTTGTCTCTAGTCTGCCCAGATGCTCACAGCCTGTCCACTACCCTGGGTTGCCAATTATTCTGCTAATTGGCAAGATTTCACCTTGTTCTATAGCCTGAAGAATTTTCTGTCCCCAAGGATGGCTGTTTGGTGAGGTGTTATTTTCTGTATTTTATCAATCTAGATACTGATGACTACAGGGCTCAAGTGACAGGGCTACCTGCTCGATCAATGTCAAAATGGTGGCTAAAATGAATACTAGCAGTTCAGCAAGTGACTACAAATCAGAGTGACTGAATCTATTCATCACATCCAATTCTGTTATAGGAAATAGGCTTGATGAAAGGCAGTAACTTAATCCCCCAAAAACAATGTGCTGTATCCATCAAGCAAGACATCACCTTCATATTTTTCCTTTGGAAACAACTCAACTTCCATATAGAAACTTTCTAGATTTGTCTGAACAGCTCTTTGTGCTTTGCCTCCCTGTAGACTTGTGTTGATCTCATTTAGGCATTTAAGAGAGTACCATATTAGATTTTCATCCACCAAGTGTTAACAAGGTATGGAGGTTAACATGCATTTACACGCACATTTGCATTGTGCTCATTAGGCATGGTTTATTAACTATTATCATGATAAGTGTACTATCTAAGCTTACAGAGGTGTTTCAGTGTTATGTAGGCAACTGCAAACAGTTTTAACAGGCTCTATTTTGGAACCATCTCTCTGCTACATTTTCCCACTTATGCAAAGACATTATATAACAGGCATCATCTTAGATGTATATTATGCAACCAGGTCACTACTCAAGAACTGAAAATACCACAGAGATGAAAATGAATTTCAGAGTAAAAAATGCGTTAGGATGTGCCAACACTTCCAATTCCCCAAGTGCCTGTGCTTAATCACAATCAGCTCTGTAGTAGAAGACCGAAGGACAATTGCAGAAGTGTTGTTTATCTACTTGGAGAGGATTCATTACCTCCAACATTATTTGACATGAAAACAGATGTACCTCTGTCACTGCTTTGACCTCTCTAATAAGATGAAAAACTAGGCTGGTACAGTTATTGATCAGAGTGAAACCCATTCCACCGGAAATAGATGTACATGTACCGCAGTATAAATGAGGATTTAACATCTGTTCCCAGTAGATTGCCTATTAATCTGGAATCTAAAATGACACAATTAGCTGTTTGGCAGTACTACCTCTTATTGTAGGTATACAGATAAAATCACTTCTTGTATTGCTCAGGAGGCAATGTTTTATAAATATGGGTAACTGTATATGAAACTTGTAAATCAAATATCCCAAACTTGGTCGGCATTCTAAGTGTGTTGAATATTGAAAGTGTTTATCATTTTGCAATTAACTTGTCTTCTTTTCTAAAGGTAACAAGAAGCATTTGTGAATATTAGTGGTTACCAATAAGTATTTTATACTTATTCAGATGACCTTTCACTATTGTTAATAGTTATATAATATAATCTTACTAAAAGTGTTACATTAATAAAATGTCAAAATAAAACCTGCATGTAATGAGCTACAAACAGCATTTTGAATAAGTGTTTTAAACAAACACATGACTTTGTTTAAGTTAGCTAGAGGCAATTTTATAAACTCTGACAGTTCTAAATCTTTTCCAAGTTCTTGTATGGGTTTAGTTTTTCAAGACTCTTCAATACGAAAAAAAGTAAAAAGCAACTAATGAATATTTAGTACAAATTATATATAGAGATGACTAGGTAAGGACCATGGATCATTCAGTAACGAGTCTAATTCAATTCAGTTAAGGTGTGTACATGTCTGGGGGAAAGGACAGTGGGAAAGCAGGACAGAATGATGGGGTCTGAATATATTTCCATTTCTCCTGAGTTACTCTTTCCTGTCATAAAATAGAAATAAATTCATGTTTTAAAATTTGAGTTGGATGAATACCACACACACATATACCTCAGACTGTACTTTTTGTCCATTTAGTCAAACTTATAAAAGAGAAGAAGAATGTGCTTTCTGGGGCAAATAATTTGTACCAGGGATGCACAAATCAATAGATTTTTAAAAATGATCTCAATAGAACTTTTGTGCCAGCTCATATGATACAAATATTAGATGTGCCATACTGAAATTGCTTTTTTCCCATAGAGATTTACTGACAAATTCAAACCCTTAGACATTTTAAATGTAGAGTTTATGCAGTGATAAATATCATTAGCCATTCATCCATTTGTCTATGGATCTATGCCCTTTTATTAGATGTCATAAAGAGAAGAAAGTTCAATTTGTTCCTCTTAGCTTAATTGTTTTTTATACAAAAGAAATTAAAATTGAATTAAAAAATAATTAAAAAAATAATTTTTAAAAAATGGTAAAAAAGAATTTAAAAATAGAAATGAAAATTGACTAATTGAAATTCCATATGATGAAATTGTTTATAAAGTTTTAAATTAAAAAATGAATAAATTATAAAGACAATGCTCTCAGACTCAAAAGATCAGTGAAATCTGGACACAGTTGAACATTTAAGAACAACTTTTGGATGATTTCTTCATCAGTAACAATTATTCTACCTTTGAAAAATAGTCCATTAATTTGAAAGTATAACACCTATTACATAATGACTACAACAGTACAAATGGACTAAAGAGATGTCACCCCTGTGCAAGTGGAACATGCTCGTAGCACAGCCAATTTATTATCAATCTTAACTACTGAAATTCTTCTTACAGTTGCTTAACTATATAGTGTTTGCTAAAAATTTTAGGAGCTTCCCAGGTGGCTCAGCGGGTAAAGAATCTGCCTGCAATGCAGGAGAAACAGGTAGACGTGAGTTCAATCCCGGGGTCAGGAAGATACCCTTGAGAAGGAAATGGCAACCCACTCCAGTATTCTTGCCTGGAAAATCCCATGGACAGAGGAGCCTGGTGGGCTATATAGTCCATAGGGTCCCAAAGAGTCAGACATGACTGAAACAAGTTAGAGGTGGTAAAAAAGAACTGAATAGAAAGAATGCTAAAATATCCTTGGGTCCTTGTCTTTCAGATAAAGGCATAAGGGTCATAAACCAGATATAGTATCTTGATTTTATCAGGATTATTACCTACCACTTGTAATGATTAATATACCTATACCACATTAGTGGAGAAAAAAGCTTTCATTTATATTTCTCATTTGATCTTTAAACTGATCTTAATAGGTAGATAGGTAAATAAAGCTATTTCTCATCATCAATTAACAATAAGGAAAGTAAATTTAAGAGACTTGTCCAAGATCTTATGTTGAGCAGCAGGAGAGCAGAAACTCAACCACTAGGCTTCTGATTCCAAATACAGTGTCTTTCCCTATCACGCTAAGCTGCTAATACAGTCAATTCCCAAATTCAGCTTATCTGCCTTTCAGTTTATTAAATGACATTCAGACACTGCTCTCACTTCTGCCAGACCTTCATTTCAGTAACATTCTACCACTTTTAAATTCAAGGAGTAGTGTGAGAGAACCCGTGACATTTGTGACTATTAAGCAGAGAAAAGTCAGGTGCAAAGAAAAATTTCAGAATACTATTGTATTAATATTACAAGTCTAGGTTTTGAGCCAGGATACTATTAGAAAGCTGAAGTATTTGGAATTTATACATTTTCATAATTTTACAGAAACGCCTAGATTAATATTTAAAAATTTTTTCTCATCCCTTCCCCATCACCAGTTTTTTGGAAAAGCTATCTGTTGAAATCCTCTTTTGACTTTTCCTTAACCTCCACAGAAACTTTTTAAGCTCTTTTACTGCAATATCTCCCTCACAGAAGCTTTGTTAGTGATCAAATGCACTACCTGGACAGGCTAGCAGGATTGCTGATAATAGGCTGAAATTCAGGGAAAACATCCCCTGTGAGCATCATAAATACATTATATTCAATTTTATGTTCTCAGTGCCTAATAGACTGACAAGCATATAGTGAAATACTAGTGAATGTTTACTATTAATGAGTGAATACATAATAAGTCACAGAAATTGCATTGGCAAGAGTAACTGCCATAAAAATTACAAGATATTATAAAAGAATCCATAGTAATATCATAAGCAAAATTTGAATTGACCATTTTCTTTCACTTTTTTCTCCTGTGCATATCGCATGCACATGAGTCAATAAATTACAGATTTTTATCACAATAATTCTGACATTTTGAGAAGTTGTTTCTGTGACTATATCCCTAAACATAATTTTTTTATGTTTGCCTAATGGTACACTAAAAGGGTACAAGAATTTACCTCAACATTTCTCCATTAGATGCCATTTAGGCTGCTTCAATTATTTTGTAATTTTTAAAATGACTATCTGTTTACAAATATATCTCTTTAAAAAGCTTGGATTATTTCTTTAGGATAGATGGCTAAGAAAATAATTTAGAGTAGAAGGATATAAATAATTTTTAAGGAGAAAAATTTTTGCAAAATCTAGCTCAATTTAATTTTCATAAGTAGTACTTAAATACACCAATTTCTCTGTTCACTAGCTATTATCATCTTTATTATGTTAATGTGATGAAAAAATGTCAGCTTATTCAGTTAATTGACCTGTCTTTTATTCTTTTGAGTTTGAACATTTCTGTTGACTAATCAATGATCAATATTTTCTTTTATAATACAATGTCTTTCATTAACTTATTCAATAATATTTACTGAATGCTTATTCTCTATCAAACACTAGTTAACACTAAGAATTTAAAGTTGAAAGGAAAGTCCTTACTTTCCTTTGTTTGTAGTTTATTGCATACATAAAAGCCAAAGGGAGGCAAAAATTAATTGCTGGTGTTCATCTTCTTCTTTTTGTAATTTGTTATTAAGTAGTTTCCAGTATCTGACAAAATATAATCCAAGAACTTTCTTCTTGAAGTATAGATAAAAAAGTAGATAAAGCACACTGCAATTATAAAATGAGCAAAAAGCTGCTGAAATACAAAGCACAGGAATTTGATAATGCCAAATGAGCCACTTAGTAAAACAACATTGCCTATATATGATTTAAAAATTCAGATAATCTCTTCTCCTTTATAAAACTTCCAAGTCTTCTTTTGTGACATTTGATTAAAATAAATTATTTTTTCTGCACAATATTCTTTCTTTCCAAAATTCTTGACTATTATCACATCTGTTTAAAATGACAACCATCAGCATTCTATTCATTTTATTCAATGATCACTTTTAGGACATTGTCATTTGAAAAGTTAGGATAATTGTGTAACATATTTAAGCCCATGGATCAGTTTTGGAACCCATTGGAGCTAATACTTAACATTTGTGTCATTGTCTGTAATTTACAAAACACACTCAGAATAATAACATCTTGGAATCTGCAGCAAGACTTGGGAGAAGAGATGATGCGTCACAGTCCTCTTCCAGCAATACTGTTATGGAAAGAGCTGGAAGCCTCTAGCAAGACATATAACACTCAAACAACAGTTATCATAAGCTTTCTTTCCACCTATCTTCAGTCTTTTCTCTCTAAATATCTTTGGGCCTCATGATTACTCTTTCCTCTTCAATTAACATCTTTACTACAACTGACTAATTAGAAAATTTCTACCAATATCTAATGTCCCTAATGTCTCCCCATATTTTTCCTCATCTCTACCTTCCTTCATGCTCTGGGCAAACTCATTTCTGTTTGTTCCCATAGCATTTTGTAACTTCCCTTACACCATCACAAATGGTAATACTCATATATTTTTTGATTCTTCCTCTCCCTCCCTCCATCCATCCCCACTCCCCCTTCAACCTCACCTCTCCAAGAATTCAGCACCTAGGACCACTCCTGATGTGTGCTGGGTGCTTAAGTGACTGTCAGCAGCAAGTATGAATAACTGAATTGATTATACAAGTTTGGAGCACTGCAGGTTAGGGTAGGGACAGTTCATGTGAACCTGTCTGTAGTACTGTGTATGCTTAGTCGCTCGGTCATGTCTGCCTCTTTGAGACCCCATGGACTGTAGCCCGCCAGGCTCCTCTGTCCATGGGGATTCTCCAGGACAACCCACTTCATTTGGTTGCCATGCCCTCCTCCAGGGGATCTTCCCAGCCCAGGGATCAAACCCAGGTCCCCCACATTGCAGGCAGATTCTTTACTGACTGAGCCATCAAGAAAGCCCTACGTGTACAAATTCTGGGGAAGATAGGAAAAGAAAATGGAGTAGGCTCACCAATAAACTTAATTAGGATTCCATCTTTAGGAGTTTGTCTGAAAAGTCCTAAGAACTTAATTATCATTAAGTCCCTTTCATTTTATCTGAAATTCCATTGTGTTAACTTGTTCTACAGGACATTTAAACATACCTCATAATTTAAAACATTTTGTATGAATATAATAAACATAAAATATTTTATTCCCCTGAAAGTGAAAGTGAAGTTGCTCAGTCGTGTCCAACTCTTAGTGACCCCATGGACTGTAGCCTACCAGGTTCCTCTGTCCATGGGATTTTCCAGGCAAGAATACTGGAGTGGGTTGCCATTTCCTTCTCCAGGAGATCTTCCTGACCCAGGGATTGAAGCCAGGTCTCCCGCATTGTAGGCAGACGCTTTACCGTCTGAGCCACCAGGGAAGTCCTTTATTCTTCTATAAAAGGAAATTTAATTTTTATCACTACTTTTATTTTTTGATGAAGAAATAGTTGTTTACACTGCACTTACTTTTGTACAACAGAACATTTAAAAAGTGGAGGAATATTTTATAAAACTCTGGAAAATTTATCTTACCTTAGACTATAGATTATTACTATTAAAGGTAATAAAGTAAATCTATCTCATATATTTGTTCTATGGAGAAAAATTCTAACAAAAAGACAGGTCCACAATACCTTTTCAGAAATTCCAAGAATCTCATGTATTTTGGGCCTTAGTATGGCTTGGATTTCTGAAAGGTAAAATATTGATAATATTCAGTAACACTTAAGTCCTCAGTGGGGTCAGAAGCAGCACTCCATAATCAAATGCATTAATATTTGAGCAATGAATCATATATTCAAAATAAATAATATAAATAAACACTAAACAGACTTTATTTTCTTTAATTTTTTTCCTGACAAAGTTTACAGCTGCATGATCTATGGGGAAAATTTCGACTTTCAGGACTCGCTTAAATTTTATGACCATGGATAAGAGATTATAAAATTGAACTGTTTAAGCTTATATTATAGACTGTTTATGTGAAAGTTGAAACAAACAACAGTGAAACATAATTCCTAAGTTTATATACATCAAGCTTGCTGCTGCTGCTGCTAAGTCACTTCAGTCGTATCCGACTCTGTGCGACCCCATAGACGGCAGCCTACCAGGCTTCCCCGTCCCTGGGATTCTCCAGGCAAGAACACTGGAGTGGGTTGCCATTTCCTTCTCCAATGCATGAAAGTGAAAAGTGCAAGTGAAGTCGCTCAGTCGTGTCCGACTCTTAGCGACCCCATGGACTGCAGCCTGCGGCAGCCCACCAGGCTCCCCCGTCCCTGGGATTCTCCAGGCAAGAACACTGGAGTGGGTTGCCATTTCCTTCTCCAGTGCATGAAAGTGAAAAGTGAAAGTGAAGTCGCTCAGCCGTGTCCTACTCTTAGCGACCCCATGGACTGTAGCCCACCAGGCTCCTCCATCTATGGGATTTTCCAGGCAAGAATACTGGAGTGGAGTGCCATTGCCTTCTCCAAAGAAAATGCTAAATAAATGAATTAAAACATTATATCTAAAAAGAAAAATTAATAAAAACAAAAAAAAATAAGCAAAGGGTATAATCAGTAAAGATAAGAAATTAGATAATCTATAGGAAATAATCTGGGAAATACCTTTTTTCATGAACAGCAAAATTATTTACAAGCCTAGTTAAAAATAAAAGGAAGCAAATATACAAAATAAGGAAGAAAATGGATATAAACATACAGTGGGAATTGACTATGAGGTATTACTTTTCCAAGCTTTCTAAAAACATATTAGAAAATATAAATGAAAGGATAATTTTCTAGAAAAATACTAATGAAACTGACTACAGAAGAGATAGAAATTCAGACCAATTTTTATAAAAGAGAGAACAAAATCAAATAATTCCAATTCTCTCAAAATGTCAAACATTGAATTCTATAAAATACTTAAGGAAAAAACTTGATAGACTGTTTAAACCATTTCAAAGCATAAACAAAGGAAAACTTCCCAGTTCTTATAAAGGAACAGACATAGCTTTAATATATAAAACATTACAAAAAAGAATAAAGCTGGAGAATAATTTTAATTCTATCTATTAATGAAACAATGAAAACCTAAATAAAATACTAGGAAAAATAATACAATCAACTGAAGCTAATGTTACAAAAGTGAATTTGCTTCACCACAAGAGAAAAATCATAGAATCTTCTCCATTGACATGCAAAGGCATCTGAACATTTAAGGTGCATCCTTAATAACAAATAAACAGGTAATTTCTTAATATACCACAACAAATATTCAATGATCAATATTGAAAAAAGTTTCTTTAAAATGAGCTACCGGAGAAGAATGTCTATCATAACCTCATTTAAAATTGTGAGGGCTATACTGGTAGACTTTACTAGAAAAGATGACATGAAACTACATTTCCACTTCCAAACCAAGAAATATAATGAAAAATTGACCCTTGCTGTCTTGTGGAAGACACACTCTAGGATTATCCCCAATGAGTCATATCCTTGTATACTTTCCTTCACTCACTTGCAGGCTTGAGATATAATCTGCTTCTAGTCAAGAGAATATGACAAAGGTGAAGAGATTCTGTAGACAGAACAAAAGTCCCAAGTCAGCTGATTCAAAGCTAATCAAAAAGGATCCTGTCCTGACTGGGCCTGACTCTAAAAATCTGCCCTAGACATAGTTGCCATGTTCTAAGGGGCACAAGGAAATGCAGGTGGCTTCTGATAAGTGTGACAGGCCCCTGGGTAAGAGTTGACAAGAAAATGGAGACCTCAGACCTAGAGCCACAAGGAGCTTGAGTTCTGTTAACAGACACAAGAGCTTAGAAGAGGACTCCAAGGTCCAGGATGGAATTTAGTTCCACCAACACCCTGATTTCAGGCTTATGAGACCCTGACGAGAGGACCCAATTATGCTATGCCTGGACTTCTGACCTATGGAAACTGTAAGATAAGTGTGTGTGTGTGTTGTTTTAAGCCACTTAGTTTGTGGCCATTTAATACACATGTGAGAAACAAATAAACAGGAACTTCCATTAAATAGAGCTGGAAGACCAGAAAGGGGAGCTCTCATGCCCTGTGACAACAGCAGAGCCAACAGGAGGAAGACTGCTCTTCTTTCCTGGTAAGGACTCAGCCAAGGAAAAGTCTGAGGCTTTTTGTTTACTTCTGATAAAGCCTTAAAGTGAGCCTCAAAAAGGTTTTTACTGGTTTTTATTAATGTAACTGTTTCCCAAAACAAAATGCAAAATGATTTTAAGGAACACAACAAAAGTCAGCAATCAACAACAACAATAACAACAAAACCCACAACATCAACAACACAATATCTGGTATCCAGTAAAAGAAAATTACCAGGTAGGTGAAAGTAGAAAATGTAAAATATACTCCATAATTAGGAGGAAAAAAATCAGTAGAAGAAACCAACTATGAAATAACAGAGATGGTAGATCTGGCACACAGGCAGTATCTGGTATCCAGTAAAAGAAAATTACCAGGTAGATGAAAGAAGAAAACGTAAAATATACTCCATAATTAGGAGGAAAAAAATCAGTAGTAGAAACCAACTATGAAATAACAGAGATGGTAGATCTGGCACACAGGCAGGCAGACACTGAAACAGCTGTTGTACATATGCTGTGTTCGTTCAAGGAAGCAGAGGAAAACATGAGCACAATGAGTGAAATGAAAGATATTTTAAGACACAATGCAATCTCTATAAATAAAAAATACGATCTCGGAAATGAAAAATATACTGAATTAGGCAGTGCAGGAAAACGTATTAGTGAAATTGAAGAAATAGCAATTGTTTAACACTAAGTACATGAGGAACTTGTTTCCTGGTAAAAAATCCATGTAATTTTTCAGGTCTGACCACAGGCCATTATGGAGACAAGCTACATTGGGAAAACCGTCCTTCCCACACCACACTTGGGCATATTCATTTCTGAACAGAGTTGAGATCTAGGACTCAACTGGCTGGCCATGCTGTTTGCATATTTCCATTCCTAGTCCAGGTACTTTCATTCTTAGATATCTTTATCTGGGGCCTTGAGCAGAGACCTTCAAGTACTTCTGCTCAGCCCTCCTTTCAGGTCAGGGGAGAGACTGGGCCTTAAGGACAGAAGAAAACATTGAAGACATTTCACCCTCTACTCCAGTACCCAGTCCTTCTCCACCTCTAGCCCTTCCCCCTTGCCTTCTTTTCTACCCCAGTAAACACAAAATTGCCTAGGCCTTTACTTGTCTGTGTTGCGCAGGGAGGCGGGGGTGTAGGCCAACAGTGAGAAAACAAGTCTGCACTGATCCAATCCACTTTAACCTCCAAGAGGTGTATTCTACGGGAGATAATGAACAGAAGTGGAAACTTTCTCCGGTTTATCCTCTTGCTTACACCATCACAGTAAGTGTTGAAGGCTGAACTCTTATTTTGGGTTAGTTGCTTTCATGAGCTACTCAACACTTGTAGCTAAGATCAGCTCTCTTCTAGCTTAGCAGAGTTTCTAACAGCAGAGAAATAAAAAAGACTGAAAAATAATGAAAAATGTCTATGATCTATGAAAAAATATCATACAGTTTAACATCATATAATTGGCAATCCAGAAAAAGGAGTAGAGGGTGGTATGCAGGGAAAAAAAAAACTAAACTAAAAATACTAAACTAAAAATAATAGTCCAGATTTTCTAAATTTTGAAGAAAATTATAAACCCACAGATCCAAAAAGTTTGAGTCCCAAAAAATTTTGTAAAGGAAGATATAATTTATCATTTGTAAATAATATGATTTTATACTTAAACATTTGATGAAAATGTATTTTAACAACATAACCCAGTAACATGTTACACAATTAAAAATTAATAGCCATATATTTGGAAGAAAAAATTTTTTACAGTAATAAAAATAATAACTAAAGTATCTAGAAATAATACTTGTAAGATTTTGCAAAACCTAACTTCTGAAAGTGAGGAAATAAATATTGATTTATTTTAAATATATACCTTATTATTCTACAGAATATTCTTGAATCAGTTCAGTTCAGTTCAGTCACTCAGTCGTGTCCGACTCTTCGCGACCCCATGAATCTCAGCACGCCAGGCCTCCCTGTCCATCACCAACTCCCGGAGTTCACTCAGACCCCGGAGTTCACTCAGACTCACGTCCATCAAGTCAGTGATGCCATCCAGCTATCTCATCCTCTGTCATCCCCTTCTCCTCCTGCCTCCAATCCCTCCCAACATCAGAGTCTTCCAATGAGTCAACTCTTCGCATGAGGTGGCCAAACTACTGGAGTTTCAGCTTCAGCATCATTTCCTCCAAAGAAATCCCAGGGCTGATCTCCTTCAGAATGGACTGGTTGGATCTCCTTGCAGTCCAAGGGACTCTCAAGAGTTTTCTCCAACACCACAGTTCAAAAGCATCAATTCTTCAGCGCTCAGCCTTCTTCACAGTCCAACTCTCACATCCACACATGACCACAGGAAAAACCATAGCCTTGACTAGATGGACCTTTGTGGACAAAGTAATGTCTCTGCTTTTGAATATGCTATCTAGGTTGGTCATAACTTTTCTTCCAAGGAGTAAGAGTCTTTTAATTTCGTGGCTGCAGTCACCATCTGCAGTGATTTTGGAGCCCCCCAAAATAAATTCTGACACTGTTTCCACTGTTTCCCCATCTATCTCCCATGAAGTGATGGGACCAGATGCCATGATCTTCGTTTTATGAATGTTGAGCTTTAAGCCAATTTTTTCACTCTCCTCTTTCACTTTCATCAAGAGGGTTTTGAGTTCCTCTTCACTTTCTGCCATAAGGGTGGTGTCATCTGCATGTTTGAGGTTATTGATATTTCTCCCGGAAATCTTGATTCCAGCTTGTGCTTCTTCCAGTCCAGCGTTTCTCATGATGTCCTCTGCATAGAAGTTAAATAAGCAGGGTGACAATATACAGCCTTGATGTACTCCTTTACCTATTTGGAACCAGTCTGTTGTTCCATGTCCAGTTCTAACTGTTGCTTCCTGACCTGCATACAGGTTTCTCAAGAGGCAGGTCAGGTGGTCTGGTATTCCCATCTCTTTCAGAATTTCCCACAGTTTATTGTGATCCACACAGTCAAAGGCTTTGGCATAGTCAAGAAAGCAGAAATAGATGCTTTTCTGGAACTCTCTTGCTTTTTCCATGATCCAGCAGATGTTGGCAATTTGATCTCTGGTTCCTCTGCCTTTTCTAAAACCAGCTTGAACATCAGGAAGTTCACGGTTCACGTATTGCTGAAGCCTGGCTTGAAGAATTTTGAGCATTACTTTACTAGCATGTGAGATGAGTGCAATTTTCTCTAAATGAATTTCAATGAAATACCAAAATAATTTTTAGTTGATAAGAGAAGATCACTAAATTTCATAAAAGATATGGAACACATGGGAAAAAACTAAGACTAGTTCTATTATTGCATAAAGCCATATGAACTAAAAAACAATTTCATATTGAGGCATAAACATAGTCAGAAATGGAGATTTTAAAAAAATAGACATAAATAATTAGTATGTGGCAAATAAGGCATTTCCAATCAGTGGAGTAAATATTGATCAATAAATGGTCTCAAGGAAGTGTATAAAGTCTTAAAGGTTAAGGGGAATGGCTATAAAACAAGCTGTTTTTTTTTTTTGGCTTTTTTCCATGTTCCTTTTGCCTGTGAGAATTCCAGAAGAGTCAAAGATTTAACTGGGAAAAAATATCTTCTAAAATTATTTAAAGATTAAAAAATAATCATGAGCATGAAGGTCTTTCTAAACATGACTCCGAATGTTAGACTATTAAAGAATGAATTTGATCACCTAAAATTCTTAATGTATGTATAAAATGAATATTATAAACATAAAACATGCCTCTATGTGTTTTGTAAAAAGCATGTATTTCACAAAAAGAATGATAGAGTTTTACAATGTATTAAAAAGTTCAAACATCAATAAAACTACTAGTAAACAATGGGAAATAAAGTACATAAATAGGCACCATATTCCTTAAATTTATACATATATCGGTATATATATCACCATATGCCTTAAATTTTTAAAAATATCTTTAAAAACTCTGTAAATTAGGAAATTTCAGATTAACAAAATTATTCAACATTAAGCAGCACAATGGCTGAGAGTCATTCTTATAATTTATTTTCTAAGTACAATAGAATTTTGTTTTTTGACAACTGAGTAATTATAGGTTTAAAAATGAGTTATTTGGAAAGCCCACTACACATGTGATTTATAATCTGAAATTTTAGTTTGAATCAATTAACTTATTTATACTGAGCCTAGCTATCTGCACAGGATTTACAACTTTTATTTTGATTCATTGGTTCCTAATTTATTTAGCTTACTTAGTAACTTAATAGTGGGATAAAACTACATGAAATGTGTGTGTGTGTGTGTGTTTGTATAAGCTATTGCCAGTGATACAGAAGAAATCTAAGAAGCTACACCTGGGCAATTTGAATTTTAAAAATCAAGAAGAGGAATTTCTTTAGTTTTACTCCCTAAACAAACAGCATGTGAAAGGACAGAACGACCTGACCATTTTCCCCTGACTCCACATAAGGCCTTGGCTGAGAACTTTTCCATGTCCTTACGCTACACATAGCATCGTCTACTCAGATTTGGGGGATTCACGAACGTTTTGAGTTCATCTTTAACACTTAATTGTTTGTCCCTCCTGTATCAGGCACTGTTTCACTTCTTGGTTCTCTGAAGTTAACAAAACAAAACCTGTTTTGTTTTGTTCAGTGCTTTGTTCAGCTGCCTGTAGCGTGAATGCTTGTGAGGAAAGCACCAGGCTTTTCTTTACATAGTTTGAGAATCATCTGATGGAAGCAACAGAGTATCTCTCTGGAATCAATTGTCTACAAGTTTAGATGGTCCATGAAAATACCAGTGCAGAAAGATCATCAAACATATAAGTAAAAGACTTGCTATCTTAAGGCGCTCTTTTATACACAACAATTTAGCAAGAACAAATTCGGAATGACCCAGTGCTGCCATAGCCACAGCAGTGAGCTGCACATACCAACCACCACTACGGCACTGGGATGACTTCAGCCCTAGCAATGTGAAGAATGTAGCTGCGCAAAGTAAAATTATTTGATGCATGACAATAACATTACTGAGCATTTATGTACTGAGTAAAAATAAAAACAAGTTTATGAATAAAGATACTCATGGTAGCATTACTTATGCTATTTTTTTAAAAGCTGGAAATAATCTAAGGAGATGAGTCCATAATCATAGAATCTCAATATAATGTAACACTGTATAAGCCTCTTAACATGGAAACATTTATTTTGAAATATTAAAAAAACAAAAGCATACATAATGGTATTGACCACAGCTCATTAAAAAACTGAGGCATCTCCAGGATCAAAACATGTACTTAGCTTTACTCTCAGAAGGAAAGGAAAGTGAAGTCGCTCAGTCGTGTCCAACTCTGTGCGACCCCATGGACTGTAGCCCTACCAGGTTCCTCCATCCATGGGATTTTCCAGGCAAGAATACTGGAGTGGGGTGCCATTTTCTTCTTCAGGAGATCTTCTTGACCCAGGAATTGAACCCGGGTCTCCCGCATTGTAGGCAGACGCTTTACTCTTAGAGCATATCTTCAATATATATGGCACCTCAATATATACGAGTTGGTGTATTATTATGAAGAAAAATGTCTTAAAAATTGGATACAGATTAGACAGAAAGATACAGTCAACTTATTTTGTCTCCATTTTATTGCTGTGATTTAGTGCTTTGGAGAGGTACTACTGTTGAAGGTCTACCTTAGGGATGAAATACACTTCACTTACTTTTTACAGCTGTAAGAAGTAGACTGTAAGCTTCACAGACTGCTGATGATGTAATTCCATCTTCACCTGCATACCAGTTTAAGTGTGCCAAGTAGCAAAAACAGTCTATACAGGTCACCTGAAGTAACATTGTTACTGAACACGAAAACTGAAATCTGTATTCAGATCATTTGGATCCAAATATATGTTTTACCAAATAAATGGTTTTTCACAAGGAATCCTCAGGTTTTCCTTAAAAGGCAAACAGCTAATGCGTTTATCATTAATTCATTGGGAAAATTTGGTTTAAACAAATTTTAAACTGAACTTTTACTTCATATATTACAATATACCTGTGCCAGGAAGTAGTTTGAATTACTCCAAATCATGCGACTGATCATTTTTCTGTTCAAGCTCAACAAGTTTATTAATAATTTCTTCTTAATAGTGTGTTTGCTCTTAGGGAACAAATAATGACAAGAATTCTGTGCTACTCCTTCAACAGGTATCCTCAGGGCTGAGTCTGTGATTTACATTTTAGTCTTTATTCTCTGGCCTCTCAAATATAATTTGGTCCTCAGAAGAAAAATTCTTCCTGTTCCTCATGGGCCAGTGTCTCATAAAACCCCGTATGAGAGGAAATCTGTGACCCACCATGGTCTGGCGTTAGATCAACCTGAACACACCTAACAGCTACTCTTTCACCTTCATCCTCACCAGAGCAGGGCTGCCAGGGCAGCCACAGAGTCTCCCATAAGTGAGGCAGCAGAGGAATCCAGATCCGACTTTTCAGTTGAAAAATATGTGCCTCAGCCTCTTAGCTGCTTAGTTACAGAGGCACAGATGCCACCCTGAAAGCTTAACAGAAGGTGGGAAACTTTATTTTAAAGCTTCATCTGTGCAGGAAAACAAAGAAAGACACAACCCTTAGTTTATTAAGTTTGTTTATTAAACTAAGCAGAGTGGCAAAGGGCTGAGTTAAAAATCCTCCTAGAAGTTTTTTTTTTTTTTTTTTTTAAATTTTTTAAATTTTATTTTATTTTTAAACTTTACATAATTGTATTAGTTTTGCCAAATATCAAAATGAATCCGCCACAGGTACACATGTGTTCCCCATCCTGAACCCTCCTCCCTCCTCCCTCCCCATTCCATCCCTCTGGGTCATCCCAGTGCACCAGCCCCAAGCATCCAGTATCATGCATCGAACCTGGACTGGCAACTCATTTCATACATGATATTTTACATGTTTCAATGCCATTCTCCCAAATCTTCCCACCCTCTCCCTCTCCCACAGAGTCCATAAGACTGTTCTATACATCAGTGTCTCTTTTGCTGTCTCGTACACAGGGTTATTGTTACCATCTTTCTAAATTCCATATATATGCGTTAGTATACTGTATTGGTGTTTTTCTTTCTGGCTTACTTCACTCTGTAGAAGTTTGCATTGTATTCTATTCACCAATTTTTATAGGTTGTTCATTAAATGGACATGTTGTTCAGTTGCTAAGTCGTGTCGGACTCTTCTGCAACCCCACGGACTGCAGCCCACCAGGTTCCTCCTTCATGGGGTTCCCCAGGCAACAATACTGGAGTGGTTGCATTTCCTTCTCCAAAAGGAGCATGGACTCACAGATTTAGGAAAGATGGTCTCCATTTAACTTATTAGGTCTGAATTACCAATGTAATAATATTTTATTACCTATATTCTAGTAGGATAAATTCAATTTTTCTTATTTAACTACCTGTACCTCCACTATATATATATATATATATATATATATGTATGTATATATATGTGAGTGTGTGTATATATATATATATCAGCCATTGAATTATAGTCAAAAGGCTTGTACAAACATTTTTTCACTGCTCTTTTGAAAATTATTAAATGGGTAAGTAAACTATATAGTAAATATTTGCTTTTGATATAAAACGGTATGATGTTTATGCCTAATGATTATGAATTTTAACTTTTAGTGTAAACTTCACAATATTCTGCCTATATCAACATTCTTGTGTTTGACATTTTAGCAATGATGTGTATGGAATGAGTAATTGGGGGAGAAGGGCATCTGCCTGGCCAGATGCATCAGATAAGCTCATTCTGGCCATAAACAAATAGAATACAATTTCACAACTGGATCATCTCACCTTTTAACTAGCTATGAGATCTCTAGAGTAATAATGTACAGGCTAGCATATTTATTCCATGTATTTTATTGAGCATCTGCTCTATGGTAGATACTGAGTAAGATATCAAGATTTTGAAAGACCACATTCCTTTCCCAATGAAGCCAAGAGAGTCTAGTGAGTGGGCCTAAGAAAATCTGCCAAATAATCCTGAAAATACAGTCACATTGGCAATGTGATAGAACTAGGTACAGCTTCCCAGAGGATTATAGTAAACAGTCTTTCATTGCTTCAGATAAGTTAGGAACTTACCATCCCCCCATATCTATGATATTTGTTTCTGGATAATGAATAGAGATGCTTCCATGTGACCTAAGGAGGAGACAGGTATTTCACAGAGGACACAATTTATGCAAAAGCAAAGAGTCAAGAAGAGCCACATGTGGTCTGAATGTTCACAGTGGCCTGAGTGCAGAGTCCCTCTGTGGGTATGATGAGAGGTGAGGTTCTTTCACAAAAGGTTAACTACTTATACTGTCTTACTCATCATATCAAAGAAATTAAATTCATCTTGCAGAGGAATCTACAAGTTTGGAGAATGAATGAACAGACCCCTTTTTGAAATGTGTTCAGAAGACTGGAGAAAGAGTATGAGAGTGGGACTGACTCAGGAAATGAACTAAGAGTTAATACTGGTCAGGATTCCAACAAATGGCACACTCAACCTAGGATAAACCAGAAAGGGTGTGCACATGGGATAATTTCAAAGGCATGGGCAGAACATAGGGGCATCAAGAAGGATGATGCATGAAACAAGCACTTTGAGCAGAAGGATGAGGAGAATGAAAGGTTATAGGAACCTGGGCAAAGAGTTATGCAAAGTGGCTGGTTTGAAAAGGAGCAGTGACCTGTTGTCACAACATGGGCATCCTTAAAGACATGGAAGGAACCAGGAGATTCGATACCCCCAATCTCATTCTTCCCCAACTCTAATCTCCTACTAATGCTTTCTATAGCCAAACCCTGAAACTATGGGCATAGCCTCCCTGGGCACAAGGCCAGCAGAGAAGGCAAGGAAGTGGATCTTTGGAGGATAAATGAACAATATCCAATATTGTAGTGATATTAATTTAAGAACATAAGCAAAAGTCCTGGGAATAAAGAAGATGGTAGCATTTGAAAAATATATAAAAAGCATAGTAACCAGGATGTGACCTAATGGTACCAAACGAAGACAAATACTAGTCAAATATGACTCTACGACTTCTAGTTTGGGTACCTGAGGAGATGTAAGTGATGGTGTTAGTGATGTATTTCCACACACCTCATCACCCCTGCTGATTTGGACTATTTTCACTCCTAATTCTAGACTGTTACTCTCCCATCTTCTTTAGGCTCATCTTCTTTTAAAGTTCATACTAGTAATCCAACTATAACTCTTCTTGTTCTATAATCTAGTAATGCTAATGACCTCCCAGTCACTTCTATGGGTCACTGAACTCTGAGTTCTAGCCTGCACTTAAATCTGCATGGATTAGACTCATCAACAGCTAAATTTAATATCAGCTATTACATATCTGGGTGATACCTGGATCATGGCGTCATCCTGTACTTTTGTAGTTTAGAAAAACTCTTAATTATATCCTCTTAATTACATCTAAAAAATATTATGCAGAGCTAACTGACAAGCTCTTCCAGTCCTTTCCTTGTATATGTCTTACGTATTTGTCTAAATACATTAATTAAACTATGTACATGATACATTGGTATCTCAGAGGAAAGAGTTTTTTTTTTTTTTTTTTTTTTTTGCTTATTAAGGTTAGGTTTCACAAAGAATCTCAATGTAATACATAACTCAAACACTGAAAGTTACAAGTCTGTTAGTTTCACAAAAAGCAAAAGGGTCTTCTATGAAGAGAATATTATGATCAATCATATAAATGTATAAATACTATTTATAGTAGGAATTGGAAATAGTTCATTGCTAGATAGGATGATAAAGTGAGAGGTGACAGAATCTTAAGGTAGAAACAGTGAGCAAATTTTATATTAGGTAAATATTACTTTACAAGGGCTACTAGAATAGTATATCAGGAAAAGTAATTTATATTATCAATTGAATGAATTCAATAATAGATTTTTAATAAGATCTGTAATTTCCATTAATATACAGAGAGGTGTATATAATAGTAGCATATAGGAACATTATCTTATGTACTGTAATTTTTCAGCTCACAGGCTGGGTGGTTTAAAAACTGAAATTTATTTTCTCAAAGTTTTGGAAACTTGAAAGTCCAAGAAAAAGGTTTTGGCAGGATTTGGCTCCTGGTGAGAGTCCTCTTCCTGGCTCGTAAATAGATAAACTTTAGGTGGCTTTTCCTCTGAGCATGAACAAAGACAGCAAGAGCCAACTCTCTAGTGTCTCTTCTTATAAGGACACTAATCCACTGGGATCAGGGTCCCAGCTTTATTATCCTATTCAACCTTAATTATTTACATGAAGTCACATTGGAGGTTAGGGCTTCAATGTTTGGATTTAGGAGGAACACAAACATTCAGTCCAGGACCTTTCACTCCAACCCCCAAATTCAAATCCATATTTTTTGCTCTCAAGCAAAAAACATTCATTCCATCCCAACAGCCTTAAACATCTTATTCCTGCATCAACTCTAAAATCTAAGGTCCAAAGTGTCATCTAAATATCATCTATATCCATTAGGATGAGAGTCCCAATATGATTTAACTTGAGGTGAATTGCCTTTCAGCTGTGAACCGGTAAAGACCAGGCAAGTTGTATGCTTCCAAGATACAATGACAGAACAGACAGGCATATGGTGGACATTCTCATTCCAAAAGGGAAAACTTAGGGAAAAAATGGGGTGATAGATCCCAATCAAGTTGAAAACCTAGCTAAGGTGAATTCCATTAGATCTTAAGGCACCAGAATATTCTTCTGGCTTGATGTTCTGCTCTCCAGACCCACTGCAGGGGCCACATCTCCCCTTTGGCTGTAGAGCAGCTCTGCCCTGGTAACACTGGGCCAACTCCTTCCCCTGAGGCACTCAGTATAGCCCCACTACTTGAAATGAAGGACCCAGCCTTGTCCCCAAGACATGGAGGAAGTGGTGGGGGCAGTAGCCCTAAGATCTCTTAGTTCCCTTTGTATCATTCTTTTTCTTGAAGGATAAAGCATGTTTAAAGCTGAAGAGCTCTATGGTCTCATCCAGTAGACTCAGTCTACAGTCTTTCCTTTGAGTATACACAGAGAATGTGAGCTCTGATGTGTTTTTAAAAGGACACTGATCCTATCAGATCAGGCCCTACCTTTATGACCTCATTTATCTTCATTTTCTCACTCTAAATACAGCCAGACTGCAGGTGGGGGCTTCAATATTTGAATTTGGTGGATACACAACCAGTCCATATGTCTTTCTATATCTAACCTATTGAAACAGTGAAGACAATTATTCTACAAAAATAATCAGCCACTTAATCGGATACATCAGCCAATTCTGTCAAATACTAAACCTGACTGTCAGGTTTACTAAATAGAAAGTTTACTTTTTATTGTTTATGATCAAAGCATATAGAGTTGATTTTCAAATTTCTTACATTCTTTTTTGCACAGTTGAATTCTAAATGCTTTTGTTATTTTAGTCAAAAAATTTCCTTAGCAGATGTCCACAACAGATTGTGTAAAATGAGACCACTGATAAGTGGATGCTATTGAGCAGAGGAGTGCTGCTCTTCCTAAAGAATTTGCCAGACCAGGCGGCCGCTGAATGAGTCCATTATGAACAGTTTAAACATCTAAAGTGCTGAGCAATGCTAACAGCCCTAAAACTTATAGCATATAGTCTTATAAATAACTAGAGTTTTATAAAATGCAAGAATAGTTTTCATTTCTCTCTTTGTACCAGAATCACTGAATTTCAAATCAGACACATAGCATCACTACTACATTATCCTCATCTCATAGATTTAACTATGGAGTGCTGTGGGTTATTCTTCTTGTATTTCTCACTATAAATTCACAGAACTTACTTGAATGAAAAATGTGTTGTCTACTATAGTCTAGTCATTCTGTCTTGCAAGCCAAGCATAGCATTTAATGCCAAATGCGGAACTCTGATTGGAGCTCAGTGTAGCTTCAACATCAGCTTCTAGTTTATCCAGACAAAGCTAGTTTCACCCAATGTGTCATTTTTATATTAAATGAACCATTTCACCATTAAGTGCTAAAGGAAAATGAACTTGCTTTTATTCCTTTGTGAATGAATTTATGCTCTCCATGATGCATTTAAAAAGTGTTTAGAAAAATTGAGGGGGTTTAGGACCAAGATACTCACTTTCAGAGAATATTCTAATGTGTCATTGTAGAGAATAATTTCTTACATTTTAGTTTTTTTCCTATTTTTGTTTGTCTAGTACAGTAACTTCCTGAAATTGACCATAAAACATCAAGGTGGCTTTTTTTTTTTTAAATCAAATTAGAATAACTTAGCACCATTTCTCCTTTCAGGAGATAAATGTTGTATCACACAGTCTCTCCCCTGGTGGAGATTCTGGAGTTCAGAAGTGTGGGTTAGTGATTAATGATCATCCAGGAAGTACTTCTAATCACTGCTAATGAGGCCTCCATGCCTCTTTCGGAGTACCTCAATCACGGCACTGTCAACTGTGCACTTGTCTCCACCACTAAATAAAGCTCTTCAGGGCAGGAACATGTCTTACACATCTTTACATTCCTAGGTAGGGCCTAGGGTATTTATCGGTACATAGTGAAGAGCAAACATATTTAATTTTAAGAACGAATATTTAAAACTGTTCAACAACACTTTCTTCCAAGTTAAACAGACCTACATTTGAGGAACCACCACCACTGGATAGCTGTGTGATCCTAGGCAAATGTAGGCAACATCTTTGTTTTCATTTCTACCATGATTCCCCTTCTTTCTGTTGTGGAACCCTAGGTTTTTCCCTCCTATGGGAGAAAGAAGATATTCAGCAGATGGTCTGACACCACCCCTAGTGGGAAAGATGGTCACATGACCCAGGCTAACTAACCTGTGCTGCTGCTGCTAAGTGGCTTCAGTTGTGTCCAACTCTGTGAGACCCCATAGACAGCAGCCCATCAGGCTCCACCATCCCTGGGATTCTCCAGGCAAGAACACTGGAGAGTGGGTTGCCATTTCCTTCTCCAATGCATGAAAGTGAAAAGTGAAAGTGAAGTCGCTCAGTCATGTCCGACTCTTAGCGACCCCATGGACTGCAGCCTACCAGGCTCCTCTGTCCATGGGATTTTCCAGGCAAGAGTACTGGAGTGGGGTGCCATTGCCTTGTCTCCAAAACAGATGCACCATCCAGAATTTTCCAGTTAAGCCTGGGGCTTCTTAAAGCTATGGTGGAAGAGAGAGCCTCTTGTCAAAAGACAAAACTAAAACAATTCAGTAACAAGATTGCTGTCCTTTATTCCAGGGAAAACGATCCATAGATTGGGAGTACAATGCCTCACAAGTCAGAGAATTCTGTTCCCAAGGGATCTGGGGCAAGAGTGAATGTTACAGAGAGTTAAAAGAGGCAACATTGAAACAGGCAAGGCATAGCTTGGCCAGGAGTTTGGGGATCTTCTTCTGAGGCTACCAGGTCCTGTTTTCTATATCAAGGGAAACTAAGCTAAATTGGAAGATTGTGTTTGGTGTATGTTAGGATTCCTTGACCATTGTTTTCCATGAGTACAGGCTGACACTGGTTTAGAGTTGTGATATGGACCAGGCCACTAGGGTACCCTCCATCTTGTGGGTCACAAGAACCAACTTGATCATTCTTTTCAGCTAGGAGTTAGCAGAAAGGGTGAGGCAGAGACAGGGTACACAGCTGTCCTCCCAAAGTAATGATATAGAAATAACACAGGTCTTGACACCATTATTTGAACACCATTATTTGAACTCCATGAATACAGACCTTGCCTGGATCTATGTCTAGAACTTTCAGCTATGCAAGTCAGTAAAATCCATTTTTTAAAAAAGCACTAGATCTGACATTTATAACTGAAAATATCCTAATTCATCAAGTTTTTTAAACTCTTGAAGATATAGTGTCCACATGTATAAAAGGGGGATAATACAAAATTTACAGTTGGAGTAAGAAATCTTAATAATACAATATAAAATTATACACTATATATTCATAAACATAATAGTCAATACTTTTAGAGCTCTGTTTTCCAGGTGTGTCTGAAATGCTTTACACATATTAACACATTAATCTACTTGACAATTCTTTGAGTTAGGTATTTTGCAGATGAAGAAATTAAGGCACAGAATTTAAAGAACTTATTTACAGCCCTAGAGCTCTTAAATGGTAAAGGTGGGGATTCAAGCCTTAAAGTCTGGTTCCAGAGTCTATGCTGTTAATCACTGTGCTACATTGTCCCTGGACAACATTTATAAAGCCCAGTGCTTTTCACAAAGTAAGGATTTCACAGGCTTATTATCATTGCTCTATTTTGTAGGTGTCCAGTGAATACTTCATTTCTGCAGCCACTGTTGCACGTTCCCACAGCTGATGTTACTTTAAAGCAATGCTTCTTAGTTGGAGCTTGGCATCCAAATCACTTGCAAGGCTTGTTGAAGCTCTGACTGCAGGACCTACCTGGAGAGCTTCTGATTTCAAGTAATTAGCAGTTTTAATCAATGTTATGTGTTGCAGCGGCAGCTGATCCACCCACCACCACCTATATTCTCTGAGAACACTGCTGCAAAGTTGCCTTGCAGACTTTCGTGTTGATTGTTTCAAGGAAGAGGAGGGATTCGGGGAGATAGTTCATCTCATAACTAAGCAGAACACATTTTAGTACTTCTATGACTTGAAGGATTTAAGCAGGTTCCTAAAGTCTCCTAAATAACTGAATTCCAAACATTTCACAGGGAGCTGCAGCAAACATGTGTGTATAAAATACCAAACGTGAGGTCAGAGTTCATGCAATAAAAGAAGCAATATTATTCAATAGCAATTAAGGGTTTTAGGGGCATTTTTGTTTGCAGAACAGGACTCCAATTCTTAAAAAAAAAAAAGAAAAGACTTACTTATTTTTTTTCCCACTAGGATATTCCTCTGGAAACCGTATAACTCACATGACTCATATAATCTAGATAAGGATGTCTTAAAAACACATTCCATACCCTAGGAAATTCTCATTGCAAATTTCAATAAATTTATCAGAACTTAACATCTGCATTTTATTTCATGTCTGTGCTTTCTGAATCCCTCAGTTCCACTTTATATACTCCAGTTTCATTTTGGCTTTAATCCAAATGTGAGACTCAGTCTGTTTTCCTTAGATTGACCAAAACCAAACAGAAACAGTCACTCAAATGTATGTATGGACCTGAGCAAAGACTAAAAGAGAAAACTTTGCTTTTTAACCAAAGAATTTGTTTACCAGTTTCTCACTATCAGACTCTCTTCACCACGACAAAATCGAAGTTTCCACTCTCATTACTTGTGTGTGTTAGTCTCTCAGTCATGTCCCAAGGACCCCAAGGACAGTAACCCTCAGCCAGACCCCTCTGTCCATGGAATTCTCCAGGCAAGAATATTGGATGGTGTTGCCATTTCCTTATCCAGGGGATCTTCCTGGCCCACAGATCGAACCTAGGTCTCCCGCATTGCAGGAAGATTCTTAACCATGTGAGCCACCAGGAAAGCCGGCTCTCATTACTTAAACAATTTCTATTTTCTTTTCTCCTGTTCTGAGACAGAAGCAGGCAAATTAAGAGAATGAAAAAGGATGAAGGAGGTGAAATAATGGCAAATTCTCATTCTCTTATGCAGCTTTTTGGTACGACACTAAAACTTCTTTAACGGGAACTTCAACTTGAATTCCCAAATAATGGGTATTACTAATGGCACATCAGCTTAAATTCACACAAAGATACAAATGACTACATCTGTATGCCCAGACTTTACAGCACTATAAACAGAAAAAAAATCTAGCCACATAAATAGCCCCAAATTCCTCTTTTAACACCAAGCTGCACAGTAGGACCTCCCATTCTATGAACTGCACAGTTTTGCAATGATTCACGAGACTTCCCAAAATTGAAAATAATGTACACGCCGAGAAAGAGCACCTTTTGAGAACTCTCACTTTTTTCCAACATTGCTGTCCCATACTTCTCTCAAATATTCAGTTCTCCTATTCTCGTAACATAAGGGAAGTAAAGGGAGTTCATGTAGAAGGTAGGTTCGCCTCTCATTAAACACTAAGCCAACTGTTATCACCTGAGCACCAAAGTAACAATGCTGTTCTCAGAAAGCCTCATGAAAACAACGACCATATATTCTGCTCTAATACTTCTTTTTTGTTTAAATTTATTTATTTTTAATTGGAGGATAATTGCTTTATAGTATTATATTGGTTTGTGCCATGGATAGGCTGGGAGGTGGAAAGGAAGTTCAAAAGGGAGGGGAAATACCTGTACCTACAACGTATTCATGTTGATATATGCCCTAATACTTTATCTTACAGAGTGATTCCCAATGGGAACAGAGAAGAATTAAGACACATTACTCTAGGAAACTGCAAGCTGTACACACCCATCATCGCCTTACTCTGAGTAACAGAGAAGCCTCTGTGGGCAGCGTCACAGTCCTCAGGAGTGCACGAGTGGTAAAAACCAGCAACACTAGACTCCTTGCAGGACAGTGTTTCTCACACATGTCTATAGAGTAAATTTACCTGAAGAGCTTTTAAAAAATACGAATGCCCTGAGAACAAGATCAATTAAATTAGAGTACCTGAAGTGGAAGTGGGCCTGAGATTTTGTTGTTTGGCTTTTAAAATGTCTCTTAGCATCTGCATTCATTATATCAGGATGCTATCACAAAACACCACAGTCAAAGTAGCTTAAACAACAAAGCTTTCTTACCATTCAGGAGGTTGAGAAGTACCAGATAAACCTGCTAGCAAGGCAAGTTTCCTTCAGAGGCCTCACTTCTCAACTTGTGAGTCGTTGCCATCTTGCTTTGTGCACACGTGCCCTCTCTGCACATGGCAGGTAGGGAGAAAGGGCTCAGGTATCTTTTCATGAGGGTGTGCCTGCGCGTGTGCTCAGTTGCTGAGTCACGTCTGACTCTTTTGCGATCCGATGGGCTGTAGCCCACCAGGCTCCTCTGTTCATGGAATTTTTCGGGCAAGAATACTGGAGAACAATGGAGTCTCCTGCACTGGCAGGTAGACTCTTTACCACTGAGCCTCCAGGGAAGCCCTTTCATGAGCACAGCTATCCAATTATGAGGGACCTGCCGTGGGACTTCATCTAACCCTAATTACCTTGCAAAGACTCAGCTCTGAATACCATCACATTTGGGAGATAGAGCTTCAACATATGAATTTGGAAGGAAAACACACATTCAGGTCGTCACAGCTTCCCAGGTGATTCCAGTATGCTGCTAGAATAAAAAGACTCTTGTAGGGATGTCAAGCCTACTATTGAATTGTTGCTGCTGCTGCTAAGTCGCTTCAGTCGTGTCTGACTCTGTGCGATCCCATAGACTGCAGTCCACCAGGCTCCCCCGTCCCTGGGATTCTCCAGGCAAGAACACTGGAGTGGGTTGCCATTTCCTTCTCCAATGCATGAAAGTGAAAAGTGAAAGTGAAGTTGCTCAGTCGTGTCTGACTCTTCATGTTAGTGTTTTTAACTCTTCTTTGGCCCCTCAAAACATGCAGCACAAAGATTCACCTGAGGAAGGTACTTTACACATAGTTGCTAAATAAATGAATTGTGCCATATAAAAGCAGAGGATTTATAATATTCTTGGCATGGCTTTACTACTTAATGAAAATCACTAGCATAGAATTTGCACTCTTACTCTGGGCTTCTCTACTTTCACTACCTAATTTCCAAAAAGATAATTTTACATTACTACGACCATAAATAGAAACATCAAACAAAATTGTCAGCCTTGTAAAAGGCAAATTTAGTGTTTGGAGAAATCATGACAGTTACACACATGTCGACAGTTATATGATTCACAGATCAGTGAAAAACAAATTTAAAAATCATGCTCTCATTCTTGAGTGGTCCAAGAAATATCACATAAACATCACATAGACCACAATTGTTACATCAAGAGAGATGAAAAGTATCCATACCATTATTTCTCAAATGAGAATTTTTTTGGGTATATATAAAACTAGAGTTGGCTTTTAGTGTATCAGAGGTTTCTTGAATTGTTTCTAAACACCATGATTGAGTGATGCTATATTTTAAATCTTGTCCATTAAGTAACTAGGGATGGCTTAGCATCAGTCATATACGGGAGGCTTATAAGATGTTTGATACTCTTTCCTGAGCCTAGCAATGCTGTGATGAAGAAGTGACAGCAAAAGTCAGGTACTTTAAGAACCCAGTATTTTGGTTCTTGGTTTTGAATAATTTTTGCTGCAAAATATTACCTTCATCCAATTAAAAAAAAAGAGAAAACTATTAAAAACTTTGGATATGAATTTAAGCATTATTTTTAGCTTCCTAAAAATTAATATATTGTTTTAATAAACTCTTCCTACTGCTGAATGCCACTATAAAGAATTATCTGCCATTGTTCACTCGTTCAAAAGAATGTATTAACATTTATTACCACAAATGTCCTCATTAATATTTTATAGAATGGCTGGCACAGAAAGTGGCATTAAATCTCTGAGATGCTGCTGTCTTCTTTAGTCTATGCCTTTACTTGAATTTTTAAGCCACAGTACAGGATCAAAGTTTGTAGGTGATTCCACTGAATTTTAGACAAATTCAGACAACAGTCACTTTTTAATTTATTCATTGTTACCTTCCCCCTTCTAAATATAAAATATGTTAATTAGTGAGGAGATAACAATATTTGAGCTTCAACAAAAATAGATAAGTAATTATTAATCTTTTAAAAGAACCCTTGCACACGGATCCTATGTTAAACACTGTTGTCACTGTGGAAGTTTAGCAAAACTTCTTCCCCACTGCATGTCTATACTATAGAGCAGCACTTTCCAACAGAAAGTTCTGTGATGATGAAATGTCCTGTGTCTGCTGCACAGAGGATTATGGGAGCCACTATGCACATATAGCTTTGAGCACTTGAAATCTGCCTACTGAGACTTTGGAACTAAATTCTGAACTGTATTTTTGAACTATTTGCATCAATAAGACTGGTCCTAGAGATTATCATACTAAGTGAAGTAAGTCAGAAAGATAAAGACAAAAAGCGTATCACACCCACTTATATGCAGAATCTTAAGAAAGTGGTTCAGATAAACTTACTCACAAAAGAGAAATGGACTCACAGACTTAGCAAACATACTTGTGGTTACCTAAGAAGAAAGGTGGGGGGAGAGAGAGATCTGAAGAGTTTGGGATTAACATATACACACTACTATATATAAAATAGATAACCAAAACGGACTTACTGTAAAGCACAGGAAACTCTACTTAATATTCTATAATAACACAAATGGGAAAAGGATTTGAAAAAGAATATATATATATATATATATATGATTCAATTGTATATGACTGAATAGTTTTACTTTATATCTGAAACACAACATTATAAATCAACCATAGTCCAATAAAAATAATTAATTTAAATTTACATTTAAATAATCACATGTGGCTTAGGGCTGTAAAATTGGACAGGCTGGCTATAGAAGTTAAAAAACTAAGAATTCATTTTCTCTGTATCCCTTTACAGTTGAGTGTGGCCAAGTGTCATAATCATGATTAATGAGACTGTATCTCAGAGTGTAGTCATGAGAGCAGAACCACTGATACATAATAACAGTGATGATAATGATACGATAATAATAATGATGGTGATGATAATGGTGATACACAATTGTTGGAAGGGCTGAGTATCCTAATTTATCAGTTAGGAATTTATTCTACAGCAAGAAACAGCTTTCAGGAAATCTATAAAGGAAGGCATTATTATCAATGGAATAGATCTGCCATTGAAAAAATGACAATGATTCCTTCTGAATCTCAACTAGGAAGAATTCAAATAATGAAGAGATGAATCTTCCATTTCCAGAATCCTTTTCAATGACAACTTTCCGTTTCTATTTTGGACCTGCTGATGTTAGGTTTATTGTTGTTGTTATTATTTCTCTTGCTGCTATTATCTTTCCCCCTGAAATACTACCTTAGTGCACCATCACTGGCTACATTGGAACAGGAAGGAAATAACTAGCTAATGATATTCAATAAGTGAATTCTCTAGATTACTCTACTTTTAGGATCATAACTAATCGCTCAAAGTAATACATTCAATTAGAAAAGTTGAATGTTGGCTTATTAGATGAACATAATATTCTTTGAGTTTATTCTGAGAAATAAGACATTCAGACACAGCTGAACATCTTTAAATAATGTTTCAAGGGCATTAGGCTTCTAAAGAGGCAATATGTATGGGCAGTCAATGACCAAGTGGATAATTTAGGACACTGTCATTTTCCTGATTAGAAATGTTTGATGGTTTCCCTTTGACTAAAAAGATAAATCCTGAATTTCAAAACATGTGCATCAATATGTCCTTAAATTGTCCATAGTATCTCCTTTTCCTATCTCTTCACCATTAAAAGAAAATGTCCCATGCTCCCATGTTTTCCTGCCTTACACTTCCTTTAGCTTGATTCTTTTTCTGCCCTTCTATTAGGGTTTTAACTCTAAGAGGCTCCTCATTGTCCCCTATCTATTACCGCTTCTATCTCAATGTCTTATGTTTAATACCATTTTCCCCTTCTCTACCACTGAAATCTTTGTTCTAAGACAGCATGGAAAGTTTTGCTAATCTGTTCTATAACATAATGTTTGGCATGTCATGTATGTTCAAGAAATGTTCGATAAATTACTTTATCACTTACTTTACACCAGAATAGGCTCCAGTTAAAAACTAAAATTAAAAAAAAAAAACTTAGAGGACTCATTCCTTCTAGACAACCAAAGCTTTATTCCTAGGTCAAGTTATATGTTTATCACAGGTCACGTTCTGTTCCGTGTCATCTTCATTCTGAGGGAACAGGTCCTAGGCTTAAGGAACAGGTCCTAGGCTTAAGGAACAGCTTATCTGAGACATTGCTGATTTCAGGAGAGAGCCATTGTAGAGGCATTAGACCCTCACAATGGTTCTTAAAGCTTTTTCTAGAAAGTGGTTCTTTCACTCACAGTTCATTAGCAAAACCAAATCATACAGGAAATCCATAGGATGAAAATATAAAATCTTTTTATAGGAAAGGAAAAAACATTTTTAATCATAATACAATTTAATACAGTTACCCATAATAATCCCCAATTGTTAATCACTTAACATATATCAAGCATAGTGCTAAATATTGTACTTTATTATTGTACTTGAAGAAACTTGAGGCCCCCTAGAAGTCAAACACGACTTAGCAACTAAACAACAGCAACAACAAAAAGAGGTCAAGTAATTTGTCAGGTCACACAGCTATAAATGGCAGAGCCTAGTGGCAAAGATAGTTTAATCTGAAGACTAAACATTTGCATTGCCTCCCAGATGGCTCAATGGCAAAGAATCCACTTGTCAATGCAGGAACCACAGGAGACATGGGTTCAATCCCTGGGTCGTGAAGATCCCCTGGAAGAGGAAATGGCAAACCACTCCAGTATTCTTGCCTGCAGAATCCCATAGACAGAGGAGCCTGGCAGGTTACAGTCCATGGAATCGCAAAGAGTGGGACACGTCTGAGAATGCATGTAATGCTTCCCCATAAAAATTAATAAATAAATATAATTCTCAAGAAAAAGAGCAGAACTAAGAGCAACAGTCTGCCTATGTAAATCATGGTTTTTATGGCTAACTAGATGATAAATTAAGAGTTCCCTGGTGACTCGATGGTAAAGACTCTGCCTGTGATGCAGGTGACCCAGCTTTGATCCCTGGGTTGGGAAGATCCCCTAGAGAAGGAAATGGCCACCTACTCCAGTATTCTTGCCTGGAGAATTCCATGGATAGAGGAAAATGGTGTGCTACCGTCCATGGGGTCACAAAGAGTTGGACACAACTAAGTGACTAACACTGACTTAGATGATAAAGTACAGGTGCTGATACAGTTTTTCACACACTTTTATCTAGGGCAGTGGACCTCAGCCAGGGCTAATTTTGCCACTACTGGCAAGGGGCAGGCTGTTGCTACTGCCATCCAGTGGGTAGAGGCTGGCGAATCTGGAAAACATTCTGCAACACGCAGAACAGCTGCACAACCAAAACACCATTTGGCCTAAAATGTCAAGAGTGCCAAGCCTGAGAAACCTTGGTCTAGGGTACAGATAAAAATATAGGTCACCCTGGGATATGAAAAACTTTATTCTTCATGTAAATAATTATAGAAAGTCATTTTCTGCCTTGATTAGAAGCTTATTAATTTGTCCTTCATATCAATGTAAACAACCCCTAAATTTTTATGTTCACATTTTTCTATAAATTATCTGCGATTAATTTAAAAGCAATTCAAGCTCAGTACAAGTTCAAAAGGAAGACATCATTCAGCAGGAATGTGACATTTGGAGGAAAGGCTTAGAGTACCACAGAATGGGGTGGCCAGTCAAGGAGCAGAAGAGGCAGAGCTGCTGAAAGGTCAGTTGGCTCTTGGAATGTAATCACTTTGGATATAGTCTAGTGACATTTTCCCTCTTTTGATCTCACAAATTGCACTTTATGTTAATTGGTTAATGGCTCAAGTGTTTTAATAACAAAAATTCAAATAAATAATCAGTTCCATCAATGTCCATTTGTCCTCCTCTTTTGAACAAGAGTAACTTACCCACTCCAGTGTTCTTGCCTGGAGAATTCCAGGGACAGGGAAGCCTGGTGGGCTGCCGTCTCTGGGGTCGCACAGAGTTGGACACGACTGAAGTGACTTAGCAGCAGTAGCAGCAACTTAAATTTGCATAGTATTGACCGTATTATTTCCTTACTACATTAGACTCATTTTCTTATTCATGATATACCCCTTGGATATTTCTAAAATTTTTCACCTTACTGCAAAGTTTAAAAGAGTGTTTTCTAAGGTATTTTATGACAATTCTAGGCCTTATAAATATCTTCACCAATTTTGCAATTTATATTCTGATCTTTCTCTTATTTATTTTTATTTACTCATCAAATAAGTCAAGGGGTATCATTACATAACGACAAAATTAAGTACAAGTTTTAATAGTGCTTAAAGTGTTTTGGAGAAGGCAATGGCACCCCACTCCAGTACTCTTGCCTGGAAAATCCCATGGACGGAGGAGCCTGGTAGGCTGAAGTCCATGGAGTCGGTAGGAGTCGGACACGACTGAGCGACTTCACTTTCACTTTTCACTTTCATGCATTGGAGAAGGAAATGGCAACCTACTCCAGTGTTCTTGCCTGGAGAATCCCGGCGATGGGGGAGCCTGGTGGGCTGCTGTCTCTGGGGTCGCATAGAGTCGGACACGACCGAAGAGACTTAGCAGCAGCAGCAGGTGTTTTTACATGGTGACAGGAGTTGAAGAATCAAGTAGTCAATATTGAATCAATGTCCAAAATCCTTACCTGGCATGTTGTTCATACAAACAAAATTGATCTGTTTATTCAGGGCAGCTATAGTGAGGTTTTAAGAAAATACACTAGTACAAGGGTTGTCAAGTTTTTTCTATAGAGGACAGAATTTTTTCAGACTTTTGGGGTTTTATGCAGCTACTTAACTCAGCCATTGTAGCACAGAAGTAGTCACAGACACAACGCAAACAAATGAGGCTGGCAGTGCTCCCATCAGTTCAGTTCAGTTGCTCAGTCCTGTCTGACTCTTTGCAACCCCATGGACTGAAGCATACCAGGCTTCCTTGTCCATCATCAACTCCCGGAGTTTACTCAAACTCATGTCCATCGAGTTGGTGATGCCCTCCAACCATCTCATCCTCTGATGTCCCCTTCTCTTCCCACCTTCAATCTTTCCCAGCATCAGGGTCTTTTCCAATGAGTCAGCTCTTCACATCAGGTGGCCAAAATATTGGAGTTTCAGCTTCAGCATCAGTCCTTCCAATGAATATTCAGGACTGATTTCCTTTAGGATTGACTGGTTGAATCTCCTTGCAGTCCAAGGGACTCTCAATAGTCTTCTCCAACACCACAGCTCAAAAGCATTAATTCTTCTGCACTCAGCTTTCTTTATAGTCCAATGCTCACATCCATACATGACTACTGGAAAAACCATAGCTTTAACTAGACGGACCTTTGTTGGCAAAGTAATGTCACTCTCTGCTTTTTAATATGGTATCTCTGTTGGTCATAACTTTTCTTCCAAGGAGCAAGTGTCTTTTAGTTTCATGGCTGCCATCTGCAGTGATTTTAGAGCCCTCCAAAATAAAGTCTGTCACTATTTCCATTGCTTCACCGTCTATTTGCCATGAAACGATGGGACTGGATGCCATGACCTTAGTTTTCTGAATGTTGAGTTTTAAGCCAACTTTTTCACTCTCCTCTTTAAATTTCATCAAGAGGCTCCTTAGTTCTTCTTCACTTTCTGCCATAAGGGTGGTGTCATCTGCATATATGAGGTTATTGATATTTCTCCCGGCAATTTTGATTCCAGCTCATGCTTCTTCCAGCCCAGTGTTTCTCATGATATACTCTGCATATAAGTTAAATAAGCAGGGTGACAATTTACAGCCTTGATGTACTCCTTTCCCAATTGGGAACCAGTCTGTTGTTCCATGTCCAGTTCTAATTGTTGCTTCTTGACCTACATACAGATTTCTTAGGAGTCAGGTCAGGTGGTCTGGTATTCCCACCTCTGCAAGAATTTTCCACAGTTTGTTGTGATCCACACAGTCAAAGGCTTTGGCATAGTTGGTAAAGCAGAAGTAGATGTTTTTCTGGAACTCTCTTGCTTTTTCAGTGATCCAACAGATGTTAGCAATTTGATCTCTGTTTCCTCTGCCTTTTCTAAATCCAGCTTGAACATCTGGAATTTCATGGTTCATATACTGTTGAAGCCTGGCTTGGAGAATTTTGAGCATTACTTTGGTAGTGTGTGAGATGAGTGCAGTTGTACAGTAGTTTGAACATTTTTTGGCATCGCCTTTCTTTGGGATTGGAGTGAACACTTACCTTTTCCAGTCCTGTGGCCACTGCTGAGTTTTCCAAATTTGCTGGCATATTGAGTGCAGCACTTTCACAGCATCATCTTTGAGGATTTGAAATAGCTCAGCTGGAATTCCATCATCTTGACTACCTTTGTTCGTAGTGATGCTTCCTAGGGCCCACTTGACTTCCCATTCCAGGATGTCTGGCTCTAGGTGAGTGATCACACCATCATGGTTATCTGGGTCATGGAGATCTTTTTTGTATAGTTCTGTGTATTGTTGCCACCTCTTCTTAATATCTTCTGCTTCTGTTAGATCCATACCATTTCTTTCCTTTATTGTGTTCATTTTTGCATGAAATGTTCCATTGATAGCTCTAATTTTCTTGAAGAGATCTCTAATCTTTCCCATTCTATTGTTATCCCCTATTTCTTTGTATTGATCACTGAGGAAGGCTTTCTTATCTCTCCCTGCTATTTTTTGGAACTCTGCATTCAAATGGGTGTATCTTTCCTTTCTCCTGGCCTTTAGCTTCTCTTCTTTTCACAGCTATTTGTAAAGCCTCCTCAGGCAACCATTTTGGCTTTTTCATTTCTTTTTCTTAAAACAAGAACCAAAAAAAACACTGGGCAGTAGAAATTGCTCTGTGAGAAATACTGAAAAACGTTCCTCTGATAAAATCATACATATGACACAAGCTCTCTAGGCAGGTAGTCAAAGCTCTCTACTATCTGACCCAAACTCTATTATCAGTTTTTTCTTTCTCCTATGTCTCTTTGCATACCTCACGTGCTAAGTCGCTTCAGTTGTGTCCGACTGTTTGCGACCCCACAGGCTGTATGTGGCCCACCAGGCTCCTCTGTCCGTGGGGTTTTCCAGACAAGAATACTGTTAGTGGGTTGCCATTTCCTTCTCCAGGTGATCTTCCCAGCCCAGGGATGGAATCTTCATTTCTTACGTCTGCTGCATTGGCAGGCGGATTCTTTACCACTAGTACCACCTGGGAAGCATACCTCATTAGCAACCTCAATAAACCATTCTCTGATCCCTATGAAATTTATTAATCCCATACCTGTTTTTCTTACCTCCCTTAATATTTGTCATTATTCCACTGTAAAATCGTGCTGTCTAAGTGATGCTTAATACTGGAGGATGATCCTGTCATTGTCTGTCATTAACTCTGTCAAGTAGTTTTATGCATCTGACACTGGGGAGTCATGGAAAAAGAATGGAATTTGGGGTTGGACATATATAGGTTTGAATCTCAGCTTTGCCACTTATAAGTTTTATGACTTTGTGCAAAATATTTTTCCTTTTTGAAGTTTATTTTTTTCCATCTGTGATACTGAATAATTAATGCTTGCATAGAAGTATGGTGGTTAGGAATAAACTAAATAATTCAATGTGGCAAATTGAACAATGAGATAGTGAATACAGGTGTTTAGGGAAAGTCCGGTGTACCCCACCTCCTCCCACTTCTAGGGTGTCATAATTTAAAAATTAAATAAATAAATAAAATGTTTCTTAATAAACATTTACTTATGTTTATAGGAGAGTCACTCAATAAAATGTACCTATTCTTATTGAACATACTTAAGGTAGTAAGGCAGAGAAAATAAAAGGCCAGGGCAATGAAACAGAATAGAGATTTTTTTTTTTAATATACAGATCTAAACAGCTAGGGGGGTTAGATAATTAGATTAATGGTAATTGTGGCATATCAGAATTTTAAGTACAGGGCTTCCCTGGTGACTCAGTGGTAAGAATCCACCTACCAATGCAGGAGACACAGGTTTAATCCCTGGTCAGGGAAGATCGCAAAGGCTGCAGAGTAACTAAGCCCATGCACCACAACTACTGAAGCCCACATGCCCTGGAACCCGTGTTCCACACAAGAGAAGCCCCCTCAGTAAGAAGTCCACATACTGCAACTATAGACCCCACTAGTGGCAACTGGAGAAAAGCCCACATAGCAACAAAGACCCAGCAAGACATAAATAAATAAATGTTTAAAAAATGTATCATTCAATAAGTGGTATGAAAACTATTACAAATTGGAACAAACATTGAAAAAAGATGTTTCCAATAGCACAAAGGAGTAAACATTTTTAAAAAATGAAGTTATAGGGATGAAGAATAAGGATAAGGGATAGTTAAGGAGTTTGGAATGGACATGTACATGTAGCTATATTTAAAATGGATAGCCAAAAAGGACTTACTGTGGAACTCAGCTTAATGTTACATGGCAACCTGGATGGGAGGGGAGTTTGGGAGTGAACATACATATATGGTTGAGTCCCTTCACTGTTCACCTGAAACTATCACAACATTCTTAATCAACTATATCCCAATATAAAATAAAATGTTTAAAAGATTTTTAAAAATGGACAAATGAAAGCTAGATTACTAGATACTTAAGGTTGTGGAGAAGGCAATGGCAACCCACTCCAGTACTCTTGCCTGGAAAATCCCATCGATGGAGGGACCTGATGGGCTGCAGTCCATGGGGTCGCTAGGAGTCGGACACGACTGAGCGACTTCACTTTATTTTTTCACTTTCATGCATTGGAGAAGGAAATGGCAACTCACTCCAGGGCTCTTGCCTGGAGAATCCCAGGGACGGGGGAGCCTGGTGGGCTGCCGTCCATGAGGTCGCACAGAGTCGGACACGACTGAAGCGACTTAGCAGCAGCAGCAGCAGTGCTTTAAAAGCTGCTTTACTCAAAATTATTATGAATATGTATTTTTGCTTATTACTCACAGTAAAAATAGAAATAAAATTGGAAATTACAGGGGGAAATGAGGTTATTAAAACAAATGAAGAAAGTGTGAGTGAATCTAGTCACAATACTGGCACACAGAAAGGTTTTCTGAATAGCTTTAACTAAAGGATCGAAAAATTTGATCTTATAACAAAACTTCCACAAGATAATAGATTTCACAACCAAAACTGAAAAATTAATATTTAATAACAATGTAAAAATCATTTTATGTATATAACCAAATAGAATTTTTTAAATTTATAAAGAACTTATGCAAATCAATAAGAAAAGATGAACAAACAAAGTTCTTAAAAGAACAAGGGATTTTTTCAAAAAATACAAACAACAATAAATTACATGTAAAAAATGCTCAATTTCAGTATCAGTGGAAAATGCAAATTATGAAAAAGTATTCGTTCGTTGATGAAGTCACTCAGTCGTGCTCAATTCTGTTTGACTCCATGGACTATACAGTCCATGGAATTCTCCAGGCCAGAATACTGGAGTGGGTAGCCTTTCCCTTCTCCAGCCTTTCCCAACCCAGGGATTGAAGCCAGGTCTCCCACATTGCGGCGGATTCTTTACCAGCTGAGCCACAAGGGAAGCCCTTGTGAAAAAGTATATTATTCTGCTATTATACTGTCAAAATTTAAAATACTTTGATTTTTCCAGTGGTGGCCAGGGTGTGAATAAATGGTCTGTCACATACTTTATTGTAGGGATATAAATTGCTCCATTCTTTCTGGAGGACAATTTCACAACATCTATCAAAATTTAAAATACAAATACCTTTAGCTCATTGGTTGAAATTTAATCTATTAATATCCTTACAAAAGCCTGTCAAAATTTATGTACAAGGATATTCAGTACAGAAATTTTCATAAGAGCAAAATGCTAAAAACAAACAAAATGCTATTTATCAGAAGAGGACAGATTAATATATAATAATGTATGTATATGATGGTACACTCTGCTGCTGCTGCTGCTAAGTCGCTTCAGTCGTGTCCGACTCTGTGTGACCCCATAGACTGCAGCCCACCAGGCTCCCCCATCCCTGGGATTCTCCAGGCAAGAACACTGGAGTGGGTTGCCATTTCCTTCTCCAATGCATGAAATGAAAAGTGAAAGTACACTCTACCATATGATAAATAATAAAATATTGATATATGTTCTAGTGTGAACAGATCTCTAAGATGCTTATTAATGGAAAAAAGAAAGATACAGAATTATATATTAAGATCCTTTTTGTGAAAGTAAATTCAAAACTAATTATGTGTATGTGAATAAATATATATTTTGGTGAGGGAAAGGAATCAGGTGTTTGTTTAGTCACTAAGTCGTGAATAACTCTTTTTGTGACCCCATGGACTGTAGGCCACCAGGCTCCTCCATCCATAGGATTTCTCAGGCAAGGATACTGGAGTGGGTTGCCATTTCCTTCTCCAGGGGATCTTCCCTACCCAGGGATTGAACTCTCATCTCCTGCATTGGAGGTGATTCTTTACTGCTGAGCCACCAGGGAAGCCCAAAGGAATCATAAGAAACTGTTAATACTGGATGTTTTGAGAGGAGCCTGTGGTAAGCGTTTTGCTGTTTCCTGGAAAACAATTTTCTAACTTTATGTAATACTTTACATTACTTGTCATAGGAGTCAAGAGGGTAAGAATATGGTACTTGAAAGTTGCTGAGAGTAGATCTTAAGCATTCTCACCATCAAAAAAAAAAAAAGTTAACTTTGTGAGGTGTAGAATGTGTTTATTATATTAACCTTGGTAATCATTGCATAATATATATGTGTATTAATTTATCACATTGTATACTTTAAATGTATACAATTTTATTTATCATTTATACCCAATTATTACCCAGTAATAAAAAATTAAATGGTAAGAATTTGGGCTCCTTTAAATATTCTTCTGTAGTTTGAAAAAAAGACACACACATGTTTTTAAACGTTAAGCTAGTCTCAAGAAAATTGTTTCCAAGGAGAGTATGTGGTTGGTATCAGCGTGTGTTAAATACAAGTTAGATAAAGAGAGAACAAGATGCCAAACTCCAAGAGAATGATCATTTAACAGCTCACTTGATATTTTAGTTTTTTGGTCAATTTTTCTCCTCTCAACAACTATTTCTTAAAATATTTATGAGCTCCCAAATGTATTTTGTTGAGGAATTACTAGTTTTACATTCTCTCTATATTTTTTCATTTTTGTTCAATTTTGTAGGGCTCCATTGAGAAAATGTGGTCTTTTATTCTTTACACTTGCTAATTGATATTTATTCCATGTTTTCTTCCAGAAGCATTTAAGGCAAGATTCAAATGTATACATGGTCAACACCATAATGGGAAGGGTAGAAATGACCTTCATTGAAGTGTACAGTAAATTTTAACCAATAAATGGCTTAGGTAGTTTAAACCATCAGGTTGGTACTGTGACTACAGACAGATACCCAAAATTGCATATTGCAAATCTAACTACATTTCATACATGTAATCAACACTGCTTTCAAAATATTTTTAAAAGGCCAGTTGTATAGCTTGTTGTAATGTTGCAAGATGTTGGTGAAAATTATAGGGCAGATTCAGCCCTACTTATACTTTTCCTTGGTGCTAGTCCAAACTATTGTACCTATCTTGTCACTTTTTTTCCCCCTACTTCCCATATCAGCTTTCCTAAAGGCCATTATATTTCTTAAAATCTTTATATTAACATCAGTTACATTTTTTCTCAGAAAATGGACAGTCTTCTATTAAGTGAACTTAAAGTGGGGTAGAATGGGGAGATGATAGATGAAGTCTATGTGAAGTTTAAATTATTAATTAAAAATGTAACTTTGACTCAGTATGCTAAAAAGTCTTCTTGTAATAGAAATTATTTTCCAAGACTTCAACTTTTTTCTCTAACAGTTGTATCTCACTTCCAAATTTCCTTTGTTCAAGAAAACTCCTTTCACTGTTGTTATAAAAGTTTCATTCATGATTTCATTTTCTTTGTTGCACTTGAAAATTGAAAGTTATAAAGCTATAACCTCAAGATACATTGATGTTGTCAAACTGAAGGCCATGTAATTTATTCTTTGCATTCTTCCATGGTTCTTAGCATGTCAAGGATGACTAGTCACTTTCATTAAGCACTATGACTCGGGTATGAAAATCCAGATATTGCAGGGCTTGTCAAAATAGCTTAGCTCATTTACAATCTTCTGTGCCATTTATTTTAAAGTTTAAGAAGTAGAAGTTCAGTTCAGTCACTCAGTCATGTACGACTCTTTGGCACCCCATGGACAGCAGCATGCCAGGCCTCCCTGCCCATCACCAACTCCTGGAGCTTACTCAAACTCATGTCCATCGAGCAGGTGATGCCATCCACCATCTCATTCTCTGTCATTCCCATTTCCCACTTTCAATCTTTCCCAGCATCAGGGTCTTTTCCAAGGAGTCAGCTCTTCGCATCAGGTGGCCAAAGTATTGGAGTTTCAGCTTCAATATCAGTCTTTCCAATGAATATTCAGGACTGATTTCCTTTAGGATGGACTGGCTGGATCTCCTTGCAGTCCAAGGGACTCTCAAGTGTCTCCTCCAACATGACAGTTTAAAAGCATCAATTCTTCGATGCTCAGCTTTCTTTATTGTCCAACTCTCACATCCATACACGACTACTGGAAAAACCATAGCTTTGACTAGACAGACCTTTGTTGGCAAAGTAATGTCTCTGCTTTTGAATATGCTTCCTAGGTTGGTCATAACTTTTCTTCCAAGGAGCAAGCGTCTTTTAGTTTCATGGTAGCAGTCACCATCTGCAGTGATTTTAGAGCCCCCCAAAATAAAGTCTGTCACTGTTTCCATTGTTTCCCCATCTATTTGCCATGAAATGATTGGACTGGATGCCATGATATTAGTGTTCTGAATGTTGAGCTTTAAGCCAACTTTTTCACTCTCCTCTTTAAATTTCAAGAGGCTCCTTAGTTCTTCTTTGCTTTCTGCCATAAGGGTGGTGTCATCTGCATATCTGAGGTTATTGATATTTCTCCCGGCAATCTTGATTCCAGCTTGTGCTTCATCCAGCCCAGTATTTCACATGATGTACTCTGCATATAAGTTAAATAAGCAGGGAGACAATATACAGCCTTGACATACTCCTTTCCCAATTTGGAAACAGTCTGTTGTTCCATGTCCAGTTCTAACTATTGCTTCTTGACCTGCATTCAGATTTCTCAGGACGCAGGTCAGGTGGTCTGGTATTCCTACCTCTGCAAGAATTTTCCACAGTTTGTTGTGATCCACACTGTCAAAGGCTTTGGCATAGCCAATAAAGCAGAAATAAATGTTTTTCTGGAACTCTCTTGCTTTTTCGATGATCCAAATGATGTTAGCAATTTGATCTCTGTTCCCTCTGCCTTTTCTAAATCCAGCTTGAACATCTGGAAGTTCATGGTTCATGTACTGTTGAAGCCTGGCTTGGAGAATTTTGAGCATTACTTTGGTAGTGTGTGAGATAAGTACAGTTGTGCAATAGTTTGAACATTTTTTGGCATCACCTTTCTTTGGGATTGGAGTGAACACTGACCTTTTCCAGTCCTGTGGCCACTACTGAATTTTCCAAATTTGCTGGCATATTGAGCGCAGAACTTTCACAGCATCATCTTTGAGGATTTGAAATAGCTGAGCTGGAATTCCATCACCTCCACTACCTTTGTTCGTCGTGATGCTTCCTAGGGCCCACTTGACTTCCCATTCCAGGATGTCTGGCTCTAGGTGAGTGATCACACCATCATGGTTATCTGGGTCATGGAGATCTTTTTTGTACAGTTCTGTGTATTGTTGCCACCTCTTCTTAATATCTTCTGCTTCTGTTAGGTCAATACCATTTCTTTCCTTTATTGTGTTCATCTTTGCATGAAATGTTCCGTTGATAGCTCTAATTTTCTTGAAGAGATCTCCAATCTTTCCCATTCTATTATTTTCCTCTTTCTTTGCATTGATAACTGAGGAAGGCTTTCTTATCTTTCCCTGCTATTCTTTGGAACTCTGCATTCAAATGTGTATATGTTTCCTTTTCTCCTTGCCTTTAGCTTCCCTTCTTTTCACAGCTATCTATAAGGCCTCCTCAGACAACCATTTTGCCTTTTTGCATTTCTTTTTCTTGGGGATGATCTTGATCACTGCCTCCTGTACAATGTCATGAACCTCCATCCATAGTTCTTCAGACACTCTGTCTATCATATTTAATCCCTTGAATCTATTTCTCTCTTCCACTGTATATTCATAAGGGATTTGATTTAGGTCATACCAGATTGTGCTAGTGGGTGAATTTAATTCAGATGACTATTATATCTACTACTGTGGTCAAGAATCCTTAGAAGAAATGGAGTGGCCATCATAGTCAACAGAAGAGTCTGAAATGCAGTACTTGGATGCAATCTCAAAAGTGACAGAATGATCTCTGTTTGTTTCCAAGACAAACCATTCAATGTCACAGTAATCTAGGTCTATGCCCCGATCAGTAATGCTGAAGAACTTCAAGTTGAATGGTTCTATGAAGACCTACAAGACCTTCTAGAACTAACACCCTAAAGAGATGTCCTTTTCATTATAGGGGACTGAAATGCAAAAGTAGGAAGTCAAGAAATACCTGCAATAATGGGCAAATTTGGCCTTGGAGTACAAAATGAAGCAGGGCAAAGGCTAATAGAGTTTTGCCAAGAAAATGCACTGGTCATAGCAAACACCCTCTTCCAACAACACAAGAGAAGACTCTACACATGGACATCACCAGATGGTCAATACCGAAATCAGACTGATTATATTCTTTGCAGCCAAAAATGGAGAAACTCTATACAGTCAGCAAAAACAAGACCGGGAGCTGACTGCAGCTCAGATCATGAACTCCTTATTGCCAAATTCAGACTTAAACTGAAGAAAGAAAGAAGTAGAAACCAGGGAGTTATTGAATAATAGCACAATTATAGTTAACAACTGTAAACAATAATAAATGGTCCTTGGTGTTTAGTAGTGTTGCCATGAAAGTCAGCTTGGAATATGGGGCACAAAATTAAATGTCAAGGTTAATTTGGCAGGTTACATAGCCAAGTAAACCTGAACCAGGTTGAACTTAGTAACTGGGAGGACTGAGGGAAAGAAGATCGTAGTCACAGTCTAAAAGGGTTGTCACTGCTCAGGAGGAGTGAACTGCTGCCTTGAAAAATGGTGGGCTCAGTGTGGCCAGATCTGATTTTTAAAAGGGAAAGCAGAAAAAAGAGTTTGTTTGAATTCTCCTGAAATTTAAATGTTGCCAAGTATATCAAATTTAGTTAAAAACAAATTTACCTAAAGATGATACTTTCAAGGATTATTTCTACAGTTCATTCCTAGAGAAGTTTCTCTGAACATGTAGAGTACTTTTGGGGGCTTCCCTGGTGGCTCTTCCCTGGTGGTGGTAAAGAATCTGCTTGTAATGCGGGAGACCTGGATTCAATCCCTGGGTTGGGAAGATCCTGTGGAGAAGGAAATGGCAACCCACTCCAGTACTCTTTTCTGGAGAATCCCATGGACACAGGCGCCTGATGGGCTACAGTCCATGGGGTCACAAAGAGTCAGACACGACTGAGTGACTAACACTTTTACTTTCACCTAAAAACAAAACTAAACAATAATGTGTGAGTCAGTGTCAGCTCACTCACTGGTTACTGGGAGCCAAGTGGTTAAAATCTATTAAGAAGAGAAGAGTTCATCCCCACAATATGGTTTCCATACAATATATTTACATCAAGTTTCCAGGACTAAACATTTATTTTCAGCCACATATGTAGTTAACCGCATATTTTTGTGAAAACAAATGGACTTTAACCAATGATTACTGTTTTCTTTACATTTAGATTACTAGTTAAAAACCTAATTAACGTTTCAGTCAATCTTATTCAGTAAGTTAAAAAATGATTGAGAGAATGCATAGTATATAGGGTAAGAAAGTGCAGGTGGAGGAGGCCTTATTATTTTTTAAATCAGGGATACTGATGTCAGGGACATTACAAAAGCACTGGAAAAAGTGAACATTCAAACACAAAAGTTAATTTAATATACTAAGCAATCCATCACTGCAAATTAATAAAATGTAGTTAACTGTTAGGTGAGGCAGGTTTTCATTAGTGTATCAAAGCAAGTTTATTTTGAATGCAATGATAGTGATAAATAGAAAATACAAAGAGGAAATACAAAAGAGGAAATCTTTCACAATGTCCTGGATATAAATATACACTTGTGATTTTATATGGATGTGTGTTATATATCGATGAATGATTTTCATATTCATCACCAATATAATAAAAAAGGACATCAGGTTAATCACTTAGGCTGCAGCCATACTTCCTGGCCTTACAGGTCAGCTTTACTATTTGTGGCTTGTGGATTTGAGCTTGTTACTTCAGCTACCCCTCAGTTTCCCCATATCATAAGGTTGTTACTGGGAAGATATAATAAGCACTTGCAGCTGGGAAAGTCACATCGTAAGCACTCAATAAATATTAGTAAAGCATTTCTCAAAAAAGTGTATCAGGATTGGCTGATGGACTGCTTCATTTCTTGATTCTCCAAATTTTTAATCTACTGAAGTAGATAAGTATTAGCTGAAGTAGGTTAAGTGATTCATTGAAGTAGATTAAGTATTGGTTTTTAAAGCAAGAATGAGAGAAAGATGTCAGTTCTATGCTGCTGCTGTTGCTGCTGTTAAGTCGCTTCAGTCGTGTCCGACTCTGTGCGACCACATAGACGGCAGCCCACCAGGCTCCCCCGTCCCTGGGATTCTCCAGGCAAGAGCACTGGAGTGGGTTGCCATTTCCTTCTCCAATGCATGAAAGTGAAAAGTGAAAGTGAACTCACTCAGTCGTGTCCGACTTTGCGCGACCCCATAGACGGCAGCCCACCAGGCTCCCCTGTCCCTGGGATTCTCCAGACAAGAACACTGGAGTGGCTTGCCATCTCCTTCTCCAATGAATGAAAGTGAAAAGTGAAAGTGAAGTCGCCCAGTCGTGTCCGACTTTTCGCGACCCCATGGACTGGAGCCTACCAGGCTCCTCCGTCCATGGGATTTTCCAGGCAGGAGCACTGGAGTGGGTTGCCATTGCCTTCTCCGCAGTTCTATGCTGGAAGTGCTCAATTGTTAGTAGAGGAAGTAGAAACATAAGTGTGCCCAAACTTTCCAAACAATGTGACTTATGTTAATAGAGAACTTTTACAAAATATTAAGGAATATACAAGAGCCTGCAATAGTTAAAGAAAACTTAATACAGAGGTGATATTTTAAGCTGAGTGAGTCTTACAGGGAAAGCATAAGTTTTCAATGGAGAAAAGAAAGGAATCCAGAGTGAAGGAAGAAGCCGCATGTGTATATTGTTTTCAAGGACACGTTGACACTAGTAGGAAACGGAAAGTAGCTTTGACTCAGTGGGCAGATGAGATGCTGTCATCTTGAGAGCCATCATGGTACTCTTGTGGATCAAATTAATTTGCACACAAAACTCCATATGGAGTTTCTTATGCACCGATCTCTAAGTATTTTGCTTTCAATCCCACAACTCTATGAGGTTAGTACTGTTGTCATTCCATTTTTACAAATAAGAACAACAAACATAATTATGTTTAATTGCTGTTCTGACAACACACAAATATTGTAGTAAACTGTAGAGCTGGGTCCTGAGCTGGGTCACCTGACTCCATGCTCTTGCCTACAGTAATATGATGCTCATATAGTCATACTTTCTCAACATAAGCTTGGTGGGATAGTTTAAAAACTTTATATTTTTGAAGATATTCCTTTTTACACATAAGAATATAGGAAAGAAAGTAATGGTTAGGTCATTTTAAAAAAACAACAATTTTATGACTTTCATTTCAGAAAAACTAGTCATTGTCTAGAATTATTTCTAATTCTGCATAATGAGTTATATTTATATGATTGACTTGCTTACTTTTTATGCTATTCTCATGAATATCTTGATATTTCACAAAAGAAGATATGAGATTTCAGAAATTGTACCCCAAATTAATTATATTGATGAACTTATTATTAAGACTACCAATAATATATTTCATCACAAAATATTTAATAAAACGGGATTTATAGTCAGCAAAATACCAACAGTACTGTGAAATGTAATAAAATATTAGCAAGTGACATGGATAGCTATCCTTTTCCTTTCTTAATATGAAGGACTTCACACAAGCAAAAGCAAATACCAAAACAATAAGTTAATTAAGCTTCAAATGCTAGGCTCCACTTTTTTCTCTTTCCAAAATAAACACTAAGGTAGACTGACCACCTTAGTCTTTCTCTTCTCTAACAACTTTCTAAAAATTTTTCAGTCTTGGTAATAATTTAATTTCCCTCATGTTCTCCCCCTATTCCAGATTGCTGGGCTTTAACAGAGAATATTAGAAAAGTGTGCATGTAGGACTTCCCTGGTGGCTGAGTGTAAAGAATCTGCCTGCCAGTGCAGGAGGCATGGGTTTGATCCCTCATCTGAGAAGATCCCACCTGCTCTAGAGCAACTCAGCCTGGGCAGCACAACTATTGATCCTGTGCTCTAGAGCCTGGGAACCGCAACTACTGAGCCCATGTGCCACGACTGCTGAAGTCGCCCTAGAGCCTGTCCTCTGCAACATGAGAAGGCACTGCAATGAAAAGCCCACACATGGCAACTAGAAAGCAGCCCCTCTTATGCAACTACAGAAAAGCCCAAGTAGGAACAAAGACCCAGCAGAGCCAAAAATCAAATAAATAAATAAATAAAATTTATAAAGAAAAAAAAGAAGTATTCAGGTAGGGATCACTACAAATGGTGTGGGCTACAGCCCAGAGCCTCTATGCAACACTGCCTGGTGAGTTTAGATTTTCTATCTTTTTTAAAGCTGTTTCTCACTGAGGTTATTTTCTTCCCTTATTTCTTAAGTTCACCATCTCTCCTCTTACCATCAGAATTCCTGACCAGAAAATAAGAAGCAAGAAGCTTCGCAACTTCCACTCACTTACCTGCAGATTCTCATTCATCCACAGCCATCCTTGCCTCCGTGGGTGCAGCACTGGTCTCTGCCCCAGGGGTCTACCGTCCATTTTCTCTGGCATGAGCAAGTTTCCTGCCCAGTTCTCCAGGCTCTGTGGTTCACCATTTACTCTGCCTTCTGTGTCCACTTGTAATACCTGGGCTTAATCCCCATGATGGTCTGCTTCTCTTCATCATCAAAGAGGTGTGTGTGAATCAGATTTCTTTCCTCTTTTCTGCCCTGTGCATTTAGAATCTTTATCATCACCATATAAAGGTGAATTCGAGGATAAGCTGTTCTGTAAGGAAAGATCAGAGTAATCAGAAGAAACTATAAGAGAGGAAATTATGTCACATGTGACATCCCCCCCCCCACTATAATTTAAAGAGAAAGCATTTAAGAAATACAATTTTCTAAAGAAGATCCTAATTCAAATAGAAGCAATACAATTCTTACAGAAATCTAAAATTTGGAATTGTGATGCATGCGGGCATTGGAACAGAGTCATTTAAATGTCATCTCTGTAAGAAAAGGATCTAGTTATATATTTATACTAAAGGATACCTCCTCCTATTCTTTTTCACCCAAGGCTTGATTGTACAACTTTTCTTAATTTCTCTGGTACTTTGTGAGTACATTTTTAGTAAAAACCACCCAGTGAGTTTCATTTACTTACATTTGAAAGAGGCCTAACTACTAGCATGTGACATGGACACAGAAGAAAAATTAGGGGCAAAAGAAAAGACAAACAATAAGTATAAGAAGAGCTGCTCAGTATCATTAGTCATTGGGTTCCCTGGTGGCTCAGATGGTAAAGCATCTGCCTACAATGCGGGAGACCCAGGTTCGATCCCTGGGTTGGGAAGATCCTCTGGAGAAGGAAATGGCAACCCACTCCAGTACTCTTGCCTGGATAATCCCATGGACAGAGAAGCATTGTAGGCTACAGTCCATGGGGTCGAATTAGGGAAATGCAAATTAAAACCAAAAAGAAATGTTACTATACACCCACTAGAATATCAAACATTTAAAAATTGGAAAATACTAAGTATTGGTAAGAATGTGAAGTAATCGGAAATTTCATATATTGCTTATGGGAATAGAAAATTGCACAGCCACTCTAGAAGATGGTTCTGCAGTTTCTTGTAAAGTTAAACATACCCTTAGTATGTAATTGAGCAATTTAATTCCTAACTAGTTATCCAGGAGAAATGAAAGCACATGCACAACCGAAGGCTGCACACTTGTATTCATAATAACCCCAAACTGCAGACAACTAAATGCCCATCAGTAGGTGAATACAATGAACTCCTGATATCTGTATACAACAATAATGTAATATCACCATGCTAAGCGAAAGAAGCTGTATACAAAAGTATACATGCTGTATCATTTCACTTATTTGAAAGTTTAGAAAAGGCTAATTACCTCAGAAAACAAGTGACCATTTGCACTAGAAAACAATGAATTAACTTCTAAAGATAAAAAGTAACTTTCTATGGCAATGGATATGTCCTATATCTTGATTGTGATAGTGATTACATGACAATACATATTTGTTCAAAACTCACCAATCTGTCTACTTAGCTAGATCTTATTGCATGTGACTTCCTTCTCAGTAAAGCAAAAAATAGGAAAAGAAAAATGGGAGCACAATGAAGTTATGTCTTTGAATTAATTGCCTAAGATGTACTTGCTAGCTTTGCATCATTCCAGCATGAAAATAATTAAAAGATTCGCTTGTAGATGTCTGTGGTTATGTCTTAGTACTTCCAACAACATTTAGCAAAGTCACATTAAACATAGTGATTATTAAATAAATACCCACAAATTAGACTAAGATAATTTTTTTTCCTTTCAACTAGTACAGATATATATCCTACCTTATGTTATATTGATAAAACTGTTTATCAAGCTATTTGTTAACCAGAATTTTTGCTTTTTGTTGATAATGTTCTAAATACTACTAGCTCATACACTTCAAAAGGAATTCTAAAGGGAATAACAAATCTACCTCTTGGTCTGCATCTGGGAAGGGTAATTTCACAGTTAAGTAGGGAACCCTGGAAAGTTGTATGATTTTCACTGATCTCTACCCAATATGTTTATTTTTTTATTAATGAGAATTCTCATTATCAAACATAAAGAGAAACAAGTCTAGGTTTTTCAGTGAAACCCAAATATTACCTCCAGAATAAGATGACCAAATAATTCTCTCAAAGGCAGTTTAAATGAGATTAGAAGTTAATGTTTTTATGAATTGCATATTTGCCAAGATAATTTCAAAACTTTCCTGTGATTTCTATGCATTTTCCTTTAGAGAATATTCTTGGATGAAAATCTAGTTTTTCTGTAACTGAAATTTCTGAGTACCACCTGTAATATAAGACTTTATAAATATTCTATCCTGACTCCTCAAAAGATTTAGTTGAAATTTTACCTATGATGACAGATGGGATAAGGAAGACAGGGCAACAGTCTTTACTCTGCACATATTTTGAGCAGAATGGATTTATGTTCCTATTTTCTACCAAGGACAGAAGATGCTAGGCTTCTATCATAAATCTATTTACATTTGCTGCTGAATGTCTGAGTAGATTTGAAAGAGTCATTCTGTTTCAAAATAGGAAAAACATGGGGTGCTGAAAGAATGTTATCAGTGGTGTGCTAGCAGATGCTTAAAAGCCAACTCTGAAAAAAAGAAAGCAGAAACACAAAACCCAACCCTAATTTGTAGCATTTGCTGATATCCTTGATGTAAATGCTCCTAACATTTGCAATTTCAAGTCACCAAAGTCATGTCAAATGGTTTATAAATTCCTAAAACACCAATGCTTGTGACAGCCATTGCATGCTGACCTCAGAAAATAAGTGCATTAAACATTGAAATTTATTTTTAGCAATGAGTTTTAAGCTCATCAATGACCTAATCAAAAAAGAATGACAGTTCCACTTAAAGTGAAAGTAGAAAATGAGCTTTAGCCCTCACCATACCAAAGAGATGTTACTTTATTACTGCTTTAAACATAGAAGAAAAAATACAAATAATCTTTGGGAAAATGGTGCAAAGTATCTCCTTTTTCATATGGCAGATTGTTTTGGGTGTGGTCTTTCTGAAGGTACCTATATACTTTGAGATCTACATTTAGAAAAATAAATCATGGGATTTAGGAAGTGAATGGAAACAGTCTTTAAGGTGATTGCAGTAGTACATAATTTCTTGGATTAACATCATAATAGTACGTCAAGTGATCAGAATAATTCTTATCTATAGATAATGCCAGACGCAAAAGGAAGTTAGTATTCAACTATATCTCTCAAAATGTACTCAATGCATATAAAATTACTATTTATAATACATTTTTTAAATTCCTATAAATCAAAAGGAAAACACAAGATACCCATTGGAGAGAAAAAATTCCAATCATATAATCAGAAAGTTTTCATAAGGCAAATTCTCATTATCATTATTTTACACATAGAAACTGAAATACAGAGGGGTTAAATGATCTGCCTAAGGTCACACAGTTGGTCGGTGGCGGAGCCAGGACTCAATCCAAAGTCCATGCTTTTTGCCATTAATGCCCATTTGACACAGCATCTGAACAAATGATGCTTTTGAATTGTGGTGCTGGAGAAGACTCTTGAGAGTAGCTTGGACACCAAGGAGATCCAACCAGTCAATCCTAAAGGAAATCAACCCTGAATATTCATTGGAAGGACTGATGCTGAAGCTGAAGCTCTGATACTCTAGCCACCTGATGTGAAAAGCTTACTCATTAGAAAAGAACCTGATACTGGGGAAGATTGAAGGCCAAAGGAGAAGAGGGCAGCAGAGGATGAGATGGTTGGATACTATCACTGACTTAAAGGACACAAATTTGAGCAAACTCTAGGAGACAGTGGAGGACAGAGGAACCTGGCATGCTGCAGTCCATGGGGTTGCAAAAGGTTGAAACAACTTAGCGACTGAACAACAATGAACAACTGAACAATATCCCTTTAACATTCATTATTTAGGACCATCTATGCATCAGTTGTTAGCAGAAAAGACTTGTTCACATTTCCTCAAGTAATCTGGGAATATTAAAAACGGGAATAGTATTTTGCAGCTAAATCTCATCGGGACCTAGAAAAAGCTACATACCCGATTTTCAGGGAAGAGACAAGAAGTGCTACAGCCACACCTTATCGGAAGCTACACCATTCTGAATTCAATACAACTGTGACTTTCACATGATCTTGCCACCTCTAGAGAAAAAGTTCATTGATTTCTAAAACTGTATTCTAGAACCAATTTGACCCCACTTGCACAAACTCTGTTGAAGCCAATTAACATTGTCCCTATATAAGCAGAGCTGTGTGCCAAGTTATCTTCATAAAAGACACTGATTATTAAGCAGAGGGAGGGAGTGGGAGAAATTAGGGCTTCAAGCTTTGGTGACTAGAGGGATATGAGTATCATTCATCACAATAAAAAGTACAGGAGAATGATAAGATGATGATTTCAATGTTGGGAGACCTCAGTTTTAGTGCCCACAAAATACACAGAAGGGGCTACTCATTAGCAAGACAAATTTAATGGTCCACAGGTCAGGTGAGTCCCTTAGACAGGGAGGTACTTGTCATGGTTAAATTAGGATGTCTCTTACTCAAATGATAACTTAGTCTCAAATCCCTCCTTCTTATTTTCTTTTTAAAGCTGTGTTTTAATTAAATATTTAAATTCAATCCCAATGCATTTTTGGGGGTGAAGTTTTAATTAAAAGTCAGTACACTGTGGTTTTCTCATGTAAATTTGTAGCTTGAAGGCTACCTGGCAAATAAAGAAAGATAAAACAGAAAATGTCTTTGAGTTAAACTCAGCAGAATCATGGATGCAGTTCCTCTGAGTACTGCTGCATTGAAAAATCCCTCCAGAGATAGGAAAAAAAAAAACATTTCTGTCTGCAATGCTGCACATTCCCTAAACTATAGTCTTTTGAAGCAGTCATTAACATCTGCATCCTCAGTGTATAGTGTTTTATGGCCTCACTGTATGTGACAACATTAAACATCGTAAAAAGGGTAATTAGAATAAAAATGGAAAGTTCTATATATCTTTTGAAATACATCAGATGTAGTTTGTCCTTGAAACAGAAAAAGGGCACAGTAATCAAGTTAGCTTTTCTCCCTTCTAAAATATGTACATGGATAGAATAAAGAAGTCTCTACATTGCTAAAAGATACAAATAATAAGTCATTTGAAAATGCTAAAAATATGAAAATTCAGTGCTTTATAAAATCCTTAATTGAAGAATTAAAAAAAATACTTTTATTTACTTATTAATGTATTTTTGGCTGCCCTGGGTCTTTGTTGCTGCGCATGCTTCTCTCTAGTTGCAGAGAGCGAGGGCCACTCTCTAGTTGCGGTGCCTGGACTTCTCATTGTGGAGGCTTCTCTTGTTGTGGAGCGTGGGCTCTAGGGTGTGTGGGCTTCAGCAGTTGAAGCATATGGGATCAATAGCTGTGGCTTCTGGGCTCTAGAGCACAGGGTCAGTAGCTGTGGAGCTGGGGCTTAGCTGCTCTGTGGCATGTTCAATCTCCTCAGATCAGGGCTCAAACCAGTGTCTGCTGCATTGGCAGATGGATTCTTTACCACTGAGCTACCAGGGAAGACCGAAAGAATGTTTTTAAGGTAATGACTATCTTAGCAAAAGAAAAGATACCCTGTTCTGTTAGGGGAAGCACACTGATTGAAACCGCCCACCCTGGCCAGGCACCATGGTAACCATTTGCATGAGTTGTTTTATGACAGGAGATCCTGATAAGGAATATGGAACTAATAAGCCACCACCAACTGGAAGAGTTTTGGAAGGGTCTAAAGGAGACACCGCGTGTCCGTCCACTTCCCAGAATCCCTCTTGCTAGCATCCATCTTGGCTGAGTGATGCGTGCGCCACCAGAAAAGACTCTGAATTAGAATGATTAGCCAAACACCACCCAGAAACTAATCCCATCACCATAAAACCCGAGACTGCGAGCCACATGGCAGAGCAGTTTTCCTGGGTTCCCTTATCCTACTGCTCTCCACCCAGGTGTCCTTTCCCAATAAAATCTCTTGCTTTATCAGCACATGTGTCTCCTTGGACAATTCATTTCTGAGTGTTAGACAAGAGCCCAGTTTCGGGTCCTGGAAGGGGTCTGCCTTCCTGCAACAATTCCATAGAGAGAATAATTGAAAATTATAAAGTCAAATATTTAGTAACAATTGTTTCACTATACATTCTCCTCTAGGACCATTAACAGGGAAGCAGATAATGCTTTTTAAATTGTTTAAAATAAGAAATTCATTTTCTACATGGTCTCTAGTCAATTTTTCTATCAACTAACTATATACTAAATAGTGTAAGAGTTTCATAGGAATATTGATTATGAAATATAAATTTTGGGGAAATGGTTATCAACTGCGACTCAACTGAATATAAAGTGATCCCTCTGCTCCAGCAATGGGAGATGGAGGTTTAATTTAAAAGATCATTCTTATTTTGATCAGGATAAATGTATGCTTTAGCTTTGAGTTGAGGGAGAGCTTAACTGGTACATGTTGATTACGCTCGGGGCTGATTTCAACTACATGCTCTAAACAACCTCCACTAGAAAACTACTACACAGTTAAATGCATGCACTATTTATAAATAGCTTTGTATAAAATACTTTAAAATGTATTATAAAAATTAAATTTTAATTACTTTTAATTAAATTTTAATGCTTGTAAACATTAAAAATCCCATTAAAAAATTAAATATATTTCTGATAAATAGGCTAGTTATTGTGAGAAATACTTCCAAAATCGTTCAAATATTCACATGTTAGAGACAATTTGGGGGCTTCCCTGGTGGCTCAGTGGTAAAGAATCTGCCTGCAATGCAGGAGAGTCGGGTTTGATTCCTGGGTCAAGAAGATCCCCTGGAGAAGGAAATAGCAACCCATTCCAGTATCCTTGCCTGGGAAATCCCAGGGACAGAGGAGCTTGCCAGGCTACAGTCCATGGGGTTACAAAAGAGTTGGACCCAATTTAGCGCCTAAATAACAACAGAGACGACTAATTCTCCAAGGTACTTGGAGATTCAAAGCCGTGATTTCCATTGAGAATTAATTTACATTCTGCTTTGGGAAACAAGATGTCTTTCACTTTTCCATCATTCAGTGTTAAGTACTTAGTCACAATTTTAGCCTCAAGCCTCTATGGGGATTAAGGAGCAGGCACCGGAAAAGATTGACAAGGCTAAATTGAAAGATGGACAAAGTCCTGCTTTAGAAACTTTTTTTTTAGTACTGAATTTAAATTTGTAACCAGCATCATATTTTTATATCAGTGAAATAAAATTTATATATTGTGGCAAGACAAGAAAAATTTAAACAAACTTTTCTCTGCCCCTTTGGGTCTCGTCCCTCCTCTTTAGTGTGTATTGTGTATTTGCATTAACCAGACCTCCTTAGGAGATAACATTCCTTCTCAGTCTTGTAAAGATGACCCACTACTGCCTTTGTATATGCAGATCTGGATTGTGTAAACTATCACTATGTCATTTGACAGCAACCCTATGTCTCAGAAATTATATATATAACTGTGCTTTGACCTCAGAGCTTTCTTTAAAAAAAAATTTGTATTAAGGTATAGGTTTAGGTGTATAGCAAAGCAGTTCAGTTATACATATACATATGTTATATATGTTAGGTTTTTATAGTATATTAGATTCTTTTCCATTAGATTATTACAAGATACTGAATATAGTCCCTTGTGCCATACAGTAGGTCCTTGTCTATTTATTTTATATATAATAGTGTATATCTGTTAATCCCAAATTCTGAATTTATCCCTGCCGCCTTTTTCGCTTTAGTAACTTTAGGTTTTTCTATGTCTGTGAGTCTATTTCTGCTTTATAAATAAGTTCATTTGTATCTTTTTTTTTAGATTCCACATATAAGTGATACCATATATTTGTCTTTCTCTGTCTGATTTAGCTCAGTCAGTATGATAATCTCTCGGTCTATCCATATTGCTGCAAATGGCATTATTTCATTCTTCTCTATGGATGAGTAATAGTCCACTTCATGTAAGCACCACATGTTTATTCATTCTTCTGTCAATGGACATTTATGTTGCTTCCATGTCTTGGCTAAGTATTTGTAAAGAGTGCTTCTAAATACACTGAGGTGCTTGTGTCTCTTCAAATTATAGTTTTCTCCAGATATATACCCAGCAGTGGGAATCTCTGGATCATATGGTAATTTCAGGTTTTTTTTTTTGTTTTTTTTTTTTTTTTTTAAGGAAACTCTATGAAAAAAAAGTGAAAGTATTAGTCACTCAGTCATGTCTGACTCTTTGTGTTCTCATGGACTATAATCTGCTAGGCTCCTCTGTCCATGGAATTCTTCAGGCAAGAATACTGGAATGGATAGCCACTCTCTTCTCCATGGGATCTTCCTGACCCAGGGATCGAACCCAGGTCTCCTGCATTGCAAGTGGATTCTTTACTGTCTGAGCCACCAGGGAGTTCAGGGAACCTCTATACTGTTCACCATAGTGGCTGCAACAATTTGCATTCTCACCAACAGTGTAGAAGGGTGTTCTTTTTCCCACACCCTCTCCAGCATTTACTACTTGTAGACTTTTTGCTGATAGACATTCTAAATGCTTTGAAGAGGTATCTCATTGTAGCTTTCACTTGCATTTCTCTAGTAATTAGTATGTTGAGGATCTTGCATGTGCCTATAGGCCATCTGTATGTCTCCTTTGGGAAAATGTGTACTTAGGTCTTCTACTCACTTTTTGATTGGATTGTTTTTTTGATATTGAACTGTGTAAGTTGTTCATATATTTTGGAAATTAAACCCATGTTGGTTGCATAATTTGCAAGTATTTTCTCCCATTCTGTAAGTTGTCTTTTTGTTTTGTTCATTGTTTCTTTTGCTGTGCAAAGCTTTTAAGTTTATTTCTATACACTAAAAATGAAATATCAGAAAGAAAACTTAAGAAAACAATCCCATTTACTATTGCATGAAAAATAATAACATATCTAGAAATAAACCTTCCTAAGGAGGTAAAAGACCTGTACTCTGAAAACTAGAAGATACTGATGATAGAAATTGAAGCCCATACACAGATGGAAAGATAAACCATGTTCTTGAATAGGAAGAATCAATACTGTTAAAATGACCATATGATCCAAGGCAGTCTCTAGTTTCAACGCAATCCTTATCAAATTACCAACACCATTTTTCACAGAATTAGAACAAATAACTTAAAAATTTGTATGGAAACATGAAAGACCCTGAACGATCTTAAGACAGAAAAATAGAGCTAGAGGAATTGGTCTCCCTGACTCCAGACTATACTACAAGGTTACAGTCATGAAAACAGTATGAAACTGGCACAAAAGCAAACTCATAGATCAATGGAACAGAATAGAAAGCCCAGATGGTCAAATAATCTATGACTAAGGAGGCAAGAATATGCAATGGAGAAAACTTATTCTTCAATAAGTAGTGCTGGCAAAACTGGACAGCTACAAGTAAAAAAATGAAATTAGAACATTCTCTAACAGCATATACAAAAATAAACTAGAAACTTATTAAAGACCTAAATGTGCCATGCCAAGTAGCTTCAGTCATTTCCAGCTCTTTGCAACCCCATGGACTGTAGCTTATCAAGCTCCTCTGTCCGTGGGATTCTCCAGGCAAGAATACTGCAGTGGGATACCATTTCCTTCTCCAGGGATACTTCCCAATGCAGGCATCGAACACAAGTCTCCTGCATTGCAGGCAGATTCTTTACCATCTGAACCACCAGAGAAGCTCCAAATGCAAGACCTAAACGTAAGATGGGATACTATAGAAGTCCTAGAGGAAAACATAGTCAGAACACTCTGACATAAATCTCAACATCTGTTTTTATCTGTCTCCTATAGCAATGGAAACAGAAGCAAAAATAAATAAATGGGACCTAATTAACCTTAAAACCTTCTGCACGACAAAGGAAACTAGTTTCTTCAAACTATTGATTAAACTTTTTCATTGACAATATAAAAACCACGTTGAAGATTAAAGAATAAAAAAGAAATTTAAATTTTAATATTCATTCAGAAGAAGCCCTTAAACACACCTGCTTGATGCATGTTGGTACTATAGAAATCTTGGTTTCAGTGAAGAAAATTTGCAAAGATCCTTACAAAGCCTTCCTTTTAGAAATCCAGTCAGAGCTTAGCCATTCAGTTGATGATCAGGGGCTGCACTTCCTGGTATGATTTCCTTTTTACTACTGAGTATCTCTGTCTTTACCCACTCCAGTGTTCTTGCCTGGAGAATCCTGGGGACGGGGGAGCCTGGTGGGCTGCCATCTATGGGGTCGCACAGAGTCGGACACGACTGAAGTGACTTAGCAGCAGTAGCAGCATCTCTGTCTTTGGTGTGCCTTTCAAACATTCCACGGAGACTTGTTTATTCAAAATGTGGACCAGAGACCAATAGTTTTGAGAATCACATGAAAACTTGTTAGAAATGCAAACTCTAAGGCCCCACTCAAGGCCTAATGGACAAGAATCTGCATATTTAACAAGATCTTTAGGTGATTTATTTGCACTGAGAAGCACTGTTTTAAGCTCTTGAGGGGCTCACCAGCCACCTCCTTCTCATTGCCCTTTCTCTTTGAAATCAACTATTTCTGAAAGCATTACTTTGCTCCTTTACTAAAATTACTGAGTTTCAGTTTCCCTTCTGTGAGTGTTGATTTTTAAAATTAATATTTAGCTTTTGCTGGTGCTGCTCAATCGTTTTCTCTTTGTGGCAAGCGTGGGCTACTCCTCACTGTGCTGTGTGTGCTTCTCACTGAGGTGGCTTCTTCTAATTTGGAGCACAAGCTCTAGAGAGTGGATTAAGTAGTTGTGTTGCATGGGCTTAGTTGCCTCTTGGCATGTGGGAACTTCCTAGCCCAGGAAGTGGATTGGAAGGCAGATTCTTAACCACTGGACCACCAGGGAAGCCCCCCTTCTGTGTTTTAAAATTTTCCTTCTAAGTTGCTGTGTTTAAGTTTCTTCTCCTGGGGAGTAGGAAGGATGATATCAAGTAGGAAGGATGATATCTAGGTACCTTGGAAGGGGCCGAAATAACCTTGGGTTCCTTGGACTCTCAAGTTCCAATTAATATTTTTTCTCAAGTATCTATAACAGTAAACATATCTTGGACTTTGAGAATTATTTTCCTTCTGAAACCCCCAGTTTGTCTATCAGTTCAGTTTAGTCGCTCAGTCGTGTCCAACTTTTTGCGACCCCATGAATTGCAGCACGCCAGGCCTCTCTGTCCAGCACCAACTCCTGGAGTTCACTCAAACTCATGTCCATCGAGTCAGTGATGCCATCCAGCCATCTCATCCTCTGTCGTCCCCTTCTCCTCCTGCCCCCAATCCCTCCCAGCATCAGGGTCTTTACCAATGAGTCAACTCTTCGCATGAGGTGGCCAAAGTATTGGAGTTTCAGCTTTCGCATCAGTCCTTCCAAAGAAATCCCAGGGCTGATGTCCTTCAGAATGGACTGGTTGGATCTCCTTGCAGTCCAAGGGACCCTCAAGAGTCTTCTCCAACACCACAGTTCAAAAGCATCAATTCTTCGGTGCTCAGCTTTCTTCACAGTCCAACTCTTATATCCATACATGACCACTGGAAAAATCATAGCCTTGACTAGACGGACCTTTGTTGGCAAAGTAATGTCTCTGTTATATTAGACATGATATTCCCATCTTGCACATAACTTAGACCCTATTTTACTAAAAGAGAATTTCCACCTGACCCTACCCACAAAGATGTAAGAGACATGGGTTTGAATCTTGGGTCAGGAATATCCCTTGGAGGAAGGCATGGCAATCCACTCCAAAGAGGAGTCTTCTGAAGGAGTGGTTACTTACATGATGAATGTCTTCAAATGCTTCCTTTTCTGGCACGTTTCTTCCAGTTTCATCATATTAAACTGTAGAAAATCCCTCTTGAATACAGTAACCTGTAATTATGAAAACAAATTGAGTTTTAATGACTTACTGCCTAAGAGAACACCTTATACTGACAATTCAAAATGGCAGCTCATTAGGAGAATGAGAGCAGGTTTGTATCGCTTATTGCATTGAACACTGAAGTTCTTAGGGCAGGATATCAGAAGCAGAGTGTGGATTGGCTAATTTCTCAACAGGAGAATGGATGGAAGTGAGGTGAAATTCTAAGGGAAGAAAAACTGTCACGAGCATCATTAGACACTGTGCAGGTGTAATCTCAAAATTGATGAGAGAGGTAATTCCCTTTCTCAGGAGGATGGAGAAGAAAGGCAATTCAACTAAAATGTTACACTTTTCACAAATTAAAATTTCTCTTCTGCAATTATTTTTTGTATGAATTATACTTCAACAGAACTTCAAAAGCACAAGACAAAATACCAAATGAAAAGGCACCTTGCCCTCAACAAATAAAAGCTTTGTTAAATCAGTTCTATCCCTGAACTATGTGTTCGTGAAAACAACTGTTTTCTCATAACTGAAATATTTCAGAATAGGAAGATAGCTGTATATATCCTTCATTTAATGGATGTGAAAAAGAGAAATAAACTTTCTACTGACTATTGTGAATCCATTTGTTTATTCTTTCCTTTGTCTACTAATGACTACAAGTTAGTATTCACAATGCCCAGCTCTGAGTTTTCCATGGTGTGCAGCAAAAAACAGACTCAGCCTGTGTTTTCCTGTAACATCATTTCATGAGTGAGACACACACAAGTCAGATAGTCATACAATTGGATGTATAATTACAAACTGCGACAATGCTGCACTTTACTGGATCCCTGTGGTACTGGAAAACAGCATTGGTTAAAGAAATCCCTGACTCCTTCATCTAGGAAACTGCTTAGTGCAGAGAACCATACTTCCTCAGATGATTCTGATAAGATTCATGGATGTACTCCAGTGTTTACCCACATCAAAGCCAAATAGAGATGCTCCAAATTCCTATTCTTTGCCTCAGAAATGATTAGCTGAACTGCTTGTCCCCACTGATGAATGGGAACAAAATGATTGTTAAACCTGTTTCAGCTTCTTTTCTTCCTTCAGGCACCTGAACTTTGACCCATCGTCAGCCTCAGGCAGCATGCAACTGTCTTAAGTACCCATTGGCCCCAAGGCAAACATTCTTTGATGTGCTATCCAACCAAGTCACCTTTCCACTCTGCTTCCCCACACCGCTTCTTTCCAGCCTTGTCTCTTGCAAGTGTGCTAAGTTGCTTCAATCATGTGCTACTTTTTGAGACTCTAAGGACTGTGGCCTGCCAGGGTCTTCTGTCCCTGGGGGCTCTCCAGGCAAGAATACCAAAGTGGATTGCCACGCCCTCCTCCAAAGGATCTTCCCAACCCAGGGATCAAATCCACGTCTCTTATGTCTCCTGCATTGGCAGGTGGGTTCTTCACCATTAGTGCCACCTGGGAAGCCCTGTTTCCTCTTCATTGTAAAACAAAGACCCTTTTTGCCTAACCCTAGAGAAGCTAGGCTTCAACAGTATGTAAACTGAGAACTTCCAGAGGTAGAAACTGGATTTAGAAAAGGCAGAGGAATCAGAAATCAAATTACCAACATCCACTGGATCACAGAAAAAAGAAAGGAATTTCAAAAAAACATCTACTCTGCTTCACTGACTATGCTAAAGCCTTTGACTGCATGAAAGTGCAAGTGCTGGTCATTCAGTCAGGTCTGACTCTTTGTGACCCATGGACTGTAGCCCACCAGGCTCCTCTGTCCATGAGGATTCTCCAGGCAAGGATACTGGAGTGGATTGCCATTCCCTTCTCCAGGGGATAGAAACTGGGTCTCCTGCATTGCAGGTGAATTCTTTACCCTCTGAGTCACCAGTGACTGTGTGGATCACAACAAACACCTGTAGAAAATTCTTAAAAACATGGGAATACCAGATCATGCTACCTGGCTGCTGTGAAACCTGTATGCAGGTCAGAAAGCAACAGTTAGAGTTGGCCATGGAACAACAGACTGGTTCAAAATTCAAAAGGAGTACGACAAGGCTGTATACTGTCACCCTGCTTATTTAACTTCTATGTAGAGTACATAACGTGAAACGCTGGGCTGGATGAAGCACAAACTGGAATCAAGATTGCCAGGAGAAATATCAATAACCTCATATATGCAGACACCACCCTTATGGCAGAAAGTGAAGAAGAACTAAGGAGCCTCTTGATGAAATTTAAAGAGGAGAGTGAAAAAGTTGGCTTAAAACTCAACATTCAGAAAACTAAGGTCATGGCATCCAGTTCCATCACTTCATGGCAAACAGATGGAGAAAAAGTTGAAACAGTGACAGATTTTATTTTCTAGGGCTTCAGAATCACTGCAAACAGTGATTGCAGCCACGAAATTAAAAGATGCTTACTCCTTGGAAGAAAAGCAAGGACAAACCTAGACAGTGTATTAAAAAGCAAAAACATCACTTTGCTGACAAAGGTCCACACAGTCAAACCTATTTCTAGTAGTACAGCTTCTTCCAGTAGTCATGTATGGATGTAAGAGTTAGATCATAAAGAAGGCTGAGTGTCAAAGAATAGATACTTTTCAAACAGTGGTGCTGGAGAAGACTCTTGAGAGTCCCTTGGACTGCAAGGAGATCCAACCAGTCAATCCTAAAGGAAATCTACCTTGAATATTTATTGCAAGGACTGATGCTGAAGCTGAAGCTCCAGTACTTTGGCCACCTGATGTGAAGAACTGACTCAATGGAAAAGACCCTGATGCTGGGAATGATTGAGGGCAGGAGGAGAACAGGATGACAGAGGATGAGATGGTTGGATGGCATCAGCGACTCAATGGACATGAGTTTGAGCAAACTCCAGGAGATAGTGAAGGAAAGGAAAGCCTGGTGTGCTGCAGTCCATGGGGTTACAAAGAGTCGGACATGCCTTAGTGACTGAACAACAGTATGTTGTATATTAGCCATTCATTGTTGAGTAAATTCCATTGTATGATTTTGGCACAGCCCAACTGAAATTTACCCAGTTTTTTTGTTATGAATAAAGATGCTATGAACATTTTTTTCTTGGCCATGAAGCAGAGCTTGCACAGTCTTAGTTCCTGACCAGAGACTGAATTAAACCTGGATCACTGCAATAAAAAAGCACAGAGTCTTAACCGCTGGACTGCCAGAGAATTCCCTGAACAGTTTTGCATAAGACTTTTTGTGAATATGTTTTTGCTTGTGGGTTATGGGTTAAATCTAGGTTAATTACTATTACTATATAAGAATTAGCCAGAGCATTTTTAAAGTAGCTATGACGTGGATTATTATGATGGTGTGGTCACTCACCCAGAGCCAGACATTCTGGAGTGTGAAGTCAAGTGGGCTTTAGGAAGCACTGTTGCCAATGAAGTTAGTGGAGGTGATGGAATTCCAGCAGAGCTATTTAAAAATCCTAAAAAATTATGCTGTTAAAGTGCTGTACTCAATATGTCACCAATTTGGGAAACCCAGCAGTTGCCACAGGACTGGAAAAGGTAAATCCTCATCCCAGTTCCCAAGAAGGGCAGTATTAAACCACTGGATGGTTGCTTCTTGGCAGGAAAGCTATGACAAACCTAGACAGTGTGTTAAAGAGCAAAGATGCCGCTTTGCCAACAAAGGTCCATATAGTCAAGGCTGTGGTCTTCCCGGTGGCTGTGTACAGATGTGAGAGCTGGACCATAAAGAAAGCAAAGCACTGAAGAATTAATGCTTTTGAACTGTAGTAGTGGAGAAGACTCTTGAGAGTCTCTTGGACAGCAAGGAGATCAAACCAGTCAATCTTAAGGGAAATCAACCATGAAGATTCATTGGAAAGACTGATGCTGAAGCTCCAATACTTTGGCCACCTGATGTGAAGAACTGACTCATTGGAAAAGACCCTGATGCTGGGAATGATTGAAGGCAGAAGGAGAAGAGGGCGACAGAGGTTGAGATAGTTGGGTGGCATCACCAACTCAATGGACATGAGTTTGATCAAGCTCCAGGAGATGGTGAAGGAGAGGGAAGCCTGGAATGCTATAGCTGATGGGGTCTCGAAGAGTTGGACACAACTTGGTACCTGAATGACAGCAACAGTTATGCCGTTTTAATACTCCCACCAACAATGCATGAGTTTGTGTTGTTCCACACCCTGTTAGCATTGTTAAGTCACTTTTAAAAATTTTAGCCTCTCAAGTAGGTCCACCCATATTTCATTTAAACAAAAATTATACAAATTTACTTTTTCATTTCCTATTTAATTTTTCCATTACTTATGTGTGCCTCTTATACTTCTACTTCTAAAATCTTCCTTAAGTAGGCTTGGAAATAATACCACCATGTATTAATATATAGGCAAAATGTACCTTATTTGTATAAAAATGAGACTTTGTAAGTTAGGGAAAACAACACTTCTGTATAGACACAACAGAATCTTCAATTTATCACTTTGGAAAGGAAATTAGGATTCTCGCTCTCAACCAGAATTCTTTCCAAAGCAACACTGATAAGCAGACATGTATATTTTACTTCATCACCACCAAAAATAATGACCTACTTTACATGGCAACCCGTTCAGGTTTCGTTGTTGAACAACGCCAATGTGATTTTAAGTTTTTATGATCTAAGGTTGATGGACTTAAGGCTTTATATGTAAAGCAGTAATTTTTAAAATTTGTCATTGTTCAGTCGCTCAGTCATGTCCGACTCTTTGTGACCCCATGGACCCTGACTCCAGCCAGGCTTCCCTCTCCTTCACTATCTCCTGAGTTTGCTCAAACTCATGTCCATCCAGTTGATGATGCTATCCAACCATATCATCCTCTGTCACCCACTTCTCCTCCTGCCCTCAATCTTTCCCAGTATCAGGGTCTTTTCCAATGAGTCGGGTCTTTGCAATAGGTGGCCAAATTATTGGCAGTTCAGCTTGAGCATCAGTCCTTCCAATGAATACTCACGGTTGATTTCCTTTAGGATTGACTGGTTTGATCTCCTTGTTGTCCATTGAACCCTCAAGAGTCCAGCACAGTTCAAAAGTATCAGTTCTTTGGCATTCATCTTTCTTTACGGTCCAACTCTCACATCTGTACATGACTGCTGGAAAAACCATAGCTTTGACTATATGGATCTTTGTTGGCAAAGTTTTAAAAATTTAACAATTTTAAAAATATTTACTATCATATAATAACAATGCCCAATAAATAAGAATATAATTTAGTTTTCTGAGATAAGAGTGTTATTTCCTAATATCCTTTTCCATTTACCATGTCTAGCATGTTAAATATTTTTAAATTAAAAATTCCCTGAAATGGGAGTACTCTTCTAGTTGTTAGGTGAGCTGCTGCCCAATTCTTGAATCTTTGAAAAAAAGCCAATTAGCTTTTCTGAAAAAAGGAAAAAAATCCTGAAATGCCAGTGCTTTGGTTGTTAATGTTGTACTCTTTGCAGATAAAAAGTATATTAAAATGCATTTTGTATGACTTGTCCTGTGTTCTGTCAACATATTTATAACAGCTGAGTTAAAGTCTTTGTCTGGGAAGTCTAACATCTGAGCTTCCTAAGGTATAGCTTCTCTTGGCTGCTGTTTTTTGTGTGTCTTTTTTTTTCTTCTGATGTATGGACCACACTTTTCTGATTCTTTACATATCTAAAATTTTTGTTAAAAGTAGATACTGAAATAAAATAATGCACCACATCTGGAAATTAAATCCCACCCGTCCCCACTCAGGTTTGCCATTTTTCTATTTCTTCTTGTTGTCATTGTTTTTACTTTTCCTTAGAAAATTTCCAGTATTAATTCTTGAAAGTCTATATCCTTTGTCATGTATGGCCACTGAAATTTCTGTTATTAGCTTAGTGTCAAGGAATGACTGAACAAGAGTCCCTTAAATGATTTGAATGAGTAAATCCCTCCAACATTTGTCAAGGGTGTGTGTGTGAGTGTGTGTGTGTGTGTGTGTGTGTGTGTTTCTAAAGCTCCAGCAAACAATTTACAAGAGGTGCCTGTGCATGTGTGTGTGTGAGTGTGTGTGTGTATGTTTCTAAAGCTCCAGCGAACAATTTACAACTGCTCCTTCGTCTTCACTTCCAGTCATGCGGAGCCCTCAAGGTCAGCCAGAGGGGAGAGATTAGACCCTTCTTGGGTCTTTTTTGATCATACACACAGCCCCAGCTGTGCATGTGGACATGGAAATTTCCAGGAACAAATCAGTCTTTCACAGCCCCTAAGGACTTCCAAGTTCTCAGTTTTACTTTCAAGGTTTTTTGGTCAGTGTCTCATTGGCCCCAACCTGCAATGCTGCTTCAGGTAGTTCCAGTGCTTAACAATTGCCACAGGCTGTTTTCTGCCCATGTCCTGGGGTTAGTGCGATTCAGCAGAGGGATCTCAGAGTTGGGTCAGTTGAAAACAAGCCCAGAAAATGGAGCTGTTTATCAAGCCACCAGAGATGTCAACAGTGACAATTTTGAGGGGATTGGGACTTCGAGACATTCCAAACCTTATGGGTTTGCTTCTTCTAAGGCTTGTGAGGCCACTGATTTTCACAATTATTGGAGCTTTTCATATTCAAGCTTACCACAGAGGAAGGGAGAAATGATGGGATTGGGCCACACTGAATGCTGTAAAAGTCACTGTTCCTACTAAGTTTCAACTCTTTTTCTTGACTAGTCCTCAAACAGTCCTCAGTTTGTTGGATAAATTTAATTTCCAGAATTCTAGAAATGTTTATTTTTGACAGTTTTGGCCAGTGTTCTCACTGTTCTGATGGAAGAGTAGATTTTCTGGAGCTCTTAACTTGCCATTCCAGAAGACAGCCCTCTCACTTGCAAATATCATTATTATAAGTTGAAAAATACTATCTCATGACATTCACAAATCAATTTACATTTTTCTGAATGATCTTCTAGTCCTCACTCATATGAATGCATTTACTTAAGTGTAATAGTGTCAAACATTGGTCTTTAGAAAAAAAAGTAGCAGTCATGAACATTCTGTGTTCTAAACTTGCATCATCTTATATAACAGACATCTTATAATTTCAACACTCCTTTACTTCTCAGATTGTCTCCAATTGCTTGATACTGGAAAAAAAATTCTGAGGTATTATTTTTGTGTATATAACATATTTCTTACTCTGGATATTTCTGCAATGAAAAATTCCCAGGAAGCTGAATCAGCAGATCAAGGGATTCTTCTGTAACTATTTAAAAGTACAACATACTGTACAAGTCAGGACTGTGTCAATAGTTATTTATTATTATATCTTTCCTATTTTAGTTTTTGCCTGAGTGCTTGCCTTATAAATATCTCTCATATCTTTTAATTTTATGAAGTTAAAAGACACATCAATTACAATTTCTTTGTTGTACACTTCATATGCATTCATACATCTTATCTATTTTTACTTTTTGTAACATTTATAATATGACCACTAAGATTAAGCTAATTGAAATGTATTACACTATTTAGACTAAAATAATATTTATTAATATACTATCTATATTAAAAGCTTCACTCAGTAATTGTAAATGTCCTTAAGACAAAGTTTCTAAAACTTTATTTTGGTTATTGTTCAGTTGAGAAGTCTTGTTCAATTGCAGATTCTGAATCAGCAGATCTGGAGTAGAGCCAAGAGTCTGCTGCTGCTGCTGCTGAGTCATTTCAGTCGTGTCTGACTCTGTGCGACCCCATAGACGGCAGCCCACCAGGCTCCCCCATCCCTGGGATTCTCCAGGCAAGAACACTGGAGTGGGTTGCCATTTCCTTCTCCAATGCATGAAAGGGAAAAGTGAAAGTGAAGTCACTCAGTTGTGTCCGACTCTTCATGACCCCATGGACCGCAGCCTACCAGGCTCCTCCACCCATGGGATTTTCCAGGCAAGAGTACTGGAGTGGGGTGCAGGCCATGGACCATGCTTTGAATGATAAGGTGTTAGGATACTCGTCTGCATTTGTATTACAGACCAGACCTTTACGAGGATGAATTTAGTCATGTCACTTGTTTTAGTCCTGGTCTAATCTTGTTTTGGAAATCTTCACCTTTGTTGTGAATTTCCAGGGAATAGACATTAACAAGGATTCCTGGTGTGTCCTCCTGGATTAGATATCCTCACTAGTCAGCTTCTTATACTTCTAAAGACAGCATTCTTTACTTTTTCCCATCTCTGCTCTTCAGTAGCCTATTTTAGAAACATCACAGTTGAAAACTAGAAAAAAAACCTTCTTATTGTTCACTGGTAGTTAAATTGTGTCAAGAATATAAACTGTTTCAAAGAACAATATATTTTAGTATTAGCGCTTACTTTTCTGATTTTTAAACTTATAATTGAAACTGGGATCATAGCATACTCCCAGGAGGTACTTGCCTCAGAACAGAAGACAGTATTTATACTTCCAAAGCCTTTATATATGCTCATCACCTTCTATTCTTTTCTAAAAAAAGAAAAAAAAATGCAGACATGTGGCTATTTATGTTTAATAAATGGATTAAAAACATAAAGTACATTTATCAGGATGTTAATTATCAATAGGATTTAGAATAATAGTTTATTCACTGTTTAATTTCTGAACCATTACATTAAAATTCTTTTTAATGGAACTAAATATTATTTGAATTAGATTAAATAATTTCATTTTTAGTTAAAAAATAATTAACTGCTTTGTGTGGTTGAGTAATATAAAGTAAACATTGCAGTATTAAGTAGGCCACAGAAATCCATTTCTAAGTAAACCACAAGAGCCTCACAACAATCACACTGGATACTGAAGGTCTAAAAAGAGCACATCCAGAAACAGGGTATTCTAAAGGTTAGACTGAACTAAGTATGGAACAGATAAGACTAAATTAGTCTCCTAAAATTTCCTAGGAAATCTCGAAATTTTGTGACCTTTATCTTAAAGTAGTCCTAAACTGATGACCTTCTACACATGGCAGAAGCAAATGAGGGAAGTTATCTTATTTACTATATTATAGGCTTCAAATGATTTCTATAAATAAATGTTTAGGTACAATGGGGCTTTCCTTGTAGCTCAGCTAGTAAAGAATCTGCCTGCAATGCAGGAGACCCTGGTTCAATTCCCGGATCAGGAAGAACCACAGGAGGAGAGAATGGCTAACCACTCTAGGATTCTGGCCTGGAGAATTCCATGGATTACGTAGTCCATGGGGTCACAAAGAGTCGGATATGACTGAGTAGATTTCACTTTAATTTTTCACTTTAGGTACAATACCAAAACAGGGGGAAAAAAATTCAAAGATAATTAGGCAGAAAAAATAAGTAGATCTCAGGAGTGAAAAACATCAAAAAATAAAAACAGCAGCAGGACCACAAACAGCCCTTCAAATGTGCAAGATACTGGGATTATCATATTCAAATTAAACAGTCATGACAAGTATATTTAAAGAAGCAATAGACAGGCTTGACGATATCTGCTGGAAACAGATAACCAAAGTGGAAAAGTGCTGGAAAGTAACCAAAGTGTCACAGAATTATTTAAAATGAACCAAAAACTTATGGGGATAAAAATAAACAAATATTTTATAAAAATTTTTAAAACTTTTTTTTTTAAATTTTAGGGAGGAGATGACGGTAGAGCAGGAGGACATGGAACTCTCCTCCCACCACAAATACATTAAAAATACATCTATGTGTAGAATAATTCTCACTGAAAACTAACTGGCAACTAGCAGAAGGACTCTTGAACAAAGAAGGCTGTAAGAAAGACCCACAGAGAATCAGGTAGGAAGGGAAGAGAAGAGATGAAGTTGGGTCCTGAGTCCCTGGCCAGCTTCCCCGGTGTATGTCGCAAACTGAGTCATGTGCCCACCTTAGCCCTGCTTCCTTCACAACACCGTTCCACACTGAGGTAAGGGCTCCCATGGCCCAGGGGAGAGCTCATGGCTCTCTTTATGGATCAGTCTCTTAAGGTAAAAAAAAAAAAACAAAACAAAACCTAGAAAACAAAGCAGGGCTTCCCTGGTGATTCAGTGGTTAAGATTCCACCAGCCAATGCAGGAAACACAGGTTCAATTCCTGGTCCAGGAAGACCCTACTTGCTTCTGAGCAACTAAGCGCGTGTGCCACAATTGCTGGGAATGTGCACTGGAACTACTGAAGCCTGAGCTCTAGAGTCCATGTTCTGCAACATAGGAAACCAGCTCAGTGAGAAGCCTCCCTGGGCCACAACTAGAGAAAGCACAGCCACAGCAACAAAGACACAGCACAGCTAAAAAAAAAAAAAAATTTAATTGAAAAACAGGAAAAAAAAAAACATAGAAACAGAAGCAAAAATAATTAAACTGAATAGCTTTTACACAGCAATGAAACCATCAATTAAAATAAAAAAAGACAACCTATTGAATAGGAGAAAATATTTGCAAATGATATGACCAATTAGGGGTTAATATCCAAAATATATGAGAAGCTCATAAGTCTGTTCAAAAAAAAAACCTAATTATAACTTAGCTGAAGACATGAATAGATGTTTTTCCAAAGGAGATATAGGGATTGCCTACAGGCACATGAAACAATGTTCAACATCATTAACCATCTAAGAAATGCAAAAGAAAACCAGAAGAAAATGTCATCTCACACCTGTCAAGATGGCTATCATCAAAAGTCTACAAGTAACAAATGTTCCCAAAATGTGGAGAAAAGGAACTCTAGTACACTCCTGTTGAGAATGTAAATTGGTACACCCACTATGAAAAGCAGTATAGAGTTTCCTCCGAATACTAAGACAAAAACAAACAAACAAACAAACAAACAAACCCAAAAAACTATGACATGGTTAAGCAATTCCATTTTTTATTATATACTGAAGAAAATAAAAACAAGATTTTGAAAAAAACACATGCCCAATAAAGATCATAGCAGCATTATATACAACAGCCAATATATGGAAACAAATTAAGAGTCCATCAAAAGATGAACGGATAAAGAAGACATTAGATACACACACATACACACACACAGAGGTATATTACAAAGCCATAAAAATGGATAAAATTTTCCTGCTAAAAGAAACATAAATGACCTAGAGATAATAAACACAGTAAGTGAAGTAAGTCAACTACAGAAAGACAAATACATATGATATAAATGACATGTGAAAAATAAAAATTGATACAAATGAACTACATTTGCAAAACAAAGAGACCCACAGATTTAGGAAACAGGCTTAGGGTGACCAACAGAGAAAGGGGGACAGAATATTAAGTAAGGAAGTTGCAACTAACAAATACACATGGACGTACCTAACCTAGGTAATAAACCAGGACCTACTGTAAACCTCTGGCAAAATCTATTCAATATAGGAATAAGCTACATGGAAAAAAAAAAGAAAAATAGTAGGTATATGCTATGCTATGCTATGCTAAGTTACTTCAGTCGTGTCCGACTCTGTGCGACCCCATAGACTGCAGTCCACCAGGCTCCCCCGTCCCTGGGATTCTCCAGGCAAGAACACTGGAGTGGGTTGCCATTTCCTTCTCCAATGCATGAAAGTGAAAAGTGAAAGTGAAGTCGCTCAGTCGTGTCCGACCCTTAGCGACCCCATGGATTGCAGCCTACCAGGCTCCTCCATCCATGGGATTTTCCAGGCAAAAGTACTGGAGTGGGGTGCCATTGCCTTCTCCAAGTAGGTATATGTCTCCATATAAATAAATCAAGCTGCTATACACTTGGGGAAAAAAAAAAAAAACAAACCCACAAAAGCCTGCTGCTGCTGCTGCTGCTGCTAAATCCCGTCAGTCGTGTTCGACTCTGTGTGACCCCATAGACGGCATCCCACGAGGCTCCGCCATCCCTGGGATTCTCCAGGCAAGAACAGTGGAGTGGGGTGCCATTGCCTTCTCCGTGCGTTCTTGTTAGTCTCGCTCAAATGCAATCTAATCCCCAAACCCTGGTGAAGCAGTTCTTTTAAATAAAATCTAACTCGCAATAAAAAATTAACATAATTATATAAAATACTTTTAATTTCAGTAATTAATGCACTTCTTCTGAAGTAATAAGTTTTGTTTCTTTTTGATGTGTTTGGAAATGAAGGCAAAAATCTTCATCACTGTGGAAAAAAGCTAAAATAAAAATAATGGACTTATATAGATATAAGTGAATAAAATTTTTCCTTTTTCAGAATCACTAAATAAACATAATCATATCACTGAAAGCAAAATGTAGAATTTTGTAGCCATTACACAAAACTAGTTATTATTTTACCCTTACAATTACAGTATATAAGCATAAAGTTTATATACTACATTTACTGTCATTCTTTTTTTTTTTTTTAATTTTATTTTATTTTTAAACTTTACATAATTGTATTAGTTTTGCCAAATATCAAAATGAATCTGCCACAGGTATACATGTGTTCCCCATCCTGAACCCTCCTCCCTCCTCCCTCCCCATTCCATCCCTCTGGGTCGTCCCAGTGCACCAGCCCCAAGCATCCAGTATCGTGCATCGAACCTCGACTGGCAACTCGTTTCATACATGATATTTTACATGTTTCAATGCCATTCTCCCAAATCTTCCCACCCTCTCCCTCTCCCACAGAGTCCATAAGACTGTTCTATACATCAGTGTCTCTTTTGCTGTCTCGTACACAGGGTTATTGTTACCATCTTTCTAAATTCCATATATATGCGTTAGTATACTGTATTGGTGTTTTTCTTTCTGGCTTACTTCACTCTGTATAATAGGCTCCAGTTTCATCCACCTCATTAGAACTGATTCAAATGTATTCTTTTTAATGGCTGAGTAATACTCCATTGTGGATATGTACCACAGCTTGCTTATCCATTCATCTGCTGATGGACATCTAGGTTGCTTCCATGTCCTGGCTATTATAAACAGTGCTGTGATGAACATTGGGGTACTCGTGTCTCTTTCCCTTCTGGTTTCCTCAGTGTGTATGCCCAGCAGTGGGATTGCTGGATCATAAGGCAGGTCTATTTCCAGTTTTTTAAGGAATCTCCACACTGTTCTCCATAGTGGCTGCACTAGTTTGCATTCCCACCAACAGTGGAAGAGGATTCCCTTTTCTCCACACCCTCTCCAGCATTTATTGCTTGTAGACTTTTGGATCACAGCCATTCTGACTGGTGTGAAATGGTACCTCATAGTGGTTTTGATTTGCATTTCTCTGATAATGAGTGATGTTGAGCATCTTTTCATGTGTTTGTTAGCCATCTGTATGTCTTCTTTGGAGAAATGTCTATTTAGTTCTTTGGCCCATTTTTTGATTGGGTCATTTATTTTTCTGGAGTTGAGCTGTAGGAGTTGCATTTACTGTCATTCTTGACTTTTTCTTAAGTTTGACTTTTAGTGTAAAAATTAAGATGAGATAGATTGTAGTTTTTTCTACCCCGCCTCTTGATAAATTACTCAATTTAGTAAACAAAGTCATAAAAAATTGTGAAAGTATTTGAAATGGACCAAAAAGTTATTGCTACTGCTGCTGCTAAGTCACTTCAGTCATGTCCGACTCTGTGCGACCCCATAGGCGGCAGCCCACCAGGCTCCGCCATCCCTGGGATTCTCCAGGCAAGAACACTGGAGTGGGTTGCCATTGCCTCTCCAATGCAGGAAAGTGAAAAGTGAAAGCTAAGTTGCTCAGTCATGTCCGACCCTCAGCGACCCCACGGACTGCAGCCTTCCAGGCTCCTCCGTCCATGGGATTTTCCAGGCAAGAGTACTGTAGTGGGGTGCTAAACCATGTCTAATAAAAAAAAAAAAGTATACTCCAATATTATATAAAATTGAAGTTAACAACAAAATTAAAACAAACAACAACAAAAAGAATGCCTACAATAATTTTTCCTGCATAGGAAACCCAGGCTTGTTCATATTCTGGAGACTAATCAGACTTGCTTTCCAAGGCAGGACTGCCATGGAGCTGAGGGACTGGGCAGGTTGTGCCAGTTTATAGGCTCCCCTTGGACCTGCAGTGCCTGGTCCCCACTGAAAGGGCAAAAATCACTCCAGGATGATTAAGGACCTATAGCAGTTAAACCAAGCATAATGCACCCAAAGAATAGTGGATGCTCGGGCCCCAAGGGCATTGAAAAGTCACCTGGTCCCAAGGACTCCTGATGTTGGGGGTCCCACCTCCAGGCTCTTTCCTAAAACTCATTGAACCTATGGCGGAAAGAAACCTCAGGACATCATTGGCAGGTCTCGGACTTGATAGAAGGGTGTACTTTAAGGGGGAAGATGGAATGAGCCGAAAGATACCGAGTGTCTGTTCTCTCACCCTCCACTCTCATTTAAAATCCTGGAAAAGAACTGTCCCCAAGGTTCAGATTACCCAACACCCTGAGTGGGTGAAGAAACTCTGCCACCTAGTGGACATATTTGAGAACTGCAACTTAGAAACCAACGCCTCAGTTCAGTTCAGTCGCTCAGTAGTATCCGACTCTTTGCGACCCCATGAATCGCAGCACGCCAGGCCTCCCTGTCCATCACCAACTCCCGGAGTTCACTCAGACTCACGTCCATCGAGTCAGTGATGCCATCCAGCCATCTGATCCTCTGTCGTCCCCTTCTCCTCCTGTCCCCAATCCCTCCCAGCATCAGAGTCTTTTCCAATGAGTCAACTCTTCGCATGAGGTGGCCAAAGTACTGGAGTTTCAGCTTTAGCATCATTCCTTCCAAAGAAATCCCAGGGCTGATCTCCTTCAGAATGGACTGGTTGGATCTCCTTGCAGTCCAAGGGACTCTCAAGAGTCTTCTCCAACATCACAGTTCAAAAGCATCAATTCTTCAGTTCTCAGCTTTCTTCACAGTCCAACTCTCACGTGCATACATGACCACAGGAAAAACCATAGCCTTGACTAGACGGACCTTTGTTGGCAAAGTAATGTCTATGCTTTCGAATATGCTATCTAGGTTGGACATAACTTTCCTTCCAAGTAGTAAACATCTTTTAATTTCATGGCTGCAGTCACCATCTGCAGTGATTCTGGAGCCCAGAAAAATAAAGTCTGACACTGTTTCCACTGTTTCCCCATCTATTTCCCATGAAGTGATGGGACCAGATAACATGATCTTCATTTTCTGAATGTTGAGCTTAAGCCAACTTTTTCACTCTCCTCTTTCACTTTCATCAAGAGGCTTTTTAGTTCCTCTTCACTTTCTGCCATCTGCCGGGTGGTGTCATCTGCATATCTGAGGTTATTGATATTTCTCCCGGCAATCTTGATTCTAGCTTGTGCTTCTTCTAGCCCAGCGTTTCTCATGATGTACTCTGCATAGAAGTTAAATAAGCAAGGTGACAATATACAGCCTTGATGTACTCCTTTTCCTATTTGGAACAAGTCTGTTGTTCCATGTCCAGTTCTAACTGTTGCTTCCTGACCTGCATACAGGTTTCTCAAAAGACAGATCAAGGTGTCTGGTATTCCCATCTCTTTCAGAATTTTCCACAGTTTATTGTGATCCACATAGTCAAAGGCTTTGTCGTAGTCAATAAAGCAGAAATAGATGTTTTTCTGGAACTCTCTTGCTTTTTCCATGATCCAGTGGATGTTGGCAATTTGATCTCTGGTTCCTCTGCCTTTTCTAAAACCAGCTTGAACATCAGGAAGTTCATGGTTCACATATTGCTGAAGCCTAGCTTGGAGAATTTTGAGCATTACTTTACTAGTGTGTGAGATGAGTGCAATTGTGCGGTAGTTTGAGCATTCTTTGGCATTGTCTTTCTTTGGGATCAGAATGAAAAATGACCTTTTCCAGTCCTGTGGCCACTGCTGAGTTTTCCAAATTGGCTGGCATATTGAGTGCAACACTTTCACAGCATCATCTTTCAGGATTTGAAAGAGCTTTACTGGAATTCCATCACCTCCACTAGCTTTGTTCATAGTGATGCTTTCTAAGGCCCACTTGACTTCACATTCCAGGATGTCTGGCTCTAGATCAGTGATCACACCATTGTGCTTATCTGTGTCATGAAGATCTTTTTTGTACAGTTCTTCTGTGTATTCTTGCCACCTCTTCTTGATATCTTCTGCTTCTGTTAGGTCCATACCATTTCTGTCCTTTACTGAGCCCATCTTTGCATGAAATGTTCCCTTGGTATCTCTAATTTTCTTGAAGAGATCTCTAGTCTTTCCCATTCTGTTGTTTTCCTCTATTTCTTTGTATTGATCTCTGAGGAAGGCTTTCTTATCTCTTCTTGCTATTCTTTGGAACTCTGCATTCAGATGCTTATATCTTTCCTTTTCTCCTTTGCTTTTCGCTTCTCTTCTTTTCACAGCTATTTGTAAGGTCTTCCCAGACAGCCATTTTGCTTTTTTGCATTTCTTTTCCATGGGGATGGTCTTGATCCCTGTCTCCTGTACAATGTCATGAACCTCATTCCATAGTTCATCAGGCACTCTATCAGATCTAGGTCCTTAAATCTATTTCTGACTTCCACTGTATAATCATAAGGGATTTGATTTAGGTCATACCTGAATGGTCTAGTGGTTGTCCCTACTTTCTTCAATTTGAGTCTGAATTTGGTAATTGGGAGTTCATGATCTGAGCCACAGTCAGCTCCTGGTCTTGTTTTTGTTGACTGTATAGAGCTTCTCCATCTTTGGCCGCAAAGGATATAATCCATCTGATTTCGGTGTTGACCATCTGGTGTTGGCCATGTGTAGAATCTTCTCTTGTGTTGTTGGAAGAGGGTGTTTGCTATGACCAGTGCATTTTCTTGGCAAAACTCTATTAGTCTTTGCCCTGCTTCATTCCGTATTCCAAGGCCAAATTTGCCTGTTAATCCAGGTGTTTCTTGACTTCCTACTTTTGCGTTCCAGTCCCCCATAATGAAAAGGGCATCGTTTTGGGGTGTTAGTTCTAAAAGGTCTTGTAGGTCTTCATGGAACCGTTCAACTTCAGTTTGTACAGTGTTACTACTTGGATTACTGTGATATTGAATGGTTTGCCTTGGAAACAAACAGATCATTCTGTTGTTTTTGAGATTGCATCCAAGTACTGCATTTTGGACTCTTTTGTTGCCCATGATGGCTACTCCATTTCTTCTGAGGGATTCCTGCCCACAGTAGTAGATATAATGGTCATCTGAGTTAAATTCACCCATTCCAGTCCATTTTAGTTCGCTGATTCCTAGAATGTCGACGTTCACTCTTGCCGTCTCTTGTTTGACCACTTCTAATTTGCCTTGATTCATGGACCTGACATTCCAGGTTCCTATGCAATATTGCTCTTTACAGCATCGGACCTTGCTTCTATCACCAGTCACATCCACAGCTGGGTATTGTTTTTGCTTTGGCTCCATCCCTTCATTCTTTCTGGAGTTATTTCTCCACTGATCTCCAGTAGCATATTGGGCACCTACTGACCTGGGGAGTTTCTCTTTCAGTATCCTATCATTTTGCCTTTTCATACTGTTCATGGGGTTCTCAAGGCAAGAATACTGAAGTGGTTTGCCATTCCCTTCTCCAGTGGACCACATTCTGTCAGATCTTTCCACCATGACCCTCCTATCTTGGGTTGCCCCATGGACATGGCTTAGTTTCATTGAGTTAGACAAGGCTAGTGTGCCGGTCGCAGCCGCCCGGAGCTACCCCACATCCGAGGCCAGGGGCAGCGGCTGGGAGGAGCAACCCCACGCCCGAGATCAGGGGTGGCAGCCGGGAGGACTAACCCCATGTCCAAGGAGCAGTGTGTGGGCGGGTGCAGGAGGGCCTAGAGGAGCTATCCCATGTTGAAGGTCAAGAAGGGCGGTGGTGAGGAGATACCCCTCATCCAAGGTAAGGAGCAATGGCTGTGCTTTGCTGGAACAGCTGTGAAGAGATACCCCACGCCCAAGGTAAGAGAAACCCAAGTAAGATGGTAGGTGTTGCAAGAGGGCATCAGAGGGCAGACACACTGAAACCATACTCACAGAAAACTAGTCAATCTAATCACACTAGGACCACAGCCTTGTCTAACCAATGCCTAGGGGCATTTACTGTTCCCAAGCTCAGTTCAGTTGCTCAGTCCTGTCTGACTCTTTGCGACCCCATGGACTGCAGCACACCAGGCCTCCCTCCTTATCACCAACTCCCCGAGTTTACTCAAACTCATGCCCATTGAGTCGGCGATGACATCCAACCATCTCATCCTCTGTCATTCCCTTCTCCTCCCGCGTTCCATGTTTCCCAGCATCAGGGTCTTTCAAATGAGTCAGTTCTTTGTATCAGGTGGCCAAAGTATTGGAGCATCAGCTTCAGCATCAATCCTTCCAATGAATATTCAGAACTGATTTCTTTTAGGATTGACTGGTTGGATCTCCTTGCAGTCCAAGGGACTCTCAAGAGTCTTCTCCAACAGCACAGTTCAAAAGCATCAATTCTTCCATGCTCAGCAGAGGGGATGCAAATGATACATGCCCTGAAGGAGTGTTCCGTGGGTAGGTAACCCAAACAACACTGAGTAAATGACACACATTAGGGAAGCCACCAGAAAAGGTAAACTTGACCAAAAAAAAAGTATAAAAAATAAAATAAAAAAGGATACACAGAAAGTAGTATTTCTTGCAAACAAAAACGGACTAATTGATTTCTAAAGCAAATTTTGGTGAACAGAGAAGAAATCCACTTGACTGACAAGACAAATTACAAAGTGAGAGTTCCAACAAACTCAAATTGCTACAGCTGACAACAGGAAGAACCTCCTGTAAACTGCACTAGTAAACTCTAGTCACTATGCTACTATTTAATATGGAGTAAAATCTGAAAGACATTCAGGTTGAATAAATATACCTGAATTCAGCTATTTTATACCTAAAAGTAATGCAACACTTTTAATCACTGGATAACAATATAATGTAAACATTAGGTGAAAACAGACAAAAAAAGATTCCATCCCGAAAAGTCGGCCAAGAAAAAAGACCTTTTTCTGATTCCTGCAGAATGAGAAGTCTATTTTTCCTACACAAACTGGCATGAGGCTGAGGAACCTGGCCAAGATATGCCCACATAAGGCCCCAGGGCATCGACAGTGCCTGGTCCTCTCTGCATGTGGGACAATGTGTCCAGGAGCAGTGGGTCACTAACAACTCGAGACATACAAATGTAAACAGAAACCAGGTTTTAACTGGCACCGATCAGAAAGGCCAAGTGAAATACGGGTAAGATGATGAATTCGCAGAGAGGGTGTGGGAAAATGGGAACCCCTATTGGAGTTCAGAACATTGGACTTGGTCCTGGGTTGTATGAGACCACTGCAGGTGGTCTCAACACCCAGGCATCAACAGGGAGTGGTTCACAGGATCACTGCATACCGAGTTGGAGGAAATATTCAGAGAAAACCATAGTCAAAAAAGACAGACCCCAGCCTTCTGTGCAGAAGTAATTGCAATTGTTGAAAACACACAACCATCAGAATGTCCATGGTGGCATGAATTGAGGAAAAAAATGTGTAATCCATAAAGAATCTTCTGATTCATGGGAAGGAATGGAATATCGACACCGGCAGCCACTTGATTTTACTTGCACCAGGTCATACGAAATGACGTCGATCAGGCAGAGAAAGAAAACAATACATAAAGTCATCACTGAGAGGCTGCTGCTGCTGCTGCTAAGTTGCTTCAGTCGTGTCCAACTCTGTGCGACCCCATAGACGGCAGCCCACCAAGCTCCGCCATCCCTGGGATTCTCCAGGCAAGAACACTAGAGTGGGTTGCCTTTTCCTTCTCCAAGGCATGAAAGTGAAACGTGAAAGTGAAGTCGCTCAGTCATATCGGACTCTTAGCTACCCCATGGACTGTAGCCTACCAGGCTCCTCCGCCCATGGGATTTTGCAGGCAAGAGTACTCGAGTGGGGTGCCACTGCCTTCTCCACACTGAGAGGCGGAACCTAACATTTGGTACACATAAAATATACCTTTCAAACAGAAACAGACTCACTGATGGAGAATCATATTTGTGGTGACCGTGGAGGACATTGGGTTGAGAATGGGGATAAATGAGGAGGCTGGGTGGACACGCACACTCCTGTACCTGAAGGACCAAATCCACAAACCTCTGACAACCACGGGAACCTCTACTCAGCACAGTAAATGTATGTGTGGGGAAAGAATCTGAAAAACACCAAAGATTTATTCATTTTATTGAAACAGGCTGCTGTACAGCTAAACAAGCCAAAAAAGGTGAAACAACTGATGATCAATATTATCCCAATAGTGGGTTAAAGGACAAAAACAAAACAAACAAACAAGAAAAACGGAGGCCACCTGGATAAACCTGGGCCAAGGATATCTGAGATGATTGCCATCCCTGTCAAACGAGCAGCCCGATTTCTCTAGACAGAACTGCTCTGGGCTTGAGGATGTACCACCTAAGAAGGTCCCAGGAGATATGGAGGGCCGGCTGGACGGGACCTCTCCCCACCTCTCCCCACTACTAAAGAAAGGGATCATGGATGCTCTACGCCCTAAGACCTTGGAAAAGTCAACTGGTCTCGAGGAATTCTTCTTTTAAGGGTCCCACCTTGAGCCGCCTGCTTAAGCTTCAGTGAATTTAAGACCCAAAGAAACCCCTGGACACCTTTGGCACTGCCAGGTTAATTGATAGTGTGCTTTTTGACCCAAAACACATAAAAGTGCAGAGCACTTCAGGGGGCTGTTCTCCCATCATCCACTCTAATTTCCAACGCAGGAAGAGGATGGTGTCCAAGTCTCTGCATCTCCCAGGAATGAGAGTGAGGTGGAAGAAATGCTGCCATCTTGTGGACACTCTTGGGAACTACAACTTGGAAATGCTCCAGTGCCTAGGGGAAACTTCACACACTTGCTTAAAATGAAAAAAAAGAAAAAGGACACACTGAAAGGTATATCTCTTTTAAACAAAATCCGACTTTCTGATGTATACAGCAATTTCAAGGTGACCAGAAAAGAAATCTGTTCTAGTGTCAAGACCGCTTAGGTGGTGATATTTCCATACATGCTCAAACAGCTACCACAGACTATCAGGAAGGACCACCTGTAAACCACAGGAAAGTTGATTCTCTATAGTACTATTCTATGTGGAATCAAATCTAAGATACTCCAGGTTGACCACATATAACTGAATGCAGCTATGTTACACCTACAAGAAATAAAACAATTTAATCACTGGAGGACCATATAATTGAAAAACGAGGTGAAAGCTCCCCCCCCCCCCAAAAAAAGCCTTTCTCTCCTAAAAATTGGGGGAGGAAATCCAAGCCTTTAGGATCCCTGTAGGCTTAGAAGCCTATTTTTCCTACACAGGACTGGCATTGGGTTGAGGATGCTGGTCAGGATATGCCCGCTTAAAGCCCCATGGCATCGACAGTGCCTGGTCCCCTCTGCATGGGGGACAAATGCCCAGCAGCAGTGGGTCACTAACAAGTAGAGATATGCAAATCTAAACAAAAACCAGGGTTTAATTGGCACTGATCAGAGAGGCCAGGTGAACTATGTCTACACTGAAGAATTCTCAGAGTGGGAGTGGGAAAATGGGACACCTGACTGGAGTTCAGGGAACTGGACTTGGTCCCAGCTTGTATGAGACCACTACGGTTATTCTGTAGGAATTGAAACTGACTGGTACATAGGATCTGCATACTGAGGTTGAAGAAAAATTCGGAATAATCCCTAGTCGGAAGAGACACACAGACTCCAGCCTTTTGTGCGGAAGTTATTCCAATTGTCGAAACCGGAAACCACCGGAATATCCGCGGGGGGGGCGGGGGGTGAAATTCGGGAAAAATCGTGCTATACGTAAAGAATCTTCTGATCTATGGAAAGGAAAGGAATATTGATCCTAGCAGACACTTGATTTCACTTGCACCAGGTCATACGAAAGGACGTCGATCAGGCAGAGAAAGAAAGCAATACATAAAGTCATCACTGAGAGGCAGAAGCTAAAATTTGGTACACATAAAATACACCCTTCAAACAGAAACAGACTCACTGAAAGAGAAATCAAATTCGCGGTGACCATGGAGGACATCTGGCTGGGAATGAGGATAAATGAGGAGGCTGGGTGGACATGCATACTCCGATACCTGAAGGACCGAATCCACAAACCTCTGTCAACCATGGGAACCTCTACTTGGCACAGAAAATATCTGCCTGGAGAAAGAATCTGAAAAACACCAAAGATTCACTCATATTACTGAAGCAGGCTGCTGTACACCTAAACAAGCCAAAAATCGTGAAATAACTGGTGATCAATATAATCCCAGTAGTGGTTTAAAGGACAAAAAGAAAAAGAAAAAAGAATGGAGACCGCCTGGATAAACCTGGCCCAAGGATATCCGAGATGATACCCATGCATGGCAAAGGAGCAGCCTTGTTTCCTTAGACAGAACTGGTCTGGGCCAGAGAATGTGCCATCTAAGAAGGTCCCAGGAGATGTGGAGGGCCAGCTGGACGGACGACCTCTCCCCAGCCTGGGGCGGAACTCAGGCCGCCACTAACGCTTTTGGCACCAGGGATCGCGGATGCTTACGTCCTAAGACCTGGAAAAGTCACCTGGTCTCGAGGATTTTTTTCTCTTAGGGGTCCCTCCTCGAGCCGCCTACTTGAGCCTCAGTGAACTTAAGACTGAAAGAAACCCCCGGGCACTTTTGCCACGGTCAGGATTGATCGGCAGTGTGCTTTTTGACCCAAAACACATAGCGGCGCAGAGCACTTCAGGAGGCTGTTCTCCCACCACCCACTGAGTTCCAATGCAGCAAGAGGACTGGCTCCAAGTGTCTGCATCTTCCAGGACTGGCAGTGTGGTTGAAGAACTGCTGCCGTCTTGTGGACACGGTTGGGAACTACAACTTGGAAAGCAGTGTTGGGGCCATTCCCTAGTCACAAAGCCTGTGAAGATTTAAATAATTATTTTTGTGTCCTGAAGTTTTGAGCTGCTGCTATATAGTCTAAACAACATTCAGTAATCCAATCTGTTTGAGAAAGGCACCCTAAAATGGTAAATTTTACACACAGTCCTTTTCAAAAAAGAAAAAAATTAAGACAGAATTATGTATCTCTTTCAAACTAAAACAGACTGACAGATTTACAAATAAAATTCATGCTGACTAGAAAAGTCATCTACTTGAGTTCAAAGGCAGATAGGAGATTGGATTTCCATACACACTCAAATAGCTACAATAGACGATCAAGAAGGACCTACTGCACACCACAGGAAACTCTAGTCACTATAGTACTTGTATATGGGTTAACCCACGTATATGGGTTAAGAATCTGAAAAATACTCCAGATTTATTACTTATAACTAAATCCAGCTATTTTTATGCCTAAGAGAAATATGACACATTGAAGTCATCATGGACAATATCATTGAAAAATTAGGTAAAAGAGGAGAAAAAAAGAAATAAAGCAATTTCACTAAGGAAATTTCAGCTAAGGAAATCCATGCTTTTCTGATGGAGACCTGGAAGCCTGAGTGAGTCCTGTAGACTTAGAAGCCTGTTTTTCTTAGATAAGAACGGCTTGGGCTTGGGGAAGCGGGGCACGACTATGCCTGCAAGTATATTCTCAGGGGATGGACAGCGCATGGGGACAACCTCCCCAGGATCAGTGCATCACTAACAGGTAGAGACATGCAAATCCAAACAAAACCCAGGCATTAATTGTCACTGATCAGAGAAGCCACAGGAAATCTATGATGAAGAATTCCAAGAGTGAGTGTGGGAAAATGTGAATCCTGACTCTGTGTTCAAGGCACTGGAAGTTGGTCACAGTGTGTGTGAGGCCACTACGGGTATCCCGCAGGACACGAAACGGACAGGTGCATATTGGCTGCGCATCCCAAGGGTGAGGATATATTTAGAGAAACTACTGTTGGGAAAGTCACGAACGCCAACCTTTGCTGCAGCCTTAATTACACTCACTAAGACACACCAGAATGTCCATGGTGGGAAGTATTGAGAAAACGTTGTAAGATAAAGAATCTTCTGGGCCACGGAAAGGAATGAAATAGCGGCACTTGCAGCAGCATGACTGCACACGCAGATGGTCATACAGAAGGGCTTACACCAGGCAGAGAAAACAAATACCCAAGATGATCACTGATAAGTAGAAACTAAATATGGTACCAGTGAAGTACATCTTTCAGACGGGGGACTCACTGAATTAGAAATTAAATTCATGGTGAGCACAAAATAAATCCGGGTGGGTGCCACACAAATTGGGAGGTTGCTGTTGACATGCACACTCATATACCGGGAATACTTAACAAGAAGGCCCTCTTGTAAACCACAGGAAACTCAATGCTAACACAGTACCATTCTAGTTGGGAAAAAAAAATCTAAAAAATACTACCCGTTGTCTCCATATAAGTGAATGAACCTGCTATATACCCCACCCCCCCCCCCAAAAAAAAATCCAAATTGGTGAAATAACTATAGTCCAGTATATTAAAAAAACGTTGCCATCTCTGGCAACTGAGTTGCCTTGTTTCCTTAGTCAGGACTCTCATGGGGTTGAGGGACCTTGGCAAGATATTCTACTAAAGAGATCCCATGGGACCCGTTGGGCCTGGAACCCTCTGGACAGGTGACAATCTCTGAGGGATCAGTGGGAAAGTCTGGGAGCTAATAAAACCTAGTGCATCCGAGGATTCTGGTTCCTCTATGCCCTAAGATCTTTGAAAAGTCTTCTAGTCTTTAGGGCTTTTGGTGCTAAGTGGCCCACCTCAGGCCTCCTCTTTTGACTCATTGAACCTATGACACAAGGAAACCACTGGACATCTTTAGCACACCTTGGCCTTACCAGTAGTGTATTTTTAAAGGGAAAACACGTAAAGGGCCAAAAGACTTTGGGGGGGCTGTTCTCCCATGGTCCTCTCTTGTTTACAACACAGAAAGGAGATTGTCTGCAGGGCTTTGCGTCTCCCTGCAATAGGAGAGGAGGTTTTAGAAATGCTGTCCCCTTGTGGAAATACGTGGGAACTACAACTTGGAAACCGTTGTCTAGGTGCATTTGCCATTCAGAAAGGCTGTGAAAATGTAGTTTATACCTGAGATTTAAGAATGTCCTGCGGTAGATAATCGAAACAAAAGTCACTAAAGGGCACAGTTTTGAGAAGCCACCTACAAATCACAAGATTTACATACCCTTGTCTTTTAAAAAATGGACATAGAAATGTGCTTAAGCTTGCTTAGCAGCAAAAGGGAAAATGTTGCTCAGTTGTCCAGCTCTTTGCTACCCCATGGACTGTAGTCCTCCAGGCTCCTCTGTCCATGGAATTTTCCAGGTAAGAATACTGGAGTGGGTAGCCTTTCCCTTCTCCAAAAGATCTTCCCGACCCAGGGTTCGAACTCAGATCTTCTACATTTCATATGGATTGTTTACTGTCTGAACTACCAGAGAAATGCAAATCTAAATGAGAACCATGTATTCCTTGGCACTGATCAGAGAGGCCATGATAAAAACGTCTAGAAAGAAAATTACAGGAGGGGATGTGGACAAAAAAGGAATCCTGGCAAGCTATTTGGGGCACTGGAAATTGGTAACACGCACTATGAGAACACTATGGAGTTTCCTTAAAAAACTGAAAATAGAGATACGTATGATCCAGATATCCTGCCTTTGGGCATATATCCAAATAAAACCATAGTTGAAAAAGTCACATGGGCGCCAGCCTTCACTGTGGCCCTATTTATAATAGCCATAATAGGCAAGCAGCACAATATCCATGGCTGGATTCATTTTGGAGACATATTATATATCTAGAGGGAATATTACTCAGCCAGAAAAATAATGAAATAATGACATTTGCAGCCCTATGAATTCACTTGCTGACGATCATACTAATTGAAGTAGATCAAGTATAGAAAGATATAATGTAAGACATCAATGATAGGTGGAAACTAAAATTTAGTACAAATGAACTCCATTTTTCAAACAGATTTCAAAAAATGAATTTATGGTGATCAGAAAAGAAAGGTAAGTGGGTGTCTGGAGAAATTAGGAGTTTTGGATCAACATACATAGGCTATTATGTACAATACAAAATCAAGAATGCCCTATTGCAAGCTATAGAAAACATGACTCAACACTGTAATAACCTGAAAAAAAGAATCTGAAAAAACAGTAGAAATATGTCTCCATATACCTGAGTCAATCTTCTGTAATCCTAGAACACAACACCATAAAACAACTCTAGTCAAATACAATTTTAAAATGAAGTTAAATTACATGAAAAAAAATAGGAATGCCCACTCTATTCTTCTTGGGCCATAGGAACTCATGCTTGCTCACATCCTTGGAGCCTGAGCAGCTTTGTTTTCCAAGGCAGGGCGTATGGTGCTGAGGGAGCAGGGCAGGATATGCTAGCAAATGAGCTCCCATTGGACCGTAGTGCCTATTCCCCTCTGGATGGGTGACAGTTTCCAGGATCATTTGGGATCTCTGGCAGCAAAACCAAGCACAGTACACCCAAAGGATGGTGGACCCTCGAGGCCCAAAGAGCTCTGAAGAGGCACCTGGTGCCTATGACTCCTGACGCTGGGGGTCCCACCTCCACCTCCTTTAGACTCATTGCACCTACGGCCAAAAGCACCCTCAGGACACTGGCAGTCCTTGGACTTGTTGAGAGGGTGTCCTTTAATGGGGAAGAAGTAAAGAGACACAAGATTGGGGGGTATATATTCTACCACAGTCCATTCTCCTTTACAGCCCAGCAAGAGGACTTTCACAAAGGCTCTGGTTACCCCAGGGATGGGAAGTGGGGTTGAAAAAATTCTTACACTTTGTGGACATTTTTCTGGAACTACTATTTGAAAATCAGTTCCTTGGGCTATTTTCCATTCACAAGGCCTATAGGGATTTAAAGTGAAAGAAAGTGAAGTCGCTCAGTCGTGCCTGACTCTTTGCCACCCCATGGATAGTAGCCTGCACCAAGCTCCTCCGTCCATGGGATTTTTAAGGCAAGAGTACTGGAGTGGGTTGCCATTTCCTTCTCCAGGGAATCTTCCCAACCCAGGGATCGAACCCAGGTCTCTCACATTGTAGACAGACGCTTTACTGTCTGAGCCACCAGGGAAGTCCGTAGGGATGTAAAAGACACCTTAAATATCCTGGGAGTAGGTAATTGAAACAGAATTAATTAAAGGGCACACTTTCAAGAAGCAATCTGCAAAAGGTGAAATTCACACACACTGATCAAAAAAAAAAAAAAAAAAAGGACACTGAAAGATGCTTGAGGTCACTTAGCAGTAGAGAAATGCAAATTGAAACAACAATGACGTGTTACTTGTCATTGGTTGAAAGGCCACCATAAGAAAGCCTACAAAGAAAAACTACAGGAGAGTATGTGGATAAAAAGAAACATCACTTGATTTTCATGGGACTGTATATTGGTAATAGGGACTACGAGAACACTATGGAGGTTTCTTAAGAAAGTAAAAATAGAGCTACCATCTGATCAGGCCATCCCACTCATGGGTGCATCCAGAGGAAACCATAGTTGGTTAAGACAAAGGACCCTATGTTTCACTTTAGCACTGTTTACAATAGCCACTTTCCTGGTGGCTCAGACGGTAAGACATCTGCCTACAATGTGGGAGACTCGGGTTCAATCCCTGGGTTGGGAAGATCTCCTGGAGAAGAAAATGGCAACCCACTCCAGTATTCTTGCCTGGCAAATCCCATGGATGGAGGAGCCTGGTGGGCTGCGGTCCATGGGGTTTCAAAGAGTTGGACACGACTGAGTGATTTCACTTCACTTTCATGATAGCCAAAACAGGAAAACACCAAACAGCCCATGGTCAGATGCAGAATGATACATATATAGAAGGGAATATTACTCTGCAATAAAAACGAATGAAATAATGCCATTTGCAACCACATAAGTCCACTTGCAGATGAACATACCTTTTAAAGTAGATCAGGTAGAGAAAAACAGTGTCATAACAAATCACTAATAGAAGGAAACTAAAAATTACTACACAAGAACTTCATTTTTCAAACAGAAACAGACTCATAGATTTAGAAACTCATCATGACTAAAGAGGAAATGTTGGTGGGTGTTGGAATAATTTAGGAGGTTTGGATTAACATATACACACTCAGGTGTATAAAACAGATAATCAACAAGGACTTTCTATAAAGTACAGGAAACCCTACTCAACAGAGTAATAACACATATGGGAAAATAATCTGAAGTAGTAATATATATCTACATATAAATGAATCAGTGTACTCTTTGTGTAAACCGTTTACAATGTTGTATCATAAATGAAGTATATTGTAATATAAATTTAAGATTAAATTTTTAAATGGCCTACCTATTTTCCTCCTGTCTTGGCTGTCATCCCTGGAGCCTGAGTGTACTCATTTCCCAAGGCAGGACTGTCATGGGCCTGAGGGAGCTCGGAAGGAAGTGCCAGCAAATGAGCTGCCCTTGGGCCATTCGTGCCTGCTCCCCTCTAAGAGGTGGGTGCCAAGTTGCTTTAGTCATGTCTGACTCTGTGACCCTGTGGACTGTAGCCCATCAGGCTTGCGATCTCCATATCCAGGCGGACCTCCAATAGCTAATCCAAGCCTATGCACCAAAGGATGGTGGACTTTCTGGTCCCGAAGGGCTTTGAAAAGTAACCTGGTCTCCATATTTCTTGGTGCTTGGGTTCCTTTCTCTAGCCCCCTACTTTGAGTTGCCCTACACAGGGACATCACCTTCAGAGAACAGCAGAGAACAGAGACAACAGCAGAGAAGACCTGCAGGAACTGTGATTTGTTCAGGATTGGGGGTGACGTGTAATGGAGAAGTAATGAGACATAGGCCCTTGAGCATTTGTTGTGGCTCTGCAGTCTCATTCACAACTCAGGAACATGCCTTTCCCTAAGGCTCTGTTTATCACAGTAACCAGAGCAGGGTTGGAGAAATGCTGCCTCCTTGTGGCTGTTTCCCATAACTACAACTTTAAAACCGGAGCATGAGTGTGTTCAGTTGCTTCAGTCCTATCCAACTCTTTGCGACCCTATAGACTGCAGCCTGCCGGGCTCCTCTGTCCATGGCATCCTCCAGGCAAGCACAATGGAGTGGGCTGCCTTGCCCTCCTCCAGGGTATCATCCTCAAACAGAGATCAAACCCTGGTCTTCTGCATTACAGGTGAATTCTTTACCGCTGAGCCACCCCGGAAGCTCCTTAAAACCATTGCTAACAGGTAAATGACACCTGTTCTCAAGAAATGGCCTGGGGTAGGCAGTTGAATAAGAATTCAAAAAAAATTCAGGTTTCTCAAGAAGCCATTTTTAACAGGTATATTTTACTTACACTTTTTTTTTTTTTTTAAAGCACATGAAAGGAGACTCAATATCATTCATTATTGTTGTTTTTGTTTAGTCCCGGTTGTGTCCAACTCTTTGTGACCCCATGGACTGCAGCACGCCAGGCTTCCCTGTCCTTCACTATCTCCCAGAATCTGCTCAAACTCATGTCCATTGAGTCGGTGATGCCATCCAACCATCGCATCCTGTCGCCCCCTTCTCCTCCTGCCCTCAATCTTTTCCAGCATCAGGGTCTTTTCCAGTGAGTCAGCTGTTCGCATTAGGTGGCCAAACTATTGGAGCTTCAGCATGACTCCTTCCAATGAATATTCAGGGTTGATTTCTTTTTGGATTGACTGGTTTGATTTTCTTGCAGTCCAAGGGACTCTCAAAAGTCTTCTCCAGCACCATAATTTGAAAGCACCAATTCCTCGGTGCTCAGCCTTATTTATGATCCAACTCTCACATCCATACATGTTTATTCATTATTAGAGAAATGAAAATCAACACTACAATAAGGTACCACCTCTTATTCATCAGAATGACCATCAAAAGTCCACACACAATAAATGATGGAAAGGGTGTGGAGAAAAGGGAAACCTCCTACATGACTGGTGGGATTGTAAATCAGTAACAGTCACTGTGGAGAACAGCATAGAGGTTCTTTAAAAACCTAAAGGAAAAGGTTCCATATGATCTGGCAATCCCAGTCCTGAGCATATACGTAGAGAAAACTATAACTGGAAAACACACATGAACCCCAACATTGATCACAGCACCACTGACAAAATACAAGTAATGGAAACAACAATATCTGCCAACAGATGAATGGGTATAGATGATGTGGAACATATATGCAATGGAATATTACTTAAGTATAAAACAGATGAAGTTGTGCCACCTTCAGCAAAGTGGGTGACTCTAGAAGATATTATGCTGAGTAAAAGAAGTCAGGCAGAGGGACAACACTCTATGTTATCACTGATATATGGAACCTAAAAATAAAAGAAATGAATGTACTTAACAAAACAAACAGACTCACAGCTATAAAAAAGAAACTAGTGGTTACCAGTGGGAATACACAGATGAAACCACCCTTATGGCCGAAAGCAAAGAACTAAAGAGCCTCTTGATGAAAGTGAAAGAGGAGAGTGCAAAAGTTGGCTAAAAGCTCAACATTCAGAAAACTAAGATCATGGCATCTGGTCTCGTCACTTCATGGGAAATATATGGGGAAACAATGGAAACAGTGACAGACTTTATTTTTTGGGGGGGCTCCAAAATCACTGCAGATAGTGACTGAAGCCATGATGCTTGCTCCTTGGAAGAAAAGTTATGACCAACCTAGACAGCATATTAAAAACCAGAGACATTACATTACCAACAAAGGTCTGTCTGGTCAAAGCTATGGTTTTTCCAGTGGTCATGTATGGATGTGAGAGTTGGACTATAAAGAAAGCTGAGTGCCGAAGAATTGATGCTTTTGAACTGTGGTGTTGGAGAAGACTCTTGAGAGTCCCTTGGACTGCAAGGAGATCCAAACAGTCCATCCTAAGGGAAATCAGTCCTGACTATTCACTGGAAGGACTGATGCTGAAGATGAAACTCCAATACTTTGGCCACCTGATGAGAAGAACTGACTCATTTGAAAAGATCCTGATGCTGGGAAAGATTGAAGGTGAAAGGAGAAGGGGACGACAGAGGATGAGATGGTTGGATGGCATCACCAACTTGATGGACATGAATTTGAGTAAGCTCCGGGAGGTGGTGATGGAAAGGGAGGCCTGGTGTGCTGAGGTGCATGGGGGTTGCAAAGAGTTGGACATGACCGAGCAACTGAAATGGACTGAACCCTAAAATATCGAGTCTCTATGTTATGCACCTGAAAATAATACAATATTGTAAACCAACTATACTTCAGTTAAATAAACAAATAAATAAGCAAAATAATACTTTTGTTTAATAACAGATCAGACATAGCTAAAGAAAAAATCAGTGAAATAAAATTTATATCAGAGTTAAATATTCACAGCTTAGTACAGACCCTTGTGGCTCAGCTGGTAAAGAATCTGCCTGCAATGAGGGAGACCTGGGTTTGACTCCTGGGTTGGAAAGATCCCCTGGAGAAGGGAAAGGCTACCCACTCCAATATTCTGGCCTGGAGAATTTCATGGACTGTTTAGTTCATTGGGTCACAAAGAGTCAGACACAACTGAGTGACTTTCATTTCACAGACACAAGAATGAAAATACAAAAAAGCAGGGAAGTGATATAGAGGATATAAGGAGAAAATATGAGTTTAATTAGAATCTCCGAAGGAAAAAAGAAAGAATAGAATTAGTCAATATTTAAATTAACAGCTGAGAGTTTTCCAGTACTGATGATAGATGAACTCACAATATCAAGTAGCAAAAAAATCCAAATCCAGGTAATGAAAGGAATTCTATAGCTAGACACATCATGAAAAAATTGGAAAAAAAGTAGAAAATCCTTAAAGCTGCTAGACTAGAAATGACAGATGACTTTCAAAGGAGCATCTGTTAGTTTAAGAGAAAGCAAAGTTATTTATGGGGAAAGAAATGAGATCTTGAACATATACAGAGCAACCAGGCTTTGAATGAAAGAACGTATACTCTGCTGTCACAAGAAGGAATAACATGATTGTAGCTGAAGGCATGCTTATAGATTCATGGGAGTGGTGAGAAGGTTCCCATCAACGAAGTATAAGTCAGAAAGCAGAACTAGAAAGTACATAACAGGATTGTAAGCAGTAATGGGAAATTGTGGGAAAGTGATGTATTAGATTACAACTATCACTTGAGTAAAGCAGATCCCTGGATTACAGAAGATTTGAGATATTCTTGCAGTGGCGTGGAGCAAATGACAGGAGGCAGGAAGCTGGTTGGACTGGTAAATACCAATCTTGATGCATTTTGGAATACATTCAATTTTTTCAGCAATTTCCACAAATCCTTAAGGAGGGGAACCTGGTAAAATATCATGCTACTCGCAATCAGAATTTCTGGAGCTCTGTTTCCAGAAAAACATTTAATTCATTTGTGATTTCACAGACTGGTTGAACACAAGATCTCTAGTTTACATGTGTAAGTAAATATATACACAGGAATGCAGGCTATATTCTCTGCTACTTTCACTAATTTCAGACTCCTGTCTATATGGACGTAGATCTGCTCTATAACACTGTCTTTCCCATGCCTGAAGAAAGTCAGAAAATTTTATCACATTTCTTTTGAGATTCATCTTTAATGTAAAGTAGTGGAGAAGCTCAAAGGCTCTGTGTCTGCATGCTAAGTTGCTTCAGTCATGTCCAACTCTTTGCAACCCTATGGACTGTAGCCCGCCAGGCTACTCTATTCATGGGATTCTCCAAGCAAGAATCCAGGAGTGAGGTGCCATGCCTTCCTCCAGGGGCTCTTTCCCACCCAGGGATCAAACTCGTATCTCTTATGACTCCTGCCTCGGCAGGCAACTACTTTACCACTGTGCCACTTGGGAAACCCTTAAAGACTATAAAAAAGGCTCAAAGGCCATTTCCTGGGCATCATTTTACTTACTTTCTTTAATAGTCAAACACATTAGAATATATGAATTAATCTACTGATATTATCACTAGTTTGAAAAAATAAGTTTTTTTTAATGAGTTTATATTCTAGTTACAGCTTGTATTTGAACAGCTGGGCAAACAGTTCTTAGCAGAATAAAAAAAGAGATAAAGGGTAATTAATCACTGAAAAAATGGTATATAAATATGTCCAATGAAAGCAATGGTGGCAGTTTTTACATCCTAATGGAGGATGTGAAGCAAATGCAATGTTACTGTAATTAGCCTTAAGTTGCCAAGGAAGAGAACCTTTTGATATATGATGTAGTTCCAGTTGGGGACTAGACTGAATTGTTACAAATCCAACGACCCTCAAGGTAAAACGGGGCTTCCCTGGTGACAGTAAAGAAGCTGCCTGCAATGCAGGAGACCTGGGTTCAATCCCTGGGTCAGAAAGATCCCTTGGGGAAGGGAATGGCAACCCATTCCAGTATTATTGCCTTCAGAAAAATAAATGACCCAATCAAAAAATGGGCCAAAGAACTAAATGGAATTTTCTCCAAAGAAGACATACAGATGGCTAACAAACACATGAAAAGATGCTCAACATCACTCATTATCAGAGAAATGCAAATCAAAACCACTATGAGGTACCATTTCACGCCAGTCAGAATGGCTGCGATCCAAAAGTCTACAAGCAATAAATGCTGGAGAGGGTGTGGAGAAAAGGGAATCCTCTTGCACTGTTGGTGGGAATGCAAACTAGTACAGCCACTATGGAGAACAGTGTGGAGATTCCTTAAAAAACTGGAAATAGAACTGCCTTATGATCCAGCAATCCCACTGCTGGGCATACACACTGAGGAAACCAAAAGGGAAAGAGACACATGTACCCCAATGTTCATCGCAGCACTGTTTATAATAGCTAGGACATGGAAGCAACCTAGATGTCCATCAGCAGATGAATGGATAAGAAAGCTGTGGTACATATCCACAATGGAGTATTACTCAGCCATTAAAAAGAATACATTTGAATCAGTTCTAATGAGGTGGATGAAACTGGAGCCTATTATACAGAGTGAAGTAAGCCAGAAAGAAAAACACCAATACAGTATACTAACGCATATATATGGAATTTAGAAAGATGGTAACAATAACCCTGTATACGAGACAGCAAAAGAGACACTGATATATAGAACAGTCTTTTGGACTCTGAGAGGGAGAGGGTGGGAAGATTTGGGAGAATGGCATTGAAACATGTAAAATATCATGTATGAAATGAGTTGCCAGTGCAGGTTCGATGCACAATACTGGATGCTTGGGGCTAGTGCACTGGGACAACCCAGAGGGATGGTATGGGGAGGGAGGAGGGAGGAGGGCTCAGGATGGGGAACACATGTATGCCTGTGGTTCATTTCGATATATGGCAGAACCAATACAATATTGTAAAGTTTAAAAATAAAATAAAATTAAAAAAAAATAAACTACATGTATCACTTTTTTGACAAATAGAAATTAGGCAATCCTATTTGCCAAAGATTCAAGATGTCACTCCTGACTCACAATGCCAAACGTGCTTAATAGATAGAAGGAAGGGAGCTGCATTCTGGCATTACACACCAATCATATGTAAACCATATACAGTAGTGATCTTCCTATGCCAGAAACTCTCAAATCCACATGAAATCAATTAACACCATGATGATGTTACTTCCCATCTGTTCTGTAACTATCAGACACTGCGGATCTTTAGTTCCTCCAACCCTGTGCTGCTAAATGAATTACATTCTGTACTAAAGTAACTTGTTTAATTCTCATTCAGATTGTTTAAAGAAAATAAAATGTACTGGTTTACTCCTTCAAAAAAAAATAAAATAAAATTAAGTTTTGGCAAGTAATTAAATTTGGAGGTTGACGCATTGTAGCCAAATTCTCACAGAAGTGTGTGTCTGTATGTATGTGTCTGTGTGTGCACTGTATTTGATGTATCATTTACAAGAAATATAACTGTTAAAGGAAGCTTCACAATTTTTGAATGGGGAATAAAGGTATATTCATATAGATTTCTGCTTGGTGAGTATTGGATTTAAATTAGGGTATCACTTTTGCTATGTTAATAGATAATTGTATCCAACCAAAGTATCTTGAGTCATCATTTATTTTTAAAGGGAAAATAAGGCATAATTATCTGAGCAACAGAAGCAAAAATAAGTATCTAATCTCTTGTTTCTAATTCATGTTGATCAGCAAATGGTACTGAAGGTGAAACTCCAATACTTTGGCCACCTGATGCAAAGAACTGACTCACTGGAAAAGACCATGATGTTGGGAAAGGCTGAAGGCAGGAGAAAAAGGGGATGACAGAGGATGAGATGGTTGAATGGCATCACCAACTTGATGGACATGACTTCAACCAAGCTCTGGAAGTTGGTGATGGACAGGGAAGCCTGGTGTGCTGCATGGGGTCACAAAGAGTCGGACACAATGGAGCAACTGAACTGAACTGAACTGATAGTGAGTTCAGTAAAATCAGGTCAGAAATAATAACTTATATTCACATGTCCTTTATCTATGTCAACTGAACTTAAATATTCTTTGATACTGTAGCTGAATTAACGGGCATTCAAATTTTGCCACCTCCTTTTGTGATTTTTCTTACTCATATTCTAAACACAATTTTCTTTTGACCTTTTGTTTATGAAATAAATACCCAGCGTGAACTTTGGAAAATGAGTTTGGGTTCAATTCATATTCATCAACTAGATCATACTTTTATTGGTGCTGGGTTGTTTTGTTTTTATCACAATTTGTGAGTGAATGCTATCATAGAATATTATTCAAGACATTGATAAGAAGATGAAAATACAATGAGATATTCAAGAGCATTTCAGAGCTAAGTATCATTGTTATAATTCAGATCTAAATTGTCCCAAATTCTCCCTCAGAAAAGTAATAATTCCCTAATGTTCTAAATGCAATAATTCCCCAAATAGGACATTAATTTATATGATAATTTTATAAATCTTTCATGAGGCAAATCTTCCCTCTCAAAAAATAATTCCTGAGTATGTTTCCAATTTGAGTAAAAGTTTCAAGTCTCTGTAAAAACACTTGAGTTGAACTCTAATAAAAGAATATTCACGCATCACCGAGTTTCTGAGTATTTTTTATTTCCCTTGATTCCAACTTATACTTCTAGTGTAAATACTATGAATAATTTGAAGGATTAGAATTTTTAATAGTATTTTATATCTTAGAATATAATTATCTGTTATTAATAATTTGTTGCTTACCAAAGTCTATTTAGCCCAGTATTGTTTTATTTTAATTTCTTACCATAAACTGACATAAGAATAACTATTATGGAATAAAGAATTTTACAGGCAACAACTGAAAGTAGACTTGGCCAAGGACTCTTGAGGACTGAACACCAGCTCCCCTATGTCATTACTTAATAGTGAATAAAACTTCGGGAATAATTCAGTTCCCCACTAAAAAAATTATGTCTATATCTATATATAGATACGTATTTAGATATAAAGAGATATGGATATATGAATATGTATATCTCAAAAAGCTTATATCTCATAGATTTGTTGTAAAGACATCTGAGATAATATATCTGAAGCACCCAGAATATTCTAGGCAGTTAATAAATGCTTGTTTTAAAATAGCAAATATAATAGCTAATCTTTATTAGATGTTTAAAATGTGCCTGGCCCTAGAGACAGAGTGATGAACCAAACAGTCAAAATAGTTCACTTCTAGGAGTTTATATCCAGTAGGGAGTAGAGAGATAATAGCCAGGTAAAACAATAAAGAGGATTTAAATAGATGATCTGAGTGATTCTTCTATAACGTATAGAAATGATGGAAGAAATGCTGAAGACAGGCAAGAACTGAAAGCTTTTCTAAGGAGATGCCATTTGTCTAGAAGCTGAAAAATTAAAAAGTAGACTACATAAAGAGCTTGCATGAAGACCAAAATGTATTTAGCTAGCTTGAGTAACCAAAAGCCAGTTCGTTTAGCTGCTCAGTCATGTCTGACTCTTTGTGACCCCATGGACTGTAGCCCTCAAGGCTCCTTTGCCCATGGGATTTCCCAGGCAAGAATACTGGAGTGGGTTGTCATTTTCTCCTCCAATGGATTTTCCGAACCCAGGGATCGAACCTGCATCTCCTACACTGCAGGCGAATTCTTTACTGCTGAGCCACCAGGGGAGCCCCCCAAAGCCAGTTTGACTCAAGTGTTGTGAATGAGGATTGTTTTACAAGATGGGATCTGAGGGAATGGCAGGAGCCCAGTCACACATATTGTGGTAAAGGTATAATAAGGAAGTTGGGTTGTATTAATATTCTAGACTGTTTGGGAGCCACCGAGGCTTTCTAAGTAGGAGAGGTGTTGTGATCAGAATTTGAGTTTACCCTGAGTGCCATGTGAAGAATGAAATGTAAGGAGGTAAGAGGGGAAGCAGGAGATCAGCCTGGATTTAAATTGTCCTGGTTAAATATGATGGTTGTTTGAATTAGAACACTGTCCGTAAAGACGGAATAACCAGATGGATTCCAGGTACATTTTGTTTTGTTTTTGTTTTTTTGATGCTTTATTTATTGATTTTTAATTAATTAACGTATTTGGCTGTGTCAGGTCTTAGCTGCACATGTGAGATCTAGTTCCCCCAACAGAGATTGAACTGCAGCCTCCTGAATACAAGCACGGGGTTTTAGCCACTGGACCACCAGGGAAGTCCCTCCAGGTACATTTTGGCTGCAGAGCAACATGAACTGCTGATAAATTAGCTTTCGGGGAGAGAGGTTGAGAAAAAGAGAGACAACAAGGATGGCTTACATATTTGTGGCTTGCACCATTGGATGATTGATGGTTCCATTCCTTAAGATAGAGGGTCACTGGAGGAGAAGAGATGGGAAAATTTAAGAGGTTATTTAGTATTAACTAAGTCTGATATGTCCACAAAGGATTCAAATAGAGATGTCAAGTAAGACATACAGAGCAGAGAGCAAGAGTCTGGGTTAAAAATTTAAATATGCAATTCATTAACATGTAGATGCTATTTAAAGCAGAACTCGATACATTTACCTAGAGAGAGAGACTAAAAAACTTTTTGTTAGTGATATAATACAGTGTATTGTGATTTCATACAATACTGTAGTAATACAAACTCAACTACTTCCAGAGCTTAACTGGGAGGATGGGAGGTACTGGACAGAAAACAAAACATGAAATTATGAGAGGAAGTAGCTGCTGGTTGAACTAACAGAAAGGAATTGGTTTGCCAAATAAGATTCACTAAAATTAAGTATCTTACTATTAAGCTTCATATAAATAATGAATAAGAACGGGGAAAGCAGAAATTGTTCTGGTATCCGGAGTATAGGTCCTCAGCTTCTTCCTTCATGTCAGATCTGCCTTTCAGCCCAGAGTAACAGGTGAACAGTCTGAGCAAGTTGTGCTGGTGACGTCACACAACAGGAAGCATTTTAGGCTATGAAATATACCCATTTGTGTAACTGCATGGTTACATAGTTTATATAACATTCTCTAGGAAGCTGTGCCTTATAAAGTCATAGACTGAAGCTTATTCTGCCAAAAGTCTTCATTAGATAAGGATTTTACATCTAGAATACAACAGTGATTTGATCATTAGTCAAGTATTGCTGCTGCTGCTGCTGCTAAGTCGCTTCAGTCGTGTCCGACTCTGTGCGACCCCATAGACAGCAGCCCACAGGCTTTGCATATTTAACCGACTTTAGACAAAACCATCTGAGATCTTTCTTTTCTGGTAACATCTCCCACATACGCCCAGTAAAGAAAGAGAAACTGGCCATAGGCTAGTGGCTCAACTCTTTCCTTCCAACCAGTATCTTCAGGAAACAAGGTGTGACCCTGGGAATGGATGACACAGGTGAGACAGAGGGGCGTGTTTCTGGGGGAGGGCAAGCATGTCAAGGAAGGAGGAGCATAGAGTGCTGGCTTTGTCATTCACGTGACTGAGGTCATGGGAAATTATGAGAGAAGCGGGATTAAAGTGAAAGAGTACACTAAGGGTCTTTTATTAATGAGGTAGAATGACTGGCGGGTTGAAAAATGGTAAAATTAAGGAGGTTAAGGAAAATTGGGAATGTAGATGATAGGGACAGATTATGAAGCAGAAGCATAGATTGGAATATCTGGCTAGTTCTTTCTTGTCAGGAGGGTATTTAATACTCTTACATTTTGATAGGATTAGTCTTGAGATCCTCTTAAAAGGCCAGTGATCCATTTTGGTTTTGTTCCTAGATGGGGGAACAATGGAAACAGTGACAGAGTTTATTTTCTTGGGCTGCGAAATCACTGCAGATGGTGACTGCAGTCATGAAATTAAAAGATGCTTGCTTCTTGGAAGAAAAGCTCTGACAAACCTAGATAGTGTATTAAAAAGCAGAGATGTTATTTTGCCAACAAAGGTCTGTATAGTCGAAGTTATGGTTTTTCCAGTAGTCACGTATGGGTGTGAGAATTGGACCATAAAGAAGGCTGAGTGCCAAAGAACTGACTGTGAACTGTGGTGTTGGAGAAGACTCTTGAGAGTCCCTTGGACTGCAAGGAGATCAAATCAGTCAATCCCGAAGGGAATCAACCCTGAATATTCATTGGAAAGACTGATGCTGAAGCTGAAACTCCAATACTTTGGCCACCTAATGCAAAGAGCCACCTCATTAGAAAAAATCCCTGATGCTGGGAAAGATTGAAGGTGGGAGGAGAAAGGGACGGCAGAGGATGAGATGGTTGGATGGGATCAATGGACTCAATGGACATGAGTTTGAGCAAGCTCCAGGAGATGGTGAAGGACAGGGAAGCCTGGTGTGCTGCCGTCCGTGGGGTTGCAAATAATCACACATGACTGAGCGACTGAACAGCAACGGCGGCAGCAAGGGCCTTGAGGCAACTTAACTCTACTTCTACTACATTGAATTTAAGCAAGGAGATTAAGGTAAAATTGCTATTTAACATTTCATGTGGGTTTGGTTTTTTGTTTGTTTCTTTTCATAACATTTGTGTTTACTCTAAAATCTCACTTAAAGGTGATGAATTCTTAGTTGTTTTCTAAAAAATATTTGTGAACTTTCATTTACTAATTCAACTAACACAATGGGTCAAAAATTATAAAATATTCTTATAATACTTTGTTTAGAAATTAGAGTCTGAAATGCATTCTTTTTATTTAGAAAAAACTCACTTATGAAAATATCAGAAGCGGAAAACCATTCAAAAATATATCTGCTTAATAAAATATGAAATCAAAGTGAATGATACTGTTTATAAGAGAAATAAAATGTGACTATAACAGGGACACTTTAAAAAGAGATGTTGAAGATAATTCAAAAAGAGATATTCCAAAATATTTTTAGAAATTATAATATTAAATGTTTGGCAAATTAAAGAGGAAAAAAGTTTAAGTGTTAGTTGCTTAGTTGTGTCCTACTCTTTGTGACCCCATGGTATGTATCCCACCAGGTTTCTCTGTCCACAGACTTTTCCAGGCAAGAATACTGGAGTGGGTTGCCATTCTTTTCTCCAGGGGATCTTCCTGACCCAGGAATGCAATCTGGGTCTCCTCAATTGCAGGTGGATTCTTTACCATTCTGAGGCAATATGTATTTAAATAGGAAACTTCTAGAGTTTGTTAAAACAGACATGGACATTAATTTAATGCATGTGGCATGAGTGATGTCCCCAAATCTGTATTTTTTTTACAATCTCAATTTTTAATCTCGTAAACACTCAAGTGGTTCTTTAGGAGCAGTGGGCTGGTCACCTTACCACACTTCCATATATTTGTTTGGTAAGGATAAAACAAGCCCCCACGTCTTCACACATCCATTTTGAAGGATACAACAGGCAGCATAAACTTCTGCTCCCCTTGGTTCCCTTCCCAGGTCTCATCGTCCCTTCCAGGCAATGCGGAGGCAGGCAGAGGTAGATTCTATACTCATTGTAGAATGTGTGACGGAAATAACCTTGAGTCTAAGGAGATCTGATCTTGTGTAGGGGCTACCGGCAGACCTGCATCTGTCTCCTGTCTTCTAAAGGGGGACATTATTTTCAATATCTTGGATGATCTCTAGGGAGGGAGACTTTTAGCTTTGTTACCCAGAGATGTAAGCCAGCCTGGTGCCTGCTTTGGAGCAGTTTTCCAAACATCCCTGAAAGAAGTTGCCCATGCTTTTGCTCAGCAGAGCTGCACAGAGACCAGAATCAGCTCCCACACACCTATGAGGAAAATTTTAAAAGAAGGCGTAGCTGGTACTTAAAATAGTCCAGGGTAGAGTATCTCCTTGGAAGGAAAGTTATGACCAACCTAGATAGCATATTCAAAAGCAGAGACATTACTTTGCCAACAAAGGTTCATCTAGTCAAGGCTATGGTTTTTTCAGTGGTCATGTATGGATGTGAGAGTTGGACTGTGAAGAAAGCTGAGCACTGAAGAATTGATGCATTTGAACTGTGGTGTTGGAGAAGACTCTTGAGAGTCCCTTGGACTGCAAGAAAATCCAACCAGTCCATCCTAAAGGAGATCAGTCCTGCGTGTTCACTGGAAGGACTGATGTTGAAGCTGAAACTCCAATACTTTGGCCACCTCATGCGAAGAGCTGACTCATTGGAAAATACTTTGATGCTGGGAGGGATTGGGGGCAGGAGGAGAAGGGGACGACAGAGGATGAGATGGTTGGATGGCATCACGGACTTGATGGACATGAGTTTGGGTAAACTCCAGGAGTTGGTGATGGACAGGGAGGCCTGGCGTGCTGTGATTCATGGGGTTGCAAAGAGTTGGACACGACTGAGCGACTGAACTGAACTGAACTGAGAGTATCTCAAACTACTTCAACTTTAAAATTTACTACACATCTAGTGCTTTTTAAAAACCATGTTCCAGTCCCAAATGAAAACAAATAAAAAATGTGACAAAAACACTAGAAGTAATAAAAGGAATGCTATTGCTTTAAATTATTGCTGGATATACAATAATTCAATCTTTCTAACATTGTCAGAAAATGACCCATTCCCCTTCAGTGAGTTTTCCAAAAATTAAAAATGAATGCTTCAAGAATAAAATGTTTGTAGACATTTCTCAAAATTTAGATTCTTTTAGTTTCCTGTTCTTTTTAATATTTAGCAAAACTGGGACTTGAATTTTCCCATGGTTTTAGGCTCATAAACTTCTAAGTGTATGAAAATGAATGAGGTAAGTTTCAGAGATTTTATAAGGTCTTTGTACCATCTCCTTGGATGTTTAGAGTTTTTTTCCGTATATTCCTGGATTTGATAGTGGTTTACAGAGGGCCGAGTTTGCCTCTTTACCTGAATAGCTCTTTCCCTTATTGTTTTTAAACACTAAGACTCACTGTTTCTCGGCCTTTTGGCTAAGATCAAGTGTAGTATCAAGACTCATCAATATTTACGTAAAAGATACAAGAAGCTGTTTAATTCATGGAGAATGGCTAGCAGCCACACTGAATGCCGACAGAGAGCACCCGGAAGCTCAGAGATTAACATAGAATTTCTTATCCAGGAAGTTAAGTCTGCTGCAGACTAATCTAAGCAATACCACACCCTCTCACAAGTCTTTTAAACTAGCCTCTACTATCACAGGCAATAGAGGACTTAAGATTACTTTTTTAAATTTATTTTTAATTTTTAAAAATTCTTTTTTTTTAATTTAAATTTATTTACTTTAATTGGAGGCTAATTACTTTACAATATTGTATTGGTTTTGCCATACATCAACATGAATCCGCCACGGGTGTACACGTGTTCCCCATCCTGAAACCCACCACCCCCGACCCCCCCACCCCCGACCCCCTCCCCCCCCTGCTCCACCTCCCTCCCCATACCATCCCTCTGGGTCATCCCAATGCACCAGCCCCAAGCATCCTGTATCCTGCATCGAACCTGGACTGGTTCATTTCTTATATGATATTATACATGTTTCAATGCCATTCTCCAAAATCATCCCCCGCTCGCCCTCTCCCACAGAGTCCAAAAGACTGTTCTATACATCTGTGTCTCTTTTGCTGTCTCACATACAGGGTTATTGTTACCATCTTTCTAAATTCCATATATATGTGTTAGTATACTGTATTGGTGTTTTTCTTTCTGGCTTACTTCATTCTGTATAATAGGCTCCAGTTTCATCCACCTCATTAGAACTGATTCAAATGTATTCTTTTTAATGGCTGAGTAATACTCCATTGTGTATATGTACCACAGCTTTATTATCCATTCATCTGCTGATGGATATCTAGATTGCTTCCATGTCCTACCTATTATAGATAGTACTGCAATGAACATTGGGGTATATGTGTCTTTTTGAATTATGGTTTCCTCAGGGTATATGCCCAGTAGTGGGATGGCTGGATCAAATGGTAATTTTATTCCCAATTTCTTAAGGAAACTTCATACTGTTCTCCATAGTAGTTGCATCAATTTACATTTCCACCAACAGTGCAAGAGGGTTTCCTTTTCTCCACATTCTCTTTAGCATTTATTTACATATTTTTTCCTTTTATTTAATTTATAGATTTTTTTGATGATAGTCATTCTGATCGATGTAGGTTATGATTACTTTAAAAAATAACATCTATTGTTTTTTTTCTTCTGCATAGATGCATTGTAACAGATTTGAAAATTAAAAGAATAGGCAAAGAAATGAAATATCTACCCATAATCCTATTACCCATATAGCACCATTGTTCACATTTTGGCTTAGTTTCCATGATGGGTTTTTCTCTTTTTCTCTTTGTAAGCATCTGTGGATCTAACATTGTTGACATAAAGCTCAGGTGTTACATCCCATCTATCTCTTTTTTTTTTTCAATTATGATATCATGACCATTTTCCCGTGTCATCATTTTTTAGTCATTTTCAACTCCTGAACTTTCTCTCCATTTCTGTGTTTTTAAATCCTTTTCTTTCCTGGTCATCCTCCTAACCCAGGTTGAACTGACTGCCTCCTTGCGTTCCCCGGTCTCCTGCACACAGGAGAGTGTTTGGTCAGAACACTCAGAACACTTCGATTTGCTATTTCTGATCTCTGCTGTCAGATGGTATACATTCTGAAGTCAAGATCAAGGTCCTTTACCTCTGTGTCCCACACATTTTTTTTTTTTTTAATCACACACAGTTTACATGAAGGGAGTAGAAAATCACTAAAAGTTTGTTGAATGAATGTAGAATTGATAACCATTGTTTCAAAATCTGTTCAAATATCTTTTCACAATAATTGCCTCCATGGCAAAATACTGTCTTCCGTTTGGGGACTTCTGTATCATTTTTCTTCTCATGATAACTGCTATTTATTTATGCATTTTTCCTTATGAAAATAAAAGCTTCTTGAGGGCAGAGGCAATGCTATCGTTAATGTCACAGCTCTCTTCTCAGGGCAGGGTAGAAAATCTACATACAGGAAATTATCAAGTATTTGAATTGAATCAGGAGGATATGATCTATCAAATTAAATCCTGCCTATGAAAATCAGTAATTCAAACACATTAATTTTATTGTGAATAATTATTTTCTCAAATGAGGATATCTAGAGGGGAAAAAAAAGCCATAAAATAAACAGCACCATTTAAAATTTCTGTATGAGTAGATTTTCATAAAGATTTCTGGTATAACACTTACTTAATGTATTCAAAACTTACATATTAGGGAAAATATTGTTCCTTGCATGCATGTATGCTAAGTTGCTTCAGTTGTGTCCAACTCTGTGCAACCCCATAGATGGCACCCCACCAGGCTCCTCCATCCACAGGAATCTCCTTAGTATCTTATTTTGTCATCACCAAACATGTCAACAACACATATTTTTTGTGAGTGATGGTGATGGCATGTCTGTTTATGTATTTCAAGAAACTCTAGATCATTCTTCAAAAGTCACTTTTTCGAGACTCTTTCATGACCACTTAGGTTTCCTTTCTTTCTCCTTCTCTCTCTTTTTTAAAAAAACTTATTTTTAATATTTATTTATTGATTTGGCTGCATTGGGTCTTGATTGCAGAATGTGGGATCTATAGTTGCAGCATGTAGAATCTAGTTCCCTGACCAGGGATCAAACCCAGGCTCCCTGTATGGGAAGTGTGGATCCTTAGCCACTGGACCACCAGGGAAGTCCTCTCCTTCTCTCTTTTTATAAAGTCAAAACAAAGGTATTATTTTGGCCAGATTTTTAGAATTTATCCTCTGAAAGATAAGTGTAAGTTTGTGCCAGATTGTGTGATTTTTCTCTCTTGTTCTACAAATGCACATTTTTGAACCTGTAATATAAATATTATGATTCATAAAAACTGAAAAAATATGGCACTCTTTTGACCTGTCCTCCTTTTTCTAAAAATAACTCATATTTATTACCTTTTCTTATTGAAATTTTAATATCTGGGTATTACAGTAGTAAAACTGTTCACTACATATGCAATGGGTGATATTGTTATGTTAACTGCCTGCTTTATATTACAGTTATACATAATTTTGACATCCATAAAGGTGATTGAATATCATAATAATGTTTAAAGCAGTTATACCATTTTTCAGTTTTATTTCAGGTAACAGAATATTTTGTCCCAGGCATGTGATAACCATAGTATTTGAATATCTAGTCCTATATATGGTATTCAGGCTGTCCTGTGCCAATAAAAATGTCCTTGAACTAGAAATTGAGGTTTTTCAATCGAGTTTCACTATTATATCAGAAGCCATTTGAATGTAAGCAAGTGTTTATTCTAAATCCAGTTGCTTTTTCTGTAATACTCTCTTCAAATACTCGATAACTATTTCCTGAACATCTGCTATATTCAAAATGCTGTGATCAAAGAAAAGTACAGACTCTAACAGAATAGTGGTGTCAAAGTAGAATTTTCAAGAAGTTAAATATATAACTTTCATACGAACATAAAGTGAGCACGTGTCAAATATTTAATTCACTAGTGAATGATAGAACTTGCATGATGGTAAGGGTGGTTCAAAAAGAATTAGAAAGAAGGAAGTATTCAGAGTAGTCAAAGAAAGTTAATGCTTAAATAAGATTAATTATTTGGGTAGAAACCTGGTTAATGTCCTATAGGGCAATAAAACTGCATTGGTATAGGACAAGCATCATATAAGTCTACCAGTTATGACTATCCTTACAGAGTTGTAAATTACCTAAATCAATAGCACAATAGCAAGTTCAATGAAGGCACGTACTCTAAGAAATCAGATCATCCTTGGCTTGGCCTGATAATGCTCAGCAAAAACACCAAAAGAAAACAACAGCAATTTCTTTACTTTATTTATAAGTTTTGGATAGTTTTCTTAGTAAGAGGAATGAGAGATCAGTAACTCAGATTAAAATATGACCAGTACTTAGTGCAGGCAGGAGTAAGCTACTATCAAATCACAGTAAAACTATACCAACAAGGGACGGCAGGACAAGAGGAAAGGTATTTTTAAGGAAGATGCTGAAATGCTAAGAACAATTTTCTTGAGATCTGAAAAACAAGTAACAAGGCAGTAAAGGATCCTTCAGGAATATAAATAGATTCATTGATATTCTGCCTTTGATTCTAGAATGGCTGATGTGTGTTACATATGCGACAAAAAAACCCCCCCAAAAAAACAGGTAAAAAAGAAACTATTCTGAGTAACGAGCATGTGCAGGGGTGGGAAGCAGACTTTTTTTTTTTTAATAGAAAGATTAATCCGACTCAGAAAGTCTGGAGCAAATAGAAAACAAAGAACAAAGCCTTAATATCAGGAGGAATGCTCCCAGTATCTTGGGAAAGGTAATCGACTGGGGAATAATTTTGGACCTCATGACCACATATTACCTTGCCATTTTCATAAGGTAATAGTGCTGGTACTACTTATGATTAACTTCTCTTGTCATGGTTTCCCCACGGGAACAGCTATTACAGTTTGATGGCTTGCGTGTAGATTCCACAGGGGCATTTTATCATATATACAAGTGTGCTTGGTAATAGCCCAACAAAAATTCATCATCTGACTCTAGTGTAAGAGAGGAGAATGCTTAACGCCATTCTACACTTTCCTCTTCAATCATAAACCCTGGAATAACCACTGACATCATTAAATTTTTATTTGATTATATTTAAATCACTATAATTTCTGTTATTTTCAAATTCATGTTTTTTAAGTCTTTTTTCTAACATAAGAAAAAAAACTTTGTTGAAATTCTTGCTATGCCAATTTTTGGCCAAAGAAACCTGATAATTAATAATAAAGTTCTTTTGTTTCAAATATCTCTCATTATCTTTTAGCTTAGGACTTTAGAAAACCAAGCCCCCCCCCCAAAAAATGTTAAAAGGTATATAGTCACATGATTGGATAAAACTATATTCATTTATAATGGTATCTTATGTAAAATTATGCATAATCATCTATACATTGTATATAAGAGTCCTTAGAGATCATTTTCAAATCCATTTTGATTAAAGATGTGACTTTAATATTTGGTCTTGCCATAAATGAACATATTTACAAAACAGAAACAGAAACACAGACATAAAGAACAAATTTGTGGTTGCCAAGAGGTGGAGGAGGTAGGGGAGGGAAGGAGTGGGAATTTGGGATTAGAAGATGCAAACTCATATATATAGGATGGATAAATAACAAAGTCCTACTCTATAGCACAAGGAACTATATTCAGTATACTGTGATTCATCATAATGGAAAAGAATTTGTAAAAAGAGTATATGCATGTATAACTGAATCGTTTTGCTGTTCAGCAGAAATTAACACAACAGTTTAAATCAACTATACTTCAGTAAAATATAAAAATAAAAAATAAAAAAATAATTAGTCTTGCTTATTTAGAAAATCATCTGTGATCTTATTTGTGTATATTTTTCCTTCTCATTTGTTTCCCAAGCTTTCCTATCTCTCTATTATGTGTCCTAACTTATTTCTTATGAGAAAGAGAAACATGGCCTCTGATAGATAGAAGCTGCTCTTGAACCATCAGTTAGACCCAGGTCTTGTTAGCTGCTGATCTCATGTCTTGGTATTCTTCTGCTGATTATAAACAATTTTATAGGACACCAATCAGACAATGACAAAGATGTCACTAACATATGTTACTATAATGGATGAAGACAAAATAAGACCATTTCATACATATGTCTAAACACAGACTAAAAACATGAACATAATCAAAAGGACAAAAATGAGCAAATATCCTCCTTTTCTGAGTAACATGAATAAGTGCTGCTTCTATACTAATCAGAATTTTAGCCACATTCTACTCTTCCGTCATTCCAGAAAAGATTCATTAAAATACCGATAGCAGACCCACTCCAAAATGGCCCAGTTATCCTATCTTCTAGTTCTCACCCTTATGTATTTCTTCTCTTGAATGTAGGCAGAATCCCTAACTTTCATTTAACCAGTGTAATATGATAAAGATAATGAGATTTTATTTTCATGATTACATTTTATAAGATGGTAGAAATCCCCATCTTGCCAGCAGACTCTATTTACTACCCGTCCCTGCTGACTTTGATGAAGTAAGTCACCATACAGAGAAGCCTGCATTGCAAGCAACTGAGGTGGCCTCTAGTTGACAACCAGTAAGGAACTGAGGCTCTCAAGTATCAGTCAATTCAGTCATTCAGTTGTGTCTGACTCTGCGACCCCATGGACTGCAGCATGCCAGGCTTCCCTGTCCATCACCAACTCTTGGAGCTTGGGCAAACTCATGTTCATTGAGTCAGTGATGTCGTCCAACCATTTCATCCTCTGTCATCCCTTTCTCTTACCGCCTTCAATCTTTCCTGGCATCAGGGTCTTTTCAAATGAGTCAGTTCTTCACATCAGGTGGCCTAAGTATTGGAGTTTCAGCTTCCTGATCTCCTTGCTGTCCAAGGGACTCTCAAGAATTTTCTCCAACACCACAGTTCAAAAGCATCAATTCTTCAGTGCTCAGCTTTCTTTCTAGTCCAACTCTCACATCCATACATGACCACTGGAAAAACCATAGCTTTGACTAGACAGATCTTTGTTGGCAAAGTAATGTCTCTGCTTTTTAATATGCTGTCTAGGTTAGTCATAACTTTTCTTCCAAGGAGCAAGGGTCTTTTAATTTCATGGCTTCAGTCACCATCTGCAGTGATTTTGGAGCCCCCCCAAAATAAAGTCTGACACTGTTTCCATTGTTTCCCCATCTATTTCCCATGAAGTGATGGAACCAGATGCCACGATCTTCATTTTTTTGAATGTTGAGTTTTAAGCCAGCTTTTTAACTTGCCTCTTTCACTTTCATCAAGAGGCTCTTGAGTTCTTCACTTTCTGCCATAAGGATGGTGTCTTCTGCGTATCTGAGGTTATTGATATTTCTCCTGGCAATCTTGATTCCAGCTTGTGCTTCATCCAGCCCAGCATTTTGCATGATGTACTCTGCATGTAAGTTAAATAAGCAGGGTGACAATATACAGCCTTGACATACTCCTTTCCCGATTTGGAAACAGTCTGTTGTTCCATGTCCAGTTCTAACTGTTGCTTCTTGACCTGCATACAGATTTCTCAGGAGGCAGGTCAGGTGGTCTGGTATTCCCATCTCTTGAAGAATTTTCCACAGTTTGTTGTGATCCACAGTCAAAGCCTTTGGCATAGTCAGTAAAGCAGAAGTAGATGTTTTTCCAGAATTCTCTTGCTTTCTATATGATCCAAAGGATGTTGGCAATTTGATCTCTGGTTCCTCTCCCCTTTCTAAATCCAGCTTGAACATCTAGAAGTTCATGGTTCATGTACTGTTAGAAGGCTGACTTGGATAACTTTGAACATTACTTTGCTAGCGTGTGAGATGAGTGCAATTGAGTGGCAGTTTGAACATTCTTTTGCATTGCCTTTCTTTGGGATTGGAATGAAAACTGACCTTTGTCAGTCCTATGGCCACTGCTGAGTTTTCCAGGTTTGCTGGCATATTGAGTGCAGCACTTTCACAGCATCATCTTTGAGGATTTGAAATAGCTCAACTGGAATTCCATCACCTCCACTAGCTTTGTTCATAGTGATGCTTCCAATGACCCTTGACTTCGCATTCCAGGATGTCTGGCTGTAGGTGAGTGTATGACAACCCACAAAAAGCTGAATCCCGCCAACAACCATAGGAGGAGCATGGAAATGGACCCTCTCCCTATCAGGCCTTGAGATGAGATCACATTCCCAGCTGACACCTGGATTATAGTCCTGTAAAAAATTCTAAAACAGAGAATCCATCCAGTCTGTGGCTAGAGTCCTGACTCACAGAATAATGAGACAAATGTGTGTTGTTTTCAGCTGTTAAGTTTGTAGCCATTTGTTATTCAGCATTAGCTAGCTAATACAATAGCCAGTTGTAGAACTGCCTCCAATTCATGACGATATTCAATCTACAGCAAAGATCCACTTCCTCCACGCTGTCCTGAATCACCTAATATAAGCCCCAATTTTATAATGCATTCCAAACTCATTCTCATTGAAACATACCCACAATTCTCCCTAGTGTGCATTTTCCCCTGTTGCAAAGATTACAACCCTCCCCAAATTTGTTCAACCACAGATGTATTTGTCTTGGGCTATTAAGCACTGACACTTGTCCTCTGTCTTTCAGTATTGAGCTGTTTTTATCAGTGGACCATTGACCTGCCAAAGACCAACAGAGGCACTTACTGATGATTACAATGAAACCAAGTTTGTTAGTCCTACTGCAGAACCCCTGCTTGATAGAATCTTGCTGCTGCTAAGTCACTTCAGTCGTGTCCGACTCTGTGTGATCCCATAGATGGCAGCCCACCAAGCTCCCCTGTCCCTGGGATTCTCCAGGCAAGAACACTGGAGTGGGTTGCCATTTCCTTCTCCAATGCATGAAAGTGAAAAGTGAAAGTGAAGTCTCTCAGTCCTGTCTGACTCCTAGCGACCCTATGGACTGCAGCCTACCAGGCTCCTCCATCCATGGGATTTTCCAGGCAGGAGTACTGGAGTAGGACTATCTTAAAGTGAAAAGTTTAGGGGAAGAAATTTACAAGGTTTTAGGGCTTTGGCTATGTGATTTTAAAGGGGCCCTTGCAAGATGAAGAATTTTTTGGGACTTGGCTGAGTTTATGGCATAGTGATTTTGGATTGATACATACAAAAAGACACAGCTCTTAAAATCAGCCTTGAACAAAGCTTTTTGTTTTGATAATTATGCCATTTTAATTTATTCTTTGTTATCTTTTAGGAGCAAATATTTCCAGGATCTAATATCTAAATTGCATTTACTTGTCCTCAGTATTATTCAATAGAGGGACAAGGAATTAAATAGGTTTCAATTTTTCAAATCTCTCTATCATGATCCTTACTGCTAGTTGTAGGTAATGATGCACTTAACAGGACTGTCAAATTTCACTTTTAACATAGATTCAATCTGTTCTCTTGCTAGAGAGGATTGACCTAACCCTAGTTACCGTGTATTTAACCTGTATTTACATCTCTTTCCACTTCTTTCATTTCCTACTTTTATCATAGGGTCCTATGAAAATGTAGCAGGTGGAAACACGAAGGAAAAGTTCTTAATCTGTTCTTTTTTTGGGCAGGATCTTGGTCTCAAGATCTGAGTTGTGAGTACACTTCTTCCTGGGCAGAGCACGCATGTCCTGTTTCTTTTGAGGAATACTATTAAAAATCCCTCCAAGGGGCAGCATTTTAAAGACTTACCATTTAACAGCCTCACATCCTCTATCCTATGGTTATACTTAAAATTTTCTCATATTGAAATAACAGCCTATTTGACAATGTAGGACATTTCCTACCAATTAAAATCTCATTTGAAAAAATTCTAAACAAGACTAAAAATCTTTCAATATGCATTGTCTTGTGATAATGTGTCAAAGTTATGTCCTCTTAATAGCAAACCAGTGCTGCCTTCATTCAAGGCAGGGGCTCCTCTTTCTGTTCTACAGCTTTCAGTTTTACCAAATCCCTATCTGCCTCTCCTTTGGAACTTCTCTTTTCCACTCGCTGACCAAACATAGAAAAGCAGTTTCTTCCCTTCCTAATCAGGAAAGTAAGTGCAAGCACATAAAGTGTAATCTATATATCTTGATTACGGGGACAAAGCAAAATATCAAAGTAACTTGAGATTTACATTAACCACTGGTTTAAGGGACAGTAAATGCCAAGAACAGACCCACATAGCATAAGTCACAAATTTGAAGCAATCAACTGCTTTAATTCAATGCCAGCCCAGGAATTGAACCTGCATCTCCTGCATTGCAGGTGGATTCTTTCCCTCTGAACCACCGGAGTATCATCATAGGTATATAATAAATAGTTGATTCATTTCAAGTCAACAAATCAAATAAATTCAAAAGATATGATTATGTGCCTATTAAATGCCAGTCACTTTTATAGTTGCTTGTGATATATCAGTGGCAGGGGGAAGAGATCCCTGCCTTGGAGATTACATTTCTAATAGGTAGACCTAGACAAAAAAAAAAATACATAAAATAATAAAACATGTAGCTTGATAGAATGTGATAAGAACTGTTGTCAGAGAAAAACAAGAGCTTGACAGTAGTTAAAGCAGTAAAAACAGATTTTATACAGACACTATTGTAATTGAAGAAAAGAAAAAACCTCACTATAAAGCTGGCTACAATTCTGAGTACTGCAAGGAGAGTGGGAATTTATAGTCAAGTAGTGGGGCAGAAGTGCCAGTGGATGGCAAATTACGAAGAGGAAATATCAGGGATAAAGGGGGATTTCTGGCGAAACCAACTTGACAGGATTCTTGTTGAAGGCAGGTCATGGATGTCAGATATAATCTGGGGGATGGTAGAAGATGAGGAATTTGATCAGATATTGAGGATGATCAGTTATTGATGGTGGAGTATTCTTGCTAAACTGTCTTAACAGGATTCTTGATAAAATTGGGCTCTTAAGGAAATAGGGCCTAGTCAAAAAAGGATTCACAGGAGTCTGCTTTTTTTTCTTTTAGTGTTTGGCTGCACCACATGGCTTATAGGATCTTAGATCCCTGACTAGGGATTGAACCTGTGCTCCTTGCAGTGGAAGTATGAAGTCTCAACCAGTGGACTGCCAGGGAATTCCCTGGAAGAGCCTGTTTCAAGTTTCATCAAAGAGGGAGTCTTTGTCAGCATGTAAAATGAAGACAGTAGAGGAAAGGTAAGAGGAATGAGGTGGTGGGAGGAAATAGGAGGGAAGATGTTACTGTATTAAAATGGTCAGCCATCTATAAGAAGATAGAATCTGACAAACTGTACCTTCTGCTTTAGCTCCTCTCTGAAGCACCTAGATAACAGTATCTGCTGCACACTCCCTGAGTTATTTTATAGGGGCAAAACCCTGCCCCTCACATCCGCCCCCCTCAGATGGAAGATGTGAACTATGTGATGACCATCAGCACATAGCCCCTGGGCCTTCTGGTACCCAAGAATTGATAGTGTTGACCCCTAAGACACTGCCTTGTTACCTCACCATCTGTCAGTCAGAGACTTGTGCACAAGCTGATCACATGTCCTATGACATCTTTCCTTCACCTGGCTTTTTAAAATGCTTTACTGAAACCCTTCAAGGAGTTTGGGGGTTTGGGGGCAGAAGGCATCCATCTCCTTGTATGGTTCTGCAATAAATTTCTCTCTGCTCCCAACTCCAACCTTTCAGATGGTTTGATTTCACTGTGCGTTGGACGCATTAACTTGTGTTTGGTGACAAAGTCATATCTCATAAGAGAGTTTTTTGTCAGAAGAAACAGCCAGAAAAATGTTTAAGGATAATTCTCAGCATGTTGGAAAACTTGCAAGAAAGCTGGTGTGGCTTGAGCAGACTGAGCAAAGGAGAGAGGAGTGGAAGCAGTAATAGAAATGATTTCTTCACTTGTTTGCTTCTAGAGTTAATAACTTCTCTGATCAAATTTTTCTATTTAAAAATTCACTTCCATGAATAACAATAGCCACATGAACATAGGAATTATTTTGATATTTCTTATTTTTCATAGTAATGCTAATGATAAATGGCATTTATATTATTAAACATGTTATTCCATGATAAATGGATCTTGTTAGGAGTTATAAAAGATAAATGGACAAGATCCAATTATATGCTGCTTATGAGAGACTCACTTCACTTTTAAGGACACACATAGACTGAAAGTGAAGGGATGAAAAAAGATACTCCACCCAAATGGAAACCAAACAAAAGCTGAGATAGTATACTTATAAAAGGCAAGATAGACTTGAAGACAAAGACTAATAAGAGACATTGAAGGCCATTATATATTTAAAATGACAAAGGGGTCAATCCAACAAGAGGATGTAACATTTGTAAATATTTATGTACCCTAAAAGAAGCAACTAAATATATAATATTAATGAACCAAAGGGGAAATGGACAGCAATACATTAATAGTAGGGGACTTTAATACCGTACTTTCATTAACAGATAGATATATAATATCCAAACAGAAAATCAACAAGGGAACAGTAGACTTAAATAACATGTAGACCAGGTGGACTTACCATACATTTACACACTATTCCATCCAAAAGCAATAGAATACTCATACTTCTAATTTACACATGGAACAGTCTCTAGGATAGATTATGGATTAGGCCACAAAACACATTTTAATGAATTTAAGAAGGTTGAAATAGTATCAGGCATCTTTCCCAACAGTAATGATGTGAAACTAGAAATCAACTACAAGAAGAGAACTGGAAAATTCACAAATATGTGGAGACTAAATAGAATGGTACCCATTTCACACCAGTCAGAATGGCTGTGATCCAAAAGCCTACAAGCAATAAATGCTGGAGAGGGTGTGGAGAAAAGGGAACCCGCTTGCACTGTTGGTGGGAATGCAAACTTGTACAGCCACTATGGAGAACAGTGTGGAGATTCCTTAAAAAACTGGAAATAGACCTGCCTTATGATCCAGCAATCCCACTGCTGGGCATACACACTGAGGAAACCAAAAGGGAAAGAGACACGTGTACCCCAATGTTCATCACAGCACTGTTTATAATAGCCAGGACATGGAAGCAACCTAGATGTCCATCAGCAGATGAATGGATAAGAAAGCTGTGGTACATATCCACAATGGAGTATTACTCAGCCATTAAAAAGAATACATTTGAATCAGTTCTAATGAGGTGGATGAAACTGGAGCCTATTATACAGAGTGAAGTAAGCCAGAAAGAAAAACACCAATACAGTATACTAACGCATATATATGGAATTTAGAAAGATGGTAACAATAACCCTGTGTACCAGACAGCAAAAGAGACACTGATGTATAGAACAGTCTTATGGACTCTGTGAGAGAGGGAGAGGGTGGGAAGATTTGGGAGAATGGCATTGAAACATGTAAAATATCATGTATGAAATGAGTTGCCAGTGCAGGTTTGATGCACGATACTGGATGCTTGGGGCTGGTGCACTGGGACGACCCAGAGGGATGGAATGGGGAGGGAGGAGGGAGGAGGGTTCAGGATGGGGAACACATGTATACCTGTGGCGGATTCATTTTGATATTTGGCAAAACTAATACAATTATGTAAAGTTTAAAAATAAAATAAAATTAAAAAAAAACAACAACAACAACAAATAAATAAATAAATAGAATGGTACCGAACCACCAGTGGGTCAAAAAGAAATAAAAAAATATTTTGAGACAAGTGAGAGTGGAACTACAATATACCAAAAACTTATTAGAAGCAGCAGTAGTAGTTTAAGAGGGAAATTTATATGGATAAACACCTACATGAAGAAAATGGACAATCTCAAGAAAACAACCTAACTTTGCACCTCAAGGAACTTGAAAAAGGAGAAACTAAGACAAAAGTTAGTATAAGGAAGAAAATAACAAAGATCAGATAGAAGTAAATGAAACTGAGACTAAAAAGACAAGAGAAAAGATCAAGGAAACCAAGAGTTGGGTCTTTGAAAAGTTAAACAAAATAGACCTTTAGCCAGACTCATAAGGAAGAAAGAGGATTCGAATAAATAAAAATCAGAAATGAAAGAGAAGATGTTACAATTGATACTAAAGAGATACAAAGTCTTATAGGAGACTACTACAAAAATTATATGCCAACAAATTGGAGTGTCTAGAAGAAATGGATAAATTCCTAGAAACATACAACCTACTAACTGATTGATGAATTAATAGAAAATCTGAGCAGACCATTATTAGTAAGGAGATTGAATCAACAAACACCACTCCCAAAACAGAACTCCACACCCAGATGGTTTCACTGGTGAATTCTACCAAATATTTAAAGAAAAATTAATACTAATCTTTCTCTTACCAAAAAGAAGAGAGGAGGAAACACTTCCAAACTCATTCTATGACACCAGGATTACCCTGATACTAAAGCCAGATAAGGACTCTAAAAGGAAAGAAATTTAGAGGCCAAGAAAGACTAGAGATCTCTTCAAGAAAATTAGAGATTTTTTGTTTCCAAGGGAACATTTCATGCAAAGATGGGCTCGATAAAGGACAGAAATGGTATGGACATAACAGAAGCAGAAGATATTAAGAGATGGCAAGAATACACAGAAGAACTGTACAAAAAAGATCTTCACGACCCAGATAATCACGATGGTGTGATCACTCATCTCGAGCCAGACATCCTGGAATGTGAAGTCAAGTGGGCCTTAGAAAGCATCACTATGAACAAAGCTAGTGGAGGTGATGGAATTCCAGTTGAGCTATTCCAAATCCTGAAAGATGATGCTGTGAAAGTGCCGCACTCAATATGCCAGCAAATTTGGAAAACTCAGCAGTGGCCACAGGACTGGAAACAGTCAGTTTTCATTCCAATCCCAAAGAAAGGCAATGCCAAAGAATGCTCAAACTACCGCACAATTGCACTCATCGCACATGCTAGTAAAGTAATGCTCAAAATTCTCCAAGCCAGGCTTCAGCAATATGTGAACCGTGAACTTCCTGATGTTCAAGCCGGTTTTAGAAAAGGCAGAGGAACCAGAGATCAAATTGCCAATATCTGCTGGATCATCGGAAAGCAAGAGAGTTCCAGTTTCTGCCTTACTGACTATGCCAAAGCCTTTGACTGTGTGGATCACAATAAACAGTGGAAAATTCTGAAAGAGATGGGAATACCAGACCACCTGATCTGCCTCTTGAGAAATCTGTATGCAGGTCAGGAAGCAACAGTTAGAACTGGACATGGAACAACAGACTGGTTCCAATAGGAAAAGGAGTACGTCAAGGCTGTATATTGTCACCCTTATTTAACTTATATGCAGAGTGTATCATGAGAAACGCTGGACTGGAAGAAGCACAAGCTGGAATCAAGATTGCCAGGAGAAATATCAATCACCTCAGATATGCAGATGACACCACCCTTATGGCAGAAAGTGAAGAGGAACTACAAAGCCTCTTGATGAAAGTGAAAGAGGAGAGTGAAAAAGTTGGCTTAAAACTCAGCATTCAGAAAACAAAGATCATGGCATCCAGTCCCATCACTTCATGGGAAATAGATGGGGAAACAGTGGAAACAGTGTCAGACTTTATTTTTTTGGGCTCCAAAATCACTGCAGATGGTGACTGCAGCCATGAAATTAAAAGACGCTTACTCCTTGGGAGAAAAGTTATGACCAACCTAGATAGCATATTGAAAAGCAGAGACATTACTTTGCTAACAAAGGTCCGTCTAGTCAAGGCTATGGTTTTTCCTGTGGTCATGTACGGATGTGAGAGTTGGACTGTGGAGAAGGCTGAGCGCCGAAGAATTGATGCTTTGAACTGTGGTGTTGGAGAAGACTCTTGAGAGTCCCTTGGACTGCAAGGAGATCCAACCAGTCCATTCTGAAGGAGATCAGCCCTGGGATTTCTTTGGAAGGAATGATGCTAAAGCTGAAACTCCAGTACTTTGGCCACCTCATGCGAAGAGTTGACTCATTGGAAAAGACTCTGATGCTGGGAGGGATTGGGGGCAGGAGGAGAAGGGGACGACAGAGGATGAGATGGCTGGATGGCATCACTGACTCCATGGACGTGAGTCTGAGTGAACTCCGGGAGTTGGTGATGGACAGGGAGACCTGGCGTGCTTCATGGAGGCCTGGCTGTGATTCATGGGGTCGCAAAAAGTCGGACACGACTGAGCGACTGAACTGAACTGAACCCCTGATGAATATGGATATATATAAATGTTTCATATGGGGCCCTTACTTATTTACTTAAAATATTTTATTTATTTATTTATTCATTCATTCATTCATTTGTCTGCACAGGGTCTTAACTGCAGCACATGGGATCTTTGATCTTCACTGCGGCATGCGGGATCTTTAGTTGTGGCACTCTTAGTTGCCACATGTGGGATCTAGTTCCCTGACCAGGGATGGAACCCTGGCCCCTTGCATTGGGAGTACAAAGTCTTAGCCTCTGGACCACCAGAGAAGTCCTGAGGCACTTATGATTAAAGCTGCTATCAGTATTAAAAAAAGAAGAAATTAACTTTGAAAAATCCAATTTCAGAGTAAACGTTAAATAGATAAATTACCAAGTTCTAAAAGTAAAGTTCAAGGCAATGAAAAACATCCTGAGACCCCATCCTACTGCTCCCATTATAGAATCTCCGTTAATGTTGGCTAGTTCCAGATTTAGAAGGCAATGGCAACCCATTCCAGTACTCTTGCCTGGAAAATCCCATGGGCGGAGGAGCCTGGTAGGCTTCAGTCCATGGGATCGTTGAGAGTCGGACACGACTGAGCGACTTCACTTTGATTTTTCACTTTCATGCATTGGAGAAGGAAATGGCAACCCACTCCAGTGTTCTTGCCTGGAGAATTCCAGGGAGGCGGGAGCCTGGTGGGTTGCCATCTATGGGGTCGCACAGAGTCGGACACGACTGAAGCGACTTAGCAGCAGCAGCAGCAGTTCCAGATTTAGGTTAAGTTTTTCTGGTGATTAGCGCCATCTAGTGGCATCTCTTGGTATAGCACATAAAAGTTTTAAAACTAGATTTATCATCTTAGTTCAGTTCAGTTCAGTCGCTCAGTCGTGTCCGACTCTTTGCGACCCCATGAATTGCAGCACGCCAGGCCTCCCTGTCCATCACCAACTCCCGGAGTTCACTCAAACTCACGTCCATCAAGTCGGTGATGCCATCCAGCCATCTCATCCTCTGTCGTCCCCTTTATCTCCTGCCCCCAATCCCTCCCAGCATCAGTCTTTTCCAGTGAGTCAACCCTTCGCATGAGGTGGTCAAAGTACTGGAGTTTCAGCTTTAGCATCATTCCTTCCAAAGAACACCCAGGACTGATCTCCATTAGAATGGACTGGTTGGATCTCCTTGTAGTCCAAGGGACTCTCAAGAAAATATCATTTGTCAAACTGGTATAAAAGGAACAGAAATTATAGGTGCATTGGCAACACATAATAATTAATTAAACAGCTTAAAGTTTGTTAAAATATTCCAAAGGTAGTAGGATATTTTTCCTCTAAGCAATTCTAATCCAGTTAGGTTTTGGGAGTGTCAAGGAATTTAAGATAGAAGATTATATCACCACCTTGAGGCAAAAACAAGAAGAGCAAACAAAAAGTGTTTTGAAAAAATGCAAAAATGAAAATCCTGATATCCGATATCTAGGATGAGAGAGATCTGAATACACAGAGCTCTATAAACATTTTAGCCATAAAGGAAAATATTCTGGTAGCTGTTGTCCCTAGACTTTAGTACTTTGTTCATGTTTAAGTTTCAGGGGGGTTAAGTTGGTGAGGTGAAATATTACATGCCTTTTAAAGAGTTGAGATCAGTTATTTTGTAAGTGATTTTACTATTGCCATATAATATTTGAATTGTTAATAGTTTATATGCATCACTAACATATACCTTAGAATTTTTAATATTTTAAAATTGATAAAGCATTTTATATCCATTTTACTATACTGTGTAGCCTAAATTTCACTTAGATATTTCTGTAACAGAGCACAAAATAAATTCTCCACATATTTGTTTTTTTTACAATAAAATTAGAAAGAATTCACCTCTTTATCATCTGCCCAAATCCTCAGAATCATGGTGAAAGTAGTACTGAAGAACCTGAATGAACATTTTATTTTAATTTTAGAATCTTGACTTTAAAATCCTGAGGTAAAAGAGGCAGTGCTGAAAATAGGTGATTTTAAGCATCTTTATAAGCAGAGCAGTTAAACTATCAATCAGTAGTTTTAAAAATTGTTTAACAGTAAAAAATCAAAAGGGTCCGTTTACTCAGTCCCCATTTTAGACTCATGGAATTAGAATTTTCAGGTTAGGACTCTGAAAAATTATTTTTTATGAAAATGTACCCCCTAGAGATTACTATCCTGCTACCCCATGAAACGTAGCTGTAATTCAAGTATAAAACCTAATTAATAAAAGACACACCATTAAAAGATCAGATAAGTAAAAATCCCTGTTGATCTAAAGTGTTGGTTCTTGTATCTGCAGAGGGTAGCTGTAATTGTATTTAAGTAATGACTATTCCAAAGCCTTTGACTGTGTGGATCCCAACAAACTGTGGAAAATTCTTCAAGAGATGGGAATACCAGACCACCTGACCTGCCTCCTGAGAAATCTGTGTGCAAGTCAAGAAGCAACAGTTAGAACTGGACATGGAACAACAGACTGGTTCCAAATCGGGAAAGGAGTATGTCAAGGCTATATTGTCACCCAGCTTATTTAAGTTATGTGCAGAGTACATCATGAGAAATGCTGGACTGGATGAAGCACAAGCTGGAGTCAAGATTGCGGGGAGATATATCAATAACTTCAGATATGCAGATGACATCACACTTAATGGCAGAAAGAGAAGAACTAAAGGGCCTCTTGATGAAATTAAAAGAGGAGAGTGTATAAGTTGGCTTAAAACTCAGCATTCAGAAAACTAAGATCATGACATCTGGTCTCATCACTTTATGGCAAATAGATGGGGAAACAATGGAAACAGTGACAGACTTTATTTCTGGGGCTACAAAATCACTGCAAATGGTGACTGAAGCCATGAAATTAAAAGACGCTTGCTCCTTGAAAGAAAAGTTATGACTAACCTAGACAACATATTAAAAAGCAGAGACATTACTTTGCCAACAAAGGTCTGTCTAGTCAAAGCTATGGTTTTTCCAGTGGTCATGTATGGATGTGAGAGTTGGACTAGAAAGAAAGCTGAGCGTTGAAGAATTGATGCTTTTGAACTGAGGTGTTGGAGAAGACTCATGAGAGTCCCTTGGACAGCAAGGATATCCAACCAGTCCATCCTAAGGGAAATCAGTTCTGAATATTCATTGGAAGGACTGATGCTGAAGCTGAAATTCCAATACTTTGGCCACCTGATGTGAAGAACTAACTTATTTGAAAAGACTGGGAAAGATTGAAGGCGGGAGGAGAAGGGGATGACAGGATGAGATGGTTGGATGTCATCACCAGCTCAATAGACATGAGTTTGAGTAAGCGCCACGAGTTGGTGATGGACAGCGAAGCCTGGCTTGCTGCAGTCCATGGGGTCTCAAAGCGTTGGACATGACCGAGTGACTGAACTGAACTGAATGGCAGGACAGTGAGCACTGAGTCACTGTATGTAAAACACCTTGCATGGTGCCTAGCACAAAATAAGGCCTTAGATAATTTTAGCTGTTATAACTGCGTTTTATCATCATTATCAGGGAGTGATTTCTATTCTTGTAATTTATGTATCACTTAATAAAATTCAAATAATAGTAAAAAAAAAAGAGAAATTCATTCCCAATAGATATCTAATTTCTACAGTTATTAAAGCTGTACATAAATTAAACTGTGAAGCAAAAATAAGCTGCACTTAATGAACACTTTTTGAATTTTTTTTTTTTCCTCCAAAGAGTTAGACTACCACCTTGTGGCAGAACGACTGTAGAGCAAACAACAATTTACCAGCTTGTACCTTAGTCACCATGGAGTAAAAAATTATTTATAAAAGTGAAGAAACGAGTGTAATTCTACAAATATTCATCAATAAATGTAAATATGTGAATGGATAAATGAACAAACAAACAAACTCATCCTTAAACATAAAAGTAAAATTGAGAAACACAATTCTCACTTGAGAATTGCAAATCCTTTAGAGATAGGAAGCTGCCAACTTACTGTCTTGTCAGATGTTCAAGTTGTGCTGGACCCACAGAGCGAAGTGAAGAGCCAAAAATCGAGCTTTGAAGAGTCGACAATGTCACGGATCTGGGTGTCTGGTCCAGGTTAGAGGCAGCTCCCACCACATCTCAGATAACTCACTGTAGGTAGGACAGTGGGCAAGTGTGCCAGCCAATTGATGCTCACCATATACATCTGCAGATAGATATGTTATACACAGAAAGGACATTCCTGAAACCCTAAGAATGTTTTTAAAATCCTCTTACAAAAATATTTCAGAGTAATTGGACATGGAATCCCATCTTTCTGGGGCTTCCCAGGTGGCACTAGTGGTAAAGAACCCACCTGCAAATACAGGCGATGTGGGTTTGATCCCTGGGTCAAGAAGATCCCCTGGAGAAGCGCATGGCAACCCACTCCAGTATTCTTGCCTGGAAAATCCCGTGGACAGAGGAGCCTGGCAGGCTACAGTCTGTAGGGTCACATAGGGTCGGACATGACTGAAGCGACTTAGCAAGCATGCACGCCTATCTTTCTACCTCCACTTCCCATCTTGACCATTTTCAAAAAGATGGGATAATTGATTTAGAATGTCAGCACAACTTTCATAAGATTTTGTTTATTTAGATTATTTTACTTTTGCTGTTTGAAATGAATGTTCGAAAAATCAAACATTTATCTGATCTTCCACAAATGTGAAACGTATCACAATTTATTTCTCCTCTGACAATTTTTACCAGCTCAAGTGTAGCTTCTACTGCTTAGCGACTTTTTCTGACTAGAAGAAATTAATTTTAAAACGCCATTTTGTGTAAAATAAGCAACTGCTTGAAAGATCAGCATTTACCTATTTTTTTCTTTAGTGAAAATTCTCTGAACTCCCCTTGACATTTCCTACTTAATTTTCACCTACTGTTATCCAGTTATCACTCTGTTAACATATACACCCAATAATGGCTTCCTTAATTTACTTTAGCATGCTAATAATTAACTGAACATTACTCATGAATGTAGGGATGAGGAAGGGAACATTTACTAATATAAATTTTGGAATTTAGAGAACCATGATAGTTCATAGAATAACATAATTAGAAAAAAGTATTTCATTAAAAAATGCATCTTAAAAAGTAAAATACAGGAAGATTAAACCTAGCAAGAACATGAAAAAGGAAAGACTATATCGCATAGGGTACTATATTCAATATCTTATAATAACCTATAATGGAAAATAATCTGAAAAAGGACATATGTATTATGTTCTTTTATAAATATATATAAAACAATAGTAATATATGTATATATAAAACCAAACCATTCTGCTATACACCTGAAACTAATACAACATTGTAAATTAACTACATGTCTATAAAAATAAAAGTATATTACAGACATTAAAAATAACATGAAAGACTCCTAGCTCTTATATTTGGCTATGTGATGATATAAGACTTCAGGGCTTCCCTGGTGGCTCAGTGGTACATAATTCACTTGCCAATGCAGGAGACATGGGTTCAATTCCTGGGTTGGGAAGATCTCGTGGAAGAAGAAATGGCAACCCACTGCAGTATTCTTGCCTGGGAAATCCCATGGACAGAACCTGGTGGGCTACAGTCCATGGGGTCGCAATAGACTCGGACAGGACTTAGCGACTAAATGACAACAACAAGTCTTCAACAAAGCTTATTACTCAATAATAATGCACTAAGCCATCTACGTATATTGCTCAAGTTGTACCTTAGAAATGTGGTCTTTAATGAGCTTCTCAGATAAGAAGAGAAAAAAAAACGTTACGGGATCTATTCAGTGCGTAAGTAGCATCTCTGAGGAGATTGAGAGATAGGAGAGGTTACTTTTGAGAGTAGTGCCACCCCCTGCTGCTAACTCATCTCTTCTTGACAATCACTACTCAACACAGTGTGACCCCTCTGATTGTCTAGAAATTTCCTCATTCTTGCCTATATTGACAGCCTCTTATCTGGGTACTGTTAGTCACTCAGTCATGTCCGACTCTTTGCGACCCCGTGGACTGTAGCCCACCAAGCTCCTCTGTCCATGGTGTTCTCCAGGCAAGAATACTGGAGTGTGTAACCATTCCCTTCTCCAGGGAATCTTCCTGACCCAGGGATCAAACTCAGGTCTCCTGCATTGTAGGCAGATTCTTTATCATTTAAGTCACAAAGGAAGCCTATGGTTACCGAAATAGGGATGAAAAACGGTTGTTTCCTCTACCCTTCTAAGGTCTTGACTGAGACTCCTCTGACAAGAGACAGGCTGACAAGAGAAAAGCATACAAATCAGGACTTCTCTAGTGGTCCAGTGGTGAAGAGTCCACCTACCAGTGCAGGGGATGTGGGTTCAATTCCTGGTTGGGGAACTGTGATCTTCCACGCAGTAGGGCAGCTAAGCCAGCACACCCCAACCAGAGGGAAGCCCGCACACTTCAAGGAAGATCTTGCATGCCACAACCGAGACCTGATGCAGCCAAATATTTTTTTTTTAAGCAAACCAAAAAAAAAAAAAAGCATGTAAATTTGTCTATTGTAAGTTTCATGTGACACTGGAAACGTCACAAGGAAATGAAAACCTGAAGAAGTAGTTAAACCTGAAAGTGTTAAGGTTAAAATCTGAGTGTTTGGTTAGAAGTAGAGAGGAAAGTCTTGTAAAAATATGATAGGACAAAAAGGAGTGTGAATTGAACATGGTAAATTAGGGGAAAAAGCAAAGCCTATTCAGTTTAATTTCTCTTGACATCCTGGAGACTAGAATGGACCTTTCCTGTAGGTATAGAAAGGGCACCCCCTCACATAAGGGTCTTATCATCTCCTTCAGGGGAAGGTCAGAGAGTCCCTTCTACACATGCTATTTCTCTGATTTCTTCAGCTTAGAATATTCGGTATGCCCTGGTGTCATATTTGGGGTTAGCTTTTCCTGAATCCCATCAGTATTTTCACACAGTTTCATAACAAAATGGCATTTAATTGGCAGCTCTAATTCCCAAAAGTATATCGTTCTGTACACGTCTTCAAGGACACTAAGGACGTGATTTGAGATGAAATCTACAGGGTGATTATTAGGTGGGCAAAGGGAAAAGCCTTGGCAAATGCTGTGGGGGTAACATGGAAACAAGGGTAATTTGAGATACTGCAAAGTCAGCATGGCTGCAGCTGAGAAAAAGAGGGGGGAGTGATGAGAGAAGAGGTGAGGCAGGGACCCAGCTGCAGGAGCCTTTGTAGGGTCCTTCCTAAAAGCAATGGAAGCTCTATTTTTATTATTTTTTCTAAGATTATTTTTAATTAATTACTTTTTATTGAAGGATAATTGCTTTACAGAATTTTGCTGTTTCCTGTCAAACCTCAACATGAATCAGCCATAGGTGTACATACATGCCGTCCCTTTTGAAACTCCCTCCCATCTCCCTCTAGGTTGATACACAGCCCCTGTTTGAGTTTCCTGAGCCATACAGCAAATTCCCGTTGGCTATCTATTTTACATATGGTAATGTAAGTTTCCATGTTACTCTTTCCATACATCTCACCCTCTCCTCCCCCTTCCGCATGTCCATAAAGTCTATCCTCTATGTCTGTTTCTCTATTGTTGCCCTGTAAATAAATTCTTCAGTATCATTTTTCTAGATTCTGTATATACATGTTAGAATACAGTATTTATCTCTTTCTGACTCACTTTACTCTGTATAATAGGTTCTAAGTCCATCCACCTCATCAGAACTGAGTCAAATGTGTTCCTTTTAATAGCTGAGTAATATTCCATTGTGCATGTGTACCACAACTTCTTTATCCATTCACCTATCGATGGACATCTAGGTTGCTTCCATGTTCTAGCTATTGTAAATAGTGCTTCAGTGAACAACAGGATACATGTGTCTCTTTCAATTTTGGTTTCCTCAGGGTATATACCTAGGAGTGGAATTGCTGCGTCATATGGTGGTTTTATTCCTAGTTTTTAAAGGAATCTCCATACCACCTTCCATAGTGGCTTATCAATTTACATTCCCACCAACAGTGCAAGAGTGTTCCCTTTTCTCCACACCTTCTCCAGCATTTATTGTTTGTAGACTTTTCGATGAGGGCCATTCTGACCAGTGTGAGGTGATATCTTATTGTAGTTTTGATTTGCATTTCTCTAATAATGAGCGATGTTGAGAATCTTTTCATGTGTTTGTTGGCCATCTGTATATCTTTGAAGAAATGTCTGTTTTGGTCCTTTTCCCACTTTTTGATTGGGTTGTTTGTTTTTCTGGTATTGAATTGTATGAGCTGCTTGTATATTTTGGAAATTAATCCTTTGTCAGTTGTTTCATTTGCTATTATTTTCTCCCATTCTGAGGGTTGTCTTCTCACCTTGCTTATAGTTTCCTTTGCTGTGCAAAAACTTTTAAGCTTAATCAGATCTCAGTTGTTTACTTTTGTTTTTATTTCCATTACTCTAGGAGGTGGGTCATAGAGGATCTTGTTTTGGTTTATGTCATCGAGTTTTCTGCCTATGTTTTCCTCTAAGAGTTTTATAGTTTCTGGTTTTACATTTAGGTCTTTAATCTGTTTTGAGTTTATCTTTGTGTATGGTGTACTTCACTGGTGGCTCAGAAAGTAAAGTATCTGCCTACAATGCAGGAGACCTGGGTTTGATCCTTGGGTTGGGACGATCTCCTGGAGAAGGAAATGGCAACCCACTCCAGTATTCTTGACTGGAAAATCCCATGGACAGAGGAGCCTGGTAGGCTACAGTCCATGGTGTTGCAGAGAGTTGGACATGACTGAGCAACTTCACTTTCACTTTTGTGTATGGTGTTAGGAAGTGTTCTAATTCTTTTACATGTAGCTGTTCAGTTTTCCCAGCACCATTTATTGAAGAGGCTGTCTTTGCCTCATTGCATATTCTTGACTCCTTTGTACCCATAGGTGTATGGGTTTATTTCTGGGCTTTGGATCTTGTTCCATTGGTCTATATTTCTGTTTCTGTGCCAGTACCATACTGTCGTGATGATTGTAGCTATGTAGTATAACCTGAAGTCAGGAAGGTTGATTGCTCCAGCTCCATTCTTCTTTCTCAAGACTGCTTTGGCTATTTGGGGTCTTTTGTGTTTCCATATGAATTGTGAAATGTTTTTTTGTAGTTCTGTGACAAATGCCATTGGTCATTTGATAGGGATTGCATTGAATCTGTAGATTGCATTTGGTAGTATTGTCCTTTTCACAATATTGATTCTTCCTACCCAAGAACAAGGAATATCCCTCCATCTGTTTATGTCATCCTTGATTTCTTTCATTAGTGTCTTATAATTTTCTGTGTACAGATCTTTCATCTCCTTAGGTAAGTTTATTCTTAGGTATTTAATTCTTTTTGTTGCAATGGTGAATAGGATTGATTCCTTAATTGCTCTTTCTGAGTTTTCATTGTTAGTATATAGAAATGCAAGTGATTTCTGTGTATTGATTTTGTATCCTGCAACTTTGCTAAATTCACTAATTAGCTTTAGTAATTTTCTGATACTATCTTTAGGGTTTTCTATGTACAGTATCATGTCATCTGCGAACACTGAGAGCTTTACTTCTTTTCCGATCTGGATTCCTTTTATTTCTTTTCCTTCTCTGACTGCTGTAGCTAGGACTTCCAAAACTGTGTTAAATAATAGTGGTGAAAGTGGACACCTTTGTCTTGTTCCTGATCTTAGGGGGAATGCTTTCAGTTTTTCACCATTAGAATAACGTTTGCTGTAGGCTTATCATCTATGGCCTTTACTATGTTGAGGCAGGTTCCTATATGCCCATTTTTTGAAGAGTCTTAATCATAAATAGGTGTTGAATTTTGTCAAATGCTTTTTTGTATCTATTGAGATGATCATATGGTTTCTATCTTTCAATTTGTTAATATGGTGTATCACACTGATTGATTTCCATATATTGAAGAATCCCTGCATCCCCGGAATAAAACAAACTTGATAGTGGTATATGAGCTTTTTGACATGTTGCTGAATTCTGTTTGCTAAAATTTTGTTGAGGATTTTTGCATCTAGGTTCATCAGTGATATTGGCCTATAGTTTTCTTTTTCTGTGTTGTCTTTGTCTGGTTTTGGTATCATGATGATGGTGGGCTTGTAGAATGAATTTGGAAGTGTTCCTTCCTCTGCAATTTTTTGAAAGAGTTTTAGAAGGATAGGCATTAGCTCTTCTCTAAATGTTTGATAGAATTCTCCTGTGAAGCCATCTGGTCCTGGGCTTTTGTTTTTTGGGAGATTTTTGATCACAGCTTCAATTTCAGTGCTTGCAATTGAGTTGTTCATAATTTCTATTTCTTCCTGGTTCAGTCTTGGAAGATTGAACTTTTCTAAGAATCTGTCTATGTCTTCCAAGTTATCTATTTTATTGCCATATAGTTGTTCATAATGGTCTCTTATAATCCTTTGTATTTCTGCATTGTCTGCTGTAACCTCTCCTTTTTCATTTCTAATTTTGTTGATTTGATTCTTCTCTCTCTTTTTCTTGATGAGTCTGGCTAAAGTCTTGCCAATTTTGTTTATCTTCTCAAAGAGCCAGCTTTTAGTTTTAGTAATCTTTACTATTGTTTCTTTCATTTCTTTTTCATTTATTTCTGTTTGGATCTTTATGATTTCTTTCTTTCTATTAATTTTGGGTTTTTTTTTCCTTCTTTTTCCAGTTGGTTTAGGTGTAAAGTTAGGTTGTCTATTCGATGTTTTTCTTGTTTCTTGAGGTAGGATTGTATTGCAATAAGCTTCCCTCTTAGGACAGCTTTTACTGCATCCCATAGGTTTTGAGTTGTCATGTTTTCATTGTCATTTGTTTCTAGAAATTTTTTGATTTCCATATTGATTTCTTCAGTAACCTGTTGGTTATTTAGAAATGTGTTGTTTAATCTCCATGTGTTTGTGTTTCTTACAGTTTTTTTCTTGTAACTGATACCTGGTCTCATAGCATTGTGGTCAGAGAAGATGCTTAATATGATTTCTATTTTCTTAAATTTACTGAGGTTTGATTTGTGACCCAAGATGTGGTCTATCCTGGAGAATGTTCCATGTGCACTTGAAAAAAATGCGTATTCTTCTGCATTTGGATGGAATGTCCTGAAGATATCAATGAGATTCATCTCATTTAATGTATCATTTAACACTTGTGTTTCCTTATTAATTTCCTATTTTGATGATCTGTCCATTGGTGTGAGTGGGGTGTTAAAGTCTCCTACTATTATTGTGTTACTGTCATTTCTAAGATTATTTTTTAATGTGGACTATTTTTAAAGTCTTTATTGAATTTTGTTACAATATTGCTTCTGTTTTGTGTTTTGGTGGTGTTTTTTGTTTTTTGGTTGTTTTTTTTTTTTTGGCCACAAGGTATATGGGATCTTAGCTCCCCAACCAGGGATTGAAATCGCACTCCTGCTTCCCTTGTAGCTCACTCAGTCAAGAATCTTCTTGCAGTTCAGGGAACCTGGGTTCGATCCCTGGGTTGGGAAAATCCTCTGGAGAAGGAAATGGCAACCCACTCCAGTATTCTTGCCTGGAAAATCTCATGGACAGAAGAGACTGGTGGGCTGCAGTCCATGGGGTCGTAAAGAGTTGGGCACGACTGGGCAACTAACACTTACTTACTTAGTTAAATTAGTAGGCAAAATTTTTCGTTTGTTTTGGGGAACCTCCATACTGTTCTGCACAGTCCTATATAGATTTACATTCCTATTAACCCTCTAGTAGGGTTCCCTTGTAGAACTATGATAAACCTAGGTAGCATATTCAAAAGCAGAGACATTACTTTGCCAACAAAGGTCCATCTAGTCAAAGCTATGTTTTTTCCAGTAGTCATGTATGGGTGTGAGAGTTGGACTATAAAGAAAGCTAAGTGCCAAAGAATTGATGCTTTTGAACTGTGGTGCTGGAGAAGACTCTTGAGAGTCCCTTGGACTGCAAGGAGATCCAACCAGTCAATCCTAAATGAAATCAACCCTGGATATTCATCCAAAGGACTGATGTTGAAACTGAAACTTAAATACTTCAGCCACCTGATGTGAAGAACTGACTCATTGGAAAAGACCCTGATTCTGGGAAATATTGAGGGCAGGGGAAGGGGATGACAGAGGATGAGATGGTTGGATGGCCTCACCAAGTCAATGGACATGAGTTTGACCAAGCTCTGGGAGTTGGTGATGGACAGGGAAGCCTGGCGTGCTGCAGTCCATGGGATCACAAAGTTAGGACATGACTGAGTGACTGAACTGAACTGAACTGACAGCTACTATATGATCCAGCAATCCCACTCCTGGACATGTACCCAGAGAAAACTGTAATTCAAGAAGACACACCTATGCCAACCTTCAGTGCAGCACTATTTACAGTAGCCACGACAGGGAAGCAACCTAAATGTCTACTGACAGAGAAGGTATGGCACATATATTCAGTGGGATATTACTTGGCCATAAAAAGAACAAAATAATGCTATTTGTAGCACCATGAATGGACCTAGAGATTATTATACCAAGTGACATAACTCAGATAAAAACAAATATCATGTGATATCACGTATGTTGAATCTAAAAAAAAAAATGGTACATACGAGCTTATTTACAAAAGAGAGAGTCACAGATGTAGAAAACAATCTTATGGTTACCAGATAGCAAAGAGAGGGAGAGATACATTGGGAGATTGGGATTTACATATAAACACTGCTGCTGCTGCTAAGTCGCTTCAGTCATGTCTGACTCTGTGCGACCCCATAGACGGTAGCCCACCAGGCTCCCCCGTCCCTGGGATTCTCCAGGCAAGAACACTGGAGTGGGTTGCCATTTCCTTCTCCAATGCATGAAAGTGAGAAGTGAAAGTGAAGTCGCTCAGTGGTGTCCGACTCTTAGTGACCCCATGGACTGCAGCCCACCAGGCTCCTCTGTCCATGGGATTTTCCAGGCAAGAGTACTGGAGTGGGGTGCCATTGCCTTCTCCGACATATAAACACTATTATGTATAAAATAGATAACTAATAAGGACCTACTTTGGCCACCTCATGCGAAGAGTTGACTCACTGGAGAAGACTCTGATGCTGGGAGGGATTGGGGGCAGGAGGAGAAGGGGACGACAGAGGATGAGATGGCTGGATGGCATCACTGACTCGATGGACGTGAGTCTGAGTGAACTCCGGGAGTTGGTGATGGACAGGGAGGCCTGGCGTGCTGTGCTTCATGGGGTTGCAAAGAGTCGGACACGACTGAGCGACTGACCTGAACTGAAGGACCTACTGTATAGCACAGGGAACTCTACTCACTACTCTGTAATGACCTAAATGTAAAAAGGATCTAAAAAAGAGTGGATATAGGTATAAGCATAATTGATTCACTTTAGAGCAGAAATGAATACAACATTGTAAATCAACTATGCTCCAATAAAAAGTAAAAAAACAATGGAAAATGATTGGATCTTAACTTTAGGGAGGAATTGATGAGAGTTCCCTTCCAGGTAAAAGTTTTTCTGCAGGTTGTTCCTTCAACTGCAGCCCATCCCCAGTTGTTTTTCCTCCAAAATTCATTGCTCAGAGGGAAGGTGACCAATGAACTGGGTGAACAGGCTTATTAGGATTAGCTAGACCAAACTGATTTACTTTCCTAAGAATTTAAACTAATTAAAAATAATATTCCAACTATTGGAATGGAATATGAGAAGCTATCATTTGGTTGAGGATCTATCCTGAGAAACCATTAATTAGTTATGAGATTCATAAAATTATTATAGATTTTGACTTGGAAATAAAATTAGGTAGTCTTGTAATTTTTAAGTCATCTATAGGATGGCGTCTTAAATTTACCAGCAGACATGCTACCTTTTTATTCAATATCTGAAGCCACAGATTTTTGTCTATTCTAAAACAGCAAAAATATTCAATATGAGTAAATACTTCTACTCAGTGAGGTTTGTATTCTTTTTTCCCTTCCCCTCATACACTGACAAACTTCCTGCTCTATTAAATAAAGTGAGTTTCAGGGACACAGTGAAGGATTTGGGTGTGTCAGATCTGTATTTTTGGAAACTCACTATTTGGTATTCTGAACACTCCAGTTCTAATGAGTGGAGAGAGGGTGTTTCCCACCACCAAGCTGCTTTCTGAATGCTAACTGGGTGTCCTACACTTCAACTCAATTCTGGTACTACATACCTGGAAGTAGCACCAGATTCCACAGGCTATGGGGTCAGTTCTACCACACTGCATGGCCACCAACAGGCCCCCACCTCCTCTCTCTCTCTCTCTCTCTCTCTCACACACACACACACACACACTTCAGACATGAATCACAAGCCCAGGTTATCATCTGTGCTTCTCACTGATTGGCCATAGATCAATAAGCAATTTCAATGACCCCTTCTTGGTTTGAGGTTAATTTGTTTTAGTGGTTCACAGAGCTCAGAGAAACTTTTTACTTATCCAGTTCTGAGTTGACTATAAAAGGATATGATTCAGAAATAGTCATATAAAAGAGATTCCCAGGACAAGGTATGGGAAAGGGCATGGAGTGTCCCTGCCCTCTTTGGGTGAGACACTGTCCCCATATCTCCACGTGTTCACCAACCTGAAAACTCTTGGGACCTGTCCTTTTGAGTTTTTATGGAGGCTTTGTGATATGATTGATTAAAACACTAGCCATTGATGACTGAACTCAATCTCCAGTCCTATCCTCTTTCCTGATGTTGGAGGCTGAGGGATGGAGGGAGGAAAGTGAAAGTTCCAGCCTTCTAATCAGCCTTCATAAACACATAAACAATAAAATATTAAAGACATCATTAGAAAGACAAATTCCATTGAGATAAATTTTAACCATTCACCATCTCTGTCTCCTGGCAATCTTAGTGTCTTTTACATAAATTATGTTCAAGTGAGAGAATGTAATTTTAATAATAAATCACAGAATTGGATGTGTGTTAGCAACCTTGGAAAAAAACAATTTTCCCAAGTAGCAGCCAGAAGCATTCCCTCCAAACAGGACAGAGGAATCTTTGCTGGGGAATTTGAGCAGCCCCAGAGGAAAGCTCTAAATATGCCAACACCAGGATTTCCACTAGGAAATGTTCCAGCCAAATGTACAGGCCAGAGCTGAAGAGCCCCATCAGCTCTCAGAGCTTCCATTTGGGTTCTTAACGTACCACTCTTAAATATGGGCAAAAACATAAGCAAAAAAACAGGTAGGGAAAAAAGAAAGAAAATGTGAGTTAATCAGAGAGAAGAAAAAAAATCATTAAAATAGCATAAATATCATTGGAGCAAAAATAAGTTATTGCATTCATAAACTAAAATGAATGCCTTGAAAAAGTAACATTCAAAGACTAAAAGAGATATTTTTACAATTGAAAACATAAGAGCAAAATGAAAAATTGAAAACAAGACTTGGAATATAGTTAGCAATTCTCTGTTGTGTGTGTGTGCTTAGTCACTCAGTCATGTCTGACTCTTGGCGACCCCATGATCTTCCTGACCCAGGAACTAACTGGGGTCTCCAGCATTGCAGGCAGATTCTTTACCAGTTGAGCTATCAGGGAAGCCCAGCAATTTTCTCATAACTTAGGGCTCAAAAGCCAATAAATTGGAAATGGGCAGGGGCAGGGGGAGCAGTTAAAGAGAGCTGAAAAAATTTTCCAAAAAGAAAAGTGCATAGAGAGGATAAAATCATGAATAAAACAATTTTCAAAAAATTAGCAAATCTAGAGAACATGAGTTCCCACTCAAAAGGGATTCACACTTAGAGTGCCTAACATAATGGATGGAAACAATCAAAGTACATTCCTGTGAAATGAGAGGAGTATTGACAAGGGGGAAGTTAGGTTTCAAAGACAGGATCAAGAATTTGAATGATTTTAGTCATTTCTGAGCCTAGAAGACAGTGGAGAAATAACTTAATGATTTTGAAAGGCACTGATTTCCTATCTAGTATTCTATACGTGGCCAAACTACTAAGTGCAAAGATGATAGAATAAGAGAATATTCACAATGCAAATTCTCAAAAAGAGTTCCAAATGCAAAGCATAGGAATATGACAGAAGATATACTCCCACCCAAGCAGGAGGCAAAGAAATAAATACTTCCTTCACCCCAAACAGAAGATGGGATCCAGAAGAAAGGAGATCCTACAAAAGAGAGGCAAAGGGAATGAATATGATAGTGAAGAGTGTCCAGGACCAGAGGTGGGCATGGAGAGGAATCAGTTCAGATTGTAGCAAGTTGGAAGATCCCAGGAAAGTTATTGTTTAGTAAGAAGAGAAAAGAAGTTTATTATATAACAGAAGGAGCAATTAGGGTTAAGTTAGTGAAGAGTATATAAATGAATAAATAGAACTCAAAAGAGATAAAATATTAGCTCAAAATTAAAATGTTGTACAAAACCAAAAAGTGATCAAAAGAGTCCGTCCACAATGCAGGAGACCTGGGTTTGATCCCTGGGTTGGGAAGATCCCCTAGAGAAGGTTTTGTAAATAGCAATCTCAAATACAGGTAGGAAAGGAAAAGGAAGTAAAAATAGAAGAATTTGGGAGTCTATACCAAAACAAAATGCTGTGCCTTTTTATATGGCTTGAATATATAGCAACAAAGCTATATCATATTTATAAATAGATGGCTTTAAAATTAAATATATACATAAAGAAATAATGTAAGCCCCACTGGCCTAGCCAACCTAGGCGAAGCTTCACCTACATTATGGTGCTGTTAAGCATCCTCACCTTAGCTAGAGTGAAGGTACTAACGGCAGCTTTTGGACAAGTCTTAGGAGGGAAACAAACCTTACTGTTGCTTTAGCTTTATCATTATGGGATCATACTTCTTTTCCTTTTAAAATATGTTAAAGATACAGAAATTTTCTCCTACGACTGTAAATGCTACTCTCCTCTCTTTGCCTTTCATATGACAGTGACATGTTTTCAATGATCACAGTGATTTGTGTACTTGAGTAAGTCCTTTTACTTAATTGCCTGATTCTGTTCATGATGCTTCTTTTTAAAATTAGACTAGTTTTCTCATTTGGGGGGAATTTTCATATTCTCTACATTTCATTCTTTCGGGAGTATCAGAAAATTACAGTCTTCCTATTTTATTGTAGACATAGGCCTTGGAACATGACTAGACAGATTTAAATATTAGCTCTGCTGCTCAGTAACTGTGCAACACTGCTCAGATTATGTTGTCTTTCTGAGTTTCAATTTCCTCATTCTAAAATGGAAATTATAATGCCTACACCGTAGGAGTTTTGCAAAGATAATAATTTGTATAGCATACTAAGTACTCAATAAATGATTACTATTGCTATTGCTTTAGGTTAGCTGGAAAAGGAAAACAAATATATCTTATTATATCCAAATTTTCTAAAAGATATTTCAAATTGATAGAGGTTGTGTTTTTTTTTTTTTTTTTTTTTACATAAAATACAGTGGAATAGTATTTGGGGTGTCCTTATTGAACTGCAAACAGCCTATTTCCTGTTTTCCATGGAACTCCTTTGGGGATGTTTTAGGACAGCCTGAGTGGCATATTGGTGGTGTTAAAGGGTATAAAGTATTGATTTTGAATTACATTAAATGCAATTTTCTTTAAACAGGGGACCTCCTCCTCCCATGCCCTCTAGGTACACTCCTTGCATAAAGACAAAAATCTCCACAAAATATTGAGAGGTAGAAGTGGGGAAGGGTCCATTTATATGGGATGATTACATCTTTTACCTGTGTAACTATATGTGAATGAAGAGAAAACTAAAGCTCTTTAAATCTAGATTTTGCTATTAAGTATAAATGATGTAAGCAGAAAGCTGAAGACCCTAAGCTGTCAGAAAAATCTAAGTCTCATTAGTCATTTAAGAAATAAATCACAAATAGATCACAATAAAAAGGTACTCGTCTCTGAGAGACTGCTGAGCATACACTTTGAGCATCTTCTCCATTAGCGAGAGCATCACTGATGAACAAGTTCTTTGTGCACTCAGTATAATCATGTAGCATTGATCGAACATCCTTAAACCGAAGCTGTGGGGCTCCAGCAGAGGGCATGATTCACAAAGCCTGCAGCAGGGGAAGTTTTCTCTGTTATATCTATTTATTCAGTTGTCTATCTGTCTATCTATCTACCTTTCTATATACTTGTCTATCTAATGATCTATTGTCTATCTATCTATCTAGAGATGGATCTGAAATTTCTAGTTTGTTTCAACCTCAGCTCCCTTCCCTTTTGTAGTGAGCTCAGTCTGGTAGGTGGCAATGCAAGCAAATATAACATACTTCATGCTTCTTACCCTAGAAGATGGCAGTGAGGAACAGGAAGCGGGCTTTCCACAGGGAGATTAATTATTGAATAAAGTGTTTTAAAATATTTACTGAAAAATGATTCTTTTGTTAAATTGTTTTTCTTTAAAATACTTGGATATGTTTCTTCCTTTATGGATATGAGCTGCCTTATTGAGTCCAGAATGTGTAGGGGGAAAAATCAAATTTTTTTTAATGCCAAGTTAGCAACCTATCTTAGGAAGGAGAAGTGACTGCAGTGAGAAAGCACCCAGAGCTTGATGAGAGTTCTTAATAATGAGTTCTAAACACCACACACAAACACAGACACACACCCAATCACTGAATAATAATAAGCTTTGCTTCTCAGGCAAGTATCTTAAAATATATATGTTGAACGTTTAAAATATTCCTGATGTCAAAATATTCAAGGAATGTGAGGAAACTGGAGAAGGCATGGAGGGACCAATGTCCATGAGCAGGATTTCTTTATCTCCTCAAAATCTCCTGATCTCAGAGCAGTTTCCATACAAATGTCCCTCTGTGGGTGAAGTCAGCCCGCCCCCTCTCCCCCACCCAACATCCAGGTTCAAGTGAGGCTAAATGTCATGATAACTGGAAGAAAAATGTCCCTGTTAGCTCTCACTTTCTGACTCAAGAGCCCACCTTTTGGTTTTGATGTTTCTGAAAAAGATGGGTTTGAGTTTTTGGCTTTACCTTGTATTTGGCCCTTAGCCCTGAATCAGTCCTGCTGTATTAATACATAGGAGGCTGCAGATATTAGCTCAGGTTGGATAACATATAACATATTGAAGGCAAATGGTACTTCTAATAGTGACTTTTGATAAAGCTATTAATGATAACGATGAAAAACAACACTGTGCAAAGAGAAAAAGGAACAAAAATATAGGAAAAATAAATGAATAGAAAGGTCAATAGTCTAGATATGTTTCAGCTGAGGTCCTAGATCTTAATTAAAAAAAAAAATCCATCTCAACTAATTTGGGGTTGCACCTCGCAGGCCTGTAACTCTTGCATCTGCCCATCTTTAAGACTGAAGAAAGAGCTCAGAGTTTGTAATAGAGATGTCTGTTACATCTACCTTTAGGGCAGCAGTCCCCAACCTTTTTGGCACCAGGGACTGGTTTTGGAGAAGACAATTTTTCCACGGAAGTGGGTGGGGGGATAGTTTCAAGATGATTCAGATCAGATCAGATCAGTCGCTCAGTCGTGTCCGACTCTTTGTGACTCCATGAATCGCAGCACGCCAGGCCTCCCTGTCCATCACCAACTCCTGGGGTTCACTCAGACTCACGTCCATCAAGTCATTGATGCCATTTAGCCATCTTATCCTCTGTCGTCCCCTTCTGCTCCTGCCCCCAATCCCTCCCAGCATCAGAGTCTTTTCCAATGAGTCAACTCTTCGCATGAGGTGGCCAAAGTACTGGAGTTTCAGCTTTAGCATCATTCCTTCCAAAGAAATCCCAGGGCTGATCTCCTTCACAATGGACTGGTTGGATCTCCTTGCAGTCCAAGGGACTCTCAAGAGTCTTCTCCAACACCACAGTTGAAAAGCATCAATTCTTCGGCCCTCAGCCTTCTTCACAGTCCAACTCTCACATCCATACATGATCACAGGAAAAACCATAGCCTTGACTAGACGAACCTTCAAGCACACTATATTTAGTGTATACTTTGTTTCTCTTATTATTATATCAGTTCCACCGCAGATCATCAGGCATTAGATGGTCTAATGGTCTAATGGTCCTAGAGGTTGGGGACCTCTGGTTTAAGGGATGGGGAGCTCATAAGTCTGAAACACGGTCCTAAAGCTACATCCCACCATGTGCAACACAGGTCATCATGGAAGTGTTCTTTCCTGCAGGGGCAAGGGGAAGAGGGGAATGCCCATTTTAGGGGAGCTTAAGTCAGGAGGGCCCATTAGGGAAAGCAGAAGTTTGATAAGAAACTGCTGATTTGATAATCCTTAGAGAGTCCCTTGGACTGCAAGGAGATCCAACCAGTCCATTCTAAAGATCAGTCCTGTGTGTTCTTTGAAAGGACTGATGCTAAACCTGAAACTCCAGTACTTTGGCCGCCACATGCGAAGAGTTGACTGATTGGAAAAGACCCTGATGCTGGGAGGGATTGGGGGCAGGAGGAGAAGGGGACGACAGAGGATGAAATGGCTGGATGGCATCACCGACTCGATGGACATGAGTTTGGGTGCGCTCCGGGAGTTGGTGATGGACAGGGAGGCCTGGCGTGTTGTGATTCATGGGGTCGCAAAGAGTCGGACATGACTGAGTGACTGAACTGAACTGAACCACCTGTTTGATAAGGACAGTTGCTAGCTGGAGCCTGAGGCAAGCATGTGGAAGGTCAGTCTTGTGAGTAAGGTGTAGGGGAAGCAGGCACTGGTCAAACGCGATACAGAGAGCAAGAGAACAGCTGTCTTGTGTGACCTGACCACAGTTATGTATGTGAATGTATCTAGGTCCTGGGATTTTACTTTTACCTTGGGAGCAGATGGCCTTCCCTTTCCATTTTATGAGAGTACCAAACAATTGCAGAGGCAATGGTTCAGCATTCCTTTGAAGAGTGTACTAAGGAGAAATTTTAAGCTCTGCTAAAAGTCTGCTGCACCATCATTAAAAGCCAGCATTAAAATTCAGGGACCAACACATGTTTACACCAGGCTCAAACATTTTTTTTTTTTTTTCATTCCTTTAAAAGAACATCAAGGACTTCCCTGGTGGTACAGTGGAAAAGACTCTGCCTGACAATGCAGGGGACATGGTCTCTGCTTGTTTACTTAGCCTACCCTCAGCTGGTGCAAGATTTTCTCAGAGCTGTTCTGTGGTCTAAGGCTCTCTTCCTTCCCCAGCCTTCCTTTTCTTCTCTGTCTTCATACTTGTCACCCTTCCATCTCAACCTGAAGGCTTTCCCTGCCTACTTCTCCTCCCTATTGCCTTATCCTTCACAGGAAACACCCCAGATCCCTGGCATATGTGGTCTTGCCCGAGGGTCTACACCAGATATCTTCTTCTTGGAAGACCCAAAGTGACACAAATTGTACACAGTGTGCTGTGAGGGCACAGGTGGAGAGATGTGGTTTGGAGTTGGCAAGTGAGACCTCATCCTGAGTGAAGTGCCAGGCAAAGAAGATATGAAAGTGAAAGTGTTAGTCGCTCAGTTGTGTCCAGGTCTTTGCGACCCCATGAACTGTAGCACCCACCAGACTCCTCTGTCCACGGGATTTTTCTAGGCATGAATACTGGAGTGGGTTGCCACTTCTTTCTCCAAGGGATCTTCCCCACCCAGGGATCGAACTTGGATCTCCTGCATTGCAGGCAGATTCTCTACCACGTGGGCCATCACAGTCCTTGCAGTCAAGTGGCAGCCCAACTGCTGATGATTCCATGAGTGGCAACCCAGGAAAATGTCCCCATGGAGAGGACTGTCCTTGCTGGTATGATGATTAAGGCATTTTAAACGACTGTTTAGTACTAAATTAAACTGAGGCCTTATAGAAGGACAGTGGTAAATTGAGGGCAGTTAACAAATAATTAAAGTGTGACAGCTGGGGGACTGTTAGGGTAGTCTACTTAGAGGCCTTTGTTTCTTGCTTTGGAAGGGCAGATGCAGGAGAGTTGACCCAGATTTTGTATTTAGAACTGCAGAGCTCTAGAGATGTTTAAAAGTGCAGCAGAGACAGTACTGATACCCTAAGGTCAGAGCAGTGGTTGGGAAAAGCTGAACCCTGGAAATGCTGACCGAGATGGCCTTAATGCTCCTCTCACCTTAATTAAACTTTAGATAGACTTCTTCCTGTCTCTAAGCTCCTGAACTTTCTTAGGAACATTCACTTTAAAAAATGTGTAATTATACATTTTTTGCCCTTTTCAGATGTAAATCCTTTTAAAAACCTCTTGACTGATTTACAATTCAGGAAGGTCTTTCTGGGATGACCTGAGAGCCATCCTTTTCGAATATAATCATCAGGAAAGCTAGTACATCATTCCCCAGGCTCTGTGGGAGGGTAGGAACCTAAGCTCCATAGGCACCAATTATACAGATGGCCTAATAACAGAGAAAAACAGATGTGAACTCGGGAATCACTCAACGTGCTAGACACAACCTACTGGTCAACCTGTGCCCCTGACATCCTCCAGCATGCGTCCATAGCTCAGCCTAGAGCTTGAAAACCCTCCTACCATTTGTTTCCATAGAGCTGATGTTAGACCGAGTTCTGATCCCTCTTCTCTATTTCAGTAGCCCTGAAAAAAGTCTTCTTGTGCAACTTTTTGTTTTAACAACATCCCTGAGAAGAGTAGCTCTTCAGGTCCCTCTGACCTTGGGGCTGGCCGAGGGGAGGAGGCTGCCCCCTTCATTAAGGAGCTAACACTTCTCCTGTAGGAAATGGCTGCAAGACAACAGCTGTCCTGCTCCAGAGTGGCTCTCTCCCACTTCTGGCTACAAGGGTGCTGATTATGATTAAATTCTAGCACCATGTAATGAGAGACATGGTGAACTTGACAAAGAAGGAATGAGATTATGTACTGAGGAAGCTTTCAGTGGTAGCCAAGGGAATACCTGTAGGGTGAGGTTTTGAGGGTGTTTGATCAAGGGGGCCAGGATTAAGAACTGAACAAAAGCAATATATTGACTTGGCAGCATTTTCCTGGAATGTTTGACTTTACACCTGGGTAAGGGCCCCAGAAAAGGAACACTCACTGCTAAGAGTAACTCACAGAAGTTAAGAACAAGATGATTCATGCTGAACAAAGTGCAAATGCCTCTGTTGTCTGACAGGTTGTAGAGGAAGAAGATGATGACTCAGGAATGTGGGCCTGATGGAATTTTTATGACATCCGAAGGCCCAATAGAGAATCCCAGCATTTAGGGGGATGCAGCATTCAGCAGGGCAGTCAGGAATGCATTGGTAGGGGTACAAGCATCCATGAGAAGTTCAGTGACAGCTCATCCCAGAGCGACAGGGCAGAAACAAGGAGGAGTGCTCACAGAGCTGGTCTGATCAGTATCCATGAAGATGACAAGCCCTGAAGTAATTGAGTCTAGGTGGTGATGCTTAACTGCCAGAAACAAGGGGTCCATAGGACTGGAGTCATAGACAAAAGGGGCTGGACCTTCAGGGAGTTATGGAGATTGCTAGTAAAACACGACACCCACACACGCCAAATAGATAGCCAAGAAGTGTGCTGTTTGATATCTATGATCAGAAGCAGGCTAGAAGGGAACAGGAAGCTGAGGGCTATTGTCTCAATAAAAACTCACAATTCTCTGCTCAGTTCTCAAACCTAAAACAATCCTGAGATCCAGAACTTTGTGACCGAAGAGATGACCACGTGCACAGGAGGAACACGTCTGTACTACCGCAGCAGGTGTACACTGTTCTGAGTCCCCTAATCCTTCCCCAAAGAGACTTACAGTCATTTACTCATGTGATTGAATGTACTGGGGAGAGGGAAATAACCAGAGGACTATAAGACACAGAGTCTGAGTTGACTCCGTGTATCATCATGGTCCTCCAGGAACAGTGGGAACCACAGGAGTCATGGAATGAATGGAATCCTGCTCAAGTCTGGCTCAGAGTGGATCCACCGTGACAACAGACATAACTGGCTGTTATTTCTCTGTCTCCAAATATATAATTGAGTTGCCAGGTGGGGGCTGGAGTGTTCTTCATTTTGAATCCTTGATTTTATTGGAAAGACCAAGTGGAAGACTCCAAAATTATTTCCTTCTCCCTCCTCCCAGCCAAGATAGTAAATCAAAGCATCCCTGGAGAATAGGAAGAGATAGTGGAAATTAGCATCACATTAGAGAGCCTGGCCCTAACTTCTTTATTCTGGCCCTCAGAGAAAATGAACGGATTGTGGAGAATGACTGTATCCTATGTAAGCCGAGGCAAGTAACAGCTCTGGTCATGGTTGCTATGCTACATGTGATATTGTTGATAAATGCTGACCAATAAGGATTCAGGGGCATGGTACACAGACATGGGTTTTGCAAATGTACTTTAAAAAACTTTTGTTTGTTTTGATCAGAAAAGATCAGGGAAAAGCTGCATTTGTGTGGAATAGACAAAAATATGTACTTATAGTTTTTCCCCAGGATTACATTAACTCTCCCACTTCTCTGTCATAATATATTCAAAAGGAATCTAAATCATTTGGACATGTCACAGATTATCGCATTATTGGACTGATGCCATTACATTGATGAAACACTGGTAGCTAGTACATTGGAGGCCTTGTTAAGACACATTTTAAAGAACAGCTGTTTCTGTCAAGCATTTAGTGGTCTAGTGGTCAGGGGTATTTGTAATATCTCCTGAAGGGTAAAAGACAAAATTACTAATTCCTATAGGCTTCAGTCTCAGTGAACTCCGGGAGTTGGTGATGGACAGGGAGGCCTGGCGTGCTGAGATTCATGGGGTCGCAAAGAGTCAAACACGACTGAGTGACTGATCTGATCTGATAGTAGAGAAGAAACCACGACACATGGTAGGACTCTGGTGGTTTGGCTAGAAAACATTGTGCACATAGAAATACTGTTAGAGCCCTTAAGTCCAATGATATGGGAGGCTTCCAGTTTTGAATAAAGTCCCAGAGTAGAAAAGGGTTCTGAAGCTGCCGCGGGCTATGGTACTAGTGGTCCTACTACTTGGGCCATATCATCTAACAGGTTCTATATTGTTAGAAGTGTCAGTGGTGAGAAAAGATGGAATCCAAGTTTATAGCAAACCCTAGTGAGAGAATCCTAATGCCTACTACTGGGCTTCTGGAACAAGACCATGTCATCTGCAGCGGAGAATTCCACTTCATTAGAGAGTCATCTTCTGGCATGATACTTGGCCAAGGGGCACCAAGTGGGAATTGCCCATAATGAGTTGAGTTATTTTAGACCCCCAACATCATAAAGCAGAAAGCTCAGCAGTGTCCATCTTAAGTCAGAAAAGATGCATTTGAGATTGAAATTAAGAGTATGGGAAAGCTGCATGAGCAGGTGGCCCAGACTCGATGTCATTCACTAGTGCCCCATTGTAGATGAATTTTCTATGAGCAATTGAAAAAAGGAGGAAAAGGCCTAAGTTTGATTTCTGAATGGGTAGGCTCAGTATAGGTGTGCAAACTGAATCTGGATAAACGTGGGGATGGCAGTGTTTCTTGATAATAGTGGAGACAGAAAAATCTTTCCAGTGGGTGGAAGAGCAAATGGGGAATATGATCACCCACTCTTTGTAGAAGTAGAACTGACCTTAAGGGAGAATACATGTTTATTTCTGTACATTTGCTAATGGCCTAGTAGAAAGGTCAGGGGTATGAAAGGAAAAGACCGGAAGATCAGAGATGAGAAGGTCTGGGATTGCTGCGGATGGATAGTGGGAGTTGGCTGCTGCAAGTGTAATGTTTGAATATGTTAATGCCTAACAGAAAGCATCCACCAAAGAGGCACTGAACAAGGAAGTAGACAAAGTCATCTGGCCAGCTGACATTGGTCCCTTTGTCAGTGACCATCCAGAACTGGCTTTTATGGAATGGAAGAGCCACAGTGCCCACACTGGTACTTCTTGATCATGAGCAGGGATTAAATAATGTTTATGCTCACTGCTTTGTCTTTTCATTGTCCCATTTTAATTTAATGTCTTTTAATTTGTCTTTCTATTGTGCTTAAAATCCAGAAACCAAGAATTATAATAATTATACAAACAAGTCATGAGGTTTACAAGAAAATTACCGGTACCAAAATTATGTAGCAAGATAGGATTTGACCAGAAACACAGTAAATTCCACAGAGAGGGAATTCTTACTTTATTAATTATACCTATTTAGATTCAGATATTGACTCAGACTTTGCATAAAAATCTTTTAAAATGTGGCTAATAATAGTGATTTTGGGAGGGGGTTTACATAAAATGGGAGGGAGTGAATCAGCAGAAAGGTTTTATTTAAAATGCAATTGTATTCTCAATTGTGTTACATCTGAGGGGAACCTTGTGGATTATATATCATTCAACAGGGAATGAGGGAAAATAAGGCTTTGAGAAAGGATACAGTATCATGGCACCAATTAGTGATAAAAACTATGGTTAAAATCCAGCTATTCTGAGAGTCCAGTGTTTTTCCACTAAGTCATATAGTCTCCTGTATTTAGAATAATGTTATTTGAAAATATTGTGGTTATGTACATGAAATTCATATTCCTTGAAATAACTGCTCTCTTAATCTGTCTTAATAAAGGCCCTGAACAAGTCCTGCATTTGTTTCATTCAAAAGAAGAATTAAAAATGCAGCTTGAGAAAATGGTGATAATTGTACAAAAAGTGATGACAGGTTGAAAATTCTCCAAATTATGAACTTATCCCAGCTATTTTCATACATATTTAATGCTAAATATTTTCTGCAAAATGTAAGTAACCTATTCTACCCCTAAACACTCTTTTTTGATGATCATGCACCATCTTGAGATTGTAGATTTTTCTATCCTAAACTTAATATTTCATTTAAAATTTTGATTTGCTTTTGGTCAGTTTAATGACTCAATAGCTCACTTTCAGGATTATTTCCATTTCAGATTCTCAACTTCAGATTATTTCTGGAGCACTAGCCAATCAGCGTTTCACATTGATTTTTTTTAAAACATTTTTTTTTTCTTTCTCAGATTCCTCATCAATGCAAGTATTTTCATCACTGAGGTGATAATTTGGAGATCATAGGGTGACAAAAGTTTGTCTGAGAATAATTTTCTCCTTCTCTATTACAAATTCAATAGTTTTGTAAAAGATTTTTTTATTATGCAAAACATATTTCATGTAAGAGTGAGCATTTGTAAGAAAAAAGGCCTACTTGTCTAAGATTTGACTGAGTGCTAGAACCAGAAAGTAAGTCTAACATAAAGCCAAAAAGATTTAAATTATTTCCTCCTTCTCCTACTCTTTAAAATACTGATACTCATGAAAGTCTTTTACTGTTATGGCAACACCATCCTGGCCTCAAAGTCCTTTCTCCCCTTTTTGCTTTCTGCACCACAATTTCTGACAAGCCACCCACTCACTCCTAACCCTCCTCATTTTAAAGTCTGAGAGCGACGTAGTTCTCTATCACTGTTTCTCCTTTTAGTCCACCTGGTATTTATCTGTTCACTTTCCAGGGAAAAGGAAAGCGTATCTGTGTGCACGTGTTTATGTGTGTGTATGTGTGCCTATGTGTGCATGCATGTGGCTGTGTGCATGTATCTCTGTGTGTGTCTATGTATTTCTGTATGTGTGTTTCTGTGTGTCTCTGTGTGCCTGTGTCTGTCTGTATGTCTTTTGCAGGTGTGTCTCTGTAGGTATCTGTGTCTCTCTATATGTGCATTTGTATGTATATCTGTGTGCAAGTGTGTGACTTTGTATATCATATCTTTGTGTGTCTGTGTATATATATATGTGCATGTGTGTGTCTCTGTGTGTGTAGGAATTGGGGGGAGTGAGAAGTAAGTAGGTAACCTAAATGGCCTTAACATTTCATCCATCTCCACCAAGCTTTAGACAGGCTTCTTCTGTCTCTAACTTCCCTTGTGGCTCAGAAGGTAAAGTGTCTGCCTGCAATGTGGGAGACCTGGATTTGATCCCTGTATCAGGAAGATCCCCTGGAGAAGGAAATGGCAACCCACTCCACTACTCTTGCCTAGAAAATTCCATGGACGGAGAAGCCTGGTAGGCTACAGTCCATGGGGTCGCCAAGAGTCAGACACGACTGAGCGACTTCACTTTCACTTTTCTGTCTCTAGGCCCCTGACTTCCCTTTCCTTAGAGCGTAATTTTAATTTCTTAATATAATCTTGATATATAAAAATACATATTTAATGAATAAGATTCAATGAGTTTGGACATATACAAATATGGGAACCGTCACCAAAATCAAGGTAATAAACATAACTCATTGCCTCCAAAATTTCCTCATGTCTCCCTTTTTAGGAGATAAGAACACCTAACATGAGCTTTACCTACTCATATTTTCAAGTGCACAATTCAGTATCATTAACCGTAGGTACTACACTGTACAGCAGATTTCTAGAATTTACTCATCTTGCACAACTGAAACTTTATACCAATAGAAAAACAATTCCCTGTGCAAGTGGGGGAACCAGACAAAAAGTATTGGCCATAGTTCAAGTGTGAGAGAGAATCTGAAAAACAACAGGATGAGTTTTTTTCAATGACCTGATTTTGAGGGAAAGATAATAAGAAAAGATGCTGTCAAGGATGTTGTCCATTTTCGTGGTATGATTTGGCAATAGGAACCACTGTGAAGTTTCAGAAGGGACACGTTACAGTCAGATATAGATTTTAGATAGGTCCCAGGTGACTGTGCAGGGATCCATTTGAAGGAGAGGAGGTGGAAAACCATAAAGAGGCCACGATGGGAATCCAAATAAGAGGTGATAGGGTGTAATGAGGCATAACTGAATTAAATATTCTAGGCAGCAATAATTCATTTAGTCTACAAGTCAACTATTAAAAAGAAATAATTCAGTAGTGTATGACTTTCCTTTAAATATCCATAGCAGATGTGAGTAGTCCCTTTACGGGAATATTGGAACCACTCAAAAGCTCTAATCAATTGACAATAATAACTTCTTGAATTTCAGAGGTAGAACAGAAAATTAAATTCTTCAGTTCAAGAGAATAAAACTGGCCCCCACATAGGAAAATTTTCTTCATTGAAAGCAGAAATGTCATCTGAACCTCATGAGGTCAGTTTGAGCTTGATAAAGTATTACACAGGGAATGAAGGAAAATTGGTCAATTTTGAAAATAATCAGTTATTATCTCTGGTTCAGCTATATTTTTTTTAAAAACTTTTATGTGCAATTCTGTACTTTTTGAATAAAATGGTAATCTCTTATTTTTGAAACATTCTTTGAAGTCTAGAGACTAAAATATGTTTAGAAATATATTATTTGCAGAATTTTCAATTGGTAAATAAAAGACAGAATCAGATGTTGCCCTGCTGGAATCGTAATACTTATTTTAGAAGCATCATTATTACCAAATCAGAATTTGTGGCAGCTCATGCAGTCTGATTCTGATACCAATCAGAGATATCAATGTCTTCCCAGCTCTTCTTTACAGGTGTAAGCTATGCTTGAGAAATACAGTTTCTCAGTATTTTTGAAATAAGCAATGTGTTTTCACAATACTTGTTTACAATATTCCCTTAGCCTTAACACTTAGTCTCTCAGTTCAACTAGCAAATTCTATTCCCCTTCTAAGACTTAACTCATGGGCCCCTAAAATTTCTCTTATTTTCCTAGGAAGAATTATTCTATCTTAGTTAATTACATGTTTCTTTTCCCCAATCCAAACGTCTTTCATTTTTACTTCCCTCCTTAACAATTATACCTTCTAAGGTCTGGCATTTCAAATCAACTTGCCTGAGACCTGCACTCCCTTGCATGTCTGTCTTTTTGTCTAATTCATCTAATTAAAATACACAGAGTCTATTCTCTTACAAATAAGCCAAGGCTGAGGAAAGCTGTATGGCAAGGAAGTTTGGTGTCACTATGGGTTGTCACTAAGCTCAAAAGGGCCCTCAATATAATACTGGTTCCTCCTCTCCCTGCCTACTTCCTCTATCACTCATTTCCAGGACTATAATAAACCTCATTCAATCTTCAAACATTTAACCTCTATTCATTTTCTCTTCACTCTTGAGCAAATAACCTCATATCTCACTAAGAAAAACACAGCCACCAGGAGGAAACATCACCACTTCCTATCAAACTTACAATCTGTCTACTTCTGTACTAATGATCTCTTTTTCTTTAGTTTCACTAGGGTAGTAGTTTTAAACTTTGGCTCCACATTGATAATAGCATCTGGGGAGTTTTCAAAAAATACTTCTGCTCTTCCAGAAAATTGCAGAGGATGGTAAACTTCCAAACTCATTCTATGAGGCCACCATCACCCTAATACCAAAACCTGACAAAGATCCCACAAAAAAAGAAAACTACAGGCCAATATCACTGATGAACATAGACGCAAAAATCCTTAACAAAATTCTAGCAATCAGAATCCAACAACACATTAAAAAGATCATACACCATGACCAAGTGGGCTTTATCCCAGGGATGCAAGGATTCTTCAATATCCGCAAATCAATCAATGTAATACACCACATTAACAAATTGAAAAATAAAAACCATATGATTATCTCAATAGATGCAGAGAAAGCCTTTGACAAAATTCAACATCCATTTATGATCAAAACTCTCCAGAAAGCAGGAATAGAAGGAACATACCTCAACATAATCAAAGCTATATATGACAAACCCACAGCAAACATTATCCTCAATGGTGAAAAATTGAAAGCATTTCCTCTAAAGTCAGGAACAAGACAAGGGTGCCCACTTTCACCATTACTATTCAACATAGTTTTGGAAGTTTTGGCCACAGCAATCAGAACAGAAAAAGAAATAAAAGGAATCCAAATTGGAAAAGAAGAAGTAAAGCTCTCACTGTTTGCAGATGACATGATCCTCTACATAGAAAACCCTAAAGACTCCACCAGAAAATTACTAGAACTAATCAATGACTATAGTAAAGTTGCAGGATATAAAATCAACACACAGAAATCCCTTGCATTCCTATACACTAATAATGAGAAAACAGAAAGAGAAATTAAGGAAACAATTCCATTCACCATTGCAACGGAAAGAATAAAATACTTAGGAATATATCTACCTAAAGAATCTAAAGACCTATATATAGAAAACTATAAAACACTGGTGAAAGAAATCAAAGAGGACACTAACAGATGGAGAAATATACCATGTTCATGGATTGGAAGAATCAATGTAGTGAAAATGAGTATACTACCCAAAGCAATCTATAGATTCAATGCAATCCCTATCAAGCTACCAACAGCATTCTTCACAGAGCTAGAACAAATAATTTCACAATTTGTATGGAAAAACAAAAAACCTCGAATAGCCAAAGCGATCTTGAGAAAGAAGAATGGAACTGGAGGAATTAACCTACCTGACTTCAGGCTCTACTACAAAGCCACAGTTATCAAGACAGTATGGTAACTGGCACAAAGACAGAAATATAGATCAATGGAACAAAATAGAAAGCCCAGAGATAAATCCACGCACATATGGACACCTTATCTTTGACAAAGGAGGCAAGAATATACAATGGATTAAAGACAATCTCTTTAACAAGTGGTGCTGGGAACTCTGGTCAACCACTTGTAAAAGAATGAAACTAGAACACTTTCTAACACCATACACAAAAATAAACTCAAAATGGATTAAAGATCTAAACGTAAGACCAGAAACTATAAAACTCCTAGAGGAGAACATAGGCAAAACACTCTCTGACATACATCACAGCAGGATCCTCTATGACCCACCTCCCAGAATATTGGAAATAAAAGCAAAAATAAACAAATGGGACCTAATTAACCTTAAAAGCTTCTGCACATCAAAGGAAACTATTAGCAAGGTGAAAAGACAGCCTTCAGAATGGGAGAAGATAATAGCAAATGAAGCAACTGACAAACAACTAATCTCGAGGATATACAAGCAACTCCTACAGCTCAACTCCAGAAAAATAAATGACCCAATCAAAAAATGGGCCAAAGAACTAAATAGACATTTCTCCAAAGAAGACATACAGATGGCTAACAAACACATGAAAAGATGCTCAACATCACTCATTATCAGAGAAATGCAAATCAAAACCACTATGAGGTACCATTTCACACCAGTCAGAATGGCTGCGATCCAAAAGTCTACAAGTAATAAATGCTGGAGAGGGTGTGGAGAAAAGGGAACCCTCTTACACTGTTGGTGGGAATGCAAACTAGTACAGCCACTATGGAGAACAGTGTGGAGATTCCTTAAAAAACTGGAAATAGACATGCCTTATGATCCAGCAATCCCACTGCTGGGCATACACACTGAGAAAACCAGAAGGGAAAGAGACACGTGTACCCCAATGTTCATCGCAGCACTGTTTATAATAGCCAGGACATGGAAGCAACCTAGATGTCCATCAGCAGATGAATGGATAAGAAAGCTGTGGTACATATACACAATGGAGTATTATTCAGCCATTAAAAAGAATACATTTGAATCAGTTCTAATGAGGTGGATGAAACTGGAGCCTATTATACAGAGTGAAGTAAGCCAGAAAGAAAAACACCAATACAGTATACTAACGCATATATATGGAATTTAGAAAGATGGTAACAATAACCCTGTGTACGAGACAGCAAAAGAGACACTGATGTATAGAACAGTCTTATGGACTCTGTGGGAGAGGGAGAGGGTGGGAAGATTTGGGAGAATGGCATTGAAACATGTAAAATATCATGTATGAAATGAGTTGCCAGTCCAGGTTCGATGCACGATACTGGATGCTTGGGGCTGGTGCACTGGGACGACCCAGAGGGATGGAATGGGGAGGGAGGAGGGAGGAGGGTTCAGGATGGGGAACACATGTATACCTGTGGCGGATTCATTTTGATATTTGGCAAATCTAATACAGTTATGTTAAGTTTAAAAATAAAATAAAATAAAAAAAAAAAAAATACTTCTGCCTAGGCTCAAACACCAGAGATGGTGGTTTAAATAGTTTGGGTTAGAGCTTGACTATGTTTTTTAAATTTCTTCAGATGATTCTAATGTAGTTAGGGTTGGGAATCAATCTTTGAAAAATTTCAGATTCTATCTTCTCAAATCATATACTCAAATTCACGCATTCCTTCTTTTCTATATGTAGAGGGAGTATAGAGAATCACTTCCTTTCCTCTTAAAAATAAAACCAAATGAAACCAGATCAACCAGCTAACCAACCAAGCAACAAAAAAACTTAAGAAAATTTCTCCGTCATACCTGTGGTGAGGAGTTTTCTGTATCAGCTTAGGTAGGCTGTGGCAGCCAGTTACGCATCCAAGCATGACTGGGCACGTTTCTGTGATGGATTCTGTAGAGATAGTTAGCATCTCTACACAGCTGACTGTAATTAACATGACTACCCTCAATTACCTGAGTAAGCGTGGCTGATTTCATCAGCTGAAAGTCTGAAAAACTTCAAAAGCTTAGGCTCCAAAATGGAGAAATTCTACCTGTGATCTGCAGTGTCCATTTTCATCCAAGAGTTTCCAGCCTACGTTTGACACAATCCAGAGGTCTGAAAAGAATTAAATATTAACACACACACACACACACACACACACACACACAATAACCACACCTGGTTCAGGACTTCTCTGGTGGTCCAGGGGTTAAGAATTCGCTTGCCAGTGCAGAGGACACAGGTTCAATCCCTGGTTTGGGAAGATTCCACGAGTTACAGAGCAACTAAGCACAGTCGCCACAACCTGTGCCACTAGTGAGCATGTGCTCTGGAGTGTGTCCGAGAGATGCAACTACTGAAGCTCACGCTCCTAGAGCCCGCATTCTGCAACAGGAGAAGCCACTGCAATGAGAAGCCTGCAAACCACAACAAAAAGTAGCTCCTGCTCAGGTCAGCTAGAGAAAGCCCATGCACAGCCACAAAGATCCAGGACAGCCATAAATAAATAAACAAGCAAGCAAGCAAACTGGTTCTGCCCCATCATTCCACTCAAACAGCCTACACATGTTGTAATTAACCTTGTTTTGCAAAAACATTTTCCAAGTGGCTATTCAATTGACGCATGCTTGGGAAGTTCAGGCTTTGTTTTTTACAGCTCTGGTTTACCTACTCTGTTAGATATGAAGTGTCCATTCCTGCGTGAGTTGACTTGTCTCATTATTATGTTCAGTTGTTCAATTTATAAATACACATGTTGGATTTTATCAAATGTTTTCTACCATCTTAAGATTTTTACACTAATGTAACTCATTTTCCAATATGAAATAATCTTGCATAACTGGGATAATTGAACAAGGTCATAAGTCTATTACTTTTATACATTGCTAGACTGAGTTTGTTAAGTTTTGACTTTTGATATTGAAAGAGCCTCTTAATGAAACTGAGATGGGAGTGAAAAAGTTGGCTTAAAACTCAGCATTCAGAAAATGAAGATCATGCCATCTGGCCCCATCACTTCATGGCAGATAGATGGGGAAACAATGGAAATAGTGACAGACTTTATTTTGGGGGGCTCCAAAATCACTGCAGATGGTGACTGAAGCCATGAAATTAAAAGACGCTTGCTCCTTGGAAGAAAAGCTATGACCATCCTAGACAGCACATTAAAAAGCAGAGGCATTCCTTTGCCAACAAAGGTCCATCTAGTCAAAGCTATGGTTTTTCCAGTAGTCATGTAAGGAGGTTAGTTGGACTATAAAGAAAGCTGAGTGCCAAAGAACTGATGCTTTTGAACTGTGGTATTGGAGAAGACTCTTGAGAGTCCCTCGGACTGCAAGGAGATCCAACCAGTCCATCCTAAAGGAGATCAGTCCTGGGTGTTCATTGGTAGGACTGATTTTGAAGCTGAAGCCCCAATACTTTGGCCATCTGTGATGTGAACAGCTGACTCACTAGAAAAGACCCTGATGCTGGGAAAGATTGAAGGCGGGAGAAGAAGAGGATGACAGAGGATGAGATGGTTGGATGGCATCACTAACTCAATGGATGAGTTTGAGTAAGTTTCAGGAGTTGGTGATAGGGAGGCCTGGTGTGCTGCAGTCCATGGAGTCTCAAAGAGTCGGACACAACTGAGCAACTGAACTGAACTGATTGGCATTTATGTTAATTTTTTGTACGTGAAAATGGCAATTTGGCCTTACTTCTCTTTTAATTGCCATAGGCTTGTTAATTTTATTGATATGTTCAAAGCATCAAATTGTTGGAAAGTCATTTTTTACTGCATAATTAATGCAAATATTCCTTAATTTTTACAAATAAGATATAATATTAAATAAAATTAAAATAAAAGTTTATTTGGAGTTAGTTGAACAGAAATAAAAATTTCAACATTTTCCAATTATAGTTCTACTGTTACTTTTAATAGGGAACTTTTTTGGCTGAATTTTCTACAAAATTTGTAGACTATAGATTTTCAGCTCTTAAAAGCCTAGATAATTAATAGTCAAAAAGTCAAACTCATTAATCATATATCTAATTATAATCATTTAGACTTAGAATTATTTAAAAAAAGTTCCAAGATATATTTCATCCAAGAATACTCTAGTTTACCATAAATGTACTATATACTGCTGTTGATGTTAGTGAAAGGTTGAGAAGGATAGCACATTACATAAAAGTTGATCAATCAACTCAATGTATTCCTAAATTTAATTATTTTTATAGAGATAAATAGGAAGAAAAATAAAAGTAAAAATTCAAGTTCAGTAGATTTCCTATAATGTTTTAAGGTTAAAGAAATGATATAAAATGTCCTTAACATAGAAAGAAAGTTATCAAATATATAAGTCCACTCAAAGAGGGACCCACTGGCTCAAAAGGGTAAATTTAAGGCTTTATAAGAGTAACAAGTTCAAGGAATTAAAATGTATCAAATATGTTAAAAGTTCAATTTCTTGATCTGGGTGGTTGTTTTAAGAGTGTCTGATATGTATGGATGTGAGAGTTGGACTGTGAAGAAGGCTGAGCGCCGAAGAATTGATGCATTTGAACTGTGGTGTTGGAGAAGACTCTTGAGAGTCCCTTGGACTGCAAGGAGATCCAACCAGTCCATTCTGAAGGAGATCAGCCCTGGGATTTCTTTGGAAGGACTGATGCGAAAGCTGAAACTCCAGTACTTTGGCCACCTCATGTGAAGAGTTGACTCATTGGAAAAGACTCTGATGCTGGGAGGGATTGGGGGCAGGAGGAGAAGGGGACGACAGAGGATGAGATGGCTGGATGGCATCACTGACTCCATGGACATGAGTCTGAGTGAACTCTGCGAGTTGGTGACGGACAGGGAGGCCTGGTGTGCTGCGATTCATGGGGTCGCAAAGAGTCGGACATGACTGAGCAACTGATCTGATCTGATCTGATATGGTAATTTATTAAGTTACACATTTAATTCTGTTTTCTGTATTTGTGCTGTTTAAAACATACTTTTTAAACTGAGTGAATGAACTCATCAAATAATTTTCAGAAAAAATATTCCAGAAAGTTCTATTTCTATGTTAAGTATCAATATATCAAGTTGATAAAAACAGGCAGCCAAAGTTGATATTTTCAGTATTTATTAGTAAGGCTGAGGCCACAGCCTTTATACAGCACAATTTGCATAAGTTATCAAGATACATCTTGTATACAATCACAAAACCAAGACATATTTTTACATAGAGTAAAACTCAAGACAGATTTACAAGCATTTCTATACAATTCTCATGTATTTCAGTTCAATTTATATAACCTTTAGCCCAAGAATTTTTGTTGGTTCATTAGATTTTTTGAGAGATTTGGGTAGAACAGAAAAAAGAACACATTAGCAAATCACCAACACAGCATGCAACATGTAGTTAGAAACAAGACATATCTCCAAGTACTCTATTTTTTATTTTTAAACCAATTTTATTAGGTTTTTATCTTTTCAGACAAGAAACTTATTTCCTTTAACATCAGATGTGTTTTTGTTAGGATATCAGCACACACATTAATTGGTAGTGGGAGCACCTGAGCACATCACCAACAAATACACATACACAATCAAACAAGAATCATAGTCACATGCTGAATGCCACAGGGAATTAATATTTCAACTTCGTCTAGTATACCAAATGGATAGTTATGTACAGGGTAACGAATTAAGAAAATGCTCTCAATCTACCTATCAGAGAAGGAATCATTTGATTAAATGATTTTTATTTAAAGGGAGTCTTGAATAATAACAACAACATGGAACATACAGAAAACATCAATGTGTCATATTCAATGAGAATATCTGTTTCACTCATTCATTCTTGTGTCACATCAAAGGCAAGTTATTATTAAAGAGATAGCTCATAATTATTCATTGAGCTTTCTTTACCTTCCAGTTCAAGCTCAAAAAGAGGGGAAATCACTCTGTCACACATAGAGTTATAAACACATACATAGCTGTAGTTGGCTGCTTTTGGAATATTAGACATTGTAGCAATGAAAATAAGTTTTTAAAAATATTGTTAGTTATGATTTAAATAATAAAGTAAAAAAATACTATAAACATCTTTATGATATCTTAATGAAATGAAACACTGATCAAATCATTTCTAATAAATTGGGCACAATATAGTATATAATTTCATTTTACTTCACATCACCACCAACGTAGTTCACTACCTCTATCACCATGATCATCACAACCGTTCCTATAATAAGAATCAGTATCAGCTGGTTACCAGCTATAATATTCCCACAGTATGACTCTTTTAATGTGTGTGATCCATAAAATTAAATCCACTGATATGCTGAAAATATGCATTTATTAATGTGATTAATTACAATATAGGCAACATTAAGGAGCAAAGACAATCACTTCCCCTTAGTCTTGGATACTCTTCTTTTAAACTGAAATAATAAAGAGTTCAGAGTCACCAAAAGTCTCCTTAACCTTAAGTAAAACAGGGAAACACAAACTTCTTAGTATTATCTATGTCTGTAATGACCATTCTAGACATCCCTGTCTTGTGTAAAAATTCACTCTGTGCTTTTGCTTTACAGCTAAAGGTTTCTTGGGGACCAAATTTTAAACCAAGAAGCAACTTGTGTCTGATGACTCAATGAAATTGTGGGAAAAATTAAGATGCTCTTCAAGATAAAAGTGCTGTAATTGGATTGATCACATGTTATTTAGAGATTACAAACTTTGTCTCTATTAGGATAAAAAAAGCTAATCCCAATAAAATAAATGAAATAAAAAGTGGAAAATCATGTGCTGTGATATATACAAAAAAGTAAAAAACACCGAGCCCTATTTGCAATTAAAAAAGAAACAGTTTTGTTGTAAGAAGGGTAATCAATATCAGAAGAAATGCATTTGTATAAGGTTCAGTGTTGCATAGAATAATTCCAGTACAATGTAGGTGTTTGGTCAGCTGCAAACTTGGCACGCTTGGCAGGATCTTAGACTCTCTGAAGAGGGATGCTGGTGCACAAAAAGAAGCCCTGTCATGAACTCTCTTGATTGGCCTGGCCACATCACCAGTTCTGGAATAGAGGGTCACCTGTCATGGTAAGATTCCTACTCTCTCATGTCAAATAGCTACCAAGGTATGATCTTTGTTTTGGTGGCACCTCCTTTTGTGTATTTTAAAAGAAATGGCAACTGTAATGAAGTAAGCTAACTGGTCATGAACCTCTCATGTATACTTCTGGTGTAAGTGGCTGCAGAAGAGGACCCATGGGAGTGAGTCTCCTTTTAAGGACAAACAATAGAGCCTTTTTATGTCAGCGGGAGATCTTCCTGAACCCTTTCCTCCCCCAATTATGTGATGATTATAAGCTCCCTAAAGTGCTAAATTCTGCTGGAAATATCCATGGCAACCACCAGCAGATCTAGATGTCTCTAAAAATAAAATTCTAGCAATATCAAATCCTTAGTGATCCTCTCACCACATGCTCATTTTACAGCAATAATCAATGATAAAATTGCATTGTCAGGGGAGGGAGATTACAAAGTAGAGGGAAGAAAAGTGACTGTTACCTTTTCTAGACTGGAAAGGAGTGAATTTATATACCTCTATATATAATAAAGATATGTAACATGGAGTTTATTATAAATTATTTAATTTTTAATGTCTTAAATTTAATCAATGTCTGTCAGATTTCAAGTATGTTTTTCTTTAAAAATGAGAAAATTCAATATCTGACCAATATGTTTCTAGAAAATTTCTCTAATTCCACTAAAACCTCACCCTTGAATAAAGAAGCAGCTTTTAAACTCAGAATTCACAGAGAAGCAATTTATTTTTGTGGGTTTGGGAATAGTATAAGATCAGTATAATTTATTTAATTTATGATAACCCAATTTGTAAATTATTTTTATTAAGTTTTTAACATTAAAAAATTTTTTTAACCTTTTTTGGTTAAATGAAAGTTTATATAAGTTCATATTTTAAGAAAATTGGTTTTGGAGTTAATATACTGCTTTTATGCATGTCTTTGCTTACCATTGGTTTCAAAGATGCTTTTTCACATACAAAATTGGGGAAAAAACTGCATAATGCCTATTCCTCACTTATGTGTATAAAACTATATTTGGAAATGTGCTTTCATCTTTTCTCATAGATCACTTAGTTTGATCATCTCAACATCCCATTAGGAAGGTTAGGAATATGTAATTCTATTTTCCCACAAATAAGAAAACTGAGGAAAATTGAGTTTAAGTGACATGTGCACGGTGACAGTTAGTGGCAGAACGAAGGCCAGAAGCCAGGCTTTGAATCCCAGCTGAGTTCATCTCCTCTAAGTCCATGTAACTTCCTTGTTCATGTTGTTGGTTGATGGGGAAGAGGATGTTTCATTTTAATGACTTAGACATTGGTCCTTTTATTCTATATTATTAAAGTAGCTCAAAGAACACTTTCACCTTAATATAACATTGATTTTTCACATATTTTCCCAACACTGATGAACTTGATTACTGTGATACTGTCACTAAAAAGTAGGAAAATAGAGCACTAGGGAGAACTTGAATTTGGTGTCAGGGTTTTCATTTTACAATCAGTTAACATAGTAAGGAAAAAAGAAACTGTGGAAGAGCAGGAAATGACACCAATTAATCAATGTCACAGATTAGTATGATTTGTTTGCCAGAGGAAGAACTTTCTCCCTGTGCATTTATTACTTCAGAGAAAGAAAATATGTGGGATAGTACATTGATTTGCAACTTCACAAAGCACAAGTTATCATGCTTCCTAGAATATATCAATTTAATCTAGGTCCTTTGGTATGCAGATTGAAAATGTCTTGGATTAAGGGTTATTTATGGAGATTTTGATGTTTTCAACCAAGGTTTCAACAGTTTATGGGACAATATTCTTTTCCATTAGCCAGTCATGGCTTTACTTCTAGATACATGTAATTCCATTTCTACTTAGTATAATTTTCAGTATACATTATTTCAAATTATACAAATGTGCTTTTACAACATGAACTCCAAAAATGGTGTTGTTCACCCTTATAACATTTAGACACAGAGAAAACTTATACAACATGATCTAAAAGCTATAATTTCTAAATCTCTGGTCCTCCTTACTTCTTTCTAGTCTGGATACACACTGTAGGTGTATCTTATGTCAGAATCTCAAAACAGTTATCTGAGAAGATGAAGAAGAAAGACTTTTGAAAACTGAGATTTGTTACATCAGTTCCTTCCTTTCAACCAAGCTCTTCTGCATAAAGGATTACTTTTGCCTGCATTAGAAACCATATTAATCTTTAAGTCTCAGCCTTCAGTTCACTATAGCTCAACTCTACTCAAAAATGTTTTGCATTAAGTAATCAAAATTTCTCTCACTGTTTTTCGTGACAGCCACAAGAAATCCAAGGTTTCAGAACTTCTTTTTTTTTCTTGTCTTCAATATATGGACTTTTTCTTTTGAGTTTTTTTCTATGTTCCACAACCATACATTTGCAAAGGTTTCAGTATGCTTTTGCTTTTTGTTCCTCTTCTCATGATTACCCCTGAAAACAGCTTAGAACCAATAGTATTCAACTATAGTCATGATTAAGATTATTTAAAGCACTTTCTATACCCTGAGCAGACACATTTCTTCAGTGGGTTTGAGTAGGACTGACCAAAAGTTTGTGCCAGTTGACTATTCTTTTTCTGAGATCCACTTTGTCAAGCCAGATACAGGCTTCGCCAATCAAGGTCTTTTTCATAAACTTCCCTCCATTGGAAAAAAGTAAAATCTAGAAAAAAATAGTCAAAATTATATATCTATTTGTGTGTACATTTTCAATTTCTTTTATGGACATTTGCACATCAAAGAAGTAACACAGACAAGAAAGGGTGAGGGTGAGAGGAATTAGCAGACATCCTTGTAGGAGAACTAATAACTAAGATGACCTCAAAAGATCTGCATAATATTAATTAATTCATATCAACATTTCCCAAAGGCAGAGACCTATCCTGAAGGACAGAATTCTAGATAAGATATGTGTTATTAGCTAATTCTAACTCAGTTTATGCTTAAATTGATAGAAAGTTTCAGAAAAGAACTTTACTAGTTTATGAAAAACCAACTCAAATACAAAATTATTTGAGTGGTAAGTAAATAAGTAAGAGTTTACAAGGCAGATAGAACATAACATTGATTTTAAATACCATTTAATTTACTGGGGGTTTTACTATAGTAAGCTCTTCTAAAGTGGTTTCTTGTCATATGTAGAATTTACATTAGTTGAAATTCCATGGGATCTCAAACTCAATAATTTTTTTTTTTTTTTTTTAGGGATCAGTTGAAAGAAAGGTAGAGACAAGGTAGAGACAGCCATTAATCCTTGATAACTCTCTTACGCTCTCTCTTTCTTTTTGGAATCTCCTTCAGATAATTCATCTTTATTCCTGGCCAAAATTTACTTTTATGTTTCTGACTTCAAAATCTACTCTTCTATCTTTTCAAGCCTTTTATTTTGTGATTTCAAATTGCCTAATTATATATTTCATTTGGACCTGCCCTCATCAAATTTATCACATTTCAGACAAACTCATGATTTTTTTCTCCCTCTATCCCTTCTTTAACTACTCAGCCTCTGTGCCTGACACATCTGTTCACACAGACTTCAGAGTGTCTTTTAATCTTATTATTCCCTTTAACTCTGTCAGTTAATCCTCTCAATGCAGTTTTTGCTTTATAATATGTCTTACATTAGTCTCCAGCACAGGCCTTCATTTAAGTAACAAAACCATGGTCTTCTCTTCCCACATTTTTCATCATTACCCTCCCTCTTCTTTCTCCTTTCTCATTCCTTGTCTCTACATCTACCAAAGGCATACTATGTATAAGCATTGTGCTAGGCTGCAGAAGAGAGAGCAATGAAAATCAAGCTTTGCACCGGAGAAGTTGATAGTACAGAAACAGTGGCAGGTAAGTACAGAAATGGTTGCACAAAACTGGGAGTAATGGCCTAATAAGATAAGCAAAACATGTGAATAAGGTGTGATGAAGTATACCGCAGCCATCAGTAAAGAGATGACTTTACATTGAAAGATGTGGAATATTGCAAGAGATGGAGAGAAATGAAGAAGGGAGTACTGAAGGGGAGGAAAAATACAAGCAAACAATCCAAGAATTTGAAGATTCTGGTGTGACTGAAGTAAAGAGAGTGGAAAAGTATACAAAGAGATGAAATTAAATGGAATACAATTAAATTAAATAAATATAACTCACTTTAGAGGATTCTGAATGGGTCAGGCTAACAGTGAATCATTGGAGGGTCATCTAGTCAGTGTTTTTAAAAGATATCTCTGCCAGTAGTGTGATAAAATGAATTAAAAGCATAAGATAGTGATGGCAAGTAGGCCAGGTATAGTGCTGAAATGATTTGCATAATAAAGATGAAGACCCAAAGAGGATTAGTGGCAGTGAGTGTGAAAAAAAAATCTGTGTAAATGAAACTGAGTAGGTAGGATAGAGGCTAATTAGATGGAGTGAATGGGTTGTGGAATTTTCAAGGGCCCCTGGAAAGTTACCTCTAAAATTAACTTGTAAAATGTCACATAGTATATGATTGGCATATAAATATTGAATAATTAAATAGTAAATAAGTACAGTATAGGTGAACATTTAAAAATAGGAACGGTATGAGTTACCTGAAGAGAATGTCCAGCAGGACTTAGGCTGAATCTAAAAGTTTCATTGAATGAAGGCTCTCGATCATGTCTACATACTCTTGTTTTTTTCTTGATCACCTTTTTTTGGGTAGATATGTTCATCACATATAGTTTCACATATAAATCTGAAAATAAGAATTCAGCTTGTTAAGTGTCCACTAACAATACATTTATACAATTAGCATTATAATTGTATACTGAGAGCTTCCTTACATTTTACATAAAGCCAGTAGACTGTGAACAACTTGTTTCAGACAACATAGAGCAATTAAAATATACCTAATTAAAACACACCAATTTTCTTAGCAGTTTAAATGTTTACTTGTATAATAAATATATCACTCTAAGTCTGCATTGGAAAAAAAATCTAATTTTTAACCAGGAAAATATCAATTTGCTTTATATAAGATTAGATTTATAAGATTATAAATTAATTCTTATTTCATATTTTTTTTTCAGATATATTTGATACACAGTCCAAATTTTAGTTAGCATTTTCTAGGGCATTTAGTTCATTCTCCTAAGGAGTTCTTAGATACATTATATTGCTTATTATCATAAAATTAGATACCTGGTAAGTGATCAGGAGATTTAAATTTGTAGGTAATATTTCTACACTGTAGGATTTCAACTATTAGTTGTTCCCCATCTGTCTTCATTTCTTTCTTCAATGCAATCTTGATTTCTCCCATTACCTGAGTTTTAACTGGAACAATTTAATTAAAAAGTTAAGGAATATGTCATGTCATTTATTAACTGGTTCATTCAATAAGTTTTTTGTACATTCATTTTTTGAGTGTTAACCAAGAGCTCAACACCTTATCATATCCTATGGATACACAGATGAACAGAATACAGTCCAAGCCCTTAAGGAGTAGAAAGTCTCACAGGAAAACTAATAAATTATAAACTTAAAATGAGGTATGTTAAGTATAATGATAAGCTAGTAACATGAGAGGTATGGAGGAAATGCAAGTAGGTGTCACTCAACTGTAGATTTTAGGCCAAAAGAGGTAATAGATGAGACAATAGGAGACTGTAGAAAGATAGTCGTACATACAAATAATAGAATTCTAATTTATAGCAAACATTAAGTCAAGTGAAATACAAGAAGCTGTCTGCCAACAGTTGCTCACTACCTACAAGGCTTACAAAGGAACACTTGCTAACACAACTAAATGTTGTTGTATATTATATATACTTCCATTCTATTTTCTTTGTAAGAGAAGTGGCCAACAAGAATATATAGTAGTAAAATTGCACTAGGGAAAAATATGAGTGATTTAAATGAATTCAAGATATTCTTCTTCTAGTATTTATCTTGGATCTTTACATTAGTGAAGAAGCAATTCATGCTAGGTCAAACTCTATGTTGATTTCAATGGATATTCTCTCTTATATTGATTCACACATTTATTCACTTACTCATTCACCAACAAATATTTTATTTCCCACTCTACTTTGTGATAAGCACTCTGTTAGGAAGAATGGATACAATGGTAAGCCATCATACACATGCTTACTGGTTTTATGGTTTTTCAGTCTATTAGGAAGAAATACTTCAATGAAATAATTTCTTCAGTAAAGATACAATTAGAAAGAGAGAAGATGTTCTGATGTATAAAAGCATGGTTACGAGACAGCAAAAGAGACACTGATGTATAGAACAGTCTTTTGGACTCTGTGGGAGTGGGAGAGGGTGGGAAGATTTGGGAGAATGGCATTGAAACATGTATAATATCATGTATGAAACGAGTTGCCAGTCCAGGTTCGATGCATGATACTGGATGCTTGGGGCTAGTGCACTGGGACGACCCAGAGGGATGGTATGGGGAGGGAGGAGGGAGGAGGGTTCAGGATGGGGAACACATGTATACCTGTGGCAGATTCATTTTGATATTTGGCAAAACTAATACAATTTTGTAAAGTTTAAAAATAAAAATAAATTAAAAAAAAAAGCATGGTTACAATAAAGTCTAGGAAAGAACTTCATGAGCTGAAACCAGAAGAATAAGAAAGAATTAACTAGGTGATATGGATGGAGAAGAACATCCTAGAGAGAAGGAACAGTGTGTCCACAAAAGGCAACATCACTGGACCAAGGAACTAAATAAATATTCATGGGATTATAATACACTGTTAAGTGGTACTATGTTTAGAATTTGCATTTTATCTTTAGAACAATTGAAATCCAGTGAAGGTCTTTAACATGGATATAGATCATTTGTTCTCATATGTTTCAATCTCAGGCTTTCTTTATATTACAAAAAGAAAACACTGGTCCTCAAAGAACATTAAAGTTTCTAATTAAAAAGTAAAAGTATATATTTACAAATATTTATTCATTGGTTCCATTAAAATGACAAGAATATACCTGTAAGTAGGGATTTTAATGAAAAATAACCATAATTTAAAAAAACAGTGAGGCATGCCATTTTATTTTATTTTTTTTTCAAATTTCATCTGTACTTGGCTTAATAGCGGATGGCTGAATTCTCATACTTGTTTCTACATTAAATCCAGTTCAATATGTTGTATTAGTTGAAATATATGATGGTCTTACATATATACATAGTTGGAAAAGGAAGGAGTATTTTAGTATCCTTTTCAGATAACTGTGGAAAATCTTTGATACTACCAAAACATGAAAAGCAGTGTTTTTTTAAAAGATTAATGGAAATGTAGAATCTGAAACCATATCAATAAACTTTTTTTGTACTTTTACTTTAAAATACTATAGTCTATCTTGCACCTTGAATGAATCATTTAACTTTACCTGAATTGGTAACATCATACACTATTTATTTTGTAAAATAATGGTCTATTGAGTTATGTAGGTCTTCAAAAACTTGACACAATTCATACAATATTAAAAACACTTTTGTTAATATCACCACCCATATCATGAAAAAAGTCTGAATTATGAAAAGCTGTCAAGCTCAGGGAAGCAGATAAAAGTTTTTGAAAATTTCATTTTTACTTAAAAGTTGATTTTTGTCATTGACGACAACTACTGTCATTGTTTTCTTAAAGTGACAAACTCATTTTGTTAATTTTTTTAGAAAATGGCTGCTGAATGTACCATGGACTTTGTTAAGTGAATGCTGCCAAAAAATTTATTTTTCATTCAAATCTCAAGACAGAGAGCAAAACCTCATCAATCAGGGCAGAAACTTTTTCTGTAAAACAGTTATATTTCTTTCCTCCAAACCCATAATAAATCAGACAGAACTAATACTGCTCCATTCCTCAAACTGTAACTGAGATGGAGGGGAAAAAAAGAGTATTCTAAATGATAGGGAGGGAGTCAAGGACAACACCCCAACTATTTGAAGCTAATAGGAGCTGAAGTCAGAATTGATCACATCAATTAGCATGATGAAAGGAAAAAAACAAAACTAATTTTTCTGGAAAAAATTCATGGTTATGGGTGGTAGGTTCAGAAACTCCAACTTGCCAGCATATAAAATTTGTTGTTGTTTTCACTTTCTCACTTCTGAAGAAAGGTGGAATTAAAAACTTGTTAACTAACATTCTCAAATCATCACATTGCCTATTTTTTTCTTGGAAGGTTAAATTCACATGCTCCATAGTGTGATACTTGTGAAGCTCTTGTTAAGTTTTTCCTACTCAAAGACGGTTCCAGCTTGTTCTTTACTGTTTCTACTAAAAGTAAAAAAGAGACATGTCTACTGAGGTGGTCTCAAAGGATGCATGCATTAATTATGAGTTATCACTATCAATCATGCTTATCCTTTTATAGCTACAAAATGCCTTTGTCATTGAAATCAAATGCATGGATGACAAAAACCTCTGTGTCCACTCTCTCCACAGGTTGGGGGAGATTGATGGATGGGAGGGACAGTAATGCCAGATCATCTTGAGCCTTTGAACCAAAGGAGAGAGACAACACACACACAGAGGACATGTGAGGGTGTTTTGTAATCTTGTTTGGAATAGAGAGCAAAGTAGCAATAAAAATGTCTTTGACCAGCCTCCAGGTCTCTTAGTTTCCCAAAACTTCCATTTTAGCTGTATTAATAAAATAGAAATTAATCCTACTCCAGAGAAGATATTTATAATACAACATGGCACATAGTTCTGATTAAGAGTAGAAAGAACATTGTCTTTTCTCCACTGTATATTCTTGGCTCCATTGCTGTAGATGAACTGATTGTAGGTGTGTGGGTTTATTTTTGGGCTCTCTATTCGTTCCATTTATCTGAATATCTGTTTTGGTACCAATACTATGCTGTTTTGATTACTGTAGCTTTGTAATATTGTCTGATGTCGAGGAGGGTTATGCCTCTAGCTTTGTTCTTTTTCCTCAGGATTGCTTTGGCAATTCTGAGTGTTTTATGGTTCCATATAAATTTGGGATTATTTGCTCTAGCTCTGTGAAAAATGTCATGGGTAATTTGATAGAGATCACATTAAATCAGTAGATTGCTTTGGGCAACATTATCATTTTAACAATATTAATTCATCCAATCCAAGAGCATGGAATATTTTTCTATTTCTTTGAATTATCTTCAATTTCCTTTATTACTGTTTTATAGTTCTTAGCGTATAAGCCTTTAATCTCCTTGAACAGGTTTATTCTACTTTAAAAGGGATTTTTTTTAACTTTCTCTTTCTGATATTCATTGCTAGTGTAAAAAAATGCAACAGATTTCTGTATGTTAATCTTGTATCTTGCTATCGTGCTGAATTCATTTATCAGTTCGAGTAGTTTTTGTGTGGAGTGCTGCTGGGAAAGCGGGACAGCCACATGTAAATCGACCAGGTTGGAACACACCCCCACACCATACACAAAAATAAACTCAAAATACACCATACAACTCCTACAAAAAAACACAGGCAAAACATTTTCTGACATAAATAACATTAATGTTTACTTAGGACAGCGTCCCAAGGCAATAGAAATAAAAGTAAAAATAAGCAAATGAGACCTAATCATACTTACAAGCTTTTGCACAGCAAATGAAACCATAAACAAAATTAAAAGACAATCTATGGACTGGGAGAAAATATTTGCAAATGATGCAACTGACAAAGGTTTAGTTTCCAAAAAATACAAATAGCTCATACAACTCAATAACAACAACAACAACAAAAGCCCAAAACAGCCCAATAAAAAAGTGAGTAGAAGACATAAGTAGACATTTCTCCAAAGAAGACATACAGACGGTGAACAGATACATTTGCCAAAGTAAAAACAACACCCAGCTGTGGATGCGACTGGTGATGGAAGTAAGTCCAATGCTATAAAGAACAGTATTGCATAGGAACCTGAAATGTTAGGTCCATGAATCAAGGCAAATTGGAAGTGGTGAAACAGGAGATATCAAGAGTGAACATAGACATTTTAGGAATCAGTGAACTAAAATGGACTGGAATGGGTGAATTTAACTTAGACCATTATATCTACTACTATGGGTAAGAATCCCTTAGAAGAAATGGAGTAGCCCTCAAAGTCAATGAAAGAATCTGAAATGCAGTACTTGGGTGCAATTTCAAAAACAACAGAATGATCTCTGCTCGTTTTCAAGGCAAACCCTTCAATATCACAGTAATCCAAATCTATGCCCCGACCAGTAATGCTGAAGAAGCTGAAGGTGAAGAGTTCTATGAGGACCTACAAGACTTTCTAGAACTAACAACCAATAAAGATGTCCTTTTCATTATAGGGGACTGGAATGCAAAGTAGGAAGTCAAGAGATACCTGGAGTAACAGGCGAATTTGGCCTTGGAGTACAAAATGAAGCAGGGCAAAGGCTAACAGAGTTTTGCCAAGAGATTACACTGATCATAGCAAACACCCTCTTCCAACAACACAAGAGATGACTCTACACATGGACATCACCAGATGGTCAATACCAAAATCAGACTGATTATATTCTTTGCAGCCAAAGATGAAGAAGCTCTATGCAGTCAGCAAAAACAAGGTCAGGAGCTGACTGTGGCTTAGATCATGAACTCCTTATTGCTGAATTCAGATTTAAATTGAAGAAACTAGGGGAAACCAATAGACCATTCAGGTATGACCTAAATCAAATCCCTTACGATTATAAGTGACAAATAAATTTAAGGAGTTACATCTGATAGAGTGCCTGAAGAACTATGGATGGAATTTCGTGACATTGTACAGGAGGCAGTGATCAAAAAGATACCCAGGAAAAAGTAAGGCAATAAGGCAAAATGGTTGTCCGAGGAGGCAAATTACAAATAGCTGAGAAAGGAGAAGTGAAAGGCAAAGGAGAAAAGGAAAGATATACCCATCTGAATGCAGATTTCCAAAGAATAGCTAGGAGAGATAAGAAAGCCTTCTTCAGTGATCAATGCAAAGAAATAGAGGGAAACAATAGAATGGGAAAAACTAGAGATTGCTTCAAGAAAATTAGAGATACCAAGGGAACATTTCATGCAAAGATGGGTATAATAAAGGACAGAAATGGTATGGACCTAACAGAAGCAGAAGATCTTAAGAAAAGGTGGCAGGAATACACAGAAGAACTGTACAAAAAAGATCTTCATGACCAAGATAATCACGATGGTGTAGAGCCAGACATCCTGGAATGTGAAGTCAAGTGGGCCTTAGAAAGCATCACTCCGAACAAAGCTAGTGGAGGTGATGGAATTCCAGTTGAGCTTTTTCAAATCCTGAAAGTTGATGCTGTGAAAGTGCTGCACTCAATATGCCAGCAAATTTGGAAAACTCAGCAGTGTCCATAGGACTGGAAAAGGTCAGTTTTCATTCCAATCCCAAAGAAAGGCAATGCCAAAGAATGCTCAAACTACCACACAATTGCACTCATCTCACATGCTAGTAAGGAGAAGGCAGTGGCACCCCACTCCAGTACTCTTGCCTGGAAAATCCCATGGATGGAGGAGCCTGGTAGGCTGCAGTCCATGGGGTCGCTAAGAGTCGGACACAACTGAGCGACTTCACTTTCACTTTTCACTTTCCTGCATTGGAGAAGGAAATGGCAACCCACTCCAGTGTTCTTGCCTGGAGAATCCCAGGGACGGGGGAGCCTGGTTGGCCGCTGTCTATGGGGTCGCACAGAGTCGGACACGACTGAAGCGACTTAGCAGCAGGATCAGCACACACTAGTAAAGTAATGCTCAAAATTCTCAAAGCCAGGCTTCAGCAATACGTGAACTGTGAGCTTCCAGAAGTTCAAGCTGGATTTAGAAAAGCCAGAGGAACCAGAGATCAAATTGCCAACATCCATTGGATCATTAAAAAAGCAAGATAAAAACATCTACTTCTGCTTTATTGACTACGCCAAAGCCTTTGACTGTGTGGATCACAACAAACTGTGGAGAATTCTTAAAGAGATGGGAATACCAGATCACCTTACCTACCTCCTGAGAAATCTGTATGCAGGTCAGGAAGCAACAGTTAGAACTGGACATGGAACAACAGACTGTTTCCAAACCAGGAAAGGAGCACGTCAAGGCTGTTTATTGTCACCTTGCTTATTTAACTTCTATGCAGGGTATATCATACCAAATGCCAGCTAGATGAAGTACAAGTTGGAATCAAGATTACTGGGAGAAATATCAATATGCTCAGATATGCAGATGACACCACCCTTATGGCAGAAAGTGAAGAACTAAATAGTTACTTGATAAAAGTGAAAGAGGAGAGTGAAAAATTTGTCTTAAAACACAACATTCAGAAAACTAAGATCATGGCGTCTGGTCCCATCACTTCATGTCAGATAGAGGGGGAAACAATGGAGACAGTGACAGCCTTTATTTTTTTGGGCTCCAAAATCACTGCAGATGGTGACTGAAGCCATGAAATTAAAAGATGTTTGCTCCTTGGAAGAAAAGCTATGGCCAACCTAGACAGCATATTATAAAGCAGAGACATTACTTTGTCAACAAGGTCTGGCTAGTCAAAGCTATGGTTTTTCCCGTAGTCATGTATGGATGTGAGAGTTGGACGATAAAGAAAGCTGAGTGCTGAAGAATTCATGCTTTTGAATTCTTGTTGGAAAAGACTCCTGAGAGTCCCTTGGAGTGCAAGGATATCAAACCGGTCAATCCTAAAGGAAATCAGTCCTGAATACTCATCGGAAGGACTGATGCTGAAGCTAAAACTCCAATACTTTGGCCACCTGATGCGAAGAACTGACTCACTGGAAGAGACCTTGATCCTGGAAAAGACTGAAGGCAGGAGGAGAAGGGGATGACAAAGGATGAGATGGTTGGATGGCATCACTGACTTGATGGACATTAGTTTGAGTAAGCTCTGGGAGATGGTGATAGACAGGGAAGCCTGGTGTGCTGCAGTCCATGAAATCGCAAAGAGTAGGACATGACTGAGTAACTGAACTTAACTGAATAGACACAGGAAAAGATGCTCAACACTGCTTGCTAATTATTTAAGAAATGCAAATCAGAAGTACACTGAACAGAAAGGCCACTATTAAAATGTCAACAAATAACAAATACTGGAGAAAGTGCAAAGAAAAGAAAACCCTTCTACTTTGTTGATAGGAATGTAAACTGGTACGGCCACTATGAAAGCAGTACAGAGGTTCCTCAAAAAACTAACAATAGAGTTACTGTATGATATGGTAATCCCATTCCTGGGCTTATCTGTGGACAAATTACGATTCAAAAAGATACATACACTCCAATGTTCATATCAGTGCTATTTACAATAGCCAAAAGACATGGAAACAACTTATATGTCCATGGACAGAAGAATAGATAAAGAAGATGTGATCAATATATATATAATGGAGTATTACTCAGTCATGAAAAGAATGAAATAATGCCCCTTGCAGCAACACAATGGACCTAGAGATTATTATATGAAATAAAGTCAGAATGAGAAAGGCAATTACCATATGATATCACTTATTTGCAGAATTTAAAATATGACACAAATGAGCTTATTTATGAAACACAAACAGACTCATAGATATAGAGAGATGACTTGTAGTTGCCAGAGGGGAGGGGTCTGGGAGGGGAATGGATTGGGATTAGCAGATGCACCCTATTATATATGAAAGAATAAACAAGGTCTTACCATATAGCTTAAGGAATTATACTCAATAACCTGTAATAAAACATAAGGGCTTCCCAGGTGACTCAGTGGTAAAGAATCTGCCTGCCAAGCAGGAGATGCAGGTTCTATCCCTGGGTTGAGAAGAACCCCTGGAGAAAAAAATGGCAACCCACTCTAGAATTCTTGCCTGGGAAATCCCTAGAGAGAGAAGCCTGGTGGGCTTCCGTCCATGGGGTCACAAAAGACTTGGACACAACTTAGAGATTAAACAACAACAATAAACCGTAATGGAAAATAATATGAAAAAGAAATATGTATATACAACTATAAATATACATGTATATGATTTTTGCTATACACCAGAAACTAACACAACATGCAAATCAACAATATTTCAACTAAAAAAAAAAAGGAATAGAAGGAAGAGGGATATGGAGGGCATAGTTAAAAAATGAGATGACAAAATGATAGGTGGGGTGAAAACGGGGATGCTGCTACTGCTGCTGCTAAGTCGCTTCAGTCGTGTCCGACTCTGTGCGACCCCATAGATGGCAGCCCACCAGGCTCCCCCATCCCCGGGATTCTCGAGGCAAAAACACTGGAGTGGGTTGCCATTTCCTTCTCCAATGGGTGAAAATGAAAAGTGAAAGTGAAGTCACTCAGTTGTGCCCGACTCTTAGCAACCCCATGGACTGCAGCCTACCAGGCTCCTCTGTCCATGGGATTTTCCAGGCAAGAGTACTGGAGTGGGGTGCCATTTCCTTCTCCAGAAAATGGGGATAAGAGAGGTAAATGCAAATAATCCCATTTAAAAGCTGTTAATACATTAGACACATCCTGGGAACAAAATGAAGTAAGATAGAAATCAATCCTATTGTCACAGAATGAAGAAAGGCTTAGGATGATACAGAGAAAAATAAAGAGTAAAGAAGTTTCAAAATAATGATGGATATGTTAGAACCACAAAATATGATCTGTTATAATTAATTGCTCCAGAAAAAAAGTAAAAACTAAATTCAAGAGAACTGAAAATATGATCTATTTAAAACCTGTGGTGGATTCATTTTGATATTTGGCAAAACTAATACAGTTATGTAAAGTTTAAAAATAAAATAAAATTAAAAAAATATATAAATGTATTTACCTAAAACAATAGAAGAGTGAACATCTGGGTCAAAAGACTATTGTGTATTCCTGGAGATCGTAAGTTCATATACTGATATATCCAACTTAAGCTACTTCAAGTATACTGAAAGTGTTTTTAAAAATCCAGGGGAAAAACTAAGTTCCCACAAAATGTAACAGACTGCTTTCCTAAAATATTTCAAAGATTGTGTAAAGGATATAAACCTGTAATAATGAGTGAAAGAAAAAGAGATTAAAGAGAGAGGAAGAAAGGGAATGAATGGAAAATTTAAAGAAATCCAGGAGACCAATACATAATTGAAGAGGAAAAGTGGAAGAAAGTATAAAAGTATCGATTTCCTTTGTGAAGAGAGTTAATACAATTAAAATTTGAAATGTAGTATTAAAATACATAATTACTGTCTTAGCATTTTCTGGTGCTGGGAAATCTGGTCAACCACTTGTAAAAGAATGAAACTAGAACACTTTCTAACACCATACACAAAAATAAACTCAAAATGGATTAAAGATCTCAACGTAAGACCAGAAACTATAAAACTCCTAGAGGAGAACATAGGCAAAACACTCTCTGACATACATCACAGCAGGATCCTCTATGACCCACCTCCCAGAATATTGGAAATAAAAGCAAAAATAAACAAATGGGACCTAATTAACCTTAAAAGCTTCTGCACATCAAAGGAAACTATTAGCAAGGTGAAAAGACAGCCTTCAGAATGGGAGAAGATAATAGCAAATGAAGCAACTGACAAACAACTAATCTCACAAATATACAAGCAACTCCTACAGCTCAACTCCAGAAAAATAAATGACCCAATCAAAAAATGGGCCAAAGAACTAAATAGACATTTCTCCAAAGAAGACATACAGATGGCTAACAAACACATGAAAAGATGCTCAACATCACTCATTATCAGAGAAATGCAAATCAAAACCACAATGAGGTACCATTTCACATCAGTCAGAATGGCTGCGATCCAAAAGTCTACAAGTAATAAATGCTGGAGAGGGTGTGGAGAAAAGGGAACCCTCTTACACTGTTGGTGGGAATGCAAACTAGTACAGCCACTCTGGAGAACAGTGTGGAGATTCCTCAAAAAACTGGAAATAGAACTGCCTTATGATCCAGCAATCCCACTGCTGGGCATACACACTGAGGAAACCAGAAGGGAAAGAGACACGTGTACCCCAATGTTCATCGCAGCACTGTTTATAATAGCCAGGACATGGAAGCAACCTAGATGTCCATCAGCAGATGAATGGATAAGAAAGCTGTGGTACATATACACAATGGAGTACTACTCAGCCATTAAAAAGAATACATTTGAAGCAGTTCTAATGAGGTGGATGAAACTGGAGCCTATTATACAGAGTGAAGTAAGCCAGAAAGAAAAACACCAATACAGTATACTAACGCATATATATGGAATTTAGAAAGATGGTAACAATAACCCTGTGTACGAGACAGGGTATAGACAAAAAGAGACAAAAGAGACACTGATGTATAGAACAGTCTTATGGACTCTGTGAGAGAGGGAGAGGGTGGGGAGATTTGGGAGAATGGCATTGAAACATGTAAAATATCATGTATGAAACGAGTTGCCAGTCCAGGTTCGATGCACGATACTGGATGCTTGGGGCTGGTGCACTGGGACGAGCCAGAGGGATGGAATGGGGAGGGAGGAGGGAGGAGGGTTCGGGATGGGGAACACATGTATACCTGTGGCGGATTCATTTTGATATTTGGCAAAACTAATACAATTATGTAAAGTTTAAAAATAAAATAAAATTAAAAAAAAGTATTTTCAACTTTATTAAACTTAGTGAGATTTTTTATAGACTATGGCTAAAATTTATTGAAATATTTTACATGTCTAAAATACTTATTGAGATTAAGCTTGTCTTGTTTTCACTATATTATTTTTCTTGGATTAAAAATCAATATAATCATTTTTGACAAAGAACAGGAATAATTTAATTCAATTTTAACAAAATTGTGTGTGTGTCCCTTTATCTCTTTAGTTAACTGAAGTAAGTGTAACTGTAAAATTGGTTTATTTTTATCTTCCACAGCTTTCTTTTTTTTCACGCTCTCTTGTGATTTATTCTCCTTTAAGATATGCAGTGTTCTTTCAACTTTTCTGTTTTCTTAAAAAAGAGTTTACATATATTTTATCTTTGAAAAGCTGTGTTTTTTGCATCTGTATGGAACATTTATATACATACTTATATCTAGATCTCCAACTAATTTGTGTTTTTAGTAAGGTATATTTTAAGAAAACATTGCAATTAACAAAATACAATCATCATTTCACAACAAGAAATAAGGTTGATGTAATCCCTGTTTTACAGATGAGAAAACAGTGGCTTGAGTATTTTAAGTAACTTGCCAAATTTAAAGTGCTAGGCAGAACTATTTGAACTTCTGGTTTTAAGCACAGGTCTCTATTCTCTCATGAACACCTTATGTTTTCTTATGAATAATACTTTTAAAAACATTGGCTCATTTATGGAAATATTCATATGAAATATTAAAAAAAATTATCAGAATGAAAGAATTTTCAGTAGTTCTTTTGCTATTTTATCTTACCTGGACATAGGACTTTAGAAAGAAAAGAGGCATAACAAACAATTATTTTAGTTGGTTAAACAATAGCTGGAAGCTATAGTCTTCCTTTACACACTAGATCAGTTATGCAGATTATTGATATGAAAGGACAAAGCAGCAGTAAATACTTCCAGCAATATTCATTAATTATATGAGATTCTATATGTAACTGGCTTGAATATATAAAGTAATTTAAAGTAAGTAAATTCATTAAGAAAATATTTTTTAACTATGTTATTCATATTTTTAACACTTAACTGGATAGAGTGCACTCTGAGGTTTACTCTCCCCCAGAATTGTAAGCATTATATTACAATCTGAGCACCTTTTGCCAACAGGAGACCATTTTAGGCAACAATCTCTTTAGAGGCAGTGTTTGCGTTTGCAAATTTTCATTAGTAAATACCACATAACAATTCTTCAGGTTACTGGTGTCAGCTAATGCAGTATGAATTGGTGTTAGGAAGATTCACATTTAGCTCTGACTGTCTAACACCTTATAATTTGTTTCTTAGCTCCTATCACTCATTCCAAACCTAAGAAAAGTTTAATATGGAATTAAGATGGATTTTAAATACTAGGAATTCTGGCTTCTAACCCCATGAGATGGCAGGCCAGTCATCAAATATTTTTTGCTTTGTATTTCTTCATATTGTAAAGTAGAGTATGTAATAAGCTTATTTACAGACTATTTATAATATCACTGTGCACTTCATAGCATAATATATTTTTAGACATTTTCTGATGTCATCTAAAGATTATTTAGTCCTAGCCCTCTTCTAAACATCTTCCATCCTAGATAAGTTTGTTTGTTTACTTGGAGATTCTAAATCTACTCATTACAGAAAATCTTGATCATGTGCTAATACCTGTTAATAACCAAAGTAGTGGTGCATATTACCTCATGTATAATTATATTGCTTTTCATTTCATTTATTTTTACCCTATCAGTTTCAAGTCTAAATGATGAGCTAAAAAAATGTTACAACAAAGGTGAATTAACATAATGCCTAAAATGGTAATTATTCAATAAGCATTAATTCTTATTTCTCAACATTTAATGCAAAGGAAGACCAGTTCTAGAAGTAATTGACAGTTTAGACCTAGCATGTGTTATCTATACCATTAGGCCAACTGCTCAATCTATTCAAAGCAAGAAAACAAAACAAAACAAAAAAATGTGTCTTGGCATAGTCATATAAATCAATACTTTGTAAAAGGAAATTTCTTTAAAAAGGTCTTCTACTTCACTGAGCCTGTTAGAGAAAGGAAGTAAGCTAACTATAATTTGTTCTATTCAACAGTCCTCTATAATTTCCAACCATGTATATCAACCCTACCCTAGAGTCTATGATAAATTTTACCTTCAATGCTGAAATTATACCTCTCTCTTCCAGAAGTTCAAATGGTACTCACTAATTTAACAGTGGTACCCAATAATTATCTAAAATTGGCACTTCCTTTTTCTTTACACCTTGTCCTTGAGTAGCAGGGGAAAGCTATAGATCTTTTAACAAGTCTGGTAATCTTATGTGTAATGAATTTTATCTCCTAGCAAATCACTATTTTCTAGAGGCTGTATTCAAGCCATTCATATGTTTTAAACTTAGTTCTCAGAATTCTGGACAAAGGCATAGAACATTTTATATGTAGGACTGAGGAGTGAAGAATCATAGTTTTACTAGGCTTATCCTAGTAATTTAATGTTTGAAAGGGGGAAGAAGCAAAATGAACTAATTTCTTCCTTCTGTAGTACATTAAATTCTATTTCAAGTACCCTCATGAAGCTGACCCTCCATAAATCAGCTTGCTCATACAATGAGAATGACACCATGTAGCAGCTCCATTATCTGACTCCTTTTCTACCTCTGTATATAACAGATGACCCTAAATTCTTGGATCCAGTACTTTTTACAAAAACATACCATTAATAAAGTGTTAGAGAATTTCCAAGACAGGATTTGTAAATGCTTCATGAAAAGATATAAATAATTTCTTTATAAAGCAATTCAATATATTTGGTTTTCCAAACAAAATGAATCCTCATCCTAAATATATTTAAAGAAATATAATTTTCTACTCTGTCACAGTTTAAGTATACACTCATTTATAACCAAGTGCATAAATACTACTATGATATTTTAGATGGCAATACAAAGTTAATAATTTTAAAGTAACGTATGTAAAATTTAGTCACATTATCTCATTTGTCCTAAACCATTTGAAGTAGACAGAGGCATCACTAACTTCACTTTAAAGAAAGGAGATTGCAAAGTTTCAGATCAGATCAGATCAGTTGCTCAGTCGTGTCTGACTCTTTGCGACCCCGTGAATCGCAGCACGCCAGGCCTCCCTGTCCATCACCAACTCCTGGAGTTGACCCAGACTCACGTCCATCGAGTCAGTGATGCCATCCAGCCAGCTCATCCTCTGTCGTCCCCTTCTCCTCCTGCCCCCAATCCCTCCCAGCATCAGAGTCTTTTCCAATGAGTCAACTCTTCCCATGAGGTGACCAAAGTACTGGAGTTTCAGCTTTAGCATCATTCCTTCCAAAGAAATCCCAGGGCTGATCTCCTTCAGAATGGACTGGTTGGATCTCCTTGCAGTCCAAGGGACTCTCAAGAGTCTTGGTTGACTAATTTGCAAAAATCACATAGCTAAAAAAGATGTTTCCAACAAGACACCCCAAGGTCACTGCCAAAATCCTGATTATCTATTATGTGAGTGATGATGTGCCAAATTCACATGTATACTTGTGACTATGTATATGTTGAGGGGAGGAAAGTTTGGATTTTTTTTGGTGGGGGGGTGGCTCAAGATTTGTGGGGAAGTTGTACTGGAAAGACCAGGTACAGACAGGATTCCTTTCCAAAGTATTAATTTGTGACTCATATACTTCTCAATTTGTTACATGTAGGGAGGTACAATTTACTTGAATGGTATCAACAATGTATTCAATTTATTAAACAACTCTCCTATTTCAGGCATATTAAATCTATAGACTGCTGCCACCTTTAAAGTGTGTAGACTGTGCCTTATTTACCCTTGTCTTTTTAGCCTAGAAAAGATACCTAGAATATATTGGATGTTTAATGGATGAATCTGTAAAATTTTTTCTAATCTTAACAGCAAACCTACAAAACATGTATCATTTTCATTTGGCTCTTTGGAAAGTGACTTAACAGGCTTGAGGTACGTTAAGAAAGGAGACTCCATGCTCTTCCCATTAATTAAGCTGAGGCCATATTATACAGAGTGAAGTAAGCCAGAAAGAAAAACACCAATATAGTATACTAACGCATATATATGGAATTTAGAAAGATGGTAATGACAACCCTATATGCGAGACAGCAAAAGAGACACAGATGTATAGAACAGTCTTTTGGACTCTGTGGGAGAGGGAGGGGGGGTGATGATTTGGAAGAATGGCATTAAAACATGTATAATATCGTAAGAAACGAATCGCCAGTCCAGGTTCGATGCAGGACACAGGATGCTTGGGGCTGGTGCACTGGGATGACCCAGAGGGATGGTATGGGGAGGGAGGTGGGAGAGGGGGTTCAAGATGGGGAACACATGTACACCCATGGCGGATTCATGATGATGTATGGCAAAACCAATACAATATTGTAAAGTAAAAAAAAAAAATAAATAAAAATATAAAAAAATAAATTAATTAAGCTGAGACCATAGATTTGGAGATTCTTCAGGGATTTTTTCAAACCTATGGTTTCTCCCCAAGTAAATGCTTTTTGTCAATGTATTAATTGCATTCTCTGTTTATATGCATATACAAGTCTCTGTTACTCTAAGTCAGGGAGAGACATCCTAGTACATGGTCATGTCTCAAGGCTGAGTGCAGCTGAAAGAGGCATTTTGTTATGTTTTCATTAAATGTTTTTTTCAGAGCAGAAGAGTTCTGTAAGCTTTCATTAAGGGCTTTATTTGAAATAACCCAGATTCAAGGAGATATTTTATACAACAATCAGGCATTTGGGCCTAATGTGATTTAAGAGCTTTGTGAAAGTAGGGCAGGACTGCACATTCTTTCCGTCTTCTTACATAAAGAAAGCCTTTCTTTCTGAGACAAAGCCAGAAAGAATGTCATTTTAGAAAGAAAAACACAGATTCTTCTGATTGATCTCTAGTGTTTTGACATTTTTTTGGTCCCTATGGTACATGTTCCTTAGCATCCATTTTACTGTGACTGAAAATAACCAGAGTTCTTTAAAAACAAAACAAAACAAAACAGCTTTTGATTAAAACCTCCCATCCATTATCTTGTATAAGACCAAAAAACAAACAAACCAAACTAAAACAACAAAAAACATTAGCTGTTAAGGAATAGAAATTGAAACCCTAAAAGGACATTACATTTTAAATATTTGCAGTTATGAAACACCTCTCAAGTGCATCAGGAAAAAAAAATCCTAAAAGGAATGAAATAGGAGAGCTGGTATGATTAGTGTTAGTTGCTCAGTCATGTCCGACTCTTTGCAACCTCATGAACCATAGCCCACCAGGCTCCTCTGTCCATGGGATTCTCCAGGCAAAAATACTGGATGGGCTGCCATTTCCTTCTCCAGTGTTCTTTACTCAGTGGAAAAGACCCTGATGCTGGGAAAGATTCAAGGCAGGAGGAGAAGGGGACGACAGAGGATAAGATGGTTGGATGGTATCCCGGACTCGATGGACATGAGTTTGAGCAAGCTCCAGGAGTTGGTGATGGACAGGGAAGCCTGGTGTACTGCAGTCCATGGGGTCACAAAGAGTTGGCACGACTGAGCAACTGAACTGAACTGAATGTTCTTTTCTAGAGATGCATTAAGTTTAAGAAGACAGGCATTGTTTAGACCTCCCATCTAAACTTCTCCTGACCTTTGATCTAAAACCAGGAAGATTACCCACTTAGGAGAAGTGGGTATATTTTCTATTTACAGAAAAATCTTAACATCATCATGTAATGATTTTAGAAAATACAATCAGATAATAGCATAATGTTAGGGACACTAGAAGCTCCTATGAGAAAAACAGTTTTGTTGGTAAGAGTGAAACTGCCATCCCATTGTAGAATAATCTCCAGTTTCTCACAGGAGTGGATGGTGATCAGGCAGTCAGGTAACCTCTGCAAAAACCTGAGAAAACTGCCTAAATGACAGTTGATTATGAGAGTCATATGCTTACACTGGCCCACGAGGTTATTTATATCATTTTGCCTTCTTTGTGCTTAGATTAATTCTGCCACTATTAACACACAGGAATTTTTATCCTCCTGTCAGTTTCAACTGATTCCCCACTTTATTTAACTAATGTTCCATTCTATAAAACCATTTCTCATTCGGTTTTTGCAATAAGCACTTTGTCTCCCTTGTCCTTAACTGGCATGCTAAGCAAAATAATATCCAATAATTCTACCTCAACTTTGTATTCTCAACCTACTTGTACTGTATGTATATATATTTTCTGCTCCAATTCCCCTTTTTATCAGTCTTACCTTGCTTTGCCCCAAAATACTTGCTTGAACTTCATCACCTAATTCACAATATTGTGCAAAATTCACAATCAATATTGTGATTCAGTTACACATATATACATATTTTCAGATTATTTTCCATTATAGGTTATTATAAGATATTGGATATAGTTCCCTATGTTGTATAGTAAATCCCTTTTGTTTATCTATTTTATATAATAGTGTGTATATGTTAATCCCAACCTCTTAATTTTTTCCTCTCCCACTTGCCTTTCCCCTTTGGTAACCATAAATTGTTTTCTGTGTCTGATTTTATTTCTGTTCTGTATATAGGTTCATTTGTATTATTTTTTAGATTACACATTTAAGTGATATCATATGATATTTGTCCTTGTCTGAATTACTTCACTTAGTATAATAATTTCTAGGTCCTCACTTAAGCAAAAAAGAGGGAGAGAAAAGCCCTTGTCATAAGGGCCTGGGGGTAGTTCACAGAGTCAGAGGAAAAAGTTTTAGGGGTGCTGATGGTACAGAAAGAAGACTTCCCTAACAGAGTCAGGTGGAGTTTGCTCCATACATAGGTTCTTAGAAAAGTCAAGGTGAAGACTGAGCCTCAAAGGATGAACATATGTTTTCCAAGATAAAGCCATTTGAGAAGGGGAGATCATAAAAGTAAACAGCATGAGCAAATGTAAGCAATTTTGGTATTACAAGATATAAAAATGGTATGCGTACATGCTAAGTCACTTCAGTCGTGTCTGACTCTTTGCAACGCCTTGGACTGTAGCCCACCAATCTCCTCTGTCCATGGGATTCTCCAGGCAAGGATATTGGAGTGGATTGCTGTGCACTACTCCAAGGGATCTTCCTGACCAAGGGATTGAACCTGCCTCTCTTATGTTTCCTGCATTGGCAGGAAGGTTCTTTACCACTCGTGCTACATGGGAAGCCCAAATACAGTATCAGTTCAGTTGCTCAGTTGTGTCTGACTCTTTGCAATCCCATGAATCGCAGCATGCTAGGCCTCCCTGTCCATCACCAACTCCCAGAGTTTACTCAAACTCATGTCCATCAAGTCAGTGATGCCATCCAGCTGTCACATCCTCTGTTGTCCCCTTCTCCTCCTGTCCCCAATCCCTCCCAGCATTAGGGTCTTTTCCAATGAGTCAACTGTTCTCATGAGGTGGCCAAAGTACTGGAGTTTCAGCTTTAGCATCAGTCTTTCCAATGAACACCAGGACTGATCTCCTTTAGAATGGACTGGTTGGATCTCCTTGCAGTCCAAGGGACTCTCAAGAGTTTTCTCCAACACCACAGTTCAAAAGCATCAATTCTTCATATAACAGGATGTAAATATAAAGGATGTAATATATCCAATCAAGCAGTAGGACATGCCAGGAGATAAACTGGAGAAGTCGAAGGAGGGACTCGTTGTATTATTATTTTGTTGTATTATTAATAGACTCTTTCTAGAGTCAGGTAGCTCTGTGGTAAAGAATCTACTGGCCAATGCAGGAAACACAGGTTTGATCCTTCCTTGGTTTGGGAAGATCCCCTGGTGGGGTACAGTTCATAGAGTTGAAAAGAGTTGGACACAACTGAGCACATATGAGCAATGAGAGTCAGGTAGCCAATAGGGGTCCACAGAAACGTTTACACTGGAGAGTGAAAAAGCCACATTAGTGCTATCAAAGGTGATTTTGAAGATGATGATACTGCAGGTGAAGAGAACAGTTAGGAGACTAGAAACTTCTCTGGGTGAGATGTGATGAAAACCTAAAATTGGGCAGTCACTGGAATGGAAAAGAAGGAAGACATTTTAAAAACACTTAAGAGGTAAAATCTTCAAGAATTTGGCAATTGCCCAAATAAGGAAATGAGACAGCAACTGGAAGAATAAAGTGACCAAATTTAAAATATAAAATATAGGAAGCACAATAAAGGACAGAAATGGTATGGACCTAACAGAAGCAGAAGATATTAATAAGAGGTGGCAACAATACACAGAAGAACTGTACAAGAAAGATCTTCACGACCCAGATAAGCACGATGGTGTGATCACTCACCTAGAGCCAGACATCCTGGAATGTGAAGTCAAGTGGGCCTTACAAACCATCACTACCAACAAAGCTAGTAGAGGTGATGGAATTCCAGCTGAATTATTCAAATCCTAAAAGATGATGCTGTGAAAGTGCTGCATTCAATATGCCAGCAAATTTGGAAAAGTCAACAGTGGCCAGAGGACTGGATAATGTCAGTTTTCATTCCAATCCCAAAGAAAAGCAATGCCAAAAAATGTTCAAACTACTGCACAGTTGCATTCATCTCACATGCTTGCAAAGTAATGCTCAAAATTCTCCAAGCCAGGCTTCAACAGTATGTGAACTATGAAATTCCAGATGTTCAAGCTGGTTTTAGAAAAGCCAGAGGAACCAGAGATCAAATTGCCAACATCTGTTGGATCACTGAAGAAGCAAGAGAGTTCCAGAAAAACATCTATTTCTGCTTTATTGACTATGCCAAAGCCTTTTACTATGTGGATCACAACAAACTGTGGAAAATTCTGAAAGAGATGGGAATACCAGACCACCTGACCTGCCTCCTGAGAAATCTGTATGTAGGTCAGGAAGAAACAGTTAGAACTGGACATGGAACAACAGACTGGTTCCAACTGGGAAAGGAGTACGTCAAGGCTGTTTATTGTCACTTCACTTATTTAACTTCTATGCAGGGTACATCATGCAAAATTCCAGGCTGGATAAAGCATAAGCTGGAATCAAGATTGCTGGGAGAAATATCACTAACTTCAGATATGCAGATGATACCACCCTTATGGCAGAAAGTGAAGAAGAACTAAAGAGCTGCTTGATAAAACTGAAAGAGGAGAGTGAAAAAGCTAACTTAAAACTCAGCATTCAGAAAACTGAGATCATGGCATCCAGTCCCATCAATTCATGGCAAATATATGGGGAAACAGTGGAAATAATGTCAGACTTTATTTTGGGGGCTCCAAAATCACTGCAGATGGTGACTGCAGCCATGAAATTAAAAGACGCTTACTCCTTGGAAGGAAATTTATGACCAACCTAGATAGCATATTCAAAAGCAGAGACATTACTTTGCCAACAAAGGTTCGTCTAGTCAAGGCTATGGTTTTTCCAGTGGTCATGTATGGATGTCAGAGTTGGATTGTGAAGAAAGCTGAGTGCTAAAGAATTGATGCTTTTGAACTGTGGTGTTGGAGAAGACTCTTGAGAGTCCCTTGGACTGCAAGGAGATCCAACCAGTCCATTCTGAAGGAGATCAGCCCTGGGATTTCTTTGGAGGGAATGATGCTGAAGCTGAAACTCTAATACTTTGGCCACCTCATGCAAACAGTTGACTCACTGGAAAAGACCCTGATGCTGGGAGGGATTGGGGGCAGGAGGAGACGGTGACGACTTTGGATGAGATGGCTGGATGGCATCATCGACTCCATGGACATGAGTTTGAGTAAACTCCGGGAGTTGGTGATGGACAGGGAGGCCTGGCGTGTTGCAATTCATGGGGTCGCAAAGAGTCAGATACGACTGAGCGACCGAACTGAACTGAACTGAAAATCACTGCAGATGGTGACTGATGCCATTGCTCTTTGGAAGAAAAAATATGACCAACCTAGATAGCATATTAAAAAACAGAGACGTTACTTTGCCAACTAATGTCCATGCAGTCAAAGCTATGGTTTTTCCAGTAGTCACATATAGATGTTAGAATTGGACTAAAGAGTGCTGAAGAATTGCTTTTGAACTGTGGTGTTGGGGAAGGCTTTTGAGATTCCCTTGGACTGCAAGGAGATCCAACCAGTTGATCCTAAAGGAAATCAATCATGAATATTCTTTGGAAGGACTGATGCTGAAGCTGAAACTCCAATACCTGGCCACCTCATGTGAAGAACTGACTCACTTGAAAAGATCCTGATCCTGGGAAAGATTGAAGGCGGGAGGAGAAGGGGACGATAGAGGATAAGATGGTTGGATGGCATCACTGACTCAATGGACATGAGTTTAAGTACACTCAGGGAGTTGGTAATGACAGGGAGGCCTGGCGTTCTGCAGTCCATGGGGTCGCAAAGAGTCAGACACGACTGAGCGACTGAACTGAACTGATAATTACTTTCCTCCTTAGTGTATGTCCTGTACACACTCTCACATACTCATCAGGATGCAGAAGGATCTGATTCATCAAGCTTTCCACATTTGGAACAAGAGACCAACGTCACTATATATAGACAAAGTTAAATGAGTAAAATTTGTGTTCTCCCTCATTCAAACTCCATTTTACTCTTTAATTCATCTTTAAAATGTACTCTGAAGTGCTTACCAGATGGCCCTTTAAAGCATAACCAATTTCTTTCTTTAAAATTCTGTGGAACATAGGTTTGCATTTTATTATTTCCCTTCATCACTTTTTACACTGACCTCTGTTAATACTTTTTCAACTTCTTCATTTTAAATCATAATTATGTTTAACTACTGATCACTTACAGTGATCATCACTACATTACATTCAGCTACAGTGATGTAGCTGTAAGATCCTAGTGCCCAAAGATGTTTTATTCGCACTTTGATTTTGAATCATTTTTTGAACAAAACCATCCATTCCTATTTGTCTTTTTAGAGAGGTCTCAGAGTTGTCTATCCCCCTTTTTTCCCACTGCTGACTTTGTATTCTAGTCCTTTCTTACTTGTACCACTGAATTGCCTCCTAACTGGTCCCCTGACTGCAGGCATGATCCCTTGTAATCCATCCTTCAGAACAGCAAATCTGATCATGGAATTTTCCTTTGCTTCCAGTTGCCTGTCTACAGCCTAGAGTCTAAATCCCTCCTGACAGTGTCTGACACTTGTCAAATTATGTGAGCTGTGATTACCTTTCAAGCCTTGTCTCTCCAACACAGAGCTCTGTTATAGTCACACAGAAGTGCCCACAGAGTCACCAAAAATTCAATTTTCTCACGTTACAGAGGTTTGAACAGCAAGTTCCCTCTTATTAAAAACCTCGCTAGCCCTTCTCCCATTAGATTACTCATTACTTTTATTTCAAGAAGAATCTAAAAAAAAAGTAGTTCCTGCCAGGGAGGCTTTCCTCATCCAACCTAAAGCAGAGTGAGAATACTGACACTTATCTACCTCTGTCACAACTCAGCCCAGTTGTACATGAATATATCTGTCTGCTGCAGGCACTGGTTGTTTCTAGCGGAGACTCAGCACTAACCATCTTCTGTCGAGTCAATGGGGCTTTGTGAAAAAAGCACAACCAATAAAAATGAGGAGTTACTATACTTTCAAGTAGATAATCTAGTTTTTAATTGAAGCAATATCATTTCTTTGGTTCCAGGGTAGAAAACTCCTTAAAAACTTGTCCATCAACATACAGGGCTAACATTACTTTTTAAGACATTTGGGTATAGCAGGTATATTAAAAGAATCTTAAGTTTTAAGACTCTCTTAAGTTTTAAGATTATTTTGTATAAATATCAACTTCAATTTCACAAGTGTATTACTAGGTTTGATTTATCCTTCAGTCTCTCAGAGTTTTAATGTCTTGACTCAAAAATGTTTATTTTGTAGGCATTTTGTATAAGTTTCTGTGCTAGACCTTGGGAATATCATAAATATTATTAATTTTAGAGGGTTATTATAAAAATTGGCCACCAGATTTTTAAAGATCCCAGCAAAACCTTTAACAAATAAATGTCAGTTGTAATGTTGCTGTGGTTATAAATGTTAAGGAGAATGTGCTGGGGTTTTGGAGGATAAGTCATCAAGTGGAATGGATATATATATATAAAATTCAATAGCAAAGATGTCATAATAAAATGTGTAAGGTGAAGCCATGTTACTTTGTTACTGTCATTTAGTATTTCATACACCAATGACAGTTGTCTGGGCTTTAGAGAGCAATGCAAATTACAGAAATCACAATGGTATATTATTTAGTGGATAAGAAAGTATCTGCTTTTGATGATAACAGTTGAAAATTTCATTTGCTTGATACAAGAAAATACTCAAATGCAGAAGATGACTTGGGTAGATAGTAAAGCATTTTTTTAAAATAAAAGATTTAAACAGGCAAATGGCTTCTTTCCTACAATTGTACTATTTTAAAGAAAATAATAGAATACATTGATGTTTTTAGAAACTAACAGTCAAACAGTAAAGAAGCAGTGTGCACTTTCCTCAGAATATATTATCTCATGTCTGTGTTATTTTTTTATCTTTAAAATTGGTTTATTTAGGGAAAGTGCCACTTGGTTGAGCAAGGGCTACTTATGTGATATGTCAGTCTTTTTTTTGGTCAGTTCTACTATTTGTTTTTTACTCAAATATAGGTGTTTTTTTGTTTTTTTTTTTCTATAGAAAGTTACATAAATTTCCAAATGACTCTCTGGATCAAATAAATCAGAATGTTTCAATTAGAGAAAGTAACGAATAATCTAAATGGTGGAAAAATGAATTATTATCAATGAATTTTGCGTTTTCCAAAACTCTGAAATTTTCTTTTTGCTGGCTAAATGAATAAAATACTAAAACTACTTGGTAGTTTGAATTCTGCAGCATTTTTGTCTACAGAGATTTTGTACTTTATTGGTATCAGTTAAAGTTAGGTGTCTTAAACGTAAAAAGCTTGCTGTATATAGCATTAGTGCTATGAGAATATATTTAGTGAGTATGTAAAATAGAGTACTTAGTTGTAGTAACTATTACTAAAAGCTTTCAAGAGAATGGATATTCATTACTATTTAGGTTAATAGTAGGAAGTTACTATTACTCATAACTTTTAGCAGAATGGATATTCATTACTATTCAGGGTAGTTTGTGCTAGGTTGCTTTAGTCATGTCTGAGTCTTTGCATTCCCAAAGACTGTAGCCCACTCCATGGACTCTAGCCCATCCCATGGACTGTAGCCCACCAGGCTCATCTGTCGATGGGATTTTGCAGTCAAGAATACTTGAGTGGGCTGCCATTTCCTTCTCCAGGTGATTTTCCCAACCCAGTGATTGAACCCTTATCTCTTATATCTCCTGTATTGGCATTCGGGGTCTTTACCACTAGTGCCTGGAAAGCTCTAATAGAAGGAAGTTATTTGGGGATTCCCTGGTGGTACAGACAGTAAAAAAATCTGTCTGCAATGCAGGAGACTTGGGTTGGATCCCTGGGGTCACAAAGAGTCAGACATGACTGAGCAACTAACACTTCAAATCACTTTGGGAAGTTATTTATTGTAAACAATGCCATTTTTTCCCTCATACTTATTAATATGGTTTGATCACTATCCCTAATTTTTATTTCCTCATATATCAAGAGATTGAATCATTTTACATAATTTTATGACTTCTTCATAAAAAAAATCAATTCTCCCATGGCCCAACTCTTTTTACTTTGACCCAACTTTTCATTTCCCCTAACCCTTAATAACCCAGGAGAAGAAAATGGCAACCCACTCCAGTATTCTTACCTGGAGAATATCATGGACAGAGAAAGCCTGGCAGGCTACAGTCCATGGAATGGCAAAGAGTCAGACATGAGCACTAACACAGCCCTTAATAAAGTTACAGAGAAGAATCTACTGTCAACTCTTTATATCTGTCTCTTTGGTTCTTTTACATTCTTATTTCTCAAAGTAATTTTGTGTTGCCTTTAAAATTTATTTATATTTAAATTTTGATATGTCAAGATTTAGTCTTCCCTCATCCTTCCAATATATTTATGTCACAATCATGGTAGAACTAATATTTGGCATGCACAGTAATGTGACTTATATTGCTCACTTCTGAGACCAGTGATTATTTCATGGAGTTCTTAAAGAATTTTTTTCCCTAAAATTATTAATTACTTTGTTTTACAATTTGCTTAGCTTTCTATGTGCCTATTCCTAAGTGTTCCCAAAATTTCCACGCGTATTAACCCCTCTGAAGGCCATTTTTCACTTAGCTAGATACTAACTCCTGTCAATTCCTTTCTTCCCCTTCCACACTAACACCTCACTCATCATCCACCTATAGTTAGAACTCTCAGTATTTGACCAGCTTTTTCCACGTATTCTCTCTGCCCACTGCATAACTACTGTCTTTAGAGTCTCCATTTCATCAATGATATCCCCACCATTCTTTTCTCTACCCTTCTTGTCTCTTGGTTCCCAAGTTGTGTGTGTGTGTGCACGTGGGGTGGTCAGCATATGCGTGAGTGTGGTTTATTCTCTATGTTGGTGGAACATATCTCCAAGTAACTTCCAGACAGGTAGCATGGAGACCTGAGAACTAGCCATCCCAAACTGATTTTATTCAACCCTTACACTTAATGGGTAGTTTGTGGATAGAATTTTAGTTTATATTCTCTTCTGCTTGGAATTTCAAGGGCATTATCCATGACTCTCTTTTATTTTAAGTGTCTATTATTGCTGTTGAGACACTGTATGAATTCTTATCCTTCTTCCTTTGTATGTAATATATTTTAACTATGTAAAATACATAGTTATGTATTTTAATATATTATGTAATATATTTTAAACAACTATAAACTAGTTGTTAATAGAAACATTTGGAATCTTCTTTATATTTCTTGCTGTCTTGAGTACAGTAACTTTGTGGAAATTTTTAAAATCAGATAGAACAAGATTTAAAGTTGCTTTATAAGCTGCATAATGCCTATAATGTAATTGATATTAATTTTAGTTAACTGTCCATAATCAGCAACAATATTGATTATTTTCCTTTCCAATAATTGCAGTTTTATAAATTTAAAATATTATTCATGCAAAAGTGCTCCAACCATTAATATTACAAAAGGATGGAAAGTACAATGGGCAAAAGTCAGGAGATACTAGATTATATATCAGTAGATTTTAACCTTTGCCATTTAATTAGTTGACGCTCGATGAATGGTTTCATTGTTCTGGGTCTCTGTTTCTATAACTTTAAAGTGGAAATCATTATTCTATATTTACATCCCCTACTGTTTCATGAAAATGAATCAGAAAATGCATTCATGTTTTAAAGGCATTTAGAACAATGTAAAACTATGTATCTGTAGTATTTATATGTCTTTTTTGTTAATTTTCCACATCTATGCTAAGAGAATATTCTTGGTTTATATTCATTCAGTACCCTTTACTATGTTTTAAAGTCCTTATTTTGATTCAAATGCCTCTCTCATAAATAAATCAGAGCACTAACTCCCAATGCAAGTATTTCAGGGACTTCTAGGCAATGAAGACATTTCCAGAAAATATTAAAAACTGCCATTACAGATATTAATTTCAGAAAGTCTAAAATGTTCTGGGCTTACATTTAGCAATTGCCAATTCTTTAATTTGTGCTTATGGCTAGGAAATGGTCAAGATATTTTAAAGAAATTTAATTCATTTCTAGTGGTCAGTTAATAACCTCCAGTGATGAATCTGTTTCAGGGAAAGACCCTGAATTATTTTTTATTTCAATAATAGACTGTTTTTAGAATATGCTTTCTATGTTAAATTCCCAGTGAGTAATCGAGGACTAGAAACCATTACCACTGATTTTTAAACTCAGGTGATTTAGGAAAGCATAATAAGGTCTAGGAAAGCCATCCTTCATGGAGAGGAGGCATTACTATACAAGCGATCACGTGAGAATTATTCTGGGAAGAAAAATGGTTTGAAACACTGTAATAAACGTAATCTTTTCAAAACAAACTGGAAAATGTAGGACCCCGAAAACATCTTTTCTGTTGGAATGCCAAAGGGAAAAAAAGAGAAGCCATTTTAGAAAACATGAGTTTAAAAGTCTTGGGAAAAAGCAGACCAGGAGTAATCACTTACAGGATACAGGAGATGATAGGGAGCACTGCAGGCAGACTCTTTACCAGCTGAGCTACCAGAGAAGCCCCAGGGACAATGACAGCTAGCATATACTGAGTATAAGCCAGTCACAGTACCAAGTACCTTAACTATTTCCATCAATCCTTGCAACACACACTCATGGTAGATACTATTTTTACTCTTACTTTTGTAGACTAGGAACCAGAGACTTGGAAAATTTGAGTAATTTGTCTAATACTATACATATAAAAATAGTTATGTTCACATTAACATTTAAAAATATATACCATGTCCATGAGTAAGAAAGTATTATATGTAAAGATGTCAATTTCCTCAAAACAGTATTTGAATTATAGTATAATTTCAACAAATATTCATGTGGAACTTTCTTTGCTTCTCAACAAAGAGTTTTTTTTTTTTAATTGAAAAATGGCTAAAAGCAGTCTAATTTAGAAAAACCAAAAATAAAACAAGAATAACAACGAGACAGGCACTGACAGATACAAATAGAATGAAAGGTCAACAAAAGGTTCCATTAAGTCCATTACCAGACATAAATATTCTTGAAAACTCTGAATATGATTGTTATGGTATTTTATACTAGCTAAGAAAGGAAAGCTTATTACCTTATCACCTTATTACATGGATAAAAAATTTTACTTAATTCAATATTACCTTTCACACCACAAAAGAGCTAGGAGAAAACAGAAAGAATTATGTACCTAGTATCCTCCATGTGGAAAAAGAATATTCAAGCAAATGATTAAAGAAGAAATAAATAAAATTATACATTTGATCTCACATAGTTTGGAATATAAGTTTAGGAATAAAAGTCAGGGATTTAAATTGCCATATTAAAAGGCTTGGACACACCTTTTGTTCACATTTATGTTATGTTATTGAAGAGCAGAGACATTACTTTGTCAACAAAGGTTCGTCTAGTCAAGGCTATGGTTTTTCCTGTGGTCATGTATGGATGTGAGAGTTGGACTGTGAAGAAGGCTGAGTGCTGCAGAATTGATGCTTTTGAACTGTGGTGTTGGAGAAGACTCTTGAGAGTCCCTTGGACTGCAAGGAGATCCAACCAGTCCATTCTGAAGGAGATCAGCCCTGGGATTTCTTTGGAAGGAATGATGCTAAAGCTGAAACTCCAGTAATTTGGCCACCTCATGCGAAGAGTTGACTCATTGGAAAAGACTCTGATGCTGGGAGGGATTGAGGGCAGGAGGAGAAGGGGACAACAGAGGATGAGATGGCTGGATGGCATCACTGACTTGACGGACGTGAGTCTGAGTGAACTCCGGGAGTTGGTGATGGACAGGGAGGCCTGGTGTGCTGCAATTCATGGGGTCACAAAGAGTCGGATACGACTGAGCGACTGAACTGAACTGATGTTACTCATACCCATGGATAGAACAACCAGGGATTGTGCTACAATCTAAGCTTCATCCCCAGTGCTTACCCTAGTGCCATTAACAACAGTATTTGCTGAGGGACTCTTTGGATGTCCTAGTAACATCTGCTACTCTGTTCTAGTTGGGGGTCTTTCAGAATGATTTTGTATTTTTGTCTCTGCAAGCTAATTTTTAAACAACCCAGTTGGACAAGGAAATGAAATTAAATGAAAATTTTACATAGAGCACTTGTATATTCTAATCTACAAACCCCTAGAGGGATAACTATCATTTACTCCATTTTCTTTTTCCTATTAGAGAAAATATTTGGAGAAAATAATTAAACAAAACAAAACAAAACACTTTTTTGAATGTGTTTATGAAAACAAGACAATGGTCAGGAACTCATTTCTGTTCTACACTTGCTTCATGGACTTTGCAAAATGTGTTCATACACCTAAGAAGGACTCATATTAATCACTGTTACAGTTACATGTAAAAGAGATACCTGTATAAAAGAGATGAGATACCAGTTAAAATGAGATTTGCATTATTTCTATATAAACCCTTATGCTTAATAAAACTTCCAATATTAAATCAAGTCTTGATCTCTTTCCTAAACCCCTGCCCTTCCCCCACCACCACATCCTTAGGTTGACATCCTTAGGTGATGTGCTTTATATACTCAATTATTTGAAAATACTTGTGAGTAGAATTTAGTATATTACTAAAATAGTAGAGGTTTATTTGTGCTGGCCCATTGAAAATGAAAACTGAGTGATCAAATTCAGGCTTTCAAAGATACTTAAGAGAATAAGTAATTTATTAGGGTTATTTGTTCTTTAAATGCATGCAGCCAGGCAAATGAAGCCTCATACAGAGTTGAGATCCTAACGCCTCCTGCTAAAGCTTGTAACATCTGGTTTAGGAGAATAAATGGGTCATGTCAGTCATTATATGTAATGTACATGGATACCCACCAGCAAAGAATAACACAATTAGAAATTTAAGAAATGTGGCAAAGGGCCAAATTGTCTCTTTTGAGTGTATTGTAAGTTTTCAAGGTAAACTGGGGAAACACCAGTACAATTGGAAAGTCGAATTGATTTGATCTAAATCTTTAAAGTAGTCTTGCATAAGCTCTCCCAAGAAGTGCATATTTTATCTTGAGGAGTATCACTCTTTTTGATCGGATCTAAATGGCTTTGTCTTATATCCACTTCTAATTTAATAATAGCTACAATTTAAAGAATATTAGTCATGTGCCATACATGGTGCTTATTTGCTCTTTCCATTGTGCACTTACTTAAACTATGGGCATTCAATCATTCATTAGCAGAAACAGTTCACAAAAATTACTATTTTCCACTACAACTTAGATCAGAATTTCAGAACCTTTGATTGATCTTACATTCTGACACTGAATTAATCTCATTCTAGGATTAAAATTTATGAGTCAGTGTTGTACAGAAGATGAAACATTACTAGAAAAAATGACTAAGAGGAAAACAGATTTAAAAAAAATCAGAACTCATAACAAGTTGACTTGCTCAATAAGTAGTACTTAGAAATCAACATTAATATTAAAACAAAAACATACAAACACACAAATCTGTGTAGCATACAGATTCAACCAAAATCCAGGATAGTAAATTTTAACTTACCTTCAGTGTCTGCTAGTCCTATGCCTACTCCTGTCTGTTTTATAGGCTCTTGCCCATTCTGTCCCATCTTTCCTCTGTTTAGAAAGGAAATAAAAGTTTATATACTTAAATTATGATCTTAAATGCAAATGTGAAGTCTAAGTTTGAAAAAATAGAATGTGACATTATATATTCAGACCTGCAACAAATTACTTGAATGGCAAATATAAACATAATAAATGGATTCCCATCATGTTAATTTTAAAGTGGATATTTGTTCATTATTCCTATTTAGGCTAAACATTATACCTCAAAAGTCAGTGTTCTATTCATGGATTCATTTATCAAAGATCAGACTATCATGAAATCTTCTAATTTTGTTTTGGAATGGGGATTTTTTTTTTTTCCTTACCATTTTTAACTCAAGAAGGAGGGTTTTTTAGATCTACACTTTATTATGATGAGTTGTATAGATCTTTTGGTGAGAAGGGAAATTTTGAATTGAATAACTTAAAATAATATTGAAATAATATGGATGTTTATTTCTTTCAGATCCTTCCTGAGTGTAGCTTATTGGCTTTTGAGGTCATCCTGCTTGGTCTCTACTTCTGGCTCTACTACTTTATGCTGTCATTTAAGGTAAATCTACTTTATTTTGTGAAGACTATTTCTTCTTTTGTAATTTAAGGATAGTAACATGAGTTACCCTTTGGTTATGAGAAAATCACGTGGAAAATATATATATCAGCTTAGCACAGTGACTGAAACAGCATAATATTCAATATATATAAAGTGCTGATAGGTAGTTACATTCATAATGGCTTTAGAACTCAGCCAATGGCTGCAAACCATTTTTAGTTTTGGCCTTCAACTTCTTGGAAGGTCAAACAGATGAAAAACTCAGGAGACTTTGAGCCCTGTGAGTTCAGAATATTGATAATGTAACTGCCAAAAGACTATAGGCACTTCTTATTCCTTCAGAGAAAAAGTTACATGGCATACAAAAGATTCTGAAATTGCCCTTACATGTAGTTATATAAGATGTTCTAAAAAGACGGACTAAAAAGGTTTAAGTGTTTTAAAAAAAGGTGCTTGATCAAAGAAATGTCTTGATATTATACTTTCCAGACAATAATTCTAACACAGCAGTATTTACTAACAATTCATTTTTATTCTCACAAAAATATTTAATTTGCCCAACCAGCAAAAATGTAACCATACTTATTTCTTAAGAATCCAATTTTATCTTACTTGAAAATTGCTCTAAAGATCCTCTTATCATTTTACTGAAGTGGTTCTGTACATAATGAAAGAGGAACTGATGTAAATTCAACAATTATTTTACCTTGAAAGCCATTATATTGTTCCAATATAACAATGCTAGGTCAAAGTTTTAAGGACACATTTTTATTAATTGATATTGTGAAGGATAAAGTTAGAAATGTTAGAAATTATATATATATATCTATATATATCTGCATCTGAATATGGACAAAAGTCTTGATTAAGCAATGTATGAAACTTCAGCTTGTGTAATTACTTCAGTGAGATCACAACAAAGAGTTGATAAGTTAAAAAAATTAACTTTGCTGTATCTGCTACTATTACCCAGGGAGAAAGTCTAATAGTAGCAATCTTACCTTTAGCAGTACCCTATATTAGTAGAGCTAGCCAAAACACAACCTGTTATTGAGCCATACTCAGTTGAAAGTGAGAAACATTTTAGCAGTGCTAATCTAGTAGATCAGAGTGCTAAAAAATTACTATTCTATTCTATGCCAGACTTTAACAAAATAAGTATAATTTTTAGTAATTGTAACAAAAATTTTTTGGGTAATTTTTTATTTGGCCTTGAGGTTTAGATTTAATATTTTAATGATGCTATTCAGCTGCAGTACTTACTTTTATTGAAAACTGATTTTAAGATTTGGTATTTAGTCAAAATATATATTAGGTGCATTTCTAAGATTATACAGAAAACTTGCAGCACTGCGAAAGCTAAATGAAGTACAAAGGAAATATAACTGTTGGTCATATAAAGGTTGCAATTGTTTTGAATTCCCAATAAATAACCTTCAGTTCGGAACATTCTGACTGCACAAATGATAATGTTTATTTGTTAAACAATCACCAAGTAGTTATTGAACATTTACGCTAGCCCAAGCAATAATTGTGTTAGATACAAAGGGAGATAAAAGAACCACCAAATACTGATTCTTATATATCTCCTGTAATGCTTTAGAAAAAAGAACTTTCTTTGTGTTCATATGGCAAAACAATAGCTTCCTAGGCACTTTTAAAAGCTTTTGATTTACAAAAGAAACAGGAAAATGGGGAAAAAAAATTGAAATGTGGTCTGTAAGTAAAAAAACAATCCACTTTAGACATCCAGATATTGAGGAAATAATGTACTTTATGCTCTGAAGTTATAATTTTGTCATCAGTGTTAAATTATGTATCTTGAAAGGTACAGATAAATTGGAAGTCATGTGTGGTGCAAAACCTTTACTGACATATGATATTCACAGCTTGGAGACAGGAATGCAATGACTTTACGGAAATTCTTTTCTGTTAAATTGGATCATCCATGTGTGGACCTACGAGATGGTACCCCTTTTAGAAATCATTGCCAATAAAAATGAACTGATTAAATACAAATAAGTCCATTGAATCCACAATCTACATCTTAAAAAAGTAGATGGATAGATAATCCAATACTGAGTCAAGTAGGAAAAACATATCCTGAAAATCACAAAATAAACATATTTTTCCACTGTACAAATCTATTTTACCCTATTATTTTGCTTTTATAAACTTGAGCCGTCATCTAAATATTAGAGCTCTTCTGGGGATCAAAAGGAAAGGTTTGAAAAAACCTTGACATTAAAACAAAGAGAAGTAAAAAGATTTCACTCAACAGAGAAAATTTAATAAGGGCCCAGGCCAGTGGTTCACAAACTCACTCTGTAAAGGGCCAGATAATGAAGGATTTGAATGGTCTCTGCTGCAATCACACAATTCTGCCCCTTGAGCACAGACAATATTAGGTAACACATAAGCAAGCTGGTGGGGCCATATTCCAATGAAAATTAACATATGGACACAAATTTCAAATTCACACAATTATCATGTATCACAAAACGCTATTCTTCTGGGCTTTTGGGAAACATTTAAAAATGCAAAAGCCATTTTTAGTTCTTCCCAGACCTTACAAAACCAGGCAGTGGGCTAGATTCACCCTGGCCTAGATCCTGGAGCTGTGGCCCAATGGCATTTTTGAAAACTTAACTAGTTATTGGAGAAAGTCAGGGAGTTTAGATTTTGATATTGGAAGAGAGATAACATATTTATCTTGGATTTATCTTGGATACTACTAAATTTTGCCACCAATATGACTAAAACCATTCTAACACATTCTAAATACAATCTGCTCTAGTTTTGCATTTTATTTGCAATATGATTTTCTCGAGGCTTAACATTTTATAAATGAACTTTATTCCAAGAGTATCTATTTGGGGACCTATATACAGCTTATTACTTGTTCTAGAAAATATGGTTCCACTTCAAAATATTCCATTTTAATGGTAGGAGAATTTATAGTTGAAAAGTTATTAGTAGTCCAATGTGTTTTCTATTTCAAATATATGAGCTCTTTATATATATTTAAATGTCTCCTGATTCAAAATAAATTAATCTATACATTATATGATTAAAGCATCCACATACTACTGCTGCTGAACTTCCTCCAGCATCAGTTCAGTCCAGTTCAGTCGCTCAGTCATGTCCGACTCTTTGCGACCCCATGGACATCTAAATTATTATTTTAGCAGTGTTTTCTATTAAATATTGAATGTACTGATTAAGTAGTCCTAGTAGTGACCAGCATTCATCCTAAGAATTCACTAAATTAATCCAATCTTTCCTGAATAGTCTATTTTTCTGTTGGCGCAAAGAGTGGAAGTGCTTCAGAGACACTGACTCAAACTTGGATAATTATCTAGTTATTTCCTTTTCATTGGTAAGAAAAGCTTACTCATGATGCTGTTAACTTTGTAGTGGAATAAAAAGAGAGCCACTTACATCCTTGGAATAGGAAATAGATTAGTCTCCCCTGCAGTGCTGCTGCTTCCTTCACTGTCCACGCTATACCCACTGCCAAAGCTGCTGCCCGAGGAGCCAGTGGACACGGAGCTTTCTGCAGGCCGGTGATTGGTGGGCTTGGCTGCATGGTGTGGGAAGAGTCAACGCCACAGTCAATCAATGAAAAGCCAACTGATCTCCAAATGCAACTTAAACGTTTTTCTTCATTTACATGATAAAGAAACAGCTCTGGCAAAAACTCTGCATTTCTTAACCTGCCTTTCATTCTCTTTTCTTTAACCAATAACTTTCAGTGGCAACACTAAAAACCCTTGATTGTTTTTGTTGGACAAAAAAGAAAAACAAAATCACTTCTAGGGATAAACCATCAGATTTTTAGACTGAGTTAAATATTATTATTATTTGTTGTGATTTATTTGTACTGTATTACAATAATAATATGGCAAGCAAATAAGAATTGTGGCTATTTCATAGAGAAAAGACTTTAGGAAGACTTGGGTAGATAGAAGTGATAGAATACATGAAAATTGCTTCAATACTTTCCATATTAATAACCAATAATTAAGAAGTCAAGGTGCAAAATAGAATAGATCATTTCAGGAAATGATTAAAAATTCTGGACTTGTTTGTATGTAGCTCTACCAACTGCCTCCAGCAGGTTTTAAAATTTGAAGATATTTATTTCCCCTTAGTCATGTCCTAGTTTATGAGTGGGAGTTGTTTTAAATAACCCATGAGTTTGATTTTTGAACATAAGAATGCATATTCCCATAGAAGAATTATGAATCTGTATTATAAATTATGCAATAAGTGAATGGTAATGTTAGCAGAGTTCTAGATTAGAGATTTGGGAGGAAATTTTGATGCCAAAGAAATGAAGAGTAACAAAGAGTTTCCTCTTTTTTGTGGGGGTTGGGGAGATGCTCTAGGCAGATTTTTGAAACTATCGTTTTTCTTCTGCTGTGTGGTCAGAGTTTAAGGAGTGTGAGCTTTGATCTCACAGAATATGGTTTTGAATTCCCAATCCTGCTGAAGTAACTCTAGAAAGTCAGTTTCCTCATTTGAAAATAATGGAGTCAATAAAGCCTCCCTCATAAGATGATGGTAATCAGGAGGGAGATAAAGCTGGAATACAGTAACCCACACTTTGTACGGTGATTTTCTTTGCTATACCCGTCAGACCTCTTCTTCAGGGCTTTATCATCAATGGCTGTTTCCCAGTCTTTGAGAGTATCTGCTGCTACTGCTGCTAAGTCGCTTCAGTCATGTCCGACTCTGTGCGACCCCATGGACTGCAGCCTACCAGGCTCCTCCGCCCATGGAATTTTCCAGGCAAGAGTACTGGAGTGGGTTGCCATTGCCTTCTCCTGTAACTGCATAGTGATACACCAATTCAACTTACTGCTATGGGGGAAAAACACCGTTTAAAAGAGACATGAAGACAAAGCACAAACCCGACTAAGGGGACACATGCTGTGGACCATAGCACTGCTATGACCAGAGCAAGTGGGAGTATCTGGTCCCTGACAATGAATTCACCTTGATTCTCTTCTAATTTTAGATGTACTTTAAGCTGCAAAACTATTTAGATTCTCTCTCCTCCATAAATACTCTTCTACTGTTTAGTCAGGAGTTTCTTAAGCAGTTGGATTGGATCCACACCACTTGGTAGAATTGATAATCTTTTAATGATTTTATATTATCAACATTTTTCTTAAAGAAATGTACAAAAGCACAGCGGCAATCTGGCGGGGCTTTAAGCAGTATACCCCGCCAAAAAACAGAAAACATAGATGCTGTGAAGGAAATCATTTGAGGGCAGGAAACTCTATCAGATTAGCTAGGATCAAGTCTTTCAAAGGTTTTAAGTTTTTTTCCCACTTCTTCCTTTCCATTTCTGAACAACCAGTTTCTCTAAAGCCACCAGAAATGTTCATACCATCTATTTTAGTGATAGTAGGATTCTTTTTCCAGAATAGAGAAGGAAAAAATATTTGATAATTAGTCAGTTGAATGGCAGGTGTGTATTAAATTGGGAATAGCTAGTTAGAAAAGTTCCTGAATGCTGTTAAGTAACCAGCCACCAGTGAATTAAGAGTAACACATAGGACTAGATTTCCAGGAAAAGAATACTAATCATAATGTTTGCTTAATATTCTCTTTGACTTATGTAGAAGAAATCTAACTAATGTGTTAAAGACTTTTTAAAAAGATAAAGTTATAAAATGCAAGGGTAATATGACATAAAATTATGAACACAATAAAATAGATTAAACTGTATAATAAACTGCATAGTGAATCAGACAAGTCAATGGATTATAAACAAGGAAAAGCTATCACACTTTTTGATTGTCAATAGATAATTTAACTAACTAGATTGTTAATATTTTTAGTATGATACTGAATGTAAGAAAGTGATTTCATCAACTGGAAAATCTCAATATATTATTTTCAAAGACAAACCTTAATTATTAGACATTATTTTTAAAATAAATTTACTAATTTAAAACTTTTTTTTTTAATCCCTGAGCAATCTCACAAATCTCACAATACATCAAAATACCTAATGATGACTTATTATTTACATTTCAAAATATCTAATCTTTTCTCTGGCAAACTTTGATTTTTACCTGATGCAGTTTCTAGCTCTAGTCCTCTTCTGGGATATTTGAGAAATGTGAACAGAATGTAAAACAATATAATCACAGGAAAGGGAAAAGGCTAGAAATAAATTTAAGGAAACAGTTTTTTCATATTGCCTAGGCAAATGGAAATTTCATGTGGAAAACCTATTAAAGTATTGCCAATATTTTAAGTGCAAACCAGTAAGATTTAAACAAAGAAAACTAAATATAGGGAACATATACAAATTTCAGAATAAGTCTAAGTCCACCTTTGTAAAATGAAATTACATGTAAAGTTAAATCTAAAAAAATTTTGGGTATTTAGGTGAATAACTCAAATGAATCTATATGTTTGGCATTATTTAATAAAACATCTGTGCATGACTGTATTTTTTTCTTAACCTGATATGTAGAGATAGCTTGACATTTAGTTTCTGAAAATGAATTCGATTATAATGCAGAATATATCTTCCTTGTACAGGGCTATATCTATATTGCATAAAAAGAGGTTAAAAATATAGAAATGCAGTTTTGATAAGCTGGTGCTAAGAGTCCAAATATTTTAATAGTTCCTTTTCAGTTACTTGAAACAACACATCTATTTACTAATTTTCTTTAATTGAATCAGTTCCCACATAAGAAACCATCAATTACATTAAACTGAACTAAATCTGTATTTCTGCAAACCTCCAACAGTAAGTCCTAAAAGCAATGAATAAAGTGCTTTAAGGACTTTCTATTAGAGACCAGATTATAATTTCAAGATATCTCATGATTTCAGTGAAATTCTTTAGTTTTCATTATCAAATCTGTTTCATTTACTTTATCGTCTGTTGTTTTCCACACGTACCTCCCATGACTTTCCTTTGTATACTCTTCATTGAAGCCCATTCAGACCAATCACTTTGAATCTCTATGATTTGGTTTTTCTTCTCCTGAGCTCTAGCCAAGTCTCTTTCCAATTTTGTTATACCTTCCTCTGACCCTGTCATTTTCTCTATCTAAATGATACTCATCTAGAAAGGCTCAGTTCAGATAGAACCTGTTTCATACATTTCCCTCATCTTTATAATCAGAAGTGAACTCTCCTATATCTAGACTCTCACAGCACATACTTTGTATACCTTTAACAGCAATAATCACTTTCTATATTTAATTGTAGTTGTTAGATTCATGTGGTTATTGGAAGCAGAACCTACCTATGTTTGTTCCATGGTAGCCTTCTTAAAAGCTTAATCCTGGAACTATGCTGAAGCAATATTTAATAAATTGATAGTAAAAATTATAATAATGATAATTATATTAATAATTCTTTCCTTTAACCAAACAACTTAAAATATCTGAGTGATATAGAAGATTTCTCACTTTTTAAAAATCTAGTTCTGTGTTGATACAAATCAAAAATATCAGAAACACCACAGTATATATATGTGTGTGTATATATATTTACCCCATATTCTTTGTCAATGAAACTTTGGGTAATCTATTTTTTTTTTTTGGTTAACTTTTAAAATCAGAGATTCAACTTTAATCTGTCAAACTGTATAGAAAAATGTGATCACTTGATCAGATGTTTTGTCATCCCAAATACCCCCAAACTGGTTTGATTAAAAGAAATATTTAATGATAACACATGAAACATTGGAGAGCATAGCCTTGTGAATTCATAACAGACCATGAATATTATATATATACACACACATATATATACATACATATATATATTTCTAAACTGGAGTGAAAGAATAATACATATGGTAACATTCCATGGGAGGTACTAGAGGGTGACCTTAAGATGACTGCAACTCTTGGTGTACAGACAGGAGGTAAGCTCTGGTTTATATTTCAGTATAATGTCTCTCTACATTTCTTGTAGAAAATAATACTTGAAAACAGTAAAACTAAATATGATTTTTCATACTTTTATGATTTCAAAATTAACAATTAAAAAAATCTCTTCTTCATTCTTCCAACTCTTTAACAGAATTTCAGAAATCATATATTATGCATCTGTGTATTACATATGAAAATATTTATTTTACATTCAATTTGAGACTTTTTTAATAAGAAAAATGTTTTTGGAGCCATTTTCTTAATGAATTACATTTTGGGAGGCCTATTTTCTTTTTGAATTTTTACTTGTATTTGCAAAAGCCAACTAGTAAAAAGAGTGTATCAAATAAGTATCTGATGGTATAAGTCTACTTCTAGGGAGGGGGTTTCTATATACACTGCTGCTGCTGCTAAGTCTAGAAGAATAAATACTAGCATGTTGAATCATTTTGGGACTCATTTATTGAGGGGGGCATTTCAGGTAAATTAATTTTATCTTCTGTGAGGCAATGCAATCTGTTTTGAATTATTCTCTGACCTCTTCACTGTCTGTGGCTGCTAGGTGGTCAGACATCATTCTGTTTGATTGCTCCTCTGTGGCTAACCTTTATTAAATAGGGTAGTGTCTCTTTGACTGCCCATGTGTCTTCAATTAGCTTGCTCTGTTGATTTGCCCCTCTACTATATATACATCTTTTAAAAAATGCAGAACTATCACTGTACCTACCACATGATGGCAGCACCGTGTTCAAAGTGTCAGATCAAAATTGTGGGTGACTTTATAATTGCACAATCATGGACTCTAAAGTTAACTAGTTCCAGAACCATCATCTTGTTGATAGAAAAACTAAGACCCTCCCCTTTTTTTTTTTTAAAGTTTAAAGTTTAAGTGATTTTTTCCAGGTCACACATTCATTAATGAAAGAGAATCAAGACTAATTAAAATTAATGAAAGTGCTCATCCAGTTTTCTATAATACTGAATTTCTCAAATTAAGGGTTGTCTATTATAGAATTCAGTGCGTGGAATGTATGAAGCCTGTGCTATTCTTTCATTGATTTTAAATCCCTGGTCTAGCTCAAAGGTGTTTCTAAATACTTTAGGAGTAATTTATTATGTAGGTAAGCCTATAATTTCCTATTATATATATTATTATTATATTCCTATATGCAGTATATTATCTTCATAGATACAGTGTATAGGGCTTTAGGATCAATTGTTTGGAATTAAGATAAATCAATCAATAATTCTTTTATTTCAATAGTATAATGATGGAACTGAAATAACTGCCTATTGCTGAAATTATATACTTATAGCATGCATTTTCTTTGTTGTTCTTTAGCTAGTATTATATTTACATTAGTGACCTTTTCTACTTTATCTCCTTCATCTTTCACTCTATTTATCTATCTATTATTATTGTTCCTTTTTGTTATTTTTACCAAAGAGATCTTGCAGCTTTATCACATTTGCTGATTGGATTTGGATGGAGACCAAATGTCAGATTTTAATTTCCACTGTTACCAGCATTAGTGGTAGGTTTTCCCTTGAATTATGTCCAGTAACATCTTTAGGTTTTACTACCATCCAGGAGTATTAATTTAAGAAGAGATATTGTATCTTATAAGGACTTAGAAATGTAATATGCTTTTTTCCTGCTTACCTTCAATATATTCATTATCCAATTAGGGAAAATTTAAAAGAAGACACTAGAAAAATGGCATAGGTGGCTTCAATACAATTATCTGTATTTGTAACCTCCAAACTGTAATTCTTTACATTTGTTACCTTCAAATTATAAGTTTTCACAAATAAAAGCATTTAAAATAGACACCTCTAATTTCTATATTGGTCATTTGTAAACTCTTGGATAAGGGCAGTGGAAGGATGTCACTGCAATATTTTCTAAACGAAAAATTATTGGTGATTTTATTACTTCTCTCTCAGGGTTGCTGAAGATAAAATTAACACTAACACTGGGTTTGGTCCTTCAGAAATATATATGTATGCATATATCAGAAAGTTATAACAAGCTTATAAAAATCAAAATACGTCCCTTAAAATATTCCGTATTATTCACATAGTAGCTTCTTTCAGACAGGGAGATGATGTGAATCCTCTGTTCTTTCTTCAGAAAGATACTAAAGCTTTTAATCCTGCTTGCACTCTTCCCTCTCCATATGGTCCATATTGTTCCTGTATTTATGCTATAATGTTGCCTTTTAGTGTGCCTTACTTTCTAAAGGTGTTTTTGGTTAAGAACATGTTTTGGAAGAAACTACTTAAAGTTTAAATGTGGATCAAAATTTCAGATTAAGTAATGGATAAATGTTTGATTAAAACATCATTAAAGTTAATTCATCTTATCTTAAATAAGTTTATAATTCCAGCTATGTCCAAACAAAATTAACACAGAATTTATCAAGGACCAAGTTTTTGTGCTAAAAAATGCTAACACAATTAAGATCTTTACCCTTAAATAACACAATACAAATCTTTAAAAGATTCGTAGCAAGGAGAATCATATATGAAAGAAAAAATATTCAAGGGCATCAATTTTTCAAGGGCAACTCTATTTTACAATATTCTCTTTTGAAACTTAAATATCCTCTCTCTTGCAGTTTGCTTGCAAAAGTAATTACATAGTGACTTTTGAAAAATGTTCTTCATAATCCTGAAACTGATCACTAAGATCATGAATACTTGGATAACAAGGATGTTATTCTTAAATAGAATCCAAATATTTTGATTTATATAAAAATCCTGCCCAAAGGAGACATTTCCAGTACAAACAAATAGAAATTAATAATAGCATACTGATTTATATGGCTAATGCTACAATAAACCCTCAGCATTATTTTTCACGATCATTCAAATGTAGTCAATGGCCATAAAGAGGGATCTGGACAACTATCTGATAAATACATGTCCAGTCCCATGGAATCTAAAGTCTTTAATTAATTCCATTAATATTCCTACCTTCTCCAAATAGATTGTTTTCTCTCCTCCTATAGTTGGTTGTGTGTTAAGTTGCTTCATTCACGCCTGACTTTTTGTGACCCTGTGGACTATAGACTGCCAGGCTCCTCTGTCCATGGGATTCTCCAGGCAAAAATACTGGAGTGGGTTGCCATTTCCTCCTCCAGGGGATCTTCCTGACCCAGGGATCGAACCTGTGTCTCTTACTTCTCCTGCATTGGCAGGTGGGTTCTTTACCACTAGTTCCACCTGGGAAGCCAGTAAACTGTAAAGATCATGAGAGAGAACCAGACCAGAACAAAACAATATTCTATTTCCAGATATTTGTTTCTACAAATACTATTGTCTGGTTACATATAAACTTAAATTGACTAACTGCATTGTTCTTCAATTTCAGTTTAAGATAGAGAAAACTCATGCTTTTGTCATTCTTAAAATTCTCCCATATATCTTTAATTGGTTATTCAATAAATATTACTCCAATGGGAGATTCATGGGACAGTGATTTTTATCTATTGTGTTCACTAAAAATCACTAACACTTTGAAGATTTTCTGAAACATGCTATTAATTAAAAAAAAAAGTGTGTATGAGTGAAAATAAATGATGAGCAAGGAATCTGAGTTACCCAGATAATATTTTCTATAAATGATAAATATATATTTCAGAATTCCCTTTTTAGATTTAATTATTTAAAAAAAAAAACTGAATTATATCCTTAAGGGTTAAGGATTAGGTAAGGGTTAGGAAACTCAAGTTTTACTTAAATTTGAATCAAAGTGATTATCTTCAATGTTTCTATTGTTATTTAATGCCCCAAATTAATTTTCAATGTGTAGAACTACTGATATAGATGATACAATAGAAGATAAAAGAAACTACTTATAAATCATTTTTTTCCAATGTTTATCAAAATAAGGACACAAAATAAAATGTATTTACCTTTACAATACTCTGACTCGTAGTCTAGAAACAACTTGATTAAAGGTGATAGGCAACTTATCAAACTTCAAAATTATATGGGCATATATAATCATAATTTAATCTAAATCATGCCCAATAAATTAATTAAGATAAAATAAAAAATAGTCAATCTTAAATTATAAATTAACATTAATGAGCAAGGAAAGTAAGGGTTCTGAAATGCACTATAAGAGATATAAGGCATAGAAAACTTAGAGACAAATATGATAATAATATCTTGTGAGAAACTTCTAATTATCCTACTTTCTTGACCATTGGAAAAATTAGGATTATGCCCATGTATAGAGCAGTGGCTCTTAAACATTTTGGTCTCAAGATCACTTTTACATTCTTAAACATTACTGAATTTCTCAAAGAACTCTGTTTTATGTGAGTTATATCTATCAATATTTATCATATTCAAAATTAAGAAAAGTTTAACATAAACAGTTGAGAAATACATTTTCCATTAGCCATCAACACATTGATATTGTGCCTTGTCATGGAAATGTAGGAAAAGTTCATGCATATTACAAAAAGAATGAGAGTGAAAAAGGCAAGTAACATCTTAATAGTCTTAAGAATTTTTTGATCTTGTAGAGTCCTGAAAAGATCTCTGGAATATCTAGTGATCAATGGACACACTGAGAATTACTGGTCTAGATCTATAGTGATGCAAATGAAGTATGAACTGTGAAAATGAAAGAAACAAAGCAGTTAGCACAAGCCTTCTTCAACAATCATCTTAAACCAGTATACCCATGACAATCATTCTATGCTGACTTTTAATTTTACTTTCTATACTAAAAAACATCAAGTTGTATCACCTTATTTGAAAAGATTTATTATTATTGATATTTTCATCCTTTTAATTTCTCTAAACTTTTGCAGAATTTATTCACCCAGAACTTCACAGCTTTAGAGGAATAAGGTCTGAGTTAAATACTATATCTGTCATAAAAATGTGCTTGTCTCTTCTAGTTCTTTTTTTTTTTAAAAAAAAAAACATCTACTTTATGTTACACAGAAACCCAGAGTAAATAATGAAATTTGGCAGGCATAAAATAATGCAAATTCTTCCCCAGATGGATTTCCTCTACATAAAGTCTCTTCAGTTTTCTTGTACATTAATAGTTGGATGGAGCCAAAGTAGCTATTTAAGAAATGTCAGTAGCAATGACAATGCTTCACAACAAAAGTATAGAAAGAATATATAAATTGCTACACAGAAAGAAATTTGACTTGTTCAGTATTAAAAAATACACTTTCTCTCCCTCTTTAGATTCCAAGCTCATTTCACATAGTCAGATATGACCTGTCTGTGTAACTGAATAACTTTGCTGTATACCAGAAACTAACAGAACATTGTAAATTAATTATACTTCAAAATTTTTTAAATAAAAATAAAAGCTATAAGAACTCTGAAAAAAAAATTACCTGTAAGAACTTTAAAAAATGCAGTTTTTAGTTTGAAATGTCTCAATGAGAAAAAGTTGATTTTGCTTCTGTGTTGAGAATAAAGCAAAATTTATTCTATTGTCTTTCTCATGTTTAAAAATAGACACCTACCTCCTAACTTTCATCAAACATTTTCTTCTTAAAAGTTTATCTGTTCTTGATTGATTTGTAATATTATTTTGATTTGTTTCTGTTCAAATTATCAACTAACTTATTTTTCAGTATTTTAAAACACATTGAGGTATAAAGCTATGGTTATATCTACATTATTCCTAATTATGCATGTAAAAACCTCAATACCCCAATCAAATATTGCTGATATGTTTTCATTTAATATCCAAAAGTGTTTATTTGGTACCTCAATAACTGAAATATATATTTACACATTCAACAAAGTAATAAAATAAAAAAGGCTACTTTTTACAGTCTGACTCATTATATGTAAAGATTCCTTCCCTCTATCCCATCCTCATTTCCCTCTCCTCCCCAAAGATTATCCTGCATAACAAGAATGGGTGGAATATCATGTTTTATATAATATACTCAGATGAAAAGTGGAAAAAAAATCAAGTATCAAGTAATTCATGGATAGATATCTGGAATTAGGCAACATTGGTAAGTAGCTACCTAGTGCCTTTGGCATTCCTCTGCCTCTCCCCTGGTTCCACGACGCCTCCTACCTACCCGGGTAATATGTTCCCAGCCCCAAGCTCAGATTGTACCCTCTGTTCAGGATCTCATACTGTGTTCCCATCAGCCTTCTCATGCTCCATGCTTCTCATTTCTTTCCTCCATCAGCATTTACTTGCCTGTCTCATTTCCTCAGGGTCCTGTTCTCTGCTGGTAATTTGATAAATTACCCTTTTTGAAAATAAATTTGCTCAAACCTAAAGTAAAATAATTTGCATTTAAAAAACTTAGGTTAACTTTGTTAAAAGACATGTCATAAATAGCATTTAAAGGACTTTGGCATGTTAAAAATTAGGCCTTTCTCTTCTTGAATCATATGTTAATAGTCCTGCTCAATCAAACAGGCCCATAGTTAGATCATGTGACAAAGGCACCACAATGCTGAAGCCAAGTTTGATACTTAGGCCAGTTGATCTTACTATTCATTCTGATGAAATGAACATGTAAGTCCTCGGTATGAACCAGTAATTCTTTACATGGATGTCTTGATGAACTCATGGCTGCTACCAGAAAAAAGCAAAAGTATGCAGTGATGACAGGTCAGTGAATTCACCTTTGGTAAGGAAGGTCCATCCACAAGAGGCAGCGTCATATGATAAGAGCTATATATTTACTGTCTGTGACTCTGCAAGTACAGCAGAGATACTTCTGGCAATAAATGTTAACAGAGTTTTGAAAATGCATAATCAATCATTCTAAGAAAATATGGAAAACTCTTAAAAAACACAAAGCTTTAGAACATTTTGATTTTCACAAACAACAACAAAAGAAAACCCTTGCCCCAAGAGAAATAGGCCGAAAAATTTGAAAGCTGAAATCTAATTTGATTCTCTTCGATTTCTATTGGCTACTTACTTGCTGTGTTCATATCAGTACAGTTTGTTTTCTTTTCACTTTATACTATCCCAAGTTTTATTTTTAAAGCTCTTCTCTTCTGCCTTTCTTTCTTATTTTTGCATAAACACAGTAAACTGAAGAATATAAAGTCTGTTTTTATTAACCTCTTGCATACATTCCAGATGATTTCACCTCCAAATGATCTCATTCTGATTTCTTTTCTGATCTTCACTTTCCTTTTGGACCCTTTCCTTTCCAGAAACACAGAATGCCAAATTCCTTCTGACCAAAAGTGACCATCTACTTCTGGCCAGAACAGAATGGACCACTGATCGGCTGCTGCCCTTGTAACCAACACTTCCCTCCACTCCCAGCGCCCACCCTGTTTCCCAACCCAGCCGCCCACTACCACTTGCCCAAGACAGCAGGTCTCAAAGAGAGGTGGCTTAGTCAGAGTTCACCATGGCAACAAGGAAAGGAAACTCTTCTTTGACAGGTACTGCAAAGGAGCCTTATGGAAAGTGGAGTTTCCAGCAGCGGTCTGTGGAAGTAGCTTCAGGCTTTTCTCCTGAATTCAGCCACAGCAAGGGACCCTCAATCATAGTTCCCTCACACAACTCAGTCAATGATTTCTCTTCTCAGCTAGCGTCTCCAAGCTGTCCCAGCAGTTCTTACTGCCCAAGGTGGAGAGATATTTCTACCCATCCTTTATCAGTGTTGCTAAACTTCAGGCTCACTTAAAAATCTCAGCATCAAACAAAAATAGCTCAGGAATTAAAAAATATCCCTACAATGTAATATATTCAATAGAAACTAAAGTTAATTTTCAAGGTTTTAAGAATTTTTGTTTTAGTTTTGGTATGGTTTTAAAAAACAACCTATTTTTAAAACTCTCTTCCCAGGTTGGTGTTACCTTCTAAAATGGCCAGGCCTGTATTCAACCAAACCAACTGGCTTGGAAAAAAAACATCTCCAGGGATTTCTAAATACAAACAGAGAGTTGTTTAGGTATCAGGATGAGCTGGCACAATCTGTCTAGTCCTTCCTTTCAGGTTTCCTAGCATGCAACTAAACCCCGGAGGGAGAGAAAAAGTTCCTTCTGGCTCACTCTGTAGTTCATACTTGACCCATATTTTATGCTACTTCAAGCGGAAATCTGCTGAGAAGCTCACAAAAAATATGTGAAAAGCTCTTTAGGGACAATTTCGCCACCCTTGATAGAAATGACTACAGATGTGCACACAGCCTCCTCTGCAGAGACTGCTTACTGCTGCACTCGGCTTGTGCAGTGAGAAGGTTTTATTTTCCTGGTTGGTGGCAGCTTAATTATCAGCCTTCAGAAAAGAGGATCAAGTAGGTAAGCAAGTCTAAATTGTATTCCGCCATCATTTCTAGCAACCTCTAATCACTGGTAAGGACTTGAGTGTAAATAGAAAATAAACAAATGACCATGGTTTTTAGTGAAATCAGGAGAGTGGATTTCAAAGGAGCCAATGTATTTAAAAAGCAAAAGCTTAGGCACAGTTATAAGACCAGGGTTAGATTGCCGATTCTGACAATTTCTAGCCAAGTGCTCTTTATCAGTTATGTCGTCCCCTGACTCTCCAACGGCTCACTCAGAAAACAGAAATGAGAATATCTGCAATGAATCCCTCATCTACTAGGCGTGATAAAATGAGAAAAATGGGTGATGAAGCACTTTTTATGTGAAGAACTACTGCAAATATATGAGAATATTCATTCGAGCATTATTCAAAGAAAGAGAAACACGTTTTGCTAAAAATTTTAAAACCCGTATCTAAAAAAAACCCTCAAAGTATCATATAGAAATACTTACATCAAGATAATTAAAAACGGAGTGAAATAAAGGAAGCATTTGACTACTGTGACATTTGTAATTATGAAATATTTGCAGTAAGAAAATGAAGTAAGAAATCAATTGATTTATTTATTTGATGAAGGCGAGAGGTGGAATTATAAGTACTCTTGGAAGGTACTAGTAAGGCTAACTAGAAACGGGAAATTGTCCTTTGGTGATAATCTATAAACTGGGTTGAATAAATGTATATTCAGAATCATCTTTTAATATTTAAGCTGTTTCCTTAATTCCCTAATTCAAGAAATATCATAGTTCATGTCCTTTGTACTGCCACATAAATCTTCCACTGCTTCTAAATATTGATTAGTTGGGAGAAAGGCATATAGAATTTTTAAGTTTTCTGAGAATATAAATAAATGCAAAAAGAAAAGTATGAGGCCTAATTTTACTTTTGTGGAAAGTACAGAATAATAAAATCAAGTGTTTTAAGGCTGGGAGGGACTTAAGGACAGATAATATTTTTTTTAAAACCTTTCTTTGATATATGTTTTTGAATTACAATTAAATTTAAATTTGAATTACAATGAAGATCATTTAATAATCATCCTGGTTTGATCCCTGTCACTGTCAGTGAGTGGCATTCTTTCTTGGGGAAAATCTTACAAATGTTGAGGTCAAGTTAGGAACTGATATTAACTTGCTTTCCTTCCTAACAGAGCCATGGAATCAAGTCCAGGTACCTGCCCAGAGCAAGGCTTATCAGATTTGTCTTCCTCTATCCAGAAAGCTGAGCAGATTGTGAAGTTATTCAGATGTGGGAGAAAGAAAGTGGAAGCATTGACTAGAATAGCCCAACCCCATCATTTATTTACATGTTTATGCAAGCTCTGGTATGTTTATTTGGTAACAATTCCCCATCTATCTTATAATGTTTCCAACATGAAACTTTGTCCTGCAACCCAATATGCTATCATTATAGCTCTCACTAGCAACGAAGCAGAAACTCTGAATTCTCTATTGCAAGGAATCAAATGAGAAAGCAAAAACTGACACACTCATTTTAAACTGTATCATATAACAATCGCTCAGAACCCAGCAGGTTATGAATGAAATAAATATACTTTATTTATTACACAGGCACTTGTATATTCACATGCCCAACACAACTGATACACTTGACAACTACGGAAACATGAATGGAAAATGTGTTTGTAGGATCAAGAGAGAACTGTTACCATGTAAAGGTGAATGAATTCATTAACATTTTTCCTTTACTTTCCTCTAGGAATTTCCAAAATTCACTGAATTTTTTTAAAAAGTTACACTTAAAATAATATTCAACAAAAGCTTATCTACATTCCAACTGGTATGCTAATTCAAATTGTGAGTGGTTTAAATTTTTATCACAATGCAACATATTTATAGTCATGCTTGAACAGATTAGGTTAGTAGCATGCATTCCATTCTGCAATATGAATACTGTTAATCTATTTCCCAACAAAAGTCAAAAGATGCTCAGTGCATAGAAAAATACAAATCACTATAATCAATATATTATGAAACTGATCTTGGGACTTACACGGTGATGATGAAGTCCTGAAATGCCATGCCCACAAAAGCACATTAAAAAGTGGATAAACATACTTCATCAGACAATTTCTAAAAATTAAAAGATGAGGGCCTTAAATTTGGGGGATGCTCTTGCTGTGTACTTTGAATAGCGCCTTTCTGCTCACCTCCTTCTGGCTTGACTGGTCCATCAGACATCACCTTCCTGAGGGCTAGCTGGCTTTGGTCTTGGTTGCCATTGGCTGGTGGAGGCAGATTATCAGACTGAGTTCTTTGAATGGGGAAGACTCCTGCTATGCTGTGTCTGTGCTGCTTCCTGGCATGATTAGACTGACCGCTTTTATGTGCTGCTGTGGTAGTGTGGGTGAAATGGAAACTCAGAGTATGTATCCTCAGATGGAACCAGCTTGAATGTCATTCATGCAAACATAAGTGATGTTTTGTTCTACTGAAATTAAGTTGTGTTTTCAAATGCCGAAATGACATCACATGCACAGCACTAAAGGGGTTAAAACTGGCTGTTTCTTTGGAAATGATGATTTTGGGAGATGGGGAGAACATTGATTTATCTCCATTGTTTGGCTGATGCCTCTTGGAAGTAACTGTGCCCCGGCATTTTCAAAGTCTCTGTACTTACTAAGTTCTTGTATCATTGTTATCAACTGAAATTACAGCCGTTAAGATGGGTGATTTGTTATGCTTTAGTTGATATCTTGACTTCAAAGGATTTCCAATGGTTAAAAAAAGAATAACCCTATAAATTTTCTGGAATCATAAACAAAGTGTGATCCAACTGAATGGGCCCAACTGTGCTCCTTAATGAAGCGATGACATAGTCTCATCACATATGCTTGTACATATATTAATACTATGTACTTTTGAGAATATAAGAAACATGATTTTCTTCATAGATTTTTTTTTCACAAGTCTAGAAAGTTTCTCACACAGAAATCTTCATCATTTCACATGCACAATTTATTAAACTTTTAAAGATTGATATGTCTTTTCCATTTCTCCTAGGTTCTAGAAGTTGACTGTTGGTCACATTACTCTTCTGTCTAAAATTGTTTAGTGTTTTTCAGAGGCGAGAATCTCATTGCTAGTCTGCTCCAAACAGTTGTGTGTATGTGCTTTTTTTTTTTTTTTTTTGATGTAATGCCTGGAAAGTTGGCAGTCACTTGTGCTTATAATTTCTGTATTCTAAAGGCTATTTACAGGCACACAAAAAGGACACACGACATGGCTTTGCCTGCAAACATCACAGACACAGCTCCCAAATACAATGAGCCAGGTTGGACGGATGGCAGAGACAAAGGAGAAACAGCCAGTTTTATTTTTGGTCTATGTAAACTAAAAAAAAAAAAAAAAAACTAAATAAGAAAGAGCATATTTATGTATTGATTCTGTCCTACACAGACAAAGGGACAGAGAACAGAGGGAGAAGGGAAAGCCAAAAACAAAGCAAACGGGGGAAGACAGCAGGAAAGAAAGGCAACAGATGAACATCAAGCTGCCATGCTGAGGAATTTATTTGCGTCTTTTACTTGGTTGAAGGCGGAGTTGTTGCACAGCGGCTTCGGCAGCGGCTATAGCAGCCCCTGCATCTTCCAGGTGGGTCTGAGTGACGCTGGTTTTGCTTTGACTGCGAGATGGTCCATGAGAGCGGAGATGGCCTTCGGATGAGGATTTCGAGCTACCGGGACTACTATGGGATTTCTCAATGGTGGGAACCTGCATGTCTGGTTACAAAAAGGTAAAACACGAGTTAAAGTTGCTCCAGCGTTCCTCTTGTCAAGCTTGGCTCACACAATTTGAAACCGTCTAAGATTGATGTTAATTCTGTTTGTTTTTTGGCTCATCTGTGCAACTGCTCACCATAGAGCAATGTGACTCAACATTTGGGAGACAGTTTTTGGGAAGAAAGACAAGAGGACGATAATCTTGGGAAGAGAGGTTTGAGAAGAGGAATGCGTTTGAAGTAGTCTCATGTAAATGAATATACTGACTTATAATTTTACCAAGGAACTCTGCTAATTCTAGCGGAGACCAGGGAAGAAGCAATAGGCTGACACTGCCGCAGGAGGAGTTTTAAGTAAAAAAGATAGTTAATTCCTCGAGGAAGGGCTGTGAGTCACTGGGACACTTGGAAGTGGAGATGGTATTATCATCATCTCAGGTGATTTTAAAGAATGTACATATAAGATCACACATTTACTATGGCAGCTATACAGAGAGAGAGGTCTTTATACTGATCATCTTTCAGAATGGCAATCAGGGCAGAGTTAATCTGGCTACATGGAATCCAGAAATGATAAATAAAATTCATAAGCAATCTATAGCATATATTGTAATCAGTGGTTTATCATATTAACTCAGTGGCCTTTGGACATAATCTCAGTTTTCCATCTTGTAGAACATTTGTATTTCTGACCCAAATTGCAAAAAAACACTTTTCAATTATGCTGTACTTCCTGAGAAGGGGCAAAAAAGGAAGGAATACTCAGATCCAATATAAAAATTTTTATTTAATATTTATAAATAGCTCAGCATATCCTGGAAAGATACTCCATGGTTATCTCATACAGGCAGTAAATCAGTTTATGATGAAGATTAATGCTGTGTTGTAGGATAACTGGTTACTGAACCTCCCAATGGAAAAGTTCATTCAAATGAGAAAACTGTGCATACTGCCAAACCCAGTGTATGATGCTGCAATTTAAAAAATAATAGTTAAAAAAATCATAGAATTCATTTGAATCCACTATTTAGGAAAGATTTAAGTAATTTTCAGCATACCAATTGTTTTGATGACCTAAGGAAAACATTTTTGATATAGTTAAAAAAGCAAAATGCAAAGTTGTATGTGTCCATATATTACATTTATAATGAATAAGAATGTATGTATGAAAAATAGGGATATAAGCAATTAGAAGAAATATGCAAAAATGATAATGATGATTACATCTAGTCAACGTACTGCTGAGGATTTTTATGTTTTCCTTATGAAATATCCCAATACATTTTATAGAATCATATTATCCTGGATCTTGAGAGCTGGAAAAGACCCAATAGCTCATATAATGCAACCTTCTTCATTTTACAGATTCAAAAACAGAGAACCAGAGTGGTGAAGATCACAAAGGCATCAACTTAATTATGGGCTGATCTGAGACTAACGTCCATTTCTCCAGATTCCATATCCATCACTTTTTGCATGATATCATATTAAATATTTCCTGGTAGAACCCAACCTTTCAAAAAATATTAAATATACAGACACTTATATTCAGAAAGATACTGAGAGAACAAATAGACAAAAGTTTTGCTACTTGAAATATTTCCTACCCTTGGATGGGTCAGGGAAGATACCATGGCTTCTGCTTTTGATGACAGATGGCTTTGGGGACTGCTGGCTGCTCTGACTGGAATGGGACTTGCCATGATCAATGCTTTCAGTCTGTTCTTTGAGCGGATACCACCTAGGCGTGTTATCAAGGTGAGATGTGCTAGATAAATCAATCAGTACCTGAAAAAAAATGCAGTAAGTGAATTAAATTTATGGATTAATCTATAATTCATTTGTTAATTTTTCCTGCATACTGAAATTTATTCAAGGACATAAGTCAAGGATATAGTATATCTTTTAGGATGATGAGATGAAATTTTTTTCATTTTTCAATTTTCCTCATTTTTCTTCATCCATGACATTGGGAACAATGTCTTGTGCATATTAAATGCTTTACAAATGTTTGGTTAAATTGAACTGTATTACATCTCTGACTATTAATTAAATTGTTTGGAAATGATGCAAAAAGAGAGATTACAAGTCAGTTTCTTTATGAAATAAAGTTTTCTTTTGTTGAATGGACATGTTCTAGTCCTAAACTTGGCTAGCAGTTTTCTGGAGATTGTTTAATTTTAGTTACCAGAGGGACAAAATGAAAAGAATGGTTAGTTTTCAATTATTAACTTATTCCATCTATTTTAAAATATATCAGTTCACATTTGGAACAGGGATATGACCAACAATTTATGAAAAGAAAGCACTGCGTCATGGTTTAATTGGCAACGTTTTCTTTTTCTTAGTGGTACATAAACAATGGTGCATTTTGCAGTAGTTGGCATCTTAAATTTGATCAATGTAAAAAAAATGAAAAACCAGCACAATGGATATATGCCTTAGGTTTATGTGAACAATAAACTATCAGGACTTCAGTAAATCAGCTTTTTGAAATAGGATCATAAATCAGATATAACAGTACATTCTAGAGTAGTCCTATCTAAAACCAAGATTAGTCCAAGTGGCTATTTCACATGGAGCCTGTAGGTGAAGTTCAAATGGGAAAGAAGTACAGATGTAGGAACCAAACACGACCTCGTGTCACTTAAGACTGTGCAACTGTTTTCTCCTGTTTCTATCAAAAGGATATCATATTTTCTAGGTATTATACATTTTTGGAGAGGATTTATTTTTTTAACAATAATTCATAACTTCTGCTTTAAGCAAAGATCACTAAACAAAAATACATATTTTTATTTTTAAAAAATTATAGATGAAAAAAAGTAACAAGATCTGACCATCCTGCCAGATTTCATAATTAGGTTACATTCCTTGTGATTTATAAAAAATTTGTATTTATTGTTTTCTTCTATTTCTAGCTTTGCTTCTTAAAATATTTTGAGGTTTTTCTGTGAGACACTTAAATAAGAATATAAAATGTCACATCAAGTCATTCATACATGCAATGAGGAACAGCAATTAAATAACCTCAAAATGCATTTGAAAAAATTCAGCTCATTTTATAATAAATTTATCCCATATCTTTAACATAGTCATTTGGATTCAAAACATGATTATATAACTTTCTATCAAACAATTAATATTTCACCTTGAAAACTAATTATAAAGTACATTAAGTGGTAAAGTGAAAATTATTTCTCCAAATATTCATCTATTCAAAGAGTCAGTTTGAAAATAAATTATATTCACCAAAGAATTTTATCCAGAAATAGTTATTTTACACATTTAAGAAATTTCCTTTCCATCAAGATTTAAATAAAGGCTTATAATGAAGCAAATGAAAAATAAAAGAAACCATAGGCTCACCTCACCAAGAAAGTCATTGGAAGAAAATCTATCATAATCCCAGACTGTCACCTCCAGTGTTTTCTTCTTGAGCTACAGTTCAAATCAAAGTGTTATTAACGTCATTCTCATCATAAATTTTCATTATACTCATATAACAGAGCCTTTTATTTTTATTCCTTGTACTCTATTTATGTAAAAATAGTTTTAATTTTATCTAAAACTGTATACTTACATTAAATATTATGTAAACTGTCAATCATTTTGCAGTCCAACCGAGTGTTTGATCATAAGGTACCTCACTGTTTTGCAAACAAAAGGGTGATTTTTACTTATTTCCTGTTATTCTACCCCCTCCCATTATTAAAAGTACAAAGCAGAATCTATATATACTCTTTAACACATGAAATTCATAGGTCATAAAAATGTCTAGGTTATTTAGATAAAGTATTTGGATTTTAGTTTTTTTGTCTCAGTAAATTGCCAAAACACATTAGTAGCATTATCTTATTTTTGCAGGTGAATTTAACTTATTTTCAACTCAAGAACCCAGATTATAATTGATATCCAGCTTCAATTTCACAGTCAAATTAGAAATCTTCCAGAGGATAAATTAGAAATCCCACTTTGAAAGACAACTCATTTGTAAATTGTTTCCATGGATGTCTTCTTTCTATTTTATTTGTATTTTCTTCTCTCTTAATTCATCCTTATAAACCATCAGTTATTTTCTGTAAATCATGCATAGTTATGAAGATTTTCACAAACATATTGATGTAGTTTTGCCTAGAGTCATTCTGTTTCTGGTGATAACCCTTTACATTACTTTTCTTCATGCTTTCTTTTGTACAATTCAGTTCCACAATGCCAGATCCTTATTAAGTCTCAATTTAGAGAAAAAAGATGATCCCCAAAATGTTGCCTGATGGGATAATTCATTTCAGTGTGTCCAATTCTTTTGTATCTCTATGCTGTTTGTAAATGTCATGATGTGCCTAGCTGGAAATATTTTCCCTCAAAATATAATAGAGCCCATTCTACTTAAATATTTCATTTTGAAATAATCAATGGAAAATGTTTTACCAATCTTATTTACCGTGTTTATTTTTTAGCTGTTTTGCCAAAATGTGCACATTTTCTTTCACCGTGTCTTTGAACTGCACCCAGTTCCTTTTATGGCTACATTTCTTATATGTACTTTACCTATTTTTTGTTGTTGTTGTTTATATAGAAAAATTGATATAAATCACAATCTTTCAATAATTTTATCATCACTGTTTTTATATTAGCCTAAATCTGTCATATAGAAAATAATAGCTGCATACCTGTTCCATGGAGATACTTTTATAAATCACTGTTTGATTCCACTCAGGATTAAGACTTTTCTGAACGTATTTAGTCCTTCTCTTGTACTCAGCACTGAATTTGAAGAAAAGAAAAAGTTATCTTGATTATTCACCTTGACTGATGACTTCATAGTCAACCTGAAGGGCATGCAGACTTTTAAAGGTACTTTGTTGTGAATTACTATATAATCATCTCATCATACTGATGTCTTAAACCATATTTTAAGTTGAATGCACAATAACAATTTTAAAATATCTTAGAATACTTTAGTTTTATTTTCCCTAAGGTAAATTTTTTTTAAAGAAAAGCTTTTTGGTGTTCTAACTGTAATATAATTTTAGAAATCTTAATCTCTCCTGAATGTGTGAGATAATTACATGAACTATACAGTAATGTCAGTATATTCTTATCCCATAAATAATAATTTGGTATTTAACTTTCCAATAGTTTTGCAACTGATCATTTCAGCAAAGCCAAATGGTTTTTCAATTTTTTTCCATAAAAAACTATAATAACTGTATTGACTGAGGAAAGGATGAAAAATGGCAGTTGCTATAGCTGAGATCTCATGAACATTTCTTATATTTATAGTATATTCTGACACTTTTAGTAAAACAGTAATATAGTTATGAAACAATCCTAATTAAATATAAATTCTTGGTTTCTGTCGATACCTTGTTATAAATGATAAACCAAATCAAAACTTTTCTTTATTCATTATAACTTGTGGCATTTGAGTTTGTCCTTGACTCTTCCATGCCCTCTGATCAACAGTTAGAAGCTTATATTTTACATGTTTAAGCATGAGTATTTTTAAAACTTATTTAATTAAGTTTGACAAAACATCTATACTGAGCATCAATCAATGGAGTTGGAATCACTGCTATTTGCTATGAGCCAATGGCACCCACACAGACCAAACCTTTCTCTAACATTCACTGGCTTTTCCCTAATTTTTAGCCTGGAAAACAAACCTATTATGTTGGTACAAATGTAATTATGGCTTTGGACTATGAATTCTAAAGAATTATCAGTAGGCTCAAATACATCTTTATTAATCAAAATAAGGAACCATTACAATCAACACACTTTTGCCACCGAGAAGTTTGTTTATTCCTGTAGCATAAAAATCCATGCTTTGGGATTTGATGAACTCTTGGAAAACATTTTCTGCCTCCAGCTGGTTGTGGAAGCATTTCCCCTCAAAAACTTGTCAAGATGCTTGAGAAGTGGTAGTCAGTTGGTGACAGGTCAGGTGAATATGGAGTATGAGGCAAAACTTTGTAGCTCAATTTGTTCAATTTTTGAAATGTTGGTTGTGCAACATGCTGTTGGGCATTGTGGCAGAGAATTGGGCCCTTTCTGTTGACCAGTGTCGGCTGCAGGCATTGCAGATTTTGGTGCATCTCATTGATTTGCTGAGCATACTTCTCAGATGTAATGGTTTCATTGGGGTTCTGAAAGGGGCAGTTGATCAGCAGCAGACCACCAAACAGTGACCATGACCTTTGATTGGTGCAAATTTGGCTTTGGGAAGTGTTTTAGAGCTTCTTCTTGGTCCAGTCACTAAGCTGGTCATTGACGATTGTCATGTACAATCCACTTTTTGTTGCACATCACAATCCAATTAAGAAATGGTCCATTGTGTGGAATAAGAGAAGAAGACATTTCTATTTATAATATATGTGCTCCTGAAATGAGTACAAGAGAAGATGACACTTCAAAATGGTGATTTTTTGATTTCTGGCCAGCTCATGAGGAACCCACTTATTAAGCTTTTTCATCTTTCCAATTTGCTTCAAATACTGAATGACCATAGAATGGTTGACCCTGAGTTCTTTGGCAACATCCTGTGTAGTAGTAAGAAGATCAGCTTTGATGATGCTCTCAGTTGGTTGATGTCAACTTCTGATGGCTGGCCACTATGCTCATCTTCAAGGCTCGTCTCCTTGCAAAACTTCTTGAACCACCACTGTACAATATGTTCACTAGCAGTTCCTGGGCCAAAAGCATTGTTGATTTCGTGAGTTGTCTTTGCTACTTTATGACCCATTTTGAACTCAAATAAGAAAATTGCTTGAATTTGCTTTTTGTCTAACATCATTTCAATGGTATAAAATGAATATAGACAGCAAGTAATAAGTCATTAGCAAAAAACATTAAGTGAGAAATGTGCATTAAAATGATGTATCAGATCAGATCAGATCAGATCAGTCTCTCAGTCGTCTCTGACTTTTTGCAACCCCATGAATCACAGCATGCCAGGCCTCCCTGTCCATCACCAACTCCCGGAGTTCACTCAGACTCACGTCCATCGAGTCAGTGATGCCATCCAGCCACCTCATCCTCTGTCGTCCCCTTCTCCTCCTGCCCCCAGTCCCTCCCAGCATCAGAGTCTTTTCCAATGAGTCAACTCTTCGCATGAGGTGGTAGAGTTTCAGCTTTAGCATCAGTCCTTCCAAAGAAATCCCAGGGCTGATTTCTTTCAGAATGGACTGGTTGGATCTTCTTGCAGTCCAAGGGACTCTCAAGAGTCTTCTCCAACACCACAGTTCAAAAGCATCAATTCTGCGGCACTCAGCCTTCTTCACAGTCCAACTCTCACATCCATACATGACCACAGGAAAAACCATAGCCTTGACTAGACGAAACTTTGTTGGCAAAGTAATGTCTCTGCTTTTCAATATGCTATCTAGGTTGGTTGTAACTTTCCTTCCAAGGAGTAAGCGTCTTTTAATTTCATGGCTGCAGTCAAATCTGTAGTGATTTTGGAGCCCAGAAAAATAAAGTCTGCCACTGTTTCCACTGTTTCCCCATCTATTTCCCATGAAGTGATGGGACTGGATGCCATGATCTTCGTTTTCTGAATGTTGAGCTTTAAGCCAACTCTTTCACTCTCCGTTTTCACGTTCATCAAGAGGCTTTTTAGTTCCTCTTCACTTTCTGCCATAAGGGTGGTGTGATCTGCATATCTGAGGTTATTGAGATTTCTCCCGGCAATCTTGATTCCAGCTTGTGTTTCTTCCAGTCCAGCGTTTCTCATAATGTACTCTGCATGTAAGTTAAATAAACAGGGTGACAATATACAGCCTTGACGTACTCCTTTTCCTATTTGGAACCAGTCTGTTGTTCCGTGTCCAGTTCTAACTGTTGCTTCCTGACCTGCATACAAATTTCTCAAGAGGCAGATCAGGCGGTCTGGTATTCCAATCTCTTGAAGAATTTCCCACAGTTTATTGTGATCCACACAGTCAAAGGCTTTGGCATAGTCAATAAAGCAGAAATAGATGCTTTTCTGGAACTCTCTTGTTTTTTTTCCCCATGATCCAGCAGATGTTGGCAATTTGATCTCTGGTTCCTTTGCCTTTTCTAAAACCAGCTTGAACATCAGGAAGTTCACGGTTCACATACTGCTGAAGCCTGGCTTGGAGAATTTTGAGCATTACTTTCCTAGTGTGTGAGAACAACCATATTTATTTAGAATGTATTCCAATATCAGATGGCAAATTTCAACAATGCAAAAACTGCAATTACTTTTGCACCAACATAATATTTGTCTGGGGTCCTTTCCTGTGCCTGGAATTCATAAATTGCCTTTCCCTGAAAGTAGTGGATCTTCATCCTGGATCTGCAGTTCTGTTCCCAGCAATGGACAACAGACTAACTCTTGTTATATTAATGGCCTCAAGCCTTGCTAAATTCTGGAATATCTACTATTGTTCCCCAGACACTAGTTTATTCATTCTAGAAAGAAATATTGAGAGTCAACTCCCATTTCACCACTCACTTTTAGAGATATGTCTTACAGCCAAAGCTCAACATTCAGAAAACTAAGATCATGGCATCTGGTCCCATTACTTCATGGCAAATAGATGGGGAAACAGTGGAAACAGTGGCTGACTTTATTTTTCTGGGCTCCAAAATCACCTCAGATGGTGACTGCAGCCATGAAATTAAAAGACACTTACTCCTTGGAAGGAAAGTTATGACCAACTTAGACAGCATAATAAAAAGCAGAGACATTACTTAGCCAACAAAGGTCTGTCTAGTCAAGGCTATGGTTTTTCCAGTGGTCATGTATGGATGTGAGAGTTGGACTATAAAGAAAGCCAAGCATTGAAGAATTGATGCTTTTGAATTGTGGTGTTGGAGAAGACTCTTGAGAGTCCCTTGGACTGCAAAGAGATCCGACCAGTCCATCCTAAAGGAGATCAATCCTGGGTGTTCATTGGAAGGACTGATGTTGAAGCTGAAACTCCAATAGTTTGGCCACCTGATGCAAAAAGCTGACTCATTTGTAAAGACCCTGATGCTGGGAAAGATTGAAGGCAGGAGGAGAAGCGGACAACAGAGGATGAGATGGTGGGATGGCATCATCGACTTGATGGACATGGGTTTGGGTGAACTCCAGGAGTTGGTGATGGACAGGGAGGCCTGGCGTGCTGTGGTTCATGAGGTCGCAAAGAGTCGGACATGACTGAGCGACTGAACTGAACTATAGCCAAATATCTTTTTTCTCCCTCTGGCTTTATTCTCTTTCTTATCGCATATACAAGGGCAATAATCTCCAACACTGATTGCCTGTTAGAATCACTCTGGGATCTGTGTTCCAACTGTGGGGGGTGGGGCAAACAGTATGCATCCACATCTCCCTTCCCTTTAACCCTTATCATAGTCTTATTTAATAGTCCTGGAGTGAGGCTTGAGCATCAGAATTTTTAAAATGACATGAGTAAATCTAATGTGTTGTCAAGATTGAGAACTGACTAGTTTATGTCTCCAAAGACTTCACATTTCAGCCACTGTGAACTGAATTCAATTTAAGAAATGAAGCAGTACTGTTCTCATTTTTAACCAACCTATTTGAATATACAAAAATAAGAACACGATGTGACAATTTTGTCATTCAGCATAAAGTGCAAAGAATTCTGGGGAAATGAATAGGCAATGATTCAAAGACACACCAACTTTCATAGACTGTGGACAGAAAGTATATATTTTTATGTATCAGTTCAGTTCAGTTCAGTCGCTCAGTCGTGTCTGACTCTGCGACCCCATGAATCGCAGGACGCCAGGCCTCCCTGTCCATCACCAACTCCCCGAGTTCACTCAGACTCACGTCCATCGAGTCAGTGATGCCATCCAGCCATCTCATCCTCTGTCGTCCCCTTCTCCTCCTGCCCCCAATCCCTCCCAGCATCAGAGTCTTTTCCAATGAGTCAACTCTTTGCATGAGGTGGCCAAAGCACTGGAGTTTCAGCTTTAGCATCATTCATTCCAATTTTTATGTATATGTTTTAGATAAATCTGTCTAGTGAAGTTTATATACTCAAGTATTCAGAAAGTTCCACTTTGACTTATTCCAATTTTACTCTAGAGAATTCTCCCACATGTACCTAAAGAATTGTTCAAGAACATTCATTGCAATATTTTTTCTAATAGTATGTGAATAAGATAGGAAATACAGGCATTATAATATATTCATTCAATGAAATTTAAGAAGTAGTTAAATGGAATGAAAATACCTTATATATCAACATGGATAAATATTTAAAAAAATCTTTAGCAAATACTTTTCAAAAGAAAGCCTAGAGTAGGTTATCAAGATATAAATTGAAATCACATGAAATAATACTATAAATTATTTACATCTACTTGTATATATGTATGACAAACATGTTAATATCATAAGACAGCATGGGATTTATAGATGTTACACTCTATTTAGTGGTTATCTCAGATAAACAGGGGAATGGTTTCAGAGGGCTTCAGGGGTAGCTATAATATACTTTTTATTAAAAAAAAACCTGAAGCCAATATAGCAAAATATCAAGACTTGATAAAACTGGATATCAAGAATATAAGTACTTGTGACAGTATTTTCTATAATATTCAGTAAATTTAAAATATTTTATAACAAAAATCAAAAATTATTTTAGCAAATTACATCCTTTTATATTTTATGATTTTGCTTTTTAAATTAAGGGTGATATAAGAAGAATGAGTATGATCACTTATCAGTTAATAGTCAACTTTGGTTGCTACTTTAGTATTCATGGCTAGTTCTCTAGTAGAATTTAAAAAAAGCACATTGTAGTATGAGTTTTAAAGTTTCTGTTTTGGACTTAATTATCATAATGTGAGATCATGGGAAAAAACATATTAGGGATAAGATTCATAATACAGTGAACAGTGGTAAAAATGTTATTTTTTTCAAATCCTGAAAAACTGAAAGCATATAATTTTAAAATAAGATTGAAGATGGAAATTAATGTCAAATGCAAACTCATGTATTTTTATTAAAATTCTAGATATGCCAATATATATTTAAACAGCCAAAACTATTGAAATGTCTTCAAAAGATATATTAGTCACTATTTTTCCTTTATTTATAAATATTAACAATTGTATTAACATTTCACATGTATATTTTAGTAATTCTTTCACTGATATCTAGCAAAATTACTGAATGCCAACTTTGTGTCAGGAACTATGCTCTATAAAAATGTACAACTGCAAAACTTTTAATTGTATTGACATACCATTATATCATGAGAAACACTTTGTAAAGTCAGCACATTAAAATAATAACAGCTAACGTTAATGAAAGGCTTTTTCACAGGCAGTCTAAGTGCTTTTCATGTGTTAAATTATTTAATCCTCAAAGCAACTCTGTGAGTCAGGTATTATTTATTATCTTATTTTATAGCTGATAAGAACTGAAGCTCAGAGGAATTAAGGCAAGCAGGTAAGGCTGCAGTTATTAATTCATAGGACAAGGTTTCAATAACAAGGAAACTGATTTCTTGCTCTTGAACATGGGCTATATGAACTCAGTTAATTAAGCCCATCATAAAATGTGACTAATCTATCAATTTTCTTAATTTTTCATTAGCTGAAGTGTCTAGTTTGTCTTATTTTAAAATCTAAAATTATACACCTCAAATTAAATATATATTTATACATATACAACATAAATTATTTACAGCATGTATATATATACACATACTGAAAATCAGGACAGTTTTAGAGTTGCTTAGGGAAATAATGAATGGTATGTTGTAAGACAGTGTTGTGGAACTAAGGATAATTAGTATAAATATTAACTTTTGTCCAGATACAATCAGATATAACCCCAATTAGTTGGGAAAAATTTAGATGTTTAATTTACTAGACAATATAAGTTCGACTCTCCAGTTTGTATCCTTTGCCTTTAGGGTTAATGAAGGTAAACACACCTTACTCCTGATCTTGCCTCTACCAGCCCAGGTTGACTAGTGTAAATGCAAATGAAATCCTTTGCAATCTTTTCACACTTGAATTTGCTGACGTGCAGAGAAGGCCACAAAGGTTTGCCTTCATTTACCCTTGTCTTATAGCTACCATGTACTGACTATTTTGGGCAAAATGCCAATGGACTATGTTCTGACTTTACACAATTGGAAACTCCACAGTTCTCAGCACCATATCAAAATCTGTGGATTTACAAGTTGAAGGTGGCCAGGTAAGCAGAATTCTTGAATGTGAGCAGAAATCCAGGTGGAGAAAAAAGTGGAGCTCATTTTTCTTTCCTACCTTGTCTAATAAACACACTACGGTCTCTAATGGGAAGGCTGAAATAATATTGTTTTAGGATAAGTAAGTCATATCTAATAATCAGAGACTTTTTTTAATAAGTGAAAATAAAAAGCCAATTAATCAAGATGGGACATGGTACTTATCAAAAAAGCTAAACCTTTGTTTCCTTTAAGTTTTGACTTATTTCTTTTTTCTTTGATTTTTATTGTATGGTCACTTTTTCATAAGTAGGTATGATTTTAAGGCTGACAGGAAATATACTTAAAATTCAATTATTTTCTCCTAAACCAGCAGAATAAAACAGTTCTCTGAGTTTCTCTTTAATTAAAAAAAATTGAGAAAGAAGAATGGAATATAATGGCTTATTTATATTTAACCCTCATAGAATTATATAAAATATTGAAGGTCTTCATTTATTTGCTTTCTCTTGATTGGAAAAATACATACATATTTCTTTATTGAAAAATATATAATGAGTCACATATATACATATATATACACATAAATATATACATATACATACATAAACACACACACACACATAAAGTGAAGTGAAAGTCACTCAGTCGTGTCTGACTCTTTACCCCATGGACTATACAGTCGATGAAATTCTCCAGGCCAGAATACTGGAGTGGGTACCCTTTCCCTTCTCCAGGGGATCTTCTCAACCCAGGGATTGAACCCAGGTCTCCCGCATTGCAGGCAGATTCTTTACCAGCTGAGCCACAGAGAAGACCAAGAATACTGGAGTCGATAGCCTACCCCTTTTCCAGCAGAGCTTCCTAACCCAGGAATTAAACTGGGGTCTCCTGCATTGCAGGTGGATTCTTTACAAGCTGAGCCACAGGGAAGCCTAAGAATACTGGAGTAGATAGCCTATCCCTTCTTCAGCAGATCTTTCTGACCTCGGAATTAAACTAGGGTCTCCTGCATTGCAGGCGGATTCTTTACCAGACAAGTTTTCTTCAAACTTACTCCTCTGAGGATATTGCCTTTAATTTAGCAAGAAGCACAGAGCATATCCCATTTTACAAGCTCTGTTTCTCTGTGTGAAAGAATGCATATATGACTTGTCACTTGATTGTGCTCCCTGAGGTCTGAGACTATGGCTGTGTTCTCAATTCCAACCCCAGCAAAGAGTTTGGAGTAGTTTCTGCTAAATAAATGTTTATTGAATGGATCCTTAAAACATGTTTGTACTTCTTTTTTTCTTTAAAATCTACTGAAATAAAAGAAGTTTTGGCCTTCAAATTGTAAATATATACAACATGTATACCTGTTTCACATTCATTCCAGAGGAAATAGTTTGAAATGCTAACAAGGGTGTTTAGAGAAAGTCCAGCCAGGAACTGGGCTTCCAGGTACTAGAATAGTGAAAATAAGCTTCAATTAGAGCAAAATCTCATCAGTGTGGAAAAAAAAATCTGCACTTTGTCTAGCAGTGTAATGCAAGAAAGCAGAACGAAATCCTTCAGATATGCTCATTTTCATTTCTTAACTATCTAGGCACAAGTATTGCGTTAATGGACTCTAGGCTATTGTCTGTCTTTCACCTCATCTTGGCTGATATCTGGGCTATCAGAGCTTATGAACATCTTATTCAAAGGATGGGAAGAGGAAATGAAAGGAGACAAGAAAACCAGACCAGTGAAATTCTTTTAGTTAACAGGACATTAAAATTTTTTTTAATCATTAAGGATGTATTATACTTATTACTGAAGAAAAGTTGCCTGATTTTCTAAATAGTGTTGTTAAATAATTTTGTGTAATTCAGTAGCCAAAGCATTCTCTATCTCTTTTCTGTTGCAGGGTTAAGTGACCACTGGCAACATGAAATTTATTATACATCTCTATAAATAATAGCAACTGCCATTTATTGAGAGCTTATTATGTGCCTGACATTATGCTTATCATTTTTGGTACATTCTTCATGTGTTTGACAAAAATCCTGGGAGGGGGCTATTAAGATTCCTAGGTAGAAGAGGACATAGTTTTAGAGAAACCTCACAATTTCGAAGTGGTAGGGCTGAAATTCAAACTCAAGCTCTTAAGGACTTTACTCATTGGCCTCTTCAGCCTAACTTACAATGTCAATACTTTATCAGTATAATTCCTTTTCACACTGACAGTTCTAGAAGACATGATGAAAATAACTTCACTATGAAAGATATGACGAAGGGACTTCTAGATCTTCTATACTGTAATCCAGCACATCTCAGATTATTTTGACTATTATTTACATTTACAAAAAACATGTTCTCTTCTAAATTAAATATAGACAAGCACTGTCACTCTGACAATTTCCCCCTGGTTTCTCCTGATAAAAGAGAGAAAGCTTCTGAGTAAAGGGACTGATCATGTCTGTTCTGAAGTGACATGATCCCTTTGAAACAAAACTCATTTTGCCAGTCTGAGAGGTCTGGATGATGCCTGAGTAGAGAAAACCAGTCATAAAAAATGACCTTTCTCAGTTTCAAATTTTCTGGTAGCCATAATTATGTGGCTGCAAGGAAACAGCTTCTGGGCACCAGAAGGTTGTAGTGGCTAATACTATTCTTTGAAATATTTAAATATTTAAGCTCTAACAAATCAGAAACTGCCTGTTTTGCTCAACAGTTTGTCAGGTTTAGTAAAGATGCTGAATTTTATTATCAAAGACAAAAATCCTGTACCATTAATATTCTGGGTGGGATTAAAATTCCCATCACTGTGTTGCTACAGATGGTACAAGATTGACCTCCCCACTAAATAACACATTCAATTTATATGCAATGAGGTGTGCAAAAAGTGCTTTTGGCTATATATTAAGAAAACCCCTTAACTAACAATATACTGATTCAACACCCTCTAGCAGAAAATAGACAAAGGAAGTTGTTATCATGCTGGAACAGGCAGATTATGGCATCCTAAATTGCACAGCAATAATTTTGTGGTACATAAGGTCTAAAGGCATGGAAGTGTTTCATCATTAGGTCTGCTATTGCTGCTGCTGCTGCTAAGTCGCTTCAGTCGTGTCCGACTCTGTGCGACCCCAGAGATGACCGCCCACCAGGCCCTGCCGTCCCTGGGATTCTCCAGGCAAGAACACTGGAGTGGGGTGCCATTTCCTCCTCCAATGCATGAAAGTGAAAAGTGAAAGTGAAATCTCTCAGTCGTGTCCGACTCTTAGCGACCCCATGGACTGCAGCCTACCAGGCTCCTCCGTCCATGGGATTTTCCATGCAAGAGTACTGGAGTGGGGTGTCACTCATTAGGTCTAAGTGAGGGTAAAAGATGAGACAACTCTCATGTTTAAGATGGGGTATATACATAGTACTGGTCATCCAGAAGGCCAATTAATTTCTTCTGAAAAACGAGTATATATTTTTTTAATTTGTCATAGAAGACTCAGAAGGACCTAAGCCATGATTACTGCATGAGAAGCTAAATGAATTTTAGCAGACAAATTATAAACAAAAACTTTAGTTATATCTAATTTCAGAATGATATTTCTTTATCATACTTCTCTATGTTTTTACTATTTTCTACTTTTCTCTCCTCTTCTGCACATATCTGCTAAACATATTTAGTAATGATGTGATCAGAACAGTCTGCTATTAGCACAATTGATCCCAACATACAGAAAAATAAAAATTATAACTGCAGGTAAATGTACACGAAAGGCAAAAAAAAAAAAAAAAAAAAAAAAAAAGAACTCTAGACATTTCAGCAAAGTGCGACACTGAAAGAGAACCAACTCTACCTTGCATTCTGGACAACCATGACTTGACTGCATTGATTCCAAGATCGAGAATGAAGGATACAGCAGGAAAGTAAGAAAGACAGGAAGAAAAAAGTTAGGAACAGAAGTAAGGAAGAAAATGTGAGAATAAAAACTAAAGGAGCTGCACCATAATACACAAACAACATGAGGTAGAAAATAATCGTTGAACCAAGGTGAAAATAATGCTTCCCAAGTGTAATACATTCCAAGGTCTTGGTCACTATAGTAGTTAGGAGTAATTTAAAGAAAGGGCTAGGAATCGAATAGGAATGGCATACTAGCTTGCTTTTTGGTCAAATCCGATCTAGCAGGCATATTTTGTTTGATAAATTGCATGGGGATAGCTTTCGGTGGGAGCCTCACTCTTCATTTCATTATAGTTCCCACCCATCTTTCTGTTACCCACTCCGGAATGGACTGCCATATTCATGCCATCTGTCTGATCTTTCCAGTTATTCAAGTTTGCAACAGGATTGCAATAGGATTAAAACATATCCTGTAACAAATAAAAGATAACCACTCTTTTATAGTACAAAAGGTGACACTCTAGGGTATTAAAGAAGATAGAAAATTAAATGAGAGTGTCTATTTTCACTCATTAGCAAATGCTGATTAGAGATATAGCCTTGGTAGTGATTTCCTCTTATACTGTCATTAAACAACACTAACGGTCAAATGACCCAAATAAAAGGCAGAATGCAGTTATCAGTTTGTTATATTTATGTTAAAAAAATAAAGTACTCGAGGAGGAGGGATTAATTAGGAGTTTGAGATTAGCAGTTGCAGACTACTACATGTAAAACAGATAAACAGCAAATTCTACTGTAATGCACAGAAACTATACTCAGTATCTTGAATTAAATCAGTTTGCTGTATACAGAAACGAATGCAACATTGAAAATCAACTATATTTCAAAAGAGTAGAAACATTGCAGTTATACTACTACATAAAGATATAAACTAACATAGAAACTCCCCTTTCATGTTCTATAGGGCTAGTTTGAAATGTCTATGAATTAAAACTAGAGTAACAATACCAGCAACTCTAAGTTTCTAAATAAAATTGTTGGGTAGGATGAAATTAAGGGCTGTATACTGAATTAGATATATCACTTGGCAATTTTCAAATTATTTTCTGAGTATTATCTAATTTGATTTTCCTGAGCAACTGAAAATTATGGCTCTCTCTACCATGGCTCTTTCAATATCAACAAGGAAAGTGAATCTCTCAGAATTGATGATTTGACAGTTGTGACAACTGGTAAGCAGCATTCAAATGAACTCTAATTTAGATCCTGTTCAAACAGACCAAATATAGTTATAGAACATACTTGGTATGATTTTAGTGTTTATACATTTTTTGAGCTTTGTTTTATGGCCCACAACATAGTTTATGATGGTTAATGTTCCATGTGCACTTGAAAAGTATATGTGTGTATATATATATATATATATACACATACATATTCTGCTGTTGATGGGCAGAATATTTTATATATATCAACTAGGTCATCAAACGGGCTAAGAAAATATTAGGAGGCAATTGGGGGAAATAGATTTAAAAATTAAAAATTATTATGGCTATGTGTGGTATTATAATTACTTAAAAAAATTTTTTTTTTAGAAATATATACTATTTGCATAAAAAAGTTACAATAGTTGAGATCTATTTTAAAATAATCTGCATGGAGGGAGTGTACAAGGGTAAAAATGAAACATGATTGGCTAGAAAGTGGTAATTGTTGAAGCTGAGTAATGGGTGCATGATGGATCATTATATTATTCTTTCTACTTATACTTCCAATGACTGAAAATTTCCCAGTAAAAAGTTACATTAAAATGTTGCTCTTCAAATTAAATGAAAACACAGCAAAAATGAAACCAGAGTCTTCAATAACCGTCCCCTAATTTTTTTAACTATACCTCCAATTGTTGATTACTTATGGTTCCATCATACTGATTTGGCTAGTATAAATTCTTCATAAAAGGTAATGATTTGTTGGGTCCAAATTACTGGTTTGAAGCCATCCCTGAATTATGATTTATATATAAGATTACAGCAATTTGCATTTATTATGTGAAAATTAAACATCTCTAAGGAGTACTTGCTTTATATAAACAGTTTATATATTACACAAGAGATTTAAAGAGATCTTTTTCATTTATCTACCAAAGTTGACATTTCAAATATTATTCTTATTTTTTTATTTTATAATTTTAGAACAGTGATTTGAAAATATGCATGTAAATAATGATCCATCAAGTCATTTAATGAGCATTTAATTATTGAATAATACACATGTCCTATAAGATAAAAGAGTAACTGGTGAGTCCTTGAACACTGGTTTCACAAATACATTTTGAAAGGTAAACTAATTCTTTAAATCTGCCACAGACAATTCCTGAAATGATTTCATAGTCTACCTGACTGGTCATAGCACAAGAAGTTTCTAGAACTAACATACTAATACGTTCTTATCCAAGCAGCTTTTGTTATGATCATGAATCTCCAAAAACCCATTGAGTCTTAATTATAAATTTTTAATTCCATCTTGCTTACTAATTGGAAATGAATAAGTATGACATGTATTATAGATAAAACTAAGAAAAAGATATAAAGCTCTTTAGAGATCAGAAGACATTATCACTAAAAAAAAATCGTATGGCAATATTTGTGATACTTCAAAGACATCACTTTACTTACCCTCGCCCTGGAAGAAGGTACACTTTAACAAAGGGGTCTGAATAACCATTGTTGTCTCGAGGGACTAGGTTTCTTGCTTGGAGAATATGTATTATGAGATTTCCAAGATCATAGTTGATTTGAAGCTTAAAGAAACAGCAAATATTCCATGAACATTATTTTGTTTTTAAAAAAGCATATAATACATTATCGTTCAATATTTTGCCAGTATTTAAAAAAAATTCTCATAAGAAGCATTAACTGTCACTTTCATTTTATTTGAAACTGAACAGACCAGTTAATGTCTAATTTAATTGGGAGCTCCCAGGCACACATTAATTACTAGTAAATGTGCTGTTCATTCTTTCCACTGTGAAAGTTCTGGCCTGTCTAAAATTCATTTAGAAGGAAAATAACACAGTGAATGCTAGTTACATTTTTAAACAAAATTTCCACTGTTAGCAAAATCAGAAATGTTAATGTTCATGAATACAGTTGCCAGAATTTTGAAAATAAATTAACTAATTGATAAATTTAATAGAAAATCTCTTTTGCATTTCATCGAATAGTTAACAGTGGGTAGAATCATTGTTTAAACACAAATACGTTAGTACTGAATTGTCAGGATATTTAAGAATGTGCAATTTGATCTCTTTCTATAGTACACTAGCTGATAAACCTGTAGCTTTTCTTTTTGTGCCTGCTTTCTTAACAGAGTGAGGTTTAGATAATAAAATACAACTGTTCTATAATCTCAGAAACTGAAGAGAAAAGAAGAGGCACTGTCTCATAGATGTCTAATGGCTGTTGTAAAGTTGTCATTGAATAGTAAAAGACTTACCATTCAAACTAAATTTTAAGAAGCCAGCATGATTCAAAATAATTGAATTAACCAATTTTTCTCCTTCAAAAATGAAAAATTCCTTTGGCATCATTTAGAATAGGACAATTTTGTTTGATGCTGTTTCAATTTATCAAATAACAGAAAGGAAAGTGAAAGTGTTAGTTGCTCAGTCGTGTCCGACTCTTTGTGACCCCATGGATTGTGCAGACCCTATGGACTGTAGTCAGCCAGGCTCCTCTGTCCATGGGATTTCCCATGAAAGAATACTGGAGAGGGTAGCCATTCCCTTCTCCAAGGGATCTAGCCGACCCAGAACTTGAACCCAGGCCTCCTGCGTTGCAGGTCGATTCTTTACTGCCTGAGCCACCAAGGGAGCCCTAACAGAAAGGAAGAAATCTATACTTTGAAAAGGAAAAACCATAAATAAAAAATGAACGTACTTTTTATAATCATGCAAAACAGATATGCTATATTTATGTTGAAAATGGAATAACTTAGATGAGTCAGCCTTCATTTAAAATTTAATATTAAAACGATTTACTGATTTCAGCATAATTTTGATCTGATTATGTTTTGTGGCAGAAAAGCAATCTTTGTTCACTTTTCTCAGTACAGAAAGCTCCAGAGTCTCACTGACCACCATGAAAACAATATGAAACATGAAACACAGAGCCATGAAGGAAAAGGAGAAATAAGAAGTCTAGGACTGCAGTAACTGTGTTTTAACGGAGTACTAAAATACAGGAATTATTCTGAATTAATTTCACTGAGGTTTAGAACAGCTTCCAAATCTTTAAGGAGAAAATTTCCCCCTTTTTTTTCCTTTCTCTGCTAGCCTAAAAGTCCATTTTTAACTGGTGAGGCAGCAAAATCATTTCTTATTGAAACAGAAATTTGCAGGATACTCTAAGAGAGTGCTTTCCAAAGTGTACTCTGTAAATCTGGTGCCTTAGAGAACACTTAGAGTTGCTCAGATGTTACATGTGAGAGAAAATGAGATGCCCCCAGTACCCCTTAACCAGACAAATTCCATTCTGGCAATTCACTGTTTGGGTGTTTACACAAGGTTTCATCTGGAATAAGGCTTTGCTAAAAAGACAGAAGATAAAATATTAAAAAATGAAATCACTGTCATAAGAAAGTATCTCCCCTTGCTGCCCCCCACCCCGCCCCCCCCCCAAAAAAAGAAAAAGGAAAGCAAAGCAAAGCAAATATCCTGGGAGTTGAAAATATTAGAGCAAAGTTCTACTGTAAAATTAAATATTACCACTGAAGTGAAAAGAAAATAAGAACAAAACAAATGAATTTACTTACGAAACAGAAATAGACTCACAGACAGACAATGAACTTACAGTTGTTGGTGGGGGCCAGGGGGGAAGGGTGAAGGAGAAGGGATAGTTAGGGAATTTGTGGTGGACGTGTACACACTGCTATATTTAAAATGGATAACCAACAAGGACATATTGTGCAGCACATGGAACTCTGCTCAGTGTCATGGGGCAGCCTGGATGGGAGGGGGGTTAGCGGGAGAGTGGATATATATGCATGTATGTATACATATATATATGGCTGAGTGCCTGTGCTGTTCACCTGAAACTATCACAATATTGTTTGTTAGTCAGCTATACTCCAATTTAAAATAAAAAGGTTTTAGAAAATAAACCTTTCAATAAAAAACAAATTACAACAAGCCAAAAAGAAACACAGCACATGTTGGCCCTTGAGCAAAAAATTTAAAAAATGAGACAAAGAAAGAGATATTATGAATCAGAATATCTAGCATTTTCTTTGCTGCATGTGAAATTAAAAGAGATCACCTTTGGCTTTCTAGAAGTGAGAAATAGCAGTGAGCCAGCAAGATCGAGAACACATTGGTGATTTCAGTTCCATCCTGCTGGGTCCTTCTTATTAGGGTGCCCATGTTCTGTGCTTTTTCTTCATTTCCACTCTCACTCTCCACTCTGCTTCAATCCGGGTATGCCTGGATGACAACTGATTTCTTTGTCTTTGTGTCCTCCTCTTATAATACTTCCTAGACGCTGTGGCTCTATGAATTTCTATGACATATTTGTTTCATTTAGCCCCTCCCTCACTCTAAAATATTTCCTGATCCCTCTATTATGTTGTGGCTAACATCCTTCGGGTTCTGTTCAAGGTTCTTTTAATTTAGTCTTAATTTATCTCTACAGGAACATTTTCCTGCAGCAGAGCAGATCTGTTCTTTTCATTACCCTCTGGCAGCAGAATTGCTCCTTGTACCATTTCTTCTTCCAGGAAAACACTTCTCCTTTTTCTATGCTTATCCTCAAATTACTTCAAATCTCTGTTACCCTTTGTGAAAATGTGCTGTAGATGCAACTAAGACTCACTGTTCTTTTCTCTTATCAAAAATGCACTATCTTCAAATAGCTATTATTTTCTATTTTGTTAATTCTTTTCACATGACATTTCTTACCTACCCTAAATTACTTTTTAGTATCATCTAAAGTATCATTTTTCTAACTTTTCTGAATCTGCCCATTTATGACGCAATATATAAACACAGAAACATGCACACAGAACTAAAAAAAAAACCATAATGATTTAAACTATTTTCTTCTATCTTCCTGGTCAAAATCCTCTCAATTAATTTGATAAATTATAGATTGGTTATGATCTCCAGTATGAAAAACACTGCTCTAGAGTAACTGTTCAGCAATTATTTAGCAATTGTTTGCCAGAGGAAGAAAAGAGGACAGCATTAGAGTCATGAAACTCTCAATGCTGCTGTTGCTGCTAGGTTGCTTCAGTCGTGTCCAACTCTGTGTGACCCCATAGACGGCAGCCCACCAGGCTCCCCTGTCCCTGGGATTCTCGAGGCAAGAACACTGGAGTGGAGTGCCATTTCCTTCTCCAATGCATGAAAGTGAAAAGTGAAAGTGAAGTCGCTCAGTCATGTCCGACTTGACCCCATGGACTGCAGCCTACCAGGCTCCTCCGTCCATGGGATTTTCCAGGCAAGAGTAGTCTCAATGAGAAACCTTCAAATTTCCAGGAGAATCTGTCATGTTTGAAACACATTCAACAACTATAAAGTAAAGGAGACTTAATACATTGGTACTGTTAAGGTATTAGGTAGATTTCAAAGTACAGAATTCCAGAGGTATAATTAGATTTAATAAAACATATATTGTATTAAAATACTTATACCTATATATGTCATAAAACAGGAAAAGTTAAGGTTCTAATAGTGCTTACAATCTCAATAGACCAGTGGGAAAAAGAGCCACAAAAGATGGTATAATAATGATCTTTTAAAAGCATTCATACCTGAATTTCCCCCGTAATTGGATGAGAGACAACCTTTGCTGCATCAGTAGGCTGCAATGTTAAGACATATATTAGATTAATGGATAAACCCTTTACAGGATTTACCATTTAAACTTCCCTCTGAGTTAAGTTCTGTTTGGTCAGAGCACACTGCCTGGAAAGCACATTTTGTCCATTTGGTTGCTTCAGATTATGGTGTCTACTTACACTTCTCAATACATGTTTAATTTTATAGATACATAAATCTCTTTTTCATTGTGTGAAGCCTGTTTAGAAGCTATAATTTTATACCTGAAGTAATGTACATTCAATTACTTAAGAAATGGAACACTTTTGGTTGAAAGTATTCAATTTAAGTATTAATGCATTTTAAATGTCTATAAGAAAATGAAAAAGATATTGTTTTTACTTGACTGCCTAGGAGGCCAAAAGTTATAAAAGTCCATCTTATATTCTGTTGCTGGGTTCTCAGAACAGTCCTACTCTCTTCTAGAGTGGGGACACCCAGGTAACCACTTTTTAGCATTTCATACCCCTTTAATTAAAAGTCCATAACATTCGATCTAAGTTCACATTTCCTTAATAATTTTCTTATATCAGTAAAGCCTTTAAAACCATTCAGAATGTGATCTGATAAAGTGATTCATTCTGCTGATTTAATGACTGATTACTGATCTGTTACATTTCGTAGAATGTACAAATTTGTACAAAAAAAGGAATGATGTCCCTGACTCGAGATCAACAACAGAATTTCAGGCAATGTGGCATCACTGTAGGGAGACATTTACTAAAATGGAGGCAAGCTTACTACCAGACAGCAAAGGCCCTGTATCCCTATATATACATCATAGTGGCCTTATAATAATAATTAACTGGAAAAGGAAAATTTATAATGTTTAGGTGTGTTTCTGCTACTTTTTAAAATTATTTTATGCTAGAAATGAGAGCAATCAAAGAAGACAGTTATCTTCCAGGTCTTGTTTTGTGAAATATTAAAAATTATGTGTAATCATTGGTAAAGTTATAGAGAAGGGTTTAAATTTTCTAAGCCATATATCCTTTATTAGTAAAGCTCATTTACATGAATGGCCATTTAACACTGAAACTATGCTCTAGCTGCAAAGGATAAACTGCTAGTTATTGAATAATTATGTTTACTTAATTCTTTTATGTTTAACTTTTAAGGAAAGCGAAGGAGTCGAGAAAAAGAAGGAATACACAAGTTCCTGAAACTCTATCTCAATTAAAGATGGGAAGTTTCCTAAAACTAGATATCCATGAATCTCAATGAGCAACACTGAGGGATAACTAGAGATAAAATGTCAAAAATAGGATGAAAAAAACCCCAAGTAATGATTGATAATGTATTTTGTTTTGATTTCATTTTGATGGTTATAACTCATTTGAAATACGATCATGCAAACATAACTAGAATCAGTGCAGAGAATATACTTATGGACAAATTTTAAATGTTCTGGGGTGTGGCAATGAACTCATAAAGGCACACAAGGATACAATATCTGTGTACAGTGGGCATATCAGCTCCAGGTAGTTATGGTTTAAGATTAGAGACAAGTATTTCTTTTCAGTGATGTCATACCCTTGTGAAGCTGGTTTTTGATGACTGTGGTGATTAAAAAAAAATGTACTGCAAGAAAATTAGTGTGATCAGTGTGGAAGAGGAAATGCGAATGTCAGTGTCCAAACCAATTCCACCATCTGAATAGTTTTGCAGTCCCTTCAGGCACACATATCCCACTGATAAATAATTTTAGTATATAACTATGAAATAGATATTTTATTTTATTTTATGTATTATTTTTCCAATGGTTACTAAGATGTTAGGACATAAATACTAGTTAAATTGTTGGGACCTAACTATATAATAAATGTTAATTGTTTTAGGTATCTCTTTTGGTATAAGGGCAGTATGAAAAAATTACTGAGCTGTTGTGTGCTATGATAGAAAAGTCTGGGAGAGCAAGGACCTACTTCATTAGAACACTTAAAACTAGTAAGCATTTTAGTTGACATTTATTTATACAATGATGGGAGAAATTATTCAGATTTTAAAGATAATATGAAGAAAATCTGATTAGATTTCAGAAATAAAACAGCTTGTGGCAGTAAAATAAAAATTTTGGAGGAAAAAATTCATATTGAATTAGTAAACAAAATAATTAAAATGGTCATATGTAAATATATAGCATAATTTAACCCTATGTCTAAATAATTTAGATTCACATTTTACTTATATTTACTTAGAAGCAATCACTTAAACTGGAACATTATTAATAGATTAATAATTACTTATGAATAATCACTCAAAACATTTAATAGATGGTGTTCTAAATATACATAATTAATGTATAAATATGCTATGGTTTAAATATTTTTGTTTTAATTTACTCCATAATACTAATGTTTTATAATTTAATATATAGTTAGCCTCATAACTAATAAAAACAAAAGGATGTTAAAATTATAATTTTCTAAATTAACTGAAGAACATATGCTATATTTGAACATATTACCTGACTCAGAAACATGTAAGCTTCAGACCATTGCTCAGTATTTCTCTAATCTCTCAATGTCAATATTTTAATATTGTAGGATTTGTAGAACAAATAAAAATAAGTATTGACTTTGATGCATACTATAAATATCATTAAGTTTATTTATTTTAAGAAACTCAGTACCAGCTAAATGTTGATGATAATAAACTCTCCGCTAAATGTTGATGATAATAAACTCTCCAAAAGATGAATAGGCAACAGTCCCTTTCTTCAGGAGTGTTAACATCTATTCACTATATATTTCTGTAAGTATATATAGAATCTCACCAATAACCAGATTTGATTATTGTTATTACTATCAATAAGAATTAAAAAGCAATCTATATACCTTCACTGTCAAGTAGACCATAATGTGAGCCACATAGGTTATTTCAAATACTGTAGTAGTCACTTTAAAAATGTAAAAATAAATGGTAAATTAATTTTTAAATATATATTTTGTTTATTTGACTGCACCAGGTCTTAGCTGCACCGCATCGGTAGCATGCGGATGGTTTAGTTGGGTATGTTGGCTCTTTAGTTGTGGCATGTGGGGTCTAGTTCCCTGACCAGGGGTCAAACCTGGGCCCCCTGCATTGGGAGCACGAAGTTTTAGCCACTGGACCATCAGGAAAGTCCTGTGCAATTAATTTCTACTGACATATTTTATTTGATGCAATTTATTAGAAATACTATCATTTCACCATGAAATCAATATAAAAAATGTAATGAGCTATTTTACATGTTTTTTTATACTAAGTCTTTAAAATCTGTTGTATAATTCACATATACAGCATATCTCAATTAGGACTAGAACATCTGAAGTGTTCACTTGCCACAGGTGGCTAGCAGCCACTGTCATGGACAGTGAAGCTCTATAGCTGTTTCAGCAAAACCTCTGTAAAACTACACAGGTCACATTCTTGGCATAGAAAAGAATTACCACATATCATAAAACGTGTCAGTATCATTTCCCTGATATTTGTCCTATAATACCTGTGTCCTATAATACCTGTTCTATAATACCTATAATACCTGTGTTCATCTTGCAATCATTACCAAAAAAGTTCACATGAAAAAAAAAAACCTCTATTTTTTACTCCCATAATATTATAAAGACTCACAGGTACCATTGATGTTTTAATTTAATTTTAATTTATTTTGTTATGGTCTATGCAAGCTACTCTGCTACGTGCTTAGGGAGCTATAAAGAAAATAAGAAATGGCTTTTGGTTCTTAATGAGTGTGCAGCCCATTTAGGAGGGTAAAATAAGCAAACAAGTAACCATAATCAAGATACAAATTGTTTTACTGGATACATAAAGCATCTGGCACTTTGGAGGGAGGGAAGGAAGAGAGAACGATGACTCTAAGGAAGGATTAGAATATGGAAAGGCTTCGTAGAGGAAGGGTTTCTGTTATTTTTGTTTATCATTGACTCTTCATTTTCTGCAGATTGTAGAGTAAAAGCAAGGCATGGCATATAATGTCTTTCAATTTACAATTATCTAGGCTTCTCCTCTATTTATTATCCCTATATCTTTTGTATACCATGACTTAAGCATACAATTTTCTGTTTCTCATTTTTTTTTTTTGGTGGTGCATTCTCTTCTTCAATGTTGGTTTCTTTTTCCCCTTTACCAAACGGGTTCATTAGCTAAATGCCAGCTTTCCTAACCCCATTGTCCCAGTGCCCTCTGCAGTTTTTAATGACCACCAACATTATAGCTTTACTGAATTTGTTTATATATCATCCTTCATCTATACTTAAATTAGTACTTCTTAAACTTCAAGGGGTATCACACTCACTTGGAGAACTTATTAAAACTCAGGTTGCTTGGTTTTATCCCTGGAGCTTCTGATTCAGAAGGCATAATGGTAGGATCAAGAATTTGCATTTTTAATAAGTTCTTGCCTGATGCTGATACTACTGGACTGAGCAGGCTTTAAGAACCACTGGTCTACATAGTATACAGGGATGGATTTTACCCATCTTTGTATCTTGCATACAAATTATGACTCATGGTACTGAAGGTGGCATCTAAAAATGTCTTTGGAAAGTAGAATGAGTTGATAACCCTAAGAAATAGAGTACTTAGTAGCAAGGCTATTGTAAAGATCTGACAACATTAAGTTTACTGTGATAATCTTCCAAGGAACATCTCCCTTCCCCAGGTAGAGGCAGGGAAGCTGACATTCCAGGTAGCAGGGATGAATTTTAAACAGGATAGGGACCTAATCCAATCACTGTGTCACAGATCCATAGTTGGAGGGTAGATTAAGAGGGAGGAAGAGAGACTGGTGAGCGGAGTGACTAGCAGTAAGTGCAATACTGCAGTTAAAAAAGAATAATGCTTTACTAAATGAAATTGGCAAGTTCAGAAAAGACAGAAAATTATTAGAGACATCAAAAAACTAGAATTCAGAGCACTAGGATTCAATGAGTCAAAAGAAAAGATGAGACGGTGCTTTTATATTTCGACTTAATTTTCTGGGAGGATGGTGATGTCAAATGCTGAAATAAAAAAAATATCTGGATGACAGACTTATAGAATTTATTGTGTTTGGTGTGAAAACTTTGTTAGCAGAATTTGTCATGTCTTTAGGTCATCTGTGTGGAGATACTGAGAAATCGGAAAATGATATCAGCCTGTAACTTTGGAGACAGGGCACCTCCATGAGGTAATTCTTCAAAATTAATACATAATTGCATGTGGTAAAATATAGTTGTGTTAAAATTTATTTTGAAATTGAGTCTATCTTTGAACTTATTCCTCATGAAACCGTAAAAAACTTTATTTTCTGAAGTCCAGTCAACTTATCCAACCATAGCCTGTCCTTCCTATATATATTTCACCACATAAGGAAAAACCTTTATGTTTAAACAAACAAAAAACCCTTTAAATGTATTTATCAATCATGAAGAGAGTTTCTCTATTAATAATCCAATCTATGGGGGGAAAATTACAAATTGTCTATATTATCACCTGATCCTATTAAGTTAAAATTAATTTATGTTTTCTTTTAATTCCCCAGTAACTCTAAAATAATACTGTTAGAAACATTTATTCTAACTGAAGAACTGCATGAAGAGAAAATTTATTAGTATGGAATTGGATACATTTCAAAATAGCAATACTGTATTACTGGGTTTCTTTGTTTCTTGTTGTCCTAAATTATCCTCATTTCATAGTCTTTTTTACTATTTATTTAAATTACAAAATATAATGTAATTATACCTTGTGTTTCCAAAAAGATACAATGACTATATTTGATACACAAAGAGGTTCAGATTTATGTAACAGCCACATAGAAAAAGAACAGGAAGCATCAGATGAATTTTTTTTTCAAGTCCCTCATAATAACTGCCACAATACTTTAAGAGAGAAACACATCATGTTGATACATCTTGATCAGTTTTATACTGAGATATGGAAACCTTTTTTGTTTGTTTCAGCAGATTGATAGGAAAGGAGAAATTACATGAGAAACACCTTTAGGACATGATACTATATTTCCCATCTCCTAATTTGAATAAGGAGTAGAAAATAAGCAGTTTAGAGGCTGCATTGGGCATTTCTCACCTTGCTGCTGCTGTGTTTCTTTTTGCTCACTGAGGGTGACCCTGGCTGCCCAGGACTGGGAACGGAACTGGATCCTGCTGATGTAGGACCTGAATGAACGTGAGATCCCTTTTCAACAACAGATGACAGAACCAGTGGTGACTGCTGCAGTGAGACCTTCTGGAGCTCTGCTGCCAACTGCTTGGGATCAACCCCTGGGGATTTCGCTTTATCCACTGCAACAAAACCAAATGGCTTCACATATTCTCAGTTTCATAGGTACTTAATACCAGGGAACTTAGATCTGAGTTCTAGATGACAAAGTCAAAATGTTATGTAAAACAATTTAAATTAAAAAGAAAATACATACAAGTGTACCTTTATAAATCTATTTCTCAGGAAGTCTAGAAGGTTCAGAGAAAAAGAGTACTGAATTACAGAGGAAATTTGAGGTTCCTATTATATCATTAGAAAAATGCTTGTAAATGTTTTATACAGAGAACTGAATATATGACAAAATACTCTTTTATTCACTGGAATTTAATTTCTATGATCGGTTGTTTTTATTTCTTGCAATCTTATATATCTATTTTTCTAAGGGGAAATTTCAAAGAATATATTTACATTTACAGACATATGAAAATTTCTACAGGTTTTGGTCTGCTCTGTTTAGTGCCATAACCCAGACTCTTAGAGATATTGGCTATAGCATAGGAAGTGCTTGGTAAATATTTATTGAACATGGAACAACAATATATTTAATCTTATAAATGAGCTAAATTTATAGACTATATCTGCTATCTAAGAAAGAGTTAAATCTACTTTACTGTGTACTTATATATTATATTGATTTTTATTTATTATAAAAGGCAATCAAATGTTTCAGTAGGGTTCCAAAACTCAGCTATGCTAAAAAGAATCTAGTATTATCCAAAAAGTATATAGGACCCAAAATAAATGACTCCATGAATTACTTTCATATGATGAATTTAATTTTAAAGAATTCCAAATGTGAATTCACACAGCAAGAATTTCATGTGAATTTCTTTAATGGTTCTAACATGTATATATGTGTTTCCCTAGAATACTAAAATGAAACTACAATGCTTCCAATTTTCATACTATTACATAAATATATAAACATTCATATGTCTATACATTTATTTTTGCCTCTATCTGTGATTGTGTCTATATCCTCATCTACAGCTCCATCTGCCTCTACGACTGCTTCTCCATCTCCATCTTCACCACACTTGGAAGCAGACTGCTTTCACCTACCAGCTTTTGGTGGTTCATGGAGTTCTAGGTGCTGGGGATTTTCAGAATCTGACAGCATATTGAGGTCCCTAAAAATTAAAACAAAAAAAAAATTAAGAAAGCAATTGAGGACGTCTGAGACAAAAGGTCCCTTTTCCCAACTACGCTGAGTATTTTTTTCAGTAGGTAAATGAGAAGTGGTTAATGATATAAAGCAATTTCAAAGCATGCTCACCCTTCTAACCAAATATATATTTGCAATGCTATTAAAAGTCAGCTGATAAAAATGATTATTTAAGGTGAAATCTTTATGGATTAAATATAAGTTCATTTTGAAATACTGTACAAATCCATGAAATCTAAATGGGTTTAAGCTTTCATTTAAATGATGCATGTTTCAAGAAAATCATGAAAGGGGACATAATAAGAAACAAAATTAGCTGAATTCTTTCTGTGCTTTAGACTTTGATTCTGAACACAAGACATCTATAAACTTGCATTCACTTTATTTTCTAATTACCAGAAATCTTTCTGACTGGCAAAGGTTCCACCTTAACAATTTTAAATTAAAAGAGCCATGAATAGCCAAAAAAATGGAAACAAAAAGATGGGGAAAAACTCACAGTCTTACACATATTTCTGCTTCCCCATTTTGCTGACTAATGATACTCTGCACTTCTTCATATGTTTTAGAAGTTAAAGGAATTCCATTCCACTCCAATACTTGCATGCCTAAAAAGAAAAATTCAAGTATAAAATAAAAAAAAGGCATGCTATGTCTCATCTGGGTCCACAGGGCACAGAAGACATTGCTTTGCATTTAAAAACCACTTCAGCAGCCATTCAACTGAGCACGCCATTTCAGAGAACATCAGTTCAGAGTTCTCTGGAACATAAATACCAAAACCATATGTAGCTTGATTTCATCAACTTACCTGAACATATAAAATGCATCTAATACAACATGCAAAATGTTGCTCTTAAAAACAATTAAATATTATCAAACCCATGCATTTTGTTCACACTGTTATGAAGAAAACATTCTTGACTAAACCAATTTTTTATGGGGAAGAAATAATTGTAAACACCAATATATTATTTTCTATGTGCAGCAAGCAACTAGAAAAGTGTAAACTCCTATTATATTATGGAATAGGAGTGGTAGAAAAAATTGTTAGGATTTTGTTGTGAAGCTTCCTTTAAGAAATTGTTATAGCCTCAACTCTGCTCAGATAAAAAAGATTTCAATTAAGTGTCTGTTACTTCACTACATGCAAGACAGTCCTAAGTAGAAGAAACAGATGTTATATAGAGGGCAGCGTCATGGGTGTGTGTATGCTCTATGCGCAGAAGGGCCCCATACTTGGTTTAATCTTTGCTGCTGCCATCTTGAAATTCTTAATACTGTTTGAACAAAGAGCCCTACATTTTCATTTTGCTCTGGGTCCTGTAAATTATGTTGCTGGACTGGTCACAGAGCATTTTGTATTTCCTCTTTTTCTAGAAAGATAATTTTCACAGAAAAAAAGTAGCAACATTATTAGTATTTCAATATTTTACATTTAGTTTTTTTGGTCCCTTTTATATGAGCTGTCAAATAATTTAGGGTGCATGTTTAGCACAAATCACATGGTCATATTATGTAGCTATGTGAGCTACTTATAAATTCAGTGAAACTACCCAAGTTATAGTGCCAGATATTTGTGAATGCTACCAGCTTTACCTGAGGAAAAATACCTGCCATGGCTAGAACATCATTTAAAAAGAAATACTTGTTGAACAATTAGGTTTTCAATGAGCTTCATAGATGCCAATGTGAAATTCCCTATTGTTCACTATTGGCTTGCACGGGAAATTCTAAACATGGCATGATTGAGTCTTTAAAGTTTTAATGATTTTGATATACATTGGTAACAAGTAAGGGAAGTTCTTTTACCATTGAGAAATGGCAAAAGAAGTCCATAAAAATGCCTACAATAACACAAACAAGAATGATGACTTTTCTATAACTTACTCCAAGGAAACTTTATCTTCAGATGGGCCTTAGGTTTATTTCAACAATCCCAGGCTGTTGTACACATAAAATGAGAAAAATTACATAAAAGAGTGCGATAATACCTCTAAATAAAAATTTAGCACTGAAAGTGGCAAAACACACTGAAAAACACTTCTTTTAGTCACAAGAAAGAGTACATTTATAACCAGATGATTCTGAATTGAAACAAATTAATGGTGTCATAATCCAGAAATTGCATTGCCACTTTTCTGCAGGAACAAATTCTATTAAAGGAAATAGCTGCATAACCTTCTTGCTTCCTGTTTTGAATTTACCTGTTAGTTTTTCACATTTTAAAGGGGCAAATTCATACAATGTAGTTATTCAGTGAAATGAAAAATGCTTCTAGTTGTAAAAAAGAAAAAGCTGTTTAGACTCATTAATAAAACTAATGAAAAAATACAGCGATAACTAGCATGTTACCTAGATACATACCGAAGATCATGAACTACACGATCTTCTCAGTCTCAAGATATACCCGTTGAACCTTCTTTGCCCCAGTAGTCTCCCACTAGCACTGGTGCAGTACTGCAGTCCAAAAGATTTTGCCAATTCTTTTAGTTTTGGTTTCATGGTGAGTATGAAATCTATAGGGAATGGGACTACTTGAACATAGTTACTTAATAACAACTTCGCTTTCCTCTGTCTCTCCAACTTCCTACAAATTCTACAAGAATCACAGGAAAATCAACGAGTATACAAATCACTCCTTTTAAATTCATAAAATGATTTTAGAAGTTGTAAGAATAAAAATAATTAAGTATGTGTCTTCAAATATATAATAGTTTTTTTTTTTAATTTTATTTTATTTTTAAACTTTACATAACTGTATTAGATTTGCCAAATATCAAAATGAATCCGCCACAGGTTTACATGTGTTCCCCATCCTGAACCCTCCTCCCTCCTCCCTCCCCATTCCATCCCTCTGGGTTGTCCCAGTGCACCAGCCCCAAGCATCCAGTATCGTGCATCGAACCTGGACTGGCAACTCATTTCATACATGATATTTTACATGTTTCAATGCCATTCTCCCAAATCTTCCCACCCTCTCCCTCTCCCACAGAGTCCATAAGACTGTTCTATACATCAGTGTCTCTTTTGCTGTCTCGTACACAGGGTTATTGTTACCATCTTTCTAAATTCCATATATATGCGTTAGTATACTGTATTGGTGTTTTTCTTTCTGGCTTACTTCACTCTGTATAATAGGCTCCAGTTTCATCCACCTCATTAGAACTGATTCAAATGTATTCTTTTTAATGGCTGTGTAATACTCCATTGTGTATATGTACCACAGCTTGCTTATCCATTCATCTGCTGATGGACATCTAGGTTGCTTCCATGTCCTGGCTATTATAAACAGTGCTGCGATGAACATTGGGGTACTCGTGTCTCTTTCCCTTCTGGTTTCCTCAGTGTGTATGCCCAGCAGTGGGATTGCTGGATCATAAGGCAGGTCTATTTCCAGTTTTTTAAGGAATCTCCACACTGTTCTCCATAGTGGCTGTACTAGTTTGCATTCCCACCAACAGTGTAAGAGGGTTCCCTTTTCTCCACACCCTCTCCAGTATTTATTACTTGTAGACTTTTGGATTGCAGCCATTCTGACTGGTGTGAAATGGTACCTCATAGTGGTTTTGATTTGATAATGAGTGATGTTGAGCATCTTTTCATGTGTTTGTTAGCCATCTGTATGTCTTCTTTGGAGAAATGTCTATGTAGTTCTTTGGCCCATTTTTTGATTGGGTCATTTATTTTTCTGGAGTTGAGCTGTAGGAGTTGCTTGTATATTCTCGAGATTAGTTGTTTGTCAGTTGCTTCATTTGCTATTATCTTCTCCCATTCTGAAGGCTGTCTTTTCACCTTGCTAATAGTTTCCTTTGATGTGCAGAAGCTTTTAAGGTTAATTAGGTCCCATTTGTTTATTTTTGCTTTTATTTCCAATATTCTGGGAGGTGGGTCATAGAGGATCCTGCTGTGATGTATGTCAGAGAGTGTTTTGCCTATGTTCTCCTCTAGGAGTTTTATAGTTTCTGGTCTTACGTTTAGATCTTTAATCCATTTTGAGTTTATTTTTGTGTATGGTGTTAGAAAGTGTTCTAGTTTCATTCTTTTACAAGTGGTTGACCAGAGTTCCCAGCACCACTTGTTAAAGAGATTGTCTTTAATCCATTGTATATTCTTGCCTCCTTTGTCGAAGATAAGGTGTCCATATGTGCGTGGATTTATCTCTGGGCTTTCTATTTTGTTCCATTGATCTATATTTCTGTCTTTGTGCCAGTACCATACTGTCTTGATAACTGTGGCTTTGTAGTAGAGCCTGAAGTCAGGTAGGTTGATTCCTCCAGTTCCATTCTTCTTTCTCAAGATCGCTTTGGCTATTCGAGGTTTTTTGTTTTTCCATACAAATTGTGAAATTATTTGTTCTAGCTCTGTGAAGAATGTTGTTGGTAGCTTGATAGGGATTGCATTGAATCTATAGATTGCTTTGGGTAGTATACTCATTTTCACTACATTGATTCTTCCAATCCATGAACATGGTATATTTCTCCATCTGTTAGTGTCCTCTTTGATTTCTTTCACCAGTGTTTTATAGTTTTCTATATATAGGTCTTTAGATTCTTTAGGTAGATATATTCCTAAGTATTTTATTCTTTCCGTTGCAATGGTGAATGGAATTGTTTCCTTAATTTCTCTTTCTGTTTTCTCATTATTAGTGTATAGGAATGCAAGGGATTTCTGTGTGTTGATTTTATATCCTGCAACTTTACTATAGTCATTGATTAGTTCTAGTAATTTTCTGGTGGAGTCTTTAGGGTTTTCTATGTAGAGGATCATGTCATCTGCAAACAGTGAGAGCTTTACTTCTTCTTTTCCAATTTGGATTCCTTTTATTTCTTTTTCTGCTCTGATTGCTGTGGCCAAAACTTCCAAAACTATGTTGAATAGTAATGGTGAAAGTGGGCACCCTTGTCTTGTTCCTGACTTTAGAGGAAATGCTTTCAATTTTTCACCATTGAGGATAATGTTTGCTGTGGGTTTGTCATATATAGCTTTGATTATGTTGAGGTATGTTCCTTCTATTCCTGCTTTCTGGAGAGTTTTTATCATAAATGGATGTTGAATTTTGTCAAAGGCTTTCTCTGCATCTATTGAGATAATCATATGGTTTTTATTTTTCAATTTGTTAATGTGGTGTATTACATTGATTGATTTGCGGATATTGAAGAATCCTTGCATCCCTGGGATAAAGCCCACTTGGTCATGGTGTATGATCTTTTTAATGTGTTGTTGGATTCTGATTGCTAGAATTTTGTTAAGGATTTTTGCATCTATGTTCATCAGTGATATTGGCCTGTAGTTTTCTTTTTTTGTGGGATCTTTGTCAGGTTTTGGTATTAGGGTGATGGTGGCCTCATAGAATGAGTTTGGAAATTTACCATCCTCTGCAATTTTCTGGTAGAGTTTGAGCAGGATAGGTGTTAGCTCTTCTCTAAATTTTTGGTAGAATTCAGCTGTGAAGCCATCTGGACCTGGGCTTTTGTTTGCTGGAAGATTTTTGATTACAGTTTCAATTTCCGTGCTTGTGATGGGTCTGTTAAGATTTTCTATTTCTTCCTGATCGAGTTTTGGAAAGTTGTACTTTTCTAAGAATTTGTCCATTTCTTCCTCGTTGTCCATTTTATTGGCATATAATTGTTGATAGTAGTCTCTTATGATCCTTTGTATCTCTGTGTTGTCTGTTGTGATCTCTCCATTTTCATTTCTAATTTTATTGATTTGATTTTTCTCCCTTTGTTTCTTGATGAGTCTGGCTAATGGTTTGTCAATTTTATTTATCCTTTCAAAGAACCAGCTTTTGGTTTTGTTGATTTTTGCTATGGTCTCTTTTGTTTCTTTTGCATTTATTTCTGCTCTAATTTTTAAGATTTCTTTCCTTCTACTAACCCTGGGGTTCTTCATTTCTTCCTTTTCTAGTTGCTTTAGGTGTAGAGTTAGGTTATTTATTTGACTTTTTTCTTGTTTCTTGAGGTGTGCCTGTATTGCTATGAACTTTCCCCTTAGGACTGCTTTTACCGTGTCCCACAGGTTTTGGGTTGTTGTGTTTTATAATAGTTTTGAAAATTATTTTCTTTGGATGTGCCACCTGGCTTGTGGGATCCTAGCTCTCTGACCAGGGATCGAACCTGCATCCCCTAGAATGGAAGTGTGAAGTCTTAACCACTGGACACCTGCACATTCTCTTGAAAATACTTTAATTGTAAGGTCCTAGAAACTATTTTAAAATGCATGCAAAAATTATTTGATCATACTACACAGAAGTTCACTAAAATAGTATTTTATCACTTAATTGATTTGAATGTAGGCATATTCAACGTTAAGGAAACTTTTTACTCTGACTTTGGTTTTGAAATAATTCCTAGAAGATAGTGAACACATGAATGGTTTTATCTACTGTTTAGCATTGTGAGCAAACACATTTCCTTTAAATTATATCAATGTGTATGCAAACCAGTTATTCAAGTTTGAGACTGTACAGATGGTACTTCAATTATATCCATGCTGCTGCTGCTGCTGCTGCTAAGTCACTTCAGTCGTGTCCGACTCTGTGTGACCCTATAGATGGCAGCCCACCAGGCCCCCCTGTCCCTGGGATTCTCCAGGCAAGAACACTGGAGTGGGTTGCCATTTCCTTTCCAATGTATGAAAGGAAAAAGTGAAAGTGAGGTCACTCAATCATGTCCGACTCTTAGCAACCCCATGGACTGCAGCCCACCAGGCTCCTTCGCCCATGGGATTTTCTAGACAAGAGTACTGGAGTGGGGTGCCATTACCTTCTCCGAATTATATCCATAGAAAGCGCCTATTCTAATAACTTTTAATATGAATGCTAGGATAATCTGATTTTTGATTTGTATGAGTAATGAGAAAATTAACTTCTTAAAATCTTACACTTTGGTAATTAAAACCCCCAAAATTTAATAAGAAATTTTTGAATTAAAAAAAATCAGTCACCATAAAACACTCTATATTATCACTAGTTTTAGTGATATTTATCACTATTTATATCAATATTTATCACTACTGGATTAAAATTATTATATTACCTATCAAAATTTTATAGATTAAGGTATATCAAAATATATATCACACAAAAGTTCATGATTTTTATTTATCTATTCCACAAATATTTAAGTGGCAGGTACTACACAATTTATCACCTTTGTATCTATTGTTTTATGCTGTTATAAAAAGTAATAAAAATAATAATCTAGTAGAAAAAAAACAGAAATATTGGCAATTAGCAAGATGAAGATGAATCACAGAGAAGGAAATTCTAAAGTATTTTAAGTATATAAAGAAAAACCTAGACTCATGAGAGATTAGAAAGTATAAATGAAAGCAATAGTGATGTATTACTTAAGTCTCACTATACCCAAAAATGTTTGAAAGCCAGAGAATACAGTGTGCTGACCAGAATATGGGATTAGGGGATCATGACATAGTACATAGTTTAGCTTTATCACCACTGTATGATCTGAGAATACTATGACTATTTCTGGATGAAAAATACAACTGCTTGTTTACAATTTACAAGCATGTAATTATTTTATTGGGAATGCAGATAAATGCAACCACTCTAGAGTACAATGTGGCAGAATGTTGTTAAATAAAGCACATGTACACCCTAGGACCCAAAAAACTTCTTGAGTTTTGATTTATGGGGAGGTGGTAGCATCAGGAAAAATGGACAATGAGAATGCACTAAATATTTACGATGGAAAAACTTAGCAGTCTTAAGAAAGAAATCATACCAGTTGTTAATACGAAAAGATGGATCCATCTTAAAAGCATCTGACTTACAAAACATGTGAGAAACAGGATCTGATCTAAGGGCAATGACATTTACGTTCATTAAGATGATATCCCACACAAATTAACATTATACATTATACAAATAATAAACAGACATTACATAAATTATAATGGTTGCTCATGGAGGTAAGAACAGATAGGTAAAGAAAATGATATTAAACAAATGAATTAATAAATGAATAAACAAACAAACAGCCCCCTACACACACACAAGGTAGGTGGAAACCTAATGAGAACCAGTGGGGTTGGGGTTGATGTGCTATGATAAGAATATGATATAGCTGAGTAAAAAAACAAACAAAAAAAATAGAAAAAAAACCCCAAACAATTAATTCAAAATTTCTATATATTTTTCCCCTTTTCCACTGATATTATTAACTATGACTCTAGATTAGTTTCCTAAATTTGGACATCTGTGCTCATGAATTCTCGATAAACTAGCGGCAGCAGGAAAAACTCAGCTGAACTGCTTATTTGTCTTGGCTTTCTAAATAGCAAAGAAACCACGCAAGTGAGTTTCAGGAGTCCAGTAAGTTATCCCATCAGTTACACTAGTTATTTACGCATTTTCAAGTTAGGCCATGTTAATATAAGTGAAATGCATAGATAGATATATTTTATTACTTTCAAAACTACATTTAATGTTTTAGCCTATTTATATATTAACATTGGGTAAAGTCTATTGGGCTGCAAATGAGTTGGACACGACTCACGACAAAACATATGTTAACATAAAGAATGAAAAAAAGGTGGACAAAGAGAAAAGAGGAAAGGGAAGAAAGAATGAAGGGAGGTAAAGGTAAAAAAAAATTGAATATAGTTTCCTGAATATACAGGTCAAAGGAGAAGCCCTAATCTATAACAAGATGTTCAATACCATATACCTGAACACTTAAAAAATCAGGAAAGTATGGCTTTCATACAAAAGTTCTCAAATGAAATTAACATCTACATTACAAAATTGTCACATTTTGAATGTGAAAAGTTATCTAAGAAATATCAAAGACTACCACTGGAAAAGACCCTGATGCTGGGAAAGATTGAGAGCAGGAGGAGAAGGGGACGACAGAGGATGAGATGGTTGGATGGCATTACCGACTCGATGGACATGGGTTTGGGTGGACTCCAGGAGTTGGTGATGGACAGGGAGGCCTGGCGTGCTGAGGTTCATGGGGTCGCAAAGAGTTGGACATGACTAAGCAACTGAACTGAACTGTTAAACTGAGTTTACTCACATTTTTTTTTCCTATTTCTGTGTCTACTGAAAGTATTGTGAATTAATGACTTCTACACTTATAGGTGTAAAACAGATTTAGCTCCATTCATACAAAATTTTTAAAGAAAACAGATTATCACCTCCTTTGCAGTATTACTGGTCAATTTATTATTGACCAGGGTCACTGAAAGAGGATTGCATGAATAAAATGTCTTGTAAAAACATGCCACAACTATTTCATAGACTCATTATAAAGCAAGCAAGATCCTGTTAGATATAGTAGTTTTAGTTTTTTTTACAATTGAGAAGTAAAACATGAAGTGATATGACTTTTCTAACACCACATATTTACTTAATGGTAATGGAGAGGCAATGGCACCCACTCCAGTACTCTTGCCTGGAAAACCTCATGGACGGAGGAGCCTGGTAGGCTGCAGTTCATTGGGTTGCTAGGAGTTGGACACGACTGAGTGACTTCACTTTCAGTTTTCACTTGCATGCATTGGAGAAGGAAATGGCAACCCACTCCAGTGTTCTTGCCTGGAGAATCCCAGGGACAGGGGAGCCTGGTGGGCTGCCATCTATGGGGTCGCACAGAGTTGGACACGACTGAAGTGACTTAGCAGCAGCAGCAGCAGCAATGCAAATAGGAACTCTGTTTAACTGTCTCTCAGGCCAATGCTAGTATCAGTAAATAAGAAAACTCATTCAAATTATGCTAACTAAAACTATGTCATAGCCCACCAGAATATACTGCTGCTACTGCTGCTACTGCTAAGTCACTTCAGTTGTGTCCGACTCTGTGTTGGTAAGGAAGTGAAGGAATTGGAACTAGTATATTCTGGTGGTTACATTGCAAAATGGTGTAGCCACTATGGAAAACAGTCTGAAGTTTCCTAAAAGTTGAAAATAGCATTACCACATGATTTAGCAATCCTACTGCTGGAGATTTATTCAAAAGAATTGAAATGATGATCTTAAAGAGATATCAGCATTCCCACATTCTCTGCAGTGCTATACACAATAGCTCAAATGTGGAAATAACCTAAATATCTATTAACAGATAAATCAATAAAGAAAAACACGGTTTAGAAATACTAAAGAATATTATTTGGCCTTTATTGCTCCTGAATTCAGGAAATTTGTAATATGAGGCATGGATAAATCTTGACAATATCATGCTAAATGAATTAAACCCAGTCACAGGAGGATAAATACTGCATGATTCCATCTGGATGATGTATCTAAAACAGTCAAACTCATAGGAGCAAAGAATAGAATGGAAATGGGGAATTTCTAATTAACTTGTATGAAAGCTCAGCTTTGCAAGACAAATAAGCTTTAGATATCTGAGAAATAACATTGTGCCTTTAGATATCAATACTGTATTGTTATCTAAATGTTATGTTAAAAACCATGAAGAGATTAGGCCTCATGTTAAAAGTAGTAAGTGCAATTTTAAAAAGGGGAAAAAAAGAATGTAGGATGAATAAAAAGAATGGGAGGTAAAGAGTTGTAGGGAGAAGATCTCCCCTAACAATGGTGGTTGGAGGTTGCAAAGGCAGTAGGGAGCAGCATTCTATTTGCTTATATTATCCAGGGAAGATGGCATTACTTCAAAGAGAAATTTCTATGTGGTGCCTTTAGAAAAGCTGACCTTAGATTTGGTGGCTCAGATTAGACAGAATTACTTTCATGAAAATTTGGTCATAGTATAAGGGCACCACCCACTCAAGGAAGTGGGCTGGCTAGATCACCACTCTCTCTGTGGTGCAGGTCAATGTACAGGGATCCAACCTTCATTGTTCTAGAATGTGTAAGACCCTCACTGGGAATTTCTCCAGCGCTCATGGGGAGAGAAGCATCAAATAATAAATGTGATTCAATTTTTCAACAGTAGATGAAAGAAAGATTGGAATTGATCACATTTGATTTACAGAAAATGTAATGTGCTTATTATACACTAGGATGGTGTTGCAAAATCATGCTTTTTAGACAGAATTAAGGTAAAAAGGGAAATGTATTTAGCCATGATTTGTGGGTTCAACTTGAAGAAGGTTATCATTATAGAATTCTTTTTCTAATCACTATGATTATTAACATAATCTATTATTCCAGCTCAGTATTTCCTGGAAGGTTTGGTATTGATGCCAAAGTTACTCTGTGGCTACAGTTTAAGGTGTTTAGAATTAGATATGTTACTTCATATAGACTTAAATAGAATGTGGCGGAATAAGGGAGGAAACAGTTTATAGGTATTGAAATTTGATATATCCTCTCCAAAATAATATAACACATGACAACTGAGCGACTTCACTTTCACTTTTCACTTTCATGCATTGGAGAAGGAAATGGCAACCCACTCCAGTGTTCTTGCCTGGAGAATCCCAGGGACGGGGGAGCCTGGTGGGCTGCCGTCAATGGGGTCGCACAGAGTCGGACATGACTGAAGTGACTTAGCAGCAGCAGCAGCAGCATGGAGATATCCAATGATAGGTACATGATGCTAACATCTCATTTAAATCAGGTTGCAGTTCATAAATTAAAAACTTTTCTCCATTTAATTTCCCAATTTATTTTGTCAAAATACTCAGAGTAGATGTTTTCTATTTATTTTCTAATTAAATGGCATGAACAGATTAATATCATCAAATACCATGACCAGCTAACAGTAACAGATTAATCCAAAATGCAAGCATGATTATATAGAGACACAGAGTTGGGTTAAATGGTTATAGGAAGCTAGGTTAAGTCACACAATTGTGCATGAGAGATGCTTTTCTTAACTGGTGCCTCCTCTGCTTTAAGTATCCCTAGTGAAACATCAAGGATTTTAACTTTATGTTCTTAATCTTTTTTGGTATTCATGTATTCTGTATTATTCCATTTATAAAGTTATTTAAATATATCCCACTACTCAGAGAATGGAGTTTAACACAAAATATCATCAATTTATATTTGGTAAAGTGTTTCCTAATAAACACAAGAAATATTTAAACCAGTTGCAAAAAAATCATCTCCACCAAGAATACATATATATATAAGATACAAATTCTATTTCATAACATTATGAATGTTTCATAACATTATGAATGTTATAGAAACAGATAAAATATGCAGAACTTTGATTTCTAAGTTGTAACTTTAAATCATGTGCAAAATCAGACAGAAAGAAATTTATATTTTGAAAATTAAAGTTCTAAAATGAGATCCCCTAATCAAAATTGAAGAGCAAAAGAGATTCCAATATACTTATTATAGAGTATAAAAAAATACTTTTTTTTCACAGAAGGAATCAAAAAAAATCATAACCTAAGTACTCATCACTAGAAATATCGCATGATCAATTTTTGTGCATACAAATGTGGATTTCATATGTTTCTTATTTTGAGCCAAAGATACTACAGAATTATTATGAATGGGATAATCAAAACCTAAAAAGTGAACTTTAAATTACAGAAGTTCTTTTATCATTTAAAGACTTAAGGGGTAGAAATAAAACAGAGGAGTCATTTCAAACAATAATAACCATTTTATCACCATGAGAGAAACTTTAAAAAAAGAAAATGAATTATGTGTTACTTCATAAGAAATGCCAATATTTTATTATTTATATCATGAAGAAGAATTAGCAAATAATTCACTTTGGCTTGATGAATGTTAAATACATAACATTCAATGGTAGAATTCTGTTTAAAAAGTTCTCAATCACTTTTAGTAAACAGAATGTAATTTTAATATATATTATTAGTATATAAAACATATTACAACAATTGAATTTTCCACTAATGAACCAAAGTTGTCTAAGAAGACAACACGTTAACAGCAATATCTGCCAAATGATAGAGAACAAAACTCAATTATTTCCCTCCAGCTCTTTAAAATTTACATAGAGAAATTACTTCCCCTAAGTCAGAAGCAAACATGATAATGGTAATATATTTTAGATAAATATAATGGCAATATATTTTAGATAAATTAAACAAAACTTTTTTGTTTAATAGGAATAAAGAAGTCTTTTTTGATCAAAAGGAATAAAATTAGACCCATTTCACTTAAGTTAATCACACCAATATGGGATTTTTTTTTAAAGTTATTTTGACCACTTATCCTCATTTAAACTTTACAGCTATTCAGTAAAATATGTAGAATAAATGTAACTATCCTTGTTTTTACAGATCTTTAGAAATTACATTGAGTGGTAGTTCAAAAGGCAAGACTCCTGACTCTTCATCTAAGCCCAAGAATATTAGTAGCATTTTTGTTTAAAACATACAGAATATCTACTTATAAGATTTTGGCTATTTTTATAGCTAATAACCATAGATTTATGTGCATAATCAATATGAATAAATGTACTTATTTATGATAAAAGTACTGTATGTGTCAAAGACAGGACTAGAGAGATGCTGGGTCATATCATTAATCATGATTTCTATCATGATTTCTCCTACTTAAAAGTAGGGGCATCAAGAACACATGCTCATAAAAGTAAACAAGATTACAGCTCCAGTCTTAAGCTTAGAAATGAGAAAGGTGATGTATAAAAATAAATTATAATGGATTGGCATAAGTTATGAAAGCCATGGTAAATTACATTAAACTCAGGCTAATGGAAGACATAATAAAAATTTGCCTTAAAATTCTCATTTCAATAACTGTCTGCAGTTTGTATGTTAATGTCAGTCTCTTTCATGTTTTCTCTTGTACATATTTCTATTGTTACACTCAAAACACTTTATTTTACATTATGCATTTGTGTAACTGTCTCCGCTGCTGTCCTGTGAATTTCTACATCTGTACATGTGTTTACTGAATGAATGAATGAAGGCAGAGACAGACTGGAAATGGGGAGACTGCTGAAGAAGATAAGAATTCAAAATTTCAGCAGAAGATAGGATTATACATTTTTATATCTAACATAATCATCAGAAAATACTTTGATGAGGAAAACATGGAATTGCTGAGAATCAGTTATTCAAGTATAGTATTTAAATCCATTTTTCACAATTCATTAATATAAACTATTTAAGTTCAATAAAAGACTGAGTATAACCTATTATTTAAATAAAAAAAATAAAAGACTGAGAGATTTTATTCATTTTTGTTCCTCTCCAACACCTAAGTAGATATTGATAGACACATAATTTTCATATATAAAAATGCATTACAGAATGAGTTTTCATCATAAACATTAAAAACTGTGGCTCTTAGTGAGATACAATTTGAAAGTGATAGGAATAAAAAACATTTGAAATGCCACCTGTAGAACTACACAATTACACATTTTAAGTTGTATGATGTCTATTAAAGAATGTATACTTATTGTATTAATTAAAATAAGATTAAGACTTGAATGTTAAATGCTCTGTAGGTTTCTTACATTATGTAGCGATTTAAGTTTTTTAAAAACTTAACTTTTAAAAAAACTTGGGCTTATAGTACCTTTTGGCTTGTGAAATTTGAATACTCTGTATGGGAACAAATGAATAAACATATTGAGGTCATTTTCACTGAGCTGAAATTTAATATACATGTTGTATTAGTATTTATAGATACATGATATAGCATCATTTATCCCCAAGTCCTCTGTTCCCATCTTTGGTCTGAACAGCCACATTTCATGCCTGGATTATTTCTGTAGCTTCCTAACTGCTCTCTTTCCTAGTCTTTACTCCTTCAAACTATTATCCTTATAGCAGTCGGAATGATTTTATTTAAACGTCATTCAGCTTGTGTCGGCCCAGTGCCTTCTCATTTGACATTAATAGAGGCTGAAGTCCTTACACTGACCTACAAGATTCTAGTCTGCTACTTCTGTTGCTCTGTTACCACCATTACTTTCCTGCCCACACCTCCTGTTATATTCTGTCACATCCTCACCCAGTGCCAGCCATGCTGACCTCAATGTGGTCTTACTGTTCCTGGCACATACCAGGTAAGCTCTTGCTCTGAGCTTTTGCCCTTTTCTTTCCTCTGCCTGTAAGACCAATAACTGTAAGCTGACTCCTTCCTCTCCTTGGGGGCTTTCCTCAGTTTTTGCCTTCTTGGTGAACCTTTCCCTGACCATTCCATCTGAAATTGCAACCCCACCCTATGGTGTATGCATCCTCCTGGTTATCTTTTTCTCCTCAGCACTTATTATGTGATACTTATGAATAGGTTTGTTAATTTCAGTTTCACCTACTAAAATGTATGTTCTATATTTTCTTCATTTACATCTCATAGGACCAAGAGAGGTTGCTCTACAGAGCATATATTTAAACACACACACATAATTATATATTAAATTTATACACATATATACATATATGCTAGAACTTAGAAAACTCAAGCACCATATCTGACAGTAATGGGATCTAGTAAAAACTAGGGAGTAAAAGCAAACAAAAGTAGTTTGAGAGAAAATAAAAGCAATTCAATTTTCTTCCAACACTCAGTATAACTCAGTATGCTGCTGCTGCTGCTGCTAAGTCACCTCAGTCATGTCTGACTCTGTGCAACCCCATAGATGGAAGCCCACCAGGCTCCCCCGTCCCTGGAATTCTCCAGAAAAGAACACTGGAGTGGGTTGCCATTTCCTTCTCCAATGCATGAAAGTAAAAAGTGAAAGTGAAGTCACTCAGTTGTGTCCGACTCTTCACGACTGGCCTACCAGGCTTCTTCGTCCATGGGATTTTCCAGGCAAGAGTACTGGAGTGGGTTGCCATTGCCTTCTCTGATATTTACATGAGACGTGACTTAATCACTTCAGGCATTAAATTAAAAAAAAATTATTCAGATTGGATACCTAAAATGATTTTCTATTATAGCAGATACCTCTAGCAGATCAATGCTCCCTCTTACAGGAAGCCTGAACTTTGTATGATTAACCGTCATCTATGAAAAGATTTTTGTCTACCTTCAACAAAATAGCTTCTTCAGCTAGTCTAGTTATTTATAGTTAACAAAGCACTCGCTTAAGCACAAAAAACGTATCAGCTCCTTTTATACTTTCAGTTAACCTGGTGAGATAGGTCGTGAAGCCTCCTAGTTGAAATACCAACCCATACAGATGAGATAAAAGGAGATTCAAAGAACATAAACAACTTGCCTAGCAACATGAGGATGGTGTTAATTCAGTCTTCTGACTTCAAGTCTGTGCTCTGTCTATTAGGAGTGTTCTAAGCTCAGTTCAGAGCTCAGACCTGAATATGGTCAATTATCTATGCACATACAGATAGAGGGGATCGAATTCAAGTTTAATAGCACAGGCTCCTCTTACCATCAAAGGTTTTCAAAATAAGTACCTCTACTTCTGCGAAACACTGTGACAAACACTATATTAAATGTTTCTGATATATTATTTTTGCTGATAACAATATGGCAGACACTATTATTATGCCAATTTCCCAACTGAGAATAACAAGGTACTAAAAGTTAAACAAATTTTCCAGGCAGTAAGTGCTAGAGCTCAATCTAAATCCTGATGTCTTTGACTCTAAAAACATTCTCTGCAAAACTAATACAATTATGTAAAGTTTAAAAATAAAATAAAATTAAAAAAATAAATAAAAACATTCTCTTTATGTAATAAAGATGCTAAGGCATTGGCTGTCTGAAGGTACAGTATAGGTATTAAGCAGAGTTCAGCACCCTTACTTCCAAAATAACCACTCCAAGTTCAAACCCAGATAAAATGTAACCAATTATGATATACTGATTAGACAAATCCAGAAATTTAAGAACAGAGACAATTGTTCATGGTTAAACAGTGTCACTTGAACATACACGTGTATTTCAAGGCATACCACTCTTATTGATAAACTAATCAAATTAGGATATGGAGTATTGTACATACCAAAAAATGTGAAAAGGGGCAATTATTTCATTTTCTTTGTGTCCGTATCAGAAGTATTGACTCAAACACAATTCCTTCTGATTAGTTTCCAAATAAATGGATAAAGAAGAGAAATGCCTTGCTTTATCTAGTCAATACAGCTAATCATTATTATGTAAGTATGATATCACTGCATCTTCAAAATAGTATATTATAACCTACCCATCCAGGTATCCACAATTTGTGTTTTTTCTTCCCAGAAGATAGTTTCCTAATTTTTAAATTTTTTTTAGAAAAACCTTTGAATCAACAAGAAATGTGATCTTGTGCTGTGTGTACCTGACATACTATCTTGTAGGAATTCTGAGAAGTCTCATGCTAACGACCAATCCATACCTGGTAATCCCCCTGGAACAAGTACAAGGAAGCTCACTCATCTGTGTGGTGTGTTTCTTGTTCTCCAACCTTGATCACTGCCATGCCATCTGTAACATATGCCAAAAAAGCATAAGCAGAAATAGAGACTTTCTTGCCTCGGAACATTCTCCTTTAAGTCACACAGGAGTGTGTCCTCTACTGAAATTAGTTCTCCTACCATAGACTTCTTCAGTACAGGGAATTCCAGAGGCCAACTTCTAAAATCAAAACCACATGCCAAAAACAGCTAACATCATCTCCACTCCAATTTCTAATTCTCAAACATACACCCAACAATATTTTTCTTTTTTGCCAGAAACCACACCGATTCACCTTTAAAAGGAGCTAGCTAGATGAATCAAATCCCCTTCACTGAGACAACTAGAAACTGAGAATTTGGAAATATCCATGAATTAGAATTTATACCACAGGTACATTTCCTCACAGAATAGGATATGAACAAACTGAGATAAACTCATTTTTTTACAGGCCTAGCAGCCTGCAGAAGCTAATTTTCCATATATCTCTGGCTAAATCCATAAGCAAACATTGAATATTATTGGTTTTAAACTTTTGCTCTCCTAGTCTATACCTCTATTGATTATTAAGAAGTTTCTTAAGTTTAATGAGAAAAAAAAAAAAAAGAAGTTTCTTGAAGCTACATTTAGAACTTAACACTGTCTTCCTACTTAACATATATTCCTATCTTAGCTTCAAACAGCATTCTCCAAACAAATATGATTTTATTATCAAAAATCAAGATACAATTTATCTTCAAAATACTTCAATTAATTTTCAGTTGGACAATCTATCAATATAAACAAATAACTGCTTTTGGTTCAATGGCTAAAAGATGTTTAGTTCTTATAGATTTACTGTTCTCTTATGGAAACTGTTGACATATGAAAAGTATTACACAGGTAATGTATTTCACAATTATGATGTTATGATACACAATACTATGGGAAAAATCATTTGGAGAATAAGATCAGAAGTCCAGTGATTAAATAAAACTCAGAACCAACAACATGCATATAAAGGATTAGGTCTGTCCCATTATACTTCCTAAACAAATTTTTATTTGTATTTTTCACTCTTTTTTCTGGAGACACAATATTGTAATAGGTTAATATAAAATGATACAACTTTTCAATAAGTTTAACAATTGTTATATATTAATTTCTTTAAATGTCCTAACTTATTGTATTGATTCAGAACACAATGATTAAATCTCTAAGAAGAGCAAAGGTCCTGCATGGAGAGCCCATGGAAAACTCAAATACATAAGACTCAATATAAAATTTTTTGCTACATTAATTTATACCTTCAATATAATTACTATCAAATTTCAACAGAGATCTTCCTGGAAACTAACAAGCCAGTTCTAGAATGCATATGCAAGATCAAAGTTCAAGAACTGTCCCAAGTTGATTTTGAATAGCAGTATGGTAGATTACCTACCATATGTTAGGACTTAAAATAAAGGCATCATAATTAAAACAGCGTGACACTGATGTAGGGATAGACAAAGAGACCAATATCTCATAGAACAAAGATATTATAAAAGACCCACACATGTATAAAAAAATCAATATATGACAGATGGGTATTGTAGATCAGTGGAACAAGGCTACACTGTTTAATAAATTGTGCACAGGCAACTGATTATCCATACTGATGGGGGAGAAAACTAAAATTTCAGAGACCACAGATAGATTAAAAACACCTGATTCTACATCTATAAGGGCATTATATAAAAAGTGAGATTTTAAAAGTTTTAGAAAAAAATACAGGCTAATATTTGAGGACTTCGGAGCAAGGAGAATTTCCCAAATAATATAGAATGTTTATACTGCTAAAGAGAAACAAAATGATAAGCCGACTACGTTTCAGTTTCAACTTAAAAAAAAGACAGACACTAAAGAAACAAAAGAAACAAGCCACATACTCAGCTACCTACTCGACAAATGCTTATAACCAGAATATATAAAGATTCTCTGAAATTCATTTAAAAATACACAAACAATTCAATAAAGAATAAGCCAAAGAAACAAGCAAATCACAGATGAGGAAAACCCCAAAGGTAATAAGATTAATAAAATACTATCACATTCAATATTACTGAAGGCAAGCAAATGAAGAACACAATGGGCTATCATTTTATATTGTATTTGAAAAAGAAAACTCAGAGTAAGAGGAACAAGAATATAAAGGAATAAGAACCCTAAATTACTAAAGATGAATGTAAAAGTGGTATAACACTTTGGAGAACAATTTGGAAAAATCAGCTACAGTTGAAGAAACAACGTAATATTCTCTTACATTATTTATCAATATGAGTTATTATCACCCAGAAAATGAACCTGTAGAAGAAACTTCTGCATATGTGCAAAAGGAAAAGGAAAGGATTTCAGAAAATCAATTACAGCGTTGTTTGAAATATACACAAAAAATCAAAACCTCATATGTAATATACATAACCAGAGACTATTTAAACATTGTTGAGCCATATAGTAATAGAATTCTGCCCTGTACTACAAATGAAGTTATCTACAAAACAGAAATAGAGTTACTGATGTAGATAATAAACTTATGGCTATCAGAGGGTGGGGGTGAATAAACTGGAAGATTGGGACTGACACATACATACTACTATACATATAAAATATATAACTAATAAGGACCTATTGTGTAGCACAGGAAACTCTACTCAGTACTCTGTAATGGCCTTTATATGAAAAGAATCTAAAAAAGAGTAGATAATCTATAAGAGTTTCACTTTGTTGTACACCTGAAATGAACACAACATTGTAAATTCACTACACCCAATAAAAATATTTTAAAAATAATAAAAATGAATTTTTCTTTCCTTAAAAATCTTCTGCCCTGCAGTTAAAATAAACAACTACGGCTACACATACCACATTATATAAATCTCATAAATGTTGGGACTAAAAAAAGGGGCAAAAATTCATGTACAGTAAGCTATCATTTCTATAAAAATTTCATAAACTAGCAAAATGAATCCTTATAAACTTTATGAATGCATACATAAAAATAAATTAAAGCAAGTGAAGGGTATTCTCATACTGTCGTGATATATTTTGGGTTAGTAAGAGGTTTGGAAGAGGAGAGGTAACTACAGGAGGCTTTCATTGATTTATAGATACTTATTTCTCCTAAAAATATGAAGCAAAAAGGCAAAACATTGAGACTTAAAACAGTCTGATGAATACATGTGTGTTTATCATACTACTCTCTATAGCTTTTTTTGTATGCTCAAACATTTGCAACAAAAATTGCAGGCTGGTACCTAATTAAGTGTTATATTGCATACATCAAACCAGAATGTGAAGAAGCTCCCCTACCCCACTCCCATGAGGGAAGGCAGAACAGAAGATATGGATGTTGAGCTGTGTACCCCACTACATGAGGAATCTTAAAAGGCAAATCTATCAAAGCAATTTTCCTGATTGTGGAAGAAGCTCAGACTAAGGAAAATCACATCCATTTTCAATGAATTAGTAAACATCAAACTCTGACTTTCTGTTTTCACCATGTAACAGAGAAATGCAGCCACTGAGTTGCTTCAGTAAAATTTTCCAGGATTGAAAGCTCACCATTTAAGTGCAAATAAATCAGAAAGAGATGTGTCAGGCAGCAAACACTTCCACGTAGGACTTGTTATTTTGAGTTAGGATTTTAACTTCGAATTTAAAACTCATCTGTTTTGTGCCCTTCACCCTCTCTCCATCAGAGGGCCAACGTGATAATTGGGAGATTCTGGACTGGAGAAGAACCCACCAGAGGGAAAGGGTGCTGCATTTTCCAGATTGGGAGAGGTTTTTCTCTATCAGGAACCATCCAATTACCCACTTCCACTCCAGAGACCTGAATTTAAATTCAGGGCAAATAAAAACTAAGAGAAAAAAAAAAAAAAGAGAGAGCAAACATGTATAAATTTATGAGCACCTAAGTCCACAGTTATAAGAACATGTGCCCAGAGGAAACTATCTATTTTGATCTTCCTTTCTTAAAAGATAATCAAAAGTTGTGCTAACAAATATAGATGCTGTTCTAAATGTACATGATTCTTTACCAGTAGTAAGAGTGTAAGTACACGTACTGGGTTGGTCAAAATGTTCATTTTCTGTAACATCTTATGGAAAAACCTGGATGAACATTTTGGCCAACTCAATATCATTTTTTTTTTGCTTCACATAACCTTGTATGAAGTGATATATTAGTGAGTACCAAATTTTGTAATTAAAAAGGAATTCTTCATTACTCATTTCTACATATATTGCTTGAAATATTTTATGAGGCACCTGTGTTGAGCACTGGGTATGGAGAAAAAAGAACTCCATGTCAAAGGACAAAAGAGATAAGAGGCACAAATAGTATTGAACATAAAGAACTGAACTTGGTCTTTATCAGATAAAAAATGAACAAAGTCTGTGCCTGTTCATAAAATACTGACAATTGTGTTATAGACTCCTCAAATTTGGAGATGGTTGGAACTTTGATCTGTGAAGATACATAAAGTTGTTTTTATTGTTCAGTTGCTAATTCATGTCTGACTCTTTGTGACTCTATGACCAGCAGCACATCAGGTTTCCTTGTCTTTCCCCATCTCCTGGAATTTGCTCCAACTCACGTCCATTGAGTTGGTGATGCCATCCAACCATGTCATCCTCTGTTGCCCCTTCTCCTTTTGCCCTCAATCTTTCCCAACATCAGGTTCTTTTCCAATCAGTTGACATTTCGCATCAGAAGGCCAAAATATTAGGGCTTCAGCTTCAGTATCATTCCACTCAATGAATATTCATGGTTGATTTCCTTTACGATTGACTGGTTTGATTTCCTTGCTGTCCAAGGGACTATCAATAGTGTTTTCCAGCACCACAGTTAGAAAGCATTAATTCCTGGGTGCTCCACCTCCTTTACGTCCAAATCTCACATCCATATACGACTACTGGAAAAACCATAGCTTTGACTATATGGACCTTTGTCAGCAAAGTGATGTCTCTGCTTTTTTAATACGCTATGTTTGTCATAGCTTTTTCGTCCAAGGAGCAAGCGTCTTTTAATTTAGTGGCTGTAGTCACAATCTGTAGTGATTCTGGAGCCCAAGAAAATTAAATCTGTTACTGTTTCCACTGTTTTCCCATCTATTTGCCATGATATTATGGGAACCATGATCTTAGTTTTTTGAACACTGAGTTTTAAGGCAGCTTTGTCAGTCTCCTCTTTCACCCTCATCAAGAGGCTCTTTAGTTCCTCTTTGCTTTCTGTCATTAGAGTAGTATCATCTGATTATCTGTTGATGGTATTTCTCCCAAGCTTGATTCCAGCTTGTGAGTCTTGCACTCTACACAGAAGTCAAACAAACAGTGTGACAATATACAGCCTTGATGTACTCCCTTCCCAATCTGGAACCAGTCCATTGTTCCATGTCTGGTTCTAATTGTTGCTTGACCCGCATGCAGGTTTCTTAAGAGGCAGGTAAGGTGGTCTGGTATTCCCATCTCTTTTAGAATTTTCCACAGTTTGTCGTTATCTACACAGTCAAAGGCTTTAGTATAGTTAATATAGCAGAAGTAGACATTTTTTGGAATTTTATTGCTTTTTTTATGATCCAGCAGATAATGCAAGTTGATCTCTGGTTCCTCTGCCCTTTTTTAAATCCAGCTTGTACATCTGGAAGTTCTTAGTTCATGTACTATCGAAGCAAAGCCTACCTTAAAGAGTTTGAGCATTACTTTGCTAGCATATGGAATAAGTCCAATTGCATGGTAGTTTGAACATTCTTTGGCATTGCCTTTCCTTGGGATTGGAATGAAAACTGAACTTTTAAAGTCCTGTGGCTATTGCTGAGTTTTTCAAATTTACTGGCATATTGAGTGTAGCACATTAATAGCATCATCTTTTAGGATATGAAGTAGCTCAACTGGAATTCCATCACCTCTGCTAGCTTTATTCACAGTGATGCTTCCTAAGGCCCACTTGACTTCACACTCCAGATGTCTGGCTCTAGGTGAGTGACCACACCATCACAGTTATCTGGGTCATTAAGAACTTTTTGGTATAGTTCTGTGTATTATTGCTACCTCTCTTAATCTCTTCTGTTTCTGTTAGGTCCTTGCCATGTCTGTCCTTTATTGTGCTCATCTTTGCATGAAAATGTTCCCTTGGTATCTCCAATTTTCTTGAAGAGATCTCTAGTCTTTCCCATTCTATTGTTTCCCTCTACTTTTTGCATTGTTCACTTAAGATGGCTTTCTTATTTTTCCTTGCTATTCTCTAAGATTTATTTTTAAAGAAAATGCCATTTTTAAATCATGCCATGAGTTCAAAACTTCCTAAAACTTCAATGATATGTAGGTTTCAATAGGTAAAATAGCCCGCAGAAAAGTAAGTTTATTACTGAAGAAGCCTCTAATTCTTTGAGGCTGTTAATCATAGTGTTGATTATATGGAACTCTGTATTGTTATTTAATATACATAAGGTTTATAATCACTTGCCTAAGGATTGAGATATAAAGTGGCAAGTTATAAATATACTTTCAAAGTCCATATATTTAGTATACTTTTAAGTGCTCAAACTAATTAAAAAAGAAACAATATCATGAACCTATATGCAGGGTAGGAATGGAGATGCAGATGAAGAGAATGAACTTGTGGACACAACAGGTAGCCATTCCCTTCTCCAGGGGATCTTCCCAACCCAGGGATTGAACCCAGGTCTCCAGAATTGCAGGTGGATTCTTTACCAGCTGAGTCACAAGGGAAGCCCAGGGAAAGGAGAGGATAGGAGAAACAGAGAAAGTGGCATTGACATATATACTCTATTGTATGTAAAACAGATAACTAGCGGGAAGCTGCTATATAACATGCGGAGCCCAGCCCAGTGTCTTGTGATAGCCTGGAGGGGTGGGAAAGGAGGAGGAGAGGGGTAAGAAGGACCAGGGAGGGCAGCTCAATAGGGAAGGGATAAATGTGTGTGTGTGTGTGTGTGTGTGTGTGCCTGTGTGTGCCTGGATTATGACTCATTCTCATTGTTTTACTGCAGAAACCAGCATATTGTAAAGCATTTATCCTCCAATTAAAAAAAAAAAGACCAAAATTAGAAAACTATACACTATCTAAAACCCCAATACTGGTGAGCATTTCACGGCTCCAACATTGTTGATCTAAAACTGTTAACATTTTAATCTTAAAGCAAATAGCAAATCTGGCACTCTAGAAACTTAATTAGATTTGTAACTTAATCTGCTAGATCTTTTGTCTTCATTTTCTCAACAGAACAAAGACTGAACTTATGTGTGAAAAAACAGGATAATAGGCAGAAAAAGATCATTCTTTGTCTAGTAGTTGTTTAAGAATGTTTACTAAATGTTTCTGGGAGATAAATTTTAAGATTTTGAATGATTAGGATCCTTCAAGTACCTGACTGCCTGAGTTCTTTCAGAAAACTACTGTTGACTAAAATATTGGTTCAGGAAATTTTAAATTAAAGTAATATTTTCTATTGCATGTTTTTTTAAATTTTAAGGCACATGAGGTAATATTAGGAGTGTTTTAAAACCAATTTCTTGAATATAGCCTAAGTATTTTGCAATAAAATTATTGCTAATTCTCAGGATTCTGAACCATAAAATTCTTTTACATTATTTAACATGATAGACAACCTTGTTCAGAAAGATTTTTTTAAAAAGGTTGAATCAAAATCTTTTTTCAAAGAAATAAACAGAGTAGTGATTCAGAAAACATACTAGGGTTACTTTTTTCTCTTCCATTTAATAATTTAGTTACATAAGTGGGTACTTTCAGAATATGAACATTAAGAAATCTACATCATCGATCAGTATATTTTAAATGCATAAGTTCAGAGAATAAAGTAGAGGAGATTTGAAAAATCAACACAGAGTCCATGTCTCTGAGTGTCAGTCAACATGTCAAACCATGAAAAGTCTGAACAACTTATGATAGGAAAAATGACCAAATTTAGAGAAAACAATAGACAGTTAAACTGTGAACAGTAGCTTTATATTTTGGAGTGGTAAAAAGTACAGTCTAAAAATTCTATAGTCAATCAATTGTCATTCACATTTTAAATCAACTGGAAGACAAATTTGAGTCATAAAGACTGTCTATATACTTCTGTATACAGAATGTGAAAGAAAGACATATCAGGGAGAGATCAAATCAATTCCTATGTCCACCTGGAATTCATCATAAAAATGGAGAAACTAAATTACATAAACACAAAAAACATTTCATCCATCTATTTATGCACACACACTCACACACACATATACACATATAATATTCCTTAGAAAAGAATTAACTTCAAACTGTGGCAAATTAACCAAATTCAATCTCTTCAATAAATAAATCTTTAAAAATTAACATTCATGAACACAATTTTAAAAATTAAAAAAAATCCAAAACTCCAGTGAGAGAGAATTGGTATTATTATAATATTTCACATCAGGCATAAAAATAAGAGTACTGTTTCAATGAATCTACTGCTCTGAAATTTTTTGATCATCTATTCCAGCTTGAGGCTGAGTTCCCTAAGGATATCACATATGAATGAAACACATAATTGTAGACAAAACAAATTATAGGGCCATCCCAGGTGGTGCTGGTAGTAAAGAATTTGCCTGCCAATGCAGAAGAGGCAAGAGATTCAGGTTCAATCCCTGGATTGGAGAGATTCCCTGGAGAGGGAAATGCCAACCCACTCTAATATTCTTGCCTGGAAAGTCTCATGAACAGAGGAGGCTGGTGGGCTGCAAGTCCATGGGGTCATAAAGAATCAGATGGCACTGAGCACATGCACACATACTAAAGTCAGAAAATAGACTGGTCTCAACAAAGTAAGTCTGTAGATACTAACTTGGACTGATAGCCTTCTAGTCAGTTCATTTGTAGACTGAAAAAACAACAACAACAACAATGAATCTTTATCATTTTAGCCTGGTGGCATAGAACACAGGTATAGCTTTGGATAGGAGAAAGTAAATGACTTATCCTATGTCAGAAGTGAAAGTGTAGTCACTCAGTCATGTCAGACGCTTTGCGACCCCATAGACTATGGCCCACTAGGGCTCCTATGTCCATGGAATTCCCCAGATAAGAATATTGGAGTGGGTTGCCATTCCCTTCTCCAGGGGATCTTCCCAACCCTAACTGAAGCCAGCTCTCCTGCATTGCAGGCAGATTCTTTACCATCTGAGCCACCAGGAAAGCCCTTTATATGTCAAAATCACTCCTCAGAATATTTAATGTTTCAAATACAGTATTTATTTTGACAGTTAAGATATTAGGCTGGCCAGAAAGTTCATTTGTTTTCCCATAACATCTAATGGAAAAAACACAAACTTTTTGGCCAATCCAATATCATCATGAATCTAATAGAAATACTACCAAGAACTGTATTAAAGATTTATGTTTTATGAGAAAATAAAGTAAATCTGGAAATCATAAATAGCAAATTATGGCTATGAGTTATGCAAAAACTGAACTCTAAAGAGGATGTATACTCAGAAAGGCCTGGCTTGGCACCTTGGTAAAACTTTGGGAGAATTAATAAATAATACAATTAATACAAGTAAAATCTTAAGTCACAGGGGATCTTCCTGACCTAGGGATCAAACCCGGATCTCTTGCCTTGCAGGCAGATTCTTTTCTGAGCCACTAGGGAATCCCAAGTCATATGCACATAGCTTTTAATGAGTTCCCACTTAAACAAATGAAACAACCTGCAAAACTCTCAGTTCCAAAAAAACATGAGGACTTTAATGGCAGTCTCTGAGTTTATAAAATCACAAATGTAATTTTAGGTTCATTTCAGTTTTCTTTCTTGAATGAGTTTGCATTACATCTATTTTTAATTTAGGTGCATGAATTTAAAAATAGCCACATAAGCTACCAAATACAGACAGAGTCACTTCAACATAGAGTACTTCATTGAAACTGTACTTAAAACCATCCTGGTTTGTAGCATTTGGTGATTTTCATGTTGTTAAGACAAAGGTTATGAAATTTTATCTTTATTTATTTTTTATTTATTTATTTATTTATTTTTTAAATTTTATTTTATTTTTAAACTTTACATAATTGTATTAGTTTTGCCAAATATCAAAATGAATCTGCCACAGATATACATGTGTTCCCCATCCTGAACCCTCATCCCTCCTCCCTCCCCATTCCATCCCTCTGGGTCGTCCCAGTGCACCAGCCCCAAGCATCCAGTATCGTGCATCGAACCTGGACTGGCAACTCGTTTCATACATGATATTTTACATGTTTCAATGCCATTCTCCCAAATCTCCCCACCCTCTCCCTCTCTCTCAGAGTCCATAAGACTGTTCTATTTTATCTTTAAATTATCCAAGTATCTTTGTCAAACTATATTAGGCACAGTTACTAAGTTGCAAATTTTATTCTAAAAGAAAAACAGCATATTCATTTCTTTCTGAAGTATGCTATCTGAAAGTAAACATATCATGCCCATACTTACAAATGGGCCTCAACCTTTGTATCTTACCTAGACTGTAGTACCAAGAGAATAGTATTAGGCATGATAGGATTACAGTCATTGAAAATTCATACAGATCCAGTGTTTGTTCCTAATGGTTATGTTTTGATTCATATAGTCTTCTTTTTCATTTAGCTAGCCCTCCCAATTTTTGCTATTGTATGAATATAATTAGAATATTTTAAATAATATACTTCCAGTTATATATTTGGCAATATCCTGGTAAACTAGCTTTCTGAAAATCAATAACCAACTAAATGAACAAAAAGGTTTGATTTATAGCATTTGTCTATTTTCATGTTTAAATACTCTCACCATGGCCAATTCAAGCTATCAACATGATGACACAAAGTGAAGCTGGGAAGAGATGTGCAAAGCTTCTCGCAGTGAGTTGGTCAAGCTGGTTTCAGCAGAGCACTGTGATAAATAAATACTGCCTCAAGTCTGAGTTTATTCTAATAGTCTGTCAGAATATCCAGGGACTTTTTGGTAGGTTCCAATATATTTAAGAATATGGCAGTGAATAATTTTAACATGATTAAGTTTTAAACAATAACAGGCAACATTAAATTATGAAGTGACAGCAAAACACTTTCTAAATAAGCATCTAATTTAGGATAAAAACAAAAAAAATGATTTACGATAAAACTACTGTTTTATGATAAAAATATTCATGACAAATAGTATCACTGAAATCTTGTAAGCTATCTCTATGTTGGAATTTTGAAAATGTAAATGACCACATCATCTTGAGACTCAAGGTAACATTTTACTGAAATTAAAAGTAAGATCATTTTATGGCCCACTATATAGACTTGTAAAGTTCATTATTTTAATACTTATGATGTAATAAGTTGAATAGAATAGTACCTAACATAGGATTTGACAATTTTTTTTTTCTCTAAAGGGTCAGAGAGAATATATTTAGGCTTTGCAAATCATATAGTTTGTTGTGAATGCAGTACTGTTTGTGCAGTGGGAAATACTCATGCTCAACATGTAAATTAACAATTCTTGCCGTATTGCAATAAAACGATGCTTACAGAAACAAACAGCGGATGGATTTGGCCTGTGGGTCATCCACAGTTTGTTGACCTGACTTTAGCAGGTATCAAATCATCTGATGTTTTTATGGCATTGATTTCAATATGATTTTTCTTGGTGTTTATGAATCACTAGTCCCTTTAATCAAAGTACTTTTTAAATGTATATTGTCCCAGTCAGTAAAAAAATCTTGACTAATTACTGTTTCTTAAACAAGATACTCCGCAATGCAAAAGGACAATGCAATTGAAAATAAAATAAATACAGTGGTGGACATATCTTCCTTTACTATACCACAATGTCACCTTTAACCACAAAGAGAGGTTTTCCTAGACAGTAAAAGAAGAGAAAACTTTCAGATCAAATTAAGATATGTTTAATATGAGCACATTCATTTTAATTTACTCTGAAATCCTTATTCTTACCTTCCACAAGTTTCCCTGTCTGTTCGGCACTTCCCCCAGGAAGAATCTTGGCAATATAGGCTCCAATTTCTCCGCTATGTCCAGGGATTTCTTTACCACCCACAATTCTAATTCCTAATCCGTTACCTGTATGGAAAAGTTAGCAAATTATTAGCAATAAGAAAGGACAACAGTTACCACAAGTGATAAGGTGCAGAAAAAATGGGTTCTGATATGTAGAAGTTAACCCCAAATGAATATTGGAACTGGACACTAATAACAAAAGAACAATATTATGATTTCATAGTAGTTGATAGGAAAGAGAATTATCTGAGATCTGGTAGGATCTATAATGATTAATCTGACATTAACAAATAATTTTTATTTTTTATTTCAGCCATATTCAATAATATAATAAAGTTTTGTCCATTTTGATCATATATGTTGCAAGAATTTTATATGACGATGTTCCCAGTATAAATAATTTCAGAGCAAAAAATTCATTTATGAAATTGATGAGCATTTAACTTACAAAAAGGAAGTAATGGCTATCATAAATTGAGAAGACATAAATGACTCCAACTGATAAAGTGAAACCATGATCATAACTTATGAATTATTATTCACATTTCAGCCTTAATTCAGAAACTAATATTGTTTGTGCATTAATATGGCACTTAATACAGGGATAATAAAAGCATTCTTTACTGATGAGCAACTTGGTAAACTGTTCCTTATTCCACAGAACAGATTTTTCTATAATTAGCGACGCAGATAAAAGATGGAAAATGATTATTATGAGAAATCTACACACTATACTTGATCTTAGCCAAAAGGCTGAGAAGTGATGATCATTATGAGAGATCTAATTGAATCAAATAAACTGTTGACATTTTAAGTTTATTTTAAAAGAGTAAACTAAAAAACAGCTAGTGTATACAGCTTCACATATTTTTGTTACAAATGTCAAGAAGATTTTAAAATGAAAGCACTAAAAGAAAGCAGAATTCTCCTTTTTTTTAATTTTTTTTTTCAAATTTTATTTTATTTTTAAACTTTACATAATTGTATTAGTTTTGCCAAATATCAAAATGAATCCACCACAGGTATACATGTGTTCCCCACCCTGAACCCTCCTCCCTCCTCCCTCCCCATACCATCCCTCTGGGTCGTCCCAGTGCACTAGCCCCAAGCATCCATTGAAGACACAATTAATTAAACATTTCATTCAGTGATTGAAATACCATTTCCAACTCTTTCAAAATCTCTAAAATTAAAAGCCAGGTCTCTTCCAAATCCTATTACTTTCCTACTTAACTCCTCAAAAAGAATCCCTCTAGTTAGCATCAACCGGAGAAGGCAATGGCCCCCACTTCAGTACTCTTGCCTGGAAAATCCCATGGGTGGAGGAGCCTGGTAGGCTGCAGTCCATGGGGTCACTAAGAGTCGGACACGACTGAGCAACTTCACTTTCACTTTTCACTTTCATGCACTGGAGAAGGTCATGGCAACCCACCCCAGTGTTCTTGCCTGGAGAATCCCAGGGACGGGGGAGCCTGGTGGGCTGCCCTCTATGGCGTCGCACAGAGTCGGACACGACTGAAGCGACTTAGCAGCACCAACAGCAGCAGCATCAGTTAGCATCAACACAATTCAAACATTCAACAAGCAGTAGCTGAATTATGCACTGCTTTTTTTAAAATTTATTTATTTTAATTGGAGGCTAATTACTTTACAGTATTGTATTGGTTTTGCCATACATCAACATGAATCCGCCACGGGTGTACACGTGTTCCCAATCCTGAACCTCCCTCTCACTTCCCTCCCCATACCATCCCTCTGGGTCATCCCAGTGCACCAGCCCCAAGCATCCTGTATCCTGCATCGAACCTGGACTGGTGATTCGTTTATTATATGATATTATACATGTTTCAATGCCATTCTCCCAAATCATCCCACCCTCTCCCTCTCCTACAGAGTCCAAAAGACTGTTCTAGTGTCTTTTTTGCTGTCTCGCAATACAGGGTCATCTCAGCACTGTTTATAATAGCCAGGACATGGAAGCAACCTAGATGTCCATCAGTAGATGAATGGATAAGAAAGCTGCGGAACATGTACACAATGGAGTATTAATCAGCCATTAAAAAGAATACATTTGAATCAGTTCTAATGAGGTGGATGACACTGGACTGCTTCTTTATTTATCTAGTAGAGGTGTATTTTGGTAAAATACTGTTTATTTCCAGGTGACATGATCCTTCCAAATGAATTTACTCGTTCCTTTTCTTCCTTCCTCCTCCCTCCCTTTCATCCTTCCTCCCCTTTCCCCCTTCCTACTCTCCCTCTTTTCCCCTAGTACCCCACTCCCCACTCTCATCCCGAGACCTGCTTTTTCACCAGAGCAAGTGTTCTGAAGATTTAGCCTCAAAACAAAAACAAAACAAGTTAACTGCATATTTCTACAAAGGGTTGCCAAGGGTGAGAGTTAAATAAGATCCTAGCTCTCTGTGGCCCCACTTGTGGAGCTTTTCTGTCACAAGTTTCTTAGCTCAGTGTTCCTGTTCTTAGAGATTAATTGAGGATCCAAACTGAACATAACTGGATCAGTGAAGATGAGCATTTACTATATGACATAGAGCATGTATTATATATGACTTTCAGTCTCAACAAAAGTTGATTTCTTAGACATTAGCATTTAAAGATTCACCAGGACTGATTCTACAATAAGATGTTAGATAGATACTAAGAAAGAGTAGAAGATGAAGAAAAGTAATTAGCCACTATTTATTCAATTATTTTATATATATATGTGTGTATATATATAGTGTTAAGCCATTTTAGAAATTACAAAATGAGGATTTAAAAATAGCTGGTCATATTTAAAGGATTTTCCTATGGAATTTGTCCAGAAAAAATAAAAACAGATTCTTAATCTAAGATTTGGCTTTATTTTTCATGGTTGAATCACTCACAAGTTGCAATTCATCACTTGTTAAATATTTCATAAAACAGATACCTATACTGAATTTCTAATGTGGTCAATATATCTGTATCAATTTTAAGACATGGTCAATCTGGGATCCCAAAAGATGATTGATGAGATTTCTTTAGAGTAAAGGCATATTTTCAAGACCAAGTTTTATATCAATATTTATGCTAGATGATAGCAGAGCATAGTAGGGTATAGTAAAGTGCTCATGGCACCTCTTATTTCTTTTTAAGCTTAAAAACTGTTATATGGCAGAAACCAACCCAACACTAAAATTTTAAAAAATATATTTAAATTAAAAAACGGAAACAATACCATATAAATACAGTTCATAAAAATAATTCTGTACAAACAGAATTGTTATACCTTGTAAATGTATAGCTAAAAAGTAGAATTTCAGAATCTATTAATTAACATGTGACTACTTAAAAAAACTGATTATGCTTTCATTTTGAAAAATGACATTGTCTTGAAGATAAGTAGTTGGGTTCTTAGTGCCATTTGATTTTTAGTGACTGAGTACATTCTAAAATCCTGTAGTAAAGGATCTATAATAGGAACTTACAACTATATCCACAATAATTATTTAATTTTGTAAAATACAGTTTCATGCTAATGAATTTGACACTTTTTAAATATAGTTTACAAATCAGTGTCTTTGGTAAAATGGGAGTAATGCATAGCCATGAAAATACTGTGAAAAATGAGATTTGATAGACAGTTGACCCTTCCACAACCTGGGGGTTGAGGTGCTGACCCTCTGTGCAGTTGAAAATCCTCATAAACTTATACTCAGCCCTTTGTATACAAGGTTTCTCTGTGTACTCAGTTCCATATCCCTGGATTCAACCAACTGTGGATTGTGTAGCATTATATATTTACTATTGAAAAAAAATCTCCATTTAAATGAACCCATGCAGTTCAAACACATATTGTTCAAGGATCAATGTATATAGAAACCACTTCTAATACATAGCAATTTTCAAAAGTTACTTTTCTTCTTCTTGATCCTGCTGTGTTGACTGCTATTGATTTTCATGTATACAATAAAGTAACATAGAAATATTAAAAGTTTGTGAAAGAAAAGCAAGTTAAAAAATAAAAAGACCTAAAGGAAAACATTGTTTATTTTACAGTAGTTGCCTGTATCCTAATTTGGATGCCATGAGTATGAATTTAATTTATATAATTTCTAAGAATGTAAATCTAGATATTTTTATTTACCATTTCTATGGTTATACTTTGATATTTTATGAATATAGACAGAAAAACAAAAACACTTCTATAAAAATAAAACACATCAGCTCATATCTAAAAAGCAGAATGTCAATAAAATAATTTTATAAGCCTAAGAGGCAAAATTAGTTTTTAACCTGACATGCTTAAATCTAAGTGGTCCTTGATAAGTGATACTATTGGTTTTAACTTTTACAAATTTTTAACAACATAAACTTATTTCCCTCTCTGTTTCTATTCCATCTAGAAACATTGCTAAAATATTTCCTCAGAAGCCATGAAAGTACACTGGTTTTGCTCTTTAGCTCACAGTATGGCAGAGAAGAGAGGCCAACAATTACGTAAAGAACATGGGAGCTTTAGTAAAAGAGATCATCAAAGTTACAGTAATTTTATAACATATAAGCATAAATGTGGTTAAGGAAGTCTTAAAGGGAAATCTATAAGCAACCACAACACAATGTATTCATAAATCACCATGATGTACACCTTAAATATCTTATAATGTTATAAGCCCATTGTACCTCAATAAATTGAAATGAAAAAATAAAAAAGTAAGCTGTACATAAAATAAACATGAGCATACTAAGGAAACATCCTCACATTTGAATTTAAATTTGCAGTTTAAATCTACCTTACTTTTATATGTTTATCAATGTTACATTAAATGCTCTGATATTTAAGGTATTATAAAAATGTTTTCATTTCCATTATTAAATAACATGAAAATATCATGATGTTATAATTAGAGTGCTGAATGTGGGCAAAATTACAATACTTGTTTCATTTCATCACTATCATGTGCTATATTTAAGCATCAAGGAAAAGGAAAATTTTCATCAATAAACATACTATCTTATGAATAGTAGTCTTTACATCAATAATTTATTATTCATAATAAAGTTATTACAGAACAAAGATATACTGCTTAGTTTAGTCATATAATTAGTTGGGCTGAAGAAGAAGAAAGATTGTCTATATAAATATATTGTCTATATTAATATGAATATATTCATTGGAAGGACAGATGCTGAAGCTGAAACTCCTATACTTTGGGCACCTGATGTGAAGATCTGACTCATTGGAAAATACCCTGATGCCAGGAAAAATTGAGGGCAAAAGGAGAAGGGAGTGACAGAAGATGAGATGGTTGGATGGCATCACCAACTCAATGGACCTGAGTTTGATGAAATTCAAGGGGATAATAACGGACAGAGAAGCCTGATGTGCTGCAGTTCACAGGGTTACAAAGAGTTGGAAATGACTTAGCGACTGAACAACAAAAACAATAAATAATCAATGCTAATGATATACTAAGGATAATGAAAAATACACAAAGGATAGTTCAATTAAATCTATTTTTATAGTTCATCTTAATTATACTCTTGCATAAGGCTGTTGTACCTACTATTATAAATTATCCAAGAAAATATTTAGAAAAATCAAATTACATTAAAAAACCATAATGATTTCCTTTGCATCTTATCAAATGCTATATTAATTCATTAACATTTGAAAACAAAGACCTAAAGAATATTTCACTATTTGTTCTTTAACTTTACTTACTTTTGTTCATTATAAGAAAACATTTCTACAAACACAACAAAGCTCATCAATTGCATTATTAACAATCCATACTTGACTGTTTCCAGAAAATTCAAAATGGAAACGCCATATTCATGCCAAATATAATCCAACTGTAAGTCTGGACAAATTTGCAATTTGCAAACTCAGTTTGCAAATTACAAACTCAGCTCTTCAACCATTAGTTTTTTTTAAAATTCAGCCAATTACTGTATAAAATCTTCTTTCCTACTTTTAAATATGTAAAGATTCATAAATAATTTGAAGTGAATATTGTATTTCACATTTGTATGAACAAAAGTTCACCACTTGTCTTTTTTTAATGTAATTTGAATAATATTAAGGTAAAAATGTTGCATGGGCTTCAAAGCATGTAAAAAATGCTATTCACACTTAGACCATCCTGGATGAGATAGGTCCAAGTTGACCTGCCATAGGACTGAAATGGCCATTGGCATGGGAAATAAGGAAGATAAGTCATGGATATAAGTCAAAAGTGGCACAGTGGTAAAGAATGCACTTTAGAGACCCGGGTTTGATACCTGGATTGGGAAGATCCCTTGCAGAAGGAAATGGCAACCCACTCCAGTATTCTTGCCTGGGAAATCCCATGGACAGAGGAGCTTTGCAGGCTATATATATAGTTCATGGGGTTGCAAAGAGTTGGACATGACTGAGCGATTAAACAACAATGATACCTCAAAAGACACTGGTATTCTGAGTTTGTTAAGCAACATCTTTCAAATGTCAGATGATGTATGAACTGATAAAGTATTTTTACTAAGAGGGCATAGGATTTCCTCTTTCTGAAATGCTTCAGAAATAATTCTCACCAAAAAAATTTTCAGGACTTCCACATCAAAAGGACATTTCGTTCACACAGAGTTTTTTTCTTTATTTTAGCTTACATGTTTGATAGTTGCTGAGAGTAGATCTTAAAAGTTTTTATCACAAGAAAAAAATTTTGTAACTATGTTTGGTGATGAATGTTAAACAGAGTTATCATGATGACCGCCTTCTCAGACAACACACTGATTGCAGCTATGTGAATTCCTGACCCGGGGACCTAGTTAAGCCATGCTTGAGATTCTTGAACTACAAAAACATTGAGTACTAAATGTGTGTTGTTTTAAGGCATGGACTGCAAGGAGATTCAACCAGTCCATTCTGAAGGAGATCAGCCTTGGGATTTCTTTGGAAGGAATGATGCTAAAGCTGAAACTCCAGTACTTTGGCCACCTCATGCGAAGAGCTGACTCACTGGAAAAGACTCTGATGCTGGGAGGGATTGGGGGCAGGAGGAGAAGGGGACGACAGAGGATGAGATGGCTGGATGGCATCACTGACTCCATGGATGTGAGTCTGAGTGAACTCCAGGAGTTGGTGATGGACAGGGAGGCCTGGCATGCTGCAATTCATGGGGTCGCAAAGAGTCGGACATGACTGAGCGACTGAACTGAATTGAATCGAACTTGTTATTCATCAACAGAAATTAATACCAATATGAAAGCTGCATTCTGAGTTTTCTGTGCACACAATATATAGGGATATTATCTTGGTAGCAAAACCAGTGGAATAGTTGTGCTTATAGTACTTAACCACAGTGATTGAGCAGCGATAGAGGGTAGGAGATAAAGGGAAAATAGGCTATGAGCAGAAAGCCTGTTGTCCTTCATAAATGAAGAGGAAGAGCTCTGTGTATCAGTTCTGCATCGCTGGGGTTCTAGTATAATGTGTGTAGCAAGTACATGGCATCTAGGCTACACTAAATTTGTAAATGAATGAATCATGAATGGATGAAAACTGAAGTGTCTAATTTTCAGTTTTGAAACTCTGAAGTGTCTAATTTTCTCTACATAGGGCTTAATGCCTGGCGTGCTGCAATCCATGGTGTCACAAAAAGTCGGACATGATTGAGCGACTGAACTAAAATGAGGGCTAATGAATCAGTTACAGTGATCTTAAAAATAATAGATTTGTATTGTACTCTGTTCTTAGAAAATGTCTGTAAAATTATATTAACACAATGAATCTTAAAATTAAAAATAACAAAAAGGAAACCCTCTATTCTACATGAATAAAATAAGATTTTGTGAGGTTAACTGCTCAAGACAACACCTAATATACGGTAATGCTAGAGTGGAGCCCACACTCCAAATGAATGGGTTAGAGATGAGTCTCCTGTTAGGCTAGGGCCAGGGGACCTGGTGTGGGATGAGAAAGGATGGGTTGGGGAGCTGCATACAAAGCCCTTCCCTTTCTCATTCAGTTGCAGAGGGGAGAGTGAAGAGAGACCTTACAATTAGGCCATTAAAAGGAGAAACTACCAGGATGTAAAAAATGTTGGGGAGTCAGTATCTGTCAGTCAATACCTAGGAGAGGAAACATTTTGGGTTTAGGCAGCTTGTGGATTAAATGGCAGCATTTAATGTTTTTAAATTTATTTTTAATTGGAGGATAATTGCTTTACAATGTTGTGTTGGTTTCTGCCGTACAAGACTGTGAATTAGCTGTTCAGTTCAGTTCAGTCACTCAGTCGTGTCCGACTCTTTGCGACCCCATGAATTGCAGCATGCCAGGCCTCCCTGTCCATCACCAACTCCCAGAGTTCACTCAAACTCATGTCCATTGAGTCGGTGATGCCATCCAGCCATTTCATCCTCTGTCGTCTCCTTTTCCTCCTGCCCCCAATCCCTCCCACCATCAGAGTCTTTTCCAATGAGTCAACTCTTCACATGAGGTGGCCAAAGTACTGGAGTTTCAGCTTTAGCATTGGTCCTTCCAAAGAACACCCAGGACTGATCTCCTTTAGAATGGACTGGTTGGATCTCCTTGCAGTCCGAGGGACTCTCAAGAGTCTTGTCCAACACCACAGTTCAAAAGCATCAATTCTTCGGTGCTCAGTTTCTTCACAGTCCAACTCTCACATCCATACATGACCACAGGAAAAACCATAGCCTTGACTAGACGGACCTTTGTTGGCTAAGTAATGTCTCTGCTTTTCAATATGCTGTCTAGGTCAGTCATAACTTTCCTTCCAAGGAGTAAGTATCTTTTAATTTCATGGCTGCAGTCACCATCTGCAGTGATTTTGAAGCCCAGAAAATAAAGTCTGACACTGTTTTCACTGTTTCCCCATCTATTTCCCATGAAATGATGGGTGAATTAGCTGTAAGTATACATATATCCCTTCCCTCTTGAACCTTCCCACCACCCTCCATCCCACCCCTACAGGTTGTCACAGAATATGGGGTTGAGCTCCTGGTGTTATACAGCAACTTCCCACTAGATCATCTACATATGGTAGTGCATATGTTTTAAATAGCATTCAATCTGAAGTTGTAAGTGATCACTTGGGAAAGTCTCTGCTTGTTTTGTCACTAAAGTTTCCATTTTTCTATTGATGTATAAATGTCTATGACTTATTTATACCTTTATCAGCCATTACAAAGGTGAAATTGTTACCTTTTCAGTATTAAAGATTTTATCGTTTTGTATTTTAGCATTTGTGTTACTATGTCATATATATCTATTAAATGAATACATAATATTAATACTTATATATCTTACTATGAAAATCTATAAAGAATGATGTATACACAGGCCTGATAACATAATTATATTATAATCAGCATTATTTGGGGGAGTAGTTGAAAAACTGATTTGGAGAGAAAAGTTCTGAATTTGCCGAGTCACTTTAGGGGTACTATAAATAAAATCCAGGTATCCAGATTATTTTTGTGCTACAGGCTAAACCTGGTCTAATCAAAATCATTTGCTTTAGTAAAAGAGGTATTCAACACAGTTCAACAGATTCTACCATCCAGTATATGTTAGGGAATATTTTTTACTAAAGAGTTATTTAATATAATTACTTTGGTTATATTCATTACTCTATTTTTAAAAACTGTTATTATAATACTATCTGAAATTAAGAATAAATATTATACGGTATTAGGTGGCCAGGCTAAGAATAAACATTCCTCTGAAATTGTGCTTTAATCAATACGTGAGCTGCTTTTATTTCATCTAGTTTTCTACTGCATAAGATTTATGGAACTTTTAGTTGTATGTTTCAAAATATATGACTTTGAACTAATGAACACTATTTGGTGTTTCTACTTTGTACCAATATTATATGTATTGTATTACTTGTTTTCAGTCTCTTCGGTAACATCTTCAGGGATAGAAGGGAAAAAAGTAACTAACATTTCTAGAGTTTTTCCTTTGCATTTTTAAATCATCTCTATAACTTTCCATGTTAGGCACTGTCCATACCATTTTAGGACAAAGCAGCTGAGACTACAGGAGGTTAGAAATTTGGCTAGGTTGGCTAGTAAGTAAAACAACCAAGGTTAGAGCCCCTTTTTCTTCCTGAGTCCCACATTCTTGTTCTTTCTATATACCTTTGCTCATCACTCTAATTGTCAAAAAAATTCTAGAAGATAATTTTAGAAAATATTCTAGAAGTCTTTTCTCTTTTAATTGAATCTCATTTCTTATTATCCACTTTCCAAGATGAAATCATATGATATATATATATATATATATATATATATATATACTTATATTTAGTATTAACATCACCAAATTACCCTCCTTAACCTGTAGGTTAAACATCTTGAATGTCTTTACCCTCTCCTTACAGAATCAATTATTAATTCCTTTACTTTTATTTATTAAGGAAAACAGAAAAATGTGTTCCTCCATCCCCAGTTAAAAGCACAGCCATTAATGTCACTTAATGGCAGGAACCCATTTCTACAAGCAATATTTATCTTGACAGATGTCAGGAAAAGTGATGATGTGAATGAGGAACTAGTCGAACAGTAAATACTTTCTTTGTCACTGAGGAAATGAATGCAAGTTTTCACTGAAATATATGAGGAAGAAATGATTTTAGAAGAGATTCTATTCAAATATGATTTTTTCTATAGTTGTATACTCTGTTTATTTCTAAGATACTTTGAGGGGCTTACAATAAGAATTTATATCATATATTTACAACATATTTGGACAGTTAATAAAAGTAAAAGAGAAAAAGCCATTCTGAATGGGAAGGGAGAAATTTGGGGTCAAGACCCGCTTGCTAGAATCTGTTCAGTTTCGCAGAACTTGCAGCATTTAGGATGAAAAACATATGTTCTCAAAGTGACAATGGATACTTTCTCTTGGTGTTCCACAAGAAACAGAACAAATGAAATAAGTGTCATAACTTTCAAACACCTGACCTTAAAAAAAATGTTTTCTCATTAAGTGTTCCTAAACAATGTAGGAAACATGTTAAGGGTGTGTTACCTACAATTTATCTAACTGCATGAAGTAGAGTTCACCACATTTTTGTCTCAGTTCATTTCAGTCACTCAGTTGTGTCCCACTCTTTGCGACCCCATGGACTGTAGCACGCCAGGCCTCCCTGTCCATCACCAACTCCCGGAGTTTACCCAAACTCATGTCCATTGAGTCGGTGATGCCATCCAACCATCCTATCCTCTGTCGTCCCCTTCTCCTCCTGTCTTCAATCTTTCCCAACATCAGGGTCTTTTCAATGAGTCACCTCTTCGCATGAGGTGGCCAAAATATTGGAGTTTTAGCTTCAACATGAGTCCTTCCAATGAACACTCTGGACTGATCTCCTTTAGGATGGACTGGCTGGATTTCCTTGCAGTCCAAGGGACTCTCAAGAGTCTTCTCCAACACCACAGTTCAAAAGCCTCAATGCTTCAGCACTCAGCTTTCTTTATAGTCCAATGCTCACATCCATACATGATTACTGGAAAAACCATAGCCTTGACTAGATGGACCTTTGTTAGCAAAGTAATGTCTCTGCTTTTTAATATGTTGTCTAGGTTGGTCATAACTTTCCTTCCCAGGAGTAAGCGTCTTTTAATTTCATGTTTGCAGTCACCATCTGCAGTGATTTTTGGACTCCCTCCCAAAATAAAGTCAGCCATTGAAATAAAGTCAGTTTCCACTGTTTTCCCATCTATTTGCCATGAAGTGATGGGGCTGGATGCCATGATCTTAGTTTTCTAAATGTTGAGCTTTAAGCCAGCTTTTCCACTCTCTTTCACTTACATCAAGAGGCTCTTTAGTTCTTCTTACTTTCTGCCATAAGGGTGGTGTCATCCGATATCTGAGATTATTTGTATTTCTCCCGGCAATCTTGATTCCAGCTTGTGCTTCCTCCAGCCTAGTACATCATTTCTCATGATGTACTCTGCATAGAAGTTAAATAAGCAGGGTGACAATATACAGCCTTGACAATATACATACTCCTTTTCCTATTTGGAACCAGTCTGTTGTCCCATGTCCAGTTCTAACTGTTGCTTCCTGACCTGCATACAGATTTCTCAAGAGGCAGGTCAGGTGGTCTGGTATTCCCATCTCTTGAAGAATTTTCCACTGTTTATTGTGATCCACACAGTCAAAGGCTTTGGCATAGTCATAAAGCAGATATAGATGTTTTTTCCTGGAACTCACTTGCTTTTTTGATGATCCAGCCAATGTTAAGCAATTTGATCTCTGGTTCCTCTGCCTTTTCTAAAACCAGCTTGAACATCTGGAAGTTCACAGTTCTTATATTGCTGAAGCCTGGCTTGGAAAATGTTGAGCATTAATTTGCTAGCATGTGTGAGCGACTGAACTGAACTGAACTGAGATGAATGCAATTGTGTGGTAGTTTGAACATTCTTTGCCATTGCCTTTCTTTGGGATTGGAATGAAAACTGACCTTTTCTAGTCCTGTGGTCACTGCTGAGTTTTCCAAATTTGCTGGCATATTGAGTGCAGCACTTTCCCAGCATTATCTTTTAGGATTTGAACTAGCTCAATTGGAATTCTATCATTTCCACTAGCTTTGTTCATAGTGATGCTTCCTACGGCCCACTTGACTTCACATTCCAGAATGTCTGGTTTTAGGTGAGTGATCACACCATCGTGATCATCTGGATCTTTTTTGTACAGTTCTTCTGTTTATTCTAGTCACCTCTTGTTAATATCTTCTGCTTCTGTTAGGTCCATGCCATTTCTCCCCTTTATCGAGCCCACCTTTGTATGAAATGTTCCCTTGGTATCTCTAATTTTCTTGAAGAGACCTCTAATCTTTCCCATTCTATTGTTTTCCTCTATTTCCTTGCACTGATCACTAAGGAAGGCTTTCTTTTCTCTTCTTGCTATTCTTTGGAACTCTGTACTCAAATGGATATATCTTTCCTTTTCTCCTTTGCTTTTTGCAGTTCCCCTTTATTTGATATACCACATGTGAGCACAGGAGTGCAATCTCAAATAAAGATTACAGAATGTTTTTTAAAAAAATTGGTGTACCTTATTTCATCATGGTTAAGTTTTTTTCAGAATTCAGCTTTGAACCAGACAAAACCATTAAAAAAATCTCAAAAAGAAGCTTCAGTGATTTCATTGGTGCTCATGCTGCTAAGTCGTTTCAGTTGTGTCCGACTCTGTGCGACCCCATAGATGGCAGCCCACCAGGCTCCCCCATCCCTGGGATTCTCCAGGCAAGAACACTGGAGTGGGTTGCCATTTCCTTCTCCAATGCATGAAAGTGGAAAGTGGAAAGTGAAAGTGAAGTCCCTCAGTTGTGTCCGACTCTTAGCGACCCCATGGACTGCAGCCTACCAGGCTCCTCCATCCATGGGATTTTCCAGGCAACAGTACTGGAGTGGGGTGCCATTGCCTTCTCCATTGGTGCTCATATTACCCGTCAAATTAAATTCAGGATTATTTAATATGATCTGGCTCTAACTCTTATTCCTTTTATGACCTGCTCCTAACTTTGATCCCTTTTTGTACTCTGTTTTAGCAAAACAAAATTTTAAAAAATAACATAAGCCAAAAAAAAAAAAAAATAGAACAAAAAACCCCTCAAAATAACCCACTTTCTGAAATGATAAAATCATTGAAAAGAAATAAAAAACACTAATCAGGGCTAATGGCTAAAATCAAGACTCAATATTATATGCAGCCTCATTATCTAGTTTAATTAGTAGGTTCTTAATGATCTAATCATAAAACTCCCTTCCCTCTCTGGTGGATATAAAGATCCCTCACCAAATAGCACTCCTTATAAAGTGATCTGGGCTTCCCTGGTGGCTTAGATGGTAAAGAATCTGCCCGAGACCCCGGTTCAATCCCTAGGTTGAGAAGATCCTCTGGAGACATAATGGTAACCCACAACAATATTTTTGCCTGGAGAATCCCCATGGACAGAGCAGCCTGGGTGGGCTAAAGTTCATGGGGTTGCAAAGAGGCAGATATGACTGAGCGATTCATACCTCCACTTTTCATCAAGGGGATCTAGTCCAATTTCTGCTTATCCCTGAGCAGGTGGGACTCAGTTTCCTCCAAGTCTATACAATTATTCAACCAAGCCAATCACATCTTCCTGAAAGAACCAGGGGGCACTCCAACTTTGATACTGAAATGCTGTCCTTGCAGAACTGTTTATTCTATTCCCGAGTACAACCCTGATATGGCCTCTATATTTTAGGGAAATAAAGAACATCATGGCAGCATTTTTTCACTGTGGTATTGTAGTATTGTTTATAATATTGAAAAGGGGACTTCCCTGGTGGCACAGACGATAAAGCGTCTGTCTACAATGCGGGAGACCCGGGTTCAATCCCAGGGTTGGGAAGATCCCCTGGAGAAGGAAATGGCAATCCACTCCAGGACTATTGCCTGGGAAATCACATGTACAGAGGAGCCTGCTAGGCTACAGTCCACAGGGTCACAAAGAGTCAGACACAACTGAGCGACTTAACTCACTATTGTAGTATTGTTTATAATATTGAAAATGGGAAGTCAGCACAAATGTTTAGCAACTGAGGAATGGTGGATATAGATGATTAAATATCTATAAATATAATAAAAATAATTAAATTTATCTTATGAAGATCTTTTGATGTGACAGGAAAACGTCTTTGTTAGGTAATTTATCAGATCAGATCAGATCAGTCGCTCAGTCGTGTCCGACTCTTTGCGACCCCATGAATCGCAGCACGCCAGGCCTCCCTGTCCATCACCAACTCCCAGAGTTCTCTCAGACTCACGTCCATTGAGTCAGTGATGCCATCCAGCCATCTCATCCTCTGTCGTCCCCTTCTTCTCTTGCCCCCAATCCCTCCCAGCATCAGAGTCTTTTTCAATGAGTCAACTCTTCGCATGAGGTGGCCAAAGTACTGGAGTTTCCGCTTTAGCACCATTCCTTCCAAAGAAATCCCAGGGCTGATCTCCTTCAGAATGGACTGGTTGGATCTCCTTGCAGTCCAAGGGACTCTCAAGAGTCTTGTCCAACAACACAGTTCAAAAGAATCAATTCTTCGGCGCTCAGCCTTCTTCACAGTCCAACTCTCACATCCATACATGACCACAGGAAAAACCATAGCCTTGACTAGACGGACCTTTGTTGGCAAAGTAATGTCTCTGCTTTTCAATATGCTATCTAGGTTGGTCATAACTTTCCTTCCAAGGAGTAAGCGTCTTTTAATTTCATGGCTGCAGTCGCCATCTGCAGTGATTTTGGAGCCCAGAAAAATAAAGTCTGACACTGTTTCCACTGTTTCCCCATCTATTTTCCATGAAGTGATGGGGCTGGATGCCATGATCTTCGTTTTCTGAATGTTGAGCTTTAAGCCAACTTTTTCACTCTCCTCTTTCACTTTCATCAAGAGGCTTTTCAGTTCCTCTTCACTTTGTGCCATAAGGGTGGTGTCATCTGCATATCTGAGGTTATTAATATTTTTCCCAGCAATCTTGATTCCAGCTTGTGTTTCTTCCAGTCCAGCGTTTCTCATGATGTACTCTCCATAGAAGTTAAATAAGCAGGGTGACGATATACAGACTTGACGTACTCCTTTTCCTATTTGGAACCAGTCTGTTGTTCCATGTCCAGTTCTAACTGTTGCTTCCTGACCTGCATACAAATTTCTCAAGAGGCAGAACAGGTGGTCTGGTATTCCCATCTCTTGAAGAATTTTCCAGTTTATTGTGATCCACACAGTCAAAGGCTTTGGCATAGTCAACAAAGCAGAAATATATGCTTTTCTGGAACTCTCTTGCTTTTTCCATGGTCCAGCAGATGTTGGCAATTTGATCTCTGGTTCCTCTGCCTTTTCTAAAACCAGCTTGAACATCAGGAAGTTCACAGTTCACATATTACTGAAGCCTGGCTTGAGAATTTTGAGCATTACTTTACTAGCATGTGAGATGAGTGCAACTGTGTGGTAGTTTGAGCATTCTTTGGGATTGGAATGAAAACTGACCTTTTCCAGTCCTGTGGCCACTGCTGAGTTTTCCAAATTTGCTGGCATACTGAGTGCAGCACTTTCACAGCATCATCTTTCAGGATTTGGAATAGCTCAACTGGAATTCTATCACCTCCACTAGCTTTGTTCGTAGTGATGCTTTCTTTTTTTTAAATTTAATTTTATTTTTTAACTTTACAATATTGTATTGGTTTTGCCATATATCCAAATGAATCCGCCACAGGTTTACATGTGTGATGCTTTCTAAGGCCCACTTGACTTCACATTCCAGGATGTCTGGCTCTAGGTGAGTGATCACACCATCATGATTATCTGGGTCATGAAGATCTTTTTTTGTACAGTTCTTCTGTGTATTCTTGCCATCTCTTCTTAATATCTTCTGCTTCTGTTAGGTCCATACCATTTCTGTCCTTTATCGAGCCCATCTTTGCATGAAATGTTCCTTTGGTATCTCTGATTTTCTTGAAGAGATCTCTAGTCTTTCCCATTCTGTTGTTTTCCTCTATTTCTTTCCATTGATTGCTGGAGAAGGCTTTCTTACCTCTTCTTGCTATTCTTTGGAACTCTGCATTCAGATGTTTATATCTTTCCTTTTCTCCTTTGCTTTTTGTTTCTCTTCTTTTCACAGCTATTTGTAAGGCCTCCCCAGACAGCCATTTTGCTTTTTTGCATTTCTTTTCCATGGGGATGGTCTTGATCCCTGTCTCCTGTACAATGTCACGACCTCATTCCATAGTTCATCAGGCACTCTATCTATCAGATCTAGGCCCTTAAATCTATTTCTCACTTCCACTGTATAATCATAAGGGATTTGATTTAGGTCATACCTGAATGGTCTAGTGGTTTTCCCTACTTCAATTTAAGTCTGAATTTGGCAATAAGGAGTTCATGGTCTGAGCCACAGTCAGCTCCTGGTCTTGTTTTTGCTGACTGTATAGAGCTTCTCCATCTTTGGCTGCAAAGAATATAATCAATCTGATTTCGGTGTTGACCATCTGGTGATGTCCATGTACAGAGTCTTCTCTTGTGTTGTTGGAAGAGGGTGTTTGTTATGACCAGTGCATTTTTTTGGCAAAACTCTATTAGTCTTTGCCCTTCTTCATTCCCTATTCCAAGGCCAAATTTGCCTGTTACTCCAGGTGTTTCTTGACTTCCTACTTTTGCATTCCGGTCCCCTATCATGAAAAGGACATCTATTTTGGGTGTTAGTTCTAACAGTCTAGGTTCAATGCACGATACTGGATGCTTGGGGCTGGTGCACTGGGACGACCCAGAGGGATGGAATGGGGAGGGAGGAGGGAGGAGGGTTCAGGATGGGGAACACATGTATACCTGTGGCAGATTCATTTTGATATTTGGCAAAACTAATACAATTATGTAAAGTTTAAAAATAAAATAAAATTAAAAATAAAATAAAATAAAATAAAAGGTCTTGTAGGTCTTCATAGAACTGTTCAACTTCAGCTTCTTCAGCGTTACTGGTTGGGGCATAGACTTGGATTACTGTGATATTGAATGGTTTGCCTTGGAAACGAACAGAGATCATTCTGTCGTTTTTGAGACTGCATCCAAGTACTGCATTTTGGACTCTTGTTGCCCATGATGGCTACTCCATTTCTTCTGAGGGGATTCCTGCCCGCAGTAGTAGATACAATGGTCATCTGAGTTAAATTCACCCATTCCAGTCCATTTCAGTTTGCTGATTCCTAGAATGTCGACATTCACTCTTGCCATCTCTTGTTTGACCACTTCCAATTTGCCTTGATTCATGGACCTGACATTCCAGGTTCCTATGCAATATTGCTCTTTACAGCATCAGACCTTGCTTTTACCACCAGTCACATCCACACCTGGGTATTCTTTTTTATACCTATATACAAAATACGTATGTAAACTACTTTACAATATGCTCCTAACATTTACTGTGTGTACCTGGGTATAAAGAAGAAAGGAAAGAAAGAGAGTGTAAATTTTCAGATTATGACAGTTTTCATTTTTATCTTTATAGTTTTCACTACTCCTATAATTTACTGAGGATCTCTCTATCTATTCATCCATCCATCCATCCAGCTATCTATATATACATGACACACACATAGTCATTTCACATACACATACAAAGAAGAGAGTTGAAAATGATACATGTATTTAGAAGACCAGATGGGAGATTTGCCTTTTAGATTTTTAAGAAGAAAGAGAAATGAAAATCTTCATGAGAAAATGGGGAAAGATATAGTCTCTATCTCCCATTAATATATTCTTTGAACAAATGAAGATACGTAGTATAAAAATTGTGTGTACGTACATGTACCCATGGTTTGTGACTTATTTTAACTTTCAAGAGACAATCTCATGTATTCAATGTTCACTATGGATTAGCTCTACTTCTTCAAATATCTTGCAAATTCTTGGAAGTAGAATTGTTACCCCAGGCTTTTTGCATATCTGCCTCATATCTAGGTTGAGGTTGAGTTTACATTCAACATGAGCTATTTACTTTTACAGTGGGAAAGTGAAAGATTTGTTTATTTTAATTGTGCTTTCTGTAATTCTATATTATTTGGAAAATTTTTCAAGTAAGTTTAACAGTTATAAAAGGTAGCTAAATTTTTGTTCCAGTATTTTTATTGACTATGGAATATATTCCATGGGGGTATTTTTCTAAACTAATCTGCTGATTATAATATGATATCTTCAAGAAAGACTAAACAAGATAGAACTATTATTACCATCTGAAGGTTCCATCTAGAGTCTGAATGCAACTATCTATCTAAATCACCTCTACTTTAAATTTGTGGGTTTTCATTGCAAACACTTGTTAGTAAGAAAGAAAAAGAAGAATGGTATCAGTATTTGGTGGAATTGGTTATAGTTTCAAATTATTTCAGAAGCAAAGGAAAAAATATGCAAGAGTACAGTGAACAATATAACTATGTTCATATCTTTCTAACTTAATTGAGATTTTCATTTCCTTTCTTAGGATTTTAGAGCCATAATTTCTTTGGTTGCATATTGGGACAATATAATGACCCTAACCCTAAGCTATGTAAATAAGGTCATTGTCACAAATGTAACCATTTCCATTAAAAAATTATTGAAATATAAACCAGAATGAATATGAGGGTATGTATGCATGTATGTAAACTCTTTATCCTCTTTCAAATATGAAAACATAATTCATTCAATACCTCTTCATATTGCCAGGATTTGAGAGTTCCATTTGTGAAGAGAAGAAAGTGCAGTCTCATCAGCTAGTGTTTGCTTTACAAGCTGTTCTTAAATACTTCTGCTCACCTTTCTGAAATTTTAGGCCAATAAAAATCCTTCCAATGAGTTTTAGAGGGGAAGAGGAAGGGATTCTATAACAGGCAGGCTTAGGGTAGAATCCCTGCATCACTCACAACTAGTCACTGATGTTCTTCAGGAACAAAGCAGGGATGTCTCCTCTCACTACTCTGCTCAGTATTATACCACAGGTTTTAGAAAGTACAATAAGGACAAGAAATTTATACAAATGTATCCCCATTGGAATGGAAGAAGTAAAGCTGTCTTTATTTGTAGACAACATAATCTTGCTTGTAGAAAACCCTAAGGATTCCACACACAAAACAACAACAACAAAAAAAACCTATCAGAACTAAAAACACTAGTAAGATTATAAACTAAAAGGTCAATGTACAAAAATCAAATGCATTTTTATAAAATGGTAGTGAATAATCTCAAACTGAAATTAAGAAAGCAATTCCATTCTTGGATACATGTGTACATATGGCCGAGTCCTTTTGCGTCCACCTGAAACTGTCACTACATTGTTAACTGGCTATACTACAATATAAAATAAAAAGCTTAAAAAAAGGCAAAAAAAATCATTGAATCTTATACTCATCATGAGTGAAACTTATAAGATGGAAATTATATCTCAATAAAGCTGTTAAAAAAACCAATTCCATTCTCAATAGCACCAAGAAGAACAGAATAATTTGGAAGACATTAAACAAAGAAATTCTAGTTTTGTACTGGAAACTATAAAACTGTACTGAAAAATTAAAGGATGCCTCAGTAAAGGTAGAAATATTACACATACATGAATTAGAAGATTCAGGGTTGGTAAGATAGCAGTTCTTTTCAAATTGATCTGTAGTTTCAATGTGGCCCCTATAATAATCCCAGTAAGTTGATACTAAAAAATGTGGAAATTAAAAGAATCTAGAGTAGCCAAACAATTTAAAAAAAATTTGGAGTAATTATATTATTATATTTCAAAACTTAATATGAAGCTACAGAGTACACAAAAGAGTGTAACAGTTAGGCATTTAATCAAACAGAACAGAATTGAGATTCCAGAAATAAATTCTTGTATTAATGGTAGATGGATTTTTGATAAAGAAACCAAGGCAATTCAATGGGGGATTTGTTTTCTTTAACGAAAGGTGCTTGTACAACTAAATATTCATTAGTGGTTCAAAAAAATGAACTTGGATATCAACATCATACCATATACACAAATAGGTACAAAATAGGTAACTGACCTGAATTTTTAAAGTATATAAATATAAGAGAAATTTTCTGGTATAAAACCTCTCAGAGAAAATCTTTTTGACCTCGGAATAGTTCTTAATACACTATCAGCAGCATGGTTCACAAACTAAAAATAACAATAAATTGAATTCTATTAAAATGTAAATTTTTCCTTTAAAATACACCTTTAAGAAAATAAAAAGACAAGACAAAAACTAGAAGGAAATAGATGCACTCCATGTAATTTATAAGAGACACATTCAAAATATATAAAGAAATCTTACAACTCTGTATGAAGACAAAGAATCCAAATGAATAATGGAAAAAAATTCTTAATAAATATTTTACCAAAGAATATGTATGCTTTGACTTTAACCACCTAAAAATACGCTCATAGCTCAGTTGGTAAAGAATCCGCCAGTAATGCAGGAGAACCTGGTTTGATTCCTGGGTTGGGAAGATCTCCTGGAGAAGGGAAAGGTTGCCCACTCCAGTACTCTAGTCTGGAGAATTCCATGCAGTATTCTTGGGCTTCCCTGGTGGCTCAGCTGGTAAAGAATCTGCCTGCAATGCAGGAGACCTGGGTTTGATTCCCGGTTTGGGGAGATCCCCTGGAGAAGGGAAAGGTTGCCCACTCCAGTACTCTGGTCTGGAGAATTCCATGGACTGTATAGCCCACTGGGTCGCAAAGAGTTGGACACAACTGAGCAACTTTCACTTTCACTCTCATCATAGGTCATTAGGAAAATTCAAGTTAAAACAACACACTATCATCCACACTCATCCCAAAAGACAGACATTACCAAGTGCTGGCAAAGGCATAGAGAAAGTAGAATCCTTAGACACTGTTGGTAAGAATAGAATATGGTACCTTCACCTTGGAAAACTATCTGGCAACTTCTTAAATAGTTAAAAAGAAACTCACCATGTAACTGAGCAATTCCATTTCTAGGACATCATACAAAAATATCATATGTTCAAAGTAAAACTTGTGGGCAAATTTTAAGTGAAACCACAAAAAACCCAATGGATAAATAAATATAGAGAATTCAAACAATGGAGTACTTCTTAACAATGAAAAGAACAAACATCTGATACACGCTACAACATATATAAACCTAAAAAGTACTGGTAATTGAAAGGGGTCAGATGTCAAAACTGAAACTGTACAATTTAATTTATATGAAGAACCCAGAAAGGGTAGTCTCAGAGACAGAAAGTAAACTTCCTGCCCTGTGGCCAGGAGAGGAATGCTGGAAGTGGCTATTGCTATCACACTCAAGGGAACTTTTTGTAGTGTTTGAAATGTTCCAAAACAAGATTGTCCTGACAGTCACACAACTCCACAAATTTATAAAAGTCATTTATAACATGCACATTCACGATATAAGTTATACCACCAAGTTCCGTCCATGGAACTTTCCAGGCAAGAGTACTGGAGTGGGTTGCCATTTCCTTCTCCAGGGGATCTTCCCGACCCAGGGATCAAGCCCTGGTCTCAGCCATTGCAGGCAGATGCTTTACCATCTGAGCCATCAGGGATGCCCCATACCACAATAAATTGTTAAAATAATAATTTTAAAAGGGCTGTCCACATTTGGTATTCCTACCAACTCAGATCCAGTGAGATCTGTTACATTTGTTTCTTGTTTCTAAAAGCTTATGAAGATGGTGGCCTAAAGAGGTACAGAAAATGAGCCACTATATCCAGAGAAGACCCTGCTATCTTTTGAAACTAACCATTCTTAATGTTCTTCACTATTACACTTCCTAATTCGTCTTTCTAACCTTGCAGATGGAGCCAGTCCATTATGGAACTTTAATATAAGCAAATATCCTTTTTAAATTCAGAAGAATTTCTCTGACTTGTTTTGAACAGCTGTGTTTCTGAAGATGTTAAGATGGAGTTCTAAATAAAAAAGAAAGAGACTCACTTCTTGAGTATTACATTTTATCTTTTTTCTGATAATTTCTAAGAGAAAATAACATTCTTTTGATTGTACACTAAGGATAAGATTTTGTGTCAGGTTCACTTGCAATTATGTGAGATATAGAGAGCTGATCTTATTTTAAGGATGAGTGTACTCATTCTCAAAATTTAAATAAGTGATAGAGCTGAACTCCAATTCAGGACTTTCTGATTCTAAAACTCATGTCCTATTTTATCCATTTCACTGCTTTGTGCTTGGGTGACTGAAGGTTTTCAGAACCGTTGTACAGTTGTTGATCAGCACCTATAAGTATATCTTTGAAGTTTACAGTCAAAATTAAATGATCTATTTGCTTAAAGTTACTGACCACTTAACAGAAGACTGTATGCATGTATTTCCCTCTGCATACATCATAAAATAGTATAAAAAAAGGTACACATGTGTATGTGTGCACACACCTATACATATACACAGATGTCTATGAACAATCGAGTTTTGTAAATTCCCTTACTTTGTCTCAATTGTTCCTTAAGTTTTACTATAGTTCAGTTCAGTTCAGTCGCTCAGTCGTGTCCGACTCTTTGCGACCCCATGAACCACAGCACGCCAGGCCTCCCTGTCCATCACCAACTCCTGGAGTCCACCCAAACCCACATCCATTGAGTTGGAGATGCCATTCAACCAACTCATCCTCTGTCATCCCCTTCTCCTCCTGCCCTCAATCTTTCCCAGTGAGTCTTTTCCAGTGAGTCAGCTCTTTGCATCAGGTGGCCAAAGTATTGGAGTTTTATTCACATTTCAGATTCTCCTATTAAAGCGTGAATAACCTGTATATCAAGGTCTTTGCTGGATTCATTCTAGTAACCCAGCAACTAATACAATATAAATCACACTACGGGTGTTCTGTGAATGAATATTAATGAATAAAAATTTAAAATGTACTTAATATGAGTTTAAAAGCAGTTATAAAATATAATTTATTTTAATAAGTTTTTGTATAGGAAGGAAAAAAAGCTTAGAATTTTTTTCACTTATTCTATAAAGATTCTTAGAGAAGTATTTCACAAACATTTTGGCATCAAGGAGCCATTTATATTTTTAACATTATTGAGGACCTCAAAGAGCTATCGTTTATATCAGTTATAATTTTGTATATTTTTTATATATAGACTAAAACTGAATTTATTTATTAAAGAATTTAAAGTATTAATAAACTCATTCCATGTTAAAACAAATCATTTTTTAAAATGCATTTTAAAAACAAAACATTTAAGAGAAAGGTGGTATTGTTTTACATTTTTGCAAAAATGTTTGATTTGAATTAAATAGAAGACAGTTGAATTCTCTTATCTGCTCTGTATACAATCTGTTGGGATGTCACACATCATGTAATCTCTGAAAAAATCTACTGTATATTCACAGAAAAATGAGAGTGCAAAAGGTAAATGTTACCTTTAGCATTACTATGAAAATAATTTTGACCTTGAAAACCCCCTGAAACAATCTTAAGAACCCTGAGGGTTCTCAGCTTAACACTCTGACAGCCATATAGTAGAAAGAATTAAAAAAATTTTTTTTTCTATTTCTGTATGTTGTTAATATTTTGAAATTATTTTGCTTTCAATAAGTATCAATAGAAATATGTTTTTTTCTGTGAAGTGTCCATGTTTCATACAATTCTTATAAAATAATTTAAGGTTAGACACAGAATGGTCTATTAAAACACTATAAAAGATATATTTTATTTCTCCTTTCAATGAGCTTTTATAACAAAAATGAAAATTCACTAATGACATTTCCCCCTCTGTTTGGGACAGCAGAAATACTACAATTTACTCTTTTCTCCTTCCTTGATTATATCCTCATCTTGTTTTACAAAGGCAGTTAAATTATTAGCTTAGATAGCTTTTTCCCTATTGACGAAGCCACTGGGCACTGCTGTTTTTCTCTAAACATGAGAGACAAACAGGAATTTAACTGTTAGGTAGTTAGAACAGGAAAAAGGAGTCTAGATTGGTGGTGGCTAAAAGACAAGGAAGGAAGAAGCTTGCAAAAATAGAACAAAGGAAGGTCTGAAGACCAGAGTGAGGACCTCAGGTAGAACAAACAGTGTTCCCCAGGAGTGCTGTTTGTTTTACCTGAGGTCCTCACTCCAGTCCTCAAACCTCCTTTGTTCAATTTTCACGGGCTTTTCCTTTCCTTGTCTTTTAGCCACCACCATTCTGGATTCCTTTTTCCTGTTCTAACTACCTAACATAACTATTTTCTGTTATGCAAAGTTTCATACATATAAAAAAGTAGTGACAAGGCTGTAATAAACCCAGTGTAGTTAATCGTTCAGCTCCAAAGTAATCAAATTATGTCAATTCTGTTCCATCTATTTCTTCACCACTTTCTACATAGCTAATTGTGAAGCAAACTCCACACAAGACATTGTTTCATCTGTAAATATTTTAGTATGCATCTCTAAAAAACATACTCCATTTTTTCATGAAAATATTAACATAAAAATGACATGATAGCTAGAAAAACAGTAAAATCTTAGGATCATCAAATATTTAGTCACTCAAACTAAGCTTTTGGTAGACCAGCAAATAACAGAGATTAGCCAGGAGTATAAATTTTCTATGCCAGGGTTTGTCTGCCACTAACTTCAAACTGCTAGATGCTGTTTGGCAAATATTGCCATTTCTTGCTCTAATCTTGCATATAAATTTTTTTGTGTGTGAAATTGTTAGTGGCTCAGTCATGTCAGACTCTGCAACCCCCAGGACTATAGCCCACCAGAAACCTCTGTCCATTGGATTCTCCAGGCAAGAATACTGGAGTGGGTAGCAACTCCCTTCTTCAGGGGATCTTCCTGACCAAGGGAATGAACCTGGGTCTCCCACATTTTAGGCAGATTCTTTTTTTTTTAAGATAAATTTATTTATTTTAATCGGAGGCTAATTACTTTACAATATCGTATTTGTTTTGCCATACATCAACATGAATCCGCCACGGGTGCACACGTGTTCCCGATCCTGAACCCTCCTCCCACAAGCTACCAGGGAAGTCCCATATACATGTATTTAAACCCCTTTGAAGCACTTAAGATTTATTTGAAGACAATACAAATTGTTCTAAAAAATTTAGTTTAGAATGAGATCAGGCTACTTTGGGATACAAAGAAAATACATTCAGAAGCAACGCAGGATAAATGTAATAAGTATGTTTATTATTATTTTGCTGCTGCTAAGTCACTTCAGTCGTGTCCAACTCTGTGCGACCCCATAGACGGCAGCCCACCAGGCTCCCCCATCCCTGGGATTCTCCAGGCAAGAATACTGGAGTGGGTTGCCATTTCCTTCTCCAATGCATGAAAGTGAAAAGTGAAAGGGAAGTCGCTCAGTCGTGTCCGACTCTTGGCGACCCCATGGACTACAGCCTACCAGGCTCCTCCATCCATGGGATTTTCCAGGCAAGAGTACTGGAGTGGGGTGCCATTGAAAAGGAGCATGCATAGAGATAATAATATACATTACTAGTATATAATGCAAAACTATAATCCTCTTTTCTCATTTTGCAAAGTCTACATATAGAAGAAACAAATTTTCAGACTAGAATAATTATAACAAGTCAATAGCTCTGATTTCTATTATTCTTATATTTTAAAATAAAATTATAATTTTTTCCTAATTGTAGTAAAATAAAACAAAAATTTCCCCTAACTGTAGCAAAAAAAAAAAAAACGATATAAGTTGCAAAAGAAAAATGATAAGGTTGAAGGGATAATTACTTTGACACAGAATATTAATACAAATAGAAAACATATTGACATAGAGCCCTGGTGATTTAGAAAAAATTGTTTGAAGATTTTTGCTGAAAAACATAATTTTGGCATTGCTAGAAAGTATGTTGTTTTGCTTTATGAGCTGGAGGGAACTGAAATAGCTTGCAGCAAGTAATTATTTCTACAAAAAGAGTCCCTGGATTTTAAGACTCACCTCTGGACTGTTCATCAGTACTTAAAATACAGTTTGCATGTAATAAAATTATGAAAGTTTGAAATATCTGTCTCTGGCAGAAGAAAAACTATCCTATCTTAAAAGGAGAACATTGCACTCCTAATCAATTCATTCTCTATGAAAATAAAGGGAAAAAAGTTGCTCAAATCAAAACCTGTTCTAAAACCGTAGGGTCTAAAATCTGCAAAGAACAACAGCAAGTACACTGAAGAAATACCACTTTTTGTCCTCTGTTATATCAGTTCTTAAAGAAAAAAAAAAGTAACATATATGCTATGGTAGATATGCCATTGACATATATTCATATGTATTGATGAATATTTTCTGTTGATATACAGTGTCTATTTAACACAGAAAATGTACTTGAGTGAGAAAACAGGTAATATGCATACTCTGAAAATTTATTAACTTTCAAAAAATTTATACTTCTACCTCACAGATATAAACAAGAGAACTTTTAATAATCTAAATGCAATCTGAGATTTGGATTAGATCCTGGACCAGAAAAAAATTAGTGGGTCAGTTGGGAAACTCAAAATTTGGATAAGGCTTGTAGATATTTTAATACCATCATATTAATGTTGATTTCTGGTTTTGATCACTTTTTGTGGTTAGATGTTAACATTAGTAAAACTGGGTAAAGAGTGGGCAAAAGAACTGATCATTCTATTTTCTGAGAGTCCAAAGTTTTTTTCAAAATAACAAGTTTAAATTTTCTGTCATATGGTTAATTTAAAGAAGAACACAAACAAATAAACAAAAACTGAGCAAAACTGATAATGTTCAAGTTTACAAGGTATAAGGGAATTTATTCCTTAGTAAAATTTAAGTTAGTTTCTGTGTAAGAATGTTTTATGGTCCTATGACCATATTACTCAACAGTGCAATAATTATGGAGCATTTACCATTATGCACATCAAAAATGAAGATATAGAATGATCTAAATATAAATCATTTAGTAATGTATCATATTAATAATTATGGCATTATTTTTTTATATTTAAATATATAGCCTGATTATTTTTTGAAAATTTCCAATAGACAGTTTTTGACAGAAAAATGCATTTTCTTAAATTTAATGTCACCAGAGGGATGGTATGGGGAGGGAGGAGGGAGGAGGGTTCAGGATGGGGAACACATGTATACCTGTGAGGATTCATTTTGATATTTGGCAAAACTAATACAATTTTGTAAAGTTTAAAAATAAAATAAATTAAAAAAAATCCTCATTAAAAAAAAAAATTTAATGTCACCTAAACAAATTCAAATACATACCTCAACCAGACATTAAAGTAAAAAGGACCAGATTATTTGATTTCTTTTACCTGAAACTGTGTGATCCTTAGAGTCTCTTGTTATTTTTATCCTTGCATGTGGAAAGATGTAGTGAACAGTTTTCCCATCCATCTGTATAATCTAAGACATACATAAGATATAGTGAAAAAGCAATGTTAAAGGGCAATATACATAATTATCTTTCTTCAAACTACAGTGATTCAACCAATGAAAACAAGATTCTCAAAAGATGACAATTTTAAGCATTTAATACCAAATAATGATATACTGTTTTCTGAGTTTATTATAGTCTTCATGTTTACAACCAGTTTCTCTTGCAAACTGATTTGTTGGGTTTGGAAAATCAATAAGCATATGTTAACACATAAGGATATCTATTACTATGGTATTACATAGAGAATGTATATGGAAAATCGACCTCTGCTGATTTTGTTTTTGGACAGCCTAGAAATAGAAAGGCATTTTTAATTTTCAGCCATCAAGCTCAAAGGGAGAAAAGACAAAGATCCTCCTACTCTGCATCTCTATCACTGTACCAGGAATGCATATTTCTGTTATGTTGATATCATTGTGGAATTTTGCTTCTGCTGAGCACATTTGCCAGAAGTTTTAGGATATACCTGATGCTGAGACTAATTCTGCATAAATAAATAAAGTCTTTGCTCATTTATTATTTTCTGAAGCCTTCTTTGTATGCAAAGGTATTATTTCTCATTTAATTCTGACACTCCTTCAGTTAGAAGAAACAACATTCAATGCCTTTGTTACAAGGCTGGGATTTCAATTCTCATTACTGAGACTTGAATATGAGAATACTATAGACTGTGTTATCGGTGTTTCCACCTGACAAAATGAGATTTTGGAAATAAAGGAAATTAGCAAATGCAAACTTCAGCTATATATTTTATGGAATTAGGCTTTCAAAAGAGATTTGTGAAATAATGAAAGACGGAAATAGTAAAATCTTTATAAAACTATATTAATAGGATTTTAATAGTATGAAATCTTGTATTCATCACTTTTGGAGAATTTTTAACTAGAATTAGATAAAACAAGGTTTAGTAAAGAGACATTTAATACTACCCATTTCAGAATGTGTTTAGGTAGTGTTTGGGTTTACTAAGATAATGTATGAAAAGGCAAAATGATAGGATACTGAAAGAGGAACTCCCCAGGTCAGTAGGTGCCCAATATGCTACTGGAGATCAGTGGAGAAATAACTCCAGAAAGAATGAAGGGATGGAGCCAAAGCAAAAACAATACCCAGCTGTGGATGTGACTGGTGATAGAAACAAGGTCTGAGGCTGTAAAGAGCAATATTGCATAGGAACCTGGAATGTCAGGTCCATGAATCAAGGCAAATTGGAAGTGGTCAAACAAGAGATGGCAAGAGTGAATGTCGACATTCTAGGAATCAGCAAACTAAAATGGACTGGAATGGGTGAATTTAACTCAGATGACCATTATATCTACTACTGTGGGCAGGAATCCCTCAGAAGAAATGGAGTAGCTATCATGGGCAACAAAAGAGTCCAAAATGCAGTACTTGGATGCAATCTCAAAAACGACAGAATGATCTCTGTTCGTTTCCAAGGCAAACCATTCAATATCACAGTAATCCAAGTCTATGCCCCAACCAGTAATGCTGAAGAAGCTGAAGTTGAACAGTTCTATGAAGACCTACAAGACCTTTTAGAACTAACACCCAAAATAGATGTCCTTTTCATGATAGGGGACCGGAATGCAAAAGTAGGAAGTCAAGAAACACCTGGAGTAACAGGCAAATTTGGCCTTGGAATAGGGAATGAAGAAGGGCAAAGACTAATAGAGTTTTGCCAAGAAAATGCACTGGTCATAGCAAACACCCTCTTCCACCAACACAGGAGAAGACTCTGTACATGGACATCACAAGATGGTCAACACCAAAATCAGATTGATTATATTCTTTGCAGCCAAAGATGGAGAAACTCTATACAGTCAGCAAAAACAAGACCGGGAGCTGACTGTGGCTCAGATCATGAAGTCGTGATTACCAAATTCAGACTGAAATTGAAGAAAGTGGGGAAAACCACTAGACCAGTCAGGTATGACCTAAATCAAATCCCTTATGATTATACAGTGGAAGTGAGAAATAGATTTAAGGGCCTAGATCTATTTCTATTTCAGAGGCACTCTGATAGATAGAGTGCCTGTTGAACTATGGAATGAGGTTCGTGACATTGTACAGAGACAGGGATCAAGACCATCCCCATGGAAAAGAAATGCAAAAAAGCAAAATGGCTGTCTGGGGAGGCCTTACAAATAGCTGTGAAAAGAAGAGAAGCAAAAAGCAAAGGAGAAAAGGAAAGATATAAACATCTGAATGCAGATTTCCAAAGAATAGCAAGGAGAGATAAGAAAGCCTTCCTCAGAGATCAATGCAAAGAAATAGAGGAAAACAACAGAATGGGAACGACTAGAGATTTCTTCAAGAAAATTAGAGATACCAAGGGAACATATTATGCAAAGATGGGCTTGATAAAGGACAGAAATGGTATGGACCTAACAGAAGCAGAAGATATCAAGAAGAGGTGGCAAGAATACACAGAAGAACTGTACAAAAAAGATCTTCACAACCCTGATAATCATGATGGTGTGATCACTGACCTAGAGCCAGACATTCTGGAATGTGAAGTCAAGTGGGCCTTAGAAAGCATCACTACAAACAAAGCTAGTGGAGATGAAGGAATTCCAGTAGAGCTATTTCAAATCCTGAAAGATGATGCTGTGAAAGTGCTGCACTCAATATGCCAGCAAATTTGGAAAACTCAGCAGTGGCCACAGGACTGGAAAAGGTCAGTTTTCATTCCAATCCCAAAGAAAGGCAATGCCAAAGAATGCTCAAACTACCGCACAGTTGCATTCATCTCACACGCTAGTAAAGTAATGCTCAAAATTCTCCAAGCCAGGCTTCAGCAATATGTGAACCGTGAACTTCCTGATGTTCAAGCTGGTTTTAGAAAAGGCAGAGGAGCCAGAGATCAAATTGCCAACATCCGCTAGATCATGGAAAAAGCAAGAGAGTTCCAGAAAAAACATCTATTTCTGCTTTATTGACTATGCCAAAGCCTTTGACTGTGTGGATCACAATAAACAGTGGAAAATTCTGAAAGAGATGGGAATACCAGACCACCTGACCTGCCTCTTGAGAAATCTGTATGCAGGTAAGGAAGCAACAGTTAGAACTGGACATGGAACAACAGACTGGTTCCAAATAGGAAAAGGAGTACGTCAAGGCTGTATATTGTCACTCTGCTTATTTAACTTATATGCAGAGTACATGATGAGAAACGCTGGGCTGGAAGAAGCACAAGCTGGAATCAATACTGCCAGGAGAAATATCAATAACCTCAGATATGCAGATGACACCACCCTTATGGCACAAAGTGAAGAGGAACTACAAAGCCTCTTGATGAAAGTGGAGAGTGAAAAAGTTGGCTTAAAGCTCAACGTTCAGAAAGCTAAGATCATGGCATCTGGTCCCATCCCTTCATGGGAAATAGATGGGGAAACAGTGTCAGACTTTATTTTGGGGGGCTCCAAAATCACTGCAGATGGTGACTGCAGCCATGAAATCAAAAGACGCTTACTCCTTGGAAGGAAAGTTATGACCAACCTAGATAGCATATTCAAAACAGAGACATTACTTTGCCAACAAAGGTTCATCTAGTCAAGGCTATGGTTTTTCCTGTGGTCATGTATGGATGTGAGAGTTGGACTGTGAAGAAGGCTGAGTGCCAAAGAATTGATGCTTTTGAACTGTGGTGTTGGAGAAGACTCTTGAGAGTCCCTTGGACTGCAAGGAGATCCAACCAGTCCATTCTGAAGGAGATCAGCCCTGGGATTTCTTTGGAAGGAATGATGCTAAAGCTGAAACTCCAGTACTTTGGCCACCTCATGCGAAGAGTTGACTCATTGGAAAAGACTCTGATGCTGGGAGGGATTGGGGGCAGGAGAAGAAGGGGACGACAGAGGATGAGCTGGCTGGATGGCATCACTGACTCGATGGACGTGAGTCTGGGTGAACTCTGGGAGTTGGTGATGGACAGGGAGGCCTGGCGTGCTGCGATTCATGGGGTTGCTAAGAGTCGGACATGACTGAGCGACTGAACTGAACTGAACTGAAGATAATACATTAACTAGAATTTACAATAAAAGGGTGTTTGTTTTGTGAAGAAAAATTCTCTGGAATATTCATGTTATTTTAATGTGCCTCTGAAAAATTCATCTTTAAAATTGCTAGAATTGTGGATTTTCAAAGAAAAATGCACTGAAAAATGTAAACAATGCCAGCCTTTAGGTTTTATTCTCTTTAGGAAAGAATAAGCTTAATCAGGCCTCTGATGAACAAAAAAATTGTCCCCAGACAACAGCAGAATCTTGTCAAGTCCAAAAATCTTATATGAATTCTGCAAAGTAAAACTAAAATATCATTTGCATGATTATAAAAATATCATGGTCCATATAATCAATCTAGATAATTCGTACTATTAATAACAATGGCTTTGTAAAACATTGTGAATCTTGTATATGTTCATGACAAAAGAGTGTGCATTTTCCTTTTTTCTTCCTTACTCTACCCTCTTTTGTCTCACTCTCTTTTACTTTCTCTCCCAGACTCCTTACTTTCCCTCTCTTCATCGTTTCTCCTTCTTCTACTTTGCTTCATCCTCTCCTTTCTTACTCTTCTATCTGCATTAACAATCTCCATTTTAAATTATGTGAACTGAAAATCTTAAAACTATCAGATATAACTCAAATTTGCTTTGTTAGTATAGGTAATTCATTAACATTACGTATATTATGGTGTAATCACAAAATCAATAGAATGATCTTGGTTCATTTCCAAGGCAAACCATTCTGCATCTCAGTAATCCAAGTCTATGCCCCAACCATTAATGCCAAAGAAGCTGAAGTCTAATGGTTCTCTGAAGACCTATAAGAACTTCTAGAACTAATACCCAAAAAAGATGTCCTTTTGGTCATAGGGGATTGGAATGCAAAAGCAGAAAGTTGAGAGATACCTGGAGTAACAGGCAAGTTTGGCCTTGGAGTACAGAATGAAGCAGGGCAAAGGCTAACAGTTGTGCCAAGAGAATACTCTGGTCATAGTAAACACCCTCTTCCAACAACACAAGAGACGACTCGACACATGGACATCACCAGATGGTCAATACCGAAATCAGACTGATTATATTCTTTGCAGCCAAAGATGGAGAAGTTCTATACAGTCAGCAAAAATAAGACCTGGAGCTGACTGTGGCTCAGATCATGAGCTGCTTATTGAAAAATTCAGACTGAAATTGAAGAAACTAGGGAAAGCCATTAGACCATTTAGGTATGACCTAAATCAAATCCCTTATGATCATACAGTGGAGGTGACAAAGAGATTCAAAGGATTAGATCTGGTAGACAGAGTGCCTGAAGAACTGTGGACGGAGGTTCATGACACAGTACAGGAGACGGTGACCAAATTCATCCCCAAGAAAAAGAAATGCAAGAAGGCAAAGAGGTTGTCTGAAGAGGCCTTATAGCTGAGAAATGAGAAGTGAAAGGCAAAGGAGAAAAGGAAAGATGTACCCAACTTACAAGTATTTCAAAAGAAATTATGTTCATGAACTGGCCCTTTATATTTATGAAACAGCAACTCTTGTGTTAACATATCTTGTATTTATACAGACATTCATTCTTTCCCTTATTTAAATACCTTGTATGCTAGATGTAGCAGACAGAGTATCAAGCCCTGTGTTAGGCACAGAATAAACACCATGGTGGATGGTATAGGGAGCGCTTGCTCTCTAAAAGTTCACAGCCCAAGACACAATGCATGGAGTGCTCCTGTAGCACAAAGAAAGAACATCTGTGGGGAGATGGTGGTGATAATGTCAGAGAAGGCTTTTTGCAAGATGAGGCATGCACATGGAGCCCTGAGTGATGAACAGCGTTAAGTCAAGAGAAAAGAGGAGGAAGAATGCTCAGGAAGAGGAAACAAGACATTCAAAAGCCCAGAATAAAGAAAGACTGACTCTTTCAAAGGAGCCCGAGGTACCTCAGTATAGCAGTCACATGGGAAGTGCACAAGGCTCGGGCATTAGTGCAGAATGAACGCATTGTGTCCTAGTAGAGAAATTTTGACCTTTGCAATGATGCTGTGAATGGTATTAGTTCTATTTATTGATGAAGTGACTGAGGAAAAAAAGAAAGAGGTCAGGTGATCTCTTCAATTCACAAAGCAGAGTTGAATTCCTACTGAATAGTGTGGAGGTTAAACATACAAAAGGAAACACATAGAGATTTGCTTTATGCAGATTTGGCTTTATAATTCAAATGACTTTGAGTCTAAAGTCAGACAGAGTCTGCTATCTCTCTAACCTATGTTTTACGTTAAATAATTTTTAAAGCAGATACATTAGTGTTTATATGTTTTACCTAACATATAAGCAAAAAAAAAAACTATGCAATACTCAAAACTGAAAAATATGTAGAATTATAAACTAATAAAACAAACATCTATATAACCACCACACAAAGAAAGAAAGGGAGCATTCATAATTTCTTTTGAAATATTTATAAACAGAGAAGAACCCTTTTTCTGGGCAGCATACAAGTGATATTTCTGTCAAAGGGGAATTATCCAAAGACTATGATGTTAGAAACCTTGCTCTTGGGGAAAGGAACAGGGCGATTAATTGACATCAGTCCTATCCTCTGGCCTTGTCCCTATTTTTATCTGGCAGAAACAACACTTACCCTAAATAAATGACTAAAACAAGAATGATACTTTGTTATTCTTTCTATAACAAAACATAATTTTGATAGGAAGAGAGTATTTGAAGATAAATATTAAGACAAAAAAGCATGAACTTCATTTAAATGTAATTAAAACATGTCATCTCTTATGTAGCTTTCACATAGAGAAATTTATAAAGAAAAATAAATTACTGACACAAAAGTCAATATATTCACTACTTGTTTGAGAGAGGCTGAAAATTACAATCTGGAAAGGGGAAAATTACAATGTGAAAAATTACAATCCCCTTTGTAGATTTCAAAGGGAAGAAAACACTCCCTTTCTTTGTGTGGTGGCTATATGGCTGTTTGTTTTATGATTAATTTATAATTCTACATGTTTTTAAGTTTTGAGTATTACATAATTTTTTGTTTATATGTTAAAAGGGCTTCCCTGATAGCTCATTTGGTAAAGAATGAGCCTGCAATCAATTCCTGGTTTGGGATGATCCCCTGTAGAAGGGATAGGCTACCCATTCCAGTATTCTTGGGTTTCCCTTGTGGCTTTCTAGTAAAGAATCTGCCTGCAATGCAGGAGACCAGGGTTTGATTCCTGGGTTGGAAAGGTCCCCTGGAGAGGGGAAAGGGGTGTACCCACTCCAGTATTCTGGCCGGGAGAATTCCATGGAACGTATAGTCCATTGGGTCACAAAGAGTTGGACATGACTGAGCAACTTTCACTTCACAGCTTAGATAACAAAATATAAATGTGAAAATAATTTTTAGCAATGAGATACACATTATTAAATTTACAAGGAGTCTTACATTTTCTATGTTATTAAACAAAGAAAAATTCATTAAATCATTCTCAAATATAGCCTCTCTGTTTAATTTTGGTATTATATTGCTCTATACTTATAAATTCAAATATAATGTGTTATGTCTTCAGTGAATCAAATCATAAATTCTGTAGATGTTAGTAACAGATAATTATGAACAAAAAACTCATTAGGAATATTTATGTTTCATTTACATATAATAAGATAGAATTCTAGAATATAATTTTGGGGGATGGACACTGATTATTTTAAAATATATCCTGTAGAATATTAGTTGGATAAATTAGGTGGACAAGACTACTCTGGATACTCAGAAGTGTTGGGAAATAACTCTATCAAAGTTATGTTTTTAGCTCCTCAGTTTTTATATTTCATCCTATCAGGATTCCTTAAAAGGATCTGTATTTTCATTATGTTGATCTTGGTTTGTGGGAAATACTAAACTTCAGAGAAACAAACAAGATGAGTAAGGCACAACAAAAAAGTCATTACAGAGAGATTCCTATAATAAAAAATAATTCAAGGAAGTTATTTTCAGTTGACAAATTGACTATTTTGGTAATTGTAAATAAGAGATAAACTAAAAGTTTTAAACACATTCAGAATGATTCTAATTTTTAAATTTTCTCATTTCCTAGCTAGATCTATTTTAGATCTAGAATATTTACAATAAACAGAGGATAACAGATTTCTATAAAGTATGAGAACGTCTAGAAGAGCACAATAAAATTGAGAAAATATTTTATCAGTTAGAAATTTGTCTAAAAAAAACTGAAATTGCTTAGGAAAAAATCAAATCTATGACCATAGATCCTATCTTTTAGACAGCACTTTTACATGAAAAAATCTTGTTTTCTTTTATTCCTTAACATGACAAATACTGAATTATATTATAGTAAATTCATATGGTTCTTTTTTGTTCAAATATAGTTGTCAGCTTATCAATTAATCATTAATCAGACAGGATGATAAAAGAATTAATGTACATGATATAAGTAACTATCTCTTTTGTGAGTATCTTAATGATCATAATGAATACAAATACCTGCAAATACCTGATCCATTAAGGCAACTGATTTAAGGTCAGTGACCTAGCAGAGGAATCTCCCTCAGGTTATCCAACTGTTAATCTCCCTGGTATCTATCAAGGTTCAATTTAAAACATCATCTCTTTTATTCTAAAGTGAATAAGATCATGGGTTATGGTATTATATTTATGTAATAGTTAATAGTATCCCTTAGTTTTTTTTTAATCTATAGATATTAACTAATAAAATCTACTTTATGAAAGTTGTTCTGAATATAAAATCCAATAATGAACGTAAAAGACTTCCATATAACACTTCCATATAACATCAGTTCCCTTATTCCCAGGTGAAGCCTTCTCTGTTCCCAGCTGCTTGGTTTGGTCATCTTCTTATTTGCTATTTCTTGACAGCTGGGCATATTCTAATGGAAAGCCTTGAAGTTATCCAAGTCTATTTTACCCTATATTCTGTAAGCTCTTCAGGAGTTTCATGCATTTTCTTTGCATGGCAGTGTTGGGTAGGCTATATGGCTTAATTGTCTGTTAGAGGCAAAAAATCACTTAAATTGCCTGGTAAGAAGCATCACAGCTATGCTTCAGTGTCAATCAGTCATGGCTGATGAAGTAAGGCAATTACCACCTTAATATACTGAAAAAAAAAAGTCATTTGTGAGCTTGATTGATCAAAGTCCTGTGTATTTTGGGATAACTGAGACCATTCTAGGGTGAAATGAGTCTTTTTTTTTTTGAGAAATCTAAAAGACATTGCTCAATATAGCACTTACTTGCTCTTGGTGTTGACTGAGTGGTCTAGAGTGGACCAATCTTTCTGGCAGTTTTCGATCTAGACCATGTCCATTGTCCAAACGAGACTCTCTGGGTTTGTCAAACCAATCTGTTTCTTCACGACGGAGGTGATAGGCTTTGGAGACCAAGGAAATATCAAACATTGCAACTCCAACTAATACAGATGATAGAGGGCAGTAGATGATCTGCAGTACCAACATGCTTTGGGGCTTATTAACCATTCATGCATTTCAAACCCAATTCCCAGTGGGATCAGAAATATCATTTCCTGCATTATGTTAAAAATTCTATATGAGGGAATAACCTAGAAAAAAACCCATGTGCTACCTGTCAACTTTTCAGAGCAAAGTAAGACAAAATTAACATTTAAATCAGGTGAAAAAATAAATTTAGATAGTGATTGAATAAATAAATGAACAAATGAATATTTCTCAAAAGTCATTCTATTCAACTTCAGTCCATCAGTCCACCTCCTCACTTCTCCCTACTATATATCACCAAAATCTAAGGAAAACACATTTCTTGGATACAGAAGATTCAATTATTTTTCCACTATCATATTAACCCAGTACCAATATGTGGCTGCTAGATTTGGACATCAATTGAGCATCTTTTGAAAACATGACACATCTATGACATTCATAACTAGATGAAAATATTTATTTTTAGGAGGATCCTAGGTATCAGTGCTAGGAACATGTGTGCCATAATCATCTGGTAGCCTAATTTTTAAAATATATCTACTAGAATTTTTCATTAAAAATTAAACAATTATTTTTTGTGGGATCATAGATCTAGGAATTAAAAGAGTTGGTAGGCTGCTTTCTGTACTTACAATGTGACAAAGCTTAATATCTTAAAATACTTTTTTGAAAATATAATTATATTTGAGTATATAACTACTATTTAAATTTTTTCATCCCTTTAAATTCTTAGTACTTTAAAAGACATTTTAAAGTTCTTATCTAGTGATCCCAAATCATTATTTACCTATTATATAGAATTTGCCTTCATAGAAAGTTTTATGCATTGTAAAAGGATCCCTAATTAATAGTCTCTGGAAGTACACTGTTACTTCCTAAATGGCAGATGGAGCATCTCTTCTCAGGTATTATCCTGAAAGATCTGTTGATGATGCTATCAGTCTACATCTTCTTGAAACTGATTTCGATAATGCCGTACTATTGAGTATTCCTCTCAACCTCATTACAGTTCTCTTTCTGTCTGCATCACTGACTTCTCTTTCACTACTTTCACTTTTTCCCAAGCAATATCCATTAGTTCTTTACTGGCAGGGCTGGCAAAACCACAGCATATACAGCATTACTCACCTCTACACCTCCTGTGGTCTTGGTCAATGCCACTGATTAACCACAGAACTTTCTCTCAATAAACACAGAATGATAGACAATGTGTCATAATTTAGTCAGTCTTAGATTTGAGGCAATACAATGGTACATACCTGGTTTGTGGTTGTATATGTACTTGTCTGGTCTCCCCTATTAAGACTCTAAGCTGCTTGAAGGTAAGCCTCATGTCTTCTGTTTTTTTGTTCTCCCTTAATACTAAAACCAATGCCTTGCAAATGCCACAATGTTAATAAAGTATTTGGGAAATGAGTGGCACATAGGAAAATTAGTCATCAACTAAAGAAAGTTAAATATCCTAATTATTATAAGTACATTTTAAAATACTTGTCGAATAAACCTCATTAACAGTTACACAGTCTTTTCTCACAGTCTATTTGGTATTTACTATGGTTTTTCAAGTTTTCCCTTGACACCAAGGGACTAAATTTATGAAAGATATATTCAATATAATTTTGATAAGTAAACAAAACAAATCCATTATTTAATCATTAGTGTCTAAAACTTATTAGATGATCACCAAACACACTAATATTTTATATTATTTTTATATATTTTAATAACATTTCTCATAAAAATTGTCTATACTGATTTTAATAAATGACTACCTTGGATACTATACCTGATATCACTTGAATATATACTTTGCTAATTGCACTTAAAATAAAAAATCTTCTAAAATGTTTCCTTGGCTGTGTCTATACAAATAAGGCAGAATTTCAACTTGATATACATTTTGTCAATTTATTTCCAATACTGATGACATACTTTGTCTGTTATGTTTATAATAACTCTATATGTAACTAAGTTAGGATAGCTACCTTGCTTCTCATAGGAATTTATCAATCAAGAGAAACTAGATTAAGTAAGTCTTCTCTTAAATCGAATTCCATATTCACCATTTATAGAAAGTTGGTGTGTGCTAGGTTGCTTCAATCGCGTCTGAATCTTGGCAGCCCTATGGATTGTAGCCTGCTAGGCTACTCTGTCCATGGGATTCTCCAGGTAACAATACTGGAGTGGGGTTCCATGCCCCTCTCCAGGGAATTTTGCCATCTGAGGGATTGAACCCAAGTCTCTTCCATCTCCTGAACTGACAGATAAGTTCTTAACCACTAGGGTCACCTGGGAAGCCCAATAGCAAGTTGGACATAAATGCTAAATGTTTGTAATTGCAATTGTCAGATCTGCCATGGTAGATCCAAATTTTAAAAATGAAATTTTACAATAATAACAACATTTTCCAAATTAAATAATTCACTGAAGATTAGCATCCCCTTGTTTTAGGCTATTGATATCTTCTTCTCTTAAATGTAAAATGCAAGTAAGCTGTTTTGGAGTCCAATTCTATTCTGTATAAAATATTCCTTGGAATTTTTTTTAAGACTGTATGTACTGATGCATTTTTTTTAAACATGAGTATATTTTAAAAGAATGTTTTCAACAAATTATTTGTGGTTGCAGAAATATAATGATTGTTTCTAGTTTAGTTTTTCTCCAATCTACTCTAGTCTTCCTGTTCTGTTCTTAACCAGGAATGAATATTAAGTTGTAGAGTTTAGGCTGATGGTCATAACTATTAAGCAACATCAATTGTGCCTACCTCAAGTCACATTCTGCTTTAAAAGCTGTAATAAATACAGATTAATTAAAAAGAAAAAAAAAATTATATCTACCTAGATTTTACCTCGGATGAGGTATTTCAAAATTACCTGGAGTCATATAGAATACATCTGAAATATATATTGTCTATAACCAAGAGTTTGATTCAATTCAGAGAAAGCACACAATAAATCTGAATAAATCTGAAATCAGTTAAATTTGCTTTGTTTACATGATACTAAGTAGCCTGCTGGAATGTTATATATTTCAAGGTTGTTTTAGTATCACTCAAACATAGATATAGTATATATGTGGCAAACTTTTATTTAAAAAAATCTCTAACACTTCATGAGTTTATAATGTCATATGTTATGTGATTGGGAAAAATATTTTTTACTTTTTTCTTAATTACTCATGGATCCCAAGATTTAAAAAAAGAAAAGAGCAGAGCACTGTTCACCAGAAGAAAAAGTAATACGTTTATGAGATACAAACACAAAGAAAATACAGAACATTTAAAAACACATCACTACAATTCACACAGATAATATTACATATATAATTCAATTTGTTATAGTTTTCTTTGTATAATTATGTACCAACATGACTTTTTCATGACTACATTTCCTATCTGCTTAATTTAAAAATAACATTTTAACTCAATTTAACTTCATGTAAGTTTCATTTTGTTTCCTTCTCTGGTGTCCTCTTTACACATTTCTTAATTTTGGGTGCTGCACGATGTCTCATCCAAATTAGTTTAAACAATTTGCTGGAGATTAACATGCTTTTTCAAATCTGATCTTTCCAATACTTAACAAATGTTTTGATAAGTATTTTTTGATGTGTTTTGATATTTTATCAAAGCAAGTTTCTCATAGTCTTTGATGACTATGAGTACATATCATCCTAACATATAAATGAGAAAAATTTGGTTATTTTTACATGGTTGTATGTAAATAACTGTCATACTTCAGAATATCTAGAAACATTTGTATGTCTTGCAGCATGATGGCAGAATCTATGATTGAATAAATGAATTTGTCAAATTCTCTCCAGATAAATGTACATCATGCATACAAAGCCTTTGGTGTTTAGTTTTATGATTGACCTGTTAGTTTTTATTCTATTTTGCTATTTTACAGATAGTATTATTGATGAGCCTTTCTATTCTTCTGTAGAAGTCATTATATATCTATATATTTATATACATATATAATGTGTGTTAAATGTGGACTGTGAAAAAAAGAGTTTCCATATAACTCTTACTTAACTATGATGGTTGATTTAAACAACTGGCTAAAGTAAAAAAAATAGTGTTTTATTTAATTGGCTAATCATCAATAAAAATGGTCAATTCAACAGCTCATAGAGAATAAAACAAATCAGAAAGTAACTGGTCTATTGGAATTTCACTAGGAAAAGCAGTCTCTTCTCCTTTAGATCCAGTGGTTACTTTTGTCCTGATCTAACCTACACTTAAACTTCTAATATCACACTGGTATCGAGATACAGAAGAAAGAAAATCCTTTTTGTGAAAATATATTTTCCTGCAAGCCCCCAGGGAAAATGTTAGATTTAAAAGAAGAGATGTTAGCTTAGAGCTTTTCCATCTCCAAAGTCATGAAGTAATACATTTTTATTGGATGAGAAATATTTTATTTTTAGGAGTCAAGCCACACTTATATTCAAATGTAAACCATGGAGAGAGAAGGAAAAAAAGAACCAAGAGTAATAAGTACTCTTGGCATGGGCAAAATGTCACATTTCTTTACCTCTTCAATCTTTTCCTCTAATTTAGACTTGGTCAGGTCATTTTCTAAAATCCTTTTGGTTCTATATGATTTAATAAAAAATCACCATAAAGTTTTTAGTTAAGTATGTACTTGCCATATATCACTTGTTCTATATGAAAAACTAGTAAAACAATTTAGTGCAAAAAAATATGAAATAATGCAAAAAGGAAACCCATGGAAAAGGCTAACTGAACATACAAGGAAAGCTTCAGCTCAAATACCTAAATTCACAAAAGCAATGTACAAAGTTCAAATTTTAAGATCTAAACAGTGCTTCATACATATTGACCAGCATATGGCTAATACTGTTGTTTACTGTCAATATCATATTAGGTACTAAGGTTTTAGTATGTAATACAAAATGTACAATGTACAATGTTTGTCAACTATGGCATTCACAATGAGAGAGAAATTAAAATACAAGCCTTTTATTTAGTAGATTATAAAACTGTACATTATGCTAACATTAGGGACTCACCTGAACGTTCTCAAGAAAACATTCTCTGAATTAACAAACACTGATCTCACAAATGATAAATAATTTTCTACTACAAAGTCTAGTGGAATACTCAGTGGCTCAAAACCTTAATCATTTCACAAACTGAAAGAAACTAATAACTTTAAAAATAACTTTTGAAAACAAAAGAAACATACAACAAAAAACTTTCCAACTATAGATTTAAAGGATGACCATATTTTATTGACACAATTATTTGATAATGATTTTGGAAAAGTAGACACCCCAAAAATCAAATAATCAAGAAACAACGATAAAAGGATAAATTAAAAAGAAATAAAGAGCATGCTATGAAATCTATACACAAGATAGAATTTCCATTTACAAGAAATAAAACTGAAGTAAACATGCAAAAGACACACCAAGAAAAATAGAATACATTCTTGGAGAAGGAAAATCAAACATGCAGAAAAATAAGAGTTTGAGTTTTGAGAGTAGCAAGGTAGTTTGAGGCCCAATTTACCTTCACTGTCTGACATGGCATGTTGGAAGTCATCCATGATGAATGCTATGTCACGGTCGTAGCCTCGAGTCCGTGATTCTTCTCTCATGTGTTGCTGAACTTCAGGCAAAGAGTGACTGGATCCGAACTGGTCCCTGGTGTCTGCAGATATTGGTGGCAGGGGTCCAGCAGCAGCCCTGGCCATTCCCATTGGCTGTCCAACAGGACTGAGTGGACTTTCCTCTTCAGAATTCTGGGCCACAATTGGTATTCTTCCTCTACTCTGGCTAATAGGCAAACTAGTAGGCTTAGTTCTCCCAGAAGGTGATGCATGACTAAAGGAAACATCTAGAGCTTCAGCCTCTTGAGCTTTCAGTCTTAGAGAAGAGCTAGAAGAATCTCTTTTAATTGATAAATCTAGCCCATAGACAGAGGAAGGTCTGGAAGAAGGTCTGGACCTGCTGCCACTGCTGTATGCCTTATCTGCTTCATCCTGCAGAGCTGACCGTATGGTATTTCCTAAGGTGCCCAGTCCTGTGCCAAGAGATGATCCCATAAATTTTTGTTGGTCTGTAATATTTTTTCTGAGGCCAAAAGTAATATCATCTTGAAGAAGCCTTGCTCTGGAAGAAATGCCACCAATAGATGAAGTGCTTGAAGTCATATAGCTCGAATAATCAGGTTCAAGGTCTCTACTTTCTTGAATAGGTGAGAATTTTGACATTTTAGGGTCAATTAGTGATTTCTTATGCTTTGATTGCTTTTGATACAGTATGGCAGCTGGTAGTTGTTTTGCTGCTTGTTTTTCAAGTGTGAGTCTACTAATGCTGTACTTTTCAGATTTTGGAAAATGTCTGTAACTAGTATCGGCATGGTAATAATGGGAAAGACCAGCAAGGTGATCTAAGCTCTCTGCTCCTCTACGGAATTCTTGTTTAATCTGTTGTTTCAGAAGCTTTAACTCATAAGGATCCTCCATTGGGTCCTCCTCTGCTTTCACGTAGCTATGCAATCTGGACGAAGTCTGCAGAGGTGCTAGGAAATCTGTCACTTCTTGAGACCTACGTGTCTCAGTGGTTCGGAGGAGACGGTCTGTTTTTGACAGATCTTTTTCATGAAGGCTAAACGCAGTGCTTAGAGCTGCTGTTCCTTTGGTAATCTCACCCATGTCATCAATTAAGACATAATTTCGTGAAGTATGATGGTCAATATCTGCATAGAAAGAATCTGCAGATATGCTTGATATTGGACTGCTTGCCATGCTACTTCTTTCCTCCAATCCTATTCTCAAATCTAAGCTGTTGTACTTACTACCAAGATGGGAAACAGCATATGTATTATCAGTAGAAACAGGTGCTATCATCAGGGGTTGGTTGCGAATCACCTCATAGTTTGAAGTTATCTTGGGCTCCAAATATAATGCAGTTTGCCGTGGCTTTTGTTGTATCACCATCATCTGTGATGGTAACTGATAAGAAGGTTGTGGGGTTGGTGTAGGTTGAGCTTGAGGTGTGAAAGACATTGTTGCCACAGCTTGGAAGGTTGGCTGAGTCTGATAAGGTGAAACTTCCTGATGGTACAGAGTCTGTTGCTGAAAGTGGGATTGTTGGGTGTATGGGGTGGGTGCTTGAGTAGGAAGAGCAGGGGAAGAGTATTGGTACTGGGTATAAGGACTGGTAGGAGGGACAAGCTGAGATTCTGTTTGGGTTTGTGGTGGAATAAACTGGTTGAATTCAGTTTGGGGAGCAGTTCTTGGTCGCTCGATGGCATGCTGACTTTCAATTCGGGTTGGTCTGGTGCTGCTGACCTCACTGTCGGACATGTAATCACGATCCTCAGCTACTCCCTGGAGATAGGCTCTCTCTCTCTTTTCTCTCTCCTTTAATAAGGCTTCTTTCCTCCTGTTAATCCCCATTTCTAGGTACCGTAACTTAGCATCAATCTCCTTTTCTTCCTCATCAAGTTCTGCTTGTTTCTTCCTAAGCTTGGCAGATTCCCTCTCCACAAGATCAAGCTCTCTGTCTATATCCTGGAGAATCTTGGCTCGGGCCATCGTATTGGTTCTGCAGATCCTTCTCCTGGAGACTGTGCCCATTGTGCTAAAGGCTGACTGAGTTCCTGTGGAGGTCTCTTCAGGTGGTGGGTTTGGCAGAGTTCTCTTCACTTTTTTCTGAGTGCCAGAGGTTGTTGCGGTTTGAGAACCTTTTGCCTAAAATTAAGTAAATAAAATACAATACTTAACTATCAAGGAAAAAAGTTAAAGGTCAAAAAACCCATAATTTACATTTAAATAAAGATGATTTCATATATGTTTTAGCTTTGAGCACATAATAAAATTGTACCTATAATTGCAAGTATCAGTCACAAACAGTTAACTGAGAAATAATTTTCCCCTTCTTAGTAAATTGATACACATTACAACTTACCTAACATTAGAAATGAGTTTTGAAATCAGGCACAAAGTGCATTGCTAGGCAGGCTTATATTTTACTTAGACTCTTGGAAGAACTCTAAAAACTAATTTTTCATCATATTTACTATACATATTATTACTTACTGAAGGTATGCCCAGAGTATTTGTGTTAACTATCTAAAATTTAAGTTATATTAGTTGAAGATACTCATTGTCAAGAGAATTGTTTGCTTCTGTCTCACCATTCCTCTTTCACCCCTTGAAGTGTCTGTCAGTCCTAAACCAATCATGAAATGTTTTGAAATGAAATCCTCTCATTCTCCACTATCTTTTTTCCCTCCCATAAGAGTTACCTGAACTAATTTCCTATTTACTCTTTGAATATTTTTGTAACAATGTGAATCAATTTTTTTTCAATGTTGCTATTCTTTGGTGATTTTAGCTTCTTATTAATATGCTTTATTAACTACCATATGAAGCAAAAGGAAGTGACCACAAACAGTACAAAAATTCATTGAGGGTTTTCTGGGTGGCTCAATGGTAAAGAATGTGCCTGCCAACGAAGGAGACATGGGTTCAATCCCTGGTCTGGGAAGACCCCACATGCCACAGAGCAACTAAGCCCATGCACTACAACTACTGAGCCTGTGTTCTGAACCCAGGACCGCAACTACTGAGCCTTTGTGCCTTAAAGCCCGTGCTCTACAATAAGAGAAACTGCCTAAATGAGAAGAGTGCACACTACACCTAGAGAAAAGCCTGAGCAGCAACAAAGATCCAGCATAGCCAATAAATAAATAAATAAAATTATTTAAATAAACACGCTGAAATCTTTAAAAAATATCAGAGAAAGCATATAGGTAAACTGTCAGATATTTTCCATTTTATTTGGTTAATTTGTCATAACGCATTCTAAGAATCACTGGTCTTGAGAATCATTTAATATCGGAAGACATGAGATCATTTTGACTATCATTAAACTGATATACTCAAAGCTACCCAAGCATTTAGTAGCATATTCCCCCAACTAGATCTCAGGTTTTTGGCCTTCTAGTTGCATATTCTTTACAAAATTCTTCTTTTTTTGCTTTTTCGTACTAATAATCCAAAGACATTAATTCTTCCCTTTCACCCAATCACCAAGTATTAAAAACCAAAAAAACATATATTCATTCAAGACCTGTACTTCCACTGTCTTTTTACTATTTCCAAATTTATTTCCTTAGGTGTTTTAAAGTCTGTTCTCTGTTGTCATTTTTTTTTTTTTGTCTTCTCCACTTACCTACCCTCATTGTTTAACAGAAATAATATTCAGAAGCAATATCATAAAGGTCAAAGGTTTAAATGTATTTCTGAAATTTAAAATATTGAATGAAATTCACAATTACTAAACATCATAAGCCTTTCAAGTATGGTTTTTGAAACTGTAGCTTGCTTCTCACAGAGATCTTGAGGAATATGGGCAATGGAATCTCAAAAGCAGCTGTTTGGTGTGTTATTTATTCTCTCTCATCCTTATTTCTTTTAATTTTACTTACTACAATCAAGTCATAGAGCTGTTATTAACAATCAATGAGACCTCTGTGCAAAATGTTTGGTACATACTGTAGTTGTTCTTTAGTTGCTAAGTCATGGCCAACTCTTTTGTGACCCCCATGGACTGTAGCCCACCGGCTCCCCTGTCCATGGAATTTTTTCTGCAAAAAAACTGGAGTGTATTACCATTTCCTACTCCAGGGGATCATCCCAACCTAGGGATCGAGTGCATTGGCAGGCAGATTCCTTACCACTGAGCCACATGCAATTCTGAACTTACTATAAGGCATCCATTACATATCATTTCCTTGCATAATCCTCTCATTTCTACAGAAAACTATGGATGTTTGATAAATTCACATTCTAAATATTTAAAAAACTGTTTCTTTGCAAAAAAATGAGTGTGCTGACCATAATAGTAAATAAATGAATAATTATTTAATAATTTCCCCTAATACTAACATATATATGTTTTCTATTTTTTAAAAAAGTTTTTTCACAATAACCTTTTTGGTTCTTTGAATATCATGGAATTCAATAGGAGACTGAAATTAATGACCATTTCTTTTCCTTGAGTTGCATTTAGTAGATTTGGTATCTGGATAAGAATTTTCAAGTTTAAAATGTTCATCTGTACTACATGATTGTGGTTGTGAAATGGTTTGAAAAAGAAAGTTTCACTGTGTTACTCTGAAATTGTAATAGCATAGCATTTCAAAGTAAGGATTTCCCACCAAAGGAGGTTAAAAATACCCACTAACTAATGTAACACAAAAAGTGGATCCTGGCAGAGAGAAAGCACACAGAACAGAGAAGGTAACAATGCAATGGAACGAAGAGAGAGAATGAAAGAAATTTCTGAGGCGAACACACACACTTTGAAAATTAATTTTTAAAAATACTGAAGGCACCCATTAAATGGGTGCATATATATATACACACACACAAACATTAAATGAAAGAATAAATAAATGAAAAGATAAAACAAGAACCAGTTCAATTACTTTTAAACTCTGAATCAAGAAATGAATTTCCCTGAATTCACTGTGTGGGATGAGAGTATATATGAAATCACCAGAAAGATAAAAGTATGAGGAACTGCAAAAAAGACAACTATGTTAAGAGTAATGGTTATAATGAACTAAACTAGAAACTGATATTAGTTCTTACTGTTGATTGCTCATTCGTGTATATAATTTACCTTAATATATGTTTAACAGTTTATAGTTCTCACTTGACAGAGTGAGCTTAGTCAACCTCAGTCTTTGGTTATTTTCAAAATATAATCCTAGGTTAAAGAAACATTCCAGGTATTAGGGATTTCTAATTTTCCTTCAGGGTTGCAAATATTTAATGATACATGACTTCTGTTTATCAATATTTTGTGTGCCAGGGATGTGAGTCATAGAAACAAGTGACAAAGTTGGTTGGTAGTAGCTAGACATTGGATTGGCCAAAAAGTTTGTTTGAATTTTTCACACCATCTTATGGAAAAACCCAAACAAGCTTTTTGGCCAATCCAATACTTAATGAGCTAGCTTAGCTAAGCACTCAGTCTCCACAAGGCAAAATAGCTTTGTTGTTCTCTACTGCTGCTGCTAAGTCACTTCAGTCGTGTTCGACTCTGTGTGACCCCATAGATGGCAGCCACCAGGCTCCCCCATCCCTGGGATTCTCCAGACAAGAACACTGGAGTGGGTTGCCATTTCCTTCTCCAATGCCTGAAAGTGAAACGTGCAAGTGAAGTCGCTCAGTCGTGTCTGACTCTTAGAGACCCCATTGACTGCAGCCTACCAGGCTCCTCCATCCATGGGACTTTCCAGGCAAGAGTACTGGAGTGGGGTGCCATTGCCTTTGGAGACTTGTCAAGATTTTAGCTACATTCCTCCCAAATGACAGGAAATGTAATGTGATTGTAAGCTTAGTCTCTCAGGCTAGACTCAGTTTCAATCCTGGCCCTGCCATTACCAGCTGTGAGAACTTCAGCAAGTTGCTTAAACTCCCTGGGACTCAGTTTTCCTATATGTTGAGATTATTGTTACATTATCAGTTTGTCTAAGGAGTAAATCGGGCTTCCCTGGTAGCTCAGATGGTAATGAATCCATCTGCAATGTGGGAGACCTGGGTTTGATCCCTGGCTTGGAGAATTCCGTGGACAGAGGAGCCTGGCAGGCTACAGCACGTGGGGTCACAAAGAGTCAGACATGACAGAGTGACTTTCACTAAATCATTTAAAACAAGTAAAGGGCCTAAATTAGTTATTATTCTAGAGAACAGAGAGAAATAAAATAGAGAATTTAAAGTTTTGTCTTGCTAACTTATAATTTAAAAAGAACAGCCTTTCTAGATAATAACTTCTAAAATGACTAATTCTAATCAATATAATGTAAAATAAGAGTGCATGCTCAGGGTGTCCAACTCTTTGTGACCCCATGGATTGTAGCCCGCCATCCTTCTCTGTTCATGGAATTTTTCATGCAGGAATACGGGAGCAGGTTGCCATTTCCTATTCCAGGGGATCTTCCTAACCCAGGGATCAAACCTATGTCTCTTGCTTCTCCTGCACTGACAGGTGGATTCTTTACCACTAGCACCACCTGGGAAGCCCAAAATAAGAGTAGAGAACTCTAAAGTAGAGAACTGAAACAATGCAATTGCTTAGAAAAGATCAAGAGATGTATCAAAACAAGTTTATCATGATTAAGGATGATGCAGTTGCAGGTCATGATTAGAGACAATAATAACAATCTAGAAAAATCTTGGTGTTTAATAAGATTTTCTTGCCGTGATGACTAGCCTGGTCAAAGTTTTCAAACAGATCTGGTGCCCTTAATCTGAAAAATAATTGTACTAAAAACAAATATTTAAAAATACTTGTGTAAATAATACACCAAGGGAAAGGAAAGGAAGTCCTAAGAATAGAATAGAGGTTTAAAAAGACTTGAAGAAAAATTAATTTCAATCGCAATAGTGATAGGAAGCAAACAAACTCCAGCATAAGTTTGCTGTCTGAAGATATTTTAAACAACACTTCTTGGAGGGGCCCATTGATACCATGCATCTTATATGATAGATGAAATGCACTTCAGCCTGGTGAGGCATTAGTTTCTGTGAGATGGTAATACATAGAGTCATTGAATGCAAACAGAAAGAGGAAAAATGGAGAAGCAAAAACCAAACATATATATATATATAATTTATATATACACACAAATGAAAGTGAAAGTCACTCAGGTGTGTACAACTCTTTGCGATCCCTTGGACTGTAGCTTGCCAGGCTCTACTGTCCATGGAATTCTCCAGGCAAGAATACTGGAGTGGGTAGCCATTCCCTTCTCCAGGGGATCTTCTCAACCCAGGGATCAATCCCATGTCTTCTACATTGTAGGCAAATTCTTTACCATCTGAGCCACCAGGGAAGCCTACACACCAGTGTGTATATATATATATATATAAAGAGAGAGAATATAATTCATAGGTGATACATAATATAAATGCTATATATAATATGTATTTTATATGTGTATGTATATATATAATATATAAAACCCTTGAAAATTTATCTATATTAAGGTCTCCACTCATCCATTTCCTTTTTTCTTACTGGTGGAAAAGGGAACCCTGGTTATTACATACTGTTTAAATCAACTCTAATATGTTAACTACCAGGAAAACCATCAAACTCTAAGTGTGCAATCACTGTTGATGACTTGGAATGCAGTGTACTGGGTGGCACACATCATAGCTCTGCTAAAGAGAAAACTGTAAGAGCCCAGTTTAATTTCCTCCAATCATAATGTGGCAGTCCACATGGATAACATAGAAACAGGAGATACAATCTCACAGGACTTCAGCAAAGCATTTTACATTATCCTTTGACACAGTTGCCAACTTTTGGCTGTAACAATAAAAATAGTCAGGCAATTTGTTAGGGATCTGCATGCAGACTATGACTACTCATGGCCCAGCATCAATGTAAGTAATGAATCTTTCTTAACCTTGGCACTACTGACATTTCTTTCTAGATGATTCTATATTGGGAGTGGGAGGGCTGTTTTGTGAACTGTAGAATGTTTAGTGGCAATTCTGGCCTCTACCCACTCAGCACATCCTATTCTAGTCCTGTCAATCAAAAATGCCACTATACAATGTCAGATATCTCTAGGGGAAGACAGAGGCAAAACAGTCACTGGTTGAAAAATCATAGATGTCACAGGACATACAAGATGGTATCTTCAGAACGAGATCCCTAATCTATTGTTATTTAGCTTATAGAGAATGCTGGTATTTGTACGTTTTAGTGTCTTTGTCTGAATGGAAAAAGCAGAAACTTGGATGACAACTTGAAAAATAGAGCTCCTTGGATAAAGGGTGAAAGAAAAAGATATTCTAGGCTATGATAACAATCTAAGCAAATTAATAAGGAGAGGAACATATTAGATTTTGCCTTGTTATCAATTATGATCCTAAAATCAATCCCTTTATTAGATAGGATGATTCGCACCTTTTGGATTAACATGAATAAATACTCAGAAGATATTCAACCAAGATTTAAAAAACACAGTTTTATTAGAGAACATGGAGAAAAAAAAATGATGCTTAAAACTATTAATGAGAATGTCTCTTTCAGTGCAGAAGATTAATTTTTCTAGCTTAACCTCGTAAAAATCTTGGGAAATTTTCCGCAGGTGCAATAACTAAGGAAAAATCAGAGGATACGGAATTCCTAGTCTGAATGAAAAATTATGTAAATGCTAGAACTTTGTTAAACGTTGCTTGCTATTTTGAGTTCAAAAGATCAATGGTGTAATTAAAAAGGGATTACAAACTTTAGAGGAAACAACAGTTATCTAGTTTGAGAAATTAATTACCCGAATCACTAAGGGAAATCAACTGGATAAATGACCTCAACAAAATTGATAAATCCTTTCCATCTTAAAAATAATTTAAGAAAACAAGAATCAAAACAGTAACAACAAAAACCAGAAACACATATCTGATAGCTGAGTGCAAAAAACTAAGTGCATGTTTATTGTTTACTGTACTGACTGAGATTATGAGTAAGACTGTCCTTCAACTGTGCAGTATAATATACAGAACTGGAGGATAGAAATTGCTCTCAGAGTCATTTGTCTCGCCTTATTGGAATTCTCACTCACGGCCTGTATTTACTTGATTATGAGATAAGTCTTTGTCTTTGGAAGAAGAATACTACTTATACATATTATAAGTTCTCTGATACTTTTACTTCTGTTCTGTACCTGGTCATTCCTTCTCATTAGAGTATAAATATCTTTCTATAAATGTCTGTGCCTTTTAAGTATTAGGAAGGTAGATGAAATGTCTAGGATATTTGTCCCTTCAAACAAAATAGCTCTTATAAGGAGAGTTTCACTCTCTGAAATGCCAATGAAAGCATTAATTCACCGTTAAGGGGTCTCTCTACCCTACTATCTATAATTTCCAGTTTGGAGACAAAATAGCAGTTGAATATAAAATATTCAGCATTCTGTTCAATGCATTGTATCATTAATAATGTATTCCCCAAATAGACTCATTTTTAACATTCCACCCCCACCCCTACATAGAGCTAAAATAGATTCTAAATGTTGAGTGCCAGGGCTCAGTTATTTCTACTGCTTTGAAACTCCAGTACTCTGGCCACCTCATGCGAAGAGTTGACTCATTGGAAAAGACTCTGATGCTGGGAGGGATTGGGGGCAGGAGGAGAAGGGGACGACAGAGGATGAGATGGTTGGATGGCATCACTGACTCGATGGACGTAGAGTCTGAGTGAACTCCGGGAGTTGGTGATGGACAGGGAGGCCTGGCGTGCTGCGATTCATGGGGTCGCAAAGAGTCGGACACAACTAAGCGACTGAACTGAACTGAACTGAAGATATACAAGGAAAATTAAAAATAACATGGAGTGACCTGTGAAAAATGAAATTCTAAATGATACCATTTTGGAAAAATACTTTGAACACTGATAAAACATCTAAAATCCACTAGTCATTGCAATATGGCACAATGCCTGGCACATACAAACAAAGCCATCAAATTTCTTCAACTAAAGTAGTGTGGAACAATTTAATAACTATTTCTATGAATCAAATGCTAAATGAGCAGTATCATCATTGCTTTGAAAATATCACTGAATGATTGAAAAAAATATAGACACCTTTAACAATAAACAGTCTTGACTCTATGGCCATGGGAGAGAATTTACCATTTGTGAATATACTTGAAATTGTTTTTTAAAAGTACTTCTTCCTTAATTGTTGTAATATTCTAGTAGCATCAAAAAAGCAAGAAACTAAATCACAAGAACTTAACAGTCAGAAAATAAAAACAAAGTAAATGAATATATTTAAAAGTCACACACACAAGTTACTTCTTAAAGTCCAGTAGTAGAGACAAAAATGTTCTCCAATTAATACTGTGAAAGTGGCACTCAATATATCATGAGACATCTTCCGCTTTGCCTTAATGCACCTCTTGTCCCAGTTTGTCTTGTTTTCTTCTGAAAGTCATTGCTCTTGGGCTGGGCAGCCAAGCAGAAAACTAGTTTCTACCTCACTGGACAGAAGCATTAGAGATGTCAGTCTGGGCAACACGTATTGTTTCTATTTTCTGGAATGTCCCAAACAGATTAATTTCTTTTCTCCTAAAATCAGTATAAGGTATTCTAGAAAGCCCTCTTAGCAGTTTTTAAGGTGATCAGTTTTTAGACATATGTGTGTGCAAGTATTTCTCCCTCCCCACTTCTACCCTCTATCCCTCCCATTTATCTATCTTTGTCATTTCTAGATTTTACTTTTTCATTGGAAAAACACACTGCTGTGTGCTACAGATATATTTCTAAGCTAGTTTTTTGCTTCATCCAAAATTGTATTTTCTTGATCACTTTCCTAGGAGAAAACAAAATGCTTAAAGGTACTAATGACCTCCTTTTTTTTTTTTCCTTTTAATCTCTCAACATCCAATCATTACTAGGCTTAAAATCTCTCTTCTTATAGTTACTACTTCAAAAATTTATTGGGGCAGCAAAACATATTTTGCCTATATGTTCTTAGCTAAGCAGAAAGAAGGTATGGTAACCAGTGAGCATAAAGAGAAACAAAAAAGTAATTTAACAGCATTTGTTTAACCTAAAGGTTATGAAAACATGATAGCATAAGAATTAAAATCTGATCAAATCACTGGAAAATAAACACAGATACTTCCTATTTTCTCATTTCTATACCATTTAACTTCTGTATGTGCTGCTGGACTAGAATATGGAATGCTAAGAAAAACTATCTAACATTGATTCCTTCTTCAAGGGCAAAATCATTTACAGTTCTAATATGCTATCAAGAGATAATGACTACATCCCTTTACCAGAAAATGTGTTAATAGTTTATGCGAGCAATCTGAAGTAGAATAATCAAGTTAATACAAATTTCCAAGAATTAACATGGAAACTTATCCTAAAACATATTAATAAATATATATTAAAAAGCAAGACACATCTCTTCCTCCCTCCATTCAGCATGCTAAATATTATAATATTGTCTGCCCATGACTTATTTCATTTTGAGAACAAATTGCTGATCCACAAAGAGGGACTGGAGTGATTCCAACACTTCTATAAAATACCTCCTCATTTGAATCTCTCATTGGCAACCTCTCATCATAACAAAATTAACTGTATTTCAAATGCTTTAAAATGTAAATCTCTAATTATACTACATTCTGTACATGGAGTATTAAAATGAAGATTGATTACTATTATACGTTTTCCAGAGCTTCAGATCACTAGCAATTTGAGGAATGATTCAATAACTACTTATCTAAAGCCACGAGGAATATAATGATCCTTTTAACAGTGGCACAGTCTTTACTAAATTATATTGAGATAATAAAGATATTTTATGTTTAGACTCTTGAAATATCTAACCACAAAATCATAGAAATCACTATTATTGTTTTTTATTCCTCTCTCATTGATTGATTATCCTTGGCCTAGAAAACCTTGGAACATGATATTAAAACAGTTCAGAGTTGCTTTTATCTAAACATACTCGCAGTAAATAAAAACAGATCTTCTTCATAAAGCTATGTCACAAAATAGCTTCCTTCAAATTAAATTAAATTAACAAAATTTCCTTGGAAAGTAGGACCATGGTCCTTCTGTACAAACTGGAGAAGTATTTGGTTCTTTAGAAAATGCTATTAAGAACTAACTGATAAAGGATGGCAATTGGATTAAGTAAGTGTCAAGAAACATACAGTCATCTAAGATGATAAATCTCATGGATGGACTTTCATAAATACAATATTTTTACTAAATGTTATAGTTTTAAGAGGTTAACTTTTCAATTCTATAAATTAAGTTATATGAGAATAGAGGCATACTTTGATGGCGATTAGATGATTTTCCAAATGGATTATTAAGAAAACCTGGGGTTACTGATGTGCATTTGAGTGAGTATTTATAGGTATCAGCTCATGCCATAAATGGGAGAACTGGGTGAAAGCAAATAAACTTTTTCTAAACTCAATATTATTTTATTAGAAATATTTCTATCATTTTAATTCCTGTTTCACACTGAATGAATTAATGCACATTTATTTATGTCAAAAGGAGAATTAATGTTGTGATGTGGGTCTTTTATGAATTATCATGAAACTCTCTACAATTAGTACTAGTAAGTACTTTAAATCTTGATTTTAGTTCGACCTTCTAAAAAGTAAATTAATGACTAACCCTTTAAAAGTAGCCTCTATGCCTGGAGACTGAGCTATGTGATTAGTGCTGAGTTTTATTAAAAAAAACAGTGGGTACTTGCCTTGTCCCCATCATGTCAAAATACACCACTTTCTAGATTAGAAATTAAAATTCAGTCCAACTTATTAAGAGTGACTTAGTCTATATTTTTTTCTTTCACTTGAGGAAAGAGGAGGAGAATGATGAGTATACTCTCTTTTAGCTTCAACTCTTCTCCTGTGACTGACTGCTTACTCCCTCATAAGGGTTATTTACTGTTCTTTATGAAGGTAAGCTTTTATTTGCCATTTCATAACATTTTTTCAACCAAAAAAATAGAGACAGCAGTTCTATAAGTTAGCTCTAGGGTTTCTTACATTGTGTTCAACTATCACTTTTCTTAACTGCTTTAATTTGAATCTCCAGCAAACTGTTCTTAAGGAGAAAATAAAATACATAAAAATTCCTTTTATTGTTTATAGCTTTAGACTAAGCTACCTCAGTTAACTAAACAGTTCTTTTAAGTTTCAATTCACCTCACTCTGCTTGTTCTGGTGCTTTGCTTTCTTAATTCAAATTCTATGCACCATTCAAGACAGAGGATCAAAAAGAAAAACCCTGTTAAAAGAAGAAAATGCATTTGCTACAAATGAAATTAATGTTGGGTGGATATGGGCAGGTTCAAAGAATATTTACCTAACTTCAGATTTATCATTTTTAAAATACGAATAAAATAAATGTAAAATCTACAGAAATAAATGGTTTGGATTTGTGCCAGGCAACTGCATGTGAAAATATTTTATTAGTTATACAAGGGTATAAAAGTATTAACTAGTTTATGCATATATGTATATGTATGTAGGCATATATTTCTATTATGAACATGTATTTTATGTTGAACATAATGTTAAGAAAAAGTCAAGCAACTATTACAATACATTTTGATGTCACTATCTACATTATACCTCAAAACTTTTCCAAATTTTTATATTATACTTTAGTTGCTTGTTTTTTATTTCAGCAACAGCACACGTGGCAGATTAAAGCATCCTAAATAAGTAGTAATTTTAAAAAACATAAACAAATATATGAAAGTGCATACCTGTTCACTGGGAGGGGATATATTTTTGAGAATATGCATGTAGCTTTATGTAGTCAGTTATAAACAGCATAATTATTCAAAATAAGTAGTCTACTGAATCAAGAATATTATGATAAAATACTTAGGAAGCTAATTAAATGATGCTCTGTGTTCTTAAACTGGGTCAGTAATAATCAATGCTCTATTAATTCAGACCTTCCCTGTATTAAACCAATATATCCTAATATTTAGGGCTAATTTTCATCCAAGGTCTTTTACTGAACATTAAGAACATATATATGTATCTTATAATTATGCTTATTTACATATTTTGAAATGTAGATGTTAAGAAACTATAACACAAATAATACGATTTTTTCACCCTTCAGTCTGAAAACATTTGTTTTGAAGTTAATCCTAATATATTAATCACGGTGAAATAGCAAAGGTTAACTATTAAACACCAAATTGAAGAGATCAATTAAAAAGATTTCTGGTTTTCACAGACATTTGTCTACATATATGAAGTCATTTTGATTTTTACCAAACCCTAATAGTTAATTACTGTAAAGTATTATCTTAGTTATTTTTTGAAAAATACTTTAATATTATTTCCTATTTTATAATAATATAGCATAATAACATATAATAATAATTCAAGATTTTAATCATAGAGAGGAACTATGGCAAAAAAAGTATACTAGCAATAAAGCAGTAAGAACTATAGAAAAAAATGAGGCTTCTACTATTTAGAATTTAACTCAGATGACCATTATATCTATTTCTGTGTGCAAGAATCCCTTAGAAGAAATGCAGTAGCCATCACAGTTAACAAAAGAGTCTGAAATGCAGTACTTGGATGCAATCTCAAAAATGACAGAATGATCTCTGCTTGTTTCCAAGGCAAGCCATTCAATATCACAGTAATCCAAGTCTATGCCCCGAACCAATAATGCTGAAGAAGCTGAAGTTGAACGGTTCTATGAAGATCTACAAGACCTTCTAGAACTAACACCCAAAAAAGATGTCCTTTTCATTATAGGGGACTGGAATGCAAAAGTAGGAAGTCAAGAAATACCTGGAGTAACAGGCAAATTTGGCCTTGGAGTATGGAATGAAGCAGGGCAAAGGCTATTCAGTTTTGCCAAGAGAATGCAATGGTCAGAGCAAACACCCACTTCTAACAACACAAGAGAAGACTCTACATATGGAAATCACCAGATGATCAATACCAAAATCAGATTGATTATATTCTTTGCAGCCAAAGATGGAGAAGCTCTATACAGTCAGCAAAAACAAGACTGTGAGCTGACTGTGGCTCAGATCATGAACTCCTTATTGCCAAATTTAGACTTAAATTGAAGAAAGTAGGGAAAACCACTAGACCATTCAGGTATGACTTAAATCAAATTCCTTATGATTATACAGTCGAAGTGAGAAATAGATTTAAGGGATTAGGTCTGATAGAGTGCCTGATGAACTACGGACAGAGGTTTGTGACATTGTACAGGAGACAGGGATCAAGACCTTCCCCAAGAAAAAGCAATACAAAAAGGCAAAATGGTTGTCTGAAGAGGCCTTACAAATAGCTTTGAAAAGAAGAGAAATGAAAGGCAAAGGAGAAAAGGAAAGATATACCCATCTGAATGCAGATTTCCAAAGAATAGCAAGGAGAGATAAGAAAGCCTTCCTCAGTGATTAATGTAAAGAAATAGAGGAAAACAACAGAATGGGAACAATTAAAGATTTCTTTAAGGAAATGACAGATACCAAAGGAACATTTTATGGAAAGATAGGCAGAAATGTTATGGTCCTAACAGAAGAAGAAGATATTAAGAAGAGGTTGCAAGAATACACAGAAAAACTATACAAAAAAGACCTTAAGACCCAGATAATCACGATGGTGTGATCACTCACCTAGAGCCAGACGTCCTGGAATGTGAAGTCAAGTGAGCCTTAGGAAGCATCACTACAAAGCTAGTGAAGGTGATGGAATTCCAGTTGAGCTAGTTCAAATCTTAAAGATGATGCCGTGAAAGTTCTGCACTCAATATGCCAGCCAATTTGGAAAACTCAGCAGTGGCCATAGGACTGGAAAAGGTCAGTGTTCATTCCAATTCCAAAGAAAGGCAATGGCAAAGAATGCTCTAACTACCACACAATTGCACTCATCTCACACGCTGGCAAAGTAATGCTCAAAATTCTCCAAGACAGGCTTCAACAGTATGTAAACCATGAGCTTCCAGATGTTCAAGCTGGCTTTAGAAAGGCAGAGGAACCAGAGATCAAGTTGCCAACATTTGTTGGATCACTGAAAAAGTGAGACAGTTCCAGAAAAACATCTACTTCTGCTTTATTGACTATGCCAAAGCCTTGACTGTGTGGATTACAACAAACTGTGGAAAATTCTTAGAGAGATGGAAATACCAGACCACCTTACCTGCCTCCTGAGAAATCTGTATGCAGGTCAAAAAGCAACAGGTCAAAAAGAACTGGACATGGAACAACAGATTGGTTCCAAATAGGAAAAGGAGTACATCAAGGCTATATATTGTCACTCTGCTTATTTAATTTATATTCAGATTACATCATGAGAAATGCTGGACTGGATGAAGCACAAGCTGGAATCAAGATTGCCAGGAGAAATATCAATAACCTCAGATATGCAGATGACATTATCCTTATGGCTGAAAGCAAGGAAGAACTAAAGAGCCTGTTGATGAAAGTGAAAGAGGAGAGTGGAAAAGCTGGCTTGAAAGTGAACTTTCAGAAAACTAAGATCATGGCATCTGGTCCCATCACTTCATGGCAAATTGATGGGGAAACAATGGAAACAGTGACAGATTTTATTTTCTTGGGCTCCAAAATCACTGCAGATGGTGACTGCAGCTATGAAACTAAAAGACGCTTGCTCCTTGGAAGAAAAGCTATGACCAACTTAGACAGCATATTATAAAGCAGAGACATTACTTGGCAAACAAAGGTCCATCTAGTCAAAGCTGTGTTTTTTCTGGTAGTCATGTATGGATGTGAGAGTGGGGCTATAAAGAAAGCTGAGTGCTGAATAATTGATGCTTTCGACCTATGGTGTTGGAGAAGACTCTTGAAAGTGCCTTGGACTGCAAGGAGATCCAACCAGTCCATCCTAAAGGAAATCAGTCCTGAATATTCATTGGAAGGACTGATGCTGAAGCTCCAAAGTCTGGTCTCCTGATGTGAAGAACTGACTCACTTGAAAATACCCTGATGCTGGAAAAGATTGAAGGTGGGAGAAGAAGGGGAAGAGGGAGGATGAGATGGTTGGACGGCATCACAGACTCAATGGGCATGAGTTTGCATAAGCTCTGTCCAGGAGTTGGTGATGGACAGGGAAGCATGGAAGGAAGCCTGGTGTGCTGCAGTCCATGGGGTCGCAAAGAGTCAGACACGACTGAGTGACTGAACTCAACTGAACTACTATTTAGAAAGCCTGTCTTTAATAAATGAGTACCTTTTCTCTCATGTATGTAAATAGTACCTTTATAAAATAGCTTATTTCATCAAACTCAGTTTTAATAGACTGATTTATGTTGCTTTCCAAAGAGAATAATGAAAAACAACCACTAAAAAATATTATTCTTCAAATCACATTTGGCCATCACAGTCATTGTTTCTTAAATCTGTACATTCTGACAGAAATAAAATTGACAGAAATAAAATTTCTCAATTTAGGTTATGGAAATTACTCTCTGAAATAGACATTAAAGGGTTCCAAAAATCTTAAAAATAGCTATCAAAACAGCAATCAGTGAAGCAAAACATATTCTTGTAAAAATCAGCTCATGAATACCATCTGCTTTGCAATAGGATCCTGGCTTAAACTCTGGAACAAAAATATTTTAATAAGGAATTTGCCTATTACCAAAAAGTTCTAAAATTGTTCAACAAGTCTGAGGGTAGGAAAAATCAGCTGTAACACTTGGCAGGTTTTGTATTTTTAAGACCCGATAAAGGTGAAACATTTTAAATGTAGCTTATTTTAGTGCAAAAAGTTGCATGTATCACTACTGATAAAACATGTGCTATTTCTGAAATATATTTCTTTTTTGATAGAAAAATCTTTTTTTAAGACAGATAAATTGTAAAGGATATGTCTAGCTCTGAAAAAATTCTTTGAGAGTACACTGCTAGGTCTTTCAATGGCTGTTACTTTCTCTCCTGATTTTGTAGAGAACATTCTACATTTTCTTTTTTGGTGTTCTTGATCATTTGGGGTCATGATGCAAAAAGTCTCACTGTGTAAAAGTACTAAGCCAAAACCATTGACTGTGTAGATCACAACAAACTGTAGAAAATTCTTAAAGAGATGGGAATACCAGATTATCTTACCTGCCTCCTGAGAAATCTGTATGCAGGTCAAGAAGCAACAGTTAGAACTGAACAAGGAACAACAGACTGGTTCCAAATAGGGAAAGGAGTAGTCAAGGTTGTATACTGTCACCCTGCTTAAAAGTGAAAGGGAAAGTTGCTCAGTCATGTCCAATTCTTTGTGACCCCCATGGACTGTACAGTCCATAGAATTCTCCAGGCCAGAATACTGGAGTGGATAGCCTTTCTCTTCTCCAGGGAATCTTCCCAACCCAGGGATTGAACCCAGGTCTCCTGCACTGCAGGCAGATATCTTACCAGCTGAGCCACAATGGAAGCAGAGTACATTATGCAAAATGCCGGGTGGATGAAGCACAAACTGGAGTCAAGAGTGCCGGGAGAAATATCAGTAACCTCATTCTCAATGACACCACCCTTACGGAAGAAGAAGAAGAACTAAAGAGCCTCTTGATGAAAGTGAAAGAGGAGAGTGGAAAAGCTGGCTTGAAAGTGAACTTTCAGAAAACTAAGATCATGGCATCTGGTCCCATCACTTTATGGCAAATTTATGGGGAAACAATGGAAACAGTGACAGACTATTTTCTTGGGCTCCAAAATCACTGCAGATGGTGACTGCAGCTATGAAACTAAAAGACACTTGCTCCTTGGAAGAAAAGATATGACCAACCTACACAGCATATTAAAAAGCAGAGACATTATTTTGCCAACAAAGGTCCATCTAGTCAAAGCTATGGTTTTTCCAGTAGTCATGTATGGATGTGAGAGTTGGACTATAAAGAAAGCTGAGCCCCAAGAATTGATGCTTTTGAACTGTGGTGTTAGAAAAGACTCTTGAGAGTCCCTTGGACAGCAAGGAGATCCAACCAGTCCATCCTAAGGAAATCAGTCCTGCATATTCATTGGAAGGACTGATGCTGAAGCCAAAACTCCAATACTTTGACCACCTGATGGGAAGAACTGACTCATTTGAAAAGACCCCGATGTTGGGAAAGATTGAAGGCAGGAGGAGAAGGGGATGACAGAGGATGAGACGGTTGGATGGCATCACTGAGTTGAAGGATATGTGTCTGAGCAAGCTTCGGGAGTTAGTGATGAACAGGGAAGCCTGGTGTGCTGCAGTCCATGGGGTCATAAAATGCAAGACACAACTCAGCGGCTGAACCGAGCTGTGTGAAAGAAAAAGGGCATGAGGAACACATTTTGTTGCTCTGGTTTATGAAAATTTCATACATGTGATGCTAGAGATAATTGCTTCTCCCCCCACCACACACACAAATGCTGGATTGAAATATATTTTAGAAAGTGTACTGTCATCTTTTTATCAAAAGAAGAAAAATGTAGAAGGAGAAAGCAGAAGGAAAAACTCAACTCCACAAAAGGTATAGTGAAAGTATGAATCAAATCTCATTTATTTGTTTTGCTTTCTTTTTTTTTTTTTTGGTGTTGTTTTGTTTTAAGTGGGAGTGAGGAATTGGTGAATTCACCTAAATTAAAAGAAGTTTGATGGAAAAAGTGGTCTGTTCATTTTTTTGATTCATCATATTAATATATTGTTGTAGAGAACCTACTGTGAGCCAGGCATTTTTCTGGGTATAATAAACATAAAAATGTGATCATGTAAAACAAAAATCCCCACTCATAAATTCTGGTTAGGGAAGCAAAGACAATAAATGAAATAATAAAGGAAAAGACACTGTACTTTTGACAATATGTGATATGGAGAAAACCACAAAGGGCGTGAGGATCAGAGTGTTAGAAAGGTAGGTGGTTTTCAACTAGTCACGTAAGAATGGCCTCAATACCCAAAAGGAATAAATTTAAAATGGCTATAAAGAACAGGAATCTAATATCCCTAGAGTAGCACCATTATATACTCCATAAACTAGGAAAGACAAATAGTTACTACGAGATTTAAGAATTTTTTTCTACTATCCCATAAAGTAAAGGTCTTTAATGATAATAAGTTTTTGCTGAGGAAACAGAGAAATCGCCAAATGTTCCTGCATGAGGAAAGGGAATCAAGGTTACTGGATATCTGCAATTGCCAGACTTGGGATGGGAAGGTTGTGTTACTTTCAATCATTACAGATGGTTTGATAACTCTATACTAGTGGTCACTCATTTTTAACTATTTGGCTCCCATAAAACATTTTAATTGAAGAGTTTCACTGATACAAATTAGAAATAAATCTTTGTGTGCATACTGTTTTTAATCAAAAAGCTTATTTCTTTTTGTGCTTTTTCTAAATTAGAATGAAAATACATTATTTTCAAGTGGTATCTAAATAGCTAGCTCAACCCCATGAGAAGGAGTACATTTCTGAATATTTTAGTTGTATCTTTTGGGAATTTTTCTGAGGAGCGAACAGAAAAACTCAAGGAAAAAGGTGGCAATTTTTTTTTCATCTTTACGCAGAGTTAAAATTTTATATTTGTAAAAGGAAGAAGACTACATGATAAAAGTGTTTGGTTATATAAAGTTGCCAAAAATAGAATTTAGCTTGGGGGCTGTGACTTTGATAGCAAAATGACAAAGTCTGGAAAAGAGATACAGTTCACCTCTGGCAGACATAGGGGAATATTACATAACTCAATGAAAATATGTCAGATGACTCCTTGCACCAGTTAGGCCCACTGTGTACTATTTTATGATTTTATGTTAATTCTTGCTAATTTAAACAATTAAATATATAAGATATCTTAGGGTTAAGCATGAACTCAAAGTGCCAGTGAAACACTAACCAGATGATACAGGCTCCTGGCTTGGAATTTCTGTGTCAAAAGTGTAACTACAATTCCATGATGGAAAAACTCTATCAGTTAAAGGATCTCAGATGCTTGGATTCCTACAGAGTGGGAAAGGAATAAATTTAAATCTCTGATGTTCCAAATTTCAGAATTAAGACAAATGTTTGGAAACTCCAGGGAAAGAGATTTTATTCATATGGAAGAATTTTGTAATAATGAAAGGTCTCCCATAAACTTGTGAGATAGCTGCTAAGAAAAAAATAACTGCATATGGAAAGAGGACCAAAAGCAAACAAACCACAGAACAGTCCACATTTGCCTATGAAGAAACGAAAAGGGCAAAACAGTGCTTTGATGTGTCTCATTGGTTAAAAAACAAAGCAAAACAAAAACACCAAGCTTTGTTGGAGTGCTGATCCTTAGTACCTCAGAATGTGAAACCACTCAGACACAAGATATTTACAGGTAATCAAGTTAAAACAGATCTTTAGTGCTGACCTAATCAATAAGACCAGCGTCTGATAAGAGGGGAAATTTGGACGTAGAGACAGCCATACAGAGAGGGAAGACAATATAAAGAGACACAGGCAGACCACCTTCTGTAAGACAAAGAATGCTGGAGGCTAGCAGAAGCTAGGAGAGGCCTGCAACAGAAAGAACGAACCCTGCTCACACCATGATTTTGGACTTATAGCCTCTAGAAGTGTGACAGCACATTTTTGTGGCTTAACTTACCGAGTTTGTGGTACCTTATTACAAGAGCCCTAGCAAATGAATACAACAGTGGGGCAAGGAGAACAAAATGATCACAGTGGTGGGAGGTCAGGCATGAACTCTGCCTTATCCTGTATGTTTTACAGAGTTTACCACAGTGTTTAAAAAAGACCAATGAATGGATGAATGTGATAATGAGAGAATGCAAGCAAGCTAAAAAATGAATAAACCTTATTGACAGGGGTTTAAATTAGAATTTGGGGGAGAACAGAGGAAATGACAAGATAAAAAGACAGACACAAAGCATGGTACTGAATTAGCAAAAAACAAACAAAAACAACAAAATCAGAAAATGTCCCATAAGCCTCAGAAGAGACAAATAGAGAATAACTGCGAAGTGCAAGTTGAGCATTCTTTTTATTTATTTTTTTAAATTTTATTTTATTTTTAAACCTGAAACACTGTATTAGTTGGCCAGGTTACAGGTTCATTAAGGAATCATGATAAAGGCACTAGCCTACTCTGGGCTTTGTTCATCTGTAAGGCATCTGGACTGTCTAATAGCTAAATACTGTTTAACTTGTGCTCAGCGGTGCAAATATCTATATGAAACCAAAGTGGAACTAACACTTTAAGTATAGGAAGTATCAGTACAGATTATCAAAAGGACTTGCTAGAATGGGTCTGCTAAGTCACTTCAGTCATGTCTGACTCTGTGCGACCCCATAGACGGCAGCCCAACAGGCTCCACCATCCCTGGGATTCTGCAGGCAAGAACACTGGAGTGGGTTGCCATTGCCTTCTCCAGGATGGGTCTAGACTGTGATAATGGAAAGGTAACCAGCTGGAGTCTTTTAATGCATGTCTTAACCCACTGCTTCCATGCAATCCTTCCTTTAATACATTTATTCAACAAATATTGAAGGCTTGCTTTGTGTTGGGTGCTGTTCTAGGCTCTTGGATTATAGCAGCTAACAAAACAAAGTTCCTGCTTTTGTAGAGGTTATGTTCTACAGGATAGAGTAGATGATTTGATTAAATATGTACTAACACATTAATATACATGTTTGGAGGGTGCAGGAATTCAAGGTGATAGGTTTATTTAGAGACTGAAGTAAGGAGAGCTTTTCTGTGGAAGTGAAATTTAACCAGAAATCTGTACACAGGAGTGAGTCAGACAACCATCTGGGGAGAGACAGCTCCTAACAGGCTTCCTGGGTGGGGATGAAGCATACCCAAAGACCAGCAAGGTCAGTGGTTGGAGCAGAGTGAGAAGGAGTGGTAAATGTGGAGAGTGACCAATGAGGCTGTGAGACAAGCAGAGACCAGATCACAAGGGTCCTTGCTAAGATATCTCTAATATACCCTGATGAATTTCTGAGAATCTACTTGAGAGTGTGTGAAATAATCTGATGTAAACTTTAGAAAATCAGTTTAGAGGTGCAGTTTAGAGAACAGACTGTAAGGAAGGCCAGAGAAGGCAATGGCACCCCACTCCAGTACTCTTGCCTGGAAAATCCCATGGACAGAGGAGCCTTGTAGACTGCAGTCTATGGGGTCACAAAGAGTTGGACATGACTGAGCGACTTCACTTTTACTTTTCACTTTCATGCATTGGAGAAGGAAATGGCAACCCACTCCAGTGTTCTTGCCTGGAGAAATCCCAGGGACGGGGGAGCCCGGTGGGCTGCCGTGTATGAGGTCGCACAGAGTCAGACACGACTGAAGCGACTTAGCAGCAGTAGCAGTAAGGAAGGCAAGAGTGGAGGAGTCCAGGGCCTAGGACATAGTGTAAATAAAAAATGATGGTGGGTTGGGTTAGGCTCCCCACAGGCAAGGGAAGTAAAACCAAACCTGAACTCAGCAAATTAGATCCCCTGGCACCTGTCCCTTACTTATCTTTCATTTACAGTAAATCCTTTTCTCCTCCTCTTTGTTTTCTGTCTGTTCATCAGTCTGAACCCTTGTATATCTGTTTCCTCTAGAATGACTTCCATTTTGTTCTTCATGGTCCAACAGAGATCTCACCTTCCTGTTTGAGAACTTCCTCCCTTGAAACATTTCTTGGTACTTTCAGGAAGAGAACTGACTACAGAATGTCTTGCTGTATAAAACTGATCTTTCATGTTGAATTATATGTGTTACTATGTTGTCTCAATGTTGATTGGATGGTATAATTTTTTTTTTCAATTTTATTGGTTTGAGAAAATTAACAATATGGAAATTACTGAGCTAAACAAACTTGCATCACCATGAATATCACTTAGATTATTCTTTTCAGTACAACTAATATTTAGTAATTTGTGTTTATAATTGAGAGACTGGTTTTAGTTTAAAATGAACACAAGGAATGTTTAGAAATTTTCCAAGAAATAAATTATAAAATTCCTGTCTTAAATCAGAGTATCTAAAGTGCTAAGAACACTGCCTGTATATAAAATGGTCTACCTTACACATGGAATAAAACAGTATTTTTGAGTTGGTATACAATTATTCCATATTGAAGCCTGCACTGAGTGTGACCACTTAGAAAAAGGAACTACTGGGTTGTGTTCCAAAGCTCAATACACTTAGGATTTTTCAGGCTCAGAGTATTATTTGGTAATTCTATCCAACTTCTTCTAGGATTAGATAGTTAAAAAACATCACCATTACAATCAATAATACAATACATACAACCCATTGTATCTTTCATTTCATACTTCTAAAACCCAAGAGAATACTGTGAGGAAAAATATTGACACCCTGAATCTCTTCTATACCTGTGTTCATTTGAATTAAGAGTATAGGGTGAAATGTTAAATTAATGGTCAATACACCACGTGGAGAAGGCTGTTCTTTCTGTGACAGAAGTCTTGAGTATAACTTTAAAATACTGCTAAAAATGTATTTTCAAAGATTTCTAGATAACTCTTTAGGTGAATTCATAGGTCACTGATGTAAAAATAAATACCTATACATTACAACTAAGTTAAAAATATTTCTCTCAATATATTTATTTCTAGAAACAAAGCCATACACAGAAACTGAATGAAATCTTAATGTAGAAGTGGTTCCCTGACTTACAAGTTATGATAAGTAAATTAAAAAAAAAATTTATGACCTCTATCCCCCCCAATGAAGACAGTTTATACACTCTTTTTGAGAAAGTCCATAATAACAAAATGCCCCTACGAAACTGGAACACTTAGATAAGAATTTTAATTTATTAGTATAACTATTAATATGCCTATATACCTAAAAATTGGCTTACAGTTACATATAATGGCACATTTTTCAGCCCACAGCCAGTGTTAAACACATTTGGGTCAGTCGCAATACAGTAATTTCTCAGAAAAACCTATTTAAAAGCTTCAGGGTTTTAAGATCTAGAGTTTAGAAAGCAGTGTAATTAGGGGAACTTTTAATATAAACATAAATCTTGTTTTCAATAGAACTATTACTTTATTAATAACCTTCTAATGATACATATTAGGTTTTCTTGAAGTAGATAACCTGCTTTTTACCTGATTATTAACATTCCTTGTTCCCAGTTACAGAGATCTTCACAAATATGTCCAACATTCCTATATATGTTCCTTTCACTTTGAAGCATATTTTAAGTACACTCAAATTATTAAACTTAAATAATTAACAATTAAACCTATTTGAAGAAACATAAAAATTAATTTTTCTTCTGTAAGCACTAAGATTAAGGCTTACCTGACATTAGATTCAGAAAATTGCCAGAAACAAAATAAGCGTGGATGAACTATGAAGGTTAAACTACACTTTATACCCTGCTGCTGCTGCTGCTGCTGCTAAGTCGCTTCAGTCGTGTTCGACTCTGTGCGACCCCATAGATGGCAGCCCACCAGGCTCCCCCGTCCCTGTGATTCTTCAGGCAAGAACACTGGAGTGGGTACTTTATGTCCTAGAAATGCTTTATTTTGAGCAGCAAAGATTAACATTCTGGCAGAAGGAAGAATAGATTGATTAAATGATCTTCAAGGATCCTCCCACTAAGAATTCCAGTATCCATGGGTTTAAATTTTTGGTCATCCTTTGCCTTATCTATTTATTCAATACTTATTCTATCATATATGAATATTAGTTATATTCACTGAAATCAGCCTACAATTGACACTTGGGAGATTTCAAAATTAGAACAAAATGTTCAATCTCATTTATCACAAAATAATGCACACTTTTCTCATTTTGTCTTTTTTTTTCTTTGTATTTCTACATGGATGTATACTTTTCTGCTTACCACTCCCCACCTCCCCCCGCCCCCGCCCTAAATTTTCTAATGAAATAGTCCTCACTGAAATTTAGAATTAGGTACCAGGAGTGTCACGGCCTCCTAAACTCTGCAAACACACAGTTAACATCAACTCAGCCATTGTCTTCTAACTGAAAAGAAGCACTCTTACCGTGTAGCCCTCGGTATACTGAAAAGGAGCCCTGGAACTTTCGTCTGCTGTTGGACTCAGAGGCTTGGGGTCAGACATGGAGCGCTGCATCATCTTGGCTGTCTTAGGACTTGCTGGGGGAACTTTAGCCATATCTGGATGCAGTACTTTTTGTGGACTTATATCATCAGGGAGGGGTTTCTCATAAGGTACAAAGGCTGATTCTAAGGCTTTGCCTGGTGAAAGTGGTGAGATGGGAGAATAAAGGACTTTTGGAGATTTGGGTGGGGAAGGAGCCAGCTGTAGTGTGGAATCTGCCCGGAGGTGAGATGAATAACCAATTTCTAAAGGTGTTGGGCGTTTCTTGTCTTTGGGTGGAGAGGTGGCACTCAGATATTGAGGACTTTGTGTGTCTGAATCTGCTTCTGTTTGACATCCTAAACTGCCCCCTTTGTAAGTCTTTTCAGGTGCTGAAATGTGTTTAATTATTTCTACCTTGGCATCCACGCGTGCCCGTATCGAAGGTGTTCTTATGGTTCCAACTGGTTCAGTTTGCACAGATATCTCTGCTACTGTTTGAACGGCTATGCTGGAGACTTTGGAAGGGGCTTTGGCCTTGTCCGCCTCTGCAGGGCTGTCACCATATTTCCCTACACGAGCTTTCCTCCTAGATCTAGTAGGCATGTCCCATTCATCCTGATCTTCGTCATCCGTTTGGACACTTGTATCAACACTCTTTTTAGTTCTCCTTCTCCTACTCACATAACTCCGATCTGCTGAATCTTCATCATCAGTCTGTACCCCACTGTCCACTATCTTTTTAAAGCAGCGGGGGTCATCTGCCAGATTTTCCCCCATCTCGTCGTACTGGCCACGGACTTTAGCTCCAGAACTTCTCTTCTTGGGTTGTTTCTCCTCTTTGACGATTACATCTGTCAGAGGTATTTCTGAAACAGTACTCAGGATGCCAGGTGGGGCAATGTACTGAGTCACCCCATCAGACTGAACTGTGTACCATCCCTGGCTCTGTGGTATTTCAATTGCCACCACAGCTGAGGCTGTGGTGGTTGCATCTTCGGTTGCCCAGAACTGACCACCTTCTGGGGCAACATACTGACCTTCCAGGATGGCCTGGTCTGCAGTGGTCTGTGGAGAGGCAGTTCCAGAAGGGTCATAGTTATACTGGTAGACCTGGCGAATCTTCTGCTCCTCCAGCTGCTGGTGAAGCTGTTGCTGCAGCTGTTGGATCTGTTCCAGCTGCAACTGTTGCTGCGCTAACGTCTCCTGCCTCATCATGAACTGGGCTTGCCGCTCCTCTTCTTGCTGATAGAGGAGGTGCTGCTTCATTGACTGCAGCTCCTCCAGCTTCTTTTGAACCATGATCTTTTCCTGTTCTCGGAACCTTTGAATCTCCTGCCGTTCCCACTCCAACTCCTCAGCAAAACGCTGTTGCTTGATCTTTTCCAGTTCCAAGAGCTCACGCTCCAAGTCTAGCTGTTGTTGTTGCTTATCTTCCTCGGGGATGATTAAAAGCGCACTTTCCTCTCCCACCACTTCAGAAAATACTTCAGACGCTGTGGTCAGGGTGGGAACTGAGTCTATTGTCTCAGCTGTGAGAGTCTCCATAGTGATAGTCTGCAAACTGGCACTGATATCAATACCAGTGACTTCAATGTCTGTTTCAGATGCACCAGTTGTTAGGAAATAGGATCTAGGCATGGGCTGGCTTTGGTGCAGGGCGGACAAGGAAGTCACGGCATCATTTGTGTGCACACCAGATAAATCCCTCATGGTGGTGCTGAAAATGGAGCCAGGCTGTGTGGTGATAGCAAACGTGGAAGGAATTGGAGTTGCTACTGAAGAATAGACAACCCCATTAGACGACCTCAAAACACTGCCCACACCATACTGGGGTCCTGGAGGTGGAGTCATTCTTGCTGTGGAATACTGTGGGGTACTAATCCCAACTCCTGAAATGACTTGTCGAGTTTCTGGATATGGACCTGTAGTCTTGCTTGAATAATCCATTACCTCACCTGAAATACAGGGGAGAGTTATAGTCCAGTTCCTAGAATGAATGATGTTTTTGGGGTTGGAAAGCCCTCTCAGTCTTGAAGAACATAATGAACAGGACTGCATGCAAATCCACAGGTTATTAACCTACTCAGGTGCAGAATAAAAGCAATGTTGAACATGCAGGCACATGCAGGCGACTTTGGGTGGAACAAATTTAAAAAAAAAAGTGGAGAAACAAAAATGCCCATGTACTCCAAAATATATTGCCAAAACATCCAAAGAAAGATAAAAAATAACAAAATTGGAAATAAGACCACATTGTCATCCTGAAATGAGATGAGGAACACCATGATATTTCAAAGAAAGGTCTGTTGCTACATCATACTGACCTGTAGTAATTCTCCCTGAAGTAAGATCTACTGCTGCATCAGTTCCTCCAGAATAATCAAAAGCATTCTTACTTTTATAGAAAAAATGTCCAGCTTCTGCTAAATTAGTGTCAGACATGGAAGGTTTCATTCCCCCAATCCCTCTATAACCATATGGCCCTGATCGATCATATTGATAGTGATCATCCCTATAACCAAAACGATCTTCAGGAAGAGTGGTTGCAGGCTGCTGTGCTGTGCAGCTTCTTCCAAAGGGTAACTTATAAACCACATCACAGCACACGGCTCTTCTTCCTGCGGTCAGATCAACAGGTTTTTCATCATCTTCTATTATTTTAGTCACCACATTTGAAGAAGCTTCATCCATTGTTACAACTGTTCTATGAGTTTTGGAGGTACTGAGATCCACTACTTCCCCATCAGTGATGCTCTGGGATGTGGAGCTATCAGTCCATCCATTTGTGACACCAACAGGAGGTGCGGTAACAGGTTTTGTAGGAGCTGATGTCACTGGGTGTGCAGAAGTACTTAAAGATAAGTTTATTGGTGCTTCCTCCCTAATTGTAGGAAAGGTCTGGCCACTTGGTACTCTGTATAGTGGCTCCACATGCTTTGATGTAGTAAGCTGGAGTGGTGCTGCTGTTGCAAGTTCTAGACCCACTAGGCTTTCTGTGCCTGTGGTGTAACTTGCAGTAGCTGTGCACGTAACAACAGTCACTGTCTCGGTAACCAGGGATATAGGAGTCACGCCTGATGAAGTTGCACTGAGATTTATAATTGAGGGTTGGACAGCACTAATTTGTCTCCCATACATTTCACTTGTTGTGGTCTGCCTCTTCACATCCACTGCAGAGGCAGAAAGATCCATACATTTTTCAGTTACTTTAACATCTACTTTGGGTACTGTACGCAGGTCAATGGCATCACCAACAAGTTGCAACTGGACATCTTCTTTATGCTGCTGCTTCTCTAAACGGAGGTGATCTAGAGCAAGAGGTTCTGGAGGAAAGGATATAGAGACACTGCTGAGACCAACACTAGGGACTGTACTTCTTGCTGTTGGAACCTCAGCCTTGGAAACTTCAGTTGGGTGAAACTGTGTAACTGAAGCTGAAGTTGCTTGAAATGAAGACAGTGTTGTGACCGGGATAGCAGCAAAGGTCTCCAAAGCTCTGGAGATGTACAGGCTCTGTTGTGAAGAAGTTGATATTTCCGCAGCTGTCATAGGAGGAACTACAGAAAATACTGGTTCCATGGAAATCAGATCTTTGGGGGGTGATCCCAATGGCCAACTGGTAATAGCTTGACTAGGTGAAGAATCTGTTGGAGTGCCAGGTTCAGATGGCAATGTGATAACCACATAAGTTTCCATAAGAGACTTGGAAAATCTTGGCGAGGACTTGTTAGAGTGAGGGGAAAGTGGAGAGGTAGGGGAAGGCAATTTATAGTCTGCTGATGTCACTAAATTTAATGTCATACTTGTAGTTAAAGGTAGACCTGTTGGTTTGGGGTATGTATCTGTTAGTTTTGGGGTAGTGATTGGAGGTTGAGGAACTGCTGGTTTAGGAGCAAGTGGAGGTTTGCTTGGTTCGGGTCTATGTGTAAATACAAGTCCAGATGGAATTAAAGATGGCTTAGGAGGAACAGGAGGAGGTGCAGTGGTATACACTTTTGTCATAGGTAACCCATCACTTCTGGGAGCAGACGTGGTCTCCACTGTAGTAACAGAATCTACTAGAGATGTAGCTGCTGTAGTTGCACTCACTGGAGCTGTAACCGCTAACTTTTTTCTAGGATGAATAGTTGGTTTAGGTGAGGTTGGTGGAGGAAGAGGTGGGGGAGGAGGAGGAGGGGGAGGGGGAGGAGGTGGAGGAGGGGGAGGAGGAGGAGGAGGGGGTTGGGCTGATACGTCCAAAGAAGAACTTCGAAGGAATGGACGAGTTTTAGTTGGAAGAGAGAAAATGGGAGGAGTGCCAGATGGTAGCTGAGATGCAGGTTTTGCTTGACCCAAAACCTCTTCAGGTAAAAAGCATGTCGTTGAAACCTGCTCCTTCATTGTTAGAGTTTTTACAGAAGAAGGTGTCTGATCAAACACAGTGTCAGGTAAGCTAATTTCTGTCAGTTCAGCCTCAGACTCCTTCCTACTATCTCTATAAGCTTCCAAAACTTCCAGAATAAGTCCATCCCCTGTTTCCTTTCTGGCCTTCTTCGCTGCATCTTTTTCAGATATAGATAAGTCAGTAGAAACAGTGTCAGCAATTAGCCCCCCGAGTTTAGTTCCTACAGATTCTATGAGAGAAGGTTCTATATCAGATAAGGAAATCACAATGTGATCTTTACTAGTTCTACCATCCTGTATGGTTGTCTGATCTAAAGGTATATTTATGTCTTCTGGATAGTCAATAATGCTGCCTGGGAAATATGTTGATGAAGAAATTTCCTCAGCATCTTCAAATTTAGCTACAATGTCCACTGGCTCAGTATAAACTGTGGTCATGCTATCCAGGGTAGTAATGGGTGAGGAGCTATCTGTGGTACAAACTGAAGAAACAGATGATGTGAGAGAGGGTGTGTCAGAGGGTGGCACTGATGTAGCACATTCTGAAGGTTCAGAATAGGTCAAAATCAGTGATTCATGAGCAATTATCTCTTGAATTTCTCTTGTATAATCAGTCACATATTCATCCTCAATTTCTTCTGCTGAAAAATGTTGGGTTATTTTAACATCTGGGATGGAGAGTGTTGTGCTGCTGGTTGAATCTGTAAGAGATGCTCCAGAGAGAACACTTGATGTCAAAGATGCATCAGGTACCCTATCAAAGTCCACAGTGGACTCTGTCATATCATCTCTGATGAGGGGCTGGGTTGGACTAGATCCAGGTGTTAACTGCATCTGTTGTCTTTTCATGAGTTCTTCATAGGCAGCATCAGCATCTAATAATTTTTTTTCTTCACTGGTAGAAGTTACCATACTACCCAGATCGACAATCTCATGACTTTCTGGGATGATAAAAGAACTTGAAACGATGTCTTCTTGAGGCAAAACAGCATGTAAATTTTCTAACTCATAAAACTCTTTCTGGAGGTCTGTGATTTTCTGCATGGGATCTTCATAAATCTGTTCTGGAAGTCTCATTTTTTGCTCTCTCCCTCTCTGCTGCAAAAATCCATTTTCTTCTTCTTGCCTTGTGAGCAGACTGCTGTCAACTGAACCATTGTATGTGTCTTCTACTAAAGACTCATAAATATAATCTTCTATTAGCATCCCACCATACAAAGGCTCTTTTTCAAACATTTCATCTCGTTCATTTGCAGCTGGAAAAGCTTTATATTTCTGGCTTTTATGCATCATTTCTTCATACATCTCCTCAGCACTTTTTAATGCCTTTTGGCCACCTTCTTTCTGCATAATAGATTGCTCATCTGTCGGTGAGTATAAAGACACAGCTGTGGGCAATTTATAAACTTTTTGTACTTCGATTATTTTTTCTGGGCTTATTTCAAAGCCTTCTGGGTCTGACTCTATGCTAGGTGAATATTCAGAACATGAAGATCGATGGAGCTCCTCCATTTCTGCAGCCTGACGTAATTCTTCTGTTGGAGACGCGTCTTCGATGGGAGAGAGATTACTGGGTGGTGTCTTTGGTCTTTCCCTCCTTCTCTGAGCTCGAAGTTCATCTTTGTCTTTCTTTGATTTCTTACTAGAACTCTTTCTTTGCTGCTGTTCTAATTCCCGTTGCTTTTCTTGCTCCTTCAATAATTCTTCTTCTTCTCTCAATTCTTCTTCCTCTGAAGAATCTTCAATGGTAGGTAAAAGAGGGCCATGTGATCTATGTCGAGCTTTGCGTTGTTGTTTGCTCTCTCCTTTTTTGTGACTTGGACTACTATCACTGTCTTCATCAAGAGAAGAAACGGATGTAGGGGATGTGCCAGGAGTGAAGCTGGAAGCATGAAGACTAGAAGATCCTTCCCCCCTTGATCGATCTTCTGGAGAGTCTGTCAGGCTTTCCATTTCTAATTCTGGCTCGTCATCAAAATACAAAGCTGTTTTTTTCTGTGATGACTCTGCAGAGTATTTATCGGCTATCGTGCTGTTGAGTTCAATTGTTTTAAATCGACGGAGTCCTCCTCCTCCGGCAACTACAAGTTCTTCACTCTCCTGACTTTTAGTTTCTCTGTATTTAAGCTCAGGACTTTCATCAAAGGTCTCATCATCTTCATCATGCCAGGAATGGCGTCTTCCTGCATCGTCATCAAAGCTTGCACTACTTTTTCGAGTCAGTCGCCTGTGTTTCCCTCCTGTTCCTTTCCCCTTCCCTCTGGTTTCTTCCTTCTTCTGGCTTTCTATACTACTGCTAATCTCTTTGAGCTGGTTCCTAATGAACTCATCGTCTTCAGAATCTGAAACATCTTCATCAGCACTCATTTCTATGATTTGCTTTCGAATGAAGTCCTCCTCTTCCCCTGATCCTTGGCTGTCTTCCTGTTTATACTCATCACTGCTTGATGAGCCAACACTAGTCCTCCCTTTTCTTTGCGGAACAGGTGAGTTTTCGCTCTCACTACTGTCTTCAATTGAATCATAAGGCTGTCTCCTTGTAGCCAACTCGTCCACAAATTCAGGCTTTTCTTGGTCCTTTCTGGAAGGAATGTCTTGTTGGCTCTCTTTTTTAAAAGTGTCTCCTTCTTCTTGACTCTCTTTGAGCTCCTCCTCTGAAACTGTAGATTCCAGTTTTTCCACTAAACTCTGAGTTTTCTGCTGGTCCTTAGGCTGCTCAGGAGAAACCTCATGGGGCTGTGTTTTCTTTTCTGACTTTTCTTCAACAAGTGTACTTGCCTGAGCTTCTAAAATAGATAGGACTGTACTTTCTAACTTAGCCAAATCTGAGGGGCTGGAAGGGCTGCTTTCTTGTGAAAAGGAGTCCTTTTTGAGTCCCTTGAGCAAATCCTTTTCATCACTGGGAATAAGACTTGGAATTTCACCAAGTGAACTTGATATTCCATCAGAAGAATATCCTGTGTCACTAAGACCTTGTGGGCTTTTCGGCTGCTGAGAACTTGAAGTGTCTGATTTGTCATCTTCCTTTTCCTAGCAGGGAGGAAAAGATACAGGAAAACTTAACATGGGTAAACTAATAACACAGCCTCCCCATTACTCTCAAATAAGTATTACTGAGGAGAAATTATAGGACTTTTTCAACTATATAACAGTATTTTTAAAAAAAATCTATGAGCACAGAAAATAAAAATAGTTGATACATATTAAGGTTAGTTTTCATTTAACTAAAGTTTAATCAAATGTCAGTTCTCAAGCACAACTTATTTTATTTCATTGATATATCATTGTATATCTCAAAACCATTTTCCTTCAAAAACATGATTATCTTTCTCAGTACATTTAATTTGGGTAAGAAGTCAAATGGCCAAAGGAAATTTTTAGTAAGTTTCTCTTAACATAATTAATACTTTTGGATTATTAGGATAGGCAAACAAAGAATCAGAGAATGGGCTTTGTACTTGGCTATAAACTGTATGGGATATATTTACTTAACAGAAATAAGCAGGTAACATGACCATAATAATATTCATCTCACCTACTGCAAAGGATTTTATTTATTTATTTATTTTTTTGAGATAGAGAGGTCAAAAAGGCATTGCCTTTTAAAGACACTCTGAAAGATGTAAAATGCTATATTTCACTTGGTATGACTGTTAATCTCTATATCAATATTGCTAATCTCTATATCACAATTGTTAAGCTCTGTATCACTTGAAATGAATGTTTAGCAATTGTAAAATTCAAAAAAGCTATGTGATCATTGGTCTGACTGAAAGCTTTAGCCAAAGAGAAATACCTGTTATTTTTCTACAGTTATTAGATCATATCTTCAGCATCCCATCTCAAAGAAATTTAATAAATATTATTTATAAATGTCTACAGACTTGAATATACTTGAAATTTTACCTTCACCTTACCCTAGTCATTTTACATTCATTTCCATTTCAATATCTGTCTTTATGGATAAAGATGTATCTTGAGCATATTATAGGGTAAAATGCTTTTGCAGAATTTAAAACATGACAATTAAAAAAGATAGTCTGATACATTCTTCACAACTTTTAAGCAAAAAACAATGCCTGCCCTTTGGATTACTACAAATTAACTTCTCTGGACCATTTTTGATGTCTTTCTAGAAAAGGAATACTTATCTGCCATTGTGAGATCATAGTAGTTGGGCTGACAAGCACCCAACTAACTAGTTCATTTCTCTTAAGAGCTACAAATTGAACAGGTAATCACAGGTGAAGCAGTGTTCTCATAAATTTTCTAGATGGTTTTTCTAGGGATCTCCATTGTGACTGCTCACATCTCACACAATACCAGAGCACAACATTTTGCATCCAGTATGCTTTCTACATCTTTCTTTCCTATATTTCCACCTTTCACTAACTAACATAACCACAGGGGTGGGGACCTAAGCTCCTTGTGAAAAAAAAGTCAAGAAAATGATCCTTCATAATATAATTTTGATGGTGTAATTTGTGTTCTTTATTGTGAGTCTGCACATATTATAATACATAACAATGTAATAAAAGTATACATATAAGGAGGAAATGCAACTATGATTATATATAACAATTTATTGAGTATAATAAAGAATGATTTTAATTTTATACAATGAATTCTGAAGGCTCTATTGGCATTTTACAAAAATAAGATTTGGATCAGACATACACAACATAACAAAGGAAATTAAGATACACTGGACAGAAGACTGAAATGCATAAATATCAAAATCCCTACCCTACAATCCCCCTTATATGCCCTTCTGGATGTGTTCATGCTTTCCTTCTTTTCTCAGTGTTATGTTCTACCAACTTCTCCCTCCTGGTTTCTTTCCTCTATATTCCTCATGAGATTCAATCATCATTTACCTATGATGATGCTATGATGATTTTTCACCTAACTGACTTCCTCTCCATATTATAAGGTGGAATATGTCTGCAAAGATGCTGTTCTACAGGTCTGTGGGTCTAAGATAAAGTGTCTGGAGTGTTTAATAAGGAAATCAAGTTAGGTGATCAAAGAGCATTTGGCTGAATTGTTTAGAAAGAAAAATTGGTCATGTCCTTATACCACGATCACTGAAAAAACTCACAGTGTCAATTTCTGTCATACTGACTAGCATAAATGTAAACTTCCTGGCAGAGGTGAGTAACCTTCTGCTCCATTACTAATAGTGTACTATCAGATCACACACCAACTAACCCCTTTGCCTCTTTAAGAAACCTGTACATTCCTCTTTTCATCTGCTGCTACAAAAACAATAAAACAGTTGTTCTTCACATATAGAGATCAGCATGCTATGCTATGCTATGCTAAGTCACTTCAGTCGTGTCCGACTCTGTGCGACCCCGTAGACGGCAGCCCACCAGGCTCCCCCGTCCCTGGGACTCTCCAGGCAAGAACACTGGAGTGGGTTGCCATTTCCTTCTCCAATGCATGAAAGTGAAAAATGAAAGTGAAGTCGCTCAGTTGTGTCGGACTCTTCGCAAGCCCATGGACTGCAGCCCACCAGGCTCCTCCGTCCATGGGACTTTACAGGCAAGAGATCAGCATAATGAGGTGCTTATCTCTCCATCCGCTTATCCTTTCTGTGGCTATTCACTCTTGTTTGTGAGATATCTGGGTTAAAGTTATAGTGGAATTTGTATCCATGTAGGTTAACTGGTCAATTATAGATTTAACACCACCAACTCTTGCTTTATGAGTACATGTCTTAAGGAGGGAATAATTTGATCAAAAAAGAAAGAGTATCCAGTACTAAGAGAAGAATATACAGCATAGTGTGTAAGTTTGGTCTGATTTTCTCTAATTATTCAAACTTCAAATTAATATTTGAAGTACTGTAACTCCAGAAGACTGTGATGAAAGGAGTCATGTGAAGGAGGCTTATTTTCTTTCAAATTTCTAATTCCCTAGGACTAAAACCTTAGGAGTTTTCCTTTAGTTGCTTCAAAAATGTGTGGCTGTATGCTTTTTACTGAGAAGAACATTAAGCAATTTAGGAACATTAAGATTTAATAAAATGAATAGATTCAAATGATTCTAAAGTATATGCATAGATTATATATGTAACACATATATACATATGTGGTTAAATATCACTGAGTTTTCATATTTACTCATTATTTTTGTCATTTGAATTGATAGGAGTTGGAATTATGCATTTAATTTATTACATGCAACACAAATACAATCCAGAATGATCTCTAAAATTATTACATAAGAATAAAATTCCAGGTATAATCCCTTTATAGTCCTCAATCTTAGATTGAGAAGTCAGTGGGAAGTTAAGTGTTCATAATTTAAGCACACTTTTTAAAAGAAAATTGCAATGTTATTTTTCAGTTCCCTGAGGAACACATTTTCACTGTATTTTTCTAAGTACATTTAACATTAGACTCTATTTCACTGACTTTTATTTTTCATATATGTTGCACTTTTTCTCCATGTATAAAATTCTGTAATTGAGTCTTTGTAGTCTTTGTATATGAAACAACTATTCAAAATTTTAAGAAATGAAGATTCATATTTTCTTACTAACCCAAAGCAGAAAGTGAAGATTACTTTTCCTTTCAATATTCCACTGCCCTTTATTCACTTGAAGACTGGTCAGAGAGAGGCAGTGAAGAATTAAGAATCACTTGAAACCTTCCCATGGCATTGTATCTTGAGGCCTTCTCTAGTATCAAGACATTTTTGTACTGCCAAACTTAGTTTTGCCCTTTTCAGAGATGTTAAACTCTTAGGCTTCCATGTCGAAGGCAAATGGAAGGTTTTTTTTTTTTAAAAAGCTTTTATTGGAGTTATGAACTGAATTCTTGGTTAAATATAAGACTGTACAAAGAAAGGAAGCAATATTAAGTTTTTGCTTAATGTCCTCCAAGTTATTTAAGTTTAACAGGCCAAAGGAAAACAGCAGATGAATAATCTTTAATCAGTTATACAATGTTTTGTCAAAATGGATCGCTAGTCTGAATATTCTGAACAGTGTAAACAAAATTAAATCCACAAATTTACTGGACTTGGGGAGAAAATTGGATAGTCCCGCATACATGGGAATCCTTTTCACTGCAGAAAACCTCATCATTTTCCATCCTATACAATTATGCTGTCTTTATATACCATGGCTATATATAACTTAAATACTAACTCCTGGGTCATTTTAACTAGAAATAAAAGTTTATGCTAAAGGATGTTTGAATTTTCTCTTTTTTTAAATCAAGAGAGCTGTAACTTTTCAATGTAATATATCAAATGCAGACAAGCAGTATTCTGTTTCAGTGTAACATATAATTTTTAAATATTAAACTAAAAAAAACAAAGAAGAATATACCTTTCAAAGTATTTATTATATTTCAGGATACATTTTAATTCCATTTGACTAACACATTTTGAAAGACAGGAATGAGTGGAGCGACAAAATGATGTGGCAATAAAGAAATGCAAACAACATACTGTAACAATATAAATGATGCACGTGACAAATGAATAAATAAAATAATGTCAACATATAGGCAAAGTAAAAAAATATACAAAGTGTCTGGGATTAGAGGGGGAATTGCTAAGGGAGTTGAATAATTATAATAATGAAAAGGCAGTGTGCGACAAGTGTCATGGGGAGGCAGAATTATGTATAGTATTTAGGAGCCTAGCCTTTATAAGCAGAACTGGACTATAATCTTAGCTTTGCTGCTTCTCAGCCTTGTGATCTAGAGCATAACAAATTTAGTTTCCTCCTCTTTAAAACAGATAAAATATTTAACTCATCAATAGTTATGTGGACTAAGTGATAAGGCACCTAAGACAGTGCTCAGAACACAGTGAGAGATAAATTGACTATTATTATGATTTAAAATAAAAAGCAATTTAAAAGTAATCATTATAGAGTGTTTGAACAGTAGGAGAAGTGATTGCCACAAGGGAGAGGTCCGGGTGGGATTTTTCCGACAGGAAAACAGCACCAGTGCACAGAGAAGAACTGAATTCAGGTTCAGAAGGAAGAGGGCACAAGCCACCTTTGGGATTCACACAAAGGCATTCTTGGCTGTTTCTCAACCTCTCATTGATGGGGGAATACTAGGTTGCTGGCAAGTTAGGGTGGAGCCACAGTCCAAAGGGCTGGGAAAGCCAACTTAAGTATTTAGGCAGAAGTTCTCAGTTAAGGCCAGGTATGCAAAATGTAAATACTTTTAGGAAGTAAATACGTAGGATTTTTTGTGTCTTTTTAAACCCCAAATAGAAATCATATTTTACAAATGTTTAATAAATAGATTGACACCAGCATTCTTTGATTTCTTATGTCAGTTGGTCATATGTTCTCTGAAGAATCCTGGGAGAAAACTGGGAGTTATACTGTAAAAATTCATAGCAAGGCAGTTACTTTATTTGCTCACCTTTAAATTGAAGCTTATTGTTCAGTTGTAGTTTTTATTACCTAATTTCAAGCAAACCAACGTTCCTGTAATAGGTAAGTGGTAGACAAGATATTCTCACAAAAAATCATGTGTTAAAGATAATGTTAATAACATTGAAAACACACAAGCATATTTATAAAGAAGCTGACACTCTTCATATTGTTATCAGTTTTTCATCAGCAACATGTTAAGGTGAAAGCTGTGATGATCAAGTTAAATCAGATCTGACACAGTTAGTCAAAAATGTGCCATAACTAGGAAAACTATTTGATATCTATATTGCATATGCTATTGCTATTAACAAACCTTGCTTCAACACATCACGTGCTGGCTAATTTCAGCAAGTGATCCTATAACACTATCACAGACTTCTAGTATTTTTGGCAAATAATCATTCCAGTACTTAACAAATATTCAACAAGTTGAAATAAACACTTAAAATCTTCTTTTGAGCTGCTGTCTTATCGAATAGGAAAAGACAAAAAAATCATGTAACACTTGGGGAAACTTGATTTTCCTGCCATGGAAATATGGCTGAAATAACACATAGAAAATAATAGGGTGACAAATCAAACTGCATTTCTTTGTTAGCCAGTGTCACTGCAAAGAAGAAAGAAATGACTGTGGAAGGTTTGGGGGAAATTATTAGCACAAAGTAAATAGCAAAAGGTTTGGCAATAAAATCAAAGTGCAGATGTTTCTAACATGCTCAGTTTATAATATTGATGATTTCTGTTTCAATAGCAACATTACTACTGTGAGCTACTAAGTGGTTCAATACTGAGTGATTTGTTTTAAAAGGTGTATCTATATTAATGAAAAAAACTGTATGTTAAATTCTGAGGAGTGGTTCTTTTGATTGGAATTATTATTATTTTTAATTTCTTTATTTTAATTGGAGGATAATTACTTTTCAACGTTGTGTTGGTTTCTGCCATACATCAGCATGAGTCAGCCATAGCTAAACATATGTCCTCTCCACCCTGAACTCCCCTCTCACCTTCCACTCCATCCCAGACCTCTCGGTTGTCACAGAGAACTGGGTTGAGTTCCTTGTGTCACACAGCAAATTTCCACTGGTTATCTATTTTACATATAGTAATGTATATGTTTCAGTGCTACTCTGGAATTATTTTTTAAGTTCAGGATAGGGGACACATGTACACCCATGGCTGATTCATGTCAATGTATGGCAAAAACCACTATAATACTGTAAAGTAATTAGCCTCCAATTAAAATAAATAAATTTACAAAAAAAAAGGATAAGGTTACAGAGATAGCAGTGCATGCAAAATTCATTTACTGCATCTTTTACAAGTAAGCCAGTATTGCAGAGTACTTCAGGATTTTACAGATGTGGTACATATTGTAATGAGACCTTTATATTTTGAATAATATCTTTAATATTTTGTATTGAGATAAAGAATAACTAAGAATTTATTTTATCCATAGAGGTTTGCTGATTATCTCATGAGAAATTAATTTAAAAAGTTGTAGATTTTAAAGATTTTTTTCTTTTTTTTGAGAAAAGTAGAAGAACCCCAAAGTGGTTGAACATTTTGGTGACAACAAATGGTGATTAGTAATATGCTACATGTTATATAGTTAGGAAGAAAGTAAACTCTGATTATCAGTATGATAACTAGAAAGTATATGCAGAAAAAAATAAACACAAGCTGTCTCTTCAAGAGAATCATGATGTGTACCTAATCCTTTGAAGATAGATAACTGGAAAGCATCACATGATTATGCTAGATAAAATGACATATCATTTTAAAAAGTTGTCATGTTTGCCTTTTCAAACAAACTTTAGACAGAATATTTTAATCTGTTTATAAACTTTGTAGATAAAGAACTCCAGTGGGTTTTCAACCCATTTGCTAAAAAAAAAAAACATTTTAGAACACCACATTTTGTGATAACAGGAGTAAATGACTGGTATCAAGTTAGATTAACATTTATTTATGGAAATTCCACAACTTAAAAAAAAATAGTTTTCAATTCCAAACCTAGAAAACAGGTAGCAAGATTTGGAAAGTACTGTCTTTAATACATTTCTTTCATTTCTGATATATTCTGTGGACTATCTTTTTTATTTTAGAGAGTCATCAACACTAAATGTCAAAATATCAAAATAAATAACTTAGAAGCTGAATTTCAAAGAGCTCTTATTAAAACATTTTACAAGATTTTCAAACATCAAAGCACAGTCAACACTCTCTAAAATATTATTATTAATTATACTTCACTATGATCAAGTGTATCTATATTTAATAAACATAATAAAAACGGTGATTTAGCTTATTTCACTGATTTTTTTATATTTTTGTGAATATCTATATTGAAAATATAGTGCACAGGTTTAATTTAGAAATAAGTATATACATACTGAGGTTGTTAAAGAAAAGTAGAGATGATTAAAAGTAATGAATTTGTAAAATAAAAAGTAGCATCAACAAAATATTTGGATACTTCTTATTTAAATTAAAACCAAATAGAGAATCATTAGAAATATCTGAGTGACAGAGTTATACTGTCTGAACTCTGGAAAATAATAATTTGATAATTATATACTAGAGAAAGGAAAAATAGAAGGCCTATTGATTAGTAATTACATTCCTCAAGTCATTGATATAAGATTATGAAGGCCATAAGTAGGATATCGTCCTTAGGAATAGGAGCAGAGAGACAGAAGCGTGATGTGGAGAGCCCAGTGTGTAAGAAGAAACCTCAGACTACCCTAAAGATTAGCGACTGGGAGACTAAAGACCTGATGAATGATGAAGCCATTATCAGAAACAGAAACTGCTTCTACAGAGTTGGATATGATATGAACACACTGAGTTCCACTTTACCATGGGTTTCTGAAGTGAAATGATCTACTCAGTACTTGAAAATGCAGGTCCAACACTCAAGAGAGACAGATGGTACACAACAAGATTTAGGAAACAGGAAACAAATGTTCATGTGGCTCCCCTGAGAGGAAAGAAGACAGAATTCAAAGAAAAACCTCATTACATAGAGATGGGAAAAGAGAAAGTCAGAGAGATAGTCAAAGTAGAACTCATAAAGCACAATCAGAAAGACAAAAAAGAGAACAAAAAGGGAAGAGTCATGAAAGTCAAGGACAGCTTCACAAGAAAAGAAATAGTAAAAAGAATCTATTTCTTCAAAGTGGTTAGCTAGAAGAAGCAGTGGGTGCGGGTGGGGGGAGTTAGATCTAGCCATTAGAATGAGAATACACAGGCATCTGTTTTCTCTAGCTCTGATAAACGTATGAATTAATAACAAAGGAAGCCCAGGATTTATTTTATGAGTTATGTACCATATACCAGAGATGAATTAGTAACCGTGTGTTAAAACTATAAACAAAACAACAACTAAACTGGGTTAGGATGGACAATTAACCCTTAAAAGTTTCCATTAAAGAAAATGAAAAAGAATATATAAAGAATAATATGTATTCCAGATTATGCTTGGATTATAAATAAACCTTCAATATTTAACAAACTGAATAAAACTCTGAACTAAATACATTATATTGCATACACCCAATACTAAAATAACTTCAAAAAAATGTTTCTTCTGAATTTTGGCTGTACTTTTTAAAAAATCACAATTATTTTATCATTTTATCATTGAAAACATCTTAAAATATTTTCAAGTGAGAAGAAAGTTGTTGAGTTTTGCTTAACCAAGTGGCTAAGTAAATAAAAATTTCAAGACAAACATTATTTCACGTGAAAGGGGGATACTGATTTCATGTTAGTATTTTTTTCTGAATGCTACTGACTCTTTTTGAAAATGCTACTAATTGAAAGCTTTTACTTACAAAATCACCATTAAGCATTTGGTGTACATTTAGGTAGACATTAGTAAATTACAGGCGTAAAACTGCAAAATGAGGTAAGAAACATAACTTACTGTTTTTTCCTTTCCAGATTCCGTCCGATCAGGCTTTGTCATGCCTGGTGCCTGTGGCTGTACTTTTATTTTTTGAGTCATCCCATCATCTTCTTTAGGCAAACGCCGAGGTGCGCTGGCTGGTAAATCTTCCGTCTCCATCAGTTGCGGTTTCTTTTCTTCCACTGCTTCTGGAGGCACTCTGCCTTCAGATTTTACTTCAGCAATTTGTACTTGAGTTTTAAGTAAGTCATGTTTCTGTTCTTCCTCTAGAACCAATGCTTTCGTTCCTGGGGCTAACTTTTTGTCTTCAAGAGCCGGCTTTTTGTCTTCAAGAGCCGGCTTTTTGTCTTTAGGGGTTGGTTTTTTTTCTTCAAGAGGTGGCTTTTTTTCTTCAGGGAGTGGCTTTTTGTCTTCAGAAGGTGGCTTTTTGTCTTCAGAAGGTGGCTTTTTGTCTTCAGGTGGTGACTTTTTTTCTTGAGGGGCTGAAGTTTTGTCTTTCTCTCCTTTACTCTCCTCTCGGATTTGATCTATGGTTTCCTTAGGGGGAATTTTTTCACCTGAAGGTGTTTCTTTTACCTTTTCTGAAATGGTTTTTTCAGTTTCAGGTTTTTCTTCTTGCTCCTTCTTTTTCACTTTTACTGGGGCAGGCGTTGCTGTTTCCTGAAATGGTTGTTCTGCAGGGACAGGCATAGGTGAGGCTTTTGGTTCTGCCTGTGTAGGAGGCATTTTGCCCATGTCTCCCAGCTGTCCTGATATTGCTCTCTGGGTTTGGCAATTTAAACAAAGCCATTCTTGAATCTGTAAATAAAGTAAAATTAAAAGATTAACTATATTATAATACATCTGCTTTGGTACATTTACCAAGATGAGCACTTGACAATTTCTGGCTGCTTTTTTATATCTGGAGAAGGTAGGTCATTGTTTTCTGGATCAATAGAACTGACTTTTAAAAGAGCATTGCAAAAAGACTGCCTGAAATCTAAAGAATAGGAGGAATCCTTAGGGATTAGCATCTAATTGGTCTCATCATAAAAAGAAAATAAAAAATGTATCAGAAATGTTTAGTTGCTAAGTCCTAACTGACTTTTGCAAGCCCATGGAGTGTAACCTTCCAGGCTCTATGGGATTTCCCAGGCAAGAATACTGGAGTGGAGTGCCATTTCCTTTTCCAGGGATCAAATACACCAGGCATTGAACCCAGGTCTCTTGCATTGCAGGCGGATTCTTTACCACTGAGCCGCTAGGGAAGCCCGCATCAAAGACAGACCAGGGAAATATGACTGTTTTGGTAAAAAAAAGAAAAATCTGCATTTGTTCTAAATACAAATGTTTTTAAGCTTCATACCTTCAAAATTAGTGTTCCTATCATAAATTTTTTCAAAAGCTATTAAATTACAGTAGTTTTCTTTTCACAGCCAATTAATAGTAAGTTTTAAAACACTTAGCCTATAATCTCCTATCTTTTGTTTTGGATCAAATGTAATTCTATCTACCAGAGCAGAAGATGACAAGGCACACGTAGAAGTTCCAAAAATCACATGTATATAATTCTCCATCTGATTTAAGATTAAAAAATGTTATTTTTAATAATAATCACACTTTTTATGCAACTGTGTCAAGAAGCATTCACAAATTAAAACTGTTTGATATCTTTTCCCCCAGTTTTCTCAATTGCTAACTAACATAGTACTTTATACTACTTCTGTTCCTAAGTGGAATCCATGGGCCACCTGAGCCAAATCTCCTGAAGTAGTCCTTACTCATACAAATTTTAGTAACTGTACCAATATAATTTTAGCAGAAACCTGGGATAGGAGAAGGAGAATCCACCTTTTAAATAAATTGATGAATTCTTTTGCAAACTAAAGACAGAAATATCCTCTCATAACACACATAAATGATCACATGGGAGAGAGATTGCTAGATGGATAATGTTGCAGAATTTCCTCCTTATTGATGTATGGTGTGCTTTTTCTTACATTATACCTATTAAAATGTAAGAAATTAAGGTTATACATGTAGCTTCTAACTGTTATCATTTAATGAATGCCTATCCTTTAAAGTACACAGGTGGAGAGTCACGTAAACAATATTGTGATCATATGTTGTACTGTTTTCTGAGAGGTAATTTCAAATTGCTCTTCATATTGGATCATTCTTTCCAGTAGCATAACTTCAATTATTTAGAGACAAAAATCACTATTGTCCTAGAATATTATTAGACAACTAAGATTCATTTCTTCAGTTTTCAATTTCTTTAAAGAAACAAAAATGTTGCTTAATAATAATGACTGTTTTGCAACTTGTAAGCTGTTATAATTGTTACTTGATTATCTAAAACAGTAAGGACCTAAGTCAGTTATTTAATTTCAGATAAAATGCTGTCTGTAAAACATTAGTATGTATTATGGGTCACTTTACTTTGTGTGTTATGATCATCTAGTACCAATTTCTTTCTTAATTTCAACTCTAAGCAGCAATAAAGTGAGTTGTGGCTTCTCTATATAGTAACTTTATACAAAGTCTTATGAAAGAAACTGATTTGATCCTTATGTCCAATTCTAAAAGTTCCAGTCGTTGTGTTGAAGAATCCCTAGAGGAGGTACTTCCATAATGTCAACAGAAAATCAATCTTAATCAGTGTTGTGGTTTTAAAAACCACTCCTTGGTGGGGTCATATCTTACAATATTTTCATTCAGAGACTGACATTTTAAAAAACAAAAATAGACACAAATAGCTGTACCATTGTGCTATTTTGTCGTATGGATTCTAAAAGCCAAATGCAGGTGTGTGCTATGCATTCCTGTCAGGGCAGGTCCAAATGTAAATAAGTTAGGACATTTTTAACATTCCAGAAATACATGTTTGGAAATTCTTATCAATTATAAAAGCATGATAACTTTATTTGAGTTTTAGGGACAAATTATTCTTACAAAGTTGTCATCTCTTGCTAGTTATATTAACAGTATGTGATACCAAAATGGTACACAGCTCTCACTTAAAGGAAAATCTGTTGAGAAAATAGAGTGATTACTTCAAGGTAGTATACTCATTATTTTCATACATTTGAAAATTTACATGAGAGGATAAAGGTTTTCATCTATTTAATCTACTATGTCACATAAAACACTTCATTTTCCGGATTTAAAATGTCTGATAAACCTACAAGCAGTGATAACCCACCCCTACTAAAATCAAAGGCAAAGGCAATATCACTAGTCTAAGAGAAAAATGACCTGTTGAGAGCCTCATTGGCTGGTTCAAATCTCTGTTTTGCTCAAATTCCCATCCCGATTCAGTTAAACCTAGTATCTTTTTTGTTTTTTGGTCTGTTCATGCAGCTTGAGAGGTCTTGTTCCCTGACCAAGGCTTAAACTTGGGCCTTCTGCAGTGAAAGCATGGAATGCTAACCACTGGACTGTAAGGGAATTCCCTACACCCAGTATCTTTAATTGTTACTGTCTGTAATTAATTTTAACATGATGTTGCCACACTTGGTCTCTTGGTTACATGATTGATTTGCATTTTGAAGAATATCGTAAAGCCAAGCTCATTTTTTTTTTAACTTACACTTTGTCACCAAATTAATTCAGAAACTGATGCTAGTATTATGTCAAATAACTATGACAACAACATTCACTTATATAGCTATTCTGTAGATATCCAGCCTATTTTTATCTATGGAGTACATATACCCTGGGGAAATTATATATGCAAGGCTTATTCAATCATGAACTCACACTCAAGTAGAAGATAAAAGATATGAGTTAAATATAAGTATAATATGCAGGGGAAAAAACTAAGGAAGATGGAAAGGATACTATGGTTTAAAAGGATTATCTGATGAATTCATTTACAACATAAGGAATTCGATAAATTATAAATCACACAGAGTAATTTTTCACCAATTAGAAACGTTGAACTGGTGGTCTCACATGTGTGTCTCTTCTTTCTGCAGCCCTAGAACTCAGATTGTTGTTTAGTTGCTAAGTTGTGTCACTCTTTGCAACCCCATGGACAATAGCCTACCAGGCTTCTCTATCCATGGGATTTCCCAGGCACAAATACTGGTGTGAGTTGCGATTTCCTTTTACAGGGGATCTTCCCAACCAGGGGATTGAACCCGTGTCTTCTGCAGTGGCAGGCGGATTCTTTACCTCTGAGACACCAGGGAAGCCCTTAGAACCCAAATTAGAGTACCAACAAATTCAGCAAGCAGAGGAAGTTATAAATTCAATAAAGGATTGAAAAGAAAAAAAAACACTATTAGTTGCATCAAAAATTATGTATTTCTTTAAACATGTAAATTTAAATTTTGTTTATTAAAAGAAAAGATAGAAAAAGGCAGAGATTAGGGTAAAATCCAAACTAGAAATGAGAAAAGCAAAAGCGATCAAATTCTGACAAAGAAGAAAATGAGTAAAAACTAATTTTCACAAGAAAATTCATTTAGGACAATACAGGTCATCATTATTCAATCATCATTACATATAAACACAATTACTAGAAAAATTTTCTTTAAAAAAAACATTTTGGAAAAATACTCTACAACCACATAAGAAAATGTAAAAATCTGGTTTTCACAATTATTTCTTTTTTGCTTTTTTTAGTCACAAATAATCCCAAAGACTTTTTTTAAATCACTGTATTCAGGAACCTAATTAAAAGTATGAATTTTCTGGGCTCAAAAATATGTACCTACAATCTTAGTTTCTCAATAGCCATACATGATTAGATACAACATTATTTAATATTCATAATGTTCCTAGTTCAGTAGCAATCTGAAGAGTTAAGATTTCTAAAATGATATTAAAATTCATAATATATCACTGCCACATATGAGTTTTAATAACTGAAAAGATCTTGCCATAGAACTAACTCTTTCTGTAGCAGTTAGAGCAGTGACACACATGACTAATCCCATTTTGCCTTAAGGTTAAATACCAACTGTTATGGTTTTATCTCTGAGCTACTTCCTTATAAAGACAGTGAGACAATCAGAAGATGTATATTATATACAATATGATGTATTGTATATTATATATGCATATAAATTGAAGGCATATCTATTATATTACTGAGTCTATTACATAGAAAAATAGAACAAATAGATCCTATGGAGGCTTTTTATAAACATACTAGTCATTATTATGGATGCTCTCAGACCATTTCCCTTTGGATTCCTGTGTTTTAAAAATATATTTTATTTTCAGTATACTGTAAGTATCTTCTAATGGCATAAATATAATGAAAGTTTCTATTTCATCTATATTATTATTAAATGTATTAAATTCAGAAGGATGTATTTGTATATGTCATTTATATATATTTATACTATGAAACCAATCACATTTTTTTAGCGCCTTAATGTTAATATCCAGAATATCAAAATTCACATCCAAATAGGAACAATTCTGAGAAAGTATATGAAAAATAACTCCATTTTGATCACAATGCATTAAAATATATCCACTTGCCACCTAGTACATGTTAATAAAATACATTTATTTTAACATCAAATCATCAGGGCTTCAAAACAACACTCTAAAAAACCATTTAATCTTAAGAGAAGAGTAGGAAATGAAGGCAGTTTTACCCAAAAAAGGGATTCTGCTGTGCTACTCAGCATTTTTCTATCAATAAGCAATTTGCTTTATATAACATTTCAGCTGTAACTATAGCAACAATACCATTAAGGAAAATCTCAGAACTTCAGGCTTGCCTATTTATTTTTCTAAGTATTTTTTCTGAAGCATGATAATAAGACCTGCAGCAGGTTGAAAGTCTGATATTAGACTTTAAATGGTAGAGAAGTGATGGTCCCCAAATCTACATGAGCAATCATATTTGTGTCAGAGAAATCTTAATATTATCTTAATATGAATTTTTCATTAAAGAATCAACTAGATTGATTCAGAAACTCATAAACTTTTTGTCAATAGAAGTGTTTAAGTAGATCCTGAGTGACCCCACTTAAAATTCTGTAAAGGAAAACCAAGTAATCAAGGGGATTGCTACTATAATGCCATTGACTTTCCTGGCTACCATGAAGCTTCTGAGTCAACAACAAAAAATTTACACATATTTTTGCTGGTCTGCTTATCTGTTTGTCATCCAGAATGTTATTTTTTTTTTAAAGCTGAGAAATAATTACACTGATAACTTGTTTAGAAGTCACTATTTTACTTACTGACAAATCCACAAATTGGCGAACAACATCATCTGCAACTTGTCACTTTTATCTATGCCCCCTACAGTCTTGGCATTAGGGTGTTTTATTTACCCAAGGCCCACACACTCTTCAACTTGACATTCTAAAAATCAGATTTTTTGCTTATTAAATCTCTAATTTAGTTACTTTTGTTACTTTTAAAAGGGAAAATGATTGAGTTCATGGTGGATTCACTTTTTTTCCTTCAGCTTACACAATAAATTGTTCAGACTACAAAGTCAGGATATTAAAAACTTGTAATCATTTATAAGACTGCATTTGCAAGTGTGTGCAATAATGTGTTTGTGATATTTCTATTACTTTGTCCCTCCAAAAAATGAATGGGATTACTTTTGTTCCTTTTATAATCACTGAAATAAGAGTAACTCATAGTCAATATATATAACTGACTGGCTGAGGCTCTTCCTCATTTACTTCATATGTAGATATAAGAACTTTCTCAGAATGTATTAGAATATTAATATTTACATGAAAACTAAGAAAAAAACCAAGTAGATGATTTAAATATCAATTTTCAATGGAATTACTGATATGTAGGGTAGAAAATCAATAATGAAACCTAGTAGAAAATCTGTACAATCAGGAACCTATATAGGGGTTATCATTCTTAGGTCTAAATTGATCAGTGGTCATGTCCTTATCTGGAGAAGGAAATGGCAACCCACTCCAGTGTTCTTGCCTGGAGAATCCCAGGGACGGGGGAGTCTGGTGGGCTGCCGTCTATGGGGTCACATAGAGTTGGACACGACTGAAGCAACTTAGCAGCAGCAGCATGTCCTATCCATCTCTACTTTTATGTTTACATCTGTAAGACCTGCCCCCCAATCCCATATCTAAATGCATGAAGTCTATTTTAACTCTTTTGCTGTAAATTTCTATATAATGTACATTTTTGTATAATGTAAAGCTATATTAACAAACATTTCCATAAATAGCAAGATGCCAACTAAAATCATGTATACTATACCAGGGTTTAAAATTATAAAATAAAATTATTGGGATTATAATTGCACACTTTGATTGACATTTTTCTGTGTCCATTTTTCTTTGAATAAAGCAGGATCGTTTTTCTAGTCACCTTTTCACTACAATTAATAAGTATTTTCCTAAACTAAGAAAGTAATCTGAGTGTTCAGCGTTTTAAATACCATTACATAAATAATATATAAATACACATGCACTAATTAAAATACTTCTGAATAATTACAGTAATACAGTTTTGACAGAACTTGTTGAGGGAAATCAGGGGCTTAGTTTCCTTTCAGAAATATATGAAAATAAATATGTATTTTATATTAAATATAAAAGAACTAAACAGGGTTAATTTCCTTACAATATCTTCCTTCCTTTCTTCTTTTTCTTTTCTATCCTTTTCTACCTCCCTCCCTTTCTTCCTCTCTTTTTTTTTCTAACTGGTGAGAGAGAGACACAAAGAGAGAGAGAGAGAGAATGACCTCACTAAAACTGTTTTTGACTTAAGTAAGTTACCTGATTTGGGTTCAATCAGAAACATTAGTATACCTGATCACCTTCCAGTGTGATCAAGTATCCTGTTAAAAGTGTATAAAAGACAACTCTAAGGACACAGCTGGTTTGTCACTGGTAACCAATAATAAACTGAAGTTAAGAGTAATCATACATATTTATGTTGACTTTAGCTAATTCAGCTCTAGAAAAAATGGAAGTCTCAATAAAACTTACCTGCAGATTCATGGCATTTCTATTTGTGATTAATCGTTCTAGTGTACTACACTTTAGGTTGATATTTATATGGTTAACATAGAAAATAAGCAACAGTTTAAATATTTATCATTTATATGGATACCAAATTTAGGTTTTTAATCAGTTCTTATCCCTCTGCTTTTATAGAGTTTATTTTATTATTTATTACAAGAGGTGTTTATTTGCTTTGTATGTGTGAATAATTACATCAATGAAAAAAATTCCTTTTTAGTGTAACTTAGTCACTAGTCAGCCCTTCAGGAAATGTGTGACTGAATTTCAAAATAAGATTTATTTTGAAGATTTTTAATACACCTCAATACAGTCGTTTTATGTATGTTAAAATTACAAAGTTACACACATTTGGAAGACAGGTTATTTAAAGCATACGATAGCTGAATAAAGGGAGGAACCTGGTGGGCTGCAGTCTATGGGGTCGTGGGGAGCCGGACATGACAGTGACTTAGCACAGCTGAATAAAACTTTATCAAGCATTTTACAAGATAAATAAAAAATAAATCCCAATTTTAAACATAAGCATCATTGTGAATATAATATTCAAAGACAGAATAATCTCACAGGCTAGGGAGCCTGAAATGTACAGGAATAGGACTTATACCACTGGATAACAGAGAATGAAAACAGGTGATGGGTGTTAAACCCTCATATCAATACAATGCAGCAGAACATGGTGCAGTACTGGAAGTTCTTTGTGCAGGGAAGAATCAATGTGTTGATTCTGCAAGATGTAAACTTTTCTAAGCTGAGCTGTGTTTCCCAGGATTCTCTTCCCTTAAGTACATTATAATATAAAATCAAATATAACTCCTCATTCAGTCAAGTGATGTAATTAAGGTAAGATGATAAAATGAGGATTAGGAAGGTAGCAACCTAAATGGAGTAGAATTTACTGTGGCCTATGACAGGCCAGATAGATATGGAAAACAGGAAAATAGACCAAATCTTTAAGGACAGTACAAACACAATTCACACCTGGATGATAATTATCTGTTACAGTGTAGGCTGAAATTAGTAGGCATAAATAAAAAACATCAAAATCAAACAAACATTTAAGAAAGACTTAGTTCCTCAATATGGCAGTGACCAGAAGGATCTGTTTTAAAGCAAGTCATTTAAGTTGTTCTTTGTCCCATAGCCACTCGTAGACTTTAAGATTGAGGTCTAATATGTTGAACCTGAGATCCATTTATATTAAAAAAACAAATACACATAAATATATACATATACATCTCTTTCTTTTTTTATAGGAATGCCTGCCTGTCCATGGGAAATTTTTGAATGGTTTGAAACAATCATTGATTATTAAATATTCTTATTTTATTATTTTATTTTTTATTGAAGGATAATTACTTTATAGAATTTTTTTGTTTTCTGTCAAACCTCATCATGAATCAGCCATAGGTATACATATATACCCTCCCTTTTGAACCTCCCTCCCATTCCCCTCCCCATCCCATCCCTCTAGGTTGATACAGAGCCCATGTGTGAGTTCCTGAGCCATAGAGCAAATTCCTGTTGGCTATCTATTTTACATATGGTATGTAAGTTTCCATGTTACTCTTTCCATACATCTCACTCTCTCCTCCCCTCTCCCCATGTCCATAAGTCTATTCCCTATGTCTATTTCTCCATTGCTGACCTGTAAATAAGTTCTTCAGTACCTTTCTTCTAGATTTTGTATATAAGTGTTAGAATACAGTATTTATCTTTCTCTTTGTGACTCACTTCACTCTGTATAATAGGTTCTTGGTTCATCCACCTCATCGGAACTGACTCAAATGCATTCCCTTTTATGGCCAATTAATATTCTATTGTGTATATATACCAGAACTTCTTTATCCATTCATCTGTCGATGGACATCTAGGTTGCTTCCATGTTCTAGCTATTATAAATAGGGTTGCAATGAACAATGGGATACATGTGTCCCTTTCAATTTTGGTTTCCTCAGGGTATATGCCTAGGAGTGGAATTGCTGGGTCATATGGTGGTTTTATTCCTAGTTTTTTAAGGAATCTCCATACCATCTTCCATAGTGGCTGTATCAATTTACATTCCCACCAATAGTGCAAGAGCATTCCCCTTTCTCCATACCCTCTCCAGCATTTATTGTTTGTAGACTTTTTGATGATAGCCATTCCGACCAGTGTGAGGTAATATCTCATTGTAGTTTAATTTGCATTTCTCTCAAAATGAGTTCCAGAAAAGCATCTACTTCTGCTTTATTGACTATGCCAAAGCCTTTGACTGTGTGGATCACAATAAACTGTGGAAAATTCTGAAAGAGATGGGAATACCAGACCACCTGACCTGCCTCTTGAGAAACCTGTATGCAGGTCAGGAAGCAACAGTTAGAACTGGACATGGAACAACAGACTGGTTCCAAATAGGAAAAGGAGTATGTCAAGGCTGTATATTGTCACCCTGCTTATTTAACTTATATGCAGAGTACATGATGAGAAATGCTGGGCTGGAGGAAGCACAAGCTGGAATCAAGATTGCTGGAAGACATATCAATAACCTCAGATATGCAGATGGCACCACCCTTATGGCAGAAAGTGAAGAGGAACTGAAAAGCCTCTTGATGAAAGTGAAAGAGGAGAGTGAAAGTGTTGGCTTAAAGCTCAACTTTCAGAAAACGAAGATCACGGCATCTGGTCCCATCACTTCATGGGAAATAGATGTGGAAACAGCGTTCGACTTAATGTTTTTGGGCTCCAAAATCACTGCAGATGGTGACTGCAGCCGTGAAATTAAAAGACGCTTACTCCTGGGAAGGAAAGTTATGACCAACCTAGATAGCATATTGAAAAGCAGAGACATTACTTTGCCAACAAAGGTCGGTTTAGTCAAGGCTATGGTTTTTCCAGTGGTCATGTATGGATGTGAGAGTTGGACTGTGAAGAAAGCTGAGCACTGAAGAATTGATGCTTTTGAACTGTGGTGTTGGAGAAGACTCTTGAGAGTCCCTTGGACTGAAAGGAGATCCAACCAGTCCATTCTGAAGGAGATCAGCCCTGGGTGTTCTTTGGAAGGAATGATGCTAAAGCTGAAACTCCAGTACTTTGGCCACCTCATGTGAAGAGTTGACTCATTGGAAAATACTCTGATGCTGGGAGGGATTGGGGGCAGGAGGAAAAGGGAACGACAGAGGATGGCTGGATGGCTGGATGGCATCACGGACTCGATGGACGTGAGTTTGAGTGAGCTCCGGGAGTTGGTGATGGACAGGGAGGCCTGGCGTGCTCCGATTCATGGGGTCGCAAAGAATGAGACACGACTGAGCGACTGAACTGAACTGAACTGAACTGAATAATGAGCAATGTTGAGTATCTTTTCATGTTTTTGTTGGCCATCTGTATGTCTTCTTTGGAGAAATGTCTGTTTAGGTCTTTTTCCCACTTTTTCCTTGGGTTGTTTGTTTTTCTGGCTCTGAATTGTATGAGCTGCTTGTATATTTTGGAAATTAATCCTTCGTCAGTTGTTTCATTTGCTATTATTTTCTCCCACTCTGAGAGTTGTCTTTTCACTTTGCTTACAGTTTCCTTTGTTGTGCAAAAGCTTTTAAGCATAATCAGGTCCAACTTGTTTACTTTTGTTTTTATTTCCATTACTGTAGGAGGTGGGTCATAGAGGATCTTGCTTGGATTTATGTCATCAAGTGTTCTGTCTGTGTTTTCCTCTAACAGTTTTATAGCTTCTGGTCTTACATTTAGGTCTTTAATCCATTTTGAGTTTATCATTGTGTATGGTGTTAGGTAGTATTCTAACTTCATTCTTTCACATGCAGCTCTCCAGTTTTTCCAGCACCATTTATTGAAGAGGCTATCTTTGCCCCATTGCATATTCTTGGCTCCTTTGTCAAAAATAAGGTACCCATAGGTGTATGGATTTATTTATGCACTTTGGATCTTGTTCCATTGGTCTATATTTCTGTTTTTGTGCCAGTACCATACTGTCTTGATGACTGTAGCTTTGTAGTATAATGTGAAGTCAGAAAGGTTGATTCCTCAGATCCATTCTTCTTTCTCAAGAATGCTTTGGCTATTTGGGGTCTTTTGTGTTTCCATATGAATTGTGAAATTTTTTGTTCCAGTTCTGTGAAATACGCCATTGGTAATTTATAGGGACTGCATTGAATCTGTAGATTGCATTTGGTAGTATAGTCATTTTCACAATATTGATTCTTCCTATCAGGAACATGGAATATCCTTCCATCTGTTTATGTCATCTTTGATTTCTTTCATTAGTGTCTTATAATTTTCTGTGTACAGTTCTTTTGTCTCCTTAAGTAAGTTTATTCCTGGATATTTAATTCTTTCTGTTGCAATGGTGAATGGGATTAATTCCTTAATTGCTCTTTCTGATTTTCATTGTTAGTATATAGAAATGCAAGTGATTTCTGTGTATTCATTTTGTATCCTGCAACTTTGCTAAATTCACTGATTAGCTCTAGTGATTTTTGGATACTATCTTTAGCTCTCTCTATGTACTGTATCACGTCATCTGCAAATAGTGAAGGCTTTACTTCTTCTTTTCTGATCTGGATTCCTTTTATTTCTTTTTCTTCTATGATTGCTGTAGCTAGGATTTCCAAAACTATGTTGAATAACTGTGGTGAAAGTGGACACCTTTGTCTTGTTCCTGCTCTTAGCAGGAATGCTTTTAGTTTTTCACCATTGAGAATAAGGTTTGCTGTAGGTTTATCATATATGGGCTTTACTATGTTGAGGAAGGTTTCTCTATACTCATTTTTTTTAAGAGTTTTAATCATAAATGGGTACTGAATTTTGTCAAAGGCTTTTTATACTTCTATTGAGATTATCATATGATTTTTATCTTTCAACTTTTCAACATGGTATATCACATTGATTGATTTGTGTATATTGAAGAATACTTGCATCCCTGGAATAAACCCAACTTGATCATGGTGTATGAGCTTTTTGAGGTGTTGCTGAATTCTGTTTGCTAAAATTTTGTTGAGGATTTTTGCATCTATGTTCATTAGTGATACTGGCCTGTAGTTTTCTTTTTTTGTTGTTGTCTTTGTCTGGTTTTGGTATCAGGGTGATGTTGGCTTCATGGAATGAGTTTGGAAGTGCTCCTTCCTCTGAAATTTTTTGAAAGAGTTTTAGAAGGATAGGCATTAGCTTTCCTCTAAGTGTTTGATAGGAGAAGGCAATGGCAACCCACTCCAGTACTCTTGCCTGGAAAATCCCATGGGTGGATGAGCCTGGTAGGCTGCAGTCCATGGGGTCGCTAAGAGTCAGACACGACTGAGCGACTTCACTTTCACTTTTTCACTTTCATGCATTGGAGAAGGAAATGGCAAGCCACTCCAGTGTCCTTGCCTGGAGAATCCCAGGGATGGGGTAGCCTGGTGGGCTGCCATCTCTGGGGTCGCACAGAGTCGGACATGACTGAAGCGACTTAGCAGTAGCAGTAGCAAGTGTTTGCTAAAATTCTCCTGTGATGCCATCTGGTACTGGGCTTTTGCTTTTTGGGAGATTTCTGATCACAGCTTCAATTTCAGTGTTTGTAATTGGGTTGTTCATAATTTCTATTTCTTCTCTGTTCAGTCTTGGTAGATTGAACTTTTCTAAGAATCTGTCCATTTCTGCTAGATTATCCATTTTATTGCCATATAGTTGTTCATCATAGCTTCTTATAATCCTTTGTATTTCTGAATTGTCTGTTGTAACCTCCCCTTTTTCATTTCTAATTTTGTTGATTTGATTCTTCTTTTTTTTTTTCTTCTTAATGAGTCTGGCTAAAGGTTTGTCAATCTTGTTTATTGTCTCAAAGAACCAGCTTTTAGTTTAGCAATTTTTACTATTGTTTCTTTCATTTCTGCTCGGATCTTTATGATTTCTATCCTTCTACTAATTTTCATTTTTTTTTTTCCTGGTTCTTCTTTTTGCAGTTGTTTTAGCTGTAAAGTTAGGTTGTCTATTTGATGTTTTTCTTGTTTCTTGAGGTAGGATTGTATTGCTATAAACTTCCCTCTTAGAACTGCTTTTTCTGCATTGCATAGGTTTTGAGTTGTTGTATTTTCATTGTCATTTGTTTATAGAAATTTTTTGATTTCCTTTTTGATTTCTTCAGTAACCTGTTGGTTATTTAGAAATGTGTTGTTTAATCTGTGTGTGTGTTTCTTACAGTTTTCTTCTTGTAATTGATATCTAATCTCATAGTGTTGTGGTTGGAGAAGATATGATTTGATTTGATTTCAATTTTCTTAAATTTACTGAGGTTTGATTTGTGACCCAAGATGTGGTCTAACCTGGAGAATGTTCCATGTGCACTTGAAAAAAAGGTGTATTCTTCTGCATTTGGATGGAATGTCCTGAAGATATCAATGAGATCCATCTCATCTAATGTATCATTTAAGACTTGTATTTCCTTATTAATTTTCTACTTTGATGATCTGTCCATTGCTGTGAGTGGGGTGTTAAAATCTCCTACTATTATTGTGTTACTATCAATTTCTCCTTTTATGTCTGTCAGTCTTATGTACTGAGGTACTCCTATGTTGGGTGCATAGACATTTATAATTGTTATGTCTTCCTCTTGGATTAATCTCTTGATCATTATGTAATGTCCTTCCTTCCTTTATTTTAAGGTCTGTTTTGTCTGATATGAGGACTGCTACTCCAGCTTTCTTTTGCTTCCCATCTGCATGTAATACATTTTTCCATCCTCTGACTTTCAGTATATATGTGTCTTTAGGCCTGAAGTGGGTTTCTTGTAGACAGCATATATATGGGTCTTGTTTTTGTATGCATTCACCCACTCTGTGTCTTTGGGTTGGAGCATTTAGTCCATTTACATTTAAAGTAATTATTGATATATATTCCTATTGCCATTTTCTCAGTTGTTTGGCATTGATTTTGTAGATATTTTTTCTTTTCTTGTATTTCTTGACTATTTAAGTCCCTTTAACATTTGTTGTAAAGCTAGTTTGGTGGTACTGAATTCTCTTAACTTTTGCTTGTCTGAAAAGCTTTTGATTTCTCCATCAGTTTTTAAAGAGATCCTTTCCAAGTACAGAAATCTTGGTTGTAGATTTTTCCTTTTCAGTACTTTAAATATATCCCGTCATTCCTTTCTGGCCTGCAGCGTTTCTGCTGAAAGATCAGCTGTTAAGTGTATGGGGTTTCTGTTGTATGTTACTTGTTGCTCCTCCCTTGCTGCTTTTAATATTCTTTCTTTGTGCTCAGTCTTTGTTAGTTTGATTAGCATGTGTCTTAGCATGTTTCTCCTTGAGTTTAACCTGTATGGGACTCTCTGTTCCATTTGGACTTGATTATTTCCTTTTCCATGTTGGGGAAACTTTCAATTATAATCTCTTCAAAAATTTTCTCATACCCTTTCTTTTTTTTCCTTCCGGGACCTCTGTAATTCAAATGTTGGTGCGTCTGATCTTGTCCAGAGGTCTCTGAGACTATCCTCAGTTCTTTTCATTCTTTTTACTTTATTCTGCTCTTCAGAAGTTATTTCCACCATTTTATCTTCCAGCTCACTGATTCGTTTTCTGCTTCAGACATTCTGCTATTGATTCCTTCTAGAGTATTTTTAATTTCAGAAATTGTGTTTTTTATGTTTATTCTTTAATTCTTCTAGGTCTTTGTTAATTCATTATTGCATTTTCTCCATTTTGTTTTCAAGGTTTTTGATCATCTTTACTATCATTATTGTGAATTCTTTTTCAGGTAGTTTGCTTATTTCCTCTTTATTTACTTGGACTTCTGTGTTTTCAGTGTGTCCCTTCATTTGTTTTAGTATTTCTCTGCCTTTCATTGTTTTTTTAACTTATTGTGTTTGAGATCTCGTTTTCCCAGGCTTCGAGGTTGACTTCTTTCTTCCTTTTGGTTTTCTGCCCTCTTGAGGTTGGTCCAGTGGTTTGCATAGGGTGAGATTTGTGCTGAGCTTAGGTTTGTTTGTTTGTTTTTGTATTTCATTTGTTTGTTTGTTTTTGGTGTGTGTATTTGTTTGTTTTTCCTCTGATGGTCAAGGCTGAGTGAGGTCATAATCCTGTCTGCTGATGATTTGGTATGTATTTTTGTTTTGTTTGTTGTTTAGATGAGGTGTCCTGCACAAGGTGCTACTGGTGGTTGGGTGATGCTGGGTCTTATATTTAAGTGGTTTCCTTTGTGTGAGTTCTCACTATTTAATATTCCCTAGGGTTAGTTCTCTGGTAGTCTAGGGTTTTGGAGTCAGTGCTCCCATTCCAAAGGCTCAGGGCTTGATCTGTGGTCAGGAATGAAGATTCCACAAGTGGTTTGTTATGGCATTAAGTGAGATTAAAACAAATATCCCCAAATAAGAAACCAACGATGAACCCCAGACAAATGGCAGTTACAAAATCAGGCAAATAATAATTACAATAATGGAATATGCACATACACATATACACCCATGAGCAAAGTCAAAACAGTCCAACAAAAATAAAGTACAGTACATTGACCTGGCAAAGAAAGGAAATAAAAAATTATATTTACCAGTTAAGAACAAAACTAACTAAAGCACAAACTGGAAAACAAAACAACAGCAAGATGCCAAGTGGGGAATAAAGCAATGAAAATAAAATGAACAAATATGTTGAAAGGAAAGGAAAGAAAGAAAGAATAGATATGCAAAGTTAAAATAGAGATAAAGAAGATTTATATACATTAAAGATTAACTGCAAGGGGAAAATAACAATAGGAAATGCAAACAAAGGAATAAATGTAGAAAATATATAATAGTTTTTAACAATTAAAATTATAAAAAAAAGAAGAATAAAAAAAGGAAGAAGAAAACAAACAAACAAAAAAAGGAAAACGCCACAGAACTGCAAAAGCCCCAGGTAGAGGCAGAGGTTTATAACAATAAAAAGTGTGACTGAATAAACACATATACATATACACTCATAAGGAAAATCAAAACAGTCCAACAAAAATAAAGTACAATAGATTAACCCTGTGAACAAAGGAAACCAAGAATTATATCTACCAGAACAAAACTAACTAAAGCACAAATAGGAAAACAAAATTAAAGCAAGGTGCCAATTGGGGAATAAAGCAATGAAAACAAAACTAAGAAATGTGTTAAGAGGAAAGAAAAGAAAGAAAGAATAGATATGCAAAGCTTATAGAGATAGATAAAGAAGATTTATATACATTAAAGATGAACTGCAAGGGGAAAAGAAAAGTAGGAAAAGCAAACGAAGGAATAAATGCAGAAGAAATGGTAAGTTTAAAAAATTAAAAATTTAAATTAAAAAAAGAAAAACTCCACAGACCTGCAAAAGCCCAATGCAGAGGCAGAGGCTTATAACAACTATAGGAAATGTGACTGAAAAAAAAATAGCTCAAAAGCTAAATTAGATATCATAGTGTCAATAAAATTGACAACTACAACAGGCCAGGGTGGGGGGCAGGGTGGGGGGGGGCGGGTGGAGGGGGAAAAAAAGAAAAAAATCCAAAACAAGTCAAAACACAATAATAAATGTTTTACTTCGGTTACTGCTGTCAGAGTCCTTTCTCTCGCTGGGAGTCACAGTCCACCTCACCTCCCTAGGGTGCCCTCCAATACTGTGCTGATCTCTGGACCTGCTGTGGGAGCAGCTCAGATTATAATCTGGTCCTACTCCTGTCTGTTCTAGCCTCCAATGTCCACAACGATCAGAACTAGTGCATTTTCTTTTGTGGGAGCTCTCAAATGACCTTTTATATATTCCATAGACACAGTGTCTGCCTTGTTGATTATGTAGATTTAATCTGTAGCTTTTACAGCTGGTGGGAAGGTTTTCAGTCTTCCTCCTTAGGCACAGTGCCCCTGGGTTTCAATTGTGAATTTATTTCCACCTCTACATGTGGGTCTTCCACTGGGGTTTGCTCCTGAGGCTGTTCCAGAGGATTTGGGTTTGCCCTGTGAGGGTCAGGTGTGGAGGTGGTATAGTTGTTTGGGTTGCAGGGGTTCTGGCAGCATCAGGTATTCAGAGGAGTTGGTGGCTAGAGCAGCAGAAAATATAGTGCTGTAGACGGGTATTCAGTTCAGTTCAGTTCAGTCGCTCAGTTGTGTCCGACTCTTTGCAACTCCATGGATTGCAGTACACCAGGATTCCCTGTCCATCACCAACTCCTGAAGTTTACTCAAACTCATGCCCATTGAGTTGGTGATGCCATCCAACCATCTCATCCTGTCACCCCCTTTTCCTTCTGCCTTCAATCCTTCCCAGCATCAGGGTCTTTTCAAATGAGTCAGTTCTTCGCATCAGGTGGTCAAAGTTTTGGAGTTTCAGCTTCAGCATCAGTCCTTCCAATGAATATTCAGGACTAATTTCCTTTAGGATGGACTGGTTGAATGTCCTTGCTGTCCAAGGAACTCTCAAAAGTCTTCTCAAACACCACAGTTCAAAAGCATCAATTCTTTGGTGCTCAGCCTTCTTTATAGTATAACTCTCACATCCATACATGACTACTAGAAAAGCTATAGCTTTGACCAGACAGACTTTCGTTGGCAAAGTAATGTCTCTGCTTTTTAATATGCTGTCTAGGTTGGTCATAACTGTTCTTCTGAGGAGCAAGCGTCTTTTAATTTCATGGCTACAGTCACCATCTGCAGTGATTTTGGAGCCCAAGAAAATAAAATCTATCACTTTTTCCATTGTTTTCCCATCTATTTGCCATGAAGTGATGGGACCAGATGCCATGATGTTAGTTTGCTGAATGTTGAGTTTTAAGCCAACTTTTCCACTCACCTCTTTCACTTTCATCAAAAAGCTCTTTAATTCTTTCTCACTTTCTGCCACAAATGTGGTGTCATCTGTATATCTGAGGTTATTGATATTTCTCCCAGCAATCTTGATTCCAGTTTGTGCTTCATCCAGTCCAGCATTTCTCATGATGACTCTGCATATAAGTTAAATAATCAGGGTGACAATATACAGCCTTGAAGTACTCCTTTCCTGATTTGGAACCAGTCTGTTGCTCCATGTCCTGTTCTAACTTTGCTTCCTGACCTGCAAGCAGATTTCTCAGGAGGCAGGTCAGGTGGTGTAGAAAGGTATGGCAACCAGTGCTGCACTCAATATGCCAGAAAATTTGGAACTCAGCAGTGGCCACAGGACTGGAAAAGGTAGTTTTCATTCCAATCCCAAAGAAAGGCAATGGCAAAGAAAGCTCAAACTACCACACAATTGCACTCATCTCACACGCTAGTAAAGTAATGCTCAAAATTCTTCAAGCCAGGCTTCAGCAATATGTGAACCGTGTACTTCCTGATGTTCAAGCTGGTTTTAGAAAAGGCAGAGGAACCAGAGATCAAATTGCCAACATCTGCTGGATAATAGAAAAGCAAGAGAGTTCCAGAAAAACATCTATTTCTGCTTTATTGACTATGCCAAAGCCTTTGACTGTGTGGATCACAATAAACTGTGGAAAATTCTGAAAGAGATGGGAATACCAGACCACCTGATTTGCCTCTTGAGAAATCTGTATGCAGGTCAGGAAGCAACAGTTAGAACTGGACATGGAACAACAGACTGGTTCCAAATAGGAAAAGGAGCTCATCAAGGCTGTATACTGCCACCCTGTTTATTTAACTTATATGCAGAGTACATCATGAGAAACGCTGGACTGGAAGAAACACAAACTGGAATCAAGATTGCCGGGAGAAATATCAATAACCTCAGATATGCAGATGACACCACCCTTATGGCAGAAAGTGAAGAGGAACTCAAAAGCCTCTTGATGAAAGTGAAAGTGGAGAGTGAAAAAGCTGGCTTAAAGCTCAACATTCAGAAAACGAAGATCATGGCATCCAGTCCCACCACTTCATGGGAAATAGATGGGGAAACAGTGGAGACAGTGTCAGACTTTATTTTTCTGGGATCCAAAATCATTGCAGATGGTGACTGCCGCCATGAAATTAAAAGACGCTTACTCCTTGGAAGGAAAGTTATGACCAACCTAGATGGCATGTTCAAAAGCAGAGACATTACTTTGCCAATAAAGGTTCGTCTAGTCAAGGCTATGGTTTTTCCTGTGGTCATGTATGGATGTGAGAGTTGGACTGTGAAGAAGGCTGAGTGCCGAAGAATCGATGCTTTTGAACTGTGGTGTTGGAGAAGACTCTTGAGAGTCCCTTGGACTGCAAGGAGATCCAACCAGTCCATTCTGAAGGAGATCAGCCCTAGAATTTCTTTGGAAGGAATGATGCTAAAGCTGAAACTCCAGTACTTTGGCCACCTCATGTGAAGAGTTGACTCATTGGAAAAGACTCTGATGCTGGGAGGGATTGGGGGCAGGAGCAGAAGGGGACGACAGAGGATGAGATGGCTGGATGGCATCACTGATTCGATGGATGTGAGTCTGAGTGAACTCCGGGAGTTGGTGATGGACAGGGAGGCCTGGCGTGCTGCGATTCATGGGGTCACAAAGAGTCGGACACGACTGAGCAACTGATCTGATCTGATTAGCCCATACACTCCTTTATTCTTGCCTGGAAAACTCCCAGCCCTGACAGAGAAGCCTGGCAGGCCACAGTCTACAGGGTTGCAAAGAGTCAGACACTACCAAAGTGATCCTGTGTGCATAGCCACAAGACTTTTTTTGCCTGTGGCAGTTTTTTTTTTTTTTTTTTTTTTTTTGCCCCAGTGAGTTAAGAGTGAAGGTGGCACAGCTGCTTGGCTTGCAGGTACCCTGTTAGCACTAAGTGTTAGCCACCGCCACAGGACTTATGGACCTATCAGAGTCTTTTCTCAAGCCTTTTGCAGCTGGGGATCAGAAGGCCTCTTTGGCCTATCTTTCTCCATAGCTCTGCCCATTCAGGCACTTAAAGGGTTCCCTTGCCTGGGGCCCTTCTCTGTTGTTCGGTGCATCAGGCACATAGAGGGGACCCCCTGGCTGGGGTCCTACTCTGTAGTTCAGTGCATCAGATGTTTGATGGGCCAGCGTCCCTATTGCTCAGCTGCTGATGCTGGCATGTGGGGAAAGAGAGGCTATGGTGATGGCTCCACCCCCTAGGCGTGACTCAGCAGTATCACCTTGCTTCCATGGCTGCCCGACTTTCCTCCACAGGCATTTACCACCACAATCTCCTCCCTAACATTCCCTCGATCCATCTCTCTGCAGTCAACAGCAGTCCTCGCCCTGGGATTGCTCCACAATCCCTAAACTCCCGCTCCCAGCTGCTGCACCTTCCAGGAGACTTGCATCCCTGTCCGGGCTATGTATGGCTGCAGCAAGGACTGTCTGATTCTCATTCCATTTAGGCTGCCACAGATTAGCTGTTTCACTCTCAGCCTTAAATGTTTCTCCTCTGACTCAGACAATTGCCCCGATGTGGGGACTGGACCCCTGCTTCAGTTCCCCCTCTGTCCAAGGGCAGGTCCAGTCCTACTAACACTCCTGTTTTCCCCCCTGGTTCCTTTGTCCTACCGAGTTTTGTGTGGTTCTATATATTCTTTTCCATTGGTCAGGTACTCCTGTTTGCTCTCAGCTGGTGTTGTGCATGCACTTTTGTGTCTGAAGGTGTATTCCTGATGTATCCATGGAGAGAGATATACTCCACGTCCACCTACTCCTCTGCCATCTTGTTCTCCTTCTGATTTTATTAAATATTTTTAAGGATGTATTTTATTTAACTATCACTCTACTAGAAAAATATTTTAAATACAGCAATGCAAATATAAATCAGAATGTCAAAGGAAGGAAGCAGAGAGTGGTTTAGTTTCTCTAATTCCTTATGTAAAATATTACTCATCTGTTTCACTATCTGGTACTCAACAATATGCCAATAACGTGTATTATACCTTCAAGACATTCATAGTTCAGTCTTTTGCTCAGCGTTATCTTGCTGCCAGCAAACAGGCAGAGGTAGCCCATCTATATCTGAAGACTCATTATAGTTACTCATGGGACCTAGGGAAGGAAAGACGTTTCAGGTATGTTTAACTTTCGCATGTGCTTGTCTCTGGTGCTAGGGCTAGTAAGGATGATATGTGGTGATGAGGGATTGAGATCGGGATACTAGATAGTATGGAAAGTCACACTGGCAAAGATATCAATATTACTAAATATTAGGCATCAAAAACATTACCATTATCCTGTTCATTCATGGAATGAAAACACCAGTATTCCTAGAACTACACTAGAATTTAATGGATATATAATAACAGAAAGTGAATCAGTTCAGTTCAGTTGCTCAGTCATGTCCCACTCTTTTCGACCCCATGAATCGCAGCACGCCAGGCCTCCCTGTCCATCACCAACTCCCAGAGTTCACTCAGACTCACGTCCATCAAGTCAGTGATGCCATCCAGCCATCTCATCCTCTGTCGTCCCCTTCTCCTCCTGCCCCCAATCCCTCCCAGCATCAGAGTCTTTTCCAATGAGTCAACTCTTTGCATGAGGTGGCAATACCAGCTTTTAAATAAAGATTATAAATACAATTGTTCTTTTTTTTATACTGCTAAAGAACAGAGGAATTTACTAATGGACCCTACAAGAGTCCAGGTTGCAACCTCACAACCAGCATTGACTAGAAAGACCACCGACCTACCTGGGGACCTACCCGAGTCTGTATACCTTAGCCACGTTTAAAAGCCCATGACACTTCAGTCAATCCCTGTTGCCTAGAATTTCATTTTCATCTCATCAAGTCTGCTCGGTGTTTCTCAGACAGTAAGAATGTGACACCAGAGGTGAGCCGAGGTGAAGGGAGGAACAGAGAAAGAAAAAGGGAAAAGGTTTGGCCAGACATACATGCGATGTTTAGTTTTCACACCTGCTCATATTGCTGCCAGAATCAATGTTGCAGTGGTGATGCCAGGATCACAAGTTGTTCTAAGGCCTTTTGAACACAGCAGAGGCAGAACTGCTATATGGGGAAGTTAGCTGTAAGCCTCACTGCCTAAAATGCTCAGCTGAATCAAATGAATACTTCTGAGTCAAAAGTGGCATGATTGAATATGTCATCTTGCAAAGAACCTAATAAATCTACCCTGAGAAAAAATACTGCTTTCTGTGTTTTTAAGTGTGCATAGTGCACTTTGGGTAAAAAACAGAACTATAATATAGAATTCCCATTTTTTAACATATTTCCATTTAGCATGTAACTTCCTCCCTAGGCTACTTGTATTTATTTGAAGAGGACAAGTTGCCCTGAAGGAATTACAGTGCCATGCAGAGGTTACAAGCCTACACAGTTGACTAGGGTGGCGACAGAAGAAATCGAATGAGAGAATTGATGTAGTTAAGAAAAACTAATCTACAAGTATAAATGTTTTAAAAATGGAGGGAAACAGGTTCTGGGAGAACATGAATACACATATTTCATTTAATTCTTGTAACTCTTGTGAACTATTAGTTGATCAGTCATGTCTGACTCTTTGCAACCCCATTGTCTGTCCATGGGATTCTCAAGGCAAGAATATGAGGGTGGGTTGCCATTCCCTTCTCCAGGGGATCTTCCCCACACAGGTCTCCTGCATTGTAGGCAAATTCTTTACCATCTGAGCTATCTATAATTATGTTCATTATACAGATGAAAAAAATCAAACATAGAAACTAAGAAGTAACATGGTGCTCGATATCTAAAGTTACAAGTGGCAGATATCAGATCTAAATCTCAGCTGTAGACTTAGATCTTAAAGAATATAAAGAATACTTAAACAAAAGTTATAGGGCTTCCCTGGTGGCTCAGATGGTAGAAAATCTCCCTGCAATGTGGGAGACCTGGGTTCAATCCCTGGGTAGGGAAGATCCCTTGGAGAAGGAAATAGCAACCAGTATTGTTATTTGTGTCACTGCCAAATGGCACTCAGTATTCTTGCCTGAGAAATCCCATTGACAGAAGAGCCTGGTGGGCTGTCATCCAAGGGGTCACAAGAGTCAGATACAACTTAGCGACTAAACCACCAACAAACCAGAGTTAGAGGTGCTATTTCCTAGGGATGATATGGAAAAGAAGAAAACGGAGGGCAGATTCTTGGAGAAGAGCTCCATTGAGACTGGAAGAAAAACCAGCAAAGCATAGTAAAAAGCATCATTTATGAAAGTTGCAGTTTTATTAAACTCAAGGGAAGAAAGGTAAGAACTTCAAGGAAATGATAGGTAACACTGGCAAATATTGCACTGAGGTTAAATAATAGATTGCAAAAAGATTGACAGACATGTTTTTTAGCTCTTTCTTTTTTAATAATTGAACCAAGTACTCTCTATATATCCTTCTTGTTTGCTTTGTTCCTCTCATTTTTACAATAATTGTTTTGATTTTTCTAAAGTGGTCTGCATAACTGACAGTGAACAACTGCTTTACCAGTGATTAAATATACACTTCTACTGAAAACAAAAGTTATGATATATACTATGTCAATAAATGCAAATTTTGCTCTCCTGTATTTCCATAAGTTGTCTTATACCCATATTATATGTGTCCTAAAATAGACCCTTTACTCTGAAGATCAAGCTAAAAAAGTATTTCAAACATCAGATATTAAAGCATCATTGATTTTAAAAAGAAAAGCAAAACATAAATTTGACATTTAGCTTAAAGTGTATATTATATATTATAAAAGTACACCGGCTATTTAGCATTGAGATGCATATTTATAGAATTAATATTAACCAATATATAGCTTCTCATAAATTAAGGCATGCAACATTTTGATTGTATTTTACCACTACTAATTTCTGATACAATCCATGCACTTAAAACAGAATTTCAAAATATTTAATTGACTGAACTGTTACAAGTTCAGGATCCACAACTGACTTCTAGCCTCCACACTGCCATTTATAGTGATACAAAGGAGATCTAAATAAAAATTTTAACAAAATAATAAAATTTAAAATGTGCTTTTATAATATATGAGATTTTTAAAAGCTAATCTTTCTATATTTTCATTTTCTTTCTGCAAAACAATCATACTCATACCTATGCTATTTACCAATAATTTCCTGATTTACTCTTGAAAATAGCGAGGTAAAAGTTACTTGGTAATCTGTAAGCTGTCTATAAACTTGTAATTGTCCTAAAATTACTTTCGTGGTTATTTAAAAAATATGCTCTTAATGGAATTATATATATTCTTTATTCACATCAATCTCAGAGAATCTCTTGACTTTAATAAAAAAATATTATTTGTTAATCATAATGTAATGTTATACTCATTTTATACTGTGAAGTTTTAAGGAAATCCTAAAACTACTCTTTGATTTTTTTGGCTTAACACACACACACATACACATCTAAATACACACACACACACATATATATATATTATTAGGAGTTGATTTAGGTTTTAAAAATATCTTTGTATAACAATCAACAAAAGTATAGGATTTAAAAAAGATATCTCTATATATTCTCTCTGGTTTTACTGAGTTAAATATACTTCATATCAATAATATTCTACTTCATATTTAGCTTATAATGCTTACTTCACATTCTATTGATTCCCTATTTGATTTCTTAGAAATTAGGAAAACTAAATACTATATATTAATATTTTTATAAATAATATATCAATATAGCATGGCATAAATACTACAGATCTAACTGAAAGCTACATTTCAGTACACAGTGCCAAACTTTTAAATGTGTATGTTTATATTAGGATACATATATATTATTAATTATTTAAAACAATTACAGTTAGTAAAATGTATCATCACATTGCACATATGAATGCGATCTTGGGCAAAAGAGTGAAATGAAGGAAACAGTACTGCTAAAGATGCAATCAATTCTTATTTCAGAAGAATCATTTTTCCAAATGCACTTGGGTGATAAGTTCTGTTTGTTTCTGCATAAAAGTCAAGGTAATTTTATCACATCAGTTATAAAAACAACTAATGATTTTATCCTCTTAGACTGAATGAAAAGGTGTTAGTTGTTCAGTTGTGTCTGACACTTTGTGACCCCATGGACTGTAGACCGCCAGGCTCATCTGTCCATGGAATACTCCAGGTAAGAATACTGTGGTGGGGGAGGAGCCAAGATGGTGGAGGAGTAGGACGGGGAGAACACTTTCTCCCCCACCAATTCATCAAGAGAGCATTTAAACGTCGAGTAAATTCCACAAAACAACTTCTGAATGCTGGCAGAGGACATCAGGCACCCAGAAAAGCAACCCAACTCTTCGAAAGGAGGTAGGAAAAAATATAAAAGACAAAAAAAGAGACAAAAGAGGGAGGGATGGAGTTCCGTCCCAGGAAGGGAGTATTAAAAAGAGAGAAGTTTCCAAACACTAGGAAACCTTCTCACTGCCGAATCTGTGCCGAGCTTTGGAAGCACAGAGGGCAACATAAAAGGGAGAAAAAAAATAAATAATTAAAAATCGCAGATTGTGAGCCCTACGGTAACTCCCCCAGTGGAGAAGCAGCGCAGACGCCTGCACACGGCATTAGCAAGCGGGGGCTGGGCAGGGAAGCGCAGCGCGGGCTGTGTCGCTTAGAGTAAGAATCGGGCGGAATGTCCTGAGCGCTATCTGAGCGAACTAATTTGGGCTAGCAAACCAGACTGTGGAATATCTACCACGTGAAAAGCCAGCCCTAACCTAAGACACCGCCAGGCCTGCGCACAGAACAAAGGACTGAACAGAGATAGCCGGCTGCAGACCTTCCCCCTCCGGTGACAGGCAGCCAGAGCCGGAAGGGGGCAATCGCAGCCCCAGAGAGACACTATCTATAAAACTGTAAGCAGGCTTCTTTGCTAACTAAAACTTCTTGGGGGTCTGGATAGTCAACATCTGCCTGAGAAGGTGTGCCGGTTTTACACCCAGATAACCGAGTGGCGGGGAGGCGATAAGTCGCAGCATTGGCGCCCGCCAAACACCTCATCACCTGAGCTGCTCGGATCTGGAAGAGCACAAAAGGCAGGCCCAACCGAGTGTGCACCTCTGAGGACTACCCGAGTGCCTGAACCTGAGCAGCTTGGACCTGGGAGCTCAGCCCAGGGCCGGCCTCTGATTGTGCCCGGCGGAACAACCTAGAGCCCGAGCACTGTGGGCAGGGAGGCTACACGCGCCGTGAGCAGGGGCAGACCCAGTGTGGCTGAGGCACTGCGAGCGCACGCCAGTGTTAGCTGTTTGCAGCATCCTTCCCTCCCTCCCCACAGCGCGGCTGAACAAGTGAGCCTAAAAAAAAAAAAAAAGTGTCCTCCACCGTCCCCTTTGTGTCAGGGCGGGAACCAGACACTGAAGAGACCAGCAAACAGAAGAAGCTATAACAGAGGGAAACGCCTTGGAAGCTACAGGCCATAGATTAAAACCCTGTGGTTACTACGGACTACATAGGAAGAGGCCTATAGATCTTGAGAAATACAAGTCGGACCAAGGAACTAGCCAAAAATGAACTGAACCCACAATACTCACAACAAAACCAGAGAAAGACCTAGATATATTTTTACTATTTTTACGATCAATCTTTCTTTCTTTTTTTTTTAATTTTTTTTTAAATTTAAAGTCCTCTATTTTAATTTTCACTTTTATAACTATTACTTTGCAAAAAAAAAAGACCCTATTTGTTTTTCTTCTTCAGCAAACTTCATATATATATTTTATAATTTTTTGACCGTGTTGTTTTTTTTTTTTCTTTTTCTTCTTTTCTTTAACATTGTATTTTTGAAATTCCAAACTCTACTCTAGATTTTTAATTTTAGCCTTTTGGTATATGTTATCAATTTTGTACCTATAGTTTTTTTCATAATTTCTGTGACTTTTTTTTTCCTCTGTTTCTTTCTCTTCTTCTTTTGTATAACATCGTATATCTGCAATTCCAAACTCTACTCAAGATTTTTAATTTATGCTCTTTGGTATTTGATATCAATTTTGTACCTGTATTTTCTTTATAATTTTTGCAACATTGTTTTGTTGGTTTGTTTGTTTTCTCTCTTTATTTTTCTTCTTCTTTTTTTTAACATTGTATTTTTGAAATTCCAAACTCTACTCTAGATTTTTAACTTTTGCTTTTTGGTATTAGTTATCAATTTTGTACCTGTAGTTTCTTTATAATTTTCGCGACCTTGTTTGTTTTTCTTTGTTCGTTTTTTCTCTCTTTTTCTTCTTCTTTTCTTTAACATCGTATTTTTGAAATTCCAAACTCTACTCTAGATTTTTAATTTTAGCCTTTTGGTATATGTTATCAATTTTGTACCTATAGTTTTTTTTATAATTTCTGTGACTTTTTTTTTCTTTTTTTCCCTCTGTTTCTTTCTCTTCTTCTTTTATATAACATTGTATATCTGCAATTCCAAACTCTACTCAAGATTTTTAATTTATGCTTTTTGGTATTTGATATCAATTTTGTACCTGTATTTTCTTTATAATTTTTGCAACATTGTTTTTGTTGGTTTGTTTGTTTTCTCTCTTTATTTTTCTTCTTCTTTTTTTTTTTAACATTGTATTTTTGAAATTCCAAACTCTACTCTAGATTTTTAATTTTTGCTTTTTGGTATTAGTTATCAATTTTGTATCTGTAGTTTCTTTATAATTTTTGCGACCTTGTTTGTTTTTCTTTGTTCGTTTTTTCTCTCTTTCTTTTCCTTCTTCTTTTCATTAACATCGCATTTTTGAAATTCCAAACTCTACTCTAGATTTTTAATTTTTGCTTTTATGTATTTGTTACCAATTTTGTACCTTTAAGAACCCAATCTTCAGGACCCATTTTTCACTAGGGAACGAGATTACTGGCTTGACTGCTCTCTCTCCCTTTGGACTCTCCGTTTTCTCCACCAGGTCGCCTGTATCTCCTCCCTAACCCCTCTCTACTCTACCCAACTCTGTGAATTTCTGTGTGTTCCAGACGGTGGAGAACACTTAGGGAACTGATTACTGGCTGGATGTGTCTCCCTCCTCTTCATTTCCCCCTTTTATCCTTCTGGCCACCTCTGTCTCCTGCCTCCTTCTTCTCTTCTCTGTATAACTCCATGAACATCTCTGAGCGGTCCAGTTGTGGAGTGCACATAAGAAAGTGACTACTGGCTAGCCCACTCTTCTCCAATATTGATTCCACCTCATCTCATTTGGGTCACCTCTAACTCCTTCCTCCCTCTTCTCTTCTCCATGTAACGCTGTGAACCTCTCTGAGTGACCCTCACAGTGGAGAAACTTTTCATCTTTAACGTAGATGTTTTATTAATAGTGCTGTACAGAAGGAGAAGTTTTGAAACTACTGTAAAAATAAGACCGATAACTGGAAGTAGGAGGCTTAAGTCCAAACCCTGACTCCAGGGAACTCCTGACTCCAAGGAACATTAATTGACAGGAGCTCATCAAACGCCTCCATACCGACACTGAAACCAAGCACCACACAAGGGCCAACAAGTTCCAGGGAAAGACATACCAAGCAAATTCTCCAGCAACAAAGGAACACAGCCCTGAGCTTCAAGATACAGGCTGCCCAAAGTCACCCCAAAACCATAGACATCTCATAACTCATTACTGGACATTTCATTACACTCCAGAGAGAAGAAATACAGCTCCATTCACCAGAACATCGACACAAGCTTCCCTAACCAGGAAACCTTGACAAGCCGCCTGTACAAACCCACACACAGTGAGGAAACGCCACAATAAAGAGAACTCCACAAACTGCCAGAATACAGAAAGGACACCCCAAACTCAGCAATTTAAACAAGATGAAGAGACAGAGGAATACCCAGCAGATAAAGGAACAGGATAAATGCCCACCAAACCAAACCAAAGAGGAAGAGATAGGGAATCTACCTGATAAAGAATTCCGGATAATGATAGTGAAATTGATCCAAAATCTTGAAATTAAAATGGAATCACAGATAAATAGCCTGGAGGCAAGGATTGAGAAGATGCAAGAAAGGTTTAACAAGGACTTAGAAGAAATAAAAAATACTCAATATATAATGAATAATGCAATAAGTGAAATTAAAAACACTCTGGAGGCAACAAATAGTAGAATAACAGAGGCAGAAGATAGGATTAGTGAATTAGAAGATAGAATGGTAGAAATAAATGAATCAGAGAGGATAAAAGAAAAACGAATTAAAAGAAATGAGGACAATCTCAGAGACCTCCAGGACAATATTAAACGCTACAACATTCGAATCATAGGGGTCCCAGAAGAAGAAGACAAAAAGAAAGACCATGAGAAAATACTTGAGGAGATAATAGTTGAAAACTTCCCTAAAATGGGGAAGGAAATAATCACCCAAGTCCAAGAAACCCAAAGAGTCCCAAACAGGATAAACCCAAGGCGAAACACCCCAAGACACATATTAATCAAATTAACAAAGATCAAACACAAAGAACAAATATTAAAAGCAGCAAGGGAAAAACAACAAATAACACACAAGGGAATACCCATAAGGATAACAGCTGATCTTTCAATAGAAACTCTTCAAGCCAGGAGGGAATGGCAAGACATACTTAAAATGATGAAAGAAAATAACCTACAGCCCAGATTATTGTACCCAGCAAGGATCTCATTCAAGTATGAAGGAGAAATCAAAAGCTTTTCAGACAAGCAAAAGCTCAGAGAATTCTGCACCACCAAACCAGCTCTCCAACAAATACTAAAGGATATTCTCTAGACAGGAAACACAAAAATGGTGTATAAATTCGAACCCAAAACAATAAAGTAAATGGCAACAGGATCATACTTATCAGTAATTACCTTAAACATAAATGGGTTGAATGCCCCAACCAAAAGACAAACACTGGCTGAATGGATACAAAAACAAGACCCCTACATATGTTGTCTACAAGAGACCCACCTCAAAACAGGGGACACATACAGACTGAAAGTGAAGGGCTGGAAAAAGATTTTCCATGCAAATAGGGACCAAAAGAAAGCAGGAGTAGCAATACTCATATCAGATAAAATAGACTTTAAAACAAAGACTGTGAAAAGAGACAAAGATGGTCACTACATAATGATCAAAGGATCAATCCAAGAAGATATAACAATTATAAATATATATGCACCCAACACAGGAGCACCACAGTATGTAAGACAAATGCTAACAAGTATGAAAGGAGAAATTAACAATAACACAATAATAGTGGGAGACTTTAATACCCCACTCACACCTATGGATAGATCAACTAAACAGAAAATTAACAAGGAAACACAAACTTTAAACGATACAATAGACCAGTTAGACCTAATTGATATCTATAGGACATTTCATCCCAAAACAATGAATTTCACCTTTTTCTCAAGAGCACATGGAACCTTCTCCAGGATAGATCACATCCTGGGCCATAAAGCTAGCCTTGGTAAATTCAAAAAAATAGAAATCATTCCAAGCATCTTTTCTGACCACAATGCAGTAAGATTAGATCTCAATTACAAGAGAAAAACTATTAAAAATTCCAACATATGGAGGCTGAACAACACGCTGCTGAATAACCAACAAATCACAGAAGAAATCAAAAAAGAAATCAAAATTTGCATAGAAACGAATGAAAATGAAAACACAATAACCCAAAACCTGTGGGACACGGTAAAAGCAGTCCTAAGGGGAAAGTTCATAGCAATACAGGCACACCTCAAGAAACAAGAAAAAAGTCAAATAAATAACCTAACTCTACACCTAAAGCAACTAGAAAAGGAAGAAATGAAGAACCCTAGGGTTAGTAGAAGGAAAGAAATCTTAAAACTTAGAGCAGAAATAAATGCAAAAGAAACAAAAGAGACCATAGCAAAAATCAACAAAGCCAAAAGCTGTTTTTTTGAAAGGATAAATAAAATTGACAAACCATTAGCCAGACTCATCAAGAAACAAAGGAAAAAAAAATCAAATCAATAAAATTAGAAATGAAATCAGAGAGATTACAACAGACAACACAGAAATACAAAGGATCATAAGAGAGTACTATCAACAATTATATGCCAATAAAATGGACAACATGGAAGAAATGGACAAATTCTTAGAAAAGTACAACTTTCCAAAACTCGACCAGGAAGAAATAGAAAATCTTAACAGACCCATCACAAGCACGGAAATTGAAACTGTAATCAAAAATCTTCCAGCAAACAAAAGCCCAGGTCCAGACAGCTTCACAGCTGAATTCTACCAAAAATTTAGAGAAGAGCTAACACCTATCCTGCTCAAACTCTTCCAGAAAATTGCAGAGGATGGTAAACTTCCAAACTCATTCTATGAGGCCACCATCACCCTAATACCAAAACCTGACAAAGATCCCACAAAAAAAGAAAACTACAGGCCAATATCACTGATGACCATAGATGCAAAAATCCTTAACAAAATTCTAGCAATCAGAATCCAACAACACATTAAAAAGATCATACACCATGACCAAGTGGGCTTTATCCCAGGGATGCAAGGATTCTTCAATATCTGCAAATCAATCAATGTAATACACCACATTAACAAATTGAAAAATAAAAACCATATGATTATCTCAATAGATGCAGAGAAAGCCTTTGACAAAATTCAACATCCATTTATGATAAAAACTCTCCAGAAAGCAGGAATAGAAGGAACATACCTCAACATAATAAAAGCTATATATGACAAACCCACAGCAAACATTATCCTCAATGGTGAAAAATTGAAAGCATTTCCTCTAAAGTCAGGAACAAGACAAGGGTGCCCACTTTCACCATTACTATTCAACATAGTTTTGGAAGTTTTGGCCACAGCAATCAGAGCAGAAAAAGAAATAAAAGGAATCCAAATTGGAAAAGAAGAAGTAAAGCTCTCACTGTTTGCAGATGACAAGATCCTCTACATAGAAAATCCTAAAGACTCCATCAGAAAATTACTAGAACTAATCAATGACTATAGTAAAGTTGCAGGATATAAAATCAACACACAGAAATCCCTTGCATTCCTATACACTAATAATGAGAAAACAGAAAGAGAAATTAAGGAAACAATTCCATTCACCATTGCAACGGAAAGAATAAAATACTTAGGAATATATCTACCTAAAGAAACTAAAGACCTATATATAGAAAACTATAAAACGCTGGTGAAAGAAATCAAAGAGGACACTAACAGATGGAGAAATATACCGTGTTCATGGATTGGAAGAATCAATATAGTGAAAATGAGTATACTACCCAAAGCAATCTATAGATTCAATGCAATCCCTATCAAGCTACCAACAGCATTCTTCACAGAGCTAGAACAAATAATTTCACAATTTGTATGGAAATACAAAAAACCTCGAATAGCCAAAGTGATCTTGAGAAAGAAGAATGGAACTGGAGGAATCAACCTACCAGACTTCAGGCTCTACTACAAAGCCACAGTTATCAAGACAGTATGGTACTGGCACAAAGACAGAAATATAGATCAATGGAACAAAACAGAAAGCCCAGAGATAAATCCACGCACATGTGGACACCTTATCTTTGACAAAGGAGGCAAGAATATACAATGGATTAAAGACAATCTCTTTAACAAGTGGTGCTGGGAACTCTGGTCAACCACTTGTAAAAGAATGAAACTAGAACACTTTCTAACACCATACACAAAAATAAACTCAAAATGGATTAAAGATCTAAATGTAAGACCAGGAACTATAAAACTCCTAGAGGAGAACATAGGCAAAACACTCTCTGACATACATCACAGCAGGATCCTCTATGACCCACCTCCCAGAATATTGGAAATAAAAGCAAAAATAAACAAATGGGACCTAATTAACCTTAAAAGCTTCTGCACATCAAAGGAAACTATTAGCAAAGTGAAAAGACAGCCTTCAGAATGGGAGAAGATAATAGCAAATGAAGCAACTGACAAATAACTAATCTCAAGAATATACAAGCAACTCCTACAGCTCAACTCCAGAAAAATAAATGACCCAATCAAAAAATGGGCCAAAGAACTAAATAGACATTTCTCCAAAGAAGACATACAGATGGCTAACAAACACATGAAAAGATGCTCAACATCACTCATTATCAGAGAAATGCAAATCAAAACCACTATGAGGTACCATTTCACACCAGTCAGAATGGCTGCGATCCTAAAGTCTACAAGTAATAAATGCTGGAGAGGGTGTGGAGAAAAGGGAACCCTCTTACACTGTTGGTGGGAATGCAAACTAGTACAGCCACTATGGAGAACAGTGTGGAGATTCCTTCAAAAACTGGAAATAGAACTGCCTTATGATCCAACAATCCCACTGCTGGGCATACACACTGAGGAAACCAGAAGGGAAAGAGACACGAGTACCCCAATGTTCATCGCAGCACTGTTTATAATAGCCAGGACATGGAAGCAACCTAGATGCCCATCAGCAAATGAATGGATAAGAAAGCTGTGGTACATATACACAATGGAGTATTACTCAGCCATTAAAAAGAATACATTTGAATCAGTTCTAATGAGGCGGATGAAACTGGAGCCTATTATACAGAGTGAAGTAAGCCAGAAAGAAAAACATCAATACAGTATACTAACGCATATATATGGAATTTAGAAAGATGGTAACAATAACCCTGTGTAGGAGACAGCAAAAGAGACACTGATGTATAGAACAGTCTTATGGACTCTGTGAGAGAGGGAGAGGGTGGGAAGATTTGGGAGAATGGCATTGAAACATGTAAAATATCATGTATGAAACGAGTTGCCAGTCCAGGTTCGATGCACGATACTGGATGCTTGGGGCTGGTGCACTGGGACGACCCAGAGGGATGGTATGGGGAGGGAGGAGGGAGGAGGGTTCAGGATGGGGAACACATATATACCTGTGGCGGATTCATTTTGATATTTGGCAAAACTAATACAATTATGTAAAGTTTAAAAATAAAATAAAATTTAAAAAAATAAAAAAGAATACTGTGGCGGGTAGCCATTCCCTTCTCCAGGGGATCTTCCTGACCCTGGGCTTGAACTCAGGTTTCCTGGGTTGCAGGCAGATTCTTTACCATCTGAACTACCAGGGAAGACCCTAGACTGAATAGTAAGGCCTCTCCTATGAACTTAAACATGATTGTTTATTGTGTCTTCCCAACCTGCTATCAAAGTTCCTGCTCACTTAGTTACATTTAGCCCTATATATTTTTTCTCTTTGTGAGCAGAACATATTTTTGGACCCTTCATCCCTGAAAAAAACTGTAAAGTCTGTGCATGCCTCTTGCTACCTTTGAAGCTGTTTTGGAATTCTAATTATCATAACAGGTGTTATTTTAAGTGATAAATTTAATTACATTTTAATTTGAAAAATATGCTTGAGCACACAACATGTATTAAATTGACATAATCTTAGCATGTTGTATAAAATCAAGAATGAAGCTGAAAATACTTTTTACTGATAAAGTTGCAAGAATATTACAATGATTTACTGTTACTATCTCTCCTTTCCTAAACCTGGAGCTTCTCCCTATGATAACTGACTGAAACTATTTAAGTCCAGCTAATGTTGCAAGAGACCAGAAATGGATCCTCACAATGAGCATGCACTGACCCATTACATAACCATATGTACAGAAATGTCCTCAATAAATGCTGATGGTATAGTGATAAAAGTTCAGTTTAGGAAAAACAATTATAATTGTTAATGATAACAACTGCCTGGAGGCAGAAAAGGCAAGATTATAGTGTCCAGGCAGATGGCTTTCTGATGTTCTGTTTCAGTTCTAGAGCCTATTTACGAGAAGCAGGAAGAATCATTAGATTAACATTTCTTTAAGCAACTTCAATGCTATTTAGTTTGAAAAAGTTTTAGAAAAATTTGACCCGAGGCTAACACAGGATTATACTGTGCTAAGCCCCTGCAGTGTGGTTATTTAATATGCCCAGCTGCTGGGGAGAAGTGTGTCTTGGTATTTGGCCAAACTGGGGTTCTGTGTGATGTACCAATATTATCTTGTGACTGCTAATTAGCTGAATAAGGGCATATGTTCAGCAGACAGGGCTGTCTTTTTGGACTTGCTTTCTGTAGTGTTCACTATCACAGATTCATAAAACATCTTAAGCAAATATTTGATTAAAATTGTCAATGTATGTGCAATAAACCAACATGAACCCAAAAGTGCACATATTATCAAGAACTATAATAAAATATTATAAACAAAATACAGGAGAAATAAAACTCTCCATTTTAAGAATGGATAATAGAAGAAAGTTGATGTTTTTTACTTATTAAATATAGAATATGCCCAGTACAGTTACTTAAACAATCATTCTGCATTTTAGCCAGGTACTTAAAAACTAGAGATAATAATAACTGTTGTCTATCTGTTTTCAAGTGTACTTTTTACATTTTTGTATGTCTGAATAAAGTCTGTTAAGGTTAGAAAAGAGTATTCATTTTGTGTTATCTTTGAAAGAAACAGTATGTAATACTTAACCAATGTCTTCATATTTCTCACTTACTTTTTCATATTCTGACTACCAATACACCATAAATTCAGGGCAAGTCATTTTGATGAGACTACATTTTTCTTACAGTTACTTAATAAAGTCACACATTATGTTATGAGTATATTTGAGAAGGAAGAAGGAGAAAAAAACATAAGAACTCTACAAGTGAGAGGATTACTGGAATCAGAAAAATAAAGGTTGTTTTTGCTTTTAAATCTGTCATCAAATCCCATAATAACTTACAAAGATTTTTGTATGCACTCTCTGCAAATGGATTCATTCATATGTGATTTATAATAGCTTTCTTCTCAAATATGTATTTAAATATACATGAAAATAATTAGGAATATGCTCTGTCATAATTAACAAGATATGGCACTATTTTATAAGTCCAAATATAATTGTTCTAAACAAGCAACTTTTTCCCCCTTATATATTGCACAATATTTGAGTGAACAGAGAGCTTCACTGGCACACACAGGAATGATTCTTTTAACTCTACTGTATTTCAATTACTAATATAATTCCTATTCTAATTTATCTGATTTTCCATTTTACTATTAGTATTAATGGCAACCCATTCCAGTACCCTTGCCTGGAAAATCTCATGAACAGAGGAGCCTGGTAGGCTACAGTCCATGGGGTCACAGAGTCGGACACGACTGAGTGACTTCACTTTCACTTATTAGTATTAAAATGTAGATCTAAACCAGGTGTTGTTCTTTAAACAAATGTATAACACAAAATCCTGAATAAAATCCATTCAAATGAGTTAAATTATTTTAGAACCAAAATTTAAAGTACATTTAACTTAAAGTTCAATTTTCTTACATGTAAAATGGGACTGGGTTGGTGAAAAACTATGTGTTACTTTTCAAATTAAAATTTGAATAAACCTCTACTAACATATGATTTTGGCCTTTCATACAGTTCATGAGTATAAATGAACATGAACTTGGGCTCTAGGAGATGGTGAGAGACACGGAGGCCTGGCATGCTGTAGTCCATGGGGGTCACAAAGAGTCAGACATGACTGGGTGACTGATCAATAACGCATGATTTAAAGAAACTAATATGGGGCATATTCCATCAAATTATTGCAATATCATTTTTGATCACTTGAGAATTTCATTAGCTCTAGAAATTTATTCCCTTAAATAAGCCTGTGATGTTTCATAGAGGCAAATGGAAATTTGCAAGGGCAGAGCAACAGGTCAACAGTAAAAATATTCTTACTTTTATATAATATATATGAGCTATCTATATGTATACATATTATACCAAAAGAGGTATGCATACAAAAAAACCCAGAAGTGTATTCCATTTCATTTAAATTAAACATATCCTATAACTGGTGATTCATAATACATAGTAATTTGTGGCCCACTTTAAAATATCAATCAACTTTAGCAGATGAAAATTTTGAGGAAATTTGATGGGGATTTACAGATAGAATTATAAAGTGGCCAATAATCTAGGAGAGATATTACACAAAGTAAAATTTTTGTTTTTTTTTTCAAATACTACTGACTTGATTTTTGGAGAAATAGTCAACTGTCTTAGTTTCTTATCACACGAGTCTTTGTGGTTAAAAGAGGTAATACATACATAGTCTTTTCCAAAACTACTGGCAATAACATGCCAGACATATTGGTGTGTGTAGAAAAAAAAGAGCAAAAACTTAGGGTTGACATATTGGCCTTATATTATTAAGTCTATTATTAAATGTCAAGTATTGAACAGAACTCTGCCTGGTAATACTTTATCAGGTAGTAGCAAATGAAGTACAATTTTAAATAATGCTGATGTAAGCTAGAATATGCTAGAATTTCATAGGGAAAAAATCCTAATACAAAGAAGGTTGCAGATATGTGTTTTCACATCCAGTATATTGAAATCTATTAGTTTCAACCAATAATCAGAACTGTTTTATACATTTATATGTTTTTAATGTTTAAAAATGAAATTTAAAAAGAGGATATGAACCTGCCTATTCCTCCCCATGGCTTTTCTTCCCATTCAGACAGTTATTCTTCTTAGATATGAAAGGTGGGTGTTAAAAGGAGAAAAATAAAATGAGAGTAAACTCATTCACATGTTATGTGCTAATGGTAGATGGCATGTAACAGTTTTTAAAAACTTGGAGATAGTACATTATCAATTACTTAAAAATTAAGTTTAGTAGATAATATACCTATGCAAAATGAATGGTTACACACACACATGCACAGTCACACACACACACTATTTATACAGTTTTCTTTTTACTAAAGACTTTACACAATATTTAGGTTATCCTGGTCTCTTATCTTACTATTCCTTTGTTTCTGAGAAGTTTGGTGGTTTCTCTTAATTATTAACAATTCTGACAGAAGACTAAAGAAATAGCACAAATGTCTGTTAATATTTTAAAGACAATAAACAAGGCTCTACTGAAAATTTAGAAGGAAGATTAAAAAAAATCAAATGAACTTGTAATTTGTTATATTTCATTCCAATATATTTTTCTATTTTTATTTCAATCATTTTTTCTGTTTTATTCCAATCTTTTCTGCTTTAATACAGTTGACCTCATACATTACTCATTTACTTTATCTGTATCTATCAATCAACTATTTAGGAGTTATATACTCACTTGCTGCATATAGTTTTTCCTACTACTTTCATTTAACCTCATAATATAAGTGCATACAAGGCTATTTATTAATATCTTTGCTTACATCATTAAATATAGCAATATAGTATTTTACTATGAAAATCAACATCATTTAACCATTTTCAATTATTACATACTGAAAATATTTCCAGGTTTCACCAAGGAAGCTCTTAAATTGTGTTTTTAGGGTTATCACAAAACCATGTGTAATACTGAATGGGATGAGTTAGGGTTTTCTTATTGGAGCATGTACTTCTCAAGGGGCTGAAATTCTAAATTACATATAGATCCTCCTAAATGAAAAAATAAAAAACGGGATTACTGTTAGTTTCTATATGGTGAAGGCGTAGGTTTTTCTTCTTTGTAGAAAGGCAAAAAATTTTAGGGCAAAAAGCAAACCAATGAGGTACAGAAACTCAAAAGAAAATGCTTGGATTTCCTGATCAATTACCTCTATTCAAAGCTTCTACCATTTTCTTTAATGGCAGACAAATAATATACTGAAATCAAATTTATTTCAAAATATGTTAGAGAACTTAAAATTATTTGCATATACTCCTAGTCCTTATGATGATATCATTTATTCAAATCACAATATAGCATTCTTGATAAAAGAAAAAACTAATGCTTTTTAACTGTGATCTATACATTTTACATATAAATTTAAACAAAATTTGAATATATTTAGTTTCTTAATTAAATCCATTAATGCCAACAAGGTAAAACATTTATAAAAATGATCAGATATATATTCTCTGTAGATAAAATGCTGTTATTTTTGAAATACCATTTTCTCATGGAATTTCCCCTTTTATTTCCATAGATGGTTTAATCATGTACTGAGTGCCATGGGGAAGAGGTAGGACATGTTTAAGAAAATTAGTTTCCTAGTAGTCTCTGAATTGGTGTTTTCCTAAACTTCAACTTATAAAGGAGAATATGTTTGGTGTGTGCAGCATTGTATAGGGAGTACATCAGATAGGAAAACATTAAAACTTAAGAATAAAGAATTTCTTTGTGACTATGAAAAGATTTCTTAGCTTCAGGTGGTAAAAAAGTTTAAAAGAAGTTTAAGAAGAATAGTGAAAGGAGATGGGGAGAGAAGGGCCCTAACTTATGCTTTCTAGGAAAATGCCTAAATAAGTAGTCATGAAGAAATCCTTCCTCAGGGAAGCTGTGGGAGTTGAGGGCAAGACCCAGAGTTGATGGATTCTTTGTGTAGGAATACAGTTATTCTGAATCATATTAAGTTCTGAAAGATCACTGAGAATCTTTCAGAACTTAATATGATTCAGAATAACACCAAAGCAAAACATGAAAAAAACTGTATAATCAACACAGGACCAAAAAATAAAAAAGAAACAGTGAAAAACAAGGGGAGAAGAAAGGAAAACAATAAACTCAAGTCGAGTGGAGTCACAGGGATTAAGCTTACATCATTTGCCTGAGATTTCTAGAAGTCAAGGCAGAAAATGGCTTTGTTAAAGTACTCGGAAGAAAACAAACAAAAAAATTAGCTGATATGTATGAAATACTGTAATCACATTTAGTGTAAATAATTCACATGTATTAAGTTATTCAATAATCACAAATAATTCCTTTTTGCATATGAGGAAATTAAGGTTCAAAGAATTTGAGTGATTGGCTCAAAAGACCATACTCTCAGTCACGTAGAGGTCTTCAAGAAAACAACCAACGAGAACCAACAGAATATGACTCTGTGTGTGTGTGTGTGTGTGTGTGTGAGTGTGTGTGTGTATTAGATATTAGAGAGTATGAGGGAGAGAAAGGGAAAGGAAGAATGAGGAGAGGAAGGAGAAGTGGAGGGAGAGGGAGGGAGGGAGAGGGAGGGAGGGAGTGAGGGAGGGAGAGAGAGAGAGAGAAAGAGAGAGAGAGAGAGAGAGAGAGAGAGAGAGAGAGAGAGACTGATTTACCTTAAAGAATTGGTCCACACTATTAAAGAAGATGGCAGGCCTGAAACCTGCTGCGCAAGCCAGCAGACTGAAGTCCCAGGGAAGAGGTGGTGTTTCTTGACTTCCAAAGTAGCCTAAAGGCAGAATGTGCTCTTCCTTAGGAGACTTTAGTCTTCTCTGATTGGATGAGGACTACCAATACTATACAGACTAAGCTGGTTTCCTCACAGTCTACTGCTATTAATGCTGTTGCTGTTCATTTGCTAAGTCTTGTCTGACTCTTTGAGACCTCATGGGCTTGTAATCTGCCAAGCTCCTCTGTCCATGGGATTTCCCAGGCAAGGATACTGGGTTGCCATTTCCTTTCCAGGGGATCTTTCCTGACCCAAGGATCGAACCTCTGTCTCCTGCACTAGCAGGTATATTCTTTACTGCTGAGCCACCAGGGAAGTGCGCTATTAATGTTAATCTCATCTAAAAACACTTTCATGTTAACATCCAGGATGGTGAAAGATGAAATATCTTGCTACTGTGACCTAGTCAAGCTAACATATAAAATTAACCATCACATATATGGTTAATATGATTGAAAAGCCCATGGAACTTCTAGTGTCCCATGCTATGAAATATCATTTTACTATCTTTCCAAAAGAATATGTTTCAAGTCATTCACCAATATAATGAGGCAGGATTAAATAGGTTAATTTCTCAGATGAGTGATTCACAGACACATACCTATATTTAGTGGAATGTATTTGCATTCAGTAGAAGAAGACAGTAGAGCAAATTTGGAAAGGACATAGTTACTGGATTCAGATACCTCTTGATTTCAAATTCCAGGCTCTACCACATTCTAAGTGAGTGTAAGCAACTTGTTAACTTCTCTAAACCTCAGGTTCTTCATCTGTAAAATGGAACATAATACCTAATTTATGGAACTGTTGTAGGAGTAAGTACAGTGATCATCATCAAGATCTTAATAAAGAGTTATAACAATATTTAGTTGTTTTCCTCAACGGTACCAATTCTGATTTGATAATGATGATGATGACAGTTAAGAGAGTAACAGGAAGCTTTTACCTCTGAAGCAGTTGGGCAAACACATAACTTGACTTCACTTTCTATTAGTTATAAGAGAAAACCAGCCAAGTAATGATGCTTTTCATAAGCAGGAGAAAAATAAGGAAAAACAAAGGAAACAGAAGGAGCAAACCAACAAAACAGTGTTAAAGAGCTATCAATTCACTGGTCCATGGCTTACTGTCAACTCATTACCCACTTTTAACCTGTTTCCGGCATAATGAAAACAAAATTTTAAAGTTGTTAATTTTTCATAAAGCCAAACTTTTCAACTAGAGGATACTATTTTGAGATTATGTCCTTCCTACATTTTTGATTTTAACAATATTCATACCTTTTAAAATAATGACAGCATTTAGTAAGGTTTTTTCTTTTCCTTTTTTCTATGACTATAGGTGACAAAATAAAAAAAAAAACTGACGGATTTACTTCAGACACACTATCTTCTCTTTAATTTTAATATTTTGTGATTTTTAAAAGCCTGGAAACCATGGTCCTATTGTACATTAGTGGAGTTTTAGGTAAGAAGATTCTGAGATGTGTGATTGCACAAAGTGAAATAATCAGAAGGCAATGGCACCCCACTCCAGTACTCTTGCCTGGACAATTCCATGGACGGAGGAGCCTGGTGGGCTGCAGTCCATGGGGTTGCTAAGAGTTGGACAAGACTGAGCGACTTCACTTTCACTTTTCATTTTCATGCATTGGAGAAGGAAATGGCACCCCACTCGAGTGTTCTTGCCTAGAGAATCCCAGGGACGGGGGAGCCTGGTGGGCTGCCATCTATGGAGTCACACAGAGTCGGACAGGACTGACGCGACTTAGCAGCAGCAGCAGCTGTTCCTGCCACGGTAAAGAATACTAATTATTGGAAGGAATATCATATTATAATGAAAAAATAATCACTAGCATACATATAAAATTCATCATGACTAATTAATGCTCTGTTATATAACTAAATGCAGATAGCTGTGTCTGATTTAAAAACAAATAAAATGAAGCCTGTTTATCTCTCGATAAGATGCACACTCAAAATAAAATGCATAGAAAGAATGGGATGGAAAAAATCTTTATCAAGCATCAAGTGAACAAATGCCTGTGAAGCTATAACAATAGAGACCTTAACAATAATCTCATTATATACCAGTGCCAAGAGAAAGCTTTTCATGAATAAATAACAATTTTGAATTTACATATAACAAATAACAGAGACTCAAAATACACACAGCAAAACCTTAAAATATTAAGGCATGTGAAAAGATGCGTAAGATTGTTAATTACCAGAAAATGAAAATAAAAACAATAATCTACCAATCATTTACCAATGAGATACCATCTCACATCTGTCAGAATATCCATCATCAAAAAGTTTACAACTGCTGGTGAGGATATGGAGAAAAGGGAATCCTTAAATGCTGTTGGTAGGAATGTAAATTGGTGCAATCACTATGGAAACAGTATGGTTGTTCTTCAAAAAACTAAAAATAGAATCACTGTACAATTCAGCAATTTCATTCCTGGTTATATATGTGAAGAAAAATGAAAAAAAAAAACTTTTAAAAATTGTATGTACCACAATGTTCATAGCAGCTACATTTACAATGGCCAAGGTAGAGAAGTAAGCCAAGTATCCATCAACAGACAAATGGACAAAGATGTGGGGTATATGTACAATGGAATATTACTCAGCCATAAAAAGAATGAAATTCTACCATTTGCAGCAACATCAATGGGCCTAGAGAATATTATGCTGAGTTAAATAAGTTAGAGAGAGACAAATACTGTGTGATATCATTTTTATGTGGAATCAAAAAATAAAACATGTATATAGCAAAACAGAAGTAGACTCACAGATATAGCAAACAAACTAGTGGTTACAGGTTGGGGAAAGGAGGAAAGAGCAGGATAGAACAATGGGATTAAGAGATACAAATCACCATGTATAAAAATAGATACAAGGATATATTGTACAGTAGAGACAATTATCATATTAATAGCTATTATTTTGTAATAACTTTCAATCAGTTCATTTCAGTTGAGTTCAGTTCAGTCACTCAGTCGTGTCTGACTCTTTGCAACCCCATGATTCACAGCACGCCAGGCCTCCCTGTCCATCACCAACTCCCGGAGTTCACTCAAATTCATGTCCATTGTGTCGGTGATGCCATCCAGCCATCTCATCCACTGTCATTCCCTTCTCCTCCTGCCCCCAGTCCCTGAAAGCATCAGGGTCTTTTCCAATGAGTCAACTCTTCACATGAGGTGGCCAAAGTATTGGAGCTTCAGCTTTAGCATCAGTCCTTCCAATGAATACCCAGGACTGATCTCCTTTAGAATGGACTGGTTGGATTTCCTTGCAGTCCAAGGGACTCTCAAGAGTCTTCTCCAACACCACAGTTCAAAAGCATCAATTCTGTGGCACTCAGCCTTCTTCACAGTCCAACTCTCACATCCATAGATGACCACTGGAAAAACCATAGCCTTGACTAGACGGATCTTTGTTGGCAAAGTAATGTCTCTGTTTTTCAATATGCTATCTAGTTTGGTCATAACTTTCCTTCCAAGGAGTAAGCGTCTTTTAATTTCATGGCTGCAGTCACCATCTGCAGTGATTTTGGAGCCCCCCAAAATAAAGTCTGACACTGTTTTCACTGTTGCCCCATCTATTTCCCATGAAGTGATGGGACCAGATGCCATGATCTTAGTTTTCTGAATGTTGAGCTTTAAGCCAACTTTTTCACTCTCCTCTTTCACTTTCATCAAGAGGCTTTTTAGTTTCTCTTCACTTTCTGCCATAAGGGTGGTGTCATCTGCATATCTGAGGTTATTGATATTTCTCCTGGCAATCTTGATTCCAGCTTGTGCTTCTTCCAGCCCAGCGTTTCTCATGACGTACTCTGCATAGAAGTTAAATAAGCAGGGTGACAATATACAGCCTTGACATACTCCTTTTCCTATTTGGAACCAGTCTGTTGTTCCATGTCCAGTTCTAACTGTTGCTTCCGGACATGCATATAGGTTTCTCAAGAGGAGGTCAGGTGGTCTGGTATTCCAATCTCTTTCAGAATTTTCCACAGTTTATTGTGATCCACACAGTCAAAGGCTTTGGCATAGTCAATAAAGCAGAAGTAGATATTTTTCTGGAACTCTCTTGCATTTTCAATGGTCAAGCTGATGTTGGCAATTTGATATCTGGTTCCTCTGCCTTTTCTAAATCCAGCTTGAACATCTGGAAGTTCATGGTTCACGTACTGCTGAAGCCTGGCTTGGAGAATTTTGAGCATTACTTTACTAGCGTGTGAGATGAGTGCAATTGTGTAGTAGTTTGAGCATTCTTTGGCATTGCCTTTCTTTGGGATTGGAATGAAAATTGACCTTTTCCAGTCCTGTGGCCACTGCTGAGTTTTCCAAATTTGCTGGCATATTGAGTGTGGCACTTTCACAGCATCATCTTTCCAGATTTGAAATAGCTCAACTGGAATTCCATCACCTCCACTAGCTTTGTTCATAGTGATGTTTTCTAAGGCCCACTTGACTTCACATTCCAGGATGTCTGGCTCTACATCAGTGATCATACCATTGTGATATCTTGGTCATGAAGATCTTTTTTGTACAGTTCTTCTGTGTATTCTTGCCACCTCTTCTTAATATCTTCTGCTTCTGTTAGGTCCATGCCATTTCTGCCCTTTATCGAGCCCACCTTTGCATGAAATGTTCCCTTGGTATCTCTAATTTTCTTGAAGAGATCTCTAGTCTTTCCCATTCTGTTGTTTTCCTCTATTTCTTTCCATTGATTGCTGAGGAAGGCTTTCTTATCTCTTCTTGCTATTCTTTGGAACTCTGTATGCAGATGCTTATATCTTTCCTTTTCTCCTTTGCTCTTTGCTTCTCTTCTTTTCACAGCTATTTGTAAGGCCTCTCCAGAGAGCCATTTTGCTTTTTTGCATTTATTTCCCATGGGGATGGTCTTGATCCCTGTCTCCTGTACAATGTCACGAATCTCATTCCATAGTTCATCAGGCACTCTATCTATCAGATCCAGTCCCTTAAATCTATTTCTCACTTGCACTGTATAATCATAACGGATTTGATTTAGGTCATGCCTGAATGGTATAGTGGTTTTCCCCACTTTTTTCAATTTAAGTCTGAATTTGGCAATAAGGAGTTCATGATCTGAGCCACATTCATCTCCTGGTCTTGTTTTTGCTGACTGTATAGAGCTTCTCCATCTTTGGCTGCAAAGAATATAATCAATCTGATTCAGTGTTGACCATCTGGTGATGTCCATGTGTGGAGTCTTCTCTTGTGTTGTTGGAAGAGAGTGTTTGCTATGACCAGTGCGTTCTCTCGGCAAAACTCTAGTTTTTGAGTTAGTCTTTACCCTGCTTCATTCCATACTCCAAGGCCAAATTTGCCTGTTACTCTAGGTGTTTCTTGGCTTTCTACTTTTGCATTCCAGTCCCCTATAATGAAAAGGACATCTTTTTTGGGTGTTAATTCCAGGAGGTCTTGTAGGTCTTCATGGAACTGTTCAACTTCAGCTTCTTCAGCATTACTGGTTGGGGCATAGTCTTGGATTACTGTGATATTGAATGGTTTGCCTTGGAAACGAACAGAGATCACTTTGTCGTTTTTGAGATTGCATCCAAGTAATTGCATTTCGGACTCTTTTGTTGACCATGATGGCTACTCCATTTCTTCTAAGGGATTCCTGCCCATAGTAGTAGATATAATGGTCATCTGAGTTAAATTCACCCGTTCCAGGTCCAAGGTAAAGAGCAGCAGCTGTGCTTTGCTGGAGCAGCCGTGAAGAGATACCCCACATCCAAGGTAAGAGAAACCCAAGTAAAACAGTATGTGTTGTGAGAGGGCATCAGAGGGCAGACACACTGAAACCATAATCACAGAAAACTAGCCAATCTGATTACATGGACCACAGCCTTGTCTAACTCAATGAAACTAAGCCATGCTGTGTGGGGCTACCCAAGATGGGAGGGTCATGCTGGAGAGGTCTGACAGAATGTGGTCCACTGGAGAAGGGAATGGCAAACCACTTCCGTATTCTTGCCTTGAGAACCCCATGAACAGTATGAAAAGACAAAATGATAGGATATTGAAAGGGGAACTCCCCGGGTTGGTGGATGCCCAATATGCTACTGGAGATCAGTGGAGAAATAACTCCAGAAAGAATGAAGGGATGGGGCCAAAGCCAAAACAATACCTAGTTGTGGATGTGACTGGTAGTGGAAGCAAGGTCCGATGCTGTAAAGAGCAATATTGCATAGGAACCTGAATGTAAGGTCCATGAATCAAGGCAAATTGGAAGTGGTCAAACAGGAGATGGTAAGAGTGAATGTCGACATTCTAGGAATAACTTTCAATGGAGAATATATAAAAATATTGAAATCACTGCTATACATGCCTGAACTAATATAATGTTGTAAGCCAATGGTATACTGGCTTACAAATAAAAAAAGGAGAAAAGATGGGAAAATTCACAATCATGGGGTAGAAATTTTAACTATCTTCTTAGCTGCTGATAGCTCAAGCTGACCAAAAAATTACTAAAACTGAACAAGTGTGATCTAATGATGAGATGTATGATCCATACTCAAAAATAAGAAAATTAATATTTTTTTAAATCAGAATTGGTTATTTATAAAAAGTGACTAGATGTCAAGATACAAGGCAAATATCAGTAAACAGCAAGCAACCAAGATCATGCAAATGATGTCATTTGACCACAATACAATCCAATCCAACATTAATAAAACTCATGAGTCCATATGTAAATAATTTATAACACATATACACACAAACATACACATAGGATTTACTTCAATAGATATGTAACATTTTATTCTATGTGTGACTCATATTCAAAGGTATAGGAAAATGCTAATATCTGCCTAATTTTAGTAGTGTTTCTTACATTATATAAATTTGAAACTTTTACTACAGGATACTATCATTTTATATATTAAGAAAGAGAGGGGAAGGAATGAAATAAAAAAGGATCTAATTATTTAAAAGGAGTTAAGAAAAATGGCCCCCTAAAAGTATATATGCAATGATTAATAAAAATGTAGAATGTGACCTTAAAAAATAGCTTGTCACTTGGAACTATTCAATCAGAACCACAATGGCTACTCCTCTGTTATATAAAACAGATTCCAACGTTAAGTAAAAGCATTAGGTAGCATTTTAAATTCTTAAGATTTTTATATTTCAAAAACTGATTTGGGGGGAGTCCAGACTACAATTTTCTGAGATATTTATACAAAGGCTAAGACAAAAATTCATATCTATAACAATTTCTATATCTAGAAATATCCCATACAGAAGAAAAATCACCTTTATACAATCATTTTAACTTATCTTAAAATAGCATTTTCAGTGGGTACTGTAAAAGATATTTTAAAATTTCTAAATATAATGTCTACTGGTTCCTTCTTGCCTCCATTCTTAGCTCCTGGACTAGCAACTAATGGATCAACCACAGACTTAGAATATTATGTAATATCTGAACATTTTCAGGGATAAATAATTTCACTAGCAGTAAATAAACTCAATGGCACAATGTTTAATATAAAGACAGAAAATAATAATTTGAACAAGTCATTTTAGTACTGTGAAATTGACACTAGAGAAGGACAGCAGCTCAAAGTCGGCATGCTTTCTCTGTAATCTGTGGGCAGGTTATTTATCCCATCTGTGACAAAAATTTCCACTTTCTATTTAATTATTTAATTTCTGAATTCCAATTTCTATTTAATTATAAATTCTATAAACTTTAGATAAATGGTTTAAGTGTAATAGAAAAGAGGTAATAGCTTTCTTTTCAAAGACATTTTTCATTCTATGATCTGAAAGCACATAATAAAATCCTTTCCAACTTTATACTATTTTGAGAGATTACTACAACATTTGATAATGTAAAAAGAATATACAGCTTCTATCAAATCAAATGGCTTCTCAGTATAAGCAACTACCTGCAGCTGAAATAATATAGACTGAAAACAAATGTTAATTTTTAAAGTAAAAATTCAGATTACATTAAAAATTTATGTAAGAGCTGATTGACATGCAATTATAGAAAAATGGAAAATATCATTTTTTAAGTACCAATACAATTTGGGAGAAGGAAATGGCAACCCACTCCAATATTCTTGCTTGGGAAATTCCAAGGACAGAGGAGCCTGGCGGGCTACAATCCACGGGGTCGTAGAGTCAGACATGATTTAGTGGCTAAACAAACATTAATATTTTGTCCATCTAAAATGATAATTCTGCTTCCTAAATGTTGATTTACTTGTACCCCCACCACCATTCTTCCTTACTTTTCTCCCTGCTGCTGCTGCTGCTAAGTCGCTTCAGTCGTGTCCGACTCTATGCGACCCCATAGACGGCAGCCCACCAGGCTCCCCCGTCCCTGGGATTCTCCAGGCAAGAATACTGGAGTGGGTTGCCATTTCCTTCTCTCATCCAGTTAATCACTCATCTGCAGCTCAAACCACCTACCTTTCATACAGTACCTCAGTGATATAGTCAAAGCAATAATATTATCATGTTACTCTCCTCCCACAATGCATGAACATGCTTCTACCATGTAAAGAATAAATCCCCAAATATTTGGTCCAAGAAATCCTTCAATCATTTGCCCTACATCTTATCCAACCTTATCTCTTACCACCCTCTCTCACTTCACACTCCAATTTAGACCCACACAAATACTTGCCATACTTCAAACATATCATTTTCTCTCTTTACAGTTTCAGCTCTACACACTCTTCTTTCTGGCTTAATACCCTTAGCCTATGCATCTGGGAGCCTTAGCATCTTCTTTGAAACTATCCCTGATGCTTGCCTCCACATAGTGAATTGTGATCCCTTTTGATCATAAATTTCTTGAGCATAATTCTGACACTTGTCTTATAAAACTGATATTATGGTATATTCTATTTGCTTTTTCAGGGATGAAGAATTTTATCCTTGAAGAATTTATCCAATGAAGAATTTACCGTTAGGTCTTACTTTTCAGCTCCTAGGACAGGACCTAGCATACTCTGGCTTCAGAATATAAAAATACAAGAATAAAAATATAAAGATTAGTATGTCCATATATTCAAATACTTTAAATAAGAAAAGTAAACCATATTTTCTCTTTAAATCTACAACAAACTTTAAATCTTTAAGTTTTTCCTGCTATATCTCAATTTATATTTTTGACTACATTGTTGTTTTTTTATCTTTAATTTTCTGTCATTAATATCTTCTTCCTAATAGCCTCATTTGCTTTATCACTTTAATGTTTATCTTTTATTTATCTTATCTTCCCCATGGCACCATGTAAAATGTATCCAATTTAAAAAGAAACATCTTTAACTTATAAAAATTAACTCGGTATGTTTTATATGCAGATGTATATTAGCTAAATTTTATATTATTTTCCTAAATATCTATAGCTATTATATTCTTGTTTCTATATGACTTTTTGTATAACATTTTTGTCATTATTTTATTTGTTTAATTTGGCATTTGTCAGACACTTGGATAAATTCTATACTGGGAATAGATTAAAGAGTATTTTTATTCTCTACCAATCTTATTTTATGTTTTTATTTTGAGGAACTTACTAAATAACAGAGAACAAGACAAAAAAATTCACTGAACAATGTAAAAGTATGACATAATATTAAAGCTGAAAAAACAAAGTTCAAGAGAATTTAAGATACATCTTTCAAATTTAGTTTTAAATGACTGATTTACCTCTTCTAAACTTGACTTCTTAAAACCCAAACATGACTAAATTTTTGTCTCACTTTAAACCAGATTAAAAAGCCAAACAACCACAAATCAATAGTGGTTGATATGCACTTTAAAGATCCCTAGATTAGTTTCTGTATCCCTAGATTAGAGATAGCACTGAAAATTACAATAGTAGTTCATACTGCGTGACTGAACTGAACTGAAAGCATTCATTCAAAAAACACTGGGAATCTCCTGAGTTACAGACTCTGCCAGGCACTGAGAATCAGAGAAAAGCATGTCAGTCACAATATTCAAAAACTCACACTTAACAAGTTACAGTTTGCAAATTCAAAGATTCAAAGTGTCCAGGCAGAAAACACAAACAAGTAAAGCAAATCAGGCACAGAAAAAAACATGTCAGCATAATGAAGTTTTATGGATATGTTTAGGGATATAATAGGAAGTGGTATGGGCTCTTGTGAACTAGAAAATTTGGGTTCTAAATAAGGAGGGAAATAACTGCTGAGAGCTTACCAACTGTTATCTTAAGGAATTAGCCCAGAGCCGCCTGAAACACATTTGTAAAGAGAATCCAGAAATTCTGATTTCTATATGAAACTCCTTGCAGTTTAAATATTCATAATTACAACCACTCTAAAAACAAACACTGTGGGGACCAATATAGAATAATTCAAGAAAAATAAAGCAAAACAACACCCTATTGATTGGTTCTTGGCCACTAGATCCCACCTCAAGGTTAAACTCTAGTTTTATATAAAATACAATCTATTCACTTATGGATATTTCCTTTCAACATCCCATCAAAATGAGTTTTATGTTTACAAGATCATATTGGAGTTGAGCCAAGGCAGAGAAGGAAAGTCATCTTTTCCACGCTGTCCCACTACTACAGAAAGGCTGAAGGGTTTCAAATTAGCTATGAATTCAATGCTCATCCTTCATCCCATGCTTCCTCCTCTTAGTATTGTAGCTTGTTGGTCAGTTTTCTTATACTTCCGTCTTCAGTTTGCATGTATTTTCCAGATAGAAAGTATAAATAAACAGGAACATGCCATTTATGAAAATAAAAAAAACAGTCACATGTGAAATATTCTATGATGGTAAGAGAGTACATTTCATGCAGGGATCTGATATAAGTTGAGAACTCAAAACACCCAAGTAATCTATTTTATCTCACCACTTAACAATATGTATATAAATGAAGTATTTCAGGATTTAACAATACATTCTCTTTGCTAAACTATAGTATATTGTGGTATGATGCCTCATGAAATCAATATGCCTTCTAATATATTATGGTTTTTAGGCAAATTTTAGAAACTGTTTTCTCTTCCTCCTTGATAATGTTCACTCAGTGTCTTGTCTCTTTATAATAAACCAGCCTGCGGGGGAAATTCTTATACCATTTAAAATATCATTTCTGAAGTACAAATATTATATATATGTGTGCATGTGTGTGCATGTAAATTTATCTTATACTAGTGTGAAAGTGAGTGTTAGCCGGTCAGTTGTGTCCAACTCATTGTGCCCCATGGACTGTAGCCTGCCAGATGCCTTTGTCCATGGAATTCTCCAGGCAAGAATACTGGAGCGGGTTGCCATTCCCTTCTCCAGGGGATCTTCCTGACCCAGGGAGAGAACCAGGTCTCCTGCATTGCAGGCATATTCTTTACTGTCTGAGCCACCAGGGAATCCCCATCTTATATTAAAATATGAATTTAGTAGAGTAAGGAATTTTGGTAACATACAAGTTCTCATCGCTTGAATAGCTCCTCATATTCCTGGATTTTTCTTTCTGCTTACTAGCCTCTTAACAGTTATAAATCACGAAAAGATGTGAAATTCAGTGCAGTGTTGGGAGACATAACTGTGCAATGGTAAAGAATCTGCCCCCAATACAGCAGACACAAGAGAAAAGGGTTTGATCTCTAGGTTGGGAAGATCACCTGGAATAGGAAATGGCCACCCACTCCAGTATTCCTACCTGGAAAATTCAATGAACAGAGGAGCCCAGTGGGCTACAGTCTATGGGATTGCAAAGAGTAGGACAAAACTGAGTATGCATGCACACGCTTCCATACACATATACATACACACACTTCATTAGACACTTACAGGTGAACCAGAGGCAGAAACAAAGTGCAGTAGAAAAAGATAGTTTTAAATTTTCAAAATAAAAGCTGCTAAAATCATTCTCATAAGAGATGTAAAGTGAACACTTATCAATGATTTTAATTAGCTTGTTAATGAATGACTTAATTAACATGTTAAAACTGGTTCAAAAGGGAACTCAGAGTACCATATATTTATAGTCAGAAAGAATATGCTGAAATGAGTTTACTAATTGATACAAAACTGCTGATCATTATCTACATTGAGATAAATAACTGAGAGGAAATAATTCTTTTCTATGGACAGGAATTAGGAGTTATTTATATTACTCTCAGGTTTCAACAACTTAACTTATAGCTCTGTGAAGATATAAAATAACCTAATCAAAGGCAAGCAAAGGTGAAGATAAACTCAGAGGATGAACTAGTTGGATTCTACTAAAATGCAGTCTTCACAACTTTCCCTTATAATATTAAGGAACATTTGCTTATTTCAGAATTAGCTCAAACACTAGACCTAAACAAATATTAACCCTGAAAAACCAATGTCTAACATTACCTCAAGCACATTCTCAACTTGATGGAATGACCAGCTCGAGAATAAAATTTGAGTTATATAACTTCAAATTCTTGATTCAGTGAAAACTCATGATCTCAGAAAGAATTTAAAATAAGTGGAATTTCTAACAAGAGATAAGAATCAGTCTTCTAACTGATTCTCTAACAAGAATCAGTCTTCACTAATAAACATAGGTATTTTAAGCTTTTAAATAGATGAAGTAGAAGTGAACAAGTCAAATATTTAAAATTTGATTCCAGTAGATAAGAAAAATGGCAAAGATAAACTTAAGCACTGAAGTTTAAAACAATAACAAAAATCAGCTTAGAATATTTGCTCCAGAACGTATTCTCTATGTGATCCGTTCAGTTCAGTCACTCAGTCATGTTCAACTCTCTGCGACCCCATGGACTGCAGCACGCCAGGCCTCCTGTCCATCACCAACTGCTAGAGTTTACTCCAACTCATGTCCATCAAGTCGGTGATGCCATCCAACCATCTCATCCTCTGTTTTGTCTCCATTTCTTCCTGCCTTCAATCTTTCCCAGCATCAGGGTCTTTTCCAATGAGTTAGTTCTTCCCATCAGGTGGCCAAAGTATTGGAGTTTCAGCTTCAGCATCAGTCCTTCCAACGAATATTCAGGACTGATGTCCTTTAGGATGGACTGGTTGAATCTCCTTTCAGTCCAAGAGATTCTCAAGAGCCTTCTCCAACACCACAGTTCAAAAGCATCAATTCTTCAGCACTCAGCTTTCTTCACAGTCCAACTCTCGCATCCATACATGACTACTGGAAAAACCATAGCCTTGACTAGATGGACCTTTGTTGGCAAAGTAATGTCTCTGCTTTTTAATATGCTGTCTAGGTTGGTCATAACTTTTCTTCCAACGAGCAAGCATCTTTTTATTTCATGGCTTCAGTCACCATCTGTAGTGATTTTGGAGCCCCCCCAAAATAAAGTCTATCACTTTTTCCATTGTTTCCCCATCTATCTGCCATGAAGTGATGGCACCAGATGCCATGATCTGATGCAGTAAAGACAAATATTGCATAGTAACCTGGAATGTTAGGTCCATGAATCAGAGTAAATTGGAAGTGGTCAAACAGGAGATGGCAAGAGTGAACATAGACATTTTAGGAATCAGTGAACTGAAAAAGACTGGTATGGGTGAATATAATTCAGATGACCATTATATCTATCTTCTAAGGCAAGAATCCCTTAGAAGAAATGCAGTAGCCATCATAGAGCCAACAAAAGAGTCCGAAATGCAGTACTTGGATGCAGTCTCAAAAACAACAGAATGATCTCTGCTTGTTTCCAAGGCAAACCATTCAATATTACAGTAATTCAAGTCTATGCCCCAACAAGTAATGCTGAAGAAGCTGAAGTTGAACAGTTCTATGAAGACCTACAAGACCTTCTAAAACTAACACCTCAAAAAGATGTCCTTTTCATTACAGGGGACTGGAATGCAAAAGTAGGAAGTCAAATGTCTGTAGTAAAAGGCAAATTTGGCCTTGGAGTACAGAATGAAGCAGGGCAAAGGCTAATCAAGTTTTGGCAAGAGAACGCACTGATCATAGCAAACACCCTCTATGTGATCATAAGCAGTTTAATCTTTTAATTGTTATACGCCCAAGGCTCTTCAAAGTGGTAAGACTATGGCTGTCTTGTGGTTGTCATGAGGATAAAATTAAAAGCACAGGCACAGAAGCCTAGCACAATGTATACCACAAGGTGTATCTGTTGTTCAGTTGCCCAGTCATGTCCGACTCTTTGCAACCCCAATGGACTGCAGCATACCAGGCCTCTCTGTTCCTCACCATCTCCCAAAGTTTGCCCAAGTTCATGTCTATTGCATCATTGATGCCAACCTGCCATCTCATCCTCTGATGCCCTCTTTTCCTTCTGTGCTCAATCTTTCCCAGCATCAGGGTCTTTTCCAGTGAGTCTGCTCTTTGTATCAAGAGCCCAAAGTACTAGCTTCAGCATCAGTCCTTCCAATGAGTATTCATGGTTGATTTCCATTTAAGACTGACTGGTTTGATCTCCTTGTAGTCCAAGAGACTCTCAGGAGTCTTCTCCAGCACCACAGTTTGAAGGCATCAATTCTTCAGCGCTCCACCTTCATTACAGTCCAGCTCTCACAACCGTATGTGACAAGGGGTGTATCTGTTTACTACTAGGGAACTTCCAGATGTTCAAGCTGGTTTTAGAAAAGGCAGAGGAATCAGAGATCAAACTGCCAACATCCGCTGGATCATCGAAAAAGCAAGAGTTCCAGAAAAACATCTATTTCTGCTTTATTGACTATGCCAAAGCCTTTGACTGTGTGGCTCACAATAAACTGTGGAAAATTCTTCAAGAGATGGGAATACCAGACCACCTGACCTGCCTCTTGAGAAACTTATATGCAGGTCAGGAAGGAACAGTTAGAACCGAACATGGAACAAAAGACTGGTTCCAAATAGGAAAAGGAGTACGTCAAGGCTGTATATTGTCACCCTGCTTATTTAACTTCTATGCAGAGTATATCATGAGAAATGCTGGGCTGGAGGAAGCACAAGCTGGAATCAAGATTGTCGGGAGAAATATCAATAACCTCAGATATGCAGATGACACCACCCTTATGGCAGAAAGTGAAGAGGAACTAAAAAGCCTCCTGATGAAAGTGAAAGTGGAGAGTGAAAGAGTTGACTTAAAGCTCAACATTCAGAAAATGAAGATCATGGCATCTGGTCCCATCACTTCATGGGAAATAGATGGGGAAACAGTGGAAACAGTGTCAGACTTTATTTTGGGGGGCTCCAAAATCACTGCAGATGGTGACTGCAGCCGTGAAATTAAAAGACGCTTACTCCTTGGAAGGAAAGTTATGACCAACCTAGATAGCATATTGAAAAGCAGAGACATTACTTTACCAACAAAGGTCCATCTAGTCAAGGCTATGGTTTTTCCAGTAGTCATGTATGGATGCGAGAGTTGGACTGTGAAGAAAGCTGAGCACTGAAGAATTGATGCTTTTGAACTGTGGTGTTGGAGAAGACTCTTGAGAGTCCCTTGGACTGCAAGGAGATCCAACCAGTCCATTCTGAAGGAGATTAGCCCTGGGTGTTCTTTGGAAGGAATGATGCTGAAGCTAAAACTCCAGTTCTTTGGCCACCTCATGCGAAGAGCTGACTCACTGGAAAAGACTCTGATGCTGGGAGGGGTTGGGGGCAGGAGGAGAAGGGGACGGCAGAGGATGAGATGGCTGGATGGCATCACCGACTCGATGGATGTGAGTTTGAGTGAACTCCCAGAGTTCCAGAGTTGGTGATGGACAGGGAGGCTTGGTATGCTGTGATTCATGGGGTTGCAAAGAGTCGGACACGACTGAGCAACTGAACTGAACTGAACTGAAATGACCTTTATGGATGCTTTTCAAATCAGAAGCTGGAACCCTGATGCCAGAGACATCAACCTTAGTCATGGGCTGAACCCCACAGACCTACAATGCCTGTACTTGTCCAGCTTTAAAAAGTAGAAAGAATCCAGAGTCAGCAACAGACACATCAATGGTTTAATCGATGTGGGTGCTTACATGTCTGAAGCAAGTTTCCTGAGTGGCATCCCATTGCGTGCAATGGACACATGAGGGACATGATGGCAGTCTTTGTTCCTGGAGGTAAGGGGTGCAGTGGGGGAGAGATCATTAGTTATAGGGGAACTGATACCAGGTGAGCTCATTAATTACCAGGGAAACCGATAAAGTGGCACGCCCCTCACTGTCCCCTTTGATAGGAACAATCATGAGCTGGGGTCTGGGACAAGTATGTAGGAAGGTCAGTCAAGTGCCTAAGATATATAGGTGAAGCATGCACTTTGGTCAGGGTAATGTACAGATAATAAGAGAATAGCCAGCTTGAGTGGCCTGACCATATACTCAGTAAGGTACATCCTTGCTTCAGAAGATTTTACAGTGGGGACCCTGATATTTTTTCTGGGTTCTAACCAATCCAAATTAAAAAAAAAAGTTTTCAAACTTTCTACATGAAGAACAATAGATGGAAATGAAACTTCTGAGACTATATTTCTAGAGTCTTATAATGGATTTAAAATGGAACATTGGTAACAACAAATTTACAATTCACTTAATGTTTTTGGAAAACAATAATTTGGAAAATTAATTTTGGAAAACAGTGTAATAAATACTATAAAAGCATTCTTTTGAAATATATATTAGATATTCATAGTATGTTATTAAACATAACATGTCATAAGTTTTGTTGCTGTTGTTCTTGTATCCTTTGTAGTATAGCAATTCTTGTGTCAGTTTTGACATACCATACCACTAGTACCTGCAAAGCAGGAAGAAACAATCCACGGTTTCATGGAGAACAATCAAATAGTTATTAAACATTGATTCTGTGTCTAGCTTTATGCCTGACACTGTGAAGAAAGGCATTAGTATTAAACAGTCTCTTAAGAAATTTACTATCTTTCTAGAAAGGAAGAGGAAGATATGAGATAAAAAGCAAAACAAATTAGCAATAAAAAAAAAGAAAAAAATGCCAGAATGGGTTATATAAATGAGAAGTCAAGTCATGCCTGGAAAGGTCTTCAATTAAAAGTCTAACTTGATTTACTATAAAATTCAACAGAAGTACTTATGAGTTGCCAGGAATTTACAAAAATGATTAACTATGCACTTACATTGTACTGAATAGAGAACGTGGGATGATAAAAATAAACTCTCCTCAAGAACTTGGAGTTGATATGGAAGCAAGCTAAGTATCAATTAACAGACAAATGGATAAAGAATACGTGGAATCTAGATATACAATGGAATACTACTCAGCCCCAAAGAGAAGAAAATTTTCCCATTTGAAACAACACAGATGGACTTGGAGGGCATTAAGCAAAGTGAAATAAGTCAGAGAAAGACTTTTCACCTATATGTGGAATCTTAAAAATACAATGAACTAATGAACATAACAAGAAATCTACTTACAGATGTAAAGAACAAACTAGTAGTTACCAGTTGGGAGAGAGAAGGGAGGAGGGGCAACAGAGGTCCAGAAGATTAAGAGATACAAACCATCATGTATAAAACAAACAACATGGATATATTGTACAACACAGGGAATATAGCCAATATTCTAAAATAACTATAAATGGACTATAATCTTCAAAAATATTGTGAATCTCTGTGTTGTACACCTGTATGGAGAAAGCAATGGCACCCCACTCCAGTACTCTTGCCTGGAGAATCCCATGGACGGAGGAGCCTGGTGAGCTACAGTCCATGGGGTCGCGAAGAGTCGGACATGACTGAGTGACTTCACTTTCACTTTCATGCATTGGAGAAGGAAATGGCAACCCACTCCAGTGTTCTTGCCTGGAGAATCCCAGGGACGGGGGAGCCTGGTGGGCTGCTGTCTACGGGGTTGCACAGAGTCGGACTGAAGCGACTTAGCAGCAGCAGCACATCAACTATATGTCAATTAAAGAAAAAAGAACTTGGAAATAAATACAGGTCCCACCTGCTAAGGTTTAACTATAAAATCAGTACATAATGAATTAATGAATACAATTCTTTCTTTGTGAAGTCCTTAGAGCAAAATTTCCTGAAAGTATCATAAATATAAAAAGAATGTGTGAGTCATATGGGAGGGGAGGGAATGGCTGTTTAATATTGCAAACAGAAAAAGGAGAATAGCAAAGGCTCAAAATTAACAGTACTCATCTCAGCACCAACTGGGAAGAATCCTGTCCCATAGACTGACCAACTCTTTGGTTCTCTGAGGCAAAACTACACCCTTTGTGAAGGTGAATATATCAGGATTATTGTTGTTTAGTCACTAAGTCGTGTCTGACTCTTCCGGACCCCATGCACTGTAGCCCACCAGGCTCCTTTCTCCATGGGATTCCCCAGGCAGGAATACTGCAGTGGATTGCCATTTCCTTCCCTAAGGGATATACCAGGTTACCTCTTCCTACTAAAGGCACTGAAAGAAAGAGGAAGTGAACTCGCTCAGTCGTGTCCTCATGGACTGTAGCCCACCAGGCTCCTCCCTCCATTGGATTCTCCAGGCAAAAGGACTGGAGTGGGTTGCCATTGCCTTCTCCAACTAAATGCACTAGATGGTTAAATTCTTCAACTAACATCTTTGTCCTAATCTCTTGCTTAAAACAGCAAAGGCTGGATTGTCTTACAGCTTCTCTGGTAGCTTCCCACATGAAAGTAAGGGGAAAATGCCAGAAAAAGGATGCAACTGTACTTTTTAGTTGCATTTCTCACAGTAAACGATTATAGTAGGGAACATATTTTAAGCAATTACTATGCGTCAGACACTATCCTAAATGTTTTACCTGAATTAACTCTTTAAACCATCACAACAATCCTATGAACTATGCCCAGATACTATCCTTGTTTTGCAGAAGAGGAAACTGAGGCACAGAGGGGTAATGATTATTGCTTGAGATTACACAGTCAGTAAGCCACAGAGACAAGATTCAGAGCCAGGCGATCTGACTCGTTCAGTCTTTGATCTTTCTTAACCACTATATTACACTGCTTCTCATAGGATCTATCAATTGACATTATAATTTCTGTGAGTTTGGTGGGCATACATCAGTATCTCTAAATTCCCTACCAGTTCTAAACCCCATGAACATTAAATGTCTGGGCTCCCAATCTAAATTAAAAAATCACACTCTTGGGTGGTCTGTTAACCTCTTCCTCGTGAAAACTGACCTCAACAGGAGTTTCTTTCTCATATTCATCTGCACAAATACTCTCCAAAGAGCCACACATTCTCATCTATTTCTATGTAAAATATATATAAAACATAACACTTTGTATCTCTGAAATAAGACTATATTTTAGAAATAAACAGATTTATTATTAACAATAGTGAGATTTGTAAATAAGATACTGCTTCCTGATATAAACAGATGGTATAGGCAATGGTCTAAAACAAATTATCATTTTAATTTTTTATTGTGAAAATCAAGAAAGATAAAAATAGTGTTACCCATAAATGCACCATTTTGAAGTAATTAAATGAGGCATAATTATTATCTTTCCATTTCCTTAGCACTGAAATATATTACAATTTTCTGCCACATTATGAATTAGTTCTTTTTTTTAAAGTTTGTTTTCATCTCACAACAGTGCAGGTATTTAGAAATGATTCTAGACTATAACTCTTTTATTTTACCCTAAAGAACATATGCTTTTTCGCATGGCCAAAAGCCAAGGTTAAGACATCTTTCCTTCACACAATTGTTCATCACAGACTCTTCTTAATTTTTTAAATGTCACACATTCTTATGTCTATTTCCTGAAAAAAATGCAGCAAATTGGCAGTGCCCAAGGACCAGCTCCTGCTTTGTTTTCATGGCAGTGCACAGCCTGGGTGGAAAATCAAACACAGGGAGGAGGGGGACGCCCTTCCCACCAGCTCACCGAGTTCCTCCTGTAGAAAGGACATGACACAAGGTTGGACACCCACTAACAGAGGCCCAACAACAGATGGACTGACTAAGAATTAGCACTGCTGCCAAAATCCGGAAATGTCACAATAAAATAAAATAAAACACATAGGTTGAGGAAAAAGAGAAAAAAATTTGTGTGAAAATGGGAACCTGAAATTAGAATCAATGTTGAAGGAAGCAAGATTAAAAACGTGATTTCAATTGCTCTAAGAACTCAGTTCATGTGTAGATGTTTTAAAAGAAGGAATAAAGGGGGCTGTTTATTTTTTGATTGTTTTTTTTTAATTTAATTTTATTTTCTAATTTTACAATATTGTATTGGTTTTGCCATATATCAAAATGAATTCGCCACAGGTATACATGTGTTTTAAATGATGGTTTAATTTTTATTTCTGTTTATCTAGGAAGCTTATGCCAAGAAGCAAATACAGAAGTCTGGACCATTACAGAATGGGTCTTCTGATGCTGGCTTCAAAGAAAAGTTATTTTTTGGACAATCCATGGAATTGAGAGAGGGTAGTAATGTTGAATTAAGTTGATGTTGGAGAAATAGGTGTGTTATGGAGGGTCCTGCATGCCAGGCGCATGAGGTCATCCATAAACAAGACAGGAATCACTGCAGGATTCAGAGTAGAAAAATGTAAAGCATGACATAAAGAAAATGCATCTAAGTGTTATACAGGGTAGACAGAATGAGAAGAATCCAGGTGGGCAGGAGCTTAGCTGAAAAGTACTTTAGATATTGGAAGGCTGAGAGAAATCAGATCAACTTTCCTTTCAGGCTGCCGGAAAGATTTAACCAGCAATCCCAGGGTAGAGAGCAGAGGCCAGAGCAATTCAAGTGCTTTACTTGTTGGCTTACACCATGTTAGGAATAAACAGTACTCTTTGGAGATGAGATTAAAGTAGAAATAAAGTGTGACACATACTCTATTCCCTTTAGGAAGAACCTTTGACTCTGTGAAGAGGAGAACAAGAAAGGTGAAAATCTGTCTGATGACTTGGAAGAAAAATAGGTATCTAAAAATAATTTACAAAGACTCAGAGAAAATAATTAGAAAACAATTTAGCCATTTTAATACAATGTTAAAATGCCTTTCATGCATAAGTAGGAGGGGGGATTTAGAAATGAAAGTGTATCTTCTATAAGGTTGTGGGAATGGGTAAGCAAAGGAAGAACTAAAGTTAAATAATATACTCATAAAATTAAACTATATTTTGAGATTAGAAAAGAAGACTATAAACATTAAGAAAAATGTGGAGAACTTTACTTGAATGTAATGGAATAGGACAAAGAAAGAAAAATGGAGGCAGACAATGAAAAGACATGAAAGAATTGCAAGTTCTCTAGAGAATAAAACCAAAATAACAATTGGACACATTTGCCAATATGTTTCCAGAGCAGAAACAGGACTAGGTTATGAAGATGGGTTCACTGAATTCCAAGAAAAATCAGTGCAAAGAGGTATACATAGATTTCTTATTTTTTAATTATTATTATAGTATAATTTTCTTGAGGCATTAATAAAGCACACATTACATTTACAGTACAAAATCAGATTACTCTTTTGCATCACCAAATTTTAAAAAGTTACACATTTTCAAAGAAAACAGACATTACAAAAGCAAACTATAAACGACTCAGTTATAATTCCTACATGATGACACAGAAATACACTATGTAATACATGAAGAATTATGATATAGTGTTAACTATTAGATTTTCATGGGAAAAATACTTGACAACATTCTTCAGAAAGCTAAGAAATAAATCCAAAGTAGCACTCTCAAATGGGGATGCTGTATTAGAAATGAATTTACTCTCCATTTATAAGAATCTTTCCTAATGAAACACCTCAAAATGCATAAAATTTATAGCAGTATTATTTACAAAAATGCTAAGTTGGAAGCAATCCGAGGCCTCCATGAACTGTCACATACTGACATAAAATTTATGCATCAAAATGTTTACAAAGTATTTTTGGTACCATAGAAAAATGTTTACCATACAACTCTGTTAAGTAAAAAAGATAAAATGTAAAAGTTGTAAAATATAAAATTTTCTATTTTAACCAGAAAAAACAGTAAGTATAAAAAATGTTCAACTGCGATAATATGTTGAAAGAGTTTGTGTATTTTGGCATTTGAGCTGTAATACATGTTACAGAATTACCTAGTTTAGAATGTACCTAATATGGTACATATTAAGAATATTATAAACCCTATTTTAAGTAGGGGTCTAAAAATCATCCTGAAAGTATATACATATTAAATATTAATGGGTATTTTAAGAATAGTACTAATTTCCCTTTCATTTTAGAAACTCAGGTTGGACGCCTATACACCAGGGGATAACTGGAGTGTACTTAGTGAAGTATTCTACAACTTCAAACAATTGATGGCAACATTGAAAGTATTCTACATTTTAAACATTACCTTCTTTAGAATTCTATTAGAATGCATATTAGAGGGAAACTCCTTTTTGAAAGTTTGAGTTAGGAAGAAAATACAACTTTGGAAGGTGAAATAAAAGAGATGGAATTAATGAAAAGGGCTGGCACACAGTAAGGAGGTGAAAGCGAAAGTGAAGTCGCAAAGTGCCCAACTCTTAGTGACCCCATGGACTGCAGCCTACCAGGCTCCTCCATCCATGGGATTTTCCAGGCAAGAGTACTGGAGTGGGTTGCCATTGCCTTCTCCAAAGGAGGTGAAAGCTCCTGCTTACTCTTGTTTGACAACACCTACAATGGAACATGGGATTTCCCTGGTGGCTCAGTGGTAAAGAATCTGCCTGCCAACACAGGAGACTTGGGCTTGAACCCTGGTCAGTAAGAACCCCTGGAGAAGGAAATGGCTACCCACTCCAGTATTCTTGCCTGGAATATAACTCCAATAAATGTTCCTGGAATCAATTATTTATATATGAATGAATATGCAAATAAATAAACGAATCAAAGTTTCTATGTAAATTGTTAAAAAATCTTAGGGTTTTTACTTACCTCAACATATGTGTGTACTGTTTTGCTTATAAACTAAATAAGCTATTTTGTTTATAGCTATTTTAGCTTAAGTAGACTACATGAATTTTAAATCTTTTAGAGTAGAGTGAGGCAGGAAGTGGAGCAGAAATAAAGAACTAAGTTCTTTTGTTTTGATTTTAAACCTATTTAGGAAAAAGTATGTAAATTCTATATTTTATAATCTAATATATTACATTTAATTTATTGTAATCAGCTTTCTTTAAATCATGAATGCTTCATATCATGATTTAATTGTAAGAGAAATACAAATTAATGTAAAGCTACACATGGAATATCAGGCTTCCCAGGTGGCTCAGTGGTAAAGAGTTCACCTGCCAATGCAAGAGACACAAGAGATGCAGGTTGGATTCCTGGGTTGGGAAGATGCCCTGGAATAGAAAAGGACAACCTGCTCCAGTATTCTTGCCTGAAAAATCCCATGGACAGAGAAGCCTGGTGGGCTATAGTCTACGGTTTGCAAAAAGTCAGACATGACTGAGCATGTGTGCATACACGGAATATCACTGGTTGGCACATTCTTGGTAGGCAGATTTATTTTGCCAGAAGAGCTCAAAGGACAAGTGTTCCTCATCAATTACTCTTTTAAGTGAACAGACAGAACCATATAAAAACCTGACGAACTATAGACATATAGAAAGCTATCATGTGGGAGAACCAATGTCACATTTTTCCTGTATAAATTTCTAAACACTAGGTACTGTGCATGCTAAATCACTTTATTTGTGTCCAACTCCATGGACAATAGCCTGCCAGGCTCCTCTGTTTATGAGATTCTCCAGCAGAATACTGGAGTGGGTTGCCATGCCTTTCTCCAGGGTATCTTCCTGACCCAGGGATTGAAACCAGGTCTCCTGCATTGTAGGCAGATTCTTTACCGTCTGAGCCACTCAAGAAGCCCTTAGACACTAGGTACTACATGGCCCTTATTACTCTCTAAGAAGCCGGGTGTTTTTTTCCTTAAATATATTCCAAATCACTATTTCTATACAATATATCATAGCTAGAAAATCATTCAGATTGGGAAAAGACATGCATCAGTAAAAACATTTAAATACCAGAAAGATACAATGTCTTATTTTAAAAGAGACAGAGAAAGGAAGTACTTTAGAATGATCTTAGAGTGTTTCAAAGTCACCATCAGTTAAAAACACTTAGGAGATGAGTAGCTCTCAGAAGTAAATGAGAAAGAATCTAAAAGAGGAAGGGTAATATGATAATCTCAGTTTCAAATCTTCTTAGATGAATTCAGTTCAGTTCAGTTCAGTCACTCAGTCCTGTCCGACTCTTTGCGACCCAATGAATTGCAGCACGCCAGGCCTCCCTGTCCATCACCATCTCCTGGAGTTCACTCAAACTCACGTCCATTGAGTCGGTGATGCCATCCAGCCATCTCATTCTCTGTCGTCCCCTTCTCCTCCTGCCCCCAATCCCTCCCAGCATCAGAGTCTTTTCCAATGAGTCAACACTTCACATGAGGTGGCCAAAGTATTGGAGTTTCAGTTTTAGCATCATTCCTTCCAGAGAACGCCCAGGACCGATCTCCTTTAGAATGGACTGGTTGGATCTCCTTGCAGTGCAAGGGACTCTCATGTCTTCTCCAACACCACAGTTCAAAAGTATCAATTCTTCAGCGCTCAGCTTTCCTCACAGTCCAACTCTCACATCCATACATGACCGCTGGAAAAACCATAGCCTTGACTAGACGGATCTTTGTTGGCAAAGTAATGTCTCTGCTTTTGAATATGCTATCTAGGTTGGTCATAACTTTCCTTCCAAGTAAGTGTCTTTTAATTTCATGGCTGCAATCACCAAATGCAGTGATTTTGGAGCCCCAAAAAATAAAGTCTGACAGTGTTTTCACTGTTTCCCCATCTATTTCCCATGAAGTGATGGGACCAGATGCCATGATTAAGCCAACTTTTTCACTCTCCTCTTTCACTTTCATCAAGAGGCTTTTTAGTTCCTCTTCACTTTCTGCCATAAGGGTGGTGTCATCTGCATATCTGAGGTTATTGATATTTCTTCTGGCAATCTTGATTCCAGCTTGTGCTTCTTCTAGCCCAGTGTTTCTCATGATGTACTCTGCATAGAAGTTAATTAAGCAGGGTGACAATATACAGCGCTGACGTACTCCTTTTCCTATTTGGAACCAATCTGTTGTTCGATGTCCAGTTCTAACTGTTGCTTCCGGACATGCATATAGGTTTCTCAAGAGGCAGGTCAGGTGGTCTGGTATTCCCATCTCTTTCAGAATTTTCCACAGTTTATTGTGATCCACACAGTCAAAGGCTTTGGCACAGTCAATAAAGCAGAAATAGATGCTTTTCTGGAACTCTCTTGCTTTTTCCATGATCCAGTGGATGTTGGCAATTTGATCTCTGGTTCCTCTGCCTTTTCTAAAACCAGCTTGAACATCTGGAAGTTCACGGTTCACATATTGCTGAAGCCTGGCTTGGAGAATTTTGAGCATTACTTTACTAGCATGTGAAATAAGTGCAATTGTGTAGTAGTTTGAGCATTCTTTGGCATTGCCTTTCTTTGGGATTGGAATGAAAACTGACCTTTTCCAGTCCTGTGGCCACTGCTGAGTAGTTAGAACTTTTAAATTAGGTCTCTTAAACTAACCTAGGTAATGCATCTTATTTAATTATTCACAACCTGGAAAGCATTAGCATAGCCCTTCACAGAAAAATTGTTAAATAAATGGCGCACATCCAAAGAAGAACTTTAATCACTCAGATCCAGTTTGATCCTTAAGTGCTTATGTGATTGATTTCTTTGAAAGAAGCAAGCATTTAAAAAGAAATTCATGCTTCCTGTACTGTTGCATTCTATTACATTTCATATTTCATAGAGGTGAAGAATTTGCTGAGAGTGTATAACAGTTACTAAGGAATGTCATGTTGAATGTGACAATGAGAAGACTTAACAGAGCCAGAAGCCACTGGTCAGAGTCCTAGATCTAAACTGATATCATCATTTACTGGCAATGTGATCCTGGAAAAGTTATGTAAAGTTTATGTTCTTCAGTTTTTCATCTATATAAGAGAGATAAAAATACTGTTTAAATCAATATCAAAAATAAAATGAGTAAACATACTGGAAAAACCAAACACACTAAATATAATACAAATTCAATAGATACCCACTCCCTCTCTTTCCCCTCCCTGCTTTCCTCTCCCTTCCTTTCCTCCCCTCTTCCACATGCATTTCCTGATATAATTATCACACCATAGAAATAAAAACAATTCTGCATATTTGAAACAAGATTAGCATGCATTAAAACAAGATAAAATAATATTATGATTAAGAATAGGTATCTTAATTTTATGGTGCTTCATTTTAAGTGCTTTGGCATATTTTATTTAATTTTCCTAATAAGTTAATATATAAAGGTAAAATTATAATCTCTATCACCAGATAAGAAAAATAAAATATATTTATAAGGATCTCTTAAAGATTTCAAAGAATTACAGCATGTGCAGTATAGAGTTGTTTATACGGACCTGTCGGCATTCTAGCAAAATAAAATTATATAAACTAAAAGTTTTAATTCTGTATATAACATAATTGTCAATCATATATGCAATGATTTACTTCAAAAAGCAAGGTGACTTCTGAAAAGGTAGCTGAAAAAAAATGGCAATGTTACAAAAGATCAAAATATACCACAATATTATTCTTCAGGATCAAGAGTCTTCACTGGAAGCCCATAGGATTATTTTAAGGATCACCATCAATATTGTTGTAAATCCTATGTTCCATAAATATGTAAAAGATATATATGGGTAAACAATAAATATTTGTTGTATAAATCAAAACAAATCATTCATGTTTTATATACTTTTTATTGTCAGATTCCAGATTTTCTTTCAAAATAGAAATATCCATCTTTTAGACTTGACTTTAGCTGCAGGTCTGTTTTAAGCCTGCACAGAACAAATTCTTTCAATTGGAAAAGCTCATAGCACATTTATTTGCCTTATGTAAAAAACACACACTAGCTCCTTAGTGCCGCTGGCAAAAATGAACTGAAAAACTTGAATATATGGCTATATATCTTGTATCTTATTTGTAAGATATAGGTATTTTTAAGAAAGGTATTTCTTATTTGTTTCCTCAAACTTTTATGAACAAATGTTGAAAACTAGAAAGCTAATTTGACACGTGGCCCTATTTTTATTATTTGGTTTGAAGTAAATATCACATGTATATACCAAGTCACAAAATCACTTTCAAAATCTGTAACTGCTAGCTAGTTTGACCTATAAAATTTATTATCATAAGCCATGTCAATTTTTAAACATGATTCATTGATGGCATATAAAAAGCTGATCTTAGTAAACAGACAAGTTAACTTATAATTTCCAAATCTATTCATGTATTGGTTTTGCAGATTATAATGTAAAAATTAATGTAAGAGCAAAATTAAAAAGTTATTATTCTTTAAAGTAAAATATTATAGAGCTATTTATGGCATTATTATTGACACCATGACAATCCAGAAGCAATTTGAAATGAACAAGAAGGCAAGGTGGTTAAAATATATTTAGAATTCTATTACATATTCTATTGGTTTGCTCAATACACCTTCCCACGGAAACCTTACTCACACAGCCTATTCACAAGCCAGATTCTGACTGGAAATTCAAGTTATAGGGCATATCTTTGAATCTGAAACTGATCACTACATAAAAGTACTAAGTATTAGTTCCTAACTGCTTTAGCACAAAAGATTGTGCCCCTGAGTAACAAGATAAATGATTAAAGTTTCAGCAGCAATGATTTCATTTGGAAAAAAGAAAAAGAGATGTATCTTGGTTTCCAGATTAAGGAAAGCTTAATACTGTTTGTGACAAAGCTTTTAACAAGTTAGCATAACTTGTGCCAGAGTGGGACAGGTGGGGAGTAAAATGAATAACTCTCTAATTTCTTCACACCACTGATAAAGAATCAATGGTGCCTAAGAATATTATAGTTTACCAATCTTAACATTTCAATAAGCATTCCTGGAAATTTTATTTTCTGGAATGCATATCAAACTAAAGGAACAGAAAAGCTGCCTGTGGAGTAATCCCTGAGAGTTGACTCACCATGACCATTCTGCCACTCCATGATCATTATTGCTCACTAGCTGTGGGTCAGACACCATGTGAAATGTTAATGATAACAGACTCAGATAAGAAAAGGCTCAGCTCAGCTTTAAGAGTCTCACAATTGATGGTGTGAGACTGACATTTAAAACTACAATTTGATAAGCCCAACAGTTGGGATCTGTACAGGGATCTGTGTATATAGCAGAGAGTTACAAATAATTAATCTTGTCTGATTATGAAAAAAGCTCTACAGAGGATGTACCTTTGATCTGGGACTTGAAAAAAGTGCTTGAATTTCATCAAAGTGAGAGGAAAAAGCTATGGCAGCTATATAAAATGTCACTAGCAAAGGCACTGATGCTTTCAAACTGTGATACTGAAGAAGACTCAAGAGTCCCTTGGACTGCAAGGTGATCAAACCAGTCAATCCTACAGGAAATTAACCCTGAGTATTCATTGGAAGGACTGGTTCTGAAGCTGAAACTCCCAATACTTTGCCACCTGATGGAAAAGCTGACTCACTGGAAAAGACCCTGATGCTGGGAGAGATTGAAGGCAGACGAGGGGATGACAGAGGATGAGATGGTTGGATGGCATCACCCACTTGATGGACATAAGTTTGAGCAAGCTCCCAGAGTTGGTGATGGACAGGGAGGCCTGGCGTGCTGCAGTTCATGGGGTTGCAAAGCGTGAGACATGACTAAGCGACTGAACAACAACAACACAGGCATGGACAAGCCAGTCCACCTGGAACAGTCTTTGAAATGTTAGCTATCTCCTAAAACAACTGTGTATCAATCTTTTGCCCTTGATTTATTCTGCCTCTGTTTCTTTGAACCTTTTGCTTTCATGCAATTTACGCTGCAGAGAAGCTGAACAGAAGAAACATTGCTGCAGGGCTGTGATTAGAATGAGGTAAGTGCAGAATACACTGGAGGTTAGAGGGGCCTGGAAAAGCCCAGAACTTATGTGATATTTTTAAAAATCAAAAGCAGTGCAAAAAAGTCTATGATGAATAAAATATAAAAACATTAAAGACAGTTGGTTGTTGTTCATGACCTTGCATTATTGTACAATGGAAGTGGTGGTGGTTCCAATCAGCCCAAGGGATCCCGGTCTGCAACAGGCTACTCAGGTCTACTCCTGACTTTACAAAGGATGGGTTTATGAAAACATAATGGTATGCAAATCCAATGGGCAGGGCCGGGCTTTACATATACACTTTTTTTTTTTTGGTATATAGTTTTTATATTTTTTACACTTTGTTCAAAAAACTGGAAGGCATTTAAATAAGTGTATGTGAAATGAAAGTGTTAGTCTCTCAGTCATGTCCAACTTTTTGCAATCCCATGGAATGTATAGGGGCACAATTTTTTTTTTCCCTCCTTCAGGCTTCCATATGGCTCCAGAAGACACTGCCCTGCAGGAATCCATTCCCAGCCGTGCTCTGACGGGCTGTGGGATCTTAGTTCCTCCAGCTGCAATGTTCATACTGACTCAAACAAGGACAAGAGCAACTGCTCTAACGACAGAGCTACAGTGAGGAAAGTACTTTGAAAGGGCTTTGTAAATCAAATTTACAGCTCATTACTGTATCGATTTAGCAACGTCTGATCAACTGAAATTTAGACATATATCACATGCATGTTCCAAACATCTATTTCATATCACACTGTTAGAAACAGGCAACTATAATCTTCCCTCAGCAGTCTGGGGCTCTGAGCATGACAAGGGTGTTTTACCACCAGACTGAAAGGATCTAAGGGGCTTTTACTTAAGAGTCTCTAAGTAGTTAGATCAAAGATCTTAGAAACTTTTAAACAACAAGGCAAAAGCTACCATTTTAAATTTTGTTCCAGGTATCCTCCTTTGTTAGTGTCTAACATCCCAGATGCCATGTGGGCACCATGTCACAGCCTCACTAACAACATACCAAATTACTAGGAGAAAGGAAATGGTAAATTTAAGATGGAATCTTTGAACAAATGCAAAGGCATTCTGAATAGTCATTAGAATCACATCCTAAACACAAAAGACCTGTATTTTTTTTTTTTTAAGAATCATCTAACAGCTATATAAGGGATAAAAAACTACATCAAGGAATGAGACTTCGAGACAACCTCTTTCTTTGTCACACACACAAATGCTGGCTATGTCAGATCCACATAAAAAGTAAGTCCCTTTAAAGATAATCACCAACATTAAGTAGGCTTTTTATCACATTTATACAAACTCTCAATCATTCTTCCTTTACTTATATCCTTTACAGGGCTATGCCTGATATATCACTCTTCTTTGTTGTACTACCAAGCGTTTTCATATTTAGTTAGCTACTTGCTTCATTTCAGTGGCAGGGTTTATTATGTGGTTGTTTAAACAGTGTAAGGTCTTTACCTTGATTTTTCTTACCTACTAAAATCAAGGCATCAACTTAAGACATGCAGTAGATCTGTTTTACCTTCTTCACTCATGCCCCTTGCATCCACTTGTCTACCTGCCATTCACTCCAATTCCTCTTTCAATATGCTTTTATTTTTGCTGCACAGCTCTAACTAGTGTCTTGAGTCTTTGTCAGTATCTCAATCAACAAATTCATTTATCCTCCAAGTACTGGACATTTCCCCATTACTCCTTCTTCAAACTCTCTTTTCCTTCTCTTTCTATTGAAAAAAAAACACAAGGCTCCCCAGGCCCTCTTATCGTCACTCTCTATTGGTTTCTCTTCTATTTTTAACATGAATGTTCTCCAAGATTTTGTTCCCTTATTACTTTTTCCCTCTCTATCTTGAGCTCAGACCTCTCCACCAGAGAGAAATCCTTTTCTAATCTGATATAACTTCTTGCATGTCTACTAATAACTTTTGACCATGCCCACATGAAAAATCTTCTCATTAACAGTGCTACCATATTCCAAATCACCCAGGCATGAAACAATGGCATTTATTTAGACTACATTTTTTTTGTGTTAGTTTTAAGCCCTATATCCAATAATCTAGAGTCAAATCATGAAATTTTAACATCTGTAACACTACAAATGCCTGAGATGCAGCTGAGCGAGGGGGAAGCACAGGGTTAAAGCCAATCAGAATGACTTTAAGAATACCAGTCCAACTCCCCACGAGCTATCTGATTTTGGCTCCACTGCTTACTTATCCAAAGATGACAGTTAAGATTTTGCCTAATAGGTGAAGATGAAACAAAATAGCATTTGGAAAGTTGGATACAGTATGACACCACCTAAACAAATGGTATCACTATTATTATGCCGTTTCTGTATGTGTAACCTATTGTTCAAGCACTATCTAAATGTTCCTATCTATATATAGAGGCACTGGTTTCTTCTTACACCTTGAATTTCCTCCATCACCTACCACTTAGAGTCTATGTATCACTCAATGCCCAACTTAAACAGTCCTTTCTTCATGAGGCCTTTGCTGATGAACTACCATTCCATACTAGTACAATCTTTCTTTTTTGAAAACACATGATGCTTTGCACTTCACTTTAGCCACTTTTTACCCTTTATTTTTCAATTTTTGTTTCCTCTGTTCATAGACCTATCTCTTGCCACTATATGTTCAAATTCCTCAAAATATTCCTGCTGTAATGCCATTGCTCACCTGGACTATTTTTTATTTTATCACATTCTTTTCCCCCTTATTTAAAGTCATATTTAGTTCATTCTCAGATACAATATAAATTCCTAGAAAAAACAGTATCATATTTATATTTTTCTTGTTTTCAGTGCATAGCATATAGCCTTATTCAAGTTGCTTAATAAACATTTGTTAAATAAGTTTAATCTGAACACTTATAAATTGAAACTGAGTCCAAGAGAGCTAAGAAAAAAGTCAAAAGTATATCTTAGTTTCATGTGTCGTTTCATTCCATGACAGAAAATCAGAAAACATTTAAAAATACATTTTCTTATATTTTTTCCCGAAGAGCCAAGATTTTTGTCTCCAAAACACTTTTGAGAAAAAAGAACAATCAGATATAACTTTCCCATAATGATGCATTATGGGAACATTTTACAAGCAAACTGCCACTCATCTCCTAATTTAAGTAGTGCTTCTCCTCCGCCAAGTCTCTAACATACCACATTTATCAGTCTAATCTTTGTGTATAAAGTGAAAGTGAAGTCGCTCAATCGTGTCCGACTCTTTGCGACCCCATGGATTACAGCCTACCAGGCTCCTCCATCCATGGGATTTTCCAGGCAAGAGTACTTCTCCGTTTTCTTCTTTGTGTATATGCTGTATTAAAATCACTGTTCAAAGTAAACTATATATACTGGTGACTTAATTACATAAATGGACTACCTACTGTACTTAACAGCATCCACAAGTATTTCTAGGTAACATGGGATAAGAATTTAAAGCCTCTTGCTGAGGTTTTTGTCTCAAATTGCTCATTCTATTTGTAGAAAAATGCACTGAATGCTATACCACCATAATATCCTTATTTATCTTATATCTTTGGTTACAGTTTTACTTGGAATAAGTAAATGTTTCATACACCTGAGGATAATGTCCCAGCTGGTTTCCTGACTAGTTGTAATGAAAATATTTTTCAAATTAAGGGTGCATTTCTCTTCATAATGTATATATTTTTAGAGGCTGTAATGTTCACTCAGACTCTCTGGCCACAAGACTCTGTAATGTTCAGAGTTGTTTTGTTATTGTTGTTTTACCGCTATCTGTGGGCCCAGGATTTAGAAGTACTGCCATATCACTTTTGTTTCTGGTTCTGCCTTGTTCCTGTAAATCAATTCCAATAGGTTGGCTTTTGCACTGTTTCTTGTGAGACATCCATCAATAAAAATTATTCCAGAATTGGAAAACAGGTAAAATCAATTACTGCATGTTCTTTTTGAGAAGTGTGGGGGTACATCTTTGTATATCAAAGACTCTCTATTGATAGACTCTTTTATAATTTTGTAGGTGTAGAGGCTATCTTATACAAAATTGGTATCAATTCAAATGATCCTTCTGTGAGAGTAATGCAAATGATTCAGGTCTATAATAATGTAAATAACTATTGTCCAGGAGAGATGCAATTGATTTTAGTCTGTCAAAAATGATAACTCCAAACATTACAATATATTGCTCTGTAGGATATCATCCAGTTTTACATCTATTAGAAAAATTTCAGCATTCTTGACAGATTATATAAACTGCATCCTTCAAAACATCTTTTGAACTCAATTTTGACATTTTACCTGTTACTTCATTAATGAATTAAAAAAAAATCTTTGACACGTTTATTTTATATTACACAAGAGCCATGTTTTTAGCCTTTAGAAAATTATAATTTAGTAATCACAAACCCCTGGGTTGGGGAAATACCCTGAAAAAGGAATGGCTACCCACTCCAGTATTCTGGCCTGGAGAATTCCATGGACAGAGGAACCTGGCAAGCTACCATCCATGGGGTCGCAGAGAGTTGATACGACTGAGTGACTTCACTTTCAATTCTTAAGTCACAGTTTTAATAATATAAAAATCATGATGTTAGTTAACATCAATTCTACTCTTACTATGTGACAGACATTCTGGTTTTGGTCTCTAACTCAGTTAATATTCAAAGCAACTCTACAAGGCTATCACTCCTATTATTAAACTGATTTTGAGATGACAGAAGTGATGCATAAGGAGTCTAGCTTATTAAAGGTTATATCTCTCTATTTGGAGTCTGAACATTTTAATTTCACTCTGTTTACTGCATTTATAACTATGTATTATAAATATATATATATAAATACATATATATAACTATGTATTATAAATATATATAAATATTATATAAATTATAAATGCATTATAAGTATGCATTTATAACTATGTATTGAAATGCATGCCTTCCTACCCAATATGCCATTTTTTGTTGGGAACGGAGATTCAGTCCTAACTCCTTTCCTTCTGAGACTCACTGCCAACTGCTGTCATATCCCACTGCTTCCAAAACATATTAAACATTGGATATGTTTAATATCCAGTCTGTGAGGTGACCCTCAAATCTTACAAAACATCTTAGTACAGTGATTTGCCAACTTTACTATTCATCAGAACGACCTGAAAGACTAGATAAAATACAAATTACTGAATCCTATCCCACAAATTTCTGATTCAGTATGTCTCCAGAGGAAGGGATTTGCAATTCTAAAAAGTTCCCTAGAAATGCTGACAAGGTCTGTCTAGAGCCCACACTTAGAAAACCTCTGTATTTGCATATGTTGCTAAATCCCCTGAAGGATGACTGCCAAATAATCTGGGTTAGACAATCATCTATTTCTTGACCATGATACTTGTATGGTTCACCTGCTCTTCCTGTATGGGTTTCACCTCCCCTCTACCTCCACCTCCTTTTGTTACTACATAAGCACTAGTTCTCATATGCAATATTGTTACAACAATATATAATAATCTGAAATGTATTGTGGGGATGACTTGAAACATAGCGACTGATTCTCCTAAAGGCTCCAGTGCACAGCCCTACTTGTCATGGCTGCCTTAATATGAATATAGGACAGTGAACATTTTGGTGGCGTGGTGAGGGTGTATGAAGTTCTCTGAGATACCAACTCTCCATTGTCATATGCCTGCAAATTACTACCCTTGAAACAGCTGCTAATTACATTGTTCCTACTGCCATTACTACTGTAATTGCTTCCGACCTGTCCCCTACTGCTTCCTAGCTCCAAGGCTGCTTTTTCATGGCCAGATAACTTTATGGGCATGGTGTCCTTTTTCCAAAGTTACCTCCTGGTCTGGCATTGATGATTCACGGGGTCAGTGCAATACTGGTTAAACAGTAATAAGAAATGAAGAGTAACAAATTTGATATTCAACTCTGGCGCTATTCCACCAGAGTTGAAGAAAACTAAATGGAAAAAAAAATTTTTTTTTTTTTTAAAGGAGCAAAAGAGACACCGATGTATAGAACAGTCTTATGGACTCTGTGGGAGAGGGAGAGGGTGGGAAGATTTGGGAGAATGGCATTGAAACATGTAAAATATCATGTATGAAATGAGTTGCCAGTCCAGGTTCGATGCACGATACTGGATGCTTGGGGCTGGTGCACTGGGACGACCCAGAGGGATGGAATGGGGAGGGAGGAGGGAGGAGGGTTCAGGATGGGGAACACATGTAAACCTGTGGCGGATTCATTTTGATATTTGGCAAATCTAATACAGTTATGTAAAGTTTAAAAATAAAATAAAAAAATAAATAAATAAAAATAAAAACTTCACTAAAAAAAAAAAAAAAAAAAAAGAAAATATTTGTAACAATAAAAATGAAAAGAGAAAAAAAAAAAAAATAAAGGAAACTCAAAAGTGAAAAAAACATTGATTATTTATTGACAAATCAAATCTTTTTTTTTTGACAGTTCAGCAAGTCTGTCTGTAATCAAACTATAACAGGTTGCCAGGCCACATGAAGCCTATGTCAATAATGCATGTTATTGACAGCAGCCTGGCTTGCAAATATCCTTTTAAAACAGCTTTCTTCCATATCATTTTCTTATTAGAAGATTTTCCAATATCTACTCAGTCTATTACCATATCATAAGATCAAAGTATGTGATGCTGTAAGTGTTGATACCATTTAGATAGAAACTGGTTTGAAAGGTTGGACAGATTCTTACTGAAATATAATTTTCTTTTTAGATTTTGTGAGCTAGAGAACCAAGCTTAATGGTCATCAGAAGTAGCTCTCTACTTGTTTCTGATGGCTAGCAAGAAGGATTAGCAAGAGACTTTGGTCAGGAATAGACCAAAGGGAAAGAAGCAGTTACTTTTAAAATCATACTTCTAATTCATAAATAGGATGTTTTAACTTTTATAAATAGGATGTCAATTCTGACTTGTGTCATGGCAAAGAAAAAAGAAAAAGCATATCCGGGGGCCCCAGTTTCCTCTGACTTCTTTCATGATATTCCCTCAAAATGAATCATCCAAAAATCTAAAGTGAGTTGCACCTATCAAAATGATGTCACACTCTTTATTTCTATTTAAAAACTACCTTAGAACCACCATACAGACCAGTACTTCCACTCTTGTGCATATGCCCAGAGAAAACCATAATTTGAAAAGACACATGTATCCCAATGTTCACTGCAGTACTATTTACAATAGGCAAGACATGGAAGCAGCCTAAATGTCCATCAACAGAGGAATGGATAAAGAAGATGTGGTACATATATATGACAGAATATCATACAGCCACATAAAATAATGAAATAATGCCATTTGCAGCAACATGGGTAGACACGGAGATTATCATACTAAGTGAAAAGTCAGACAGAGAAAGTCAAATATTATACAATATCATTGATATATGGAATCTAATTCTAAAAAGTGATATAAATGAACTTATTTAGGAAAATGTAACAAACTTACAGAGTTAAAACAAACTTAGGGTTACCAAAAGGGAAATGTGGGTGGTAGGGACAAGTTAGGAGCATGGGATTAACACACATAAACTGCCCTATATAAAATAGATAACTAAGAAAGAAGTACTGTACAGGACAGGAAATACTCAACATTCTGTAATAACCAATATGGGAAAAGAATCTGAAAAAGAATATCTATATTATGTATGAATTTGTACACCTGAAACAAACACAACATTGTAAATCAACTCTATACTCCAACATTTTTTAAAATCCCCCAAAATAAATAAAAGCTACCTAACTTGTAATTCACTACCTATATTAAAATATAGATAAATATTTTTTAACCCATAAACTGTCTTATGTTAATTACTGGTTTTATTGGCACCACGGACAAGCATCATTCTTTATGCTAAAGATTGCTTTAGCTATTTGGGGTTTTTGGTGGTTTCATGCAAATTTCAGGATTTCTTTTTTCTATTTCTGTAAAAAATGTCCTTGGAATTTTGATAGAGACCACATTTGAATCTGTAGATTTTTTTGCATAGAACGAACAGTTTTAACAGTATTAATTCTTCTAATCTGTGAAAACAGGATACAACATATTTATTTGTGTCTTCTTTGATTACATTCATCAATGTTTTGTAGTTTTCAGTTTATAGATCTTTCACCTCCTTGATTTAATTTATTCTAAGTATTTTATCCTTTTTGTTGCTATTGGAAATGAGATTATTTTCTTCATGTTTTTTTCCAAATAGTTCACTGCTAGTTCACCTTCACTTTTCACTTTCATGCACTGGAGAAGGAAGTGGCAACCCACTCCAGTACTCTTGCCTGGAGAATCCCAGGGACGGGGGAGCCTGGTGGACGGTGGGCTGCCGTCTATGGGGTTGCACAGAGTCGGACACGACTGAAGTGACTTAGCAGCAGCAGCAGCAGTGTATGGAAATGTGACTGATGTGAATCACATTGGCATCTCTGCACTGATGAATATATATTAGGCACAACTGTAACTTTAAAATGATTATAAATTGAATAACTTAAATGAGCTTTTAAAATAACCCCCATGTCTTTCCCTCTCAAAATATGAGAAAGTAGAGATGAATTTTGCAAGATTTAAGACTTAGGGCTCTTGATATATAATATAATCAAAATATTCACTTCACTATAGGGGAACTAAATAAGAGTAGGGAAATGACTTGTTTAAGATGACTGAGCACTCAAAGCAGAACAGATGGCAGAACTGGAAATAATGGTCTATGTCATACTCTGTTGTTTCAAGTTACTTATTTCCTTAAAACAGGTAAACTCGATCCTATTGACATTCTGGGCTGCACAATTGTTGTAGAGGTGCTGTTCTCTGCATTGCAGGATGCTGAGTGCTGTCCTTAGCCTCTACTCACTAGGTTCAGTAGCATCCCTTACCCAGTTGTGACAATCAAAAATGTCTGCAGACTGTCAAATAGCCCCTGGGGATGGTAGAGCAAATTCTGCCCCAACTTACAACAACTTTCTTAAAATTAATGAAGTTGAAGTTCTAGAGAAAACCTTAAGAGAGTCACAGAAGTCAAGGAAGTTAAAATATACATATATGGAATCTGATTTCCAGTCCTTTGCATTTTCTTTGACCTTCAGTATATATATGCTCCTTGAATGCAGAATTATACTTGATTGAGTTTTGTTCCTTTATAGCTCTTGCGTACTGAAGAGACACACAATAAATAAGCTGGTATGAAATGACATTATTTCAAAATCGTCAGCAGGAAAAATGTATTGGATATTTGATTCTGTGTGCCCTACTGCATTCCAAAAAGGCATAAAAATTGCCAAAAGATTACATTTAAAAGTCATAAGGCAACTTCTTATATAAGTTTTGCAAATGAGAAATTAACAGAGAACTGAAGTGGGACTTGTTTCTCTCTCATGTACCATTTGAACTGCCCTCAATTTTCGTTTGCATCCCACACATCAGACTACATGCATCTATGGAGCCCCCAAAACTTCTAACAGCAATTTAAAGATTCAGACTGTGACTGGTGTGAACAGAAGTCTGGCACAGCAAAAACAGCTGCAAATCCGCACTGCATACAAATCCATTTTTAGCTAAAGGTTTTATTTCCAATTCCAGAAGAGAAACTGAAACCTTGATTTTCCTCACATGAAGCAGAAAATATAGCCTTAAGTCAACTTTATTATTTCATCTTCTAACCTTATATCTTTATATCATGAATATACCTACAGTGTGCAACTATAAGTATTTTGAGTAAATAACATAGTTATTTCAAATTGAAGAGTTTTGATAACTATAAAATAGAAAACTAAGTAGTTAAATACCTAGTACTTTTTATACAGCAGATGATCAGTAAAGTACTAACTGATTATTTGAATGCTTAATAATTTAACAAGAATTATTAAGCCAAAGTAAATTATAAATGTGTATCTTACCACCAAAATTAAAATGACCCCTAAACATTTCTTTTGCATGATGTATGACATGAACCTGCTGCATGATCATTAATAAAGAAAAACAAATAAAGACCAGTCTCTATAAAATGGGAGAAGTATAAAAACTATTTTACTGATTGATAATTTGGAACACAAAATTGCACAGGTTACATGTATGAAAAGAATAAGAAGTGGTCAAATATTGATATTGCTTCCGTGTCTAAAAAATAAGCTTCACAACACTGTATGCACTCTAATTCCTTGCCTAAAATGGTGGGGTTTCGTTGGAGAGGATGACTGAAACTCAAAGTTTTGGTAAATGTTTCTTTTGTCACTTAACATGGCTCCAGCTAAAAGCAACAATGATGGAACTAAAACAATTTTCCTAACCACACTGCACAATGAAAATATTTGTAAAACCACATATACTCCTAGGATTCACTGTTTCTTATAACTGATGGTAGCTTTCAAATCTAACAGCAAAGCAGTTATTTAACATGAGCAGGGCCTGATGATTCTGAAGCAAAGCTATGCGTGATGCAATTCAACCTTAATTGCATCATTTAGCTTCCTGCTGAGCTAATATACTAGGCCAATAGTTCTTAGACGGCTAAACCATCTACTTTCTTCTCAAGTCCAACCTATATTCTTTTGTAGAGAAAAGTCAGTACGTAAGAAAAGGAAAATAACAGTAAAAGGCTTATGCTGTTACATTAGGGATGGAGAGAAAAGTGAGACTACTTTTTCCATGAATTAATTTCAATGCATAAGTGAGTTGCTTATGCAATGTTAATACATAAAATGTGGTTTACTCTTAAAAGTGAAAGTGAAAGTGAAGTCGCTCAGTTGTGTCCGACTCTTAGCCACCCCATGGACGACAGCCCACCAGGCCTTCCGTCCATGGGATTTTCCAGGCAAAAGTACTGGAGTGGGGTGCCATTGCCTTCTCCGTTAACAGCGGCTAGGCATATTATATTTACTTGGAGCTGGTATACTTGGTGACAGCCTTAGTGCCCTTGGACACGGGGTGCTTGGCCAGCTCCCCAGGTAGCAGCAAGCGCACGGCGGTCTGGATCTCCCTGGATGTGATAGTCGAGCGCTTGTTGTAATGCACCAGGCGTGATGCCTCGCCAGCTATGCGCTCGAAAATGTCGTTGATGAAGGAGTTCATGATTCCCATGGCCTTGGACGAGATGCCGGTGTCCGGATGGACTTGCTTTAGCACCTTCTACATGTACATTGAGTAGCTCTCCTTGCGGCTGCACTTGCACTTCTTGCCGTCCTTCTTCTGGGCCTTGGTCACAGCTTTTTTAGAGCCCTTTTTAGGGGCAGGAGCAGACTTAGCCAGTTCAGGCATGTCTATAATGACAACACCCAACAACACAGAAAGATCTTGAAAACCCTTAAAAACCCTCTGTCAAACATTCTACTCCTCCTCTGCTGCTGCTGCTAAGTCGCTTCAGTTGTGTCCGACTCTGTGCAACCCCATAGATGGCAGCCCACCAGGCACCCCCATATCTGGGATTCTCCAGGCAAGAACACTGGAGTGGGTTGCCATTTCCTTCTCCAGTGCATGAAAGTGAAAAGTGAAAGTGAAGTCGCTTAGTCGTGTCTGACTCTTAGCGATCCCATGGACTGCAGCCCACCAGGCTCCTCCATCCATGGGATTTTCCAGGCAAGAGTACTGGAGTGGAGTGCCATTGCCTTCTCTACAATTCAGCTAAAATGCCCACAGCTCAAAGGAGGAGACTTCCTTAATCTGCTCTCTGGAACAGATAGTACAAATGACTAAGGGTTTTCTTTTCCTCAGAACTTTCTATATCTGCATGGACCTTTCTTACAGCATGGAGTACAGGTTTATTATATTGTAGCTATTTGTCTTTAGAGCTTATCCCCACCACTAGCTTGTATGCTCTTTAGATACATCAGTGACTATCATTATATCCTCCAGACTGTTGAACACAAAAATAATTCAGTAAATTACAGTTTAATATATTTTTCTTCCACCTAGCCCATAGGCAATGAATCTCCTAGAAGTCTAGAGAGATGATGACCTCAAGCAATAATGTTCTTTGACTCATTCACGGAAATGATGGTTATTATAACTGTCCAATATTCCAATCGAGGCAGACCTTTCTCAGGAGGAATACTACCAGGGGGGAATTCTAAGAACCAAAATACTAATACTATGATACATAGGTATCTATCTGTATTAGTTTCCTAGGGCTGCTGTAACAAAATAACCTTGACTTGGTGGCTTAAACAACAGTAGCTTATTTGGTCAGTTATGGAGGCTAGAAGTTCAAGACCAAGGGAATGACAGGCTTGGTTTCTTCTGAGGCCTCTCCCTTTGATCTGCTGATGGCCACCTTCTTGCTGTGGCCTCACTTAGTCCCTCCTCAGTTTGTGTTTTCCCAACATCTTCTCATAAGGACACCAGTCATTTGACCCCATTTTAATCTAATTACCTTTTTAAAAGTCTAATCTCTTAATACAGTCACTCTCTAGAGTACTAGAGGCGTGGATTTCAACATATGAATTTGAGGGTAGCAGGGGGCACAATTCAGTCAAGATAGTGCCTATCTGAATTTCTAAATTACTAAGTATACCATTGTTACCTTCTTCATATTTCCCATGTGAAACTCCATAAATTAATACAGATGCATACACTGTATGTTCTATGTATACTTACTATGCTGCTTTGCATTATATAAATAGGTAAAGGAATGCTAATTTTTAAGAAACAGCATCTTCCAAGGAATGATAATAATTCTAGTTCTCAAAAGTTTTTCCTAATAGGAGAGTCTAAAAGCATTTCATAAACACTATTATCTAAATAACTTTTAAAATTCATAAATTAGGCTTTTTTTATTTTTATATATTAATATTGAATATGTCCAGATTTGAAATATAAATCACAGACTATGAATTCACACCCATATTTCCTGATTTCTTATTTCATTCTTATTGCTGTTGCTGCTGCTAAGTTGCTTCAGTCGTGTCCAACTCTGTGCAACCCCATAGAGGGCAGCCCACCAGGCTCCCCCGTCCCTGGGATTCTCCAGGCAAGAACACTGGAGTGGGTTGCCATTTCCTTCTCCAATGCAGGAAAGTGAAAAGTGAAAGGGAAGTCACTCAGTTGTGTCCGACTCTTTGCAACCCCATGGACTGCAGCCCACCAGGCTCCTCTGTCCATGGGATTTTCCAGGCAAGAGTGCTGGAGTGGGTTGCCATTGCCTTCTCCATCATTCTTATTAATTCTGTATAAAAATACTCCTTTCCAGAAAGGAATATACATGGCCCCAGACATAAGTGTGTGTTTACAACTTAGGTTTTTGATTCTGTGTCTGAGACATCAATTTTTAAGCATGAGTGTGCTGGCTATCTTTGGCATTTGTTATACTCTGTGCTTAACATAGAGTAAAATCATAGAGTTGGATCTCTATGCAAGGAGATCCAACCAGTCCATCCTAAAGGCAATCAGTCCTGAATGTTCATTGGAAAGACTGATGTTGAAGCTGACACTACAATACTTTGGCCACCTGAGGCGAAGAGCTGACATTTGAAAAGACCCTGATGCTGGGAAAGATTGAAGACAGGAGCAGAAGGGGATGACAGAGAGAGAATGAGATGGTTAGATGGCATCACTGACTCAATGGACATGGGTTTGAGTAAACTCCAGGAGTTGGTGATGGACAGGGAGTCCTGGTGTGCTGCAGTCTATGGGGTTGCAAAGAGTCGGACACGAACGACTGAGTGACTGAACTGAACTGAACTGAACTGATGCTTTAACATGTTGACAAATATGGAACAGCAAGAGGATGGCTGTATTTTTCTCAGGAGCAATTATTTTAAAAATAAGAAGAAAAATCAATGTGAGACAACAAACTTGTCCAAGCAGCACTAAAGCAATAAAAATAACTAGTTATTTATTTAAAAGCTGCTCCAGCTAAGTACATGCTTTCTCATGTTGAAAGTGAAAGTTGCTTAGCCATCTCCAACTCTTTGCAAACCCAGGGACTATCCAGTCCATGGAATTCTCCAGCCAGAATTCTGGAGTGGGTAGCCTTTCACTTCTCCAGGGATTGAACCCTGGTCTCTCGCATTGTGGGCAAATTATTTACCAGCTGAGCCAGAAGGGAAGCCCAAGGATACTGGAGTGCGTAGCCTATGACTTCTCCAGGAGATCTTCCCAACCCAGGAATCAAACCCAGGTCTCCTTCATTGCAGGTGGATTCTTTACCAACTGAACTATCAGGGAAGCCCAAGCTGTCACCTTGGGAGCTACCAAAACTTCACTCTGAGTACTAAGCAAAAGCAAAAATAGAAACAGCTCAAACTCTAAATATAGGGCTTATATATAAAATATATAAACCAAATCAGAAAAGCAGGACAAAGAAACTTCCTATTACATAAATCACATTTGTTTACTTTTTTTGTCAGATAACATGATTATAATCTTCAGAAAGAATGATAATGAGCAATGTGTGTTTACGTGACTATATTTTCAACATGAAAGAGATTATGAAAGAATTGCTTATTATCTACAAAAAAAGAATGTATATGTATAGAAATGACATTTGTTAACATCAGAAAATATATATGATTAAATTTACAAAGGAGCACTATAGACAGTTTCCACCTTAAGTTAAATATAACACATTATTAGAAATCAAGATATTAATGACCTTATCTTTTATAAGGTCCAGTGAATATTTGCTGATTTTGAAGATGCCAAAAATATTTTACGCTATCAGAGTCAAGTTGACTTGCAAATTGAGTTCAGAATTCATTTGCCTTGGTATTTATATTAATAATGATAGATCACTAATAAAGAATCCACAATCATATAAATAATCGCTATCTTGAACTTTTTTAGCACAAATACTTTTGTGCTAAAACTTTTTTAGCACAAATAAATTCCCATTTATTAGGGATTTACTATTTTCTAGGTACTATGTTAAATACTTAAACATCACTGTACCTAATAAAAAAATCCTTTGAAGAAATCTTTCACTCCTTATAAGAAAAAATGAGAGTTAGAGAACTTAATTTTCTCAATGTCACATGTAAAAACTAGCTGCTTCATGATATTAACCCAAGTTTGCCTGACTTCCATTCATCTCCCCAAAACACACACACAGATACACCCCTCAGTGAACACACGCACAAAAGAACTGTGGCAAGAATTAAATTGAATTCTTTTAGGTAATAACAAGAATTGAAGCAACATATTTTATGAGAGGACCAGGCCACCCAACCAAATATTGTTCCAGAGTCCAGGGTCCACATCACGTTCCATGGGATGTCTTCCTTTTCTGAATTTTGATAGTTTATTTTTATGATCTAAACCACTTATTTTAGCACTGAATCACATATTTCCTTGTTACTTTGATGTTTTAGATGTATCTATATTGTGTTCCTACCTTTATTTCAAATCTAAATTTTAGATTGCTTTGGGATTATAAGCAATGTGGTATTTAGCATTCTTATAACACTATATCCATGCCATCTGTCCATAAGATTCATAAAAGAAAACTGTATATAACTTGTTCCTTAACATGTTGCTGTTTGCTTGAGTTCTTCATCTATAGTGCAGATAGTACCTACAAGGAAAGACCAGTTTTGATTCCCCAGAATAAGTTATCTTGCTACCTGGAACAGAAAGAGGAATCTATTGTTGAATTAGATTCTTTCTTTAAAAAAATCCTCTGCTCCAAAACAATGTCAGGTACTTCCAAGTCTAGTTGGGGTTTTCATCCCCCGCCCCCAGGTCACCCAGAAAGCAAAACATTCCTGAAACTATGAGATAATTAAAATATTTTCTTCTTCTTTCTTCCCCCATTTCACACTATAACCACAGGCAGTTTGGCAAATTTATTTAATAGCAAAGCAGTATTTCCCAAAGAAGACAGTTAAGTAGGTGAATAGCAGAGTATTCTTAGATGTAGAATTATGAGCTTGTGAAACATTCTGAGATTCTTACAACCTCCTTTATTTATGATAGCTTTTACATTCTCTATACCCTTCATTCTCACCCTGCTGCTGCTGCTGCTTATGACTTAAAGAACATAGTATTGCAGAACTTGACATATTTCTGTCTGCTTTTTCCAATGACAGTTGAGAAAACCATTCTGATATGACTGTAATTCACTTAGTTGACTATCTAACATGTCACTTACATTTTAATCATAACACATTTCTTACCTTAAACTTTAATACAGTTGAGGAACTTAAGTATTTTGCATATGGAAGCTCTTAGAACAGGTGGCACAGTCATGGTTGATTGTCCTCCCAAATGACAATAAAGTACCCTTCGGTATTTTGATGAAGCTGACTTAGCTACCTGCTGCTGACGACTCACTATCTTAATTTCACTTGGAGTCATCAAGTTCACATCTTTAGGAACACGAAGAAAATGAGAAACTTCCAGTTTTCTCTGTCACTCTCTAATATTTGATGGAATCTGGCAGAGACAACATGAATGATGAAATGTATAAAAGAAAAATGCTGACCTCACAGAATGCAATACAAAGGCATTTTAGGGTCTGATAATATGATGCAAGAAGTGTTATAATAATTCAATAGAGAAAGAATAGTCTTTTCAATAACTTGTGCTAAAGCAGGTGAATATCTCCATGTAAGAAATGAACCTAGATCCTGACCTTACAGCCTTCACAAAAATTAACTTAAAGTAGTTCATTGGAAGGACTTATGCTGAAGCAGAACCTCCAGTACTTTGGCCACTTGATGCGAAGAACTGACTCATTAGAAAAGACCCTGATGCGGGAAGAGATTGAGGACGGGAAGAGATTGAGGACAGGAAGAGAAGGTAATTAAGAGGATGAGATGGGTGGATGGCATCACTGACAGTGGACGTGAGCTTGAGCAAGCTCTGGGAGCTGGTGATGGATAGGGAAGCCTGGCCTGCTGCCGTCCATGGGGGTCACAGAGTCGGACACAACTGAGTAACTGAACTGATGGAGATCAAAGGCCTAAATGTAAAATCCAAAATGATAAAACTCCTAGATGATAACAAAGGAGATAATAAGGTAATCTTCAATTTTGAGATGACTTTTTAGATACAACACCCAGATTAAGTTTCATGACAGAAAAACAATGTATTATCATTGATATATCAATTGTAACAAGTATACCACAATAATGGAAGACATTTATAGGGGAAACTTGGGGCACCAGGACGGTAGGAAAACTGAGATAGGGAATATGGGAACTCTATGTAATTTCAGATAGTTTTTTAAAATCTAAAATTGCTCTAAAAATAAAGTGTACTTATTAAAAAAAAACAACAAAATTCAAAACACTGACAAGACCAAATGCTGGTGAGGATGTAAAGCAATAGGAACTTTTATTGTTAGTGGGAATGCAGAATGGTACAGCCACTTTGGAAGACAGTTTGGTGTTTTCTTACAAAACTAAATATACTCTTACTATATAATCCAGCAACTTCACTCCTTGGTATTTATCCAAATGAGCTGAAAACTTATGTCCACCCCAAAAATCTGCACACAGACATTTATAGCAGCTTTATTCATAACTGCTCAAACTTGGAAGCAACCAAGATGTCATTCAGTAGATGAATGGATAAATAAACAGTGGCATAGCCACACATGGAATATATAATACCCAGTGTCAAAGAGAAGTAAGCCATCAAATCATGAAAAGACATGGAGAAACCTTAAATCTATATTACTAAGTGAAAGAAGTCAATGCGAAAAGGCTACAATTACATGATTCCAACTTAATTCCAACTATACAATTCCAACTGGAAAATACAAAACTATGGACACAGGAATTCTTGGGCCCCAAAATCACTGCAGATGGCGACAGCAGCCATGAAATTAAAAGATACTTGCTCCTTGGAAGAAAAGCTATGACCAACCTAGACAGCATATTAAAAAGCAGAGACATTACTTTGCCGACAAAGGTCCATCTAGTCAAAGCTATGGTTTTTCCAGTGGTCATGTACGGATGTGAGAGTCGGACTATAAAGAAAGCTGAGTGCTGAAGAACTGATGCTTTTGAAATGCAGTGTTGGAGAAGACTCTTGAGAGCCCCTTGGACTGCAAGGATATCAAACCAGTCCATCCTAAAGGAAATCAGTCCTGAATATTTATTGGAAGGACTGATGCTGAAGCAGAACCTCCAATACTCTGGACACCTGATGCAAAGAAGTGATTTACTGGAAAAGACCCTAATTCTGGGAAAGACTGAGGGCAGGAAGAGAAGGGGACAACAGAGAATGAGATGGTTGGATGGCATCACTGACTCGATGGACATGAGTTTGAGCAAGCTCCAGGAGTTGGTGATGGACAGGGAATCCTGGCGTGCTGTAGTCCATGGGGCTGCAAAGAGTCAGACATGACTGAGTGGCTGAACTGAACTGAACTGAACCAAACTGATGGAGACAGTAAAATGGTAAGTGGCTGTCTGGAGGTGGTGCTGTGAAGGATAAATGAGGAGAGCTCAGAAGAGTTTTACAGTAATTGAAATTCTCTTTATGACACCATAATAACTGATACATGTCATTATGGAAGTGCTGATTGCTCAGTCTTGTCAGAGTCTATCAGACCCCATGGACTGTAGCCCCACCAGGCTCCTCTATGGATGGAATTCTCCAGGCAAGAATACTGGGGTGGGTTGCCATTCCCTTCTCCAGGGGATCTTCCCAACCCAGGGATTGAACCAAGATTTCCTGCATTGCAAGCAGATTCTTTACCAACTGAGCCACCAGGGAAGCCCATTTTTCAAACCACAGAAAGTACAATACCAAGAGTAAACTCTAATGCAAACTAAGGGCTTTAAGTAACTATAATAATTTGTGTCAAAGTAGATTTGATTGTAACAAATGTACCTCTCTGGTGGGGAATACTCAAAATGGGGGAGGCTTTGCATGGATTAGGGCAGAGACTATAAGGAAAATCTCAGTACCTTCTCAAATTTTCTGTGGACCTTAAAATCTTCTATAAAAAGAAAATCTTAAAAAACAAAACAACAAATAATCAAAAAACACACAGGCTCTAGAGTTAGAAACTTTGAAATTCAACACCATCTTCACTACTTTCTAGAAAACTGAACTCAAGTATTACTTAACCTCTCTAAGACTACCAATGTGTATGTAAAATAAGGGAACACTGACAGTCTGACTTAGAATAATATTGATATTTAAATGATACTATGCATGCTGCTGCTGCTAAGTCGCTTTAGTCATGTCCAACTCAGCGACCCCATGGACTGCAGCCTACCAGGTTCCTCCATCTATGGGGTTTTCCAGGCAAGAGTACTGGAGTGGGTTGCCATTGCCTTCTCTAATGCATGCTACATATCTGGTACATTGTCTCTAACTCCTGTTTGCAAAATACTTAATGGATGTCCCAGAGGTGTTAAAAAATTACCATGACTCCAAACGAATGTAAAATCATTTCACCGAGTTCAATTGCTCTGCCTGTTACGCCTCTATCTTGTTGAATGTTAGACAGCCTTGAGTCCAATTGTACCAGCTACAAACAGGAATGGTCTTGATTCCTTTCTCTCAACTGGACTCCACATAGATCAGTGGTCATCAGATCTTTTCAACTGTATCATGTAATTAGCTTTACAGTTAACCCTCCTCTATTTACTTTTCTGTATTATTCATGTCATCTAATCTATTATATTATCCTTCAGATTGGCCTCTCAGACTTCAGTTTAACACTTATACTTATTATTCCTCCCTGCTGCTGCCTGAGTCGTTTTTTCAAAGGCAAATAATGTCCTAGAAATAATTCTCAAATTGGATGCACACTTGCTATACAGAAAAAGTTCTGGATGGCATTTTCCCCAGGAAAATGTATAGGGTCCTTCATGATCTGGTCTTATTACCTCTTTGGCCTCTGCTGCCAACATTACTAATTTACATTCAATATTCAGTCCTCCTACACTGCTTAGTTTTCTGTGCATTCCCTATTCTTCAATGCCATTTCCTCTTCCTATGGCACACTGCATCTTTTTTTTTCACTCCAATTTTTTTTCTTATCCTTTCCGATCCTAATTAATCTTCAGCAAATCATTTCCATTCTCACCCTACTCTGACAAATAACATACCTTCCTCTATATAACACTCCTGTAAAATATTATATGTCATTTTTCTATCTGTCTTGCAAATCAATATAAACATCTTGACATCAAGGATTATACTGAGCTCAAAATTATATCTTAACCAGTAGCAAGTCATTAGAATGTAAAATGTTTATGAATATTGACAAACAAGAGTGGAGAAATGAATGAATGGAGAGAAGGATGGAAGGTAAGAGGGTAGTAAGAAGCGATGAAAGGAAGAAGAAACAGAAGATTAATTATGGCTGATATTATTCTGGTAAGATCATTTACACAAAGAGAAAATAAAAGATTAGTGAGTCTCATAAGAAAATAAGAAATAGAGCTAAGTTTTAGTTTTCTGAATATGTATTTAAGTCTGGGAATTCCTTTTAAACCTACCCAGTCATTTTGAGTTTTCAATAACTGTTCTTTTCAATCTAATAAGCATTCCCTAAGCTACAATACCACTGTAATGGTTTATTTCATTGAATCTAAGACAGCATCTATATTAAAACTATACTACTTCACGTATAGGGCTTCCCTGGTGGCTCAGTGGTAAAGAACCCGCCTGCCAATGCAGGAAACGTGTGTTTGATCCCTGGTCTGGAAAGATCTCCTGGAGAAGGAAATGGCAAGTCACTCTAGTATTCTTGTCTGAAAAATTCCATGGACAGAGGAACCTAGAGGGCTGCAGTCCACAGGGTCACAAAGAGTCAGACATGACTTAGCAACTAAACAACAATAACAACTTTATATATCCCAGAGAAAGAAAAGGAAGTGTCAAATAAATTTTAACCAAATTATAAAATACATCTCCATTTAAAATGAGAAAAACATGCAGTGTAGAATCTATGCTATGCTAAGTCACTTCAGTCGTGTCCAACTCTGCGCGACCCCATAGACGGCAGCCCACCAGGCTCCCCCGTCCCTGGCATTCTCCAGGCAAGAACACTGGAGTGGGCTGCCATTTCCTTCTCCAATGCATGAAAGCGAAAAGTGAAAGTGAAGTCGCTCAGTCGTGTCCGACTCTTAGCGACCCTATGGATTGCAGCCTAACAGGATCCTCTGTCCATGGGACTTTCCAGGCAAGAGTACTGGAGTGGGGTGCCATTGCCTTCTCCGAAAGAAACTACAATACAGGGAGTTAAATTTTTTCTATGCTAAGCTTTTTTGCTAAAAAATACTTTAATAATTCTAAAAGTAATTTTGGAAGGCATGGGGGAGGACGGAAGAGCTGAATTATTATTGCAGGGTCTCTGATTAGTGCTTTTTGTCCAATCCAGTGAGGTAATTAAAGATTTATAAGAATATACATATAAATGAATCACTCTGCTGTACACCTGAAACTAACACAATATTGTACATCAACTATACTTGAAGAAAAAAAAATTGAATTAAAAAACCAAAAGATTTATAATAGAAATCAAGGTGATAGGTATAAAATGAACACAATTTTCATGGACCCATTCACTATGCATCCTAAAAGGAAGAGAAACATTAAGCTTGTAACCCAGCAGGTCTGTGAATATCATTAGAGAATCACAGGATAATCTTAATTTTGGCTCTAGAATTTTCAATCAATACTGCCAAGAGGGAAACATGACATTTTACATGATTCAGAATGTCTATAAAAATATTTGCAAGTTCAGGTATAACAAATTATTCTAAGCTACTGAGACAAGAGAAGACCTTCCCTGGTGGCTCAGATGGTAGAGAATCCGCCTGCAATGCAGGAGACCTGAGTTCAGTTCCTAGGTTGAGAAGATCCCCTGGAGAAGGGAATGGTAACCCACTCAAGGATTCTTGCCTGGAGACTTTCATGGAGAGACGAGCCCGGTAGGTTATAGTCCATGTGTGAATAAAGAGTCAGACATGACTGAGTGACTAACTTTTCACTTTAAGAAAACTTTCTACCATAGGTAAAATCAATTTTTAGGAGATCTATGCAAAAAGGAAAGCTGCAAAGCCAAGTCCTGGATGTGCGTCTATACAATAAAGTTCATACTAATATTGCAAATCCAACCAAGTTCCTAAAGATAAAAGTTTCTTCCCCATCCCTTATGTCTTCCTTTTCAAGGAATGACATAAGACATATAGGCCCCCAAATAATCAAATCTTTCACAAGTATTTTTCTTTAATATTGCAGCATTCTTTGAAATGCTTAATAAATTTTGACAGACATTATTTTAAAACAAATTAAAATAAAAATGATATTAATTCTAAGGTAGGACTCAAGGAATCAAGCATTAAACCAGATATAAAAGAACCAAATGGCTGAGCAAAAAATTCTCCCTCGTGGCCAGGAAGCAACATCAAGGTTAAAATTTACATAATAGCTCATCCACATAAAATCAAAGGTCAATTGGCTCAAAACTGAGTACAATTCTCATACAAATAATTGGCAGGCAAGTGTGCGCTAACATAGAAGAATTGCCAATGAGGAGGGATTTCATGCTTGGGAATTAAATTTTTGTTGAATCAGTCGACCAGCTTCATAAGTACGTACAATACCTCAAAGGGAATTTAACTGTTACAGCCAAAGCACAGTAATGAAAGTGCAAATTGACAAATCTGAACATTTTTAATTGTTTCCAACTGCACTTCCACATTTGATTTTTTAAACACAGTATCCTATTTTCATTTGCTAAAAAAGCCAACTATAACTATCATAGTTGTAAATGCAATACTCCCAAGCCTAAAAGTCTCCTGAAGATTTCAGCATTTATTGCATGATCACCATAATTTCATAAATACAGTAAAGAGTGTTTGTTTGCTAATAAAAATATTGACCTTTTTTGAACACTATTTCCCCCCATTAACACTAATCGTCCCCAAATACATTCAAACCCTAAAGAGGGCCACAAAAATTTGGAATAAATGGGACACCTTCCTACCCATTGGGTAGTCAGGGAATGTGGAGAAGAAAGGGCCTAGAGAAGAATTTTAGAATGAGATCCTTAATGGTCTGTGACATTCTGTCACAATTACTTATTGATTTCAGTTGAGGAGACTCACTATAGCCTTTATGAAAAAATTTTTAAAAAATTGTAAGTCTTTTATTTGGGGGAACTAAGGGAGCCTCTGAAAAATCATTGTAATCTTAATTCATGAGCATAAAATTATTTAGTTGATATATTTCTCCCAACATTGCATTTCCATTGTGTATCTGGATTTTTTATGATTATCTCCATCGGATAGACACTGTTGGGTTTGTTTTTGAAAGGCAGGCATTTGCAAAGCTGTCAAAGTCAATTATTTGAAGGCATGAAGGGTGAAAAAGGCTGTCAGCAGATATAAATGCTTTTATAAATTTGTGAATTTTCTGGAAAACAATAACAGGATTGTTGAATATTTAAAAGAAATGTGGGGTTTAGAAGTACTCTGTAACATGTTTTACTTAGTTCTGATTCTACACAACAAGGAAAAATTAATGGTAACACATAAAGATAATTCAAAGTGAATAAAGTATTTCTTTCAAATTTATATTTAGGCTTCCCTGGTGGCTCAGATGGTAAAGAAACTGTCTGCAAGGCAAGAGATCTGGGTTTGATTCTTGGGTTGGGAAAATCCCCTGGAGAAGGGAATGGCTACCCACTCCAGTATTCATTCTTGCCTTGAGAATTCCACAGACAGAGGAGCCTGGTGGGACACAGTCCATTGGGTCGCAAAAAATCGGACACAACTGAGTGACTGACATACACACATACAAATGCTATTATATGTTTGTAGAAGTTGAGTCACTGAAATGCTTCAAGTCATGTGTGAGAAAACATGTACTTTCTCTTGGGTAGGTGTTACAATTGACACACATATATTTTAATATAATAGTTTACAGGCAGTGAATTTGAAACCAGGGAGCAATCTAAATTTGTATTCACCATCTAGGGAAGTTTAACAGTATTTTTTCAGAGTATGGGGCTTCTAAATCATAATCACTTAGAGTGTTAATTAAAAATGTGACTTTCAATCAATAAATGGGCAGAAGACCTAAACAGACATTTCTCCAAAGAAGAGAAACACATAACCAATAGGCACATGAAAAGACATTCATTATCACCAATTATTAGAGAAATGCAAATCAAAACTACAATGAGGTATCACTTTACACTGGTCATCATAAAAAAATCTACAAATAATAAATGCTGGATAGAGTATGGAGGAGAGATCGCTTCTACATTGTTGGTAGAAATGTAAAGTGGTGCAACCACTATGGAAAATAATATGGTCATTTCTTAAAAACCAAAAACAGAGCTACCATCTGATCCTGGACATATATCTGAAGAAAACTCTAATAAAAAAAATTATTGCACCCAATGTTCATAGCAGCATTATTTACAATAGCTAAGACACAGAAGCAACCTAAGTGTACATCATGGCCGGATAAAGAAGGCGTACATAAACACACACACACACACACACAAACACACAGGAATATTACTTGGCCATAAATAGGAATGAAATACTGCCATTTACAGGCACATGGATGGACTTAGAAATCACCATGAGTGAAGCCAGATAGAGAAATACAAATATTATATGATATCACTTATGAAATATTACAAATGAACTTTTTTTCTAAAACAGCAACAGACTCACAGACATAGAAAACAAACTTATGGTTGCCAAAGGGAAAAGGAAACGAAGTATAGAATCAACAGACACATATAACATAAAGTAGATAAACAACAAGGATTTAATGTATAAAACAAGGAACTATATTCAATAATCTTATAATAATCTATAATGGAAAAGAATCAGAAGTATATGTGCATATATAAATAACTAAATCACTTTTCTGTATGCCTGAAATTAACAAAATATTGCAAATCAACTATATTTTAATTTAAAAAGAAAGAACATTAAAAAATGTAGTTTTCTGACCCTTACATTCCAGATTAAATCTCAAAATCATTTTTTTTTGTCTTTGTATTTCTTTTTTTTTATTTTATTTTATTTTTAAACTTTACACTATTGTATTGGTTTTGCCAAATATCTAAATGAATCTGCCACAGGTATACAAGTGAGGACTAGATATTCATGATTTCATTACTCTTGCATTTCATAATCTAACACTGAGATCTTTATTAAAAAGAAAGTCTGAGAGTGACTGCATTACAACAGTGTGTGCTCCATGAAAGGCTTTCTCCACATTTCACAAGGAAAAAAGGATCTGTTATTTCTATACTGAAGGACAGAAAATGAAATCAGAATTCTCAAATCTTGGGTTTAAGTTGTACTCAAATGTTTTTAGAAAAAAAGTACATATTTTTATATAGAATTGTGCTAAGTCAAATATTAAGTAATTCAGATTAGTCAATAATTATCTACATAGAATGAGAATGAGAAAAGCACCTATCCTTATATAGCTGTTCAGTTCTGAGTGGTTAGAAATAACTATAAGCCCACTATTACCTTGGGACTTAACCAGAGAATATACCTCCTACCTACATTTTTATGCATATTCTGAGGCTGTTCTCAGCCTTAAAACATCATTATAATCCCCAAACTATACAAACTCAAGCTAAAGGGAGGTGAAGCCTTCAGAACCACAGAGATTAAGATTGAAAGCAAGCTCAGGAGTCACTAGTCCAGTCACCTCATTTTACAAAGTTCAGCAAAAATGTTAACATAAGGGTGCAAAAAAGCCAGAAATTTTGATATTAAGTCCATTGCTTTTTACTGCTGTCCAGATCATACAACTTTCTTACAGTGCTGTCTTATAATTTCTTAAATAATAAAAGTTCTCTTTCAACACCTTTTAACTGCTTCTTTGGGCTACTATGAATATTCTTCTAGCATGAGTTCCAGATTGTTTATCCCATAAACTGACGATAGATACAGAGATGTTATGTGCATCAACACCTCACCAATGTTTATATCATTAAGCCACACAACCTTATCATTAAGATTTCAAAATTTTTTTCTTGGGATCCCACACCTATATAACTTCAATCAGCATATTCTACTTGAAAGATAAAATTAGATCTGGAACTTACTAAGGATTGTAATAGAAAGTTACAACTTGCATGTTTTATGCTTTCACATAATTAAACTCAAAGTATGATGTACAAGTCACTGAAACAGGAAAGATTTGAAAATTATCTTACACTGAAAAGAATACAGATAGTGTATTCTAAATTTTTTGAATAAAATATTATTAGCTAATTTGATTTTATAATAATATGAGAAACCAAAAATCTGGATCCTGAATCTATTGCCATTTTCAAAGAGAATGAATAACTGTCTTGAGGAAACAGAAAGCAAGCAGTCTGGGGCTTCTGAGGCTTAACTAGAGAAGTCCACTTTAATGAAATGAATGGTGGAGCTTGGCAAAAGTCTTCTCATATATTTAAGATTCGGGTCTACTTTACACAGCTCTAGAATTTAGAACTCTGAATGGAAGCACCAAGAATATAGACTTGCATTCATTATTTGGAAGAACTTTCTCACAATCAAAGTTGTTTGAAACCAGAACAGTCTGCCTCTTATGTTCTACTGAGGATTTAGGCATCTACTGTTTGTTGTTTTTCTGTGATTTGCCTAAGGTAACCTCCAAGGAAACGGCAGTCTTTGCAAGTGCAAACTCAAAGTGCAGTATATTCTGAACCACGATCATGTGACTTAGATTTGACAGTTCCACCACAGGTATACATGTGTTCCCCATCCTGAACCCTCTTCCCTCCTCCCTCACCATACCATCAATTCTAAGAACATTACATGAATTAATTTATTTAAGCCTCATGAGTACTTTATTATCATTTCCTACTTACAAATAAAGAAACTGAGAGATGGGGAGAGTTATGTTATATGCCCTGATTTGTATCATCAGCAAGGGATGGAGTCAAAACTTCAAGATGAGCCTGCCCTCTTAACAACTCTCCAAATGTCACACGTGTATAGGCAGTGATGGGCTTACCTGGATATTATATGATAGGAATAATGAAATGTTAGCATTTATAAAACAAACATTATCAAACATGAACAATAACAATACTCATATAAGCAAAATTACCATTCCCACCTTAAGAAATAGCAGACTTCTTCCTGTCTCTAAAAGGATGTAAACTATAAACAACCTCTGGTTAGAAAGACCTAAACATTACTTCCATTCTGTTATAAGCATAATTATCAACAGTTTTATAAGCTAGAGTTTCTTTAAAATTATGAAAATATGAGTATGTGTATATGTGGACAGATGTGTATATATACACATCTATAGTAGTAAATAACTATGTATTAAAGGACATATAATTTAAATAATTATATGTTTAATATTTTAAATACAATATTATAATTTTAAAATAAGAAGGGATCAGTCAGTAAAGGAATGGTTTGGTTAACATACATTGATCTGTATGGAATTCCAGTTTTAAAAGGCAGAAGTGAATAGATCACAAAAATAAAAAACCATGAGAAACTTTCAAGTTAGCATTAACAAGAGGAACTATTGATTGACTTTTTTAAATTAAAAAAAAAAATGAGAGAAGGCCTAAAATACATTCTTGACAGAGATACATCTAATCAATCTATTATGCATGTTTGATAAGCAATTGGGCTTCCAGGGGCTTCCCTGATGGCTCAGTCGGTAAAGAGTGTGCCTGCAATGCTGGAGACCCGGGTTCAATTCCTGAGTCAGGAAGATCCCCTGGAGAAGAAAATGGCAACCATTCCAGTTTTCTTGCCTGGACAACTCCATGGACAGAGGAGCCTGGTGGGCCACAGTACGTGGGGTCGCAAAGAGTCGGACACGACTGAGTGACTAACACCCACTGGGTTTCCCAGGTCACACTAGTAGAACAGAACCCGCCTGCCAATGCAGGAGACCTAAGACAGCTGGGTTCAGTCCCTGGGTCAGGAAGATACCCTGCAGGAGGTCATGGCAATCCACTCTAGTTTTCTTGCCTAGAAAATACCACGAGCAGAGGAGCCAGGAGGGCTATGGTCCATAGGGTCACAAAGAGTCGGACTTGACTGAAGCGACTTAGCATGCATGCATGCACTGGGTAAAAGAGATGGAACTGAGATAAGCACTGAATCATGGGATTGATTCAGATCAATAGTTAGGAAGTGAAGAACTATGCCATCTGAAAGGAGTATCAAGATGGAAATCTTGAAAAGAAGTCAGAGAAGTCAGTGAAGGAAACAGCAATCAAGTTTCCCCCATTAAATGAAGAGTAGAAATAGCAGCAGAATACTAAGAGATAAAAAAAGAAAATCTATGTAATAACATAAAATAAATAAAGGAACATTTAGACCTTTAGAAATGTGCTGAGTCTAAAGTAGTATGAGAGGAGAGGTTCAGAAGATGATAGTAGCATTGTTCTCTTGGCTTTGGGATAATATGAATAGAAATAAAAGTGATCCAGTGATTTGTACGGCTTCTAGAAAGTTGCAATTAAAATTTGTTTTCTGTGGCTTAAACCGTCTGCACTACGATTTAAATCCTCTTCACTATAGCAAGAAAAGAACTGCATAGAAACAAAAAACATGTGAATAAAGTGTCCTGATAAAATCACCTGGTAACTAGTACAATCCAGGGCCTCTACACTGCAAAGATAGCAGGTTTACAAATACCACCTTAAAAATCCAAACCCAAACTTGGATAGCCTTCACTGGTGAAACAGTTGGACTTCAGTCCCCTTTTAAGCTACTCTCTCCATAAGCCCAACACACAACCTGTGGCCCTACCCATGAAGAAGTGCCCCACATGCTCCTAGAAATAAAATCAGGATGCTGCTCCTGCTTGGCTCTGGCTGGTGCTGAAGCTGCTGTTTGTGACTATGCTCCAAGTAATTGCCAGTTGCTCTGCCAGAAATGCCACCTGACCTGCTGCTCATTACTGCATGCTCGTTCCTACAGCTTCCAGCAGTTAAGGGCTGGAAACATGCCCCAGACTGCTCTTCACAGCCTGCCCCTCTGCTGCCAGCCACTGCCCAGCCCTTCCCTCATTCTGGTGACATCATCATTCTACCCTCCAACACAACATTCTCTCTTTTCTGATCTCAACAGGCAACTCACCCAATCCTCTAAGTTCGACTTTCTTGGAGGGCCTGTCTGGGGAATGAGGTGGACAGAGTCACACAATTCTTCCAATTGTACTAAGGTCTGTGTTTCTCCTAGGTGCACAAAGGTCATCTATGGCAAGATGGTGGGTACAGGGTGGACTGAACCACTATTTTTTTGTTCCTTTGGTCAAGGTTGCTGAGTCCAGCTCCACAATGATTCTATCACCATAAAGTTTTTCTTTTTTTTATGAAAGTGAAAGTGTTAGTCACTCAGTTGTGTCTGACTCTTTGCGACCCCATAGACCTCTCCAGACTCCTCTGTGCATGGAATTCTCCAGGCAAGAACACTGGAGTGGGTTGCCATTCCCTTCTCCAGGGGATCTTCCCAACCCAGGGATCGAACCTGGGTTTCCTGCATTGAAGGCACATTCTTTACCACCTGAGCCACTAGGGAAGCCCTTTTTTAATTATTTTTTTTTATGAGCAATACAATTATTGCTGCCAACCACAAACTGCTGGTCCACGGTTTATTATATCTGAATACGTCTAAAATTCAACTTTGGAAAGTTTTCATTTATTTCCCCAAAGTTTTTTCTGATTTACTAATTTTGGATTAAATGAGAATATAAATTATTGATAAAATGAGGATATTATGTGCCATATAGCATAATACAATCAAGGGAGTGGAACCCATCTTGTTCACAAGTCCAGCTTGCACTCAAGGGAACAAGATTATACAAGGCATGTGCACTGGGGGTAGAGATTTTAGGGACTATCTGAAAACTCTTCCTACCATAGGTGAATTGGCATTCTAACTACACGTGCTAACCAAACATACAACTTCCAGTTTTTCTGGAAGTTGGGTGTACATTTTTATTTCCCTGCTGAAAATAAGACCCCTTCTGCCTCCACAGCTAAGCTGTGAACTGTATTACCCCCCCATGCCCCGTCAACTGAACACAGTCATTAGCCATTAGCTTTAAAGGTAAGGATGATCCTGAGTCAACTCAGGATTCACTCTCTAATCATTTGTGTCCACTCTAGGTTTTAGGGTACTTTGAATACCTACAAAATGACTTAATCCAATCCTACTCTTGAGAACTTGAGGCTATTCTGGCATCAAGGTCATATATTTTAAACATTTGGCATTTTTAATTTGACAGTGAACAGAAGGTAGAGGACTTTTCCATGACCTTACTCAAGTTATCAGAATCTATATGACATTTGGTGACTAAGTGCCAAATGGCATAAGGTTTATGGTTAGCAAAGAAATGTGCACAAGCTTTAAGAAGGATGTGTTTGAATATGTCAAATATAGATTTGATTTCATGTGCAATTCATCACAGGCCATCTTGAAGACTGTCTTGATGACACCCTTATAAAACACAAACAACTGGTCTACCTGCAACTGGATCTGATTCTAAAGTTCTCAGAGAACTGGGGCCATTTTAGAATTATGGAGAACTAATGCTCCTGATAAAAAATATAATTTGTTTTTACCAATATGCTACATCATGGGTGAAATAAAAATACTGTGAAATATAATACTCAGTGTCTCGCTGGGTACAAGGCAAATTGTATTTAAGCTCACATTAAAGGGACAGATGATAGTCATTAGAAACTGAACAAACAGTCTGGGTTGAAGGGAAGTGTTGAAGTGAGACAATAATCAGTTTATTTACATTTCTTTCATTTTCTGTCATGATAGGATCTCTAAATTGGATATAAAAAACAACTGTGTGTGATCAGCATCACCCTTATTTAAATAAAAGCAAAGACAGTTCCACCAATACCCAGGGGAAGGTGGAACACCCCACTAGTCCTGCCCATCAACAGCAGACATTCATTGAGAGACCTGTGAGTGTGAGGCTACATCAGATTTAATACCATACTGCTGCTGCTGCTGCTGCTGCTGCTAAGTCGCTTCAGTCGTGTCCGACTCTATGCGACCCCATAACTATCTTAAATCCAACTTCCATTTCTCTCTGTTTTAACCAGTGCTACGATCCTGGGTTTTCTTGTTCAAGCTCAAAACTTTGTATTTTCCTTGACACCTCAGGTCACCCCTGTTCACCATACCAACCTTGTTGATAGTTTTACTATAATACTCACCATACAAATCCCTCAATTTTCATTCTCCTTTAATGGTGGTATTTGTTTACCTTTAGTTTTCATACACAATCCTGTATGATTACATTAGCTTTCTCACACTGAACTAGATTCCCTGCCTAGTATCACTACTCTTTCCAAACTGTAACATATAAAACTGCTAGGCTAATACTCCCAAATACCTAATGGAAGCTAATGTTCTCTGCATATTGGAGTGCTATTTGTCAGATTTTCTTCTAATAACTTTATATGCATTTTATAACTTCAACCTTGCAACAATATACTTGAACTCTTTTTATCTCCATTTTGCAGGAAAAAAACCCTTAATAAAAGAAATACCAAGGAAATCTCCTAAGGCAGACTTAAGTATCTGATTCCAAAGCTACTTATAATCATCCCCTATTGCCTTCCTATGTAAATTAATAACCTGGACCAATGCCCAGTACTCAAGAAGCTAAGTATGAATGCTGTTTGAAGACTTTAATCTAGAACTCAAATCTGCTCTCTTTAATCCCTGAATATAATTGGATCACTCCCACTACTGACTTTTACTGTCATTTGGAACACCATCTTTCCCCATCTATTCAGATGTGATTTACTTTTAAAAACTGATCTCAAGTTCAGCCCTTTCAGTGAGGTCATTTCAGACCACCCAGGGTATTGTGATATATCCTCTCCTTTGAATTTCCTGAATATCTATTTCATTTTTGCACTTATAAAATGTCTTTTGGAGATATTCAACTTATTTGGTTGTACTTTATGACATCTGACTTACTGAAAGAACATAATGTATTTTGGGATACGGATTCTGCCTTATACTCTCTCTTGCCTTCACAGTGTATAGAATAATACCTTACATTAGGAAAGTGCTTTGCAGATAGTGGGTACCCCATTCAGTGAAAACTTAGTAAGAGGTTTCCATGAGCAAGCACCTACAATGGGAATGGTAAGGTACACAAAAGTAAATAACATGTTCCATGAAAGAAAGTCCTTGCTATGAAGTAATTTCTAGTGAAGTTTATGGAATAAACACAGTATTATTTGTTGTATATTTGCATGCATAATAACCACAGCAAGAGAGATACTGGCAGGTACCATAAGAGAGACTCAGGAAAGGCTCAGTCAAATCATGATATTTTGAGTGATATGCCATATCATGGGAACAGATAGAACAAATATGAGTAGGGAGGTACAGTTTATACACTTTATTGTTAGTGTTAGCTGCTCAGTCATGCCCAACTTCTTTGTGATCCTATGGACTGCAGCCCACCAGGCTCCTCTGTCCATGGGATTTTCCAGGCAAGGATACTGGAGTGGTTTGCCATGTCCTACTCCAGGGGATCTTTCTGACGAAGGGATTAAACCCAGGTTTCCTGCACTGCAGGAAGATTCTTTTCTGACTGAGCTACCAGGGATGAGGAAATAGACTTATCTGACAAAAAATACAATAGGAAATGAAATAGTGGAAATTAATAAAAAACAATAAATGGAAAAAAACAGGAAGCACCTGAATGACATGCTATGGATTTTGGATTTTGTTTGAACGGCTGCCTGGTTTTCAGCACCAGCTCATAATGAGCGTAGCACATTGTCACACAGAGTTGCTGTTAATGATTAAAGAAGATAGTGTTTGTCAAACACCCAGTGTGGGGCCTGCAAAATCACAGGTGTTCACCAAAGGATGCCTTGTCATTGTTCACTGTCAGAGTTTTGCTTGATACAGAAAAATCTGCCAAGATTGCATAGGATGGGGACAAAAGGAGTCAATGAGAGCAAACTGTCCATTGATGTGTCCCTGAAAGGAGAGCGAAGCTCTGAGGCCAGGAGCATTCAATAAACCTTTGTAGGAGCAGTTAGAAAAGTGTAAGTTAATTTGTCTTTCCTTGAATGCCATGGCTATTCATGATCTCTCAGAGAGATGTTAAAAGGAAAAAGAATCGAAATGATTAATAGAATTTCCTTTTTAACTCACTCTCTTCCCCACTCTCCCAAAGTGAAGAAGAAACTTAAGAAGGTGGGAAATGGATCCTTTTGGCAACACAGAATGCAACTGCCTTGCCCTTTCCAGAATCTTCGTCATTTCATTTCCGTCACTGGAATCATTTTACATCAGTTACTTCCGGCCAATCATCCTTACAATTTCTTGGCTCCTAGAAAGAAAGTAGGTGGAAACCAACCATCCTGAGCCATTTGGTCTCCCATTTCCAAGGCCAACACTTAAGCACTTGAAGACTGGTTGACTGCTTCCTCCTTCCTGGCCAAAAAAGCTTCCCATAGCAACAATCATCTCACTACTCACTCTCTTCCATATTGTACTTAATTTTTGTACTTAACTGTACTTAAAGTATTTTCTATGTAATTCTCTTGCTATATTCTCCTGCTATTAATATATTCCTGTGGTTTGTTAGCTAAATAATTTAAAAAATCAAAACTTTCTTAAAATGTCCCAATATTCTAAGAGGATCAAATATACAATTTGTGGAGTTCTTTTAAACTTTCAGTCAGTTCAGTCACTCAGTCATGTCCGACTCTTTGCAACCCCTTGAATCGCAGCACGCCAGGCCTCCCTGTCCATCACCAACTCCCGGAGTTCACCCAGACTCACGTCCATCGAGTCAGTGATGCCATCCAGCCATCTCATCCTCTGTCGTCCCCTTCTCCTCCTGCCCCCAATCCCTCCCAGCATCAGGGTCTTTTCCAATGAGTCAACTCTTCACATGAGGTGGCCAAAGTACTGGAGTTTCAGCTTCAACATCATTCCTTCCAAAGAAATCCCAGGGCTGATGTCCTTCAGAATGGACTGGTTGGATCTCCTTGCAGTCCAAGGGACTCTCAAGAGTCTTCTCCAACACCACAGTTCAAAAGCGTCAATTCTTCAGCACTCACCTTTCTTCACAGTCCAACTCTCACATCCATAGATGATCACTGGAAAAACCATAGCCTTGACTAGACGGACATTTGTTGGCAAAGTAATGTCTCTGCTTTTGAATATGCTATCTAGGTTGGTCATAACTTTTCTTCCAAGGGGTAAGGTCTTTTAATTTCATGGCAGCAATCACCATCTTCAGTGATTTTGGAGCCCAGAAAAATAAAGTCTGACACTGTTTCCACTGTTTCCCCATCTATTTCCCATGAGGTGATGGGACCAGATGCCATGATCTTCATTTTCTGAATGTTGAGCTTTAAGCCAACTTTTTCACTCTCCACTTTCACTTTCATCAAGAGGCTTTTTAGTTCCTCTTCACTTTCTGCCAGAAGGGTGAACTTTATTTTACTCAAAAGAGAGCAAAGAAGTAAGGCTATTAATCCCTAAGTTATTTTGCTGTTGAAGATGTTTGTTTACACTTAGTTCAAGGGTTCTTAAGAAAATATTTTCCTAAAATGTAGCTAAAAATAAGCAAAAATGTTGACTATTCCAGACTTCAACTGTACACCGGGGAGTCAAAAAAGAGAACTCCTGTCCCATGCAATATCATTTTATTATCAACTATATTTTACTGTGAAAGTATATTATTTTTAGATAAATATAAAGATAAAATGAAGACAGAGATAAGTTTAGCTAGAAGTAAATAATAATTGTTATTTATGATGTAATTATTATAAAACAGTTATAATTATCTCTATTATACAACAGAGAGAAAAATAAAAGTAGCAACTCTATCATTTGCTTTTCCTGTGTTCCAGATAAATGAACAAATACACAAAAATCAGAACATTAATAGTTATAGGTGAATTACATTGAAAATGGGTCATAGTTACATGAAATTTGGTCATGAGAAGCTATCTCTAACAATGGTGAAAAAGGGTAAGTTTAATAATCTCCTTGTGTCTGTTCTGCCATCATACCTTCAGCAGACTATGATGGAAGTTCTATTTCCTTAAATGTATCTGGCCTGCCTTACCCATGTTTCTGAGACAGAACTAATCAAGAGAATGTTGCTTTTGCACTTATATTTTCTTCTGAAGATTTCTGTCTCCTGAATTAGTTTCACTTTTTGGGAATAAATACAATGTTCTAGTTGGTACAACTTCTCTTCTATGAAAAGTGGTTGCTAACCCAATGACTTTTAGCTCTATAGATGAAAGAATAAATTGTTGAAACTTTTAAAACTCTTCAAGAGTCACTACTCAAACTTTGTTAATGTTAGTCTGATTTGTCAAACTTTATGATTCTTATATTGATTATATTGCATTCTAGCCCTCATGTCTACATTTTATCTGCTATGCCTACCATACAATTTCTCCATTTTTAAGGTCATTTCATTTTTCCAACTCCTAATAGAATTTAAACACTTGTTTATTGAAGAAATGATTATACTCTCATATGGATATGTATGGACACACACAAATTTGAAACACAAGTTGAATAAAAAGTCTCAGTACCAAAGACACTAGGCCCTTGTTCATTTGCATTTTCACGTTCCATTTTAATTTATTTGTATTTCCAAACAGTTAAATTTAAGATTATCTTTATACTCTTTTAACATGTCAATACCTGAATTTTAGAATCTTAGGTTTCTAGTGGATTTATATGATTGAAATATCTGTTGAACTTCTTGAACTTGGATTATGCTTGATAAATAACCAAATATACCTCCCTACATTTTCAGTTATACAACCTGTGTTCTCTCAAATGCCACACTAAACTCAGCTCTGAGGCATGTTTGATGAGGGAGCAGGGAAAATGGAGATATTCTGGACCTTAACTATGAAATTTGGTTTGAATCACTGCTCTTCATAAATGAGATATACAAGTATTCTGCACTTCAGCTTTCTAATATGTAAAATAACATGCTATTAAACACTTCTTTGAGTTGATGTAAGGATTAATGAGATTACTTGTGAAAAGATAACTGAGGGGCTTTCCTAGTTAGAGCTTCTTTCCCTTCGTTTCTCACTCTTAATTTTATTCAGATTTTAGAAACTTTCTCTGAAGTAATTGGTTGCTTGAGACATTCCTCAAAATAAATTTTAAAGCGGGGAGTTATTTATTTTTTTCTTTTCCAGCAGGAGTTTTTGTTTTGTTTTCATTTTTCTTGTGTCTGTCCACAGTGGACAGACATCTTCTGTGTGCCCACAGGCACACATTGTGAAGTAGCTATTGAAATAGAAACAGGAGAGGAGCGAGAGAATTTGTTTTAATCTGAATCCCCCAGCTTAAGCCAGAGAGAATGCCTCACAGCAGGGAGGCTCCCTCCAGGTCAGCTGAGCACTGTCAGGTAGAGGCCTGACGCCACAGCACCCTTCTGTTAAGCCACCAACTTTCTTTGTGTTGGTTACTCTTCAGTACCTTTCCTTGTTTGACACACTTTGTTATATTGTGTTTTCTTCTCCAAGTAAGATGTGCCATCTTTGTATCTTTTCTTCTGCTCTAAGACTATTCAGTAGGAAGTTGGTCTATCACATTGAGATTCAAGATTCATACAACATATCCCTCCTGTGCAAGGAAAGATTAAAGGAACCAATATGCAAGATTTATAAGGAACCCTTCTGAGGTACATCTTACAGACTCTGTGTGCATATCTGAAACTAAGGAGCATTTCCCCTCTATGTTTTAATGAAATTAATTTTTGTTTACTTTTGCTAAGTTTAACAAGTAATATAATAAGAGATGATATTTTAAAGAGAGGTTTATATAAAAGCTACTAAGAATTCTCCTTGCAGCAGTGTTAGATAATATATGACTGTGGATTTTTTTTCAGTTAAAACTAAAACTCAGCTAATTTTCCAGATAATATCCACATTCAACCAAGTAGGAATTTCTTCCTAAAACTAGGCCCTTTGAGATGAAGAAAATGGCCTGACATCCAAGAGCTATAGATAACAAGTTAGCAAGAAAGGAAAGATACTAGAGAGCCTGCAGTTTGCTCACAGTTAAAGGGTAAGTGAAGAAAATCAGCTTTTCTAAAATGAAATATGTATTATTTAAGAATCACAAATTTAAAATCAGTATTAACTTTGTAAAATCAGTATTGCTGCAGCTAAGTTGCTTCAGTCATGTCCAACTCAGTGTGACCCCATAGACGGCAGCCCACCAGGCTCCCCCGTCCCTGGGATTCTCCAGGCAAGAACACTGGAGTGGGTTGCCATTTCCTTCTCCAATGCATGAAAGTGAAAGTGAAGTCGCCCAGTCGTGTCCGACTCTTTGCGACCCCATGGACTGCAGCCTACTGGGCTCCTCCGTCCATGGGATTTTCCAGGCAAGAGTACTGGGGTGGGGTGCCCTTGCCTTCTCCAAAATTAGTATTAACTCTGTAAAATATGTATATTTACCTATAGATACATATATTTTATCACATAGAATGAGTTTGGATTCTAAAACTGCCACTCACAATTTATTCAACTTAAAACAAGTCACTTAACTTCTGGGCTTTAGTTTATCTAAAATAAGAGTACTAATATCTATTTTATAGGATTGTTGGGCAATTAAGAAAATGCTTCATTCTTAAGGGCCTAGTTCGGTGACTATGACAGAAAGCTTTTAATGAATATATAGTCATGGTCACCATCATCACTGTCAACATTACTTATATCCTGAGTTACTCACCAAGTACTGTACAGATTTTAATACACACAAACATGCATACACATACAGACAGAAGATAAGAAACAACCAGTGAAGGAAAAAGATCCCTACAGAAGAGGGAATGGAGAAGTACATTCTCAAGTGCTGTGGTGGTTTTAAAGTCTGTCTACTGATTTGTTGATGACCCAAGAGGTGAAGCTTAATTCCCATCCCCTTGAGTGTGGGCTGCATTTAGTGATTCACTTCTAAAAACAGGATACAGCAGGAGTAAAGGGAAGTCACTTCTAAGATTAGATCATGAAAACAGTATGGCTTCCATCTCGGGTTTTCTTTCTGTTGCTCTCTCTTTGATCCCTCTTTTTAGGGAAAGCCATATTGGGAGAAGCCCCAGGGAGGATCCTACAGAGTAAGGAACTAAAGTCTCCTGCTGGTAGTAACATAAGTGAGCCTGGAACTTCAAGCCCTGGCCAATAGCTTGAAAGCATCTCATTAGAGGTCTTGAGCAAGAACCACCTCATTCCTATATTCTTGACTCTCAGCAACTATGTGAAATATATACTTGTTCTAAGATGTAAATTTAAAAGTTATTATGGAGAAATAGACAATATACATCTTAAATAATGAAAGAAACTGATTCAAGGAAATGATGATAGAATCAGACCAGAAAACAGGTATTCAGGAGTTGTGTTTGACTCAGCCATTTCATCATGGAGCATAGCTTCCTGGCCCCTTACTCATGAATTACTCAACCCCACCTTCCTATTAAACTCTAATAATGTCTGTCATCTTCCTACCCATCTCTTGGATTATTCAACTGTACAAAGGCAAGTATCACTATTGGTAATATCTATATTTTAACTGGATTTTACATAAAACTTCTTAAATCACTTTAAAATATTTCTAAAATGTGACAATAGTTACATATTTTTGTGCTTGGTATTATTTTCTTTCCATGTAAGGACAGTTAAATCTAGAAACTTTTTGAACATTTAAAAAAGAATGTCATATGTGAAACGAATCGCCAGTCCAGGTTCAATGCATGATACAGGATGCTCGGGGCTGGTGCACTGGGATGACCCAGAGGGATGGTATGGGGAGGGAGGTGGGAGGGGTGTTCAGGATGGGGAACACCTGTACACCTGTGGCGAATTCATGTCGATGTATGGCAAAACCAATACAATATTGTAAAGTTTAGCGTCCAATTAAATAAATTTATATTTTAAAAAAATTAAAAAGAAGTATTTCTTGCATCTGAAACCATATATCAACTTCAGGAAAGGAAGATTTGGCAACTCTTTCTAAGTTGATCACTCTTCCAGTAATAAAACAAATGGCACATTTCCCAGACTGAAATAATTATTTTAATCTCAAGCAATTACTCTTTCCTTCTCTTATTCCGTCCCCCCCCCCCTCTTTGGACAGTTATTTGGGACAAAAAGTTTCTTAATTGAATAACAATCAAGAGATATCACTAATTAATATATCAGGAATCTATTGCTTCCCACAAGTGAGAAAGAACAAAAGTTACAGCTATATATATTTTGTCCACTTTAATTTCCAAAGAAATACATGAAGGCTATAACACTTTTTTGCTTTGTTACTGGAAAAGGAATGAGTAAAAGAAACACTTTAAAAGAATATTCACAATAATTGCATATATGGCTGGATGGCATCACTGACTTGATGGACGTGAGTCTGAGTGAACTCCGGGAGCTGGTGATGGACAGGGAGGCCTGGCGTGCTGTGATTCATGGGGTTACAAAGAGTCGGACACGACTGAGCGATTGAACTGAACTGAGCTGAACCTGCATTTAGAATATAATCCTGCAACTGGTTGCTAAGACCTACTGGAACATAATAGGAAACCTTTTAAATATTGTATGGAGAATTATCCATTTGTGATTTTTTTTTAATATTTTAAATTCTTTAATTTTGTCAATTTTTGTGAATTAAAATAACAGCTTAATATACAAGTTTAGGACAACTTTTCTCAGAAAGAAAACAATAAGTAATTTATCATGGCTCTCTAGATTCATATAAGTCCATTATAAAGGTTATGTTGTGATTTTTTTTGTTATGGTTTTCATCAAAATGGCTTATTATGAGAAACATATGAGAAAATTCAAATCCATTAGAGAATTTCAATTATGTAAAGCACTTCAACACTTTACGAAGAACACATATTTCACAGTCTAAGCTTGAATACTTAAAAATTGATTTCATAAAATTGCCAGAGTCTAGTAAGTTAGGATAAAGTCCCCTTCTTTCCTAATTTTTAAAACAATATCATTCCACATTTCTGGTAGTCCCTTTTCTCTTTTTCATATCTAAAATAGCCTTCTGGACTCTCTTTTCACTGTACTTCTCACCAAAAATGTGGTATTTGTTCCTACACATATTTTCAATTTGCAGGTAAAAAAGGGGGGAAATGTATTAAGAAAAGAGGTGAGGATTACAGTCTTCACTTTGACAGGATCTCTGGGACCTTGGCCATATTACTTCATTCGCCTTAGATTCATTTTCTTCAGCTACCAAATTAAGCTTTGTTCCAGTTCTTGTTCAGCTACAACATTTTATAACTGTTAAATCTGATATCCAAATCTTGCCACATCTCCTTAGTTGCAAATTTTCTGGTATTTCTCCTGTTCTGTACATTTTTCCATTTGCTGTTCCTTCAAATTCAAATTCCCTTAAACTAATGAGAAAGGTCTGCTTACATAGCCATTCCTTGATTCCCCTGGTAAGGATGCCAAGATTTCCACTACCCAGACTTGGAAATCCATAATTCTTGTCTTAACCTTCCCTTCTTCTTCAACATTAAATGAGTTGCAAAATTCACTTGAGATTTTCATCTCTATCTCTTTTCAGTCTAGTATCTTTCCATTTGCATCACACTATTTCTAATTTTTATTGCTACTCACCTAGACAACTAGTAAGGTTTCAACTTAATTTCGCTGCCTACAGAGTCCCCACCACCCAATGACAGACGAAATATCACTGGGAAGCAGGGATACTGTCAGTCTAACTTCTGAGCCCCATGGTATATGGGGCAATATTTTAGAATTAAAGATGGTATCAATTAGCCCAAACTTTTGAGCATCTCACAAACTGATTTAAATTATATTTATATTAAAAGTATCACAGAATGAATTAAAAGTCATCACAAAATGACACAAAGCAAATATTTTCTCAGCCCTGAGTCATGGCTCACTCCAATAAGAACTTGTTGAGCATATTTCATGCAGCAGACATTATGCTAGATATTAAGTACATAGAGATTACTATTTTCTACATTGGAGAATTCACTCTTGGTACAAAGCAGACAGAACTGTAAACAAAAATAAATCACAATATAAAGAGAACAAAAGCCCATATTGGAGAAGAAAAACACTTTATGCCTGGCATTTAGCTTTTCCCCCATTCAACTACCAAGGAAGAACATTTTTAATGCAAACAAAGTAGCTACCCTGTATTTATCCTGTTACTTTGCTACAAGAATTTAATGAAACATATTAATTCTAAAATACTCAAGAAGAACACAGTAACACTGGAATGCAACCACAGATACTGTGATATTATAACTTTGAAAGCTGAAATGGAGTTTTATTTTTAAATAAATTATAGTCTTTAAAAATAATTCAATAATAGAAAAATATTTATTGAAATTATGATCATTAAATCAAACTATATGTGGAGATGACAGATTAAAAAAACCTTAGTAATTAAAACAAATCCCATTTAGATATTTGTTTCTAAACTTGCCACTATTAAATCTCAATACAATCCTGGAAGCACTAGATATAGAGAATTAAATCTAGAATATTATTTAATACAAATGAAACACATAATTCTGGATAAATGACCTATGTTTCCTCAATATGTCTAGTTTTCTTGCAATTATAAACAGATAAATGCCTAGGTTAGCTCTTTAAAATTGCAAGAAAACTATATGGAATTTCAAGACAATCCGTTAGTTTTATAATGTTCCTATTATATCCTCATAACATTTCTATGAATACATCCAACACATTCATTACTTTTATTTTAGAATTCAGAGGAGGGGAGAGAGAGGGAGGGAGAGAAAGTGAGAGATATCTCTAGTAGGTATTTTAACACCTAGAATTGTCAACATTCCTAGAGAATTTCACAAGTAAAACTAACCTTCTGTACACAAAAAATTTAGTACATCCTAGAATCATATGTGGAAAGGAGTTTTGTGAACCAAGAAGCGATCAGAGAGACACCCATCGGATGTCTTATTATTGAACTAACTTTAATGAGATGAAATTACCTCTGATAGAAATCTTGTAAGAATAGGGATGAATTACATGCGAATAGGCCCATAAAAGATGCTGGGATAAGCTGTGTGAACACCTCCAAGACCTAGAATGATGGTCAAAGAACACAACACAGTGACCACCGATCTGAGTCACATAGCAATGTAAAAATTCTATAAGAGCCTTGACCATGGGGAAACTTGATGGACCAATAATTTACCAATTTCTTGTTTAAGTGCTTAATGGCATAGGCCAATGTGGGAAAATTAGATGAACTGTCACTAGGTATCTGAAAATCATAGAACTAACAAAAGATGATGCTTCTGAAAGAAGAAGCACCACCTAAGGGGGGAAAAAAAACGATTAATCTACTGCCTGAAACACACACTTCGTCTCATTTTGACATCTGCTACTTGTGTATTCACAGGAAAAAGACAAGGAACAAGCACATGTAATGAAAGAATAATACTTTCATATCTTGCAACCTTAAATATAACCAGATATCGTGAGCTACTTTAAGAAGGTGGTGATCACAGAATATTCCCTAAAGAAATGAAAGACAAAAATCTAAGTGCTCCCGAGTAGAAAGATAGAATCAATCCAATAAACAGCTGAACAGGCTGCATCTGAAACGGCTCACTGATCATGTCACTAAGTTGGTATTTTGAACCCATCAGAGATCCTTACCAAAATTACAGGTATTTAACAGAACATACATACTTAGAAAAGAGATTATTAAAAATCAATATACCATTCATTTTTTCATTAAAACTAAAAAATACTTCAAAAAGACAAGTAAAAATTAAAAGATATCCCCAAGAGTGAGTGTGAAATAGTATCAAGGGCTTTTCTGGACTAAGAGCCAGGCTTCTAATGGCTATACTTCTTGCTCTCTGTCAGTTATTAACTTGATTGATTTGGAAGAGAAGTCAGTCAGCTTCCTAGGCTGTTTGTCCATTTGTGAGCCTTGATACCAGTTCTCCCTTCAATTATAACAGGTTCCACCTAGTTGACCTAAACTTTTGTTCCACCAAAGAAGCCTCAGCTCTAAAGTACATTCCACACATTTTTAATATAAAATGGCTGCATAAAATATAATAAACAGTAAAATAAAAAACAAGATTCTAAAACATAACAAATGCTGTTTACATCAAGAGTAAATTAAATGATATTAATTGATAGAATTCAAGTGGTATATTACTTTAAAATAATCATTAGATTTTAACACATTTTTAAACCCTGCATGTCAAAATAGTAAGTCACCATGATTTTCTCTCTGTAAGTTAAAATCTGGTGTATCAAGAGAGTTTTGGGAAATCATCCTAATGCATATGTATATATGAATATATAAACTTCTATTAAATTAGAAAACTGTAATGATTATAAATGTTAACACAAAAGCCTAATTTATGCCTTGTAAATAAACACATATGATATATCCAAGAGATTGTTTTTTTGACGTATCTTTTGTAGTTCACAGGGAGCTAAGAGTTAAAAGTGAAAAACAGATAGCAAAAGGTGGTTGAAATTTTTTGAATAGAAAACTATTTTTAAATCTCAGATATAATTTTGAATGCATCATAACCATAGTTTTGCAATACACATTAAAATATTTATAGAACCTGAATTTTAAAAATTAATATGTAGCATGCTGCTGCTGCAAGTCGCTTCAGTCGTGTCCAACTCTGTGCGACCCCATAGAGGGCAGCACCAGGCTCCCCCGTCCCTGGGATTCTCCAGGCAAGAACACTGGAGTGGGTTGCCATTTCCTTCTCCAATGCATGAAAGTGAAAAGTGAAAGTGAAGTTGCTCAGGCGTGTCTGGCTCTTAGCGACCCCATGGACTGCAGCCTACCAGGCTCCTCTGTCCTTGGGATTTTCCAGGCAAGAGTACTGGAGTGGGGTGCCACTGCCTTCTCCAAATATCTAGCATAAGATATCACTAAGATTGCATTATTCAGTGGGACTCTGCAAACACGTCTAAACTAGATTTTCTCAGACTTTTGTAAAACTCATAATTTTCATGAGTCTCTTATACGAGCTTATACTGAAATATCTACAGATTCTTATACCCTTCCAATTTACCCCTGCCATGCAATTGGTTTATCCAAGGAATAATCCTTCAAAAGTAAATGGTTGAGAAATTAATTTTATAGAACTTTCATGTAAAATATTTGTGTCCTATTCAATGTTATTTTCCTCTGGTCAAAGAATAAAACAAAGCCAAATACACAAAAAAGTAAAAACAAAACAAACAAAAATCTCTAATATTTCTACTCCTCTATTCATCAATGAATAAAAACTGGGGAATGTGTCAATTTCTTATTGCTAATGAGCTATTTAATAATCAGCTCTTGAATCTGAGTCTAGTCTAGATAAAACATAGTAAAGAGAGGTTACTCTCAAGGTATTTTTATGTACTGTTTCTATATCTAGAACATGATACATACTTTAAACTACTTAAAAGTATAATAATTTTAAAATTAAAAGTACACTAATTGGTGAGCATACATGTATGTGTGTGTCATATGACTAACAGTTTAAGATATCTAATATTCCTTCCTTTGGACTAAAATATGATTATATTCTTCACACAGGAGACCACTTTACAGAATCTCATATATAGAATATAACAAGGAAGTAGCATTTATTTTTACATTATAGAGTCCTGCTACCTTTTAATAACAGATGCAACCTCTCCCCAATTCTGCTACTCTGTTGTTATAATTTCTCTTGTCCAGCTTGTGTGACTGCAAAGGATCAGTGACAGAATAGGAAAAGGCTACCCTTTAGTCATTTACAACAGCATTCAGTTTCAAAGGGGATCTTATTTTTGACTCCTGGCTGTTATTGTTGGGCTTTTTGAGTGTCTGCACCATCAAAAAAAAATAGAAATGTGGATGCTGGAACCAGGTCCTATCAGACTCAATGCCAAGTTATAAAACACAAAAACAACTGATAACTCTAATTCCAGATAAAAATACATAAGGATGAGGGTTGGGGGAGAGTACTGGGAGTTTGGGATTAGCAGATGAAAACTATTATATAAAGAATGGATAAACAATAAGATCCTACTGTATTGCACAGGGAACTCTATTCAACATGCTGTGATAAACCACAATGAAAAAGAATATGAAGAAGAATCACTTCGTTATACAGCAGAAACAGAATCACTTTATTATACAGCAGAAAATCAACAAACACTATAAATCAATTATATTTCAATAAAATTTAAAAAAGAGGATGGGGAACACATGTATACCCATGGCTGATTCATGCTAATTATGGCAAAAACCACTACAATATTGTAAAGTAATTAGCCTCCAATTAAAATAAATTAAAAAAAAAAGAAACAAATACTCATTAGCACTGCCCATGAAAAAATGCATAAGGAATAGATGCATTTTTATAAAAAAAAGACAACCAAGCCTAGACAAAGTTTCAACCAGATAAAAACACTTATTTGTTAGCACCAGGAGAAATTTTTCATTTTTGTTCTGATTATAGTAGATTCCAGTTCACAAAGAATTAAACTGCACCTTGATCAATCTGTCTCCCAAATGGATTACTATTTTTCATATGAAGCCAACATCTGATAAAAAGATTTATCTGAAGGAGATAATAGCACAGCTCATGAGATCCATCAGGTGGAAATGTTTGAGGCAGAGCTGGTAAACCAAAAAGCACAATAGCTTTCAAAACTTAGTGGGAGAGATCCAAATTACCTCAGCAGTTGACAGAAAAGGAAGACTGGGCAGTCAGAGGTCAAGATGGGTAATGGATTTTACAGGAGTCCGTGCCCAGCCATTCCGAGCACTCAGGCACAGGAAAAGCTCTGTCCTGCCCTCTGAGCTCTCGAATCTCACATGCCTCCTAATAATGGCTACAAAGAGAAATAAATCTTTATTTTCTCAAATATAATCAGATAAGTGGACACTGAACCTATCATTGTTATCCTATAATCAGCAAACATACATTATTAAAACATCAAAATGATGACATTTAGCTAAGAGATTTGCAAGATACAAAAAGCACTCAAGCCTTTACTTTAAAGGAGTTATCTTCAAACAGAATTTTAAGTTGGTACCTCTGAGCCAACTCTTATTTATTCCCAAAATAGCCTAAGTTAACCTTTACTGACCTATTTTTTTAAAAATAGAAATTGTGAAGATGCACGCCCAAAAGAGAACTTCATTCAATGACACAAGAAAGTACATTTCATCTTGCAGTTTGTGTAAAACCATCCTGTCTGTCCAAATAATTGTCAAACAATACTCCATATTTTGTGAGCGTTAATTGTTAATGCAAACCTAGTTAATAGAAGTTGGTATTTATAAATTAGTACCAGCAAAGTAAAAGATAAAATCTTACTAATAAGGCTGACTTAAAACCATGACTGCTGTTAAACAATACATAGGAGATGATCAGAAAAAGCAAATTTTTGGAAGATTTTCATCAGAATTCTCTAAATTCAAGCCAAATAGCAGAGGCAAAGTTAATACACAGATATAAACCAAATTAAATGCCAAATATTATTATTTTGCATTGCCACTTGATATATTGCTGCTAATATAGCCATATATACAGGAAAATAGCATAATAATTAGGGAAACAATAAAAATGTATTTCTGAATTTCAATGAAGCAACATCATAATAATACTGACAAAAGCTACAGCAATATATTCATCAAAATTGTTAACCAGTGCTAACTTAAACCTAACATGAAAACCGCAGAATGGCTCATAAAAATAAGCCAGAAATTATTTTTATTCTTATCTCTAAACCAGGTCAACTGAAATAAAAATAGGACTGGTGATGAATAATCAGCTCCCATCTTACCATGCTGCCATTCAGAAGGCAGAAATAACTCTGATAGAACCATTGATGAAGATGAAGAAGAACAAAAACAAACTTCTCTTTCAGCACTTCTCCCCAGTCTTCAAGTTTCTCTAAACATGGTTGAGTTTGAAGGTAAAATAACTAGCTGGTCTCGGGAGGTCTTACACATGCTTATACACATTTTTTTGTTAGTGCCTGCACCTGTTTTCTCACTGTATATAATATCCTCTTTAGTACATACTCAGGCTAAATGAAACTATATGACTGAGAGAGGATTCAACAACGTTTTTTACATGTAATGACTAATGCAGTGCTTAATTTTTCTTCAAAATATAGTAATATACCTACAGATGAATTCAAAACTGTTCATCATAAAAGCTAATTTAAAAATCTATTTTGCAAAGTAATTTGAATGATCTCCCTAATATCATGAGTCCTAGCTTCTTAATTCATCCTTCTATCTTATATATTCATTCTTACCTCTGTACCAGTTATATTTTTAATAAGGATAACATTAAGTATTAGTTAACATATTTTTAAATGCTCTTCTGGATATCCTTAGAAATACATGCAGGCTTAAAATATTGCATTATATTGATTTTTACTTTGAGGATTTAAAGGGTAAATTTGACAAAAGATAAAACTGATAAATTTCCACATTTTGCAATGTTGTATTCTTTTCTTTCAATGAAAACCATACATACACACACATATAAGCTTTGGACTACAAACCCAGGACCCATAATAAATCAATGTTTTCAAACTACTTTGATGGACAAATATGGATTTTATAATTAGTGAGAGGTAAATTATTTTGTATATGTATTTCATACAGGAATTTAACAATATATTTGGCAATGTAAAGATGAATTCAATGACTGAGTGAGCTTAGACAACCTACACAGTAGATCCTAAAAAGCCTGAGAATCATATCACCATGGTGTCAGATCATTTGAGTGAAAATGGAAAACAGCAAGACCTATATTCAACTATTTGAAAATCAGTAATATAAAAATATGAAAAAATTTAAACTGATGCCTTTATATTCACATACTATGCAAAATTTTGTTAAATAAATCCAACCATATTTTCTATACACAGTATATATGTTCTATACTTTATACACTATGTTCTTGTTCAGTCACTAAGTCATCTCCGACACTTTGCAACTCGATGGACTGTAGCACGCCAGGCTTCCCTATCCTTCACTATCTCCCTATCTCCTGGAGTTTGCCTAGATTCCATGTCCATTAAGTTGGTGATGCTATCTAACCATCTCATTCTCTGCCGCGCACTTCTCCTTTTGCCTCAATCTTTCCCAGCATCAAGGTCTTATCCGATGAGTTGGCTCTTCACATCAGGTAACCAAAGTGTTTGAGTTTCAGCTTCAGTATCAGTCCTTCCAATGAATATTCAGGACTGATTTTGTTCAGGATTGACAGGTTGTATCTCCTTACAGCCCAAGGGACTCTTAGGAGTCTTCTCCAATACCACAGTTCAACAGCATCAAATCTTCAGCACTCAGCCTTCTTCATGGTCCAACTCTCACATCCGTACATGACTACTGGAAAAACAATAGCTTTGATTATACGGACCTTTGTCAGCAAAATGATGTCCTGCTTTTTAATATGATGTCTAGCTTTGTCGCAGCTTTCCTTCCAAGGAGCAAGCGCCTTTTAATTTCATGGCTTCAGACACCGTCCACAGTGATTTTGGAGCCCAGGAAAATAAAATCTGTCACTGCTTCCACTTTTTACTATCTACTGCTGTGAAGTGACAGGGAAAATACATTAACTTAGATTTACAATTTTTCCTGTGAAATTGTGATGGGCTTACAATTACAGATCATTTAGAGCTACTAAAGGGTTCAATTCAGTTCAGTCACTCAGTCATGCCCGAGTTTTTGTGACCCCATAGACTACAGCATGCCAGGATTCCCTGTCCACCACCAACTCCTGGAGCTTGCTCAAACTTATGTCCATAGAGTCAGTGATGCCATCCAACCATCTCATCCTCTGTCGTCCCCTTCTCCCACCTTCAATCTTTCCCAGCATGAGGGTCTTTTCCAATGAGTCAGTTCTTCGCATCAGGTGGCCAAAGTATTGGAGTTTTCAGCTTCAGCATCAGTCCTTCCAATTAATATTCAGGACTGATTTCCTTTAGGATGGACCGGTTTGATCTCCTTGCTGTCCAAGGGACTCTCAAGAGTCTTCTCCAACACCACAGTTCAATTCTTTGGCATTCAGCTTTCTTTATAGTCCAACTCTCACATCCATACATGACTACTGGAAAAACCATAGCTTTGACAAGATGGATCTTTGTGAGTATCTAGATATTTGAACTAGCCATAGTTTAGTTAATATATTAATTTTTAATTTAATTTACTGTTTCCTAAAACCTATACTAAACATGAATAACAGAGTCAAATGTATCAAAAAGAACAAAATAGAATATTGAGAAAAAAATCAAAAAGTCTGATGTATGTTCATGTATGATAAAGGATTTTCATAAATCATTTGGGTAAAAAAAATGCTATTTTAAAATGAATACAGATGCAATCAACTATTTGAAAAAGTCACTATAATTTCATTTTATATTCTATACACAAATAAATCAGATAATTAATGTGGTGAATGTTAAAAATCTTAGAAACAACCATTTTTTAATGAGAAATATGTTTATCTTATATTAGAAGCAGTTTAAATAAATAACAATCATATATTTATTATAATGTGAAGTATGTTATAACTAAATAATATGATAAATAACTATCATGCTTAAAAACTTTATTAACATAGAAATACCTGAATGTTTTAAAAGCAACACACAAAATGAAATATAATCTCAGTTTTACTAAACAGTATGTATAGAAAGTGAGCAAAGTTCAACAAAAATGTTAATTATCTGTGGATATGAAATGTTAGCCTTTTTGTGTTTTGAGCATTTCTCTTTACATCGAGCAAAAAGAATTAAATATTATGAGGTCTCCTATACCAAAGAGCATATACAAAATTAATCTGGACAATCTGTTTTCCCTAACTCTTTGTTAACCTGTACTTCTGTATGTTTTCTGATTATTCCCAGGTTGACAGAGAAATTTGCATGGATAAATTATAATCACCTTTGTGACAGCTGGATCCCACCATTTTAATCAGATGGAAAATCACTCCATCTGTTTCTTGTGAATAGGTTAAAGTAAATGATAAAAAGAAAAAGTATGTGCTCCAAGTCTACATGTAGAGAAGGCAGAAATTCAGTTCTATGTCACGATTTCACACAGTGCTAGTGATGATCCTACCTCCTCAAAAGTATTTCCAGCAACTGGAACAGATTCTTTAAATTCCACCAATAAAGATGTGTTTCTTTGATTTCAAATTGCTTCTCTTTAAAAAAGAAAAGATCTTTAGAAGTAAGGAGCACATTTAACTTTCATCAGTCACTTGTAAGAATATGCTGCTGCTGCTGCTGCTAAGTCACTTCAGTCGTGTCCGACTCTGTGCGACCCCATAGATAGCAGCCCACCAGGCTCCTCCGTCCCGGCGAATATAATTTTCAAATTCTTCCTGAGAACAAGTTGTAAAGAGGAGTAGGGCAGGGTTAACATGAGAACCTCCTCTATGGGAGGAACATAAGTCAGAGCAGCCTGGTTAAGGGGAAGGATGAAGCCTGGAGGAAGAGATTAGAATAATTAAGACACTCTTTTCCAAATATTCAACTTTGTGAATTACAGATCCTGAAAAGGCATGGGACCAAACTTTCAATGACAGGAATCCATGTATAATGATATTCTTGCTACTAGGGTGAATTTGGGGCTTCTATGGTAGCTCAGCTGGTAGATAATCCACCTGTAATGCAGGAGACCCCGGTTCAATTCCTGGGTTAGGGCACTCTCCTGGAGTGGAGAAGAGATAGGCTACCTACTCCAGTATTCATGGGCTTCCCTGGTAGCTCAGACAGTAAAGAACCCACCTGCAATGCAGGAGACCTGGGTTCAAACCCTGGGGTAGGAAGATCCCCTAGAGGAGGGCATGGTAACTCACTCCAATATTTTTGCCTGGAGAATCCCCATGGACAGAGGAGCCTGGCAGGCTACAGTTCATGGGGTCACAAAGAGTTGGACGCAACTAAGCATAGCACAATGTGAATTTTATGTTTGCTATCAAATATACTTATGAATTTGGGAGCCTGAATTGGAGGTAGTGTGAAAGCACCCTAGAAGGAGACCAGAAGAATAGCTATAACATTATATTATGTACATTATATATATATTGATGACGATGAATGATGATCAAAGTCACTCAGTCGTGTCCGACTCTTTGTGACCCCATGGACTATACAGTCCATGGAATTCTCCAGGCCAGAATACTGGAGTGGGTAGCCTTTCCCTTTTCCATGGGATCTTCCCAACCCAGGGATCGAACCCAGGTCTCCCACATTGCAGGTGGATTCTTTACCAGCTGAGCTATAAGCTATAAGCTCAGCTGGTAAATATATATATATATATATATATATAATTATATATAGTAATATATAATTAATATAATGAAATACCTGTTTTAAAACTCCATTGTTCAGTCAGTCTTTGAGGCCCTGTAGTAGAAGAATGGGAGAATCTTTCCAAATACATACTAATGAAATAATTCATTAAAACTCACAACTGCCTTACATTATATTACTTTTAATTGGCATCCCAACTTAAAAGTACCATGTCTCATTCTGCATATTTTATGGTTAAGGTATGCTGGTACCAAATTAATATTAAATAATAATTAAAGTCTACATTTTGTAGCATCCAAGAATTAAACCATATTTTTTCAAAGACCAGAAGCCCCATAAGTACAGTTATGTTGTTAACTATGACAAGAAAATACTGTCAATTTCAATGTAACCCCTGAGTTATAGTTACATTTGTGTTTATTCTTGTTTTCCAGAATATCATCTCTCTCACACACATACACTTTAAAGATAACTGAGGAGATTTTAAAGTATTTACTCATGTATTCCTCTTAACCAATTTTGCACATACTGGCACATCTCCAATTAACACCAGGAATAAGGTTTGGGCTGGCTTTAACCTATGTTGACAACCCATGGAGATATACCTATTTCCCTATCAAAACTACAGCAACAAAGCACACTAAAATGGGATTTGAGAGACCAAAGCAGACATTCTGCCTTGAAATTGATTCATTATAACTTTTTTATAACATACTGGGGAAATCGTCTAGAATAACTTGGCCCAAGAAGAGGAAAGAAATCTCATTTGTCTCCCTTGCATGCTTACCACAGTTGGCCTAAAGATCCTAAAACTATACACTAATAATGATGTACAGTTCATGCATGCCCCAGTTCAACAATTTACACGAACCAATCTGCTACATGACCCTCCTTACAAGAGTACTCTCCGGAGATCACTGAGGCTGAACCTGGTGTGCCGGGGTCCCACAGCACATCAGTCATTTACCCTGACTTGCCTCAATGCCCCCTAGCCATCTATATCACCTACTCTCACTTTGTTAGGATCAGAGTATAGGGACTTTACTCTGAATTCAGTAGTTCTTTCAGCTCCTGAATATTCAGAACTTTGTGTTCATGTAAACCATGCAACTAACTTACCCAAATTAACAGAGAAAGTAAAACCATTGACACTAGCTATGTAAACTGATGTAGATTTATTGGTTGGTATGTGCTGAAGACAAAGATTTTTAAATCCACATAGTTAGAAAATCTAGGAAGCAGAAAAAGTTAAAAGGTGTCATTTATTTGATGCTTTTGAACTGCAGTGTTGGAGAAGACTCTTGAGAATCCCTTGGACTCCAAAGGAGATCCAACCAGTTCATCCTAAAGGAAATCAGTCCTGAATATTCATTGGAAGGACTGATGCTGAAGCTGAAACTCCAATAACTGATGCAAAAAACTGACTCATTGGAAAAGACCCTGATGCTGGGAAAGACTGAAGGTGGGAGGAGAAGGGGATGACAGAGGATGAGATGGTTGGATGGCATCTCTGACTCCATGGACATGAGTTTGAGTAAGCTCCAGGAGTTGGTGATGGACAGGGAAGCCTAGCGTGCAGCAGTCCATGGGGTTGCAAAGAGTTGGACACGACTGAGCAACTGAACTAAACTGAACTGATCTGTCACCTCCCCAAACAATATAAATTTAATTCCCCTCAAACAGTTCATCAATTAGGAAGCCACTAGCATGACTACATTCCAAAAAGTCTTCCACCAACAATAAACATTCTGCATTCACATAAAATATCATCAGCCTCAAATCAGGAGTTCTGAATAATCTGTGCGAACCAGGCATGCTATTTAAACTCTGTGAGTCTTGGCTTCCTCAGTATTAAAGGAACTTGCTTTTCATTAAGGTTCTTTCCCAGATCTAAAATCTCATAATTTAATAACACACAGAGCCCTGTGATGGGTACAAAGGAAAAACATGTATTTCCGGAGGAACCAAGACAGCCTACAAACAGACAATTATTTTCAGACTAAAATATCTTGAAAGCTGTTTTAAAAACTTCCGTATTTTCTGATAAACTTGGAACTGGAGCATTTAGTTAGGCTTTCAGGAAAATAGCTTTTTTATCCAAGTAAATAAATAATAGTTGTATTAACCCTATACTACATGCAAAATATTTTACCCTCCTATCATTGTCTCCTGTCTTTCACAGGAATGGAGTCACAGACAGTTAGATTTTAGTTTATGAGGAATAAATTTATGTTCACAGTATGTTTTTGTGACCAATTAGAGAAACAATCTGTATATAATGTAAGTCACTTGCCTAATGGTGTTTAATGAACAATGAAATAGGCTGATTCAAGTAACTCAGTTTTAGTTCCCCAGAAAATATATATATTTTTTAATATAGAATCTTGACTCTGAAAAGAGTGCAAATATACATATATACATGTAGTCCTCACCACTAAACAATGAAGAATGAAGAGATTTTAAAAAGAAAAAAAGTTCATCTTTTTAATACCAATTCATGTCTGAAAGCTAGAAAATAACTTGCCAACTGAATATCTGAATGAAAAACAACTCTCATTTCAAAGTATCAAAAGAATGATGAGACAAAAATAGCAACTGAAAATAGAATCATTCTCTCTAGCCAATTGAAGAAAATGGACTTTTCCCCCTAGTACTTTGCCACTATTATGAGGGCTTAGGAGGAATAAAACTCTGATTTTGAGAATTATGGAATAAGAATGGTATAATCTCACAAGTAAGGACTGAAGTGATTACAAGACCTAAAACCTCTAATCAGCTGCCAATTTGTGTGAGTTTTGCTTGGGAAGAAATTGCTACAAAATTTCTTCTCTTCATTTCTGCTCCTCAGCTACTAATATAGATCTTGGATTTGCTTGTAACAAATACTCAACTGATTTTACATTTTGAAAAAACAAGGCCAGAGCTTGAAGAAAAATGTGTTTCAATAATATAAGAAGTAAAGCCATTCAATTGTACTACCAAGTCCTGTAAAAACATCTGGAAGATTTTAACCATGTGCCATATTAAAACAAATGCTTTTGATTCAATGAAGAAAACAACTTCAGAAAATGTACTTAAATTGACAGAAGTTTCTACATGCTGTAATAGAAAATCACTCTGAAGTTACCACTTGAATTGTAGTAATATGTAACTCATCACTTTCAATTTTCTTATTTGCTTGTTAAAAATCTTTTTGCTCCCCACCTGAATTTAATATGATATTGAAGATTACCTTTGAATGTGGGAATAAAGCAATGCATTCATTTAAAATAAATTAACTTAGAAAACTCTGATGCAACATGTGAAAGGTACTAGGTCAGGAATAATTTAGGATACCCCAGAGTTGGCAGCTGCACCTCTAACATGATTTGAGTCACCATGGAGGCCTCCTGAGCAAAAGGCCCTCTTCATTATCTGCCATCAGAATCCTAAAGCTTTTCAGTCTTGAGTTCTCAACTAAACTTGAACACACTTGAAGATGAAACACCATAAGCCATGATCTCTAATTCACATATATCTCAGAGTTGGCAACCACTTGAGAGCCAAGATTCACAGGGTTGGGGAAAAAAGAGACAATAGGAACTAGGACAAGGAGAAGCTCAGGAAAAGGGAAGTGGAGTGGCATCAAACATAGGATTTATCTATTTTACCACTTAGCCTGGGGTCAGCCTCCAAATTTAATTCCCAAATCTACTGACAGCATTCAAACAGAGCCAAGGGCACATTCTCAGGCTAATGTTCAGGACATTCAAATCCAAGCAAAAGAGGATCCATTATCCATTTCTATAATCTGGCATTTCAAGAATGTTATATGAATGGAATCATATAGTATGGAACATTTTGAGTTGTTTTGCATAATTCTCTGGAGATGTATTCAGGTTGTTTGTACCAACTTTTGGATTTTGGTGTTCACATTTTCTGAATATTCAATGGTATGATGTATCATGGTTTGTTGAGCCATTTATGCACTAAAGGACATCTGGGTTGTTTCCCATTTGGGGTTATTATGAAAAAAATACTATAAATATTTGTGTACAGATAATTGTATGACCATAAGTTTTCATTTTACTGTACTAAGGGCTCAAGAGTACAACTATTGGGTTCAACAGTGATTACATGTTTACTTACTTTAAGACTGTCAAACTTTTTCCAGATGATATAATTCCTATTTATGTGTTGCTGAATTATTTTTGTTAATATATTTTTAAGGATTTCAGTGTCTACACTGGGGACACTGATGAGGTATATTGGTTTGTCATTTTATTTTCTTGTATTTTGTTTTGATGTAGGGTAATATGACAGCAAATTTGAAAAACTCAGGAGTGGCCATAGGACTGGAAAAGGTCAGTTTTCACTTCAATCCCAAAGAAAGGCAATGCCAAAGAATGCTCAAACTACTGTACAATTGCACTCATCTCACACGCTAGTAAAGTAATGCTCAAAATTCTCCAAGCCAGGCTTCAGCAATACGTGTACCGTGAACTTCCAGATGTTCAAGCTGGTTTTAGAAAAGGCAGAGGAACCAGAGACCAAATTGCCAACATCCGCTGGATCATCGAAAAAGCAAGAGAGTTCCAGAAAAACATCTATTTCCGCTTTATTGACTATGCCAAAGCCTTTGACTGTGTGGATCACAATAAACTGTGGAAAATTCTGAAATAGATGGGAATACCAGACCACCTGACCTGCCTCTTGAGAAATTTGTATGCAGGTCAGGAAGCAACAGTTAGAACTGGACATGGAACAACAGACTGTTTCCAAAAAGGAAAAGGAGAACGTCAAGGCTGTATATTGTCACTCTGCTTATTTAACTTCTATGCAGAGTACATCATGAGAAACGCTGGACTGGAAGAAGCCCAAGCTGGAATCAAGATTGCCGGGAGAAATATCAATAACCTCAGATATGCAGATGACACCACCTTTATGGCAGAAAGTGAAGAGGAACTGAAAAGCCTCTTGATGAAGGTGAAAGAGGAGAGTGAAAAAGTTGGCTTAAAGCCCAACATTCAGAAAACGAAGATCATGGCATCCGGTCCCATCACTTCATGGGAAATAGATGGGGAAACAGTGGAAACAGTGTCAGACTTTATTTTGGGGGGCTCCAAAATCAGTGCAGATGGTGACTGCAGCCATGAAATTAAAAGACGCTTACTCTTTGGAAGAAAAGTTATGACCAACCTAGATAGCATATTGAAAAGCAGAGACATTACTTTGCCAACAAAGGTCCGTCTAGTCAAGGCTATGGTTTTTCCAGTGGTCATGTATGGCTGTTACAGTTGGACTATAAAGAAAGCTGAGCGCCGAAGAACTGATGCTTTTGAACTGTGATGTTGGAGAAGACTCTTGAGAGTCCCTTGGACTGCAAGGAGATCCAACCAGTCCATTCTGAAGGAGATCAGCCCTGGGATTTCTTGGGAAGGACTGATGCTAAAGCTGAAACTCCAGTACTTTGGCTACCTCATGTGAAGAGTTGACTCATTGGAAAAGACTCTGAAGCTGGGAGGGATTGGGGGCAGAAGGAGAAGGGACGACAGAGGATGAGATGGCTGGATGGCATCACTGACTCGATGGACGTGAGTCTGAGTGAACTCCGGGAGTTGGTGATGGACAGGGAGGCCTGGTGTGCTGCGATTCATGGGGTCACAAAGAGTCAGACATGACAGAGTGACTGAACTGAACTGAACTGAATACTAACTTCACAAAATGAATTAGCAAGCACTCCCTTCTGTAATACTTTCCGGAAAAGACTGTTTAGAATTGGTGTTAATTGTTGTTCAAGTTCTCAGAGAAACCATCTGGACTTGGAAATTTCCTTTCTGAAAGTTTCAAAATTGCAAAATTCATTTTCCTTAATAGTTAAACAGCTATTCAAATTATCTATTTTATATTGAATGAGTTATGGTTGGTTGTACTTTTCGATGAATTAATCTATTCTGTCAGTGTTATCAAATCTATACGTGTGAAGTTGTATCAATCCTTTATTGTCTTTTTTGGTATCTGCATGATTTGTATTGATATCCTCTGCTTCATTGCTTTTATCAGCAATTTGTCTCTTCTCTCTTGTCAGTCTTGCTAAAGGTTTGTCAATCTTGACAAAGTTACTTTAAAAGTAACAAGTCTTGGTTTCATTTTCTCTATTTTCAGTCTCATGGATTTCTGTTCTTTTTTTTCCCCCTTATTCTTGTTTTGGGTTTATTTTGCTCTATTATTCTTGAATCCTGAGGTGCAAGTTTAGGTTATTGATCTAATCTGATCTGAGATCTACTCTGACTTTTTCCCCTAGCAGTACCAGCATGCACTCAGTATTACAAAGGTTCTATAAACACTGATATGCTATATTTTCATATTCATTACTATGTGTTTTTAAAAGTTTCCCTGAGGCTTCTACTTTGACACATGAATTACTTATATATGTATTGTTTAATTTCAAAATGTTTGGAGATATTTCATCATTTTTATATTAATTGTTAGTTTGTTTTCACATGGTCAAAAAACATACTCTATATTATTTATTTTTCCTGAATTTGTTGACATTTGTTTTATGACCCATGATATGGCATATTTCAGAATATGTTTTATCATCACTTGAAAAAAAAGGTAGATTCTGGTGTGGCTTAACAGAATTTATCAGATTCTCATTATAAAATCCCCAAACAAATCTGCTCTCCATCAATAATACACACCCTTAAATGGCAGGGGTTCTACATCACTTCCCTCCCAGATACATTTGTTTAAAAAAAAATTAATGGTATTGAATATATCTTAAACTTCTAACTCTATTCTCTCCAACTTTATACATTATTAATTTGTGAAAAGACTGACACACAAGTTTTAGAGTGCTTTCCTATATAGTAATTAACAGGATCCTTACACCATCTCTCTGGAATGTTGCTGGTATGATTGACATCTCCTTTTTCTTGCTGATTAAGCTGATGCAACTAAGGCAAAATCAATATAGGCAATTGCAGGTTCACATTCTGCACTGCAGAAATTTAGTTGCTGTCTGAGTTACTATAGGAGAGTGATTGGATTTGAAATCTGATTCTGATAAGTACTATTGAGTAACTTGGACTAGTTAGCTAATCCTTTAAATCAGTTTCCTTATCTTTAAAATGGGAATTAGGCACTATGGACCTCAAAGGGTTCTGTAAGTGGTGAAAGAGTTAATACTAGTAGTGAGCTTATGTATCAGGGCCTGGGACAGAATATATGTGCTACCTGTGCTGGCTATGATTGCATATTGCCTATGATGGGAAAAAAAGGGAAAACAGTCAATGCAATTCAGCAGGTCAATATCCTCGAATTTGACTTACATTGTCACTATTTTAAAGGTAATAAAAGTAAAACAGCAAGATAAATAAACTTAAAAAGGTAAACTCAAAGGCCTGGTTAGCGTTGGTACTTAAAAACTACTTTTTTTTCATAGTCTGAAGTGCTTATCCCTGTTTTTTCACCACCATGGTTTATAAACTGTGACCCAGAATAACACGGCTAAATGGACTTGGGTCTAAATAACACATTTCATATTTCAACACCGTAAACTTAAACTGCTTTAGAAAACTGTGGAACGGAGAAGTTTGTTCTTATTAAAAATATATGCTTCAGTTGAGCTCAGTTCAGTCACGCAGTTGTGTCCAACTCTTTGACACCCTGTGGATTGCAGCATTCCACGCCTCCCTGTCCATCACCAACTCCCGGAGTTCACTCAAACTCACGTCCATCGAGTCGGTGATGCCATCCAACCATCTCATCCACTGACATTCCCTTCTCCTCCTGCCTTCAATCTTTTACAGCATCAGGCTCTTTTCAAATGAGTCAGTTCTTCCCATCAGGTGGGCAAAGTATTGGAGTTTCAGCTTCAGCATCAGTCCTTCCAATGAATATTCAGGACTGATTTCCTTTAGGATGGACTGGTTGGATCTCCTTGCAGTCCAAGGGACTCTCAAGAGTCTTCTCCAACACCACAGATCAAAAGCCTCAATTCTATAACATTCAGCTTTCTTTATACTCCAACTCTCACTTCCATACATGGCTACTGGAAAAACCATAGCTTTGACTAGATGGATTTTGTTGGCAAAGTAATGACTCTGCTTTTTTAATATGCTGTCTAGGTTGGTCATAACTTTTCTTCCAAGGAGTAAGTGTTTTTTAATTTCATGGCTGCAGTCACCATCTGCAGTGATTTTGGAGCCCCCCAAAATAAAGTCTGTCACTGTTTCCAATGTTTCCCCATCTATTTGCCATGAATAGATGGGACCGGATGCCATGAACTTTGTTTTCTGAATGTCGAGTTTTAAGCTAACTTTTTCACTCTCCTCTTTCACTTTCATCAAGAGGCTCTTTAGTTCTTCTTCACTTTCTGCCATTAGGGTGGCATCATCTGCATATCTCAGGTTAATGATATTTCTCCTGGCAATCTTGACTGCAGCTTGGGCTTCATCCAGCTCAGCCTTTTTCATGATATACTCTGCATATAAATTAAATAAGCTGGGTGACAATATACAGCCTTGACGTACTCCTCTCCCTCTTTGGAACCAGTCTGTTGTTCCATGTCCAGTTCTAGCTGTTGCTTCTTGACCTGCACACAGATTTCTCAAGAGGCAGGTCAGGTGGACTGGTATTCCCATATCCTGAAGAATTTTCCACAGTTTGTGGTGATACACACAGTCAAAGGCTTTGGCATAGTCAGTGAAGCAGAACTAGATGTTCTTCTGGAACTCTCTTGCTTTTTTGATGATCCAATGGATGATGGCAATTCGATCTCTGGTTCCTCTGCCTTTTCTAAAACTAGCTTGAATATCTGGAAGTTCATGTTTCATGTACTGTTGAAGCCTGGCTTGTAGAATTTTGAGCATTACTTTGCTAATCTGTTAGATGAGTGCAATTGTGCGGTAGTTTTAGCATTCTTTGGCATTGCCTTTCTTTGGGATTAGAATGAAAACTGACCTTTTCCAGTCCTGTGGCCACAGATGAGTTTTCCAAATTTGCTGGCATATTGAGTGCAGCACTTTCACAGGATCATCTTTTAGGATTTGAACTAGCTCAACTGAATTCCATCACCTCCACTAGCTTTGTTGGTAATGATGTTTCCTAAGGCCCACATGACATCACATTCCAGGATGTCTGCTTCTGGGTGGTTATCTGGGTCATGAAGATATTTTTTGTATAGTCCTTCTGTGTATTCTTGCCACCTCTTCTTGATATATTCTGCTTCTTTAGGTCCATACTATTTCTGGGTTTTTTTTTGTGCCCATCTTTGCATGAAATGTTCCCTTGGTATCTGTCATTTTCTTGAAGAGATCTCTTATCTTTCCCATTCTATTGTTTTCCTCTATTTCTTTGCATTGATCATTGAGGAAGGCTTTCTTATCTCTGCTGGCTATTCTTTGGAACTCTGCAGTAAAATGGGTATATCTTTTCTTTTCTCCTTTGCCTTTCATTTCTGTTCTTTTCACAGCTAATTGTAAGGCCTCCTCAGACAACCATTTTGTTTTTTTGCATTTCTTTTTCTTGGGGAGGGTCCTGATCACTGCCTCCTGTACAATGTCATGAACCCCCATCCATAGTTCTTCAGGCACTCTTTCTATCAGATCAAATCTGTTGAATCTATTCGTAGCTTCTACTGTATAATAGTAAGGGATTTGAAATAGGTCATATCTGAATGGCCTAGTGGTTTTCCTTACTTTTTTCAATTTAAGTCTGAATTTGGTAATAAGGAGTTCATGACTTCAAGAAACAACAGAAGTTTAAGAGCATGATCATCTTTTGAAAACTGCTCTGGTATAACATGAAAAATTCAACATCTTTACTATACATACTATGCTCCATGAGATGTGGGAAAGTTCTTCTTTGTTTAACAAACAAAAATTTCTCCACGGCTCTGACTATTTGGTGGTTGATAAATATGCTTTCCCCCACTCTCAGTATTTGTAATAAATGACACAGATTAATCATTTGCTGATAAAATAATATTAAAAAACCAAATAAATATTAAAAAGTGATATTTTAGATTGCCTCATATTTCCACATTGTTATTAAAGAAATGAATGAAGGTATTTGTAAAAGTAAATGCAAGGCAGACAGATTAGGTTTATTAAGCTAAGGGAAATGTCTCTCCATATTGCATATGAATTTAAATACAATCCTTCTAATTTCAAGGGGGTTAGGGACATGTCATGACCTAAATTGTCTGGAGAATCAAAGCTTCTCTGGATGTTTACTAATTTAATAATTAAAATAATCAGAATAAAGATCATTCATATCCACCCTTGAAAGTAATTTATTTAAAAGTAGATATCTAATTTGGGGAAGAAATACCATCCTTTTTGATAAATATTGCATCCTTTTATACAAGGTATAAAAGGTACCTTCTTTCAAGTGCATCACGTACAGCCATATAAATGGTGTTGTTCATAATCAAATCACTAAAATAGAAATTAGTTAAGCATGTGCTTTATTTTTTGGGGCTCCAAAATCACTGCAGATGGTGACTGCAGCCATGAGGTTAAAAGACGCTTACTCCTTGGAAGGAAAGTTATGACCAACCTAGATAGCATATTCAAAAGCAGAGACATTACTTTGCCAACAAAGGTCCGTCTAGTCAAGGCTATGGCTTTTCCTGTGGTCATGTATGGATGTGAGAGTTGGACTGTGAAGAAAGCTGAGTGCCGAAGAATTGATGCTTTTGAACTGTGGTGTTGGAGAAGACTCTTGAGAGTCCCTTGGACTGCAAGAAAATCCAACCAGTCCATTCTGAAGGAGATCAGCCCTGGGATTTCTTGGGAAGGAATGATGCTAAAGCTGAAACTCCAGTACTTTGGCCACCTTATGTGAAGAGTTGACTCATTGGAAAAGACTCTGATGCTGGGAGGGATTGGGGGCAGGAGGAGAAGGGGATGACAGAGGATGAGATGGCTGGATGGCATCACTGACTCAATGGACGTGAGTCTCAGTGAACTCCGGGAGTTGGTGATGGACAGGGAGGCCTGGCGTGCTGCGATTCATGGGGTCGCAAAGAGTCGGACACGACTGAGCAACTGAACTGAACTGAACTGAACACATAAAGTCTTTTGCTGGACAGCATATGAAAGCTAAATTCTTGCCCCCCAAGTTTATAGTCTAACAAAAGTGACAACCACAGGTCATAACCATGAATTCTAATAAACCAGTCGAACATCTTTGAATATTAGAACTTTGGATGGCATAAAGGAAATAAAAAATAGTCCCAAGCAATTGTTCCTATTGTTTGCCTTAGCATGTATCCATAAAAGCATCAGTATCTCCTATCCTCTTCCCATGATCATCTTTCCACATTCTCATAATGAGACAGTTATCCCGATGAAGTTGTCTTTCATTCTCTGGAGAAAACATTCTCCCATGTTCCAGTAAACATGTCACCTTACTTTGTTGCTGACTTGATATAATGCTATGTCTTTTAGGTGACATAGATTTTAGGAGACCAGCACAGGAAAAGGCAATGATGAGCTGTACTAGTCTGCAATTATTGCACAGAAGAGGGATTCAAGTTGGGTCTTGAAGGATATAGAGAAGAATTTAAGACATCAAGAGGAGTGTGAACAAAGGCCTACAGGTGGGAAAGCACAAGACACCTCTGAAGGCCAATGAAGTACACCTGGAAGGTTGGGGTGGTAAATCAGATCAGTTGAATAGCTTACAAAAAATACTAAGCATATAAATTAAATAGAAATATAATAGACAACCTATCAGGCTAATAAATTTCAAATATCTTCTACAGACAAAGGAAAGCCATGTATGTTTACCTGCAATGCTTTGTTCTGATGGTGGCATTTAGAGGGAAGGGTGGGAGGGACAGTAGTGGTGACCAGAGCAAACAAAGCATTAAAAACAAAGGGAGTATACAAGAAATCTGGCTGGAGGTAGGAAGGCTCCAAGCAACAATTATGAAAGGAAAAAAAAAAAAAAAAAACTTGAAAAAAAAAATATAAAAGAAGCAAACAGTATGTTGTGACTTACAGTTAACAGAAATTTTTAAAACTTTTTTTATTAATACTTATTAATTTTTCTAGCTCTACTGAGACAGAATTCACAAATAAAATCATGTATATATAATGTATACAATGTGAAAATTATAATCAGAACCTAAAATAGTTGAACAGAAGCAGAGAGTAGAATGGTGGTTACTCTAGGTATAATGTACTTGTAAGTCTGCTAGGATTACAAATGTTTTAGGTATATATTAATTAAATACAGGTCTAAAAATTATATAATCTTTATAAAATACTCCTAACCATTCTTCCTCCTTCTACTATAGTCAATAAATCCATAAATTGGTTGAGACAATGCTAGAAGTGTGAACATACTAAAGCCATTGTGAGGAAGTTTATTAGAAAGCATACTATCTTTTTCAAGGTACTCATACAACAGATCATTCCCTGGTAGCTCAAATGGTAAAGAATCTGCTTGCAATGCGGGAGACTTGGGTTCGATCCCTGGGATGGGAGGATCCCCTGGAGAACGAAATGGCAACCTCACTCCAGTATTCTTGCCTGGAGAATTTCATGGACAGAGGAGCCTAGCAGGCTACAGTCCATGGGGTCCTAAAAAATCAGACATGACTGAGAGACTTTAACATTCACATTCACATACAACACACACTAGACTAAACTCTACTACACTTACTATATTAAATACAATTGTTTATTTTATGTTTTACATATGAATATATACACATACATATAGGATTCCCTGGTGACTCAGCAGTAAGGATCGACATTACTGCAGGAGCTGCAGGAGACCCGGATTTGGTCTCTGGGCTGGGAAAATCCCCTGGAGGAGGATATGGAACCCACTCCAGGATTCTTGCCCAGAGAACCCCATGGACAGAGGAGCCTGATGGGCTATAGTCCACAGGTATGCAAAGAGTCGGACATGACTGGAGTGACTGCATGCACACACACGTGCATGTACACACACACACACACACATATATGTAAATACATGGTATTTAGAAACTATGAATTTCTCATACATAATATAACCTTTATATCAACTGACTATATGCTTTAGTTACTTCATACATTTTAAATATTAAAACTAGTCTAAAACAAAAAGACAATACATAAACATATAAATTTTACTCACCACATTTTACAATAGTTTTGAATTCTTTTAACTAAAAGTAAAATGTGTGGGTAACTTTATGAAGATAATATTTTGTCATTTATAGGGGCATCAATAAGCAGACATTTTAGTGTTGTTTTATAGCTATTTTTTTTACTTTATTAAACAATAAAAATAGATTTTTCCAGTTATTAAAATTCATTTATGTAATACCTCTTTTTATTTCTTGGTTATTCCTTTCCTTGTCAGCAATTTACCTAGTCAGTAATTCTACTTAGTTGGATACTCACTATTAATGGAAAAACAAAGAACAAAACTAGATAGAATATGATTAATAGAATAAAAATTATTTTCACAAAACTGGCTCTATTTTGCTAAAATTACTTTTCTTGGACTTCATTTTTTGGGAGGCACAGCTTTAAATTGCTATTATCTGTTTTTATGCCTCAAGGAAGGACTGAGGCAAAGACTCTCTTCAGTTATTGAGACAAAGGCTGGAAAATTCTGATATTTTTTTTCCTGATATAACAGGAAGTGGTATAAAATAGAACAGCCATGGAAGAATGTGACAACTGGATCCTGAATATAAAGACAGCATGCATTCTTTCTACTAGTATGTCTCCTAAGACCACAGACATTATCCTATGAGTTTTTCCCTTTGCACTATATTTAACACTGACTTGGGCATGCCCCATGCCTTTGTAACCCTAGCTTTGAGGTTTAGCTCATCATTTATCAGAACAAACCCTTCTACAAGGATAGAAGGCAGGATTAATTATACAAAAGTCTTACCATAACCATCAGAAACAGTTTCCAGTGTTCTATAGGATTCAAAGAGAACCCGAGAAGGATGTCCCTCTCACTTGGATGTCTGGAGAGGAGGGTCATATGGGATCAGTATAGGTAATCAAAGAAACACAGGCAGATCATTAAATAGGTATCACAGTTTGAGCTCAGTTAAGATAATCTTGAGATAAAGGTAGGGCCTTTTCATTTCCGACCCTCTACACTCTTCAGATTTCCACTCTGAAGAAGCAAAGAGCATAATAACAGAAGGAAATATTAAATGGATGGATCAGTCGACCTATGTCCCTTCTATTTCTCAATATTAGGATTTTTATGACCACGATCACTCAATAACAACTATGTTGACATTTCACTATCCAACAGTGAATAACTAACTTAACTCTGAACTGTTGATAAGAAATAGTAAATAGTTGGAAGTTTTTTAACAGTGACTCGATTATTCTGAGACATTCTTCTTTGACTGTATAACCAAAATTAACACAATTACATCAGTTAAGAGGTTCTTTTGCCAAAAATGAGGGGGAAACTCCAGTTTTTATTCTAATTTATCCCTCCATCTCTTCCTTTTTTTCTACTTGACAGTCCTATACAGCACACACACATATTTTCTGTGGCATGGAGGCTGAAGAATATTTGACCAGTCTTTATAGCACCGGGCATCCAAAGCAGGTCCCTGAAGTTCAATGCAACTGAACGCAGAAGGTAAGGGATGAGGACAGAGGAGTTGTGTTCATACATACTGACACCATGGTGTCAAACACAACAGCTGTGTCTCAACAAAGCCCTAGGCTTGTTTTTCTAAACTTTGGTGACATACACAGATTTCACTTTGGTTTATTTCAACAACAGGAATGGTATCTATTCTTCAAAAAAGAGGTCCACTCTTGTTCTGCCCAGGATTTAAAAAAAAAGGAAAGGATATTAAGGTTCTTCTCCCTACTGAATTTATATTCTGGTAGGGGAGAGGCTATTGTACAGCAGCATGTAAGAATGTCACGGAAGCAGTACTTAGAAGACAAAAATGTCAGTCAGGTGTGGTTACAGATGCACAGTAAGGTGGTGATGAAGTTATATTTAGACTTTCATGCTAGATCCAGAAGTAATTTGAAAAATCCTCCTCTCTTCTACTCCACAAGAAAGGCACACACAGTATCATGTTTAACATTCTATTACCATTTATTTTAAGTAATAAACTATCTTTCTTAGAGTACTGTGATTTCTGCTTGCTTGTGCAGCCAAGAAAAGTAGGAGGAAGATGTGTTTTTCCCTCTTTTATGTAACTGTCAGTGTCTGAGGGAATTAACAGCCTCCTTAACATTGCTACGAAAATCATAAAGTTCCATGGAAAGCGTCAGACTCTTTTCAAAAATCAGTGATAAGCAAAATTCCCATCTGGACCAAAAATTTTGTTTTTATTCAGAAACCATCATTGTTTTGTTTCTGAGCTGAATGGAATCTCTGTTCTAGACTTGAGCAGAATTCTACTATGGAGGGAATATACAAGGTATGAGGGTAGCTCAGAGATTAAATTTGTGTATGTTGTCAAAAAAGGATTGAGACCTTCAAGTGATAGATTTAGATATGCTTCTGAAGTAAATACCAAAGAACCAATCTTGAAAATGTAACCAAGTCTTTGATGTAGCAAAGACAGCACTTTCTGAGAGCTCAGAAGAGAGAAAAGCTCATATCTGGGCTGATCCAGATGTCATGTTTAAAAAGGAACCTGCAAGTCATCTGTCTCATCTCTGGCATTAGCCTCATGGTAAATTCTGTTACCACACAAGACCATTAGCATTATTTTTTTCTTAATACAAGGTTATAAATTTATGCTCCTGTTGACAATGATATATATACAATGAGTCCACATTTGGGGCATCATAGTGTTCAAGAATTTGCTCTAGAGTTAAGAATGAATTTTCTTTTAAAAATTTTGTCAGATAAATATATACCAAAGTCACATTCTACTTTGCTTAGCACTCAAGAAATAAAAGCTAGTTCTATGTAGCAATATGTACATACCTATTACTGATGTCTTGACTCTTATGTGAAATAGTCTATCTAAAATCTATACATGAAATTCACACAGGATTGAAATATAATCTTATGAATTAAAGTACAGTAGAATGTGAACTTACTGGCTCCTTTTTAATGTCTCAGAAAAAATAAAAAACTATAATCACCTTGCTAATATATCAAGTCTGTACAACAACAAATGACACTTTTCATTCTTACTTCTTTAAACTGTAAAATATAAATCAGACAGTAAAAGAACATATTTTAGGTATGCTAAAGCTCAACTGATTTCAGCATGAACTGAAGCAGAAAAACATACAATAAATAAATGTAATAAATAAATAAATAAACCTATTTAGCATATATTACCTATGAAACAGATATAGCTATTAGCTATGATAATTACAGATTCCAAAATGCTTTTAGGATCAGACTTGTCAACCACTGGAATTATTTACATATTTTACTTTGAACTAAAAGGAGGCATATATTTATCAATATCAAGGACATCCATGGTGGTTCAGACAGTAAACCGTCTGCCTACAATGAGGGTTCGATCCCTGGGTCAGTAAGATCCTCTGGAGAAGGAAATGGCAACCCACTCCAGTACTCTTGCTTGGAAAATCCCATGGATGGAGGAGCATGGTAGGCTACAGTCCATGGGGTCGCAAAGAGTTGGACACGACTGAGCGACTTCACTGTAAGGAGGCATATATTTATCAATATCTACATAACTGAAAAAATCATAATTGTACAAAAACTTTTTCATATTCTAAACTCGAGTCATCCACCACTCAATGTAAATTACACGTGTGATTTGGCTCCAGTCAAGTACTGCATTTTATTGGAATAGTCAGTTTGTTAACTTTTATATAACTTTCCCTGCCCCTTTGCCCCACCCTGAACACACACAAACTGAGGACTCAAAGGAAACAATATGAGACTCTGGAGTTAGAAAGATCTGGGTTTGAATTCTATTTCTATCACTTTGTGATATCAAGCAAGTTATTTAAAAATCTTTGACATTCTACAATTGAAACAGCAATACTCATAATATTATTTTAAACTATGCCTAAGGTAATTGTTCTAAAGTAAGCACATAATCAACATACATTGAATACATCTCTTACTGAAACCTATATAGATTTATTACTTATAAAACTCAGGAAATTTTTAATCTCTGGCTAAAATATTACTTTTGCTTTCATAAAGTTAAATAATTTCATACTTTTTCAGCTCTCTTTTATTTGACAGATTTGGTTTAGTTTAAATCACATCCACGGATAAATCTTTCCTCATCTCAATAGTTTATTTCCTTGATTATTATCTTGCGCCACATAAAACAGGAAATCGTTCATGTGTGTTACATAATGTTAAGCTAAATACCCTACTTAAATTTCCTTTAGAACTCTGAATCACAAGACAGAATATATCTGTATGCAAATATAACTTTAAATTGAAAATATAATTATCAACACAAAGACTACTAATTGGCACACTGTTGATGGATGTTAGTTATCTAATACATGTGGAAGTAAAGGATAATTTGAATGATACATGTCTTACTTTTGGCACAGGAAACTGACATTTCAATGCAGTAATGGCTGAAATCTGTTGTTTCTAAGAATAAATCTTCTAAAATTAACTTTGCCAATCACGAGGCAATCCTACCTCACATTCAAAGATTTCAAGTTTATTTATTTAGGGATCATCTTTCCCAGAACTATCCTGAAATCTTACATTTCTTAGCAGATATTTAAGTGCTTCACTGATAAAAGATAAAACTCAAATAAAACTCAAACCCACACTTTATTTTCTGAGAAGATAATGTCACCAGTTTTTGTGACTCAGAACTAAAAGAACAATGATTTTAATCAAGCAAATGAGTAGACCTGAAACAGTTCTAAGAAGTGCATTTGGTACTTTAAGAACTGGAGAGGGAAGCTTTTGTTAGAAATGAAGTATTGTTATGTGTCTTGTAAATTCAGCCTCAAATAGTTTATTATGATTTTTCTAATCACATAGAATAATTATTTACTACTGATTGCACACTGTATAGCAGCTTCTTAATCCATCTGAGTTACGAGTGTGGTGTTTCTTGTAGAAGAGAAGATACAAACTACTATTTCAATAAAACTCATATGTTTTATTAATTCATATATCAAAAAGGCATTTTCAATTTTATTAAGCAACTAAATGCCTTATAAACATAATCATATAGTATTCATAAATTGAATATGCCTATTAAAATATAGCATCTGAAATCTTTATTATATTGAAAAATTTTTAAGGTGATAATAAGGAATACTGATTGGCTATCCTCAGAAAAACGCACCACCATTGTCTTTGTAAAGATTACAGGTTTATAAAACATAGTTATTCTTTTTCTTCAGTTCAGTTCCGTTCAGTCACTCAGTTGTGTCCGACTCTTTGTGACCCCATGGACTGCAGGCTTCCCTGTCCATCACCAGCTCCCAGAGTTGACTCAAACTCATGTCCATGGAGTCGGTGATGCCATCCAACCATCTCATCCTCTGTCACCCCCTTCTCCTCCTGCCTTAAATCTTTCCCAGCATCAGGGTCTTTTCAAATGAATCAGTTCTTCACATCAGGTGGCCAAAGTATTGGAGTTTTAGTTTCAGCATCACTCCTTCCAGTGAATATTCAGAACTGATTTCTTTAAGATGGACTGGTTGTATCTCCTTGCAGTCCAAGGGGCTCTCAAGAGTCTTCTCCAACACCACAGTTCAAAAGCATCAATTCTTCGGTGCTCAGCTTTCTTTATACTCCATCTCTAACTTCCATACACAACTACTGGAAAAACCATAGCTTTGACTAGATGGACCTTTGTTGGCAAAGTAACGTCTCTGCTTTTTAATACGCTGTCCAGGTTGGTTATAACTTTTCTTCCAAGGAGCAAGCGTCTTTTAATTCCATGGCTGCAGTCACCATCTGCAGTGATTTTGGAGCCCCAGAAACAAAGTCTGTCACTGTTTCCACTGTTTCCCCATCTATTTGCCATGAACAGATGGGACCGGATGCCATCATCTTATTTTCTGAATGTTGAGCTTTCAGTCAGCTTTTCCACTCTCCTCTTTCATTTTCAAGAGGCTCTTTAGTTCTTCTTCACTTACTGGCATAAGTGTGGTGTCATCTGCATATCTCAGGTTATTGATATTTCTCCTGGCAATCTTGATTCCAGCTTGTGCTTCATCCAGTCCAGCATTTCTCATGATTTACTCTGCATATAAGTTAAATAAGCAGGGTGACAATATACAGGCTTGATGTACTCCGTTCCCTGTTCGGAACCAGTCTGTTGTTCCATGCCCAGTTCTAACGGTTGCTTCCTAACCTGCGTACAGATTTCTCAGGGGGCAGGGAAGGTAGTCTGGTATTCCCATTTCTTTCAGAATTTTTCACAGTTTGTTGTGATCTACATAGTCAAAAGCATTGGCATAGTCAATAAAGCAGAAGTAGATGTTTTTCAGGAACTCTCTTGCTTTTTCGATAATCCAATGAATGTTGTCAATTCTATCTCTGGTTCCTCTGCCTTTTCTAAAACCAGCTTGAACATCTGGAAGTTCACGGTTCAAGTATTGCTGAAGCCTGGCTTGGAGAACTTTGAGCATTACTTTACTAGCGTGTGAGATGAGTGCTGCTGCTGCTGCTAAGACGCTTCAGTCATGTCCGACTCTGTGTGACCCCATAGATGGAAGCCCACGAGGCTCCCCTGTCCCTGGTATTCTCCAGGCAAGAACACTGGAGTGGGCTGCCATTTTTGTGTGGTAGTTTGAGCATTCTTTGGCATTGCCTTTCTTTGGGATTGGAATGAAAACTGACCTTTTCCAGTCCTGTGGCCACTGCTGAGTTTTCCAGATTTGCTGGCACATTGAGTGCAGCACTTGCACAGCATCATCTTTTAGGATTTGAAATAGCTCAACTGGAATTCCATCACCTCTACTAGTTTTGTTCATAGTGATGATTCCTAAGGGCTGCTTGACTTCACATTCCAGGATGTTTGGCTCTAGGTGAGTGATCATACCATGGTGATTATCTGGGTTGTGAAGACATTTTTTGTATAGTTTTTCTGTGTTCTTGCCACCTATTCTTAATATCTTCTGCTTCTGTTAGAGTTTTTCCAAGAGTATGCACTGGTCATAGCAAACACCTACTTCCACCAGCACAAAAGAAGACTCTATACATGGACATCATCAGATGGTCAATACGGAAATCAGATTGCTTATATTCTTTGCAGCCAAAGATGGAAAAGCTCTATACAGTCAGCAAAAACAAGACCAGGAGCTGACTGTGGCTCAAATCATGAACTCCTTATTGCCAAAGTCAGACTTAAATTGAAGAAAGTAGGGAAAACCACTAGACCATTCAGGTATTCTTTTTCTTACTATTGTTATAAAAAGAATTATTGATTTTGAGAAGATATACTAAGTATAATCTAGTCTAGTCAATTTTAATAATAAAATAAAAATGAATTCAAAATTAAGAGATATTTTTATGTTTGCCTATGATGTTATCATCACAAAAATAATTTTTTAAAAAGAAGAGATTTTAAAATCTTGGAGAGAAGAAATAATGAAGAGGAAAATAAAACAATGAACAAAGACAGAGGTTAAGAGAAAATTCAACTTGGAAACAAGGTAACTGTTTTCATCATGAAGAGAATGTATAAATTGTATGAAATATTCAAAAAACATCCATGCAATATAAGCCAGCCAACAGTTAAGATGAATGAACCAGAGACACGTGTATCCTCATGGATTAAAGTGCAAAACAATACTTTATATTGCTTATGATCACATATATATACAATGAAAACATAAAATCCTATTTGAGGTAAAAAAAAAAAATGGCAAACACAGGATCATAGTTTTCTCTGAGAAGTGAGGGTTGATAACAGAATCAAAGAGGAGTACACGGGGTGCTTTGTGTATAGCAAATAAGGCTGCGTATTAAGATTAGACAAGATTGGATGGGGTGTTCATTAGGTATTTCTCTTTGTATCTGAAATATTACCTAATTTGAAAATTGTTTTAAAATCATTCATTTCAAGGAGTATGATAGATTTAGCACAAGCAAGCATTGCAATGTGAAGGAATATCTAATTTGTAGTGAGATGTTTGAGGAGCTCAAGATAGGAGATTTAAGAATCACAATCCCACCAAAAAATAAGTTCTCAATGTATTTCTATCTGAAAACGTGTGGGAAGTGATATTCACATTCATGCTTCCATGGACACTATAGAAACTACTTGTGGTTTAAAAAAAAATTACAGTAATTCACAATTGCCACAAACATGAAAGGGAAAGAAATCACCCTTTGCTCACTAGAAATGAGAGGAAGCAAATTTAGTGCAACTTCTGCTATTCCAGTTAATAATTCTATCTCTATTTTTACTCACAAAAGAAGTATATCAGAAAACATATAAGGAGGTTAATCTAGGGTAAACTTTTAATTTGCATTAATTTACTGATTTATGAAAGTTATCTACAAATATTAGTCCTCTGTAATCTGGAGAGTGCCGTCTCATGCCACTTCCCTCTGGTTCTGTCTGCTCTACATCACTATCTAGCACTTCGAACATCCGGGCCTTTACAGGGGCCCTCTCCACTGCTTGAACTGCCCTGCATGCCCTACCCCATTCCCTTGACAGGCCTCACTTTACCGGTCTCAGCTAAAACAATCCAACCTCAAAAAAGCCTTCAGGGAACCACTCTGTTTTAGTAGTGTTCATTTATTCACTTGTATTTGTATTTTTCATAGAGGAACGGCCATGGCAAGATGGTGTTTGCCTACTTTATTCGCTAGAGTTAGAAGCTGATGGCTAACTACATTTGAAACTCATATTTTCAAATGTATTAATTTTGTATCGCCTCACAACCTAGAGTGGTGGGAACTCCTATTGTAAAACACTAGTAATTTAATTCTGTTACTACAAATCTTTTTTTAAGACTTACAGAGCCAGTAACCTTAATGAGTGGATAAAATGCTTAGAATAATGCCCAGAATATAAGAAGCACAATATAAAATTTTCACTAGAGAGACCTTCAAAGATCATCTCCTTGCTTCCTCTAGTAGCCACCTCTATTTTAAGGAAAAAATAAAGCTATTTATGTACAAATCATTAGGTATTCCAGTGTTTATGAGATTTGTTTTAACACCATAGAACAGAAAGCCTGGAAATTTTTTTTCAACACTGGAATCCCAACTAAATGCAAGTCAGTTTCTGACTCTGCCAAACCATAATAAATATTTCATTTTTATGTTCTTTCTTGTTTATCAAACTGTAACAGAAAAAAATGATGATCCTAAAGTTTCAAAACAGTATTAATTATGCTGTCATACAAAAGTCAAGAAAGACTAAACCACAAGATATTAAGCAACACCAAATTCAAGAAATTCTTCCTCATCATCATTATTTATCATAAAGTCACAAAACAGTTGCTATATACCATATTTATATAGTAAATATATTTACTATATTTAGTAAAAATAAAATTACAGCCTCAAGATTACCAATATATTTAAGTACTAGTGGATACCAGAAACTCATCTAAAGAATTGTGCCCTTTGAGCCAAGAATATTTTTTTTGAAGTTAGTTATCATTTACTTCACTGAGTGGCACATTTAGAGTCTCAATTTCAAAGCCTTTTGTTCACTCAAACACACATTCTAAGAAAATACGGTAACAGCACAGGAAATCTGGAAAAGAAACCACACATTTTAGTTTCCATTTATCTGGAAATGTCTTGTTAAGTGTTAGTTATAGGAAGATAAAAGAAGACAAGAAAGAATTAGTTTCGATCATGTTATATATATGCTAGAAATGTGTGTGTATACTTGAATACATAAGTAACTTCAAAAGGTTTATTTGGCCTTATACCTAATTGTGTTTTAAAGGAAAATATCTTCAGGAGACACAAGCAAAACAAAAAAATTATTTCGGCAATGTTAACAATATACACATATATTTCACTTGCTGTTTGTTTTCTCTTACATGAATCCATGAACCAGATTCTTCACTAAGATATAAATATCATCCAAGCTCCACCTAGTTTTACCTAAGATAGCTTTCATTCATTGTCATAACACTATTAATGAAGCACCCAAACAAAATCATACCATGGCTGAAAAACTTTTTCACCTGACTACAGAAGTTACATAACCCTAATTATTAATATTTTCATAAGCAATGGAAAGATGCTGACTTTATCCTTAAAATACATCCACTTCTTTTCTGAATTTAGAATTGGATATCCTAAAGTTCATAGCAAAACAGTAAAAATTCTTATGACTTCCAGATTATTTATCAACTTCTTAATATTTTATTAAACTATACATTTTTATTGATTTAATATCAAGAAAAGAATGACATAACTAATAGCACAGGTCAAAACACAGACCTGGAAAAAGGCTTCTAGGTCTTGGACAACACATACAACCTTCTCAGTAATATGAAGAATTTTGAAAGGTACTCAATAAATACCTATCAGCTGAATAAGTGAATGAGCAAATGAACTGTCAAGAAACAAAATTCAAGACTAGTCTTCAGTAGCTCCTATTATAGCACAAATCTTATCAGTGTAAACCTTTATATATCAATTTTCAACTCAAATAGAAGTTTAAAGTAAGCAAGCATATACCAAGTACACGATAGGTTCTATGGTATGAAGTATGATGACGATAAGAATGTAGTCCTTACATTTAGGGAATCCATGGCCTAGAACCATTTGAAAGCAAAAGATCAATTACAAAAAATGTATCGATGCTTATGGAATGTACAAACTCCTTATCCTGACAATTACATCTCTGAACAATTTTTATTAGAAGACTTTCCATTTCCATAGTCTTGGTTATAAAAATACACCCTCCCTAGTCCAGGTGCTATGGTCAGTATAACTTAAGGACATAAGGATTTGGGTTCAATTCCCAAAAGTCTCTTAGTGATTTATACATCTTTAGTCAAATTAATTTGGAGAAAGCAATGGCAACCCATTCCAGTACTCCTGCCTGGAAAATCCCATGGATGGAGGAGCCTGGTAGGCTGCAGTCCATGGGATCGCTGAGGGTCTGACACGACTGAGGGACTTCACTTTCACTTTTCACTTTCATACATTGGAGAAGGAAATGGCAACCCACTCCAGTGTTCTTGCCTGGAGAATCCCAGGGACAGCAGAGCCTGGTGGGCTGCTGTTTATGGGGTCGCACAGAGTCGGACATGACTGAAGCAACTTAGCAGCAGCAGCAGTCAAATTAATTAAGGGGCTTCCCTGATAGCTCAGTTGGTAAAGAACCTGCTTGCAATGCAGGAGACCCCAGTTCAATTCCTGGGTTGGGAAGATCCACCGGAGAAGGGATAGACTACCCACTCCAGTATTCTTGGGCTTCCCTTGTGGCTCAGCTGGTAAAGAATCTGCCTGCAATGTGGGAGACCTGGATTCGATCCCTGGGTTGGGAAGATCCCCTGGAGAAGGGAAAGGCTATCCACTCCAATATTCTGGCCTGGAGAATTCCACTGACTAACATTCCCTGGCGTCCCAGAGAGTTAGGCACGATTGAATGACTTTCACTTTCAGTCAAATTAGTTAACTTTAGTGAACCTCAGTTTTTCTACCTGCAAATCCCTTAGGAATATTTCGAGAGTAAAGTGAGAAACATGCATTAGAAAATAAGTGAAATATCAAGAATCTTTTAGACCCGTGTTTCCCAAATGTGTGTTAAGGCACTCTGGCAAGCTGTGATGAAGTCAAAGGGCAATAAAAGTATTTTAAATTTTCATGAGAATCACAGCAACATTCATCTTACAACACATGAACTTATTATTATGTTCTTTGAAAATAATTTCTTAACAAAAGAAACTTTTAGATACTTTGTTTGGCCTAGGGGTCCTGTGAAAAAAATTACTGAGAATTAAAGGTACCATGAACCAAGACAGTTTGGAATTCTCTGCACTAATGAATGATTTCCCACCATCTACCTGCCTCCCTGGTTCCACAAAGCCCTATGCACATACAATATTTGCATCTTTGTCTTTGCAGAACTTGTACCACAGAATACAATATAAAACCTTTCTTGCAAATTCAACTTTTAAAGTTGAATTAGTAGGATTTTGCAAGTAACAAACATCTAACTCTGACAAACAGGCAAATATATATATATATATATATATATGTATATACACACACATATATACACACACACATATATATACACCAAAAGATTTTATGTGGAATAATATGTTTCAGTTTATAAAATCAGCAGGACACTGGAGAAACAGTCTAAAATCACAAAATGAGGAGATGAGGCAACAGAAGCCAGAATCAGAGTCAAAATGCAGAAGCAGCCAGGTAAGAATGCCACACTGGCATTGCCACCAAACATAACTCTACCACTGTAATGGCTGACCTCCACCCCCAAAGCCAAGTGTGAATTCTACATTGCCACATCTTAGCATTCCTCCAGGTGCCAAGTCACTGGAGAGAGTCCAATAGATAAGCCTTAGCTTGCATGGAGTAGGAAGAAGGATAATCGGCCTTCCTCATCTATAGTTTCAGCCAAGGCAACATTTCCCACCAAATTAACCAAAAAGCATGATCTCGAACTGAAAGGAAGTTCAGATTATGGAAAACCAAAATAACACAACAAATATCATCACAAAAATACTGCCAAATTTCAAAGACAGCTCAAATTCCACTCTGGCAAAGACAATACTTTGATCTGCTCATCAAAACCACCATTGCTTTACATTTTTTACAACCTCTCTTTTTTTCTTCATACTTCTGCTATAGCTATTTCAAGGGTCTTTTATGTAGGTTTTCCAGTTTGACTAAATTATCTGTGAGGCTAGATGCTATGTCCTACTTTTTTTTTTTCTAAAATCTTCCAAAGCATTTAAAATTTTAACCTCATTTTATATGAAATAGTAAAATATGCAAGTAGAAAGGAAAATATAGATGTTTAATTAGCATTGTTATTCAATTCTAATAGACTATGATAAACTTAACTAGGTCAATATTTTTCCAAAAGTATGTCTCAAATAACATGCATAAATCCCCAGACATAGTCAAGAAAGTATGAGAAAAGCATTAACATCCCTTTATTGTATTACCCTATCACATTAAAAATTCTGAGTATCCTATATTGTAAGGAAAATATTTAACTTTGTTTTAACCAAGATGATCTAATCTATTACACATATGTGTTTATTATTACTGTGATTTATCACTTTACCTAGCTTTTTAGAATCAGTTAAAAATCATCTGTTAGCCTGAGGATTGTTACCAGCTTCTGTCACACCTGATGAACTAAACACATGTTAGTTAATATACCTAAATACTCTAATGGCATGCATCAAACAGAGACACTGCATTTGAAAAGACAAAAGGAGTGGTCAGTATGTATATACACTGATTTAAGTGCTCAAAGTGATTTTTTCTTTTTGTTAACCTTCACAGTTCATATTAATGTATGCAGTCATTTGCTGCAGTACTGTGGAATTTTGCCTATAACTAGGTGAAGAAACAACAATCTAATATCAAGTGGAGCCTAGTTTTCTTCTTTCAATCTAAGTCAATATTTAAAATTCTTCTTTGGGGATTTAGGTTCCATCCTGAGTGAATATTACCTTCTATACTTATATTAGCCAGTAATTAAAACAAATAGAAGTTACCGAGGACTAAAAGTTACCAAGGAACTAAAAGTTCACAGATCAAATTCTTAGTCATTACTCTCTAGAAGTCCATACTTTTTCAAAAAATTTCACTAACTTATTTTATCATCATTTGTATGTATTCATGACACTGAATACCATTCCACCTTACCTGCCTCCTGAGAAATCTGTATGCAGGTCAAGAAGCAACTGTTAGAACTGGACATAGAACAACAGACTGGTTCCAAATTGCGAAAGGAGTATGTCAAGGATGTATATTGTCACCCTGCTTATTTAACTTATATGCAGAGTACATCATGAGAAATGCTGGGCTGGATGAAGCACAAGCTGGAATCAAGGTTGCTCGGAAAAATATAACAACCGCAGATATGCAGATAACATCACCCTAATGGCAGAAAGCGAAGAACCTAAGAGCCTCTTGATGAAAGTGAAAGAGGAGAGTGGAAAAAGTTAGCTTAAAACTCAACATTTAGAAAACTAAGATCATGGCATCCGATCCCATCACTTCATGGCAAACAGATGGGGAAACAGTGAGAGACTTTATTTTGGGGGGCTCCAAAATCACTGCAGATGGTGATTGCAGCCATGAAATGAAAAGATGTTTGCTCCTTGGAAGAAAAGCTATGACCAACCTAGACAGCATGTCAAAATGCAGAGACATTACTTTGCCAACAAATGTCTGTCTAGTCAAACATATGGTTTTTCCAGTAGTTATGTTTGGATGTGTGAGAGTTGGAGCATAAAGAAAGCTGAGTGCCATAGAATTGATGCTTTTGAACTGTAGTGTTAGAGAAGACTCTTGAGAGTCCCTTGGACTACAAAGAGATCCAACCAGTCCATCCTAAAGGAAATCAGTTCTGAATATTCATTTGAAGGGCTGATGCAGAAGCTGAAACTCCAATACTTTGGCCATCTAATGTGAAGAACTGACTCCTTGGAAAAGACTCTGATGCTGGGAAAGATTGAAGGTGGGAGGAGAATGGGGCGATAGAGGATGAGATGGTTGGATGGCATCAATGGACATGAGTTTGAGTAAGCTCCGGGAGTTGGTGATGGACAGGGAAGTCTGGCCTGCTGCAGTCCATGGGGTCGCAAAGAGTTGGACATGACTGAGTGACTGAACTGAACTAATGACACTGAAATTCAGTTAAATATATTTCTTACCAAAGCCATCCCACTTTGAAGAAAAGAAATAATACAAGCAATATTTAAAAGAAAGAAATTTACTATCTATCAATTGCAAGTATATGTGGATGTTTGCTGGAATTATTAAAGAAGCTGTACTATCATCAGCCAGGCAACTATGCACCTATGACTTATGTCAGTGACCAAGAGAACAGGAAGAAAACACAGCTAGACGTGAGTAGTTTCACACTGCCACAGTCATGCCTGGATGAATTTCATTTAGCACCTGCTGGAGATTAGTGCTGTGAAGAACAAAATTTAATATTCAGTCAAGACTAACATGAATCCATTTCACCCAAGCCTACTATTCTGTCATTTGTCAAATACACAAAATACAATAATGCTTCCTTTATTTAGGCCTTAAGTGAGATTTAATTAACTTAAATTAAAATTAACTCTAACTAAATTATGTTAACTCTAAATTATCTATTAAAAAGTCAATCCTTAATCATTTTTAAAATTAATAACTTTTAGTTTTTATTTCAGTTTTTCAAGTATATGGATATACCCAGTTAAATTCATTAGAAATGTTATTCATTGGAAGACAAAAATAACTTGCAAATTAATAAAATGATCTGTAAATAATATATATTATATGTATTATATATATTAAATTATATATATTATTCATATTATATATATATACAGAAATAACTAAAGTTTCAAATTATAATTGATTTCAGATATTCTTTGACAAGTTAAAAGTAATATAATTTATGTAAAATAGCATGTGTGCATGTAGGTATGTATAGTAAGAGTGAGAGAAAAAACTCATTTCTAAAAAAACAGTCCCTCATTCTAAAGAAGTAAAAATTACTATTAGTAGAGAAAGTTGTGAATTTTATTTTCCTTTGCTCTTCTTTGTACATTAGAACCTAAGTCCATAATTATTTTGGAGAAGGCAATGGCACCCTACTCCAGTACTCTTGCCTGGAAAATCCCTTGGACAGAGGAGCCTGGTGGGCTGCAGTCCATGAGGTCACGAAGTGTCGGACACGACTGAGTGACTTCACTTTCACTTTTCACTTTCATGCATTGGAGAAGGAAATGGCAACCCACTCCAGGGTTTTTGCCTGGAGAATCCCAGGGACGGGGGAGCTTGGTGGGCTGCCATCCATGGGGTTGCACAGAGTTGGACACGACTGAAGCAGCAGCAGCAGCCATAACTATTTGATCATTTTTCACATCACAAATGATAACCTAGCCTATACACTATCTTTCTACCTTCTTATCTATCATTCTATCAATCATAAGACATTTATCAGAGAAACAGAAATACCTTCATAGGAAAGTTTAACATGAAACTATCATTTTAAAAGTTCCATTTACCACTATATGTGCTGTAAAAAATCAAATACAATTTCATACCCAAATTTTACCTTTTAAAAATTCTACTCAAATTAGATGTAAAATATTTTATGAATACTTACTCAAGTATATAATTGTGAAACAGACTCTACTCATCTGTAGTCCTTTAATAAATAAAGGCAGAAAGGGATAAATGTTCAATACTTTAGGTAGAGTTATGTTGTTTTAATTTTGCAAAATATATTCTTCCTCTTCAGCTTTTTACATGGGGAGAATTGATTATTATATATGACCACGCTTATTAACCAACCTCCTTCATTAATTCTTACCTGAATCAGGGTTCTATCAGCTAAATTATTGGACCTAGAACAACTGTGGTTACTTGAAATGGTTCTACTGTAATTATTGTAACTACTGTGAAAGTTTGTTCTTAGTACTCTGAACTTCTTTTCATCCCCTCACTTCTTTGTGCTCATAAATAATAATTATAGATCTACCTGCCACAACTCTCAAACTCACATATTCATAGCTATACAAAGACCTTAACCTTATATCTCACCCAGTTGACTAGACAGGTATCTGCAGTTCTCACAGACTTGAAATATTACCCCAAGCAAATCATGTTTTAATCCTATAACTTTTCCCTCTATTTTTCTTAATTGCCAGTGTTTCCATAATTATACATTTTTCTTAGATGGATTCCCAAAAATATCCCCATGGGAGTGTGATGGAGTCAGGGGTGTGTGTGGGTGTGTGTGTGTGCTTGTGTTAGTCACTTAGTCATGTTGGACTCTGTGCGACCCCATGGACTGTAGCCCATCAAGCTCCTCTGTCCACGGAATTCTCCAGGCAAGAATACTGGAGCGGATTGCCATTTCCTTCTCCAGGGGATTTTTTTGACCCAGGGATCAAACCCAGGTCTCCTGCATTGCAGGCAGATTCTTTGCTATCTAAGCTATAGGGAAGTCCCAAGTTGTATATTTTGTACTCTCCATTGCTACTTTCGAACCACTATTCACTCCCTAACAAACCACTCTCATCTTTTGAAACTTTTTGTTATTCAGTAGTCATGCATGGATGTGACAGTAGGAGTATAAAGAAAGCTGAGCATGGAAGAATTGATACTTTTGAGCTGTGGTGTTGGAAAAGATTCTTGAGAGTCCCTTGGACTGCAAGGAGATCCAACCAGTCCATCCTAAAGGAAACCAGTCTTGAATATTCATTGGAAGGACTGATGCTGAAGCTGAAACTCCAATACTTTGGCCACCTGATGTGAAGAACTGACTCACAGGAAAAGACCCTGATGCTGGGAAAGATTGAAGGTGGGAGGAGAAGGGGTCGACAGAGGATGAGATGGTTGGATGGCATCACTGATTCAATGGACATGAGTTTGAGTAAATTCTGGGAGTCAGTGATGGACAGGGAAGCCTGGTGTGCTGCTGTCCATGGGGTCACAAAAAGCCGGACACAACTGAGCAACTGAACTGAAGTGATTATTCAGTTATCTTGCCAATGGGTGAATCTAATTTCCATAGGCCTTGAACACTTTCTCAATAGCTCTAGCCCTAACTTACAGCTCCTTTTCATTTCTATTTTCTGTGGTTTTGATATTAATGTAATTTATCTTTCTAGCTGTCTGGACTCATAATGAATAAATTGTATCAGCTTGAATGTCTGTTTCAGCTGATGATTTTGTCACATGATGCTATATAGACTCTCCATATACTTTTAAAAGATTAAAGACAAAAAATTTAAAGAAAAAATGAAGATAAATCTACCATTCTTTTATAAAATTGTTTAAAAAATAAAACTAACTGGAGCATAATTGCTTTACAACATTGTGTTGCTTTCTGCCACTCCTCAACAGGAATCAGTCATAGGTATATGCATGTCTGGGCTTCCCAGGTGGCACAAGTGGTAAAGAACTTGCCTGTCAATGAAGGAGTCATAAGCAATGAGAGTTCGATTCCTGGATTGAGAAGAGCCCCTGGAGGAGGGCATTACAATTCACTCCAGAATTCTTGCCTAGAGAATCACCAGGGACAGAAGAGCCTGGTGAGCTATAGCCCATAGGGTTGCAGAGTTGGACATGACTGAAGTAACTTAGCAGGCATACACACATACGTATGCCCCCTCTATCTTGAAGCTCCCTCCCACTTCCCACCCCTCCAGGTTGTCACAAAGCTCTGCTCTGAGCTCCCTGCATCATACAGCAAATTCCCACTATTTTACATATGGTAATATATTTGTTTCCATACTACTCTCTTAATTCATCCCACCCTCTCCTTCCCCTACAGTGTCCACAACTGTTGTCTATGTCTGCATCTCTGTAGCTGCCCTACAGGTCCATCGATAGCATTTTTCTAGATTTCATATATATGCATTAATATATATTTGTTTTTCTCTTTCTGACTTACTTCATTCTGTATAACAGGCTCTAGGTTCATCCACCTCACTAGAACTGACTCAGATTTGTTCCTTTTTATGGCTGAATAATATTCTAGTGTATATATGTACTACAACTTCTTTACCCATTCATCTGTCAATGGACATCTAGGTTGCTTCCATGTCCTGACTATTGCAAATAGTGCTGCAATGAACATTGGGGTGCCTGTGTCTTTTATAATTATGGTTTTCTCAGGGTACATGCCCAGTAGTGGGATTGCTAGGTCATATGGTACTTTTATTCCTGGTAAATCTACCATTCCAATTCACCTATTTTCACATAAGAATGGTCTTTACAGTTTTATAAATGATTACAATAAAAAATCAAGAGCATATTTTAATTAGTATCATAAATACATGATTTCTCCAAATAGCATTCAGTTATTATGTCAATGGTTTCACAGCATTCCATCAATTTTGAAAGATGGTCTTGCAGGTGAATTCAGATTTCCTAATATGGAAGCAAATTCTGCAACTTACATTACATTTGGAACTTACTGGCACACAAGTTGGTATTTAATAAGTATTATGTAAATTATAACATGCCATGTTTTTTCTATGTAACCATATCTATTGCTGGAAATGTAGATGTTTATTGTTTGGGGGGTTTGTTTGCTTTTACTACTAAAGAAAATAGTGCAGTAAAGCACTGGGGCTTTCTTTTCATAAATCTGTTAATTTATCTGTCTGGTAAAACAGTAAGGAATATTAACTATATCTCAGAACACAGATGCTCTTTGGTTCTGAATGAAGTGAGTGAAGTCACTCAGTCATGTCCGACTCTTTGTGACACCATGGACTGTAGCCTACCAGGCTCCTCCATCCATGGGATTTTCCAGGCAAGAGTACTGGAATGGGGTGCTATTTCCTTCTCCAGGAGATCTTCCCGACCTAGAGATTGAACCCGGGTCTCCCGCATTGTAGGCAGACACTTTACTGTCTGAGCCAACAGGGAAGTCCTTGGTTCTGATATGACTTTTTAAAAAAGATATGTTAACAAATTTATAACACAGGAGGTCAGTTTTATCACCACATTGCTTGTACCTAATTACTTGTTCTTCTTAAAAATCTCTTACCTTGTCTTCAGAAATGCCCTCTTTTTCCCTTCTCCTGAATCACTCAAGATGCTATGTTTTGCCTCCTTTCCTCCTTTGCCACAAACTTTGGTCTTTCCTAGCACTCAGTCCTCTATGTCTGCTTTTCTGTGTTCTTTTCTTCAACATTATAAAACAGTTTCCTGATTCTGACATCATATCTCTTCTGATGATATCCAGTACAAGGTAACTACCTCTTAAATGTCTTCTGAGAGCTAAAATTGACTAATCTAACTACCTTCTGAAATCAGCATTCTGGTAATTGAACATTACATATTTACTTGATTTTACAATTGCTGCTTCAACATCCCAGAATGAAAACCATAGAGGCATGTTTACCTTCTACTTCCACACAGCCAGCTAGGTGCTAAGTCCTGTAGTCCATCTCCTTCCCTAGAAGGAATTCTATAGTCTTATTTTCTATGTAATCTGGTTCACTTAATAAATTAACAATAAGATTACAAAATAAGGTCAAGCATTAAACTGTAAATTAATAAAAACCTCTCATTACTATCCCAAATAGAATAAAGCATTTCTACTTTTTTTTTTTTTTTTTTTTCCGGGCCACACCATGTAGCATGCACCACGCAGCACTTAGTTTCTGACCAGCAATAAGACCCGTGCTTCCTGCAGTGGAGGTGCAGAGTCTGAACCACTGGACTGCCAAGGAAAAGTCCGATGCATTACTATTTCCACGCATGCATGCTTAGTCGCTCAGTAGTGTCCAACTCTGCAACCCCATGGACTGTAGCCTGCCAGGCTCCTCTGTCCATGGGTATTCTCCAGGCAAGAATACTGGAGTAGGTTGCCATGCTCTCCTCCAGGGGATCTTTCCAACCGAGGGATCGAACCCAGGTCTCCCACATTGCAGGCGAATTCTTTACCATCTGAGCCATAAGGGAAGCCCCACTGTTTTCATGGGGGAAGGCTTTCAAAGAGAGCTGACACCATAAAAATTACTTCTGAAGCTGCTCTAACTCACTCTCCTTCCTGCAATGGGATTTGAGATAAATTAATTCTGTTTTAGGACTTCCCTGGTGATTCAGAGGTAAATAATCCACCTGCCAATGCAATAGACATGGATTTAATCCCTGATCTGGGAAGATCCCCTGGAGAAGGAAATGACAATCCACTCCAGTACCCTTGACTGGAGAATCTGATGGACAGGGGAGCCTGGTGGGCTCCATGGGGTCACAGTGAGTTGGACATGGCTTGGTGACTGAACAACAACAATTCTGCTTTACATGCAGATGTCACTTAAGTACCCATGTATAATTAAGTATCCACGCTCCATGACAAAAATCAAATAAATAGGTGTGTTCTTTACAAAACATTCTACCTTTTATAAGTCCAATAACTCAGTTGCTTTGCTACACAGAATTCTAAGAAGGATCTCTTAAAGTTTCTGCTGTCTGGTTTACACATCTTATTTAATCCCCTCCCCTTTAGTATAGGTGGAAATGGTACATATGATGGAGCATCTCTCAATGATTAGGTTACTAATCAGTTGACTTTTGAGTAAATCTAATGAGATGATACCCAGTCAGGCTCAATTCAACCAGGTGATCTTTTGGGAAAGCCTGGGTCCTTCTTCAAGCCAAAAACAAAGTGTGAGATGAATTCCACATGAGTGAAATTCTTTGTTACTGGCTTTGAAGGTGGAGAAGCTCTGAAACAAGAAAGGCCATCAACCTGCAAAAACCAACAGCGGCCCCAGGGGATAGCTGCTAAGGAAACAGAGACATCATCCTGCAACCACAAAGAATTGAATTCTGCAACCAACCTGAACAAACTTCGAAGCAGGTTCTCTGGCAGAGCCCCACATAAGAACACAGGCCTTCCAACATCTTAATTTAGTCTTTTAAGATCTGCTCTGAGAAGCCAACTATGCCATACCAAACTTCTGAGCTACAAAACTGTGAGCTAATCCATGAGTATTGTTTTAAGCTGCAAAGTTTGTGGCAACTTGTTACAAAGCAATAGAAAACTAATACCCATGCAGGAAAAGAAACAGTCTTTAGGGCTTGACTTTAGACTAATGTCACCTTTAAATAGATTCTATATTTAGATTTCGTTTCAATGTTACATATTTTTAACAAAAAAATAGAGTATATAACATCATTTTTATAACTACAAATGATATGATTGCTTATTTCTGTGTAACTTAAGTAACATTCTATCTGTCAAAAAGTATATTTATAATTTCCCTGAGGGTGACAGAGTGTTTTAATCAGGATATACACACTTGTTTTTTATGAAGTAAGGTAAATCATTATAACAATTCTGGATACTGGGCTTAATTTAGTAAAAAATCATCTGAAATAAAGCCTTCATTTAATTCAAATTCTTTACAAATACAAAAATGTGAACTCGTTTAAATATCAGGAAAGAAAATAAATCTCAGCCACAGTTGACATGAATTAAGCCATTTGGCCATAATTTTCAGCAAGCATTTCTCATGTTAAGATATTCTTGTTGGTAATATACACTCAGCAATTTTCTAAGGCTTTACAAATATACGCATTTTAAGAAAATTCATGCTATAGCTTCTCCCAATGAGAATCTTTTCAAAAATCTTACAGATACTTTGCTTCTTTTCATATGTAAAGAATGAATTCATATTAACACTCCATAATCACAGAGAAATTCTCACTAAATAAGTAAAAAAGTAAAAATAAAAGCACTGTTGACAACAAATAAAAGAACACAGCAATGCATGTGTTTCCTTTTAGTCAGGGCCCATTATTTTTTACCAAGTAATATAAATAACTTGAAATAATCTTTCAAGCTTGCAGTAAAGGCCCACAAATGCTATTTAGCATAAAACCACATTTCATTAAGCAGCTTAACTCTTCTTAGAAGTGAAGTTTCATTTAGAAAGGAATCATGTTTATCTTGCCTATTCAGCAAAAAGGACATGTTGATATAACAGTCCTTCTAGATTGGCCAAATGTGAGAAGAAAACTATTATTTATTGAGCTTTACCAAGTGCAGCATCATGAACTGTTCCGAGAGCTTAACAGACATCCACTCTTCTCATCTTCACAGCAGCCCCATGAGGTAGGTCCTGTCATCATCATTACCATTCTAGAGGTGAGCAAACCAAGTCACTAGGAAGTGGCATAAGCGTCATCTTGACACCCTGCTATGCTGCCTCTCTGTGGATCATCAAATTCATTGATCTTTCCCATGAAGCTCACTTTTATTCACTTATCTTCAGCCATAACAGAAGATATACTATCCCTTATGAACTTAATTTTCTAATGAGACTTTATATTTAGAAAGTTTTCCAAATATGTGGTATATCTGTCTTCTTTTCAATGAGGCATAGTGGGAAAACTTGAGGTGAGAAAGTCATTAAAAATATTTGCAGCTAGCCAGATATGAGGGTGACTAGATCTCAGCATTGTGAACCGATATCCAAGTATTGGATATTGTATCAGATACTGCATCTGTAGTAACCATATATATAGGACTGTTCAAGCTGGTTTTAGAAAAGGCAGAGGAACTAGAGATTAAACTGCCAACATCCGCTGGATCATGGAAAAAGCAAGAGAGTTCCAGAAAAACATCTATTTCTGCTTTCTTGACTATGCTAAAGCCTTTGACTGTGTGGATCACAATAAACTGTGGGAAATTCTGAAAGAGATGGGAATACAAGACCACCTGACCTGCCTCTTGAGAAACCTATATGCAGGTCAGGAAGCAACAGTTAGAACTGAACATGGAACAACAGACTGGTTCCAAAGAGGGAAAGGAGTACGTCAAGGCTGTATATTGTCACCCTGTTTCTTTAACTTATATGCAGAATACATCATGAGAAATGCTGGGCTGGAAGAAGCACAAGCTGGAATCAAGATTGCTGGGAGAAATATCAATAAGCTCAGACATGCAGATGACACCACCCTTATGGCAGAAAGTGAAGAGAAGCTAAAGAGCCTCTTGATGAAAGTGAAAGAGGAGAGTGAAAAGATTGGCTTAAAGCTCAACATTCAGAAAACGAAGATCATGGCATCCAGTCCCATCACTTCATGGGAAATAGATGGAGAAACAGTGGAAGCAGTGTCAGACTTTATTTTTGGGGGCTCCAAAATTACTGCAGATGGTGACCGCAGCCATGAAATTAAAAGACGCTTACTCCTTGGAAGGAAAGTTATGACCAACCTAGATAGCATATTCAAAAGCAGAGACACTACTTTGCCAACAAAGGTCCATCTAGTCAAGGCTATGGTTTTTCCAGTAGCCATGTATGGATGTGAGAGTTGGACTGTGAAGAAAGCTGAGCGCTGAAGAATTGATGCTTTTGAACTGTGGTGTTGGAGAAGACTCTTGAGAGTCCCTTGGACTGCAAGGAGATCCAACCAGTCCATCCTAAAGGAGATCAGTCTTGGGTGTTCATTGGAAGGACTGATGTTGAAGCTGAAACTCCAATACTTTGGCCACCTCATGCGAACAGTTGACTCATTGGAAAAGACCCTGATGCTGGGAGGGATTGGGGGCAGGAGTAGAAGGGGACAACGGAGGATGAGATGGCTGGATGGCATCACCGACTCAACAGACATGAGTCTGAGTGAACTCTGGGAGTTGGTGATGGACAGGAAGGCCTGGAATGCTGCGATTCATGGGGTCGCAAAGAGTTGGACACAACTGAGCCACTGAACTGAACTGAACTGAACACATTCATTGGGTAAAGATTTAATGAGAGTCTACTATACGCCAATCACCTGGATCTGTGTCTACTGTATGCCAAAGAACTGGTACTCATAGAACTTGTAGTTAGTAAGGCAAAGAGATAATTTTTAAAAAACATGGTAAATTAATAATGAACTATTATGTAACAAAGTAGGAGGTGCTATGGACAGAAGAAAAAGAGAGTAGGGCAAGGAATTTTTGCATTATGGGAGGTGGGAGGCAGGTTACAGTATTAAATAGAGTGGTCTAGGTTAACTTCACTATTTAAATAAATAATTTTAAGATAGAAATTTCTTATTTTTTCATGCAGAAAAAGCTCATCTTCTTTCTAATACTTCTGTACTTTAAGAACATATGCAAAGATATATATATATATGTATATTAGTATGTAAACTTTTAAAGAGAGCTTTAAAAATACTTGCAGCCAATACAGAACTAAATAACAAAGTTTCACACTATTTTTAACTATGATTATGATGCTATTAACACAAAGCATGCCTTTTACTCTGTGTCCTTTCCCTAAATTCTGTGTTTCCTTCCCTGAACAAACATGTGTTGATTGCCTAGCACCGCATGGTATTTTGATAGCACTGATGGTACTCAGGAGTCACAGTCCTATGGGTCGACAGGAACAGACAACTGCAAAATATTTAAGAGGCCTGACTGGAGTATTATAGCCGGAAGCAGAAATCAGGAGGAAAAGGTATCTGAGATGAATCTCAAAGAACAGACAGGTGATAAAGATGTGGGAAAGTGGAGAATCCTGGGGCACATGCGAAGGGCATATGCATAGTACTGAGGTACAAAGAGGATTCCAAGTATACACTTGTATATACAGTTTGTGGCATTTAGTCCTACACGAGAGAAGTCTAAGGGATTCAGCAGAACATGACAAAAAAGGAAACTGCACAAACATACAGAAACTTGTAGGAGAATGAAATTCAAAAAACTGAGTTTCCCCAAATGAAATATTCTGGGCCTATTGCATTAGCAGAGATGACAAACAAGAGCTCAAACAAGCCTCTCATGGTGAGGCTAAGAAGAAGATGAAAGAACAGTGATCCTTTTAGCAAGTATTAATAAAACTGACAATAGTTGAAAGCTACCATTCTGGGTGAGTGATAGACAAGGAAAAGTCTGAAATGACTCTCTGGGTTTGTGATGCATTTCAGTCTGACAGGGAACACATGAAGAAGAACACGGGGTAAAAAAGGATGACTCCAACATGGGGCATGTTGAATGTGAAGGGAGTGTCACACACCTTGTAGGAAAACTTCCCTACACAGAGTCATTTATGTCTCTGGAAGCAAAATAAAGAATTCTAGGAATATGAAAATGAAGGTATTAATTAAAATCTATTTAAAATACTATTTCTTGAGCAATGTGTGTCATTTAGAATACTAGTTCTGCCCAGTAGGTAAAAAGACTATGTGGTAATATTTTTGAATACTTGGTTTAACAAGGTTCTTTATAAAAAAAGCTTGTCATAGAAGTAATATATGAAATTTATATCTTTAAAAGAGATTAAATATGAAGCATTTGCAAATTTTCTTGAGGGATATGTTTTTAGGGTAGCATCTTATGGGACTCACATAAAATGCATTTTTGAAAAAGAAAAAAAAACTCATCGAAGATTATTCAAACAGGTGTATTATTGGAATGTGTCAGGTGTGACATTTAGTTTACATCTTTACATTATATTACAATGCCTTGAGAACACTGACACTAGGTCATCTAGAACTTCATAAATGAGTGAGGCTTTTAAATCGACGATGATTCTTTTTATGAGGCTCAGCTGACACTTCACTTCTATTTAAGACTTTAAGTCTATTATTAAGATTTTCATATACTTAGATAATACTTACGTAATACTTCTGTATGAATACGAGTTTTTCTTTTTAAAGTGAAGAGTAGTTACTTTTCCACTGGTTACTCATGTATTGCAGTATGTCAATGAATTAAGCAAGAATGTAAGAATAAATACGTGACACTTAATAGATGCCAGAAGTCCACAGTTTCAAGAAAGCTGAGTAAATAGCAAAAGAAATTGACAGACATTCCTGCATACCATTTATTCAGTGAAAAGGTATATTGTTTACTGAATGCTTTAATTAGCTTTGCTTTAGAACTGTGGCTCAGGTAGAAAGGTTCTATTTTTAGCAGATGCAAAATAAAACTGCCTGTGATGGTATTCTGAGCTGATGAAAGCAATGACAATGTGTGGTATGTTGAAAAAAAATTATTCTATTTAATAAATTATGCAATAATGAGATAAACTGGGTGAAATTCATTAATTTAATTATTGTGACATGCTTAAATGGCAATCTAAGTAAATACAAATCTAATCTAAATATTTAAAAACAATTAAGATAAACTCATAACCATCTTTCCTGTGATCTTTAATAGCTGTTATAAAACCCTTCTCATGGTCATATAAAGAAAAAAAACTAAAAATGCTTTAAATGAGTATCCCTTCTTTCTGTGGTTTACCAAATTGATAAGTTAAAATGACATATCTTCAAACATTTGATTGTTCATTTTTTTCTCATGGAATTTTAAAAAATACAAAAGAGAAACAAAAGTATTTAAATATAAGTTTAGGCATTCCACACACAGATATATGAGGTTATTTTTATTCCAATGGTTATTTCTATGTGCAAGGCATATTTTTTATTTCTTCTGATCATACTTCTACCTGACCTTATACATTTTTAAACTTGGTAGATGTAATTCACAGTTCTACATGTTAATACACAACACTTCATGTATGTTATTTCCCAAACTTAAACCCCATGGTATTTTAAGTCCTAATTTCTTCCCAGGGAAATTTCTAATTTTAGATCTAAAATAGGTACACAGGCATATGTATACAGGCTTTGTTGGTGGCTCAGTGGTAAAGAAATCCACCTGCAATGCAGGAGATGTGGACTTGATCACAGGGGTTCAACCCCTGGATCTGGAAGGTCTCCTGGAGAAGGAAATGGCAATCCATTCCAACATTTTTGCCTGGAAAATCCCACAACAAAGGAGCCTGGTGGGCTACAGTCTATGGGGTCACAGAAGAGTCGGACATGACTCTTTAGTTAGCAACTAAAACAACATACATGTATATATATACACACATATTATCTTCCAATATTAACATTAAAACAAAACAGTCTCAATTATTACAGACTGTCATAATTAGAATTATTTTGAATCTGATTAGGTTGATTTTTATAATTTAATCAAGGAGTAATCTCAAAGTCAGGCCCACAACTCTGTGTAGTAGAAATGCCATTGAATTTATTTTTAAATCATATTAATATATGGGGGGTATATAACCTACATAGAATATGGAAAGAAAATGTTAATATAAATTAAATAATGGAGTGTGTATTTTCTTCCAGAGCAATTCTTGTTTGAATATAAAATTGAGTTGTTTGTTTTAGGAAGTTTTCCTGTTTCTTTTGTTTACAAAGTTTAAGAAAGGAAAGAAGTTTTAAAAGGAGATGCAGAAGACAAACAATGAAAAGGTTATTTTTATTTAGTACTACAAGCACTACTGTATGATCCCAACTGTAAGCAGAAAACTTCAGTTACCTGAGTCTAATTTGCTTCATTTTTAAAGTATGAGGTTTGAGAAGCAGCTTTTTTTCATGAGAGTTTCAGATCAGAGGCAAGAATCAGGTCCAAGAATAAGAGAGGCAGCCAAATGAGCAGCTTCCAGCCCCAAGTTAAGCAGAGGAAGCTGGCCTCAACCAGCATACTTCCACTTTTATCTACAGTTCCACTTTTTTTCTACACATGGTCTCTATGTGCGTGTGTGTGTGTGTGTGTGTGTTAGTTGCTCAGTCACATTAGACTCTTTGTGACCCCATGGACTGTAGCCTGCCAGGCTTCTCTGTCCATGAAATTCTCCAGGCAAGAATACTGAAGTGCGTTGCCATTTCCTTCTACAGAGGATTTTCCTGACTCAAGGATCAAACCCGGTCTCCTGCATTGCATGGTTTCTACATTTAATGTTATTTGGAGGAGAAATTCACAATATTTTAAGCTTTAAAACCATTGGTTTATTAATCCCTTTGGGAAAGACAATCCTCAATGGGACTCTCCTGCACCTTCATCCGTAAAAGGCTTTGCCAACAATACAAGACCCTGGCTGCTCTTCACCTTGGCCATTCTTCAACTTCTGTGTGCAACAGGAAACCTTAGGGATCAGGTAATAACTCCACAGGGCAAAGAGCAAACTGGCCTACTGCTTGTCATAAAAGAGGTGGCTTCCACAAGCTCAGTGCTCCTTACCTGCGATTCACACCTGCATGTGTAATGTCAATCTAGGTCCATGTCTCATGTGATCCCCCAAGAGTGGGGGACAAGCAGAGTGGATGCAAATATGCTGACATTCATGCTGCCTCCTGTGGTATGAGTATTAACGTTCTTTGTCTCTGACCTTGGAGTGTCGTGTCTACTAGTGGCACCTATGAAACTGTAACAAGTTAGTTTATTAGCTTATAAGTAGAATAGTAGTAGTTTGTAAGCAGTAAAGTCAAATTCTAGCTAGGACAATGCCATATTACTAGACTCTTGCTAAGGTTTTTGTGCATATTTAATATTTTTAAATATTAAAACTATACTAATAAAAATAATAAAGCACTAATATTCTAAATTAGATATATAACTAACAGTACAAATGAAAGAATCTAGAAAAGCAAACTGTGTCTTAATGGAAATTTATTACGTGAAACATGACACGAAAAACCAGAGTGAAAATGATGAATTGCTGCTTAATAAATAACACAGAGGCAAGTGGCTATACATTTTGAACATATAAAGTTAGGCACTTCACCTCATATGGTACCAAAAAAAATGAATTACAGATAAATATGTGATTAGAAGTAAAAAATAAAACTACAGATGTTTAGGAATAAATGCAGAAGGCTATTTTTATAATAAAAATGTGAAAAGGCCTTCTTTAGCAAAATAAGCAATCAAGGGAAAATTAAAAGATTTGATTGCATAAGTTTTTTTTTTTAATTTCATGTACAGAAGAAAATTTCATAAACTTTTTTTGCATAAAAAACCCAAGTGATCAATATGGAAAATCATTTCAAGATAAGATGACAAAGAATTCAATAATTTAAAATATTTTAAGAAATACACAGACATAGACACATGAAAATATGACCAATGGGTATAAATGGGCAACTTCAAAAAGGAAAAATACAAGTAGTTGATAAGCTCATGATGTTCACATATATAATGTTTACTCTCAAAATAGGCATGGAAATTTAATATTATACAACAATACTGCTTAGTTTCTGACTCTTGAAACCAATAATTATGGACTACTAGTCAGTGTGGAAATTAGACACACTAATAGTTTGTTGGCAGGACTATGATTACTACTCTTTTAAACAAGGTAATATGGCAACTCTGTTAAACATCACTTGTCTTAACTTTGCCCACCTGTTTCAAGGAATTTATCTAATATATCAAGATATAACGGGAAAATATATGTGTAGATGTTTTACTGTGGCCTTGTTTGCACATTAATAGAAACTCAAAACATCTTAAATTTCTCAGTTTTCATGAGGAGAATGTGCATCAATATTGAGATTCTGCAGAGTTATTTCCCTCATAAGTAGAATTAGGCAAGTCAATGAGAGTTCACTTGAAAGAATGTCAAATGTACAAAATTTTGTGAAAAAGAAACTCAATGAAAACAAGTATAGTAAGAACACATGTTCATTTCAAAATAAATACATTATTTCTGAAAACACAAACTCATAAAACTTTTTTCAAAGATCTGAAATCTGTCTACATTTCACTGTTTGTATAAACATTATATAAATAAACAAAAAGCAAAAAAAAAAAAGGCTAAAGAGATACTAAAGCATTAACATGACATACAAGGGGAAGAGGAAGCTTTTCATGCTTCTTCAGATACTTTAGTACTCTGTGGATTGTTATAAGGAATAATGCTTTTATAATACAAATTATTGGAATAGAGTTTTAAAAGAAAATGAATGGCCATGAAGAAATGGAAGGAAGAAAAAGCAGACAACACATTCAAATTCTAACATAATGTATTGCTGAGACTTCTAGAAGCAATTGACCTCAAAATGTATGATTTTTCACCCAAAGCTACAGGAAGAATATAAACAGGTCCAAGAGTTCTGGGGGAAAAAAAGAATAGAGGAAATATTTGGAAAAATAGAATAGAGGAAACCAGAAGAGTCAGTAGAAAAGACATCTTGACCTAAAGGTTGGTAGGACCATAGTACACTTATCAATAGTACTGATATCTCATACTGATGATTAGCAGGGCCTAGAACAGTGATCATCAGGCTGGGCTGGGCCAGGCTAGGTATCAGTAGTTTATCTCCTGATGATGAGAGCCCCAAGAACTATTTGCTCAGTAGAGCACAGAAAGAGAACCAGATATGTTGTATAATATGAGGAAATTAAGCTCTGAAAGAGAAAATAAGCTCTGGAAGCAATAAATATAGTAATAGTGTTTTCTTGTATAAAGAGAAAAACATATATCCTACATAGAAGTATACTGTAGTGCGTGCATACGCAACTGCAAAGTGACATGTGAAAAGGCAGTCATAACAGCAATATTTAAGGATAAGTCTTACACAATAGTAACCAAATTAAAATTATCAGTGTGATATTTTAGTTTCCATACTAAAGTTTCAAAATCTAATGTGGTTTTTGTACTTTGATTAATCGTAATTTGACCCATGGTGCTCAATAGCCATGTTTGTCCAGTGACTATCTTATCAGGCAATGCATCTTTAGAACAACAGTAGCATATATGCAAAGTTAATCAAACTAAAAATGGATAAAACTACGGTGGAGAATCAGTTTAAGATACATATACATGGCAATGGCAATCCACTCCAGTAGTCTTGCCTGGAGAATTCCATGGACAGAGGAACCTGGAGGGCTATAGTCCATGGAGTTGCAAAGAGTCAGACACAATTAACTAACACACGCATATGTATATAAAACCCATGCTCCAGCAATACCACTCCTGGGAATGTAACAAAGGAGGCTATACAAAAATGTTGGTAGAAGCAAAGATTAATCACCACCACTATCACCAATGGAACACTTACATTATTTTCATGGAGTAAAGTCTTTGCATGCATTGACAGGAATATAATATTGACAGTATTTCTTACAGTTGGAGCAACTATCTTTTCTGACCTCACGTGTGCTATACATGAAAGCAGGGACATCATTTCATGATTAAGTCATATGCTTTCACCTAAATAAAAGTTGTTGAAAGGCTTATGCAGAAAGAAAGGGATGATGCTAGCCTCTATGCTTCTGAAGTTCTCAATCTACACATGCTTCTAAATTCAGCCATATAATACAACCACCAGTATTCTGTGGGCCCCGAATGTTACCTGATTTGATGCACATTTCAGCAAATTTGTTGATATCAAAGTCTTAGTAATTACCAAATGACACAATACAAGCACAGAAGAAATGACATTTGTTATCTAGTTCCCCAGGGACAGAAGAGCCTGGCAGGCTACTCCATGACGTCATAAGAGTCGGACACGACTTAGCAACTAAAGAACCACCATCTCCCTCTCCATGTTACTTAAACATGGTCTAGGGGATCAAGCATTGTTTCAGCCTCTGAATGATACCTCGGTGGCTTGGTAACTACCTGTCTGATCTTCATTCTCCTGATCTCTAAAGCAGCTCTAAAATCTACTCTACAGGGTTGTTGTGAAAAAATGCCTGATACAACGTGTTTCACATATTGTAGTTGTTTAGTCACTAAGTCATATCTGACTCTTTGTGATCCATGGACTGTAGCCTGCCAGGCTCCTCTGTCCATGAAAATCCTTATAGGCAAGAATACTAGAGTGGCTTGCTATTTCCTTCTCCAGGGGATCTTCCCAACCAAGGGATCGAACCTGAATCTCCTGCATTGGCAGGAGGATTCTTTACCACTGTGCCACCTGAGAAGGGTGTCACATAGAATTAGTCAAATACCAGTTTACTTTTTCCTACAATGTCTGAACAATGTTATGTCTGAATTGTAATTAGAACCATCTATATACCTATATGCAGGTCAGGAAGCAACAGTTAGAAGTGGACACGGAACAACAGACTGGTTCCAAATAGGAAAAGGAGTACATCAAGGCTGTATATTGTCACCCTGTTTATTTAACTTATATGCAGAGTACATCATGAGAAACGCTGGACTGGAAGAAGCACAAGCTGGAATCAAGATTGCCAGGAGAAATATCAATAACCTCAGATATGCAGATGACACCACCCTCGTGGCAGAAAGTGAAGAGGAACTCAAAAGCCGATATTTGGCAAAACTAACACAGTTATGTAAAGTTTAAAAATAAAATTAAATTAAAAAAAAAAAAAAGAAAGTGAAGGAGGAGAGTGAAAAGGTTGGCTTAAAGCTCGACATTCAGAAAATGAAGATCATAGCATCTGGTCCCATCACTTCATGGCAAATAGATGAGGAAACAGTGGAAACAGTGTCAAACTTTATTTTTTGGGCTCCAAAATCATTGCAGATGGTGACTGCAGCCATGAAATTAAAAGACACTTATTCCTTGGAAGGAAAGTTATGACTAACCTAGATAGTATATTCAAAGCAGAGAGGAAAAGAGTGGGATGATTTGGGAGAATGGCATTGAAACATGTATAATATCATATATGAAACGAATCACCAGTCCAAGTTCGATGCATGATACTGGTTGCTTGGGGCTGGTGCACTGGGACAACCCAGAGGGATGGTACGGGGAGATAGGGGGGTTCGGGATGGGGAACACGTGTATACCTGTGGCGGATTTACACTGATGTATGGCAAAACCAATACAATATTGTAATTAACCTACAATTAAAATAAATAAATTTATATTAAAAAAATAAAAAATAAATAAATCAAGGTAGAAGAAAAAAAAAAAAAAAAAGCAGAGACATTACTTTGTCAACAAAGGTCCGTCTAGTCAAGGCTATGGTTTTTCCAGTAGTCATGTATGGATGTGAGAGTTGGACTGTGAAGAAAGCTAAGTGCTGAAGAATTGATGCTTTTGAACTGTGGTGTTGGAGAAGACTCTTGAGAGTCCCTTGGACTGCAAGGAGATCCAACCAGTCCATTCTGAAGGACATCAGCCCTGGGATTTCCTTGGAAGGAATGATGCTGAGGCTGAAACTCCAGTACTTTGGCCACCTCATGTGAAGAGTTGACTCATTGGAAAAGACTCTGATGCTGGGAAGGATTGGGGACAGGAGGAAAAGGGGATGACAGAGGATGAGATGGCTGGATGGCATCACCGACTCGATGGACATGAGTTTGAGTGAACTCTGGGAGTTGGTGATGGACAGGGAGGCCTGGCATGCTGCGATTCATGGGGTCGCAAAGAGTCGGACATGACTGAGTGACTGAACTGAAGTGAACTGTTATACATTTAACATCTAAATAAAAGTTCTGTTTCATATATGATATTATACATATTTCAATGTATTCCAGTATCGTGCATCGAACCTGGACTGGCGACTTGTCGCCAGTCCAGGTTCGATGCACGATACTGGATGCTTGGGGCTGGTGCACTGGGATGACCTAGAGGGATGGTATGGGGAGGGAGGAGGGAGGAGGGTTCAGGATGGGGAACACATGTATACCTGTGGCAGATTCATTTTGATATATGGCAAAACCAATACAATATTTTAAAGTTAAATAAAATTAAATTAAAAAAATGTATAATCAACACACACACACACAAAATAAATAAATAAAAGTTCTGGTAATCCAAGAGATACAAATCAAAGGAATCATATGATAGCATTTTTAAACTTCCAAATTAACCAATTTTATTATAAATGATAGTATTCAAATTTGGAGAGGCTGCATTCAGAAAGGCATCACAGATGCTAGTGGTAATGTCAACTGCTATCATATTTCCAAAAAAAATTTGATAACTTCAGGGTTCTTATTCTTTGATTTAGTAACCTTAGTACCACTAAGCTTTCTCTGAAAAACAGTTAAAATGCAAATATTTATACTCCAAAACATTCACTTTATTTATAATAAAAAATGAAAACAACCTAAAATAAATGTTTATTATTTTTCATAACAAAAAATGAAAAACCTAAGGTATTAAGTCCTTAATACTAGGACAATGTGTATGAAAAAAACATACAACAAAAGAACCATAGAACTGAATAATATGTAATCATTTTATATAATATTTAAGAAGTGTTTAATCACATTAAAAATGGAATATCTTAATAGAACTACCACATAGAGCAGAATGCTAAATACTTAAAAATGCATAGATAAAAAGACTAATGAAGAATCTACTTTTTGTTTCAATTTCTTTACCAAAATATCTCTATTTTAAACCCATTTTTGGATTTTTCTTCAACTAGATATCACTTAATAAAAAGGTAATATCAAATTTCTTCTAAAGACTATTAGGCAAAAATTTTATTTCTACAAACTTATCAGTTCTCTTATGTTAGCCATAAAGTGCAAACAGATGTCCCTCTTTTCTTGGGATGCCAGAAATTTTTACACAGAATGTGTATTTATCTCTGTCGTGGAATTCTTTAAAAACTGATTATTGGTAGAATTATTTTCTCCTTATTGAGTTCTGATCATTCTTTTAGTTTTTTTGCTCATATACGTATGTATGTGTATGTGTATATATATCTATTTTAGTAATAGATATTACTATAAAATTGTAATATTTTAGTAATAGATATATTTTTTAAACTTTAAGCAATGGTCTTTAAAGTTAAACAAAGACATTACCTGTTTACTAAACTAAGAAATGAAGCACACCCCCACCAGACCTTCTGAGAGAGAAGGGTACAAGAGAGGGTCTGAGAGAGAATGCAGAAGTCTCCTTGGCTACAGAGTAAAGATCTAAAGGGAACTCAGGTACATTACTGGATCTTAATCAGCTCAAAAGGCCCATTTATTGCCTGGTGACAAATATATGCTGGCTATTTCAACCTCATTCAAGCCATGCATAATTATCTTACTAAGGAAGCAGAAATATGACTCTAGGACTCCTTGAAGCATGTGGAAACAAATTTAAGTTGTATTTTCATAGTAAGAATTTCCTTTACAAAAGAGCAACACAAACAATAAAATACCCACTATGAGTAGACTTCTTTCTGCACTTAAACTGACCCGGAATAATTAAAATTCACTAGGTAATTTTATTGCCAATTTACACTGTTTTTCTCAACATGCTTCCAAATTCTATAAGACTAGCTCTTTCAGAAAGCCTTGCTGCCTCATAAAACTCCTTCAAAGACAAAATATTTCTTGATTTGGCAGAAATTAAAGCCTAAAAACCATTCCTTACTATCAGAGGTTAATGGATGATAGTACTATGTGTACACACTGGGCACAGAACAGTTAAACCATAAGGCTTAGGCTGAAGCCTGGCATCACCCCAGGGCCCTGCAGGCAGCCTTGGCACTCTTCGGGTGCTGTGGGAGATGCTGAGAAGGACATACAGCAAACAACCTTAGAGACAGGTGTGTTTGATGAATGGATGGCGAAGTGGGGAGATACTGTTTATAGTTTCCAACCCATGAAAAACCAGGACCGGCTCTTCTCACCACTAAAACAGAACAGAAGGGGAGGGCAGAGAGGCATCAGGAGGACAAGACATCCTGTCTCATAAGAAGGGAGGGGGAGAAGCAGAGGCTGCATACTGTGTTATATGTGCTTTACTAGAAAAATAAATGGAAATATGTAGTTGAATTCTTTCTTGAGGAATACCATTTCTCTGCATTGTAGGCTTAAATTCTAAGTATTTTTACTATGTGCTCTCTCAAACTAGAATCAAAGTACAGTGCCAGCCCAGCAGAAAATACTGGATTACAAGAAAATTATCACAAGCAGAACAAAGAAATCATAGAAACAAAGCAAGGAAACAAGGATCAAGGATGAGATATTTTCCAACCATTCAAAATGAGGGGAGATTAGTAAGTAATATAAACACTGGGACAGCACAACAAATAAAGCGTATACATTTAATTTAGAATTTCCTGAATATACAAGTACATGTACACATACACACACATACATGCAAACACAGGGTGTCTTTTTCAACCAGTCTCTTCTGCCAGTCCTCCAAAGTCTTCTAGGTGAAAGAGCAGGAGCTACATATAGGAACACAGATTAACTCCAGTAACCTTCATTCACTCCCTTGATGTCAGGGTAGCTAGACATCAAGGACTTTACCTAAAGATCAGAGGGCATTAAGGTCTTAGACCAGCTAAAAACTTCCCTCAGATTAACACAGTCAAGTGGAGACAAGAACATGAGTCAACTGCTTTTGTTACATCATATTTTTCTCTCCTTTGAAATATGATCTTCCACATTCAAAGAAATGGCCAAAGAAAAAAACAATCTGAACAATGACAGATTATCTAAATTCCACTGATGTATTTAAAATAGAGTTCTCATGCACCATTTGAAAACTTAAAACCACTTATATTTTCAAACTATTGAAATTCCACACACATCCTAGATAATAATTCTCTGATTGATTCAAGAAATCTTTCAAAATTACCACTTCTGAAACATAATTTGCCAACACAGAAAATCAAAGATTTTCCTGAGAGATTTATTGTCCCTCTTCTCAAGAACTCTCACTTCACACCTCCAAACACTTACAGAATTCTAACAATCACTATGACCCAAATGCATACACATATATAGGTGTTTACACACATACACACGTTATAGCCCTTCCTTCAGTGTGTACAAAATACACTTCTTCAGGGTATTTTAGTTTTTAGTGTTGCAGTTTGTTTTATACCCATTTAAATACTGATATCATAAAGCTCTTCATTAAAAGGTACAACTTCTCAAATGTATGAAATTAATACAATTGTCCTGGAAAAACTGAAATTCCCCTCTTCATAAATATACAATGAAAAACAATTCTAACACTATGGAAGAAATTTAAAGTTGTTTTGGTCTTGCACTGAATTCCAAATACTGTAAGTAATAATTACACTTGTAACCATTCAAGAGGTGCTGAGAGAAACCATATTTTTTTTTTACCTTTAAAACAGATCCTGGTTAACATTATTCATCACAGTTAAAGAAGATAAAAATCAACTTAAGTCTATAGGGACAATACTTTTATATGGTGTTAAATATGTCAAAGCAATCAAATATTTTCAAAAGTGAAAAAAGTTTAAAAGTTAAAAAGTTTAACTCAAAAACAAGAATCTCTAAAGCTTCTTTTGTATAGTTGTTAAATCCAACTATACAATTTTTTTTTTTTGCATTCCAATAAATTACAAAATCAAGGAGGGGAAATAAAATAATCCTTAAGTATTACTGATTTGCATAAATATAATGAGCATGATTTAAGTTCAATCCCAAAATGTTTAGTAAAATATCACTGTTACTTACCTAAGCAGCAATCATTCAACCCCTCAATCTCCTAAGATCCAAATACTCTAACAGCCTTAACACAGTCTTAATGCTTATTGATTCATTCTTCTATAACTATATTAGGTAGAAAATTGTTATCTGCTTTTTACACTGTGGAAGAAGTGTTTTGGTCTTCCCATTAAAAAAAAAAAAAAATCCTTAACGTTAGTCACTGAAATCCATATAATTCCTTTTTCTTTCCACAGTTCCTAATAAAGTACTCTATTATATTTATGCCAGATAACAGCTTAAACAGGATTACAAAAAGTCTAAGTATTATATATTTGAACCAATATTTTCTAGCAGACAAAATTATTAACTTACACTAAGCTCATAACTTTTGTAAAATAACAGATCTCATGTAGTTTATGGGTTTGCAATCAATCAAGCTTCTCTTTTTAATGTATGAAAGAGACTGGAAGGATGAGAGACAGTGGGAACAGTAAATTACAATACTTATTTTGTGTTTTCAGGTGAAAACCATAGGATGTTAATTCATAAAAGAATGGGATAGTCATTATTTTAAGTTATCAGCTCATTTCATCTTCTTTCTTTTTGATACATTAAGCCAGAAAAGTATAAATTACATGAATGTTTAATAAGAAAGCATAAGCCTAATAAGTAATTAAAGCTCCTTCAAAGATAACAATATCAGTTTTTATTTACTCAGAAATGTATTTTTTTCCAGGAAAACTGACTACCAAAACATTTCTGAATTAACACCATATACTCACATTCATATGTGATACCACTATTGCTTACCTCGGTCAAGTGTGGTGTAGGGTTAAATCCACAGCGATTACACACTTGTTTCTTACATTCAGTGCAAGTGTTGAAGTTAGCAGGATCCTTAGAACTTATGTTGAGTTCAGTTTTGCAGAGAGGACAGGCTGATTCTGGTTTGGGGGTTTCTTCCAGTTTGGGGGGAAGAACAACCTTTTGAGGTTCAGCCGTGGAAGGTTTGCTGTCCTTAGTAGGCAGAGGCTTCTTTTCTGTTTCTGTTCTTTTTACTGTTGAAACTTGTTCAGCTTTGGGCTCTAGTTTTTCAATTACTGGAGCTTTGATTTCCTTTTTCACAGGTAGAACCTTTGCAGGTGCTGGCGGTGCTGTGGATTTGGGTGGCCCTTGAGAAGTAGGTGGTTGTGAAGGAGGAGGGACTTGTTTTGTTGGGGCCGCTGGCCCACCCTGTGAATGAGACCCAGGCTGGCCTGCTGTGGAGATCAGATTTGATGCCTGGCTAAAGATGGATGCTCCAAATCCAAAGAGTTTCCCAGTCACTGTTTCTTGAGGAGTTGTAGGCTGTGATTTAGGGGCATCAGTAATACTTCCAAGATTTAGGCTAAAACGTCTCGACTGTTCCTGAGGCTTTGGGGGCTGTGGAGATAGAGGGGCAGTTTGTCCAGTGGGGGGTCGTGGACCTTGGGGTGTCAGTGCCCCTTTTGGCATCGGCTTGGTGTCTGGCTTAGGACTCATTTTGGTTTGTGCTTTCTTGGGTTCGTCCTTTTTCTGAATTGGATCAACTTGTTTTTGATCTTTGCTCTCTGGAGTAGGTCCAGGATGTGAAATAATTTTTGTATCTGATGCAGGTCGAGGTATGACTTTAGAATCTACTGGGGTAACTTTTTCTCCTGTTGGTGGAAAACTCTGAGAAGGTTTGGCAGAGTCTGGTTTTAGAGGAGGAGTTGTTTTCTCTTGATCCTTTGATGGTATTTTGGAGCTTGGAATGTCCGGTCTTGTTGCTGTTGATGATGAAGACGCAATGTCTGTGGCTGGCTTTCCTGCCTTGGGCTGCTCTGGTTTATCATCAGCCGTGGAGACCTTGGCCGGTTCAGATGAGACGGAAGGCTCTTTGGGAGGGACTGGCTTGGATGAGGACTCTGCCTCAGGAGGCTGCTGGGATGTGACTGGGTGGGGACTGTGAAGGGTTGGTTGTTTCACTAGTGGTGGGGGCTTTTTAGACTCAGCTACCTTTGAGACATCCTGTTTGGGGGTAGTGTCTTTCTTTGGAGAAACCTGCTGTGACGGAGTGGGTGGCTTGCTCACTGCTGATGCAGGAACAGGGGTAGTCTTCGGTTTGGGCTGGGGTGATGATGGAATTGGAGCCAGGTTACCTCCTAGAGCTCTCTGCATCTGACAGTTTAAACAGAGCCACTCTTTCATCTAGAAGTAACATAAAATAACAGTCAGTAAGGCAATAACAAGGTAGAAACAAAAGCATTTTTAAAACTGCATTGGTAGCTTTTGAAATTATGTCTCTCATCATGCAAACCATAAAATCTAGATCAAACAATTTTAGTTAATTTATATATTTATATATAGTTAAGTATACAAAAATATAACTAATGAAACTCAGAGATGTAAGCACTTTATTTTAAGCAATATAAAATTAACACAGAAAATTTTCTTGTAAACATTAGCTTTATTCTTTGCCTTTGATTTACTCAAAGTTTGATTACTCCCAGAAATAGAAAACCATGTACAATAAAATAAAATGATTATTAATATAACATATTAGATTCCATAATCAGTTATGTTGGATATTTTCTCTGTTGATGGCTCATAAACAGGTTTCAGTTATATAACCCAGAGTATGCTTGTCAAAATTAGTAGCACATTGCTAATTTCTTAAATTAGCAAGAGAATCACATCTCCCCTCCAAGGCAACATAATCAAATGTGAGAAAATCATAACTATTAATCACTGTGGGTTAGAAAGAAAACATTCTCTCTTAAGAAAACAAAGAAAAAATAATGGCATCCCCTGAAATTATTATAGATATAGCATGATCAAAAAGAGAAAAGTTACTTCCTCATAATTTTTATAAATGGAAAGAGCAATATATGTATACAATATATTTACCTGACTGGTGAGATATGTATATGTGTGAGACACACATTGTGTGTGTATATATATGTATATATTTATGTGTGTGTATATATATGTATATATCATGTATAGGTGTAAATGCATTTCTTCTTTAACATCACATTTATTGTTAAAAGGAGAAGGTGAAATTGGTACTAATATATTTTAGAAGATAATCTTAAAAAATGTATATTCAACATTTACCTATTTTATTCTAAAATAATATACGCTCATTATACAAAATTTTAAATATTAACAAAGTAATCTAGAAGGGTAAATTTTATACGACCTAATCTTTAACTCCCAAAGTAACCAATGTTACCAGTTTAGCACTGAAGTTCTTTGTTCAAAATTCTACACAATGCAAAACTAAATATATGGTGCATAAGTACCAAAAAAGTTCTCTAGAATACAAAATTGTAAAGTATTAGGTGGGCAAACAACATACTCTTACTTGAAATAATTCCCTTTTGTAAAAAAAACTAAACTAAGCATTCCTAACTTTTAAAAACTATTTTTCCACTTGACAGTTTACACTGTTAACAGTTAATTAAAAAAAAAAACAAAACTCCTGTGTCTTTTTCTGAATCATTAAAATGAATTTAAAATTTAAAGAAAGGATATTGAAATTATTTAAACTCAGGTACCAGTATGCATGTGTGCTAAGTTGCTTCAGTCGTGTCCAACTCTTTGCGACCCTATGGACCATAGCCTGCCAGGCTCCTCTGTCCATGGGATTCACCAGGCAAGAATACTGTAGTGGGTTGCCATGCCCTCCTCTAGGGGATCTTCCTGACCCAGGGGTTGAACCTGCATCTCTTATGTCTCCTGCATTTGCAGTTGAGTTCTTTACCACTGACACCACGTGGGAAGCCTAAGGTATCAGTATAACAGGGCTTATTTTATAATCTCATGGAAAGCAAACTTTTGTTTGGAGAAGGTTGAAGGAGATTTTCAACTCTAACTGACAAGTTATATTTGTTTAAAAATCTGAATCAAAAAGCAAAATTAAAACATTTGTTACCTACAGGTTAAGAGGCACTTGGGTTTTTATTACATTCATTTGCAATATGAGTATTAAGTACTTATGTTTACCTTTTTATATGTTTGAGGCATTTCACAAAATAACTTTTTAAACATACAGATATTTGAATTGCAAAACATAATGAATCCACTGTTACTAATATAAGTTGTATGACTAAAGGGTTAGCTTGAATGTAAGGAAATCCACTCCATCATGTCCCTTTCTTGATGGAAGGAAATTTCTCCATAAACATGCATCTATCCACTCAACCATCTCTCCTAATGCCAATGTCAATTCTGCTCTTCTACTATTTATTTTTTCTCACTTGTTTTCAATCTTAAATGATACCATGTCACCTTATAATCATGCAGTCGGACAAGATGAAAGAAGAAAATATAATTAAAATGATAATTCTTTACTTATAAAATAAGTATCTGATGATGATACTGTCATAAGTCCTCTTTTCCTTTCCTCTGAAAGTTCTCTCTCAACTCTCATCCTTCCAATTTCTTTGGATGCATTTGGTTTTATCAGTAAAATTTTAAGTCTGTTTGCCATGTGAACACTGGAGCTTCATGCACAGCTGGCTGGTAGGCTTTCACTCCATCTCTGAACCACTGCAAAATTAGAACACTACCATGGCATATCTAATATACGATTTATATCAACACTGGGACACATATTCTGTACTGTCCTCATTCCAAAAGCAAATGTTTCCTTGTAGTTTATAAACGTATATGACCAAGACTCTAAATATGTAGACAAGGGGGGACTTAGGAAAAGAGGGGTGGAAAACACAGGTCATTGCTTTTTCATAGGGACATAATTCTGCTTTGCTCTTAACACACTGTGTTTCTGAACAGACTCCACTGGCCCTACTTTTGTCCTTTTCATGACCGCATTTTCTTCACTTTGATAAACAACACATAAAAGACATCTGATCCCTCAATGTTCCTCCTCACTGTGAAAATACAGGTTAAAATCATTGTCTATAGCTTTCACAATGTGAAAAGCTTTTTATCCTCTTAGGGTTTTTCAGAAAGAGCCTCTTTTTAATTCTACTGGCCAAATCTGTTGAAAATAGAAATGAGTTTTATCGCAGAACCTAATCTACTACTGAACACAGCAGTGTTTCCAATTGCCTGATTCAGTTGAAAACAACAACAAAAAATCTTTCTTATTACACTGAGAAAATGACAAAGTCCACAACTCACCCCAACATTAACATCATGAATCACCATCTAATATTCCACAATGCACAGAGGGAGAGTTACAAGTAGTAATAGCACCTTTGCCCTCTCAGTCATCTGAGTTAAAAATCCTGTAATATCTTTACTGCATATTCAGTTACTCTTCAAGGTCTGTGTTGCTTGTGAAAGTTAATTTCACACTTGTTCATATTTCCAAAGCCACTGTCCCTCATTTGGCCCTTGCCATTTCCAAAATATTTTGTATCTCCACCAAATTTAACCTGTTTAAAACAAACCACCACAGAAGAGGTTGACTCTATCTCCCGTCAAAACTCAATACTCTCCAATAGCTGTGAATAGTTCATTTTTTGCAGGAAATTAAAATCTATAGTTTTGTTACTGTCCTTATGTTAGCACTTACCTAATTCTGATATCTCCAGCTCTATATCTCCCCAAAGACTGTCAGCAACAATTATAAACACTACGTGTATGGTCTGACCTTTCAGTCATCATAAGTGAGTAAAGTCACTCAGTCGTGTCCGACTCTTTGCAACTCTGTGGACTGTAGCCCGCCAGGCTCCTCTGTACATGGGATTCTCCAGGCAAGAATACTGGAGTGGGTTGCCATTTCCTTCTCCAGGGGATCTTCCCAACCCAGGGATCGAACCCAGGTCTCCTGCATTGCAGGCAGACACTTTATCCTCTGAGCCACCAGAGAAGCCCCTTTAATCATCATAGATGTTCACAAATATTTTTTGAGGTTGTCGGAATTAAATAAATTAAGATGTTCATGCTCTTCAAGCTACAATATTTCTGTGTTTACTCTGTTAATACCCATTGTTAATCTAGCCTGAATGACAAGCTTCTGCCTTCATTTTCTGGTGGCATGCCATTCTCCGTATGCTATACCTTGGCCATGGACCATATATTCCCATTTTGATTCAAACTGAAGGAACACCCATAACTAACTTGCCTGCTAACCATACATATTTTCAGGGCTTGGAGATAATTACTGTCTTGTTTAACTTCTAAAATTACATTTTTATCTGTAACTATGAGCAGAGACGAACCCGAATTTACTACCATCCTTGGCTCAAACCTCTGATGCCCATTCCACTTGGTACCCATAACTATAATACAGCTAGTTCCCCTAGTTCTGCATCATTGGGTCTTCATTCCACTGCAGCCATGAATGTGGATCTTACAAGACTTTAGTCCTTATCCCTCTTCCCTATGCTAAAGAAGTCAGACAATATCCATGGACAAGCCTAACTGAGAAGAAGCCTTTCACCAACATTTCATAAAGGACTTCCCGGTTCCCTGACACGCATAGTACTTACTTTCTCTATTCACCCACATCCATTCAACAAATAGGGAAAGGCAATAAATAATACCAGGGGAGCCTTCTACTATATCAGTATTTCCAAAGCCACTGTCTCTGATCTGGCCTTTCATGAATCCTTTTTTTACCTTTTCTTCCTGCAAGTTACCCCTCAACCTGCCTTCAACCAATTTCTTTAGATGCATTGGTTTTATCAGTAAATTTTTAAGTCTCTTTGCAATGTGAACATTAGAGCTTACCTTCAATATACAGGCACTAAAATGAAAGTATTTGTGTTAGATAAGTATGCCATGCTTTAACTATTCCTAAATTCTAGATTTTATATGACAAATGATTAAAAAAAATTGTCATTTCTTCCTTTCCCCACATTGCTTACAGCAAGTGAATAAATGGAATTCAAGAACTGGAGACACAACTGTTTAATGAACTACTCTAATTCAATTAGCTGTATGGAAAGGAACAAAAAAGGCATAAAATTGTTCATTCAGTCTTCTGACTTAATATGCTACATAAATAGGGGTAAGAAAGGACTCAACCAGGATTTCTGCGGAGGTCACTGTGTATTCTAAGGTGAATGCTGATAATTATTAACACACCTCCCTGTTAAATCCAATCTCCCAGGGTTCCCTTTTTCTGAGCCTTCTGGTGAGTTATGTATCAGAGCTGAGTCATATAAAATATAGTAATAAAACTTCACTGACTAAGGCTTTTGCTGGATAATCATAAAAATATTATTAAATGTTTCAAGAGGTACCACTTGAAAGTTTAATTGTGAATTTCACATAAACCTTCAATTATTGGTGCCACTATCAAAAAAGTACTGAAAAATAGATACTGATTTTTACGTGTATGTCTTTAATAATAAGTCAAGATAGTTAACACAATACATCTAACAAATAAGGTGAGTTGGCAAATGTTGGGGTTCCAGAATTAAAGCATATTCCTACTTGGAACTACTATTAATCTATTTAGCGTCAAAAGAGAATGCAAGTTTCTCAAAAAAAAAAAAAAGTGTCCAGAAGGCATAGTGACTAACATCCACCCTTTAGTGTGCCCCGAACTGAAAATTTTAAACACAAAATCTATATAAAGTTTATAATGAAATCTCTGCTCAACAACATAGCATGTAGAATCTGAAAATTGTGGAATAGATGATCTTATTTACAAAGCAGAAATAGACACAGATGTAGAAAATAAAAGTATGGATACCAAGGGGGGAAGGGGAGGTGGCATGAGTTGGGAGACTGGGATATATACACTATAGTTTTTATATAGACTATTGATAGTATGTATAAAATAGATAGCTAATATTTTATAGCACAGCAAACACTACTCAATGCTCTGTGGTGACCTAAGTGGGAAAGAGATCCAAAAAAGAGGGAATATATGTATATGTACAGCTGATTCACGTTGATGTACAGCAGACTCACACAATATTGTAAAGTAACTATAATCCAATAAATATTTTTAAAAAATAAGGAAACTTTAGAGTTTTTTGAAGTCAGCTAAAAAACAAAAAGATGAACGCAATATTAGGAATTTATATTTGTAGTGTTCTCATACTATTCAAATTATGAATATATTTTCTTCAATTATACATTCATCCTGCCCTTCTACTAAAATCTGTTAGGTCCTTACTTCTCGATGCATCACAACTAAACTTTTCTGCAAACTGTAATATCTAAATGTATCATTTACTCCATCAAGGCAGTGTTCTCATTATCTCTTACATGAGTTATGATTCAAAATTTGTACTCCTCCTCCATTTACCTAAATGCTTCCTAACCTTTATGATCCACGATGACTTCTCGGCCTTATAACTTAGTATTCCATTATCCATTATAAGGTCGGCCCCTTCTCAACTATCCCAACTATAGTTTAACCACAGCATTTAGACCCACATATTGCTTTTCTTTTCCAATTAATTCTTCTTTTCACCTATCCTCACATACTCTTTAAAAAAGTAACCACTTCTTATGATGACTCTTACCTCTGTATTAGATACCAAGTAAATTTTCAGTTCAGTTCAGTCGCTCAGTCGTGTCCGACTCTTTGCGACCCCATGAATTGCAGCACGCAAGGCCTCCCTTTCCATCACCAACTCCCAGAATTCACTGAACTCACATCCATCGAGTCCGTGATGCCATCCAGCCATCTCATCCTCTGCCGTCCCAGAGGAACCAGAGATCAAATTGCCAACATCCGCTGGATCATCGAAAAAGCAAGAGAGTTCCAGAAAAACATCTATTTCTGCTTTATTGACTATGCCAAAGCCTTTGACTGTGTGGATCACAATAAACTGTGGAAAATTCTGAAAGAGATGGGAATACAAGACCACCTGACCTGCCTCTTGAGAAACCTATATGCAGGTCAGGAAGCAACAGTTAGAACTGGACATGGAACAACAGATTGGTTCCAAATAGGAAAAGGAGTACGTCAAGGCTGTATATTGTTACCCTGCTTATTTAACTTCTATGCAGAGTACATCACGAGAAACGCTGGACTGGAAGAAGCACAAGCTGGAATCAAGATTGCCGGGAGAAATATCAATAACCTCAGATATGCAGATGACACCATCCTTATGGCAGAAAGTGAAGAGAAACTAAAAAGCCTCTTGATGAAAGTGAAGGAGGAGAGTGAAAATGTTGGCTTAATGTTCAACATTCAAAAAATGAAGCTCATGGCATCTGGTCCCATCACTTCATGGGAAATAGATGGGGAAACAGTGTCAGACTTTATTTTTCTGGGCTCCAAAATCACTGCAGATGGTGACTGCAGCCATGAAATTAAAAGACCCTTACTCCTTGGAAGGAAAGTTATAACCAACCTAGATAGCATATTCAAAAGCAGAGACATTACTTTGCCAACAAAATTTCGTCTAGTCAAGGCTATGGTTTTTCCAGTGGTCATGTATGGATGTGAGAGTTCAACTGTGAAGAAAGCTGAGTGCTGAAGATTTGACGCTGTTGAACTGTGGTGTTGGAGAAGACTCTTGAGAGTCCCTTGGACTGCAAGGAGATCCAGCCAGTCCATCCTAAAGAAGATCAGTCCTGGGTGTTCATTGGAAGGACTGATGTTGAAGCTGAAACTCCAGTACTTTGGCCACCTCATGCAAATAGTTGAGTCATTGGAAAAGACCCTGATACTGGTGGGGGAGGCGGGGAGGGGGGGGAGCGGGCGGAGATTGGGGGCAGGAAGAGAAGGGAACAACAGAGGATGAGATGGCTGGATGACAACACCGACACGATGGACATGAGTTTGGGTAAACTCCGGGAGTTACTGATGCACAGGGAGGCCTGGCGTGCTGCTGTTCATGGGGTTGCAAAGAGTCGGACATGACTGAGCATCTAAACTGAACTGAATAGATTTTTTACATCTTGCCTTCAATACAGTACTTTTGAAATGTGTGAAGGGTCCATTTTTATCTAAGCTAATTCAGATATGGTAACAGGGGACAGACAGTGTTCTGTATGTGTGCTTTCTCAAGGGATATGAACAATGAGCAAGTTATCCCATCACTGTATTAAGTTTACTGATCCAGTAAATGATTCTGTTAGTTGTGGGTATCTACTTTCATGGCAGAACATCTGTTCTTACTAAGCTATACAGATCATCATACTAGTTGTGATATTTAGCAATTGGCTTAGTATATATAAAAGCTGGACATGCAGAAGGACACCTGAAACATCTCGTAATTTAAAAGCTCCAAGTGAAAAAGAGGCTTTGGTGCTAAAGATTAAACTTACAGGTAGAGCGTGAGGAATACATATTTATTTTACATGAGGAACACCCAAGTCATGAGGAAAATGCTGTACACTGGACCTCATGGAAAATGCGAGCTAAACAAACATGACATTTGTGAACATATTTAAGTAATACAGATTTTTAAATTATTATTTCTATTCCTCTAAATTCATGAGAAAACTACTTTAGATAGAGAAATTAAGTTTCTTATAGTTAGGGTATTTTTGTATTACATACTATGAAAGGTATCATAAGCATTATTACAGAGTAGCAAAAAAACCAAAATATTCTTTATCTTCTATTAAATAAAAATTTTATGCTTAGAATCAAGGGACTTGTATTTATCTTTATTGGGTTCATATAAAAATGGTACCAGTTTTTGCTTGTCATGGCTGTGACAAGCAAAGAACAAATGAAAAAAACTGACCAAATTTGGCATGACAGGCATAAAGCATTTTAAATCATCACTGTTATTTAGAACTAAAAATTCTTGTCATTTCACCAAGTAGATGCCAAGGCTAAAGATGTGAAAATTGAAAATCTAATTTACCCTTTCCTTCACCTTATATAAACTGTTTAACCAATCATGTGATAAATGAGAAAATTTTAAATTACTGAAGTGTTCATTATAAGATGGATTTATAAGGCTAAAAAATAACACAAAAAGATATGACATTAAAAGTAAAAGCCTGTCTCTAGGTCACCAAGTCTTACTCTTTAGAATTGATCAGTGTCAACTTTTGCTTTGACGTTTTCTTGTAGCTGCCATTATAATATCAAATAATAAGTTGTGGTTTATAAATTTAAGATGTATATTTTCTCCTTTAAAAGCTACATTTTTTCAAAAAACAATCTTATTTATTACCACCTATTTTAGGACTGTCTTTAGCAATGACAGGGCTTCCCTGATAGCTCGGTTGGTAAGGAATCCGCCTGCAAAGCAGGAGACACTGGTTCGATTCCTGGGTTGGGAAGATTCCCTGGAGAAGGGAAAGGCTACCAACTCCAGTATTCTGGCCTGGGGAATTCCATGGACTGTATAGTGCTTGGGGTGGCAAAGAGTCAGACACAGCTAAGCGACTTTCACATCACTAAGCAAAGTCCAAAAAAATATAATTGATATATTAATTAAATATTTTAACACACAGTTAAATAATGCATTTTACTTTGATTTGAATACCATCTAATATCATCTCACATTCCACTACTATTATACAATTACATTTTCGAAAAAATGATAATGTCTTTCTAGTTTTCTTCATTTCTGGGGTCAGCTACTCCATCCCACTCTCTTCATTTTCCATTTTAATAGAAGTGACTGTGATATATACATGTGTGCACCTGTGTACACGTGTGTGGTGGTTTAGTCTTTAGGTCGTGTCTGACTCTTGAGATCCCACTGACTGGAGCCCGCCAGGCTCCTCTGTCTATGGGATTCTCCAGGCAAGAACACTGGAGTGAATTGCCATTTCCTTCTCCAGGGTATCTTCCCGACCCAGGAATCGAACCCGGGTCTCCAGTATTGGAGATAGATGATTTACCAACTGAGCTATGAGGGAAGTATACATATACTTACATGGACTGCTAAGGATTTTTATGGACTCTTAAATATGAAAAAATTCTTAAGCTGCTCGCATACCCCCTCTTGATTGCTTACTTAGAGAATTCATCATATCACAATCTCTAGAAATGTAAAGAAATTGTTCCCTCTCTGCTGTCATCTGTATTGATAATGACTATTATACTGATGCCTGATTTTTCATCTTTTTTTTTTTATTTTTCATCTTTTTGCAGATGATATTTTTTTTTTCTCTGTAGAAGTCTTTCAAATGTTCTCCTTATCCTTGGAAATCACATCATTTCACCAGGATATATTTATCAGGCATTTTGTTAATCATGCTTGACTACTGGTGGATCAAAATCTGAAGACTTCCTTTTTTCTAGAGCTTGACTCCGTAGCCTTGATTCTTTCTTTCTGAAACTCTTCGATATAATTTCTTAGAAATAATAAGCTGGAACTCTTAGAAATAATAAGCTCTTAGATATAATTTCCATAATTTTTAAATATTTCTCTTAGAGCCCCAGAGCTCTCAGAGTCCCAAGGGAACCTCAGAATTTCAGATAACCACCTCCTCAAAATGTCTACAATTCCATGGGAAGGTGCTTAGAAAGAGCTCCCTGTACTGGAGATAAAATGCTTACTCTCAGCCTCCACAACCCACAGGGAAGAGTAATGAGAGGGGATCTCAGAACTCTAAACATTTCTGGGTACATTCCCACCCTTTCCTTATTTAGCCCCCTTCAAACCCTCAGCCTCAGTTAGAACTACACACATAAATTAGACCTTTAGTCACCACTAAAAATTCCAGATTCCTGAGTCATCCATCAACTCCCACATGCTAATCCCCGAATGACAGGGAATGAAGGGACCTCGCCAATACATCACCAACCCCTTCCCTTGGTTTGTGTTATAACCTTCTGCTACTTCATTTTTCTCCGTAATACTTATTACCATCCATCCCTCTATACGTTTTATTTGCCACTCTGACCAATACACACTTTTTGGCTATTTTGTTCACTCTTATATCTAGGACAGTCCAGAAAGTGCCTGAAACATAGTACGTCCTCAATTAAGTAGCTAGATAATTTGACGGGAAAATTCTGGGTCTCTCTTTTCCAAAACATCAACTGGGTCCATTTTTATCTTCAAGTCAGCACAATGAAATTGGAATATGCTAATTATTGATGGAATATGAATCATACGAATTTTACAAGTTCTTTTTATTTCCTGAGTAGATGCTCTCCTTTGAGGTCAGGTGTTTTGTTTTGTTTTTCACTAGTTCCTCTATATCCTTCATGTGGTGGTATTGCTAAAATGTCAAGTGAGTCTCTCCAAACCACTCATTTACAATGAACGTCTCCATCATTCAAAATGGGTAATCAGCAAAGTTTTTTTCTGTATTTATTTCTGTTCTGCTTCTCCATTGAATACGAGAAAATAGGATGGCAGAGGGTCAGTGTCCAAATTAAGGACAGCTTTACTAGGAGAGTAATAGATTTAGTGCATTTGACTCCCGGTTGAGAAATGTTTTATTTGTTTTCTTCTTTATATCACTCTGTGGTAGGAGAGGAGTGCTACTTCTTTTCATTTCCTTTTGAAAATTAAAGTTAAAATGAAATGTTTTAACACTGTAGATCAAATGGCTCTTGATTGCTATCACAGAATCCAACAATTTATAATATTGTATCTGTAGAAAATAAATTGAGGGTAAACTTTTAAAATCAACTCTGTTTAAAATATCAGATTATCCATGGCAGATAATATTACAACTTCAAAATAACTTCATATATTGAAAAATACCTTCTCATACAAATGTTCAGTTAATCCTAACAATTCACTGTGTTCAGCAGAGAACATATTGTTTCTATTGTTCATATGGTGTTACTGATAGAGAAAGTGTAAATGATTTGCCCACACTCATCTCATTAATAATGGGGATGCTTTCTTTTTTTAAGCCACTGAGATCTTCTACCTGCCCCCACATTCCAAGCTTCTGTCAAATATGTCCAAGTTATCATTCTTCACATTCCCAGGTCAAATACTTGTATTTCCATGAAGAAAGTTATGATACTGTTACAGATAGTCATGGATAACTGTGGATTCATTTGATATCATAGCCCTTTCTTTCTTCTTACCATGAGTAAATGGATTTGGAATCAGAAGATTTAGTTTGGGTTCTAGTTATTTACTATCAGGTTGATCCTAACAAGTAAAGCAACCATAATAACCACTTGAAAACCAATTTTCTCTATAATTAAGAAAATATAACAGAGAAAACAGACTATATAACCACAGAATTACTTGGAAATTTAATTTTGATAAAATAAATAGGAAAGAACTATGTGAACTGTAAAGCCCTATAGTAAATTAGTTTTCTTATATATTTGTTTTTCCCCTTTCTTATCTACAAATTTTATTTCCTCTATTTTCTGATTGAAGGAAAACACCATATCTAACAAATACTTGATTCTATCAAAGTACGTGTCAGTGTTTCACGACTAGGCATTTGATACACATTTGTAAAATTAATGAAGGATTTGAAATATGACTACATTAATTAAGGTAAGTTTCAAAAAGCAGAATGCTCACTGCTACTGATGTGGAATGCCAAAATCTGAATTCAACTTCTCTCCAATCTCATTGCTCATTTCCTCCCCATCACTTCAGCCAACCTAGAGCCATGCCAATTTTCTAAATACACTTTGCATTATTCTGGCTCTAGGTCTTAGACCAAATCATAACTCCCTTTCACATCCTTTACCTGTTGAAGTAATATCCATTGTTACATACCTAGCACAAATGCCATTTTCTACACAAATCTGTCCTTAATCTCACCCACTGGAATGGGTGACTTCCTACCCTAATGTCACTTCCTGCCCTATAGTCCATAATGTTTGCTCATGTGTTTCACAGCTTTTATTATTTGACTACATGTTATATTTCCTTGTGCATGTATTATCCAACCTAGTATACCTGAATCATGTAGAGATCAATATTATGTTTTACTTATCTTTATATCCTACCACACATATAGTAAAATACCTTCCACTTGGTAGGTACTCAAATAATATATTTAGCTTGAAGGTCCAAGTACATGTTTCTGTCTTACAAACTGTCACAAAGTCATGACTAATATTTTATAAAATGACCATCTACTGTTTGAAGTCACTATTACTACACATTCCTAAGAAGATGGTATACTATGGGCAGAAACACATCTTCATCAAAATTTATAAATACATACACACACACATATATACAATGGAATACTACTCAGCTAGAAGAAAGAATGAAATTTTGCCATTTGCAACCATCTGGATGGACTTGGAGAACATTAAGTGAAATAAGTCTGATAGAGAAAGATGAATACTGTATGATTATCACTTATACACAGAATCTAAGAAATACAACTAGTGACTATAACAAAAAAGAAGCAGACACACGGATATAGAGAACAAACCAGTGGTTGCTAGTGGGCAGAAGAAAAGGGGGAGGGGCAGCTTGGGGGTAAAGGATTAAGAAGTATAAAACTATTATACATGAAGTCAGTCATATGAATATATTGTACACCATGGAGAATACAGCAAACACTTTATAATTATAAATGGAATATAACCTTTAAACTTGTAAATCGATATGTTGTACACCTGTAACAATTTTATACATCAACTATACTTTAATAAAATTTTTTAAAAAATAAGAAAAGAATGCAGAAAAGTTTAAGATATGAAAAAAAGCTACAAATATATATATAAACAAACTATTTATAATCTGATCTCCTCCATAACATAAATGTTCTTGTTAATTCCAATTTTACCATTAAAGAATCCCTTACCTAAAATGGTAGAGTACTCAATATGACTTCTGGTAAAAAGAATACTTTGGCAAAAAATCACAGGTTGACATACTTTAAATGGACATCATTATCATCTTTCATCACAGTAAGTATCCAAATGAACTTAACAGCTACCAATAATCATCACTGTTGTTTTTAGCAGAAAAGGGATTTCAGTTAGAATGACAGTACGTGAGTCTCCACTCTTGGAGATATTTAAATCACACAATCCTTCAATGACTGCTGCCTCCATCCCTTCTTGGGCTGTTCACAGACACCATGCACACACAGCCCACCAACAGCTGTTCTCCAGATGGACTAAATGGTTTCTGTGCTTTCTCATTGGGTAGGGACTACTGCATTTCTTTTAAAAACATCTTCTTTTGGATCCTAACCCCTCTTATTCTCACTTAGTTTGTATTATTATATCAACTTCACTGTATTATTTCTTAACTCCAGAGAATTTCTAAGTTCTTCTGCAGTTTTATGTTTTGTGTGCCTTCCCTGAAAAGGTACCCAAATCTCTACCTATTAAAATGCTACTTTATCCAGGGTCTTTAAGTGCTAAGTTAACATTAACTAGCTTGCTGAGAATAACTTTTCTAACCTGAATCTGATTGAACAATCTTAAACTCATTTGTGTCACAACTGGCCCGTTCATGACTCAGTCTGCCAGGAACGTTTACCCAAAGACCTGGAATTACAAACTGTGATCTTTCTATGTAAACACCAATCAGTGTTGAATCTGCTCTAATGACTTCATTTTATGATGTGATTTATACTTTTATGAATGATTCTAACTAAAGAGGAAAGCATGCTCTCATAGATTATGGCAAAAATCACTGGCAGCGGATGTGTAGTTTGAAAAAATGTATTGTTTTATATTAAAATTGTATTTAGAATCTAAAAACCTTGTCTGCTTTTTCTCCAAGCATAAACGGGATCCCATATAAAACTATCGTATCAAGAGTATTATATGATAGGTAGGTAGGAGCATGAATTTAAAAGTTAATGTAGTATATTAATGTACTATAATAATAGTGTGGACTTTATACCCAGTGTGGACTTTATACCCAGAATGCAATGAGTAAATGCTCTGCATTTTTCAATCAATTCATACTTCCTTTATGTGTCAAATTTATCAGAAATTATAGTAATGTTTTAGAGAAATATTATTACTGAAGGAAACGTTGAAAAAACTCAAATTTACATTTGGCAGAGAAGAAAAAGAGGAAAGTAGGAAAGGAGGAGGAAAAGAAGAAAAGAACCATAGAAAAAGAATGCCATCCTATCATATCAGTGATAAACTAACCACTGTTTGTGGAAGACGGTGATATGTTTTAAGAGCATGAACATCATGAAAAAACTGAACTTACCTCAGTTAAATGAGGATTGGGATTAAAACCACAGAGGCTACAAACAGTGGTCTGACACTCAGTGCACGTGTTAAAATTGGCCTTTTCTGGAACATGCAACAGAAGTTCAGTGGTATTGCAAAGAGGGCAGATGGTTTTAGGGAGGCCGTGTACTGGAGTCTGTGCTGCAGATGGAAACGTTGGTGGCTGCAGAGGTTTCCCAGCTCCTGTTTGGCTTACTGGTTTTGTAGATTGCTGAGCTGAGGGCTTTGCAGGTCCTGGCTGTTGAGGAGGGGGCTTTGCAGGTCCTGGCTGTTGAGGAGGGGGCTTCGCTGGACCAGGCTGTTGAGAAGGGGGCTTCGTTGGGCCTGGCTGTTGAGGAGGGGGCTTTGCTGAACCTGGAGGTTGAGGAAGGGGTTTCGTTGGGCCTGGCTGTTGAGGAGGGGGCTTTGCTGGACCAAGCTGTTGAGGAGGGGGCTTCGCTGGACCAGGCTGTTGAGGAGGGGGCTTCGCTGGACCAGGCTGTTGAGGAGGGGGTTTCGGTGGACCAGGCTGTTGAGGAGGGGGTTTCGCTGGACCAGGCTGTTGAGGAGAGGGCTTCGCTGGGCCCAGCTGTTGAGGAGGGGGCTTCACTGGGCCCGGCTGTTGAGGAGGGGGTTTCGTTGGGCCAGGCTGTTGAGGTGGCGTCTTGCCTAGGCCGGACAACTGGGCCTGAGGCTTTGTTGTCCCAACCTGCTGAGCAGGATGCTTTGCTGGCCCAGGCGGCTGAGCTGGAGACTGTGGCCCGGGTTGGTGAACCAGGGATTTTGCTGCCCCTGGAGCTTGGGCCAGGGGCTTTGCTGTTCCCAGTTGTTGAGCTAGAGGCTTTGCAGGCCCAGGCTGTGGTATGGTACGTTTTTCAGGTCCAGGCTGCTGGGCTGGAGATTTTCCAGGACTTCCTTGCTGAATAGGTGGCTTGGAGGGGCTCTGCAGTGAGGGTTTAGCTGACTCACCCCTTCCTGGGTCTGTCTGTTTAGTCTGAGGCCTAGATACATCTCTCTGAAGTGGCAATTTTGCCTGGTCTGTCTGAGGAGCCTGGGGGAAGCCCTGAGCTGGCTTTCCTGTTTCTGGAGGTTGTAATTTACTTTTTTCTGGTGGCTGAGAGGATCCGGATTTTGGAGAACCTTCCTGATGAAGCGGAGCCCTCACAGGTCCTGGCTGCTTAGGAACTGTCTTGGGAGACTGTTGTTGTGATGGAGGCTTTGTGACTCCCTCGGGTTTTCCTTGTTCCTTCTGAGCTATTTTTTGTTTCTTGGAGGCTTCCTCCTGGGAGGCATCAGGGTCTGATATCAAATCAAAAGGATTGAATTTATTTACAACAGAGGAGACAGCACTTAAAGGGTTAACCTCTGAGAGGAAGCCAGGCATCACACTAGACTTGTGCTCATCCTTAAAATCAGTTCTGGATTTCGATTCTTTCAAGCTAATAGTGGAAGGACTTCTTCCAGGCAATTTCTGCTCTGACCTCAGAGTGTCTGTAGTTCTACTCTTACTGAGACCAGGCTGAATTGGACGCCCAGGGTCTGGTGGTTTTCCTGGTTGCTTTGGAGGTTGACTACTATCCAACTCTTGTTTCCTAGAAGAATGAAACAAACAGAAGTAAAAATAATGGAAATTATACCAACTCAAAATTATATGAAAAAGCTGTTACTTTCTTACATCTTCAAAATTTTGATCATATAAATATAACTAAAATCCATTTTTACATCATCCTGTAAGTAACATAAGATTTTTAATGTCTGTTATTTTCTTTACATGGGTTCAGATTTTCAACATGGAGGTGAAGAGAAGGGGGAAAGATCCAATACTTGCTACTATAAGTGATGAACTATTAAAATATCTAGTTAGAAACTACTTATAACAAAAAACAATTCACATTTACACTTAATAGTTAAGAATAGAATCTGGCCATACTTAAAGTCTGTTCAAATATATTAACTCACAAAACATGCAAAGACATGTTCCAGTACATTCACACATTCATGTTCACAGGATATATCCTTTTTAAGCAAAGGTTATGGTCAAAAAATGTTAGTCTCCCAAACACTAGCATACCAAGAAGTGAAAATATTCATTGTTAAAAACAACTGTTTTCTAATATTAGAATTTACATTAGCTACATAAGACACACAATGTGACATCAAACGATCTGGTAAAGGAGGTTTTTAGGTGTTTTTGGAAACTTGATCATCTACTCAATTTTACCCTATTTTGTCAAAAATGTAATATCCATCAAATATTATCATATTAAATTTGTAGAATAAGAATTCCTACTTTAATTATAAAATTTTGAGAAACCTTTCTTTCTTGTGAAAAAATAGTGTTATATCACTCAATTATTTTTCCAATTGCATTATTAATCTGAGGTCCCTTAATGTAACAGTAAGATGTTTAAAGCATCCTGAGACACAGCTTGATATACAAAGAGCAACAAGCTGGTTGTCATCCCACTTTTGAAAAGTACTGTTACTTTACTCAGAGGAAGAAAAGAAATAAAGATCTCTTACTTAATGTCTTCTATAACATTTACTATTACCATTATTAGCTATTATTATTGACAATGACTTAAAAACTAAAAAGTAATTTGCAAAAATTCTTTTAACTCATAGACAAATATACAAGATGGTTTTTTTAAAAAAAAATTGGAAACATCAATTCTAAATGATGGTTAAATAATTAAAATACTTCTTTCTCATATATACTTTTATCAAGTATATTAGTCTCCAAATAAGCTATTTACTGATAAAGTCGCAAGTAATAAGAACATGCTGCATCAGAATTATGGGACAAATCAAGCTGTATTTTGATATATGTAAACTTCTAACTTTCAAAAAGATTTCTTTTTAATTAAAAGAAAACGAGATAAACAGTGATTCAGTAGCACTTAAAATACGAGATGATCACAACATTGTATAGGTTTTAACTTGTTTTGTCAAAAATTTACCTGCCAATAGACCAGACTATAACTTTTTCTTTTCAGGTCATCTGGTACTTAATATGAATTACATTTTTTAATTTCAACTAATGGCACAGAAATCTGAGGATAGATCAAGATGTAAGACATACAACTGAGATCTGCCTTCTGTTAGCTACGACCAGGATGACAGAGAATAACATTCATTTGGTAGTGATTTATAGGAACATCGTTGACTGATCATGACTTGACTTCAAGAACAAAGGATTTGACACCAAGTAGTCTGCAGCAACTAACCATGTCCCTCCCTCACCTTTCTTATAAAAGGGCTTTGTGGAAAGCTTTTAGTAACTTTTGGGTCCTTAAGGCATGAGCCACCCATCTCTTTGCATGACCCTGTAATAAAAATTTCTCTGTTCAAAAAAAAAAGTAAGGCATGGTAGGAAGTGACACAGACATATTACTTCTAGATAGCAACGAGTCAGAAGAAAATAAACTATAAATGGCAACGTATGCCACAAAGTTATTTTCTAATAAAAGATTAATAAACAGAACTCTTAGTTCTGGAAATTTCCTCCAGGTAAAAAAGTTATAAAAACTTGTCTCTGAAGCCTGTACTTAAAAAAGGAACTAAAATTATCCATTTGCTCCATTCCATACAAAGGCAGAATGTTAACTGCTCAGTCACGTCCAACTCTTTGTGACCCCATGGACTGTAGCCTGCCAGGCTCCTCTGTCCATGGAATTCTCCAGACAAGAATAGTGGAGTAGGTTTGGCTGAAGAGCCATGGTAAACAATCTAAAATCGATTATATTTTAAAAGTTCCACTGTTTATATTTTCACATTATTCTAGAAATATTACTTATTCAATTAATAAAATTTACCACTCCCTTGTGGGGCACAAACTTAAGAGATTATCCTATAAAGAATTATTTAGGCATTTTATTGAAGAAATCCATAGCTAAACAGAGTACTTAAAAATCTATTCTTAACTATACTATGCAGAGTGGGTTGCCATTTCCTACTCCAGGGGATCTTCCCAACCCAGGGATCAAACCCAGGTCTCCCGCATTATAGGCAGACGCTTTACCATCTGAGCCAGCAGGGAAGCCCTGAAAATACTATTAAACATAATCATTGTTTCTGTGATATTGCTTCACTTAATTCATTTATACAAAACAAAATATAAATGTTGAGTACCAAATATCTGTGATAACAATAAACACCAAAAGTTAAGCAAGCCGCCTGCATTAAAAGTTATAACTGCATATGTGTCTTATATATATTAAACAGTATTATGTAATAGAAGCCCCCTGTAAGAGAACATCTATACAGATAGACAAACTAAATTTAGTTTTAGTTGCTATGATAATATAAATATAAAATATGGATGTCTGGAAGTAAGAAACAAATAATCATTAAGAGAAGATATAGGCTTAATACTGAGCAAAAAAAAAAAAAAAAAGATGCCTTAGCTAACTATGGTCTTTTGATGAATTTTTGTTGGGTATAATAGTTGTGTTAAAAACAAGAATGATTAAAATGCAATCTGTTTCTTGTGTACTAGATCATGAGCTCCAAGGGAGAGAAAGTGTTTTACTCATCTTTGCATCACCAGAATCAAAGCTCGTAACTAGTTGATGAGTATTAGTGTTTGATGAATCAATCAATGAATAATATAATAATAATAATATATTATAATAATAATATAATGATGAATGAATGTGAAAGAACAAATGAATGAACATATCAGGTTTTTATTTCCCTGTTGATTACTGTTTATTGAATCCTTTTCACTTTAACTTTTTCTACTGGTCTTCTGAGATATAAATGGAAATATTTCATTTTCATTTTAGTTTGCTGCTCTAGGAAGACAAACAGTTGTGGAGGTGTCTACCCAGTAGTGGAGGCCTCAAGGAATGCTAAGGAAAATAATCAATTCAGTCAGAATTGTCACTATTCTACTAATCGGAAGTATTTTTCAGGAAAGTTCCTCTATATGACACATCTGCAGGTATAAACAGAATGAGTAGAAGAAGTAATAAAACTGCATTTCCCTGGATCAACAATGAATAAAAAATCCAGGACTATTTCATTTGTAAGCTCTAACTTCTAGCTTTTAACTTTTCAAGTTTTATACAACCTCTCTTTTTCATTTCACTATTGGCATCCTCATATTCAAATTTTTCTTTCACATATTAACAGAAAAAAATGTTTCAGCTACAAACAAGAAAAAAAATGCATTCAAGAGTCAGACTATAAAAGCAGTTGGAATACTAAAAGATTTTTAAATATAACACAAAAAGCAATGACACTTGACAGTGTTGAGTCATAAAATTTTATAATAATGGCAATATAAGCAACTTTAGAAATCTCTATTCATTTTTACACTGTAGAGGATAGTAGGATTTAAGAGGCAAAGATATTAATTCAAGGTTATAAAACTAGTTAGTCATAGAGATCTGGAGTCCTAAGTCCCGGTAGGGACAATGAGGGGCAGGATTTCCAATACGCTGCACTGACTTCTCTGTATGTAAAAGAATATACATATAGATATATCAAAATAACTCACAACAATGAATAGTTTAACCAACAACTTGTCTGCAGCCATCACTGCCAGTGCCATTCACTGCTGATAGCAATATTACTACTTTTTATATGTATAAGTTTACTTCAAATTAAAATCCAAGCAGAAATGGTCCTGTAAATTTTTAATTGATCCTTACAATGGCTCTACAAGATAGATAAGTATTATTGTCTTATTTAGAGGCAAGGAAACATAGGCATATATGACTATGAATCATATATATAATTTGCTATGAGTCAGTTAAAAATAATCAGATAAGGTCTTTGGGCTGTGAACCCTTATTTCTTAAAAAAAAAAAAAGAGTAAAACCCCATCATGTCTAATTCACATCATGTAACCTTCTAAAATGTGAAATGATTTGGATATAATTTCTTATATATACTTGAATTAATATGTTTCTAAAAATCTAAATCATAAGCCAAGTATTTATTTGGTTATCACACGTGGGAATAACTCTCCAAACTTAGCGATTTTTATAGAAATCTTTCAGTAAAATGTAAACAGTTTGCCAAAATCATGCACATATTGTTTATATATTTGAATGAAGCTTTTGTCACTAACTGTTTAGACTCAGAAAATCTATTGCTAAGAATTCTACAGTAACAAAACTATCAGTAGAGAGCTTTAAAATTATGTTACCTGATACAAATAATGCATAAAACACTATACTTTCATAGGCTGAAGTATTATTTTTTAGCCACCCTCTAAATAGAAGTAAGGAATTTAGAAATCAAAGTTCTCACTTTTCCTGGTATCTGTAACCAGCATGCTAAACCTGTTGCTTGTGGCTCTTAGGAAAAACTGCAGCAGAGCTGGCATACGTTTTTAAAAGGTTAATAAAAGTACTGTACCTCATTATTAACCTAAAAAAAATCTACTATATGAACATTCAATTTTTTTCTAAGTCAGGTTTTAATTAGTAGAAAAAAACAGTACATATCATAAACTGTATTCTTAAGGGAATGTATAAGAAAGACTTAATGCCAAAGGAATAGCCCAGTACATCACTAATTTTAAAAATACAGAAAAACATTTAAATATGAAAAAGCCAGTTTTTACCAGTAGTGTTGGGTTTCCCTTCAAGAAAATGGGTTTTTAGCTGATATAGTTTATGCATTTAAGATTTTATGTGAAAAATATTGTCATCATCCATAAAACATTTTACAGTTATCCTGTATTAGTTACTTGACAAAATTATATGTATATACTTATAGCTCCTAAGTTAAAGTGCATTTATTTTGTGAAGAAGAGGATAAAAGCCTACACCTACATCAAGATTTTTCATAATTCCAGTATCTTTAATGAAAATTGTTAGGTTACCATAAAGCAGGAGTGGTTTCAGGACCATGGTCAGAGAACTGTTCTGTAAGAAAGGGTGGGAAGTTAAAGGGTTTGTTTACAGAATAAAGGCAGGGCAGGCACAGTGATTATACCCTCTAAGTACTCTAATTAGAAAACAACCAGTTTATTGGCATGTAGGAAAATAGCGAGCTAGAGGGGGAAACGCATACATTAATATTACAAATCAGCTCTTAATTTCCTATGCAAGATGTTATTTGCTCTGTGTTTAAAAGTATGTACTGGAAACTAATTTTAAGATAACACAAATTCACACATTCTTCCATAAACTGTAAGATCCTTTTCCACATAAAACAGCAGTGGTTTAGAAAACAGTATATGCTAATTCATAAATACATGTACAGCACCTGCACTGCTGTGACCAAATCATCTGTTTAACATCATAACATAATTTAGGGTTTCTCATTGAATATAAAAGGTGTATTCATTCTATGCCTTCTACCTAAACAGCTCCTGTTCTCCTCTGCGGGTGGGGTGTGAAGGAAAGACAAATCACCTCTAAGGGAATTAAAGGTATCGTTACAGAAATATTTAGATATTATTCAAAGAGAAAAAGACCCCAAAATGACTGAGGAGGTTTAAACAGAGACAGGTAAACACCCAGCTCTATCCATTGCCTAACACGTCCGTTCTGTATTAATGGAAGACTTCCAGATTAGTAAAACACTGGAGGGCGTCTCTCCACGCCACCCTAGAGGGAAAAGGTTCCAAAAGGCCAGAAATCACAACCTAAAATCACAGTTCCAAAAATGCAACCCTTGACTATCCCACTAGAAACTCTGTAATGCATCATTTTTATTCTACCCAACAGAATGCTTATGGTCTCTTTATAGCCACCCCATTAGGAAGACTAAAATGAACGGAAGCGACATATATGTACTGCTGTGATGGCACATATGGGCAGGCACATATGTGCACGAGAAGCTGTACATATATGCCCGAACATATACATCATGCTGTGCGTGCCTGTGCATGGAAGGCGGCTCCGCAGCGGCCGGGGTAACGCTTCCTTTGGGCAGCCCCTGCGCCCTTGACATGACAGCAGCGATCTGTCTCCTCTCCTCTTCGCTCAGTTGGCTCAGATCCGCTTCCATGCCGGCCGGGATCACGGTGTGCAAGGGGCTCCCCGCCCCGCCAGCCCCTCCTCCGGCTGCTGCCGCTGCAGCCGCCGCCAGCCCTTCGGGGAGCCCTTCCCCTTCCAAGCTCGCCTCGTTGCCCATGGCTTAAGGAAACCTGGAGCCGCCGCGCTCCCTCCTTGGGCTGCGTCCCCGCCGGGAAACCCGCCGCCGGAGGAGCAACCAGAGCAGGGGTCTGGCTCAGGGCGTGCAGGCGGAGTCCCTGGGCTCGGGAACTCCGGCACCGCTGCCCTGAACGCCAGGCGGAGATTAGTCCCTCTTGCAGGTGATGCCCGAGGCCAGTGCCTCCTCCATGTTGGACAACGCCAGGCAACCTTTGCAGAAGGCAACTCCCGACGCCGCCTCAGCGCCCCAAGCCGGGCAGAAGCAGATCTGAGTGGTGCCAGCCAGGCGCCGTCGGCCCCTCCCACCGCGCCCCGCCTCCTCGTCCGCGCCCTCACAGTGCGCATGCCCCTTTCAGAACAGGTGATGCTCACACCCGCGCCCATCCCGCTCTGCGTAGCTCCTTTTCCTTCCTCCTTCTCAGCACCGATTTAAAGGAGCCAAGCTAGAGCACAGATTAAAAACCGGGATGAAACAGCAGGCGTTTCTTTCAGGCATATTTCAGGATGCCTCAACCTGAGTTTTAGCAGACTACATTCTAGGGAACCGGGAAGGGTTTGGAGGGGAGGTGTCCGTTTCTAATCCATCTTTGACTCATGGGATTTGTAGTTTGTTTGTTTTTAAGCAAGCTTTTAAAAGACCCTAAGAAATGTTTTCAGGTAGCTAGAGATTAACTAGAGAAATGTTTTCAGGTAGCTGGAGATTAACTAAAGAAACCTCTGATACCTTTGGGGCAAATTTCCCCAATGGAGCTAAAACTGGCCCTTTTCATTTAGAACTTTCCCAGAACAATTATTTTAGAATTTTGATACAGTATTAGTAAGAAGGTAATGTTTTTGAATACTGTGTTGTTTCCTAAAGGGACTAGGCAGAAGTAAAGATTTGGGAAAATTGTGGTTAGGATACTGTAGTTAAGAACCAGATTGTCGAATATTAAAATGTTACAATAGTGTGAATTTTGGGGACATGAGTTCAGTCCCTTTTTTCTATAACTGTAGGCCCAAATAGAAAAAATAATTTGTATAAAGTCACAGAACTTGTTAGCAGCAGAGGTATAACTAACACTCTTTCACACCAACCCTCACATACTCTTTTTCTTGCTATTATTAATACATTCTTTAGACAGGACTGTTTGAGTTTAGCCCTGGATCTGCAGCCCTAATTTTGCAAACCACCTTTCCTAACAAAGTGGACTTAATGTCCCAGTTGTTGAGAATAAAGTCAAAAGCTAACAACTGGGAATAAATATGCAAACAAATAAGCTGCTCAGAAAGCTTCCAAGGTTTTGTAATAATCATAAGCTTGTTATTGTGCATTCCACTTATATCAAAACTAAGTAATGGCACAGTTGTAACTGCTTGTACTAAATTTACTGCTTTGAAAGATGACTAATCATCAGATTAGATATTATTGGTTGAGTTCCTACCAACATTTAACATACTAAGAAGTGACTTTTAAAGTCAAAACTGCAGAGAGTATAATTCATTTAAATAAAGAAGAGAATGCTCACACTTAATACAAACAAACCAAGCTGAGGCAACCTGACATTCTAGTGGCTAGATTTGGGGGCAAATACACCCTGTCATACCTCCTGGGAAGGAGTTTGCTTCAATAAAGGAGATAATTAGGTATACAATTCTGAATCATAATGCCTCCTCTGGCAAAATGTGTAACTGCTTCACAGCCCAGGCTGCCCTAGGAATCAGTTACACTCTAGATGGAGGTGAGGAAGGAGATGATTCACATGCTGACTATTTTCTCATAATATGCTCAAGTTTTGTGAGAATAAAATGTATTCAGACTCATAAACCACAGGCTTAAACTGGTAAGATAAATACCCCTTCAAACTCTGCGTGCTCAGTTGTGACCAACTCTTTGTGACCCCATGGACTACAGGCGTCAAAGCTCCTCTGTGCATGGGATTTCGTAGGCAAGAATACTAGAGTGGGTTCTCATGCTCTACCTGACCCAGGGATGTAGCCTGCATCTTCTGTGTCTTATGCATTGGCAGGCAGATTCTTTACCACTGAGCCACCTGGGAAGCCTCAGAATAATATCTAAACTAAGGAAATGTATTGTTAACTTCATGTTATCTGTCAATTTAGATGAAATGGAATTTATAAAGTAATAAATAAAAATTGATAATCAATATGCAAAGTAATGTTGATAGGCAGTAATTTGTAGGATGGGAATGTTATAACCTATTGAGCAAATATATGCATTGACTTTCTCTTTCCCTTGTGTCTCCCAGGAGCAAATATCATCAGAAAATGTGAAAATGGAACATATGGTGAGACCACTAAATGGACTATGAAAATAAGAGATATAATGGTGACACTGGGAAATTTTTTGGCTGTTGACTTTTTCAAAGGATTTTGCATTTGTAACCTTTATAACTGTTGAGTTTCAAATAACATTTCTTTTTTCAGTCTTTTATTTGGACTTAGTTGCTTGTATCAATAGTTGAGAGGTGTTTCTGATTTAAACAGAAATGCTAGAGCAGAATCCAGGTGCATTCCTGTTATGTGAATCCTCAGAATTCTAAGGGGATGAGGATGACAAGTAAAAAAAAAAAAAAAAAAAAAAAAGGCTGTTGGGTAACTTTATGGAGTTTCTCTTTGTTGACTCAGAAAACTATCATAATTACTTTCATTCTGCAAATTAACTAATGGTGGTTGGCAGTGTAGTTGCTAAGTTGTGTCCAACCCTTGTGATTCCATGAATTCTAGCCCCCTCAGGCTCCTCTGTCCACAGAGGAGCTTCCTGTTGATTATTGCATCCTATTGATTATATAGTTACTCTAATGATCATTTATTCAAATCTCAATTTAACTTAACAAGTGATAGTTCAGCACCCATTCACTCAGCCTGATAGGTAGGTCATGAAATGAATCAGTTTCTGAAAACTTCCATTGTTATATACCACCATAATATCTTTCTAAAATGATTTTTCACCTCCAGAAAGTGAGATATTTTTGAATTTTTTTGTCTCAATTTTCCAGGTAGTTTCTATTTCAATAGATTTAATCAATCTAAATGTGGGAGTTAACAACTGAACATAAGTAGGTCATGATTCCTTGGAATGGGGTGGCCCAGTCTACCCAAGTCCTTATAGATATCATTCAACAGGGATAAAATAAAATAGATATACCTTGTATCTATATGTGAAAAACTCAAATAAGTTAAGGGACTCAAGAATTGAAGTTAGAATAATCTTCATCAAATATAGTAGAACATGTAGTCTCACTAGTTTATAAAAATTTATTATACAATTAAGAGCCATATAATTTTAACAAAACCTATTTAAAAAGTGTATGTGTATGAAATTCTAGCAAGCATAATCTGAGTATTGGATTATTTATTATATGCCCATTATTTCCCTATTAAGACCTATATAATAATGCTAGTGAGTGTTTTGTGAGCTAAATTTGAGTTTAAAAATAGATTCAACCTTTCTGGAAAATAATTTGGCAGTACTTATCAAGAACCTTAAAAAGATTCTTAATCTAGGATACACTTTTGGAAACCAGTCCTAAAGGGATCATTTGAGCTATAAAAATGATTTTGTGAAAAAAGTTCACTGTAGTATTATTTACACTAGCAATAAAGTAAAAAGCAGAGACATCACTTTGCCAACAAAGGTCTGCATAGTCAAAGCTATGTTTTTTCCAGTAGTCATGTATGGATGTGAGAGTTGGAACATAAAGAAGGCTGAGTGTCAAAGAATTGATGCCTTTGAACTGTGGTGCTGGAGAAGACTCTTGAAGAGTCCCTTGGACAGCAAGGAGATTAAACCAATCAGTCTAAAGGAAATCAACCCTGAATATTCATTGGAAGGACTGATGCTGAAGCTGAAGTTCCAATACTCTGGCCATGTGATACGAAGAGCTGACTCACTGGAAAAGACCCTGATGCTGGGAAAGACTGGAGAGGAGAAGAAGGTGACAGAGGATGAGATGGTTGAATGCCATCATCAATTCCATGGACATGAGTTTGAGTAAATTCTGGGAAATAGTGAAGGACAGGGAAGCCTGGCATGCTGCAGTCAATAGGATTGCAGAGTCAGACACGACTGAGCAACTGAACAACAACAACAAAAAGTAAACCAGTCATTACTCCTTGATATAGAAAAACAGAGAAGTAGAATCTGGTACAGCTAGATGAAAGTATTTTATGAAGATATTTGCTTAAAATAATGCTTTTAAATAGCTCAGTATAACATGGAAAATTTCTCAAAGTGTACATGGGTTAAATTTTCATAAAGTTACATACTCAAATGTGCAAAAAATGAAACCATTAAAATGCATAGAAATAATAGGAAACAAATCAGTGAACACAACCCATATATATTTAATGGCAAGACCATAGGTAATCTTACTTTTTCTGTAGAATTTTCTATATTTTCCAAATTTTCCAAAGTGAATGTATAGGGTTTTTATGGTGTAAGAGCACTGGTAATTATTACTAATCACTTTTTTTAAATCCTGAAAGATGGTGCTGTAAAAGTGCTGCACTCAATATGCCAGCAAATTTGGAAAATGCAGCAGTGGCCACAGAACTGGAAAAGGTCAGTTTTCATTCCAATCCCAAAGAAAGGCAATGCCAAAGAATGCTCAAACTACTGCACAATTGCACTCATCTCACACACTAGTAAAGGAACGCTCAAAATTCTCCAAGCCAGGCTTCAGCAATACATGAACCATGAACTTCCAGATGTTCAAGCTGGTTTTAGAAAAGGCAGAGGAACCAGAGATCAAATTGCCAACATCCGCTGGATCATTGAAAAAGCAAGAGAGTTCCAGAAAAACATCTATTTCTGCTTTATTGACTATGCCAAAGGCTTTGACTGTGTGGATCACAATAAACTGTGGGAAATTCTGAAAGAGACGGGAATACCAGACCACCTGACCTGCCTCTTGAGAAACCTGTATGCAGATCAGGAAGCAACAGTTAGAACTGGACATGGAACAACAGACTAGTTCCAAAGAGGGAAAGGAGTATGTCAAGGCTGTATATGTCACCCTACTTATTTAACTTCTATGCAGAGTACATCATGAGAAACACTGGGCTGGAAGAAGCACAAGCTGGAATCAAGATTGCTGGGAGAAATATCAATAACCTCAGATATGCAGATGACACCACCCTTATGGCAGAAAGCGAAGAAGAACTAAAGAGCCTCTGGATGAAAGTGAAAGAGGAGAGTGAAAAAGTTGGCTTAAAGCTCAACATTCAGAAAACTAAGATCATGGCATCCGGTCCCATCATTTCATGGCAAATAGATGGGGAAACAGTGGAAACAGTGGCTGACTTTATCTTTCTGGGCTCCAAAATCACTGCAGATGGTCATTGCAGCCATGAAATTAAAAGACACTTAGTCCTTGGAAGGAAAGTTATGACCTAGACAACATATTAAAAAGCAGAGACATTACTTTGCCAACAAAGGTCTGTCCAGTCAAGGCTATTGTTTTTCCAGTGGTCATGTATGGATGTGAGAGTGGGACTATAAAGAAATCTGAGCACAGAAGAATTGATGCCTTTGAACTGTGGTGTTGGAGAAGACTCTTGAGAGTCCCTTGGACTGCAAGGAGATCCAACCAGTCCATCCTAAAGGAGATCAGTCCTGGGTGTTCATTGGAAGGACTGATGTTGAAGCTGAAACTCCAGTACTTTGGCCACCTGATGCAAAGAGATGACTCATTTGAAAAGACCCTGATGCTGGGAAAGTTTGAGGGAAGGAGGAGAAGGGGACGCCAGAGGATGAGACGGTTGGATGGCATCACTGAGTCAATGGACATGGGTTTGGGTGGACTCTGGGAGTTGATGATGGACAGGGAAGCCTGGTGTGCTTCAGTTCATGGGGTTGCAAAGAGTCGGACATGACTGAGTGACTGAACTGAACTGAACTGAAGTATAGAAAATACGACATTTTTATATAGACACACACAGATATATATATATATATATATATATATATATATATATATATATATATATATATTAATGTTCCCTCTATTAGAAGGCAAGAGAAGATTGTGTTAATTTAGTGGAGGATGAACATGCAGTGGCTTAAGTTACAACCTTATTTTTTGTTATGGTTGAGTTCTTTCTCAATTGCTGTGCTCAGTCATTTTTGTGAGCTCTGCTTTAAAATGAGATTTGTAGCTAGAGTGATAGAAATTCAAGTGAGATTACAGTTGGTTATGAATTGGTTTCCCAATTTTGAGAGAAAAAAACATGAGAAGTCTTTTAGAGGAAAGTTTGACAAATATATTTTTGAATTCTGACATCTGGAATATCAGGCAGTTTCCTTCCCTTTATACTTCTTTCCAAAGTAAATCCATAATTTAGATGAGAAAGTTGCTTGTATTTAATATATGTTCCTGTAGGTTTGGAGAAAAGGGAATCCTCTTACACTGTTGGTGGTAATGTAAATTGTTGTAACCACTATGGAGACCAGTATGGAGATTCCTTAAAAACTCAAAACAGAACTAACATATGATCCAGCAATCCCATTCCTGGGCATATATCCAGAGAAAACCATAATCTGAAAGGATATATGCACCCGTGTTCACTGAAGCACTGCTTACAAAAGCCAAGACACGAAAGTAACCTAAATGTCTATCAACAGAGGAATGGATGAAGAAGATGTGGTACATATATATAAATGGAATATTCAGTTCAGTTGCTCAGTCATGTCTGACTCTTTTTGACCCATGTACCGCGGCATGCCAGGCCTCCCTGTCCATCACCAACTCCCAGAGTTCATCCAAACACATGTCCATCGAGTTGGTGATGCCATCCAGCTATCTCATCCTCTGTTGTCCCCTTCTCCTCCTGCCTTCAATCTTTCCCAGCATCAGGGTCTTTTCCAATGAGTCAGCTCTTCTCATCAGGTGGCCAAAGTAAAAAACAGAGCAAAATAATGTCATTTGTAGCAACATGGATGGAACAAGAGATTGTCATACTGAGTGAAATAAGTGAGACAGAGAAAGACAAATATATGATATTGATTATATGTGGAATCTGAAAAAGGGCTACAAATGAACTTACCTACGAAACTGAAATAGACCTCAGACGTAGAAAACAAACTTATGGTTACAGAGTGGTATATAGGAGAGGAGAAATAAATTGGAAATGTATTGACAAATACAATTTGGAAATATATACATTTCCAAATAAATACAATTTGGAAATATATGCAATTTGTGTATAAAATGGAAATGTATATACAAATACACACTACTATGTATAAAATAGATAACTAATAAGGCCTGCATGTATAGTTCAGGGAACTCTACTCAATACTCTGACTTATATGGGAAAATAATCTTTTAAAAAGTGAATATATGTATTTGTATAACAGATTCACTTTGCTGGATACCCTAAACTAACTCAAAATTTTAAATCAACTATATTCCAATAAAAATTTTTAAAAATAAATCTTCCTGAAAAAAATGTTCTTATAGACATAAAATGTGTAAAATATTAAGAATAAAATTAGTTTCTATGTCACTTTATAGTATTACTTTGTAAACTGAAAATTAATAAGTCATGAGGTTATAACAGATTATTCAGTATTACTTATTCACCCATTTTATAAATGGGCTTTAAAATTCAGAACTTACTCTTTGAAAGATCCAGATGAGTATACATGTCTTTACTTTATGATTTTTGGATTGGCCATGTCTGACTTTAAATCCTTGTTCTGCTATCTTACACTTACTTTGGGGTTAGTAAATCTTTGACTTTTTCCAGAACTTGAGGTTTGTCAACTGTAAAAATAGAGAAGATAATATTCTACCTCTCAGGGTCTTTGTGAAAAGACCAGAAAAGACGTGAATGCACTTGTAAATTAAGAAGCACATTAGCACAGCTGTTGTAGATTGTTACAACACTGGTCCTCAATAAATCACATCTCCATGTGTCCATGGACCTTTACAGTGGGATTGCCATACGTCCCATCAAAGGTAGGGTCTGTTTCCTCACCCCTTGAAATGAACCCCTGCCTTATTTTTACCAAAAGAATGCTGTAGGAGTGGCATGTAACTTCCCATACTAGCCTTCCAACCTGGCCCTTTTCATACCAGGAGACCTCCATGCTTGGAATAAGCCAAGAAGGTATAGACTCCATAAAGGAGAGAAGCCCAGCTGCCCAAACCTCCAGCCATCTGAACCAAGGTTTTAGGAGTCCTCGGGAGCACTTTGCCAGCAAGTCACCCCATTGAACCACGTGAAACCGGAAGAACTGCCCAATCAACCTAAGCATCATGAGACAAAATGATAGTTATTATAATCATTATTATCTTAAGTCATTAAGTTTTGGGGATTGTAGTTAAACTACTTAATTGATCATCCAGTTTTTATACAATAGCATTATGTATAATGTCTCAATTTCCTTTACTCTTTATTTTTTTTATTTTATTTTTAAACTTTACATAATTGTATTAGTTTTGCCAAATATCAAAATGAATCCGCCACAGGTATACATGTGTTCCCCATCCTGAACCCTCCTCCCTCCTCCCTCCCCATTCCATCCCTCTGGGTCGTCCCAGTGCACCAGCCCCAAGCATCCAGTATCGTGCATCGAACCTGGACTGGCAACTCGTTTCATACATGATATTTTACATGTTTCAATGCCATTCTCCCAAATCTTCCCACCCTCTCCCTCTCCCACAGAGTCCATAAGACTGTTCTATACATCAGTGTCTCTTTTGCTGTCTCGTACACAGGGTTATTGTTACCATCTTTCTAAATTCCATATATATGCGTTAGTATACTGTATTGGTGTTTTTCTTGCTGGCTTACTTCACTCTGTCTAATAGGCTCCAGTTTCATCCACCTCATTAGAACTGATTCAAATGTATTCTTTTTAATGGCTGAGTAATACTCTATTGTGTATATGTACCATAGCTTTCTTATCCATTCATCTGCTGATGGACATCTAGGTTGCTTCCATGTCCTGGCTATTATAAACAGTATTTCCTTTACTCTTTAAATGCTACTGACTGTTACCCCATTTACTGTCCAGTTGAACTTGAGCTGTTTGTTAAAAATTTCCAAATTCTACCCTTCTAAACTATAAAATAGCCCTGCTGTATGCTGTGCTTAGTCACTCAGTCGTGTCTGACTCTTTGCAACCCCATGGACTGTAGCCCACCAGGCTCCTCTGTTCCATGGGGATTCTCCAGGCAAGAATACTGGAGTGGGTTGTCATGCCCTCCTCCAGGGGAGCGTCCCAACCCAGAAATCGAACCCAGGTCTCCCACATTGCAGGCAGATTCTTTACTGTCTGAGCCACCCAATAAACCCTAAAACAGCCCTACATGCTTGCAATGTGAAAAGCTCAAACAAGAAAATATGTGGGAAGATGATTTTTTAACTAGGTAATGCTACCATAATGTAAAGTTATATGAAAAGATGGAAAACCTATTCATGAGAATATCTGAAGGAAGATCAATGTATTTATTTGAGCAATTGCCAGAAGTGGAGGACACTCAAGGTCCCATTCAAAATGGTGGCTAGATTACAGAAGTGTAGATTCCTGAATTAAACACTTGGGATCAGAGGTTCAAAGTTATTTTTAGGATTTTATAGAGTTAATATAATACATAAACTACCCATTACATAATTATGCCTTTAATATATATCCAGGAAGACCTGTTAACATTCACATTAACTTCTAAAGGAGTTGGGATCACATCAACTAAAGGATACTTATTTTTATCTAGCCTACTGGAGTTCAGACATTCTGGAAGACCAGCTAGGGCTTATGTGAATTACTCTGCAGAATAAAGAGAGAGCAATTTGAATTGGTTGAGGAGCATGGGTTAGAAGACAAAAGTAGAGAAACACGTAAGGGAAGGAAAGGACTTGATGCCGCTTATTTTAAGGAAAGGAGAAATGGAAATGTTCTCACTGTACTAGCTTTGTTTCTCACATAAATTCCAGAAAAGTCCAGGTTTCTAAGGCATTTGTACATGGATTCTTTGAGAGGTGAGAGATGGCACAGAAAAAGATGCAAAGCTTTATATCCAAGCTGAGAAACACTAAAAATATGGGCACTATACAACAGTTATTGTATATTTTTTTTCAAATCCATGTAGAGTGGCAAAGAATTTGATAATTTCCTTTGACTTGACATTTTTATTTATAAATGCCTTTCAATTAGTGGAATATGATACATAAATAGGTGAATCAATTTAGTATACACAGTAAGGTTCATTATCTTTCCAGGAATAACTCCTAGATTAAATATAACTAAGGAAGTTGAATGTTCTTTATTACATACTTAAGGAAATTATTCATTACTGATTTGGATACATGTGTAAAACCTGAGTAATGCACCTCTGGTGAAGCCTTGATAAACTGTCTAAAACTTCTAAAGAAAACATTACTATCTCTAAATACACACACACACACACACACACACACATATCTGCAATAAGATATTATTTGCATACACAGGAGCTGAAGGATAAAGGACATCTGATATCTGTGTTTCAGTCAGTATTATCATACATGCTGAAGTACAAGGTTTATGATGGTTTGTAGAGTCCCATAATTTTCCCATGTGATCATTCCAAACTAACGGAAGAAAACTGCAAAGTTTTGCCCTTGTTGGTATATAAGGAGGAAAAGAAGAGGGAAATTTCAATAGCAATATGTAAAGTCTAACTGGAAAAACTACTCTTACAACAATGGTTCACAGCCTTGAAAGGATCTTACACAGACATTTTGAGAAAGATCAATAGCTAGACCTCATTTTTAACGAATTAAAGCAGAATGTTGAGGAAGGGGGTGGCATTCATACTTTTTAAAGCTCCCCAGATGATTGTGGTATACAGCCTGAGTTGAGAACTACTGCTTTGAGAGGAGAGTGGGTTTTAGTATCAGAATTACAAGACTGAAGATAAGAAAGAGGCACTTGGGGATCAATGTAGACTTTTCTTTGAAGCTGCAGTCAAAGGCATTCACAGCATAGTTGCCATCGTCAGAAATAAATTTTGAAGAAAAAGGTAAAAGACACAGCTTTACTCTGTTCAAAATGGTAGTGTATCTGCATCTGGAATGTAGATACAGTTCTGGCCACTGCATTTTCAAAATGCATAGTAGAGCTAGAAAGGTACAGCAAATTAAAGGAAAAGCAATATTAATCACTTCAATCTAGAAGTCTGAATGGGGGAATCAAGTAAGATTGAAGCATCTTACTGAAGAATATGAATTTGAAATATTCACCAAAATCTGGTAAACTAAAACTAAGAGGCTTTTTGTATACACAGAAAAGTCATGCTTAAATGGGGGTGGGGGAGGGAACAGGATATAATTTATTTATGGGTTTTATTTACATCTCAAATTAGGATGATGGATGTTTTTTTTCCCCTTTGGGGCAATATCCGTTTTTCCCTCTTTGGGGCAAGTAGTTAAGCCACCGTTGCCAAGGTCTCTTGCAGCTGCACCTAATGAAAATGTGCTCCTTCCAGGCCTAGCCCAAAGCGATTCTGGTGTTCCACCTCCTGTGGTTGGTGGAGATGGAGACAACGGGTCTACTCGAGCAGGCTTTTGGGTTGAAGATGACAGGGCCGTCAGGTAGGCTCCAGTAGGGTTTCCTGATGACCATGTGTGGAATTTTGCCTTCCACTACTAACTACACTTTCCTTGGACAGTTTTGTAAATGAGGAGACAATATATATATATTATATTTGAACCATAGTACATTTTTCATTTTGGATCTTAAAGTAGTCAGCATTATCTTAACTAAACCATGATAGCAAGAGGTAATTCTATACAGGAGAAACTAACATTAATAAAATACATCCCCCTCTTATCCATTCCACATCAGTGATCATGGTTCCATTTTTCTTTTGAAAGAGCAGGACGGATAAATCTGGGTGCTTCACTGACCCCTGAAAACACTCTGCTCGCCTCTCCTCCAGTTTTTGTTCTTTTTTAATCTGGCAAAATTGTCCTCCCACCTCTGTACATGAATGGATTTCTCAAGGCCAAGCTCAAGGGCCATTTATCATGATAAGATCTTTTCATGTTATGAAACTGCTATTGTTCTCAATTATTATTTGAAAATCTTATTATCTATTTGACATTTATTTACATAAGTTCTTCCTTTATTTGGTTAACTGTTTCAGAACTGAGGTCTTGAAATGATGCAACAATGTTTTTGTTTCTTTACAATCCTGTCAGTAAAGTGCACACAGTGAATGCTCAAACCAACAGTCATTAAATACATTACTTAGCAAGGAGTCTTCAGGTTAAAAAGTGAATAATTCAAAAAATGCATTAGGTTATTTTTCAGAGGATGTCTACAAGGCAGGGGGTAAGGAAATACTTTCATGAGATAAAGAAATCCTCATCTGTAATGGTACAGTTTTTAATCCATAAATAATATATTTAGTATATTACCAAGGTACTCTCTTAGGTATTTTATCTATTTTTTATCTCAGTTAATTCTTTTCATAGTCTTGTCATTTAACTACAGTTTTGTCCATTTTATAAGTGAAAAATAGAAATTCAATAAAGTTATTTCAATTTCTTAAGGTCAATTAACCAATAAATAACAAGAGAAAATTCAAACCTACCTCAATCTGAATCTCATAACTACTGCTTTCTTTACTTAAATTAAAATATCATCCATTTCTACACGGAAAAACCAGTCACTGCTAAAGGGTCTATATGACATGGTGTGTCTTGCGGCCACTTTTGGAACTTGGCTAATGCATTAAGTATATTAGAAGTATACATATACTTTAATAAAAAGTATAATTTAAAAATTACATATAGAATTTTAATTGTAAAAGAAATATCCCATATAGCCAAGGATAGGGAAAAATATATTTAAAAGAAGTAATAAAACTTTCTCATTATGATTTTCTAGGATAATTTAATTTTAAAAGTTGTCTTTATCATTATCAATTTATCATGTTTTATTTGGCATTTAATGACAGATGTCTTTGCCACAAATAATGGTAAGAATTTTATTGTTCACCATTTCAGGAGCCATTTAGGGAACATTTAATTTTATTCCAACCAAGCTCTAGATTGGCCAGGTTAATTATTGATGAGCAAGCAGAGGGTGGAAAGGATTTTATACAGTTCTGCCTGAGGCTTCCCATGTCTTCCTCCAGTCGACTTCATACTAATATATATTTTTAAAAAAATCAGTGTCTACTTTTGGCAGATGGTCCATAATCTGCCAGTAATAGTAGTAAGTTCATGTTTCCTAATGGCCTTCACTGCAGGGATCTCCAACTTTTGAAATCTGACAGCCATACATACTGCAACAAGCATCACAGGTCTGTTTTATAAGTGGTTAAACTGCAGAAATGAATCAATGGGCCAGTTTCCAGCTTAACTCTTGACTTATTTACACTTGCCACTAGAGAAGTTTAATTTTTCACACATTTTATTATCAGCATCCATCTCATAAGACCAAAGACACACCAATCACAAATTCAAAATCTGATCTCTTCAAAGAAAAAAGCTAATTGTATCAATCTAATAAATGACACTCCAAGATAGACAATCATGGTCTTTTATTGATTTCTTTGCCACTCTTGGCAGGAAATGGTGTCTATTTTTAATCATAGATAGTAGACTCAAATAGAAGCTGCTAGAGAGATTTTCCACAAAGAAAGGCTCCTTCTGAAGAGAACAGTATAGTTTCTTTGTAGTCATTTTGTAGGTATCATTTCATTCTCAAATGCATTCTGAAAAAAGATGATGTGGCACCAGAAACAAGGTCATACCTCACAACCCACCCATTTGCTTTACATGGCCAAGAAGCTCAGCTTGGAATCATTTCTTTCTTGCTTGCCTGCCTTACTGGCTAGTGATGACCTCCTGGCTTTGCTCAGTGGGGCAGACTTCCTTTATTCAGCAACCAGTCTGATAAGCTACTATGTGTTAATGCTAGAAATACAGTGTGATACAAAGGATTCAAGCAGCTTTCCTATTTCCTGTGCCTAAAGAGTGTATCATGTAGCAGGGAGAGACAGATATTTTTTAAAGTAATTATAAGAGTGCTTATTTTATTTTCAAAAATGGCAAACTAGATTATCTAGATAAGTCCTCTTGCTGAAGAAAACTAAGTCGGACAAAAATACATTTAGAAGAATATTAAAATGCACTACAGATCTGAAAATATGGTGAAGCATTACCAGGCCTGAACTCAAGGGACAGGGGAACCTGCAAGCTGCTTTAGGGCTGAGAGCATTTGCTGATTCAGAAAAATTTCAACTTTCCTTTCAGCATCCTTGTACAGTGAGGACTGAAATAAAAGCCCCGAGTCTACATATGGTGAAGGGTCTGACATAAGAGCCTCCCAATCATAAGCTGGAACACCAAAGGGCTTTAGGGCAGGGGTGAACTAGAAGAGGATCATTTCTCTCTTTCGATTCCCCAAGCTACATAGGAAAACTTAAGCCTCAAATTTTATGTTTTCAATGTTAAAGTGGCCTATAAGGATCATTATGTGGAAGGCAAAAGCATATAAAGATCTTATCTGGAGGAAGGGATTTTCACCCTAGACCTCTAAAAATTTTGGCCCTTCCTGGGAGAGAGGAAGTCCGATTCTGAGATTTAGATTATTTCAGGGTAGCTGGAGAAATCTAGCTCAAGACTGGAGTAGCTTATGAGAAGAATGGGAAAAGAAACTAAAAAGGGTAAACAAAACAAAACACTGAGTAGTAAGAGATGCCCAGCTGTCTGTGATATTTCTGGTCAACATGTTGTCCTTGGACCTTCCACATTAGTACCATCTAAGAGCCTGTGGAAAGACAGACTCTCAAGCCTGACTCCAGAACTACTGAATCAGGATCTGTACTTGAACAAAATCCATAGGTGATTCATATGCACATTAAAAATAATGAAGTGGCAAATCTATTAGAGAAAGAAGAAAATTGATGGGAATGTGGATGCTACATATTTTGATTTTAGAGCCCATGTAGTTTTTAACATAAGCACTGGGAAAGATGGTGTTTCAACGTTTTCAAATCCTGTGGCATAAAGTTAATCAGGGAAAGGAAGTTGTATCACCAAAGTTCATTTTTCCCCTGCACTTAATGCTTTGGCTTAGAGAATGTGAGCATTTAGACATAACATCTATTTGATTATAGTAGGGGTGTAACTGGAATTCAGTATCTTGAGCCCAGAACCAGTAATCATTCTACTGAGCATAATGAGCATAATGTTGGACAGAATCTTCAAGGCATGACAAGCAAAGCTAAATATGAAAAAGTTTCCCAAAAGACTGTTGTGGTCAGCCAGCCCCTGTTCAATGGCAACCATGTAAGATTGAAAATCATAATCAAAAGGGCAGATATGTCAGATTTCTCTACTCGGCTGTTGGGAAAACACAGCAGAGAGGACGTTGTGACCCACAGAGAGTTTGACAAGTAGTACAACCCTACTTAGCACTGCAGCTGAAGAGGAACTTTGGTAGTTATGAAATCAAACACTTTATTTCTACCTGGGCCAAGCGGCCATTCACCTGTTCAAATCTGGTTAAAAACATGGACTGTGCCATGCACACCATAATTCATCCAAAAGCCAGGACTTCAGCCTCAATTCCAGATGCCAGAGCCTGAAATCTTCAGCCTTGCTATGGGAGTACCTTGATCTTTGGACCTATTTTCTGTTGCTTTGTACTGAGAATGGTTTGCAGTAGTTGATTGTAGTCATAAAATAATTGACAAAACAAAACAAAAAATAATTTAACTATGTTTTTAAGATTAGAAACTTTTATACTACCTTGATAAACTCTAATGTTAAGCATAAAGTATGTGTTAAGTACTCAGTCATGTCCAACTCTTTGTGATGACATGGATTGTAGCCCACTAGCCTCCTCTGTCCATGGAATTCTCCAGGCAAGAATATTGGAGTGGGTTGCCATTCGCTTCTCCAGGGGATTGTCCCAGTCCAGGGATCAAACCCGGGTCCCCTGCACTGCAGGCGGATTCTTTAATGTCTGCGCCACCAAGGAAGCCCCTGTGCATGAAGATGTGCTATTAAAATCTTTTACAATTTTTTTAAACTGTGGCAACACTATTATAATTTGCTCATAAAACATTTATTATCATGGTAGAGCCAGTATGAAAACAAATTAAGTGAAAGCAAACAAAAAATAGGAAGTGAACAAATGCTTACATTCATCTTGAGAATTGGGTTTTTGGCAAGAACCTTTGGGAAGCTTCAGGAACCCTTATCCAGACATAGGTCAGGATGAAATGGTGACCACACACCATTTCCTCTACCAGTAGTGGCTATGATGACAAGCCAATTACTAGAGGACTGAGTGTAGCCCGCAGATATTTTATCTTCCTCACACAGTGATTTTTTATGCATTTTTTAATTGAGAGATTTCCCATTTAAAAGTTCAGATTTCTTGCTTCCAGGTAAAAATGAAACTGACAGCACTGAACCCAATCTTATTTGGCAAAAACCGACTGTGATGGGCTGGCAGTTTCTCCTTCAGACTTGCTCCCATCTAACTTGTTGTTTAATATTCCAAGCCTGCCTCTTACAGAAATTTTGTATTTGACCATTCCACAGTTTCTACTTCTTACCAAAAGAGGACATAATCTTTCTACCAATTAGAGTTAACTAGCTGCTGCTGCTGCTGCTGCTAAGTCGCTTCAGTCGTGTCCGACTCTGGGTGACCCCATAGACAGCAGCCCACCAGGCTTCCCCGTCCCTGGAATTCTCCAGGCAAGAACACTGGAGTGGGTTGCCATTTCCTTCTCCAATGCATGAAAGTGAAAAGTGAAAGCGAAGTCGCTCAGTCGTGCCCGACTCTTAGCGACCCCATGGACTGCAGCCCACCAGGCTCCTCTGTCCATGGATTTTCCAGGCAAGAGTACTGGAGTGGGGTGCCATTGCCTTCTCCGAGAGTTAACTAGCTAGGGCTTATGAAATTCCTAATTTGATTTTAAACCTGTCAAGTGAACTACAATTTTAAAAGACAAGGAACGAGACCTGCATTACACTATAGACATCAACCACATTTTCTCCTTTGCATGTCTACTGATTCCGCCATTGATTTTTCTTTGACCACATTTGTTTGTGTGCTTGAATTACAAGTAGTGACAGATTGAACTTCCCTTATACCTGCATGTGTCAGATTTGCAATTAATGATCATTTAGGTAGAAAAGCAGTGATGGCAATATAAGAGAGAAATATCAGCCTCCTAACTTAGTGTCTGGAGGTATTTTTTTGGGTAATGAATCTCTTCCTTTTGCCACACAGAACATTTCCCTCTAAAAATAATAAATGTCAGACACAAATTTGTTTTCCATGTAAATCTTCTTATTTCTAAAACTCTGTTTGAGGTGAAAACTTAACACTGACTGTCTTCTTTTATGAACCCTAGTCTCTGGAGTTCATAATTCTGCAGGACTTACTAACTTTGGGGAGAAGTTAGCAATATTTTAAATCTCTTATAGATAATTTGAAAAATTAACATGTCATATATCTGGCCATAAATTGATATTAAAATAAAATTCTAGTTAACCTTTAAAGTCCATAACACATTTTAAACTTATTTCCAAAAAAAATCTGACCCAAGTAAAAAATATGTGAGTCACTTGAGACACCTTCCTTTCCTGAAGGTTGTTAAATTATATAGTGCAAAATCTCTAGAACAAATACACTCTTACTGACTTATTTTCTCCTTGTCTCCTACATGAACACTTTCCCTTCCAAAATGTCTCATATTACCCCTTTTCTTCACTGAAGTGCAAGCATGCCCTGATCTTGTATTCTTATTCCCATGCAAGTCTATCCAAATCCTACCCAAATTTCATGGACCTTCTCAAATGCATAGCCTTCATGAAAGCAACCCTGCTTACTGTATTACTTTCTGAAACAATCATCTGGTATATATCATGTTCCAGATTGAAATATTATTCATTTTAGGAGGTTCAGTTCAGTTCAGTCACTCACTCGTGTCCAGCTCTTTACAACCCAATGGACTGAGGCACGTGTCTTCCCTGTTCATCATCATCTCCTGGAGCCTACTCAAACCTATATCCATTGCGTCAGTGATGCCATCCAACCATCTCCTCTCTGTCATCCCCTTCTCCTCCCACCTTCAATACCAGTTAACTTCTTACCAGTTAGCAATCAGGGAATGACAGTGCTCCCAAGCCTGAAGAGAAACCAGAGTTAGCCATGGGCATTAGACTGCTGTCACAAACTACTGTGAAAGATTCTGACAGTATCTGATGGACCTCAGGCAGTATAGATGTATAGATCTCTTTGGGAGATTTCCACCTTAGTGGTAACGAGACATCAGTCAGTTCACTTCAGTTGCTCTGTTGTGTCCAACTCTTTGAGATCCCATGGACTGCAGCAAGGCTTCCCTGTCCATCACCAACTCCCAGAGCTTGCGCAAACTCATATTCATTGAGTCAGGGATGCCATCCAACCATCTCATCCTCGGTCGTCCCCTCCTCCTCCTGCCTTCAATCTTTCCCAGCATCAGGATCTTTTCCAATGAGTCGGTTCTTTGCATCAGGTGGCCAAAGTATTGGAGCTTCCGTCAGCATCAGTCCTTCCAATGGATATTCAGGACTGATTTCCTTTAGGATTGACTGGTTGGATCTCCTTGCAGTCCAAGGGACTCTCAAGAGTCTTCAACACCACAGTTCAAAAGCATCGATTCTTCAGCGCACAACTTTGTTTATGGTCCAACTCTCACATCTATACATGACCACTGGAGAAACTGTAGTCTTCACTAGAGGGACCTTTGTTGGCAAACTGATGTCTCTGCTTTTTAATATGCTGTCTAGGTTGGTCATTCTTAAGCAAGGTACAAATTGTCAAAGTTCCTTTTTATATTAAATAAACCATTATTCAGATTTCGCTTCTTTCTCAAAACTGGTTTTACTAGTTTCAATTTGTAAATAGAGTTGCATGGTTATTAATGGCATTAAGATTTTTTTTTTATTGGAAACTCAAAGGCAGACATATCTCTCATTATTAGGTTTCCTGATTACATTGACTTTGTGTGATCGTGAGCAAATATCAAACCCTCAGGAGGTAGGGTTGCAAAAATGGCTTTCTGTGTCTTTTCAAGAGTGCTGGTCAGTTACTCTGCAGACTCTCAATTTTAGTTTGACATTTTCTCATGAGCACATTTGGGCTATACATTTTTGGTAAAAACACCATAGAAATGATGTGATTCTTTCAATGTCCTTTGTTCTGAGTTCCAGACTGCATAGAAAATTCCCAACAAATATTTTCTCATTTTAGTAGCTAAAAGACTTTTCTTGTTTTTCTTGCTTAACGAGTTTTTTTTTTTTCTGTATAAAATCTGGATACAAACTATGCTTTCTGTATATAGTTACTGTGATGATTAAGCAGGTGATATTTATAAAATATATAGGACAGTACACAGAGTAAGCTATCAATACATAGTATCTGATATCAATATTAGTTGATAAAATACAAGTAGTTAACATTATTATGAATCTACTATGCTTTTATTATTTAACCTATTTAAACCACTGAACACCTCTATCAATTATAAATTTACCACTTAAGTACTACAGCAATGATGCAGGCAAGATCTATCGATGGATGCTAAATTTGGCGGATAAAAGTTTGAGAAGAAACAGGATATTTTCTTAGTCTCAATATATTTCCCTCCCAATATTTATTAATCACAAGGAGGAACAACAGTGACTTTACAATGGAGAAACCCAGCAGATACTACATGGTCGAAGTTAACATACCATAACCTATCAGAATCATGTCCTGCCTAACATGTTGCAGTGATGAGAATGATCACTTGTGGCACTCTCACCCAAAAGGGACAACCCCAAACCAGTTATGAGAAAACACCAGATATCAATCCATATTGACTGACATTCTGCAAAGTATCTGGCCAATGATCTTCGAAAGTATCAAGGTCAAAAAAGATAATGAAAGACTGAAAAGCTGTTACAGACAGGAAGAAATTCAGGAAATGTGAAAACCAAATGCAGCATGGCATCCTAGTTGGATACTGAACCAGAAAATGAATACTGGAAAAACTGGTAAAATCTGTATAAAATCTACAGTCTACTTAATAGTATCGTACCAATGTTAATTTCTTAGTTTCAATATATATGGTGGTTTTGTAAGACAAACATCAGAAGCTCAGTGAAGAATATATAAGAAGTGTCTATTTTTCACTTATCTGTAAGTCTAAAATTATTTCAAAATTAGAGAAGATTGAAAAGAAAAAAATCCAGTAGATACCACCACAATGAGGGATGAAATATGAGGATGAAGGTATGAAGGTAAGGTAATGAAGTAAAGTAGGTTGAGTTCATGTGGCTAGCAAGTTTAAGAGATGACATGGCAATCCAGTCTTCTGGACTATAAAGTATGTACCTTTAAACTATTATATACCACCTCTTCAGTGTTCTTGCCTGGAGAATCCCAGAGATGGTGGAGCCTGGTGGGCTGCCATCTATGGGGTCACACAGATTTGGACACGACTGAAGCAACTTAGCAGCAGCAGCAGCAGCAGCATACCACCTCTCAGTAACATAGATATACACTGATACATAATGATAACTTGGGAAGATTTTAACCTCCCACCCCAGGGAGGTTAAAAAAAATGTTTACCTTTATAATTTATTATTTTTATTATGTTAGTAATGCATATTGGCATAAGAGGTCTAGCTCAAAGACATCTAACTATGTAAAATTGCACCCTTTACCTCCACTCTTTTCTCCCCACTTTTTTTCCTCTTAAAACTCATCTGATATGCACTCAATACACTCAATGCATACACACATACATATTCATTAATTTCATTTTGCTTCATCTCCATGCTTTAGAATATTAGCTCTTTGAATGCAGGATTTTTTGTCTACTTATCCCTAGTTTCTTGAGCATAGTAAGCAATCAATTTCCTGAATAAATGAATGAATGAAAGACGAATCCCCACTTTCACAGGAAAGGACGGATTCCAACAGGGATAGCCAGGGAGAACTTCACCGAGGAGAAGGTATTTAAGCAAAGATCTGAAGGAAGTCAGGGAGCAAGCCATGCATGTAACTGGAGAAAGAGAATCTGAATCAGGAAAAGCAAATTCAAAAATCCTGTGTCAGCAGGCTGCCTTGCTCGTTCCAGAGCAGCACGGAGGCCAGAGCAGTTAGGGCAGACAGAGCAGGCAGGAGAGGCGGTGAGAGATGCAGTGAGAAAAACAATAGGAGCTGCAGACACAAAGGAGCTCCTGGATTGTGAAGACTACTATGGATGAGATGGAAATCCAGTGGAGGATTGTGAGCAAAGGAGTGACATTATGTGACTTAAATTTGAACAAGATCACTTTGCCTGCTGTGTATAAATTCCAGTGAGCAAAATGGAAGCAGGGAGACCAATTAGAAGGTTCTTCAAAAAACTGGGTAAAACATTGTGGTGCGTGGACCAGTTTGGAAAGAGCAGTGGTAAGAAGTGGTGTAGATATGTATGTACCTACACAGTTTCCATGAACAGATAGTGTTCAATAATCTGACACAGTTTTCTACCATGTCCCATAGAAAAACTCTGAATTTCAAGGAAGTCTGGAATCTCTTTTTACTGACTCTATCCCAAAATATGTGCTTCCCTGGTGGCTCAGACAGTAAAGAATTTGCCTGAAGTGCAGGAGACCCGGGCCTGATCCCTGGGTTGGGAAGACCCCCTAGAGAAGGCAATGGCTATTCACTTCAGTGTTCTTCCCTGGAGAATTCCATGACAGAGGAGCCTGGCAGGCTACAGTCCATGGGGTTGCTAAGAGTCAGACATGACTGAGTGACTAACACTTTTACTTTTTCATTGTAGAATATGCCTTCTGCAGATTTCTTATTTAAGCAGTTGTGAAATTCTCACTTTCTCAAGCGGATTCTGCAACAACAGTCTGGATTTGTGTATACCTAATAGTGTTACTCAAACATCATTTAAAATATAAACCACAGGATGGCATCATTCTCACCTTTCCCTATGGGGCTCAGATTTTAAAACATAGTAGAAAACCAAATTTCTCCTGTATGAGAATGAAACTGGGAAGGAAATAAGGATGCAGGGCAACAGCTGTCTTATTTCTTAATATAAATCAATCAATAATTTAGTGAGTTTTGGCCGGGAAGCACAGTTTGCCTTTTATAAAGGCTTTATAGGAATGACTGCATCAAAATATCCTGCTTCACTGAGCTTTACCTGGGACAACTGTTTTGTTTTGAATTAGCTTTGGGAAAATTGCTAAATTTCAAACATTTTTTAGGAAGCATATTTTCAAACTAATGGTTGTGAGACTTGCACTCTTTACTCTGAGAAATTAGAGAGTCATCTTCTTTGAAAAATTATAGTCAAGGGATCAAAGGATACCTTCCTAGGAGAGTTTAGAAGCTGCCCTGTTGGGAGGTTTAGAACTTTTTGACTTAGTTACTTGAAATTCTTTCAGAGTTTAAATGTTAAAGAAAATCTGATGAAATGTTACAGCTGAACCCTGCCTCCATCTTTTTTTTCTTATATTATAGGAAAGCATTATAACTATTTTTTGATATAAGTCACAGCCAGTCCTATTAGTCAACAGGAAAGAAGGGAGCTGTTTGTATGGAGACAATTTGAGGGACATTTTTCAAGGTCCCCTTCTACCTAAACTTTATTCCCAAACAGTTCTCATTTCAGTTGCATCTTAATACAACTTGTTTGTGTGTGTGTGTGTGAACTGCTACCAATAAAATGTCTAAATCTCGACTAAGCTGGAGAAGCATGCTTATATTCAGTTCAGTTCAGTCACTCAGTGGTGTCCGACTCTTTGCGACCCCATGAATTGCAGCACGCCAGGCCTCCCTGTCCATCACCAACTCCCGGAGTTGACCCAGACTCACGTCCATCGAGTCAGTGATGCCATCCCGCCATCTCATCCTCTGTCATCCCCTTCTCCTCCTGTCCCCAATCCCTCCCAGCATCAGAGTCTTTTCCAACGAGTCAACTCTTCGCATGAGGTGGTCAAAGTACTGGAGTTTCAGCTTTAGCATCATTCCTTCCAAAGAAATCCCAGGGCCGATCTCCTTCAGAAGGGACTGGTTGGATCTCCTTGCAGTCCAAGGGACTCTCAAGAGTCTTCTCCAACACCATAGTTCAAAAGCATCAATTCTTCGGCGCTCAGCCTTCTTCACAGTCCAACTCTCACATCCATACCTGACCACAGGAAAAACCATAGCCTTGACTAGATGGACCTTTGTTGGCAAAGTAATGTCTCTGCTTTTCAATATGCTATCTAGGTTGGTCATAACTTTCCTTCCAAGGAGTAAGCATCTTTTAATTTCATGGCTGCAGTCACCATCTGTAGTGATTTTGGAGCCCCCCAAAATAAAGTCTGACACTGTTTCCACTGTTTCCCCATCTATTTCCCATGAAGTGATGGGACCGCATGCCATGATCTTAGTTTTCTGATTGTTGAGCTTTAAGCCAACTTTTTCACTCTCCTCTTTCACTTTCATCCAGAGGCTTTTTAGTTCCTCTTCACTTTCTGCCATAAGGGTGGTGTCATCTGCATGTCTGAGGTTATTGATATTTCTCCCGGCAATCTTGATTCCAGATCATGTTTCTTCCAGTCCAGCGTTTCTCATGATGTACTCTGCATATAAGTTAAATAAGCAGGGTGACAATATACAGCCTTGACGTACTCCTTTTCCTATTTGCAACCAGTCTGTTGTTCCATGTCCAGTTCTAACTGTTGCTTCCTGACCTGCATACAGGTTTCTCAAGAGGCAGGTCAGGTGGTCTGGTATTCCCATCTCTTTCAGAATTGTCCACTGTTTATTGTGATCCACACAGTCAAAGGCTTTGGCATAGTCAATAAAGCAGAAATAGATGTTTTTCTGGAACTCTCTTGATTTTTTGATGATCCAGCGGATGTTGGCAATTTGATCTCTGGTTCCTCTGCCTTTTCTAAAACCAGCTTGAACATCAGGAAGTTCACTCTTATATTAGGTTCATGCTTATATTAGTTCACGCTTAAATAAGTTCATGCTTATATTAGGTTAGCCAAAGATCTTATTTAAAAACCCAAATGAATACTTTGACTGACCAAATATATTAGCAGTTATTAACAGTTATATTAATCATTTATAAGTATAAAGTTGAGGTCTATGTAAGGGAAAAAAGATACCAGGAGTAGATGAAAATGTAATAAAAAATTGGACAAGGAGGAGTGAATGTCCAGGACTCATGAAGAACATGGTGATCCAGGGAGCAGTAGAATAAATTAGAATTATGGAAAACAAAGTGAGTGAAATCATCATAGAGAGATTTTGGTAACACTCTAGGATAGTCCTCTACCACTTCCTTTAGAGCAGCTGAATCATCTTACTCTTAAGAGTTTTAGGAAATGGGAACTTACCTGCTCATCCTTCTCACATGTCATTGAAGCTGTTTTTTAACCTCTTTATGCCCAGCTACTATGAAACATTCATAGAGTACCCTAGAAAAGACCTTGAGGAAAAAAGGAAAGATTTTGAAGGTTGATTTAAAAATGTATGCCAATGGCTCAGTCTCTCATGTTAGAATTTATTGTTAAAAATAAGGGACACATCAAGGGTTATGCTAAGAGAAAAAAATAAAATATTATTTATCTCTGAAATCAAATATTAACAAATAAAATACACAAATAAGTTAAACAACTCAATTTCTATAATAAAAACTTTTCTGACTGGTTAATAACTAAATTAGTGATTTGATGAAAATTTTGAGCTTAATGTGATTTTCAATGTAACTTTTTCATTACTAACCATTACAAAAGATTTATAATTATCTGAATACATATGAGTAGAAATTTCATATTAGAAATGCATTGCTCTTCAGTTCAGTTCAGTGGCTCAGTCGTGTCCGACTTTTTGAGACCCCATGGACTTCAGCATGCTATGCCTCCCTGTCCATCACGGACTCCCGGAGTTTACCCAAACTTATGTCCATGAGTCAGTGATGCCATCCAAACATCTCATCTTCTGTCGTCCCTTTCTCCTCCAGCCCTCAATCTTTTCCAGCATCAGGGTCTTTTCCTGAGTCCGCTCTTTGCATCAGGTGGTCAAAGTATTGGAGTCTCAGCTTCAACATCAGTCTTTCAATGAACACTCAGGACTGATTTCCTTTAGGATGGACTGGTTGGATCTCCTTGCAGTCCAAGGGACTCTCAAGAGTCTTCTCTAACACTACAGTTCAAAAACATCAATTCTTCTGTGCTCAGCTTTCTTCACAGTCCAACTCTCACATCCATATATGGCCACTGGAAAAACCATAGCCTTAACTAAGTGGACCTTTGTTGGCAAAGTAATGTCTCTGCTTTTTAATATGCTGTCTAGGTTGGTCATAACTTTCCTTCCAAGGAGTAAGAGTCTTTTAATTTCATGGCTGCAATCACCATCTGCAGTGATTTTGGAGCCCCCAAAAGTAAAGTCTGCCACTGTTTCTGCTGTTTCCCCGCTATTTGCCATGAAGTGATGGGACCAGATGCCATGATCTTCGTTTTCTGAATGTTGAGCTTTAAGCCAATTTTTTCACTCTCCTCTTTCACTTTCATCAAGAGGTTCTTAGTTCTTCTTTGCTTTCTGCCATAAGGGTGGTGTCATCTACATATCTGAGGTTATTGATATTTCTCCCAGCAATCTTGATTCCAGCTTGTGTTTCTTCCAGTCCAGCATTTCTCATGATGTACTCTGCATAGAAGTTAAATAATCAGGGTGACAATATACAGCCTTGACATACTCCTTTTCCTATTGGAACCAGTCTGTTGTTCCATTTCCAGTTCTAACTGTTGCTTCCTGACCCGCATACAGATTTCTCAAGAGGCAGGTCAGGTGGTCTGGTATTTGCATCTCTTTTAGAATTTTCCGTAGCTTATTGTGATCCATACAGTCAAAGGCATTGGCATAATCAAGAAAGCAGAAATAGATGTTTTTCTGGAACTCTCTTACTTTTTTGACAATCCAGCAGGTGTTTGCAATTTGATCTCTGGTTCCTCTTCCTTTTCTAAAACCAGCTTGAACATTTGAAAGTTCATGGTTCATGTATTGCTGAAGCCTGGCTTGGAATATTTTGAGCATTACTTTGCTAGCATGTGATACGAGTGCAATTGTGTGGTAGTTGAGCATTTTTTGGCCTTGCCTTTCTTTAGGATTGGAGTGAGTATGACCATTTCTAGTCCTGTGGCCACTGCTGAGTTTTCCAAATTTCCTGGCATATTGAGTGAAGCACTTTCACATCATCATCTTTTAGGATTTGAAATAGCTCAACTGGAATTCTGTCACCTCCACTTTGTTTGTATTGATGCTTCCTAAGGTCCACTTGACTTCACATTCCAAAATGTCTGGCTCTAGGTGAGTGGTCACACCATCGTGATTGTCTGGGTCATGAAGATCCTTTTTGTACAGTTCTCGTATGTATTTTTGCACCTCTTCTTAATATCTTCTACTTCTGTTAGGTCCATACCATTTCTGTCCTTTATTGAGCCCGTCTTTGCATGAAATGTTCCCTTGATATCTCTAATTTTCTTGCGGAGATCGCTAGTCTTTCCCATTCTATTGTTTTCCTCTATTTCTTTGCACTGATCACTGAGGAAGGCTTTCTTATCTCTTATTGATATTCTTTGGAACTCTGCATTCAAATGGGTATATCTTTTCTTTTCTCCTTTGCTTTTCACTTCTCTGCTTTTCACAGCTATTTGTAAGGCCTCTTCAGACAGCCATTTTGCTTTTTGCATTTCTTTTTCTTGGTGATGGTGTTGTTTCCTGTCTCCTGTACAATGTCACGAACTTCCATCCATAGTTCATCAGGCACTCTACCAGATCTAGCCCCTTAAATCTATTTCTCACTTCCACTGTATAATCATAAGGGATTAATATTTAGGTCATACCTGAATGGTCTAGTGGTTTTCCCCACTTTCTTCAATTTAAGTCTTAGTTTGGCAATAAGGAGTTCATGATCTGAGCCACAGTCAGCTCCTGGTCTTGTTTTTACAGCAAGTTACAATAAGTAACTGTACTTCCTACTAATTCCTCCTACATTTAGAGCATGAAAAATCATTAGCACAATTAAAAAAGGCTTTAGTGATGTCAGTAGCATTCTTCTATACCTAAGATTTAGTTACCAAGTCTCTTAATACTAGGTATGCAGGATTCCTAATCTTGCCTTTTAAAAGTCTTTCTATTTAGATGGGATATTTTAATAAGCAGAAAAAATGTCATATGATTAATTCCCGTGGTTTCACACATTCAAAACTTTTATTTTCCTTAGTGAAACTTTCTAAAGAGGATTGGATGCATAATTATTCTTTTCATGGCATATTCTCAGTACAAGCAGGTAAAACAGACATTGGTCTAGCGAGTCTCCCTACATTCTCCCTGGAACAAATTAATACATTCTTTCTCTTAATACTGTATATGGATTATGAAATAAATCCTTAATGTAAAATTCATGTTTGTTTTATTCAAACAAAATTTCTCTACAATTTATAAAATGAACTTCGAATACATGATTACTCTTCCAGTTATTATTTGTAAGGAAATCTGCTCAATGAATAATCATATAATTAATTATAAAGTTCATACATATCCCATCATATCACATTCAGTCATTACCCAATACAGTATAATTAACCTGTTAAATGTATTTTTTTTCTAAAAGCATATGTTACTTAAACATGGCTATGTCAGAAATATTCATTATCCTTTTACTTAAGTATATAATAGAAATGTAGTTATAGTAGACTGAAAAATGAACAAGGATGTCATCAAATCACATGCCTGTTTTTAATGGGTTGTAAGAAGATATCAGACATACTTTTTAGAACTGTATTTTGCAATGTCAAAGTTAGAAGCCTGATTTTCTGGTTGTTCACAGTCATATTTCAAACCAGTCTGAATAGAGCTCTAGATTAAATGACTGTGCTTTATTTTGTGGACTTTGGTAACTTGTTTCCTTGCCCAGAATTTACAGGAATTTTCAATATTGTTATGTCATACATTTATTTACAAGCAGATAAAACAATTAAAAGAAGAAAAGTGAACCTACATACAAAACAAATACACCCGCAGACATAGAAAGCAAACTAATGGTTACCAAAGGGGAAAGAGTGGGAAGGGATAAATTAGGAGTCTGGGATTAACATGCACACTGCTGCTGCTGCTGCTTCTAAATTGCTTCTGCTGCTGCTAAGTCGTGTCAGTTGTGTCCGACTCTGTGCAACCCCAGAGACGGCAGCCCACCAGGCTCCCCCGTCCCTGGGATTCTCCAGGAAAGAACACTGGAACGGGTTGCCATCTCCTTCTCCAATGCATGAAAGTGAAAAGTGAAAGTGAAGTCCTGTCTGACTCTTCAGCGACCCCATGGACTGGACTGCAGCCCACCAGGCTCCTCCATCCATGGGATTTTCCAGGCAAGAGTACTGGAGTGGGGTGCCTAAACATATGCACACTACTTACACATAAAATAAATAACAAGAACATACTGTATAGCACAGGAACTCTACTTAATATTTCATAATAACCTATAAGGAAAAAGAATCTGAAAAAGAATATGTGTATACATGGATAATAGAATGTACATCTGAAACTAACAAACATTGTAAATTAACTGTACTTCAATAAAAAATGGTCAATAAATATATTTCAAGAAAAATGGTTAATATATAAAAGAAAAAATAAAAATAGAAGGGTCACAGTTTTATGTGACCATAAGATCCTGTGCCTTTCTAATGAAGAGACTGAGATTCATTCTGTATTCAGAAACCTGCTCCTCAAATGTCTGGAGATACATAATCCTGTTGGGAATCTTGGGACAACGGGGACAGAAGTAGCGGTAACAGAGAAGCCCAGTCAATCTCGGGCTTCAACACAAAGGTTCAAAACCTAGCTCTGCTCTGTAACCTGTGCAAATCACTGAGGAGGAGAAATAGCCAACCAACCTAGGGCACTAGTGTAGGATTCCCACATTCAAACCACTATGTCATTTAAACTTCACTAGAGACTTACTTTCAGAGAAGGCAATGGCAACCCACTCCAGTACTCTTGCCTGGAAAATCCCATGGACGGAGGAGCCTGGTAGGCTGCAGTCCATGGGGTCACTAAGAGTTGGACACGACTGAACGACTTCACTTTCATTTTTCACTTTCATGCATTGGAGAAGGAAATGGCAACCCACTCCAGTGTTCTTGCCTGGAGAATCCCAGGGACGGGGGAGCCTGGTGGGCTGACGTCTGTGGGGTCGCACAGAGTCAGACACGACTGAAGTGACTTAGCAGCAGCAGCAGAGACTTACTTTATGGATTTGGAAATTGAGTTTACTTTGCTTCTCCATGTCCACTCAAGTAGTTGAGTTGAGACTAATCTCAGGTCATCCACAACCAGAGCTCACACTCTTAACCACAAAACTATACCTTTAAACCTCAGTTTGTTGTTTAGTCGCTAAGTCATGTCCAGTTGTTTGTGACCCCATGCCCTCCAGGCAGCAATGTCCATGGGATTTCCCAGGCAAGAATACTAGAGTGGATGGCCATTTCTTCTCCTCAGTTTACACTTGTACAAAATGATGCTGTGGTTGAGTATACTATACACTCTCCTACTGTCATAATATAATAAATTCAAGTATGGTTCAAAGGATGTCAAAAGCCTTTCACATAATAAATTTAGGTAAGTGTTGACATTTGCTAAGCTGGTGACAGAGTAGCTACTGTATACTGTCTGGAATCATACAACGAAGTTTTAGAGATTATCTTATTTTTTATTAAATTCAGATTTCTGAATCAAATCTGACATGATCTTGAATCATGACATGATCTTGACATGATCTGAATCAAATCTGACATACCTCCTAGGACCTTGACTATGTTAAATTAAGTGAACTAATTTTGAAATATCAACTCCATTTGGTAATACAAAGAACTTTAACTTTAGAAAAAAAAAAAAACCTAAGGAATACTTAGCATTCAATGAAGGTTTCAAAAAAATATTCATCCAAATTAGCAAATTAAAAAAACCAGTTTTAGATTTCAATCCACACTGACAACAATGTTCTAGAGCAGAATTTATGTGGTCGATAGCTTGGTAGTCCTCTAGTGCTGTTGAGCTCCTATCTTCTCGACTCATATATAATACTGGTAACCGTTTAACTGTCAAGACTTCCACACTAGCGGACAGCTTGGTGAGACACAGTGGGCAGTGACCCTAGATTTATTTGTTAGACATAGTTTGCACACCTTTGGATAAGTCCCTAACCCTTGCTGAACCTCTATATTAACAGCTATAAAATGTTTTCTTTAAAGAAAGAGGCTGTTAGCACCTTGATATTCCAGGAACTATGCAAGGCAGCCTTGGTTTGGGTCCTTAATGCACTGCTAAGGAGCTCACACACATATATATGTGGTGAGGGGAAGCCGGGGAAGGAAGGAGTAGCAATGAACCAGGTGTCAATGAACTGATTCTATGTATAAAAACAGTGATTGTACATGATGTTATATTTTTAAGTCAACAGGTGATATTTTGTTGTCTAAGATCTAGAACTGAATGATACCTGAATTAAATGATCTTCAGATCTTTGATTAAAATATTTACACCAATGTTTCCATGTTGTGTGGCTTAGTGAATTCTCTATTTTCTCATTACTTTCCCAAACCATTCTTTCTTTGTAAAACCGCTGTTACTTATACTAAATTTTCTTTGCATATGAATAATCTCCATAGAGAGCAGCCACATCTAGAAAACACTGTACTAACCAAAGAGAAAATATAGCTTTTCAAAGTTGTATTAATTTGCTTGCCTCTCAAGAGCGGCTTTGAAAAATGACATAAGACTGCCATAACTTAAATTGCATATAGGGTTCAGATATACTACATATAATTTCCTTAAACTTGATTAAAAGTATAACTTGTTAAGCAAGTAGTATTTCATTTATTGCTTTCGAGTACCTTGTTACTTTTCAGTGAGAATTCTGAATGTAATTCATGGGAAAGAAAACAAAGAGGCAAAGATTCTCTGAAGAAAATTCAAATAAAATAATTTTGTTATTAAAAATAAGCTATTGAAAAAATTTCCATGCTTTAAAGAAAGTCACACATATCCCTCCAAATCTAGATAATTAGGATAATTATTCACCCTCTAGAAATCGTTTTTTCAGTCAGTTTCCAGATTGCTGCCCTTCATTTATTTAATAGCTCCCCACTATGTCAGTGTGCTACTACTCTTGAGTGTGGGGAGCCAGATGTTGGCTGAGTTATGGCCCCACAACAGTCTTTAATAAACAGAAGCACGTCATAGATTTACATAAACATTTGCTTTTAATTTACAGATATATAAGACTTTCAAGTAAAATAAACAGCTCTGATTGTCAACAAATAGGCTGAATTTAAAAGACACAATAGCTAACGTAACTAGATTATTGAACTAGTTTTCTCAGGTGTGTTTATTTACTAACAATAGAACATCCACATGCCTTGAATAATTTACTATTAAATATTTCATCGGCTAAACCAACCATAAAATTGCTCCTATACTTACTATCAAATGACAACATTGATTTATAATGACATAAGAATTCAACTGGGGAGATAATTACTCCTAGGAATAAATATGCTTTGACCTGCATGAGCAAAATAAAATTTTAAATTTTAAATGAAAAATATTTTTATTTTACCATATTAACTTTCCATTGTGAAGCCTATATAGCTAGAAAAAGTGTCCTATGTATAATGGTTTCAAGCTTGTGTAGAAAAATAATTTTGGAAGAGGACAGATAAATGCATACTAACTCATATGAATTTTACTTATTGTTCTTTACTTTTCAATTTTTAGTAAGATTTATAAAAATATCTTATGTAATTCTGGCAGACAGTTCAGATCCAGGGCTAGTTTCATGAGCATGTATCTGTACTGTCACAGAGGACTCTGTGTTTAGAAACTGGCTTAGTCAATGCTTCCTTGTCATCCATTTTGAAATTCTTTTAACATCTCAACAAGATGCCTCATGTTTTCTGCTTGCACTGGGCCATGCAAATTATGTAGCTGGTATTGATCTGATGTTCATTGCATCTGTGATTATAATATTGCCTGTATTAGTATTGCAATCAATTTAAAGAATTGCAATCAATTTAAATATTGTGAAAAACCACCTATCAGGTGTTTTGTGAGTCCCTTTTCTGGAAGAACTGCCCATTGAAGATTGGGTGCTATAAATCACGCTGCTGCTTTGCAACCCTGACCAACAAAGCTAGTAGTTCTCTCCTTTCATTTTCCTAGATTTGACTCTTTTAGCTCTTCCTAGGATTAGATGTGATATCTCAGGAGCAGTCTAATTAATTCTTTTACCTTAACCAACCCCATGCAGATGTCAGTTACATTCAACCAAATGAGATTTAAACAATAAATCATTAAATAGGAATTTGATTAAAATAAATCATGAAAATTCATTAAACATAATATCATGCAAAACTGAGAATGAGAGTGAGTTATGAATAATGTCAGAAAAGACAAAATGTATCAGGATTTTTTTTAACAATTTGCAAAACAATATGTTGTGCAACATCTTCTTTTATTGTTGGATTTTTAAAACAACTTTAAGTGTGAATAGATTTTAGAAGATATACTTTCAGCTGTTAGCAGAAATGGTTACAGGAGGTGGATATATATATTTGTTTACCCCAACTTATTTAAATAGTCTTACCAAAATATTTCTTTTTTAATTAGAGAAAATTTAAGAATGATATTCCTAACAAAATAAATGCTTACATTAATATGACTTCTCTTGTTGAGGGAGTTAATCCACATTTTGAAAAATATTTGGTCATTTTCCAAATAGATATTTTAAACTGTGATTTAGTAGAGTTAGTGAACTATTGTAATCATCTAAACAAATGTTTCTCTAGACCATTTTAATAACCTAGTTATTTCATATTTATAAATATTAATTCATATGTTTGAGATTATTAAAATACAGACTCTTTAAGGTTATACATCAGCCAAGAAAATCAGTTAAGTAACATCATTCAGTGATTAAATATAAAACTGAGTCCTTGTCTTCAAAAAACTTACAGTTTAGTGAACCAGACAGACAGCAAGAAGGACATCATATTTTAACTGTCATTATAAAATAGATGAAAAACCTACTGGAAACTATTATAAGTTAGATAGCACAGTCAATTCCCTGTTTTTATCTCTTCATGCCCCTAAACAAGACTTACTTCTAACAGTTTCATGTACATGATTGACTGACCAGGAAGCAGAATAAAGAAAGAAGTCTGTGAAAGTGAAAGTGAAGTCACTCAGTCCTGTCCAACTCTTTGCGACCCCATGGACTGTAGCCTGCTAGGCTCCTCCAACCATGGGATTTTCCAGACAAGAACCCTGGAGTGGGTTGCCATTTCCTTCTCCAGGGGATCTTCCTGACCCAGGGGTCGAACCCTGGTCCCTGCACCGCAGGCAGACTCTTTACTGTCTGAGCCAGCCTGGTGGCTCATAAGTCTGTAGTAGGGATATATTTAGATAATTTTTTTGTTAATCTCAAAGTTAATTTGTTTATCTCAAAATACAAAGGTGGTCTAACAAAATTCATGAATTCTGCCATTCGAAATGATCTTGTAGTAATAAGTTAACTATTTACCTAAGAAATTACCATTAGTGGTAAAGGTATAGCCCATATCACATGCACATTTTGTTATGAAAGGTGGAGTGTTAGTCATTTAGTTGTGTCTAACTCTTTGTGAGTCATAGTAGCCCACCAGGCTCCTCTGTCCATGGAATTCTCTGAGTAAGAATCCTGCAGTGGGTAGAGCATGTTGTTATACTGTAAACATTTTGAGTAATTTGTCCATAAAACGCAACCGCCCCAAATTTTAGAGTACTATCATCATCATTTGGAAAAAGACCCTGATGCTGGGAAAGATTGAGGGTAGGAGGAAAACAGGGCAACAGAGAGAGAATTATGGGCTACACCTTGTTGAATATTATATTGATGAAGACTTAAGACCTAAATACTAGATGAGTGAACATATTTTTCTCAAAAAATTCACACCATTTGCCAAGAAAACAAAGAGATATCCTCTGTGATGATATCCTTTTCACATGTGCATAGCACAAGTTTTTGAATCATCTGTCCAGAAACGATCATATCTCTATTCTTATCCATTTTTATGTCTAACAATTAAAATACTCCAAGTACATGCAAAAATTTTTGTGTTTCAATATTTTTATGTAGTTTTTCTCATATCTCAGAGCTAACCTCTTATTGGACCAAAAAACAATTCTTGATTCTTTCTCCATGATTAAAAATCAAATCATCCCAAGTTATTTAAATGGGTATTTTAACCTTCATAGGCTTTTCTGTTAAGGTCCATCAAGATTTTTCACTGTCCTTAGTTGAGAGCTCTTGTGTAATAAATTCTTTTATAATACATAGTTTCTTTTACCTAAAATTAAAGCCCCTACAACAACCTGCAGCAATTCTACCAAAGAGATATTCCTTAATAGTCCTTCATAAAGTTTGTCAATTATAAACCCCATTGCAATCGTCTATCAAATTATACCATATGTTTTTAAGCTAAAGAATTTAAGACTTAATCAAGGTAAAATAATTATTTCAACTTCATGGCTGAAGTTGTTTTCAACAGCTTTTCTGTAATTATGTGGGCTAAGGGAACTCAACCACAGTCAGTCCCCATTTACTTCCTACATGTGTGTGGTAATAAATTCCCATGTTAAGAAGAAGCATTTCTGTCTAGGCATGGGAAACAAAGGTTTGAAAATTGTAAATCAATCACATTTTTCACATTAAAATAGCCACCAAATTGCTAAAGTTAAATGAGTCAGAAGTCTAAAACATCACTTCCATTAAATCCCCCTTTTGGCTGGGTGCTACAGTACACTATGTTGTCAGCAATGAACCAAAAGAGGGATGAGGTTATAAATATTCAGCCAGATAAATACAAAGAGAAAATATTTCCTATTGACTGGTGTAGTTATGGAGTCACATGACTCAGAACTCTCTTCAAAAGAATGTGCTGCAAGGTGGCTACCTGCTGACAGGACAGCCTCCAGCAGCCATTTTCTTACTTTCCTCAGCTCAAACTGCCAAGGCCACATGTGCACTGGATGGTTCCTGGCCACTCACTGGGAACAACACCGGTATAGAGCAGGCCCGTTTCTGCCTGTACCCAGGACTTCTCTAATGGGCAACCAGTGCTCAAAGACAGGCCCGACCAAGATTTTTTTTGGCTCCACCGCAGTAGAAAGTTCCTCCTTCCCAATTCGTCCTTCTCTTCCTCCTGTCACGTGTGTCCAGTGTCAGGCATCAGTGACACATCCATCTGAGGGGTCTCCCATTGCTCTCTCCCCTATTCATCTTTTACATGCATTTCTGCCATAAATCATTTGCATATCTAGATCCAACTTGGTATCAGCTTTACAGAGGCCCCAAGATGACAAAGAAAGTAAGGTCAATGACAGAAAATATCCAGCTTTTTCTTGAAGAAAAATAAGTTTCTACATTAACTATTTTTACTCCTTGCCACTTAAGGATAATGAGCAAGACCTATAATTTGAAGAAATGTTTTACTTTAATGAATAAAGAACAATTTTTTTTTTTTTGGTGTTTCTACCCTGCACCCTCCTTCCTTCCTTTCTTTCTTTCAGTTTTTAGACAAAAACTGAAAAGGAAAACTTGGAAAGGAAATTTTATACAAAAATTTTATTCTCTTTATTGTAGATTTTAAAACTTGCAAATACTTTTCTGTAGTGTTCTCTGTAATGTCACTTATAGTGATAAGTTTTTTTTAATTAATTAATTAATTTATTTTAATTGAAGGCTAAGTACTTTATAATAATGTGGTTTTTGCCATACATTGACATGAACCAGCTATGGGTGTACATGTGTTCCCCATTCCAAACCCTCCTTCCACCTTCCTCTCCATCCCATTCCACTGGGTTGTCCCAGTGCACCAGCTTTGAGTGCCCTGTTTTGTACATCGAACCTGGACTGGTGATCTATTTCACCTAGGGTAATACACATGTTTCAATGTTATTCTCTCAAATCATCCCACCCTCACCTTCTCCCACAGAGTCCAAAAGTCTGTTCTTTATATCTGTGTCTCTCTTGCTGTCTCATGTCCTAGCTATTGTAAACAGGGCTGCGATGAACATTGGGGTACATGTGTCTCTTTTAATTCTTGTTTCCTCAGTGTGTATGCCCAGCAGTAGGGATTGCTGGGTTGAAAGATGATGCTGTGAAAGTGCTGCACTCAATATGCCAGCACATTTGTAAAACTCAGCAGTGACCACAGGCCTGGAAAAGGTCAGTTTTCATTCCAATCCTAAAGAAATACAAAGCCAAAAAATGCTCAACTACCGCACAATTGCACTCATCTCACACACTAGTAAAGTAATGCTCAAAATTCTCCAAGCCAGGCTTCAGCAATATGTGAACTGTGAACTTCCAGATGTTCAAACTGGTTTTAGAAAAGGCAGAGGAACCAGAGATCAAACTGCCAACATCTGCTGGATCATTGAAAAAGCAAGAGAGTTCCAGAAAAACATCTATTTCTGCTTTATTGACTATGCCAAAGACTTTGACTGTGTGGATCACAATAAACTGTGGAAAATTCTGAGAGAGATGGGAATACCAGACCACCTGACCTGCCTCTTGAGAAATCTGTATGCAGGTCAGGAAGCAACAGTTAGAACTGGACATGGAACAACAGACTGGTTCCAAATAGGAAAAGGAGTTCGTCAAGGCTGTATATTGTCACCCTGCTTATTTAACTTCTATGCAGAGTACATCATGAGAAACGCTGGACTGGAAGAAACACAAACTGGAATCAAGATTGCTAGGAGAAATATCAATAACCTCAGATATGCAGATGACACCACCCTTATGGCAGAAAGTGAAGAGGAACTAAAAAGCCTCTGGATGAAAGTGAAAGAGGAGAGTGAAAAAGTTGGCTTAAAGCTCAACATTCAGAAAACAAAGATCATGGCATCTGGTCCCATCACTTCATGGGAAATAGATGGGGAAACAGTGGAAACAGTGTCAGACTTTATTTTGGGGGGCTCCAAAATCACTGCAGATGGTGATTTGCAGCCATGAAATTAAAAGATGCTTACTCCTTGGAAGGAAAGTCATGACCAACCTAGATAGCATATTCAAAAGCAGAGACATTACTTTGCCAACAAAGGTCCATCTAGTCAAGGCTATGGTTCTTCCAGTGGTCATATATGGATGTGAGAGTTGGACTGTGAAGAAGGCTGAGCACCGAAGAATTGATGCTTTTGAACTGTGGTGTTGGAGAAGACTCTTGAGAGTCCCCTGGACTGCAAGGAGATCCAACCAGTCCATTCTGAAGGAGATCAGCCCTGGGTGTTCATTGGAAGGAATGATGCTAAAGCTGAAACTCCAGTACTTTGGCCTCCTCATGCGAAGAGTTGACTCATTGGAAAAGACTCTGATGCTGGGAGGGATTGGGGGCAGGAGGAGAAGGGGATGACAGAGGATGAGATTGCTGGATAGCATCACTGACTCAATGGATGTGAGTCTGAGTGAACTCCGGGAGTTGGTGATGGACAGGTAGGCCTGGCGTGCTGCAATTCATGGGGTCGCAAAGAGTCAGACACGACTGAGCGACTGAACTGAACTGAACTGAACTGAATGGCAGTTTTATTTTCAGTTTTTTAAGGAATCTCCACACTGTTCTCCATAGTGGCTGTAATAGTTGGTATTCCCATCAACAGTGTAAGAGAGTTCCCTTTTCTCCACACCCTCTCCAGCATTTATTGTTTGTAGACTTTTTGATAGCAGCCATTCTGACCTGCATGAGATGATACCTCATTGTAGTTTTGATTTGCATTTCTCTGATAATGGGTGATGTTGATCATCTTTTCATGTGTTTGTTAGCCATCTGTATGTCTTCTTTGGAGAAATGTCTGTTTAGTTCTTTGGCCCATTTTTTGATTGGGTCATTTATTTTTCTGGTATTGAGCTGCATGAGCTGTTTGTTTATTTTTGAGATTAATTCTTTGTCAGTTGCTTCATTTGCTATTATTTTCTCCCACTCTGAAGGCTGTCTTTTCACTTTGCTTATAGTTTCCTTCATTGTGCAAAAGCTTTTAAGTTTAATTATGTCCCATTTGTTTATTTTTGCTTTTATTTCCATACTCTAGGAGGTGGGCCATAGAGGATCTTGCTGTGATTTATGTCAGAGAGTGTTTTGCCTATGTTTTCTTCTAAGAGTTTTATATTTTCTGGTCTTACATTTAGATCTTTAATTCATTTTGATTTTATTTTTGTGTATGGTGTTAGAAAGTGTTCTAGTTTCACTATTTTACAGGCGGTAGGCCAGTTCTCCCAGCACCACTTGTTAAAGAGATTGTCCTTTCTCCATTGTATATTTTTGCTTCCTTTGTCAAAGATAAGGTGTCCATAGGTGCATGGATTTATCTCTTGGCTTTCTTCCAATGATCTATATTTATGTCTTTGTGCCAGGACCATACTGCCTTGATGACTATTGCTTTGTAGTTTAGTCTGAAGTCAGGCAGGTTGGTTCCTCCAGTTCCATTCTTCTTTCTCAAGATTGCTTTGGCTATTCGAGGTTTTTTTGATATTTCTATACAAATTGTGAAATTATTTATTCTAGTTCTGTGAAAAATACCATTGGTAGCTTGATAGGGATTGTATTGAATCTATAGATTGCTTTGGGTAGTATACTCATTTTCACTATATTGATTCTTCCAATCCATTATCATGGTATATTTCTCCATCTATTTGTATCATCTTTGATTTCTTTCATCAGTATTTTGTAGTTTTCTATATATAGGTCTTTTGTTTCTTTAGGTAGACTTATTCCTAAGTATTTTAATGGTGAATGGGATTGTTTCCTTAATTTGTCTTTCTGTTTTCTCATTGTTAGTGTATAGGAATGCCAGGGATTTCTGTGTATTGACTTTATATCCTGCAACCTTACTATATTCATTGTTTAGCTCTAGAAATTTTCTGGTGGTGTCTTTAGGGTTTTCTATGTAGAGGATCATGTCATCTGCAAACAGTGAGAGTTTTACTTCTTTTCCAATCTGGATTCCTCTTATTTCTTTTTCTTCTCTGATTGCTGTGGCTAAAACTTCCAAAACTATGTTAAATAGTAGTGGTGAGAGTGGGCACCCTTGTCTTGTTCCTGACTTTAGGGGAAATGCTTTCAATTTTTCACCATTGAGGATAATGTTTGCTGTGGGTTTATCATATATGGCTTTTATTATGTTGAAATATGTTCCTTCTATTCCTGCTTTCTGGAGAGTTTTTATCATAAATGGGTGTTGAATTTTGTCAAAGGCTTTCTCTGCATCTATTGAGATAATCATATGGACTTTATCTTTCAATTTGTTAATGTTGTGTATCACATTGATTGATTTGTGAATATTGAAGAATCCTTGCATCCCTGGGAGAAAGCCCATTTGGTCATGATGTATGATCTTTTTAATATGTTGTCAGATTCTGTTTACTAGAATTTTGTTGAGGATTTTTGAATCTATATCAGTGATATTGACCTGTAGTTTTCTTTTTTCTGGCATCTTTGTCTTGTTTTGGCATTAGGGTGATGGTAGCCTCATAGAATGAGTTTGGGATTTTACCTTCCTCTGCAATTTTCTGGAAGAGTTTGAGTAGGACAGGTGTTAGCTCTTCTTAAATTTTTGGTAGAATTCACCTGTGAAGCCATCTGGTTCCTGGGCTTTTTCCTGTTGGAGGATTTTTGATTACAGTTTTGATTTCTGTGCTTGTGATGGGTCTGTTAAGATTTTCTATTTCTTCCTGGTTCAGTTTTGGAAGGTTATACTTTTCTAAGAATTTGTCCATTTCTTCCAAGTTGTCCATTTTATTGGTGTATAGTTCCTGATAGTAATTCTTATGATCCTTTGTATTTCTGTGTTGTCTGTTGTGATTTCTCCACTTTCATTTCTAATTTTGTTGATTTGATTCTTCTCCCTTTTTTTCTTTATGAGTCTGGCTAATGGTTTGTCTATTTTATTCATCTTCTCAAAGAACCAGATTTTAGTTTTGTTGATTTTTGACACAGCTTCCTTTTTTTTCTCTTTTATTTATTTCTGCCCTAATTTTTATGATTTCTTTCCTTCTACTAACCCTGGGGTTCTTCATTTCTTCTTTTTCTAGTTGCTTGAGGTGTACAGTTAGGTTATTTATTTGATTTACTCTTGTTTCTTGAGGTAAGCTTGTATTGCTATGAACCTTCCCCTTAAAATTGATTTTACTGAATCCCTTAGGTTTTGAGTTGTTGTGTTTTCATTTTTGTTTGTTTCTATACATATTTTGGTTTCCTTTGTGTTTTCTTCCATGATTTGTCGGTTATTCAGAAGCATGTTTTTTAGCCTCCATATGTTTGTATTTTTAATAGCTTTTTCCCTGTAGTTGACATCTAATCTTATCTCATTGTGATCAGAAAAGATGCTTGAAATGATTTCAACTTTTTTTGAATTTACTGAGGCTACATTTATGGCCCAAGATGTGATGTATCCTGGACAATGTTCCGTGTGCACTTGAGAAAAAGGTGAAATTCATTGTTTGGGGGTGAAATGTCTAAAGATATCAATTAGGTCTAACTGGTCCATTGTATCATTTAAAGTTTGTGTTTCCTTGTTAATTTTCTGTTTGGTTGATCTATCCACAGGTGTGCTGCTGCTGCTGCTAAGTCACTTCAGTCGTGTCTGACTCTGTGCAACCCCAGAGATGGCAGCCCTCCAGGCTCCCCTGTGGGGTATTAAAGTCTCCCACTATTATTGTGCTGTTGTTAATTTCCCCTTTCATACTTGTTAGCATTTGTCTTACGTATTGAGGTGCTCCTATGTTCAGTGCATATATATTTATAATTGTTATACCTTCTCTTGGATTGTTCCTCTGAATATTATGTAGTGTCCTTCTTTGTCTCTCTTCACGACCTTTATTTCAAAGTCTATTTTATCTGATATGAGTATTGCTACTCCTGTTTTCTTTTGATCTCCATTTGCATGAAATATTTTTTTACAGCCTTTCACCTTCAGTCTGTATGTATCCCTTGGTTTGAGGTAGGTCTCTTGTAGACAGCATATATAGGGATCTTGCTTGTGTATCCATTCAGCCAATTTTGGCTTTTGCTTGTGACATTCAACCCATTCACATTTAAGCTAATTATTGATAAGTATGATGCTGTTGCCATTTACTTTGTTGTTTTGGGTTCAAGTTTATAAACCTTCTCCGTGTTTCCTATCTAGAGTAGATTCTTAAGCATTTGTTGAAGAGCTGGTTTGGTGGTGCTGAATTCTCTCAGCTTTTGCTTGTCTGCAAAGCTTTTGGTTTCTCTTGCGTATTCGAATGAGATTCTTGCTGGGATAGTATAGTAATCTGGCTTGTAGGTTTTCCACTTTCACCACTTTATGTATATCCTGCATTCCCTTCTGGCCTGAAGAGTTTCTATTGAAAGATCAGCTGTTATCCTTTTGGGGGCCCCCTTGTATGTTATTTGTTGCTTTCCCCTTGCTGCTTTTAATTTGCTCTTTGTGTTTGATGTTCATTAGTTTGATTAATATGTGTCTTGGGGTGTTTTGTCTTGGGTTTATCCTGGTTGGGACGCTGGATTTCTTGGACTTGGGTGGCTATTTCCTTCCCCATTTTGGGGAAGTTTCCAACTATTATCCCCTCAAGTATTTTCTCATGCCCTTTCTTTTTGTCTTCTTCTGGGATTCCTATGATTCGAATGTTGGGGTGTTTAACATTGTCCCAGAGGTCTCTGAAGTTGTTTTAATTATTTTAAAACATTTAATTCTTCTTTGTTTCTTCCTCTCTGCTTCATTTATTTCCACTATTCTATCTTCCACCTCACTTATCCTATCTTCTGCCTCAATTATTCTACTGTTGGTTCCCCCCAGAGTGCTTTTGATCACAGTTATTACATTATCCATTATTAATTGACTCTTCTTTATCTCTTCAGGTCCTTGTCAAACATTTCTTGCATCTTCTCAATCCTTGTCTCCAGGCTATTTATCTGTAATTCCATTTTGTTTTTAAGATTTTGGATCATCTTTACTGTCACTATTCTGAATTCTTTTTTAGGTAGACTCCCTATCTCCTCCTTTTTTGGTTGGTTTGGTGGGCATTTATCATATTCCTTTACCTGTTGATTATTTCTCTGCCTTTTCATTTTGTTTAGATTGCTGTGTTTGGGGTGCCTTTTCTGTAGGCTGGAAATTTGTGGTTTGTCTTTATTGTGGAGCCTACTCCCTGTGGGTGGGGTTGGACTAGTCTGGCTTGCCAAGGTTTCCTGGTTAGGGAAGACTGTGTCTGTGTTCTGGTGGGTGTAGCTGGATTTATTCTCTCTGGAGTGCAATGAAGTATCCAGTAGTGAGTTTTGGGGTATCTATGGGCTTGGTGTGACTTTGGGCAGCCTGTCTTTTAATGCTCAGAGCTGTGTTCCTGCTTTGTTGGAGAATTAGCATGGTATGTCTTGCTCTGGAACTTGTTGGCTCTTGGGTGGAGCTTAGTCTCAGTGTAGGTATGGAGGCTTTTGGATGAGCTCTTGTCTATTAATATTCCCTAGAATCAGGAGTTCTCTGGTGTTCTCAAGTTTTGGAGTTAAGCCTTCTGTCTCTGGCTTTCAGTCTTATTCTTGCAGTAGCCTCAAGACTTCGCCATCCATACAGCACAGGTGATAAAACATCTAGGTTAATGGTGAAACAATTTTCCACAGCAAGGGACAGTCAGAAAGGTTCACAGAGTTACATGGAGAGGAAAAGAGTGAGGAGGGAGATAGAAACCAGGAGGAGAAGATGGAAAGTCAAAAGGGAAGAGTGCAATCAAGCCAGTAATCACACCCTTAAGTGAAAATGGATAATGAAAATTAGATTCTGAAAGGTACAAAATTGATAACAAATACCAAAAAGCAGATTAAAAAATCTATAGTAGAGGTTGCTGCTGCTGCTGCTGCTGAGTCGCTTCAGTCATGTCTGACTCTGTGCGACCCAAGAGACGGCAGCCCACCAGGCTCCCCCATCCCTGGGATTCTCCAGGCAAGAACACTGGAGTGGGTTGCCATTTCCTTCTCCAATGCATGGAAGTGAAAAGTGAAAGTGAAGTCGCTCAGTCGTGTCCAACCCTCAGCGACCTCATGGACTGCAGCCTACCAGGCTCCTCTGTCCATGGGATTTTCCAGGCAAGAATACTGGAGTGGGGTGCCATTGTTAGACTCTTAAAAAAACAATATTGAAAATACAAAATAAATCACAAAAATTATAAAAAATATAGATATGAAATTTGCTTTAAAAACAGGGTCTTGTTTTTCAAGGTAATGGTAGCTTATAAAAATGAAAATTAAAGGAGTAATAAAGAATTTAAATTAAAAAGTAATAATAGTAAAAATATATCTAGGAATTTATCTGGAGCTCTTGTGGGCAGTGTGGGGTCAGTTCAGTTTCAGATAGTTCCTTGTTCCAGCTTGTACTTGTCCTCAAGGTCTATAGGCCCCCTCCAATACTTAATGTTAACTACAGGGTTTTAACCTGTTGTACCTGTCACTTCCAGAGCGGTTCCCTCTTTGTTTATTTTGGCTTCCTCCGTTTGCAAGTCTCTCCAGTGTCTAATTTCCGCCCTGACACAAGGGGGCGATGGTAGTCACTTATTTAGGTTCACTTGTTCAGTTGTGTTGTGGGGAGGAAGGAAAACTGCAAACAAATATCGCTGGCACATGTGGGGAGTGCTCCCAGTGCATGGACCACACTGGGTTTGCCTCAGCTCACAGCGGCATGTGCTTTCCAGGTCTACACTGCTCAGGCTCCAGGGTGCTCTGCAGGGCACTGTCCAAAGCAGGCCCTGTGTTTCATGCACTTCCCAGGTCTAAGCCACTCAGGTTCAGGTTCTCAGGTACTCCACAAGGGCACAGGCTTGGTTGGACATGCGTTTTGTGCCCTTCCCGGGTCTAAGCAGCTCAGGTGACCAAGTGCTTGGCAAGTGCACTGTCCCAGGTGGACCCTGCATCTTAATCGCCTCCCCGGTCCTGGCCGCTTGTTCTCACGGGTGTGCCGGGAGAGCACCGCCTCAGGTGTGCCATGTGTCGCCTCTGGGGAGCTGATCTCAGGCTGCGAGCCCCCTTGCAGATGTCAACTGTCCAGGATCTCAGGAAGATGTGGGAGCAACTGAGAGCCTGCTCACATTTTGGTGAAGGATGCTGGTCTCTGGGGCTGAGATTGGAGCAGCCCTTTGCCTTCCAGCTCTGGCTGTCACACACCTGCCTTGCTGTTTCCAATGGCGGGGAGGGGCCTCTACACAGCAGACTAGTTCTCCTTTGGTATTCGCTCAATCCTTCGTTCTGCGACCAGGCTGAGAATTAGAGCCTTTCATGGAAAAGTTCTCTCTCTCTTTTTTTTTTCCCTCTCTGGTGATCCCACAGTTTGGGATGCTATCTCATGTTAGCTCCCTCAGATTGTCCTTAGGGTATTCAGGCTTGGTCCTTACCCTAAGGACTGATCCTGTAGCCTGCGCCTCCCTGTCTAGCCCCCGCTTGCTGGTGGCGGATGCGAGCCTCTGGGCTACTTCTCCACTGGCAGTTGCGGTTAGGCGCCTATTCTGTGGGTTTTGTTTGTTTGTTTGTTTGTTTTCTCCACAGACCTGCCTCTGAGAGGGTTTCCTACTGTTTGGAAACTTCTCTTTCATGACTCCCTCCCCAGAATGGGTCTCCATCCCTAAATCTTTTGTCTCTCTTTCTGTCTTTAATATTTTGTCCTAACACCTTTTGAAGAGAATGGGCTGCCTTTCTGGGTGCCTGGTGTCCTCCGCCAGCATTCAGAAGTTGTTTTGTGGAAGTTGCTCAGCATTCAAATATCTTTTGATGAATTGGTGGGGGAGAAAGTGGTCTCCCTGTCCTATTCCCCTGCCATCTTGGGACCACCCCTTCATGGTGTTAAGTTTGATGGACTATTTATAAGTGGGCACACAACCAAAGTAAGGTTGCTACTACCAATGTAATCTAATGAAACCCATCACTACTGGGTAATGACTAACATGCAATCATTCTTAAAGACATCTTTAGGAAGTTTCCACTTATGGCTTTCTATTGGTATGATAGTACATGGTAACACAAAGCTACATTATCAAGGTAACACTATTATTTATCAGGGTCCCATACACATATTCTTCATACAGGTAAGACCAAATTTTGCACATCACATGCCAGCTGAAGTATGTTATTAAAATTCTGTCTTGTATTTGTATATCTACTCTATTATTTTAAATTAATAGAAACAATCAGATCAGATCAGATCAGATCAGTTGCTCAGTCGTGTCCGACTCTTTGCGACCCCATGAATCACAGCACGACAGGCCTCCCTGTCCATCACCAACTCCCGGAGTTCACTCAGACTCACGTCCATCGAGTCAGTGATGCCATCCAGCCATCTCATCCTCTGTCATCCCCTTCTCCTCCTGCCCCCAATCCCTCCCAGCATCAGAGTCTTTTCCAATGAGTAAACTCTTAGCATGAGGTGGCCAAAGTACTGGAGTTTCAGTTTTAGCATCATTCCTTCCAAAGAAATCCCAGGGCTGATCTCCTTCAGAATGGACTGGTTGGATCTCCTTGCACTCCAAGGGACTCTCAAGAGTCTTCTCCAACACCACAGTTCAAAAGCATCAATTCTTCGGTGTTCAGCCTTCTTCACAGTCCAACTCTCACATCCATACATGACCACAGGAAAAACCATAGCCTTGACTAGATGGACCTTTGTTGGCAAAGTAATATCTCTGCTTTTGAATATGCTATCTAGGTTGGTCATAACTTTCCATCCAAGGAGTAAGGGTCTTTTAATTTCATGGCTGCAATTACCATCTGCAGTGATTTTGGAGCCCCAAAAAACAATAAAATAAAATCAACATTATTATCCATGCAAATTATCATTAATATATGAGGAAACTAAGTATATGTTTAGATGTCTAAGGATGCTGATGTTGTGCCTACCATGTTCAGGTGGTGGTAGTGATGTGGTTTAGTTTAGGAAGTTCCTAAACTTCCTAATGTTGATAAAACCAACATTTGATTTGTTCATTGTTAATTTCAGCATCCAGAATCCTCTGATTCTTATGGACATTTCCATTCTAATCTCCAAATGTTGTCCAACACTGCTTTAAGTGTTGCTGCTCCATTTGTTACACTCCAAACCATGTCCTCTGTTCAGAGGCCTGGAAGACCTATTGAAATTCATCTACCTTTCATGTTTGAGCAATCTAACTTTCTGATGATCACAGATGAAAGAGACAAGCCTTCCCAGTTAACATGATCACTTTCATTTTTGGAAATTTGTGTCTTCCTAAACTGTGTGGATGACAATAAACTGGAAAATTCTGAAAGAGATGGGAATACCAGACCACCTGACCTGCCTCTTGAGAAACCTATATGAAGGTCAGGAAGCAACAGTTAGAACTGGACATGGAACAACAGACTTGTTCCAAAGAGGAAAAGGAGTATGTCAAGGCTGTATATTGTCACCCTGCTTATTTAACTTATATGCAGAGTACATCATGAGAAACGCTGGGCTGGAAGAAGCACAAGCTGGAATCAAGACTGCCAGGAGAAATATAATAACCTCATATATGCAGATGACACCACCCTTATGGCAGAAAGCAAAGAGAAACTAAAAAGCCTCTTGATGAAAGTAAAGGAGGAGAGTGAAAAAGTTGGCTTAAAGTTCAACATTCAGAAAACGAAGATCATGGCATCCAGTCCCATCACTTCATGGGAAATAGATGGGGAAACAGTGGAAACAGTGTCAGACTTTATTTTGGGGGGCTCCAAAATCACTGCAGATGGTGACTGCAGCCATGAAATTAAAAGATGCTTGCTCCTTGGAAGGAAAGTTATGACCAACCTAGATAGAATATTGAAAACAGAGACATTACTTTGCCGACAAAGATCCATCTAGTCAAGGCTATGGTTTTTCCAGTTGTCATGTATAGATGTGAGAGTTGGATTGTGAAGAAAGCTGAGTGCCGAAGAACTGATGTTTTTGAACTGTGGTGTTGGAGAAGACTCTTGAGAGTCCCTTGAACTACAAGGAGATCCAACCAGTCCATTCTGAAGGAGATCAGCCCTGGGTGTTCTTTGGAAGGAATGATGCTAAAGCAGAAACTCCAGTACTTTGGCTACCTCATGCAAAAAGTTGCCTCATTGGAAAAGACTCTGATGCTGGGAGGGATTGGGGGCAGGAGGAGAAGGGGACGACAGAGGATGAGATGGCTGGATGACATTTCTGACTCAATGGACGTGAGTTGAGTGAACTCCGTGAGTTGGTGATGGACAGGGAGGCCTGGCGTGCTGTGATTCATGGGGTTGCAAAGTCGGACATGACTGAGCGACTGACCTGACCTGACCTGAAACTCTTTAGACAGAGTAAAGGGTAAGTTTCCTTTATAATCACTCTCTTTTCTAATTCACAATTATATTCTCTCCACTGTTGAACTTACTTTTTGACATACAGTACTACCCACTTGAGCAAATTTTTAAGATTTGATAAGGTCTGAACATGGTGGGCTTCCCAGGTAGCTCAGTGGTAAAGAATCACCAGCCAAGTAGGAGATGCAGGTTCAATCCCTGGTTTGGGAAGATCCCCTGGAGAAGGAAATGGCAACCTACTCTGGCATTCTTGCCTAGGAAATTCCATGGACAGAGGAGCCTGGCAGATGATAGTATGTGGGGCTTCAAAGAGTTGGACACGACTTAGTGACTAAACCACATCACCACCACCACCTGAACATGGTAGGCACAACATCAGCATCCTTATACATCTAAAAATATACTTATTTTCCTCGTATATTAATGACAATTTGCATGGATAATAAATTCAAGTTTCTCCCTCACCCGTTTTTAGGATTTTGAAAACAGACTTCATTTTTCTCCCTGTATCCACTATTAAAGATGAACTGTCTGAAGTCCACTTATTCTTTTATCCCCATAAAAAAGAAAAATTTTAGATGACTTTCTATATTCCTGGGGTTGTAACACTTTCCAAGGGCCCATATAAGTGCTAGTTTTTCTCAGTTATGTTGCTCATTTCACAGAGATCCTTTCAATATGAAAACATATGCTATTCTTCAAGGAAAGAAAAGTTTTCTTATTTCTTTGATTTTTCCCTATTTCTATCTTCTGTTCTGTTTCCATCTGTGACTCTAAAGGAAGGTGTGGAAAGGTTTCATTCTCTTTAGAAAGGTAGGCAGCATTTTTTGACTCTACTTACCAGATTATTCAATTTGTCTATAGTCATTTAACTTCTAATATCCAGCCCTTTAATGGATTTTTAAAAAACTTTTTGATCTATTTTTAATATTCCCCAAACTTTTGCTTCTTCTCTGGTTGGTCCTTTTTTCAGAAGCCTGGTCTTGTTTTCAGAATCAGCATCCTCTATAATCCCTCTGAGAACACTAATCAAAATTTCTTTCCTTTGTTCCCTAAATTATCCGTTCTCTCCCATGTCATTTGTTCTGATTGTCTATATTTGGTCTTTCTATTTCATGCTGTTAATTTCCCAAATTGTGCTGATCCTTGGTTTTCTATACATACTATTAGATAGCCAGCAAAGGTTCCCCTGCAATTGTGTAGTCTTCCTGTCTCACACAAAAGCATCTTTCTCAGTGGGAGGGCTAACGAAACTCAAATATGTTACTTTCAGACTTTGCTTTCTTTGCAGCACAAACCCTCCCAAATTCTCCCTGGACATTTCCCAGGATAGGCCTAACCAGTTCCTGTGTGACTCTATCTGTAAGTACAGTGAAGATTAATTCATTTGTACATGCGTCTCTTTCTAATGCTGCACACAAAAAGCTCTTAACTACTTGATTAAATCCCCACTATGTTCTTCTCTGTCTTCATTTTATAGTCATTGGAATATAAACACTTACATTTTTCCTCTTATTTTCTCGATTTCCCCCCAATGCTTTGCTCACCAGTCTGTACCCACTATCCCGAACTCATTGCCTACCTACATTCTGTTTCTCTGAACTAACTGATTTTCTCACCTTTCAAACGTTAGATTTCACCCAGCACTACTAATCAACTCTGATCACTCACCAACCTTCACTATCTGCTCTCTGTGTTTTTCTGTTGTTTACTGCGATGATGGATCAAGTATCTGCCATTGATCAAAGGTGGAGGAAGAGACCTTGTCTGTTAAGTTGTGTAAATAGATCTCTGGTCTAGATGGAGGATCTATCCCCCTGGATCACCTATACATACAACCTGGGGCCTCCTACTTGAGTAGTCATTTATTATATACCTCATATCCCTCCAACAAATTTTTTTCCATGTCTTAATTCACCACTTTCCTTAGCTTCTCTATCAGCTTCTTTTGTATCTTGAATATCTTTTTGAATTTCAATCTATAATGGGAGCCAAGCACCATTTTCTGCTGCTGTGTATTTTAGGCAGCAGATTTGTGGAGGAGAGCAGAAGGGAAACAAGAGAAGGTGGGAGGACTTTTTTGATTCTGGGTAACAGAGGCAATAATTTGCAAGTATTAAAACACTGATTTTGTTTTGCTCCGAAAGCATGTTCCCTTTCAACCTTCCAAAGGCAAGTTTTAATCAGATAGTGTATTATTTAAAAATGAACAGATAGGGACCACCTAGAACAAAAAGGTCATTGGTCAACTTTGAGTTCTGAGGATGAATTTCTCTACAGCTTTAGTTTGGTAGTGGCTAGCAATGCCAAAAAATACTTAAAGACCAGTCTCTAAATTACTTTAATATTAAAAATGTTATATTCAAGCCTAGATAATTCAGATTATGGGTTTTATTCCATAGTGCTGCAAGATGGTTACGACTTATGTGATGGCTGATCCAGGAGGTCTAGCTTCTAGGACACTAGCAGGATATCACACAAAAGAAAAAAAAACAAAAAACAAAAAACACCTCCTTCCCTCTTGAGAGGTTCATGAAGAAGAAGAGTCAAGTAGGAAAAATAAGGAATTATAGAATGGGATTTCCAAGTTGAGATCAAATTAACTACAAGAAAACCTAGACACATCTATAATAATTAATGGTGTGTTTCTTTGAGAGAAGAGTCAGAGGTCTGCAGACAACCCCCAGCACAGCCCCTGACTTCCTGCATATTTTGAGCTTTAGTAATCAGTTCAGTTCAGTTGCTCAGTCATATCCTACTCCTTGTGACCCCATGAATTGCAGCACGCCAGGCCTCCCTGTCCATCACCAATTCCCGGAGTTCACTCAGACTCACGTCCATCGAGTCAGTGATGCCATCCAGCCATCTCATCCTCTGTCGTCCCCTTCTCCTCTTGCCCCCAATCCCTCCCAGCATCAGAGTGTTTTCCAATGAGTCAACTCTTCGCATGAGGTGGCCAAAGTACTGGAGTTTCAGCTTTAGCATCATTCCTTCCAAAGAACGCCCAGGGCTGAACTCCTTTAGAATGGACTGGTTGGATCTCCTTTCAGCCCAAGGGACTCTCAAGAGTCTTCTCCAACACCACAGTTCAAAAGCATCAATTCTTCAGCGCTCAGCTTTCTTCACAGTCCAACTCTCACATCTATACATGACCACTGGAAAAACCATAGCCTTGACTAGATGGACCTTTGTTGGCAAAGCAATGTCTCTGCTTTTGAATATGCTACCTAGGTTGGTCTTAACTTTTCTTCCAAGGAGTAAGCATCTTTTAATTTCAAGGCTGCAGTCACCATCTGTAGTGATTTTGGAGCCCCCAAAAATAAAGTCTGATACTGTTTCTACTGTTTCCCCATCTATTTCCCATGAAGTCATGGAACAGGTTGCCATGATCTTCGTTTTCTGAATGTTGAGCTTTAAGCCAAATTTTTCTCTCTCCTCTTTCACTTTCATCAAGAGGCTCTTTAGTTCCTCTTCATTTTTTGCCATAAGGGTGGTGTCATTTGCATATCTGAGGTTATTGATATTTCTCCCGGCAATCTTGATTCCAGTTTGTGCTTCTTCCAGCCCAGCGTTTCTCATGATGTACTCTGCATAGAAGTTAAATAAACAGGGTGACAATATACAGCCTTGATGTACTCCTTTTCCTATTTGGAACCAGTCTGTTGTTCCATGTCCCGTTCTAACTGTTGCTTCCTGACCTGCATATAGGTATCTATCATGCCATGTGCAAAAAGGCATGGGAGAAACAGCCAAAAGAAAGTTTTTAAAAGCCAAATAAAATTACACTAAGGCAATGCTCTTGGACTTCTGTGATGTGTACAAGGAAACTAGAAGTTCCAACATGGAACTTTGTGAAGAAATTTGTGAGGACCAATGGGTAAGCATGGGCCTGAATGGACTGTGAACAAAGAAGCCAATTTATTTAAGGACATTATGGAAGGAGGCAAACAGTTAGGACTATAGCTCTCAACATCTGATGCTAGGACACTGAAACTTGAGATCGCTCCTACTTTAACTGCAGCAGACACCTCAGTAGATTCAAAAGACCCCAACATTAATTCAGTAACCTCCTTTACTCCCCTTCATTAGATGGTTACATAAACTCCTACCATATATTCATTGGCATCATCTAGAAAGGAGCACAGGGGAGTTTAAAGACTGAGCACACACCTGGGACATTCAAGTAGAGGGTGAATTACCTGAAAAGTTCATTTAAATTATTAAATATATAGGATCATGCATTTATTTAATACATGTATTGGGAACCTACTGTGTATTCAGTAAGTATATTAGACCCAGCGATAGAACCCGGGTCTCCTGCGCTGCAGGCACATCCTTTACTGTCTGAGCTACCGCGGAAGCCCATATAAGAAATAGATTGAGCCAGGGGTGGGTGGGGATTCTCCATTCTTACAAAGCTTCATTCTACTGAAATTATTGGTTCACACTAACTTTGCCAGGGTTATACCAAATATATTTTCCCTGAGAACTATAGTATTTTTTTCCATTGTAAGGTCTTTAGAAGTTTCCTGACCCCCTTGGCACTTTTGTGCACTTTGTAGGTCTCAAGGACAATTTGTGTGTGTGCATGCTCACTCACTGAATTGTATCTGACTCTTTGCAACTCTGTGGACTGTAGCCTGCCAGGCTCCTCTGTCCTTGGGATTTCGCAGGTAAGAATACTAGAGTGGGTAGCTATTTCATTCTCTAGGGGATCTTCTTGACTCAGGGATCGAACCCATGTCTCCTGCATTGCAGGGAGATTCTTTATCACTGAGCCACCTGGGAAGCCTGCCAAAGGCAATGTAGGGCCCTGTATATGTGGGCTAACACAAAGATCAGGTTGTCAAATCCAGCTGATACAAGAGTCAGATATTTTATCCACTGTCAAGTTTTACTAATAATGTCAATAATACAAGTAATCAGGACCAGATGAAGAAGGGAGAAGTCTAGACACACTAGGTCACAGGTCCCTTCTTCACACATCAGTCACACAACTGGGCTTTGTGGCCCAGAATAACACATGAAGTCTTTAATAAAATACACATGTCAACCTCTCATATGATGTCCCTTATATGCATCATAGGTTATCAAACAGTTCCATTTTAAACCCAGGTATTTTCACAGCCTACAGGACACTGTTTGAAGTCATATTTCAAAAATCCATAGATTCTATATTTGTTTACCATAAGCAATCCTAAACCAAGGAACATCTGCTAATAGAATTCAATAGATAAAATTCTACTCCTGGTAAATACTGGTTTATTTTCTAGCAGGTGTACTATTAGCATGTTTACAAGAAGATTAGACCAGGTACCTGCTTGTTTTCTTTGCCAGGAGCATCCCGAGCCTCCATCACTAAAGGCTAGAAAGGGATCCCAGGCCAGGGATTTAACTCCATTCTTTTCAATATGCCAAATAAGCTTTGAGGAACCATGGCCATAGACTCAGACTCATCTAGTTACCCACTTTCTTCTGCCACATTCATGTCTGTACTGATGGGGCATTTTGACATGGCTGATGTGAAGAGTAGATATTTCCTAAGGACCGATGACTCCCTCACACTGTGCTCCCTCAGTTAAATTTGTGCACCTCTACACCACCCAACTGGAGGTGTATAGGAGGCAGAGGATGAGGAAGGATGGGAGCTTTGACTTCTAATATCCTTGCTCTTCCTCACTCTCTCTTTTAATTCCCAATATCCCACCAAAACTTAAGACTGACTTTCCTCTCTTTATCCTTTATGTAAAAATTGATGCTTTCAGTTCAGTTCAGTCACTCAATCATGTCCGACTCTTTGTAACCCCATGAACTGCAGCACGCCAGGCCTCCCTTTCCATCACCAGCTCCCAGAGTCCACCCAAACCCATGTCCATTGACTCAGTGATGCCATCCAACCATCTCATCCTCTGTTGTCCCCTTCTCCTCCTGCCCTCAAATGTTCCCAGCATCAGAGTCTTTTCCAATGAGTCATCTCTTTGCATCAGGTGGCCAAAGTACTGGAGTTTCAGCTTTAGCATCATTCCTTCCAAAGAACACCCAGGGCTGATCTCCTTCAGAATGGACTGGTTGGATCTCCTTGCAGGCCAAGGGACTCTCAAGAGTCTTCTCCAACACCACAGTTTGAAAGCATCAATTCTTTGGCACTCAGCTTTCTTCACAGTCCAACTCTCACATCCATACATGACCATTGGAAAAACCAGAGCCTTGACTAGATGGACCTTTGTTGACAAAGTAATGTCTCTTTTTAATATGCTGTCTAGGTTGGTCATAACTTTTCTTCCAAGGAGTAAGCATCTTTTAATTTCATGGCTGAAATCACCATCTGCAGTGATTTTGGAGACCCCAAAAATAAAGTCAGCCACTGTTTCCACTGTTTTCCCTTCTATGTGATGGAGAAGTGATGGAACCAGATGCCATGATCTAATGTATTCTTAATACATTAAAACAGAGCTAAAGGGATTTATTGATTTTTAAAATTTCATGACAAAACATGGTTTTCTTATAATCCTTAAGAGTCAAGAAATTCATCCTATGATTAAAATTTAATTCAAGGCCTAGTTTAGCAACTCAATGATGTAAGGATCACTATACTGGGACTCTCTAACTTTGCCCTCTTTTCCTTCTCCTGATAGCCAATGGATGAATGCTTGAGCTCCAGATAGCACAATGGGGCTCTAGGCGTAAACAGTGATAAAAAGAGACACACCAATCCTATTTTCCCATTTCACAAGAAAGGGAGCAGGATGCTGCTTCTATCTCATAAACCTGAAATATGTTATACAGTAAAGACAAGCAAGAAAAATAAGTATTTTGCCTGGAATAAGAAATAGTGTTTCTCTGAACAAAGTGATACTTCAGTAAGTTAACAAGACAGAGGAAACAATATTTCTTAAAATTTACTTTGCCAGAGACCTAAAATATTCATCTCTACTACATCACACATGCACACATATGCATATATACTAACACAATTTCTCACAAGTGAGCTACAGTCTTTGCATTTATATAATTTAGATTATTTAAATGTCATTATACTGCTCTATATAAGTCACATAGGTTATTCCTCTGAATTTTTCTCTCATAAATTATATAATCATACATCTCACAACTTTTTTTTTTTTTTTTCTCGCAAGTTGAGTTCACCAGAAAACAAATTCTGAGAAAGAACTGAGCATGTTGGATGTTTATTATGGGTAGCTCAGACAGTAAAGAATTTGTTGTAATGCACGAGACCCAGGTTTGATCTCTGGGTTGGGAAGATACCCTGGCGAGGCGAAGAGAATGGCTACCCACTCCAGTTTTCTTGCCTGAGAAATCCCATGAACAGAGGAGCCTGGTGGCTACAATCCACGGGGTTGCAAAGAGTTGTACACAACTGAGCAACTCAGCACATTGGGATCAACATCTGTTGAAGAAAGGGGAGAGAAGCAGGACTCAGTGGCCACAGCCATAGTGGATCCCTCAGGGAAGGAGATTTGGTGCTCGAAACGTCCTCCAAAGTTGTATTGAGTTGAGGGAAGACGACTGGCCCTTTGAACCGTCATATTCACAATTCACTGAATGTGAGTGATGTGGTATTCAGCTGACAGAATCCCAGAAGGGCTGACAGTTGAAGGGTGCCTACTGACACTCACAGCAGGAAAGACAAGTCTTTCTCTGCTGTGCTGAAGGGAAACCTGAGTGGTGCATTTTCTCTCTGGGATTTTAGTCAGACATGCTTTTCTAGAATACAGATACGAAAGAGGTATATGTATGTATGCTTAGTTGTTTAGTTGTGTCTGGCTCTTTGCAACCCCATGGACTGTAGCCCACCAGGCTCCTTTGTCCATGGGGATTCTCCAGGCAAGAATATTGGAGTGGTTTGCCATGCCCTCCTCCAGGGGATTTCCCAACCCAGGAATCCAACTCAGGTCTCCCACATTGCAGGCAGATTTTTTTACCATCTGAGCCACCAGGGAAGCCCACCAAAGAGGTAGAAGTGTGTATTTAGTAATATTTTAACTACTTGAATAGTTAAATTCGATTAGTTAAATAGATTTGAGTAGTTAAATTATTACTAAATACACACATTTAAAATGATCCCTGAAATAATCATTGTACTATTGAAATCTGTGAAGGACTTAATTCACTACAGTAGGCTACTTTTGTCCTTTAAACCCTGAAGCTTTAACTGTGCCTGTACATCCAAAAGCTGAACATGATACCTTTAAATAAGTGGTCTATTTATCTATCTTAATACACATGGTCATAAAATGTGTTAGCCATTCAAAGAAAAATTCTGTGTTTTACACTTAATAATGAACAAGAAATGTGTTTGAAATAAATTATATTTACATTCATGGCATCCTCTATATACAGTGGCTTGCTAAGTTATGACTCATTGGCAGTGTCAAAAAATGATAAATGGAAAGAGAAGCTTTTCTTTATGTAACAGATATGCGTCTGGTTTGACACTATTATCATATCACTTATTTCTGTAGAGAATTTCAGGTAATGTACTAATATTCTTTTACTATGCTTTTGAAGGATTCAGTACCAATCTGTATAGTTTTCATACCAACTTCATTTAGACAGCTCTACATGCATGTAAAAGCAAAGTCATATGAAAATTTTATCTATTCAATTTGATATTTTGATTAAGAACAAAGCTCAAGATGGTCATTAGTCTCCCTAGGAAAGAAGAGTCATTGAAATACTTGGAAAAAAGTACAAAATGTTTCACTTATTATTAAAAAATTACAGGTAAGAACAGAAAAAGACAGTCAAATATTTGAATGTTCAAGTTGGATACTGGTGTTACCAAAAAAAAAAAAAAATCTAAAATATAAGCTGTTTCTTTTGGGGATGGCAGCATGGATCAAGGAAGAACCAGAGTAGGATGATTTCCTAATCTTTATGAGTTGTGGTCCCTCTACAAGCTGCTATCAAGAAACCCCCTTCTACACTACAGGCTGACATCCTGATAAGCAGCAGTGGAAATTGCTAAAGAAATTCTCACATATTACATTGAATGACTGATAATAAAAAAAATCCTTCTTATTTCTTATCAAAAGGCATAATATTAACTTCTAAACTAAGGTAAGGCACTAAATTATCTTTTTTTTTTAATTTAAGGAAGCTTAAAATATTGAAATATATTTGATGCTATATTACCAACATCTTAAGAAGAAATGAATTGTGGTACAAATAATAAATGTAGATTACATGACTGGGAAACTTCATTTCCAAAATAATCTCTGAGAAAGAAACTGCTTTATATTTAAGTCCTTATACAGCCTCTACTGTAGAAGAATTTTTCATATATATATATATATATATATATATATATATATTACTTTAAAGTACTGCTTGAGAATGATACATTAACCTGCAATGACTTTTTGTTGTTTTTAGTAACTAAGTCATATCCAATTCTTTTATGTCCCCATGGACTCTAGCCCACTAGGCTCCTCTGTCTATGGGATTTCCCAGGCAAGAATATCAGAGTGGGTTGCTGTCTCCTTCCTCAGTGGATCTTCTGGAACCAGGGATTGAACCTACATCTCCCGCATTGAAGTCAAATTCTTTACTGCTGAGCCACCAGGGAAGCTGCAATGACCTTAGTTGATGTATTTTGAATGCTTATTGAGGACATCTGGTGGATTAAGAGAGAGTTTGGCAAAACTAATACAATTATGTAAAGTTTAAAAATAAAATAAAATTAAAAAAAAAGAGAGAGTGGAAAAGAGGTTTTATCACAGATCAAGTAATTTTAAGAATTATGATCTCACATTGTAAGTGATGGATATTAAAAAGTCCTTTTAAAGATCCTTTCTAAAGCCATGTATTAAGTACTATGTTCTAGAAGTATCAATACATACTCGCAGGAAACAATGTTAAAACCAAAACCCAAGCTACCCTAAGGTTATACGAATAAGTAATTCAGTTCAGTTCAGTCGCTCAGTCGTGTCCGACTCTTTGCGACCCCATGAATTACAGCATGCCAGGCCTCCCTGTCCATCACCAACTCCTGGAGTTCACTCAAACTCACGTCCATCGAGTTGGTGATGCCATCCAGCCATCTCATCCTCTGTCGTCCCCTTCTCCTCCTGCCCACAATCCCTCCCAGCATCAGAGTCTTTTCCAATGAGTCAACTCTTCGCATGAGGTGGCCAAAGTACTGGAGTTTCAGCTTTAGCATCATTCCTTCCAAAGAAATCCCAGGGCTGATCTCCTTCAGAATAGACTGGTTGGATCTCCTTGCAGTCCAAGGGACTCTCAAGAGTCTTCTCCAACACCACAGTTCAAAAGCGTCAATTCTTTGGTGCTCAGCTTTCTTCACAGTCCAACTCTCACGTCCATACATGACTACTGGAAAAATCATAGCCTTGGGTTGGTATAAAATTTCCAATAATTATCATTCTATGCTGATTCAAAAAATGCTCATTTTAAACTATTTAGGCAGCCAGAAGTACAGGCAGTAGGTTTTTAGAAATTGTTAGATGAGTTCAAAAGTGATTCTAGTTATTATCAAAGGTATCAGTGTCAAAACTGTGTGTGAAGACTTTAGTTTCATAAAGAACAGAAATGGAAATAATGTTATTTGAAAAGCATTGCATATATAAGTAGGATTTTAAATACATTTGTAAAAGTGAAAAATAATTTTATCTAGATCCACAAGAATTTATAACATAATATTTTGGGGGATTGTCCAATTAGAAAAATATGGCATTAACTTATATTTGGTATCATCTTATAAATGAACACAACTAATATTCAAAATTAGTTGAGGATATCCCTGATGGTGCGGTCATTAAGAATCCACCAGCCAATGCAGGGGAAATGGGTTTGATCTCTGCTCCAGGAAAATAGCACATGCCTCAGGGCTACTAAGCCTGTGTGCCACAACTTCTGAAGCTCAAGCCCTGGAGCCCATGCTCTGCAACAAGAGAGGCCACCACAGCATAAAGCCTGCTCACCACACTAAAGAGTAGCCCCTGCTTACCACAGCTAGAAAAAGGCCCTGCAGCTACAAAGATCCAGTGTAACCTAAAATAAATAGACTGAACAATTTAATTTAAAATAAAATAAAGTTATTTGAACAAAATTCATAGGCAAGTCCTTTTTAAAGATTTTTAACTTTGAATTTAAACTACACTTTCCTTTGAGGTAAAACAGCACATATACATAGCCATATTTCTCTATGAAAACAACTTACTCTGTATCAACGACAAATTGCCTTTAAAGCTTGTATTTAAGCAAATTACTACATTCATGAGTACAAAAATAAATTTGTATCATAAAACTGATTAGCAGGATTTTTGTAAAAAAATAGCTTATTTAAAAAAATAGCTTTTTTTAAAGTAAAGGAAGAGATACATTTTATAATCATAACATGACCCACATCTTTAAGCTAAGACATTCAAATATCCAAGCCCTTTTTTGATTCTTTTGAGTCATAATTCTTGGTGGACTTCTAAAAATGATATGAGCAATTTTTTTTTCAGTTAGGAGAAGGCAATGGCACCCCACTCCAGTACTGTTGCCTGGAAAGTCCCATGGATGGAGGGGCCTGGTGGGCTGCAGTCCATGGGGTCTCTAGGAGTTGGACAGGACTGAGCGACTTCACTTTCACTTTTCACTTTCATGCATTGGAGAAGGAAATGGCAACCCACTCCAGTGTTCTTGCCTGGAGAGTCCCAGGGACAGGGGAGCCTGGTGGGCTGCCGTCTATGGGGCCGCACAGAGTCAGACACGACTGAGGCGACTTAGCAGCAGCAGCAGTAATTACAAATGAGCTATCATATAACTCCATGCTATTGTTAACTTTGAAAAATCAGATAATTCAGAACATGTAGCACAACCTGCTGAATCATACTTTATCTCTTTTAAATCAGTCCTTAGAAAATAGACTCTCAGCATGGAGTATTTCTGGGAATGAGATCAGAGAGCATTTAGCTGGCAGAAATTCTGAATTTTTTCCGCAGATAATTTTGAGCCTAAAGAATTATTTTTATATGTCCTTCTCTTAAATCAGGGGCTGATTTTGATGCTAAAGATATTTCAGAGACTATAAGGTGTATAAGGTGTTATGATTATTGCCGAGGAGACACTGGCTTAGAAAATCTCATCATATAGTATATAAGAACTGTCAAGAAACACTGCTTTTTATTCAAACTGTTTCAGAATACTTGCTTCTTAAAAAAGTGGATTACTGGGTACCATTTCAGACCAAAAACTAGAGGCAGATATGGTATTTTAAAAGCTGCTGGAGTAATCCTTATGTATTCTGATGTATGAACACCATCAGTCCAAAGAATGACATAGTGACCTAATTTATATAGGAGTCCTGAATAATAGATAAACCTACGCTGATCCCTGTGGAGAGGAGTATGAAATGGGTCATTGTGAAATAAGACATCTAGATAGATATGCTATGTGTAACGTTATTTTGGAGTGAACTGTTTGAAAGGTACACTTTGGCATTCTGATTAGGCAAAAGAAAGGAAAGTATAGCAGATGACTGCAGTGGTGGAACTCATAATATCAGTTAGGCTTTATTATCCGAAGGAAAGGACTGACTATGAGAAAAAATACTGGAATCATTTACAAGAGCTGGTAGATGATACCCTGGATAACAAGGACCTAAGGGAAATGTCTTGGAAAGTGCACAAGATCTGATGTGACAGTCCCAGGAAGACAGTCCCAGACACTTCTGGGAGAGAAAGCATCTTGGAAGACACCATATTTCTTGGAAATGCATTGGTGAAGGGGCAAAAAGAGGTTGAATGTACAGAAAGTTCTCAAACAAATAATACTAAAAATCAGAAGAGAAAAAGACATAAAATGAACCATTTTAAAGAAAATGTCCTATTCTATAAAAATAGAAGAAAATGAATCCAGAAACTATGTAAGTTGCAAAGTCTGTCACAACCCCTTGCCCATAGGATGACCAAATGTTACTATACAGAAAAATGGAACACAATTCAAACAAACAGGAAACTACTTCAATAGCATTCATTCCAAGTAGCTATTAAAAATACAAATATATATAAAATATTTACTATTATATAATTTTATACTTTATGATGCTATTTATAAATTATATTTATGTATAACACTATATAATTATATATATATATGTATGATCCAAATTTTTCAGCTGATGAAAACACACAAATGCACATACACAAACTATATGACAATTGTTTATATGTATTATATGATAATACATAGGATCTAGATTAAATATCGAAGGCCATCAGTAAGAACAAGGTCAAGGAATTTTACTACCTGAGATCAAGGTATACATATAATGCAGTTTCTCTAAGGAGAAATAGATCAATGAAACAGAATAGAGTTCAGAAAGAAATGTATACATATGTTATCTTCTGATCTATAATAAGATTACCAATGCAAACACGTGGTGAAAAGATGGTCTTTTCAATAAAAGGAACTGATATCTGAATGGGGAAAAAAATCAATCTTGACTCCTATCTTACACAGTAAGAAAAAAAATAAATAAGTAAATAAATCACATAGCTTACATGTGGAGGGAAAAGGCATTAATCATTTCAAGAAAAAACAGAGAATATGTGCATGACTTTAGGGAAAAGAAAGATGTCCCAAACAGGAGACAGAAAGCACAAACCATAAAAAGACTGATAAACTGAATCTCATAAACATTAAGAAATTTTGTTACCAGAAACATTATCAACAGAGTGAAAACCTTCCAAATACCTCTATCTGACAAGGGTTCATATTCAGATTCAAAGAATTCCTACAAATGAATGATAAAATAAGTAACCCATCACCACCAACAGTAATAAACAGTTAAAAGACATGAATAGCCACTTCACAAAAGATAATTGTCTGAATGGTCAATAAGCACGTAGAGTATTACTCATTCTTGTGGTTTAGTTGCTGCTAAGTTGTGCCTGACTCTTTAGGACCCCATGGACTGTATCCCACCAGGCTCCTCTGTCCATGGAATTCTTCAGGCAAGAATACTGGAATGGGTAGCTATTTCATTCTCCAGGGGATCTTCCTGACCCAGGGATTGAACCCACATATCCTGCTTGGTAGGTGGATTTTTCACCACTGAGCCACATGGGAAGCCCACTGAGCCACCTGGGGAGCCCTATAAGCCACAGTGTGATGCCACCAAGCATTGAATAGGGTGGCTGAATTAGAACAGAAACATTTTTATGAATGTTAATAGAAGTACTGTTTTTGTTTTTTGTGTGTGTGTTTTTTTAATTATTTATTTGGCTGTGACAGGTCTAAGTCGTAGCACATGGGATCTCTGATCTTTGCTGTGTCATGTAGGTAGGATCTTTTTAAACTGTGGCAGGCAAACTCTTAGTTGTGGCATGTGGAGTCTATTTCCCTGACCAGGGATCAAACCTGGGAACCCTGCAGTGGGAACAAAAAATCCCAACCACTGAACCACCAGGGAAGTCCAGAAGCATTGTGTCTATTTGTAAAAAATATTTTATTTATTATTTATTTATTTAAAAGTATTTATTATTGTAATTTTCTAATTAAAAAAATGAACTGTTCCCCAGGAGAACAGGAAAAACTGTACTTTATTCATTCAATAGATTATTATAAGGCAATTAAAGTAACTGAACTAGTTCTACATGTATCAACATGTACACATTATATCTGGTGGTAATGGTGGAAACCCAGTTGCAAAACTTTGTATACTACTTGAAATCCTATATCTGTTGCATGATTACACTCATGTGGTAGTATACAAAAATATATTTTAGAATTATATAAAAAACTTTGGGGAAAGCAAAAAGGGAAAATGGGAGAAGAGACTTTAGCTACATCTATAGTATCTTACTTCTGAGAGGGTAACAGGCAGGAAGGCCAGGGGTCTCCAAACAGAGGAAATAGGTTGCAAGTATCAGACTTTTTTTTTTTTAATCTCTCTCTTAAGCAGCAGGAGGAAACAAACTAGTGATATATTTTTTCCCCTTCTCTATACAAATCTAAATATCACTAGTTTGTTTCCTCCTGATGCTTAAGAGAGAGATTAAAAAAAAAAAAAGTCTGATACTTGCAACCTATTTCCTCTGTTTGGAGACCCCTGGCCTTCCTGCCTGTTACCCTCTCAGAAGTAAGATACTATAGATGTAGCTAAAGTCTCTTCTCCCATTTTCCCTTTTTGCTTTCCCCAAAGTTTTTTATATAATTCTAAAATATATTTTTGTATACTACCACATGAGTGTAATCATGCAACAGATATAGGAGTGGCAGATTCATTTTGATATTTGGCAAAACTAATACAATTATGTAAAGTTTTAAAAATAAAATAAAATAAAATAAAAATTAAAATTAAAAGAGATTTTTCTTAAAATACTGTGTTGCCATAATGATACCTGGTTTCACCTGAACTTAACTTTTACTCAAATCTTGAGTTAACCAATGTATTTTTCTTATGGAAATGTTTGTTGTAAGCTATGTTAATATACTATGCATTTGCCCCAGACTCTGTCTTCAAGTCCTTCCGTCTAATGGCTCAGAACTGACTTGACAAACCAGTATGTAATACTCAGACCCTAATCTATGTAAATGAAACTATTTGTATGGTAACTTGCCTTTCTACAAGATTCAAGTCAGCTTTTTTATGGCCTGGGATGACTCATCTGGTGCCAAGATTATCACAAAATACATCTTATGGATGAGGGGCCTGGTGCCATTCTCTGAGTTTTAAGACATTCCTTTCTTTCATTAACAGACTGCTAGTAACTACATAACATCCAGCTAAAAACTAGCAGATGAGTATTCTTTCTGCCCTCTTCTGATGTCTATGTCAGAAGCTTTCTCTATCTCCTTTATAATTTAATAAAACTTCATTACACAAAAGCCCTGAACAATCAAGCCTTGTCTCTGGCCCCAGATTGAATTCTCCGGAGGCCAAGAATCCCGGCATCTTTTCATGGTTCAGCAACAACCTTTCACTTCCATAAAAGAAATTAAACAAGAAAACAATAAACAAAACATTGAAATAAAGTAATAGCTTAATTTTAGAGGTTGGTGCATCAATACATTATTTACATTGTTTTATGTACTCATTTGCATTATTCTATGTATTTGATTTTTTCACAATGGTTAACTGTCAAACCAAGAAATAATCACTGACAGAAAAAGAGTTTAAAAAAAGGGACTGTTAATTTCATGTTAAGAAATATCTGAAATTTAGCTGACAAATTTCATTTGACAAATAAGATTTAACAAAAATGAAGTAAATTACAGTGAAAAATATGGTTAATTATGGTGAAGAGCCACACACTCAGTAAGCGCCCAAGATAAGAACACATTTTAAAAGCCAATGTTCTGGAGAGAATGAAATACCAGTTGGACGGGAACTGTATGTTCTGGATAAGACAGTGAGACATCACAAAGAGACAAACCCCCAAATATTACATCAACATTCATCGTATGAACAGGATGATTGAAAATGGCCAGATTCCTGAAGCTAGTCCAGAGATGTTCATATTAAGCCAAAATCTGGTGTGATCATTTTGAAATTTCACTATTTTAAGTTTTAAAAACCAAGCAGCATTTTAAGAGAAAATTGACTTTCTAGTCCTAAGTACTCCTGCCTGACAACTGCAAGGGACATTATGTCCACTATATCATATGAAAGTATTGCATGTATTAGATGCACATGTGGTGATCTTGGAGTTCTGCTGTAATCCATTTTATGAGGTAGTCATTTTTCTTTAAGAAAACCTTCTACTATGAAATGATCTTTTAACTCAGCTGACATCTTTGGTTCTTAATACTGCCTGCACAATTGAATTTCCTGGGGAAACATGAATATATATACACATATATTTTGTTTTCATAATATTTACAATTTAGATAATTTTCATAATGCTCCACACCCACCATACACCTGCATGCACTACATATACTCAGTACACACACACATACCCACTGCAAATATGCAACCAGCACACACATCCTCCCAACAGAATTGTAGCATAATTTTGGCTAAACGTGTATCTAGCATTTATATTATTAAGAAAATAAATGTTTTTATTTGACAAGTTATTGCTTCTAAATTATTTCTTTTATTTGGGTCTATATTCACGTAGGTAAGTTTCTAAAATATTTAATGACTTCTGGCTGTCTAGAGTTGCACTTTAGAATATGGAGTGGAAGCTTTGTATGCATGGACAGATTTGTCAAACATAGCTTCACTGTAGACAATAACTGGATTATATTGGAGAATACCACAATAACAGTATCTTTAAATATTTTCTGTTACACTTCTTTGAGAATAATTCTCACATCTCCTGTTGAAAGGGTATAAACCTAGTTTCTGAGGAACTGGGATCCAATAGATGGACAGAGTTGGTAACTGATCAGCAGGAGAAAGCTGTTCAATCTCATTACTCATGAATTTTCTTTTCAGGGAAAAGAAAATTAAAATTATGATGTGATATGACCACATGTATCAGATAATAGCATATGTTGGTGAAGATGAGAAACAACTTGTTAGGTAGTTAGACTAGGAAACAGGAGTCCAGAATGGCGGTGACTAAAAGATAAGGAAGGGAAAAGCCTGCAAAAATAGAACAAAGGAAGGTCTGAGGACTGGAGTGAGGGCCTCAAGTAGGACAAACAACACTCCTGGCTAGCCCAATTTACAAGGGCAGGCCCAGGGGGAGAAAAAAACATATACAAAGAGGAGCCAAAGGGCTGGGGGTCTCTTTCTCTCTCCTGTGCGCTGGGGCGTTCTCCTCGCATCTTTGGGTCGACATGCCATCAAACCTCTAGGATGGATTTTCCTGCTATTTTCTAAATAAAATAGAACTGTAGCACAGAGCTGTAACACTGATTTGTCTAAGGGCTGTAACACGGTCTGTTCGAGACCTGAGAGCTATGACATGGTCTGTCCAAGACCCGAGAGCTGTGCCACGCCGAGGGCTTTAATGTCCGTCACTACAAATCCTTGTTGTGAGGAGACAGAACTGAGGAACATACACTCGCCTGACAAACTGAAATTCTCATGAATGCAGATGGGAGTATGAATTTACACAGCCATGTTAGAGAAAGGTTTAGCAATATCTACTAAAGTGGAATATATGCATACCCTATGAGTCGACAATCCCACTCAAAAGCATTATTCAGATCAGATCAGATCAGATCAGTCGCTCAGTCGTGTCCGACTCTTTGCCACCCCATGAATCGCAGCACGCCAGGCCTCCCTGTCCATCACCAACTCCCGGAGTTCACTCAGACTCACATCCATCGAGTCAGTGATGCCATCCAGCCATCTCATCCTCTGTTGTCCCCTTCTCCTCTTGCCCCCAATCCCTCCCAGCATCAGAGTCTTTTCCAATGAGTCAACTCTTCGCATGAGGTGGCCAAAGTACTGGAGTTTCAGCTTTAGCATCATTCCTTCCAAAGAAATCCCAGGGCTGATCTCCTTCACAATGGACTGGTTGGATCTCCTTGCAGTCCAAGGGATTCTCAAGAGTCTTCTCCAACACCACAGTTCAAAAGCATCAGTTCTTTGGCGCTCAGCCTTCTTCACAGTCCAACTCTCACATCCATACATGACCACAGGAAAAACCATAGCCTTGACTAGACAAACCTTTGTTGGCAAAGTAATGTCTCTGCTTTTGAATATGCTATCTAGGTTGGTCATAACTTTCCTTCCAAGGAGAAAGCGTCTTTTACTCTCATGGCTGCAGTCACCATCTGCAGTGATTTTGGAGCCCAAAAAAATAAAGTCTGACACTGTTTCCACTGTTTCCCCATCTATTTCCCATGAAGTGATGGGACCGCATGCCATGACCTTCGTTTTCTGAATGTTGAGCTTTAAGCCAACTTTTTCACTCTCCACTTTCACTTTCATCAAGAGCCTTTTTAGTTCTTCTTCACTTTCTGCCATAAGGGTGGTGTTGTCTGCATATCTGAGGTTTTTGATATTTCTCCTGGCAATCTTGATTCGAGCTTATGTTTCTTCCAGTCCAGCATTTCTCATGATGTACTCTGCATATAAGTTAAATATACAGGGTGATAATATACAGCCTTGACGTACTCCTTTTCCTATTTGGAACCAGTCTGTTGTTCCATGTCTAGTTCTAACTATTGCTTCCTGACCTGCATACAGATTTCTCAAGAGGCAGATCAGGTGGTCTGGTATTCCCATCTCTCTCAGAATTTTCCACAGTTTATTGTGATCTACACAGTCAAAGGCTTTGGCATAGTCAATAAAGCAGAAATAGATGTTTTTCTGGAACTCTCTTGCTTTTTCGATGATCCAGCGGATGTTGGCAATTTGATCTCTGGTTCCTCTGCCTTTTCTAAAACCAGCTTGAACATCAGGAAGTTCACAGTTCACATATTGCTGAAGCCTGGCTTGGAGAATTTTGAGCATTACTTTACTAGTGTGTGAGATGAGTGCAATTGTGCGGTAGTTTGAGCATTCTTTGGCATTGCCTTTACTTTCATATATATTTCAGTCTTACAAACCTAATGTTCTGGGCGGGGCGGGTGTGGGGGAACAGGACCAGACAAACCTAATGTTCTGCAAAAAAAAAAAAAAGAAGAAGAAGAAAAAATGTATACTAATTCCATTTATGTAAAGAGCAAAAATGGGCAAAGCTAATCTGTGTTGTTAGAAGTCAGAATAATAGCTTTTCTCAAGAGAGGAAGAGGAACTGGGTGAGAGCACAAGGTAGAGTTTCTGATGAGCTAGTAATGCTCTCAATTTTTTGTTTTGTTTTGTTTTGTATTTCAGTGCTATCTACTTCAGTGTATCCAATGACAAATAGAAGTTCTCACTCTCCCAGGTAACAATTGATTATCCAATACCAGTGGGATCACATAGCCACCAAAAATGGTTTGAAACTTGACTATAAATTTCACACTTTCCCCCAAACTTTGCATATAAGATCACCATCTGTTCTGATCAGAGACACTGCATCTGACTAGTATATTTGTCCTTCATAAAAACAATCAATAAATTCAACAATCTTTTTATTTTAGATATTGAGTGGTGGTCTTGTGTGTTTAGGTACTGAGTGGAGATCTTTGATTCCATAACAACAGAGATTACAATACTTTTTAAAATTCAAGAGGTCATCTATTTCTGATCAAGATGAAGGATAAGGATCAGGTTTACACTATTGTCTTAAATAACCAAAAAGCAGAAAAAAAAAACCCCACAAAGCACTAGGTGTCAAGATGTTAGACATTTAAAGACAAAGCTTTTAGAAGAGGAAAACAAACAGATCCCTAGGATGGACTGCCCTAGCTTACTGCCTTGAGAGAGTTTCCAGATTATGGGAAAGAAGAGAAAAACCCAGGGAGATAGTGATTTGAGGAGACAGAGCAAATAATCTCCATGTTTTAGAAGTACCCCACTGTCCTATAAAAATTGTTAAGGACAGGTCAGGATGTTTTAGAATAAATGAATTAATATGTATAAAACATACAAAATGCAGCCTGATTAATAAAATTATTCAGCACAAACTCTTACTATGAGTACTTTTTCAGTTCAGTTCAGTCGCTCAGTCTTGTTTGACTCTGTGACCCCATGGACTGCAGCATGCCAGACCTCCCTGTGCATCCCAATTCTTACTCAAACTCATGTCCAATGAGTCGGTAATATCATCCAACCGTCTCCTCCTCTGTCGTCCCCTTCTCCTCCTGCCTTCAATACCAGTTAACTTCTTACCAGTTGACAATCGGGCAATGGCAGTGCTCCCAAGCCTGAAGAGAAACCAGGGTTAGCCATGGGCATTAGACTGCTGTCACAAACTACTATGAAAGATTCTGACAGTATCTGATGGACCTGAGGCAGTACAGATGTATAATTGGGAGATTTCCACCTTAGTGGTAACGAGACGTCAGTCAGTTCACTTCAGTTGCTCTGTTGTGTCCAACTCTTTGAGATCCCATGGACTGCAGCAAGGCTTCCCTGTCCATCACCAACTCCCAGAGCTTGCGCAAACTCAGGTTCATTGAGTCAGTGATGCCATCCAACCGTCTCATCCTCTGTCAACCCCTTCTCCTCCTGCCTTCAATCTTTCCCAGCATCATGATCTTTCCCACTGAGTCAATTCTTTGCATCAGGTGACCAAAGTACTGAAGCTTCAGCTTCAGCATCAGTCCTTCCAATGAATATTCAGGACTGATTTCCTTTAGGATTGACTGGTTGGATCTCCTTGCAGTCCAAGGGACTCTCAAGAGTCTTCTCCAACACCACAGTTCAACAGCATCAATTCTTCAATGCTCAGTTTTCTTTACAGTCTCTCATATCCATACATAACCACTGGAAAAACCACAACTTTGACTAGATGGACCTTTGTTGGCAAAGTAATCTCTACTTTTTAATATGGCTGTTTAGGCTTCTTGCAGCTTTTCTTCCAAGGAGTAAGTGTCTTCTAATTTCATGGCTGCAATCACCATCTGCAGTGATTTTGGACCCCAAGAAAATAAAGTCTGTCACTGTTTCCATTGTTTCTCCATCTGTTTGCCATGATCTTCATTTTTTGAATGTTGAGTCAAGCAAGCCTTTTCACTCTCTTCTTTAACTTTTACCAAGAAGCTCTTTAGTTCCTCTTCACTTTCTGACATATGGGTGGTGTCATCTTCATTTCTAAGGTTATTGATATTTCTCCTGGCAATCTTGATTCCAGCTTGTCCTTCATCCAGTGTGGCATTTTGCATGATGTAATCTACATATAAGTTAAATAAGCAGGATGACAATATACAGCCTTGACGTACTTCTTTCCCAATTTGGAACCAGTCTGTCGTTCCATGTCCATTTCTAACTGTTGCTTCTTGACCTGCATACAAGTTTCTCAGGAGGCAGGTAAGGTGGTCTGGTATTTCCATCTTTTTAAGAATTGTCCACAGTCTGTTGTGATCTACACAGTCAAAGGATCTACATAGTCAATGAAGCAGAAGTAGATGTTTTCAGGGAATATTCTTGCTTATTCTATGATCCAACAGATGTTGGCAATTTGATCTCTGGTCCCTCTGCCTTTTCTAAATCCAGCTTGAACATCTGGAAGTTCTCGGTTCACACAGTGTTGAATTTTGAGAATTTTGAGCATTCCTTTGCTAGCATGTGAGAGGAGTGCAATTGTGCAGTAGTTTGAACATTCTTTGGCATTGCCTTTCTTTGAGATTGGTATGAAAACTATCCTTTTCCAGTCCTGTGGTCACTACTGAGTTTTCCAAATTTGCTGGCATATTGAGTGCAGCATTTTCACAGCACCATCTTTTAGGATTTGAAATAGCTTAGCTGGAATTCCATCACCTCCACTAGCTTTGTTGGTCGTGATGCTTCCTAAGGCCCACTTGACTTTGCAGTCCAGGATATCTGGCTCTAGTTGAGTGATCACAACATCGTGGCTATCTGGGTCATTAAGATCATTTTTGTGTAGCTCTTCTGTGTATTCTTGCCACCTCTTCTTAATATCTTCTGCTCTTGTTAGGTCCATATCATTTATGTCCTTTATTGTGCCCATCTTTGCATGAAATGTTCCCTTGGTATCTCTAATTTTCTTGAAGAGATCTCTAGTCTTTCCCATTCTGTTGTTTTCCTCTATTTCTTTGCATTGATCACTGAGGAAATTTTCTTATGTCTCCTTTCTATTCTTTGGAACTCTGCATTCAGATGGATATGTCTTTCTTTTTCTCTTTTGCCTTTCACTAAATCATGACATAGTGACTTGCTAAATGTCTTCTGTACAAACTCAGATTATGTATGATTTACTCTCAAAATTCTTCATGGAAATAATATTAGTGGCATACTATGTGTAAATCTTTTCTAGTGTGATGTATAAAATAACATCTGTTTGGAATTTTTTTCTTAAAGGGTAACATATCTTTAATAGTCTGACACTATTTAGAAGACAAAATACATGCCATTGTTCAGAAGAAAACATTTATTTTTTTAATGATAATGGATGCCAGTTCCTTTCCTGCTTTCTTTTATTTTGACAAAAGAACTGGGCAAAATTGCATGGAAATCACTTAGCTGCATTACATAGCCATATAGAAATGTGCTTCTTTATGTTTCTTCCAATCTAGAAACATTGGAACCTTTTGAACTTCCTCCTGAAAACTTGCTGGACAGAATGGGTTAGTTGGCAGAGAAAACCCAAATATTATACTTATTTTTGACATCTGAATGAATTACAAAGGTTTTGCTGGTTATTTTAATAAAATTTTAAACTGCAAGCGGAGTTGAATGCTTTTGACAAGACTTCTTTATCATTAGATTTCTCAGGAATCAAGATAGAGTACTTATTAATGTAAAGAACAGAACCAAGCATGGAGCCAAGACAGACTTTAATGTTCCTCTCTCCCCAGGGGATGACCAGATGGCTGTTTAATACTTTAGCCTGGCACTGCTACCACTTATCAACTGTTTAGATTTTTAATTTCAGGCTGAATGTTAATTCCCTGCTTCAACATAAGGGGTTATTTTTTAATAATTACACTCACAGATAATCTTCATTTTTCCTATGTCTAAAAGTTACCAGAAGATTCTCATGAAATCATTTTTGTGAAAGTTAAGAAATTTTAAATATAATAATGCAACAGTCACAGGAAAAGTATAAAAAGTGTGTATCTTCATATTTATATTTTTGCAGGTAAAATTATATTTAAAACTAATTCATGTGAAATGTATATTTTTTGTTTGCTGGGGCTATTACCATGTCCTGGAATGTGGCTCATTGTAACTGTTTTAATAATGCAACTAATAAAAAATAATCTTGAAGACCAGATACAATCTCAGAAGTGCTCATCCTAAAACACAGTAAGTCTATTTAAAGAAAATGCTGGTCTTTTGACTCAATACAGACGTTTGCTAAATGCACTCGTATTTTGGGGTCACAGAGGGAAACAGAGTAAAGTCATTGAGAGTAAGGGAGAAGCAGTCACTGAAAGAAAAGTGAAAGTCGCTCAGTTGTGTCCGACTCTTTGCAACACCATGGACTATACAGTCCATGGAATTCTCCAGGCCAGAATACTGCAGTGAGTAGCCTTTCCCTTGAGAGAAAGGGAGAAGCAAAGCCAAAAATGTCAGAACCATGAGGAATTATTTCATTTATACTAATTGGAGAGAGGTCCCTGCTTAATGGAATTATAAGCATTTATCTTTTCATTTCTTTTCTACTCACCTCTTCCTCTAATCATGTAACTGGCTTCAGACTCAGTCACTCTAATTAAATTTTGTCACATAGTCGCTGACGGCCTCCCTATTGCTAAGTTAAACAGCTTTTATTTATAATCTGTCTCAGCATTCTTTGTGCCATGTGCAATCTGCTTCTCAGGATGGCCTCTTCTTTGGAACACATGACCCTATATTGTTTCAGCAAATTTTATTTTATTATTCTATTTCATTGACAAGTCTTTGCCTTCTAGATCCTCTTCTCCACCTATGTACACCATACACTTCCACCTCAGAAGTTCCTTAACTCTAACGGTGCTTAAAAGAGTGAAGTCTGATTTGCTGCTCCAATTCTATTCGCAACATTTCAGACATCTTATATTCAAATCCATTCCTAATTCTCTCTATTGAAAAAGTTTTCTATTAATTTTCCTACCATCTAACCGAAAGTACATACTAATTTTAACTCATCATTCGCATTTTCCTTAATATTTATTCAACCAAGTCTTGCAAGTTTTCTGTAAAATATGCTTCTAATATCTACTTCACCCTCTTCATCCCCACTGGAGTGATCTGTATCTAGATAATATTGTAGAAACGTAAATGCTAAGCACATTCCTAACTAGATACCTATTGGTCAACTCACTTGCAACCAGTCTTTGTTAGGAAAACAGTTCTCCATGAGTCATTTCCATATTCTGTGCAATCTGGACTTTCTGAGCAGACTACTGACAGCATGGGTGAAAGGATAATTGAATAGTAAACAAGTCTTGGAAGTTAAAGATAAAGAATTGCTCTGGAAAGATGTTAAGGCATATCTCGCAAAGCTGTCTGCTTACATTGAGATGCCTTTTTCCTCTTCCTCAAAGGTTTTTGCTCACTTCCAGGACAGTTGTGGCCTCCTATTCCCTGCATAGGATTTGTCACATTATACCTTTAGAGCTGCTGCTGCTGCTGCGTGCTTTCAGTCGTGTCCGACTATGCCACCCCATAGACGGCAGCCCACCAGGCTCCCCCGTCCCTGGGATTCTCCAGGCAAGAACACTGGAGTGGGTTGCCATTTCCTTCTCCAATGCATGAAAGTGAAAAGTGAAAGTGAAGTTGCTCAGTCGTGCCCAACTCTTAGCGACCCCATGGACTGCAGCCTACCAGGCTCCTCCATCCATGGGATTTTCTAGGCAAGAGTACTGGAGTGGGGTGCCATTGCCTTCTCTGACCTTTAGAGCAGGGGTCCCCAATTCCCTCCACAGACCAGTACTGGTCTTGGCCTCATAGTAGGAGGTAAACGGCAGGTCAGGAGCAGAGCTTCATCTGCTACCACTCGCCTTACTGCCTGAGCTATCCCCACCATGCCCCCAATTTATGGAAAAATTGTCTTCAGTGAAACTGGTCCCTGGTGCCTAAAAGGTTGGGGGATGCTGCTTTATATAGAGAAAAAGCCTCTCTTACCATCTCTACTCCCTCTCTCTTCCCCTCCTCCTTTCCTGTTTCCTTTCTCTTTCTCTCTGTCTCCTTTACTCCCTCACTCTGTCTCTCTCTCAGTCTTCTTACAAAAGGGCCAAGTCTCAGAAATTTGAGGTGATGCAAACCACATTGTGGGCACAAATGCCATCAGACTTGCATTGCACTGTGTATGGTGAACTGGGGGCATGACACTGTTAAGATGCTCTATGAGTACAAGTTATGCTTTCTGTTCAATAGATCTCATATTTCCTGTTAGGACTGGTTCATTAATTAAACAACAAACTCACTTAACATCTTGAACAATCTTACAAAATGGATATTGCTTAAGCCAATTATTTCTGTGCAAAAATATTTGGGGGATAAACTCTGTTTCATGTTTTTGGGGTTTTTTGCTAGTGGGCTTTCAAAATCCTCATTCCTCAGTGTGATCATACACTCTGTACTCTAGTCTTTTACAAACAAATCAAATTTATTGCTGCTTCTTGAGAGTACAGAACTTTTCCTTTAATAAAAGTGGTATTCTAGCAATAAAATGGCTTTACAGGAAAAAAGAGACTTGGCTCCAAAACTCATGTGATACACCAAGACAAAGAGATGAGAGAATTTGAAGTTTGTCTGCCAAGTCAAACATCTGTGCCATCTTGGATTCGGTTTTTATTGATTGGTTCTTGTTTCCCTTATATGTCTACTGATAACTGATTGAAAAATTTGGATACTGTGGATAACACACTGTAAAGACTCTGATGCAATATTAGTAGGAATTTCACTTACAGTGGATCACCTTGAACTTGAAACAGCTTGGTTTTATGACTTATTGAAACTGAATCTGTGAAAAGTCCAAGTCCCTCTGATTGATGGGTCTCAACTTTCAAACTCTCTGTGTGAATTTTACGAAGGACTTTTTCTAAGGCTTTATTGCAGTGCGTCTAACATAGGCATAGGCCTTGTTTTCAGGCCTGTGTTTCATGAAACAACTCCATTAAAATCCATTATCTCAGCCTCCAAGAATACTTACATTCTCTCAAAGAAGACAATGTGTATTCTTCACTTTCTTAATTTTCTGGCTTAGCACCTTGCCATTGCTCACTTTTCATTATATTCTTTACTTTTCTTCTCTCTCAGTCATGCTTTTAAAATTATCCTTTTGATATTTAGATGTTTTATACCAGGAGTTTATCTCCACGTATCTAGTCTATTTTCAGAGACAGAAGTCTTGCAGTATTTTTGCTTTCTGAAAATGGTGGTTCCTACCAGTGAGTAGTTAAGGACTTCATGCAGATACAGAGCTTTCAAAACATAATGTGTGCTCAAAAATGATAGAACTGGAAGACGTTAAATGAACTTGGAGTGGAACATCCTTGAGATAAGTAAAGCAGCAGACAGAAATGATGCAAGAGCATAGAAAGGCTAGACTTAAGCTGACACATTATCTCTAGGTGAGGAATTGCATACAGAACTGAAAATAGTAAAAGACTAAAGGGAGAACCAAGAACCTAGGAATTATTGTGGCTAATCTGTCTGGTTCAAAATAGGAAAAGGAGTACATCAAGGCTGTATATTGTCACCCTGCTTATTTAACTTATATGCAGAGTACATCATGAGAAATGCTGGGCTGGAAGAAGCACAAGCAAGATTTCTGGGAGAAATATCAATAACCTCAGATATGCAGATGACACCACCCTTATGGCAGAAAGCGAAGAAGAACTAAAAAGCCTCTTGATGAAAGTGAAAGTGGAGAGTGAAAAAGTTGGCTTAAAGCTCAACATTCAGAAAACGAAGGTCATGGCATGCGGTCCCATCACTTCATGGGAAATAGATGGGGAAACAGTGGAAACAGTGTCAGACTTTATTTTTCTGGGCTCCAAAATCACTGCAGATGGTGACTGCAGCCATGAAATTAAAAGACGCTTACTCCTTGGAAGGAAAGTTATGACCAACCTAGATAGCATATTCAAAAGCAGAGACATTACTTTGCCAACAAAGGTTCGTCTAGTCAAGGCTATGGTTTTTCCTGTGGTCATGTATGGATGTGAGAGTTGGACTGTGAAGAAGGCTGAGTGCCGAAGAACTGATGCTTTTGAACTGTGGTGTTGGAGAAGACTCTTGAGAATCCCTCGGACTGCAAGGAGATCCAACCAGTCCATTCTGAAGGAGATCAGCCCTGAGATTTCTTTGGAAGGAATGATGCTAAAGCTGAAACTCCAGTACTTTGGCCACCTCATGCAAAGAGTTGACTCATTGGAAAAGAATCTGATGCTGGGAGGGATTGGGGGCAGGAGGAAGAGGGGACTACAGAGGATGAGATGGCTGGATGGCATCACCGACTTGATGGACGTGAGTTTGAGTGAACTCTGGGAGATGGTGATGGACAGGGAGGCCTGGCGTGCTGCGATTCATGGGGTCACAAAGAGTCGGACACGACTGAGTGACTGAACTGAACTGAACTGAACTGAATCTGTCTGGAAGCATTTGCAATATATTGTAAAAAAAAAAAAAAAAAAGTTAACAAACAGAAACCCCAATTAAATGGAATTGAGAGACCAAAGAGGGGAGCTCTCATACCTATTTTTTCTGGCAAGGACTTGGCCAATGAAAAACCATAGACTCTTTATTCACTATAGCCCTTCCAATTTCCTTCTCCCTTTTTTAGAAGTATCCTTCCCATGCTGTGCAGTGACTTGCATGTGGCTTGCCCAAGTTGCAGACCATGATTGATATTCTCTGCTGATCCCAAGTATGTCCATCTTTGCTGGAGAAATATCTGCCAGTCTATTTACTTCAGGTCAACACTTTGGTGGCCCATAGTAGAACCAGAACAGACTCCTTACAGCTCCAAGGCTGGTGAGTGAACATGTGCAGAACTCACAAATTCAGTCTATTGTCACTCACTGCTTTCCTTGCTGACCCTAGAGACTGAAAGTAAGTCTTTCACCTGGATCTGAGTTTATGCCCTGTTTGTGTTGGAAGCTCTCCAGGTTTTATCTTCCCTTGTGGCTCAGTTGGTAAAGAATCCACTTGCAATGTGGGAGACCTGGGTTCGATCCCTGGGTTGGGAAGATCCCCTGGAGAAGGGAAAGGCTACCCACTCCAGTATTCTGGCCTAGAGAATTCCATGGACTCTGTAGTCCATGGGGTCACAAAGAGTCAGACACGACTGAGCAACTTTCACTTCACTTCACTTCACTTCAGATTTTATTTGAGATTTATTTAAAGGTTTCATCTTCTAGTTAAGTACTGTAGATGAACACTTATTTGGTACTTTGGTCTGATCTTGAGATCAGATTATTTCAATGGAAGCTGGCTGAAAATGCCCTCGACCCAATTTCTTTGGGAAAGGGCTGCTTCAAATGAAAGTGTGCTGATCTAGCCATTGGCCTACTCGTTTGGAAAGGGCTGGTCTCTAGAAACTGGTTACAAAACCCTTTGACCCAGATTTTCTGGGATGAAGCTGTTTCCTTTCAACGGGCTGGTATACAGGCTTGCAAGCTGTTTGAATCACGCCATTTGTGCTGTAGGTTGTTTAAGCTGTTTGAAAATTGTTCTTGAGAGGAAAAATTGTTTTTTACTCTAGGAAATGGGATCCTAGCTATCTTAATGGTGATCCTAGTTGACCACCAGAGGGACTCAAGGCTGATTTTGTGTTTAAATACTTCAGCCCTTTCTTATGTGTACTTTTTTCAAATATATTAATTTTTTTTTTTAATTTTTGGCTGTGCTGGGTCTTCATTGCTATGTGGGATTTCCTCTAGTTGCAGTGAGTGGGACCTACTCTCTAGATGTGGTGCGTGGGCTTCTCACTGAGATGGCTTCTCTTGTTGTGGAGCACAGGTTCTAGGGCAAGAGGGCCTCAGCAGTTGTGGCTTCTGGGCTCTAGAGCACAGGCTCAGTAGTTGCACAGGCTTGGTTCCTTCACGTCATGTGGGATCTTCCTGGATCAGGGATGGAACCCATGTCTCCTGCATTGGCAGACTGATTCTTTACCAGTGAGCCAACAGAGAACCTCCACTACGTGCATTTCTAACTAAATGGAAGCACAACTACGTGACCAAAGGCAGCTTTGACTATCAATGGCCATTATGGGGAAACTTCAAAAATCCTTCTCTTAAAGTCACATTAGACTACAATAGCTCAAAAATTTCTACAACTGAATGGAAGCTTGTTTTGATTGGTATTTTGAGGCTTTCCAACATTATCAGAAGTGTAAGATTGCCTCTCTGCAAAATAAGATTTTAAGGCTAAAACAAACAAATGATTAAAGAAATGTAAAATGCCCCCAAAGCCTCGGGTTCTTCCTTGCCTTCTTTATCTCAGGCTCTGTCTCAAGTGCCATCCTGTCTCTCCCTCGGCTCCTTAGACCCAATGCCACCTCCTGCGCCATCTTCCTCCTCTATATCCACAAGTCACCCATACTAATTCTCTCACCAAACTTTTCCTTTTCTCTGAAATTCTCCCCACTCCCTTCTCTTTTGAGCTTGTCAGAACCCACGTCTTTTTAATTAAGTCTTCTGAGAACCTATAAGCTTAATTTCTTATACTCCCTGGACTAAAACTCAACTGTTCAGTTCAGTTCAGTTCAGTTGCTCAGTCGTGTCCGACTCTTTGTGACCCCATAAATTGCAGCACGCCAGGCCTCCCTGTCCATCACCAACTCCCAGAGTTCACCCAAACTCATGTCCATCGAGTCAGTGATGCCATCCAGCCATCTCATCCTCTGTTGTCCCCTTTTCCTCCTGCAACTGTTAGCAATGGTCAAAGACATTTCCAAAGTAACTGAAGATGCTCACAGATTGACTGAGGAATTTGATATAGACATTCAAACTTAATAACCTAGTTCCTGTACTTGTTGGTCAAGGTCAGAACCAGCAATGGATAAAAACCATTAATTGGGAAAGTCCTGAAAGATCTCCAGAATTATAACCAGGAAATCAGTCTAACTTTTTTTTTAAGATCAGGTACAGACAATCACTATGAGACTTTATATATCCAGAAATTCTTAGAGATTTTCTAAAGCCTGTTATTGGAACAAAATTCAGACTTGCACACAAAAATCTGACAAACCTGTTCAGGAATATCAACCTCAGATTGTTTTTAAAGAAAATTCTGGTCTTCCTTCAGATGTTGAGTCAACCTAGGCAGTTTTTAACCCTATGTTTAAAAAGAAACTGAACCAGGACCTTTCCCATCTAGAAAAAAAAGAAAAGAAAAGAAAAAATCAGAATAGAATGGGGAACTGTTCACTCCAAATTTAGTTAACCTGGCAAATCAGTTTTCCATTCTCTAGATGTGACCTTTAAGAAAGGCAGACACAATTTTTAGCTTTCAGCTTCAGCAAATGAAAACCCCTGAATAAAACCAAAACCACCTACTTACTGCTGTTATTAAAAATATCCAGGATGTTGGAAATGAGATTGTTACAAATTTAAATGCTTTCCACACCTTCAGCCATCTCTTTCCAACATTTTCCCAATTTTTAAAGATGAGCTCTGAGTAACTACAGGGCTCTTCCCAATTTTCCCTTTTAATCATCTTGGAGAAACATTTTTCCAGCTTGGGGATGACTCTCTTCCAGTCCTAACTGACATTGGTGCCACATTCTTCGTTCTCAGCCCCACTGTGAAAACACCCCACCCCTACCCTGTATTAGAATACTAAACTAGTTCAAATAATGGGAATCTCTAATGAGTTTCAAGAGATTCCTGTCTCTGAACATATTCCCTTTTGTTTAGACCCTTTGAGAGCTCCCTACCTCTTTTCTCCTTATTTTGTCTGCCCCTACCCATTTATTAGGCTGAGAATTCTTAGAGAAGAATTATGACAGAATTTCTTTCTCCCAAAAGGGGGAAATAATTCTAGAAATTGATAGTAATCATCAAAGTAACTCACCCGGTGAATTAAATGACCCTTTGACATATTATATAATGTTTATTTGGTCTCTGATAGTATTAACAGATTCTGAAAACAGTAATCATTTTGTCTCTATTGAATCAGTCACCACACTGCTTATGGACAAAATTCACAGCACACCTCCCATTAAATTTCACATAGATCCCTCAAAACATATTCCTGGAATTAATCAACATCCTATGAGTAAAGAAACCCATCAAGGCATAAAGCCCATAATAGAAGATTACAGGGCTCAATGCACCATATTCTTCATACTAGCCTCAAAAGCATTCCCATTTTATTGGTGAGAAAACAGAGTATAGAGGTCTCTCCAGGAACTCTGAACAATAAATAGCATTATTATCCCTAGATATTCTGTTTTCTCTAAATCTCATAGGTTACTAACATTCATTCCCACAGGAAACAAATTTTTTATTGTAATTGATTTATGCAGTGCATTCTTTAGTATTCCAGTTGATGAAGCTAGCCAATATCTTTTTGCCTTCACTTGGGGGGAAGAAAAACAAAACAAAACAAACCAATTCATCTGAATAGTAATGCCTGAGGGTTTCACTGAGTCCTTATTTTTCAAAATCCTGAAGGATAATCTGGATGATATAAATTTTGCTTGAGGTTCTACTTTGTTGCAATATATGGATACTTTACTTCTTTGTTCTCCTTCTCAAGCCTTCTCACAGGAAGACAGAATCCATGTTCATCTACATGACAAGGGAGAGATAAGACAATTGCACTTCTTTGGATATAAAAGATGTCCCCTTGTCTTAATCCATCCCAATAAACTGGGAGCATCTCTGTGACCATTCAAATTGTAATGAAATGTAATGTAACCAGGACCATTACAATTTCGACCACCAGTTTTCAGTAGATAAGGATTTTTCCCCATACTATCAAGCAATTCTCTGATACCAGCTGGTTATCCTATAATTCAATTCTGACATTATCTATGAAAAGATAACATCCATAAGTTTAGTCCTACAAGTCTTTCCTCACTAACCCCACTTTTCAGATATCAATTGTAAGTTCAGGCCTTCACCTGTGCTTCTGACCTACCAGCTATAGGTCAGAGGTTCCATGACCCTCAGTTTGGGTTTGAGTTTGATTAATTTGCTAGAGGAGAACTCAGAGAACTCAGAGAAACATTTTACTTACTAGACCAATTTATTATATAAGGACATAGCTCAGGAAGAGTGATATAGAAGAGATACAGAGCACAAGGGAGGGAGAAAATACACAGAGTATGCTTTCTTAAAGCATGCCACTCTTTCCAAATCTCCATGTGTTCACCTATCCAGATGCTTTCCAAACCCTGTCCTTTTGGGTTTGTTAGGTAGTTAGAATAGGAAAAAGGAGTCCAAAGTGGCAGTGGCTCAAAGACAAAGAAAGGAAAAAGCCTGCGAAAATGGAACAAAAGAAAATCCAAGAACCAGACTGAGAACCTCAGGTGAAACAAACAGCCCTCCTGGCTAGCCCAGTTTACATAGGGCAGGCTCAGGAGGAGGAGACAAAACATATAAAAAGAGGAGCCAAGATTGGGCCTCTCCTTTTGGGTCAGCCCGTATTCACGGCTCGAGGGGTAATATCTTTTACTTGCCAAATAAAACCAAGCTGGAACAGAGCTGTAACACTGGTCCACCACTTTGAATCTTTGCTGTGGCAAGACAGAACTGAGGAAATTACACACTCCCCTGACGCTTAATCCCAGGGACGGGGGAGCCTGGTGGGCTGCCGTCTATGGGGTTGCACAGAGTCGGACACGACTGAAGCGACTTAGCAGCAGCAGCAGCAGCTGACATAGCTGGCGCCTTGTCTCAGATTTAACCTGGCTGAAACAACCTCAGCTCGGCCCCAGTGAGGCGGAGACCAAGCACAGCAGAAGCCCAACTTAGCAAAAGCTCATGTGGTGGAAGCTGAACGTGAAGGAAACCCAGCACAGTTGAGGTGACAAGAAGCCTAGCTGAAAACCAGGAAAGCAGAAACAAACTCAGCAGAAAACTCACAAGGCTCAGCCTCAGATTCCGGAAGACCTCTGGTTAAGGTAGGAGGTCCTCACTCCTACGGCTGGAAGGACATATGGCTACAAAATCTCAATTCCTTTATAACCTCTCGTTTGTTTCCTGGAACCCCCTGCAAACAGGCGAGTGGCAGTGGGTGCAACTGAGGGACTCTGGCAGGGGCTACTCCCCAGTGTGCCCCAAAGGCTCCACCATCTGCTGCACCTTAGTAGCTTTTGCCCAAGTGGGTGAGGATTCTTCTGTCCTTAATTTTCTTTGTGCCAAGGTTCAGGCCAATGAAAACTATGAGCACAGGTCAGGTATTTAGCAGATTTCCTGGCAGGTTATTAAGGGGATTCCTTGGCACATTTTTCCCACTGCTTTTCCCTCCTGTCCTTCAGCTCCTCTCTTCATCTATGCCACTGTTTGGTTGGGCAGGTCATCAGCTTTCCACTTCTGAAAGTTGTGTTTGAAACTGTTTACCTAAGATTGGGACTCAAACCCATGTGGCAGGGACTCTGTGCTATGCTTAGTAACTCAGTCGTGTTCAACTGGGACTTGAGTCCTGCCAAAACCCATGGTGCCTGGTTTCAGGACCTAATGAAGCTCAGGTTCTTGATGTCTAATTGCAAAAAGAATTCAGCGAGAGACACAGAGATAGGTAAGAGGTAGATTTATTCAGATTCAAAGAGAAGCACAGTCCACAGAGTGTGTGCAATCACAGAAGGTGAACGTGGCAGCCATGAAATGTGTGGTTAGTTTTTGTGGGCTGGGTGATTTCATATGTTAATGAGCAGGAGGATCATTCCAACAATTGGGGAACCACCCACTCCTTGGTCTTTTGATAGTGCCTCAGAACTGTGTCATTTGGCTTGCAGATTGAGGATCAACGTTTGGTTAGCTTTGGCTTGTCTGCCATCTTGGACCCATTTGGGTTTGATCAGTTTGTGTTGTGCCCTTGGGCTATGTCATTCTTTCAAAAGTTGTGCCCCGCCCTCTTCCCTCCTGTTTAATACTCTTCCTGAGCCTGGTCTGGGCCCACAGTGTTGCCTCTACAATCTTCTGGAGGGACAACCAGAAAACAGCTGGCCCTTGGGAGGGAAATACTGTATAATATCCAATCCCTCTAGATATTCAGGCCTTCACCTTCCATGTTTCCTACAACATGCGCAACAACAAAATTTCTCAGAGAACCCACTAAGGTGGGTGACAGGCATACAATGCCTGCTAGAAGTCCATCTGTTGGTGGCACCCCTTCAAGGGCAATTGGGCTTCCAGAGATAATTTTTGCCATGTTTGGAGTTACCCCTGCGGGCCGTTTGGGTCTAAACCCTTACCACCCCTCTCCTAAAGTTACAAACATACCCATAGATCAAACCTCCACTCCACTTTTATGGAACATCTGGTCTGTTGCCTCTTATCAATTTGTTCTTAAGCCACTTACTAACTCATACAACCAGGACCCTGCCCCCATGTAGGCAACATCACTCCACCCGCTTATTATTAAAATACTCTTAATGCCCCTAACAGGACCAGATAACCCACTACTTCATCATTACTTCTATTATTACCTAAAGTGGGTTTATGACAATGTAATGTTCACCATTGGAAATACCCTAAACTGCTCTTATGGAGGACTAGGGGAGGAAACCAGTGACTTACATTCCCTCAGAGCAATAGAGGATAAGGCTTATGGCTATTTCACCAGGTTCCCAGTCTCAGGGCACGGGCTTAGAGTGCTTTACATCATGGTATCTATTCCCATCCACGGTGGACAAATCAGCAATGAGTTAAGATTACAACCCCTTAATCCTACCCAGCACTGGTCAGACCTTGATGTCCAACTCCATCCTGGGGGTCCCAGGAGGCTGACATGCCTCAACCTGACTGGGGATTCGATCTCCAGGAGGTTGTCACACCTCAACCTGCCTGGGAATCTGCACCCTGACCTGGAAATGCCCAGCTCTCAGGTTGCAACAGTACTGGGTAGGATAAGGTTCAGAAAGACTCACCCCTAAGGAAGTCACCCATGGAAATAGAAGGAAGCCTATTAGTTGTGGTACTGTGTCTGGTCTCAGCAATAACTCAGGAGTTCAATGAGAACCCCATTGTCTTTCTGGAAAGTCTAAAAGTGGCCCTGCAAAAGTTTACCAATTTGGACTTAGACTCTTACAAGGGACAGGTGACTTTAAAGGACAAATTCCTGTCCCAATTTGCATCAGATATCAGATATCAGGATAAAGTTACAACAGCTACAGAAGTAGCTGCCTCTGCTGCCCCAACAGCTACCCTGCTGCCTCTTTAAATGAGATGGTCCAGACAGCTACCAATACCTTTTATAACAGAGAACAGGAGAGAGAGGCCAAGGCTCAGGAAAGGGAGACAAGGAAAGAGACAATGTATGCCTGGATGCTGGCCACCCTCCAGGGAAGCCCTATTGCAAACCCTGAGTCCTTGAAGGACAAGGCAGGAGGTAAACAATCTGTAGACAGGTGGGACATTGGGCCAAAGAGTGACCAAACCATGACAAGTCTCCTAAAATGGCTTGCTGCAAATGCCATCAATTGGGACAACGGGCATCACTCTGCCCTCGGGACCCAACAGCCTCAAGGTCAGGCGCCAAGCCTTCCCTCATGATGGTTCAACAGGACTGAAGCGGCCCGCTCCAGCCAGCCCGCCTGTCACAGATAACCATCACGGGGCTGGAGCCAAGGGTACAACTGGATGTGGCAAGTAGGTCCGATAATTTCTTGGTCGTCACAGGGGCTACCTACTCTCTCCTGACCTCCTACTGACCTCCTGACCTTCTCCTCCCAAACAGGTACCATTTTGGGTGCTATAGGAAAAACAATTACAGAAAGATTCACCTGAGCACTTTTTTGTTGCTGGGATGGATGAATATTTTCCCACCAGTTTCTGGTGGGCCCTGAGTGTCCTACTCCCTTATTGGAAAGAGATCTCTCCCTGCCTTTGAAATCTTGCAGCTATTTCAGTCCTGACAGAAGATGCTTTAAAATTCTCTCTTAGGGCAAACTATTTTTACCAGCCACCAGGTGAAACAACTCCTGAATGGGAGAGGCCATTTATGGATGTCTGATCAAAGGATCCTCAGATATCAAGTAGTGCTGATGGAAAATCCAGGCCTGACTATATCCCCTTGTGAGGTTCTTAACCCAGCCACCCTCCTGCATACCCCCAAGGTCTCTCTCCCCTTTCACTCTTGCCTAGAAACTTTGGACCATTGGACAAAACCTTGAAAGGTATTGTCAGAAGATCCTCTGACCAATCCTAAGAAAATCTGGTACATTTATGGAAGCAACTTTGTCTTAGATAGAAAAGAAAGAGCCAGATATGCAGTAGTCTCTAATTTCGAGACTATAGAGGCTCAGCCTTTGCCTCCAGGTACTTCAGCCCAATTGGCTGAGCTCATAGCTCTGACTCGAGCTTTAGAGCTGGGAAAAGGAAAAAGAGTAGCCATTTACACTGACTCTAAGCATGCCTTTCTGGTGCTACATGCATATGCTGCTATTTGGAAAGAAAGAGGACACTTGATCACCCGAGGGTCCCCAATCAAGTATGGTGATTAAATTCTTAGGCTCTTGGAGACAGTCCATCTGCCCACTGAGATTTCAGTCTCCCATTGTAAAGGACATCAAAAAGGGAGCAACAAGTGGCATGAGGGAACCTAGCAGATGATCAGACAGCTAAGAGAGCAGCATTACAGAACAATGACCTAATAGGGGTTGCCACTTTAGTTCCACAGACTAATTTGCCATAAACTCCATATACGGAAGGTGAGAATCTTAAAGCTAAGAGTGAGGACTTTCAAGAAGATCATAGGGGGTGGTTTCAAAAGGAGGGACTCCTTTTTCTGCCTGGGAACCTCCAATGGAAGTTGGTTAACTCCTTACGTGAGACCACACATTTAGGGGAGAAGGCCCTCCAAAGATGACTTGAAAGATCCTTCAGAGGAAGAGGCCTCCAAGTGACTATAAGGTAAGTGGTCTCCTCTTGTCCCACTTGCCAGTTAAACAACTCCCAAGGAGCTCGAAGACCCCAGCTGGCCCAGCCCATCCAACAACATGGGACCTACCCAGGAGAGGACTGGTAGATGGACTTCACCCAGATTTCTCAAGGGTATAAATACCTATTAGTCATGATAGATACATTCGCAGGATGGATTGAAGGCTTTCCCACCCAGATTGAGAAGGCTGAGGAGGTAGTAAACTGCTCCATGAAATCATTCCGAGATTTGGTTTGCCCAGGTCATTACAAAGTAACAACAGGACATCATTTACTTCTAAGGTCAACCAAGGGGTTTCTAAAGCATTGGGCATCACTTATTACCTTCATTGTGCCTGGGGCCTCAGTCTTCAGGGAAAGTAGAAAGAGCCAACCAATTCTTAAAATCAGTGATAATAAAAGATAACCCAGGAGATCTCTCTCAGAAGAAAGGGGGCTTTACCAATAGCTCTCCTCTGCACCCATATTGCCCCTAAGGAACAGGTTGGTCTTAGTCCTTATGAGATGCTATATGAGAGACCTTTCGTTTATGTCAATGACCTCTTCCTAGATCCAGAGGCTCAGACCCTCTGGTCTTATACCATGATCATTGAGCAATTCCAACAAGATATGCATTTATGGGGTGTCAACCAGACCCCCAAAATTCTAAAGAGCCACCACTATATGCTCCAGGGACTCAAGTCCTAATTAAAGTCTGGAAAGATGGGTCCCCAAAGGCTCAGCTCCAGCCCACATGGAAGGGCCCCAACCCTGTAATACTTTCTACCCCCACAGCAGTCAAGGTACCAGGACACAACTCCTAGAGTCACTACTCATGAGTCAAGCCATGAAAGAAAACAAAAGAGGACGTTCAATCCACCTGTGAGGGCCTGGGAGATCTCAGATACCTATTCAGGACTACAAATGACTGTCATTCTAATGAACACCCCCAAAATTGAGTTTCTGGGGATAAGCTTTCTCAGGAGAGCTCTAAAGAGCCAACACAGCTTGGCAGAGGTTGTACTCCAAAATAGACAGGAGATAGATCTCCTGATCCCTGAACAAGGGGGGGCATGAGAGATCTTGAATGAGATGTGTCATTTCTGGGTAAATACCTCCAGCCAAGTTAAAGAAAATCTCACAGCCCTCAAGAAAATCATTCAGATCCTACAGGATCTCAAAGAATGAGCTGGAGAGTCCTCAGGGTGACTACTTTCTCTCTTTGGGGGATCCTTCTCCTGGTGAAGGGGAATTTGGAGTTGGCTAACACCCTGCCGAATCCCTGTTATCACCATATTGATGCTGTTTATGATTGCTCCATGTATTACCAACTGTCTAACCCATTTTGTCTCTGCCCAGGTCAACAAGCTACAACATACAGTGCCAGTTCAACAAGGATATATAAAACTACACCTGACCATGGAAAATATGGCTCATCATTAGAGAGACACCGCTATAAGGACTCTGAAGCTTTAGACTAGCAAAAGGGGTAGGCCCAATGCCCCTTGCTGTCTCAGCTCAACAGAAAGTAGACAGAGGGACCTCGATGCCCCTATTCCCAAATAACTGGGCCTCCCATCTCTTGAGGGGGGGAATGTTGGGTAGTTAGAATAGGAAAATGGCAGTGGCTAAAAGTCAAAGAAAGGGAAAAGCCTGTGAAAATGGAACAAAAGAATATCCGAGAACCGGTGTTAGAACCTCAGGTGAAACAAACAGCTCTCCTGGCTAGCCCAATTTACACAGGGCAGGCTCAGGGGGAGGAGATAAAATATATAAAAAGAGGAGCCAAGATTGGGCCTTTCCCTTTGGGTCAGCCTGCCCTCATGCCTTGAGAGTGTACCATCCTTTGCTTGCCAAATAAAACTGAGGTATAAGGGAGCTGTAACAGTGATCCCATTTCAAATCTTTGCTGTGAGACAGAACTGAGGAAATTACACACGCCCAGACAGATTTTTATGGAGGTTTCTTCACATCAGTAGGAGAAGGCAATGGCACTCCACTCCAGTACTCTTGCCTGGAGAATCCCATGGATGGAGGAGCCTGGTAGGCTGTGGTCCATGGGGTCATGAAGAGTCAGACACGACTGAGTGACTTTGCTTTCACTTTTCACTTTCACGCATTGGAGAAGGAAATGGCAACCCACTCCAGTGTTCTTGCTTGGAGAATCCCAGGGACGGTGGAGCCTGGTGGGCTGCCATCTATGGGGTCTCACATAGTCAGACACTATTGAAGCGACTTAGCAGCAGCAATCACATCAGTGTGACTGATTAAACCTTTGGTGACTAAACTCAATCTCCTGCTCCTTTCCTCTCCCTAGAGGTTGGAGTGAGGGTGAGTGGGACCGAAAGTCCTAACCATTCAGTTATATGATGTTCCTGGCAACCAGCACCCATCCTTAGACATTCCCAAAGTCACCTTATTAACATAGCAAAAGACACAATGCTTGTTCTCATCCCTTAGGGAATTCCAAGGGTTTTAGACGCTCTACGCTAAGAATCACATTTTGCCAGAACTCTCCACCCTGATCCAAATGTCTTAGGTGACCCTGCAAGGCATGGCTTATAGCTTCACTGAGTTACACAAGACTCTGATCCATGTGATCATGTTGGTTAGCTTTCTGTGACTGTGGTTTTCATCTGGAGACCTTAGGACTGTAGTTCTCACTTCTCTCTGTCCTCTGATGGATGAGAAGAGGCTTGTGCAAGCTTCCTGATACGAGAGACTGGCTGTGGGGAAAACTGGGTCTTGCTCTGGTGGGCAGGGCCATGATCAGTAAAATTTTAATCTAACTCTATGCTGATAGGTGGGGCTGTGCTCCCTCCTTGTGAGTTGTATGGTTTGAGGCCACCAGTCCTGGAGTCTGAAGGCTGTATGGTAAGGCTTTTGGCAACTTCCGAGAGGACTCATACCAACATGTGCCTCCACCTCCCACGACTGCTGCTGCCAGTGGCCCTGTCCCCACGGCAAGCCACTGTTGACCCACACCTCCACAGGAGACCCTCAAACACTCACAGGCAGTTCTGGGTTCATCAGAGAGGTGCTTGTAATGATCTACGAGGTGATTTATTGCTTTACTCTATTGTTCCTCTTGTTCATGCCTTTTCCCCCCTTTTGTTATCAACTTTCCTCACTTTAACTGTCATTTTAGTTATAATTAGTCTCATAGGCATAGTTAATTTATAAAATGCAGCTTTTCAAGATTTTTTGGTTGGAGTCCCACCTGCCTGAAAGGACAAATCTCAACTAAAAGATTTAAGCTTACATCTGCTTTGAATTGTGCTTAAAGAAATAACCATAGACTGGAATCAGATTTTTTAGCCAATTTGCTATCAGTTGGAAGTTTTTCTTAATCCATTTTGATAGTTCCTGTTGCTCATGCTTACCATGTCCAGGTTCTAATGGAATGTTTTATTATGAGTAATTGATACTAAAACCTTTAGTATCAATAGTTCATTTCAGTCCCTTTACATAATCATCATTTTTATTTCTAAATAATTATGGTTTAATTATGTTTTTAGTTAACAGTCCCCACAGCCAGTCTCTCCTTCCTGTGCAGGAAGCTTGTACAAGCCTCTTCTCCTCATCCATCAGAGGACAGAGAGAAGAAGAACTACAGTCCCAAGGCCTCCAGATGAAAACCACAATCACAGAAAGCTAACCAACATGATCACAACTTTTGAAATTATCCATGCTAACAAGACTGTACTCAACCACTAAAGAAGATCTGATGCGATGTTTACAAGTCTACAGTTTATCACAAGAAAATGGTATAATTCAGTAACATCATTAAAATAAGGATATGCATTGTAATTAATGGCTGTCTTACAGCAATGAATCTAGAGAGGCCAAGCTCCAATTTAGAAGTGTAAGCTCCAACTATCTTCCTTCATAAAAATCACTCTGGATACACTTTCACTCATACATCAGGAATCACTGGTATGTGTACCAAACACCTGAAAACCAGGAAGCTCAAATGGAGTCTCAGTTAGGTTTTCTTATAGCCCATAGGCATATTCCTATTATACAACCAGTCTTGATGACAGAGCCCTCCAGGTTTCTGAGAAAAGTTGTAAATCACCACTGTCACTGGTATCAGTAATGACACTCACAAGCTGATACTGATGGAGCAGGACCCAGTGGCCCTTGCCCTGCTGCCATGTCCTCTGCCTGCCTTTTGCCCTTGGAAATGTTTAGCCGAAGGATAAGTTTAATCAGAGAAGGGAGAAATGCTGAAAGAAAGGAAAATATTCAAATGAGACAAAAAATGTAGTCATTAAGCATAGTCAAGGAACTTTAATTCTTTCTCAAAGGCTATAGATAATATTCTGAGCCATATCCTGTGAGCTGTCTTCAGATACCAAAACATCAGGTGGAAAAGTTAACTACATGATGACCAGACTGTACCCAGGACATGAGCTGCCACAGTTTTGAGAATTGCCCGCAAATGTGAACAAATGGTCTCTGGAACTGAAGATTAACTGTACCTAAAACAATCAAGATGATGCTGATCAGACCACTGATGATAATTTGAAGATGACTGTTAGAGATGACTATGCTGTTTCTGGATGGACACCACCCCTCTGCCCAACTCTGTCTATAAAAGCTCTCACCCCTTACTTGTTGAGGTTGAGGATGGGGAATCAGCCTCTGGACAGATGTCTGCCACCCATGCACCCACAGCTCCCGGCATCTTAACTAAAGCAAATTTTCCTTTCCACAAACCTGGCCTGTTTACTGGCTTTTGAGTGGTGAGCAGCTGGACCCACCAACTCCTTTCAGTAACAATGTAAACTGTCACCAAGTTTCCAAGACTCATGATATAGAGCAAAACTATTAACCAGTATGATTTATGTTTTGACCATACTTCAGTGCCTGATGCATTCTTATTCAGTAGAAGATCTCAGGCTAATTTCAATCCTACTAGAATTAACCATCAGTCCAATGTCATTAATATCTTCTTCTAATAGCTCAATCTAATGGTCCTTAACTCTATTATATCATCTTGCAAACATTCTTGACATGAGAGATAAAGTGAGAATCTCAATTAACAAAAAGCTATATTTAACAGTAATAATTTAAGTGCTGCTATATCAATAACCTCAGATATGCAGATGATACCACCCTTATGGCAGAAAGTGAAGAGGAACTAAAAAGCCTGTTGATGAAAGTGAAAGAGGAGAGGGAAAAAGTTGGCTTAAAGCTCAACATTCAGAAAACTAAGATCATGGCATCTGGTCCCATCACTTCATGGAAAATAGATGGGGAAACAGTGGAAACAGTGTCAGACTTTATTTTTGGGGCTCCAGAATCACAGCAGATGGTGACTGCAGCCATGAAATTAAAAGACGCTTACTCCTTGGAAGGAAAGTTATGACCAACCTAGATAGCATACTGAAAAGCAGAGATTTTACTTTCCAACAAAGGTCCATCTAGTCAAGGCTATAGTTTTTCCAGTGGTCATGTATGGATGTGAGAGTTGGCCTGTGAAGAAAGCTGAGCACTGAAGAATTGATGCTTTTGAACTGTGGTGTTGGAGAAGACTCTTGAGAGTCCCTTGGACTGAAAGGAGATCCAACCAGTCCATTCTAAAGGAGATCAGCCCTGGGTGTTCTTTGGAAGGAATGATGCTGAAGCTGAAACTCCAGTACTTTGGCCACCTCATGCGAAGAGTTGACTCATTGGAAAAGACTCTGATGCTGGGAGGGATTGGGGGCAGGAGGAGAAGGGGACGACAGAGGATGAGACAGCTGGATGGCATCACCGACTCCATGGACGTGAGTTTGGGTGAACTCTGGGAGATGGTGATGGACAGGGAGTCCTGGCATGCTGTGATTCATGGGGTCGCAAAGAGTTGGGCATGACTGAGTGACTGAATTAACTGAACTGAACCCTTCAACCAATATGCAGTCCATAAGAACCATTTCACCTGTGAAGTATGCCTGTTTATTACCGGTTCAGTTCAGTTGCTCAGTCATGTCTGACTCTTTGTGACCCCATGGATTGCAGCACGCCAGGCCTCCCTGTTCATCACCAACTCCCGGAGTTCTCCCAAACCCATGTCCATCGAGTCAGTGATGCCATCCAGCCATCTCATCCTCTGTCATCCCCTTCTCCTCCTGCCCCCAATCCTTACCAGCATCAGGGTCTTTTCCAATGAGTCAACTCTTTGCATGAGGTGGCCAAATTACCAGTTACAAAGGTAAATTTAAAAAACACCTCAAAAACTTAAAAAAACAGTCTTCATAGTCTCATTTTTCATTCCATAGTCTCATTTTTAATGTTTAAATAGTCCATTTTAGTACTCTTGTTCAGTTTACTCTTCTAGGTAATTTTTCTGATATGTATTATTTACCAATCTCTGCACTATTAACTGTGACAACCAAAATCAGACATTCTAATTGGCCAGGCAACTGCCCCTCTACTGTGATGCTCAAATACAGGAAATGATTATCCACTATTTCCAAAATATATTTTGTTATCAAAAAATAGGAAAAGAAGACCATGCTGGGCAGCAATCGCTGCATAGTTGCCATGGCTCCATATACATACTGAAACTGTAGTAGAAAAGATATAGGAGTAGGAAATAAGACATGGTCACAGCAGGAAGCTGCTCAAATAAGTTTTTTTTTTTTAATTTTTAATCCTCTAAGTACTAGCCTGAAATAGTAATTTTGATTTAAGTAAGGTTTGATTTAATCTTCCTCTGAATTTCTTTCCAAAGAAATAATGTTTCTGAAGCTTATTACTCAAGAAGTCAAAAATCCTAAAATAAAATTTTAATTTTCTTTTAAACTGGAAGAATGAGGCAAGTCCAAGTCTTGCCCTGAATCATAGGTATCACCTCCTGCTCAGCCATTATGAACTCCTTACCAAGTAAAGGCAATAGCATACAAGCTTAATGGAAAGAGATTCTAGGGCAAGGTGAGGGTATGGGGGTGATGCCAGGAAGAAAATGGCATCTTATTTCATTATCCAAATTTCATTATCCTTATTTCATTATCCAAATGCATTTTCTTTTACCAGTTTTTCTTGTGAATAACTGAAAGATCTGACATGAATTGAAACATGTTTAATCTATTATAATATGGTCTCTAATGAATCTTATTGTTTAAAAGATGAATACTTGATCAGGATGGGGAACACATGTATACCTGTGGCGGATTCATTTTGATATTTGGCAAATCTAATACAGTTATGTTAAGATTAAAAATAAAATAAAATTAAAAAAAAAAAAAAGATGAATACTTGAATAATACAGCCACTAGGGCTTACAATAAGGAGAGGATGCAAGAAAAAAAAAGTATACATTTTAGAGTATATATAATGAATTTATAATTCATTGATAGCATGTATACAAAACCCGTGAACAACACAGGTTTGAACAGAGTGGGTCCACTTATAAACATTTTTTTTAAGTCAATAGACATATGCTACAGTACTACATGATCTGTGGTTGATTGACTCTGTGGATTGAAAGGACTGATTGTAAATTATACATGGATTTTCAATTATGCAGAGGGTCAACACTGCTAAATCCTGTATTGTTCAAGGTCAACTGTATATATTTTATGGTAGTTTTGCTAATATGAGAGCTATACTAATATTTTTACAATACTGACTTTACAAATACAGGATGATAAATCTAATTTGCTTCCAAATTAATATTTCAAAAGAGTCCCTGGCTAGTCATGAGACTAACAGGTGCTTGAACCTAATAGCTGTTTAGTAGACTTTAGAGTGGCTTGCCTAGGTGCTTAAGTATATTTGTACCATAATTAGCAAAACTTATCAATAAAATATTATTAATTAAATAAGTTGCTTTTTCATTTCTTATAAAAGATTTCTTACATCAAGTTAAAGGAGTATAGGAAAGATACTGTAGTTTGTACTACTTCAAATCCTTTATCTTAAGAGGAACACATATTTTATAGTAAATTTTAAAACAACTATAATACAGATCTAATCATTATTATTTAATAAATCTAAATATTAAAGTTAATATTCATTTAAAATAGTCAACCAAGTATGTAAGTTCATGTATGATTTTGAGGTGTATTATACTTACATATATGTACATATAAACATATGACCATATGAGAATTTGTATGTATAATCTCATAAAATTCCTAACTAAATGAATATTTATCACATCTTTTTCTTAAAATGTAAAATATTATTTTATATTAATAAGTTTAAAAATATTAATATTAAATTTTAATGAAAGATTACATGGTTAGTATTATGATTAACATATAATCTGTACTCTTGACAGGAAACTGAATTACAATAAAATATTATATTTCATTGCATCTTTGCCTCTTAATTGCTTATGATGCATTCATCATAAACATCTTCTGAAGGAGACTGAAGAGATGGAAACTCAAAATAGGCTAAGAAAAACTAATATAAAAAACCCAATAAAAATATTAAAGTATTTTTAACTATTATGTTAATTTTGCCAACATGAATAAGATCATTTTAAAATATGTTTATCATAATGATTTTAAAACAATTTAACATTTTATTGACACTGACAACCCTTCCAGCTCATTCATATTCATACTTATCGTTATCAATATTAGAAAATACTTACTAGAATGCACAGGTCACAAAGCAATACAAAATTTTTTAAAAAAATATATAAATGAGGAACATATTCAATCCTTGTTGGTTTTTTCTATTTTCTTTCCTAGTCCCAGGTGTCCATTGGAAGGACTGATGTTGAAACTGAATCTCCAATACTTTGGCCACCTCATGCAAAGAGTTGACTCATTGGAAAAGACCCTGATGCTGGGAGGGATTGGGGGCAGGAGGAGAAGAGGACGACAGAGGATAAGATGGCTGGATGGCATCACTGACTTGATGGACATGGGTTTGGGTAGACTCCGGGAGTTGGTGATGGACAGGGAGGCCTGGCATGCTGCGTTCATGGGGTCGCAAAGAGTCGGACACGACTGAGCAACTGAACTGAACTGAACTTTTTACTTTGCCCCTTCTACCTGGAATGCCCTAACCTTCCTATTATAGGCTACATTTTGTCCCCCAAAATCCATGTTGAAGTCTTTACTGCAGTAACTCAGAATGTAACTATAGGAAACTAAAAAGCCTCTTGATGAAAGTGAAAGAGGAGAGTGAAAAAGTTGGCTTAAAGCTCAACATTCAGAAAACGAAGATCATGGCATCTGGTCCCATCACTTCATGGGAAATAGATGGGGAAACAGTAGAAACAGTGTCAGACTTTATTTTTGGGGGCTCCAAAATCACTGCAGATGGTGACTGTAGCCATGAAATTAAAAGACTCTTACTCCTTGGAAGAAAAGTTATGACCAACCTAGATAGCATATTCAAAAGCAGAGACATTACTTTGCCAACAAAGGTTCGTCTAGTCAAGGCTATGGTTTTTCCAGTGGTCATATATGGATGTGAGAGTTGGACTGTGAAGAGAGTTGGACTGTGAAGTAAGCTGAGCACTGAAGAATTGATGCTTTTGAACTGTGGTGTTGAGAAGACTCTTGAGAGTCCCTTGGACTGCAAGGAGATCCAAGCAGTCCATCCTAAAGGAGACCAGTCCTGGGTGTTCATTGGAAGGACTGATGCTGAAGCTGAAACTCCAGTACTTTGGCCACCTCATGCGAAGAGTTGACTCATTGGAAAAGACCCTGATCCTGGGACGGATTGAGGGCAGGAGGAGAAGGGGACAACAGAGGATGAGATGGCTGGATGGCATCACCAACTTGATGCACACGAGTTTGGGTGAACTCTGAGAGTTGGTTATGGACAGGGAGGCCTGGCGTGCTGCGATTCATGGGTGTCGCAAAGAGTCGGACACGACTGAGAGACTGAACTGAACCGAACTGAAGATTTGTAAAGAGGTAATTTAGTCAAAATAAGGCCAATAAGGTGGTGACCTAATCAAGTATGAATGTTACCCTTACAATAAAAAAAAAAAAAAAAGGAAGAAACACCAGGAATGTGCTCACATGGAGGAAAGACCATGTGATAACACAATAAGAGGGCAGTCATCTGGAAGCCAAGGACAGAGGCCTCAGAAGAAACCAAACTAGTCTTTGACACCTTAATCTTGTACTTTTAGTCTCCAGAACAGTGAGAAAATAAATTCATTGTTTCAGCTACTCAGTATATACTATTTTACTATGAATGCCCTAGCAAAATAATATACTTGCTTCCCCCCATCTCAATATTTCCAAGTTCTATCAATCCGGCACAAGCCTGTAAAAGGCTACCTATTCCACAATATCTTCTTTCTTTCTTTTCTCCCCTATTCAATGGCTGTAATCACTACATATTTTTAATTCACAGGATACCTTGTCACTTTAATTTCTACAAATAAACATATGCCTTTGAAAAATGTCCCTCTATGAATCCTTCAAAGTGCTGAAAATATTTTCTTGATCCATCAAATCATGTTGAATGAACAAAAAATGGAGAGACATATGATGATAGCATTAACAGATGGCAGTATCAAAGGAAGACTTTCTTGAGATACAAGACATGATAGAGAGAAAGGTACAGAATGATTTATTTCAAGATGGATAAAAACATAGTTGTTGTTCCATTTAATGGCTGTGATTTTAGTGGATTTACTTCCACCTTGTAGGGTGAAGGTAAGGCTAGGAATCTGAAGGTTGTTTTGAAGAAACACTCCAGAGAATGTTTAAGAAACCTGCATACACACTGAGGAAACCAGAATTGATAGAGACACGTATACCCCAATGTTCATTGCAGCACTGTTTATAATAGCCAGGACATGGAAGGAACCTAGATGTCCATCAGCAGATGAATGGATAAGAAAGCTGTGGTACATATACACAATGGAGTATTACTCAGCCATTAAAAAGAATACACTAGAATCAGTTCTAATGAGGTGGATGAAACTGGAGCCTATTATACAGAGTGAAGTAAGCCAGAAAGAAAAACACCAATACAGTATAGTAACATATATATATGGAATTTAGAAAGATGGTAACGATAACCCTGTATGCGAGACAGCAAAAGAGACACAGATGTGTAGAACAGTCTTTTGGACTTTGTGGGAGAGGGAGAGGGTGGGATAATTTGGGAGAATGGCATTGAAATATGTATAATATCATATATGAAATGAATCGCCAGTCCAGGTTCGATGCATGACACAGGATGCTTGGGGCTGGTGCACTGGGATGACCCAGAGGGATGGTATGGGGAGGGAGGTGGGAGGGGGGTTCAGGATGGGGAACACGTGTATACCCGTGGCGGATTCATGTTGATGTATGGCAAAACCAATACAATATTGTAAAGTAATTAGCCTCCAATTAAAACAAATAAATTTATTAAAAAAAAAGAGAATGTACAGCAGACAATTGAAAGGATTATTGAGCAGTAATGAAGATAATTTTTTTGGTAGTAATGTTAAAAAGTACATGATGCTGAGAGAAATGGTCAAGTAACATTATTCAATGAACTTCTGTAAACTAATCTATAAAAGTAGCAATTGTTTTATGGAAAGTATTAGCATGTCACTTCTGGGTGGTAAAAATAGAACTCTATATAGTTGATTTAAGGGGTTATGGGAAACTAGACACTCAGAACGTGGAATCCTGGCTTTAAACAAAGCCAGACCCAGGTATGATACTTTGCTGCAGTTATGGGCTTGCGTAGCTTAAAGGGCCCTGGGTACTTACTGACTGGAGGAAGGAAAAAGCTATACAGTTCATGGGAGGGATGGAGGGTGAAAACTTATTTCTGAATAAGAAATTCCGAATAAAGAATCCTCTCCATTGTAGATTATATACAAGGATTAATCTTAACCTGGAATTTCACTTTATCCCAGTAGCATATGGTTATAAGGAATAAATCATTTAAGTAATGAGAGAACCTGGAAGTGAGAAAGAATGATATTTAAATATTAGCACTGAGCCTTAATTCTATAATTATTTCTTGCCTATTCTGGCAGGGTAGGAGTGATTGGCTTTAGAGAAATAAATAAGCAAAAGACAAATGAGGCCTGCAGAACTCCACCTACAACAAAGATTTAAAGAGTCCCACTTTAACAGACAAGGTCAGTATAAGTATTTTGACAAGCCACTGACACATGATGTGAAGGGTGTCAGAGGTTATATGTCATGGAATACTGTAAAGTTTGCACTTTAAGAAATTAAAATTCCTATTTTAAAACTACTGCTTTCATTTTCTTACATTTCCACATGCTTGTTTCAGTGGGAGAAAGAGGTAGAGTTGGAATAGTGGTTCTCAAAATATGATTTAAAAAATCCTTGTGGCCCCCCAGCACTCTTAGGGCCTCAGGGTTTTCCTTTTCTAAATTTTTATGTTTGAGGCAGAATTTTATTTATTACTCTACAAATATACAACACTTTACAACATACTGAATGCATAAGCAGGTATTAGCATTCAACTATCTTCTATGAACTTGGCTTCAAAGAAGTTTCAGTTCAGTTCAGTTGCTCAGTCGTGTCCAACTCTTTGCGACCCCATGAATCGCAGCACGCCAGGCCTCCCTGTCCATCACCAACTCCCGGAGTCTACCCAAACCCATGTCCATCGAGTCAGTGATGCCATCCAGCCATCTCATCCTCTGTTGTCCCTTCTCCTCCTGCCCCCAATCGCTCCCAGCATCAGAGTCTTTTCCAATGCGTCAACTCTTCACATGAGGTGGCCAAAGTATTGGAGTTTCAGCTTCAACATCAGGCCTTCCAATGAACATCCAGGACTGATCTCCTTTAGGATGGACTGGTTGGATCTCCTTGCAATCCAGGTATATGGTCATTCTTAAACATTTTTTTCACCTAAATATGTCATTTAACTTAACATATAATGAGCTTATTATTGTGATTTTAAAATAATTCACAAACATGCTTTTAAATTACAGGTTATAATTTCTAATATGGTAAATATCAAAGGTACAACATACACAAGCAAAACGTCCTTCCAGTCATTAAATAATTTTCAAAGTGTAAAGGTGTCCAAGACCAAAAAAGTTTGAGAACTGCCAATCTACTCCTCCATGAATCACATGTAGTCTAGTTTATCTATGAGAAAATACTAACCTTGGTTTATCTAGGGGAGCATGTCATCTACCATGAGCATCCAGGGGTAAATGACACTTCTTTTCTATGCTGGTGGGCTCTAATGAGGAAACTGCCAAAAGCTTGCTCCTACCAACCCCATGAAGAAAACAATTCATTTTAGTTCCTATCTTTGTTGTTATCTGTGCACGCTTGTCTTCCAAGAAGGAAATAAATTCTTCCAGGGAAAGATAAAATGACTTTCTTTAGTCATCATACCTCTCTCATCTTTTCCCACTGAGAACAGTGCTTGGTGTAGAACAAACCACTAAGAATTATTTGTTGATTAAAATTAAGTCAACACCACACAGGGAAAGTATCTATAGAAGCTATTTAGAGAATATAAACCTGGTAGCTGGAGAGAAAGAACTGAACCTCAAAAAGTTCTGTAAATAAAAATAGGGTTAGAGGGGATATCTATATCTGTATCTTTATCTATCCACCCATCCTGATAGTGAAAAAGACATATGTAATGGGTAAACTGACCACTGGAAATATTTAAAGTGTTGAGACACAGAAATTTTGTTAACCCACATCTTTCTGCTTTTATCAATGAAAAGCATTACACAATCCATTTGAACATATAGAAACCACCAAAACAACATTCATTCAATGCAGCATCAGGTTAATTTTTTTTTTAAGTAGTGAGATAAACATTAGCAAATCTGTTACCTTTTAATATTTTATTAGTAGACTTTTTTAAACCAAATACCATGTCCATGGACATGAACTTGGGCAAACTCCAGAGATAGTGGGGGAACAGGGAGTCCTAGCATGCTACAGTCCACAAAATCACAAAGAGTAGGACACAGCTTAGTGACTGAACAACAACGTGTCCATTTATGTCACAGGAGAAAAACAGACTAAATAACACTGTCAAAAAGCCTAATATGTTTTACTATATATATATATATATGTTGGAGAAGGCAATGGCACCCCACTCCAGTACTCTTGCCTGGAAAATCCCATGGATGGAGGAGCCTGGTAGGCTGCAGTCCATGGGGTCGCTAGGAGTCGGACACGACTGAGCGACTTCACTTTCACTTTCCACTTTCATGCATTGGAGAAGGAAATGGCAACACACTCCAGTGTTCTTGCCTGGAGAATCCCAGGGATGGGGGAGCCTGGTGGGCTGCCGTCTATGGGGTCACACAGAGTCGGACACGACTGAAGTGACTTAGCATAGCATAGCATATATATATGTATATGTGTACATATATATATATATATATATACACACACACACACAAACAGACATTACCCCCAGGAAAACATAGCAGTTATCTTGACCCCTACTTCATAATTAATGAATCATTCATTGTTAATCCTCAGACATAAAAGTCCGGTCCCACTGCCTTTTTTAAAACTTCCAAATGTTTTCTCAAAAGAACTTAGAAAGCCTTTAATAAGTCAAAACAATGAGACTATAGACATGAAAGCACACTATTAGCAGCTTTTCAAAAAATGTCTTAGAGGAAAGCAGACTATGAATACCTCAAGTTGCAATTCCCTGTTGTGTTTAGGGAGTATATGCTATTGCAAAATTAATCTGCAGCCTTCTTATGAGAAACAAAATGATCAGGAAAGAATCCCCAAAGGAGTAATTATCTTCTATTATCTCTGAGTCAAATTGAGCCTTTGACAAAAGTCTTAGAAGGATATTTTCTCTATTATCTACCTCTTTTTATTCTAATACCAGAATCAAAATTGGGTCACAATTTATTAGGGAATTGTGCTTAATTAAAAGTCTACAAGTTGTTTTTATCTATATTTAAGTATTCTTTCCCAGATATGCGTGAGCCATCTTGTAGCCTTTGACACCAGTTTCCTCTTTGCCTATAATAATCACCATCTGTGTGACCATATACTTCTCAAATATCAAAGTAAACAACAGTATCATCCAGAAAAGCTGCGTGTGTATATCAATTCTTAAAATAAGAATCAAAGCAACATCCTTATTTTCCTACAGATTTAGTGGCAACAATAGTTCATATATTTAAAACACTGTTAAACTAAAAATATGCTTTTTATCACATTTGGTTCACAATTCATAAGTAATTAAATGATTTCAAATTTTGCAATGAAGCAATATCTAAAGAGGCAAACTGCTTCTCATCTAGTATCAGTCTATGAATTGAAAACAGAAACTTGTTTTTCTTTCACTGCCAGAGATTTTATCAGGAGAGGAAGTTTAATGCACAATATTGTGACATTAAATTGTATTCTATGTTCACTGCCTTAAACATTTAAGAAATGTTAATTATTTATGTTTCATTTTATTTTTCTCTGTCTCTATTCCATGAAGGTAGTCAGAAAACAGAATCTTATGAAGACAACTTTTTATAAGAGCTTTAACTCACTATCTGCATAAAAAGCTTCCATCTTTCCAAAAACCTTCAAAGACTAACTCACTGGTACTCTCTGTGGTCCCTGAAGATCTTGTATGGTTCTGCAGATTTTAGCAATTTTTCTTATTACTACTTACATGGCAGGTGATATCGTGTTAACACCTACTAGAATGTGTGCTTGTATATTGTTATGCTCTAAAATTTTCTCAGTTCACTGGTAGCTCTGATGGTAAAGAATCTGCTAGAGATTCTTAAATGCAGATTCTCTTCAATGCAGGAGAGCCGGGTTCGATTCCTGGGTCGGGAAGATCCCCTGGAGAAGGAAATGGCAATCATTTCCAGTATTCCTGCCTGGAAAATTCCACAAACAGAGGAGCCTGGCAGGCCACAGTCCACGGGGTCACAAAGAGTTAGACACAACTGACCTACTAACATACACACAGGGTATCAATAGGATAGAACCCACACAAGGGTTTTTTTTTGACATCCTCAATGACTTTTAGGAGTCAAGGGAAAAAAGTTTGAGAATTGCATCATTAGTTAATCTAAAAGGGAAGGGATGAAACTGAAGTGCCTTTTTTGGGTTAAGGTGGGTGTCATGTTGAGAGAGCGGAGAAGGCAATGGCACCCCACTGCAGTACTCTTGCCTGGAAAATCCCATGGATGGAGGAGCCTGGTGGGCTGCAGTACATGGGGTCGCTAAGTGTCAGACACGACTGAGCGACTTCACTTTCACTTTTCACTTTCATGCATTGGAGAAGGAGATGGCAACCCACTCCAGTGTTCTTGCCTGGAGAATCCCAGAGATGGGAGAGCCTGGTGAGCTGCCATCTATGGGGTCGGACACGACTGAAGTGACTTAGCAGCAGCAGCATGTTTAGAGGAAGTGCATTTCCCACACTTGGAAAGTAGCAGAGATTCAGTCAGTTCAGTTCAGTCGCTCAGTCGTGTCCAACTCTTTGCAACCCCATGAATCGCAGCACACTAGGCCTCCCTGTCATCACCAACTCCTGGAGTTCACCCAAACTCATGTGCATCGAGTCGGTGATGCCATCCAGCCATCTCATCCTGTCGTCCCCTTCTCCCCCTGCCCCCAATCCCTCCCAGCATCAGGGTCTTTTCCAATGAGTCAACTCTTCGCATGAGGTGGCCAAAGTATTGGAGTTTCAGTTTGACCCAATTCCCTTGCAAGGTCTCTGGGTGGTGACAGGATCTCAGAAGGCTCAACACTAAGCCCTAAGCATGCTACTTCTGCCAAGTTTTAGGCCTTGGGAAGAATGTAGTGTAAATGCCTGCCTTCATGGAAGTAGATGACCACCAGAAACTAGAGTATTAGGGACAACTGTGATGTACTAAAGTATAACAGATTTTCTCTTTTTTCCAGGCAGCTTGTGCAGTTATTTGTTTGTCCAGTGACCCCGTATGTCTTTGGAAAAATTTTTCTTGTCTATTCTTGACATGAGGAAGATTCCATGTACTTGGTCCTCATTATAGAAGTCAGATCTCCCTTATTCTCCTACACTGGTTTAAACAGGAGGTAGGCCCAAGACCAAGGTCTGACAACCACATGTTCTCTCCCGAGACTCTTTAAATGTTGAACTGGTGACACAGAGATGGAATGAATGCTTGAGACTATTCATTATTGTGAGCCTGGTGGCAGCAGCAATAAGAATGTCCTGCCTCTTTCCTTCTAGGATTCCTTGAATTCCTGGCCATCTTGAGTCTGTTTCCTTAGACCTCTTCCAATACATTTCTCTGTGCCTAAGTTAGCCAGAGATCTCCCCTAACATGACATTCCTAAGGAGATAAAAGACTGTCCCCATTAGAATAAACACAATTCCCAAATCACTGTGACTAAGAATCCCTCATGTGAGTAGAGATGAGGACATAGAGCTAGACTAAACAATTTTTTAAATATTTTTTAAAATATCAGGAAACATCCACCAGTTTTTAGTAATTTGGTATTTACTGTCAACAATCAGCTGCCTATATAAAGTTATTGCTTCTGGCTTAAGTTTGATCTATTCAACAATCTCTTTCTGTTGTGAATGCACAGATGATGAAATCCAGAATCAGAGACATATAAGAAGCTGCCTGAAAAAGTAATTTTTTAACAAAAAAGTGTGTCATTTAAAATTTGGCAGCCTTTTTATTTGCTGCTGACTAGAATAAGCAGAAAATCACTGCCGATGGTGATTACAGCCATGAAATTACAAGACGCTTACTCCTTGGAAGAAAAGTTATGACCAACCTAGATAGCATATTCAAAAGCACAGACATTACTTTGCCAACAAAGATGCGTCTAGTCAAGGCTATGGTTTTTCCAGTAGTCATGTATGGATGTGAGAGTTGGACTGTGATTAAAACTGAACACCGAAAATTGATGCTTTTGAACTGTGGTGTTCAAGAAGACTCTTGAGAGTCCCTTGGACTGCAAGGAGATCCAACCAGTCCATCCTAAAGGAGACCAGTCTTGGGTGTTGATTGGAAGGACTGATGCTGAAGCTGAAACTCCAATACTTTGGCCACCTCATGTGAAGAGTTGACTGACTGGAAAAGACTCTGATGCTGGGAGGGATTGGGGGCAGGAGGAGAAGGGGACGACAGAGGATGAGATGGCTGGATGGCATCACCGATTCAATGGACATGAGTTTGGGTAAAAACTCCAGGAGATGGTGATGAACAGGGAGGCCTGGCCTGCTGTGATTCATGGGCTCGCATAAAGTCGGACATGACGGAGCGACTGAACTGAACTGAACTGAACTATTATATAAATGCAATAACAAGGGAAAGAACTTTTTTGTTTACCTATTGACAGCACATCTGTTGCCAGTATTCTTTGATATACTTAGTGGATTTTAGATAGCACATGGGTAAGTGTGAAGTAGGAGCATTATACAGTGAGCAAGAGAACAAGCCTTGGAGTCAGACTGCTCCTGAAATTTGGTGCCACCAAATATCAGCTACATGTACTACTCAGGGCAGTTTTCTTAATTCTTCTTATTTCTTCGACCCTCAGTTTACATATTTATAATATAGGGATATAATAGTACCTACATCATAGGGTTATTGTGAAGATTAAAAGAAAATACGCACAGCTGAATAAATTATAGCTATTTCTATCAGGGGTTAAGGAAGATGTTTAAAGAACCTTTTAAAGTTCCTTAAACATTCCCTTTGCAGTTCATCAGTTATTAGGGCCTTTTGATATTTTGGGATGGGCGTGACTGAGGTTCACTGATAGAGGAAGGGGACCAATATCTTCAAATATGAACTTACAGAAAGTAAAGAAAGAGCCTATCAGGTGGCACAGATGGAGGAATCATCAATTTAGTCAAAGAGAAAATTCAACAGTCATTAAATTGTAAAAGAGATTTTTTTCCTCCTATCCCAAGTTTGAATTATATTAGCTGAAAAGGATCTGACTGAATGCTTAACAGAACTAAGAAAATTGTTCAACAAGGAAGCTGACTGAGCAGGAAATGGTTTGAATTGAGGTTGGTAAAATTTTCTTGAAATTTAGTAAGGACTAAATACACATTTTGATGGTAAGGTTGAGCCATTCTGTTCAAAACAAATTTTCTGCTGTTTTCATGTAGAGAATGAATTTGAATGATTCATGAAGAAGCAATTTAAAAAGAACAAAAGGGAGGGGAAAAAAGAAATGTCTTTGCTAAGCTAGATAAGTAGTAAATTTTGAAAGTAAAAGCAGGAAAAGAAAATGGCCTCTAAAATAAAATAAATGTGTAGATTTCAGAATGCTGGAGTTACATAATTCTCAAATTCAGTGACTTCTTAAACTAAAACAAAGGTAGTATAAGCTTTATATTATGTAAGTTTTATATTAAATAATAAAAATAACTTTAGTGATCTAAAAGTTAGCATATGGTAATATCATGTTCACAATGTTTTATCTTTGATAGTGTCCTAGTAATTTTCTCTTTCAAAAACAGAAATGAAGAGTTAAAATGCCACTACTGCTAAGTCACTTCAGTCGTGTCTGACTCTATGAGACCCCATAGATGGCAGCCCACCAGGCTCCCCCATCCCTGGGATTCTCCAGGCAAGAACACTGGAGTGGGTTGCCATTTCCTTCTCCAATGCATGAAAGTGGAAAGTGAAAGTGAAGTAGCTCAGTCGTGTCCGACTCTTAGCGGCCCCATGGACTGCAGCCTACTAGGCTCCTCCATCCATGGGATTTTCCAGGCAAGAGTACTGGAGTGGGGTGCCATTGCCTTCTCCAAAATGCCACTAGAAAGTCTTATATATTTTTAATGTCTGTGTACTTCAACAGAATTTGATAAAATTGTTAGGTAGTTAGAATAGGAAACAGGAGTCCAAAATGGCAGTGGCTAAAAGGCAAGGAAGGGAAAAGCCCGGGAAAATAGAACAAAGGAAGGTCCAAGGAAGGTCCAAGGACTGGAGTGAGGACTTCAGATAGAACAAACAGCACTCCTGGCTAGCCCAGTTTACATAGGGCAGGCCCAGGAGGAGGAGAAAACATATAAAAAGAGGAGCCAAAGGGCTCTCTCTCTCCCTCTCTCCTGCACACTGGCGCCCTCCTCCACTCTCTTCTCTTCACGTCTTTGGGTTGGCATGCCCTCATGCTTCGAGGGTGGATTCTCCTGCTATCTTAAAAATAAAATAGAGCTGTAACACTGATTTGTCTAAGAGCTATAACACATTTTGTCCAAGACCCGAGAGTTGTGACACACCGAGGGCTTTAATGTCCGTTGCTCCAAATCTTTGTTGTGACGAGACAGAACTGAGGAGCATACACTTGCCTGACAAAATGAAGATGATATACTGAGATGTTTTTGGCATTTTTCAATTTATTTCCAATAATGCATTAATGCAGTAATAAATTAAGCATTCTATAGGCCATCTTTGGAAAGTTCTGCTTCCAAAGGAGATGACATAGTCTAAACAATGGAGAAGGAAATGGCAACCCACTCCAGTGTTCTTGCCTGGAGAATCCCAGGGACAGGGGAGCCTGGTGAGCTGTCGTCTATAGGGTTGCACAGAGTCGGACATGTCTGAAGCGACTTAGCAGCCGCAGCAGTCTAAACAAAATATCTTTCAGCCAGAACAACCAAAAATATACATGTAAGCAAACAAACCAAAAAAATCATGTATTTATTAAAAGCACCAAAGAGCAATAAGCACAAAAAGTGGAAGTGTCACTCAATCAGTCATATCTGACTCTTTGCAACCCTGTGGACTGTAGCCTGCCAGGCTCCTCTGTTCATGGGCACAAAGAAACCCAAAGAAACTAAATCTTCAATTCAGTTCAGTTGCTCAGTCGTGTCTGACTCTTTTGACCCCATGAATCACAGCATGCCAGGCCTCCCTGTCCATCACCAACTCCCAGAGTTCACTCAGACTCACGTCCATCGAGTCAGTGATGCCATCCAGCCATCTCATCATCTGTCTTCCCCTTCTCCTGCCCCCAATCCCTCCCAGTATCAGAGACTTTTCCAATGAGTCAACTATTCGCATGAGGTGGCCAAAGTACTGGAATTTCAGCTTTAGCATCATTCCCTCCACAGAAATCCCAGGGCTGATCTTCAGAATGGACTGGTTGGATCTCCTTGCAGTCCAAGGGACTCTCAAGAGTCTTCTCCAACACCACAGTTCAAAAGCATCAGTTCTTTGGCGCTCAGCTTTCTTCACAGGCCAACTCTCACATCCATACATGACCAGTGGAAAAACCATAGCCTTGACTAGACGGACCTTTGTTGGCAAAGTAATGTCTCTGCTTTTCAGTATGCTATCTAGGTTGGTCATAACTTTCCTTCCAAGGAGTAAGCATCTTTTAATTTCATGGCTGCAGTCACCATCTGCAGTGATTTTGGAGCCCCCCAAAATAAAGTCTGACACTGTGTCCACTGTTTCCCCATCTATTTCCCATGAAGTGATGGGACCAGATGCCATGATCTTTGTTTTCTGAATGTTGAGTTTTAAGCCAACTTTTTCACTCTCCACTTTCACCTTCATCAAGAGGCTTTTTAGTTCCTCTTCACTTTCTGCCATAAGGGTGGTGTCATCTGCATATCTGAGGTTACTGATATTTCTCCCGGCAATCTTGATTCCAGCTTGTGTTTCTTCCAGTCCAGCATTTCTCATGATGTACTCTGCATATAAGTTAAATAAACAGGGTGACAATATACAGCCTTGACGTCCTCCTTTTCCTATTTGGAACCAGTCTGTTGTTCCATGTCCAGTTCTAACCGTTGATTCCTGACCTGCATACAAATTTTTCAAGAGGCAGGTCAGGTGGTCTGGTATTCCCATCTCTTTCAGAATTTTCCATAGTTTATTGTGAAGTGATAGGTAAGTCCTATTGGGGCTAGTAAAGATCTGTGATTACTGTGTCACTGTGTCCAAGTGAGTAGAGGATTGCACCTGCTGAGGCAGAGGAAATCTGCTTGATTAAAGAGAATCCAGAGGAACTTTTAACAGCCACATGGCCACTGTAAAGGATTTGCCTGAGTAAGAGTCCTAGCTGAAGAGCTAGAGCTCTTCACACTTATTTTAATTCTCTTGGATGGGACTCTTGCAGAGTTTGAAGTAATTCGGGTACAACAGAGCATAAGGTCTTGGTGAAGAAGAGACAGACCTCAGTTTTGTCCAATTCTTCTGTTTACTACTGGAGAAAGGGTTCTCCAACAGACACAGGATACATAGCTTTTAATGGCTTTTGAAACAGGAGGTAAAATTAAATTAACTATAGCAGTAATACAGCTCCAGCTCAGTTTAACTACCGACTGATTGCATCAAACTGCACATGAAATAGGATAGACCAAATGCCAGGTCACAAAAAAGTCTCAATACAGTTTTTAAAAAATTCAAATCATTCAAACATCTTCTCTAATCACATGAAATGAAAAACCAATAATAGAAGGAAATCTGGAAAATTCAAACATAAAAAAATCAAGTAGATCAGTCAACTAATGTATCAAAGAAGTAATCATAAGGAATTAGAAAACACAGCATGGCAAAACTTATGAGATGCAGCAAAAGCAGTGGTCGGAGGGAAACTTACAGCAGTAATGCCTATTTTAGAAAAGAAAGATCTCAAATCAATAACTCTGCGTTATGGAAGTAGAAAAATAAAGGAGAAAATCAAAGTCAAAGAAAACAGGAAGAAGGAAGTAGTAAAAATTAAAGTGGAGATAAAAACAGTTTTGTCTCGCTAAAAGTGGCCCAGCAGCAACGCATCAGAGGCACTTTTCCCATGACTAAGTCTGAAGTATATGCCTAGCCTTCAGATTTTGCTCTACAATACTAAATACAATATAATGTAATATCTATTTTGCATAATATCTATATGTAATTATATGTCATAAAACATGATACTAAGAATAACATAATACTGAAAAGGAAACAAGATTCCTCAAATACCATTGATTCTCAAAATTAGAAGAACAACAGTTTAGGTTAGCAGTTTTTATTGCCAAAAGCAAAAGTCTTTGAGGTTATCTGAGCCAATAATGGAGGACAAAGGGGTCGACTTCAAATTGATCACCAAACTGTGAATACATCATGTTTAAAAAAGTTGGAATTTTTCTGAATGGGCAACAAAAAGTAACACTTTTCCCTTTTAAGTTAAAAAAGAAAGAAAGAAAAGAAAAAGTAAGTATAAAGGCCATTCCACTGGAACTCATATGAACATTTTCATTTATAACAATGAATCCAATCAGAAAATGTGGGATTGGATATGCAGCTCAATACACTGGTTACTTGTCTTCCTAAATTAGACTGTGCACCCTGTCCCAGATGGTTCGTCAGGGAGCCTGCCTGTACATTCACACAAGGCATCTTGCCTTCTGACTTCCTTTGAAACAAAGAGAAGCTGTAAAACTAACAACCCACCCCATCACTTAAAGAACACCCTGTAAACAAGCTAACAACTAAGACTTTTTTGATATCAACTCATTTTCCATGAATCAGAGAGATGAATCAAAAAGGATGCCAGGCTTATGTGTGCTATGAAATAGGTAATAAACTTCACAAGACACTGATTTTATACTTTTAAACAATATAAATTGCTTATGAAGAAAATAAGATATTATGCACACCTGGCTTAAACTTTTAACAGCATGAAAAAATAATATGAAAAAATTCTCCTTTGTATCACAGTGCTTCAGTGCATTCCCTTGGGAAAACCACTGTGTTATATATTCTTTCAGAAATATTTGATAGTTATTTAAGAATATGTGTGTATGTGTGTGCATTCCAAGTTGCTTCAGTCTGACTCGTTGCGACCCTATGGACTATAGCCCACCAGGCTCCTCTGTCCAGAGGTTACTGTACTTATAATTCTTCATTTTGAATTTTTCATTTTATGAGAAACATTGGGGATGTTTTCATACCATCACATGTAAATCTCTTACTCTTCTTAATAGCTGCAAAGTATTCCAGTGGATGAATGTATTATACATTTAGTGTCCTACTGATGATTGTTTTAATTATTAATAGTCTCATTATTACAATAAAAGCTGCAATAAAAGCTTTTGCCTACAGAATCTTTGTGTACAGTGGATAAATATTACTCTTCCCAGCATCTTTAGTATTATTTTGTACCATTAAATATTTCATCTTTTGCCAGTTCACTGCTCAAAAATAGCTCATAGATAATTTTATTTGCTTTTCTTTATGAGTGATGGTGAATAGCTTTTCATATGGTTAGAGTATTTTTTGTTAACTCTACATTCATCCCCTCTATTTTCCTGTTAGCTTTTTGAAAGTCCATGTTTGAAATATTTAAATAGGCCTCATATTGCAGCTTTGAAGCTTACCATAACATACAAGATACAATACAACTTGTGATATATTCAGGCTCTCAAAAAAAGGAATTAAAGAAGTGTTTAGTAGCTCAGATTTTTTTTCCAAGTCATTAATAAAATTAATATGGTTAACAATTTAGGTAAGACCAAATGAATTTCTTCCTGCATCATTTATAGATATCAGAGGGGTCTTGAGATACACCAATGAAAAAATATTGCCAAATTTAAATGGGTTGTCAAAGACATTTGCCATAAATAAATGTCACGTTTTCTATTCAATGTAGCATGGTATCATGATTCGTGTCTGTTTTGTCAGCACCAATCCATGTGGCTTGAGTTTGAGCAGATGCTACAAATTGCCAATTGCAGAAATGCATGGTTTGTAAGTTTTCCATCCAAAATCAAGAAAATTTTCTTCTGCATAGTAATTACTAAAGATGTTCATGACTGATTATGACCCTTTAGGGAGCCTATAAAACAAGACTTGGAATATCATTGTAAGATCCTGAAGGGATAAATAGATAGCCACTAATAGAAGAATATTATTATAAGACAGTCTTTGTTTACAAGAGAAAATTAGATTCATTAGTTAGCTCAGTGCATTTTCAAACAATCTAAAGCATGTGGACAGAGCAGATATTTTATGTATTTTCCTTATTTAGAGTTCTCAAAATATTGGGTAAGCTTATGTTTCCAAGCAGTTATATTTTTATAGTCCCTTTTTCATCAGTGATGTTCTTAAACCATGTTCTATAATCCATAACAACTCGGTTACTGTCTTGATAATAAGGGCTTATTTGGGGGAGAATAATCTATAGATTACTCAGTAAATCACACTATAAATATGAACACTGCCCAAATTCTAGTTTGTGTCTTTCTGGGTTTGATTTCTTAACTGTTTCTTCAATAAAGGCTACAATAGTTATTCATAAATGCAATAAATAAACTTTTGCTTACAAAAAGTTATTAAATATAAAAAGAACTAATAAGGAACCTTTTTAAAATGGCACAAAAGAAAATTTTCTGAAATTATGAGTAACTGATTACCTTCATAGAATCAGAGTTACATTAAAAATATTCTTACTTACTTAAGGAATATTCATGATTTGATTACTATATATTAATAACAACCACTGTTTTATATGCTGTGATACGGCAGTAAATGAAATGGACAAATACCCCTAACTCATGCAATTTCCATTCAGTAAAGCAAAGAGAAGAATAAAGGAAATCTGAATAGAAAGAAATATTCAGTAGGGTGACTGTGAAAAAGAATAATAGTTTCCTTCAACATCTTGTTCTAGAGATTTGTAAGATAAGAATTGATCTTCAGAAATAGAAAGCAATTCAAGATTTTGAAACATCTAAAAAATCAGGCCACATTATATTAATTATGCTATAGTTGGCAAAATCAGGCTACTATTTTGAGTCTGACTTCTTTCCCAAGTTTATTACATCTTTGCATTGTCACGGCATAAAGACTTATATGATTCTTTGTAAACTGACATTAAAATTTAAAACTGGATTTCATAAAATGTCCCTTAATTGAATAGTTTCTCTGACACTCAACATGGGGAACTGGAACTCCTGTTCCTGGTTTCTTATGTATCCTTCCCTAGGCTTCTGTGTGTGTGTGTATATATATATATATATATATATATATATACACACACACTCAAATAAATCAATTATCTTTCTCTTTTTTATACAAAAAAGAAAATACACATAAGATACTTACTGTTCTGTGAATTTTTAAGTTTCTTTAAAACTTTGTGGACATCTTTCTGTATCAGTATAGAGTTCCTTCCTATTTATAACTGCACAAGATTTCTTTATATGGCTGCACCATATTTTTGTCTGTTTATCTGTCACTGCTGATATCTGACTATTGACATCACTCTAAGTAACGACGCTGGGGTATTTTAGTGGTATTTTTTTGTAATTATCTAAAATATTCTATTTTTACCTCCATCATCTTTTAATCTAGTTGGAATAAAACATGACTATAAATTTTAAACCTACTAATGTTACTTTAGAAAATATGTTTGGATTTGTTGCTTGCATTTTATTTTTTTAAAGTAACTATATTTCACTTTTCTTTAAGTAGAGTATGGAAAAGAATGGGATTCAATCCACTTGCAGAATAAATGGGAAAAAAATCAATTGGCAGAAGAGAAAACAGTACAATGCTAAAATAGGCCAGATCAAATGTTAGGGGCTGAACAGAAAAAGATCTCTAATCTCTATGATATAAAGAAAGCAAATATAATGGGGGGGGGCTGGTCTACCATATAAATCCCCTCTTGAAAGATATATATTCACACACCACTGAAGTAAAATTTTTATGATAATAAACTGTCTTGAGGCAAAAAGAACACAAGAACACAGAAGTCCACGGGTAAAAGACAGATGACAAGGTATGAAAGAGGAGCGTCTGGTGGAAATAAATATGTATTTATTGCATGCCTGTCTGTTCCTCCATTCGCCACCCCTCATTAGGAGCCAGGTTCCCTTTGGGGAAGCGACATTGACACTCTTTTGTCACTTGCACCACATTTGCCTAATGGTGTGTGGCGCCGTGCAGTTGGAGGTAAGACTGAATTCACCCTTGACTCTAGGAAAATTTCACTTACTGAAGAAAAATGGTCTTGGTTACCGAAGCACAAGTAATCAGTAAAGAATTTGAGGCTGTGGCCAGGAAAACCATATAATGAATGTTTACCTTCATCTAAACATCGGCCATGTTACTGCCATGAAAAGTACCCGCAGTGGTTGAAGATGCCAGACAGAGGTGCACATCTCAAGAGAACCACAGCAAGCTGACCCTATGGCCCTATTTGAACCATGCCTGCTCATCACACTTCCTTTGGAACTTTTAGGTATATAACAACAACAAGAGAAAATCCCCCTTAATGTATCAGTAAATTTGGTTCATCTTTTTTATTTCTATCAGTTGGAAGTATCCTCGCTGATATAAATGAGGGGTGGGGGAGAAGAAGGGGGTGGTAGACAGAAAAGCTGAAAATTAAGCTTGGTCTATGGCTTGTATTCATTTATTTAGAATTCTCTTGAATTTCTCTGTATAATTTTCCTGGAAAAAGACATTTACACCACAAATAATTAATAACATGGATGAAAGAATATATATATATGTGTGTGTATATATATATGTGTGTGTGTGTGTGTGTGTATATATATATATACAAACTGTGATATATGTTTGCCCTACTCCTTGTCACATAAGGTCATCATCATCCAAAGCCCAGCACCTATATACCTGCTGACAAACAAAGCTGTTTGTAAACAAAGCTGATTATATATCAGGTTTCTGAGTCCATATCTATATTTACATCTATATATCTATATCTATATATGTAGTCCTCTTCCCTAGTTTTCTCTCAATGCTGGTGTTCCAATGCCTTCAGTTTTTTATCTTATTTCAAGTATATGTCTATATTATAATGAAGATACCTCTATAATATTTCTTAATTTATGCCCTGTCAGATTATGTTACCTTCCTATTAAGCCTGATGACTTTCTAGTCTCAAAGTGCAATTTGAAACTCATTTGAAACACAGTTATGAAATTTATTCTATAATTACCAACTAGTTCAGGGATACTGTAGATGGAATCAAAAAAAAAAAAAATCACCAAATAGTAACATTTATGCGCTGCTAGTCAGTGAGAATATAAAGCATGAGTCACAAAGACAGCCATGTAATAACATAGCTCAAGTACTGCTGAGCAGAGAGAAAGTTGAATATTTGAAATAAACATCTAGGACCATGCTTAAAGTTTTCTAGACTTGGGATGTAAAACCAAAAAGTGATATCGGTTTGGGATTGGCCACAGCCATTGAGGAAGACAGCCCCACAATCTCAAACTAGAAACCACTGCCAAAGGTTATTGAGATTTACTAAAGGAAATTTGCTTTCTAACTAGCTCATCCCTGAGATTTTATAAATAAATAACATCATGCATTTTACCAAGAGGTAACCAAGAAAGACTCTTTGAAAATGCAGGCAAAAAAGTATCATTTGTACTCTATGGTATTTATTACCAAGCAATTATATTCTCCATTTGTCCGCAAGTATATAGGTGCTGGGCTTTGGATGACGATGACCTTACATGGCAAGGAGTAGGGCAAACATATATCACAGTTTGCCTGATACTATTCCTGTATATACTTTCATCCACGTTATTAATTATTAATACTGTCCTTTCACTTTTAAACATTTTCTGGCTTGGAAGACAAGTTATATGGTCCCCTTACTGACAGGCACAAGTAATCATGCATAAATATAAGGATGGCTAATAAGAGGAAAGATGAGTACTCTGTTAATACATATAGCAAAAGTAATCTTCCTCCTGTCTGCAAACAGATTCTAGAACTAGGGAGTATACTGGCAACTGAAAAATTCATTTTCCAATTTTTTCTCCAGAAAAGTATTCTCTCCTGATATATGTTAAAGTACAAATTTTCTGAGTTAAAATAGTCAACTAGTTCTTGACCATGCCAATAGTACAGTTCAGTTCAGTTGCTCAGTAGTGTCTGACTCTTTGTGACCCCATGGACTGCAGCATGCTAGGCCTCCCTGTCCATCACCAACTCCCAGAGATAACTCAAACTCATGTCCATCGAGTTGGTGATGCCATCCAACCATTTCATCCTCTTTTATCCCATTCTACTCCTGCCTTCAATCTTTCTCAGCATCAGGATCTTTTGGAATGAGTCAGTTCTTCCCATCAGGTGGCCAAAGTATTGGAGTTTCAGCTTCAGCATCAGTCCTTCCAATGAATATTCAGGACTGATTTCCTTTAGGATGGACTGGCTGGATCTCCTTGCAGTCTAAAGGACTCTCAAGAGTCTTCTCCAACACCACAGTTCAAACGCATCAATTCTTCGACACTCAGCTTTCTTTATAGTCCAAATCTCACACCCATACGTGACTACTGGAAAAACCATAGCTTTGACTAGATGGACCTTTGTTGGCAAAGTAATGTCTCTGCTTTTTAATATGCTCTCTAGGTTGGTCATAGATTATCTTCCAAGGAGCAAGCTTCTTTTAATTTCATGGCTCAGTCACCATCTGCAATAATTCTGGAGCCCAAAAAAGTAAAGTCTGTCACTGTTTCCACTGTTTCTCCATCTATTCACCATGAAGTGATGGGACTTGATGCCATGATCTTAGTTTTCTGAATGCTGAGTTTTAAGCCAGCTTTTTCATTCTCCTCTTTCACTTTCATCAAGAGGCTCTTTAGTTCTTTGCTTTCTGCCATTAGGGTGATGTCATCTTCATGTCTGAAGTTATTGAAATTTCTCCAAGCAATCTTGAGTCCAGCTTGTGCTTCTTCCAGCCCAGTATTTCTCATGATGTACTCTGCATATAAGTTAAATAAGCAGGGTGACAATATACAGCCTTGATGTACTCCTTTCCCTATTTGGAACCAGTACAATAGTACAAATAGTCAATAGTACAAATAATGCAATTGCAGTGATCAGGACTTTAGAAAGGAGGACAAGAGAAGAGAGGGAAGGAAGAGGGGTGAGGGAAGGAGGGAGAGAAAGATGAGTAACAGTTTATAATCAAATGGGTTGTATTATTATGTTAAGCCTTTTTTTCTGTTGTGATTAATAATAAATAAATACTACTCAGTCATAAAAATGAACACATTTAAATCTTCTAATGAGGTGGATGAAACTAGAGCCCATTATACAGAGTGAAATAATTCAAAAAGAGAAATGTAAATATCATATACTGACACATATATATGGAGTCTGAAGAGATGGTGCTGGGCAGCAATGGAGAAACAGACATAGGGAAAAAGACCAATGGACAAGGTGGGAGGAGAGGAGAGGGAAGAGGAGATGTATGGAGAGAGTAATGCAGAAATTTACAATACCATGTGTAAAACGGATAGCCAATGGGAATTTGCTGTGTGACTCTCTGACAGGCTAAAAAGGGGTGAGGAGGGAGATGGGAGGCGGTCTGGGAGGGAGGGACATGGGTGTACCTATGGCTGATACTTGCTGATGTATGACAGAAAACCACAAAATTCTGTAAAGCAATTATCCTTCAATTAAAAGAAATTTAAATAATGAATATGCAAGAGTTAAGTCAAAAGTGAGAACACATCCTCCAGAAAAGTTTATTCATTCAACAAATATTTATATTCACTTATAGAGCACCTAGCAATCTTATCCAATTTTATTAAACTTTATTCTGCTTTACCAAACTTAATAAGCAGCAAGCGATTTTCCTTTTAGTATCATGACTCAGATCTATCCTTAGCATCCCCAAATGCACATCCTGAAGACCTCAACCAAAACTTTTACAGGCCACATGTAAAGTGAAGATGGATGTTGCGCAAGAAGTCTCCTACGGAAATGGCTCTGTAGCTTTGTGCTTTCATGTGTGACCAAGAACAACACACACTAACAAACTGAAATTTTATGAGTAGCTCATGGTACTCCGTGCTTGGATTTTATGTGATTTACAGCTTTGGATTTTAAGCCAAAGGTTTTACAATCTGTTTTATCTGTTAAACAAATTTCTCCTGTTAATCTTCACTACGAAGAACATTCTCATAACTAGAGCTGCTACTATATCCTTCTCATTTTATTTCCCCTCATTTGCTTTATATAAACAAAAGTAGGATAAAGAACAATGAACTGGCAGTGCTGCTTGGATGCCTGAGGGACTGGGAGATGCTAGGCGCTAAGGACGTTGCTAGGAAGCTGCTCTCACTATAAAACAGCCACTCCTCACGGCCAATCAGATCAACAGCCCTACATGGGATGACTCAGGGGATTTGGAGCTCTTCACTCCACATTATTGCTGACAATCACTCTCCTAGCTGCATTTCCTCCAGTTGATTAAAATGAATATATTTCCCCTACCATCTTTTCCTGCCATGTGGCTTTACAGTGTGTGGCTGAGACATTCTCACATAGAATCACAGAAGGGATGATTTCAGTAAGGATGAAGATTTATCGTTTTCCTTATTTCATTTGGCTTTCTCTTAGAATAGAGTTTTCTCAGAATCTATGACCAAGAGGTTTTGTGGTTTGTTTGTTTCTTTCTTTCTTTTTTAACCTCTCACCCAGGAAACAAGTCCATAGTTGAGTCAAAATTCAATTTAAGCCTTGGTGCTGCTACCAGTGTGAAGTTGGTGAGTCTTATAAGTTGCTCTCTCCCTATTCCTTCATCCCAGCAATTATGATTCATGTACACCCTACCTCAACAGCTCATTTTCAGAGTCAAGCAAGACTTCCTAGAACAAAGGATTCTGAAAAACTTATAGTACTGGAAAATGGAAGCTAGCATGATCAAGTTTTGTATTTGTGTTTTAACTATTGCCCTGTAGGCTTGAACACTGTTCAAAAGAACCTTTGGCAGTGATCAAAGGAGCACCTGAAATGTGTTATAAGTGAGGAATTGTTCTATTTAGTTTTAATTAATTTTCATTTAAATGGGCACATCTTCCTAGGGGTTATCACATCAGACCACATAGCTCTAGGACATTAAATAGTTTTTATTATTTATTACCTTCTAAGGCTGTTTTTGGAGAAGGCAATGGCAACCCACCCCAGTACTCTTGCCTGGAAAATCCCATGGACGGAGGGGCCTGGTGGGCTGCAGTCCATGGGGTTGCTAGGAGTCGAACACAGCTGAGCAACTTCACTTTCACTTTTCACTTTCATGCATTGGAGAAGGAAACAGCAACCCACTCCAGTGTTCTTGCCTGGAGAATCCCAGGGACGGGGGAGCCTGGTGGGCTGCCGTCTCTGGGGTCGCACAGAGTCGGACACGACTGAAGCGACTTAGCAGCAGCAGCAGCAAGGCTGTTTTTAAACACTTGCAAATAATCAACCACTAACCTAATAATGCAGGTTAGTCTAGACTATGTGAGAATTAATGAGACCTAGATTTCTAGCATTCTCTAGGGTAAGCAATCTTAAAAATAAAGATCATCTTTAAAATGTCTCAGATTTAAAAAGAGACTTGTTAATGACTATCTTAATAATTATATTTTACAACTATATTGTTAACAGAATATATCTTTAAGCTTGACTGTCACTATGAAAATGTGTATACTGCTACATACACGTACAGTCTGTTTATCTCTATATATAGCATATTCTGTCAAGTTCATGGATTTTACTGTGGAATGGTTCATTAGGGAGTCAGAAAACTAATACAAAGTCTCAATTGTAGCACTTGGTCAATTTACTCTTTTCCTCAAACACCTTCAATGACTTCCTATAAGCAATAGAATAAAATTTCAGTGCTTCAGCATAAATTTAAAATCTACTTTCTCCCTATTTTTTAATCTCTTATCACTTCCTAAAACTTGTAGTAAGCAATTCATCTACTTGTGTTCTTCACATGTTCTACCAAGTGTCTCTTGCATCTCCTGCATTGACAAGTGGATTCTTCACCACTGCACCACCTGGGAAGCTGAGAGGTACACCAGTGAAAATATACCGTGGATTACATCTCTGGTGATGATTACATTTTAGGAAGAAATATCCATCAGTTCAGTTCAGTTCACTTGCTCAGTTGTGTCCGACTCTTTGCAACCCCATGAAATGCAGCACGCCAGGCCTTCCTGTCCATTACCAACTCCCAGAGTCCACTCAAACCCATGTTCATTGAGTCGGTGATGCCATCCAACCATCTCACCCTCTGTTGTCCTCTTCTCCTCCTGCCCTCAATCTTTCCCAGCATCAGGTTCTTTTCAAATGAGTCAGTTCTTCGCATCAGGTGGCCAAAGTACTGGAGTTTCAGCTACAACATCAATCTTTCCAATGAACACCCAGGACTGATCTCTTTAGGATGGACTGGTTGGATCTCCTTGCAGTACAAGGGACTCCAAAGAGTCTTCTCCAACACCACAGTTCAAAAGCATCAATTCTTCTTCACTCAGCTTTCTTTCTAGTCCAACTCTCACATCCATACATGACTACTGGAAAAACCATAGCCTTGACTAGACGGACCTTTGTTGACAAAGTAATGTCTCTGCTTTTTAATATGCTGTCTAGTACTCTTGCCTGGAAAATCCCATGGATGGAGGAGCCTGGTTGGCTACAGTCCATGGGGTCTCTAGAGTCGGACACGACTGAATGACTTCACTCTCACTTTTCACTTTCATGCATTGGAGAAGGAAATGGCCAACCCACTCCAGTGTTCTTGCCTGGAGAATCCCAGGGATGGGGGAGCCTGGTGGGCTGCCATCTATGGGGTTGCACAGAGTTGGACACGACTAAAGCGATGCAGCAGCAGCAGCAGGTTGGTCATAACTTTTCTTCCAAGGAGTAAGTGTCTTTTAATTTCATGGCTGCAATCACCATCTGCAGTGATTTTGGAGCCCCCCAAAATAAAGTCAGCCACTATTTCCACTGTTTCCCCATGTATTTGCCATGAAGTGATGGGACCAGATGCCATGATCTTAGTTTTCTGAATGTTGAGCTTTAAGCCAACTTTTTCACTCTCCTCTTTCACTTTCATCAAGTGGCTTTTTATTTCTTCTTCACTTTCTGCCATAAGGGTGGTGTCATCTGCATATCTGAGGTTATTGATATTTCTCCCGGCAATCTTGATTCCAGCTTGTGCTTCTTACAGCCCAGCGTTTCTCATGATGTACTCTGCATAGAAGTTAAATAAGCAGGGTGACAATATACAGCCTTGACATACTCCTTTTCCTTTTTGGAACCAGTTTGTTGTTCCATGTTCAGTTCTAACTGTTGCTTCCTGACCTGCCTACAGGTTTCTCAAGAGGCAGTAGCACAAACAATCTCATACAAAGTCACACTAGCAATTATTCTACTATCAGTCCTTCTAATAAGTGGGTCCTTGACCCTTTCCACCCTAATCACCACACAAGAACAAGTAGGACTAATCTTTCCAGCATGACCCCTAGGGATAATATGATTTATCTCGACACTAGCAGAAACAAATCAAGCTCCATTTGACCTCACTGAGGGAGAGTCAGAACTAGTCTCAGGCTTCAACATAGAATATGCAGCAGGACCATTCACCCTATTTTTCATAGCAGAATATGCAAACATCATTATAATGAATATTTTTACAACAATGCTATTCCTAGGAGCATTCCATAACCCATGCATACCAGAACTATACACAATCAACTTTACCATCAAATCACTGCTACTCACAATCTCTTTCCTATGAATTCAAGCATCCTATCCCTGATTCCGTTATGATCTATGCTACTATGAAAAAATATCCTACCCCTAACACTAGCCCTATGATGTGACACATATCACTACCCATCCTCCTATCAAGAATCCCCCCACAAACATAAGAAATATGTCTGACAAAAGAGTTACTTTGATAGAGTAAATAAGAGAGGTTTAAGCCCTCTTATTTCTAGAACTATAGGAATTGAACCTACTCCTAAGAACCCAAAACTCTTCATGCTCCCAATTATACCAAATTCTAATAGTAAGGTCAGTTAATTAAGCTATCAGGCCCATAACCCAAAAGTATTGGTTTATATCCTTCCTGTACTAATAAACCCAATTATCTTTATCATTATTCTATCAACTATTATACTAGGAACTACCATTGTCATAATCAGCTCCTGCTGACTACTCATCTGAATTGGATTTGAAATAAATACACTTGCTATCATCCCCATTATAATAAAAAAAGTATAACCCACGAGCCACAGAAGCATCAACCAAATACTTTTTAACCCAATCAACAGCTTCAATATTACTAATAATAGCCATTATCATTAACTTAATATTCTCAGGCAAGTGGACCATAATAAAATTATTTAACCCAACAGCATCTATACTCATAACAATAGCTCTTACCATAAAATTAGGAATAGCCCCATTCCACTTCTGAGTCCCAAAGTAACACAAGGCATCTCCTTATCATCAGGCCTAATCTTATATTATTTCATGACTAATATTAAGTTAGGATTTATGAAACAAAAGTAAACTATGGGATTGGAGATCTCATTTTAGCACTGGTTTGGTTTGTAAGGGTCCCACAAAGCCTTCCCTGTGGAACTGAGAGCTAATCCAAAAGGTAGGCAGCATTTATCCAGGGTAAAGCATTCTAGATGGGAAAAACAGCCAACTGTGCTATAGTGTTATCTGTGTCTTTGTTCTCTTCCTCCACATGCTGAAATGCCGTTACATCTAAGTTACATATGATCACTTTTGGAAAGTGATTCCAGAACCCCCCATCACAATAAAATTTGCTCTGACACAGAAGACATCACAGCCAGACACACTATAATTGCTTGCATTTATGTCAATCTCCCCTTTAGACCTCAAACATCCATAGAAATTGTTTTCATATTTATATTCTCTAGTATTTATTTCTTGGGGGGCCCTGAATAAATTTGTAATATAAGAATGACTAACATCGGTGCTCTTCCCTGAAAGAGTTCAAATTAGGAAGGGAGGAGAGAGATGTAAATAAAATTTTGTTATTCTGTTTGACCCCTGCTATAATGGAGACCTGCCAAATATGCAATACAATAATGAATAACAGGTTCTTTGTAGGTAGGTATGGAGAGAAAAGTAAGACGTGTGTATCTAAATAAGTATTTTGTATATTCTGCTAAAATTTAGTCTGGGAGAGTTACTGGAAAAAAAGATTGGTAAAAATAGCCCAGATATAGTAAGTTAGAGGTAGTAATGATAAGAGTGGATCAATCACTCTGTGGAAATAAATCCACTGTCAATATGATTGTGTCTATCAAAAAGAGCCCTGAACGTTTACTAATTAAATTTATAGCATGGGCAATCACTAACATGAACATGTTTCCTCTTCCATAAAATGCAGATCTTGGATGATTTGAATAGTGTTTTCTAACAGGTTTTTCATATAGCTTCCTGGACTAGTAATGCTAAAAAGTGTTTTGAGGAATTTCTGAATTAAATAAAACTCTGTAAGTTTCTTAGAATAGTACTTCCCATCGTCTACGGCAGCCTAACATGCAATGTGGCTCACTAGAGAGGTCCATTGGATGCCTTTCTCAAATCTATTTAAAACATAAAGCCTATGCATCATGTATTATATAGTTACAATGTATGATAAGAGACAGAAGAAGAACAGAACAAGAGGCTGTGAAATAGGTTAACTTACTAAAGTCTAAGTGGCCTGGGAATGTCACTGTGAGATGAGAACTGTGACAGGAAGGATGAAGTCATGTAGAGGAAGCAGTTCAGCAACACAGGCAGTATGTACGAGGCCCTAATGGTGAAATATTACTTAACTCCTTCATTTTAGGTGCTGAAATGGACTGAGCACACGAAGCAAGAGAGAGGGTCAGAAAAGCAAAGAGGAAGAAGTGGCTGAGCAGGGCTGGAAAATGGTCCTTTTGGGTTAATAGTTAATCAATACACTCCTTCCTTCATTGAGAAAGTCTTGATAAGATAAGGTCAGCTTATCTTATCAATAAACTGTGAATAAACAGTGTGTTTAATAACATGATTGATTTTTTCCATCTGCCTAAGTATATTAGAAGTGAAGTGAAGTCGCTCAGTCCTGTCGGACTCTTTGCGACCTCGTGGACTGTAGCCTACAAGGCTCCTCTGTCCATGGAATTTTCCAGGCAAGAGTACTGGAGTGGGTTGCCATTTCCTTCTCCAGGGGATCTTCCCAACCCAGGGATCGAACCCGGGTCTCCCGCATTGTGGGCAGACGCTTTACCATCTGAGCCACCAGGGAAGCCCCTAAATACATTGTGTCCTGGCAAAACAACAACAAAAAAGTTCACAGTCTGGTACTATGAGTAACTTCAGGAGCCTGAACTTAATTTTGAGCAAAATGGAAAGCCATTGAAGATCCTTAAGCAAAAAAAGTGATAGTCATTCTGCAAAAATTCAGACTGTGATGAAAACCAGAGATGGGTGTTTCTGTCCATTGCTTACCTTTGCATATCTATAATGTAATGATACTTTCTTCTCTTGCCAGGTCTGAGCCTATACTTAGTTTCAGTGAGGAAGGAAATGGGAGGAAGAGATTCTCCTTTTGGCTATTTCAATACCCCCATACACTGTTTAAAAGTAGGTACACAGTACTTAAAATCGCCACTTTAATACTCCTATTTTTTTTTTTTCATCTTTTCCTTTCAGTTTTGTCCTGATTGTTGCTGTCCTCTCCAAAAGTGGAATGAATAAAAGATCTATTTGGGCAGAATCTATTATAATTATTACATATTTTCTCTTGTTTATTCTACATTAAAATTATTCTCATAATGAATTTTAATTCTATTTCTTTTGACACAAACTTTGAGTTTGGAAAAATGTTTTTGCCTTCTGTCTGGCCATCGTATCTTACTTTTCAGAACCACAGAAGCAAAGTACCAGTGTTCAAGGGCTATGCTGCTTTCTCTTGAATGCTGTAAAACTTCTTTCCGGGGGGAAGAATAGCCCATTTAGAACTGCATGCAGCGCCATCTTGTGACAAAGAAAGTAATTTCTTTTAGTGAATAGAGCATCTGCACATTGCAATCTAATGCTATACATAATTCACACAAAAAGACAGATGTTTTATAAAGTCAGCAGCCAGTGAGAACAGATATGAGTATCTTAGTGTTATCCTTCTATGCTAATTTTTCTAGGAAAATGTCATGCTAAAAACAAAACAATAAATTCTTGGATTAGTCAATTTTAAGAAACTTCTTTGAAATGGTTATCCTGTTTGTACTCAAAATTATGTTAGGTCAATGCAAAGGAAAGCCAGAGATTCCATGATGGCCCTACATATTCAGCATTTTCCAAGGGTAAAAGTTTCTAGATACTCGATGAAAATTATCTTATGCTGGAAAGAGTGGAGTTGATGATACTTTTCCAAAAGCCCTCCTCTATCAGCAAGGTATTAATTACTTTCCAGATTTTCAATACATAATTAATAGCACGCAATTATTCTCAACTAAATATATATATTACTTTATGGAGTAAAGGCAATTCCTACATATATGCTTTTGAACACTAAGTTTCAATTTAATTATTATCATGCACCTTGCCACACTTAACACTTTTATCTGGAAAACATTCTACAGGTACAGAAAATATTTGAATTCTGTAGAAGAGAAACAGCTTCTTTTAAAATGATTAAAAACTTTTTTTTGGCTAAATATTGTTGAGTATATGCATTATGTAAAACAATGTTTTAGATTTTGCTCTCTCAGTTACAAACTTCTAAAATTCTGATATAAGAATTCAGCTTGCTGTGGCCTCCTGCAAAGAACTAGAAGGAATAAAATCCACTCTCAGTTTAGTAAATAGACTCATGGAGGAAGAGGGACTTCAGATTATTCAAAATGTAGACCAAAAAGGCTGGAATAACCAGAAATTTTTCCATTTCTCCCCCATTTTCTAATGAAGTAGAATAAATCTATGACTGAGTAAATTAAACTGCTGGCATTCTAATAAACAATCAAATATTATGATTTTAGAAATGTATTTTTGTGAAAGATGCTTAAGTAGGCTAAAACTCTGAAAGAGACACCAGAGAAAACTTCAGGAATAATATAGATTTTTAAAAGAGAATTTAGGTTTTTAAAAGAGAATTTAATATTGAGTAATCTTAACATCATGGAGGCCAAATTTGCCTGTTACTCCAGGTGTTTCTTGACTTCCTACTTTTGCATTCCAGTTCCCTATAATGAAAAGGACATCTTTTTTGGGTGTTAGTTCTAAAAGGTCTTGTAGATCTTCATAGAACCGTTCAACTTCAGCTTCTTCAGCGTTACTGGCTGGGGCATAGACTTGGATTACTGTGATATTGAATGGTTTGCCTTGGAAATGAACAGAGATAATTCTGTCATTTTTGAGATTGCATCCAAGTACTGCATTTCGGACTCTTTTGTTGACCATGATGGCTACTCCATGTCTTCTGAGGGATTCCTGCCCGCAGTAGTAGATATAATGGTCAACTGAGTTAAATTCACCCATTCCAGTCCATTTCAGTTTGCTGATTCCAAGAATGTCGACATACACTCTTGCCATCTCTTGTTTGACCACTTCCAATTTGCCTTGATTCACGGACCTGACATTCCAGGTTCCTATGCAATATTGCTCTTTCCAGCATTGTACCTTGCTTCTATCACCAGTCACATCCACAGCTGGGTATTCTTTTTGCTTTGGCTCCATTCCTTCATTCTTTCTGGAGTTATTTCTCCACTGATCTCCAGTAGCATATTGGGCACCTACTGACCTGGGGAGTTTCTCTTTCAGTATCCTATAATTTTGCCTTTTCATACTGTTCATGGGGTTCTCAAGGCAAGAATACTGAAGTGGTTTGCCATTCCCTTCTCCAGTGGACCACATTCTGACAGATCTCTCCACCATGACCCGCCCATCTTGGGTTGCCCCAGGGGCATGGCTTAGTTTCATTGAGTTAGACAAGGCTCTGGTCCTAGTGTGATTAGATTGACTAGTTTTCTGTGAGTATGGTTTCAGTGTGTTTGCCCTGTGATGCCCTCTTGCAACATCTCCCGTCTTACTTGGGTTTCTCTTACCTTGGGCGTGGGGTATCTCTTCACGGCTGCTCCAGCAAAGTGCAGCCATTGCTCCTTACCTTGGACGAGGGGTATCTCCTCACCGCCACCCTTCCTGACCTTCATCATGGGATAGCTCCTCTAGGCCCTCCTGGAAAAGGTCAGTTTTCATTCCAATCCCAAAGAAAAGCAATGCCAAAGAATGGTCAAACTACCGCACAATTGCACTCATCTCACACACTAGTAAAGTAATGCTCAAAATTCTCCAAGCCAGGCTTCAGCAATATGTGAACCATGAACTTCCTGATGTTCAAGCTGGTTTTAGAAAAGGCAGAGGAACCAGAGATCAAATTGCCAACATCCACTGGATCATAGAAAAAGCAAGAGAGTTCCAGAAAAACATCTATTTCTGCTTTATTGACTATGCCAAAGCCTTTGACTGTGTGGATCACAATAAACTGTGGGAAATTCTGAAAGAGATGGGCATACCAGACCGCCTGATCTGCCTCTTGAGAAATTTGTATGCAGGTCAGGAAGCAACAGTTAGAACTGGACATGGAACAACTGACTGGTTCCAAATAGGAAAAGGAGTTCGTCAAGGCTGTATATTGTCACCCTGTTTATTTAACTTATATGCAGAGTACATCATGAGAAACGCTGGACTGGAAGAAACACAAGCTGGAATCAAGATTGCAGGGAGAAATATCAATAACCTCAGATATGCAGATGACACCACCCTTATGGCAGAAAGTGAAGAGGAACTCAAAAGCCTCTTGATGAAAGTGAAAGTGGAGAGTGAAAAAGTTGGCTTCAAGCTCAACATTCAGAAAACGAAGATCATGGCATCCGGTCCCATCACTTCATGGGAAATAGATGGGGAAACAGTGGAAACAGTGTCAAACTTTATTTTTTGGGGCTCCAAAATCACTGCAGATGGTGACTGCAGCCATGAAATTAAAAGACGCTTACTCCTTGGAAGGAAAGTTATGACCAACCTAGATAGCATACTGAAAAGCAGAGACATTACTTTGCCAACAAAGGTCCGTCTAGTCAAGGCTATGGTTTTTCCACTGGTCATGTATGGATGTGAGAGTTGGACTGTGAAGAAGGCTGAGCCCCAAAGAATTGATGCTTTTGAACTGTGGTGTTGGAGAAGACTCCTGAGAGTCCCTTGGACTGCAAGGAGATCCAAGCAGTCCATTCTGAAGGAGATCAGCCCTGGGATTTCTTTGGAAGGACTGATGCTAAAGCTGAAACTCCAGTACTTTGGCCACCTCATGCGAATAGTTGACTCATTGGAAAAGGCTCTAATGCTGGTAGGGATTGGGGGCAGGAGGAGAAGGGGACGACAGAGGATGAGATGGCTGGATGGCATCACTGACTCGATGGACATGAGTCTGAGTGAACTCCGGGAGTTGGTGTTGGACAGGGAGGCCTGGCGTGCTGCGATTCATGGGGTCGCAAACAGTTGGACATGACTGGGTGACTGATCTGATCTGATCTGATCTAACATCATGGAGAAGGAAATGGCAATCCACTTCAGTATTCTTGCCTTGAAAATCCCATGGACAAAGGAGCCAGGTGGGCTATTGTCCATGGGGACTCAAAGAGCTGGACACAACTTAACGGCTAAACCAACCTTAACATCAAGAAAGAAATGTAAATTAATGTAGATCTACCCCAGTCATTACCATAAGTCGCTTGGACTCTGCTTACTTTTTCTAGACTCAGAAAAAAGTGATCCATGTATTAAAATGTTCCTTAATTTCTACCCCTACTCTATTTGTGGAATGGAATTTTTCTATACAAATAAATGTGGACTCTGCTACAGGAATTGAACAAAAAAGCTCATTTTTATAAAGAACTGCTTACTTATGAAGTCTTTTGATAACTCAGACATCTGGACAGCTGTGTTTAATCTGTACTGAGTTTCACTACTTGCATTCAAATTTTCTATAAAAATTCAAAATGTTAAGCACGGATACTCAATTTCTTCTTTAAACAACTTATATTTTAATGCATCAGCTAATATAGACACAAGAATGAGACCTAGGTATAATTCCCAGGATTACTGAAGGCACTGCCCTAGCTCCTGGGGAGAAGAAACATGAAGATTGTATCTGGAATTGCAACTAGGCCACTGAACGCTACTGCCAAAGCCACTGCTTCTAAGAACAAGTATCAGACCAACACAAAAAACTACACAGGCTTGCAACAGACAAATCCTTTTTGTACTAATGTTTCTATTTCATGCAATTTTTAAAGAACAGCAAAGCATGGACCCCAAAACACCCACTGAGTTGCTTCTCTGGTATGCTTTCCACCAAAAAGAGCCCAAGAATTGGCAGAAGGCAACTTCCTTCCAGGAGGGTACTCACCAGAACCTGACAGTGTTGGCACCCTGATCCCAGACTTGTGGACTCCAGCTCTGTCAGAAATAAATTTATATTGTTTATAAGCCACTCATTCTATGGTAATTTTTTATAGCAGTCTGAACAATCTAAGACAATACCAAACTGTTTTCACTAAAAACAATACAGCAAAAACACTAACTTAAATTACACTGAATGTCATAGGCGCGCTAAATGAATGTATCTATTCAGAACACATAGTGTGAGACTTAAAAACCAAAACAAAGTCTTAGTTTCCCTTAAACTTAGCACCCTGTCTCTTACCTCCAAGGCTTTCTTCAAGATTTTCCCTCCAGAACACCTCTCAGTGTCTCTTTATTCCCTTCAGCTGTGAAATGTAAAATCAAGTTGTGCATTGAGATATCGGCATAAAAAAAGAAATAACTTTCTTGCCACTATCAATCAATCAATCAATCAATCAATGGTTTGACCACACGTTTAATGTACATCCTTAAGGAGAGTATACTCACTCTAGGAAAACACACATCACCTGTGTTTCTCATTACACTTAAAAAAGGCAAGGGCTCTACTTTTACTCTTCAATACCAGCACCTATCACAGTTATGAATGAGTAAATACTAAAGTAGCCAAACTTGCCTAATCTAATGCCATCTCTGAAAGATGCCAAAAGTAATAATAGGTTGAAGTTGCTACATCACTGATGAGAAACTAAAACTTTATCTATGTGATGATGATTAAATATCAATTCAACTGTTATGCCAGACTAAGGCAGATGTGATTGGCAAGTTTATGCAGTAGTATGCTATGCTGTGCTTAGCCCCTCAGTCATGCCTGACTCTTTGTGACCCCATGAACTGTAGCCTGCCCAGGCGCCTCTGTCCATGGGGTTTCTCCAGGCAAGAATACTGGAGTGGGTTGCCATGCAAGAATCAAACCGGGGTCTCCTGCACTGCAGACAGATTCTTTACCAGCTGAGCTACCTGGGAAGCCCATGTAGTAGTGTACTTTCATTTATTCTTATCTTCACAGATATTTATTGAGTATGTATGTGACAGGTGCTAACTGCAGTGTATACAACATTAAACAAAACAGAAAAAGACCCCTGTTCTTAGAATAAGTGCATGAGTTATTTCGCTATTGTGAATTCACCTGACCTGAGTTTGAAAAAGTCCGGATAAAAAATAGGGAAGGGTAACAGAATCAGGTAAGTCGAGAAAGCACGCTGTCATATTTTCAACACTATGTGAACACTTGAAAAGAAGGAGTACTGTGAAGTTAGAAAGGCTAACTTGAATAAAATCTCCTTTTAAAAGTTTAGGAAAACTAATAAGAACAAAGTATAAATACCTAATCCTAAACATAGCTATAATAGGAAAAATAGAATTAAAAAACAGGATAACATTTCTACAGTTAATGAAAACACATCAGAAGACATGCCCACAAACAGAACAAATAAACTAGAAGATATTAGGAAAATTATTTAAAAATATGAGGAAAAATATTTAAAATAATTTCAAAAAGTCAGAAATGACAAAATGCAGGGAAGACAGAAATTTTAAAAATTCAAATATTAAAATTAAAATTATAAGGAAAATAATAATAATCAAACACAAGAAATAATGCTTCCAGAGAGATGGAAAAGTTTATTTTATGAAAGAAAGAAAACATTAAAAGAGATAGAAGTAATATATATGCATGTATTTTCTATAGGTCTATATATATATAATATATGTGTAGGCATACACACACACACATATAAATGTATATATATTACACACATATACATGTGTATTTTGTGTAAATATATATATATATATTTACACACAGAATATATATATATATATATATATATATATATATATATATTGGAGAAGGCAATGGCACCCCACTCCAGTACTCTTGCCTGGAAAATCCCATGGATGGAGGAGCCTAGAAGGCTACAGTCCATGGGGTTGCTGAGGGTCGGACATGAGTGAGCGACTTCACTTTCACTTTTCACTTTCATGCTTTGGAGAAGGAAATGGCAACCCACTCCAGTGTTCTTGCCTGGAGAATCCCAGGGACGGGGGAGCCTGGTGGGCTGCCATCTCTGGGGTCACACAGAGTTGGAAACGACTGAAGTGACTTAGTGTATGTGTGTGTGTGTATATATATATATATATATATATATTCCAACTTAGGAAACATAGAAGTCCTTGAAGGTAAAAAATAAAAGTAAAGGAAATCAAACTAATATTAAAGACTGTAATTCAAGGAAGCATTTCTGAATTAAAAAGTTTTTTTTGAAACTATTTAATGAAAGAACACACTGCATACTTAAGAATATTAATTTAACTGATCAACACCAAGACATAGTCAATAAAATTACTGGATATAAAAAAATTACTTTAGGTGTCAAAAGAACATTTTGCTCTTGCAAAAAAGAGCAAGTGACTCATATAGGAAATAAAATTAGCTTGTCATCAGACTTTTCAATTGCAACTCTTTATGCCAGAAGATAATAAAGAAAAGAGAAGGACTAAAGGAAAGAGAAAGAGTGGACAAAGGACTTAATACTTAGCAAAACTGACTTTTGATTATAAAGGGCACACGTAAACTTTTATCATTATGCAAGAACTCAAGACATATTTTTTTCAAGAATCCTCCTGAGAAATCTACTAGAGAAAAGTCTTCAGTAAAAAGAACTAGAGTCATCTACATAAAAACTGGTGGTGAGTGTTAAACATACAGTTTCTGGTAACATCAAGATGTAGCAAGTACTAGAAGGAAAGAGTGTAGCAATTGATATCTGATTTGAAAATATATACATAATATGACTTTTTGATGGCCTGAAAATATATAAGATATTCTATTAAATTTTTAAAAATTAGCATTTCAATAAGCTTGTCGGTGGCTGTATACTGCTACTGCCTTGGCTGTACCATGTGGTATGCATAGTTACATGTACACTGCCACATACATGCTGACATATAAAGCAGTGAGTGATTATAAGAAACTTTTTTTTTTAATTTTATTTTATTTTTAAACCTCAAACACTGTATTAGTTTTGCCAAACATCAAAACGAATCCGCCACAGGTATACATGTGCTTCCCATCCTGAACCCTCCTCCCTCCTCCCTCCCCATTCCATCCCTCTAGGTCGTCCCAGTGCACCAGCCCCAAGCATCCAGTATCGTGCATTGAACCTGGACTGGCAACTCGTTTCATACATGATATTACACATGTTTCAGTGCCATTCTCCCAAATCTTCCCACCCTCTCCCTCTCCTCATCATGTGTCTTTTAGAACCAGAATTCTGATTAAAAGAATGGAGATAGAGACATAAGTAAGATGAAATTAAGCAAAAATCCTAGAGTCTCTCATTTGAATTAGATACATCAGTATAAACTCATGAGACTTATTATCCTTAATACTATATATCACATATGTGTATGTGCTCAGTCGCTTCGGTAGTGTCTGACTCTTTGCTATCTTGTTGAGTGTAGCCTGCCAGGCTCCTCTGTCCATGGGATTCTCCAGGCAAGCATACTGGAGTGGCTTGCCATTTCCTTCTCCAGGGGATCTTTATGATCCAGGGATCGAACCCACATACGTGTGTGTGTATATGTATATATCCCCAGATTCCTTATCTTGGCTATTCAACCAAATACTAATCTAGATATTCCTGTGAAAGGATCTGCAGGTGTAATTAAAGTCCAAAAGTTATGGAAAGCATCTTGGTTAGTTGACCTAATCACATGAGTACTTCAAAAGCACCGAGTTTTCTGTTGCTTGCATAAGAGATCAGAGAATCAAAACACAAGGGATATGTGTACCAAGTCATCACACTGTACAATTTAAATATCTTTCACTTGTCAATAATACCTCAATAAAGCTGGAAAAAAGCAAGCAAGCAAACAAACCAAAACCCCACAAAACACAAGGCAGATTTGTCATGCCATTCCTAGCTTGAATCTGGAGAGAGGATCAAGTGAAAAGGATTTGAAGGTTTCTAGAAGCAAAGAGTGACCACCAGTCAAAGGCCAGCAAAAAAATGGGAGTTCAGTCCTACAGCCTGAAGAAATCAGACCTTTGGAAAAGCTGAATAAGCCTGAAGTCAGATTCTTTCCTGGAATCTCCCGATAATGCAGCTCCTCCAACATTTTAATTTCAGCCTTGTGAGACTCTGAGCAGAGAACCACACAGTGATGGACTTTGGAACTACACAAGTGTTTGATAACAAACACAGACATTTTAAGACTTGAAATATGTGGTAATTTGTTAATCAGCAGTAGAAAACATTCAATCTCAGGACATGCTGGTACACTCAAGAGCAAGGGAGCCATCGGACCTCAAGGGTCACATCAAAAAAACTTAGGAGTCAATTTCAAGAAACCTCACTGGACAAAGACAACACAACCTGAGCTTTAAAAATATAATAATAATTGAAGTAGATGCAGCATAAAAGTTTAAACCCATGTGGTCACCATAACATAAAATAACTGGTTGCATATGGAAGAAGATTTTTATTTTACAAACTGGTAAAGAAAAGAGAAACCTGGCATTTATGTCATCTCTATTATTTGAACTCTAAGAAGAGAAGAGGCAAGGAGTCCTTTAAAGAGGTTTCCCAGCTAATAGATTATACCAAAATGATAATATTAGAATGTCATCAAGTTGTTAACTCTTAACAGATCTTTTCTTTGAGTATAAACATCTGCTTTCATGAAAAGAGAGAGAGTCAGACATTGTGTTCTTGATTAAAGAATATAACACCACTTGTAGCATTGTCAAAGCAACAAAATCTCAGTCCAATCATGTCTCTGGGTCCAGCTGCCAATCATGAGGAAATACAAAGGACTCACCAATATGTTAAACTGGATGACGAGTTTCAATCTGTAAAATCTAGTCTATGGGAAATTCTAACATTAATTGGCTCAGTTTCATCAGCAGATAAATTGTAAGGAAATGAAAGGAATGGAGAGTAAAACTGAAATTGAAAAAAAAGAGGCATATCAAATTTTCAATACAGATAACACTAAACTTTAATGTCCAGGGAAGCACACTAGACTGATAAAACTGTAAAAGAAGGCAAAGAAGTGGTTGTTATAAAATGAGACTAATAGTTTCTTTTGTGGGGATGAATTTCTTGTGATTGTGTTGAACCACAAGGGTGGGCTTGCTGGAAAAATTTTATTTCTTGACCTGGTTGGTAGTTACAAGGATGTTTGCTTTATAATAATTTATTAATCTTTGTATTTATTTGGTAGTGCTTTATGTATATATGTGTGTGTATATATATATATATGTTTTTATAACAAATGATTTTAAAAGATCTTGCCTGGCATCTGTTTAATTTTCACCTAAATAAATGTGTTATTATCACCATGGATATGGCTCGATTTGGGTTGCATGTGTCACATCCCTTTGGATTATAATTAAGAAAATACGTGGTATCCTGCATGCACCCAAGTTGTGCAATATTATTAATTACTTCAGTTTTAGATCTCTTGCTGATGCTGATAAAATTTTACTTATATATCTTTGCCATGTTAAGTCAAATATATGAAACATGGGTACTTTGATGACTATTGAGTTTTCTTCAACAAGATGACATCTCATAGCACCTGCCCCTCACCTCCAGATTTCTCTGAGAAAAATAATCAAAATAACCTAGAACTCCTCCAACCTCACTGCTTTCCTCTGTGATGGAATCAGTTGTGTCCAATCTAGGAACCAACTCCCCAGGCCTGGCTGAAAACTTTAGCTTAGAAGTAGGGCATTCCCAGGTTCCTCTGAGATACACCCACCCATTCTGACCAGTCTACTCATAGCTTCCTTGAAGAAGGGTCAGTACAAGGATCCTCATACTTCACTGTTCATTAAAATCAAATGGAGAAACTTAGAGAATATATCCACCGGTCCTACCTCAGGCTAATTAAATCTGAATCTCTGTGGGTGGTAATTTTTTTTTCAAAGCTCCTCAAGTTTTAATATGCAGTTAGGTATGTGAACTATGAGACTCATATTTGTAATAAAGTTTAATACAAAACTCTTCTATAATTTATCTCTGCATATTAATATTTGCCTATTAGTTTCTTTTAAAGACATTTTTAATATGCCAGTGTATGTTAAGATGACAGGGGAAATGATAAATGGAGACAGAAGTGTTAATTGTATTGGGTCAGAATTAAGTTTGAATTACTGTTGAGTCAGAAGAGCCTCTGGAATACTTATATCTTTTATTACAAAACAGTTCAATTTATACATTTTCTGCTACTATGCAGGTTTTAAAAACAGTTCTATTTTCAATTGCATTACACATCTATGGTCATGGTAACTGATTAGCACTGTGAAATAGGAATAATGTATTCAAGTAATACATTTTTTTTCTTTTGGAGTGTGTTACTTGTTATTTGAAACAGTGGCATGAGATAAGAGAAAAAATTTAACTCAGAATGTGACCAGGAAAATTACATCTCTCCATGGTGATCTGAAATAAACTGAGTACAGGCTGGATTATCGAAGATGATTTCAGTTGCAAATACCACATTTCTGATTAAAAATGTCCATTAGAAGTTTAGTATATGATATAACAAGAAATCTAGAGTAGATATTTCTAGATATGAGTCACTCATCTTAGGCCCCTGGCTTCTCTTAACATTCATCTGCTGTCTATAAGATGTGGACCAAAGCACCAAACCCCGTAACTTACACAAAATATTCAAAGGAGGAAGAAAAAGGAGTTTTACTTTGTATTATAGAAGAAACTCCCTAGAACTCTCAGTTCCCTTTATCCAGATCAAGCTGAAAGTAGAGAATGAATCTTTGGCATTTTCAGCTTTTAATAAGGGTGTGGGGTGACCTCTGCCAATAATCAATTAACATGGTTAGTAATAGTGTTCAGTAGGCAACTGGTAGAATCTGGAGCAATAAGCCTTTGTCCAAAATACAAATCTTCAGTAGTCAAACTGCATGAACTGAGTAAACAATTTTCTGCACAATGTAAAAATAAGGAGCAAAATTTAAACAACTGAAAACCTGCAGTGATGTGAGTCTCTGTCTATATACTTCTCGAACTTCATGCACATAACAAATACATGGGGCCTTTGTTAACCGTTCTAGCCTGAAAGATACTACAGTTGGGCTTAGTATAGAGTTGAGCTCAGTTAAGGATGAGAACCAGACGGCTATTTGTCCTGAGCCTATACTTTGGGAAATATTCTACACTGACAACTATTAATAATCTCAAAATATTTAATCCTGACTTTTTGTTTTGCCAGTGTCACAAGTGGCTGAAAATCTCCAGAACCATGTTTATTCCAACCCAGTAGCATTTATGAAATAGCCTCTAAAGTAGATTTCACTTGCTGCTCGACCTCACACATAACTAGTTAACCTGCCTTATCACAAAGACTCAGTCATCCTTATTCAGCTAAATCTCTGAAGTTGGCCACAGGCCCCTGGGAGCTTCTGATCTAATGCCCTCCTGTTGTCAACAGAAATGTCCATTGCTTCACTCTCTCACTAGTTTTAATTAATTAAAAACTCCCAGTCATCAGGAAGTCATATGCTCAGCATGCCCCCATGACAGCACAGCTTATCAAATTACCCTGTTCCCTGGGCAAGTTAATTCACCATATTGCTAAATTATTTCCTGTTTTTGTTTCCAATGCCAAGTTTTTTTTTTTTCCCCTCTCCACACTGCCTGATGTAGGATGTCTTAATATCTCAAATCTTTTTTATTTAATAGCATAATCCATGAAACATAGCCAACAGTTTTTTATATTAAAAGAAATACAATTTTCTCACAACAGCCAAATAAAATTGTATCACTGACTTACCAAGCAATTTGGTAAAGATGCCATAAATAAGTTCAATCTCTTTCCAGTATCACGTCTTACCCACAACAGTATCTCCATTATTTTTATTTCAATGTCAGCTGCTTTACCCTTTACATCTGTCACCCCAAATTCTGATCATACGTTGCGTATGCTATTCACCTATTCTTCAGCTGGTTGTAAACGGAAATAAAAAACAAATAACACCCCACACTCCTACCAAAGAGAAAATGCTTACAAAGAAAATCTGATTTCATTTCAGAATATAGTCCCATAAAGACGAGCTTATGTGCATTCTAATAAAGGCATAACTGGCATAGTTCCCTATGCCAGTAGCTACAGGAGCACTTTGAAAACTAGGCTCCTTCTAGATCTCATCTCCTATGACAGCTGCTAGTGAACAACAATTACCATCCTTCCCCTCGGCACCTCCATGTATAACACACTGTCTGTCACCCAAATAGGCACTCAACAAGCCACTCCCTCTCACCTTTTCTTCCAAAGTGCAAAAAATTCATATATAAGAGGACCTCATATTATGAATGTCTAATATGATCTCTTTCTAACTCTACTCTGACTCATACCAAGAAGTAGATATCATTCTACAGAAATAATCCAATATTAAGAAGACAAAAGTTGAATTTCATCTGATTGATTTTATTGCTGAATTATGCAATTTGATCAACTGTCTACAAACCAAGTCCCTAAGGCTAACTTAGTAATAACTCTCTAACTGCCACATTCAAGTGAACTTTTAGTTTTGGACAGTCTTGCATTTATCATCAGAGGATTTTGTAAATATCATATTCATATTTAAATTTAATATCCCCTCTTGGCTGATGACCAAGACATTGAAGTATTGCTCAGCTATGAGCATGCTATTATTCTCTGTCAGAATTTTTCAAATATCTGCCAGTGTGTTTTACAGGCCACTAATAGAATGTTCAACACTGGGGGAAAAAAAAAAAGTTAACCTGTCAAACATGTGAAATACATTTTGGTTAGGCAAAAACTAAAGATTTTTTAAAAACCTCAGTACTTTGCTGAAAACATGTGAATGTGCATTTTGAAATTCTAATGTGGGCGTGAGTATGTGGGTGTGTAATCATAATATTCTAATAGGGTATATACCAGAGTATTTGACCAAGAACCATATTTTCTTTTCTTTTACTTAAAAAAAATCATTTTCAGCTGTTATATTAAAATAATTGAAAATTTTTCTTTGCTACTAAAACATGGTCTGAGAAGAGACAATGGTTCCCAAGCCAGGGTGTAGACAGTTTCTCCTCAGCTGTGAGTGTGTGAGTACATGGCACAAAGAGCTGATGCTTGATGTTAAAAATCTGGGGGTGTTGAGATGGTGAAGAAGGTGGGAGCTGTTCATACTAGGAAAAGTAGGCTTTTTCGATAGAGACAAGCTCAGGAAGCTTAAAAGAAGGAGAAATTTGGAGGCTGCTAGGATCCACTCCAGTACTCTTGCCTGGAAAATCCCATGGGCGGAGGAGCCTGGTGGACTGCAGTCCATGGGGTCGCTGGGAGTTGGGCACAACTGAGCGACTTCACCTTCACTTTTCGCTTTCATGCATTGGAGAAGGAAATGGCAACCCACTCCAGTGTTCTTGCCTGGAGAATCCCAGGGACGGGGGAGCCTGGTGGGCTGCCGTCTCTGGGGTCGCACAGAGTCAGACATGACTGAAGCGACTTAGCAGCAGCAGGATGCACACGGCATTGTTCAGGAGAGGAAAGGCTAAAAAAGAGAAAGTCTAAGCACTGAATACTGGAAATTCCAATGACATGGGACTTTTGTGACTTTGAGGAAAACGGTTGCAACTTGGAGCCATGTGGTCCATAAGAGATTGGGATATTTTTTTCCCCCCAGAGGAGTGATTGCAAGGAAATATATCTCTTTTGGCTTTGTAGATGACCACTGAGGACAAAAGAAGCAGAAGAGCTATTGCCAACTCAAACATTTGAAACTGTGAATTGGTAACTTCTTGCCTCTGTATGCCTAGACTTTGTAACTGAGGTTCCTTTATACCAGAGTTTCTCCAAGTGTGATTCTGAGACTACCTATACCAGAATCACTTTTCAGGAGAACTTTTAGAAAATGCCATTTCCTTACCTAGAACTATGAGATTATCTCTGACAGTAGTCATAAAAGTCTGCGTTAGATAACAAGTGACTCTGTGCTTACTAAGGTTTGTAAGAGATACTTGATATTAGAATAACAGGTTTTAAATCTCTCAAGTTGTTTAATGCATAGTACATACCTATTTGTAATGATGTGTGTGTGTGTGTGTGTGTGTGTGTGTGGTGGAGGTGGGAAGCAATGAACAGAGGCAGGTTGAGAGCTGAAGTTTGAAAAGCCTGGTAGTCTGGGGCTTGGTTATAGAAATGACCATTTTCTCGAGGGTGGAGGGTATGGCAACCAGGGCAATTGAAGAAGGTATATGAACAAGCAGTGGTGACTCAGATGTGTCATGCTTATCACTGATAGATGGCTATGGTACACTACATAAGTCCCTTCTTCTGTGAAATAAGTCCTATTATGATGATAGCTTTCAAAAACAATTATGAGAAATAAACTAGATAGGCTGAAACATAATATAAAATATATATTTAAATTCGACCCAAAAAATGATAATAAAAATGGTATTTTTAGGAATGTGGTGTCTTTTTACATCCAAAACATCTCAGGACTCATTATTTTGGAAAATTGTCTATCACCACCCACCCCTCTCCAGCCAATATATAAAAGTTAACTTAGCAAGTTGTAGCCATTGGGTTAAACAATTTGAACAACTATCAACATATCTAATCCTTATATTTGGTGCTCATTAATCTTGGAAAGCTCTTTTCAGGAAGACAAATACACTGTAAGTACGGATGACAGATAGTGAAAGTTTTCATTCTATTACAATTTGCCACCAATGTTGAGTTTATATATGAGAGAGGTTTGTGAGCTAAAGGTGTGATTGCAGGGAGGAGATCATTTTTGACCCACCACTGATTTCACAGAGCATGGTGGTATCTTTCAGTTTTAAAGTTAACATTTTAATGAAGAGATAATCCGTCTTTAAAATAAAAGGTGAATAAGGTGGGAGCTGTTCATACTAGGAAAGGTAGGCTTTTTCGATAGAGACAACCTCAGGAAGCTTAAAGGAAGGAGAAATTTGGAGGCTGCCAGGATGCACACTGCATTGTTCAGGAGAGGAGAGGCTAAAAAAGAGAAAGTCTATGCACTGAATACTGGGAATTCCAATGACATGGGACTTTTGTGACTTTGAGGAAAACAGTTGCAACTTGGAGCCATGTGGTCCATAAGAGACTGGGATTTTTTTTTTTTTCCTTCCCCCAGAGGAGTGATTGCAAGGAAATATATCTCTTTTGGCTTTGTAGATAACCACTGAGGACAAAAGAAACAGGAGAGCTATTGCCAACTCAAACATTTGAAACTGTTACTGTTAATATAAATTACTATCTAACTTATATTGCTCATTATACTTCTTCATCAATCACCCATAAACGTGACACAGCTCAGAGTCACCAGTGCTTGTTCATATACCTTGTTCATCAAACTCAGAAGATTTTTAAAATGGGCTAAAAACCCATAGGTTTTAAATACAGCGACACAAGCAGCAAGTACTCATTTATCAGTATGTGTTATTTCCACATCCTCCCTCCTTTCATCTGCCCCCTCTCCTCCCTTCCTTTGTCTTCTTCAGGTCCTTTTTTCCTTTTCAAAATTTTATATTCTATTATTATTTCTGAATGGGTCAATAATAAAAAGGTATAAAATGGAAGAGGGAAAATGTTCCTCTCACTCTGTTACTCAATTTCCCTTCCTAGAGGAAACAACTTATACATTTCAAAAATATTTCCAGAGATACCTTTATATGTCTCTATCACTTATATACATAAACATAAATACAACATACATATTATATGTATTTTTCCTCTTTATTGCACAAAAGGTTATATGTGCTGTTCTGAATCTTAAATGTCATTTTAAAATCAACTCATTCTTCTGCCAAATATAAGCAATACTTAAATGAATTTAAAAAATGTAATTCAATTCTAGAACAAGCACACATTATAAGGTTGATAAGTAAAAGACAACATGTAGAAAAATATTATGTCATAAAATTAATTTCATTGATATTCCTTATTTCTTAGATTGTGATAATCCCTCTTCCTGACTTACTTTGATTCACTCACAATTTTTAATAGGTGCACTCAAGTTTATGAAAGTTCTTCTGTGAATTTAAAAATGAAATTCTGAATAATGCAGTTATTCTATTTCCATATCAAAATTATCACAAAGGGAGGGACTTACATAGCACATCACAGCTGTGAAATAAGTCCTATGACAGTGACAGTTTTCAAAAACTATTATTAGAAATATATTAGATATAGGCCGAGGCATACAAAATATATTCAAATTTGACCAATAAAATGATAATAAAATAATCATAATAATGGTATTTTTAGAAGTGAGGTGTATTTTTATATCCCAAACATATCAGTACTCATTACTTTGGAAAATTGTTTTCACCACCCATCATAATGGAGGCAGGGACAAATAATTTTGATATGGAAATAGAATAAGTACATTATTCAGAATTTCATCTTTAAACTCATAAAAAGAAAAATGTTCATAAATTTGAGCATTATCTTTTCCCTGCCTCCTACTGGTCAGCATTCTCTTAAAGTTAACAATTTAAGAACAGGTCTATAGACGGCAGTTACTCAATTTTTCTTCTTTCCCTTAGACCATAACTTGGTGCTTGACCTTCTCTTCTGAATCTGGTTTCACTCCTTGCCCAGGAAAAACTTCTCTAGCACACTTGCCTTTTTTCTGTTCTTGAGACCACCAAGACTTTCTTCTAGAGCACTCTGCCTTCTCCTTAAAATGTTCATTCTTCAGCTGTTTCCAAAGTCTTATCTTTAGGGTCTTTTCTCTGAAATCTGAGTATCTTATGTGAATAAGGTGTATCTTCTACATCAGTTATCTGCCAAGATATATTCTTCCCCTGTCATCATTGCCAACTCTTAAATGTATGTGTTTTCTCACTCACTTATGCTCTGATAAATACTTGATAAATCAGCAGATTGCTAATCTAGGTCCCAGATGCTGTGAGTGTAGACAAAGCCATAGTCTTCCTTCCCAAATAACTCCTTGTATAAACTAACATATAGACCAAATGCACATATGATATATGGGGCTATGTGGAGGAGAGTCAGTTACAATCAAATGGAGTAAGTGATAGCTCTGGTTTCTATTCTGTTGGGTCCCATGAACTGAACTTGAGGATCTGTGGCTAGTACAGAAAAGTCCAGAAATAAGCAGAACCAGGAAAAGGGTTTTTTTGTTGTTGTTGTTGTTCTCTTGTTTTCTTGATTTTTTTGAGTCTTAGAAAACATACAGGTAAGAAGCAGTCATGATTTAGCAGGAAAAATGTGAACTAATCTAGAACTAAAAATAATTGGTTCAGTTCCTAGAGACAAAAGTGTAGTTTTGAGTGGAGGAAAAACAACAACAAAAACAACAAACCTTTACCTTGAGGTCTGGATAGCATCTGAAATCTGTCATGCAAAGCCAGTAGTAACTGGGCATCATCCAGTGACTTTGCAGGAAATTAAAGGACCAGTGAGATTCACAATGGGGGAAACAAAACTGGTGTGGATATTGCAGAGTGATCACTGTTGACAGACTGATTCTGAATATATACAAGAAGCCCTTTAAACAGCTCTTGGCAACAATGGGCTGGTGCTTTGAGAATAACTAATTTCTAGCAATCAGACTGCTGCTGCTGCTAAGTCGCTTCAGTCGTATCCAACTCTGTGTGACCCCAGAGACAGCAGCCCACCAGGCTTCCCCGTCCCTGGGATTCTCCAGGCAAGAACACTGGAGTGGGTTGCCATTTCCTTCTCCAATGCATGAAAGTGAAAAGTGAAAGTGAAGTCGCTCAGCCGTGTCCAACTCTTAGTGACCCCATGGACTGCAGCCTACCAGGCTCCTCCATCTATTGGGTTTGGGTTAAAAGTGAAGTGACAGTCATTCAGTCATGTCCGGCTCTTTGCAACCCCATGGATTAAAGCCTGCCAAATTCCTCTGTCCATAGAATTTTCCAGGCAAGAATACTTGAGTGGGTTGCCATTTCCTTCTCCAGGGAATCTTCCCAACTCAGGGATTGAACCCGGGTCCCGTGCATTGGAGGCAGATTCTTTATCATCTGAGCCACCAAAAGTTGACATAATTTATTCATTAATATTAAATATGTATGTATATGTTTATATACATATTTATAATGTGACCTAAAAGTCTCAGAATGAAAAGTCTAGGCCATCTGGAGTACCCTGGTAGGGCTTACATCTGAGGATTGATTTTCACCTTGGAGCATCTTGACCATTTTCTTTGCCATTTTTTTCTTGTGTGCTGTGCCATCAATTTCTTTGATCAATATGCCACTGTTTTAGCATCATTTTTCTAGGAAGGATTGTATTTTAAGTTTATCAGCAGGCCAAAGATCAGTTGAAACCGTTATTGCTTAAACTGCAGAATTTGTTACATATGCCTATGCCTCACTGAAAACTGTCAGGAAGCTTGCCCTTCTACCTATAGATCACTGCCTTTCTGCAGTGTCTGACACACATCTCTATATAAGCATTTTCCCATATTAAATTTTCTGAATATCCAGCAGACAACAACAGGTTCAAGTTCATAAGAATCTCTATATATAGCCTCCTAAAACTAATTTTGTGGTATTTCTGATTATTTCCAGAGTGATTTGAATCCTTATTAATATTTTAATATTGAATTAAATTTTATGCTCTAAATAAATAGCGTGATGGCAGGTTTTTTTGAGGAATAACTGAGAACCTGAGAGTGATACCAATGTTAGAAGAAAAGAGGTGGCTGTTTAGTTGCTAAGTTGTGTCTAACTCTTTTGAGAGCCCATGGACTGTAGCCTACCAAGCTCCTCTGTCCATGGAATTCTCCAGGCAAGAATACCAAAATTGGTTGCCATTTCCTTCTCCACGGGGAAATTACTAATCCAGGGATCAAACCAGCATCTCCTGCATTGACAGGAGGGTTCTTAACCACTGAGCCACCAGGGCTTCCCCAGAAGAAAAGATATATATGCATAAATCTCAATTTCAAAGTCCCCTAGAATGGGAATAACTGTAGTTTGAAATACATAGCTTTTGTGATCTTGACTAAAACATAAAGTACTTGGAACTAACCAAACATCACGTACTCACAATACATAATTATGATCAAAAGATTAGCTTTCTGGTGCAGTACATGGAATAAAACTAATTCATACTGAGAAAAGTCCATATTCACAATTCTAGAGCATTATCTCAATAATAATGTAGAAAAAATACTGAACAGCTACTCTAACTATATAACAAATTATGAAAAATACTCACAGATAAAGTTTTAATTTTCCTTGGTTTTATAAAGATCTACTATAGTCTAGGATTAATGGGCCCTTTACTTAGAAGAAATTTAAATTATAGAAACCTCACAGGAACAAAGTTTTGATGCTTCCAGTGAGATTTTTTTGGAAAATATATTGGGAGGAAGTAAAGTAGACGTATTACTCGACACCGTGAGTTAAGAAGAAAATCAAAGGGCCTCTTGCCTCTCCTCATTTAAAGTTTTGCTTAAAAAATATGGCATTTGTTTTCAACAATATGGTTGACAAGAGGTCCTAAAACACACCTTAAAAAAAAAGAGAACAGAAAGAGATCCTCAGAGAGTGTCAGTGGTAATAGTGCACACTGTATCTTACACTTGGTAGCGGGTTTGAGAGAAGCCTTATTTCTTTCCCTATTATGTTGTATTTCACATAAACATATGTTTTATATATTTAACAAGTGGTGCTGGGAAATCTGGTCAACCACTTGTAAAAGAATGAAACTAGAACACTTTCTAACACCATACACAAAAATAAACTCAAAATGGATTAAAGATCTAAACGTAAGACCAGAAACTATAAAACTCCTAGAGGAGAACATAGGCAAAACAATCTCTGACATACATCACAGCAGGATCCTCTATGACCCACCTCCCAGAATATTGGAAATAAAAGCAAAAATAAACAAATGGGACCTAATTAACCTTAAGAGCTTCTGCACATCAAAGGAAACTATTAGCAAGGTGAAAAGACAGCCTTCAGAATGGGAGAAGATAATAGCAGATGAAGCAACTGACAAACAACTGATCTTGAGAATATACAAGCAACTCCTACAGCTCAACTCCAGAAAAATAAATGACCCATTCAAAAAATGGGCCAAAGAACTAAATAGACATTTCTCCAAAGAAGACATACAGATGGCTAACAAATACATGAAAAGATGCTCAACATCACTCATTATCAGAGAAATGCAAATCAAAACCACTATGAGGTACCATTTCACACCAGTCAGAATGGCTGCGATCCAAAAGTCTACAAGTAATAAATGCTGGAGAGGGTGTGGAGAAAAGGGAACCCTCTTACACTGTTGGTGGGAATGCAAACTAGTACAGCCACTATGGAGAACAGTGTGGAGATTCCTTAAAAAACTGGAAATAGAACTGCCTTATGATCCAGCAATCCCACTGCTGGGCATACACACTGAGGAAACCAGAAGGGAAAGAGATACGTGTACCCCAATGTTCATCGCAGCACTGTTTATAATAGCCAGGACATGGAAGCAACCTAGATGTCCATCAGCAGATGAATGGATCAGAAAGCTATGGTACATATACACAATGGAGTATTACTCAGCCATTAAAAAGAATACATTTGAATCAGTTCTAATGAGGTGGATGAAACTGGAGCCTATTATACAGAGTGAAGTAAGCCAGAAAGAAAAACACCGATACAATATACTAACGCATATATATGGAATTTAGAAAGATGGTAACAATAACCCTGTGTACGAGACAGCAAAAGAGACACAGATGTATAGAACAGTCTTATGGACTCTGTGAGAGAGGGAGAGGGTGGGAAGATTTGGGAGAATGGCATTGAAACATGTAAAATATCATGTATGAAACGAGTCGCCAGTCCAGGTTCGATGCACGATACTGGATGCTTGGGGCTGGTGCACTGGGACGACCCAGAGGGATGGAATGGGGAGGGAGGAGGGAGGAGGGTTCAGGATGGGGAACACATGTATACCTGTGGCGGATTCATTTTGATATTTGGCAAAACTAATACAATTATGTAAAGTTTAAAAATAAAATAAAATTTAAAAAAAATAACATATTTTATATATATATATATGTGTGTGTGTGTGTGTGTGCATGTTTTCCTACATTTTATTTGTGACAATTATTTTAAAAGAGTAAAGAAAAAATCAGGATAAAAAATTTCATTTATGTATTATAATCATAACAATGTAAACAGCAATCAAAATCTTGTGTCTAGAAGAAAACTAGAAAGAAAAATACCAAAATCATAATAGTGATTTCATTTGCAGGACTTTCATTTGCAGAACGTTGGTGATTGCTTTTCCTCCCTTTAAAAATGTTTTGTCATTTTAAGTTTTCTATAGTGAGCATCCTTGCATACAATGTTTACTTATTTCATGAATAGAAATAAAAATAAAATGAGATAAAAAGCAAAACTTATGTTCATATAAAAATGGAAATGAAAATTATGTTTATTATAATAGCCTATACATACTTGTTCATATCAGCTTTATTTGTAAAAGTTAAAAGCCAGAAACAATCTAGATGTCCTTCCAAGGTAAAGGATACAACAAACCATGTTATACCCATACAGTGGATACTACACAGCAATAAAAAGAAACAATCTAATGATGTATCAGCTATCTGGATGCATCTCAAGGCCATTATAATGAGTGAAAGAGCCAATCTTGAAATTTCTCTATATTATATTATTCCATTTGTACAATATCAAAATTACATAGGGACAGAAAACACAGCAGTGCTTAGGAATGGCCGTAGGGAGGAGGGTGAATGTGACTACTATTAACGGGTGACATGAAAGAGATCTCTGTGGTGATGGAATGGTTCTGTATTTTGGTCGTAGTGTTAACTCACATGAATCTACACATGTGAATACATGCTATTGGACAATCTGCACTTATTGTGCCAGTGTTCACTTCCTCAGCTTGATACTACACTATAGGTATATAATATAAAATATGAAACTGGGGAGAATGGGTGAAGGGTAGCTGAGCATGTACTATCTTCATAATTTCTTGAGAATCTATAATTATTTCAAAATAAAAAGTGTGAAAATTTTCTTCTGATCTTTGAGTTTTCTATAGTGAATATTTCTGATTATGAATAAAGTTTATTAATTTTGTTATTTAAGAGGAGTAGTAGTATGTAGAAACATTTTACAGATATTACCTTTCTTCCTTACTTCCTATTCTGGTTGTGACTCAACACAAGTGAAATAAAAGTAAATTTAAAATTCCATCATGGTATTAAGAAGTTGAAAATAATGTTAAGATCAAGTCTAAAATTTTGTTAAAACCTTCGGTGAAGATGAACTAAACTTGCTTTGGGGCAGGGTCTAATGCAAGAGTTACAGTGTTAAGTAACACAGATTTGGCCCCTGATCTCAAGAAGCTTGCACTACAGTGAGCAGAGAGAAAGTAAAAGGAAAAATTGAAACTAAATAAATGCTTGAAGATATTGGTACCATCAGTGAAGGAAGTGGGCTTCTCAGGTGGCACTTCCCTGGTGGCTCAAATGGTAGAGAATCTGCTTGCAGTGAGGGAGACCCACATTCGATCCCTGGGTTGGGAAGATCCCCTGGAGAAGGGAATGGCAACTTACTCCAGTATTCTTGCTTAGACAATTCCATGGACAGAGGAGCCTGGTGGGCTACAACCCATGGGGTCGCTAAGAGTCAGACACAACTGAGCAACTAACACACACACCCAAGAAGGAAGCAGAGAACTGACATATTAAGTAACAGTGAAGTTCTAATTCATAAAGGTTGCCAACGCAGAGAAGGCCTCTTGGGGCAGCTATTTAAGCTGAGACTTGAAGCAGTTGGCAACACATTAATAAATAAGAAGCTCTCTAGAACATTGAAAAGAATTCTGACTTTGCAGAATGTGGTTTTGCCACAATCAAGGGCACATATATATTTGGAACATATTTCTACTGGATACTATTCTAGCCTCTTCCTGGCACACAGAAGATACTTCATGTGTGTTGCATAAATTCCTGAGTATTAATTCCATGGCACATCACAACTAAGTCTTTTGCAAATAAGGAAAGATAATGAATAAACAAAGAGAATTTAAAATATGACCTCTATTTCAGCTGAAAAATTGAAATCTAAAATTTAAAACTATTTAATGTTCTCATAGAATTGTTTTAATTTATGTTTTCATGTTGACTCTTAGCCCCATCTCCACTTTATTATTATTATTTCAAAAGAATTCTATTCCTCTATGTTTTAACCCTGAACTTCAAATAGTCCCTGGTAAAGAAAAGGCATAATAGTTTCTAATGTGCCTTTTTTAATGAATTACAGTCTGCCTGATTAAAAAACAATGTGTAATGGTTACAGGGGACATTATTTAAAACTTAAAATATGATCCAATAATAGTAAAATTAGTATTCTAATTTATGTAACTGTGTACACTGTGAGAACATTATATGCCAAGTTGGCTGGGTTCCTCTCTCAGTCCCCTGCTTCCAGGCATCCTTTGTGATTGCTTCTGAGTCATCTGGTCCTAGTTCTAGAATCTAGACTGATGATAAATCACTGAGGTTCAAAAATGTTACCAAAAAAGGTATAAATCTAAAAGAACTGTAAGAGAGTTCAGTGGTAATATGAAAAAATAAGTATATATGAAATCATGGGAAACTTGTGAATATTGTAAAGCACTGTAGAAGTTAAAGATTCTTTCATTCAATAAAAATATTAGTTACTAAAAAAAAAAATGTTGCTCACTCAGCTTCTGACTTATTAAAGTGATGAGGCTTTTTCACGTCCAGCTTTAATGCCAACACTTAAAAATAATGGGTCCTTGTTCCTCCTGTTGCCAGTGGATATTTTTCTCAGTTTTACAGCAGTTCTCAGAGAGAAATACAGGCCTACTGTGCAGCTTTGTTTAACAGCTGGAAGGGAAAAAGCAGATTAAAATTCAATAAAGCTCGAGTAAGTTGTGCATCGACCTAAGTAATAACCTGATCAGTATTCATAATAGAATTACAAGCCTTGTTACCTCAGAGGGCTTATCTAATGGAGGGATTAGCATGTTCTGGAATTTCATTTCACAGTGTGGTGAGCCCACCACCCTGACACCACTGCTCAATCGTCAAATACAGCAAAAATGCAAATAAAAGTGTTACATGGGGGAAATGGGCAGAGTTTAGAACAAGTGGTGATGGGTTAGAGGTATTCATCTCAATTTTGAATTCTTCAATGTGTTGTGGCCAAAATTACCTCTTTATTCTTTTTTTTTTAACCTCTATTCTTGAATGTTTACAGACCTGTGTGATTTTCACTAGGTATCAAGAGTGTGGATGAGCTCAGCCTATGGATTACTCTAAAAGTGTAAGCACTTTAGAGAAATTCCTAATAAAACATAAAAGCAAAAACAAACCAGAAACTCAAGAGAGAAATAGAAAATAGAGTAAAAGAATCATTAAATGGCACTCTTAATCAAATATATTATTTAAACTAGACTGCAACGGCTGTTTGTATACATTTTTTTTCATGAACCAAAATTTTCCTTGACTATTGTGCATGCTTGTGTCAAGAAGAACCACAAAGGAAAAAGAAGGAAGTCAGGAGTACTGGCAGCATCCTTCCTAGTGTGACAGACTATCAATTCTAAAATTAACTGTTTTCATAAAATATGAATCTGTGCATTCCTAAATAATACCATGCATGCTCATAGTCTGCCTACACAATAATTGAGTATATATAAATTTTACAATCTTGGTTTATCATTTTTCCATGGTTGATGTTCCAGCAGTAATTTTTAAAGCAAAAATAAATCTAGAAACAAAGAAAAGTTATTTCTTATTTAATCTCCTAGATGATTTATAGGCTGCTGGGCAGTGCAATCAGAGTAAAAGCTCTCTCTTTCTCTGAGGCATTTAACAGAGTATACTTTTAAAGACAAACTATGATCTATTGAAGTCACTTTAGTACAGACAAAATACTGTCTTTTCTAACTTCCCTGCTTCATAGCCAGTTAATGACTGGTTATGGTCAATTATAGAACATAGTATAGTTAGTATAAAGACACAGAGATTAAAAGTATATGTGTGTGTGTGTGTGTATACCTGTGCACAAGTCTCTGCTATAGCTATTTATATTCTTTGAGAGAAAGTACAATTTAAGGCCCACAGACTACAGATCTCAGGGAACACATCTATAGCTCTAAAAAAAAGAAAAAAACGAGGTTTATTGACTTACTGCCAGGATAAGATACATATCATAAGAATGAGGCATTAGAGTGACGCTGATAAGGTTTAGACTTGTGCTACATGATTCTAAGAAGGGATAAGGGCTGATTTGGATGGGATGCTATCAAGAACTGGGGGCAGTTCAGCAATTCAGTGTCTTATTTATGTTTATAATGTGAGACTGTGAAGAGAGAATGAGGATATCATTGGTAAAAAGACAGAAATTACTCAGAAGAAAAGATGATTAGTCATTTTGTGCCTGAGAGGTAGCCTTGGGTATATTCTTTTAAAAACATTATGTTCTGTTGTCCTTGCCCCAATCTTTTTGGAATCAGTCTTGATATTTTCTTAGGAATATCATCGTCTCAACAAGTACCATGTTACAAAACAATTCTCTTTATTTTATTGCAGTACTTGTCCATATCCACGAGTCACAGACTGTAACCAGAAAAAGCCTAACAATTACAGGTTATACAATTGGTTTTGCAAAAGAGGAACTAAGTAAGATGCTTCTTAATATTAAAGCAAACCCTCCAAACAACTGGAAAGAGTGAAAATATTTTTTCTAACTCTGTTTCACCAACCTGAAGAAAATCATTTAGTTTTCTAAGATTCAGTGTTCTATTTCAGGAAATTAGGATGATTAATCGATTTAGTCATATTTCACAGGGTTAAAATAAAGAATTGACAATATAAAGAATCAATATAGTAATGATTTTGCTTGTTGAAATAATAACATAGTAAGCATTTATATGTTGTTCCAAGTGCTTTACATATATTAAAATGCTCTAAGTAGTTTATATATATTAATCCACTTAATATGGATAATATTTTTCCCCCCAATGAGAGGCTAAGTAACTTGCAAGATCACACTGTTAAGTGGCAGAAATGCTATTCAGATCAAAGTTGCTGTCTCCCGAGTCCTTGCTTGTAGAGGATACAGATAAATGGAGTTCACCTTAAAAGCAGTGTTAAAGGTACTTGTGTCTGGGGCTTCTGTCCATGTGATTCACTTCCAGTGATGGATATGGTGCTGCAGTCATAAAGCTGGCCTTAGTTTTTAGAGTACAGAGAAATATCCAACTATTTGTTCAACTCAGCAACAACAAAACTTAAACTTAAGTGTGTGAATCCAATAACAGTCTCTTTAATATATGAATAGTCACATATTTGGGAAATTTGTTATAGCTCCTCAGTTTACAGAGTAAAATAGTAATTTTTTTTCCTAATGCTCTTTCTTTACAATTTTTTCTACTCAGCCAACTCTATTCTTTAAACAAAATTTTATAGATTTTTCTTTTCAGCACATGTGCTACCAAAGCAAACACAGATTTTTCTTATAATTACATTTAAGTAAATTTGAATCCCAAATTATATTATAACCCATAACAAGCATTATAGGAATTTAATTGTTCTTTCATCCTCATAAAATAATCCAATATATTTTTTGATCAAGAAAATTAGAATAATATGGTGCTACTCTATAATAAATGATCACTGAGCACCCAAGATATGCTGCAGAATTATTCTAGATCCAGAAGAGTCACCAAAGTAGACACAAAGCCTCATAAACTGGGTTTGAGGGAAGAAGGAGAAAGAGATGGATAAACAAAATGGTATTCCTAGTGTATTTAATACTGGGTGGGGGTTGGGAGGACTGGGGGTGGGCAGATCAGTTTTTAGAATCCTCATTTTATAATAAAATTATTTTCAGTAACAATCATGACACGAAATTAACAAAATAATGGCTTGAGAAGGCAGTAAAAGTCTTCTTCTGTTGAAATACATATGTGTATATAAAGCAATGCCATAATAAGACAAACAATAATATCACAGTACAAAAAGGAAAAGCAAAGTATTAGATTAATACTTCTTAATTACACTAATGATTTTTTTTTAATAAAATGAGAAAAAATTACATCTATATTTTGGTCTGTTATAGTGATGAATAATAACAGTACGGTTTAATAATTAAAAAGAGCAGTGATTTTTAAAAAGTAGTTTTAATTTTAAAAGACATTATTCAAATTTAATATTTTATTACTGAAATATTAAAAACAATTTTAAACTGATATTTACCAAATAAAAATATTACATCTTGGATCTTGTACTCTCTTTCATTGTTTTAATTATATATATAAGAAATAACCAAGTGGTCACATAGAATGGCTTAACTGAAGTGACCCAAAATTTTTTTCATTTTTACAGTAACTCCCATTGTTTGTTTTGAATTTCATCTTTACATTTAGGAATGCACACTATCAACTGGGGTTGGAGACAGGAATTACAACCAAAGTTAATTTGAATGGTTCTAAACCATTATAAGCTTAGACTCTAGATGAGTATGTTTGTTGAGTCCACATATAACTGGCAATTCTCCAAATAAGCTGATATATAAAATGTTTTTGAAAAGATGAGTAATAAAATATGCTAATCTCAGGTTTTTATATTTATCTTATTAAAATGGAAAACCAATACCATTGTTTAGAGCTTTTATCAGAGAAGAATAACTTATCACTTTTTAAGAATCAATTTTTTAAAGAATTTCTGGTGCACTGTGACATTAAAAGTAAGACTGATGTTTAGTTTATTACTGATTTTGGATTATAACACTTACCCTCCTTATTGGACCTAGGCAAACTACTCTCCTATTTTGGCACCTGGTAAGCCATGGGAGGGTGAGAAAGAATGATATAATAAAAAAGAGTAATTTTAATTAGTCTACTCTTTGAGTTGAAATCACAGATCAAAATAAATGCTTTTTATTCAGACTGACTCTGAAAGAAATCTGAATTTTAAAATTAATTTAATTTTATTTGTGATAAATCAAAATTCTGAATTGAAATTGAAAACCATCTAAGTAAGGAATTTAAAATTAAATTAAATTTAAAACCTAACAGCAGACTTGATTTAAATTATTTTAATTTACATTAAATTAAAATTCAGAAGCATCTGAAATGAATCAGAATTAGTCATAATATTCACCTCATATATGAAATGCTGAAATTTTGATTTCCAACGAGCTGTAATCAGGTTCTGCTGACTTGATAGCAATTTGCAGAACTGTTTGATCCAAAAGATCAAAAAGCCTAAAATAAGATAACAGAAGTAAATGTGGTGGGAAGAAATTATAACGGGTCCAGTGATTAATGTCTCCAATGAGATTTACATTATCTTCAAATATGAAACTGTGGGTTATAGAGAGGATAAAAAAATAATAAACTGAATATATTTCTATTGAAATGATAAAAATCTGATCATTTATGATGGAACATATTTTTCTAAATACATCTCCATCAGAGTAGCTGTCCCTCTGCTAGCTGAACCTTGTTCATCACTACAGTGGTGTGAGGGTCCATGAACCTCTAAATGCTCCTGGCACAACTCCCTTGGTCCATATTATCTACTTCATCACTAGAATTTTCTTGAGCGAAAAGTTGCAATTTGACAAGGAAGTTGTAATTAGAACCTATCTTTTATACTCTTTAAAGAGACCATCAGGAAAATTCCACTGAGTCTACCTCTGTTTATGTCATTCACTACCTGCAAGTCAAGGCCCCAGCTTTTATCCCTTGTGCTCTATTTACCCTCTAATCTGATTCAAGACCCATATATCTCCGGTGTTTCAAACCTTTTGCTATTCTCTCTGAATTTATGGTATGTTACAAACAAAACTCCCAAATGGTTAACCTCCTTTCAAATCCAGAGCACCTTCCTGCTCCAGAAGACTCCCAGCCCCTGGGCTAGACATGTGTGGAGGAATATCTGCCCAGTCATTGGAGACTTCTCTTGACATTAGTGGATATATATAGTAAATTCATTAAAGAAAAAAAGTAATCATAATATACTTTTTCAACTTTATACTGTCCACTCAACATATGTACACACACACACATATATTATATACTTACATATACACATACACATGCAAAGATGGGGAAAATAAAGGAGAGAAACAGTATGGACCTAACAAGAGCAGAAGATATTAACAAGAGGTGGCAAGAATACACAGAAGAACTATACAAAAAAAGATTTTAATGACCCAGATATCCACAATGGTGTGATCAAACACCTAGAGCCAGACATCTTGGAGTGTGAAGTCAAGAGGGCCTTAGGAAACATCACGACCAACAAAGCAAGTGGAGATGATGGAATTCCAACTGAACTATTTCAAATCCTAAAAGATGATGATGTAAAAGTGCTGCACTCAAGCGCCAGCACATTTGGAAAACTCAGCAGTGGCCACAGAACTGGCAAAGATCAGCTTTTATTCCAACCCCCAAAAAAGGTAATGCTAAAGAATGTTCAAACTACTGCACAACTGAAATCATTTCACACGTTAGCAAGGTAACACTCAAAATTCTCCAAGCCAGGCTTCAACAGTATGTGAACTGTGAACGTCCAGATGTTCAAGCTGGATTTAGAAAAGGCAGAGGAACCAGAGATCAAATTGCCAATATCCGTTGGATCATAGATAAAGCAAGAGAATTCCAGAAAAATATCTACTTCTGTATCATTGACTACACTAAATCCTTTGACTGTGTGGATCACAACAAACTGTGTACAATTCTTCAAGAGATGGGAATAACAGACCATCTTATCTGCCTCCTGAGAAATCTGTATGCATTCCAGAAGCAACAGTTAGAAATGGACATGGAACAATGGATTGCTTCCAAATTGGAAAAGGAGTGCATCATGGGTGTATATTGTCACCCTGCTTATTTAACTTATATGCAGAGTACATCAGGCAAAATGCTGGACTGGAAGAAGCATAAGCTGGAATCAGGATTTCTGGGAGAAATATCAACAACCTCAGATACGCAGATGACATCACCCTTATGGCAGAAAGTGAAGAGGAACTAAAGAGCCTCTTGATGAAAGTGAAAGAAGAGAGTGAAAATGCTGACTTAAAACTCAACATTCAAGAAACTAAGATCATGGCATCTGGTCCCATCACTTCATGGCAAATAGATGAGGAAACAATGGAAACAGTGACAGGCTTTATTTTCTTGGGTTCTAAAATCACTGCAGATGATGACTGCAGCCATGAAATTAAAAGACACTTGCTCCTTGGAAGAAAAGCTATGACAAACCTAGATAGCATATTAAAAAGCAGATAACATTACTTTGCTGACAAAGGTCCATATAGTCAGTTATGTTTTTTTTGAGTAGTCATGTATGGATATGAGAGTTGGACCTTAAACAAAACTGAGCACCGAATAATTGATGATTTGAACTGTGTTGCTGGAGAAGACTCTGAGAGTCCCTTGGACTGCAAGGAGATCAAACTAGTTAATCCTGAAGGAAATTATCCTGAATATTCATTAGAAGGACTGACGCTGCAACTGAAGCTCTAATTCTTTGGCCACCTGATGCAAAGAGTCGACACATTAGAAAAGACCCTGATGCTGGGAAAGACTGAAGACAGGAGGAGAAGGGGACGACAGAGGACGAGATGATTGGACGGCATAACTGACTCAATGGACATGAGTTTTGAGCAAGCTCCAGGAGATGGTGAAGGACAGAAAAGCCTGGTATGCTGCAGTCCATGGGGTCACAAAGAGTCAGACTGAGCAACTGAACTCAATGACACATACACAATATATACAGTTGGCCAAAAAGTTTGCAATATATCAGGGAAAAACCCAAAAAACTTTTCAGTCAACCCAATATTCTATATTGTTTTAAAATCTTTATCCTGTTAACTAAACCCTCTTTGTGCATTTTTATGAAAAGAAAAACTATGAGATCATTTAAATTAAAAACATTAAGTCACAGAGATTAAGATTTAAGAGGAAATTTTCCCACAAATAGTGCCTTAGATATATCTAAAACACATACACACACAGATAGATACATACATTATATCAATAAAGAAGGTTTCAGTTTACAGTTGGTGCACCAAAGACCTAGAACAGCTCATTAACACAGATTATTATATTATCTACTTACATAACTATTTAAAGGCATCTCCAAGTTTTATAGCACTTACTAGTTTGACTATAAGTTTATGTTAAAAACAGTCTGCTATTTATCAGAACTTTTGCAAAGAATTTTCAGTTCCTGACCTATAAGTTTTGATTCATTTAATACAGAATTAATGTTGCTAAATCAATTTTAATAAGATTTAAATACAGACTCTCTAGGGCATTAATTCTCAAATACGATTTGAGGGAATGAGAGGGTCTCACAAGCCCTTTCCCTGGAGGAGGGCATGGCAACCCACTACAGTATTCTTGCCTGGAGAATCCCAAGGACAGAGGAACCTGGTGGGCTACAGTCTAAGAGTCACAAAGAGTTGGACACGACTGAAGTGACACTCACAAGCCTTTTCATGGGTCTTAAAAAGTCCTTTCTTCTCTAACTATATACCTATGTGAGGCCACATTTTTTTCATATATTTTGTTTAAAGTAACATATTGCATAAAATGAATGCTGAAGCAGATACAAGAATTTAATTGTATCCCATAAGCCAGGCTTTAAAAAGATTTGCAAAAATACAAAGGCATTCCACTCTTCTATTATTTGTTTTGGAATATCAGTTCAGTTCAGTCGCTCAGTCGTGTCTGACTCTTTGCGACCCCATGAATCGCAGCACACCAGGCTTCCCTGTCCAAAACCAACTCCTGGAGTTCACTCAGACTCACGTCCATCGAGTCAGTGATACCATCCAGGAATCTCATCCTCTGTCTTCCCCTTCTCCTCCTGCCCCCAATCCCTCCCAGCATCAGAGTCTTTTCCAATGAGTCAACTCTTCGCATGAGGTGGCCAAAGTACTGGAGTTTCAGCTTTAGCATCATTCCTTCCAAAGAAATCTCAGGGCTGATCTCCTTCAGAATGGACTGGTTGGATCTCCTTGCAGTCCGAGGGACTCTCAAGAGTCTTCTCCAATACCACAGTTCAAAAGCATCAATTTTTTGGCGCTCAGTTTTCTTCACAGTCCAAATCTCATATCCATACATGACCACTGGAAAAACCATAGCCTTGACTAGACGAACCTTTGTTGGCAAAGTAATGTCTCTGCTTTTCAATATGCTATCTAGGTTGGTCATAACTTTCCTCCCAAGGAGTAAGCGTCTTTTAATTTCATGGCTGCAGTCACCATCTGCAGTGATTTTACAGTCCAAAAAAATAAAGTCTGACACTGTTTCTACTGTTTCCCCATCTATTTCCCATGAACATAGCTATTTCTATAAACATAATCTGTTAATCTTTAATGAGTTTATTATTTTTATTTTAAAATAAATATTTTAAAAAAGAAATGAGTGCTAAGTTTGATTAATTCAGTCATCTTTAAGGTGATATATTTTCTCTTTTAAGCTATTAATGTGATTAATTTCTATTAATGTAATTTCTTATTGTTTAATATTTATTCAATGAGACATTATCTTTATTTGGGGGTAAAATCTAATTAACTATTTAAAATTATTTTTTATAGCTTGTTGGATTTGATTTACTAGTATCTTAGAATGTGGGCAGCTTAATTTCTGTTGGCAATTTTTTCCTCACTTAGGTGGCAAGTGGATGAAGGGTAGAAGAAATGTGCTGACAAATATGAGTAATCCATTTACCTTCTTTGGCCACATCTAACCTGTGCTGAGAAAAGGAGAGATATAAGCATCTGAATGCAGAGTTCCAAAGAAGAGCAAGGAGAGATAAGAAAGCCTTCCTCAGCTATCAATGCAAAGAAAAAGAGGAAAACAACAGAATAGGAAAGACCAGAGATCTCTTCAAAAAAAAGGGAACATTTCATGCAAAGATGGGCTCAATAAAGGACAGAAATGGTATGGACCTAACAGAAGCAGAAGATATTAAGAAGAGGTGGCAAGAATACACAGAAGAACTGTACAAAAAGATCTTCATGACCAAGATAATCACGATGGTGTGATCACTCACCTAGAGCCAGATATCCTGGAATGTGAAGTTAAGTGGACCTTAAAAAAGGTCCACTTAACTTCATATTCCAAAGCTAGTGGAGGTGATGGAATTCCAGTTGAGCTATTTCAAATCATGAAAGATGATGCTGTGCAAGTGCTGCACTCAATATGCCAGCAAATTTGGAAAACTCAGCAGTGGCCACAGGACTGGAAAAGGTCAGTTTTCATTCCAATCCCAAAGAAAGGCAATGCCAAAGAATGCTCAAACTACCACACAATTGCACTCATCTCACATGCTAGTAATGTAATGCTCAAAATTCTGCAAACCAGGCTTCACCAATATGCGAACTGTGAACTTCCAGATGTTCAAGCTGGTTTTAGAAAAGGCAGAGGAACCAGAGATCAAATTGCCAACATTGGCTGGTTCATTGAAAAAGCAAGAGAGTTCCAGAGAAACATCTATTTCTGCTTTCTTGATTATGCCAAAGCCTTTGACTGTGTGGATCACAATAAACTGTGGAAAATTCTGAAAGAGATGGGAATACTAGACCACCTGACCTGACTCTTGAGAAACCTATATGCAGGTCAGGAAGCAACAGTTAGAACTGGACATGGAACAACAGACTGGTTCCAAATAGGAAAAGGAGTACATCAAAGCTGTATACTGTCACCCTGCTTATTTAACTTCTATGCAGAGGACATCATGAGAAATGCTGGGCTGGAAGAATCACAAGCTGGAATCAAGATTGCCGGGAGAAATATAAATAACCTCAGATATGCAGATGACACCACCCTTATGGCAGAAAGTGAAAAGGAACAAAAAAGCCTCTTGAGAAAGTGAAAGAGGAGAGTGAAAAGGTTGGCTTAAAGCCCAACATTCAGAAAACGAAGATCATGGCATCTGGTCCCATCACTTCATGGCAAATAGATGGGGAAACAGTGGAAACAGTGTCAGATTTTATTTTTTGGGGGCTCCAAAATCACTGCAGATGGTGACTGCAGCCATGAAATTAAAAGACGCTTACTCCTCGGAAGGAAAGTTATGACCAACCTAGATAGCATATTCAAAAGCAGAGACATTACTTTGTCAACAAAGGTCCATCTAGTCAAGGCTATGGTTTTTCCAGTGGTCATGTATGGATATGAGAGTTGGACTGTGAAGAAAGCTGAGCACTGAAGAATTGATGCTTTTGAACTGTGATGTTGGAGAAGGCTCTTGAGAGTCCCTTGGACTGCAAGGAGATCCAACCAGTCCATCCTGAAGGAGATCAGCCTTGGGTGTTCTTTGGAAGGAATGATGCTAAAGCTGAAACTCCAGTACTTTGGGCACCTCATGTGAAGAGTTGACTCACTGGAAAAGACTCTGATGCTGGGAGGGATTGGGGGCAGGAAGAAAAGGGGACGACAGAGCATGAGATGGCTGGATGGCATCACTGACTCGATGGATGCGAGTCTGAGTGAACTCCGGGTGTTGGTGTTGGACAGGGAGTCCTGGTGTGCTGCGATTCATGGGGTCGCAAAGAGTTGCATATGACTGAGTGACTGAACTGAACTGAACTAAACCTGTGCTACTTCTAAACCTTTGCCTTTGAAGACAAAAGAAGAGGGCAGCAGAGATGAGATGGATAGATAGCCTCACCAACACAAAGGACATCAATTTGAGCAAACTCTGGGAGATAGGGGCTTCCAGGTGGTGCTAGTGGTGGAGAATCTGCCCCTCAATGCAGGAGACCCAAGAGAGACGCAGGTTCAATCTCTGGGTTGGGAATGTTCCCTGCAGGAGGAAATGGCAACCCACTGTAGGATCCTTGCCTGGGAAATCCCATGGACAGAGGAGCTTGGCGGGCTATAGTCCATGGGATCATGAAGAGTCAGACATGACTTAGTGACTGAATGACAACAAGAAACCTATACTATTAACCTTTGAGCAGATGAGAGCTTCCCAGTTCCTGTTACACGAGCTCGGCTAGATATTTTCTTTGAATTAGAATTCCTTTTCTTAAATTATTGTCCTGAAGTATTTGAACGGGAGAGCTGAAGTGTGACCTCAGAGATAGAGAAGAAATTTGTTCTTCTCCCCTCTGTTCTCACTGTACTGAGCACAGGCCACGCCCACGGGCGTGCACATTCATTGCCTAAGGAAGATCCCACCCCGGGTAGTTAAAAGCCTAGTGTCCTTAGGCTCCTGTTAAATATGTTGTCCTCCCCTCCTTTGTGTCATTGGGGAAAGAATTTGTGTTCTTGAAGCTATCCAGTGACTTGACAATTTTTACCAAGGAAGGAAAATAACCGAGTTGCTAGGAGGTGGGGAATGGAGAGTTACTTTAAAAGATGGCTGCTGTTTGAGAGGTTACCTAAGAGGCAATAAACAGTCCTCTTAGGAAGAGAATTGTGTTGTTCTTGTTTATGCAAGGTCAGTCCTCCTTGGGAAGAGCCAACAGGAAGAAACAGTAGACAAGAGTAGTTAAATTGCTCTGTATAACAAAATATTTGGAAATTTAAACTGGCAGACTGAGAGACAAAGGATTTGATGGCTAAGGGAGGCTCTCTTGAAAAGAGGGGATTCTGAATGAGTTAGAAAAGAAGAACCCCAAGCGAAGGTATAGATATCAAGGAGAAAGACAGAAATGTCCATTGACATATTTCTTCTTTAGGAATGGCAAAATGACTTGAATAGTTAGGTCAAACGCGAGTTCTAGGTTGTTTTCAAGGCTGGGCTCTGACCAGTGTCGTCTTATCCAAAAGGCAGGCTAAGGATGTGCTTAAAGCAATCTTTAAAGAAATGATTATTCAAAGAACATAATCTTAAAGAATTAAGTATGCCATTTTTCAAAATCTTCAAGTAAAATTACTTCTGGAAAAACATACAAGAAAAAGATAATGGGGATTGCATCTGGGCAACAGGATTGTAATCTGGGAAATGGAATGGGAAGAATTATTCTTCATATCATATCTTCGTTCATCTTTAAATTATGTCCCTACACTTGGTTTATCTATTCAAAACCAAAATGAATTCAATTTGAAATCATTTATATATTTTATTTTTCCCCTTATGTTAAAATGCCCAGAGGGAGAACACAGCATACATTTTTGAATGCTGAAATAATCCTCAATCCCTCAGAATGAGAAGTTTTTCTACACAACAGCCTTGTGTTAATGGTACTTTAGGAAATTAAAGGGAAGGCATGGTGGCCAGTTATAGGCAAAGTATTATAGAAATAGCGTAAGAGTCTCATAAAACAGAATCAGAAATGGGAACTTATAATTCAGGAAAAACACAAGTTGGAGTAAGAGATAATCAGGGAAACAAAAAATCCCTCAGAAAGATTCAAAATCTCTGAAAGTTTGGTGGATTTACTTCACTCTCTAGAATCAAAACTTGAACCAGTTTATTATTGATATGTTGCCAAAGGATTATCCTCAAGGCTGAGTGACTGTAACACATTTAAGTCTTTTTTTTTTTTTTCAGTCACTTTAAAATTTGCTTTACTCTCTCTGCCTGTACACCATTTTGTTCATGATTCTAATTTCTGGCCCTCAGACTTAACAATAAATTATAATAAATATGTTCTAACTAGAACAGAGTACAATGGAAATGTCACGCCTTTGATCTAAGCATTACATTTTTCCTGTTCCTGTTCTATGCTATATCTAACATCCCATAACACACGTAATACAGGTCTTTTACTTTGGTTTCACAAGGAACTCATACTATAAGCTCAGGTTAAATATTTGATATATTACCAGGACCATGTCTGTTTTTATCTGAATTTCTGGTAGTAAGATTGCTTCGACCTGATACTAATGCAGAACTCCATTTCCACATACATGGGAATGTATTTATTTAAGCTACTTTCCTATTCTCTTGTTTATTATTCATCTGTAGAAGTCAAATTTTCTATCTTGTTAAAGGTTGTTACAAAGATTAAATGAAATAAATGTAAAGCATTCAAATCAATGCATGACATACACCAAAAGCTAAATAAAAAGTTAACTGTTATTACTATTCTTGTCTTCATTTTCTGAGGGTAAAAAATTTAAGGCAGACTACAAATTTATGAGATGACATTTTCAGTAGCAGAACACTTCTAGCTCATGCCAGTGTGCTTGAAATCTAGTATGACTATAGCCTGGCTCCTGTTACAGTCACAGGTAATCGGCATTGAATCTGTTCTTCCATAGACTATCACACTGGCAGCATCTAGGAAATTGTTACATATGTAGAGTCTCAGATCCCATCTCAGACCTGCTGAGTCAGAAGCTCATCTTAAAAATTCCCCAGGTGATTAACAGGAACACTGAAGTTTGAGAAGTGCTGCTCTAGAGATTTGATTCACCACATGTTGCAAAATGGAGGGTTTTTTTTTTTTTTTTTTAATCTTTTACCATTTAACCTTGAAAGTGAAGTTGTTTGGCTCATTTTCCTTTAAGTACAGGAGGTATCTTTTGTTTGTGGCTTCATCTACTGACTCACACATATTCCTCTAGATTTGTTTACTTCTTTCAGAAGCTGTAATATGCATGCACTTTGTAAAAGTTCATTGCCTTTTTGCTTCTTGCCTTCATGCCTGGAATTAGATTTGTTATTCTACAGTTTTACTTTTCAACTGTTACAAGGCTTTTCCATTATTTGTAAAACTTGAGTTTTTAAAAAATATTTGATACATTACTTATCACCTGAGAATAACTTTAAATCAGCATAATTCTGATAAATACTTAGGATGGAGCTCTTAAATAATTAAGAAAAATATTATAAATGTATACTGTCTGATGTGGACATGAGACTATTTTATCCTTTTGCTTTCTCATTATTCTTTGTGTTTCATGTTGAAAACTTGTCTGGATTGGATGCTGTGGTCAAGGGGTCACACAACCCACCAGCTGAATATTTGAAATTTGTATGAGACAGACACATAAGATGGTTCAGACACCCTTACTCTTCTGTTAGCCTTGAGACCTGTGATCTAGGCTCAGGAGGTCTTTGTTTTTACTGCCTTGCCCTTGCCTCTGTGGTCCTCTCATTTTCTGAGCACTAACTGAGACTAAAGTAGAGGTTTCAAAACTTCCCACCTCTCCCCTAGGTCCTACAAACGTGTACAACTCATCCGTGAGTGCTAAGTCATTTCAATCACGTTCGATTCTTTGTGACCCTATGGACTGTAGCCTGCCCATGCACCTCTGTCCATGAGATTCTCCAGGCAAGAATACTGGAGTGGGTTGGTCATGCCTTCCTCCAATAATTCTTGCTGCTGCTGCTAAGTTGCTTCAGTCATGTCCAACCGACTCTGTGCGACCCCATAGACGGCAGCCCACCAGGCTCCCCCGTCCCTGGGATTCTCTAGGCAAGAACACTGGAGTGGGTTGCCATTTCCTTCTCCAGTGCATGAAAGTAAAAAGTGAAAGTGAAGTCGCTCAGTTGTGTCCGACTCCTAGTGACCCCATGGACTGCAGCCTACCAGGCTCCTCCATCTGTAGGATTTTCCAGGCAAGAGTACTGGAGTGGGGGGCCATTGCCTTCTCCGTGCCAATAATTCTTAGGTTACTGTAATTTGCTCCCTGAGCCTCTTAATACAATTATAGCACATGCTGACTATCTGAAAGATGAAGATGTAAATGGCTCACACAGACAAACACAAGCCCTGGAAGCATCAAAATCCATTTCCTGAATAAGGAATATGTGACCCTTGAGAGCAAAAAGACCTGGTTATCTTTTGAGAGTAAACAATTGGGAGAAATACTTTGTATCACCACCTAAGGAGTTCAAAAAAATAGTTAAAAGCACAGTTCAATGCAATTTCTTCATTATCTCTCTTATTAAATTTTCGAAAAATCACCCAGCAATAATAATTTACCATTTGGTTGTTATGGGCAACATGATTCTCTATTTTATGCTTTTCTTCCTTATTTAGGAAAAAAATCATCTTCATGTATTACATGATAATTCTCTATTTATTATCATGGTGCCTTGAGCTACAAAGGAAGAGAACTTAAATATCTTTCACAATGTATCATAAAAAAAGGATTATGAAAAAATCCATGAAAATATTTTCTCATTTTTTATATGAATGGGTAAACCAATATTATTTCCATTGTCCTCAGCACTTTTGTCAGTAAAAACAGATGACTTGAAATGATGCTGTTTGAGAAGATAGGTTCTAACATAATTTGCAAATGGATGAAAGAAAGTTGTACATATTTTTCCTAACAGTGCTTCACAAAATGAACTCCAAAGGATAATTATCATTCTCCTTTTCTGAAATTAAAATAAAAGTGAAAGAAAATCATATATCATTCTTTCCATTATCTTGGAAAAGTCTTTTTTCAAGTCTTTTTTAACATGCTGCTGCTGCTGCTGCTAAGTTGCTTCAGTCGTGTCCAACTCCGTGTGACCCCATGGACTGAAGCCCACCAGGCTCCCCCGTCCCTGGGATTCTCCAGGCAAGAACACTGGAGTGGATTGCCATTTCCTTCTCCAACACATGAAAGGGAAAAGTGAAAGTGAAGTTGTGTCTGACTCTTAACGACCCCATGGACTGCAGCCCACCAGGCTCCTCTATCCATGGGATTCTCCAGGCAAAAGTACTGGAGTGGGGTGCCATTGCCTTCTCCGTTCCTTAACATAATATATGTTAAATCCATGCTATTTAAATTCCAATATATTCCACACTAATCTTTTATCTCCCAGTTGTGGTCTAGTCAACTCAACTAAGCTTTGAATCACACTAGCTCTTCTCCAAGCATTTGCTCACACAGGTGCTCCATCTGGATGATTCCTCACCCCTACACCTACTCAACACAAGTGTAAATTAGAACAGTATTTCTATGTCCTATTCAAATGTCTGAAGTCTCCTGTTTTCTAAAATGTGTAAATACTTTCTGCCACATCTAAATACCCATATCTGTTAGAATTACTTTTAAGAATTTTATTATAGCTTTATGTGTAAGCCATGCTTTATTTCTTCTGCTACATTTAATTTCATTCAAGATGGGTTATGTATGTGATTCCAAATTATAAACATAGTGTACCTAACATCGTTCCTCATTCTATTAATTAAAGCCAGGGGAGGAAACAGATGGAGCACTAGAAGGTTCTAAGTAAAGATTCATTTCAGGAATTATCTACAGAGGTGTAGGCAGAGTTCTGAGATAAACTAACAAAGGTTAAGTATCAAGGACTACTTGCAGGCAGGAATTGGGGGAGCTGTTGCCATTATTGGAAAATGGAAAGAAACAGCATGGAGTTGCCAGAGCCCGGTGAGAACTGGAACTATAAACAGGAGCCACCTGATTTAATTTCATGGTGGCTCAGACAGTTACGAATCTGTCTGCAATGTGGGAGATCCAGGTTCAATTCCTGGGTCTGGAAGATCAGCACTTGGCAACCCACTCCAGTCTTCTTGCTGGGAAATCCCATGGACAGAGGAGCCTGGCAGACTAGAGTCCATGGCATCGCCAAAGAGTTGGACATGACTTAGCAACTAAACAATGTGTATAGGAACAGCCAGTGCCAAAAACCTCATGAAGCAGTGAGAGAAAGAAGAGAAATAATGGACCAAAATCATTCTCTCTAACCTCTGTTATTTTGCTGTTGTCTTCATCGTCTCCTTAAGAGAAGAAAAGTCAACCAATAATGCATCAAGGGTAATATTAATTAGTTTCCAGACCCAAGAATTCATTCTAATGGGGAACCATGATAATTTGCTGTCAGTTTACATCCTACAATCAATAATTCACAGGATGATATTCCATGGCTAGGGCCATTAACGAGACTCCAGTAGGAAATTTCATGGTTCTATGGCTCAGATGGGCTTCCCAGGTGGTGACCGTGATAAAGAACCTACCTGCCAATGCAGGAGATGTAAGAGACATGGGTTTGATCACTGGGTTGGGAAAGATGCCCTGGAGGGCATAACAACCCACTCAAATATACTTGCCTGGAGAATCCCATGGATAGAGGAACCTGGCAGGCTACAGTCCACAGGGTCACAAAGAGCTGGACACGACTGAAGCAACTAAGCCCAAGCACATGGCTCATATGTCTTAAGGTAATGGAGCACATTGTAAAAGTAAAGATTTCATAGTATGATATCCCTACTAAATTTAAAGTAACTTAAAGAAATGTAAGTTGAGGTCCATGGGGTCACAAAGAGTTGGATACAATTGAGTGACTAAACAACAAAAAAATTTCTGTAACACTAAATTTGATGAAAATGGTCTGTGTAATCAATCTGACACTGAGTAGCTGTGGGCCACCTGGGAAACACGCTTTATCAGGAACCAAGAATTAGTTTTACTCAAAGGAAATTGGATAATCAGTAGTGGTGGCCAGAAAAGCCTTGGGGAGGGAGCACGTCCTTGGCCACCCAGCTCAAGCATGGCCTTTAGTCCTACTTCCATGGCCATTATTCTCTTTGATGCCAGGGAGACCAACTGTATGGTGACAACTTGTCCTTCATCTCCAGATACAAAGGTCAGATGATACTGAGAGCTTTTCTGGATGCTGATGTTCCTTTCATTATATGAATTCTCAAATGCCTTGGTAAAGGGAGGGTTCTGAGTCCTCTCATTGGAAATAGTTAGGGTGTGGCTGAACAAGCTATAGAAATGGATCCACTCCATCAGTCTTATCACCTTGAGGGTTATACTACTTCTTCTACTGTATCTAGGATATTTCATCCTAATTTTACTGCAGCCAAGACTATGTTCAAGCTTAAAGTACAAGGACCTTTAAGGTCACTATTAGGTGGTCTTTAGTTCAATCTTGAATTCTGGATTGACATATTCATATTAATAAGTTTAGCCTGATCCACCTAATACTTCATTCTCCTTACTGTTACATCCTCAGGATACCTTCCTGTCCATGCTCCCCATTCCTCTATACTGATGCAGTTTGTGAGATGCTGCATCTTTAGTGTATCCACTGTCTCTTCCTGAAAGAAACCTCATTCTTACCTTTCTGAACTATGCTGAAATAAAACCGTTGGAATAAGTCTCAAGAGAATAAGAAGTATCTGAATATGTGTGCGTCAGGCAAGGGGGAGGCTGTTGCTGAGAACAGTCATTCTCTGCAGACAATTTCTATTTTTGTTTCTCTTAAAAATTTCTAATTATCTTTTATTGAAGTATATTTGGCTTAACAGTATTATTTCAGATATGCGACATGGTAATTTGTTATTTTAATGGAATACACTCCAAAGTTGTTATAAAACATTGACTATATTTTCTGTGTTATACATTATATCCTTGTAAATTATTTATTTCGTACCTAGTAGTTTGTACCTCTTAAACCCCTTCACCTATTTTGCCCATCCCCTTACCCTTCTCCCCTCTGTTAAACCTTAGTTTGTGCTCTCTCTATGTGAGTCTATTTCTGTTCTATTTTTTAGATTCCACATATAAGTGAAAACACACAGTATTTGTCTTTGACTTATGCAGGTAACTTCTTCGAACAGTAATGAAAAGGTATTTTTGCAATGGAAGTTTAGTTTCCTCAGATACTGGGTGAAGGGCAGCTTTCACTGGCAAAGAAGCTTCAAGCAAATTTGAACCTTTTAATTATCAGCAGCATCTAAATCTATCTAAATGTTCTCATCACATGCCTCAGGAACTCAGTCCTTAACTAGTGCTTAACACAAGGGAAACAAGTGCCCATATGTTAGTGCCAATGGTTCTCAAACTTTTTGTCTCAAGGTCCCTTTACCTTTGGACAAGTTATTGATATATCCAATGACAGTTTAGTGCATAGAATACTTTTTTTATATATTTAACATTTCAAATTCAAACCAAATTGTTCTTTAAGGTAGCTCAGTGGTTAAGAACATGCCTGCCAATGCAGGAGATATAAGAGACATGAGTTCAATCCCTGGGTTGGTCAGATTCCCTGAAGAAGGAAACAGCAACCCACTCTAATATTCTTGCCTAAAGAATCCCATGGATAGAGGAGCCTGGTGGGCTACAGTCCACGGAATTGTGGATAGTCAAACATGACTGAAGCAACCAAGTACAATATATCAAACTACCTCACAATTGCACTCATCTCACATGCTAGTAAAGTAATGCTCAAAATTCTCCAAGCCAGGCTTTAGCAATACGTGAACTGTGAACTTCCTGATGTTCAAGCTGGTTTTAAAAAAGGCAGAGGAACCAGAGATCAAATTGCCAACATCCGCTGGATCATGGAAAAGGCAAGAGAGTTCCAGAAAAACATCTATTTCTGCTTTCTTGACTATGCCAAAGCCTTTGACTGTGTGCATCACAATAAACTGTGGAAAATTCTTCAAGAGATGGGAATACCAGACCACCTGATCTGCCTCTTGAGAAACCTATATGCAGGTCAGGAAGCAACAGTTAGAACTGGACATGGAACAACAGACTGGTTCCAAATAGGAAAAGGAGTACATCAAGGCTGTATATTGTCACCCTGTTTATTTAACTTCTCTGCAGAGTACATCATGAGAAACGCTGGACTAGAAGAAACACAAGCTGGAATCAAGATTTCCGGGAGAAATATCAATAACCTCAGATATGCAGATGACACCACCCTTATGGCAGAAAGTGAAGAGGAACTCAAAAGCCTCTTGATGAAAGTGAAAGTGGAGAGTGAAAAACTTGGCTTCAAGCTCAACATTCAGAAAACGAAGATCAAGGCATCCGGTCCCACCACTTCATGGGAAATAGATGGGGAAACAGTGGAAACAGTGTCAGACTTTATTTTTCTGGGCTCCAGAATCACTGCAGATGGTGACTGCAGCCATGAAATTAAAAGACACTTACTCCTTGGAAGGAAAGTTATGACCAACCTAGATAGCATATTCAAAAGCAGAGACATTACTTTGCCAACAAAGGTTCGTCTAGTCAAGGCTATGGTTTTTCCTGTGGTCATGTATGGATGTGAGAGTTGGACTGTGAAGAAGGCTGAGCACCGAAGAATTGATGCTTTTGAACTGTGGTGTTGGAGAAGACTCTTGAGAGTCCCTTGGCCTGCAAGGAGATCCAAGCAGTCCATTCTGAAGGAGATCAGCACTGGGATTTCTTTGGAAGGAATGATGCTAAAGCTGAAACTCCAGTACTTTGGCCACCTCATGCGAAAAGTTGATTCATTAGAAAAGACTCTGATGCTGGGAGGGATTGGGGGCAGGAGGAGAAGGGGACGACAGAGGATGAGATGGCTGGATGGCATCACTGACTCAATGGACGTGAGTCTGAGTGAACTCTGGGAGTTGGTGATGGACAGGGAGGCCTGGCGTGCTGTGATTCATGGGGTCACAAAGAGTTGGACACGACTGAGCGACTGATCTGATCTGATCTGATCAAACATTTTCCATTAACTTTAAGAGTGGTGATTTTATCTCACTTAATGTAACTTATACCAGGTTCCACTGAAAGCTTAGAGACTTGGAATTACAGCAAATACCATCTTTGTTTTATAATGAAAATAGTTTAGACCTCAGAATCCCCCTGTATATCTTAAAGATCTCCAGTGGTTCCCAGACCAAATTTTGAGAAGTGCTGTTTTTGCACAAGAGACATGGTAAAATTGCATATTTAATAGGTATTACAACTCTGCAATCCATACAATCAGGTTTGGGGACAGGATCTTCAAACTTGTTTATCCTGGAGTCATACAGATTACACAATTCTTATTCACCATAGAGTTCTTCTGATTTTCTACCTGTGCTTTGAATTGGAAGGCCAAGTTTCTAATCATATCTTTTTCTTTTTGTAACATTCCCAGTGTAATAAAAGTTATCCAACTTCCTTAATTTTGCAATCACCTTTGACATGGCAACTCACTGCTGAAGCCTCTTGATCTTACAGCACCTTGCTGTTCAGCACTCAGTTCCTTAATTAATTGTGATGCTCAGGGCATACTGTAGATAATGGGTATTTCTTCTGTGAGTTCACTAAATATATGATCCAACCAATACCATGTTCTCAAGTATGAGGCTTGTTTCCTGGGGCCACTATTGACACTATATTAAGCAGTACCATGGTTAGAAAGTGAAAGACCCAAAACTGTTTAACTGGACTGAATTCAATTAAGGGACTATTTTCACAAGTGTATGGAGGATTAAAGACCTATTGGGAGGCAAGAACCCATCATCATTTCTAGGCCTGATGTGTCATGAGAGCAAAAAGAGCTGAGCTCTGGAAGAAGGACCAAAGGACAGGACAGCAAATTACAGCAAGATGGGCACAAGGAAGCAAAGTAAGTGCTCTCAATCTCTTAACTCTCATCCTCTGACTGTTTTTGTTGCTTACCATTGTCTGAATCCAACTGGAAGCCAGACAGGAGAAAGGAGCCGCCGTGTCAGTGTTTAGAGAGTATGAAAGGTAGGCACAACTTAACTCTTCTCTTGATCAAAGGGATATTTAAAGTACCACAACTTTGAAGTCTTGCATGGTCTAGTTGTATTTTTTTAAATTAAAGATCCATGGCGAACATAAAAAAGTCATCATCATGGCAAACAATAAGCAAGGGCCTTCTAGTATGATTTTTCATTTTTTAGCAATATTTTTATATATGGTAAGCTATACAAATGGCCTGGTAGTGACAACAGAAAAAAACTTGAGAACTCAAGTCTCTTTTAAATTAAAAATTAGTATCATATAGCAAACATAGCAGAGATAATGTATCAAGTGACTGTGCTATAAATGGTGACCCCCTTGCTTATGGTAAAAGACAACAAATGGTTCGGCATGATCTGTTTGTTGATGGGATTGATAAAGCTTTCATGATTAAAATACTAAATACATTTTTACATCTTTAATTGCTTCTATATGTTTAAGTCTACCAAGTAACAGATTTCTAAGTCACATATTTTATAAATTAATTTTCTTGTTCAAAAAGTTGGAATAATTTCCCACATTTCATTCACTATGACTTATCTACTGACAAAACACAATGATTCTAATTCCTTTCTCTCCTTTCAATCTGTAAATACAAGCTTTTTGAGTGCAACAAGGCAGGAGAGGTACAAATCCACAAAAGGAATCTAAATGTTATAGAATACTTGGAGAGGGCTGGTTACCCAGGGAGCAAAACGCTGTGCTAGCTATTATGATACTCGATTTTCAATACTGAAGTTGCTGTCTCTGCTAGAAATAGCTCTCCCAAGAGGTACCCACCTCACCCTTTTGTTTTCCCTATGTCCTGAGTGCAGATTAAATCAATATGGAGAGAGAGAGAGAGAGAGAGAGAGAGAGAGAGAGAGAGAGAGAAACATTTCACTTTCTTGGGATGAACAATTTTGTCAGCATGACTGTGAGCTTTGACTGAAGTGTAAATTTATTTTTAAATACTTGTCAGAAATAGGTATCTGCTTTAAATATAATATGCTATCATAATCTGTCAGGGCCAAATGCCTTGGGTCTTTGGGGAAGAGAGCATGCCTATTGACTTTCCATGTGCACAGTGGCATGAATAACAATCAACAAACAAACAGCTTGTAAGACTAGTAAGTCAAATAAAGTTCCTGAGCAGGTGGGCAGGGGAGGGGAGATGTTGAGAAAATTCTGCAAAGCCACTGCTGAGAGATAAGGAGACCTTAAAAAAGATTCCAACAGATACAATCTAATGTATACTTCATACATACTTCATAATGTATACTTCATAGTCTAAATTCACTACCGGTGAGAAACCACTGAGCCATTTAAACGTTCTTTAAATGAAATGCAAAACAGACTTTAAAAAATTAGAACATTATTATAAATATCCCCATCTGTTCGTCTCCCTCTAATGCAGTGGAGCTTTATATAGGATACCTCTTTCCCTGCAGTCGTATTTGACTACCCACCTCTGGAAAGCCAAAATACATTTCACTCAAAGTGGAATGTCTTCCCTATCATCTCACTTCCAATGGGCGGCTCTCAGCCGATGACTAAGAAACACCCAGTCCTCTAATATGTAAAATGGTTTTGATGTAATTTTGGCTCAAAGATTCTCCAGTCAACTTGGATGAAACTTTTCTGACAACTATTTGCAATCTGAGACACTGCTGACCCAATCCTCCTTCCTTACCTTTTTTCTTCACAGGTCAGCACTTCCTCATCTATTCTGTCTCTCTTGTCATTTCCTTCATAGATGTTTTCCTAATAAAACTCTTGCACTTAATTATCTCTCAACTTCCTTTTCTCAGAGGACCTGAACTAATGCTTTAAGTGACTTTATCCTTGACTCACTGAGATCTTTTGTATTAACTACATTTCTTCCAGTAAAGAATATACACATTCTCTAGTCTTTGGGCTTAAAACTGAATACACATAAACAGTGTTCCTTTTTAAACACATGTATGATGGGTTCCATGGTGGTCCCCCCAAAAAGGTATGCTTTTTTCTCTTCCAGATAACATTACATTAAGGTTCTTGAAATGAGATCACAACTGTCAGGGTGGGCCTTAAATTTAATCCCTTTTAAGAGACAGAAGACAGGACATAGACATAGATGCAAAGGCATGTGTAGACAGAGGCAGAAACTGGAGTTACATAGCCAGAAGTTTGAGAACATTTGGATCTACCAGAAGCCAGAAGAGGGAAGGAAGGATTCTCCTCTAGAGACTTTGGAGGGAGTGCAACCCCACTGATGCCTTATTTAGATGTGTGACCTAGAGAGAGAATAAATACTTGTTATTTTAAGCCAGCAAATTCAAGTTTGTAGTTTTTTGTTGTTTTTTTTTTTTTTTTTACATTAGCCTAGGAATTAATATATCCTGGCAAGAGAGAAACAGGAGATAATCAGCTTTTTATCTCCTTTGAGTACTGATGAGGTAGCTGGAGAGTAAAGTAAAATAGAGAATAGGATCTCATAGTAAAACCTGTAAATAACATCAAAAAGAAAGGAAAATTACAAATATCACTCAGGAATATACTGAAAAATCTGCAATAAAATATTTTTAGAAGTCCATCCACAATAAACCAAATGATAATATATCATGAGAAAGTAGGATTTATCTCAAGAATGCAGGTTTTTTATGGTGATCATTTTGTATATATACAAATATTGAATCATTATGTCATACACCTGAAACTAATATGTTAATTATACTTCAATAAAAATGAAAAAAAATACAAGTTAGGCTCAACATTTTAAAAAGAATTATTAAAGATGGTGGAGGAATAGGATGGGGAGACCACCTTCTCCCCCACAAATTCATCAAAAGAACATTTAAACGCTGAGTAAAATCCACAAAACAACTTCTGAATGCTGGCAGAGGACATCAGGCACCCAGAAAAGCAGCCCATTATCTTCGAAAGGAGGTAGGGAAAAATATAAAAGACAAAAAAAGAGATAAATAGGTAGGGACAGAGCTCCATCCCGGGAAGGGAGTCTTAAAAAGAGAGAAGTTTCCAAACACCAGGAAACACTCTTACTGCCGAGTCTGTGCTGAGCCTTGGAAGCACAGAGGGCAACATAATAGGGAGGAAAAATAAGTAAGTAATTAAACCCCACAGATTACGAGCCCAATGATAACTCCCCCAGCGGAGAAGCAGTGCAGATGCCTGTGCCCGCCACTAGCAAGCGGGGGCTGGGCAGGGAGGCGCGGGCTGCATTGCTTAGAGTCAGGATCCGGCCTGAATGCTCCCGAGGGTAATCAGAGCAAACTAATTTGGGCTAGCGAACCAGACTGTGGGATAGCTACCACGAGAAAAGCCCTAAGACACCGCCAGGCCCATTCACAGAACAAAGGGCAGAACAGAACTAGCCGGCTGCAGACCTTCCCCCTCCGGTGACAGGCAGCCAGAACTGGAAGGGAGCAATCGCAGCCCCAGAGAGACATTATCTACCAAACTGCAAGCAGGCTCCTTTGCTTACTAAGACTTCTTGGGGTTCTGGAAAGTCATCCGCCTGAGAAGGTGCCCTGGTTGTACACCCAGAAAACCAAGCAGCAGGGATGGGAGAGGCGATAGGTCACAGTGACCACACTTGCCAAACACCTCATCACCCAAGCTGCCCGGAGCTGGGAAGGGCACAAAACGCAAGCCCAATGGAGTCTGTGCCTCTGAGGACTACCTGAGCAGCTTAGACCTGGGAGGTGCATGCAGCCCAGGGCCGGCCTCGGGCGGTTCCTGGCAGAGCAACCTAGAGCCTGAGCTGTGTGGGCAGAGAGGGTGCACCGCCGTCAGCGGGGGCAGGCCCAGTTTGGCTGAGACACAATGAGCACACGCCAGTGTTATTTGTTTGCAGTGTCCCTCCCTCCCCACAGCGCAACTGAACAAGTGAGCCTAAAAAAGTGTCCACCACCGCCCCCTTGTGTCAGGGCGGAAATCAGACACTGAAGAGACCAGCAAACAGAAGCTAAAACCGAGGGAACAACCTTGGAAGTGACAGGTGCAATAGATTAAAACCCTGTGGTTAGTACCGACTACATAGGAAGGGACCTATAGATCTTGAGAAATATAAGCCGGACCAAGAAACTACCCAAAAATGAACTGACCCCACACTGCCCACAATAACACCAGAGAAAGTCTTAGATATATTTTTACTATTTTTATGATCATTCTTTTCTTTTTTTTTCTTTTTCTTTTCTTTTCCTTTTTTTCTTAACTTTTTAAAAATTTTTAAGTCCTCTATTACTCCTTTAATTTACATTTTTATAACCTACTATTACTTTTCAAAAAAAGACTATTTTTCAAAGCAAACTTCATATATATATATATTTAATAACTTTTGTGACTTTTTTTTCTTCTTCTTCTTTTCTTTAATATTGTATTTTTGAAAATCCAACCTCTACTCTAGAATTTTAATCTTTGCTTTTCGGTATTTGTTATCAATTTTGTACCTTTAAGAACCCAATCTTCAGTACCTATTTTTACTTGGGAGCGAGATTACTGGCTGGACTGCTCTCTCCCCCTTTGGACTCTCCTTTCTCTCCACTAGATCGCCTCTGTCTCCTTCCTCCCCCTTCTCTTCTCTACCCAACTCTCTGAATCTCTGTGTATTCCAGATGGTGGAGGACACTTAGGAAACTGATTACTGGCTGGATATGTCTCTCTCCTTTTCATTCCCCCCTTTTATCCTCCTGGCCACCTCTGTCTCCTTCCTCCCTCTTCTCTTCTCTGCATAACTCCATGAACATCTCTGAGTGGTCCAGACTGTGGAGTGCACATAAGGAAGTGATTACTGGCTAGCTTGCTCTCTCCTCTTTTGATTCCACCTCATCTCATTCGGGTCACCTCTAACTCCCTCCTCCCTCTTCTCTTCTCCATGTAACTCTGTGAACCTCTCTGGGTGTCCCTCACTGTGGAGAAACTTTTCATCTTTAACCTAGATGTTTTATCAACGGTGCTGTATAGGAGAAGTCTTGAGACTACTGTAAAAATAAGACTTAAAACCAGAAGCAGGAGGCTTAAGTCCAAATCCTGAGAACATCATAGAACACCTGACTCCAGGGAACATTAAGCAATAGGAGCTCATTAAACGACTCCATACCTACACTGAAACCAAGCACCACCCAAGGGCCAACAAGTTCAAGAGCAAAACATACCACACAAATTCTTCAGCAACACAGGATCACAGCCCTGAGCTTCAATATACAGGCTGCCTAAAGTTACTCCAAATCCATTGACATCTCATAACTCGTTACTAGACACTTCATTGCACTCCAGAGAGAAGAAATACAGCTCCACCCACCAGAACACCAACACAAGCTTCCCTAACCAAGAAACCTTGACAAGCCACCAATACAACCCCACCCATAGTGAGGAAACTCCATAATCAAGAGAAGTCCACAAACTGCCAGAATACAGAAAGGCCACCCCAAACTCAGCAATATAAACAAGATGAAGAGATAGAGGAATACCCACCAGGTAAAGGAACAGGATAAATGCCCACCAAACCAAACAAAAGAGGAAGAGATAGGGAATCTACCTGATACAGAATTCTGAATAATGATAGTGAAAATGATCCAAAATCTTGAAATCAAAATGGAATCACAGATAAATAGCCTGGACGCAAGAATTGAGAAAATGCAAGAAAGGTTTAACAAGGACCTAGAAGAAATTTTAAAAAGTCAATATATAATGAATAATGCAATAAATGAGATCAAAAACACACTGGAGGCAACAAACAGTAGAATAACAGAGGCAGAAGATAGGATTAGTGAAATAGAAGATAGAATGGTGGAAATAAATGAATCAAAGAGGAAAAAAGAAAAACAAATTAAAAGAAATGAGGACAATCTCAGAGACCTCCAGGACAATATTAAATGCCACAACATTTGAATCATAGGAGTCCCAGAAGAAGAAGACAAAAAGAAAGACCATGAGAAAATACTTGAGGAGATAATAGTTGAAAACTTCCCCAAAATGGGGAAGGAAATAATCACTCAAGTCCAAGAAACCCAGAGAGTCCCAAACAGGATAAACCCAAGGCAAGACACCCCAAGACACATTAATCAAATTAACAAAGATCAAACACAAAGAACAAATATTAAAAGCAGCAAGGGAAAAACAACAAATAACACACAAGGGGATTCCCATAACAGCTGATCTTTCAATAGAAACTCTTCAGGCCAGGAGGGAATGGCAAGACATACTTAAAGTGATGAAAGAAAATAATCTACATCCCAGATTACTGTACCCAGCAAGGATCTCACTCAAATATGAAGGAAAAAGCAAAAGCTTTACAGACAAGCAAAAACTGAGAGAATTCAGCACCACCAAACCAGCTCTCCAACAAATGCTAAAGCATATTCTCTAGACAGGAGACACAAAAATGGTGGATAAACTTGAACCCCAAACAATAAAGTAAATGGCAATGGGATCATACTTATCAATAATTACCTTAAATGTAAATGGGTTGAATGCCCCAACCAAAAGACAAAGACTGGCTGAATGGATACAAAAACAAGATCCCTATATATGTTGTCTACAAGAGACCCACCTCAAAACAGGGGACACATACAGACTGAAAGTGAAGGGCTGGAAAAAGATATTCCATGCAAATAGAGATCAAAAGAAAGCAGGAGTAGCAATACTCATATCAGATAAAATAGACTTTAAAACAAAGGCTGTAAAAAGAGACAAAGAAGGACACTACATAATGATCATAGGATCAATCCAAGAAGAAGAGATAACAATTATAAATATATATGCACCCAACATAGGAGCACCGCATTATGTAAGACAAATGCTAACAAGTATGAGAAGGGAAATTAACAATAACACAATAATAGTGGGAGACTTTAATACCCCACTCACACCTATGGTAGCTCAACTAAACAGAAAATTAACAAAGAAACACAAACTTTAAATGATACAATAGACCAGTTAGACCTAATTGATATCGATAGGACATTTCATCCCAAAACAATGAATTTCACCTTTTTCTCAAGAACACATGGAACATTCTCCAGGATAGATCACATCCTGGGCCATAAATCTAGGCTTGGTAAATTCAAAAAAACTGAAATCATTCCAAGCATCTTTTCTGACCACAGTGCAGTAAGATTAGATCTCAATTACAGGATAAAAACTATTAAAAATTCCAACATATGGAGGCTGAACAACACGCTGCTGAATAACCAACAAATCACAGAAGAAATCAAAAAAGAAATCAAATTATGCATAGAAATGAATGAAAATGGAAACACAACAACCCAAAACCTATGGGACACTGTAAAAGCCATGCTAAGGGGAAAGTTCATAGCAATACAGGCATACCTCAAGAAACAAGTCAAACAAATAACCTAATTCTACACCTAAAGCAACTAGAAATGGAAGAAATGAAGAACCCTAGGGTTAGTAGAAGGAAAGAAATCTTAAAAATTAGGGCAGAAATAAATGCAAAAGAAACAAATGAGACCATAGCAAAAATCAACAAAGCCAAAAGCTGGTTCTTTGAAAGGATAAATAAAATTGACAAACCATTATCTAGACTCATCAAGAAACAAAGGGAGAAAAATCAAATCAATAAAATTAGAAATGAAAATGGAGAGATCACAACAGACAACACACAAATACAAAGGATCATAAGAGACTACTATTAGCAATTATATGCCAATAAAATGGACAACGTGGAAGAAATGGACCAATTCTTAGAAAAGTACAACTTTCCAAAACTGAACCAGGAAGAAATAGAAAATCTTAACAGACACATCACAAGCAAGGAAATTGAAACTGTAATCAGAAATCTTCCAGCAAATACAAGCCCAGGTCCAGATGGCTTCACAGCTGAATTCTACCAAAAATTTAAAGAAAAGCTAACACCTATCCTACTCAAAGTCTTTCAGAAAATTGCAGAGGAAGGTAAACTTCCAAACTCATTCTAGGAGGCCACCATCACCCTAATACCAAAACCTGACAAAGATGCCACAAAAAAAGGAAACTACAGGCCAATATCCCATAGATGCAAAAATCCTTAATAAAATTCTAGCAATCAGAATCCAACAACACATTAAAAAGATCATACACCATGACCAAGTGGGCTTTATCCCAGGATGCAAGGATTCTTCAATATCTGCAAATCAATCAATGTAATACACCACATTAACAAATTGAAAAATAAAAGCCATATGATTATCTCAATAGATGCAGAGAAAGCCTTTGATAAAATTCAACATCCATTTACGATAAAAACTCTCCAGAAAGCAGGAATAGAAGGAACATACCTCAACATAATAAAAGCTATATATGACAAACCCACAGCAAACATTATCCTCAATGGTGAAAAATTGAAAGCATTTCCTCTAAAGTCAGGAACAAGACAAGGGTGCCCACTCTCACCACTACTTTTCAACATAGTTTTGGAAGTTTTGGCCACAGCAATCAGGGCAGAAAAAGAAATAAAAGGAATCCAAATTGGAAAAGAAGAAGGAAAACTCTCACTATTTGCAGATGACATGATCCTCTACATAGAAAACCCTAAAGACTCCACCAGAAAATTACTAGAGCTAATCAATGACTATAGTAAAGCTGCAGGATATAAAATCAACACACAGAAACCCCTTGCATTCCTATACACTAATAATGAGAAAATAGAAAGAGAAATTAAGGAAACAATTCCATTCACCATTGCAACAGAAAGAATAAAATACTTAGGAATATATCTACCTAAGGAAACTAAAGACCTATATATAGAAAACTATAAAACACTGATGAAAGAAATCAAAGAGGACACTAACAGATGGAGAAATATACCATGTTCATGGATCAGAAGAATCAATATTGTGAAAATGAGTATACTACCCAAAGCAATCTATAGATTCAATGCAATCCCTATCAAACTATCAATGGTATTTTTCACAGAGCTAGAACAAATAATTTCACAATTTGTATGGAAATACAAAAAACCTGGAATAGCCAAAGCAATCTTGAGAAGGAAGAATGGAACTGGAGGAATCAACCTGCCTGACTTCAGGCTATACTACAAAGCCACAGTCATCAAGACAGTATGGTACTGGCACAAAGACAAAAATATAGATCAATGGAACAAAATAGAAGGCCCAGAGATAAACCCACGCACCTATGTACACCTTATCTTTGACAAAGGAGGCAAGAATATACAATGGAGAAAAGACAATCTCTTTAACAAGTGGTGCTGGGAAAACTGGTCAACCACTTGTAAAAGAATGAAACTCGAACACTTTCTAACACCATACACAAAAATAAACTCAAAATGGATTAAAGATCTAAACATAAGACCAGAAACTATAAAACTCTTAGAGGAGAACATAGGCAAAACACTCTCTGACATACATCACAGCAGGATCCTCAATGACCCACCTCCTAGAATATTGGAAATAAAAGCAAAAATAAACAAATGGGATCTAATTAAAATTAAAAGCTTCTGCACAACAAAGGAAACTATAAGCAAGGTGAAAAGACAGCCTTCAGAATGGGAGAAAATAATAGCAAACGAAGCAACTGACAAAGAACTAATCTCAAAAATATACAAGCAACTTCTGCAGCTCAATTCCAGAAAAATAAATGACCCAATCAAAAAATGGGCCAAAGAACTAAATAGACATTTCTCCAAAGAAGACATACAGATGGCTAACAAACACATGAAAAGATGCTCAACATCACTCATTATCAGATAAATACAAATCAAAACCACAATTATGTACCATTTCACGCCAGTCAGAACGGCTGTGATCCAAAAGTCTACAAGCAATAAATGCTGGAGAGGATGTGGAGAAAAGGGAACTCTCTTACACTGTTGGTGGGAATGCAAACTAGTACAGCCACTATGGAGAACAGTGTGGAGATTCCTTAAAAAACTGGAAATAGAACTGCCATACGACCCAGCAATCCCACTGCTGGGCATACATACTGAGGAAACCAGAATTGAAAGAGACACGTGTACCCCAATGTTCATCGCAGCACTGTTTATAATAGCAACCTAAATGTCCATCAGCAGATGAATGGATCAGAAAGCTGTGGTACATATACACAATGGAGTATTACTCAGCCATTAAAAAGAATACATTTGAATCAGTTCTAATGAGGTGGATGAAACTGGAGCCTATTATACAGAGTGAAGTAAGCCAGAAAGAAAAACACCAATACAGTATACTAACACATATATATGTATTTAGAAAGATGGTAATGACAACCCTGTATGCGAGACAGCAAAAGAGACACAGATGTATAGAACAGCCTTTTGGACTCTGTGGGAGAGGAAGAGGGTGGGATGATTTTGGAGAATGGCATTAAAACATGCCAACTTATAATATCATATAAGAAACGAATCACCAGTCCAGGTTCGATGCAGGATACAGGAAGCTTGGGGCTGGTGCACTGGGATGACCCAGAGGGATGGTATGGGGAGGGAGCTGGGAGGGGGGTTCAGGATGGGGAACACATGTACACCTGTGGTGGATGCATGTTGATGTATGGCAAAACCAATACAATATTATAAAGTAAAATAAATAAATAAATAATAAAATAAATAAAATATTAAGAAAATAATAATAAAAATAAATAAAAAGAATTATTATAATTTACCACCATAGCAAATTAAATAGGAAATTCTGCAAGACAAACCCAATAGTTGAAGAAGAATATTTGACCCAAATAATTGGAGAAATAGGCCTTATTCATGGATTTAAAGAGTCAGTATTATTGAGATGTCAGTTCTCCCCAATTTGGCTTACAGGTTCAACAAAATGACACTTTATTAGGAGAATTTGTGTAATTCTAAAATCTATGTGGAAATATCAAGGATTTAGCTAAAATAATCTTGAAAAGATTACTATATTTATTTACATTGGCTAATATTACTTGGTCTCTTTGACTTTAATCCTCCTTATACAGCTACAGTTATTGAGTTGCTGTGTAATTGTCATAAAATAAAGAAATAAATCAATGGGACAGGAAATAGGTCATGATTAGACCTAAAGTGAAAGTGAAGTCGCTCAGTCATGTCCGACTCTTTGCGACCCCATGGACAGTAGCCTTCCAGGCTCCGCCATCCATGGGATTTTCCAGGCAAGAATACTGGAGTGGGCTGCCATTTCCTTCTCCAGATTAGACCTAAACATATATTTAACAGCATTCAATGAAAATGTCAAGGTAACTTAATAAGAAAGAGATCATCTTTTCAGCAATGGTGTTTAAACAAGTGGATATCTGTAGAGTACAAAATAAAACATCACATCTATGAAAAAATTGTCTTGAGATAGATTATAAACTTAAATGTAAAAATCACAACCATAAAGCTTCTGTGAAAAATATAGGAGAATGTATTTTTAGACATGAAATTCACCAAAAATTTCTTTGGACACAAAAACAGTAAGAAAAAAATTAGAAAAAAAAGATAAAATTGGGCTTCATTAAAATTAGTTACTTCTGCTCTTCAAATGACATTGCAAAATCAAAAGTCAAGTCATAGGCTAGAAGAAATACTTTATAAGGCATATTTGAAGAAAGACTTGTATCCAGAATATATTAAAGGAAAAAACTCATTTAATGTAATAAAATAAAAACAAGCTAATAAAGATTGACCAAAATTTGAAAAGACACTTTACTGAGGAGGACATACAAATGACCAAGTGCATGAAAATGTTCTCAGCATCCTTAAAACATGAAGGAAATGAAAATTCAAGCCACAGTGAAATATTATTATATCTCCTAATTTGTAAAAGACTAACAAGTTTCAATCATTGGCAATGCCATTGAGCACATGGAATTTTCATATTGTGCAGGTGAGAGTGTACAATGATACTACCACTTTGGAAAAGCAGTTTTAAAAATGTTAAATAGAGAGCTACTCTGTAACCCAACCATTCTTCTCCTAGGATATTACCTAAGAAAAATCAAAATACTGATCGGAGAAGACGTCTACAAGACCATTCCTTCAAAATACACAAACTGGAAAGAACTCAAACGTCCATCAACAGATAAATGAATAAGAAACTTTTCATATATTTTTGAAAATAGATTACTATTTGGCTGTAAAAAAGGAGTGAACTACAGTCATCCCTTGGTATCCACAGGAAACTGGTTCCAGGACCCGCTGTCAATACCAATATCTCAGGGTGCGCAAGTTCCAGAGTGGGCCTTTGGTATGTGCAGTTCCTCATCCATGAATTCAACCAACTACCAATTATATAGTACTGTTTTTACTTAAAAAATAAAATCTATGTTAAAATGGACCACAAAATTCAAACCCATGTTCACCAGGATCAACTATATTTATCAACATCCCAGGTTGGTTGAGAGTGTCCCAGGTGGCACAGAAGTAAAGAATTCACCTGTCAGTGCAAGAGAGGCAAGAGACACGGATTTGATTCCTGGGTCAGGAAGATAACTGGAGAAGGAAATGGCAACCTACTCCAGTACACTTGCTTGGAAAATCCCATGAACAGAGGAGCCTGGTGGGCTATAGTTCATGGGGTCACAAAGAGTCAGAGATGACTGAGCACTTATGTGTCACACATGCACACAGGCTGGTTGAATCCCAGGATGCAGAACTGGGGATGGGGGGGCTTGTAGTAAAGTTATACTCTGATTTTCCACTATATCTGGATTGGCAGACAGAAAATGAAATAGAATATGAAGTAGAAAATAATACTAAAATTAAGGCAAAGAGAAATCAAAGTAGGATACATTTTTTTTTAATTTTATTTTATTTTTAGACTTTACACAACTGTATTAGTTTTATTTTAAATAAGCAAATTAAAAAAATATCTGCTTAACATGAAATCACATGGGCTCATTAAGTATAGATTACAACTTGACCTCAAGTTTTCTAACTGGCAATGAGAAATGGAAAACTTGATTATTTACTTCAATGATTTTCAACATCTGATCATAGGCAGTTGCCTGGAGAGCTTCACTAAAACCACAAATTCTTAGGACCTGTAGCCTCCATATTCTAATTCAGCATATCTGGGGAAAGGCCTGAGATTGTGCCCTTTGAAAAATTTCCTTGGTCATTGTCATCTTAATTTGGAATTTGCTCAGTTACATAATTAATGGAAACCTTAAGATAAATCAACTATTCAGGAAATGCTCAGCAACCTCAGAAACTAAAAATAAAACCTAACTTCTTCTGTCAGTTCTCACAAAGAGGATCCTGTTGAATAACATATGTCCTAAATAATATCCTTAGAGTAAAATGATAAATTTTATAAAGGTGCTTCCTACCACAAATCCTCATATTGGACCTCAGCATAAGTCAAAGCTGTGATGCCACAGATAATCCAGTTACTACAGTTCAACATGATGCTCAATGGATAAACCTCAAAAGTTAAGTTATGCTGCTTTAGATTAACATGCTGCTGCTGCTGCTGCTAAGTCGCTTCAGTCATGTCCGACTCTGTGCAACCCCATAGATAGCAGCCTACCAGGCTCTCCCATCCCTGGGATTCTCCAGGCAAGAACACTGGAGTGGGTTGCCATTTCCTTCTCCAATGCATGAAAGTGAAAAGTGAAAGTGAAGTCGCTCAGTCATATCCAACTCTTAATGACCCCATGGACTGCAGCCCACCAGGCTCCTCCATCCATGGGATTTTCCAGGCAAGAGTACTGGAGTGGGGTGCCATTGCCTTCTCCGTTAGATTAACATAGGAGCATATGATAGACCATCTAGACAGACACTGAAGGTTCTTCATGAAGATTTTTTTTTCTCATCACCTTTTATATTCTTTAACAAGTACCTGAATCATACCTAATGTGTATTGCCATTTAAGTACCAGTCCATAAAATTTAAGCAGTGTATTAATATTAGTTGATATAATCTAGTGACACTTAAAGAACTTAATCTAAACAGTATTTTCAATGAAGTTCTACCATAAAAAAATCAAACAACTTAATGGATATAACTTTCACCAGATATTTTTCTTAATTATACCCTCCAAGAATATGAATGTATCTATTAGGTTTGTTCAATGGCCATGAAAAGGCAGAAGAAATGAAAATCTTGAGTCTCTACAACAAAAACAGTAAGGATTTTGTGATACATATATCAAGGCCTAAACTATATATATCTCAAGCAAAATATATATTCAAACATGAAAATATTTACCCATTCTTCAGATAGACACAAAAATGCAATTATCTTATGTTTTTCAAAATGAAATGCTATCAAATACCTTATTTTCCCCAAATTTAAAGTATCTTTGGGTTTACAGACACTTAATCTTTAAAGAATATAAAATAGGCAAAAGTATAGAACTGACAGTAGAATGATGGTCACCAGAGGATGGGGGGAAGGAGGTGAGTGGAGACATTGTCCAGTGGTATGAAGTTACAGTTTGGAGAAGACAACCCCTTCCAGTATTCTTGCCTGGAAAATTCCGTGGACAAAGGAGACTGGCAGGCCATAGTCCATGGGGTCGCAAAGAGTCAGCCATGACTGAATGACTAAGCACATGAAGTTACAGTTACACAAAAATTTGTTGTTGCTTAGTGCCATTTCCTTCTCCAGGAGATCTTGCCCACCCAGGAATTGAACCTGCATCTCTTGCATCTCCCGCATTGGCAGGCGGGTTCTTTTCTGCTGAGCCATCAGGGAAGCCCTTACACAAGAGAAGTTCCAAAGACCTGCTGTACAACACATGCCTATAGTTAACAATAAGGAATCGTGTACTTAAAAGTTTGTTAAGAGAGCAGGTCTCATGAAGTGTCCTTATATCACAAAGAAAAACAGAAACAAAAACCAAAAGACACAAGGAAACTTTTGGAGGTGATAGATGTTAATTACCTGGAGTGTGGTGAGAGTGATACAAGTTTACACTTATGTCCAAATTCACTCAATTGCATATTAATCATATGCAATATTTTTGTATATTAATTATATTTTAAAACACTGAGACTCATTTTGGATCTCATGACTCTAGATTGTTAATCCTACTTTGTTCATTTTAATAGTAACACTAATTGAAAGTTACCAACTGTTGAGTACAGAATAACATAAGTAATCATTATGCCATACTTTTCAGGTAGGCACTGTTACTATTCCTTTTTGAAGATAGGAAATTAAGGTACAGAAAGGTCAGACAATTTGCTAAAGTCTGATGCTTACCAGGCTAATAAGCTGGTCTTTTAGTCCATTCAGTTTGGCTATAGAATCTATGTTCCAAACCACCAAGAAATAATGCCTTTCATCTGACCTGAAGATGACCCCTTAGAGTTTTACCGACTGGATCTTAATGCAGTTCAGGTGGGTTGCTTTCTGTTAACTGAGTGTTTAAGAAACACATGTGATATGTTTTTGTCTTTTAAGCCATCCAGCATCCATTTCTACTTCCCACTAGCACCCCGAGATTTTCCTGATAAATTATGTCTTTCACAACATGTGCAGCCTCAGAAGGAAAGTGAGTTAGGGTTAGGATGCTCTGTCCTCGCCTTCAGAAGCTTAAGGGGACTGGGAATCTATTTCATTATCATCTATTTTGCTTTATTTGTATAAATAGGTGTGCATAGCTGACCTATGCTCCCCCAACCAGATTCTCTCTCAGGACTTTGCAATTTAAGTAAAATGTCAGAAAATGGAAAAGAAAACCAACCCCCCATCCCTTTACTCATTTAAGGAGTGGTGTCTGAATCAGACTGTCCAGTGGTTCTTGCTTTGAAGACTTTCTGTAGGTGAAAAGTGCCTTTCCTTTCAAGCTTGTTTTCTCGCCCTCCCTTCAGTCCTAAGTGCTTTCATATCCTTCTAATCAGTCTTCTTCCAACTTAAATTACACAGAGTTGGGTTTTGTTTTTTTCCAACTATTTTATTTATATGTGGTAGGGAGAGAATAATTAGTAATTCTAGGACTGCCATTTTTCAGGAAGAAGTGTTATTCATTTGCTAATAACTTTGTCCTCTCTTTGGACAAGGAAATGGCAACCCACTCCAGTGTTCTTGCCTGGAGAATCCCAGGGACGGCGGAGCCTGGTGGGCTGCCGTCTATGGGGTCGCACAGAGTCGTGTCCTCTCTTACTTGGATTCTTGGCAGTGGCTGCCACAAAACATATGGCTGTTTTGAAAGATGAATAATCTATGTCAAAATATGATGCCAGAAGAGAAGGAAAAAAAGTAATGTGGAAAAAATGTAAAATATTTATTAAGTGATATTTCAGACACTAATCCTAGAAGAAAGAGGGAGAGAGGGAAAGACAGAGGGAAAGTGTGCCTCCGTGATTATTTGGAAAAAAAAAATATTCTGTTTCAGGGTTTCCCAGGAGCTGAGGTAGTAAAGAATCAGCCTGCCAATGCAGGAGATGCAGGAGACACAGGTTCAATCTCTGAGTTGGGAAGATCCTCTAGAGTAGGATATAGCAACCCATTCCAGTATTCTTGCCTGTAAAATTCCATGGACAGAGAAGCCTGGCAGGCTACAATACATGGGGTCGCAAAGAGTCAGACATGACTGAGCATGTGTGTGCATGCACGCATGCACACACACACACACATACACACACACACCATCTTGTTTCAGGCAGCCTCAAATAGAAAATTCAGCAGAATTCAACTAAGACAGCATGTCAGACTTAGATCTACATATGTGTTGAAAAGTGAGTGTTAAAATGGATTTCATTTCTGGAATGTGAACTCCAAATCCCATACTTGAAAGGCCAATTAGAATTTAATTTGATTAGAAAATCTCTCTGTACAGAATGCATGAGGGTAAAAGCCTCAGTGCTCAAAACAGACCTGCAGCTCTCAAAACCTCTGTCAAAACTTCTGTGAGCACTTATTCAAGTTAAACACTAAGTAGTTACAACCACCAAATGGCACTCTTACACTCCAAGTATATAAGAGGAAAATTAGACCATACAGGGAGGAGCCAACTCCCTTGTGCCAGTTACTGCACTGGGTGATCTGTGTACACGTTCTCATTTCTATGATTCTAGGGTGTGAGTAGTATAGTCTACCTAACTACACATACAGTAAGAGAGCTTAGGGGAGTAAAATATTTTCCCGAAGTCCTCCTATCTAGTGAGAGTCACCAAGTGTGTATGTATGTTTATAATTTGATTAGTCCTTGAATATCTTAAAAAGTTAATTATAATTGCCATTGTAATTGATCACATTCATACATACTGTGTTGATGCCATAGTAAAATGGATTTCCCACTGATTAACCTCATCTCTAGAGTTTTTCTGATTCAATTGCTATAAAGCCTTTATTTACTTTTATTTTCCTCACTTTTCCCCCTTCACTCTCAAAAACTTGGTTGAGAAAAAAAAAAATGATGCCTATGGTCATGAGTCTAATCTGCCCTCCTTTGACTCAGCCATCCTAATTTTCTTTTTCCTATTTCTCTCCACCATCTCACTTCATAGCTAAAACCTTTTACAACCCTAGGAAACAGGAATTTGTATCAGTGTTCTCTGACTTTGTAATAAATCACCCTGAAATATAGTCATTTTAAATAAGCCATATTTGTGAACTCACGGTTTGGGTGAGGGATCCAGGGCAGCTTGGCTGGTTCCTCTGACTCAGGGTCTACCACAGGTCACAGTCACCTCAAGGCTGAACTGGAACAGGATCTACTCCCAAGCTCATACACATGGTTCCCTGTGGAATGGGGCACTGACTACAGTCTTCAGGCTTGTCCTCAAGTCCTTAACTCCTTGCTCATCTCCAGGGCAGCTCACTGCAGCCGCTGGATTCAGTAGAGATCGCGGGTGAGAGATCAAGAGGGAGCACCGCAGTGTTTCCTAGCCTGCTCTTGGAAGTGACATCACTTTTGCTGTATTCTCTTCTTTAGAAGCAAGTCACTAGAGGGGATTGCACAAGGGTGTCAATTCCAGGAGGCAGGGATCATGGGGAGCCATGTAGAAGCAGCCTACCACACCACCAGCAGTTGTAATAAACTCCCTTCTGTCTGCTAACAGGCTCACTTGCCAGCCATGCAAATACCTCAAGCCTGTTGTAGTCAGCCCTCCACCTCTATTACTTTCAAATGGGGATGTTCACAGCTTTATTTCATAGCTCTTTAATAGCTTTGAAGAGGAAGCAGTAAGGCTGAGTTAGCATTAATTAGTTTTTCTCTGTGAACTAGTCCCTTATAATTAAAGGCAGCTTTTGGTTCCTGAAGAATTTCCCTCATTTAGCCACTCCAATACTCTTGCCTGGAAAATCCCATGGACGGCGGAGCCTGGTAGGCTGCAGTCCATGGGGTTGCTAGGAGTCAGACACGACTGAGCGACTTCGCCTTCACTTTTCACTTTCATGCACTGGAGAAGGAAATGGCAACCCACTCCAGTGTTCTTGCCTAGAGAGTCCCAGGGACGGGGGAGCCTGATGGGCTGCCATCTATGGGGTCGCACAGAGTCGGACATGACTGAAGCGACTTAGCAGCAGCAGCAGCAGCCTAGTCTTAGAAGTAAAAAATTTGGACCTCATGATGCAACCTCAGTCTTAGAGTAATGTACACACAGTTTATGTCACGATTACTTACAGGGTAATTTGAGATGAAAGGATGCTTTTACCCAACAATTTGGAGTTTAAATCATTAAAGAATGATTCATTACATAACTTAAGAAATAAGGGGGACTTTCCTGGTGGTCCAGTGGTTAAGGATCCACCTTCCAATGCAGGGGACGCCAGTTCTCTGACCAAGAAACTAAGACCCCACACGCCTCAGGGCGACTAAGCCCTCAATGCAACTACTGAGCCTGCACACTCTAGAGCCTGTGCTTCACAACTAGAGAGAAGCCTGAGGGTCGCAAAGAGCAGCACTGCAAGGAAAACTGCCGCATGCTGCAACTAAGAACCCATGCAGCCAAATAAATAAATATTATAAAAACAGAAAATAAGGGACAAAGGTATATGAACAGTGAATGTTGTTCATCTTTTTATAAATTCCTTGACAGGATACAGAGCATCTCATTCTGTCTGTAGCCTCACAGTGTTCTCTTTGCTCTGTCCCCACACCTCCACCATGTTGGACATTTGGGCCATGCTTGTTAAGTGCATGGGTAAATATTTTATATTTTATAATGCAACAGAGTTATGATTTTAATATTTATGTAATCTACTAACCAAAAGTAAAATAAGTCTTATCATCATAACTTGAAATCAAGCTAGATATGTTTTATAAATTTCACAAAATAACACATAAATAAGTCTAGGTGGCAACCAGTGGAACTGGCTGGAACATAAACTGTGAAACATAAATAAGAAAAAAGAAAGATTTCTTACAGAAAAAGAGAGTTCATGCGTTTAGACTCCAAAATACTGAGAAATTACATCTAGGGCCCTATGTTCTGAAGCTCAAATCACAGAAATTCAAATATGTTATTTTAAATGTAAATATATAGTTCACATGACACGAAGTTTATTAATATAACTTTCATTTAATCATTTAAGACTATTCTGAATTGTGGAAAATTTAAGTTGAACAATATACCTATTGTTGGTTTTATAGGTCATAAACTACTAAATACAATTTCATTAAGCAGTCTGTGACTAGGAAGCAAAAAAAAATAACACTGGACAACTAAAGGGAAAATTCTTTAGAATAACTAAAAGAAAGAGAGGAATCATTCCCCCTCATTATTCAATAAGTATATTTACATCAGTACTGCTAAGTCGCTTTAGTCGTGTCCGACTCTGTGTGACCCCATAGACCGCAGCCCACCAGGCTCCCCCGTCCCTGGGATTCTCCAGGCAAGAACACTGGAGTGGGTTGCCTTTCCTTCTCCAATGCATGAAAGTGAAAAGTGAAAGTGAAGTCGCTCAGTCGTGTCTGACTCTTATATTACTAATCTCAGGGAAATATAAGAATGACACAGAAAACTCTGAGAAAGTGAATTCAATATAGAACATGAAAATTATTTTGAGGTATCTATGTGTACTCAGTCGTGTCTGACTCTGTGCAACCTCTTGGACTTGTAGTCCACCAGACTCTTCTGTCCATACAATTTTCTAGGCAAGAATATTAAAGTGGGTTGCCATTTCTTCTCCAGGGGATCTTCCTGACCCCTCAGGATGGAACCCTTGTCTCTTGCGTCTCCTGCATTCTTAACCATTGTGCCACCAGAGGAGCCCTATTTTGAGGCATATTATTGTATAATATAGTTAGTCTCATCAAGAAAGCACAACCAGTTCCTACAGCTCAGAGGAGAAAGATCACATATGCTAGGAGCCACATGTGAAGCCAGAGAAGCTTTTTATCCCATAGGTCTACAGGACCATAAACTGTATTAATCTCAGTTTCATAATAAAACAGAGCACTTCAGCCCATTCTTATCTAGATCAGCAGTCAGCATCCCTTCAGTAAAGGAGAAAGTTCAGCTCTCAGAATCCTCCTTCTCTACTAAGAGACTTCAACAGATTTCTCATGTTGTCACTTAAGTCTTTATCTGGGAGAAGGATGTTGTTGAATTTCACAGAGCTGAGTCAGAGGCAAGTTCTGCAAAGCAACTCCTCCTCTAATCTGACAGTCACGAGGCACTCCTCTGGAACCAGTTTCTGGTTCATGCCCTTTCTATTATGATAACTGGGAAAATAAGCAGCTCATTACAGAGCCTACTCACTAGAAAAATTCACAGCCAGACCCACTGATTAAATCACATTGAAATGCGGGCTGCTCTTGTTCCTGTGCTCAGGTCATTCCAGGTTTTCTTCCTATTTCAAATTTATGATCTCTAAATGGGAAAAAAAGTGCTATAATATATTTAGAAGTGATGTATGAAACTTCCTATTTGAAAACTTTAGAAGAGTAAATTTTCAAAGAAAGGAAAATGATCCTAAAACTAGATTTGGCATGATTTTTATTAAGAAACACCACCCTGGTTTAAAACTAATGAAATGATAGGTTAGGCTCAGGGATTTTTAGAAGCTGCCCATAGATGTAACTTCAGACACATCTATCAAACTTTGATTATCCTGTGCATGTATTTTCTCACCATTGCCTTTCCAGGGTCAGGAATAGGAGCACTCTGACTAAAATTGCACCATTGCTAGGCCATACCAAGTCAACTGTTCACAGATGGTGCACTAACACCCAATGGCTTTAAGACTGATTACATGCAACACTGAGAGGTAAAGGGTAGCGGTACACAGCTCCTCATATGAGCCATAAGGGAGCACAGTGGGCAGATTAAACCAGTGCTATGAAGTCAGATTTACTGGGTTTGAATACCAGCTTTACCACTTGCCATGACCCTAGGCAAATCCTTGAAGCTTGCTACACCAGAGTCTACATCTGTAAAATGGTAGTAAAGAGTCTTTCCTCTTAGGAATGCTGGCAACATAAGAGGAGATAATGCTTGTATAGGGCTTTGTCCATTTTTAGTGTAATCATTCTGACAGCACCGTTCACGCAACCTCCTTTGCTGGGAACAAGATCTCAATTACCAAAGCTCCTAGGAAAATGGAATTCCTTTGTATAATTTTCTGACACTTGCTCACAACTCTGGAAGAAACAGTTCACCTGGACAAAAGATTAAAATATTAGAAGACTCTTCTCCCTCTTCTGGAGATCATACAAACATTAGCAATGTTTGAATTAAAATGCTTAGAAGAAGAGCTAAATTGCTCTGGTGGGAATATAAAAGAGTTGCTCTGTTTCAGGCTAAATATAATTTCAAAAACATGGCTGTCTACTTGCCCTATCACTGAACACTGACACTGAAAGGCAACTTTACCATTCCTAAGCCAATTAAGATACTATCAATCAATTTCAGTGAAAAAGAGGAAGAGATATCTCTGATTTATGTTCCTATGACATTGGCCAGTAAGAGCACTGCAACTAAAACTGGGAGAGTCATCCTGGCATCAGTGTAAGTTAGGGCTTGACTGTGTTTCATGATAACCTTCATTTGACTGGTGTTATTATTTTTGGCATAGCAATATTAAGTTTTTTTAATTCACAATTCACTCCAAAGCCTTCAAAAGCTTTTTGTTAATAAGGACATGGGTAGGTATAAAAATAAAACCTCAAAGCAGAGACCTACATAAAAGTTTATTCTTACTTACATAAAAATTCAAAGATCCAGGACTGATGGGGTGCCCCTGTTCTTCTAGACATGAATTCTAAGGTAGCAGATCCGAAGTTTGCTATTTTTTGCCAGCACATAAAGAAAAGAGAAAGGACAAACACTTCATTTGTAAGGGATTTTCACCACTAATTGCAGATACAATTCATTTGGTTTGAGTGTGGTCACATGTTTCTACCTAGCTGCAAGAGAGTTTAGGTTGGTGGCTATGTGTCCAGTTATAACAGAAAGGATTGTATTATAAAGAGGAAGAAAGAGAATGGTAAGTGTGGATCATCAGCAGTCTCTAGCACTGGCAACCTTCCCTAGTCAAAGGTAACACTTTAGTTTCTATTGCCTCCATACCTGCTTTGCTAAATAAACTCTTCATAAACCATGCTAGCTACAATGGTTACAATGAGTTATTTGCAGTTTCTTGAATTAATTTTGTCCTTTGCATTTTGCTATCTTTTTCCTGTATCATTTCTCTCTCAAAATTCTATCTATTTTTAAGTCTTGGGAAGGTTTACATAGATGTGAGATAACCCATGAGGTTGGCATAATGGAACCAGTACGAAAGAGTAGCAAGCCAAAAGGAGACCTGTTTACTAGAGCAAAGACTTTGCCACCATGAGGACAGGCAGATAATGCAACTGGTTACATAAAGCTCCAGATCATCTGTACTAGTAGGATACAACTATATGAGAGTTCAACACTGTGGCTGTTGTCCAATTAAAAAGTAAGGCAGTGTTGTATTTTTTGTTTGTTTTTAATATAACTTTATTTATTTTAATTGGAGGCTAATTACTTTACAATATTGTATTGGTTTTGCCATACATTGACATGAATCCGCCATGGGTGTACATGTGTTCCCCATCCTGAACCCCCCTCTCACCTCCCTCCCCATCCCATCCCTCTGGGTCATCCCAGTGCACCAGTCTTGAGCACCCTGAATCATGCATCGAACCTGGACTGGTGATTCATTTCATGTACGATAATATACATGTTTCAATGTTGCTATTTTTAAAATGCACAACCAATAAAGACCTACTGTGTAGTGCAGGGAACCCTGCTCAATGTTATGAGCAGAGTTTTGGGGAGAATGGATCATGTATATGTATGGCTGAGTCCCTTCACTGTTCACCTGAAATTATCACAACATTGCTAATTGGCTATACCCCAGTACAAAACAAAATGTTTTTAGAAAGAGAAAAAAGCCTCCCCAAAAGTAAAGCAGTGTGTTCAGTAGCATAATAAGATTTTTTTCTTAAAGGGTGAATCCTGATAGATTATAAGGGCCAAAGGGTAAAGGGTCTAACACTGGGATAAAATGGACCTCAGATATCTACACCAGGTAAGAAAGTTCCAGTAACTAGCGGAAGCATGAGGCATGATAAATGAGCAGAAATTAGGCTATAGGAAGTAGAGCAGCAGTCCAGGGATATGGACACACAGGGAATTGGAGAAAGACATAAACTTCAAAGTGTAAGGGACCAGAAGAACTCAGAATTTTCTGAGTCCCTTTTATGTCCTTGGACTCTAGAGCTGGTCCTCTAACCTTCTCTTGCCTATGACCTTATTCCCTAGATTTTCTCTCCATTTCAATGACTACTAACTCACAAAATGAATCACTTTTCCCTTTTCAGAGGACAACCATTTTTGAGAAACATTTTTGTCTGATTATTCTTAAGAGTAGTTGATTCAGGCTGACTCCATTTGCTAAAGGCTACAAATCATCACCCTTTTGTCCCTGAGATAGAACATTCCTTTTTAACTTTCTTACATTTAGTATTTTCAAATATAAATTTATGCCATAGTGTTCTGAATGATTTTTCTACACTGGCTATACAGAAAACTAGCACTTTGCCATAAGCAAAAGAATTTTTGGTATGACTGAAAGTAAAAAAAAAGATTCAGAGGGGGAAACAGAGAGAGAGAGTTGGGGGTGGGGGAGAGAGAGAAAGGGAGGGCGTGAGAGACAGAAACAGCATGTTATGTACAAGGGAAACCCCATAAGATTATTAGATTTTTCATCAGACTTTGTAGGCCAGAAAAGAATGATACAAAATATTCAGAATGCTAAAAAAAAATTCTATCCAATAATACTCCACCTGGCAAACTTATTCAGAATTGAAGAGATAGTTTTCCCAGAAAAGTAAATCTAAAGGAGCTGATCACCACTAAATCTGCCTTACAGGAAATGTAAAAGGACTTCTTTAACGAAAAGAAAGGGCACTGATTGCTAACTAGGAAACATATGAAAGAATAAATCTCACTGGAAAGGTGAATCTATAGTAAAAGTAGTAGATTAAGTATGCATAAAGCTAATATAAGGATTAAAGGCAAAAGTGGTAAAAGTAACTATGATTACAATAAATAGTTAAGGGAGGCACATGTAAAATGAAACATCAAAGATGTTAAGATATAAAATGGGATCAAATTCAACTTGCTATTAACTCAAAATAGACTATTATAGATATAAGGTATTATATGTAAGCCTCATGATAACTACAAACCAAAAACCTACAGTAAATACACAAAAGATGACAAGAAAGAAGTGTATTACTAAAGAAAGCCAGCAGGGTTTCCCTGATGGCTCAGTGGTAAAGGATCTGCCTGCTAATGAAGGAGACATGGGTTTGATCTCTGGTCTAGTTAGAACCCACATGCTGCAGAACAACCAAGCCCATGCACCATAACTATTAAGCCTGTGCTGTAGAGCCGGGGAACCACAACTAGTGAGCCCATGCAGCACAACTACTAAAGCCCGCACACCCTAGAGGCTGTGCTCTGCAGTAAGAGAAGCCACTGCAATGAGGAGCTCATGCACTGCAAAAAAAGAGTAGCCTCTGTATTCTGCGACTAGAGAAAAGCCTACACAGCAATGAAGACATGGCACAGCCAAAAATAAAAATAAATTAATAAAATTATTAAAAATAAAGAAACTCAATAAACCACAAAGGAAGAGCGCAAAAGAGAGGAACTACAAAAATAGCCAGTAAACAATTAACAAAATGGTAATAAGTACATAGTTATCAATGATTACTTTAAATCTCAACAAACTAAATTCTATAATCAAAACACATAGAATGGCTAAAGAGATTAAAAAAAACAAGACCCATGTCTATGCTGCCTACAAGAGACTCACTTTAGAAATAAGGAGACACAGGCTGAAAGTGAAGGGATTCCATTCAAATGGAAACCAAAAGAAAGCTAGAGTAGCTAGAATTATATCAGACAAAATTGACTTTAAAACAAGACCATAATAAAAGATAAATATGGGTGTTACACAGATATAAAGGAGTCATTTCAACAAGAGGATATAACATTTGTAAATATTTAGGAGCACCTAAATATATAAACCAAATATTAACAGACCTAAAGGGAAAAATAGATGGCAATGTAATAATAGTAGTGGATTTTATTATCCCACTTATACAACGGATATATTATCCAGACAGAAAATCAGTAAGTAAAATCATTGACCTTAAATGACATGTTAGACAAACGTACATAACATGTATACACTCTTCTACCCCAAAGCAACAGAAAACAAATTCTTCTCAATTGCACATGGAATATTTTCCAGGATTAATTATTTTAGGCCACAAAACAAGTCAATAAATTTAAGAGAACTGAAATCATAGCAAGTGTCTTTTCTGATCACGATGGCATGAAACTAGAAATTAATTATGCAAAGAAAACTGGAAAATTCACAAATGTAAGGAGATTAACCAAAATGTTACTGAACAACCAATGGGTCAAAGAAGAAACCTAAGAGAAATAAAAAATACTTTGAGACAAACAAAAATGGAAATGCACCAAAATTTGTGGGATACAGCAAAAGCAGTTTTACAACACAAGTTCATGGCAATAAATGCCTACCTCAATAAACAGGTCTCCAGCAAACTTTACATCTCAAGGAACTAGAAAAAGAACAATGCACAAAGTAGAAGGAAGGGAATAACAATTGCAGCAGAAATAAATGAAACACAAAGTAAAAAGACTACAGAAAAGATCAATAAAGTAAGAGCTAGTTCTGTGAAAAAATTACAGAAAATTGACAAATGTTAATCTAGACTCACCAAGAAAAAGAGATGATTCAAATAAACAAAATCAGAAATTAAACACATGCTATTACAACTGATACAAAAGATCATTAAGACACTATTATGAATAAATATACACCAACAAATTGGACAACTTAGAAAAAATGGATAAATTTCTAGAAACATATAACCTACAAAGACTGAATCATGATGAAACAGAAAATATGAAGAGGCTGATTACTAGTAGGAGTCTCAGTCAGTAATCAAAGAGTGGATTGATAAGTAAGATGTGATATGTGTATATGCACACATACACAATGAAACATGTGTGTGTGTGTGAGTGTGTGTGTGTGTGTACACTCAGTCATGTCTGACTCTGCAATTCAATGGACTGTAGGCTGCAAGGCTCCTTTGTCCATGGAATCTTAAACAGGCAAGAAGACTAGAGTGAGTTGGCCTTTCCTACTCCAGGGATCTTTCCAAACCAGGGATTAAACCCATGTCTCTTGCATCTCCTGCAATGCAGATGGATTGTTTACCACTGAGCCACCAGGAAAGCCATTGACAGAATATTACTCAGTCATATAAGAGAATGAAATAATGCCATTTATAGTAACATGGATGGACCTAGAGATAAATGAAGTCAGAAGAGAAAGATAAAAATTATATGATAACATTTATATTTGGAATTTAAAAAAAAGTAAAATGAACATATTAACAAATCAGAAATAGACTCACAGACATAGAAAACAAGAGGGAAGGAAGGAGGGATATTTTAGGAATATGAGAGTAAGAGATACACACTACCATATCTACAACACATAAACAACAAGGATTTACTGTTGTCAGGGAAATACTGACAAATTCAATATCTTGAAATAACCTATAATGGAAGAGAATCAAAAGGAAGAAGATATATATATATCTCCCCAAATCACTCTGCTCTATACCTGACATCAACACAATACTGTAAATCAACGATACTTTAAAAAAAAAAATTCCAACAAAATTCAAGACCAGAAGACTTCACTACTGAATTCTACCAAACAGAATCAACAGCAATCTTTCTCAAAATATTCCAAAAATTAGTAGGAACTCTTTCCAATTCAATTTATGAGGCCTGTTTTACTGTGATAACAAAATTAGAAAAGAACATAAGAAAAGAAAATCACAGGCCAAAAAATTTCTGATAAACATAGATTCAAGAATCTTCCAACAAAATATGAGAAAACTGAATTCAGTCATCATTTTAAAAGGATCATACATCATAATCAAATGGAATTTATTTTGGGAATACAAGGAAGGTCTAACATTTGCAAACCAGCCAGTGCAATACACCACACTAACAAAATGAAGAATAAAAGTCTTATGATCAGCTCAATAGATGCAGAAAAAGCATCTGACAAAATTCAACATTTATTTATGATAAAACCTCTCAGCAATGTGTGTATACAGACAGAAGATTCAAATCATATTAAAATTTTGACTTTGTATATTTCATGCATATATATGTTTATACATATGTTTAGAAAGCAATTTTGCTTTGGTTCATTTAAGAAAAACACACATGAGTTTTTGGTGCAGTATTCCCACTGTTTTGCTAAGAATAAAATGTGTATGTATGTAAGAGCTATGAAATATGAATTTTATAATTTTTATGGACTCTACATATGAATTAAATTAATATATATATATATATACACACACATATATATTTACACACACACACACACACACACACACACACACACATATAACATGGTGTATAGGCTGCATCTGGGCCACAGATCCCGTATGGGGGAATTGACCTGATTTTAAGAAACTGGGACAGAGAGTGCTAACAAAATTCCTACTTCTGTGAGGATCTGTTCATAAACTGAGGCATATCTGAACCTGCAGGATGTTGACTTCATGAGAGCTTCCTTCATGAAGGTAGGGAGGTCCTCAACATGAAATAAAAATAAGTGGGCTTTAGGCATATCATTAAGCATTTATTTTGATTATTCATACCCTAAATGTTAATGTATACTTCCTATTTAGACTAATTCTGAGAGAGTTTTATGGAGAATACATGTCTTTAAAACAGCTCTGAAAAAGGCAAGTTTCAACATCTTACGACATAAAAGAATAGCTGCAATTGGAATTTTTTAAAAATTAAAATACATGTTTTACTTTCCGCTATTTCAACCTTCCATCTCCCAGTACAAGCCAATTATGGCTCCAAGGCTGACAAGGAGGGTAACTTGTGCTCTTTCGCTTGATGACAGCCTTTAAAACAACAAACAATATAAAGAAATGAGATGGGTAATTCCTTTGTTCCCTGTGGCAGCCAAGAAAGTACACTGCTCAGAATCCTCTGAGTGAGAACCAGATGCAAAGGGTACAGTCAATTGATGGCCTCTAGCTAATGTCCGGTCCCAGGGCAATTTGATAACTAAGTGTAGCAGGGAAACTCAGAACTGGTCATCCCTTCCTGAAAGAGAACTCCGCATTGAGTCGCCTACAACTTCCTCATAGGTACATCACATTCAGAGATTCTTCCTTCCAAATATTCCTTCTTTCCCCCATCTCTTCCCATAAGTGGCAGACCTGTGTCATACTCTTAAAGTATTTACCTGGCTCCTTCTCCTTTCTCTCACTTTTATTTTTCAAAAGCACTGCCTTCAAAGATTCCCTTGCAATTCTAATTCCATCCTGGTGTCTGTTTCCCAGAGGACCTTAACTGACTCAGCTCCTACTGAAGTGCTAGATGGGAAGGGACATCTGTATGACATCCTACACTTCTTCCACAGTATAGGAGAGCTACTTCCGTGCAGTACAATGGCCTAGCATCAGGCACTGATGAGAAAGAAGGAGGATGTTATGCAGGGCAAAAACCAAAACTCATCCATCCTGGTCTAGAGGAGTGTGGATGGGAGTGAGAGGTTGGAAAGGCTAGGCGTGAATAATGTTTAAGAACCTGTTGGGAAAGGCACTCTGCCAAGGGACATAAGACCTCCTGCATATTCCTGCTGAGTGTGGCAAGAATTCAAAGCCTTGACTTTTCTTACCTAGATCATTTCTCAGGGTTGGATTGGCAGCAAGCAACCATAGGGAAGATGCAACGTATCCCTGCAGAACAAAGACAAAACTTAATATAAAAAACAACAGATTTCCCCAAATCAGTCATTTAAGCAGTGAATCAAACCCAGAGTGGATTCAGTATTTACCTGAAGGCCACTGTGTCACCTCCATGGAACTTGGGGGACAGGAGAAAACAGTGCTGACACCATACTCATGCTACACTGTGTTATGAGTAGTAAGTCCTTTGTCCCTTATCTAGGGATCTTGTGTCTTGTGACAGCATCTATGAAACAATAACAGAGAACCTCAATAACTTGTAAGTGAGGTAAAATGTCAGACCTTGACACCTTTTCCCTTTCAGTTCCTTTAAAATGCCAGAGCATACAAAAGTGGATAATGAGAAGAGGTCACTGTGGGTAAAATAACCCACATCCCACCTGGAAGAGTTAGGGTATGGTACAGTACAAATGGTCCTATACTAACCTGGGACTAAGTCTCACCAAGAAACCTGGTGATGCAGTGAGAGACTAGGTAAACAAAGCCTAGACATCGGCTCACAAACTACACAGGAGTCTCCACTGAACACATGGAGTTGAATAAAACTACCAAAAGAGGAAAGAAGTGAAAGAGAGTCAAAAGTGGCATCCAGCTAACTTCCTAGAAAAGGTAAAGTGGTACTAGAGGTGGACGATGTGGGCTAAGCATTTTTTGAGGGGCAGAACCAGATTCCAGTGTAACTCAGCTCCAGGGAATTTGGGAGGTGAGGTTGAGTCATCAAGGTTTTGAAAAAAAATGAGTTATTTTAATAGCATCATAATTCTACTGAAGACTCTAGGAACCCAAGGACATTCTTAGGCATGGCTTGGATATGAAGACATGTACATTCACAGTGACACAAGATCACATGTCTTCCTTCCCACACAGCCTTGCACCACTTCTGCCTGAGAGACCCTGGGTGGGAGGTAGCCACCTGAAAGACTGAGAATTAGTGTCCAAGAAGGACTGTGGCCTACCTACAGGTCTGTCACAGTCATTTCATCAGACCAAATGGTAATAAAAACAGCTCAAGTGTGTCTTTATTTTTTTTCTGATACCTGGATTCTCAGAGCTTGTGAAAAGCACATGGGTTTGATAAAGACAATAAAGAAACCAGTGTTTTCTGCATATCCAAGTTGTAACTGGAGTACAGATCTATTTTATAAAGTACCAGGAGTTGAGTGCAGCAAGGTAAAAATATTGGCTTCATATATTTGGTAAGTTTTCTCACTTGTTTTATAGCTAAAACTCACAAGACAATGCAGTTGCCTTGGATGTCAGGCTAAGGAGTTCTGGCTTCATTCTGTACAAAGAATAGAGTCCTTGGAGGGATTTTTAGGAGGGTAATAAGCTTCCCTGGTAGCTCAGCTGGTAAAGAATCCACCTGCAATGCAGGCAACCTCAGTTCAACTCCTGGGTTGGGAACATCCCCTGGAGAAGGAATAGGCTCCCCACTCCAGTATTCTTGGGCTTCCCTGGTGGCTCAGAATCCCTGGTAAAGAATCTGCCTGCAATGCTGGAGACCTCGGTTCAATCCCTGGGTTGGGAAGATCCCCTGGAGAAGGGAATGAATGGCTACCCATTCCAGTATTCTGGCCTGGAGAATGTCATGGGCAGAGGAGCCTGGCAGGCTACAGTCCATGAGGTCGCAAAGAGTTGGACATGACTGAGTGACTTTCACTTCACTTCACTTCAATAAAAGATTTAGTGAGGCTGTTTGGAAAGGTTCCTTCAAGTATAAAATGTATCTATAAACCTATCTATCTAGGACTGAAAAGAGAATGACAAGGGAAGGAGATTGATAATAACATCTGAATTGGGGGCAGTCCCTTGGTGCAAAGATAATTTTTAACATAATGCAGAGTCAGCTTTGCACTGTGCCAAATACAATATCAACCACATGCCTCAAACAAAGTAGATGATGGACAGATCAACGTAGCACATAAAATAGTGATCTCCTCAGGAAAGTGCCTCAGTCTTTCATTTATGAATCCTCTGAAAACATTCTGTAGTATTTTTTTCCTGTATCATAAAATGAATGCAGTTTTAAGATATCCTGTTTAGAAAGGCTCTGACTGCTAGGCTACATATAGATATGACAAACCAGAATAAATAAATTCACAGTGTTTTAATGTGTGTACTCAGTAAAGAGAATTAATTAGTTGCAGAAATGAGACATTCTCACATTTAAAAATAAATTCCAAGCTAATTTTCAGTTTGTTACCAAGAATATATCTGCAATGTCACTCCTGACAGAGTAAAAGTGTTACAGTAAATGCTCATTTATGGACAAATTTTAGGAACTAGTTTATATTTGATGCATTATTCTACATATTATAATGATCTGATTAATAACAAACATGACAACCAAATATACATTGAAAATTTTAGAAGGTGATTTTCCAATAGAATATACTAGTATTAAGATTATTTTGCATATAGTTATATCTTTGAGGAATTAAATGACTTTTTATGATGATGTAACATAGAAAGCTCTGCCCAAAGGTATAAGTTGCATTTTTTGGCATACTAGTTTGGTTACTCAAAAAATGTACCATCCCTAAGGAAATACTGCTGAAAACAATTATTGAATTACTTTGACAGTCACAAGAATCTTTTAAATCAATATGTCCCTGAAAGACTTCACCTGAGTTACTAACTAGCCTCAACTCTGCTTTCTGAGATTTAAGATCACATAAAGCAGAAAAGAGGAGGAAGAACCACTGGTTTTTGGAAGCTCAGGAACTGTGCACAACTGTGGACAATAAACTTGAAGGGGATTGTAGAAAGCGTTAACGTTTATACCTTTTCCTGAATAAGGAACCAAACAAATACAGGGAGAATTGTATAAAAAGTCATTTTGTCTCCTATTTTCATCTTTCTTACTCCTTAGGGTGCACATTTCTCCTTTGTTACTCTAATTTTTCAATCAAGGCCTGAACTTTTCCTTAGAGTGTTCCTTTCTAAAAAGCCAAATAGCTCATTCCTTTTCTCCCTTCACTTCCTGCTACCACCCTCACTCCATCAAAAATGTCATTTTAATATTTTGGATGACTCTAGATGGCTGACTGATCTACCTGATATAGCTGATGTTAATTCTACTTAGTCTACTCAGTTCTATAAGAGTTACTGGCATTTGTAATGAAGGTGGCTTGATAAAGCATTCTTTATTTGACAGCATTTTTTAAGACTTAAAGGACTTTCATATATATGGAATGTTACACATTTGGGGACAGGAATATACCATTAAGTCTGATAGGTTAACCTGATTCAGTCAAACTAAAGATTTTATAGCTAACTGACTTTATCAAAAGGTGCAAAGACCATGAAAAGATGCTCAACATCACTAATTTATTAGAGAAATGAAAATCAAAACCACAGTGAAGCACCACCTCACACAAGTCAGAATGGTTTATCAACAAAAAGCCTGCAAATAGCAAATGTCAGAGAGGTTGTGGAGAAAAGGGAAACTGCATATGCTGTTGGGAATGTGAACTGGTGCAGTCACTATGGAAAAAAGTATGCAGGTACCTTTACAAACTAGAAATGGAGCTTCCATATTATCCAGCAATTCCACTCCTCGACATATATATGGAAAAAATGAAAACACTAATTTGAAAAGATACATGCACCTCAATGTTCATAGCAGTACTGTTTATAATAGCCAAGACATGTAAGCAACCCAAGTGCCCATCAACAGATGACTGGATTAAGATTTGGCACTTATACAATAGAATGTTACTCAGTCATAAATAAATGAAATACTGCTATTTGCAGCAATGTGGTTGGGCCTACAGAACATTATGCTTAGGGAAATAAGTCAGAGAACAACAATACTGTGATATCACGTATGTGGATTCTAAATAAATGTATATGCAAAGCAGAAACAGTCTCACAGACATGGAAAACAAACTTGCAGTTGCCAAAGGGAGAGGAAGGGGGGGAGGAACAAATTAGAGGTATGTGTTTTAACAGGTACAAACTACTGTATACCAAATAGAGGGACTTCCCTGGTGGTCTAGTGGTTAAGAATTTGCCTTCCAGTGCATGGGATGTGTGTTTCATCCCTGGTCAGGGAGCTAAGATCCTACATGAAGTGGGGCAACTAAACCCAATTGACACAACTACAAAGCCCACATGCACCACAAGGAAACAGTTATCAAGACACAATGAAGATCGCGCATAATGCAAGTGAGATCCCGCTTGAAGCAAGGAAGATCCCGTGTGATGCAAGGAAGACCATGCATGATGCAAGGAAGATCTCATGTGTGGCAACAAAGAGCCCATGTGCTGTAAGGAAGATCCCACGAGCTGCAACTGAGACCTAACATGGCCAAATAAATAAATACTTTTAAAAAAAATCCCCCAAAACAAAATACAAATGCAATAAAGTTTTACTATAAAACACAGGGAATTATGCCCATTATCTTGTAGCAACCTATGCTGCTGCTGCTGCTAAGTTGCTTCAGTCATGTCTGACTCTGTGCGACCCCATAGACGGCAGCCCACCAGGCTCCGCCATTCCTGGGATTCTCCAGGCAAGAACACTGAGTGGGTGGCAAAAATTTCCTAAATTTAATGCAAAAAACTTGGAATGTCAATAAACTGAACTTAATAAAAACCATCTGCTGCTCATAAGACAATGAATGAAAATGCCCCCAAACTGAGAGAAATACATACAAAATTTATACCTGACAAAGATCTTATATCTAAAAAATATAAAGAACTCTTACAACTTAAAAATGAGAAGTCAAATAACTCAATAAAAATGGGCAAATTATTTGAATAGTCATGTCCTCAAAGAAGATATTGGAATAAAATATAAGCACATTAAAAGGTGCTTCAACATCATTAGTCACTGAGGAAACAATAAAAACCACAGTGAGATACAATTGCATACCTGATAGAATGACTACAATTCAGAAAACTGATAATTTCAAGTGTTGTTTTCCAAAATAATTCTAATTCTCAGATACTTCTTATATTGTCAATATAAAAATGTAAAATTATTTTGGAAAGTAATTTGGTGGTTTCTTTAAAAGCTAAACATATACCAACTACATTATATAGAATTTCCACACCTAGTTACCAAGAGAAATAAAAGCTTATGTCCATACAAAGAGTTGTACATGAATGTTCAAAAGACTTTTATTTGTAAGAGACAAAAACTGAAACAACCAAAATGTACATCAAATTTTTGTATAACCATTATAGTGAAATATTACTCAGTAATAAAGTAAAACAAATTACTGATACACTTACCAAACTGGAAGAATCTAAAACTATGCTAAGTAAAAGAAGCAAGATAAATAGAGGACATACTATATGTTTCTATTTATATACAGTTCTGCTGCTGCTGCTGCTGCGTCACTTCAGTCATGTCCGATTCTGTGCAACCCCAGAGACGGCAGCCCACCAGGTTCCCCCGTCCCTGGGATTCTCCAGGCAAGAACACTGGAGTGGGTTGCCATTTCCTTCTCCAGTGCATGAAAGTGAAAAGTGAAAGTGAAGTCGCTCAGTCGTGTCTGACTCCTAGCGACCCCATGGACAGCAGCCTACCAGCTCCTCTGTCCATGGGATTTTCCAGGCAAGAGTACTGGAATGGGGTGCCATTGCCTTCTCTGATATACAGTTCTAGAAAATGCAAATTCTTCTACCACATTAGAAAACAGATGAGTGAGTGGTTGCCTTGGCAGGGGTCAAAAAAGGGAGAGAGTTAAATTAAAAAGGAGCATCAGGAAACATTGGGGTGGAATGGATATATTCATTATTTTGATGGTGGTGGTTTCACAGATGTATACTTGTATAGAAGGTCACCAAACTATACATTTTAAATATGTACAGCTTATTTTACAAAACTATATATCAATAAAGCTCAGAAAATAAAAAGTTTAAAGATAAACGAGTTTGGCCTCATACTAAAGAATCTGTTTTATACAGAAGACAGAGTACAGAGAACTATGCAGTTACATAGTTGTATTGCCTAAGTTATGTTACCTGTGGGGGATTAGGAAAGTGAGTGTGCAGAAAGCATTCCAGGAAATTCTAGAAGAGGTAAGACTCAGGTAATAGTTAGTGAACTAGGATAAATAGAAATAAATATAGCAAGTAGATAAAGAGAATAGGAGGGCATGAAGACTGGACAAAGTTAACTCAAAAAGCATGCAAAGTCAAGTTAATGGATTGGAGCTTTATATCAGCCACACAGAAGTCACTGAAGTAGAAGTGGGACAAGATCCAATTCATGTTTTAGAAAGATGACTTTGGCTGCTGGGTAAAGAATGCGTGAGAAGGTGGAAACAAGCAGGGAGACCAGAAGGTAGGACGATGATAAAAATTCAGGAGAAAAAAAAGTGGAGGCTTGAACTAAAAGGTATTAAAAAGGTGAAGAGATATTTATAAAATCATTATAGAAAGAAGCCTTCACACATCATCAGGTGGTTCCAGAGTTCCATTTCTTTGGCTTTCATGTGAATACTGTTTAATTTATTTTCTTGTTTGTAAGATCTACAGATTATTTCTGCTTTCTCATCTGTAATTAAATATACCTGGTTCAAGGAGGTTTTTTCACTGTTAAATGAGATTATGCTTGGAAAATATTTATTATTAACATAACAATTTATGAATATAAAACATTTGTTATAATTATTTTCCCTAAAACTCTATCTTCACTTGACTTTTCCATAAGCCTTTTAGGAAATATAATTGTCAGTTTAGCATTCTCACTGCACTGGTAGAATATTATATACAGCCTTAACTCATTCAATGTCATCTATCAATTAGACATCATCTTGGCACTAACAGAAAAAAAAACAATTTTTTCTAAAATTCAAGGTTTAGGTTATTATCTGTGCACTTCATATTAGTGTTTTCTAGGAAAAGCTATGTCTTTGATTTTGGTATTAAAAAAAAAAAAAGAGTCCAGAGAATGGGATAGAGCACATACATGGTAAGATGGAGATTCAGAGGGCAAAGCCAAGAGCCACAAAGAATATTCCCCGGCCTTGAAACCTAATGGAGGTTTCCCAGCTGAATATTCAAACTGCTTTGGACTGGTGACTTCCTTTTTGTCTGCCATTTTCTCCTTGTTTAATCCAGAATATCTGTAGAGTATTACCCTATGCCTGACCCATCATTACATGTTGGAAGCATAAAATTTGTTCCTTTAGTTTCACAGGACCACAGATGGATAGGAATTGTGTCCCAAAGGGTAAATGATTATACACTAAGAGCCTTATTCATACCCGATTTAGAAGCAGTTGAGAAGACTGAGGAGTTCTGAGCTGAAGCTATAATAGGATAAGGCATTAGAAGACCTTGAGATGGGGTAAATGTATATTGCCTTTGAGAAGAATATGAATCTTTGGAGACAAGAGGGCTTACATGGTCCTTGAAATAAACCCACACCCTACAAATAGCTGTGAAAAGAAGAGAAGCAAAAAGTAAAGGAGAAAAGGAAAGATATAAGCATCTGAATGCAGAGTTCCAAAGAATAGCAAGAAGAGATAAGAAAGCCTTCCTCAGCTATCAATGCAAAGAAACAGAGGAAAACAACAGAATGGGAAAGGCTAGAGATCTCCTCAAGAAAATTAGAGATACCAAGAGAACATTTCATGCAAAGATGGGTTCAATAAAGGACAGAAATGGTATGGATGTAACAGAAGCAGAAGATATTAAGAAAAGGTGGCAAGAAAACACAGAAGAACTGTACAAAAAAGAGCTTCACTACCAAGATAATCACGATGGTGTGATCACTTACCTAGAGCCAGACATCCTGGAATGTAAAGTCAAGTGGGCCTTAGAAAGCATCACTACGAACAAAGCTAGTGAGGTGATGGAATTCCAGTTGAGCTATTTCAAATCCTGAAAGATGATGCTGTGAAAGTGCTGCACTCAATATGCCTGCAAATTTGGAAAACTCTGCAGTGGCCACAGGACTGGAAAAGGTCAGCTTTCATTCCAATCCCAAAGAAAGGCAATGCCAAAGAATGCTCAAACTACCGCATAATTGCACTCATCTCACACGCTAGTAAAGTAATGCCCAAAATTCTCCAAGCCAGGCTTCAGCAATACGTGAACCGTGAACTTCCTGATGTTCAAGCTGGTTTTAGAAAAGGCAGAGGAATCAGAGATCCAGTTGCCAAAATCCGCTGGATCATTGAAAAAGCAAGAGAGTTCCAGAAAAATATCTATTTCTGCTTTCTTGACTATGCCAAAGCCTTGGACTGTGTGGATCACAATAAACTGTGGAAAATTCTTAAAGAGATGGGGATACCAGATCACCTGACCTGCCTCTTGAGAAACCTATTTGCAGGTCAGGAAGAAACAGTTAGAACTGGACATGGAACAGACTGGTTCCAAATAGGAAAAGGAGTTCGTCAAGGCTGTATATTGTCACCCTGCTTATTCAACTTATATGCAGAGTACATCATGAGAAACACTGGGCTGGAAGAAGCACAAGGTGGAATCAAGATAGCCAGGAGAAATATCAATAACCTCAGATATGCAGATGACACCACCCTTATGGCAGAGGGTGAAGAGGAACTAAAAGCCTATTGATGAAAGTGAAAGAGGAGAGTAAAAGTTGGCTTAAAGCTCAACATTCAGAAAACTAAGATCATGGCATCTGGTCCCATCACTTCATGGCAAATAGATGGGGAAAGAATGGAAACAGTGTCAGGCTTTATTTTTGGGGGCCCCAAAATCACTGCAGATGGTGACTGCAGCCATGAAATTCAAAGATACTTACTCCTTGGAAGAAAAGTTACGACCAACCTAGATAGCATATTAAAAAGCAGAGATAGTACTTTGCCGGCAAAGGTCCGTCTAGTCAAGGCTATGGTTTTTCCAGTGGTCATGTATGGATGTGAGAGTTGGACTGTGAAGAAAGCTGAGCACCGAAGAATTGATGCTTTTGAACTGTAGTGTTGGAGCAGACTCTTGAGAGTCCCTTGGACTGCAAGGAGGTCCAACCAGTCCATCCTAAAGGAGATCAGTCCTGGGTGTTCATTGGAAGGACTGATGCTAAAGCTGAAACTCTAATACTTTGGCCACCTCATGCGAAGAGTTGACTCATTGGAAAAGACCCTGATTCCGGGAGGGATTGGGGGCAGGAGAAGGGGATGACAGAGGATGAGATGGTTGCATGGCATCACCAACTCAATGGACATGAGTTTGAGTGAACTCCGAGAGTTGGTGATGGACAGGGAGGCCTGGCGTGCTGTTATTCATGGGGTCACAAAGAGTCAGACATGGCTGAGCAACTGAACTGAACTGACCTGAATCCTCAGAATCTGAAAATATGTTGTTACATGGCGAAAAGAACATTAGTAATGTAACTAAAATTACAAACTTTACCTGGGTAGGCCCAATCTAATCACACAAACCCTGAAAACAGAGATATTCCTCTAATTGGAGGCAGAAAAATGCAGCATAAGAGAAAGACAGAGAGGGTCTGAGTCTGACAAGGACTCAGTAGCCCACTGCTATTAACATGGGGCAGGGCAGTCCTGGAACCACAAGGAACAGAATCTCCTATTTGCCTGAATGAACTCGAAAGTGGATTCTTTACCAGAGCCCAGGCAGCTGATGCACTGATTTTGCACTTTTTAGATCCTAAGCAGAGAATCCAGCTGAAATACTTTGGCCTGGACTTCTGATTTATGGAAATCACATGATAAATTTGAATTATTTTAAGCTACTTTAAAAAGCCATGTAAAATTAAGAAACTCTGTAACCATTCTTTCAAAATAGGTTAAATTTATCAAATACTCTATGAGGGATCGTCCTGTTTGTCACTAGCTCTTTTGCTTTTTTACTTGAATATTGAACTTATAATTTTGTCTTCCCCTTTCCCCAAATCCTATTTTACGGCACAAAGAATCCCCTAACCAGATTGCTCTAAGCCAACAGTTCCAGTTGAGAGGCCACTTTTCATCACTTTCTCCGGATGTCACTTTTAGCTTAGCTTCAGATATTTTGAAATGTCTTGGAATATTAGTTCATAGACTCCTTTTGCATGTTTCTATTCCTTTCTTTTTTTGTTAAATTACTATTTTCTTTCTTTTTATGTAGCAGTTATCATTGCTACATCATTGTAGCTCCTCTGAATCAAAAAGTGTGGCTTTTTGGGACCAGAAGTCCCAAGATCATATTTAGAAGTACTTTCCACAACATTCCAAAGACTTGAAAAAAAATTGTTAAAGCTACACTCTTGTTGAGGGTCTTAGTACACAGAGGAAAATGAAGATTTGGACTATTTCCCATGAAAACATACTCTCAGAACAAATGCAATTCAATTTTATTCATTTACATAACTTAATGGCATTAGTAAGCAACTATCCACTGCCTGGCATACAGTTTTTGAATAAAAATATGGGTGCATACTTTTGTTCCCTTTGAATAACAAGTACGAGATTTCTAATCCTCACAATTGTTTCCCTGCTTTCCCTCAAATAATGACTGAATATGTACCTAAAAATCCATTTCAATGGGTTCATCCAATGCTACATTAAAAGTAGGTCCTGTATTATACATATATGCAAGTGTGAAACATGTATAAACAGTTACCATTAATGGCACTGTCTTACTACAAAGCTGCCAGAAAATGTGTTCTAGATTGCTGCCAAATTCTTCCTTTAATACATTGGGAATAATTACTTACTGATACAATACATTTGGCCTTAAAAACAAAACTCCCAAAAGGAGGAGTCATTTAACATTAAATATCATTAAATGACCTCCCCAAGTAAGTAAGCAAGTAAGTGTTAGTCGCTCAGTCATGCCCAACTCTTTGTGACTCCATGGACTGTAGCCCACCAGGCTCCTGTGTCCATGAGATTTTCCAGGCAAGGATACTGGAGTGGGTTGCCATTTCTTTCTCCAGGGGATCTTCCCAACCCAGGGATCAAATCCTGGTCTCCTGTACTGCAGGCAGATTTACCGACTGAGCTACAAGGGAAGCCCAAGTTCTCATTAAAATTAGCAGTTCAGTTCAGTCACTCAGTCATGTACAACTCTTTGTGATCCCCATGGACTGCAGCACGCCAGGCTTCCCTGTCTATCACCAACTCCCAGAGCTAGGGAAGACAGCAATTTAGATACAAGCTGAGGCTTGCAAAAATCATAAACATCCGACCAGTTATCATCTTAAAAGCATTCATTTTCCAAATCTCTTACCTGGATGATGCAGCTTTGAAAGGAATTTCTGGCTACTGGTTCTAGAAACACGGTGTGGAAGGCACAAATCCAACTGCTCCAAGGCAATGAGATGAACATTCTCCTTCTTAGAAAGTTGACTTATACATTTGAAATGAAAGTGAACTAAAGTCTATTCTAAATCCTTGAAAATTAATGCTCGTCCAGTATTGCATGTTGACATTCAGGCTTGACATTATTATGAAACTTGGGTTCAACAGACAAGAACTTAGAAAACACTCCTCAGACAACACTTAAGGGTTTCACAAATATTTATTTCTTTATCCTCTAAGTTTAACTAAGTAGAAATTATACATAATGGTACAAATTATGCAGTGTACATTGGCAGATCCATGTGACAGTCAAAGAGACCCATTGTCAACGGTCTTTGCAGCTTACCACCATGTGGTAATCAGTCTCATAGCTTATCGTCAGTGAGGAGAAACAATATGGCACATGCTGTTATGGATGCAGGCAAGCAAATAAAAGGAAGTCATATAGACAAAAATACCCCCGTACAGTCCTCCAGCTTATAACTAAGCCATTTAAACACAAACAGAACACACTCAGTTTATAATGAAAGCCAAGATAATGCTATCTTCGCAAGAAAAATAAACGTACCAGCTTAAATAACATACTACAATCAAAAGTTTTCATTGGAAATCAATTATTTACATCTGATTCAAATGCAACAGTTGTTGGCCTGAAAAATGAGCACTGTTTTTGAAGAAGTAATTCAATGTGATTCTGCGCGGTAAGAAAAAGAACATCAACTCCTTTCTGTCATTATGACTGTGGCAAATTTTCCTGGGATCTCAAATACCTATTCAAGGCTAGGTAATATTTGTAATATCTTAATGTATCTGTCAAGCTGAAGACAATGCATTTTAAGGACAACAGCTGCTGTGTTTGATTCATGCTTAACACAAGCACCCAAAATGATTTACTGTATTTTACAAATTTTACAAATGTTCATAATCACGATGAGGATTTATAAAACCCTATACCCTATAGTAAATATTAAATACTCGATAAAAATCTCCTAAGTATTTAACTAACTTTAGGAAGGAAAAAAGACTCTAATATATATATACACATATATATGTATATAGAATTGCCACTTACTTAGCAGGCAAAGACTTTCTGTTCCCTTTTTTTTCTAGAGCTCGTATTAGTGTTTACTTCTATTTTTAATCTCTGTTTCTCCGAGTTGATAAATTTGCACTGAAATATTCAGTAATAAACACAAAAGAAAACATTAACAATATAAAAGGCTAGATGTGTAAGAGACTTCACAAATCATAAAGTAAATTCCATTCAAGTTATAGGCCTTCTAGCTAACAAATCTCCATCTTTAGCTTAACAGGTGACACAGGACTGAAAACTGAGGTGCACATGATTTTATGCCAAAGCTCATTCTATTCACAGGTCCTCTTCCTTCCCAGAGAATATCACAGAGGACATCGGAAGAAGCAGGAGACTGACTTACGTGGAGATGTCCCTTAGGATTCTCACCTGTGTGTTCCCAGAGGGCATGATGTCTGGGGAAAATGTGCTGGGGCCAGGGTAGGTGACTAAGTATGTGTCCTTCCTGAGTTCAATAAAAGGGGCATAAAGAGGACCAATTCACCTGTGATTTTCCAAGTTTGCACATTTCTCAAAGGAGATTCTACATTTGATTTCTAATGCCAAACAGAACAAAAGGCTGAATATGTTTTGTGGTATGTTTCAGATTCTCAAGAAGGACAGGACAGCATAGGTTGTTGGTTTGTCTTTTGAAAAGGCAGTATCTTAAAAGTGTGTGTGTGTGCATGTGTGTGAGAAAGAGAGACAGGATACCTGCATGGGGGAGAATAAAGGAGGGAAAAAAGGGTGGGAGAGAGACAGAAAGTAAGATGGAAAAATAAGTATATATGAAATTTAGTCCTCTCCCTAAATTGTGAACTTGTGTCCTCAAAATTTTATCAGACTATCAGTTAGCATTTTAAAAAGGTTTTTTGGTCTTATTAAAATAATCATCTCATTTTAGTTGAAACAGCTTGTAGAAACATTTAATTCTTAAGATTTACATAACAGAAAAGTTATTTTCCTCAGTTTTATTTCTTAAGCTACAAAATATTTTAGTTTAAAGTTAACATCACTGCTCTCATTAACTGCTTTTGGGTGTGTTAGTGAGATGAAAGTGATAGTCACATACACTGTACCTGCCTTACTTTAAAAAAAAAAAAATTGAATACAGGAGAAAATCCTACTTTCCCTTCTCTTGTGTTAATAGAACAATATTTTCAATGGTGCTTTGAGTCCTGCAGACACAAACTTTGCTAAGGACCCTCTGATCTGGGGTTATGGTTCTCTTTCTCCACACTCGGCAGGCCTTTATTGAAACACATACAGCTTTCCGTTAATACTGAAATGGACAGTAATGACCTCCAGTGGATTTTTAGGTAAATAACAACTGTGCACTTCAGAGAATGTTAATTTCTAATATATTTGTTTCCTTTAGGACTTTTGGAGCTTGGCAACTTATTTAATGAACTTTCCAAACTTTCTTAAATTTAATAATTCTTGAATGAAATTGCAAACTATCACATTATCAACTATAGCCTATAAGCTAATTTTGAAAACTGAGAATAATGTCATTCAAACTTAAATTTAAATAAATATTCATAATTATTTGTGTGTAATTCACTTGCATTTAGTTTTAGTTAAATGAAAACTCTCAGAAAATTAACAGCTAAATAAAATAAGATAAAAAAAACTTCAGGAAATAGTCATTTTCAAATATAAAAACCTCTGATAATATTTATAAGAAACAAGTAAAGATGCTCTAAACATCTTGGTAGTTAACTGAACCTCATGAAACAACTTTCCTATTTAATATAAAATTAAAAGGAAATATTGATATCTGAGTGCAGAATATTTTACTTTTTAAAAAATAAAACATGTTTCTGGAATAGCTTTTAGATTTCTGGGAAGATTATTTTTTTAAATAATCTTTACAATTTAAGTTTTAATAGGGCTTCAGTGCTTTAGTACCTTCAGTTTTGGTTTGTGAGGTAATAAATTATTCATAAATATCTTATAAGAATCACATTTTTACTTGTTGGTTTTTTTTTTCCTGAAAATGACCTAGATGTGTTTATTGAAAGACTCATTCTAAATTTTTACTGGACAATCCATAGAATTAAAAAAAGATGTGAAAAAAAAAAAAAAAAAGATGTGAGAATATACCTTTTCTACCACAAGAGGGCAGCAAAAATGTTTTCTGTCACTCCATCTGTCTTGACATTCTTTGCTGTCTTTGAGATGTTAACGTTAACTTTCTTCTTTCTGCCCTGGAGTGAAATTCAAAGAATGTGTTTTCATTCTGAAACAGAACTATTGTGAATGTGGTTTATTATTGAACGTTTTAGGAAGGACACAAGCCTCAAAGTGACCACATTTTTTTTTAGTGACCATAATTTTTCTTTCATATGAAGTTTACAATAATTACAACAGACCTGCTTCATAAAGTTCATGGCTTAGACAACACTACTACATTAATTCTTAAAAGAGTACAGATGGTTCACTTGAGAATGCTAAAGTATGTGATAATCTATATATTTTACACTGTGACGGAAAGGCAAAATTCATAAAGATTAAAACATTTATTTATTTTTGCCATGATTATGAAAATATCTAATTTTTCAGCAATATTGCATTAATTTTAAGAGTAAAATAATAATTGCCATGGAAGAGCAGCCAACTACTCAAAGCTACAATTATGGTCATCTTTTGATAAACAGAATGTGAAATCATTGAGCAATCCATGGTTTTAAAAAAAATTAGTTAATTTTATGTGAGGTTAACCAGTCAAATGAGTATATAGAACAATTTATGATATCACCTCTATAGTCCTTTCTATATTACAGAAAACTCTTTTTAAGTAATACAAAGAAAGTATATGGTTTCTCTCTTTTTTTTTTTAGTTTCTAAATATAAATTTTTCAGAAGCTAGTAGAAGGTTTCAACCCATCAGGAGTCCAGCGCATGCCTCGGCAGGCGATAGTGCTCAGTTTTGGGACGGAGCTTCTTTTCCTGTGGGTTGGCATACTTCCACTTGGAAGGGGACATTTTAAGCTTTTTTCTCTTCTTATCTGTGCACCATACCTTTTCACAGTATTCTTCCACTCTCTGGAAGTTGCTATAACCAATCAGCTGCAAGAATTCCTTGTACCATGGTTTTGTCCCACGTGGGATGATGCTCTGAGCAGGACAAGGCATCTTATGAAGCCTATCCTCTTCAAAGTCTTTGTTAAACATCTCTTCCACTCTCTCCTCTTCCACTACCTCCAGGGTGATTTTACGGATTGTATGAACAAAACTATGCTCTACTGTCTGGCAAAAATAGGTCCCAGCATCCATTCTGCGTACTCTTAGGAAGAGTAAACCGAGGTCCATCTTAACCACTCTATCATCTGTCTTCACCTGTACAAGAACAAGAAAATCAAAGGCACTGAAGTATTATCCAGGAAATAGAATACCAGCTTATACCTTTCCACTATCTAGAAATTTTTTTTCATTTTTGCAATCATATGATGAAATCCTATAAGTCATATATACAAAATTATATGTTATACATATATAATGAATATATTAACTATATAATATATTATATGCACACTGGGTCACTTCAATCATGTCTGACATCTTTGAGACCCTATAGAATGTTGCTCACCAGACTCCTCTGTCCATGGGATTCTCCAAGCAAGAATACTGGAGTGGGTTACCATAGTCCTCCAGGGGATCTTCCTGACCCAGGGATCAAACCTGCCTCTCTTTTGTCTCTTGCATTGGCAGGTGGGTTCTTTACCACTAGCACCATCTGGGAAGCCCATAATATACTATATAAATGTTTATACCTTATGTTAATATTTTATTTACATATTAATATTTTAATACATACATGTTTATTTTATATTGTTTATATCATTATGCTATATATAATATAAATATATAGGAGAAAGAAGCTAAATAATTACATTAGGTGTGTGTGCATGTGTGAACATGTATATCTGTGCACACATGTGTTTGTCCTAAACTTATTTATATTGAGATCACTTCATGTCACAGACTTAGAGGTAATTTTATATCAATATTGTTAAGAGCAAACTGAGAGGGCTTTTTCCCTAATGATTTCCATTACCCATTAGAAAAAATATCCAGTTCAGTATAGCAGTCAAGCTTTGAGTGTAATGAAGAACTGTCAAATATAATTTTTTAATGGCAAAATAAATGCAATTTCTTACATTATTAGCTCAGAGGTTCTTATGTTTCCCAGATCACACTGATCAATCTATGAGGCCCTGTGTTGGGAGAGCTGTGATATCCACACTTTCTCTCCTTATCAGAAAGAATCCATCCATTCATTAATTCAGTGAGCACTTCCTACAATTCTACCAGGCTATCCATTTAACAGACTAAAAATAAACAACAAAAGTCCAGACTCTGCTCTGAAGAACCTCACAGGTCTTGTAAATATTAAGTCTGCATATACCTTTCAGTGTATGCAGAGAAGGCAATAGCACCCTACTCCAGTACTCTTGCCTGGAAAATCCATGGACAGAGGAGCCTGGTAGGCTGCAGTCCATGGGGTCGCTAGGAGTCAGACATGACTGAGTGACTTCACTTTCACTTTTCACTTTCATGCATTGGAGAAGGAAATGGCAACCCACTCCAGTATTCTTGCCTGGAGAATCCCAGGGACGGGGGAGCCTGGTGGGCTGCCGTCTATGGGGTCACACAGAGTCGGACACAACTGAAGCGACTTAGCATACCTTCAGTACTTAACTATTTTCTTTTCATGTTTGTGACATAATAAATTACAGACATTATTTCTATCAGTAAATAATTATAATTCAGGGTAAGAAGAGCACAGTAAGGCTTTCAGTAAATACCTAATATTTTACCACTAATAGCCGTACTAGTGAGTGAGTGAATGATTTGACTTTAGACAAAGCTAGATTCAAACACTGGCACCACTGTCTACTAACCGTGTGGTCTAGGGGCACTGATGTGTATTTTCTGTGTTCACTTTCTCTGTAAAGAAAGTAATAATTATAATGTAACTGAAGGATTGCTGTGAAGTTTAAATAACACAGGTGAGAATACTGTGTACAGAGCTATGAATACTTACCTTTACCTTTCCTATGTACAGACATACTTTATTGTGGGTTTCACTCCAGATGACCACAATTAAAGAGCACATTGCAATAAGAGTCACACAAATTTTTGGTTTCCCAGTGCGTATACAATTTATGTTTCTACTATACTATTGTCTATTAAGTGTGCAATAGTGTTATGTCTAAAAAAAAAAAAAAAGGATATACCTTAATTGAAAACACTGTTAAAAAAGTCAACTGTCATCTGAGTCTTCAAAGAACTATTAATCTTTTTGCAATAGCAACATCAAATATCACTGATCACAGATCATAATGTTAGATCGTTAGAAGAGGAAAAAGGAGTCCAGAATGGCAGTGGCTAAAAGACAAGGAAGGGAAAAGACCACAAAAATAGAACAAAAGAAAGACAGGAGTGACAGCCTCAGGTAGAACAAACAGCACTCCTGGCTAGCCCAATTTACATAGGGCAGGCCCAGGGGAGGAGAAAAAACATAAGAAGAGGAGCCAAAGGGCTGGGGGTCTCTCTCTCTCTCACTCTCTCATGCTCTCTCTCTCTCGCTCTTTCTCTCTCTCTCTCTCCTCTTCACGTCTCTTGGGTCGGCATGCCCTCATGCCTTGAGGATGTATTTTCCTTTATTTTCTAAATAAAACTGAGCTGTAACACAGAGCTGTAACACTGATCTGTCCGAGAGCTGTGACACGGTCTGTCCAAGGGCTTTAACACTTGGTCCATCGCTTCAAATTTTTGTTGTGACAAGACAGAACCGAGGAAATTACACACTGCCCCAACAATAACAGAGACAATAGCAATGAAAAGTTGGCAATATGGTGAGAATTATCCAAAGGTGACACAAAGTGAGCAAAGGCTGTTGGAAAAATGGTGCCAACAGACTTGTTCCACACGGGACCGCCACAAACCCTCAAATTGTAAACAATACAATATCTACATAATAGAAACAAAGCAAAGTCCAATAAAATGGACGCCTGTCCTTTCCTTTATCTAAAAACAAACTAGCATGTGTTTTCACATGGCCTAAGATCCTATTACGATGGGAGAAAGGTGATTTGCAATACACTGGCTGACTTCCCTTTTGAGAATAGACAAAAAAACCACATTAACCTTTGCCAATACAAGAGGGGCATGCAAAGCCCCCCTACCCCTTTGGCAGGAAAGGCCATTACCGCAAGCACAGTTTTTGTCCCAGTGTTAGATCAGAGCAAGAACTGCCAGGCTCAGCTCTCTCGAGGCTTAATCAGTTTGGGAACAGCTAAGTTGCAGTGGTACTCCTCATGTGTGATTACTCCTGTGTGGCCATTTATATAATCTGTGAATAATGTAACAAATGGTATTAGTTGTATAGTAAGAGACTATAGGGCTTCCCTGGTGGCTCAGTGGTGAAGAACATGCCTGCCAATGCAGGAGACACAGGCTCAATCCCTGGGTCAGGAAGATCCTCTGGAGAAGGAAACAGCAATCCATTCCAGTATTCTTGCCTGGGAGAATCCCATGGACAGAGGAACCTGGTGGGCTACAGTTCATGGGCTTGCAAAGAGTCACACATGATTTAGCAAGTAAGCAACAACAAAAGAGATTGCAAGCCAAATAGGGATGTTAATGATAAATTACAAGGCTCCCAGCCATTATTCTTTTCAGCCATGTAAAATCAATTATTCAGCAGCTTCATAGAGACACAGGTGATAAAAGGGGCTCCTGGAATCCTTTACAGGGGCTTCCTTGACATGTCAGGACCATGTCTTGGTGGACAGAACATGATAGCCATTAACTCAGGAAGTTCTCCAGTGATGAGCCAGGAAGAGCCCTCAAACCAAACCATTTTCATTATAGAAACTTTTTGTTATCCTTGAGAATGTTATCTTTTTCATCTGCCACAGAAAATAACTCAAAGGACTCTGTGCCACTCTGCTCATCTTCCCCAGTCCTCTTGGCAGTCTTCTTTACCACTATCTTTTTCCACAAATTCATGACCTATGGAACCTAAATGTGACCACACCATGCCTCTGACAATAAAAACTGTCTCTGAAACACACCCTCCACTGCTTTTAAATTAGTGGCTTCCTTGGACACGGACGGTAAAGCATCCGTCTACAATGCGGGAAACCCGGGTTCAATCCCTGGGTTGGGAAGATCCTCTGGAGAAGGAAATGGCAATCCACTCCAGTACTATTGCCTGGAAAATCCCATGGACGGAGAAGCCTGGTAGTCTACAGTCCATGGGGTCGCAAAGAGTCAGACACAACTGAGTGACTTCACTTTTCACTACGGACACAGATAGACTTGACTCCTTAAATGTCTTTTGTTCTGTGTAGTACATGCCATTATACTGGTTCTCTCCTTGGTCTTTCTGTTGATTTTTCTTTTCTTCAGAGGCATAAGCCTCTGTCCTTCCTTTATCTCACATTTTATTTGCATCCGTTGATAATTCTTCTATTTTCTCATTTTGATCAACTTCCTTAAGATGGTACATCTTACACATAAATAGTCCATTATTTTGTATTTCTTATTAATTATAAAAGACTGACCAGGACTAAGTATACGACAATTCACTAACTATAGTTCAGTGACTTTCCACTCAAATTGCACTCCCCTCCCATTTATTAAATTCTCTCTTTCCGACCATATCATCATTATTTTTGAACCTACCCTTAACTGCTGATCATTGTATTTCACTATCATTTTTCTATTCATATATCAAATACATCAAAGTCTCACCAAAATTTCTTCAGGGCTGACCAGCATAAACATCCCTTCCATTTCACTATTTTTCCTACATGTTAGACTCTCCTATTTCATGACTGTTTTTTATTTTTTTATTTTTATTTTTTGACCTTATCTCATGGCAGTCAAGGAGAAGGCAATGGCACCCCACTCCAGTACTCTTGCCTGGAAAATCCCATGGACGGAGGAGCCTGGTGGGCTGCAGTCCATGGGGTCGCTAAGAGTCGGACACAACTGAGTGACTTCATTTTCACTTTTCACTTTTATGCATTGGAGAAGGAAATGGCAACCCACTCCAGTGTTCTTGCCTGAAGAATCCCGGGGATGGGGGAGCCTGGTGGGCTGCCATCTATGGGGTCGCACAGAGTGGGACACGACTGAAGTGACTTAGCAGCAGCATGGCAGTCACCCCCCCCAAATCCTTCTTTCTGTTCCCGCTTTCATGCCCAACTTGAATCTGTTTCAGGTCCTGAAAGGACTCCCATACAACTGGCTCCTTCTTATCCCAAAGAATGAACTAAATGTCACTTCTTCAGAGCTCTTTAACACCCCAAAGTAAAAGTATCCTTTCTCCCTTAATATCATCATTTCACCTATTACCATTTATACATCTGAGCCTGCAACATTACCTGCAAATACATAATAGTCCCGTAATGAGTTTTCTTTTAACTGGTATCTTTCCCCTTTATTTGAACATATGGGTGGGTAGTGGTTTAGTTATTAAGTTGTATCCGAATCTTGAGACCCCATGGACTGTAGCCCACCAGGCTCCTCTGTCCATGAGTACCATTTAACTCTTCAAAGTCCATTTCCTTTTGTAACATTCCTGACTTAGAACTTATTCAGACTTTATTGTGTGTCTGACAGCTCATACGGTAAAGAATCTGCCTGCAATGAAGGAGACCTGGCTTCAATCCTTGGTCGGGAAGATCCCCTGGAGAAGGGAATGGCAACCCACTTCAGTATTCTTGCCTGGAGAATTCCATGGACAGAAAAGTCTGGTGGGCTACTATAGTCCATGGAGCCATGAAGAGTTGGAAACAACTGAGCAGCTAAACACATTGTCTGAGCAGGTAAGAATTGCTCAGTTAACTAGATGTTACCTTTCTAATTCTCTATAGCAAAACAGCTTCATGTGGTATTTCTCACTAGGATTGGTAGAAGAGGTACATTTCGGGAGATAAGTGAATTTCCTAGAAGGATTTCTCAATGTATTTATTTTTATGATAATCAATATAAATTAATAAACTATATGGGATCATGTGGAAAATCAACCTCCTGGTGAATGTTTTTGTTTATCATTGATTCTGAGCCATTTTCAGTGCTTGAACAGTTTCCAGCTGCTAAGAACAAAGCTGGAATTAATATGTTAATGCTACATTCCAGCCAAATGAAAACCAAACAACACCCCTATGTACTAATGCACATAAAAATTTTGAAGTCACTTGAGAAAAGTGTGGGGGGACTGAGTCATCGTAAGGCACAAGGTGTTATGGATAGATGTTTTACACACGCACATATGTGGTAGCCTGTATCCCATAATATGTTCATGGAGATAGCTTATTTCAGTGAAAAAAAAAAAATCATTACATCAACTAAACATTTAAATGATGCCTACGTTTGTTTATATTTAATTTGTAAATTTATCTTCAGTCTATATCTGAATGAAAGCTATGAGCTTAAAGAATGCATTTTCTATTTCAGTCTTTTGAATCTTTAATAAACTTTATAAGTCATGGTAGCAGCCCAAGAAAATGTTGTACTGTTAAGGGCAGGTGGTGGTGGGGGGCAACCTATACAATACTAGAAACGAATCTTCCACGCCTCACAACTCCTGCTGCTCTTGGCCTCTGTACTGCCTCTTTACTTCCCACTCCTAGGTCTTATTCTGGTCGTAGTATTTCTTTCTTTCCATTAGTTGAACTCCTTTCTGTTGTTTACCCATCCATTAAAAAACTTTCTCTCTAGGCTTAAGTTTTCCCTTCTTAAATGAATACTCGCTTCACAGCCCATGTAGAGCTGTCTCTTTGTAACTCAATAACATTCACATTTGTAGCATACAAGCTGGTATTTTTATTCTTCTTCAAATTATTTTTCCATACAATTTTTATCTCTTAACCATATTTTATTTTTTTAATTTATTTTTCTTTTTAAATTATTATTATTATTTTTACTTTACAATTTGTATTGGATTTGCCATACATCGACATGCATCCGCCATGGATGTACATGTGTTCCCCATCCTGAACCCCATATTTAACCATATTTTAAATTTCAAAAGGGTAAAGGCCTATATCTTAATCATTCCAAACATTTTTGAGTGCTCAGAACATGTGAAAAATGAGAACATACTAATTAGTTCATAGTGTACAAATGTGCAAGGCAATAGGAGTTACCAGTAAAGATAAATCCAAAAGTTATTCCCTTTTTTACGTAATTTCAATAAGGATTTGGATAGAGAGGAAGCAAGCATGATTTCAGGACCAGTTAGCAACTAATGAAGAAAGCTATGCTCCACAGATACAATAGGAAAAACAGTTCCAGGACACAGTCTTTTCCTGAAAAGAATCTGCATATAAACATTATCACAAATATGATCCTTTGTCCTCTCCCCACCACACTTCTTATGAGAATGAATAATACATGAGAAAACACGAAAGTCATCTAGTTTAGTTTCTGGCATATAGCAAGCCGTCTATGAAAGTGTTTTAAAATAAAACAAAACAGCAAAAATATAAATAAATACAAATATTTCATTACTGAATAAGAAGTATTTTCATGTTTTTTTTCCAATTCTGATATAAAAATCAAATGTTTCTTTCATAATCAGAAACCCAAGTTTGAGAAACAGTTCATTATGTATCCATAAAGTCCAGACTGGTTCAAAAATATAGAGGCACACAATTACAATGGGGAAGTCCTACACCATTTATTTGCATGTTATAGATGGTGCCTGTCTCACAACTGTGGTCTCCACTACTGGTTAAGTGAATCATAAATTCAGGAATAAAAGATGTTTGAACTCTTGAGTCTGGACAAATGTACACTATGTAGGTTAAATTGCTCGGAAAGTTAAATATATCTTCCATGGCCTACAAATACCTAAAAATAAAAAAATATGGCTTAGAAATTTGTATTTGAAGTCTTTCCATGACTTAATCTTTTCACTTTTGTTAACATGGGTACCTTCAACAATCATATCTTGATTACAGAATTGTTTTCATTCAGCTGCGCTGTCTGCAGACCAGATTTTCTTGGTCAAGAAGATGGTACATAATACATCATTTTATCAAATATTCTTATAGAAAATCTATAAAAACACAAAATTTCTTACTAAAAATGGTTTTAATATTGTTAGCTATAAAGATTGATTCAATATGTTTCATAATGTCAAATAAAAGAAGTAATTGAACAAAGAACCCTGCACATCTGGTAGCTGGTCAGGAAGAAGCAGTGCTTTCCATGTGTATCAACCATATGGTTCCATACTTTTTATAGCAAATGGATAGACAAAGGCCTTGAAATGGCTTAGTTCAGAATATATTTAACAATGAAATCAGTTTTAGTAGAGTGATAAAGACCAACAGTTTATATATTTATTTGTTTATCTGGCCTGCCTTCAATACAAAAAAAAATTTGTTTGACTTACAGAAAATATATGATATGCAATAATATAAACAAAAATTTTCCTTTTATTAAAAACACTTTTCAGTGTGAACTTGCTATATGATAGAGATGATTCCCCATTAGAGATAGGATGAATTACTTAGTAACTCATTTGGAGAAACCTATTACACTGTACAAAGAACAAAAGTTGTATTTATATTTTAGATTAATTAAAGACCCAAATGGAGAAACCTTGCATCTAATACAAGAAGATGCTGAGAAGAAAGTTATTATAAATAAGAACGCCATTCTGTGAAAAAATGTTGTATTCAAGATATCAGCTATATCAAAGAAGCTTGAATATTTATATTCAATAAAGAAATAATGTAAACAGAAGATGCAAAGAACTCTTGAAAGTCAACAAAGGGAAGTAAAAAGTGGAATGGAAAAAGTCTATGAATAAGTAATTCAGAAAAAGAGAAACTCAAGTATTTCATAAGTAGGCAATGCCAAAGTTCAACCTTACTAGTAATTTTAGAAATGCAGATTTAAACAAAATACTACATTGTACCCAGAAGAAAGGCAAAAATTAGGAAATGCCAAATATAGGTGAGGATATGGGCCAATGGGAACCCACATGAACTGTTTTAAGAGTGCAGATGGTGCGTTAACTCTGGAAAGCACGCTGACAATAGTTACCAAAATGAAGGATGTTGACAGATGATAATTTAAAAATTTGCACTCAGATTTATAAGGAGTTACCTGGAGAGATGACCGTTAAAGATGTGGTACTGGGAATTAATGACACTTGGTCTACTTGTAGGGGAATGCATGAATTAGGAGCAATGAATGCACGCTGTGGCATGAGCAGTTGTCAGAAACAATGAAACAGAGACGTACATAGAACAGTGATGAACCATACATAGTGCTGAGTTTAAAAAGTAGAAGCAGAATAAGAGCTGTAACAAAATATATTTATTTTCACAGCTCATGTATACTAAAAATGTTATATACCAGTTCAATATACAAATGCAATATTGGACTTATTCCAGTCCTTGCAGTGGATGCATATGGAGAAGCAAGGATGAAAGTGGAGAAAAAGTCAAACAAGAGAGGAGATTTGTGTGGACTGATGATGACAATGTGCCCCAAAATAAGGAGTATGATTAAATTATGCAACTGAAGTCAAAAAATAAGAACCCAAAGCCAAAACGAACAAAAACCCCAGTTTTTTTGTAGTGATTATCCTGGTCTGTCTATAAGATCTGTTCATGCTCTAGAATACTGTAATCATACACTTTTACAAATACTGCTTGAAAATAAATGGCCGTTTAAGAGTAATGTTTTTTTACTATATTTTAATATAGTAAAATATAAAAATATTTTATTTTTAAAATATTTTTTAAAATATTTCAAGTAAAAAATATTTGAAAAATTTTATAGATAATAATAGCAGGATGATCAGAGTAAAGGGAATAAGAGGACAGGGGATGAAAGCAAAGATAATGTTTGAACACAAAAATGCACAGCATAAGGCACTCAACAGCTACTTTAATTGGAGTATCAATTCAAAACTAAATTTCCTAGTGATCAAAGGAAATAGGAAAGTATGATACATTCAGAGACAAAAATGTCTCTAAAATATACTATTAAAATTACTTTCTGCATTGTCATGCTACTTTGTTTAATCAGATGTCCAGAGTCAGACTGGTCTCAGTAGGATAAAACAGATCTGGATCTGATTTCATAGATCTAAAAGATATGTTTAATTTTCAAAGATGTTTAGCATTATCTTGGAAAATTAACAGAAGAGAGTTATTCTAGATCTATTCTTAAGATACAAAGTTGCTTTATATTTTCCTACTATACAAAAGAAAGTGTGTCTTTGCCATTGCAAAGGAAAAAATAAAATTAATAAGCTCTACTGCTAATTACTCCAGAACTAAAATATGGGGCACGTGATGTTATAAAAACATGCTTGTCAAGACTAAAAAACATAAGTTTTGAATATTTACCTGTAAAGAGTTGTTAGTTTAGAAAAGATGTCTTTTAGAAAAGACATTTTTTAATAGACTGAAGTATAAACATAAAAACTGCTAAACAGATGTTTCAAATGAGGCAAAGAGTTCATGCGTTTTAATGTCATGACAACTAGAAAAAGGAAGAAATAATATTCACGTGGAACAAATCCGATGCTTTCAAAACATGCAAATAAAGACAGAAAATGTAAACTTATGGCTGTCATTGATGCCTGTCATGGATTAGCTAGCACTGGTGAAAGTCAAGAAAATGAGTCCTCTAGCAAACAAGATAGCCGAATGAAGATAGGATTTTACTTCAACTCTCCTAGTTTTGATGACATAATGCAACTGCAACATTTAAAAGATATAATTTGTGTATTTTTCTTTCTTTTGTTTTCTCAAGAGAAGCTATCTCCATAAGGTATGGCTCATCAATAAAAATATGCTTCCATGGAGACAGTACAAATTTAGTATAGATGCAATGAAATCTAAGTTACTGGAAAGAACTACTGATTGGTAAATTAATCATGCCTTAGATTTCTCAACAAAATTTAAAATGACTTTGAGGAATTTATCCTACTCTGTAGGTGGTCTGAAGACAAAGTTGAGAAGTGACAATTTCTGGCACAGAAAAAAAAAAGAATCGAGAGTGAAGTCAAATTGATGTTTTTGAATTTTGATGTCAATTTACATCCTCTCTTGAATTTTCTATTAAAAATATGTACATTTGAGCATTATTTAGGCAGTCTGCACAGTGCATACAACAGATATTTTATTTTCAAGAAACACAAACACACAAAAATGGTTTCTCTTAAGTAGAGAAACTCCAATGGAAAGATCAAAAAGGATTAAGGAGAAAATAAGCCTTCCATTCTGGAGAAGGCAATGGCACCCCACTCCAGTACTCTTGCCTGGAAAATCCCATGGACAGAGGAGCCTGGTGGGCTGTAGTCCATGGGGTCACAGAGTCAGATATGACTGAGCGACTTCACTTTCACTTTTCACTTTGATGCATTGGAGAAGGAAATGACAACCCACTCCAGTGTTCTTGCCTGGAGAATCCCAGGGATGGGGGAGCCTGGTGGGCTGCCGTCTATGGGGTCGCACAGAGTTGGACACGACTGAAGTGACTTAGCAGCAGCAGCAAGCCTTCCATGCTCACCAATGGATAAATTATGATGGTGGTCTTATGGACCAGCAGTTTACTGGCCTCATTCGCATGGATGTGAAGAATATTTTATGTATCTTGGGATTGCTCCAAATTTCCTCACTGAGGATTTATAACCTGCTTCCTATAACTCCATCTTGTTTACAGTGTGTTTGGGAAGCACACTGGTTTTGTCAGTAAAGAATAAAATCCAAAAGAACACATTCCAAGAAAATATTCATTTTGTTTGGCTTTGCTGAAACTCATTCCAATAAAATTATAGCGCTCAGTACAAAATGAGGGCTTGGTTTTTCATGAAAATATATTTTTGTCCAAAATACAGAGATACTTAATGAGGCTTTACTTGTATACATTTTCCGTTGACCTCTTTAATCAGAGGTCAACAAATTTTCTATAAAGAGCTATAAGGTAAAGATTGTGGTGTTTATATGTCAGGCAGTCTCTGTTATAAGTACTCAACTTTGTAGCTAGAGCATGAAAACAGTCATAGACGTTAGGTAAACAAATCAACATGGCAGTTTTCAAATAAAATTTTATTTATAAAAGAGGCTGAGATTTGGCCCCCAGATAGTACCTTGCCAACTTCTGCTTTAAATCATTGGCAAAGTTTAAAAGACTACTCTATTTTCAGGTTAGAAATAACATATTCCAAATTTATAACATTCAAAATAAGGATCATAATAATGTGAGCAGTTATACTAATCTTCTGAATATCTTAAAGAAACTATGGCTTACTTTGTCATGGTAGGTGAAAATTACACAGTGGACTAATAAATATTTAAATCTAAGCAAATCAATGCAATGCATACTTAAATTTTTCCTCAATTATTAGTTTTAAAATACAATGCTCATGTATTTTAGAGAAAGAGAAATACATGGTGAAAAAATTCAACTGTACAACCACATGCCTTAGGAAGTACGGATGCTTTCCTTTGGGATGTTACTAAGAATCAAATTTTTTAAATCATTTTGGAAGTTTGTAAATACAAATACATGAAATTACAGAAACTGAGAGTTCATAAACTTGGGTACATCATTTCAGGGTGATTTAGTGGTGTTTTCTAACAGTTTTTGGTTTTTTTTTCTTTTGCAATCACACAAACACACTTTATACCTTCTTCCTATAAGGAAGATTTGTGATATGTTCCAAATTAAAACTATATGCAGAAATATATATATGAGTGCAGAAATATATATATGAGTACCTAATTCAAATAACTATAGATGGACTATCGAACAGCTAAACTTGGATTTTGTGAATGAACTTATGCACACATATAAAATATTTTCTTTTCTCCCCAGTTCAGAGAATGAGGATTTTTTTGTAATGATATTCTCTCTCCCATATTCTTCATCTTGCTTTATCACTTAGCTATACATTTTCTTCTCTATGGATACTTCCCTTCAACCTCTAAATATGGCCAAGCCAAAAAAGACAAAAGTTCTCTCAACTATTGTCTCCTATTGCTGATCTCTCGAATTTCTCATCCAAACCTTTAGGTGGAGGACACTATACTAGCTGTTTCTAATCCCACACAGCCCCTGCTTAAACCATTTAGCCCCATCACTTAGCCTGTTGCTAGATGGCCCCTAGTTTACCCATTCCAATGAACATTCTCACTAGAGCCTGGGTGCTTATTTTTCTGAATTTTTCCAAGGATGCGGTTTGTCACTTCATCCTTATCCAAGTTGTTTTCTCTGAGTTCTATTACACCACATTCCCAACTCTACTGTCTATACCTCCTCAAGCTATACCACTCCAGTGGTACTTACCTTCTGTGTCTTTTCCATCAGTTACTTAATCTCATCTCTGTAATGCACAGAATAACACTAACTGCCACAGAAAAATATTATAAGTTTTAAACAAACTACAACACATAAAGTACTTAATAGAACAGGGTACATAAGCACTAAATGAATGTTAACTAAAATCATTACTTGTTTTTCTTAACAATTTTACTCTTCATCTTTTAGAATTGTTTCTTCTCCTAATTTTCCCTTACATGTGGGTTTCGCCCTTGCTTCTAGCCTTAGTTCACATGCTTCTCATTCACTCATTCTCCAAGGTAGGCTATGGCAGTCGGAGGGCCTACTAAAGGCCTAGAGCTGAAACCGGAAAGTCTGGCTCAAATTCAGACTGATTTCACAGGCAAGTAACTCAATCTCTCTGTGTTTCAGTTTCCTTAAATACAAAGTGGGGATAATAATACTAACTACTTCATAAGACTGTTGCAAGGATTAAAAGTACACCTATAGGTAAAATTCTTAGGACAGTACCTGGTACACAGTGAGCCATTTTAAAATGCTGATGCTTGCTACAGTGTTATTAGTTTTATTATCTCCATGAATTCATTGCCTCTTTGCTGAGGCCTCTCACTCATCTCCTGCCACTCCAAATCTTTTCTTTGGCCTTATATTCCCAATCATAAATATACCAGAAGGATAGCTCTGTCTGCATGCTTTACAGGGGCCCCCAATTCAATATGGCCAAAACTGAACTCTACCTTTCCTCCCTATATTCTTGAAATCATGTCTTTGCACAATCAACCACAGAAACACCCAAAGCTGGAATAGGTGAATTATTTTTTCCCTCAAATATCAAATACACTCAATGTTATCTCATAAAAATTAGTATGTGTCTTCTTCCTTCTTAATACTACTGTTTAGTTTGGTCGAAAATCCTTCATCTGCCTACTGAAACACCTTAAATGTTCTTCTTGACACCCTGCTTATCCTTTAATGCAGTAAGCTAGTTTCTAGAGTAATGTATCTAAATAGTTTGTCTAAGGCATTCTCATTGGCTTATAGATAAAGTGGAATGGTCCCTTGATAGATCTACCCACTTTTGCATTCTCATGTCCGCCACAGATCTACATCAACTGTTTTGTGTCTCCTCTCCAGCACGTATGCTTATACCAGTCTCCCTGCTAGTTGGTTTCTACTTATCCATTAACACAGGGCTCAGATGTCACCTTTGCCTTGAATGTTTTCCTAACTGCCCATCATGACACCTCCATTCCTGACCTATTAGTTGAGACACTTTTCTTTTCCTCTGAATTCACAAACAGGGGAAAAGATATTATATTGTATAATATACTGTAACAAATACAATATAATTATCTGTTCACACTATTATATTCACTATAAGACTATAGGCTTCAAAAAGGCTAAAACTATGATCTGTTCATCAGCTGGTAAAGTAGGCTCTGAGTGAGTATTTGTTGAACCAGAACACTAAATTTAGACACATAAACAGGGAGGAGAATAGAAGGTTAAAAAGTATTCCATGTGAGATGTTAGCCTTTCTGGTTTTCAATGACAGCAAAGAGCATATGTGAAGCGTTTGCTATCATGTGTGTGGGGAGGCCACTTGCCCACCCTTTGGCACTGCAGGTTAAGGGCACGTGGACAGTTGTGTCACTGAACATAAAGATGCCTGTTTCTACCTCAGTGATAGCCTGCTTTCACCTTCACCTACCCCCACATACTATAGTCTTAATACAATAACCAAAGTCATCTGTTTAAAATCAAATGTTGATCATATCACAGCTCTGTTGAAAACTACCTCATGGCTTTCTTTTGAAGTCAGAGCCAAAACCAAAGCCCTTTACCAGGATCTACAAATCCCTCATGAGCTGGCCCTTCATCTCACTTTTTGACTCAGCTTACTAGTTTCCTTACTGCTGTTTCCCCTCCAGCCAAGCTGCCCTCTGCTCTTAGGTTCTCTGGATATAGCAGGGGCCCTCCTGATAAAGCAGGGCCTTTGCATGTGCTTTCCCAGTGTCAAGAAAGCTGTTATCCAACCCTGTCATATGGCCTACAGCCTCACCTCTTTCAAGTCATTTCCAAGTGTCACCTTGTTGGTGAACTTCTTACCATGGCCTTCTCAACCTTCCCTTCAAGTACCCTCTCTTGTATTTTTCTCCTTCCCATCATCTAACAGATTAAATAGTGTTCTTATTTAGTCATATAATTATTATTACTATCTTTCTCTGTGCTCCAGAGTATAAATTCCATGAAGGAAGGACATAATAGGTGCTCATTAAATAAATTTCAAATAAATGAATAGAGCATTATTTTAGTTAAAAACAAGGAAATGTATACCTGTGGCGGATTCATTTTGATATTTGGCAAAACTAATACAATTATGTAAAGTTTAAAAATAAAATAAAATTAAAAAAAAAAAACAAGGAAATGAGTTAGACAGTTCTGGGTTTTATATCTACACAGGCTTAAATGATACAGCACACTTATTTTTATAGAGAGTCTTTCTTCTACCCACTGGCATACAGTAAAATCCTGAAAAGGCAGTTTGACACTGGAAATGCACTGATGTATGCATTGTATCTCAGACAGTAAAGAATCTGCTTGCAATGCAGGCGACACGGGTTCGATCCATGGGTTAGGAAGATTCCCTGGAGAAGGGAATGATGACTCACTCCAGTTTTCTTTCTTGGAGAATTCCATGGACAGAGGACCCTGGCAGGCTACAGTCCACAAAGTCACAATAAAAGAGGTGCATTTATAGGGTGTCCCTGGTATTTCACATAATAAAGAATCTGCCTGCAATGCCAGAGACGAAGGTCAATCCCTGGGTCAGGAAGACCCCCTGGAGAAGGGAATGGCAAGCCATTCTGGTATTTGTGCCTGGAGAATTCCACGGACAGACCATAGGGTCACAAAGAGTCAGACACTACTAAGGGAGTAACACTTTCACTTTCATGAACTGTATAATAATGATTTCTGGTATCAGTGGGAACTGTTTAAATTATTGGCAGGGTCTCAGACTTCTAAACATGGGAATAATACCTCTGCCGCCAAAGCTACAGTGACATACTCCACTATACATTGTTGGAAAAAAATACGAATTTTTTCCCATTTGCTCCATGTTTATCCCAGAGCATGTGAAACTGCATTTAGAATTCTGATTTCAGAAGGTTGTGTAATTTAGTAGAAAAAACTAACAGACCTGGATATGAATCTACTTCACTAGCTGTGAGTAACTAGGAAAGTGATTAAACATTCTGTATCTCAATGATCCCATCCACAAATACAACTTTTAGAATAAATTGGTATATTTTATAAAATGCATAAAGCAAATTCCTAGTTAGTTGGCTAATGAAGAAATGTGAAGCAGCTCAGCTTACGAGTCAGGAACACTTGAGCTCAAACCTTGGGCCAGTCATTCATTTTGTTTATGAGCTCCACCTCTTTGAGTTTTAGTTTCTCCATTTGTAAGATGAGGATTATTATGCCTAAGGTGCAGCTGTGAGATATGGGAATAATAAGGCAAGGTGCCGACCCAGTTCCTAGGTGTAGTAGACAAACATGAAAAAAAGCCTCATCTCTCAAGTCCCTTCTATGAAGTTTTCTCCCCCAAAATGTCATTATAATGGACACACACACCATAATTAACCAGGTCATCAAGCCAAGGGAAAATGCTCCCTTATGAAGGGCTTACAAATTAGGCTTTCCATAAACATTTCTGGAATTATAAAATGTGTAGTTTACATTTCATATATGTTATTTAAGGAAGCAGGAAACTATAAAGTGCATATTTGAAAGAAATGAAGTAATCCAATTTGTAAACTAGATAACTAAACTGCTAGATTCTTTCTAGACATCTGGTTATTATGGAGCATTTCTACAGATTCATTTGATAAAAAATGTTATCCACCTGAATACGTGGTTTCTGGACCACTTAAGAGGGTTGAGAGTGGACTTATAAGTGGATTCCAGACTCAAAAATTTCATTTCAATAGAAGGACATGACGGTCAAAAATTTTACAAAGGCTATGGTCTGACTGTGGCTTGCATTATCAAGGATGAGCCTTATCGGCCACTGTCAAGGATACTCTAAAAAGTACTCCCACGTGAGATAAGAACTGGACCTGGTGACCTTAAACATCCTTTACAATGGACAAGATTTAATGATAAATTTACCTTATTTGTTTCATAGTAACTACAATAAATGAAAAATGTTCAATCTCTAGAGGGAGAGGGTGGGAAGATTTGGGAGAATGGCATTGAAACATGTAAAATATCATGTATGAAATGAGTTGCCAGTCCAGGTTCGATGCACGATACTGGATGCTTGGGGCTGGTGCACTGGGACGACCCAGAGGGATGGAATGGGGAGGGAGGAGGGAGGAGGGTTCAGGATGGGGAACACATGTAAACCTGTGGCGGATTCATTTTGATATTTGGCAAATCTAATACAGTTATGTAAAGTTTAAAAATAAAATAAAATTAAAAAAAAAAAAAAAAAAAAAAAAATAAACTCTAAAACAACTATAAACGGACTCTAAAAAACTGAAAAAATACACACACAGAGTCAGTTTGCTCTGTGTACACAACATGCACTTAGCTTTGGATGAAGTTAGCAACTGTGTGTTTTGTTTCAGATTAGGAATAAATCAATATATATCACTATATCTATAGAAACCAAGCACTATCTGATTATAATACAACTTCTAATGCATCATGAAAGAAAAAGTGTTAGTTACTTAATCATATCTGACTCTTTGCAACCCCGTGAACTGGAGCCCACCAGACTCCTCTGTCCATGGGATTCTCCAGGCAAGAATAGTGGAGTAGGTAGCCATTCCCTTCTCCAGGGGATATTCCTGACCCAGGGATTAAACTTAAGTTCTCCCACGTTGCAGGCAGATTCTTTACTGTCTGAGCCACCAGGGAAGCCCATAATGCATAGAGTAAACTCAAAATTTCAAATATCAGTAAATATATTAGGGAAATTTGAATTTAGTTGAAAATAGGGACCAAAATTTTGGGGAAAGAAGTACATTAAATTAACAGTCTGAGAAAGAAACTTAAAATTGAACACTGCTGGATACAGCATGTCAAAATGACTTGGTAAAGATTTCCAAATGAGGTAGATTACAGTGAGTTCAAGAACATAGGCAAAACACTCTCTGACATACATCACAGCAGGATCCTCTATGACCCACCTCCTAGAATATTGGAAATAAAAGCAAAAATAAACAAATGGGACCTAATTAACCTTAAAAGCTTCTGCACATCAAAGGAAACTATTAGCAAGGTGAAAAGACAGCCTTCAGAATGGGAGAAGATAATAGCAAATGAAGCAACTGACAAACAACTAATCTTGAGAACATACAAGCAACTCCTACAGCTCCACTCCAGAAAAATAAATGACCCAATCAAAAAATGGGCCAAAGAACTAAATAGACATTTCTCCAAAGAAGACATACAGATGGCTAACAAACACATGAAAAGATGCTCAACATCACTCATTATCAGAGAAATGCAAATCAAAACCACTATGAGGTACCATTTCACACCAGTCAGAATGGCTGCAATCCAAAAGTCTACAAGTAATAAATGCTGGAGAGGGTGTGGAGAAAAGGGAACCCTCTTACACTGTTGGTGGGAATGCAAACTAGTACAGCCACTATGGAGAACAGTGTGGAGATTCCTTAAAAAACTGGAAATAGACATGCCTTATGATCCAGCAATCCCACTGCTGGGCATACACACTGAGAAAACCAGAAGGGAAAGAGACACGAGTACCCCAATGTTCATCGCAGCACTGTTTATAATAGCCAGGACATGGAAGCAACCTAGATGTCCATCAGCAGATGAATGGATAAGAAAGCTGTGGTACATATACACAATGGAGTATTATTCAGCCATTAAAAAGAATACATTTGAATCAGTTCTAATGGGGTGGATGAAACTGGAGCCTATTATACAGAGTGAAGTAAGCCAGAAAGAAAAACACCAATACAGTATACTAACGCATATATATGGAATTTAGAAAGATGGTAACAATAACCCTGTGTACGAGACAGCAAAAGAGACACTGATGTATAGAACAGTCTTATGGACTCTGTGGGAGAGGGAGAGGGTGGGAAGATTTGGGAGAATGGCATTGAAACATGTAAAATATCATGTATGAAATGAGTTGCCAATCCAGGTTCGATGCACGATACTGGATGCTTGGGGCTGGTGCACTGGGACGACCCAGAGGGATGGAATGGGGAGGGAGGAGGGAGGAGGGTTCAGGATGAGGAACACATGTATACCTGTGGCGGATTCATTTTGATATTTGGCAAATCTAATACAGTTATGTTAAGTTTAAAAATAAAATAAAATTAAAAAAAAAATATTCTAAAGTAAAAAAAAAAAAAAAAAAACAGAAACAGAACATACTGAGTGAAGAAAACTACTGATGAAAGAATTACTTTCCTGTCTTCTGAAGTCATTCAACTGGAGGAACAATAGAATATTCCCAGGCCCTCTCCTGCCAAGTGAGTTATGACAAAACTCAAAAGCCAGTTTTATCACAGATATATGGAATGAAAAACACCTTAGCACTACATTAATAATTTATTCCACTGCAATATGCTGTATCACTTTTGGATACGTGTTTATTCTTACGATGTCATGAAAAATTTAGGAGAATTCTCCTCTCCTGATTGCCTTTCTATGTTATCTCTAAGTAGCCTATATTAAGTTGAAGCTCCTTCTTCTCTAATAGCTAGCCCAGGAACCTGGGATTTACACATTTAGTCATCTCCCAGAATGTACTGTCTGATTCTAAACAAAACACATGTTTTTAAGTTTCACAACAGGCTAGGGGGGAAAGAGGCAAAAAATGTCTTTGTGCTCTACACATAGAATCAGCCATTTACACTTCCAATGACAAATGTTTGGTTTTCATTATCAAATGAGGTGGAGACTTCCTGGATTCACTATCTGATGAATACTTATCAGCTGTCCTCTGTGTCCTAAGGCAGGTCTCTAAAATTTCTTAACCCAGTTTAACTTGTAACCTCTTTACTAAGGACCATTTCTTCAATATTCACCAAGATCTATCTCCCTTTAATATAACCAGTTTTTCTTCTATTTTCTGCTTTTAAATACCATCTTTTTTTTTTTGTTAAAATTGAGTTCAAAGCCCGCATCAACATCAACAATATTTATCTGTCTTCCCCAAGATTTATCTGCTTCACACCCTAGCTAGACCTTTTCCTACATACAGCCAGCAACCTAGACCTACACTCATCTGTCCAGTGACTGCCTCCAGACTGTTTCTGTGTATGTGTTTTAAATGCTACCTATTCTTCCATTACAGACAGCTGAGAAAAGAAGAAAAATGAAAGGCAAAGGAGAAAAAGAAAGATATATCCATCTGAATGCAGAGTTCCAAAGAATAGCAGAGAGATAAGAAAGCCTTCCTAAGTTATCAATGCAAAGAAACACAGGAAAACAATAGAATGGGAAAGACTAGAAATCTATTCAAGAAAATTAGAGATTCCAAGGGAACATTTCATGCAAAGATGTACACAATAAAGGACAGAAATAGTATGGACCTAACAGAAGATATTAAGAAAAGGTGGCAAGAATACACAGAAGAACTACACAAAAAAGATCTTAATGACCCAGATAACCACGAGGGTGAGATCAGTCACCTAGAGCCAGATATTCAGGAGTGTGAAGTCAAGTGGGTCTTAGGAAGCATCACCATGAAAGAAGCTCATGTAGGTGATGGAATTCTGAAACAGCTGAGCTATTTCTGAAATAGCTGAGCTATTTCAAACCCTAAAAGAAGATGCTGTGAAAGTGCTTCACTCAATATGCCAGCAAATTTGGAAAACTCAGCAGTGACCAAAGGATTGGAAAAGGTCAGTTTTCATTCCAATCCCAAAGAATGGCAATACCAAAAAATGTTCAAACTACTCACAATTGCAATCATCTCACATGCTAGCAAAGTAATGCTTAAAATTCTCCAAGCCAGGCTTCAACAATACTTGAACCTAGAACTTATAGATGTTCAAAGTGGATTTAGAAAAGGCAGAGCTGACATCCACTGTATCATTGAAAAAGCAAAAGAATTCCAGAAATACATCTATTTCTGTTTCATTGACTACGCTAAAGATTTTGACTGTGTGGATCACAACAAACTGGAAAATTCTTCAAGAGATGGGAATACCAAACCACCTGACCTGCCTCCTGAGAAACCTGTATGCAGGTCAAGCAAAAGTTAGAACCAGACATGAACAACGGACTGGTTCAAAATTGGGAAAGGAGTACGTCAAGGTTGTATAGTGCCACCCTGCTTATTTAACTATATGCACAGTACATCATGCAAAATGGTGGGCTGGATGAAGCACAAGCTAGAATCAAGATTGCTGGGAGAAATATCAATAACGTCAGATATGCAGATGACATCACCCTTAATGCAGAAAACAAAGAGGGACTAAAGAGCCTCTTGATGAAGATGAAAGAAGAGAGTGAAAAAGCTGGTTTAAACTCAACATTCAGAAACTAAGATCATGGCATCCAGTCCTATCACTTCATGACAAATAGAATTGGAAACAATGGAAACAGTGACAGATTTTATTTTCTTGGGCTCCAAAATCACTGCAGATCGTGACTGCAGCCATGAAATTAAAAGATGCTTGCTCCTTGGAAGAAAAGCTTTGACAAACCTAAACAGAATATTAATAAACAGAAACATTATTTTGCCAACAAAGGTCCAACTAGTCAAAGCTATGGTTTTTCCATTAGTCATGTATGGATGTGAGAGTTGGACCATAAAGAAGGCTGAGTGCCGAAGAATTGATGCTTTTGAACTGTGGTGTTGGAGAAGACTCTTGAGAGTCCCTTGGACTGCAAGGAGATCAGTCAGTCCTAATGGAAATCAGTCCTGAATATTCATTGGAAGGACTGATGCTGATGCTGAAACGCCAATACCTTGGCCACCTGATGCCAAGATCCATCTCATTAGAAAAGACCCTGATGCTGGGAAAGATTGAAGGCAGAAGGAGAACAGGACAACAGAGGATGAGATGGTCGGATGGCATTATCGACTCAATGGACATAAGTTTGATCAAGCTCCAGGATATGTTGAGGGACAGGGAGGACTGCTGTGCTGCAATCCGTGGGGTCACAAAGAGTTGGACATGTCTGAGTGACTGAACAACAACATTTCTTCCATCTATAAAAGCAGTCTGATTTGTTCATTTCTCAATATCTAGATACCTATAATAAATATAATTTCCACTACCAAACCTGCTTAGAAGGACAAAAGAACTTATATCTTTTTTGTTGTTGTTCCCAGTAGACAACATTGGAACCTCATAGTAGCTGTCTCATGTGTGACTTAATAACTATATCAACTGCTTTAATGTTGCTGCTGTTGTTTTCATTCTCTTATCCATATGTCTAAGATATATGTAATAACAGTATTTAACCTTGCTATTTTTCTAAAACACTGCCTTGGGCAATACAACTTGAGGCATCATTTTGACAGAACGACACTAAAATCATGACACAATGAGCACTTCCTCAGTAAAAAATCTAAATCTAGGTTCCAAATTTTATATATACATATATACAATATTTGTTTTTATGTGTATATAAATACATATGTATATAAAAATCTATGTGTATATGTATTTTAGAATCTTTATACACATAAATATGGGCTTCCCAGGTGGTGCCAGTGGTAAAGAACCCACCTGCCAATGCAGGTAGACGTAAGGGAAACGGGTTCGATCCCTGGGCCGGGAAGATACCCTGGAGGAGGAAATGGCAACCCACTCCAGTATTCTTGCTTGGAGAATCCCCATGGACAGAGTAGCCTGGTACGCTACAGTCCATAGGGTCGCAAAGAGTCAGACATGATTGAAGCAATTTAGCACACAGGCACATACACACACACACATATATATATACCTATACTGATACACGGAGAAGGCAATGGCAACCCACTCCAGTACTCTTGCCTGGAAAATCCCATGGACAGAGGAGCCTGGTAGGCTGCAGTCCATGGGGTCGCTAGGAGTCAGACACGACTGAGCGACTTCACTTTCACTTTTCGCTTTCATGCATTGGAGAAGGAAATGGCAACCCACTCCAGTGTTCTTGCTTGGAGAATCCCAGGGACGGGGGAGCCTGGTGGGCTGCCGTCTATGGGGTTGCACAAAGTCGGACACAACCGAAGCGACTTAGCAGCAGCGGCACACTGATACACATATATATTTATATGAGTCTGCTGCTGCTGATTTATGTGTACTGTACTGCCAGGTACAGTACAAAAGCTTTAATTTTAAGTACTCAAATAAATCATAATCTATTTACTAATCATGCACTATATGCAAGTCACTCTTGTGTGAATGTGCAGCTATGAATTACCTCCTCTTTTCTTGCATCACGTCCTTTCTGTACAAACCAGATAACTTTTGCTTGTAAAGATCGTGGGGTACATTCCAGCAAAGTACTGTTATTCTCTATGCCATAGGCCAATCTCTCTTCAGTTTTATCCAAAGCATCCCCTGTAACATAAATGTTAACATCAGCTTTGAGAATTTTATTTTACTGGTAAATAATATTTTTAAATGATTCCTTAATCAGATCCCTATAGCAAAGTGAATAGGTTTTATTGCTTACTGCTAGTATCTATACAAGGTCATATACATGAGTTATTTAGAAAGAGTGGCATACTAAAATTTAGACAATAAAAAGGCACAGCAGACTATGAGGTGAGAAAGAAGTAACCAGGAGTTTGATTACAAAAGATGGGTCAGAACAGTTAGAAGGTATGTCAATGTTAAATTAATAGGAAATCAGTGACAACATCCATTGATAAAGTAGGCAAGAGAAGGTGAGCACCAAAAATCAAACACGACATAGGACTCAAACTGAAGGCTACACACAGAAACAGAAAGCAGAAATCTAGGAGATATGGCTCTATATAAACACAAGTGTGAGTGATATCTTGACAATGGATTGCACTTATCCATATACTATGGGAAGAAAAACACATGAAACTGAACCAAAGACTTTGTGAACCAGAGCTACTTGATTATAATGTGCACTTTGGCCCAGAAAGGCTCTCTTTGAACCTGAAACCCAAAATGCATACAGACAAGTATACCTAACTGCAGTGGAGAATCAAAGCCAGTGGATTTATTTTTAGTAGTTTTAATCAAGATCACATTCAATACTAGATTCCAGGCTTTTTTCCTATGTCAGAGTCCTTCACGCTTTCAAAACAGATCCTTGAGTTTCTCTAAAATTAGAATTCCACCTTTCTCTAACCAATATTCTCAGAGGCTTACATTTTGCACCAAATCCTCAGCCAGTCTGGGTATTAGCAAACTGATCCTGGACCACAATCTCTAAACCTGTGTATAAGCAGCTCTGGTCTCTCAATCATCAGGAGCACAGTCTGCTCACCAACTACCATCACATTGCGAAGAGACAGGTCAGTGGTTTTCTGTCTTGTTTGACTTCCTTACATTTGCCTAAAGCTGACATTTTCTCTTTCTTTACACATTGAGCCACCCACTACCTTTCGTCAGAAATGCATGTCTGGACCACCAACCCCAGTTCTGGGCTTACTCTATTCTAGTGAAAGAGTCAAAGTACTTCACTTTCTTCTATCCAAAGCTCACTAGGTAACCTGATTCAAGTTAGATCACTCTTGATAAAATTAAGTTATAAAAACACAGTGAACATATTCCCAGGGTTGAGCTGGTGAGATAAATCCTGCAAATTACTATGGCATTTGCCACCTAAAGTACACAACATTTCTGTTGTAAGTGTCCTCTTTTTGAGGTCTAACAATAATGCTTGCGGCTATATAAAAATTTTTCCAAACTAAGAAAATTTATAATCCATAAAATTTTAACTACACAGAATATTCTCAGGAACATTATTCTAGTATATATCAATCACAAATAAAACAAGGACCCTTTGAAAGAGGTTTGCATTCTATCTTCAATGCCCACTCTAAATACCCACGGCAACTGATTTTCTATGGATTACCGACAAACTGCTGTCCAAAGCACTGCTGAGCTGCATTCCCATGCCGAACGTCTTGCCTGCGGAACCTCCTGAAAGAAAGTAAATGCATTTAGGAGATGTTCAGATTTCAATTTTCCAGACTTTAAAATATTGCCAACCTCATTAAAGTTTCAAGTAGTATTCTGCTACTGAAAAAATTGATCAGTCATACAAAACAAGGATAAAATCCAAGTTTTATAGTTTTCCATGTTTCCACTGAATGTTATTCAATGGATAAGATCTACATAAAACTTTTTTAAATGGTCATATAAGCTTGAATTATGGATCCTGAAACAATAATCTAATAAAGTTCTCTTTACATTTCATTAGGAATTTAGTTCAACAGGGAAGTCTTCTGGTTTTAAATGCGTATCTTGGGTGGTAACGGCTATGTGCAGATAAAGACAGTGAGACTTGAGGCAGATTACCTATTTGAGTAAAAAATGGATAAAATTCCCATATATATTTAAGTGCATTATGTAAAGCTATATGGATCCAAATATTTTGTTCTACAGCAATCATGATCAATGTAATTGTTAATAAAAATAAACTGATAATATACTCAATTTACTCTTTTATTCAGTTATAATATATAAAAAGTATATGCCTCTATTAAATGGGATGGTGCGTTACATATTTAACAGAATGTTTTACATAATAGTGGGCCTCAGGAAATACCGTATTTTTCCTTAATTTGCCTCTAACAGGTAAATATACTTCCAGTATATTTTCATATTTTCTGGTTGATTAGACATATGATTGACAAATAATAATAGTCTTTATCCATGGAGAAAGAATTCCAGAATATATGTTGTTCTTATTGCTATTTAGTTGCTAAGTCATGTCTAGCTCTTTGCAACCCCGTGGACTGTAGCCATACAGGCTCCTCTGTCTGGGATTTCCCAGGCAAGAATACTGAAGTATTCATTTCCTTCTTCAAGGGATCTTCCCAACCCAGGGAAGATGTCTCCTACACATTGTCAGGCAGATTCTTTACCAATGAACCACCAAGAAAGTCCTCTAGAATATATACCATGTTTCCAATTTGTAGGCATCTTTCTCAGGAATTAAATAATGGAATTTATCCTTATTAGTACTGGAATGCTAAAATTAAGATCTTCAGCATATTAACAAGTTTGAGATGGAAACAGAAATATTACATAAAGCTATAAAATACCACTTGCTTCTCTAATCATGGCATTTCTTCAACACTGAGGGGAAACCAGAAGGCAGAACAGAACTTTCATCCCAGAGCGAGATGGTAAAACTTCCCAAGTGACAAAGAGATGGTTTTACCATATGCAATGGTCAAATTTAGAAAAGAGAACCAGGTTCAAATCCCAATGTCACTACTCAAATTCTGCACAATCTTATACACATCCCTGGTCTTTGGTTCGGTGTGCCCTCTTTTGTAAAGGAAGCTGGGCTGACTGACACTTAATTTCCAGTCTCATTTTTTTTTTTTTTTCATTCTAGGTTTTCCTCATGGCCACCAGTGATACTGGAATGTTATCAAGAAATGGAGTGCTTTCTCATAAATGAGTTCAGATCTTAGTTAAGAACTCAATACTTAATCTTTTGAGTGTTTCCTTATATTAAATGCTAGGACAGATGAATATTTCCAGTCAATTTTTATGGTAATGGTCTGAGTGCAAAAGCAATTTTTAAAGTCTATTTAAAAGAATCAGACTGTTGATCAGAAAACCTTACTCAAAGACCTCAGATTTTATGAAGTTAAGATTAAAACTGCCATATGAATCATTCTATAGAGCTAAACCGAAAATAGAAATTGACAAAAGGGGAGCAAAATTTAAAGGTTTTATGCTTCTATATTGTTTTATGCTAGTGTGTACTTCTATTATGCAACTGATAGAAGCTCTGGATGACATTCAAATGGTTGTTGTTAATTCCTCACTTCACTGAGTGTTGCTTTGATATTGGGAATCTCAGGTCTGCTGAGCAATAGTGCATAATGAAACAGGAATAAATTAATGAAATGGGAAATAGTTTACATGTTACAGCAAGGATATTGTATCATATTTATTATGCAAGTAATGTGAGGAAAAAAGGAATTACAACCAGCTAATTCTAGGTAAGTATTGTGGGTAAGTGTGCAAAAATTTTGTTTAAAATCATTGGAAATATGCATTTAAAAATATAGATATCACATTCTCCAACAAGACTTCAGTTCAGTTTATACTATTCTAGTATAGCTGTCCTTTATTTCAGCATTTAAAAAAGAAGGTATTAGGATCAGGAATATTAGAAAGGCTAAGCTCTCAAAGTCACGTATTTTTCTAATATCTCTTACCTCTTGGAAACTTTTCAAGAGAAAGCTGGAAACAAGACAAAATACAAGAGCAAGGGGGAAGAAAGAGACCTAGCTCTAAATTATAGTGTACTTTGGAAGACTATTTTAAACAAGTGGCTTGGAGTGTGAATTGATGCTTTTCCTCTGTTGACTCATTTTCACTTTGTGAACAGTAGAGTACTTATTTTAATGACCAGTTTTCAATTTCTACTGCTAGTCAAGTCTGAAGCAAAAATGATCTGCTATAAAAGCAAATTTTATGTGCTGGAACTTATCCAAAACGTTCTCCTCCAGGGGTGGGTGATGGTTTCAAAGAATCTGACACTACTAAAAGATCTGCATTTCATGTCACTGAACTGAACTAATTCATTCATGAGCATGGCTCCTGATTCCACCATCTCACTACTTCCTGTCTACAAAATCTGCCCATTCATTTAACTTCCCTAAAGAACTCTTTTGTCCACCCTATAAAACACCATAAAAAAAACTATGAATATACACTTTTACAAGAGGCACCATATACCAGGAAATACTTAGCTATGGAAACTTCTTAGTTAAATTCATCATAAATGCTGCATGCCTAATAAAAAGCTTGTTCTTCATTAAGTATTTGATGCAAGGCTTATAAATATTTTTGTTGCTGCTAAAAGCATTAGGATAATTAATGTTATTATTTTTGGTATAATTACCTTTCTGCCCTTAGATTCTACTACATCAAATCTAACCTATGGAAATACATGGTTTTCTCAGAGCATTTTTCTGTGTCTCTGTAGAAACAATTAATTCTCTTTAACTGGAATCTCCTTATATCCTTGCCTTCAAGATTGAACTCAAATGTTGAATTATTCTGAGAATCAAATACTGTGTTATGTGTATTGCACTTAGTCTGGTGCCTTAAACATAGTAAGTGCTCAGTGGTGAGCTATCACCCTCATTTACAATTCTATTCTTCACTTCCGGTTCTATTTTCCTAGGGACAGGGTACTGGGATTGTTTCCTCCTACCCCTCAAACATAGTACAAACATAGACTGAATGAGTGAAAAAAGCATAAATTAATGTTTTCAATTAGTAACACAGCTGTATTCTTCAAGAACTGATTTTCAATATCAATAAACATGGATAGAAAATCAGCTGACTCACTCAATTCTTCAGTACAGTTGATACATTATTTAGCTCATAAATGTCCTCTCAAAGCATCTTTTACTATCTCCTTAATATATCCTTTATTTACTCATTGGAATGTTAATTTAGGTAAGGTCAAATTAATAAAAGTTTGAATTAGTGACTAATTTTTTAAAATGAGATTCTACTATTTATGCGAATTTATAAAAATAACAATTATATTAAATTGGATTAAATTAGATTTTGAAAAAAGGTGTAAAGGTAGCCCAAAGTAAAAGAGCAATAGTAAATGAAATTAATAAAAGTTGCTTTCAGTAGAGAAACTGTATATGGTTTCATATCTTTGCTTTATATTATCTTTAGCCACTTTATCAAGAGAAGAAGATAATTGCTTATTCTATAATAAAAATATTTTCCTTTATTTTTTCCCCAAAGAATGCATAATTTCTTAACACCTGAGTTAAGAAAGATTCTTATTCTTCAAAATGCTTTCTGTACCATAAGATCTGTTCAAAGAATTCTAGGATTTACCTTCTGTAACTAGTGGCAATGACCCCACTGAATTGTAGATATTAGAGTTTGGAGGTCTTTAAGTATCTTTCATTTGTGTTGAATTAAATCACACATTTCATTAATTACACAGGTCATATATTTGCCTAGGAGTTAAAATATTCACTTTCAAAATGAAATAAATGAAAACCAGCTGGTCAGGAGAACATGGGGCAAAGGCAGGATGTATTTTAGAATTTATTTATTTTCCTTTTAAGTCTTTGAAATCCTGATGTGTGGGTTTACTTGCTATTTCCACATTTTAAGTTTATCTAAACTGGTTTCATGTCTTGCAGCAAAAGTTTCAGGAGGGAAAAGAGTTGATTCAAACATGGAAGAAAAATAAAACCCCAGAAAGCAAGCTCTGCCTCTATCTACACAATAGTCAATGGAAGTTATTTTTCAGAAAAAGTGAAGTTTTAAAAGTTTATATTAAGAACAAATTAAGACTATGATGATTAGGAGTTTGGGATTAACATATACATACCACTATATATAAAATAATCAACAAAGACCTACTCTATAACACAGGGAATTCTACTCAATACTCTGTAATAACCTCTATGGGAAAAGAATCTGAAAAAGAAGGGATATATGTATGTATACCTGAATCAAGCTGCTGTACACCTAAAACAAACACAACATTGTTAAATCACCTATACTCCAAAATAAAAACAAAAAACCAAGTTACTTTAGAATAAATGGAAAATCACTTGAAAAACAAGAAAAGCAGGTTATTTTCATGGAATGGGTACAGAAAGAAAGTGACAAAAAAGAATAGTATTAGTTTTTTCTAAATAAGGGCAAGGTTCCATGGAAGAACTGTCTCACCGCTTTGCATGCGTGCCAGTTGGGTAATACCGAGAGCAGGAGACGCCATCCCAGGCGCAGTAAGGGTCTCGAGCCAGGCAGCAGTCTGCACAAGCGCTTCCGTACATGTCACACTGGTGGAATCGGACTTGGGCCACAGCAGAAGCAGATCCAATATAGAGCTGTTGCTATGGACATCAAGGAAGAGAGAGGCCACTAGCAGAAATGGACAGAATTCTCACTGAGTTCTTACATTTTCACATTCCTGTGTAATCATCTCTGTGAATATTCATTTAAATAACTACAGTTACTCAGGACTGATGATGGAACACTAACACTTTGGTTTTCTCCAAGATCTGAAATACTTTTACAGACTTGTATGCCTGAAGGACAAAAGGGCTATAGTGAGGCTGACAAAAGTCTTAAGTTGGCTATACTTTCATTCATTATCAAAGTAGAAAGACTCTTTTGTCATCTAACATTGTAGATCTTTTTAAAAAGTCTACAGGACTGTCCAAAAGGAGAGTGAAAAGGTATTTTTTTGCATTTTTAATGGATACAATTGACATATAACATTATATTAGTCTTAGCTCTATAACATAATTATTTGATACTTGTATATATTGTGAAATGGTCACAATTATTCTAGTTAATCTCCCTCATCTCACACTACACATCTATAAATATTTTTTTGTGATGAAAACTTTCAAGATCTACTCTCTTAGCAGCTTTCAAATACATAAAACAGTATTGTTAACTATAATCATCATGTTGTACATTACATCACCAGGACTTACCTATTTTATAACTAAAAGTTTATACATTTTAATAACCTACACTCATTTCATCTAGCCCCTGCCTCTGGCAACCACAGATCTGTTCTCTGTATCTATGAGCTTGTTTTGTTGTTGTTTTTGAACAGTTCACATATAAATGACATTATATGGTATTTGTCTGTCTTGGACATATTTCACTTGGCATAATGCCTGCAAAATCCTTTCATGTTACTGAAAAATGGCAGAATTTCCTTCTTTTTTATGGCTGACTAACACTCCATTGTGTGTGTGTGTGTGTGTGTACATGTGTATGTGTACAATTTATTTATCCAGTCATTCATAGATGGATGCTTAGTTCATCTCCATGTCTTGGCTATTATAAATAAACCTTAAATGAACATGGGGGTGTATGTATCTTTCTGAATTAGTGTTTTTGTTTCCTTTGGATAGATACCCAGAAGTAGAACTGCTAGATCATATGGCAGTTCTATTTTTAATTTTTTGAGTAACCTCCATACTGCTTTTCACAGTGGCTACACCAACTTACATTCCCACCAACAGTGCATATTGACATATAACATTTAGAAAAGTGACACAGATATATACATGGAATGGTGTTGAATAAACTGTAAGATATATCAGTAAATAAAAAGTATAAGTAGCAGAACAATAACCTCATATGTCCTTATCTGCCTTAACATTAAAGGTTACTTATAAATAAATGAGGCAATATATGTAACAGCTACTCTCAAAGTTACACCAGAAACTTTTTCCAGTAAAGTGGAAAGGAGGTTTATTTTTCATTGTACACTCTCTTGTATTATCATTACTATGATTTTTTGCAAAAATATTAGCAAAAAAAAAACCAACACGGAATAATGTTCTATTATGGTTGTACAGGTAAATCTATTCTTGTCTATTTTTCTAGAAACAGAATATGAAGAAATCTATTACCTACCTGTAAATCACTATGTATTTCTGTCAGAATAAAGCTGTAACTTGTTAACATATAAGAACACCTACCTAAGCTTTCTATCTTTTGACCTTATCTGATACATAGAAAGCACACACAGAGACACCTATACAACTTACTCTCTTTGATGAAATCTCCATAGAAATAATAGGAACTGGATCCTGAAAAATTAAAAAAAAAACTTTCATATTTAGGAATAAAAATATAGAAACATACCTTAGTATGGTTATAAATTAACTTAAATAATATTAGGTATGTGAGTGGTTCTCTGTCAAGCAGTATATAGCTTTCATTTTAGTAAATCAAAAGGAAAATACAATTAAATAAAATACAATTTCTTTCAAAAAATATTTTCTAACAGTGTAGGACAAAATATAAATGAGAAAAGTAGTGAATAATCTAATTATCTTTCAGTTTGTCTCTGCATTATAATTTTTGTATTTGCATTTGAGTATTACTCATGTTTTGGAAATCAATTATCTTTAAATAATAAAGTCAGAGTGCTATTTCTTATAAAGAAAGTTGAACCATTAGAAGGAGAACAGTTATATCTTTGAATAGGTCTTATTACCAATAAACCATGTGATCTTTAATTGTTTTAACTCAGGCCTAAATAAAATACTATGATCTTTCTTAGCTTTTTGAATGTTGAGTTTTAAGCCAAGTTTTTTACTCTTCTCTTTCACCCTTATCAAGAGGCTTTTTAGTTCCTCTTCTCTTTCTGCCATTAAGACGCTTGCTCCTTAGATGATAAAGCTATGACAAACCTAGACAGCGTATTAAAAAGCAGAAAGGTTACTTTTCCAACAAAGGTCCATATAGTCAAAGCTATAACCATAGCTTTTTCTCACAGATGTGAGAGTTCTACCGTAAAGAAAGCTAAGTGCCAAAGAATTGATGCTTTCAAATTATGGTGCTAGAGGACTCTTGAGAGTCCCTTGGACTGCAAGGAGATCAAACCAATCAATCCTAAAATAAATCAACACTGAATATTCATTGGAAGGACTGATGCTGAAGCTGAAGGCCCAGTACTTTGGCCACCTGATGCAAACAGCTGACTCACTGGAAAAGATTCTGATAATGGGAAAGATAGAGGGCAAGAGGAGAAAGGGCAACAGAAGATGAGATGGTTGGATGGCATCACTGACTCAATGGACATGAGTTTGAGCAAACTCTGGGAGATAGTGAAGGACAGGTAAGCCGACCGTGCTGCAGTCCATGGGGTGGCAAAGAGTTGGACATGACTTAGCGACTGTACAACAACAAAACAAAATATTTTTCTGTCAATCTCCATTAATCCAGAATGCTCTGACAAATGTGCATTATCATCATCACTGTCTTGGAACTGCACCAGAGGAAGGACAATCTACAGGATAGTTTTGAGAACTTCTGTACAATTCTAGGGATGGTGATTAAGACAAGAATATTTCTAAGGACATCACAAACTCAGCCATTTCTGTGACTGGAGAAGTCATAGGCATGTGGGATATACTCCTGGATAATTAATGGATAATTATCCTTCAAATAGTTATTTTTTGAAAGAGAAAAATTTGATCATCTATGTTAAAATTTTAAATATTTAAAACTACGGAACACTTTATTCACGTGTTGTTTTTAGTCACTAAGTCATGCCGACTCTTTGCGACCCCATAGACTGTAGTCCATCAGGCTCCTCTGTCCATGGGACTTCTCAGGCAAGAATATTGCAGTGGGTTGTCATTTCCTTCTCCAGGGAATCTTCTCAACCCAGGGATCGAAGTCACGGCTCCTGCACTGGCAGGCAGATTCTCTACTGCTGAGTCACAAGGGAAGCATATGCATGCATTTATTCATTCAAAAAAAAAAAGTTTCTTAAGGATTTATGTGAACAAGACATTGTTATGATGAATGCCCTTAATATGAGATCTGTGATTCCTAACATGAAATGAAATCTTATAGAGGCTCAATATGCAAAATAAACAAAAATATTGCTGCTCTGGGGATTCTCCAGTGGCTCAGCAGTAAAAGAATCCACCTGCAAGGCAGGAGATGCCAAGACATGGGGTTGATTCCTGGGTCAGGAAGATAACCTGGAGAAGGAAATGGCAATCCACTCCAGTATTCTTGCCCGGAAACTCCCATGGAGAGAGAAGCCTGGAGGGCTACAGTCCATGGGGTCACACAAGAGTCAGACAGAGCTCAGCGACTAAACAACAGCTGCTCTGGTTGAGATAAGAACGTGGTTAACTTTGTGTGAAGCTATGCGGAATCTAATCTGAACAGCTAAGGTGAAATAAACTGTTTTCATCAAAAATATTTTTGTGTACATTCATTACATACATACACAATCTTCATTATCACACATTGTGATCTTGCACATTTGCTTACTTGCTAAAACTTATTTGCAACCCCAATATCAATGCTTTTGGTATTTTGCTGCCTTTCACGTGCTCAGAATGGCAAAAAAAAAAAAAAAAAAAAAGGAAAATCTGAGCTGCCCAAAATGTACATTCCCAGCTGAGGTTGATCAAGGTATACCCTGCCTTCTTGTTTCAATTCTCATACTGTAAACAAGTATCTTCATGTTCCATTTAGTACCATATTTTTATTTGTGTCCTTTTTGTTAATGATTTGCTGTTTAAAAGGCCCCTAAGTATAGTGTGGTGTTGGAGAAGACTCTTGAGAGTCCCTTGGACTGCAAGGAGATCCAACCAGTCCATTCTAAAGGAGATCAGCCCTGGGTGTTCTTTGGAAGGAATGATGCTAAAGCTGAAACTCCAGTACTTTGGCCACCTCATGCAAAGAGTTGACTCATTGGAAAAGACTCTGATGCTGGGAGGGATTGGGGGCAGGAGAACAAGGGGACGACAGAGGATGAGATGTATGAATGGCATCACCAACTCGATGGACGTGAGTTTGAGTGAACTCCGGGAGATGATGATGGACAGGGAGGCCTGGCATGCTGCGATTCATGGGGTCACAAAGAGTCAGAAACGACTGAGCAACTGAACTAAACTAAACTAAGCATAGTGTTGAAGTGTTGTGTTCCTAAGTTCCAAAAGGCTGAAATGTGCGTTATGAAATAAATATGTGTTTTAAATAAGCCTTGTTCAGGCAGGAGTTATTAGTGGCAACCCACTCCAGAACTCTTGCCTGGATAATCCCATGGACAGAGGAGCATTGTAGGCTACAGTCCATGGGGTCGCAAAGAGTCGGACACGACTGAGCGACTTCACTTCACTTCAGTTTTAATTAATCAACAGGATAGTCCTGGTTGGCTCAGTGGTAAAGAATCCACCTGCGGTGCAGGAGATATGGGTTGATCCCTGGGTCAGAAAGATCCTCTGGACAAGGCAATGTCAACCCACTCCTGTATTCTTGCTGGGGAAATTTCAAAGACAGAGAAGTCTAGCAGGCTACAGTCCATGGGTTGGCAAAAGAGTTGGACACAACTGAGTGACTAAACAACAACAACATATACTAAATAAGGTGTCTTTAAAAAGAAACACAAATAAAACAAGTTTACATATCAATCAGCTGACAAAAATGCTGTGACTAGAGACTCTCAGGAGCCTAATGTTGTATCTCCTCTTTGTTTTTCAGTTGCTCAGTCGTGTCGGATTCTTGTGACCCTATGGACTGCAGTGTGCATCTCCCCTAGGAGCAATGATTACTAATTAATTCAGTGTTCAAAGAGCAGTTATGCTATAGATGACAAGACTTACTGTGTGTATATGGGTGTGTAAAAAAGAGAGACAATATACACAACTATTTTGTCATGCTTAATATTTCTGTTATCATTTTGCATTTTTCTTTTAGCAAATTCTCTGTGTAAACTGCATGGGATAAAAAGGCAATCTACTTATCCCACGACAATGCCCACATGTCATGAAACCTGTGGACAGGTTCATATTGTTTCACTTGAAACAATATGAAACCTGCTGCTATTTATTTTTAATTGCTTTTATTGATAGTACATTTGCTTAAGATGACGACTGTAATAATGATTCTAGAATTCATTTGTGGGATAAGGGTCATTTATATCCCAGTTCATATAATGAAATTTTTTTCATGATGGTAAATACTGGCCTCTTTATCTGAATAGTGAATAGTCTATGATAATCAAATAGATGTACCGGAATTATAAATCATTCTTTACTTCAGAGTACTCTGAATTTACAATATACTGATTAGGAAAAAAAAACAACTGATGTAATGTTTTTCCTATTTATAATTCACTTGCAATTGTCTGAAATACATAAATATTGGCTATATGTTTCACTAAAAATACCTTGAATATCTGAAGTTCTTCTAGAATTACTTCTTCCATTGATTCTGTTTCTTGGTTGTAAATCGTGATTACTTTCAGCACAATTCCATTATCTATAAGAAAATAAAAGAAGAGATAATACAGAAGCTTTGTAACAATCTGGTTTTCAAACAATTAAAAACCGTGGAAAGATTATAAATTTAAATAAGATTTGAAATCTAGATGTATAAAATATTTAATCATTGCCAGTTAAAACAATATGGCTATTTATATATTCATATTTTAAATTAGCAAAAAAATCAATTTGGTGTACCTGGTCAAAGAATAAGACCAAATAATATACAATTATTTTCCAACAATTTGATTCAAAAACCCAATTAAAGGTTCAGAAATCAAGATGTCTTTTGGAATTAATGAAATAGAAGACAGAAAATTATTCCAGCTTTTTCTGTGATGTATGATGAAAGAATATTTTTTACCTAAAGCTACATCCTGGTAAGAAACTATACCTTTAATCTTATGGAACCTTCCAAGCAACACACAATGGAAATCTTGACATATTGATATATAAACAGAATAAATATATTTATATCTATACATATACATTTTTCCTTCCAATTTTAATGAGATATAATTGACATACAACACTGTATAATTTTAAGGAATACAGCATAATTATTTGACCTACATACATCATGGGCTTCTCTTGTGGCTCAGCTGGTAAAGAATTCGCCTGCAATGAGGGAGACCTGGGTTCAATCTTTGGGTTGGGAAGATCCCCTGAAGAAGGGAAAGGCTACCTACTCCAGTATTCTGGCCTAGAGAATTCCATGGACTATATAGTCCACGGGGTCGCAAAGAGTCAGACATGACTGAGTGCATACATCATGAAATAATACCACAATAAGTTTAGTGAACATCCATCATACAAAATAGCTTTTTTTCCCTTGTGATGAGAACTCTTAGGGTTTACTCTCTTAAAAAGCTTCATTATAACATACAGCACTGTTAACTATATTAGTCATGGTGTATATTATATCCTTAGTACTTATTTATCTCATAATTAGAAAGATGTATCTTTGACAACCTTCATCTAGTTCTCCCACTGCTCACCTCCAGTAACCACAAATCTTGTTATATACACTTTCAATAAAAATTTCAAGTATACAGTATAGAGAGAATGGTGTAATGAGTCCTCCTGTACTAATCATTTAGTCTATATAATTATAAATAATTTTATAAATTTATACCTACATTTTAAAATCCTACCTTGTTTTTATTGTTCCTGATATTCTGAACTTGTTCTTTCCAATGAAAATTTAATACAACATGAATTTGACTGTAATAACAATTTAGTATAGTGCTAGAAATAACTAGAGGGAAAAAAGCACTTTGGAAGTTCTGATCCTGGAGTTTCTATGGTACTTATGCAATTTCTTTAAAAATTATGAAATTGTGTGTTTGGCTTAATATAATGTAATTAAAATAAACTAATAAAAATTACCAAAAGGAACAAAACTATCATATCAAGCACACATTATAAATATCCCACAATTATCATATCAAGTAAAAAGGCAAAGAGGAACTCAAATTATCAGTTTGCAACTAGTGATTTTTCAATAAGGACTACTATATATAGTACTAAAGCATGTGTCTGGTAAATTTGGGGAAAAATAACTATTTTGTGGTATTACTCAAAGTTGTACTCATCACACATTCATCAAATATGTTCTTTAGTGCTGAAAAGCTGTGGTTTAATAGAATAATATCTTTAAGCTCAACATAGGTTACATGAGAGCCTAAGTATATACCTTATATATTTTTGGAATTCTCTCAAATAGCTTTGGTCAATCTAACAAAAAAGTATTTCTGAAAACATTCTTGGATTTATATACGTGACTTCTGCTTTCCAAGGTGGTTAAAAATAACATGCTTTTTTCTGTGATTAATTTTTATCAAATATTACTCTTGCTTATGGAATTCTTTTTTTTTTTTTTAACTTTGTTGGATACCACTATAAGTGAATTCATGGCCAGGTAATTTTAACTTTGTTAAATAAATGTGATGCTTTGTTAATCTTGAACCCACAGTGCAGAACATACTGCCTAGTCATTTCAGTCGTGTCCGACTTTTTATGACCCCATGGACAGTAGCCCGCCAGGCTCCTCTGTCCATGGGATTCTCCAGGCAAGAATACTGGAGTGGCTTGCCATTGCCTTCTCCAGAAGAACATATTACTAACCTCTTAAATGAATAAAATATATCCTGCAAGAGACATCAATTTTTGGAAATCAGACAATTACCTCCTTACTTGTACCTTTGCTGTTTCAAAAAGCATGAGTGGGAAAGTTCAAGCACCAATATTAATACTATATATTAATTCCTGATCTGGGCATATGTAATGCCTTTTTAGAATATGTCAATGATTAAAGTTATATATAGTAGAACGCTTACTCTTCTAAATAGGATCTGCTATAGTAATTACTATGATGCATATATAAAAAAAGAAATGATAGTTTTAATGATTCTTTAAATGACTATATAATTTCAAAGTACTTGACAGAATTTGATACATATTACCCTGCATGCTAAACGATTCCAAGTTCTCCTCCATAAGCTAGATCTAATGAATGGCACTAGTTGAAATTACAGATCTATTTTACATTTTGACTTTTAGCATATTTATTATACTTTATTTTAATAATGCAGGATATTATAGCTTTAGTCTAAAATTTTATCTCCATTATGTATAACACTGGTGTTCCCTTGTGGCTCAGCTGGTAAAGAATCTGCCTGCAATGCAGGAGACCTGGGTTCAATCCTTGGGTTGGGAGAAGCCCGTGGAGAAGGGAAAGGCTACCCACTCCAGTATTTTGGCCTGGAAAATCCCATGGACTGTATGGTCCATGGGTCACAGAGTCAGACACGACTGAGCGACTTTCACTTTCTTTCACTTTAATGTATAACATTTAGCTTGATTAACTTTACATGGTTGATTTCTTATGGGGCCTGATAAGCACAGTTGAGATTATAGATTTAGGTGAAATTACCTAAACTTTACCTAAAGACTGAAGCAGTGGCCCTGAGGGACTAACAGAAGAGAACCATCTTTTGTATGGCACCCTATTTCTGCTCTGAGTTCTTTTCTGGAAACAACATTGTTTATTAACATCAATTATTCATTCCTTAATGTATTCATTTTGTTCAAATGTATTAAATATTGACCATGTATCAGGAATTACAGGCTGTAACTGCCCCAAATTCTTCTCTTCCATTGCAGTGGACAGGCAGTATGTAAGAAAGCCAAATGGGTCTACAGAGGTTTTGTTGACAGGCAGGGATGTTTAATGTTATGTTATTGATTTTAAGGTTCAATTTAAATGTCTGAGTACTTTCTAATTTCATTACCTGTCCCAATGAACAAGACATCATACTGGCCATCCTCAGCTTCTACTCGATCCACTGCTATTTGTTTCAGGTTATACTTTCCATCCGTTTTCACTAGTATTGGTTTTTTATGGGCAGGTTTTATGGGCTGGTACATAAGTGGATGACTTCTAGCAAACCGGATGGCATCGTCAGGATAGTCTTTGGTAGTTTCATACCTGCCTCCATTCACTTTGCTGGCACACTGAAATACAAATGGATGAGAGAATATTTTTGCCATGAAATCTAAAGAGCAAATTTATAATCAATTATAAGGAGAATTATAAAAACGGAGTATGTTCAATTAATCAACTATGTATTTAACAATATTTAGTAACCATATCTTCTTTACTACAGAAATAAAATCTGAATTAAAAATTGCATAGTGAGGCTGAATTATTTTTAAAAATGCAGCACTAGAAATAGACAGCAATGAAACCCTGAAAAATATTAAGTATATATAGTTTGGAGATAGCACAAACATATTATAAAAATATTTTATTTATTTTCCTGCTTCTAAAATTTGTTTTTCATGTTGCAAATTAAATTTTAAAGTAAGCAATGTATTGTTCATAGCAAAACAAAAGTGACTTGTTATTGTGCTAAATCTTCCCCCCAAATTAAGAATTACAACCACACAACAGCTTTCCCATTACTGACACTGATTGGTGACAGTTTCAATTGTCTCACTGACTATAACAGAAATCTCTTCAAATTCCATCATTGTTAATTAAGGGAGAAAAAAAAACCCTTCTCTGTTCTAATGTAATTTGTATGAATGTATATTATTTTTGTATGAATCAGAGACAATAACTTGAAAAAACCAGAAATACTTGCTATAACACGTCTCAATTCTTAAAATCACTGACTCTCAAAATATATGTTCAGCGGTACCTAAGCTACTTCTTGGAATACCTATCACTGTGTTGATGCATGCTTGTTATTTAGTGCTCCCTCATTTCACACATTTTCTTCTAGAACCAGCAGGAATTGTAACGGTGACCTTGATAAAAATTTTCCACTTTAGAGTATAAACACAGTAGTTTATTAATCATTCTGCAAAGAGGGCATTTTTAATGGTTTGTTTTAAAATCTGGGGCCATATTTCTTAATTTGGCATGAATATTTCACGTGAGTGTACTTTCATGCTATATAATTGGAAACATTCTAGACCAGCCTGGAAGCAGTTCAGTAACCAGTCACTTCCTCTAAATCTCCTTTAATACCATGTGGTTTCAAGAAGCATTTCCAGCAAAGCCACAGAAGTGGGTTTTCTCCATTTAAATTGCAATTTCAATCAATAGAGTGAAATAAAATATACTTTATGTCTTATTGGAAGTAATAATTTTAACCTAGTGAGAGAGAGTGATTGAAATGGTAAAGCCTTACACTTGTTAACTGAGATAAGGTTTGTTTCCACTTTGAATTGTGGCTCTGCAAAAATGATTTCTACTGACTTGCAAGTACTTATGGAATCAGCATAGTGATGGGTTTTCACTAGCTGCTCATAATGGTGTAGACTGACTTGCATGACAAGTTTGTTCTCCATGAACAGCAGATACAATGATGCTACCTTTTCCCAACCTAATTGTGTACAGGACACATAATACAAAATCCTCCTCATCATTATTATCATCATGTGTGCAATTAAATGGAGAAGGCAATGGCACCCCACTCCAGAACTCTTGCCTGGAAAATCCCATGGACGGAGGAGCCTGGTAGGCTGCAGTCCATGGGGTCGCTAAGAGTCGGGCACGACTGAGCGACTTCACTTTCACTTTTCACTTTCATGCATTGGAGAAGGAAATGGCAACCCACTCCAGTGTTCTTGCCTGGAGAATCCCAGGGACGGGGGAGCCTGGTGGGCTGCCGTCTATGGAGTCGCACACGTCGGACACGACTGAAGCGACTTAGCAGCAGCAGCAGCAGCAGTGCAATTAAAAGCACAGTTTGAATGGCTAGTTGGGGAGAATCTTGGTAGCACCAGTTAAGAGGCAAATGGTGGAACTTCCTCTTGGCAAATGGGTTGCTTAGTATTATGAAGAGCCAGAGAAAAAGCTTCCTCTCAGTATGCTTAAGTGAGAAGCTGGGAAAAAGTCTGGTCTAGGGAACTGAAAGCCTGACCCAATTATCAGAATATATAATAATGATATGGTAACATTCTCCTGCTTGGAAACCACTTGTGGCACTAATTCTTCTAAAGAGGCTGAGAGGAATACGATGCTCATTTTACTGATGTTTCTGTATTCACCAGTACCTCTAAAAATAAAAATTTAGAGTCACATAGATAGCCAAAATATCAACAATAATATATATTTTATAATGCTAAGATGTATCCATTTTAGATTACATTCTTTTCATTAAATAACAAGCATATATCTAGATATAAAAAGTAATATTTCTTTACCATGCAAGTAACCAAGCAGATTTTTAGTTGTGGAATTTCTTAACTGTTTCATGCAAATTTAATAAAGCATCTGAACAATGAACAGAATATTACTAAAAAAGCTTTTCAAAAATAATAAGACTTTGTTGAATGCCTAAACTTACAGATCCAGGTCTTGGATAAGGTACTCTTCCTTCATAGAGTGACCAGTGGTATTCAGGTCCTTCCTTATGTGCATATGGTCCATTAAAGGCAGCCCGGATGCTAGACATGTGATAAACACATATAGCATGGCCTCTAAATATATTACTGGGGAAAAAAGAGATAATTACTATTCTGGAATAGACTAGGAGGTCATCTAGTCAAATCCTACAGAAAATCTAGATAAAGAGGAAGTCTTTTGGGTGAAAGAGTTGCAATCTCTTAGGTATAAGACATCTAGAGATATTATCTACTACAATATTCCAAGTATTCAAACTCCAAACTTACTGTTTTTTGCCTATTTATTAGAGCAAATTAAAAATGACATTGTTAGAATCACAAAAGCAGTCATGTCAATTTTTTTCCAGTTGAATCTTAAAATTTTAATTGAAATATAATTGATTTACAATGCTGTGTTAGTTTCAGGTGAACTACACACACACACACATATGTAAATATATCCGTTTGTGTTTTACATGTCTTATTAAGGAAGATTTCGTCTTAATATTTTTAAAGATTCATTTCCAAGTTGAGGAAGGTTTTATCTCCTGGCATCTCTTTCAGGTATACTGTGTTTTTCTTCTTGCCATGCTGTTAATACTGTTGTAAATTTTATTCAAATTGTTTATTTTTCTTAGCGTATATGATTTGGAGAATGATTTAAAGTCTAAAGAGAATTAGGGGCTTTGTTCCATTCTTGAGCGTGGCCATCACACAAACATTGATTGGCTTACTGTACATTACCCCCTCCAGGTCACTGAAAACAGTGTTACAGATGCAAGATGACTGGGCTGCACCAAATTAGTTTTGAGAAAAAGACTTAAATTAAGCAAAACTCAGATTCCTTATCTGAAGAACTAGAAGAAGTTGAAATCATTTTCTTGATAAAAATTTCTACTTATCTTGGATAAAGACAGCATTTGAGCTTTCTTTATAAAATAAAGCTACATCAACTTTTATTGTGAGTATTTAAAATAAGATTCTGTGAAAGAACATTTTAAAATTATTTGCATTAAAGATTAGGCCACATTTCTTAATTGGGCATAATCTAAATGAAGTCTAACACTTCCCTAGCCTCCTTATTCTAAGAATTAAAATAATTAGATTGTGAAAGTGCTCTGCAAAATGCAAAGTTTTTTAAAAGTATAACATTTCCTACATTATGAGACACCTGTAGAACAGCAGTTATGTTACTGTCTAAGGACATCAGTTCACACATTTTATAACACACATTGAAGCAATTGGAAATGCCTGCAACAGTGAGAAAACCAGAGATAGTCTTTCAACTAACATGGCAGTAAACCTTTGATCACTATGCTATGATATCAACCTTTACGTCAGGTAACACCTGGGAAGCCTTTCCTCAAAATTATGCATAAATCGAACAGCCAAAATTGAAATTATGGAAGAAAATAATGCTCTGTGTTTGAAGTCTCAGACAGATCAATTATGCTATCATTTATGAAAACAGCCTATAAGCTGATCATTCTAACTCATTGAAAAATCTATACTGACTATTCTGTAGCTTACATTTACCATAAAATGCCATGGAATTATCATGCAATGTACAATTCTTCACTAGCATAAGAGAGAAGATGAAGTGTAAAAAAAATGTTAGGGATTTTCCATGGACTGTGATAACTATCAATCTTCATTAACTACTTCTTGCATCAAGGAATAATTGATAGCAAAATTGTCTCCATGTTTCTGTGCTAAAGAAAAGGTCCCCTTAGGACAGCAGGATGCTTATCCAAAGAGTTTTATTATTTTTTTTTTCAAAGTGAGAATAAGAAATTACCTGCTGAAAAACTAAACAAAAACTTAATGCAACACCAAGGTGGGGGACCAGGGAAGATGAGCTGGGAGACTGAGATTGGTAAATATATACTATCTATATACAAAATAGAGATGAAAACAGACTTGTTCAGCACAGGAAACTCTACACATTGCTCTGTGGTGATCTAAATGGGAAAGAAATAAAAAAAAGAGGGGATCTATGATACATATGACTAATTCACTTTGCTGTGCAGTTGTTATTGTTTAGTTGCTAAGTTGTGTCCAACTCTTTTGTGACCCCAGGCTCCACTGTCTATGGGATTTCCCAGACAAGAATACTGGAGTGGGTTGCCATTTCCTTCTCTAGGGGATCTTCCCAATTCAGGGATAGAACCCATGTCACCTGCATTGGCAGGTAGACTTTTTTAAACCACTGAGCCACCTGGGAAACCCTTGCTAGACAGTAGAAACTAACAAAGTATTGTAAGGCAATTATATGCCAATAAAAATTAATGAAAAAAAATTTTATGGAGAGATTCTAGGCAAAGTATACATGACAACATAAAAGTTTAAGGCCAATGTAAAGCAAACAAGAAACTGAGTAATATTTTTCTATCACCATCAAGAGAATTGAAGTATATTCTTTATTTCTCATTTTAACCATCTCATCTCCACTCTGATTTATTTGGAAAGGCACTCAGGGAATTATATATATAAACTTTCAACTCAAACTGATTCTAATAACATATTTTCATTCATGTATCAGACACATTAAATGATCTTTGATTCATTTTTCCAACACTCTTCAATGGATACATAACACAAAAACATTAAAATATCAGATCATAAGTCCTAAACTTGAGTAGTTTATTTACATTTAAAACATGGAGGGCAAATCAGAAATGTGTATTCTCTAAGAATCCACACAGGGGCAGGACAACCAGAGTAGAAGAAGTGAGCCAAGTGCTCTGTGATTAAGGAATCAAGGAGTGTTTCATGAAGATGGTAATTGACAAGTACTGGAAGAGAAAGTAGATAAAGCAAATCATAGTGATGGGCAAACCAGACGTTGGGATTCTGACAGGTTATTATCTTGTCAAAAGCAGAGTTTGAGGGAACTTATAGGGAAAACTTCCAATCTTAAGTGGGGAATAGTGGATAGAAAGACTTGAAAGCCTGACCCAGACAACTGTATACGATAACTGAAAGAATAATCCTAGACTTTATAGCATGGAACTAGTGCCTTAAAACAAGCAAACAAACACAAAACTCTATAGGAAAAAAAAATATCATTCTATTGTAGATCGGGGGTGAAGAGCTTAGGATACTGAGCAGAGGAGGATGCTAGTACTTTAAACAAAAAGAAATAAGGATTTGGATTGAGATTGTGATTTTAAAAAAGTACAACTGCAAATACAGAAGAATGAAGGGAAATTGGTGACATAAAGTATAGAAAGTGAGAATAACAGATTGGTCAAGTGTATTTTCAATTACATCCACAGAGAAGGGATGAGGCATCTCTTGTTTCATGATACTTTGACTAACCATATAAATTTCTTACCTGGTAGTGTTGAAGAGTCCAAATATCACTGGGTTCTTATGATCTCTGGTATGCAGCAAGAACACATCCTCTGAAACATTAAAGATCATTGCATTAACTTAATATGTTTAGCCCTCAAGGCATGTGAAGAAAATATAGTGACATAAAGTAGTTTAGAACCCATGATATATTTTAAGATATATCTTATATATAAGATTATATATATATTGTATATATAATATGATATATATAATATGATATATATTATATAATATGATGTACATATGATATGATATGTATATGATATATATGATATATAATATGATATAAATTTCCATATACAGTTAAGCAACCATGAGCAAATCACAACATAGTGAGATGGATGAACTGTTGAGGATGACTTTGAGCTGGGCCTGAAGGAAGGAGCCAGAGGTGCTGACTCTAAACTAAAAGGAGGGGTCTTTTTGCTTTTGGAACTCCTTTATCCCAACTCGTGGACCCGGCTGAGATGAGAATAAAAACTTGCTCTAAGTTAGAAGTCAATGACTGTGGAAAGCAAGTTACCTATGCATGTTAAAAACAGTGAGCATATATATATATATATAAAAGAAGCATATATATATATATATATATATATATATATAAAAGAAGCATATATATCAAGAAAAAGAAGCATATATATTAAAAAAAGAAGCATATATATCAAAGAGGAAGATTTAACTCTCCTAATAATATTTACCTAATTCATCAAAATATGTATCAATCCCATTCTTGCCTGGTACTGAGCAAACCAGTCTAGCTTTCAGGAAAGTGCTCCACTTATTCACCAGTATTCTCTGTCCTCCCATATCATTCTGTGAAAAACAAAAAGCAGGTAAATGGGGACCCAGAGAACTTTTACCAGCAATGGATTTTGTATCATTAAACATGAAGATGGTAAGAGTTACACCTTTTTTACTTAAGTAGAAATTTTGGTATACTCCTCAAACAATATTAAAGATGCAATTCCTCATAAACCTTTTCTTTTTTTTAGGTTCACACATGCTGCCTGGTCAGCGTGCTTTCACAATGGCCCAGTAAACACGGTTTCCAGGTATGAAACAATGTTAGCTGAGTAGGTGCCCCCAAATAAATAGTGACTTTTATGATACAGTAACTTTTATTATTTGGAGAAGGCAATGGCAACCCACTCCAGTACTCTTGCCTGGAAAATCCCATGGACCGAGGAGCCTGGTGGGCTGCAGTCCATGGGGTCGCTAGGAGTCAGACACGACTGAGCGACTTTGCTTTCACTTTTCACTTTCACGCATTGGAGAAGGAAATGGCAACCCACTCCAGTGTTCTTGCCTGGAGAATCCCAGGGATGGGAGAGCCTGGTGGGCTGCCGTCTATGGGGTCGCACAGAGTCGGACACGACTGAAGTGACTTAGCAGCAGCAGCACCAGCAACTTTTACTATTATTTTATTGATAAATAATCTGCTTATCTCAGAAATACAGACACATCTCTTTTTCTTCTTTTACGAAAAAGGCTTGAGGTATGAACACATATGCATACATACACATAACAAGCATATATATTTGCAAACATATACAAAATCCATACATGTATATATGTGTGTCTGTGTGTACATCCATACATGTACATATGAATATCTTAAATTTATTCCTGAGTATCTTTTTAAATATCAAAATAACTTCACATTTATAATACTATTAGGATTCAATATATAAGGCTACTTCAGTTGGTTCTGAATATTCACTAAATCATCTATCTGAATTCCAACCAACTATAGATGTTTTTCCCTACAGAATCAACCATCTGAATTGTTGAAACATAATTATGTAAATTATTTAGAATGCGGATTACAGAAACTAGAAAGATTTTGGTGAAATTAACTTTTTAAAATGGAGCTTAAACTTCTGTATGGGAAGAAGTATAGCCTAATTATACACCTTTTCTTCTTAATAGGGCTTTGAAAATGGGGAAGATAACACAAAATGAGAAGCTCTTTTCAGATTAAACTTTAGTAGACATGAAGTCTAAAGATTAGACACTAAATGGAAATGGCAGCCCACTCCAGTGTTCTTGCCTGGAGAATCCCAGGGACGGGAAGCCTGGTGGGCTGCTGTCTATGGGGTCGCACAGAGTCGGACACGACTAAAGCGACATAGCAGCAGCAGCAACAAGAGAATACTATAAAACATTTTAAAGTAGAAACCGATTATAAAATGAGCAAAGGCCTGACATTAAATTGTGAGATAAGCAAGCTTAGTGAGAGAGGAAAACAGTCCTCACCACACAGAGTCGCCCCACTCTGGTGTAAATTGCATGGGCGCTGTTTTCGGCCTCCAGGGCCTTCTCCGTGAAAAAGAAATACACTTTGTTGTCATCTCGGTCTTCATTGTCAGGGATCATATAAGAACCTACAAATTTTGGCTCTAGATAAGTAAAAAAATAGAAGAAAATGTAATAATTACAACAAACTTAAAATATTTCCTTGACATTTTGTACTAAATTTTAATATCATGTAGATATCTCCATGTTGTTTGCAAATCAACAGTTTTAAGGAAGTGTTAGAGGATTTAAAATTTAACTGAGTCAGGGAGGAAAATAATCTGATTTCAAACAGCATACACTATAGACTTGAATTAAAAAAAGAATAGGTTAAGAGCAATATGATGATGATACTCTCCATAAATTTCCTATCTGTCTCTCTATCCATATAAAGTCAATATAAATATATGAAAAATATTTTAGTAAAGAAGTCTATCATTACTTTTTTTTAATTCATAAATTGTCTACTAGTCCAGCTCATGCAAGATCATTTTAATTTTAAGGTGGAAAATTCACTCTAAGTTTTTGTATTTCTAATCGAATGGATCTGAGTGAATAACCTTTGACTGATACAGAATGTCAAATAGTTTAATGACAAAATGCTGCCAATAATGACTATGCACTCTAAAGCCTAATAAAAAGGTTGAAAATAATGAAACTATTCACTATAAAATGATTTTAGTTCTTAGATATACCAATGTGACAAAATATAAACATGACTTCTTACAAAGAATTGTATGTAAATGAATGCCTGGTGATGTTCCTAGAATTTTATTTGTCTCTAAAGTACAATGTGATTCTATTAAACAAAGAAAAACAATCAACTCATGCAAAATTACACCAACTGACAAGAGACAACAACTTATTGGATGAAAGGGGTTTTCATTCTGCATACATTTGCTTTGTTCATTAAAATCCTGATTTCTAAATATTTCTCTGAGAGTAATTTGGTTTTATTATAAAGCTGATCAATTTTATATAAAATGATATGCATATATCATATAATATTTTAATCTGGGAATATTGCTTAGAAAAAAAAGCAGAAAATTGCAAAACCTATAAATTACATTTGTATTGTTATCATTATCAAAATGGCAAGTTTCCCATCAGCTCTGGACTTGCTTTTCAGTTCTGATTCATAAACTCTTTTCTCCTCGACCCCACCTTTCAACAGGCGCTCATCATCATGCTCAGTGCGGATCTGAGCCAGTCGCCCCAGGCTCCTGAAGATGGCAGCGTCTCTGCCCCAATAGTCACTGTAGAGTCCAGCAAACAATTCGCTACCTGCATGAAAACATCAGTTAAAGAGAAGTGAGTGTCTCTGGGTCTGAGGACAATGTGCTATAATGTCTGGTGCTTAGTCACTCAGTCATGTCTGACTCTTTGAGACCCCATGGACTGTAGTCTGTCAGGCTTCTCTGAATACTGGAATGGGGTGCCAATCCCTCCCCCAGAGGATCTTCCCAGGGATTGAACCCAGATCTCCCGCTTTGTAGGTGGATTCTTTACCAGCTGAGCTACCAGAGAAGCCCAATGACAACGGATAAAACTACAACTGCAATAAACATATCCAGGTTTACCTTGTATATGGCCTTAGAAAGTCAACACTGCAGTACAGAGCAGGAATGGTGCAGTCAGACAGCCAGGGTCTGAATCACGACACTACCACTCACTAGATATGTGACCTTGGACAAGTTGCTTAACCTCTTTGCCTCAGTTTCCACATTTACAAATAGGAACAGCACCCAAAATTGCTGTTAAGAGTAAAGCATTTAGAAAATCAGGGGCATATGCTAAGACCTATATGATCAGTTGATAAATAAGCTGACTTTATGGTATTTTAATAAACTTCTTTCAATCTTCATATCATCAGGGTATTAGTGTTGGTATTATATGTGACTGAGTTAATTCAAATACTTCTTGTAGTAAGAAATTGCTTCCACTAACATGACTTTAGTGCAGGAACCACAAAGTCTGATAAAGTAGTATATAATTTAATTAGTTGTCATTTGATTTGTAAATGTGTGGCTCATTTAGATAGAAATGATAGAAAGAGTTTGTGATTTAATCGGGCAGTCAACAGAATGAATGAAGCTAGCTGTAACATGTGGTGAAGGTCACAGACTTAAATCAGACCAAAGTGAAAAGTGAAAGTGAAGTCGCTCAGTTGTGTCCAACTCTTTGCGACCCCATGGACTGTAGCCCACCAGGCTCCTCTATCCATGGGATTCTCCAGGAAAGAATACTGGAGTGGGTTGCCATTTCCTTCTCCAAAATCAGACCAAGGTATACACAAACATATGCAGGATCTCAAGAAATGACTATATGTCTTTGGGACCAGCCTGAAAAAAAACCATTAAAATAGCTCATGATAAGAGAAAAATAAATTAACAGGAAAAAAAAAAAGAGATAAAACCAGGCTTCCAGAAAGATCAAAACCTCTCAAGCACAGGGATGTGAAGTCCTCTTTCGTCAAATTGACAGCGAAATTGAGTGTGCCCTTCAACTGAGGCCGGAAGGATTGTCATGGGCATATGCAGCTCGAATTTTGTCTTGGGCAAAAATCTCTGGCCATGAAGCAGATGATAGCAAGAGATCACTGGAAACAACCTCCATTTAGGGTGATAAAATTACTGCCTTCATGAGTGTCATGTAACTCTGGTCAGGTTTTAAAATATAGAGATGATAAGTATACTAAACTCAAAGTATGAATGCTTTTCTGTTAAATTTGGAATGTGTCCACATGTTATTTAAAGTGCTTTTAAGTTTAAGATAATTCAAATTAATTTTATTTCCAATTTAATAAAGTTAGCTGTATACTCATTTTGGAGTTAGAATTATTAAAGTTACAGGTATAAAAATGTGACCAAGTTTTCATAGAATTTAAGAAAAATTGAGTATCATATTTATAAACTTTATTTGCTATATTTAAAATTGGTTCAATATGTATAAAGAGTTTTCTCTAAATTAAGGCCTTTAAAACTTTAAAAAACTTGAACAGAATAAATATATTTCTATGGTTTCAAATTTGAGAAAGCAATCAACTGAGTTGCAAATAGGACACACTGTAAGGAAGTTTAAAAATAAAGATGAGGGGACTCCCATGGCTGTCCAGGGTTATGACTCTGTGTTTCCGATGCAGGGGGTGCAGGTTCGATCCTTGTTTGGGGAACTAAGATCCCACATGCTGTGGGGTCATGGCCAAAAAATTAATTTTTTTTTTAAAGTAAAGATTCTTGCTTTTATTATACTAGATTTAGAAAAAGAAAACTGATATATACATTGAATTTTAAAACTTACAAGAAAAATAAGTTTTTATAAATGTTACTACAGTAAACTAGTTTTCATTTACAAAAACGTGAGTAAAACCATAAATGGTTTTGTTTGGTTCACAAAATCCCCTATGGATACTTTAAAATTATATCAGGATACAATCAAATAAAATTCAGGTTTCCCACAAAGGAATTCACTTTTAAACTATATACATATATAATATTATATAAGAGAAAGAGAGGGACAGGAGAGACAGAAGCAAATGTGGTAGAATATTAACAGTTGGTGAGTCAAAGTAAATGGTATAAATTTTTACTCCTCTCTCAATTCTTCTTCGTATTTGAAAATTTTCAAAACAACAAACTTAAGAATGAGCTGTATTTTTTGTTAATCCCATATATTCAATGTATGCTAAGTGAGAAGTGTAATAAGAAAAATAACAAAAGCTAAAAAATAAAGATGCTTTGTATCTGGACTTAAGAAAATATAATTTGGTAGAAAAGAATTATATCAGAACTCATATGTAAGCAAGTTCTCTGGAACTAGAAAGGATGAGAGGAAGAACATAATTTGTATCAAATTCAGTCAGTGTTATCTTCACTAGAATTTTCATATCCATATGTGGAAAAAGAATATTTTGAGATGAAATGCATTCAGTGGTTAGAGATATGAACCATGGGATTCCTGCACTACTTGAACACAGATAAAAGAGAGTTATGCTGAATTCATTAAAAGGCTTTGGGGATCATCAACTCTATGGAATAAATGAATGAGTGGACCCATAAAAGAACTAACTGAGTACTGAACCACCAGAGCAAGAGTTTTTCTGAAAATGTTTAAAAAATACTGTACTTGGTTATAGCTTCCACATAAAATATAAAGGCCATTTCACATGGATGAACTTAAGAGATTTTCATACAAAGTGAAGTAAGTTGGACACGAATAAATATCATATGATACCATTTATATGTGGAATCTAAAAATAAAATGATACAAATGAACTTATTTATAAACAGAAATAGACCCACAGACATAGAAAACAAATTTATAGTTACCAAAGGGGAAAGAAGTGTGGGATAAATTGGGAATTTGGGATTAACAGACACACATTACTATATACAAAATAAACATCAAGGATCTACTGTATAACACAGGGAACTATAATCAGTATTTTGTAATAACTCGAAAAGAATCTGAAAAAGAACATATACATGTTTATAAATCAACTATACGTCAATAAAAATAACGATAATAAATTACAAAGGTCATTTTGTAAAACTGTCCTTAACAGAACTTATTTTTCTAATATGGCCTGGGTGAATGTTTAATGCATAATAGGCACCAAAAAATTTTTTTTCTTTAAAATCATAACAGTTTTATACTTCTTCAGATTTTAATGTACTTTAATTTCCTAAAATAGTTATAGAATTTTTATATGTGAAAATATTATTATGGAAAATAATCTTTATTTCACATCAATTTTGTTGCACTTATCCCAATTTGAACACTATTTCCACCTTCTATTAATACTCGTTTTAATCAATTCTACAAATTTAACAAATAAGTTTCGCATGCAGCCACTAGATGGAGCCATATGATACCAAATTGTGTGTGTGTGTGTGTGTGTGTGTGTGTGTGTGTGTGTGTATGCATGTGTGCAAAAAGGAAAAGATGATATATTACCAATTTTACCCAATTTCCTTTCTTGTATTCAGATAAAAGAAAATGGCTTGTTAACAATTCAAATAACAGAATATGAACTGTATGATTTAAACTTCAAAGAAGCTAGACAGGTGCTAAAAACTATATGCTATATAAACTGAAACAAATGTGTTTCTATTAGAAACATTAGATTTTCCTCAGAATGGAAAGATTCTCCTTTCATATTATATTATCACTACGAAAAACAAAATAAATTCATACTAACAGATAATAATGATTTTTGGTAAAATACTTTCCCAAGAAAATATAAATACTAATGAAAAATAATAAATTAGAATAAAGCTTTAGGCACAAATGTTAACTAATAGTAATTAAATGAGCAAAAAACTCATTGTTATAAATATTGATATTATTTATGGCAAATATATAATTTCTAGCTGAAAACTTAAAAATCATAACAATTTGGTATAGAGAAAATTTATGAATCAATATTCTGCTCTTTTATAGAGCATAAAAATAGTATCTGGATAATTCAAACTTTCATGGATTAAAAAGAAAAATGTTTAATACAAATAGTAAAATATGTTTTAGAGCTTCAATGAGAAGAACAGAACTACTCAAATTTTTAGTTTTCTATGTCTATGGAGACATTTAATAAACGTATGAACTTGGCCATACATTTAACTGGCATTTATTTTGATATTCTGAATACAAATAACCAACTTAATTTGTGAGCCATGTATTATTTTTCATTGTTATAACACTGATTTCTGATGGTAACTGATGCTGTGTTAATCTTAGTTGGTCAAGTGTGGTTATAATTAAAAAATAAAACACATCTGCAGGGTATTTTGACAGGTGAATGTAACTTATCATTGTCATGTTCAACAATATTCTCTGGTACAGACGGGATAAGAGTGGAAGCAGTTCTGCACTGGAAACCTGGCAAACAAAGCCCCCAGCCCCAAATCTGCGATTTGTGGCCAACTGTTCAGAACCTCACTGCCTTAGTTATTTGGAGAATCAGAGAGATGTACGAGTGATTTCCTGAGGTTGTCATGCTTCTCTATGTGCGAGTGCTAAGTTGCTTCAGTTTTGTAAGACTCTTTGCTACGCTATGGACTTCAGCTGGCTGCCAGGCTTCTCTGTCCATGAGATTCTCCAAGCAAGAATACTGGAGTAGGTTGCCGTGCCCTCCTCCAGGGGATCTTCCTGGCCCAGGCATTGAACTCATATCTTCTGCATTGCAGGCAGATTCTTTACCTACTGAACCCCTCAGGAAGTCCCCTCTCTGCTGCCCTTTTATTTGTTTGTTTTTTGCCTGTAATTCTCTACCTCCCTGCTTCCCGCTTTACTCCCCAGTTATCTGGCCATGGCCAAGGTAAATGAAGTCTTCCCTGACCAAACTTGTGTTACTTTAGTAGTTCCCAGTACCTCCACAGCCCCATGCCTATTTCTATCATATTTCTTATAGTACTATACTCTGTCTCCTTCTGTGTTTGACATTATTTTGCACTAGACTGCACACTTCTTGATGTTCCTATATTCTTTTGTCACCAATATCTTACACAGTGTCTAAAACACAGAAAATGCTCAATAAGCGTTTGTTGAACCAAAGAATGGCATAATATATTAACAAGAGAATATATCTAAAATTTTTAGTTTATGAAAACTATGAAATACAATTTAAAGAAAACCTCAGGATGAAATACTGATTTTTCAAAAATGGTTCAGGGAAAATATAGCAAAAGAAAGAAAAAACTATTAGCCTTTATATGAATAACAGTTCATTGCATTTTTGTTCCTCAAGAAGCTTGTTATTTAACAGTTTTAATTTATGAACACAGAGACTCTATTTTCTTCTAGTATCTGTCCCTAAAAGTTTCAGCCCCAAGACTATGTCTAGAAATAACTGTAAGAAAGAAAAGAAGAATATCATTTGAGCTGGAAAAAATACAAAAACAAATTCATTGTAAATAATTTTCAGTTAAAATGCATAATTAAATACTTTTCTACACAACTCCTTTTTTATAATGCAAACTCTAATTGAAGTTTCAGTGAAACATACTTCATTCTCTTAATATTTTATCAAACTTATTAAGAACTTAATTCAGAGACAGTATTATTAATCAATTAGAGTTTTTACTCACCATGTTGTAAATATAGGTTTTTAATTTAGTGAGAAAAATTCACAGTAGTTTTTCATGCCCTCATTTTCTTAACTCTTGCTCAAGCATTCCTCCTATTTATGTTGTAACCAGATCGGCATAATTGGTGAAACCTATTTGCCTCATGGAAAAGACATGACTAAAGAAAGACAGATTTAACTGTATCATTTTATATTTGAACTTTATCATTTTATTAGAAAATCATTCTATTTTAGAGGCACTATTTCACAGACTGACTGTGACATGCGTAACCACAAACAAAATGCATTTGGGAGGATGAGGATTGGTAAGAATGGTCTATAGATTCCAACCTCCCAGTTCACACAGTCTGCAGAGAACACAGAAAAGAAATAAGAAAAAGCAGATCCTAAGTTACTTAGTTGTTGTTTGAACTTTTTCTTTGATTTTGCTTTAGCAAACAACATTAGCTATCAGTGTCAAGAAGGTTGTTTCTGTGGCATGAAGGAAAAAGAAAAATGTGTTTAGAATCTGTTTATTTGCATTATCTGGCATCTGTGACAATACTGAGAGTTTCCTTGGTGGCAAACCATTGACACTGATGCCAGCATGGTCAAACCAGATTTCTAAGGGGAAGAATGTCATGGGGAATTGAACGTGACATTATTTTTCTTCTACCATTTTTGATTTTTTATTTGTTTTGAGGAAACCATAACCAAGTAGTTAAATAGCCCTGTATTCTTGCCTGGAGAAGCCCAGGGACGGGGGAGCCTGGTGGGCTGCCATCTATGGGGTTGCACAGAGTCGGACACGACCGAAGCGACTTAGCAGCAGCAGCAGCCGCAGTGATGTCCAGAAGCAACAGTCAGCCTGTGTATGCTTGGCATTCAACCAAATGAGAGAGCACAGTAGTCTTGGATAAAAAAATCACAGATATTCTTTAGGGACAGAGACAGGAACATGGTAAGGAAGTGGCTTTCTATACAGCTGGGATGAATTTAAGGCATGAATCCTCACATTCACTTATGTTTACAGAGGTTGTAATCATAAAGACTTATATTTTATCTTCATCTCAATGATTTCATTTATTTTTCTAATATTTATGAAGTCCTATTTTGTGCCAGAATTATTCATTTATAACTCTACCCTGAATATATAATTAATCAAATAGAAGCATTTATTTATAAAAAAGTTTTAATAATATTAAGAGCTTGAAGTAATCACTTAAATTTTCCCTGAATGAATTCTGACTCCCTTTCCTTCAATCGACATTGACTTTTAGTTTACAGAATTTGTAACGAGGGGATATATTCACAAAGGTCTCATGATAAAAGTGCGGGAAGAAAATCTCAGTACTATAAACTTGTATAATCTTATTTGCTGAAAAATGTAACATGGGACGTAAAAAGTGTGGAAAGAAAATTTCAGAGACTGTGAAATATTCATGATTATTTGTTGACATAAAATTTGTAAGTCTTTAACTTGAAAGTATCCTAAAAAATTCTAACAACAAAGCTAACACTTTCAAAGCAAAGTGTGAAAAGGTACCTGACAAATCAAAGTGGTTCTCCCCCAAACATTAGTAACATGTACATTAGCATACTTTAGGCACTTCAAGTATGGTATGTATTAAATTACACCTAGAATTGGCAATAAAAATCTGAGTCAGAATGAAATTTAAAAAAAAAAAGCAATAGAATTGAGTGGACAAACTATCAAAGAAATTCCAAAGTTACTTAATAAAGAGAATACTGCAATGTTACATCAAATGTAAACTGATGCAAAAAAAAAAAAAAAAGAAGCCAGCTAATAGTTTTACTTCCTGACCAAAATGACATATGACACAATGAAAATATTTCCTGAATTTTGGTTGGCCAGCCAGCAAACCTAATAATTTTTAGTGGCAGGCAAATAATTTTCAGTGGCAATGTAAGTTCTCAGTATCTTTGCTTGACTCGAAAGGTACAGACAAGTAATACAGCAATTCAATTTACTAAGTAATTCATTGTTTCAACAAACTATTTTTAAAACCAGACTATAATGCTTTGCCTTCAGATTTTTATTTAAGACCCTTTTATATGTAATATTAGTGATCACAGTAGGGGGAAAATGTGGCTAAACATACAGAAATATTGCACCTGTGATGTGAATTTATATGCCACCATGATAAATTATGCTAATACAAAGTAGGGTTTAAAAAGCAAGCCTAATTAATGTACGATTTCATCTTGGTTGGCTTCTGAACATACAGAACACGGCTCAATAAGGAACTTGTTTTACTCCTTAAATCTTGCTTCACACAGAATCGTTTTCAGTTACTAACGTTTCCATTCTAAATTAGACTGTAAATTTAATAAAATGTTCATTAACTTGTCTATCACCTAGCAAATAATTTTTATTCCTTATTCGGTTTTTCAGTAAGCTTTTACTCCATGTGATCTTAAGTCAACTGAATTTAAGTTAAATAAAATGAAATTTGTATCTAAAGTTAACATATTATGAGAAATTCTGATTCGTGAGCATGTTTTTTCTTTCAGGGCCTTGTTAGTTTTATGAGTATGGCTAAAGAGTTTTTGTTGTTTTTTTTAAATCATGAAAGCAAATCTTAATGTGAACAGGCATTAAAAGTTAAGTGTGACCTATAATTAATACAGAAGCAGAAATGGTCTAACCATGGTCATCTTTTTGCTGAAGTCCTGTCTTAACCCAACATTAGAGAACATATATGGTCATAAAATACCACATTAATGCATTCTTTGCCTGTCAAGAATAAGCTGCACCAAGACTGCCAATTTCCAACTCAGGTAGCTCCATTTTTTCCAACTCAAATTCCTGCTGCTTTTTCATTTGAGTGAATTATTTCTACTTCCTGTCTTTTTTAAAAAGTTGCTGGCTCACAAAGGTAATCAGATTTCCACCCCAGTGGCTGCTGCATATCCACAGTAAGTGAATGATCTCTCAAAGGTACTTTGAGATGAAAGCTAGTGGATAAATTAGAAGAATTATATTTTTATTTCTTCTCTTTGGAGGGATTATACCATAACTTTTGTGTTTAGCTTGGAGGACTCTCAAGATTTGATTTTTCTTCTAAATAAGTGAAACAGTCACCCAGATGGCAAACACTTCAGATTTTAGCATAGTGTAATTCGATTTGGAAGTCCAATGAAACTCACTTGGAAATGTCCCTCCAGTAATATTTCCCCTCTTAAAAAATTCAGTTTTAAATTTCTGGTTTCACGCATAAACAAGCTCCAGAAAGGCTGAGTGGAGGTGGTAGGATGGCTAAAAAAAAAGTTACTTTTAACCATGTTTAAAAAAAAATGTTAAAAATAAATGGTGTTCTAATTGTCTTAGGATTTTACCAGAGAAGGAGTGCCTACTGTGTAATTTTTGACTTTCAATACCTTTTATAAGGTTCTTGTGAATACTATCCCCTAATTTGTTTTTGGTTTGTTTGTTTAGGAACACTTATATTTCATTCAGAAATCCTATGGACAGAGGAGCCGGGCAAGCCACAGTCCATGAGGGTCACAAAAGAGTCAGCAACTAAACAAGAATATTCATAGGAGACTCTTCTGTGCGATATCTTGTATGGTAAAAGAAAGATAAGACAGTCTCATTTCTCCAGACATATTCAAATCTTAAGTCTATGAACTGACAAAAATCAATAAAAACATTAGAAAAATTGTATGAGTCTATCAAATGCATATATTTTAATTCATATGCTGCCAACCTACTAGGAATTTCTAATACTTGTGGATCTGGCATTCTCCAAAAGTGGAACTCTTAAGGCTTGATTCCAACTAAGTCCAAACTGACTTAAGCAACTCTATTCCCGTATTTAAAATCTCCCTTCTTCATACTGTGTTTACACACACACACATGGGTAAGTCAAGGAACTCAGGATATCTTAGTATTTTCTTTAAAATTTTATATTCTTTAAAAATAACTCTTTATTAAAGCTCCTGAAGAACTAATTACTTTGTGAAATTCTCATTAACAGGTCTTTCAAATTATAAAGTGAAAGTGAAGTCGCTCAGTCGTGTCTGACTCTTTGCGACCCCATGGACTGTAGCCCACCAGGCTTCTCTGTCCGTGGGATTTTCCAGGCAAGAATACTGGAGTGGGTTGCTATTTCCTTCTCCAGGAGATCTTCCCGACTCACGGATTGAACCCACATCTCCCGCATTGTAGGCAGATGCGTTATGAAACAAGTAAATTAAACATCCCTACTGATTAAAGCTAACAAGATTTTTGTTCTACAAGTAAATATACATATATATAAAAGCTGTACTTATTTGGACGTGAGTACCATGATAGGCATGGTGGGGTAGGGGGAGTGGGGTGCAAGGCCAATCAGAATCAACTGTCTGGAGTAAATTCAGGGAATGTTTTGTCTCTAGAATATCCAGGAACATTTACATCAACTCTAAATGAAGCACTGATTGATCATATTTTGATGATTCATCAGTGGGGAAAGAAAAAGTCTTATTCTGAGATTTAAGTGAGGTTTTCATGAATCTCATCTAATTTAACTGAAACCCAATTGAAAACTAGATCTGACATGGCCAGTTTTGTTCTATTATTCCAATGTGGACACAGTTTGAGTCAGTCAGCCTCTATAGCTTACATTCTAAAATAACCGGAATCTAAATAAGGGACTCAAGTTCTAAACTGAGATGACTTTCTGCTGAATTCTACTGATACAGAGAAAGGCACCAGGAAAAGACTATTAGAAGTTCCCATAAAGAATAATTAAAACAGAAAGAATAGACATATGTTAAAATAGTTTAATTTCTCTAGCTATATGTTTATTAAGTATTTACATAATTGTATTTTGTGAACAATAAATGAAAATACAAAACACCTTCTATCAGGTATTGACAATTTGTGTTTTCTGGATGACATACCCTGTAACTTCATAGCACTGTACTTACACGAGTGAAGCTAGCTCAAGTAAACATGGCTTGAAAATTAATATCCTTGCTTCCAGCACCAATAAATAACTATGAAACAGCAATGTATATGAAGGAATACCAAAGACTCTAACTAAAAGTTTCATAATCAGTATGATACTACCTGATGTCTGTAGCCATGAAATTTACCTATTAAAGTGGAGATGAAGGAGGAGCTGGGATCAAAGGGACATCTGCCCCTTCCTCTCTCAGATCTGTGCGATTCCAGGTGAAAAAGGGGAGCCTGTCCAGAAAACCAGAAAAACCATTATGTATCTGCCAACTTTAATAAGAAGTTAATCTCTCAGAAAAAAATATATTCAACCTTGATTATTTACAAAACAAGTACTGTAAATAAGGCTCCAGTGAGAAACATCAAGGAATTTAGGAACAAACTGGATTTTATAAATAAATATGTGGATTTTAAGGCCCATGTGGTTTTCTCACTCTTCTCAAAAAGGATGCAGGTGCTGAAATTCACAATTTTCATCATTTCATCACACAGTATTAGCTATGTTGACATGTCACTTAAATATTTCAAATAAACGGAGACTTGACGGGGGGAAAAAAAGTTAGTAAAAAGGAGACTCATTGATAAACATGGAAATGGGTTTTATTACACAAAAGCCATTATTGATTTTTTTTTGAATAATCTCTAAAAGAATATAACATGTTCTGTCAATAATTTGGAATATCTATTTTCAGTCATTTTTATTCCTCATCACATTCTCTTTGCAAAGGCATCTAATATTTAATAATTTACAGAATGATTACTACATAAATAATCACTGGGATATATATGTGTGGAAGTTGATGCCATATTATAAACAATATTTCACACAAATGAGATATTGAAAATATATTCTAGAAAATTACAGCTTTATTGGTTCCTAGTGTAATTGTATAACTACAGGACTTTTCCTAAGTGTTCTCAGATTTCAAAATTCTCATTAATGGGTATTTCTATAATTAATTTTCATTAAGTGTGCTATAAGTGCCTTCAGTTTTAAAAAATGTAGTTTGGCAAAGTGACAATAAAAGTCAATATATTAAATTTTGTAAGGGAAAAACTACTTTGCAATAGAATGTTGCCAACACTGCCCGTTGCAGCATCTATAAATAGCCCTGCTCATCTATAAATCATGAATCTGTACACAATCCAAAGTTCTGAGGACCCTATGAAGGTTGCATACACTTTTCTACACTTTCATCTTGACTTCCCAATAACCAGCTCATTTACTCCACATTATCTATCCTGTCCCTTTCTTGTTGTTCTTATTCAACTTTTCTCTTTCACTCTGATATTCTAAAGTCATTGATCCTGCCATTCCAAGACTTTTCTAGTAAGTGCAGAGATCACCTGACCCCTCTGAACTTCTTGTCTTGTCTTTGGAAATGAACCAAAGTCTACAGAACAAAGAAATACAAGAAGGCAAAGTGGTTGTCTGAGGAGGTCTTACAAACAGCTGAGAAAAGAAGAGAAGTGAAAGGCAAAGGAGAAAGGGAAAGACATACCCAACCGAATGCAAAATTCCAGAGAACAGCAAGACAGAAGAAAGCCTTCTTAAGTGAACAATGCAAAGAAATAAAGGAAAACAAAACAATGGAAAAGACAAGAGATCTCTTCAAGAAAACTGGAGATACCAGGGGACACTTCATGCAAGGATGGGTATATGAAGGACAGAAATGGCTAAGAAGAGATTAAGAGAAGTGGCAAGAACACACAGAAGAAATATGCAAAAAAAGTCATAATGACTCGGATAACCACAATAGTGTGGTCACTCACCTAGAGCCAGACATCCTCTGGTGTGAAGTAAAGTGGGACTAAGGAACTGAACTGAACTGAAGGAAGTATTATTATGAACAAAGCTAGTGCAGGTGATGGACGTCCAGCTGTAAATTGTGATACATACTTTTTAAATTTGAAGACTATGTAATATGTGTTTGAAGTCTATAATACTTGTAACAAAATAATGAAGAGTTGTTTTGAACACCTGAAAGTTCTGTAACTCTTGTCTTATCACTTTGACCCTACCATCTTTGACCCTGTCCCCACACCTGGCTAGTTGTTAAATGAACATTTTTAATTACTAAATTAGGGTATCAGTTCATAGTATAGCAAGTTCTATAGTTATTTTTATTAACCAGAACATACCTTTCTTTAGAAGTATAAGATTCTGTCAATATTACGTATTTAAATCTCTGTGCTTTAACAATAATATTGTATCCCTGCTTTTTACTTTGTTTTTTAATTATTAAGTTAAATGAAGTTGTAACAAAAATGTGTTGCCCAGTTGTTTTTTTTTTCCTTTTTTAGCAAAGGATGTTATAATACTATGACTAAAATAACATTTGATAATAAAAGCTAGTGAAGGATTCACATTTTTCATGTTAATGATTTGAGAGTCTAAGTATGGCTATGATCACACACGACCTTACATTCCTATTATTTTGAATTTAGCCTTGTTTGCTGATGAGGGCTTCCCTAGTGGCTCAGCTGGTGAAGAACCTTACTGCCAATGCAAGAGATGCAAGAGACATAGGTCAGTCCCTAGGTTGGGAAGGTCCCCTGGAGAAGGAAATGGACACCCACTCCAGTATTCTTGCCTGGAAAACTCCACAGACAGAAGAGCCTGGCGGGCTACATAGTCCATGGAGTCACAAAGAGTCGGACACAACTGTGCAACTGATTCAGTTGTTTGCTGATACAAGGTAAATAGTTTCATCGCAGCTGTGGCCTCGGTAAATTTTATCTGCGCACCTTATGTACAATCACAACCTTAAAGCATGATTAGATGACAATTTAGAGAAGTTAAACAGACAAAGCAATGCCAGAAAAAGTCAGAAGATAAAATTATCTCATGTCCAATCAATATTTTATGACATGGTAAAAACAACAACAAAAAAATCTGCTTATGGTGAAAGCTGCTGCTGCTGCTGCTGCTAAGTCGCTTCAGTTGTGTCCGACTCTGTGCAACCCCATAGACGGCAGCCCACCAGGCTCCCCTGTCCCTGGGATTCTCCAGGCAAGAACACTGGAGTGGGTTGCCATTTCCTTCTCCAATGCATGAAAGTGAAAAGTGAAAGTGAAGTCGCTCAGTCGTGTCTGACTCTTAGCGACCCCATGGACTGCAGCCCACCAGGCTCCTCCATCCATGGGATTTTCCAGGCAAGAGTACTGGAGTGGGGTGTCATTGCCTTTAATCAAACCTAAAAATGGTTCGTCTCTTATGAACATACTCAAAACTCCTATTTTTGTCACATCAATCTTTGTTGGTAACAAGTATGAGATTTCCACTGAACAAATCATAAACAATGAACAAGTTCAGAAAGTTAATTTCTACTGGAGATAAGGTGATTACTGAAACTATATTTCTGGTCTAATTTTATTGCTTCTCTGAAAACTTTTCACCATGCCTTCTGAAATCCTTATTTCATGATAGTGAAAGTTGCTTAGTCATGTCAAACTCTTAGGAACCCCATGGACTATACCCATATCCATGGAATTCTCCAGGCCAGAATACTGGAGTATGTAGCCTTTCCCTTCTCCAGGGGATCTTCCCAACCCAGGAATTGGACACAGGTCTCTGGCATTGCAGCCAGATTCTTTACCAACTGAGCCACAAAAGAAGCCCAAGAATACTGGCGTGGGTAGCTGATCCCTTCTCTAGGGGATCTTCCCAACCCAGGAATTGAACCAGGGTGTCCTGCACTGCAGGCAAATTCTTTACCAACTGAGCTAGCAGGGAAGCCCATTTCATGATAAGTAAACTGCTAAGACCACACTCAATTTACAACAGGCTTCAACGTCTCCATGCCTTAATTAAGTTATAGCTCCCATACTCAGCATAATTATGGAGCCTCATGTTCATGTCCTAATGCCTGGAACCTATGAATATCTCATTTTGCATAATAGCAAAAGGGCTTTTTCAGATATGATTAAGAACCTCCAGATAGGGATGCTGCCAAGAATTATCCAGGTGAGCCCAATGTCATTATATTGGGCTATAAATATAATAGCCCTAAAAATAGAGATTTGTTGATGATAGCCAAGAACCAAACCAAAGTGATGCAGTGTGAGGAAAATTAGACCTGCCATTCATTGCTGGCTGTGGCAATGGAAGAAGGAAGCCATGAGTCAAGGATGTGGGGGATTCTCCAGAAGCTGAAAAAAAGAATGAGATGGATTCTCATTCTTTAGGAGAATGAGATTCTCCTAAGTCTTATGGAAGGAATGCATTTCTGTTGACATCTTGATATTATTCCAGGAGAATCATTTTAGACTTCTCACCTACTGAATTATTAGATAAAACATCTGTTTCATTCTCAGCCACTAAATTTGTGGTAATTTGTTACAGCAGCCTTAAAAAAAAAAAAAAAAAAGAATGAAACTCCTATGAGGATATTGTTCCATACAGCTTCTCATCCTTCCAACTCTTTTACATGATTAATTACAATACTTTTTATCCAATACAAAGTTGAAACCCTTTCTTTTTTTTTTTTTAAATATAAAGGTCCCTTCTCATCTTCTCCTTCTTAGTCAGCTCTCACTTTGTTCCTAGTATCTCATCCATGTGTCTACCTTCCCTATTTCTATAAACCTACTATAGTGATGCTGCTAAAGCAAACCATTCAAAAATATAAAGCAATCATTTACAATCAGTGATTTTTTAGCTCAGACCTCAAAGTTGCCAAGGAATGTATTAATATGTTTTCCTAGTCATGTCCTTGTATAACTCCTTTGAGTATCTATATGCTCAGCTAGCCTGACTCGTGATCTGTCTTGACAATCAGCAGACAATCTCACACCTTATGTCTGGTGGAGAAAATCAGTTTCCATTAATTATGTAATTATTCAAAAAAAAAATCAATTTCTTCTACGCCAGGTCTTGGCCTTAGAACAGAAAACAAAGTAGTAAACAAACAAACCCCAAGCCTCATCAGTCTACCTACTGGTCTCGTAAAATTACCCCTGATAGACTTTTCCTCTCCACCCCCCGGCTTTTTTTTTTTTTACCTGTATCTATCTGTGATATTCGATGCTGCTGCCCACACCATGGCACTTATTTAATTCATGCCTTTACCACTTATCACCTTAATTTTAACACAGCCTCCTGAGCAATGTCCCCAGCCCCAGCCATTAATCCTTTACTCTGTAGCCAAAGACTTCTTTCTGAATTTCCTCTTATCAACTCTCCACTTAAAATCTTTCATTGACTTCCCATAATCTCTACAGAACAAAGTCTAAAGCCCTTAGAGTTTTTACATAGGGACTTTATGCAAAAGTACTTCACCTCTAAAATGCTCCTCTTACATTCTGAGTACCAACCACTCTGATTGCTTGTAGTTTTTTTTCATCTTACTTGGGCTTGTTAATGTGTTTAGGACATCAATGCCCACACAATATTAAAAATTCAGCACAGACAATATGCATTTTGTGCATACTGTATGGGCATTTTATCACTTTCAAGAATCCTGATCCGACTCCTCTGCCTGCCCTAACATTGATTTCTTTCCCTTTCTGTGTCCTCCTGAAGCATCATGAAAATCTCTCTTTTATATCATTGACTTCTCTGTATTATAATTGTCTGATTCTCTTCCCTCCTGGTTTGTGAGGCCTCCTTGGAGAAACTGCCTATATGACATTTGTCTTTGATTCCCTGTATCAAATAAAATATCTGATGCATAATAAATGCCCAACTGTTCATGTTTTCTAAATAGTTTTATCTCCTTTGCTGTGCACGCTTTGTCTATTTTCTAATGGATCTAAAACAATTCACAAAACATAGCTGTGGATAGGCACGTTGATTGAAAACTAAACAATCTGTACAAACTATAATGTTATACAATGTTGTATATGCTTTCCTGGGGCTATGCATACAGCACTATCATCATTCTATTTTTTCTATATTTTGATTGCCTTTGGCTTTAGTAAACGTGACTACATTTTAAAAACAACTAAAGGAAAAATAAACATGTTTTTTTTTCCTCAGCTATTTATTGAAGATCATTTATTTTCAGAAACATGTTGACAGTTTATGATAAACTCTTGCCAGGGTTAATATACTAAAGGTTAGGATGAATATAATATAATTTAATGTATTATGACAGTCATTAAAAATAATATCAAATACTGAAGAATTCTAGAGAGAACTTATTTTGTCTTCAAAGATCTTATTAATGACAGCATGTGATTTGAAGTACTATGAAGGTGTGACATGGAGGTACAGTTACTTCTTAGATAAGGTTCCCCTTTTGCACATGACTTTTTTAATGAGGAAAGGTATTTTCTTGATACTGTGGTATATCGTCATGAAACTTCAAAACTGAAATGACAATAAAGACTGAGTTCTTAATTTTTATCTAACAACCAACCTGACAATAGTTTTTAATGAACTAATTGGTATTATGCTCCATGATTTTAGAGGAAAGGCTTTCTTTGTCTTGTTAAGTTACATGTGACAGAAAAATACATTGATCCAAGTCATCTTAATTTCTGAGAATTCTATATATGATTTTGGCAACTTTATACTGAGATGTGTAAATTTTTAAAAGGAAAAAAATTTACCATAGATAGAAGAGTATTGATGTTATGATAGAAAACAGGCAAATTCTAAACTTTTATTGCTCTGTTTTGCATAGGTCAAGCTAACTTCAAAATTAGCTACAAATTCAAGAATGAAGTTTTTTCACATTATTTCAAGAATTAACTGTGCTCTTAAATTTAGTGTACAATCCAATAAAATACTAAGAAGCAAGTAGTATAATTTTCTTCCATGAAGTAAACTGCAGCACCCAAACCAACCAGAAAACTTGAGTCATGATGACCTTGTCAATGACCCCAAAGCAATCGAGTTTATGGTTCAAGTAATGTGTAATGCTGGTGTTTAACCCTACTGAGAATGCTGGTCACTACTTACACTGGCTTTCCATTATCTATGTTTTAACAGCTGGAATTTCTGCTTGAGTTACGTGGCTTAAACTTACAAGACATCGCTGGTATTAACAATGCGGGCAGCACTTTTTGTTTCAGCATAACACAGAGAAGTTTTTCAATAGATCCTTGTGTGCTAGAGAAAAAGCAGGACACCTAGCCTACCAATGTGTGCATATGCATGTGTTTCTCTGAAAAATGTTTGTAAAGAATAAAGGGTACATTGTCCCAGGAGAGTTTCTCATTTAGGTCTTGAGAAGAGCCCTCAAAGCCCAGAAATCCTGCTATAAGCTCCTATCAATAGGTGTGAGTTACTACATAATCAGGTGTTAAACATGATGTCAATTAAATAAAATGAGAGTTTCCTCATTAATAAATCAGCTTTGTGAACTAATACTATTCTTGCCCTCAGCACCACTGAGATATACTGAAAGATGTCAAAAGTAAATTAGAACATTATAAACACAAGATAAAACAAGTAATCACTTGTTTTATTAGCTATTCTAATAGAAAAAAAAAGGCAAAATATATAGACTCACACTCATGTTTCCATCCACAAAGGTTGTTTCGGTACAAAAATGCCCCAAATAAATAGCATAACAGGCACTTAAATTCTTCACAAAAAAACCAGCTATTCAACTGTCTGTATCACAAGTTAATTTTGAATGTGATTCACTATATTGTTTATTTTTTCCCTTTCTTCTGCCATGCAATAAAATCATTTATTAAAGAATATTAAACATTTCCCAAAGGCTAAATAAATAAATTGAAAACACTGCAAAAAGGAGTGAGTAAGTTCAGTTCATTTGCTCAGTCGTGTCCGACTCTTTGCGAAGTTGTAAGTAAATGTTTTGACTTTAAAGCTATTAATTTTGCATTTTAATTGCTTTTTTCTTTACATTTTTCCCAAAAATGATGCATGTTTGTAAAATACTTTAAAATTTAATAAATATTCTTCCATATATTGTTTCATCCTCAAAATAAATCTGTAAACTAAGACGGGGTCAACAGTATTGTTCACAAATATTACTTTCTAAGTGAGGACTCACAGGCAAGATGAGTTTGTGCTAGTCTCAACAAGTGTCTTCTTGTTCTATATTATTTGACAGTATTACCCTACCTGCCACTGTAAAAGGAGAGTATGGGTATGTTTGTGTTGCCAGGCATGGCTATTTTTTTTTCATATTTAATGTATAATCAAGGTTTAAAATGTATATTAAGATTGTTTTAAAGAAGACAAGTATTTATTTATTCAGTTACATGTTCAAAGGTTTTATTTCCTTAAATATTATTGGAATAGCTTGCAAAAACACTAAAATCTTTTAAAATTATGTACTACATCTAAGTAAAATTCTAACTCAACTGTCTTGTGTTCAATTTTTTAAAAAGATTTGCTTTAACCTTTATTTGAAGGCAAAATCATCTTTACCCCTCTCTGTGCATCCTTTAACTATTACTTCCATTCTGCCCCTCATTCTACGTGCCTTCATCATATGCCAATATTATCTTAAATTCCACACTGATATCTCTGCCTAGTGGATTTGTATGGTAGGCTGTACTAAGAGTATTAGAAGCAAATACTCTTCAAATTGTAATTATAATGCTGTCTTGAAGCTTTTACTAGAAAACAGCATCACTCATGTCTCCCACATCTTCCTCATCATCTTCTTCAAAATAATCATGTCATTCTCCCTCTGTAAAATCTTTAGTGCCTCCTCATTATCATGAAATAAAGTCTAACTTCTAGAATGGTAGTTCAGAATCTTCACAGTTTGATAAATGCTTTATCCTTTATGATTTTCACCATCTAATCAAAACTCCAGCAGTATGAGCTGACTATCTTTAAAATTTTTTGCATCAAAAACATCCATAGCTCTGATTACACTTTCCCTTTGGGAAAAGAGAATTTTATCCTTCATTTTCTTTACAATACTAACTCTTAATAATGACCAAATGATGCTGAAAAATTATTTCACTGATATTCTCCAAGACTTCAAGCAAAACTTCTCCCATGGCCTCTGCTATAAATCTCTTGCAGCATTATCCTCACTGTGATGATGTGTATTTGAGTAGTTCCACAGACATTTCAGAAGCCTATGTTGCAATCATTCAGAAAATATTGAATTTAGGAAGCAGATTCATGCTACTCCTTTTAAATCCCATAAAATTAAGTAAAGTAGCCTAACTGTCAGGGAAGATTAGAGAGAAAATGCCTACCTCAGGAAACATGAAAAGTCTCAAGTAACCTAATTTTACACCTCAAGAAACTAGAAAAAGAAGACCAAACAAAACCAAAGTTAGTGAAAGGAAGAAAATAACAAACATCACAGCAGGAATAAATGAAATAGAGACTAAAAAGACAATAGAAAAGATCAATGAAACTAAGAACTAGTTCTGTAAAAAGATAAATCAAATTGAGAAATATTTAAATAGATTAATTTTAAAAAGCAGAAGTCAAAGAAATAAAATAATATATGAAAAAATGATATTACAGTTGATACCACAGAAATACAAAGAATCATAAGAGACTACTATGAACAATTACACACCAACAAACTAGACAACCTAGAAAAAAATGGATAAACTCCTAGAAACATATGGCCTGCAAAGACTGAATCATCATGTAACAGAAAATCTGAACAGATATATTACCAGTAAGGATATTGAATCCATAATCAAAAAAGCTCCCAACAAATAAAAGTTCAGGACCAAATGGCTTCACTGGTAAATTGTACCAAATAGTCAAAGAATTAATACCAACCCCTCTCAAAGTATTTCAAAAACAGAAGAGGTGGGACCTCTTCCACATTCATCTTGTAAGGCCAGCATTACCTTGATACCAAAGCCAGACAAATGCATGAGAAAAGAAAATTATAGACTAGTATGCCTGATGAACTTAGAAGCAAAAATTCTCAACAAAATATTAGCAAATTAAATTCAATAATACATTAAAATGATCAAATAAGAATGGTCAAACATTTGAGGTCAATATGATGCACCACAGAAACAAAATGAGGAATAAAAGTCATATGATCATCTAAATAAATTCAGAAAAAGCATCTGACTATATATATATATAATAAGCATATTATATATATATATATATAATATAGAAAGAACTCAAACAATCTGATTTTAAAAAAATGTGCGGAAGATCTGAACAAACAAATTCATCCAAAAAGATATATGATGGCCAATTGATATATGAAAAGATCCCTACACCATTAATCCTGCTGCTGCTGCTGCTAAGTCGCTTCAGTCGTGTCCAACTCTGTGCGACCCCATAGACGGCAGCCCACCAGGCTCCCCCGTCCCTGGGATTCTCCAGGCAAGAACACTGGAGTGGGTTGCCATTTCCTTCTCCAATGCAGGAAAGTGAAAAGTGAAAGGAAAGTCGCTCAGTCGTGTCCGACTCTTCACAACCCCATGGACTGCAGCCCACCAGGCTTCTCCGTCCATGGGATTTCCCAGGCAAGAGTGCTGGAGTGGGGTGCCATTGCCTTCTCCGCATTAATCCTTAGGAAAATGCAAATCAAAACCAGAATAACACCTCACACCTGTTAAAATGGCTATTATCAAAAAATATAAAAATAATAAGTTTTAGCAAGGATACAGATCAAAGGGAGCCCTATGCATTGTTGGTGAGAATATAAACTGGTACATCAATTATTGAAAATAGTAAGGAGGTTCCTCAAAAAATTATAAGTGAAACTACTGTATATCCAGCAATTCTTCTAGGTATATATCTAAAGAAAACAAAAACAATAGATCAAAAATATACAGGCACTTCAATGTTCACTGAAGCATTATTAACAATAACTGAGATAATGGCAACAACCTAACAATTTTGTTATCCATTCATCTATTGGACAAGTAGGTTGTTCCCATTATCTCAGTTATTGTTAATAATGCTGCAGTGTATACAAACAAACACACATATATATGTATACACACACACACACACACACACATATACATATATGGCTTTGCATGCCACGCAAGAGACCCAGTTTCATCCCTGGGTCAGGAAGATCCCTGGAGAAGAGAATGACAGCTCACTCCAGTATTCTTGCCTGGAGAAGTCCATGGACAGAGAAGGCTGGTGGGTTCAGTCCATGGGGTCACAAAGAGTTGGACACGACTAAACAATCTTATATAAAGCCCTATATATAAACATATATATATATACCCACACATATATATATACATAATACATATATGTATGTATTACATTATTCAGTCATAAAAACAATGAAATTTTGACATATGTAGTAGAAGTGAGAAATAGAATTAAGGGACTAGATCTGATAGAATGCCTGATGAACTATGGAGAGAGGTTGGTGACATTGTACAGGAGACAGGAATCAAGACCATGGAGACAGGAATCAAGACCATCCCCAAGAAAAAGAAATGCCAAAAAGCAAAATGGCTGTCTGAAGAGGCCTTATAAATAGCTGTGCAAAGAAGGGAAGTGAAAAGCAAAGAAGAAAAGGAAAGATATGTCCATTTGAATGCAGAATTCCAAAGAATATCAAGGAGAGATAAGAAAGCCTTCCTCAGTGATCAATGCAAAGAAATAGAGGAAAACAACAGAATGGGAAAGACTAGAGATCTCTTCAAGAAAATTAGAGATATAAAGGGAACATTTCATGCAAAGATGGGCTCAATAAAGGACAGACATGGTAGGGACCTAACAGAAGCAGAAGATATTAAGAAAAGGTGGCAGGAATACACAGAAGAACTGTACAAAAGAGATCTTCATGACCCAGATAATCATGATGGTGTGATCACTCACCTAGAGCCAGACATCCTGGAATGTGAAGTCAAGTGGGCCTTAGGAAGCATCACTATGAACAAAGCTAGTGGAGATGATGGAATTCCAGTTGAGCTATTTCAAATCCTGAAAGATGATGCTGTGAAAGTGCTGCACTTAATATGCCAGCAAGTTTGGAAAACTCAGCAGTGGCCACAGGACTGGAAAAGTTCAGCATTCATTCCAATCCCAAAGAAAGGCAATGCATAAGAATGCTCAAACTACCACACAATTGCACTCATCTCACACGCTAGTAAAGTAATGCTCAAAATTCTCCAAGCCAGGTTTCAGCAATACGTGAACCGTGAACTTCCAGATGTTCAAGCTGGTTTTAGAAAAGGCAGAGGAACCAGAGATCAAATTGCCAACATCCATTAGATCATTGAAAAAGCAAGGGAGGTCCAGAAAAAACATCTATTTCTGCTTTCTTGACTATGCCAAAGCCTTGGACTGCATGGATCACAATAAACTGTGGAAAATTCTGAAAGAGACAGGAATACCAGACCACCTGACCTGCTTCTTGAGAAACCTGTATGCAGGTCAAGAAACAACAATTAGAGCTGGACATGGAACAACAGACTGGTTCCAAATAGGAAAAGGAGTACGTCAAGGCTGTATATTGTCACCCTGCTTATTTAACTTACATGCAGAGTACATCATGAGAAACGCTGGGCTGGAAGAAACACAAGCTGGAATAAAGATTGCTGGGAGAAATATCAATATCCTCAGATATGCAGATGATACCACCCTTATGGCAGAAAGTGAAGACCTAAAGAGCCTCTTGATGAAAGTGAAAGAGGAGAGTGAAAAAGTTGGCTTAAAGCTCAACATTAAAATCATGGCATCTGGTCCCATCACTTTATGGCAAATAGATGGGGAAACAGTGGAAACAGTGGCTGACTTTATTTTTCTGGGCTCCAAAATCACTGCAGATGGTGATTGTAGCCATGAAATTCAAAGACGCTTACTCCTTGGAAGGAAAGTTATGACCAACCTAGACAGCATATTAAAAAGGAGATACATTACTTTGTCAGCGAAGGTCCATTCTAGTCAAGCCTATTGTTTTTCCAGTGGTCATGTATGGATGTGAGAGTTGGACTATAAAGAAAGCTAAGCATTGAAGAATTGATGCTTTTGAACTGTGGTGTTGGAGAAGACTCTTGAGAGTCCCTTGGACTGCACAAAGATCCAACCAGTCCATTCTAAAGGAGACCAGTCCTGGGTATTCACTAGAAGGACTGATGTTGAAGCTGATAGTCTAATACTTTGGCCCCTTGATGAGAAGAGCTGACTCATTTGAAAAGACCCTGACGCTGGAAAAGGTTGAGGATAGGAGGAGAAGGGGATGACAGAGGATGAGAAGGTTATATGGCATCACCGACTCAATGGACATGGGTTTGGGTGGACTCTGGGAGTTGGTGATGGACAGGAAGGCCTGGAGTGCTGGGGTTCATGGGGCCGCAAAGAGTCTGACACAACTGAGCGACTGAACTGAACAATCTGAGTATACCTTGAGGGCATTATGCTAAGTGAAATAAGTCAGATAAAGACAAATACCATATGATCTCCCTCACTGTGTAATCTAAAAGAAGAAAACAAGCTCTAGATACTCATAAATACAAAGAATAAATGGGTGCTAGTCAGAATCAGGGAGTGGGGGTAGGAGACATAGCTACACCTGTTTTTATTTAAGTTTTTTAGTACAAGTTTTTAAGTCTAAAAATTTTAAATAATAATAAACATTAATTTAACCAATGGCTAACAAAAATGAACAGGTGATCGCAAGTGCTATATAGTAGGCTAATTTTGTTCATTAACCAATATATGAACTGAATTTCAATAATAAATACATTGTAATTATTGAATCATATTAGACACATACATCATTTCAATGGCAGAAATGAAATAAGGTCTCTGACATGTTCTTCTCATAAATTAGTGAAAAGAAAAAAAATGAAGAGGAAGAAGGAAAATTAGAATAGGAATAAGAACTAGAATAAGAATGAAGATGCTTTCCAAATAAAGTTAAGTCAAAGTGGAGATAAGAAAGTTTCTGATTTGATCTAGCTCAAGACCTCTTTCAACCTCAATTTCATTACTTGTAAAAAAAAAAAAAAAAAAGAAATAATACTTCTATGGTGTTATCTCCTACAACTTTTGTGACAATCAGAGGAAGAAAATGGGTATAAAGGCCATTGAGAAACTACAGGAACTAGAACATATGAATATATGACAAAACCATATATGAAAATAAAACTGATCTCTTACAAAACCAAGGGTTTGCAACCAAATATTTTATATCCAACCCAATAGTGCCTAATGCTGATTTCATTCAGCAATTTGTTTTTGTTGTTCTACAGTGAACTTTATAAAGCCTTCTTCTATATTATAAGAAGTCAAAGTGGTATAAGAATGCACATTAATATGGATAGTATTTCAAAGCACAGTAGATAAGTGATGGATTATTCGAAAAATAGTGTTTGGACAACTGGACTGCCATCTGGAAAAAAATAAAGTGTGATTACTACCTCATGTCCTATCGCCCTGTAGATATATTCCAGACTGATCAACAATTTAAACATACTGGGAATAGAGAAAGACATAAAAATTTTGTATATAACCTTGGATTCAGGGAAAGGACTTTTAAAATAAAACACAAAATTCAAAAGGCTTAAAAGAAAGACTGATAAATAATATGACTGAAAAGTTTTGAAAAATTCTATATGGAAAACAAACATTTTTTCACTCTAAAAACAAGACTTTTATTTTTCTTAATTTATAATAAATTTATACAAATCAATAAAATATCACAAAATCAACCTTTAAAAAATGCTCTGGGGTCACAGATACACAAAGTAGGCATGGAATAGCATTTCATTCTAGAAAGCAAAGGAAGTTATCAAAACTATTAGGGTTATATTATAAAGACTTAGGTGTCAACTTAACAAGGTATCTACTGTACAAATATGGGACAATCCACTGATCAACAAGAATAATGACTGCAAAGGGTTGAAATAAGCCTAAACAGCCTAAGAATATAAAAAGCTGAATACTGGCAACATTTCTTGGAATATCATAAAAGGCCATATTAGTAAGTACCCTATTATAATTAAATATGTAGTTCTAAGATTAAGAATGCTGGTATTTTAATTATTTGAAAGATGCACACAGCCAGTTTTCTTATAATTATAACATGGGTTCTGATTTGATTCACTTACCTTATGATCATCTGTGTCTGATTTGGGAAAAAATCAAATTTAATGTGATAGAAAATCCATCACATATGTCTAGTCAGTCCTTGCCTGAACCAGCCAGTTAATCTGACTTCGAATTTGCATATTGACCTGAAATTGAACTTATACTGAGACTGAAATAGCATTCCATAACAAATTACTCAAGTAGCTTATTTGGAATCTCTTTACATAAACAAATTACACAATACTTAAAGCAGGTGCATCTATATGTAAAAAATGCTGAAGAAAATAAAATTTTGTAGTAATTGATATCACAGCCTAGATTATGAAACCTAGCTGCTGCTTAATAGAAAGCTATAAAATTTAGTGAAGTAATTATGGCTATATTTTTGAGCAGGTATGGATGTGCTATCCTGTATAGATATTTTAGGGTGAATTTTGTAGGAAAATATAGATGCAGTAAAGATTTGTTCAGTGTCAACAGATGTTTAACTTCTGGTAATCTCTATACACTGTATGATAAAATAATTGGCATAACATAACCAACAAGCAATTGGATTAAACTCTGTTTCTTGAATAAAACATATGCTATCTGCTAATTTATATATAGGCATATAGGATAATCTGGGAGAAGGCAATGGCACCCCACTCCAGTACTCTTGCCTGGAAAATCCCATGGACCGAGGAGCCTGGTGGGCTGCAGTCCATGGGGTCGCTAAGAGTCAGACACGACTGAGCGACTTCACTTTCACTTTCCACTTTCATGCATTGGAGAAGGAAATGGCAACCCACTCCAGTGTTCTTGCCTGGAGAATCCCATGGATGGAGAAGCCTGGTAGGCTGCAGTCCATGGGGTTGCACAGAGTCGGACACGACTGAAGCGACTTAGCAGCAGCAGGATAATCTATATATAAACATTATATATTTTAATATGTAAAATATAAATAGGGGATATTATTATTAAATATCCCTTACTATTAATTTATTCATATAAAAATTAAATAGAAGAGAGCTAGAAATAATTCAGAATAAGTACTTATGCATCCCTTCAAAAATGTAACTGAAGGATGGAGATAATTATCTAGATGTTTACACATGGCAAGAGAAAAGCCATATTGACTGAAGTCAGCTTAAAGATCTGGGTTTCTCTTCTGCACTGCTCTTCCCGTCCACCTTCTCTGGGTTTGACTACTCTCACTGTTATTCTGACCACACACAATGAAGCAAGAATAAAAATTCTTTTTTGAGAACAAAGATGCTTTTCATAAAACTATGAATATCTACTTTTCATGAGAAGGAAGTCATAGCCCCTTTTTAGTATGCAGCCAGCCTGCAGAGCCATCCCTCATTTCTGAGTCTCTGTTCCCTTTCACTTGGACACTTTTGAAAACTCTTCCGTCTTATGAGTGTTCCTACTGCTGACTGACTCATACATGGTCACAAAGGATCCCAGTCCTGTGAGGAGAAGAAAGAATTGCTGGTAAAAGGAAAAAGAAATCCACCATCTGCACAGCAAGGACTGGACAGCTGCAGGGAAGGGATGCTTGCTGTAACTAACAGCTGATTTGTCATCAGCTCTGGCTGGAGCCACGCAGCTCTCAGAGTTAAAAGTGTAAACAAAAGAAATTTTGAAAAATAGGGTTAATGGATATAGTCTTTGATGGTTATCAGAAGAGTCTAGGTTAGGGGATAACTGTCTTTTTCTCAGGAAAAGAGGAAATGTACCTACATTGCAGTCTTCTTACAAAGTTAGAGCATTCCAAAATTACTTTCAAAGCTGGTAATAATTGAACCCGTTCTGATTTTATGATGTCCATTACACACACTAATCCACTCTCTATGCCTCAAATGAGAAGTCTGCTCCATGATCTAGTCTTGAGTGTGAAAGTATACATTCTCTTTTTCTTCTTGCATCTCAGTCCTCCCTTTCTCAAACCTCCCCAATTAGCTTATCACACAGAAGTAAAAGGCATGTGAACATATCCTTAGTATGCTTTACTTTTTATATGATTATTCTGGAGGCTCATACCCTGTAGATATAGAGTAGAACAGAAATAGAACACAATTAAAATAGACAACCAGCAGGTTACACTAAGGCCACATGGTCAATGACAACAGAATGGAGGGTGAACAGGGGTCCTAACATGCACTTCAGAGGACATCATTTCAGTGTGCACTTGAACTCAATGAGCACTTCACTCTTCTGCGTAGGGCACTGTGTTAGGTACTGCAAGTTAATAAGCATTTCTAAAGAGCACTTAACGAAGATACAAAACACTTTTACCTACATGTTCTTCTTCACTGCTTATCTCAAGTCTTTAAGATAGATATTTAACCTATTTTAAATACAGTGATCCTTTAAAGAACATCACATAGGAAGGAACTGTGTCTTCTGGGCTCTAGATAGGGAAATATAATTAATGTAACAAGTGCCTCAGTGTCAAAAAGTCCTATACTGATATTATGAGGACAGTAAATTGGAACCTAATTCTAGTACTGAGGGTAGAGTACTCTCTCTGGCTTGAGGTAGGGAATGGTAATATTCTAGGATGCTTTTCCTGAAAGAAACAAAACAACAGCTGATTGGAATTTATGCTTGGAACACTTTCTGTGTTTCAGATACTGTGCTAAGAACATTGTTCATTTATTTCATTGTTCTTAAGCTTACTACAACACTAAGAGATCATTTTATCCTCATTTTTTCAAATAAAATTTCTGAGGCTCAGCTACCTTTAAAAATGTATCCAAATCCACACAGCTCATAACAGGAAGATCTAATTCAATAGTCTCTTGACCATTCTCTTAAAAGGAAAGCAGGAAGAAGGAGGAAAAAGAAATTCATGATGACAGAATAGGTATGAAAGAAGCAAGTAGCCCTGATTAACTGTGATCAAACATTTAATGAGGAAGTTCAATAAACAAGGAGAGAGGGCTAAGAAACTACATTAGAACTAGACAGTGAAGGATGCTGAGATAAGGCATTTGGACTTCCTTCCCTCAGTGTGCAATGGGAATCAGGAATACATATTTTGAAAAGACTTATTTTCAAGCAAGGTTAAATTTGACAGCAGACTGAAATACAGCAAGACTGAGGAGCAAGTGAAAAGTGAAGGAGAGCTAGTGGAGGCAGTCAGGATTGACAGTGATTCTGGCAGAAGGAACATAAAGAGGAATGGACGGATTGGAAAGATAGTTTAAAGATACAGCTGAAAGGATACTGCTACTGACTTAAGTTGGAGGAAAGCTAGAGGTATTAATGCATGAGTGAAAAGAAAAAAAGTATTATCTTTTAACTGGGATAAGAGCTCAGTGAAAAGGAATGAAGGAATAGGTTTTTAGGAAACAATAAATTTCATATTAGGAATGTGTTTGATTATTGATTTGGATACTTTTTTGGGTTGTGTATTATTTTTCCTTGGCAGACTATGCTGAATACGATTGTCCTTTTAAATAAGTCAACAAAACATCCTTGTCATTTTCCTGTTTCTAAGACTTTCCTGGTTAATGGTTTTACCTTAGAGGCATATGTGATCCACCTTATCCTTTGATCTATATACTTTGTAAACAATGATAGGAAATAACAGAAACTTGGCATAGGATATCAAAAGATCTGTCAGGAGTAGGAATTCAGATTTATAAACAGTTGATGCCACTGGAGAAGCTAAAGGAATAAGGCTGAAGATGCCGCCACTACTTTTGACAGTTGACAATTACATAATATTTATCATCAGTCAAGCACTAGTCCAAGTGCTTTACTTTTATTAACCCAGTCCTCAGAACAACTCTACCCACTCCAGTGTTCTTGCCTGGGGAATCCCAGGGACGGGACAGCCTGGTGGGCTGCCGTCTATGGGGTCACACAGAGTCGGACACGACTGAGGTGACTTAGCAGCAGCAGCAGAACAACTCTATACATGAGATTAGCTCCATTTTATGTAAGAGGACATTGAGGCATGGAGAGAAGAGTGACCTGGTCTAAATTATTACACAGTCAGTAAAAGACTGGGATTAAGCCTAGAGGTATGGAATTATTTTATATATATATATATATATATATATATATATATATATATATACACACACACACACACATGCAATTAATATCACCACTGAACCACTACCATCGGTTTGGTCTGTGGCCTTCCAGAGAGAAAGAGAGATCTGAAAGACACAGCCTAAAGTGCTAGTGGTGATTTAGTCTAGTGGAGGGATGGAGACTATGGAAATGTTGAAGAAAACACTTTCAATTTGTCTCTGTCTTTTGACTACCTCATAAAGGTGAAGGCAATGACATGTATGACTATAAATGACTGAAACAATGTCATTACGTACATCCCAGGGATGGGGAGCCTGGAGGGCCGCCGTCTCTGGGGTTGCACAGTGTCAGACACGACTGAAGCGACTTAGCAGCAGCAGCAGCAAGTCAATATATAATTATGGAGAAAAATGTAGAATATAAATCTTTAAAAGCTAAAAACAATAAATTTTCATAATTTGACTATTTAAGAAGAACCACTGAGAAGCTGTTATATTTCCTTCTAGTCTTTAAAGCATCTTTGATATCTTATTTAATAGAGCTCATGTTATACTGAATTTCACTTGGATGTGCAAAACACAGTATGGAGCTCTATCTCCATTTCCTTAATGAACACTTCTCAGTCTCCAGTGCGATGATACTTTATGTGCAGAACTGTTTCCTCAGCCCTGGCATTCGCTGATTTTTATTTCCATAAATAACACTGGGTGAACAGATGTCTACCAGCCTGGTTTTGATCACGAAACACGGAGATACGCAAGTCTCCACGTATTCATCTCAGCATCCTTTGGGCTCCTGTTGCCTGTGTCCTCTCGCATACTCAGCTACCATCTCATCTCAACAGTGATTTAGCCACCTGAGGGGAAGGGAATGGCAGACCTACAGAAATTCCTAAAAGGAAAACACCATCTGTGTAGGGTTGGTTTACTTGTTTTCTTCCTTCCTGTGTTTGTGAAAGCTGTTACACTGGAGGTCACATTTTTCTTTGTGTGTTTTTGTCCTGTTTTATAGCCTTTTTGGATTCAACTTTATGTTCAGGCCAGTCTCTACAGCATGTAAGTAATATGTTGTCACCTAGCCTCTCTCCAGATGTTCCTGGCAAAGTTCTGAGAGTTTACCAGAAACTTCTCTGCTTCCCCTGGGGAGGCACTGCTCTGTTAAGTCCCACTAAGTGCCTTCCTCCAGTCTGGTTCTGCTTTACAGCTAATAAAACATCCCTGGATTTTCCAGCATACAGTAGCATCTTGTCCTTAGTAGCAAATGCTGATGCACATTCTCCTCTTTGATGTAATCTTTCTAGTAATTTCAACAGAAAATCAGCAAGAAGGTGGTTCTTAAGACTTGGAGTAGGTTATGGCCTGTATCAGCTTGGATCCAATCAAGAGACCAGAAAAAAAAAAAAAAAAAAAACCCACAAAATTTAAACAGGAGACATTGAACATAAACAAATATTAAGTGATGATAGAAGATTAAGCATAAAGATAAAATGAGGACTGAAGAAGGACAAACTGGGAAGGATTTCCACACATTGAACGATGTATGTGTTTGCATGCTGGAGGACAGGGGAGAACGTGTGGTATGTCCAGGTCAGGGTTCTGCTCAACGTGTCCAGGCAAGTGGAACCACCCTCAGGCATACAGAGAAAACCACTGGAGTTCAGAGTATCAGAGGAGGACCTGGTGTGCTGGTGTGGGCGTGGTTCACTGGATGACCAGCTCCGTGTGTCCCCTAGCTCCCGGACAGGAAAAGGCGTGGGAAGCAGCGCTTCGCCTGGGCTGGGGGCAGCCCTACGTGCACTCTCCATGCCACTCCTGTCTAAGTTGAGAGCTGCAGCCACATGTGAGAGAAAGTTGTGTCCTCTGGGCACTTCACACTGAAGCATACCAAAGAGGCTGAGGAATGGAGAAAAAGTGCCCTCTCCAGAAGCCTGGTGAAGGAGCCCCAGCCTGAGCACGACCTGAATCAATGAGGACCACCTTTTTCTTCTGAAACATCTTGCAGCGCCACCTACTGACAAAAGTTTAGCAACCGGCAGTTTAAAGGCATCTGCTAAGTTGCTTCACTCGTGTCCGACTCTGTGCAACCCATAGACGGCAGCCCTCCAGGCTCCTCTGTCCCTGGGATTCTCCAGGCAAGAATACCAGAGTGGGTTGCCATTTCCTTCTCCTAAAGGCAACTGACTAAGGACTTATGAATTACACCCCAAGAATGGAATTCCCCTTTGTCACATAACACGATCGGGAAAGCGATATAATATCTCTTTTTTTATATTCTATTGGAGAAGCAAGTTATAGGTCCAGGTCCTGCCCACTCAAGGAAAAGGGATTAAACAGAGCACGGGTCTACCCACCACAAACTACATTATTCACAATCACCAAAAACTGGAAATGACCCAAATGCCCCTCAAAATGTGAATGGATAAGCAAACTAAGATATATCCATGCTATGAAATACTCCACAGTAATGCAAGTGAATAAACTATTGATATACACATGACTTGATCCATCTCAAATCATTTATGCCAAGTGATAGAAGCCAATCTCAAAGTTTGCCTTCTGTGCAATCCCCTTTAGATGGCATTCTCCAACTTATAAAACTACTGAGACAGGCAACAGTTGCTGACGTCTGGGAAGGAGTTCAAAAAGCTTGACTCGAAATCCTGTTAGTGGTGGCAGTTGTCAGACTCTATACATGTGACAAAATACACAAAATAAATTTAGAATGCATTTATTGAATAAAAGTGAACTATACTGGATGCGTCTAGTCAAGGATATGGTTTTTCCAGTGGTCATGTATGGATGTGAGAGTTGGACTGTGAAGAAAGCTGAGCACTGAAGAATTGATGCTTTTGAACCGTAGTGTTGGAGAAGACTCTTGAGAGTCCCTTGGACTGCAAGGAGATCCAACCAGTCCATCCTAAATGAGATCAGTCCTGAGTGTTCATTAGAAGGACTGATGCTGAAGCTGAAACTCCAATACTTTGGCCACCTCATGCAAAGAGTTGACTCATTGGAAAAGACCCCGATGATGGGAGGGATTGGGGGAAGGAAGGGAAGGGGATGACAGAGGATGAGATGGCTGGATGGCATCACCAACTCAATGGACGTGAGTTTGAGTGAACTCCAGGAGTTGGTGATGGACAGGGAGGCCTGGCGTGCTGCGATTCATGGGGTTGCAAAGAGTCAGACACGACTGAGCAACTGAACTGAACTGAACTGATATTGGATGCAAAACTAAATATTAATTATGCCTTAAAAGCAACAGGCTGAAAGCCTGTCCAGTTTTATGTTCCCACCAAAAAGAAGTATGTGTAAGAGTTCCTGAGTCCAGACAACCACAACTGACTGAATATGTTTAAAAGTTGGGGCTTCCCAGTTGGTGTTAGTGGTAAAGAACCTGCCTGCCTATTCAGGTTAGATGTAAAAGACTCAGGTTTGATCCCTGGGTGGGGGAGATCCCCTGGAGGAGGGCATGGCAACCCACTCCAATATTCTTGCTTGGAAAATCCCGTGGACAAGGGAGCCTGCCAGGCTAAAGGCAATGGGGTCAGAAAGAGCTGGACACGACTGAAGCAACTTAGCATGCAAACAAAAATAACTCTCTTTTGTTTAGGATTTATTTAATTATAATGAGCTTGCACATTCCATATATTTAGTAGTGTATGTATTCAATTTTTTGAAAATTTATCTTGATATCCATTAATTAATTAAGTTCTTGGCACACTTTTAATGCTTTACAGACACTCCTCAGAATTTAGGATATTAATGTTTGCTGTTACAAATATTTCTTCATTCTGTTATTCATATTTTGAGTCAATTTATGATACATTTTTAAATATATAATTTTTATGAATTATCCAATATAATCCAAACATATCAATATTTTCCTTTGGCCTTTTTCTTTTTTGTCTTACTTTTTCCTCCCCTGCTATGGAGGAGATAAATTAATCACAAGTATGCTCTTGCAAGTCTTTTTATGCTTGGTAATTTATCTCTTTGATCAAGTTTAGCATTCAGCTTGTTAACAGAAGCTTTTTCTTTCTGTTTCTAGCACAGAGGCAGAGCATCTTTGTTTTTTGAGCAGAAGAAGGAGCAGTGGAAACTTGTAGGTCTAACATCACTAGCCTTCGGTGTGAGTGAAAGCTGAGTTGATCCACCTGGGCCTAGATAAAGGCCAAGACTCAAAAGAAAGATTAAGATGAAACTGATGAACAGATGAAAGTGAAAGTCGCTCAGTCATGTCCAACTCTTTGCAACCCTGTGGAACTCTCCAAGCCAGAATACTGGAGTGGGAAGCCTTTCCCTTCCCCAGGGGATCTTCCCAACCCAGAGATTGAACCCAGGTCTCCCACATTGCAGGGGGATTCTTCACCAGCTGAGTCACAAGGGAAGCCAGATAGCATAAGACAATAATGGACAGATAGCATCAGACAATAATGAATAATCAGAAGCTGTAGTGAGGATGTGGACGTGAAGGACTAAGGAAAGAGAAGGGAATTACAGAGAGATGAGTTTGCCAGAGCTGAGAGCCATGGCTGAGTCCATGTATGATGGTAAAGCCAGAAAATGTAAGATGAGACCCAAATAAAAGAGTAAGGCTGTTGTAGTAAAGCAACAACTAGTTACTGCCCAGAATGTTAGTAAATCCATGAAGGGAGAGAGAGCAGGTTAAAAGTGTATCTGAGTGCAGAACACATGTGGACACGGAAGTAAGATAGTAGGTAAGTAAGTGACAGTCACTCAGCTGCTCTTTGTAACCTCAGGAACTTTGTGATCTCATGTGACCTCATAGCCAGCCAGGCTCCTCTGTCCATGGGATTCTCCAGGCAAGAATATTGGAATGGGTTGCCATTTGGAGACAAAACTAGAAGGAGGATACCAAGGGCTTAGCTACAGTTAATAGACAAAAATCCAAACCAAAGAGCCCACTTAGAGGCCTACTTATCACAGAAGAAATGTATCAAATGTCATCATACAACCAAAGCATTACCGTGGTATGAACTGGTATAGGTCAGAGCAGAACCACAGCAAGACAGATTAGATGCTGCCTCCTATGATTTACTCAACCAAGACTTTGATAATCTGAGCTAAGCCAAGGTTTACATGCACAGCCTCAGATAGGGACAGCCTGCAATTGATTCCCACTGAGGGTACAGAGAGATGATTAGAGCTGAAATCAAGGCAGTTCACTCTAGGTATTATAGAAGAAGTAAAGATCTAACTGATGATTATGAACTTAGTAGTATGGAAGAGGAAACATTCAAAAAACAGTCCAAAAAGCTGAAAATAATAATCATATATACATATATATGATCTTCTTGAATTATCAATAAATATTGGTAAAATCTTTTAAGATGTCAAACATCCAAATGTTTGTTCTTACCTCATCTTGACTCTGGGGCTTCCCTAATGGCTCAGATCATAAAGACTCTGCCTGCAATGGCAATGTGGGAGACCTGGGTTCAATCCCTGGGTTGGGAAGATCCTCCTAGAGGAGGGCATGGCAACACACTCTAATATTCTTGCCTGGAGAATCCCCATGGACAGAGGAGCCTGGAAGGCTACAGTCCATGGAGTCACAGAGTCGGACATGACTGATCAACTAGGTACAGCACATCTTGACTCTAAAATGTCAATCCAACACTCAATTCTATTCAGAAATTTCTTCTTAGATTCATATTGATTCAACAAATATGAAGTTCTGGCAAATAGTAGGCTGTAAAAAATGAGGTTAAGTAAAATGAAGAGCCTGAAACATATGAGACAGGCTAGGACCTGGGACCCTGCACTTGCACCTGGACAAACATCTCCTCAACCAACAGAATTCAAAGAAAATATAAGGGACTAATAGTAACAGCACACAAGAATAGCTGGCAATTATGATCAATAGGATACAAGAAGGACACAGACCAACTGCCACCTCTGAGGTGCTGGGAGCAAAAGCAGGGTACTGCACACAATTCCTGCGCACAGCACCACCAGGGGGTGGGCAGACCACCGAAGCCGCCCTTCCGGCCCATCCCATGGATCCGCCTTTACTCTCACCCCATTTAAGGAAGCAGTTTGCTCCCCTCAAGCAAGTGAACCTGTTTCTTATTCTTGCTCCCATATGTTGCAGCACAAATCCTGATAAAGCCTTGTCTGATTCTTTGAGTGGCCTCTTACCAATTTATAATAATTACAGAGTTTAAGGATCCAGCTCAGTAACATATATGCTCAGGACATCTTTCTTTTTTAACTGAAGTATAGTTGATTCACAATGTGTTAGTTTCAGGTATACAGCAAACTGATTCTGATATATGTATAATTTATATAAATATATATTTATATAGATAAAAATTATTTTCCAGAATCTTTTCCACTATAGGTTATTACAAGAGACTGAATGTAGTTCCCAGTGCTATACAATAAGTCCTTGTAGTTTAAATACTTTATATATAGCAGTGTATATTTGTTCATCCTAAAACTCCTAATTTACCCCTTACCCCCTTTCCCTTTTGATAAACTAAATTTGTTTTCTATGTCTTTGAGTTTACTTCTGCTTTGTAAATAAGTTCATTTGTACACTTTTTTAGGTTCTACATATGAGTGCTATCATATGATGATTTTTGTCTTTCTCTGACTTACTTCACTTAATAGGATAATCTCTAGCTCATTACATCTTTTTAGTGAATGATTTCAATGACTACTGCCTGGATTATGTTGGGTCATGAAGAAACTGAGATAGGAATGAGAGTGTCTACCCTACAGACACTCTGGCATTCATATAGAAATAATTCATAACTGATGTTTGTCTTAAGTACAATAAAAAAATCCAAAGCAAAAGTAATTAACTTCACTAGGTAGAGGTCAACCTAGCATCACAGAGGAGGTAATGTATGAGCTGGGTTTTGAAGGATGAATTTAGAGTTTCTAAAAATAGAATAAGGATAAGAGTTCCTCAAGTAAAGGAATCAGCTCATGTGCAAAAAACATGAGCAAGTGAGAGAATACAGTGTCTTTAAGACATGGCACAAAATGTTCAGATTGCCTCATTGGTCCCATAGGATCAGGGGAGTCATGACTGCCAGGTAGGATCTTCCTCCTCCTCCCACCAATGAGATTCTCCCTCCTTTGTCAACCTGAATTCTCAGACATTTATTATTAAAGCAACTTTCCTTACAGTGTTTCCTTACAGTATGTCCAGTAGGCATAGGGAGTGTGGATGTAGATTACTGTGTAACAGTTTGTTAATAATGCTCAGAATTTTATCCTAGAAATCAAACTGAATCTACACATTGATCAATTAATTAAGACCAACTACCAAGGTCTTACAAATGTGTCAGTTATGAGGCTATGGATAGACATATAAGACCATATTTAATGTTCTAATCTTAGAAGAAGGAGGAAGATGGTTATTGGAGAAAAGGGGTAAGGTGAACACAGAACGTTATTTACTTCAAATGCTAAAAACAGGCAAGTTATCTAGGAAGAGAGAGAAAAATTATGGCATCTACACTCTCCCATGGCACTAAGGATATAGTGAGTGTAGGAAAAGACAGTAAAATCAATAAAAGGAGGTACAGTGGTCAAATGATATTTTACCCAACATCAGGATAATAAAAGAGCTCCACTCTAAATGTCTTATATTACTTTTTTTCTTTATTTTCCTGTAAGAAGATAATGGTAATAAGCAGTACATTAAGAATCCTGATTTCCTATCAAATTTCCTCACTTTTCTTTCTTTTCTCTGCCCAGTTGTTACATGTATGCAAATGCTAATAAGAAAGTTTTCTGGAAAATATATTACAACACTGTAGGATTTTAAAAGTTAACTCAATAAATTGAGTTTACTTACATTAAAATACATTTTAAAATTGCCCTTTGGAAAATAAAACCTGAGAAAATTCAATTTGCCAGACTGGAATAAGTGAGTCATTTTAATTGTCAGTATTTTAATTAGGCTAGCAAATTTAACTCTAGATGGTGATTGCAGCCATGAAATTAAAAGTGGCTTACTCCTTGGAAGGAAGTTTATGACCAACCTAGACAGCATATTCAAAAGCAGAGATATTACTTTGTCAACAAAGGTCCATCTAGTCAAGGCTATGGTTTTTCCAGTGGTCATGTATGGATGTGAGAGTTGGACTGTGAAGAAAGCTGAACACCGAAGAACTGATGCTTTTGAACTGTGGTGTTGGAGAAGACTCTTGAGAGTCCCTTGGACTGCAAGGAGATCCAACTAGTCCATCCTAAAGGAGATCAGTCCTGGGTGTTCACTGGAAGGATGGATGTTGAAGCTGAAACTCCAATACTTTGGCCACCTCATGCAAAGAGCTGACTCATTGGAAAAGACCCTGATGCTGGGAAAGATTGAAGGCAGGAGGAGAAGGGGACGACAGAGGATGAGATGGTTGGATGGCATCACTGACTCAATGGACATGGGTTTGGGTGGACTCCGGGAGTTGGTGATGGACAGGGAGGCCTGGCGTGCTGTGGTTCATGGGTCACAAAGAGTCAGACACGACTGAGTGACTGAACTGAACTGAACTGAACTGAACATCTATTCTATGGGGCTTCTCAGGTGGCTCAGTGGTAAAGAATCTCCCTGCCAATGCAGGTGACGTGGTTTCGATCACTGGATCAGGAAGATCCCTGGAGAAGGAAATAACAACACACTCCAGTATTCTTGCCTAGGCAATCCCATGAACAGAGCAGTCTGACAGGCTAAAGTTCATGCGGTTGCAAAAGATTAGGATGCAACTTAGCAACTAACAACAACATCTGCTCTACATCATGTTCGTGAAGTAACAGTACAGCATGTGACTGAACATAACTAATTTAAGTCCACTATTAAGATTCAAATTAGTTGTAAAGAGCCAACATATTACTTAATCATCTAATGTTCAAATGTCTTAGTGAAAAAATTCTTGAAACTAAGAAAGTCCCAAGTTAGCATGTTTTACCCCTATTGTCACTATTGTGGTGAATGTCAAATGTTATCTTTAGAGAAACAAACATCTTCAGGTGTATTTTTTCAAAATTTCTCTAGATACTTTCAAGACAATATGTAAACAGTGAATCCATTTGAGAGAATTTTTAACCTAAAGCAGGCTGAAGCAACTACTACAAAACACTCACCATTACTCAACTGGATAAAGAACAGAAATCACCTGGTTGCCATAGAATTATAAATGTGAAAAGTGATACGCTATGATGACACTAAGATTTTGTCATGAGGTACAAAATTCCATATTTAGAAAGTCTCTGGTTTTTTTCTAAACAATGAACTTACAGACAGTATCCATTGTATTGTTAGTATCTCTTATATATAATTATACCTCAAAGTTAAAATATGGAAAAATTAATAAAATAGCTAGTTTTTATTAAGGTACTACTTTATTATTGAAATAAATTATATATATATGTGTATATATATGATTTTTACTATATTTTTATATTTAAAATATTTTATGTTTAATTATATATGCATATATATACATACACATGCTGCTGCTGCTGCTAAGTCGCTTCAGTTGTGTCCGACTCTAGGCGACCTCATAGATAGCAGCCCACCAGGCTCCCCCATCCCTGGGATTCTCCAGGCAAGAACACTGGAGTGGGTTGCCATTTCCTTCTCCAATCATGAAAGTGAAAAAATAAAGTGAAGTTGCTCAGTCGTGTCCGACTCCTAGCGACCCCATGGACTGCAGCCCACCAGGCCCCTCTATCCATGGGATTTTCCAGGCAAGAGACTAGAGTGGGGTGCCATTGCCTTCTCCGATACATACACATATATACATGTAAATGAAAACTCTGGTACTCCTATGCCTAGGCTTTTGTGATGAATCTTTACATTCTTCCATCCTGATGAGACTATAACACTTGTTTCCTAGGTCTACACTGATTGCCAAGAAAGTCAATTATCATAATTAGGAAATACTGGTTTTATTCTACTCTGTTCCTCTTTTCACCACTTCTTTGTACTGAATCCAACTGTTCTCTTCTACCATTTTCACCCAATTATATTTCTGACCCTTGTTTTTAATTTTCTATCAGTTTCAAAAGGCAAAGAAAAATAGTCACTGTAAGAATTAACTTTCACTGACTATTTTATCCGTGTCCAACACTGAACTGGATATTTCACATTTGCTTCCTTGTAAAAATTCTCCAGCAAACCTATTCGGCGAATGTTAAACAGCTCTTCAGCAGCAAACTGAAGACTTCAACTCAAGAGTGACTCAAAAACCCTAAGCCTCAATAAATATGTGAAACTGCTCGTTTATTAGTCATCAAGAAAGTGAAAATTCAAACCACAGTGCAATAACCATTATGCATTCATCAAAACAGAAAAGAACAGACAACACTAAGGATTGTCTGTAGAGTGTGGAATAACTGGCACACGCATACATTGCCAGAGGGCATGGAATTGGTACAATGACTGGAAAACAGTTTGGCAGGATTTACTAAAGCTGGACATACACATTCTCTATGACCTAATAATTCCACTCCCAGAATAGACTAAGAAAAACACGTGCACATTTACCAGCGGACATGCACAGGAATGATCATGGCAGCGTGATAACAGCGCTGCAACTGTAAACAAGCTAAAGGCTCAGCAAAGACAGAATGGGGTCAATAAATAGAGGTGTACCCACACAAAGCAACACTACACAGCAATGAGAATACATGAACTGCGACTATACACAACACAGATTAATGTCACCATGTCATTAACCAAAAGAAGCTAGTCATACATGAAATAACGTGCTCTGTGATTTCACTTAAATAAAATTCTAAAAGAGGCAAAACTAATCTATGGTGATAGAAATCAGGTTAACTTGGCTGTGGGGGGAGGTGGTGGATACTGACTGGAAAGGATCACAGCAGAGATTTTGGATTACTGGTGATGTTTTCTTCTTGATTTAGATGATGGTGACATAGATGTGTTCAATGTGTGAAAATGAACGTAGATACTTCTTTTTTCACCTGTATACTTTTCTTTATAATTTAACAAAAAAGTATACTTAAAGAATGTATCTTCCCTCTGTAATGCTTCTGAATTTATATTCTAAAGGCAAGAAAAGTAAAAACAAATATTTATTACATAATCACTGAACCTTTTCAAGAGTTGGCAGAATCCACATAATTAAAAGAAACAAGTATGTGTATAGAGGGGACTTGTTTATTATTGCATTTAAACACTTTCACCAATTGAATCAAATAAGATTAAAGAACAAAAAATTACAAACCTCACAAGAAAGCAGAGAGTCACCAAATCTAACTAAAACTTTCAAGTATCACAATAATGTCCAGAAATTTCTCAATTTGGATGGTTAGAATGTTAGGGTGTCACATCGAAGTATGAATGTAACAAAATCCATTCACTCATGAATTCGTTTGCTCACTCGTTCATTCATCTCATGCTTACTGGTTATGAGGTTCTAAGCACTAAAGGGTTTTGAGGAGGTTCACAATCCTTCCTGTGCTTGAGTAACAAATGTAAATGCCCATTAGGGCCAGGTGGAGATGACCAACTAGCAGAGCCGAGTGTGAGTGGCAGGGACTGTGGACTATCATTAAGCAACGTGCCCTTATGTGAGGAACGGGGCAGCAATGTCTAAGCACCCACTGATTCTTTTCATGTCCATCCAATGCAAATCACAATTTACTATGTGAAACCAACTGGTTTTCAAATGTAGGCTCTTAAAAAAAAAACAAACAAGTAACAGTGTGACAAACAAAGCACATCTGTGAGCTGAATCAGACATATGGCTGCCAGTTTATAATGTCTGACCAAACTAAAGAGACATGAATGCTTATTGGGCTACAGCCATGAGCAGCTGATCTGCCTGTAAGGAGCCCAGCCATTTAAGCACCACATTCATTCTCTGCTTCTCTGTAGCCTGAGAACTAACAGTTTAAAAGTAAATCACTAGGGAGAAAATAACAGCAAATGAAACAACTGACAAAGGATTAATTTCCAAAATATACAAGCAGCTCATACATCTCAATACCTGAAAAACAAACAACCCAATCAAAAAGTGGGAAAAAGACCTAAACAGACATTTCTCCAAAGAAGACGTACAGATGGCTAACAAACACAAGAAAAGATGCTCAACATCACTCATTATTAGAGAAATGCAAATCAAAACTATAATGAGATATTGTAGTGGTCACACCAGTCAGAATGACCATCATCAAAAAGTCTACAAACAATAAATGCTGGAAAGGGTGTGGAGAAAAGGGAACCCTCTTGAACTGTTGGTGGGAATGTAAACATACAGCCACTATGGAAGAGAGTTGTGAGATTCCTATAAAAACTAGGAATAAAACCACCATATGCACAGCAATCCCACTCCTAGGCATATACCCTGAGGAAACCAAAATTGAAAAAGACATATGTATCCCATTGTTCATTGCAGCATTATTTACAATAGCTAGAACATGGAAGCAACCTAGATGTCCATCGATAGGTGAATGGATAAAGAAATTGTGGTACCTATACACAATGCAATATTACTCAGCCATAAAAGAAACACATTTGAGTCACTTCTGATGAGGTGGATGAACCTAGAGCCTATTGTAGAGCGAATGAGTCAGAAAGAGAAATATAAATATCGTATTCTAATGCATATATATGGAATCTAGAAACATGGTACTGAAGGATTTATTTACAGGGCAGCAATGGAGAAATAGACATAGAGAATAGACTTATGGACATGGGAAGAGGGGAGGAGAGGGTGAGATGTATGGAAAGAGTAACATGGAAACTTACATTATCATATGTAAAATAGATAGCCAACAGGAATTTGCTGTATGGTTCAGGAAACTCAAGCAAGGGCTTTGTATCACTCTAGAGGGGTGGGATGGGGCGGGAGATGGGAGAGAGGTTCAAAAGGGAGGGGATACATGTATACCTGTGGCTGATTCATGTTGTGGTTTGACAGAAAACAACAAAATTCTGTAAAGCAATTATCCTACAATAAAAAAATAAATTAAAAAGAAAAAAAAGCCAATCACTTAATTACATTAAGTGTAATGTATGCTATGATATGCACCATTTAAATGAATGAGATAGAATTATTATGTCCAAATATATAAATAGGAATGTCTGTGAAATATTTTTGAGCAAAAACTAACAAAATCAGAACTTCAAATAGAGTACATGCTTTGCTATCACACATATATACACATGTGTTTGGAAAAATAAACATCAAACTATTAACAGAGGGATGCTACAAAAGAAGTGGGCAAAAGTTGGTACTGGAACACTTCCACTTTTGATTTTATTGACTTTTTCCATGTATTCTACGTGGGGAAAAAAATAGCCCACATGGCAGAACTCACTGCTCCCTGAGGATCTGACCTGCTACTTCTTTAATTAGTTAGAGTCCAAGCCTCTCCTGGTGCCTCATACCCAGGGACCATTAGAAAAGCAGCTCAGCAATACAGTTTCACTTGCTTTTCTCTGCACCTTCTCTTTGATTCTAGGCATGTGGTGCAAGAGAGTGGGGTTTCTCACTCACTGCCTCACCTGCAGAGCATGCACAGGCATGAGCTGTAAGGGAAGTTTGTCAAGCAGTCTGCTTTTCCAAAAGTTTTCATATCATCATTCTTGGACAAAAACTAGCCTAAGGAATCCTGTTTTCCTTCCCAGCAAAAGATCATGTAACCGGCTTTCACTATTAAGGCTGACAGAAGAGAAAGACCCTGATGGAACAATCCCTACACCTGAGACAATTTTAAATAACCTTAGGGATGTTAAAACTCACAAATAATAGACTGCAAGTTCCTGGAGAAAGTGTCATGCTCACTTTCTTATGTAACAGGGATTGTAACAATTGCCTTTTCTACCAGTTGCATTGAAAAACATCTTTTGATTTGCAGTAAAGAAAGCAGAAAAACACTGTAGAAAATGACTGAACACCTAATGGACAAGATATACAATTTCTTTTAAGATATTAATTGTTATTTAAGTCTTTAAATGCTGACTTCTAAATAAAAAAGTCTTTATATCATGTGCTATGAAATTTATATTAACTGTCTTCACTTACTCAAAAAAATGTATTTTTTTAAGATACAAAAGAAAAGAAAGAAAAAGTATTTTTCCTTCTGAAAAGAATTCTTAGGATATCTTTTTTTTTTTTAAAGAACTATTAATACATTGCATTTATTTGACAACTACCATATAAATGTAAATAATTTCCTTCTTCACATTTAAATTTTAATATCTATTCCAATGAATAAAATATTTCCATTCATCCTGCTTCAATAAAAAGTATTATTGTCAGGTAATCATTATGTTTATTGCTTATAATTTCCATTACCCCTCCAGTCAAAAATACCTATATAGCATATGGTCTCCAGAATGAAAACCTCACAGACTGAGGTCAGAACAAAACATAAACATGACTTTATAAGGGCATACATATGACCTTTAAGTCACCTATTTGAAATGGGTTATAAAATAAATTACCATAATTTTTAAATCAATAAAATACTTCTATGTATTATTTTAACATGTCTATCAAGAAATTATAGGCCAGAGCTGCCCATGAAAACATGCAAGCAATAAGATTTATAAAAACATCTTGGTGCAAATTCTAATCTGAACATTTTTGTTAACCAACAGCAAATTTAACATATACAAATTATCTTAAAATATAAATGTGGCTAAGTATAAATTTTCATGTATTTATTCTATTTGAATGGCTAGTGCCCACCCTAGATTTTTATAAAATTACTTTAAAATTATTACATTTAACATTTTTTTCACCAACTGTTAAAATAACTGCAGGTAAACAAATAGAAATAAATAGGGACATAACAGAAAACCTTTAAGGGAACAAATCTGGAAATCTTTGAAATTTTGTATGTTTAAAAGTTTAGTATAAGAAGACCCAACTTTTGTGTGAACAAAATAATTTGTAGAATCAAAATATTCACATTTCTTTGTGAAAAACACAAAAAATATTAAATGCAAGGCTATATTGATCTCGGTTATGTAAAACAAACTATTAATAGCAGTCATGTAAGCCTAATGGGTAACTTTTTCAACTTCTAGAAACTGTTATTAGCTTTGTTGGCTCTCCCAATGGAATTTTGATTCTGTACTATAGGCAGAAACTAAAATTTAATCTGCTGTGTGTGTCAGTCACTCAGTAGTGGCTGCCTCTTTGTGACCCCATGGACTCGAGCCTGCAAGCTTCTCGATTCATGGGGATTCTCCAGGCAAGAGTACTGGGGTGGGTTGCCATGCCCTCCTCCAGGGGACCTACCCAACCCAGGGAATGAACCCAGGTCTGCATTGCAGGTGGATTCTTTACCAGCTGAGCTACCAGGGAAGCCCTTAATCTGCTAAGAAACAACTACTAAGGGCCTGTGATGAAAATATATCTGACAAAAATCCATGTGCTCATAATATGATATTTCAGTCTATTTTTGATACTTGAAGTATTGCTGCCTGAAAAGATATTTTAAATAATTATTGAAAAAAAGAGTTCAAGCTCAAAAGGAACCATAAGATAATATTACAAAACATGACTATATAAAGGAAAGAAACTGTTATGTCTGGATAGTAATCTTTTACTGGCACATCACAAAATATTTAACTAGGGAACATAAACAATTAGAAAAAACATATAATTTCTAGTCTATGAAGTACAAATGTGGATTAACTTGATAAAAACAATACTTGAGACAGTGTCTAACATATTTTCAAAGAGACTTAGATTGGATGAGGTATATGAATAATTCTTGATTTTGAAGCTGACAGTATCCCAATTTGAATAGTTGAGCTGCTACTTTCTGTACTAGATGAAACGTGTGTCAAAACCATATACTGAAAATCAAAAAGCACATTATCATCTTTGTGCCAAACACATTTGCATAATGACTTTAGTCTGCAAATTTAAAAACTGATATAATAAACTTTAAATAAAAATACACTGAGAAAATTTATGCTATACTAATGAAATATGAGCAAGAGAGTTTCAGAAAAATATCTACTTCTGCTTTATTGACTATGCCAAAGCCTTTGACTGTGTGGACAACAACAAACTCTGAAAAATTCTTAAAGAGATGGGAATACCAGACCACCAGACCTGCCTCTTGAGAAATCTGTATAGAGGTCAGGAAGCAACAGTTAGAACTGGATATGGGACAACAGACTGGTTCCAAATAGGGAAAGGAGTACATTAAGGCTGTATATTGTCACCCTGCTTATTTAACTTATATGCAGACTACATCATGAGAAATGCTGGACTAGATGAAGCACAAGCTGGAATCAAGATTGTCAGGAGAAATATCAATAATCTGAGATATGCAGATGACCCCACCCTTATGGCAGAAATCGAAGAAGAACTCAAGAGCCTCTTGATGAAAGTGAAAGAGAAGAGTGAAAAAGTTGGCTTAAAACTCAATATTCAGAAAACGAAGATCATGGCATCTTGTCCCATCACTTCATGGAAAATAGATGGGGAAACTGGAAACACTGACAGACTTTATTTTTGGGGCTCCAAAATCACTGCAAATGGTGACTGCAGCCATGAAATTAAAAGACCCTTGCTCCTTGGAAGAAAAGCTATGACCAACCTAGACACCATATTAAAAAGCAGAGACATTACTTTGCCAAGAAAGGTCCGTCTAGTCAAGGCTATGGTTTTTCCAGTAGTCATGTATGGATGTGAGAGTTGGACTATAAAAAAAGCTGAGCACCGAAGAATTGATGCTTTTGAACTGTGGTGTTGGGGAAGACTCTTGAGAGTCCCTTGGACTGCAAGGAGAAATCAGTCCTGAATATTCATTGGAAGGACTGATGTTGAAGCTGAAACTCCAATATTTTCACCAGCTGATGTGAAGAACTGACTCATTTGAAAAGATCTTGATGCTGGGAAAGATTGAAGGCAGGAGGAGAAGGGAATGACAGAGGATAAGATGGTTGGATGGCATCAGCGCCTCAATAGACATGAGTTTGAGTAAACTCTGGGAGTTGGTGATGGACAGGGAGGCCTGGCATGCTGCAGTCCATGGGGTTGCAAAGAGTCGGACACAACTGAGTGACTGAACTGAGCTAAAATGAATGAAATACAGGGATCACAACCTTGTCATTGCAAAGGGGCCTATGTAACTCAATGAAGCTATGAGGAATGCCATGCAGGGCCACCCCAAACAGTGGGTCACAGTGAAGAGCTCTGACAAAAAGCAGTCCACTGGAGGAGGGAATGGCAAACCACTCCAGTATTCTTGCCCACCCCATGAAATGTATGAAAAGGCAAAAAAATGTGACACCAGAAAATAAGCTCCCTCCCCAACCCCCGGCCAGAAGGTGTCCAATATGCTCCTGGGAAAGAGTGGAGGGCAATTAATAATAGCTCTAGAAAGAATGAAGCGGCTGGGTCAAAGCAAAAATGATGCTCAGTTGTGGATGTGTCTGGTCATGAAAGTAAAGTCCAATGCTGTCTGGGAGAGGGTGAAGGACAGGGAAGCCTGGCATGCTGCAGCCCATGGGGTTGCAAAAAATCAGACACTATTTACTGACTGAACAACAACAATGAAATATACAGCAATTCTTGTTCAAATGCTAAAGCCCTGAGGACAATCAAATTTTCCCATGTTTGGGCAGGCAACAATCTGGAGGTTGTTGAAACTCCAATACTTTGGTCACCTGATGTGAAGAACTCACTCACTGGAAAAGACCCTGGTGCTGGGAAAGATTGAAGGCATGAGGAAAAGAGGACAACAGAGGATGAGATGGTTGCATGGTGTCACCAACTTGAGGGACATGAGTTTGAGCAAGCTCTGGGAGTTGGTGATGGACAGGGAAGCCTGCATGTTGCAGTCCATGGGGTCGCAAAGAGTCACAACTGAGCAACTGAACTGAACTGAACACATTTGCACCGATACAATCTTTGTTTTGTATGAAGATATGTAAGGGAGAGTACGGTAGAGAGAATACTAATGGTATCTAACATCCCCACTTCCTCTTACCGTTGGATGTTCAGTATAACTACCATACCCTGGGTATGAGCAAGAACTGCAAACATGGTGGAAAAGCCCTCTCTAGATTATGGTATTTTATAAGGTGATGGTATAGTAATTCTCATGATTAGATTATAGTATATAACTGGCTCTTAGTAAACTGGACAGAAGATTATCCTGCTGCCTTCAAAGGAGTACATTGCCATGATTTGACAGGGTCACATGGCAAAGAACTGCTGGTGGGCCTTTAGGAGCTGAGAGCAGCCTCTGAGTGACAGCCATCAAGAAAACGGAAACTGAAGTCCTACAACTGCAAGGAACTGAATTCTGTCAACCACAAGCACATGGGAAATGATCCTGAGTGCCAGAAAGAGGCAGCCAGGCAACACCTTGATGTCAGTATTCAGAGTCATGAGCAGGGAAGCTAGTTAAGCAATGCCTGGCCTCCTCCTGCCCCACAGAATCTGTGAGATAATAAACGTGTGCTGTTTGAAGCTGCCAAACTTTTGGTAATGTGTTTTGCAACACAGAAAACTAATACGAATAGTAGAACGCAAATATCACTGTGATAAAGTCACGGTGTTCTAAGAGAAACGGAGTCTGTTAAGTTACAAAAACAATCTCCATTCTGCCTCAGTTCAAGGCTTTTGCCAGTTCTCTAGAAACCTATATATTGTAGCTGAACCTCTGGGACTTTTTTGTCTGAACGTCTATATTCAACCCATAATTTCCATTTTCTTTGAAAGGTGAATAAAATTAGAAGTAGATAAAAACCTATAGTATTTTATATTTGCATAGCAATTACTATTTGAAAGGTGCTCTGTGTCAACAGGGAAAAACAAACCTAACTTCATATTGGAACTATTCCTTTAATTCTAACCATTGTGTTCTGTTGCTTGTGCTTAGCCACACTAGCTCTGCACTTTTTGTAAAAGAATGTTTCCTATCGCTTGAAATACATAGGACAGCCTACTCTGTACTCTCAGGGTTCTGACCTTTAAGAGTCCATTCATATAGAGAGAAAAAGTTGCAGGACAGAGAATAGCATTTGCTTTATTGGAGGTTTATAGGAACATGTGACCAGAACTACATGGATAGCTGCAACAACAAAAGATGCCAGCACCAGGAAGTTTGTGACAACCAGTTACACCCCTCCCCTTTTAGGATAAAGAAGCCCAAATCTAACTTGGGTAAGATGGTTCCTTGGGACACTGGTTCACTTTCTTCTTGGTTTGCTGGTTTTCCAAATAAAGTCACTATTCTTTGCCTCAACAACTTGTCTCTCCATTTATTGGCCCATCATGCAGCAGGCAGTAAGAGACTGAACTCAGTATCACTAGATTTTTGAGAGGATAGCAGCAGAGGCATACGTTTTATTCTCTGTAAATTCTCCCAGGAAAACAGATGGATCAAGCAGAAATGCCAAAACAACACCTACAGCAAAGTGACTATGAAGACATCGTCATGAGCTCCCAAGTTACCAGCAGGTGTGGATGAACTATCGCAAGCTATAAGACACACAGTGTGTTATTATCTTACAGGAGGAAGCAGAGAGAAGCAATCAGGTTTTGTCAAATGTGATAAGACCTCTCATATCTCCAGTAAGTAGTGTAGTGTAACATCGTTTTAGAATGGCAGCTGAACCTGAGAGGAATTCTTGCTGATTACATCTGTGGGTGATTTCAAGGGGCCTGTGGGAAGAATAGAGACCTTGAATTTCCAAAATTAAGCAGCCCACTTCCTTTCCAAGTAGAAACTGCTAAGAGTAGAATGTAATTTGTCCAAGAAAGTGATAAAGAAGGTGAAGAAAAAGCAATACCCACACAAAAGAGGGAGAGAGAACACCCAGAAGAATATCTGTATCTATATCCATGTTCACATAGCTATTCTGTATCTATCTCCATATTTTTGAACATTTGACAAAACAGAATGGTGAGTTCTAAAAGGTGAGACTAGATATACATCTATTCTGGTACATGTTTTCTTTTTAAAAATTCAGGAAAACTAATTTTATATAAAAATGAGCACTAAAAATAGATCCCACCTGAATCCAATATGTTACTATACAAGAATAAGAAACAGAAAAGCATTATCATAGAAAGCTTGTTAAAAAGGCACACCACAAAATAGATATGAGAATCAAACATAGTATTTCAATACACACTGAAATAAATTAAGGAAAGATACAAGAAATAAAAAAAAAAACATAAATCAAAATTAGAAAAAATAAAAAATGAAGTGAAAGAATTCAGGAAGGACTCTGAAATGAAGACTAAACTAGAAGAGGCATAAGCGAAAAAAAACAAAACCAAGAATTCATGAGGAAAGAAAAAAATGAAAATAAAATTTAAAACTAAAAAGAAATTATTTGATTTTGGTGTCCATTACACAGGGGCATTCAATTTGTGAAAATGATCTAGCAATACATTCACATTCTGTGTACTTCTTAAGTTTATATTATACTTCAGTAAAAAAAAATAAAAATACTGAAATGAAAAAAGATAAGTGTAATTCAAGAGAAAGTTGGTTTCTACTCTTTATGCCAGAAAACCACAATTTGCATCCAAATTTTATTGAAATTCCTTTCATAAATGTCTCCAAAGACTTTCTAGATACAATGACACTGACTCTTTGAGACTTCAAACAATGGTGATCACGTCCTCATTTTTGCATTAACCTTCCCAGTCAACTTCTCAATAGATTCCTTTGTTTTTCTTCCTCCACTAGTCTTTCAAATATTGATGTTTCTGGGCACAATATTCAGTTATTTTCCCTTTTTACTCAAATTCTCTTCCTAACCAATGATATCATACCTAAAGAGCTCAGCTTTCACACATATATAGGCTGTTAATCCTCAACTCTGCATTTCTAGTTCCGTTTCTCTCTTGAAAAATAGCCCTTTATCAGTTCAGTTCAGTTCAGTCGCTCAGTCATGTCCGACTCTGCGACTCCATGAACTGCAGCATGCCAGGCCTCCCTGTCCATCACCAACTCCCGGAGTTCACTCAAACTCATGTCCATTGAGTCAGTGATGCCATCCAACCATTGCATCCGCTGTCGTCCCCTTCTCTTCCTGCCTTCAATCTTTCCCAGCATCAGGGTCTTTTCAAATAAGTCAGCTCTTCACATCAGGTGGCCAAAGTATTGGAGTTTCAGCTTCAAAAACAGTCCTTTCAATGAACATTCAGGACTGATTTTCTTTAGGATGGACTGGCTGGATCTCCTTGCAGTCCAAGGGAGTCTAAAGAGTATTCTACAACACCACAGTTCAAACGCATCAATTCTTCAGTGCTCAGCTTTCTTTATAGTCCAACTCTCACATCCACACATGACTACTGGAAAAACCATAGCTTTGACTAGATGGACCTTTGTTGGCAAAGTAATGTCTCTGCTTTTTAATAAGCTCAGGGGTCTCAAACAAACCTTGTGTGCACCAGGACCCAGGGACCCCACAGAGACTGAGACAGAACTGTGTCTGAGTGTCTCCTGTGGAGGTACAGGTCGGCAGTGGTCTGCCGCAGGGACAGGGGCTCTGGGTGTGGGTATGGCATAAGCCCTCTTGGAGAAGGTTGCCATTTACTCCACTATGGGGCTGCCAGAACTTACATAGGACTGGGAAATAGACTCTTGGAGGGCACAACAGAACCTTTGGCACCAGGACTCAGGAGAAAGGAACAGTGACCATACAGGAGACTTGCCGGTGGGTGTCCAGAAGTCTCCAGCAAATGCGTGGGTCGGTGGTGGCCTGCTACAGGGCTGGGGGCACAGACTGTGGCAGTACATGACTGGGTTCTTTTGAGGGAGGTCAAGATTATCTTTATTACCTCCACCATAGATTTTCTCCCAGGTAAATAGCAGGGAGGGAACACACCTCCACCCATCAACTGAAAATTGGATTAAAGATTTACTGAGCATGGCCCCACCCAACAGAACAAGACCCAGTATCCCACTCAGTTAGTCTCTCCCATCAGGAAGCTTCCATAAGCCTCTTATCCTTCTCCATCAAAGGGCAGACAGACTGAAAACCACCATCACAGAAATGTAACCAATCTAATCACATGGACCACAGCCTTGTCTAACTCAATGAAACTACGAGCCATGTTGTTTAGGGCCACCCAAGATAAAGGGGTCATGGTGGAGAGTTCTGACAAAATGTGCTCCACTGGAGAAGGGAATGGCAAACCATTTCAGTATTCCTGCCTTGAGAGCCCCATGAACAATATGAACAGGCAAAATGATAGGACACTGAAAGATGAACTCCCCAGGTCAGTAGGTGCCCAATATGCTGCTGGAGATAAGTGGAGAAATAACTCCAGAAAGAATGAAGAAATGGAACCAAAGCAAAAATACCACCCAGTTGTGGATGTGACTGGTAGTGGAAGCAAGGTCCGATGCTGTAAAGAGCAATATTGGATAGAAACCTGGAATGTTTGGTCCATGAATCAAGACAAATTGGAAGTGATCAAACAGGGGATGGCAAGAATGAACATCAACATTTTAGGAATCAGCAAACTAAAATGGACTGGAATGTGTGAATTTAACTCAGATGACCATTATATCTATTACTGTGGGCATGAATACCCTAGAAGAAATGGAGTAGCCATCATAGTCACCAAAAGAGTCTGAAACACAGTACTTGGATGCAGTCTCTAGAACGACAAAATGATCTCTGTTCGTTTCTCAGGTAAACCATTCAATATCATGGTAATCCAAGTCTATGCCCCAACCAGTAATGCTGAAGAAGCTGAAGTTGAACGGTTCTATGAAGACCTACAAGACCTTCTAGAATTAACACCTCCAAAAGATGTCCTTTTCATTATAGGGGACTGGAATGCAAAAGTAGGAAGTCAAGAAACACCTGGAGTAACAGGCAAATTTGGCCTTGGAATACAGAATGAAGCAGGGCAAAGACTAATACAGCCCTTTATATCCAACCGTTAATGAGCTCTCTCAGTGATTAGCAGACAGTACCTCTCCTTTTAAACTTGCTCCTTATCCAACCCTTCTTATCTCCAAGAAGGAAAATGATCATATCCTCTGTTCAATAAGTAAGTTTCCTTGTCTACTATCCTAAGAAAACCCCTCTTTCAACATTCCACTTTTTGTTGTTGTTGTTGTTGTTTTTAATTATATTGAAGTACAGTTGATTTACAATGTTGTGATTCAGTTTGCTATACAATAAACCCTTTTTCATTGTGGTTTGTCACATGACATTAAATATAGTTCCCTCTGCTATACAGCAGGACCTTGTTTATCCATTCTATATATGATAGTTTACATCTGCTAATTCCAAATCCCAGTCCTTCCCTCTGTCCCCAACCCAATCCAGCAACCACAAGTCTGATCTCTATGTCTGACCAACATTCCAGTTTTATATCCTTCTCCATATTTCTTTTCCTTAACAATTCTATTTCTGGATTAAATTGGCAATATTACTGCCTTTATTTTATCACTATTCAGTCACTTCTTCATCTACATTCTAATTACTCATCCCTTTACCAAAACCACCCTCTCTGTAGCACTGATGATGTTGTCTATTATTTTGTTCCTTTGACAAGTGATTTTAATTGCACTAAACTGATTTGCCATACACTGCTCTGCTCAGTCTGCTTATTAATATTCCCTAAACATTCTGTCATATAAAATAATGCCATTTTCCAAGTTAAATACCTGGATAAAGTGGACTGCAGAGAAGGGAGGTGAGAGAAGAAAATAAGAGAATAGGGGAAAGAGACAAAGAAGAAAATCCTTCAGGGATCCTTAACTTCCTAGGGTTCAACAACTCAACCTATTCTGACAACATGCTATCCTAGCTCCAGGATCAATATTTTAAATAACTATACATGTAAATAAAATAGTTATAATTGAGAAACACTGAAACACTTGAAACCACACATCGCTTTTTCTCTCTTGCTATTAGATTTTGTTTTTCTTCCCAATCATCAAGAAATAAAATTGGAATTGCTCTCTGATTCCTTTTTCTCAGCAACATCTGATAAAATGTTAAGTTATATAAACTCCTGCTGAGTGTCTTCTCACATCAGCCCCACACTTCCTCTCCTTCGCTATCGTGACAACACTCAAATATCCTCGTGATCTCTCACGAAGACTCTTGTAGCAGTTCCCTTTAATTTCTCTCTGCCTTTCATCCCGCTCCACTTGAATCAATCCTAAATATTACTAATGACATGTCAATCAAACACTCTGCTCAAACTGCTCACCGTCTCTATGCTGTTTCTAGAAATAACTACAGAATGCCACTGTCTAGCATTAAAATCCTCCACCAATTTAGCCCAGCTTTATCTTCTGTTGTTTCCCAACCAACTGAACTAATGTCTATGAACCTATTCCCTATGTGCTATCTTTGTGTTTTTAAAACATTTTTCTTGCCTATAACAATTTGTAATTTTCACTCCCTTATATGAAATTTTGTCAAGCCTCCAAATAGAGTTTTGATAAACTATTTTATCAAGCCTCCAAATAGGGTCTCACTGTCCTTATTATCATCTGCCACATATTCCTTTTTGGAACATACTTTTTTTTTTCAAAATATGTTTTTAATCAGACCTAGTATTTAGATAATTATATGAGAAAAATATTCAACATTATGTACATGAAGGTGAATTACATGGAGTTTCACTTCTACTAATGACACAGTTTGTACTGAACTAATTTCCACAAATAATGTTGTTAAGTAAGTAAAAAAAAAAACAAAAAAACAATTATTTGAAGGCAATGGAAATCAGTTAAGAGCAGACAAAGATGAGAGTTTTTCATTCAAAAAAATCTACTGATTAATGTGGGGAGGAATGGATAGAACTCAAGCAGAAAGCTGGAGACCTTCTAGTTTGGAAAGACACAGGACGGAGATTTAAGGTATCGGATCAACTTAAAGGTGGGAAGATATATCCAGAAACTGAAGGGGGTGCCCTGAAATATGTGAATATACTTTCCCCAAGTCCTTAGCTGACACCTGAACTGCATATGGAAGCAGACCATGAAAGCAGTGGCTAGAAACTTGAAAGCGATGCGTGGTTGTTGATGACTGCAAAGCAGTTTTGAAAGGGAATCCAGCCAAGTAAACTGCTAGAACAAAAATCTTCAAAGGAAACAGAATTCAGAATCAAGAATTAAAGTATATAATCTATTTTATAATGTACAGTACAAAATAAAAATTACTATACGTGCAAAAAAAAGAAAACATGATTCACAGTCAAGAGAAAAACCAGTCAATGCAGTTCAGTTCAGTTCAGTCGCTCAGTTGTGTCTGACTCTTTGTGACTCAATTAACTGCAGCATGCCAGGCTTCCTTGTCCATCACCAACTCCCGGAGCCTACCCAAACTTATGTCCATTGAGTAGGTGATGCCATCCAGCCATCTCATCCTCTGTCATCCCCTTCTCCTCCTGCCCTCAATCTTTCCTAGGATCAGAATCTTTTCAAATAAGTCAATTCAAACTCACCTAAAGTAACTCAGATGTTAAAATTAGCACACAGGGATTTGAAAACTGCTGTTAAAATATGTTAAAAAGTTTAAAAGAAAGAGTCATAAAAAATAAAAATATGTGGGGGAGCACTCAGTCCAGAAATGGAAAATATATAAAATGGAAGTTCTAGAACTGAAAAGTACACTATATATGGACGATTAAGGGGGTGGTCTTAAGAGCATATTGGTGATGCTGGAAGAAAGGGTTGAAACTTGAAAATAAATGTAAAGTATTTATCCACTGTGGCAAAACTAATACAATTTTGTAAAGTTTAAAAATAAAATAAAATTAAAAAAAAAATAAATGATCATTGATAAATCAAAAAAAAAAAAAAAAAATAAACAGAGGGAAAAAAGATTAAATAAGAATGAACAGAATCTCAGCAATCTATGGGACAAGGCCCCAAAGTCAATCTATCTCTATCTATTTATATTCATCTTTCCATAAGTCCCCGAAGAAGAGTAAAGGAATGAGGAACAGGTATTATTTGGAAAAATGATGGCCGAAAATTTGGTGTAAAATATAAACTCTGTATCCAAAAAAACCTTAGTATCCCAAGAAATAAAAATATCAATTTTTTATCAAGTATCCCAAGAAATAAAAATACCCATCTCTCCACTATCACCACCACACACATAGGCACAGTATAGAAAAACTACTGAAAACCAAAGATAAAGAGAAATTATTGAAAGATAAAGCAATCACAAACAGGGTAATATCAATATGAATGAAAGCTGAACTTATATCAGAAAGAGATTAGGTGACAATGAGGCATTTTTGAGACGCTTAAAGAAACAAACAAAAGAAATACTGTTAACCCAAAATTCTATACTCAAGGAAAATATCTTCCAGAAATAAACATGAAATAAAGTAATTTTCAGATCAATGAAAACTGAGAGGATTTCTTTCTAATAGATCTGCACCACAAATTGTCTACATTCTGAACTGTATATATGTATACTTATGTGTTTCTGAATATATATGTGTATATATATATATATATATATATATATATATACACATACACATAAGTATACACAGAAACACATGGAAGAAAGTGAAGAGGAACTCAAAAGCCTCTTGATGAAAGTGAAAGTGGAGAGTGAAAAAGTTGGCTTAAAGCTCAACATTCAGAAAACGAAGATCATGGCATCTGGTCCCACCACTTCATGGGAAATAGATGGGGAAACAGTGGAAACAGTGTCAGGCTTTATTTTTCTGGGCTCCAAAATCACTGCAGATGGTGACTGCAGCCATGAAATTAAAAGATGCTTACTCCTTGGAAGGAAAGTTATGACCAACATAGATAGCATATTCAAAAGCAGAGACATTACTTTGCCAACAAAGGTTCGTCTAGTCAAGGCTATGGTTTTTCCAGTGGTCATGTATGGATGTGAGAGTTGGACTGTGAAGAAGGCTGAGCACCGAAGAATTGATGCTTTTGAACTGTGGTGTTAGAGAAGACTCTTGAGAGTCCCTTGGACTGCAAGGAGATCCAACCAGTCCATTCTGAAGGAGATCAGCCCTGGGATTACTTTGGAAGGAATGATGCTAGAGCTGAAACTCCAGTACTTTGGCCACCTCATGCAAAGAGTTGACTCATTGGAAAAGACTCTGATGCTGGGAGGGATTGGGGGCAGGAGGAGAAGGGGACGACAGGGGATGAGATGGCTGGATGGCATCACTGACTCGATGGACGTGAGTCTGAGTGAACTCCGGGAGTTGGTGATGGACAGGGAGGCCTGGAGTGCTGCAATTCATGGGGTCGCAGGGAGTCAGACACGACTGAGCAACTGATCTGATCTGATCTGATCTGATACATATATATATACATATGCATATGTATATACATATGTATACTTGGTATATTTGTATATATATAAATATTCTGACTTTGCACTAGCCTCCTTGCCTTCTATATCTCTGCCGAAGTTCTCCCTTTTATCATGTGCATTGTTACTCTAAAATAATTTAGTAAATACACTGTGATGTGTTTGTGTATGCTATTTAACTTTAATCTACAACTAGAGGTGGTTTCTTAACATTTAAAATATGTTAATCAAAAATCCTGCCTATAAGGATGCTTACCAGCTGAAGTGCCCCAATCAGGGGTACTTTCTAGAGGCACTTAAGAGTTAGCACTTCAGATACTGCTAATTATGTGTGCACATGAGTGTTAACTAGTATCAGGAATATCAGAAATAATTTTTCAGGAATATCAGTGAAATGAATGTTGTTCTTCATACATGGTAGCTGAAAATACTTTATAGTCACTGCTGCCTTTTCATAAATATACAAGAGTCAAGGGGTTAGCAGATGTAAATTATTACATATAGAATGGATAAACAACAAGGTCCTACTGTATGGCACAGGGAACTATATTCAACATCCTGTGATAAATCATATGGAAAAGAGTATTTAAAAAAAGGGGGTGTCTATATGTGTATAACTGAGTCACTGTGCCATACAGCGGAGATTGGCATAACACTGTAAAAGAATTAGAATTTTTAAGAAAAGAGAGAGAGAGTCTAGCTGCTTAACTACAGATCATCCATAGCTCTGTTTTATCTGTGTCCCATCTTGAGGTAGGATTCTGCCTTCTGATTACAAGGAAAGGTAACAGACCCTGACATCAGAACATCGTTTAGTATGTTTCTCAGTGAAACTGCGATCTAAAGTGCTTGACATGCGCCTAAATAAACGAGAGTTGGTAGTTTACCCAGTTTGTTGAAACTGGTTATATGACTGATCATCAAGCCTGCTACTTTATATATGCATGTAGCAGAATTCAGTTGGGATTTGCTTAAATAATACCATACCACCTAGTGGTGGGGTCTTAGGGGAAGACACAGATAGCTCTCATCAACTATTATTTATCTCAAGTCAGTTTGCAATCTGTCCCCCACCTCACCTCCACCTCCCTACCTCACCTGGCCAAGAAAAGGAGTTATTATAGCATCAACAAGCCTGTGCATGTCTTTTAAAAGATACTGTATGTAGCAATTTTGTTTATATCAATTTATTTACACATACATGTGTGTGTGTGTGTGTATATATGTGTGTGTATATATGTATATATATATGTTCATATATATATATATATATATATAAATACATTCATTCTACTCTGGTGCTTATACCAATACAAATCATATAAGAACACAATAGAGAACACAGTTTGATATTAAGAAATATTTTTAAGTGGACAAATTAAGTAAATGAAATTCTTCAGTGAAGGAATGCGTAAAGAATTAACTGGTTCACAGATTTCGTAACTGACAAGAAATCTTTGCCTCTCACTCAAGCAAATTAATTCAGACTATCACAAATGCTCTTCTCTTTTATCCAAAGAAATGCCATAACCTTTCTTTTAAAACAAAGTTATTTTAAGCATTACTTTTGATAATTCATTCAGAGCAATGAAGGAAACTGTCATACCTCCAAATGGTATCCAACTCTGATGAAGGCACAGAGTGGGTCAAAAGCTCCTGTCCCGCAGGTCAGTAGATGTGTTCTGTTATAGTGATGCAAAACCCGAACATAATTTGCACATTCATTCTAAAAACCGGGAGAAAAAGAAGGAATTGGTTAGTGTAATAAAATGTTTTGCTTCTGTTTTGACTGTTGTTTTTCCTAACCCTAGACATCTCATGTATAAGCCTCCCTTGGTTAGGGAAGGCAAAGGGGGCAGATGAAAAGAGGACAACAACCAGCAGAAGAGTCGGGGAGATGGATATAGTGAGGTATCAGTTACCATCAAGACTGGGAGTGCATCATTATGAGGTATTCTAGTACACAATTGAGTTTTTTTTTTTAAAAAGCACTGGTCAGAAGTGTATTCAGGTGTAGATTTCCAAGGCAATGTTTCACTAGGCAATTAAATTATTATCAAGACTGTTATTTTTTAAAGTACATATAAATCAACATTAAGTCGGAAGACCAATCAGTAGAAGTAGTTTCATTACCCTCAAGGAAACATATGCAGACTTCAGGGCACAAAGAGTTCTGATGTTTGGAAAAGTAAGTCCTGTATTTTCAAACTCATAAATTCATATAAAGGACTTTCAGAGAATTTTCAAATAAACAGATGGAAACTAACTGGTAAAAGTAACATTTTATACCTATTACTGTAAGATTACAGTCCTGGGATCAGCAAACTTTTTCTATAAAGAACCGGAGAGTAAATATATTTAGTTTGATGGGCCATCTGGTCTCTGTTGCAACTACTTAACTTCTGCAGCTATAGCATAAAAGCAGCCATTGTCAACAGAAAAATAAATGGATATGGATATGTTCCAAGAAAACTTCATTTATGGCAGGTCACATTTGGCCTCAGATCTCTAGTTTGTCTAAAATGGGATTCAACTATAAGCTTATCAGAAAACAGAATCTCAGTTTTGCACATCTATATAGTCCATAGTTAATCAAACTCAGTACCCATACACAGCCCACACTCAACAAAGTTTTAATAGATCAAGCATTAGGTAAGTATGCTAAATGAAAAAACGTTCTAAAACTATTTCAAACCAACTTAACTAAATTTTGGCAAATACCTTGTTGGCAAATTAATCCCAGGGACAGAGGGGCCTGGTAGGCTGCCGTCTCTGGGGTCGCACAGAGTCGGACATGACTGAAGCGACTTCGCAGCAGCAGAAGTGCATTTAAATTATGAGAGAAATACCAAACCCTTTTATTGCTAAATATTACCTTGACATTAGTAGATGCAATAGTCAGTAAAAGATATTTTATAAAGACAGATTTTGATTTTTAAAGTCTTTCATATAACAGTATTGGGATGAAAAAAGCCAACAGAACCATCATACCATACATGACTGAGATTATAGCATTCCCTTGGGAAGAACAAGTAATGCAGTAATGAACAGATTATTTGGGGTACTAAGATTTATTTCTTTAATTTCCCATTAACATAGCATCCTAGTCTATGGATGACCCATACAGTTGGGAAAATCTAACATTCTATTTTCATCTTGCTGTAAGCACATGCTTCTCATCTCCTGAAATGGGCGCATCCTGAGGGGCCAATGAGACCATATTCTGGCTCTGCTGGGTTTAGACTGACACAGCCTCTGAATGTGTTCAGTTCGTCAGCAACATGCCGCAGACTGAGGAAGCAAGGAAGACTCATCCCTTGACTGTTACCCAGTTGCTACACAAGAATGAGGTGTTGGTAGAATGTGTGTTAATTTTTCACATGTTTTTGCTTTTTCTTCTTACAGAAAAAAGAACAAGTTAACTTTCTAAAGGAGATGTGCATACTTCTTCCAAAGCTGTGAACTGTATCATCAGCTGGTTACACCTAACATGTGAACAGTCCTTTCACTCATGGGTTCATGAGCTCAGAACTGTGGAACAGGGTGGCTGCTGCTGCTGCACCACCTCTTCCCTTTCACACACTAAAGGTAAGTTATGGAGAAATGAAATACTGATTCCTTCAGTAAGCGATCTTCTCAAAACGTGTGGAATACATAAAGCATGTCTATTGCCTTTGCCATCTTCTATCAAGTTTTTAGTTTTTTCTCCTTTAACTTCTTCATTTGTTTCTAATTCACTAATCAAAGTGAAACAAAATCTCACAAAGAAGGTGCTTAGCTTATCTTTAAGATACTACCTGAAATTATTTTTCTCTCTAATACATAGGAAATAAATATTACTATAAGAATGCATAAATCTGAATTGATTAAAATATAGTAAGATATAATAAGAGAAAATAAAACCAAGATCTAGATGGCACCTTGGTTCCCTACACTAACTCCACAATGAAAATAAGTTTTAAGTAATTATGTACACATAGACAATGTACATGTATATATCAAATATGTGTGTATGTATATGCGTGTGTTTGTGCTAAGTTGCTTCATTCATATCCAACTGTTTGCAACTCTATGGACTGTAGCCCACTGGGCTCCTCTGTCTATGGGATTCTCCAGGCAAGAATATTGGAGTGGCTTGCCATGCCTTCCTCCAGGGGATCTTCTGAACCCAAGGATTGAACCCATGTCTCTTATATCTGCTGCATTGGCAGGTGGGTTTTTCACCACTAGAGCCATCTGGGAAGCCCCGTGTGTGTGTGTGTGTGTGTGTGTGTGTATGTGTTTTGTTGTTCAGTCTCAAAGTCATGTCCACCTCTTTGCAACCCATAAAACTGCAACATTCCAGGCTTCCCTGTCTTTCACTATCTCCCAGAGTTTGCTCAAACTCATGTCCATTGAGTAGGTGATGCCATCCAACCATCTGATCCTCTGTCCCATTTCTTCTCCTCCTGCACTCAATCTTTCCCAGCATCAGGGTTTTTTCCAAAGAGTTGCCTCTTTGCATCAGGTGGCCAAAGTTTGGAGCTTCAGCTTCAGCCTTAGTTCTTCCAATGAATATTCAGGGTTGATTTCCTTTAGGATTTACTGGTTGGATCTCTTTGCTATCTAAGGGAGTCTCAAGAGTCTTCTCCAGCACCACAGTTCAAAAGCATCAATTCTTTGGCACTCAGCCTTCTTTATGATCCAACTCTCACATCTGTACATGAGTACTGGAAAAACCATAGCTTTGACTAGTTGTCCCTTTGTTGGCAAAGTGATGTCTCTGCTGTTTAATATGCTATCTAAGTTTGTCATAGCTTTTCTTCCAAAGAGCAAGTGTCTTTTAATTGCATGGCTACAGTCACCATCCATAGTGATTCTGGAGCCCCCAAAAATAAAATCTGTCACTGTTTCCCTTTTTCCTCATCTATTTGCCCTGAAGTAATGGGACCAGATGCCATGATCTTCATTTTTTGAATGTTGAGTTTTAAGCCAGCTTTTTCACTCTTCTCTTTCAACTTTTGTATGTGTGTATATATAATATATGTGTATATATCTAGATATATGTATTTATTCCTTACGTGAATTGTATATATGCTTTTTAGGAACAAATAACAGATTAGAGTTTCAGTCCTTTGTCACTGACCAGGACTACAATTATGATATATTTAGTTTACAACGAATAATACTTACGGCATCATTTCCTTTCATTATGCATTCTTCTGTTTTTAGTGCTGTACTTGGCCAGTGTATCTGAAATAAAACATAATGCTCTATTATGCAAACACATATAAAAATAAACTACACTGAAAACCCATTTCATTTTTTCTGTAAGTCAATACTTTATATTTTATTTTATTTTTTTTGCTTCTATTTCTTTGAGAAGATCAAGAGGTTCATCACTTAACTCAGATATTAGGGAGCCAAATAGGCCTTAATACATGAGAGATATTGGGGACTTATAAAAGTGGTGACAATAGCATTTAATTATGATGATCTTGTTATGATTAAATTTATTATCATAAGAGTAAAGCACTACATGGTTTCAACTATAGGAATACAACATTACCTTGATATTGTTATTACTGTATCAGGCCCCCTAAGTTTCTTACGAACAATATTCAGCATCATGTGGTCATTTGTTTTCACAGTGCAGTATATAAACTTTTAAATACTGTGGCCACCTGATGCAAAGAGCTGACTCATTGAAAAAAACCCTGAAGCTGGGAAAGACTGAGGGCAGGAGGAGAAGGGGGGTGGGCAGAAGATGACAAGGTTAGCTGGCATCACCAACACAATGGACATGAATTTGAGCAAACCCCAAGAGATAATGAAGGACAGGGAAGCCTGGCGTGCTGCAGTCCATGGGGTCGCAAAGAGTTGGACACAACTTAGTGACTGAACAACAACAAACAGAAACACATGAGCACTTTTTGTTATGTTGCAACATAAAAAAGAAAGACAAAGAACAAGTAGTGATACCAAAGAAAGCCAGTTAAAAGCCAAAAGCACACATAGAAAAGCCTAGAATCAGTGCTCTTCATTAAATCATAGATCTGTCGATGGAGCATATATGCTTCAGGAACAACATCACATTAACGTAACAACAATGTCAGGTTCAACTGCAGCCTTGCATCAGCCTGAAGAGGGTGCTTAACACCACTACAGAATAAGGATGCTGGAAATGAAACTGTTGAATTTATAAACTTTATTGATCCTTTTTTGGAAAAAATTCAGACACTGAGTGATAGGTTTTCTCAGATGACTTCCAAAATATATTCTAATTTGAGATTCAATTTGCTTTTGGAATTATAGTTTTACTATGGATGCATAAATCATTCAAAAGGATATGCTAGAATGTACGTGTGTACATGTGTAAACACAAGCTCAAAATACAAATTAATTTTAGGATTACTCATCACTGGAAAGATAATTTGCTTATTAATATGAGTAAATCAGAGAATATCTCACCCGTCAATCATAATGATTAACATTCTTAAGATCTTTAATTTACAAGAAGCAAGGCTTTTCTTCTTATAATATTAACACCCCTTTTTATTTATTTTCATCATTATATAAAATGAGACTTATTTAAACTATATTTCTACAATTTCAAAGTATTTGATAACCAATTCTTTGGAAAAAATATCAAAGTTCAGCTTTTCAATGTTGAAACAGACAAGAGAATAACCTCAATTTACTACCTCATTCTCCTCAGTCATTGGTTTTATGTGGATTATTTCTGGGACTATTTGAACACATTGTTTTGGGGGGGCGCAATTCTCTAGAGGATTCCTATATTTTGTTGACTAATTTTGTTTTCAGCTATCTTTTCAAAGAGCCTTGGAAGATAGAGATAGATCCTCCCTCCAGGGCAAATAGATTTTTTTCTTCATCAGGATAATAAAGATAATGTCTCCCTCTGGGCAAAGGCTGGACAGGTTTGCTAGAAGACTCCTTTTAAGACAGAGTATTCTGAGCTGGAAGTTGGTAAATTGGGTGCAACATATATTCACTGTGTGTACAACATCTCCTTAGGCTGCTTGACTCTGTGGGACTTGAGGAGGAAAAGACAACTGATGGAAACATGAGGCTCATACAGTCTGCGGTACTGGGAGTGACAGAGTCCTCTGTCTCTAGGCCAAGTGCCTTCTGTCTTTTGCCAGCATCGATGAAACTATGACAGGTTGACTTGTCTAAAAGCAAGGTAAAATTCACAGTTCTTGATACAAACAAAAAATAATATATTCTGTGGTGGTGAAGACAATACATGGTTCTTCTAGGATTGCCAGAATGTGTTATTTCAAGCAGCAAACCTAATCGTGATGACTGCTCTGCTGCTGCTAAGTCGCTTCAGTCGTGTCCAGCTCTGCGCGACCCCATAGACGGCAGCCCACCAGGCTCCCCCGTCCCTGGGATTCTCCAGGCAAGAACATTGGAGTGGGTTGCCATTTCCTTTTCCAATGCATGAAAGTGAAAAGAGAAAGTGAAGTCGCTCAGTCATGTCCAACTCTTAGCGACCCCATGGGCTGCAGCCTACCAGGCTCCTCTGTCCATGGGATTTTCCAGGCAAGAGTACTGGAGTGGGGTGCCAATAATGAAATCATTACTTCAGGCACATCTTCAGTGATGTTCACAGACAACTTTCAATAGATGGCATCTGTCCCTCCTTTAATGCTCTGAATTGTTTTTCTTACTTTTTCTTCCTATGATTTCACAGTATGTGTATTCAATTTTAGCTCTCTCATTAGGCTGTAAGTTACAGAGGGCAAGGCAGTGACTAACTTCTGTAGCCCTAAAATGCCTACCTGACACAGGGTCTTTAATGCCATCACTGCTTATTCATTGGCTACTGACCGATTTGGGTCAGTCAACATTTCTTTATCACATTCTTCAAAAAGTTAATTCACTAAAGGATCCTACAATACAGTTTGAGAGAGAGATTCACTGACATGAAAAGGCTACAATCAGTGTCAAGTAAATGAGACAAGCAGCACTTTCCAGTTTAATCAGGGAGGAAATCCTACAGAATTTAGTGAGTGTGAAAGACTGGCAGGATTTCCGAGGGCAGAGAAAACGGTCTTAACCAGATCACTCTGGGTTCACAAAGGGAAAGAAGTAGAAGATTAAGTTATGAACACTTAACCACTAAAGTCCAACACATCAGAACTCCCCTAAGGAATAATATACTTGAGTTTTGCTTTTATTGTTGTTTATACTTTAGTTTCCTTTGGTTTGTTTTTTTAACACAATTTAACAGGCTCAGGACTGTATTCAAATGTCCACTCAGGTGAGAAAAGACAAGAGAATTATCTCACTGGAAACCAGAAGTTATTTTAAAGCCATTATGTACAGATGTTCTGCCAAGACAGTAAGGGAAATGATTTTCTTAATTTGTTTTGGCAGTTAGGATGCCTTTTGGTTCTGCTCCAAAGTATAGCATCAACAAAAAGTCATAAAATTAAGCTATCTGTTCTGCATAAAGCATTTTTAAAGGCAGTTAAACAACAGGGTGTAATGACATTTCCAAATTCTCTGCACCAAGAAAGGTACAAAAAGCAAAAGGTTAAATACACACGATTTCATCACAATATTCCTACTATATAATTTAATTGTTCTAATGCATTTTAACAGGCCATTTACTATTCTTGTATAGCTCAAACGAGAAAAATAAAATAAAAATTAAATTACAAAGTATTCTTTTCTGGACTCCCTATTTAACCTTCTAATTATACCAGGATTAAGAATTTAACTATTCTATTGTTACATGATGTTAGAACACTCAGAGATTTTGGAGAGCAAAAACAAATGAACAAAAAAGTAATAATTTAACTGTCTAAAAAACATTATTTCCTTTTTTTATTGAAAAAGATTAAATAAAATGATATAGTAAATGTAAATCTCTCTTGGAATATATTTAAGTGACTAAGACACTATTATAACTTTGTCTAATATTCTCTTCCTAATTCTGTTATTCTAATGAAAAATATTGTTTATATTTTAGTTTTTTATTTCTATATTTTACATCTATATATAGTACCAGTGCCCATCAACACATATTTTAATTAAAGGTCCTACAAATGTCATTAAAATCAAGAAAATATGTTTTGAATATAACACGTTAAAAGAGACTTAATGGTTTATAAATGGTAGTTTTAACTTGTCACACTTCCCTCTTACTGTTTATCCTTTTATAATTAGTTATAATGACTGTCATTATTCAAATACTTTATAACCAGAATTATAATCTTCTGCATTACAGATAAAATTTGTTCTTGAAATGTTGATAATCAAAAGCTTTTGAATTAGAACACTATTATTATAACACAAACATTTCTGGCCTGGTAAAACTCTGATGTTGGGAGAGATTGAAGCCAAAAGGAGAAGGGGGCAGCAGAGCATGAGATGGTTAGATAGCATCACTGACCCAATGGACATGAATTTGAGCAAGCTCTGGGAGATAGCAGAGGATAGAGGAGCCTGGTGTGCTGCCATCCATGGGGTCACAAAGAATTAGACATAATTCAGTGACTGAACAACAAATGGCCTTTTTAATGGATGAAATCTACTAAATTGCTATCATTAATGTGAAACACCATTTGCCATTTTATATGCAAATTATATTCTAATGCCTTTCTCCCACTTAAAAAAAATGAAGTTCTAAAATGGAAGAATTTTTTTCACCTTTCATTCAATAAACTTGAGTGAGAAAAGTATAAATATTTTTACAAATAGAAGTGACTAAACTTTATTTATAGATCTCCAAATTAAGTAGTGCAACTTTAGCTTTAAATAATAGTGGTAAGAATAATTTCAGAAGAAAAAAAAAGGTGAAATTTAAAAACAGAAAAGCCATGGGTAAAAGTTAAAGCAAAAATTTATTACTAAATATGGAATATCCGATGAAGTCCTCCCTGGTGCCTCAGATGGTAAAGAATCTGCCTGTAATGCGGGAGACCTGGGTTCAATCCCTGGGTTGGGAAGATCCCCTAGAGGAGGGCATGGCAATCCATTCCATTCTTCTCTAGAGAATCCCCATGGACAGAGGAGCCTGGTGGGCTACAGTCCATGGGGTCTCAAAGAGTGGGACACGAATGAGCAACTAAGCACAGCACATGAAGTCCTATAAAATACAGCTTGAATAAACCAACATTTCCACTTTTGATTTCTTTATGAAATGAAAAAATAAAAGAAGATTTTATATGTCAAACTATATAGTATTGCTATGTCCCCAAGAATAACTTTATTTTTCAGGAAGCCTTGGTAATTCTCAAATGTGCACAGATTGCAAGAGGCGACATCAACAGAACACAGACAAGCTAGTCCCTATGCTGTCTTTGAATACCAGAGCCTCCTTGGACTCTCAACTTTGCCATAAATTAACAAAGGGGAAACAGTTCCTTGATCTTGTCATTGGTTTTCTTCTGCTTCTGTCACCAACAACTGTTTCACTAGTCTATTAACCATCACTAAAGGAAACACTGGAGAAGGCAATGGCAACCCACTCCAGTACTCTTGCCTGGAAAATCCCATGGACGGAAGAACCTGGTGGGCTACAGTCCATGGGGTCACTAGGAGTCGGACATAACTGAGTGACTTCACTTTCATGCATTGGAGAAGGAAATGGCAATGCAGTCCAGCGTTCTTGCCTGGAGAATCCCAGGGACGGGGAAGCCTGGTGGGCTGCCATCTATGGGGTCACACAGAGTCGGACACGACTGAAGCAACTTCGCAGCAAAGGAAACACTAGTGATGCAAAGGCAGTAGGAACCAAGAGGAAAGAAACCCCTGACAACAAAAGGCCAACAAAGGTCCGTCTAGTCAAGGCTATGGTTTTTCCTGTGGTCATGTATGGATGTGACAGTTGGACTGTGAAGAAGACTGAGCGCCGAAGAATTGATGCTTTTGAACTGTGGTGTTGGAGAAGACTCTTGAGAGTCCCTTGGACTGCAAGGAGATCCAACCAGTCCATTGTGAAGGAGATCAGCCCTGGGATTTCTTTGGAAGGAATGAGGCTAAAGCTGAAACTCCAGTACTTTGGCCACCTCATGCGAAGAGTTGACTCATTGGAAAAGACTCTGATGTTGGGAGGGATTGGGGGCAAGAGGAGAAGGGGACGACAGAGGATGAGATGGCTGGATGGCATCACTGACTTGATGGACGTGAATCTGAGTGAACTCCAGGAGTTGGTGATGGATAGGGAGGCCTGGCGTGCTGCGATTCATGGGGTCACAAAGAGTTGGACACAACTGAGTGACTGATCTGATCTGAATGGTAAGCTGAAGACCAATTTGGGAGATGCAGTTCACACTAAAGTAGCAGCCTGGTTCTCAAATCTATGGTGTAGTACAAATAGCTTAGGCTTCTTAGACAAATGAACTTGGTTTTAAGTTCTAATTGTTACTTACTGGCCTCATGGCCTTATTTTCCTCTTTTTTCCATTTACCCAACATGCTGCTGCTAAAGCAATCACCCTAAACTATCATTCTCATTATGTTATACAAGTACTCAGACTCTCCCACTGGCTCCTGCATTGCTTAAGTTTCAACAGCTCAGCAGACAATGTTCTTCAGGATCTGGTCTAAATCATATTTCCTTCCTTAACTATCACTCTCCCCGATTCCCACCCACATGCTCCCACCTCACCTATCTACTTCAGCCAAATCATTATTTCAAATTGTTCTAAAATTTCTCAGCTTTTTCCCTCTCCTCACTACCAAACTGTGTGAATCAAAATTCCAACTACTATTCAAAGTCCACTTTTAAATTATATCTCCTCCAGGAAACCCCAACTCTCAGTTTATGCATATTTTCTTAGTATTTTATTTGGGCCTTTATTATAGTTCTCTTCAAATTGTGCTATCTATGACAGATGTGTATGTATCTTCTCCATTGCACTAGAAATATTTTAGGGTAGGGACTGTTTTATTCATTTATCCGTAATTTGTATTTCCATGACTATTTGCAGAACTTAATTGAATAGTCTTTAATATGTAGGACTCTTATACCTCACTTAGAAATGGAAGCACACAAGAATCATGTGCTAATTCTGTGTCTTGTTTAGATAATAACCATGATAGCAAATATTTGGATAACACTACATATTTTCTGGCACTGTTCAAGGCAATTAATAACTCAATTAATTGTCTTATATAATGCTCAGTCGCTTCAGTTATGTCTGACTCTTCACGACGCCATGGACTGCAGCCCACCACGTTCCTCTGTCCATGAGATTCTCCAGGCAAGAACGGAGTGTGTTGCCATATCCTCCTCATGTTTTTCTCTTTCCAAGTCTTCTATCTATACTGCTGCTGCTGCTGCTGCTAAGTCACTTCAGTCGTGTCTGACCTGTGACCCCATAGACAGCAGCCCACCAGGCTCCACCGTCCCTGGGATTCTCCAGGCAAGAACACTGGAGTGGGTTGCCATTTCCTTCTCCAATGCATCAAAGTGAAAAGTGAAAGCAAAGTCGCTCAGTCATGTCAGACTCTTCGCGACCCCATGGACCACAGCCTACCAGGCTCCTCCATCCATGGGATTCTCCAGGCAAGAGTACTGGAGGGGGGTGCCACTGCCTTCTCGTTCTGCTGTTGTCACATAATGATCAGAATCTCAAGCTACTTTAATATTTTCACCTGAATAATGATTTCCTCTAGCTCAGTCCAAAACATTTTACACCAAAAGACTTTAGACAAAAGTGCAAAGAAAAAAAAAAAAGGTTTAAATAAATTTCTTAGGAAGTTCCTGATGAAATCAGAGTTTAATCTAAGTATCGTGTTATCTGTGGATTTTAGAGACTTTTCAAGAGAGTAATCTGCAGAAGAAATTTTTTCTGGCAGGTAGGAGGCTTTCATGAAATAAAACAAATGGAATAATAAGGGTAGAAATTTTACAGTGTTACCACCAGGATTGACTCTTCCATTTTTGAGTGAAGGTCAAGGGTCTTTTATGAATGTGACATAGATACAAGGGAACAGAATTTCAGGGTGAAAGTATCATTACATAGTCTGGGAAATGCTATGAACAAATTAATTTATAAAGCAAAGTCAGTATCTAAAAAACTAACAGTAAATTTATTAAATGGTAGTGAAAGTGAAAATATTAGTCACTCAGTCCTGTCCAACTCTTTGCGACCCGATAGATTATAACCCACCAGGCTCCTCTGTCCATGGGTTTTCCCAGATAAGAATACTGGAGTAGGTAGCCATTGCCTTCTCCAGGGGATCTTTCTGACCCAGGGATCAAACCTGGGTATACCTGCATTGCAAGCAGACTCTTCACCTTCTGAGATACCAGGGAAGCCCAGTAAATGGTAAGTTCTTACCTATTTCAAAATTGCACAGGAAAAATCAGTCTACTGTGTATATAATAGTACAAGTTCTGATTGTTATAGTTGATCCTTGAACAACATGGGTTCAAACTGTGAAGGTCCACTTAACGTGCGGATTTTTTTCAGTGAATACCCTAATATTCAGGGAATACCCTAATATTTGTCCCCTTTAACAAATGAGAAAGCAGAAGAATAAAGGGATTAAGGAATTTGCCGAGTACTACAAATGCAAGTAAAGTGAAGTGAAGTCGCTCAGTCATGTCCAACTCTTTGTCAATCCCATGGACTGTAGTCTACCAAGCTTCTCTGTCCATGGGATTTTCCAGGCAAGAGGACTGGAGTGGGTTGCCATTTCCTTCTCCAGGGGATCTTCCTGACCCAGGGATCGAACCCAAGTCTCCTGCATTGCAGGCAGACACTTTACCCTCTGAGCCACCAGAGAAGCCCAACTACAAATGCAAAGCCAGGATTTTCTTTGCTTTTTAATACACTGTCTAGGTTTGTCATAGTTTCCTTCCAAGGAGCAAGTCTGCTTTAATTTCATGGCTACAGTCACTATCAGCAGGAATTGTATTTGTAAATTACAAATTGTATTTGTAAATTACACCTCAGTAAATTAAAAGATGGGAAAAGTTATGCAAAAACAATATGCTGCTTAAATATACAATATGGAAAATAAAAAAAAAAACTAAAAATCTAACTTATGTTCCTCATTCAATCTTCATACCCCTACAACAAAGGAGGTACAGTCACAAGTAACACAACTGAATCTAATAACTAATACTAAAACAAAAAAGCAGTAGGCTACAATAAACTATTGTGTATCATTTTTACATAGCTTAAAACAAGTAACTCTAAACAATATAATGTAATAGGGAAACACTCATTATGATAAAATAATTCTTTACAATTTAAAATTAATAAATAAATAAACCAAAAAATCCATCAGAGTGATGGCTTCTAGGCAGCAGGAGACACAGGAGGAAAAGAGGGAGGAAACAAAAGGTAACTGCAAGCAGTGGGGATGGTGATAATGTCATTCTTGAGTTGGCCGGTGAGTTCTAGGTATTTATTTAACTATTATGTCTTCTAAGATATTTACATTATTTATTATTTTATGGAACAGATATTGGGCTTCCCCGGTGGCTCAATGGTAAAGAATCCACCTGCCAGTGCAGGAGACCTGAGTTCGATCCCTGCGTCAGGAAGATCCCCTGGAGAAGGAAATGGCAACTCACTCCAGTATTCTTGCCTGGGAAATCTCATGGACAGAGGAGCCTGGTGGGCTACAGTCCATGGAGTCACAAAATAATTGGACATGAGTTAGTGATTAAACAACAATAATCCAAGCAAATAAAAAAAAGAGAAAACATTTAATCTGGGGGAGGGGGAAGAAGTGTGATCTATTTTCCTAATTATAATAATGTATATAGTTACTATTTAGCTAAAAATTGTGGTACAGCTATAATAGGAAGATGACAGGTCAGATGAGTAGGGGTTGCTGCTGAAATTGTGCAGATATTTTAGCTACGTCACTGCAAGAAAAGGAAGCAAAAATCTTCATCTTCCTTTACAGAAAGTCAACAGATATTGTCTAAAACTAGTGATATCACAGGGAAGGCAATGGCACCCCACTCCAGTACTCTTACCTGGAAAATCCCATGGACCGAGGAGCCTGGAGGGCTGCAGTCCATGGGGTTGCTAAGAGTCGGACACGACTAAGCGACTTCACTTTCACTTTTCACTTTCCTGCATTGGAGAAGGAAATGGCAACCCACCCCAGTGTTCTTGCCTGGAGAATCCCAGGGACGGGGGAGCCTGGTGGGCTGCTGTCTATGGGGTCACACAGAGTTGGACACGACTGAAGTGACTTAGCATAGCATAGCATAGCATAGTGATATCAAGAAAGAACAGTACACAAATGTCACTTCGACACATGGAGATAAGAACCAGAAAATACGAGAGTTTTAAATTATTTCCTCTAGAGATTAGGAATTGGATGGGATGAAGGTGTTCTGCTTTTTATGATAATTTTTTTTAAATGACTTTAAAAAATATGGACATTGTTCATTTTGACAAACATAAAAATATACAAGTAAATTATAAAGAAAATGTATTATGTAATATATACCTTTATGCCAAAAAATGCTATAGTCTACATATATCTGAATGTTTTATGTAAGGTTGATATAGTTCTGGAAACATATTAATTCAACTCTACAAGCACAGATTATAAAAACCATTTTTCTTCTTATAGTTAACCTTCTCAAAATAGTTGAATGCTTGCCTGTTTTAATATATTTTAATCCTTTAGGTTTAAAGAGCATCCATCTGAATTAGTGATCTTACCAATAGAAATACATGAGTCAGCTACACTGAGTTCACACATCCATATTTCTTCAGGCTGGGATTTTTGGAGTAATAAAGTCCAAAGGGACTTTAAATCAGAATATACAAACGTAGGTGTCAGGAGAGTGGGTGTGGTACAAGGGCCGCTAGGCAAGAGAAAGTTTCAATGCATCAATCAGAAGTCTTCTGGGGATTTGGGGATCAGTGGTGTGCTAGAAAAGTTTCTTCTGCATTATTTATAAATCTTCTCAAAATGATTTTATTTTTAATGTGTATTTGATTTCTTTCAATAATATCACTCAAAATGTTCACGTGGTCAAGACAATGAAAAATCTAATCCAAGTAACACCCATTTAAGATTTCTCCCTTACTCCTTTTCTTTCTCTCCTGAAATATAGTTTACTCTTTCATACCTCTCTATAGCCACTGCTGATGTGTTCTAAGCTGAGGGAATATACAAGATCCTTGCCTCCCACGAAGAGTCTCTCTTGATATTCATCCAGTAGCATTGTCTGGAGATTAAGAAATCCAAAACGGCTATGAAAGACTGATGTTCTGTTTAGATCCAAGAGCTCTGAAATGCAAAATAAAATGTACTCTAAACACAGAGAAAATACAAATACCTTTGTAACACTTTTTTCATGGCTCTATTTTCACATGTATTTATACTGTGCAGTTAACATTCATTCATTTTATCATAAATACAAATGATAACATTTATTGTTCAGAAAGATTAAAAATATATAATACACTGTCAATACTTGGTTGTGTGTTTGAAAGATGCTAAAATAGTAGATATTCTAACCATGTAAAGGGATGGATATTAACTAAACTTATAGGGATAGTGATTTCTTGATATGACTTGATATCAAATCAATATGTTGTAAACAGACTCATACAACATTATAGTTCAACTATAATTTTAAAAACAAAAAAAAATTGTTCCACATTTAAAAACAGAGTATAATGGAAATAAGTCACAATGTGCACAAATTAAAATCTTTTTTAAGTTTATGAATGGAAAAACTTTGACACAACTTAATATGAAAAGTAGGGCTTTCCTGGTGGCTCAGATGGTAAAGCGTCTGCAATACAGGAGACCCGGGTTCGATTCCTGGGTCAGGAAGATCCCCTGGAGAAGGAAATGGCAATCCACTCCAGCACTCTTGCCTGGAAAATCCCATGGATGGAGGAGCCTGATAGGCTACAGTCCATGGGGTTGCAAAGAGTCGGACACGACTGAGCAACTTCAATAGCCTATGCTTTTAAATACGGAATTATTTTTCACAAACTTTAATGTAAAGCACACATAGAAAAGTCATTCCACTATGACTTTTTTTTTTCCAGTTGAGCTATTTATTTTTTATTTTTTTTAATTTTATTTTATTTTTAAACTTTACAATATTGTATTAGTTTTGCCAAATTCGAAATGAATCTGCCACAGGTATACATGTGTTCCCCATCCTGAACCCTCCTCCCTCCTCCCTCCCCATTCCATCCCTCTGGGTCGTCCCAGTGCACCAGCCCCACTAGGACTTTTATATTTACTTCTCTATGTATAATAAAAATCCCAATTCTAAAATAAATATCCCCAAAACAAGTCCATTTAATTCCAGATGAACACCAATTCAGAAAAAATGTTTCTACTTGAAACTGGTTTTGAAAGTCATGTCCAAAATCAAATCACCCGAGTCTGGAAACTATCAGGACTGTAAATGCAATGAAGTAAAACATGGTAGTATTCACTACAGAGGGAATAACTGTTAAAACTGACAGGGATCTACTGTCTAAAACTGTGATTTAGGCTACTGTTTATGTACTACTCACTTCAAAAGGACTAAAGAGCCTCTTGATGAAAGTGAAAGAGGGGAGTGAAAAAGTTGGTTGAAAGCTCCACATTCAGAAAACTAAGGACATGGCATCTGGTGCCATCACTTCGTGGCAAATAGATGGGGAAACAGTGGAAACAGAGGCTGACTTCATTTTTTTGGGCTCCAAAATCACTGCAGATAGTGATTGCAGCCATTAAATTAAAAGACACTTACTCCTTGGAAGGAAAGTTATGACCAACTTAGACAGCATATTAAAAAGCAGAAACATTGTCCACAAAGGTCTGTCTAGTCAAGGCTATGATTTTTCCAGTAGTCATGTATGGATGTGAGAGTTGGACTATAAAGAAAGGTGAGTGCCGAAGAATTGCTGCTTTTGCACTGTGGTGTTGCAGAAGACTCTTGAGAGTCCCTTGGACTGCAAGGAGATCCAACCAGTCCCTCCTAAAGGAGATCAGTCCTGGTTGTTCACTGGAAGGACTGATGTTGTAGCTGAAACTCCAATACTTTGGCCACCTGATGTGCAGAGCTGATTCATTTGAAAAGACCCTGATGCTGGGAAAGATTGAGGGCAGGAGGAGAAGGGGACGACAGAGGATGAGATAGTTGCATATCATCACTGACTCAATGGACATGAGTTTGGGTGAACTCTGGGAGTCGGTGATGGACAGGGAGGCCTGGTGTGCTGCGGTTCCTGGGGTCACAATGGGTCAGACACAACTGAGCAACTGAACTGGACTGAACTTACTTCAGAAAGTCAGAATCTGGCAAACCTGTGGTATTGTTTGTTTGTTGAAGCTATTTCACTGCATATGGCAGTTTATTACTTATGGTTGGTAAATGATAAGTGAGAGACTTTGAGGGTGAGAAAGAATATGACTCCAATATGAAAAACCCTGAAGGCTGAAAATTCCCAAGAAGTCCGCTTGGAAATATTGACAAGTTAACAGATTACTTCATTTCCCAAAAATCTGTTCCTAATGCAACTGACAGAGAAGGTTAAATACTGGTAACCAAAACACTCAAATCCAGATAGCAATATGAACTATGACAGATCTACATTATTTTGTCCACTCTTACACTATTTCTGAGAAAAGAGAAATGAAGTATTTTCCCCCCTATTAAGAATGTATTAACTTCTATTTCTCTACTCTGAAAGTACTGATCCCCAGGATTTCATAGGATAGGGCTAACTTTAAATCTTTAGTTTAAAACAAGCAATATTGCTAATGTCAAAGTATCATTTATAAAGGTAAAACTTGTGATATTGAATCATTTGACAATTCATCTAAATAAAGAACTTAAACTTTTTAGGGAGAGATGGAAATAATAAGGTGCTTTATTTAGGGAGGATGAAAATAGGAATTTGAGAGATTTAGGGGTTCTTGAATTCTGGAAGACAAATTTTTCCTATTTCATAATTTTGTCAAGGTAGAATCACATTCTTTTCCTTTCTTATTAGGCATTCACAGAAAGAGATGCACTTTTTAGGAATTCAATACCATACCAAAAATATAAATCAAAGTTCTCCACTGCCATTATACCTTGTCTTTATATGTAATCACTTAAGGTGTTACATCCGGTCTGATCAGCAAACTGTTTTGCAGAAAAAGCTCCCCAGTTATTCTGATATATTTCTAAAATTCTTCAAGTGTTAAGCATGGTGAAATCATTATCTGAACATATTTAACTGATCAAAGAATGGGTATATGCTAAGTAGAATTAACAGATCTCTACAAACTACAAACTTACCAAGAACAGTAAGGTACAGAGTTTAGGAGACTATGTTGGCTGAAACTGAGAGAAAATCATGAAAGGAAACAAATATGAGGAATCTACCCCAAAGCGTTGCCACAGTTGAGTACTCATTGCAAAATTTTAAAAGTATGAATTGGAAAGAGAGGCAGCCTCACCAGTAAAGGAGGCCCTCTGTTAAGTGAATTCCAGTAAGGATGGAATGCCCTTGCTTTTTCCCAGTGAAGTCATTAGAGCCTCATTACCTCCATATATACCTAGAGATATAGACATCAAAACTTGTACTTGTTTTTATGACTTGCCAACTTCTGCAGTACTTATTATATCTAATTTTTATAGCATAAAGGTGGAAGTTCCTATTTTCTAATCAATAATAATAAGAGACTAACTACTGATCCAATAGTGATATACAATTGTGATATCCAACAGTGAATACTGATGGCATCACCGACTCAATGGACATGAGTTTGGGTAAGCTCCAGGAGTTGGTGATGGACAGGGATGTCTGGCATGCTGCAGTCCATGGGGTCGCAAAGAGTCAGACACAACTGAGCAACTGAACTGAATTGAACGTAGATCCACCAGTCTTATATTCTTTTAATATATCAGATTTTATTCGGACCCATCCTCCATCTATATGACCAAGTCTATCCCATGAGATAACAAAGATGAACTCATGTTTCTGTTGAGGTGTAGTTTGGGAAATGCAAAGGGAAAAATTCCAACAACTGCAAAATTTTCACAAGTTCCTTGCTCATGGCCTTTATATTTATTGATTTTTTTCCACTACAGTCAAGAACCACAGTGTAACAGTTTGAATTACTATCATCCTTTAAGTGACTTATGAAGAAACTCAGGTGCCCAGGGAATAAATGGGAAAGAGAAAACTATCCTACAATACACTATTACAATGAAAACCCCCCCCCCACCAAAAAAAAGAGAGCGAGAGAAAGAGAGAATTAACGTACAACAGATGTATATGCCATTATGAAAGTCCTGTAGGCTGAGAAGCTGAGGAGCCAGGTTCTGGTCTTGGCTTTGCCATTAATTACCTGAGGAACCTTGAATAACCACTTAACCTCTTTAGACTGGTTTCCTCACATGTTAATCACCCTTCTGTCCTCTAAATTATTATTTGCCTAAATTGCATTTCTAAAATGGAGGTGATAACACATTGTTAAAAATATACAAATCCAAAGACAGATATTTTTAGTCTTTCAAAGTATAGTGCTGAATCTATATTTTTGACATCTTCAAAAATGGAGTGATCAATGAAAATTCTAAATAGCTCATGACCCATATTTAAACTTGCCTAAAGGGAAGTAGTTAAAACATTAATTTATGACTTTTAATATGTTTAAAATATTATAGGGTCAGGAAATACTTTTAGGTTATCAGGAATTTTGGATCTAATTTATTCTGATTCATTCATATTGCCTCAGAAAAAACTGTTGCCAAGATATGCCTGGATACATAAAATTGAATATGATGTACATGCCTTAGGCAGTAAGTTAAGAAATTTCATTTCACTTATAAAGACACTTCTTGGGATAGTTCCTAAGTTATTTTTTTAAATATAAGATCTAATAAATAGACTGTAGTTTTCTTTAAACATGTTCCCTATATGAGGGGTGGACATTCAATGCTTCTGTAACTCTCTACTTTGACCAGTACAACAGAATAGTGCTGATGACTGATTCCTAACAAGTTCAGGCTTATCAATAGAAATTTCAGAATCAAGGTACTAACCAAAACATATTAGTTCAATGGTTTATATTTTTATTGTCCACTTCCATAGAGATAAATCCCAATTGTGATCCTTAATTCTCTCTGAGACTCAAATCCTCCTTCCTGTCTGGGACTCTCCAACATCTTGAGCTCTAAGTCAGGGAAGGCCAAAAGTATCTACTATGTGTAAATGTCTGTACTTCAGATATATATTTGGACTAACACAGAGGAATTCTAAACACAAACATTTTTAAAAGTTGTGCATATTTATGCTTTAATACTAACTCTAATTTTCTACTTTTATTTGATTATTTTACTTGCCTCTTTCCAAAAAGGATCTGAGATGACTCATGCCAATATTCAATTGAACAAATAAATATATATTTAGGGATATTAAAATATTGGGAAATAAAAAACAAAATGAGAGGTCTGGAATAAATTTTATTAAATATAAGTCATTCTCTAATATCCAACACAATGTTAAAGTGAATGTCAAAATTGACCCCAGGCTTCTAAAAAAATCCAAAGTCACTAAAATACAAGAGAAAAACTATATCAATTGCTTAAGAGCACTGCTTGATGTGATGGTTAATTTTATGTCTCAATTCGACTGGATCACAGTTGTCTAGATATTTGGCTAAACATCTCACTTAATAATGTGGCACTTACTTGTAAGAGGGAGGACCTACAACTATTCCTGTTTCCCAAATGCAAAAAGAGAGGTTTTAAAGAGATTCAGAACACAGATAACTGGAGGGGGGCATGGCAACCTTCTAGTATTCTTGCCTGGAGAATCCCATGGACAGAGGAGCCTGGTGGGCTACAATCCATGGGGTCGCAAAGAGTCAGACAGGACTAAGCAACTAAGCACAGCACAGCACACAGCTAAGGTTATTTGGTCATTGCTGGTGCCAAAATTTAAATAAGGAAAGTTGACTGGAGAGCTTTGCTATTAATTATCCATGGTAGATGGGGTGTCCATCACCCCTGTGCAGCACACAGCTTAGTCTTTCCCAGTTCTGGTCCCCAGAGACAAACACCATCAAGATGGTTTGATTTGTTAAAAGTTTGTTCCTTATAAACAAGAACTCCATAATCCATTACATCTAAAACTTCCTACAGAAGGAACTAAGAACAAACTGCAGAAAATTCTTAAGGAGATGGGAATACCAGACTACCTTACCTGTCTCCTGAGAAACCTGTTTTCAGGACAAGAAGAAACAGAACTGGACATGGAACAATGGAATGGTTCAAAGTTGGAAAAGGAGTATATCAAGGCTGTATACTGTCACCCTGCTTATTTAACTTACATGAAGAATACATCATGCAAAATGCTGGGCTGGAATCAAGGTTGCCATGAGAAATATCAACAACCTCAGATATGCAGATCATACCACGCTAATGGTAGAAAGTAAAGAGGAACTAAAGAGCCTCTTGATGAAGGTGAAAGAGGAGAGGGAAAAGTCTGGCTTAAAACACAACATTCAAAAATGTAAAAAAAAAAAAAAAAAACTAAGATGATGGCATCTGGTCCCATCACTTCATGGCAAACAGAGGGGGGAAAAATGAAAACAGTGACAGACTTTATTTTCTTGAGCTCCAAAATCACTGTGGACAGTGACTGTAGCCATGAAATTAAGGCTCTTGCTTCTTGAAAGAAAGCTATGACAAATCTAGACAGCGTATTAAAAAGCAGAGACGTCACTTTGCTGACAAAGGCCCAGACAGTCAAAATTACGGTTTTTCCAGTAGTCATGTATGGATGTGAGAGTTGGACCATAAGAGCCCCAAACAATTGATGCTTTCAAAATATGATGCTGGAGAAGACTCTTGAGAGTCCCTTGGACAGCAAGGAGATCAGTCAATTCTCAAGGAAATAAACCCTGAATATTCACTAGAAGGACTGATGCTAAAGCTGAAGCTCCAATACTTTGACCTCCTGATGTGAAGAGCCCACTCACTGGAAAAGAACCTGATGCTGAGAAAGATTGAGGGCAAGAGGAAAAGGTGGCGACAGAGAATGAGATGGTTGGATGGCATCACTGACTCAATGGACATGAGTTTGAACAAGCCCTGGGATATAGTGAAGCACAGGAAACCCTGATGTGCTGCAGTTCATGGGGTCACAAAGAGTCAGACACAACTTAGGACTGAACAATAACAACACAGAAAAGTCTATTCTATTAAGGGATTATAATATTTCTCAACTTGAATACATTTTTTTACAGAGACTCCTATTCATAATAAAATAAAGTGGAAGGTTTTCCCAATATTCAGTTGTTAGAATTGACATAATTCAAATAATTCAACAGCATTTACAATAAGAAAACTCAGGTTAATATCAAGTTTAATTTTAATTGCCTTTCATTTGTATTTAAAAATTCTCTCAAATAACTATTGAATTTTTCATGTTGCTTTATGAATTGCTGACATCCTCAATTTTATATATCTTACTTTAAAAACCTGAAATCTTTGTACTTCACTTGCTATAGTTTCCAAATGAATTAAATACTCTTTTGGTATACACTTAGGGAAACAAAACAAAAACCTTAAGCAGGAAGCTTTCCTCCTTCTTTAAGAATATTTTCTCCTTTTAGTTTTAGAGCCAGCATTTTAAGTCATAATAGTGGTTTTAGCACCAAATTATAGTCCACAGACACGGCGTATTTACCAAGCAATGGCTAACTGCTTTATCCTCTGCACTGCTGCAAGCTTGCTTAGATGAAAGAATCAGAAAATATACAGGAAGAGGAGGACAAAAGAAAGTCTAATCTCAGGTAATCTCCAGAAAACACAGTGCAAATAATGGACAGTGCTGACTCGGGTAAAAGGAAGGAGCTCATCTTGAGTTCTTCCTACTCTAAAAATAACACGAATTACTTGGGGGAGGCAGTGGACAAAGAAACAAGACAACTGAGATGCACCAACTCAGGGTTCATCCGGAAATTTTCTCAAGGGGGAACTAATTATTATTGCTAGGCTGCCTGCTAATTATCAGCTGTCAATGAAGATATACGCAGAGGATTTAGTCATTTCCTCTCATGGTCCTTCTTTTAAAACTGCAAGGGAAACAGTTTTAAAACTCACTGACCTCAATATATTATAGAGACAGTTCTCTTCACTTTGTCAAAATATATTTAAATTCCACACATCCATGTGTAAGATGGGGGAGGAGAGAGGATATATTTTTCAGTTTTCAAACAAAAAAATAGATTTCCAAGGGATGGGCATTTTCTTATTCAATGAACACTCCTACCACTGTCACCTGCAAAGCAGTAACTTTTGAGATCCAGGACTTAAAAATTTTTCATTATTTTCCAAATCAATTCTTTTATTCAATGCCTTAAAGCGAATTCAACAGTAAAATGCTGAATCACAAAGTAAGCATTGTTAAGGGAAATGAAATGTATAAATAATGGTTAGAAATCTCTTCAACTTTTTAACAAGTCCAAAGGAAACGTTCTTACAACCTGCTTTGATGATTTTGACAGATCTGATCAATGTTCACTAATGGCTTATAATAATGTTGAAACAGAGTTGTAAAGAAATAAGCAATTAACTTTTTTAAAGTGTAATCAGGGCTTACTAATTGGTCTTTCCATCAATGGACTATGGTCATCCTTTCACCTACCCTCTGAACTTTTAGATTTCTATCTTTCTAACAAGTCAAAGGTCCAAATCAGTCACTGTGGTGTTCCAATTTTTAATCATATGCTGCTTCCAGCAAAAGCAAAAAGAGTTCAAAAGTACACATGAATGGCCTAGGCATTTAGTAGCCTTTTATTTCCTCAGTCAAGAAAAAAACAGTGTCAGAATTTTAAGATTCCTTATGTTCCTATATTATATAACTCATCATTATTTAGTATTACACACGATATTCGGACTTACAGATCTCTGAACGCCATGAACACAAGATCACCAGCGGACAAGATTACACAGAATCATTGTCCATGTATATACTGTACATATGTGTGAGTACTCATATTTAAATCACCAAATTGAACAAAATCATACAATACAAAGTGCTACCATCTAAAAGTCAACAATTTAACAATTGTGATTGCCTCCTAAATGTTGAATTACAATTTATTTCATTGGAGGTCAATGGAGCAAGTGCTATGTAATAGCTTCTGAAGCTGAATCTATAGGGCAAAGGGACCCTGAACTGCGAGCAGTGTGTCCATTCAGCCATTCCTCTGGGGCCTCATAACCAGGATGTGATATTCTAAGTGTAATGGAAAGGCCTTCAATGGTTTTAAGAGCAATTGTATGACTGGATTTATCTTTAAAATACCAATTGCTTTTGATGTGCATAATTGTCAGCAGGGGGCAAAACTTGAATAAAAGGAGGTTTGAAGAATTATTTTTTAATAAGCATGTGAGAATGATAGTAACAAAACAAGGTGTACTGCAGAGGTAGAGACCTAAAAGATTAAATGAAAGAAAGCTAGGCATCAAATTTTACACAATATGTAAAAGTTTTTCTTTTTCTCAATTTAAACTGATTAGGATTGGGATAACAGATTGTAATTCATTTTGATGCAACATTCAGTATGTACTGAAATGCTCTGCATTATGTACTGTACTATATCTGGGGTGTCAGAAGGACATTAGAAATCAGTGTAATCTATATAACACAAATCAGATTTTGGCATTCTTCATTCTATTTCTATAAATTAATTTCAGAGGTAAGTTTTTTTAGCTAACATACTAGATAAAATAGGGTCTGTTCACTTTTTTTTGTTTTAGAAAATACTTTTTAGAGTTCAAAACCAGGAAAACTATAAAGGTAGGAGGGATAAACTAAGAATTCAGGATTAATAGATACAAACTACTACATTTAAAATAAACAATAGGGACCTACTATATAGCACAGGGAACTACTTTCAATATCTCATAAAAACCTATACTAGAAAGAATACGTAAAAGAACATATATATATATATATATATATATATATATTTAACTGAATCACTTTGCTGTACATCTGAAACTAACACAACATTGTAAATTAACTATACCTTAATTTTTAAAAGTGGTTTGAAAAATAGCACCACAATGTATATACATGAATATATGGCAATTCACACACATGAAAATATATTTATAAGAAATATTTTTAGAAGTGGAGTTTTTTTTTTGTTTGCTTTTACAGATAGTGCCAGTGTGCCTCCATGGGAATTATAGTTTAATATTCTACCACTGCAAGTGAGAATGACTATTCCCTGTCACCTAGAGAACAGTATGTCATTATATGTCATTAAAATTTAGGATATTTGCAGATCTGACCGTGGAAATACTAATTAAATTCACATTTTTCTTATGGGTGAAGTTAAGCATCTTTTTTTTCTTTTTTTTTAAATTTTATTTTATTTTTAAACTTTACAATATTGTATTGGTTCTGCCATATATCGAAATGAATCCGCCACAGGCATATACGCATTCCCCATCCTGAACCCTCCTCCCTCCTCCCTCCCCATACCATCCCTCTGGGTCGTCCCAGTGCACCAGCTGCAAGCATCCAGTATCGTGCATCGAACCTGGACTGGCGACTCGTTTCATATATGATATTATACATATTTCAATGCCATTCTCCCAAATCCTCTCACCCTCTCCCTCTCCCAGAGTCCAAAAGACTGTTCTACACATCAGTGTCTCTTTTGCTGTCTCGTATACAGGGTTATTGTTACCATCTTTCTAAATTCCATATATATGCGTTAGTATACTATATTGGTGTTTTTCTTTCTGGCTTACTTCACTCTGTATAACAGGCTCAAGTTTCATCCACCTCATTAGAACTGATTCAAATGTATTCTTTTTAATGGCTGAATAATACTCCATTGTGTATATGTACCACAGCTTTCTTATCCATTCATCTGCTGATGGACATCTAGGTTGCTTCCATGTCCTGGCTATTATAAACAGTGCTGCGATGAACATTGGGGTACACGTGTCTCTTTCAATTCTGGTTTCCTCGGTGTGTATGCCCAGCAGTGGGATTGCTGGATCATAAGGCAGTTCTATTTCCAGTTTTTTAAGGAATCTCCACACTGTTCTCCATAGTGGCTGTACTAGTTTGCATTCCCACCAACAGTGTAAGAGGGTTCCCTTTTCTCCACACCCTCTCCAGCATTTATTGCTTGTAGACTTCTGGATCGCAGCCATTCTGACTGGCGTGAAATGGTACCTCATAGTAGTTTTGATTTGCATTTCTCTGATAATGAGTGATGTTGAGCATCTTTTCATGTGTTTGTTAGCCATCTGTATGTCTTCTTTGGAGAAATGTCTATTTAGTTCTTTGGCCCATGTTTTGATTGGGTCATTTATTTTTCTGGAGTTGAGCTGTAGGAGTTGCTTGTATATTTTTGAGATTAGTTGTTTGTCAGTTGCTTCATTTGCTATTATTTTCTCCCATTCTGAAGGCTGTCTTTTCACCTTGCTTAGAGTTTCCTTTGTTGTGCAGAAGCTTTTAAGTTTAATTAGGTCCCATTTGTTTATTTTTGCTTTTATTTCCAATATTCTGGGAGGTGGGTCATAGAGGATCCTGCTGTGATGTATGTCGGAGAGTGTTTTGCCTATGTTCTCCTCTAGGAGTTTTATAGTTTCTGGTCTTACGTTTAGATCTTTAATCCATTTTGAGTTTATTTTTGTGTATGGTGTTAGAAAGTGTTCTAGTTTCATTCTTTTACAAGTGGTTGACCAGGTTTCCCAGCACCACTTGTTAAAGAGATTGTCTTTTCTCCATTGTATATTCTTGCCTCCTTTGTCAAAGACAAGGTGTCCATATGTGCGTGCATTTATCTCTGGGCTTTCTATTTTGTTCCATTGATCTATATTTCTGTCTTTGTGCCAGTACCATACTGTCTTGATGACTGTGGCTTTTTAGTAGAGCCTGAAGTCAGGCAGATTGATTCCTCCAGTTCCATTCTTCTTTCTCAAGATAGCTTTGGCTATTCGAGGTTTTTTGTATTTCCATACAAATTATGAAATTATTTGTTCTAGCTCTGTGAAGAATACCATTGGTAGCTTGATAGGGATTGCACTGAATCTATAAATTGCTGTGGGTAGTATACTCATTTTCACTATATTGATTCTTCCAATCCATGAACATGGTTTATTTTAGAATACTTTCACTTTTTTGTCATTTTTATGTCCATTGCCTATTTTTCCACAAGCTTAAGTTTTTTAGTCAAGATCTGAATTTAAGAAATGTTAAAACTGTTAAGTTTTATATTTTCTGACATCATGGTTGAAAGATGGAGAAGGCTAGGCTTTTCAATGTAGAAATGTGTGGTTCAATCATGTTAGATATTTTTAATGTGTTAAATTTTTGCTTTAGTAAATAAACCTAATTCTTAATTATTTAGTGTTTTGAACCAGTTTGGCATTAACAATTCACCAAAAAAAAAAAAAGTTATGAATCAGGGAACATGCTCAGTCTCCCAGAGGCTGAACTGGGTGTCAACAAACTCCTAGGCAGAGCTGTTCAGCTGGGAGCCATGTGGGACAGAAGTGTGGAGCCTCGCCCACAGTGGAGGTGCCACTGTTGGGAAGGGACAGTGGTTCTATAACCAGAGGCCTTTGTGAAATTGTCCTCCCTAAGGACACTACAGTTGATCCAGATTTTTTCTCATCCATTTTCCCTGGCTTCAGGGTCATGTTTTCCATTTGGCCTCTTCAGACTTCAATCCCCTTCACACTTACTCTATACTTTTCCTATAGCTCCATTTTTGAGGCTCCCTGTGGAATCTATTTTGACTCATTTGGTTTTTCTTTGAACACTTATTTCCAGTCACTGATGAGTCCCAAATCCACAACCCTTTCTCACACACAGATTAGGAGTTATATTAAGTGGCATCATATAATATCTTCTTAATAATTTACTATATACTATAAAATATCAGAACTGTTATACTTAACATTTAGTTTCTCAAGGCCACTGCTGTGGAGGTCAATTTTTACTTATGGTCAGGCTTTTATTGAACACTAGCCAATAAGAAAGTTTCTTCCACATGGAGGGAAAAATGACTCACTCAAAACTGATCTTTCGACCCTCCTGTTAACTTGACACTCGTTTATGAGAATTCAAAAATTCCAAGTAACAAATATTTCACAAGATGTTTTAAATGTTCAATCAAAGCAGAAGTTAATGAAGCCAAGAATATGTGTGAAATACTATAATGTTGTTTTTTTATACTGTTAGTGATTTAAAACTTATCAAGAGGAAGCGGTGAAAGAAACACATTTCTAGAAGTCCAGCAAAGTGCTTCTAGTATTATAATAGTGTGCTCTAGGTTTGATCAGCAAGTGAACATCTTCCTTTCAGATTATTTTCATACAATCTATGAAATTATCTGTGGTAATAAAGTTTGTTTTCATTTATTTACTTATTTCTAAATATTAGACATGTAAAAATAGGGTTCATTTTATAGTCTGAAAAGCCACCTTTTCTGGATTATGTCATTTCAGCATGGATTTGTTATCATTTAATATTTAAAACTTGAATAGTAAATGAACTGTTCTATATATTTACATTATATTCTGTTTTAGAATTAGGTTTAAAACAAATGAGGACTATTACATCATAATTCATTTCCTCTAACACACTTAACAATCCTGATTTCCACTGTTCTGTCTACACCCCACCAAAAAATGCAATTTGTAAGACACTTTTGATTTTCAAAGTTGGCTAACGTATACCCAATTGTAAATAGCTATTAAATTCTAAATATATTTTAATATTATCTTAATTCAGAAATATTCTATGCTATAAAGCTAATATACTGTTTATAATATATATGTTTAAGTGAATTTAAGTCACACTAAGAAATTGAATATGTCTATCATGCATATTTCTCATATTGCAATCGATCATTTTAGACATGCTGTGCTGTGCTTGCTGCATCACTCAGTCATGTCTGACTCTTTGTGCCCCCATATACTGTAACGTGCTAGGCTCCTCTGTCCTTGGGTATTCTCCAGGCAAGAATACCGGAGTAGGTTCCCATGCCCTCCTCCAGGGGATCTTCCCAACCCAGGGATCAAAGCCAGGTCTCCCACATTGCAGGTGGATTCTTTACTCTCTGAGGCACCAGGTAAGCCGAAGAGTACTGAAGTGGGTAGCCTATCCCTTCTCCAGGAGATCTTCCCAACCCAGGAATCGAACCATGGTCTCCTGCATTGCAGTGGATTCTTTACCAGCTGAGCTACCAGGGAAGCCCAATATAACATGCCAGTACATAGCATAAGCATGTATAGGCTTTTCTCCCCAATACTAGTGAGATAAAAATGAGAGGTAACACTGTTAAAGTATGCAGCATAATGATTTGATACATGTATATATAGCGAAATGATTACCATGATTAGCTTAGTTAATATCCATCATATTAAATAGTTATTTTTTCTTGTGATGAGAATTTTTAAGACCTACTCTCTAAGCAACTTGAAGAAACATGATACAGTACACCATGCCACACGTTACATCTCCATGACCTATTTATTTATAACTGGAAGATTATACCTTTTGAACACATTCATCCATTTCCCCCACCTCTCAATTTTTATCTTATGTTTTGTTAAGTTCTGTATCTTTCTATAACAACAAGTTTATTGATATTTGGTCTATAATATTTTCTCTCATAAATAATCCATCATATAACAACAAAGAAGTAAAGTAGCTAAAAACAGAATTGTATTTTTACTTCATCATATATCGGTTCAAGTATTGGATATCTGAAATCCTTCAAAGTAATATGATGCTCAATTTCTTATTCCCTGTACTGACCTCCAAATTCATACTGGTTTAGTCAAGTGCCTATGTGCTATTTTCTCCTGGAGTCTAACAAACAAGCTTCTCCAATTGAGCAAGTGAAGAACAAACTTTTGATTTTCAACTATAAACTAACTCATCTCTCAAACTTTCACTCTCAGTAAGCTCTTCTTTGTATCTTGCCAAAAATGTAGGCTTCCTCCTGATTCTCCTTCCCCTGAATGCCTCAATATCTGTCAACATCTCCACTATAACTACCCAGCTGGGCCAATGAAAGGGCTTCCTAACTGCTTCCACTCTTTCTTACTAGCCAACTGGTTTATCTCACAGTAGCCAAAGTGACTATTTCTTTAAAACTATTAAGTGGGTCATGATGTTCCTTGCCACACATAAAACTCTCCAATTAATTCTTAATGCCCTTAGGTTAAATCCGTACTCCAACTGTGGCATTATGTATGGTTGCCAATGTTGCAATATTACCCCTGATACTGCTACATTTTCCCCTTGCTCACCAAGCTCCAGGGCCCAGGCTTTAGAGCTTTGCCTTGATTCTTCTTTCCACCTGCTCCATGCCTCCGTCTGACCTCCACACTGAGGCTCTTCCTGCCATTTGGACTTTATCTCTGTGAAGTCTTCCCAGACTAAGGAATCTGGAGTTCCCACCTTGACAACCCCAGCTGCGTCACTCCCTCTTACTATTTTAATACTGCATGCATGCTACTTGGTTTTGAATTTTTCTTAACTTGTATATTTTCTCTCTCCTCTGACAGGAAGTTCCATGCTAGGCATGACATTTTCCATCTTGGTCACTGTGATAGCCCTAGAGCCAAGGCCAGTGCTAACCACTTGTTTACTAGACACTCGATAAATGTATGTGAAATGAATGAACTTCTCTGAATCTCAACTTCCTCAAGTGTGAATTGGGGATAACAACAAATTAGGAGCATTGCTATAAGAATCAAACGACTCCTAGAACCTAATGGATGGTCGATATATATGGGTTTCTTTCTCCTTTCTTTTGATATTGATAAATTATTGGCAAAGGGTATGAATGGTAATTTCCCCTATAGAAATAGGCTTTTCTTAATTACATTCTGTCAAGTGGACATATGTACTCTCTAGGCTTTTTATATAGGCTTAAAGTGAAATGGGAAAAATTTTCTAAGTACATGATTACTATGATCAGTGTAAACAGCTACTCTGTATTTTAAGTTCAAATCTTGTTTTCCTACCAAGAATAGTTTGGGATGGCTTTCTATTCCTTTTTTCAATCCACATCCATCTCCACTTGCAAGAGAATATTTCCTTAGAAAGTGTGCTTTATTTCTTTATCATCCATTTATTTATAAGCTCAATCTAAAATATGTTATACTAAACTATCTCTATTTCACCCCTGAAATTTAAATTTTAAGTAGCAGAATAGCAGGCAAACATTCTTTCAACATTTTTGCTACTACTCTTAAATACTGGATGTTTATGAGCTTTTCAGTATTTAATTTGGTACTTGTTTTTATAAGAACAGAGTTGTCAAGTTTTAGACAGGTGCATGACTTGACATGGTGTTATAGCATCACAGCTAAACACCCTCTGCATTCTCTTCTTCTGACCTCTAATAAAGATCTTTAGTCTCATCTTTATAAAAATAAAGCCTTCTCTCAACCCATATAATTTAATCCCATAAAACATTCCTTCTAAGAAAAAAAATGACTTCCAGATGTCTGAAGAGCTTGGAATCTGATAATCTGACACATTGAACATTTGCACCTTTAAAAACATGTCATTTCCAGACTGACTTATTACCATAAAGTAGTGACTACTGTGTAATTTGGATACTTTTTCTATTAACATCACATTTTCCTTGTAGTTTCAATACGGACAGAGTAATAACTGAATTTCAAATCTGGGCAGAATGAAAGGCAACTTTATAATTTTTTGATATTGCATGAATTAAATGGAAACAATCTATCCACATTATGACAAGAAAATAATATCATTGGTAGATGTATTTCTGATACAGAAATGAGGCTGTATGTTATTGGCCATCATTTGATAGGTTTGGAAATGCAAGACAACCACTAAAAGGTCATTTACTCTTGATTACATCCCTCAATTACTGTAGCTGCTGCCATGTGAACCGGAAGCTCCTGAACAGGTAATAGGCCCCCTTGGTAGGTGGGTTCTCTTCAGATGTGGCTAACTCAAAGAAATTGAAGAGGAAAGACAAACCCATGCTATGTGTACAATTCACTGATGACTTGCTTTCACAAAATGTCACCTTAGTGACTAAGCTGCTAACAAAGTCTTCTGTTTTCCTTTCCTTCTAGCAATCTTCAATAAGCATTGAGTCACTGCCCAGAAAATACTGTTGTCTATAACCCGTTACAAGGCAAACAGTATCTAAAAAGGCCACACATGATTTCTCTGGAAAGTTGAAAGGAAGGGAAACACATTCATAGAAAGGCTCTTGAGTCCCAGGTACTGTGTGAAATACCCACTTTGTGTAACTTCATTTGCCATTCATATCACTCCAACAACAGATGGATAACCCTTCCCACTTTATAAGTTAGGAAACAAGCTCACACAGAAACTTAAAAACGTCCCAAAGTCACACACCATTTGAGGGTCAGTATCTCTGGATTTAGTAACATTATGTTGCTTATTTTATGTATTTGACCATAACAGAAGAGTTTGTATAATTATACAGTTTCTTCACAGACTCAGGTAAGTCATAAGTTGTCAGCGAAGTAAGTCCCTGAGGAGTATGTTACAGGTGTTCCCCATGTTTCACGCATTTATCAAATAATTTTTAACCATAATAAGTGGTCATAGACAACTCTGGAGGTCATCAGTGTTTCCACCCATACCTCAGCCTTTCAGCCTTTTCTTGTAATTTGTCTCACTTATCCTAAAGGCCTTCTCATGTCAGCCATGTTTACATCACATAATCCAGTACCAACAAACAGAAAACAATGTGACCCAGAGATCAGAAGCAGATAAAAAATATACCTCTTAAATTCAAATCAGTTAGAGGAACTAATGTTCTGAAAAAGAGAAATTATTATAAGTCAAGACATCTGTATTTCGTTCCCAACTTTATCACCGAATATACCATTTGTAAGGGATTAGGTTCCCCCCTTTGCAGGAATGAGAGAGGTGGATGGGATCATCACTAAGCTTCCCAGTAGTTTCACAAACTATATCACATCACAAACTATACTGTCTCCACTTGAGGAAACCATAAATTAGAAGTGTCCATAGGATGCTCTCTAGGATTTTTTAGTTTTATTAGCTTTTAGTTGGTGAAGGACAGGGAAGCCTGGCATGCTGCAGTCCATGGGGTTACAAACAGTTGGACATGACTGAGTGACTGAACTGAACTGATAAATCATGAGAACTGTAGAATTACTTCTAGCTGTATGGAAAGAAAAATATTAATACTGAAGATACAATTTCATATCTGTTAAGTTCTTGTGTCAAAAAAAGGGTATTACTATAAAAAAAAAAAACAAAAAATGTATTGCTATATGATCTGTTTCCTATAATTTTTGATATACTCTAAATATAAGGGAGAAGCAATAAATCACATACATTTGAGTTTCATACTGGTATATCACACTTATTGAACAAACATGATTTAGGTCATGCCACAATCAGAAAAACTGAAAGACTTGATAAAACCTTTATAAATTACAATGCAATCACTTAAGCCCAAACCTTATTACTCAAGAAACCAGTAACTTGACAAATGTGAGCACTGCTCTACATGCTGAGAACAAGAGTATGAATGATAAATAAGAAAAAGCAGAGGAATCTTGGAAGACGTTTTTATGGGATAAATTAAAATGTCTTTCATAGAACCTCACTGCAGAAATGTTAAAGTACAAAATTAACTCTAGACAAGTAATTCATTAGTAGACCAAGTTGAAAGAAACAAGTTCTGCTATGAAATTCAAGATTAGCTCCTTTTTCTACATTTTATGATAGAACCATCTCCTTTGAGAACCAACTCAATTTCTGAAAATATCATTCCTACCAGCTGGAGGCAAGAGTGAAATGCATTAACATGTAGCTGCCTTATCCCCAGGTCCTCAACTGTATCAGAACAGATGCTTGCACCCAGGTAAATGGCCATCCATCATCAAGTCAAATATGATTTTACATGTACTTGGATCCTTCTGGCAAGGTCACTGCCCCTATCTCGGAAAAAAAATTCCACATAAAATTGGGAACAGGAGGTCAATTTTCTTTTCCTACCATGACAAGGCAGAGATAGCCTCTGCCACTGGAAGGGAGCAAATGTGTTAACTCCCTTATTGGCAGACACCCTTTAAAATAATAATGCAGTTTTTCAGAACGCTTGTCACTAGTGACTGCTAGGATTCATCACCATAAAACAGAGCTGTGTGCCTGTGTATGAAAGAGAAAGGGGACAATTAAAGGATGTGAATGTAGTGGGGAGGTGGCAAGCAGAGGCAAGCAGGAGGTGCAAAAGCTTTCCCATCAACATTTCCACTCACTTTGCAACAGGGGAAAGAGAACAAGAAAGAAGGTAATTAAAAGTGATATAAATAACATCAAGAAGTGATCATTTTGGATACGGTTCATACTGCTAAAAATAACATAAATTAGCAGATATGTTAATAAGGTGTTTAAAGCTATTGAGTTCCAGCCTGCTTTTGTAGAACTTATCAATTTCAGCCCTCAAGAGAGCCTCCTCATTTTCCACACAAGAAATAAAAACATATATACTCTATCTAAATTATTAATGCATTCCAATCGTTAAAATGGTTATAGTGAAAACATTAAAGAGCATAAAAATTAAGTGATTAATTGATAACACAATTTTCTTTGGCAAAGACAAGATTCTTAACAGAGGCTATAACTCCTGTAATGTCAACTGCAACATTTAAAATTCCTTAATTACCTCATTCTTGTCTTTAATATTCATTGACATTCATAGCACATATGAATCTCATAAGGTGTTTTTTGATAATAAATTATCTGGAGTAAATTAAATTTTTGAAAGCAATCAATTATCACACAGAGTTTCAGTGGCAAATTACCTGGAATAAAATAATAATTAATTAATTTCTAGTGTAATTGATACCCTACTTATATGACCAAGGAGACATCATATTTGGAACCAAAAGGGCCAAAAATTGTTTTTTGAATGGGTAATAGTGAGTTCTTTGAACTTACTATGAACAGAAGCTTAATGTTTTCCAGAGGGGCTAATCTAACAAGCAAAGCTGCCTATGTGGTATAATTTGAAAAGGGGTAATGAACAGGGCCCTTTGAGTCCAATTATTTAATCCTCTCCCAGTTACTACTGTCATTAAAGTTTTACAACTTTGATATTTCCAGCTTTCAGGAGACCTTATTAAAATTGTAGAACCTCTGGGAGGGATTATACCTTAAACCTTTGTCAACTAGTAATTTAGCTTTGTCTGAACACTAGAACTGAGTTGAGCATAAATACACCATTGGATGAACCTAGAGAAGAGGTGTCTTTCATGTGGAAAAAAAGGATAATATAATGTTAGGGTGTGTGGGAGAAGTGGGGCTGTGGAGGTTGACACCAATACAAAGTTCCTAGTGTCACACTAGCAAGCCAGGTTTCCAGTCCAGGCACACAGCTTTGTTATGTTGCCAATACATGGAGTGCAGAACTAACTGAATTGTTCACTTTAGCCCTAGCTGTCTGGAGGCAATCAAACACACTCCATGACACGTGTGTCTCAACAGTGCCACAAAAGTCCAAGTAATTTGTTCAAAAATTTACTTTGGCAACCATCAAACTGCCAGAAAAACACTATTTTTTATGGTAAATTCAGGGTTCAGTGGGGGAAGGGGGTTTTCCCCATGCTGATTTTGATTCTGGTTCTGTTTCTTCTAGGACAGTGGTTCTCCACCTTGGTTGCACCCTGAAATCCCCTGGAAGCTCTAAAAAAGTCTAATGCCTGGGTCCCTCACCAAGAGAGGGGTGTGTATTTGGTCTGGCATTGGTATGTTTTAAAAATCTCCCCAGGTAAAGACTGAGAACCCCTGCTGTAGAATGATTCTGCTGAAGATTAGCCATTAGACAAGATGTGAACATTTGCACATAATCAAAGGTTTTATAATCTTGGGGGTTAGTTACAAAGAATTGCCAGGATGCCAAACTTGCCAAACTTTTCCAGTCATTATCCAATTTTAAGTCAACAGTCACTGTTTAATATTATAGACAAGACCAAGAAGGGGTGAGAAAAAAACCTTACTTGAATATCATGTCACTGTATTAATACACTGATACTGAAGCAGATGTGGCTGCTCTTAGGTGTGTCTGGAGAAGACAATGGCAGCCCACTCCAGTGTTCTTGCCTGGAAAATCCCAGGGACGGGGGAACCTGGTGCGCTGCCGTCTATGGGGTCGCACAGAGTTGGACACAATTGAAGCGACTTAGCAGCAGCAGCAGTACATATTTCATGGCACCATTAGCTGACATGCAGCAGTATGCCCTCTATCTGCTCCATAAGACACCTCTCAAGTAATGAATCTATTTTGTATAACGTTCAAATAATTATATTTAAGATATCATGAATTTTTAATAAAGTCTATCCCTGAATATTTGAGCTGGAAGAAAGTGTTAAAAGATGGTGTTTCATAACTCAGATTTATCACAAATTAAAGGTGAATAAACACAAAAATAAATTTCTGCACTGAGGTCTACAGGTTTGATCTTGAGCAGTTTTTCAACTCTCAGATTTCGTAATAAATTCTATGTGTCTCTTGTCATCTGTAAGGTTTGTAAGGCCCTGAGGTAAGAAATTGAGCTAGTATAAAAGACTTCAGGTCCTGCCTAGCTCAAGTGCTGCAAAAATGTGGTGGGACATTTTATGAAGTGTTTATCAATATTAGAGGTAAACTCTTTCTTTGGGTTAGGCTTAAATGCATTTATTTTACAGTGAAAGACAAAGTAGGCGTTTTAGGACACCAAGATACAGAGACCTGTCAAAGAGTTCTAATGTCATCTTCTCCATGGAAAAGGGTTTGAAACAACACTCACAGTTACTCATGTCTGCAGTTCCGTACTCAGCAAATGAGCATTTTTAAAAGGTCTGAGATGAAAGAGTCCCTGCCCACCAGCAGATGGATGCTTCTAAGGGTTAAGGATAGAGAACGCATGAGATCTCCATTCATCTATGGAGGTTAGTTAGGGTCAAGGGGAAAGTCCCTCTCTTTTCTAACAGCAACATTAAAATAAGACTATCACACGTTCTATTACAGACTATAAGATGGCAGACTATAAGGACGTGCGCTCATCTTCTCCTGTGAGAACTCCAAAATTACAACTCACTGCTGAACAACCATCAACAAGAGAAAGTCAGATCCCACCAAAAAAGGATACCCCACATTCAAGGGCAAAGGAGAAGCCCCAGCAAGACAGTAGAAGAGAGGAAATCGCATTTAGAATCAAACCCCATACCCACCAGACATGCTCAGAGGGGTCAAACAAAACCTTGTGCACACCAGAAGACCCCACAGAGACTGAGCTAGACATGCCTTTCAGTGTTTGAGTGTATCCTGCAGAGGTATGGGTCAGCAGTGGCCTGCCGCAGGGGCAGAGGCTCTGGGTGCAGCAGTCCTGGGCACAACTGCACTTATCTCACAAGATAGCAAAGTAATGCTCAAAATTCTCCATGTCAGGCTTTAACAGTATGTGAACTGTGAACTTCCAGATGTTCGAGCTGGATTTAGAAAAGGCAGAGGAATCAGGTATCATATTGCCAACATCCACTTGATCATCAAAAATGCAAGAAAATTCCAGAGAAATACCTATTTCTGCTTTATTGACTATGCCAAAGCCTTTGACTGTGTGGATCACAACAAACTGTTGAAAAATTCTTCAAGAGATGGGAATACCAGACCACCTTACCTGGCTCCTGAGAAATCTATATGTAGGTCAAGAAGCAACAGTTAAAATTGGACATGGAACAACAGACTGGTTCCAGATCAGGAAAGGGTTACGTCAAGGCTGCATATTGTCACCCTGCTTATTAAACATATATACAGAGTACATCATGTGAAATGCCAGGCTGGATGAAGTACAAACTGGAATCATGATTGCCAGGAGAAATATCAATACTCTCAGATACACAGATGACACCACACTTATGGCAGAAAGCAAAGAACTAAAGAGACTCTTGATGAATGTGAAAGAGGAGAATGAAGAAGTTGGCTTAAAACTCAATCTTCAGAAAATAAGATCATGGCACCCTGTCCCATCACTTCATGGCAAATAAATGGGGAAACAATGGAAACAGTGTCAGACTTTATTTTTGGGGGCTCCAAAATCACTGCAAGATGGTGACTGCAGCCATGAAATTAAAAGATGCTTGCTCCTTGGAAGGAAAGTTATGACCAACCTAGACAGTATATTAAAAAGCAGAGACTACTTTGCCAACAAAGATCCGTGCAGTCAAAGCTATGGTTTTTCCAGTAGTCATGTATGGATGTGAGAGCTGGACTATAAAGAAAGCTGAGCACAGAAGAACTGATGCTTTTGAACTGTGGTATTGGAGAAGACTCTTGAAAGTCCCTTGGACTGCAAGGAGATCCAACCAGTCCATCCTAAAGGAGATCAGTCCTGGGTGTTCATTGGAAGGACTGATGTTGAAGCTGAAACTCCAATACTTTGGCCACCTCATGCAAAGAACTAACTCAAATGAAGAAACCCTGATGCTGGGAAAGATTGAGGGCAGGAGGAGAAGGGGACAACAGAGGATGAGATGGTTGGATGGCATGACTGACTTGATGGACATGAGTTTGAGCAAGCTTTGGGAGTTGGTGACAGACAAGGAAGCCTGGCATGTTGCAACCCATGGGGTTGCAAAGAGTTGGACATGACTGAGAGACTGAACTGAACTGATCACACATTCTAGTTGTTATAATACATGAAAGGTATTTTCTGAGGAAGAAACATACTATGTTAGTATTATCTCAGTATATGGGATAAAGGTCCTGATTTCATTTGTTTACCTTATAAAAATGAATATATTCATATACATATATATGCATATATATATATATAAAACTTATGTATATATCATGTATATGATATGGGAAAGTGTATGGTAGAAACTGTTTTAGCCCATAACAGTAAATCTGTCCAGAAATTTCCCAGGACTAACATTTTCACTCACTTGATTCCCACAGCTAATTTAACTGAAGTGATCATCCAAGACACTGATTTCTTTAGGCCTCCCAAATCCTTACTTATGTTGCTCCCTCAAAATTGTGTGCTTGGAGGAAGTAAATACACTTTCTGGACCAAAAAAGGAATAGTCTTTGAACAGGGATGTACATTTAGCATCTCTCTCAGGCTGGCAACCCTGAAGAAGCCATGTGGACACTGTGAAATTACTTATGCTGAAGCTTTTGATCTGAGCTCCATTTATAAGAGAAGTCTTGAAATACAGGCTATGGATTAGTTGCATTCATTTTACTGTTTTCCTAAACACTGGATAAGATGAGGCAAAGGGAGAAGCCTTACATGCAAAAAGGCATCACATTTTCCTCTACTCTGTAAGTTTCAAGAAAGGAAGCAGAAAAAAAAAGTCAGATAATTATTTTTAGAGATATTTGTATTTAATATTAATTTAAGCTTAACAAGAATGAATAAAACCTTTGTCAAATTTCTTTATAACTGTAAGTTATTTTGCTATTATAAAACAGCCTTGTTAAACAGTGCTTGAAATTAGCAATTCGTTCTGAATATGCCCAGCAATGTGCTAAAAAGGAATTAGAGCCATACAAAGGCAATTGTACTAAATTAGGTAAATAAGGTATTTTAAATATCCTAACACAAGCTATTTCTGTACTTTGAATGTGACAGTGTGATGTAAATTATATCTACTTTTAAATTTTGGTGTAATACAGAAACACACATAATATGATGCATTAATACTATCAGTATCTTTTTTTAACTTCATTTAATAGATAAAAACAAAAGTGATGTGAACTCAAAGCTTCACAACTAACAAAGCATTTCACTCAGTTTCTTACATAAAGATTAAAGCTAGAATAGAGGTTAAACTATTCCTATGCTTTGAAATACAGATAGTGAAGAGTTTATATTTTTTTAAATAGCAAAGAGAGGGTACACATCCATTATAAGATGAAAGTCTCTATTTATCAGAGTATTTGTTGTAATGAACGGCCATTCATATTTGATTGTTCTGGTTCTTTGTTTTTGGAGTTAAGCCCCACACTCACTCATTTCCAATTAGTTAGCTGTGTCCTCCCTGGTAATAGGTGGCTACCACATCACAGCTTTCTAGTTTTCAGACTCAATTAAAAAAGTGATAGTGAGTCTTGGCTCAAAATCAAGGCTGTGACCCCTGCAACCATCACATCTCCTTTAATCTCCCACAGTTCTGTTCCCTGACAAATTCCCTGGACAGCATAATTACCCCTTCCCACAACGCTTCCAAACGCTCTGCACAGGGTTCCCAGGAGAATCAGCACAGAGATGCCATAAACGTTTTAAGATAGAAGGAAAAAAATGTATACTTTTTTTCTAATTAGTTCATACAATGATTGTTTGAAGCTGAATGCACAAACACATTTTAAAATTGTATAAATTTAATTACATCATTTATAGTGAAGGTGAACTTGCCATAAGATTACAAGTCTATGAGACTACATTCAGGTTATCTTTTCCTGCTGATGGCAAAGCTATCACGGAATCTTCTTTTTAAAAAACACATATACATACACTATCTATTACAAGAGAAATGATTTAGTAGGGTGACTTTGGTATACAATTTTAGGAAACCAATACACATTGTCTTTTTAGAACTTACAAAAATAGGTTTTCAAATATCATTAATTATATATGTTTCAAATTAATGCCATACTATTTTGATTGGGTTGTCAAAATCTTCAGAAAATTTCTGGTATAAATATACCAAGCATTCAAATTCAGGATTTAAAGCTTCTATAATAAATTCCTACCACTCTAACTTTTCTCTTGAAGATTGTGTTTCCTTGAAAATGAAGAAAAATAACAAAAACTTCATTGTCGAAGGTAACTCCACACCAAAGGTAACTTTAAATATAAAATATATTGTATTGGTGGATCTGATATCATGATTAATGCACAATCTAGGTTCTGTTTCTGTCTTCATTTGGAAACCACCTAGCTGTAACAGGAGAAAAACATTCCTATTCTTATTCTAAGGAGGAAAAAAGATTAATAAAGTAAAGTTAGGTTTACACAGTCATCATTAACCAGACATTCTGTAACAAACTGTGAATAATTACATGGAAATATGCTGCTTTCGCCTGCATTATTCAAGATTTTTTTTTAAGGCATCACGAAAGTCAGGAAGAGGAACGGGGAAAAAAATCAATCTTATTTTGCGTAATGATTTAATATTATATTTACTCAGATGCTTCACCTGCCTACAGGCATGCACTTTTCTCCCACAGATGCTGTACACAGTAAATAAAAACTGAAAAAAAATTATTTTTCCCACCTAATATTTTCTCTTCCCCCTTGAAACAATGACCACTGTTGCTAGCAAAAGCCTGACTAATTGAAATGTGCTTTGTCCTTGCCAGGACAAGTAAGAGATTAAATTAAACTCAGCAAAAGCCTTGGTCAGATGGGAGGGGGGAAACAATGAGTTTGTACCAGCCCCGCCACCCAAGGCCTCCTCCCCTCTTCCGCCTCATCTTCTTATCCTTCTCAGGACTCCAGGCAGGGGGTAGGGGCCTCTCAGGCAGCCTTCTGCCCTGCAGGTGTTCTACTTTGTGTGGTACTTTTTAAATTCAATAAACGGCTTTGCTTATGAAAAGAATAACTGTCCTGAATTCCAAGCAAAGCTTGTTACAAGGCATTTGGAGCATTAAGTGTGAACTGTTCTATATTAAAGATGATCTGAAATATTAGTATAAACTATTAACAAAACTAGCATAAAATTATATTGATTTCTATAATCTACTGCCTCCTCTGCCGTCCTTCCTCTACTGCTTGGAAGAGGGCAGAGTTTGAGATATTTTTATTGTACATGATCCTCCCATCATAAAGTACTTCTGGAAGCTCAAGCTTTGCCTGTACCATGGTTGCTAATCCATCTGCTTCCTCCTTAGAGTTCACTACAGAAATACTTATTACCAGAAATAGTTATTATCTCTAGGAAAGTCAGGTCACCTCAGCAATGAATGGCAAGGCCCTTAGACTATTAAAAAAATTAGTTTTGATATATTTTTTCTCCCTAATACTGAGTTTTTATATATATAGTCGTCAGTGATTTTCTCTGATCATTAAATTGGTACTTTACTATAACATATTACAATCAACTATATATTAATTTTCCCATGTCAGTGCAATTACTCATTAAGTATTTTATGCAGAGCACTAATTTCTGGGTATACAGATGTATACAACTATCATAAGCCCAGGCTTCACAGAGTTTCCCTCCTAATAAAACCATTTTTTCCTTTGAAGAAAAAATAATTTCTTTCTAAACAGGCATTTAGACAAGTATAGTAACTATTAAGCACTGTCTGACAGAGGTATAAAAATGTAAATATAGTTTGTTCTAGGAAAAATTCATAGTAAGGTTAAGTTATTTAGGGAAAAGTATTTTTATATTATAAAGATAATACAAATTTGAAATCTTTCAGATTATAAGAAAAATAGTAAATCTTAACATGAAGAGGATTTTCTTGCTTTTGGCATTGCTGAGACATAAATTCACAGAACAGAGAGAATACATTATAGCCATTAAATCCAATGTATCCACATATCATCACCGAATCTGAATATTCATTCAGTGAACACAAAATGGTGTCTAAGCAATAGCAGAAATTTGATAGTTTCTTAACCTGTCACATTGTTTTTAACTATATCACACAAGTCAGACATACTTGAGAGAGTTTAATTCTTAATAGTACTTTCCAGTTAAACAACAATAAATTTATCAATAAAAGTAAGGATGTAGAATCACAGGCATCCTGAGTGCGTGTCTTGAATATATATAGCATATAGCACATCATACATATAAAGGAAATGTGTGACTGTCAGAATACTGCATCCATTTGATACAAAGTTTTACTTCAGGAAATACAACTTTAAGCTCAATATACTCTTGTCAGTATCAGAATGAAAGACACATCTTTGGTGTTCTGAAAGCAGGGCAACCCTATTCCTTTCAGGGTCTACAAGCACATACATTTAAGCTGAACATCTGCATTGACAAGGAAAGACTTCAGCCATGGCCTTGATGCTCCAAATCATGTGTTTTTTCAGCTGCCTTATGCTAGACAGAGCATGAAAGACTCTGCTCCGTGGCCTTTATGCATTCTGTTCTCTAAACACAAGTTGGCTTTGTAGAGGCGGAGGAAGAGCGGGAAATGAAGCACTGTTGCTTCCACGGCTTGTTCTAAATACATCAACTTTAGTTACCCTAAAGTTTTCAAGAAGAAAAACTATTCATATTTTGTGACTTAACTATAATTATACTCTAGGAAATGCTGCTTTTGCTAGCCTCCCTCAAACCAGGAATAAATAAAAATACTAATTCATCATTATCTGTGAAAAACATTAACTTCATCATCCATTGTCACTCCACCCACTTCTAAGGCAACAGAATATTTTTCTTGACCAGCTATTACCTTGCCTTACTTACCATGAATAATGGAGTGAAGGTTAGGGAGCAGGACAGTTAAAGCTTAACATAACGAAATGATATAAACAGAGGATAGAAAAAGGAAAGTAGGGGATGAGGAAAAGAGATCAACATATAAACAAAAATACCTTTAGAGAGCCAACTTCAGGTGTTGGCCATTCACCCCATATACCTGTCATGCAATGGAAAATGAGATTTTTCCAGTTCTTAACCACTACTGAGGGCTGAGGCAAAAGCAATTTGAAAGAGAGCAGACATGGGTACATTTTTAGGGTAAATGAGAATGCATTCATATGGAAATCATAAATGAGGACCATGGTGGTAGGAAATGATGTGGGGATTCTGGGCGAGAAAGGGAATTACTAGAGCTAATTTCATTAGAAGATCTGAAACTCTAAAGCTCTTGTTTCCATTAGAGGCACATAAAAGTATGGGGGGTTGTAATGAGGAGATAATCTACAGAAAAAAATAAAAATTTCAACAGGTACACATGATGATCTTGGTTTTCTTCATGAAAGGAAAGAAGTATGACATCTATGAGTTGGGGATGGACTTGTAGTTAGTACATCAGGACCATAGTTTCCATTTGAGAGGTATTTTATGGGGAATAGGTCACAGAATGGACAAGATGCATATAGAAAATGGTCTGAAAGGATACAGCTGAAATTGGAGGACATAAATAAGCAAGTGTAAGTTTTGCCAAATATGTTCATTAGTCCAGAAATAAGAGACAACAGGTGGGCGAGCTCTTATAACTCATAGGTAAGGAAAGGAAAAGGTACAAGGGAATCCACAGTGATAGCAGTACCAGTGGTTGAAACTCGGGACTAGAAAGAGGTAAGAGGACATATAATCAAAAAAGTTCACAGTTCGGAAAAATTCTATAGAAATCGCTTTTGGTATCAGTCGGACCTGATTCACATCTAAGCTCACCTTCTTACTAGGTATTTGATCTTAACCAAATCATTTATTATCATTTTGTGTCAGTTTCTTTATCCATAAAATAAAGATATAGCACTTACCTGATAGAATTATCATAGAGTTAAACAATTTATATAAAACAACAAAATAGCAGAAATCTATGATAATTCATAAAAATGGAGGATAATGGTGTAACAGGAAATCTCAGTGAACCCCGATGTTCATGGTTCCCTGTCCTTCTGCATTTCTTCCTTTCCTCAGTGATGCCCAGAGATCCTAGCGCAGCCCTCCCTCTCAGACAAGCTCCCTACTTCTTTCTATTACGTCACAAGCCTTGAATTCACCTTTTGTCCACCAGGGCCTATTTCTCTGCTTTACAGCATAAGCAAAACCTTCCACTCCATTCTTCTTTCTCATAAATTTCTAGCTTGCCTTGGCTTTAGGAATTATCAGCTCAATTACATCTTTCTCACTAGACCTAAATCGAGCAAACTTTCTAGAATCTGACTTGACTAATGTCCTGCAACAAAAAGTGACATTTTTAAGCATGGCCTGGCCCTTTCTCTAACCCCAACTTCATTCTCTAATATGACCCCAGTGACTCCTCTAGCAGCAGATGTGCTAAATCATGTAAGATTCCTAGGAGGTACTGCATTTTCTTATGGCTTTGTATCTTTTCTGTAGATTTCATCCTCTTGTCTCCTGGATTAAGTCCTTAAAATCATCTCCCTTTCCTCAGAAGAGGGGAACCCCCACTGTGAGTGCCACAGATCTGGAACGTATCTTCTGTTACAGCACTTAGTACACTGAGTTGTCATCATGAATTTCCTTTAGATCCTACCAAATGATGAGAATCTTGGAAGCTTTACCTTTTTGATTTCTGCATGGATAGAATCTGCATAAACGTGGCAACAACAGCTATTCCATCAAAGGCTACACCCATGTGTTAGACATAATCAAGCTACACAACTTGCCTATGGGATGTGTATCTTTTTTATCCATTTCATAGAAGAGGAAACCAAGGCATAGTGAGGTGAACTAATTTGCCCAAAGAACTGGGCCATGAACCAGGCTATTTGAGCTGTCCAAGTCTGCTAAGCACTACACTAGCCAATAAACCCCAAATCTTTTTGAATGGTTGGTGTTCAATAAATGTGTAAAAGATGAATAAACATGTAAGCCACAGTTGAAGAAAACTTACAATAAAATATTTTTCTAGCATTGGCACTGCTAGGCTGTTACCTTCTTTCAGGCAATCGCCTGATCTCTTTATGTAGAAAAAGCTTCTCATTCTGCACCAGAGAACTTGCATGCATTTGAATATTTATTAAGTACCACGTACAACTCTTCTCTTAAGTTACGCCTGAGAGAGTACAGTTAGAAAATTACATTCATTAGGAGACAGGGGAATCACAAGACAGGCCTGCCCAGACAGCTGCTCCCAGCTCACTTACCAAGTTCCTTCACCAATGAGAGGACCTTGGGGAGAATGTTTGGCAACAGAATCAATGATAGTGTTTTGTGATATTTTTTTTCCTTTCCCATTTATACTTTCTTCTCTCTCTATCAGCCAGCACAAAAGTTCATCTGATTTCTCTGACACCTCCCATCACTGTCACTCTACTAGTCGTAAATGAGATGAATCGAAAAGTGTGGGTTCAGAGGGAGGCTGAGCAAAGTGTAAGGAACGTGAAAACAAGTTACAAGCTGGCTCTGCAAACTCCATGGGGAACAAAACCTACCTCTGTACTGGATTGTTAACCTCTATTTCATTTAAGAAAAAAAGACAGAAATTTAGCATTTCGATTTCAAATACTGTTTAGGGGACAGATAGGATAGTAGTTACTGATGAGTCCATGTAAACACACAGCCACTCAAAGATAACTTAAAGCCAAACTTAGCCTTGTCCATCACTGCAGATTGGCAAATTGAAATTCTTTGTGCCTGGCGAGTTATAGACACCCTCCCTGGAAAAGAAGCTGGAGTGCTGCCAGATCGTGCTGGCCAGCTTCCAACAGCAAGCTCTCTTGCTCTGCTGTGTGGGGCTCTGGGAGGATGGGGCCTTACGGTGTGGAATGAATGTGACATCCGCAACAGGGTTCCCCACTTCTTCTGCAGCAGGCATGTAAACAGAGGGTTTTCACAGCAGTTAATAGATACTTTGGTCCTGTTCTGGGAAGCACCCATATAGAAATGCACAAAAAGGGCAGAGGAAGTTTTATAGAGACCTATGTAGCTGTTCTTGCCAAGGAACATTTTCATTTCAAATTAGACTCCTTCCTGTGGGTCTTGGATACCCATCTCTGCCAGGTGTAGGTTCTGACTCTCTAAGCATGCAAAGAACACTTTTACCAAGACAAGCAGGCAACAGGTAGGTTCAGCCTGGAAAGACCCAAGGGCAAATTTAGGCACAATTCTATCCTAAAGAGGCACGATTTTTAACAATGAATGTATGAAAATTATCTGTACACAACTAAGAAATTGCACTATTGGTCATTAGTTAGGGAGAAGATGGTGTTAAAAGGGGAAACATTCTCTCTGGAATTCTGTTTTTAATTTTACTTTTCCCTCAAGAAAATAAAACATGTTTATAGATGAGTACTGGCTGGTGCTGGTAAGTCGTTTCAGTCGTGTCCAACTCTATGCGACCCCACAGATGGCAGCCCACCAGGCTCCCCCATCCCTGGGATTCTCCAGGCAAGAACACTGGAGTGGGTTGCCATTTCCTTCTCCAATGCATGAAAGTGAAAAGTGAAAGTGAAGTCGCTCAGTCGTGTCTGACTCTTAGTGACCCCATGGACTGCAGCCCACCAGGCTCCTCTGTCCATGGGATTTTCCAGGCAAGAGTACTGGAGTGGGGTGCCATCGCCTTCTCCAAAAGATGAGTACAGGCATGTGGTAATGTATTAGCCTGCTCTAGCTGACAAAACACCAGTCTTGGTGGCTTAAACAAGAGACATTTCTTTCTCATAGTTCTAGAGGCTGGGATGTACAAGATCAAGGTACTGATTGATTTGTGTCCTGGTGAAGGCCTTCTTCTGGCTTTAAGACAGCCACCTTCTTGATGTCTGTGTCTTCACACAGCAGAGAGCAAGTGAGCTATCTGCTGTCTCTTCTTTTAAGGATGCTAATCCTACCACAGCCCCAGCCTTATGACTTCAGTTAATGTTAATGGCTTCCTTACTCCAATATGCTCATATTGTAGGTTAGGGCTTCGATGAATGTATCTGGTGTTGGGAGTGCACAATTCAATCTACAAAAGGTACCTTTACAAAAAACTAAGCCACATGTTACCTAATGTAGTCATGCCAGGATGATACTCAGGAAAGAAACAAAAATTAGAAGTTTTCTACAAAGGTATTACAAAGATATTTATACAGAAACTTTATAAAGATGCAATACTCAGTGTCTTACAGATGTAGCATGGTTGATTCTTAGGAAATTATAAATCATATTTCTCCTAAATTTCAATGCCACCTTAAGCAATAATTTTAGCCAAACATACTTATTACTGTTCTACTTATATCCCCTCAAATCACTTTCTCCTTTATTTTTCTGTCCTCTAACTCAGTTGTCTCTTATTTCTAACATTTTGTTCTGTCCTCAGATCACTGTCCGCAGCTAGTGGAACTGTTTTACCAACACAACAGAGAATCAGAAGTGCCTGAGAATTTATTTCCTCAGTCAGCCATTGACCAATATGTGACACATGCATGGATATGAAAGCCCAGGCCCCTTGCTTTGGTCAGGATACCTCTAGGGGTTAATTCAGAACCTAAAGTTTCCCTGTGGGATCAGGCTGAAGCTACTCTCATTATGTTGCCCACTTCCTCATCCCGATTCTTTCAACCTTACCAGTCTCCCCTGTGAGTACCTCTTTAACAAATCCCTTGCACACCAACACGATAAGGGTCATCTGGAGAATGCAACCTCAGAAAGCACTTGATATAACATCTATCACACTATCAAAAGGATACAAAAGGGATAAATAGGAGATGTCAAATGTTAACCATCTTTTATACTGACATCTTTCTAGCTAACTTTTTTTTTAGCAATTCAAACTCAATTCCTCATGCTTTGGTCCACCATCTCACCCAGGCCTTTTTTGCTTTAAACTTTGTTTAGCCTGTGTGAAACACATTGTTTCACCAAGTTTCCTCCTTTTCCCCTAACACTCCTGTTATCCTCAATGAACTACAAAGCACATTTCTCAGGACTGATGGAAAAATAATTGGGAAGGTGGGTAAGTGTCAGGCTGAACTGTTTGACTGACTAGTAACAGAGACTTGAACAACATAGGTTAACTGCAACACCAGCATAAAGAAGGGATAAATCCAAGGAAACAGACCAGAGGCTGGCAGATGGTGGTGGCAAAAAGAGCTAGAGGGAGCACAAGGAAGGAAATGAGCCTCCACACTTCCTGTTCAGTGTATACACTGTGGGCTCAGGGGTGGCTCCACCTCTTCTTTATTAGCAGTCCTAATAAGCACTCAGAGGCCTGACCACCACCTTCCTGACCTCAGGAAGAAAACTCAGAAAACTGATCGCCATCTTCCTGACCGCAGCTTTAAACAGAGAAGAACGTTCTCAAGAGAGAACTGGTTTTTAGTTGAGGAGGAGAGGATACAGCAAAGAGGTCAGTGATTCGGGGTAGGGAAACTCACAGCGTTAGTACTTTAAAAATCCCCACAAATAGGGAACTCCCCAGGGGTCTAGTGGTTAAGAATCACCTGCAATGCAGGGGGGCGCTGGTTCAGTCCCTGGTCAGGAAAACAAGATCCCATATTCTACATGCCGCAGGGCAACTAAGCCTGTGCATGGGAACTACTGAGCCTGTGTGCCATAACAAATTATCCCATGTGCCACAACTAAAACCCAATATAGTCCCTGTGAATATACAAGTTCACCACAATGTGTCTCAACCTGACCAATCCATGGAGGTGTTATTCAGGAAGGTAATCCAATACCTCTGTCCTGTCAAATTCACTGTCAGCTCTCCTGTCATGATCTTTTCCCTCACAGTGGCATTTTTCCTGGGGAGCCATTCTGCCATCTTGCACTCTGTCTCTCCTTGATTTTCCTGGTACCTTCTTAGATGTTCTTCACCCTCTCTGGACAATCATTCTGTCTCTCTGGATTTTTCTTCTTCAGTGTTCCCATAAACGCCGATATCATTAAGGCCTTTCATCATATATATTTTCTTTTGCTGTGCCTACATTACATGTATGATTTCAAAAGTGTTTTATCAAATTACAAGGAATAATATGGGTGCATTTTTTCAAGTCTGAAAATTCCACTATGAGTGCAAACTCTATGGCTTATCTTTATTTCCATTGCCTGAGACCTGAGTGAATAAACAACATACATCAAAAAATAATTCATGTGCTATTCTTTTGAGAAAATGATTTAAAATCTTATTTAAATATCCCATAATTAGGAACATTATATTTGCTTAATCATTGAGAGAACTATGAAAAGATCTTATTTTTGTGTGTTAACTATTATAAAACAGTGTTACCTATTATTTTATAACCTTTGTAAACCAGCCAAATTGCCTTTGCACAAGGAGAATACAGCTTTGTGAAAAAGTTACATTTCTGATTCATACTTAGCCACCTCTGTCTTATGTAACTTACAAGAATAGCTTTTCTTCTCCTTTAACAGAGAAGTCATTTTAGCACAGAAATTTACAGAATCTCTATTTATTTTCTGTTAATCTTTTCTGTGAATCAGGTAGCTGAGGCACATTAAAAGAAGAGCATTCTCAAATCATCTACCTTAGAATGAAATATAAGGGCCAAAACTATCTTTAGGAAATCTGGACTTAAAGTTCCAAAAGCTGAGAAATGTCTGGTATCTCTGAGCACTTAGTCAAAGGAAAAAAAAACAATTCTAAGTTGTTTCATTACTCACCAAGTTAGCACTTCTAGGAATGCAGAGAATACAGTCTGTGCAGTGGCCATGCCACATTCCTAGAAGCAGGTGCTCTATTTTCTGAATTTATCCAGTCATTCATTGTATGCAACACATAACTGGGACTTTTTAAAGTTTGTCTTAGAACATAGTTATTCATAATAGGAATATATTTTATTTCTTTCTGGTCTTCCTTTAATCATTGGATTTAATATTCTATGTCTGATTTTTTTTATTTGCTTTATTTTCTATATGCATAGCACAAATCCAAACTCCAATCCTCCACCAGCTATTTTAATCATCTTTCAGTACTTTCAGCTGTATCTGGGAGTCCATCAGATTCACTGTCCCCAAAGAAGTCTCTCTTGAACCCTCTGCCCACAAGCTTCTTGGATTGGCTGTACCCCCTTGGTTACACTCTCATTGTGAGATGGCCCATCTCTCTTACACTAAGGATTTCTTTTACTTCTTCCTGGTTTGAATCGCTTCTTTCTAGATTTAACACTCTTGTTAGTTTACCAGGGCTTCCCTGGTGGCTCAGACAGTAAAGAATCTGCCTGCAATGTGGGAGACTTGGGTTCAATTTCTGGGTTGGGAAGATCCCCTGGAGAGGGGAATGGCTACCCATTCTGGTGTTCTTGCCTGGAAAATTCCATGGACAGAGGAGCTTGGCAGGCTACAGTCCATGGGGTCATAAAGAGTTGGATACAACTGAGCGACTTTCATTTTCACTTTCTTTTACTTGGTTTATTCTCCTGTTTTGGTGAGCTTATCTTCAGTTTCTTAAGAAATGGTGTATCAATGTTAACTGAAAACTTCCATGCCTAAAATGTATTCAACCTTTAAAATTAATTGATATTTTGGCTAGATATAGAATTCAATGTTGGAAAGCATTTTCCTCCGCAATTTGAAAGCATTTTTCAATTGCCTCCTGGATTTTAGTATTGAAGCTAGGAAGAACAAAGCATTTCTAATCTCTGAAAAGCAAATAATCTGTTCATTTTATCTGGAACTTTACAGAGTCTTCTATTTTTTCCCCAGTGATCTAAAAATTTATGATGACCGGCTGTGGTATGAGTTTGTTTCTATCCATTGTACTGGACCCTCTCAATCTAGAAATAATTTAAATACTAAGATATGTTCTTCAGTGTCTTTATTGATGATTTCTTTTGTACATATCTCATTTTGTCTTTCTTCAATGCTTATTTTTTGAGCTTCTGAGTTGGACCCCAATTTTCTTGTTATCTCACTTACTTTTTCCATGTACTTTCTCTTTTTTACTCCACATCTAGGATATTTCTGCACCTTTAATTTTCAAAACTTCTTTTACAATTTTTATTCATCTCAGATTTTAAATTCAAGGAGTTTTTAAATTTTCTGTCCCTTTTAAAAACAGTACTTGATCCTGTTCCATGGATACAATATCTTCTCTGATCTTCATCAAGATCTTTTCTCTCTCTCAGCATAGATTCTGTTCCCTCTAAGTTCCTTTATTTGTTACTGTTTTTTATCTCTACTTATTTTAGAAGCTTTCCTCAGCTGTCCAGTGGTCTCGAATTCAGTGTTTACATTTAAGAGGGGGCTTAAGAATGGGTAGCCTAAGACATGAATAGGCCTTGCAAATTGAGACCTTTGCTACAGAGAGGATCAGTAGATCATTTCTTTGAGAAAGCCAAATATCAGTATGTTTCTTTAGACTCGTCATATTCCTCTAAGAAGAATATTCCAAGTGTGCCCCTGGAGGGCTGCCAGAAATCTAAAGTCTTAAGAGAAGAAAGGCATTTTTCAAGCAGTAGTAGGCTGGAGCTGATAAGTCCTCAGTCAGAAGGACTGACTGTATATATATCTTCTGAAACTTTACATTGAGGAAAATCGTGTTGATAGCTTGAAACTGAGCATGGTGGTGATATACATACCACAGAAATCAGCAAATGCAACAAATCAAGTAGAGAGCTGATTGTTGAACATATACCAGCACAGTGCAGGTCTTACTATTTAGCTTTTCACCTGTTTCCTCTGTTTTCAGTCCATTCCATCAGTGCAGAGATGCTCTGTTTCACATACTCCAAAGGAAAAACAAAATTCAATCTTTACAGAGATATGGGAGAGGAAGTGGCAGGGTTATGCTGAATGAGACAGGAGATCTTGGGATATAATGCTTATTAAACAGACTTCCAAAGTTCTGAAACCAGTCTTCACCTTCACTTTCATAGATACTTGATGCTTCCAATTCCTGATGTTTCAGAGGACTCTAAGCTATGACTCAGTTTTTTTTTTTGTTTGTTTTTTTTTTTTCTTGACTGGTGCTTCTGTTGGCTTAGGATTTGCTTCTCTTGGTTATGCCAACTCAATTACACTAACCCATGTGCTATTCATTTTCCAAAATTGAGTTGTTATTATTTTCTGTCTCCTTTTTTTGTGTAGTAGTTTGTGCCTTTAAAATCCTTTTATGGTGATTTTATGGAGGACTGGGGAACAGATGAAAATATAGGCACATATGCTGCTATCAATATTTGACTATTTTTTAATTAAACATTTGCAGTTAAAGTATGACAGCTTCCAAAGTGACCTTATTTGGGAAACTGGGTTTTGTAGATGCAGTCAAGGCAAGATTAGGTCATACTGGATTAGGGTGGGCTCTTATCCAATACTAGTATTCATACAAGAGGAGGAAAATTTGAACACAGAGATGCAAGGGAGAAGGTCAAGTGACAATGAAGAAGAATGGAAATCAAGGAATACAAGCCAAGGAATGCCAAGGACTGTCAGCAACTACCAGATGCTAGGAAGAAGAAAGGAAGGATGCTTCCTTGAATCCTTCAGAGGAATCCATGTCTCTGCCAACATCTTGCTTTTGCATTTCTGCTGCTGCTGCTAAGGCACTTCAGTCATGTCTGACTCTGTGCGACCCCACAGATGGCAGCCCACCAGGCTCCCCCGTCCCTGGGATCATCCAGGCAAGAACACTGGAGTGGGTTGCTATTTCCTTCTCCAAGGCATGAAAGCGAAAAGTGAAAGTGAAGTCGCTCAGTCGTGTCCGACTCCTAGCGACCCCATGGACTGCAGCCTACCAGGCTCCTCCGTCCATGGGATTTTCCAGGCAAGAGTACTGGAGTGGGGTGCCATTTGCACTTCTGGCCTCAAAAATTATAAGAATAAATTTCTGTTGTTTACAGCAACTCAGTTTGTGGTACTTTGTTAAGGCAGCTCTAGAAAATTAATACAGCCTCCAACAGTCTGCCCCCAAGGCTTATGCTTTGCTCTTTTTTGGGAGTGAGTTAGGCAAAGAGAGAAAAGGAATACCAGGGGATCCATACTCATAAAACCCCTCCTACATTAAACCCTGATCCAATGGAGTATATGATGTTTAGTTCCCTTCTTCTGCCTATATTGCCCAGTTATCTCAGGCATTCAAGAATCAATATTACAACTACATTCTAGTGCCAAAGGCCTCAGAAATATATATTCATATCTACTTGTGCTGAAACACTGAAAAGCTACAGGTGCCAGAGATATAATAGCAGCATTTTGATCTAAATATTTCACCCTTGAAATTTACAGTTCAATCTTAGTTGGTAGCCAAGACCAATAATTTCAATGATTTCTTGAGCTAAAACAGTATTTGTATTATAATTTTTTCTCAAAATCAAATATATTATAAATATTTACACAGTCCTAGCAATGAGTTTATTTATTTACCTTTGGTAATAGTGATGGGAAGATACAAGCTATATCATTTGTGGTAATTATATTAAAAACATTTACACAGTGATTATATCTTGAACCTAAGTTTTCTGCTAAAGAAATTGAGTAAATATAGATGTGAGATGTTAAAAAAAAAAGAAATAAAAAAAAGTTGTGATGAGACAGAGACCTTTAAAAGAAAAACAACTTCTAACTCCTGCCTATGCATATGATGAAAATGACTCTCTAATTTATATTTATTTATGGAACTTATGTAATTATATGCTTACATATGGCTTCTGTCATGGTTGCTATGGTAATACTCTAATTGTCATCTAAGTTAAGGAAAACATGGAATATTTTCATATATAAATATGGAATTTATATGGAATATAAATAAAGTACAAATAGTCTTTTTATAATATTCATTGTAAAACTAGTCTTTCGCAAAGGAGTTCTTAAGCATTTTCAAAATTTTAAAAAACCTTGAAGGATGAAAAAACTAAATATCAAAAATCACAAGTGTATAATATCCAACATTTTCATCTGTTTCACTGAAGTCAGACTTGCACTACAATATTATCAGGGATGAAATAGGAGCTTTGTTGAAACTAAGAACATACTTTAAGACTAGCTGGAGTGAACCACTGATTGGGCCTTGAAAATGGGTGAAATAATAAGCTGCTAACTATGAACTAAGATATTATTATATGGGCATAGATAAATATTATACCCAAACTTTTTTCATAATCCTTTCAATTCACTATTCATTTTCATATTAAATACTCACTCAGTAATCTATAAAACCAAAAAAAAAGCTGAATAAGTAAATTCCAAGACCTCATTATACAAGCTACTCCTATCCAGATCTTTAACTGTTTCAACATTTTTGCTAACTCCATATGACCCATAAAATAAATACCATTTAACATGATTAAGATATGACTAAGTTCTGAAGTTCTTTTAACAAATCTTCAAAGAAAATAATTTTCAGAAAGTATTATAAGGATAAGAAGTTACAATAAAATTCAAATGAAACTGCAGTGATTTATTAGTCTTCTCTAGCTTCAGAGACTCTTTTAAATTTTGTTTAATGAATCATACTGTAAAGGGTTTTAAAATGTGAAAAATACACTCAAGTGGAGAGGTAAATACTTTTTAGATAATGAGAGTGCTGTGTCCTTACAAAAATCTTCTAGACATGTCTGAGGAGAGAAGAGCACTCAAGTTGCCTATTCTACCTTCATTAAAGGTTGTCTTTTTGGTAGAGTATTTCAAATCATTCACATAGTGGTCACTGGAATGTAATGCAAGTGTTTTAAATAGTAACTAAAGAATTTTATAACTGCCAGTAGCAGCAGCTCTTCAAATAACTAGAAAATTATATTCTTGATCAAAGGGAGTTTATTTCCACCACTGGTGAGTATGCTGTCAACAGGGTTCAGCTATCAGCCAATCCAGGGAATGTCTCAGCTGAAAAGAGAAAGACAGCCACCTTGCCTGAGGTCCAGCCCCTCAGCCTATACCCTGTGCCTGACCCACCTGGAGGTAAAATGCAGATCTACTCTGAAGGATCATCCTAGTCTCAGAGCTTCCCCCACATCTGGTGGAGGCTACAGTTAAGAGAGTATTTCCATCCAACTTGCTGTCACAGTCCATTCTTGGTTTCTCCCTCTCCTTCCATATGTGTCCCTCTAAAAAGCACTCTCTAATAAACTCCCTGCATGCAAACCTCTCTCTGAGTCTGGTTCTCAGGGAACCCAACCTGTAATACTCCCCACTATTAATTCCAAGTGCCAAATTCTGTTCCACTGAGACAGAAACCCTACAGATGACATAAAATGTACTGGGTTATGGATATATAGTGGGTTATGGTTCAATGTCACAGAGAACACAATAGAAATAAGATTTATTTATGAAGCATAAATGTGATGCAACTCTACCAAAAGATAACAGAAGCAAAGGGTGACTCTTTCATTCTACAAAGTGCTCTCCTGTACCTCATTGCACTACTATACTCATTGCTTTCTGGTGGAATTGATCCTAGTTATCCTAGTAACTTTGTATAGTCCTGATTTCCACATCCCTAAGTCATTTTGGTGCCTCTAAACTATTCCACAGTATAATTTTTGGCACAGGAGTTGTCCTCCCTACATTTTTTTTCCTTTTAATTATCCCCAAGAGATGAGCAAAAGAGCATAGCAATTATACATATCAATTTGGATCACTGTAAGTGAAAAGTCTCATGCCTATTTGCGAATATTTAAATATTTATTTTGGATAAATGTTTTAAATATTTACTAAATCTTGCATTCATAAATATAATAATTGTATGATAGTTGTTTCTCTTCCACAAAAAAATACTGCCATTTTTAACTGGAAAGTAAATGAGTATTATTCAAAATGGATTTCTCAGTCTTTCAAAGAGATTGAAATACCTCTTATTTCCTAATTCTCAAAACAGTACTAACAAGAAAAAAAAGCACTAAATAAAAATGACCATGATATCACAATGGAAGAAATAAGAATTGTAAAAAATATTTACAATGTAAAAATTTTTAATGTATTATTTATTGGTTGAGAGGAAGTATTACAACAAACACTGAGATTTTTCTTGATGAACTTTTCTAGTCCTGGTTATCTTCACTGTGTTAGGCACATCATCTAACTTTCAAGCTTCAACTTATCTGTAACATCAACAATCTACATTTTCCTAACTTTAGAGTTTTTATAAGAATTCAAATAATATGTTGAAAAAGAATCTTGTATAAATATAAGCACTAATAATAATTCCACTGAAAAGGAGAATGATGGGTCACACAGTAATTTTGTTATACAAAACTGAACCACCCAGCTGCCTAAGTGAAATTTACAAATGTATCTAGAAGTTATTTGACATGTAGATCATATCTCAATGCACTGGGGGTGGGAGGGTGTGCTCACTGATACTCAGGTGATGCCTGAGGGGTGTGCTCCCTGAGGTTCACTGATGCCTTCTTCTAAGTCTTCTGTGTTTTAGTTTCATTGCCTCAACAATTTTGCTTACATGACATTAATTCGAGAAATCACACATTTTCTCTTGGTCAGCATATTTTGCCATTTCACTGATGCAGTGCACTCAGTGATGCATTAATTACTCTATTCTCATTTCTTTCCTGAGTTCTAAAGTTGATACTATACCTTAAGATGGAACACTATATAGCCATTAAAAAGTAGGAGGAAGTCTTATTTGTCATATGTAAAACCATTTCCAAGACATATATGTATGTCTTAAATATATGTATTTAATTCAACATTCTAATCAGCATAAAATGAATCCAAGGTGTCTGCAGAAATATGTTTCAAATTAAATACATACTAAATTAGGTATATTATTATAAATTATATATTTCACATTTATACTGTACTTTGATTCACACATATGTCTATAAATACATATATACATTTTTCCCTGAAATTACCAAGGATTTTCTTAAAGAAAGGAAACTTGGTATGTATTGTTATATGAAGAGTTTTATTTTGACATACAGTACATCAATAAAAAAATAAGAATCAGCTTCTCCTAATATGTGCCTAATATTAAAACTTATTATTAAGAATCTAATGCTATCATTTTGTTTATTCCAGTACAGATATTTATTTCTGCTTTGTAGGAAAATTAAAGAAGAAGCAAACAAATTGAGAACACCTGCATATCCTACTGTGTTTTAAACAAGTCATTGTATGTATATGCTTATTGACTAGAACATTCTTAATATCAATGTCTTCAAAAATCTGTAGTTTTGTTCATGTTTATATGAGATTTATTTACTTCTATTTTCTAATTTATAACAGATACTAAGTATGAAAATGCATACATTTAAAGATATCAAAATATTTTACTTATCAAATGTTTTTCTTCTTTTTCATTGTAAAAATGGTGGGGAAAGAAATGTTTATTTTCTCTTGGATTAACTTGAACCACCTTAAGACATAAGGTTGGCACCTACAAAAATAACTTCAAGACAAATATTTGCATTCCACTGTTCCATATGGGCATCCTCAGGAGATGTGACATTTGGCTTTTGGCTCTCAAACCAATACGTGATAAACGTGACTTTTAAAAATTAGCCTGTGTTTGCTGATTGCTATTTCTTCTGGGTAAGTGCATGGACAAATTAAGGAAATCTCGAAGGAGATATTTCAATGCAAAAATTTAAGAAAACATATTAGGGGTCTTTTTAGAGTGTCAAATTTCTTCATTTTATCACATCTTATTTTTCTTGTTATAGTCTTTGACTTTTTAAACTTCATTTTGAGGACATAAAATGAAGCTAGAAAGCTATTCTTACACTCTAGAGAACAGGACATTTAATGAACATTGACAGATATAAGAATTTATTAAACTTGTGTTCAACTTCCTTTCCTCTCCAGAACTGAATATTCTCAAAGTGATTTAATGTCTCTCTCCCCAACTAGAGCATGAACTTTCTACTCATTCTACTTTTAGAGAGAAGCACTAGTAGAGTGACTGGCACAAAACATGAATTCAAAAATTTCTGAAAGGATGAATGAATCAGTGCATGAATGGACTGCATAATAACATACAGTAAGGTGTAACTTTCTCTTTATGAGGAAAGAGACGTTTGCTTTGATGGAAACACTCTAACCAGGAATCCCGAAACCTGGGATCAATTTCTTAAGTTGTTTTGACTATCTTACTCTCAATACTTCTGCTTACTAAGAAAATAACTAACCTGAAAGGGGACAGTCCTTTCCATTTTTAGATTAAATCTAGGTGAAATTATGATCTGTTTGAAAAAAATAAAAAACATGAAGCTACAGTCTTGCTTTGTCTATTTATGTTCATTCATTGATGAACGACCATGGGAAATGTAAGGAACTCTCACTAGAACATCTGTCTTATAACTTTAATGAAGATCAATACTAAATCTCGAATGTAAATGGATTCATTTTACATGGTCTTCTCATTTGCCCACTACAGATCTCTAAGATTCTCTATCCCTGAAACAGAAATAGCTTCACTATACCAATAGAATCCCATTAGCTATGCTACCACCAATTCCTTTCATACATTTCCCTCCACTTCCTGCCTGTGCACATGTCTAACTGCCCCTCGACCTGAATTTCCTTCAGGCATCACGTACAGTCTTAGGATTTACAACCTAAAAGGGAACCTCCCCTTTCTCACTGAAATTTATGTTTGAGGCAAGTGGAAAGAAAACAAGCAAGGTCCTGAGGCAGAAGAACAGGAACAATTAAATGTCACATAGCTCTTTCACTTGAGACAAGACAGGGAGATGAGTGGTTTCTGTTCCTAACCGTGCCTCAGCCAGGGTTATTCCACCTGACATGGAGGTTACCTCCAGCTGAAATCTCCTTCCCTTTTGTTACTCCCCTTAGCTGAGAATGTTCGTAATTAAAGAGGAGGAGGAGGAAAAGTAGTGACTTACTCTACTCTGTCAGACTGCGGAGGCACTGAGGCTGGGTAAGTTCCTTCCCTGCTGCCACTGTCCCGGAGAGGAGCTCACTCTCGTCACTAATTTCCATGACTCATTTCTGAAAGGACTTCTTGCCTCTGGAGTTCTCTTCACTCCAAGAGATATTAACAACTCAGTATTGTTCTATGTAATATATCCCAAGTGGAGACAATACAGCTCCCACTTCTAACCTATGCCAGGCAATTCAGGGAAGCTTTCAAAGTTTTCAGAACACACCCACAAGTAAACAGATTTCATTTTGTATCCATTAGACACATTCATGTCAAACACATATCCTAAAACAAGGTTTCACAAAACAATACTTACTATATGCAATACACACTGATTAGTTTAATCTAATATTAAAACAAAACAATGGCTGGACCAATTAAATCACAATTTCTTGGGGGTAAGACCCAGGCATCAAGTTGTTTTTGTTTGTTTGTTTTTGGCATTTCCCAGGTGGTATCATGTGGGAAATCAAACTTTGGGAACCACCATTCTAAAGTGCTTTTAGGCGATCCGCTTTAATTTTTGAGAAATATGGTCTTACCATTTATAAATAATAGTTCTGTTTTCATTTACAATCATTGCATTTCTTAATTTTGTTTCTTGTCCTACGGTTTTACCCAGAATTTTAAAACAATGTTGAATAATAATAAAAACAAGCATCTATTAAAACTGGCCTTTACTGGTTGTGGAGCCCCACAGCGAGGAACTCTATATCTGCAGCCGTGCGCCCCAAAAGCCCTCTGTAGTCTGTGCAGATCTCCGGAGGCGAGAAAAGAGCCACTGCAAACCTGGCTCACTGCAAACCTCACGGAGGTGAAACAAGAAGCCGCAAACTGAGCCCCAGATGCTGCCGCGCAGTGATCGACTGGAACTGGATCTGCTTCTGCGCAACAAGCAACCACTCGGGGTAGCGGGGAGAGGGGGCCGTGGTCGTGCATGTGCAAGTAAAGGGCAGTGGTCTCTCGGCCCAGATTTACACCACCTGCCGCTGCATCTCCAAAGCCTTGGTGGCCTAGCACCAAAAATTGATGGATGAATCTTCCAACAAGGAAAGCAAAGCCATCCTCATCCAGTGTGACCAGACCGTGCTGGTGGCTGATCCCTGGTGCTGCTAATCCGAAAACTTGCGAGACTCCGGAACTGCTATTCGCTACCAGAAATGCTACCCCAATAGCCCTTCCTGAGGATCAGGGTTCACCTTATTAAAAAGAAAAAATGGTTGTGTGATGTGCGGTTTAAATCCTGTATCATAAGACCTATAAAATTGATCGTGTACACTATTAAGTGAAAGTCTCTCAGTCATGTCCGACTCTTTGGGACCCCGTGGACTATGCAGTCCTTGGAATTCTCCAGGCCAGAATACTGCAGTGGGTAGCTGTTCCCTTCTCCAGGAGAATCTTCCCAACCCAGGGATCGAACCCTGGTCTGCCATATTGCAGGCAGATTCTTTACCAGCTGAGCCACAAGGGAAGCCCTTGTGAGTCCTCTGTTAAACATAATTTATAACCAACTGATATAGAGCAGGAGTTGGCAAACTCTGGCCCATGGACCAAATCAGGTTCGCCACCTGTTTCAGTAAATAAAGTGATATTGGTGTACAACCCTTCCTACTTTTGAATGGATAGTCTATTGCTGCTTTCTGAGCCAGTCTGGCACAGGCTTTGTGACCCACAAAGTTTTAGCTATTTTTCACCTGACTTACAAAAAGTTTGGCCTACCCACCTTGTATAAAGTAAGTATTTTACCCTAGGAGGGGTGGATTTGGGGTAAGAAGCAAATAGGTTAGAAAAGGTGGGGGGGGGGGCAATAATGAACCATTTCCATGTAGAAATGACACTTTTTCTAGTCTCCAGCAGGGTTCTGAAAGTTTGAAAATAGAGTGCATCAGGCAGGGATGAAATTAGGTCTTATTCCTTGTGTATTTCTAGGCTCCAGTAGTTGATGTTCCCTGTGAATCCTCTAAATGTACACTTAACCTTTGCTTCTCTTTCACTGTGAAACTGCTGGAATTTATAACCTCCTTCCTATTTTTAGATTAAAGACTCCTGCCTGAGTCTCATCAGAGGATTTCATAACTCTGGACTGTATTCCATGGGCATTCTGGCTCCATCTAAAAAGGTGACTTTCCTCTGCTCTCTAAGGAGAGGTGGTGCTGGGAATCAACTATGCCTCCTGCCTGAAGCTGCTGGGTTTTGACAGTACACAAAATAAACAGTAAGCCCATTAAATTAAAGGTGGTCAAGAGACCAGTTTAAAAAAAAAAGAAAAAAGCTACTTTTATTTTTCAGCAGGTAATGCTTAATTCATTCATCAAACTGACATGGTAAACATTTACACTATTCATCTATATCAAATATGTTTTGCTTTAAGTAAATACAGCAACCACAGAGTTCTTAATGGCAACTTGGGTTCTAAATGCTTGCTTCAAAGATAGCACTGAAAAACTTGTTGACCTTGAGAATGATTACTAATGCTTTACTATTCTGATGTTATTGTTTAAAGCCTTTTCTTTATTATCCTTTCATATACTAAAAGGTATAGTAAGAAAAATATGCTTGCAGCAAAAGGTCTCAATTAGTTATTTTAATGTTTTATTTTATTCACCAGGTGGGTTTTGTTAACCAAGGTTAGAAAACATAGATCTTCACAACATGTAGTTTAGTAGATAAATGTATATAAGCTTACAAATAAAGGTCCTATAAGGCTTATGAAACTTTATGAAAAGACTTCTAAAAAAAAAAATTCTAAACCTAAATTATGGTTAAATCTGCATTATAAAGTAAATAAAGGTGGTTTCCAAAAGGTGGTTATGTGTCAAAGTGAGATGTGAAGAATGCAGAAAGATTAATAAAACCAAGCAGGATCTCATTAATCAAACATCCCCAAGTGGAAGAAATGATTTGACTTGAATTTGCCTCTATGTACACCAGTGATGGAATCTGCTTTTTTTGTGAAGCAGCCAAAATGTCAACTTGATAAATGGTGTAATTCTTTCAAAAGTACCTACTCCATTTTTTTAATATCTTGATGAATGTACATAGTAAAACCCAGATTAATTTTTTAAAAATCTAAATGAAGCTTTGATCACTTTGACTAAGAAGATTTGATTCTTTTAAATGAATTGACCAAATAAAATCTTTAAACTGAACCTCTGTTCAAAGGATTGAACATACAGGAAAGTAACCACAACACTGAATAATTTTAGTTTGCCAAGATAACATCTTAGGTTAGAATTAAAACTACTATCTGGTACTAATATCATATTTATGGCTTTGAATAACAATTTATAAAAATAATGTAATAATGCAGGAGAACTGGGTTAGATCCCTGGGTTGGGAAGATCCCCTGGAGAACAGAAAGGCTACCCACTCCAGTATTCTGACCTGGAGAATTCCATGGACAGTCCATGGAGTTGCAAAGAGTCGGATTCAACTGAGCAATCTTCACTTTCACCTATATATTTCAGTCCTATATGAAAGTGCTTTAAGAATGATTAATCTTTCATTTATATGTCACTTTTTCTCTTGAATCATTTGAAAAATATGGTAAATATTTATATCCAAGACAACTTAAAGGAAAACAAAACAAGTAAAGCAAGTAATTAAAACATCTTGCTTATAAAACAATTACTTAATAAGTGGATGTATTAAGACAGTTTAAAAAACTGCCACAAATGTAATTTGGGAATATTATTGCCAAATGAATGTGCGTGTATGCATGCTACATCCCTTCAGTCGTGTCTGACTCTTTGCGATCCTGTGGACTGTAGCCCACCATGCTCTTCTGTCCATGCGATTCTCCAGGCAAGAAAATCGGAGTGGGTTCTTCCCAACCCTGGGATTGAACCTGCCTCTTCTCCTTCCTTGGCAGGTGGCTTCTTCACCTCTAGTGCCACCTGGGAAGCCACCTAAGAGCCAAATGAATATAAATATCCAAAAACCAAACAAGAGAAAAACAGTATTCCTATATAGTTAATAACATCTCCAGTAACAGTAAATACTTTAATGGCTAATTTTATCATAGGTTTCCAGTGAAAATATCCAGTATTTAGTTTCTATTTTATTCAGAAGTATACATTGCTTTAGACTGAATTTTGCCCCTTCCTTGAATAAAATCATATTTTGAAACTCTTACCCCTGATATGACTGTATTTGGAGATAGAGCCTTTAGGAGGTAATTAAGTTAAGAAGAGCTGATAAGAGTGGGCTTTAACCCAGTAGAATTGGTAGCCTGATAAAAAAAGAAAAAGAATATAAACATCAAGAACCTACTGTATAGCACAGGGAACTAATTCAGTATCTTGTAATATCCTATCATGGAAAAGAATCTGAAAAATAATAGATATGTATATGTATGCGTGTGTGCGTGCTCAGCTTCAGTTGTGTCTAACTCTTTGCCACTCTGTGGACTGTAGCATGTCACGCTTCTCTGTCCATGGGATTCACCAGACATGAATACTGGAGTGGGTTGCCATGCCCTCCTCCAGGGGATATTCCTGACTCAGGGATCAAACCTGTGTCTCTTGCATTGCAAATGGATTTTTAACCCACTGAGCCATATTTGTATATACATATTAACTGAATTATTTTGCTGTACACCTGAAACATGTAAGTAAACTATACTTCAATTTTTTAAGTAGCATAAAAAAAAGAAGAGGAAGAGAGAATGAGAGATCTCCCTCTTATCTCTCCCCATGTAAGGGGACACAAAGAGAAGGAAACAACTAAAAGCCTGAGAGTGCTAAATCAGAAACTAAATCTTAATTGCATCCAGAACCGTGAGAAATGAATAAATTTCTGTTGCTCAATCTTTCCTGTGTTTCTTGTTATAGCAGTCTGAACTAAGACATACATGTTCATAGTTTAAATAACCAAACATTTCTTCAGGATGTGTCATGAAAAATAGCCATGCCTCCACATTGTAGCCCTCCCCTACACCAATTCCCAATTCCCAGAGCAGTGGTCTTATCTAAGGAAAACCAAGCCCCCAATCCCATCTCCACTGGCTATTTGAAAATGTCTAGAGACATTTTTGGTTACACAAATGAGGGGAGAGAGGGTTGCTATTGACATCTAGTGGGTTGAGATCAGTGATGCTTTTAAACACTCCACAATGCAGAGGATAGCACTGCAGAAAAAAGAATGATCAGTCCCCAGTGTTAACCATGCCCTGGATGAGGAACTCTGCCTTACCGAGAATCACTTTTATGCCATAACTTTTAAGTTTATGCTATAACTTTTATAAGGTTTATTTTCAAATCTGCAAATAATATGGTCATTTTCCTGCTTCTTAATTTTTCTTTAAACAGTTTTCAGTTAGTCAGTTCAGTCACTCAGTCATGTTCGACTCTCTGCAACTCCATGGACTGCAGACGCCAGGCCTCCCTGTCCATCACCAACTCCCGGAGTTCACCCAAACTCATGTCCATTGAGTTGGTGATGCCATCCAGCCACATCATCCTCTACCGTCCCCTTCTCCTCCTGCCTTCAATCTTTCCCAGCATCAGGGTCTTTCCCAATGAGTCAGCTCTTCGCATCAGGTGGCTAAAGTATTGCAGTTTCAGCTTCAGCATCAGTCCTTCCAGTGAATATTCAGGACTGATTTCCTTTAGGACCAAATGGCTGGATCTCCTTGTAGTCCAATGGACTCTCAAGAGTGTTCTCCAGTACCACAGTTCAAAAGCATCAATTCTTTGGTGCTCAGCTTTCTTCAGGTTCAACTCTCACATCCATACATGACTACTAAAAAAAACATAGCTTTGACTAGATGGACCTTTGTTGGCAAAGTAATTTTTCTGCTTTTTAATATGCTTTTTAATATGCTGTCTAGGTTTATCATAGCTTTTCTTTCAAGGAGCAAGTATCTTTTAATTTCATGGCTTCAGTCACCATCTGCAGTGATTTGGGAACCCAAGAAAACAAAGCCTGTCACTGTTTCCATTGTTTCCCCATCTATTTGCTGTGAAGTGATGGGACCAGATACCTTGATCTTAGTTTTTTTGAATGTTGAGTTTTAAGGCAACTTTTTCACTCTCCTCTTTTACTTTCATCAACAGGCTCTTAAGTTCCTCTTCACTTTCTGCCATAAGGGTGGTGTCATCTGGGTATCTGAGGTTATTGATATTTCTCCCTGCAGTCTTGATTCCAGCTTGTGCTTCATCTAGCCCAGCATTTCGCAGGATGTACTCTGCATATAAGTTAAATAAGCCAGGTGACAATATATGACCATGATGTACTCCTTTCCCAATTTGGAACCAGTCTGTTGTTCCATATCCGGTTCTAACTGTCGCTTCTTGACCTGCATACAGATTTCTCAGGAGGCAGGTAAGGCGGTCTGGTATTCCCATCCCTTTAAGAATTTTCCGTAGTTTGCTGTGATCCACACAAAGGTTTTGGCGTAATCAGTAAAGCAGAAATAGATGTTTTTCTGGAATTCTCTTGCTTTTTCTGTTATCCAATGGATGTTGGCAATTTTATCTCTGATTCCTCTGCCTTTTCTAAATCAGGCTGGAACTTCTAGAAGTTCACAGTTTTAGTGATATATAATTTATATACCATACAATTCACCCATTTAAAGTGTATAGTTAAAACAGGTTTTATAAATACAGATAAATACAGCCATCACCATAGTAAAGTTTGGAACATTTTCATTAACTCAAAAAGAAATCCATACCCTATAGCTATCACCCCTCTACCTCTCTATATTCTCCCTACCCCTAATCCCACCTCACCAGCCTAAGCAACCACTAATCTACTTTCTTTCTCTGTAAATTTCCCTATTCTGGATGTCCTTATAAATGGAGTCATACAGTATGTGGACTTTTGTGACTGGCTTTCTTCACTAAGGTGTTTTCAAGCTTTATCCACGTGGTAGGTAGCATGTGTCAGTACTTTGTTCCATTGTACTGAGATAACACATTTAGTTAATCTGTTCTTCTTTTGATGGACATTTGGGGATGTTTCCACCTTTTAGCTCCTGAATAATGCTACTATTAACATTTGTGTACAAGTTTCTGTGTGGACACATGTTTTCATTTCTGTGTGGATATATGCTGTCATTTCTTTAGGGTATATATAAATACTAGTAGAAATGCTGGGTCATATGGTAACTCTCTGTTGAATCATTTGTGGTATTGGCAGCTGTTTTCCAACACAGCTGTACCATTTTGTATTCCCACTAGTACTGTATGAGAGTTTTGATTTCTCCACATCCTTGCCAGCACTTGTTTTCTGACTTTTTGATTCTTGCCATCCTAGTGAGTATGAAGTATTATCTCATTGTGGTTTTAATTTGCATTTCCCTGATGACTAATGGTGTCAAGTCCAGCATCTTTTCATGTGCTTAATGGACACATGTGTATCTTCTAGGAGAAATGTCTATTATCATCTGTCTCTCATCCTGCTTTAGCCACCCTACATCATGCACAGGCACACATCATGTTCTCTCTCTTACAATATATTGAAATTTTACTCTTGTTAAATCAGTATTTGGTTATTACATTATTATATTATTATAACCATATATTTTTGACAGCTGAACCATAGAGTATATTATGATTTCATAATTTCCCACCTCTGGAATAATTATCTTCCTGTTGTTTCTTCTATGGATTTCTCACTGCTGTATCTCAGAACTTTTTCACAGATATTATCACTCTCTCAATACATTAAAATCAACTCTACCCTCCTGAATAAAACTCACTGTCTGACCTGGTCTAAATAAGCTACACAAATATTATTTGGGGAGTCTCTCTTCAGAATCACCTAGGAATTCCATGCCATCTTTCTTTTATTGAAGGTTAATTCCTTCTCTTTTATACTGAAGACTGGTTTCCTGGATCCCAAGACTTTTACTTTCTCGGTTTACTTTTTTATTTGGGTAGTAGAACACATCTGTAGTATCTTCCTGAGAAAGTATCTCCATTTATCTGTTTTCCCTTCACCAAGATTTCCCTAATCATACGCCCAACTCATCAACTGATGCAACTATCACTTGTTCAACATGAAAGTTCTTTTTTTCTCTAAGTTTAAAAAATAGTATTCCTTTGTTGCCTCATGACTGCCATAAGTCCTCTTATCTCTGAGGATATCAATGGATTTCTTTTTAGTCTGCCTAGTTGTATTGCTTCTGCATAATATCTGTTTTCCTTGCATAACCTCTTTTTTTTTTTTAATAACTATTTGGCTTCTTTATCAAAGTCTTTCCTCAACTACCTGCTGAAACTCAAGGCTGTCTGCTCACATATAAGACTGGGACATTAAAAAGTTGATTAGAAGTTCTAATTTGGTAGGTGATATTTTTTTCATCTACAGGCCCACAGGGTGGTTTTGTTTGGCAACTTTCTAAAGAAATATAGGATCATCACAAAAGATTCTTTAAATCTTTTTATGTTAGGTATAGTTTAGTGCCAGGCTCTGAGAGCCCAGAGGGAAAGAGAGCTAGAATTTTAACATGCTCTAGTAAAATTTCTCTTTATCACTACATTTTTTAGAAGATTTATTCTCCCTCTCAACTGTGCTTGGTATCCCCCAGTCAGAAAGTCTCTGCTTTATCCTTTACAGGTAATAAACCTTAACTCTTCTGATGATATACAAAGTGGTAGACATCTGGTTGTAGAGAAGGGAGGAGAGTCTGATGTTCTAATTACTTTTTTTGTTTTATTGAAGCAGAGTTGATTTACAATGTTATGTTAGTTTCTGGTGTGCAGCAAAGTGACTCAGTTATACATACATTTTCAGATTCTTTTTCATTATAGGTATTACAATGTATACATTTTCCTGTACTGTAAGCAGGACCTTGCTGTTTATCTATTTAATTATTTCTTAAACAGAATTCCAAGCGATCTACCTATATTACCTCCAGACCTCACACTTAGCCCAATTTCAGAGAATCTTTTGCTGCCAGTTCCCAAACCTTTGGGGTCTTCCTTGTAGATTAAATTTAGCCTCAGTCTTCTTTATTCCTATTAGGATCCAATTTTCTTGCTTTGCTAAATTAAGAATTACCTCTGTGGTTTTCAGCCTCCCAAATGTTACTGTAGCCAGGTCTGCTCTCATCCTCTTAAAATCATTGCTCCCATGTTCCCCACGCCATTCTCTTTTCCTATTGCCATGGCTACCAAATTTTCCATTGGTTTTATCCACACTTAATGAGTTGTTGGAGAGAAGTTGAAAGCAAATGTACATATTTAATCTGTCATTTAACAACAACAACAAAAATGCTTTCCATATTTAAAGTTAATTTTAGTCTTGAAAGTGGTTGGAGAACAAATTAAATTATTCTATTGACACTTTTTGGCATAAAGGGATGCATAAAGAGACATGGATGTCATTTTAGATATGAAATTATCCACTTAGTAGAATTTGTATCTAAACATGAATCTAGTAGATTAATGTTGAGTACTATATGGTGGGGCTGTCAACTACTACTGCTGGTCTTGGAATTGGAAATAACCAAATACAGACTATAAAGACATATTTCTAAGAACATATATTGCCATAATATATCTAATAATAGTTCTACCTTAGACTCTGCCTTACTTTATGTCCCTAGAAGACATATATCCATTCTAAATATATCATCCTAAAATATGTAATACTTTAATAAGTAGATGTCAACATTAATATCCTACCAGCTATTCTAGCTCCACAATTATGGGATGTATGACATAAAGTAATATTTCTCAAGTGTTTATCCATAGACTATTTACAGTAAAAATGCAAAAATTTTAAATAAAGATGTCAATTCCTTAACCTCAGCCAAGAACTATTGTGTATGAGTTTTTAATGTATGCTCAAAGATAAATGTGAAACACAATAAACTTTTAGAATCACACTGAAATGAAAAGAATGTGTTTATGTGGTTATGGAATTTATTTTATATCTAGATTTTAGTGAAATTTTTATATACCACAAATGGCATAAAACAGGGGGTTTAAACTGTTTTCTATAAGAAAAGATTTGGCAAATGTGTATGCAAATGATTCAGAGGTCATGTTCATGTTATGTCTGGAAAAGACAGCTCAAGGAAGGAGATGAGATGTGTAGACCCTTAGTGAAGGGATGACTGAGTATTTGCAGATGCTCAGATCATTAGGAAAGGGTTCTAACAATGACTCCAAACAATTTATTTGAAGGTTGCTGGCATTTTCTGCACCTCATTAGGTTAGTGAGAAAGAATACTAGGGTCAAAAACCATGGATTTGTATATGTCACACTGACTTTCTTGAGAGGAGGACTTGGCAGGACTTTTCAAAAAAAATCTTTAAAGTTATATAAAGGTTGTAATGAAAGTTTCTATACACCATGAAGGCAGGAATCATTTCTATCAAATTCCTTATTTTACCTTCTGTATCCAGCAAAGTGCCCATCACACACAGTAGGGGTCAGTAAACATTGGTTGAATTTATGAACAGATACTGGAGAAGGCAATGGCACCCCACTCCAGTATTCTTGCCTGGAGAATCCCATGGACGGAGGGGCCTGGTGGGCTGCAGTCCATGGGGTCGCTAGGAGTCGGACACGACTGCGAGACTTCACTTTATTTTTTCACTTTCATGATTGGAGAAGGAAATGGCAACCCACTCCAGTGTTCTTGCCTGGAGAATCCCAGGGACGGGGGAGCCTGGTGGGCTGCCGTCTATGGGGTCGCACAGAGTTGGACACGACTGAAGCGACTTAGCAGCAGCAGCAGCATGAACAGATACCGACACTTGACCATGAGAGTCTGTAATGCTAATAAAAATGTAAATGCTGCATAGGGTAAATGCTACTGGATTCAACCAGAGTCAGTACTGAGTCTGATTCTTTTCATCAGTCCCTCTCCTCTGCTGAAGAAAGGCAGAAGCAGAGGTTACTGTTAGCTTATCTAAAAGGCCACTTTCAAAGACCAGTGAAACAGCAACAGCATAGTAATGGGGAGACTACTGAAAAGAATGATTTTGGCTTAACTTTGATCTCATCTAAGCAGATAGGGGATTTGGACAACTAATGCAGTACTGCCAGCAAATTCAGGATAATTCAGAGTAGCCATGAAGCCTAGCCTTCAGAGAAACTGAAAGACTAACTCTGGTGTAAGCCCACACAATGAGATCTCTAGTGAGGGCGGCAAAAATACACACAATGATAGGTGGCTTTCTGTAAGTCAGAAGGACTATATAACCTCCCATGTCGTCAAGGAGTGTTCTTAGAAGGTAATGCATGGAAAAACATCCTCTAAAAGAGGTCCCAGAAGGACTAGGTTAAAGAAAACAGAGTCTGAGGAGAGGGGGATGGAAGAGCCTGGCATAATCTCACTGCTATAGTCAGTGGCATCTGCAGGACTTAGCTTTTGACAAGGACTGCTGTGCAGTCAATCAGGGACAGCCGAGAGCAGGGTCTAACTCTTAATGACTAGAATTTAAATCAAAAGAGAATGCTGAAGATTAAGTCTGAAAGCTTATGTTTAAAATATTTTAACACAGAAAACAATTTCCTTTTGCTTGCATATATGTTTATAAATTAGTTATATGGTTTTATTATGCATATAAGATTTTATAATACATTCAAACACATGTGTATTCGATAGACTATGTGTATATATATGTATACATATGTATATATATTAAATGCCTATGTTCTATTTTGTATATAATAAGACGAGTCATGTGCATTATATATGTAATAGAATAGTTGATAGAACTTTGTACTGTTTGAATAGTTGGATGAGCAAAATAAAATCCATGGGGGAAAATATGACATTTTTGAAAGCCTAACCTGAAATATTACATAATAATTCACCCTAGAAGACAGACATGGCATCACCGATGCAATGGACATGAACTTGGGCAAACTTTGGGAGATGGTGAGGGAGAGAGGCCTGGCGTGCTGCCGTCCACAGGGTCGCAAAGAGTAGGACACAACTGGGCGACTGAACAACAGAAACAGCAGACAGACAGAAACACAGACCTTTAGTCCCTGACTCAAATTTTATCCTTATCATGATAATTACTTGATCTCACAATCATCTGAAATATCTGGCCCTCTCACTAGACTGTCAACTCTAGAAAGGCAGGGTTTAGGTGGAAATTTATCTGTTTCTAAGCCACTATAACTGGTATAGAATAGATGCTCAAAAACTATCTACCAAGTTTTTAAGTTATAAATTCATATTAATAACTGGATACATAATGGAGAATATTAAACAACAATCTTTTGTGGCTTAAAAGTCCACAAAAGAAAGAGATATATACAGATAATATAAAAATTTAACTAGTCCTGAGACTTTCAGAAGGTTACTTGCTATATTAATATAGGCCTCAGTTTTTCCCAACTATACGACTTGCAGGATTGATATGAGACAATGTGTAAGTTCCTTGTAAAAAGTTTATGATCAGTAAATGATAGTTGTTATTATTGATAGTTTTGCATTGACAAATACATAGGTGGACTAATTTTGGAGATGAGAGAAATATAAAGTGATGTAGACAAGTCAGACAAAAACAAACAAAAAGCCCCTCACAAACCTCAATCTTAAATATGCCTATTAATTTACATGGATCCTCTGAACCACTAAGTGTGTTATTCCAAAAGCAGTGATAGCATAAAACTAAATAGGTTTCTCTTCTTTTCTTAGGCAAGATAAAAAGTCAAATCTGTTAGGGGTTGCAAGCACTAAAATATCTCTCTGTGATTCCAGGGAGCCTGCATATGTGTCTAGACTCATACAAACTCAAGTCTGTGTTTTTGGTTACTCAATATGGTAATGTTCCAACTCATATCCTCCTAACAAGCTCCTTTGTAATGGGAAGTCTGTGATTTAATGGCTCTAGAAATTTTAGGTGATATATGTGTGTAAAAATGCTTGTGGGGAATCAACAAGCTAAGACAGTTCTATTGTAACTAAAACAGTAAAATGAATCCCTTCTGGCACAAGAAAATGACATCAATGGATAGAGGTGGGGAAATTGGTTAAATATGGCTCTTTTTCTAAGCAGATGAATCATGTATTTCCCTGGACTTGTCCTGCATGCCTGTAAAATGATGCACTAAACAATCTTGACTTCAGAATTACAAATATGCTGCCCTTTTGCTAAGCTAGAGGGAAAATAGGAAACACAAGCTAAATCCTCAGTCAGGGTGATTATACTACTCTAGTTTCAAACTTCTTGGTCAGTGTACTTTCACCTCTATATTTTCATTAGGTCTGCTGCTGCTGCTGCTAAGTCGCATCAGTCGTGTCCAACTCTGTGTGACCCCATAGATGGCAGCCCACCAGGCCCCACCGTCCCTGGGATTCTCCAGGCAAGAACACTGGAGTGGGTTGCCATTTCCTCCTCCAATGCATGAAAGTGAAAAGTGAAAGTGAAGTCGCCCAGTCGTGTCCGACTCTTAGGGACCCCATGGACTTCAACCTACCAGGCTCCTCCATACATGGGATTTTCCAGGCAAGAGTACTGGAGTGGGGTGCCATTGCCTTCTCCATTCATTAGGTCAAAATTCTTCAATCATTACATTTTTCTGTTTAATCTTTCCTCCTAAAAAAATCACCTTTAAATTGTGGTATTCTCTTTCCTCTTTCAGAGGGAAGGTTCCTTTTAAAATAAAGACTTTACTAAAAACAATTCTATAAAGTACTGATAAAATATTTCTAAGACTTCATAAGATATCTTGGAAATAGGACCTTACATAACTGCCTAGTAGAAGATATCAACACTGTATGGGCATTTAATGGCAGGCTGGTTAAAACATGTAAGTGGACAATTCTTTATATTGTTTCTTTCCTTATTCAACTTTTATTTAAAACTCTAATTACAGATAATTGAGAACTATGGTGCTTGAACAAATCCAGTGGATAGCATGCCAATAATATTGTATAGAAAGCAGTGTTCGTTCTTCATTTGAGCAACTGCACATATAAATAGTCATTTCTAAACCCCAGGTTGCTGAATATTTACTGGTATGATTTGAAGGAGACCACAGCTCCAGTTGCGAGACATGAAAGCAACACTGATGAAAGAGAAAGCTGTCTGCTATACTATGTTCAGAAGTTCCGGTTAACGTAAGTGCCAGATACTAAGAGCCTACATGTATACTTTGTCCTAAGCACTTAAACATGTGTTGGTCTCTTTAACTATCACAAGAACTCAGTATGGTAGGTACTTAATTTCCATTGTGTTCATGGGAAAACTGAGACTTAGGTTTAATTAGCTTCAGAAAGGACATACTGCCTCTTCACAGGTAGAGCTGGTATTCTAAGAGAAGTATCTCTGAACCTCAGAAGGTGGCCTTCTCAAACCTTAAGCCAGCAGGGCTCTCATGATGCAGTTTCATAACATTTATACCTCATCTATAGGAGACCATTCATCTCACTCCTTTATAGTTAAATTAGCTATGTGGTTTCAAAGCCATGATTTAGTGGTTTCCTTGAACAATAGATGTTTATTAATAAAATCAGAGGTTTCATTTCGTTTTATTACTCACAGGAAAAATTAGGTTACTGGGTAAAAACAGTCTCACACTTAAATCTTTGGTGCCAGCTAATAAAGGCTACCAGTTGAAAAAATTAATGAACTAGCATCATAAATACAATGGGAAACTTAGCTGACCTTGCTAAATCCAACAACCTAGTTATTATTTGTTGCTCCTGAAATTAATGTTTGGAGATGTGATTTTATTGTACATTGCATACCCCATTTGGCATTAGGAATGTTCAGAAATGGGAACCATAATAGAATAAGCTCTATAAGAAGCATATCCATTTGGAACTATATCTGTTTGCTTAGACGGCAAATGTTCCTTTTTCTTCCAAACCTCTGAAGCCAAGATAAATTCCTGGGGCCATGGCTAACCCAGTTCCTAGTCCTATTCATTTGGGGTTAATCCTCTCAGGGTGCAGTGATGTTTACAATGCCCTTTATAATGACAAAAATTTTCTCCCAATTTCAAATACCTACTGATTTTTCTTGAAAGTATTTTAGACTTTCTTAAATCTGTAGTATATCCAGTGTGATACTCTTCTTTGGCATTTTTTTTTTTCAATTATCCTGGATCAGTTCAAGAGAAATAAAAAGAAATGGTGGAAAGAGAGACCATAGTGGAAAAATTAACAGATGGGCCAGCAAGAGTCAAAATGAGGCAGGTGTTGGACAATGTGAACTTCTAGTTGTTAGGGACATATGACCAGGCTCTCTTACCTTTGCTGTGAATACTATAGAAGAGAACTATATGTTAACAACATTTTCCAGTAGTAGAATGGACACACAGATTTCTAAGATTGCCAGTGTTATATCAACACTGAATACTGGATGAGGCACAACTGCACGCTTATATTTTATGTTTCAATTTTTCATTTTAGAAAAAAGTTCCATGTTTGGTTGATAGTATATCAGTAACTTAACGATGCTCCACTAAATCACTAAGATTTAGAAGGATCTATAATCCCAAACAATTAAAGGCTTACTGGATGATTTGACAATTTGGCTAGTTGAATATTGTTTGATGGACTATGTTAAAGATGTTGTGTGTGTGTGCGTGTGTGTGTGTGTTGGGAAGGGAGGGGAATGTAGTGTGTGTAGGACAAGTATATGGCCAGAGGGAGAGGGTGCCTTCCAAAGGGATAGGCTCCAGTTTCCTAGCAGCAGGAGAGTGAGAACTGGAAAGGACTCCAGAGACCAAGACAAAAAAGACCAATATTTCTATGTTACAATTTACTTAGAAAAAGTCTTATATCCATTTCTTTTTTCTCCATTAGCTCATTTAGATTTTACTTTAGCATCAAGATTGTATTTGTATCAGTATCTTACTATGTAATTAAAAATCACTTTTTGCCGCTCTCAAACATTTCAGTGTTTCTTACTGAGGAGAGGAAAAGATCTCAGGTTCATTATCCTACCAGTTCTCACATTCTAATGAAGAATAAGTCAGTGATATTTAATACAGTGAACGTTTGAATGTATACACACACACACACACACACACACAAACATATATATCCTTACCAATAGAGATATGAAGATTAGTGTTCAAAATGCAAAGCAAACTAGTTAAAGTAATTGATACCAAATCTTAGGTCAAAATTCTATTGATGGAGATATTTATTTTCCTCAAAGTTGTTTAAAGAAAGGTACAATACAACGTAAATTGAAAATGAAATTAAGCAAGCATAATGTTTTAATGGGAAACAAGAATGACAACAATTGAAAACTATAAGCAAATCAAAACAAGGCTGAGGATTAATTAATAAATTGTCCTTCCTAAAATTTCAACCACCTGTCTATTTGAGTACACCTTAGAGTTTTGAACAACTATTGAATGTTCAGTTCAGTCGCTCAGTCGTGTCTGACTCTTTGCGACCCCATGAATGGCAACACGCCAGGCCTCCCTGTCCATCACCAACTCCCGGAGTATGTTAATTAGAACCAAATTTTCTTTTCAGAATACTGAAGTAGACTCCTAAGTATACTTTAATAAATAATGCAACTTTATTTATGGATAAATTATTTATAATAAATATTATAATAATATAATTATGAATGAATTCATATTTGTGGGTTTTATTATTAATTTCATTTATGAATACTATTTATTTACTTACAATTTAAAAAAAGTACTTTTAAATAAACTTTAATAAGTTTTACTTTAGAATATTAATTAGCATTTAGGCAGAGAAATCACAATCTACAGAACTGCACAGTATTCACCCATAAGCACTACGTAAGTTCTAATATTCTGATACCATTTCGCCAGGGTGCCAAAAAGAATCACTAGTCTATAACCTTCCCCTAATTTTTCTTCCAGTTTGCAAAACTGTTGGCAAAATTTTAGCAGAAAACACAGACTTTCTTCAAAAGCACAACCAACTATTATACAATTTTCTATATATTTGTGCTTTCTCTTCACAATGAATCACTCATTCTGCCATCTACACAGCCTAAATAAGGAAAGTAACGCCTGGTAGTTTGGTTTGACTGGTTTGCGTGGTCAGACACACTTTGTTAAAAATACCACCCAGATAAAGAATGTATGGTATTATTATATTCTTATCAAATCATATTTAAAGATTTATGTTTAACCTTGAAAATTGGCTGCTAGCCCAAACTTCTTGGTTGTAGCTAAAGGTGGTCATTACTAGGCTTGAATAATGCAAACACAGGCCAAGTCAAATTTTCTTCCACCCACAGAGTTTCAGAGGGGTATATCCTCCCTGTTTGCTGCCAGTTGAGGCAAGTTGCCAGACTCCAGCAGACTTACTGAGGTAGATATGTGAAAAATTTCGCCCACTCTAATGCAGAAGTAATCATCAATCTTTCAACGGAAAATGAAATACACAAGAATGAGGAATTGGTAGCATTCCCCCAGTCTGGATAAGGCTGCCAGATCCAGAGTAATGAACTTTGCTACCCTCAGTAGAATATCTTCTTCCATATCTGGCTCCAGGGAGTCCAAGGTAGGCTCACAAACCAAAGCTTTCGTCTCCTCTATTTCCTGTCTTTGTTCCAGGATTAATCTTTCTCTACTTTCCTTTTAATGCTGTGTGCCTATCCCCATGCCTTTCTTTTCCCATTTTCATACTATGTGTAAGAGCTTGCTGAGAAACAAAGAACTTGATCACTTCTCACATCACACTGATGCTGTCATTACGATGCAGGTAATTACAAATATTTAATGACTTTCAGTTTGTTCCGCCTCAGAGCCCCACTGCATGTTTTTCATTGCTTGCTAGAAATAAGTCAAAGTATAAAGGTCTACGATTTGTCTTTCCCCAGGATTTATCTTTTTTATAAAAGTCATGAATATTACAGTACTCCAGTTAGGTATACTCCAAATCTAATATTTATTTACATAGCAATAAAAATATATAGTATTCTGAAACTCCTCTATATAGGAAGGAAAAGTTTCAGTTTAATGCACTCCTGAGACTTCTTCCCTCCCTATGGAGTCTTGAGAAGACCCAAAGTATCTTTTATATCCAGAAGAATGTTTGGTGGGTGGATTCTCTAGTTTTCATGCACATTCTTCATCTCTAAATAATCTGTGGTCCCAGACAGCACAGTCTCTTGATAGGCTGTCATCCCTCCGGTGTTTCCCAAACTTGGGCATCAAGCTTCTTACTGAGGCTGAGAATCCTAGTGCTGTGAGCACTAAGTAACTTTCCCTTAAATAACCACACAGCATTTTTCTCTTAGATATGATCACCTCCCTGGAGCAGGGAAATCAAGGAGAGTAAGCATCCACACTACTTCCAAGATACCCCAACTCTCTGGCCCCTTCTAAACTAAATGACTCTTTCATCCGCAAGTTCAACTGTTACCTCTATTATCTAAGCAGAAGCCCTTAACATTTTAGGTTTCAGAAAACAAAAGCCAGGAAAGGGCTTACCTCTGTCTGATAATTTCTTCTTTCAGCCTAACCCCACATATGCCTCCAAGACAAAGGTACTCACAAACTTCTGGGAATTTGGAAGTGAGAAAATAAACCAAAACACATATCTCATTTTAAAGTACATTTTGTTTCCCACTGAACACTTTTTTTTTAATTGAAATTTGCACACTCCCAGTCCAGTCCAGTTCACTCGCTCAGTCGTGTCTGACCCTTTGCGACCCCATGGACTGCAGCACGCCAGGCCTCCCTGTCCATCACCAACTCCCGGAGTTCACTCAAACTCAGGTCCAAGAGTCGGTGATGCTATCCAACCATCTCATCCTCTGTCATCCCCTTTTCCTCCTGCCCTCAACCTTTCCCAGCATCAGGGTCTTTTCCAATGAGTCAGCTCTTCACATCAGGTGGCCAAAGTGTTGGAGTTTCAGCTTCAACATCAGTCCTTCCAATGAACACCCAGGACTGGTCTCCTTTAGGATGGATTGGTTGGATCTCCTTGCAGTCCAAGGGACTCTCAAGAGTTTTCTCCAACACCACAGTTCAGAAGCATCCATTCTTTGGCACTCAGCTTTCTTTAAGGTCCAACTCTCACATCCATACATGACCACTGGAAAAATGATAGCCTTGACTAGACGGACCTTTGTTGACAAAGTAATGTCTCTGCTTTTATATATGCTGTCTAGGTTGGTCATAACTTTCCTTCCAAGGAGTAAGTGTCTTTTAATTTCACGCTACCACACACTGAAGACTCAGTTTTTGAGTCATTTGAAACATTCCTATCAATATCCTTGATCAATTTATAATTGTAAATCTCTTTAATTTATTGTAATACAAAGAATTAAAACATGTTTTCTCATTTAATCCCTTAACAAACCAGTACTACTCTTATCCCTAAATATTCAATCACTGGATTACATACGCTAAAGAATACAGCTAAGTGTAAATGGAATAGTTTTTCAGATGAACCTGAGTAGAATCCTGATTTGTACCACTTATTATTTGATAATGAAATCCAATGATTCTTTTCCTGTGTTTAACATTTGTCACTATTTTCCTTTGCACACTATCTAACACAGTTTCTTTAATGATATATTTTTTTACATTTTTATGTTTAACTTTTATCCCATCTCTATTATTAAAACTTAATGGAAGTTCTGCTCTTATTTAACTATTTCTTCAAGTCCCATTGAATAATTATTGTCCCTACATCTAAGTTCTAACACCTTTCTTTAATCATGTAACCTTAGGACATTCTACCAATATCATCACTGAAGACAAAACAATATTTTGAAAGGAGTTTATTCACCTCCCATCTTCTGCTAGATCTCAGACACAAATGCCTTATAAGTTGTAAGTTTTTGCTTTATTGTCAGCAATATGAATATTTTCTAATTTCCTCAGAATATGATCTTTGTTAAGTCAAATTCAATTATCTTATCCTCTTTTCTTCAGTCTTTGCCTTATCAGTTTCTCCAGAGCAATGAATGGCAAATCATTGTATTTAAGAATTTTCATATTCAAAATCAAGGAGTTTTTCCTATTAAGTCATACAAGCTAGATTATTCACACTATTAGCAATGGAATGTCAGAATGCCCTCCCCTTAATCTGCAGAAAATTTACTCTAGTCCATTATGTTTTTTAAAGTAAGGACCACGGTTTTTACAATGCTTGAGGTTACACAAGTCAATCCATAGAAAATATGTTAAAGAAATATCCAGAGCAAAAAAAAAACAAAAAAACTGTCTTAATTTATCTAATCCCTCATCAATTTTAAACACATAAGGTATTGAATATGTTGCTCACCTATCATTTGAAGAAGCGGTAACACCTATAGTCACAATTGTATAAGACAGATGATACTCTGTGTTGATCTGAAATTGCTGCCTTGAAGGACTTATCAGATTTTTATTATCTTAAACTGATTATCCTATTCAATTTCCATAGGCCAGCTTCTGAATTCTTGTGCATATGTGTGACACCCAATGATGTCGGGGAATGCTTATATCAGTACATCTATACACATATGGAGAAGGAAATGGCAACCCACTCCAGTACTCTTGCCTGGAGAATTCCATGGATGGAGGAGCCTGATGGGCTACAGTCCATGGGGTCGCGGAGTCAGACACGACTGAGCGACTTCACTTTCTTTCTTTCTATAGTTTATTTTGAAGAGGGAAATGGCAACCCACTCCAGTGCTCTTGCCTGGAGAGTCCCATGGACGGAGGGGCCTGGTGGGCTGCAGTCTATGGGGTTGCAAAGAGTCGGATATGACTAAGCAACTAAAACACACACACACATACACATATAGGCATGATCGGGCAATACTTCATTTTGCCATTTTATATTTATCCTTTCCAAATAAGGGGAAATGGAGTCATTGCTCTTTCTTTTTCCTTTTTTAGTGACTCTGTAAAACTTGAGCCACATCTTTTTCAAAAGGGAAACATAATAATAAACGCTAAATGTGAAAAAGAAGTTACTGTCTGACATTCCATTCATTTAAAAAAAAAATGACCTTTTAGGGAATTTTTTTTTCCCATTTTTTATATTATAGCCATCAGTTTCAGTGTCTCATCTCTATTACTGTTATTATAATATGACAGATTAAAGATAAACTATTTAAAATGGCAGAAATACCATATCTCAAAATGAGATTTCTTTTAACATTCCTTTATCATCTACCCATCAGGGGATTCAATTTTTTTCAAGAGGAGTTTCAAAAAAAACTCCTCTAGTCTGATGAGCTGACTAGAAAAAACTCCAACTATTTCCTGGGATCTTTAATTCTGGATATTGCACAAAAGAATCAGAAAATATATGCACAAAAATATATATGCAAATCAACAAGAAAGATGAAAACATTCTAAGAGAAAAACAGACATGATATATGATAACCTTTGGCAAAGAGGAAATATAAATGTCAATACACATATGTAATCATTAGTAATAAAATAATTATTTTATTAAGAATCAAGACCTCAATGAGAAGTTATTTTAGACCCATCAGATTAGAAAACACAAAGAAATCAGGTAATACTAAATCTAAATGTTGATTAATATATGAAGCAAAAAGAACACTAATACATTTATGCTAGTAGAACTATATTTATGAAAGTATCAGTGGTATAATTATATAACATTTATGAATATATCAGTGGTGTAACCCTTGGGAAAGTTTGTCATTATATATACATCCACAGGCCCTATGACATAAGGGTACCACTTCTAAGTACCCTAAAATAATTGCTATATATATTCATCAGGAGACATAAAATAATGCTTATAATATTGTTTATTACATCAAAACCAACTGAAAATAGTCTCAAAACCCATTAAAAGAAGATTGTCTTTATAAATTTAGTGTATACTCACCATGTGCTAATAGGCAACAGTGAACATGAATGAAATATGGCTACTCTCAGCAATGTTAAAAATTCTTAAAAACATAGTATTGGATGAAATCAAACCATGTAATAGGATAATACAGGGGTCATGATGCTGCTTTTATGAAGTGTAAAGCCCAGCAAAATTAAACTATTATTTAAGGACAAACTTTAAAAAAAAAAATAAGAATGAAATATAAAATTCAGAATAATAATCACTTCTTGGAGGAAATTAAGAGAATGAATTAGAGAAACAGCACAGAGCTAGATGACATAGAACAAGGAAGGTTCTAGATCTTAAACTGAGTAATAAGGTCATAGGCACACATGTTTTATAATTTATAATGTAACTTACTAACACTAAAATATTTATATGCATGAATGAATATCAGTGAACTCAATGCTTTAATTTCCTTGTCCTTTTTTATAAAACATGACCAATAGTAATCTCAGAGAAGGGTTTCTCAAGCTTGGCAGTATTGACATTTTGGGCCAAGCACTGTTTTGTGGCATGGGACTACCTTTGTATAGTAGAATGTTCAGCAGCATTCCCTGGTCTCTACTTCTCAGACGCAAGTAGAAGTTATCAGTTGTAACAACTCAAAATGTCTTTAGATGAGGGCAAAATTCATACCCTGGTTTGAGACCTTTGGTCTTTCAGGAATAGTTTATGTGAGATTCACATGAAATAAGAGCATCCTTGTCTTTAAAGATGAAGAGACACTAAGAGGAATTCAAGCAGAACTTGCTAAGATTACCCTAGTTTCCTATACTTAACGTGTACCCTTTTCCCCATCATATTTTCCCATGAATTTCCATTTTTCATCAACCTAGCATAAAAAGACATGTTTAACCACAACTTTGGGTCTTCATTTCCTTATGAAAGTTCCCATGTCATATGAAACATATTAAATAAATTTGTATGCTTTTCTCCTTTGGACAGAGCCCCAGCTGAGAATCTGAAAGATTTTGTTTCCTTCTGTATGCAATCCTGATCCATAAACTAAATATAAAATCTCTTGCTGAGTCATCTTTAAAGAACTATGGAATGTCTCTTATAGGTCAGGAGTTTTGTTTTTGCATTATGCAAATTTTCAAGCATACATATGAAAGAATAACACTATGAATTCCCACACACTTATCATTTAAATCCATTGAATAAGACTTTGTTCTAACTGTTTTCTCTATCCACTTTGATTTTGTTATTTTCTTTGTTGAATTATTATTTGAAATTCCATATGTCAGAAGTATTTCACTCCTGCACACTTAGCTACACAATTCTAAAACATGTGAATGTGTCTAGGCTTTTTCTCACAATCACATTTTAAATAAAAATTAAGAAATAAATATAACAAATCTCTGTCATAGCATGACTTTAACTCACAGTTATGTATGTCGTATATATAAAGCGATTTTTTTTCACATTTTATGACCAAAATAATGATTACTAACTTTCTATATTAACATAGATCTTAGAGTCTGTAATTTCTTCTAAGATTTCAATGTAATCATAAATCAATGTTGTCAAATTAACAAGATATGGAAAGATGAATTCACAGAGAAAAACTGAAACCATATTTCTCGATATATGATCAGGCCATCCAAGATGGCTGTTCTCTCTCTGTCCGTCCTCTGCTGAATCAGTGCCTGCTTCACATACACCCTGCTCACATGACTTACCTTACATACTGGCCCTGCCCCATCTAGTAATTGTTTGAAACCTTAGATTAGAACATCTCCAACGAGATAGCTTGTCAAAGGAACAGTGAGAGGTGTACCACTTTGCTTGTTTCCCCGTAACCAACTGATTATCCAACCTGGAGTCAATTCCCCCTAAAATAGGTAAACTTGCCCTAGCCCTTCCCCTGCTGCCATGTCCTGCCACTTATCTGCCCACCTGTCACTATGGAACCATGCCTCAGACATGTAAGCTCCCCCATCCATTAAATCACTGAAGTCTCTGTCGCTGACTCCAGGCTCTTTCCTGCATCTTGCAGATGGACATGCACAGGGCTTTCTGGACTGCGGGGTGCAGCCCTACACATGATATGAGGCAGCACTCATGCTTGTCCAGACCTTGAGTAGAGATATGTGCGTTCACTAAGGCTTCTAAATTCTGTGTACAGCTGAGACAATTTTGTGACCATTCTACACACATAGAGACATTTGAGAAAATTAAAGAGGAAAGAAAAGCATTGGGGCTTATAAAAAAGTTCAGTTTACAAAACTTAGTATATCAGCATCTTCCTAATCCAATAAAATAAGAGAAATTACCTTGCTGCTTAAGATAAATGAAGAGCAAGTTTCTCATACCTTAGCCTTAATGCATCATTTCAGAACATTCAATTTATAAAAACCATAAGAACACTTCAGAGACTTGGGTTTGTCATAGAAACAATCCAAGTCGATAGAGAAAATTTAAACGTAAGTGAAATAATCATGCTTTCTACAGAATAGATTGGAGAAGGCAATGGCACCCCACTCCATTACTTTTGTCTGGAAAATCCCATGGATGGAGGAGCCTGGTGGCTACAATCCATGGGGTCGCTAAGAGTCAGACAGGACTGAGTGACTTCACTTTCACTTTTCACTTTCATGCATTGGAGAAGGAAACGGCAACCCACTCCAGTGTTCTCGCCTGGAGAATCCCAGGGATGGGGGAGCCTGGTGGGCTGCCGTCTATGGGGTCGTACAGAGTCCGACACGACTGAAGCAACTTAGCGATTAGCGACAGAATAGATGCTGCCTTGAATTCTGTAAAGCAAATACTACTTTTCCTATTGTTATTTATTGTAGATCAAACATTCATTTCACCAAAAAAAAAAAAATTTTTTTTTGCCCTGATATAAGGTATACAAATAAATCAATCTAATAATAGTTTGCTTTTTGCATCAAAAAGTGTGTGGATGAATGTGTTAGTTTTTCCTTGTTTCTTTCTTCCACCTAAATGGTTTGGAAGGAACAAAGTACATGGTAGAAGTCACAGCATTTCTTTCCACCACAGAGACACAGTATGTGATTTATTAGCTAAACTTGTCTATATCCTGAACTACTTCTATTATTTTTGCTTTTTGCCTACTCCTTTTTTCCTGTCAGAGGCTAAGTATATTTCCCGTGTGTAAAATGGGACCTAAGAAAGTGAAATGCAACAATCAAGATTTGTTCATGTCTCAGTACAAATCAGTGAACAAATCAACTCATAATTTTTACAGATGTAAGAAAGATACTAAAGGTACCCCGGCTGACCAATTTTACACATGAGAAAACTGGACTTCCTTTTTTACATCATCATCAGTTCAGTTCAGTCGCTCAGTCATCATACCTTTTCATTTTTTTCCTAAATATACTAATTTCTCCTGCCATGCTTTGGCAAATCTGATTTGTTTTTCTTTGTTTCACACTCATATTTGGTACCATGGATCACTCTATAAACTGGTCATCAATGGATATTCTAAAACCACAAGTATAGAGACCTTGCAAAGAATTCCTGCCCAAGAGGGACTATGCCATGCATCCAGTATTATCTGACCTCAATTTTTTAAGCTACAGATTTTAAAGTTTCTGTTCTTCAACCTGTAATTGTTCTCGATCTTCTAATAAATGAAGTGGCAGCTACAAATGTCCTTTGGTCTATTCTCTTTCTGGCATGATAGCAAATATTCACATAGGTATGAATTTTAATCAGAAAAAAAGGGAAAAGAAACTAAAAGGAGAAAAAAAAGTCTCCTCTTCCCCTTACTTTCTCTACATATTCCCTTCTCTTCCTGAAGTAACTATAGATAAAAAATTGTTATGTATTTATTAAGAAATAAGACTTTCACATTGCCAAGAACTTTTCAAGGATATTCTCATTTAATGTATCTTATCCAAGCCAAGTGGCTGGTTTATTCATTCATTCAACAGCTGTTTATTGACCTCTTTATTAAATGTCAGGCACAATTTTTAGAGTCATGATAAATCAATGAAAAAACAAGCAATGATTCCCACTCTCATGGATCTCATATTCTATGGAAAAAAAAGTGTTTAAAAAAGACCTAGGCATTCACAGGATAGGAAACAAACTAAATTTTAATGACTCTGTATTTTGTTTAATTGAGCTTTAAAATGGAGGCATTTGTAGGTTTAGGTAGCAGGTATATAATAATGATATAGACTATTATCTGGGAATCTCAAAATATGTTTATGAATTATTGTACTAAGTTTAAAAATTGCTGAATAAATATAAGGATTATAATATATTAAGGATCAAAAAATCCTTATGTCACTATACTTTACTTGAAAGTGAATTTGCTTTTATTACTAAATTCATTTGACAATTAGATTTATAATGTTTCTTCAGTTAGATGCATTTAAATTAAAATAAACTTTTACCTAATTTTTCACTGGGCAGGTAAAAGATAAGTAATTTATATTAATCTATAACTAGGACACAAAATCAAAACAACCATATATATTTTAAAATATAGGAATGAGTATTTTATATTAATATAGTTTAATTAATGAACCTAATGTTATTTTCGGAGAAGGCAATGGCACCCTACTCCAGTACTCTTACCTGGAAAATCCCATGGGCGGAGGAGCCTGGTAGGCTGCAGTCCATGGGGTCGCAAGGAGTCTGACACAACTGAGCGACTTCACTTTCACTTTTCACTTTCATGCATTGGAAAAGGAAATGGCAACCCACTCCAGTGTTCTTGCCTGGAGAATCCCAGGGATGGGGGAGCCTGGTGGGCTACAGTCTGTGGGGTCGCACAGAGTTGGACACTACTGAAGTGACTTAGTAGCAGCAGCAGCAGCAATGTTATTTTATTGAAATGAATGCTTATGAGAAAATAATTTAAAATTAATTCTATCTAATTTACATTATAAACATCACAATGCTCATTATTTGCAATTTAAAAATATTAATGTATTCATTAATTATCATGAATGCCAGTTTTTAATGAACTCTCAAAGGATACAAGTAATTATTTTAAACAGTTGAGATTTGACAAATTATTCAAGAAAATCCTTTTACAAGGTTCTATAAAGTATGAGTAAAATTCTACACTTCATATCAGTAAAAGATGCCAGCAGTTGCACAAAGGAAAGAACTATATTCTTATTTCCTCCTATTATTCTAAAAAAAATAAAATTGTTATGGCTGGTAACTTGTGTTTATTTAGCATAACGCTTACATGATTAAATGCATTCCCCATCTTCCCCAACAGAGCATTATTCTGACAGGGAGGTATGAGACAAACTCATTTTATTCCCAGGAATAAGGCATTATCACTTCATTAAAAAGGTATGCAATGTGTTTCTGAAATAATTTTCTTCTTATTTGCACATATATCCAAGATAAACCCAGTAGCATAGCTTTTCTGTATAAACACAGTGTAGGAAAAAATTGAAGTACTTGTCCTGTTAATCTCTCCATTTCACTTGTTCACTAAAACATATTCCTAAGAATAGCTTTCATAGGGTTCATAATTTAACAGTCTAGAAATGTAGACATAATGTATAGCAAACAATTTCAATCCATGGTGAGAAAAGCTCTGAAATAAATAACACCTTAAAAAAAAAAAAAAAAAAGACTTGAGGATATTTCTAGTCATCAACCTGACTAGGCCATAAGATGCCCAGACATTTGGTCAAACATTATTCCGGGTGTGAAGGTGAGGGTATTTCTGGATGAAATTAACATTTGAACCTGTAGACTGGGTAAAGCAGAGTGTGCCTCAACCAATCAAAAACCAGAACAGAACAAAACTGCTGAGTAAGAGGGAAATCCGCCCGCCTGACTGATGAGCTTGGAGACTGATCTTTTCCTGCCTTTGGATTTAAACTGAAAAGTTGTCTCTTCTTGGATCTTAAGCCTGCTGAGTTTCAGATGGGAATGACATCATTGCTCTCTCGAATCTCCAGGTTGCCAACTTCACGTCTTGAGATTTCTCAGGCTCCGCTTACATGAGACAATTCCTTATAATGAATCTCTTTCTCTATGTATACATCCTATTGGGTCTGTTTATCTGGAGAACCCTAACAAATACATCACTAGACGTGCCCCATTCTACCATGAGTAATATTTCATGTAATATAGTTGAAAGCCCTGACCACCTGTGCAATAGAAAATCTGCATGTAATTTATAGTTGGCCCTCCATATCCTCAGATTCAGTCAACTGCAGATTGTATACTACTGTAGTACATAACATTAAAAAAAAAAAATCTGAGTATAAGTGGATCTGCACAGTTCAAACTTGTTGATTCAAGGATCAACGGTAACATATGTGAAAAAATACCAGGCTTGATTTTTCAAAACAACAATTTTTCCATATTGTTTTAATGTATAGAGACTGGTACAAAGATTTTACTGAATAATATTTGTGGTCTTCTATGCTACTGGTATTTGGTTTCAAAAGACAAATATAGGATTGTTTAAATAGCATTTCTTTAGTAATTTCCCTTTCAAATGTAGAATGTGGCATTTTGGGAGGGGAAGAAAGTTATAAAAATATACATTTATCCACTTTTCAAAAAATGCAGTTGTCAAATTATGAAGCAGGAAAAAATAATAGAGCCACTAATAAGGCAGAGATGTATTCCAGATGGGTTTCTTAAATTATGGTTATATTTCAGAACTAAATATTTCAATACATTTTAATAAAAATATGGTTTAAAATCAATGCTACATAACAAACCATAAAAAATGTGCTAACAATTCTATTTTAGTATCCTAAAGAAGGAAGATTAAAATTCTTACCTACAGTAGATTAGGATAACTAATATTGTGTCATGTAGTTAGAAAACTCAAATTTTCAACAAATATTTTCTTTAATAAACAAGTACAACAGAAATTAAATATAAGCTTCCAAATTTTGCTTTCTGCTTTGCTTTTCTTGGATTGCTAACTCCAGTTAGATCACTGCTTGAAATTGATGTTTATTTTCAATAATACTGTACCTCATGGACTATAAATAAAGTAAAATTTTAGCCAGCTATGTTATTTGATAAATGAAGTCCATTTTGATGTTTAATCATCCTAAATTAGCACCAATAATTATTACTTTTCTTTGACGGTATCAATTTTGATGTAGCCAAACAGTTTTAGATTTGGAGCAAGAGAAAAAGTCCAAATCATTAGTGTGATCATTGTTTGCTGAAGTGCTTCTAAAAGCTTATCCTCTTAAGCCCTAGTTCCCTCTTCTGTAAAATGGTACCTTTCCCTAATGATATTTGACAGAATTTGAAGAATATATATATGAAAATAAAATAACATTTTATTTTTGTATATTTGTGTGTGTGTGTGTGTGTGTGTGCATCCTAAATTGCTTTAGTCATGTCTGACTCCTTGTGACCCTATGGACTGTATCCTACCATACTCCTCTGTTCATTGGATTTTCTAGGCAAGAATACTGGAGTGGGTTGCCATTTCCTTCTCCAGGGGAACACCCCAACCCGGGGATCAAACCTGTGTCTCTTATGTCTCCTGCATTGGCAGGCAGGGTCTTTAGCACTAGAGCCACCTGCTGAGCCAGATACATCCACTGCAACTAGAGAAAAGCCCACGCAGCAAGGAAGACCAGCACAGCCAAAAATAAAGTAAGTTTAAAAAAAGCAGGGGGTGGGAAACCATGATGTCCCATCTAGCTCATCTAATTGCGTTTCATGTAAAAAAACTGATAATAATCCAAAGGATTCTTGCTCACCAAAATGCAAATATATTGTGTGTGATGATATGCAATTGATCACTGCCTTTTGAATAAACATTTTGCATGTATTTATAAATTCATTTCAAAATTCCTTATTTTATATACATATGAGTTTCTTAAGTTTCTCAGTCCTTTGAACTGATTATAACATCTTATTAGTTCCCTCCTTAATAATGATTTAAATTAACCATCGATACACGTTCATTTAATATTTATATGAGCTGAGATTTTAACTTTTAAAAATTATTCTTAAAAAGTGCTCTACATTTTAAATAAATTGTATGTTTATATACCAATGGAATTTGCACATTAGAAAAGAATTTTTCAGAAGACTACTTTTGGGCATATTATTTTTGCTTTTAATCTTTTTAATTTTCACACTAGATAATTTTTTGAAGTCTGCAATGGAGTTTTAAACATATGGATTGGGGTAAACTAACCTTGTCAATTACATAATATTCTTTCCAAATGCATGGATTTTTTAAAAAGGGGATAAAAACACATAATAAACTGTGATGAAATTTATTAGAATTTCCTAATCTAGAAATCCTAAAGAGATTATAATATACACTGTGGGAAATTTAGTGTACTTTTACTGCGCCCTTAATTGTTTTAGGAAAGTATAGCTGTTTTCAAAGAATTAACAAAACCAACAAGGAATCTGTATTTACCACACTATGTACAAATTTGCCAGTGTGAAAATATAGCATAAATGAGAGTTAGATTTACTTTTTAAACATGACAGATGTGAAAACTCCCCTTGATCTAAAAAAAAATTAATCCATTTTAAGAGAGCTTTAATCTTCCACAAAATAAACCAGGGGTTTATTCAAAGGGAAAAAAAATACACTTCTTTTTTGATAAAATAGTTCCTAAGGGGTTCCTCTCTGATTTCCTTAAAACTTTGATTGCCTATCTTCCTGTTGAACTTCTAAAATAATTTCATGGTAGAGTTTTCAGGTTTCTAAAAATACTTCAATTTTTTCCTTCCTGTTTTTCAATTTTGCCTGCCTCTTAGTCCCTGATGATACTTTTACCTCTGGCAGGCAACTCTGTTCTTAACACCCTGTCCCTGAAGGAATCAACTGATGCTTTGAATTGAGCTGCTTTTTTAACTCATGTGAATTCTCACAGTAACTAGTTGATAGCATTTTCAATTCACTCTATAAATTGAGTGTCAATTTTATCTGTAGCGGAATCATAACAAACTGATTTAAAAAGTTAAGCTATTCATTTGGGGTAAGCATTTCATCAATATGGTAACAAAATGATATTTTCAGATACCCATTGGTGGTGTATATATCATCACTGATTTATAGTTAATAAAATTGAAAATAGACATTTTAGTTTGTATAAGTGGGGAAGCATACTAATTATCATCCAAGCATTGAGTTTTCAAACAGTCTTAAGTCACAGAACTCCTCTTGAAAGAAAGGCATACATGAAATCACCACTAAGCTCAACACTGACCTGGAGCCCTTGTATGCAAGGAGGAGGCATTTTGTCAATGACTTATATCAGACTCCTATACACATAGTATGAAAAATGTAACACCAAAGGACACCAAGCATTTCACTTTTAATTTATCAGTCTGACATTCAGCATTGTAGTTATTGAATGTGCATACTTGAGATGAAAACCTTGCAAAGGAAATTAATTGAAAAGTACATTAAAAAAAAAAACCCACATGGTTTTCTTAACCAACTTAAGATTTTTATCATGGACAATGATTTCTGGTTACATTTACTTGCATGGGGTGGGGGTGGACAGTGGTTGAGAGTTTTCTATTGAAAAAGGACTATTTCCAAATATTGACTATAAACTCTTTTTAATCGGTGCAATTAAGGATAGGGCTGTCAGTATATTTTCCCACCTGGCTTTGGCTTCTGCCAAGAAGCATTTGGAATCCTAGGTACACATCCAGAATTCCTGCTGCAGGTAGTGGCACCAGCCAGAGTGAGCTTCCTAGAATCTCCTTTTTCAGTTGAATCTATAAAATGACTGCAACAGTACAAGCACTATCTTAGAAAGGCATATTCTGCCCCAGCTATCCTTTGAGCTTGGCAGATATTGACAATTAAAGCAAGGTCTTCCTTAGAAAACCCCATTTCTCTGTAACAAAGGGAATTCAGTTTCAGCTGATAAAACTGCTTTCTGCAGCCTTTGCTGCTGCTGCTAAGTCACTTCAGTCATGTCCGACTCTGTGAGACCCCATAGATGGCAGCCCACTAGGCTCCTCTGTCGCTGGGATTCTCCAAGTAAGAATACTGGAGTGGGTTGCCATTGCCTCCTCCAATGCATGAAAGTGAAAAGTGAAAGTGAAGTCGCTCAGTCGTGCCTGACTCCTAGCGACCCCATGGACTGCAGCCTACCAGGCTCCTCCGTCCATGGGATTCTCCAGGCAAGAATACTGGAGTGGGTTGCCATTGCCTTCTCTGTCTGCAGCCTTTAGAAGTGGCTATTATTTGCAACCAATCCCAGGGAAATAAGGCTCTAAGTCCTAGTGTGAGCTTTTTGGTGACATGGAGAAAAGACATATCCAATCTATCTTCAAAAAAGGAGAGAAACCTATTCGTTCAGTTCAGTCACTCAGTTATGTCCAACTCTTTGTGACCCCACGGACTGCAAAACACCAGGCTTCCCTGTCCATCACCAACTCCCAGAGCATGCTCAAACTCATGTTCATAGAGTCTGTCATGCCATTCAACAATCTAATCCTCTGTCATCACTTTATCCTCCTGCCTTCCATCTTTCTCAGCAAAAGAGTCTTTTCTAATGAGTCAGTTCTTTGCATCAGGTGGCCAAAGTATTGGAATTTCAGTTTCAGCATCAGTCCTTCCAAAGAATATTCAGGACTGATTTCCTTTAGGATGTGACTGGTTTGATCTCCTTGCAGTCCAACGGACTTTCAAGAATCTTCTTCATTACAACAGTTCAAAAACATCAATTCTTCAGTGCTCAACTTTCTTTATAGTCCATCTCTCACCTCCACACATGACTACTAGAAAAACCATAGCTTAGACTAGACAGACCTTTGTCAGCAAAAGCAATATCTCAGCATTTTAAAATGCTGTCTAGGTTGGGCACAGCTTTTCTTCCAAGGAGCAAGTGCCTTTTCATTTCATGACCGCAATCACCATCTGCAGTGGTTTTGGAGCCCACGCCCCCAAATAAAATCTCTCACTGTTTCCATTGTTTCCCCATCTATTTTCCATGAAGTGAAGGGACCAGTTGCCATGATCTTAGTTTTCTGAATGTTGAGTTTTAAGCCAACTTTTTCATACTCCTCTTTCAGTTTCATCAAGAGGCTCTTTAGTTTCTCTTTGCTTTCTTCCATAAGCATGGTGTCATCTGCATATCTGAGGTTTATGATATTTCTCCCAGAAATCTTGATTCCAGCTTGTGCTTCTTCCAGCCTGGCATTTTGCATGATGTACTCTGCATATAAGTTAAATAAGCAGGTGACAATATACAGCCTTGACATATTCCTTTCCCAATTTGGAACCAGTCTGTTGTTCCATGTATGGTACTAACTGTTGCTTCTTGACCTATATACAGATTTCTCAGGAGGCAGGTAAGGTGGTAGGATATTCCCACCTTGTTGAAGAATTTTACACATTTTGTTGTGATCCACACAGTCCAAGGCTTTGGTTAGTCAATAAAGGAGAAATAGATGTTTTTCTGGATCTCTTTTGATTTCTCAATGATCCAAAGAATGTTGGCAATTTGATCTCTGGTTCCTCTGCCTTTACTAAATCCAGCTTGAAATTCTGGAAGTTCACGGTTCACTGAAGCCTGGCTTAGAAAATTTTGAGCATCACTTTGCTAGCGTGTGAGATGAGTGCAATTGTACAGTAGTTTAAACATTCTTTGGCATTGCCTTTCTTTGGGATTGGAATGAAAACTGACGTTTTCCAGACCTGTGGCCATTGCTGAGTTTTCCAAATTTGCTGGCACATTGAGTACAGCACTTTCACAGCATCATCTTTTAGGATCTGAAATAGCTCAACTGGAATTTTATCACCCCCACTAACTTTGTAATGATGCTTTCTAAGGCCCACTTTACTTCGCATTCCAGGATATCTGGCTCTAGGTGAGTGATCACATATTCATGGTTATCTGTGTCATGAAGATCTTTTTCGTATAGTTCTTCTATGTGTTCTTGCCACCTCTTCTTAATCTCTTCTGCTTCTGTTAGGTCTATACCGTTTCTGTTCTTTATCAAGCCCATCTTTGCATGAAATGTTCCCTTGGTGTCTCTAACTTTCTTGAAGAGATCTGTAGTCTTTCCCATTCTATTGTTTTCCTCTATTTCTTTGCATTGATCACTGAGGAAGGCTTTCCTATATCTCCTTGCTGTTCTTTGGCACTCTGGATTCAGATGGGTATATTTTTTCCTTTTCTCCTTTGCCTTTAGCTTCTCTTCTTTTCTCACCTATTTGTAAGGCCTCCTCAGACAACCATTTTGCCTTTTTACAATTTTTTCTTGTGGATGGTCTTGATCACTGCCTCCTGTACATCATGAACCTCTGGCCCATAGTTCTTCAGGCACTCTGTCTGTCATAGTAATCCCTGGAATCTATTTGTCACTTCTACTGTATAATCTTAAGGGATTTGATTTAGGTCATACCTGAATGGTCTAGTGGTTTTCCCTACTGTTCAATTTAAGTCTGAATTTGGCAATAAGGAGTTCATGATCTGAGCCAAAGTCAGTTCCTGGTCTTGTTTATGCTCACTGTATAGAGCTTCTCCATCTTTGGCTGCAAAGAATATAATCAATCTGATTTCAGTATTGACAATCTGGTGATATCCATGTTTAGCGTCTTCTCTTGTGTTGTTGGAAGAAGGTGTTTGCTATGATGAGTGTGTTCTCTTGGCAAAACTCTTCATTCTGTGAGCCTTTGCCCTGCTTCATTTTGTACTCCAAGGCCAAATTTGCCTGTTACTCCAGGTATCTCTTGACTTCCTACTTTTGCATTCCAGTCCCCGATGATGAAAAGAACATCTTTTTTGGATGTTCGTTCTGGAAGGTCTTGTATATCATCATAAAACCATTCAACTTCAGCTTCTTCAGCATTACTGGTCAGGGCACAGACTTGGATTACTGTGATATTGTATGGTTTGCCTTGGAAATGAACAGAGATCATTCTGTCATTTTTGCATTTGCACCCAAGTACTGCATTTTGGACTCTTTTTTGACTATAATGGCTACTCCATTTCTTCTAAGGGATTCTTGCCCACAGTAATAGATATAATGGTCAGCTGAATTAAATTCTGCCATTTCATTCCATTTTAGTTTGCTGATTCCTAAAATGTCAATGTTGACTCTTACCATCTCCTGTTTGACCACTTCCAGTTTGTCTTGATTCATGGACCTAACATTCCAGGTTCCTATGCACTATTGCTCTTTACAGCAATGGACTTTACTTTCATCACCAGTCACATCCACAACTAGGCATTGTTTCACTTTGGCTCTGTCTCTTCATTCTTTCTTGAGTTTTTTCTCCACTCCTCTCCAGTAGCATATTGGGCATCTACCAACCTGGGGATTCATCTTTCAGTGTCATATGTTTTTGCCTTTTCATACTGTTCATGGGGTTCTCAAGGCAAGAAAAGATATTATAAAATCTAAAGACTCTAAGAGGTAAAAAGTAGAGCAAATCTCAGTGGCACAAGAAAGTTATCTGAAGCAAACCAGCTGCTCTCAAGGATGGGGCTACATCTTCCCAAGCTTTCTTCTCTACCTACTGGCTTCTCTGTTTATTCTTGGTTCCCACTTGCTCATGCTTTGGGGGAATCAGTCCACTTCTTAACCCCAGTGTACACTGTGAACAGGCATACTCTATGTGTCTCAATTCAGATTCCCGAGAGTCAGAATCTAGTCCTTAGATAGCCCATGGGTTGAATAAATTGTGCAGAGACAGTATAACACATATAGCAGTGAACAGGACAGGCAAAGTTCCTGACTTCATGGAGCTAACAGCATCTTAATTATCACTTGATAATTATGTGATAATTTAAAGGCAGCAGGACTGTGGGGACATTCACTTTTCTATAAATGGACCCTAACAAAGCACACAGTGAGATAAATCCCTAACACACTTTGCTCACTTCTTTTGCTTTTGCCATTGTTTTGCCTCTGCCACTACTGTTACCACTTTTGTTTTTAATGTTAATGACTTTTTTACTCAAAGGCTACTACTCTTAACCAGACATACTCTAAGCCAGTGGGTCTCCTAGTGTGGTGCCCAGATTACAGGCAGTAGAAGTACCTAGCAATTTATTAGAAATGCCAGTGTTAGGGTCTTTACCCAGACCTACTTAATCAGAAACTGAAGAACCACTGCTCTATTCCTTCAATTCAAATATGTCAGTCTACCTTTATTCTACCTGCTTCCTGATAACGTCAATGGATTCTCTGAGTTCCTCACTACTTGATTTGAAAATATAAATACATACTGTTCAAAATGACTCTCCCATCCTCATTTAGAATCTCTGTCCCTAAACTCAACAAAACTTTTCACATTAGTCTTCTTGCCCACTGGAGTCAAAGCTATTAATCAAGTCCTACTTGGTATCTGTCTGGAACCATGTTAAAATTCAACTCACCAAAAAAAAAAAAAAAATACAATCCATCAATATTAAATTTAAGATGAATCAATTCAACTAGATTGACCATTCCTCCCTTCATCTGTCAACCAGTCCAACCTATCATGTGTGAAAACAACGCCAAATAAAAGCATTCAAACTTCCTAGGATTTTAGATAGAGGACAACTTTGAAAATATAATAAAATACAGAATTTAAATCTATCAGAGGGCAATGAACTGTTTCTCTAAAAAGTCATTGCTTATTTAGCCTCTCAAAATATATTCTGCAAACAAAGCTACTTTTCAAAATGAACCTGTATTCTGGGGGGAAATTACACTGTAAGGAGTTTTAAAAAAAAAAAAGCTTCAATTGTTACAGGAAAAAACTGCATTCACAAAACTGCATTCCTGGAATGCCATGTTCAGATCTTTTTGGGTCAATGTTCTCTGCACTACACTTTTGTTAGCATATTTTTAAAAGTTTTCCACCAATATATCACTACCATTTTTACCAAAATACCTGCTTCCTAATAACTTATTTAGTAAATATTTTTGTTCCTTAGGCATTACTATTATATAACAATTGTTAAGTTAATCATTTATGCAAACTTCTTACTTCCAATCAACCATCGGCTCCACAAAGGTAGGTAATTGTAACTGCTGTAACTTTAGCATCTGACTCAGTAGCTGACTCTTAGTTATTTTTTTTGTTGTTTTATGGCTATACCATGCAAAATCCAGGATCTTAGTTCCCTGACTAGGAATCAAACCTGCACCCCCTGCAGTAGAAGCAAGGAGTCTTAACCACTGGACTGACAGGAAATTACCCCTGACTCATATTTGTTGTTCAATATATATTTGCAGAAATGATGTACTAGAAGAATGAAAATGTTGTGGCTGGTGAAAAATAATAAATATAATTTTAAAAAAAGAAAATACTGATAGGCTTAGAAAGTATTATGAATTCAATAATACCTCCTGGGAATAGACAGCCAATGCGTCAAGGTTTAATGTGTTTTGTAATTCATTACCAATTTGTGTACTGATGTCCAGAATATACACTTGATAGTCAACCTTTAATATTGCTTTGTGGAAAAGACTTTGAGATATCTGTGCTCCAGCTTCCTTGCCTCAAGGCTACAGGATATTGAAACAGAACAAACAACTCTCAGAGTTTTTCTCACTTTCAAGGGGTGGAAATTTTATGAGATCCTTGGAATTCTTGTATTTTATCATACTGATAGTAAAGAGGTTACTCATTAAAAGAACCTAATTATGAGATCACTAGGTAATGTATCCTAACTCCTGACTTATGCCTTCCAAATACACACCATACCTTACCTAACCTGTTGATTATTTTGTTAGATTAAAAGAAGTAAGAATGAAGAATTAAGTAGTTAAAGAATGACTAGCTCTCCACCCTCAGGAGCCCCCTTAGCAATCCTACAGGCTGAACGTACGGGAAGATAACATCTGAAGAGGGTCAGCTAGTCCACAGCCTTTGGGGAATGATGCAGAACCCAACCTTCTGCCTCAATGATCCACTGAAAGTCTCCCTCCCTTGTTCTCTTTAAAAATTGTCATATCTGAGCAGAATTGGTCTCAGAACATGAGTCCACTTTCTCCCTAAATTGATGGCTTTTCTGATTAGAGCGTCGTTCCATTCTACTGATACTTACCTCTCATTCACGTTCGAGTTGCAAGTAACTGAAGTTTTATAAGAAACGGTCAGATAGGAAAAAAGAATTTAGTACAGTAACTTTGGACTCTTAATTCTGGCTTCAACACTTTATAGATATTTGATAGTAGACAAGTCAATTTCTCATTCTCAACAACCTTACTTTTAGAGGAATAGAGGCAATAATGTGACAACTAAGGATGACATATCCTGAGTGAAAAAGAGGTAATAAATGTTAGCTACTTTATTTTTAAAATTGGTTTTAAGATCGTAGGGACTTCTCAGAATTGGTTTCTATAAGACGCTTCTGTTGAAGAAGAATGCCATTGTCAAGTTTTATTGTCTTCAACTCTTTTTCTAGCTATCTTCAAATAGTCAAATTCATACTTTCATAGATTACCATATCTAATATAATTAAAATTCATACCACAAATATCAGTGTATGAACATATATACAAATGTTTAATTCGTCCTAAGACAAATTTTGTCATGGAAAAAAACTGGCATTATTTGGCAAAAAAAAATCAGCATTCTGGGAATAAGGATGGGAAGTCTAGTTGGTTGCTATCACTATTCTAAAATTGTTTCATCAGTTAAAAAATAAAAGGAAGATAAACACATTTTGGAAAGTGAAAGTGAAAGTGAAGTCGCTGAGTCGTGTCTGACTCTTTGCAACCACATGGACTGTAGCCTACGAGGCTTCTCCATTCATGGGATTTTCCAAGCAAAATACCAGAGTGAGTTGCCATTTCCTTCTCCAGAAACACATTTTGACTTAAGTATAAAAAATAAGCATATATTTGTAATTTTCTTTGACCTTTGCAATTAAATATAACCTTCAAAATTAGAGAGTTCAACTTATTTAACATATAATGTTTTGACTTTCTTATCTTTCCTCATTGAGTAACTAGTTCATCATAAATAAAGACATGCATACATTAATGCTATCCTTTTAAAATTTGGAGGTAATAATAAAAATAACTGATTTATTATAGATCAGACACTCCTCTCTTCTTGGGTTCTTACTTTTATCAGAAAAATACTTTAATCTTTTACAATAGTGTCTCCTTTAGCATTTTATAAAATAAAATCACTTAAAAAATAGCTCTAATCAGTTTCATTACTGGCTCCCGGAAACCAGTTAAAAAAAAAAAAACAAAAACACATTTTAGGTAAAGCTTTAAAAATGGGCTTAATATTGTAAATTATAAAATTATAAGATCTACTGCCTCTGATCACTGCTCATGTTTTTATATGTAAATACTAGAATTATAGCTTGATCTTCAAATATTAACTTTCTCCTTCCAGTTCTTTACCAAATAGAAATGCAAACTAAATCCTCAGTAACTTGCATTACTTGGTGTAGAATTTTCATCATTTGGGCCTCGTTCTGCCTGAAGGATATCTCAAGTTTGTACCCAGCACTATTTAGGATTTAAGAACAAAGCTATAGAAAGAGATATAATAACTCCTTTTACTGCATCTGCATCACTGGGTAATCCTCACCCACATAAACCTGTGTTGAGCCACGCAATTCTCTTTGGCCAATGGGATATGTGCAAGCATTATACAAGTGGAGACTTCATCAGTGTCTGCCTACTGAGACTTCCTCTCTCTTACTGTGTTTGGAAACCTTAGACCACTAAGCGAATATGTCTGTGCTAACATGCTGGAGAATAAGGGGCCATATGGAGAAGTAAAGAGCCTCAGCCCACAGCCCACTAGCCAACCATTTGCCAATAGCCAGATGTGTATGAGGCCATTCTAGATCATCCAGCGGCCTGCCAACCTGGCAGCTGTCCACAGAGCCATGAAAGAGCCCAGCAGGGATCAGCAAAGCTATCACAAACCAGAAATCCTGCCCATTCCAACCACAGAACTGTGAACAAAAGAAACTGGAATGCTTTAAGTCATTAAGTTTTGGAGTGGTCTGATGCACAGCAAAAGTCAACTGACGCAGCGAACAATAAACAAATGGGAGAAAGCTTTTGTTGAGAAATAAGACAAGGTAAACTTACTTCTCCACTTGGTAGTTCATTTTAGCTGCTGGCTTCAGAATAAGTTACTATTTCACTTCTCTTTGAAATGTGCATTTGTTTAATAAGCCTGATACACTGTAGGTTTGTTTTGACCCTAAAAGACCATCCTGCTGAAAAAAGCTAGAAGTAACAATACATTCTTTCCATCCTGTTCCTAGGGAGGATGATACAGGAGAGATACAAAATCTTGAATTTTCCTTTGGCTACGAAACAGATCATCACAGTGTTATCATCCTGCTTCCAAAAAAGGATCAAACCAAAGATCAGATCTAGCAGTGTATTCCACTAACTATGGTATCTTAAACATACTGTATCATTCAGAGACAAAGTGAAAATAGTATTTTTATTAATACTCAATTGTTTATGTATTATTGATGAATTTTACTTACATATACTACTGGATACAAGTTATATTTGGTTCCATTTATAAAGAAAAGATAAAATCAAGTGAATGGTATCACATTATCATCAAAAAATATGAACTGGAATATATATTAGGATATAAATCTACTGGGAGGATATACATAAAAATAAATTTCATCATAAGAATTATTATACTAATGATAATTAAAGGTCTGCTTCTCATTGCCAGTATCTTAATAAATAATTTAAAAATTTATTCACATATGCTAGATGCCTTGATTATTCTTTAATTTACCTGAGCCCCCTTTAGAAGCTTGTATATTGAGTATGGACAGTTAATATTTTTAAAACTTTATTGAGAATTGTCAGATATATGCAAATGTTGATTAAATAGTATATAAATTATAAGGGGGTAGAAAATACAGGCTTTAAATTAAGCCCAGCTAAATATTAGAATCTGTTTCTAAAAAAAAAGAAGAAAATGTCACAGAAAGATACCTGTGAAATGCTAAAACTTACCAAGGAGTTTCTAATTCGTGGCTTTTTGTGTAAATAAATTTGCCATAGGACCCTATGTTAGTTAATATCCAAGATGAAGATCTAAAATGTATTATGTGGAAAAAACATGACTGATCTGTATTTAATAGTCATCATTAGCTAAAATTCCAAATAATTTTCATGATAGCTATGTTCATTTTATATCATTTAAAAATCTATAAATTGGACTTAACAGTTTCTCACCTAACCAATGTTTTATATTCACCTCACATATATATTATGTACCTAATCACTATTCAAACAACCAGAGTTAGATATAAATTTTAAAATAATTATATTAACATTTATATATGAACATGTGTATAAACACCTAATGCTAGATGTATATAGACAGAAGATTAGATAGATAAATAGATGGGATGGTACTACTCTGGCCTTCATCTCTAATAAGAAGGTTGAGGCATATTTTACATAAAACTCAAAAAAAATGAAGAATAAAAAAAATAAATTAATAGACATTGGAAGAATTACAGCTCCTTTTGTCCAAAGAGATTAAAATTTGAAGAAATTTTTAAAAACCCATGTTGTATAATAGCTCTTTGTATTTAGTTTGTATTTTCCATACTCAGTACTACTTTCAATGAAGTCAGAATTTGAACAATGCAATGTTTAATTCATATTCTAGTAGTTATGAAATCACATATGTCTTGCGAGTAGTCACTTAATTAGTACTGAATTTGTTTTACATCTAGAGGAAAGCACTCTTATGTGTTACATAGATTTGCAATGCTTGGCCTAAATGAGTTAAATCCCAGTAATATTGTAATATACAGAAAACTAAATGAAATTGAAATAAAGTGTTGGCAGATTATCCACTCATTTTAATTCTAGATGAGGCATGTGATAAGTGATAGAGGGTTTAAAATAAGAATAGAGGAAAATTTCCTCTAGGAGAGAAAAAGTATAAAGAGATTTTTTTCTAATTGAAATGAAGTAAAAAACAAAAATACGTCAGAGGTGTGAAAATAATGTAATATTTGGCTTTTCTTTCATATTTCTTACAGCATTTCCATTTTAACAAGCCGTAAGGAAACAGCAAAAATGTCACCATATAAGATTTTAATCTCAATTTTTATATCACTCCTTTAATTTTTAAATAAAAAAATCTAAAGTACATTGATTCTGAGGAAAATGTGTAATATAAATAGCTGCCAGAATTTGAAAAATATCTAAGTATTAACTCATAATGTTGGCACATGTAAGACAAAGGATATTACCTCATACTTTCTACCTTTCTAAGGCTTTGTGAAAGAGCATTGTTTGCATCCAGTTATGACTACAACTGCTCTCTCATAAGAAAATACTGCAATAATAAAAATGTTTCACACATCCCCCCCAAAGTTTTCTTAAGTTTTTAATATTAAATTTGGTTTAATGGTTATGTTGTATAATATTGCTGCACGAATTATCTTTTTAACTGTTATTAAAAGATAGAATCCAAATTTGGACCATTAAATGGTATCATTCAATACAGAAAAATGTTTTAAACACTCATTACAGTTTATAAAACAAATGAAAAACTAATTATTAAAATGAAGACTATTTTCTTCCATGATTATTCCAAAACAAACGTTCTCTAATAGTTTACTATTACTTCTTAGTTATAACCAAGAAGAGGAGACCTAGGAACGAAGGACTCACTATAATAAAAAGCAGATGACTTCAGAATAAAAATATATTATGCCTAAATTTAATTAAATGTAGACATAACAAAAGACAGCTTATTCAAATATTGGCCCTTTATAGAGTTATGACAGAGAAGGCAATGGCACCCCATACCAGTACTTTTGCCTAGAAAATCCCATGGACGGAGGAGCCTGGTAGGCTGCAGTCCATGGAGTCGCTAGAGTCGGACACGACTGAGCGACTTCACTTTCACTTTTCACTTTCATGCATTGGAGAAGTGGCAACCCACTCCAGTGTTCTTGCCTGGAGAATCCCAGGGACGTGGAAGCCTGATATGCTGCCGTCTATGGGGTCGCACAGAGTTGGACACGACTGAAGCAACTTAGCAGCAGCAGCATAGAGTTATGAGCTTTGTTAAGTCCTTGAATAAATAATAAATCACAGAAGTTATGTAATCAGTAACATTATTTGAATTAATCAGAAGTGTATAGAAATTTAGTTAGTAAGTATTCATACTGTAGTATTTAATATATGAAAAGCTAAGTTTGGCCATGTTTTATTAGGACAAATATATTCTAAAAGATCTAATGCAATTCATCCTATTATACAGTTTAATTGTTTTCCAATATATATTCAATAGGATAGAAGTTTTGTTAGATTTTTACTTCTCATAGTTGAATTATGTTACATGATTATATTTAAATTTAACAGGATAGAGATTTTTAAAAAAACCCTAAAAGCTATTGATTATTTATATTGGGCATAAATTGTGTATTATAAACTATGTAAATGCAATCTATTCATATGCTTTAAGCTTTAGTGTGATAATCTCAGCTTGGATTAGCAGAACAATTTTGAGTATTATTTTTAAAAATTAAAAACAATTTTCAAATTTAAAATGAAAAAATATTTTAGAAAGTTTCTTTAAAGAAGTCAGTCTATCATTTGTAATATAGACCAGTAGAATTCAGAGTTGTACCACCATATAATATATTTAGACATAGATTAGCATAAAGCAGGTTATAATTAAACCTGGCCCACCACATTGGCAGATATTTCTAAACACTTGTATACCATTGGTATATGCTAAGAAATATGGAAAAACAAAACATCATAAATAAAAACACTGGGTCAGTGCAAAATGTCTTAAATGTTAATCATTTTCCACTTTGTATAGAAACTACAAAGTACAGCTCAATAAAAATTCTAGAAATAAGTTTCAACTCCACAATATTTTTCTTTAATTAATTCATATTTACCATAGCCAATTTATGATTGTCTAGCAACAAAAGTACCTGACATTAGTCCATAAACCTGACTTCATAAATTTGTTTTCGAAAGACCAACAATGAATGAACTCATTGAAGGAGTGAGTCATTATTTCTTGTTGTTGTTCAGTCACTCAATTGCGTCCGACTATTTGTGACGTCATGGGCTGGAGCACGCCAGGCTTTCCTGTCTTTCCCTCTCTCCTGGAGCTTGCTCAAACTCATGTGCATTGAGTCAGTGATGCCATCAGCCATCTCATCCTCTGTTGCCCCTTCTCCTCCTGCCCTCAATCTTTCCCAGCATCAGGGTCTTTTCCAAGAAGTCGGCTCTTCGCATCAGGTGGCCAAAGTATTGGAGCTTAAGCTTCAGCATCAGTCCTTCTAACGAATAGTCAGGGTTGATTTCCTTTAGGATTGACTGGTTTGATTTCTTTGCTGTCCAAGGGACTCTCAAGAGTCTTCTCAAACACCACAATTCAAAATCATCAATTTTCAGTGCTCAGCCTTCTTTATGGTCCAACTCTCACATCTGTACATATATATGTACATGGCTTACTGGAAAAACTACAGCTTTGACTTTTGTCAGCAAAGTGATGTCATTCTTAGGAACATCACAGAGATTCTTACTCTTTTCCATTTTAGTTAACCAAAGCATACCTACTCTGACTAAACAACAAATCAATTTAGTTCTATGAGTGAATTGTGTTTAAAAAGAAAGAAAGGAAGAAAAAGCACAACAAAAATCTTGACTTAGGTAAAAGGATGACCTTGACTACATCTTAAGGCCTTTGTCCAAAATTCTTCCTAAAACTCAACAGGGATAATTACAAACAGAGAGAATATTCTAACCTCGCTATTTCATATCTTTAAAGAAGGAAAATTTCTTGACTGTTCAAGAAATTCCAGTTTCTTGACTGCTCTCAATTTTTTTTTCTCCGTACACTAGTCACTTGTGCTGTAAACAATGTAATGTGGTCAGAGGTGAAGGCACCCCATCACTGCCTTGTTTTAGTTAACATAGTAGAGTCAAGTTGGATCACTCCAGACACTTTCCTATCAGCTCCCTCATTTCCATTTTCTCATCAAATCCTGTATATTCTATCTATTTGCTATCTGTCAAGTGCATCCCTTCCTCTTTACCTTCACTAGTCCTTCTTTCATTCAGACTATCATCATTTTGTGTTCGTATCTTACTAATTGAATACTTTTCCACTTGTCTCAAAGGCACTTTCTTAACTCTCGTTCATGTAACTCAAACTCTTAAATCAAACACAGTTCATGAGTTATCTCAGGGAGGCCTTCCTTAACATTTCAATTTGATGTTTCTTTTCTATACTTCCTTAACCCTCTCTATTTTAGTATCTATGCCATTTACTATAATCATCAATTTATAGAACTGTCTCCTCTTTCCCTTGAGGGCAAAGCTTATATTATTTTAATTTTTAAACTCCTGTTCCAAACAAATATGAGGCATAAATGCTGTGAATGTTTGTTCAATGAATACCATTACCAAGAATTTTATTTTTAATTCTTGATCCCTGTACCTAAGAATATGTTGAATTTCATGTCAAAAATAATATCAGATATTTATTATTTCATAGTTTATTATATTCCCTAGATGAATTTGGATTACAATAAGAAAGTTAAATTAATATCAAGTATTTTAAAGTTTCACAAATTAAGCCTGTGTATGTTTGAAGTGGATTTATTATCCTAGCCCTTCAAAAGTGGTATCAGAGTGCTAAAGTCATTCTACATGGTAACTGGAATTAAGACTTAGAACTTCACTAGATTCAGTATCTTTCAAAGTACCATATCATGGCTGAGGTCCTTAACTCCTCAAATGCCTTTAAAAATAAAAATCAGCACATTTCTAAGTCCCTACCATTGTGTATTATTTCACCATTAAAGATTCCAAACTTTTTTAAAATATATATTCTACACACAGTCCATTGTAGCAGATTGCTACACTGCTCATAGTAATCTCTTTAAGATCTGGACCTTAAATTATTTTTCATGTAACTTAAACTTCCATGTTTCAAAAAGAGGGAAGCAAATTCTATCAATTTTCCTGTTTGAAGGACTTTTCTTAGTGAATAATAATACTACTGGGTTTTAAACTACAAACACTGTTTTGTTTTTGGTTTTTAGATATGTTAATTTCTTTAACCTTCATGTTTTTAAAACTAAAATCTTCTAACTACTATTTTCAATGTTTTCCATTTAATAAATTGAATTTTGCACCATGGAAAAGAAATTTTGCAAACATCAGTAGACTAAAAACAAATATGGCATAAAATGAGATATAACTTAAATCACTGTAAGCGATCATTAAAATGTGGGATTTGAAGAAAGCTATTAGCTGATGAATAGCTCATTAAACTGCTGCTGAAGTCAAGAGTATTAGCAATTCAACTGAAACCCCACATAAAACAGTCTGCCAGAATGTATAGGTAGAAATGAATTGGAAATGTTTTTATTTCATTACAAGAGGTTTCCTCTACAATGCCAATTAAGGATAATGTTTGGAGGTCTTGACTTTACAATAGGAAATCCTGTCACTATCTTCACTAGTAGAAAGTAACTGAATTAACTGCAAAATACCAACATTATTCCTCTTCATGTGATGTGAGAAGAAATAGCATTACACATCTTAAGAATACTAAAGTGTTTAAGACAGGTCTAATGTGAGGTCATAACTCAACACCAACTCTTAACTTCCAAGTCATGGAAGCAATACTACTTTCTGTTGCAGTCAGAAAAGCAAATACTTTTCCCATATGTTCAAGGAAGAAAAAAATTATATTATCCCAGTTTAAAAAACTAAAATCACAATTAGAAGGCTGGACTTATTAGGAAAAATATAATTAAAAACTAGCTAGAGTTTTCCTAAGACACAAATTATAATTCTATTTTCTGATTGTTCATGCCCAAATACATGAAAATCTAGACAAAAAGGTAATATACCTCCTGTTACCACTGGTTGGATGAAGCTCTGACCAGTAATCATTGTGCTCTGTATACTGTCACTACTCTATCAAGTGTTCAAGTGAGAACAAAGTTGGAAAGCAGCATAAACAGGTAAATAATGATCACTATTAAACAATGATATATTTCTGTTTGTATAGTCAGATACTAGAGAGAAGGGATTGCTATCTAATCCTTCCTTGGAAGAAATTATTTTTAGAAAAATTTTCTGTTTTACATAACAATGAAATATATTTAACTACCATATGTGTATATATATACACACACATATATACATATATATACAAATATTTGACTACCATATGTATATAGATAGATAGATACATATATACATATACATATATACACAGACAAATATATATATATACACATATATTCAATATTTATAAGAGTACAAGGTTTATCAGTTCGGTTCAGTTCAGTTGCTCAGTCGTGTCTGTCTCTTTGAGACCCCATGGACTACAGAATGCCAGGCTTCCCTGTCCATCACCAAATCCTGGAGCTTTCTCAAACTTATGTCCATCAAGTCAGTCATGCCATCCAACCATCTCATCCTCCGTCATCCCCTTCTCCTCCTGCTTTAATCTTTCTTGGCAAAAGAGTCTTTTCCAACAAGGCAGTTCTTCACATCAGGTAGCCAAAATATTGGAGTTTCAGCTTCAGCATCAGTCCTACCAATGAATATTCAGGACTGATTTCCTTTGAGATTGACTGATTTGATCTCCTTGCTGTCCAGGGGTCTCTCAAGAGTCTTCTCCAACCCCACAGTTCAAAAGCATAAATTCTTCAGCACTTAGCTTTCTTTATGGTCAAGCTCTCACATCTGTACATGATTACTGGAAAACCTTAGCTTTGGGTAGATGGACTTTGTTGGCAAAGTAATGTCTCTGCTTTTTAATATGCTGTCTAGGTTGGTCATAGCTTTTCTTCCAAGGAGCAAGTCTCTTTCCATTTCATGGCTGCAGTCATCATCTGCAGTCATTTTGGAGCCCTCCAAAATAAAGTCTGTCACTGTTTCCACTTTTTCCCCATCTTTTTGCCATGAAGTGATAGAACTGGATGCCATGATCTTAGTTTTCTGAATGTTGAGTTTTAAGCTAGATTTTTCACTCTCCTCTTTCACTTTCATCAAGAGGCTCTTTCATTCTTCTTTGCTTTCTGCCATAAGTGTGGCATCATCTGCATATCTGAGGTTATTGATATTTCTCCTGGTAATCTTAATTCTAGCTTGTGCTTCATCCAGCCCAGCATTTCGCATGATGCACTCTGCATATAAGTTAAATAAGCAGGGTAACAATATACAGCTTTGATATATTCCTTTTCCTATTTGGAACCAGTCTGTTGTTCTATGTCTGGTTCTAACAATTGCTTCTTGACCTGCAAACAGATTTCTCAAGTGCAGGTCAGGTGGTCTGGTATTCCCATCTCTTAAAGAATTTTCCACAGTTTGTTGTGATCCACACAGTCAAAAGCTTTGGCATAGTCAATAAAACAGAAGTAGATGTTTTTCTGGAATTCCATTGCTTTTTCAGTGATCCAACAGATCTTGGTTATTTGATCTCTGGTTCTTCTGCCTTTTCTAAAACCAGCTTGAACATTTGGAAGTTCATGGTTCACATATTGCTGAAGCCTGGCTTGGAGAATTTGAGCATTGCTTTACTAGCATGTGAGAATGAGTACAATTGTGTAGTAGTTTGAACATTTTTGGCATTGCCTTTCTTTGGGATTGGAATGAAAACTGACCTTTTTCCAGTCCTGTGGCCACTTGAGTTTTCCAAATTTGCTGGCATATTGAGTGCAGCACTTTCACGGCAACATCTTTTAGGATTTGAAATAGCTCAACTGGAATTCCATCACCTCCACTAGCTTTGTTTGTAGTGATGATTCCTAAGGCCCTCTTGACTTTGCATTCCAGGATGTCTGGCTCTAGGTGAGTGATCACACATTCATGGTTATCTGTGTCATGAAGATCTTTTTTGTATAGTTCTTCTGTGTATTCTTGCCAGCTCTTCTTAATCTCTTCTGCTTCTGTTAGGTCCATACCATTTCTCTTCTTTATTGTGCCCATCTTTGCATGAAATGTTCCCTTGGTGTCTCTAACTTTCTTGGAAGAGATCTCTAGTCTTTCCCATTCTATTGCTTTACTCTATTTCTTTGCATTTATCACTGAGGAAGGTTTTCCTATATCTCCCTGTTATTCTTTGGAACTCAGCTTTCAGGTGGGTACATTTTTCCTTTTCTTCCTTGCCTATAGCTTCTCTTCTTTTCTCACCTATTTATAAGGCCTCCTCAGACAACCATTTTGCCTTTTTACATTTCTTTTCTTGGGGATGGTCTTGATCACTGTCGCCTGTACAAAGTAACGAACGTCCATCCATAGTTCTTCAGGCACTCTGTCCATCATATCTAATCCCTTGAATCTATTTGTCACTTCCACTTTTCTCTTCACTCTATGTACCTTCTATTCTGTGTCTCAGATACTTATGTTAATATATTTTCTATTTCATTAAATCACAAAGTCCAAGAAGACTTTAAGAACTTTTGTTCGTTCTGATTTACTCCGGGTAACTGAGTCCTTCTTACTAAGCCTTAAGCAGTGAGAATATAGGCCAAGCAGGAACTCCATCACTAACTAAGCTGTATGCAGTCTGGAATGTTACTTAACTTCTGTGGGTCTCCAGTTCCTCATTGGTAACAAGTGCCCTTTTGCATACTTCATGGAATTTTGGTAAAATCAAAAGAAACACCACTTGCCTAGCACGCGATCAATAATGACAACTACACAGACTTAAACCATATCCCCCAAAACATACAAGATCATTCTGATGGACCTTACATGCAATGAGAAGTGTTTTCTTATAAGTGATACATGGATAGAAGGGAGAAGGCCATAGGAAAATGAAAGCAGAGATTGGATTTCTTAAACTCAACATGTATTACAGAAGGTTAATATACCATTGCACATGCATGTACAAGTGGGGAGATAAATATACTCAGCTGAACACATATTCCTGTATCATCACCTTCATCTTGTCCATTATCTATGTAACAAACAATAGCATAAGACCAGATTAGAAGTTGTGACTCTGATATTAGTGGGCCTTGTGGGTTGCCTGCAGATCCCGGAATCCCTGCCATCCATGCAAATATTATGGTATTGTCAAATCTACCTTTTTCAAAGGAAAACATGCATAGGTTTCATCAAGTCTCAAAAGGGTTTGGGATCACCAAAAGAGAAATAATCTCAAATCTGGAGGATCCTGAAGGCCCTTCCTGGCTGTTATATTGATATTATGTTTCAGGTTTTTATGCCTTTAAAACAGCCAAAGAGATTTGGCATGCTATTTTAATCAGTAAAATCCTTTCTTTGAAGACCAAGAGTAAGTCAAAGAAGACACTATAATAGAGGCTGTTTTAAGTAAACTTATCTTCCTCCAAACATTATAATGAAAATCTACAGCTTTCTGTTTTCTTATGTGCAGTCTGTCATTACCCACCATCCTCCAGCAAAGGAAATAATCTCTACAGTCGACAGTATAAATACAGACTCCAGGTTTCCTTGAGCTCCGAAATTGCTATATTCAAGTTAAAAGGTCATAGTAAGCATGAAGGAGAGGATAAAAAATAAATGAAAAATACAGTTTACTTATTTCTTTCAGCAAAAAAACCTTCAAGGTCATTCTTATCAGAACAGTCATATTTCTGTGTTTTTTACATTGAAGGCTATCAAAGAAAGGTTAGAACAGAAAGGCATCTAGGAAGAATTGGACACCAAAGTTCTTAAAGTTCACTATTTTTCTTTAAATCCTTGTAAAATTTACCAAATAAAAACTGAAGAACTTTCTGCAGTTTATCATCTCATGAAGCAAATGCCAAGAGTACAAATACAAATCATAGGTCAAGTGATTTGTTATAAGGAAATTATATATGTTTTCTCATCACTTTCAAGTTAATAGAATTTTAGTTTTGAGGTCTGAAGTAATTTAAGACATAAGAAATATACTATGGATGTGCTGTAGAGAGTGTGGAGAAAAAGAAACCCTCCCTATTACACTATAAGTGGAAGGTAAACTGGTACAGTCATTATGGAAAACAGTATGGAGGTCCTTAAAAAACTACAATAGAGTTGCCATATGATCCTGTAATCCCATTCCTGGGCATATATCTAGAGAAAACTCTAATTCAGAAAGATACATGCACCTCAATATTCATAGCAGCACTATTTATAATAGCCAAGACATGGATGTAACCTAAACCTAAATGCTCATCAACAGATAAATGAATAAAAAAGATCCACTTTATAAGTGGATAAAGTGGTATGTGTGTATATGTGTATGTATTCAGTTCAGTCGCTCAGTCATGTCCAACTCTTTGCGACCCCATGAACTGCAGCACGCCAGACCTCCCTGTCCATCACAAACTCCCAGGGTGTACCCAAACTCATGTCCATTGAGTTGGTGATGCCATCTAACCATCTCATCCTCTGTCGTCCCCTTCTCCTCCTGCCTTCAATCTTTCCCAACATCAGGGTCTTTTCAAATGAGTCAGCTCTTCACATCAGGTGGTCAAAATATTGGAGTTTCAGTTTTAACATCAGTCCTTCCAATGAATAACCAGGACCGATTTCCCTTAGGATGGACTGGTTGGATCTCCTTGCAGTCCAAGGGGTTCTCAAGAGTCTTCTCCAACACCACAGTTCAAAAGCATCAATTCTTCTGCACTCAGCCCTCTTTATAGTCCAATTCTCACATCCATACATGACCACAGGAAAAACCATAGCCTTGACTAGATGGACCTTTGTTGGCAAAGTAATGTCTCTGCTTTTTAATATGCTGTCTAGGTTGGTCATAACCTTCCTTCCAAGGAGTAAGTGTCTTTTAATTTCATGGCTGCAATCACCATCTGCAGTGATTTTGAAGCCCCCCAAAATTAAGTCAGCTACTGTTTCCACTGTTTCCCCATCTATTTGCCATGAAGTGATGGGACTGGATGCTATGATCTTAGTTTTCTGAATGTGGAGCTTTAAGCCAACTTTTTCACTCTCCTCTTTCAGTTTCATCAAGAGGTTCTTGATATGTGTGTGTGTGTGTGTGTGTGTGTATACACAGAGAGAGAGAGAGAGAGAGCGCGAGCGAGCGAGCAAGCCTTCCCTGGTGGCTCAGTGGTAAAGAATCCACCTATCAATGCAGGAGACTTGGGTTCAATCCCCGGGTCAGGAAGATCCCCTGGAGAAGGAAATGGCAACTCACTCTAATATTCTTGCCTGGGAAATCCCATGGACAGAAGAGCCTGGCAGGCTACATCCCATGGGGTCACAAGAGTTGGACATGAATTAGCAACTAAACAACAACAAACATATACACACATATATGTATAAACACATACACACTCAAAATGAAGTATTACTCAGCCTTAAAAAAGAATGGAATAATGCCATTTCCAGCAACATAGATGGACCTGGAGATTATCATATTAAGTTAAATAAGTCAAACAGAGAAAAATAAACATATGATATCACATATATGTGCAATCTAAAAGAAAAATAATACAAATGAATCTCTATGCAAAACAGAATCTGACTCACAAACATAGAAAACAAACTTATATTTACCAGAGAGGATAACAGGCTAGTAGAGGAAGACATAAGTTAGGAGTTGGGGATTAACATATACACAATACTGTGTATAAAATAGGTAACAACAAGGACCTACGCTACAGCACAGGGAACTATATATCTTATAATAGGAGAGAATCTGAAAAATATTCCTGGTGGCTTCCCTGGTGCCTCAGATGGTAAAAGCATCTGCCTGAAATGCAGGAGAACCGGGTTCTATCCCTGGGTCAGGAAGTTCCCCTGGAGAATACATGGTAACCCACTCCAGTATTCTTGCCTGGAGAATCCCATAGACAGAGGAGCTTGGTGGGTATAGTTCACAGGGTTGCAGAGTCGAACATGACTGAGCAACTAACACTTCACCACTTCACTTCATATATATATACTTTTTGAATATACATGTGCACACACATACACACACACATAGGTATATACAAACCGAATCACATTGCAACAATACACTTGAAACTAACACATTGTAAATTGACTATAGTTCGGTTTAAAAAATAAATATATTATGGATTATCAGGCAGTTTCTTTTGCAAATAAAAGCAAACGATTTTCAGTTTATTCACTATAGTGATGGACAGGGAGGCCTGGCGTGCTGCGATTCATGGGGTCGCAAAGAGTCGGACACGACTGAGCGACTGATCTGATCTGATCTGATCTGATATATATGAAGAACATAGGGAATACAAACAAACTATTAGAACATGGTGTCGTACATCTAACAGCTCTTTTTATGTACCATATGGACAATAGATGGCATCACCGATTCAATGGACATGAACTTGGGCAAATTCTGGGAGATAGTGAGGGACAGGGAAGCCTGGCATGCTGCAGTCTTTGGGGTTGTGAAGAGTCTGACACAACTTGGCGACCGAAGAACAACAATGGACAATAAAAGCCCCTTTATTATTTAAAAAGTACAAAAGTAATTGCCTGGGTGAAAGCCTTCCACTTGAAAGTCATGATTGGTTTTAAAAGTTGATTACTTTCCTTTAAAATGAACTGCACTGCAGCTTTTAAAAATAGCTTGGATGACTTGCTATGTAAGGCAATGGTAAACAGTGGCTAAGAGTACAAACTCTTGCAACAGATTTTCAGGATTCGAATGTTTCCACCAATGAAAAGTTAAATGACTCTAGCAACTTACTTAACTTATGCATGTCTCAGTTTTCTCTAAAATGCAGGTAATAGTAACTGATTTAGAGTTGTTTGAGGAGTAAATGAGTTAACACTGCATCTTAAATACATGGAATATAGTAAGTGTCCAATAAGTGTTAGTGTAAATCTTATTTAAGTCATTACGAAAACATTTTTTTTAATTCATATTTTCCGTAATCTAAGTCTCAAAAGTTTTTTCTATATACCAATATCATGCCATTGAGATTTATAGGAAATGAATTTTTGATGTATTACCAATCATGTTGATCACTCATTCTTGTATTTAGGTTTTTATAATAGATATTTGTAATATCTTATAATGTCTTTATAATCAGGTATTTGGCCACCTCATGTGAAGAGTTGACTCATTGGAAAAGACTCTGATGCTGGGAGGGATTAGGGGCAAGAGGAGAAGGGGACGACAGAGGATGAGATGGCTGGATGGCATCACTGACTCGATGGTCATGAGTCTCAGTGAACTCCAGGAGTTGGTGATGGACAGGGAGGCCTGGTGTGCTGTGATTCATGGGGTCACAAAGAGTCATACACGACTGAGCGACTGATCTGATTTTATCTGAATTCAAAAATACATAGGATATACTAATAATCCCATTTTGTGCTGTGCTGTGCTTAGTCAGTCGCGTCCAACTCTTTGAGACCCCACAGACTGTAGCCCACCAGGCTCCTCTGTCCATGAGGATTCTCCAGGGAAGAATACTGGAGTGGGTTGCCATGCCCAGGGGATCTTCACAACTCAGAGATTGAACCCAGGTCTCCCGCATTGCAGGCAGATTCTTTACCTACTGACCCACTGGGAAGTCCCATTTTACATATAATATGTTCAGTTTCACCATTTAATATTCTCACAGGAGGTCAGAAATTTAATTATGCACCCATTATCTAATAGTGTAAGTATTTAATAAAGCCTACAAAAGCCAGTTAACCCATTATTAATTAATCATACTTGTTCCTTGGCAGTACATTCTGATGTGGTTTCCATATTTCTTCAATAACATCTATTCTGTATCTTGCTCAAGGATTCACTCTCTTACAATTCAGTTTTAATCATGTGCGCTCTTTGCTTCATGTTGAAGTCTTTAAGAAACCATTACTCCCAACTGACACTCCTCAGCTTGGTATTTATTTTAAGGCTTCTAGATCAACCATAGAATGCATTTGTTATTTCTCTTTCCAATACTTTCTGTTTCTATTCTTACTATTATTTTTGCTTATTTAAAAATTTTTGTTTAACTTTATATGCCCTTATACAGCGTTCTAAATACTTTTGATCTGATTCAACCACCAGGGAACTTCCTCTATTAGGTAATTATTTTGGTATTTTTTTTCTTAATCAGAAATACTACTTCATCACAACTATATATTCAGTTCAAAAATATATTCCTTTATACCATCCTTAATTCAGTCAAATTTTATTCACACAACACTGACATAAAAATGGGAGTCTACCAAATATAGAACATTGATATAAAATTTACTGTTTGATCTCAGTTGGTAAAGAATCCACCTGCAATGCAGGAGAACCCAGTTCCATTCCTAAGTTGGGAAGATATGCTGGAGAAAGGATAGGCTACCCACTTCAGTGTTTTGGGGCATCCCTTGTGGCTCAGCTGGTAAAGAATCCGCCTGCAATGCTGTAGACCTGGATTCGATCCCTGGGTTGGGAAGATGCCCTGGAGAAGGGAAAGGCTACCCACTCAAGCATTCTGGCCTGGAGAATTCCATGGACTGTATAGTCCATGGGGTCGCAAAGAGTAGAACATGACTGAGTAACTTTCACTTTCACTTTGACCTGGAGTAAGTTTCTTTGCTTTCTGGACATGGTTTCCTTATATGCAAATAGACATGATAATCCAGGGTATATGAAACTTTTAGAAAACTCCCATGCTCTAGACTAAAAATACATAGTTTAGTGAAGTGGCTCAGTCATGTCCAACTCTTTGCGATCCCATGGACTGTAGCATACCATGCTCCTCCATCCATGGGATTTTCCAGGCAAGAGTACTGGAGTGGGTTGCCATTTATTCTCTCATAAATAAAGCGATTTGCTTTCTTCAACTTTATAGAAAGTCATTTTACTTTATTTATTATCCATACTATAAAAATCCAAGTAGCCCTTTAAAAGAAGATGTGCTGATACAGGAAGGATACCATATACACTGTTGATTAAAAATCAAGTTCTCAAATAAACTTTTTATGGTATGAGCCCATTTATTTAGAAAACAGCTAAGACCCATACTTACACATACAAAAATTTATGCATACATGGTCATGTAAATATACACACATGTGTACGTAATTGTAAATAACATATTGTAACTACATGAGATTATGTAGAAAAATGTTTGAAAGTATACTACACAATTTTTTAAGATAAAGATTATATAAAAGGAGATAAAAATGTATAATAAAATATGCATCCATGTTATATGACTTTTTAACCCAAACATATTTGAGAATTACTTATGTAATTAAAATATCTACATACAGCTCTAATCAGCAACTTATATATATTCATAATCTTTTATACTTCAGTTATTACTAGATTAATTTGATTTGTATATATGTATCTTAATTATGTTTGATTGGGTTGAAGCTGACAATGTTCATACTAGTAGTTCTTCACTAGCTTATTTTTAACATTAAAAGTCACTCAGTTTTTATGCTGGATATAACTGATTTTCATATGCTTAAAGAAACTCGAAAGCTGTTTATTAAAAACATAAGCATTGTGAAATCCTCTGCAATTAAACACCTGGGCAGATGAACATTTAGAAACTGCCATGTAAAAGGAGCCAAGTATTTATCTGGGTGGAGACGCTGAGAGCAACAGAAGTGGCTCAGTTAATTTGAAGAGTCTCTGATAATTAATTTGAATATTAATTCAATATTAATATTCTAAAATAGCATTCGAAGCTAGTGAAAGATGACAAAAGTCACACATTATTATGATGCATTTGCTAATAAAGTTTAAAGGTGTTAGACCCTTTTTATTCTATCTTAATGGTCCTAAATGACTGAGTTAATCTCATTTCTGAATGTTCTAAATAGTAGTCCACATTTGCCTTAGATCACATTAGCATGAAAAGTAAATAAAGGCTTATAAAAATTAAAAAAGTAATGTAACGGGCAATCTTAGTCACAGCCCCACTAGTGTCGTCTCTGGAAATCTCATCCTCAAATCCCCATGGCTAATTCCTAAAGCTCCCAGGGGATCTTACAACTATTGCATCCTGCTCCTCAGATGCTCCCAGCAGAGACTGACAAGCTCCTGTCTCTGTGATGACATCCTTGGAACCTTCCAAGTTGGCCTCCCTCACTTATCTTTTGCAGCTCACTGAACTGAGGTGCGTGAATTGCAAAGGGGTAGAAATCCTCTTCAATCTCATGCTTAATTCCATCATAAAGTCAGAATCAAGTGCACCCTCAGCCCTCTGAGTACTTCATTGGCTCCATTAATGTTTGTTTTCTGAAATTAACTGCACTTTTACTCCATCGTTATAGTTAGTGCAGAAGGTAATTTGATTGACAGGATATTCTGTACACTCTCAAAAGTATTCCTTTCCTTAGACTTTAACAATAAGGATCCTTATTTGATTTCACTCTACTCTTGTTTCTTCAGAGTGAGCTTCTTTTCCACAAAGTATGATTATTTTTCAACATTCTGCCCTTATATATATATATATATATATATATATATAGACACACACACACACATATATGTGTAAGTTATAATTATCTATGCGATTAAAAATCCCTGAGAGACTTAAAGATGTGAGTTTGGTAAATTTCACTTCATTCCCAGCAGGTTCAAGTACTGATCTTTACATGAGGCTGCTTAGTTTTCAGACATTGGAACCTAACTGGGCCTCCTCATGGGACCTCTGGAACTCTGCTGTAAAATAGAAATACAGTGCGAGTCATAGGTGCAAACCACATATGTAACTTTGTCTTTTACAGGCTACATTTTAAAACAGTAAATAAGAATCAGATGGAAATAGTTCAAATAATGTTTTTATTAGCCAAATGTATCTAAACTATTATTTCAATATGCAATCAATATAAAATGCATTGAAAATTGTATATTTATTAAAAATTAGTATTTTTTTACACTTATAGTATGTCTCAGTTTAGACTAGCTAAGACTGCAAGTGCATAACTACAGTGGTTAGGGGCTATTTTACAGGTAGGTAGAGATCTGAATAGTGTAGAAATTCTGGGTATCAAGTGGCCCAACAGTTTAATGAAAAACTGTTTCATTTAAAGATGTTTCTCAAATACCATTCTAACTTCTGTATACCATGTCCAATGATGAACCCCTTGCATCCTGAGAAATGGTTTCCTCAGATCAATACATAATAGTTTGCTCTCTGACACATGCTTTATTCTGCTTGTTTAAAAAAAAATGTAGAAAGAATATTTCTTTTTAATGCAATTATTTTGCAATTTACACAGAGTTAGGAAAAACTGTTTTCTTTGTTTTAAAGTACAAGATTAATAAACCCTCACCGTAAAACATCAAACACTATAGAAGCATATAAATTAAAAACTGAAAGTAATTGCTCCTCGTATTCCCTATTTTGCTTCCTAGAGTTACTTAAGTTTGCTGTGTATCTTTCCAGACATTTTTCTATATTAAATAGATGTTTAGACAGAGCTATTAAATACCCAGATGTGTTTAGTGGGAATGAATAGATTCATTGGCAAGCTCTAGTGCATAAACGTGCTTGATGACTTGGAAACATCAGGTTGCCCAATGGAAGGTACTATATGCTTTCTTGCTGACAGAGCTCCTATTTTGTCTGAGTATTCACAATGACTGTGGCCATGTGTGCAGAGAAGAGCTACAAAGTGAGATATTGTTTAGTCTGAGCCTGTAAAGTAATTCCCTTTTCTTAGCCAATGACTGACTCTGTCAGAGGTGTATGATGTAGTTTTGTCCAATAAAAACAGTGGACAAGGGAGCGATTTTCTTTCTTGTAAAAACAGCTGCATGAAAAATAAAAGAAAATAAATAGCTGCATAGAAAAGAACAGTCTTTTTCTTCTCGATTTTGCTGTCTACCTGTGATGCCTACAATGACATGTTGGGGCTCTGAAGGGAATCACAGAAGTTAATGTATCAAAACCAGCACATGAAATAAAGGACAGGATCTTTGATGTCATTGCAGAACTCTTTCTGGGATGTGAGACAATAATCCTCTTATTGCTACTGTTAAGTCCCGAAGTTGTGTCTGACTCTTGTGACCCTATGGACTCTAGTCCATGGGATTTCCCAGGCAAGAATACTGGACTGGGTTGCCATTTCCTTCTACATGGGATCTTCCCAACTCAAGGATCAAACCCACATTTCCTGCCTGGCAGGCAAATTCTTTACCAATGAGCCACCTGGGAAGACCTTTCTTATTGCTAACCCACTGTTAGTTATATTTTCTGTTATTTGAAAATTAAAACATCTTAATGGAGGCAAACATTCAAAAAATATGTTTTAGAGACCTTAGTCAAAATGAAATAAGAATAATTTTCATTAGTGAAATTGATTTAAGCTACCAGTTATTGATGAGGAAGTTATTAATTTTCTGTCAACTTATTTTCATACATGATCCACACATTATAATTATCCCAGTTATCTGCAAAGAAAGAGCAATTTTCAAAAGAACAAATAAACAAATGTTTAGTGTTACTGCCGTTAGAAATAACATTGGTACAGTTTAGGTAAGCAAAATGTAAACATACCATCAGAACTGTCAGTTTTAAAATGTTTTTGTATATATGCAAATCTTTAATAGATTATAGAATATCATGAAATCTGCTGTCAGTAGCAAGTTATAATTGTTTATTTCTGTAGTGTGGTGATTTTCTTCCTGTTCAGTTACAATAGTCTACATTGCTCAGAGTGTGCCACATCCTGAGCTTGAACAAAATGCAAGATATAAAAATATGTATTATATTTATTATATATAATACAACCTTAACAAAAATAGTTTTAGCTACCATTTAATAAAGCTGAGTTCAAATATCCTTTCAATGTTTCTATTTAATATATAGTTTTTATACATAGAAATTAAGAACTTTGAATAGATTTAACTGATTGGGATCAAACCATATAAATTAATCATAAAGACTGCAATTTTTATAAGCAAAATGATGAAAAATTAACAATTTCACATGATATGAATTAAAATAAACATTTAAAACTTTTCAAAAATATATGAAAACTGGTATTGTTTTGAATTTCAAAGCTTTTTTCTTTTCATAATGATCATTGAAGTTTAGTATGCTTATGTCACTTACCTAGAAAAACCAGAACTAGAGCTCTACTTGATAAGACAAGTGTAACATAGCAAATGGGACAAGGATTGGCTGAGGATATCATTTTTTTCTACATAATTCTAAGGCAAACATCTTTGATCAGTTATAACATTAAATCTGTTTGAAGATATAGTCGTACAAAATATATAACCACATTTCTTTTTTTTTTTTTTTTTTTTTTGGTGTGGCATTTTAATAAAAATGTTTTCTTTTTTTATTTTATTTTATTTTTTTAATTTTATTTTATTTTTAAACCTCAAGCACTGTAATAGTTTTGCCAAACATAAAAACGAATCCGCCACAGGTATACATGTGCTCCCCATCCTGAACCCTCTTCCCTCCTCCCTCCCCACACCATCCCTCTGGGTCGTCCCACTGCACTAGCCCCAAGCATCCAGTATCATGCATCGAATCTGGACTGGCAACTCGTTTCATACATGATATTACACATGTTTCAATGCCATTCTCCCAAATCTTCCCACCCTCTCCTTTTATAACGAATGTTCTATTTTAATTGTGAGAATAAAAAATATTTATAGGTATTTGCATATTCACAGAGCATGATGTTAATATGCTAATGCATATTTTTATCAGAGTTTATAGAGAGCATGATGAAAATAATATTTGCATAAACTTTAGAAATACTATATATGGTAATGCTCTTATTTTTGGAATATCATTTACATGGAAAAGGATGAAATTGGGACTTCTAAGTTATTCAGCTGCTCTAAATGAGGATTACTATTCAATATCAAACTCATGCTTTGAGATAAGTATGACAGAGGCTAGATTAAAATGAATAAATATATAATTAGGGTTTGTCAAATGGGTATGTTAGGGGTAATATTTTGCTTGCCATATTTGCAAAGCATTAATTATTTCTAGGTCTTAAAATATTATTGAGTCTATCCTATATTTTTAGCATTTTCTCTGGTTCATATTATTTTAAAATAGCAGACAAAAATTTATACTTTTTTCCTATCTCATCCCAACCAATGGCTGTTATTCAGATTAAGCTAAAAGGCTTACAACTCTTCTAACATCATTGTGATATTTAGCAAGTGGGATTATCAATACTTGATGACTGAATACAGAGGGACATATAAATGGGCAGAGGAAAGTGATAGGTTCAATTTGGCATTCAGGAGGATATATCAAGTAGTAGGCAGTTGATATACAAATTTGGGATTCAGGAAAGTATGTCAGCTGAAGACACTAAACTAGGGAATTATTAGTATAGAGATGCTAGCTAAAATAAGGGTCCTCCCAACTGGCTCAGAGGTAGAGAATCTGCCTACCAAGCAGGAAACAAGGATTGGATCCCTGGTTTGGGAAGATTCACTGGAGAAGGAAATGACAATCCACTCCACTATTCTTGCCTGGGAAATCCCATGGTCAGAGAAGCCTGGCGGGCTATAGTCCATGGGATCACAAAAGAGTCAGACACAACCTATGGACTAAACACCACCACCAGGCTAAAATAAAGTGGATGAAAGAAATGAAGAAAACCTGGTCAGAGAATATAATGGACTGAATGTTTGTGTCCCTTCCAAATTCATACGTTGAAATCCTAACACCCAATGTAATGGTATTAGGAGATGGGATTTGGGGGAGGTAATTAGGTCATGAGAGTGGAGCCCTCTTGAATGTCTACCTATGATGCCCAGTTTAAGCCATGTGAGGATACAAGAGAATTCCACAGTGCACAACACTGAAGAGGGCCTCCATGAGAACTTGTGAGATTTCCAGCCTCTGGAACAATGGGAAATAAACTTCTGCTATTTATAAATCACCCAGACTATGGTACTTTGATATAGTAGTCCTAACTAAGTCAGGGAGGGAAAACAATAGGAAAGAGAGATGTCTTAGAGGTTGAGACAAACATGTGCTTTTTTAAAAGGACATGAAATAAAGTCCATGAGGCTGAGACATAAAAAGTATTTACCAAAGTAGACTGCTAAAACAGTTAGTGACCAAAGCATGAAGAGACTTGCCTATAAAACTTAAGTTACTAGCTGGCCATCAAATATTTTGAAGCAGGGAGAAACAACATCATAAAATCTAATCTATGAGGTAGTAATTATCTCTGAAAGTGGTGTGTGTGTGTGTGTTGTGTGTGTGTGTCTGTATATCTGTGTGTCTGAGTGTGTATGTTAGTGGAGCAGGTTGCTAGGACAAAGAGAAAATTTTGGACCAGCTAGAAAATATGTAATTTGTCATAATGAGATGATCATTACATGGAATGGAATGGAAAGGAAAACACAGATTAAAATCTTAGCTATAAAAATTAAGGGCACTTAGTAACAGCATGTAGAGACTGAAAATCAGCTAGGAGGAATTAGAGATGATAGTGGGAGTCAGAGACTGAGGTCACTGGCATGGTGGTGGTGCCCTCAAATGAAAGTAGAAATGTGGGGAGAAAAACAGGTTTGGGTTATATTATCATGAATTCCATTTTGAACAGACCAGCAAGCAGTAGGATACCCAGATCTATTGACAGTAATTTCAGACCTATAGATGTAGATCCAGTTGATCCTCGTGCAAGAGAAATTTATCCACATATTTTAAAATATTTTTAAATACACCATAGAAACAGCCAACAAAATATGTAGGTGCATAAATGGAAGTTTCCATTGGTTTCCATTGATGGCATTTGTAAAACTATAATTGCCCGCAGATAATCACTTTTACTGAAGTATAGTTGATCTACAATGTTGTTAGTTTCAGGTGTACAGCAAAATGATTCAGTTATACATATAATTTTTCAGATTCTTTTCCCTTATAGGTTATTATAAAATATTGAGTTTAGTTCCAATAATAATTTTTAAAACTATATTTAAATGCAAAAATTAAATGAAAGCCACTTTGTTTCACATTTGTTAAAAGTTATGCTTGCTTTTGGAGGGACACAAACCAGTTTTGTCATTTCTTTCCAACACATTCACTATTGTCATTAGCGGCTGAGATTTTTCCATATAGTGAACGGTGCCAACACAGAACTTTGCCAAGTTATTCCAATTAAAGATTGTTTCTCTCTAGAGGGCATGGAATATTTTTACCCTCTCTGTCAAAAGACACTCTTTTGTTTTGTGTTTCATGTAACAGTTTGTATGTAAGAAGGTGAGGAGCTTATGTGAGGCAATTTTAAATTGTTTAGCCAGCAGGAAGCTTATGTAATGCTTTGTTGCTTAATGAGGGCACCTGAATCTTCAAATGAAATTGCCAGTTTTTCCAAGTGCAGGTGATCAAATTAGGTGTGGGAGATGTGCCAAATGTATGTAAACAAAGGAACCATTTCCAAGGATGCTGACTGAAACAAGTGGAAATGGGATCAGACTAATCAGTGATGGAATTTAAAGGATTAATAAGTTAACCTACTGGGTCTCACCAGATTGCCAAAATAATTATAGCACTGCTGTAGAAAGGATGGGTACAAGCCTTCCCAGTTTTTCTAGAAGGGTGTAAATTTCAGATTTGTTTGTTCATTTGTTTCTGTATTACAATATTTACTAGTAGCAGACCATATGTACAATTTTTATTTTGAAAAATGTTACCATGGGCTATTTTGTTCCTTCCTAATAATCACTTCTCCTTCTTAAACTTTGATTTTAGTCCATCTACTTAAACCAGCTTCACTAGGCTTAGCATCCCACCCTCAGTTCCAGGATGGGCACAGTACTTGAAATCTACCCTCAGCTCCAGGATGGGCTAGTGATTGCTTATAGAAACTGGGCCTATGACAAATAGTCCATGTGATTCCCCTTGCATCTCCAGTTGGCTTAGTAAAGAGAATCCTACCTAATCTATTTCAGTTGGATCTTTGGGGGGTGATGTTTTCCTAAGGATATCTGAGAAAGACAGGTTCTTACCTTTTCAAAGTCAGTCATTGAAATTAGCAGGCCTCTCATTCTGGCCACTAGTGATCAGCCTAGAACTCCTGCAGCTATCTCATTATGAGGATGAGGATAAAATGGTTTGTGAAGGAAAGCTAAAATAAAGGGAATCCAAGTTAAAAGAGCGGAGAAGGCGATGGCATCCCACTCCAGTACTCTTGCCTGGAAAATCCCATGGATGGAGGAGCCTGGTAGGCTGCAGTCCATGGGGTCGCTAAGAGTCAGGCATGACTGAGCGACTTCACTTTCACTTTTCACCTTCATGCATTGGAGAAGGAAATGGCAACCCACTCCAGTGTTCTTGCCTGGAGAATCCCAGGGATGGCAGGGCCTGGTGGGCTGCCGTCTGTGGTGTCGCACAGAATTGAACACGACTGAAGCAACTTAGCAGCAGCAGCAGCAGCAAACTAAAAGAAGCTAGAGTCTTGATAGAACAACATTTTGATTGACCACTGCCTTAAAGATTTGTTCAATTAAATAAGCAATCATATAAGACAATTAAGTTGTCTTTGTTGCCAACAGTTTGTTGCAGCCAAAAGCATCCTAATGGTAGTTTGCTTAAACCACAGTTTTCACATTTCCATGACACATAAAACAATTCATACTTTCCTTCAGTCTCGTGTTACTTTATTTTGGAATGATTTGGGATTTACAGAAGAGTTGCAAAACAGCACAGAGAGTTTCCGTATACCTTTCATTTGGTAAAATCTGATTGTGGTACAATGATCAAAACTAAGAATTTAATAGGGTACAATGTTATTAACTACAGAATGTGTTCAGCTTTCACCTGTTTTTTCATTAAGGTCATTATTCTGTATCAAGGCCCAAACCAGGGTCCCAGGTTGCATTTAGCTGTCATGTCTTCCTAATCTCTTTTATTCTGTGATATCCGTTCATTCTTTCCTTGTCTTTCATGACCTTGGCACACTAAAAAGTCAACTATTTTGTATAGTGTCACTCAATTTGGTTTTGTCTGGTGTTTCTCAAAATTAGACTGAGGTTATGCATTATTAGGAAGGATACCACAGACATGTATTATGTCTCATTGCATCATAATAGAAGCTCAGAATTTGGTAAGTCTGCTGATGTTTGCACTGATCATTCTATAAGGGGGCATCTTATACTTCTCCAGTAACCTGTGAAGTTACTATGTTTTTATTTGTAACTGATAGGTTTGGGGAAGGGATAGATTGTGAGTATGCAAATAGCCTCTTTCTCCTTGAACTTCTGTCTACTAATTTTGCCACCCATCGCTGTGTCTTGCCTGCAGGAAGCCCAGTTAATTATCACTATGGTGTTCATGGGAAATAGATGGGGAAACAGCGGAAACAGTGTCAGACTTTATTTTTCTGGGCTCTAAAATCACTGCAGATGGTGACTGCAGCCATGAAATTAAAAGATGCTTACTCCTTGGAAGGAAAGTTAGGACCAACCTAGATAGCATATTCAAAAGCAGAGACATTACTTTGCCAACAAAGGTTCGTCTAGTCAAGGCTATGATTTTTCCTGTGGTCAAGTATGGATGTGAGAGTTGGACTGTGAAGAAGGCTGAGCGCCGAAGAATTGATGCCTTTGAACTGTGGTGTTGGAGAAGACTCTTGAGAGTCCCTTGGACTGCAAGGAGATCTAACCAGTCCATTCTGAAGGAGATCAGCCCTGGGATTTCTTTGGAAGGAATGATGCTAAAGCTGAAACTCCAGTACTTTGGCCACCTCATGCGAAGAGTTGACTCATTGGAAAAGTCTCTGATGCTGGGAGGGATTGGGGGCAAGAGGAGAAGGGGACGACAGAGGATGAGATGGCTGGATGGCATCACTGACTCGGACATGAGTCTGAGTGAACTCAGGGAGTTGGCGATGGACAGGGAGGCCTGGTGTGCTGCGATTCATGGGGTCACAAAGAGTCGGACACGACTAAGCGACAGATCTGATCTGATCTGATGGTGTTCTAACTGTGATTTTCTATTTCCTTCATTTCTTTTACATTTTTAATTGGAATTAATCTATAAGAAAGACTTGTCCACAGAAAACAGCAAAATTCTGTAAACCAATTATCCTTCAATAAAAAATAAATAAATTATTAAAAAAATTTTAAAAGGCTTGTCTATTGTCTCATTCGCATTTTAATTTAATTATTTATTTACAATATCATGGACTCAGAGATCTTTGTGTCATTCTCTCGGTAATAATCAAATACTTTTATAATTTATTTGTTGCTCAAATTGTTCCAGCTTGGCCATAGGAAGCTTTTCCTGGTTGGCTCCTATGTCCTTCTGACATTTCACCATTCCTTCCTTTCTGTTCCCTTTTCTTCTTTCTTTCCTCTTTCTTTCCTTCCCTTCTTCCCTCCCTCCCTTCCTTTCTCTTCCTCCCTTTTTCCTTTCTTCCATCTTTCCTTCCTTCCTCCCTCTCTTTCCTTCCCTCTCTTTCTATCTTTTCTTTGCTTTTTTTAATAGCTCCAGACTCATCTTGCATTTTCCCTACTTCAGTCAAACCACTCCAATCACTTCCCCAAAGAACCTCAGCAACTTTCAATGGAGAATGCTACTTACTAAAAATTCTTATTGCTGCTTGAGTGTCATTGTCTCTAGGTTCTGTCAATGAATAAAGACAGGAGATATTTGTATGTGTGTTAACACATTCATATACACTGTTGTATGCTCCAGTCTCTTTTTTATGCCCTGCTCCTACCTTTTGATTACATGATGGCATCTTGGAACTTGGACCTTTCTATGTTTATATGAACTTATGTGAATCTTTTGGCTGTTCCCTACAATTTTCCTAGGCACAGAGAAATATTATTAGTGGGGTCAAATAATCTAATTCAAAATGGTAACTTCCTAAGGTAGGACTGTAGAGATCTCTTATCTGACAGTTCTATCGGTGGTTTACCACAGTTGCAGATTCCCTATTTATACTCAACACCATGACCATACCATCCTCAATTAATGTATGAATTGAAGGCTTGACCAGTTGGACAGGTGAAAGCCTGACACTTTTAGAAAGATCACTAATACTCAGGTTATAGAATCATCAGTGCAATCATCTATTTATGGATAGCACCCATATACTTTATAGTCCTGGTAAGGGACACATCCATGTAAGTATCTCTTCTTCTGACTCTAACATTGTGATATAAAGTCTTATCCCACAGTGTACCAGACTAAACAAGAACCAGGATGAAACACATGAAATCATGCTGGAAGTCTAGCCAAAGTTTTGATCATGAAGGTCTCTTGTTATTGTAGGACTCAGATCTCATGTCAGAAAACCTGATACTTCTTTATGTTGGATATTTTTGCTATTTCTGTCACTGCCAAGAAGAGACTTCAGTGATATTCACTTTGTAATCTTCCATCCCTATGGACTCCCTGGTAAGAATGCATTAGATCAGTACACTGTCTTAGCACTCTGTTCTTTATGTCTATCCATTTTACTATCTTAACTGTGTTTTGCTTAACACAAAAGTTCGTTATCAGCTTTCACTCAGTTGTGGGTTCCATGAACTGTATTAACTGCTAATATTAGAAACTGTCCTATGAACAATTTCATACACATTGTTTCAGTTTAGCAAGCTTTGTCTCTTGCACACTACCAATCACTAATCGACATTACATCTTATTAGACTATAATTGACTTGGTCCAAACTTAGGTTAAACATATATATGACAATATAGCACAACTATACTTTTATCGGTTATTGCTGTGGTAACATAATATGAATTTATGGAAAATACACTCTGTAGATAGTATAGGGTCAAGTGGTGATCTAGCATCAAACTCAATTCAAATACCTCACCATGATCGCTCACTGTTCCTAAACAACTAATAGTTCAATACTCTGATATGAAGACAAACTTAATCACAAAAGAATATATATGAGACAAGGAGATAGAAATAACTTAAAAGAATGGCCAGGTTCACCAGATGGTGCATTTCTGGAAATTAAGAGCGAGAAAAATATTTGTAAGGCATTGCAACTAACTTTGTACTATTAATGTAAGTGAAAGTGAAAGTCACTCAGTCGTGTCCAACTCTTTGCAACCCCATGGACTATACAGTCCATGGAATTTTCCAGGCCAGAAATACTGGAGCAGGGGGTAGCCTTTCCCTTCTCCAGGGGATCTTCCCAACCCAGGGATCAAACCCAGGTCTCCCGCATTGCAGGCGGATTCTTTACCAGCTGAGCCACAAGGGAAGCTCATTAATGTAAAGCCTCATATAAATACATCAATGAGGGCTTCCAAGATTCTCACATGTACTATAGTCGCTCATGAATGTGGAGATTGATAATAGTTGGCTCCATTGAAGCTGAGAATGCTAGAGCAGAGGTGAGCTAAATCTGCCTGCAGTAGCAGGTGTAGGGTAACCATTCAGACAGCACAGGATTGTGCCAAAACAGAAACGCAGTGAGATCCTGGGTCTAGCATTTCTCCAGGATCTTTCTATATACATCAGGTTTTCACAATATCAAAATGTAATCATTTTAGAGATGGCTTTAAAAGATTGTAATAATGGCACCATGATAAATGATGCCATTTTATTCTGTTGGTCAACTTTAGTAGATGAGTTAGTGAGGGAAAGGAGTGAAATAATTAAATAATATAAAGTATTGAATATGAGTGGTTTTTATAAGGTGATCTTGGGTTTTATTCATCCATTCTTTGCTTGCCTATATAGACAACTAAGTCAGTATTTATATGTAAAAATCAAGTATTTATATGTAAAGCCCAGTGGTGAGTCAATGCCATTATACAGGCTAGAGACCTCGCACTGGAAATATGCTACTTAATGTCTAGAATTTGGTACTCTGGGTATTTGCAGAGCTTAAGCTAGGAGAATTCCAATCTTCTCTTAAGGAATCAAATACTCAGAGTCAACAAGATTCCTGAGGCTTAGTGACAACATAATTCACCTCCAGAAACCTGTTGTTATACCCCTCTGTGCTTCTACAACATCTCTACATGTCTTTGTCAGCACTCATCCTATGGAATGCTATATACTTCACTGTGTATCAATTTCCCCCTTAGAACAAAATCCATGTTAAATGTTTTTATATTTCTTAGACTTCACATCTGTATAAGACTGCATCTCTAAACGTGGCACTGAGTAAAGACCAGCTAAATAAATTTATAAGCAGTAAATAGTATAGATGTTTTTCTTTATAAACACAGTCTCTAGGAAAATATTTATAGGAAAATATAGTTCTAATTTGCTTAAATGTTTGGATTTATTTTTAAATAAATACTTCAGAAAATAATGTCAAACATGAAAATTTTAAGAAATCCAGTTTTTGAGAACAAAAATTAAATCAGATAAAGCTCCATGGTTTTAAAAGTCTTAGTGAAGTATTAAGAACACACTTTAATTAAATACAGAATGATGTCATTGTAAGTCACTAGCGTCTAATACTTTCCACTTCTAGCCCTTTCTAAAACAGTAAATCTAGAGGAAACATTAAGTTACACATAACACAATGTCCCTTTCATTAAAAAGCTATGAGATTATTATTTTTTTCCTTCTAGAGGGCAAAGTACTTTGTGGTGAAGCAAAAGTACAAAACTTCCTATGTGAATATGAGACACAAGAGAGAAGCAATTTAATCATTTTAATCTAATGAGTGCCAAAATAGTTCATTTATACTGTGAGTTGAAATTCAATAACCCACTTTTGCTCCAAGGTTGATTTATAGCTATTAAATATTTTCATAGTTGTTCCTTAATGACTATGAAATTAAGTTGATTTTTTTACATAAATATGAATAGTTCTATCCAAGATGAATACAATAGGAGTATACAGACAGCCTATTGGGCACCTACGACCTAACAGTTTACATACAGACTTATTCCAGACATTCAGAATCATTCAGTATTATTAAAAATCATTAGAGCTACATAACAAAATAAGCAGAATAAATAAACTCTTGTTCAAAGTTATATGCCTATATTGTTCGAATCCCGTTTTACAACCAGAGTTGCATGAGGTACTGCTTGTATGTTGGTGGTTCTGTGTATGTGTGTGTGTAGGTATACCTGTTTCTAAATAAATAGTACAACTGTTTATGAAAGACCTTTTTGGAATTTTAAAGGTCAGTGTATGTAAGAATAGCAAGCTTTTAAAAAACGGGCATTTTCCCACACAATAAACACATTTTATAAATAATGAATTTGTAGAAAACTTAATTTTGAGATAAAAATCATTTTTTTTCCACCAATCATTATACATAAGTACACTAGTAATTAATTTGAAGTAATTAATTTTAGAAATGTGGCTCCCATATTTTACTTTTCCTCTCTCGTCCTTCTATCAAATGTTCCCTACAGACTAGTTAACATTATTTTATTTGGTTCTACCTTATGTATCTTGCTCTGGGCCTTTGTTCATTGAAATTATTCAAAATGAAATACTGTCCCTTTATTTCTATCTCTGTCAAAATTAAAACTTTCTTCAAAGTCCTTCTCAAGAAACAGATGGATTATATCAAAAATTAAGAATTCAAAAATTACCAAGACCAAGAAATATTTTTTATTAGAAGTATGGCAGAATATCAAGCGATACTAAGGAAAAACAATAAAAATTGGGTTTTTTTGTTTGTTTTTGCTGAACAGATCTAAGAGAAATAAGGATAACTAGAAATATATGAAAAAGAGGTTACAAAAGGAAGATAAAAAGATGAGTTGCAATAGCAAAATTAAGTAGGCACAGACTTGGCTCTAGAGAGTTGTGGTGGCTGCATAATGGCCTCCTTAAAGATATGGACACCCTAATCCCTGGAATTTGTGAAGATGCTATCTTACACAGCAAAAGGAGTTTCAAGGTTGTAAAGAATTTAAGGTTTTTGAGGTGGCAGATAATCCTGGATTATCTGGATGAACCCAACACAATCACAAAGCTTCTTGAAAGAAGGGAGAAGGAGGATCAGAGTGAGAAAAAGAGGTATGATGAAGAAAGCAGAGGTTTGAAATGATTCAAGAAGAGGCCACAGGGCAAGGAATGTAAATGGCCTCTAATGCTATAAAAGACAAGAAGATGGATTCTTTCCAGGGCCTCTAGAAGGAACATCCAACGCTCCCAACCTCCAGATCCACAAGATAATAACTTTGTGCTCTTTAAAGATACTAAATTTATAATCATTTGTTACAGTAACAGTAGGAAATGAATACAAAAGTCAGTACAATTCAAAGAATGCCACTTGAACTTTGAGACAATATTTGTGCTCCTAAGTTCCATTTTGCCATTTACTTACTGTGTGAATTTGGATCAACTACTTTCCCTTTTTGATCCATCCCGTCCACTGTAATATGCACACAAGATCTCTTTCCAAACACATGTCCCCAGATATGCTTATTGTGCATCTGGCTCTTCAAACTAAAGTTTTTTTTGGATCCATCTTGATACCTGACTCAGGCTCTCATTAGTCAAATTTTCCTTCCTGAGAATTTGGGGTTGGGCTTGAGAAAGAGCTATTAACATTGATATATCTCCTGAAACCGAAGAATAATCACTTTCTCTCTAATAGATACATATATAAACCAAGACAAAGATATAGATATAAAAGCAAATATGAGATTGAGAGAGCTTTTTGCTTCCTGAGTTCCTAACATTGTCAGGTTCTTCTCCTTTGTCAGATTCTTCTCTTTTCTTAAGGCCTGGTTATATTGTGGCCATTGGTTCATGAACCATCACATATCATATAATACACTTCCTTTCTTTGTTTAATTTAACATAAATAATTTTCTTTGATGAAAAAACTGACATAAAATACACCTTGGAGTGGGTGTGTAAAGATAAATGATAATGTAGTTAAAGTTTTAGGAAAATTCTTGACATATAGTAAGAGTTCAATAAATGGTAGTTATGCTTATTTGTATATTTTCATTACTGCTAGCACTCATGTGAGGACAAGGAGAAGGAGAGGGAGAAGGAATAGGAGTCAAGGGAAAGGAGAAAGGCAGGAAGGGAACATTTTTATTAACTCTGAATATAGTAGAGAGGATTTCATATGTTCTAAGTTACAGTGGGAATAGAGTGGATGGGAATTTTGTCTCTCTAGTTCTGTTTCAGGATATGAGCAATGTCATTTCTGTGTCTACCCCTGCCTCATTCTGAGGAGACACAATAAAGTTGATAATACCAATGGGATATAGTAGAAAATGTGAGAAATACAAGCCATATTCTCTATAGTCTTGAGGTGGTCATAAATCACAAAATTACCATTATATATGAACAACCACTGCCTTCATAAAACTAGTATATTATGAATATACAGTATACTATGAATAGGAATATCTTCCAGTTATTCTACTACCAGGTTGAAGAAGTGAGAAAAGGTTTCATATTTGGGGGGCATAAAAGGAAAAGCAAATACTATTTAAACAGCTTATAACTACTCACAATAAATATGGCACATCTTTTCAAAACAAAACTGGATGCTGCTATAGATACTTTACTAAGGACAGCAGAAGGTACTCTGCCCCTTGTGTTTAGTTCAATTCAGTCACTCAGTCTTTGTGATCCCATGGACTACAGCACACCAGGCTTCCCTGTCCATCACCAACTCCCGGAGCTTGCTCAAACTCATGTCCATCGAGATGGTGATGCCATCCAACAATCTCATCCTCTGTCTCCCCCTTCTCCAACTGCCTTCAATCTTTCCCAGCATCAGGGTCTTTTCCAATGTATCAGTTCTTCACATCAGGTGGCCAAAGTATTGGAACTTTAGCTTCAGCATCAGTCCTTCCAATGAATATTCAGGACTAATTTCCTTTAGGATTGACTGGTTTGATCTTCTTGCAATAACCTTAAGTTTAGTTGTTTAACAAGTTAATTCTAATACCATCAATGAGATGGATAGAGCTTTATTTTAAAGTGTAAAGAAAAAGACCAAAGTTCAATGATTTTCTTATAAAAGTAAATATCTTCTAATCCTTTAAACCACATGATTATGTTGTTTGCTGTAGAAATTTGCACTCATCTAAAATATTGTATAGGACTTTCCAAGTGGTACTAGTGGTAAAGAACCTGCCTGCCAATGCAGGAGATGTAAGAGATGGGAGTTCAATTCCTAGGTCAGGAAGATCCCCTGAAGAAGGAAATGACAACCCACTCTAGTATTCTTGCCTGGAGAATCCCACAGAAGAGGACCCTGGAGGGCTACAGTCGATTGGGTAGCAAAGAGCCAGACACAACTGAGGCGACTGAGCACACAAGCATAAAATACTGTATAAAAACCTAGTCATTTAATCTTTGGAGCTGTCTACTACAACCCAAAGGTACTTCAAAGAAGTACTTATTACAACCACTTGCATTCTTTGAATATGTCGATCCTCTTGCACATGTGTTCTTTAAAAGCTGTAAGAAAATTAAGGCATTAAGAAACTGAATAGGAAGTTAAATTCGTGTAGAGCTTATCTTACCAAATCATCTATTGTCTGAACTTTCTTCAGGTAGTGAGAAGGAAGATTGATACCCCTAATTGCATGGTTCACCTAATGAACCACAATACAATCACATTTCTGGAAATACTGATAAAGTGCTGCCTCTTAGACTGTTAGAATAAAGTGCATTAGTGCATTTACAAAGCAAACAGTTTCAAGGAGGAGGACTGAGGTATTTCATCCCTTACTCCTGAAAGTGAAGCAAAATTTGTTTAAGAAGCAATAAGTGTATAGAAATAAAGAGAATGAAAAAAAAAAAGAGAATGCCTCACTTCATATATATTGTTCCATTTAAGTCCTATGTGTACAGTCTGAATCAAGCTGTCTATAATTTATGAAAAAAATACTTGGATGTTAGGGCTCTTAGATGGTATTCAGGTAGAAATGATCCAATTTTTCTGTTTTAAACCTAAGTGGTTTCTTCTTACTAGTTAGATATGCATAGAATCCTTTTATTTTATGAACTCTTAAATATGTACAAAGATACAATTTAAAAATTAAGAACAACTGAAACAATTAATAAAAGTTTTCATATCTCAAATATGAAATTGCCCAAATTACCTCTTGGTGAAGAGCAGTCATTAGATATCTACTCAACATTCTGCAGCTTTAGGTAACTTTCCATGGTAAGAAAATTGAAAACTTTCAGATTACTGACTATACTTTAAACTGCAAAACCTTTGAATATCTTGATTTAAAGAATAAAGGCAACAATATGGTTAATGGTTCTTCCTGTCAGAGTGATCTACACAAAGCCATTGAATTGATGATTTGTTAGCCTTGATATTTTAGCAGCTCATCCATTTCCTAGGTAATTTCATGAGATTAAAAATGTCAGGTTGGATATTATTGTTTTAAACAAACATATGTATTTTCCTATTTGCATATTATATTGTGACTATCATAAGATAGGATCTACTAAAGTAAAGCTTCCAAGAATATTTGAAGGTAAAGCTAAAAGTAGCATAATTTCATGATTTTTGTTGTATTAAATTTGAAGTGTAGGATGTGATGTATACCACCATTCCTTAAATGTCAAATCCATCGGAATGATGCTACATCAACTCATACCAATGCTTTCTGGTCAGTACAACCAGCAATAGTTCAGGAAGACTGAGCTTCTATGTGAACACTCAGAAGTGCTATTCTAACTATAGAGATGATGCTGAGATTAGGTCCTACTGAGCGAATTTGTCTTTCCTTTTGAATCCCCAGTGTGAAGTGATCTAAAGTGTGTGTGTTAGTCCCTCAGTCGTGTCTGACTCTTTGCAACCCCATGGAATGTAGCCTGCCAGGATCCTCTGTCCACGGAATTCTCTGGGCAAGAGTACTGGAGTGGGTTGCTGGCCATTCCCTTCTCCAAAGGATTTGCCTACCCAGGGATCAAACCAGGTCTCCCACGTTGCAGGCAGTTTCTTTACTGTCTGAGCTACCAGGGATGCCTCCAAGGCAGTACCTACATAACTTTAAAGAAATATAGATTCAACTGGTTGGCTCTTGTATCCACATGACAATAAATAACATGTTTGATTTATTTTTAAACTTAATTGACTTTCATTTTCTCTGAATATTTGAAAGTTGCTGAATGTTTTGGGGTCATGGTATCAGCCTAAATCTCAAGACATAAATTATTAGTGTCATAAAATATCTTCTCTACTCACTTGAACACTTTCTCTACCTTAGTGAGAGGCCTTGTCTTACATAGGTTAGTCTTAAAGGAACGGCGGGGCGGGGGAGGGGTGGGTGCGGGGTGGGGAAGGGCCACCTACATTGATTTAGTCAGACAATTGTAATTCTTCACTCTCAGTTTTACCTATATGAAAGAATCCATGTTTTAAATATTTTATAAAATATTAAGTGGACTATGGGTTTACTAGTCATTAATTCCACAAATAATTTATGAAATAAAAACTAGAACGCTGTAAGTATGAATAATGTGATACTATTCTCAAACTGGACAATAATGACTGTCCTGAAGAAGTATATTTGGAGCTGAAATCTACAGAATTAGTAAGATTTAGGAAAGGAGAGCCGGAGAAGGCAATGGCAAGCCACTCCAGTACTCTTGCCTAGAAAATCCCATGGATGGAGGAGCCTGGTAGGCTGCAGTCCATGGGGTCGCTATGAGTTGGACACCACTGAGCGACTTCACTTTCACTTTTCACTTTCATGCATCGGAGAAGGAAATGGCAACCCACTCCAGTGTTCTTGCCTGGAGAATCCCAGGGACAGGGGAGCCTGGTGGGCTGCCGTCTACAGGGTGACACAGAGTTGGACACGATTGAAGCGACTTAGCAGCAGCAGCAGCAGCAGCAGGAAAGAAGAGCAAGAGTACAAGAGGATGAATGTGCAGAGACAAGCACAGAGGCGAGGAGTAGGCTGTATCTAGGAAAGGCTGGTGAACTGGGAGAAATAGTAGGGAGATGGACACAGACCATCTCATGAAAAGAAGCCTTAGTGACCATAATCAAATACCACTGAGAAGTTTTAACTGGACAGGTGGTATAATCAGACTGAATTGCTTTAAAAGATTATTTTAGCATCATTCAAGAGAATAAAAAGGAAGATGATAAAAGAAAATAAAAAATGATGCTCAATGAGCATATAAGGGATGACTCAAAGTGTCCAGATTATAAATTATCTCTTTTCTGGGGTTTCCCTGGTGGCTTTGCTCTTCTGCAAAGCAGTAGACCTGGGTTTGATCCCTGGGTTGGGAAGATCCCCTGGAGGAGGGCATGGCAACCCACTCCAGTATTCTTACCTGGAGAATACTCATGGAGATTATAAATTATCTCTTTTCTAGGTTTCTCATATTTCAATATTATTTTTAATACAAAGCAATGTAGCATTTTTAAAAATAAGAAATTTTTAAAAGAATAAAATTTATTCATAATCTTATTATACTCTTACAAAACTACTTTTATTTTATATAAGTTTTTGTCCAGTTTATATAAACTTTTTGTCCAGAGCATGCATATTTTATATCATTGTAAATGTAGCATATATATAACTGTGTATTTTGCTTTTGTCATGCTTTAGTTTATCAAAAGCTTCCCCCTGTTCCTTTTATATATTATATTCCATCAAGATAAGTCATAATTGGTAATAACCAGGCTATTATTGTTAGTCTAGAAATACTGTAATTTGAAGTACATGGATATCCATGGGTTGCCTTATGGGAATCATGAATTGTTTGAATTTGGATGCAATGTTTTGAACGTACATGCAAAGTTTTGAATTTTTCTAGAGCATATATATTATTCATCTGGTTTTCAAATGGCATGAAATGCAAATGGCTATGAGTATACATAAGCATTCAAAGTTGGTAAAAGCCCAAGTCTCATTGTCTGCGAGAGCTAAGGGAAAGAAAAGTGCACTGTGGTACAACTTGCAGCATAAAATTGCATTCATTTTACGGATTCAAGGGACGCATGCCAAGAAGTAAAAGAAAAGCCATCTGACAAATTTCTAGGAATTGAGAAAGTATGGAGAAATGTCTAACGAATTACTATGTACTGAGAAAGATAATTTAAACATTATGCCGTATGCAATGTATTCCTACCTCTCTCTTTGAGTTATCGCTCTTAAAAAAATTCTAAATAATATTTTAACCACGGCTATATATTTGATCATATAGAATAACCATGAATTTCAGAAAATGCCCCATCAATAATACAAAAGGAAATGTTGAAAATATGTATTCTAGTCTCCTACTTAAATATTTGTTATGTGTTTTCTTCATTCTCTACTGTATTTTAAACATTACCATAATACAATTAACATTATATACTGAGTGAGTATAGATAAAGTTTTAAAAAAGCCAAAGAGATTCCCTTATAGATGTATAAATAATTTTTAAATTTGTTAAAATGAACTGGAAAATAAAATCAAGATATTTATGGGAAATATTAAATCTTGATTTAAAGACAAGCTGTAGACAAAATTTTTGAAATTGTATACTATGTATTAAATATGTAAAGCAAAGAATGCACATCAACTTTTCACAGTGAACATAAGACTGTCTTAGAGACTAGCAGAAGCTGGACTTTATTCTGAAGGTCACAGGATGAAAGACGTAGAGAGTTCACTCTACCAATCTCCTCTGCTTTTCTGATTTTCTAATCTTGACCCTCTGTGGGCATAATTTATGAAATAACAAATACAAATCACTTGTCAAAAATACCTACAACATACATATGCATAGTGAAGAAGTCTAGAGCTACTACTATTTTATATTTTATATTCTGTACAATTAAACAAAGCATATGTAAAGAAAATAGTTTTACATTTAATTGTCATGAACAGAGTTATTAAAACTTTTAACTCAAGTTATTCCTTGGTTTTCTTAGATCTTATGGATTTTACAAATGATATGACTGTGATTGAATAGTTTTATAGGATTAACTGAAACACTGCCATACAATCCTCAATGTCCCCGATCCATTCTCAAGATCTAATACAGTTATGTTAAGTTTAAAAATAAAATAAAATTTAAAAAAAAAAAAAAAAAGAATTTTATCATACTTTCGTCATATTTCAAATCCCTTTTTATGGTTTGAATTGTGTCCCCCAAATTTATATGTTAAACTTTAAATTCCCAGTGCTGCAAAATGTGACTGTACTCAGAGATAGACTCTTTAAAGAGTTAATTAAGTTAGAATGAAGTAATTAGGATGGAGCCTAAGTGAATGTGACGGGCATCGTTTATAAGAAGAGGAGATTAGAACACAGATAAGCACAGACGGATGATCATGTAAAGACACAGGAGAAAAATGACCAAGCCAAGGAGAGAGGCCTTAGAAGAAACTAACCTTGCTTACACCCTGATCCTGAAATTCTAGTCTCCAGAATTTTGAGAGAAAATTTTCATTTGTTTAGGCCACCCCACTTATGGTATTTGGTATAGTAGCCCCAGCAAAATAATATACATCTTTCTTTCTTGCTCTCCTACAGTGGAGGACCTTGCTTCACATATAAGTGGGAAACTAGAAGTTGTAAGAAGAGAAATCCCAAGTTCTCCTACCACCATCACTTCTTCCTAACCCCCCACAAGGGACATGGGTTCTATTGCTGGATTGGGAAGATCTCCTGGAGGAGGGCATGGCAACCCACTCCAATATTATTGCCTGGAGAATCCCATGGACAGAGGAACCTGGCAGGCTACAGTCCATAGGGTCACGCAGAGTCAGACACAACTGAAGTGACTGAGCATGATGATGACTGCATCAGTACTCCTTTACTCTGCTGCTGCTGCTAAGTCACTGCAGTCGTGTCCGACTCTGTGCGACCCCATAGACGGCAGCCCACCAGGCTCCCCCGTCCCTGGGATACTCCAGGCAAGAACACTGGAGTGGGTTGCCATTTCCTTCTCCGATGCATGAAAGTGAAAAGTGAAAGTGAAGTCGCTCAGTCGTGTCCAACTTCTTCACAACCCCATGGATGGCTGCCCACCAGGCTCCTTCCGCCCATGGGATTTTCCAGGCAAGAGTACTGGAATGGGGTGCCATTGCCTTCTTCCCTATACTCTGCAGCCTTCTGCACTCCTCTCATGGCCCAAACTCTGCCCTGCTCTAAAATCCTATCTCTAACCTAGTCAAGGACTTTATTCCTTCTTTGGCATCATCAATTGTTCCCTCTCACTGGATCATTCCACCACCAGGCCAGCATGCGGTACATTACCCACCTTTAGCCATTGACATCAGGTCCCCATCCAGTCACCACACAATCTCTCTGTATATTTTCTCCTCCAGCAACATTCCCCATGAGGAAGTAGCAACTCCATGATTCCAGCTGTTTAGGACAAAACCCTTGAAAGCATTTTTTGGCTCCTCTCTTCCTCTTACATCCCATAAGAATCTATCATCTAATTCTGTTGCATCTATTTTTAACACTCATATGTTTTCTATTGCCATCAATACTACTTACCTCCAAGCCACCAGATTCCTTTACCTGAATTATTTATATAGCTTCCAGACTGGTTTTCCTGCTTTAAATTTTGTTCCTAAAGTCTATAATATATAATACTTATTCAGCAGTCAGGGACCTCTTCAATCTGAAAGTCAGATCAAGTTATCTGTAACTCAAAACTCAAATGGTTTCCTATTCACATGGCTTAAGTCTACTCTTCAGCACAGCAGACAAGACCCACAGATCAGCTCCCCATCTGCCTCACTGATTTCCCCTCGCCATTTCTCCCTGCTCTGTTCACTGTTAGAATGGACAAATAATCTTCTAGCTTCAGTGCCTTTGCACTTGCCAGTCTACCTGTTCATAATGGTTTCCTCCCAGATTTCCATATTCCTTTTAGTTCTCTTCTGAAATATCACCTCATCAGAGATACTCTTCCTGATTCCCTTATGTAAAACAGAACCCCTGCCACTTTTCATCTTAACCTGCTTTACTGAATTTTATTCAAGACGGGTACATTTTACAGATAATTCCTGAGACTTAGGTAGTAAAACAACTAAGGTCACACACCCAGAATTTGACTTTTCAATTGATGAGAAAAATAAGCAAACAAAAAAACTCCCAACCCCCCACGGTCTTCCTGATTCTGAGTATATTCTGATAATTGCATGTTTGTCCAGTTTAAGCCTGCTTTGCCTAATTTTAACCCTGGGTTTTAAAGAACAGAGTGCTCCAGTGTCATTAAGGATGAGGTAAAACACATGACTGTCTATTTCTGGGATAGGTCTACTCTTACACTGCGGAACAAATTCCTTCCTAACTTCCAAACAAGATCTCTCTGTCCTTAAAACATATTACAGAAGCTAATATTTGACATAGAAAAATATAATGAAGACGAATCTATATACCATTGGAAAGATAGTTTGATAAACTAAATGGAAATAACCTTTCAAGACCCCTATCCATAATTCAGCCTGTTGTATTCAAACAGTACAGACTGACATTGGGTTTGCATCTAGGTTTGTTGTTTGCATTTAAATAACTGAGCCTCATTTAGCTTATTCATAAAGTATGAATAATAATATGATGACATTTGGAAGATTTGAGATGGTGTACATATGTCATTGAGCAAATAGTAGGCACTTAAAATGAGTGATTTTGATTCATGACAGAAGAAGCATGTTAACTTCATGAGTACTCTAAGACCTGAAATCAATGGAAACTTGTGTTTTTTGTATCTCCCAGTGAATCCATTTAACCCATCTTGCCCTTCTCAGCATCCTCCTATTAGTAAGAAAACAGCACACAGAATGCAATCTAAGACATACAGAAGTAAAATACGGAAGGAACTGTCAACTCTCCTTTGTGAATCAGACTGTATGATTGCTTGAACTAAGCCTCACAATACCATGCTATTTTTAATGGTGCATTGTAAATGACAAAACAATATGAACAGACTACTGTTTTCATAACATATTCTTTCTTATTCTTTTCATCTAAAATTAAAATAACAAGGGGCTCTATCTACTATCTACAGAAATAAACAGACTCACTCTAATTTAATCTGAGAGCAATAGCTCATAAATAGTTCATAAAATAATCCATATTAATACGATTAACAAAGCTTTTGAATGAAGATTGTCTCTATTTTTCTGTATTTAATAGTCTTTTGTATTCTACAATCCATGTGTCAACCTTGCATCATAATTTTTCTTTCTTAATGCCAAGATGGTAAAAGTAATGTAAAAAATCAAGAACCAACTCAAGGCCAGTACTATTGAGGATGGTGTAAGCAAATTAAAAATAGCATTTTTTCATACACTTCTCATAGTTGTCATTAAAACTACATATTTCACCCTGGTTTCCCATTCCTTCCCATTAGCGAATGTGAAATGTAATTTTTATCAGAATCATTTATTGAAAAAAATGTAACAAAAATGACTTCTAAGGATGTAGCATTTTTAAAGCATTTAAAATATGAAACAATATTCATATGTGAAGGCAGGGAAACAAGAATTCCAGAAATAATGGTTTAGTCTCTCAAAGAATTACCAAGTCTGTGGAAATGAGGATTATTTCCTTCACCCTTCAGTCTTTGTTGCTGTTGCCAAGACAGAGGAGTGATTGTGTCTGTCCAAGTGATCATTTAAAACTATACCTGTCACAAATTGTCACTTCACTCTATACTTTCTAACACATAAGCAGAGAGGAAAAAAGAGGATAAGATACAATTATATAGATAAGTCTCGTTCCTCACATTCCTCCTAAATCCTACAATCCAGGAGATGATAAAACAGCCAGCCAGATTTTATTCCCAATTCAGCACTGCGGACAGCCAGCCAGAAGCTGTTTTCCTATTCAAATATAACAGATGCTGTGTTTCTTCCTTGTAAGGAAAGAATTTCACCACATGCAGTGTAGAGAAAGTTGGCATGGCACAATCAGTTAGGCAGAGTGACACCTGAACATAATTTATTTGTATGCAGAGAAAATAGTTTGCTTAGTCATGTCTAGGAGCAAAAATGTTTTCTTCCCAAATAAATGTGTTGCCAATTGTCAGTCAAGAGAGGACAGGTTAGGATGCAATAAAAAAAAAACCCCGGAAATCTCAGTGGCTTGAAATAACAGACATTTATTTCTAGCTCAGTTTATGTATCAAGGCAAGTCTTCAAGTGAGACCCTGCTTAGCAAGTAACTCCGGGACCCAGGATATCAGAGCCTTCATCTTGGCAAGTGCATCTGTGACTGCTGAGGCCAGGAAAGGAAACTTTACACTCTTGGTCTTAGTTTCTGACAGTTTTTGCACAGAAATGGCACGTGTCAATTCTGATTTAATTTAATTAGCCAAAGCAAGTCACAGAACGTCCGAGGTGAAATAGGGATGTGCAATCCTTTCATGCATACAATGAAGAATCAAAAGATTAATAAACTGTTCAAATGATTCTACACAACAATGTAAATGTTTAAGTACTTCCTATTATTATTAAGTAGAGGATTTTATTTGGTTGAATCAAATACATATTTACTGAATACATGTATGAATATATGTACTGAATATATCTATGACTAGAACAAAACACAATATTCCTGGCAGAAAATACAAATGAACACAATACAGCTCGTCCCCTGACATATTTGGACAAGACCATTACCATCGCCATCTTCATCACAGCTAATAACAGTAGCTAATATAATTGAGCACTTGCTTTGTGCCCAGCATTGTTCTGAGGGGTTCAGTGACAGCCGTACAGCTTAGAGTTCTACAACTAACCTAAAATTACTAACTTTGTTACCTTTAATTTGAGGTTTGATGTCTCCAAACAGTTCTAAAATGTGAATATACTGGTCATAAAGCTTATATTATTTATGGATAGCATTTAATTCACATAAGCCTGTTTCTAAACACCTTACTTAGCAGACAGTGCAGCATTAAGGGATCTAAAACAATGGTTTTATTAAGGGATAAAACAATGATGATAAGGAAAACCTAGGGAAAATACAAGAGCTTAGACTACAGCTTACAGAAAACACAGACTCAGATGGGCTCTACCATCATGGGGGCAGCCATGAGTGAGCATGGGGGCGCCTAGAGAGTTGGAAGGGGAGGCTGTTTCTGTTTTTAAGGAAATTGATTTACAGATGAAAATGACATGATACTTCTAAGGTGATAAATAGTAACTTTAATAATGCCACACTTCATATATCTCTATCATTGTTTTTTACAGTTGGGGAGAGAGGTTTGCACACATACTCCCACACCTTCCCACCTAAAGGCAAACTAACTATAAAACAAGTCTGTTGTAAGTTAACCAACCACACAACACTAAAGAAAATGGCAGAAGCATGGGGGAGTTACCTTAGACATAATAAAGAGCTTGTTTTCAGTAAGCTTTCTAAACACTAAGCCTTGCTCAATATCAAGAGTTTATTGTGGAATCTCTCTCTCCCAAGGGCTTTATTTATTAAATGGAATTTTTTTCATCAGGAAAGGTTTTAAACAATCCTGCCTAAAGTTAGTAACATGGATTAGCATGATTAAGAAAAAGGAAAAAAAAAAAGTCTACAATAAGTACCTGTGTTGTAGGTTAAATGTATGCCCTTGAAGAAGCTAGGCCATGAACTAGAGAATCTGTTAAGGGCCTTTCCAAAGCTATGCTTTTATAATTTCTACCATTAGGTTCATTTGGGGGTAAGTAGCTGCTGTTAATTATGTGTGAGTCTATTTTCTTAAGCTTTTGGCAAATAGGAGTATACATACTGCAAAAACATTTCGAACTATGGCAACAAGTGTGACACACAGGTACAGAAATATTTGGATTTTTACAAAGCTTCATGTAAGTAGCAAAGGCAATTGTCATTCGTATTATACAGTATTTTATATAAGAAAAAATCTGGTTTCTCACTTCCTAATTTTTGTACAAGCACATTCTAGATCAAATAGAAATACCATATATCTCACATTAGACATAACCAGCTATACGATGGAACATTTTGCCAGAATAGGAAAAGAAACTATATTTGAAATTTTATTTTATAAAGGTCAAAATTTGTCACATTTCAATATCTTCTAATAGAAAGAATCTGGCAAAATGGCACCAGTCTATTTACTCAATGGTTTTTCCTGTTCTTTTTTTTTTTAAAGTTCAGCTTTCTCCTAAAAGGCCACAATTTCCACATCATTTTCGCCTTTGCATCGGTCTGTAATTCCCTCCTCCTCATTTTTCCTTTTGAAGTCCTACCTGTCTTTTAAAGACTAGATGCGATCTGAGATCCCACCTCTGTCAGAAAACATTCTTCAAAAATTCCAACTGACACACTTTACACTCTTCATTTAAACATTAATTTGGTTAAAATTCCAAAATATATGCTAAGAATAATTATTTTAAATGGAAAATAGAAACTGTAAGATATACTTTAGTCTAATTTAAAATGTTGTTACCAATTCCTTTCCATCATTAAAATATTTTTATATATTTTTTTATGTTTTATGTTCCTTTACCTTCACTTTGCTGTGGTATTTATATACATATAAGTCTCTGAGAATGACCAATTCCCATTTCACACATGAAAGCCAATAAATGCTCTAAGGAGGTTAACTTTAAAGGAATGTCAAAATATTTTTCCATAATATTTCCAAAATACTTTTCCTCATCAAATATTTTTCCATAACTGTGTTACAGAGTATAAAGGACTCCCATTTCCTTTATTATACGTATAATTTGGATACATTGGTAACTAAGTGCTTATATGAAATAGGAAGCTGTAAATCACTGATGAGTTTTTTAAAAGGTTGCTTCAAGTATTAGATCTTATCAAACAAAGATACTGATCTGGAATTCATATATAGTAGAGCAGACCCTAAAAAGTATTCTTTCACAATAACAACAAAATAATATTATTCAAACTTAAAATGTTTAAGTTTATGGATACCATATTTGTGAATAAATTTGGAGTTATCATATTTGTGAATAAGTTTGGAGTTACCATATTTGTGAATAAATTTGGATGAACAGGCTATCTGTGGCTCTCGTGGGGTAGAGAAAGATTCTTTTGTGCCACTGAAGTATAGCTTTTCCCACATGTTTCTTGTGTAGAATGACTGCCAGAAAAGACAAGTTGACCACAACACAACACATTCATCTATGTATTTAATAAGTTCTTACTATTTGCTAGATATTGTGAAATGTGTTTGTGATATAGTGACGAATAAAATATTATCCCTATACCTAATGAGTTTACCATAGTAAACTAAATAGATAAATAGACAATTGGAATACAGTTAAAAAAAAAATTGTAAAGTGCATGGAGTGCTGTGGAGGTTAAAAAATGACTGGCAAAAGTATATCATGTCTAAATTCCTAAAAATGAGCAGATATTAACAGTAAGCAGCAGAAGAAGGGAGGATGGAGACAAAAGGAAAAGACATTCTAGGAAGCACAAACAATATACAAAGGTCCAGAGCAAGGAGAAGTTTGACAGGTGCCCAGAATGTCATGAAACTCAGTTATTACTGGAGATTGGAACTCAAGAAAGATACAAAGCAAAAAAAGGGGAAACAGGGTTCAGATCACAAAAAGCCTAGTATACCATGCCAAGAGGAGTGTGTTTTCTCTAAAAAGCAGTATCTAGCCTTCCATTAAAGATTTATTACGGGGAGCTGAAATGAGTAAGATTTGCATTTTTAATGATCACTCTACTTGTCGTATGAAGAGTAGATTGGACTGACAATAAGATATGAGTCAAGAGGCTGCAGTAATAAAGCAGATGGACCATAAAAACATTAGTGGGACCAGACAAATGCAGTGTTCTTTGGACTTGACTACCACTTGACTCAACACTGTTCTTAGTCATTCTTTCTCTACATTCAGAATTACAAAAAAGTATAAGTAGATTATAAACTAATAAAGAGATATAGGAAAAGAGTATTTGATAAAGTTAATCCTTTAACACTAAGTAAGTTTGGTAAAAAAAGCTTATAGGTTTTTAAAAAAATTAATTTTAATGATGCTAATTTTTTAAACATTAAGTCTTCCACATTTTTATAGAACTTACTGTTTGATTTACATGGAGTTAATGAAAAAAATCATTCTGAAAAGTCATATGCGTCATTTTTTCAAATCACAAGGTTTTCTACAAATACCCAGAGAGATTGGGAAATATACAAAATGACAGCAAATTAAAGTTATAAAATCAAGTGATCATAGTTATGATGGTATTTTAATTCTGTTATTCTGTTGTGGTGATCATTACAGACTCTTTTTAAATAAAAAATTTTAAGACATTTAAAAATCTCTTATTTATTTCAGCAGTGAAGAAAGATTGTATTTTATTTCTTCATATTAAAGAATTTCAAATGAATGTTTTATTTACTATATGAAATAGATTATTTCATAATACTTACATAGAAAATTAGCAATGACACTTAACTGGTCTACACAATCCTTGAAAGCCAAAAGCATACATTTTTATATTTTCTAATTTAAAAATTGTCTTTTATCTACATTACACTTCTTCCAAACAATATTGTAAAGTAATTAGCCTCCAATTAAAATAAATAAATTTATACTAAAAAATAAAATAAAAATTGAAACAAAAATGAACCCATAAAATGTATATTTAAATTTTTAAAAATATTTTTAAAGAATTTCTACAACGAATGCAAGTTTTATCATTCCTAACTAGCGAATAGTTTCCTAAAGACAATAAAAGTGGGCACTGGTATTAAGAAAATTAAGTGAAAATACATAATAGCAGAAACAGCCTGAATTTAGGAATGTTTAACTACAGGTTTTGTCCAGGGCACCACAGGCTGTTGTTACTCTGCTTCTGATTCACATTCTGCACAGCAGAGTATAGGAGAGGGTTTTCCTTATCTTTAACAAATAAACCACAAGTGTGAAATAAAGGAAAGAGCTGGCTTAGAGTCTATGTGAAAAGCCCTTAGAAGAACTGACAGTCATCTCAACATAAACCAATAGGCTGGCATATTTGCCTAATAAGCTACTGTCAACTCAGGTGGCTTTAATAAATAAAAGACACCAGTTAGCAGTGGCACTATTTTGTGAACAAGGAGGGCATCTCTTCAGTATTGATTGTGGTGCTCCATTTTAAAGGGGAAATTAACAAAGAGGGGCCTGATCAGAACACTGATATCAATCAGGACAACCATGCAAGGAACATTCACCCACCGACAAAGGGCATGAGAACTATTTCTAAACATTTGGAGGTCTGTTGTGACTTATAATCTTATTAGAGGAAAGAACCAAAGCGAAACAGTAGAAGATACAGTAAGATAGATTTGGGATTAGGTATGTAAATACTTTTCTCTTTATCAGAAGATTCAAAACTTGGAATGGACCTCCTTCCCAGGCAATGATTTTCCTTTCCATGAGAATGTACAAATTCAAAGTGAAAAATGTGTCTGACCACCTGTCTCGATGCCATGAATAGGATTAAATCACTAAAATTCCTACCTTCAATAAACTTCTCTGATTTGGGTAAAATTCCACACACTTTCCTAAACTCCAGCTTTTTTCTAATTATTGATTTTGGGGGAAGGCTACAGAATAAGATATGTGAAATGCTAAGTGTGAAATACAGGTCTTAATTGTGCACGTGTAGTTATTGGTTTTTCCACGTTCCAGCAGTGTGATTCCTCCCTCTGTCCCTCCCTTCCACTCTTCCCTCTCTTTCCTTTCCCTCATTTTTTTCTCTCCCCTCCCTCTTGCTCCATCCTTACTTTCATATGCTCTCTTTCCCTCTCTCTCTCTCTGACTTTTCATCAAATACTTAGCATTTACTATGCGTCAGCCAGTGTTCTACCTGCATTCAAATGTTCATTCATTTAATCCGTATCAAAGACAATTAATGACATAGGGACTATTTATCATTTGCCTCTTTGAGTCAGAAAAAGTTTAAGTAACTTGTCCAAGATCACGTGAATAAATTTGCTTCTGCTGCAATTGTTTTCTAAATGGTGCTGAGAAGTGGAAAAAATAACAATGTGCAAAATGAACCATTTTGAGCAGCCAGGTATAAAACAGTCAAATCCAGATGAGGAAAACATTTTGGAAAAAACATCATTTACCAATTTTTTAGAAGTTCAGCAGAAAGAAAGATTAGGAAATTAAATGAAATAATAAAGTTAGGAATGGACCCACCCAAAATTATTTAGATGCCAAAGTAAGCCAATCCCAGCTGTTATTCTTTACTCTGGCTGCCATCCTCAGCAAGAGCAGTATGGGGGAGTGTGGGCAACCGGCTGTAGTAGCAGCTGGGCCTATTTGTTAAGAGGAAAAAAACCATCAGTGAAGACAAAAGGAAATTTCGGTGGCTAGGAGAGTAAATGGAAACTCAGAGCCTAGCTAAGAGAGCCTCAGAAGTGAAGTGCAACCGAGCTGTCAGCAGCCAAACTGCAGTACTCGCAAACCATTCACAGAGAGAGTATGCCCTATAGTCATGCTTTTGCTGGCAAGAGTTTATTTCATCATGAGCAAAATTTACTAAAGACAAATTTTGTATATATTTTCTCATATTACCAGAATTCTGGATGTTCAAAAATTAAGCAATATCAAGGTCTGTTCTAATTAAACAATGGGTATAAATTAGCAGACTAAAATGGGCAAATGGCATTTCCAATCTAAAAAAAAAAAAATGTGCTGTTACATAGCTCACTAACATAGAAATGTAAATGTGTAGTAAACATAATCACATATTCCAAAGCATAAATGCATGTAATAAAATCCTAGTACTCTATTTAACATCCTCTAAGACCAATATTATAGAAGGCATCTAAATGTGTTTCTGAGTGATCATTGCTGGATTTGCATGTAAACTTTCTAATTGGTATCAATTTTCTAATTTTATTTTTCATTTTTATTCTTGCTCAATTGTATTGACATCTTAGAAACTTCCATTTTTTTTCTCCAAATATGAAAAATTCTTCTACAATCCTAAAATATATCAGACTGCAGTTTGGGCATACACATTTTGGAGCAAGCAAAAAACATTTGGCAAAAAAAATCTGTCAAAAGCAGTGCCCAGCACATAACTTTTGTCTTATTTCTAAGAATTTTAATGACAAAGATACAATTATAGTTTTTTAATTATAAGCATAACTGACTTAACTGTAATATTTTTCTTCTTTCTATGGTTATTTAAATATTATTGTAATAGAGTTTTGCTTTGGGGAATTACTAGGAAGTCAAAATATATTAACGTGAAGTTTAAACATATCGTGTGTGCTGCGTGCATGCATGCTTGGTTGCTTCACTCATGTCTGACTCTTTGTGATCCTATGGACTGCAGCCTGCCAGGAGCCTCTGTCCATGGAATTCTCTGTGCAAGAATACTGGAATGGGTTGCCGTGTGCTTCTCCAGGAGATCTTCCCAACTCAGGGATCAAAGCAGCATTTCCTGCATTGCAGGTAGATTCTTTACCACTGAGCCACCAGGGAAGCCCTTAAACATATTACCTTCCCATAACTGGAGCAATAAAGTAACAAAACTGGTATTTTTGGGGTGGCTCATAATATCCATTCCAGTATTTCAAAATCCCATCCTTTATTTTTCTTCATTCTAGATGAACAAAAATAGAATATTTTGTGTTCCTTTATTAATGGGAAGGTGCAATTTTATGGGCAATTGAACATGCCAACAACTAAAATTCTAACATTTGACTTTGAAAAATTCTTTTCCTTTTAATTTAAATTTTAAACATGGGGTAGTATAACTATTCTAAGAATTCACCATATGCTTAACTCAAGTTTATGCAGACCCTCCCTTAAAGAGCCAGCAAGCTCAATATCCTAGAACCCATTTTAAGCAATTATAAAGTATCTGTTAGATATCATTCATCTGACCAGAAATATGTATAGCATCTATGCATTGTAATAGTGTCAAACTTGAAATTTCCTTTTTATGTCCTTTCTCTCTTTTTTTTTTGGTAAGGAAAAATTAGTTATGTCATTTTGATCAATAATGAAAGAGCTACTTTAATTTTTATTTTCCATTACTTTACCCAATGTTTTCTTTACAAAACATATTACTCTTGTACTCTTTATAGTAAAAGGCAGTGACAAATGTGTGTTTTCACCTGAATTTATTTATGACATTTCTATTTATGTCCATTAATTTCTTTTTTTTCATTAGGTGTATTATATTTGATTAATTCATATGGTACTAAAAAAACTCAGAGGTACAATAATTCAAAATATGTTGTCAATTTTTGTAAGGTTTATACCCAATAAAGTAATTTTTTTCCGTAGTCAAAATTTTAATTGGTTCTTTCCCAAATAATTTTGGTTGGAAAATATCTTACATAAGCTAACTATAATTATAAAACTGGTAACAATTGTTTATTCTTCTCATAGTATTATTACCGATAGCTATGCTTTTAAAATTTAATCAATTAACAAAACAAAAAGGGAGCATAGTCCAATTATTCATAAAATAACCTCTGCACAGGGATTAACTGATAAAAATGAAAAACATTCTTGCTTTTGATCATTTAGGGCATCCTTTAAAAACAAAACTGTAGGTAAGTTGCTGTGTTTTTCAAAGTCCTGACTAGGCTTTTGGCTTTGTCACTTGATTGCATGTATTACTTGTCTCTCTTTTCATCATTCATCACTCTAGACACAAATGAGATTCTATACTGGACACTGGAAGATCTCAACTGGGGCTAATGGGAAGAATAGGTAACTGAAATGGGACATTGATCATGTAATGACCCAGATGAATTCAAACCACTCTCTGCCTAAACTGTGTACTTTATTTCAATAAAATATGAATATTTTCTGAAAATTTTTAAAGCTGTTCTGGATTTCTCTTTATAACTTTTGTAACAGAAAACCTGAAGCCAAACTAGAGCCTAACATTTTGAAGCAGGGACAGAAGAGAAGTATTCCTATCATTTTTCCTGACTTCTGAATGCTCCCCCAAGTTCCAGCATCTCACTTTCTGCCATCTTTTCTTTTTTTTTTTATTAGGAATCTAGTTATATATTGCATCAGACAAAGATGGTAACGATAACCCTGTACGCGAGACAGCAAAAGAGACACAGATGTATAGAACAGTCTTTTGGACTCTGTGGGGGGGGGGGTTGATTTGGGAGAATGGAATTGAAACATGTATAATATATAAGAAACGAATCGCCAGTCCAGGTTTGATGCAGGATACAGGATGCTTGGGGCTGGTGCACTGGGATAACCCTGAGGGATGGTATGGGGAGGGAGGTGGGAGGGGGGTTCAGGATTGGAAACATGTGTACACCTGTGGCGGATTCATGTTGATGTATGGCAAAACCAATACAATATTGTAAAGTAATTAGCCTCTAATAAAATAAATAAATAAATAAATAAAATGTGAAAAAAAAAAAGAATGAAGATAGATAATACTAATGTGAATAGACATAATAAGGGGCTTCCCTGATAGCCCATTCCAGTATTTTGGCCTGGAGAATTGCATGAACTGTATAGTCCATGGGCTTGCAAAGAGTTGGACATAAAAGTACATCAGGAGACTTTCACTTTCACTTTCAGACATAATGAAATATTTTTACATTAAGTGAAATAGGTATGATAAATTTATTCAGTTCAGTTCAGTTCAGTCACTCAGTCATGTCTGGCTCTTTGCAACCCCATGAATCAAAGCACGCCAGGCCTCCCTGTCCATCACCAACTCCCGGAGTTCACTCAGACTCACGTCCATCGAGTCAGTGATGCCATCCAGCCATCTCATCCTCTGTTGTCCCCTTTTCCTCCTGCCCCCAATCCCTCCCAGCATCAGAGTCTTTTCCAATGAGTCATCTCTTCGCATGAGGTGGCCAAAGTACTGGACTTTCAGTTTTAGCATCATTCCTTCCAAAGAACACCAGGGCTGATCTCCTTTAGAATGGACTGGTTGGATCTCCTTGTAGTCCAAGGGACTCTCAAGAGTCTTCTCCAACACCACAGTTCAAAAGCATCAATTCTTTGGTGCTCAGCTTTCTTCACAGTCCAAATTTATTAAGTACCTTAAATTTGTTAGATTCTAAGGATTTAAACAATAAAATGCAATATACTTGCCTTCAAAACTTTCAAAATCTACTCATGAATGTGTATTAATCTCATATTAGTCATACAAAGAAAATAACAATTCCTTAAAGTCATATAGAAATGAGGCCATTTAATTTAACATGAATAGAGAGCGCTTGTGATGCTACCAGTAGTATAACTATGAATAAATGAAATTCAGTTAATTAGATACCTATTTGTCTAGGAGGAGACAGTGTATTATATGTAGAGGGGTGGCACTGGAAGCTTAGCAGGAATGGTGGCAGGATGGTCTAAGACACACAGTTTGCTCATTGTTTTTCAAGCAGTCTCCTCCTATTTACGTCCCAGACTGAGCTCTGGTTGTTTCATCCCCCACTCCACGCTTCTGTAGCACTTTGTTCTAACCTTTAGTATGTTAAAAAAAAAAAAAAAATCCTGCTTTATCACAACTTGTCTCTTTTTACAACTAGTCTTAAGCTTCTTGGAGAAAGGGTTTGGGTAGAGGCACTGTGTATGTGTGTGTTTGTGTGTGTGTGTGTGTGTCTTTTAATAAACTTTTAATATTAGAATAGTTTTAGATTTACAGAAAAGTTGTGAAACTAGTATAAAAGTTTCCATAAACCCACTGCCAGTTTCCTCTGTTATTAACAGTTTACATTAGTGTGGTACATTTGTCACAGTTAACGAGCTAACATAGATACATTATTATTAGCTAAAACTCATACTCCATTCAGATTTCCTTAATTTTTACTAATATTTTTGCACTATTCCAGGCTACAACCCAGTACACTAAATTCCATTCCTATGTTTTTTATTCTAAAATTCCTAGCATGATGCCTAGTATCTAAAACACTGAAGAAGCTCAACAAATAGTTATGTATTAAGTGAATGATTGAGTGAATAACTATTAAAAAGATATAGAAACTTCTGAATCCATTAAGGGAAAGATCAGGATGTGTAACAGGAATGAAGTGCACCTAGCTTCATTAGTCAGAGAAAACTTTCCATTGAGAGATAAAGGATACCTGGAATCTTACAAAATGCTTTTCCACAATCCACTAATTGTAAATGTTTTCTTATCTAAACTCAATGATAGCACCATGTGTCACAGTTTATGCCATGAAAAATTATTAAAAACAGATTTAATTTATATGTTAAATGATTATCAATAACTGTATATACTATATATATATATCTTATTTAATAGAAAAACATAATAGGCAGAGAATGGCAAATAATCGATATTTATGAATTTAAATATATTTTTGAAATTAAGGCTGTAATTTGGAAATTTAAATAAATAACACCTTAACCTGCTGTCACTTATGATATATCTGGGTGATAGATCTGAAGGAGGAAAAATGAAAAAGTTAAGATGAAAGCAAGGCTCCTCTGTAGCATCATCCCAAACACTTAGCCTAGTATTTCCCATGCTTAAGAGTGCATTAAGAATTCCCTGCAGGGAATAGAGACTCAGATATAGAGAACAGACTTGTGCATACAGCGAGGGAAGGAGAGAGTGTAGCATTGAAATATATACATTACCCTGTGTAAAACAGATGGCTAATGGAAGTTGCTGTATAGTACAGGGAGCTCAGCCTTGTCCTCTGAGACTCTCTAGAGGGGTGGGATGGGGTGGGAGGTGGGAGGGAAATTCAAGAGGAAGGGGACATATGTATATCTATGACTGATTCATGTTGATATATGGCAGAAACCAAAGCAACATTGTAAAGCAACTGTCCTCCAAAAATAAAAAAAAAATAAAAATAAAAGAATCCCCTGCAGGGTTTGTTAAAACACAGAATCCTGAGCCCCAGAATTACTGACTCAGCAAGCCTCCAGAATTGAGTGTGAAGTCAAGTGGACCTTAGGAAGCACTGCTGGCAATAAAGCTCGTGGAGGTGATGGAATTCCAGCAGAGCTATTTAAAATTCTAAAAGATGATGCTATCAAAGGGCTGCACTCAATATGTCAGCAAATTTGGAAAACCCAGAAGTGGCCACAGAACTGGAAAAGGTCAATCCTTATCCAAATTCCCAAGAAGAGCAGTGCTAAAGAATGTTCAAACCCAGATAATTGCACTCATCTCCCATGCTAGTAAGGTTATACTCAAAATCCTCCAAGCCAAGCTTCAGCATTATGTGAACCAAGAACTTCCAGACATCCAAGCTGGGTTTAGAAAAGGCAGAGGAACCAAAGATCAAACTGCCAAGATTCACTGGATCATAGAAAAAACAAGGGAATTCCAGAAAAACATCTACCTTTGTTTCATGGACTACATTAAAGCCTTTGACTCTTTGGATCATAACAAACCACAGAAAATTCTTAAAGAGATGATAATACCAAATCATCTTACTTATCTCCTGAAAAATCTGTATGTGGGACAAGAAGCAACAGTTAGAACCTTGTATGGAACAAATGACTGGTTCAGGATTGAGAAAGGAGCATGATAAGGCTGTTCATTGTCATCCTTTTATTTAACTTACATGTACAGCACATCATGAGAAATGCCGGGCTGGATAAGTTACAAGCTGGAATCAAGATTACCAGGAGAAATATAAACAATCTCAGATATGCAGATGATACCACTATAATGGGAGAAGGCAAAGAGGAACTAAAGAACATCTTGCTGAAGGTGAAGGAGGAGAGTGAAAAAATTGACTTAAAACTCAGTATTAAAAAAAAACAAAAACACAAAACTAAGATTATGGCATCTGGTCCCATCACATCATGGCAAATAGAAGGGGAAAAGGTGGAAGCAGTGACAGATTTCCTTTTCTTGGGCTCTAAAATCACTGTGGATAGTGACCGTAGTCATGAAATTAGAAGATAATTGCTTCTTGAAAGGAAAGCTATGACAAACCTAGACAGTGTGTTTAAAAGCACAGACATCACTTTGCAACAAAGGTCCTTATATTCAAGGCTGTAGTCTTTCCAGTAATCACGTACACTTGTGAGAGTTGGAACATAAAGAAGGCAGAGCATGAAAGAGTTGATGCTTTCAAATTGTGGTGCTGGAGTAGACTCTTGAAAGCCCTTTGCCCAGCAAGTAATCTTAAAAGAAATCAATCCTAAATACTCATTGGAGAGAATGATGCTGAAACTGAAGCTCCAATACTTGGGCCACCTGATGTGAACAGTCAGCTCATTGGAAAAGACCCTAATGCAGGGAAAGATTGAAGGCAGGAGAGAGTGACAGAGGATGAGATGGTTGGATGGCATCACCAGTGCGATGGACAGGAACTTGGGCAAACTTCAGGAGATGGTGAGGGACACAGAGGCCTGGCATGCTATAGTCCATGGGGTCGCAAAGAGTCAGACATGACTTGATGACTGAACAACAGTCTAATTCAGTAGCTCACAGGGGATGCTAAAGTTGCCAGTCCCGGACACTTTGTACAGCACTGGATTAATCCCAGTGTCTATCTCCTCTCAGCCCCTACTTTGGAGGAAGAGTGTAAGAAAAGTATCATAAGTAATATTATCTCCTCTGAGATGAAGCTCAACTAAGCCTCTCTCAGGTTGATTATTCAGCAGTAGCTCTACCTCTTAAAGAAATAAACTTTTGTCATTTTGACCATAACATGGAAGCCAAAAACAATCATAAAACTTTTGTTTGTTTGTTTGTTTTGTTTTTACTCAGTAGATACTAAACCTCCAGCGTTTAGGAATGATCTGATTAAGTCCCTTTATTTTGCCCACAAGGATCTCACCAAAAAAATACTCCTTGCCCTCAAGGATGTTAAAACATAGTTAAAGACACATAAGTCAGAAAATATAATGTCATTATTTCACAGTATCCTACATCTCCATGGTATATTTCTATTTTCTACAACAATCACATGAGATAGAAATTAGTTCCTGTGTACTTATGAGGAAATTAAGCCTCCAAAGAAGTTCATGATTTAGCATCAATAATATGACATCAAATAGAATAAGCTGTAGATTCAAATCTAGGATTTTTTAAAACTCTGAATCCATACATACTCTTTCCACTAGCACAGGCTGTCTCCTAATAAAACGTTCAAAGTGTTTTGGAGAAATGAGACACTCTGGGAGGTCTGGGAGGAGAAGTAAAGAGACCTACATTTCTAGAATTGGAAAGGATCTCTGAAATCACATGGTCCGTGATAAATTTTTGACTCAGGGTTAGGAAAAAAGCAATCAGCAGGAGTGAATAGCTATATGCAACACGGTCAGCACATTTCCTCTTCGCTTTATTTCCACAGTGCATCCTGAGCTTTGAATTTAAAGCTCTCCTCAGTTCCCATCATTTCCTGGGAGGAAACTAGTCAGGAGGGAAAAGGTCAATGTCCCCAACTGACCCCTCACGTTTTTATTCCTATTTTCATTGCTGCTGTTCTTTTCTGGTTCTGGAGTTGGTTGCGCCACCTAAAGTCACCACTGAGACATAGCCTTAGGGATGCTACTCTTCTGCTCTATCCTGTACGTAAAACACCCTGTCTATTGTGGTTTCAATGAGTTAAAAAATAATAACTCAGAGAAAATGAACCAAAGCTACCTGGAAATAGATAGTTTTACATAATTAATATTTTTACACTAAGCTCAACATTATCCACAGTGGGAACAGGCTGGCAGGCTCTGCTCAGGACCCTAATTCTCCCCTTCCAGTCCCCGCAGTGTCATGGTACTGGGAACATCAACCACCCTCTGGTTACACAAACAGGGTAAGTTGTCCAAGTCACTAGTAAGCTATTTACTATTTCATCATTTCCTAGCCATACATTTCAACACATTTTTAATACCTAATGAGTAAAGTTATGTCTTCTATTCATTGAACTAGCCAATAAAATAAACACTCAGGTAAACTCAGACCAGTAAATAGACATCATTCACTTAAAATGCTTTCATTTCACCTTTGGCTTAAAGTAGGGAAGAAATCATAATATCTATCTGGAAAATAAAGGTGGGGAGAATAAGAGAGAAGGGGGTTGGTGACAACATTGAGAAGTCAAAGAAACAAATGATAGAGAAGTAAAGGAAGTGGTTGTGGTGATCGTTCAAGAATGACAAGAGCATCAAAAAGTAGGTTTCGTTTTGTTTTAAAGAGGACTGATTATAGATTAGAGAATATGTTGACCTGTTGGAAGGTGTCTGGAGGCCCCAGCAGCTCCACACAATGCAAAGCTGAGGAGAAGGAAGGTGAACAGGCAGAGAAAGCCCCAGCCTTTCTCCTCATGTATGTTTTATCAAAGGAGCCATAAATATTTGTTCTGGATTCCTTAGTTTCTTTGGTACTCTTCACCCCACCCAAGTATCAGGCATTTCTTTAAAAAAAAAAAAAAAAAAAAAGGCTGCTCTAAATCAATTGTGCTTTATTCACATACCTGGTCAATGAACATTGACTGAACACCTACTAAGGGTAAGGAACTGTGCTCGGCAGCATATACCTTACCTGTTTGTCCAGGGGAAAGGTAGAATAGAAAGCTTTCTCCCCCTTTCAAAGCAAACAATGTATGTTGGGCTGATTGCTTACAGGCCACTGTTTGGTTTAACTTCTGACAGTGTGATCTGCTCTTAGTAATATCTGTTCCATTGTGTCTTACAAAGCTGGGTCTACAATTACCTTTGTTAGTAACTTCTGTTTATTTTACGGCTTTGGTCTCTTGTCTCCAAAGTGCCATCAGATAAAGTTCCAACTTTCCTTAATTTATCAATAAAATAACTTTATGGTAACTTACAAGCATAACAGATACCAAAATCCTATTTTCTTTCCAGTCATCTACTCCATTTACAGGTGGACTTCATTTAAAAAGAAAACCAAAAAACTTTGCTTTCAAGTTAAAAAAAAAAAAAACTGATTAAAGATTTTCCCTTATTTTAAGAGGTTAAGTTAATAATTAACTCATGATTGCTTTTAGAATAAAAAAGGGAACAAGAGTAGGCTAATTCTCCCTGAACCTCTTCTGATTCATGAGTAATTTATGAAAACCTTCCTAAAGCTAAAGTATTTACCACACTAATTTGCAGTATCTCATGTAATTCTTTCATGATACTGCAAGTTAAATATTATCCCATTTTAAAAATGAGAAAATTCATACCCAGAAAAGATAAGTAACTTTCTCAAGTCATGCAGCCATAAGCAACATCCAAAATCTAGAGTTTTTAGGCTATTGACATTAGAATGCGAGAGTGTTTTGTAATTCTTGGGACTAAACTACTTTTCTATGTGCACTGTGCCAAGGCTATGAGCTAAGTCCTTGACCAGAAAACAGTGATGATTAAAGATAGAAGCAGAAATATATTTTTAAGCCCTAGAAATCAGGCAAGTCATGAATTTCTCTTTTCCTTTTCCATACTAGTTGTAGAGTCAAAGTTACCAGGGCAATGGGGTCTTATGGTGGGAATATTCTGAACTACGCATTGGACCCAAGCCACCAATTGCTTTGACCACCCACCAGGGCTATAGGAAATCAACTTATCAATTCCACAAACATTCCTATTTTTGAAATCATCACATTCTCTGACAGAAAATGTTCTCCACTATCAGAAATTATAATACTTGGTTCAAATGAGGTATTAACATATCTTTTTCATTCATAGTCCAGAAAATCCAGCTGATAAAATACCCAGTCTTGTCATTATCATCCTTAACATGAGTACAAAGAATAATGCTTGCTTAAGCCCAAGAAATAACTAATGACACTGATAGTTTCTCTTACGCTCCAAATGTTATGTAAAACCATACTTGGAAAAAATTCTCCATTAAAATAATCATCATCCTTTGTATAATTTATATGATATTCCAAAGTATCAGATGTTGTGCTAAAGACTACTAATAGCAATTGATCCTTCTACTGAAACCAAGAAAATAATCGAAATCTTTATGCCGTTAGGAAAATGTTGTAAGTGGTATAATTTCAGTTTTGTTTTCTTTTAAATTCTCTGAGACTGAACTTACTAGACCATTTTAACACTGCAGTGGCTATGTATGAAGGGGCATGCATGCATACAAAGTGCCATTTCTGGATTCCTGCAGACTAAATTCCTCTACTAAACCACAGAAGAGTTTCACACACAAAGATAAAGTAAATCTTTTGTGTAAATCTTTGTATGCTCTCCCACTAAGAACCCCCCAGGATGATTCCAACAGATATCTTTGATGAAAGAAAACTACTTAGAAGATTGCTAACAATAATTTTCACTAGCAATGACCAATTTGATGTTTGGTGCTTTATTATGTGGTCATAGAACTGGGGCCACCAAGTCATCTTATCCCAGACAGGAAGAGAGACCATCTCTATGAAATACCCTCATTAAATGACAAATCTGACATGGACAATAAAATAACACTGTAACATAAATTTTTGAAAGAATATTCCATTGTGACAACATGATTACTGCATGTATTTTTTAAGTCAAGAACAAGTATTGGTTTTTTATTATGTATAGAACACAGTCTTCACAAAATTTTTGAGACATGATTTTATATGACTAAATCATTTTTTGGTCCAAAATTGGCGCCGTTTATTTACTACTTCTGCTGCTAAGTCACTTCAGTTGTGTCCGACTCTGTGCGACCCAGAGACGGCAGCCCACCAGGCTTCCCCGTCCCTGGGGGAAGAACACTGGAGTGGGTTGCCATTTCCTTCTCCAATCCATTTATTTACAACTTTCTCTAATTCTGACCTCCCCTCACCCTATTTTACATTAAAGATAACTGTTTTCTCACTGTCATACTCAACATATACATATGAACTGAATAATTCATAGAGCCATTCTGAAGCTTTTGATTATCCAGGTGCATTTCTGTGATACACGAGCAATATTTGTAACAGATGAAAATACAAAGAATAGTGTTATTTAAAATCCTTATATAGACTTCTATGAAAAGTACATTCTGTGTAAAAAAAACTCAACAAAACTTACTGTAATCCTTTCATCTTACCCAGTGGCTTCTTTTTTTTTTTTCAAATATAAACTGTTTCTTAATAAACTTATCAATTAATTCTCACTAACTCTCCCTCATGGAGATACGGATATCTGGTTTGTATTCACCCCTGGATCCTTTGAAACTACTTTATGAATCATGCCTTATAACCAGTTTTATTTATTAACCACACAGGGATGTGTAACTAATGTCATTATTGCTAGTACCTAGTTACTGGCTGAGAAACCCAAGCTATGAGCCAGTTCAGGAAAAACTGGCTCAGTCACTGCCTTTTTTCAACTGGCCCTGGATATAAAATAAATACTACAACCTCTAGGATAATCATTCAAAACTTATTTATTATTGTATTATCCTAGAATTTTATCTCATTTTTTTTGTATAAATGGAAAAACAATTCTAAAATGTGTGATGTAAGGTGAGTATGCATAATAAATAGATATATGCAGACTTCTATTGCAAAAATATTGACCATGAATCTTGGAATATACAGATGATGTAATTATCTTATAAATTACTATAAGTAGAGGTCAAAGGTATGAAATGGGATTTGGAGTGAATGCATTCAGGATAGATTACAAATTTTATGCAAATCACAACCAAATTTTGCTGTCATCTATTCTAGCATTATAGATGCTGGGATTTTTTGATATCCAAACTTAAGGCATTTCCAAAAGTTTTTTTATCTTTAGAATATGTTTCCTTCTAATATTCTCATTTCTATCAGTCTTCAGGAAACATCAATAAGATAATTTTTAGGTTATAAAGTATGCTTTATAGTATTATTGTTCTGTTTTGATCTTCTCAAAAACCCAGTGAAAAATATCAGTACTATCACTATTTTCAAATTAAGGAAACTGAGGCACAGATAACTACCAATAGTATAATTGGAAAGATTATAGCTGGAGTAGAGACCTCTCACTTCAAATCTGAGCTCTCTGAACTATGAAAAATATTCATTTAATTGCTTATAATATTAAAATACAGATAGACTAGTTAATACTATCCCATATTTATACATATAGATATGTATTCAATGCTCAAATCTACATTTATAATATCAACATATTTTAGCAATGATCCTCTGTCATATTTGGGCTTCCCTGGTGATTCAGATGATAAAGAATCCATCTGCAGTGCAGTAGACCCGGGCTCACTTCCTGGGACGCTCCCTTGGAGGAGGGCGTGGCAACCCACTCCAGTATCCTGGCCTGGAGAATCCCATGGACAGAGGAGCCTGGTGGGCTGCAGTCCATAGGGTCCCAGAGTCGGACAAGCCTGAGTGACTTTCACTGTTTAATTTCTGCCATATTTATGTCTTTATTTAGCTATCTTTTCATCAAACATCCTGGGATAACACCCTCTGCTTATCAGCAGCCATTCTTCTTGGCTTCTGCAATTGTGAAATCCCTTCTGGGGTCTTTGAACACCTACCCCATGTGGAACCTCCCTTGACTGCATTTCTGGGACTTTCCACATGCACTGGGATTTCTTCTTTGACATGGGCTTCTTTCCTCATTTGTTTTTTTTCTTCTTCAAGCTCTATTATCAGGAAGGCTATATTTTTGCCTTCCCTGTAACCTCATTAATGCAGGATGGTGAAAGTAAGGAGAGACCAGACATCAGCAGAGGGAAGTGCCTGAATCCACCAGGACACCTCTCCCTCTATTCTCTTGCCTTCATTCTCACAAGGCTTATAGCTACTTTTCAAAGACATCCTTGGGTAGAATATTATAAATGCATACTAATTATATCAAAATTATCCTCTTTAGGGTATTGGCTATAAAACTGGTGATAAATTCTTAACTGTTCAGAAACTTTCAAATACTTGTCTGACATAGTTAATCTCAACCCATATCTTGACTGAACATTCTGATAGGGCAGGACAAAATCTTGCCATTTTATCTTTGTATGTTTTGGTTAACCCAATTTATCCCGAACCTGTAAAAGGCATTCAAAGATATATGTATGGCCTCAATAAAAGCAAATTTCATTTCTTTATTTACAAGGCTTGCCTTTAGTTAGCATCTTTGCTTAATATCAGAGTAGAGTGGATATTCAGCAGAAGAGGGAAGAATTCAATATAATCCCACTGTGGGTGGAGAGCCATGAGGAATAAGCTATAAGATGCTCCATATTTGATCCCAATGTTCTACTTTGTCCGCCTCCCTCACCTCCTTTTCTCCCTTTTGATCCTGATGGTCTTCTCCTTTCAAGCTCTGTTGAAGAACATGCCACTTCCAAGGTTAGAGAAGAATGAAGGAGAGAGGAAAAAGGGCAATTCCTGGATACTTTTTTTCTGAACATATTTTTATATAATTTAATTAAAGCTTTATATTAATATATGACACTGAGACCTTCCCCTCCTCTTTGGGAAGAAACACGAGGCTTGTGGTCTCCAGCACCATCTTGATAATGAAAGATATAAGAAAGATGCTTGTCGTTTTCCCACATGGCATAGACCATTGCTATGAAATGAATCCCTAGATATATCTAGTAGACCACCTCCAGGAAGCCTTACTGGATTTCTCCACAGGGAGTCAGGCAGCAGTGCAAAGGTGCTAGATTACTTATGTCTCATGTATCTTATTTTTAATGACCATACATTCATTTACCTAATTTACTGACTACTAAAATTTCACCTATTTGGATATCATTTATGATAGCAAAAGAGTATACTCTAAAATATTCTGTCCCCAGTTTTTGGACACTGCTAAAATTGTCCATTGATTCTGAAGTGTAGAGAGGTGAATGTGTTATTTTTACTGTATTAATGGGACAGAATGTCCCTACTCTGACAATTCTGTGCTTCCCTTTCAATGAAACACCTGCAGTGCAGGAGGCATTTGCTGCTTCGGGTTGCATTTCTGGTGTGATATCGAAACTGACTTTGGCAATTAAACTGCACAGGTGGGAACATCGTATTTTCAGGTAACTCTATACTATCTTTATATAAAAGCACAACATTGCACATTTTCAGCTAGTGCCATTAAATCAAAAGGTTAAGAAAAGCCAAGAGGAAATCTTACGGCAGTTTTCAGTTTAGTATCCATAGATACAAGCATTGGTCCTCCCACATCACTTAACACAACTCGTAAAATCAGTTACAGTTACTCCTCTGATCAAGAGAGATGTGTTGAAGATGAGGCTGATGACAACATTATGTACCAGAGTTCTGGTATGCTCTGACTAAATTAGAAGTTCCCCAAGGAAAAATATTAAAATGAGATATCTCTGGAAACACTGATATTGAGCTATCAAAAAAATAAGCATCAGAGTAATAAAGTATAGAAGGTTGATACCATGCATAGCAGAATGGTAACTTGACAAATTTGGCAGCTTATCCACTTGTCTACAATAGAAAAAGAATCCATTATTATGTTTTCTTTCTCTGACATCCTTATGTGTCCATATTCCATCACATCAAATTTTAGCATTTAGGTATATTTGATCTTACCTTCTTAGGAATATGTATGTTGGTACATACCATAATACATCTTTCCAAATCAAATAAACTGTACCAATTCTAGGCACTATATTTTAAATACTTTACAAATGCAGGGTCAAGTGTTTCTTAAATTTATGCTACATACTTCGGAGTAATATCAGAAATCTATTTAAACTAAGAAAATATCCACAGATTTTTAGCTGTTCTAAAATGAGACATTTCTATAATCAAATCAACTGATAATTGTCCAATAAAAAAACAACAAAAAAAAGTGTCATTAAAATTGCAGCCTCCTGTTTGGTTTCTCCTTCTGGTAAAGATTACACTCATAACCAATACAATATTGTAAAGTTTAAAAATAAAATAAAATAAAATAAATAATAACACTTAAAAAAAAAGATTATACTCATTTTAAAAATACAGGATACTTTCTACAGTGGGAGACAATTTAAAAGCTTACACAATTGAAAAATGTTTCTTATGTAATTTTCACTATTCCATCTATTATCTGTCTCAATGATTAATGATAACAAATACTTCTTTCCTGAAAATTTATTTCAAAAAACTTTTAAGTCAGCAAAGTCACTTTCATAGATATGGGTTTTGTTTGTTGCTTGTTTGTTTGTTTATAGGAAGGGTCATCAAACCTATTCATGACTGGCTTTTAAGGACCTTGATGCAAAAGCTATCATTTGATCATTTATTTATGACTAAATGCTGCTTTACAAAACATAGTAGCAGAATAAAATAAGCATTTCAACTGAAGATAGATCTTCAATTAAGCAATACAAGTTTACATTAAAAAAGAATAGATGCTAGTGTACAATATCTAACACTTTAAATCAATATAAACCAGTTTACAGGGATTGTTAACTGATTTTTTTCTTGCCACATTTAAAAAATTTCTAGTAATCAATTTAATTGGAAAGCTAGTTTATAACAGTTGTGAGTCATTTTAATCACACAGTGATGACTTTGTTATAATGGGCAAGGAATCATTTTATTCTCAAGAATCTTTTTTCCTCTTCTCCTCCCCATTATGGACAACACAAAACAAAAAAATCAATTGCACCTCTATTTCTACAGCCCTTGCCTAACATCTTTGCTTCCCTTTATGCATCAATTGATATTTAAATACCCACTGCTAACTTGGTGGATTCTGCCCCTCAAAGCTCTTTACAACCTGCTTCCTTCTCTCTCCTGTTGTGTCAGCTAGTGAGTGAACTTATTAAGAAAACCTAATATTTACAAGACAAAAATAACATCTCTAAAGTTAGCCTGTGATTTTACACTATTTTCAGCTGTGGTTAGCTATGACCTATTCATTAAAGGTACTTAGAAGCTTCAGTCAATTTTGCAGTAATTTTTTTCAGGTGCATGCTAAGAGTCTGAAGACCAAAGATCAATGTTAAATGATTTTAATTTTTTTCTCATTTTTTTCTAAACCAAAGGTCACCTACCTTTATGTGACAGGCGTAAGCGGGGGTGCGGGGTGTCAGCTGTATGACCTCCTGTCCACAGCTCCAGCAAGTAGCCCCACAGGAGCCAGGTGACGAGGTGCCCAGGCGATGCCATGCTGCCTGCCGCTGCGATCCTCACTCTCTGGCGGGGTGAGTTTTACTTAGGACTCCCCTCCAGGGGCAGCGTAGGAGAGAGGCTTTGTCACAAATCGAACGCGTTGTCATCAGAAAGCACAGTTCCAAAGTGCCATTTGTCAGGCTGTGTTTGGATATGTAAAACCTGCCTTTCCCCAGGACAGTTGTTTATAAGCCCGGAGCAAGAGGACATTCCAAGGAGTGAATCTTCACTGCCATATCCTGCCTAGAGCTCTTTTCAGTCACTAAGCGGGGAGATTCAGGAAGAAACTGTATTATCTGAGTCACTTATGCAAGCGATTCATTCAGAAAAAACAACAACAAGCTCAGCACACGCACTGCCTTCACCCCCGTGGAGCTCCTCTTCTCTTCTGGCTCCTTGAAGCCTCTCAGAAGTCAGCTTCTTGCACTGACTTGCCAAACAGCTAGTTTTAATTCACCTTTCACCTTGCTAATTAAAAACAAGAAGTGCCATTCCCTCCAGGAGTTGCAGGATCCACCCAGCAGGGATGCCGCTGTCGGCGAGCTGTGTTTACGGGGAAAGTTCAGGCAGGGTTGAGCAGCATACTTGCTGTTTCTAGGAAGTGTTTCTGGTCCACGTGCCCTCGTCCCACCCGCCCTCCCAGTATTATTGGCCCCACGTCACTCAGCGACAGGAGAGAAGTTCACATTTTGATGGAAAAGTGGAATCAGGAGGGAGAATGATATACAATAGGCTGCATACTTAAAAATCAGTATAACCTGAGAGGATGGAGGGTCAGGAAGGGCTTTTAAATTCTCACTCAACAGGATTAACCCTTGAGTAAATACAGATTCATTTTAAACAATCTATCTGTCACCATTCAGTACCCAAATTGATTTTTTTCCCCTTTCCACTGAAATTGTATTTCTTTCACATTTTTGCCTTTTTATATTGATTGCATCTTAGAAATGTCATTTTCAACTGCTATAAGGAAAGCATTTCAAGAACCTGAAAAAACGTGCCTGTGGTTGTTTTGTCGATGTGTTAAAACTAACAAAGTGTCTTGTGCCATTCTTCAAATGTGCAAATTCTTCAAATCAAAAGCAAATTCTTTTTTATAAGCAGGTCATAAATTTCATCTCAAATTTTGGAATAATTAACTTTTGAGGTGATTCTTCTCCTATATAAGATAACTATAGTAAGTGAGATTCTCTATGGGACAGATCCCAGTAGATACTAGAAAAGTTGGGATGTAAAATACATTGGGGTTCAACTGCTATGCATTTTTAGAATTTATTTTCCAAGACACTATGTTTGTGTAAATAAGCTTAACACAATAGGTCAACTTTTTACAATCTACTTTCAATCAATCTCAAAAACTAAACCAAACACTTCATAGCTGTTGGCATGGAAATGAATGGTATTATTTTAAGATACCAATAAACTTGAATGGATATTTGACTTGATAGTTTAAAGTTAATGATCAACAAATGATTTCAACTTTTTTTCTCATTCTGCATTTTATTTTATTTTATTTTTTTTAATTTTATTTTATTTTTAAACTTAACATAACTGTATTAGATTTGCCAAATATCAAAATGAATCCGCCACAGGTATACATGTGTTCCCCATCCTGAACCCTCCTCCCTCCTCCCTCCCCATTCCATCCCTCTGGGTCGTCCCAGTGCACCAGCCCCAAGCATCCAGTATCGTGCATTGAACCTGGACTGGCAACTCATTTCATACATGATATTTTACATGTTTCAATGCCATTCTCCCCAATCTTCCCACCCTCTCCCTCTCCCACAGAGTCCATAAGACTGTTCTATACATCAGTGTCTCTTTTGCTGTCTCGTACACAGGGTTATTGTTACCATCTTTCTAAATTCCATATATATGTGTTAGTATACTGTATTGGTGTTTTTCTTTCTGGCTTACTTCACTCTGTATAATAGGCTCCAGTTTCATTCTGCATTTTAAAAGGTAATGATTAAGAACACTTCTTGAGAATTATGGTTTTAAAATAATGCATTTATAACAAAAAGATAACAGTTATTTTGCATTATATATAAACAAATGTAGAACCAAGCATTCTTTACCCATTTTCCTAAGCATGATATGTTCTACTACAAGCAAAGTATATTCAGCAAAATGTAAATGTCACTGGATATTATAATTAATTAGATTTCCAAGGTCTACAAAAGATAACAAACTCTAACCATTATTTAACAGTAAAGTAACAAGAAGTATTTAGATACTTTTAAGCTGGGGTGGTCTCTGTAGGCACTTGCATATTTTAAGAGCCAGTCTGATGAGCTATAGACCTAAAAGTTGTTCTAAGTGTGCTATAACATACCTTTGGAATCCTCTCTTACTTTCATCCAGAATTGAAATAACTAGAAAGTAAATAGCAGCTTTTAGATGTGTTATCTAACAGTAGGATTCCAGAAAAAGTAAATATGATGGATATAACTTTTATTACAAATGCATGCCTACACTCATGCAAATGAAATTCCATTTAAGCTTGTACAGGGCCTGTCCTAACCCTATTATGAAACTAAAGCAATGTAACATTTCAGAACCATTTCATTAGGATATAGAATTCACACCATTAACTAAATAAATATTATGGATGCTAGTTACATACATACCGCTATACACCCAGATTCATCTTCAGTGTTTATATGTCCTCCTTTAAATAAGGTTAGAGCATTTTGAAGTCTGTGCCAGATTCATGAACTCCTTTGGGTGTCTCAAAAATGTGCTTTGGTTTATCCTTCAGTCATCAATGTCATTGCTTACTCCCTTTAACTTCTCTCTATGTCCTTTTATCCTTTTTTCTAGTCTATACAAAGCATACAGATGATGTCCCCCCAAAATGACTATTAAAAATACTAACCATAGCCTCGGCTACCTCTGTGTGGCTCTGATACTGCTACTGCTGCTAAGTCGCTTCAGTCGTGTCCGACTCTGTGCGACCCCATAGACGGCAGCCCACGAGGATCCCCCGTCCCTGGGATTCTCCAGGCAAGAACACTGGAGTGGATTGCCATTGCCTTCTAGCCACAAGCAAAGGAATGAAGAGTCATTAGAACCAAATCAGTCATTCACATCATAAAATAAAAGAATTCTCAGGAGCAGGGTCATACAACTTATCATCCAAACCAAACTTTTTTTTTTTTTTAGTAAAAGAGTTTTCGATTAATCATCATGGAGAAAGAATGTTATAGACAAATTTAGGACATCAAAGCCACCTTCCTTGGGAGAGATTTCTAGGCACCCTGAGAAAACATGTAAATAGAAATAATAATAATAAAACTGACAGCTCCAACAGTGAATGAAGAGCTTAAGTAAATGGAAAGGCTTTTGGAACTAGAAGTAATATCTATTGATATTATTACATTTGATCTGAGAGGAGTGGGACTGCCAGTTTGAACAATCTGAGACAAAAATAAAAACCAAGTAAGAAGGAAAATGGTAGTCCTGAAGGTATTCCCTACCAGGTCAAATGTTTCTGTCCAAACCCTTTGTTGTTAACTGTTGCAACAAGGCAGTGAGGAAAAAGGCCAGAACTGAGAACTTATCAGCAGTTCCGGGCTCCCCTGTCCCTGGTTCCCCAGTTTTAACAGCAGAAGAGCAACTGGCCTCTGAAACAATCCTCCCAGCATGTGGTCCAAGACAGTCTGCTGCTGAATCACATAGGGTATTGGCTAAGAGCAGATTCTACTGCCCCACCTTGTACTCCCAGTTTACTTAAAGTTTTACATACTAATATTTCAGTTTCACAGTGGTTCTTTTAGGTCAGTGTTATTAAAATATTAGATATCTGTTTGCCACTACAGTATCTGCAATTTAAGTTTAAATTTATATAAAATGAAGCCACAGCTACAGCGTGTACTTACATTTTTCAAATACATGTTGAAAACAAGCAAAAATTGTAAAAAGCTTCTCTGTACCACTTAAAATTATTTCACATATTGTGGGATGGGACTCTCTACTTACTAATACCCTTGAGAATAACCATTCTTTCTTTTCTTCCTCCCCAAGAAAATAAGATATAAATACAGGAGCCTACATTTCTCAACCCCTTGGCAGTTATGCTAAGCCATGTGACAATTTCTTTTTTTTTAATATTTATTTATTTGTAATTGATGATTGGTTTACAATATTGGTTTGATTTCTGTCATATATCAACATGAATCAACCATAGGTGTACATAAGTCCCCTGCCTCTTGAATTTCCCTCCCACCTCCCACCTAGTCCCACCCCTCTAGATTATTACAGGGCCCCAGTCTGAGTTCTCTGAATTGTACAGCAAATTCCCATTGGCTCTCTATTTACATATGCTAGTGTATATGCATCCATGCTACTCTGTCCATTTATCTCACCCTCTCCCTCTTTTCCCCCACCCTTGTCCATAAGACTGTTCTCTATGTCTGTGTCTCCATTGCTGCTCTGTGAACAGATTTGTCAGTACATCCTTCTAGATTCCATATATACGCATTAACATAACAATATTTGTTTTTCTCTTTCTGACTTACTTCACTCTGTATAATAGGCTCTAGGTTCATTCACCTCATTAGAACTGACTCAAATGTGTTCCTTTTTATGGCTGAGTAGTATTCCATTGTATATATATGTCACCACATGTGAAAATTTATGACCAAATAAATGAGCAGAAGTGACATGTATCACATCTAGGCTGAGGTAGTGAAATACTACTAAGCAATTCTTTCTCTCTCAAATACTTTCTGCAACAAAGGTTGAAGAAAAGGAGGAGGCCATATGTCAAAATGTGAAGGTACAAGATTGAGGCATCTTCAATTACTGTATCATCATAGTAGGGACAGTTGCCCTGGAAAGTTATCCAGCCCACAGAAAACTTTATATAAGCAAGAACTAAACATATGCTATGTTAAGCCTTTTGGTTTACTTGTTACCATTAGCATACATAGTCTCTCCTAACTAAATGCACCCACTTACTGTGCTTTGGGAAACAGGCTCATGGACAAACATATAGCATAAATAAGTCGCTAATATTGTATTTCTTCCTATCTCCTATTAAAACATTTCAGTAGAAGTTATTATACTAATACAGCTAGAGAGAGATGTGGATAGTTGAGGATTGAATGAGAAGTAACATGAATCCCTATGTTCCTTTTAGAATGGGATGGCTATGCCCTTAGCTTTTCCAGTTGAGCACTGCACACAAAAATGTCATGAACAGTATTTATAGGTGAACAAATAGTGCTGCATCTCAAGAACACCATGATTAAACCATTAGTAACCACATGTCACGACAGCAATGATGATGATCCTTTGTGAACTAAAGATAAACTTTCTCTTTAGTGGTCATGACCTTCCAGGATCACTAAACCTTCCTCCACTTTTGCTAGCCCTACATACTGCTGCTGCTGCTGCTAAGTCGCTTCAGTCGTGTCCGACTCTGTACGACCCCATAGACGGCAGCCCACCAGGCTCCCCCGTCCCTGGGATTCTCCAGGCAAGAACACTGGAGTGGGTTGCCATTTCCTTCTCCAATGCATGAAAGTGAAGAGTGAAAGTGAAGTCGTGCAGTCGTGTCCGACTCTCTGCAACCCCAGGGACTGCAGCCTGGAGCATCTCAAATCACTCACCAATACGGCCAGCTACTGCTGCCACTACAGCATCAAGGCTGATGCGTTTTATAACTAAGACTGTTGATGTGTTTATTGGTCAGGATTCCAGAAGTCTGGACTCACTTTTTCCCACATTCAACAATTCAAGAGGATGATGGAAAAGGGAAAACTAAATTATCCCTGATTTGTATGTTATTGAGAGTAGTTCACTACCAGCTGGGATCCAATCTAGTTGCTTGCGTGAAAGAGATTTGGCTGATTCCATTCTGATGTCATCAACATAGTTAATTATTTTAAAACACTGAACTTTTATTTTTCCACTTTGATCATCTATTATTAAAAAAAGACAAAATTTGAACAAAATTTACATTTGGTAGAATCTTGACTTCTTTGTTTCTGACTCATACTAGATTTATTCTAATTTTCTTCTATGTCCTTGATAATAAAGAAAACCATAAGCATTTTGAGATAGGTATCATCTTTAATTGATTTAAATCAAAGAACAGTGACTTTTTAATGCCCTTTTTATGCAAAATGAAATTGCGTGTGCCACTAACTCTAGAAATCTTTAATTTATAGATCCTGGGAGGTTTCCCTACATACTCTTCCTTACAGGTAATAGAGAATTCCTTATAAAGGCAGAGATCCAATTAGTTACCTTTAAAAATGTAACAGAAACTTCCATAATAATACATTATAGTTTACTGTTTTTTTGACCAACCTAGATGGCATATTAAAAAGCAGAGATATTACTTTGCCAACAAAGGTCCATCTAGTCAAGGCCATGGTTTTCCCAGTGGTCATGTATGGATGTGAGAGTTGGACTGTGAAGAAAGCTGAGCACAGAAGAATTGATGCTTTTGAACTGTGGTGTTGGAGAAGACTCTTGAGAGTCCCTTGGACTGCAAGGAGATCCAACCAGTCCATTCTAAAGGAGATCAGTCCTGCATGTTCATTGGAAGGACTGATGCTAAAGCTGAAGCTCCAATACTTTGGCCACCTCATGCGAAAAGTTGACTCATTGGAAAAGACCCTGATGCTGGGAGGGATTGGGGGCAGGAGGAGAAGGGGATGACAGAGGATGAGATGGCTGGATGGCATCACCGACTCCATGGACGTGAGTCTGAGTGAACTCCAGGAGTTGGTGATGGACAGGGAGGCCTGGTGTGCTGCGATTCATGGGGTCACAAAGAGTCGGACACGACTGAGCGACTGAACTGACTGACTGAACTGATGCCTGTTTTAACACATATTTTTGAGCTACTGGTGGCACTGATGGTGGCTTGTTCTTGATCCATGATAAGTGTCTTCAGCACCTAGCCCTGAACTTCAAATTGATTCCATTTCAGTAGAATAAAAAAGACTACTATAATAATAACACAAATGTTCATTTGCTTCCTACATGCTAGACCCCATGCAGGGCACATTCACATATAATCCAGTTTAATCCGGACAACAGCCGTATTCAATGACACCATTTTTACCACCGTTTACACAGAAGAAGAATCTGGGACACAGGTGTTAAATAACTACTTGCCTGAGGTGAAGCTGGAAGTGTTAGTTCTGTCCAATTCTTTGTGACCCCCCTGGACAGTAAGTCCCCAGGCTCCTCTGTCCATGGGATTCTCCAGGCAAGAATACTAGAGTGTGTTGCCATACTCTTCTCCAGAGGATCTTCTGACCCAGGGATTGAACAGGGTCTCCTGCATTGCAGGCAGATTTTTTTTACAGCCTGTGAAGTACTGATAAAGCAACAGATCTGGACTCTCACACCCAAACTCCAGGGCCTGAGTTCCAACCATTACACTTGCCTTCTTGGAGAATACTATTTAAAGACTTTATATTGACTCTTCCAAATTATTACACTATCTGGAACTTATCTTTATTAAGTATTAATAAGGACGTAACATGGTTTAGTCACTAAGTCATGTCTGACTCTTGCCACCCCATGGACTGTAGCCTGACAGGCTCCTCTGTCCATGGGATTTTCCAGGCAAGAATACTGGAGCAGGTTGCCATTTCCTTCTCCAACAGGAAATAGTATAGTCTTACAATAAAAACCTTTCAAGGCAGTTTGTACTTTAATCAACAACCAGCCTCAATGACTGAGATTAAACTCACCACATAAAAGCCTCCATCCAAGGTCATGTTAGATGGCAGTATATACTCCGTTAATATCATTCTGTAAGCTGTTAGGTTTGACTACAGTCTTTGGAGACTGGTAGTCAGGCACAACACTGGAGCTAAATACAGTAGGCAAAATTACTAAAGATCTAATATCAAAGGCACCCAAGAAATAATTTTTTTTCTATTAATAATCATTATTCCATATTGCAACATGCAGTAATTGTGCAACAAATAGGTATTAAAAGAAGAATCTGTCAGAAAATAATAGTGACTATTTGTGGAAATATATATATATACACACACTTATAGGCATACATACACACACAAACACATCTTTAGTTATGGTTGCGTGGAAAGAAAGAAGTTTCCAAGAAAGGATTTAAGGCTAATAATTCACTTACCAATAGTTACTGATGTTTATATTATTTTGTCCAAAAGATTCCAACATTTTCAAAAAAATGTTACCACTAATATACCTAAAGGAAATAAAACAATTTATAGTCAGTCCACTTAAGAGAGGGACTCAGTATGAGGCCAACAATAAATGCCATAAACTGCAATAAAGAAGTTATCCATCCATGGGCTTCTTTAATCTCATTCTAGAATTTAAGACCACCTGTATTTTTTTGTCTTTCTGGTAAGAAGTGATCTAATTTTTTCAAGGTCAGTTTATGGATTATTTACATTAAAAAAAGGAAGGAAGAAGGGAAGAAAGTATGTGATAATTTAATGTAATATTTTTTCAACTTTCTTTTATTTCAAGTCTTGAATCCTCTTTCATTTTCTCTATGATCTCCACTGTCTTTTAACTATCACTGGTTAAACCAGACCCAAACAAGCTGGCATAGGGTAGTTTATTCAATAAATATTTGTGTGATAGAAGCAAGGCACTCATATAGCTTAAACTATCTAGAAATCAGAGATTAATTTCTTTCTGTTAATTATTTGGATCATTTTTTCAGTTGTTCACTTTGACTCTACAGAGGACAATGGCCAATATATAAAATGAAGAAAGCAATTGTATTCCATTATGAAAGAAGAAAAGGATTTACATAAAGCCAATGCAATTATCCATTAGTCAGTTGGCAAGAAACTAAGGAAAAAGGCCAAATATTTTGTAATATTTTATAGTATCTTCAACTGTCATACAGTTGGCAGATAGATATAAACTTTTATATATCACATAAAGCTGCCGTCAACTCAATGAATGTACCTGTTTCACATTAACATAAATGGAAACAAACACTAACTTTAAAGTTGTGAAGAATCTGACAGAAAATAAGAATATTCAAAATAAATCACATTTTGGCTATGAGAGTGAATCTTAGACTTCAAAGGAATCACAACGACCAAAGAAAAACCTGGCAGAAGTCCTGTGAAGACTCTTTCCCCCCAAGGACTTCCTTTCTTTAACACCATTCCAAATAACCATCTATGGAAGAGCGAAAACAGTCCATAGAAAAAAGAACATGATGTTGAACCCACTGGTGAGATCCCAAAGATGAAAGAAGAAATCTAAACTCATTATTTCATTTCACCTTTTGTTCAGCATTGCTATAATTTCCACAAATGATTTGGCAAAATTGTTATTGCTTATGAGCCAGATTTTAAAGAAGGCAGGATTTCAGGTGTAGTGTCTTTTCATTTGAATCCGTTGTTTCATTACTGCGATTATATTTGATGGGCTGTATGAGTGGTTATTTGGCGTGACCAGGTAGTTCTGGCTTGTGATGTCCCAGTACATAACACTAGCACCATGTGGAGGCCAAGACTGGTACTACATGCTTTCAATTGTAAAGGAAACCACATTGCAAGCCTATTTGTGCTCACAATTTGTCTCCTACTACAAAATAAAGAACATGCTTTATCCAATGATGGTGTAACCCTTTATATTCTGAGCATGACCACTTTATGCAGCTGATAGATGGGTCTTGGTAGTTAAGGAAAAATAATTTAAATGTACTTTATAGAACATTTAATTTAAAAAAACACCAAAATTTCTGTTCAGAAACTATTTCTTAACAAGAGGCTGAGAATTTTGAAGAGATGACCATAAATATGTCAGAAATAAACATATTAAATAGGAAAATATCTCCTGTGAAAATGTGCTTTAAGTATAAGACACTAGGACACTATTGTGTCTTATACTTGAAACATGTCTAATATTACCATTACACAATGATATGCTGCTGCTGCTGCTAAGTTGCTTCAGTCATGTCCGAGTCTGTGCGACCCCATAGATGGCAGCCCACCAGGCTCCCCTGTCCCTGGGATTCTCCAGGCAAGAACACTGGAGTGGGTTGCCATTTCCGTCTCCAGCGCATGAAAGTGAAAAGTGAAAGTGAAGTCGCTCAGTCGTGTCCAACTCTTAGCAACCCCATGGACTGCAGCCTACCAGACTCCATCCATGGGATTTTCCAGGCAAGAGTACTGGAGTGGGGTGCCACTGCCTTCTCCAACACAATGATATAATTGCATGTAAATATGTCTTTATATAATCCCATGTTTATACTAGGTAATAAATAAAGAAAAATATGAACAAAATATCAAGTACATCCCAACCTCACTCTGTTTGCTTGCCAAAAAATATAACCACATAAAATAATGTCTTTCCCCAGAGATCTAAATGGAAAGAATATTTCAATCTAGAAGTTCACTTTGTATTAGATTTGACTAATAAATTAACATGTTTTCAAGAATAAATTAGTATATGTGCATTGACCTCTGCCTAAAATTAATTGCAGGAGAATTTAAACAAATTGCTTAACGACCCGAAGGTGGATCACTTATTGCAAGAAAGGTATAAAAGTTGAATTTCAATAAAAACTGTACACTTTGAATGAAATTTTAATAGCTAAGCATGAAAAGCTAATTGGTACATCATATTCTCACAATAAACTTGATAAGCTTTATTCAGAACTAAAATACAAGAAACAATGTATGTTACAAATAAAGGTGAGAATCAAACATTTCCTGATTGATGTATGTTTTAAAATGAAAAGTCTACTTTACCAGTCATTTTCAACAAAGCAAGCTTTACAATATTAAAAATATAGTACATTTTTTCCTTAAAGCCTGGTTGAAAATTATACAAAGTTGCTTGAATCCCAAGAATACTGGTTTTATAGTTTTCAACCATAATATTAACATCTATATAAGAGGATAATTCAAATATAATTTCTCCCATTCTGAACAATCAGACAAGTAAATATTTCTCCAAGAATTCTATTATTCCTATTTTTCAGCTCACAATTCCTTGTATCAATTTAGTCCTTTTCTATAGGATAAATGTGAAAGTGTTAGTTGCTCTGTTGTGTCCGACTCTTTGAGACCCCATGGACTGGAGTCCTGCCAGGCTTCTCTGACCATGGAATTCTCCCTGCAGGAATACTGAAATGGGTTGCCATTCCCTCCTCCAGGGGATCTTCCCAACCCAGGGATTGAACCCAGGTCTCCCACATTGCAGACAGATTCTTTACTCTTTGAGCTACCTGGGAAGCCCCATAAGGTAAATAATAACTCTCCATTAGATAATCCCCAATCTTACAGAAAAATGTAGTAACATGTCCCATCATAAAAAAAATCTCTATTTTAACTAATCCTCCAACTAGGGACCAATTTATAGATAAAATCCTTCAAAATATTGGCTATAATCTGTCTTCATGTATTGACCTCGTATTTTCTACTGAATCCACTCTGTAAGTTTGAATTAGGTTTGATTGCAGGTGGCAGAAAACACCAATCAATAGTGATTTAAATGTGACAAATTTTACTTCTCCCTTTTGTTAACATGGTTTGAAGGTGAGACCAGGGCTGCTGTCACAAAATAGAGAGCTAACTAGTGCATAACTAACAGGAGCATTTTCTGTCTTGTTACTACTGCATGCGTGCAAAGTCATTTCAGTCTTGTCCAACCCTTTGCAACCCATGGACTGTAGCCCACCAATCTCATCTGTCCATGGTATTCTCCAGGCAAGAGTACTGAAGAAGGTTGCCATGCCCTTCTCCAGGCGATCTTCCCAACCCAAGTTTTGAACCCACATCTCTTATGTCTCCTGCATTGGCAGGTGGGTTCTTTACCACTAGCACCACATGGGAAGTCCTGTCTTGTTGCTTATTCATTCACAATAGGTGGCCTCCATCTTACAGTCCAAGCTCCAGCCATCACATCCTCTTTGCAGCCAAAGACATTTAAGAATTAATGAATACACACATGTATACCTGTGGCGGATTCATTTTGATATTTGGCAAAACTAATACAATTATGTAAAGTTAAAAATAAAATAAAATTAAAAAAAAAAAGAATTAATGAAGAAGGATGTGCCCTCTGCATTTAAGGACATTTGCTAAAAAAACAAACAAACAAAAAAAACAAACAACTTCATATTCCTGAGCTCTACTTTTGAGTGCCACATGATTCAAACCTACAACTTCATCTCTTCTCTACCTACAGTCACCGAGTCTTGTGGATTTGCAGCAGGTCAACTTGGCTACCTTCCCCAGGACTCCCTTTCTGGCCTGTTTCCATTTAGGTTGAGCCAAAGGGGAAATTCTTGGGAGATTTGGAGGGTAGAAGAGAAACAACAATCATTTTGTAACATGCTGCTGCTGCTGCTGCTAAGTCACTTCAGTTGTGTCCAACTCTGTGCGACCCCATAGACGGCAGCCCACCAGGCTCCCCTGTCCCTGGGATTCTCCAGGCAAGAACACTGGAGTGGGTTGCCATTTCCTTCTCCAAGGCATGAAAGTGAAAAGTGAAAGTGAAGTCGCTCAGTCGTAGTGAAAAGTGAAAGTGAAGTCGCTCAGTCATTCGTGTCCAACCCTCAGAGACCCCATGGACTGCAGCCTACCAGGCCCCTCCATCCATGGGATTTTCCAGGCAAGAGTACCGGAGTGGGGTGCCATTGCCTTCTCTGATTTTGTAACATACATAGTTTCTTATATTTGTCTCTGCAACTGCTCCACCTTTCCAAGAACCTGCTTCTGCTTATCTGTCTCCTGGGTTAGGTGTACGTGTTTAACTCCATGACTAAGGGCCCTGGCTTTTGCTATACACCCACAACATCAAGGTCAGAGGCAACAACTGCTATCAGGGGTTTCAGTCTTCCCTCCTTGGGTTCCAGTTCATACTTGTAGGTTCCAGGTAGTAATTCCTCTCCCATTTTACACCCTTCTTCTCTTCTTACTGCCTGCCCTGTGGACTTCAAAGCCCAGCATCAGACATGAGTGCAACAACTTTAAAGAGACTTACTAAGCAGTTCCACAAATGCATAAGGTTAAATTTCTGTAACAAATCTATGAGTATGCTCTAGAGGTTCTCCTATTTCCACTGGTACATTCCCTAATCCTCTCACCCAAGACCATGATTTTTCAGAACATCTATGCACTGAATATCTCAAAGCCAGCTTCTCATTCCCTCCATGAAACTCAAACAGATTTGTATATTTGATTGTCTTCCAGAGATTTCCACTTGTGTGTCTAATAAATATTTTAACCTTAACTTGTTAAAATAGAATTGTTGATTTCTACTTGCCTTTTACCTCCTCAGTTTGCAAACCTGCTTCCCCCATCCCAGTAAATGGAAATGTCTAGGTCCCCTCCCATCAGTGCTTTTCTGCTCTATGTCAATTAGAATAAAAGTCAGATCTTTATTGTGGTCTCTAAGGTCCTTTTTGATCTGGCCCCTGCTGTGTCATTCACTTTACATACCATTCCTCTCTCAGGCCACTGGAACCACACTGAATTCATGGACAGCTTCCAACCTGGCTAAGCACACTCCCACTTCAGAGCCTCTGCAGTTGCTGTTTCCTCTGCCTCTACAGCTTTCACTTCAGAAATCCATGTCTTACCCTATAATAGCTCTAAATTTTTCTAACAAATCAAACCTAAGAAGATGTAATTACTAAGAAATAAATGCTGAACATAATTAAATTATAATGTCAAATGTTAAGCACCAATTTTTTATATATCAACTATCTATAAATATCTATCATATTTGCAAGTGAAAGAAATTTTTTTCAGATCTATATTTAGAGTAAAAAGGCATATTTTAAATCCTGCTTTAATACTATGGTACTGGGTGCCCTTAACCTAAACATTTTTTCTGAGCATCATTTTCTAGCATCTGTAATGGAGAAATTATAATAAGAGATCAATTTGCCAACATCTGTTAGATCATAGAAAAAGCGAGAGAATTTCAGAAAAACGTCTACTTCTGCTTCATTGACTACACTAAGGCCTTTGTATGGATCAAAACAAACTGGAAAATTCTTCCAGAAATGGGAATACCAAACCACCTTACTTGCCTCCTGAGAAATCTGTATGCAGGTCAAGAAGCAATAATTAGAACCGGACATGGAACAACGGACTGGTTCCAAATTGGGAAAAGAGTACATCAAGGCTGTATATTGTCACCTTGCTTATTTAACTTATATGCAGAATACATCATGCGAAATGTTGGGCTGGATGAAGCACAATATGGAATCAAAACTGTCAGGAGAAATATCAATAACCTCACATATGCAGATGACACCACCCTTATGGCAGAAAGTGAAGAGGAACTAAAGAACATTTTGATCAAAGTGAAAGAGGAGAGTGGAATAGTTGGCTTAAAACTCAACATTCAAAAAACTAAGATCATGGCATCTGGTCCCATCACTTCATAGTAAATAGATGGGAAAACAATGGAAACAGTGACAAACTTTATTTTCTTGGGCTCCAAAATCACTGCAGATGACGCCTGCAACCATAAATTAAAAGATGCTTGCTCCTTGGAAGAAAAGCTATGACAACCTGTGTGTTAGTGGTTCAGTCATGTCTGACTGTTTGCGATCCCATGGATTGTAGCTCACCAGGCTCCTCTGTTTATGGAATTCTCCAAATAAGAATATTGGAGTGGGTTGCCATTCCTTCCTCCAGGGATCTTCCCAACCCAGGGATCAAACCTGGGTCTCCCACATTGCAGGATGATTCTTTACTGTCTGAGCCACCAGGGAAGCCTGTGACAAACCTAGATAGCATATTAAAAATCAGAGATATTACTTTACTGACAAAGGTCTGTATAGTCAAAGCTATGGTTTTTCCGTAGTCATGTATAGATGTTGAGAGTTGGACCATAAAGAAAGCTGAGCACTTAAGATTTGATGCTTTTGAACTGTGGTTTTGTGGAAGACTCTTGAGAGTCCCTTGGACTGCAAGGAGATCAAACCAGTCAATCCTGAAGGAAATAAGTCCGAATATTCATTGAAATGACTGATGCTGAAGCTGAAGTTCTAATACTTTGGACACCAGATACAAAGAACTGACTCACTGGAAAAGACCCTGATGCTGGGAAAGATTGAAGGCAGGAGAAGGGGACGACAGAGGATGAGATGGTTGGATGGCATCTCTGACTTGATGGACATGAGTTTGAGCAAGTTCCAGGAATTGGTGATGGACAGGGAAGCCTGGCGTGCTGCAGTCTATGGGGTCACGAAGAGTTGGACATGACTGAGCAACTGAACTGAACTGAAGCTTAAGTAGAATAAGTATTTTGAAACAGATATGATTATATTCAAAGCCTTAATATATAAACATTTCCGTATTTCTCTATATTGTTTTATATTAACATTGTAGAGTAAGTTCTATTTCAATTTTGAGAGCATGAAAAGATCTGCATCAAGGTCAAAAAAATGTTAGTTTTTTTTTTTTCTCCTAAAGCTGGGATCAAGATTTCCGGGAGAAACATCAATAACCTCAGATATGCAGATGACACCACCCTTATGGCAGAAAGTGAAGAGGAACTCAAAAGCCTCTTGATGAAAGTGAAAGAGGAGAGTGAAAAAGTTGGCTTAAAGCTCAACATTCAGAAAACGAAGATTATGGCATCAGGCCCCATCACTTCATAGGAAATAGATGGGGAAACAGTGGAAACAGTGTCAGACTTTATTTTTTTGGGCTCCAAAATCCCTGCAGATGGTGACTGCAGCCATGAAATTAAAAGACGCTGGCTCCTTGGAAGGAAAGTTATGACCAACCTAGATAGCATATTCAAAAGCAGAGACATTACTTTGCCAACAAAGTTCTGTCTAGTCAAGGCTATGGTTTTTCCTGTGGTCATGTATGGATGTGAGAGTTGGACTGTGAAGAAGGCTGAGCGCCGAAGAATTGATGCTTTTGAACTGTGGTGTTAGAGAAGACTCTTGAGAGTCCCTTGGACTGCAAGGAGATCCAACCAGTCCATTCTGAAGGAGATCAGCCCTGGGATTTCTTTGGAAGGAATGATGCTAAAGCTGAAACTCCAGTACTTTGGCCACCTCATGCTAAGAGTTGACTTATTGGAAAAGACTCTGATGCTGGGAGGGTTTGGGGGCAGGAGGAGAAGGGGACGACAGAGGATGAGATGGCTGGATGGCATCACTGACTCGATGGACGTGAGTCTGAGTGAACTCCGGGAGTTGGTGATGGACAGGGAGGCCTGGCATGCTGCAATTCATGGGGTCACAAAGAGTCGGACACGACTGAGCGACTGAACTGACTGAATATTTGAATAATTTTTTTTTTCTTTTTAAGAACTATCTCCTATCAGGTACTTCTAGAAGTAGCATTACAAATGAATCCCTGATTTTTCAGGATTTAAATAACTTAACTCTTGTATCATTTCTAATGTTCCATGCATTCAGAGGCAGTCCTATAGATATAGACTGTCTCCTGCATACTCTAAGAGATATGGGTACTAGGCAACCCAATACTTCTCCATTCTCACTAGTGAAATGGATGACTTTGCAGAAAGACAATCTAACCTCAGAATAAAAGAGAACTAATATCCTACAATCAATATAGGAATATATATGTGTCTTTAACACATTTCAACAAGGTCAGAATTTAACAGAGTATAAAATGCTTTTAAAAACTATGCTGGATAACTGAATCTGCAGAGCAAAATATTTTATAAAATCTGTATCTTAGAATAATTTATTTTAGGGATGTGTTTCTTTGTAAAAATTAAAATATTTTTTGTAAAAATCTCTTATCCAGAGATTTAAAAAGAAATATTCATTACTTATATATTGGATATTTATTCTAACCAGATTTATACTCCTTGCTTAGATGACAGTATCCTTAAAACCCTTGCATGTACTCATCTCAGTGTTAATCTCAGTGTTCTCATTTATTCATTACTGAAGAATGAAAGAACAAATGAATGAAATAAAATGTATCAAATACTTCAAGTTAAATTAGGATTAACTTCATAATATAAGACATTATATTAGAATAATATAGTAATAACTAAAAACAAACTTTTGGGGGTGATGGATACATTCAGTATCTTGATTTTAGTGATAGTTTCATGAGCATATACATGTTTCAAAATGTACTGAATCATACATCTTAAATATTTTCTTATATGTCAGTTTACCTCAATAAAGAAGTTTAAAAATTAACAATTAAAATATTAGGTATAAATTTTTGAACTTATAAAATTTTTTAGAATATAGTCATTCAAGATTAGTCTAGTATACAGATATTTTGAAAAACATCTTAACTCATCATGCTCTGTTCTAAATATAAGTAAGATGATCATTTAAAATTCTATTTGGCACTAACATAAACTCCTCACATGATAGAGTTTGTCTAAAAAATATTCTTTGGCTCCTTCTGGCTGTGACCAAGACTTTGATTTGATGAGATTTATAAAGCCTCAAAGCTCATCTCTTCCTCTCCCAACAGGATAGTTTGGGTTTCCCACCACTCTGGTATAGAAGCTGAGGAAGCAGCACAGACTGTTCATATTCACTTCCTATCCTCCCAAAAGGCAACTGCTTATTGTTTTGAAAGCTCCACTATTTTGGCGCTTGCACCTTTTGAGCTAACCACTTTCTCCCTACCAATGCCACTACAACCTCATCATGCCTCCAAAGAATTGACCTTCTAATCACCAGTGATTTGCTTCTCTCTAAGCAAAAATCTCATGGTTTCAACCTGGGTATTTTCACTATGAAAAAATCTCTATTTTCAAATGTATCAATTCAGTAGTTATCTTTTGAATAAAAATTCCTCTACCCCAAGTTTAATTTTTCAATTCCTGATCTTTCTGGCCTCGCACTTACTTACTACATTTTTACATGCCTCAAAATATCCGCCTTTGATAATTTCTCAGTCATTTTACAATGTAAAAACCCTTTTTATTTTTTACTATAGGTTGTTCAAAAACAGGTTTAGATTTGACTACATCTCATCAGGACCTTTAGATTATTCACCTTTTGACTTTCTTCTAATTCGTCAGCTCTCTAATGTCTTTATTTCCCTTTTTATCCTGATTTGATTCTAAGATTGTGCTATTTTAATACTATTGCCAATAAGTTAATTCCTTAGTTCCTCTCTTATTATTCAACCATCTGGCAAAACTCCTGCCTTGGATTAGCTTGATTATCTGTTTTCTTAATGACTAAACCCAAGGTTGTTGGACACTGCTACAGAAAATCAGGGAAAGAAGGAAAGATGTTCCTTAAAAGATAAAAAAGCTAACTCAGTTGGGCTTGCTATACTCCATGGCAGTCTTAGGAAGTTTTCCTGTAAACTCACAGTCCTATTCTTCTCAGTACCTTCTTCCAAAGACTTTCTTCTCAAAGGTGTAATCAACCCTTCCTTCAAATCTCTCCATAGTCATAGCAGATTATCTGGATGCTTAATTCACAGAAAAAGCTAGAACCTTACTGCACATACAGTTTCCTTTTTCTGTTTGCTTAAATTAGATGTGGTGTCCTTCCTTCACCTGCCTTCAGATATCCATCTGTACATTGGACTCTTTCACTCCTTTTGAATTTTACATAATCAGTTGTTCTTTCTCTCACTCCTGTTCTTAAAGTTAATGTTTAAATATGTCCACCTTGGGCTTCCCTGGTGGCTCAGCGGTAGAGAATGTGCCTGCAATGCAGGAGATGTGGGTTGGATCCCTGGTTGAGGAAGATCCCCTGTAGAGGACACAGCAACCCATTCCAGTATTTTTGCCTGGAGAATCCCATGGACAGAAGAGCCTGGCGGGCTACAGTTAATCGGGTTGCAAAGAGTTGGACATGACTGGAGCGAATGAGCATGCAGGCACACAAGTCTCTCCACCTTAAACACACACACAGACAGATTAATCTTCCTTCAGAAACGTCATTTCCTCATTGCTTCATCCTTCTCTTTCTTGATGCAGCAATTATTTTCAGTCTCCTTTACTCCTTTTTCCCGTACATTTTTTTTTTTCAATTGCTACCTGTAGTCAGGCCACCCCTCCCATTACCAAAGCAGAGTGATGTTGTCTATGCCACTAAATCATTGCTCATTTTCCAACTCTTACTTTAAAAAATTAAGCAAATAAAAAAAAAAAAAACAACAGCAAACAAAACTAAGAAACAATGGTCATATAACTCATATCAAGATTTGTTACAGTCTCTAACCATTTCCTTCTTCCATTTAAAGACCTACTTTCTCAATCACCTATTTTATAAACATTTAATTTTCAATAAAAAATGTCCTGAGCATGCATTTTTAAAAATCATTATCAGTATTCCTTTCACATCATCCTTAGAAATAGGGACACACACCACGGTACATTATCTACCGCTGAGGAACAATATTACCACAAAGTCAAGTGTTTAAAACAACACATTGCTTATCTCACAGTTTCTGTGGGAAGATTCTGGTATGGGTCCTCTGCTTAGGGTCTCACAAGGCTACAATCATAGTTTCTGCCAGGGCTGAGGTCTCAGCTCAGATTTCACTGGGGAAGGATCCACTTCCAAATTCATTCCGGCTGTTGGTAGAATTCAGTTTCTTGTGACTGTAGGATCACAAGGTTCAGTTTCTCACAGTCTGTTCCTGAGGGCTGCCCTCAGTCCTAACGGTGCCCTGTAAGTTCTAGTCATGTGGGATCCCCCAACAGTCAGTAGCTTCCTCAAAGTGAGCATAGGAGAAAGAGATCCAACAATATGGGCAGTGCAATCTCATAAAACATAGTTACTCAAATATCTTTCTAAATAAGCATTAACTTTACACTGAAAAAATATACCCCAGTGCCTTCATTTTGTATATCCAAGCGCACACACTTCCTTGAGGTGACTCCTCAATTGAGGTGCTTATTCATCTTCTGAAATCTATAATTTGCTATGCCTGCAGCCCTTCTTATTTTAGGTTTAGGTTGTTAAGCTGAGTAATCATTACTCATTCTCCAATGAGTACTCATTCTCATCCTTATTATGTTTTCCACTAGTCTCTTAAGATACCAAGGCCTTATGAAATGGGATGGTCTAATGCTAGAATATTAGACTGCTATTTGAAAGTATGTGTTTCGGAAGCCCATTTAGTAACACATAAAAGGCTTATGAATTAGCATTTGGTGGGAAATTTGGAATATAAAATAGCACAAAATATTTGTAGGTATACAAAAATATCAGGCTAAACTTGAGAGTTTAACAGTGTCTGTTCCTGATGGAAATAGTTTCCATGATTTAAAATTTCTCCTTTATAATTTTCAATACATTCTATAAGCATATACTATATACATAACAAAGGGCATTTTCTTTTCATGACTGTCTTATTTTATTACTTTTTAAATTATCTTTAATATGATTTGCAGGTGTTTGAGACTAGACCTATCCTATTTGCAATTCTCCACTTTGGTTTCATATATCCTATTACTTTGGCATCAAAAGTCACCTTATGGAAGTCTACTGTGCTGTAGAGTCATGCGCAGTGCTCACTCTCAGCAATGAATGAATCTTTGCAACCCCATGGATTGTAGCCCATCAGGCTCCTCTGTCCATGGAATTTTCCAGGCAAGAATACTGGAGTGGATTGCCATTTCCTACTCCAGGGCACCTTGCCAACCCAGGGATCGAACTCATGCCCCGCATCTCCTGCATTAGCAAGCATGCGTGTTCAGTCCCTTCAGTCCTGTCCAACTGTTTACAACCCTGTGGACTGCAGCTTTCCAGGCTCTGCTGTCCATGAGATTCTCTAGGGAAGAATACTGGAGTGGGTTGCCACTTCCTCCACTAGGGCATAGGCAGGTGAATTCTTTACCAATGTACCATCTGGGAAGCCCGTGTTGTCGAACAGGGGTCACGGAAACATAGCCCATGGGTAAAGGGAGCCCAAAGTAAGCTATAAATGATTTTAAATGGAAGGGGGATAATCAAAATAAGAATAATATTTTTTGACATCTGAAAACTCAATTAAAATTTTAGTGTTCATAAATACAGTACTATTGGAACACAGCCATTCACATGTTTCTGTATATGACTGCTCTTACAATGAACAATTACAACACAAACTAAATGGCCCGCAAAGCCTAAAATATACACAGTTACACCATTTATAGAAAATTTGCTAACCCTTGATCAAGATTTTGACCTCTCAAATTTTATATGCATACAAATCACAAAGAAGACCTTCTTTTAGTACAGATTTTTATTCTGGAACCTGGAACTCTGCATTTTAAATAAGTTCCAAGTGATGTTAATGTTGCTGGTCCATGAACCATGCTCTGAGTTGTAAAGCTCTGGATTGCCACTACAATGTAATATGTGAAATGTACTAGTTATATTAAAATAAAAAAGGAAAAATATACATTATTTCCAGGGCATTTCCATTGTACATGTGTGTGGGACCTTAGGTCATCCTTCTACTGAAAACCAATGAAAATGGATGTGGACAGATGACAAGTAAGGATAGAGAAAAAAACTAATAAAATAGTTATAGAACATTGATGTACAGTAAACTTTTAGTGAAAACAATTTAAATGTTCTAGCATATATAAAGAATTCAATACACTGACATATACCAGTAGACTATATTTTCTAATATAATAATTCATGTAATAAAAGAAGAATTAAACATGCTACATTTCTACAGAGATATCAAAATGTTCAGTTCTACTATACTAGCAATAAATGCACATATAAAGCCTATAATAATTTTTAGCTTATAATTTCTTAGTTATTTCCCCTTCTTGAGAAAATTACCTCAAAGAAAGTAGCTCTGGTAAATTACTTTAAGGATTGGCTCTACACCATAGAAATGGCCCTAAGCCTGTCTTTCTTAGCAGGGACAAAGTAGGCCATTGTGTTGGAAGAACTTTCCCAGGGAGGAGCTAAGGGGTTACAAGCTCTGATGTGTGGAGTGGTCTCTGTTTGGATTCTCCCTTCTTTCTAAATTGCTTCCTTTCCCCTAGGCTGGTGTGGCAAAGATGAGATTGTGATTATCTCTTCTTTGGAGGTCCCTTTGTCCTTGAAAGATCTAGCAAAACCAGGAAAAGGACACCTGGGGTGGCCAATTTATGGCAGCTCTTCTCTAAACCTTAAGGAGAAATATTCTTTTAATTGGGTTGAGATTCTTTGCCTCTTTGTCAATAGGGAAGGATGCTCTAAAGAACACGATCAGGAAAAAGTCCATTGAGCCTAATTCTAGTCTAGACCTTAAACTAGAGAAATAGTGATATTCCCAGAGTATTTTAGGGTTAGAGCCCTGCTAATAAAAGCAAATAAATAAACACATAAATCTGTACATTTGTCTACACTGTAGTTGCAAGAGAGAAAAAGAAAAAGAAACTGGGCTTGCACATTAAAAAAAATCATTATATATCATTTGCATATTATTAATATCAGCTTACCTAACCTATTAAATTAATTTCAGACACTTTGGTAAGCTTCTCAATTTTCTTTGCCTATCTCATTCTGAGTTTGGTTAACAGCTAGTTTCCTTTATTTATTTTGTATCTACCAAGCACATGCCCATGCTCATCACAGTGATTAATATTTTCTTATTCTGGTCTAGCCTTTAAATCAGAACAGGATCTCTGATTAAGTTATCTGTGAGGGTGAAATTAAGCCCTTTTATTCCTTACTATGTTCAAATCCTATAAATGTATCAATATCATTTTATAGTTTGTTTCCACTGAATCTATGAAAATTATAAATTTTATGCATCTAAAATTCATCTACACAGGAAATCCTTTCACCTACTGTTGGTATCTGGTCTTATGCCTTTATATTTTAAGTCAATTTCTCCTTGGAGATCTGTTTTAAATTTCTGCTAAACACAAGACACCTGAATGAGTAGCATAAGAAACCGATTATAATGCTTTCCTTTATAGAATACTATATTTTCTGGGAAATAAGCCAGAGTCTGATCTAATTCATCTCTAGCACTTTCAGCTTTGAATACTTTACCATGTATTGCCTTGCAAAATCTTCTACAACAGTTATAAAATATATTCTTCCAAAATAAATTGATTACCATTTATATGCATTTACTAACAACCTTATAGGACTGTTAGAATAAGAATTTTAATTCCTTTCTTTCAAGACCTAAATTGTGACCAAAGGTTTTTATGAAAAATTACTATTTTTACTGAGTTTAATGTTTTTCCTCTTTTCTTTTCACTCCAGGTAAATGTGCTATTAAATCAAAAGAGTTTCAGTGCTAGAGTGGTTTCTGAATGGAGAGTTAGAGTAATTTATTTCCTTTTTGTAATTTAGGAATGGGCTTCCAGGTTGATTCATAAATCTAAAAACAGGACAGAATTTATTTTTTGCTTTTCTTAAGCAGAAGTCACTTCAACAATTTCAAAAGCACTGTAAATGACTACCTTTGACAACCTGGAGGCCAAGGAGGTACTCACAGATCTGGAAATGGAAACAGCTGGACTGGTTACGTGGTGATGAATCAGCCTGAGTCACAAGCCCACACCCAGATGGAAAAGGCAAACCCTCAAGGTTTTAGGGGATCCCCTCTGAGACCTATCATTGTGTCTGGATTGGTGCAGGTTTCAGAGAGTATTTCTAACTCCTTTAATTTTTGTATGGTCCCCCATCCTATTCATTATAATTTATAAGATTCTCTATTTACATTTCTAATAAGTAAAATGCTTCCCTGACAGCTCAGTTAGTAAAGAATCCACCAGCAATGCAAGAGACCCCCGTTCTATTCCTGGGTTGAGTAGATCCCCTGGAGAAGGGAAAGGCTACCCACTCCAGTATTCTGACCTGCAGAATTCCATGGACTGTATAGTCCATGGGGTCTCAAAGAGTCAGACACAACTATGTGAATTTCACTTTCAATAAGTACTGTTGAGTAAACAATTGCAGAATAAATTAAGATACATTCAGTGCACAGTTGACAGGACACAGCCCAGGCATCAGCCTGCCCATACCCTCCTATAGGCTGAAGGAAACCAAATTTCTGGAGCTCCAGAGGCATTAGCACTTCATGGCTAACATTTGGGCAAACAGATTTAATGAGATATAGCATACAGGATTTATAGTACTATCTCCCTGCCCTCCTCTCCCATTCTAATTAAAACAATAGCTAAAAATTACCAGTATTTAATCTGGCCAGAAACTCTACAAAACACTCTACATCCTTGAACTCCAATAACAGATCACAACTACTCTCTGAAGTAGACATTATGACTGTTGCAGAGAAGAAGCCAATTCTGACTCCATGTTGGAACTGTTTCTTTGACTAGCTTTTCATTTCTTTTGTCATTATAATCATATAGAATGGCCTGCCTCAGAGAATTCTGCCCCTATGCCTGATTGTTAAACTAAAGAGCCTTTGTTCAGAACCCTGTCCACCTGTCTATGGCAGGAAGGAAGAAATTAAGACATCCCTTGCCTAAGGCTTGCCATTCTAGGAGATATTTGCAAAATTTGTGTCCTTTTTACACTGCTGCTTCTTCACCTCCCCCCATCTCTGATCTATGAAAGAACCCAGCAGCAAGATCTCAAAAAGGTGGTTATTTTGAGGTATTAGCCTACCATCTTCTTGGTCAGCCAGCTCCCCAAACAGTCTCTTCCTTACCTCAATCCCTCATCTATCAGATACATTGGCCTATCATGCGGAGAGCAGAGTGAGCTTGTACTCTGTAACAATATGGCTTAGCTAGCCAGGAGCCTTGCTGCTCGTGGCTAACTGACCCTGATCAGGGAATATTGGGGCAAGACCTTAGCAGCTGCTGGGACGATCTGTCCTGAGGTTCTTTCCTTCAAGATTCCCTGAAGCAGCACTGACTTCCCCTAGTACTTGGCAGTTGAGATAAGGAACCGACAAACATCTATGAGTCCACAGACACCATTTCATTTGTAGGGTAAGTGTACCCAATTCAATAGCCGGTTTAGTCAGTTTGCTTGTTTTGTATGCCCTTTTGTGTTATGAGCCAACGGGCTTGATTTTGGAGGGTAAGTTGCTCTGGTGTGCACATCAGCAACAATTTTTTTCCCCTCAATTTGGGCTTTTCCTTTATGGCACACCTGGAGAAGGGAAAGGCTATCCACTCCACTATTCTGGCCTGGAGAATTCCATGGACTGTACAGTCAATGGGGTCACAAAGAGTGGACACGACCGAGAGACTTTCACTTTATGGGACAAGCCAATTTGTTTGGGGTACCCTGTTGGAAAGGGAAATTGTTGGACTCTACCCCAAACTGGTTCATTGGGGAACTAGTTCTTATGGGGCAAGCCCACCCTAGTTGGAATTAGCTCATTTATTTTGTAGGGTAAATTTATTTGGAATTTGGCTCGGTTGGAACCATTCAATTGGGGAAGTAGTTCTTGTGGGAATGGGTATCCTAGTTGGAAATAGTTCATTTGTTTTGTAGGAAACATTTATTTACTTAATTGGAGAATCAATTTACCTGATTGGAAATCAGTTGTAGGGTACATTTATTTACCTAATTGTGCATCAGTGCTGAAATTTATGCTGTTTTGTTATTGAAATTTGTCTGCATCTTTTGTGTTATAAACCTTATAAAAATGGGAAATATTTCATCTATCCCGAAGAAAAGATCTTTGGGGTACATATTAGATATGCTAAAATCAGAAGAGCAATAGCCACTGAATGGCTCACAATTATACAATGGTAGTCAGAAGTACTTCACAAAGGAGAGGAACACTTTGATTATGAACAGGCCCAGGGGCCCGCTTGGACTTGAGGCATCCAGTTCTAATTTCCCCTATGGGTGCCACAGGTAACTTTGACAGTGGAGAACAAGTTGATTGACTCTCTAATAGATTCTATTTACTCTCGTTTAAATTAAATACTCAAATAAACTTGTTCTCAGAACAGCTTGACATCTTGGTCCCACTGGGGCCTTTTTGACTTTGTCCAATTTGGGGAGCTTCAGTTCCCATCTGGGGGGCTTTGACTCCAACTTGGGGTGTTCTCCCAGTGAAGGGAAACTCCATTTATAGGTGCTTTGGAGAAAGGTCACTGGTTTAACGGGACATTAATGTGACTTCCCAGCTGGCTAGGTGTTGGTTAATTCTGGTCACATTGTTTGATCCCTGGGTTGGGAAGATCCCCTGGAGATGGGAAAGGCTACTCACTCCAGTATTCTGGCCTGGAGAATTCTGTGGACTATATAGTCCATGGGGTCAAAAAGAGTTGGACACGACTGAGCTGTCCCATCACTTCATGGCAAATAGATGGGAAACAGTGACAGACTTTATTTTGGGGGGCTCCAAAATCACTGCAGATAGTGATTGCAGCCATGAAATTAAAAGACCCTTACTCCTTGGAAGGAAAGTTATGACCAAATTAGATAGCATATTAAAAAGCAGAGACATTACTTTGTCCACAAAGGTCTGTCTAGTCAAGGCTATGGTTTTTCCAGTGGTCGTGTATGGATGTGAGAGTTGGAGTATGAAATAAACTGAGTGCAGAAGAATTGATGCTTTTGAACTATGGTGTTGGAGAAGACTCTTGAGTGTTCCTTGGACTGCAAGGAGATCCAACCAGTCCATCCTAAAGGAGATCAGTCCTGGGTGTTCATTGGAAGGACTGATGTTGAAGCTGAAACTCCAAAATGTTGGCCACCTGACGCGAAGAACTGACTCATTTGAAAAGACTCTGATGCTGGGAAGGATTGAAGGCAGGAGGAGAAAGGGACAATAGAGGATGAGATGGTTGGATGGTATCATCGACTCAATGGACATGGGTTTGGGTGGAATCCGGGAGTTAGTGATGGACAGGGAAGCCTGGCGTACTGCAGTTCATGGGGTGGCAGGGAGTCAGACATGACTGAGTGACTGGACTGAACTGAGCGACTTTCACTTTCACTTTCTTTTTGGTAATGTGAAGACAGTATCAGCTCACTCAGTCGTGTGCAGCTCTTTGTGACCCCATGGACTGCAGCATGCCAGGCTTCCCTGTCCATCACCAACTCTCGGAGCTTACTCATACTCATGTCCATTGAGTTAGTGATGCCATCCAACCATCTCACTCTCTGTCATCTGCTTCTCCTCCTGTCTTCAACCTTTCCAAGCGTCAGGATCTTTTCCAATGAGGCAGTTCTTCACATCAAGTCCAAAGTATTCAGCTTCAGCATCAGTCCTTCCAATGAATATTCAAGACTGATTTCCTTTAGGATGAACTGATTGGATCTCCTTGCAGTCCAAGGGACTCTTAAATGTCTTCTCCAACACCACAGTTCAAAAGCACCAATTCTTCAGTGCTCAGCTTTCTTTATGGTCCAACTCTCACAACCATACATGACTACTGGAAAAGCCATATCTTTGGCCAGATGGACCTTTGTCAGGAAAGTGATGTCTCTGCTTTTAATATGCTGTCTAGATTGGTCATAGCTTTTCTTCCAAGGAACAAATGTCTTTTCATTTCATGTTTGCAGTAACCATCTGCAGTGATTTTGGAGCCCAAGAATGCAAAGTCTGACACTGTTCCCACTTTTTCCCCATCTATTTCTCATGAACTGATGGGACATGATGCCACGATCTTAGTTTTCTGAATGTTGAGTCTTAAGCCAACTTTTTCACTCTCCTCCTGCACTTTCATCAAGAGTCTCTTTAGTTCCTCTTCACTTTCTGCCATAAGGGTGGTGTCATCTGCATATCTGAAGCTATTGATATTTCTCCCTGCAATCTTGATTCCAGCTTGTGCTTCATCCAGCCCAGTATTTTGCAAGGTGTACTGTGCATAGCAGTTCAATTAGCAGGGTGACAGTATACAACCTCCATGTCCTCCTTTCCCTATTTGGAACCAGTCCATTGTTCCATGTCCGGTTCTAACTATTGCTTCTTGACCCGCTTACAGATTTCTCAGGAGGCAAGTAAGATGGTCTAATATTTCCATCTCTTTAAGAATTTTCCACAGTTTGTTGTGATCCACACAGTCAGTGGATTTTGTGTAGTCAATAAAGCAGAAGTAGATGTTTTTCTGGAATTCTTTTGCCTTTTCTATGATCCGGCAGATGTTGGCAATTTGATCTCTGGTTCCTCTGCCTTTTCTACATCCAGCGTGAACAACTGGAAATTCTTGATTCACATACTGTTGAATCGAGAGCCTTGCTTGGAGAATTTTGAGCATTAATTTGCTAGCATGTAAAACAAGTGCAACTGTACAATAATTTGAGCATTCTTTGGCATTGCCTTTCTTTGGGATTGGAATGAAAACTGACCTTTTCCAGTTCTGTGGCCACTGCTGAGTTTTCCAAATTTGCTGGCATATTGAGTGCAGCACTTTCACAGCATCATCTTTTAGGATTTGAAATAGTTCAACTGGAATTCCATCACCTCCACTAGTTTTGTTCATAGTGATTATTCCTAAGGCCCACTTGACTTCCCATTCCAGGATGTCTGGCTCTAGGTGAGTGATCACACCATCGGGGTTATCTGGGTTATGAAGATCTTTTTTGTACAGTTCTTCTGTGTATTCTTGCCAGCTCTTCTTAATATCTTCTGCTTCTGTTGCTGCTGCTGCTGCTAAGTCGTTTCAGTCGTGTCCGACTCTGTGCGACCCCATAGACAGCAGCCCACCAGGCTTCCCCGTCCCTGGGATTGTCCTTTATAGTACACATCTTTGCATGAAATGTTCCCTTGGTATCCCTAATTTTCTTGGAGATCTCTTGTCTTGCCCATTCTACTGTTTTCCTCTCTTTGTAGGAACACTTAGGAAGGTTTTCTTATCTCTCCTTGCTATTCTTTGGAACTCTGCATTCAAATAGGTATATCTTTCCTTTTCTCCTTTGCCTTTAGCTTCTCTTCTTTTCTCAGCTGTGTCTCCTCAGACAACCATTTTGCCTTTTTGCATTTCTTTTTGGGGGGATGATCTTGATCATCGCCTCCGATATGATGTCACAAACCTCCATCCATCTGTCTATCAAATCTAATCCCGTGAATCTATTTGTCCCTTTTACTGGTGGCTCAGACAGTAAAGCGTCTGTCTACAATGCAGGAGACCCGGGTTCGATCCCTGAGTTGGGAAGATCCCCTGGAGAAGGAAATGGCAATCCACTCCAGGACTATTGCCTGGAAAATCCCATGGACAGAGGAGCCTGGTAGGCTACAGTCCATGGGGTCGCAAAGAGTCAGACACGACTGAGCGACTTCACTTTCTTTCTTTTCTTTACTGTATAATCATAAGAGATTTGATTTAGGTCATACCTGAATGGTCTAGTGGTTTCCCCTACTTTCTTCAATTTAAGTCTGAATTTTGCAGTAAGGAGTTCATGATCTGAGCCACAGTCAGCTACTGATCTTGTTTTTGCTGACTGTATGATATATATTCACCTTGAATGCATATTCACTTTCCAATGTGAAGACATCTGGTACTAACTGCTTCCTCTAAGTCTTCTTCTATAGTTTTCTCATTTCTTTCTCCTTGAACCCTCTCTTACAGGTAAGTGGCTGTGGAAACAATTGAGGAACTTACTCCAAGGTTACCCTCTGGTGTGTTCCAAAGGCCCACAGTCCACTGTGCCCCAGTAGCTGCCACCCAAGGGCATGAAGGCTCTCCTTTCCCCTTCCTCCCTTAAGCTGAGGACCAAACCTATGGGATTAAAGGATGGATTCCTCTTCCTTGTTGCCTTTGCCTGTTTTCCCTTTGGAGGGAGCCTGGCTCTTGCCTCAGGGCCTTCTTATTAGCCTTCTCCCTTAGGCTACAGGAAGAAAAGTGAAACTTTCCAACACAGGCGGATAGATGTGTCAGTCATTGTTGGGAGGGCCACCCATGTCTTTTGGGAAAGGAGGGAAAAACAAAACTGTCCTTGGTTTACAAATGTAGCCTTTACAGGTCAGGCTTCCCTGATCTGGTGGCTTCTGGTGGCTCAGATGGTAAAGTGTCTGCCTGTAATGCGGGAGACCTGGCTTCGATCCCTGGTTCGGGAAGATCCCCTGTAGAAGGAAATGGCAACCCACTCCAATACTCTTGCCTGGAAAATTCTATGGATGGAGGAGCCTGGTAGGCTACAGTCCAGGGGGTTGCAAAGAGTCAGACAAAACTGAGCAACTTCACTGGTTTACAGGTCAGAAGGGTGGTTCCAAAAATCCTTTCAGCACTTCCCAAACCTTCCCTGTTCATATTATGAAGTTGTAAATATTAAACAAAGTTATCCTAGAAATAACTTGCCTCTCTGTTCTTCTCAGAAAACTCTTACCACTGCTGTTTTTTTAATGTAAATTTTAGTGTAAAATAGACATGACTGAGCAAATTCACTGGTTAGAAAGTGTAAAATAATTTCAAGTTGGCTTGTTCAGGGTGATTAAAAGTTGCTTTTTTTCAAATATTAATATTTAGCCATGTAGTCAAGGAAGCCTGACATTTCATTTGTGAGAATCCCAATTTTAATCCCAACCTCTTTTGCAAACTGATGGGCTTTACATTCCTGACATTTACATTCTGGGGTTTACAGTCCTGTACCTGACTCAAAACTGAAATCTTGAAGTAAGAACTCTTTTGTGTGCATACACACACACACACACACACACACATATAACCATGTTATGTATGTGTACATATATATACCCCTATGGGGCTTCCCTGATAGCTCAGTTGGTAAAGAATCTGCCTGCAATGCAAGAGATCCCAGTTGGATTCCTGGGTTGGGAAGATCCGCTGGAGGAAGGGATAGGCTACCCACTCTAGTATTCTTGGGATTCCCTGGTGGCTCAGCTGGTAAAGAATTTGCCTGCAATGCAGGAGACCTGGGTTCAATCCATACAGTCCGTGGGGTCGCAAAGAGTCAGACATGACTGAGTGGCTAATTTTATATATATATATATATATATCTGAATAACATTGCTTTGGTTGATTTGTAAAAAGAGCTCTATTTAATTGACTTAAGTAACAGTAATAAGCAATAATAAAAAAATTCTAAATACAAGAGAAATCAAGTTGAATGAGTTTCAGGTTCACATGAACTGGGAAACATGTAATATTAAATTAGTACCTGATGTTAATGTTTAAGATTGTTGATCTAATAATAATATAGACATGTCTGGGTCATCAACATATTAAATATAATATTAAGTAAAATACTTTATTGTGCCTAGGTTTAACATAAATATAGTATTACATTTATTATAAATTGGTAAGCCAAAAAAAAAAAAAAAAAAAAGAAGTATCTCAATGTGGAAAAAACTTTAAGGAAACTACGATATGTGTTTTCAGTATAAGATATGAGGAACAAAATACTGAAAAGGGTTTTGTAAATGATCAGTCAGCATAAACTAAGTCTAAAATAAGTTTAATTGAGTAAATGAACTTTTAAGCTCATGCAAAATATAAATTTGGTTTTTCTCTCCGTTAGACAACTTTTCTGAAGAAGCTAAACTGCCTTTGGTAACAGACTTCAAGTTTATTTACCTTTGAAATCTTTTGTCACCTTGGCTAGGTTTCAGAGCGATCTATAGTCTTGCTATATTAAAAAAATTTTTTAAATTGGGGGGATATTTCTTTAAACAGGGCTTCCCAAAATCAAATTATAATAAAGTTCCACTGACATCTAGTTAATTTTGAGATGCTTCAAAGAGCCCCTGAAGTACCCCAAAGGGAGATATTAAACCAATCAGATTCATTTAGCATGTTAAACTATAAGGGAGGTGTTGTCAAATGAGTAATGCATTTTAAGTTAATTATGTGGTAAATGGTACAGATACTCTAGAAATTATATGGAGTTCCTAAAAATCTGTCTTGGTAAATCTGTCTTGGTAAAATATTATGTCACAATTTTAATTATGTGAAGGTGTTATAGGTCACAGCTGTAATCAAATTTAAACTTGCCATCTTTAAGTCTTTTTATGGTTTCACTCTGATACTTTTACAAAAATGCCTCTTGTTTAAGAAGAATTATAAAAAGGACTTTCAGATAAATACAAGTTTCTGACTTTCAGAACATAATACTAAACTGAGTGAAAAATTGAAAAATTCTAATGAGAAACTCGATAACTTAATAAAGCAGTTAACAAAAAGGATTATTAACATAAAACTAAGTAAACTGGTAAATATGGTTGTAATTTTTATAATTTCTACCTAAAAAGATTACTGGTCTAAATCTTTGTTTTCCAGTTGTAAGAAAAAGCTCTTCAATTAATTATGACTTCCAATAGTTTGATAAATTTATGCCTTTTGGAACATAAATCTTTTTCTCTCTACCTGGTTGAACTGCCAGTAATATATACTGGTCTCAAGATTAGACCATCCATAAGTTTGGGTGGCCAATACAATGAAATGTAGATAGCTCATTAAACCAGTTATGGCTCCTTTGGTCATTTGATTATTACAACTGGATTACAACTAGTTATACTAATCGTTGTTTAAATTTGTTCTTTGTTTTCAAATTGTGTTTTGTGTAACCCTGCTGTACTATATTATTGTCTGCATTCAGTTCAATTCAGTTCAGTCGCATCCGACTATTTGCGACCCCATGAATCGCAGCACACCAGGCCTCCCTGTCCATCACCAACTCCCTGAGTTCACTCAGACTCACATCCATCAAGTCAGTGATGCCATCCAGCCATCTCATCCTCTCTCATCCCCTTCTCCTCCTGGCCCCAATCCTTCCCAGCATTAGAGTCTTTTCCAAGGAGTCAACCTTCGCATGAGGTGACCAAAGTACTGGAGTTTCAGCTTTAGCATCATTCCTTCCAAAGAAATCCCAGGGCTGATCTCCTTCAGAATGGACTGGTTGGATCTCCTTGCAGTCCAAGGGACTCTCAAGAGTCTTCTCCAACACCACAGTTCAAAAGCATCGATTCTTCGGTGCTCAGCTTTCTTCATAGTTCAACTTTCACATCCATACATGACCACAGGAAAAACCATAGCCTTGACTAGATGGACCTTTGTGGACAAAGTAATGTCTCTGCTTTTGAATATTCTATCTAGTTTGGACATAACTTTCCTTCCAAGGAGTAAGCATCTTTTAATTTCATGGCTGCAGTCACCATCTGTAGTCATTTTGGAGCCCAAAAAAATAAAGTCTGACACTGTTTCCACTGTTTCCCCATCTATTTCCCATGAAGTGACAGGACCGGATGCCATGATCTTCGTTTTCTGAATGTTGAGCTTTAAGCCAACTTTTTCACTCTCCACTTTCACTTTCATCAAGAGGGTTTTTAGATCCTCTTCACTTTCTGCCATAAGGGTGGTGTCATCTGCATATCTGAGGTTATTAATATTTCACCCGGCAATCTAGATTCCACCTTGTGTTTCTTCCAGTCCAGCATTTCTCATGATGTACTCTGCATATAAGTTAAATAAGCGGGGTGACAATATACAGCCTTGACATACTCCTTTTCCTATTTGGAACCAGTCTGTTGTTCCATGTCCAGTTCGAACTGTTGCTTCCTGACCTGCATACAGATTTCTCAAGAGGCAGGTCAGGTGGTCTGGTATTCCCATCTCTTTCAGAATTTCCCACAGTTTATTGTGATCCACACAGTCAAAGGCTTTGGTATAGACAACAAAACAGAAATAGATGCTTTTCTGGAACTCTCTTGCTTTTTCCATGATCCAGCAGATGTTGGCAATTTGATCTCTGGTTCCTTTGCCTTTTCTAAAACCAGCTTAAACATCAGGATGTTCATGGTTCATGTATTGCTGAAGCCTGGCTTGGAGAATTTTGAGCATTACTTTACTAGCGTGTGAGATAAGTGCAATTGTGCAGTAGTTTTAACATTCTTTGGCATTGCCTTTCTTTGGGACTGGAATGAAAACCGACCTTTTCCAGTCCTGTGGCCACTGCTGAGTTTTCCAAATTTGCTGGCATATTGAGTGCAGCGCTTTCACAGCATCATATTTCAGAATTTGAAATTGCTCAACTGGAATTCCATCACCACCACTAGCTTTGTTCGTAGTGATGCTTTCTAAGGCCCACTTGACTTCACATTCCAGGATGTCTGGCTCTAGAGTGATTACACCATCGTGATTATCTTGGTCGTGAAGCTCTTTTTTGTACAGTTCTTCTGTGTATTCTTGCCACCTCTTCTTAATATCTTCTGCTTCTGTTAGGTCCATACCATTTCTGTCCTTTATCGAGTCCATCTTTTCATGAAATGTTCCCTTGGTATCTCTAATTTTCTTGAAGAAATCTATAGTCTTTCCCATTCTGTTGTTTTCCTCTATTTCTTTGCATATTTGTGTCCATTACTTATATCCATTTAATTTATAAAATTGTTGTCTCTTACAATAACCAATGTGTAATCAGGCCTCCCACAAAGATTCTGTGGCTAAATATTTTGAGAAAATCAGGTTTACAAAATAAAATAATTGTAATAGTGTGATTCTCAGTTCATTTCAGTTCAGTCACTCAGTTGTGTCCAGCTCTTGGTGACATCATGAACTGCAGACACCAGGCTTCCCTGTCCATCAGCAACTCCCAGTTCTTAATCAAAATGATGTCCATTGAGTTGGTGATGCCATCCAACCATCTCATCCTCTGTTGTCCCCTTCTCCTCCTGCCTTTAATCTTTCCCAGCATCAGGGACTTTTCAGATGAGTCAGTTCTTTGCATCAGGTGGCCACAGTACTGGAGTTTCAACTTCAGCATCAGTCCTTCCAATGAATATTCAGAACTGATCTCCTTTAGGATGGACTGGTTGGATGTCTTTGCAGTCCAAGGGACTCTCACAAGTCTTCTCCAACACCACAGTTCAAAAGCAACAGTTCTTCGGCACTCAGCTTTCTTTGTAGTCCATATACGACTACTGGAAAAACCATAGCTTTGACTAGATGGACCTTTGTCAGCAAAGTAATGTCTCTGCGTTTTAATATGCTATCTAGACTGGGCATAACTTTTCTTCCAAGGAGCAGGCGTCTTTTAATTTCATGGCTGCGGTCACCATATGCAGTGATTTTGGAGCCCCCCAAAATAGTCTTTTCCTGTTTTCACTGTTTCCCCATCTATTTGCCATGAAGTGATGGGACCAGATGCCATGATCTTCATCTTCTGAATGTTGAGCTTTAAGCCAACTTTTTCACTCTCTTTCACTTTCATCAAGAGTCTCTTTAGTTCTTCTTCAATTTCTGCCATAAGTGCAGTGTCATCTGCGTATCTGAGGTTATTGATATTTCTTCCTGAAATCTTGATTCCAGCTTGTGCTTCATCCAGCCCAGCATTTCTTATGATGTACTCTGCTCGTAAGTTAAATAAGCAGGGTGACAATATACAGCCTTGACATACTCCTTTTCCTATTTGGAACCAGTCTGTTGTTCCATGCTCAGTTCTAACTTGCTTCCTGACCTACATACATATGTCTCAGGAAGCAGTTAAGGCCTTCCGGTATTCCCGTCTCTTTCAGAATTTTCCACAGTCTGTTGTGATCCACACAATCAAATTACTGACTATGCTTTGGAATAGTCAATAAAGCAGACGTAGATGTTTTTCTGGAACTCTCTCGCTTTTTTGATGAACCAACGGATGTTGGCAATTTGATCTCTGGTTCCTCTACCTTTTCAAAATACAGCTTGAACATCTGGAGGTGCATCGTTCATATACTGTTGAATCCTGGCTTGGAGAATTTTGAGCATTACTTTACTAGCGTGTGAGATGAGTGCAATTGTGTGGTAGTTAGAGCATTCTTTGGCATTGCTTTTCTTTGGAATGGATTGAAAACTGACCTTTTCTAGTCCTGTGGCCACTGCTGAGTTTTCCATATTTGTTGGCATATTGAGTGTAGCACTTTCACACCATCATCTTTTAGGATTTGAAATAGCTCAACTGGAATTCCATCACCTCCACTAACTTTGTTCATAGGGATGCTTCCTAAGGTCCACTTGACTTCACACTCCAGGATGTCTGGCTCTAGGTGAGTGATCATACTATAGTGATTATCTGGGTCGTGAAGATCTTTTTTGTATAGTTCTTCTGTTTATTCTTGCCAGCTCTTCTTAATATCTTCTGCTTCTGTTAGGTCCACATCATTTCTGTCCTTTATTGTGCCCATCTTTGCATGAAATGTTCCCTTGGTATCTCTAGTTTTCTTGAAGAGATCTCTAGTCTTTCCCATTCAACTTACTTTGCATTGATCACTGAGGAAGGCTTTCTTATCTCTCCTTGCTTTGGAACTCTGGGTATATCTTTCCTTTTCTCCTTTGCATTTCAATTCTTTTCACAGCTATTTGTAAGGTCTCCTCAGACAACCATTTTGCCCTTCTTTTTCTTGGGGATGGTCTTTTCCCCTGCCTCCTGTACCATGTCATGAACCTCCATCCATAGTTCTTCAGGCACTCTGTCAATCAGAGTGCCTGAACATCAGATGTTCAAGCCCTTGACTCTATTTCTCACTTCTACTGCATAATCGTAAGGGATTTAATTTAGGTCATACCTGAATGGTGTAGTGGTTTTCCTTACTTTCTTAAATTTAAGTCTGAATTTGGCAATAAGGAGTTCATGATCTGAGCCACAGTCAACTCCCGGTTTGTTTTTGCTTACTGTATAGAGTTTCTCCATCTTGTCTGCAAGGAATATAATCAATCTGATTTCCGTATTGACCATCTAGTGACATCCATGTGTAGAAACTTCTCTAGTGTTGTTGAAAGAGGGTTTTTGCCATGACCAGCACATTCTCTAGGAAAATCTCTATTAGCCTTTCCCCTGCTTCCTCTGTACACCAAGGCCAAATTTGCCTGTTACTCCAGGTGTTTCTTGACTTCCTACTTTTGCATTCCAGTCCCCTATAATGAAAAGGACATCTTTTTTGGGTGTTAGTTCTGGAAGGTCTTGTAGGTCTTCATAGAATCATTCAACTTCAGCTTCTTCAACATTACTGGTTGGGGCATAGACTTGGATTACTGTGATGTTGAATAGCTTGCCTTGGAAATGAAAAGAGGTCATTCTGTCATTTTTGAGACTGCATCCAAGTACTGCATTTCGGCTCTTTTGTTGACTATGATGGCTACTCCATTTCTTCTAAGGGATTCTTGCCCACAGTAGTAGATATAATGGTCAGCTGAGTTAAATTCACCCATTCCAGTCCATTTTAGTTTGCTGATTCCTAAAATGTTGATGTTCACTCTTGCCATCTCCTCTTTGACCACTTAACAATTTGTCTTGATTCATGGACCTAACATTCCAGGTTCCTATGTAATATTGCTTTTTACAGCATTGGACTTTACTTCTATTACCAGTCATATCCACAACTGGTTGCTGTTTTTGCTTTAGTCTGACTCTTCATTCTTTATGGAGTTATTTCTCCACTGATCTCCAGTAACATATTGGGTACCTACTGACCTGGGGAGTTCATCTTTCAGTGTTCTATCTTTTTGCCTTTTCATGCTGTTTATGCAGTCTCAAGGCAAGAATACTGAAATAGTATTCCATTCCCTTCTCCAGTGGACCATGTTTCATCAGAACTGCCCACCACGACCCATCCGTCTTGGGTGGCCCTACACAGCATGGCTTGTAGTTTCATCGAGTTAGACAGGGCTGTGGTCCATGTGATCAGATTGGTTAGTTTTCTGTGATAGTGGTTTTTAATCAGTCTGCCCTCTGATGGAGAAGGATAAGAGGCTTATGGGAGCTTCCTGATGGGAGAGACTGACTAAGGGGGAAACTGGGTCTTGTTCTGATAGGTGGGGCTCAGTAAATATTTAATCCAATTTTCTGTTGATGGGTGGAGCTGTGTTCCCTCCCTGTTATTTACCTGTGGTCAAACTATGGTGGAGGTAATGAAGATAATGACAACCTCCTTCAAAAGGTCCCATACATGTGCTGCTACACTCAGTGCCCCCAAACCTGCTGCAGGCCACCGCCAAGCCACGCTTCTGCTGGAGACTCCAGGACACTCAGGGGCAAGTCTAGGTCAGTCTCTTATGGGATCACTGCTCCTATCTCCTGGGTCCTGGTGTGCACAAGATTTTTTGTGCCCTCCAAGAGTCTATTTCCCCAGTCCTGTATGAGTTCTGGCAGCTCTATGGTTGGGTTAATGGCAACCTTCTCCAAGAGGGCTTATGCCATACCCAAGTCTGCTGCACCCAGAGCCCCTGACCCCGTGGCAGTCCACTGCTGACCTGTACTTCCACAGTAGACACCCAACCACAGTTCTGTCTCAGACATAGTGGGGGTCTCTAGGTCCTGGTGCACACAAAGTTTGTTTGAGAACTCTGAGCATCTCTGGCGGGTATGGGGTTTGATTCTAAACATGATTTTGCCCCTCCTGCCATCTTGCTGGGGCTTCTCCTTTGACCTTGGATGTGAGGTATCTCTTCAAATTTGCTCCAGCGCTGTGCATCCACCACTCCAGCACCTATTGTCTTGCTGGGGGTTTTCTACTCATGGATGTGGGATATCTCCTCACAGTTGCTCCAGTGCCACTTCTAGGTATGGGAAAAATCAACAAGGGTAAAAGCCTCCTGGATTATAGTTAGACAGAATCCAGAGAATTTTTAATTATTAATGGGACATGGTCCAAAACTTAACAACTGGAGTGGCATACCAAGAATTTTAGACCAGGCTGGGATGAGCCTCCCAGCACCATGGGATAAAAGTTAATCATGAAATGTTTCCCAGATAATGGTCAGATTCATGACCAAGAGGGAAAGGCCTTATAAATAGAATCAGTGACTACAACCCTTCAACGTGAGACCCAAGGAAGGGAAATACCTGCTACCTAGCAGTCATCAGACTGCAACCACTCCAGCCACTCCCTGTGGTGAACCCAAGGAAACTCTGAAATCATCACACCCTTTTTTTCCAGAAAATTATGGAATGAACTTTGACAGCTGGAAATTGTTGCGGAGAAGAGGTCAATTCTGACTCCATGTTGGAACTGTTTCTTTGACTTACTTTTGATGCTTTTGTTATTATAATCATACAGAATGGTTTGCCTCAGAGATTTCTGCCCCTCTGCATAACTATTAAACTGAGTGCCTTTGTTCAGAACCCTGTCCATCTGTGGATGGCAAAAGGGAAGAAATTAATATACCCCCCCCGTCTGAGGCTAGCCATTCTAGGAGATGCTGGCAAAACTAATGGCCTTTTTACTTTGCTTCCTCACCTCCCCTCACCTCTGATCTATAAAAGAACTCAACATTGAGATCTCAATTAGATGATTATTTTGAGGCACTAGCCTGCCATCTTCTCAGTCAGCTGGCTCCCTGAATACAGATTCTTCCTGGCCTCAACCCCTTGTCTCTAGGATTCATTGACCTGTCATGCAGGAAGCAGAGCAAGCTTGGACTCAGTAACATTATTAACTACACATTGGGTAATTGTGGGGCCAAAAGTGAACACAAGATCTTTGATCCTAGAGCATAAGCTCTTATTATGAGAGTTAAAAACCAACTGTACTTTCTTTTCTGGATAAATAATTGAAATTTTAAGAAAGAAGCATGATCACTATAGAAGAGTCATAATCTAGATAACAAGCATATATTAAGCAAAAAAATATGCAAGCACTGTTCCAGTTACTAAAAAAAAATAAACAGTGAATAAAAGACAAATGACCTAAATAAACAAGCAGATTGTATTGTGGTGGATAATAAATGCAATAAAAAAAAAAAAAAACAGGAAAGAAGACTGGATTATGGTGACATTAAAATTTAAATCCTGTGCTCAGTGATGACCTCCTGAGGTGATAATTAAACATAATTAAAAACTTGAAGGAGGTGAGGAAACAAGCCCTTTTCCATCCTTGGGGACAAGTTCAAAGGCCCTGAGGCAAATACAATGAAGAGAGGAAGAGACAAGAGAGCTGAAACAGTATGCAGAATGATCATAACAACTAACCACAGGCTGTAATTAGGACAAGGAAGAATGATAAAATGAAGGTGGGTTGGAAAGGACATTGCAGAGATGGTAGGATCAAGGACTGTAGACTCTAGTGAGGCTGTAGAATTGTTGGAGTCTATACTGGACAGGTGATTAATCAGCATAAATCATGGCTCCCTCAAATCAAAAATTTATTAAAATGTGCCCTAGCCAGAGTGCTTAGTTGTGTCTGATACTTTGCAATCCCGTGGACTGTAGCCCAACAGGCTCCTCTGTCCACATGGATTCTCCAGGCAGGAATACTGGAGGGGTTTGCCATGCCCTCCTCCAGGGGATCTTCCCAACCCAGGAATTGAACCTAGGTCTCCCACATCACAGGTGGATTCTTTACTGTCTGAGCCACCAGGGAAGCCCATGAATACTGGACTGGGTAGCTTATCCCTTTTCCAGGGGATCTTCCTGACTCAGGAATTGAACCAGGGTGTCTTGCATTGCAGCCAGATTCTTTACCAGCTGAGCAACCAGGGAAGCCCAGCCAGAGTCCCTAGTGGAGGCCAGTTCCTGGGACTCTTCTATATTCCATTTCCATATTAACTTCAGAAAACCTAGATTCTTTAAAACATTGAAGAACTGAATAGTTTTCCAATTATTTATAAATCAAGATCTCTCAACACTCAGTATTTGAGTACTTATACAATTTGGGTGTTTAGGATATATTTTAAAATTCCTGGAATAAAAGAGATTGTTCTTCATTAGCAGTCAAAACACATCTGGGCCATAAGTCATTGCATCATAAAAAGAATTAAATGAAATATATTAGTATAGAGATCTAAAGTTTCAGTATGAATCCCATTCATTTAAAATGAACTGATTTTCAGGGGAGGAGCCAAGATGGCTGAGGAGTAGGACGGGGAGAACACTTTCTCCCCCACAAATTCATCAAAAGAGCATTTAAACATCGAGTAAATTCCACAAAACAACTTCTGAATGCCGGCAGAGGACATCAGGCACCCAGAAAAGCAACCCAACTCATCGAAAGGAGGTAGGAAAAAATATAAAAGACCAAAAAAGAGACAAAAGAGGGAGGGACGGAGTTCCATCCCGGGAAGGGAGTCTTTAAAAGAGAGAAGTTTCCAAACACCAGGAAACCTTCTCACTGCCGAATCTGTGCTGAGCTTTGGAAGCACAGAGGGCAACATAACAGGGAGAAAAAAAAATAAATAAACAATTAAAAACTGCAGATTGTGAGCCCTACGGTAACTCCCCCAGCAGAGAAGCAGCCCAGACGCCTGCACAGGGCATTAGCAAGCAGGGGCTGGGCAAGGAAGCGCGGCGCGGGCTGTGTCCCTTAGAGTAAGAATCGGGCCGAATGTCCTGAGCGCTATCTGAGCGAAATAATTTGGGCTAGCAAACCAGACTGTGGGATATCTACCACGCGAAAAGCCAGCCCTAACCTAAGACACCGCCAGGCCTGCGCACAGAACAAAGGACTGAACAGAGATAGCTGGCTGCAGACCTTCCCTCTCCAGAAGAGGGCAATCGCAGCCCAAGAGAGACACTATCTATAAAACTGTAAGCAGGCTTCTTTGCTAACTAAAACTTCTTGGAGGTCTGGACGGTCAACATCTGCCTGAGAAGGTGTGCCGGTTTTACACCCAGATAACCGAGTGGTGGGGAGGCAATAAGTCACAGCATTGGCGCCCGCCAAACACCTCATCACCTGAGCTGCTCGGATCTGGGAAGAGCACAAAACGCAGGCCCAACCGAGTCTGCGCCTCTGAGGACTACCCGAGTGCCTGAACCTGAGCGGCTTGGACCTGGGAGCTCAGCCCAGGGCCGGCCTCTGATTGTTCCCGGCAAAACAACCTAGAGCCCGAGCAGTGTGGGCAGGGAGGCTACACACGCCGTGAGCGGGGGCAGACCCAGTGTGGCTGAGGCACTGCGAGCGCACGCCAGTGTTATCTGTTTGCAGCATCCCTCCCTCCCTCCCCACAGCCCGGCTGAACAAGTGAGCCTAAATAAAATTAAAAAAAATTGTGTCCTCCACCGTCCCCTTTGTGTCAGGGCGGGAACCAGATACTGAAGAGACCAGCAAACAGAAGAAGCTATAACAGAGGGAAACGCCTTGGAAGCTACAGGCCATAGATTAAAACCCTGTGGTTACTACGGATTACATAGGAAGGGGCCTATAGATCTTGAGAAATATAAGTTGGACCAAGGAACTAGCCAAAAATGAACTGAACCCACAATACTCACAACAAAACCAGAGAAAGACCTAGATATATTATTACTATTTTTATGATCAATCTTTCTTTCTTTTTTTTCTTTTTTTTTAAATTTTTTAAAAAAAAATTTTAAGTCCTCTATTGTCCTTTAATTTTCACTTTTATAACTATTACTTAGCAAAAAAAAAAAAAAGACCCTATTTTTTTTTCTTCTTCAGCAAATTTCATATATATATTTTATACTTTTTTGACCGTGTTTTTTTTTCTTTCTTTCTTTTTCTTCTTTTCTTTAACATTGTATTTTTGAAATTCCAAACTCTACTCTAGATTTTTAATTTTAGCCTTTTGGTATATGTTATCAATTTTGTACCTATAGTTTTTTTTATAATTTCTGTGACTTTTTTTTTCCTCTGTTTCTTTCTCTTCCTCTTTTGTATAACATCGTATATCTGCAATTCCAAACTCTACTCAAGATTTTTAATATATGCTTTTTGGTATTTGATATCAATTTTGTACCTGTATTTTCTTTATAATTTTTGCAACATTTTTTTTGTTGGTTTGTTTGTTTTCTCTCTTTATTTTTCTTCTTCTTTTTTTTAACATTGTATTTGTGAAATTCCAAACTCTACTCTAGATTTTTAACTTTAGCTTTTTGGTATTAGTTATCAATTTTGTACCTGTAGTTTCTTTATAATTTTCACGACCTTGTTTGTTTTTCTTTGTTCATTTTTTCTCTTTCTTTTCCTTCTTCTTTTCTTTAACATTGTATTTTTGAAATTCCAAACTCTACTCTAGATTTTTAATTTTAGCCTTTTGGTATATGTTATCAATTTTGTACCTATAGTTTTTTTTATAATTTCTGTGACTTTTTTTTTTTCTTTTTTTCCCCACTCTTTCTCTTCTTCTTTTATATAACATCATATATCTGCAATTCCAAATTCTACTCAAGATTTTTAATTTATGCTTTTTGGTATTTGATATCAATTTTGTACCTGTATTTTCTTTATAATTTTTGCGACATTGTTTTTGTTGGTTTGTTTGTTTTCTCTCTTTATTTTTCTTCTTTTTTTTTTTTAACATTGTATTTTTGAAATTCCAAACTCTACTCTAGATTTTTAATTTTTGCTTTTTGGTATTAGTTATCAATTTTGTACCTGTAGTTTCTTTATAATTTTCGTGACCTTGTTTGTTTTTCTTTGTTCGTTTTTTCTCTTTCTTTTCCTTCTTCTTTTCATTAACATCGCATTTTTGAAATTCCAAACTCTACTCTAGATTTTTAATTTTTGCTTTTATGTATTTGTTACCAATTTTGTACCTTTAAGAACCCAATCTTCAGGACCCATTTTTCACTAGGGAACGAGATTACTGGCTTGACTGCTCTCTCTCCCTTTGGACTCTCCGTTTTCTCCACCAGGTCGCCTGTATCTCCTCCCTAACCCCTCTCTACTCTACCCAACTCTGTGAATTTCTGTGTGTTCCAGACGGTGGAGAACACTTAGGGAACTGATTACTGGCTGGATCTGTCTCCCTCCTTTTCATTTCCCCCTTTTATCCTTCTGGCCACCTCTGTCTCCTGCCTCCTTCTTCTCTTCTCTGTATAACTCCGTGAACATCTCTGAGCGGTCCAGTTGTGGAGTGCACATAAGGAAGTCACTACTGGCTAGCCCACTCTCTCCACTACTGATTCCACCTCATCTCATTTGGGTCACCTCTAACTCCCTCCTTCCACTTCTCTTCTCCATGTAACGCTGTGAACCTCTCTGAGTGACCCTCACAGTAGAGAAACTTTTCATCTTTAACGTAGATGTTTTATCAATGGTGCTGTATAGAAGGAGAAGTTTTGAAACTACTGTAAAAATAAGACCGATAACTGGAAGTAGGAGGCTTAAGTCCAAACCCTGACTCCAGGGAACTCCTGACTTCAAGGAACATTAATTGACAGGAGCTCATCAAACGCCTCCATACCGACACTGAAACCAAGCACCACACAAGGGCCAACAAGTTCCAGGGCAAGACATACCAAGCAAATTCTCCAGCAACAAAGGAACACAGCCCTGAGCTTCAAGATACAGGCTGCCCAAAGTCACCCCAAATCCATAGACATCTCATAACTCATCTGGACATTTCATTACACTCCAGAGAGAAGAAATACAGCTCCATCCACCAGAACATGGACACAAGCTTCCCTAACCAGGAAACCTTGACAAGCCGCCTGTACAAACCCACACACAGTGAGGAAACACCACAATAAAGAGAACTCCACAAACTGCCAGAATACAGGAAGGACACCCCAAACTCAGCAATTTAAACAAGATGAAGAGATAGAGGAATACCCAGCAGGTAAAGGAACAGGATAAATGCCCACCAAACCAAACAAAAGAGGAAGAGATAGGGAATCTACCTGATAAAGAAATCCAAATAATGATAGTGAAATTGATCCAAGATCTTGAAATTAAAATGGAATCACAGATAAATAGCCTGGAGGCAAGGATTGAGAAGATGCAAGAAAGGTTTAACAAGGACTTAGAAGAAATAAAAAAGAGTCAATATATAATGAATAATGCAATAAGTGAAATTAAAAACACTCTGGAGGCAACAAATAGTAGAATAACAGAGGCAGAAGATAGGATTAGTGAATTAGAAGATAAAATGGTAGAAATTAATGAATCAGAGAGGATAAAAGAAAAACGAATTAAAAGAAATGAGGACAATCTCAGAGACCTCCAGGACAATATTAAACGCTACAACATTCGAATCATAGGGGTCCCAGAAGAAGAAGACAAAAAGAAAGACCATGAGAAAATACTTGAGGAGATAATAGTTGAAAACTTCCCTAAAATGGGGAAGGAAATAATCACCCAAGTCCAAGAAACCCAGAGAGTCCCAAACAGGATAAACCCAAGGCAAAACACCCCAAGACACATATAAATCAAATTAACAAAGATCAAACACAAAGAACAAATATTAAAAGCAGCAAGGGAAAAACAGCAAATAACACACAAGGGAATACCCATAAGGATAACAGCTGATCTTTCAATAGAAACTCTTCAAGCCAGGAGGGAATGGCAAGACATACTTAAAATGATGAAAGAAAATAACCTACAGCCCAGATTATTGTACCCAGCAAGGATCTCATTCAAGTATGAAGGAGAAATCAAAAGCTTTTCAGACAAGCAAAAGCTGAGAGAATTCTGCACCACCAAACCAGCTCTCCAACAAATACTAAAGGATATTCTCTAGACAGGAAACACAAAAATGGTGTATAAACTCAAACCCAAAACAATAAAGTAAATGGCAACGGGATCATACTTATCAGCAATTACCTTAAACGTAAATGGGTTGAATGCCCCAACCAAAAGACAAAGACTGGCTGAATGGATACAAAAACAAGACCCCTACATATGTTGTCTACAAGAGACCCACCTCAAAACAGGGGACACATACAGACTGAAAGTGAAGGGCTGGAAAAAGATTTTCCATGCAAATAGGGACCAAAAGAAAGCAGGAGTAGCAATACTCATATCAGATAAAATAGACTTTAAAACAAAGGCTGTGAAAAGAGACAAAGATGGTCACTAAATAATGATCAAAGGATCAATCCAAGAAGAAGATATAACAATTATAAATATATATGCACCCAACACGGGAGCACCGCAGTACGTAAGACAAATGCTAAAAAGTATGAAAGGAGAAATTAACAATAACACAATAATAGTGGGAGACTTTAATACCCCACTCACACTTATGGATAGATCAACTAAACAGAAAATTAACAAGGAAACACAAACTTTAAATGATACAATAGACCAGTTAGACCTAATTGATATCTATAGGACATTTCATCCCAAAACAATGAATTTCACCTTTTTCTCAAGCGCACATGGAACCTTCTCCAGGATAGATCACATCCTGGGCCATAAAGCTAGCCTTGGTAAATTCAAAAAAATAGAAATCATTCCAAGCATCTTGTCTGACCACAATGCAGTAAGATTAGATCTCAATTACAAGAGAAAAACTATTAAAAATTCCAACATATGGAGGCTGAACAACACGCTGCTGAATAACCAACAAATCACAGAAGAAATCAAAAAAGAAATCAAAATTTGCATAGAAATGAATGAAAATGAAAACACAACAACCCAAAACCTGTGGGACATGGTAAAAGCAGTCCTAAGGGGAAAGTTCATAGCAATACAGGCACACCTCAAGAAACAAGAAAAAAGTCAAATAAATAACCTAACTTTCACCATTACTATTCAACATAGTTTTGGAAGTTTGGGCCACAGCAATCAGAGCAGAAAAAGAAATAAAAGGAATCCAAATTGGAAAAGTAGAAGTAAAGCTCTCACTGTTTGCAGATGACATGATCCTCTACATAGAAAACCCTAAAGACTCCACCAGAAAATTACTATAACTAATCAATGACTATAGTAAAGTTGCAGGATATAAAATCAACACCCAGAAATCCCTTGCATTCCTATACACTAATAATGAGAAAACAGAAAGAGAAATTAAGGAAACAATTCCATTCACCATTGCAATGGAAAGAATAAAATACTTAGGAATATATCTACCTAAAGAAACTAAAGACCTATATATAGAAAACCATAAAACACTGGTGAAAGACATCAAAGAGGACACTAACAGATGGAGAAATATACCATGTTCTTGGATTTGAAGAATCAATATAGTGAAAATGAGTATACTACCCAAAGCAATCTATAGATTCAATGCAATCCCTATCAAGCTACCAACAGCATTCTTCACAGAGCTAGAACAAATAATTTCACAATTTGTATGGAAATACAAAAAACCTCGAATAGCCAAAGCAATCTTGAGAAAGAAGAATGGAGCTGGAGGAATCAACCTACCTGACTTCAGGCTCTACTACAAAGCCACAGTTATCAAGACAGTATGGTACTGGCACAAAGACAGAAATCTAGATCAATGGAACAAAATAGAAAGCCCAGAGATAAATCCACGCACATATGGACACCTTATCTTTGACAAAGGAGGCAAGAATATACAATGGATTAAAGACAATCTCTTTAACAAGTGGTGCTGGGAAATCTGGTCAACCACTTGTAAAAGAATGAAACTAGAACACTTTCTAACACCATACACAAAAATAAACTCAAAATGGATTAAAGACCTAAACATAAGACCAGAAACTATAAAACTCCTAGAGGAGAACATAGGCAAAACAGTCTCTGACATACATCACAGCAGGATCCTCTATGACCCACCTCCCAGAATATTGGAAATAAAAGCAAAAATAAACAAATGGAACCTAATTAACCTTAAAAGCTTCTGCACATCAAAGGAAACTATTAGCAAGGTGAAAAGACAGCCTTCAGAATGGGAGAAGATAATAGCAAATGAAGCAACTGACAAACAACTAATCTCGAGAATATACAAGCAACTCCTACAGCTCAACTCCAGAAAAATAAATGACCCAATCAAAAAATGGGCCAAAGAACTAAATAGACATTTCTCCAAAGAAGACATACAGATGGCTAACAAACACATGAAAAGATGCTCAACATCACTCATTATCAGAGAAATGCAAATCAAAACCACTATGAGGTACCATTTCATGCCAGTCAGAATGGCTGCGATCCAAAAGTCTACAAGTAATAAATGCTGGAGAGGGTGTGGAGAAAAGGGAACCCTCTTACACTGTTGGTGGGAATGCAAACTAGTACAGCCACTATGGAGAACAGTGTGGAGATTCCTTAAAAAACTGGAAATAGAACTGCCTTATGATCCAGCAATCCCACTGCTGGGCATACACACTGAGGAAACCAGAAGGGAAAGATGTTTGTACCCCAATGTTCATCGTGTACCCCAATGTTCATCGCAGCACTGTTTATAATAGCCAGGACATGGAAGCAACCTAGATGTCCATCAGCAGATGAATGGATAAGAAAGCTTTGCTACATATACACAATGGAGTATTACTCAGCCATTAAAAAGAATACATTTGAATCAGTTCTCATGAGGTGGATGAAGCTGGAGCCTATTATACAGAGTGAAGTAAGCCAGAAAGAAAAACACCAATACAGCATACTAACGCATATATATGGAATTTAGAAAGATGGTAACAATAACCCTGTGTATGAGACAGCAAAAGAGACACTGATGTATAGAACAGTCTTATGGACTCTGTGAGAGAGGGAGAGGGTGGGAAGATTTGGGAGAATGGCATTGAAACTTGTAAAATATCATGTATGAAACGAGTTGCCAGTCCAGGTTCGATGCATGATACTGGATGCTTGGGGCTGGTGCACTGGGACGACCCAGAGGGGTGGAATGGGGAGGGAGGAGGGAGGAGGGTTCAGGATGGGGAACACATGTATACCTGTGGCGGATTCATTTTGATATTTGGCAAAACTAATACAATTATGTAAAGTTTAAAAATAAAATAAAATTAAAAAAATAAAAATAAAAAAATAAAATGAACTGATTTTCAATATTTAAAGCTTTAATATTAATCAAATGATTGGCAAAATTTTATGCAGTCATTTTATAAATAATATTTAATCCTTAAAATATAGACTATAATAAAATTATATTTTCTTAGAAGATTTTTTTAAAAGTAGAAAAATGTTACTAGCTACAATTTTGGTCATACAAATTATTTCATTCCTTGATGTCTTATAAGTAAATGTGACATTCCCTGTTTAAATAAAAATTCTACATGATAGATTCCCATGTTTGAGATTTTACAATTTGTGGAGTTTGGAAAATACCTGGTAATGCATTCTTCAGGGAGGTGATTTTATTTTCTGTAAACATTTGTATGCTTCATTCCTGCACTTTTGAGTAGGTCTTATAAGACCTACTTATAATATAAATAGGTCTTCATTGCAAAAAAGAGTGAGTGCACCCCAAAACACTTTTTACAGTGCTAATTAATTATAAAATAGAATTTGTATGGCCAGTAAGAATTTTTAGGACAATTATTGCTATTTATTATTGGCTAATATTTTACTCTTACTATCAAAATGATTTCACCTTTACCACCCTACCAGCTTACTGATGATGGAGTACATTTGAATAGCAGAAAGTGTTCTCTATGTTGTGAACATCTATCCCATTACACAGTTTCTAGAAATATCTATCCATAAAGGTAGAGGTTACTCATAAAAACTATACTGTTTATGATTTTTCAGTCAAATGTAAAAGAAATTTAATCTTTTCCCCATTATTATGAAAGATAACAGAACATTTTGTATTAACAAAATTATTGTCATGTTGGGAAGACAGAGAAATTGATTTGTCTACCTCCATATATTGGAGAAGGCGATGGCACCCCACTCCAGTACTCTTGCCTGGAAAATCCCATGGATGGAGGAGCCTGGTGGGCTGCAGTCCATGGGGTCGCCAAAAGTCGGACACGACTGAGCGACTTCACTTTCACTTTTCACTTTCATGCATTGGAGAAGGAAATGGCAACCCACTCCAGTGTTCTTGCCTGGAGAATCCCAGGAATGGGGGAGCCTGGTGGGCTGCCATCTATGCGGTCGCACAGAGTCGGACACGACTGAAGCGACTTAGCAGCAGCAGCATATATGTTCAAATCCAAGCTACCACATAGCTTACATTTCCAAAATATGACCTTTGCTACCCATTGAAAGACTTGCCATTATGTCCATTTCTATTGTGTGTTTGAAGATCCCTACCCTAACAATATACATTACTTTTGAGGTTTAAGGTACTGACTCAGAAGTTACTTTACATTGTCAGTATTCATTCATAAAAGCAGAAAGTCATGGTGAGAATAGACAATGATCAGGTATTCTTTCCTGGACAATATGGAAGGGAAATGATCTCGAGGAAGGGGTTGGACCTAAGGGACATAGGTCCAGGTGAGGTGACAAAGGGATGATAGGCTGGTGGTTTGCATCTTATCAGCTGAAGTACTCATTTATAAGAAAGAAAGGAAGACAACTTTTCCACTTCAACAACTAAGTACAAAACAGCAACAACAAAAGACTAAAAAATTTTTAATTAACCAAACACTGATACTGGAGTATTGTTTTTGATTAAAACACAGCAGATAGCCTTTTCATTATATGATTAAGATCTTTTGTTTTTTATTTATTATATAATACCTACAATAATATGTATAGGTAGAGGTTAGGTGATTTCTATTTCTGTGACAATGTAAGTGATTTTTTTTTTTATAAAATAAAAAATTACTTTTTTAGGGAGAACAGCATGCAAATTAATTTTATGAATTGGGAATGCAGTGTAAAGGCCAATAAAACTTGCTATTATGTGTAAAAATGTTATTTCATAGTTATTGTGTTATCTATCTATAAAATGATTTAAGACAGGCAAGAAAATATATATTTTAAATTGAAGAATTTCCTTGTGTCTAGAGAAAAAACTAGGGACATATATGTTTATCTCTATTATTGTATTATATTTCAAAATTATTATTATATTGTCATTCTTTAGGCATACTGGCTTAATAAATGACAAATGTATATCTGGCTTTGTATCTCCATCAGGGCCAATTCTTCAAGATAGCACGCTTATTCTGAAAAAATAAACTTGTAAACCTGTACAGACACATTTACTAAGTATATCAACTTTTGGGGATAATAATAATGGGCCAGAAACTGTTATAAGCAGTTTCCATGTATTAATACATTATATAAACTTTCACATGGATTCCATTATTATACAGTTTATAGATGAGGAATATAAGAGAACTGTCAAATGACTTGCTGAAAATTGTACAATAAGCAAGAAACTCGGCTGGCATTCACATGTAATAGGAATATATTGTGAAGGTGCCAACACGGTCAGATGCCTTAGATAGTCCATTTTTAACAAGTCTAAAAATTGTCAGTTGGCTTTGCCTATTAGCTTCAGTGGGATGAAGTAGTAAAAGCCAGATTTGGATGGGTTAGGGAATGAAGTAAGAATGTGAAAACATTTATTTTAGTAAAGTGACAGGCAATAATAAAATTTATTGATTGCTAAGGATATCAATCCCTGCCTGGAAAGGAAGTGGGGGATGCATCAGAGGTTTTCAAGTGGAAATAAGACCTTTTTGAACTTAAAAGGCAAGTAGGAACTTTTCTAAAAGATGAAAGGGTGGAGGCTGGGGCCAGTCTAGGCCAAGGGAGTGGGATGAGCAGACGGGTTTAGGGTGGAAGGGGAAGAAGGGAAGGATGAGGGTGGAGATCCAGGAAAGGCTAAGATTAGGGAGGCCTTGGATAGTCTGCCAAAAAGCTTTATCTTTATCCTCTATATAATAGGAGGCTTTTCTTGATTTGAAGCAGAGGCACAATATGTTTGGTTTCAAGTTTTATATAAATCACTTTGGCAGCTTAGAGGAGAATGTATTTGAGAAGGGGAGAATTGGTATTAGAAAATTGCTACAATGATCTAGGAAAAAGAATACATGATTTTAAGGGGTTTTTGGGAAAAGCAGACATAAGTACAAACATGTAAAAGGTGAAAACAGTAAGTCTTGGTTATTATTTGGAGAAGAGTAAAGGAGGAATGAATCATCTCCAGGTTTTCTTGCCTGGATTGTGGGTGCACACTGGCATCAAAAATAAGATAGAAAGCACAACGGGAAGTGCAAAATGATGCAATGAATTCTAGGCAAGTTGAATTTGAGGTTCCTGTGGTCCATATGGTGAAGATATGAGGCAGAAAATAGGATGCGTTGGAATAGGCCAGGAAGGATGGGCTGAAAAGACTTGTTTGGCTGTAAACAGTCTCTGGATTCCAGGTAGAACAGCAGATTAGAATTTCAGAGTTGTGAGAATGGATGTGAATGCTCAGCAAGAGATAATTCAAAACAGAAGTTGGATTAGGGATAACTCAAGAGAACAGTAACATTTAACTTTCAGAAAGAGAAAGACAAGTCCAGGGGAAATAAACTATAAACTAAAGGTAAGGTGTAGAAGATCCAAGGGAAGAATTTTAATAAGGAAGGGGAAACTCACTTGAAATACAAACTCTAAGTAAAACAAGAAACTGGCTTCAACAATGGGACTGTTGAGTCTGGTCAGTGGTTTGCTTCCTGGTGCAATTACTCTCTGTAGACACAGAAGCCAGATCATAGCTGCCTGAAGAGGGCATGGAAAACTTGGGATGCAAGAATCCCACATTTCAGAATTCCACATTTCCCTCAATGTTTCTCACCTTGATCCTACCAGGCAGATGACTGTCTCTGGCTTCAGTGGTGGAAAGGAGGTTCATGATTTGTATCATTACTCGTAGCAGTTTCACAACCAAAGCTTTAGAACTTAGGCCTTCCCTGGTGGCTCAGACAGTAAAGAATCCGCCGGCAATGTGGGAGACCTGGATTCGATCCCTGGGTTGGGAAGATTGCTTGGAGAAGGACATGGCAACCCACTCCAGTATTCCTGCCTGGAGAATCCCCTTGGACAGAGGAGCCTGCTCAGCTCAGTCCCTGAGGTTGCAAAGAGTTAGACATGACTGCGTGACTAAGCACAGCACAGCACAGGAAACACAACATTATGTTATAAATGTAATGTGGTAATTTATCAGTTGGTAGTAAATTATGATATTCTTAGAAATAGTTATCTTTTAATACAAAATTGTGCATTGAATCTTGGTCTATAATTTCTACCACTAGGAGGAAAAGAAGTTATACCTTATACTTAATTATTGGGTTGTTTATTAATATATAATAATAAAGATATTATAAAATCATTTCTACTATTTAAAAAAGGTAGGCTTATAATTTTTTTACTCCTTTACAATTTAAAGGAGGTGATTATGCCAGGCTCTACAATTTTTATTCTTAGAAAACCAAATCTGTGCAGTTGTCATTATTTCATTCAATAACTGTCCACCTTTATTTTATAATCTGTGAATGTGATTATTTGCATACTCTGATAAGCATTATGAACATTTAAAGGGAGAAATCAAAATCTTTCAAGGATGATTTTTATGGTTCCTATTAGGAAAATTTCCAGCTCAAAATTCAGTCTTCTTGGGTCTTTAGAGACTGAAAGTCCAGGGGTAAAAAGTCATTAGAATGTCTTACCTAGTAAGAGCTCTGTGTTATATAACATCAATTTCCTTTTTCAAGAAGGCCCTGAAGAATGTTTAGTCCCTTACCATCATTTTTAATAATTAGTAAACTCAATGTAAGTACATACATCTTCAAGAAAAGAGGAAAAATGTAAAACCAAGGTGGTTATTTTAGCTAGAATTTCCTATTTGATGAAAACATTTAGAAACTATAAATAATTGTATCACAGTTTTATACTTATACAAACATTTTGAAGATCATCATTAAGAAGAGTAGAGTACTTACTGACACTACAAGATTATGTAATATTGCTACGACATGTCACTGAACTAAAGAATTATATTTCAAGAAGTTTTCTATTTTTTCAGTCAATAGAGTGTTAGGATGCGCTCATCTGTGCATTTTAAATAGATTTGTTAGGAATAAGTGCCTGTTTGTATATTTTCTCAAAGAAAAATTAAATTGGCTTTAGCTGTTGAATTATTTAAAATTCTAATTTTTAGCCATAGTGTGAATTAGTGCCTATCTTTATAAAAAAATCTCAAGGACTTCTTTAAGAAAATAGGAAATTAGACCTTATGCCAGCATTCTGACTTTACTACTACTTGATATCAAATTTGGGGACATGACACACCTGAAATAAGAAATGAGGTGAGGAATATTCATTTGCTTCAGTGGCTGTGAGAAACATGCTCACTAAGCTCTCTGAGTTTTTATCTGACTCACAGGAAGAAGGGTAGAGGAAAAGGAGCAGGTGCAGAGGTGAGATCCTGGGTGGAATCCTGGGGCAGAGCTCCTGGACTGGTAAGGCCTAGGGCTGCGGGAATCGCCTCTGTGCTCTGTACTACAGGCCTGACGAGCTTCCTCCTGGGGCGGAATGGATGGAATGTGTGTTCTCCACTTTACCTTGGGCTCTGAAGCTGCAGGGAGCTCTTTACCATTTCGAAGACCTCAGCCTGCTGAAGGCATTCAGGACTCATGGGGAGAGGGTCCAGGATTCCTCCACAAATCAGAGTGAAGACTGCACTTTCATAACCTCAGTGATCACATATTCCTGGCATTATTTCAATATATATTTTAAAATGAAAGCAAACAAACAAGTTGAGAAATGGAGAGGAGGTAAAAGAGTACATTATCTAAAACCCCATATTACAGACTTGGCATAGCCAGGTCTTTGAATCAGATTATGGTATTGCACAAAATTGTGGTGTAATCTTTCAGCATATAAATAATATAAGCATGTGTACATATACCTAATTATTTGGAATGAAGAAAGCAGACTTAAAAGCATTATAGAATCAAAGATTGGCATGCATTGGGTACTTAATGAGCTGCATAAAGATGATAATTTTACATCTTTAGGCTTCACTTTATCTGAAAAATAAAGACTTTTGACTAGCTATCTAAAATCCTATTATCTCAAGTTCTTGATTTTAAAATTTTAAAAATTGGTCTGTTTTAAATATTGCATGATTCGTAAATTGTCATTTTAATTTTAATTTTTTCAAAGTAGAAAATCATTTGTGCTTAATGAAAAACAAAAATCAGAGAGCTATTTAAAAATTAAGAAAACCTATAAACTCATCGCCCTGAGAAATCTAAAATACATGTTTTTGTGTTTCTAAGTACAAACTTCTTATAAAATATATATATAAAATTATAATAAATTGGGATTATACAGCACACAAAATGTGCCTTTTTACTATTCCTATTTGTCTTAAAATATATTGTGTATGTTTTCGATGACTATATTAGTTCTCTTTATTTTTAATAGTTGCATATTTTATTGTGTGTACATTTTATATATATGTACCATCATTCATTTAAGAAATCATCTTAATGTGAACCATTATATACTGATAGTAGTCAACATCATCTATCGATGAACAACTGCTTCTTTCTGCTATTTATTTTTATGTGTCAATAGGTATATATACACTTTCCCTATGATAATATTTCTCTATGATAAATTTCAAGTAGAACTGTTATATCAATGAGAGTATGCTATAATTTGTGCTATAAAATGTGTTATAATTTGATAGTTATTTTTTAAAGACCTTATTAAAATATTTGTACAATATATAAAAATCATAATTAGTCATAATTTTGGTTAATGTTTTGTTGAATTTTCATTAAGTGATTTTTCTATGAATATATTTTATAATATGGCTGAATTTAAATACTTAGCAAGAATACATTCTGAAAGTAACAGTATGTTTTCACCTCCACAGAGGTTTGGAGAATGGAGTAAGTACTAAAACCCAAGCTATAAATTCTCTGGCCCTGGGCTTCTCACAGGTCAATTAGCAGAGAGACATGCACTGAGCTTCATTCTGGACACTAGCTGCAGTTGGCCATGAAGAGCTCTGGGTTGCTGCCTCTGTGTGTGTGAGTATGTGTGTGTGTGTGTTAGTTGCTCAGTTGTGTTCAACTCTTTGCAACTCTATGGACTGTAGACAGCCAGACTCCTCTGTCCATGGAATTCTCCAGGCAAGAATGCTGGAGTTGCCATTCCCTTCTCCAAGGGATCTTCCTGACCCAGGGATTGAACCTGGGCTCCTGTACCAGAGAAGCCCCTGCTGCCCCTCTGAGCCCATGTGAATTTGCTTCTCTTTCTTTTCACAAGGTGTGAGTAAGTGATGCTAGACCACTTTAATAGCCTAAAGTTGTAGAATCCATCTAATTATTTTATAATTTTGATTTGTACCAACCTAGAAATGTCTACTTAGCTACAAATGAGTCAAAAGTACTATTTTTAAACAACCTTTTATGAGACATAATGCTCTGTACCTTAAATGCATTTTCACTAATCCAGAGGAAGAAAAAATGAGTGCTGTAATTTAGGTCTATCATACCTGTGTGAAGGTGAGGCAATTAAAGCATCAGTTCAGTTCAGTCACTCAGCCATGTCTGACTCCCTTTGACCCCTCAGCACGCCAGGCCTCCTTGTCCATCACCAACACCCGGAGTTTACACAAACTCAAGTCCATTGAGTCGGTGATGCCATCCAGCTATCTCATCCTCTGTCGTCCCCTTCTCTTCCTGTCTACAATCTTTCCCAGCATCAGGGTCTTTTCAAATGAGTCAGCTCTTTGCATCAGGTGGCTAAAGTACTGGAGTTTCAGCTTCAACATCAGTTCTTCCAACACACACTCAGGACTGCTCTCCTTTAGGATGGACTGGTTGGATCTCCTTGCAGTCCAAGGGACTCTCAAGAGTCTTCTCCAACACCAGAGTTCAAAAGCATCAATTCTTTGGCATAGGATTGTTAAATAACATTCCCAGGTCAAAAAGTAGTACATAGAGAACTGAAACTAGGGTTTGAAGCACTTCCATTCTTTATCCCATCATTTTTCTTGCTGCTAAGACGCTTCAGTCGTGTCCGACTCTGTGCGACCCCATAGACGGCAGCCCACCAGGCTCCCCTGTCCCTGGGATTCTCCAGGCAAGAACACTGGAGTGGGTTGCCATTTCCTTCTCCAATGCATGAAAGTGAAAAGTGAAAGTGAAGTCGCTCAGTCGTGTCCGACCCTCAGCGACCCCAAGGACTGCAGCCTACCAGGCTCCTCCGTCCATGGGATTTTCCAGGCAAGAGTACTGGACTGGGGTGTCACTGCCTTCTCTGATTATTTTTCTTAGATCATGCTTTATTTTTAGCAGATTTACTGAGCATCATAAATTCATCTCAACACAAACACTGAAGCTCATCATTTTACCACAGGAGAGAAAATAGTTACATTCTTGCACTTCACATGTTTGTTTCTGTCTCCCACATGCTGGTGATAAAAACAAGTTTTGGTGTAAATTCTGTTTCCAACCCTTTCTTCTACAAAACTAAGGATGGATAAGTTACTCTAACTTGTTATTTTTCCCCTTCCCCAGTTTCCTGCTTTCTCAAATAAAGTAACATTATCTATCTCACTCTTAATTCAGTTATGTGGAGTTTGGGGAGTTCTTTTTTTGGGGGGAGGGGAATTTTTTTTTTTTTCTTTACTATTTTGCTATTTTATTTTATAAATTAAATTATTTTGTTTACTATTTTATTTTATATATTAAAAATTTGTAAAAAAATTTGTCTTTACTAATTATGTAACCAATAAGCCCTTTCTCCTAAGAACACAAAGTATATCTCGACATTGTTAGTGATCAGTAACATTTTTCTTAAAGCTGATTGGAGATTTAAGGAACTATTAAATAAGATTTTACTTTTGTTTTATAAAAGATGCACATATAGAAAATGTCTTCCATCATGTAAATCTTAATAATATTTATGGAGCCTGTATAACCTCTCTATGACATATGGATTAATTTTCCCTCTTTAAGTAGTTAAGAGAAATGGAATCACAGAAGTATATTATATGACTGCCCCAAGGTCATTTAGAACACCAGCTGCAAAATTGCAGAGTTTTGTTCAAATCAGCTTCAATTAAAACAAGGGAGTACTTTTTAAAAAATGAAGCTGAAGAAGCTTTAAAAAAACCAGCGTAACAGCTTAAAACTATGAAATATATGCTAAACAACCAATGAAGCTGTTTTATTTTCAACCAAGGGCAGGTAGATATCTAAAAGCATTTTGAGTTTTTAGGTAAATAAGAGTCACATACGGGATTACATCTATTTAGTTCTGTTCAATGTTATGGAGCAAGTACAATGAAGAAAGTGTAACAGAGAAAGACTTTGAGAAATCTCCTTGAGTAAGCCATTTTGATCTTTTTATCTTGATTGCTCTTTATCTCCTGATAGTTTACTTCTCAGTTTTAGTGTAGGGTTAAAAAAGTTGGTTAGCCTTTACTTTGTGCTGGTCTGCTTGTTGAAATGATGATTCTGTGTCTGTAATATTCATTCCACAGTGTACTGTGTATACTCTTTGTTTAAATGGTTAGTGCCAGAAATATTTAAGAAGCTTTCTTTACCAAAAGTAAACATTTTGAAGAAACATTAAGGAGTTAGAGAGATGATAAGTGGTGTGTTTTGTGTTAAGCATAACTGTGGCTCACAGGGTGAAATCTTGCTACTATTGTAAAAATAGTCTCAATTCCTCTTCATTAAAGCAAATAATTTGGTTGCCTGAAAGTCTAAGATACACATATCATCCAAACAGAAATTCAAGAGCTGAGCTATGTGTGGTATTTGTTACTTGAATTCCCATACTTTTTGGTCCTAGAGTGTTAGCTGGCAGGTAAAATGTAAAACAAAATCAAATACAAAATAAATAAAATACAAAAATAAAATTGGTCATACGTTGAAATATTTACAAGTTAATATAATATTAAAAAATTCTTAATGAAAGCTTTATGAAATTTATTTAGTATAGAAGAGAAATCAATCTCATTCTGAGAAATTAACACATGTAACTGATTCTTCCATTAAAACCTGATCCCTGGGATTTCTCTGGCAGTTCAGTGGTTAAGACTCTGTGGTTCCACTGAAAGGGGCACGGGTTCAATTTCTGATCCTTCGTTGGGAAACTAAGATCCCACATGCCAGGTGGTTGCATGGCCAAAAAACAAACCAATGAGAAAACCTGATCCTTTAATGTGACACCTTAATATTTGAAAAAGTCTTTTGAGTAAAGACTGAAAAAGAAATATGTCATACATTCAGATACTCAAGATCAGGAACCAAATTAATTTAAATAATGTTTTTTAAAAAAGATCTCTATATATGTACATATATATGTGCATGTGTATACATACAAAGAAAAAAATATATATACATATTAGTACGAAGGTTGATAAAATCATTTTAAGCATTAATTCATTTTAGAGCAACTTGTCCTAAAACTCATCCTTTCTTGACCCTCATTTCATAGCAGTGATCACTATGAAATTCTGGAAACAAGAACATGTTAAAAGTCAGTTTTATAAAATGGAGTTTCTCAAGAAATCTGGTAGCTCCATAATTTTAGAGATCAAAATTTATATAATATACATTTGCATGTGTGTATGCACTTTTCTAAGAATTCACTTGTACATTAAGTTTACATATGAACACTTCTATAGCTTATGATTAGATCTGGCAACTTTAGGGTCTATTGAATCTAAAGAAAATATCTGCTTTAAAAAAAAGTCCTTTTTATGCAGAGGATATGGCATTCATATTAAAAAAATTATAAATATGTAATCTTGGATCTTAACATTTGTAAGTTGAAAATCAGTGTTAAGCTTTATAAATGTCAGGTAAAAGTAAATTTTGATCACTTACCACATTATTGATTTGGTAAATTTTGATCACTTACCAAATTATTATCACTTACCAAAGCAACAACTTTCAGTATATTCTTTTCCAAAGGAAATAAAGGCAAATATATGATTACTATGAAAGATTAATAGTAGCTAGTGTAATTACTTGATAAAAATCCCCAAACTCATTGATTGTAAGTTAAAATTACATATAGCAAAAAATAACATTGCTTGTAACAACATGTAATAACATTTCTAACTATAGCATAAAATTACCAATTCCCATATGGCTACAAAATTTCACACCATCACATGTTCCATATATATATGGATGGAATATATATATATATATATATATATTTAAGTGACTATAATGAATTGACTATTTATTGCCAGGCTTCTGACACTATTAAAGTAGAAATATATGGGGAATTCTTAATGTCCAGATTTTCACTCAGCAAATACATGTGAATAGAAATTACTCAATTATCTTAATGCTAATCTCAATGTAATATAAGTGGTACTTTAGACCTAATTTTTTCTTAGGAGACTATATCTTGAAAATTTCAATTATCTTGATTATAAAAGATAATTTAAGTCCATCATTAATTTAATAGTATATTCATCAAATATTTTTAGACATCTATTACTTGAAGCTCTCTGTACAAATGAATGCTACAAAGAGTCAGAAGGTATGGGTTTCAGCCTTAGTTCTGCCACTTAGTTATCATGCTACCTCTACTCTTTCTCTACTTCAATGCTTTCATTTGTGTAAAAGATAGATAGGAGTAAGTAATTTCTCAAGTTCCAGCTACCTCTAAAAATCTCAGTCTACAAATGAGATATGGTTTCTACTTTTAAGGAGTTTATAGTATTGTAGGAGAACACAAAGGAGTAGAGAATGTTTCTAGAGTTCTAATCATAGGGGGGAGAAAAATCTTTTCCTTTTATCCTTCTAGGTTCTTGATTAAGATACCACACCCCATAATAAAAGAGGTTAATGGGAGAAAAACAAACAAAATTAATAACATACATAGCTCCTGTATACATAGGAGAGATCTGCTGTCTCTTCAGTCGTTAAGTAATGTCCCACTCTTTGCAACCCCATGGGCTATAGCCCACCAGGCTGCTCTGTCCATGGGATTTTCCAGGAAAGAATACTGGAGGGGTTGCCATTTCCTTCTCCAGGGGATCTTCCTGACCCAGGATCAAATCCAGGCCTTCTGCATTGGCAGGTGGGTTCTTTACCACTTTCCCAGGTCTCACCTTGGAAGACCAGGAGAGACCCTAGGAAGACAGAATGACTCCCTCAGTGGCCGCAATTTACACTTTAAATATCATTTCCAACTAAAGACAAAAAAAGTTGGGTGGGGGAGAGCCAGTTATGGGAGTTCAATGGGCAAAGTACAGTAACCAAGGGTATAATTGTCACACAGATTTAAGTCCAGGTCTTCTTCATCAATAAGTTTCTAGAGAGTTAGTCATTCTCCTTTTCCTAATACAAAGAAATCCTTTAGTGACCCTCATAAATGGAGATTTCCCTTATAAATGTAAACGTCTCTTACAGAATAGTAACCTACTCAGTTTTCAAGGCTTGTCCTATGTCTGCTATTTCTTAAAAATAACCTAATGTAAGTCTTATGCCAAAAAAGTATATTTTGGGGTGGCAATTCTGCTCCCCTTTGTATCAGACCAAAAGCTCAAAGAGTGAAGGCAGGAGGTCAGTAGGTAAAAGGGAAGTCCAACTGGAGGAGGAAGCATATGAAACTGAATCTGAAAAGAAATAGGGAATAATATTTTAAATAAAGACACAGGAATAAATTATTTTAGGTGGACTGAAAGCAATGGAAGAAGGAATAAAATTTAGAAAGCTTTTACAACTTTTTGTTTCATGACCCTTAGTGTCTCAGTAATTTTTTTCATATAACCTGTTGGTCAAAAGATATGATGGATCCATTTGTTAGCCAGTTTATTGTTGTTGGTTTTCGGTTATTAAGTCATGTCCCACTGTTTGCAACTTCAGGATTGCAGCCCACCAGGCTTTCCTGTCCTTCGCTATCTCCCAGAGTTTGTTCAGATTCATGTCCATAAAGTTGGTGATGCTATTTAACCATCTCATCCTCTGTTGCCTTCTTCTCCTTTTGCTCTCAATTTTTCCCAGAATAAGGGTCTTTTCTAATGAGTCAGCTTATATATCAAGTGGCCAAAGTATTGGACCTTCAACTTTAGCATCAGTCCTTCCAATAAATATTCAGGGTTTATTTTCTTTAGGATTGACTAGTTTGATCTTGCTGTTCAAGGGATTCTCAAGAGTTTTCTCCAGCACCACAGTCTGAAGGGATCAGTTCTTCAGTGCTCAGCCTTCTTATGATCCAGCTCTCACATCCACACATGACTACTGGAAAAATCATAGCTTTGACTATACTGATCTTTGTCAGTAGAGTAATGTCTTAGTTTTTTAATACATGTGTAAATGTGTAGATTCGTCAGAGCATTTCTTCCAAGGAACAAGTGTCTTTCATTTCATGGCTGCAGTCACCATCTGCAGTAATTTTGGAGCCCAAGAAAATAAAATCTGTCACTGTTTCCACTTTTCCCCATCTATTTGCCATGAAGTGATGGGACTGGATGCCATGATCTTTGCTTTTTTTTAATACTGAGTTTTTAGCCAGCTTTCTCACTCTCCTCTTTTACCCTCAAGAGGCTCTTTAGTCCATCTTTAATTTCTGCCATTGAGTGGTATCATCTGCATGTCTGAGTTATTGATATTTCTCTCAGCAATCTTGATTCCAGCTTGTGATTCATCCAGCCTGGCATTTCACATGATGTACTAAGTTATATAAGCAGGGTGAAAATTTACAGCCTTGTTGTTCTCCTTCCCCACTTTGAACCAGTCGTTCCATGTAAGGTTCTAACCGTTGCTTCTTGACCCACATACCGTTTTCTCAGGAGACAGGTAATGCAGTCTGGTATTCCCATCTTTTTAAGAATTTTCCACAGTTTGTTGTGATCCACACAGTCAAAGGCTTTAGTGTAGTCAATGAGCAGAAGTAGATTTTTTTTTTTTTTAATACCCTTGCTTTCTCTCTGATCCAACAAATGTTGGCAATTTGATCTCTGGTTCCTCTGACTTCTAAACGCAGCTTGTACATCTGGAATTTCTCAGTTCACCTACTGTTCAAGCCTAGCTTGAAGGATTTGAGCATTACCTTATGAGCATGAGAAATAAGCACCCTGGTAGAATAATTTGTACATTCTTTGGCATTGCCTTTCTTTGTGATTGGAATGAAAACTGATTTTTTCCAGTCCTGTAGTCACTACTGAGTTTTCCAAATTTACTGAACATATTGAGTGAAGCACTTTAACAGCATTGTCTTTTAGGATTTGAAATAGCTCCACTGGAATTCCATCACCTTCACTAGCCATGTGTGTGGTAATGCTTCCTAAGGTCCACTTGAGTTCAGACTCCAGGATGTCAGGCTCTAGGTGAGCCACCACACCATCATGGTTATCTGGGTCATTAAGATTTTTTGTATGGTTCTTCCGTGCATTCTGTGTATTTTGTATAGTTCTTCTGTGTACCTTAAAATCTCTTCAACTTCTCTTAGGTTCTTACTGTTTCTGTCCTTTATCATGCCCATCCTTGCATGAAATGTTCCCTTGATATCTCCAATTTTCTTGAAAAGATCTCTAGTCTTTCCCATTCTGTTGTTTCCCTCTACTTCTTTGCACTGTTCCTTTAAGAAGGTCTTCTTATTTCTCCTTGCTATTCTCTGGAACTCTGCATTCAGTTGGGTATATCTTTCCCTTTCTTCCTTGCTTTTTGCTTTTCTTCTTTCCTCAGCTATCTGTAAATCCTCCTCAGACAACCACTTTACCTTTTGCATTTCTTTTTCTTAGGCATAGTTTTGGTCATTGCCTCCTATACAATGTTACAAACCTCTGCCCATAGTTCTTCAGGCACTCTGTCTACCAGATTTAATCTCTTGAATCTATTCATCCCCTCCACTGTATAATCATAAAGGACTTGATTTAGGTCATACCTCAATGGCCTAGTTTTCCTTACTATCTTCAATTTAAGCCTGAATCTTACAATAAGGAGCTGATGATCTTGGGCATAGTCAACTCCAGGTCTTATTTTTGCTGACTGTATAGTTTCCCCATCTTCAGCTGCAGAAAGTGTAATCAGTCTGATTTTGATATTGACCATTTTGGTGATGTCCATGTGTAGAATCATCTGTTGTGTCTTGGAAAAGGGTGTTTGCTATGACTAGTGTATTCTCTTGACAAAACCCTGTTAGCTTTTGCCCTGCTTCATTTTGTACGCCAAGACCAAATTTGCCTGTTACTCTAGGTATCTGTTGACTTCCTACTTTTGAGTTCCAATCCCTTTTGATAAAAAGCTCTTTTTTTTTTTTTTTTGGTGTTAGTTCTAGAAGATCTTGTCAGTTCAGTTCAGTTCAGTCGCTCAGTTGTGTCCGACTCTTTGCAACCCCATGAATCGCAGCACGCCAGGCCTCCCTGTCCATCACCAACTCCCGGAGTTCACTCAGACTCATGTCCATCGAGTCAGTGATGCCATCCAGCCATCTCATTCTCCGTTGTCCCCTTCTCCTCCTGCCCCCAATCCCTCCTAGCATCAGAGTCTTTTCCAATGAGTCAACTCTTCTCATGAGGTGGCCAAAGTACTGGAGTTTCAGCTTTAGCATCATTCCTTCCAAAGAAATCCCAGGGCTGATCTCCTTCAGAATGGACTGGTTGGATCTCCTTGCATTCCAAGGGACTCTCAAGAATCTTTTCCAATACCACATTTCAAAAGTATCAATTCTTCGGCGCTCAGCCTTCTTCACAGTCCAACTCTCACATCCATACATGACCACAGGAAAAACCATAGCCTTGACTAGACGAACCTTTGTTTGCAAAGTAATGTCTCTGCTTTTGAATATGCTATCTAGGTTGGTCATAACTTTCCTTCCAAGGAGTAAGCGTCTTTTAATTTCATGGCCACAGTCACCATCTGCAGTGATTTTGGAGCCCCGAAAAATAAAGTCTGACACTGTTTCCACTGTTTCCCCATCTATTTCCCATGAAGTGATGGGACCGGATGCCATGATCTTCGTTTTCTGAATGTTGAGCTTTAAGCCAATTTTTTCACTCTCCACTTTTGCTTTCATCAAGAGACTTTTTAGTTCCTCTTCACTTTCTTCCATAAGGGTGGTGTCATCTGCATATCTGAGGTTATTGATATTTCTTCATAAAACCATTCAACTTCAGCTTCATCAGCATCAGTAGTTGGGGCATAGACTTGGATTACTGTAGTTTAAGAAATTAGGTAGTATAAGTCCATACAAATTACAGTAGTAGTTCATACATTATGCAACAAATATCATTGTATTTCTTTTGGATATGTAAAAGAGCTTACAGTGTCTCTGAGAATTTACTCCAGTTCTCCATGGTACCTTGGTTAAATGTTTAAGAACCATGGTTATAGTGTATTTGGTTATAGTGTACACAGGAAATGGCAGAAGAGTTTTTTACAGTGTGAACTGCATGTAAACACTGTGAAATCTTAATAGAAGCAGGGCTGTGTGGTCCAGTCTATTTATGGACTACCATGTAAACTAAAAATTAGAATTAAAAAAATTTCCAGTACATTGTCCTCCTTTATCCTAGGTTTCACTTGCCATGGTTTTTAGTTCTACATGGTTAACCATTGTCCAAAAATATTAAATGAGATGTTTTAGACATAAATAATTCATAAATTCTAAATTATGTACCATTCTGAGTTGGGTGAATGAAATATCTCCCTATACGGCTCATCCTACTCAGGACATGAATCATCTTTCTCCATCATATCCACACTCTTTATGTGTCTACCTATTAGTATATATAGAATTCAGTACTATCCTCAATTGAGGTATCCACTGGGGGTCTTGCAGTGTATTTCCCTCAGATAAGGGTGCATTACTGTATTTAATTCCATCTTCTAAAGAAAGAACAAGAGATTCAATTCATTACTTACAGCAGTACTTCTCTGAACCTTCTCGCCACCCTTTGCCCCCACAATGCTCCCAGCTTTCTTCCCTTTAATCTTTCATGCTAAATCCTTCCCTACTTTCTCTGAACAAGTTGAGTAGTCTATCTCAACTACTCTCCACATTCTGAATTACAAAAAATCCTGGAATTGGTTGGCAAAGCCATTGAAGACAGAAAAATCATAGCAGAATCATGATAAGCAGAAATTATAGTCATGTTAGTGTGGAAGTAAGTGAAATACAGGTCTTATGTATATGTTAAATAGATCCTATTTCAGTTATAGATTCTCCCATCTCATGAACCTCCTTTAGAGGGATCCAATTTTAATTACTCTGTCTAGATACTCTATTTATGGTCTAATCCCATTCTATTTTTTCGTGTTTAATGTGATGCCTCTGAAGGTTCTTATTTGGTCTAAAAATTTCCTTCTTACAAATCTAATTGGAGAGAAATGTGGGGGCAAGGGGAACAGAATTTGCCATCCCCAGATTATGTCTATTCAGCATAAGGTTTATTTTAGACTAGTTATTTTTAAGAAACTGCAGACGCAGGAGAAGTGCTGAAAATTGCAGTAAAACCATGAAAAATTTTCTTTGTAAGATCTATTTACATTTGTAAGACAAATCTTCCTTTGTGAGAATGTCTCCCACTCGATACCAGGAAGAGGAAGAAAATCAAATCTCTAGAAACTTATCAATGATGAAAGCTTGGACTTAAATCTGCATGACAATTATACACTTGTTTACTATGCTTTTCCTGGTAACCTCCCACAACTGGTCTTTCCTCCCTCTAACATCTTTCTTTTGTTTTTAGCTGAAGATGTTGTTTAAGGTGGTGGCTTGGACCATTCAGAGTTACTCAATTTTTCTGGTCTCTCCATGGGATTGTGAAGAGTTGTATATGACTAAGCAACTAATACTAATGTTAGAGTTCAAATATCATTTTCTTTTTCCTTCAATGCCTATCTTCTTAGCAGAATGAGAAAAATAATGTATACTCTGAATTCTTTTCCTCATAAGGTGAAATTAACATAAGACATTCCTTGAGGTCACAAGTAAGGAAATGCTAAGCCCACTCAGAGCTTTCAGCTATCTAAGGATAAACACTGGATCTGGCCTACACTAATTATTTATAAAGTGCCAGAAGATGAGAGCACAATTGCTAAGAGAAGCCCACCTGTTACACTCTTCGTCACATTGTAACTAAATGAGTGGGAAGAGCCTCCCACTTTAGCTCTTGACTTTCTTAGAGAGGGATGGGAAGAGGCAGGAAGAGAGTTCTCTTGAACATAATGCAGAATATATTTAACTCCAGTGCCCAGGACCTTGCTTATAGAACTATTACTGAAGCATCTATTATCACTGCCCAGACTACCAGGAAGGCAGGTCTTAGCTCCACTGTTCAGCCCTGATCAGGGAGCAGCATCATGGTAGTAACTCTTTTAGTCCTTGTTGGGCTGCACCTGTAGGCCTACAAGCCTTGTAGTTGTCCAACCAGGAGACTTAAGAAAAAGCCCAAATACAGTGACAGAGACACCAATGGTTTATAGGATAGGGGACCTTACATGTCTGAAGCAAAAGGTCCTGGAGTGATATAAAAGGCAGGACATGAAAGCCATTGTTAGTACTCATGGGAGAGGGAGGCTACCATTTATAGGGAGAATTACCATCAGGTTGGCTCATCCTCATCGTTGCCACTGAAAGTGGTAGCTGGACAGGGGCAAGCATGTGGGCAAGCATGTAGACAGTTATGGATTAAGCCCTATAATGTAAAGGATTGAATAGTCAGTCATGTAAGTGACTGGTTGAGCAGGACAGGTACAGAAAGCAAGAGAACAATCATCCTGAATGGCATAATTATACAATCATTAATTTCAACAGTGATAGGAATTCACAGTTCACTGGGTTTATATAGAGGACCACTCTTCTGGTCATACCTCTAAAATCCTTTATAAGTTTAAATATCTTCAACCTCATTTGCAAATATTTCATGTCCAACTGATTCCTACCAACTTTCTAGCTCCAAATTAGAACCAAATTAAACAATTATTAGGCCCTCCTTCAGACATAGCTTTTATTAATCCTGCCACCTTTTAACGGAGAAGGCAATGGCACCCCACTCCAGTACTCTTGCCTGGAAAATCCCATGGACGGAGGAGCCTGGTAGACTCCAGTCCATGGGGTCGCTAAGAGTTGGGCACGACTGAGTGACTTCACTTTCACTTTTCACTTTCATGAATTGGAGAAGGAAATGGCAACCCACTCCAGTATTCTTGCCTGGAGAATCCCAGGGACAGAGGAGCCTGGTGGGCTGCCGTCTATGGGGTCGCACAGAGTTGGACACGACTGAAGCGACTTAGCAGCAGCAGCCACCTTTTAAATTTCTTCTTCCATTATTTCTGTACTTTCCTCCTATTACAGCTTAAATTTTAGACTCGATCCTTATCACTCTTTGGTATGCACACTCAATTCTGTTGAACTTCTCCCTTCCAAGTGTTTGCTCAACCAAACTACAAAAATGGTTAATTCCACCATTTGTCTAAGCTTAGCCAATATGCACTAAGTTGAACAAGGCTAGGGAAGAACACACAATCAGACTTTCAGTTTTCACTTGAAGCTCATGCCAAGAACATGGAAGCTACCTGATGATCATGTTTTATTTCCCCAGTACATTCACTCTACCAGTCTCCTGGATCAATGGTTTACAAAGTTTGGTCCACAGTTTCCTAGAAGCCTCCATGACCTTTTTAGGGGGGTTGAGAAATCAAAACTATTCTCATAAAAATATTGACATGTTGTTTGTCTGTTTTACCATGTTCTCGACATTAGCTCCAAAGATACAAAAGCAATAGAGGGTAAAATTGTTGGTGTCTTAGCATAGCTAAGGTACTGGCACCAAACTATTGTAGAAGTCATCAACAAGCACCTTCAGTTACAAGAAAAAGTCCGTTTCTTAAATGATATTTAAGAATGTCCTAGAGGAAACAGTAAAAATATCATAATTATATGTAATATTAATATAATTAATATTAAATCTCAACTCTTGTGTGTCTTTTTTAATATTCTATGTGACATGAAGGATTACTATTGCATACTAAAATATGATAGTTGTCCCCAGAAAAAGCATTTATGCCTTTTTCATGGAATACACTTTTTATTTGAAAGAACAACTGACACATTGTTGTGATCCTTAACTGAGTGTCTGGCAGACATTTTCTCCCAAATGCAGAAAGTGAGTCATTTCAAGAAAAACAACGGACAATTTGTTGCTAGTGATATATTTTGAGCTTTCAAGTGAAAATTATGATTATGAAGGATTTGTATTCATCATCTTGTGCTTCCTGATACTTAAGGTGTTTTGTTTTTTTTTTTTTTTGATAAAATGGACATGATACAAATGAAAATGCTATTTTAAAATATATCAACATTTGGAATATTTGCATAGCACAATGAACTGGTATTTTCCAAATGACCAAAACATGGCATTATAAGATCATCCATGAATAAAACATTCAGTCAAAGTGCAAGGTTGACCAATGGACTTAACGTAACAGAGCATAAAATGTTGGTTGATATGGCTTCATATTCCTTACTACAACTAATGTTAAAAAGACTGGAGTTAATTGACCTCTGGTGTAGTGACAAAGAAGCACCTATCTGCTATTAGTTGTCCTGAAAAGTAACTTCTCCAATTCTAATCACATACCTGTGGGAAGCCAGACAAATCCACTCTCCTCTCTGTGACATAACTGAGAGCCCAGCAAGTTGTAGTCACCATTTTCTTGCAGGGAATTCTCTCTCCCTGATCTAGTTTATGTTTGCATCTTAAAAAAAAAAAAATCTATCTGTTGGTGCAGGTACCTCTGCTTGCTTTTTCATGGCCATGTCTCCCTGCTTTGGGCTTTCTCTTTTTAGTCTCAACACAAAGACCAAAGAGATTTTGTAAAATATACAAGTTAAATTATGTCATGCTCTGCTTTAATCCTTCAGTGTTTCCCAAGTTGATTACTCTAAAAGTTCAGGTCTTTACCGTGAGCTAGATGTTACACACACAGGATGCAGCTCCCTGTTACCTTTCCAATTTCATCTCCTGTTGGACTCCCCTTTGCCCTCATACAGCAACTGCACTGGAATCCTTTTGAATACTTAGTCTTTTGTTTCAAGATCTTTGTCTGTGCTCCACCCTCTCTTGAAATGCTCCTCCTCCCTATTTCCACACAGCTGTTCTCTCACTCTTTCAGGACTTCACTGAGCTAGAACCTCAGTGGGAACCTATGTGACTACCCTTTTTGAAACTGTAGCTGTCTCTATGGCACCATTTACTATTCCTGTTCACAGATCTGTTTTTTCCCATAGAATTTACTAACATCTAGGATACTATATCATCTGTTTTAATGTTTATTATAAGTTTCACCATTCTAGAATGCAAATTCCATGAGGCTAAAGATCTTTTATTTTTATACACTGCTATAACACATGACCTAGAGCAGGGCCAGGCAATGAATGGAACTCAGGAACTGGATGAAGTGAATAAACATCCATGAATAGGGTCTATTCTATATAGGCCCTGTGCCAGATTCTGGAGACCAAACAATGAATAGGACATAGATTGCTGGCAACTAAATTGCCAGTAGAATGAGGAAATGTTTAGAAGATATAGGGTATGCAGTAGGAATATAATTAGATAAAATTGGTTTATACTCTATGTGACATTTTTTTATTCAAAGTTTCCCATTAACACTTATATATGCTTTCTTAAATGACATCCAGTTTGACATAATATTTTTATGGTAAAGAACTTCATAACTGTACCTCTAACACAACAGTGTCTGATATATAGAATCACATTGATATACAAAATATAGAAATTATTTTCAATAGAGATACTTATAGAAGAGTGAACTGACATTAGCACTATTTCATTTAGAATTATAATGATATAAAACAGCTATTTGAAGAAGAAAATGAGGCACTAAACCTTCAGCATCTACCAGCCTAGCCCAAGATAATGAAATGAGCCTATTTGGAAACATAACTAGGTTGACACATTTAATCCTTCTTCCAACACATTACTCAAAATTATGTGTGAATTATATATGTAAAGCATAAATGACTTGGCTTAAGAATTTAAAATGCCATCCTTATTTTTTTTTTTAACTGCAATATGCGAACTGTGGGAACTACACTAGCTTTAATGGCATTGTGTATGCCGAAGTGAGGCTGCCTTATAATAAGGATTTGAGGGAACCATATCTGGATGTGACAATGAAAACAGTAATGTCTTTTACTAAATTCTTTTATCATGATAATAGGAGGATACTGCTGAATATTGAAATGCATATGGATCAATCCAGGCAAAGAAATGTTAGAAAAGTGTCAGATGAATAAAATAAACTGAGAGATTTTCATCCTTGGCTAAAAGTCTATAGAGAACGGTAAACAAATTATAAGGAAGTTAGTGATTTTCTGTTTCTTTTCATTTACATAATTCAATTCAAAATATTAAAATCTTTATAACTTTTTTATATCTCCATGTAAAATAAATTTTTAACTCTTGTTTTAGTTCAGTGTTTTACTTGAACTGTTTATCAGTTCTTTGAAATTTTTTAATTAAAAATTTTAATATATGTATATGAGTTAAGTATTTAGTGTGTTCTTTGTTCTGGATTTTGAAAAAAAAATTCTGAATTTCAATTTTAAATGTGTTTTTGGTTCACATTTGTAGTTCAACGGATTAAGTTCTGCTATTGATTATCTTCTAATTACAAATGTGTCTCCTATGTCAAAGCTATTACAGAAACAAATTGGAAAGTAGCCAGTATTCCATGAAAGCTTGAATTTTTAGGAAAGAGAAAGGAAAATGAATTACCAGTGGGACCTCTCATTTCTTCCCACTGATTTCTCATTTTACCTATTGATGCTTGGAGGGTGCTGTATTGTTGCTACATTTCAAGTGATTTCATCAGATTTATCTAAAGAGAATATACACTTGATAATGAATCCAACATGTACTTGATAATGAATCCACATGACTCCAATACTATAGTAAATAAATAATATAATATAAAAATCATCAATTTATAGTAAAAGAAATAAAGCACTACCTAAATCTCAAATACTCTTGCACATGGCAGCTCCTGACTGGACTATCCATTCCCATCTCTCTTACATCCCTCTATCCCTTTTGTTTGTTTGTTTTCACTAAAGCCAAAAGGGAAATTTTATTGGAAGGATACTAAAGTATCTTACAAAATGCAGGACTGCTAGGCCTGGTGGCAGGCATGAAAAAGTCATCAGTAATCCAGTAGCATAAGCTTCTCATTTCTTATCTCTGCTTCTCTCTGGGTATCATTTTCTTTTTATCCATCTTCCCAGTCTGGCTTTCTCAGTCCCTACCTATAGATAACAGAGAATGGCAGGCTCATAATTCCTGAATTTATATCCTTCAGTTCCAGTTATACCTATCTACACTGATTAAGTCCAAATTCCTAATTCCTAGGAGAGAAGATCTGGAACAGTTTGGGTCAGGGGGTTGTTTATGGTCTAGTCAATTGCGGCCTACAAAAAGGATCTAATAATAATAGTATGACTGTCAAGGGCAAATCCCTGATGAAGGGTGTGAGGAAGGGGAGGGCAGTTCTCAGAATATATGGTAACTTTTACTTGGCTAATTTCTTATGCAACCATCAAGGCCTAATTCTTGTGTCTCTTTTCTGGTAAAATTCTTCTACCCCTCCCCGCTTACTGCCGCCACATCAGGAAATGCATTCATAGTACTTGGCGCCATTAATAACACAGCTGTCATCTTGTCTCTCTCACCCACTGTACAGACACTTTGTTTTTAAATTTCATATCTCTAATCCTGCTTTGTATTAATTATTCCATGGCAAACACCTCAAATTGTCTATTGAATAAATATATCATATAAAGATATATTAATATCTTTATACATATAAATATATATATATATACATATAAATATATCAAATAAAGATTCAAACTGGACCACAGTTCTTAGCTTGCATTCCCAGAACCCATAGCAGTCTCATAAGAAACATAAATGATTTGGAAATATATAGTGTCAAAGGTTTTTAAAGACATTGGATTCTATCCTCTCTCTTGTTTCAAAAGACAACTTTATTGAGATACAGTAGTCATGTATGGAATTGAGGGTTGGACCATAAAGAAGGTTGAGCACTGAAGAATTGATGAAGATGAAAAAGATTTTGAACTGTGGTGTTGGAGAGGACTCTTGAGAGTCTCTAGGACTACAAGGAGATCAAACCAATCAATCCTAAAGGAAATCCATCCTGAATATTTATTGCAAGGACTGATGCTGAAGCTGAAGCTCTAATACTTCAGCCACCTGGTGCGAAGAGCTGACTCATTAGAAAAGACCTAGGAAAGATTGAAGGCAGGAGGGTAAGGGGATTACAGAGGATGAGATGGTTGGAGGGGCATCACCCACTCAATGGACAAGAGTTTGAGCAAGCTTCAGGAGGTGGTGAAGGACAGGGAGGCCTGACATGCTGCAGTCCATGGGGTTGCAAAGAGTCAAGACACAATAGAGTGACTGAACAACAACAATTGAGACACAGTTTGTATATAACGTAATTTTCCCTTTTAAAGGGTATGAAAATTGAAGTGAAAATGTTAGCCATTCAGTTGTGTCCATCTCTTTGTCACCTCATGGGCTGTAGCCCTCCAGACTCCTGTTTATAGGATTTCCCAGGCAAGAATACCGGAGTGGGTTGCCATTCCTTTCTCCAGGGGGGTCTTCCTGACCCAGGGATCAAACCTGGGTATCCTGCATTGCAGGTAGATCCTTTAAAAGCCCTTTAAAGGTTATAATTCAATGATTTTTCTAAGTTCAGAGTTGTACCACCATCACCACAATTTTATAACATTTTCATCATCTCCTAAACAAACCCTGTTCTCTTTAGCAATCACTTCTCATTTCCCTTTATTCTCATAGACCTAAAAAACCACCAGTATTCCTTCAGTCTCTATGAACTTAGCAATTCTGGCACTTTCATATAAGAGGAATAATAAAATACGTGCTATTTTGTGGCTGGTTACTTCCACATGACATAATGTTTCCAAGGTTTATGTATGTTTATAGCATGCATTAGTAATCATTCTTTTTATGCCTGAATCTTTTTCTATTATAAGGATATACCATATTTTATCTATTCATTCATCAGTTGATGGACATTTGGATTATCTCTACCTTTGGCTATTATGAATGATGATGCTATGAATATTCAAGTGATTTTATGTTTCTTGGGAACCTAGAGGTGGATTGCTGGTTTCTTTGGTAATTCTATATTTAACTTTTGGAAGAATGCAAGACTGTTTGCCAAAGAGCTACACCATTGTATGAAAGGGTCTGAAGAGACATTTATCAAAGGAAGAAATACAAATTGCCAATAAGCACATGAAAATGATTCAATATCATAATTCACTAGTGCAATGGAAATTAAAACCACATAAAATGCCACTTCACATAAACTAAGATGGTCATAATTAAAAAGGAAACATTATAAGGGTTAGCAAGGATAAAAGACTCTATTTTTATAAACACTCACTCTTGCATTGTACTCCACATTTTGTGCTACCCATGATAATATTTATGAACTGAATCAATGATCAGTTCTCCACTGTACTGTCTTATTTATTATGATTTCTAAACTTTTGTTATTAATTTTAAAAGAGTAATACCTGTTAACTGTATAGGCAGATAAAATGGTGAAGAAATATAAACAATACAGTAAAATAATTTTTTAAAAACTAAAATTGATTTTGAAGAAATGCCTGTATTTGGTTAAAAAAATAGCATACATTCTAGAGTCCGAATAATTCTCTTTATATTTCTGACCACCAACCCCTCAATTGTCCTCCTCATAAAAATTCTCTTCTAATTTCTTGCTTTCCAAAAAGTTTCAGTCTCATAAGGCTCTGCTGCTGCTAAGTCACTTCAGTCACAAGTTAACTCTTTAAAAACAGTTGATATCAATAGCAGCATACTATCCAGTCTATACTGAGCCATGGATTTGTTTTTAACACACACACACACACAAATATTTATTTTCAAACATGGAGAGGGCAAGATTTGTTATTCTTGGACACCATAAAGGTAATTGCAAATAGGGTAGCAGATTTGACTATTGTTAAAATTGTATATGACACGGGGAAAGTTGCAGACTTTTTAGAAATGAGCAAAACATTTGTGATAAGGATGTTTTGCTTTTTCCATTAACTTATCTAGAATTATTCTTTATTATTTCTACTTTGTTCTTTATCATGGTTGTAATATATTCTCATTCAAGGTTATGTCATGAAATAGGTTAAGTGGAATTTCAATATAATACCATGAGTATGCTTATTTGGTCCAGATGGTCTACAAATATTTTTCAGTGGTTTTTATATATTCATCTTCCATTCAGATCTATCAATATCTAATCCATTTGCATTTTTATCCTGCATTTTTCTTTATTAAACTATTTATTGCCTAATTTTTTACTTTTTTTTCCTCAGTGGGAATATGCTGACATATCCTTTACAATAGGAAAGGAAGAAAATAATTTTTATTTCTCAAAAATACAGAATATATAGGAAATAATTTATATATCTATATATATCTATCTATATATATATAATCTTTTAAAAGTTTCTAAAAATAATAAGTTCAAATACACAGTTTGGAGGCGCCTTGGACCTTTAAAAGTTTAAGCTATACCTACCTACATCGTACTTGTTTTTATATTCTTACATTAATTCAACACATATGAACCATCAGTCATCTATCAAAAACAGAACATTATGGACATAACTCAAAGAGATTACTTAGAAGAGAAAACAGGAGAACGTGGTGGGTAAAACCCTAGGGAGCAATGACACTGAGTGATTATGTTTATGGGACAAGCATGAGAAACTGAAAAGCCCAGGAAGCCAGAGAGGTGAGTTTCACTTAGTTCTACCCAAGCCCAGTCTCTAGGTCACTGGAAATCACTGCGTTTTCACCTCAGTAAATGGCCACATTGCTTCAAGCATGCCTAATCCTTCAGGTCAATACATGTTTCTCCACAGTCTTTCCAGTCCCCTAGTGATGTAAAGGGACTTCCCACGTGGCTCAGTAGGTAAAAAATCCACCTGCAATGTCAGAGATGAAGGAGATGCAGGTTCTATTCTTGGGTTGGGAAGATCCCCTGGAAGAGGGCATGGCAACCCACTCCAGTATTCTTGCCTGGAAAATTCCATGGACAGAGGAACCTACAGGGTTACGGTCCAAAGGGTTGCAAAGAGTTGGACGTGACTGAAGTGACTAAGCATGAGCAAGTAAGTGATGTAAAGCAACCCAATCACACCGCTGGTTGACTGATTACTATTTTAAAGTTTGAACTACTGGGTTAAAGATAAAACAGGTAATACTTTTACTGTAATGACGACACGTTCTCTAAGGAGAAGAATGTCAGAATTCATACCCCTTAGCAGTTCCCTTATCAGGAGGGCATATCATGACCTCTCTCAAATTGGATCAAATAAATGATATTTATTTCCCTATATTTTAATTTTTAATAAAAATAATTATTTTTAATTGGAGCATAATTATTTTACAATATTGTGTTGGTTTCTGCCATATATCAAATGAATCAGCCATAGGTATACATACGTCCCTTCCTTCTTGAACCTTCCTTACAATTCACCATATTCTGTTCAAATTTCATATAATCTTATCACAGGGAACTATAGTCAATATCTTGTAAAAAGCTATAGTGGAACATAATCTCAAAAATAATATATGTGTATGTGTATAACTGAATTTAAAAAATCGTATAATCTTTTTCTGTCTTTACAATGGAGAGATTTCTCAATAAATGTATTTTGAATCAAGGTCTTTGCTAATACGAAGATGTTACAACTTGATATTTATAATTTGTGGTGTGATTGTCTTATTTTTTTTTAATCTCAGTACAGTGATTCATAGCTGAAAATCCATTTTATATGAGAACTCAAACACATGAGAAAATTATTTAATTTACACCTAGAAGACTTTTTCAACGGTATGATATTTTCCCATTAAATTCACTGACCAAAATATAAATACATGCCCATGATGTTTTGGTACTAAAGGACAATTTCAAAATGTTATAAAGATATTAATATACAAACCTAAGAACATTAGGTTTGTATTAATCTCTCTGTCTTGCTCTCTCTCCTAAATTTGTGTTTAGAATTATTACAATGATTATTTTTATGAGAAATAGATTACATGCTTTTTATCTTCTGAGAAATATTTATCAATGAAATTAGAGAACTTTTATTATTTTAAAAACTTCTTAGGATTTTAAAGTACAAACGTCATAATGTGCTTTGTGACATAAGTGAATCAGTACAATGTAAAAAATGTATACATGCAAGATGACCATCCCACACACCTCCAGCTTCACACCCAGGTACAGCTGCCAGGTAGTTAGAATAGGAAACAGGAGTCCAGAATGGCGGTGGCTAAAAGACAAAGAAGGGAAAAGCCCACGGAAATAGAACAAAGGAAGGTCTGAGGACTGGAGTGAGAACCTCAGGTGAAACAAACAGCCTTACTGGCTAGTCCAATTTGCATAGGGCAGGCTCAGGGGGAGGAGAAAACACATACAAAAAGAGGATCCAAAATTGAGCCTGTCTATTCACTTCTCTTCACTTCTTTTGAGTCGGCCCACTCTCATGCCTTAAGGATATATTTTCTTTTGCTTGCCAAATAAAACTGAGCTGTAATGAGCTGTAACACTGGTCCATCCATTGCTTCAAAGTTTTGCTCGGCAAGACAGAACCAAGGAAATTACACACACCCCCCCACATAACCAATGTGAGAAGCCTGCTGTGACCCTCTTCAACACCTTTCTCCTTGTTCACTCAGTGTTTATAGGCATATATGCATATACAGAGAGATGTTTATCTGACTTTTAAAATTAATAATTATACAATATATCTTACTCTGCACTTTCTTAATTTTATTTCCATTTTTAATATGTCACGGATATTCCTACAATTCCACATGAATATCATCTATATTATACAAAAATGAATGCAACTCAAAAAGAGAATAGGCAAAGACTATAAAATAGGAATACAAGGAGAAAGAAATGTAAACCTGAAGGGCTGATAAACATGAAAATAAACTTCAAACTCACTGATAATAATGAAACTGCTCGTAAGATTGCACATATTTAAATGAGTCAGGATGCTTTTAAAGAGGAAGATGAAGAAAAAGATGTAAATTACACTCATAAGAATTATCTGGCAATATCTATCAAACTAATATATTCAAAATATATCAATTATCTATCAATCTAAGCATCTATATTTAAACTTTTAATCCAGACATCTTATATATTATCTAACTTCTAGGCACATCTTCTATAAAAATGAAAGCATTGTTATTCAAAAATATGGGCATATGATATTCTTATGGGGTGTTACCATTAAACAAAGGAGACAGGTTATCTGAGAAAGAAAAGAATAGAGTCAAGTAGAAAAAGAAAAGAAAGGAAAGTAAAAGAAAAATAGAAGACTACAATACCATAAAAGAGTTAGCATGCTATGATCACATTTCTATAAAATTATATTACCTATATACATGTATCTGCATTAGTACTTTGGAAAAAAGCTATGAAGTTCCTATGAACTTAATGTTTTATATTACCCAGGACAATACTATCTTATATAATTCTTTAATATAGCTGATTTTAACTAGTTGAAAACAATTACAGAAAAATTATTTTATTACTGCAGCTGAAAGTATCTTTTTGGAGCATAATACCATGTAAAAAAGTTTTCCAAGACTCACACAGTCAGGATATTTACTCTTTCATTTGTGCCAATGAGTTCTGCCTGTTGTCAACAAGAAACTAAAGCAAGTTTTACCTAGGCTATTTTATTCAATAAACTGAAATATCACTTTCAAGAGCAAACAACAGATGTTTCCTAAATGTTTAGGGATAATGAGAGTAATTAATTTCACAGGTGGAAGTATATTTTCTTTTTTTGGCCACACCCCACGACATTCAGGATCTTAATTCCCTGACCAGGGATCAAACCCATGCCCCTCTGCAGTAGAAGCACAGAGCCTTAACTACTGGACTTTTAGGTTAGTTTTGGAAGTATATTTTCATTTTGTTTTCCCTCAATATTCCCCCGAGTAATATCAATATATGTACTTTAAAGAAAACATGTAAGGAATCTATGATTTTGAAAATGTGGCATTTTTTTTCTTTTTTTTTTTTAATTAAGACTTTATTTTTTTAGAGCAATTTTAGGTTCATAGCAAAATTGAGGGAAAGGTATAGAGATTTCCCATACCCTCTGTCACACACATGCATAGCCTCCTCAATTATCAACATCCCCCATCAGAGCCCTACATTTGTTGCAACAGATGAACTTACACTGACTCATCATAAGCACCAGAGTCCACTGCTTACATTATGGGGTTGCATATTATAAGTAATAAGCACATTTCCTCTTCTCTTCTATTTCTAGGGAATCTCTGGTCCCTTAAGATCTCTTCACCTCTTTTCTAAGCATCCTTGTGGGGCATTTCATGCACGCACATTTAAAATTGTTCTCCATCAACTGTGCTCCTGGCATTCACTCGCTGTGGATGAGGACTGACGTTTGTGCTTGTGGTTACCACCGCAGTGCCAGTCTCCCGCTGCTTTAGATGCAGTTGCCTAAGTGCCACTACTGCGCTACTGCTTCAGACTGGCTGCCGAAGAAGAGACTGAGGTTACCGACCACAGGCTAGGGAAATATTCTGGAGTGTGTGCTGTAATAACGCTGTGCTGTGACACCCATATGTAAAAGACACACTGCATTATTCATCACAGGAGGCTCCAACTCTCAGTGCCTTCTGTGAAGTTTCCAGATAACTCACACTGAGTTTTGTTTGAAAATAATTCTTAAATCTTTTTATTTATAGCTCATCTGACCTTAAAATACAACATGCAAATCTATGGGAGGCTTGGAATAAGATACAAACTACTGCAAATATTAGTGCCTTATATTCAGAGTTATGACTGCTTCCTAGGATACTGTACTCCATTGATCAAGTCTCTCTATCTGGTGAAAATTAAATTCATGGAGACAACTTATACAGTTAAGCACAAGCTTCACCCCAACTAATAAGGAATGATAGTAACATTTCTTTATAAGTGACTGTTCCCTATAAAATATATTAAACTACCCAGGGTTTATAGCTCTAAACAGAGACATTCTTATTACTTTGGGGTAACTTTGGGACTTATTGCCATCATGATTGACTAACATTTTGCAAAACGTAGGTCCTGATTAAATTGTTCTAAACTATACGTGCATTTTAATAGATGCTTTCATTGATGTCATAAATTTTAATATGATTTTGCCTATTTCTAGGGCAATAAAATAATTTCCTACTGGAATGTTTTCAACTGTTATTACTGATTGTTAAGTGGAATAGTAAACGTTTTCTGAATATTTTATAATTTACAAATTTTGATATGCAAATAGAAAATGGGCCATTAAGAAACAAGTAATATATAATGTTACAGAGCACATTCAAGGAACACATGTTCTTAACTTTTCATATTAGAATTTTAAAGATTTTTCCAGTCTTTTGGTTTATGACATCACAGAAACTTTCAATGAAATTAGAGCCTTGTAATTCTCTACACAGGATGCATTTTTTCACTGTATAATAAATATAAATATAAAATCATATCAGTAACTTGGATCCTTCTGCACTTCAGTGAGAGAATAATTGTCTCAATAAAAAAAAAAAAAAAACTCTAACAGCTTAAACTATGGAATTGTTTAGATTATTTTTTGTATAAGCAATAAGACTAATTGTGAAACTAAACCCGTGAAACTTATCACATACTCAGTTACAAATAATTTGTTTAATGCTAATGTAAAGCCAAGTATGTGTTACCATGAAAAGACTATTTACTGAACAGCCAATAAAGTTCAAAGAACTTGGGTTTTTCTGCCCAACACTTTCTCTATGGAAAAAGGTGTTTACTGCAAACTGCGTTCTCTTTTGCTAATTAGCACTTGCCAATGATTCAGTCACAATCTCCCTGCCACCCCAAGCAAAGTTTTTGCTGAGAATTTCTTTCTTGCTGATAAAATGGAAAAGGTTACACAAATTTTGTATAACGTGTTTATTGAAACAGATCCAACGTGACATTTTAAGTAATAGCATTTAATATGGACTACAAATTGTTTAAAAAGAAATGAGTTCCTCTTAATTTTTTTTCATTAATTTCAAAATCATTGATAAACTAGAATGTAAGCAGATATTTTAGGAACATGTGATTTTTTTCACAGAAGTATTTATGAATGCATTGGCTTCTATAATGATATCAGTAAAAATGTTTTATTTGTACCTAATTATCATTTCATTTGGGCTGCCTGCAGTGTGGGAGACCTGGGTTCGATCCCTGAGTTTGGAAGATCCCCTGGAGAAGAGAACAGCTACCCACTCACGTTTTCTTGCCTGAAGAGTTCCATGGACAGAGGAGCCTGGCAGGCTACAGTCCATGGGATCGCAAAGAGTCAGACAGGACTGAGTGACTTTCACTTCAGTTATCAATTCAGTGTCAAGCAATTAATATTCCAAGTGTCTACACCGAGATTTCCTTTTCTTTCTTTCTCTGTTCCGAGTCTTCATGGCTGCACAGGCTTTTTGAAATTGTGGCAACCAAGCCCGTGCTACTCTCTAGCTGCCATCTACAGGCTTCTCATTGCAGTGGTTTCTCTTGTTCTGGAACACAGTCTCCAGAGTCTTCGGGCTTCAGTAATTGTGGCACGTGGGCTCAACAGTTGTGGTTCTCAGACTCTAGAGCACAGGCTCAGTAGTTGTGGCACAGGGGCTTAGTTGCCCTGAAGCATGTGGGATCTTCCTAGACCAGGGGTCGAACCCTCTTGCATTGACAGGAGGATTTTTCACCACCAAGCCACTAAGGAAGCCCTGCAATGAGATTTTCTTTTATCTGAGTCTTAAAAATTTTACACTTGCTCTCTAGCAAAATAAAGTTTTCTTTTATTTAGTTGAGTCTTTTTTCTTTGGGAGAACTGAATTCATCATGATCATAATTAGGGTAGGCACTATGTATAATTCCATAGATATAGAATAGCTGTGCTATACAACAGAAAATCATGAATCATAATTATATGAGTAGATTTAAATGCACATAATCATGTTTTTACATTTTAAATTACGGAATAATAAAATTTGTTTAATAACTACTTATATAACTGGGTTCCACTGTTTTATAGCCACTTTGCACTAGGTTTCAATTTCCATTTCTTGCTTGGGAGATGGCTGGATTTCAAATGAAAGAGAGTGACATTTAGGTGATTGTTAAAAAAAGAGATATATAAATCTACCAGATGGAATCAACAAACTTGGAAATTTCTGAAACTGCAGTAGTCCAAAGTAATGATTTCTTTAAAATAACTAAATTTAAAATTAAATGTATTTTCTTTCAAAAAATTATTAAATTTGTCAATTACACTGGTGCATTTCTGTAAAACACTTTCATGAATATAACAACAGCACATCAGATATCTCATAATCCATGTGAAGGTGAAAATGTTAGTTGCTTAGTCATATCCAACTCTTTGCAACCCCATGGGTTGTAGCACACCAGTCTCCTCTGTCCATGAGCTTCTCCAGGCAAGAAAACTGCAGTGGGTATTCCCTTCTCCAAGGAATCTTCCCGACATAGGGATGGAACAACAGTGTGCTGCATTGCAGGCAGATTCTTTACTGTCTGAGCCATCAGGGAACCCCCTCATAATCCATACTGTATGTTAAATACTTAGGTCATATTATAAAGAAAAAGTGAAATTTTATTCAACTGTTAGCCTATTAACAGAATATTATCCCATTTATTTGCTTTAAAGCTTCACTAATTCTTTTTCTTTGATTTGGATGTTCAGGTATGTTACTGCCTGTCTAGGAAATCTGCCAAACTTTGGGTGGTGATATAGAGAAATTATCAAATATACTCAAGAAGAGTTTCTCATGGTAGAAACCAAAAGCAAGCTGGCAGGGCTCCAAATATAATTTTGATTGCTGTGATTTTTTTTTTTTTTAAAGCAGGTTTTCATTGCAACAAGAGCAGGCTTTCCAGAAAATTGATCAGGCATATTTTGGAGTAAGCTTGGTACAGAGAGGATGTTGAAACTTTGAATCATTTTCATGTGGAATGTGTATGTTTATATCCATGTAACTTGAAACCTATCCATATATTCAACATTTGGTTTCTGTTTTTTTTCATAGTATATGTAAAAACTGTGTATTTTCACTTTTAGTGTTATTAAATACTATTTGTATTTAATAAATATTTAATAAATATTAAATACTATGAGGCTATTAATAATAATTAACTCTTTGTTATTGCTCAGATGTTCAGCCATGTCCAGCTGTTTGCAACCCCAATGGACTGTATAGCATGCCAGGCTCCTCTGTCCATGAGATTCTCCCAGCAAGAATAATGGAATGAGTTGCCATTTCCTCCTCCAGGGGATATTCCTGACCCAGGGATCAAATTCACATCTCGTGTGTCTCCTGCACTGGCAGGTGGATTCTTTACTACTAGTGCCAGGGAGGAAGCTCGATTAACTCCTTAATATGAGCTAATTAATTTTTATAGCAAACATTTATTATCATGCATTATTTACCATGTTAAGTATTAATGATATAAAAAGAAACCACAAGTTCTATTGTCAAATGATCACATGCACTTTAGTAAAGAAAATAGATATTAAATAATTATTTAAAAATCTATCTAGAAAGATGATACTGATGAACTTATTTGCAGGGAAGCAATGGAGATGCAGACAAAGAGAAAAGACCCAAGGATACAGGGTAGAGAAGGTGAGGGTGGGACAAATGGAGAGAGTAGCATGGAAATGTATACACTATCAGAAGTAAAAGAGATAGCCAGTGGGAATTTCCTGAATGATCAGAGAACTCAAACCAGGGCTCTGTGAGAATCTATAGGGGTGGGATAGGGTGAGAGGAGGTTCAAGAGGGAGGGTACATGTGTACACCTATGGCTGATTCATGTTGTTGTATGGCAGAAGCCCACACAATATTTTAAAGCAATTATCCTTCAATTAAACATAAATAAGTCAAAAAATCTATATGGCTATTCATAATAAAGAGATGTACAAAGCACAGTACCTGAGTGGGAGAGAATAAAATCATAGCCATGAGAAATAGCAAGGGAATATAGAGAACTGTATGATAAACCATACAGTTTGGTATCATACATCAGATGCAAGAAAAAGAAGTATAAACAACTTTCAGTTCAGTTCAGTTGCTCAGTCATGTCCGACTCTTTGCAACCCCAAGGACTGCAGCTCTCCAGGCCTCCCTGTCCATCACCAACTCCTGGAGTTTACTCAGACTCATGTCCATTGAGTCGGTGATGCCATCCAACCATCTCATCTTCTGTTGTCCCCTTCTCCCGCCCTCAATCTTTCCCAGCATCAGGGTCTTTTCCAATAGATATTACTTTCCATACATATTACTTTCTAATAGATATTACATTTCCAAAGTAAACAACTTTACTGAGACAAAATTCATACACCTTACAATTTACCCATTTAAAGTGTAAAATTGGATTTTTTGTTGTGTATGTATCACATTATACAACCATCGTTTTATTCTAATTTTAAAACACTGAAAGATATACTTACTGAAAGACATTACAACATATATTATAAATATTTGAAATTTAAATAATTTGCAATTTAGAACAAACACATTATAGTTTGGGTGACTGCCTAAAATCACTATTATGAATTACTTGGCATGTTTCAAAAACAACTATAAATGATACATGAAATTTATTCTCCTTTGGATTAATACTGACCAGATAGATCGACTTAAAAAGAACAGTTTTTCAGCTTTAGTAACATTTCGTGTCACTTCTGATAAAAATGGAATAAAGTGAGGTAACAATAATTAAAATATAATAAATTTTTACAGGCCTATATTTTGTGAATTCATTTTTAGAAGAAAAATGAGGTATTTATTATGAGATATGCAACATAATATCAAATTCACTTCAAAGCCAAAAGTTTACCTAACAATGATCAGTTATTTACTAGTTAATTAAAATATTTTATTAGACTGTTAATATTCAAAATTCAAAGACGTTTTCTTTTGTATGTTATTCTGACTTAAATTAGACGTTTCTATGCTTGTTATATAAGAGCTAAATTTAAATTCTACTGATTTGAAGCACAGATTTCACACAAACACACACAATATTCAATCAACTTACTTTTTTTTTTTTTTACCAGTGCTCTCATTATCTGATGTAAAAAGTAAATGCTATAAGCCCAGTATAGATATATTTTACTTCTATAGTCCAATACAAATTTGGGAAATTATACCTAGCTCACATCAAACTTAACATATTGATATAAATCTTACCCCACACCCTTCCCTTTTGTTGAGAATTGAAGTACAGAATTAAACTTTGGAGGAAGAGAGAAACTGAATTGTACTTTAGCTAAAATTGAAATAATAAATAATGTGAATTTGAAAACAAATTTTTGAGATCTGAGATTCTCTTTGAGTGTATCATTCTCATATGATTCATCATTCTTCATTTGAATCAAATCTTGTTGAAATACAGATATGGCTGTATTGCTTGCATAGATTATCAAGTTAATCATCAAGTGATTCATAAAATTTCAACTACTACTGGAATGTCAAAATGGTTTTATAATCCATCTGTTTTCTAGCATCTGGCTTGTCAGCTAAAATGAATTCACCAAAAAAAAAAGTATATACTGCAAATAATTGTGTTGATGTAATGTACTTAACTCAAAAATTCTCATTTACAGTATGAAAAACAAATATTTGTATCATTGAAAGTTTGTATTTATGAAATTGTTATATTATTATTAAACATTCTAAGAAACAACCTCAATAGATTTCTGAAATTTTCTTTCCTATGAAATAATCAAAAATGAATTTTAATACCTATATTAAAAATCAAAGGTATTTTTCAGTGGCTCAAAGCAATGAGAAAATGATAGAATATGAATCTTACAAGGAGCCCTAGAACTTGTGTACTAATGCTTGTAGTCCATGCACACTTCTTTGGCAATTACTCATTCTACCTTTGTGTGAATATCTTCAATTGCAGGAAAATCTGTTGCTCCAAACCTGGTCTAATTTTTAACACTTTGATTAGAAATATGCTTAGTTTATTCATAATGCTTTAAATATATAATTCTGAGAACTGAACTAATTATTCCACATCACTTTCAATACTATGAATTTGCCATCAATATTCACTGTCATTACCACAACTCTTCTTACTGAATATAGCACCAAGTAAAGGAAAATCTTGCTCTTAAATCTCAATTGTAAACATTTTGATTACTGTTTTCCAAGATATAATATCCTAAGGGTGTTATGTAATGTTATATAAAAGGGTGTTATATAGTGTTATATAAATCTGAGATGATTTATAGAATGATTTTCTATTAGATATCATGTCTTAAAGATCATGTATATTAGAAAATAATGAGTAATGCAGTTCATTTGTGATTTCATAAACATTATTATTTAGGATGAGATTAATGTAGAACTGATTTTAAGAAGTGAATCATTTTATAGAAAAATATTGTGTTAGTACAGTTGATCTTCTTATAAGGTAACATATGAATAAGTGAAATTCAAAATGATAGTTCTCTTCTTTTAATTATAATCTACATGTGAGATAGAAATATATTATTTTCTCTTAAAAGCAGTGAATGATTGGAGCAAAAGAATTTTTTATTTTGTATGAGGGAACATCATTCTAGCTTATTTAATTTTTACACAGATCTTTTTTCCAATGAGTTTTGCTGTCTCAGAAATTCACAACACAGAATATATTCTAACTAATAGAAAGTTCTCTCTCTATGGCCAAATCATAGTAGAATCTTTCTGTACAGCACAAGTTGGTAGTTAAGCATCAAAGAAGAAAATATTCTACGAAAAAGATTTAGAGGATAGAAAGAAGCTTCTAAAAGAAGAAACTCTTAAGAATTTAATGAGTCTTAAGGCAGTGATTTATTTTTCTTGTGTCTGTTTAATTTTTTTTTTTAATCTAGACTAGGGATGGTTTATCAATGAACATTTCTCCTTTATTAACAACTATGGTGTTTTTGAAGGATTATTGTGTTTGCTCAGATAACTGTCTCAAGTTATCAATTCACATTTATAATAATTGTGAAAATTTCTTTTCCTTATCTTTGCAAATAAGTGGAAATCAAAAGCTGAAAATGAAAGGAATTAGGTGTTTGATAAAACACCAATTTTGTATAAAACATGTAATTCTACTAGTTTGCATGTCTGAGAAATCAGCCCAGACCAAAAAACTGTCTAGCTCAGGCAACCCAAATTAACCAACCACACAATCAGGAGCTAAACAATAGTTGTTTTAAGTCCCTGATGTGTTAGTTACTCTGTAGAAGCTAACTACTACAAGACTTAAACTTAACTTGGTTGATTTCAGACCCATAGAGTCAATTAAATGTCTGATCTGCTCAAATGCCTGGAAGCAAGTGAAATCCTCACAATATTTTAACTTACACAAGTAAGAAACAAATAATACTTTTCATAATAAAAGTTCTCAAAAAAGTGGGCATAGAGGAAACCTACCTCAACACAGTATAGGCCATATATGACAAACCCACAGCTATCATTCTCAATGGTGACAAAATAAAAGCATTTCCTCTAAAATCAGAAACAAGACAAGGATGTCCACTTTCACTCCTTTTATTCAACATAATTTTTAAAGTTCTAGCCATGGCAATTAGAGAAGAAAGAGATATAAAAGGAATCCAAATAGGAAAAGAAGATATAAAATCGTCACTGTTTGCAGATGACATGATAGTAAACATAGGATATAAAATTAATACACAGCAATCCCTTGCATTTCTCTACACTAACAACAAAAGATCAGAGAGACTAAGCACACACAAAAAAATCCCATTTATCATTGTATCAAAAAGAATAAAATATCTAGGAATAAACCTACAGAAGGAGGCAAAAGACCAGTACTCAGAAAACTATGAGGTATTGATGAAAGAACTTAAAGATGACATAAACAGATGGAGAAGATATACCATGTTCTTGAACTGGAAAATTCAAAATTGTGAAAATGACTATACTACCCAAAGGGATCTATAGATTCAATGCAATACCTATCAATTACCAAAAGCATTTTTCACAGAATTAGAACAAAAACTTTTACAATTAGCTTGGAACACAAAAGACTCTAAATTAACCGAAGCAATCTTGAGAAAGAAAAAGAAAGCTGGTGGAATTAGACTCCCTGACCTCAGCCTATACTACAAAGATACACTAACCAAAATAGTTTGATAGTGGCACAAAAACAGAAATATAGGTCAATGGTACAGGATAGAAAGTTCAGAGATAAACCCACGCACCCATAGTCAACTAATCTATGACAAAGGAGACAAGAATACAGAGACACAATGGAGAAGACAGTGTCTTCAGTAAGTGGTACTGGACAGCTATGTGTAAAAGAATGACATTTGAACACTCTAACACCATACACAAACATAAACTGAAAATCGACTCATGACATAAATATAAGGCAGGATAATATAAAACTCTATAGGAAAACATAGGCAGAACACTGACATAAATTGCAGCAATATGTTTTTGGTTCTACCTCCTAGATTAATGGATATAAAAGCAAAAATTAATAAATGAGACCAGGAAAACATCTATTTCTGCTTTATTGACTACACCAAAGCCTTTGACTATGTGGATCACAATAAACTGTGGAAAATTCTGAAAGAGATGGGAATACCAGACCACCTGACCTGCCTCTTGAGAAACCTATATGCTGGTCAGGAGCAAGAGTTAGAACTGGACATGGAACAACAGACTGGTTCCAAATAGGAAAAGGAGTACGTCAAGGCTGTATATTGTCACCCTGCTTATTTAACTTATATGCAGAGGACATCATGAGAAATGCTGGGCTGGAAGAAGCACAAGCTGGAATCAAGATTGCTGGGAGAAATATCAATAACCTCAGATATGAAGATGACACCACCCTTATGGCAGAAAGTGAAGAGGAACTCAAAAGCCTCTTGATGAAAGTGAAAGAGGAGAGTGAAAAAGTTGGCTTAAAGCTCAACACTCAGAAAACTAAGATCAGGGCATCTGGTCCCATCACTTCATGGGAAATAAATGGGGAGACAGTGTCAGACTTTATTTTTGGGGGCTCCAAAATCACTGCAGATGGTGATTGCAGCCATGAAATTAAAAGGCACTTACTCCTTGGAAGGAAAGTTATGACCAACCTAGATAGTATATTGAAAAGCAGAGATATTACCTTGCCAACAAAGGTCCATCTAGTCAAGGTTATGGTTTTTCCAGTGGTCATGTATGGATGTGAGAGTTGGACTGTGAAGAAAGCTGAGCACCAAAGAATTGATGCTTTTGTACTTTGGCCACCTCATGCGAAGAGTTGACTCATTGGAAAAAACCTGATGCTGGGAGGGATTGGGGACAGAAGGAGAAGGGGACAACAGAGGATGAGATGGCTGGATGGCAATCACTGACTTGATGGATGTGAGTCTGAGTGAACTCCGGGAGTTGGTGATGGACAGGCAGGCCTGGTGTGCTGCCATTCATGGGGTCGCAGAGTTGGACAGGACTGAGCGACTAAACTGAACTGAACTGAAGTAAACTTAGAAGCTTTTGCACAACAAAGGAAACCATAAGCAAACTTAAAACACAACCCACAGAAAGGGAGAAAATATTTGCAAACAAAGCAACCAACAAGGGTGACATTTATATTAATTTGGGATTAATTTCCAAAATATACAAACAGCTCATGCAGCTCAATATCAAAAAAAAGAAAAAAAAATCCACAAAATATGGGTGGAAAATCTAAATAGAAATTTCTCCAAAGAAGACATATAGATGGTCAAAAAAAAACATGAAAAGCTGCTCAAAATCACTAATTATTAGAGAAATCCATATGAAACTATAATGAGGTATCACCTCACACTGGTCAGAATGGCCATCATCAAAAAATTACAAATGATGTTGAAGAGTGTGTGGAGAAAAAGGAACCCTCCTACCCTGTTGGTGGGAATGTAAATTGGTAGAGACACTTTGGAGAATAGTATGGAGGTTCCTTAAAATCTAAAAATAAAGCAAACATATGATCTAGGAATCCCATTCCTGGGCATGTATCCAGAGAAAACTGTAATTTAAAAAGATACATGCATTCCAATGTTCACTGCAGCACTATTTACAATAGCCAGGACACAGAAGCAACTCTAATGTCTATTGACAAAGGAATGGATAAAGAAGGTGTGGTATATATACACAATGGAATATTACCCAGTCATTAAAAAGAATGAAATAATTCCATTTGCAGCAACATGGATGGATCTAAAGATTGTCATACTGAGTGAAGTAAGTCGTATAGAGAAAGACAAATATGGAATGTTTAAAAAATGGTACAAATGATCTTATTTACAAAACAGAAATAGAGCCACTGGTGTAGAAAACAAATGTGGTTACCAAAGGGAAAGGAAGGAGGGGGGATAAATGGAGAATTTGGGATTGACATAAATATATATATATATATCAGATCAGATCAGTCACTCAGTTGTGTCCAACTCTGCGAGCCCATGAATTGCAGCACGCCAGGCCTCCCTGACCATCACCAACTCCCGGAGTTCACTCAGACTCACATCCATCAAGTCAGTGATGCCATCCAGCCATCTCATCCTCTGTCGTCCCCTTCTCCTCCTGCCTCCAAACCCTCCCAGCATCAGAGTCTTTTCCAATGAGTCAACTCTTCACATGAGGTGGCCAAAGTACTGGAGTTTCAGCTTTAGCATCATTCCTTCCAAAGAAATCCCAGGGCTGATCTCCTTCACAATGGACTGGTTGGATCTCCTTGCAGTCCAAGGGACTCTCAAGAGTCTTCTCTAACACCACAGTTCAAAAGCATCAATTCTTTGGCGCTCAGCCTTCTTCACAGTCCAACTCTCACATCCATACATGACCACAGGAAAAACCATAGCCTTGACTAGACAAATCTTTGTTGGCAAAGTAATGTCTCTGCTTTTGAATATGTTATCTAGGTTGGTCATAACTTTCCTTCCAAGGAGTAAGCATCTTTTAATTTCATGGCTGCAGTCACCATCTGCAGTGATTTTGGAGCCCAAAAAAATAAAGTCTGACACTGTTTCCACTGTTTCCCCATCTATTTCCCATGAAGTGATGGGACCAGATGCCCTGATCTTCGTTTTCTGAATGTTGAGCTTTAAGCCAACTTTTTCACTCTCCACTTTCACTTTCATCAAGAGGCTTTTGAGTTCCTCTTCACTTTCTTCCATAAGGGTGGTATCATCTGCATATCTGAGGTTATTGAGATTTTTCCCTGCAATCTTGATTCCAGCTTGTGCTTCTTCCAGTCCAGCGTTTCTCATGGTGTACTCCGCATATAAGTTAAATAAGCAGGGTGACAATATACAGCCTTGATGTACTCCTTTTCCTATTTGGAACCAGTCTGTTGTTTCATGTCCAGTTCTAACTGTTGCTTCCTGACCTGCATAAAAATTTCTCAACGGGCAGATCAGGTGGTCTGGTATTCCCATCTCTTTCAGAATTTTCCACAGTTTATTGTGATCCACACAGTCAATGTATATATATATATATATATATATATATATATATATATAATATATAAAACAGATAATCAGGACCTACTGTATAGCACAGGGAACTATACTCTATACTCTGTAATGACCTATATGAGAAAAAAACACAAAAGGTAGTGGATAATGTGAATTCCAGGAAAACATCTACTTCTGCCTCACTGACTACACTAAAGCCTTTGCTTGTGTGAATCACAACAAACTGGAAAATTTATAAAGAGAAGGGAATACCAGACCACCTTCCTTGTCTCCTGAGAAACCTGTATACAGGTCAAGAAGCAGCAATTAGAACCAGTCATAGAACAAAGGAATGGTTCAAAATAGGGAAAGGAGTATGCCAAGGCTGTACATTGTCATCCAGCTTATTTAACTTATATGCAGAGTACCTCATGCCAAAGGCCAGGCTGGATGAATAACAAGACAAAAATCAAGATTGCCAGGAAAAATATAAACAATCTCAGATATGCAGATGATACTACTTTAAGGGCAGAAAGTGAAGAGGAAATAAAGAACCTCTTGATGAAGGTAAAAGAGGAGAGTGAAAAAGTTGGCTTAAAGCTCAACATTCAAACAACTAAGATTATAGCATCTGGCGCTATCGCAGCAAATATATGGAGGAAAAGTGGAAATGGTGACTGATTTTATTTTCTTGGGTTCCAAAATCATTGCAGACTATGAAATTAAAAGATGCTTTCTCCTTGAAAGGAAAGCTATGACAAACTTAGCATGTTAAAAAGCAGAGACATCACTTTCCCAACAAAAGTCTGTATAGTCAAAGCCATAGTTTTTCCAGTAGTCATGTATGGACATGAGAGTTGGACCATAAAGAAGGCTGAGAGCCAAAGAATTGATCTTTTTTAAGAGAAGACTCTTGAGAGTCCCTTGGACAGCAAGGAGATCAAACCAGTCAGTCCTAAAGTAAATCAACTCTGAATATTCATTGGAAGGACTGATGCTAAAGCTCCAATACTTTGACCACTTGTTGTAAAGAGCCAGCTCATTGGAAAAGACCCTGAATTCTGGGAAAGAGTGAGGGCAGGAGAAGTAGGCAACAGAAGATGAGATGGTTGGATGGCATCATCAATTCAATGGACATGAGTTTGAGAAAACTCCAGAAGATACTGAAGGACAAGGAAGGCTGCAATGCTGTAGTCCACGGGGTGGCAAAGAGTCAAACACGACTGAGCAGCTGAACAACAATAATATGTGTATGTATAACTGATTCACTAGTGTACACCTAAAACTAATGCAACATTGTAAATCAATTATAATCCCATGAAAATTTTAAAAAAGAAATAAATGACAGAACAAGAGTAATTTAAACAAAAGAATAATGAGAGAGCATCTGGATTTTTAATTTTGCATTTTACTGGAATTAGAAATAAGGGTTGACTATCACACACATAAAAACCTAAAGGAGGATGACAGGGAATCTATACTGAAATATTACAAAATCGAGTCCTAATTTTACATTGCACCTGATTTAGAAAAACAGAACTATGATCATGGAAGGCAGCAGTTATTAAAAGAAGATGGAGACACTTTATGCACCAATAATTCAATCAAGAAGGAACATTACATAGAATAGGTTAATGGAAATTTTAATAAGGAAACAAGACAATTTTCTTAGGGAAGAACTTTGACAGATTAATGAAGAGCTACTTATTTCCAGAAAGAAAAATATAGAATAAATCATATTCATACATTCTGATCACAAGTAGTAGTGCTATTCAAAAAATATGGCATAAAAATAGAGAAATAGTAACCTTGAAATCATAGCGATTAGTCATACTAATAACAAGGAAACAATTGATAATTTTTCCACTGTTGGAAAATAAATTATGTCAACATCTACCTTGAATGTTTTTATTGTTAGGTTGACATCTAATTTATATAATGTTATATGGTAATTCTGCTTAGGAGTGTGGAAAAGTCATTGTTTTACATTTACCTGCAATGGTTACGGTCTTCCCAGATGGCACTAGTGGTGAAGAATCCACCTCCCAATGCAGGAGATGGAAGAGAACGTGGGTTCGATCCCTGGGTTGGGAAGATTCTCTGGAGATGGGCATGGCAATGACTCCAGTATTCTTGCCTGGAGAATCCCATAGACAGAGGAGCATGGTGGGCTACAATCCCATGGGGTCACAAACAGTCAGACACAACTGAAACAACTCAGTATGCCCACACAATGGCTATACAACAGTTCAGTTCAGTCACTCAGTCGTGTCCGACTCTTTGCAACCCCATGGATTGCAGCACACCAGGCCTCCCTGTCCATCACTAACTCCTGGAGTTTACTCAAACTCATGTTCATTGAGTCGGTGATGCCATCCAACCATCTCATCCTCTGTCATCCCCTTTTCCTCCCGTCCTCAATATCTCCCAGCATCAGGGTCTTTTCCAATGAGTCAGTTCTTTGCATCAGGTGGCCAAAGTATTGGAGTATGGCTATACATATTCATCATTATATTGCCATGTAACAAGCCATCCTAAACAGTGGCATACAGGAATAACCACCATTCATTCGATTTGCAAATCTAGGGTTTGGGCTCAGTTTGCTCAGGGTCTCTCACTGACTTACAGTCAGATAGTGGTGGGGTCATCTTTGTGTTCTTCAAGTGTCTGGTACCTGAGCTACGAAGATTCAAAAAGCTTTGTGGGCATCTCTGTCTCTCCTGTGATGGACTTTGAACATGGTCTTTCTACATGTTAAGTGAAGGTTCTCAGAGCATGTGTCTCCAGAGATGCCAGCTGCAGCCACATGGCCTTTTCTATCCAAGCCTCAGGAGCCACAGCACTGCCATGTCACGTGTGTTATGTTCTATTTGTTAAAAGTTTCCTTCTTGATGGAAGGAATATCAAAGAATCTGGGGACATATTTTTAAACCACTATATATTTATTTTGTGTTTCTTTAGTTGATATACCTTTCCTTTTTGTCCTCTCCCATCTTCAATATGCACACCACAGATAAACTCTGGGTTGTATATATCAAAGGTCATGGGTTCAATGAAACTTACTGCTTTAATTGTATACAAAACTTTTTGGTTTTGTTCTTCTGTGACTATTTAAAATTATTACTTAAATACTTTTGTGGGAATAGCTCCTTTTGTATTTATGTCTTTGTTTTCCCCAACATTTGTAAAAGTAAATTTCTACTTTTACTTTTCAAATATTGTCTGAACTCTAAGGAAGACTACTTGGAAAAACATTAAGTTGGAATTTGTTTATATAAATATAGTGATAACTAAAACAGGCAAGAGAAAATTAACATATTCTGTTCCAGTGAAGAGAATAAGGATGTAATATGTTCCATTTAGAAAACAAAGTCCTTACCTTTGTGTTGAATAAAGCTTGTCTAGAGTGAAAACAAAAATGTAGCCATTTCCTTAAGTATGTGATTATTATGACTAATGAGGTCAGTAATTTCAAAACTTTTAGATCAGTGATTTCAAAGCTTTTTGAAATATTGTTTTGATGTATTGCACTTCTAACATCTTCCATCAACATTTTTCTCTTTATTTTAAATTAAATAAATTATTTATGATTCATGTAATAAGGAATTGATAAATAGAATAAAATGTTATTTAAAGAGGGAATTGTTTTCAATTTCATCTTAAGTTTATACTTGAATCAGTCTCCAGGAGACTATATTGGGGAAATAGGAATATATCTTTCCTCTATTTCATTGCATTCATGAAGTTGCTAATGTAACTAAAATTTTAAAGACTCTATCCAAGTAAATATTTTAGAATATGAGCATTTTTGAGTTAATTGTCAAAGAAATAGTTATCCTATATTTCCTTAATTTAACATCTGCATTAGTATTAAAATAACCAGAGTGTGAGAAAAAAAAAAAAAAGAAAGAAAAAGGAGAATTTTTATACTTTCCCCATCCAGACTAGAACTATATGAGCAGTTAATCACCAATATGTAAGTTGAGAAAAAAAATCCTGCAAACTTAAAGAACTTAGCTGAGAAAAGTACTTTGTACAAATGCAGTATTTTAGGGCTCTTAGGAAGAAACAGTTTTGCCCTACTTGTGAGTGAAGTAGCACAAACAGTAAAGTCCTAGAACTTGATTTTACTCTACCTTGAGCTTCCTAAGAGAATATTATTAATATAGCTAGCTTGGAAGCCAGGAGTTTCTGGGTGAAAATAGAAAACTAAAACCAAACTATTCCATGCCCATCAATATCCCACCTTCTTTGAGTTTTTGCAGAGGGCTTCTTTATTACCAACTCATGTCCTTTATAAGTATTACAGTATTTATGACTAGGAGTAAGGGGCATGCATGTAGGCTAACTCACTTCAGTCATGATCAACTCTTTGGGACCCTATGAACTGTAGCCCAGTATCCCAGGCTCCTCTGTCCATGGGATTCTCCAGGCAGTTATACCGGAATGGGTTGCCATGCCCTTCTCCAGGGATCATCCCGACCCAGGGATCAAACCCATGTCTCCTATGGCTCCTGCATTGCAGGTGGAGTCTTTACCACTGAGCCACTGGGGAAGCCCCAGAGGTCAGGGGGGTTTCATTTATTTCTTTGCCTTGCTTTTAAACTGTAGAAGGTGTAGACTTATAGCATATGGTTTCTTTTAGGTCTAAATTCAAAATTTCTTATTCTGTAGGTAATAGAAAGTGGTGATCTACATGGCATTATCACCACATAGCTAAACTTTCTTCAAATTCAGCCCAGTTTTCAATTTAACTTTTCCTACAAAAAGAAGTCTTGGAGAAAGTTCACCTTGATGGTTAAACAATGAGGTGATTTGTAGTAAAAAAAAAATGTGTATATGTGTGTGTATGTGTGTATGTGTGTGTGCGCGTGTGTATGTGCATCTGAAGCAAAGACTATTCATGCTTAGGTGGGTCCGGATAAAATTTCTTTATAATATCCCTGGTTATGTCAGAGCATCCTGACATAGATAGATAAAGATAAAGACCAAGATAAATAGATAAATAAAAAGGCTGAAAGGACATGTGATTTGCCTGGCTTTCTCACCTTATACCTCAGTTTTGCCAAAAGCTGCCTCTAGGATTCAGTCAACTACATATCTTCATAATACATGGGTAAGCCAACTCAGAAACCATACTACAATGACATCCAATTAATACCATGCAGGCTGATGGGGGGGAAACTTTATTGGAAAGTGCAAAGACCTAAATAGATGAAGAAATGTAGGGATATGCAGTGTAATAAACATAACAATACTCCCCATATTGATCTAAACAATACAAAAATCTATAAACATTCTAATAAAAAGTGAAGTCATTTTTAAGTCTGGAATACTTGTATGGAATATTAAAGGTCAAAAATTAGCTAAAATACTTTTAATGAAAAGTATAATGGTGAAGGACACTATTTTAGATAAGTTTAATATGAGCACTTAGCAATGTCTAGAGAGGTTGCCACAGGTGGCTAGGACGTGGAGTACACAGCTTTAGGGGGTGAGTTTATATAAAGGAAATATAGATTTGTGACTTCTAGAGTTGCATTTGTGGTAGCACTGCATGTATACTTCAAACAGATTTTATATTTATAATTTTTATAGATTATTTAAAATATTTAACACAGAAAAAAGTGATATGTCTTCCTGGGAGGGTAAACCATAGTCATCTCTGATGATTCTCTTTCCTCCACCCTCACTGAACTCCATCCAGTCTACTTGTGAGTCCTTTTGTTTCCAACTCTGTGCTTTAACTGCACTGCCGCAGTTTCATGACTGAGCCACTGAGACAGTCTCCAAATTCATTCCCTTTTCTGCGTGGCTCTCCAGACAGCAGGCAGAGAGATCTTTTCTTTTTCTTATCATCATTCCTATTTAAATTTTATACAATGAAACATTTAAAATATATATCAAAGCAGAAGGATGAGTGTACCTCCTCTCATTCAACTTCTATTATCAATTCATAACCAATCTTCTCTGATCGACTCTTCTGTCATCTGTCCACTCCCCCCAGTATTTTGAAACAACCACAGACATCGTATCACCTAATAAACTAATATGGAACTGCCCTAAAGTAAAATTTTGGCTTGGGACTTACTGTTTCATCCAGAAGACGTCATGCTTACACTGCAGAGGCCACAGATTCAATCCCTGGTTGGGAAACTTGCTGCAGTTTCCCCCCTCCCTCCCCCTCCCAAAAAAGTTAAATTTTGCCTATTGGTTGGTCATGGAGGTTTGCTGCCCTAGTAGTGATAAGTTATTTGTCAACATCTTTACTGACTTCCAATTGTTTCCTCTTATTTTTTTCAGGATGAGTTCTAAGTTCCATAACTAGAAAAACAGTTTAATGTGTTCATTTTATGTTAAGCTAGTTTTTCAGGGCTACATATATAAGCACTCTCCTACTTTTGCATCAACTGTGTCCTTTGAAGTGCGTGTGAAAGTTGAATGTACAAAAAATGAAAACACAGGTCAGTTACACTTCAAAAAATACTAAGAAAGTCAGGTTTGTGGTTACCAGAGGCAGGAATCAGGTAGGGGAAACTGAATGAAGGCAATTAAAGGTACAAACTTCCAGTTACAGGATATTAACTACTAGGGATGTGATGCATAGCTTGATAAATGTAATTAACACTGCTATATGTCACCGGAGAAGGCAATGACAACCCACTCCAGTACTCTTGCCTGGAAAATCCCATGGGCAGAGGAGCCTGGTAGGCTTCAGTCCATGGGGTCACGGAGAGTCGGACACGACTGAGAGACTTCACTTTCACTTAGAACACTGGAGTGGATTGTCATTTCCTTTTCCAGGGGATCTTCCCAGCCCAGGGCTCGAACCCATGTCTCCTGCATTGTAGACAGACTCTGTACCGCCTGAGCCACCAGGGAAGTCTGTTGGAGAGGGAAATGGCAACCCACTCCAGTGTTCTTGCCTGGAGAATCCCAGGATGGGGGAACCTGGTGGGCTGCCATCTATGGGGTCGCACAGAGTTGGACACAACTGAAGCGACTTAGCAGCAGCAGCAGCAGCATGTCATATATGAAAGTTGTTAAGAGAGCAAATTTTAAATTCTTATTACAAGGGAAAAATTCTTCTATTTCTTTAATTTCGTATCTACATTAGATGATATGAAATGTGGACTGCTAGAACCCAGACTTTCTAATTAATTCTGAGAGGACTTGAAGAATGTACATTTCTAACAAGGTCTTTGATGATATTGATATTGCTGGTCTGGGAACCATGCTTTGAGAATCACTGGTGTAGGTTAAAGTTGACATTATTAAAATCCTTTGCAAGAGTGAGTGGAATATATGAGTGGACTCTATGAGAATATATCACTGCTTTCTAAATTAATGAAGATATTATTTTTTATGGTACCATTGCAAAAAACTAACTTAAGGGTAGAAAAACATGTGGTTTTTGCCTTAAGTACTGTATATTTTGAATATTAGAATCAGAATTCACTTAGTATGTTGAACAGTGTTGATACCAAAAATTAAACCAATTACTTAACTCTTGATGTGAAACATCACCAACAGGATTTTATGTCATTATAATTTCAAAAAGCATTCTAAAATACAAGGTAACATACATATATACATATATATATACATACATTTATACTTACACACACACACATATATTTATAAAAATATATTAGCCTTCAAAATTAAAGTGGTATTTGACATTTAGGAAATTAATAGTAAATGGATATTTGATAAGAAATTTAAACATGTCCTTTAAATTGAGATACAAATTTCAATATCACATCAGTTTCCAATACTAAAACTATTTTAGGATTACTTGCATTTAACTTGATAACTCTCTGGGCTATCTGTGTCCTTTGAGAATTAAATATGAATCAGAATTACTCTAAGGCTTTTCATCAAAATCCATTAAGGGAAATTAAGCCCAAAGAGATTATCTTACATTTGACTTTGCTTAATGTGCTTACAGTATTAAATGGATACTCTACAACTAAAGATTAATTTGCCATAAAGAACTCACTTATGTGGATCTTTCTTGATATTATTGTCATACCTAAAGCTGTTTATAATGAAGTTGAATAGAATTTGTATATCTACTGATTTCTTTTTAGTTGGAAGAGTTTTAATTGTGGTTTCAAAGTAATTTCTAAGTGATTTTTAAATTTAATCAACATTTTTTTTCTCTAAAAATTTAGGTAAATAAGTTATTGTCACTTTCTGACTGTCCTTCCAATTTATGTCTTTTTAATGCATCAGAGAGGCAGTAACTACATAGTATGAATTTGCAACCATGGCTACATTTGGCAAAGCATCAAGATTTCCTGGAAGAACTTGTTAAAAATATAAATTTACGTATCACGTCTCTAATTCTTAACAATTCTAATCCCTATGTCTAAGAAAGGACCCAGCAGTGTGATTTTCATTCCAAAGTTTCATGTTTTCACTTGAAATTGATCTTTTCTTAGAGAAAACCTAGGGAACGTGAGGAACCTTTGAAAAAATGACAAATGTTTCAAGGAGGCCCTGACTGACACCAAGGACTCACAGTACTATTTCCCAATTGCTGAGGCCATGTGAAAGCTTCACTTTTGCTAACTTTGGGACCCAACAAACTCCTGGCCATTGCTGAACAAGAACAACTTCTAAGAAGTAAGTCTGGCTTGAAAGTTTGTAGTGTCAAGGATAACACCAGCTGTCTTCTTAAACACTAATCTTGTTTCTCTGTGTTGCACCTATGTTTCACCTTTAGGAAGGGGTTAAATATGCTTCCTTCCTTTGCCTAAGGCAATACACCTGCATGAATTTTTGTTACCAAGCCTTGTGTTTCTCATGCCTATAATCTCTTGACAGTTTCATTATTACCACTGCCTCTTCATATTTAGTAGCAATGCAGCTAATACTGTGCTTCTCTCATAAACTCTAGTTACTTTGCCAGTTCAGTCTTTTCAAGACAAAAAGATGCAGAAACATGCAAGAAGACAATGGTTACATGATCCAACAATTTGACTCTTAACTGACTTCTCTTTTTAAAATAGCCCAGAGCAAGCCAAAAGTATGAGTGTACCTGTGTAGGGATTCCTAATGCTCCATTCATATCTCAAGTCCTCAAACTACGTCATTATTCTAAAATAATCTGTGTGTGTGTGTGTAGTCTTAAAAATGCCTTAAAAGTACAGGCTGTTATCAACATTAGGAAAAACATCAGTGTAGCATCATCATGAAAATATTAGGCAATATTTGTTGAGTGCTGACTAATGTTTTATTTTATTTATAAATAGAAGGTCATTTTAAAATGCCTTTTACAAATAGAATGCTATTCCTTTGAACTATGGGATAGGTACTCTTCTGTAGGCTCAGTTGTTTTCCTCAGCAGCTATCTATCTATGTATAAAATATTATTCCCATTTTATACATGTGGAAAGGGAACTTTATATTAATGGCTTTCAAATCCCTTCTATTTCTGACCTTCTCTGATTTACATAAATAGAAATACTGAAGATCACAATGTAAATATAGTAATAGAACCATATTAGTCCTGGCATCAGGCTAGATGCTGGCAATCTGAAGTCGAAATACCTGTTGGGAGACCATTTGTAATGTGTTAGGAGTGAAGGAACGACATGGACTGTTGAGCAACAGTTTCACAGGTGCACACCAGCACTACCTTTTTCTCTGCCTTGAAAATAATTTAGTTCCCTTTAACTACAATGTTGTCCTTTGATCTAGGGAAGGAGCCTGAGGGAAAAGAGGCACAGGGGTGGAATTTAGCACCTTCAGTGTCTGTGTGTGTATAAACACACAGAAGAAAGACACAATCAACCAAGAAAAACAGCCCCAGAGAAATATGTATTCTAAGGCATATTTGATCTATCTTGGATTCATTAATATGAATGTTTGTTCTGCCTCCACAGATTTGAGATACGACAAAGCCCAGAGCCCTTCATCTGCAAAGCCTCTCTTCACTCCAATTAATTTTCTATTGTTCTCTGATCTTGCTGATATTTCTAAATGAGTTTTAGTTGGACTAATTATCTTCATACTTTGAGAGCTTTATTGTTGAATAAAGGGCCTTTGTCCAAAAGCTTAGAAATAAAGTTTCTTCAATTGTTCAGTAGAGATGGGAAATAGTCTAAGGGAACAGTAAGATAAACTTTGTTCTTGAGCTTTTCTTGTTCTCTCTCTGCCTTTATATGTTATTACAAACTTCCACAAATATTATTCCCTAATAATTTTAGAATATACTATTTTTCTAAAGCAGAATTAGAGAACAACATTGCAGTCATCCTCATATTTCTCACTCTCTTTTCAAAATAAGTGAGAGAAATACACAAATCCATATTCTCATGCAGTATTTTAAAGTTTAATGGAGAGTAGAAAAGTAAATAGTTAAGATTCTTCTTAAGGACCATATTTTCTGCATTTTTTTTTTCATATACAGGACCATTTTTTTTTATAGTGACTACTAACTGTCTCTGCTATCCATATTATCCACAATCGTAGCACCAGGACATGTAAAATATAGGAGTCACCCTTACCCACCTTCCATTATGTTATTCATAAACTCTTAAGTTACTATATTCAACTTAGCTTTAAAATTAAGGGAACATGAGAAAAAAAAAAAATAGAGGAAATGAGGTAATTCAGGTTGCCTAGGAATATTGAAGGATAAATTTAGCAATGATTTTCAAGCACACAGACTGTGATCTCCATCTCCCCAGAGGTTAGAAAAGGAAAGAGGAGACTTAAACCACAGCCTAGGAGGATTAAGTTGGATATATAATCATAGCAGGCCAGAGTGAAAAAAACTATCAAATCATCTGGTGAGTCCTCTCTCTTTCAGAGAGGAGGAAACTAAAGCCCACAGAGGGAGGCTCAATGTGTAAAGTTATATTGTCAGCAGCAGGCTAAAACCTGTGGTCTTCAAGGACTCAGCCTTCTGTCAGTGAAGGAGGATAGATTTGGGAAAGGATTACCAACAGACAAAGGGCTTTCCTTCTCAGAATGACAAGATTTTACAAACAATCCAACAGAAAAATTATCATTTTCATTGTTGCACTAATCAGCAGAGAACATTTTAAATTATTTTCACATGGGCCCAGTAAAGGAAAAGAGATGACATTATCTTTCTTTCTTTCTTTTTTTTTTTTTCTCTTTGGGTGTGGATTTTTTGTTTGGGTGATTCAATCATTCAGCAAATAAACTTAAGCACAGATATTTTGTTAAAGACAAGGATACAGTGGGCCTTCACTAAGAAATGCATATCTCAGTACAGTGATGTCCCCCAAAATGTTATGTGGACAGGTGCATGCGTTTTTATGAAAATATTTTAAACAGTCTGGGAAGACAAAGGTGAGAATGTTTTTTGGAGCTAAATATATACATACATATATATATATATGCACATATATATGTATATGTTTATACATGTAGGCATTTCTACCTTTTTGGTGTTAAAATACCGTATATTTCATTCATGAAATGATGCTTAGGAGTAAACCTGATGTTAGAATATTTTTACTGCCTGATTTATTATAGAAAAAATGCTACACCAAGAAATTGTAAATCTGGTATAATGGAATGAATTGGTAATTATAACTGACAAATGTGCCATGATAAAGGCGCAGGCATTATGGATAAGCACAGGAACTCTGTATTAATGTCAGATTTAGCCACATCCAAGAGATCAGCCCTGGGATTTCTTTGGAAGGAATGATGCTAAAGCTGAAACTCCAGTACTTTAGCTACCTCATGCAAAGAGTTGACTCATTGGAAAAGACTCTGATGCTGGGAGGGATTGGGGGCAGGAGGAGAAGGGGATGGCAGAGGATGAGATGGCTGGATGGCATCACTGACTCGATGGATGTGAGTCTGAGTGAACTCCGGGAGTTGGTGATGGACAGGGAGGTCTGGCGTGCTGCAATTCATGGGGTCTCAAAGAGTCGGACACTGCTGAGCGACTGAACTGGACTGAACTGAACAGAAAACAACACAACATTACATGAGATAAGAGAAGGCTAGAGCTAGGAAGTACAGGGTTAACAGGAGGACTGCCTATCTCTTTTCAACTCACTGCTTTATCATCTTAAGGTTTGCTTTTAAAGAACTGTTAGACTCTAACATTTCATTCAGAGAAAAAAAGAAACACGTTTTAATCCTTTCATTACAAACTTACACAAGATACTTCTCTCAGAGTTGCCATTCAATAGACTTCTTATATCTCATTGACCAGAACTATGTAGACTGTTATATACAAGAGTGTTTGGGAAATTGATCATTTTTATCTGGGTCCACTGCTGCCACAAACAAGACTGGGGTTCTGTAGGATTGTAGCAAAAATTAAGAGGACCTTAATTTTCAAGTTCAGTAGTTTGAATAGGGAAAAAGAGAAAGAAAAGGACTGGGGAATGATGGATGTTAAGCAAAGAAAGTTTATACATTATTATTTTCAACATAGTTAATTCATTTTTTTTCTTTACGAATCATTTCTTTTTTTTTAATGTTTTTCCAGAAAAATGTCTGATTTTTTTTTTCCTATTTAGGATAACTAGCAGGTGTTTGGGAGAAGGCAATGGCACCCCACTACAGTACTCTTGCCTGGAAAATCCCATGGATGGAGGAGCCTGTTAGGCTGGGGTCTATGGGGTTGCTAAGAGTCGGATATGACTGAGCGACTTCATTTTCACTTTTCACTTTCATGCATTGGAGAAGGAAATGGCAACCCACTCCAATGTTCTTGCCTGGAGAATCCCAGGGACAGGGGAGCCTGGTGGGCTGCCGTCTATAGGGTCGCGCAGAGTCGGACATGACTGAAGTGACTTAGCAGCAGCAGCAGCAGGTGTTTGATATTCTGTACATAGATGAGGCTTAAAAATCCAGTTGTGTGTGTTCTGGAGTGAAATAAATGTTAGTTTTGGTAGAATTAATAGTTTCTCCTTCCTGCTGATGCCTGTTAAAAACAAATTGTTCACACAACATCTGTTAATGATAACTGTCTGAGGATCATTCTATTTTTGCGTATACTTAAGCAAAATTCAATCTTTGTAATTAAAGAGCAAAGTTTTAGTAAACCCTTTTCCTGGTTTATTGTTAATCATTGAGTGTTTTAGTTAAAATATGAACTCTATTTCTTTTGAATGGTATATAGATATGTACTGTTTTATTATACAACTTATATTCTATTTAGAAGTAATGTTTTAAACTTGAAGTTTCATTGATTTCAGTAGTTTTCTATAGTTACTGCAGTGCTCGCTTAAAAGTAGATAGAACACTCTACTGTAGCAAAGACACAATCCTTAACAACATTTTCTGTCTTATAGTTTATGTCCAGATTATATAGAAGGTGTCACCAGTAAAGCACTTGTGTAAGTAATAAAATATTCAATACTAAATTTACAGTAAAGCAACTCTCAATATTGAAGAACTAGGGGTAAATATTTAAGTTACTATTTACTATTTTGTATTCAGATTTGAAGTAGAGACACATTCATCTTCAAAATTTGGTGAACAGTTTAAGTCATATAACACTTAAAATTTTGTGGCTGAAATACAGAATCAGATTAATCCTCAAGTTTTCAATATGTTTCATAATTGTATCTATAAGGAAATGGCAACCCACTCCAGTATTCTTGCCTGGAGAATCCCAGGGACAGAGGAGCCTAATGGGCTGCCGTCTATGGGGTCGCACAGAGTCGGACACTACTGAAGTGACTTAGCAGCAGCATAACTAAAACTAGACAAAGAAAACTATTGATTGCTTTAATTTTCTGAGTTTCATGACTGACATCTGAAAGTGCTTAAACTCCACTTTTGTTTTGAAAACCACAATTCACGGTTAGGTAACCTAAACTCATTGTAGTGGGATCTCCACATTAAAGTAGTTTGGTATAGATGTTTGTGCTTATTGTAGCAATAACTATACATAATTTATTTAATTCTGAAACCAAGTGGGGTCCTGTGGGGAGGGAGACACTTTTGTCTCCCATTTTTTGTAGGTGAGATTCCAGTCTCCATGACCTTTCCTGAGTTCCAAAGGGAAGATTTGAACAGATCCTAGTCAAGGGAGGAACAGCCAGGAAATCATTTGAGGCAAGATTAGAGGGACTGGAGAATCTCATGAAGATTAGGAGATGAGATTAAGGGAGTTCAAGGCCTGCACACAGTCTAAGCTTGTCAGAGACACTAAGAAAAACCCTCATCAATTCCTCCATAGTTGGGACACAATTTTTCTTGGCAGGAGTCCACTCTCTCTCCTTTTGCCTGGCAAAGCAATCAAGTCCAATCCTCTAAAGAACAATATTGCATAGGAACCTGGAATGTTGGGTCCAAGAATCAAGGTAAATTGGACATGGTCAATTAGGAGATGGCAGGAGTGAACATCAACATTTTAGCATTCAGTGAACTCAAATGGGCAAGAATGTGTGAACTCAATTCACATGACCATTAAATGTACTATTGTGGGCAAGAAATCCTTAGAAAAAATGGAATAGCCCTTGTATTAAAAAATAGAGTCCAAAATGCAGTTGCTGCTGCTACTGCTAAGTCGCTTCAGTCGTGTCTGACTCTGTGCGACCCCATAGACGGCAGCCCACCAGGCTCCCCCGTCCCTGGGATTCTCCAGGCAAGAACACTGGAGTGGGTTGCCATTTCCTTCTCCAATGCATGAAAGTGAAAAGTGAAAGTGAAGTCACTCAGTCGTGTCCGACTCCTAGCGACCCCGTGGACTGTAGCCCACCAGGCTCCTCCGTCCATGGGATTTTCCAGGCAAGAGTGCTGGAGTGGGGTGCCATTGCCTTCTCCACCAAAATGCAGTACTTGGGTGCAATCTCAAAAATAACAGAATGATCTCAGTTTATTTCCTAGGTGAGCCATTCAGCATCACAGCAACCCAAGTTTATGACCCAACCACAGGTGTCAAAGAAGGTGAATGATTCTATGAAGACCTAGAAGATGTTCTAGACTAACACTACAAAAAGATGTCCTTTTCATCATAGGGGATTGGAATGCAAAAGTAGGAAGTCAAGAGACACCAGGAGTAACAGGCAAGTCTGGCCTTAGAGTACAAAATAAAACAAGGAAAAGGCTAACCGAGTTTTGCCAAGAGAACACACTGGTCATAGAAAACACTCTCTTCCCATAAAAAATGACTCTACACATGGAGATCACCAGACGGTCTATATTGACATCAGATTAATTATATTCTTTGCAGTTGAAGAAGGAGAAGCCCTGTACTGTCAGCAAAAACAAGACTTGGAGCTAACTGTTGCTCAGATCATGAGCTCTGTATTGCAAAATGCAGATTTAAATTGAAAAAATTAGGGAAAAACCACTAGGACATTCAGGTATGACCTAAATCTTATGATTATACAGTAGAGGTGATGAATAGATTCAAGGGATTAGTGTTAATAGGATGCCTGAAGAACTATGCATGACACTGTACAGGAGGCAGTGACCAAAACCATTCCAAAGAGGAAGAAATGCAAGAAGACAAAACGGTTGTCTAAGGAGGCCTTACAAACAGCTAAGAAAAGAAGAAAGCAAAAGGCAAAGGAGGAAGGGAAAGATATACCCAACTGAAAGCAGAGTTCCAAAGAATAACAAAGAGAGGTAAGAAAGCCTTCTTAACTGAACAATGCAAAGAAATAGAGGAAAACAACAGAATAGGAAAGAATGGAAATCTCTTCAAGAAAATTGGAGATATCAAGGAAACATTTCATGCAAGTTCAGTTCAGTTCAGTCGCTCAGTCGTGTCCAACTCTTTGCAACCCCATGAATTGCAGCATGCCAGGCCTCCCTGTCCATTACCAATTCCTGGAGTTTACTCAAACTCATGTCCATTGAGTCAGTGATGCCTTCCAGCCATCAGAGTCTTTTCCAATGAGTCAACTCTTCACATGAGTTGGCCAAAGTATTGGAGTTTCAGCTTTAGCATCAGTCCTTCCAATGAACACCCAGGACTGATCTCCTTTAGGAGGGACTGGTTGGATCTCCTTGCAGTCCAAGGGACTCTCAACAGTCTTCTCCAACATGGGCACAATAAAGGACAGAACCAGAAAAGATCTAGCAGAAGCAGAAGAGATTGAGAAGAGGTAGCAAGAACACACAGAAAAAACTGTAAAAGAAAGGTCTTAATGACCTGGATAACCATGATGGTGCGGTCACTCACTGAGAGCCAAACATCCTGGAGTGTGAAGTCAAGAGGGCCTTAAGAAGCATTACTACAAATGAAGCTAGTCAAGGTGATGGAATTCCAGCTGAGCTTTTTCAAATCCTAAAAGATGATGCTATAAAAATGCTACACAAATATGCCAGATATGCCAATGGATATGCCAGCAAATCTGGAAAACTCAGCAGTAGCCATAGGACTGGAAAAGTTGTTTTCATTCCAATCACAAAGAAGGGCAATGCCAAGAATGTACAAACTACAATACAACTGCACTCATTTCACATGCTAGCAAGGTAATGCTCAAAAGTCTCAAACTAGGCTTCAACAGTACGTGAACTGAGAACTTCCAGATGTGCAAGCTGGATTTAGGAAAGGCAGAGGCACAAGAAATCAAATTGCCAACATCCTTTGGATCATAGAAAAAGCAAGAGAATTCCAGAAATACCTCTACCTCTACTTTGTTGACTATAGTGAAGACTTTGTGTAGATCACAACAAACTGGAAAATTCTTCAAGAGATGAGAATAGCAGACCACCTTACCTGTCTCCTGAGAAATCTATATGCAGGTCAAGAAGCAACAGATGGAACCGGACATGGAACAACAGACTGGTTCCAAATTGGGAAAGGAGTATGTCAAGGCTATATATTGTCATCCTGTTTATTTAACTTATATGCAGAGTACATCATGCAAAATGCCAGATTGGGTGAAGTACAAGATGGAATCAAGATTGCTAAGAAAAATATCAATAACCTCAAATGTGCAAATGATACCACCCTCATGGCGGAAAGAGAAGAGGAATTAAAGAGCCTCTTGATGAACATTAAAAAGAAGAGTAAAAAAGCTGGCTTAAAACAACATTCAAAAAACCAGGATCATGAAATCTGGTCCCATCACTTCATGGCAAATAAATGAGGAAAAATGGAAAGAGTGGCAGATGTTTTTTCTTGGTCTCCCAAATCACTGCAGACTGTAACTGCAGCCATGATATGAAAAGATACTTGTTTCTTGGGAGGAAAGCTGTGCCAAAACTAGACATCATTGTAAAAAGCAGAGACATCACTTTGCCAACAGATGTCTGCATAATCAAAGCTATGGTTTTTCCAGGAGTCATGTACAGATGTTAAGTGTTGGACTATAACGAAGGCTGAGCACTGAAGAACTGATGCTTTTGAATTGTGCTGGAGAAGATTCTTGAGAGTCCCTTGAACAGCAAGGATATCAAACCAGTTAATCCTAAAGGAAATCAACACTAAATATTCATTGGAAGGACTGATGCTGAAGCTGAAGCTCCAATACTTTGGTCACCTGATGTGAAGAGCTGACTCACTGGAAAAAGACCCTGATGCTGGGAAAGACTGAGGTCAGGAGAAGGGGATGACAGATGACAGATGATGAGATTTGGATGGCATCACTAACTCAATGGGTGTAAGTTTGGACAAACTCTGGTTGACAGTGAAGGACAGGGAAGTCTTGAGCACTGCAGTCCATGGGGTCACAAAGAGTCAAACATGGCTTAGCAACTGAACAACAACAACATCTTCACCCAAAACTTTATCTCTGATATTTGATCTGGCACCTATCTAGAGAAACTGAGTTTTTGGCATCAATTTCAAGAAAAAAATGGTTCCTTCCTATGCAATTCAAAGTAAGTGCATAAAGGCAGACCTGGGAGCTGTTACAAGTTTGTTTCCAGACCACTGTAGTAAAGTGAGTCACACATGAATTTTTACATTTCTCAGTACATATAAATTATGGTTCCATTATGCCATAGTCTAGTAAGTGTGTGATAACCACTAGTGATTTCCCTGGTGGCTCAGATGGTAAAAATGTCTGTCTACAACTCAGGAGACCCAAGTTTGATCCCTTGGGAAGATCCCCTGGAGAAGGCAATGGCAACCCACTCCAGTATTTTTGCCTTGAAAATCCCATGGATGGAGGAGCCTGGTAGGCTACAGTCCATGGGGTCACAAAGAGTCTAGCACGACTGAGCGACTTCTCTTTCACTTTCAGTAAGTGTGTGATAGCATTATGTCTGAAGAAAAGTATATATATCTTAAAAGTGTTTTAACCATCATTTGAGCCTTCAAATAGTTGTAATCTTTTTGCAATTGTAACATCAAAGATCACTGGTCACAGGTCACCATAACAAATATAAAAATAATGAAAAAGTCTGAGGGTTTTCCTAGACTCGGTGGTAAAGAATCCGCCTGCCCATGCAGGGGACATGGGTTTTATTTCTGGTCTGGGAAGATCCCACATGCCACGGAATACCCAAGTCCATGTGCCACAACTATTAAGCCTGAGCTCTAGACCCAGGAAGTGCATCTACTGAGCTCATGTACTACAACCATTATAGCCCACGTTCCCTAGAGCCTGCGCTGCACAAGAGAAGCCACTTCAATGAGAAGCCTGTGTACTGCAACGAACAGTAGCCCCTGCTTGCTGCAACTTGAGAACAGTCCACACAGCAATGAAGACCCAACACAGATAAAAATGAATGAATATTTTTTTTAAAGCTTAAAATATGATGAGAATTACCAGAATGTGAAATAGAGACACCAAAGGAGCAGATGCAGTTGGAAAAAATGGCCCCCATAGACTTGCGCTGCACAGGGTTGCTCCAAACCTTCAATTTGTAAAATACTTAGTATTTGTGAAGTGCAGTGAAGCAAAGTATGCTGAAAGGAAGAAAGCCTGAATGCTGCTCTGTTTGTGTATATGTGTGTGCATGTGTATGGCAGAGAGGGAGTTCCCTTGCTTACTTATTGATAGCCATTGTCCCAGTATAGTAAATGACAATACTGTGTGGTAAGCCTACAAAATCCAACTTTGATCTCCTTTTAGTGAGTCATCCAAATTACTCAAAAGGACAAAAGCAACAGGGAAGAATGAGTCATTTCGTTTATAGTAAACTCAGCCTTTCTGTTTCTAGAATGTGGCACACCTTGTCTTTCCTGCTTAGAAAATGACTGAGGTTTGTAATTCAGATCTGTGTTTGGGTTTCCTAGTCAACCTAAAAGTTTATGTTAATGTCATATGGAAAACCCAGCTTATGCTAAAATTACACAAGACACAATCATGAAGTGAATAAAATGAGCTTTTATTAGGGAATTTGGGGGAGAAGAAAACCAATGAAAATGTAAGGTTTATAAGTTTTCCTGTATAATTCCTATATATTTTTTAATAGATACTCTCTTTAAGAATGACCTTTTCATAATTACATTATCTGGAATAAAGTCTGACTTTGAAAATGTGGACTTTTTGAACAGCTTACAACAAATGAAAGATACTTTTGACTAGGCAATATATTCACAGGGTTCAAAACCAATAAACTATAAAAAGATGAACAGTGAAAATTTTTCCATTCAACCGTGTCCTCCCTCCATCTGAACACTATCTACCCAACTCCTACACATAACTGCTCCTAGTAACTTCTGTATAATTCATAATTATATCCTTCCTGTTTCTTTATGTACATATATTATTTGTCCCATTTTTACAGAAAGTTTAGTATACATATTATTTTAAGCACTAATTTTTCCTTTAATATATTGGAGACTTTTATCATCAGTCTATTCGTGGAACTTTTTAAAAAAATGGGGGTATAATTGCAATATAGTACTATATTAGTTTCAGGTGTACAGAAGAATGCTTCAGTATTTGTATATATTGTAAGATGATCACCATAATGCTAAGATCTGTCACCACATATGGGGCTTCTCAGGTGCTGCTGCTGCTGCTGCTAAGTCACTTCAGTCGTGTCCGACTCTGTGCGACCCCATAGACGGCAGCCCACCAGGCTCCCCCGTCTCTGGGATTCTCCAGGCAAGAACACTGGAGTGGGTTGCCATTTCCTTCTCCAATGCATGAAAGTGAAAAGTGAAAGGGAAGTCGCTCAGTCGTGTCTGACTCTTTGCGACCCCATGGACTGCAGGCTACCAGGCTCCTCCATCCATGGGATTTTCTCAGTAGTAAAGAATCTGCCTGCCAATATAGAAGACACACATTTAATCCCTGAATTGGGAAGATACCCTGGAGGAGGAAATGGCAACCCACTCCAGTATTCTTGCCCGGAAATTTCCATGGACAGAGGAGCCTGGCAGTTATAGTCCATGGGGTCACAAAGAGCTGCACACAACTGAGCACATGCATAGACACCACATTGTTACAGGATGTTTTTTTCTTGTGATGAAGACTTTTAAGATCTATTCCTTAGCAAATTTCCAATATGGAAACTATATTAATATTCTAGTATTATTAAATATAGTCATCATGCTGTACCTTACTTGTGGACCTTAATGCAAACTCATTAAATACAAAAAGTAGCACTGTGACTAGAGAGAAATTAAGATAAATTCTGGGCAATATAGATGTGATACTTAAATTATAACCCCCAGGCAAATAGAATTGTCTGTTATATTTAGATTTAACAAAGTGTAATATAAACATAGATTTCTCTCTATTTTATGGTGCTATCATAAAAATTTAATCATAAATTAATAATAATGCTAATTAATAAGAAAATTGTGTTTTGAAGCAATTTAATTGTATCATAAACTTAACTTTTAAATAGTTAATATTCTCTATTTTTTAAGGTAATTATCATATAAAGTAAGAGAATGGGAAGGCTTTTCATAGATATGTCATGCAGAATAGGAATCTCTGAACAACTAGATCTAAAAATAAAGGGAATCAAGTTCTTCCTAATGAAACTCATTAAAGGATAATCATTATTTAAGTAAGTCATTATTTTGAACAAATGCTTAATATGTTGTATTTTATTTTTACCATGTGTATTTTTACAATCTGTAATGAAAAGAAGCAGAATTTAAGAAAGCAGTTATATGTTTATTCTTAAAGAATATACCTCCAAAGTTTTGCTGTTTCAGTTCAGTTCAGTCGCTCAGTCATCTCCAACTCTTTGTGATCCCATGAATCGCAGCACACCAGGCCTCCCTGTCCATCACCAACTCCCGGAGTCCACCAAAACTCATGCCCATTGAGTCGGTGATGCCATCCAACCATCTCATCCTCTGTCGTCCCCTTCTCCTCCTGCCCTCAATCTTTCCCAGCATCAGGGTCTTTTCCAATGAGTCAGCTCTTTGCATCAGGTGGCCAAAATAATAGAATTTCAGCTTCAACATCAGTCCTTCCAATTAACACCCAGGACTGATCTCCTTTAGGATGGACTGGTTGGATCTCCTTGCAGTCCAAGGGACACTCAAGAGTCTTCCCCAACACCACAGTTCAAAAGCATCAACTCTTTCGCAATCAGCTTTCTTTATAGTCCAAATCTCACATCCGTACATGACCACTGGAAAAACCATAGCCTTGACCAGACGGACCTTTGTTGACAAAGAAATGTCTCTGCTTTTTAATATGCTGTCCAGGTTGGTCATAACTTTCCTTCCAAGGAGTAAGCGTCTTTTAATTTCAAGGCTGCAATCACCATCTGCAGTGATTCTGGAGCCCAGAAAAATATAGTCAGCCACTGTTTCCACATCTGTTTGCCATGAAGTGATGGGACCGGATGCCATGATATTAGTTTTCTGAATGTTGAGCTTTAAGCCAACTCTTTCACTCTCCTCTTTCACTTTCATCCAGAGGCTCTTTAGTTCTTCTTCACTTTCTGCCATAAAGGTGGTGTCATCTGCATATCTGACGTTATTGATACTTCTCCCGGAAGTCTTGAATCCAGCTTATGCTTCCTCCAGCCCAGCGTTTCTCATGATGTACTCTGCATAGAAGTTAAATAAGCAGGTGACAAAATACAGCCTTGATGAACTCCTTTTCCTATTTGGAACCAGTCTGTTATTTAATGTCCAGTTCTAACTGTTGCTTCCTGACCTGCATACAGATTTCTCAAGAAGCTGGTCAGGTGGTCTGGTATTTCCATCTCTTGAAGAATTTTCCACTGTTTATTGTGATCCACACAGTCAAAGGCTTTGGCATAGTCAATAAAGCAGAAATAGATGTTTTTCTGGAACTCTCTTGCTTTTTCCATGATCCAGCAGACATTGGCAATTTGATCTCTGGTTCCTCTGCCTTTTCTAAAACCAGCTTGAACATCTGGAAGATCAGGTTCACATATTGTTGAAGCCTGGCTTGGAGAATATTGAGCATTACTTTACTAGCGTGTGAGATGAATGCAATTGTGTGGTAGTTTGAGCATTCTTTGGCATTGCCTTTCTTTGGGATTGGAATGAAAACTGACCTTTTCCAGTCCTGTGACCACTGCTGAATATTCCAAATTTGCTGGCATATTGAGTGCAGCAATTTCACAGCATCATCTTCTAGGATTTGAAATAGCTCAATTGGAATTCCATCACCTCCACTAGCTTTGTTCATAGTGATGCTTTCTAAGGTCCACTTGACTTCACATTCCAGGATGTCTGGCTCTAGGTGAGTGATCACACTATCGTGATTATCTGGGTCATAAAGATCTTTTTTGTACAGTTCTTCTGTGTATTCTTGCCACCTCTTCTTAGTATCTTCTGCTTCTGTTAGGTCCATACCATTTCTGTCCTTTATTGAGCTCATCTTTGCATGAAATGTTCCCTTGGTATCTCTAATTTTCTTGAAGAGATCTCTAGTCTTTACTATTCTATTGTTTTCCTCTATTTCTTTGTATTGATCACTGAGGAAGGCTTTCTTATCTCTCCTTGATATTCTTTGGAACTTTGCATTCAGATGGGTATATCTTTCCTTTTCTCCTTTGCTTTTCACTTCCCTTCTTTTCACAGCTATTTTTAAGGCCTCCTCAGACAGCCATTTTGCTTTTTGGCACTTCTTTTTCTTGGGGATGGTCTTGATTCCTGTCTCCTGTACAATGTCATGAACCTCTGTCCATAGTTCATCAGGCACTCTGTCTGTCAGAGCTAGTCACTTAAATCTATTTCTCACTTCTACTGTATAGTCATAAGGGATTTGATTTAGGTCATACCTGTATGTCACCCTGTTTATTTAACTTATATGCAGAGTACTTCATGAGAAACACTGGACTGGAAGAAACATAGGCTGGAATCAAGATTGCCAGGAGAAATATCAATAACCTCAGATATGCAGATGACACCACCCTTATGGAAGAAAGTGAAGAGGAACTCAAAAGCCATTTGATGAAAGTGAAAGTGGAGAGTGAAAAAGTTGGCTTCAAGCTCAACATTCAGAAAACGAAGATCATGGCATCCGGTCCCATCACTTCATGGGAAATAGATGGGGAAACAGTGGAAACAGTGTCAGACTTTATTTTGGGGGGCTCCAAAATCACTGCAGATGGTGACTGCAGCCATGAAATTAAAAGACGCTCACTCCTTGGAAGGAAAGTTATGACCAACCTAGATAGCATATTCAAAAGCAGAGACATTACTTTGCCAACAAAGGTTCTTCTAGTCAGGGCTATGATTTTTCCTGTGGTCATGTATGGATGTGAGAGTTGGACTGTGAAGAAGGCCGAGTGCCGAAGAATTGATGCTTTTGAACTGTGGTGTTGGAGAAGACTCTTGAGAGTCCCTTGGACTGCAAGGAGATCCAACCAGTCCATTCTGAAGGAGATCAGCCCTGGGATTTCTTTGGAAGGAATGATGCTAAAGCTGAAACTCCAGTACTTTGGCCACCTGATGGGAAGAGTTGACTCATTGGAAAAGACTCTGATGCTGGGAGGGACTGGGGGCAAGAGGAGAAGGGGATGACGGAGGATGAGATGGCTGGATGGCATCACTGACTCAATGGACGTGAGTCTGAGTGAACTCCGGGAGTTGGTGATGGACAGGAAGGCCTGGCGTGCTGCGATTCATGGGGTCGCAAGGAGTCGGACAGGACTGAGCGACTGATCTGATCTGATCTGATCTGATACCTGTATGGTGTAGTGGTTTATGCTTAAATAAACCTATTATTTTATAAATTGCTTTAAAACCATTCTAAAAGAGTAAATAAACCTTTAATAAATCATTAAGTGCATAAAGATACATTTCAGAATATCAAATGAAGCTAAAAGTAAAAATTAGACCTCAAATTTTTCAAATTGAAAAATAGAAACCATTTTCAAGCTGCTTAATGAAAACTAAATTAGGATTTAAAATAACAATTTTTTCCCTCACTCCACTTTTAAATATACCAAGAAAGTTTTTGAGTAATAGAGAAAAGGTAAAGATTATTTGCTCTAAATGATCAGATAGTTTCTTAGATGCTACCTTTTGTTACATCTCTATCCACCCTCACACACAGAGTGGCTATGAGGTCAGAGTGCTAAAAAATCATTATTCTCAACATTTAAACATGAAATTTGCCATTTGATTCAGTAATTCTACTCATAGGTATATAGCCCAATAACTGAGTTCTCCTTAGACTACTGACTTCTACAGAACATTATCACATAATTGCAAGTAAAAAGGAGAGTGGAGAGAGTGGAGAGGGAGAGCGAGAGGGAGGCAGAAAAATCATAAATATAAATAATCATAATTTATAGACAATTTCCCCATCTTTGTATGCTTTCTACTCTCACATTAGTGTCAAATTTTCCAGCAGACATTTCTAACCATAGCACTGAAACCCAAGTTCTCCTGTGTATAATTATGTTCTATCTTCTTTAAATAAATGCCTCTTGTGTTGTGGGACTAGACCTGGTCAGTAAAGTTAGACTTTCATTACAGAAGCAAGCGTATTTCCAAAACCATCCAGCTGCCTGGCCAAGCCATGGAGGCTTCACTGCTTTTTTGAGGAAAACAAAACAAAGCCCCAAACTGACAAATACGGACAACCCAATATAGGCTGTGGTCTTAAAGCAATTAGTGTGTTGAATTATAGGACTCAGTTTCAGGAAAGGAAATCCTAGATATTATCACTCAATATTGAATATGAAGTGTAATGAAAACTATTTGACAAAAAAAACTTTACTCTTGCATCAAATTTCCACAAAATTAAAGACAATTTTTCTGTATAACGTTTCCTTTTAGTGTAGTAGCTGTAGTTATGCAGTAGTGTGGTTGGTATATGCAATCCATTATATCTGTTTAAATTGTTTTGCTCTTTGCTATGAGTAAACTGCAACCTCCTATTATGTACAACTGCGTTGTTCACGTATTCTTTGTTAATTTTACCTTTTGTTGCTAAGAGTAGAGGTGAAGCAGCATGGCAGAACACTGACCACTGTTATTAGCAATTAGTGCAAGGCTGCTCTGGTTTCATTTTATCTCATTTCATTTTTCTCCTTCTCTCTGATCTCCACTCTTATTCTAGTTTCTACTTAGGCATTTTCTTTGATATGTTTGCTATATGTCCCTAAAATTAACAAATTATTGGAAAATAATTTTAAAATTTCTGGTTCTTTAAAATTTACATAAGTATTTAGCTACTTTATTCATGCAGCACTTTTTGAGCTATGTCTGTGCTCTTGTCCGCATTTAGTTTCTTACTTCTACTGCAGAGCTGCATTCTATACTGGACATCAATCATTATGTTACTTTTTCATTTCCCCAACAATTTCCTCTAGGTTATTCCAACCGCCACAACCACAAACAATGCCATGATAGGCTTACTGAACAAAGCGCCCATGTGATACCATGTGAGAATTTTACTACCAAAGGAGCACATTCGCCTTTAATTGCTCACCTTATATATTTCAGAACTGCAATGGACCAATAAAAGCTACTATGTCTGTTTCATTCCCCACCCTCCGCCCGCCTCCCCCTTTGTGAATAAGAGCATTTCGTGTGACTATTTGTTCTATCTGAGTATATTGGCAGTGTGGGAGGCAGAAAATATTTTTATGTCTCCCAGTTGAGAAGAGACACATGTGGGCTTGATCACACATCACCAGAGATCCTGAACTTTGAGCTTGATGCCCATGAGTAGATGCAAATTTGGATTGAGTGTAGCTTGCCAGTAAGAAGAGTGGGCCAAATGACCAGAAGGGCAAGTTGTGATTACTATAATACTGCTCATGAAATATTTCTGGCTCTCTACCCTTGGGGCAAATAATGGAGGGGGACAATACGACACAGTGACATGTCAATTCTGGCCCAACCATTGAATCCCTCCAAGACACTTTTTTCATCTGCTACATCAACCAGTAATATTGCAGATTTTATTTCTTGGTCAATCTGTATCCAGACATGAGGATAATATCTAGAAAACCCTCCACAAAATCTATAATGGACACATAATATAAGAATAAATTAATGTTGGTTTGATATTTTGAAAGTATTTGTTATCAGAGCATTCAGTTCAGTTCAGTTCAGTCACTCAGTCGTGTCTGAATCTTTGCGACCCCATGAATCGCAGCATACCAGGCCTCCATGTCCCTCAACAACTCCTGGAGTTCACCCAAACTCATGTGCATTGAGTCAATGATGCCATCCAACTGTCTCATTCTCTGTCGTCCCCTTTTCCTCCTACCCCCAATCTCTCCCAGCATCAGGGTCCTTTCCAATGAGTCAACTCTTCTCATGAGGTGGCCAAAGTATTGGAGCTTCAGCTTCAGCATCAGTCCTTCCAATGAATACCCAGGACTGATCTCCTTTAGGATGGACTGGTTGGATCTCCTTGCAGTCCAAGGGACACTCAAGAGTCTTCTCCAACACCACAGTTCAAAAGCATCAATTCTTCGACGCTCAGCTTTCTTCACAATCCAACTCTCACATTCATACATGACTACTAGAAAAACCATAGCCTTGACTAGACAGACCTTTGTTGGCAAAGTAATATCTCTGGTTTTTATTATGCTATCTAGGTTGGTTATACGGAGAAGGCAATGGCCCCCACTCCAGTATTCTTGCCTGGAAAATCCCATGGATGGCAGAGCCTGGTAGGCTGCAGTCCATGGGGTCACAAAGAGTTGGACACGACTGAGCGACTTCCCTTTCACTTTTCACTTTAACGCATTGGAGAAGGAATGGCAACCCACTCCAGTGTTCTTGTCTGGAGAATCCCAGGGACGGGGGACCCTGGTGAGCTTCCATCTATGGGGTCGCACAGAGTTGGACATGACTGAAGTGACTTAGCAGCAGCAGCAGCAGCAGGTTGGTTTTAACGTTCCTTCCAAGGAGTAAGTGTCTTTTAATTTCATGGCTGCAGTCACCATCTGTAGTGATTTTGGAGCCCCCAAAAATAAAGTCTGACACTGTTTCCACTGTTTCCCCATCTATTTCCCATGAAGTGATGGGACCTGATGCCATGATCTTCGTTTTCTGAATGTTGAGCTTTAAGCCAACTTTTTCACTCTCCTTTTCACTTGCATCAAGAGGCTTTTTAGTTCCTCTTCACTTTCTGCCCTAAGGGTGGTGTCATCTGCCTATCTGAGGTTATTGATATTTCTCCTGGAAATCTTGATGCAAGCTTGTGCTTCTTCCAGCCCAGCGTTCTAACCTAAAACTGATAAAATCATATATACCTAAATAAGATCACAGAATCATTGGGTAATTGCACTCATAATTTTGCTAAACACTGACAACTATATTCCATAAATCCTTGGTAACACTTGATATTAACCTTTTTCTAATTTTTGCCAGTTTTTCATGTATAGAGTATAATGATTTTCTGCCTCTTGTTAGGGTGATTTCTAAATACTTAAAAGTTTTCCACTGCCATTGTGAATTTTTCTATTTAATAATCTCACATATGTTGTTGCTAATCTAGAGGAGATTTATTAATTTTTGTAAGTTGGTCTGGTACTGGTTGTCATTTTTGGATACTCTTATTAACTACTTATGAGGGGGTGTTTTTGTGTAGGTGACTCTATGAAAGAATGGCAGTATCATCTCTCTCTTCCAATTCATAAATCTACCATTTGTTGTCTTATAATATTAATGAGAAATTCTAATATCATACCAAACATCAGCATAGGTGTTCAGTTCTAGAATTTAATGAGGATGATACTAAAATTTTTTTTTTGTAAAATGAAAGTTGTTTCATTTTCAGAACAGACAATGGGTTGAGGTGAGGATAAAAAAAAAAAAGGACATGAGACCTAGAGAATATGAAGAGTTCGTTGTTACCATCTTGTTCAGTCGTGTCTGACTCTTTGAGACTCCATGGATTGTAGCCAGCCAAGCTCCTCTGTCCATGGATTTTTGAGTCTTTTTCTGAGAGTAGAGCCATTTATGGTGACAGGGGCTAGAGCCCAGGAGCTGTGCTAGATCAGATGACTGACCTCAGGGTTGCTGACAAGTCTCTTAGCCGGGTGTTCTGTCATGTGAGTGTGAGTACTGGCCTGCAATCTGTGATTTTCCTGCCAGCTAAGTGTCCAGATGTCATACGAGTTATTCAATACCATCTTCATGTAAATATCAGAAATTTTTAACTATTTCATCTAATTTTTAGAATAGTAGATTAAAACATTTTAAAATTTAAAATGATAAAGCAACTCACTTCTCTGGGAAACATTGACTATCAGATTGTTATATTTAATGCAAAGAAATGTATTGCATGATTATTTTTTTGGTATCAGATCAGATCAGATCAGATCAGTCGCTCAGTCGTGTCCGACTCTTTGCGACCCCATGAATCGCAGCACGCCAGGCCTCCCTGTCCATCACCAACTCCCGGAGTTCACTGACTCTCACGTTCATCGAGTCAGTGATGCCATCCAGCCATCTCATCCTCTGTCTTCCCCTTCTCCTCCTGCCCCCTAAAATAAGTTAAGATTATGAAGAATGTATGTGTATGTTCAAATTAACCTCATTAGATACTTCTCAGAAACAGATACTAATATACATACTTCCTTTTTCATAATGTATTAATCTTGAACTGTGGATAAGTTATTATTTGTGGCTATCACAGGCAAAATTACATTAAACAGATCAGATATAAACTCCAGCTTTTGCAGAATTCCTTAGTCTGGACCCACAATTTATTGATGTTATGGTATCATTCAGAATAGTGTTTTGGAGTTGTGGTTTTTCAGTATCACATGGAGAATATAATAGCTCTTTCACAAAGTTTGTATTTCTTTCACAAAGTCTGATTTTGTGTGTATATCACCAGAATTACCCAAGACAACTGGAATCTTATCCCCGTAGATATTTATTAATAATACAACTGTTTCTTGGGTTGTACTCCTTGCATAAATGGTGATTTCTAAATGATCTGTTTAATTAGAATTTTGCACATTAGGAAGATTCATGCATGTAACCAATTCAATCTAGAATTAGATGATAAGGAGATCACAATTTACTTAAATCATTTTAAATTTTCATTTCCTTTAAAGTTTTGATATGGTATATTTCATATTTTAAGGTTTATTTATGACACAATTTATTTTGTTTAATGAGCAGAAGACTATTTCTCACATAGTTCATTTCACTGTTAATCACCTATATTTTGAACTGATCTGTAAATAAACAAATGTTCTGAAATAGTTACAATGAATAACGGGTTTATGCCAGTTATTGCTGACAGTTATTAGAGCTATAATTTGGTGATGTATTTTTCACATTGTTTTGAACAATACTGCAGTCAAGCAAGCAATTTGCTGATTTTTCAAATTAGCAACCAAATGCAACTGAGCAGATGTAACAGAAACAAAGGCATCAAATGACCTCTAAAATAAATCCAAATCTCTATTATAAAGATTCAGCTGTCATCAAATGATTTCTGAATTTCTTCCCCTAGCCATGCTATAATTAAGATGAAAACTAATTGACATAATTTTAACAAGTTCCAATCCTGCAACACTAATTTCCCACTAAATGTAATAACCACTGAGAAATCTAGCCAACTGCTTTGAAATTGATTCTAACACTAGTCTCCACCTACTTTATGATGAAGTTTCAGAGCTTTTTCTTTTTCTTGCAGTCTTATAGAGTAAGACTTCTTCATTTTGTACTCCAGAGCCAAACTTGCCTCTGACTCCAGGTACCTCTTGACTTACGACTTTTACATTTCAATCCCCTATGATGAATAGGATATCTTTTTTGCTGTTAGATCTAGTAGGTCTTGTAGGTTTTGTAGGTCTTCACAGAACTGATCAATTTCAGCTTCTTTGGCATCAGTGGTTGGGGTACAGACTTGAATTACTGTGATGTTGAACGATTTGTCTTGGAAACGAATCAAGATCATTCTGTCATTTTTGAGGTGGTACCCAAATAGTGCATTTCAGACTGATTATGAGGGCTATTCCATTTCTTCTAAGAGGTTCTTGCCCACAGTAGTAGATATAATGGTGACCTAAATTAAATTCACCCATTCCTGTCCATTTTAATTCACTGATTCCTAAGATGTCAATGGAATCAACTTGTCATCTCTTGCCATTTCCTGCTTGACCACGTCCAATTTACCTTGATTCATGGACCTAACATTCCAGATTCCTATGCAATACTGTTCCTTAACAGCATCAGATTTTACTTTCATCACCAGACACATCTACAACTGAGTGTTGTTTCCGCTTATTTCTAATAATGTGACAAAAATCAGTGGGATTCAGATTAGATTTATTGAAATTCTTCTAGATAGATACATTTCCAGATGTAGGAAATATAATCTTCTAAATAGTCAGTCATCTTGACTCAATGCATCCAGCAGCAATATTACACTTCTCCATAAATGATAATCTGAGTATTCCAAGGGAGATGATTAATGCTTTGAAGTTGATTCTACACTAGTCTCCAAAGCTTATAGGGCTTAGTCAAAGGACATAAAGGTGCTTCCCTAGTGGACCCAGTGGTAAAGAATCTGCCTGCAATGCAGGAGATGAGGCAGGAACTGTGGGTCCTATCCCTGGTTCAGGAAGGTTCCCTGGAGAAGGAAATGGCAACCCACTCCAGTATTCTTGCCTGGAGAATCCCATAGACAGAGGAGCCTGGCAGACTACAGACCATGGGGTTTCAAAAGAGTGAGACATGACTTAGCAACTAAACAAAAAAAAAAAACCAAGGGCATGACAGTGACAAGTATTTGAACTTCTCACAGAGTATACTTCATATTTTACATCACTGATGTGCAGAAACCATTCCATGTCTCTCTTCTAGTTTCTGGAAGTTGCCAGTGATCTTTACATTCCTTGACTTGTAGACACATCACTACAATCTCTGTTTCTCTGTTAGTATCACCTTCTTCACTCTGTTCATGTGTATCCTTTTTGTCTCCTTTAAGAACATTCTCTTGGATTTTGGGCACATCCTAAACCAGTGTGATCTGATCTTGAATATTAACTTAGTTACATTAGTAAAGACCCTCTTTCCAAATAAGATCACATTATGAGGTTCCAATTTGACACGAAATTTTTTGAATCACATTCTCTAACCCACTACAGGTATGAAAAAAATGAGACCATTGGTAAATATTATTGAAAATCATATCTTCTATTTCTAGATATTCAGTTCAGTTCAGTCACTCAGTCATGTCCAACTCTTTGCAACCCTATGGACTGCAGCACACCAGGCCTCCCTGTTCATCACCAACTCCCAGAGTTTGCTCAAACTCATGTCCATAAAGTCATTGATGCCATCCAACAATCTCATCCTCTGTAGTTCCCTTCTCTTCCCGCAGTCAATCATTCCAAGCATCAGGGTCTTTTCCAATGAGTCAGTTCTTCACATCAGGTGGCCAAAGTATTGGATTTCAGCTTCAGCATCAGTTCTTCCAGTGAATATTCAGGACTGATTTCCTCTGGGATGGACTGGTTGGATCTCCTTGCTGTCCAAGGGACTCTCAAGAGTCTTCTCCAACACCACAGTTCAAAAGCATCAATTTTTTGGTACTCAGCTTTCTTTATAGTCCAACTCTCACATCCATACATGACTACTGGAAAACCCATAGCTTTGACTAGACAGACCTTTGTTGGCAAAGTAATGTCTCTGCTTTTTAATATGCTGTCTAGCTTGGTCATAACTTTTCTTCCAAGGAGCATGTGTCTTTTAATTTCATGGCTGCAGTCACCATCTGCAGTGACTTTGGAGTCCCCCAAAATAAACTCTGCCACTGTTTCCCCATCTATTTGCCATGAAGTGATGGGACCAGACACCATGATCTTAATTTTCTAAATGTTGAGTTTTAAGTCAACTTTTTCACTCTCCTCTTTCACTTTCAGTAAGAGGCTCTTTAGTTCTTCACTTTCTGCCATAAGGATGGTGTCATCTGTGTATCTGAGGTTATTGATATTTCTCCCAGCAATCTTGATTCCAGCTTGTGCTTCATTCAGCCTGGCATTTCTCATGATGTACTCTGCATATAAGTTAAATAAGCAGGGTGACAATATACAGCCTTGACGTACTCTTTTTCCAATTTGGAATCAGTCTGTTATTCCATGTCCAGTTCTATCTGTTGATTCTTGACCTGCATACAGATTTCTCAGGAGGCATGTCAGGTGATCTGGTATTCCCATCTCTTGAAGAATTTTCCACAGTTTGTGGTGATCCACACAGTCAAAGGCTTTTGCGTAGTCAATAAAGCAGAAGTAGTTGTTTTTCTGGAACTGTCTTGATTTCTCGATGATCCAGCAGATGTTGGCAATTTGATCTCTGGTTCCTCTGCCTTTCTAAATCCAACTTGAACATCTGGAAGTTCACAGTTCATGTACTGTTGAAGGCTGGCTTAGAGAATTTTGAGCATCACTTTGCTAGCCTGTGAGAGGAATGCAATTGTGCCGTAGTTTGAATATTCTTTGGCATTGCCTTTCTTTGGCACTGGAATGAAAACTGATTTTTCCAGTCCTGTGGCCACTGCTGAATTTTCCAAATTTGCTGGCATATTGAGTGCAGCACTTTCACAGCATCGTCTTTTAGAATTTGAAATAGATCAACTGGAATTCCATCCCCTCCACTAGCTTTGTTTGTAGTGATGTTCGTAGTGATGCTTCCTAAGGCCCACTTGACTGTGAATTCCAGGATGTCTGGCTCTAGGTGAGTGATCATACCATCATGATTATCTGGGTCATGAAGGTCTTTTTTGTATATTTCTTCTGTGTATTCTTGCCACCTCTTCTTTACATCTTCTGCTTCTGTTAGGTCCATACCATTTCTGTCTTTTATTGTGCCCATCTTTGCATGAAATGTTGCCTTGGTATCTAATTTTCTTGAAGAGACCTCTAGCCTTTCCCATTCTATTGTTTTGCTCAATCTCTTTGTATTGATTACTGAGGAAGGCTTTCTTATCGCTCCTTGCTATTCTTTGGAACTCTGCATTTAAATGGGTATATCTTTCCTTTTCTCCTTTGCATTTCACTTCTCTTATTTTGTCATCTATTTGTAAAGCTTCCTCAGACAACTGTTTTGCCTTTTTGCCATTTCTTTTTCTTTGGGGGTGGTCTTGATTCCTGCCTCCTATACAATGTCATGAGCTTCCTTCCATAGTTCTTCAGGCACTCTGCCTATCATATCTATCCCCTGAATCTATTTCTCACTTCCACTGTATAATCATAAGGGACTTGATTTAGGTCATACCTGAGTGGTCTAGTGGTTTTCCGTACTTTCTTCAATTTAAGTCTAAATTTGGCAATAAGGAGTTCATGATCTGAGCCACAGTAAAGAATATTTATAACTGCAGAAACTTTACTATGAGCCAGACATTACTTGGAGAAGGCAATGGCACCCCATTCGAGTACTCTTGCCTGGAAAATCCCATGGGCGGAGGAGCCTGGTAGGCTGCAGGCCATGGGGTCGCGAAGAGTCGGACACGACTGAGTGACTTCCCTTTCACTTTTCACTTTCACGCATTGGAGAAGGAAATGGCAACCCACTCCTGGAGAATTGCCTGGAGAATCCCAGGGACGGGGAAGCCTGGTGGGCTTCCGTCTATGGGGTTGCACAGAATCAGACACGACTGACAGACAGACATGACTTAGCAGTAGCAGTAGACATTACTCATTCATGTTTTAACTCCTTTAATATGCAGGAAAGCCTTATGAAGTAAGTACTGATATTGTCATCCCCAATTTAAATATGAGAAAACTGAAAAAAAGAGGAGTTGAATATCTTTTCTCAGTTATTAGAGCTATTAAATGACAGAGCTACATTTATCTGTAAATATTCTAGAGAGATCACATTCTGAAGTACCAACATATTATCAAGGAAAAAAGAGGAAGGGAAAGAAAGGAAAAGCATATAAACCAACAGTTTTGCAGGGCTAATATGCCCAGGTGCATGTCCTAGTAAGTTTAAACTTAATAGTAACCCATTCTGGTAGGTTTCATCATTAGAGCCCATTTTCTTGATAAAAGAACTACAGTTAAGGGCTAGGAAGTTGTGCAAAGTTCCATAGCTGTGGCTGCTTTAAAACTCACTCTGTCATGTATGTTGCCATCTACGTTCTAGGGATAATAGATTTCAACTCCTTTCTCAGAATTAGTGTGTATATTCCAGATAAATTAACTTCCAAATTTCTAAGAGTAATGTGCTGTGCAATTATTAAAGGGATAGTATTCATTTCTCCTCCATTTATTAAAGTTTAGTCATATTCTTCAAGTGTGTTTGGTCAGTAAGATTTTTTTTTTTGTTTTTTTGTTTTTTTAATAGAAATACTGTGGATGTAATACCGAGGTACATACGCAGGAAAGAATGGTGAATATTTTATAGATAGTGGAGAAATATAAAATTAGTAGAACTAAATGGGTTTGGAAAATAAATACATATCTCATTTGAATATATTACAGTGTATAACATATATATATATATATAAATTTCCCAGGCAGGGAGATATGAAGGCATAGATTATAAAGCTTTAAAGTAATCATTTAATTTTACATCAGTAGAAAATGAATATGCTATTGGGCCAATTTCTATAGTTTAATTCTCCAAAACTTACATTTGGAAGTTAGTACTCACTGATATTTCCAGACTGACTATTTTAGAAACCAAATGGAAATCATGGGAGGCTAAAATCAGACCTTTTATAACGAGATTATCAGAGGACCCTGGCAATTAAAAAAATATTCAGCAGTATTTTCTTTTAATCTCTGTACCTCATAATTTTTTTTTTAAACAAAAAGTCCTGGTCTTAAAATCAATGTGATGAGTTTTTGTTTTACCATGTATTTTATATCCAACTGGCACTTTTACCAAAAAGCATATCATTCTATCTTTGTATTCTTGGCTTTAAAGCCATTTTATACATTTTGTGGAGAATGGTATATTAATAGAAACCATGCAATTAACTTGAAAAAAATAGCCTCTTATTTGGTTGAAAAATTCCTAAAGAATCATGCCAATTACTTATAAAAAGGAATAAATAAAAATAATTTTTTAGAAGTTGAAAGAAAACAAAATAGGACATATTTATAGTTTCTACTTTAAACTGAACATTTATAAAAGAGTACCAGTTTATATTATATCCCAAACAAAAAATGAACTTTACTATAAATTCAGTTTGAAATTAAAATTAAATGCAAATAATATTACAGTCAATAATATTAAAAACCAAGGTCATTCATAGAAAGAATAAAATCACTTAAGATTTTCAGGAGAAATTTCTGTATACACAATAGTTTGTTCATGAAGAAGGTTCTGACATAATTACAATTCTTCATTGGCATATGCCATTTCAACTCTCATTTGCCATCTCTGAAACTGCTTCTAAACTATATTAGCAATATTCCCCAATAGGGTCTATCAGCAAATATGTAATGGAGAAAAAATTTCTAAGTATGACATCAAATAACCATTTATTAATTCAGTGAATACTTACTAAGCACCTTTTTGTGATAGTTTGTATTGGTTACACAGTGGAGATTCATTGTTTAGGGGGAAAAAGGGAGACAGTCTTTGCCTGATAGTGGGCACATGATCACACAGGTTGAAAACATGTGGGAGTGGTATCCAAACATTTTTGTTCACCAAGGATAGCATAAACAAAGAGTTAGATCAATAATTCAGGAATATGTCAAAGAACACTTGGCATTTGACTTGACACCTGCCACATAGGGTTGTTTTGCAGCGAAGGTTTTTATTCATTTTTTCCCTTTGAGAAAGGTAGAGTGAGTATGCTTATCAATGAGCAAGTATCAGCTCTTACTTTTCCCCCCCTTATTGAGCATGATTAGCAATGATTAGTTAAGGAACAGATGGCATTCGAACTAATGTTGCTGTTCAGTTGCTAAGTGGTGTCTGAATCTTTGCAACCCCATGAACAGCAGCATGCCAGGCTTCTCTGTCCATCACTATCTCCCTGAGTTTGTTCAGACTCATGTCTATTGAGTCGGTGATGCCATCCAACCATCTCATCCTGTTTGCCCCTTCTCCTTATACCTTCAATTTTTCCCAGCATCAGGGTCTTCAAATTTATAACTGTGTATCTTTATGTAAGATTAATCCAAGTATATTTACAATAACCTAAATAGAAAAATCAGTGGTCAATGCAAAGAAATAGTGGGAAACAATAGAATGGGAAAGACTAGAGAAAGACTTCAAGAAAATTGGAGATACCAAGGGAATACTTCACGCAAAGATAGGCACAATAAAGGACAGGAATGGTATGGACTTAACAGAAGCAGAAGATATTAAGAAGAGGTGGCAAGAATATACAGAAGAAATGTACAAAAAAGATCTTCGTGACCCAGATAACCATGATGGTCTGATCACCCATCTAGAGCCAGACATCCTGGAATGCAGAGTCAAGTGGGCCTTAGGAAGCATCACTATGAACAAAGCTAGTGGAGGCGATAGAGTTCCAGTTGAGCTATTTCAAATCCTAAAAGATGATGCTGTGAAAGTGCTGCACTCAATATGCCAGCAAATTTGGAAAACTTAGCAGTGGCCACAGGACTGGAAAAGTCAGTTTTGATTCCAATCCCAAAGAAAGGCAATGACAAAGAATGCTCAAACTACCACACAACTCCATTCATCTCACAGGCTAGCAAAGTGATGCTCAAAATTCTCCAAGCCAGCCTTCAACAGTGCATGAACCGTGAACCTCCAGATGTTCAAGCTGGATTTAGAAAAGGCAGAGGAACCAGAGATCAAATTGCCAACATTTGTTGGATCATCGAGAAATCAAGAGAGTTCCAGAAAAACATCTACTTCTGCTTTATTGACTACACCAAAGCCTTTGACTGTGTGGGTCACCACAAACTGTGGAAAATTCTTCAAGAGATGGGAATACCAGATCACCTGACATGCCTCCTGAGAAATCTGTATGCAGATCAAGAAGCAACAGTTAGAACCAGTCATGGAACAACAGACTAGTTCTAAATTGGAAAAAGAGTACGTCAAGGCTGTATATTGTCACCCTGCTTATTTAACTTATATGCAGAGTACATCATGAGAAATGCCAGGCTGAATGAAGCACAAGCTGGAATCAAGATTGCTGGGAGAAATATCAATAATCTCAGATACGCAGATTACACCACCCTTATGGCAGAAAGTGAAGAGGAACTAAAGAGACTCTTGATGAAAGTGAAAGAGGAGAGTGAAAAAGCTGGCTTAAAACTCTACATGCAAAGTACAAAGATCATGGCATCTGGTCCCATTACTTCATGGCAAATAGATGGGGAAACAGTGGAAATAGTGACAGACTTTATTTTGGGGGGCTCCAGAATTACTGAAGATGGTGACTTGCAGCCATGAAATTAAAAGACACATGCTCCTTGGAAGAAAAGTTATGACCAACCTAAACAGAATATTCATAAGCAGAGACATTACTTTGTCAACAAAGGTCCATCTAGTCAAAGCTATGGGTTTTCCAGTAGTCACATATGAATGTGAGAGTTGGACTACAATGAAAGCCGAGGGCCAAAGAATTGATGCTTTTCAACTGTGGTGTTGGAGAAGATGAGAGTCCCTTGGACAGCAAGGAGATCCAACCAGTCCATCCCAAAGGAAATCAGTCCTAAGTATTCATTGGAAGGACTGATGTTGAAGTTGAAATTCCAATTTTGGCCACCTGATGGGAAGAGCAGACTCCTTGCAGAATACCTTGATGCTGGGAAAGATTTAAGGCAGGAGGAGAAGGGGACGACAGATGATGAGATGGTTGGATGATATCACCGACTCAATGGACATGAGTCTGAGCAAGCCCTGGGAGTTGGTGAAGGACAGGGAAGACTGGCATGCTGCAGTCTATGGGGTTGCAATGATTTGGACATGACTGAGCAACTGAACTGAAACTGACATAAAAAATCAGTGGTTAGATGAATCAGTGTATGACACTCTCAGTGACTTAAGAATGTTGCCAGGGAACCATGAATTTTCCTATTAAGTTTTGAGCTCTACAAGCCAAGTATTAATTGCTTTTGATATGTCAAATTTGTGGTATCTTACTATTGATAGTTCTGTTCATGCATTTTCCAGGGAGAATTCTATGTTTTTAATAAATTAACAATGCATATTAAAATAAATCAATAATTTAAGGGAAAATGTTTGCCTTGTATTATTTCATCTCCATGGCTTTGTTCACTATTCTGATGTCTGTAGACACACACATATACTTACATGCAGTTTTGAAAACCCCTCAACGTCCCTTCTCATTTCAAATTCATATCAGTACTTTAAGACAGAGGTCAAATCCTTAATCCCTCTTGCCACTCCTCCCAATCCATCTCGCACCTGAATTTCTGTAGCAATTGTTCTCTGTACCAATCATTTGAGTTACAGATAGCCTTAAGTACACTATGCTGTGATCCAGGTTAAACTCTCTGGAGATGGACTGCTTGGGTTCAAAATTGAGTTTTATTTTGCTAAATAAGACACCTGGAACAAATGACTGAAATGCTTCCCATTGGCTCAGTGGGTAAAGAATCTGCCTGCAGTGCAGGAGATGCAGGCAGATGTGAGTTTGATTCCCAGGTCTGGAAGATGCCCTGGAGAGGGGCATGCCAGTCCACTACAGTATTCTTGCCTGAAGAATCCCTTGGACACAGAACCTGGAGGGCTATAGGCCATGAGGTTGCACAGAGTCAGACATGATTGATGAGACTTAGTGTGCATAGCATGCATGCATGCAGGGAAAACTAGATGAGATAGATATACAAGTAAATGACTACAACATTAAAAAAGGCTCAGGAAACAGAAAACTTCCCCCCACCCCAACCCCGTTATTTCCACTGTCTGGTTTTTTTTTTTTTTTTTTTTCTGTTTTTATCCAAATATTTAATGCAATGATTTTTTAAAAATTGAAAGATTTATGACAATTTTAGAACAAAATTACCTTGCCTTGTCTGCATTCTAATTCAGCCTGCTCATTCCTCTCCTCAAATGCAATCATTTGACTATTCTAATGATCAATGGCATATATTAGGGAGATGTGGCCAATATTACAGAGAATATTTGCTCATGGAACAATATAGGAATTATTCATTAATGCCAGACTTAATCACAAAATAATAATTGCATTGTAAGCAATATTTAAAAATAAAATATTTAAAAATAAAGTTAATATAATAGACATATATGATTAAAATATTTACTAATACTATCATAGTACTTTAAGATTGTTTTTCTTTCATTTTATAGAAAGATTGTACTTTAATTTTAAAATTTAATTAGAATTTTTATTCTGTGAATATTACATTCCAGATATTTAAAATTTCTGACTTTTTCTCCTATTTTCTATACTATAACAACAGGCAATGAAAGGATATTCAAAGACAATCTTTGGTTGGGTTGTCTTGATGGCAAACTCTGAAGCAGATTTTAGCCTATAGGAGGCTTACTGGAGAATTCTTTCTGTATCTAGAGCTTTGAAAGGGAAGAAGGGAGGGATACCAGTTGAATTTGGCAAAAGCAGAGGCTGTGCATTCAGTAATGTATCTTAGCTAATTCCAGAGGGAACTCTGGAACTAACATGCTAGAGTTGTACTGAGTTGGGCCAAGATGTGAGTTTCTTCTATCTTCCGCATCCAGGCTGATTGACATATTCCCAAATCAATCAGTCATTGGAGATAGATAGCTGTGGAAGGAACGTAACCTTGGGCAAGTGGTCCACTGCAGTCGAAGCAACCCTGAAGAAGCTTGCAGCTGAATGCAGTCCACTGACCGCACTCCTGCAGCTCTGAGAAGTCTTTCTTTGAAAAGGGATATATAGACAGAGCAGGCTTCCCTCATAGCTCAATTGGTAAAGTATCCACCTGCAATGCAGGAGACCCCGGTTCAATTCCTGGTTGGGAAGATCTGCTGGAGAAGGGATAGGCTACCCATTCCAGTATTCTTGGGCTTCCCTTGTGGGGAAGCTGGTAAAGAATCCACCTGCAACGCGGTAGACCTGGGTTCAGTCCTTGGGTTGGGAACATCTCCTGGAGAAGGGAAAGACTACCCACTCCAGTATTTTGGCCTGAAGAATCCCATGGACTCTATAGTCCATGGCATCGCCAAGAGTCAGACATGACTGAGAAACTTTCACTTTCATAAAGATAGAGGATTTCTTTGTCCATCATAGTGGTTTAAATAATTTTTGGGGAAAATCTATATTAGTTCAAGAAACATTTTCAGACAAAGTGGAATACCTTATTGAACATTTAATAAGAGATGCTGACTAGTGATGAAATTAATGAAATTTTTTTGAAATGTGTTTGTTATTTTTGCAGGTTATTGTTTGATTAAAGAAATGGATTTTTAAGTTTATGTAGCTAGCTTATATAACAGCTAGATATAAATATACCTCAGAAGACTAACTGTTTAGATTTTTAGGCAAGTTTAAGAATTTGTAGGATAAAACATGAAATTGTGTTTGTCTTAATATTCAGAAAAGAATTTTAATTCTAGTTTTTGTTAAATGATTACTCAAGTTTTATGGTTCAATGATTCTTATGTAAGACCACCAAGACCTATTGTGGAATTCTGCTTCTCCAGTTTTTCAGTGAATATTGGAAGGCTTATAGCTCTAATTCACTGAATCAACTGTATTTTGGAGATCGGGAATTGAAGACAATCAGTCACACAGATTTAGAACCAGAATTTAAAACTGAGGAGTGTAAAATAAAGTTTACTAGATGGCCACAAATGTCATTTACTGACAAGTTTTGTTTGTACCACGTGTATTCACATACTTTATGAAGTAGTTACTATAGACTGAATTAGTTGCTATTCTCTGACCCATTGTGGGAAGAATTATAATTCCTACCTTCAGAGATATTAGTCTTGGCTGTATGATTGTACGATAGTATGTGAAGCTTTTAGGACTACTAGATACTTGGCCATATTCTTGATCTCTGCTGCAACTCAGTCAGCCTCAAGTGAGCAGGAACTGTAGCAGACATGTAGCATTGCTGCAGTGAACCTGTGATGCCATGCTGAATGGGCAGGAAATAAACTTTGTTTTAAGTCATTAGAATTTTCAGTTGTTCATCACCACAACATAATCTTGCCTATTTTTAAACATTTGCCAACTTTTATACACAAAAGCTGGGATTCCTGATTTAGCCAGAATATCTGACAATTTCAATACTGAATAGCTGTGGCTTCTTTAGGTAAACAGGGCGTGATCCAGTTTACTTAAGTACCCACATAACTTTGGGTTAGATATCTATCCCGTGTAGAAAATCATGTTTGCTGCTCTGACTTAAGTAAAACATTTCCTGTCAGTCCAACCATGCTGCATATGATGTGAATTTAAAATGGATGCATATATTGTTAAAGTAATCAAACAAGGAGGCCATTAGACTGAAGTTTCTCTAATATCTTGGTAGCCCATGCAAGCAAACTGAAACCTAAGCCAAAGTCAATTCCCGCAAATGCCTCAAGGTTAGGAAGAGCAAACACCAAATTAGGCCTTCCCAAATAATCCAATTGCTTAAGCTACAGCCAATCAACTAATTTCTTTGCTTTCCTTTCATGTCTTCCCTATAAACACCTTGCTCCTAGCTCTTGTCATTGGAATATTCCTAACCACTTTCTCTTTGGCATTGCCTGACTGGAATTAATGTTTGTTCATATAAACTTTTAAAAATTGTAATATGCATCGATTTAACTTTTAACAATATATAAATTATATGTGTACATATACACCTACAGTCTTCACAACATTATCAGACAGTCTTGAAGTATTTCCATTAATTTCAGAAGTAAAACAGGTATATTAATTACCAGCAATATATAACATCTTATCAGAAATATTAGCCAGTTCATTAAGGGAAAAAAGTTATCTATACTGGAAAAGATGAGGCAAATGATTAAGGCTTACAGATGTACAACTCACTACCAATTTACCCCAATCAATTTAGTTAATTATATAAGACGAATATATTATTAATATACCTTATAAAAAGATATGCCAGAACCCATAGTTTTCTAATATATTCACAATACATAGTAATATATTATAAAGCAAAAAATTAATTTATAAGATTAAACACTATAGAGTTCCTTGGGGAAAAATTAAAAGAAAATATGTCTCTTTGGAAAATACTGCAAAATATAACTGAGGAAATTTAAATAACACCTGAGATATGCTATACTCTTAAGTAGAAAAGTTTAATGTTATAAAAATGGAAATTACTATCAATTAATTTGCATATTTAATACAATTTAAATCAAAATACAAATATAAGGAACATGGTAAAATGATTCTTAAATTTTATTCAGATACTATAAGAACAGTATGAAAAATTATTGAGGGACAAAATGTTTAAGACATGTTGAAAGATAATGTGATCAAAATGAGTATGGTACTATTTTAAAAGATAAGTAAAGCAATGAAACAAAGATAGACCAGCAAAAATATGGGAATTCACTGTGTATTGCAGGTGAGAATTAAAATTAAAAAAATAGGTGAAATAAGTAGGTGTATTATGATTTTATAAACATGCAGTCAAGCCAGGAAGAAAGTAAAGGTTAAACTTAACTGAGTAAAAATGTAAGAAAGTAAGATCATTAAAACTCTGTTAAAAAGCACCATGCTGCTACTAAGTCGCTTCAGTCATGTCCGACTCTGTGCGACCCCATAGAAGGCAGCCCAACAGGCTCCCCCATCCCTGGGATTCTCCAGGCAAGAACACTGGAGTGGGTTGCCATTTCCTTCTCCAATGCATGAAAGTGAAAAGTGAAAGTGAAGTCACTCAGTCGTGTCCGACTCCTAGTGACCCCATGGACTGCAGCCTACCAGGCTCCTCCATCCATGGGATTTTCCAGGCAAGAGTACTGGAGTGGGGTGCCATCGCCTTCTCTGAAAAAGCACCATAAACATGATTAAAAGTAAAGATAATTCTTACCAATCAATAAAAAAGTATACTCTAAAAGAAAAAGGGACAAATAACATGAATTTCTATCAGTCAAGAATCTTTCAGTATTGATATTAAAAGCCCAAAACAATTGGCTTGAAAAGAAAACAGTGTATATCTGTTCATTTAGCTGGAAAACGTATGTAAAGCTAGATTCAACTGTTTAAGCTGTGGCATCTGAAGTTTCCCCAACTGAGTTTTGTTCTACCTGTTGGCTTCAGCTTCACATAAGCCCTTTTTCTTCTGATGGCAAGGAGACCTTGAGCAGTTTCAGGGTTACATCCTACTTTTTCAGCTACCCCAAACAAGAAAGGCTTCCCTCCAGCAAAATTTAAGTTAAACTCAAATTTGCTCTTACTGGGACATGTCCTCATTCTGGACCAATCAGGAAGTCAGAGATAAGTTCTGTGATTGATCAGCTTTGGTCACATGACTCGTTTTATATGGGATCAGCTCACTTAAGCTAAGTAGAATATAGCAGGGAGATAATTTCTCATAGAAAATAAGTTTTGTTCCTGAAAAGTGATGGGTAGGCCAGCCTACAAAGAACTGATTCAAGTTCGAATATGGACAAGAATGACAACTGAGTTGAAATTTTCTTCACTTTGATTTATAACAGAACTAGGGTAAAAATTCTCAAAGGATGAAAGAAACTCCCTAATGCCTCCTGAGTTCCTTGCACAGCCATGACTGAAGGCATGCCCGTATATAATGCTACAAGTGTGGCAACCTGCCAGAGTGACTGTGAGTTTCAAGTGCTCTGCCAAAATTATATTATTATCCTGGTGCAGGAGACACGTCAACACTCTTAGGTTTACCTACTACCGTGTAAGGGAATTACTGCTGCACTAGGTTGAACACTAGGTTCTAGGGCTTGAGTCCTTGGTTTACTCTAAAGGTGGACAGGATGTTGGGCCTTTAGATGTATATCATTTAATATACATTCAAAGAGAGAAGTCACAAAAAAGAAGGAGAAAAATAACCATAAATAGATAAAAGACAGAAATATGCACTAGTAATCACATCATTGTAAACTAATGAAATATTGAAGGTGTCCTCTATCTACCAAATCAGCAATGTGTTTTTTGGTTTGTTTGTTTTTACTTACTTATTTATTTATTTGCTGCACCACTCTGCTTGCAGGACCTCAGTTCCCAGCCAGGGATTGAGCCTAGGCCATGGCAGTGAAAGCCCCAAATCCTAACCACTAGAATACCAGGGAACTACCAGCAATGATTTAAAAAATCTATACTATTATTATTGGAAGAGAACATGAGGTAAAATAGGCACTTTAATACATTTCTCAATATATTTTAAGTTGGTAATATTTCTAATAGGCAATCTGGCATCAATTTTTCAACATTTGAAAGTCCTTTCTTAAAATATTAATACTTATTTCACTATTCTTTGCTTTCAGAAAGAGTTAAAGAAATATATACATATATGAACATACATATGCTTTAAATATAAATATACCCTGGTGGCTCAGACAGTAAAGAACCTGCCTGCAATGTGGGAGACCTGGGTTTGATCTGTGGGTCAGGAAGATGCCTCAGAAAAGGGAATGGCAACCCACTCCAGTATTCTTGCCTGGAGAATTCCATGGACAGAGAAGCCCAGAGAGCTACAGTCCATGGGGTTGCAAAGAGTCAGACATGACTGAGCAACTGATACACACGCATGCATGTATTATATCAATAATCAATAATGAATAGGAAAATTAAATATAAATATAATAAATACTTGATTGAGCTACATATTTCCTTGGCAGAGATGCTATTCTTTTATTAATACTGAATCTGAGTATTTCAAATTTTGATCATGAATATGTAGAGTTCATTTTAGAGAATGAGTTTTATCGATAATCATATATGGATTTTCCCAAAAATGTATTCTAAAAGGGCCTTAATTTTGTTAAACTAAAAAATATGCACATTATTAATCGATTATCCTCAGTGTACTTTGAGGACCACTACATTGTCAAAATTTTAAATATATATATACTAAAAGAAGTGTATTGTTAGTGAATTTCTACATTCTGAATAAGAGAGCATCTGGGTATATACTATGCTCTTGTTTATAAATTTATGAGGTGATATTGAAAATATAATTCATGTTCTGGCCCACAAAATACTGAAATCACATGTATTTTAATGAAACACATATATTATGTAATGTAGTCCAATATATATCATTTGGTCACTGCATAGTAAGCCCAAGTCACCAATATTTTTTTCAATATATTAAAAGGTAAATATAAATTACAGTAATAGCTATTATGGAAATACTAACTCATGAACCCATACAATTATATAAATACTAACCTAACAGTTTGTTTCACATAAAAAAAATGATGATTAAATATAGATGACAGTTTAATCACAGGGTAATCAATTAACTGAGACACAAGACTGAAAAATTAATAGTCATAAAGTACTCTTCTAGCAGATATTTAAAATGGAAAATTTGCAAGTTTGAGGTGAACGATTTTATTTAAATTTCAGTTTAGGTCCACTAAAAATTTTGAGACATCTGTTTTACACAAAAAATTATCCACACTTATGAAGATTCAAAATAATTAAAAGTGCTCTTGACTTCCAGATACCTTGCATCTAGAGCTGTGGTTCTCAACTACAGTTAGTGTAATAGTGAAGAATAAATCTGACTCCCAGGTTGGATCTTTCTTTTACTTTAACTTTTGTGCTGTGCTGCCTGTGCTTAGTCATGCTGGCTCTGTACTTTTCGTAAAAGAATGTTGCCTATAATCTGAAATAGATAGGACAACCCATTCTCAGAACTCTGACCTTTATAGATATAACACTCTTTAATACAAATAGAGTTAAAATGTTGCAGAATGAAGAATCCCATTTGTCTTATTGGAGGTTTACTGAAACATCATGACCTAACCTATGTGGGCAGATGCAAGAACAAAGAATTCTAACAATAAATTTGCAACAACCAACCACAGTCCAGTCTCTCAGCTTTTAGTGTAAAAGAAGCCTGAATTCTAAATCAGGTAAGATGGTTCTCTAGGACATTTGTCTGCATTTTTCTGGGTCTGCTGACTTTTGGAATAAAGTCATTATTCCTTGCCCTGACAAAGCATCTCCCAATTCACTGGACCGTCCTGTGGTGGGAATGAGTTTGGACCAGGTAACATTATCGCTTCAGTGTTCCCTCTGTATGTGATAGACATCCATGCTTACCAAGGCAGCCATGCCCTTGTGACAAGGGCATTTCAGAATTGCCAGGATTACTGGAGCAATGAAATAGAGCATATCTGCTTTTCTACCAATTTTCCCATTTGAAAGAGGCACAAACCATCTAACAGTTATAACATTTATCATTGTATCATTGAATACTTATCATTCTCTGGTATTTGTTAGGTACTTTGTAAAGATTGTGTCTTTTAAAAAGCACAACACACACAAAATAATTTCTGAATTTAGATATTAAAGTAAAATCAGCTTTTTAACTTATCAGATGTACAGATAATATCACTAATGGCAGAAAGTGAAGAGGAACTAAAGAACCTCTTGATAAGGGTGAAGGAGAAGAGTGAAAAAGCTGGCTTAAAACTCAATATTAAAAAAAAAACAAAACACTAAAATCATGGCATCTGGTCCCATCACTTCATGGTAAATAGAAGGGGAAAAGGTGGAAGCAGTGACAGATTTCCTCTTCTTGGGCTCTAAAATCACCGTGGATGGTGACTGCCGCCATGAAATTAGAAAATGATTGGTTCTTGGCAGGAAAGCATAAACATAGACAGTGCTAAAAAGCAAAAACATCATTTTGCCAACCAAGGTCAGTATAGTCAAGGCTATAATGTTTATAGTAGTCACGTACAGTTGTCAGAGTTGGACCATAAAGAAGACAGAGTGCCAAAGAATTGATGCTTTCAAATCATGGTGCTGACGAAGACTTTTGAGAGCCCCTTGGACAGCAAGGGGATCAAGCCAGTCATTCCTAAATGAAATCAACCCTGAATATTCACTGTAGGGACTAAGACTGAAGGTGAAGCTCCAGTATATTGGCCACCTGTTGTGAACAGCTGATTCACTGAAAAAGACCTTGATGCTAGGAAAGATTGAAGGCAGAAGGAGAAGAGGGCAACAGAGGATGAGATGCTTGGATGGCATCACTGACAAAATGGACATGGACCTGGGCAAACTCCAGGAAATGATGGGGGACAGAAAAGCCTGGAGTGCTGCAGTCCATGGGGCTGCAAAGAGTTGGACATGACTTGGTGACCGAACAACAAATAAAATCAGGTTTTCTAGAAAACTGAGTCTTAACAAAGTTAATAGGTGTTGCCTGCTACATTTCCCAAGATTTTGCTCAGTCCTCACAAGATTTAGTCTCTTATAGATAATACTTCTATCATTTCAATATAGTCATAGGCCCTGGAGAATTTGAAAGTAGACTCGGGACCCCTAAGTAGATGGAAAGAAAAGCCTATTGCCAACTTCCCCACTCGAGTAATACTAGAGAAGTCTGTTCAATATTTCTCCCTGAACCAAGAAAATGGAGAGCACTCCTGTATTGAACTCAAACAGTAATGGATCTGTAAAAAGAGAAAGGTATATTTCTAATCTATGTTCCTATATTCTACCTTGTATAGATTCAATGACAACCAATTGATACAATACATATAAAAATACATACTTTACTGTAATAAGTGAAGTAAACCAGAAAGAGACAGACACATACCATATGGTATCATTTATATGTGATTGTTCAGTAAAACTTATTTATGAAACTGAAACAGACTCACAGACATAGAAAAGAAATTATGAGCGGAGGGGGATAAATAAGGAGTTTTGAATTAGCAGATACAAACTACTATAAATAAACTAGATAAACAATAGGTCCTCACTGTATAGCACAGGAAAATATGCTCAATAACCTGTAATAAACCATAATGGAAAATAATATGAAAAGTAATATGTATATATCTATGTATAACTGAATCCCTTTGCCATATACCCAGAAACAAATGCAACATTGTCAATCAACTATAATTCAATTTTTAAAAAGATACTTTAAATAATTATAGAAACACATTTTTTTGTCTTTATTATTCATTTATCACCTCGAATGCATTGGCTTATTTTGTTACTTTTGCTCTAACTCAACACAAAAGTCCCAGGACAGTAGTTGGTTTGTGAATTGTGCTGCACTGTAGCTCTTTGCCTTCTGTGAGCTTTTAGCATAGTGCTTATATCATAGGTCCACAGCTTTCATTTGCTGACTTATCACAGGAAGCTGTAAATGTATTTGGTGGCAAAATATATTGGACCATAAATAAAAAGAGGAAATGTGAAAGAAAACTTTGACTTCAACTGTCACTGCTATGAATACTGGGTCATACACAAAAATGTTCAAGGTAAGTCTCTGACACTGACAAGGAAGTAAATATAGTGTTAAAAAACTTGAGTTCTAAGAAAGTGAGCTTTTTAAAATTTTTTTTCTTGATAATGTCTAAGAGATATCACTTGCTGGCAAAGTAGTAGTTTATAAACGACTTAATCTCATCTCATTGCATAATGACAATGAGTTGGAAGTTAATTTTTATCAAATTAATTTTTATAGAATAATTATAAAGTATAAATGCCTTAATTTTTATAGTGTAATTCAAGGCATTTAATAATGTAATCAGAAGTCAAATTTCAGTAAGAAAAAGGAAAAATAGACATAGGTTTATAATTCTAAGCCTGATGTCTTCTATAAAATTAATTATGTGATTTGATTGATGTTGAGTGCAGTTTAGACTACCAATTTAGCTTTGTATTAATAGTCTACATTAAAGACTCATTCTAGCTTTGTCTGAGCGAGAAGGATGAAATAACTGGTATTTTTCCCTTTCAGAGTGATAGCTTCTCAGACTGTTTTAAATACAATTAATAAAACTACCATGAAGAAAGTATAATAAAATAGAGTACAGAAGTTTTGTGCTGAATAGTTTTTAGGTGGGAAGTGCAACAATAATGAATAAGAAGTTAGGAAAATATAAGATAGGTAAATACATGATACAAGAAATTCCCTAAGTATGTTCTTCAACTAAAATCTACCTTTGTCAGTGAACGGGCTGAATAAACTGGCCTGCACGAATAACCTTTCTATTGGTACTTCTACATGTATTATATTTATTATTTAAGTAAGACTTTAATATATGCTAGGAATTATACTGCAAAAGGGTAATATGAAGGTAAATTGACTTTTTTTCAGGAGATACCCACAATTAAAGACAGACATAGCAAATATTTATGATAAAAGCTATATGTAACATGCACTGAGGAATGGAGGCAGGGCAGAAAAAACAACCAACACCCAAACATGACTGGCAAATCTTCACTTATAAGAAGCCTTGAGAAATGAATAGAAAATTTCCACAGAAATGAAATTAGCAAGTGATTCAAAGACATTAGAAAAATATGAGTCAATAAAAGGCAGTTTGAATCCTTATATTCTATGTAACTAATTGGAAGATTGCAGCAAGCCAGGCTTTCTTCCTGCAAACTTATCATATGCAAAAGTTCAGGTGATTGACATCATCTTCTGGCCCGGAGGCCTGTTAACATTTTAAGAAACTTATCTTTCTCTAAAGGTGATTATTCCAAAGTCAGGCGCCAGCCTTCCAAAAAGCATTGGACAAAGCGGCATTTTACATTTCTATACACCCATTATATCAATCAATACACTGTCAAGGACACAGTAGGTAAGGAGTATGGAGACTTAGCAGCAAACATTGGCCCAACAAGTGAAAAACCCTTCACCAATACATTTTCTAATCAATCTTTTAACTACTCAAAGGAATCTGTGTTTAGGCAGTTTAGAACATCTCCTGCCTCTCACAGTTGGGAGGCTCTGAACAATCACATGTGGCCGGAAAAACCCATTCAGGCAGGCTAGAGGATTTCCAAAGGAGTTTGTAGGTTAAACTCTGTCACACCCAGGAATTATTAACTGGAGCTGTAAGCTAACTCTCTTTTCAGAGAGAGGTAGTGGGAGACAGCCCCCCGTAAAGTCAGAGGTGTAGGTGAAAGCACAAAGCAGAAAGTAGGCAGACTCTGGTTTTGGGGGTAGATGCTCGAGAATTTCCAGGGGGACTCCTGAGGCTCGATCCCGCCTTTGCGTATGCCGAGCCTCCTTCCTCATGACCTTTGTCATGGGCGGAGTTCCTCACGCTGGCTCTCGGCAGTGATAGAATTCCAGTTGAGCTATTCCAGATCCTGAAAGATGATGCTGTGGAAAGTGCTGCACTCAATATTCAATATGCACTCAATATGCAATATGCCGGCTCCCGGCAGAAGATGATGCCACAGTCAGTGAAATTTTATAGAATATTTATAAACAAAGAAATCCAATTGTACCTATAATATTACTCTGTGATTTGTGTGGATAATGTTTTCGAATGAAGAGATTATGCGGACTGAATGGAATAGTAACGATGGAGGAAATTTGGATCAGTGGTATATTTCTTAGAATGCTAGGTACTATGACCCATATATTCAATGATGCTTGATTTCTCATGGCTTCCTCTTGTGGCTTCCCTATAAGAGGGGATATGGAGATGCTTCCATTTCTGCTACCTCTATCTTAAATGTAATCAGACTGATTATATTCTTGTAGCCAAAGATGGAGAAGCTCTATACAGTCAGCAAAAACAAGATCAGGAGCTGACTGTGGCTCAAATCATGAAATCCTTATTGCCAAATTCAGACTTAAATTGAACAAAATAGGGAAAACCACTAGACCATTCAGGTATGACCCTTATGTTTATACAGTAGAAGCAAGAAATAGATTTAAGGGACTAGATCTGATAGAGTGCCTGATGAACTATGGACAGAGGTTTGTGACATTGTACAGAAAACAGGGATGAAGACCATCCCCAAAAAGAAATGAAAAAAAAAGCAAAATGGTTGTCTGAGGAGGTCTTACAAATAGCTGTGAAAAGAAAAGAACAAAAAGCAAACGAGAAAAGGAAATATATACCCATTTGAATGCAGAGTTCCAAAGAATAGCAAGGAGAGATAAGAAAGCTTTCCTCCATGATCAGTGCAAAGAAATAGAGGAAACAATAGAATGGGGAAAAACTAGAGATCTCTTCAACAAAATTAGAGATGCCAAGGGAACATTTCATGCAAAGATGGGCTCAATACAGGACAGAAATGGCGTGGACCTAACAGAAGCAGAAGATATAAAGAAGAGGTGGCAAGAATACACAAAAGAGCTATACAAAAAAAGATCTTCATGACCCAGATAATCACAATGGTGTGTTCACTCACCTAGAGCCAGACATCCTGGAATGCGAAGTCAAGTGGAACTTAGGAAACATCACTATGAACAAAGCTAGTGGAGGTGATGGAATTCCAGTTGAGCTATTTCAAATCCTGAAAGATGATGCTGTGAAAGTGCTGCACTCAATATGCCAGCAAATTTGGAATAGTCAGCAGTGGCCACAGGACTGGAAAAGGTCAGTGTTCATTCCAATCCCAAAGAAAGGCAATGGCAGAGAATGCTCAAACTACCACACAACTGCACTCATCTCACACACTGGTAAAGTAATGCTCAAAATTCTCCAAGCCAAACTTCAACAGTACATGAGCCATGAACCTCCAGATGTTCAAGTTGGTTTTAGAAAAGGCAGAGGAACCAGAGATCAAATTGCCAACATCTGTTGGATCATTGAAAAAGCAAGAGAGTTCCAGAAAAACATCTACTTCTGCTTTATTGACTATGCCAAAGCCTTTGACTAGGTGGATCACAACAAACTATGGAAAATTCTGAAACAGATGGGAATACCAGATCACCTGACCTGCCTCCTGAGAACTCTGTATGCAGGTCAGGAAGCAACAGTTAGAACTGGACATGGAATAACAGACTGGTTCCAAATTGGGAAAGGAGTACATCAAGGCTGTATATTGTCACCCTGCTTATTTAACTCATATGCAGAGTACATCATGAGAAATGCCGGGCTGGATGAAGCACAAGCTGGAATTAAGATTGCTGGGAGAAATATCAATAACCTCAGATATGCAGAAGACACCACCCTTATGGCAGAAAGAGAAGAACTAAAGAGCCTCTTGATCAAAGTGAAAGAGGAGAGTGAAATGTTGGCTTAAAGCTCAACATTCAGAAAACCAAGATCATGGCATCTCGTCCCATCACTTCATGGCAAATAGATGGAGAAACGGTGGAAACAGTGACAGATTTCATTTTGTGGGGCTTCAAAATCTCTGCAGATGGTGACTGCAGCCATGAAATTAAAGGATGTTTGCTCCTTGGAAGAATAGCTATGACCTATTAAAAAACAGAGACATTACTTTGCCAAAAAAGATCCGTCTAGTCAAGGCTATGGTTTTTCCAGTAGTCATGTATGGATTTGAGAGTTGGACTACAAAGAAAGCTGAGCGCCAAAGTATTGATGAGTTTGAACTGTGGTGTTGGAGAAGACTTTTGAGAGTTCCTTGGACTTCAAGGAGTTCCAACCAGTCCATCCTAAATGAAATCAGTCCTGAATATTCATTGGAAAGACTGATGTTGAAGCTGGAACTCCAATACTTTGGCCACCTGATGTGAAGAACTGACTCATTGGAAAAGACCCCGATGCTGGAAAAGATTGAAGGCAGGAGGATACGGGGATGACAAAGGATGAGATGGTTGGATGGCATCACCGACTTTATGGACATGAGTTTGAGTAAACTCCGGGAGTTGGTGATGGACAGCGAGGCCTGGTGTTCTGTAGTCCATGGGGTCGCAAAGAGTCAGACATAACTGGACAACTGAACTGAATTTTGAAAACATCACCACAGATCACAGCCAAAAGACAAAGGAGAACTACATGACACTCTCAGAAGAAATATTAACAGTCAAGTGTTCATCATTTTCTCATTTTATCCCACTTTCCATCTAAGAAAACTGTTCATGTGAAAGTTAATTGCAAAGGCTTGCAGATACATGTGTCCTCTGTGCCAAGGAAGATAAAACAGGTTTGATGAATATCTAACTATTTTCTAACACAGCCTAGTCTTTTGATCATTGACTACCAAATATACTTGTCTCTTTTCATATGAAATCCTCCCCATAGGGGAAAATCAAGTTTTTTCCAGTGGCTGCATTAAACTAAAAGTGCTGTACCTTTGAGTGAGATGTAGTCCTTTCCAGTAGTCCACAGATGGCTTGTTTTGTATCAGAACCTAGGAATCAAAGAAAAGTTCTTTAGCTACCTTTTTTCTCTCTCTTTCTGTCTGCCTGTCTCTCTTTCTCTCTCTCTCTCACACACACACTCCTTATACCCAATGGTGGAACATAGAATGGAATTTCTTAATTAGAAAAGGGAAGAACAGAAGACAGTGGGCTTGCCCATTGCCATTCTGAAATCCTGCTGGGAATATTTTGTGAAGGTCCCTACCTTGAGCATGAGGTTGAGGAAAGAATTATAAAAGTGAAAGTCGCTCAGTTATGTCCGAATCTGTGACCCCATGGGCTATACAGTCCATGGAATTCTCCAGACCAGAATACTGGAATGGGTAGACTTTTCCTTCTCCAGGAGATCTTCCCAACCCAGGGATCAAACCACGTCTCCCACATTGCAGGCAGATTCTTGACCAGCTGAGCCACAAGGGAAGCCCAAGAATACTGGAATGGGTAGCCTATCCCTGCTCCAGTGGATCGTCCCAACCCAGGAATCGAACCAAGGTCTCCTGCACTGCAGGTGGATTCTTTACCAACTGAGATATCAGGGAAGCCACTAAGGTTGAGGGAGTACCTGGATTAATTTCTAATTCATCTCTCTAGAAGGAATTATTTCATCTATTTTCCCCAAGCCTCTTGGTCCTCCCATTTGGAAACTCCTCTCAACCCATTACTCTCCATGACTATGTTGGAAGTGAGTGATAGGATACCTCTGGGGCTATACAGCCTTCAAAGTTTGCCTGATTCTGGTGGAAAATTAGGAGTTCAGGGTTTTATTATTGTTACTTATTTGTTTAAATCGGAAACAGTCAAACACTTCCTTAGTTCAAATTTGTGATTTTTGGCAATGAAATTCTCTCAAACCAATAGACTGCTGATGTGTTTTTTTTTAAAATAATTTTACATATATCATATACCCTAAGTTTGTTTCCAGATGTAGTTCTCAAATATCTTTATTTTATTGCTTTTTACCAACTTGTTTCTTTCTTAATTGGGACCACCTATTTAGGGTGGGAAGCCTGTACATACACTTTATTGATTTTAACCTTGGTTTATTTTATTCATTTGACACATTTGACTGGATATTTTTTGTTCAATCCTTTAAAAATACCATCATCAACTGCTCACAGTAGCTAGGCATAGAATTTCAGGACTCTGTATTCATTTTTATTTCTGCCTGCAAAATAGTCAATGTAATTCTGAGTTCCTCTCTTTATTGTTAATATCTTGTTGAAAGTAGTCAATTATGTTCAAAATATACTAGTTTCTGTGATTTTTTCCCCCTCTAATCACATCCTCTAGAGTTTCTGACTGAACAGGCGCACAGTCTAGTCTGCCTTTCAAGTTACTGCACACAACAGTTTTACCAAAGGTTTGCCTCTACATAACAGGGATCATCATGTTTCTAAATTTCAGTGTCATTTCCCCTGATCTCTAAATCTTTTAACAAATATTTTAGGTCTTTATTATGGCAGGAATATGGTTCCAAATCAGGAACTACAGTCCATGGGGTCTCAAAGAGTTGGACATGACTGAGTGACTGAACTGAACTTATGATATACAAAGTGCGCAGAATGTATCTCTCAGATAAACATGAAGAACATCTAAAGTACCTTTGTTCTGAAATTGAACATTTTATGCTTTTTTGGACTAAAAGTGGAAGCATGGCTTTTAATTATAAGCTTAAAGTCATGGGGGAAATATAATATGCTCCCTCTCAGAGTCTTGAAAAATTTGCTCTGCCAATCGGAATCGTAAAATAACTTTCCACATTTTTTTGTCTGCTTCACATTTGTGAGATTTGTATAGAACTTTTAACATAATGTGCTTCTAGAATCTAGTTTATAATGGAGTTCATCGATAATCCCATATGACTCATAAGAAATAGGAAACAAGAAATAGTATCACCACGTGCTTTGTTTTGAACATGTTAACTAAACACTACAAGAGCAAATTAGAAAAGCATTCCCTTTATTTAGTTGAGTAATTGCCCACTTGAATCCCTAAAGATCAGTTATTGTAACATGAACTATAAGATTTCCACTAAGAGTCTTAAATGAGTCAATAAAAGGTCATGTTTATATACGTTAAAAACACTTGAAAGAATAATATTATCATTGACTCTTAGGCCATGCCTACACTTGCCCAGTGAAAGGTATTTCTTTAAGAAATAAGCTGTTTTCAACATCAATATTCTTCTAAATGTACAGCCATGTGACCATTGAAAATAATTTTCAGTATCTTTTCATTTACTTTTCAATTTAAATAATTTCAATTTACTTTTCTCTGTAGTAATATAGAGAACTCAGTATTAAGTTCATTGGTATGGAAAGAAGTCTTGTTTAATGCCATGTCGTTGATTATGGCCATTCAATTCAAAGAGGCAGAAAGCCTCAGAATTGTATGACTAATGTGCTATTTCAGCACTGTTGGTTTTAATCTAGCAAAGTGGATATTAACAACAGGAGGTTTCTCACTATTTTTTTCACTCCAGTTTTAACAGACACATTAATACACGTGGTGGAATTTGAAAAAGTCACTATGTACTTTGCTATTAAAAAAGATTATGGATTCTTCTTTCCTATGTAAGATTTGAGATCTCTAAGCATATTGTGTTCTCTAATAAAACTTGGTTTAAAAGTTTTCATAGTCTCAGAATACACTTGTCAGTTACCTATACTATAAAATGATGTAATGAAATACGTCACATGAGTTGAGTTGTAAAAGTCAGATGTGAAAACATAAAAGAAAATCAAAACCCTCTACTTTAAAATTAAAAAATAAAAACCTTATGACTTTTCATTTTTGATGAATACCTAATCATATACCCAAATATTCAATGTATTCTCTTAGACCCAGGTAGTATGGCCTTTTCTTTTATTTATTTAAAAACAGAAAAATAAGTAAAAAATTTTACTGTTTCAAATTACTTATTTGTTAGAATATTTCTTTGTCATATTGAAGAACTTGATCTCAGAGATCTTTGGTTTATAACTTATATTTTGAGAGTTACCATTTAGAATTTAGGGCCTAGGATTAAAATCATAATTTTAGACTTAAACTGAGAGTATATTTTTACTACATTTTCTAATCTTTTGGCGAGGTAGGGAATCTGTTGAGAAAAAAATATGACTCATTAACAAATAATAATAAGTCATCACAACTCTTGGACTAGCACAAGAAAGCCAAAGAGACTGCGTGGATGACACCTAAATTGAAGTTTCTAATCTGGTGAAATGGAATGTTTAAGAACAGTTTTATATCAACACACACACACAGAAGTCGCTCAGTCATGTCCGACTCTTTGCGACCCCATGGATTGTAGCCCACCAGGCTCCTCGGTCCATGGGATTTTCCAGGCATGGATACTGGAGTGGGTTGCCATTTCCTTCTCCATTGTATATCAAAGCACTTCAAAATTAAGGGTCCATTAGTTCGAAGTTTTCTAAAAACACTTTGTAAAACAAAGTTTGGATTTTTTTGTACACATCTCCAGAAATTCAGTTTCTTACAAAATCAAGTCCTTTGAGGTGGGGCCAAAGGGAAGACTTTAAGGGCAACTACATTTGGGCAGGTTCAAATCTCTGCACTGTGCCACCAGAAGAAATTAAATCCCTGAGTCTGGGACTGTGCCTGGGATCTTGCAAGTAAACAGGATTTGCAACTGCAGGTGCAGAATAAAATAAAATCTGCCACTGTTTCCACTGTTTCTCCATTTGCCATGAAGTGATGGGACCAGATGCCATGATCTTGTTCTTGGTTTTCTGAATGTTGAGTTTTAAGCCAACATTTTCATGCTCCTCTTTCATTTTGATCAAGAGGCTCTTTAGTTCTTCTTCACTTTCTGCCATAAGGGTGGTGTCATCTGCATATCTGAGGTTATTGATATTTCTCCCAGCAAACTTGATTCCAGCTTGTGTTTCATCCTGCCCAGCATTTCTCATGATGTACTCTGCATATAAGTTAAATAAGCAAGGTGACAATACTCCTTGACATACTCCTTTCCCGATTTGGATCCAGTCTGTTTCATGTCCAGTTCTAACTGTTGCTTCCTGACCTGCATACAGAGTTCTCAGGAGGCGGGTTAGGTGATCTGGTATTCCCATCTCTTGAAGAATTTTCCACAGTTTGTTGTGATCCACACGGTCAAAGGCTTTGGCATAGTCAATTAGGCAGAAATAGACGTTTTTCTGGAACTCTCTTGCTATTTCAATGATCCAACGAATTTTGGCAATTTGATCTGCGGTTCCTCTGCCTTTTCTAAATCCAGCTTGAACATCTGGAAGTTCACAGTTCATGTACTGTTGAAGCCTGGCTTGGGGAATTTTGAACATTACTTTGCTAGCATGTGAGATGAGTGCAATTGTGCAGTAGTTTGAACATTCTTGGCCATAGCCTTTCCTTGGGATTGGAATGAATGATTATGTATCATACTGAGTATAAATTGTTTTTGTAATGAATATTGTGAGAATATAACTATCACTGATTATCCAATATCAAAGTAGAGATATGAGTTTGGTGAGAGGCTGGGAGGTTTGGGTTGTGATTGAAGAGTAGAACACTATGAGAGTTTATGATCATTTTCTAACACTTGTTCAGAGGCACATACAAAAAAATAATTTCCTTTGGTAAACTCCAGACAGATGGTGACCAAAAGGTAACATCAAAGTAGCAAGGGCAAATGAATGTAAGCAACTTGAGACCGGGTATTCACCTAGGATTATTCTGCAAAGTGTGCCAAGTGATTAGTGTATTCTCTCTCAGTAATACAGAGCCAGGCAGTTTACCTCCCACGTTCCCAGGGCTACAGCATCCTTCCCTTTTGTATGCACTCTGGTGAGAACTAAGATTTACTTGTGGTTTTCACGATTGTTTGCAAACTGATGACTTTTGATCCTTTCTTCCAAGATTGAGCATTTCTTGAACTTCAAGTGAGGCCTTTTCTTTGGTGTCTCATCATACTTCAACATTAATATGCCCCAAACTGAATTCTTTATGCCCACCTCTGCTTCTTACCAAACCTAATACTTCACACCATTCACGTTCCTGCTCCTCCTATAAGCTCCAGCCCTGAGGGCAGCAGAGCCATCTACACAGTCACTTAAGACCTGGAACTCGTTCAGTGGGGAAAATAGTCCAAGGTTATAGACATAAAAAAAAAAGTGATTATTGGTATGGATAATAGAGATGTATTGTATTTATATGTAAAGTGTTTAAAACTTATGGACAGAGCAGATATTCTAAACATATAACAAAGTATTGCTGTTGTTGTTTTTAGTTGCTAAGTTGTGTCTGCCTCTTTGCAACCCCATAGAGTCTAGCCTGCCAGGTTCCTCTCACCATGACATTCTTCAGGCAAGAATACTGGAGTGGGTTGCCATTTCCTTCTCCAGGGGATCTTCCCAAACAAGGGATTGAACCTTTGTCTCTTATACTGGCAGGCAGATTCTTTACTAATACAGTAATTCTAACTGGCAAATGATTCTAAAGCTGACAAATATCAAGCAAATACATTTTAATTCCCACCCAAAATCTGTTTTTGCAAATCCTCACTCCAATAAATACTCTAATATTTGCCTTCACAGGGCAGGGTCTGATGGGCACTTGACCTTTTGGGCTCAACAAAAGGTCTTTAAGCAAGGCTTCTATCTTCTGAGAGAATTTTCTAAATCCTTCTTCTCTTTCAGCATTTCCAGAACTACGCCTGAAGGGCTCAGCTCAAAACAGTCTTTCACATTATGGAAAAGAAACAATTGAGTCTAAGGCATTCTGTTCTATCCTGAAAAATAGTCATGGAAATTGGGGAGGAAAATAGGTGTGAGAGAGACAAAGGGAGTTCCCTCCTCAGTGTTCAGAGTTCAGAATACTCAGAGATATTCAGTGTTCAAATCCATGTAGCCAAATTTTATTCTCTGGACTTTCAGAAGAATGTGGCATAAAGCCTAAAATTTAGGTACAATATTATGTTTGCCTTGATATCTGGGGAAAACTGAGAGGGACTTCAATGGCCTAACCACAAGTTCCCCTCCCTACTCTGCTCCTGTGAATAAGAGCCACTAGCCAAACAACCTCCTTATCAGAGTGACCAGATCAAGTTTATACTTACCTCTGAGTAGTGGGCTTCAATTCCTTGTAAACTGCTGGAATTATTCAAACAAACCAACCATTCTTCTGTAGGGAATGGGGTATCATATCGTAATATTTAAAAATGAAGATCAGGGCATCCGGTCCCATCACCTTATGTCAAATAGATGGGGAAACAATGGAAACAGAGACAGACTCTTTTTGGTCACTGCAGATGGCAACTGCAGCCATGAAATTAAAAGCTGCTTGCTCCTTGGAAGTGTCAGGTAGTTAGAATAGGAAAAAGGAGTCCAAAATGGTGGTGGCTAAAAGACAAAGAAGGGAAAAGCCCACGGAAATAGAACAAAGGAAGGTCCAAGGACCGGAGTGAGGACCTCAGGTCAAACAAACAGCCCTCCTGGTTAGCCCAATTTACATAGGGCAGGCTCGAGGGGAGGAGACAAATGTATGAAAGAGGAAGCCTAGAAGGATTGGGGCTTCTCTTCTCTTTATGTCTTTTGGGTCAGCCTGCCCTCACACCTCGAGAATGTATTTTCCTTTGCTTGCCATTAAAACTGAGCTAAAACACTGCTGCGGTGATACAGAACTGAGGATATTACAAACTTCCCTGACAGAAGAAAAGCTGTGACCAACCTAGATAGTATATTAAAAAGCAGAGACATTACTTTGCCAACAAAAGTCCATCTAGTCAAAGCTATGATTTTTCCAGTAGTCATGTATGGATGTGAGGGTTGGACTACAAAGAAAGCTGAGCGCTGAAGAATTGATGCTTTTGAACTGTGGTGTTGGAAAAGACTCTTGAGAGTCCCCTGGACTGAAAGGAGATCAAATCAGTCCATCCTAAAGGAAATCAGTCCTGAATATTCATTGGAAGGACTGATGCTGAAGCTGAAATTCCAATAATTTAGCCACCTGATGTGAAGAGCTGACTCCTTGGAAAAGACCCTGATGCTGGGAAAGATTGAAGGCAGGAGGAGAAGGGGACAAAAGGAGGAAGAGATGGTTAGATAACATCACCAACTTGATGGACATGAGTCTGAGCAAGCTCAGGGAATTGGTGAAGGACAGGGAAGCCTGGTTTGCTGCAGTCCATGCGGTCGCAAATAGTTGGACACAACTGAGTGACTGAACTGAACTGATCCTAATACTCTTAATATAAACCTACCTCCCATGGTACAGGGTACAAACCCACTTGGCCCTGAGTGGTGTGACACAGTCTCTCCCAGGCTATGAGTACATGGGGCTAATCAACTGTTGCCCATTTCATCTGCCCAGTGGTGGGTGTCCTGTGTTCAGTCATCCCCATGGCCTGAGGAAGAGAATCCCTTCCTTACCAACTGGATGAAGAGGAGACAATTAAAATAGGGAAGTATTTTAAATATGCCTGGGGATTTACAGGAATACAAGTTTCTGCTCTTTTTTCATCCAGGGCTTTGGACAAGTCATGCCTGTGCAAAGAATGAACAAAAGTGTAAGCAAATAGGGTCCCCAGAGAATCAGGTCTGACTTTATTGACATATGAGAAGTCATTTTTGGCCTAAGCCATGCTTGTCTTTGAACAAGTCTCTATAACTAATGATCTTGGGGAATGAAAAAACACATGAATAAAGGACTTTTATCAGTCAAAAGAAGTAACAATAGCAAAGAAAAGTAGATCAGTTGTAAAGACTCCCAGTTTTGTTTCAAGGGTAAAGATTAGCCTGAAGCACTCAACCACTAATTCAACTGGAACCTAAGGGATAATGATGTTGATTTTTTCTGACCCTTGTGACTTCAATCAATCACAGCTTGGACTCTGTAGACCTTTGCCCCAATTCTATGCTGATTTCTCCTCTACTCAAGCCCCTTCATGAATATGCATATACCACTCAAGCCACCTTATGAATATGCACGTACCCTTAGTTTAAAACCTCCTTAATTGCGCAGTTGGGGGAGACATAGCTTTTGGGAGACTCCTTGGTGTTCTCCTTACTTGTTGCAAGTAATACATCCTCCCTTCTCCCTTTCTTTGGCTTGGTTGTGTCTTTTTGCTCTACACTTACCAAGAGGCAAATCTAGTTTTTCAGGTAACAAAAGTACATCAGAGTGGGCTTGGTGGCAGAGTGGGTTAAAATTAGAGAAACTAATATTTTTTATTTAGGCTGAATTTCTGGGCGGCATGCAAGGAACAAAACACTTCTGCTCCTCTCTCTCAAATCTCTTGGCTCCCAGTCCGGCTTCCTTGATCAAAGTGTGCCACACTGATCTTATCATTTGCAGTGTGTGCCTTGACAAGAAAATTTGGGGTAGTCCTGATTAGAGTGGGCAGCATTTTGAAATGTTAGTTATTGATTGTCAGTATTATTATGTTTTTTCTGTCATTTTTTTTTCCCTCTAAACTGCCTCTTTCTTGGACATTCATGACACAACTGCAGCATTTGTCCTACTTTTAAACATTCTCATTTTCCCACTGATCTTTATAAACCAGAATAACCACTTTGTCAAATACTCTTCTCATATACTACTCAGCTGCAAAAGTTTTTGACCGTTGCAAAATAAAATTCTCATTTCCTAGCATTTCCTCTTACATGTAATCCTTGTATAGAAGAGCTCATCATGAATCTTACTCTCTTTTCTCTTCTTCCACATGCTTTCCTTCGACAATCTTATTCATTCTGGTGGCTTCAATTACTGTCGCTGTAATGTTTCTCTCAAAGGAATATCTCTCTGACCCATATCTCCTGAGCTTCAGCCCATCAATCCACTGCCCATTGAACATATTCAGTTAGACATTTCACAGGCATGTCAAATTGAATATTCCCATCTCTAAGTAACCCTGGACTTCCCTCTTCTGATCTCATCTAATCAGATCCTAAATATATCTCTTATCTCGTCTCCAGTTTGCAACTATACTATCACAATCCTTGCTGAAAGCTCTAACATCTTCATAAATGGCTATATTAGTCACCTAAATGGTTTCTCTGAATCTACCTCCACTTGGTTCTCACATGGTTTCCAGAATTTTTTGTTAAATATGCATATCTGACTATATTTTTCCCCATCTTAAAACACCAGGATGATTGCTTGCTGATGCTTTTCAGCTGGATTCTTGGCAAAACTTACAAGGTCCTCCATTTCCTGTCTACTTCTCTCCCCTTACTTATTTCAAGCTGTCTACTTGCTTATTCTCTTACTTACAGTTTTGTTTAATTTATTGAACATACTGTTTTCTCCCCTTCTAAACCTTTGGATACAATCTCCTCTCTTCTTCCCCGTCATGAATAACTCAATTAACAGGCACTTCTCATTTAGGACGCAGATTAACTATCAATACTTAGAGAAGTCTTATTTCGATGCATCAGAATAAGTCAGGCTGCTCTGTGAAGCATACCAGAACATCTATGCTACCTTTGTGAGGCCATCTATTATCTTTGATATTATTTATTTTAGGGCTGTGTTCTCCCCCTCACAAGTTGTAAAATCACAAATCACAGGGCAGAGACTATGTCTGTTTTATATGTTTTGATGCCTTGCCCACAGTAAGTTTTTAGTATTTATTAATTAGTGAGTTATAATTGAAAGGCTATGATGTGCTCTATATAGAAGCAAAATGAAATGACCAGTGTTACAGATTTAGGAGTTCAGGGAAAAGACCAGAATGAAATACCTGATGACACAAGCAAAGAACCACTAGGAAGTGAGTGTCATAGAGGGTAATGGCAGAGTCACATCGGAATCCATTTCTCTTTCTGCTCAATCCAAATATTTTTAACTCATACTTATTCTGCAATCTCAATTTCTTTTCTCTTTCTGATATTTTCCTCAGGAACATAAATTTTGCAGGAGAAAAGGATGCAAAATACCCCTTTTACCATGTATCTCTGTTTTTCCTTATCTTTGGTAAGGTTTCCCTTTCACCTCTTCTCCCCTCCCTTCAGCTGTGTAAGGCCATTGAGTTAAGTTGTTCTCTGTTTTTGTTTACATATTTACTTTACAGAATTTATTGGAAAAAAAGGAATGTTTTTGAGGTAAAGATGCCAGTTTTAGGTTATGATGTGTACACTATTATACATTATCCACATTAAATACAATTGGATGGAATATGTATTCACACTGAAAAGTGGAGATTTAAAAAAAAATTCAGTTCTAGCTTTGCTAACTTTTTTGATATACTGTTTTCTTAATTCTGGCTTCCCAGGTGGTGCAGCAGTAAAGAATCTGCCTGCTAATGCAGGAGCTGCAAGAGACAAGTGTTTGACCCCTGAGTCAGGAAGATCCCCTGGAGTAGGAAATGACAACCCACTCCAGTATTCTTGCTTTCTTAATTCTAGAGATGTTGCTATATAATGATACTTAATAAAATTTTTTAAATTGCTATTCATCAAAGGTTTAAGCTTTATAATTTAAACTATATATTTTTTTTTCAATTTTCATATTCTTTCAAAAATTAGGTCTTCATAAAAATCAGATGGGGTAAATAAGGCAAGAACTTAATAGCTATAGCAATATTTGCACAATCCAGTCTATATAATTTTCTAGACCACACATGGATGTGAAAAGGATATTTGGATTTTCTAACTTAGACATAGGGAAGAAAGTCTTTGAGCACAATAAACCCTCACTCATACAAAAACACACCATACCAAGGCTCTCCTGCTTATGAAGTAGATAATAATTCTTTATCTTGTAACAAATTCCCAACTGATTTTGTTTGGGAATTTCTTGCCTGAAGTGTACCTTGGACAAACGAGACTAGTGGTCTAGAGTCCATAGGGTCACAAAGAGTCAGACATAATTGAGCGAATAACATGTTCACTTTTCAAAGAATTTTGTGCTTTTTGGAAATCTGGGGTGATACATATATTTTTTTCACATATTGTAAAATAAATTTAACTAAAATTATCTGGGTTTTTTTTCATCAAGAATTGCTAAAATTATCTTTTCTCTTTGAGTAACTGAAAACAAATGATCAGGGATTCTATGCCACAGCCATCCAGGACTCTTCTTGAGCATATAGTGTTTATCCCTTGAGATCCATAAGTCTCTACAAACTGTGTTTCATGTGCATAAGTGCATTCTGAAAGAAAGGGGCATTTTAAAAATTCATGGAGTAGGTAAGTGCATTCCATGCTGAATAATCATGTTAGTATAGTGCGCACATTTTAAAGCACTTGGGCAAAAAAATTAGGCTTTAAGATTATTGCTATATGTAGAGCCATTTCCACTTAGAAGCTGAACATGTAAAACAGTAAGCATTGTCTTTTTAATTTGTCAATATCACATTATTAAGAAACTAAAGAACACAGTGTATTACACATACCTCAATAATAGACCCAAGTTTTCAGTTTTCTTTATATTCCCTTTAAAGATCTTGCCCAAACTTTCATCAGTTGAAATGAAAACCAGATATTGCATTTTTAGTTTCTTTGATAAAAAGAGGATGAGAACAAAATGGAAGAATAGAGGGAAACGGAAAAAAATCTACTGAGTCAGATTAAAAATTAATGCAACTGTATTCATACTCAGAGCCCCTGACCTGGCTTTAGTAATTCTATTACAACTCTTGAATGGTTATTTTTTCTATTATAGTTAATTTAGTATCTGTCTGATTCTTCTTTAGAAGCTGGGGATCTGTTGTATTTATTCTTAGGCATTTGTGCTATATATCACTGAGAAGCAGACAGATGCTTCTCAATAAGTATTTTTACTGAACTTCGTTTATGACCATTACAAGCTTGAAATTGTGACATTCACAATTTTCTCTCATATTGTGAGAGAAATAGAATGGGACCCCCCAATTCATCCCTTTAATCAAGAAATAATGCCTGCAGGTAAAAAAGAACCAACTCCACAGAGTGCTGGTTTAACTTAAAAATGGGAACCAAATATCTGGGGGGATTTTTCCTTATAGTTAACAAAGGCTACTTGGTTGTGTTCTTTCTAGATAATATAAAAAGTACAACACTGTTTTCTCTGAGTGATTAATATTAAAATACATATGAACTATGTCATTTTTAAATTGAAGTGACAGTTTAGTCAGACTTGAAATTATGTTATATGATTTATTTTATATTATAGAAAAATAGAGTTTTGATAAAGACTACAGTTTATATTTAAAGGGCTTTCATTATTTGCTAAATGCTTAATTTGTCAGTTTTATAAATATTTTAAATTTGTTATAGTAATATTTTTAACATGTCATAAAACTTGGATTTTAAAAAAATCTTAAAACTCACATTGTTATCACTAGAGGAAACTGATACTTTTGGTTTTAATTTTAAATCTAGTGCATTTTAAAACATACAGTTATTTTTATTACTCTTTTTAACTTCAATTTTTAGCAAATATGATATACTTAAATTATATTCAAATAAGGTTATGAAATACATCAAGGTATGGATGGATTAAACTGGAAGACTTTAGGATACTAAATTAGTTGCATATTTATAATATCAAATGTTTGTTACAAATATTTGTACATGTTATAAAATATGCAACAAATATTTATAATATCATTGCTAGGGCATAAAGAATATCATGAAAACCCTCTTCAAAGTAGACCAGAATGATTCATGACTCTCATAGGAAAATGCTCCTGAAAATAGTGATTCCCTTCTGGAAAGAAGGAAAATGAAGCAGGGTGGAGGGGGGAGAGACATTTTTCCCTGTCTTTTTCATAGCTTTTCATCCCTTTTTAAGACATAGCTATAAAAGAGTGAGTGAGTCAAGAAAATGAGTTAATTTTTAGAAGGAAAAAGGGGGACATAAGCTGAAGTAATTTACATTCTTTTTCCTTATTTGGTGACCTTCAAATTTAACTTTTAGGGCAAAATCTTGCACAGAAGGGAAAGTAGTAACTGTAAATTATTACTAAAACCCTTTAAAAAGCAATAGGATTATATCTTTCTGCAAGTAGCAATACTGATTTTTGTATAGCATTTTCTGTTGTGTCTGTATTTTCTTTCTTCTTCTTCTTCCTTTCTTTCCTCTCTCCCTCCACCAGTCTTTTCTTTCATACTCATGAGCAATGCAGCATCTGACAGTTTCCACTCCACCTGTCTGGCTTCCTGTGGTGATACTGTCCTCAGAGGCCGCAGTTGTCCCCACCGATCGTGCTTGGACTGCAGGGACACACCTCAGACTGTAAATGCCACATTCCACCAGCGGTGAAACCATCAGAGATTTATACCACCACCTCATCCCAGGAGAGTCACTCAGAGAATAAAGTACAAAAATGCTGCCAGTTGTTTTTCTCTGTTCTGTTATCTTACCCACGTTTAGCTATCCTTCAGGAATATACCATGAAGATGAGACAAGAAGAAATTTTGAGCAACAGAATTCTCTCACCCACACCATCCCCATGTCCATGACTCTTTATTGAGGGTAGGAATCTTCCCTCCTCTGCTTCATAGGAAGTCCCACATTCCTTCATGCCAACTGAATTCTAGCAGACCTCAAGATAATCCTTTTGAGGCACACAGTGATCTCTGGCACCTGTGATCATTTAGTTTTGTCTTTCAAGCCTGGACTCCTGCTGATGCGGCTAAGTCGCTTCAGTCATGTCCGACTCTATGCGACCCCAGAAGACGGCAGCCGGCCAGGCTCCCCCATCCCTGGGATTCTCCAGGCAAGAACACTGGAGTGGGTTGCTATTTCCTTCTCCAATACATGAAAGTGAAAAGTGAAAGTGAAGTCGCTCAGTCATGTTCGATTCGTAGCAACCCCCATGGACTGCAGCCTACCAGGCTCCTCCTTCCATGGGATATTCCAGGCAAGAGTACTGGAGTGGGGTGCCATTGCCTTCTCCGGGACTCCTACTACAAATTAAATAATTAAACCTCTGTAGCTGAAGGACCAGGATGTTTGAATATGATATAAATAATCATAGAATTAATGAGAGTTTGTCTCATTTTTGCCAACTACCCTCTCCTTGTAAAATGATATCCTCTTCCTACCTCTGGTTCATGATATTTCAGTAAGTACACAAGTAGTAGACGGAGAGGAAATGGCAGCCCACTCCAGTGTTCTTGCCTGGAGAATCCCAGGGACGGGGGAGCCTAGTGGGCTGCCGTCTATGAGGTCACACAGAGTCGGACACAACTGAAGCGACTTAGCAGCAGCAGTAGAACAAGCCTTCAGAAAAGAGAAAAATGCAAGACAGCTTCATATAGCTCTAGACAGTTTGGTTTTAGAAACTGGTTACTTGCACTGACATTTTTCAGACTATATTGGAAACAGAAAACCTCAGATCTGTGTAAGCAAATGCAAAGATTACTAGAATAATAAAAATCCAGGTGATGGAAACTTACAAATTAAATCTGAACTGATTGTGTTTGTGGCTGAGTGGGAGGGTGTGGGGGTTTGGAGTGGTGTGTGTAGAGAATGACTGAGGGTTGTTTTTACAGCTGGTTTTAAATGTTTCAGTACTAAATAGCTTACCATCTCATTCAGACCAAAAAAAAAAAAAAAAAAAAAGGCAAAATGAAAAAAGATAATTATTTTCTTTTTATTCACCTAGTTAAGTATTCTGAATTTTCACTATTTCCTGAATTGGGAAGCATCGAAAACTTATGTGAGAATGACTTTATTATTTTTTTTCTAGTTTATCTTATCTATGGGCTTCCTGGATGGCTCAGTGGGTAAGGAATCCACCTGCAATGCAGAAGACACAGGTTGAATTCCTGGGCTGGGAAGATCCCCTGAAGGAGGTATGGCTACCACTGCAATGTTCTTGCCTAGAGGATTCCGTGGACAAAGGGGCCTGCAAAGCTACAGTTCATATAGTCACCAAGAGTCAGATGTAACTGAAGTGACTGAGCAGACAAACACATTATCTATATCTCTATCTACATGAAAACCCCACCAAATACAATTGTCTGAATGCTGCTGCTGCTGCTGCTAAGTCGCTTCAGTCATGTCCGACTCTGTGCGACCCCATAGACAGCAGCCCACCAGGCTCCCCAGTCCCTGGGATTCTCCAGGCAAGAAACACTGGAGTGGGTTATACCTGTAATCTTGTTTTCGTTTTTGAAAAGTTTTCATTAAAGAAAACCTGTTCATGTATTTTTACCTATTATACCCAAATACTGAAGTTAACTGCAGATTATAGTCATGACTTTTATGCACTAAGTAGCCTGAACAGGCGTATAAGAGCACTTTCAGTGTTCTATGCTAAGTTGCTAGACTGTATATACTGAACACACACTTGCTAATGTATTCATATATTTAATGTCTTTTCAATGGTATCAAATTACTGGATGGTGAAATATATTTATGAAAATAAATCATATATCACATTAATGGTAGTTCATATTGCCTGAATTATCCAAAAAAAAATCTTATTTATTAATCCTAACTCACATTTCTGGAATACTGGATACCGATTTATAGAAGGTCTTTTATTTATAGAGAGGAAGCAAATTTGGGTTTAAAGTAAACATACTTTCAGGTACAAAATTAAGTAAAAGTGAGAGGATCCAAGTTTGGAGAAGCTGAGACAAAGCTAAGGTCTGTGTGAGAAGCGGAGTGATGGAAAGAGGTCACTGGTGTGGGATGCAATTTTGGACAAAGGGGGGTAAAGCAAGTGAGCCTAGTAAGGACCAAACAGTGGGGGTGAAACAGGAAGGAAGGGGGCAGGGAACAACTTATGAAAGAATGACATAGCCCAAGGATAAAACATGCACTGATTAGAATCAAATGGGGTCCAAGATGACAGACAACTTCCACTAGACCTTGATCCTCAATCAGCAAGCTAAATGAAATGCCCAGAGGTGCCATGACAGTTCCAATGCACCATCAAAAGACCAAAAAGTGGATGGTGGCTTCACCCTTTCTCCAATATAGTTGGAATAATCCTCCCACACATTAGGTCTATGAAATTATCCAGCCCGTAAAAACTAACCACGCCACATTTCGCGACTGCTGCACTCACCCTCTGCAATGGCCCATACTCTGTCTGTGGAGTGTGTTTCTATGTACATAAATCCACTTCTTACCTATCACTTTATCTCTCACTGAATTCTTTCTGCAATGAAACATCAAGATTCTGAGGTTCATTAGGTCCTGAAACCAGGTCTGAGATCTCAGTTGGAAGACCATGTGTTTTGGCTGGGTTTGAGTCCCAGCCCCATGGGTTAGAGTCCCCATCTGAGGTCAGCGGTTTTAGGGACACTCAAAAGAAGCTGCAAGAGAAGAGCCCAAAAAAGAAGTAAGAGAGGTGTTTGAAGGAGATGTGTGTACGATGTGTGTACATGATGCAAAGATTGTGTGATGTGAGTTTTCCCTCACGTCAGACATAAGAGTAATAATAGCTTGTGTAGCACTAATTATGTGCCAAGCTCTGTCCAGAGACTTCACATCTATTTAGTTATTTGTCTCAATAAACCTATGAAATCAGTAAATTATTTCTGTTTTACAGGTGAGGAAACTGAGGATCAAGAGGTTAACTGATTTGCCTGATATCATTCAGCAAGCAAATTGCAAAGCTAGGATCCCAACCCAGGTTCTGGAATTAGTGGTTCTGACCTCAATGCTGTACTGCATTTTCCTTTGGGGAAAGAGGAAAACCATGCTGCTACAAGGTTGGCACAAGATAGAATTAGAGGCCGGTCTCCTGTCCCTAGATTATCGTGGGGTTAAGTACATACTAATATAAAGGAAAGATTTATAGATGAGTTCTTTGTGTTTCACTTGTTTAAGAAGGTTAATTCTGTGCCAAAAGGTTTGCTGTAACCTCAAAAACAATCAAAGCATTGTTTCTTCTAAACAGCTATAAACTCGCTTTTGGTTTCATTATGGTATGCCTTTGAAAAACTCATAGGGTATCTGAAATATGCACATATCTGAGCAGACACAACTTTTAAGACTGCCAACTTAATGTAAAGTTGGAAACCAATCATTCTTATTGTATTCTATTGTATTATTAAACAAGCTTATAGTTGGTTATAAATGAATTGGGAACTAATTGTATTTAGTGCAGGCCAGTTGCTAAAATCTTTATTTATAAATTGTGGCTTTACTGATTTTAATCCTTACAATAGATGAACATCTGAGCTTCTTTCTTTTCTTTTATGAAACCAAAATTAGCTCATTGAGTCTGGCACACAAATTTGTATGCGCTCACACTTACCTTTTTACTTTCTCTAGAGGTAATACAATGAAAGAAATTACACTCAGTTCCCTGAAATCTTCTCTAACAAATAAACATCAGAACTTCAAGTTCATGCTCACAGATATTTTGCTGGAAGATTGCCCTCTTTAAAAAAAAAAAAAAAAGAAAGAACACTATTGGATTTCACAAGTGGATATGAAATCCAAAGTGTTAAGATTCTGCAGTAGGGTTTTTGTGTGTGTGTGTGTGTGTGTGTGTGTGTGTTTTTCTTTTATCATTCCTTTACCCCTAAGCCACTCCCTTTTCTATTAGCTACCTGGCTAAATATGATTCAGAAAAGTGAATTTATTCATTATAATTATCTTGGGAGACAGACTCTTTCAGTACTTATCTGAGGGGCAGTGTCAGTTAATACTGACTTGCCCAAGAGAAGGAAATCCAGAGGACATCGTTTAGGAGATGTTGGCTGCTGAATGGAGCCTATGTGAGCAGATGGCAGATGTTGTGAGTAAATCACTGGGAAGTCTACCATCAGCCACCTGAGTATTTCTCAGTTCCCACTGAATAGCCATAAATCAGGAGAAGTGCTGAAAAGTCTGTCGACAATGTCACATGCCTGGAATGACCAGGCTTTCATCTTTTCCTAGAAAAACAAAACAAGGATCAACCTTAAAATGATTAATAGGTTGAAGGGGCTACTTTATTTCTCAACTAGGAAAGTCAATTGAGGCTGCCCTTATTAAAGCTTTATGATTAAAAGATCCTATGTTCCATAAAACTTGTTACATATCTGTCTCTTATTCAAAATAATATTTAAATAACTAAGGTTTACAGAATGAAATATCTTAAAACATCAGATTAGTTGCTCAAACTAAAGACGTAATACAGAAGAAAACAACATATACCCATAAAACTTAAGCTCTACTTAGCAAATAAATAACACAATCAAGTTTGTCAATTTTGCTACCTCATTCCTATTCTAAGGGTTTCCAGGCCTTAGGCACATTTCCATTATTTGAGAGGAAAAAAAAAATGCATTCTTCCACCCCCTTATGACTATTAGGAGGTTGTTTTCCTTTTTTATAGTTCAAGACACACCTGTGCTGCTACTCATGTAAGTAAATTTAATATATTACAGTCATAAAATACCTCTGATGGTTGGAATTTGGTCCCAAGACATTACCTAAATACTAAGTTTCAGAATTTGTTTATCAGAAATTGCTGCTGCTACTATACCCCCTCTCCATGTGTCTTCTCCTCATAGCTCCTGAACTTGTTCTAGCGGGATTAGCCTCAAAGGCCCAATAATGACTTTATATTATAAGCCTTGGAGCAGAAAACTGTTTCATCCCTCAAATTCATTTAATATTGGCCTTGCTTCTGTTTAGTGTTAAGCTGCTCTTGAGGGCCGTGCTACAAATGAACAGTTCCCCCAGAGTCAGGAAGAAATGTCTGCTCTTTGGTTAACAAAATTTGCTATATTATTTTGTCAATCTAGTTTCTATTCTGGTGACTTATTTGGCATTGACCTTTCTTTCAACTCCCCACAGCACTTTACATATGCCTCTATTACAGCACTTATCTTATTTTGCCTTCAGTTATAGCTATATTTTTACTTATTTTATGATTAAGTATTATGATCATAGAAGGAACACAGCACCTTTTCTTCTCTATAACTATCCCACAGTATGAACTAAATGTCTGTCACATTCAATTAACTCTTACTCTGGTGATGAGCCTAATTTGGGGAATTTCAATTTTGGTAATTCACCCCTCTCCTCCTTTTTTTTTTTTTTTTTTTTTTTTTTTGGTTCTAAATGGATAGTTTCTTTTCTTTTGCCATATAATTACCTAATTCTCTAATAATTTTAAACCTAATACATTGTTAAGCACCTTGATCCAAGTGCACCAACTATGACTTTCTATTCCCAAACGTGGTGGTGATCTATCATTCTGTTCCTACTGTAGATTGTTCTAATGTTCATCCCAATAGTTTGTTACCCAAACAGTTTTTGTTTTGTTTTGTTTTTGCTTAATAAACAGCAAGCCAAAAATCTGAGATGCCAAAATTTTAGGCGAAAAGGAGATGGGAAGATAAGTCTCAGGTCGGCCATCCTAAAGACAAGGGGCTCAGGGCATTTATGGGATAAAGAATAAAGGATCAGGGTAGTCTGAGGCATAAGGAATGTGGGGAAAACTGGACAAAGGTACAGTGATTGCAGGCATTATTAAGCTACAGTTCTCTGCACATTAAAACTTGGAGACATTTAGCAGCACCTAAGCATGGAGCAAGGAGATCAGTCCTGGGTGTTCTTTGGAAGGACTGATGCTAAACCTGAAACTCCAGTACTTTGGCCACCTCATGAGAAGAGTTGACTCATTGGAAAAGATCCTGATGCTTTGGGATTGGGGGCAGGAGGAGAAGGGGACGACAGAGGATGAGATGGTTGGATGGCATCACTGACTCAATGGACGTGAGTTTGGGTAAACTCCGGGAGTTGGTGATGGACAGGGAGGCCTGGTGTGCTGCGGTTCATGGGGTTGCAAAGAGTCGGACACAACTGAGTGACTGAACTGAACTGAGCTTGGAGTTCTTGGCCCTCTGATGTTAAAAGGTCACTGAGTGAACATCTGCACACCCCATTGGGTGTGCTGTACTGTCCTTTAAATTATAAATTTGGTCCTGTACTGCCCTAACTCAGCTTAAACTACTCACAACTGACTCCAAGCTCCTGGAAAACAACTTGGGCAAAGGTCTTGTCTTATTGTAACAACAAGCTGCTTGGAGGATATGCAAGTCTTTTGCAGCAGCAAAGAAAACAATCTTGACTAGTAGAGGCAGGTGAAATGGATTTGGCTATTGATTACCCACACTTTTAAGTTTTTTGAAAACCATGGCTATGTGTCATTGGACAAAGCAAGGAAAATACCACAGACTCAAGAAGGCATCAGAATCTTGATGCTTCACAGATCAGTGACAAGTTGCCCCTCAGTAATAAGAGTGGAGGACAGCTGCAAAATTAGCCTGAGGGATAGGCATCATGGTTTTATAGAAAATTAAGACAGCACTGGGGTCTACTTTGGCTCTCACTAACTAAAGTATAATAAGATTAAATATGTGCTCCTTTTCATCTATAAAATGAAGATAATACAACATACCTCAAAAATTGCTCTAAGTATTAAATCAGATAGCAGTCATTCAACCCATTTACAGAGGTTCAGTCACATGGCAGACTCTGGTCAAACCATGTCTGTACCATCGTAGTAAGTTTTGGGTTAAATCTGGATAGGTCCAGAGGGGGCAGTTGAAGAGGGTAACCATAGCAGAAGACCTATAGATTAGAGAACTGGAAATGTTAATCTTGTTAAAATAAATTGAGTAAAAGGATATGGTAGCTGTCACTTGGCTAATTTCCAATTTTGGAAGCTAGTTTGGAATACCTTTCTGGTAAAGAAGTCATTCATGTTGAGAAATACCTTTATAATAATTGAGAAATCTCCAAATAAAGCTCTGTGGTTGTGTGCTTAGTCACTCAGTCGTGTCCAACTCTTTGTGACCCCATGGACCGTAGCCCGCCAGGCTCCTCTGTCTATGAGATTCTCCAGGCAAGAATACTGGAGTGGGTTGCCATGCCCTCCTCCAGGGGATCTTCCCAACCCAGGGATCTCCCACGTTGCAGGCAGATTCTTTACCATCTGACTGGGAAATTTATCTATTGTTGATACTGTAGAAAGAGAATGTTCAAAATGATTCCTAAATATTTTTCAAGTACAATTTTATATGTGTATATATATGTGTATGTATATATGTATACACATATAGATACACACACACTCTGCAGTGCTTTTCATCATCAACAACCAGTTCTCCAATTCTTCACACAAGAACTGAGTGTCCAACAATTTGATTCAATTCTGACACTAACTACGCAGAGTTTGTACAGACCCCATAATTAGGGGTTCAGTCCCACAAGGCTGCTACTGACTTCAGCCACCATTCATAAGATCTGGAACTTCTGTACTTCTAATCAACTGGCTACAAATGGGTAATTCCATGACCCCTTCTCAGGTGCAAAAATTTTCTAGAATGGCTCACAGAGCTTAGGAAATCACTTTAGATTTTATTATTGGTTTATTATAAAGGATACAATTCAGGAACAGTGAATAAAGAGATTCATAGAGCAAGGTATGGGTAAGGGGTGTGGTTCTTCATGCTCTTCCTAGCATTCTACTCTCTCAGCATCTCGGCAAGTTCACCAACCCAGAGGGTCTCCAAACTCCATTGTTCAGGGTTTTGTTTTTTGTTTTACAGAGGTTTCATTATGCAGGCATGATTAATTATTAACTCAATCTTTTGCCCTCTTGGGAAGATGGGGCTGAAAATTCTAGACTTCTAATCAAGGTTTGGTCTTTCTAGTGACCAACCCTCATCTCAAAGCTGTCTGTTTAGAAGTCTGCAAAGAGTCTCCTTGTTAGAACAAAAGATGCTCTTCTCACTCAAGAAATTCCACGGGACTAGAAGTTCTGTATGGTCATGTATGGTTGTGAGAGCTGGACCGTAAAGAAGGCAGAACACCAAAGAATTGATGCCTTTGAACTATGGTACTGGAGAAGACTCTTGCAAGTCCATTGGATGGCCAAGAGATCAAACCACTCAATGTTAAGGGAGACCAACCCTGAATATTTCACTGGAAGGACTGATGCTGAAGCTCTAATATTTAGGTCATCTGATATGAAGAGATGACTCATTGGAAAAGTCCCTGATGCTGGGAAAGATCGAGGGCAGAGAGAAGAGGGCATCAGAGGATGGATGCCATCACTGATGCAATGAATATGAACTTGAGCAAACTCTGGGAGATGGTGAGGGTCAGAGAGGCCTGGCATGCTGCAGTCCATAGGGTTGCAAAGAGTCAGACAGGACTGGGCAACGGAACAACAACAATGTATATGCAGCAACAACAATATAAATGTTAAATATTTATATAAAATATAAATATTTATATATAGTATAGTATATTTACAGTATATATAATAAACCTTCCTTCTCCGTATACAGATTTATCTATCTGTCTATCTGAGAGGAGAAAGAGATAAGGACAGATGAAGATTTATTTTAGAAATTGATTCACACAGTTATGGAAGCTAAGAAGTTCCAGACTCTGTCATCTGCAAGCTGGAGAACCGAGAAAGATGGTGATAAAACTTAGTTCAAGTTCAATATTCTAAGAACAAAGTAAGGACAGCTGGTATAAGTTCTGGAGTCCAGAAGTATTTAATACAAGAACCAGGAGCTCTGATGTCCAAAGGCAGAAGGAAATGGACATCACAGCTCAAGAAGGATAATTTACCCTTCCTCCACCCCCCCCCTTTTTTTTTCTTTTAGGCCTTCAGTGGATTGAATAATGCCTGCTCACGTCAGTGAGTGGATCTCCTTTACTATGTTCACTGATTCAAATGCTCTCTTTCAGAAATACAGACACACAGATAAATAATATTTTATGGGCCATCTGATCATCCCTCGGTCAACACATAAAATCACAAGTCCATCCCTGTCAACATATTGACTGTATGCACCTCCTTAAACCATACATGGTCCTGAAATAAAGACATTAACAAAGTCATAATTCCATCTAACATGATACAACTATCCTGCTTACAACTGAAAATGCACTAATCCCTTCCCTAGAAGGGGACGTAAAGTCCTTGAATAAGGTTTACTCATATCTTGATAGTGCATAGTTTGAAGTCTGATGTAAGATTAACAATACTTACAGATGTTATAAAGTCAATATACATGATTTAGGAGGAAAAGAGGAAAAGAAACAAACATATTTGCTTAATATTTGTATATATATTTACACACTAATACATTCATAAAAAAAGAAATACTCATGAAAATTACAGTCCTTCATTTTGGGTCACATCCTTTGTGGATGGAAAGCAATAAGAGTATAGAAATGAAGAAAATTCATCCTCAAAGATGAAGATAAACTACCCACGGTAATCAAAGAAAGGCAAAATACAGGGATACACATGTAGAGTAAAGGGCTAGATTTGGGGGTAAAAAACAAAGAAATTTCCCTCTTGAATTTCAGCATTCTCAGTAGAAAGCAAGATCATCATCAGAGGATGGTAAATGGAAAGGAAGTGTAAGTTGTAACAGAACAGATAATGTAACGAAATGGAAAAAAAAAAAAAAGTGGAATTAACAGGCAGGAAAAAGGCCTTCTCCAGGATAATGGTCATCAATTTAAAATGAGATGATTTATCATTAGTTGTGTGTTTTTTACAGTCATATTTAGCTGTGCTAGTACAAGCATAGAGAAAGAAGAAAGTTATCTTTAACCAGGCTTGTACTTTTCCTTGTTAATAGGGATGGTAGGACCTATTGATCTGAAAAAAACAGACTTCCAGTTATTTTTCCAGGAAAGATAATTTTTTTAGAATCAATAGGAAATTGCAATACAGGGTCTGCAGCCACAGTGAGGCACAGTAAGTCTGTCCACAGCAAGGGAAGGAGAATACTTTTATAAACAAGAAAGCAAACAAAGAGTTCATGGTTTTCCACTAAGTTCTTACTAAGAAACTTTCCCCTTCCTGTTGGGCTCTGCTATCTCACAGGGCATGAGAGCTCCCCCTTCTGGTCTCCCAACTCTATTTTAATGAGGTTTCTGTTTGTCTTTTACAAACATGAGATGAGAAGGAGTAAAAATTTTTCTGCCAGGAAAATATGACAATGATTGCCATGGAATATAAATTGGATTAGAAGGCCAGAGAAGGCATGGAGAGGGGTGAGGGAAAGTGAAATGGTAAGAGTATCAGTGAGATGGAGATCTCAGTATTTTTGCAGTCAGGATATTAGAAGAGAAATGGAAAGAGAAGATGGTCAGAAACTGAAAATACTTGGAATTAAAACTATAGAAAGGATACAGCTACTGGTAATTACAAGCCCAGTTTATGACTGTTGAAGTAAGTGACTGAAGTTGCTTGAGGAAGATTATCTGGAGAGAAAAAGATGACGGGACTCAAAATCGGAAGAAATAAAAGCATAACCTATATGGATATTGAAGTCACCTAGAAATGTTACAGAAGTCATTTTGGAACAAGTGATGATGTATTAGAGTCCTCCAAAGAAACAAACTAATAGGATATACATATTAATGTGGTTTGCTATCCACTAAACTCTGTGATCTTGTCTATTATGACCAGCTTTGGACTAAAATCTACCAGACTCACAAACGCTTGTGCATATTAAAAATATGTTCATACTATTTTGCAGAATCTTGTGAGGCAGCTCTATCCACATTTTGGTTGATATAGGAGTGAACAGTGACTAAGAGAAGCAACAACTAAGGAGGTAGAGGAAACCAAGAGAATATATGCCTTCTATAACTCTGAAAGATTCAGGAGTGTTTGGAGATGTCAGGTTGGGAATTTGGTGAGCTGTGAGTTCAGGGTAGTCAAGGTTCCTTTTCAAAGGGCTGGGAGCTGACAGGTCCAGCCCTTTCAGTCTTTATCTTCATACATACATGGTACAATTTACTTAGAGCAACATTTCTTAACTGATTTTTTTTTTTAAACAATCACTTCTCTAAGGAACATTTGTAGCCTACTTTTTCCTAATTGCTTCTCCCCCTACCACCATGAAATTGTAATACTACAGATAATACTGTATAAGTCTGTTCATATACTATGGTCCTTTGGAGGGCCACAAACCACTACAGTTTCTAAATTTTTTTCACTTTCCCCAAGAATCAACGGCTCCCACTCCTACACCAGGGGTGATATCACCCTTACGAAGCTTGCATGATCTAGAGATACAAGTTTTTACATGCTGAATTTCTGTGTCTAGTGTTCTTTTTATTATAATCATGTTTTCTTGCTCTAGGTAAACTTACTGCTTTCTAAAATATTTCTTCAGGAAAAATGATCTGTCATGTGTCCTTGTCAAAAATGTCATTCTGCCATGTGTTTTTTTTCCTTATAACTATCCCCAGTGAGGATTTCCAAGTAGATTTTCCAAAGCAATTTAATTCTTGATTAGAGTGGTTGATTCATGATCATTTAAGCTAGTTTCCACTTTCCTTGAGGATCCAGCGACTTGTTAAATGGCTTTGTATCATCATGGTCTAATCCTAAATAATAAAACATGATCCAGGAACAGCTGGTTAAATGACTTGGCCTCCTGGTAGACCTCTCAGTTTTTCTAGGACTATAAATTTGTGATCATTTGTAGCAAACATTCTCTCCATTCACAACAGATGTGGCTGGAAGAACATGATGTGGATGAAGGAAGATAAGGAAAATAATTGTATAATGTTGGCCTCTTTCATGGCATGAACATCCAAATTCTATGTACAATGCATCTTAACATTTTCTTGATGTTATGGGTTAGGGTACAAATTTCCAACTGAATATCACACTGTGCCTTTTAACAAATATGGTTAGATGGTTTTATGTAACCTTACACATTTCTGAGTTTTTATATAAATATAAAACATATTAGCTTGATCTTATACTTTGCAGTCTCCAAAATGGTGACAAAATAAATTTCTTTAGGCTACCTTGGTATTTCATTAAGGCAATCCTAGCAGATGTATGGAGAAGGCAATGGCAACCCACTCTAGTACTCTTGCCTGGAAAATCCCATGGATGGAGGAGTCTGGTAGGCTGCAGTCCATGGGGTCGTGAAGAGTCATACACGACTGAGCGACTTCACTTTCACTTTTCACTTTCCTGCATTGGAGAAGGAAATGGCAACCCACTCCAGTGTTCTTGCCTGGAGAATCCCAGGGGCAGGGGAGCCTTATGGGCTGCTTCTATGGGGTTGCACAGAGTTGGACATGACTGAAGCGACTTACCAGCAGCAGCAGCAGATGTATGTGTGTGTGTGTGTGTGTGTGTGTGTGTGTGTATAACAATTGTTTATTGTATAACATATGTAACAGGTTTTATTATATATGTATACATATCTGTTAGGGCTGCCATAACAAAATCCCACAGAGTGGGTGGCTTAAATAACAGATATTAATTTTCTCACTGTTTTGAAGGCTAAAAGTCTAAGTATTGTAAGTATTGTACGATATTGTATCATAACTTCAATAGATAAAAATTGTATGTACTATAATTACTATAAGCAGGTGGTGGAAGGTTTAATTTCTCTGGAGGTCTCTCTCCTTGGCTTCTCCTTTTGTCCTCATATGGCCTTTGTTCTGTTTATGTACATCGCTGCTGTCTCTTTCTTTCTCTTCTTATAAAGTCATCAGTTATGCTGGATTTCAGCCTAACCTTATGACCTCATTTAACCTTAATGACTTCCTTAAAGGCTCTATCTCCATATACAGTCATATTAGGGGCTTAGGCCTTCAATACATGGATTTTGAGGGGAACATTCAGTCCATTTTATTTATTTGAAAAATAGCGTATATAGTTACCATGAATTTGCTTATGAATATATCCCATTTAATGACTCTAGAAATGATAAAATGATAACTTCACAAACAGGAATCATACTATCAATTTGTATCTGGACTGTGCATCAAATTCTTTCTTATTTCACTGTTTCCTTTCTGATCAGAGATATTGGTGAAGGGAAGTATATTAATTTTTCTGGATATTAGCAGGGGAGTTGAAATTTAGGAAGTACTTCTGGTCACCTATTACTTATTTTAGAACTTGAATTTTCCTTTTTAAAATCAGTAAACTCAAAGTGAATAATTTACTCCTGTGTTTCTTCTGTCTGAAACATTAAATACTTAAACAAAATGTCTGCGTGACAGCAATATAGAGTGTTAAACCAAGCCAGATGTTTAGGTATTTTTATATGTGATTTGACTTAAAACTTAGATAGCATAAATTTGTTCTTAAATTGTAGCTATACACACCATTACATATTGCCACTGCCTGCCGCAACCCCACCTTGTTGTTAGAAAATGGCATCTAACTAGACACATGAAAACACAATTTGCATTTTTCTCCTCTAAACATCTTGTAATTACTTGCTTTTCAGGTCAGTATCTACAGATCTAACTCATGTTTTTAAAAATGCTAGATATTAAATAATTTACTCAGTTTGTATAATAATGATCAATACTGTTTCACTCTAAATAATGATGTAATAAATACTATTATAATGTAGTCTTATTTACTGTTGCATTTGTTTCAGAAGGGGAAAATCAAGTAGGATTGCTTTGTCAAATGGGTGCATAGTTCACATTTTACCAGAGCTACCAAATATCTTTATAAAAGTATATATTAGCAAACTTTCGGAGAAGGCGATGGCACACCACTCCAGCACTCTTGCCTGGAAAACCCCATGGACGGAGGAGCCTGGTGGGCTACAGTCCATGGGGTCACGAAGAGTCAGACACGACTGAGCGACTTCACTTTCACTTTTCACTTTCATGCATTGGAGAAGGAAATGGCAACCCACTCCAGTGTTCTTGCCTGGAGAATCCCAGGGACAGGGGTGCCTGGTGGGCTGCCGTCTATGGGGTCGCACAGAGTCGGACACGCCTGAGTGACTTAGCAGCAGCAGCAGCACAGTAGTCATGTAGCAAGTTTAAATGATTATGATTCAATGCTTATAATAAAACAGGTTTCCATTGCCAAAATTAAGTGAAAATGAAGTAATTATCTTATCTGGATGATTTATGAAAAAAATGTTCATATTGTAGCCTTAATTCTCTAGGTAATGACTTTGCTGTCCTAGGTCTTCAAAAGCTGGTGGTATACTCAAGATAAATGGGGAACACCTTTCCTTCAATATTTAATATGATGGCATGGTATAAACTGTCACACTGCCACAATTAATTTTTCAAATACAGTTTTGTCAAATGCAATTTGAAGTAGGCTCATTTAGCCAAAAAAAAAAAATCCTTTTATAACACAGAATATATTTCTGCTTTAAAATTTAACTTAAGTTGTGTGATACACAAATATGCATAACAAAATAAACTTGGAAAGCCAAAAGATCCATTTCAGCCTGACAGAGAAACAAACTTGCTTCCTTTCCTGTACAGGGCAGCTGTCATGTCAGAGGCACCTTGTCCGGGTAGGGAATGTGATGATGGCTCTAAAAACCTTGAAGCTTCCGAAGCAATTTAAATATGATCTTTAATGACTTTGGAGTGGATTAGCCCTTGACCTTTCTGTTCCCATGGCATTTTTCCATCCAGCTCTGACATATGCAACAGAAAATTGTGTTCTTCAGATCACTTTGAAACTTCCAATTATGTCAAGAGGCTTAAGTTGATTTTTGATTGACTTATAATGACAAGAGCTGATCTTTAAAGGGGGTAAAGATGCAAATCAGTGCTCATTGGGACTCTTTTATTAGCTGTAATTCTGTTAATACTAAAAGGAGATATTTAAAATAATAAAGTTGTGATTTATGTTTATGTGATTTGAAAAGTTGTAATTGATTTTCAAAGGAGTCCACATTATATTATTTGATACAATATTTGTTTACATTGCTTTTCATCATTGCCTCTTTACTTTTAAAATTTATACAAGTCTAAAAAATACAGTGTATTGTAACTTCAATAGATAAAAATTGCATGTACTGTAATTTGGGAAAATGTAGTTAGATAACACACTATAAAATGAATAATAAGCAAGCCTATTGAAATAACGAAAATGAGTAACTGACATATAAAGCTCTTGAAAAATGAAGTTTCAAATGCTAATAGAAGAGGAAGGAAGCAAATACGTAAAATAAGCTGAGACATGAAAAAGAAACATAGCAAATTCTAGCATGGTAAATAGTAACAACCAAAATGATCACTAAAGTATTTTGTGCTTTAAAAGGATAATGTCAGTTTTGTACAAACATTGTTGAAGAGGGGAAAGGAAACTTTATATATATATACAAGATTGAACTTTAGAAAATAATTTTACAATTATTTGTGTAGATCTACATAGGATGAAAGTATAAACTATGAAAACTGGATAATTCATATTATGAATGTATAATTTAAAGGTACTGATAATAGTATATTTTCATTCAAGTTTATAACTCGGGAATATATCTCTAAATAAAACATCCTAAATGAAATAAACCAGAAGGAAGACTTGCAGTTTTTCCTGTAAATGAGGAATTTAGATTTTTTAAAAATCTGCCAAGTATAAATCTGTTAGGTCATGGTGTTGTTTTGAATTTCATTCTTATGTCCTAGCAATGTAAGCCCTAGCCTCATTTATGGGATTTACAGTGAACGTGTCAGATAAATGTATGACAATTTCTCCTAGTTTAAATTATACATTTATTTAATTTCTCTACATAGTCTTGTAAGCAAAGATAATGCAAATATGGGTAGAGTTATGTACTGCAAAAATTTAGATACTGAAATCCTCAGAAGTACTGCCAAATGTGACCTTATTTGGAAATAGGTTTTTGTAGATATAATCATTTAAACTAGAATGAAGTCATATTGGAGCAGGGTGTGCCCCGAATCCAGTGTGACTGGTATCCTTATAAAAGAATGCCATGTAAAGAGACAGATATACACACAAAGAGATGAAGGTGGAGATTTGAGTTTATACAAGCCAAGAGCTGTAACGATTTTCATCAAACCACCAGAAGCTGGATGAAGAACCATGTGACTTACTCCTTTTCATAGCCCTCTGAAGGAACTAAGCCTGTCAACATCATAATCTTAGCCTCCAGAACTGCTAGATAATATGGTTCTGATGTTTAAGCCATGCAATTTGTGGTACTTTGCTATAGCAGCCCCAGCAAACTAATATAAATAAGTATCCTTTAATCCCATTTTTTCTGGAATGCAGTTAAAACCAATAGAAACACACAGTACAGAGTAAATCAATAAGTTTAGAGCAGAGAAAGTATGAGTTATAGTGCCAAGAAGTAGAAGAGTACAATTTAAACAATTCAAGTGGATATAAACCAAAGCATAAATTAATGACATGAATAAGGCCCAGTGCTGTGGTAAGAATTCTTTTTTCCTGCATAATAGGAAGGATAGATCGGACCCCATATTATACCTGTTCTGCTGCCTGTGTTCAGTCATGTTTTGTAAAAGAATGCCTGTAGTCTGACAGATACAGAATAGCTTTTCTCAGGACTCTGACTTTTAAGAGTCATGACCAACCTAGATAACATATTGAAAAGCAAAGACATTACTTTGCCAACAAAGGTTCGTCTAGTCAAGGCTATGGTTTTTCCAGTGGTCATGTATGGATGTGAGAGTTGGACTGTGAAGAAAGCTGAGCACCGAAGAATTGATGCTTTTGAACTGTGGTGTTGGGGAAGACTCTTGAGAGTCCCTTGGACTGCAAGAAGATCCAACCAGTCCATTCTGAAGGAGATCAGCCCTGGGATTTCTTTGGAAGGAATGATGCTAAAGCTGAAACTCCAGTACTTTGGCCACCTCATGCGAAGAGTTGACTCATTGGAAAAGACTCTGATGCTGGGAGGGATTGGGGGCAAGAGGAGAAGGGGACGACAGAGGATGAGATGGCTGGATGGCATCACTGACTTGATGTCCATCTTGGAGTCTGAGTAATCTCCGGGAGTTGGTGATGGACAGGGAGGCCTGGCGTGCTGCAATTCATGGGGTCGCAAAAAGTCGGACACGACTGAGTGACTGAACTGAACTGAATATAGAGATAAAAATTTGCAGAACAGAGAATAACATCTGTGTCACTGGAGTTACAGAAATATCACTATATGTAAACTATATCTCAATAAAACTAGCTGAAACAAAAGACTCATGTCTAACCTTAGTGTACAATGAGCTTTGCAGGATGGAGTTTCTTCACATTGTCCCTTCTTTTTGTTCCAACAATTTACTGGAAGAAAGGGTCTTTAGGTAAGATGAGAATGGAGAAAGAGACTAGTGATATCATGATCCAGTTAAATTCCAAAAAATCTACTGTAATTTACCTCATCTTATTCACCTCATGAAATTGATTGACAGTCTGCAGGGTCTATTTTTTCACTGAGGTTTACAATATGCTGAATGGTCTAGGGTATTAGTCTGTTCATTAAAGAATCTGACCATTTCTTCTCACTTGTAGAGCTATATTCATACTGCAAGTCAGGTATTAACTTCTCAAGGTTGTTTATGCTAATTTTACTTGTTAACATAATAACAGAATTCAACTAATATGCAGAGCAATGAAATACGAATGCAAATGGAACAGAAATAAAAGATATAGTTTCCACTAATGGAACACTTTGGAAAATCTTGATAAAGACAAGCCAATCAAAAAATTGATGTCAAATTTAGTACTGTTGAAACGACTATTAAAAATTGGGAGAAAAAGTTTCAAAATCTAGAAATACTATTCACTCAAACAGCTATGTAAGTATTTTTAAGTTCTTAGTCTCTTTAACAAATTTTGAAGTGAAAATCATAGATGATTATGAGTGTACTTTATATTAAATACTATGAAAAACTTCATTTAATGAACACATTTTCAAAAAATAGATCTGGTTATACATCACAAAATTGGTAAATGAATACATATAAATAAGATGCATATATTTTTTATACATTTATTTTAAAATTCCACACTTGAAATATGTTAATTAACCAAGCAAACTACTAGTTCTACTCAGATAGGAGGATGTCAGAGATTGTGTTTTCAGTCTGAAATGATCTGCTATCTCCCTCTCTATGTTTACAGAAAACTGCATGGAACCAAATGATCAAGGATCTGCATATGGTTGGGAAGACTGAGAGATAAAAATGATGGAAATAAACACAAGTGGAGAAAGAATAGGATAGGAATTGTGCAAAAGAAAATCTCTGCATGGATTGGACTGCAAAATTACTGAAAGGCAAAAGAAAAAACAAGCACTTTGCATTTCTTTTGGACTTTAGGTGTATTCATAGTGTTAGTCACTCAGTCCTGTCCAACTTTATGCGACCCCATGGACCATAGTCCACCAGGCTCCTCTGTCTGTGGAATTCTCCAGGAAAGAATACTGGAATGAGTTGCCATTCTCTTCTCCAGAGGAATCTTCCTGACCCAGGTATTGAACCCATGTCTCCTGCATTGTGGGCAGATTCTTTATCATCTAAGCCACCATAGTGAGATTTCTGAAAGGTACATTTTTATTTCTTTTATCTCTGTTCACCTAAAGTTAAATGTTAAGGGCATAATTAGTTGGCTATGAGGTAATATTTATCATATTCAGTGGAGAGACTAAAGCAGACTGACCTTGAGGTGGAGCACAGAGCAGTATGCAATGGTTCTGCATGAGGACAGGGTTCAGAGCCCAAGTTCTCACCACTTTGCTATGCTTCCTCATCAACAATTGCTTTCAGGAAAATGACACAATATTTAAATTGGCTAAAATATTTCACACTTGGTCATAAAGTATTTTTATATCCACAATGTAAATTTTTTCTTTCCATTTTGGAGGCTATGGAAGGACTTGAAGTTATAGTACTCTGTTCATAAGAAGGAGGTAGGAAGGAAGGAACTAAATTGAGACTCTGTGAAAGAACTGTAATTTGATGTGAAACATTTGGCGAGAGAAATAAAATGAAAAATCACATCCCTAATACATCCTTACTTTTAAATAAAGCTGTATTTTGAATATTTTATGTGCTTTGGCCAACTACATTCAGAAACCAAGAAACAGCTCTAAACATTTTCTTCAGTTTTCCCAGACCTGAGTGGAGGAGACAAAAAATAAGTCTGGAGAAATCAAGTGTTACATAATTAAAGAGCTTATTTATATTGCATTTGTATATTATTAATAGTGCTAGAACAATAGGGCCTCCCAATTTGTCCCATAGGTCACCAAATGCTACATATATCTTTAACAGATTAACTTATATTCTGAAATATTAAACTTACATTTTGTTGCAATATGACCTATACCTTAAGGTTCTTAGATACACAAGAAGGTATGAACTATATAGGACAAATAGTTTTCTTTAGATAAGCATGTCTTATGGAAAATCACTATAAATAATACATTTATTATTAATAAATACATTTTTAATATTTCCCAAATTCAAAATTAGAAATTTCCCAAATTAGAAATACATTTTTAATATTTCCCAAACTGAGGACAAAGAGATACACAAAAATAGCAAGAGTACTGTGGTCTCATTCTACCTAAATTAGAAGAGGCTAATACTATGTTGACCTTGAAATTCTTGAGTACACTACAGAGTCAGATTAAATAAGGAACATGAATTGAAAGCAAAGCTCCATTTTTGTGAAATTAAATTTCTTTTTCCTTGTAAAAAGAGAACTGAATCAATACAGGTTGACCAGTGAGAAAACTACCAAAGAGAAGATTGTAGTAACCCTGGAAAGAGACAATGGTAATCCGGAACTCAGTTTCTTTAGAAATAAGATATATTTTGAAAGAGTTCCTAAGTAATTATTTGTAGAATCTCAGAGAAAGCAAATCAAGAAAATCCTATAATTTTTAGTAACCAGAAGTATGAAACTTGGGGAAAGAAAATGTATTTAGTTTTGGACAGGATGTTTGAGATGTTGCAATTAGATATCCAAATAGAGATGTCAAATAAGCATTTGAATATATGAATTTGGAGTTTGAGAGAGGAAGAAAAACAGATATGGGTAGGGATACAAATCAGAAAATTCCTAGAGTAAATATGGTATTTAAACCAGGAGATCTGATAGTATCACTAAAGGAATATACCCAGAAAAGAAAGGAAGAGTACGCCTTAGACCGGTCCACACCAACATTAAGAGATCAGGATTGAGGAGAGGAGAATTGACAAGGCTGTTAAGGGAGACTGGAAAAAAAGAGGTGTTTTGTAAACCAAATGAAAAACAGTTCCAAAGGAAACATTGTGCAACAGTGTCAAATACTTCTCATGCATTAAATGTGGCTCAGCTCACTTCAGTCCCTCAGTAATGTCCAACCATTTGCAACTCCGTGGACTGCAGCACACCAGGCTTCCCTGTTGATAACCAACTGCTGAGCTTACTCAAACTTATGTCCATCAAAATGGTGAGGCCATCCATCCATCTCATCCCCTGTCATCCCTGTCTTCTGCCTTAGATCTTTCCCAACATCAGGGTCATTTTCACTGAGTCAGTTCTTCACATCAGGTGGTCCAAGTATTGGAATTTCAGCTTTAGCATCAGTCCTTCTAACGAATATTCAGGACTGATTCCCTTTAGGACTGATGGGTTGGATCTCCTTGCAGTCCAAGGGACTCTCAAGAGTCTTCTTCAACACCACAGTTCAAAAGCATCAATTCTTCGGCGCTCAGCTTTCTTCACAGTCCAACTCTCACATCCATACATGACTACTGGAAAAATCATAGCTTGACTAGAAGGACATTGTTGGCAAAGTAATGGGTCAGAGCATTTCTTCCAAGGAGGAAGCATTGTTTAATTTCATGGCTGCAGTCACCATCTGCAGTGATTTTGGAGCCCCAAAACATAAAGTCTCTCACTGTTTCCACTGTTCCCCCATCTATTTGCCATGAAGTGATGGGACCAGATGGCATGATTTAAGTTTTCTGAATGTTGAGTTTTAAGCCAACTTTTTCACTCTCCTCTTTCACTTTCATCAAGAGGCTTTATAGTTCTTTGCTTTCTGCCATAAGGTTGGTGTCATCTGCGTATCTGAGGTTATTGATATTTCTCCCAGAAATCTTGATTCCAGTCTGTGCTTCATCCAGCCCTCCATTTCACATGATGTACTCTGCATATAAGTTGAATAAGTAGAGTGACAATATACAGCCTTGACATACTCCTTTCATGATTTGGAACCAGTCTGTTTTTCCATGTCCGGTTCTAACTGTTTCTTCTTGACCTTCATACAGATTTCTCAAGAGGCAGGTCAGGAGGTCTGGTATTCCCATTTCTTTAAGAATTTCCCACAGTTTATTGTGATCCACACAGTCAAAGACTTTGGTGTAGTTAATAAAGCAGAAGTAGATGTTTTTTGGGAACTCTCTTTCTCTTTTAATGATCCAATGGATGTTGGCAATTTGATCTCTGGTTCCTCTGCCTTTTCTAAAACCAGCTTGAACATCTGGAAGTTCACAGTTCACATATGGTTGAAGCCTGGCTTGGAGAATTCTGAGCATTACTTTACTAGCATGTGAGATGAGTTCAATTGTGTGGTAGTTTGAACTTCTTTGGCATTGCCTTTTTTTGATATTGAAATGAAAACTGACCTTTTCTGGTCCTGTGGCCACTGATGAGTATTCCAAATTTGCTGGCATATTGAGTGCAGCACTTCAACAGCATCATATCCTTGACTTCACATTCCAGGATATCTGGCTCTAGGTGAGTGATCACACAATCATGGTTATCTGGGTCATGAAGATCTTTATTTGTATAGTTCTTCTGTGTATGTTGCAACCTCTTCTTAATATATTCTGCTTCTGTTAGGTCAATGCCATTTCTTTCCTTTATTGTCCCCATCTTTGCATGAAATGTTCCCTTGGTATCACTAATTTTCTTGAAGAGATCTCTAGTTTCCCATTCTATTGTTTTCCTCTATTTCTTTACATTGATCACTGAGGAAGACTTTATTATCTCTTTCTGTTATTCTTTGGAACTCTGCTTTCAAATGAGTATATCTTTCCTTTTCTCCTTTGCCTTTTGCTTCTCTTCTTTTCTCAGCTATTTGTAAGGCCTCCTCAGACAGCCGTTTAGCCTTTTTGCATTTCTTTTTCTTGGGGATAGTCTTGATCCCTGCTTCCTGTACAATGTCATGAACCTCTGTCCATAGTTCTTCATGCACTTTGTTATCAGAGCTAATCCCTTGAATCTATTTCTTACTTCCACTGTATAATCATAAGGGATTTGATTTAGGTCATACCTGAATGGTGTAGTGGTTTTCTCTACTTTCTTCAATTTAAGTCTGAATTTGGCCATAAGGAGCTCATAATCTGAGCCACAGTCAGCTTCTGGTCTTGTTTTTGCTGACTGTATAGAGCTTCTCCATCTTTGGCTGCAAAGAATATAATCAGTCTGATTTCGATATTGACCATCTGGTGATGTCCATGTGTAGAGTCTTCTCTTGTGTTGTTGGAAGAGGGTGTTTGCTATGACAATGCGTTCTCTTGGCAAAACTCTGTTAGCCTCTGCCCTGCTTCATTCTGTACTCCAAGGCCAAATTTGCCTGTTACTTCAGGTATCTCTTGACTTCCTACTTTTGGATTCTAGTCCCCTACAATGAAAAGGACGTCTTTTTTTAGGTGTTGGTTCTAGAAGATCTTGTAGCTCTTCATAGAACCTTTCAACTTCAGCTTCTTCAGCATTACTGGTTGGAACATAGACTTGGATTACAGTGATATTGAATGGTTTGCCTTGGAAACAAACCGAGATCATTTTTTTTGTTGTTTTTGAGATTGCACCCAAGTACTGCATTTCAGACTCTGGTTGACCATGAGGGCTACTCCATTTCTTCTAAGGGGTTCCTGCCCACAGTAGTAGATATAATGGCCATCTGAGTTGAATTTGCCCATTCCAGTCCATTTTAGTTCACTGATTGCTAAAATGTTGTCTTGCCATCTCCTGTTTGACCACTTCCCATTTACCTTGATTCATGGACCTAACATTCCAGGTTCCTATGCAATATTGTTCATACAGCATTGGACTTTACTTCCATCTCCAGTCACATCCCAAAGTGGGTGCTGTTTTTGCTTTGGCACCATTTCTTTAGTCTTTCTGGAGTTATTTCTCCACTGATCTCCAGTAGCATATTGGGCACCTACAGACCTGGGGAGTTCATCTTTCAGTGTCATATCTTTTTGCCTTTTCATACTGTTCATGGGGTTCTCAAGGCAAGAATACTGAAATGGTTTGCCTTCCCTTCTCCAGAGGACCACATTTTGTCAGAACTCTCCACCATGACCCATCCATCTTGGGTGGCCCTACACTGCATGGCTCATAGTTTCATTGAATTAGACAAGGCTGTGGTGCATGTGATCAGTTTGGTTAGTTTTCTGTGATTGTGGTTTTCATTCTGTCTGCCCTTTCAGGTAATAAGGATAAGAGGCTAATGGAAGTGGAAGCTTCCTGATGTGAGAGACTGACAGAAGGGGAAACTGGGTCTTGTTCTGATGGGTGGGGCCATGCTCAGTAAATCTTTAATCCAATTTTCTGTCAATGGGCTGGGCTGTATTCCCTCCCTGTTGTTTGACCTGAGACCAAACTGTGGTCTGGTCATGGAGGTCATGAAGATAATGACGACCTCCTTCTAAAGGCCCTGTGCACACACTGTTGCATCCATTGCTGCTGACCCTGCAGCAGGCCACTGCCGACCCATGCCTCTGCTGGAGACTCTTGGAAACTCACAGGCAAGTCTGGGTCAGTCTCTTGTGGGGTCACTGCTCCTTTCTCCAGGGTCCTGGTGTCCACAAGGTTTTGTGTTAAGTGTGGTATGTGCTGAGAATTGGCTACTGGACTTTGCAGAATGGAAGTCATTGGTGATTTTAACTAGTTTCTATGGACCAAGGAGAACAAAACTCTCACTGAAGTGAGTTTAAGAGAATGGGAAGATTGGACAACTCTTCTAAAAACAAAGAAATTGAATGATAGATGGTAATAAAGAATTAGAACAAGAGAAGATTTTAAATTTTGTTTTATTACATTTTCAGATAGTAGTGATCACAGTATATTGGAATGTTGATGAAACAAATTCAGTAGATTAGAAGGCATTGATGATTTAGGAGAAAAATCCTGGATTGCTATTCTTGAGCAGAATAGCGATAACACCCAATCCATGTGAGGAAGGATTAGCTTTAGACAGGAGCAAGAACAATTCATTCAAGGCTTTCAACTCCTGAAATTTCTAAAGTACAAATCAATACAAACTATTTGCTTCTTTGTAGACTTTTGTTCATATTTGAGTTCCTTCTTTAGTCGATTTTAAGGATTTTCACTCAATGATTTGTTTTAATATTACAAACTTCATTGGTATCTGTCATTATCTCTCTCTCCAATTACTCTTCTGGTTAATTTTTAATTTACTATCATTTTTTTCTGTAAGATTTACAGAGAGAGAGATAATACAAGTTTTTAAAAAGCATTCATATCAAAGGATCTTTTAATTTGCTATTTTTCTGTAAGATTTACAGAGAGAGAGATAATACAAGTTTTTAAAAAGCATTCATATCAAAGGATCTTTTAATTTGCTATTTCAGACTGTCATAAGACTGCTTATATTTTAAATGAGAGAGGGTAGATGGATTCCTATTTCATTTTTTCAGTGTCTGTCATATTTTAGGTAGTGCATGGATAAAATTTTCAATTTTCATATTTACTACCTTATTTTAATGGATTTTAATCTTTGTCTACTATTTTGCAAATGACTGATTATCATTTACCACTGTGATATATGTTTCCTATACTAAATAAATTTATTAAAGTCAAATAATGAGTTGGCTTAAAATTTAAAAGGTAACTAAATAATAGTACATGTGATTTGCTGATATGGGAAAACTCATGACTACAAATTATATTAGTTTTGAAAACATGATGGCATTTTATGTGTCAACTTGATTGGACCTAGGAGAGTTCAGATAACTGGTAAAACATTATTTCTGGGTGTATCTGTGAGGGTCTTTCTGGAAAAGATCAGCACTTGAATCAATAGAGTGAGTGAAGAAGATCTACCCTTACCAATGTGGGCAGGCATCATACAATCTGTTGAAGGCCCAAATAGAGCAAAAGGATGGAGGAAGCATGCATTTAATATCTCTTCTTAAACTGGGTTGTCTACCATCTCCTGTCCTTTGACATTAGAGCTCCTAGCCTCTGAACCTGGACTTCATTACACCACCAGCTTTCCTGGTTCTCCAGCTTGCAGAAAGTGTACTGTCAGACCTTGAGGACTTTAAAATCTCATGAGCCAATTTCCACAATAAATCTCCTCATTGTTTCAGTTGTGTCTCACTCTTTGTGACTGTTTGACCATAGCCCACCAAACTCCTCTGTGCTTGGGATTCTCCAGGCAAGAATACTGGAGTGGTTTGCTGTGCCCTCCACCAGGCAATCTTCCTGACCCAGGGATCAAACCTGTGTCTGTCTCTTGCATTGGCAGACAGGTTCTTTACCTCTAATGCCATTTAGGAAGCCCATATACACATTTTTGTATGTATGTATGTGTGTGTGTGCAGAGTAGGCAATGGCACCCCACTCCAGTACTTTTGCCTGGAAAATCCCATGGATGGAGGAGCCTGGTGGGCTGCAGTCCATGGGGTCGCTGAGAGTCGGACTCGACTGAGCGACTTCACTTTCACTTTTCCCTTTCATGCATTGGAGAAGGAAATGGCAACCCACTCCAGTGTTCTTGCCTGGAGAATCCCAGGGACTGGGGAGCCTTGGTGGGCTTCCGTCTATGGGGTCGCACAGAGTCGGACATGACTGAAGTGACTTAGCATGTGTGTGTGTATAAAATTTTGGTTCTGATTCTCCAGAGGACCCTGACTAAAACAGTCTGCTTAGACTATAAAGATTTCCCATTCCCTGAGAACAGTAGCTTTTCCATGGACATCTCTCTGTTCCCTGGACACTAATAATAAGGTATACACAAAACAAAAGAAACAAATATTTGCTTCTCATGTTGTACAGCATCATCATTTTCAAGCTACAATATATAGTTGTTAATACTGATGGTAGCTATTAAGCTATAAGTATTCACCAAGCAACTAACATTTTGGTGTAAATAAGATTACCTATCCCTTTTCAATTTGATTACCAACTAAAAGAAGGACATGTGAAAAATCGAACAGACTATTAGACATTTTACATGAAGGAAGGTTCTACAGAGTTAGGGAAATATTAAGAACAGATGAACTGAAAGGAGTGTAGAAGGCAAAAGTGTTTTGCAGTAGCTATAAAGGTTGGTAGTAGGAAAAGGGTTCATAGGGAGTAAAGATGACAAGAGGAATAGCTAAAGAAGACATGAATAACTTGGTTTGTTTCAACATTTTTGTCAATGTCAGTCTGCAAGTAAATATTAACAACAATTCATAAATCTTTTGAACATGAATTCTATATGTTATTCTATAGTCTAATTATTTTATATAGGTTAATGAGGGTAGCAATTATTGGAAGTTATTTGTGCTTGCTTCCCAGCTTTGTGTAGCTCTCAGATAATTTTTTAAGCACACATATTTCTATAAAAATCTTCAATTATAAAACATGTATTTATAAAATTATTTTTATTTTTTTAATTTTATTTTATTTTTAAACTTTACATAATTGTATTAGTTTTGCCAAATATCAAAATGAATCCACCACAGGTATACATGTGTTCCCCATCCTGAACCCTCCTCCCTCCTCCCTCCCCATACCATCCCTCTGGGTCGTCCCAGTGCACTAGCCCCAAGCATCCAGTATCGTGCATCGAACCTGGACTGGCAACTCGTTTCATACATGATATTTTACATGTTTCAATGCCATTCTCCCAAATCTTCCCACCCTCTCCCTCTCCCACAGAGTCCATAAGACTGTTCCATTCACCAGTGTCTCTTTTGCTGTCTTGTATGCAGGGTTATTGTTACCATCTTTCTAAATTCCATATATATGCGTTAGTATACTGTATTGGTATTTTTCTTTCTGGCTTACTTCACTCTGTATAATAGGCTCCAGGTTCATCCACCTCATTAGAACTGATTCAAATGTATTCTTTTTAATGGCCGAGTAATACTCCATTGTGTATATGTACCACAGCTTTCTTATCCATGCATCTGCTGATGGACATCTAGGTTGCTTCCATGTCCTGGCTATTATAAACAGTGCTGCGATGAACATTGGGGTACACGTGTCTCTTTCCCTTCTGGTTTCCTCAGTGTGTATGCCCAGCAGTGGGATTGCTGGATCATAAGGCAGTTCTATTTCCAGTTTTTTAAGGAATCTCCACACTGTTCTCCATAGTGGCTGTACTAGTTTGCATTCCCACCAACAGTGTAAGAGGGTTCCCTTTTCTCCACACCCTCTCCAGCATTTATTGCTTGTAGACTTTTGGATAGCAGCCATTCTGACTGGCGTGAAATGGTACCTCATAGTGGTTTTGATTTGCATTTCTCCAATAATGAGTGATGTTGAGCATCTTTTCATGTGTTTGTTAGGCATCTGTATGTCTTCTTTGGAGAAATGTCTATTTAGTTCTTTGGCCCATTTTTTGACTGGGTCATTTATTTTTCTGGAGTTGAGCTGTAGGAGTTGCTTGTATATTCTCAAGATTAGTTGTTTGTCAGTTGCTTCATTAGCTATTATCTTCTCCCATTCTGAAGGCTGTCTTTTCACCTTGCTAATAGTTTCCTTTGATGTGCAGAAGCTTTTAAGGTTAATTAGGTCCCATTTGTTTATTTTTGCTTTTATTTCCAATATTCTGGGAGGTGGGTCATAGAGGATCCTGCTGTGATGTATGTCAGAGAGTGTTTTGCCTATGTTCTCCTCTAGGAGTTTTATAGTTTCTGGTCTTACGTTTAGATCTTTAATCCATTTTGAGTTTATTTTTGTGTATGGTGTTAGAAAGTGTTCTAGTTTCATTCTTTTACAAGTGGTTGACCAGATTTCCCAGCACCACTTGTTAAAGAGATTGTCTTTAATCCATTGTATATTCTTGCCTCCTTTGTCAGAGATAAGGTGTCCATATGTGCGTGGATTTATCTCTGGGCTTTCTATTTTGTTCCATTGATCTATATTTCTGTCTTTGTGCCAGTACCATACTGTCTTGATAACTGTGGCTTTGTAGTAGAGCCTGAAGTCAGGTAGGTTGATTCCTCCAGTTCCATTCTTCTTTCTCAAGATCGATTTAGCTATTCGAGGTTTTTTGTATTTCCAAACAAATTGTGAAATTATTTGTTCTAGCTCTGTGAAGAATGCTGTTGGTAGCTTGATAGGGATTGCATTGAATCTATAGATTGCTTTGGGTAGTGTACTCATTTTCACTATATTGATTCTTCCAATCCATGAACATGGTATATTTCTCCATCTGTTAGTGTCCTCTTTGATTTCTTTCACCAGTGTTTTATGGTTTTCTATATATAGGTCTTTAGTTTCTTTAGGTAGATATATTCCTAAGTATTTTATTCTTTCCGTTGCAATGGTGAATGGAATTGTTTCCTTAATTTCTCTTTCTGTTTTCTCATTATTAGTGTATAGGAATGCAAGTGTTTTCTGTGTGTTGATTTTATATCCTGCAACTTTACTATAGTCATTGATTAGTTCTAGTAATTTTCTGGTGGAGTCTTTAGGGTTTTCTATGTAGAGGATCATGTCATCTGCAAACAGTGAGAGCTTTACTTCTTCTTTTCCAATTTGGATTCCTTTTATTTCTTTTTCTGCTCTGATTGCTGTGGCCAAAACTTCCAAAACTATGTTGAATAGTAATGGTGAAAGTGGGCACCCTTGTCTTGTTCCTGACTTTAGAGGAAATGCTTTCAATTTTTCACCATTGAGGATAATGTGTGCTGTGGGTTTGTCATATATAGCTTTTATTATGTTGAGATATGTTCCTTCTATTCCTGCTTTCTGGAGAGTTTTGATCATAAATGGATGTTGAATTTTGTCAAAGGCTTTCTCTGCATCTATTGAGATAATCATATGGTTTTTATTTTTCAATTTGTTAACGTGGTGTATTACATTGATTGATTTGCGGATATTGAAGAATCCTTGCATCCCTGGGATAAAGCCCACTTGGTCATGGTGTATGATCTTTTTAATGTGTTGTTGGATTCTGATTGCTAGAATTTTGTTAAGGATTTTTGCATCTATGTTCATCAGTGATATTGGCCTGTAGTTTTCTTTTTTTGTGGGATCTTTGTCAGGTTTTGGTATTAGGGTGATGGTGGCCTCCTAGAATGAGTTTGGAAGTTTACCATCCTCTGCAATTTTCTGGAAGAGTTTGAGCAGGATAGGTGTTAGCTCTTCTCTAAATTTTTGGTAGAATTCAGCTGTGAAACCGTCTGGACCTGGGCTTTTGTTTGCTGGAAGATTTTTGATTACAGTTTCAATTTCCGTGCTTGTGATGGGTCTGTTAAGATTTTCTATTTCTTCCTGATCGAGTTTTGGAAAGTTGTACTTTTCTAAGAATTTGTCCATTTCTTCCTCGTTGTCCATTTTATTGGCATATAATTGTTGATAGTACTCTCTTATGATCCTTTTTATTTCTGTGTTGTCTGTTGTGATCTCTCCATTTTCATTTCTAATTTTATTGATTTGATTTTTCTCCCTTTGTTTCTTGATGAGTCTGGCTAATGGTTTGTCAATTTTATTTATCCTTTCAAAAAACCAGCTTTTGGTTTTGTTGATTTTTGCTATGGTCTCTTTTGTTTCTTTTGCATTTATTTCTGCTCTAAGTATTAAGATTTCTTTCCTTCTACTAACCCTGGGGTTCTTCATTTCTTCCTTTTCTAGGTGCTTTAGGTGTAGAGTTAGGTTATTTATTTGACTTTTTTCTTGTTTCTTGAGGTGTGCCTGTATTGCTATGAACTTTCCCCTTAGGACTGCTTTTACCGTGTCCCACAGGTTTTGGGTTGTTGTGTTTTCATTTTCATTCATTTCTATGCAAATTTTGATTTCTTTTTTGATTTCTTCTGTGATTTGTTGGTTATTCAGCAGCATGTTGTTCAGCCTCCATATGTTGGAATTTTTAATGGTTTTTCTCTTGTAATTGAGATCTAATCTTACTGCATTGTGATCAGAAAAGATGCTTGGAATGATTTCTATTTTTTTGAATTTACCAAGGCTAGCTTTATGGCCCAGGATGTGATCTATCCTGGAGAAGGTTCCATGTGCGCTTGAGAAAAAGGTGAAATTCATTGTTTTGGGATGAAATGTCCTATAGATATCAATTAGGTCTAACTGGTCTATTGTATCATTTAAAGTTTGTGTTTCCTTGTTAATTTTCTGTTTAGTTGATCTATCCATAGGTGTGAGTGGGGTATTAAAGTCTCCCACTATTATTGTGTTATTGTTAATTTCTCCTTTCATACTTGTTAGCATTTGTCTTACATACTGCAGTGCTCCTGTGTTGGGTGCATATATATTTATAATTGTTATATCTTCTTCTTGGATTGACCTTCTTTGTCTCTTTTCACAGCCTTTGTTTTAAAGTCTATTTTATCTGATATGAGTATTGCTACTCCTGCTTTCTTTTGGTCCCTATTTGCATGGAAAATCTTTTTCCATCCCTTCACTTTCAGTCTGTATGTGTCCCCTGTTTTGAGGTGGGTCTCTTGTAGACAACATATGTAGGGGTCTTGTTTTTGTATCCATTCAGCCAGTCTTTGTCTTTTGGTTGGGGCATTCAACCCATTTACGTTTAAGGTAATTACTGATAAGTATGATCCCATTGCCATTTACTTTATTGTTTTGGGTTCGAATTTATACACCGTTTTTGTGTTTCCTGTCTAGAGAATATCCTTTAGTATTTGTTGGAGAGCTGGTTTGGTGGTGCAGAATTCTCTCAGCTTTTGCTTGTCTGAAAAGCTTTTGATTTCTCCTTCATACTTGAATGAGATCCTTGCTGGGTACAATAATCTGGGCTGTAGGTGATTTTCTTTCATCATTTTAAGTATGTCTTGCCATTCCCTCCTGGCTTGAAGAGTTTCTATTGAAAGATCAGCTGTTATCCTTATGGGAATTCCCTTGTGTGATATTTGTTGTTTTTCCCTTGCTGCTTTTAATATTTGTTCTTTGTGTTTGATCTTTGTTAATTTGATTAATATGTGTCTTGGGGTGTTTCGCCTTGGGTTTATCCTGTTTGGGACTCTCTGGGTTTCTTGGACTTGGGTGATTATTTCCTTCCCCATTTTAGGAAAGTTTTCAACTATTATCTCCTCTTTCTTTTTGTCTTCTTCTTCTGGGACCCCTATGATTCGAATGTTGTAGCATTTAATATTGTCCTGGAGGTCTCTGAGATTGTCCTCATTTCTTTTAATTCGTTTTTCTTTTATCCTCTCTGATTCATTTATTTCTACCATTCTATCTTCTAGTTCACTAATCCTATCTTCTGCCTCTGTTATTCTACTATTTGTTGCCTCCAGAGTGTTTTTAATTTCACTTATTGCATTATTCATTATATATTGACTCTTTTATTTCTTCTAAGTCCTTGTTAAACCTTTCTTGCATCTTCTCAATCCTTGCCTGAGAGGCCATTTTAAATAGAATGGGGGAGAAGGAAATGGCAACCCACTCCAGTATTATTGCCTAGAGAATCCCAGGGATGGGGGAGCCTGGTGGGCTGCCATCTATGGGGTTGCACAGAGTCAGACACGACTGAAGCGACTTAGCAGCAGAATCACTGAGAAGATGACACTAAAAGACTGGAAAGAAGTCATTCTTCTACCCCATGCAGATAGTTGGTGTGCTCATTTGCTCAGTCATGTCTGACTGCTTTGCCACCTCATGGACTGCAGTCCACCAGGCTTCTCTGTCCATGGGGTTTCCTAGGCAAGAACACTGGAGTGGGTTGCCATTTCCTACTCCAGAGTATCTTCCTGATGCAGGGATCCAACCTATGTCTCTTGTGTCTCCTGTATTGGTAGGCAGATTCTTTACCATTGCACCACCCAGAAGAATAATATTTAAGACTAAACGGAAAATCAAGTGCAAAGATTCAAGACTCTGTGTTTAAGGAGCAGTGAGAGGTTGTGCAAACTGGACAGGAGTGAGTGAGGCGTAGACCAGCAGGATTTTGGTCAGAGAGGTAACTGGTCTCACAACTTGGAGGGCCCCATAGGGCAGTGGAAGGAACATAGATATTGTTCTAACTGGAAAGATACTGGGAGGTTTTGACAAAATATTTTGACAGTTTGTCTTATGTTCCACCAGTGATGCTAATGACCTTAACTCTGAAGTTTTCTAGATTTGAGTGTAAAAAAATCACTTAAAATTATGTTAAATATGAGGCAGTGTCATAGCACATGCTACAAAATTTCAAAATCATTTTTATTTATTTATTTATGAGTTATTTTTAAAGAAAAATCCCTTGAAGTATGCAAATACTACCACAGAGTCAAAAAGCAAGGAACTATTGAATTAGACTGAGAGGAAAGATGTGCAGCATTTTTCACAAGAATATGTTAAAAACCAGCTTTTCAATAGGTACAGTCTTCCAGGGATAAGATAAATAAAAACTGGGGATATGATGTACCACATGACTGTAATTTACACAGCTGTATGAGAGTACATCCTAAGAGTTTTTATCACAAAGGAAAATGGAAAAGTTTTTCTCTTTTTAGCTATATGAGAGCTACATGGATGTAATCAAACTTACTGTAGTCATTATTTCACAGTATACATAAGCCACAACATTATGCTCTAAGCCTTAAAATTATACAGTTCTGTATATCAATTATATTATATCTCAATACAGCTAGCAGAAAGAAAAGACTTGTATCTAATTGTCTACTCAAACTTCTTTCCACATCTCCTGTAGACAAATCAAACTGAACAGTTTCAAAACTTAACTACTGACCTTTCCTCAAAATTCTGCTTCCTGCCAGTATTTCAGTGACCAGAGGAAAACCATATAACTTATCATTCAAACTAATTACTTTCAGAGTAAAAGCTGTACTATATTGGATTACAGGCACAAATTGAGATGGAAGAATCTGGAATGTAGAGCCACCCAAGAAATACTCAGGTTAAAATAAACAAGCACACAAACCAACAGAGAAACCGCCTTGGAGTCACCTTTGACTCCTTTCTTTCTCTTAAACAGCCACCATTCAATTCTTCTCCAATTCTCACTCTTCTGTGCCAATTGTCTCCCAATTTCATTCAAAGTCAAAGCCAAAATCTTAAACACGACTTATACGACATATATTCAGGCTTCCTTCACGTTTCTACTGTGTTTCTTACCTTTCTTTTGCCCACTCAGATTGCCCCAGCTGCCATGATTTCCTTGCCTTAGCATCTTTGCTCCATTGTCTACCATATCTTCTAGATCTTTTTAGTTCACTCTCTCAAAAACAGAAAGGTTTACTGAATGAGTTCTTGTTGACCCATTGATATCCTCTCAAGGAGAACAACAACCCCTTAAAAAAAAAAAAAAAAAAAACCTACAATATTGTAAACTAATTAGTCTCCAATTAAAATAAATAAATTAATTAAAAAATTGCATGTGATCCCTCAACATCCCTCCTGACATTCCTCACAACTTTTTAATATGCCATATAATTTACTCATAGATGTTTTATTTTATTATCAGTTACCCCCTGATTGATAAATGCAAGTTCTATATGTTTGTCAATATATTTCAGGCATCCAATGTGATCCCTTATGTAGAGTAGATGCTGCTGCTGCTGCTGCTGCTGCTACTGCTAAGTCGCTTCAGTCGTGTCCGACTCTGTGCAACCCCACGGACGGCAGCCCACCAGGCTCCCCCGTTCCTGGGATTCTCCAGGCAAGAACACTGGAGTGGGTTGCCATTTCCTTCTCCAATGCATGAAAGTGAAAAGTGAAAGTGAAGTCGCTCAGTCAAAGAATTAACGAGTGGTATCTTGTAGATTGTACATAGGCCATAAGAATTGCATTGATCAAATCTAGGTATACTGACTAAAAGATTTTTAAAATTATATAAAGATTCTTTAATTTTTGAGCAAATACTTGTTGGGTGTTTCACTCCTATAGTTAATGTTTCAATATGTGAATGCTATTTACATTTTATGCAACATTTGTATTTTCTTTACATTTTAAGCAACATATGTATTTTCTTTAAGAAAGCTTTCTGATGTTTGTTTTTGTCACATACTTGTTCTCTGTGCCTGAAATTATTAGCAATTCTTAGAGAAAAGTGAAAGATGCATGCAATCTGTTACATGCTGCTTCCAGCTTGACAGTTCTGTCAGCCCTGGTGATTTGCAGTCCTGTACATGTTTTGATTTCTTAAAATCACATGTCAAACCATTTTTGCCTTTACCACTTGGTATAAAATTAAAAATAATTGTCTCAAACATACATTAGTTTTAAAAACATAAAACTGCTATATCTTTAAATAGAACCTTATTACTTATTTTGTGGTTGTAAATAAATATTGTCCTAATCTCTCTCAGTGTGATAAGGCTGTGATATGCCCTTATCATAGCAACTGCTGTTACTTTGTAACAGATTGACTACCATGGAAATTAACTTCTTAGTCATCATTTTAAATATAATCTTTTCTGAAAATATTTCTTGGCTCTGGTTAAAATGTACTAGAGTCAGGTATTTACCCTGTGGAAGGAAAACTAATTACTCATTTTATAAAAAAGTGAAAATGATGTAGGATTTACAACTGCTTTTTTTTAATCCTTTAAAAATTTACCTAAAATTAATGATGTTCTTAAAATTTAGTTTTTGGTGAAGTGTGTCCTGAAAAGATTACTAAAGAAATTATTAAAACTAATGAAGAAACAAAGAATGTGTTTATATATTTTTATTATGTTACCCTTAATCAATGTTATTAAGAAGTAGAACAATTCATTATTTACACTTTACAACAGAGGTAGTCAGCTATGATCCTTTAGGTTAATTATATATTTTTGGCTCTGATAGCGGTTTGTGTTTAACTTTATCAAACTGAATGGGCATTCTGATTATCAGAGTTTTTTTCCAACTAAATGGCAGACTCCCAAATACATAACCATTGAATACATTTAAAAAGTAAGATCCTTATTTATCTACTGTAGATGCTCAAAATTACTAGGTAAGTCAATGCATGGTATTTTTATCATGTGTATATTGGGAATCATGAAAATATACTTATCAAATGCCAAAACCCAGCAGAAAATATGTACATCCACAAATACATGCACAAAAATTTCCCAAGAAATCTGAGTGAGAGAGGCCTTAGACAAAAGAGCATTAACTGTTATGACGGTCACAAAATTTATTTTTTGGTGAGGCGTGGCTTGAAAATGTTACTAAAGATGATATTAAAACTAACAAAGAAACAAATAATGTGTATATATATTATTCTTATGTTATCCTTAACCAATGTTATTAAGAAATAAAAAAATTATTATTTATAAGAGTTGAGTTATTTAAACTTAAGTAATATTAAATATAAGCTTGCTTAAAACTCAACATTCAGAAAACTAAGATCATGTCACCTGGTTCAAACACTTCATGGCAAATAGATGGGGAAAAATGGAAACAACGATAGGCTTTTTTTTCTTGGGCTCATAAATCACTGCAGACAGTGACTACAGCCATGAAATTAGACACTTGATTCTTGGAAGGTAGGCTATGACAATCAAAGACAGTGTATTAAAAGCAGAGACATCACTTTGCTGACAAAGGTCCATATAGTCAAAGCTATGATTTCTCCAGTAATCATGTATAGATGTTAAAATTGAACCATAAAGAAGTATGAGTGCCAAAGAATTGGTGCTTTCAAACTGCAGTGTTGGAGAAGACTCTTGAGAGCCCCTTGGACAGTAAGGAGATCAAAGCAGTCAATCCTAAGGGAGATCAGCCCTGACAGTTCATTGGAAGGACTAATGCTGAAGCTCCAATACTTTGGTCACCTGATGCGAAGAGCGGATTCATTGGAAAAGATCCTGATGCTGGGAAAGATTGAAGGCAGAAGAAAGAAGGGGCTCACAGAAGGTGAGATGTCTGGATGGCATCATCAACTCAATGGACATGAGTTTGAGCAAACCCTGGGAGACAGTGAAGGACAAGGACCTGGTGTGTTGCTGTCCATGGGGTTGCAAAGAGTCGGACATGACTGAGCAACTGAATAACAACAACTCTAACAATATTTTTTATTTATATAAATGCTTATAAATTTTCACAATACACAAATAATCCTGGAAAAATGTGTATATTAATTTTTAAACTGTTTCTTCAGGATTTTTAATGAAATTATACTTTCCTTGCTTTAAATAATTGAAAAATAATTAGATATTAATGCTATCACAGATGTGACAGAATTCTATGAAGACTAGAATCTGATTATATAATTTCAGTGTTAGTTACAGTTTATAAGCATCTCAGTCTTTATTTGATAATAAAATTGATTTGAGTTCTCAGATATAATAAAAGTAATCATATTTTCTTGCCCAAGAATTACTATGTAAGAAAGATAACTATTTCCTATTTTAAAAACCCTGTTATTTTTAGGTTCTCTATCCCAGATAACTGCTATTTGTATACATTCCTAAAATTATAATACCTTGACCAACATGTTTTATATAATTCATGATTCTCATGTAAATATTTAGCTTAAAATCGAATTCTTTTGAATCTCAGGAAAACATTGGCATAACATCTATGCAAATAGAAAATACTAATTATGAATTTGTTCTAACAGTTTTGACTTGGTGCATTGGTCTCTGATCAGAAAGAATGCAGTGTACTAAGTTATTACTTTGGTAGCAGTTTGTTAAAAGGGCATATGAAGCAGAGCAATTGAACAACTAATCATTTGCTCTTTGAGTGAAAGGCAAACAAATGTCAGTAAAGTAATGGCGGAGTTAAGAAAGATGATGTAATAGTTAATTTTATGTATCCACTTGATGAGGGCATGATGCCCACTTGTTTAGTCATATATCAGTCTAGATGTTGCTGTATTTTTAGGTGTAATTAATACTTAAATCAGTATGCAAATGAACTTATTTACAAAACAGAAATAGACTCAAGCACTTAGAATGAGCTTATTGTTACTGGGTGGTGGAGGAAAGGTATGTAAAGGGAGAAGGGTATGTAAAGGGTGTTGGGCGTTTGGGATCCGTATGTACACTTTGCTATGTTTAAAATAGATAACTAACAAGGGCCTACTGTATTAGTACAGGGAATCTTGCTCAATACACTGTGATAATCTAAATGGGAAAATAATTTGAAAAACAATAGATACATGTGTATATGTAACCAAATCATTTTGCTGTATGCTGCTGCTAAGTTGCTTTAGTCGTGTCCGACTCTGTGCGACCCCATAGATGGCAGCCCACTAGGCTCCCCCGTCCCTGGGATTCTCCAGGCAAGAACACTGGAGTGGGTTGCCACTTCCTTCTCCAATGTATGAAAGTGAAAAGTGAAAGTGAAGACGCTCAGTCGTGTCCGACTCTTAGTGACCCCATGGACTGCAGCCTACCAGGCTCCTCCATCCATGGGATTTTCCAGGCAATAGTACTGGAGTGGGTTGCCATTGCCTTCTCTGCTGTATACCTGAAACTAATACATTGTTAATCAACTCTACTTCCAAAAAAAAAAAATGTTTCACTCATTTTCAAAAAACAGTTTTTAAAAATCAGTAGACCTTGAGTAAAGCAGATTATACTCCCTAATGTGTGAGTATAACCCTCATCCAATCAGCTGAAGACTTTAAGATAAGAGATTGACCTCCTGAGAAGGAAGTAATTCCACCCTTAGTCTCAACTTCAACACTTCTTTGGAACTTTGATTTTGCCAGCTCAACTCTGAGGGCCAATTCCCCCAAATAAATCTTTCTTTCCCTCTCTATGTATACATCTTAGTGGTTATATTTCTCTGGAGATTTCTAATACAGATGATGAGGATCCAAAAACAAACAAAACAAAAATTCGTGACATGGGCAGCAATCTATGTAATTACTCAATGTCCATTTTTTGCACAAACCTTACTTAACTCTAACAGTGAATGTGTAAATATTCTACTATAAGGCAAAGTTATAAAAAAAATTGTATACAGTGCAAAAAGCAATACAGATTAGTTTGTAAATACACCTTTTGAACTGGAGATATGATAATTAAACTTAGAATGTTTAAAAGGAATACTTTTTACATTCACATTGACTTGTAATCCAGCAATGTAAAGAAGATAGACCGTCATAGTCAGCTTGGGCTGCTATAACAAAGTACCATAGACTAGGTGGCTTAAACAATCAACACTTACTTCTCACAGTTTTGGGGGCTGGGAAGTCCAAAATCAAGCACCAGCCAGCATTGTCAAGTTCTGGTGACAAACCTTTCTGGGTTATAGACTGGCTACATCTATTTTTATTCTCACGTGGTGGGAAGAGCAGAGAGAAAACAAGCTCTCTGGTGAGTCTAATAAGGGCACTAATCCCATTTATGAGGGCTCCACACTTATTATCTCACATAATCCTAATTACCTCACAAAGACCTCATCTCCTAATATATCACACTGAGGGGGGATAAATTTTAGCAGACACAAGTGTTCAGTCCAAAACATAGACTGAACAATGAGATGAGAAGCTTTATTTAAGAAAACATTAAAAGTTTTTGTAAGTTCATTAACTTTTGTTTGGAACTTACATGAAAATTCTATTTCAATTTGTGTATATGGATAAGGTAATTCATATTTAAGCAAAACACTCAGATATAATCAATAATAAATCATCCATTCAATAACTCAAAACAATCGGAATTACTGTCAACTATTGCCTCTTCTAATATTCAAATTTATGAACCAAAATGTTCCACCAATTTTATCCCATAAATATTTTTTGAATATTTTCCCTCATTCTTTTCTCTATTATTACAACTTATTTAGACTTCCATCAGCTTCCATCTAGGTTATTTTAGTGGTCATTCTTTCTCTGCCTTTATTCTGGGCTTACATCTGGGCAAGTTTCATAATTTCTCTAGGTCTCAGTTTCCTCATCTCTAAAATACAGATAATAAAACACCCTACTTCATGCTGTTGAGAAGACTACAAAAGGTAATGAAGTAATGAATGAAGGAGCTCACAAGTAAGCATTCAATAAATTCTAAGTGTTGTTATTTGAGAATATGAAAAATGATTTGTTTTCATAGATTATTTCAATTTTCAAAAATTATACTTCAACCAATTTAAATTTGCTCTTACCAGAAATAATGTCTCAAAGAATGGACCTATGAGAATGCAATTATTCATTCTTACAAACAATTATTCATTTCTATGTCATAGTCTAATATTTGTTTTCCTCAGATTCTTTCCTTGCAGTGTATTTATTTATTTATTTATTTATCATTGGGAATTTTTAGTTGTATTCAATTTTTTTTCTATAAAAGTGTTATTCATATTCAGAATTTACTTTGATACATTCTTTATGGATTGATCGCTCTGCCTAAAGACATTGATATTTTAAAAAATATTTAAAGCTGAATGCACTTTACTTTTTCATTTTAACATTTAATGTAGAAAATTTTAAACATTCAGAAAAATGCAGACAGTGGTGTAAAAACCCTCCTGTAGCTCTCATCCTGCTTTGACATTAACATTTTGCCAATATTGTACCAAATATCTAGCATTCCTTTTTTCCTGGAATAATTTAAAGAAAGTTTTAGACATTGTGTATGTATTGTGTTATATAAACTATGCAATCATTTATTTCAAATGTAAATATTTATTATACTCTAAATTTATGAAGAAATTTTTTTAAAATTTTATTTTATTTAACTTTACAATATTGTATTGGTTCTGCCATACATCAAAATGAATCCACCACAGGTACACATGTGTTCCCCATCCTGAACCCTCCTCCCTCCTCCCTCCCCATTCCATCCCTCTGGGTCATCCCTGTGCACCAGCCCCAAGCATCCAGTATCGTGCATCGAACCTGGACTGGCGACTCGTTTCATATATGATATTTTACATGTTTCAATGCCATTCTCCCAAATCATCCCACCCTTTCCCTCTCCCACAGAGTCCAAAAGACTGTTCTATACATCAGTGTCTCTTTTGCTGTCTCGTATACAGGGTTATTGTTACCATCTTTCTAAATTCCATATATATGCGTTAGTATACTGTATTGGTGTTTTTCTTTCTGGCTTACTTCACTCTGTATAATAGGCTCCAGTTTCATCCACCTCATTAGAACTGACTCAAATGCATTCTTTTTAATGGCTGAGTAATACTCCATTGTGTATATGTACCACAGCTTTCTTATCCATTCATCTGCTGATGGGCATCTAGGTTACTTCCATGTCCTGGCTATTATAAACAGTGCTGCGATGAACATTGGGGTACACGTGTCTCTTTCCCTTCTGGTTTCCTCAGTGTGTATGCCCAGCAGTGGGATTGCTGGATCATAAGGCAGTTCTATTTCCAGTTTTTTAAGGAATCTCCACACTGTTCTCCATAGTGGCTGTACTAGTTTGCATTCCCACCAACAGTGTAAGAGGGTTCCCTTTTCTCCACACCCTCTCCAGCATTTATTGCTTGTAGACTTTTGGATAGCAGCCATTCTGACTGGCGTGAAATGGTACCTCATAGTGGTTTTGATTTGCATTTCTCTGATAATGAGTGATGCTGAGCATCTCTTCATGTGTTTGTTAGCCCTCTGTATGTCTTCTTTGGAGAAATGTCTATTTAGTTCTTTGGCCCATTTTTTGATTGGGTCATTTATTTTTCTGGAATTGAGCTCCTTGCAGCATATTTAGATAAACAAATCTCTGAAAACTTTTCCCTCAAAATTAATTTTAAAATGATTTTAACTCACTTCTATAATTCTTACTATCAACAATAAACCTTGAAAAATGAAAATACATAGTAAATAGCTACATTCTACTTCTAGTAAAATCATCCAGCAAAATACTAGGTGATTTTACTTCACTATGACGGCTTAATAATCAGAAAATATGTTTTTGACTTCTGGTTATTGTTATACTTAACAAGTATGAAGTTTTATGTAGTTTTTTGAGGATAGCCTATAAATTTCCAAAAGATAACATTGTACCTTCTCCTTATGTGGAAAGTCCATTTGAGTATATGATATATACATAGTTACACAGTTACAAAAGCGTGCTAACGAACAATTTTGAAAGAAATGATGACAATAATAAGGCCAATATTTTCTTCAGCTGTATTTATTCAGTGATATCAAAATTAAACTTAATATCAGGGAATGTTTTTGGCTAAGAAAAAGAATTACACTAAAAATGGGCAAAATTAAGTTATTAAGTTTGAAACACTTATTTAGCACCTAAAAATGCCTTTATGTTTTGAATTTTGTTACTTGGTGCAAAACATTTTAAAAATTTGACAATGGTGGGACAACTTAATAATGTGAGAAATGGTGAATTTGATAAAGTAAAATATAACTTAGTCTATAATTTAAACTTTGCGAAATAATATTTGTAAGTTTAAGAAAATTACACTATGTTTTTTAAAGTTTGGTTGTTAAAAGCAGTGTTTCATTAAATTATATAGTTTTTCAATTACTCAGTATTTAAAATAAATGAAGCTTAATTAGTGATCAAACTTTATTTCCATTTTAATTATTAATAAGAAATTAAAATACATTTTAATGTTATATAATATAGTTATTTAAATTATGCTAATAAAAGTTGTTAATAAATGGTGATATAAATCTTGTCTCTGAATTATCACAGACTATTTTATCCAGTAACCAATTCTGATCTCATAAAAGTTTGCCAACTCTAAATTTCCTAGATGCATTATTCTATTACATGGCTATCATTTTGGTTTTCATAAGAAATAGTTCCATGTTCTTTATAGCATCCAAATTTCAACAGGTTAACTATATGTACCACAGGAGAGTAGAGTCTACAATTTGATGAAGAATATGTCTCGCTTGGGAACAAGATCAATGAGCAGTATACATAGTAATGTTAATCCAGAACCATTCAGTAAGAGAAATTTTTTGTTAAATTTCATATTTAGAATAGAGAAGTATCTCAGAATGATTTATCAAAGCTAACAGCAGCCAAGCTACTTGTAATGTTTATTATATTTATACTATGCCAGATGTTTTACTAGAAGAAAGATCATTTGGTTGATCAATCATTTTTATTCCCTTGAAGAATAAAATCAGTTCACTTCTGCATATAAATTCTTAGTATGGAAAATTGCCAAATTATGAGTTATGAATTCCTGTGCTATGAAAAATCTGTGAACTTTGAAAAAATCTTTCAGCTAGTTAAATACTACATTTTTTATGGGAATATAAACATGATGAGTAAATATTATTATTTTTAAAAATATATAATTCTTTTGCATTGTTTTATAGAATATACTACAATGACCCGCTTCAAATTCATTTTCTTAATGAGAATCAGACAGTGAGCTGGATTCAAGCAAAATACATTTTGATAATCAACAAATTTCAAATAGCCAGGAATATAGACATGTATATAAATTCAAAACATAGGGTTTGAAGTCAGAGTAAACTGGCTTCCTTCAATTACTATGTAATCTCAGGCAAATTTCCTAATATCTTGGAGCCCAATCTTCCTTATTCATAAAGTAGTCATAGGCATAACTCATCATAATGTTTTTGCAATTAAATAAGGGATCAGTCCAAAGCCCAACATAGTCAACTAACTTAGTAAATTTCTTCTCCCTGTAATTCGACTAGCAAGTAAAAAAAAAAAAAAAGCAGTAGGAAAACAAGCCTCTGAGTATAAATAATTTTATTGTATCATTCAGCATTACTCAGAATCGGGCATTTTTCCCCTTGTACCGTCAAATTTTAATTGGGTTCCCTGCTGGGAGCAAGAAAATTCCACTCACTTTAAATAATGTACTTGTTCAAAACCAATTCAAATAAGCACTTGAGCTAATTATTTTGCTGGAGTGGAGAATGGTAAACCACTCCAGTAATCTTGCCGTGAGAATTGTATGAAAAGGCAAAAAGATATGATACTGGAAGATGAGCCTGCCAGATTGGAAGATGTCCCATAAGCTACTGGGGATGAACAGAAGGCAATTACTGATAGCTCCAGAAAGAATAAAGCAGCTGGACCAAAGCAGAAACCACGCTCAGCTGTGGATGTGTCTGGTGGTGAAAGTAAAGTCTAGTGCTATAGAGAACAATACTCCATAGGAACTTGGAAGGTTAGGTCCATGAATCAGGGTAAATTGGATGTGGTCAAACAGGAGATGCCAAGAGTGAACATAGACATCTTAGGAATCAGTGACATAAAATGGACAGGAATGGGCAAATTTAATTCAGATGACCATTATATCTATTACTGTGGGAACAAATCCCTTAGAAGAAATGAAGTAGCCCTTATAGTCAACAAAAGAGCCTGAAATGCAGCACTTGGGTGCAATCTCAAAAATGACAGAATGATCTTGGTTCATTTTCAAGGCAAACCATTCACATCACAGTAATCCAAGTCTATGTCTCAATTACTGATGCCGAAGAAGCTGAAGTCAAATGGTTCCATGAAGACCTACAAGACCTTCTAGACCTAACACTAAAAAAGATGTCCTTTTCATTATAGTGGATTGGAATGCAAAAGTAGGAAGTCAAGAGATAGCTTGAGTAACAGGCAAGTTTGGCCTTGGAGTACAAAGTGAAGCAGGGAAAAGGCTAATGGAGTTTTGTCAAGAGAATGCACTGGTCATAGCAAACACCATTTTCCAACAACACAAAAGACAACTCTATACATGAACATCACCAGATGGTAAATATCAAAATCATTTTGATTATATTCTTTGCAGCCAAAAATGAAAAACCTCTATAGCATCAACAAGATCTGGTGCTGACTGCGGCTCAGATCATGCTAAGTTACGTCAGTCAGGCCTGACTCTGCAATCCTATGAACCATATCCTGACAGATTCCTCTGTCCATGGGATTATCCTCTGCTTATTATGAAATTGAGACTTAAATTGAAGAAAGTAGGGGAAACAACTAGGCCATTCAGGTATGACCTGACCATATCCCTTATGATTATAAAGTGGAGGTGATGAATAGGTTTAAGGGATTAGGTTTGATAGAGAGAGTGCCTGAAGAACTATGGACAGAGGTTTGTAGCATTGTACAGGAGGCAATGACCAAAGCAATCCCATGAAAAAGAAATGCAAGAAGGCAAAGTGATTGTCTGAGGAGGCCTTACAAATAACTGAGAAAAGAAGAGAAGCAAAAGGCAAGGAGAAATACTCAACTGAATGCAGAGTTCCAAGAAGACCAAATAGAGATAAGAATGACTTATTCAATGAACAATGCAAAAAAGTAGAGGAAAACAATAGAATGGGAAAGACTAGAGATCTTTTCAAGAAAATTGGAACGATCAAGGGAACATTACATGCAAGGATGAGCACAATAAAGGACAGAAACAGTAAGGACCTAACAGAAGCAGAAGAGATTAAGAAGAGGTTGCAAGAATACACAGAACTATACAAAAAAGTCTTAATGACCCAGATAGCCACAATGGTGTGGTCACTTACCTAGAGTCAAATATCTGGGAGTGTGAAGTCAGGTAGGCCTTAGGAAGCATTACTGCAAACAAAGCTAGTAGCTAGTGAAGGTGATGGAATTCCAGCCGATCTATTTCAAATTCTAAAAGATGATGCTGTTAAAGTGCTGCCTCAATATGTCAGCAAATTTGGAAAACTCAGCAGTGGACATAGGACTGGAAAAGGTCAGTTTTCATTCCAATCCCAAAGAAGGGCAGTGACAAAGAATGTTTAAACTACCGTACAATTGCACTCATTTCACATGTTAGCAAGGTTATCCCAAAAATCCTTCAAGCTAGTCTTCAGCATTATGTGAACTGAAAACCTACAGATGTACAAGCTGGGTTTAGAAAAGGCAGAGGAAAGATCAAATTGCCAACTTTCGCTGGATCATAGAGAATGCAAAGGAATTTCAGAAAAACATCTGTTACACTTCTGCTTCATTGACTAGGTGAAAACCTTTGACTGTGTGGATCACAAACAACTGTGGAAAATTCTTAAAGAGATGAGAATATCGGACTACCTTAACTGTTCCCTGAGAAACCTGTATCCAGGTCAAGAAACAGCAGTGAGAACGTTATATGGAACAACTGACTGGTTCAAAATTCAGAAAGGAATATGACAAGGCTGTATATTGTCAGCCTGCTTATTTAATTTATATGCAGAGTACATGATGCAAAATGCCGGGCTGAAATTTCAGCACAAGCTGAAATCAAGAAACATCAACAACCTCAGATAAGTAGATGACACCACTCTACTGGCAGAAAGTGAGGAGGAACTAAAAAGACTCTTTATGAGGTCAGTGAAAGAGGAGAGTGAAAAAACATGCTTAAAATGCAACATTCAAATAGCTAAGATCATGGAATTAAGTTCCATCACTTAATGGCAAATAGAAGGGGGAAAAGTGGAAGCAGTGACAGATTTTATTTTCTTGGTCTCTAAAATCACAGAGGACTGTGACAGCAGCCATGAAATTAAAAGATACTTGCTTCTCAGAAGGAAAGCTATGACAAACCTAGAAAACATATTGAAAGGAAATATATCATTTTGCTGACAAAGGTCTGTATAGTCTAAGCTATGGTTTTTCTAGCAGTCATGTATGGATGTGAGAGTCAGACCATAAAGAAGGCTGAGCACCAAAGAACTAATGCTTTCAAAATGTGGTGCTGGGAAAGACTCTTGAAAGTCCCTTGGACAGCAAGGAGATCAAACCAGTCAATCCTAAGGAAGATCCATCTTGAATATTCATTGGAAGGACTGATGCTGAAACTGAAGTCCCAATACTTTGGCCAGAGTGGACTCATTGGAAAAGACCCTGATGCTGGGAAAGATTGAAAGCAAGGAGAAGATGGTGGCAGAGGACGAGATGGTTAGATAACATCATTGACTCAATGGACATGAGTTTGAGCAAACTCTGGGAGATTGTGAAGGATAGGGAAGCCTGGTGTGCTGCAGTTCATGGGGTCACAAAGAGTCAGACATGACTTAGCAACTGAACAGGGTATAGGTAGCAAGTCTCTTTATAGAGTTTGTGTCTACAGTTCACTCTTTCTAGAAACCACACATCCTCACAACTTGGACATGGTCATGTAAGTCATGAATTACATAGGATGATCTATTCTTTAGAATTTCTACACTATATTACATGGGAGTAGGGCTCAGATCTACCATTATTAATTAGCATTTATATCCTTAGTGCTTTGGAGAGACTGAAAACTCTTGAGAGACTCTGAGGTAAGTATTAACATAGTTCTGTGCTTTTTATGAAAAAATAAAATGAAAAGGATATAATTCATATCCTTAAGGAACAAATTATCTTTTACTCATCTTTTTTTTTTTTTTTTCCTCAACTGAATTGGATAGCATATCCTATGATTCAGGATATATTGCCAAATTTTCATTACAACTTTCCCTGTTATGCATTTTATTACCAAGATTTCAAGTATTTTATTAAGAAAGTTGAGATAGAAAATGCAAGATTTGGTTTAAAAAGAACAGAATATACACCGTCAACAGTAGGAGACTAGATGCCTAACTGGAAATACTGATGTCAGATTTTTCAGTGACTGAACTCCCAGTTGCCTAAGATCAAGAAACATTTTGCACTTTTATCACAAATCACAATATCATTATTTCATACAAATTTAGCTTCTGTCTTTCCTAAAAATTTCTAAATATGGGGAGAGGCTTGGGGAGTCTCTTCCCTCAGGTTGAAAAGTTGCAAAAATCTCCCTTCTCACATCCACATTATCACCTCACTTCCTTTTAGGAGGCAATATGTCTTCAGAAACATCACATGGTTGGAGTCAGTCAAATGTGGTTATACTCTCTGTATCTTAATTTCACTGTCTATAGAGTGCGATGAGTAATGCAAGCATTAAGGATTGTATTGAATATTCACTGCAGATTAGACAAATAGTAGTATATAAAAAGAGACTTCCCAGGTGGCTCAGTGGTAAAGAACCCACCTGCCAATGAAGGGGACATGAGTTCAATCCGTGGGTCAGAAAGATCCCCGGGAGGAAGAATGGGCAACCCACTCCAGTATTCTTTGTTGAAAAAATCCCATGGACAGAGAAGCCTGGTGGGTGAGAGTCCATAGCATTGCAGAGTCAGAAACGACTGAGCGACTAAGTACACACACACACACACACACAATATGCGATGATGATAAATATCACAGGTTCACAATTTCAAAATCAAAAACACTTTGAACACTTTCAAAGTTTTTGTAGACTTTTGGAATTCATTCGACAACAATATTTAACCTGATTTGATATAAGGCTGCTTACAGAATGAGTAATTTATTTTTCATTGTAGGCATTTTGATTAATTACATATTGTAGCCCCAGAGTCTCGGAGAAGGCAATGGCACCCCACTCCAGCACTCTTGCCTGGAAAATCCCATGGATGGAGGAGCCTGGTAGGCTGCAGTCCATGGGGTTGCGAAGAGTCGGACACGACTGAACGACTTCACTTTCACTTTTCACTTTCATGCATTGGAGAAGGAAATGGCAACCCACTCCAGTGTTCTTGCCTGGAGAATCCCAGGAACAGGGGAGTCTGGTGGGCTGCCGTCTATGGGGTTGCACAGAGTTGGACACGACTGAAGCGACTTAGCAGTAGCAGCAGCAGCAACCCGAGTTTAGAGGATACATGGCACAAGATACAGTATATGTGCCATTTAACTTTTTAAAATTTTCAAACCCTGAATTCCAAAAAACAACTAAAGTTTTTAAAAAATTATATGGACATATAACTATTGTTATTAAATACAATGTAGTTCTAGACTAAAATTTGTATATAAAATATGAAATGGATACAGGCAATAAAACTATTAAGCTTTATATTGAACTTTCAAGATTTATATCAAAACACTTTTGATTTCATGTGACAAAATGATCCTTTTAAGTGGCAATTGGTAAAATTAGTATGACCTTTTCAAAGCTAAAGAAATTGAATTACAGAATGCTATATTTAATTTAAGCAAAATTATGATAAAAATTAAGATCGCAGTTGGGATCAAGAATACTTAATTTACTTCCTTTGTGTTGAACTCCTTGATTAGACCTCTTCCATTTTCAGCTTAAATACTTCTGGAAAAGATGTTTTGCAAAAGAATCTCATTGGCAACAAAAAAATAGCAGACCATCTTTTTGACTTTTATATTTTTTCAGATTAAGGCACACAACCTAAAATTTAAAATGTTTTAACTTATCTATCCTATTTGCAATTTTCATACAAATATGCTATAGCACATAGTTTGGAAAATATATGCATATGCACGTAAACAAACACACATATACAAATCTATACAACAATGCTTGCTAGCCATCTAGTGGCTTCAAAATAAAATTCATGGCAAAAGTAGAAATTACTATCTTAACTACCACTACAGAATACTTATTGTTTATATTACATAGCATTTAAAAAATACTTATATAAAACCATTTAGATGTATTTTAAAGTCAAGCCTCATTTAGCAAATTTTGCTTTCAATTTTTTATGAACTTTAGCTACTCATTTTACTCTTATTAACAAAATTTGAGCTACTTGCTGTTTTAACTTAGTTTTACTCCTTACTGAAGTCTATGACAGTGGTAAAACAAAAGTTTTGCTCCATTTTCTTATGCTAAAAACCTTGCCTTTCTGCAACAGTACTGCTGTAGAATTGAAGAACCTTATAGGCTATGTTTTGTGTATGTATAAGAGGACAGTAAAATGGAGTCATAATTTGGAATTTATATATTTTCTCATAATCAAACTTCTTATCTTTGTGTATTTGTGATCAGTTGCTAAGGTGCATCTGACTCTTTGCAGCCCCAGACTTCCCAGTCCTTCATGGAGTATTATTTACTGTGAAGTTTTATTTATTTTATAACATCAAACCTCAGAAGACATATTGAAATATCAAATATGTTGATTTGATATCTTGAAATGTATTGGGATTATTTTCTGTTTTGGAGCCTTTATTCTATCTAAGAGTTCTTGGATTTGCCTAAATTTTTTTAGTCTCATTTATCCCTTATTTTACATTTTGTTAGATTTTGTGAATGTGTATATGCGTACTTTAAAACTTGGCAGGCTTATGTATTCAGATGGAACAATTAAATTGCTGTACATTCTATTTTATTTTCCTTAAAGTTCGCCATCCTTTACTCTTATATAATAGCTATCTTAATGCATAAAGGAAAATCTTATTATTAATAATGTCACATATATCTGGATAATACATTCTTCATTAATTGATGACATCAATTTATTTTTTTAATTTAATGGAGCAGAAAAGAAATTCCACAGCAAAAATCTTCATATTTATTAATTTAAGCCAATCTAGTAAAAGCTATTTTTTATTCATTGCCAATTAGCTTTATAAAACATAACTGTAAAATGTTGATTTATAAGTTCACTTATTCCTTAGCCACTATTCTTGCAGATTTAAGGACTAGTGGGTCTATGTGCAGATCAAAAATAGTTGCCCCATCCCCTGGAGGCCTCTGAGTTCTATTCCTTTGGAGTTACACTAGTGTGACTAGCTCTATTTGGTCAAAGTCACTGAACTTCTTCATCTTAAAAAGAGAACACAGACTCAGCTCCACTGCAAACATTTAGATTTCAGATAAAAAATAACTAAAATCATACCTATATTTTGTCCCACCAAGTACCTATGTATAGAGAGATCATTTATCTTACTGATCATTTTATACCTTATTATCTTTACCCATTGACATTTGACACCATCTCAGGATGGTAATCTTACTAAATCAGAATCAGAACTGAACACTTTTTATGCCAATTTAAAATTTTTCAACTGAGTTGGAAAGTGCTTCATTCTTATAAGTTTTCTAAATTTGTATTAAGCTATGTGAAGGGCTTTTTTATTCTCTAGAAATTTTCAGTTACAATGCATCTATTCTCTTATGGTAACAACTTGTTATAGAAGGATGTTCATTGGTGATTTTTCCAGAATGTAAAGAAATGTGTCTGACATCTTGAGGTTGTTTTTCTATTATTTTCGGGGATGTCATTAGATTATCAATACTCACTGAAAAACAGAAGATAAATGATACTTCCTTTAAGCAAGTCTTTCTTTAGTGTCCTTGTGGATATGATTCTTATCTTTCCTTAATGGGAATTTTCATCTTCATATCTCAGTTTAAATTAAATTTAAACACATAATTAAAAAAAAAAACTTTTAAAAGTTAAAAATCTTAATTACCTATATTAGGGATTTTTACATTTAAATTACTTAAATCTTTTTTATAAAGAACTTACATGTCATTTTTTGAAAGAATACTGCCAGTGAGCTAATTACATGAATTAGATATTTATACTTATGGTTTCCTGGCATCCAAATGAATAATTGGTGGACATTATTTTGAGGATTCAGAAAATAGGAAATAAATTTAAAATTTAATGCCTCCTTCAGATAGAGCAGAATCTGGCAAGTGTTTACAGTCGCAGATGAACAAAAGGATTTAGGAAATCAGATCCCTATCTAGGAGAAATAAATACAAACTTAGAAAGTAATCTTTCCCTGCTTCTGCCAAAAAAGTGAGGCTTTTTAATCACAGAAACAGAAAGAATAAAAAAGAGAATTTGCAGTGTATTCAGAATACTGTGGCAAGAGAAAAATAAGCATTGAAAAAAGTTGGGACATAATTTACTCACTAATTATAGCTAGCTAATATTGGTGACATACTGATTGACAGAAGGCACAGATACAAGGTGTTCGATACAATGTATTCCCACTGAGCTAATTAATGCACCTCCAGGCTTTAGTTATGGGCTCCATTTTCAACAGAAGGAAAGATTCAGGCCTTCATATTCTTTGATTCCTCCATGCTCAAACATCTGAGTGCAAAGATGAGCATTATGATTGGACAGAGTTGGCAGCACCTGTTACACATTCTCACATCCTCTAACATTAAATATAATAGTTTTAGAAACTCCCAAGTGTTAGAGTGACAGTTGGTAACAAACCATGTGCTGTCATTTGGGCATTAAAATAATCAACTGCTTTTTTACTTTAATTAGTTTGCTTTCCCTATTCTAATATCAAGTGAAATTTGGAATTTAAGAGAAATAATAACGAGCCATGTTAGCATCCGTCTGTTTTTCTCCTTGGTGAACTGAGCTGTTGGAAGCAGTTTCATTATTATTAATACAGCATAACTTTTTTTTTGCATGGAAAGTATGCATGTGTCATCTGAAATAATTATATTGGTGATGCCAGAAGATAGGAACTTTGATGTGGTAGGTGACATCCTGAGTGGATTCATGTGGAAGTCTAAATATAATCTTTAAACATTCGATTTGTACAGTGCTTGCTATTTCTAAGAAGGATGTAATATTTGGGTAGATGAGATAGAGAGGTGTCCACTGAGATTATTTTAGCATTAGCAGACTTCAGTTTTAGATTCCAGTTTCTCCACTCCCCAGGCAAGCAAATTAATGTCTCATTTTCCTTCTTTGTAAAACGGGAATGATAAATCAGAGGTTGTTTTGAGGATTCAATTAGGTGCTGTGTAGTGCTTAACCCTTTTACACAGTTCATGAGATTCTCATGGCAAGTACACTGGGGTGGTTTACCATTCTCTCCTCCAGTGGAATGTCAGAGTATTGGCAGAATGCCAAAGAACTGATGCCTTTGAACTGTGATGCTGGAGAAGACTCCTGCAAGTCCCTTGGATGGCAAGAAGATCAAACCAGTCAATCTTAAAGGAGATCAACCCTGATTATTCACTGGAAGGACTGAAGCTAAAGCTGAAGCTTCAGTATTTTTGTCCTCTCATGCGAATAGATGACTCATGGGAAAAGTCCCAGATGCTGGGAAAGATTGAGGACAGAAGGATAAGAGAGCATCAGAGGATGAGATGGCTGGATGGCGTCACTGACGCAAAGAACATGAACTTGGCAAACTCTGGGAGTGGTGAAGGACAGGGAAGCCTGGCGTGCTGCAGTCCATGGGGTCACAAAGAGTGGGACAGGACTGGGCAACTGAACAATAACAACGGTGCTTAACCCAAAGGTTAGCAAGTAACAAGTACTCAACAGGGCTTTTAATGCAATAATATTAATGTGATGATATTAAAAGTATTTTAAATAAATAATGCACTCATGATTAGCTATAATTAGTACAATTACATAACAAAATAGAGTACATATTAATTAATATTTTTATTTTATAATGAATGTCACAATATTCCTTTAAAATGTATTAACTATAATGTGTATTTCATACTACAACATAATAAATATGTAAAAAGTAAGTTATCTGACTATTAAAAAGAAATGCTTCAATATTAGGATTTTTTTTTAACTCTAGAGATAAAAAACTAAATAAATTCTAAAACAGAGAAAAGATGCAAGAAGTTTAATACACAAAAAATAGATTTATAGTTTTATTTTCCAAAAATTAAATCATCCACTTATAATTTTAAAGAGATTACTTATTGATGACAATCTTTTAATAAGACGAATTTGTCATAAAATAAAACTAAGACAAAATACACTGTAACTTTTAAAATTTAACATTCATTAAAATACAAAAACTGAGACCCTTATAGATTTTAGGTCACAGGCACAGGTTAGTTAGAATGTTTTCTTTCTTTTCTTGATTGTGTTGTGACTGGGAAATGCCAACACTGATGTTATGATAAGTTAGGAAGATGTGTGCCTATATGGAGAAGGGTGAACTGCATCATAACTTGAAAACCTTATGCTTAAGACCCTTTTGTTTTGATCTACTATCACAAGATAATATGTTACTCTCTCACATAAGCATTCCTATTGAGAGGAGATCAGCTAATCAAACAACATAAAGATTTTAGGCTGATTGGCAATGTAAATAAATATCATCATAATAAAACCCTTTCAGGATTTGATTGCCACGAGCTCCAAATAATAAATAAAGTACACATACATGAGCACACACACACACACACACACAATTAGGAAACTTTCAAATAAGAAGGCAAAATCTACATGACCAAAGGAAAACATTCTACTTTTAGAGCAAAATATCATTTGTATCATGGAATTCTAAAACAAAAAAGAACTAATCAACGTATGGGCTAAGTATATTTCAGGACATAGTCACAACAAAATGAATAGAACTAGAACATAATTGATAGATCTAAAAATTATAGCAAACAACCAGTCTTCTACTTATGAAAATCCATAATTAAATGTCTTATTTTCTAACATTGGGATGTTAATTTTAATATATTTATTATACCATACTGTATGATTCGGAGAAGGCAATGGCACCCCACTCCAGTACTCTTGCTTGGAAAATCCCATGGACAGAGGAGCCTGTTAGGCTGCAATCCATGGGGTCGCACAGAGTCAGACACGACTGAAGTGACTTAGCATAGCATAGCATAGCACTGTATGATTATATTATGCCTCTTATTTCATTTTTATTGCTTCTTCAGTTAAAATTTTAATTGCTGGATCATAGGAATCATTTGTGTATTTGTTTGTATTATTCACATGAGCCAAACATCAGCTGTACATCTAGTATCAAATACATATTTATTGAATGAAATATGTACATAATGTTTCATCAGGCTATATATTGCATAGGAAATAAAACAAGTATATTGCACAAATATGGTGCATCATTTGTTTTAGTAACCAGAAGAGTGTCATGTAAACAGGCAGCTTAAAAAACTAGTGATATTTACATAGCAACAGGTTAGAATTCTTACTTCTAAATAAATGTTATAGCAGGAAACATCTATTTAAACCATAGATAATAATCCTTGTTCTATATGTTGTGAATTATAATAAATACATTGTATCAATAAAGTTTTCCAAATATGTAGCAACATCAAATTGTAATGGTAATAAAAATGTTTTTCAAAGCTCTTTTGAAAGTATGCATGGCTCATTATACTCTTTGAGAACTGTTAACTGATATGAGTCATTATGAAAATTTGACAGATGGAAAAATAAAAGACTCAGAGATATAGTCATTCCTGATGTCACTCTAGAGACACTGAAAATATAGATCACTTATTAGTGCATTACAGACTGTTTACTATACATACAGACCTCATAGATTTTTGACCAACTTCTCCCAGACTACTCTAATTTTCACATGTATACCTGTGGCGGATTCATTTTGATATTTGGCAAAACTAATACAATTATGTAAAGTTTAAAAATAAAATAAAATTTAAAAAAATAAATAAAAAAAAATAAATAAAAAGTTATGTTTCCTGGTTTATAGTCTATGGGAACTTGAATAGAATTTGTATCCTGCTGTTGTGTGAAATAGTATAAATCTCAATTATGTTGAATTGGTTCACAGTGCTTTTCAGGTCTACTATATCCTTCTAACTTTCTGTCTATTCATTCCATTAATTTTTGAGAGTTAGATATTGAAACTCCAACTAAAAATCTTAATTTATCTACATAAAAATAATTGCAATATATAGTAGAACTATATTTATCTTTGTCCTGTATTTTCTAAGTCCCCTGTAAATGTGTTAGCATACTTCCATAATTTAAAAAATAAAAATGAAAGAACTCCCCCAAAATGAAGTGTATTTTTTAAAAAAGTTGGGTGTTCATGATATTGTATAGTGGTAATCATGGTATTTGTATTTATTTTCATAACTCTTCTTGAGGATCAAATATTTTGGTTTCCATAGAGGTTTGACTATTTCAGGTTCCATCACTGTTCTAAAGCTGTATGTTGGGACTTGGAAGCAGAGACAATGTCTGTTGTTCACTGCTGGATTCCCATCAGTTAGGATTGAAGCCAGGACACTGCAAACACTTGAGCAGTAGTTATGAATGCGTGCATGTTGTCCTCTGCCACTGACTTGAACTTTCAAGAATACTACTTTTTAATATTAGCACTCTTTTATAGCAATAATACCTATCTACATCATTTTGTTTAGAGGACTGCCATGTTTTGTGGTTGGCATGGTTTTGCCAAGCCGTCTCCCCCTCTGATTAAATAAGCTTTAGATATTAAATGCTTAATAAAAGATAGGAGTAAAAGTAAATAAAATATTACCTTCAAAGTAATTAATATGTCTGCCTTTTTCTTAGCTTAAGTAACACTTTAGTAAAGGGGAGTTTGTCTTTTATAAACTGCTATTTTATTCTGTTGCTGGAGTTGTTTAAAGATTATCTATAATTAATTATTAATTCCACTATGTTTATAAGCAAAATGCTGTCTTCTAAATCTATTATCATTGGTATTGAAAAGGATTTGGTAAAGTTAATGTAACATTACCTCTTGTCTTGACAAAGAAATGTCACTCCTGCCCTAGAGATATTTAAATGTACCCTGAATAAAAAGTCTCTTCAGTGTTTCCATGTTATCATCACAAATAACTAGTTCAGCATTTACAGTTATCAGCATTATGGAAATAGCCGAGGGCTAATTAGCTTATTTGGAAAATGTAAATTCAGAAAGAATGATAAGCTCCTTTGTAAACTAAATTTTAGTCATCATTACAAGTGATGAGCCTCAAAAATGTATTGAACATTTGCCAGGCCACATCTGTCAATTATCTATATATTTTATGTCCTTAAGTTTTGAGTTGTATCATAAGCCTTTTGAGTAGGATTTCTGTCTTAGTAATTAGCGTGGACTACCTGGTTTAAAATCCACTACCTGCAATATTTAGAGAAAACTATAAAAAAGTAGCAGCTTCAAATAAGAAGAGCAGTATAATTCACTGAGTGGACTCTGAAGCTGGACTCAATGTGCATAATGCCCTTCAGGAAGATAATTTCTCCCACACTTTGGCCTCTCAGTGTGCTGAATTCTTTTTCTGCAGTAATCTTATCTTCCAACCTATTTCAGCTGTACATTATCACAGTGATACTGCAGTGTTCAACATGGTAGACACATGGATATTCATATTTAATTAAAATTGAATACAATGTACAATTAAAATTTCATTCCTCAGTTGCACTAAACACATTTCAAGGGCTTAATATCTATGTGTGACTAATGGCCATCATATTGTACAGCTCATATATAGAATATTTCTATCATCACAGAAAATTTCACTGGCTAGTACTGCTATAGACATTGCATTCAGTAATTATAATCTTGCCCCATGCTCAACTGCATGCATTATACTTTTATCAACACCGCCCATATTTTCTGCTCACTCTTTGTTTTATTATGACTTCAAAAATATTTTAATTCTATCAGTTACTCTAATTCATTAATTTCCAAACTTTTAAATCTCAGGAACACCTTATACTTTAAAAACATTTCTGAGGGTGCCAGAAAGCTTTTCTTTATGTTGCTGTCTACTGTTTTTTGTTGTAGCATAAGTAAAAAATTCAGAGAAGGCAATGGCACCCCACTCCAGTACTCTTGCCTGGAAAATCCCACGGACGGAGGAGCCTGGTAGGCTCCAGTTCATGGGGTCGCTAAGAGTTGGGCACGACTGAGTGACTTCACTTTCACTTTTCACTTTCATGCATTGGAGAAATAAATGGCAACCCACTCCAGTATTCTTGCCTGGAGAATCCCAGGGATGGAGCAGCCTGGTGGGCTGCCATCTACGGGGTCGCACAGAGTCGGACACGACTGAAGCAACTTAGCAGCAGCAGCAGCAAGTAAAAAATTAAAATAATTTAAATGTTTAACAATATAAATATAACTTTTAACATCATGGGAAAATTGTTGTATTTCCCAAGCAAAAATAAACTTTAAGAGAAAAGTAACACAGTTCTATATTTTGAAAATCTCTTTAAAAGAATGCAGATGGATTCTCCTATGTTTCTGTCATTAGGTTTCGACATATACATCAGGAACTTCTATAAAACTCTACTGTAGATTTATGAGAACATTATACAGAGTGAAGTAAGCCAGAAAGAAAAACACCAATACAGTATACTAACGCATATATATGGAATTTAGAAAGATGGTAACAATAACCCTGTGTATGAGACAGCAAAAGAGACACTGATGTATAGAACAGTCTTATGGACTCTGTGGGAGAGGGAGAGGGTGGGAAGATTTGGGAGAATGGCATTGAAACATGTAAAATATCATGTATGAAATGAGTTGCCAGTCCAGGTTCGATGCACGATACTGGGTGCTAGGGGCTGGTGCACTGGGATGACCCAGAGGGATGGTATGGGGAGGGAGGAGGGAGGAGGGTTCAGGATGGGGAACACATGTATACCTGTGGCGGATTCATTTTGATATTTGGCAAAACTAATACAATTATGTAAAGTTTAAAAATAAAATAAAATTAAAAAAAAAAGAGTGAAAGGCAAGTAGCATGTTAATAGTATAATGAAAACAGTTGAGATTCCTTGAAAAGATCTTGGAGTACCTCCAAGGGTGTCCAAACCACACACTGAGAACTACCATTCAAGATGCTACCATCTTTTCCTTGTTCCTTACTGCATGAGGTCCTCTATCCCCTTTTAGCCAGTTTAATACTCCTTTATATACAAAAATAATTTTATTACCTAGATTTCTTTATCATGCTGGTTTTAGCGACAACCGTGGCTAAATACTTTTCTGCCCTATTCCACAGCTGCTTCTGTGGAGATTAAAGCTGGGGAGAATATACTTGATCATGTGGACTGATCTCATTTCATGCCCTTTAATCTCAAAAGGACTCTCAGTATTGCCAGATACTAATACTATGCAACAGAAACTCTTAAATGTCTATTTGCTAGTTTCTCCTTTAACCCTTCAGTTCAGTTCAGTCACTCAGTCATGTCCAACTCTTTGCGAACCCATGGAATGGAGCAGGCCAGGCTTCCCTGCCCATCACAAACTCCCGGAGCTTACTCAAACTCGTGTCCATCGAGTCGGTGATGCCATTCAATCATCTCATCCTCTGTTGTCCCCTTATTCTCCTGCCTTCAATCTTTCCCAACATCAGTGTCTTTTCCAATGAGTCTGTTTTCCACATCGTGTGGCCAAAGCATTGGAGTTTCAGCTTCAGCATGAGTCCTTCCAATGAATATTCAGGACTGATTTCCTTTAGGATTGACTGGTTGGATCTCCTTGCAGTCCAAGAGACTCTCAAGAGTCTTCTCCAACACCACAGTTTAATCCTTAACTCTCCAAATTCCTTCCCTTATGTGCACTCTCAATCAACAACCTCCAACCTCATTGATGAAGGCAAGCATTCAGGGAACGTCCACAGACTCACACCAGCTACTGTACCTCCTTCAGCATTTATCTATTCATATGTAATCTCTGCTGCTATCAAAGACTATGGAAGAGCACTCCACAAGCCTGTCTAAAGTCAATGGTTCTGTGGGAGCAGAGATACTATCCTCTCTCCTCTACCCCAATAATTCTTCCCTTTCCCTTTGACATCATCAATATTCTTCTTTTTTGGCTCTTTCTCATCAACATCAACACAAGCTGCTAAGTTCTTTCTGTTGATCCCATTTACATGTAGCTACTTATGTAGTAAAAATGTTCAAAAAGTCACATATAAGCCCTTTTTCCAAATTCACTTTTCAATTCATTCTTAACATACTCTAATCAAGCTTTTCCCCCTATTGTCTCAGAAACTGCTTCTGTCAGTTGCCAAAACCAATAGTTAGTTTCCAGTTCTCCCTACAGTTGACTTATCAAAGTATTTGACACAATTGATTACCTTTTCCCTTTGGATGTGTCAAGGGAGTGTGTCATTTCCTCAGTTCTGTCTCATCACAACAAAAATTTGAAGTGATGGATCAGCATTCCAGCTCATGGACAGACCAGCGTCACAGCTCTCAGATGGACCAGTGTTAGAGCTCCGTGTTACAGCTCAGTTTTATTTAGAAAATAAAGGAAAATACATCCTTGAGGCCTGAGGGCATGACGACCCAAAAGACGCAAAGAGAAGAGAGAGAGACCCCCGACCCTTTGACTCCTCTTTTTATATGTTTTTTCTCCTCCCTCTGGGCCAGCCCTATGTAAATTGGGCTAGCCAGGAGTGCTGTTTGTTCTACCTGAGGTCCTCACTCTGGTCTTCGGACCTTCCTTTGTTCTATTTTCGCGGGCTTTTCCCTTCCTTGTCTTTTAGCCACCGCCATTCTGGAATCCTTTTTCCTATTCTAACTACCTAACAGATGCATACCTTTTCTTGGCTTCCAGGACACTGCTTTCCTATGCTGTTTCCTTAGCTTCTACCTGATCTCTTAATTTTGGAGTATGTAAATCCCATAGTCCTTCATCTTCTCTCTATCTATACTTGCTATTTTGGTGATCTTATGCAGATTTTAACATCACCTCTATGCTGTTAATTTCCAAATTAAAATCTTCAAGCCAAATCTCTCTGTTGAACACTAGATTTGTATAGCCAAACACACACTCTCTTAACACCTCCACTTAGAGGTCAGATAGATAAGTTACATTAATTTTCAATTATGATCTCTATCTACAGAATTTCTCCTCTCGGTAGTTAGCAAATTTTTCCCTAGCAGTGCTCAGGGAAAATACAGGATCCTCATCGATGACTTTCTTTGTCTTCATCCCTCATTCAGTCCATCATCAAACCCTACCTTTACCTCTGCTAAAATGTGGCTAAGACACTGAACATTAATGAGTGAGAAACTTAGTGTGGCTAAGAAACTGAACTTTAAATGTTACTTAATTTTAATGGGCTGTAGCCTACCAGGCTCCACTGTCCATGGGATTTTCCAGGCAATAGTCCTGGAGTGGATTGCCATTTCCTTATCCAGGGGATCTTCCCAACCCAGGGATCGAACCCTGGTCTCCCACATTGTAGACAGATGCTTTACCATCTGAGCCACCAGGGAAGTAAATTAAATTAATAGTCACCTATGACTGATAACTGCCATATTACCACAGATCTAGACTAACTACTAAAATTATAAACATTAAGTATCAGGGGAAAATAACTAATAATAATAGCAAATATATATAAAAGAAAGTAAGACAGGAAAGAAGAAAGAATATAAACCTGTCAAGACGAAGAGAATGCAAAAGGATCCTTGAGTGCTAGGCTCATGTATATGTTGCACATGCTTGGCACAGAATAAGTACTAAGTTTATACTGAGTGAATGTTGCCATTAATGGTTTTATATGTTATGCCTTCAATTAGTAGACCATTAGACACATTAAGATTATGTATGCTTTTTGTATTTTTGTGTGTGTGTGGTTTCTCTTTTGTTTCTACTATTTTCAAATCCAAAGAATTAATGTTTTATGTCACACCTTAGAAAAATACCATCATTCTTTATCATGATTCACAAAAATGTTTTAGGTGGTTTTATGTTCCTTATTATTTTCTTAACATGCAACCCTTTGTTTACAAAGTAAGATGTGGTTTACGTGATAAAGTTATTTGCTGCTGACTTTTGGGATTGAAATTATCCACAATCAGACAGAGAATGTGTTTTCAATCATTGGAGAGGGACCAAGTTTCTTTATATATTATTTAGATGATCGTAAGTCTCAGATCCAAGAAGGCAATGGCAACCCACTCCAGTACTCTTGCCTGGAAAATCCCATGGATGGGGGAGCCTGGTAGGCTGCGGTCCATGGGGTCGCTGAGGGTCGGACAGGACTGAGCGACTTCACTTTCACTTTTCAATTTCATGCATTGGAGAAGGAAACAGCAACCCACTCCAGTGTTCTTGCCTGGAGAATCCCAGGGACGGCAGAGCCTGGTGGGCTGCCGTCTCTGGGGTCGCACAGAGTCGGACACTACTGAAGCGACTTAGCAGCAGTAGCGGCAAGTCTCAGATATATTACAGATAAAATGCATTTTCTCTAACAAAAATATTGCTGTCAATGGAACTTATTACTTCCTGTGGCTATGCCAATATATTAATTTCTAGTACTTAGAAGGATCTAAGTTTCCTAAAGTTTTCTGTTGGTTAAGTATGATACATTTTACTTTAAGGGATATCTGCCAGAATAAAAGCTATATATAAAAAAGTACTTGTCTTTAAAACTTTGCTTGTTGACTGCCTAAAAGAAAAGCAAATAGTAAATACCTAAGGAAGATTCTGTTAGTTCATTCACTGATATAGTTAATTCATGGAAAAACTCTTTTCTCTGTGTGATAGCATTAAGAACTGCTTTAGGGATACACTTACAAATCTCAGAATTATTAGGTCACAAAATGTGTACCTTTTACCAAAATAAGAGCTTTTCAATAATGGTCTGTAATGATCTATGCTATAGAATAATGCATATTAGTTGTTATAGTGCGTTTTTTCTTCTTTATTGATTTTTATCAAGTTTAGTTACCTCCTATACTTCTCTGCTTAAATTTGGATGTTTAAAATTCAGAATTGTATGGGGGAAAAAAAGCTTAAAATAAATGTTTAAAATTCAACAAATTTTGGAGAAAACAGTCTATATTTTTTTATTTTACTTTTAGGCAAGCCTGCCCTTTTTGTTCTCTGGAAAAGTGAGGATTCTGCTTTTTACATTATTGATCTATTAATCACATCTACCTAATGTATGTGTGTGTGTGTGTGTGTGTTTATATCTACTTATATCTGGTACTTTCCAAAGCAAAAAAAAAAAAAAAAATCAATCCAGAATGTACTCTTTAACTATATTCAATATCATATCAGAGGGAAACAAAATGTGGATTATTATTTCTTGGAAAATAAACAGAAACCACTTCTCTTAACATAAAATAAAAGCATCCTAAACATAAAATTTTAAGCTTCCTAAAAGTTTCTGCATGGACTATATCTTCGGGGATAAATTATCTTTTGGGGTAAATTATCCCTAATAAAATGGAGTTAACTTGTATTAACCAAACCATATTTTACTTTATAACATGCTAAACTTATCCCTCCTGTGAGCTAGCAGTCTCCTCTTTATTCTTGCTCCTTTATGACTCTTTAAAGATTATTTTTAAAGTTCTAATATATACAGGCTAATAGAATATTTTCACCTTTTCAATCTCATCACATTAGTTAAAAACAAATTTGATGTCAGTCTGTAACCCACATTACAGGTTTACAGGTTGTAAAGGTAACTTCATTACCTTTTTAGAAAAAAATGATCACAACCTAAGAGTACGATCACACCATAACTGTGATCAATGGATGTATTCCTAGAATTGAAGTTGATGTGATCATGTTGCTAGGCTGACATAACATTTACGAAACTAGGAGTGCTTCCTTGCTTTGGTGCATCATCTATGCAGGTGTAACTCTGCTCACACCCACACAGGTTTGTCTACTCACTTGTAAGAAATGTAGTCACTCTGGCTTAGTTTGGATTTATCTGCAGAAGTTTTAAAAATAAATTGCAGTGCTTCAATATAACTTAAATGTTTGTAGAAAAAATGCACAAGGTTTTTATTTAAAAACATTTGCTTGCAAATCTAAATAGGAATTTACCAGAAAGAACCTTATAGATTATCTAAATTACCTAAACTATTAAAAATTTATAACAGTGAATTAAGGAAACTTAGACACAAAGTACATGCTATCTTTTAAACAAAGCTGATCAAGGCAGATGAAAATAAAACTAGGAATGTTGGTTAGAGTACATCTAGAATTTCATATTCAGTGTTAGATGCTCCTTTTAAAGCTGTGTTTATAAGCTAGAAAGCATTAGAAGACAGTGACAGGGAAAATAAGGACTCCAAATCAAATGAATTTGTATATTAATTTCTTTATATACTTTCCCCTTGTTGTGGGCTTCCCCAGTGGCTGGGTAGATAAAGAATCTGTCTGCAATGCAGGAGACACATGAGACTAACGTTCAATCCCTGGGTCAGGAAGATCCCCTGGAGAAGGATATGGCAACTCACTCCAGTATTCTTGCTGGGATAATCCCTGGCAGGCTACAGCCCATGTGGTCACAAAGAGTTGGACACGACGGAGTGGCTAAGCACACACACCCTTGTTTTATTCCACAATTGTTTTGAGGTAGATATATGTAGGTAGAAATTCAAAAAGAATGAATTGTCAAGAGCAAGAGCAAAATTAAAACATGCAATGATTACATAGTAACGTAAGTTTTAATAACCATGTAGGATGTTGTGGACACATGGCCTCCTTTGGAGTTCTAGAGTTTCCTAAAATTCACTTAAGAAATATGGTTATTAATCTGACTCACATTGTTTCAAAAGAGGAAAAAACGCATGTGTATTACTCAGGTTCTTCCTGGCACTAGGCCTGAGAAAAATGACTCATGTGGTTCTTTATACTGGGAACACTGAGTAATGTCAAAGGCAATGTCCTCAACAACATTTCTCCAATAAATAAAGTAACAGGTTCCATATGGCACTTACAGTATCCCATAGTGTAAGCCCAGGACGGAATACGGTGGAGAGCATTCCTTCAAGGAGCCAAGACCATGTTACACATACACAGAATTTTCTGCACATTAATTTGATTCAGAGATAAAACCTATCAAAATATGGATGACTTCAGACCAAGACACTGGGCTTGTTGAGGACATTTTGGTGGTGGGGAAGGAGAGTGGAGGAAGTTGTATGAGCTGTACAACTGAGTATTTGTTTATCTGTTTCCCCCAGTATTTGTGCCTGGGGCCAGGCTGCTTGCATTTAATTCTACCTGTGCTACTTATTACCTGTATAACGTGAACAAACAGTCAAAGCCCCCTGTACTCCTTGGGGGATCATGGTATTTCTACTTCATAAACCTGTTGTGAGACTAGAAGGAGTAAACACAAGTTAAGTCCTGTGAAAGGAGCCTGGCATCCATCAGAGAATGCATAACTGTTACTTTATCCTCAAAGCTGAGAAGGGCTAATACAAGAAATGATAGGCTTGTTCTGTTTGAGAGGTGGAATTAGGATAAATTCTGTCAATCTTCAGTGTTTAAGAGCTTGGTATTTGCTAATTTGCCCACTCACTAAAATTTATTTATAAACTCAAAATTAATACTAGGGTGAGCCTCTTAGTACAGGCAGACATGTTCTGAGTGGCAAAATATGTGTCACCCATTGTGCATATTCCCCACTGAGGCTAAACAAGGCAAAGCTCTGCCTTGTTTCAGCTTTTATACTATCAAAAAATGTCCTTTTCACTGTCTAGTTACTACCTTCTCTCCCCCCATCACATCCACATTTTTGTGCTTTTTTTTTTTTTTTCTTGTCGCTTTGCTGTTTAAAATTGGCAGAAACATGGATTGGCCTGGAGATTATCATGCTAAGTGAAGTAAGTGAGACAGAGAAAGACAAATATCATATAAAATTGCTTATATGCAGAATCTAAAAACAATGATACAAAGTAACTTATTTACAAAACAGAAACAGACTTAGAGAAGGAGCTCATGGTAATGAGGGGGAAAGGGCTGGGGGAGGAATACATTGGGAGTTTTGGACTGACATGTACACAGACTTGTTTTATAGCAAGGAAACTCTACCCAATATTCTGTAATAACCTAAATGGAAAAAGAACTTGATAAACAATAGATAAACTGATAGATAAACTTGATAAAGTGCTGCACTCAATATGCCAGCAAATTTGGAAAACTCAGCAGTGGCCACAGGACTGGAAAAGGTCAGTTTTCATTCCAATCCCAAAGAAAGGCAATGCCAAAGAATGCTCAAACTACCCCACAATTGCACTCATCTCACATGCAAGTAAAGTAATGGTCAAAATTCTCCAAACCAGGCTTCAGCAATATGTGAACCGTGAACTTCCTGATGTTCAAGCTGGTTTTAGAAAAGGCAGAGGAACCAGAGATCAAATTGCCAACATCCGTTGGATCATGGAAAAAGCAAGAGAGTTCCAGAAAAACATCTATTTCTGCTTATTGACTATGCCAAAGCCTTTGACTGTGTGGATCACAATAAACTGTGGAAAATTCTCAAAGAGATGGGAATACCAGACCACCTGACCTGCCTCTTGAGAAACCTATATGCAGATCAGGAAGGAACAGTTAGAACTGAACATGGAACAACAGACTGGTTCCAAATAGGAAAAGGAGTATGTCAAGACTGTATATTGTCACCCCGCTTATTTAATTTATATGCAGAATACATCATGAGAAACGCTGGGCTAGAAGAAGCACAGGCTGGAATCAAGATTGCAGGAGAAATATCAATAACCTCAGATATGCAGATGACACCACCCTTATGGCAGAAAGTGAAGAGGAACTCAAAAGCCTTTTGATGAAAGTGAAAGAAGAGGGTGAAAAAGTTGGCTTAAAGCTCAACATTCAGAAAACTAAGATCATGGCATCTGGTCCCATCACTTCATGGGAAATAGATGGGGAAACAGTGGAAACAGTGTCAGACTTTATTTTGGGGGGCTCTAAAATCACTGCAGATGGTGACTGCAGCCATGAAATTAAAAGGCGCTCACTCCTTGGAAGGAAAGTTATGACCAACCTAGATAGCATATTGAAAAGCAGAGACATTACTTTGCCAACAAAGGTCCATCTAGTCAAGGCTATGGTTTTTCCTGTGGTCGTGTATGGATGTGAGAGTTGGACTGTAAAGAAAGCTGAGCACTAAAGAATTGATGCTTTTGAACTGTGGTGTTGGAGAAGACTTTTGAGAGTCCCTTGGACTGCAAGGAGATCCAACCAGTCCATTCTGAAGGAGTTCAGCCCTGGGTGTTCTTTGGAAGGCATGATGCTAAAGCTGAAACTCCAGTACTTTGGCCACCTCATGCGAAGAGTTGACTCATTGGAAAAGACTCTGATGCTGGGAGGGGTTGGGGGCAGGAGGAGAAGGGGATGACAGAGGATGAGATGGCTGTATGGCATCACCGACTCGATGGACATGAGTTTGGGTGAACTCTGGGAGTTGATGATGGACAGGGAGACCTGGTGTGCTGCAATTCATGGGGTCGCAAAAAGTCAGACACAACTGAGCGACTGAACTGAACTGAACTGAAACTTGATAAACAATAGATAAACTGATAAACAACTGAATCACTTTGCTGTGCACCTGACACTAACACAACATTGTTAATCAACCATGCTGCAATGTAAAATAAAATTTTAATTAAATAAATTTATGTATTTATAAAATTGTCCCCAAGCATAGTTTGAAAGTGCTACCAGGTGTTTCTAAGACAAGACAGCTGTGTTTTTGGAATGAAATTTGGCAAGGACAAAAGAACAAAAGGGCAGTGACAAGAGTCTGGAGTCGGAGCTGCTTTAGGAGTCAGTGTGGCCTTAGTTGTAACGTTGAAATATTAAATGACCATTAACCTCAATCATAGAGAAAGCAAACAGGTTTCACGTTTCTATTAGATTCAGGCATGAATCTAATAGCTATGAGGAAAAATTAAGACACGTAGAAAGCAAGTATTTTTTCTTTAAAAATATTTTGGAATGATAAAATATTTAAGAATTTTGCTTTTTATAAGAATTTATAGTTTGGACAAAACTACTGGTTTTTTTGGTTGTTTTATTTTGCTTTTTTATAGTTGTTAGTGCTTAACTGACTTTTCAGATATTTGCATTTATAACTGCGTCAGGGCAAGTTGAGTTTGCCTGATTTATATATAATGTCTATGATGTGGCATATTCTAAATTAATAAGATTACGCTCAATGAGTTCTTATTTTACTTAAGTAATCTATTGTACTTGCTGTACTAATACTACTTTATTATATATCTATCACTGGGCTCTGTTGACAAGGAAGAATTATCTGAATATGTAAACATTATAGCTCCACACCTGGTTACAGACAATTTCCTTGTCTATAGCTTAAACATTGTGTTCCCATGCCCACAGATGAGGAGGAGGGTGGTTCAACCTACTGCTGTGACATTGTCTACACTTCTGGTTAGGTGGCTTTTGTAGAAAACACTTATTTTTATAACTGACAATTCCTCCTATGGAGTTGCAAGATTGCCCATTCTAAACAGCAGGAACTTTCCCTGAAATGAAGTGTTATAAAAGGAGTAATTTAGGCTATAGTCATAGAGGTACTTTTTCTCTCTGTAAGTAAGGATTACATTTCCTATAATTCAAAGGAAATGTTGACATTATTTAAAGCTATCTCAAAATGGATTTATTTTGTATTTTCTCCTGCTGGCTTTGTAAAAACATATATTGCAAATGTGCGATGTGTATGTGCGTGCTTGGTCATGTCTGATTCAAACGCAAGGACTGAAGTTTGTGAGGTTCCTCTGTCCATGGGATTATCCAGTCAAGAATACTGGAGTCGCTGTTTCCATCTCCAGAGGATTTTCCTAACCCAAAGATTGAACCCACATCTCCTGTGTCTCCTGAATTAGCAGCTGTATTCTTTACCACTGAGTCACTGGTGAAAACTAGCTCAGCTTTGAATCATTTACTTTATTTTTAATAAATGGTAAAAAGTATTCCTGTGTCTTGGAAAAATGGTCTAGTATAGAGATGCACATATAGATTAGTTATATGTTAAACCCACATCTCAGTTGACTTAGACCAAACTGTCTGAGCTTCAATTCCTAGCACAATGAGGGAGTTTCCAAAATAGCAATTTTATAATTGGCAGTATTCTCTGGGAAGACCTAGCCAGAGCAGGGCTGGCATGACATTTATGACTGTCTTCCAAAGTCTATTTTTCTCATCAATCAGTAGAATGTAGTTGGATCTTCCAGCTTTTATCATAACTGGGCCAGAGAACCAGAAGACTCCAAGACTGCACAAGTCATCTACCCATGACAGAGTAGATACAAGTCTATGATAAAATCAACTAGAATTATATGCATTGACTCACATCATTGGAATGAAATGGATCAAAGTTTGCATTAAGGCCTAATGGTGAGATCCCACTGCTCTGTTGTACGTTTGAACAGAGCTTCTGCTGATAACTATTATGTATTTTTCTATAAAGTTTAAAGTTGAGAATCAATCCTGATTTTTATTTCTATATTTGGATAGAATAAGCTTTAGAGTTGAATTTTGTTCCCTGTGACTTAATGTTTTGAAAAATAAATTATTTATTTGCTTGGCTACACTTGTCTTTGTCATCTTTAGAAGAGGTAAAGCTGCAAGGTGACTAATATGTTCTCTGAATCTGCCATTCCCTTCAATTTTATAAATACTTGCTATGTTTTACTGATAACCACTGAAATAAATGGAAATTGTGAAAATGTATCCACACTAAGTGTAATCCCTCAAGAAAAAAAAAATGTAGTATTCACAGCAGTTAGGAAACAGAATAACAAAGTGCACATCTTTTATTGTCACTACCCAACTTTGGATCTAGGTTACTGACAGTACCTTAAGTCCACCTGTGTATGCTTCTCAACCCATCTCATTGTCTCACCTGCAAACTCCCTCCTGATTTTGAATTTTGAGCTGGCCATTTATTTGCCTTTTGTTCTGTTTAAATTATCTTATCACTTTATGTATGTATGTGCATAAGTGCTAAGTCACTTCAGTCATGTCTGACTCTTTGCGACCCTATGACTGTTGCCTGCCAGGCTCCTCAGTCCATGGGACTCTCCAGGCAAGAATACTGGACTGGGTAGCTATTCCCTTCTCCAAGGGATCTTCCCAACCCAGGGATCAAAACCATGCCTCTTCCTCTCTTGCATTGGCAGAGGTTCTTTACTACTAGCACCACCCCAGAAGCCCTTATATGTGTATAGACAACTTACACATTGTTAGATTTTGTTTGCTTTTGAGTTCAATAAAAATGTTATCTTACCACTGTAATTAATATCTTTCCTCAAATATTTATCTCTAATGTTATTCTATTGCTGAATATATGTTTCATTTTTTCATTAATCATTTCAATAATGGCTATATAATGCTTCATTTTTTTATATACTATAATCTGCTTCTATATTGTTTTCTCCAAGGACATGTGAGTTGTTTCCAGTTTTATCTATTGCAGTATCTAAGTACCTGTATCCTGGCACATCTTGCAAGAGTAGAACACTGGGTTGTGGAAAATGCATATGCTTATCTCCACAGGGCAACGGTAAACTATCCTTCAAAGTGGTTGTGCAACAAATATACCTCCAACTGTACAAAAGAGTCCCATTGGTTCCCATGCACAACAGCCCTCAGCATCATCAGATATCTTAATTTTTCTAATTTGGAGATATAAACGTACATAAATGAATATGAACATTCCTTACCATTATCAGTTTTCCTATAGTTAAGATCTTTAATGTTTCCTTCTCAGTGAAATGCTTGTTCATGATTTTTTAAAACAGACTATTTTTTAGAGCATCTTCAGGTTCACAGCAAAACTCAGAAGGTACAAAGATTTTTTATATACTCTGTGCCCCCACAAATGGGCAGACTCTCCCACTATCAACACCTTGATTTTTATGAATTCAGTGTACTTGTCTACTGATTGGTATGGGTTCTTTCTGAACAGTCATATATTTCAGAGTGTCTGGCTTGTCTTTTCACTGTTTTATGGTGTCTTTTGAAGAATGGAAGTTCTTAATTTAATTTTGTAGCTTATTAATATTTTCTTTTATGGTTATCATTTTTCTCTTTGTTTGAAAAATCTTATTCTATCCCAAGGCCATTAAAGTATCTTTCTACATATGCTCACCAAAGTTTTTTGTTTTTGCCTTTCACATTTAAGGCTTTAATCTACCTGTAATGGGTTATTGTATATAATAATTCTAGATTGTACTATAATGCTTTTGGATAGCAATAATATAATCCAAGTTTAATGAGTATTTTAAATCCTATCACTTGAAATAGAAGGGCTTTAATAAACTTTAATGGAGGTAGAAAGAATAAATGCACTGTCCTAACTGGGTCAGTAGGGGAATCAAGCAATCAATGTAAGTAAAATTTGGACACATAACCACAGTCACAGAGATATTCAAAATAAGGGCCCTAAGTGTTAAACCATGTGAAAACCATGGAAAAACGAGAGTGTGTGCTTACAAGGACTCATACAAACTTCTGCTTCACAGATAAGTAACGTGCTTTGGCTGTCTTTTATGCTTGACTGTGGATTCTTTCATCTTTGGCCTTAAAAAGTCTAAGACTTTATCTTAAGAATGGTAAATGTCTTTTACATAATATACTCAGTAAATGTTTATGTAACTGAATTGAATCACATACTATAATGAAATGAAGAATTTATGTTATAGATCAATAGATGATTGACAGGAAGGAAAGAAGGGAGAGATGGAAAAAAGGGGAGGGGAATGAATGAAAGAATAAAAGGCTTTCATTTTCTAAGTCCAGTGTCACAATAGCATTCGAAAACTTTTTTTTTTTAATTTTTCTTAAATTTGTGAATAAGAAGCCTTTATGTGGAAAAGTAAAGGAAAGAAACACATGACAAGAATTATTTGCAACATTCAACTAGGATAGACTTGTATAATGAAGGGTGAGTGTGTAGCAGGAGCAGGGTAATGTAAGCACCACAGAGGTAAAGGCATGTCTCGTAAGATGCTGTCCGCTATTCTTTCTTCTCTTTTCTTTCATTTGTTCTTTCTTTTTCTCTTTCGTCACAAGAAAGCTGCTTTAAACAATTTCTAATTATTGTGGTGCTCCTTTCCTCCCATGCTCTCATGGGCTGTGAGACAACATCCTCTGTTGCCAGTCTACCATTACCCATAATGGTTTTTTAATGACCTTTTTCTACCTTCTGAAAATGGAAATGGCTTGACAGTGAATGTTCCATGACTTCTAATGGGTTCCTTCTTCCTTAACACTGAAATAAAATTATTTGGTAAAGGAAACTCACTTACCCTAAGCAATTTTGTTTTAAATTGATGCTCATTTGAATTTCTTACCTAGCATGCACTCATGCACTAAGACGCATGTACCATTCAAGTGCAATAAGGCTAATGATGTAAATGACCTAAAGTAATAGTAGTTGTTAGTGGTATTACCCATTCCTTGTGACACAAATAACATAATTAGATGTAGCTCTACACAAATTCACTTAAAATTTTTCAGACAAATATTTTCACCAATGTGTAAAGAAATATATTTCTTTCTGGTTATTTCATTGATTACTGCAAGCTTAAAGACTTACTTAGAACTGTAGAGCCCAAAGAGAATGAATACAATATTTTCCTAATGTATCTAATTGAAGTGGATGAGTGATAGTTAAGGAGAAGGCAATGGCAGCCCACTCCAGTACTCTTGCCTGGAAAATCCCATGGATGGAGGAGCCTGGTAGGCTGCAGTCCATGGGGTTGCTAGGAGTCAGACATGACTGAGCAACTTCACTTTCACTTTTCACTTTCATGCGTTGGAGAAGGAAATGACAACTCACTCCAGTGTTCTTGCCTGGAGAATCCCAGGGACGGGGGAGCCTGGTGGGCTGCCGTCTATGGGGTCGCACAGAGTCGGACACAACTGAAGCGACTTAGCAGCAGCAGTGATATTAAAAAAAAAATTGAGAAAGCCTAGTGTTCTTATTGGTTAAATGAAACAAAGCTTTGTTCTGTTAAGGTTCTCTGCCAATTATACTCACACTGCTGCTTTGTACGTGGAAGTGAAAAACATTCCATGAAAACACACTCCTTAGAGATATTTGAGGGTATTTCAGAACGTGTGAAGACATTGGTTAAATGCCCATGAATCTTGATAGTCACTTAAAATCGGATACATTTTCAAAAGTTCTATAATGTTTATCTTTAAAATATAGACAACATTGAAAGAAAAGGCAATAAATCATAATGTAATAACATATTGAGTAATAACCTGTGTTCCTTAGTTTTGGTATGCTCTTAAAAATGAGAAAGTGTTTGGGATACAATTAAATAGGATAGAAAATATGACTGTATAATAGCCTTCAAATAAAAGGGAGATGATTGAAATATGACCAATTATTCTTTATTCTTATTAAGAATAGGACAAGAAAAAAATGAGTTGGGTTATCCTGAGAAATGCTGGACTGGAGGAAGCACAAGCTGGAATCAAGATTGCCGGGAGAAATATCAATAACCTCAGATATGCAGATGACACCACCCTTATGGCAGAAAGTGAAGAAGAACTCAAGAGCCTCTTGATGAAAGTGAAAGAGAAGAGTGAAAAAGTTGGCTTAAAGCTCAACATTCAGAAAACGAAGATCATGGCATCTAGTCCCATCATGTCATGGCAAATAGATGGGGAAACAGTGGCTGACTTTATTTTTGGGGGGGGCTCCAAAATCACTGCAGATGGTGACTGCAGCCATGAAATTAAAAGATGCTTACTCCTTGGAAGAAAAGTTATGACCAACCTGGACAGTATATTGAAAAGCAGAGACATTACTTTGCCAACAAAGGTCCATCTAGTCCAGGCTATGGTTTTTCCAGTGGTCATGTATGGATGTGAGAGTTGGACCATAAAGAAAGCTGAGCGCCCAAGAATTGATGTTTTTGAACTGTGGTGTTGGAGAAGACTCTTGAGAGCCCCTTGGACTTCAAGGAGATCCAACCAGTTCATCCTAAATGAAATCAGTCCTGAATATTCATTGGAAGGACTGATGTTGAAGCTGAAACTCCAAATCTTTGGCCACCTGATGTGAAGAGCTGACTCATTTGAAAAGATCCTGATGCTGAGAAAGATTGAAGGCAGGAGGAGAAGGGGACAACAGAGGATGAGATGGTTGGATGGCATCACTGACTCAGTGGAGATGAGTTTGAGTATACTCTGGGAGTTGGTGATGGACAGGGAGGCCTGGAGTGCTGCAGTCCATGGGGTGGTGAAGAGTCGGAAATGATTGAGTGACTGAACTGAACTGAATTGAACAGTAAAGTGGGGGATACAAGTAAAACATGGGGAAAATCTGAGAAAACTAAATTTAACTTTTCCTCCATTTGGTTTGTAAAACCAGCATTAGTTTATATGTGCAGAAAGTTGAACTGGTTGGGCAGCTGGAACGAAATGATGATAAAGTTGTGCAGTCTGGGGTTCTTGTCGTAGCAGAAGAGAAATTATGCTTATCATGAAACACAAACAAAGAGCTCAATAAAATGAGAATATTTGGGTTAAAGCTGGAAGCTTGTTTTGAATATGATTTTTAATACATTCCTTCTGGAGTTCTACACCTTTGCACAAAATTCATTCTGTGAAGCTCATTCCAGGATGAACCACTGTGAGGGTCCAAGAAGATGGAACAAGATGAAACCAGAGAAAGTAAGAGAATAATGATCAGTCTGCAAGTTGTGAGACTAATAAAATTACTTTAAAAATATTGTCATATCAAAGCATTCTCAAAAGGAAGGTGAAATAACTTAGGAAAGCATATAGTATATGTTTGAATGCAAGCCTTAATTGTAAAAAAAGTTCTATATGAAACAAATAGGAAAATTATGTAATATACACACATATGTATATGTGTGTATTTATATGTAGATGTATGTATGAATGTGTATATATATATATATACCTATTTATGTTTATATATTGTGCTGCGTATAGTCTCTCAGTCGTTTCTGACTCTTTGGGACCCCATGGAGTATAGCCCACCAGGCTCCTCTGTCCATGGGGCTTCTCCAAATGAGAATACTGGAGCAGGTTGTCATGCGCTCCTCCAGGGGATCTTCCCAAACCAGGGATCGAACCCAGTTCTCCCTCACTGCAAGCAGATTCTTTACCGTCTGAGCCACCAGGGAGTCCCTTATATTTATATAGCTATCTATAGATCTATCTGTGAATCACCATTGTTGAGCACAATTCTAGGCACACTGGATGGATGTAAGAAATACATTCTTAGACAAATGTTACACCTTATATGCAGCAGAAGAATTGAGACTTTCCTCTACAACCCCAAAACCATTCAGTGCCTCAAGAGCCATGTTAGAGGAAAAACACTTTCTAAACTGGGCCATTTTTTGCTTGGTAGAATAGGATAGCAGAAAAATAAGAAACTGAGGTGGGAGAGAAAGGGAATTTGCTGGGAGGAGCCTAAGAAGGAGAACAAGATAGGTAACATCTGCCTTAGGGACAAGAACTTGTAAGAAGCAGGGATGCCCAAGGAGGGTTTGGGAGAAGTTTCATTTGTGATATGTGATGCCAAACCTGCATACTCCCATTCTCCCATACTCCCTGCATACTTCCCATTCAGAGAAATCAACCATACCTTTTAATGCTTTGGGTGCTGAATGTGTGATTTTCTTTTTCTCAGACATAACCATAGGTTGCTTAAAAAATTACAAGTGGCTTTTACTATGCCTCATTCTTCCTCTTCGCCTCACAGCATGTCTTACATCTTAAATTGCCTCCTTGAGACAATGAATAATTTGTTTCCTTAAGGTAGAGGAAATCAACTAAATTAGCTACATAATTTTATATACTTCTGTTTCTCCTAAAGATGCATATGGATTTCACAGAGATTAAAGCATCTATGTATAAAAAGATATATGTATATATATATATATCTCATTATAATCAACAGAGTGACATATTTTGAATGATCAATATAGAATTTAATATTTAACAAATAATATAATTATTTTATTAAATTCTACTTTAAATAGTTCATGTATTTGGGAAAATGAGACCCTCAATATTTGTGAAATTTCAAAATTTTTTAGATGCCATTTCCATTGAAAATATAATAGTTTCAAATTTGACTTAGAATTTAGAAGGTTTTAGAAAAATTTCTCTCAAACTTTAGTTGTATGAAAATAAATTTATATGAGAAGTATGATTTGACCATATATGAAGTGGCAAAATGAAGGAATCGATACATCCTTAGCACTCACAATTTTAATATGTGTATGCACATATTATATATATATTATATATATATGCACATAATATATATATATATATATACACACACATATATATTTGGATATAGGTTGACAGAATTTTCCAGTTTCAGACTTATATTACTGATTTCATTGCAAATGAATATTTTTAGTACAGAAAATTAGAGCTAGAGAAGTAATTCATAATCTAGCAAATTAATCATTTTAATCAGTTGTCTGTTGATTACAGTTGATTCAGGCATTCCTAAAACAGAAATCTTTACTCAAGTTTCTCTTTGTATTCTACAGTTAATTTGTATGCTACATACAAATACTTTAACAATGTGTCAGTTGATAATATGACTTGATTTAGAGAAAAACAAAATTGTTGGAATTTTTTTTTTATATAAAATTGAAAGCCTAAAACATTTGGTTAGAGTTTAAATCTATTGAGTCTATAAGGCAGCAGTAATTTTTCAAGTGTTTCATAGGATCATAGATGAATTTTCGTAAGTTAATTGCTAGCTATTGAGTAGCTCAGGAGAGACCACCAAAGTTATTTTGACTTGACTAATCACTATTTTTTAGGGGTCTAAATGATCAAAAGGTGCTGACATCTGAAATAGATAAAATCAGCAAAGATGTAAAATTTGGTGTTATCATTGTTCACTGAAAAGCTATTTTCTTGAATTCCACATTCATTTGGTAAATTATATTAGCATTTGTTATGCTCACAAACTATATTTGATGGTGAGATTAAAACCATATGTTTTTAAATCACACAAGTAAGGAACGTTGGTGCTAAAGCAAAGCAATGCATATCTGTAGAAAATTGCAATATTTGCTCCTTCTAATCCTCTCTCCTCCTCCCTTTCTTCTATATTTCCACTTTTGACTTGTGGAGAATAATTACAAATATAATTTGAAGTTGCTCTATTGATTAGCATTTGATCTGTTTGTTTTCTGAGAAACTTCAGGTATCAGGATTCTTACCACCATAAATAAGAAGACCCAATTTAAAGTGGCTAGAAAATAGAGATATCCTTTACTTCTAACACAAAGTCTGAGAGCAAGGCATTTTTGGCTTCTTCCCTGTGGTCCAAGATGGTTACCACAGTCAAAGGTGTCTTTTGGAGAGGAGAATATTTACCATCTGTGAGCTTCATTCTTTTAGAAAGAAAAGAAAAAAAAAAAAAAAAAAAAACAAGACAAAACAAAGCAAAAACAAATCCCAAACATTCTCTCAGGTTCTCTTTGTCTCTACTAGCTTGTATGCTCATGCTTTAACTACACTTTGCTGGGAAAGCAAGTAGCCCATATTCAGCTATTACAGTGGAAGACAGGCTCAGCTGGGAAAAAAGAAGTAGGGAGGATGATGCTATATCTTTGGCAGACAGCTCATACTTCTGCCAGCTATGCATAACAGTGTCTATTTCCAGAGAGCCTCATCAATACTATGAATTGCTTAAATTTTCCTTGACTGATAAATGAAAAATGGGATCATTTTAACTTGAAGCTTTTTTATAATAAAAGGTTGAACAAACATATTACTTCAATGCTCCTGCAATAATGGGAAAACTATTTAATTGGATTTCATTATATGTGAGTACTATTGTAATTCCTCTGATATTTAAAACATAATTTTCTGAATAGGTGATGAATTAACATGGTTGCAAATTCAAAATGTATAAAAAGATATGTAGTAAATATTTTTCACTTAAAGAGATCTTTTCATATAATATTTTTACATTGTTCTACATAGTTTAATATAGAACAAATACATAAAATATTTTTTCATTCTGTTTATTTTACTAGCTCTTTGTTGATAGATTTTGAATTTTTTTCAATAATTTGTTATTATAAAAAATGAGATACTATAATAACAAAACACATTCATTAAACATACATGTAAATAAATTTGAATGAAATGCAGGATCAAATTTATATACATTTGTATTTTTTAGAAGCATTGTTTAATTTTCCATGGAGTTTGTTAAAAAAAAAAAAACCTACACTTCCACCCATAATATATGATAGTCTGTAATTCTCCATAGACTCGTAAACATATCATGTAGTTAGATGACTTTGACATAAGAATAAAATTTATATAATAAGGCTGGTAAATTATCCAATGTTCTTTTCTATAACTAATCTTGAATCATATTTCTTTGAGTTGTGTATCTTTATTCTTTCTGATTTTTCATGAGTTCTTTATATATTGAGAAGATTAATTTTTTCTGTAAAACACATTGCAAAACCTTTTCTTTTTGCAAAAAAGTATTGTTTCTACTTTGCCTTTGTTAATGATATAATTACAGAAGTGATAATTATATATAGTCAAATTAAATAAGCATTTATGGCCTTTTGTCATTATTATGTTCTTTGCTATGAAGAAGTTTATGCAAAAAAAAAGTGATAAAAACTGAACTTGTTCCCAAGTCTGCATTCTGCATCACAGAGAAAATTCAGTCACTGTAGGCTAACTCAGTCAAGTCAGGATACCTCAGTTAACTCAGGCAATTTCTTCTCCCTCAAGTCCCTAGTTTTAGGTTTGAGTTCAAGGGCTAATTTATTCAAAAGCAGAGACATTACTTTGCCAACAAAGGTCTGTCTAGTCAAGGCTATGGTTTTTCCATTGGTCATGTATGGATGTGAGAATTGGACTGTGAAGAAAGCTGAGCACAGAAGAATTGATGCTTTTGAACTGTGGTGTTGGAGAAGACTCTTGAGAGTCCTTTGGACCATAAGGAGATCCAATCAGTCCATTCTAAAGGAGATAAGTCCTGGGTGTTATTTGGAAGGACTGATGCTAAAGCTGAAAATCCAGTACTTTGGCTACCTCATGCGAAGAGTGACTCATTGGAAAAGACTCTGATGCTGGGAGGGATTGGGGGCAGGAGGAGAAGGGGAAGACAAAGGATGAGATGGCTGGATGGCATCAGCAACTCGATGGATGTGAGTTTGAGTGAACTCCGGGAGTTGGTGATGGACAGGGAGGCCTGGTGTGCTGCAATTCATGGGGTCACAAAGAGTCAGACACGACTGAGCGACTGAACTGAACTGAATTGAATATACTGTTACATCTTTGTGGGCCTATATTTGATTCGTATGCACACATTAGTTCAGTTCAGTTCAGTTACTCAGTCATGTCCAACTCTTTGCAAACCCAAGGACTGCAGCATGCCAAGCCTCCCTGTCCATCACCAACTCCCAGAGTATACTCAAGCTCATGCCTATTGAGTTGGTGATGCCATGTAACCATCTCATCCTCTGTTGTCCCCTTTTCCTCCTGCCTTCAATCTTTCCCAGCATCAAGGTCTTTTCAAATGAGTCTGTTCTTTGCATCAGGTGGCCAAAGTATTGGAGTTTCAGCTTCAACATCAGTCCTTCCAATGAATATTCAGGATTGATTTCAATTAGGATGAACTGGTTGGATCTCCTTGCTGTCCAAGGGACTCCCAAGAGTCTTCCCCAAGACCACAGTCCAAAAGCATCAATTCTTTGGCAATCAGCTTTCTTTATAGTTCAACTCTCACATCCATATATGTCTACTGGAAAAACCATAGCTTTGACTAGATGGACCTTAGTTGGCAAAGTAATGTCTCTGCTTTTTAATATGCTGTCTAGATTGGTTATAACTTTCCTTCCAAGGAGTAAGCATCTTTTAATTTCATGGCTGCAGTCACCATCTGCTTGATTTTGGAGCCCCCTCAAAAATAAAGTCAGCCACTGTTTCCCCATCTATTTGCCATGAAATGATGGGACTGGATGCCATGATCTTCGCTTTCTGAATGCTGAGCTTTAAGCCAACCTTTTCACTCTCTTCTTTCACTTTCATCAAGAGGCTCTTTAGTTCTTCACTTTCTGCCATAAGGGGGTGTCATCTGCATATCTGAGGTTATTGATATTTCTCCCGGCAATCTTGATCCCAGCTTGTGCTTCATTCAGCCCAGCATTTCTCATGATGTACTCTGCATAAAAGTTAAATAAGCAGGGTGACAGTATACATCCTTGACGTACTCCTTTTCCTATTTGAAACCAGTCTGTTCCATGTCCAGTTCTAACTGTTGCTTCCTGACCTGCATATAGATTTCTCAAGAGGCAGATCAGGTGGTCTGGTATTCCCATCTCTTTCAGAATTTTCCACAGTTTATTGTGATCCACACAGTCGAAGGCTTTGGCATAGTCAATATAGCAGAAATAGATGTTTTTCTGGAACTCTCTTCCTTTTTCCATGATCTAGCCGATGTTGGTCTCTGGTTCCTCTGCCTTTTCTAAAATCAGCTTGAATATCTCGAAGTTCATGGTTCACAAATTGTTGAAGCCTGGCTTGGAGAATTTTGACCATTACTTTGCTAGCATGTAAGATGAGTGCAATTGTGTGGTAGTTTGAGCATTCTTTGGCATTGCCTTTCTTTGGAATTCGAATGAAAACTGACCTTTTCCAGTCCTGTGGCCACTGCTGAGTTTTCCAAATTTGTTGGCATATTGAGTACAGCACTTTCACAGCATCATCTTTCAGGATTTGAAATAGCTAAACTGTAATTCCATCATTTCCACTAGCTTTGTTCATAGTGATGCTTCCTAAGGCCCACTTGACTTCACACTCCAGATATCTGGCTCTAGGTGAGTGATCATACCATTGTGATTATCTGGGTCGTGAAGATCTTTTTTGTATAGCTCTTCTGTGTATTCTTGCCACCTCTTCTTAATATCTTCTGTTTCTGTTAGGTCCATGCAATTTCTGTCCATTATTGAGCCCATCTTTGCATGAAATGTTCCCTTGGTATCTCTAATTTTGTTGAAGAGATCTCTAGTCTTTCCCATTCTATTGTTATCCTCTTATTTCTTTGCACTGATCACTGAGGAAGGCTTTCTTATCTCTCCTTTCTATTCTTGGAACTCAGCATTCAAATGGGTATATCTTTCCTTTTTTCCTTTGCTTTTTGCTTCTCTTCTTTTCATTACATGCATATATACATAAAATCAATGGATTTCCCAATATTTGGAATTTTTTTTACTACTTTACTTATTTTTATATATAACAGGCTTTTATTTGATATAAACATTTTAAAACTTTTTAAAAGGACAAAGGACAAATAATACCTTGCTGAGTTGTAGCTGACACAGATTAAAGTCACAGAAATGAAAACTTCACATAGAATTTTTGTGCCACATAAAATAAGCCACGTATGTGTATGTATTTGATCTTATACAAACATTATTTCATGGATATTCTGTACCACATACCTTTTTTTAAATGTTACTCTTTTAATTTATTTAGCTGCTCATTGCCCCAGATCTTTTTTGACTGAGTCAGTTTATTAATATTTTATGTTAAGAGATGTGTGTGCTAGCATGCTAAGTCACTTCAGTAATGTCTGACTCTGTGCGACCTTACGGACTACATTCTGCCAGACTCCTCTGTCCATGGGGATTCTCCAGGCAAGCATCCTGGAGTGGTTTGCTCTGCCCTCCTTCAGGGGATCTTTCCCATGTTAAGGGATAGCTTTTTCTAAGAGAAATTATTGAAGGGATAATTGCTCACGGGTAATAAAATAAATGTTACATCGTCAATAAATAGTTTATTAGTAGCAGTACCTCTTTATTGAATGCAATTATATGTACCAGGCACTATAAAACTTTTGTATTTCTTAAATCTTACAACAATCTTCATAGCTGAAGAAATTAGAGACAGAGAGATTATATGTTTCAAATATTTATTGCAAGCAAACGGAGGAACTGAGACTTGAACTCAAGAGGACTGGTTCCAGATTCTATGCTCTTAACCACTATAAAATCCCATACTAACTCAAGAGTAACTTCCTCGATCCCTGTTGACTTTCCAGCAAACATTTCTTATCCTAAGACAGCCCAGCTGTGCTTATTTGTTTTGGGTTTCATGAGATACCCCACATGACCTTGCAGAAAATCCTGTTGAGACCTGCTCCAGCAGGTTTCAGTTACTTGATATCAAACATACTTTGATAATGATGGCAAAAAAGACTATGTACCAAGGTCTGCTTGTCTCATTTATTCTGCTTTCTTTAAAACTCAGTGCAATAAACAGGTACTCATACTGAGTTGAAAGGCTTCCTTTGGGAAGAGAATATTTCACTCAGAACTAGAGGTCATGAATACCTCTTTCACTTCCAAATACCAGCATCAGTCAACAATGAGTGATGCCTTCTGGGAAACAATATACATAGAATGAAGCTTCTTTTTTCAAAACTTCATGTTTTTTCATTGTTGAGAATCGTGAGACCCATAGGGCCTCAACTGACACCAGAATACTGCTATTTGTGGTTAAAATAGAGGCTTTGTGCTTGGGTCTAAATTGGATATGTCAATCCTTCCCAGTGAGATCAGAATCTGGGTCAAGTTTCAAGCCTTAGAGATCAGTTAGGTTTGGCCCTGGTAACAAGTTTATTTGATGTGTTTGAAGAAAGAACTATCATTGTTTGCCTGTGCTTTTCTGAAAAAGATGACAAAGTTGATGGTTGCGAATTGACTCTGAGTTCCTAAAAGACAGACCTGTTCCCCTGTCAGGGGAACCCATATATCAAAAACTATGACTATAAACTCATTTTAGAACACTTAGTCTTGGGAAATGTATCCCATTTAGACAAATGTAGGAGAAATAGGAAACTGGTTGTATTGAGATTGAAATGTCAAAACCAAATATGCTTTCTCAATTTAATTGATTTATACTTAGTTATAATAAAAAGATATTTATGATGTCTGTAAAAACTGAGGTATTGAATTTTGAACTGAGGTACCAAGGCTTCCCTGGTGGCTCAGATGGTAAGGAATCTGCCTGTAATACAGGAGACCCAAGTTTGATCTCTGAGTTGGGAAGATCCCTTGTAGAAGGGATAGGCTACCCATTTCAGTATTCTTTCCTGGAGAATCCCATGGACAGAGGAGACTGGCGGGCTACAGTCCACAGGGTCACAAACAGTCAGACACACCTGAGTAACCAAGCATGTACACGCATGCATCAATGCCAAGCAGTGTGTTCAAAAAAGAATTAAGGCAATGGTTGTAAGAAATAGCTTGAGAATATGATTCCGGATGAGAGAAAAAGCAGAGTCCACAAAACAATCCTGGAAGCCTGTATCGATAACCTTCACCAATAACCCAGAGGAAAACCCTGGCTGGGAAGGAAGTGCGGATAAACGCATATAATAATTATAGTTGGCCACATGTCTATGGGGGCTTCATTTCTCTAAGTTTATCTGGGACATGGTTCCTGCTGTTTAGAAACTTCTTCACATTGTATTTTGTCTCCTATCTCAATTTGAAGAACATAAAATGGCTCAGGCGCAAAAAGATACAACTGATTCTGTTTCTTTTCAAGATTCAGTGCTTCATTAGATGACTCTTAAAAAGAGTCCCCAGTCATTCCCTTTGTGGGGACTATTTGCTTGTAGCACCAGAAAATAGCCAGTGTTCAATGAAGTGGACTGAATTGATTTGATTAGCGCACCATGTACTTAGAATGTCCCTCCAAACTCTAGCTTTACAAGCCACTATCATGTCATTATTTAAAAGTAAATCTCACAGATTTCTCTTTCAGATGTGACAGGACCTCTCTCTCATTACAGATTTTAACTTGGTGTGTCTAGGACTCTTCTCCAGTCATGTATGCAGTCTTGAAAAGAAAAAACACACTTTGTGGTACATTGTACAAGCTATAAATACTATCAACATTCTTTATAATGTCTATGAGTCATTATCAACTCCCAGAAAGGAGAAACTGGATCTGGGTAGCATTTTATGGTACACTATCATGTACCGTCAGTAACCAGCTTTTGTTACCCTGAGGATTTGTTTTAAGGTAAAGTTTGTTGTTGTTGTTGTTGTTTTTTAATTCCAATCTAGCAAATAACTGTTTTGCTGCTTCAGATATATTTAAACTAGTTATAGACACATTATGGCATTATTGACCCCTCAAAATAGATTATGAAGAAATCTATAACTTATTTTTTTGTGCATGGTTTCCCTTAATTTATAAATTTATGTATAATTTAAAGGAAAGTAACCCACATGGTTTCATTTATTCATATTTAAATTGTGAAAATGTTCATTTAAGAGCTCTTTGAAGTACAAGGAGATTTTTAGTAGCCCAGTGAACTCTTTTTACTGCTAAACTAGGATTGCATTTTGCCATGAATAAACAAAGACAAACACCTAATGGTTAGGTTTCCAGTTAGAAATTTCAAATTCTTGTATTTCCCCCCATGTGTTCTTAAAAGTTTAAAACAAAATCTATTTTCTCCAGTACCAACTGGAGAAATGAGCAATTGGACAAAGAGCAATTGGAATGGGGAAACTGTTCTTTTTCCTTGACTCTATTCATCCACAGCTAAAGATTGTATTAACTTATCTATCATCAGTATTTTATAGGCAATAATGCTTTATACTACTGGAATAAGAAGATTTATTTTGGATACTATCTTAATTGAAAAGAATATTTAATGCTATAATTTTGTTTATTTTAATACAGTTCAAAGCCATTATTTTTATCCTGTGTTCTATTCCCATAGTACTAAATGCCAAGTATAAAGAGGGAAATACAGTTTAGCAGGGAAACAATCAACAAAAAGAAAGTAATAAAGATCCAACAGAGGTGAAGTACGCTGTGCCATTAGATAAAGTAGGACATGTTACAATCATAGATACTTGACTAATTAATTACAAAGTATAAATCAAGATGTACTGCAGGATACAATATATGCATTCACTTTTCCTTTGCTTGTATTTAATCCATTACTCATATTCCATCCCTGTAGCTCACCAAGTTTTTCATTATTTTTCTCTATAAATTAGTCCAAGAAAGGGTAATTGCAGGAACAGAGCTTGCATGGATATTGCTTTTGATTAATAGATATATGCAATATTGTTAGATGCACTGGTGTATAGGCATACCTGCAACATGTCAAAATGTCAATAGTATGACAGCCACTTCAACTAAATGGGTATGGGGTTAGGATGTAAATAAAATTATCTAGTTAAATTGCATTGTTTTGTTTATGTCTTGGTCATTGCAAACAATTAAGTTATAAAATACACTCAAGGTAAGTGCATCTGATAAAAAAATAGAATGAAATATTAATAGGAAAACTCATTACTTTTTATTTAAGTAATGGTAGGTTTGCAACATTAAATAATAGGCATCTAATTATGTAATGGATAGAGAGTATCAATCAAACCCCTCTATGTATCATATCCAAAATTTATTCAGTAATAAGTTTTTATTCTTATTCAGGCAGTATTCCTGAGGTTTAGAATGAAATTTGGCAACATTTAACTATGAATACATGTGTCCTTCATCTCTCACTTGTGTCCAATTCTTTGGGAGCCCATGGACTGACTGTAGCTAGCCCTCTAGGATCTTCTGTCCATGCAGATTCTCCAGGCTACAATACTGGAATGGGTTGCCATGCCCTCATCTGGGGATCTTCCCAACCCAGGGATCGAACCCAGGTCTCTGGCATTGCAGGCAGATTCTTTACCATCTGAGCCACCAGTGAAGCCCAAGAATACTGGAGTGGGTAGCCTATCCCTTCTCCAGGGGAACTTCCCAACCCAGGAATCAAACCAGGGTCTCCTACTTTGCAGGAGGGTTCTTTACCAGCTGAGCTAACCGGGAAGCCCAACTATGAATATAAGTGAGAAATATCATAAGTGAATATTAAAGAATTCTTATGTGACATTTTATAATCTATATTTTTCTTAAGTGATTTTGACATAGTCCATTTCAAACGATATGCAAACTTTCAAAGTCTGTGGCCGTTTGCAGCGCTACTAATAACAGTGCTGTTTCTAGTTATTCCCTCCTTTATAACTGTGCCAAAAATGACGTCCTTTTAAAAATAAAGTTTATCTTCTAACATATAAAATAATTATGCTTTTCATGTAAAATATATATCTTACTATATAAATTCACATATATGTTTATTTCTTCTATCAGAAATGCTAAATCATATTGCAGTTTACATTGGGTTCTGCTATTAAGAAAAACAATTGAAAATCACTCAGTTGAGCCATCTCTCTTCCTTTCCCTTATTTATTTTCCTTCCAAATATTTTCAGTTCAGATCAGTCACTCAGTCGTGTCCGACTCTTTGCGACCCCATGAATCGCAGCACACCAGGCCTCCCTGTCCATCACCAACTCCCGGAGTTCACTCAAACTCACGTCCACCGAGTTGGTGATGCCATCCAACCATCTCATCCTCTGTCGTCCCCTTCTCTTCCCGCCTTCAATCTTTCCCAGCATCAGGGTCTTTTCAGATGAGTCAGTTCTTCGCATCAGGTGGCCAAAGTATTAGAATTTCAGCTTCAGCACCAGTCCCAATATTTTAAGTTTTTAAAATTTCCTCTGCAGGGTGTTTTGTTTTTTTTTTTTCCCCAAGATGACACACCACGGCCTGACTCTGACAGAAAGCAGGCTTGTCTGTAGTTAGGAAGTTCAGTCCACTATGGCCTTAACCATGTGGCTGAAATGGTTCTCTCATGTGCATTAGCAGAACAGCCATATTTTCCCCTGTTTTTTCATCATATGTTTCTACTCTATATAAAGAGATTTGGAGTAGGGCAAGCATGCTGCTTTCTGTGAGCCTATATGTGGAACTCACCTGTTAATAAGTGTCCTCACTGGGACACTAGGGCGTGTTGGCATTTTCTCACTACTAACTACCCAGCAACTTTATGATTAGAGAGGAAAGAGTTCCTAAGGAGTTTTGAACTGAAGGTCCCAAAGTACACTGATTCTTTACTTTAAATAAAAATTTGTGATCCATCTCAAAAAAAAAGTCTAACAATTATTAAAATGAAATCTTCTCATCTCAGCTTAAGTGAGGCATTCAGACTAGAGATTGTACATCCCAAAGTGAGAAAATGATACAAAAGTATCAAATATACATGGGTGAAAACTTATTTAACAACTCAAACTTATTTTTAGTGTATCAAACATTAGGAGTGGAAGATCAGGAAGAGTATTGAAAAAAATTTTTTAATTAATCTTTATTGGAGTATAGCTCTCTACAATGTTGTGCTGCTTTCTACTGTTAAGTAAAGTGAATCAGCTATATGTATAAATATATCCCCTCTTTTTTGGATTTCTTTCCCATATAAGTCAAAAGCATCGAGTAGAGTTCCCTGAGCTATACAGTATATTCTCATTAGTTATCTGTTTTATACATAATACTGATGGTGTATATATACCAATCCCAATGTTCCAATTCATCGCACCCCCTACAGAAAAGAATTTTTAAAGAAAGCTGTTGGTGTGCTATGAACCACATCACTCTCTTCACCTCACAAAGACTAGTGACAATGGCCAAATGAAACTGCCTGCAGAGTCAGGTATGGACTCAATCAAGTTAGGAACACAGTGGTGGACCAAAGTCTGACATCCATCAGAAATGTATAAATGATGCAGAGTTGCAGGCTGGTTAAGTGCTACTGGATTAGGAGGCATGTATATGAGGAAGGTCACTGATTGCTTTTTCAAAGTGGTTTTAGTGTAGTATGGGGACAAAATCCAGATAAAATTATGCTGACGTGGTATGGATTGGTGAGAATATGTAGACAGATAGTATAGACGAATGTCCATAAGGGGTGCAGAGAAAATGGTCGGGGGGGATTAAATTTTTATTTTTTAATATGTGATCTCTCATGTTACATTCACATTTTTGTAGAAATGATCCAGTTGTTGTTTAGTTACTAAGTCGTGACCAACTCTTTCGTGACCCCATGGACTGAAGCCCACCAGGCTCCTCTGTCCATGGGATTTCCCAGGCAAGAATACTGGAGTGGGTTGCCATTTCCTTCTCCAAGGGATATTCCTAAACCAGGGATTGAACCCACATTTCCTGCAATGGCAGGTGGATTCTTTACCACTAAGTCACCAGGGAAGCCCATGACTCAGTAGGGAAAACAAAAAAAAAAATAATTCAGGAGAGAGAGTGTTGACTGCAAGAACAAAGTCTTTGAAATGCTAGATGAGATGGCTTTTGATAACTGCAGGGAGAATCCAGCCTTTGTAGGAGGAAAGAAGGTATAGCTTTTAGGATCAAGTCAAAATTCTGAAGTCAATTAGAAGACCTCAAATTATTTTGCCATTATCACTAGCTTTATTATCCTATTTTTTCTTTGAGTGTCTCCTCTGCAAAAGTGCAGACTTGTTTTAATTTCTTCTATAGTCCCTCAGACAGATGTATAGGCTTCTAAAGTTTACAGATAGGCTGCTATTCCCTCTACCTCAACCACTCTGTCATCCAAAAATACCTCCCTCCACCATTATTACTCTTAAGCTAATTATAATTTGTGTTTTAAGACTATACTTATAGGAAAAGGAGTACGTCAAGGCTGTATATTGTCACCCTGCTTATTTAACTTATATGCAGAGTACATCATGAGAAACGCTGGACTGGAAGAAACACAAGCTGGAATCAAGATTGCCGGGAGAAATATCAATAACCTCAGATATGCAGATGACACCACCCTTATGGCAGAAAGTGGAGAGGAACTAAAAGCCTCTTGATGAAAGTGAAAGTGGAGACTGAAAAAGTTGGCTTAAAGCTCAACATTCAGAAAAGGAAGATCACGGCATCTGGTCCCATCACTTCATGGGAAATAGATGGGGAAACAGTGGAAACATTGTCAGACTTTATTTTTCTGGGCTCCAAAATCACTGCAGATGGTGACTGCAGCCATGAAATTAAAAGATGCTTACTCCTTGGAAGGAAAGTTAGGACCAACCTAGATAGCATATTCAAAAGCAGAGACATTACTTTGCCAACAAAGGTCCATCTAGTCAAGGCTATGGTTTTTCCTGTGGTCATGTATGGATGTGAGAGTTGGACTGTGAAGAAGGCTGAGTGCTGAAGAATTGATGCCTTTGAGCTGTGGTGTTGGAGAAGACTCTTGAGAGTCCCTTGGACTGCAAGGAGATCCAATCAGTCCATTCTGAAGGAGATCAGCCCTGGGATTTCTTTGGAAGGAATGATGCTAAAGCTGAAACTCCAGTACTTTGGCCACCTCATGCGAAGAGTTGACTCATTGGAAAAGACTCTGATGCTGGGAGGGGTTGGGGGCAGGAGGAGAAGGGGATGACAGAGGATGAGATGGCTAGATGGCATCACTGACTCGATGGACATGAGTCTGAGTGAACTCAGGGAGTTGGTGATGGATGGGGAGGTCTGGCGTGCTGCGATTTATGGGGTTGCAAAAGTCGGACATGACTGAGCAGCTGAACTGAAACATCCCTTTTAAAACAATACTTCTATTCCTACAAATAGGCTGTAAACTCTATTGCAAACACAAAGCATTATTCTATAACTTGTATCTCATCTACACTCACGTTTGCCTTCCTTACTCCATTGTGAATTACAGGTGGATACTGATTAGGGCTTTACTTTGACAATGCTGTGCCCCATGGTGGCTGACATAGAGAAGACACTGAATTTGATGACTGACCATACAAGATGGTCAGTCTAAGAGAAATCCAACCCTTAGTTTATCTTGAATTGAGCGGCTAAATCCAGAAAGCTCTATGCAATATGCATTTAATATAAGGGAAAATATTATACTAACATTTATCAACACAAAATTTGAGGTGAGTAAGCAACTACTTTGCAAAGAATAGAGCAAGACAGTAATGATGCCAGGGATAGATAAAACTGAATGGGGACAGAGGTACCGATAAAGATCTGAAACATCAGCTAAGTTTTGGCACAAAATTGGCTTAATGGAGGGAATAAAGGCAGCCGGTTCTCCAAGGGGAAAACACAAATTTCCCCACACTCTGTTTTCAATTCAGTCAAAATAACACTGGTCTTTTCTTTTTGGTTAACTTAATCATGCTTCAGACTTCTGCTCAAATTAAAGAGCTTGATTACTCTTCAATATGGCTTGGCAATAGCATTTTCCATCTTGCTCCTATTAACTGAGTATCTGCTTCATATTATTTTTTTTTCCAGAATTGTTTTTAGAAGTTGAATGCCAACCAATTTTCCAATGTAAATATTAAGGTTTTGTTTCCCTTCTGTATTTCTGACACAGCTACCTTTTTAAAATTGTCCTTGAGGAGTCATTATGTGTTCAATTCATATTTTGTACATGTGATATTTATTGAGAACTTAACACACAAGGCATTGTTCTTGGTATAGAGGAGAGTACAAGGCCTTCACTTCCTACACAGTGACACAAATAGGTACACAACTAATTATCAAACACAATGGAGGGTAATTAGAACTATTGGAAGATTGTAAGTGGTATGCCTTTGAAACACAGATGAAGGAATAATAAATTGTCTCCAGAGAACTGAATAGGCTTCACAGAGAAGTTTTAAATGCAGCCTAGGCCAAGAGTAGTTACTCAAGAGGGCATCCAAGCACCAAGAAAGGCATGATTACCAGCACAGAAGTATCAGAATGTCTTTGGATAAATAACTTCGCTGGTGTGACAGGACCAGTATGTGTGTACATGAGAAAGAGTGGGGATGAGAGGCAGGAAAAGGAAGTGAGGGCCATAGTACACAGGACAGCAAATGCCTCCTTAACATGAACAAATGTACTCTGTATGTGATATAGTATAATTCAAATTTAGACTGAAATAGAATTAATCTGCAGTACTGATTAAAATACTGGGAAAATCTTGCATAAAGTTACGAGGTTTGTAAATGGCAAAACCAGGATGTGAACTCAAAAAGCACAGCTCCTGGACTCTCCTTCCTTGAAAAACCGCAGCTTTACTGCATGATAAAGAGAAGGTTAACATACTGGGCATCAGGATGCGGCATTATATGGGTTCAGCATGTACATGCTGGAGACATTTTGAGTGACTATAGAACAAGTGGAGAGAGAGCAACAGTGAACCAGGTATGGTTTCTTTAGATTGATTTTTACTTCTGCTATAAATTTGAAAAATAAAATTTAAGAATTTCTAGCTTTATAATTTATCCTTCCACTAGCATGTCCAATGGTTAGGAGTATGGACTCCAGAGAGAGAATTCCTGGATTAAATTCTAGTTTTGCCAATTACTAGTTGTGTGACCTGCAGAAAATTATTTAACTGCTCTGTGCCTGTTTCCTTCTCTGTAATTTACGGGTATCACATAGTGCCTATTTTAGTGTTCTGTGCTGTACTGAGTCACTCAGTTGTGTCCGACTCTCTGGGACCCCATGGACTGTGGCCCGCCAGGCTCCTCTGTCCATGGGGATTCTCCAGGCAAGAATACTGGAGTGGGTTGCCATGCTCTCCTCCAGGGCATCTTCCCAACCCAGGGATCAAACCCAGGTCTCCCACATTGCAAATGGATTCTTTACCATCTGAGCCACCAGGGAAGCTGAAGAACACTGGAGTGGGTAGCCTATCCCTTATCCAAGGGATCTTCCCAATCCAGGATTTGAACCAGGGTCTCCTGCATTATAGGAGGATTCTTTACCAGCTGAGCTACCAGGGATACCTCTATTTCAGAGTACTGAGGATTAAATGACATAATATTAGTAAAGCACTTAGAACAGTACCTTGATTATATCGTAATTAGCACTGTTTGTGTTTGTGAAAGAAAATGACAATATGTATCGACTAAAAATCTCAGTTACAGCAATGTTTCATTAAATAAAATCTTAATATAGAGCAAAAGAGAAAAATATTTCTATGTATAGACTTGACTAATGTATGCTAGGGGAGAGGATATAATTTATATCTAAGTAAAGAAAGGGGGCATTCAAACAGAATTTCTGTTTTTTATTCTGAATTGACTTTCTCTCTTCCTTTGAGGGCCTAGTACTAGTCTTCCCGCTTGTATAAGAAGTTTAAAAAAGTAAACATGATATAGAAATGCCTACTTTTGTAAATAATAACAGATCTCTGATGAATTTCCTCAACCATCTTTCTAAGACTCAGTCTGAACTGCTCATTGTTACTTACTGAATTTGAGATTACTTATTGAATTTGAGATTATAGATAAGTAAGTGTATCATTTTTTTTCTCAAAGTATAGCTACATAGAGTCAGACTGCTTTGTTTAAAATGGAAAATCTAGTAATTGTCATTTTATAAAATTCTTTAGGTTATCCCAATTTCAGCACCTTTGGAAAAATAATCATATACATGAAATACCTGACAGGATTTGAGTGGAAATTTTGTTCCAGAATGTTTATCTTTAGACTTTGATTCAATCCAATATGCATCATAATTTCTAAGGTGTTTAGAGCTGATATCTAAATAATCAAGCTTTTTGTAATGAATGCTTCCATTATTTTTAAGCGGTATATTTTTATAATCTATTGCTAGAATTAGTGCAAATGCAGTATATCAAGTATGGAGCAATACTTGTTTTGTGTGGAATGATGGTGCAATTCACTAGGGAAAGTTTGTACATAGGCTTAATTTTCAAATTATTTGGAATGGTCCTCCATACTATAGACATGTTCCCCTTTTCTCCTCAATGTATTTCCATTAAGAAAGAGAGCTGCCTTTGGATCAGTAAATAAATCATAAAAGAAAACCTTGGGTGAGTCCAGCAAGGTGCTAAAGCAGCTTACCAGAGAGCCTGGAAGGATGAGAAAAAGGACGCTGAAAACATCCCCAGGGGATTTCTGATAAGAAGCCTACACTTGGGCTTCCCAGGACAGCTCACCTACCTGGCTGATTTTCTCAAATTAGTGTCTGGTATCACAACCTTATTTAATGTAAGTAGTCTATCTTTAGCAATGTTTAGCAATGTCTGATTTTCTCTCCTAGCATAAAAAATTCTATCCGAATTCACCTGCTAAGGGAGGAAAAGGAACACACTCCAAAGATGTAGAATCCAAGTAACATACAGATCAGAGAAAGATAAGAGAACATCTATGGCTGCAGAATCAATGAGAGAGGCATAAAGTTGGATAATATTCTGCAAGAATGTGACATTTGGTATTTTGACAGGGACCCCATGTAACAGTTCTAACAGACTATTAGGATAGCCTTGGATGTTTGGAGAAAGTGGTGATTTATTCTACATGCTAGAGAAAGGGCTTAGTTTGCTAGGGCTGCTATTAGAAAACATCACAGGCTGAGTGACTGAATTAACAAACTTTTCTCACCGTTTCAGAAGGTGGAAAATCCAGTATCAAGGTGAAGGCAGAATGATTTTTGCTGAAGCGCTCTTGCTGGTTTGCAGATGGCAGCCTTCCTGCCTGTATCCTCACAGGGCAGAGGGAGGAAGCTGTAACATCTCTTCCTCTTCTTGTAAGGACATTAATCCCATTTTGAGGACTCGACCCTCATACCCTCACCTAAACTTAATCACCTCCTAGAGGCCCCGCCTCCATATAATATCACATTGAGAATTAAAGTCTTGATCATATAAATTTCGAGAGGACACAAACATTTGTTCCATATCAGTCTCCAAACACTCAAACAGCTGTGTACAATGCCATGGCTAAAATAGGTAAGGCTGAAAAGCACACCAGCAAGTATGTTGAATGCAAGTGCCAAAAAATAACTCTATCAAAGCAGATAGGAGTTTATTAGTGAGTCAGAAACATTGAGAAGCTCCCTGGTGTTTGTCCTCCATAGGCTAGGCTCCTGTAGAAAATGCTGATTCAGAACAGAGGTCCCTGAAAGTAATAAGTATCCTGAAATAATAGAGTCCATCTGGCAGCACTTAACTATCAGCATTCAAGAATTCAGGTGGGAGCAATTACCATGATGAGTAGCAAGGTCTGAGTGGCAGCTATGATCCGGACCTAGAGAGCTATTGAAAAAATAGAACACAATGTTCTGAGGCACAGGATAACAGGTAAGCCAACAAGCACATTGCTTAAAATATACAATCAAAAAAAAAAAAAATTGAAGATGGATGATGAGGAATCTAAGGGCAGACCCCCACCCCTGAATAAAATGTCACATTCTCAGGTCCCATTTCTAGACATGAACCAGCTCTACAACTGGGATAGAGGGAGAGGCACCACATGCCCACCATAAAGAAGAATTCTACAGTTACCAAGTTTGTATGGCAATGGCATCTTCAGTACTTTTCTAAAGAAACTCACGACCATCTACTTGGAAACTATGAACTGGGAGAGAGGAGTAGGGATTTTAGACCTAGGATACAGGGTCTGAATTGATAACCCAGGTCCCAAAATGTCATCATGGTGCCACTGTTAGACAGGTGTATCAGGACTTGGTATTAAATGAAGTCTGTGCCAAGATCTTGCTCACAATGTGTCTACAAGGTCCATAGAACCACCGTGTGAATTCTCCCACTGGTCCCTGCACTGCCGTGAGGCTCTGTATTCAGAAATAGAGTGAAGGGTGGTTTTCTTAAGGTTCAGCTGCAAGGCCAATTTAGAGACATTATGCTGTGCCATTTTCTATGAGGACACAGTATATACCTTAAATTAATGAATTTTATTTTCTACTAAAATGCTAGGGTGCATGGCTACTGGAACCAAGTTACAGCCAAGTGTTGTCACTCCCAGTAAGGCAGCTGGGCAATTTGTGTTCCTCATTCCCTCAAATTTAGGCTCTGAGGGCCTAGAACAATTGGAGATGATTTTGTTGCCTCTGCTGGGATGGGCCGGTGGTGCATTTGGCAATGTCTACAAATATTTTCTGTTGTCATAATTGGAAAATGCTACTGGTGCCTAGAGGTTAGAGAATAGGGATGCTACTTAATCTCCTGCATTGTACCAGAAAGTCCGCCAGAACACAGTATCTGGCCCAAATGTGAATAGTATCAAGGTTGAGGAATGCTGATCCACACGTCCTGGCTCCCAGAGAAGAAAATGCTCCCAACATGGGACAGAGGAAGAGTTCTCTTGAACATTAAGCTGTGGGTGCCACCCAACCTCCTCAGGATCCCTTGCTGAAAGTAAAGCGTACAAAGAAAGAAGACTCTGGCCAGAATACGTGACTGGGTCAAGAAGAGGCTGCTGCTCTATCACAGAACAGGGAGGCACTCAGTTGGCACTTTTGGTTTTCTGCTGACCAAGTATAGTGACAAACGAAAAAATATACAGTAGCCATGGCCCCATAAGGACATGGTGACCGGGGGGGTTAGGTCTGGGTCACTTTACCAGGTATGCCTCTGAGAGCGGCACACGTGCTATCCATAAGAATGGGGAATCTAAAGGAAGAGGATGATGAGGTTTTAGGTCAGTTGCAGCAATCAAGATTGTCATCCATCTTACTAATCTTCAACTTTTAAGTTTCCCCAGAAAATGAGACAAACCAGAATCCTCAGATAGTTGTCCCAGGAAGTCTGAAATTACAAAAAGAAGCAACTGGATCCGAGTGGACAGTAGCGATATTCCGATGCACTATCCTTAATGTGTAAGATGCTTAATCTCCCACCTGATAGGTCTTCAGCTGCTGAGTTCTCAAAGCTCCATCCACTCCCTGAATAGCTCTTTCTTACTAGTGCAGGGGTGGGTATACAGGACCTGGCACCCTTGCCTCCACATTAGACTACTCTCAAGGTAAACTGTGGCACAGCTGAAGTCACTTTTGCAACTACACTGTAACATTTTTTACCCCTGCCCAATTCTGCTTTCTTCACATCTCAGAAGTGGTGTTCCTAAGAATGCTCTTCAATGAAACTCAATGAAAATTCCCATCTCAGACTCCATTTGCAGGAACCCAATCCAAGTCAGAATCAATGAAAAGGTTCTGCAATTAAGATGAGAAAAGCATTGCCCTAAAAATGCACATTTAAGAGGAACATGTAAAAATAATGTAGTAGATAAAACAGAAATTTTAAAATCTCATTTTCACTGTCAATAAAATTAAAAAAAAATACATAGGCTTGATACCAAATATCACAATAAGCTGAACAAAGGGATGACTGACATAAGAAAAAAATGCAGTCATGCATTAATGACTGCATGCAGTAACAGTAATGCTATTACTAAACAGTAATAGCAGAATTAACAATACCATTAATACTGAAAGCAAAATTCAACTGCTTTATGCTTAATTGGTGATAGTAATATATCAAAAAGTTTTGAAAGAAAACAAGGGTAGAAGAAGGGAGATAAAAGTTATGTGAGAAGATTAAAAATGTGTCAACCAAATACAGTCACCAAGTTACAAAAAAAAAAGTAATCAAAGGGAAACCATAAATTTAAAAAAATTATAAAAAAACTGGGATTAGAGTTTAAAGAAAGGTGTATCAGACAAAAACTAAAATGTGGCTTCAGAGCCAAAAAACATGTCATAGAATGTGCAAGTAAATCAACTTAGAAAAAGGGAGACATGGTGTAACACAAAGCTGAAGACCTGAACAAGGGCAAGAATCTACAGGGCATATGAGCTTAATTAACTTGTTTAAAGTTTGAGAGAAATGGAACTACAAAAGAATATGAGAAAGGAAAAAATATGACTGGGTCTTCCTTCAGAAAGATTTCTCTGGCTGTATAGATACAGTGTGAGCTAAGTTTTTTTTTACATTTTATTGAAGAAAAATTTAAACATGTACAAAGGTAGATAGAAGAATATAATGACACCTCACATGTCCTTTATACATCTTCAATAGTTCATAATTCATGGTCAATTTTGTTTCATTTCTATTCCTACTGCTTAATTTCCCATATTTTTAGATAAGTTCCAGATATCATTCCATTTATATTTCAGTATGTATTTCTAAAATGAAAGGACTCTATTAAAAATATAACCATAATACTATTTATGCTTGCTCCTTGGAAGAAAAGTTATGACCAACCTAGACAGCATATTAAAAAGCAGAGACATTGCTTTGCCAACAAAGGTATGTCTAGCCAAAGTTATGGTTTTTCCAGTAGTCATGTATGGATGAGAGTTGGACTATAAAGAAAGCTGAGCACCGAAGAATTGATGCTTTTGAACTGTGGTGTTGGAGAAGACTCTTGAGAGTCCCTTGGACTGCAAGGAGATCCAACCAGTCCATCCTAAAGTAGATCAGTCCTGGGTGTTCGTTGTTAGGACTGATGTTGAAGCTGAAACTCCAGTATTTTGGCCACCTGATGCGAAGAGCTGACTCATTTGAAAAGACCCTGATGGGAAAGATTGAAGGCAGGAGGAGAAGGGGACGACAGAGGATGAGATAGTTGGTTGGCATCATCAACTCTATGGACATGAGTTTGAGTAAACTCGGGGAGTTGGCAATGGACAGGAAGCCCTGGCATGCTGCAGTCCATGGAGTCACAAAGAGTTGGATACAACTGAGTGACTGAACTGAACTAAACACTATTGTCATATCTAGAATTTAAAACTAATTACTTAAGATACTATCAAAATTTTATTTTAAGATATATGTACATATTAAATAATAAAAGAATACCTAGAAAAGTATTTATTTGGGCCATAGGATTATGTCTTTATTTCTCTATTCACACTGTCTTTGAGTAAAATGATATGGCATAATATTGAAACTAAACTGTAAGATTTTTCGAATTCAAATAGTACTTTGAACATAGATTAATATCTTACATTAAGAAACATAGTACATGATAGAGTTAGTTGCCCTGGGAATTCAGCCTCAGACCCAAGGCTGCTCTAAACTGCTGTGAGAAGAAAAATGGATAGGGAGTCAGGAAGAGCATTTTCAGAGTCTTCTGGCATCACAGTATCCATGTGCTTCCAGAGCCTTGTTCTGAGCAGTTTTCTACCTTGGCTCTGGGGTACAGTTTAGAAATTAAGGTGTTTCCTGACTGAGCACTGCATTCCCAAGCAGCCTTTGATTTTAAAAGCCTAATTCTCAGGAGTGCTTAATTTGATGAACTTCCACCAAGGTTTAAGAGGAAATTAGATATTAGAGAAATAAATTAGGAATTACATGCTGACTTTTCCCATTGAGTTCTTTACATTGGGTCTCATGGTTTGCAGTCTATAACATAGGGACTCATCAGAATTAATAGAGGAATTAAGGAAGAATCAGATTTCTGTGGAAATTCTGATTTACAAAGTGAGGTACAGAGCCTAAAAATCTGGTTGTGAAATCAGTTCCCTAGTTCCATTCTATTCCAAGTGTGGTTCTTCGACAAGCAACATGAGTATCACTGGAGAGCTTTGAAACATGCTCAGCATCTCAGTCCCACTCTAAACCTTCTGAATCAGAATCTGAATTTTAGTAATATTCCCAGGTATTTTATGGACACATTATAATTCAGACACACTGGTCTACATTGCCTAGTAAATACCCAACTTTGTTAACCTACTGATGGAAATTTCAGGGAAGGCTTGACATCATTTTTTGTTTTGATTTGGTTCACGTGCCTTAAACATATTTAGTTTATACATTGTTTTATCAAGATAACCATGCATAGTTAAGTTTTGGGAACTGTTTACCAATAAAAAAGTCTTAGCCCTAGAATGAACCTATGTCATAACCTCAGAAGCAATAACTATTGTACACAATTCTTTACAGAATATTTACAACTGTGTAAATATGGAACACATCAAGAAGGCCACAGAACTGCTTGACTGAACTAATGTGGTGAAGCTAAGTTACAACATGAGCAAAAATTGCTAGGACATAACTCAGAGCAACATGTCAGCTCTGCTATATCTGGCAGTGGTAGCAGCAACAAAATCAAGCTGGTTGGAGGTTCTTTATAGGTTGGAGGTTCTTTGTAGGTTTTTACCCTACAAATGTAAAAATAAAGAAAGAAAGAAACAAAAAGCAACAGACTTTTTTCAGCAACAACCCATGTATGGTCTATTCATGCTTATACATACCACCCCATTTAAATACTTGTTTGTCATGAATCCAAAAATAGTATCAACACAATTAACTGCATTTTCTAATACAATAAATAAAAAAAACAGTAAGTTATAGAGACAGTATGATGAAACAAATTTCTAAAAATCCTTTTAATAGAAGTAAAATATTGTTTCTGCATGATTAAATCCTGGCATCCTTAGGGGAATAATTAGCACCATCAGTCCAGATCTGATAATAACACCATAAAATCTGACAAATCACAGCTGGAGTCCTGGTGGAAGGATGAAGAGAAGGCTTAGGATCAAACTGCTTAAAGGTTTTGTTTGTATCATCAAAGAGTTTAGAGATGTTTCTCAGCTGATCTGGAAGTAAATCTTGGTCTTTTCATATAGCAGGCCATGTTCTTACACTCAAGCTTCCTAATTATTGGTGTCACATGGTTTATTTACACAGAGGTAATTTAGTTTTGATTTGCTTCTCTACTTTACACCAAGGAATCTGCATTTTTCCAAGGGCAGAGGAAATAAGTGAGCTGTGTGGCCCATTCCCTTATTGTTTAATGAGACCTGATTTTTTTCAAGCTCCTGAAGAAGCTGCTTCCTGATGTTTGGCTGTGCTTGTAGCCATTACTGTGAGAGCTGGGAGAGACTAAAGGGGTCATCATGCCAGCACTTTGGCAGAAGACAGAGAAACGTGGAAACTATTTTTTGAGACGTCTCTCTGAACTTTAAGGTTCTTAGTCGCTCAATCATGTCTGACTCTTTGTGATCCCATGGACTGTAGCCTGCCAGGCTCCTCTGTCCATGCGGATTCTTCAGGCAAGAATACTGAAGTGGGTTGCAATTTCCTTCTCCAGGGGATCTTCCCAATCCAGGGATCAAACCCAGGTCTCCCGCATTGCAGGCGGATTCTTTACTATCTGAGCCACCAGGGAAGCCCTTCTACTCGAGAAAAAGAGACAAATAGAGACAGCAGTGCTGGTTAACGGATGGTGTTAGTAATACTTGTGTACACTGTTTTTACACATCTATTAATCACAGGCAAGAATGAGGCTTTCAATAGATAAGTACTATAGCAAATAATGTTTGCTTGATAAGAAATAGTAACATCAACATCTAATAATTGAATGGGAAACAGTTATAATAACAAAAACAATTTCATGTTATTTGAAGAGTAAGTCTAACTTTTGAGAAGTGATGCTATTTTTTTAATAGGAAAATAAATCATCTGATCATGGATTTAATGCAGAGATAATAACTTCTAGTCAGAAACTAGGCCTTCCCAGGTGACACAGTAGTAACGAATCTGCCTCCCAATGCAGGGGATGCAATAGAGGAGGGCTCAATCCCTGGGTCAGGAAGATCTCCTACAGAAGGAAATGACAACCCACTCTGGTATATTTGCCTGGAAAATCCTATAAACAGAGGAGCCTGGTGGGCTACAGTCCATGGGGTCACAAAGAGCTGGACACAACTGAATGACTGAGTGCACATGCAGTTATAAACTAACGCTGGCATTTTTTTTTATTACTGTAGAGTGTATGTAGCTTCAGGTAGATTCTTCTCTGAAGTAACATCAAATACGATGTTAATTATACCAAATTACCACATCTTACAGAAGAGCTTGGATGTATTTAGTAAAGGAAAATCCTACAAAATATCCTACGGTATCATTTACATACAGATACACATACATATATACCTCTGTGGTGCATACAGATATACATGTAGACACATGTTCTGGAGTATACACTTGCCCAGGAAAATACCCAGGACAACACAAGACAGATTTGAAGCTACTGCATCGGTTTTCAGTCTTGGACACACATTCAGATCACCTGGATCGCCCTTAAAATTATCGATGCTTGTGCCCCACCCAACCCAGGCATGCTGATTTCACTAATTTGGAGTTCAGCACTGAGATTTTTTTCAGTTTCACAGGTGATTCAAACATACACCTAAAAATGAGCAACTATTGAGCTAATACGATTACCTAATGTTTTGATTTTAAACAAACACACCAGCTGGCCTCTGTTTCATAGTGTTTGTATACCTCCTTCCAAAACAAGAGCTCCTAACCCCCTCATAAAGACGTATTTTCCTCTGCGACTGTCTTGACGGCAGTTTGAATGAGGAAAGTGGGGATGAAAAACACTATGGAATGTAGGTGCACGAGTGCCTGCTCCGTCTTGGTGATCACTGCACCTTACAGTGTCTTCAGGTACTAACACATCAGCCACTTAATAAGCCTGCCGTGCTGTGGCTCATGGGGTCGCAAAGACACGACTGAGCGACTGAACCGAACTGAACTGAAATATACTTTGAATTGAAATATATCTTGGATAGATAAATGAATGCATGTAGCTACTATGGTTACTTTGGCTCCAATCTTGTGTCCCGAGAATCTCTTATTTGTGGCCAGAGTTACAAGAGTTTCATCTCTTTATTCATGTCTTTTGCTATGTGCCTCAGTCTTTGTCATTGTAACTAAAGAAGTTAGTGGCTGCCTTGATAAAAATTTTCTCCCACATCAGTTGGAAAAGACCAAAATGCACGGGACCAGAGCTCTGCCTCATGACTTCTGCTGGAGGAGGGAACAACTGGTCCAACAGCGCCAAATGAATTCCTCTAATATTTTTGTTCATATCATTTGGTAGCGCAAATTTCATTTGGCAGTAATGTCTCTTAACTGCAGATAGCACATGGTTTTCAGAGTTTTTGGTTGCATACAGGAGACAAAAGATTGCCTGTGGTTGTATAGCTGACTTATGCCAAGTAAATGATTCAAAATGAACTCTTAACTCACTTAGCATCACTTAGCAGTCACTCCTGGAGAAGGCAATGGCACCCCCCTCCAGTACTCTTGCCTGGAGAATCCCAGGGAAGGCGGAGCCTGGTGGGCTGCCATCTATGGGGTTGCACAGAGTCGGACATGACTGAAGCGACTTAGCAGCAGCAGAAGCAGCAGCAGTCACTCCTAGCACCAACCTCTTGGTGACCTGGAGGTTGCCAAAGCCTTTTGAAATTCCACAGTCCTCAGCTCCAGTGTTACCATCACTTAAAGAAGACAGTGACAAAAAATAGCAAATCAACAATCTTTGCAGTTTTTAATTAATCCCTAACATTCATGGTCTTAGATGTGATAATACACATATGTTACTTTGGAAAAAAGCACATATATTTAATGTTTTAAATACTTACTGAGTTCACTTTCACAGTGTAAAAGATGTTTTATCAGTGCAGTAATTTTGAAAGGCTGCTTTAAACATTATAAGCTTTTCATAAGTCAGATTATGTCTCAAATAGACTCTGTTGAGTCTGTTTATAATATCAAAGGCTTATCATCATACTCAGAATATAATCTAGTGTTAACCGTATCAGGTCACCTATGATTCCTTAATCATCCCAAGCAGGGTCTATGCTCAAGGTTTTTGCACTTGCTGTTTATAGTTCTTAGAACTTTGTTCTCTTGAATAGCAAATGCTTACTTCACTTCACTCTCTTCAATGTGACCTCATCATAGGGTCCTTTTCTGCCCACATGTGTGAATTAGTGCCTGTATCTGATACTCGCTACCGCCTTACTTATTTTGCTTTTCTTACTTGTAACAATTCGACATCTAACATATTCACTACTGACCTGTGCTCCAACACACAAGCCCACACTCACAGGAATGTAAACTCTAAGGACCTTTTATTTTCACTGTGGTATCCCATGTACTTATAAAATTACTATAGTATATATTTAATAAATACTGATTAGAAGCACAAGCAGTATGGCAATAAAAAATCACTAGAAATGACTTTTTAAGGTGTAAAACTTGAGATCTTCTGGAATTCATTTTTCTGGGCATTCTGAATACATTCTTTTAGTTATTTAGTTGAAGAATTTGAATAATTGGATCAGTGATATTATACACCTGGCAGACTGAATGCCAAGTAGGTTTCCAGGTAGGTTTTTCATCTGCTGCTGCTGCTAAGTCACTTCAGTCGTGTTCGACTCTGTGCGACCCCATAGACAGCAGCCCACCAGGCTCCGCCGTCCCTGGGATTCTCCAGGCAAGAACACTGGAGTGGGTTGCCATTTCCTTCTCCAATGCATGAAAGTGAAAAATGAAAGTGAAGTCGCTCAGTCATGTCCGACTCTTCTCGACCCCATGGACTGTAGCCTACCAGGCTCCTCCGTCCATGGAATTTGCCAGGCAAGAGTACTGGAGTGGGGTGCCATCGCCTTCTCCAGGTTTTTCATCTAGATGATGAATAATATTTTATGTACATGTAATGTCCTTATTTGGATAAATTACATATAAATATGCAAATAATTGACCTTCATCTCTAATGTTTGTGGTATTTGACTTGTAAGATCATGAAAGATGTGGGAAATTTTCAGTTGTATTGAGTATCGTATTTGCACTATCAGAATACGTCACAAGTTAAAATACAAAGCAAGATATTTACAGAGGAAAAAAAAATCATGTGATGTGCTGAGGAAATTTATGCTGCAGAACTTTACCAAGAGTTAATGAATGAAAGACTCTTGAAGAACTGGTGAATACCAAAAGATATGGGAGATAATACATGCAGAGGCTGAGAAAATTACAGTGCAAGGTAGAAAGTGACAAATTAATAGTAGAGAAAGCAAGTTAAACTCTGATCAGAGAAGACAGATTGCAGTCAGAAAAGGCTTCATTGAGGGGGGAGGATAGTGTCTATGTTGGAAATGAAATAGAAACATTCTCCTCAATTATCCAAAATTAAAGCCAACTTAAGAAATTAATAGCATTTTAACTATACAAGGCTGAAATAATTAGAAGAAAGAATGAATATTTATGAATAAACCTTTCTACCCTAGTCAGGATCATATGTAAAACTCCAGGTGATTAATCGACTACCACAAAGGCATAATAAATTCCTACTTACTCTAGACATAAAAAGTTACTGCTTGCACAGCTTTTCTTTTGAAGAGGAACATATACCTTTAATGTTTTAAATGCCTGCTGAGTCGACTATAACTCACAGGTATAAACCATGTTTATCTTTCTAATGAACCCCCAAAAGTGATGACATATTGGAATAATGTGAACAAGAAGTCCTTTTAATGCTTACAATAGTGAATGGGTCTGAGCAATTTGCAACCCAGATCAAACTAGAAAGGAAACTAATCAAAAGCTGCAGGGATCAGTGACATCAATATAACTTTGAATTTGATCCTTATTATTCAAAGGATCTGAAAGTTCCTTAGTCTCAGGCTGTATTATGTTGCCATCTTTTTTATTAAATCTCATGGATTACATAAACAGGACAGTTCTCATTAGGAACTGCTTATTGTATGTTCCACCCAAATCTATTTGCCGGGTGATTTCTTCACTACACCGTCTTTTTCACCTAATTTATGTCTTTTCTTTCTTCCTCTCTGTTCCGGCCTCTGTTCAGTCTCAACTACACGTCCATACATATACACACGCCGTTGTACATCACAGCAACAGATGAACAAATAAAATACTATCATTTTCCTCTTAATAGGAATTAATATCAATTTCCTTTTAATAGCCTAAGGTAAGCCTCAGGTTCCCATCAACCAGTGAGAATCACTTCAGATATTGAACATAATGCTTCTCATGGAAGTATGAACAAAAAGACACTAAGTCATAAGGTGAAATGATCTCTGTTCAATTCCCTTAAAGTTTCAAAAAGTATTTGCCCACAGCTGACTCCAAATGAATGATTTTTACACTAAATTCATATAACTTTTTTTTCTCTTTTCCTTCTATGCCATGCATAGAATTTTTAACAAATCTGCCTGATATCCCAAACCACAGAGAATTAGAGACAAGTCTAACAAAAAAATATGAGATTAAATCAAATGAAAATTCTCTAGTGACAAGAGGCAGCTCTGGTTTAATTTCTCTAAAATGAAATCCAAAGGCTGGAAGCACGACAAGTTCAAACTAGGCAAACAAGAAACATTATGTTCAGGCATGTAGGAGAGGCTGGGACACAGTCTCCCCGAAATCCCCATTCCTGGAGTATGTAGCAACTCAAGACGGTGCTCAAACAGGGGATTTCGTCCCTAAGGAGCAAAGGATTTGAACCCCACACTGGGCACCTTCGCTTGTAAGACCAGCACCTGAGAGACAACCCCCGCCCCAAACCTCTAGCTTTGAAAATCGATGGGGTTTGTGTCCAAGACATCCCCCAGGTAGTAACAGGCTGAGAAGGGACTCGCAAACTGCCCGCAGGCTCAGATTCACCCGCCTCATGTCCAGCACAGTTGTAGCGGCTCATGCAACCAGGCATCAGGAGAAAAGAGACTCATTTACTGATATATAAGCAGCCTGAGCGGCAGGTGTCAACTTAACACGTACTTCCAAGGGCTTCTGGATGCCCACCAGAGAGGACACCGGGGCGCCATCTTTGGCGTCTCCCTCTGCTTGCTCTAGCTCTGGGGTGCCATCGTTTTCTCTGTTTTTGTTTTTTTTTTCCTCCTCCCCACAGGTGTCTTAAATTTGTAAAATATTTGATTAATTTATTTAATAAATTCCAGGCCTGAGACTTCCCCGGTAGTCCAGTGGCCAAGACTCAGAACTCCCAACGCAGGGAGCCATGTTTGATTCCTGGTCGGGGAACAACGTCCCACACATGGCAACTAAGAGTTCACAAGTCGCAAGTAAAGATCCTGCGTGGGGCAAGGAAGATCCAGATCTCATGAGCCTCAAAGACCTCATGCAACCAAATAAATAAATCCAGTCCTGTGTCTCTTTTTCTTTTTTTCCTTCACCTCCACACCACCTGCAGGTACTTTACTTTTTTTTTTCTTTTTTCCCCAAGGACACATCTTCCCCTACTCCCACCCAGTCATGGGCATCTCTAAAGGTTTTGTTTGTTTGTTTGTTTTTAGGTCTGTCTTTTCTTCTTCTCCTGGCCACCTTCCTGTAAGCACCATCCTCCCCTTCTCCCTGTGTCATGCTGCAGAGGTCCTGTATTTCCTAGAAGGGAGCTTTCATACATGTCTGGTCCCTAGGTTCTGCAGCTGCTTCCCAGGGGACACTCCTCAATGGCCTGGCCCTGGTGACCAGCGAGTTTGTGTTCCTGGGTCCCAAGGAACTATAACAATGGGAAAATTTGCTCTTAGCAGGCTACCTACCACCTCCAGGACACTGTACAGGTGGCCAGCTGAAACACAGCCCAGTCTTTTTGTGCAAAAAGCCTATTTGCTTATCTAGGTTTTGGCCTGAGGGCCAGGGTTCTGGTTTGGCATACACATAGGGGCCTACAGAATGGCTCTCCAGAAACAAGGCTGATGGACACCATTTTTGTGCTCTCCTTCAATCTCATTCCAGCTTGCTAGTGTCTCCTAGAAAGGAGTTTATACTCTTGTCTGGTGCCCCAATTTTTGTGGCTGCTGTCAGGCGACACTTTACCATGGCCTGGCTTTGGTGGTAAAATTTCAGATTTGGGGGAGCACTAGCAAGGCTTTATATATGCACTCCAATTAAGACATTCAGATGTTACAAAATTATGATATTTAATGTGTTAGGCCATTTTATTCAGGAGTTTCTAAACTGTCTTCCCACAACCTAAAACTTGTCTCAAAGATGTTTCAGGAGTTTCCACTGCAGGCAAAGAAGGGGTGAAAGTGACAGGGCATAAGGAACTCTCTGGACCTCAACTTTTGCCTCAAAAGAAAAGACCCATTTTATGACTTCCAACATTGAGCTTTCCTGTTGAATTTCATCCAAAGAAAGAATGTGTGTCAGTTTTGGATCTCTAGAAAGAATATACTAGTACGGAACTAAGAATGTAAAATACTGATTGGGCAAAACACCTGTAAAAGATAAATGTGGGAGAAACAGGAATAGATGGCATGAGGTCTCTGAATCCTCAGAGAAGCAGATGCCAAGCTTGAATTAAAAATATCATGATTTTACAGTGGAAATTGTGGCCTGGAAGAAAATGGGCAAGGATCTAGAGAGGGCTGGAAGAGCCTTCAGACCATAATGAAAGTTCTGTCTTAAGGGAAGGAGGGGCCTCCCAAATTGTGCTAGTGGTAAAGAACCTGCCTGCCAATGCAAGAGATGCAGGAGGTGCAGGTTTGATCCCTGGGTTGGGAAGATCCCCTGGAGGAGGGAAAGGCTACTCACTCCAGTATTCTGGCCTGGAGAATCCCATGGGCAGAGGAGCCTGGTGGGCTATAGCCCATAGCGTAACAAAGAGTTGGACACAACTGAAGTGATTGAGCACAGCACATACAGCAAGGGAAAGTGAGAGGGAAAGTTGAATGGAGGCATCTCAGACAGATGTGCAATCATTAAGAGAAGGTTGACAAGGTCTTCATGGAGTCTGCGAGCTAAAGTTGGTCTTCAGAGACATCCTGTGGCTTCTAGGAATGGGCATGCTTTAACATCTCTCAGTCATTGGCAGGAAACATCCCACAGAAAGTGTAGTCTCCTTGCAAACTTGGCAATGGATGTCAGAGCACAGCAGATGGAGCCCTTGGTCCATTATTCTCCCTGCAGTTGGAAGTGTGTGAAGTTCATTCTCAGAGCTGCCACACGGGAGAGCTCCAGACCACCAGACCACGATGTTGACTTGATACCTGTGAAGAAAGAGAAGGAAGGTGGTAGGATTGAGTGGTTAAGAGCCTCAGACTACAGTTCAACTCTGAGACACTCCCACCAGCCTGATGGAGAGACTCTGAGTAAAGACTTCATGATAGAAGAAATTACCTTCATAAAGGCACAAATGACACAGTTCTTAAGTCATATCCTTCTCAGTCACTGGAAGCCCAGGAAGAAAGTGGCCTTGGCATAAACAGTGCACCAGATTTTAAAGGCACAGCAGTTGGGGCTTGTCAGCTAATTACATTGGAGAAAGTTCTTTTGAAGAAAGATCTGGGTGGTGCATCTTCATGGCTGCAGAGAATTTCATGTGCAAAAACTGTTTGCAAATAATATATCTAGTAACTACTTCATTTTATAGATTATTAAATTTAATAACTAAATGAAATAGCATTCCAAAGTCATATAGTTAGCTGTTTTACAACCAAGACTAAAACCAAAATATCTATTTTCTACCTAGAATTGTTTGCATCATACCTTCATGTATTTCCAGAATTCAGTTCTACAATACAGCAAATTATCTTTCTTTTACTTTCACCACAAAAACCTTCAGATAATGACAGGATGAAGAGGAATCACAATTTGACTTGCACCCTATTTTAATCTTTCATTTCTTTACAAATTTTAAAATTGTTAATAAAATTCTCAGTCAGAAAGGACCTTGAGGTCAATAACAAAGAATGATTTATTTGGGTTTTGGCTTTTCTTTTTTAAATGAAATTCTGTTGATTTATAAATGAATAAATAAAGTCATTGTTGGAATTAAATTGTCTGACTTGGTCTGAATAGTAAATCAATGTCTAATTGAATGAATATCAAAGACACTGCTCACTTCTTTGGATGCGTTCATGTTCACATACTTGAAAATGCTTCTGTTGATGAGATTTCTTGTTATCTGTTAACAAAAAGAGAGTCATAAAAATCACTCATCAAGAGTCCATTAACCCATGTGGCTCTTCAAGCCTGCTTCTGAAATACTGAAATCGAAATTTTATGAAAATACAGAATTTTCTTTTTTCTATCACTTAAGATAAGTAAGTACACAGTACACCGAACTTACCACAAAGCATATCCAAGAGATAAAATTAAGTTAAAAAGGTGAATTTTGGTGCTTTTATATCTGTGATATTGAATCTAAGAAGTTATAAAACTATGGTCTTTGTCCATATTTTCATCTTTCTACTAAATTTTTTAGTTGCTGAATATTATAAATGCTATATGTTTATTAAATTGGCTTTCTTTTTGTATTTCCTAGGGAAATGTTTATAATTTATTGCCAAAACATATAATATCTCTCCTCTCCTACGAGAGAGATGCTGATTTACTGATTGCACACTTGTTGATGTCTTCTTACTTTTTTCAGAAGAAAACAGAATGAAAGAAGTCAGTAACATAAGCTAAAACTAAGAATAGCTATGTCAAAAGTCAAGGTTATTAGAGGATAATATAACATTTTTTTTTTTTCTGGTGTCAATAGCCTCAGAGTTATGGCTTAATACTCAATATCATCAAATGTTAAATACTAATAAAATACTGGGTCCTGTGCTATATAATATGGTTTTCTGAAGAAATGTAAGACATTTTTTTTTTAAGCTCACTAAAGGTTTTGGAGAAGGGAATGGCAATCCACTCCAGTACGCTTGCCTGGAAAATCCCATGGACAGAGGAGCCTGGCAGGCCAAAGTCCATGGGGTCGCAAAGAGTCGGACCCAACTGAGCGACTAACACTAACACTACTAAAGGCTTAATCACCAGTATCTCAGATCTAAAGTGAGCTTAGAGATCATCCAGTTTAATTTTTTTCCCATGCATCCCTCTAGAAAACAGCTTGGGTCAGGAATAACTCTAATTGTTAGAGAACATCTTCATTGTATAGGCTATGTCCATCTCACCCACTGGTTTAATTTATACTCTGAGAAGTAGCTCAAAACTGTTTCAATCCTTTTTTCCATGTGGTAGCACTTTAATATTAAAGACAACTCTCATGCCTCTTGTCCTCAAGTCTTAGCCACATAATTGTATTTAAATGTATACTAATATAACTTTCTTTTAAAATTAAATATCTCGCTACTGTGGCTTTCAATGCAGGCTGGGTTTCATTAAGTCTTGCCTAAAGGAAGAATGTTTGGAGAGAGGGCAGGAGTTTTTATTTCCTTGACTGTTTTAAAAAACAAGACTTTTTATGAGAATCAAAGAAGAAGGAGGGGTTTAGCTTCTTCAAATTCTTTTGGATTCCAGGGTGAAATCCCTGAGGAAATTGCAAGAAAAAAGGCAAGATGGATGAGCTTTAAAAATAATGGAATCAGATAATTAGATTTAATTAGGTCACCTCCTTACCATCATCATAACCTAATCTTTCATTTAATGTTCTTATAGATACCAGGTGAAACAATGAACTCACTTTTGTAGTGAACAAACTGAAAGTCTGTAAAATAATAAAACAAATTTTAAAAGAAGAAAAGTTGTTACTGCAGTTACTTTAAAAATCAGTTTACATTTTTGCTTTCATGCATCCTGGTTTCCATTATGTAAAAGTTAGTATTATGTAAAACCTAGGCTATGGTGAATGGGATTTTACAATTCTAAGCAGAGGTAAAACTAAAACTATGATTTATGCTTTTAAATCTGCTTTATTTTAGAGTCAGGTCTAAGTTCTATAGAAATTAAATTTGTACCGGCATATATCTAAAATATTCTAAAAGCCAAGATTCACTTTCAGTCATGTTGGAATAGTACCCCTTCACAAAATGACTATTCAAAATTAGCTTGTAGGAAGTTGAATTTTCTTCCAGATACACAGGAACTTGTGATAAAATTGGATATCATTTGCAAATGTCTTTGTGTAGAAAGGAACAATATATTTTGCCATAGTGTATTTTGTACAAACTGCTCTAGATTTTGACTTTTTATTGTGTGTTGCCTTGTGGCAATGTTATTTTAACCAGTTTTTGTGATAATATTATTATTTAGAACTTCAACCTAGTTAACTCAAAGTTTATTAAAGTGCACAACAAAAGTGAGATTTGCTTTGTTATTCTAGAGTTATTATGATTGTATAAATCTGCCAAACCTCACTAGAATAGCAAAAAAAGAATAAATGCTCAAATGAAGCAAAATTATTTTCTACATTATTATTCTAGCTTTCTACTCCATAAAATGCAAACTTACTCTGTTAAAATAGCAACATTTGCACAAAATAAAAAAGAATATTAAGCTAGAGACTGAAAATTTTAAATACATTCACTCCTATAGCTGTGTATAACATCTCCTATTTTTATTTTGCTAGACTTCCCCTTCATCATTCCTCTGGAAATAACACCCAGACTCAAAATAAGAGAATTGGCCTCCTCCATCCATGTGGCTGTAATGGGATCCAAAGTGCTGAATTCTGTTTTAAATTTTAAAGTGAGAATTTAACTCAAGCTCAGCCAATAAAATTACGTTATTCTTCAAGCCACAGTTATTGGCACAAGGACTAGATAAAATCTTCGCTTTTTAACACAAAATATTTTGAAAGAGACAATCTTTCTTTCCTCCAGGATGACTACCTGAACTGATGCAAACCTGGATTTGTTGGAGGCCATGGACTCCTGGGGTATGAAGTAAGTCTTTCTGCAGAAGCAGGAGGAATGAAGGCAATTTACAGGGAGAAGTCCAGGAGAGAGACAGATGACTAGGGACCTGAGAACACCATTAAAACTTGGGATTCTTTGATAAAAAGCACCAATAAATCTCTTTTTTCTTGTTTAGGTCAGGTTTATTTGATTGCTCTATTTTGCAACTGAAGAATCCTCACAAATACCAGGTACAGGAAAGAAATATCTTGCAGAGGTACAGCAATGGCTGGTGACAGTCTGTTCAAAAGTGTATAGTAAGACTTCAGTGAGTAAAACAGGAAATAGGATGTTGCGGGGAGAGAATTAGCAAGCCAAACCAATGAACAGATGATATCGTGTGAAAGGATATGTGTGTGTGTGTTTGTGTATGTTTGCATGTATATCAGAGAGAGAGAGAGAGTGAAGGCAAAAGTGGAAATCCCCATGTATGAATAGAGAATCAGTTGAATATTTAGTTTCCTAAAACTTCTTATTAAAAATTTATTATCCTAAGAAACCATACCACTATTGCTGCTATTAATGCTATGGCTATTACTACTATTGCTACTACTACTAGCTAATATTTATTGAATTTTTTATATTCTAAAACTTGTATGTGCTAGGTCACTGATTTCTTAGGATAAATCTATCAAGGAGGTACAATTGTTATCAAACCCATTTTCCAGATAAGTGAGTTATTCACTTACTTATCTGGAATAAGGGATAAATAACTTACTTCATGTGACATACATAGACTAAATGTTGGAGTTATGATCTGGATGAAACAATGGCACCCCACTCCAGTACTCTTGCCTGGAAAATGCCATGGATGGAGGAGCCTGGTAGGCTGCAGTCCCTGGGGTCATGAAGAGTCGGACACGACTGAGCGACTTCACTTTCACTTTTCACTTTTGTGCATTGGAGAAGGAAATGGCAACCTACTCCAGTAGTCTTGCCTGGAGAATCCCAGGGACGAGGGAGCCTGGTGGGCTGCCGTCCATGGGGTTGCACAGAGTTGGACACGACTGAAGTGACTTAGCAGCAGCAGCAGCAGTCATGCTCTTAATGAATAAATAATATTTACCCAAGAAGACACCAGAAGCACCTACACATTCTGGTGAATTCCAGAGGCAGAGGAACACTACATTTTGATGTTGTCAAACATACCTTATTCATAGTAGCCAACTGTCTCTTTTCACAATACACCTGCATCATACAGCTATTCGTCTGGTAAACTGTCTATAGTTTCCTTATTATTGCTTCTTGACACGGTTGAAAAGTATTTAATACAATAATTCCAATGACAAATGTTTGATGGGCCTTATGTAACCAAAATATATGCATAAATATATTTCAATTTGGCATACACAAGCACAAATATATTCTATTAAATAAATGTGTTTATGGCAAAAGAAAATGTTAAATTCACAGTAATTTCCCATGCAAATAATGTGATTCGGATGTGATAAATTAATAATGAATGCTATTTTCTTCTTGAATATTAGTTCTGATGATTCAGGCTTCTGTAGCTAGAGCCAACCGACCATGCCATCTGGTGTACAGAGTGGGTGCTGCCATGAACAGTGAGACAACAGACTCATGAACCAGAAATCCAGTCTCAGAATTCAAACAATTTTACTTATTACATTTACTAGATGAGATTGAATGTTATGAAAGGATAAGTGTATTTCTTTTTCAGATAAGGAATGGAAGGTTTTAGCTGTTTTTAACAATAAAGGCATTGGCAATTACCTGTATTCATGATTTTATGAGTGTTAATCCCTGTTTTCCTTCATCCATTCTCCCCATCTTGCATCACACACATGCTTTTGTGGTATCACCTCAAAACCTTGTCCACTGATGAGGCATTATCTGTTCAAGTGATCATCCAGAAACATACCATATGAAAAGCAAAAACAGTAGGAATAAAGTGAACCAAAAGAACATTTGATCTTCTTAGGAAGAAAACTATAGAGGCAACTAAACATTAAGGAAGCAGACACATTACTGAAAACTTCTTGTAAGCAGACTGAAAAAGCTCAAATAAATATACAAATATCTAATGACAATGTCATTAGTATGTGTAACAGATAAAATATTACAGAATATTAAAAACATATTAAATGTAATTACATTAACACTCAGCATAAATTCAAGTCTACTCATTACTTGTTATCCTCCTCAAAAATCCATAACAGTTCACTGTTAAAATGAAGTTTATTGTAGCACTCATCTCAAAGAATAATAGACTTAAACTGGATAAGAAACATAAAACAAAAGGACAGTTCTTAACACACAGTAAAGACTCAAATATTTGTATTGAAAAAGTATCAGAAAGGGATATGCTAGACTAGAATGACAGCTCCAACCAATTCTCTTTGACTCAATCCTCCACCATTCATAGGGTCTAATTTGTTGGCTAGAATTAGTCCCATAGTCACACCAAGCTTCAAGGAAAGCTGTGACCTGAAATCAAGTTTTTTGTTACAAAAAGGAAGAGAAGAATATATATTGGAATATCAAACAATTGGTCACAGAGATAAAAGTACTGTTATTTGAGTCCAATTTTGAATTGCACCTAGTTTTTAAAAAAATATTCATTTTTAATTGATTGATGATTGGTTTACAATATTAGTTTGATTTCCATCATACATCAACATGAATTAACCATAGGTGTACATATGTCCCCTCTCTCTTGAATTTCCTTCCCACCTCCAGCCCATTTCCACCCCTCTAGGTTATTACAGGGCCCCCGTTTGAGTTCTGTGAGTCATACAGCAAATTGGCTCTGTATTCACATATGTTAGTGTGTATGCATCCATGCTCTCTCTCCATTCATCTCACCCTCTCCCTCTTCTCCCACACCCTTGTCCATAAGTCTTGAACTGAATCTAGTTTTCATTCACAATGATATATTTTATTTATTTTAAAATTTATTTATTTTAATTGGAGGCTAATTACAATATTGTAGTGGTTTTTGCCATATATTGACATGAATCAGCCATGGGTGTACATGTGTTCCCATCCTGAACCCCCATCCCACCCCTCAGCATCATGAAATATTCTCCTAAACTTTTTTCTCTCCAGTCTGGATCATACCTTTAAAACAAACAATGCAGACACTTGTCTATTCCCTATCCTTTCCCCAATTTTCACCTCAGAATACATAGTCTGCCACAAACTGTGTAGTCACTTATTTTCCTGGAAAACAAAGCAAAGTTTAACAGAAGGAGTACTGGTACATTCACTTTTTAAATACAGAAAATCTCTGAGGTTTTTCTGTACTCTATACTTCTCATGTATCATTCTTTCAGGATAGCTGTTTCCTTTCAATTGCAGCTAGTGTGTCAGTCTCTAGAAAGTCCTCTAGGAAAATACTGGGTTAGGGGAAAATATAAAACTTAATGAAGTACCTAAGTTCTCCTAATAGGATGACAGCAACTGTTGGTAAGAAAGAACAGGGCACAAAATAAGAGTGGGGATAAAGGTCAGGTAGAGCATATAGAAAAGGAAGAAATGCTGGAACAATTCTCCCATTTCTCAAGTGTGCCTCGGTATAGCTGCCAATGTGGCACCCTAGTTTAAGGCAGCTGCCCCACACTCTGTCTTGTGTAATAAAGTTGAGCCACACTTAGAGTATTTGCTCTAGAAATTCCTTGGCTTTTGGAGTTTCTAAGGCTCTTAATGTGCTTTTTCTTTTCCCGTGTAAAAACACCTTTCTCTATGTTCTGTATGTGGTAAATTCTTACCAATCCTTTGAATCACAGCTCAGGTTTGGGAGTTGTGCCGCTCCTATCTGATGCCGTAAAGCATACGCATGTAACTGGTCCCCATACCAGTTAAAGCTGCATCACCTGTGAACTTGTTAGAATATAAATGATTCAGATATACTAAATTAAAATCACATTGGACAATATTTCCAGATTTATATGTACATTATAGTTTAAGAAACATTTTGTATTATATTTTAAAAATTTATGTACACAGAATCCCTTAAATTTTATTGTGAACAGCTTTGAGTAGAATATTGTGATTTAATTTGAATCAACATCTCTCAGCATTATACTTGTTCAATAAATATTTTACAAATAAAACAATATGAATAGCATGTAGCATAGAAAAATTACTCCCAAGAATTGTAAATTTCAATTGCTGATTAAGAATTATTACCAACAGATACTGAATGAGTGTATCTTTTACTTATATTTTCAAAACAACTAGTAGTAACATCATTTTTCTAACATTGCTAAAATCAACTAAGAATTATATCAATCTTGATATATTTAACTGGGAGAATAAAACTATTCCTTTGACTTTTCCAGGATAGAAATTTTTAAAAATGAAGACTGAGTTAAAACTACAGTTTAGTCATAATTAGGATGACTTTCTCAAAGTCTTTCTCTTTATACTCAGCGGACATCACTAAGAAAAGCTCACTTCCACAACTGTCTACTATCTTGTTTTCTTGAGTCTGAGAAAGCACAGTAAGCTCAGTTCTGAAAAATAAATAACTAACTTTACTGGTAAAGAAGCAGAGGGTAAATAATGAAAATGTTAGGAAATCTATTTTCTTCCTTCTCATGTATTAAAATTATATTATACCTAAAAAGTAGTATTTTTTTTTGTCTTGGAAAAGATGTATATGCATTTGTGTATTGCATATGTGTGTTTGGTCCAAAATCTAGGCTCTGGATAGTCAGAATAATAAACAGATGTGCTTACACCTCCCAGTGAAAGGAAAATATTTAAATAAACCTCCTTCAATCAAGAGCTATAAGCCCTCACTGGGCTTCATGGGGAAACTAACAGCAGCCACATGCCCTACACTTAGACATTCCATGTTTCTAACAATATTATGCATGTTTTTCTGCAAACCAGCTCTGGTGTTACTTTTAAAGGAATGTCTCAGAAATGAGGAAATGCACTGCTGACAAAATGAAGTACAAAAGGACAGGCATAGGGAAAGACATTCCTTCAGACAGAAGGGTTTTAAACAACGTGTGGAGAGCAGAATGCTAGGGGTTAGGAAAAGGAAGTTCACTTCTTTAAAAAATTGAATGACTAGAAAATTTAGAAGTTGTAGTTTATATCATGTTTTGTAATCACACATCAATTTTTTGTGGCCCATAAAATAAAGATATGGGATATATTTGATCTATATATAAAATTTACTTCTGAAAGAGAATACAATTTTGTAAAAAAATTAATTCATAAAAACAAGGTAAAGTTATCTCTAAATATTGATTCACATATCTCATGATAATAAATATTAAAAGAATTCCCAGAAATAAGTTGGCCAAGGTCAGTAATTTACTGTGTTCATTGATATAGCATAACTGATGGATTTGATATAATATATTACATTTTATGGGCTTCCCTGGTGGCTCAGATGGTAAAGAATCTGCCTGCAATGCAGCAGACGTGGGTTTGATCCCTGGATTGGGAAGATCCCCTGAAGGAGGGCATGGCAACCCACTCCAGTATTCTTGCCTGGAGAATCCCCACCGTCAGAGGCTGGTGGGCTACAGTCCATGGGGTTGCAAAGAGTCGGACACAACTGAAGTGACTAAGCACAGTGCACATAACATTTTATATACATAAATAACATTTTAGCTTACTTGTGTGACATCTGCTCTCCTGATATCTAGCATTCTCACCATCACCTTGTAGTTTAAAATTTTTCAGTCCTCCTTCACAGTAGTCAAATCTTCTGCTGAGTGAAACAACATCAATTAATTCCCTATATGCTCCATTAGTTTCTGCCATTTTCACTTTTAAATTTGAAGAAACATGTGTGCAGGTGTAAAAGCAGACTCAGAAAATTTCTAATAACCACTGCCATGTAATTAAATGGATCAAATGTTAATGACTGAGATTGTTGCTAAGTAAATTCAAATACTATTTCTGTTAAAAACAAATGTTGGAAAAGTAACATTTTGAGATAGAGCAAATAGAAAAATATTTCAAATACCTGAAATATGGCCTTATTAAGATAATATTTACTCAGCATCACTAACTATTAGAGAAATACAAATCAAAACAACAATGTGGTATCACCTCACGCTGGTCAGAATGGCCATTATATATAAATCTACAATAAATGCTGATGAGGATATGGAGAAAAGGGAATCCTCCTACCCACTTGGTGATAATGTAAACTGCTATAGTCACCATGGACAACAGTATGAAAGTTCCTTAAAAAAATAAATGCAGAACTATCATATGATCCAGTAATCTCACTCCTGGGCATATATTCAGGGAAAACCACACTTTGAAAAGATACATGCATCTCAATATTCATTGTAGCACTATTTACAATAGCCAAGATATGGAACTTAAGTGTCCATCAGCAGATGAATGGATAAAGAAAATATACCACATCTTATCTATCCATTCATCTGTTGGACATTTAAGTTACTTCCATGTCTTGGTTATTGCAAATAGTGCTACAATAAATACAAGGGCTTCCCAGGTGGCTCAGTGGTTAAGAATCCACCTGCCAATGCAGGAGATGCAGGAGACACAGCTTTGATCCCTGGGTCAGGAAGATCCCACGGAGTAGGAAATTGCAACCCACTCCAATATTATTGCTTGGAAAATTCCATGGACAGAGGAGCCTGGCGGGCTACAGTTTATGGTGTCACAAAGGGTCCAAGATGACTTAGCAACTGAGCATGCAGGCACACACACACACACAAAGAAACATTACTCAGCCATAAAAAGAATGAAATATTGCCATTTGCAGCAGCATGAATAGATCCAGAAATTATCATATTAAAAGAAGTAAGTCAGATAAAAACCCTTCAGAAAGCTGGAATAGAAGGAACATACCTCAACATAATAAAAGCTATATATGACAAACCCACAGCAAACATTATCCTCAATGGTGAAAAATTGAAAGCATTTCCCCTAAAGTCAGGAACAAGACAAGGGTGCCCACTCTCACCATTACTATTCAACATAGTTTTGGAAGTTTTAGCCACAGCAATTAGAGCAGAAAAAGAAATAAAAGAAATCTAGGTTGGAAAAGAAGAAGTAAAACTCTCATTGTTTGCAGATGACATGATCCTCTACATAGAAAACCCTAAAGACTCCATCAGAAAATTACTAGAGCTAATTAATGAATATAGTAAAGTTGCAGGATATAAAATTAACACACAGAAATCCCTTGCATTCCTATACACTAACAATGAGAAAACAGAAAGAGAAATTAAGGAACAATTCCATTCACCATTGAAACAAAAAGAATAAAATACTTAGGAATATATCTACCTAAAGAAACAAAAGACCTACATATAGAAAACTATAAAACAATGATGAAATCAAAGAGGACACAAATAGATGGAGAAATATACCATGTTCATGGATTGGAAGAATCAATATAGTGAAAATGAGTATGCTACTCAAAGCAATCTATAGATTAATGCAATCCCTATCAAGCTACCAACGGTATTTTTCAGAGAACTAGAACAAATAATTTCACAATTTGTATGGAAATACAAAAAAAAAACTCAAATAGCCAAAGCAATCTTGAGAAAGAAGAATGGAACTGAAGGAATCAACCTGCCTGACTTCTGGCTATACTACAAAGCTACAGTCATCAAGACAGTATGGTACTGGCACAAAGACAGAAATTTAGATCAATGGTCAAAATAGAAAGCCCAGAGATAAATCATGCACCTATGGACACCTTATCTTTGACAAAGGAGGCAAGAATATACAATGGAGAAAAGAAAATCTCTTTAACAAGTGGTGCTGGGAAAACTGGTCAACCACTTGTAAAAGAATGAAACTAGAACACTTTCTAACACCATACACAAAAATAAACTCAAAATGGATTAAAGATCTAAACATAAGACCAGAAACTATCAAACTCCTAGAGGAAAACATAGGCAAAACACTCTCTGACATAAGTCACAGCAGGATCCTCTATGACCCACCTCCCAGAGTAATGGAAATAAAAGCAAAAATAAACAAATGGGACCTAATTAAACTTAAAAGCTTTTGCACAACAAAGGAAACTATAAGCAAGGTGAAAAGACAGTCTTCAGGATGGGAGAATTTAGTAGCAAGCGAAGCAACTGACAAAGAATTAATCTCAAAAATATACAAGCAACTCCTGCAGCTCAATTCCAGGAAACCAAACAACCCAATCAAAAAAAATGGGCCAGTCAGAATGGCTGTGATCCAAAAGTCTACAAGCAATAAATGCTGGAGAGGATGTGGAGAAAAGGGAACCCTCTTACACTGTTGGTGAGAATGTAAACTAGTACAGCCACTATGGAGAACAGTGTGGAGATTCCTTAAAAAACTGGAAATAGAACTGCCTTATGATCTAGCAATCCCACTGCTGGGCATACACACTGAGGAAACCAGAATTGAAAGAGACACGTGTACCCCAATGTTCATCGCAGCACTGTTTATAATAGCCAGGACATGGAAGCCACCTAGATGTCCATCAGCAGATGAATGGATAAGAAAGCTGTGGTACATATACACAATGGAGTATTACTCAGCCATTAAAAAGAATACATTTGAATCAGTTCTCATGAGGTGGATGAAACTGGAGCCTATTATACAGAGTGAAGTAAGCCAGAAAGAAAAACACCAATAGAGTATACTAACGCATATATATACAATTTAGAAAGATGGTAACAATAACCCTGTATATGAGACAGCAAAGGAGACACTGATGTATAGAACAGTCTTTTGGACTCTGTGGGAGAGGGAGAGGGTGGGATGATTTGGGAGAATGGCATTGAAATACATATAATATCATATATGGAACGAGTCGCCAGTCCAGGTTCGATGCACGATACTGGATGCTTGGGGCTGGTGCACTGGGACAACCCAGAGGGATGGTATGGGGAGGGAGGAGGGAGGAGGGTTCAGGATGGGGAACACATGTATGCCTGTAGCTGATTCATTTCGATATTTGGCAAAACCAATACAATATTGTAAAGTTTAAAAATAAAATAAAAAAAAATGGGCCAAAGAACTAAATAGACATTTCTCCAAAGAAGACATAAAATGGCTAATAAACACATGAAAAGATGCTCAACATCACTCATTATCAGAGAAATGTAAATCAAAACCACAATGAGATACCATCTCACGTCGGTCAGAATGGCTGCTATCCAAAAGGCTACAAGCAATAAATGCTGGAGAGGGTGTGGAGAAAAGGGAACCCTCTTACACTGTTGGTGGGAATGCAAACTAGTACAGCCACTATGGAGAACAGTGTGGAGATTCCTTTAAAAACTGAGAAAAAAAAAAAAAAAAGAAAACTGGGAATAGAACTGCCTTATGATCCAGCAATCCCACTGCTGGGCATACACACCAAGGAAACTAGAATTGAACGAGACACGTGTACCCCAATGTTCATTGCAGCACTGTTTGTAATAGCCTGGACATGGAAGCAACTTAGATGTCCATCAGCAGACAAATGGATAAGAAAGCTGTGGTATATATACACAATGGAATAATACTCAGCCATTAAAAAGAATACATTTGAATCAGTTCTCATGAGGTGGATGAAACTGGAGCCTATTTTACAGAGTGAAGTAAGCCAGAAAGAAAAACAACAATACAGTATACTAATGAATATATATGGAATTTAGAAAGATGGTAACAATAACCATGCTGTATGCAAGATAGCAAAAGAGACACAGATGTACAGTCTTTTGGACTCTGTGGGAGAAGGCAAGGGTGGGATAATTTGAGAGAATAGCATTGAAACATGTATATTATCATATGTGTAACAGATTGCCAGTCCAGGTTTGATGCATGAGACAGGGTCCTCAGGGCTGGTGCCCTGGGATGACCCTGAGGGATGGGATGGGGAGGGACGTGGGAGGGGGGTTTAGGATGGGGAACATATATACACCCATGGCTGATTCATGTAAATGTATGGCAAAAACCACTACAATATTGTAAAGTAATTAGCCTCCAATTAAAATAAATAAATTTAAAAAAAAATCCAGGCTGGGCTAGGACAGGACAGAATCCAACACCTATCCCTAGTTCTCATTGGCCCAACACCAAGGGAGATCGCCGACTGCATCTTCATGTCATCAAATCCTGTCTGTATCACTGGGCTCACTTCATATTCCTCCCCTCCCAGGTAGCTCTTCCCCTCTCACCAGTGAGCTGTGCTTCCCTGAACACCTTCCCCTTGTGTGCAGGGAAGGTAGTGCCCAACCCCAGGGAGACAGACAGTCACAAAGACCCCAGTGGCACTGTCTCCATCTCCCTAGACTTTAGGCAGGGTGGGACTACAATATTTGAGATTTCTCAGATATAGCAGTAGATTCATATATATATATATATATATTTTTTTTTTTTTTTTTAATCTGGCCAGAAGAATTGTGAAGTTTACATCATCACAAAATAAACTGAACTGTGACTTCTGATTCACGAGAAAAAAAAAAAGAAGTCAGACAGATAAAGACAAAGATCATATGATATCACTTACATGGGGAACCTAAGAAATGATGTAAATGAACTTATTTACAAAACAGAAACAGACTCACAGACTCAGAGAACAAATTTACATTTACCAAAGGGGAAAGGTGGTGGAGAGGTAAATCAGGAGGTTGGAATTAACATATACACACTACTATAAAACAGCAAAAATACTGGAGTGAGTAGCTTTTCCCTTCTCCAGGGGATCTTCCCAAATCTGGGATCGAACCTAGGTCTCCCACATTGCGGGCAGATTCTGTACCAGTTGAGCCACAGGGACTCCCAGATAAACAACTAGGGGAACTCTACTGAATACAATAACCTAAATGGAAAGGCTTTCCTGGTGGCTCTGTGGTAAAGAATCTGCTTGCCAATGCAGGAGACAGACTCAATCCCTTATCTGGGAAGATCCCATATGCCATGGAGCAATGAAGCCCATGGGTCAGAACTATCAAACCTGCACTCTAGAGCCCTAGGGCCACAACTACTGAAGCCTGTGCACCCTAGAGCCCATGCTCTGCAACAGGAGAAACCACAGCAATGACAAGACTGGGCACTGCAACTAGAGAGTAGCCCTACTCGCTGCAACTACAGAAAAAGCCTGTGCAGCAACAAAGACCCAGAACAGCCAATAAAAATATATAATAAAGAAATTGATCAAATAACCTATATGGGAAAAGAATAGATATATGTATAGGAATAACTAAATCACTTTGCTGTACACCTGAAACTAAAATAATATTGTAAATCAACTATACTCCCATATAAAACAAATTTAAAAAATAAAATAATATTTGGATCAAATTTTGCCAGAAGCAATATTGGGGATCAAATCATCTGAGATTTAGGGTGAAAATGTATACATTTTGAATTGAAACTTTTATATTATTTCATTCCATTTTTAACTCACCTCTTCTATATAAATTACATACGTAGCATGATTCAGAAAAATTTTTTATCATATAGAATCAGTGTGAGTATGTGTGTGTGTGTGTGTGTGTGGGCACCAAGGTTAGGCATACAAATGCAATCAGTGTTTATTGCAGGCTAACAGGATATTTAAGGGCTACCACTTCATACACGGTAAAGGCTGAGTGCCGAAAAATTGGTACTTTTGAACTATGGTGCTGGAGAAGACTTTTGTTGAGTCCTGTGAACTTCAAGGAAATCAACCCTGGATATTCACTGGAACACTGATACTGAAGCTGAAGCTCTAATACTTTGGCCAGCTAAAGCGAAGAGCTGACTCACTAGAAAAGACCCTGACACTGGGAAAAATTGAGGGCAAGAGGAGAAGGGGTGGCAGAGGATGAGATTTTAGATAGCATCATTGACTCAGTAGGAATGAATTTGAGGAAACTCCAGGAGATGGTGAAGGAAAGGAAAGCCTGGCATGCTGCAGTCCATGTGGTCACAAAGAGTCAGATGCAACTTAGCAAGTGAACAACAAAAAACAAAACTCTGTACATTCTACATTCCCCATGTTCTCTATATTGTGGTGTTAAACTGCATTTTTTTAAATGTGCAATTTTTATATTAACAGTGAAAGGTGAAATGTGTTCTTCTGAACTATGATGTTTAAGCTATCCAAATTTAAGAAAAAGACTCATTATTCCTGGTGAACAATTCAAATGTAGATACTTACAGCTGGACTGTAGAATAATTTGATATATAAGGACACTGAATATTGTTTTACCTGTTTCCTTGTTTTGCATGTTACTGGCTTCCCAAGCGTAGTTTTTGGTTTTGGCATCCTATATAAGAGATGTTCTCGGAGAAGGCAATGGCACCCCACTCCAATTCTCTTGCCTGGCAAATCCCATGGACGGAGGAGCCTGGTGGGCTGCAATCCATGGGGTCGCTAAGAGTCGGACACGACTGAGTGACTTCACTTTGACTTTTCACTTTCATGCATTGGAGAAGGAAATGGCAACCCACTCCAGTATCCTTGCCTGGAGAATCCCAGGGACGGGGGAGCCTGTTGGGCTGCTGTCTATGGGGTCGCACAGAGTCGGCCACGACTGAAGCGACTTAGCAGCAGCAGCATAAGATATGTTCTACCTACCACAAGGCCATGAAGATGTTTTCTTCAAGAAGATATATTCACTTTTTTTTCACATTTGAAACATGGCATGCAGAAAAAGTCAAGTTTTTTTCTTATTTTTTTAAATGGATAAGAAATTGTTCTAGCATGATATTGAAAAGCTCACCTTTCCCCCTAAATTGAAGAGTGCTGATGTCATAAGTCCAGAGCCTATCCTTGCACGAACATTCAACTGTCTTCATTCTGGCTGTATATATCCTCCAATTTTTCTTTTTAAAAGCTTGTATTGTGCCAATATAAACCCTTTGTATTTCCATATGTTTTTAAAAGTTTCTCTATTACTGCAAAAAAATAAAGCATTCAGAGATTTGGATTGTTATTTCATTGAAACTGTAGATCAAACTGGGAGAACAATATTGAGTTTCTAGTCCATGAGCAGGAAAAGCACATTATTTATTTAGATTTTTTAAAAATCCTCTCAGCAAAGATCTGATACATTTTTTTTGTTGTTGGAAAAGCCCTAATACATTTGGTTTTAATAATATTGTAAATAATATTCAAAAATATTTCCAGTAGTTTGTTTCTAGTAGATAGAAACATATTGATCATGTATTGAGTGCTTTCTAAATTTACTTATTAATATCTATATTATATAGATTCTTTTGAATTTTCTAAACATACTTCTGCCATCTGTGAAAAAATAATTTTATCTCTTTTCTCTAATATTTATAAGTTTAATTATCTTCTCTTCTCCTTGGCAAGTACTTTCAGTACAAAATTGAAAAGAAGTAGGGAGACTGAACATCCTTATCCTTTTTCCATTTAAATAAGAAAGCATTGTAACCTACCTTTTAGAATCATACCTATAAATTTCTTGGTAGGTATCCTTTATGAGATTAACAAAGGCCCCTTCAATTTCCAGTTTTAGGAGAATGTTTATCATTAATAAACAATGAATTTTTAAATGAATTGATTATTTTAAATGCTTATTTAAATGCATTATTGAATGGTTATTGAATACTTTAAATGCTTTTTCTGGATATGGTCATATATTATTAATATAATACATTTTATCAATTGCTTGGGACATAATTTCAAATTTACAAAGTAATTGCTACCTAAAATATGGTGCTGCCCATATATATAGGTATCTATCTATCTATCTATATGTATATGTATAGGATTGTAAATATTTTGTATGTGGTTTTACACATGAGAAATGTTACAATTTTCCATTCTTGCAATGGTCACACCACACATGGTATAGTGATTATGCTGGTTTCAAAAACTTATCTGGAAGTAGTTCCTCCTTTTCTATTCTCTAGAATAGTTGGTATAAATATTGTATCACTTATTCCTTTAATGTTCTTAAAAGTTTAGTAGTGAGGACATCTTGGCCTGAAGTTCTCTTTTTTGGAAGGTTTCAAGTTATGATTTCAATTGCTTTTAAATTATTTTCTAGATTGAAAGTTTTATATTTTATCCTCACACCCAACGAAAGTTAAGAATGCAAAGGGCATGTGAGAACTGTATCACTTCATATACAAGTTCAAGTTACTGATGTTAGAAAATATGGAAGTATGATATGGGGATATTTATGTTCTATTTGCAGTGAACATTAATTATATTTATGATCTTCAAAACAGTACATTTTATTAAGACAGAAAATGTTATAAAATGGCAATGAACTTTACAAATTTGAGGAAATTATCAGTAGACTTTGTCAGTTTAGTTTTATATTTAAGTGTAATGAATTAAATTCACCTGTGTGAAATACTATCCATTATCTATATGCTTTCCTCTCTCTGCTGCTGCTACTGCTGCTGCTAAGTTACTTCAGTCATGTCCGACTCTGTGCGACCCAATAGACAGCAGCCCACCAGGCTCCCCCGTCCCTGGGATTCTCCAGGCAAGAACACTGGAGTGGGTTGCCATTTCCTTCTCCAATGCATGAAAGTGAAAAGTGAAAAGTGAAAGTGAAGTCACTCAGTCATGTCCAACTCTTAGCGACCCCATGGGCTGCAGCCTTCCAGGCTCCTCCGTCCATGGGATTTTCCAGGCAAGAGTACTGGAGCGGGGTTCCTCTCTCTCTGCTCACACACATAAACAACCTACATATTTCAGAAAGTATAATGAATTTCTTTGCAGTTAGCTTTAATTACGTCCCCTGATTGTCTCCTCCATGTCTGAAAATTAAGGATTTCCCTTTTGAAACAACTTAAACTATTTGTTTGTTATTAAGTACATCTACATAAGTTTGCTTGATTTTCCTTTACAAAATACCCATGTCTTTCTATTTTGAATTGGGTTGAGAGAGAGAGAAAGGCATATTTATTCTTTATTTACTGAGTCTAAAAGTTTTACCAGGGTCATCCATGAAACAGTTTCATATGCTACAACACCAAATTATATATTTATATTAAATTACCTAGCTTCCTTGTAGTTGGAGATATATTAACTATTACTTTCCTAAAGCAAAATAAGAAAGTAGAAAATTAAAAATAGAATATTTATGTTGCTATACCTTTTCCAAATATGTAATTAACCCCTAAGAAACTTTCTTTTTTTCAATTTGTATATTATTTAGCATACAGAATAGATTAAAATGCTTCTTGTCTTATTTACTTATTCAACATTTTTTCTATTAAGCACCTATTATATGTAACATGGTGAGTTTAGGAATGCAGAGAGGATTGGTAAATGCCTAATTACTTTTCTGTGTTAAAATAATGCTAGGTGTTTAATTTTATGCAACATAGTTTGACATGCAATTCATTAGTTTTAAGCAAAGAATCCTAAAGTTTGTATTTTACAAGTTAATCTATAAGAAGCCATTGGAGAATAATGTGCTAAACCTTATTTTTGTCAGAAAATTTTTATGACATAATTGAATTTCATTAAGTGCCTGATAAAATCATTAGGCAGGTTTGTTTTTAATTTAATGTTCTTTGGATAGTATATTTCACAAAGAAATTTTTAATATAAATAGATACATTTCATTTGAATAGATGACATTTTTCATTTTGCTTAAAACTCTTAATCTAATCCTTAGGAAATATTGATAAGTTATTATCAATTTTTAAAATATCATTTAAAAGTTTAATATCTTTTTCATACTTCAGAATCAGTATTCTCCCCACTAAACTGTAAGCTACTTTTACACTGAGAATATAACTTATTTTGATTTGAAATCCTGGCACCAAGCAAAAGTTAGACATTTAATAAATACTAATTGTATGAGTAAAAAAATGTAATATAATTTCTTTCTGGAAATTAATGACAAGAATATTATTGTTTATAATATCAGTCAGTTGGCAAATTCAGTCGCTCAGTCGTGTCTGACTCTTTGCAACCTCATGAACCACAGCACGCCAGGCCTCCTTGTCCATCACCAACTCCCAGAGTTCACCCAAACCCATGTCATTGAGTTGGTGATGCCATCCAACCATCTCACCCTCTGTGGTCCGCTTCTCCTCCTGCCCTCAACCTTTCCAAGCATCCAGGTATTTTCAAATGAGTCAGCTGTTTGCATCAAGTGGCCAAAGTACTGGAGTTTCAGCTTCAACATCAGTCCTTCCAATGAACACCCAGGACTGATCTCCTTTAGGATGGACTGGTTGGATCTCCTTGCAGTCCAAGGCTCTCTCAAAAGTCTTCTCCAACACCACAGTTCAAAAGCATCAATTCTTTGGCAATCAGCTATCTTCACAGTCCAACTCTCACACCCATACATGACCACTGGAAAAACCATAGCCTTGACTAGATGAACTTTTGTTGTCAAAGTAATGTCTCTGCTTTTGAATATGCTATCTAGGTTGGTCATAACTTTCCTTCCAAGGAGTAAGCGTCTTTTAATTTCATGGCTGCACAATCTGCAGTGATTTTGGAGCCCCCCAAAATAAAGTCAGCCACTGTTTCCACTGTTTCCCCATCTATATGTCATGAAGTGATGGGACTGGATGCCATGATCTTTGTTTTCTGAATGTTGAGCTTTAAGTCAACTTTTTCAGTTTCCTCTTACATTTTCATCAAAAGGCTTTTGAGTTCCTCTTCACTTTCTGCCATAAGGGTGGTGTCATCTGCATATCTGAGGTTATTGATATTTCTCCCGGCAATCTTGATTCCAGCTTGTGCTTCTTCCAGTCCAGCGTTTCTCATGATGTACTCTGCATAGAAGTTAATAAGCAGGGCGACAATATACAGCCTTGACGTACTCCTTTTCCTATTTGGAACCAGTCTGTTGTTCCATGTCCAGTTCTAACTGTTGCTTCCTGACCTGCATACAGATTTCTCAAGAGGCAGGTCAGGTGGTCTGGTATTCCCATCTCTTTCAGAATTCTCAACAGTTTATTGTGATCCACACAGTCAAAGGCTTTGGTATAGTCAATAAAGCAGAAATAGATGTTTTTCTGGAACTCTCTTGATTTTTCAATGACCCAGAAGATGTTGGAAATTTGATTTCTGGTTCCTCTGCCCTTTCTAAAACCAGCTTGAACATCTGGAAGTTGATGGTTCACATATTGCTGAAGCCTGGCTTGGAGAATTTTAAGTATTATTTTACTAGGGTGTGAGATGAGTGCAATTGTGCAATAGTTTGAGCATTCTCTGGCATTGCCTTTCTTTGGGATTGGAATGAAACTGACCTTTTCCAATCCTGTGGCCACTGCTGAGTTTTCCAAATTTGCTGGCATATTGAGTGCAGCACTTTCACAGCATCATCTTTCAGGATTTGAAATAGCTCAACTAGAATTCCATCACTTCCACTAGCTTTGTTCATAGTGATGCTTTCTAAGGCCCACTTGACTTCACATTCCAGAATGTCTGACTCTAGGTGAGTGATCACACCATCATGATTATCTGGGTTGTGAAGATCTTTTTTGTACAGTTCTTCTGTGTATTCTTGCCACCTCTTCATAATATCTTCTGCTTCTGTTAGGTCCATACCATTTCTGTTCTTTATCAAGCCCATCTGTGCATGAAATGTTCCCTTAGTATTTCTAGTTTTCTTGAAGCGATCTCTAGTCTTTCCCATTCTATTGTTTTCCTCTATTTCTTGAAACTATTTCAATGAAACTAAGCCATGCTGTGTGGGGCAACCCAAGATGGACGGGTCATGGTAGAGAGGTCTTACAGAATGTGGTCCACTGGGAAGGGAATGGCAAAGCCTTCAGTATTCTTGCCTTGAAAACCCATGAACAGTATGAAAAGGCAAAAAGATAAGATATTGAAAGGTGGACTCCCCAGTTCCGTAGATGCCCAATATGCTAGTGGAGATCGGTGGAGAAATAACTCCAGAAAGAATGATGGAATGGTGCCAAAGCAAAAATAGCACCCAGTTGTGGATGGGACTGGTGATAGAAGCAAGGTCTGATGCTGTAAAGAGCAATATTGCATAGGAACCTGGAATGTCAGGTCCATGAATCAAGGCAAATTGGAAGTGGTCAAACAGGAGATGACAAGAATGAAAACTGACATTCTAAGAATCAGTGAACTAAAACACACTGGAATAGGTGAATTTAACTCAGATGACCATTATATCTACTACTGCGGGCAAGAATCCCTCAGAAGAAATGGAGTAGCCATTATAGTCAACAAAAGAGTCTGAAATGCAGTACTTGGATGCAATCTTAAAAACGACAGAACGATCTCTGTTCGTTTCCAAGGCAAACCATTCAATATCACAGTAATCCAAGTCTATGCCCCAACCAGTAATACTGAAGAACCTGAAGTTGAACAGTTCTTGAACACCTATAAGACCTTCTAGAACTAACTCCCAAAAAAGATGTCCTTTTCATTATAAAGGACTGGAATACAATTGTAGGAAGTCAAGAAACATCTGGAATATCAGGGAAATTTGACCTTGGAGTACAGAATGAAGCAGGGCAAAGGTTAATGGAGTTCTGCCAAGAGAGCACACTGGTCATAGCAAACACCCTCTTCCAACAACACAAGAGAAGACTCTACACACTGACATCACCAGATGGTCGACACCGAAATCAGATTGATTATATTCTTTGCAACCAAAGATGGAGAAGCTCTATACAGTCAGCAAAAATAAGACCAGGAGCTGACGGTGGCTCAGATCATGAACTCCTTATTGCCAAATTCAGACTGAAATTGAAGAAAGTGGAGAAAACCACTAGACCATTCAGGTTTGTAATATCACCAATCTAAAATTTTTTCAATGATAGAAATTAAAAACCTTGAATGGGGCATTACTTAAATAAACCAAATAACCTGAATGCATGTATTTAATTTCAGTGTAAGCTTTCCTTATTGTGAATACTGAAAATCTCTCCATTACCTCGTCTTCCAACCCAGGTTTGATTCCTGGGACGCGAAGATCCACTGGAGAAGTGATAGGCTACCCACTCCAGTATTCTTGGGCTTCCCTGGTGGCTCAGCTGGTCAAGAATCCGACTGCAATGTGGGAGACCTGGGTTCGATCCCTGGGTTGAGAAGATCCCCTGGAGAAGGGAAAGGCTATCCACTCCAGTACTCTGGCCTGGAGAATTCCATGGACTGTACAATCCATGGGGTTGCAAAGAGTCAGACACAATGAATGACTTTCACCTCGTCTTCTGTCCAGTTGTTCTTTTTATTATAAGCTGAGACTCCTTCTAGGTTTTTGCTACTGAGCAAGGGACCTGGTTTAGTGACTAATCACATCAGAAAGTTAGCTCCATGGAGTCAAGTGAAGTGAAAGTTGTGCAGTCATGTCCCAATCTTTGTGACCCCATGGACTGCAGCCCACCAGGCACCTCTGACCATGGGGATTCCCTAGGCAAGGATACTGGAGTAGATTACCATACCCTCCTCCAGGGGATCTTCCTAAATCAGATCTGAACCCAGGTCTCCCTCATTGTAGGCAGATTCTTTACCAACTGAGCCACCAGGGAAGCCCAAGAATACTGGAGTGGGTTGCCTGTCCCTTCTTCAGGGTATCTTCCCAATCCATGAATTGAACCAGCATCTCCTGCATTGCAGGTGGAGTCTTTACCAACTGAGCTACTGGGAAAGCAATCTCCCCTAAATCTGTCCATTCGTAACAGAATGATTTCCATAAAGCAAGATTTTTCCATTTCTTACATCTCTTTGCTGTAGCTGCTGCTGCTGCTGCTAAGTCGCTTCAGTCGTGTCTGACTCTGTGAGACCCCACAGACGGCAGCCCACCAGACTCCCCCATCCCTGGGATTCTCCAGGCAAGAATACTGGAGTGGGTTGCCATTTCCTTCTCCAATGCATGAAAGTGAAAACTCAAAGTGAAGTTGCTCAGTTGTGTCTGACTCTTAGTGACCTCACGGACTGCAGCCTACTAGGCTCCTCCTCCTGGATTTTCCAGGCAAGAGTACTGGAGTGGGTTGCCATTGCCTTCCCCAAACACACACTGGTCAAATACCAACTATTACTACTACCATTAGTACTAGTACTCGTTACTACTATAACTGTTAATACAACTACTACTATTTGTAGAAGTAAATTATCTTTAAAGTTTATTAGTTCCTTAGATTTTTCAAATTAAACACACATTCAATCACACTTTTGAGACTCTTCTACAAAGAAGAACATATAAAATTGTAACTAAACCTTGTCAATAACTTTCTGTTAATTTTGTCTTTCCTGAATACTTGTACACTGGGAAAATTCTGTTAAACTGAAATATCCTCAAAAGTTTTTGCTCTGTGCATCACATGAAATTTGTCATTTTGGGGGCTATATCATTGAATTTACCCTCTAAATATTCCCTTCTAATGCTTCATTCTAATCTTGATTGATATTTTAGAATACATCTAGACTTTTAAGGGAGGAGATTAAATTATCTGTATTTTTTTACAACTTTCATTTTTACTTAAATTAAAATTTTTTCAACTATCTTACATAAGAAGACTATTAAGCAATTGAATAGATAACATTCAACTTGAGTGAAAATTGTGTGCTTTTATTAATTAAATATTTTACTGTAGTCTAGGAAATGAAGCTTTTTAGGTGGGTAAACTTTCAACATGAATTCTGCTATCCTAGGTCCATGTGTATTACAGGTTCTACATTTCTTATTGCACTATTTGTATTCTAGTAGAAAGAAAGTACGAATGAAGGGGGTGGATACTGGACAATGTTTAAAGGAAAGCACACATCAATTTCTCCTAAAACCTGAGTCGTCTATTTCATTAAAATAGTAGACATGAGAAAAACATGAATCAACCATATACATAAATCATAAATGTAATCTTTTCCTCTGAGATAATTCATATTGTGGCAACCTTTGATTTGCCTAAATTCTTGGTTTTATGTAAATGTTTATATCACAAATGCAAATCAAGGGAAAGATCTTTTTTTAGATTAGAGTTAAATTTGAGGATACATAACAGTTCAATTGCTGCAAAAGAACACTTTTCTGGTGCCTCCAGTCTTACTTTCAAGAATGGCATTCTTTATGCCTATTCACTAGACTTTTTCGAGGAAGGGCTCTTTGAGCATGGCAGCTGGTATAGAGCCTTCACAACATTTAAATTCTCCAGCTAGTCATCCTGGGAGGAGGATTATGAAACAGATGTACAGGAAATCCTATATTTATATGTGATGTTAGTAATTCATGTGGAGATGGTAGAGATTAGACCTTTGTTTCACCTTTATGAAAGCCTAAATTATGTAACTGAAACAACTGTACATTGCTTGAAATCAATAAAATAAAATTCACCAATTAAAAATATTTGGATATTTCAAAATAATTGAAAATGAATAACTTTTTCCTTTTATTCCAGATAAATTATTTTAATCTCTTGTTTTACTTCTCTGGTCAATGAGGCTTATATCATGAATTAAGTGTCTTTGACCAAAAAAAAAAAAAAGCCATCCCGAAATCCAACTGTGTTTTAAACCCAAGTAAGACAGTAGGTGTTGCAAGAGGGCATCAGAGGGCAAACACACTGAAACCATGCTCACAGAAAACTAGTCAACCTAATCACCCTAGGACCACAGCCTTGTCTAACTCAATGAAACTAAGCCATGCCCGTGGGGCAACCCAAGACGGGCAGGTCATGGTGGAGAGATTTGACAGAATGTGGTCCACTGGAGAAGGGAATGGCAAACCACTTCAGTATTCTTGCCTTGAGAACCCCATGAACAGTATAAAAAGGCAAAATGATAGGATACTGAAAGAGAAACTCCCCAGGTCAGTAGGTGCCCAATATGCTACTGGAGATCAGTGGAGAAATAACTCCAGAAAGAATGAAGGGATGGAGCCAAAGCAAAAACAATACCCAGCTGTGGATGTGACTGGTGATAGAAGCAAGGTCCAATGCTGTAAAGAGCAATATTGCATAGGAACCTGGAATGTCAGGTCCATGAATCAAGGCAAATTGGAAGTGGTCAAACAAGAGATGGCAAGAGTGAATGTCGACATTCTGGGAATCAGTGAACTGAAATGGACTGGAATGTGTGAATTTAACTCAGATGACCATTATATCTACTACTGCGGGCAGGAATCCCTCAGAAGAAATGGAGTGGCCATCATGGTCAACAAAAGAGTCCGAAATGCAGTACTTGGATGCAATCTCAAAAACGACAAAATGATCTCTGTTCGTTTCCAAGGCAAACCATTCAATATCACAGTAATCCAAGTCTATGCCCCAACCAGTAACACTGAAGAAGCTGAAGTTGAATGGTTCTATGAAGACCTACAAGACCTTTTAGAACTAACACCCAAAAAAGGTGTCCTTTTCATTATAGGGGACTGGAATGCAAAAGTAGGAAGTCAAGAAACACCTGGAGTAACAGGCAAATTTGGCCTTGGAATACGGAATGAAGCAGGGCAAAGACTGACAGAGTTTTGCCAAGAAAATGCACTGGTTATAACAAACACCCTCTTCCAACAACACAAGAGAAGACTCTACACATGGACATCACCAAATGGTCAACACTGAAACCAGATTGATTATATTCTTTGCAGCCAAAGATGGAGAAGCTTTATACAGTCAGCAAAAACAAGACTGGGAGCTGACTGTGGCTCAGACCATGAACTCCTTATTGCCAAATTCAGACTTAAATTGAAGAAAGTAGGGAAAACCACTAGACCATTCAGGTATGAGCTAAATCAAACCCCTTATGATTATACACTGGAAGTGAGAAATAGATTTAAGGGCCTAGATCTGATAGATAGAGTGCTTGATGAACTATGGAATGAGGTTCGTGATATTGTACAGAGACAGGGATCAAGACCATTCCCATAGAAAAGAAATGCCAAAAAGCAAAATGGCTGTCTGGGGAGGCCTTACAAATAGCTGTGAAAAGAAGAGAAGCAAAAAGCAAAGGAGAAAAGGAAAGATATAAACATCTGAATGCAGAGTTCCAAAGAATAGCAAGAAGAGATAAGAAAGCCTTCTTCAGCGATCAATGCAAAGATAGAGGAAAACAACATAATGGGAAAGACTAGGGATCTCTTCAAGAAAATCAGAGATACCAAAGGAACATTTCATGCAAAGATGAGCTCGATAAAGGACAGAAATGGTATGGACCTAACAGAAGCAGAAGATATTAAGAAGAGATGGCAAGAATACACAGAAGTACTGTACAAAAAAGATCTTCACGACCCAGATAATCACGATGGTGGGATCACTGACCTAGAGCCAGACATCCTGGAATGTGAAGTCAAGTGGGCCTTAGAAAGCATCACTACGAACAAAGCTAGTGGAGGTGATGGAATTCCAGTTGAGCTATTCCAAATCCTGAAAGATGATGCTGTGAAAGTACTGCACTCAATATGCCAGCAAATTTGGAAAACTCAGCAGTGGTCACAGGACTGGAAATGGTCAGTTTTCATTCCAATCCCAAAGAAAGGCAATGCCAAAGAATGCTCAAACTACTGCACAATTGCACTCATCTCACATGCTAGTAAAGTAATGCTCAAAATTCTCCAAGCTAGGCTTTAGCAATATGTGAACCGTGAACTTCCTGATGTTCAAGCTGGTTTTAGAAAAGGCAGAGGAACCAGAGATCAAATTGCCAACATCCGCTGGATCATGGAAAAAGCAAGAGAAACATCTATTTCTGCTTTATTGACTATGCCAAAGCCTTTGACTGTGTGGATCACAATACACTGTGGAAGATTCTGAAAGAGATGGGAATACTAGACCACCTAACCTGCCTCTTGAGAAACCTGTATGCAGGTAAGGAAGCAACAGTTAGAACTGGACATGGAACAACAGACTGGTTCCAAATAGGAAAAGGAGTTCATCAAGGCTGTATGTTGTCACCCTGCTTATTTAACTTATATGCAGAGTACATCATGAGAAACGCTGGGCTGGAAGAAACACAAGCTGGAATCAAGATTTCCGGGAGAAATATCAATAACCTCAGATATGCAGATGATACCACCCTTATGGCAGAAAGTGAAGAGGAACTCAAAAGCCTCTTGATAAAAGTGAAAGAGGAGAGTGAAAAAGTTGGCTTAACGCTCAACATTTTAGAAAACGAAGATCATGGCATCCAGTCCCACCACTTCATGGGAAATAGATGGGGAAACAGTGGAAACAGTGTCAGACTTTATTTTTCTGAGCTCCAAAATCACTACAGATGGTGACTGCAGCCATGTAATTAAAAGACGCTTACTCCTTGGAAGGAAAGTTATGACCAACCTAGACAGAATATTCAAAAGCAGAGACATTACTTTGCCAACAAAGGTTCGTCTAGTCAAGGCTATGGTTTTTCCTGTGGTCATGTATGGATTTGAGAGTTGGACTGTGAAGAAGGCTGAGCGCCGAAGAATGGATGCTTTTGAACTGTGGTGTTGGAGAAGACTCTTGAGAGTCCCTTGGACTGCAAGGAGATCCAACCAGTCCATTCTGAAGGAGATCAGCCCTGGGATTTCTTTGGAAGGAATGATGCTAAAGCTGAAACTCCAGTACTTTGGCCACCTCATGTGAAGAGTTGACTCATTGGAAAAGACTCTGATGCTGGGAGGGGTTGGCGGCAAGAGGAGAAGGGGACGACAGAGGATGAGATGGCTGGAGGGCATCACTGACTTGATGGACGTGAGTCTCAATGAACTCTGGGAGTTGGTGATGGACAGGGAGGCCTGGTGTGCTGCGATTCATGGGGTCGCAAAGAGTCGGACATGACTGAGCAACTGATCTGATCTGATCTGATGTTTTCACACTGGAAATATGTCATTTTTTTGCAAGTGAGTGATTTCTAAAACTAAGCAATTGATTGTCTTGATACCTCATGTTCATTATAAATTTGACTTCTGACAGAGTGTACTCTTCATGGTAATATAAAGAAAAATGAGAGCTTAATAAAAGTAGAATTACATAGATTATAATGAATGCCACTTACATGGCACTCAACTTATTTACCAAAAAAGGAGAATATCATATTTGCATTTGTCTTGCCACACCTGACAGAAAGCATATTTCAGACACATTTTTCTGATGTGGGATTTTTCTGGGATGATAAGTCCCAAAGCCTCTAATACTGGTTAGGAGTTGGCTTTTAATTTGAGGCTCAGAGGACAAGAAATTATGGCTAAGAGAAAGGCTTATAAGTGGTATTTTCAGAAAATAGGAATCAAGTTATCAACTTACTGATTTATTCATTCAATGTCTTTGCAAAACACCATGTTTAAGTCTTATCTGATATAGCTGGAGTGAAAACAGCAAGTAAAAGGTACACCTCCCTTTTAGTCATTTGAATTACAGAGGAGAGAACACTTATTTGCATGATTAGTATAAAGGACTAGACAGAGATGAGTTGTGAGAAACATTGTGAGTAATGAGCCATGGTGAAACAGGCAGCCTCAGAGTATCACATTGTTGCTGTAGTATGAGCTTCCCTGAAGTCTCATGTCAAAAGCAAGGCGAGAAAGACTGCCAGATGGTGCGGTGACTTTTTTTAATTTTTTTTAATTTTATTTTATTTTTAAACCTGAAACACTGTATTAGTTTTGCCAAACATCAAAACGAATCTGCCACAGGTATACATGTGCTCCCCATCCTGAACCCTCCTCCCTCGATGACCAGAGGTAACAGATCTAAAAGAAGGTGGGTAAGTCAGATGGAAAGGGATTTTTAAACATATACACACAAACACACTTTTATTCTTTGTGTTTTAGAAAGGCTAGAATTCTGGTGTGTCTTTACTAAGCCATGATTGTTGTGTCTACTTTCCAAGTAGAATCTTTAAAACTTAAAAGGGTTAGTTTCAAAGGGCTACTAGTTGTAGACTTTTATTAACCGAAGTTACAGAACTCCATTTATATAAAAACATTGTAACATACTAGCTTGATTATTCATCAAGTCATAGTAAAAGTTAGTCTTGACCTGTCAGTATCAGTGAGCTTGAACCAAATTCCTTATTATAGCATAAAAACATTCACAAGATTTTCCTCCCAATTCCCCACCTCCTTTTGACGCACTTACTCCTTGTCTTGCTCTGTCTCCTGTGGGGACTTCCCCTTCTAGGTCTCATTTCAGGTCTGTAAACAGTCTTCTCCCATTTCTCCTACCAGTCATCCAAATCAAAACATTCTGTGATATCCTTCCTCTGAAGCACATGGTATGAATATCTGAATAGGCCTCTGGAAACAAAACAATGAGACTTTAAATCAGGGAAAACACATACTTTTAATTCATTACTGGGCTCATAAGAAAACTCAAGAAATTTTTAGTGACAAATAAAACAAAACAATCAACAGAAACAAAAACAATGAAAAGAAAAAGAAAATAGAAACCAAATTGAATAAATTTCAAATTAAAAAATTTATATTCACAGACCCTCAGAAAAGGAATTTCTATCAGATACACTTAAGGAAGAGGGAAAAGGAACTAAGCTGTAGGAATAATGGGTAAGGAAACAAGTAAATACATAAGTAAACTGAAATAGATATTGTCTAAATAACAATAGTGGAGTCTAATTATATGTTTAACAATAAATACAAATAATATTCTATTCAATGTGAAACAATAACTCATGAATCAGGAAAGGAGATCTCAGAATTAAAGTGTTATATTATTTGGTAGGTGATTGAGATATTGAACAGAAAACTGCTAAACTAAATATATATGTGATAAAATTTCAAAGTATTTCCAGTTTTAACAGGAAGAAACAATCAGTATGCCAAAAAAGTAAAATATAAGAAAAATGGGAACAGACAAATGACACATTAAGAATAGTAAACAATGGTGATAGAAATAAAATTAAAATGGCATAAATGAGTCCATAATGTACAATAATCACAGTAGATAGATATAACAGACTAAGCTTGAAAAATAGACAGAAGCTATCAAAGAGAAAAATGATAAAACCCGTCTATGTGTATAACACCTGTATAAGAACAGTATTGGAGATACAGAAACATTTTCAATGGCAAAACTAAGAAGTAGTCAATGTCAGAGTACTGGACATTCCAAGGACAACTGTCCACAAGTCAATGCTGTCAAAATAGTAGTGAAGTTGGAGTGGAAAAGATCAGAGTGTGAATAAAATCTATTTATGTGTATCTTCTGAGATGTATGACTAAACTCAGTAACTGTATTTTGTTTCAATCATGACTTAGATGAACCAACTGTAAAGAGACATATTTTAGGCAATAAGGGGAAATTTGAACAGGAGAATAAGAGTGAAGTTTGTTTGAATTTGACAAGTTAAAATTTGAAACTTGGGTTTTCAGAAGATTTGGGAGATGACTCAGAAATGGAGTTTATGCATTTAGGGTACAAATTACAGTCTGCATCTTCAATGAGAGGCAAAGGGATCATAACCCAAGAGGTTAACTCTTTCATATAACTGGTATGTACAATTGAAACATTTTTATGCTTCTTTGACCCTATTTGATTTGTCATTTCTCAATGAGACAATAAGTAGATTATATATTTTTCTACATTATGAGCCCTCCCACAGAGGGCTCTCTAGAGGGAGCTCTAGAGCCACACCTAATAAATTTTATCAGATTCTGATGATCAATAATTCTTTTTAAAAATCAAGGTTTAATTGTATATGGGCTCTGAATCTATATAATATAGTAACTTTATTATTAAAATGAGAAAGTATAATCTAATTTGCATGCTGGCTTCCACTTGTGTGCATCCTAAGTCACTTCAGTCATGTCAGACTCCAATTTACTATTACCTAAAAATCAAAGCAGAGACGTTACTTTGTCAACAAAAGTCCGTCTAGTCAAGGCTATGGTTTTTCCAGTAGTCATGTATGGATGTAAGAGTTGGACTATAAAGAAAGCTGAGCACCGAAGAATTGATGGTTTTGAACTGTGGTGTTGGAGAAGACTCTTGAGAGTCCCTTGGACTCCAAGGAGATCCAACCAGTCCATCCTAAAGGAGATCAGTCCTGGGTGTTCATTGGAGGGACTGATCTTGAAGCTGAAACTCCAATACTTTGGCCAACTCATGTGAAGTGCTGACTCACTTGAAAAGACCCTCATGTTGGGAAAGATTGAAGGTAGGAGGAGAAGGGGATGACAGAGGATGAGATGGTTGGATGGCATCGCTGACTCAATGGACATGAGTTTGGGTATACTCTGGGAGTTGGTGATAGACAGGGAGGCCTGGCATGCTGTGATTCATGGGATCGCAAAGAGTCGGACACAGCTGAGTGATTGAACTGAACTGAACTGAAAAATCAACTGGCCCAATATATTTCCTCCAGCATAGAGTTATTTTGATGTCATAAAATACAAACAAAAAGCCTTGATTTTATAAAACTCCACCATCAACACACTGTGTCCTTGTGGGCTCCCTCCTTACTTACAGGTTAAATCACCAACATTCATTACAACTTTCCTCCCATCGCTTGTTCTGAGTGTATTTCTAGGCTGGATTCCAGGATCCAGCACACTCCTCCTATCTATCACTAAACCGTAAATTTTCTTCCTGCCTTTTCCTTTGGCTTTAACATTTAACATTTTGAGAACTCATTTATGTCTCTGCATGAGACTCCACCTTTATTTTACTCCTTGCATTTGCCTCATGTAAAACTCAACCCCAGTTATAGCCACCATAAAGCTCTGGTCTAAGGTTTCTGGATCAGATGAGGACCCAGATGTTTATCAGTTCCGTGGAAGAGATTGTGCATCTATTTTGGAAGAATGAAAATCTAAGTCTATTCTTTACTATGCTAGGTCCTTCTGGCCAGATTATTACAGTGCTCATATATCATGCCTAGATGGTCACATTCACACAATGTGTGATTAAGCAAAGTTGATGTTGATCATGCAAGGGAACATACAGATAAATAATAGGTGTTTTCCACATCTGTGACATGAACCAAATTTATCTTTCTGAGTCTCTCTCTCTCTTTTTTTTTTAACTTATAAAGTTAATTTATTCTTGACTTTTTCTAAGATTTCTGCTTATTAAATTTTATCTAGACTCTGTATCTTTCTTCATGATGAATTCTATGTCTGGAAGCTTTTCCTGAGTGCTTTGGACTGTCAACTGACAATCACATTTGTGTTCCAATAGCACCTGTTACGAATCTCTTACAATGTCTACTGTGTTGTCATTGTTTTGTCTCTTGCTGAACTGAAAGCTGCTGATTCATCTTTCTCTGTGCTCATCATGGCATCAGCTTCTAATGTGCATTCATCAAATACTTATTGCAAGTATGAATGAATGAGTGAATGCCTGAAAAAATTATAAATAATATTTTGAGTTTGCATCACTTTATATATGTGTGTGTGTGTGTTTATATATATATATATATATATATATATATATATATATATATATATATATATAATTGTGCTATCTTAACACAGTTTTGAAGTCCTGACTTGAGGTTGATCAGTTTTTTTCTTGAGTAGCTAATTAAGTTCATATCCAATAGATGACTTCCCTTACTGGGCTCTCATTCTAAGCAACAATGTATCAGCCCTAATGACCCCAAAGCCAGGAAGAGACTAGAGACAGCCTCAGGCTAAAGATCTGCTAAACTGAGTGATTTTGTAGGATCCTAGGCTTGAGGGAACCCACGCTGCTTGCCATACCTAAGCTGCCTCTTACTACTACACTTTGCTTTAATTCTGCCCCTGGGTGCAACCTCTTTGCCCTTGCCTGACAGCCTTTTCTAGTTTGGAGCTGTAAATAACAAAAAATTCTACCTTTCATCTATCCAAGTGTAGTGTGTTATGATACCCTACCATTAGAAGAATTTTTAAGTCTTATAAAGGATATAAAAACCCTTACCTAAAAATCAATGTGCATCAGTATAAAAACAATTCAATTAACAGTTATATTTAGGACTCCAGATGAGAAGTGTTCCTTAAAATTTGAGAACAAAAAAAATTATAATCAAAAATCTTGAAATAACTGCCCTAACATGGACAAAGAAAATGTTGACAACTATCATTTTTGCTAGTTTTTAAACCCTGCTTCTTAAAAGAAGCAGTTTTGCCTTATTCCCTGCTTATACACCTTACACATACCTAGATGCATAATAGGAATGTAAAGACGATTACCAACAGACTGAGTTCTTCTTTTTTGGGTTGGCCTTTCCAAGGAAATAATTCTTCATCTTTTATTTTTTCTGTGTGAACAATAAAGGACAATCTAATTACATTAATTTAAGGTGGTCTTAATAGACAATAAAATAAATAAAATAGGTCAAGTAATATGGAATACAGTTGCAATCAAATTCAGACATAAATAGTACATTATTTTAAACTAAGCTGGCTGCAACTAATGTTCTTTTTTTTTTTTTTTTTTTTCAGTTTCCAGCATCTGCTGGATTTACTGTATAGGTTGTATTGTCCTTACATTTTGGCAGAAACATAAGAGAGAACATATTTTCCTCACTGCCCCTCACACCCTTGATTGGAAGGTTCCACTCTTCTATTTGGACATTTTCCATTATACTTCTTATAGCATCCATATGCTAGCTTTTTATGCCTATTAATGCTTTCTTTACTCTGGGCAGCCTTCCAAACACACTACTTTGAAATATGGAACTCCTTATTTAGTTATATAGCCAATATCTAAAAATCTCAACTAAGAAAAGATTTCCACCAGAATTTCTGAAGGTACTGTTAAGTTCAATCAAAGCAGCCACTCAATGAGTGTGGAAAAGAATCTTATAACAGCTCAGGAAATCACCTCATAAAGCCTCTACCAAGGAGAACATATCAGAAGACAGAGACTACAAACCACCAGAAAGGAAAACTATAGCCAAATTCAGCAGCAGCAGATGGAGAAGAAATGCACTTATTGACTAACTTCCTTGTAAGGCTGTATTTATGTTTCTACTTATTGGGTGCCGATTATATTTTCCTGCCAACGTAAATGCTATTGATTTAATGCATGTGACAGCCCTACACCACACTGCAGCCCTCTGAAATAGAGGGATGGGATATAAACAGAGACTTCTTTCTCTAAATTACGGAAGATAACATATATTATTCAGGTACTTGTGTTCAAGGAAGGCTCATGGCTAAAGGAACTTGTATTATAAGCTTTTGGGAAAAGTATAGACATGAAGTAAAAATACACTTTGGATGGCGATACGTGATGCTGCTTCTTTTCCAGATGTCTGCCTATTTTCCTTGCCAGAGATTTCAAAGATTTGTATAAAATTTTCCCTAAAGTGCTTACCAATGCTCTGCAAAAGAAAAAGGAAGGCACATAATGACTTCATCATCTCAGAGTGAGTCATAATGACCAAGGTACTGCATCATTATTGAGGAAATATGAGTCTAGAGAAAGCAGAAACCAGGGCTCAAATCCACTGGCAAAGCCATGATCAGAGGCTTTCGATCTGATTGTAAATTTGCTTCTTTGTAATGATGGCATTCCATCTCCAGCATGCAGGAGGTAAACATTTTAAAGTAACTGTTTATGTCACTTGAAAATCAGATCCAAGAGATGCTGGCTGGAAGCCAGAGAGTTACTTCCAAATGCACAAGAAAGTGGCTGTAGCATAGAATTAGGTTAATGCTGGGCTAGACCCTGCTTTTGATGAGTTGGCAACTCCAGTGACTGCTGTGTTTTAAGTGGGTTGGTGCCTGGGAAGAAAATTTACCAGTTTAGTTCAGTCGCTCAGTCATGTCTGACTCTTTGCGACCCCATGGACTGCAGCATGCCAGGCCTCCCTGTCCATCACCAACTCCCGGAGCTTATTCAAACTCTTGTCCATTGAGTTGGTGATGCCATCCAACCATCTCATCCTCTGTTGTCCCCTTCTTTGTCCACCTTCAATCTTTCCCAGCATCAGTGTCTTTTCAAATGAGTCAGTTCTTCACATCAAGTGGCCAAAGTATTGGAGTTTCAGCTTCAGCATCAGTCCTTCCAATGAATATTCAGGACTGATTTCCTTTAGGATAGACTGGTTGGATCTCCTTGCTGTCCAAAGGACTCTCAAGAGTCTTCTCAACACCACAGTTCAAAGGCATCAATTCTTCGGCACCCAGCTTTCTTTATAGTCCAACTCTCACATCCATACATGACTACTGGAAAAACCAAAGCTTTAATTTTATGGACTGTTGTTGGCAAAGTAATGCCTCTGCTTTTTAATATGCTGTCTAGGTTGGTCATAGGTTTTCTTCCAATGAGCAAGTGTGTTTTAATTTCATGGCTGCAGTCACCATCTGCAGTGATTTTGGAGCCCCTAAAAATAAAGTCTGTCACTGTTTCCATTGTTTCCCCATCTATTTGCCATGAAGTGATGGTACCAAATGCCATGATCTTAGTTTTCTGAATGTTGAGTTTTGAGCCAACTTTTTCTCTTTCCTCTTTCTCTTTCACCAAGAGGCTCTTTAGTTCTTCTTTGCTTTCTGCCATAAGGGTGGTATCATCTGCATATCTGAGGTTATTGATATTTCTCCCAGAAATCTTAATTCCAGCTTGTGCTTCATCCAGTCCAGAATTTTTCATGATGTACTCTGTATATAAGTTAAATAAGCAGGGTGACAATATACAGCCTTGATGTACTCCTTTCACGATTTGGAAATAGTCTGTTGTTCCATGTCCAGTTCCAACTGTTGCTTCCTGACCTGCATACAGATTTCTCAGGAGCCAGGTCAGGTGGTCTGGTACTCCCATCTCTGTAAGAATTTTCCAGTTTGTTGTGATCTACACAGTCAAATGGTTTGGCATAGTCAATTAAGCAGAAGTACATGTTTTTCTGAAACTGTGTCAGTTTTTCAATGATCCAGCAGATGTTGGCAATTTGATCTTTGATTCCTTTGTGGGACTCAATAGGAGACAAGCCCCAGAAAGCAACTGAAGGTTTGAGATTTCTCAAACCTTTCAAATAATGGAATCATAGGAAAAAAAAGTTTGTCTCTTTGGGTTCCTGACACTACATGGGTTTTAAGTCTGAAAGATAAAATCCAGTCAACCTTTCTCCAGAAAGGAGGTTCTACCTTTTTGGAATTGATGCTTTTGAACTGTGGTATTGGAGAAGACTCTTGAGAGTCCCTTGGACTGCAAGGAGATCCAACCAGTCCATCCTAAAGGAGATCAGTCTTGGGTGTTCATTGGAAGGACTGATGGTGAAGCTGAAACTCCAATACTTTGGCCACCTGATGCAAAGAGCTGACTCATTGGAAAAGACCCTGATGCTGGGAAAGATTGAAGGCAGGAGGAGAAGGGGACAACAGAGGATAAGATGGTTGGATGCCATCACCGACTCAATGGACCTGGGTTTGGGTGGACTCCCTGAGTTGGTGATAGACAGGGAGGCCTGGTGTGCTGCAGTTCATGGGGTCACAAAGAGTTGGACACGACTGAGTGACTGAACTGAACCATCTTCTTTGGTGAAGGTTTTAAGGTATAATATTTCAAGACGTTTTTCCATATGACTACTCAAAGTCTCTTTGTTGTAGTTAAGCCCCAGTTAATTTTTTTTCATAATGTCCTTTAATATACACATGTGTGATTCCTATATATTAACTCAAAGTATCAGTATGCTTTTTTATTAGAGTAACTTTCCATGTCTGAAGCTATTAATTACTTTTCAGTGGTTCAAAACTGGTCATAATTCCAATAAACTCCCAATTCTGATAACATGGAAAGTACTACACTCTTGTTCTTGGATTTCCTGTTTAAGTTCTGGCCACATGCAATAAACAGCATATTCTGGATTATATGACACTTTTGTAAATTGAAAGATACTCTGAAGGGCACAAACACACACAGATTACTCATTGTTAAATGATTAAGTTACTTAAAATTACATTTGGCTGAAAGTGGGAATAAAAAAATTCAACTTACAAAATGAGTTTATGCTATATAAAAAGAAATTCTGCTTTTTATGTAAAGGAATATAATACTCATTAAATTTTATTATTAAATATATAGAAACATATTTTATAAAGTTTTCCACTATACTTCAGGAACATAAAGTTTTGTAAAAATTTTAACTTCTATAAAATGCCTGAGTCATGTGTTAATACGAAAATGTTAAACAGGCAATCACTTTCACACAGTACATTTAAAAATACCACTAAGATTTTTTTACACTGTAGAATGTAATTCAGGAAAATGTTTTTCAGTAGCATGTTTTCCAGAGGAATCTTAAACCAAGGAGTCAGACTAGAGGAAATCTCAAGAACACATACTTGAAATGCTGAAAATGGTTGGGCAGACTATAGTAATAATTTGACCAGTTTTTTGGTTTAATATGTTAGCCATCACAGACAGTAAAGTATAAGGAATTTTCCTCTTAAATATTTCTTGTAATTATTAATATATCATTCTGAACTTTTATGAGAAAAGAACAAAACATGCTCATGCATGCTTATCTCTTGCATTTCTTTGTTTTTTCACACATTATATTCTTTATCATGTTGACACTCAAGTTGATTTCTCAAAGATTTCATGGATATGACTCTGGATTTTTTTTCTTCCTACTGAATTTTTATGTCTATATTGGCAACTAAAAGGTTTACAGTTTTTTTTCTTGAAATGATCATGTGAAAGTGAAAGTGTTAGTCATTCAGTTGTGTCCAACTCTTTGCGACCATGGACTGCACCCTGCCAAGTTCCTGTGTCCATGGAATTCTCCAGGCAAGAGTACTAGGGTGGGTAGCCAGTCCCTTGTCCAGGGCATCTTCTCAACTCAAGGACTGAATCTAGGTCTTGTGCATTAGAGCAATATCTTTACCAACTGAACTACCAGGGAAGCCCTGAAATGATCATGGCCTAAATTAAATAAAGTAATAATGTTATAAATTTAAAAATATAATTCTATAATGATTAAAATAACTATATAATTAATTTCTATAATTTTGTCTTTATATTATTTATTTTGTCATAAAAATCTATTAAAGTATATAATATTCTTCTTAAAATGACCTAGTTACCACATTCAGTCTTTAAATATTTCTGTTATTTCTAATCTTTTTGAAACTTTTATTACTTTTATTTATGTGAATATCTTTCACAATCATCATTAACTGTTGTAGCCCCTTTTACTTAAAGATAATGCATGCTCATATGTGTGTGTGTATTCAGAAAAATACTGATATCTTGAAATGTGGTATTCTTAGATAAATTCCAGCCCCATTTTAATGGACTAACCATGGGCTACATATTTGGTTTGTACCAGATTTCACTATTCTTCAGTAGTGGTCTAAGCACCCCAACTATGTCTGCCTGGTTTGATTTTCTCCCTTTCCTTCCTTCCTTTCTCCCTCCCTCCATTCCTTCCTGTGTTTCCTTTCTTACCTTGGTCCCTGTTCCAGGAGACAGGGAGGAAGAGTTATAGTCTGTCAAATGCTTCTCAGATTTGAGCCAGTTTACAGATTCAGAACCTCTTGAGTGAAAGGGAGGCCAGGTCACCTTGAGGAAGAATGAGGCTACACTGCCAACATTTAGACTCTCCATCTTTCACTCAATCTTCCAAAATGGGAACTGCAGAATTTTCCACCTTGAAAGCACTGGTGAAACAGAAATAAGCAGATTTAGGGGGATTTCTATACACTTGCTCTGAATTGACAATAATCCCAGGGAACCCCAAATGTCACTGTGTTCCACCACTAGAGGTCAGGCGATCAATGGAGTTGTTGCTCAGGTCTGTCTCTAAGTGGTTCCATTGGGTCTGCAAATCCACTGTCTTGTCATTTCTCCAGTTCTGGAATAGACATACATAAAAACTAACAGAATCCCCACACTGGTTCCCTGGTCTGTGGAATAAGGACTATTATGGTAGGGGAGGCTAGGTGGAAGCCACTTGAATTGCATTATCTAAGAAGCCAAAAGTTACACCACATTCATAGAGGGACTGCAGAGAATACTGCCATCATCAGGGACTTGATGGAAGCACAGCTGGTGATTCCTACCACATCCTCATTCAACTCATCTATTTGGCTTTTGCAGAAAATGTATCTTGGAGAATGACCGTGGAGTATTGTAAGTTTCATCAGGTGGTATGCAGTTGTTGACTGAGCACACACTGTTTTCTCTATGTCTACTAGTACAGATCACCAGAACCATTTGCTTTCAGCTGGCAAGGCAGAAAAATACCCTCACAGTCCTATGTCAGGAGTATCCCAACTCTTCAGGTCTGTGTTACAATTTAGTTCACATTGGGGATCTTGATTGCCTTCCCTTCCCCAAGAGACTACAATAATTACACTGATGATATTATGCTGATTGGACATAGTGAACAAGAAATAGCAACTGCTTTAGGCTCATTGGTAAGACATTTATGTGTCAAAGGGTGAAAAATAAATTAAACAAAAATATCAGTGGCCTCTACCTCAGCAAAATTTCTAGGGGTTCAGGCATGTCATGATATCCCCTCTGAGTTAAAGGACAAATCGCGGCATTTGAATCATCCTGTAACCAACTAAGAGGCATAATGCCTAGTGGGCCTCTTTAGATTTGGAGACAATATGTTCCTCATTTACATGTACTACTCTAACCCACTGAGTAACACCAAAGGTGCTAGTTTTGAGTAGAGTCCAGTATAAGAGAGAAGCTCTGTAACAAGTCCAGGCTGTTATACAGCTGTTCTGCTCTTTGGACCAGATCCAGTGGTGCCTGAAGTGTCAGAGATAAACCGGGATGCTGTCTGGAATCTTTAACAGGGCTCTGTAGGTGATCACATCAAAGACTGATGATTCTGGAGCAATGCGCTGACAGTCTTGTAGATAACTATTCTCCTTTCAGAAACTCCTTCAGGCACACCATTAGGCCTTAGAAAAGATCAAGTTACTATGTGACCTGAGTTGCCCATTATGAACAGGGCGTGGCTGACTCATCAAGCTATAAGGGTGGGTGTGCACAACAGCAACTTTCCTTTATCAAATGGAAATGTATCAGATTTGGTTGTGAAGATACAACTTGGTTACAGAAGAAAGAGGCCCAGTTGCCTATTGTCCCCACTCCTGTCATACTACTTTTTCTCTTCCAGTCTGTGTCTATGACATAACAGGGAGTCCCCTACAATCCCTGGACTAAGGAAGAGAAACCTCAGTCTTGGTTTGCATCTTGTACTGAGAGATATGCAGCCACCACCCCAGACTAGACATCATTAGCTGTACAGTCCCTCCTGGGTCATCCCTGAAGGGCAATGGTAAAGGGAAACTCACACAGTGAGCAGAACTTTAAGCAGTGCTCTTGCTTGCTTATTTTGTCTGGAAGGAGAAATGGCCAGATGTGTGACTGTATACCAGTTCTTAACTGTGGCCAGGGAGCTGGCTAAATGGTCAGGGACATGGGGGTAGTATGACTAGAAAACTAGTGAAGAAGCCTGAGGAAAAGGTCTGGGGACAGATCTTTCTGAAAGGACAGACAAAATGAAGATATTTGAGAGCCATGTAAGGAAGAGTTTAATGAGCAAGAGGATAGGATGACCTATTTTGTGAATATTAATCAGCCTCCTTCCTAAGTCACTCTTGTCATTATCCAGTGGGCTCATGAACAAAGTGGTGATGGTGGCAAGGACAGAGGTTATACCTGGGTCAAAAGCATGGGCTTCTACTCACCAAGGCCAATCTGACTACAGCCACTGTAACTCATGACGGGCTGCCAAGATCCCAGAGCCTCCAGGAATAAACACTTGGGTCATCACACTAGACCAAAAAAAAAAACAAAACCAACCAGTTTAGGTATTCACTTGGAACAAAAAGAACCCAGAATAGAAGAAGAAGATAGTTAAAACTACTAGCTATAATGTCTCCGCAGTTTTGTTGTTTTTTCCATAATGTTTACCGTTGAAACCACACAGTATATTGTTTCTTTTCAAATTGGCTTCTCTCACTTAGTAATATGCATTTGACATTTTACCATGTCTTTTCATGGCTTGATAGCTCATTAGTTCATTTCTTTTTATCCTGAATAACATTCCTTTGTCTGGATGTACCACAGTTGATTTATCCATCACCTACTGAAAGACATCCTGATTGCTTCAAAGTTTTAGCAATTATGAATAAAGTGGCTAAAACAGTCATGAGCAGGTGTTTTGTGTGAATATAGCTCTCAGCACCTTTGGGTAAATATCAAGAAACAGGATTGCTCAGCTTTATGGTAAGATTTACCTAGAAGTAAACCTCAATATTATGGGGGGTCCTTTATGGTTAGGTCTCCCAAAATTTCTAACTCTCAGATGTGTCTACATGAGCCTTCACCAGTTCATCAATTAGAGTTTGGGTTCTATATCCTGGCACTGGTTTCTGCTGCAGTTCCCGCTTTGAGTCTCTGCTCTAGTGATGAGCTGTGACTCTGTATTTGCCTGTCTCTCCAGTCTTGGAGGCAACAGTTTATCCTGTGACCCACTTCTCTTCCCAAATAAAGTTGGTGATTTTTCAGTCTGTTCAGCTTTTTACTTGTTAGGATAAAGTGGTGACTTTCAAGTTCCTTACATTCAGAACAAGAAACCTTTGATTTTTTTTTTATAGGTGAAAAAAGAGTTTTGGTTACATATTTTTTAGGCAAAATGTATTTGCCTTCAGTAGTCAAGATGAAAAGTGATGTTTTACAAAAAAATAAAACTTTATATGAATTAGTGAATTATAAACTAATATTGAATTAATGCTGAATATGATTCATCTTTGTATGAGTACTTGGAAAATATTTTAAAAACCAGAAATCACGAGAAAGATTATATATAATAATGGCTTAACTAAACAACCCCAAAACAATTATCACTCATAGCTGTAGAGTTTGCATCATGTAATAAATACTAATAATTACCAATTATTGAGTCCTACTGCCTCAAGAGAAAATCTTCTGCATGATTTTTTAAACCATTTTATCACTAGAAAACCAGCATGATTGTAACCTACTTTTGAATAATATTCATAGTCTGTTATTTGACAATGTTACTTTTAAAAGCTGTAAGCATTCCATAAAAACATCACTAAGTACATAGAAAAAGTGCCATAAACAGCTCCTAACCTTGATGTCATTAAACAAAAAAGCTACTGCCATGGTACCAAAACTACTGCTTTGGTATTTTTCCACAATTAATTTCCACAAAGTTTTCTCTTTAGTTTGTCCTAAACACATTTGACAACTTGGATTTTTCTCTAAAGGGAAAGTCTGCTCCTTATTATAAAGTTATAAATGTATTTTTGAATATTTGAAAGTGAAACCCAAACACAAATGAATGCAGAAAAAAATGTATTTAAAAGTTGAAAAGCTTAAATGATTTTAATTGCAATTTGAAAAATGGTTTGGAATGCTTAATTAAGTCAGAAAGAAATTATAGATTCTTGACTTGGACACATTTGAAGTGTACCTTCTTTTGTCACTTTAAAATATATTTATTAAAACCCAAGAGAAAATTTGTGGAGGACATGGCAACTCACTCAGCATTCTTGCCTAGAAAATCCCGTGGACAAAGGAGCCTGGGAGGCAACAGTCCATAGCGTCTCAAAGAGTCAGACGTGACTGAAACAACTTGACATGCACACACACAAGAGAAAATTCATATACAAATGAAATAGAAAATAAAATTTTAGAAATGTACAACATCAGCATAAGTCATTCTGCTATTTAGAAGTGAACTGTAACAAAAATTTTTAGGTCAATAGTAAAATCAGTCATTTAAGAGAAAGAGTGTAAATAATGAATAGGGTCTTTGATTATATGATAATCAAGTTATTGAAAAGAAATGAATTGTATGAACACAGCTGAAAATACCTTTAATGAAACTAATATAAAACCTATAATACACTACTATGATAAAGACTCCTACAATACTATGGCTTATGTGGGAAGAGACTTGATACATTTCCCCCAATTTGACATCAATTCTAAAAACATACATGATATTAAGTGATAAGAATTACGAGGTTGAAATACTTCCAACAAAAGTGTATTTTCTATTACCTTTATAATAAGTTATAGTAGATATTATTGGAGAAGGACCTGGCAACCCACTCCAGTATTCTTGCCTAGAGAATCCTGTGGACAGAGGAGCCTGGTGGGATGCTGTCCATAGCATTGCACAGAGTCGGACATGACTGAAGCAACTTAGCATACATGCACGCATGTATTGGAGAAGGAAATGGCAACCCACTCCAGTATTCTTCTCTGGAGAATCCCAGGGACAGAGGAGCCTGGTGGGCTGCCATCTATGGGGTCGCACAGAGTTGGACACAACTGAAGCGACTTAGCAGCAGCAGCAGCAGTAGATATTATTGTAAATTTAAGAGGCAATCAAAATATTTGCAACCAAAACTATAAGAAAAAGGTGTTATTAGATGTATGTCAGACCATTAACACCTGTACAACAAAACTTTCTAGACTTTTTTGCTAAGGTGGATTTCAACAACATCATTGCTTTAGATAACTTATTGACTGATCAATAAGGAATGTCTCCATAGCATAAATCTTGCTGTACCTGGCTGAAAACCTCTGGTATTGTAGCAAATACAAGAAGCTAGCAAACAAAAGGCACTTGGCTAAACAGTTTAATCCCCCTTGCTTTGAATTCTTTGACACTGACTGATTTGGTTTATGGGGGCTTACTTCAATCTCTTGGTGATATCCTCCTAATGGTCATCATTGCAGTCTCCTTGTTGTCCTGTGTTTGCTCAAAGGTCTCAAGTGCCTGTTCACAGCCATCGGTAGAAATAGAAATAGCCACCAATAGAAATCAACAGTACTTCAGATGGTCTCATTGTTCTTAGAGAAAAAGAAGTAACATGAAACACAGACAGCAAATATAATGCCTCCAGTAATCTGACCTCATAATCTGAGAGTTCCACACTGAGACAAGAACAACTTAACTCTGATGGTGACTGAGAGTGGGGTTGATACCAAATTTGTTGGTTAATCTCTCATGTATGCTCAAAAGGTGGAGAAGGCAATGGCACCCCACTCCAGTACTCTTGCCTGGAAAATCCCATGGGCGGAGGAGCCTGGTGAGCTGCCATCTATGCGGTCACACTGAGTCGGACACAACTGAAGCAATTTAGCAGCAGCAGCAGCAGCATGCTCAAAAGGTAAAGAATCTGCCTGCAATGCAGGTGATCAAGGTTCAGTCCCTGGGTTGGGAAGATCCCCTGGAGAAGGGAATGGGTACTCACTCCAGTATTCTTGCCTGGAGAATTTCAGGGACAGAGGAACCAGGCAGGCTACAGTCCATAGGATTATAAAGAATCAGATACGACTGAGAGAATAACTGTCACTTTCACACTTTCTCTCATGTATGAAAGGATGAACAAGTGGGGGAATTGTTAAATTAACTAAACAAGGAGATTGCCAGACTGAGGTGATGGCTTAATCACCTCAGTGATAGCCCTAATTCTGTGATGACTTACGTAATCAAACCAAAATCTAAGTCTGTAAATGACCATCATCTTTCTATCTCCAATGCCAAAAATGTTATTTATAAAATATCAATCTATATAACTGCACATATTTTACCAAAGAGCATATGCTTTCTTTACCTAGAATAATAGAAATTTTTTTACCTCCAAATGTCTCACTACTACTCTTGTAAATATTTGTGGAATATTTATTTTTTATAAATAAAAATATGGGACTACTTATCTCCCATATTAGTTTCTTATTGTCACTGTAGCAAATTACCAAAAGTTAGTGGCTTAAAATAAAACCCATATAATCTCTCTCAATTTCAGTGTGTTGGAAGCTCAGGCACCATATAGCTCAGCTGCTTCTTTATCCTGGGCTTCACAAGGGCAACATCAATGTGTCAGCAAGACTGTTTTCCTTCATGGAGGGTCAAGTAATGAGTCCACATGCAAACTTATTCAGGTTTGCAGATTTAATAATATTTGTGTTGTTTTAGATTTTATCAAATTTCTGAAATGTCTAACAGTAGAAAATGGCTAGATTCTCCTATCTGCCTCTAAAAAAGTCCACTATACACTTATGAACTACCCAGAATGAAAGGCAAATAACATTATTATTTTCATCTTGTGGATCTCTTGAATGGGGCTCAGGTTCCCCAGGAGTTCACAGTTAAACACTTTGGGAACCACTGTTCTAGTGAACAACCAAAAAGATTATGTAACAGACTGACACGTATGGAAGAGAGTGATAGAAAATGTTCATTTGTAATTAAGTAGCCATATGGACGTGAGTCTGAGTAAACTCCAGAGTTGATGATGGACAGGGAGGCCTTGCAAGCTGTGATTCATGGGGTCGCAAAGAGTGGGACACGACTGAGTGACTGAACTGAACTGACTGAGTCAGATTATTACTTTATGGAGGCCATCATTCTCAATGTTAAGCTATCCTTCCCAGTTCTGGACATGAGAGGAAAGAATAATAAACTCAAGCATGTTAATTTACTATAGAGTAAGTTTAATAGATTCTAATATTTTAACAAGTAGTTGTGTGAGCAGCAGCAGCAGCAGTAGCAGCAGCAGTTGTGTGAGGAAATGCATCAAGATTTCATTCCCTTGGGTTTTAGCAATTTATTGTTTAGGTTTCTAACCTGTAGTCTGGAAATATTGATGTTTTAGGTTCTCAAGCTTGTTTAAAAATTTGTTTCTCACAAAATTCATAATAACAGATTTTCCCATTAATGACTGGTTCAAGCTGCCATCTACCTTCTACTTTTAAAGTTTTTCATCAGTTTTGTTTTAAAAAGTTAGGGTCATTTCCTTTTTTCTCTGCATAAGCAAAGGACATATACTGGGTGATTAGACATGATATTTCAGTGAGTGTGTATGTTAATTTTCTTCATGATCACTGACAAAATGGTCTCTGCCCTAAGCTCTGTTAGTCAGAATCCAGTTGTTCAGTTTGAGTATTTAGTTCCTGCATATGATTACTCTAAATTCTAAGAGGAAAAATTTGATTTTAAAAACATGTTTCCCTATACATTTGTACAAAAATGTTTATTTTATTAAATAAATGAAATATCTGCTGTAAAAAAATGTGATTCCCATATGTGTTTTATTCAATGATTTTGTACTCATATTATTTTGCCATGCCTTGTACTTCACAATTTTCTTTTATCTTCAGCTATAAAAAATTGTGTTGTGAGTTATTTATTTACCTGAGCTAACACCAGAATTCTGTGTTTAATTGAATGCTTTATATACTGGAAAACTTGAAGTTTCCTGGCATCTTTTTTACATCATAAAAAAACAAACAAACAAACAAAAAAAAACACTGATGCTCTCACTGAGAAGAGATGGAAAAAGAGCAGTACTTATGAAGAAATGTGCACAGATACAGCACATGAGGTTGGACAAAATGTGTTCTAAAAATAAAGGATATTGATTACTCTTCCAGTGCTATAAGAAACTCCTTCCCCCATTCATTTTCACTGAATCATCCTCCTTTACTTATTTATTAATAGCGTTCCGTTCTGCATCGGGCGCTGAGCATAGCACTAGCACTGAGATTACATTTGTGAGAAGACATACAATTAGGTTGTGCTAACTGAAACTTGATGAAAGAAGGTTAGTATTCAACGGAAATCTAAAGACATTCTAAAACAGATTGCTTTGTTTTTATTAGTTTTTAAAAATATTTTACTTTTCCAGATTAGTTTTATTTTTTTTTTTTTTTTTTTTTTTTTTTTTGTTTTTTTTTTTTTTTTTAATTTTATTTTATTTTTAAACTTTACATAACTGTATTAGATTTGCCAAATATCAAAATGAATCCGCCACAGGTTTACATGTGTTCCCCATCCTGAACCCTCCTCCCTCCTCCCTCCCCATTCCATCCCTCTGGGTCGTCCCAGTGCACCAGCCCCAAGCATCCAGTATCGTGCATCGAACCTGGACTGGCAACTCATTTCATACATGATATTTTACATGTTTCAATGCCATTCTCCCAAATCTTCCCACCCTCTCCCTCTCCCACAGAGTCCAGATTAGTTTTAGTTTAACAGCAATATTGAGAGAAAAATACATGTATACATCCCATATATCCTGGGCCCAAAACACATGGAGCCTCCAGTGGTACATTTATTGTATTGATGAATGTATACTCATACATCATTATCACCTGAGGTCCATAGTTTACACTAGAATTCACTCATGGGGCTATACATTCTATGTGCTGCGCTTAACTGCTCAGTCATGTCTGACTTTTTGTGTCCCTGTGGACTGTAGTCTGCCAGGCTCCTTTGTCCATGGGGGTTCTCCAGGCAAGAATACCAGTGGGTTGCCATGCCCTCCTCCGGAGGATCTCCTGTAGCTTTGGGGGAAATGTGTAATTTCGTATGTTCCCAGTACTCACATAGCATAGTTTCAATGCCCTAAAAATACTGTGTGCTCTGTTTTGCATCTCTCCTCTCCACCCCTCAACCCATGGAAACTAATGTTCTTTTACCATCACAATAGTTTTGCCCTTTCTAGAATGTCATATATTTGGAATTACACAGTATGTAGCTTTTTCAGATTGGCTTCTTTCACAAATCTATGGCTTTTTTCACAGATCTATTGGAATCTACAGATTAAATTGAAGAACTGACATCCTGTGAATACTGATTCTTGCCTCTCCAGTTTTTTTTTTTTTTTTTTTTTAAGGACATGTAGGTAGGCATGTTCTTTCTGTTACTTAAAGTGTGTTCTCTGGACCAGCAATGCTGGCATCAGCTAGGTACTTGTTAGTAAGGCAGAAGCTAATAGCACACATCACAGTGGAAGTGTGGTTGGGGAGACTGAAACTGTCAGGGAGCAATTCATGAGCAGCATGTTGGGTCTAATTCTAAAACAAACTTTGAAAGAGACCAGGGAACATCAATAATGAAGGCAGTGGGATCTTGTAGGATTTCAAGAAGTTCATTTTTCTTTTGCTCAATGCTCATATAACTGATATAATTATAATAATTTCCTTAAGTTATTTCTTCATATCAATGAGACTATATACTTGTAGTGAGAAGAAGGTGCTGAATTATTATATATTTGTGAAACCCTTCTATGGGAAATAAAATGGGTTTCCTCATCATTGTTATTCTGCAAACCAGCTAAAATTGCTACATAACATTTTAGATGTATATATGAATTAGTAGTTCAGGGTGTCTCTAGACAACCAATTTAGCTCTGGGTTCGCTTTCCAATTTGAGATTCTAGCTTCAAACACTCTTACACCTCAAATATATAAAACAAAGCAAAAACAACAAAGACAACCATCCTTACTCCAAAATATAAATGAGAGGATTGTAGCTTCCTAGAAATGGAGTCAGTAGTATTTGACAATAAAGCAAGTTTCCCCTTAACTGTTCTCTATCTCAAAATCCTATGTTCCCTTTATCATGTTCATTAAATATGCAGTTATTTTACTTTGTTTTAAAATTTGTCTTTCTTGCTAGAATGTACATTAGAAGAGGTTTTTTACTCTTTCTACTTTATTCATAATTATATCCTGGGCTTTGCTCATAGTAGACCCTTAACTATGCGATAAACAGGGCACTGAGCTTAACGCTTTAAAGAGAAAGTTTATGCTTGGGGCTGGTGCACTGGGACGACCCAGAGGGATGGAATGGGGAGGGAGGAGGGAGGAGGGTTCAGGATGGGGAACACATGTATACCTGTGGCGGATTCATTTTGATATTTGGCAAATCTAATACAGTTATGTAAAGTTTAAAAATAAAATAAAATTAAAAAAAAAAAAAAAAGAGAAAGTTTATTAGTATTTACCACTAGAGGGCATTTTCCTTCCATTTTAAAATCCTTATTCTAGTCCTTGATTTTTTTTTTAAATCCAAGGTATTCAGCATGCTTTATTAATTTGTAAAGATAAAATATTTCAGGTCAACCTATCATTTCAAATTACGAAGTCTTTATGGCACATATTATGTTAAGATACATTTGAAGCATCCACCATCTAGAGTTAAATTAGCTAGAATTTAAAACATTAATCCAATAAATTGTTCAGGAGCTTAAATTTAGGTCAATATTACCAATACACACATATACATACACAATACACATATAGGATTATGTAAAATATTTTAGTTATATAAAATAGATAAAATGGCCAAAACCCATGCATCTCAAGTATTTGATAAGATTTGATTTAAAAAAATTAAGGTAAAAATAACATCTTTCTCCATGTGACTTGTGTATGTGTGTACTCAGTCATGTCCGACTCTTTGTGACCCTATGGACTATAGCCTGCCAGGCTCCTCTGCCTGTGGGATTCTCCAAGCAAGAATACTGGAGTGGATTGCCATTTCCTCCTCCAGGGGATCTTCCCCACCCAGGGACCAAACCCACATCTCCTACATCTCCTGTATTGACAGGCATGTTCTTTAACACTGTACCACCTAGAGAGAATTCTCCTGGAAGCAGACACTGATGGAGTAAGCCTGCAAAGAAATTGCTCATTAGCAAATGCCACTGGGATGAGCACTTGTGAAAGGAAGGTTAAGGAAGCAGGACTGGGAAGAGGCTGAATTCTGAATTCATACTGGAAGTTTGATAGATATCAACATTACAAGTTGCTCTGGGGCCAAGGTGGTCCATTAGAATGATCGAAAGTTAGGCCAAAATGGCAGGCCTTGATATTCTTGTAGTCACCTGTCATTGGATGTTGGCCACCAGGGACCTGGAGCCATCAGAAGAGTAAGTAGGTGCAACTGAGGAAGCTCTAAAGAGGCTGGAAGCTAAAGTCTGGGATAACAAGCCCTCTTTGAAATGCAATCTGGGAGGTGCTTGGTTATGTCTAGTGTGCGTGTGATCAATCATGTCTGACTCTTTATGACTCCTGGACTGTGGCCCAACAGGCTCCTCTGTCCATAGGATTTTCCAGGCAAGAATACTGAAATGGGTTGCCATTTCTTCTCCAGGGGATTTTTCTTGACCCAAGGACTGAACTGGAATCTCTTATGTCTTCTGAATTTGCAGGCTAGGTTTTTTGTTTGCTTTTGTTTTTGTTTTTAACCACTGGGACGACCTGGGAATGTCTATCACAGCTTAAATTTAAGGAAAATTCATATAAACTGCTAGTTAAGTAAGGACTCTAGAACTGTTAAATGTAGTGAGTAACAAAGTACATTTTACGGACCAAATATTGTTTCAATGTAATGATTCAAATAAAGATTAATATATGGATGTTTATAGCATATGGTTTAAAATAGGTCAAAAATTGAGAGAAAATCATTAATTTACCTCACATAAGTGAGGGAGGTTTTAATTGGAACATAAAAACTATTTTAATAATTTAACATTAATAAAGTTATTATGCTTTGTTATTATTTGATACATGCTTGTTCTAATTCTAAATATTGATAGTAATGTCTTGAGCAGAGATAATTATGTTTTAACTCTCAAGAATTTCCAAATTATATAATAGCTAATTTACCTGAAGGCATTTATAAGAAAAAAATAACTTCTTAGGGGGAGGACGATGACTCTCAACCCTAAACCTAGAACTTGTCTCTTAATGTCCTCTGACAAAAGATAGCTTTTTAATTTTTTCCTCCTCCTTCCCACTTTACTTTTTAGAGTATATTTTTACTTAGTTTTATGCAACTGAGAGTGGAATAAAATCTTGAGGAGGAAATGGTATGTTCAACACTTTGGTAATTCAGCTTCAAAGAAATGAAAATTCGTTGTTTAATAACTTTCTCTCATAACAAGTCGCAGAAAAACCTTCCCTGTGTTCTCTATGTCATGTACCAGAAGATGGCTCTCTTGCTCCTCGGCGGTGACCGAGAGGCTTCCGACTGCTTCAGGAGCCCCAGCCACAGATTTGCCCCAGAAAGCAGTGTAATAAAGCAGGCGCCTCCTGCCTGTTTATCTGAACTGACCGAGATTCTTTACCTGCAGGTGCAACTAATCCTTTCAAGATGTAATGAAGCTCAATAAATCCCCTTTTGCAATATCTTCCCTGGTCTTTGAGGCCGATTTTGCTTTTTGTGAGGAGGAACGTGCAGAACGGCTCTGCACAATGCTGTATGTTTAAGCAATAAGGAGACTGCCCCGTTGTCTCACGTCAGGCTGCCTGGGATGCAATTTCCTTTTTCCTGTTCAAAATTAGCTGATGAGAGCAAGTTCCCCAGGTGAGCACAAGTTCCCCAGATTTTTTGCTTTGTGTGTGTGTGTGTGTGTGTGTGTGTGTGTGCTGAAGTAGGTGACCGAAGAACTATGCCATCGCTAGCTGTTATTCTCAACTTTATGTACTGGGAAATTCACTGGGGCACACCATATTATCTGTCTGAATCTCTACACTGCTTCTTATTAGTAGAACAAAGTACTTACCTGCTATTCATCTCCCTTTTAGTGACTGTATAAACACCAAAACTATACACTGAAAACTTTCAGAATTATTTATAAATATTAGAACCCCTAGCATATACATGTTGCAGAAGGCAATGGCACCCCACTCCAGTACTCTTGCCTGGAAAATCCCATGGGCAGAGGAGCCTGGTAAGCTGCAGTCCATGAGGTCGCTAAGAGTCGGACACGACTGAGTAATTTCACTTTCAGTTTTCACTTTCATACATTGGAGAAGGAAATGGCAACCCACTCCAGTGTTCTTGCCTGGAGAATCCCAGGGACTGGGGAATCTGGTGGGCTGCCGTCTATGGTGTCGCACCGAGTCGGACACGACTGAAGCGACTTAGCAGCAGCAGCAGCAGCAGCAGCAGCAGCAGTAACAGCATATACATGTATTCTAATGAGAGTTAATGAAAAGCAAATGCAAAAGAGGCCCGCTACTCCTGACAATTATTCAGTGTTGTGATCTTTCTCCTTTAATATTCTTCAGCTTTCCGACTGCCATTTTGTTGATACTAAAACATCTACTAGTGACTGGATAAAGAGCTAGATCTAGAAAGGATACATTGTCCATATCCCAAGGTATCCCTCACTAGAACCACATGCTTGCTGTTGAAGGGTTAACTGAACAAAGCAGCCAGAAGGATGTTTTAAAACCCTCCATCATATTGAGTCTATTTTCTGCTTATTTTAAGATTTTCCAACAGTTTTATATTGCACTTAAAGTTAAAATCTATATGAGTCTTTATGCTGCATGCTTTTTGAATTCCTAGTCTCTAACCTGATCTCCCACTTTTCTGCCCTCAGCCCATTCAACTCTAGCTGCACTGGCCTGATTTTGGTTTCTGGAATGTAGCATGCTTTTTACAGCCTTAGAATATTCGCTATAGCCATTTCTTCTACTTTGAGCACTATTACTACCATTTGTTGGTGGCTAGTTCTTTATTCTCATTTAAATCACAGAATCAGAGTCATTCACTAACTTTCTATCACATGAGGAAGTGCTTTCAATAATTATAGCTGAGAACCTCAGACATTTTAGACATATGACTAATTCCTTTTCTGAAATCATGCTAAATAAATGTGTTCCTCTGTATGCTTTTCTATCTCATTTCTATCTCAACAAGAAATATTAATGTATTTCTTGTTGTAAATTAATAGACAGTCCATTTTCTTTCTGAGTTGTATTTTGTAGTCTGGAGTCAATAGCCCTGAACATACTGGGTCTTGAAACCTGGCAGATAAGGTTTCTGAATATGGAAGGACCAGACATTGGACCTTATTGAATACAAGCAGGTAAATTCTACTTTATGTGGCCTTTGTTTGGTTAATCTCTAGGAAATCCCTTGGAGATGCCCTAAGTCAACACGACATCTCTTTATTCAACTCTCTCTCTTCCCCAATAGCAGTCAGTGGTAACAGAGGAAAACAAGCAGAGGTTAAAGATAATATCATAAATCCTAAAAGCATCTTTAAATATAATAGACATCATAAATGCAATTTCTCCTTTAACTCTATGAGGGTGATATGTGTTTTAAATTCCTGTATTTGATGCTCCATGACAAACGACCTCATCCTTAGCTGCACACTGATATCACTTGGGGGACTTTTTAAAAAACCTAACCCTTAGGTAACACTCTGGATCAAGCACACCACAATATCTGACCATCAGATATTTAGGTCTCAACACTTTTTAAAGAGATTCCAGTGCAGCAGTGGTAGAAAATCCCTGCTCTGATTCCCTTCCCTCTGGTTTAAGTTCTCCTAATTGTTGTTTCTCTTTCCTGGGGCTGGTTCTTCTAAGGTGCCTTGTGATCTCTGAAAATGTTCTTATCTGTAGTCAGTTTCCCTTTCAGATGTGTGACTCTCTTACTTTATGAAGTCTTTCTGGGGTAGAGCACTCAAACTACAGCTGGCTCTTTCACTACTCAGTTTTCAGTGACTCTGGTACAAGGGTAAGATTAGCCTTAGAGATGTTTCTGTCCTTCTGTTTGGTGCTTTCCCCTCCAATTTTTCTCTAGCATTGCCAGCTACCTAGAGCATTGTCCTTTGTACCCAACCTGCAAGTCTACTTTGAGATAAACACTAATGCCACAGGTTATCTTGGTGGAGAGGAGCATGCTGTGTGCAATGGCAGAGGCAGGAAATGTGTTAGAGCTGCCAGACAACTATTACCTCGGAGTTACCCTAATTTCTCTGCTATAGTTGTTTCAGCTCCCTCCTGCTTCAGGCATCACCATGGAATTTCTGTGGCTTCGCTCCTATCAAGTTTGAAAAATCATACTCTTTCAAAAGTTTATTGAGCTCACATTCTTCTATCTGTTCAAAATTTGTGTTTTTTCAGTCTCTCAGGAATAACTCAGTTTTGATCTTCTAAAACTTTCCTTATTTCTGAGTATAGCTCTACATTTGTGCAATTAAAAAGAAATATATATATATACACATATATAAAAGCAGTTCTAAGATGGACTGTGAGATAAAAGGACTATAATGTGTATTCAGTATGCCTTTCTATCCAATGCTATGGTATATTGTTACATACACTTGATGCTGCTGCTGCTGCTAAGTCGCTTCAGTCGTGTCCGACTCTGTGCGACCCCATAGACAGCAGCCCACTAGGCTCCCCCGTCCCTGGGATTCTCCAGGCAAGAACACTGGAGTGGGTTGCCATTTCCTTCTCCAATGCATGAAAGTGAAAAGGGAAAGTGAAGTCACTCATTCGTGTCCAACTCTTCGCAACCCCACAGACTGCAGCCTACCAGGCTCCTCTGTCCATGGGTTTTCCAGGCAAGAGTACTGGAGTGGGGTGCCATTGCCTTCTCCAACACTTGATGCTATATCTATACAAACACATACCACATTTCTCACTCAAATTCAAAGATGGCACTGCTTTGTTGTTCAGTCGCTGAGTCATGTCTGACTCTTTGCAACCCCATGGACTACAGCACACCAGACTCCTCTGTCCTCCACTATCTCCCCAAGTTTGCTCAAATTCATGTCCACTGAGTCGGTGATGCTATCTAACAACCTCATCTTCTACTGTCCCCTTCTCCTATTTCATTCCATCTTTCCCAGCATCAGGGTCTTTTCCCGTAAGTCGGACCTTTGCATTGGGTGACCAAAGTATTGGAGCTTCAGCAACAGGCCTTCCAATAAACATTCAGGGTTGATTTCCTTTAGGATTAACTGGCTTGATCTCCTTCTAATAGTACATTGATTACAAATCAATCAATTAAGCATCTATTGAGTACTTACGATTATATGTTTGGAACTAAGCTAGAAACTGCAGATATAAAGATACCTAGGACATGATTTTTTCCTTTCAAAAAGCTCAACATCTGGCTAATATGTCATTCAGATAAAAATATAGAGTGTATCTCTATATAGATATATAATATAATGAGTGCTAGAATAAAAGCACATCAGGAAGTTTCTTTGAGGATTAAAAACGATTAAAAATAAGTAATATGACCTATGCCTTTGAAGAATCAAGATTCAGTAGCTGCCTCTGCTTTTTTTGCCTTTTGTTCACTGTCTGTTCTTTATCTGAGTTCAAGGACTCTTACTGGGAGGACAGTGTTGCTTTGGTTAAGGCTTCATGTCTGAGTCTTCTGGCTTCCTATGGTTATGGTTATCTGAGCATACAGGCCTCTATGCTGTTTTTTCATTCTTTGTACAACTGCTATTGACTTCATCTCTTTGTCTTGTGATCTGTGTGAAGTCTTGCTTAAAAAATATCACTCTATCTTAGCTCAGTGTCAGACTACCCTGTCTGTTGCCTTTGTTTTGCTGGAGACAAATCTATGTGGCAGGTGCATTTCTGCAACAACTTTATCATATTCTTTTCTGCCTGGGTTCACTATATTTGATTTTAGAAACCATCCTGCTACTGGTATTCTTCACAAACACTTGGCCCAAAATAACCTAAGCAAGAATCCTAATTAGATAGAGCTAAAATGGGTTTTATTCAGCCAGACCTTATTGAAGACAATTGTTTCTGTTTTCTCATATATGGCATAGATTTATCATGCTTCTGTTTTTTTTTAAGAGAAGAAAAATAAATTTTAAAAGATTCATACAATTATATAAAACAGTAAGTTGAAGTTTCCTTTTTTATCTATTGGATAATTTAGGGTATTCATTAGCTAGCAACTTTTAGAAAAACGGAAATTATTCTATATAACATCACTGTAGATTAATATGTTTCTTGGCATTTTACATCTTTCTAAAAATTCTATTTGCTAATCTATAATACTTGAGATTATTTTCTGCAGTTTTGCACAAATATTTTAATATTCCTCCATTTTCCTGTTATTTCATATTTGCATTCAATATGCTACAAATGTGATCAAAGTAATAAAAAATATTGAATTAAGTAGAAAGTACTGATAAAACAGAGATAGTTGAAGTACTGTGAATTGAAATTTATCCACATAGTTTAATTCCAGGTTCAGCTTTTGCTCAAGTGTTTCAGATAGTCAATATTTTTATTATGTAGCTGACTCCAGATATAAAGCTGGGTAGCTTTCAGAGCTGAATTACTTAGCAATGAATATGAAGTCAATGTTTTTTAAATAAAATAAGTCTGAAATACTTTGGAGAAAAATTTGTTGTATTTAAAACTTAATTTTGTTGCATTCAAACAGGAAGGTCTTTTTTAAAAAGTTTAATTTTACTCTTTTGAAGTTACTCCCCAGTTTTAAAATCCTAGGTGCTACAATAATATGTACTTAAGAGTCTTCTCATTTTAAAAATATAGGAATTAAAAGTTCTTTTATAAATGTACTTCTCATTTGAAACCACAATCATTTGGAGAATTCATACAATATCAGCTTTCTCAATTAAAAAGAATTTGGAGAGTCAATCCAAATAAGAAAATATAATATTTAAATCCATTGGGATTTCAGAGTTAAGAGATAGTGGCAGAAAAGAGCTGTTGTTAATATTCCTGAATAAAAAGACTGTCCACATTTCTCCATGTTAATCTATTCCATGTATTCATTGGATTTTACATTACTTCTTTCCCCTTTTCCAATCAGGTTTTATTCTCTATAGCTTATGAGAAAGTTTAGAAAGAAAAGCATACTATCTCATGGTATGGTTTCTAACAAGAAAGACTTGGAGGCTAAAGAAAGAATGCTGGCATGCAGGTTTAATTATTCACTGTTTGCAAATATCCACTTGTTTATTTTGGTTCTCCATCAGTGAAGGATTATAATTTTGTGATTTATGGCACCTTCTTACCTTTTAATAAAAATGGATGAATTTACTGCACGAACTAAGTTCGTGTTTGAAATCTACACGTGTCCAACACTTTGACTCCATTCATGCAATTGGAACTTCAAATAGTATTAATTACATTCTACTAACTGGTATTGATTGAAACTATCATAGATTTATAATGTGTCATCCCTCCTAACTCCGAGTTTTTTTACTTTGAAGGACAGATGTTTAGATTCAAACTGAGTGGTGCCAGTCCTCCTTTAAGTGATTCCCACTGAATTTCATGTTCATGGCACAAAATGTGCAAGTGAAAGCTCTTATATGGTTGGACAACAGGAATGAATTTAAGTGGAAGGATTTTAAGGGTCAGTTAGCTGAGAATTTATATTATGATAATCATATGGAGAAGTTTGTTTCATATTAAAGGATTTCTGTGTGATATTCTAGTTTAAAATAAAAATATGGAATATTTATTGAATTAATAAACTGTGGTATATATTAATATTATAATAAATATTAATTATTAATAATGATAAAATTTAATTGTTAATACTGATAAAAGGGAAGGGACATCATGTAAATAGTACATTATTAAATATTATAATTATCACTTGTTAGTACTTGTAATACATTTTTATTCTCCAAGTTGATACATCTGTCATTCTGAGTACTTTCGCCACTTCAGTTTATATATTAAAGCCACATAATAATCTATGTTAGTCATTCACTCATGTCTGACTCTTTGTGACCTCTTGGACTGTAGCCAACCAGGCTTCTCTGTCCATGGAATTCTTGAGGCAAGAATACTGCAAAGGGTTGCCATGCTCTTCTTCAGGAGATCTTCTCGACCCAGGGATTTAACCTGGGTCTCCTGCTTTGCAGGCAGATTCTTTACCAATTGAGCCACCAGGGAAGCCCCTAAGTAGATAATCTGTAAAGTCACATGGAAAATACTAATTTTCAGCCACAGCTGTGGAACTCCCTGGTTAACAATTACGGTCTTCACATACATACCAACCAATTTCTCATTTAACAATGCTATTGCCATCACTAGTCAGGCTGATATAAATTATTAATTGAAATCTCTTTTATTTCTTTATATCTTTTTTTTCAGTTATAAATTATCAGGTACCATTCTTTTTTTTTTTAATTTTATTTTATTTTTAAACTTTACATAATTGTATTAGTTTTGCCAAACATCCAAATGAATCTGCCACAGGTATACATGTGTTCCCCATCCTGAACCCTCCTCCCCTCTCCCTCCCCATACCATCCCTCTGGGTCATCCCAGTGCACCAGCCCCAAGCATCCAGTATCGTGCATCGAACCTGGACTGGCAACTCATTTCATACATGATATTTTGCATGTTTCAATGCCATTCTCCCAAATCTTCCCACCCTCTTCCTCTCCCACAGAGTCCATAAGACTGTTCTATACATCAGTGTCTTGAAGGGGAAGAAGGAATAGCATGATAGCATGTCTTTATTTCCATTCTTTATGATATATTCACATCCAGCCAACCTCACTAATCAACTACCTACCAGAATATCACTAACTCCTTGTCTTCAATTTCCATAATGTTTCTAATATATTGTGCATAATTTTGTGAGCTGATACTTACCACCATTTGCTATATGCAAGGCACCATGACCCACATATTAAATAACTATATTATTTAATCTTTACAGAAACCCAGAAGATACCTGTTCTCATTTAGCAAGTATAAGTAGCTTGCCAGTAAGTAAGAAAGCCAGGTTATATCTTTCACTTAGGAAATACTTACTAAATACTTATTTTATACTAAATACTTTGCTTGGTGCTAAAAAAAATTTTGTTCACTACTATGTACTAAAGTTCTATTTGTTTAATGTTTTATTGTTTCACAGACTGAAATGTTAAGAGCCTTTAGGAATTTTATCTTTTGTAACCACTAAATATTCAGGGCATAGGACCATGCCTTAAGTGAACAACACAAAGTGAACACTGCAAAGAAATAGAGGAAAGCAATAGAAAGGGAAAGACTACAGATCTCTTCAAGAAAATTGAATATGTCAAGGGAACATTTCATGCAAGGATGGGCATGATAAAGGACAGAAATGGTAAGGACCTAAGAAAAGCAGAAGAGATCAAGAAAATGTGGAAAGAATACACAGAGAACTATACAACAAAAGGTCTTAATGACATAGATAACCACAATGGTGTGGTCACTCACCTAGAGCCAGACATCCTGGAGTATGAAGTCGAGTAGGCCTCAGGAAGCATTTCTATGAACAAAGCTAATGCAGGTGATGGAATTCCAGCTGAGCTATTTCAAATTCTGAAAGATGATGCTTCAAAGTGCTGTACTCAACTCAGCAGTGGCCACAGGACTGGAAAAGGTCAGTTTTTATTCCAATCCCAAAGAAGGCCAATACCAAAGAATGTTCAAAGTACCACACAATTGCTCTCATTTCACATGCTTGAAGGTCAAAATACTTCAAGTTAAACTTAGAAGTACATGAACTGAGAACTTCCAGATGTACAAGCTGGATTTATAAAAGGCAGAGGAACCAGAGATCAAATTGCCAACATCCAATGGATCATAGAGAAAGCAAGGAAATTCCAGAAAAACATCTACTTCTGCTTCATTGACTGCTCTACAGCCTTTGACTGTGTGGATCACAACAAACTGTGGAAAATTCTTAAAGAGATGGGAATACCGGACCATCTTACCTGTCTCCTAAGAAATCTGTGTGCGGGTCAAGAAGCAACAGTTAGAATAGGATATGGAACAAAAGGGTTCATAATTGGGAAAGGAGTGCGACAAGGCTATATATTGTCACGCTGCTTATTTAATTTATATGCAGAGTACATCATGAGAAATGCTGGACTAGATGAAGCACAAACTGGAATTAAGACTGCCAGGAGAAATATCAATAACCTCAGAGCAGATGATACCACTCCAATGGCAGAAAGTGAAGGGGAACTAAAGAGCCTCTTGATGAGGATGAAAGAGAAGAGTGAAAAAGCAGGCTTAAAACTCAACATTCATAAAATGAAGATCATGGCATCCAGTCCCATCACTTTATGGCAAATAGAAGGGGGAAAAGTAGAAGCTTGACAGATTTTATTTTCTTGGGCTCCAAAATCACTGTGGACAGTGACTGCAGCCATATAATTAAAAGATGCTTGCTCCTTGGAAGCAAAGCTATCCCAAACCTAGACAGCGTATTAAAAAGCAGAGACATCACTTTGCCAACAAAAATCCAGATATTCAAAGCTATGGTTTTCCCAGTAGTCCTGTGCAGATGTGAAATTTGAACCATAAAGAAGGCTGAGTGCCTTGATGCTTTTAAACTGTGGTGCTAAAGACTCTTGAGAGTCCCTTGGACAGCAAAGAGATCAAACCAGTCAATCCTAAAGGACTCTGAATCCTAATCAATCCTGTCAATCCAGTCAACCCTAATCAACCCTGAATAGTCATTGGAAGATGCTACAGCTGAAGCTCCAATACCTTACCACCTGATGTGAATAGCCAACTCACTGGAAAAGACCCTGATGCTGGGGGACATTGAGGCAGGATTAGAAGAGGGCAGCAGAGGATGAGAGGGTTGGGTAGGATCACCAATTCAATGGACATGAATTTGAGAAAACTCCAGAAAGCAGTGATGGACAGGGAAGCCTTTTGTGCTGCAGTCCATGGGGTCTCAAAGAATTGGACATGATTAGTTATTGAACAACAAGAACAATGCCTGGCATTCATTAGCGTTCATCAAATAGTTACAGAATGAATGAAAGAATGAATGAATGAATAAAAGCAGAAAAGTGTTCTCTTGGAATGATTATAAATGAACCAGGGGTAAGAAAGAAACATCATGTGTTGAAACAATTCTTTACCCGGAATGCCAGCCCAATCCAAAAAGTAGAAATAATAATTACTTTATAATCTCCTCTCCATCTCATTATGTAATTTTATCACTTTGGCTTTCAGAAAGATTAGATTAACTTGAGATTCCTCCAAATTTTTCCAAAATGCTATAGATGGAAGGCAAAAATCACATAATGAGAGGGCTTTACAACTCCACAGCATTTGTGAATTATTGAGGTGTGATCTGTAAAGTGCTTTTACTTCATGTAAGGAAACCACACAGGACTGGGTCTCCAGGGAAGGTGGCAGGTGCAGGTTGGCTAAAATCATGGAACTTTTGTTAAGTTTCTATACTTATCTGGAAACAGCTCATATTACATTGTTCAAGATAATGACACATTGAAATGGCTTTGAATTGAAAAATAAAATGTCAAAAACAAATGTTGCCAAGAAATTTAGACTAAGACACTTCACGATGTGAAAACGGCCTTTGCAAAATCCCTAGATACTCATGTTCTGACTGGTCTTTGCTTGAAAAGCTGACAGCCTGATGGTTCTTTCCCTTAGCATAAACCCATTCTCAAGACTGAACTCTTTCACCACGTTTTTAAAAGTGAGCACACACACACACACACACACACACATATATATATATATAAATTGTGCATAAATCAGAGTTATGTGAAATGAGTAATCTAAACTCCTAGGGTCTTTCTTCATTAAAAACAAAACAATTATCAAGGAGAGATTACTAGGTATGAAGTCATAGAGGCTACCAGTAGGCAAACTGATAAAGCAGAAAGTTACCAAACTGAAATATTTATTCCTCAAATTTCAAACATATTTATACAAAACATTTTATCTGCATGAATTCAGATAAATATTTCAGTTACCACATAGAAATGTTTATGTCAACTTTGTATCCATAAAAAACAGTGATAATCAGTATGAAAGCAATATATAGAGAGGCATAAACTTTAGCATCAAAGCCTTCCACTATTTGTCCGTGTCTCTGTTTAATAGGGTTAAGAATGTTGAATCTCCCTGAGAGAGGGAAGTTGTTCCAGAAATACATCTGAGATTCTTTTTTTTTAATATAATAATCTGTGAATTGCAGTAGTAGGTAAATCTCTTATTTTCCTTAATATGTTTGTTGCTTTCTACTATATATATCAGTGTTAACGCTCAACTTATAGGTTGTAACCTCACAGAAGTCAGATTTATATATCTTATGTCTGTCACATAGTAAAGACCTGATAAATATTTATAAGAGAATAAGTAAGATATATCAATCTTTTCTGGTCTTCCTGAGCCCAGTGTTGACTCTTGTATAATGTAATTTTAGTATGAATTTTTATGTGTTCTAAGCTTGTGATAGATGTTTGTCATATGCATTTGTTTATAATTAATAGAACTCAAGGTTAACATAATCAGAGTATGGTCATAGAATAATATATTATAGAAAATGGGATGATTTTTTTAAGTAGGCTCAGATTATACCCATAATACAAGAGCCTCAGTATCCACAATTATGAGTGAAACTGAAGAGGTCTCTCATGGACAGAGAAACTGGAAGTGAACTTAGCAGCCAGGCAGGCAGAAGAGGAATAATCTGGATGAGATTCAGGGCAGAGCCTTGTTGGCCCCCAAATGCTTCCCTTTCAATATTTACTATTGTCACTTAGATTGTTGAACTGCCCTCACTTATAGCAGTTTTATTATGTTACTAAGTACAATCTGGGAGGTTGATAGAGTCATATTTTCAAATCTTTCTGGAACAGTCTTACAATATTTGTAGCATATCCTAAGGGACTTAATTGGTTTACCTTCTTTCCACTGTAATCAATGGAGGGAGCTTGATGAAAGATTTTCAGGCCTCCTTTTACCTTTTCCTTTAAAAACTACACTTCTAGAAGTAAAGAATAGTTACTTTTGAGTATTCTCATGTGAGACAGAAGAAAGTCTTAGTCATAAGCCTTCATCTTGCCATCATCTTAACACTCTTTTAAAAGAGATTATGGAGGAAATTTTAAAAATCTGTGTAGATGTATTTCTTCTATTGCTCAATTCTATAGAATATAACAGGAACCAGTTTATGTCAGGTGTAGCAAGACTGGGGTAGTAAAGGATTTGGGATGGCATCAGTAACTGGCACCAGGGGCTGCTGTGGTTTCTGAGAGTGTCTGCTGCTGGATGTGTGAGTATCCACAGAGATGTGCTCAAAGGAGATCAGATAATAGTGTCACGGTCGGCTTGGGCTGAGTGTAGACGTGAAGACTAGAGGCAAAGAGTTGGGGTGGATGTAGAAGAGCAGTGGGCACTGAAGGTGGGTTGCAGCAGGGGCAACAGACAAGAGTTTGTAGGGAATGTTTTATAGGAGGAACCTACAACTGTGATTTGCTGTATCTCATTTTATTTTCCAAATGAGTTGCCTGTGGATTTGGAGATAAGGTGGGGCCACTGAATTTCTCCTCACTGAAATGTACATCTCTAGGGAAAGAGAAGCTATAATCTATTCTACTAGCTAATGGTGTTTAGAAAGCACAGATGGGGAAAGTGAATAGGTGCTTGAGATCTAAACACTGTAGATTCCCAACAAGCAATTTTAGCTGTGAAAATAAGGGTTCTACAAGTTACCAGCTTTAAAATTTGAATACAAAGAGGGTTATTAGTTTATACATGCCTGAACTGACACACACACAACCAAACACAAGAACATAAGCACATACACACAGCTCTTTAGAACTTAGATGAAACAACCCAAGACTTGAGTATTTCCAGCTAAATAAGCAACTCCCAGAATCAATCTTTTTAATCATGTCCTTTTACAGATGAACCCAAATTCTAAAATGATCTTCCTTATTTTTCTTTCCTTTTGAAAAGTCATGTTTTCTAAAGGAAGGAAGGTTTAAGTTGCAGTTTCCTGTTACCTTTTACTCACTTCATTTTTTTCCACTTAGTTCTAGTATCTCCTGTGACCTCTCACCCACAGGTACTTCTTTTGCTTTGGCTTCAGAAGATATCCTTTTTCTCTGAAAGTGGTCAGAGTCCTGTACCCTTGTCCTGTGTGGTCCTCTATTCAGCCTCAAGCTGTAAAAGATAACAGGGATCCTGTAAAGTGGAGTTCTTCTGATTTGCAAACACTCCTGATTGATTAAAACCTTGACCACCCTGTATAACATTTATATGTCTTAAGCTACTGGCCACTATCCTATGGTGATCAGCACAGGAACTGACCAGTAAAAAATATGGATTGTTCACTGTACTTGGCCATGGAAACAACTTCTAAATGCTCAAAGAAACCGTCACAATTTGCCAAAGTGACCTAAGACTAGAGTGGGTTATTTGTTATAAATGTAGATTTGGGGTTTTAAATTCTTTAATATTGGGTTTTGACTAATGACATAGCTGTTGATGCTACATGATATTTTATCCAAGGTTACCCTTTTATGCTAAAAATATAAAATACAATCTGCTTTAAGTCATATCTAAAAGCTGATACTCAATGGTACAACATGAAATGCTTATGTTTCATGACTGTGGGACAGGAAACCAGAACCTCTTTGGTAGTGACTTCATTTTGTCCTTGAAGTGAATTGTTAGTTGCTCAGTCATATTCTACTCTTTACAACTCCATGGACTGTAGCCTGCCAGGCTCTTCTGTCCATGGAATTCTCTAGGCGAGAATATTGGAGTGGGCTTCCCTTCCTGACCCAGGGATTGGATCCTGGTCTCCTGCATTGCAGGCAGATTCTTTACCATCTGAGCCACCAATGACACCTCATTTTGTCCTCACAACTATTCAAAAACTGCTTTGGAAATTTCCTGTACCTCAATTGCCCCCAGGCTCCCATTCCCATTGATCTCAATTTATCCTTTTTCCTCAACAAAAAATCTAGAAGTCTGTGTTACACATTAGCAAATCAACAGTATTTTAAGATGATTTACAGAGAGATTAAAAGAAAACTGCACTTTTTAAACTCCATGACTGGAAACCCTCTTGAGCTTAAATTTAAAGTCCCCACTTCCTGAAATCTCATTGACATAAAACATCCAATACTTCAGTACTAACTGGGTTTTTTTTTGGAAGTGATTTTAATAGGCTCACATATTTCTGCTAATCAGAAAACCATTTTCATAGAAAGAAATAGCATAGAGACTTTCTCTTAAGGACAGATATTCTTTCCTCAAGAAGGTATAGATCTGTGACAATGGGGAGTCCAACAAGAAGCTCAAGGGCTGCTTTGAACAGACAGTATCTGTTGCTTTGACATGCAACAGTGAGTGCAACATAAATAATATCATTCCTTTACAGTTCTACTAGAATTTTCCAGGGAAGATTATCAGGGTAAATTCAACCTTACAAAAACATTTGTGATTGTACCACTAATGGCAGACATTGGTAATTTTTGCTGGCAGTGAACTGACAAAGTTGCTGAAACCTTTGTAAATATCATCTGGTACTTAAACAACGCACACATGGATTTTATTTACGATGCTTTTCAATAACCCTGAACTTTGGGATCAGTTGGTTGTAGTGTAAAAGGCAGTAGTAGAGACCACCCAGGAAGAAGTGAAAAATCAATCTTAGAAATCTATGCCATGTATACATGCATACACTGTTAAAGCTGCTCATGCTTTTAAGTATTAGCTTTACACATTATTGAGATTTAATGGCACCAAAAAATTCTAAAGAAATAGACTTTGATTATTGTTTTGCTAAATTGCGTATTTAATTTTTAAAAGACTTTCTGGTGGAAATTCAAGTAGTTCTATTTATAGGAAGTATTTAAATTACTATATTTTCTTCATAGAATTTATTTATTTATTTTTATTTTTAAACTTTACAAAATTGTATTAGTTTTGCCAAATATCAAAGTGAATCCGCCACAGGTATACATGTGTTCCCCATCCTGAACCCTCCTCCCTCCTCCTTCCCCATACCATCCCTCTGGGTCGTCCCAGTGCACTAGACCCAAGCATCCAGTATCGTGCATCGAACCTGGATTGGCAACTCGTTTCATACATGATATTATACATGTTTCAAAGCCATTCTCCCAAATCTTCCCACCCTCTCCCTCTCCCACAGAGTCCAAAAGACGGTTCTATACATCAATGTCTCTCTTGCTGTCTCGTACACAGGGTTATTGTTACCATCTTTCTAAATTCCATATATATGCATTAGTATACTGTATTGGTGTTTTTCTTTCTGGCTTACTTCACTCTGTATAATAGGCTCCAGTTTCATCCACCTCATTAGAACTGATTCAAATGTATTCTTTTTAATGGCCGAGTAATACTCCATTGTGTATATGTACCACAGCTTTCTTATCCATTCATCTGCTGATGGACATCTAGGTTGCTTCCATGTCCTGGCTATTATAAACAGTGCTGCGATGAACATTGGGGTACACGTGTCTCTTTCCCTTCTGGTTTCCTCGGTGTGTATGCCCAGCAGTGGGATTGCTGGATCATAAGGCAGTTCTATTTCCAGTTTTTTAAGGAATCTCCACACTGTTCTCCATAGTGGCTGTACTAGTTTGCATTCCCACCAGCAGTGTAAGAGGGTTCCCTTTTCTCCACACCCTCTCCAGCATTTATTACTTGTAGACATGTTATAAAATTACTAGAAAAAAAATGGTTGAGAAATGCAGTCATTCATACTGCTGCTAAATTTTAGGAAGTCTAATAATTGAGATCCTCCAGGAAAATCTAATTTCATTATCCCAGGAAATCTAAGGAAACGAGATGACAATATTGTTGATAAAATATATTCTCTTATTGTGCTATGCTCCCTCTCATAAGAATATTATTCAAAAACTAGATTAATCTACTTTTACAGCTGAACTTTTCTGTACTTTTTTTATCTAGAAACACCCCAAAACTAAACACAGGAAATGAAACTTTAAAACACCTGAATAGTAGAATTATCTTCTAAGAGTCTCCCACCTGCAGTTTAGCCTATTATCATTGATGAGCAAACATTACTTGAAACACAACTTTCTGTCAATTTCCATCACAATCATTCTTGAAATATACAACAGTTTCTCTAAACAAATGGGGTAAGTAATTTTTACCTGACATCCAAGGGCCCAGACATCTTAGTGACTGGTCTCAGGCCTCTAAGTGCCTGTAGATCCCGGAAGCAGATTAGCCTTCATAGGACAAACAGGCAAAAGCCTGTATGGAGCCATGGGGGGGGGGGGGGGGCAGTGAAATCCTGAGAAAACCAGGAACGGCTGGCTAAATGTGTGTGCCTGAAAGAGAACGAGATTCAAATCTATAAGAATGAGTCAGAGAACTGCTGCTCAAACATTATCAGGGGATTGAGCTAAAATGCTTTTTAGTTCTGATTTAGTAGATTTAGGGAGGGTCTTGGGTAGCTGTCATGTTCAGTTCAGTCGCTCAGTCGTGTCCAACTCTTTGCACCCCATGAATTGCAGCACGCCAGGCCTCCCTGTCCATCACCAACTCCCGGAGTTCACTCAAACTCACGTCCATCGAGTCGGTGATGCCATCCAGCCATTTATCCTCTGTCATCCCCTTCTCCTCCTGCCCCCAATCCCTCCCAGCATCAGAGTCTTTTCCAATAAGTCAACTCTTCGCATGAGGTGGCCAAAGTACTGGAGTTTCAGCTTTAGCATCATTCCTTCCAAAGAACACCCAGTACTGATATCCTTCAGAGTGGACTGGTTGGATCTCCTTGCAGTCCAAGGGACTCTCAAGAGTCTTCTCCAACACCACAGTTCAAAAGCATCATATCTTTGGCGCTCAGCTTTCTTCACAGTCCAACTCTCACATCCGTACATGACTACTGCAAAACCCATAGCCTTGACTAGATGGATACTTTGTTGGCAATACTTTGTTCACAAAGCATTGTCTCTGCTTTTCAATATGCTATCTAGGTTGGTTATAACTTTCCTTCCAAGGAGTAAGCGTCTTTTAATTTCATGGTTGCAGTCACCATCTGCAGTGATTTTGGAGTCCAAAAAAATAAAGCCTGACACTGTTTCCACTGTTTCCCCATCTATTTGCCATGAAGTGATGGGACCAGATGCCATGATCTTCGTTTTCTGAATGTTGAGCTTTAAGCCAACTTTTTCACTCTCCTCTTTCACTTTCATCAAGAGGCTTTTTACTTCCTTTTCACTTTCTGCCATAAAGTGATGTTATCTGCATATCTGAGGTTATTGATATTTCTCCTGGCAATCTTGATTCCAGCTTGTGCTTCTTCCAGCCTAGTGTTTCTCATGATGTCCTCTGCATATAAGTTAAATAAGAAGGGTGACAATATATAGCCTTGACGTACTCCTTTTCCTATTAGGAACCAGTCTGTTGTTCCATGGCCAGTTCTAACTGTTGCTTCCTGACCTGCATATAGGTTTCTCAAGAGGCAGGTCAGGTGGTCTGGTATTCCCATCTCTTTCAGAATTTTCCACAGTTTATTGTGATCTACATAGTCAAAGCCTTTGGCCTCTGGTTCCTCTGCCTTTTCTAAATCCAGTTTGAATATCTGGAAGTTCATGGTTCACATACTACTGAAGCCTGGCTTGGAGAATTTTGAGCATTACTTTACTAGCGTGTGAGATGAGTGCAATTATGCGGTAGTTTGAACATTCTTTGGCTTTGCCTTTCTTTGGGATTGGAATGAAAAATGACCTTTTCCAGTCCTGTGGCCACTGCTGACTTTTCCAAATTTGCTGGCATATTGAGTGCAGCACTTTCACAGTATCATCTTTCAGGATTTGAAATAGCTCAACTGGAATTCCATCACTTCCACTAGCTTTGTTCATAGTGATGCTTTCTAAGGCCCACTTGACTTCACATTCCAGGATGTCTGGCTCTAGGTGAGTGATCACACCATCATGATTATCTGGGTCATGAAGCTCTTTTTTTGTACAGTTAGTCTGTGTATTCTTGCCACCTCTTAATATTTTCTGCTTCTGTTAGGTCCATACCATTTCTGTCCTTTATCGAGCCTATCTTTGCATGAAATGTTCCCTTGGTATCTCTCATTTTCTTGAAGAGATCTCTAGTCTTTCACATTTTGTTGTTTTTTTCTATTTCTTTGTATTGAACGCTGAGGAAGGCTTTCTTATCTCTCCTGGCTATTCTTGGGACTCTGCATTCAGATGTTTATATCTTTCCTTTTCTCCTTTGCTTTTCACTTCTCTTCTTTTCACAGCTATTTGTAAGGCCTCCCCAGATAGCCATTTTGCTTTTTTGCATTTCTTTTCCATGGGGATGGTCTTGATCCTTGTCTCCTGTACAATGTCATGGACCTCAGTCCATAGTTCTTCAGGCATTCTATCTATCAGATCTAGTCCCTTAAATCTATTTCTCACTTCTACTGTATAATCATAAGGGATTTGATTTAGGTCATACTGAATGGCCTAGTGGTTTTTCATATTTTATTCAATTTAAGTCTGAATTAGCAATAAGGAGTTCATGATCTGAGCCACAGTCAGCTCCTGGGCTTGTTTTTGCTGACTGTATAGAGCTTCTCCATCTTTGGCTGCAAAGAATACAATCAATCTGATTTCGGTGTTGACCATCTGGTGATGTCCATGGGTAGCTGTAATTCTCATAAACTCCCAGGTGATACCAATACTGATAGTCCACATTTGACTACATGTTCTGAGTAACTGGACTTAGTAAATTAAATAGTTGACCAAAGTAGACAAGTTAAAGATAGATCAATAGTATGTAAGACAGGGATCTCCATAAGGATAAAGAGGAAGTACATAGGAACCCAAGCACTTAAACTGTTAATAAAAGAGATGATAGCTGTGTTCCTTTAGGATTTTACTTCCTTTAAAGATCAATGCACTTTCTTCCCTTGCCTTCCCAGCTTCCATTCTTTCATCATGCTCTTACAATGTCTGTTTTTTCCTGATTCTATGCTCTTAAAACAACTTCTTTTTGAGCAGTATCTTCCCATCCCTTAATGTTGTGTTAAATATGTTATATCATCTGGTCAATAAAAGAAAGCTGAACATAAAAGGTGAGTTATGTTGTATTCAGTAAAAGACATTTAAACGTAGCAAGACTGATCAGAAACACTGAGGAACACAGAGCCTGGAGATGTATCCAGAGAATAGACCTAGACTCAAGGTATGAAAGAAACTCTAGTTCAGTTTTCTCTGAAAATCATCTTCAGTATATACTGAAGTAAGTATATACTGAAGATGATTTTCAATATACTGCCCATTGAGTTTTGAACTTAATGCTCTTTTTACTTAGGGACAGTATAAAATACTTTTTGTATAGTCTTATTCTTTTTCCCCTTCTAGCTTGTCTATTATATACAGTAGTCTTTTCTAGACACCAGCTCAAATGGTATCGTGAAGTTCATATAAATAGAATAATTCTACTTCAAGCCTGCAATCATTATTTGATCTCTTAATGCTTCATTTTATGTTACCAAGATACAGCTGAAAGATGATAATACTTCAAACAAAAAGCAATTATTTAAAAAAGAATTACCAAGTAATTGAAGCCGATCATTATTCACACTTCTGAAATTTTTATCCCTTCCAACCAGACCTTGATGTCCGTCAGATTTTGCTGAGACCTTCATACTAGTGAACATGTGGATCATGTCATAGTTTGATCTTATTTTTGCCTAGCAGTTTCTTTGTGATTTGCCTCCCACAACACATATGGTTTATTTCTTGTGTTTATCCTTATTTTGGCAGGGTTTTGAGGTGTCATGTCTCTTTTCATCTCTACTTTTTAAAGGGAGTGATTTTGCATAAATTATTATCTTTCTAGGTGTGATTTATGGTAGTGGTCTTTTTCATGTGTTCTTTAGAGACTATGAGTAAATGCATGTTCTTATATTTTATGCCTGTAAATTATACCTTACAAGAAATATAATTTTTTATATTTTTCAACTCTGATTCTATTTTTGAAAGTTGTTTACCAGAATTTGCAATTGCTCAGACTCTCTCAAGATTTCATATGCAAAAGCACACAATGCAATGGGATTTGTTTGAGACTGTATAAAAAAGGATTATTTTGTTTTCTGGAAGATAGAAATAATGTATAGAGAAATGTCTTCTTTCCAGGCTTGAAAATGTTAACTGTGGAAACTCTATACACATGCAAGTGATTACTTAGTACAGAACAACTGGGTGAGTCACTTTCAGAACACATCCTTTGGGATGATGATGGCAGACAGAGAGTAGCCCTAAAAATTACAAATTGACCTAGATGGAAATTAAGAAAAATCTGCTGCTATCTTCATTTAATGAGGTTTTACAAGAGGATAAATGTCAAACACTTATTTATCTTTTATTGGGAATATTTATAATTTCTTTTGAGAATTCTTATGGGAAAAGACAAGTAGAAAAGTACTCAGATGAATAGTATAAATAAAGGAAATTATTTTTGTTATACTTATGGCTTTAGAATGGTAGAAAGAGGAATTGTAGGTACATGAGACTGAGAAGACATGGAGGGATGAATGACTAAAGACGGTGGCAATAGACATAATTAAGAACCTTTTGTTTATTCATTTTTTAAAAAGGGAAAACATTTTTTTCACCATTATCAGAAAAAATAGAGAAGAAAGCCCTTTGAGTGTCTACCTTGCTTTATGAAAAAGTGTTCTCTGCTTCCTTAGTCGATCCGGATCCTGTCCTCTCCTTCATTTTCTAAAATTTCTTGACATACTTTTTCTTTCTTTTCTGTACAGCATTTTTAAAAATAATATTTACAATAACTACTTATTTTTCTAGAAACATAGCCAGGAATTTTATTTAATTAGTTATTTAACCACTGTGTGCCAGTTTCTTTATTGATTAAATAGGTACTAAATAACAAGGTTTCTGGAGCTGTTGTATTAATTAAATAAAGCAATACAAATAAAGTACTTCGTTAAAACAAACAGCATGTTATAAACAGTATCACTACTACCAGTACTACTATAACTATGATTATTTAATACTAGTATATCACATCTATGGTATTTGACATGTTCTCTTCTGGTGTTTGGCATTTGATTTTGTGTGTTTCTCAAAATAAGAGACACATTTTTCCTCTTCCTTGACACCCCATATTGTGCCTGTTACTTAGGGTGCACTCAGCACATGCAAAATAAATGGCCTGAGGCCTACATCTTCCTTTTCTGGAAACTGTGCTCTACTTTCCTTGCTCTAACCATAGCTCATGTCCTTATTCTCATTTTTGTTTTACATGCCATTGAAGTCTTCCTGGTCTCTTGTTGATGACTGAAGGTGGATTGGAGAAATAGGTCAATTAACTGTGCAAAATGTTAGATGGATCATCAGTGAGGGTACTGACTTTTTTTTTAATTTTCAATCGGGGTATAGTTGCTTTACAATGTTGTATTCGTTTCTGCTGTAGAGCAAAGGGAAACAGTTGTATGTATATATACATCTCTTCTTTTTTTTTTTTTTTTTTGGATTGCCTTCCCATTTAGGTCACCACAGAGCATCAAGTAGAGTTCCCTGTGGTATACAGCAGGTTCTCATTAGTTATTATTTCACACATATTAGTGTATATATGTCAATCACAGTCTCACAATTCACACCCTCTTCCCCTATTTGGTGTCCACATATTTGTTTTCTACATCTGTGTCTCTATTTCTGCCTTGTAAACAGGTTCATCTGTACCAGTTTTCCTGGTTCCAGTTATATGTGGTAATATGTTTTTCTCTGACTTATTTTACTCTGTGTGACAGTGGTCTATCCATGTCTCTACAAATGACCCAGTTTTGTCTGTTTTATGGCTGAGTAATATTCCATTTTTCATATATACCACATTCTTTAGAGGATACTGAATTTTTTAAGCTGGATTGCTAACTGGTAGGAAAGATGTGCCAGAAACTGCAGAAGATGGAAGAGAATCAGGGAAATTAGTATTTAATTTTTAAAGGGTTAAACAAACAATGAGAAGATGGCAAGATCTTCAAAACACAATGAGGTTTTGCTTTGTTTTGAAGTTTTGATTTCAGCATAAATTTTGGAAGTGTATGAGGCAATAAGAATGCTTTTATTCACTGAAGGATAATTTTTCCTGAGAACACAGGCTTATAATAATATAGAAATACTGCTTTAAAACATTACTATATTGACCCAGTTTTCAAAACACTCAACTGTGAGACACCATAACAGAAGTGACACAATAATGCAAGTGGAGATGAAAGACATCCACATGGAATTGACAAGTTTAATCTCCATTTAATACTGAATCTTGGATTTTGAAATAATCTTCAAATGGTTCAGACAACCTAGTGAATGCTAAGAACAAATCTGACATTCTGGGGTACCATATTTAATTGGAAGTTAACGTATCTTGATGCATATTTCCTAAGGAAGTTGGTGTCTGCTAGAGTTCATTTCCATTGAGACACTCATTTAATGGGTGGGACTGGAGAATTTTAAAACCAAGTGACATATTGAAGAATTTAGGATTTCAACAAAATTTATCATTCATACGATTTAGGATTCTTGCAATTGTCTATCATACTTCTTTAATATTTTAAAGTTATATTATCTAGGCATATATATCAAGTAAAAACATAATTTATTTCAAAAACGATAGATATTTAAGTTGAATGTATGTACATAGAATGTTTATAATTACTACTGTTGAAGAATGGGAATATGTATAGAATTTCTTTTGGCATTTATTGACATAAGGCACTGATAATTATGACATATTTGAAAGTAGCAATTGAATAAGAAGTATAAAGTTTTCTTGCTATGTATTTTTATGAAAATACTGTATATTTTTAAAGTTTGCTCATGGAATGGTGTCCTTGATATGTTAAATTGTGTAAGGATATTATTCCACACAAAAGTATACACTTCAAATTGTTATTAAAAATTAAGGTATTTTCTAACAAAATAATTTTCATCTATAAACACAGACTTTAAGAATGCATTTATTATTCCAAAATAAAAAGCTCATTTAATATAAAAGTTTTCTTTTTTTGCTTCAATTGCTTAAGAACAAGTCATGAAGTAACCAATATTTTTTCTTCAAATTTTTTTCTTTGAGAAAGTATAGACATTAAGTATTTTATAACTGAAGACTGATGAAATTTTCATTGGACCTTTCATCTTTCATATTAATATTTTATCAAGTACCCAAGTCAATAAGTTGTTTCCTGGAATGTACATTATTTTTAGATGACTGAAACAAAAATAACACCTTTGCAGTGGCAATTTATTAAAAGTTTAATAGACTTTTTTTTTTTACTATATGATGAAATGTGGTGATAAAAGTTTCTGTTCAAATTAGATAAAATAACAAGATTGTAATCTGGGGTTTAAAAGGTTAATGTTTCCACATTAGACCTAAATTACTGATTAATAAGTCTAAATTTAAGATCTAAGACAAATCACTTATTACTGTTCTTTCCTACAAAGTTACGATAATAAGACTGCCCTACTTCATATAAAGAGGGTCAAATGAGATCACAAAAATACCTGGATTATTATAAAGTGATATAAAAAATGTAATATTGCTATTGTCAAGGAGTAGCTTTAGTAAGGCTTTATTATTGCTTTTATACTTTGCATATATTGATTTTATTTAATATTATAATAGTAAATACAACATAATGCAATATATCATAAAGTTTCTTCTTAGATTTAGTATGTACTGATATCAGTCAGATAATTTTATAAAAATACATAAGTATTTCCTTTAAAGAAGTTCAAGCATATTACTTCTCAATAGTGAATAGAGAGCCACGTGATATTACACAATTTTAATAAACACTGTCTAATATCTAAGAGGAGCTTAGAAAGAGACCAGTATAGGAATAATTGCAAGTTATATTCCAATCTCCAAAGGGAATAGAATATCTTATTTTTATGAATGGATTATGGATTTTGTAATCTAGGGTATGTGATTTTGTTTTTTTTTTTTAATTTTAAACTTATGAAGAAATTAAAGGAGAAGTCTTAATAATGGCATGTTTCTAAAGTTAGTGACTAGACAATAGATTCGGTCAAAATATAATAATCTTGGGATGAGAATTTACTTATGCTTTTCTGAGTGGACGGATTTTGTAATGTTAAGAATTTAATATACTTTTTAACAGTACACTTTTTCATATGGATGCCAGATTTTATTTATCATGCTGTATACTATTCACTAGGTAATAAATTTAAACTGCTTCTCGAACCAAATATAGTAAAAGTTAATTTCAACAAATATATACTGAGAATCAAAAGTAATACAAAGAAGAAAAGGAACATTTTTTTCTGAAATTTGTACATGCCAATAATACAGTATAGATGAATCATTTTTAGTCAGTATCTAAATTCAAGTAGAATTTATTAAATGGTACATGGAGATATGTATTAATTTCTTGATATTTACCAGTGATTTAATTCAAATAAGAATATTTGAGGACTAACAAAATTCATTCTTTATTTTGAAATTCAAAGGTGCAAACCCACTAAAAACTGAAGTGTAGTAAATAAATTGTAAAGTGGAAAAGCTATTTGATTTTCAGACACAAAACTTTGCTGAAAAAGTTTAAGCCTCTCTGGACTTAGTTATCAACCAAACAATCGAAACTTTAAGAATTGGGCTACACAAATAACATGGATTTTTTAAAAAATGTTTTTACTTGAGATCTAATGCTTCAATGAGGTTTACAGAAAAAATGGAAGTTAAAACTTCAAAATCACCCAAACTGTAATGATTTGAACACATTTATGAAACATTTTGCTTAGGTACTGTATAAGTAAATACTGCAGATACAAGTATAATGTTTAGGTTAAGAGAAATAAAATATATTTTTTTTGTTATAGGAGAGAAAATTTGACATAATGGTGCAATGGAGTTGACAGACTCAAGATATGGCTCTCACTTAAAAAAAAAAGTTTTTCAGTTAAAAACAGAAAATAGGAATCTTTGCCTGTCAACTGTGTGTGCTAACTTCACTTGTGTTATTGTTTAGCTGTGGAGGACTCCATCTAGGGCATCCACTGAGCAAACACACGCTACTTATTTCAATGCTATCTTTGGCGTGCTGCGTGCGGTTCATGGGGTCGCAAGGAGTCCGACACAACTGAGCGACTGATCTGATCTGATCTCTGATCTGATCTTTGGTGAAGTCTTGTTTGTGGGTCACCTTGCTAGGCAATGTTGGAACCCATGACATGGCTGTCTAGTACTAGATGGGTGAGATAACGGTGAAGGTATGTAAAAGACAAGAGGAGTGGGGCTAACCTGAAGAAGCCATCTTCTCTCAGCTACTCATCTGTGGAATTCCAAATTCCAGCTGACCTGTGGTCACTTGAACTAGCAAAGAGATTATGGCATCAAGATTAATTTGAAAGTGATTGTGGGAATACTGCCCACTGCTGTGACTCCAGCTGAGTAAATATCAAAGAGGTTAACATTTAGAGGAAAGACAAGGAGAGCAAAGGGTGCAAAGGATATAAAGAAGCAGAGTGAATGACATTATGTACCAGTGATGAGAATATGGGCTGCAAATAGAGTGCAATAAGTCAAAATACAGTAAAAACCAAACAAATACACCATTTGACTCATAAGAGAGGGGACATTTAACTTTTCATTATGAAGTCCATGCTCTTCTCATTTGGGATGCTTGTTCTCAAAAGTATTTTCATACCTTTCTTCCTTTCTCCTCATTCTGTCTTCCCAGAATGCCTTCTTTTACTTCATTTGTACAAATCTGTCATATTTCATTCCATAGTGTATGGGTCACTTCTTTTCTAAAGCTTTCTATGATATCTCCCACCATATTCTTGATTCCTTTTTGATTTCACAGCATTTTTTTTAAATTGAAGTATCATTGATTTACAATATTGTCTTAGTTTTCAGATACACAGTAAAGTGATTCAGTTTTATATATTTCAGATTCTCTTCCATTATACATTATTAACATAGTTTTCAGTGCTATACAGTAAATCCTTGTTGTTTTTCTATTTTTGTATAGTGTGTATCTGTTAATCCCATACTCCAAATTTATCTGTGTCCCTTTACCCTTTACCCTTTAGTCCTTTTAGTCCCTTTACCCTTTAGTAACCGTAAGTTTGTTTTCTATGTCTGTGAATCTGTTTCTGGTTTGTAAATAAATTCATTTGTATTATGAGATTACACATATAAGCGATACAACATTTCTCTTTCTCTGATTTACTTTACCTAGTATGATCATCTCTAGGTCCATCCATGTTACTGTAAATGGTATTATTTTTTCTCTTTTTATGGCTGAGTAATATTGCATTATGTATATATATGCTGTATCTTCTTAAACCAATCATCTGTTGATAGGCACTTGGGCTGGTTCCATGTCCTTGCTATTGCAGATAGTGCTGTTATGAACACTGAGGTGCATGGATATTTTTGAATTAGAGTTTTCATCTTTTTTGGATATATGACAAGGAGTTGGATTGCTGCATCCTATGGTAATGCTATTTTTAGTTTCCTTAAGGAATTTCCATACGTTCTCCACAGTGGCTGTAGCAATTTTCATTTGCATCAACAGTGTAGGAGGGTTCTCTTTCCCCCACACGCTCTCTAGTATTTATTATCCATAGACTTTTTGATGATAGCCATTCAGATCAGTATGAGGTGGTACCTCATTGTGGTTTTGATTTGTATCTCTCTAATAATTAGTGATATTGAACATCTTTTCATGTAACTGTTGGCTATCTGTATCCTTCTTTCAGGAAATGTCTATTTAGAACTTCTGCCTATTGACTGGGTTGTTTTGTTCTTTAAATATTGAGTTGTATGAGCTATATTCATATTTTCCCTTCTTAGTTATACTGCTCGCAAACATTTTCTTCCATTCCATACTTTTTTTTTTTTTCATTTTGCTGATAGTCTTCTTTGCTGTGCAAAATATTAAATGTGATTAGGTCCCATTTGTTTATTTTTGCTTTTAATTCTTTTGCATTGATCTAAGCATATATTGCTATGATATATGTCACAAAATGTTCTGCCTATGTTCTCTGCTTCTGCAGTTTTTTGGTGTCATGTCTTATATTTAGGCCTTCACATTCTGAGTTTATTTTTGGATATGTTATGAGGGAGTGTTATAGAAAAACAAATAAAAGGCATCCAAATTGGAAAGGAAGAGGTTCAAGTTTTCATTATATGCAGTTGAATGGCACACTATATAGTAAATCCTAAAGACTATGCAAAAACTTAGAAATAATAAATGAATTTAGCAAGGTAGTAGGATACAAGATTAATATACAGAAATCTGCTGCATTTTTTTACACTTACAATTAAATACCAGAAATAAAAAGTAAAACAATCCCATTTAAAATTCAGGTCAAAAATAAATAAATAAAATACCTAGGAATAAACCTAAACCAAGTAGGTGAAAGACCCATATGTTGAGAACTCTAAAAACACTCATAAAAGAAACTGAAACAAACAAATGGTGATTCAAACAAGTGGAAAGATATCCCATGCTCTTGGAAGAATTCATATTGTTAAAATGAGCATACTACCCAAAGAAATCTACAGATTTAATGCAATCCCTATCAATTATCCATGATATATTTTAGAGAACTACAACAAATAATCGTTAAGACTTATATAGAACCATAAAAGACCTAGAATTGCAAAAGCATTCCTGAGGGGGATTAAAAAAAAAAAAAAGCTGGAGGCATAACTGCCCCAGACTTCAGACAATACTACAAAGCTACAGTAATCAAAACAGCATGATATTGGCACAACAACTGATATATATATCAATGGAACAGAATAGAAAGTCCAGTAATAAACCTATACACCTATGGTCAAGTAATCTTTGACAAAGGAGGCAAGAATATACAAAGGAGAAAAAAATCCTCTTCAGCAAGTGGTGCTGGGAAAACTGGACAGCCTGGACATCCCCATAGCACTTTTATTTTGAGTTTGCTCTTGGCACTCATCACAGTGTAACCTGGTTCTTTCCTGCAACAATTTAAAGAGCTCCTTTCTTGTGTCAGTCATCAGGCTAGGACAGAAATAAAATAGATACAAACCTTGCCCTCAAGGAGCTCACTCACAGTCTAGAAAAGGAGACTGGGCTGTAAACAAAGAAATTACACTTTTGTGATAAGTGTGATAGTGAAATTATATACAAGGCACAGATTTAGGGCAGAGAAGATGGTTAGTACAATCTAGGGATGGGAGGATCAGGAAAATTGGCCAGATAAGATGATGCCAAGTCATATTACAATCTATTTTCTTTATTTCATTGTGAGCTCTTGAGTCTATGCCTCATTTATGTTAGTATCCTCATTATCTACCAGTGCCTAGCACATTGCATGTAGTAAGACTTACAAGCAGAATCTCATACAATGGGTAGGAATCTGGTTCTAAAGAACAAAATGTCTAAAAGCCTGATTTGTTTATATTCAAAATTATTATTATTATTGGTTTAATTTGATTTGATACCTCTGCCTCTGTCTATGTATACTTGCATGTTTGAAATGAAAACCAAGCTGTCTTCTTTGGTCAGGTTGACGGTGAAAATGACCATATTATATGAGGCAACATCTCCAAGGGTTCATTCTCTCTTTCATCTATAGGACCTCTTACTATTTTAATTTTAAAAAGTATGTTTCTTTAATTAATTAGTATATAAACTGTTAGAAGTAAAACTAAGCGGTTCTGCAGAGTTTTGAAAAATGCTTTCTTATTGATGGACATATGTATTTTGCAAACATTAACATTGACTTTATAGTTATTACAAAGTTAAAATACAAAGCATGGATGTCTTTGGCATTAGGCTCATTTATCTCTATACACTGTTACATTAATGTTGAATCCTATTTGTTAAGTGTGTATTTGACGCCATGAAACTTGACAGATTTCCATTAAAGTGAAAGAAAATTGTGTTTAAAAATGAATTCTTAAAACAAAGATTTCAAAATGTTGTACTAATCACTCCATATTAATAAATTAATAAAATGCTTGCTTATGACCTTCAGGATAGGCAATTTCAATAACAATTTTCAGGCTTCTTTGTAGATCTTGAATGAAACTGACTATGATAATGACACACTATAGAGTTTCCTCCCCATATTTGCTTTGTAAGTATGGCATAAAATAACAATATTTAATTTAAAGGCGTAACATTCACATTTATCACCAGAAGTACAGAGCTCAGCTTACGGATGACTACAGTGAATAAATATGCTAGCAAGTTGACTCTGGTTCTCAACCTCTTCTACCCTTACGTTCCTCGACACTATATGCTACATGGAATAGTAAAGACATCTGAATTCGAATATTTTGAAGAAATGTGTATTTAGCAACTGAATACATGCTAACAGGAGTAATTTACAGCAGCAGTTTCATTACATTTTTCTCTCCAGTTTTCTAGTTCCCATCTGAAATCCAATGATAAATACAGATATGGAACATATTTACTACCTGGCAAAAAACATGCTTATTGAATGGGCACACAGCTTCTTCCCTTAAATAGCACATGAGCCACTTTGTCACCTATGTGGGAAAATCTTGCATTTTAGGATGATGTTGAACACACTGTAATGGGGTACCTACAAAAAGTTGCATTTTACACTGTCCTTCCTTTTCTTTCCAAAATTATTTACATCTCTTTTCCCTAATGTGTAGGTAGCAAAAATATTAAACACATACCATTGAAAATCACTAAATAATACATAAAAAGTAGCATTAAGTGTGCATTTACATGCATTTACACTTTACATTTGATTTCAAGTGGGTCATAATTTCTCTTCTGTTATGTACTTTTTCCTATTTTAAGATTGTTGTCATAATCTGTTCAAGGTCACATGAGTCTCTTAAAAAAGTTTCAACTCTGATGATACAAGCATGAGCCAAAGTCTATTAAAACTGAATAAATGGGATATTAATTATTTTTTGTGCAAATTGCCCTGTTCACACTGACAGAAGATTAAGACTGGAATAAGAGTTATTTATGTGTAAGTTACATCTATAATTTTCTTCAAAAATGTAGACCTGATGATTTATTAAGACATGCTGGTGGATTTGTTTGTTTTGTTTCTTTTAACTGAAATCTAGACTTTATTTCTATGGGTATTTCATAGTGCTGAACAAAATGCATTCAGATATTATATGGCATCCCTAAAGTTACATAATCTCTGTCCTTTCAAATCCTTTATTTTTGAGGACTAATAAGAAATAAGATACTTTTGTTATTGCCAATAAATGTGTTTCAGCTGCAAATTTAGAATAAAATGCAATACTGAATTGCAGTACAGTTAAGATACTCTATGAAAACATTTTAAAATGACCTATTTTTGAAGCACTTTTTGTTCTTTGATTTATATCTCAAACACTTCTTCTCTATAGGACTCTGTTCTTCAAATAATTTAAAATTCAGCTGCCATTTGAGGATGTACTTCTAAGAGTAACACTGTATTAATCAATGGAGCCTAAAACTGAATATAGGGTACTTCTAGGCTCCCATTTGAAACAAATGTCAAAAAACTATTTATTCAATGTAATCATTAAAGTTGAAACATGAGCTTTCATCTGTGAAATATTTCAGCTGATAAAGAGGATTTTTTGCAAATTCACTATAGTCTGAGGTGAGAAATTAATTCTGAGTTATTTAGAATCCCAATACAGCTATAGTCAGAATTTCAATGCTGCTTTCATTAATTAGCAATAATATGTTTCCTTTGCATTTTTGTGCATGATGAAGGACCCAGAGAGGAATTCTTGGAAAGTTGAGTGCAGTACAAAAGAAACTGCATCTCAATGCTGAAGGTTTTTTACATCTTGAAGTCAATTATTCTTAAGGAATCATCTTAGGACAATGAAGCAGACAAGCCCTTAATTAATAATTATCTTATTTTATAAGTTGTTGCAGAAGACAATGAGCTTTACATGTTTTAAGGCTGGGTTGTGTCCTGGAAAATAGTTTGTATAAAAGTCACTCCCACTGACTTGAAAGGAATCATGAGTTCTTTAGACAGATAATTGTCTTAAGGTGAGATAAGAAATAGCTGATAAAAATGTGAACAGAGCTGGGAAATTTGCTTTTAGGATGCTGTTCTGAATATCCTTGACCTCCCTCTTCTCAAAAAAATTAAGTGACACAGATAAAAAACCTAATGGAGTCAAGAGAGAGTTTTTATATTGTAAATATCAGACAGGGATTCAAGTGAAGAGTTAAGACATTTTCTATTAACATTAAATTAAACCAATGCTTACTATTTTTGTGAAATATATGATCCTTTTTCTCTTTGTTGATTCATTAGGTACAAAAAAATGCATTTGCAAATTGATTTCTATCTTTGTTTTTCTTTCCAGATAAGTGCTCTGTTTTTCTAAGAATATTTATGCAGTTTCTAATTAATTTAGGTAATATTTGAAGAAAAGGAGATGTTAATTTCTTAATTCCTCAGAGAAATAAAGCATACTTTATATCCAGACTTTAGGAATTAGTTGTTAATGATGTATATATGCTTTAGGACAATATTGGTTATTCTTGCAAAACTGAAAATGTTTTAAAAAAGCAGCACACAACTGGAGTTTTTTAAAAACAAAAACTATATACCACAATAACTGTAAGACAAAAACTTACTCTAGCTTAGAAAAGAGCTAATTTTTTCTGCATATTTGTCATGGTACATTTAAATTATAGTTTTAATAAAATACATCTTTAGATCAAAGCTGGAAGAAAGACATCAGTAGTAGATCAGTGTATTCCATTTTTCTTCTGGATGATGAATGGTTTATGTTTGTTTGTTTGTTTGTTTTTAATTTCCATAGACCATTTCATTCAGTATCATTTTACTCCTCCAGTACACATAAACATGAGTGTTGGTAGCCAAAAGATATCCTTGAATCCAACAATGTTTTGGAATATTCATCAGCTTAGTAAATCCATGCAGTTTATCTTAAACTTCTAGTTCAAGAAAATGGCTTTGCTGATGCCATTTTTATTCTTTAGATGGCACTATGGCAAATGACATTTTTATTTCTCAGGCAAAGAAGAAAGTGAAACCTGTATAGTGAAATCTCATAGGAAACATTAAGTCACTAGTGTGAACATCTGTGTTCATCTGACCTCTATTAACAGGTGTTGGTATTCAGAAGAATGCCTGTTAGTAATATTACTCATGGACTTAATTTATAGTTGGTGGAACTCAGTTGCATTTCCCACCATTGTAAACATCCACATAATGCCATGAAAAAGTTCATGTATATTGCATTTTTTCCAGTTATTGTCTAGGCAAGTTTCTACTTGTTTGAGGTTTCTAGAGGTAATGCAGCTCAGACACTCCTGGGTGCCCTCTCAAATTCGTGGGTCCTCCTGTTTCTGCCTTTCTTATTTTCCTGTAAGTGCTTCCATTTGTTACTGTTCCCTTGGGTATGTCCTGGCCTTTGCCTACGCTGTTTTCGGTCCCTTTTCCAAACTTGTTCACAGAACTCATCCATTGTGTTCAGGTTGGGATGGTTGATGAGCTGCATGAAGTCTCTGTACCAGACCTTCTGGCTAGGCGTCATGCTGTTGGACATTTCTTTGGTCTTAGACCCATCTCCATCATCATCTTTATGAAGAAGTTCTTCCAAATGCTCTGTGTCAATGACTTCTAGGGTCACTTTAAGAAGAGTTTGCATGAATCCGTGTTCCACCGCATGACAGAGGTAATTGCCTGAATCCTTCCGCTGCAGACTACGCAGTAGAAGGCCTTGTTCTGTTCTGATGATATGATCATCCACTCTGATCTAGCAAAAGAAAATAAGCAGTGAAATCATATATATTTACAAGAAATATAAGCTCCAAAACTCTGTCTCAGTAAAAATTTGTATTGTATACTGAGGCACATTTTAACAGTAAAATTTCTAGTTTAAGAGAAATGATATAATTTCCCCATCAGAAAAAAGAGTTATAAATTTCTCCTGTCTTCAAGACGTATTGCAAAATACTGGTTGTTTATTGTTTTAATAAAATTTCTCATAATAATTTAAAATAATTAATATAAGAGGATGAAAGGACAAAGATGTATTATATTTTAAAACTTTGAAATAAAGTGTATAAATATAGGAGAAAGTGAGTATTGGGATTGGAATACAGAAACATAATACTAGAAAACAGTGCAGCATTAGAATGAATTTATAACAAGGTTTGAAAAAATGAAATAAATTCAGTAGTTGAGCAAGCAGAAAAATTATGGGATTACATGCTTACTTATTTATTCAATTTCCTGTCTTAGATGCGACATGAAGACATGTTATTTAATATGTCTAACTGCACTTTTACTCTGAATGAGGTTTACAAAAGAGATCTCTGAAAGCCTAAGCTGGTAACATATAAAATCAATCTTAACATGTATATGACATGATTACATGTTTAAAGACTGCTTCAACTGTCAAAAGAGATAATGGGGTACTTTCACATCTACATTCAGAGTATGTAAAATTGTCTGCAAAATGTACATTCATAAATCATGTACACTGTATGGTTACCCTTATTTAAAGCTTTAAAAAAAGTTTAAAAGAGTATTCACTGAGATTTTCTGTGTATAATTTTTTAATTTTACAGAGGAATTAATGGATTCATTGAGGAGGAATATTTGTATGAAACTACATGCATAATTCACATCAGAATTCAATACTGGGACCTAAGATCTTTCCTCCTGAATCTACTACTCCTTTCTCTTAACTTCCTCTTCCCATTTGAGGAAGAAGTTAGTGAAGAAAGGGAAACTTGTTTGGATAGCAGAATCAATTGAACAAAAGTTAAAATTAGTTAGGAGGATTTTTCTTTTTCTTGTATACTAATGAATATAACATAATAGATAACTCCAGGCAAAAAAAAAAAAATCTCTAAAAGGTACTGCCATCCCTGCCCCCCGCAAACCCTTGCCGCAAACAGCTTCTAGGACAAAATTCTTACAGTTCAACTTTGTTCCTTTAATTCCTAGCACAAAACCTGCCATAAAATCATCTTCAGTTAATATTTATTTAATGAACAGGTACTGGTAGATTAAGAAAAGAATAAATATTCACAGTACTTCTTTTTCCCCCTAAGTCAACCACGCTGGGGTCACTTAACAGTATATGTTAGATAGAGTGAATCCAGTTTCTTTCCTATACCTCTTCTTTTCGCTCTTCATTTCGCCTCTGGAATTGCCAATAGACCAGAGTTCGCTGTGATTTCGGACTGCATTCCAGGAACGTGCTACTATTTTCTACTCCATAGATGATTCTTTCTTCAAAGCTGTGGCCATGGTGATTATCTGGCCCGTGATGAGGAAATGAAATGAGAAAATGTTAGAGAAGTAAACTCAACTTTCCAGAGTATTTATTTGGAAATTCAGGAGATGGACTTGTTGCCGAGTTGGAAATCTTTTCCAATTTTATTGAGGATGGCAGAAATGTCAATGTTTCAGAACTCAAGTGTCTACCTAAACAGACTAGTTATTTTGTTATGGGTTATATAAGGCATATACAGAGATTTGTCTACCAGAAAATAGCATTACATTAACAAAATTAGTCATACGTGCAGTGTGACTATACATCTTTATATGCCATGATAATACTTTCCAAGAAATTTTTTTTCATTGTAAAACTGGTCTAATTGTGCCAGTTTATATTGCACTATTTTCCAGCAGAAAAAGTAATTCGATTGTGTTTTTGAAAACACAAGGTTTTCTTTGAGAACTTAATATTGCCTCTTTGTTTTTCATCTTTAAAATTAAATTCACCAACCAATAATATTTGTCTAGTATTTTACAGAAGTTACGAGTTCAGGAAGTTTATATTCCCTACCCTTAAATAATCCACAAGTTTGTTCTGAAGATCAATTGATGTGAAATGTTTGGGATGGCTCAGAAGAAAGATGCACAAGTATAATGCAATGTGGTTTCAATTGTCTTTATTTTAAAATGACACATCTTTTATTATTTTCAAGAATTAGGCTAAAGAATATGGCAAGAGTATATAATAAAATACAGCAATAAGAAAGCCTGTTTCCTGATTAAGTTTCTATTATTTTACCCTTTATGTAACCTCCTTCAATGTGGTAAATGAAACACAGTTAAGATCAAAACTACGACACAGGGAGTCTAGGTAAAACTCATTTAGAGAAAAAAAACTCCTTATTATCTTGTATAATCCTGTTTCCATTATGATATCCTGTACAATCTGGAACTTATTAAATTCATTTAGAAAATAATAAATATATTTTCACATGCACAGAGGACTGACAGTGTAGACATGAAAAATTTTTGCTTATTCTTTCAAACTCAGCTAGATTTTTAATTTAAAAAATGTTTGACCCTTTTTTGCATTACTTTGACAGTTTTACTCTCATTATAACTATCTGAGTACTTTTGTCTGTCATAGACAGTATGATCTGCTCTAAGTTTAAAGCTTTCAAAAATCCTGCTTCCGCCAATCCCTGTACACAGCCTATGGCCATCATCTCCTGTTCTCACCCTGCCTATGGTCGACTTTCTGTCTGCATTTGCTGTCTCCAGGGATGTCTATCCCAGTGTCCTTTCCTTTATTGTTTCAGGTCTGAAACAAAACTCTTCTAATATTGGGAAGTATCTGTCCCTTCTTATTTAAAAGATCAAGTCCCTGGAAATAATAATTAAAAAAAACCATGAAATGACTGAAATGTAAAGAAATAATATTTAACTGATTTCAAGTCACATTTCATTTCATGTTGGAGATATGTGTATCTATCAATGTATACTTTGACTATGGCAGTGTTGGTTTTTTCCCCCTGAAATTATTAGTATATTTTTATTGAAAAAATATGATACATGTTGCTGTGCTAGTTTGCAAGACACCTACTTCTTTGGATAGAGATAAATTGAATCTCTTGTCCAACATGAGCTGGATGATCTGTGACTCAGGAGCTACCATGAATAATTAGAATGCCTTGTCACAGAGGTCATGAGAGTTTACCCAGAATGCATTTTTTCCTGCTAACTGTTGTACAGTTTAAACTTTTTTTGATATTTAAATTATTTTCCTTATATTATGCTTATTTATAAATTACTTATAATATTATAAGAAAGGTAGATATCTGCGACATGCAACAACATGAATGAAACATGCTGCTGCTGCTAAGTCACTTCAGTTGTGTCCGACTCTGTGTGACCCCATAGACGGCAGCCCACCAGGCTCCCCCGTCCCTGGGATTCTCCAGGCAAGAACACTGGAGTGGGTTGCCATTTCCTTCTCCAATGCATGAAAGTGAAAAGTGAAAGTGAAGTCGCTCAGTCGTGTCCGACCCTCAGTGACCCCATGGACTGCAGCCAACCAGGCTGCTCTGCCCATGGGATTTTCCAGGCAGGAGTACTGGAGTGGGGTGCCATTGCCTTCTCTGGAATGAAACAGAACATACTAAATGAAATGTCAGTCACAGAAAAACATAAACTGCATGATCTCACTTAGATGAGGTATCTAAAGTAGTAAAATATCCTAGAAGCAGATAGTAGAATAATGGTTGCCAGGGATTGGGAGAAAAGGAAATGAGGAATTGCTAGACAACGGGTATAAAATGTTATGCCAAATAAATGAGATCTGCTATATAATAGTATGCCTATACTGAACAATACTGTATTGTACACTTTAAATTTGTATCTCATTGGATCTCATGTTCAGTGTTCTTACTCCAGTGAAACTAAAAAAAAAAAAAAAAATCAAAAAGATTTTTTTTCAATTAAAAAAAGAAATCCTTTTACTTTTAGGAAGACACTTTTCATTCAATCTCTAAACACTAATGAATCATAAGATATACAACAGCATGATAAAACAGAAAAAAAAAATCAGTTGGATTTAAAAAAAAACAACATAGTGATCCACCAGTATCTTCTCTCTTACCAGCCATGCTTACCAGGTCTTTTTCTTGAAGAAATTTATAATACTTGACTTGTCTCTCATCTAATCTGTCTAAATTAATGTAGATAACTATAGAAATCTAAGGTATAAATAAATTATTGCTCTCAAACATAGAAATCTGTTTAAATCCTTCAGTACATTAGTGGACATTCAGTTAAGAAAATCAATGTAACTTGTGCAATAAGAAATAACAGAGCTTAATATAAGTGAAACATCTATTAGGCACATTATCAAAAAGTCAGTTTGTCTTCTGAGTTAATTTAATCATCCTTACTGATCCATGAAGTGAAGTGAAGTTGCTCAGTCATGTCCAACTCTTTGCGACCCCACGGATTGTAGCCTAACAGGCTTCTCAGTCCATGGGATTTTCCAGGAAAGAGTACTGGAGTGGGTTGCCATTTCCTTCTCCAGGGCATCTTCCTGACCCAGGGATCGAACCCCGGTCTCCCACATTGTAGCAGACGCTTTACCCAGTGAACCACCAGGGAACCCCATGTTCTGTTAACTTTACCTAGTCCTAGAAAACCTACTTAGTCTTTATGTTCTCTCCAAAATCTCTTCTGGTGACAGCAAATATTTCCCAATGTACCTTAAAGAAAATAATTCTCTTAAAAGTTTCCTGATTAAAAAAAAAAAAAAATTCACCTGTTACTTGTCTACGAAAAGAAAGTGAAAGTGTAGTTACTCAGTCCTGTCTGACTCTGCAACCCCATGAACTGTAGCCCTCCAGGCTCCTTTGTCAGTGGAATTCTCTAGGCAAGAGTACTGGAGTGGATTGCGATTCCGTTCTCCAGGGGATCTTCCTGACTCAGGGATCAAACCCAGGTCTCCCTTATGGCAGGCAGATTCTTTACCATCTGAGCTACAAGGGAAGTCTGTTATTTGTCCATAGTAGAATCTAATATGTTATTTGATTTAGCCAAGGAGTTATACCAAGTGATTTATGGTTTAATATAGGAATAGACCATGGGTTTCTTCAAAAAATATAATGACCTTCAGGCACTTTCCCACCTGAATAAGCTAAGAACCACAACTGGTGAAACCGGTTCATTGGCTTGAGGCCTTTAATAACTACTCTTGCCAATACCTTAAGGTTTCATTTCCCTCTAAGTTGGCTCTTTCTTTTTCTCCTCTGTCAAAATTAAAAGCAAAAGAAAATCTAGTTAGTAAGCAGTAAAGCTAAAAGTCCTGTCATATTAACTATCAGTCACAGTCATATTCAAAGGCGCTACTGAGTATGTAGATGACAGTACTATCTCCTATTCTATGTTTTTTGAAGTTCTGTTGCCAATCGCCAAACACTAAACAGACGAAATTTCCACTGAATACATTTGTTTCTTTTAATTCCTCTGCAACAGAATGTTTCTGTCACCTGCAACTTTTAATTGTGGGTCACAACTTTCATTTAAAGTGGCCTCAGATAAGTTCTTATATTTGGGTATTTACATGTCACAACCCATAAACATTTTTTTCTGTTAATCTCGCCACACCTGACACCTTACAAATAGATACTCAATAAATATGTTTTTTTAAAGTTTTAACTTATTTTTTATATAATGTTACAAGTTACACTCCATTAACAATTATTACCAAACATTGGCTATATTCCCCGTGTTGTTCAATATATGCTTGTAGCTGAACTTATACCAAATAGACTACTGGAAGGCACTCAGTAAATACCCATTCCCTTTTCTGACCCTTCTACCCCAACTACTTGAGTAAATTTTGTACAACACAGGAAACATCGGGGTCTAATAACTATACGATTTTCTCTCTCTCATTTTTCCCTCCTTTCTTCCCTTTACCCTTATTGCTGTCTCTCTTTCCTTCTCCTTCTCTCCAAGAGTAATTACAAACAGGAACAACATTTTGATTCTTGACTTCTAAACTTACTAACTGTTCAATATTTTAGATGCCAGAACTCAAAATACTTTATTGAGAATCTATAATAAGACAAATTAAGAACTCCTTCCCAACATCAATCCTGCTCTCTCATCCCCATTAAAGAAGGTATTTCCTCTTTTATGCTTTCAAAAATCCTCTTTTTACACGTACTTTTAGAGCACATGTAGTCTTAAAGCTACAATTATTTATCAGTCTAGTTATCTCCTTCCATTTTTTTGTTTTCCACAATTCTGGCACAAGGGTGTCATAAACCCTTAAATGATGTTTGCTAAAAGGAAAACGAGGTAATGATTTACTCTGCATTTAAAATAGAACTGCCTTATGATCCAGCAATCCCACTGCTGGGCATACACACTGAGGAAACCAGAAGGGAAGGAGACATGTGTACCCCAATGTTCATTGCAGCACTGTTTATAATAGCCAGGACATGGAAGCAACCTAGATGTCCATCAGCAGATGAATGGGTGAGAAAGCTATGGTACATACACACAATGGAGTATTACTCAGCCATTAAAAAGAATACATTTGAATCAGTTCTAATGAGGTGGATGAAACTGGAGCCTATTATACAGAGTGAAGTAAGCCAGAAGGAAAAACACCAATACAGTATACTAACGCATATATATGGAATTTAGAAAGATGGTAACAATAACCCAGTGTACGAGACAGCAAAAGAGACACTGATGTATAGAACAGTCTTGTGGACTCTGTGGGAGAGGGAGAGGGTGGGAAGATTTGGGAGAATGGCATTGAAACATGTAAAATATCATGTATGAAACGAGTTGCCAGTCCAGGTTCAATGCACGATACTGAATGCTTGGGGCTAGCGCACTGGGACGACCCAGAGGGATGGTATGGGGAGGGAGGAGGGAGGAGGGTTCAGGATGGGGAACACATGTATACCTGTGGCAGATTTATTTTGATATTTGGCAAAACTAATACAATTATGTAAAGTTGAAAAATAAAATAAAATTTAAAAAAAGCCGAAATCTCATATAACTTTGACATCCTCAAGACACAGAGTTATCATAGTTACATAGATCATTAAGAGTTCAGTCAATTAAAATGGCATAGGGTGTATACCCTCAATATGACAGAATAAATGATTGAACTGAAAACATCTCAAGTCTTCTAAATTTGTTAAATTTTATAATGTTACATGAGTTGATTTGAGATATGGTAGGAGAAGATGATGATGAGTCAAGTGTATTCCAAAATCAAAAATCCAAATATGGGATATTAACAGAGATTTCACAAATTATATGCATAAATCCTCACATCTCTAGGGTCACCTCTATCTCTAAAGGATGTCCATACCAATGAGTAATCTTTCCAGAAAGAAAGCAATCTCATTTTAATCCATTAAAAAAAAAACTTTTCACACTGAGCAACTGTTTTGAATACAAACTTTTGTCATGAATATTAGCAGTAGATAAGAAGGGTGTAGTTGTCAAATTGGCACAAAAATTCCTTGTGGGTTGAACTTAATAGAGCAAAATATTGAGAGCAACAAACATTAAATTTATTTTAAATGCATCGGTGTGTTTGAATAGCACATATTACAATATACTGCAGCTGTTAATGACAAGAAATAATGTTTTTAAGGAAGCAATCTTCAATTAATCATTTCCTCTTTTAGTTGGATAATTTATGGAAATGAAATGAGGCTAATAAACCAGAAAGAATGGGAGGAAAGAAAGAAGTTAAATAAATTGCTTCCTGTTGTAACAACAAAAAGTCATGATATCCATCATTTGTCCAGAAACATGATGTTGCTAAAGGCCTTATTTAGTATTTGATTCTCTTCCAATATTGCAGAAACAGAAGGCATCACATTTCAGCTTTCCATTTATTTCACTTTCCATTTTAACCCCACACATGTCTCCCACGATTGAAATGCTAATAATATAAGAATCTTAGGAAATTTGATTTCATGTAGAAAACACAGATAAAGGTTAGGTAGTGAACTATATATGTATTCAACAATTTGCCCTCTGCTGTCATTTTTTTATGTTCTCCCTTTTAGGTTATTAAAAAGTTGGATTTCATAAATAAGGAGTATAAAAATAAAATAATTTGCCAGAGGGAAATTGGTTGCAAGCTATTTAAAATATTTAGCAATTTCAGTTAGTTGCCAAACTATGCAAAGAGAAATATAATTCTACTTGTATTCATCACATTATAATTTTAATATTTTACACTGTCAATTTTCCCACAATATTATTCAATGTAGGGGCTTTCCTGGTAGCTCAGATGGTAAAGAATTCACCTGAAATGCAGGAGACCTGGGTTCAATCTCTGGGTTGGGAAGATCCCCTAGAGGAGGGCATGGCAACCCACTTTAGTATTCCTGCCTGGAGAAAACCCACTGACAGAGGAGCCTGATGGCCCGCAGTCCACGGGGTTGCAAAGAGTCAGGCGCAAGTGAGCAACTAAACATATTCAATGTAAAGGTCAAGCAAAGCAGAAAAGGAAATGTTGTCCCCCAATTCCTGGTGACACAGCTATGCACTTCTTATGTAAAAACAACATTACTTAGATTTTTCTTACTGGATTCTAGATTATTTTCTCCAGAAAATACAACCAGCACTTTATCAACAGAAAAGACTATTAATTCGACTCCAAGCAGATGAATAATATTTTCTAAAGTAGCAGTAGCAGAAAAGGCATTTCATGGATGAATCAGTAACTCTTGGAAAGGCATTAAATATTTTAAAATAAAAGACAAAAATGTATTCAGCCTTAACATTTGTGTATATTTTGGACCTAATAATATTAAGATGGTTAACAACTGATTCAATAATTTCATATACTGCAGTGCACTTAACACAAATTTATAGTATATATAAGCTACGTAACAAGGGTACTATTCATTTGTTTATAAAGATAATACTTAGTATAATGTTTCTCCACTGTTTTTATGATGAGAAACTAGCTTTTTAGTAAATGTTTGTAGCATGCAAATTGCACCTAGAAGTGTGTGCATGTATATTAAAGTTCATGCACTTAATATATGTATTTCTTAAGTACAAAAAATATTTAATTAATGGAACCCTAGAGAAACTTAAAACTTCTAATTTATCAAATTGCTAAAATAAATTTAAATGGTAAATTGTTTTATGCCCTAATTACTATCTGTCACTGATGCTGGAAAATAATTATCTACCAGAATACAACACTTAAAACTTTACAGTTCAACTTTTACAGTTTTCTTTTAATTTCACAGATACCTGTGGATTTGTGTTTGAATGCTCTTGTGAGTGTATAGACAGGTAGATAGATAAACAGAGACATGACTAGGGTATTTTAGTTTTATTATTCATGGAAAATTATTGTATTAAAGAGTTGCCAGTGTCTCATTTTTAAGATATTTATTACTTTAAAATATAAAAGTGAAATTGAAATGCTCTGAAGTTAACTATGAAGTCATTTTAATAATGTGCTTAATAATCTTGTGACATCAGAGGATTCAATGCTTCTTAGTATAAGGAGGGCTGAAACTCAATTATTTATAAAGCATCACCAATATGAAGCTATCTACTGGAATATATAGTCTATATTGAATTTCTGATATGTTTTATTTTTCATGATTATATAGAAAATTCTTTACCAAGAAAGCCATGTAATTTATATGCCATAAAATTACAACAGGAATTTATATATTTAGAAATCCAGAGACCTGAATTTTAAATGTTTAATTTACAGTTTTCAAAGACATATGATAGAAGATGATGAAAAATCCATCTGCTGAAGCAGAAACCTTCCACAAATAATGAGAATACTACTTTGTATTTTAATTAATATTTTTTGCTTATAACATTTGGAATTTAAAAAATACTGCGTGTTTAACAACTTTTTGTTTACAATCTAAATGCAGAGTTCCAAAGAATAGCAAGGAGAGATAAGAAAGCCTTCTTAAGTGAACAATGCAAAGAAATAGAGGAAAACAATAGAATGGAAAGACTAGAGCTCTCCTCTAGAAAATTAGAGATACCAAGGGAATATTTCATGCAAAAATGGGCACAATAAAGTACAGAAGCAGTATGAATCTTACAGGAGCAGAAGATATGAAGAAGAGGTGGCAAGAATATAGAGAGCTGTACAAAAAATGTCTTAATGATCTGGATAACCACAATGATGTGATCACTTACCTAGAGCCAGACATCCTGGAAGGTGAAGTCAAGTGGGCCTTAGGAAGCATTACTATAAAAAAAGCTATTGGAGGTGATGGAATTCCAGCTGAGCTATTTCAAATCTTAAAGGACAATGCTGTTAAAGTGCTGCACTCAATATGCCAACAAATATGGAAAATTCAGCAGTGGCCACGGGCCTGGAAAATGTCCTTTTTCATTCCAATCCCAAAGAAGAGCAATGGCAAAGAATGTCCAAACTACAGCACAATTGCTCTCAATTCACATGCTAGCAAGGTAATGCTCAAAATCCTTAAAGTGAGGGTTCAACAGTTAGTGAACCAAGAATTTCCAGATGTACAGCTAGATTTAGAAAAGGCAGAGGAGTCAGAGATCAAACTGCTAACATCTGCTGGATCAGAGATAAAGCAAGGGAATTATAGCAAAACATCTACTTCTACCTCATTGACTAGACTAAAGCTTTTGACTGTGGATCACAACAAACTGTGGAAAATTCTTCAAGACATGGGAATACCAGGCCACCATACCTGCCTCCTGAGAAACATGTTTGCAGTTCAAGAAGCAACAGTTAGAACCAGACATGGAACAATAGACTGGCTCAAAATTTGGAAAGGAGTATGACAAGGCTGTATATACTGTCACCCTAATTAATTAACTAATATGCAGAATACATGATGCAAAATGCCAGGCTGCATGAAGCACAAGCTAAATTCAATTTTGCTGGTAGAAATATCAATAACCTCAGATATGCAGATGATACAACCCTAATGGGAGAAAGTGAAGAGGAACTACAGAGCCTTTTGATGAGGGTGAAAGAGGAGACTGAAAAAGATGGCTTAAAATTCAACATTCAAAAAACTAATATCACAGCATACAGTTCCATCAGTTCATGGCAAATAGATGGGGAAACAATGTAAAGTGACAGACTATTTCTTGGGCCCCAAATCACTGACAGTGACTGCAGCCATGAATTAAAAGATGTTTGCTCCTTGGAAGAAAAGCTATGACAAACGTATACAGTGTATTAAAAAGCAGAGATGTCACATTTCCAGAAAAGGTCTGTCTAGTCAAAGGCATGGTTTTTCCAGTAGTCATGTATGGATGTGAGAGTTGGACCATAAAGAAGGCTGAGGAATTGATGCTTTTGAACTGTGCTGCTGGAGAAGCTCTTGAGAGTTCCTTGGACAGCAAAGAGATCAAACCAGTCAATCCTATGGGGAATCAACCTTGAATATTCATTGAAAGGACTGATGCTGAAGCTTCAAAACTTTGGCCACCTGATGTGAAATGCCAACTCATTGGAAAAGACCCTGATGCTGGGAAAGACTGAGCACAGGGGGACAAGGATGAGATGGTTGGGTGGCATCATTAACTCAATGGACTTGAGTCTGAGCAAACTCCAGAAGATGGTTAAGGATAGGGAATCCTGGCTTGCCGCAGTTCATTCGGTCATGATTGAGAGACTGAACAACAACAACATATTTAAATTATAGGTGTGTAAACAACCACTAGTAAAGTAGTACTTAACTTGGAGGCTTCAACAATACGTGAACCGTGAACTTCCAGCTGTTCAAGCTGGATTTAGAAAGGGAAGAAGAACCAGAGATCAAATTGCCAATATCCACTGGATCATTGAAAAAGTGAGAAAGTTCCAGAAAAACATCTATTTCTGCTTTATTCACTATACCAAAGCATTTGACTGTGTGGATCACAATAAACTGTGGAAAATTCTGAGAGAGATGGGAATACCAGACCACCTGACCTGCCTCTTGAGAAATCTGTAAACAGATCAGGAAGCAACAGTTAGAACTGGACATGGAACAACAGACTGGTTCCAAATAGGAAAAGGAGTATGTCAAGGCCGTATATTGTCACCCTGTTTATTTAACTTATATGCAGAGTACATCATGAGAAATGCTGGGCTGGAGGAAGCACAAGCTGGAATCAAGATTGCTGAGAGAAATATCAATAACCTCAGATATGCAGATGACACCACCCTTATGGCAGAAAGTGAAGAAGAACTGAAGAACCTCTTGATGAAAGTGAAAGAGGAGAGTGAAAAAGTTGACTTAAAGCTCAACATTCAGAAAACTAAGATCATGGCATCTGGTCCCATCACTTCATGGCAAATAGATGGGGAAACAGTGGAAACAGTGGCAGACTTTATTTTTCTGGGCTCCAAAATCACTGCAGATGGTGACTGCAGCCATGAAATTAAAAGACACTTACTCCTTGGAATGAAAGTTATGACCAACCTAGACAGCATATTAAAAAGCAGAGACATTACTTTGCCAACAAAGGTCCATCTAGTCAAAGCTATGGTTTTTCTAGTATTCATGCATGGATGTGAGAGTTGGGCTGTGAAGAAGGCTGAGCACCAAAGAATTGATGCTTTTGAACTGTGGTGTTGGAGAAGACTCTTGAGAGTCCCTTGGACGGCAAGGAAATCCAACCAGTCCATCCTAAAGGAGATCAGTCCTGAATATTCACTGGAAGGGCTGATGTTGAAACTGAAACTCCAATAATTTTGCCACCTGATGCAAAGAGCTGACTCATTTGAAAAGACCCTCATGCTGGGAAAGATTGAAGGGAGGAGAAGGGGACAACAGAGGATGAGATGGTTGGATGGCCTCACTGACTCAATGAACATGAGTTTGAGTAAACTTCAGGAGTTGGTGATGGACAGGGAGGCCTGGCATGCTGCAGTTCATGGGGTCACAAAGAGTTGGACATGACTTAATTGAACTGAAACAATTGGGTGACCTGATGACATATTTAAAGACTTTAATAAGGAATATTGATAGCACAAAATATTTCAAATCTCTTCTTATTCAGGTTGTGTGTGTAGGCCTTGCATACATATACTATGAATAATTGGATTATTTGCCTAATGTAATATCAGAAGATGGCTGTGTTAACGGTTTTTTCCAGTGAAAAGTTTCAAAAAGGGTTTACAAAGTTATAGAAGGTGACACTACAATAATTTTATTCTAGGATGCATACTTCTTTATATTTTAACATCTATGACATCAGAATGTTTTACGATTGCTCTCTGAGTTGAAGTTGCTTTCTTTCGAAAAGAATTTGTTCTTAACCTCTGCCAGACACATGAGTCCCTACTAAGCTGATACCTCCTCAAAATTTTGTCTGAAGTTTTCATTGGATGGCATCACTGACTCGATGGATGTGAGTCTGAGTGAACTCCGGGAGTTGGTGATGGACAGGGAGGCCTGGCGTGCTGCGACTCATGGGGTCGCAAAGAGTCGGACACGACTGAGCGACTGATCTGATCTGATCTGATGCTGTGAATTCAGAAAGTAAACCTTCAGGAGGATCAACTTTGTGGTTCAAGGAGTAAAACAGGGAAGTTTCTTTGCTATTTTCTGGTTTGGAATTTATTTGTCCTTTGTGCCCACACAGAAAAGTTCTGGTTTGATGCTGGGACCCTATATTATTGTTCATTTTGGGCAGTTTTTCTGAGCAGTACATAACAGAACGGTGCCTTCTATATTCTGTGACATCTCAGGCTTGATACAATTTGATAATTTATCAAAGTTAGGGATTTTTATTTTTTTTTAGGACTGACATCAGCTCATTTATCAAATCTTAAGGTTTCTTTTTGGGCCAAATGTTCAGATTCATAGTTGGATTTTCTATATGTTTAAAAGAAGCTAAAGCATAGACCAGATTAGCAGTGCTACAAAATACTAAATTTACAGCTTTACAGACCATAAAGATGACACTGCCAAAGATATTTTACGAAATTTTAGAACCATTTTGAATCCAACTAAGATGTAAATTGATATGAAGTAGCTGTAGAAATAATGAAGAAGATTGGACTCAAAGAACATTCTTCTGTGGGTTATTGGAATGGAAATGCATGTACGAGAACAGTCAAGAGAACTAATTCAATGATGGCATTATATAGAAGTTAGAACATAAAGTATTTCAAAGATTCAAAAATTTAAGATGATGTTAATTTTTAAAATTGTTTCTGCTGGTATAACTTTTCCCTTTCTGGACATGTAGATCATAGTATAGCTTGTTTAATAAAGAAGGAAGAATGAGAGGTACCTTAAAAGTAAATTGACTCAACCACTCATGTTCTTGAATGCAAAATCAAACTCCAATTTTGTGCACAATAGTTATTTTAGGGAAGGGAACATATTGGAGGTTTCTCGTTAGCATTGTGTATGAGGTGTGAGTGGGAAGACAAGAAGATCTGCCGGCACAGCTATATTTAGGGTTTTGTACTGAAATTTCCCTAGGCGAAAGGCCACCGCTGATGGGGGAAGAGTGTGCTGGACCAAAGGGAAGTGGAGCTGGATTATTCTGTCAGCCAGGCCAGCTCATCGTTAGTGCTTCTTTACAAGAGAGGGAACAGAGCACTGAGTGTCAAAGGTTTCATCAAGAGTGAAATTTCTTCCACCTTAATTCTGAGCTGTTTTATATAGTCTCTCTATGAAAATCTCCAGGATATGTAAAATATAGAGTGTTACAGAATATGTTTACCATTACAGCTGGAACTAATCGTCCTGAAGTGTATAATTTGGCTTCAGGTCACTTAGCAGTTTTCTTGAAAAGATATATCATATCTTTATATGTTTCCACATGACCACATATATTTTACTCAATGTGAGATGTGACATTAGCAAGACAACATACATGATTTAACAGGGCTGAGCTCTGGATTTCTGCCATTTTACTTTCGAAGATTGACATCACCTATTCTAAGATAATTCACTGATTCCTAATGGTAAGACCCAATCTGACCATATGGGACTGTCTGACTTAAGTTTCCAAACATTTGAAATTCACTGTAATCTATGGTGTATATTTTTTATGTTTGGTCAATTAGTAAGAGAAGCAGACAAGGAATAAAGAGGCCTTCAAAAAAGGAATGTTTTTATTGCTGTAGAGCTTCTTAAACTATTTTGCCATTTCCTCCCATATATCACAAGCATCTACTTGGAATTGTTTTTATACACACACACACACACACACACACACATACACACACACACACACCCCAGATAACATTGAAACTCAGCAATTATGTTTCTCTCCCTATAGTATGCATTTCAACTGAAGAATCAGGAGAAAAATTATTCACATTCATTTTAACTTTCTATCGCTAAGCAATTTCATATTGCCAAAGTTTATAGGCTGCCACTCCAATTTCATGAAAATGTAACCTTAAAATCTGAAGCACTTTCCAAAGTCCATACACTCAACAGTCAACAATATTTATTTATCCATTGCCTCATTTAAATAAATATGACTTTGGTCAGCTTTTCCTTGTATATATGTACATTCATAATTCCAGAATGCATATCATTTTGAAAAAACACTTAACTGAGTCATGAAGGGACTGAATTGCTAAACAAATGAATATATTGGTAAGATATATGTGCGTATATATATATATATATATACATACATATATATATTTTTTTCTTTAACAATCTTCAAACATAGCCTGGTATCCTATGTAAAGTGGTTTGTAATTATAATTTATTAGTTAATTGTTTGGTTTACAATATTTCTTAAGAAAGATTCTACTTCTGAATACAATGCTGCTACTAACAATGTATTACAAATCATTTTCACAATAAATAACAAATGCTATTTAGATCAAATCTCTACTGATTGACAAAAACAATACTATTCTATAGTTTGAAATGTTTAGATCATTCATTCAACAAATATTTGTTCAATGAATATCTACAACAGTCACAATATTGCATCTGTTATAGCTAGAGATAAAAAACTGAGCAAAATAGCAAGTTTATATTGCTATGGAGACTAAATCTGATAGGAAATGAGCTCTAGTTATATCATCTTGTTTCGTTCACTTCTAGTTAGTATCATTAGTCTTTCCATATTTAAGAAAAGTGAAAAAGTGAAAGCGTTAGTCCCTTAGTCATTCGGTAGTGTCCAACTCTTCGCAACCCCCTGGGACTGTGAAACACAAGGCTCCTTTGTCCATGGAATTCTTCAGGCAAGAATACTAGAGTGGGTTGCCATTCCCTTTCTCCAGGGGATCTTCCCAACCCAGGGATCGAACCTGGGTCTCCTACATTGCTGGTAGGTTCTTTACTGTGTGAATAACGAGGGAAGCCCATATCTAAGGACATAAACTCTTTAATATAAGGAATTAATATTTCATAGTACTGCATTGCAGAAAAGCTGATTATCATGATTCAATATTTCTATGTGAAATAGATAAATGGAAGATGAGGGAATATTTTGTTGTTTAACTGAAATATGCCATCTGAAAAATTTAATGAGGGTGTGCCAACAATGTACTAAATCCATAGAAAGAGAAAAACTTGTTAGGTAGGATGAGCAACAAGGGGAGGCCTGGCTGAAAACTGACCTCTAAACTCCATCCCAGACTCACCCAGGAGAGCTCACAGCCTACAAGATAATTACAGACACTTTTCAACTCCTGAACAGGTGCCTTAGGCACACAGTGGATACAAAATAATCAAAGGAGCTTAAGTAACCTTAAAGAAGGCAGTTTGGAGCCCATAATGGGTTATGAATATTTTACATCTAATTGTAACAGACTGAATTATGTGAAGACATATGGGAGACATAAACAACAGAGCCTGCTGTGTTGTAACTTGGAATTGTCAATTGGCCCTGAGCATATGCCCTCTGCATTCCCTTTCATTGACTGGTGGTGAGTATAAGCCCTACTTTGCACTGGGCATAACCAAAAGGAGCAGACTGGATGTACAAAAGGGGGAAGCCGAGAGGAATGGACAGGAAGGATGAAGAGAGCTCCTTTTGGGGTAAGGCTGCTCACATGTCTTAGGAGTGTCTGTCTAATAAAGTGTCTGTCTGCTTGAGCTGACTGAGCTCTAACTGGTAAGTTGTTTTTAACCCTTTAGTCCAATGCTCAAAATTTTTGTTGTGATGAAACACAACAAAGAACCGAGAAGAGAAGAACCAAGGAAGATAAATAAACTGACCTGACATTCTGAACAATTTAATGAGAATGTGCATCAACAATGTACTAAATCTGTATAAACACAAAAATTCTTGCTCTTATCTAGTGGCATTTTTTATTCCTAATGAGAACAGTAACAGATAGAAAAGCAAATAAACAGAGAAGAAAATTTTATAAGCAAAATGGATTCAAAATATAGGTTCAATATGAGGCTACCTATCTCCTAGTATTGGCATCGCCAAATGACCTTGTAGGCATTTGCAAATCATACAGCAACACATGTAGGATACACAACAAGGACCTTCAGAAAGGCAACCAGGCTTTTGAATGTTGCTGGGTGCTCTTTGTACAATGTGTTTTCTTTCTTAACAATTATGTCCCATGAATGGACCCAGAGACCCCACAGAGACTGTGACAGAGCTGTGTTTGAGCGTTTCCTGTGGAGGAAGGGTCAGCAGTGGACTGCTGCAGGGGCAGGAAAACTGGGAGCAGCAGACTTGGGTATGGCATGGGCCCTCTTGGAGGAGGTCACCATTAACCCCACCATACAGCTGCCAGAACTTAAATAGGACTGGGAATTAGACTCTTAGAGGGCACAAACAGAAGCTTGTATGCACCAGGACCCAGGAAAAAGGAGCAGTGACCCCCTAAGAGACTGAACCAGACTTTCCCAGGAGTGTCCAGAAGTCTCCAGCAGAAGCATGGGTTGGTGGTGGCCTACCCCAGGGTTGGGGGCACTGAGTGCAGAAGTGCATGCATGGGACCTTTGAAGGAGGTCACCATTTTCTTCATTACTTCCACCATAGTTTGGGCCCAGGTAAATAACAGGGAGGGAACACAGCTCCACCCATCAACAGAAAATTGGATTAAAGATTTACTGAGCATGGCCCTGCCCATCAGAACAAGACCCAGTTTGCCCCTCAGTCTCTCCCATCAGGAAGCTTCCCCGATGGCCCAGAGGTTAAAGCGTCTGCCTCCAGTGTGGGAGACACGGGTTCGATCCCTGGGTCGGGAAGATCCCCTGGAGAAGGCAACAGTAACCCACTCCAGTATTCTTGCCTGGAGAATCCCATGGACGGAGAAGCCTGGTACTGAGCTTGGCCCTGCGCATCAGAACAAGACCCAGTTTCCCCCTGAGTCTCTCCCATCAGGAAGCTTCTATAAGCCTCTTATCCTTCTCCATCAGAGGGCAGACAGACTGAAAACCACAATCACAGAAAACTAACCAATCTGATCACATGGACCACAGCCTTGTCTAACTCAATGAGACTAAGAGCCATGCAGTGTAGGGCCACTCAAGACGAACTGGTCATGGTGGAGAGTTCTGAAAGAACAGGTCCACTGGAGAAGGGAATGGCAAAGCACTTCAGGATTCTTGCCTTGAGAACACCATGAGAAGGCAAAAAGATGGGACACTGAAAGAGGAACTCCCCAGGTCAGTAGGTGCCCAATATACTACTGGAGATCCGTGAAGAAATAACTCCAGAAAGAATGAAAATATGGAGTCATATCAAAAACAACACCCAGTTGTGGATGTGACTGGTGATAGAAGCAAAGTCTGATGCTGTAAAGAGCAATATTGCATAGGAACCTGGAATGTTAGGTCTATGAATCAAGGCAAATTGGAAGTGGTCAAACAGGAGATGGCAAGAGTGAATGTCAACATTCTAGGCATCAGAGAACTAAAATGGACTGGAATGGATGAATTTAACTCAGATGACCATTATATCTACTACTGTGAATCCCTAAGAAGAAATGGAGTAGCCATCATAGTCAACAAGAGTCCAAAATGCAGTACTTGGATGCAGTTTCAAAAATGACAGAAAGATATCTGTTTGTTTCCAAGGCAAATCATTCAATATCATAGTTATTCCAAGTCTATGCCTTGACCAGTAATGCTGAAGAAGCTGAAGTTGAACGATTCCATGAAGACCTACAAGAATTTCTAGAACTAACACCTAAAAAATATGTCCTTTTCATTATAGGGGACTGGAATGCAAAAGTAGGAAGTCAAGAAATACCTGGAGTAACAGGCAAATTTGGCCTTGGAGTAAAGAATGAAGCAGGGCAAAGGCTAACAGAGTCATAGCAAACACCCTCTTCCAACAACACAATAGAAGACTCTACACATGGACATCACCAGATGGTCAACAGCAAAATCAGATTAATTATATTCCCTGAAGCCAAAGATGGAAAAGCTCTATATATTCAGCAAAAACAAGACTGGGAGCTGACTGTGGCTCAGATCATGAACTCCTTATTGCCAAATTTAGACTTAAATTGAAGAAAGTAGGGAAAACCACTAGACCATTCAGGTATGACCTAAATCAAATCCCTTATGATTATACAGTGGAAGTGAGAAATAGATTCAAAGAATTAGATGTGATAGAGTGCCTGAAGAACTATGGACAGAGGTTCGTGACATTGTACAGGAGACAGGGGTCAAGACCATTCCCAAGAAAAAGAAATGGAAAAAGCAAAATGGCTGTCTGGGGAGGCCTTACAAATAGCTGTGAAAAGAAGAGTAGCAAAAAGCAAAGGAGAAAAGGAAAGATATAAGCATCTGAATGCAGAGTTCCAAGAATAGCAAGGAGAGATAAGAAAGCCTTCCTCGGTGATTAGTGCAAAAAAATGGAGGAAAAAAATAGAATGGGAAAGACTAGAGATCTCTTCAAGAAAATTAGAGATACCAAGGGAACATTTCATGCAAAGATGGGCTCAATAAAAGACAGAAATGATATGGACCTAACAGAAGCAGAAGATATTAAGAAGAGGTGACAAGAATACACAGAAGACTATACAAAAAAGATCTTCATGACCCAGATAATCATGATGGTTTGATCACTCACCTAGAGCCAGACATCCTGGAATGTGAAGTCAAGTGGGCCTTAGAAAGCATCACTACTTAGGAAACTAGTGGAGGTGATGGAATTCCAGTTGAGCTATTCCAAATCCTAAAAGATGATGCTGTGAAAGGGCTGCACTCAACATGCCAGCAAATCTGGAAAACTCAGCAGTGGCCACAGGACTGGAAAAGGTCAGTTTTCATTCCAATCCCAAAGAAAGGCAATGCCAAAGAATGCTCAAACTACCGCACAAGTGTACTCATCTCACATGCTCACAAAGTAATGCTCAAAGTTCTTCAAGCCAGGCTTCAAGACTATGTGAACTGGGAACTTCCAGACATTCAAGCTGGATTTAGAAAAGGCAGAGGAACCAGAGATCAAATTGCCAATATCCACTGGATCATGGAAAAAGCAAGAGAGTTTCAGAAAAACATCTATTTCTGCTTTATTGACTATGCCAAAGCGTTTGACTGTGTGGATCACAATAAGCTGTGGAAAATTCTTAAAGAGATGGGAATACTAGACCACCTGACCTGCCTCTTGAGAAATGTGTATACAGGTCAGGAAGGAACAGTTAGAACTGGACATGGAACAATAGACTAGTTCCAAAAATGTCAAGGCTGGTTATTGTCACCCTGCTTATTTAACTTATATGCAGAGTATATCCGACAGTGTACATGAGAAATGTTGGGCTGGTTGAAGCAGAAGCTGGAATCCAGATTACTGGAAGAAATATCATTAACCTCAGATATGCAGATGACACCACTCTTATTGCAGAAAGCAAAAAGAACTAAAGAACCTCTTGATCAAAATGAAAGAGGACAGTGAAAAAGTGGGCTTAAAACTCAACATTCAGAAAACTAAGATTATGGCATCTGGTCCCATCACTTCATAGCAAATAGATGGGGGAATCAGTGGAAACAGTGACAGACTATTTTTCGGGCTCTAAAATCACTGCAGATGGTGACTGCAGCCATGAAATTAAAAGACGCTTGCTCCTTGGAAGAAAAGTTATGACCAACCTAGACAGCATATTAAAAAGCAGAGACATTACTCTGCCAACAAAGTCTGTCTAGTCAAGGCTATGGTTTTTCCAGTAGTCATATATGGATGTGAGAGTTGGACTATAAAGAAAGCTGAGGGCTGAAGAATTGATAGTTTTGAACTGTGGTGTTGGAGAAGACTAAGGAGATCCAACCAGTCCATCCTAAAGGAAATCAGTCCTGAATATTCATTGGAAGGACTGATGTTGAAGCTGAAACTCCAATACTTTTGCCACCCTATGTGAAGAACTGATTCATTTGAAAAGACCCTGTTGCTGGGAAAGATTGAAGGCCGGAGGAGAATGGGACAACAGAGGATGAGATGGGTGGATGGCATCACCGACTCAATGGACATGAGTTTGTGTAAGCTCTGGGAGTTGGTGATGGACAGGGAGTCTTGGCATGCTGCAGTCCATGGGGTCACAATGAGTCAGACACGACTGAGCAACTGAACTGAACTGAACTGAATTACCCATGAATATTCTTTATACAGAATTAGTAGATCAAGTTCAAGTAATTGATAAAAACAGTATACCTTCTTTTAAGATTAATGTCAAAGGTATCAAAAAAGTCAATAGGATAATTATGGATTATAGGATATTAATCAGTGGCACCCCACTCCAGTACTCTTGCCTGGAAAATCCCATGGACTGAGGAGCCTGGTAGGCTGCAGTCCATGGGGTTGCTAGGAGTCGGACACCACTGAGTGACTTCACTTTCACTTTCATGCATTGGAGAAGGAAATGGCAACCCACTCCAGTGTTCTTGCCTGGAGAATCCCAGGGACAGGGGAGCCTGGTGAGCTGCCCTCTCTGGGGTTGCACAGAGTCGGACACAACTGAAGCGACTTAGCAGCAGCAGCACACATAATATGTTTACAGTTGATATTTTAGCCATTTTTAACTGAGCTGTTCATAAGCAGGGATGTCATTGCTCAGTTTTCCCAGCAGAGGGAAGCATGACCTAATTAATTTTGTTTTCTGTAAAGGGTTGAAGTGGGAGGAATGGGATATACTACAATTTTACTTCATTTTAAATAAAGATTGGTTGATATTTCATCATTAAATAAGCAACTTGACATCTTTTAGAAAGCAAAAAATGAACTTGATCTAAAATCCCCCGATTCAGGGGAATATCCTACTGGTAAATCAGTGTGAAGACATCCAAACTAACTTTTACTTGAGTAGGATACTCAGTAATAATGTACTGGGTCTATACTATCAGCATATAAATGAAAAATTTGTATGGCTTAGTTTAAGACTGCACTTTCTTCTTGGATATATTTAAATGAACATATTTGCTGCCTACTACTCAGGTTGCAACTACATATAAAAGCATATACTTAAACCTGACTTCTTTTGGTTAACATTTGAAAATTGAGCATAAAGTCTCATAAGGGTCTAATATCTTGAACTTATCATGCCTACAATAATAAAACATAATTCAGTGCTTTGCGCTCATTATAATTATATACTTAAACCTGACTTCTTTTGGTTAACATTTGAAAATTGAGCATAAAGTCTCATAAGGGTCTAATATCTTGAACTTATCATGCCTACAATAATAAAACATAATTCAGTGCTTTGCGCTCATTATAATTTTATTCCACAAGATGTTCTTTCTCTTCAGTTGCACTTCTCTGAGTATTCTGGCAGAGGTGTATAACTTGTAAGCATATGTATTACTGCTTTTGGTTTTATCCTAGTACTAGCAGGTTGAAAGAGTAAAAATGTAACTTACCATGGTGTTGTAAGTCTGAACAGTGGGTCAGTGGATCTCCATTTCTTATATCTTGTCGTCTTGTGCGTCTAAAACAATTATATTTAAAAGGTATTACTGTATCTCTGTTCCATCTTGGGGATTTGTTGTAAGAATCAAGAAGAATCGAAATCAAAGATCCCAGGAGTTTATTAGAAGAGATGAATCTATATATGACTAAAAGAGTTTTTAAAGCAGTTCATTATACCTCTAAGAGAAGTCTCCAAGATGATCAAAATGGAAAATAGCATATAAAAACACTAAATAAAAAACAAAGCATTAAAAGTCTTTCAAGGTATTGATAACAGGAAATTCATGGGTTCTTTTGCTAGTGACTGTCAATCAATAAGAACCTAACATCTAAAAAATGCAAAATTCTTAATACCTTAAATTCTAAGGAAAAAACACAAAATATAGAATAGCAACCCATTTATTCAACAAGTAGAATTCAACATTTTTTCCCCTAATCACTAATGAAGGAGTAAGACTGAAAATTAAAAATCATGAATTTTTGTCTTAATATTTATACATAATTCCTTAAATTAATTTTTGTTAAACTATAGGTATTAAGACAAATAATTATATTGTAATTTAGTCTGTTATTTTTATTTTTTGTTGCTATATCAACCTTTTTTAATAAAACATTTCTTTTATGATTGCATAGTTAAAATGATTGCAAACCAATTTACTTATGAAGTGAATAAAAGGACAAAACAACAACAAATATTAAGGAGCAAGTCTCCTTTTATAAGAGGAAGGTGAGCGAGAAGGAGAACTTATCTCTAAAAGAAAAACAAATTTGCTATAAAACTGAAATTAAATTCTCCTGCATTCTACTGCTCAGATAATGTTTGTTATAGTACATTCTGGGCAGCTTCTCTCTACAATTTGCTAAAGGTTAACTGGGAGTAAGGAGGTTGTCTCCAGCCATTGTGGTGCAAACAAGGTGTGTAGTTCAAGTAAAAGGCTAAAAATGGAGCCTGCTTATGTGTAACTGGGGAAAAGATGGGGGCCACTTGCCCAACTGCATACTGCATCTATTTTAATGGGCGTTGTCTTGCTGCAAAGTTAGTTACCAACACTGAAAAAAGTTCTCACAAACGCCACTGAGCACTGCAAACATGGAATTGGTTACTGTATTCATAAATTTAGAAGTCCCAAGTATTTATAAATTTCTATTTGTAGTATTGGTGACACTATCAAACAGATGGTGCACATTTCAAAATTGCGCCAACAAAAGAACTTGTGAAACACGAACCACAAAGCATTTGGGACGGAATTGTTTTTTACTGCCATTTAAGCTTTTGAAAAATGCCATCACAAAGAATATATAAATTGTAAGGCCTCTAAACATCCTTTTCAAAGACACATGAAATTGGATTAGGTAACATCTGCAAGGCACAACAAAAATGTGTTAATTGTAATTCCTTCAATCTTGGATTCTAGGTATGTGGTAAACATTCCAAATATATAATAATATCCAGGTTTTAACTTATTACAGATTTAGTTATGATGTTATTTTTATATTATTTTTTATTAAGAAAAGCTTAAAATTCAAATGAATTATTACTAAATTAGGCAATGGAATGAAATTAATACACATTTTTAGTTAAAACATGAATTCCACACTTTGAAGCAACATTTAGTCTGTATACAAAGCCCGCTATAGCTAAATGATTTAAGAAGCATAAAACCTTTATCTTAATTAATTTAATTTTATTGCTGTAACAAGATCATATTGCTATTTATTAGTATATTCAGGGTTTCTTTATCAGTAACATATTATCTCCACACTAAGTTTTTGTTTTAAATTTAAACTTCCAACGAAGTTGATAGATACATGAAAGTAATACAAATACATTGTTTCAATCCTGAATACTGAAGGCTCAAGAAAATCCAGTATTTAGTGAATGGAATAGGTTAATACATTTGTATTTAATATTATTATGAACAAGGTAACTGTGTTTTAACCTATATGGACTGAATATATGAAAGTTTTAAGTTGTAGATAATACTACAGTCAATAATATCTAATGTGTAATCAAAATATTTAATTAGATATTTGGGTTATTTCTTTTCTCTAATATTTTCTAAAACATTTTAAATGATCCAAATGTTGTAGAACATATCTCATTAGCAATGAAAAATGTCATGGTCACAGCTTCTTGTAAAACATTAGCTACAATAAAAAACAAAGCAAAGTTTACTGCCCCTGTAATGAATGCATCAGTGTAATGATACTAATTTCTATTAAATTTTTCAATAGGTTGTATGCATACCATTAATCTTTAGGTTTATATTAGTAAGTATTGTATATTACTTTTATCTATCATTGCTTGTTTCTTAAATACTGGTGAATATCAAGGGGAATAGGTAGCATTGAGTGAGGAGTAAAGAATACATTGAAATGATTATTTTGCCAAATTAAGGTTGTGTTTTTGTTTTCTAAAACAAAAGTAAACCAAGTTTGTGTAGAAGTCCAGGATATATCTAAGAGTTCCCTGAATTGTAACACCTTGCTTTATACACAGAAATAAAGAGATGATGTACTTATATGAAGAAGCTGTTCCAAAAATGAAATCTGATAGGATAAATGTCAAACAGTGTGTTTATTTCTAATAGACCTCCTACCTCTTTGCAGTAGGAAAATAGCGAGAGCATGAGGAGCCATCCCAGGCACAGTAAGGGTCTCGGGCCAGGCAGCACTCTGCACAGGCTTTCCCGTAAATGTCGCATCTGTGCAAAGGGAGTTGTGTGACCCCCGTGGTAGAGCCAATATATAGTTGTTGCTGTGGAAAGAATTTACTGTTATGACAAAAATTACCTTGTTTTTAAAATATCTTTTTCCTTAAGAAAAAAAGAAGAAAATGTTATACTTTACCAAGCATACATTTATCTTTGTGGGTTTAAAATATTTCATTTCTGGTAATTTTTTCAAAGGCCTGGCAGAAAATGTGACCATCTAAAATACAGCAAGGTCGAAATCCATATATTTGACTGAAACAGGTATATTTTATAAGGGAAGATGAAGGAAGACAGTAGTAGTTACATGTCAATTAAATCTCATGAAAATAAAAAAATTTTAAATGACATTAGTGAGCAATGAAAAGTCCAAACCTTCAGTTTGCTCTTAGCTTGCATTTTAAAATTCTGCTGTTTATAATTTTGATTAACCAGATTACCTACCCTGCCATGTATTCTGATTGGTTTTGAGGCAGGGATCTTTCGCTTTTGACTCTTGGGGACTTTCACTTTAGGTTTGCCCTCCTATAAGCAGGGAAAGGGTGAAGTTTTGGTGCTTGTGTTGGTAAGAAGCTTTGCTCAATTTTAATCATCTTGCTTTTGTACTACCTTCAGAAGACTACTTTAAACACAAGTACTCCATTAACTTCTCACTCAAAGATCATCATGTAGGGGAATCGAGTACACAGAGGTTGGTGCCATGGGCTTGAACAAAAAGCTCAAATGTCAAACAAGTGGGATATCGGGCATCAACATATCTGGATTCTAGGTCTTGCCTGACATTAACTCTCTGTTGATCTTGGGCCGTTCATATAATTTTCTTAAGACTGAACTTCCTTATTCATAAAATAAGCATGTTTAACTAGAGCTTCAAAGTATGCAGGCAAATAAAACATCTATGCTGGCGTTATTCTCAATTAATTTGAAGTTATCAAAGGAGCCAGAATTGGAGGGAAAAAAGCTTTGTAGCAGTGATTGATTTAGGTTTTCGATACAAGTTAAAAAATACCTTTAACAAAGTTGCCCAATGTAGCATATCAGTTGCAACTTTATGTAAACAAAAAATTAAATACAAATAAAACTGTTTTGTGATGGTTCTACATTTTACTATCAAAATATAGTAAACTATATACTATACTAGCTCCCTTTTCTTGTACTAGATGACTGCATAATTATAATAAATATTAAATAAATGTGAAAAATTTTATGTACTTAAACATAATAGTACATATAAAAAAGACCCCAGAAGTGTATTTTAATTTCTCCACTATAAAAAAGAATAGTTAAAGAAAAGCCCATCTTGGAACCATGGCGTGCTCTTTTAGTATTCGGAGAAGGCAATGGCAACCCACTCCAGTACTCTTGCCTGGAAAATCCCATGGACGGAGGAGCCTGGTAGGCTGCAGTCCATGGGGTCGCTAAGAGTCAGGCTCTTTTAGTATTACAAGTTGCCTATTAGTAAGCAATGGATATAATTAAAATTGCATTTCTAGTTGGCTTTCAAAGATGGACTACATATAGCAGATATGTTTGAATGAAGATAAAGTATCTATTAGAATCTAAGAAATTATTGATGGTAAGGAGCATTTTATAGAGAATAATTATATGCTTAAAGCTAACCAACTTACTTATATGTTAACACAAAACAGGGAAAAGAAAGGGGGAAGAAATAATACAATAAAAACTAAACTAATATGGAGGTAGTAATCCTGATAAATATTACTTATTCCATTTCAGTAAAATGAATATTTTATATAATATTCCAATATAGTATATGGAATATTGTATACATTACAGATGTTCAATTTCTCAGTATATTCACCTTGTATTTTTATGTTGAAAGATGCTACAAACCACAGCAAATTAAGAAATGATAGTTAAAGTCTCTGGGAGTAAAAGATGAAATATTATTAAGCCTTTTTGTTGAGAGAAAATGAGACTGATTTGTACCCCTCTTATAGCACCTACAGAACCTGCATGTGATAATATTTCTCAAATAATGATTAACTGTTAACAGAGAACTTAACTAATGCAAAGAACTTTTTTCCCTCCTATTATTTCTCTCTTCCAAAAGCACCTTTAAAAATATTTGGCAAAACCAATACAATATTGTAAAGTTTAAAAATAAAATTAAAAAAATGAACTTAGATTGTATAGGGAGGAGGGAGAGTGTGAGATGTATGGAGAGAGTAACATGGAAACTTACAATATCATATGTAAAATAGACAGCCACTGGGAACCTCCTATATGCTTCAGGGAACTCAAACAGGGGCTCTGTGACAATCTAGTAGGGTGGGATGGGGAGGGAGGCGAAAGGGAGGTTCAGGAGGGAGTGGACATGGTGGACCTATGGCTGATTCTTGTTGATGTTTGACAGAAAACCAAAAAATTCTGTAAAGCAATTATCCCTCAGTTAAAAAAAAAATTAAGTGGCAAAAAAAAGAAGGCAAGAAATCTCAATGTGATAAAAAAATGAAACAACCATAATATTTAAATGATAAATTAGTTAAAATGAGGTAGCAGTATCTAGAAGCATGTCTGGCATTGGTGAATATTAGATATGCCAAACTATATACTGTGGACATAACTATTTAAAAAGCGATTGAACAAGTTGGTCATACATAAGAAAAAGATTTCTATGTTTGACCAATAACTTTTAAGAAGCATGAGAAAACTTCATACTTATAGATTTCTAAGAATATGGCATTGAGTAATAAAGGAGTTGTTATCCAAATAATAAATTCTACATCTGTCAGATCCCTTTGGCAGAAAATTGGAGAAGTAATACCTGAGAAAAATATGAAATGAAAAATATGGCAACTGAAATCATTGTAATGAAAACCTAAAGTGTGATAAAATGGAAAAAAATTAATACAATCAATGTAGTTTTCATTTTATAATTATTCTGCTGTACTATTAATGATTTGCAAATAAATTATGCCATCTAAATGAAATGTAGGGGAGGCTTGCAGGCACCATTGAGCATAATCCAGTCACCAGCAAATAACCTGATGTGCTTTTTCTGCCCAATTTAACATCACCACAGGCTTTCTCACTATCCTTCTTAATAAGTTGCAGGTCATAAGCAGGATATGAGTCCATTTATCCAGAAAATTAGTTGCAACACGTTTGTCCCTCTTGATACTACTGCCTCACTTTTAAAATTTCCACGAGCATAAATGAAATTGACTCACATCTGAATGAAGTCAAACTCCGGTAATGGAAAATGAAGGCTAGAGTTACTGTCTTCTAACCTAGTATTTTAGGTTGATAAATTGTTTTTGTTTTTTGGTAAAATGTGTTGCGTTTAATGCGCCATTCTTAAGGTAGGTTTAAAAATGTTAAAACAGAAAGAGATAGTTTACAAAACTGAATGCAATGTAATTAAGACTGACGAAGTCCAGCAGAGAATAAATAAATAGTTTTAAAAATCATTATAGGAAACAATATCCCAGTCTAGCTACCATCCTGGAACTCCCCGGATTTCCTTGCCAACATTTGACAATTTTTAGATTACAAGAACAGGTGAACACATACTTATGAAGTATAAGATGACAGTATCAGGTCAATAATATCTGCACTCTGGATTTCTCTAAATATCTTGGAGATTATCAATGTATTTTGATACAAATGTGTTGAAAAGGTATCTACTAAGTTTTACTAGCACAGTATTTTAGCATCTTGTATGACAAAAAATGGCATGGTTAGAGACAAAACATGTAAGTAAGATCTGCCATCAGAAATAAGATCTGCCAAATCAGTCTCATATTAAACAATTTTGTATGTAAGTTTTCACTTCAGAGAGTGAGAAGCTCCTGACTACTTTTTGACTATTTCTCCTAGGTTATTTAATAATTTCAACTCAGGATACAAGTCATTTTTTTAAAGTTAAATTTGATATACTCATAGAAAGGCTAGGTAACATTTTTGCAGAAAAGATAATTCATTAGAAGTTAAAATCATATTTGCTTTGCCATTATCATTGAGCATTTTAAGAGTCCTGCCAAAGCATTCATTCAACAGGAATGAGAAGACTATTAACATGCTGTCCTCAAGCTTTGAATTCAAGGAGTTTAATAATTTATCATTTGCAGGGACTGTTTTGCTGTTTCCCTTTTTATTTAGCCAAACTAAATGTTTTCTCTAGCACATGATACTACTGAAAATGTAAAATTAACTAAGTCAAAATTCTCCAAAAATATACTGTCAAGTGCATGATTTTATTAGCCTGGATAATACAGTTTGTTTGTACATGTAAATTAAATTATACATTTATTTATATTCCAAAACATTCACCCATGTTATTTCAGAGGATATACAGATGAAAATATGAGTTATTACTGAGGAAATTATGTTACAATGGCCAAGAAGGAAATACTATAAATGAAAATCTACAACAAATAGTGATCTAAGAGGGCTTCCCTGGTGGCTCAGCGCTAAAGACTCCGTCAGCAATGCAGGAGCCTCAGGAGATCTAGATTCAATCCCTGGATTGGGAATATTCCCTGGAGAAGGAAATGACAACCTACCCTAGTATTCTTGCCTGGAAAATCCCACGGGCAGAGGAGTCTGGTGGGCTCTAGTACATAGGGTCACAAAGAGTCGGAGACAACTGAAGTGACATTGCATGTGTATGATCTAATAAATATATTTATAGGACATATATGTGTGCAGGGTACTAAGTTGCTTCAGTCGTGCCCAACTCTCTGTGACCCTATGGACCATAGCCTACCAATCTACTCAGTCCATGAATTCTCCAGGCAAGAATATTGGAGTGGGTTGCCATGCCCTCCTCCAGGGGATCTTCCTGACCTAAGGATCCACCCTGCCTCTCTTATGGCTCCTGCATTGGTAGGTGGATTCTTTACCACTCTCACCACCTGGGAAGCCCATAGGACATATATGAGACTGGTCAAAAGCATGAGGGCAATGAAATTATCTTTAGTTTTCATTCTGCTATTTATAATAAGAATGCTTATTTTTCCTCTTGTGTTTTGAACAACTGTTAATAAACCTATAAAATTTTGATATTTGGCAAAACTAATACAGTTATGTAAAGTTTAAAAATAAAATAAAATTTAAAAAAAAAAGAAAAAAATTTGATGGAACATAAATATATTTATCTATTTGAAACACTGTTAACAAAATATAGATTACCAATTGTAATGTATAATGTTATTACCTGCTTAGTGGAAAGCTCCATTGCTGAAATAGTAGTTGGTTCCTAAAGAAGAAAAAGAAAATGTGAAATGTTCAGCCAATTAGAAAAGTTACAGAATGCCAACATAAACTTTCAGAAAGATAACTTCAGTGCCTACAAGAAGCAATGTAATTGGGGAAAAAAAAAAAAAAAACATGTGAAAGAAATTACATAGACAAGTATTCTATGTGTGGAGCAGACAATAAGTGGATCTTCCAGTTAAAGACCATCAAGAACATACCTGTGGATCAAGTTGGGGGGACTGCTCACTATGATAAAGGAGACTGGGGGGACTCAGTAAGAGTGAGATGGGAAGGACTTAATATGTTTTGGACTTGTGTTTAGGTGATTTGAGGGAGTTCCAGGAAGCAGGATTTCGCTTTATATTGGATGCTGTCACAAAGCAAAGGTAATTCCATGATTAGGTATCTTCGTAAGTTTTATTTAGAAGGAGGAAAAAACAGTGAAACTAGAGCAATTATTGGGAAAGTAGCAATCACTCACTAGGGCAGATAGAGAGATTGTTCATTTTTATGGTTTGGACAATGGTTATGTTCTCTTCTGTGTCAGACATGATTACAGAATGGACTTGTTACTGTTTTGGTTTATCATGGTCTGAGAATAGCCCCGTCTGATGTTGGGGCTCTGTGAAAATTTGTATGTTCAACTGGAGAACACTGTGGCTGAGGTGAGAATGTCAGACCAGCTCCTAATAGCACCAAGGATGAGCTGAGGGTATAGAGCTGGTGTCCAGCTGGCAAGAACTGTAAGAGCTTGGTTGAGATGATATTACTTCATTATTATTAAAATGACTATTTAAGGTGCAAAGGTCTACAATCAGGTCTCTGCTGAAGAACATAATCTCTTTAATTTCTATCAACAGACTAATTTAGAGAAGTCATGACTAGAGAAGAAATAATCACCAGCACCCTTATTAAAGTATTCTGTTAAAGCCTATTATAAGCATGTGTAGGCTGCATAAATAAACGCTGTTCTCTAACGAACTCAGACCACCAAATTACTATTTACCTAAACATATTTGAGTATGTTCTCTCCGATTCACTTTCACTGAACTCCGATCCATCCTGTTTCATCAGTGACAATCACAACACTAACAAGAGATAACTTGGGGGGGTTTATAGAAAGGTAACGAGAAGGAGGCTTAGACGGGATGAACACAATGCTGAAAGTTCTCTCTCTCCAAGTGCCTGAAGTCATGCCCTGAAGAAAGTGTAAAGAGTTGGACTCAGGAGTCAAACTGTATGAATTCAAATGGTAGTAATACAAGTCTTGTCAGAAGGTTGATATTAGGTGTGGTATAGAAACTATTTCTAATTTAACTTTCTCATCTGAAAAATACATACAATGGTATCTTCTGCATAGGATTGCTATAATGATCAAATTAATTAATAAATGTAAAATACTTCACAAACATGTTTGTCACATAGTGTTTATTCAGATCTCTCCTGTCTCTCACATGCACACGCATACACTCAACACACACACACACACACACATTCATATCCTTCCTTGGCTTCAGGTTTTCTCTTCAGTGCTTATCACTATCTAGAAATACATAGATATGACATTTGTTGTATGTATATGATTTATAGGTGATATTTATCTTGTGTCGTACACGTTTCTTCCTATACCTCAAAGTTCTTATCTGAAGGTAGAGAGGACTGAGAGGAAGGAGGAAAAAGCCAATAAAAAGGCAGGTCATATAAGTCAACACTGAGAGAAAATCTTTAGGATAGTAGACAATGACTCTCTCAAAGCTATCCACTGAGGTTAGTACCAAGAAAAGTTACTCATTGCATGCCCACAGGGCTGTTAAATCTTCCAGTCAGCTGTGACTCTTGCTTGCCCTTTTGCCTGTCAGAGAAGTATGGGGGGAAAAAGTGAAAGATACACAGTGGGAATTCGAGGTTAGGCTGACAGGATGTGAGGACAGCGGAAGAGGCATGTCACATTTTCTTAACCGTCTATCTTCTTTGCCCCAAGCCTTCCCCAATCGCCTACCACCCAATGCTAATTCAGCACAGGCATTTTTGGCTGTTTAGTTCACTGCCATATACTTGGGATTGCTTATCCTACAGTTGTCCCTTGAATAAAGGGGTTTGAACTGTGTGGGTCCACAAAGACATGGATTTTTTTCAATAGTTAACACTGCAGTATTACACCATCAACAGTTGGATGAATCCACACATGCAAAACCAGAGATATGGAGGGCCAGCTGCAAAATTACACTCAGATATTCCCCTGCACAGCAGGTTGGGGCCTCTAACCCCCAAAGTTGTTCACAGGTCAACTATATTTACAAGTTTTTGGTAATTATTTATTAAATAATGGAATAAGCAAATGAATTCCCTACAAATTTCCCCCATTCTCTCATATCTCTTTTACTCTCTCCATTATACTCTATTCCTTCCACTGAATTTGTATGAGACACAGGGAGCCATCTTTTTAAAAAAGTTTTTCCTCAACCCTTCAAGTTTATCTGTATTTTATTTGAAAATAATCTGATTATTCTATACTTTCCATCTTTACTCGTTCATGTCTCATTTGGTGCCGCGCATCCCTCAGCCCACTGACTCTAGGCCTTACTCTAGAGAGAAGGCCTATCATTTTCAGAAGGAGGGATCACTGATAACCTGTAGTGCTGAGTGGAAGCTTCAGTCTACTGTGATTATTGGACTTCCTGTTTGATACAGCACTAGTGACTAGTCAATTCTTGACTGCTTCCTCTATTTAGATTTCATTATGCCTTAGAACTCTTTATTAACTATTCTTAATTTTTTCGAGTTTTTTCTATCTCTAGTCATTCTTCATATGTTTGCCTTTCCTTACTGAGTCCTATCCACTCCTCCTTGGATGCTCCATTCTTTTCCTGATGGGCTTGTGGTTTTAATTACCTCCTATGTGCTATAGAATTGCAGACTTCCACTTCGAACCCTGATATCTAAACTGAGCATAGAATTTTCTTAACAGATTTAAGACTATATGCCTGAGACATAAATGAGACAAATGATTTAGGATGTAAATTTATTTGATAGGATAATTTAGAATTGTCCCATAGTTACCCATTTTCATAGCTTAATGATATTAAAGATAACAATTTTCTATAGGAACTATCAATCATAAAGACAACTATGATGAAAGGAATATCTATCAATTTTCTCTATATAGAAATAAGATTTTTGAAATTTATTCCATCAAATCACAAAAATCAAGGGACCAAGTCATCATAGATTTTTCGTTTTAAAAGACAAAACTGATTGTTATATTTAGGTTTATATAATATTGGAATCAGTGAATCCAAACAAAGAATTTAAAGCAGAAAAATATTCCACAGCAGCTTCTTCCATTCCAACAGTTTCACAGGGAAAATGGTTATGTTGTTATGTATATAAGCAGCTAACTTCATGGAGACTTTTGTGAAATAAATTTTATAGCCAAGGTGCAAGGAAAGTATTTCTTAGCGAATTAACAGGTAGTATAATTAAAATGAAAGTTAGCTATGTCTAGGTTCTTTTCAAACAACTTCAGTGAAACTATCTATAAATGAAGCTGGTGAATTTTCACACATTTCACATACACTGACAATACAAAATTAAAATGCCTGTAAGGCAGACTAAAATGATCACTTTATATATAAATTGTAAAACAAAACAAACCTCAATATACAAGAAACTCCACTGTGCCATATAATGATTTCAAAGTTCTTAAATTAAGATCGTAGACTCTCTCTATTAAAAGCAGCTTACTTATATTTTAGATCATGAAACAGTTTGGAATAGGATGTGCTACATGCTGCCTGTGGTTGAATTTTAACAGACAATATATTAAGATGACATCCATTTAAATAAGCTATGATTTTTTCTGAGCCTAGTTGGTAGTGAATATGACTTCCATTTAAAACAGATGTAGCTTTATAAGCATTTTTTCATGAATCTGGTTTTAATTGCAAATTTAACTGGAGTTTGAGTAAAAATGAAATTAAAAACTTAGCATCTTTTTAAGATTTTCTATGACTCTAATTTGCTATATATATTTTTTTCAGATATTTTAAATCTAGTCCTTATTAAACTTTCACACTTGCAGAGCTTTTCAACCTGCTGATCCCAGGAGAATCAGACAGCGTTCCCTGGATGCTAAGCATGCTGAACCTCCTTTAGAATGAGTTAACCGACTAGGTTTTGGAAAGCATCAATTATGTTTTACATTTGAATGAAAATTAAACTCTTTCATTTGTTTACTCAGCTGTTCATGGAATACTGCATAAATTGGGTTTAAAATGAATGCATCATCTATGTAAATGCCTTGCAATCCTTTGCAGTCAATAGCAGTATAAATAAAACCCGCTGTACTAAATGCATTGCAACGTGATATAACCAGCCACTATATCAGAAGTAAAACCCTCCTTGGACTGGGAAAAAAAAAAATCTCAAGTGCATAAAGTAAAAATCAGCATACTTCTGGTTTTCATAGCTTTTGAATATTTTTAACAAGGTATAGATTTAGAATTTTCAAGCAATTATTTTAAATGAGATTGTCATTTATTTAACTAGTTAATAACAGCTACAATTGACTAGTAACCTTAATTAGAAAAACAAAAAAACTGATGAAGAAGTTGAGGCTCAACTGACTTTAACCAATTTGTTTGGAATATCACAGTAATTGAGATTCAAACACAAGTTAATGTTACAAATAATATTTGAAATAGGTTTGTGTCTTAGTACTTTAATACCATTTTGAATATATGATAGCCATTTAAAGTAATTTCCAGAGTCCTATGAAAATGAAAGTGTTAACTGCTCAATTGTGTCTGACTTTTTGTCCATGAAATTCTCCAAAGAATACTGAAGTGGGTAGCCACTGGGGGATCTTCCCAACTCAGGGATCAAACCTGCAACTCCTGCGTTGCTGGCAGATTCCTTACTGTCTGAGCTACCTGGGAAGCCAATTTATTTCATCTCTTATTTCCCAATAAAATTTTACTCTAAAATGGAAATTTTATCACTGAGGAATAGTCTTCTTACTATACTCTGATTGGGATTTGATTTCACCCAGAATAGAAGTATCTTAGATGTAACTAGAACCACTGGAATGTCGTCCTGTGATTAGCCAGGGTGTTTTCCTAAAACCAACCTCAAAATGGCAATGGACACAGTACTGGCTTTAATTAGAATTTTATATGAGGTTGGTTATTCAGTCTAGCAAAGATACATAATGAATAGGGTCTCCTGGAGATGATATTATGGTAAAATTAACTGTTTGGTTGACATTAATGTCTTTCTTTTTAAAATCCAAGAGTATCAGATAGCACCAGGACCCTAAACCTGTTCCTTGTCTATTCACCTTGTCAAATCAACATGGTGCTTCAGTTAACCCTTTTTAAATTTTATGTTAAATGGAGTAACTTGCAAGGCTCAAATAAAAATAAGGAAACTATAACATTTCTCTGCTAGTATCAGTGTATATAGAAATTGCTTTAATGTGTTGTGTGTTTTGCCCTCCTTCTGCAAAATTAAACAAAGTTTGACAGTGAAATATTCCAATTGCTAGACCACAATATATGTATGAACTTTGCCTGATAGAATAGAATGGGGAAAGTAAATATTTCTTTAAACTCTGCCCAAATACATTTTGTCTACTTGAGTGCCAAAGAAATAATAATGACAACAATGCATGGCAGAGAATATGGGAGAGAAATGGAATATTTATCTGAGGATGATGCATCCTTATGTGGCAAACAATCTTTTCATAAAATCATAAACTCATAAACAATCATTTCCATGAAAGCATATTATTACTTATTTATACCTAATTGTTAAAACCTGACAAAGAACCTCTCTCATGACATCTTAAACCATGCAGAAATCATTCACTAATTATTACAGGTATAATTAGATTGTGTTATCCTTTGGAAATTGCAAAACACTAATAAAATCTAGTAGACATTAAGTATTTGTGCTTGCAAGATTGCTGGCTTCCCATCTCTGAAGATTTTGCTGAAAGTCATTTAACAGTTTCAAGTAGCATTTTTAAACTAAAACTTGTTTTGATTTACTAAAACAAATCTAGATAAGATGTGAAATATAAACTTAAAATCCAAGAGATACAAGGAATGAAAATTAGATAGAATACAGCATTACTTCAAAATTATATATATTCCGATTAAATGATAGAAAAAAGAACCTTATTTAATGGCATGGCATAGCAATACAATTCTACAAGATAAAACTTCATTGTACTACTAATAAATCAAGTACTTGAAACTATGAGGGAAGACATGTTAGAAAGAGTCTCTAAGCTAGGTAAGGTCAGAGCCCATGTTTATAGTGTCCATCCCTGATTCATTAGAACTTAGCACTGTGCCAGAACAATGGTGGACATGTTTGTTTAGAGCTGAATTAGTAAACGAAACTTGTTATAATAATATACAGTAACTGAAGGGGAATATGCAGAGGAACCATGACAAATCCAAAAGTAAAACATTCTGGAAATAATTAAGAAATTCTAAAGATAACATAATATTTTAGTAGCTCCTATAACTTCATTGGCATGGTGGTGGCAATATAGATTTCCAAAAAAAAAAATAATTGGTAAAATTTTTTTCTACTAGAAAATAACATGGGACATAATCAAGCAGGATAACTTGATGCTGTTCTTGGTTTATCTTCCTCATACTCTGGCACCTCACTTTAAGGAGGGTCTCCCTAGACAAGACTTTAAACTCCTTAATTTTTCATATTTCATTTTTTGCATAAATACTGATTTCTTTGTTCATTTAACAAATGCTGGTTGAAAACATATTTTAGGCTCTGGAGACACAATAATGGATTTAAGACAGAAATTTATATATCTGCCTCTTAGTGCCTATAATTTGTTTGCTAAATCTAAATGGACCCTATACGACTGACACAGTCCATTTGGAAAACTGTAGTTTACTCCCTGGAAGAAAAATTATGACCAACCTAGATAGCATATTCAAAAGCAAAGACATTACTTTGCCAACAAAGGTCCATCTAGTCAAGGCTATGGTTTTTCCAGTGGTCGTGAGAGTTGAACTATGAAGAAAGCTGAGTGCCAAAGAATTGATGCTCTTGAACTGTGGTGTTGGAGAAGACTCTTGAGAGTCCCTTAGACTGCAAGGAGATCCAACCAGTCCATTCTAACGGAGATCAGCCCTGGGTGTTCTTTGGAAGGAATGATGCTAAAGCTGAAACTCCAGTACTTTGGCCACCTCATGTGACGAGTTGACTCATTGGAAAAGACTCTGATGCTGGGAGGGATTGGGGGCAGGAGGAAAAGGGGATGACAGAGGATGAGATGGCTGGACGGCATCACCGACTCAATGGATGTGAGTTTGAGTGAACTCCAGGAGATGGTGATGGACAGGGAGGCCTGGCGTGCTGCGATTCATGGGGTCTCAAAGAGTCAGACACGACTGAGCGACTGAACTGAACTGAACTGGACTGATTTTTGAATTTGTGGGCTAAAGTATCAATGTGTAAATTCTGAAATGGGAGGCAGTGGAAGATAGGAATTAGTCATCATTCTATAACAGACAAAATAAGGTCCAAGTGCTTAATTTTTAAAAATCATAGTAGAATTATAATGATTGTGTGATTTTAAGACTTAAACCAAGGATTAGCAGAGAAAGCTACTGTAAATGCAGCTTATATTCACTGTAGACAAACTAAAACAAGTAAAATTATATTGACGATAAGATTCTAAGCACAGTGACTAGCACTGTCCTGGATATTCCACAGATACTGTCTCTAATTCTTCTAGCTTCCTTGTGAGATAGGTATTATTTTCCCTGTCTATACTGATGGGAAAGCTCAGATGAACTCTTTGTGGTCCAAACAGAACTATTATGTAGGTATGATTCAAGAACCTAAGACCTTCCCAGTAGAACATTTCTTAGTTACTACTAGGTGTCTGTGTCATGATTTTTCAGTTACATGTTTCAAAGCTAATTACAATTTTACCTGAAACAATATCAATTAGGAACTTGCCATATTTTACTTTATTTTCTTTTCAAACAATTACTGAAATAGGGAGCAAGAACCCTATTGAGTTAATAAGTACAGGGTTAAAAGAAGTCCTGGGAAGATTTTGCTTACAATCAAAATATTTAATCAACTGAAAACTTCAATACAGGCACTTCACTTTATAGATAAAGTGTCTGAAATTCCTGGAGACTAAATGAGGTAATTTTTAGTTGTGAGACTAGATGCGACATTTCTCATTTTCTGTCCACTAATAATTCAATTTATTTTTAGTAAATAAATGTTTGATTGTTTTTACCTTCTTCTATCAAAAACTGAAATAACACCTTTGATAGGCATCATTTCTCTGTTATGTTTCATAAATAATTCATATCAAGGTGTGTCAATTCAAACTTCCTCCTAGCTGATTTTCTAAAAGGAAAAAAAGACTGTGGTATATGTTAAATTACTTTAGTTTTCTACTCTCACTGCAACACATAAACTGATGCCTCTATCCCCAATCTTGTATAAACTTAGCTGAGCCAGAAGTGATTGATTCACGGCAAAGGGACAACTACCAGTTCCTTTCTTACTTGTGCTGCTGCTGCTGCTAAGTCGCTTCAGTCGTGTCCGACTCTGTGTGACCCCATAGACGGCAGCCCACCAGGCTCCCCCATCCCTGGGATTCTCCAGGCAAGAACACTGGAGTGGGCTGCCATTTCCTTCTCCAATGCATGAAAGGGAAAAGTGAAACTGAAGTCGCTTGGTCGTGTCCGACTCCTAAACCCCATGGACTGCAGCCCTCCAGGCTCCTCCGTCCATGGGAATTTCCAGGCAAGAGTACTGGAGTAGGGTGCCATTTGTAAAGACTAGGAATTCATAACAAATTTTCCACCAGTGATATAAAAATCGTGAACATTTTCTTTCGCTAACAAATGATTTCTTTAGAAAAATGTGATAAAACAACTCACAAATAAGATTTTAAAAATTACTGAAATGTCTTCATTCCTTCATTCTGAATGTATTTCTTTAATACATTCACGGAAGTCATCTATCACCCCAGTTACACCATAAAGTGTGAAAGAAGGGATTTGGGAGGCGGGAGGCACGCAGAGTTTGTTCAGTGAGGTAACTTACATTAATAGTATAAAATGTAAATCATATAATTTATCACTGAGAAAACAAAATATGAGCCAAGGATATATTTCTTTACATTTTTAGATTTAACTAGCATTGAAAGTTTCAAGGTTTATTTTGACTAGTGTCTGGCTTTTTAATTGACAAGCTAATTAGAAGGGTATGCCAGACTACTTGTCCATACCAAGATCAGTGTGCAGCTGTCCTAGGGGAAGGACATACAAGTGACCTTGTCGACACTTGAAATTAAACAGCACTCACCCGAAAAACTGTCATTTCTTCAAGCAGAACTTCTTCTAAATCATGCCAGGTCTCCTTAGGAATTGAAACTACTTTAAGAACAGTTCCAACATCTTTGAAAGAAAGTAGAGAACACCACAATTTAAACAGATCTAAAGAGAGTTTAGTGTTAATAAATTATATTAGTAATTGAATAGAAAGAATGGCATTTTGATGTCAGCCTTTTGAAATTTATTTTATTGTTATAGCATTAGTAATATATATTCAAATGCATTTCATGAAACTAGATAAAATATAAATGTAGCTATGGAATAAGCCTTGAAGGTGGTTTTATTCTAAACTTGTGTAATTTAAAAATGTATATATATAAAATAATCATTAGATTGGATTATTTTTATTTTTAATCTCAATTATCAGATGTCTCAAAAAAAAAACTAAATTAAAAATAGTATCAGTTTGACAGTATGGAGGCTTCTCAAAAAACTAAAATCAGAACAACCATACTGCTGGGTACATATCATAAAAGAACCAAGAACACTAGCTTAAAAAGATACATGCGCTCCCATATTCACAGCAGTATTATTTACACCTACCAAGGTATGCACATAACCTAGGTGTCTGTCAACAGATGAATGGATAAAGAAGATGTACGTGTATACACGATGGAATACTACTCAGCCATAAAAAGAAAGAAATTTTGCATTTATAGCAATATTGATGGACTTGGAGGGCATTATGCTAAGTAAAATGAGTCAGACAAACACTATCTATCTTATATGTGGAATCTAAAAAATACAACAAACTAGAATATAACAAAAGAATAAGCAGACTCACAGACATAGAGAACAAAATGAGTGGTTAACAGTGGGAAGAGAGAATGGGGGAGGGACAATATAGGGGTGGGAGCCAAAAAGGATTATTATGGGGTTATATGGAATCATGTGTGAAACTTTTGAAAATATTAAAGCACTATAGAATTGAAGAATCTTTCATCCAATAAGAAATAAAAAAGAAGAAAAATTACACTTTGACATGACAAGTTTTTCTCATTCTTGTCATGAAATCAGGAACTACTATCAATATTTAATATTCAAGCAAAATGGAAGCAATGTTGCCGAGCAACAAAAGTAGTTGAACTTCAGAGCCCGACTGCTCATCATCTTCCCATGAGGAAGCCTTTAGTGCTTAGAGGTCCCTAAAAAGACAGCTCAATGACCATTTAGTGCTAAATAATAATAATCTGACTTCTCATAATAAATACTAGATTACTTATTAGAGTGGTTTTTCAATAATTGGCCTAATCAATTTTGGCTTTGGTTTAATTAACATATTAGAGTGCTAAAAAAATTTAAATTCATCATTATAAATAATAAAGTAACTCTTAAAGTGAATACATTTTAATAGAGATTTCAAGTATTGTTTATTCATTGCACAAGATACAAAGTGTTTTAATGATAAGAGTTGCCATTTTTACTCTAAGTTGGGTTAAGAAGCTACTTGTGTATATGCTCAGTTGTGTCTGACTCTTGCAACCCCCACCAGCATTTCTGTCCATGGAAGTTTCCAGGCACAAATACTGGAGTGGATTACCATTTCCAACTCCAGGGTCTCTTCCCAACCCAGGGATCTAACCCACATATCTTGGATCTCCTGCATTGGCACACATATTCTTTACCAACCTTACCAACTACACCACCTGGGAAGCCTACTAATTTTCCAGTATTTAGAGGTACGTTTCTATTTGATAGAAGAAAGAACAGCGGTTTATGAAATTCAAAAATTTGACTCTTTGACATTCCATTTCATCAGATGATAAATTATTTTTAGCTATGGATGGCTCATTTTAATCAAATTTAACAGACAAATTATTTGAGAAGAAAAATCTTGTCTGTAAAAAACATTACACCATAAAAATAATTCAAACTATTCATACCACAGATAACCATTTTCAGGAGATCAATATGATGTGGTATGTGAGCTCAAGAAAGGCTGCTAGTGTATCCCTTGTAAAGTTTTTTTTTAAAGCCCTCTTTTAAGAGGGTCTTTCTATGTTTACAGGACCTTAGACTACTCATAACACCAAAGATTAAAGGTAAATTAGGTTAATCTACTCTGTGCCTCTGATCGGTCTCCAGTATCCAAACATAACCTTATCTGTGTTCCAGATCAAGTTTTACTGAGTAGTATTTCAAACAATTTCACACAAATTGAATCAGATTACTCAACCAGGATCAATGTGCAACTTAGTTAAAAGGTAAAATTACTGTAATCAATTTACTTTGCTGACAGATGACCCTGCTCTGTGCTGACCAATAGCCATCCACAACATCAGATGTTCAACATGCTCATAAAATTGGTTCCTTTAAAGACAGCTCACGTCCCAAGAAGAATTGAAAATTCAAGCTTGGATTTCTTTGGTCAAACTGCCAGAAGCAAGCTTTTGTTGCAGTGACAATGAGTGGGGGACTTTTCAACATTAAAGGCCAGAGGTGAAGAAAAAGGCAAGTGTGACTTTATCGAACAAGCTTAACTACTCTGTAGAGAGATCTAATTATAATTTGACATTAAATGACAAACTAATATTTATTGAAGAGAAATCCTATCATCTTATAATTTCTCAAGATATTTATAACCAGAAGTTGATACTTGCAATTCATTGACTTACTGAACTCCAAGTCTCACTGGGATTCTTTAATTTGATAGAGAAACTTTCTCCCCCATAAAAGGAAACTATAAAGTATTGCTCAGAACCTGACACTGTTACACCTGATAACATTAAGTATTTCACAATTTTGTTATAAAACTTTAAGTCTTCAAAGCACTTATTGCACAGGTGCCATTCCTCTATAGTTAATGCAATTTTTTTCTCTGTTTCTCACCAAGGGAAAATAAATGTTATTACACAAGGTTTCAGTGGAGCACTCACTCTGTTTTCCCACTGATTTATGTCCGTTAACGTTAATGGAGACCAGGAATTTATTACCTTGGAATCTGACCCTAAGTAGCAAGATTCAGATTTGTAACCGGTGCTTTCAAAATAGTATTATTAAAGAAAGTGGGGGGGGGGGGAGACAGAGTAATATGTTATAACAGTAATGGAATTCATTCTGAAAATATACCTACCTACAAAATTCTTGTTTCTAGCCACATAATTGGTAAGATATACTGTTAAATTTATATAGCAATGAATCTAAAATGTATATGCTGATTTCTTATGCCCACTTTGTTGCTTTTCTGATGAAGTTTGGTTTTGCTTTGTTTTGTTTCTCATTGTATGGTAAACACACTAAATAAATTGTGTTGCCAAAATTTTTTTTCTGGAAGTTTTTTGCACACTACGATAATTTTAAAGTTCAGATAGTTTTGCATCAATATATTATAGAACATCTATTGACTGTCTTGGGAATTTTATGCATGGTTTGAGCAATATCTTTGTCCTGAAAAACCACTGGTCAAAAAAGAGTTATGACTCAATTATAGACACTGATTGTTCACCTAATCATTATCTTTGCCTGATTAAACTTATCAACTTTTGATTGAAAAGGGGATTTGAGTTAATAATGTCAACTTGTCTAAAATCATGACACATTAGAATGGGACAATGTTCAGGATTTTTATAGTTATTTATTAGAGGTTAACTATACCTTGAGCCCCAGTTCGATTCCTGGGTTGGGAAGATCCCCTGGAGAAAGGATCATCTACCCAGTCCAGTATTCTGGGCTTCCCTGGTGGCTCAGATGGTAAAGAATCTGCCTGAAATGTGGGAGACCTGGGTTGCATCCCTGTTTGGCAAGATCCTATGGAAGAGGGCATGGCAACTCACTCCAGTATTGTTGCTGAGAGAATCCCCATGGACAGAGGAGCTTGACGGGCTACAGTCCATGGGGTCGCAAAGAGTCAAACATGAGTGAGTGACTAAGCACAGCACAGCATACCTTGACAGTGACTATAAAACATTCCCTCAGTTTTTAGTATACTTAATTAGCTAAATGCAATGTTCTGGAAGAACATTTAGAGCTGAAGTTAAAACATTTACCTGTTCCAATAAACATGACATCATACTGCCCATCTTCTGCATCCACTCGATCTACCACAATTTGTGTAAACTGATAATTTACATCTGTTTTGATCATTATTGGCCGGTTATTGATAGGAAATACTGGATTGTACATGGCTGGATGACTTCTTGCAAATGTTATAACATCATCAGGAAGGTCTTTTGTAGAGTCAAATCCACCAAATGTTTTACTGGGACACTATTAAAATAAAGAGAATAATATCTTTTGATTACAATATAATGAATAGGATTATAATTTATATATTATATGGCCTCAATTGTCTAGAATTTAAATCTGCAATTTTTTAACATTTAAGTAACTGTTAAACTCAAAAATAAAATAATGTTACTTAAATTAGTAGATATAATATGTAGTATATATTTTCTAAACATATCCTAAGTCTCAATGGGATGTCATCATTTCTCATCAAGAACTATAAATGTATCTAATGAATGCAGGGTACAGAAGTCTGGTGCCTTTTATTAGTGACAATACCATCTACAGTATGTTATCAATGAAGAATTTGAAATAGCGAATGAAATATGTTATCACTGCATGCAATTAATCATTAGTTGAGAAAAAGTCAATAATTTTCTTGGATACATTCATATTTCCCTATGATATCATGATAAACATAAATATGTTCCTTTCAAATTAAGAAAATATAAACTATTTTCTTTATTGCTTTAATATAACCCTGAAAAAATACTACAAAAGTACCAAAAATATTATTTCATTAATAATTACAGTAACTTTGAGGAAAAGAAGATGTATTATTCAAAGTGTTTACCAACTTGTATGGCACAGAAACTGACCAAACACGCTGGACCAAGCAGAAAAGATGATAGCCATAGAAAGCCAGACAGAATGCAGTGTTGTATACTGCCATAACATCACCTCTGATTTAAATGCTCCATTTAAGGCAATAAAACAAAAACAAGAAAATTCTGATTTTAGTCTGTCTCTTTTTCATTGCATTTAGTTATATGGTAAAAGCTTTTAGAGTACACTATCACCGTTTCTTGCTTTTTTGCCTTACACTTAGGTAATTTCTGCCATTTAGTTTAAGAGTTTGAAAGCTGAAATGTAATTAAGTGGTTCCTGATCTTGCAAGAGGCTTAGAAGGAGAAATCAATTGTCTTTGTCATTACCTTGATACAGATCATTAATAATTCATGAGAAATGAAATAAATAAAACTTGTTTTGAAATGGGAAGAGTGTCTATCTATCTATGAATATATATGTATATAGTAACCAGATACACACAATAACACATTAATATATCAGTTAAGGGATTTAGGGAATTATTTCTGTTTTAGTAAATTAAAAAAAAATTTATTTAATGAAATATCAAGTAGCTGTATAGCTGTATAAACTCCTGCTGCTGCTAAGTTGCTTCAGTCGTGTTCGACTCTGTGCGACTCCACAGACGGCAGCCCACCAGGCTCCCCCGTCCCTGGGATTCTCCAGGCAAGAACACTGGAGTGGGCTGCCATTTCCTTCTCCAATGTGTGAAAGTGAAAAGTGAAAGTGAAGTCACTCAGTCATGCCTGACTCTTAGTGACCCCATGGACTGCAGCCTCCTAGGCTCCTCCATCCATGGGATTTTCCAGGCAAGGGTACTGGAGTGGGTTGCCATTGCCTTCTCCAGTATAAACTCCTAAAAGAAACAATAAAACATATTTTATGACATTAATTTTTTTTTTTGCTTTTCTACCACCATTTAGAAATAACCTGCAAAAATTTAGAAATGTAAGATTGCATATTAAGAGATTTATTTATTTTAGATTTTTATCTTATAATTTGTCTCATTCTCTTGCCTAGCTTTTATCATTGTATTTAGTACTACTTAAGCTGTAGGTTTTTGTTTGAAAATGCCATTCTATTGACACACTGTTTGAAGGCCACTTACTGTGTTTTTCTCCCGGAGAAGGCAATGGCACCCCACTCCAGTACTTTTGCCTGGACAATCCCATGTATGGAGGAGCCTGGTGGGCTGCAATCCATGGGGTCGCTAAGAGTCAGACACGACTGAGTGACTTCACTTTCACTTTTCACTTTCATGCACTGGAGAAGGAAATGGCAACCCACTCCAGTGTTCTTGCCTGGAGAATCCCATGGACGGTGAGCCTGGTGGGCTGCCGTCTATGGAGTTGCACAGAGTCAGACACGACTGACGTGACTCAGCAGCAGCAACAGCAGTGTTTTTCTCCAGTAGTGTAGATGGAATGACATACTCTGAGAAGCCCACATTTGAAATTAATGGATTCATCTAAGTGAATTTTATTCACAGGGCAAGGTGCTATCTCCTCTTGGAAGCCCTTCTCTAACTCCTGGCTTAGAGAAGGAATTAAGGCCTTCTGCCTTTTGCCTCCAGCACTTGGTGCAAATTGCTGCCATGATTCCCCATGTTATAACAACTATCTGTGAATAATGGGTGAGAATTCAGGCTCTAGAACAAAACTGCCAGAATTAGTCCTGGCTCCTTTCTTTGCCTCAGAGTCTTGATCTGTAAGATGGGGACAATAATTGGGCTACTGAATATAATATACATATACATATAAATAGGCCTGACATAAAATAAAATTTTAATTGCTATTAATTCTAAACACACTGTAGACATCTTCAGATCAAATACTTTGTAGCTCCAAATAACAGCACAGTATCTAATGAAAGACTTTCACCAAGTTTGTTGAAGTAAGCCCAGAGCAAGTTTATAATTAGAATACACTGACATTAATTAGTCATAGAGATTAAAAACAGCCATAAGTTATAACACTGTCCATCAACAAAGTAAAACAGTTGATCATTAAGAAATGGAGTAAATATCATATGCATTTTTATAAAACCATTTGGCTTCTTACAATCAATGGATATTCTATCTTGTTCATTTATTCCGCTGAAAGTCTATTTAATTTTTTATTTACAAAATCCATCAACTAGAAGTAATCTTTATGAAATCCTAAGTCTAGTAATACAGAAAACAAGATTAAAAGCATTCTATGTCCAATAAAATCATATAAAAACAGCATTTGAATTAAACAATAAAACTCATGTGAAATTAAACAAATTTAAAGAACAAGTTTAGTCATCATATGAAATTATTTCCTTAAAGATTTTTAGGGTTAGAAAATGTTGCACTGGATGAATCCATCCACATATTTTAGAACTTCTGACATCATATTGATGACTTTACTTGCTGCTGCTGCTAAGTCACTTCAGTCGTGTCCGACTCTATGCGACCACATAGATGGCAGCCCAGCAGGCTCCCCCGTCCCTGGGATTCTCCAGGCAAGACTTTTGACCATATTGATCTTTTCTTTGTTTTCTCCCTACTTTAAACTGTAGGCTTAAAGCTGGTTTTATTATGAGCTCTGTCCAATTTTTTTGAGCTGGAGTGTGCCTAGGATTGCTAGAGGAGAGGGGCCAGTGAGAGTAGACAGCATCTGTTAAAATATGGGGGCCCTGTTCCATGAGGTATTTTTATTTCTTGCATATCTTCTTTACCTATTTGAGGGATTTTCACAGGAAGAAAATACTGGTCAAAAACGTTTTCCTCCTATTTAATGGCAATTCTTGAGCCTTCACCATGATCAAAGAGAATAAGTCCAGGTGTATCTTAACTGTCTCAGCTCTCCATGAAAGCCATTTTTACTATATCCCTTTCAGAAAAGAAAATAAATAAAGCTATCTTTTCAGTTTCTATTTTTTAGAAATTATGGGTAATAGCTACTGGTAGGCACTGAACTTAAGCACTGATGCCTCTGAAGAACACGTTGTTAAATGTGGAATTTCAAGGTATCAGACAAAATCCTCATCTTGCTTTCATTTATAGTCTTGGAATCATTCTTTTACATAATCTGCATTAAATATGTGCATAGCTGCTTTTTTGTTGAGTCTTCAGCATAAATGTACTCATTTCCTATCTTGAACACCTAGGTCACTTACAGTTCCTGGTCGTGGGTAGGGGACTCTTCCTTGATAAGGCACCCACTGGTAGTTGGGACCATCCCTGTGAGCATATGGTCCAAGGAATACCCTTCTCACATCACTCATGCTATACATGCACACGGCTGACCCCTTGAAGATGTTACTAAAAAAGAGAGAACAAAAACAGAATTTCGTTTTTATACAGTGACAGAGCTATTTACGCAGATGTCTTAAATTTCAGATAGCAATTATCAATACCTGAGCATAAATTTTCAAATAGTGTTTAGTATTTTTAAAGCTGCATGTATATATATTTTAATAAGACATAAGAGAACAAATAATCATTGCTCAAAATTAGAAGGCATGGATGAAACCATCTTTAGCACTTGGATGAAACCATCTTTAGTACTAATGTGTGCCTGCTAAGTTGCTTCAGTCATGTCTGACTCTGTGTGACACTATGGACTGTAGTCTTCCAGGCTCCTCTGTCCATGGGATTCTCCAGGCCAGAATACTGGAGTGGGTTGCCATGTCTTCCTCCAGGGGATCTTCCCGACACAGGGATCCAACTTGCATCTCTTACATCTCCTGCATTGGCAGGCAGGTTCTTTACCACCAGCGCCACCTGGGAAGCCCCTAAGTACTCATAGAATATATGTATTCATATCATAAATAGACAATATATGATACAAATATATACATTCATATCATGTTACTTTAAAAAATTAAATGAATATGTCCAATCAAATTTTAATGGCTTTAATACTTATAGAATAAATCAGTATTGGACATTATAGTTTAATCTTTCTTTATGTTATCACAGTCCTTTGCAGCAGTTTTCCTGACTTTTGATTTTAAATTATTTCCCTTTTAAACATTTATACATATCCAAATACATAACACTATTTATATGCATGTAAATATATATTTGGAGAAGGCAATGGCACCTGACTCCAGTACTCTTGCCTGGAAAATCCCATGGATGGAGGAGCCTGGTAGGCTGCAGTTCATGGGGTCGCTAAGAGTTGGGAACCACTGAGCGACTTCACTTTCACTTTTCACTTTCATGCACTGGAGAAGGAAATGGCAACCCACTCCAGTATTCTTGCCTGGAGAATCCCAGGGACGGGGGAGCCTAGTGGGCTGCGTCTATGGGGTTGCACAGAGTCGGACATGACTGAAGCAACTTAGTGCAGCAGCAAATATATATTTAATTCAGCAACTCCAGGTAATGTACAGTCAGAAAATATGCTATTTGATTGACAGTAAGAGCTTTGAGGGAGATGAAAATGAGGAAAGGAGGAGAGGAAGAGAGGGGGAGGTGAAGAAGGAGGAAGATGGAGGAGGTGAGGGAGAAGGAGGGTAAGGACAAGAGAGAAGAGAAAGGAGAGAAGAGGAAAAAAAGATTTTTCACCCTTAGTTTATATTACTATAAACTGTTAACAAAACACAGATTTCTATAATATTTTATATTTCATTCAAATTTTTCAAGTCAAAGCTATACATAGGGCATAGAATGCATTTCATTGTTAAATTTATAGTAATGAACTTCTTTGCTAAAATTTATGTATAAAATGATTTACATCATGACCTATTTCAAGCACCCAAGAATGCACAAGAGCTCAAAGGTTAAGCCAACATTGTTCTTTCAAAAACATATTTTCACAAATATGGACACTTAAAACAGTGTCTAAAGGACATGGATTTTCTATGAAAATAAGAGAGTAAAATGCTATTTACCTGGAAGTTGTAAACACTCCATATACAACTGGATTTTTAGGATCTTTAGAATTCATCAGGAATACATCCTCTGTTTAAAAATAAAATTAGGGAAATTTGCATTTCTGAAGGTTATGGCAAAGCCTGAACAAGTATACTCTGTGCAACACCAACATCATTAGCTACTTACGCAATTCATCAAAATGAGTGTCGATGCCATTTGGGCCTGGCACTGAGCAAATGAGACGAGCTTTGAGGAATGTTGTCCATTTATTCACCAGACTTCTGTGGCCCCCAAAGTCATTCTGAATGGAAAGAATAATGGTTTTAAAAACTGTGCATGCAAGTGATAATTTAAAATATTAGTTTTATCGTCTCTTATCTTTTGTATATGAAACATACACAAAACGCAATTCCTCATTTTTCAAATTGATAAATGAATTTTAAATGACTAGATATAAGTAACTGCATTCTTATCCTACTGTTGGTACAATCTAGTCATTCAAACCTGATTCAAGGAGTGACTTATAATAAATATCCCTTTGCCTTAGTCACTGTACTTTTTCCATTCTGTTACCACTTAGCAATGGACAATATTACTCTTGTGTCTGTTTTGTCTGCTTTAAGTCTCTCTCTCTTATGTAGTAAGATTTTATCCATCTAAGTAAGCTGGTTCATGGAAATAAGCACATTTGCACATAGTAGCACTTAATGAGTATTTCTTGAATGAAAGAATAACTGCATGCCTCATAACCCATACTCAAAATACAACACAAAAGCATGCTAAGCATTAAGTATTTTTATAAGTTCAAACAGTTGAAACAATTCTGACTTTACAAATAGCATGTTGAAAAAAATATCAGAAAAATTTTAGTAAAGAACTCATTCCAGAGTAACATATTAAAAAGTAACTGCTCATTGAAAATGAAAATTAACTGTAACCCAATGTAGCAATAAATTCTATTATGATGATATGCTTTTACTGGCAACTTCTAGACTTAAAATAGTATTTATTTGCATATTTTTGAAGAAATATAACTTTTCCTCAAAATTATAACACTGATTTATATTTTGTTTATATGATTTTATTAGTATAAAGATTTTTTTTTAACCCTTGTAAGTAATGCTTTTAATGATGCTCTATATTTTATGGAGAAAAGATTCTCATATATTCATATATCATTTGTATGTTTCCAGATCATTAAAACTTATAATTTTCCAGTAATTTAACATACTACAGATAAATAATTAAATCATGACTGGGGAAGAAAAGAGGTTACGCCCCTCTTCTAAGACAGGGATTTGTAAAATTTCATTATTTTTAAAAAAATACTTTAATTTGAAGACAATAAGTGACTTTTGTCCTTATGATTTTCTTGAGATGAAAGGTGCCTTAATAACACAATAACAGTTGGCTTTAATCATATTGCATATATACTACATTTTACAGTACAGAGGGTAAGAACAGTATTCTTATCATACGTTTACACTATTTAGCCCTAAGTATTTACTGACGAATTTTTTATTCTATCTAACATTATAATGCATCTCACATCCAATTTTGTGCCACACAGTATATGAAAGCTCACAGCTTCAAAATTATGTATGTGTGCTTTGTACGTGCACACTGAATGCAATAAATTTATAAAAATAAGCTATAATGTTTTTTCTTTTATATTCATACTTTAGTTATTTCCAACAAAATATATTCATTGAAAACCTACACACTGTAGGAAACTTTACTAGGTCTGAGAATACAAAAACTATTTTCCAAAGTAATATAAAAAATTATTTCTCTTGAATTTCAAACTAGTATTATTTAATGTACTTGTGAAATAGTATGTGACAACCTCCACTTGCATATTTGACTATGAAGTTATACATAAGCAACTGTAATATGTTTTCAATAGTTTTTGCCATTTAAATATTTATAATGATCAGGCAGGCTTTTTAGCCATATTTTTATTATATTTGTACAAAGATGGGAAAGGAGAAAAAAACTGTGATTAGACAATTATACTCTCATTTTTTTCTTTACCTCACCTTGCATATCTGACCTATTCTAGCATGAGTGGCTTTTCCAGTGTGTTCTCCATCTATTGCATTTTCACGGAAGAAAAAGTACACTTTGTCATCTTCAGGGTTGTCACTCTCTGGGATGAGGTGGGCACTAATGAACCTTGGATCTGAGAGACAAATTATAGCATATATATTAATTCACAATTGGGTAAATAAGATCATTCATTATAGTCTATTTTCAATTTTCTTTTAACTCCTATTTGACATATTTCAAGAGCTAATTTTCCTTGTTTCACTCCTTTTTAGCAGATGCAAACTGTTCTTTATGCATTTTAAAGTATGTTACAAATCACTTATGTTTCAAAAAGTTATTTTTTTCCAATAAAAATCAGGAATAGATACAGAAACCCTCAGTGTGACCAGATAATGCAGATGCATTATTGGATATTAAAATATTTTGTAAACTGTAAGAGTTACCAAGCATTACTTATTGCCATCATCATTGTTATTCTTTTTTTCAAGCATAAAATAGTTTAAATCACACTACCAATTGGTCTATTCCACTTTCCAGTAAAAACTGGGTGGGAAGGGAGAGGTGAGATTCCTATAAAACAAAGCAAAACAAGTTCTCTCAAGTTGTACCCCATCTCATTAAATGGGAACGCCATTTACTAGATACTCAAGCTCCAAACCCTGATGTCACTCTTGAGTTTGCTGTGTCTCCACCGAATAGGTCAGGGTGTACCTCTGATATATCACTACTTCTCTAAACCCTCCTATATCTTTTCGAATCACTGGCAGTAAAACACAAACTCCTTACAGTAACGAAGCCATCTATGACTGGTCCCTGCTACTCTTCATGCCTTCTCTTCTACCTACCCTTCCTTCCGTACCTTACTCCTAGCCAAGTATACCAATCCCTTCCTGGTTCTCAAGTAGGTTCAGTTCAGTTCAGTTGCTCAGTCATATCCGACTCTTTGCAGCCCCATGGACTGCAGTATGCCAGGCTTCCCTGTCCATCACCAACTCCTGGAGCTTGCTCAAACTCATGTCCATCAAGTTGGTGACGCTATCCAACTATCTCATCCTTTGTCGTCCGCTTCTTCTCCTGCCTTCAAACTTTCCCAGCATCAGGGTCTTTTCCAACGAGTCAATTATTTGCATCAGGTGGCCAAAGTATTGGAGCTTCAGTTTCAGCATCAGTCCTTCCAGTAAATATTCAGGACTGATTTCCTTTAGGATTGACTGGTTTGATCTCCTTGCAGTTCAAGGGACTCTCAAGAGTCTTCAACACCACAGTTCAAAAGCATCAGTTCTTTGGTGCTCAGCTTTCTTTAATGTCAAAATCTCACATCCATACATGACTATGGGAAAAAACCACAGCTTTGACTATATGGACCTTTGTCAGCAAAGTAATGTTTCTGCTTTTTCATATGCTGTCTAGGTTGGTCATAGATTTTCTTCCAGAAAGTTACAATCAAGCAAAAGTGATGATAGAAGAATAAATAAAAACAAAGCAAACAGTATTTTATACTTATAGATATTCTTTTAAGCTGGTATTTGGGCATGAAAGAAGGCATTATCAAGCATCTCAGGGTGCTCAACCTGGTGCTCTGTGACAACCTAGAAGGGTGGGGTGGGCTGGGGGTGGGAGGGAGGCTCCATGTTGAATCATGTTGACATATGGCAGAAACCAATATACTAGTATAAAGCAATTATCCTCCAGCTCAAAATAAAGAAGAGTAAATAAAAAAAGAAGACTTTATCAAGCATCATGGTCTGTCTCTAAAATATGTGAGGATAATTATCATCTTACACAAGTGGATTCTAGTGGGAAATCAAGCACGTTATCATGTAATACATTGTTAAAAGGCCTTCAATCCGAGTATCTCTTTAGTACCTGACACTATACGCAGAGGATTTGGTAGCCAAATTAAATCTGACATAACTTCAGATATGACAAAAAGTACCGCTATGCACAGAAAATAATAAACATATTAAAATAGAAAAAGAGAATATCGAAGAAAAACAAAGTCAATTTAATGTGACTTGGCTATAAGAAATTTATATCATTATCTTGAACAAAATATCCACTCTAATTTCAAAATAAATCAGGTCTTTAGTTGATGTTTTCCAAAAATTTAAAAGAAGCCATTCTTTTAATATATTGAATTTAGAAAATCTTATATATATTTATTTTTTTGGCCCAAACCTTTGCTCACTATTCATTTTCTGTTTCTCAGGAGCCCAAAATTTGCCTTTCTCGTCCTTGCCCTTCTCTGTCATTCTCTCAGTCTATTTCTCTCCTTTCTGGTAAATCCTCCTCTTTATCTAATCCAGACATTCTAATTGTCTTCCTTATCATCCTAGAACTTCTTGGCCTCCTAAACCTCCAGTTACCTGCCTATACAACCCCAGAACTTTCCTCTCTCTGTCTTCATACCTAAGCAAGGATGAAGAAAATAATATAGTCTTTGTAAATATTCATTTACATACATTCAAACTGTTTATCCTAAATGCTGATGTTGCTAAGGAATTATTTTATTTACTTTTAGTGACTCACTTTAGACTTATTATCTGCTGCTGTTTAAAATCATTCTCACTGTCTTCAAAATAACTAATGGATCATCTCTCAATTTATCCTCCAAAGATGGATTATTTATCTGCTATACCACTGAGACCAAAGCCATCTAGTAAGAACTCCCTTCTTTTGCTTCCTTCCCCACCCAATCTTTCTTTATTTCCATTCTGTGGAAGAATGATTTCTCTTCCTTTATATGTCTAAGGCCTCTCTCTATTTGCTCTCAATCCAGTAATCTACAGACGGTTGGTTGCTCCAATAAACAATCTCCCTTCTTCATACAATCTCTCACCATTTGTATTTTATTTATCAAATATTTCCTAAGCACTTGCTCCGTGCTCTGAATTGTGGAGGATCAGGGGAAATGTTTTCTGCCTACATGGTGCTTACTGTCTGTGAGAGAATACCAACAATTAAACACAGAAATGACTAAATTGCACATAATTTGGAAAAATAGAGAGTTTGAAATGACTGTAATGAAAAATGAAGGGAAAACTGATCTTGCTTTGATGGAATTAGGGAAAGTTTTTCTCAGAAGAAATGACATACAATTCAAGACCTGAAGAATATCTAGGAGTTTCCCAGGTAGAAGGAACACAGGTGTGAGGTTAGAGAAACCACAGAGAATTTTACGCAACAGAGGAGGGAGGTGGTCAGAGATGATGACAGAAAGTTAAGCCAAGGCCACAGTAAGAAGGACGTTTATTGTTCAGTAGTTTATTTTCCTAATGGCTAAAAGGGAAACCAGTAAAGTATTTTAAACCTAGTAATGACATTATCAGGTTTCTATTTTTAGAAGATCACTGGCTTCTGTAGGAAAAAATACATATATACTGAGGCAAGAATGAAGGCAAGAAGATTACTTTGAAGGCTGGTGAGAAATTATGGTGATGTGGACTTGTATCACAGAGAAGACAAATGCAGAGACTCTGTGAAAGTAGAAAAAATGGATTACATTCACTGATAAGACATTGGATATGAGAAGTAGTAAGAAAAATCATGGACAAATTAAATAAACAGTTGATTTAAACATCTGGTTGGATAAGGATCATTTACTGAGATGGACGGAGAAGGCAATGGCACCCCACTCCAGTACTCTCGCCTGGAAAATCCCATGGATGGAGGTGCCAGGTAGGCTGCAGTCCATGGGATCGCTAAGAGTCAGACACAACTGAGCGACTTCACTTTTACTTTTCACTTTCATGCATTGGAGAAGGAAACGGCAACCCACTCCAGTGTTCTTGCCTGGAGAATCCCAGGGACGGGGCAGCCTGGTGGGCTGCCGTCTATGGGGTTGTACACGACTGAAGTGACTTAGCAGCACTGAGATGGAACAACTGAAGAAGAATAGATTTGAGAGTGGAGAAGGAAGCCTAGCCCAGTTTAGTGCATCTTTGGTGGGAGATGCTTTTGAAGTTATCCCTTAGACCAGGAGATACAAGAGTTCTTTCCCCATTGGTAGTGTTCTTAGTGTGAGTCAACAGGAACCACCTCATCAGCCAACTGATTCCTCATCCTCCTTTGGTTGTCATCAGCCATTGGCACAATAAAGCAGTCACATTTTTCCAAAAATTTTTATTGCTTCTCTGGTTTGTGCCTTTTATTTTTTTTTTTTTTTGGACTTTGAACCTCAATTGTTAATAATCTAATCTTCACAATTTCCTTTGGGACTATTTTTCCTAAAACCCTAAATATATATGTTCCTTAAATTTCTTTTTAGACACTTATTTCCTTCTATTCCCATAAATAAAGCCTCTCCTAGTATTTCTTCTACTATTTTAATATTCTTAATTTTATTATATTTTTAAAGTTTTTTCCTTTGGGAGTTTATTCACTTTTGTAGCTTGAAGTATCACCAGACTACATCAGCCTTTCTTTTCTTCCTATATTCAATTCTGCATTTCAAAATTTTGGCTACAATAGTCTACTTAGATATTTTATTGCAACTTAAATTCATTACGCCCAGCAAAAGAACTTGTCAACTTTTCTTTATAAACTGTTTCTGCTCATACTTTTCCATTTTGGTTAATGTGAAGATCAGTACCTAGATATAAATGCTAGTTTACCTTAAATTGCCTCCATCTCCTGCAGGACTTCTGTTTTGTAGTCTAAATTTATTTTCAAACGTATTCTTGCTATAATTTTCACTTCTTTTCCCTGTTTTATAGCATTAACTTTGCCAGCAAGCAAAACTCAGTCTTTTCACTTTAGAGTTATATTTTTGGAATAATCTAACTTATACATGTATTATCTATTTCTTCTAAGGCATCTATCCATACAGTGCTACAGAAATAAGTACAAATGCATTTATACCATGTATTTTTCCATAACAGATTTCAAATGTCATAGGATATGACCACCATAAATCAAGTTGTCGCAACCAGAAAGGGCTATAGGGCTGATACTATTCCAGGTCAGTAACAGGGTTAAAAGTAGAGACTACATTTATCAATACATATGCTCAAGATGGACCATGATTTTGGCTCAGAGCTTTCTAGCAATAAGAGGAAGTGGGAAACCTTGTCAGTTGCGTTATTCACAGTCTCTAATATAGACGATAAACTAAAGGAAAGCCACACCATCCATGGACTAAAACCTCTGACTTATCTTTCAGTAGAACCAACCACAGTTTCCCTTTATTAACTCCTTAGCAAACCCACATATCATTCCAGAAAACACCACATCTACCATCTTCACAGTCATTTAGTTCACATAACATGGAGGGAAATTTGCTTCTATCTCTTCTAAATCATTTAATTCTTTTTTTTTTTATGATGCTCACCTTCATTTTTTATGACAATCGTTTGTCCATTATTTCTCCCTCTCGTACCTTCAGCTTCTAATAGACCAAAAATTCCCCTAAGCATATTGTGAATCTATCTCACTGCAGCTACCTAAATGCATGCCCTTATCTCTTCTGCCCTGGCACCCACATTCATGTTTTCCCTGCCTGTGGCCTTACCTTCTTCAATCCACCTTGTATATTCTACCTCCGTTTAACATATAAACTCTTTCCTGGCACCTGGTGCATATTCCTCAATCAGAATCCATAAAACTCTATTTAATGATGTATTTTCTTTCCTCTTTATTCTTGTAAGCTGATCTCCCTATTTTTTTCCCTATTTCTTCCAGTCTAAGCATAATTTCTCAAACAGAACATTGCTCCTGAATGAATAAATGAAGAAATAGATGAATGAGTTTGCTGAACTAAAGTGTGCAGGGTTTTTTTTTTTTTTTTTTTTTTAAGATATATCACATTTTATTGCTTTTGGAAGTAGTTTGTTAAAGCTTGGGAATGAACAGAACTCATCATAGCTTTGACAATGTTTAAGTTCTTGGTTAAAGAAATGTTTAGATGTGTTTATTTAAACTGCAACTATTTCTAAGAGTTATTATACCATAGTGGTTTTTCAAAAGGTTCTACTGAAATGTTATAAATGTTCTTTTAATTGAGAAGAAGCTTTTTGTTTTTGATTGCATCCCTTTGTATTAGGTAACTAATGTAGTAAAATAGATTATCTGTTTGCAATTTTTCAAAATTAGATTTCATCAGTAGGATTAAAATATCAGAAAGCATGCCTCTTCATTTTATGAAGCTAAGAATAATGCATATATTAGAAGTCAGAGATTACCACTGTCCTGCGAAACTTCAAGTATTCAATAACTTGCCCTGTCATCAAAAACACTGCATGGAAAAGTTTTACCAAAATTCATTTAGATTGACCTATTTTATTAGTTCTCTTTAGGAATCTAAGAAAATTCCTGGCATTTACAGAGGAAGTTATTCTACTTCCAGTTACTCCCAGCAAACGGCAAGCAGAAATGAAAAACCCAAACCCACTAGTTACTTTTTCTTCTAAAATTTGTGTTCTGTAACCCATTAAATCAGTGATTGCCTATTTCCAGATACAAATTCCTGATTTTAATATGTTCAAGTCCATTGAAAATAACAGACATGCACATACAGGATTTTTAATAATGTAAACAGTTACAATGCCCCTAGATACTTTTCCACATTGCAACTCTGTAAATTGCTCTACTCTGTAAAGTTCACAAAATCCCAAGTGAGAATGATTTAACAAAACCTTTGAGCTTGTACAATTTGAAAATATTTCTTGCCATGTGAAGCAGGAAGTTCATGTGGATATATAGTAAAAGCTGAACATCAAAAGAAAGGGGCAAAATCCATTTAAGCAAGATCAAAGTGCATTCATCTTGCCAGCATACAACTGCAATGTAAACACGATGAAGGGTAAATAGAGTTGGAAAGATTCTCTCATCTGAATAGCTTATAAATGGTATGCCTTTGGGGAAGAAACTTTGCCTTTACAGGTACTGTGCTACCTTTGCAATGCCCCTGAGCTTGGGATAGACGCTGAACAAAGAGTCACATTTAATAATCTTGGGCCAATGCTATCATGTGAAGCATGGGGTCTTTAATCATGATAATAGCAATAAATGCTGAGTAAATACACTTCTCTTCTCTTTTCCCCTTTATCTCCTTTAGCACCCCTTGACATTCTTCCACACCTCATCCCACACATGGCATTTCTTGCAAAATTCACGTTTGGGCACCACCTGCCACTTATAACAGTACCACTCTGTCGAAATATTTTTAGCAGCTGCAAATTAAACTGTCCTTCAGGTGCGATCTCACACTTAATGGAAATGACACCTTGTTATAGGACATGCGGCTCCCTTTATGATTCATTTGGCATCTTGAGTTTACTTAAATTATGAACACATTTTGCTGCACTCAGGATTAGGATCAGTCTGATTTGCTAGGATGGGCACATTTTGACCAGCATTTGGCTGGACTTCTCCCTTGTACCCACAAGTCCCCAAAGAACAAGAACATTCAAGCAAAACCATAGGAATATTTTTTCTGAAAATGAATCAAACCTACTGGATGATTTAAGGTTTTGGAGTATCTACACTTCAAATGGTATAACATACATTGGTTTTCTAGGACATAAATTACACACAGTTCATTTGGATAGAGGATGGAATTAATGATTATAAACTCTCTTATGCAACTTTAAGAGGAATAGTTTCACACCATGAAACAGACGATCCTCTTGTAAAGTATGTTAGGGGGTTCTAGAGCAGAACAGAAGGAACAAAAGCCCACTGTAGAAAAACAGTGCCAATTACCTAACTCTCTGAATCAGTCCTGACACCATTTATGACAGGACAGGAAGGCTTGAAAATTCACCTAGTTCACAAATAAACATAGACTCTTGTTTTCTTCACATTTGAAATGTGACTTCACTGACATTATGATTTATGTATGAAGGAAAATCCTTACTAAATATATACCTTGAATTAACAACATAAAAATAAATTCTTACCTCACTGTACTTATATAAAAACTCTCCTGTGATAGGAGTCAAATAAAAACTGGGTAAAATGAGGCTTTTCCCACTCACTGGACTTGTAACATCAAAAAATTAATAAATGTCAACTAGTCTCAACTTTCTTATCTGTCAGAGGCACATATCTTTGAGGGGTGATGAAAGAATTACATTAGAATATATACATATATACATCTACATCTACATATATATATATATACATATATACATCTACATATATATATATATGTCTCTGTGTGTGTATCTATCTATCTACTTACCTACTTAACCTATTTATATTGCTGTATCACAGGCCTTCAAAAACTGCTAGCTTGTATAATTATAGAACATAAAAGTTTAGAAATATACTGTGTAAATATATGTTTAAAAGTTAATGGTAACAAAAACTCAGATTGCTAATGAAAGCAAACAGAAACAGAAGCTGGATGATAAGGAAGCTATAAACCTGTTATAGACAACTGAGAAGAACAAACAGCAGTTGTAAATTATGTAAATTTAAAAATTTTTACAATTAAGAAAAAGTATTTCCAATGTCACAACCTTGGACTTCAAAATACTTACAAGCTAACTAGCAGGGAAGTTGCTGACAGAGAAAAAGTCTCACCAGATGAAGGCCAGCACACCAGGATGGCACCCAAAGTGACTGGTTTCTTTCCCTTTCAGCTCTGATGCAGCATGGGGCAGGGGGGAGGCCCCCAAAGAATCAGAAGACCGTGAATGGGAATGTCTAGCACATTGAGAATGCAGGGAATGCAGCGTAAGGTCATCTCACATTCTTAGCTAACAGCCTAAGCAGAATGGATATATCATTTTTGGCTATGGAATAGAAAAACCTCTGGCTGCCAAGAAATAGGCCTGGAAAAACTTTTGATGCTTAGTTGGCTGGAAAAATATGAACAGCCCTTGGGATAGTTTAACCCAAAGAATGGTTCAAAATGAGTCATGCCAGGAAACCGAGAAGAGCTGATTCGGATGGGAAGATGAGCACAAACAGTAAGTGAAAACAAAAGGTTCTAGTTACTTTGATCCTTCCTCGTCATTTTTATACATTGTTCTAAGCCACAATCATCCCAGAAAGAAATCTGACATTAAGACCCAACAAATGTTCAAAATGCAAACTAGAAACTGGCAAAGCTAGGATGTGAACAAGACCCGAGTTTTTACTGTACCAAGCAGCATCAAATATTTATACCAATGTATTTTGTAATATGTATCTAAGTTGCCTATGCACATACACGATTTGGTTACTGTTTACTATTTAAATAAAGATACCAGCTTTGTTAATTAAAAATTGGTATAAAAGCTTGATGCTTTCTACTACTTCAGACTCCATAAAGACATTCAGGGTCCTCCTATTCAGCCCCCTTGCTATATAATTCATGGCTCACCTCACACTGCATTTTCATCTGTAACCTCCTGTTATCATTCTGCATTCTTGAAACTTTCACTCTTAAATGACTGTCTTTATGCAAATTCTATATGAAGAATCATGCCAATTTTTCAAGATCTTTTCCTAATATTTTCCAAAAGTACTTTCTTTAAATTCTTCACGTGGAAATTTGTCTTCTGGGTTCTCACAATATTTTGCTTAGATTTCAGTTAAAATTGTTAATTCATCAGCAGATGAATGGATAAGCAAGCTATGGTACATATACACAATGGAGTATTACTCAGCCATTAAAAAGAATACATTTGAATCAGTTCTAATGAGGTGGATGAAACTGGAGCCTATTATACAGAGTGAAGTAAGCCAGAAAGAAAAACACCAATACAGTATACTAACGCATATATATGGAATTTAGAAAGATGGTAACAATAACCCTGTGTACGAGACAGCAAAAGAGACACTGATGTATAGAACAGTCTTATGGACTCTGTGGGAGAGGGAGAGGGTGGGAAGATTTGGGGGAATGGCATTGAAACATGTAAAATATCATGTATGAAATGAGTTGCCAGTCCAGGTTCGATGCACGATACTGCATGCTTGGGGCTGGTGCACTGGGATGACCCAGAGGGATGGAATGGGGAGGGAGGAGGGAGGAGGGTTCAGGATGGGGAACACATGTATACCTGTGGCGGATTCATTTTGATATTTGGCAAAACTAATACAGTTATGTAAAGTTTAAAATAAAATTAAAAAAAAAATTGTTAAACCATCTCACCTGCCCTAGATATTCTTTACAATTTCTTCCTAAAGTTTTTTAAAGGCAGGGCTCTGTCATTTATCTTCAAATCCTAATTCTTAAGATAGTATATATTACCATTTAAATTCTTGCTAATTTGAACTCAGTTGAACACCATTCTATTTTTATAACCGTTTTACAGTTTGTAAACTGCCTTCACACAGGTGATAGCAGAGGAACTGCACGAGGATACAGTAAGGGGCTGTCACATTTGGCTAAGCTTTACCACTAACTGTGTGACCCTTCAAACATTATTTCACATATCTGTTTCAAGTTCGCATCATAAGGTGAGAATATGGTGAGGCTATAAAGCTCAAATGACCTTAATGGCATTAAAACGCATGGACATAGAACAACATGCCATGTGAAATAAGAGCTATCATTGTTTTCCAAGTATTGGTTACCCCTGCTTCAAAGTTAGCCATGTGCTGTTCTTCAGAAATCATTTAAGAAGAGCACCATTGAAGTGAAAAAAAAAAAAAAAAAAAAGAGTATCTTTAAAAAATACAAAAGTGGAAAATAAAGGGCACAAAGGGCAAATCAACAGCTCCGTTTTTTTTCCCCCCACATCACTTGGTCATAATGAAAGAGACAAAATGAGTCAGACACTAAAATATCAGCAGCCACATGTTTCTCCATACAAACTTAGATAAAGACACATGAATCCAAAAAATTCAAAAGGAGGTTTGATTCTCAATGTTGGGACTTAAACAGCTATATTCCTCATCAAGCAAAACTGGATGTGCTGCAACATTTTTAGGTTCTCCCTTGTACTTTCTGTCAATAAATTTATACCATGAGTGTACTCATCACCTTTGCAATTACTGAATGATTAGCGTTTTTAATCACATTATATATAGGTAAGATTACAGGTGTGTATAATCATTATGAGGTAATTAAAACTTTTTCTGCTAAAAGAATTTCTTTAAGTAGAGTAAGGAAATATTCAGAAACGTATCACTCCCATAGTTGCTGCCTTTCACTTTCATTCATATATATATATATCCCCATCTTAATCAGTTTGATTCCCTAATTAACAGGATATTCTTTTGTGCCTGAGCAGCACTTTTGGGCTGACTTTTGACCATGTTTATTAGTATTGCACATTCAGCTTCTCAGAATAACTCACTATCTCCATCATGTCCACACTTGTTCCAACTGGAAGCTCATCTTTCTCAATGCCACCCCATTTCTTTCTCCTTACTCTTCATCAATATTTAGTCAGGCATCAGGTTTTATTTCCGTCTCTCTCCTAAATATTTTTATATCTATCTTTATTCTTCATGTCTTAATTTAGGTCCTTAAAGTTTTCCCACCCTTTAATAGCTTTCTGAGTTTCTGGTTATCAGTCTTACCTTGCTACATTTTTTTCTTCTATACAAAGCCAAGCGGCTTCATCAACATTCAGTTTGTTTTTGTCAATCCATTGTTTGACATTCTCCTTGATACAGTTTTGGTTGGAATATAAATTGTTCTGGCCATTTTTTATAAAGCCACACATATACCTACCCTATGACTTCCCAGGTGGCTCAGTGGTAAAGAATCTAACCTGCCAAGGCAAGAGACACAGGAGATGTGGGTTCAATCTCTAGGTCAGGAAGATCCCCTGGAGGAGGAAATGGCAACCCACACCAGTATTCTTGCCTGGAAAATTCCATGGACAGAGGAGCTTGGTGGGCTACAGTCCAGGTGATCACAAAGATTTAGACACGACTGAGCGACTGAGCACACAGGCTTACCTACCCCATGATCCAGTCATTCAATTCCTTGCTTTTTAACTGAGAGAAATGAAAACTTATATGCTCACAACTAGACTTGAACAAGAATGGTTATGGCAGTGTCATTAAGCTGAGGTGTCTATTAGTAGAACAGATAACAGGATGTGGTGTAGCCCAAACAGGTAAATTTTCCCAGAATCATTTGAAAAGACCCTGATGCTGGGAAAGATTGAATGTGGGAAGAGAAGGGGATGACAGAGGATAAGATAGTTGGATGGCATCACTCACTCAATGGACATGAGTTTGAGTAAACTCCGGGAGTTGGTGATGGACAGGGAGGCCTGGTGTGCTGCAGTCCATGGGGTTACAGAGTTGGACACGACTGAGCGACTGAACTGCACTGAATTTCCCAGAAATAATAAGAAACAAAATACTGATATATGTAATGATATGGATGAATTTCAAAAATATTAAAACAGAGGAACATGTATTGTGTAATTCCATTTATGAGTTTCTCAACTAGGCAAGAATAATTATTGTAAAAAATTCAGAATAGTGGATTCCTCTGGGGACAAGGAGAAGGCAATGACACCCTACTCCAGTACTCTTGCCTGGAAAATCCCATGGAGGGAGGAGCCTGGTGGGCTGCAGTCCATGGGATGGCTAAGAGTTGGACATAACTGAGCGACTTCCCTTTCACTTTTCACTTTCATGCATTGGAGAAGGAGATGGCAACCCACTCCAGTGTTCTTGCCTGGAGAATCCCAGGGACGGGGGGAGCCTGGTGGGCAGCCGTCTCTGGGGTCGAACAGAGTCGGACACGACTGAAGCGACTTCGCAGCAGTTTCACAGCTGAGGACAAAGGTATGGGGATTGATTAGGAAAGGGCAAGAGAAAACTTTCTGGGGTGTTTCTAACCTTAGTTGGCACTTATGGTACAGAAGTATTTCATGTGTCACAACTCATTGTATACTACACTTGTTATTAGTGTATTTCATTCTATATAGGTTTCACCTCAATAGAAAAAATAAACAATATTGAACTTGAATCACTGTTAATCATTTGAGAATTGTGTGCTGATGTCTGAAATCTATTTTGAATTGACAAAAAAAAAGATGGTTGATGAAGAAAAATGGATAGATAGATATGTGATAAATTACAGAAAACTGTAAATTTGTAGAATACAGGCTGAGAACAAATGTGCATCACTATCAAATTCTTTCAAATTTCCTGTATATGAAAATTTTTCTTAGAAAAATAATTTAAAATTACTTCTATGTCTCTGAAACAAAACGTAATATGTTTATATTAACTTTCTGTTAAGGTGTGCTAAGACACATATAAGGATTAAGATAAATTAAGAAAACATAGCCTGTAAATACTTATCATTATGGGTGGTAAGAAAATCACTTACTTTCTTTTCTTTACTGATACTTATCTTTATAACTTAGTCTTAAATTCAAACTGCAGAAAAATCAAGAAATTCAAGCCGTATAACTGAGCCTGCACTGAAAATATCACTTAGATTTTCACAGAGATGTACATTTGTCTGATAAAATCTTCCGTGTATGGTTGATTTTCTATATCTAGATAGCATGTATATTTTTACTTAAATATTGTGATTTTTAACATTTTACATTCAAATAGGAATATTTTCATATTGTAATTGCCTATATGCTGTAGAAATGTTTGAAAAGTAAATTGGTAATAAATGTTTAGTTTCTGTGTTTTTTTTTCTTTTTTTTTTTAAAGAAACAACATGTTGCTGTATTTTTTCATCTTTCTGTCCTGCTGGTTGATTTATATTTATCATGTATATTATACAATCGTTTCTCTATTTTATTGAATTTCTCAAATTAAAGATAAACAGTATTGAGCACAAAGCAGATTTTAAGATGAGTGACTGGAATATTAATCCAATTTAAATTAAATGGATCTATCAGTTCATAGGACTACTTCTCACTTCTTATGATCTGATACTTATCTAATAAATGTGGTCTGGTTTCACCCTTTTACCTTGTAAGCATGCTGTCTTTTTTATTGATTGTTGTAAAAGAAGCAATTCTTCAATATTTAAATATGGGAATGATATAATTATATACCTTATTCTTTATAAGTTGAGTGATTTTTCTCCATTGCAGAATTTAGGAGTTGCATAATGATGTTCTTTTTATTTATAGGCACATTATGAATAATGACCTGTAGATCTGTTTTATATCATGATAGATATGGATTAGAAATAGTTCATGTCTTTAGATTTAATACAGTTACCTCAACTATAATATTTTTAGGCATTTCTATAATTTTTGACTATTTGTTCCTTCTTAAATACAGAAAGTTGTAATATCTATAAATTATTTCTTGGATTAGGTCCTAAATAAATAAATTCATATCTATGCATCGTCATAAAGTGTCCTTTTATCATTTACATTATGTTTTTGAATTATGTCCCAGGTGGCACTAGTGGTAAAGAACCTGCCCGCCAATGCATGACATGTAAGAGACTTGGGTTCAATCTCTGGGTCATAAAGATCCCCTGGAGTAGGAAACAGCAACCTGCTCCAGTATTCTTGGGTGGAAAATTCCATGGACGGAGGAGCCAGTGGGCTACAGTCTACAGGATCACAAGGAGGCAGATACAACTGAGCACAAAAAGAGTTGGCCATGGCTGAGCACAAGTTTAGATTAGATGACTTGTTACTTGAGAAGATCAGAGAAATTTCATGGAAGAATTTTCATTATCTAATAATGGTTACAAATGGATACACATACATATATAATGTACACATTCATGAGATAAAAATAAGTTGCATTATTTATTTTGATTATATTTAAACCTCAAGGACTTAATATAGACTTTTTCCCCCAATGGATTTCTACAAAATTGAAAAGGTTTGGGAAAAAGGCAATTTTTAAAAATATTTTGTCATTACAGATATTAACATTAAATGGAATATGTATAATGTAAACCCTGCTCTCTAAAAACATAATCAAGCTATCAATGGATTCCATGTTCATAAAGTAATGACAATATTTTGCATATAATATAAATTAAAAATAAATTTTGAGCTTGGATGAAGGGCCAAGGTAGCAAACTTTCATTGTCTACATCCAAAGAAAATAGAACTTGTTTTGTTTAGAAAAGCCACTGCTCCATGATAACAAATAATTTATATGCTCTTACTTAATCGATGACTTCACACTAAAACTTTCCCTTAGAGAGAAAATTGGTAGAGGTTCAAAAATCATGCTATTTCCTAACTTACCTCATTTTAAATTAGAGCACGTTTTCCTTCCCTTTGCCAGAAAGTTCATCAAATTTTTTTATACAATGTGCTTACTCTGCTTTATTAAACAAGATGAAAAAGTACATTTCAGTGAACGTGATTTATTTTTTAAAATTTTCAGTGTTTAAGCAAAGAGCTAAAAAAAGAAAACACACCAAAGAGATATAGTACAGGAGTGATTTAAATTTCTCGGAGAAGGAAGAAAAACATAGCAGTAACTCTTTTCCACTCTTTCTCCAATTTATAGTCGTATCTCATTCACTTGGTAACATTTAAAATAAAAGGAAAAATGTAAGTTTAAGATACACTTCATAGAAATAAATACATCTTTTGAAAAACAATTATATAAAGAGAATGAGAACACAAGTCTCAGACTATGAGGAACTATCTGCAAAAGACACATCTAATAAAAAACTGTTATACAAAATATACAAAGAACTCTTAAAACTTGATTTCAAAATAAACAATCAGATTAAAAAAATGGGCCAAAGACTTTGACATCTCATTAAAGAAGATATGAAGAGGGCAAATAAGCACAGAAAAAGATATTCCATATCTTTAGGAAAATGCAAATTAAAACAACGAGATACCATGGCACATCTATTAGAATGGCCAAAATCCAGAACACTAAATGCTGGCAAAGATTTGGAGCAATAGGAACTCTCATTTATTGCAGGGTATTTCAAATGATACAGCCACCGTAGAAGACAGCTGGTGGTTTTTACAAAACTAAACATACCCTTACCACATGGCCCCAAAATCATGCTCCCTGCTATACACTCAAAGGAGTTAAAAAGTTATATCCACACAAAACCCTGCACATTATGTTTACAGAAACTTTATTTAAAATTGCCAAAACTTGCAAGTAACCAAGACGTGCTTCAGTAGGTGAATCTAGACAATGCAATATTATTTGGAGCTAAAAAGAAATGGATTATCAAGCCAGGAAAAGACATAGGGGAAACAAATGTATATTAGTAAGTGAAGGATGCCAATCTGAAAAAGGTTACATACCATATGGTATGATTTCATAACACGACATTCTGGAAAAGATAAAAATATAGAGACAGTAAAAAGATCAGGAGTTGCTGGGATTAAGGGAAAGGAAAGAATGAAGAGATTGAACGTAGGGGCTTTTAGGGTGAGTGGTTTCACAGTGCTAGACTGACATACTTTGTACAATTACTGTAAGCACAGATATATGTCATTACACATTGGTTCAAATGCCAAGAGGGAGCCCTAATATAAATATAAGACTTTGGGTGATAATGTGTGTGTCAGTATAGGTATTAATACATCAACTGTAACAGATGTACATTCTGGTAGGGGATGTTGATAATGGGGAGGCTAAGCATATGGGGAGTAGAATTATGTGGAAAATCTCTGTCCCCTTCATTCAATTTTACTGTAAATTTTACAAAAAAATGCTCTAAAATACAATGTCTATTATTTTAAAATAATTATAATAACATATACATTATTGGTATGCTTCTGGGCAGTAAGAACTTTAATTGTAGTTCAATTCTTTCTTATCACATTAAGGACATATTCTCCTACCCTGTGCTAACAAATTTTAATCAGAAATTCTGATTAATTTTTCAACATTAAAAAGGTAATAGATTTTATTTTTAAAATATAAAGGTAATGAATTGAGAGGTTTCTACTTACTGAATCATTCTTGTAACACTAGAATTGACTTTATGCATTTATTTAGAATATCTGGATACTCATAAATACATGTTTCTAGTTTACCTTTTCATCTGATATTGATATAGGTGATACTATAGTTCTAGCTGACTTGAATGGCCTGAAAGCCTATTTATTCTTGTCTATTCTCTCAGGTATTTCTTAGAGATTTCATACAATTATCTCATCCACATATTTTATATGACTGGAAGTTAAATTGATACATTGAAACTTTGTCAAGAAAAGAACCGAACCACTTAAGTAACACAAAAATAAAAACAAACATGTACTACCAATTTATTTCTTTGGAATGTTCTTAAAATCCAGGTGTATACACAATTTCCGCTTACTTTTTTTTTCTCTCTCTGAAAAGTAGCTCAGAATCTACATAGCAAAACTGGTATTTGTGAATTTTAGTAATAGTTGTATTAAAAAACAAGCCAGTTTTATCATAAAAATTTACTTTGCCAAAACATTTCTGAATATGTAATCAAACAAAAAAATTTTCCTCTGTGAAATAAAAAGTTAATGTTGTAAGGGAAATGGAAAAAGTTTCTTCTCTCTAATCTGCCCATTTCCTAGGACTTAGTAAAAGCTCAAGCCCTTTTTCAAGGTCTGCATCCATAGAGGCTTACCTCTGAGTTCCCTCTCATTAGGCCCCTGAATTCCAGGGAAAGGAAATATATATTTCCACATTGTAGACTGATTCTTAAAATAATGATTTAGGAACCAGGGAGGATTTAGGTCAATTTTTATTTGACACAGACCTTGGAAACTTTTTAATAACAGAGTTTGTAAGAAGAAACTAATTATCTTGATTGCAAAATCAGCAAAGTTTTAGAATTAACTCTATCACATTCTGATCAGAATATGGTCTCAAAAATGCTGAAAATTCAGGACCTCTTCAAAGAAAAACATGTTCAACTGTGATATAATTAGCAGTTTCCATGGCTTTTGTTCTTTAGAGACAATAATAGTTTTGATTCTTGAAAATGTTTAATTATGTGGAGAAGGAAATTTAAAGCACTAAAGAAGGTAATTTATAGAATAGTTTTCAAAGTGATTAGAATTTGCAGAAAACAATTCTTACTACATACTCTGTTTAATCTTCAAGATTTTATTATCCCTTAAGAACTAATAATTCAAATTTAACATTAGCCACCTTTTTTGTACTTTCTTTTAATCTCAACATATTGGAAACTAACAATTACTGTTACTTTAACAAAACAACTTGCACTTATTTTGAGATTTTTTTTTTTTACATCTATGGATTTACATCTAAGGATTACATCTATGTACACTGGATACTAGAGATTTTTAATATCTGACATGCTGTATTATATATATAAATTATATCACATCCCTAATACTTAAAATTTAATGTCTCAATACAAATTTTAAAGTTGTAACATAAAATGCGTAATTTTTGGTTTTATGTTTGGATTTTATCTGTATATTTGCACTATAAATCTTTCTAGTTTTTCTTTTTTAAACTGGATGCTTTTGACAAAAGGGTATTTGGATTAGTCACTCAGTTGTGTCCAACTCTGCGATCTCAAGGACTGTAGCCCACCAGAGTCCTCTCTGTCCATGGAATTCTCCAGGCAAGAATACTAGAGTGGGTTGCCATTTCCTTCTCCAGGGCATCTTCCTGACCCAGGGATCAAACCTAGGTGCCTTGCCTTACAGGCAGAATCTTAACTGACTGAGCCATCAGGGAAGTTTACAGGGAAATAATAAGTTATCATGTACTTTAAATACTATGTTGCTGTTTTATCATCCAGTTTATTATTTAAAATAAAACATTATTAGTCCTAGTTTAGTTCAAGTGTAAAGAAGTTAATTCATATAAACCTATACTAGAAACAACTCTTTAGAAACTATCTGAGGCTTTTCTGAACCTAGAAGTCCCCATCTCTACTACTACTTTAAAAAAAAATTCCTAACATTTAGCAGGAAATGTAGTTGTGGGAGATTTTATGGGTATCATAAAGGTGCTTTGTTGTTACTGTTTAGTCCCTAAGTCATGTCTGACACTTTAGTGACCCCACGGACTGTAGCTCACCAGGCTTCTCTGTCCATGGGATTCTCAGGCAAGAATACTGGAGTGGGTTGCCCTTTCCTTCTCCAAGGAATCTTCCCAGCCCACGGATACAGTTGTATTCACCCAACACTGTCTTGGTAGATGATTCAAGCAGGGTAGGGTGGGTCTTACTCAATTCAGTTCAGTCACTCAGTCATGTCCGACTTTTGCGACCCCATGGACTGCAGCACACCAGGCCTCCCTGTCCATCACCAACCAACTCCCAGAGTTTACTCAAACTCATGTCCATCGAGTCGGTGATACCATCCAACCATCTACCATCCCTTTCTCCTGCCTTCAATCTTTCCCAGCATCAGGGTCTTTTCAAATGAGTCAGTTCTTCACATCAGGTGGCAAAAGTATTGGAGTTTCAGCTTCAGCACCAGTCCTTTCAATCAATTTTCAGGACTGATTTTCTTTAGGATGGACTGGTTGGATATCCTTGCAGTCCAAGGGACTCTCAAGAGTCTCCTCCAACACCACACTTCAAAAGCATCAATTCTTCAACACTCAGCTTTCTTTATGGTCCAACTCTCACATCCATACCTGACTACTGGAAAAACCATAGCTTTGACTAGATGGACCTTTAATGTCTCTGTTTTTTAATGTGCTGTCTACTTTGGGTCTTACTAGACTTACACAAAGGTCTTACCAGTGATTGTTGCTTAAAATTCCAATCAACCCATTCAAAGGATATACTTACTAGGTATTTATAATTCTCCAATTGAAACAGAACCAAAATTTACTAATTTAATAAGGCTAAGGCTTCCCTCGTGGCTCAGTGGCGAAGAATCTACCTGCCATTGCAGGAGACACGGGTTAGATCCCTCATCCTGGAAGATCCCACATGCCACAGAGCATCTAAGCCAGTGTGCCGCAATTATTAAGCCTGTGCTCCAGAAGCCAGAAACTGCAACTTCTGTGCCTAAGCACTCTAGATTCTGCGGTCCACAATGAGAAGCCACTGCAATGAGAAGCCCATACACTGCAACTGGATAGTAGGCCCCAGCAGTCACAACTAGAGAAAGGTCCAAGCAGCACAGAATAAGTATAGTTATTTTTTAAAAAAGCCAATATTAGAACAACGACAAAGTTTAGATTAGACCACATCACAGTAGAGTCTAAACACCAAACACATACACACATACCACACAAACATTCTTGTATGCCAATGTCAATTTAGATGAGGTATAGGATTGTTTACTCGTAGAATGTAACAAAACTGTTCTGTTTCTTCTTTAACATTCAAAGGTGTGGTATATTTTGATAGTTTGGTCCTCAGGTCTAATGTAGGATTTTGACAGAGAGAAGATTCTGATTAAGTAGGTGTGAGTGGGCTCTGAGATTTTTGATTTCTAACAAATTCCCAGGGAGATGCATATGTTACTACTCCCAGGGCCAAACTCCTGGAAATAAGGATTTATATCAGCTAAGTTTTCAATGATTTGAGCTATGTATAAATGATGTAATTATGTGAACCACTGGTGGATAGAATCCTTTAAGTGTGGCAAATCTTGGCTTTTTAAAAAGTATACAATTGTAATAATAAAATGAACATGTTAGAAAGACAACAGAGTTCAGAAGGTATATTTCATGTTGTTTTCAGTTCATACAAGATTACTACTTACCTCTTGTAGGTTACTTAAATTTTCTTACTTATAGTTTTCTGTTTCACAAGGTTTTGGGGAAGATGAAGTGACTTTATAGGAAGCACTTTGAATAATATAAAACACTATATGATCACAGGATTTCAGTTGATAATTATTTCAATTATGTCTTTATGTAAAAACATCAATTTTACAAATTAATATGTTCATTATTAAAACTTTCAAATATTTAGGATAATAACACTAAACGTCATGCATTTGCAGTACAGTGGATGCAATTTAGAATCGGTGCTGTTTAAGTCAATTTGTGTTTTTGTTCAGTGCAAGCACTCCATTTCCTATTTCTTTCCTTGCAACTCTTCCCCATTGCTTCTGCTCTAATATTGATTCTATAAGATCTTGAGTACTAATATGGAATAGCTTCCACCTATATTCCACCTTTCAACACCTAGTCAGGACTAATAAAGGTATTTTCTAAACCTAAGGACTAATAAAGGTATTTTCAACTTTGTTTTTAATAAGTACAGGGCTTGCTTCTTTTTATTTTAGTAACAAAGAAATATTTTCTAACTTTAATATAGATTAAATTCGTTTTATTTTCTAGTGGACCTATGATTTCTATATTTTTCCATGGAATAAAAATTATAATATACATACAACCATTACCTGGGCAATGTTCTGAGCCTTATATAATTACATGTTGGAATAAATTTCTTAGACCATATAACAAGACATGCTTATGTATATTAATTAGTTTAAAAAACTGAGTAAAAGTAGATTTCCTCATCTTTCAAAATATTATCCTTCAATTTGTTACTGTGCCCCTCAAATATTTATAGAGAAGCTATAAAATAAAGGCTGTTAAAATATGGCAACAATATAATTTATAGATTAATATAATAAAATCCAAAGAAATAGGGAGATTATTTAACCACTGCTTTATATAATTAAATGAGAAATTAAAAATTTTAAACAAATGAAATATTTTTACTCTTAGAGAATGGGTCAAGAATCATGCTTATTGTTAATGATGAATTCATTATTTTTACATATTTTTTTTAAATCTCAGAGACTAGTTGAAATGATCTTATTTACTTACTTTTTGGAAAGCAGCCCAGAACTTCTAGAATATCTATCTAAAAGCGTTTAGAATTTCTGCTAAATTGCTTTATATAAAATAATATTGTTTCTGGTTTTTCTCTACTCCTTAACAAATTCTCTCTAACCATTATCTCTTTTTGTCTCATTATTTTTGGGATGACTTTACTTAAAAATTTATGTATAATTAGGGACATATTCCACTAAAATAGTATCTCCTAAAAATTGACAGTCATATTATGTACAGTTTTTTTTTTTTTTATACCAACTGATTCCCATCTTTTTTCCACAAAACTTAGAAAAGGGGGTTGCCAATTTCTTGGATTTTGAACTCTCTTAAACACATATTTTATAAGAGACAACTGTAGATATAAGGACAAAAAGCAGCCTCCCTCATAAGTTGTCAAATCTTGGTATCATTTTATAAGTAAAAGGCTCAGACACTGTGGTTCTGATACTGAGTTAAACAAAGCGTGGAAATCAACTGAGTCAAAAAGTTCATGTTTCACTGAAAGAAAAATGGATATACTTGTTCTTTTAATTTATGGGTTAAACAATGGTGGGATGATTTGGGAGAATGGCATTGAAACATGTATAATATCATATGAAATGAGTTGCCAGTCCAGGTTCGATGCATGATACTGGATGCTTGGGGCTGGTGCACTGGGACGACCCAGAGGGATGGTATGGGGAGGGAGGAGGGAAGAGGGTTCAGGATGGGAAATACATGTATACACATGTATACCTGTGGTGGATTCATTTTGATATATGGCAAAACCAATACAATATTGTAAAGTTAAAAAATAAACTAAAATTAAAAAAAATGGGTTAAACAATGGATTTAATATATTAAGACTCCTTGGACATATATGCATGTAATCCCATAGACATGCTAAAACCTCCAGAGTTTTCCATTTGATAAAGAATTCTATTAGTATTATCCTGGAGGGCAGAGATCTCTCTTACTCAGCTGTTTCCTTATAATAGTTCTTGATACCAAGAGAGGGCTTAATGTGCACCCAAAAAATGGAAGTTGTCCAGAATAATACGTTATAGCTAGCAAATGTAGCTAGGTATTCACTGTAGTATTATCAGTGATCTAGGAGCATGCTGAATAGAAGTGCTGGGTACAGAGGAAACAGTAGAATTCTACTTTAATAATTGTGTCGACTGATAAACTAAAGTTCTATACAAAGAGAGACAGTGTTGAATGAGATGAGAAAGGACTAGACTTGGGGAAAGTAAAGACATTCGTTAGAAAGCAGAATATAAGCACACTGTAGATAGTAATTAAATATGACAGTTTAGTTTATCTAAAAGTGATTTATTCTTAATGTCTCATTAATAACATCTATTTTACCCCATCATGTCATATTACATAGTATTTGTTTAGTATGATAAGATGTAAAATGGCTCATGAATCAACATATGTTCCAATAATACTTTGTACTGTTCCAAGACTGTGAAAAATTATTTAATATGTATCACTTCTAATTTACATGGTAAACTTCAGGGTTAGACTTTTAGATGGGACACTCAAGAGCATAGTTTAAGAATCTTAATTTCAACAAGTGATATCATAAATTTTATTATAGTGACAGATATTATTACTGTGGTTAAGTGATAATGACAATCTATTTAGGAAGCTACTATTAACCATTAGGAATTAATCTGTTATTTATTTCTCTATAATTTTCATCTTTCTTTTCAGACTATATCCAAACAGTGGATAGGTTAAGTTTTCTGAAAACTTTTCTCCCTCTTAATGATTTTAATCTCCTATGTTTTCTCATCCTAGAAAATACGTTGTAGTTCCAAGTAATCCATCTTAATAGCAATGACATACTCAGCTTCCTTAGTTGCACTACAGTGTATTAAAGGGAGCATCATTTTGTTACTAATATAAAAATATTCTATACTAAATATTTGTGACATAATCTACTAACAAAGTATGATCTTTTCAAAGATGAAAAGTTTGGGAATTCATGAGTAGCTTACAGACAGAATTGATAAATGTATTTGCAGCACATTTATACAAAATCAAAACTATTAAACTATCAAAACTATTAAACTGAGTAGAGATTTGGCATATCTTTATGACATGGCTACCCTCTTTTTTGTTGCTGCCTCAGCTCTATCACTACCAAATGATTTCAACACTGTAGGCCATTAAAACTGTATCCTCTGCCTCTCTGCCATTCCTGTTCTCTTTCCTGCCACCATACCCCTATCTCCAGCCAGTCTTTTCAATTCCGTTCTGCAAGTTGCTCTTACTCAGGAATTTGAAATGGACAAGAAAGGAAGTAAAAGTAGTTCTGGCTAAGGAAAAAAAAAGTGTAAAACCAGTTTACATTTTAAGATTCAACATACAATATCTTAAGGTCTCTCAAATCCAATTACAGTATACTTTTCTCCATTAGGGCACTGATTGTTTGATCAGAGTTGACTTTATTACTTTAATATTTATAAAGAATGTGATTTTTTCCCCTTTAATTTATTTAAAATAAACCATCAGAAGTACAATAGTCATTAGCTTTCTTATGGGGAACAGCAATATCCTACAACTTCAATAATTTCTCTTCAAATATATAATATGATTGTTGAAAATACAAGAAAATCTCTGATCAAAGATATTTTATAACTTACCAGTTCACCCTAGTATTATAAGCCAAAATTTTATAATTTTAATTATTAATATGACTAGATGTCTCTTTAATTCATCCAAAAATGAGTAAGACTTAGTGGTAATTTCTGTTTTGTTTTCTTTTTTCAGAATACTGTCATTTTTGTTTGACTTAGAGGATTGTCTTCTAGTCCTGCAAACCATGGGTATAATGTGTTTATTTATTCTAATATGTGTTGATGAACTCTATAGGTGTTAAGTAGTTAGTGGCAATCATCATTTGATATCAATCTTGGCATTATTAATTTTCAGGATCACTGAGATTCAAGCTTACTAATTGTCACTGAAATCCTGCTGTATGTATGCCAAACAGAAAAAGGCAATGGAGGTTTCAAAGGAAAAATAAATCTACCAACTTCACATAGGATTTTATAAATGTATAAAAGGGATGACACTCTGACATTGAAACCCTGACATTTTTTAAACTCTGTATTAAGTGAATGGAAGAGATTATTTGTAGTTATAGAAATGCAAAAAAAATACAGGAAAACAATAGAATGGAAAGACTACAGACCCTGATACTGGGAAAAATTTAAAGCAGGAGGAGAAGGGAATGACAGAGGATGAGATGGTTGGACGGCATCACCAACGCAATGGACATGAGTTTGAGTAGGTTCCGGGAGTTGGTGATGGACAAGGAGGCCTGGTGTGCTGCAGTCCATGGGGTTGCAAAGAGTCAGACACAACTGAGCAAATGACCTGAATTGACATATCTCTTCAGGAAAATTAGAGATACCAAGGGAACATTCCATGCAAAGATGGGCACAAGAAAGTACAAAAACGGTATGGACCTAACAAAAGCAGAAGATATAAAGAAGAGGTGGCAAGAATACACAGAAGAACTATAAAAGAACAAAAAAGATCTTGATACCCATATAAACACGATGGTGTGATCACTAACCTAGAGCCAGACATCTTGGAGTGTGACGTCAAGTGGGCCTTAGGAAGCATCACTACGAACAAAGCTAGTGGAGATGATAGAATTCCAGCTGAGCTATTTCAATACTAAAAGATGATGCACTTTTCACTAAAAGTGAAAGTGCTACACTCAATATGCCAACAAATTTGGAAAACTCAGCAGTGGCCTCAGGACTGGAAAAGGCCAATTTTCATTCCAATCCCAAAGAAGGGCAATGCCACAGAATATTCAAACCACTACACAATTGCACTTATTTCACATGCTAGCAAGGTAATGCTCAAAATTCTCCAAGTTAGGCTTTAACAGTATGTGAACCGAGAAGTTCCAGATGTTTAAGCTGGATTTAGAAAAGGCAGAAGAACCAGAGATCAAATTGCCAACAACCATTGGATCACTGGTCAAAGTAAGAGAATTCCAGAAAAACATCTACTTTTCTGCTTCATTGATGACACTAAAGCTGTTGACTGTGTGGATCACAACAAACTGTGGGCAAATCTTAAAGAGACAGGAATACCAGACCACCTTCCTTGTCTCCTGAGAAACCTGTATGCAGGTCAAGAAGTAACAGTTAGAACTAGACAGGGAACAACGGACTGGTTCCAGATTAGGAAAGCAGTATGTGAGGGTTGTATAATGTCACCCTGCTCATTTAACTTATATGCAGTATACATCACGAGAAATCCTTGACTGAATGAAGCACAAGCTAGAATCAAAAGTGCCAGGAGAAATATCAATAACCTCAGATATGCAGATGACACCACCCTTATGGCAGAAAGTGAAGAGGAACTAAAGAGCCTCTTGATGAAGGTGAAAGAGGAGAGGGGAAAAGCTGGCTTAAAACTCAACACTCAAAAAAGCAAAGATCACGGCATCTGGTCCCATCACTTCATGGCAAACAATGAAGAAACAAGGGAAGCAGTGACAAACTTTATTTTCTTGGGCTCTAATATCACTGCAGATGGCTACTATAATCATGAAATTAAAAGACACCTACTCCTTGGAGGAAATGCTCTGATGAACCTAGACAGCGTATTAAAATCAGACACATTACTTTGCAGACAAAGGTCCATATAGTCAAAGCTATGAGTTTTCCAGTAGTCATGTTTGGAGGTAAGAGTTGGACCATAAAGAAGGCTGAGTGCCAAAGAATTGATGCTTTTCAACTGTGGTGTTTGAGAAGACTCTTGAGAGTCCGTTGTACTGCAAGGAGATCAAACCATTCAATTTGAAACGAAAACAATCCTGAATATTCATTGAAAGAACTGATGCTACAACTGAGGCTCCAATAGTTTGGCCATCTGATGTGAAGAGCAGACTCTTTAGAAAGACTCTGATGCTGGGAAAGATTGAAGGCAGGGGGAGAAGAGGACGATAGAAGATGAGATGGTTGGATGGCCTTATCGACCCAATGGACGTGAGGTTGAGCAAACTCCAGGAGACGGTGAAGGACAGGGAATCGCTGCATGCTGCAGTCTACGGGTCACAGGGTCTGACATGACTGAACGACTGAATAACAAGAAGAAGAGAGATTTATAAATATACTGAAGAGATACATTTTGATGCATCTTTTATGCTAACAGCCTACATTAAATGCCAAAATATTATGATTTAGTAAATCATCATAAAATAAAATTATACTTCTATAATGAATAAAATACTTAATGTATGAAAATTACTAATAATAAATTATAGTTTTCAAATGCATATCTTTATTTTTGAATCAATATATTTTAACATAATAATAGTACCATATGTAAAATGTCATAGAGAATTTATGTGTTGATCCAAAATTACCACAGGAAATTGACAGATTGCTGAAGGAAGTTGTGGGAGGCTGGAGTGGGAATGAAGGGATATGATTTTCTCTTGTCTAGTTTACCTAAATCATATAATGACAGAAACATTTCTGTTGAAAATATTCCTTCTAAGGGCATGTAAACACACTTAAATCTTCCTTACTAACATTACCAGGAAAATATTTTAAATACTCTTCTCTTACATAATGTTTTGTGATTTATGTTTGGTTGACTATATGAAGCTTATAGCATTTCAATGTCATTTTGGGGGTTTCCCTGGTGGCTCATCAGTAAAGAATTCCCCTGTATTGCAGGAGACATAGATTTGATCTCTGGTTTGGGAAGGTCCTCTGGAGAAGGAAATGGCAACCCACTTCAGTATTCTTGCCTGGAGAATTTCGTGGACAGAGGAGCCTGGTGGGCTACAGTCTATGGGGTCACAAAGAGTTGGACACAAATGAGCTTAAGATTAATTTCTCTGGTAGAACCTTTGGTTCTCTGATGTGTTTGAATGTGCCAGGCTTTGGGAAACTTTCAAGGCAATGCCAAATAGCTACACAGACGGAATCACTGAGTTGGATACAGCTTAGCAACTAAACCACCACCACCACCAATGTTATATGTAAGTAACTTAGTAATAAGTATATAATTAAGCCTAGAAAAAACTCCTCCACTTTATTAAAGCAAAAGAGTAGCATATCTATTTTTATCAAAATGTACTGACCACAAGAAATTCTCTATGCATAGACTTAACCTAAGGAAAGGGCATAGATCACTATTCATCTTGCTTGGTTTTCCTTTTAAGTCATTTTCATTGCTTTCTCAGAAATGCATGGCTGTTCAGTTTAGTAAGACTGTGTGTGCATTCTACTACATCTTTAGTGATTTGACATAGTTAGGTATTTTTATTTTTCTATTATTTAAATTTCTTACATAATGCTATGAAACCAATTAACATCAATAGTTGTTCTGTTTGCTTGTTAGGTTTGTTTTTGGTAAAAGTAGTCTACTTTCCAAGGGCTTTATAGAAATTTACTTATGCATGATCCTCATGACAATCCAATAAGGAAGGAACTATTAATATTTCCTCTTGAAAAAAGGGATGTTGAGTACAGAGAGCTCACGTTAGCTGTCTGTAGCTGCTTAGCTACTGTACAATTCAAGCAGTCAAGTTCCATAGACTCCATGCTTTTAACTCTCACCCCAAATGTTATAGATGATGTCTTCACAAGAAAAATAAAATTAAAAGTTAAGCTGTGATATGGCAAGATAAAGAAATATCCTAGATTCAATTCAGTCAATGTTTTTTAAAAAAAGTATATATTGGAAAAACTAAAATATTAACCTAATGATTTCAGTGGTAAGTATTGCACTCAATAGAGCTAAATTAATACTTAGAAAAATACATTTTATTAACATTTACCCTTGGTTCATCATTTGTTTCATCTGCTAGTTTTGTTAAGCCCAATTTTATTACAATATTTATATATTATTTTAATACTAAAGACAAATATTTTTGATATATTAACTGCCCATACATACATTGACAACAATCAATTAAATTAAGAAAAAGCAACCTGAGAACAGATTAAGAAAGGCAAAAAATCTGCAACTGGCTCACTGTATTAATTTGCAAAATGTGCTCTATATTCTAGATATAGAGCTGGTATGCAAATAGCAGCAGCAGCAGCCACAGTCATAATGAGCACTGACCATATTATCAGACACTGTTCTTATTACCTTATAAGGGCTGTCTCATGCATCTTCAGAAAAATAATACATTAGTTTAACTTATATTTTACAAATCATAAATGGATGATAAAAATAAGTAAGGTAAATTAACACCAAAGTCACAAGGGATAGAGGACCTGGGATACAAACTCAGACAATCTGACTATGGAGCCTGCAAAGCAGATTCATTGAATTGTTTTTTATTTGGTATATCCTAAACTGTAAGGCAAAGTGGTAGGCTCTGTGCTAAATCCAAACATGCATTTATGTGGTCTGGGATTCCAAGGTGGGAAAGATTAAAATCCTTTTAGAGAATGCTATGGCTAAATGAAAATAATAGTAAGGTTTTGGACACAATTTAATTTCAGTTTGTTAGTGCTTAATATTGGAGAGGTCATTTAGGATTGGATGACAAAGAACTTAACAGGCAGCAAAATCTGGATTCAATTCACTTGTAAATTGAAAGATATAAATGATTTTTGAATGGGAAAGTATCATGATAGCCCTCAGAGCTATATTTAAGGAGACATCTGCCAGTGGTATCTAAGAAGGAAGAGTATATATGGCTTATTGTGTCAGGTAATTTTTAAAAAGTTAGCATAAACAATAATCTATTGACTAATTTTAATCATCAAAAACTGTATGCAGAATTTTTTTTTGTCCTAAGCTTCTGGCACATCATTCTCTAGCACAATTAACCTAATTTGATACTGGCAAAAATAGATAGCAAAATATTCAATTTCATGAGTCAAGATCTCTCTTTGACTCATGATTAATTACATTCGGCACATGAGGATTGCATCTTAGAAAATAGTTGGGGTAAATACACCAACAAAATTTTATCAATATAAAAAGACAGGTTACTTCATAACAGTTTTTCATTTAGATATCATCGTATCAGCCTTTGAGACAAATTTAATGAAAACTTCCCCATCGGAAAGTTTCTGAAAATTTCTACTATGAAAGTATTTGTGTCAAGCCTACATTTAATAATAATGTGAACTTATTCTACTCAGTCATTAGAACCTAACAGGTCGCCACCCTCCCATCAAAACTGTCCATGCTATTAAAATTCAATGGCATTGCTTGCCATCATTCAGCTTTATCTGACTAAAATCCTTTAATTTCCCCACTCCTGCTGTTGGGAGCTCTAGGCTCATCACACTTAACCTCTGCCTAGGCTTCTCAGAAAAGAATTTGTTTCAGTCCATTCATGGTTTCAATAGTTGAGCAAGCCACACGCAACTGCACACTGGTCTTTTACCCTGAGCACACTAATCTGATTGTTTTTCCACTCTACAAACTCTGGGTCAACAATCAAGCTGCCGCCAGAAACTAATTAATTTGCAAACAGGCTTCTGTTTTCACAGAGGGAAAGCTTTTGAGAGCCATGTCAGAGAGGCCAGTCACACCATGGTTACACGCATTGTCATGGTATCCACTTCTCAGGGTAAGTCTCTTGCTAGATGTCACTGCACACATGAACCCAGATTACTCAGTCAGCAGTAAATCCCTATTGAGACTACTCACCAAGCTCTGAATGTAGTGACTCTGGAAGAGGAAATTGGTATAGACAGGCTCTGTATTCATTAAGCCGATGGTGAGATGAGAGAAAAATCATGTTAAGAACCAAGAGAAAAAAGGGAACTGCCTTTAACTTATAGAATTTTCTAAGATTTTGCTTTACTTTTATACATTGTCTTAAATTTTAATTTTTAAAAAGTAGAATTTCTTTCCAGTTAATGTAATCATACAGCAAAATGTTATTTTCTACTCTCACCGTTCAACTGCTGAAATAAGTGGTTCAAGCTTTGTGATTAATGTACCATACTTGAGGGTTGTACTTTTTAGTCCATTATTAAAAAATGGTAAAATAGCAAATTCTAACAATTTTCTTCAGCTACATTTTCTCAGAAGCCTGAAAACAAATGACTTTCCAAACATTACTTCTGAGTTAATTTTTCTTCCAAGGTTTTATTCCATTTTTTCTCATTAGTATAGGTAATTAAAAAAAAAAGTTAAAAGTGATTATGGTTCTTAGATAAAATGTGACATAAAAAATCGATCCTCAGGAAAGACAATTAAGTAAAGATGTATTTTACTAACTTTTGCTCTTTATGAAAAATGGAGTATATTAAAAGTGAGTATATTAAATTTATCATCATTTAGAGAGAATAATTTCAGAAAAAATTTATGTATTTATTTTTTGGAAAAATTGCATTTCTGGCAGGTGTACATCCTTTATTAGGATGAAATTTTTTCCTGGTAATAGATTCATGAAGAAAAAACACAGCTACCAGACTGTGTTTAGATCCAGATATGAATACTTATTTTAAACTATTACATATCCATGTTTCAGCATAATTTCACCAAAATTATTAACACTTTTGTGATTCTAAGCATTGATACTTCATAACTGTTAACTAATGTAATACAGTATATAATTCACAGAATATGTAATTAAAAAGTTAAAAGAGACTATCTTTGTTGCTTCTTTCATAGAGGATGTTTAGTTGTCATTCTTATTGCTTTAACTGAATGGTCAGTTAAAGCATCTATAATACCATGCGCTCACATAACCATAAAATAAGGCTTCCAGTGGACTTCCTCCCCCAAGTCAGCAAAATATTATTACTTTCATCTGAGAAATAGTTCAAAATGACATCATTAATAAGTCTGACATTATGCCATACTAGGTGATTAATTTTATTTATTAAAAAATCCAGTTGGATAACTCTGTTACAGTTCATGCCTTTAAAGATGGTAGAATTAAAATAGTGTATCAAAAGAGCTGTACAAGTGATCTGAGATTAGGTATCTGGTACCATGAAGTATTAATTTGTGCCCTCAGATATTTGTGGTTATATTTCTTGGTTCCATTTAAAAATATATATATATATCTGGTAGAGAAATTTGAATCATTAGAGAATATGAAATATCCTAGTGCATGACCACAGAGGAAGCCATGCTGATTCAAGTAAGTGCAGGCTACCCTGGTCTGACTATGTTACAAGTGAGAGGAAGTAGAATGATGACTCACATACCATTTCAATTACAGAAAAGGAAAAAAAAAAAAAAAAAAAAGCAAATGAGTTGCTTTATCCACAGGCACAATCCTTTTAGGAAATTCCACTAAAAGAAAACAGGTCTTCCTGATATAAGTGGGAAAGCCTCACACTCTGGGCACTGCATTTAGGTCTGTTTGGGTGTACTAGGCTTTGGCTCTCTCAAGGATCCATGTGGTTTCATACATTAAACCCAACTCTGACTGTCCTGACTCAGATGTTATACTCAGAGAATGAGTCTAAAAATGCTTACTAAGCATGCTCTACCCAATTTGGGATAATGCATAGAGAAAAACTTACATTTATTAAGTGCTTACTGCATACCAATCACTTGCTTAGTACATTATATATGTAGTCCTTTTTCTTTCTTTTTTTTTAACTATAAGAAGATAATAGTCTTTTATTCTATCATATAGTATTCCAACATTAGTTCAAGACATAAACAATATTAGCAATCAAATATTAGCCCATTAAATAGAAAAATAAATGTGGGTTAGCCATCCGTCTGCTCCATCTTCTTGTTCATGCTAATAAGAACAAGAATACTAGGTGATAATATTTACATAATAAATATTAAAAATAATTATTATTACAGCATGGTGAACTTTTTTCTTTTTACTATTAAAGCTTTTATTCTTTTTACTATGAAGAGGGCAATTTTACCTAATTTTCACACTGTTAGTAAACCAAAATTAGAATTGAAGTTTAAACCTATATAATATAGAATTTATAAAGCAAAAAAAAAAAAAATAGTGAATTTTGGCACATCAGGTCAAACTCATACCAGTACATTTTCTGAAATCAAATGTTGTCCTAATACCTAGCAATCTTAAACAAGAGGCTAGAATAAATGATTTTTTTTAGTTATGTAAAAAATCAATAGATTCCATCTCTCTCATGTTTTGCCATCAAAGTGATTTATTTCTTGGTAAAGTGAAACTGAACTTAAGCCATTATTTCTCCTATTACAAAAATGGAAACTTTAGTGAGTTTTAATTATGAAAATAGTTAAATTCCATAAAAACTGAGACATTTCAAGATCTAATTCTAGACAGCAGTTTTTCTTTTCTAATTTCAGTTTAGCAAAAAACACAAATTAAAAGTCATCTAAAGTAGGCCAACTAATTCTTCCAAAATAATTGAATTGGTTTGAACTTATTTGATAAAAGTAAAGTAATTCCTATACCAAAATTAATTTGAATAGCCTGGAAGACCATTCAAAAAGTACCTTGCAGGGTAATTTATTACTTCTGGCAGCACAACTGATTGTGTAGTCTATGCCAAAGCCTCAAAACTCATTTATTTTATGCATGTATGTATAAACATTATGTTTCTAATTTTGTCCTTCAGTGGTATTTAATTTCATGAGGTTGTGATCACACAGCCCCTTGGTTCTAAGTCAGATAGGTCTGCATCCTCCATCTTGCAGCAGTTCTGGTTTTTGCACCCTGTCAAATGTAACCTTTGTGCTAATTTGGCAAAATCAGTTCTCACATTTAGTGCTGAGAGACTGATAACTGAATTCTCAAATGAACTGCACATTTGCAGAGATGAAGTACAGAAATGTGGACTGTTTTCCCACAGTTTAAATTCTTCAGACTCAGCTGTCAACATGTGAGTTTGTAGCACAAAAGCAGTTTTAACTTGATGACTTTTTTCCACCAAAGCCATAAAAATGAAATGTATACTACACTCTCCTTTATGTTATTCCATCTTCTAATGAGATTTTCTTTCTCATGGACAGTGAAAGCCTGTATGCCCTTTAGAGTTCTTAGTAGATCAAAGTATCCTTGCTGAATTAAAAAAAAAAAATTCTCCTACTACATAAATATTTCAGTTTGAGAACTGACCAGATAGCCATGTTTAAAGAAGTTCGTTCCTACTAATTTTCAGTCCCTACAGAAAGAGGAGAGGGAAAAGTTGGCTTAAAGCTCAACATTCAGAAAACAAAGATCATGGCATCTGGTCCCATCACTTCATGGCAAATAGATGGGGAAATAGTGGAAACAGTGTCAGACTTTATTTTTGAGGGCTCCAAAATCACTGCAGATGGTGACTGCAGCCGTGAAATTAAAAGACGCTTACTCCTTGGAAGGAAAGTTATCACCAACCTAGATAGCATATTGAAAAGCAGAGACATTACTTTGCCAACAAGGTTCGTCTAGTTAAGGCTATGGTTTTTCCCGTGGTCATGTATGGATGTGAGAGTTGAACTGTGAAGAAGGCTGAGCGCCGAAGAATTGATGCTTTTGAACTGTGGTGTTGGAGAAGACTCTTGAGAGTCCCTTGGACTGCAAGGAGATCCAACCAGTCCATCCTAGAGGAGATCAGCCCTGGGTGTTCTTTGGAAGGAATGATGCTAAAGCTGAAACTCCAATAGTTTGGCCACCTCATGAGAAGAGTTGACTCATTGGAAAAGACTCTGATGCTGGGAGGGATTGGGGGCAGGAGGAGAAGGGGACGACAGAGGATGAGATGACTGGATGGCATCATCGACTTGATGGACATGAGTTTGGGTGAACTTCGGGAGATGGTGATGGACCGGGAGGCCTGGCGTGCTGCAATTCATGGGGTCGCAAAGAGTTGGACATGACTGAGAGACTGAACTGACTGACAGAGCAGAGGTTAAATAATTGACAGTGGATATTCCAAAACTGTCCTGGGATTTTAGACTTTGGGTCTTTTATGACTTTACACAGAGAGTCTTATCACAATCTCAGCATCTTTTCTGTTCCTTGGTGAGGCTTCTAATTTCTCAGATGATTACCTGGTACCATTCTACCTCCTCTATTCCCAGACAGCGGGTATCTAGCTATATGCCCAGTCCCTTTTGATTACCACTGTGTTTGTACTGAATCATGAATTATCTTAGTTAGGCATCAAATTAATTTAAAGGACAGCAACTGGCAAGTAATATCATATTTATTGTATACTTGGAGAGCAGGAAATATAGGAAACATAGAAGAGACCCTTAAAGAGAAAAGGCTAGTGACAAATACTGTGGAGGGATAGTCGAAATGGAGATTTATTAAAAAAAAAATCACAGAAAGTCATTAGTGGAAGAGCAGTTTCATGGGAGCAAAGTCAGGATGAAAACAGCTAAATGTAGTGAAAATGTTGAGTAAACAAGTTCCTTAACCAGACTATGGACTTAAGGCATCTACGGACCTTGTGGTTCAACATCATTAAATGGAGAATTTAGATAGGGTACATGAGTACGTTTTCAGGTCAGGGAAGAAATCAGAGGTGAAGAACCAATAAAGTCAGGAAAAAAAGTAAACTGGGTAAATTTATGAAAAAAAAATCAGTGCAATTAAGAGCAAAGGCAGTAGGGTCAAAGGTGGAAGGTAAGAGGCACATCATTTTCATTAATACATGAAAAATAACAGGACAATCAGAAACGTTGCTATAGGAGAAATGAATGCTGACTGAGGTAATTTGAGGTATATTTTATGGTTTAAATAGTCAGTTTAGAGTTGGGATACAGAGAACAATGGAGAAGGAAATGGCAATCCACTCCAGTATTCCTGTCTGGAAAATCCCATGAACAGAGGAGCCTGGTGGGCTACAGTTCATGGGGTCACAAAGAGTCGGACCCGACTGAGCAACTGAGCATGAGCACAGAGAACAAAAGCCCACAACTCGTGCTCTCCTGAAATTTCAGAGGTTCAGAAGCAGATTTTGATTTTTCTCTAACAAACAAGACAGAGATGAAATTAATTTGAAGTAACCCTAGAAGAGCAGGAGAAACAAATGTGGCAGAAGTTCAAATACTGAGATAATCAAGTACCTTACTGAGTACATAGATGGATTGTAAGCTATGAAATTCATCCTTCTTAATAAGGTATATGAAACCAAAGGAGAATTCATGAAAATGAGATTAGGGACTGGGAATCTTTATTTTATAGGATTGAGGGCAGATATAAATGGAGATCCTTATTTAATAATAAAAACATCTATGAACATATTTGAATGACCAGTATAAAAATCACTGATGAATACATAATTACAAAAAAAAAACTCTACATAGAAGACTTACATAAGGATTATTTGGTTTAAAATTTGAGTGAAAGTAGTGTTTACTTATTTTAGGCATATAAATTTTATCATTTTCAATTGTAAATTTATTTATATATTAAAAAGAAAAAGAATTTTAAAAGTATCTGCTTTGCAAACCAGCATACAGTGAATGGATAAACAACAAAGAACTACTCTGTAGAACACAGAACTACATTCAATATTTTGTGATAAACCATAATTGAAAATAATAATATGAAAAAGAATATATTTCTATATGTATAACCAAATTGCTTTGGTGTACAGCAGAAATTACCACAATATTGTAAGTCAACTACACTTCAAAAAATAAAATTTTTAAAAAAGTATCTGCTTGATCCAGAAGTGACACCAGTACCTGAAGTTCAAAAAACTAGGTTCTTTTCCAAAATCTATCTACTGGGTAGATGTAATCTTAGATTAACATATTAGTCTTAATTTCCCAATCTGTAAAGTAGAAAAAAGAATTTTAGAAAGATTAAAGGAGAATCAAACGATATGATACAAATGTTTCAAAAATATTTTCAGTGTAATGTGTTTAGCACAATTTTTTAAGCATTTAATAATTTATATGATGCTCTAAAGGCAACATGAGAGGTGTGGAGGAAAAAAATACTACATGAGATTTGTGGTGGTGTCCCTGGAAGACAAGATTGGTAAGGCATCTTATCTTTTTCCAGTCTCCCTTCCGTAGCTCTAGACCAAATCTATTTTTTTTCCATTGTTAACTTCTGAGAAACTTTACTTTTGGCACAAAGCAAATACTTTCCAGAATTTTTAATCTCTGTTCTCTTTTTGCCCCACTTTCTCACACCCACAGCCATGAAGTCATCACTATGAATTTAACTGCACACTGAATCTCAGCTTGTATTGCCTGCACAACAGGAGGAAACCTCTCTGCTGACTTACTACAGATGCCATGTTACCTGCCTGTGCTCTCAAGCAGTAGCACCTACCGTTGAGCCACCTGGAATCGTGCTGCTCCGTCCTGATTGGATGATGGTGCCCAAGAGTTCGGAAGATAGCAAAGTCTCGCCCCATAAAATCAGCTGCTGTTCCCGAGTATAATTCTCCATCTGTGTCGTGATAAAATAAAACCACATACACGTACTTTAATTAAGGCAACTTAAACCAAAACTAAGTACAGGTTTCATGTTAAGACCATCCTAACACCCTTGGCATCATTATGCAAAGCTACTAAAATTTATCCTATATCTTTGTAGAAGGGAATATCTCACTACTCATTTAGCACTAACTTTGAAAAATTGAGTAAAATATGATTCAGTGGACATTACGAATGGAAACAAAAATTATATGTACCACATTGTCTGCTTTTATATGTTTAAAGCTACTATGATTCGAATATCTTTATTTTTTACAGTCTCATTGTAAAATATTACTTATACTTTTGGCTTTAATCAAAAAATTAAATTTCTAATATATTTCCTTTTTAGTGGGACTTAATGAAATTTTGCTATAATTGACAAAAGACTAATACTTTTCTTGCCTTCCATTTTTTAATATATCAAGTGGGAAAAGTATTCTAATTTGATATGAGCTGTCATATAATCATAAAACAAGTCCACCACAGAGTCTCAAATATAACAGAAATGTATTTGAAGAGGGGGGATTTTGATAAACACAGGCCATAATCACTATAGCTCAAGATTCTGTTGTGCCTTGATTCATTTCTACTTAAACTGAATTAACTCTAGGACAGAATTTAATAATGGAAGAATCATAATGAGCAGGTTGGAACAGAAAGGAACAAGAAACAAGGAGAAAGACAACTTAATATTTACTGCATACCATTTGTGCTTGTGGGGCAGTCAGGTTCTGGCTTGACACTTTCAAATTATCTCATTTACTTCTGTCAACAACCCCATGATGTACATGTTATCCTTATTTTATACTTCAAGAAACCCAAGTTATCTCAGCTGAATGACTATCAAGTCAAGATGAAAGTTCAAACTCAAGTCTGTTTAACCCCAAGTTTCTTATATTAAATATATATCATATCGCCTTTTAATAAACTGGTTTGTAAAATTGGCATTTTCTTTCCTTTAAACAAAAAATGCCTCATATTATTCCACCCAGAAAATGCATTATTGCCTGCTTGCTTATGTAAATTATCAACAGAAAAACAATAAATATTTTCTCCAAATAATCTACCATAATGACAGTAAAAACTAATATTATCTTGTTGATTATTTGGACAGGTTAATGTTTCTAAATCACTGACTTGAGAAATACTCAGAAAACAAAGTCAGTTCAGTTCAGTTAAGTTCAGTCACTCAGTCGTGTCCGACTCTTTGCAACGCCATGAACTGCAGCACGCAAGGGCTCCCTGTCCATCACCATCTCCTGGAGTTCACTCAAACTCACGACCATCGAGTCGGTGATGCCATCCAGCCATCTCATCCTCTGTCGTCCCTTTCTCCTCATGCCCCCAGTCCCTTCCAGCATCAGAGTCTTTTCCAATGAGTCAACTCTTTGCATGAGGTAGCCAAAGTACTGGAGTTTCAGCTTTAGCATCATTCCTTCCAAAGAAATCCCAGGGTTGATCTCCTTCAGAATGGACTGGTTGGATCTCCTTGCAGTCCAAGGGACTCTCGAGAGTCTTCTCCAACACCACAGGTCAAAAGCATCAATTCTTCAGCACTCAGCTTTCTTTACAGTCCAACTCTCACATCCATACATGACCACAGGAAAAACCATAGCCTTGACTAGACGGACCTTTGTTGGAGAAGTAATGTCTCTGCTTTTCAATGTGCGATCTAGGTTGATCATAACTTTTCTTTCAAGGAGTAAGCGTCTTTTAATTTCATGGCTGCAGTCACCATCTGCAGTGATTTTGGAGCCTGAAAAACTAAAGTCTGACACTGTTTCCACTGTTTCCCCATATATTTGCCATGAAGTGATGGGACCAGATGCCATGATCTTCGTTTTCTGAATGTTGAGCTTTAAGCCAACTTTTCACTCTCTACTTTCACTTTCATCAAGAGGCTTTTTAGTTCCTCTCCACTTTCTGCCATAAGGGTGGTGTCATCTGCATATCTGAGGTTATTGATATTTCTCCCGGCAATCTTTATTCCAGCTTGTGCTTCTTCCAGTCCAGCGTTTCTCATGATGTACTCTGCATAGAAGTTAAATAAGCAGGGTGACAATATACAGCCTTGACATACTCCTTTTCCTATTTGGAACCAGTCTGTTGTTCCATGTCCATTTCTAACTGTTGCTTCCTGACCTGCATACAAATTTCTCAAGAGGCAGGTCAGGTGGTTTGGTATTCCCATCTCTGTAAGAATTTTCCACAGTTTACTGTGACCCACACAGTCAAAGGCTTTGTCATCGTCAATAAAGCAGAAATAGATGTTTTAGTGGAACTCTTCTGCTTTTTCAATGATCCAGTGGATGTTGGCAATTTGATCTCTGGTTCCTCTGCCTTTTCTAAAACCAGCTTGAACATCTGGAAGTTCATGGTTCACCTATTGCTGAAGCCTGGCTTGGAGAATTTTGAGCATTACTTTACTAGTGTGTGAAATGAGTGCAATTGTGTGTAGGCATACACAAATTATAAGTTAAACATTGGTATACCACTAATTTTCAATGGACTTTTGTATGTATCAATCAGAAACTTTCAGTACATCTTCAGTTATCAATACCTTTTGCAAAGTCTTATTAATCTGATCTTTTATGTGATATCCTTGGTTTACACCTACAATTCTCACTTAAAAATAAAGGTATTTGAAACGAAAATGGACATTTTCAGGGGTCCACACTAAATTTGGCTTCCCTGGTGGCTCAGACAGTGAAGAATCTGCCAGCAATTCAGAAGACCTGGATTCTACCCTGGATTGGGAAGATCAGCTGGAAATGGGAATGGCAACCTACTCCAGTATTTTTGCATGGAGAATTTCATGGACAGAGGAGCCTGGTGGGCTATAGTCCATGGGTCACAAAGAGTTGGACACGACTGAGCTTAAAGTAAATTAATTCCTCTGGTAGAACCTCTGGTTCTTTGATGTGTTTGAACGCACCAGGCTTTGGAAAATGTCCAAAGCAGTACAGGACAGCTACATGGACAGAATCACTGAGTAACTCTAAGTTAAAACTTTAAATATTAACAAAAAGATAGCTTCTCTTAGAGACTGAGTTTTTAAAAAATTATCACTTATTCTGAACTGTTGTGAATCAAGTCAAAAGTGATAGTCTGACAATATATTAAATAAAATTCACCAGCTCTATGAACAGTACTCATGGGACATCATAAATTGACATATTGCATATTGTGGTATCTTTGGGATTCAAAAACATCTTGTCTTCTCTTTACTTAATTAAATGAAGTTCAAAACTGACTTGCTCTCACAATAATATACTGCAATAATGTTTTATCTGCCCATAAGGTAAAGAAATAATCCTTTTTGAAAAGTACAGAAACACTATTAAATTATTTACAAGTTTCAAAGGTACTGTGCAATATTTTAATGTAGATGGTCTTCTTAATATCACCTATATTCAATAAGCTTAACACTTTAGTTAAGGCTGACACAATCTTTTTACAAATAACTGACTGACAGATGTGATGAATTTTTAAACTTCAGGTGATTTTTTATCTATATGAATAAAAGAATGTTAATTTAAAATGTATTGTGAAATCAACCTCAAATGTTCAAGTCAATTTCAAACATTTTCATGTTGGAACACCTTTCACATGAAGATCTGTGTCTTCTTTACCTTAAAAAATCAAAAGCATTAAATCGTTTGTTGAACCTCATTGCCCTCTCAGCCATATGTGAGATAATGAAAATAAGGAAAGGTGAAAAAGGTGAAAACTGAGTGATTATATGTTAGAGAGTTGTCAGACCATGCCTAATAAGAGGTGTAATCAGAAATGGAAGAGTAAAGAATATCATGAGTTAATGTTTTTTTTCATATAGCTTTTTCAATGTGAGTAAAATTCATAATTATGATTGCTATTATATGTAAACTCTATTCCAGAGAGATGAAATAACAAAAACTACAACCAAATAAATATTATTTGAATATGACAGGTGTTTGTTTCTCATATTCATTTCTTTAGCTTTGTTAAAACTTATGATTATCTTTTAATCTATTCCTACATAAGGAAGGCAAAAAATATAAATGAGTGCAAAGGCAGAAAGACTGATTTTATTTCTCTTTTGACAAGAGATAAGTAGGCTCCTTAGAGAACGTAGAGGGTTCATCAGTAGAAGAGCTCAATTTATTATCAAGAATATAATTTATGAAGAGTTGACTTAGAAACCAAAGAAAGGTTGCAGCTAAAGCACCAGTTGTCTCCAGTCATAGGAAGTTACCTCCTACTCAAACACTATTTTTGAGTCAACATAATATGTTAGAGCTGGAGGTCACCAGATGATTAGGTGGCCATGAGGGCACATTCTAATACTGTCAGTGCTTAGTGTCAGTAACTATTCCTTAACACCAGGCCTCAGGTCAGATTTTCTGCTCAGAAGTCTATAGGATTCTTGTCAATGCTGATTCTTCATCCTTGGGGAACATAGGGGAACAAATCCCCCTTTGTTATTTGGCCCAAGTGTATAGATGGTAGCATATCGTACTCTTGCATTCTCTTTAAGAAGATATATATCAGCTCAGAGTATATCTCATTTAATGTAACTGTGTATTACCACCTTATATTAAAGACATTATACTCTCCAGCTATCTGAAATTATCTAACAAAATATCTGAGTTGAATAAATCTACTATACCTTAGCTGGCTTATATTTGGAAAACAATGTGTTTGTTTTTCTTTTTAATTTAAAAAGCCCATTTGCCAAGCTTTTTTTTGTATGTTTGATGTAATCTATTAAGTTATCAAAATATATGTATAATTTTTCAATTTTATGACCTTAAATATAAGTTAGCCTACAATGGTTCAAATTGCATTATGGCTAAGATACTTTGGGTTTTCCAAATGTACTAAATTACCACTGAAAGAAAATATATTTGTCCAATTTTATTAAATTGATGGTAGAATAATACATGCAAGGAATTTTGATACACATTACAAAAGTGGTTGTGGATGCTCTGTCCAAAAAATGTTTAAGTTTTTCTACAAAAATACCATATAGACGATTAGATGTCTCAAAAAATATATCAGACTAAGATAAATTAGTGCTTATGGATATAAACAACATGCTAGAAATTTTCAAATATGAAAGTTGCTATTTGAGTATATGCCATTCTTTCTTAACTGTAAGCTTTCTTACCTATCTCTAAAGAAAGCATTCTTTTCTGAGATGAACAAAAAGTTTAGTGAACTGTATTCCCACCATGGCAGCGTTACCTGAGAAGCAGTGTTAAAAAACAAAAGTTCATGCATACTCTGTATTTTGTGTTCACAGCTCAAAATGAAGTAAAAATGTGGCTTAGATCAGTTAATGTATTGGATTACAATTCCTAAGAAGGGTGTGGTGAGAAGAAACAGAAGGTGGGAAAAAAAAAATTTCCTGATGAAATAACAGCATTACTAACACAGGTGTAAAGTGTGACATGCATGTGAGCAAAAATCAAACAAACCTAAAGACCAAGTCATTATGTTGTTAACACCTTAAGCAAATTCTACTTACAGAATAGCAGAGTAATTAGAAACAGAGGCAGGAAAAAATGTCTGTCTCTCTTCTTACACACACACTCACGCACACACATACACACCCACACCACATGGCATGGATGAAATCTACTTCTTGAAAGTGAAAGGGTATGGGAATGCTTTTACATTTTCACATTTATTAAGCACCTTTTCTATACTAATGAATATACTGGCTTTGTTACTCATATTGTCCTTTAAATTAACATCATTCTTTAAATAGTTATAAATGTAAATGCTGTAAACTTAAAAATATAAAATTTATCCCAACAGGCAACCACTATTACCAGTTTCTTTTTTTTTTAGTTTCTACCTACATTTATATGCCAGAAATATGTACATACCCAAATGTAGTATGCTATTACATTGTCTTATTTAAATCTTACAACAAACTAGTGGAACTTGCATGGCCATGCCATTTTATACAAAGAAACAGAGACTTCAAATAATTTTCTCAATTTTAGTTAATTAATTTGGGGAGTACCTCGTTTACTCTAATACCAAGTGAGAGAATAGTCTAATGTCAAATTATGTTCTTTGCTGAGGCATGGCAGAATGCTAGCTTAGGGAAATAAACCATTCATAAAAGTCCCAAACACTTGAAGCTGGTCCTCATAATATCTGTTAATGATGGAATGACTGATGAAGATTTCAGAAACATAAAACTGCTTTCAAGTTGACTGTTTCTTTCATATCATGAAAGTGTGTGTGTGTGTGTGTGTGTGTGTGCATCTATGTGTTTTAGCTGTTCAGTCATGTTCCACTCTTTCAGACCCCATGGATTGTAGCCCACCAGGATCCTCTGTCCTGGAACTCTCAAGGCAAGAATAATGAAGTACGTAGCCATTCCCTTTTCCAGGAGATCTTTCGAACCCAGGGATCGAACCCACATCTCCTGTATTGGAAGGAGGATTCATTACCACTGAGTCACCTGGAAAGCCCTTTATTAAAGTAGATTTGAAAAATTTACTTTTCTAAAGTGATTTTAAAACTTTGGGACATATTATAGGACTGGGGTAACTTTGTATGGGAAACTATGCATTGCTCAGGAAAAATTCATATTTTCTATAGTTATCAGCTTAAAATGCAAGGCCGTTTGGAAAGAGCTTATATTAAACCCTTACAGATTTCATAAACCAAAGTTTTTAAGTAGTAATCTGGTTCTAAAGCTTACAACAGGTTAAAACTGCTTAAAAGAAGGATTGGGGATGTAAAAATATCTGCTGTTAAGATCCATCTAGTCAGTTTACAAGTGTTTTGAGCTAAAAGTACAATTCTTCTTCCCAGTATTGGGGAAAGAAGCATCCTAGAACTACCTTGAAAATTTCTTCTGTGTGCAAAAATGAGGAGAGCATATTTAAAATCTTTTGGCTGGAAAGCTTTCCCCCAAACCATTTTTTAAATGTACATTGTACAATCTGTATATTTCAATGACTTTTATGTAAAAGTCTGGGAAGTGTTGTAGAAAATATTTATGTTAAAAGAACTCCATTAAATTACTAAACAATATTTTTAAAGCAGCAAAATAAAAAATGCCAAGAGGAACCCAACAAGGAGAATTAAATTTACTGTGAGAGGAAGAATTTATAGCATAGTTTTAAAAGAAGCAAATAACCTCAATAAAGGAAATCACAGCTTTTGAATTAACATGGTGTTGCAAATATTTTGAGGGATTTTACTATGTATCGTATGCCCTGCTCATTTTTCTGCATCCTGCTATTCAACTGATTCAGAAATTAACTTACATTGGCTTGAATCATCTTCTTTGTCAATAGGCAGTAAATATCTCCAAAAATTATTCAATCACTGTACAATACTGGCTAGGTCAGATCTGGGCTTCCGTTTAAAAGCTGCTTCTCTTTTTAGTCATACCTCCTCTTCAGGATTCATGCAACTTCTGTCACTCTTCTTTTTCACAAACCCATTCAACTTTTTCAAAGAAGTTCTAATACAACACCAGACTGTGGCGTTTCATATTCTTTGTGGACATTGTGTGGTTGCATACCATATGAACTATGTAATACTTACTTGTCATCATCCTTACTCAGTGGAATATTAAAATAAATAATCAAGAAGATCCCTACTGAGAAACATGCCACAAATTAAAGCTGTTCTAGGTACAATTTTATATACTGCTTTCTGAGAAATTTCTCTCTTTCTTCGCTTTCAGTGTGCAATTTAAACAAGTATAGGCTACAAGTTCAAACAAAATAGGATGCCTCTCCTTTGTTTAAGACACTTTTCAAATTTCTGTGTGTGTACTTAAGGAAGTTATTCACACGTAATCACTAGGCCATCTGTGAAAAGGAAATTATAAGTGTGTTACATCTGCTGCATTCCTTCAGGTCTTAAACTTCTGTTAAAGTGCTCCATAAATGGAGCAAATGGACTGAAATTGTCTGCATTTCGAAAGCAGTAGAAGAGATAACTCATACTGTAAAGGTTTTATTCTTAATAAAAAAGGGATCAGTGAAAGGATGATAAACACTAGAGAATACTGGAAAAATATATTTTCATAGTTAATGCTGTGGACGGTATGACCAGAGTCTTGTTTTGTTGAACAGAGGAAAAAGGTTATCTTTTAAAAGAAAAAGAGGAAAAATTTTATGGACCTACTAACTCCGGGAGTTGGTGATGGACAGGGAGGCCTGGCGTGCTGTGATTGATGGGGTCTCAAAGAGTCGGACACGACTGAGCGACTGATCTGATCTGATCTGATACAACAAATAATATCCTAAATTTACCTTTTAAAAATTTAAATAGAAAGTTTATACCTGAAAAGTTTTACTATTATTGTTGTTGTGTTATCAAATAATTTCTATATTTCATAAAAAAAGGAAAAGGAAACAAAAAGTTACATAATTTCTACATGATTATTTAAAAACAGAATCTTCTGTTTCAGGTTGCTGGCATACTCAACAATTAAAAGAGAAAAAAAGAAAAAAATTGTTTAATGATGATACACTTTTTGTGTATTATTTAATTCCAGTACAGAGTGGTAAAAAGAATGTGGAAAAATTCTCTTTCAATACAAACTAAAACTTATTCCTTTTTCTACTTCTATCTTTCTAAATCTATCCTTTTGAACTATGGCTAAACATTCACCACTTATCTGCAATATTTAAGGAAAAAAGGAAAGAATAAAATTAGAAAGGAAGAGGTCAAAGAAAAGTATACAGGAAATACATAGAATGTTTTGATTTAAGAAAAAGGAAGAGAGAAAAGCCCTAAAGTCAAAAAAGATGAACACACAAGAACTTAATCAGGGAGGAGCCAAGATGGCGGAGGAGTAGGACGGGGAGAACACTTTCTCCCCCACAAATTCATCAAAAGAGCATTTAAACGTCGAGTAAATTCCACAAAACAACTTCTGAATGCCGGCAGAGGACATCAGGCACCCAGAAAAGCAGCCCAACTCTTCGAAAGGAGGTAGGAAAAAATATAAAAGACAAAAAAAGAGACAAAAGAGGGAGGGACGGAGTTCCGTCCCAGGAAGGGAGTCTTAAAAAGAGAGAAGTTTCCAAACACAAGGAAACCCTCTCGCTGCCGAATCTGTGCCAAGCTTTGGAAGCACAGAGGGCAACATAAAAGGGAGGGGAAAAAAAAAAAATAATAAACAATTAAAAATCGCGGATTGTGAGCCCTACGGTATCTCCCCCAGCGGAGAAGCAGCGCAGACGCCTGCACACGGCATTAGCAAGCGGGGGCTGGGCAGGGAAGTGCGGCACGGGCTGTGTCCCTTAGAGTAAGAATCGGGCCGAATGTCCTGAGCGCTATCTGAGCGAAATAATTTGGGCTAGCAAACCAGACTGTGGGATATCTACCACGCGAAAAGCCAGCCCTAACCTAAGACACCGCCAGGCCCGCGCACAGAACAAAGGACTGAACAGAGATAGCCGGCTGCAGACCTTCCCCCTCCGGTGACAGGCAGCCAGAGCCGGAAGGGGGCAATCGCAGCCCCAGAGAGACACTATCTATAAAACTGTAAGCAGGCTTCTTTGCTAACTAAAACTTCTTGGGGGTCTGGACGGTCAATATCTGCCTGAGAAGGTGCGCCGGTTTTACACCCAGATAACCGAGTGGCGGGGAGGCGATAAGTCGCAGCATTGGCGCCCGCCAAACACCTCATCACCTGAGCTGCTCGACCTGGGAAGAACACAAAACGCAGGCTCAACCGAGTCTGCGCCTCTGAGGACTACCCGAGTGCCTGAACCTGAGCGGCTTGGACCTGGGAGCTCAGTCCAGGGCCGGCCTCTGATTGTTCCCGGCGGAACAACCTAGAGCCCAAGCAGTGTGGGCAGGGAGGTTACACGCGCCGTGAGCGGGGGGCAGACCCAGTGTGGCCGAGGCACTTCGAGCGCACGCCAGTGTTATCTGTTTGCAGCATCCCTCCCTCCCTCCCCACAGCGCGGCTGAACAAGTGAGCCTAAATTAAAAAAAAAAAAAAAATAGGGTCCTCCACCGTCCCCTTTGTGTCGGCGGGAACCAGACACTGAAGAGACCAGCAAACAGAAGAAGCTATAACAGAGGGAAACGCCTTGGAAGCTACAGGCCATAGATTAAAACCCTGTGGTTACTACGGATTACATAGGAAGGGGCCTATAGATCTTGAGAAATATAAGGCGGACTAAGGAACTGCCAAAAATGAACTGAACCCACAATACTCACAACAAAACCAGAGAAAGACCTAGATATATTTTTACTATTTTTACCATCAATCTTTCTTTCTTTCTTTTTTTTTTTAATTAAAAAAAATTTTTTTTAAGTCCTCTATTGTCCTTTAATTTTCACTTTTATAACTATTACTTTGCAAAAAAAAAAAAAAAAGACCCTATTTTTTTTTTTTTTTCTTCTTCAGCAAACTTCATATATATATTTTATAATTTTTTGACCGTGGTTTTTTTTTTTTTTTTTTTCTTCTTCTTTTTCTTCTTTTCTTTAACATTGCATTTTTGAAATTCCAAACTCTACTCTAGATTTTTAATTTTAGCCTTTTGATATATGTTATCAATTTTGTACCTATAGTTTTTTTCATAATTGCTGTGACTTTTTTTTTTCCTCTGTTTCTTTCTCTTCTTCTTTTATATAACATTGTATATCTGCAATTCCAAACTCTACTCAAGATTTTTAATTTATGCTTTTTGGTATTTGATATCAATTTTGTACCTGTATTTTCTTTATAATTTTTGCGACATTGTTTTTGTTGGTTTGTTTGTTTTCTCTCTTTATTTTTCTTCTTCTTCTTCTTTTTTTTTTTTTTTTAACGTTGTATTGTTGAAATTCCAAACTCTACTCTAGATTTTTAATTTTTGCTGTTTGGTATTAGTTATCAATTTTGTACCTGTAGTTTCTTTATTACTTTCACGACCTTGTTTGTTTTTCTTTGTTCGTTTTTTCTCTCTTTCTTTTCCTTCTCCTTTTCATTAACATCGCTTTTTTGAAATTCCAAACTCTACTCTAGATTTCTAATTTTTGTTTTTATGTATTTGTTACCAATTTTGTACCTTTAAGAACCCAATCTTCAGGACCCATTTTTCACTAGTGTACGAGATTACTGGCTTGACTGCTCTCTCTCCCTTTGGACTCTCCATTTTCTCCACCAGGTCACCTGTATCTCCTCCCTAACCCCTCTCTACTCTACCCAACTCTGTGAATTTCTGTGTGTTCCAGACGGTGGAGAACACTTAAGGAACTGATTACTGGCTGGATCTGTCTCCCGCCTTTTCATTTCCCCCTTTTATCCTTCTGGCCACCTCTGTCTCCTGCCTCCTTCTTCTCTTCCCTGTATAACTCCGTGAACATCTCTGAGTGGTCCAGTTGTGGAGTGCACATAAGGAAGTGACTACTGGCTAGCCCACTCTCTCCACTATTGATTCCACCTCATCTCATTTGGGTCACCTCTAACTCCCTCCTCCCTCTTCTCTTCTCCATGTAACGCTGTGAACCTCTCTGAGTGACCCTCACAATAGAGAAACTTTTCATCTTTAACGTAGATGTTTTATCAGTGGTGCTGTATAGAAGGAGAAGTTTTGAAACTACTGTAAAATTAAGACCGATAACTGGAAGTAGGAGGCTTAAGTCCAATCCCTGACTCCAGGGAACTCCTGACTCCAAGGAACATTAATTGACAGGAGCTCATCAAACGCCTCCATACCGACACTGAAACCAAGCACCACACAAGGGCCAACAAGTTCCAGGGAAAGACATAACAAGCAAATTCTCCAGCAACAAAGGAACACAGCCCTGAGCTTCAAGATACAGGCTGCCCAAAGTCACCCCAAAACCATAGACATCTCATAACTCATTACTGGACATTTCATTACACTCCAGAGAGAAGAAATACAGCTCCATCCACCAGAACATCAACACAAGCTTCCCTAACCAGGAAACCTTGACAAGCCACCGGTACAAACCCATACACAGCGAGGAAACGCCACAATAAAGAGAACTCCACAAACTGCCAGAATACAGAAAGGACACCCCAAACTCAGCAATTCAAACAAGATGAAGAGACAGAGGAATAGCCAGCAGATAAAGGAACAGGATAAATGCCCACCAAACCAAACAAAAGAGGAAGAGATAGGGAATCTACCTGATAAAGAATTCCGAATAATGATAGTGAAATTGATCCAAAATCTTGAAATTAAAATGGAATCACAGATAAATAGCCTGGAGGCAAGGATTGAGAAGATGCAAGAAAGGTTTAACAAGGACTTAGAAGAAATAAAAAAGAGTCAATATATAATGAATAATGCAATAAGTGAAATTAAAAACACTCTGGAGGCAACAAATAGTAGAATAACAGAGGCAGAAGATAGGATTAGTGAATTAGAAGATAGAATGGTAGAAATAAATGAATCAGAGAGGATAAAAGAAAAACGAATTAGAAGAAATGAGGACAATCTCAGAGACCTCCAGGACAATATTAAACGCTACAACATTCGAATCATAGGGGTCCCAGAAGAAGAAGACAAAAAGAAAGACCATGAGAAAATACTTGAGGAGATAATAGTTGAAAACTTCCCTAAAATGGGGAAGGAAATAATCACCCAAGTCCAAGAAACCCAGAGAGTCCCAAACAGGATAAACCCAAGGCGAAACACCCCAAGACACATAGTAATCAAATTAACAAAGATCAAACACAAAGAACAAATATTAAAAGCAGCAAGGGAAAAACAACAAATAACACACAAGGGAATTCCCATAAGGATAACAGCTGATCTTTCAATAGAAACTCTTCAAGCCAGGAGGGAATGGCAAGACATACTTAAAATGATGAAAGAAAATAACCTACAGCCCAGATTATTGTACCCAGCAAGGATCTCATTCAAGTATGAAGGAGAAATCAAAAGCTTTTCAGACAAGCAAAAGCTGAGAGAATTCTGCACCACCAAACCAGCTCTCCAACAAATACTAAAGGATATTCTCTAGACAGGAAACACAAAAATGGTGTATAAATTCGAACCCAAAACAATAAAGTAAATGGCAACGGGGTCATACTTATCAGTAATTACCTTAAACGTAAATGGGTTGAATGCCCCAACCAAAAGACAAAGACTGGCTGAATGGATACAAAAACAAGACCCCTGCATATGTTGTCTACAAGAGACCCACCTCAAAACAGGGGACACATACAGACTGAAAGTGAAGGGCTGGAAAAAGATTTTCCATGCGAATAGGGACCAAAAGAAAGCAGGAGTAGCAATACTCATATCAGATAAAATAGACTTTAAAACAAAGACTGTGAAAAGAGACAAAGATGGTCACTACATAATGATCAAAGGATCAATCCAAGAAGAAGATATAACAATTATAAATATATATGCACCCAACACGGGAGCACCGCAGTATGTAAGACAAATGCTAACAAGTATGAAAGAAGAAATTAACAATAACACAATAATAGTGGGAGACTTTAATACCCCACTCACACCTATGGATAGATCAACTAAACAGAAAATTAACAAGGAAACACAAACTTTAAACGATACAATAGACCAGTTAGACCTAATTGATATCTATAGGACATTTCATCCCAAAACAATGAATTTCACCTTCTTCTCAAGCGCACATGGAACCTTCTCCAGGATAGATCACATCCTGGGCCATAAAGCTAGCCTTGGTAAATTCAAAAAAATAGAAATCATTCCAAGCATCTTTTCTGACCACAATGCAGTAAGATTAGATCTCAATTACAGGAGAAAAACTATTAAAAAATCCAACATATGGAGGCTGAACAACACGCTGCTGAATAACCAACAAATCACAGAAGAAATCAAAAAAGAAATCAAAATTTGCATAGAAACGAATGAAAATGAAAACACAACAACCCAAAACCTGTGGGACACGGTAAAAGCAGTCCTAAGGGGAAAGTTCATAGCAATACAGGCACACCTCAAGAAACAAGAAAAAAGTCAAATAAATAACCTAACTCTACACCTAAAGCAACTAGAAAAGGAAGAAATGAAGAACCCCAGGGTTAGTAGAAGGAAAGAAATCTTAAAAATTAGAGCAGAAATAAATGCAAAAGAAACAAAAGAGACCATAGCAAAAATCAACAAAACCAAAAGCTGGTTTTTTGAAAGGATAAATAAAATTGACAAACCATTAGCCAGACTCATCAAGAAACAAAGGGAGAAAAATCAAATCAATAAAATTAGAAATGAAAATGGAGAGATCACAACAGACAACACAGAAATACAAAGGATCATAAGAGACTACTATCAACAATTATATGCCAATAAAATGGACAACGAGGAAGAAATGGACAAATTCTTAGAAAAGTACAACTTTCCAAAACTCGATCAGGAAGAAATAGAAAATCTTAACAGACCCATCACAAGCACGGAAATTGAAACTGTAATAAAAAATCTTCCAGCAAACAAAAGCCCAGGTCCAGACGGCTTCACAGCTGAATTCTACCAAAAATTTAGAGAAGAGCTAACACCTATCCTGCTCAAACTCTTCCAGAAAATTGCAGAGGATGGTAAACTTCCAAACTCATTCTATGAGGCCACCATCACCCTAATACCAAAACCTGACAAAGATCCCACAAAAAAAGAAAACTACAGGCCAATATCACTGATGAACATAGATGCAAAAATCCTTAACAAAATTCTAGCAATCAGAATCCAACAACACATTAAAAAGATCATACACCATGACCAAGTGGGCTTTATCCCAGGGATGCAAGGATTCTTCAATATCCGCAAATCAATCAATGTAATACACCACATTAACAAATTGAAAAATAAAAACCATATGATTATCTCAATAGATGCAGAGAAAGCCTTTGACAAAATTCAACATCCATTTATGATCAAAACTCTCCAGAAAGCAGGAATAGAAGGAACCTACCTCAACATAATCAAAGCTATATATGACAAACCCACAGCAAACATTATCCTCAATGGTGAAAAATTGAAAGCATTTCCTCTAAAGTCAGGAACAAGACAAGGGTGCCCACTTTCACCATTACTATTCAACATAGTTTTGGAAGTTTTGGCCACAGCAATCAGAGCAGAAAAAGAAATAAAAGGAATCCAAATTGGAAAAGAAGAAGTAAAGCTCTCACTGTTTGCAGATGACATGATCCTCTACATAGAAAACCCTAAAGACTCCACCAGAAAATTACTAGAACTAATCAAAGACTATAGTAAAGTTGCAGGATATAAAATCAACACCCAGAAATCCCTTGCATTCCTATACACTAATAATGAGAAAACAGAAAGAGAAATTAAGGAAACAATTCCATTCACCATTGCAACGGAAAGAATAAAATACTTAGGAATATATCTACCTAAAGAAACTAAAGACCTATATATAGAAAACTATAAAACACTGGTGAAAGAAATCAAAGAGGACACTAACAGATGGAGAAATATACCATGTTCATGGATTGGAAGAATCAATGTAGTGAAAATGAGTATACTACCCAAAGCAATCTATAGATTCAATGCAATCCCTATCAAGCTACCAACAGCATTCTTCACAGAGCTAGAACAAATAATTTCACAATTTGTATGGAAAAACAAAAAACCTCGAATAGCCAAAGCGATCTTGAGAAAGAAGAATGGAACAGGAGGAATCAACCTACCTGACTTCAGGCTCTACTACAGAGCCACAGTTATCAAGACAGTATGGTACTGGCACAAAGACAGAAATATAGATCAATGGAACAAAATAGAAAGCCCAGAGATAAATCCACGCACATATGGACACCTTATCTTCGACAAAGGAGGCAAGAATATACAATGGATTAAAGACAATCTCTTTAACAAGTGGTGCTGGGAACTCTGGTCAACCACTTGTAAAAGAATGAAACTAGAACACTTTCTAACACCATACACAAAAATAAACTCAAAATGGATTAAAGATCTAAATGTAAGACCAGAAACTATAAAACTCCTAGAGGAGAACATAGGCAAAACACTCTCTGACATACATCACAGCAGGATCCTCTATGACCCACCTCCCAGAATATTGGAAATAAAAGCAAAAATAAACAAATGGGACCTAATTAACCTTAAAAGCTTCTGCACATCAAAGGAAACTATTAGCAAGGTGAAAAGACAGCCTTCAGAATGGGAGAAGATAATAGCAAATGAAGCAACTGACAAACAACTAATCTCCAGAATATACAAGCAACTCCTACAGCTCAACTCCAGAAAAATAAATGACCCAATCAAAAAATGGGCCAAAGAACTAAATAGACATTTCTCCAAAGAAGACATACAGATGGCTAACAAACACATGAAAAGATGCTCAACATCACTCATTATCAGAGAAATGCAAATCAAAACCACTATGAGGTACCATTTCACACCAGTCAGAATGGCTGCAATCCAAAAGTCTACAAGTAATAAATGCTGGAGAGGGTGTGGAGAAAAGGGAACCCTCTTACACTGTTGGTGGGAATGCAAACTAGTACAGCCACTATGGAGAACAGTGTGGAGATTCCTTAAAAAACTGGAAATAGACATGCCTTATGATCCAGCAATCCCACTGCTGGGCATACACACTGAGAAAACCAGAAGGGAAAGAGACACGAGTACCCCAATGTTCATCGCAGCACTGTTTATAATAGCCAGGACATGGAAGCAACCTAGATGTCCATCAGCAGATGAATGGATAAGAAAGCTGTGGTACATATACACAATGGAGTATTATTCAGCCATTAAAAAGAATACATTTGAATCAGTTCTAATGAGGTGGATGAAACTGGAGCCTATTATACAGAGTGAAGTAAGCCAGAAAGAAAAACACCAATACAGTATACTAACGCATATATATGGAATTTAGAAAGATGGTAACAATAACCCTGTGTACGAGACAGCAAAAGAGACACTGATGTATAGAACAGTCTTATGGACTCTGTGGGAGAGGGAGAGGGTGGGAAGATTTGGGAGAATGGCATTGAAACATGTAAAATATCATGTATGAAATGAGTTGCCAGTCCAGGTTCGATGCACGATACTGGATGCTTGGGGCTGGTGCACTGGGACGACCCAGAGGGATGGAATGGGGAGGGAGGAGGGAGGAGGGTTCAGGATGGGGAACACATGTAAACCTGTGGCGGATTCATTTTGATATTTGGCAAATCTAATACAGTTATGTAAAGTTTAAAAATAAAATAAAATTAAAAAAAAAAAAAAAAAAAAGAACTTAATCAAATCAAAGTAACATAAGGGGGAATCTATCAATTGTATTACCATTTAGTTGTATTGTGCTGATTAAGTTATCCAAGTGTTAAAAGTGCTACAAATCTTGGGACTACAATTAACAATAGAGAATGAATCTCAATCTTTCTTTCTGACTTGTCAAAATTCCCCCTTTGAAACATCTCTTTCAAATAAAGAAAATCAAAACCATATTTTTACAACACAAAATCTGTAAATGTCTAGTGGAGATATGGGGCTTCCCTGGTGGCTCAGCACTGAAGAATTGGCCTGCCAATGCAGGAGACACAGGTTCAGTCCCTGGATCGGGAAGATTCTCTGGAGAAAGAAATGGCAACCACTGCAGTATTCTTGCCAGGGAAATCCCATGAACAGAGGAGTCTTCTGGGCTACAGTCCAAAGGGTCGCAAAGAGTAAAATGCGACTTAGTAACTGAACAACAACAATCGTGGGGATATATATGATTGAGCAGTCAGTTCTAAAGATACTTTAAATCACTTTGATTAAAAAGAATCATAGACTAGATAGTACAAAAATCAAAGCAGCATTTAGTATTTCTTATTCGTTTTCAAAATAAGTGAAAATATCTCAACTGACATACTCTGAATATTTTATGATTAATAAAGGAAAATGTTGATATCTAAGAAGGAACATGAAATCTGACCATTATCTACAGAAAATTTACTGTTTAATTGATTGCTGATTAAGTACCTATTAAAAGAGATGCCGTCAGCAGTTTAGGGTCATATGGGCTCTTCCCACGGCCATTTTCAAAATGTGAGTCTTGCAGCTTAAAAATGTTATCCTGTAGAAAAGAAAAAGAATTCAGTTTATTTATAATAAAAGCATTTTAACATGCCAGTTAATCATAGAGAGGTTGAGCATTCTTCTGCACTATCAAGGTATATTATTATTTGTGTAATCTTTAGAGATGGCAAAATAACTTAAGTGGGTTAAAAACTAGATATTATTAGACAAATGTCTATTTAGCTTGGTGATTTTTAGTGGCATTTACCATGTTGCAAGTAAGTGTATAAATAAATCCTAAAGGACAAAGCATGATGTGACAAGAGTAGAGTGATCATTTTATCACATAATTATGCCAAGAGCTACCCTAATGGCTCTTGAAAGAATGTTAAATTTAGACAAAATGACTCCTTTACTTCCTTCACATAGAGGAAAAACAGCAACTCACTATATTAGATGTCTGTAACAAGATACACTGTCTCACATTTCTGAATGTACTTTCCAGAAGGAAGTAGTCATGGCAGCCACATTCTCCACTCTGTCATTCCTAAAACTTTATGCTTACAAGCTTCTCAAGCATTTTTAAATTAGTCACCATGGAAGGTGGAAGGTACCTGAAACTATCCTTATCAATTTCTCTAAGTCAGAAATATCAAATTATTTATTAAGACAGGTATGCCTGGAGATAGTGTCCTTAGGACAATAAGCACAAAGGTGACAGATTTTATCACAAGGAAGTCTGCTCAGTTGAGGCTCAAGCACCCAGAAATTGAAGCGAACATTTGACTATGGTAGGAAGTATGCCAGAAAGCACTACAACAGAAGCCTTAATAATGAGGTAACAAACTAACTCAGGCCTAAGACCCTGTCCTCAGAATGTGAGACTTCTGTATGACAGTGGAATTAATTGGGAGGTTTTCTGAGCACTCTTTTCAGAAGCAAATAAATGCTCTGGAAACTAATTAGGTCAGAATATGTATGCATTTTCCAGTAGCACATTAACTTGTCTACAGACTGAAATAAGATAGCTTTTTTGGCAATTTCTCTACTGTTCACATAAAAGCATTTTCTATATTCTTAGAATAATAAATGGTGCTCGTTTTATAGCCAATACACATCACTTTATTTAACATTTAATATTTCTGATGGAGCTAATGGCAGAGTTTCAAATTATGACCCTTAAAACTCATTTGAATTAGGGAAGAAGAGTGAAAAAGGAAGTAAGCCAAAAGTATTCTCCATTTTTATTACTGTAAGTGTGAGAATTACCATATCTATGCATTCCTTACACTGTACTTGATAAATAGCTATCCCCTAGCAATGACTGTCACTAAGTCCCATCTGACTCTTCTGCAGCCCCATGGACTGTAGTCTGCCAGTTTCCTCTGTACATGGGTTCCCCCAGCCAAGAATGGGTTGCCCTTTTCTTCTCCAGGGGATCTTCCTGACCCAGGAATTGAACTCGTCTCCTGTATTGGCAGGTGGATTCTACACCACTGAGCCACCAGAGAAGCCCACTGGTTGGTTCTTTAGCTGAGTTCTAAAATTTACAATGTGAAAATTTTATGGGATTTCTCAGAACTGCATTAAGTTGTGGAAGGAAATGGCAACCCACTCCAGTATTCTTGCCTAAGAAATCCCATAGACAGAGGAGCCTGCCAGGCTATATACAGTCCATCGGGTCACAAAGAGTCAGATACAACTGAGCATCTGAGTATGCATGCATACACACAATAGGGATGGCAGTGAGTTAGGAGTCAGGCCCAGTTGGGCCAGTGAGGTGAGCTCTTGTTCTTTGATGGTCGACCAATATCTCTGAACCTTAGGTTTCTAAAAGTTAATGTTGATAAGGATATTTAATCTCAAATGCTTATTGTGATGATTAAAGAACTGGAATAAAACATTTTTAAAGCAGCAAAATAAAAAGGCACAATTTATTCTTATTCTATTAATATTGCTCATATTAAAACAACAAAAATATGAAAATTTAATACAAGTTTTTACCATTGTGGGCAAACTTTCCTAGCAGAACTTAAAAGAAATATTATCTAAAATGTTATATAAGTCACCAAATTATAAACTTATTTACAAAAACACATTTGTCACAGGCACTTGAATATTAAAATTATGGTATGAAATTTCTTGCGATACACTAAGAAAAAGCATAGAAGTTTAACAAATATTTAGATTCATTTTAATAAAAATTAGGAAACAATACAAAAGAAATATACTCAGTAACTGATATATACTCTACTGCCACAATGATAGAAAATATTAAAATCTGTCTGTTACTAATCCTCAAAGGTTAGAGGAAGCAGCAGGTGGAAGTGACAGTGTGACTAAAAATATTGTTATAAATATACATATAAATTTCTTATCCTCATAAGACATTTTATTATACTGACTATGATAGAGGAGCTATCCTTCAAAATATGAGACACCTGATGACTGGGGTCATGTGTCCAAAATAATAGGACAATGCCAAGGTATATGAGAAGTACTTGCAGCCTCGTGTTTAACATTTGATTTACAAGCTAAAGGATTAGAGTTCATAGGGAGAAGGGTTAAGTATGTCAGTTATGGTTTAAGAGAGGAAAAACTATACTTTGCCATGGTATCAGGTAATGTGTTCAAAGCCAGCTCCCTTTTCCTTTCCTTCCTTCTTCCTTTAAATGGAACTCTTCCCCAAATTTCTGTGTTTCTACCATGTAATTATTCTATATTTTTATATGATTCTATTGAAGGGTAACACTGAATTTCTTTTCCAGCCTAGTGATATGGAGGCTTGGAATAATTATAATTTGATTTCTGAGTAGTAAAGTAAAATATATTTCTTATATACAAATATTTGTAGTGTAAAATCCATACCTATTACACATAATAATGAAGTCTGCATAGTCACTCAGTCGTGTGCGACTCTTTGCGACCCCATGGACTGTAGCCTGCCGGCCACCTCTATTCATGGGGATTCTCCAGGCAAGAATACTGGAGTGGGTTGCCATTTCCTTTTCCAAGTAATGAAGTCTAAAGCTGTTGAAATCAGATATTATCCCTGGCCATGCCTTTTATTATCTGGGTCTCAGGGAATCCCTAAACCATTCTCAAATTCAGATTCCTTTTATAAGGAGAATAGGAAAATCTCATAGGATTGATTATGAATATTTATTGTAACAATGTATATAAAACACTTAGAATGCCCGAAATATATTTATTAGTTTATTTTTTTCATTGTTTGTAGTTACCAAAATAAAATCATTCTTTCCTATAGTGATTAATATCTTTCATGCTATAATGGAAATGTCTGCCTATATTTTTATCAGTGGAAATTAAGACCTGTGTTTAAAAATATGTTAATACTTTGGACTCCCAAAATGCACTGAAAATTATTTTTTCCTAGAGCTAGACCAGAGTCCATTCAAAGCTTTTTGACAAACAAAGCATTAAATATAATATGTATAAAATTTCTCAATTTAAAAAAAGACTAGTCTTTTAATATATCTGATAAACTTAATGTGATTCATGTTGAGAGACACCAATACTGCTGTTTCTGTTATCTTATGAGCGAGACCTAGTATATGTGTGAAAATATTGACTCCTTGGAAAAGAAGCCTTTGTTAATATAATTGTACATTCTATGTTGTCATATGTAGCAAAACACACAGACAACTGTCTGGCTGTACTTGGCAGGCTTTTTGAAACCTGATTGCTATTCAATGATTCTCTGTTTTAGAGAGTGTTAAATAGATCACATATGCAAGTAATAAGACCAGAAATATTAAGACCAATGTATACAATTAAAACTGAATAGCTTATATGTCTAACTTGGGCTGAAATAGTTTTCATTTTTAGTAATACACGAACAGAAATCTAGCTGCATGGATTCTAATTGCTTTAGCAGATACTATGAATATATCATATGTTATTGTACCATATTTTATTACATGATTGCATCAGTTTTCAGCAACTATTTTTAGCTTTCAAGTCCACTCTTTCCCCTTTGTCTTTTGGATTTCCTGAATGTTATTAAGACTGTGGTGAGGTAAGGCATTAGAGGAAATAATAACTGTGCTAATGTCTAATGCAAAGTTTTATAAATTATAAACCATTGGTGACATCATGGCAATAAATTTCCAAAATCTCAATCTTGTCCAAATAATAAATTTAAGTAACAAAGCCGCAATTTTAGTTGCTTTAGTTAATGATTAAAACATAAATGATGCTTGTAAAAAGGAAAAGAAATGAAAGAAAATAATAGTATATGTGATAGAATAACCATGTTGGGTATGAAGCTATATAAATTTAAACCCAATATTTGGGCACCATTTTAACATTATTTTAAAACATCAACTATTCTATTTTTTCAAAATGCTCAATTGCCTTTCCTGCTTTTTACAAAGATACTTTGTTTGCCAGTTATAATGAATTATCAGGTATTCCCTGGTTGTACCAGTTTTTTCTTATTTCTGTCTAAACTACTCCCAGCTCACCCTTCCTCAAAATCACTGTGAACTTCCTTTCCTTTAACTAAATTCAAAAGTTACTTTCTGGGAAAAGTCTTCAGAGCTTCCTGGAGACGTAATTTGTTAGTTTCCTTTGTGTATATCCTAATTAACAATAATACACAGGCAATAACAATATTGGGTAAAGCTACTGGCTTCAGCCATGAAGGGACATAAGAGGATTTCACAAGAAACATTGTGGCATACTATATTTTACCGAAGGAGATCCATTTGTGGCTAAAATTCATTTGGAATTTACTTCTCTTAAAAAGGTGACTCTAGGTCCTTGTTGTGCAATTCTAATAGCCATGAGCTCTACATGTAGCAATTTAATTTAATGAAAATTAATAAACCTATTCCTCAATTGCACTAGCTGCAGTTTAAGTGTTCGATAGTCACATGAGACTTGTGAATACAGTACTGCAGATCCAAACATTTCCACTGTCATAGAAGTTCTACTGGACACCATCCTATTAGCAGCAAAGAGTAGAATTGAAAATTAGAGGGTCTCCAGAAAAAGAAAATTTGTCTTCAAATCACAATTGTAGATGAAAAAGTCCATGAAATCTACAAGGAAAGATTATACTAAAAATATTAATTTTGATTTTTATTATCAAGGGGTTGCCCTAAGTAACATTAAATGGTAGAGCAGATGAATAAATACATGCCCTGTATTTTTTCATATGCCATCATTCTTCCATTTAAATTCAGTTCAGTTCAGTTCAGTTGCTCAGTTGTGTCCGACTCCCTGCAACCCCATGAACCGCAGCATGCCAGGCCTCCCTGTCCATCACCAACTCCCAGAGTCCACCCAAACTCATGTCCATTGAGTCGGTGATGCCATCCAACCATCTCATCCTCTGTCATCCCCTTCTCCTTCTGTCCTCAACGTTTCCCAACATCAGGGTCTTTTCAAATGAGTCAGATCTTCGCATCAGGTGGCCAAAATACTGGAGTTGCAGCTTCAACATCAGTCCTTCCAATGAACACCCAGGAATGATCTCCTTTAGGATGGACTGGTTGGATCTCCTTGCAACTCCAAGGGACTCTCAAGAGTCTTCTCCAACACCACAGTTCAAAAGCATCAATTCTTCGGTGCTCAGCTTTCTTTATAATCCAACTCTCACATCCATACATGACCACTGGAAAAACCATAGCCCATAGCCTTGACTAGATTGACCTTTGTTGGCAAAGTAATGTCTCTGCTTTTGAATATGCTATCTAGGTTGGTCATAAGTTTCCTTCCAAGGAGTAAGCATCTTTTAATTTCATGGCTACAGTCACCATCTGTAGTGATTTTGGAGCCCCCCCAAAAATAAAGTCTGCCACTGTTTCCACTGTTTCCCCATCTATTTCCCATGAAGTGATGGGACCAGATGCCATGATCTTAGTTTCCTGAATGTTGAGCTTTAAGCCAACTTTTTCACTCTCCTCTTTCACTTTCATCAAGAGGCTCTTTAGTTCTTCTTCACTTTCTGCCATAAGGGTGGTGTCATCTGCCTATCTGATGTTATTGATATTTCTCCTGGCAATCTTGATTCCAGCTTGTGCTTCTTCCAGTCCAGCGTTTCTCATGATGTACTCTGCATATAAGTTAAATAGGCAGGGTGACAATATACAGCCTTGACATATTCCTTTTCCTATTTGGAACCAGTCTGTTGTTCCATGTCCAGTTCTAACTGTTTCTTCCTGACCTGCATACAGGTTTCTCAAGAGGCAGGTCAAGTGGTCTGGTATTCCCATCTCTTGAAGAATTTTCCACAGTTTATTGTGATCCAGTAACAAAACTTACTCATTATTTAAATTTTAAATCATAATACCAGTCTATTAAATTTTCATTAATTTTACCCAGCAGAAAAAAATATTTTCTCCCTGGAACTTGTATAAGTATCTATTCATAGTCTTTTTGTGCCATTTCTTACCTTCAACTGTGCTGTTCAATAATGCATTTGATTCTCTTAATACTTATGAGGTGAAGGAAAAATTTTACTATGTTTCTCCAAAATACTAAGATAGAACTTTTCACTGAGTTAAAGCTCAATGAAATAATGAATAAATAAGTGACCATGTGACTGAGTAGAAGAGGTGCTACAGAAAAACTGCATCCAAGGTATACCAGGAACATAGCCCTGACCAATAAGAGCTAATGTTTTAAGGATATGACTCAGATATGGAAACAACTGTGCAGCAGAGGCCAAATTACAGAATTCAAATATTAAACCTAGCTTTAAAGTGAGTTTTAAGAAAGGTAATAGTCTTTAACTGTTTTGTGTATATATATCACTATTAACAGAGTTTGATATTTGTTACATACTTCAAATGAGTTTATTCTTACTGCAAAAGCATAAAAATAAAATTTAATGAAAAAGAGTATAACCTTACAGTCCTTTTGCTTTTAAAACTGTTTCTGTTTCATTTTCATTGGGCTTTGCGATTCTTGTTATTATTATTATTATTAAGCTTGTTAATAAATAGTTACTCCTCTCAGTAGAACCAGCTTCAGGTGAAAAGTCATCAAATATTTCTTTGCAGAACTTCAAAAATCGTTCTTATTAATGTAATACCTCCATAATTTCAGGGTAACTGTTTTATCTGATTTTTTTTTTAATTAACAGAAATTACTCCAAGTATCTCAGATGCTGGCAAGTAGAACATCAAATAAGAGAAGCTGTTTGGGATTTTGCTAAATATAATTTTATACTTATAAAAATAAATAATTTCTTAGGATTTATACTTTTATATTTATTTTCAAAACTTTATAATTTATATGCTTCCTAAAACATATAACATTAATATGTGCAAAAAATATAAACTGAACTGTGACTATGTAAGAATTATGTTTGGAATATGAAGGTGAAAGGTTTAATTATTTAACTCAATTAGCATACAAGAAATTACAACAAAAATGACATAACAATAAAAAATTACATATATATGATACTATAGTGTTTATAAGTATTTGGTGGCTATTTCACTTAACATGGAAACATACTAAGTGTTCATAATATCCTATATTTCATCTATATTTTTTCACTTAATCTTCAAACAACCCTACTATTATTGTGCCAGTTTTACAGAAGAGAAACAGGGGTGTTTTCTTATAATACTCAAAGTTATAGAGATGGATTAAAATTTGATAAAAGAACTGTCTCTTTCCAAGTCCTTGTTTTTAACCACTATTTAAAAATTGGGCTTCAGGAAAATATTATGCAAAAAAATATCTGAGACATACCCTAAGATAGTAGAAACTGGAAACCACAGGAGTTCAAAATGGGATAGGTAATTTTACGTTCCAGTATAGAAAGAAAAAATTTAATTGGGTCCTTTAGAAATGTATTTTGGTGGGGAGGTGAATGCGTCTGAGAGTATGCATTTGTGCGTTTGTATGTTTATTGGTTATTAGTGCAGAGGGCAAAAGGAGCTTATAGAGAGAGGGCAGGGTAAAGTACAGGTGCAAATTAGTCCATCTACACGTAACAGCATGAACAAAATTCCCTCAAAATAAACAAAATTTGTATGATAAGTAACATAAAGTTGAGTTTATATAATGAAGACTGTATACATATATTCAAAGATAAGGTAGATATATAAAGTTGGAATCAAACTGTGGAAAGTTTTCTGTGCCAGAATAAGCAATTTGCTCTATATCAAGTTACACAGTGATAATTTTAGTTGGAGAACAATAACATCAAAGTGGTGCAATATTATGATGAATCTGACAGTGATGTGTAAGACGATTTAAGATATATGAGCCTGGTGACAGAAAAAGAACCTGTCCTCATAACCTGGGGAGGGGAAAACTAACTCTTCTTACACATCACAGTAGTTTAAAGGAATTTTTTTTTTAATTTTGTGTGTTGTTAAGTGAAGTCACCTGGAGAAGGCAATGGCACCCCACTCTGGTACTCTTGCCTGGAAAATCCCATGGATGTAGGAAGGCTGCAGTCCATGGGGTCGCTGAAGGTCAGATATGACTGAGCATCTTCACTTTCACTTTTCACTTTCATGGATTGGAGAAGGGAATGGCAACCCACACCATTGTTCTTACCTGGAGAATCCCAGGGACGGGGGAGCCTGGTGGGCTGCCATCTATGGGGTCACACAGAGTCGGACACGACTGAAGTGACTTAGCAGCAGCAGCAGCATGTGAAGTCACCTAGCTCCTTTGAAGTTCATGTTTCTTAAGTTATGTTGCATCAGAATTCCCTTTGATATTCTAGCAAAGTTATGGATTCTTTGCTCTAGAAAACTGAAGCTAAGCATACATATATTTTGTAAGCAATCTTTAGGGTTTACTGACCTTATGTAGTCATGGTAAGAGCTTCCAAATCAGCTATTCATCAAAGACACCTTTCTGTTTCTAACTTGGTGTGATTCTTTCATCCTATCCCTCTGACCTTGGACATCTGCTTCTGTTGTTTTTTGGCCCTGTCCTTGAACATAATACAGGGATTATCCAGACTTTTAAAAACTCATTTTCTTTTTCGTTTTCTATATACTGTTACTTGGTATTCATTTATTTTTATAAATTCAGCTATTGAACTTCAGCCCCAATCCCTCTGCTATTCTAATCATTCAAACTTGGTTTCCTGGCCTGTATGAAATCTCCTATTTTCCATGGTTATTTCAAAATTGAGAGCTATTAAGAGTCCTTGGCTCTTCAAAAGAATATAAGAGCAATTATGAATAATAAACTTCATAAGAATTAGCCTGTCAGAAAGAGTTATTTAACAATATACATTGTGGGAAGATACAAAAGAAATGTAACACTGGTATCTGTCACTGAGTGCTGGGAAATTTTAAAGTAATGCTATGTGAATAAAGTAAGTATAATTTTCTGCCCTGATTGTACTAGTTCTGCCTTTGATTTCACTATGATTTCAGCCATATATGTTAGAATTTTATTTTTCTCTACAATTAAATAAAGAAAACATTGTTGCATGTAAATGACTATTATTGAAAAACAAAGCTCAGTAAAAGATAAGTTTAAGAAAAAGCTTTATATCTGTAAGGATTTTTAGAAATGAATATACTAATACTTTTTAATATTAATTTTTGGAGTAGTTTTAGATGTATAATATCTACAAGATTTGGTTCTGAATCCAAAATTCAGTCATTTGATGCTAAAATATTTAGAGTCAATAACTGTAATTATTGAATAATATCTAATACTTTTTCAAATATACATCTTGGATAGTAAAGTTTTTCTTAGCAAGGAAAGCGATAGAGCCAGTTTATGATAATTGTTTTGACAAAAAGTATTCTATTTATCAAATTAAATAATAAAAATATTCCATTTATATAAATATAGTTCAGTTTAATATTCATGATATGTGATCAATCTCTAGTTACACCTATACAGACTTTTTACTGAATTTAATTTCTGACCCTGAGGAATTCTTAGGATCCAAACAGAGGGAAGGATAGTATCATCAGGGTACATAACATCTACTAAGTTCATCTCTAGACTGAATATAAGTAGGAATGTTTTAAAATCATTGATTTCTATTTCCACAGTCAGTTTAAGCAATGCTTTAGTAAAGTGGAAATTTTACTTCTAAAATTAGTCTCCAGAGATTATATGGTCTTTCTGCAACCCACATTTTATTCTGCAATTTGACTTTGATGGTGTATGTGGTAAAAATCTAGATTCTCTAATACATTGTGCTAAATGTTGATTGCAAGCTCAAAAATAAGTTTTTTACATCTCTTTTGATGTGTCAACATTTGTCTATGAAATGGAAATACTACACATAATTGCCTCAAGGATTCAATGAGATATAATGCGTATTTTATACAGGGAAGTATGCATAAACCATATAGAAATTTAGTTATTCATAATTTTAATTATTCTAAATTCACTATTAATGGTACATCTTTACTATGACAGCATGTTGATAACTCACTATCTGTGATAATGTAATAGCTAAAATGTATTAAGCAAATATTAGCCAAGTGCACTCTCCCAAGTGCTTTGTAGGTATTTACTTTTTTAACATTAGCATATCCCTTGAAGTACACAGTGTAATAACACTAATTTTGTAAATGAAATAACAAAGAGAAATAAAAGACTTGTCTTAGGTCACATAGTATGCAGAAGAGCCAACTAAAGAACTTCTGGAACCAGTAATAAATGGAAGGATTATAAAAATATATATATTTTTTTGTATTTTATTTTTTTAATTTTATTTTATTTTTAAACTTTACAGTATTGTATTAGTTTTGCCAAATATCGAAATGAATCTGCCACAGGTATACCTGTGTTCCCCATCCTGAACCCTCCTTCCTCCTCCCTCCCCATACCCTCCCTCTGGGTCGTCCCAGTGCACCAGCCCCAAGCATCCAGTATTGTGCATCAAACCTGGACTGGCGACTCGTTTTATACATGATATTTTTTTGTATTTGATTTGCACACCATGTTACTTTATGAATACATATATATATAAAGTACTGTTATAATAATAATATTCCTTAATTCAACTGTGTATTCCTTGTAATTTGAGCATAGTTAGGTCCTGAATTAATCTTGAATGAATTGACCATGACATATAACACTGTATTTAATATAGACCCACATTATACTCTAAAACAGTAGAGTCAAGTAGAGAAAACTAACATAATTCTAGCTTTGCAGAAAAATATATGAAATTACTTTGCTTCCACGTTTGTGAAAAATTCAGTTCAATTCGGTAGCTCACTTGTGTCCGACTCTTTGCAACCCCATGAATCACAGCACGCCGGGCCTCCCTGTCCATTACCAACTCCTGGAGTTCACCCAAACTCATGTCCATTGAATCAGTGATGCCATCCAACCATCTCATCCTCTGTCGTCCCCTTCTCCCCCTGCCCTCAATCCCTCCCAGCATCAAAGTCTTTTCCAATGAGTCAGCTCTTCACATGAGGTGGCCAAAGTACTGGAGTTTCAGCTTCAGCATCAGTCCTTCCAATGAACACCCAGGACTGATCTCCTTTAGGATGGACTGGTTGGATCTCCTTGCAGTCCAAGGGACTCTCAAGAGTCTTCTCCAATACCACAGTTCAAAAGCATCAATTCTTCAGCACTCAGCTTTCTTCACAGTCCAACTCTCACATCCATAGAGGACCACTGGAAAAACCATAGCCTTGACTAGATGGACCTTTGTTGGCGAAGTAATGTCTCTGCTTTTCAATATGCTGTCTAGGTTGGTCATAACTTTCCTTCCAAGGAGTAAGCATCTTTTAATTTCATGGCTGCAATCACCATCTGCAGTGATTTTGGAGCCCAGAAAAAGAAAGTCTGACACTGTTTCCACTGTTTCCCCATCTATTTCCCATGAAGTGATGGGACCGGATGCCATGATCTTAGTTTTCTGAATGTTGAGCTTTAAGCCAACTTTTTCACTCTCCTCTTTCACTTTCATCAAGAGACTTTTTAGTTCCTCTTCACTTTCTGCCATAAGAGTGGTGTCATCTGCATATCAGAGGTTATTGATATTTCTCCCGGCAATCTTGATTCCAGCTTGTGCTTCTTCCAGCCCAGCGTTTCTCATGATGTACTCTGCATATAAGTTAAATAAGCAGGGTGACAATATACAGCCTTGACGTACTCCTTTTCCTATTTGGAACCAGTCTGTTGTTCCATGTCCAGTTCTAACTGTTGCTTCCTGACCTGCATACAGGTTTCTCAAGAGGCAGGTCAGGTAGTCTAGTATTCCCATCTCTTTCAGAATTTTCCACAGTTTATTGTGATCCACACAGTCAAAGGCTTTGGCAAAGTCAATAAAGCAGAAGTAGATGTTTTTCTGGAACTTTCTTGCTTTTTCGATGATCCAGCGGACGTTGGCAATTTGATCTCTGGTTCCTCTGCCTTTTCTAAAACCTTAGCATTGCTTTATTCATTGTCTGCCCAGTAACAACATATACCTCTTACAGCCAGATTAAATAGGATTTGCCCTTTAAATTTAAGGGATATGAATTTGTCTGGGTTCCTCATACAAGCATCAATGACATAATTCATCTGTTTTTTGTCATCTTTAAAATTAATGGTATAAACCAAAGAAAACAGAAAGCATATGCATTCATACTTCATGCAGATTATGATTTTAATAGGAGCTTAATTTGAGTTTATGCAGATATCTCATACCTGTCATGGTATAATTATTCAGCTATGAATGCCTATTAACTCCCAAGGTATATAACAATGAAAGGGTAAATTTTATCTTGGCTAGAATGAGAAATTCCAGAACATGAACAATTTACTCTAAAATGCTTTGCCCCAGTGAGACCTGGTAAAGTGAGCTCAGTCAAAGAGCAAATCAATAGTTCACAAAAATATGAAATAATGGAACAATTAACTTGATCTTTCTATGTGCATTTTAAGTTCTATGTCCAAAATACAGCTATTTTGCATTTGTCATCTTATAATTTCACAAACCATCAGTGTTTTTATCCTAAATTGTGAAAGTACAGCTATTATTTTTCACCACTTTTTTTTTGTAAATGTGTTTGTCACATCCATGAATAGACACCAGAGGGGAATTTTATCAACCTAAATGTAAATATGTCAATAGAAAGCAGCATATGTACTGTTAAGAAGTATTGGAATCTATTCATATGATTTCTTTACATTTCAAGAGTTTTTCATAGATACCATCTGGGAAGTACTAATGCCAAAAGAAATAACATTTTATTTATACCAAGTTTTGTTTTAGCAAAGCCTTATCATTCAAGTGTTGTTATAATCATATGACATAAATAAATGATTTTCTGCTAGCAAATTAGCAACGTTTACCAAAATAGTATATATTTTTGGCAAAAGTATTTTAGGAAGGTGATAAGCCTGGCAATTCTTGGGGAGATCATAAATTTTAGAGAATTGTTTGGCAATTAGAAAGCTCTTTTAAAATGTCCATATACATTAACTTGATTATTTTACTTTTCAAAAAGTACACAGGTGGAAAAACATTAAAAACTTAAGCGAGAAGAGTTTCAACATGGTATTTAGAAGATTGAAAAACATATAAATGCCAGTAGGAGGATAGTAAATATTAAAACAAATGTTTATATTAAATTTGTTGTAATACCTAGAATCAATAGCTCTGTTAAGTCATTGTGGAAGCATTATATGGTAACACAACAACTATTCAAGATACATGGAAAGAAATGAAGGAAATGCATTAAGATACTATCTAGTTTTTGTTATTTAGATATTAATTTTTTTTCTATTTCTACTGTTTTTATCTACCGTTAACATTATATACAATTATCATGCACCCCATGTATTAAAAACAAACACTCTCCTCCCAAAAAACCAGGCTCACTATATCATAAATGAATTTTTAAACTGACAGCGCATGAACTGAATCTGGCCCAGACACACACTTTATTTAGATGATATGGTCTTCTGAAATCTTGAATTTGAAAGCCTTTTCATGGATTTAGCACTTTTCATTGGACAATTCAATGTTTGCATTGCTCCACATTCTTTTGTTTCCATTTTCATCTTTTTATGTCACCTGCAAGGTACTTTAGGTATTTATGTTTGCAACTCCTATAGAGCATTGTGACTTATTTACCAAAAACTACATTGCATCACCATCTAATTGTCTCCATCTTTCAGATTTACTAAAGGTTTAGCAATTAATCATGGCTATACATAAGAATTAATGGGAACTTCAAAGTGATCTGAAATTCTGTCATGTATCATAATTCTCTAAAGCTCTTTGATAATTCTATTTGAATAAACAATTATATACCTGCACTGCTGTTTAACAGTTTCTCTTTTATTTTGATAAAAATAAGTATTTAAAATATTTATATCTCAATAAATTAGCCAGAATACATAAGACTTAATCTTTAAGGCTATGTGGTTAATCACTGCAAAACACAGGCAGAGCAATCCTGAGGAATATTCAGATATTGGCCAGCTTTTTTGATTTCAAATTAATGACTATGAAGGCATTCTGTGTCACATGTTAAGCTGACTTCTGCGTCATTATTGCTAATCTAGTACAGTGTACACTTGTAGTATTTATAAATGTATCTCTCTAACTGGCAGAATTCACTATCTATAAAACAAGACTTTTTGTTATCAAATAAATAACTGCAATTACATATTTATTTGATTAACTAAAATGTTTGGTGTTGAAAATTATACCAAAATTACCATTTGCATGGATAAGACATTTATATCATTCTAAATGGCATTTTCAGTTTCAGAGAACATAATAAATCTTCATTATAAATTAAATTAAGAGCAGTTGAAAGCTCAAATAGTATCTTGCTCAGCTTGCTGATGTCCATGTATTACTCTTAAAAAATATATATTTTAGTCCCTGTCATTACGAGTTGCAAAATGTTAGATGTGAAGAGACTATTAACTCATAAAGACTCATAAAGACTGAAGGTAGTATAAAAATTGAATACTGAAAGTTTTGACATACATTCCCACATAGTTTGTAGTATGCAAATTCAAAATGAATTAATAAGTTAAAGAAAGCACATAATATATTACACCACTTATATGCTATGCTAAGTTGCTTCAGTTGTGTCTGACTCTTTGTGACCCTACAGACTGTAGCCAATCAGACTCCTCTGTCCATGGGATTGTCCAAGTAAGAACAGAGTAGATTGACATGCCCTCCTTCAGGGGATCTTTCAGACCCAGGGATCAAACTCAGGTCCCTTATGTCTCCTGTATTGGCAGGTGGGTTTTTTACCACTAGCTCCACCAGAATGAAGCAATGAGAGCAATGAACTGATATGGGAACAACAGGAAAGAAAAATTTAGCAAAATTGTATTTTCTAGGTGTCAATTTTTTTTAAAATTGTCAATATTTTCCAAATCTATATTTGATCAGTGTTGACAGGTAATATACATTATAATTAGAAAGCCCCTAAACATATACATATCGGAGAAGGCAATGGCACCCCACTCCAGTACTCTTGCCTGGAAAATCTCGTGGATGGAGGAGCCTGGTGGGCTGCAGTCCATGGGGTCGCTAAGAGTCAGACATGACTGAGCGACTTCACTTTCACTTTTCACTTTCATGCATTAGAGAAGGAAATGGCAACCCGCTCCCATGTTCTTGCCTGGAGAATCTCAGGGACCGGGGAGCCTGGTGGGCTTCTGTCTATGGGGTTGCACAGAGTCGGACACGACTGAAGTGACTTAGCAGCAAACATATACATATAACAATGTTCATACATATGTTTACATATACCTATGGAAAAATTGGAAATATGCAAATAGCATAAAAAGTTATCTATATGCATATATAGTTTTAAATATGAGTGCATATATATGCATTTGTATATAATCTATAAATATGTTTATAACAATATTACATATATTTTAAAATACATCCTAACCATGATGTCAGGTTTATATTATTTAAACATATACATGCACACAAACTCTACTACATATTTTAAAGATCAAGAAAACAAAACACTTTTTTAATTATTGATTATGAGATTGACTAAAGATTCTCTGTTTCAATTTTTGTCCTCTTCCTTATTTTTTTTCTTTCTAACACTGAGAACAAGGTTGAGGATGGCTTTCCCCATAGTGGTAGAATAAAAACACTTAAAAAAGGATTCTGTCTTTTCAGTTTGGGTAGCTTTACAGTTTGCCTTGTAATTTTGGCTTAACACTGTTTCCTTAAAGTTGTTTTATCATCATCTCATTATCCACGTTACTGTTGTATGCCAGTACACACAGAGACAAGAAGCAAACACTCTTGAAAGACTAGAATATATTATATATGTTTCACTCATTTTAAAACTGTGAATTATTGATTTGGGCTGAATTCTAGATACAAAGCTAAATAACAAGGATAAGCAGCAGGAAGGGAAAAGCGGAAGGAACTCAAGGTGGTAACACAAGAGTGGAAAACATGATGAAAGAGGCAGTTGGTACACAGCGGAGTAGTTAAATCATCAGAAATTTAGGTAATTCCTAAAATTATTGTCATCATCGAAGAAACCCCTATCACTAAGTAAATAAAAGACTATTTGAAAACAAAATATTTTAAGTCATCTTTATTTTTAATCTTGCATACAAATGGTGTTTCTTAATTTTAAAAGAAAAAGTTATACTGTATTAAATCTTGAGAGAATTCAGTTCTGAGGTCCTTTTTAAGAGATGACCAAGGGAAATTTAGGAGCATCCAGAATATAAAAAATTCTTTGGGCAAAGACCTGAGCTCAAAGTTTAACAAGAAATTCAAGCCATCCAAAATCTGCACGTGGACAGAAAAACTAAATTTTGGCTGTATTAAAACATCATTGGAAATACGGTCTTAGAGTACTCATCTATACCTAAAAAAGTACATAGTCATATCATGTCTGAATTTTATAGGATCAGTTAAATAATATATAATGCCTATTACTGGTGGCATTCATTACTGTGTGATTACAGTTATAATACAAAAGAGAGGTTTCATCCTCAGTATTTGATGCTAGAATTTAATCAGAATATGATTTCACAGAAACATAGAAAAACATTCTTAAAAGAATGTCAAAATGCAAACAAGGTCCAAATATGATTGGAATCTAATCAATTCAAAATATTTTGGTAAATAAACCAACTATTGATAATATTTTTATCTTTAAATTTATATTAAAGGACATTAGATTATGATGACCTTAAAAGTGATGGTTCTTCATCTGTATTTACTATATGTGTGTTTTTACTGATATTTACTAATATACTCAACTAAATACAAATTAATTAAATGAAAAATAATTGAAACATTTATTTAAAATACATACTTCTTTAATATTGTATGTCATAACTATAAATAAAACCCAAATGATGATCAACTGAAATAACCATGGATAACCATGGCTTCTAAATAGTTTAGATTTATTAATATTACTATTTATGACTGAGTAGTCAATATCTCAGTTTTAGAATCTCTTCCACCAAATAATTCTGCCTCTTTCCACAGCTATCTTTGTGGGTTACTGTTACATTTATTTTTAAATTAATAGTTAACTCTGTAAAAGACATCACTCTGTATACAATATAAGCTACATTTCAAGTGTCATTACTAATTGCCTTATGTTTATTTTTGCTGCCCTGTTTCAAATTCTGATTTCTGCTTTGTTGAACATCAGTGATCATACAAGTGGTGGGTATATAGTAGGTGAAGAACTACCAACCAACCAAGCATTTCAATGAAATTCTAGCTGACTATACATTTAATAGCTTGATTTTAGAGTTAGTTTAATTTTATAGAATCATTCATAGTTTTGCTACAGTTCTTATATCTTTCAAGTCCATAAGGGTTATTTCTTTATTTTCATAATAATACTTTAAAAAACAAATCATAAAGGCCAATAAAATGATGACCTGGTTATTATTTCAGAATAGTTTTTGAAATTACTGTACATTTCTGAATAAATGATCAAGTAGCTACATGATAAGTGATATTCATACTCTGAAAATAATTATAAAATTTGGTTAGATAATAATACAGTAGGAAGATTCTTTCCAACTAATGAATTGTAATTCTGTACCTGTTTCTTTATAAACTGTCACTCAGAAAATCTGAATCATAAAGGAGTTCTCTGCATAGTTGGATTAGGACAGTGAGTTGAGAATAAACATAAAAACTCAGATGAAATTGCTTATGGCATGATCTAGTTATCCCAAGTTTCTACATATCATAAAATAATCCTCTAAACTCATTTTGCTTAGAATGCCTCATAGCTAATTTAGAGTATCAAGGATACAGGGTCAAAATTCATTTAGTATCTTAAATAGCAGTACAAATGCTACTGCTCTACGTGGTATTATAAAAAGTCCTCCCAAAAGAGGCAAAATACTTTTTTTAGAGAGTTGTTTTATTTTGTAGTTTTTAAACATTTCTGGAATCTGAACATAATCTCCTATCACTTATACTCCCAGATATGAACTTATTAGAAATATAGATCCTCATCTGAAGACACTCAAATTTTGCTAATGCCAAGGCAGTACATGTAAGGAAAATAAAGCAGCTTCCAAGTTTGTTAATAAAAAGTCACAACACTCATTTGCCTCACATAACCCAAATCTTAAGTCAAAATTTCTGAATGTGAGCAAAATAAAGGAGGAATCTGTCCTCAACAGTAGTGAGGTTAGCTTTGACTTTATAGATTTAGACTGTTCTTAATTCCGAAAATCTACTTGTGAGCCAATTATTTCCTGATGTCATTCATTGTCAAAGATAATGCCATTAGGAAAAATTAAGTTACAGTATTTTAAAAATCTAAAAATGCCTATATAATGTGATACCTAACCATGTGGGTCTCTCAAGGGATGTTAAGAATAAAGGATACAAATATGTCATTATTAGTGAGGAAGGATGTTACATTTGGAATGATTTTTTTGGGGGGTGGGTAACTGCACAAATGAACTGTATTGAAGCTTAGGAGAAGAAAAGGGTGGTGTCTAGGAAATGAGAACATAAATGTAGGAAGATAACATATTACACAGAGCTTTGGAACTGATTGTAAAATCTTAAGACACTATTCTGGAGGAAAAAAGTAACTGGTGGGCTGAGATGAGGACAGTGAGTGAACACATATGGAAATGGAAAACTGCTCCAAGATCAGGAAAGGATAAAATATAATAGGAACTAAGTTGAGGAATATCCTTAACCATGTGCTCGCAACTGGAAAATTTGCAATTTGATAGTTTTTGCAGATAAAAATCCAGTAACATTTACTAGAGAAAAAGCAATTAGAAAATAATATAAATTTGTTGAGTTTATACCATGAAAAGTGAGAATGAAAACTGCATTCAGCTGTATTGTCCATGAAGTTCTCCATGCCAGAATACTGGAGTAGGTAGCCTATCCCTCCTCCAGTGGATCTTCCCAACCCAGGAACTGAACTGGAGTCTACTGCATCGCAAGTGGATTCTTTACCAGCTGAGCCATTAGGGAAGGCCTGAGTTTATACCATAAAATTAATTTCATCTGTAGTGTCTCCTTAAATGGGCTTCCCTGGTGGCTCAGTGATAAAGAATTTGCCTGCCAAGAAGGCGACAGGTTCATTCCCTGGGTTGTGAAGATCCCCTGGAGAAGGGAACGGCAATCTACTCCAGTATTTTTGCCTGGAGAATCCCATGGACCAAGGCATCTAGTGGCTACAGTCCTATGGGGTTACAAAAGAGGAGGACAGGACTTAGCAACTACAACAATCCCCTTATTATTACTCTAATTTTTATATCTTCTTTAACCTTTTAAAAGTAAATGAAGCCATCAGCCTTCTCTATTCTGCATTCCTCTTGCACTTTTATTGCTAAAAATAACCAGGAAAAATGGGAAAAAAAAAAGCATATGCATGGATTATCATGAAGACATGGCTGTTTGAGTCAGAAATTTTGACAAAGAACTTTGTTCTTTGAAGAGGGGAAGTACAATGTGTTAAGTCACTTCAGTCATGTCCGACTCTTTGCAACCTCAAGGGCAATAACTTGACAGTCTCCTCTGTCCATAGGATTCTCCAGGCAAGAACACTGGAGTGGGTTGCCATTTGCTCCTCCAGGGGATCATCCTGATTCAGGAATCACTGAACCTTAAATGTATAATCAAGCCAGACTGCTCACCTTCCACTAATTTTTTGGTTTTATTTTTCTCATCTTGTCATTGTTTGGTACTTTATAATTGCTTCAATGTCCAAACATAGGCTGCCACACAGAATCAGGAGAGAGGCCAATGCAGTATTTTTTTCCTGTTTTCCTACCCCTATAGCTGTATAAATGGTAGGTACTTTGTGTGATCACTTTGCAGAACCACAAGACATAAAACCTGCTGCTACTGATGTGGCTACTACAATCACTATTACCACTGTCCACTTTGCCCTGGCTCTGTCTGAGCCAGCATTAATTTACAGAAGCACAAGTTGAGAACACAGATATTAGTCCTATGTTGGCCACTTTCACAGCCTCTGGAATCAGAGCACCAGAGTTTAAACTCAGGTTCTGGTGCTTTGTAGTTGTGTGACTCTGACTTTCATCTCAGGCTTTTTTCTCCTTGTGACCAAAACATATAAACTCTTTGCAATTGATTCTATTATTGCTATTTTCAATCCAGTTCAGTTCAGTCACACAGTCATGTCCAACTCTTTGAGACCCCATGGAGTGCAGCACGCCAGGCTTCCCTGTCCATCACCAACTCCCAGAGCCTACTCAAACTCATGTCCATCATGTCGGCGATGCCATCCAACCATCTTATCCTCTGTTATCCTCTTCTCCTCCCACCTTCAATCTTTCCCAGCGTCAGGGTATTTTCCAATGAGTCAGTTCTTTGCATCAGGTGCCCAAAGTATTGGAGTTTCAGTTTCAGCATCAGTCCTTCCAATGAATATTCAGAACTGATTTCCTTTAGGAAGGACTGATTGGATCTCCTTGCAGTCCAAGGGACTGTCAAGAGTTTTCTCCAACACCACAGTTCAAAAGCATCAATTCTTCGGTGCTCAGCTTTCTTTATAGTCCAACTCTGGAAAAACAATGGCTTTGACTAGACAGACCTTTGTTGTCAAGGTAATGTCTCTGCTTTATATATGCTGTCTAGGTTGGTCATAACTTTTCTTCCAAGGAGCAAGCGTCTTTTAATTTCATGGCTGCAATCACCATCTGCAGTGATTTTGGAGCCCAAAAAATAAAGTCTCTCACCATTTCCATTGTTTCCCCATCTATTTGCCATGAAGTGATGGGACCAGATGCCATTATCTTCGTTTTCTGAATGTTGAATTTTTAAGCCAACTTTTTCACTCTCCTCTTTCACTTTCATCAAGAGCCTCTTTAGTTCTTCACTTTCTGCCATAAGGGTGGTGTTATCTGTATATCTGAGGTTATTGATATTTCTCCCGGCAATCTTGATTCCAGCTTGTGCTTCATCCAACCCAGCATTTTGCATGATGTGCTCTGTTGCTGGTGCTGCTGCTAGGTCGCTTCAGTCGTGTTCAACTCTTAGTGACCCCATGGACTGCAGCCTACCAGGCTCCTCCATCCACGGGATTTTCCCGGCAAGAGTACTGGTGTGGGGTGCCATTGCCTTCTCCTGCCGTACTCTGCATATAAGTTAAATAAGCAGGGTGACAACATACAGCCTTGATGCACTCCTTTCCTGATTTGGAACTAGTCTGTTGTTCCATGTCCAGTTCTAACTGTTGCTTCTTGACCTGCATACAGATTTCTCAGGAGGCAGGTCAGGTGGTCTGGTATTCCCATCTCTGTAAGAATTTTTCAGTTTGTTGGGATCCACACAGTCAAAGGCTTTCGTGTAGTCAATAAAGCAAAAGTAAATGTTTTTCTGGAACTCTCTTGTATTTTTGATGATCCTGTGGATGCTGGCAATTTCATCTCTGGTTTCTCTGCCTTTTCTAAATCCAGCCTGAACATCTGCAAGTTCACAGTTCATGTACTGTCAAATTATATTTAAAATATATTCCCCACAAATGTGCTAGGAGGTAGATATTATTTTATTCATTTGACAGTTAAGAAGACTGTCTATGCTCCAGGGGGTACAACTAATAATTAACAGAGTTGGAATTCACAATAATTCTTGTGCACGGCCAAGGTATTATAATAGAAGAGAGTAGGCTTCAGGTTTTACTACATAAAACATGTGATATAAAAATTCATACCCAAAATATTGTGGTTTGTGTACTAATACAAGTTTCTGGGAACAAGGAACTATTATTTCTAATCTTGTTTTACCACAAGTTGTCTTAACTTGTTTCTTCACATGCTCAAAATGATAACAAGAGGCCTGTTTAACACACGACAGACCTGAGAACCGAGATAAGTTGTGTTTTTTTTTCCCAAAGATTAACTGGGAAATATATTTTAGACACATAAAGATAAATGTGGCTACCTGAACAATTTGTTTTTCTTATTGACTGACACTCCTTAAATTTGATTGCTTTCAGATTATTCCAAATCTCATATATAAATTGTTTTATTCCTTTTACTTGCCCTCAATGATCCCTTCCGCATTAACATTTTATTCTGAATTCCATTCCCACCCTTCTACTTACAGGGCCATAAACACCAGTGACTTTCTTGTTCCAACTCCACTGGAGTTTTCCTAAGGCTTTTTGTTGTTAGTATTCCTTGGCATTTTTATTAACTATGGAAATTCTGAGTGCCTATTATTAACACAAGGCAAGATTTTCTGTTTTAACTCTATTCTGTGTTTGTTCTGTGTTCTCAGTCACTTCAGTCATCTTTGCAACCCCATGGATTGTAGCCCACCAGGCTCTTCTGTCCATGGGATTCTCCAGGTAAGAATACTAGAAAGGGTTGCCATGCCCTCCTCCAGGGGATCTTTCAGACCTGGGGATCGACCCCATATCTCCTGCATTGCAGGCAGATTTTTTTACCCACTGAGCCACCTGGGAAGCCCTTGTTTGTTCTACCCCTGTCTAATTCCTCTTTCTCCATCATTTCTTACCTAGCTCTACCAGAAGTATTTCTGCTCAGGTTTATTAGTCTTTATTTATTTATTTTTAATATTTCATTTTCCCCTAATTATCACTCAGAACTTCACAGCTGGACTCCTTTACCTACATTTCTACCCCTTTTTTTCCCCTTCAGCTTAACATTTGCCTAAGTGATATACTGCTTGGATATGTCATCCCAATCATAACCTCAGAGACTTGAGACCAATCCTCTGAACACCAGGATCCTATAATCAAGTCAATTCTCTTGATGATGCTCCAAATCTTACAAATGAAATAAACCATCATTATGGTACATGTTCAGAGCTCAGAACATCCCTTTGGTTTATCAGTTTCATTTATGATTTATTAACTATCAACTACTGATTTTTTTAACCAAAAAAGTTCTATGTTTTTTTCTTCTGCCTTTACCAGTCAAGTGGTAGTGGCTCAGTCCTGTACGACTCTTTGCAACGCCATGGACTGTAGCCCTGCCAGATTTCTCTGTCCATGGAATTCTTCAGGCAAGAATACTGGAGTGGGTGTATGTGTGTGTGTTAGTCACTCAGCCATGTCCAACTCTTTGCAACCCCATGGACAGTAGCCCACAAAGCTCCACTTTCCATGGCATTCTCTAGACCAGAATACTGGAGTGGGTTGCCATTCTCTTCCCCAGGGGATGTTTCCAACTCAGGGATCGAACTCAGATCTCCCACATTGATGGCAGATTCTTTACCATCTGAGCCATGAGGGAAATTCTGGTCATATCAAGACTAGATTTCTACTTAGCTTCCTAGATCTCTTTGATGCTCTACCTTGATTTACCCTGCTCAATACATTTATCCCATCTCTTAAACAGGCCATTACCAGAATTCACTTCCAATTAACTTAACCTAGTTACTGTACTAAGAGGTTAGTAGTAATAAAGACTTTGGCTCAAAATGTGACTCTGGAATTCCCTAATCAATGAACCACTCTAATTCTCATTTTTCTCATTATAAAATGCAAAAATTTTTCTATCTATTTAAAATAGTGAAGTGATAAACCAAGATAACTACTTGGCATAGTGCTTAGACATGCAATCATTAATCTTTAATGATCTCACCTCATGCCAGGGGTGGGATTGCAAAGCCAGATAAGACAAGACACTATCGGTATTCTGGCATTGACAGTGTTATAGAGAATACAGACATTCAACAAATAAGTGTCTATATACATATATAGGGGATACACATACATATATAGATATATACAAGGGCTTCTCTAGTGGCTCAGATGGTAAGGAATCCACCTGCAATGCAGGAGACCCGAGTTTGATCCCTGGGTTGGGAACATCCCTTGGAGAAAGGAATGGACAGTATTCTCCAGCATTCTTGCCTGGGAATTCCATGGACAGAGGTGCCTGGCAGGCTATAATCCACAGGGTTGCAGAGAGTTTGACATGACTGAGAGGCTAACACACACACATATAATATATACGCAATTTTAATGTATGTTTCTAAAGGACAATATCATATTCAAAATACAATGGTGACTTGACTTAGGTGGGAGCTAGGAATGAAATAGTCAGCAAAGGCTTTCCTTACAGAGGGGCATCTCAGTGGAAATATGAGAGATAAACAGAAGTCATATCTAAAAGTGTTTAGGAGTATCTCAAAAATAGCAGTTTATTATTATTGTTTTAATGTTACTGCTGTTGTTACTATCCTCTTGCCATGAATACTTCATTCTCACTGACATGCATTCTCTGAAAATCTATCGCACTGTATTACATTCCTTGATCAGCATCACGTTTCCTCTATGCTTCTGCATTTTGTTTTACTCTTGTTCCTCTGCGCCTTGCAATTTCTCCCCATTTTCTGAAATGACCCTATTCTGTTTTGACCTGCTTGGAACTAGCTTAAATACTCTTAGGCAAAACTGGATACTCCAATATCAGGGATTCTCTGGCACTGTATACATAACCATATTATAACTGTCCACTGCTTTATGTTACAAATGATTTCTATTTTTTTAAAATTTCTTTCTCAAATGCCCATGCAGTCTTTTGGGCAGAAAACATGTTAAATATATCTTTCAACTTAAATCCATAAAGTTGGTATCATCATAAAAAGAGTACCAAAAATTGTTTGTTGAAAATAATATTGTGACTTTGACAGTTTTAGTTCATGTCTCTAAGTAAATTCTAAGTTAGTTAAGGCAGGATTCCTGTCTTAGTTCAATTTTATTTACCACTATCATAATATAGCACAAATGGTATTCTATGTGAGTTTTATGCTGACTGATTATGAAGATATTTTTCATATCTATTTAAATAAAACAGAATATTTTATTAGTCTTTGACTATGAAATTTGATATAATTAGAAAAATGACATAAAATGCATTATCCTATTCATTTTTCTGAAAGTCCTGTCCAACAAGATGAAAACCACTAGAATATAAAATATTAGCTTGAGATGAAAAATAAATAAAGTTTTTCTTGTTTTAGTTGAGAAACCTTTCATGCTACTCTAAATGTTATTTTTTTTTTTCAGGATTTGAAACAAAGGAAAGGTTGTTTTGAAAATTATTTAAAGTTATTTGCCTAAGTTATTTGAGCTTGACAAAGAGTAAAAAAAGACACTGAAGTAATAATTCTCCTAAGACATGATGATGAGTCAATTTAGAGCTGTTAGGGGAAGAAAATGCCATTTGGTTAAAAATTATACATAAACATTCATGTCAAGCACCACTTTGTAGCATGTTTTATGAGTAGTGTAAAATACTTCCCCTTATATAGGAACAAAAATGTTAAGATCTCAGTTCAGCTATCAGTTTGGTTCTCCACTGGCATAAGAATATATGTTACACATATAGATATCAGTATGATATAAATTTTTCCATTTTAAAAATAAATGAAATCCTTATTGATTATAAGTTCTTCAACAAGAATATTTTTAACTTTATAGATAAAATCTACAAACACTGATCAACTATTAATATTTTGACATATATCAGACTGCAAATATTATTTCACAGATAAAATAGAGAAGGTTAAAATTATTGGTTCAGTGCAACTGTAGTTTTGAATATAAACACTTAACAGTCTGTAACCTTTAATTGGGGCTCCCAGGTGGTTCAGTGGTAAAGAATCCGCCTACCAAGTAAGAGACATGAGTGTGATCCCTGAGTTGGGAAGATCCTCTGGAGAAGTAAAATGGCAACCCACTACAGTATTCTTGCCTGGAAAATCCCATGAACAGAAGGGCCTGGTGGGTTACCGTCCATGGCATCGCAAAGAGTCAAGACATAACTTAGTGAATAAACACCAACAACAAACCTGTAATCACTTGACAGAAATAATTCATATCTAAATTGCATAAAGTTATAATTTTGAATTACCTAGAAATCACATGAAATATAGTCATTCCTTCAGAGTAGTTATTAACATTTCTTATGGTAAATTCATTACAGGGCTCATTTTACAAATGAATGCTTTAAAAAAATAATTATGCAGCTTCTGAAGAGTGTATATATATTTATATATACATAAAACTATTATATACAAACAACTCATAGTTTAATTATACGGAGTATTATTTTAAATACTAGATTTATGAACTAGAAAAGAAACCTGTGCTATCAAACTAAGTTTAAAGATTATGAAACATACTGATGATGCAAAATTGCTGTATAAATGAGAAATATTTAACAGATATATAAGACTAAATAAATAAGACATTTAAAACATTCATTCTTAGGACAATTTATCTGTAAAACTCATTATCTTTAAGAAGGCTTTAAAGTTAGATCTGTCCTATTATAAGAAATAAACTAGTAGAGAATTAGGTTTGTGAATATCTGTAAGATTTTTGAAGTTTGATCCCATACATTCTCTGAATAATAATACAAATATTGTAAAAGAATGTTATTACTTTTTAGATTACAGTAGAGATGTGAGTACATACAATTCTTAAAGTCTGATTTGGAAAGATCTTGGTAAGAAAAACCTTATAAGTAAAACCATGGAAGTTCAGGGAATAAGTAGACTATCTCATAGGAAAAAATCTACATATTTATTTAATAAGAATTTAGGACAATCAGAGTACTAATGGCTGTTAAATCATGAGGTACCCTCCACTCCACTCTTGAAACATGTATTCTTTATTATTCGCTCTTTAAACAATGGACAAGGAACATGATGTTTGCAGATGGTTTACCTAAATTTGTGCAGATATAGCCTACAGCATGGCAATAATGTGTTTTCTCTGCAAGGAGGAAAGACATAACCCAAGTGCAAAGAAAAGTAAACATACAGCATGGAGTTGAACAAATAAATGCAAAATGGAATTTAAGCTTACACCTAGAAGCCAAGAAAATAAGTCAAAGTGGGAATGAAAGTATGATATTAATTATTTTCCTATAAAAATAGGAAACTATTAAATATTCCCATTAAATATAAAAATAAGAATCTTTAAACTTAATACTTTTAAAATCATAATAATTATGCTACTCGTGGTTATTCATTTACTTAACAAATATTATCAACTGTCTAAAATGTGTCACACCATGTGCTAAACGAAACTGTGTAGAATGAAAAAAAGAGTATGCTTTCATATAATATATTTATATTGCAAGACTAATCTGTATAAAAAAATCTCCAAATTGAAAGCACAACCTTATCATTTGAGTGCGGCTTCAGGGAATTGGGAGGAGAATTAGAGTAAGCTGTATTTAGTGTTACAATTCAGAATCTTTTAAACGGAACAACTTCCTAGGTAAAACACATTTGATCACAAATCCCTTTTGAGGTAAAATGATAAAAATCAAACCTCAATCTAGGTAACACTATTATTAAGCCAAAGTGGTTTTTAAAAACTCAAACAGGATTAGGGAAAACTTTTTTTTTAATTTGACTCCATGTTTTGGGCAATATCTTTATACTTTCCTCACAATGAATATCCAGAAATTTATTGATCTATTAATAACTCATAAGAAAAGAGTTTAATTAAGTCAATTTTGGTTTGTCAAAAATAGGCAGGGATTTTTATTATAATGCTCTTTTTTCTAACCTTCCAAGCACTGTAGAATTCTGAGATGATTTCTCTAGAATTTAAACAAGTACATTATGAACACAGTTAAATGCCATAATATCACAATGTCTCATTTTTCCCAATAGAGAGACATGCAGGTTGCATATTTCACAACTTTGTACAGTCTGCTTAAATTCTAACGTTGGAATTCTAGTCAACCCATAGTCTACTCTCTAAGAATATTAGTGAAATAATGTTTTACACATGTCAAATACATGCTGTTCACAAACAGGGAAAAAAGCATTTAAGGAGAGTCAAGGGAATCTTGCTCCCTGTCAAACTGCAAACCTCTGAAATACCCGATTGTTAAGCAAGTTGTGTCATCTCTTGCCAATGACATCCTAACGGGGAAGATGAAGGCAATTCCTTGACCAAAACAGAATTTGCCTTCATCCCCAGTGAGCTTTAATTCGAAACTCAAGCAATGGAGTATAGTTTTCCGGTAATACTGCCTCCAGTATTTTTACCTTTTTAATGTTAGTGTGGACATATTTCTGCCTTTGCCCTCCCCTTGTCTCCTGGATCCTCTCTCTTTAAAGCTCCCACTTACCTACACCATCAGCAAAAGCTGCTGCTGAACATTACATTACTAATTATATTTATTGCTTCCTTTGTGTTAGTCTTCGGTTAGGAGAAATGTATATGTCAACATCAATGTTATGTTATGAGTTGACAGCACTCACAGAATCTTAAGTGTCATACTGGATTTACTCTGCAAAGAATTTCTGTTCAACTTTAATAAAGGGCTACAAAAAAAAATTAGTAGATACATTATTATTATTATAGTTTCTATTTTAAATGGATTTGAGGCATATTACTTCATTCCTTTCTTCTCTTAGCCCCTCTCCCTTCCTTCCTTTAGGTTTAGTCATGTATATTCTTCAACTATTTTTCTGACTTGCTACATAAGGGCCCTGAGAGCAGAATAACTTTCAATTGTAGATCAAATGTTATAATGAAAATTTTACTGTTCTCTACTTAGAGCCATATGCATATGAGGGATAAAACAATTATATCAACAATAACATAAAAAAAATCAGAAGTGCTAAAATTTAAGCATAGTTTTATGTTAATCAACATGGATTATTCCTGACATGAAAATGGTGATATAAATCAAATTTATAAAATGGATTATATTAAAATATGGAGCATCCATTAAAAGAGAATACTTGGTGTTATTCAAGGAATCTTTATTTCAAGTCCTCATTCTGATTTGCATGATGTGGCTTTTTACACAGAAGAAACAAGAATAATTAACCCTTGAGATATGAAGAAATGATGCTTAACAGTTCAGAGTTTATGTGAATTCCTTTTGCAAATATATATCCTATTTCAGATAAATTTCTCTAATCATAAGACTTATCACAATATATGCATCTATTTATTTGTCTGCCTTTTCACCTATGTTGCTTTGAGAGTACACACAAGAATAGTATTAATCTACAATACAAGAGGAGACAAGGAACTTGCTCTAAGGAAGTAATGATTGAATTGAGATCAGAGGGATGAGATGGATTGGGAGGGAGGTGGGAGGGGGGTTCAGGATGGGGAACACATGTACACCCATGGCTGATTCATGCCAATGTATGGCAAAACCCACTACAATATTGTAAAGTAATTAGCCTCCAATTAAAATAAATTAATTAAAAATCCAAAGGAAGATCCATCCAAGAAACAGGCAGATGCTGAAAAGAAAAATGGAAGGCCTAAAAGAAGAGAGATGGGGAATGTAAAGGCAACAAAAGAAGAAAAAGGAACTCCAGGGTGCTAGGACAAAGTAAGGGGAGTGTGGCCCAAAAAAGGATGCTAAGATAGGAAGGACTGAGATCAAAAAGTAGACTTCCCTAGTTGCTAAGGTTAAAAGGAAGCAAAGCAATATCTTTAAACAGAAGAGACAGGCTACTGTTTGCTCTCAGAGAAGACTGCTCTGGCTTCAGTGTGATAACCTGACTGGTCAGGCCAAGTGGTGCTGGTCAGCAGTAGGGACAGAGCAGGATCTGAGTTAGTATTATTCCATTAAACGGAACCAGAGGTTATGGGTGATCTTTACACAGCTTGTCTGGCATCCAGCAGAAGAGTCTACTTAGTCTATTACATATAGGAATGATCTTAGAGGCAAATATCTTTCCTTTTGTATTTCCTAAATACTTTCTCACTAATCTAAAATCATGGATTCTTGCCATTTTTGACCATGATTCACTTTTTCTGACCTCAAACATGGTTTGCGTCCTTGAACTTATATATGTATATATTTAACAGTTTTCTTTTTACTTTATTTTAAAGAAACTAGGGCAAATTCAAGGTTAATACTCTAATGTCATTATTTTTTCAAATTTCAGGCTCTAAAGTCATTCTTTTACCCACTCATATTTCAAATATTCTTACATATATATAATGGGTGTGCCTAGGACAGAATGTCATATATGTAGATGTCATCCACCAGACATAAAGCTGGGAAGAGCTATTGTTAATGGTCAGAGTCCTAGAAAAGACTAAATCATATGACAGCAGAATCTATACTTACAATAGATATGATACAAATAATAAAAAAGAAAAGTCACCATCACCACCCTTTAGGATACAAAAACTCACAAACCTTAAAGTTACCCAAATTTATAAAGTACAGATAAAATATTTTTGCTTTGGATATTTGCAATAGCTGAATGATGGACAATGCCCAGGCAATATCTACCCCTATATACAACTGATCCATTTCAAAACAATCATTTTTCCCACAGCTTCCCTAAGATACATGGAAAGTAGATTAAAATCTATATTTACAAATATATATTCAGGCAATCTAAACTGACATATGTTCCTTATATTACACCTTCACTATTTGTCTAAGATGTTGCTATCACTATGGACATAAACATACATATATATATAATATGTAAAAAGTTATATAGATATATACTGCATATATACATATATATTTTTCCTGTTGAAAACATTTGTAGAGAACTCACTGCAGGAATTATAAATAATTTAAATATAAATCAAACTGTAATAATTTTAATATCCTTTTTCTAAATCAGATTTTCTTAGGACATGTTGAGGTCTATGAGTATAAATAAATTTGTTCCTGAATTCTTTTTCTTTTCTCATGCTCTGTGTTAACACTCAACTGGGTCCCCACCCTGTTCATTAAACCCTTTTTCTAACAGATGTTGCTTTTTTCCCTTTTACTCTTTCATGTTATCCAAGAGAGATCAAAGAGTTTAGTCATTCTTGTCCATTGTATGCAGAGGTGTGTGGGTGAAATTCTGTATGATTCTGCTGTTCACAGTGTTCAGGTTGCCTTCCTAATGTTTCAGTTACTTTCGTTGATAATATCTGATATGTGTTGACTGCTACAACTAATAGAAATCATCTTTAACCTAGTTAGTTTCATGAGAATAAAGGAAAATAGTGTAAAGTATTGAAACAATATTCAAATTTTATCTATTTTTAAGAGACGATTGACTTATTTTGGAAAAGGAAATAGTACTTTTGTAAAAGAAATCACACAATTTTTCCCTCACAACATAGTTTATAATCAGACTCTGAATGCATGGAGGAAGTACAAGAAAAGAACTTTTCAAAAGTAATTATTTAATATTACTTATACATTTTATTTTTAAAAACTTATATAAACAACTTGATACAAATGAAATATTGTGCCTTTCATGTCCTTTTCCACGTGTGATAGTGAGAATGAGGCCATGTAGTATAATGGAAAGAACTCTTAATTAGCTGTCAGAAGAGCTGAGTTTAAGTTCAACTTTTAACCACCAAGTAGCCAGGGGATTTGAAGATACTATTTAAGCAATTTGAGTTTAAATTTTCTATATTATGAAATGGAGGATAGGAATTAGAGGCGTTATGCAGTAACTATAAGCTATAGTATTATAAACAAGCACTTTTGTGCAAAAATTTATGGAAATTGTGGTCACAGTTTAACTCTGGACACATCATTTTTTAAAAGTAAGATATCAGATATTGCTGAGCTTTGTGCTTAGGATGTTGCTAGGCTTCAGTAGTCTTGTGTATATCAAATTTTGCAACTGAATATTTTGTAGTAAAAATTTCAGGTCAAAATATTTTTCTTAGTAGCATAGTTGAAAAATACTTTTCATTTATTTCTTAGAAGCTTGTTACATTTTTCAGACTTTTATTAGTATAAGGTAGAAAAGTGAATGGATTAAATTTTTTTGTCATCCCTGTGGCAAACACATCATTTGGTTTTGTCATATCATTTCACCTGAAGTTGATTTTAATCAAGAGACTGAAAACAACTGACTGCCTTATGCATTTTATGAACAAAGGGATGTTAGTTCACTTCTATCTTTATGGATATTTACATTGTTAAAATGGAAATATTTTGCTTATCAATGGCATGATATTTTCCTATTCCTCTCTCAGATAAGTCATTGCATTTTATTCTAGAAAAAAATTATATGTGTCTAAGAGATTGTGCAATCATAGCCATGAATTTTTTAAAATTCCACACTGTTAAGAAAATTTGCAAAAATTTAACAGTGTCAAGGTAGTAGCTAGGTCTGCTCTCTAGCATGATATAATACAAAGAATAGGTTTCCCTTCCTACAAATCTTCCATTTGCGTCCAAGATTTAGGCCAGCAAAGGGCAAGTCGATGTGGGATACTAAACATCCATCCTTTCCAGGTTGAGTAATTTAAATATGAGGTAAGACAGCTATTAAATGCCAACAAAATATAAATCAAAAGAAGAAAAGTTTGCCAGGATAAAAGCACTTAAGAGGAGCTTGAACCCTGGCGTGTATACAAAACCCCATTTGCAACATTAGAAAGATCCAGACTTTCAGCCTCTGTATAAAGCTGTGTATTAATCTCAAGTGAGGTATCTTAAAATAGAAGCTAGTCTTGAAGTTCTTAATCATCAAGCTACTTTTTAAAGTATATATCCATAAGGCATATTAGATAGGTATTTATTTATTATAAGAGAAATTCTGATGTATAAAATTGTTGAGGAGACCAGTTTAATGTCATTTCAGTGGCAGCAAAAGTCACACAATGAATCAGTGACAGACCTGTGAATTGATTTTTAGATCCCATTAGACTCCCTTTTTAACCGCTCAGCAATTCCTGAGATTGCTTTCAGTGGCCAGAGATGCACAATCAAATTAAAACAGCAGACTGGAAAATAAAAATAAAATAAAATGGAAAGTAGTTGTTCCATGCGGATTGATTTCTGACATATAAATATACAAATCTCAAGCTGTATTCAGGCATTAATATCAAATTTTCTATCATTTATATAGAAATGGATTTAAATTACTGAAATATATGAGTAAAATAGGCAAAAATAGAAATAACAGTATTAAGTGGAAGATGAAAGCCTACACAATTCAATTTCTGAGGCAGTGATTAAAAAATGTCTATTCATGTGAATATATATTTATCAAGATACATTTGTTCTAGCTGGAAATTCTAAAGATTCATAAGTACAAAATTATTTTTGAGTAAAATTATTTCTGCTTTCAGATATGCTAATATTTTCATCAGCAGAGATAGCTTGATAAGGCCCATTTACGTTAAGGAAAATGAAATAAAGACAATGTCAATTCTCTGTTATTTGATAGTCTGTGTGCCATATAAAATTACATATTTTCTGTTTATTAGAGAATCTAAAATTCTACATAAAATAATATCCAGACTTTGTGTTCTTGAATTATGACATGATCAAAATACCAAGAAATAGTAAGATACATTTCATTGCTAAACTTATTTTGAATAAGAAGTGGGAAACTCATTAATTTTTAAAATATTTTAAGAAATCTATCTCAATTATATGTCTATTAATGCTACAGAATCTGATTTTTCCTTTTGCATAAAAAAAAAAATTACAACTCTCTGATTGTAGTCAATCCCTGTGTCGGGAAGATCCCCTGGAGAAGGAAATGGCAACCTACTCCAATATTCTTGCCTGGAGAAGCCCATAGACAGAGGAGCCTGTTGGGCTACAGTCCGTGGGGTTGCAGAGAGTCAGACATGACTGAGTGTAAAACATATTAGCATTTTTTTGTGTGTCTAAGTGGAAGTACCACAGGCAAGTTTTATTTTTGCTAAACACATTTATTACATAGAGAGGGAATTAGTAGAAAAGAAAGTGATTTCTTTTGTGCGGTGTCTAAAGGATATTAAGCTAGGTAAAATAAGCCAGGAGCAGAAGGGCAAATGCTGCATGATTTTAGTTATGTGAGAAATCTAAAACAGTTAAACTCATAGATTGAGAGAATAGAATGAGAGAATAGAGCAGTGGTTGTCAGGGGCTGCAGGTAGAAAAATGGGGAGTTGCTGCTCAATGGGTATAAAGTTTCAGTTACACAAGATGAGTAAGTCCTAGAGAGCAGCTGCACAGCATGGTGCCTATAGTTAACAATAGTGAATCGTGCACTTAAAAAGTTAAGAGAGTAGATTTATGTTAAGCATTCTTACTACACCAAAAATATATATAATTAAAAAAACACACATAGGACAGCATCCTACCAGTGGGGATGGTACGACATCAGTGCAGTATGAGACATAATATTGACGTCACTAGAAAAGTCACATGACAAACTGACTAGCTGTATGATGATAGGGAGGCTGCTGAATTTTTCTGAGAGTTTCCAAAAGTGAAAAGTGGGGATAGCATTTCAGTCCCTGGGTAATGAATATAAAATGCTATAATATTCATAAAACCATCAAATATGCCAGCCATGACAGTCATTAATAGTAATAAAATTAATTTAAAAGCCACAGAGTATTTATAGCAGGAGGAAAACTGGGCAGAAAAACAAGGGATAAACTGGATATATTAGTCTCACAAAAATCTCACAAAATCAGTATAAGCTAAAATATAATAATGAAATTAAAATTAAAGCATGGTTTTCATTTAAAAATAGCTATTTCTAAGTACAATGCATCTTGTTTCTTTTTGTTATTTTTTTTAAAACAAAGTGTGTTTGAATTGCTTTCACAGATGCATTACACAAAATAGCATTCTCTGGATTTACAAGTGTGGAGAAACCATGTTTTTGTTATACGCCATGGGTGAGAAATTCACATAACTTTGCATATGGTAGCTTAATGTTTTATGCACAACATAAAGTCAGCTTATTTGTAGACTCAGAAGTGAAGTAAGCCACAATATGCTATAAAGCATGTTTTATCTAATTGTCACAAAAGAATTGGGAAACCACTTTTTCACTGGAGAGTTTAAAGAGTATCATCATGTCAATATACATCATGATTTATGATATTTAGATGCTATATTATTATTGTTTGTTGTGAGAATTTGAAACATTACTCAGTATCTTTTTCCTCAGTATCAGTCCAAGTTCTCATTATGTGACATTTCTGAACTTTTGCCATAGTCTCAAAATGGATATTCCTATATGTCCATCCCCTACCATGAACACACCGATACTAAAAATATGTTTCAGAACCAATCATAGCAATACTAGTAGTAACCTTCTATGGCTTTGTATAGCTCTTGACTAGATTCCCAAAATCAATTTGATTCTAATTTTCCAGCTCCTTTTGAAAATCACTGTACTCTATGCATGCTGAGACATGTGCCACTTACCAATGCCTTTCATGTCTCTGTCCTTCTATTCTATCCTTCTAGTCTTACTAAAGGATCCTCCACATCCATCAGTATTTGATCCAGTTTTCAAAGCCCAGCTTAAACATGATGGCTTCTGTTCACTTCATCAAGCTATCCCTTAATTACAGTTATCACTTTGTTCAGACTAGGCATACATTAAGAAGTTCTGAAATATAAAATATAAATACATGACAAAATCTTTAATAATTTAAATAAGAATTAATGATTTTAATCCTCCTCTCCCCCTGCACCAACCGGTACTTTCTTTTAAAGGAGCAGATTCTCGACTCAGACATAAAGCACTGAATAGCATGATTGCTTCAGGCCCATTACAAAATACCCATGGAAACCTTAATTTTCTCATCAATAAAATGAGGATGTGATGAGTACGTACTTCATCAGATTTTGTGAAGACTAAGGTAACGTACTCAATGCTGCCAGTACAGAGCATAATTATTGCTGGTAAATACTAGTTGTTGGGATTATCATTATCATTGCTCATGTTTTCACCAATGTTGAAGTTATATATCTATGTATGTGTTCAATCTTTGGGGGCAGACATTCATCTTTATATTCCTCACCATTATTATTAGAACCTTACTTAGGAAAAATGTTTCCTATGTTTTTATTAATGTCAATTTTATCTTAATGACTATAAATTGCTTTGGAATACAAATTGCTTCCAATAATACAAAGGCATTGATTGTAGCAGCAGAACAGAATTGTAGCTACAAATCTGAAGAATCCTAGATTATAAATGCTAAGCCTCTATTATCTTCTAGTATTGCCAACAAAGGTCCGTCTAGTGAAGGCTATGGTTTTTCCGGTGGTCATGTATGGATGTGAAAGTTGGACTGTGAAGAAAGCTGAGCGTCGAAGAATTCATGCTTTTAAAATGTGATGTTGGAGAAGACTCTTGAGAGTCTCCTGGACTGCAAGGAGATCCAACCAGTACATTCTAAAGGAGAGCAGTCCTGAGTGTTCTTTGGAAGGACTGATGCTAAAGCTGAAACTCCAATACTTTGGCCACCTCAAGCGAAGAGCTGACTTATTGGAAAAGACTCTGATGCTGGGAGGGATTGGGGGCAGGAGGAGAAGGGGATGACAGAGGATGAGATGGCTGGCTGGCATCACCAACTCAATGGACATGAGTTTGGGTGAACTCTGGGAGCTGGTGATGGACAGGGAGGCCTGGCGTGCTGCGGTTCATGGGGTCGCAAAGAGTCGGACACGACTGAGCAACTGAACTGATCTGATTCTCTCAAATCTATTTAATAAAACTTTTATACCAAAACTTCTGGTTTTCTCATTATACCTTTCCTTTTCACCTCAATGCTATTCATATTACCTCACACTGATTCTCAGCATCAGTCTTTGCTATTTCTATTTCCCCAGATCCTCCAACTTCCAAACAGACCACATGTGGTAAGACTGGAGCAACTGAGAACCACAAGGAGCCTAGAAGAGAAGTCAACACACTAGAGCAAGGGGAGCGTCCTCAGATGTGAACACAGGGAACAGGGGACACTGTCTGCTTAAAAGGTAGCTCCTTAGTGGGCTTCCAATTACCTTACATTGTATATTTTCTAATAGTAACTACATTAATAAGATTATAAAGCTAAGTATAGGTTCTTCATGGTTAAAATTAAGTACTGACTAGAGAACAAATACAATTGAAATCAGAATTAGCAAACAATATCTTTGTAAATCTTGAAAAGTAAATACCTTCTTACAATATGAAGGTGATTCTAGTGACCAGGAGTTACAGTCAGAACTCTCCTTTGTGCTCTGGGGTAATTTACTTTCCTCTGAAGCACAGCAAGATCTTTCATACGGCCCATTCTGACCTCCACTTGGCCTTCACTTGGCAGGAAGACAGTGTTTGCCTATCAAGTCAACTCTTGTTTCCTTCTCATTAGCCCAAGATATTACAGGTATATCCTTGGCACTCACATGTTTATAAGCCTTAAGCGAACAAGGGCACTAAAATCTTAAGATTTTACATGATTATGAGGTAGTTATCCAACTAGTTTAGAATGGACTTATATAATTTTCCTCAGGTTATCATCAAAGTGAACCATTATGATTTAAAACAAATCTACAAGATAACTTGCTGAGGGCTATTTGGAACACACACCAAGAGGAGGTGAATGTATTCTGATTTGTGTAAATTCAGTTTAAATTTTTTTTGCTGTGTTTCCAAAGTTTCAAATATATGAAACTAATACCTTCCTTCTCACACATATATCCAAGTTGTATTTTTACAACCTTAACCTTTGGTTCCAAATGAACTACTTTAGGCAAGAAGACAAAGAGATAAATGAGGAAAAACAGAATGTGAGTCCAAGGATAAAGAAAAGGTCCTGAAGAGGAAGGAGAGGAAAACAGCCTAAACAGGTGAGCAGGTGCTGGGGTTTAGCACTACTCTATTTTTTGTTTGTTTTGGGAAAAATATAATATTGATAACAAGAGTTTTTATGAACAGAAATCTCCTCTCAAAATACATTATATATGGAATGAGTGCAAAGCAACCAGTCAAGAGGGTACAGTAGAAGAGAATTAAGTTGGAGTTCACATTATCAGTGACAAATTACTCCAGGAAATCAAAGGTCTTTGTTCCAAACCAGCATTCATAGTTCATGAGGAAAAGAAAAAATACATTGGTTAAAGTACTGTTTATCTTTTAGTTCTCATGTCTGGGTTGACTGTGAATAAAGATGCATTTAGGAATTGAGTACTACAGATAATAAAGTCTTTTAATAAGTAATTGATAATGACATCATGCACCAATATGGCCTTAGAAAATTTTTAATTTTGTCCAAATTATTTTTCTGGTACTATGTGAACTAGATCTGACAAAACATGGAATGAAATACCCAGCAAGTTAAGAACTGAATGTTAACATTTCTATTTTTTCTGTCATTGTTTTTAGGAATAACAGGTGGCAAAATATGGTGTAGGGGGAAAAAAAAGAAACCCAAACACTTCACCATTAAACCAAATAAGTATAGAGAGTAAAAGTGTATTTATCTCATTAACTATGGTGTTTTCATATCAAATATTTAGAGCAAACAAGTCAAAATATAAAATGGTCATTTGAAACATTTTAAACACAATAAAAGGGATGTTGCTTTGGATTTTCGGTTCTCTTTCTCTCTTTTAACATTTTTTTTCCCCCTAAACTTGTTTCTAATAATTTAGGTTTTCCTACTACCTCACTTGGCCACTAGTTCTTTTAATTTTGAGAAACAGACTTCTTGATAATATCTAGAGTTTAGAATGTTAATAGCTCATAGAAAATACACTGGTGAATTGCTAAAGTCACAGAATTTATGAACTGTGATTTTTTTCCTCAAATACAAACACAAGAGCATTTTAAAATTTAATTTGCAATATAACTGGTGGTACTGTTTCTTCAGCATTGTAATTTGTATGGTTTCCTGTCCAACACAATTCAAGTATTGAAAGATTAGGGGGGAAAAAAAAACCCCTAGAAACCATAATGGTCTTACTCCAACCACATTTGGCTCAGATTCGCAGTGCAAATGTGGGATGTACTGCCTCTGGTGGAAATAATGAAGCCAAGAAGAAGTCACCAAGAATCCTGACTTCTGTTAGTCTACTAACCTACTAATTTATGTTATTCTGCTAACGTAAGTGGGAAAAGTCAGACTCCAACGCATGATCTAAGCAAGATGGAAAGATATAACCACCCTAAAAGAATGCCTCATTGTTTTACCAAAATATCTAAATTTCTTAACTTGGGCATCTCTTCTTGTACTCTTTCTACAGTACAAGAAATAAACTTTTATTCTATTGGACTCAATGACAAAATAATTTGAGAGAGATAACTCAATTAGAAAAAGTTAGTTAGATGTATAAATTAGTCAACTGAACTCCAGCTACCACTTAAGTAGAATTTTGGCCCTGGAGACTGTTACAAAGAGCATTTGATTCAAAGTTTTACATAGAAGCAAACTCTTATTCTTGGTGGAAGAGAAAAAAACAGACAAAATATTTTATTTTATATCTTGATATATTAGTTGTCATTGTAGAAATGACCTTAGAGATAGCCATTAAGCTTTACTGCATTTCTTAGTGTCCCTTTGGTTCTATCATAAATTGAGATCATGGCATTATGAGAGTATTTATAGAGTTAATATTTTCCAGGTCTCATCTGGGTTCATCTTTCTTTAGATTTCCTCCCAGTACACAGAGGAGGCCGTTTTGGAATTTGAGAAAACAACCAGAGACTTCTTCGGCTATGCCCCTCCTAAATTCATACATTTTTTATTAACAAATGTAAATTTGAGAGGGAAATACCATATAATAAAAGTCTTTGGGGAATATTCTGTTGCGTAAGGATGGCTTACACTTTTCATTTGAATGGCATGATATTGAGAGCTTAAACTAAAAAATCATCTGTACTCTAGCTCTGAATCATTCCTCCTGCGAACTCTGCATGAATTTTTATAATAAACACACACATGTGTATGAAGCATGTGACTTCATAGGCAGTTATCTTCAGGGTCAAGTACTGTTGGAGGATAACCAAGAATTGACTGACACATATCTTACAGAACTGGAGTTAATTAATAGGTCTACCAATTCCCAACTGCACTACAGGAAACACAAAATCTGCTTAATACAGCAATCAATGACATACTCTGTATGGTCATAAGGCATTCACTATACAGCAAGAGGAGATTTCAGAATATAGTATTCAGGAGTTTAAATATTGCTATTAAAGTGCAGGAAGAGTAAAGTAAGATTATTCACAATCAGAAGACTAAACAAGGATTTCTTTGCAAACTGCTTATTATTATTTAAAAGGAGTTTTTTTTTTTAATTTAATTTTATTTTTAAACTTTACATAATTGTATTAGTTTTGCCAAATATACCTGTGGCGGATTCATTTTGAAATTTGGCAAAACTAATACAATTAAAAGGAGTTTTTAATTTCTTCATATTAGATCTGAAGCTATTAAATGATGAAGGAAGTTTTGCTTTGTTTCAAAAGTGATATCTTTATTTCTGTGGCTTCCAGCCATCTTGAAAGGGTTAAATCTATAGTTTCTAACAATGGATTTTAACAATCTTGGGGACTCAATATAAGACAGTTATTTTAAAGACACTGCAAAGAAAAAACTGGATGTTAAAAACTCCATGAAGTCATGATAAAAGCAAAATGTCTTTTTTGTGTCATAAAATTATTTATAATATGTAAAGTACTTTAAAAAAGAAACTATTTCATTGTTTTATGTAATGAGGACAGGAAACAGCAGTGTATACTTGTTACTTTTTCAACCAGAATATAGGAAAAGGTTTGTCTTAGTTCTGTCTGAAAGCCCATCCCTGTAAATAAAAGTTACTAAATTCAAACTTCAGGAGATCTTATGAACTCTAATCCAACAAGCCTGGCCTCAGTCCTGCTTGCTATTTTATTTCTTATTCTGCCAATCCTTCCATTACCATCATGACTCTCCTAACTGCATGAAACACATATTGTCTCATTGTCTCAAATTCAAAAACAGTATAACTGTTTAAATACAAGTGTAGTATTTTAAGTACCAATAGAGATCAATTTAAAGCAGATTCTCTTTTAAGGCAGTTTAGCATTGAAAATTGAATTTTATGTTGTCTAGACAAGCCATCTTGATAATATCTTTTCCAGAATTTCCTAGATTGACTGTCTAGACCGCTCCCAATTCCCCCAGATAATTGCATAATCATCTTCCCTCTGACCCCTAAATAGTCTGGAACAGCATCTCCCCATAACACAGTTGGCATGCAATTCAAGACCACTGAGCTTCTGAGGGAGGACTTTTCTCAAAGGTTCTGAGTTTTAGAATTTCAATAAAACACTTGTTCGTCAATATCCTACCATAACGTGATTGGATGGGAAGCTTTATTTATTTATTTCAGTGGAGGAAAAGGCTTCCTCCATTTTGCTGGGTAAATGGCCTGGCTCCTGTACCTCTTCATCCTCCCATCCACTCTTAAACCAGCAATGAGTAGTTGATGAGTTGAGAAAGAGGGAACTCTGCTAAAGAACAACTTCAGAATGAAAAATTTATATTTGGGGAAAATTGTAAAAATACAGAAACCATATGTGATATTTTAATTTAAATGGCCATCAAGATCATCTAAGCTTCAAAATTAAAAGTAGAGGAATTAAGCTAAATACAAAATGACCTGGCAAGAATGAGAGCCCAGTGCAGTAACTTATAAACTCTGATGAATGAGGTACATTTAATAGCAAAGTGACAGTTATTACCATAAAAGCTCCAATGGCTTTCATCCTGCAATACACATTCATATTTTAAAAATTACAATCTGCATTTTTTTAAGAACCTACTACCCATTAAGCAATGTCAAACTCTTATAACTGCATGAGGTAGAGACCATTCTTGTCACCATTTTCTAGATTAGAAACAAAGACACAAAGGAAATTAGTAGCTTACTGCAGATTAAGTATCAAGCATTGAACTAAGGTTGGACAAAAGCTCTCCAATGAAAGGCTAGAGGACATGAGTTTAATAATGAAGGGATTACAACTCCTTGAGTTTCTATAGCAAAAAAATGTCAGTGGGCCATGCCATGGTTGGAGAATTGGGAGACAGTTGGAGGTAGTAAGTTGATTTCTCACTTAAATATAAGGACTCTGAGGGTCATAGAGGTTTGCTTTGTTTTTACATATTATGAGACAGAATCTGAGAGGTTAAGCAATTTTCCTGGACTCCACAGATAGTAAGTTGTAGAACATGATTAGAAGCCAGAAATGACCCTAAAGCCCACCTATTTTCCACTAACCCTGTGTTTGGAGCTCAGTTATCTGGGTCCCACTGTCCCATATAGCATGGTGCCAGACAGATGTGAAAAGTCCAAGACAACATGCAGAATGTTCTCCAGAGATATCTCCAATAAACATAAAAGTGGGACCCAAGTTTTAGGGTGCCTGACTATTGAAAATAGCCTAGAAGCAGGTGAAGAAGGAAAGATTTATCCAGAAGTTGCTAAAAAGTTAATTATGCAAAATCTGCAGGACTATATGCAAGAAATTATTCCTAATTTCATCAATACAAAACAAGTAACTTAAGTAGAACTGCCTTTCCTTAATTTAATTTACTTAAAACTCCTGGGTATGTCATCAGGTACAGAATGCGAGCTGGTAAAAAAAAAAAAGGAGGAGGATGCACTGGAGGAAGAGGTTTATGAGGGCAAATGTCTAAACTTGTGAGAACTTGGGAAAGGGTTTTAATCTTCTCAGGATCATCAGGAAAGTCATAATAATCATGTTTAGTCTAGAAACCACATAGCCTTAAAGGTGTCTTCTTATACAAAGAAGGTAAAACACAAAAATGTTTCGATTATTCAGTGTTTGGGTTGTAAGAACATATTTGTATCACTTTTGGATTCCATAAGAAAATATAGAGAAAAGATTTAAAGTTATAAAGAAGTGGCTAACATGTAAATTATATTTAACATTTAGGATTCCAGAAACATTCTGGGAACAAACCTTTTATCTGATGAGTAATTCTGGATTCCAATTGGAAGAAAATTCTGTCACAAGATTTTTTCACCACATGAACACTTTTGTTTTTCATAGGATTTTGTGCCAAAAATTATAAAGGGCTTATAATTAAATGCTATTGATAAATCCAACCCATGGAATTGCTTTCAAACTAGAAACTTTTCCTTTAAATACATCCCTAATTTCAAGTTTTGCTTAAATTTACCCAACTTAATTTTCTCACTAAAACATCTTTCAGGAGCAAGAGACAAATTAACATTTTTTATCTTTTTTATCCTGACAATATTATAGTCCAAAATATAAATATAATGCCTAGCTAAGCAAGAACACAACTGTGAGCAATTTAGGTCAAACATATGATCAGAGCATTGAGCACATGTATGGCATCCTTTCTTAATCCCTGGGCAGAAGAAAACAACTGTGGGGGCAGACACTTCTGGCTGAGAAGGGAAATGGTGGGGAAAGCTGGCAATATACAAATGAAGGAGAAAACAGTACACATGCAGCCTGCTGACATCTGCTGCACATGCAAAATGGATTGGACTCAATAGAGAGGAAAAGCAAATGCTTTCTTCCTTCCTTCTCCCTGTTTCAGTTATTGTTGAGTGATGGTCTCAATTCTTTTTGCATTCACAGATTAAAATTAATAATAACATCTGAATCCCAAGTAGGACCTAGCAAACAGCAATTTCTTCAATGAAGTAAAGAAATTAGTAATAAAGTATTTGAAAAGGAAGGGGTCATGGACAAACACCATTTTTAAAAAGCGAGCTTTACCTCAGGATGATGTCCAATTTCAATGTAGGTGCAAACTGGATGAAAAGCCCCCGTTCCACAGGCATACAAATGAGTCTGATTATAAGCCTTAAGCACCTTGATGAAATTAGCACATTCTTTCTGTAAAACAAAAGGAAAACCAGTGAGTTCTAGCAGTGAGCATGGCTGAGGTATCCTTTAGTGTGCTAGGCATGTTTGAGCAGATTTCTTTTGTGTCCTTTCACATTAGTTTTTATAGCTTATTATTCTATTGATTGTTCACATTATTATGTGAGACACAGACAGGGTTTGCTCTCATTGTTACATGAAACAAAGAAGTTCTTATTTTGGGGGGTAAAATATAATATTCCCTTTAATGTTTTTATTAAAACTATAATTTATTTATTAAAAAGTGGAATAAAGTTATAGATAACCAATTATCATAGGTGACTTTTCTGGAAATGAAGGAAACAGAAAATTATTTAGTCAATTAGTTAAATCATAATAATGATGAAAATTTATTTGCAAAAGTCAGCTTTAAATTTGGAAAAGTAAATAAAAAATAAAAGGTAATAAAACCTTCTACTAAACATAAATTTGAAACATCATCAGTAACTCATAATGATTGGCAACTAACTTTGAACTTTAGCAGTGCTACTTATTACTGGGCTGCCCTGGTGACTCGGATGGTATAGAATCCACCTGCAATGCAGGAGACCCAGGTTTGATCACTGGGTTGGGAAGATCCCCTGGAGAAGGGAATGGCAATCCACTCCAGTATTCTTGCCTGGAGAATTCCATAGACAAAGAGTCGAACATGACTGAATGACTAACATGCACACACACACATACACACACACACACACACACACACACACACACACACTGATGCTTACTAGTGAGCTTTACAGACTTAAGAAGATAAAACCACCTCCTCTTGAAAAAAGTCACTGAAACCTCAAAGATGGTTTGTGTATAAGATGAGACAGAGAAGACATTAGAGTTTAGAAAGTCTATAGACTGAGGGTCTTTATTAGAGTGGCTATATTTAATAAATATCTTCATGAGTACATGTACATCATAAACCGATACATGGATACCCTTACCAATGAGTCATGGATCTTCCAGGTAAAGAACAGCTACTTTATAAGAGGGGATTATAGTCATATCTTATTATGTATAGAAGTTTAGACATTCCTTCCATTTCATTATCCAAATGTCACCTAATAAATATGATAGAGCTATTTATATTTTTCTATATATTCTATCTGTAGACCCTATGAAAGAAAATGTGTTTCTACAAACAAATAGGAATCTTAGCCTTCTGTTCCTGCTAAGGGAAGATTCAGGGGGAAAAAAAAATTAGATGAAGTATAAACTGGATAATTTTATTGCCAAATTAACCCTGAGTTGAAAAGGTATACTTTTTGCAAAATATTTTTAAATAAATGAGTTGCTATCAATACTGTAAAAAGAAAACAGTGAAAAGAGAAATTCAAACTTGGTGCTCTGTGACAACCTAGAGGGGTGGGATGGGGTGGGAGGTGGGAGGTAAACTCAAGAGGTAGGGGGACATATGTATACCTATGGCTGATTCATGTTGATGTATGGCAGAAATAGCACAATATTGTAAAGTAATTATCCTCCAAGTGAAAATAAATAAATTTATTTTTAAAAATCTTCAAATAAATGTTATGGTCTATAACCATATAAAAAAATCTTAAAATTAAATACATATAAGTAGAAAATATGAATTTGTCATGGGACATACATGATCTATTTTTACATATCCAACTGAATATTAATAATTGCACTGACATTTTATGGTTTTATAACATAAAATTCTCACCACTACTATTTAATATAGTTTTGGAAGTTTTGGCCACAACAATCAGAGAATAAAAAGAAATAAAAGGAATTCAGATTGGAAAAGAAAAAGTAAAACTCTCACTGTTTGCAGATGACATGATCCTCTACATAGAAAACCCTAAAGACTCCACCAGAATATTACTAGAGTTAATTAATGCATATAGTAAAGTTGCAGGATATAAAATCAACTCACAGAAGTCCCTTACATTCCTATACACTAACAATGACAAAACAGAAAGAGAAATTAAGGAAACAATTCCATTTACCATTGCAATGAAAAGAATAAAATATTAAGGAATATATCTACCTAAAGAAACAACAATTATGCTGTGAAAGTGCTGCACTCAATATGCCAGCATATTTGGAAAACTCAGCAGTGGCCACAGGACTGGAAATGGTCAGTTATCATTCCAATCCCAAAGAAAGCCAATGCCAAAGAATGTTCAAATTACTGCACAATTGCACTCATCTCACATGCTAGTAAAGTAATGCTCAAAATTCTCCAAGCCACGCTTCAGCAATATGTGAACCGTGAACTTCGAGATGTTCAAGCTGGTTTTAGAAAAGGCAATGGAAGCAGAGGTCAAATTGTCAACATCCACTGGATCATCGAAAAACAAGAGAGTTCCAGAAAAACATCTATTTCTGCTTTATTGACTATGCCAAAGCCTTTGACTGTGTGGATCACCATAAACTGTGGAAAATTCTGAAAGAGATGGGTATACCAGACCACCTGACCTGCCTCTTGAGAAATCTGTATGCAGGTCAGGAAGCAACAGTTAGAACTGGACATGGAACAACAGACTGGTTCCAAATAGGAAAAGGAGTACGTCAAGGCTATATATTGTCACCCTGCTTATTTAACTTATATGCAGAGTACATCATGAGAAATGCTGGGCTGGAAGAAGCACAAGCTGGAATCAAGATTGCTGGGACAAATGTCAATAACCTCAGAAATGCAGATGACACCACCCTTATGGCAGAAAGTGAAGAGGAACTAAAAAGCCTTTTGATGAAAGTGAAAGTGGAGAGTGAAAAAGTTGGCTTAAAGCTCAACATTCAGAAAACCAAGATCATGGCATGCGGTCCCATCACTTCATGGGAAATAGATGGGGAAACAGTGTCAGACTTTATTTTGGGGGGCTCCAAAATCACTGCAGATGGTGATTGTGGCCATGAAATTAAGAGACACTTATTCCTTGGAAGGAAAGTATTGACCAACCTAGATCGCATATTGAAAAGCAGAGACATTACTTTGCCAACAAAGGTCCATCTAGTTAAGGCTACGGTTTTTCCAGTGGTCATGTATGGATGTGAAAGTTGGACTGTGAAGAAAGCTGAGAGCCAAAGAATTTATGCTTTTGAACTGTGGTGTTGGAGAAGACTCTTGAGAGTCCCTTGGACTGCAAGGAGATCCAACCAGTCCATTCTAAAAGAGATCAGTCCTGGGTGTTCTTTGGAAGGACAGATGCTAAAGCTGAAACTCCAATATCTTGGCCACGTCATGCAAAGAGTTGACTCATTGGAAAAGACTCTAATTCTGTGAGGGATTGAGGCCAGGAGGAGAAGGGGATGACAAAGGATGAGATGGCTGGATGGCATCACCAACTCAATGGACATGAGTTTGAGTGAACTCTGAGGGTTGGTGATGGACAGGGAGGCCTGGCACACTGCAAGGAGTCGGACACAACGGAGCGACTGAACTGAACTGAACTGAACTGAAAGAAACAAAAGACCTATAAATAGAAAACTATAAAACACTGGTGAAAGAAATCAAAGAGGACAAATAGACGGAGAAATATACTGTGTTCATGGATTGGAAGAATCAATATAGTGAAAATGAGTATACTACCCAAAGCAATCTATAGATTCAATGCAATCCCTATCAAGCTACCAAGGATATTTTTCACAGAACTAGATCAAATAATTTCACAATTTGTATGGAAATACAAAAAACCTCGAATAGCCAAAGCAATCTTGAGAAAAAAGAATGGAACTGGAGAAATCAACCTGCCTGACTTCAGGCTCTACCTCAAAGCCACAGTCATCAAGACGGTATGGCACAAAGACAGAAATATAGATCAATGGAATGAAATAGAAAGCCCAGAGATAAATCCACACACCTATGGTCACCTTATCTTCAACAAATAAGGCAAGAATATCAATGGAGAAAGGACAATCTCTTTAACAAGTAGTGCTGGGAAAACTGGTCAACCACTTGTAAAAAAAATTAGAACACTTTCTAACATCCTACACAAAAATAAACTCAAAATTGATTAAAGATCTAAACATAAGGCCAGAAACTATAAAACTCCTAGAGGAAGACATAGGCAAAACACATTCTGACATAAATCACAGCAGGATCCTCTATGACCCACCTCCCAGAATATTGGAAATAAAAGCAAAAATAAACAAATGGGACCTAATTAAAATTAAAGGCTTCTGCACAACAAAGGAATATAAGCAAGGTGAAAAGAGAGCCTTCAGAATGGGAGAAAACAATAGCAAACAAAGCAGCTGACAAAGAATTAATCTCAAAAATATACAAGCAACTCCTGCAGCTCAATTCCAGGAAAACGAACAACCCAAGCAAAAAATGGGCCAAAGAACTAAACAGACATTTCTCCAAAGAAGACATATAGATGGCTAACAAACATATGAAAAGATGCTCAATAGAACTCATTATTAGAGAAATGCAAATCAAAACCACAATAAGGTACCATTTCACGCCAGTCAGAATGGCTGCGATCCAAAAGTCTCCAAGCAATAAATGCTGGAGAGGGTGTGGAGAAAAGGGAACCCTCTTACACTGTTGGTGGGAATGCAAACTAGTACAGCCACTATGGAGAACAGTGTGGAGATTCCTTAAAAAACTGGAAATAGAACTGCCATATGACCCAGCAATCCCACTGCTGGGCATACACACTGAGGAAACCAGAATTGAAAGAGACACGTGTACCCCAATGTTCATCGCAGGACTGTTTATAATAGCCAGGACATGGAAGCAACCTAGATGTCCGTCAGCAGACGAATGAATAAGAAAGCTGTGGTACATATACACAATGGAATATTACTCAGCCATTAAAAAGAATACATTTGAATCAGTTCTAATGAAGTGGATGAAACTGGAGAAGCTCAGAATGTGTTTGGACTTATGTAGTTAGTTGGAATTTATAACTGAGATGTTAGATAATTTAAGTACATTCCCAAGTGACATTTGTATTCTGTGTTTGTAACTGATGATTTTGGTTTTAATTTAATGCCTCCCATAAAATAAAGAGCAGACTAAACCTGAGCAGAATAATTGTTATTTAAATTCAAATACTTGCTTTCCATCATCACTGATTTATCCAGGATGAAATCCGAGGATGTCCTATAAACATATCATCCCAAAAGTAAGTTATACCTCTATAAGGGAAAATATGAAACTTGACTGTTAGGACTCATCACTCCTTCTTATCAAATGCTGAGCAGTTTCAGAAAGTAGCTAAAATACACATCTGATTTGTCTCACTGTTTTGTTACTTACATCCTGAGTCTTTCCTTTGTCTGGAAAGGCATTATAACAAAGAAAATTAAGCACTGAAATCAACTAACTTTGAAACTAATTTTGCAAGTTTCTATAAAGAAAATTTTCCTAGCTTAAAAAGTATATGCATCTTATCCATGTACCACTTTGAACATGACACATTTTAGACAAAAGCTTAGATAAGCTAAGACATAACCCAACTTTCAAGGCTCTTAGCCACAAACTCCCCATTCTATAACAGTTTCTCCTCTTTGAGAAAGAGGATAGGGCATGAATTCTTGGCCAGAGGAAAGAGGCTGTGGACAGGGAAACATCTGATAAACTCATTTACAAATAAGACATTCATGAGTCTTACCCAAAGGATTTACTTGTACTCTTAAGAAAATGCAGTCATTTGAAAATGAATTATTTTCAGGAAAATGTTTTATGAAACATGTAGGTGGCCACATACTCTGCTTTTACATAAAGACAGCCAACCCTGATTGTGGACTCAATATTACAGCATTCAAGATTATAAACAACCATTTCCAGCACCATATGTTGAAATTAAGAAACTGGCTGTGTATACACATATTGATAAGCAAACGAATATTCTAATAAATAGCAGTGGCAGACCCAGATGGATGTCTTACTCATTCTAGAAAAGAACAGGGTTTTACTTTGCCCACCAGGCCCATAAAGATACACATGCAATTTTAAATACAAATCAAGTTCTTTAATCCCAGTAGTAACACATAAGGGCATTATAGAAGTTTGAGAGGAGACCCTAGATCTCCATGATAAAGAAAGGAAGGAAAATTTTATAAGTATAGATACCTGTGCATACACGTGAAGGCTATGTCACTTTTGCAATTGTTATAAATTCTAAGGTCACAGAATCTGTGGGCTCTTATCTATTAATCAGTTGGGTAACTGATTAGCAATAATTATTGACTGAAAAATTCTCAAGGTTCTTGAGAACTATGTAACTGAGCTACCCTGAATATCCTAATTTTTTTTTGTTCTCTGTGTGCTGTGTTGTACTGTGATAAGTTGCTTCAGTCCTGTCTGATTCTGTGCAACCCTATGGACTGACCTTGAAAGTTCAGTTCCTCTGTCCATGGGATTCTCCAGGCAAGAATGCTGGAGCATTCTTTTGGAGCATTTCCTCCTCCAATTTTGTTGTTGTTATTATGGTTGTTGTTCTCTATTAACTGTCAAAGAAGCACCACTATAATATGACAAGTATTCTTCTACAGAGCTGCTGGAAAAAAATCACAGGACTGAAGCTGTGAAACCTGGCAAAGGGTTCTACTGAGGATGCTGATAATGGATTTTATCTGTACTACAAAGCAGCTAGACCCACCCTATTGGCCTGAGGCCTGAATGATTTACCCAGTGAACTCTCCCAGTTGGCAGAAGGCTGTATTGTACCATGCCTGGGGGCTAACTCAATATTATTTTGATGTGAAGGTTAATGCAAATAGAATGGAGAGAAATTTCTTGGATTTATATAGTGTGTTAAGACACTTGAACGGAAACAAAGAAATTGAATGAAATACTTTCAAAATTGGTTTAAATTAGCTGCAAGAAAACTCATCAATAACCATATACAAGGAAACAGTGAATTAAAAGAACTGAACAGAGAAGAAACCAAAACTTGAAAGAGACATAGTGAAGTAAGGATTTTTTTTTAAACAGAAAACCAACACAAAAGAGTATCAATCCTGTCATTCATTTGTCTTCATTCTCCTGCTTGTTGTTGCCAAGGCTTTTGAGTGTTCCAAAACAGGATATTCATTTTATTTGGAAGCAGCCTGGACATTCCTCTAAAAAAGAAGGAAGCGTGGCAGAAAAAGGAAACACACTTCACACATTTCTGCTCTAGGGAGACAGAAGAAGAGTGTTTCTGACCTTTTCTTGAACCATGACGATTCTTAAAACTCAGAATGTAATGTACTTTTTGGCATTCAACTACTGTGCTGCTTTGCTCAGCACTGGTGGATTTACAACGTAATAAAGGGAATGTAATCAGTTCAAAATGAATTCATTTTTCAAACCTGGATCTTTTTGGAATTTAAGTTGATACACACAGACAAGTTAGCAACAAGCTGGCTTCCCGAGAGTCAGGCAACCATACTGACCTCTTATTTCACTGAAATGTACTCCAGAACAAGAGTATTATAAATTGTTAACTTAGCCTCATGGTAAAAGTAAAGGCAGTCATAAACCAGTAAAGCCCTAGGCCACACCTGAGGAGCAATGATTCATCATCCTTAGTGACAAACCATTTACACTTATTTTTTTTAAGAATTTCTAGTGTCTTAAGGTCAAATGTAGAGAGGAATTACACACAGAGATATTAGCCTGGAAAAATAAATTAGAAAGAAAATGTCTACCCTCAGAAAAAGATATAGAAGCCAAATGCACAGTGATTCAAAAACAAACATTACAAATATGTAGCACTGATTAGACTGTGTTAAGCAGACTTTTCCCGGACGGTTACAAAAATAAAGTCCATCCATCTGTCAAAACAACTGCTCCATGCATGAAAATTAAAACAGAATAGAGGTGTTTTTAACTAACTTCTGATCATTACACTTTCTACAAAAGAATGTAATTTACCACCAATCCCAATTACCTCCTTACATGTTCTTAAATTAAGGACTGAGCAGTGAAATTTAACTCTAAATAAAAGAGAAGGCTGTGAACATGAACAATCTACATTTAAATATATTTAGTTCATATTAAATCAAACAACTTATTCAGGTTCAAATATAAATCAGCTCAACATGAATGAATATAGTACAACATTGGCTCAGGTCAGTGAACATTCATTTAAAAAGCAAAAAAAAGTCTCTATCCCATCAACAATTTATGTTGAAATATTTTAATGTATAACACAGCAGCTGGGAAAGCAAAGGAAGCCCTTTCCTATCATGGTGGGTGGATACATCTCTGCATGAAAATCCATTAATAAGCTTAATTCCTGAAGTTAATCTGTTGACTTTCTTTTTCTCTGGTCAATTTATTTGGCAAGCTGGCTGAACACTAGAATCTTCATGCCAAAGCAGTAATCCATGAGATTGTTCCTGTCACTCACTCATCCCTTTCTCTATTTAAGCTGTTCCATACTTACCTAGCAATAATGTTCTTTTTTTTCCTTTTAATTCTATTACAGCTGTGATCAGATCATCCATAAGCATGTCTTCTTAATACCTCAGCATTCATTAAAGGATATTAGAAACCTCTTCTTCAAAGAGGAATATCAAATAGAACTAAGACTTAACTGTGTTCTGTTTATAATATTAGCAATTGAATGCTGACTTTGTGACTTGGAATTTTTTAACATCCACCCGACAAAATGGTGAGTAGCCTGTTCTGTCCATTTTGGGAGACATTTTTACTTTCCCTAACTAAGAAGCATCATGTATAAGAAAACCAATGGACCTTTCCATTTTAATGTTTTGTTTTGTTTCAGAAAAAAATTTTGTTTTTAAGTTCTAGAAATACTGATCTAAGATTCCATAAATATTTTTATTTCAAATTACTCAAAAGCTTCAAAATTGGTCAAAAATATACATATAGTCATTATAGACAAAGGCAGGAACAAAAGTCAGCCAATGTGATTCTCTTCTACTTAAAGGAGTTTTGAGCAATTTCACTTTGAAATGTCATGTGGACTAGAGAAGCTGATTAATACATACTTATGGCTTACATTGCATTTTACATTGTAATAGCGATCCAATTATTTACATTTGTACCACTCATTGGAGATATGATTATGGGTGGTCTATATAATATGTATTTAGCATAACCGTTTGCCATCCCATATGCAAATGAATTCACACAATGAATGTGAAACTGACTCAACTATGTTTTCCTGCCAAACCAGGAGAAATATTTAGTCAAAAACCTTACTCTGATTTCAATAATGATATTCTGTTTTTTCCAATTTTATGCAAGGTTCTTGTATACTTAGTGCTCATGCCTTAAAGGAATTAAGTCAATGATTTACACCAAGCAGGTAGAGTTACAATCCAAAGAGATTTACTGTAGATACAATTAGTTGGCATATTAATTCCAACACATATGCATTTATTATGAATTTAACACTCAAATAAAGGAGATTTGACTCTTTAATACATATGAAATGTAGTTTTAAGGAAGGAGATACAAAATGAAATTCAGACTGTAAAGGAATGCTTTTTTATAATTCATATATATATATACCCCTTTTCTACCCTCTGTCTTATCTAATATCAAAAGTTAAAATATTCAGTTGGAGTCTTTAATATGCAAAATATTAAATGCTATTATAATATTAATAATATAAAATATTATCTTAATTTATATTCTAATAAATGGAACCTCTTTAACCATTTATAACTCTTTATCCATTTATAACATATCCATGTTTATAATAAATGGACATACATATATAGGCATATATATTATGTATAAACATATATTAATTTCAGAAATTATTTCTGAATACAATTAAATGTTTTAAACTTTAGAATTTAAAATCTGCTTATATTTATTATTTAATGAAAATGGTTATTTATTCTTGAGCATGTATTTACATTTGAAGGTATTCTTGAAGAATTTAAGAAAAACATATAGAATAAAACTAATTAATATCAAAATGATGAAAGAGAAACACCACCAAAGTAGTTACCTGTACTCATCTGATGCTTTATCAGACGGGTTAGAATTAATAAAGAATTATATTCTCTGTGTGAATATAAGAGAGTTATTCGGGATTTCTGAGCTTCAGTTTCCCCAAGTCAAAATGCTATTAATAACATATCTGTGCAAAGTACATAGTATGATGTCTGTTGTTATCGTAGTTCAGTCGCTAAGTCATGTCCAACTCCTTGAAACCCCAGGGACTGTAGCAAGCCAGGCTACGTATTATCCTCCACTATTCCCGGAGTTGACTCTAACTCATCTCCATTGAGTCAGTGATGCCATCCAGCCATCTCATCCTCTGTCATCCCCATCTCCTCCTGCCTTCAATCCTTCCAAGCATCAGGGTCATTTCCAGTAAGCTGAATCAATGAAAATTCAGAGTTGTTTTTTTCTTTAGGATTGACTGGTTTGATCTCCTCCCAGTCCAAGAGATTCTCAAGAATATTCTCCAGTACCACAGTTTGAAAGCATCACTTCTTCAGTGCTCAGCCTTATTTATGGTCCAACTCACATCTGCACATGACTACCAGAAAAAAACATAGATTTAGCTATACTGACCTTTGTCAGCAAACTGATGTCTCTGCTTTTGGATACACTGCCTAGGTTTGTCATAGCTCTCCTTGAAGGAGCAAGTGTCTTTTAATTTCATGGCTGCACTGATCATCTGCACTGATTTTGGAGCCCAAGAAAATAAAATATGTCACTGATTCCACTTTTTGCCCTTCTACTTGCCATGAAGTGATGGGACTGGAGCTATGATCATAGTTTTTCGAATGTGGATTTATAGGCCAGCTTTTTCACTTTCAGCCAGCTTTCTCCTCTTTCACTTTCAGCAAGAAGCTCTTAAGTTCCTCTTTACTCTCTGCCATTAGTGTGGTATCACTGGAGTCATGAAATTAAAAGACACTTGCTCCTTTAAAGAAAAGCTATGACCAACCTAGACAGCATATTAAAACCCAGAGACATTACTTTGCCGACAAATGTCTGTCTAGTCAAAGCTATGGTTTCCAGTAGTCAGGTATGGATATGAGAGTTGGACTATAAAGAAAGCTGAGCACTGAAGAATTCATGCTTTTGAACTGTGGTGTTGGAGAAGACTCTTGAGAGTCTCTTGGACTGCAAAGAGATCCAACCAGTCTATCCTAAATGAAATCAGTCCTGAATATTTATTGGAAGGACTGATGCTGAAGCTGAAACTCCAATAGTTTGGCCACCTGATGCAAAGTATTGAAAAAGACCCTGATTCTGGGAAAGATTTAAGGCAGGAGAAGGGGATGACAGAGGATGAGGTAGTTGGATGGCATCACTGACTCGATGGACATGAGTTTGAGAAAGCTCTGGGAGTTGGTGAAAGACAGGGAAGCCTGGCGTGCTGTAGTCCATGGGGTTGCAAAGAGTCAGACACAACTGAGCGGCTGATCTGAACTGAATCGCTTGCATATCTGAGATTGTTGATAATTTTCCTGACAATCTTGATTCCAGCTTGTGAATCATCTAGCCTGACATTTTGCAGGATGTACACTGCATATGAATTAAATAAGCAGGGTGACAATATACAGCCTTGTTGTATTCCTTTCCAATTTGGAACTAGTCCATTGTTCCATGTCCATTTCTAATTGTTTCTTGATTGGTGTACAGATTTCTCAACAGACAGTTAAGGTGGTCTAGTGGTGGTCCCATCTCTTTAAGAATTTTCCACATTTTGTTGTGATCCACAAAGTCAAAGGCTTTAGCGTAGTCAACAAAGCAGAAGCAGATGTTTTTCTGGAATCCCTTTGCTTTTTCTATGATCCAATGAATGATGGTATATTGATCTCTGGTCCTATGCCTTTTCTAAATCCAGCATGTACATCTGGAAGTTCTTAGTTCACATATTACTGAAGCTTAGCTTGAAGGATTTTGAGCGTTACCTTGCTAGCATGTGAAATGCGCACAGTTGTGCAGGAGTTTGAACATTCTTTGGCATTGCCCTTCTTTAGGACTGGAATGAAAATTGACCTTTGCCAATCCTGTGGCCACTGCTGAGTTTTCCAAATTTGCTGACACACTCAGTGCAGCACTTTAACAGCATCATCTTTTAGGATCTGAAATAGCTCAGCTGAAATTCCATTACCTCCTCTAGCTTTATTTGCAATAATGCTTCCTAAGGCCCACTTGACTTTAGACTCCAGCATTTCTGGCTCTGGGTGAGTGACCACACCATCATGGTTATATGCGGGTCTTTAAGATCATTTTTTGTATAGTTCTTTTGTGTATTCTTGCCTAGCACTTATTAACTGAAGGGAAACTCATCTTATTCTTTAATTAGTCAACCATCTATTTATTACTTGTAATATTTTCATATAATATTTTCTGCTTAAAACTCTCAGGACATTCCACACATGGTGACATGATGCAGGCAAGAAGGCTATAATGAATTGTTCATTTCTTATAAGTAGAGTTAAAAACGATTATGACCATAGTTGGCACAAATGAAAGGTGGACTTAATAAAATTTGTTTTGAATATTAATCTGAGTCCAGTCTTGTTAAAAAGATGATGTAAGGTTGTTCATTAGAATTTTCATGAAATTCCAGTTCTCCAAGAGTAAGGATGATAAATTATAAATTTATAAACATTTTATCAAAGAGGTAGATGGTATGAACCAGCGTCACAGTGAAACAGCAAATATAGCAACTGTTTGTGAATAGTTGTGGCAGAATTGTGCTGTATCTACTTAGGTAAGCCGGAACTACATTCTTTGAAAGGAAATGTTTATCTTATAACCAAATATGAGTTACATAAATGAGTTAATAAAAAATGTATACAGAACAATCCCTAGTATATATAGTAAGCTACAATTGATGTTAGCTATGATTATTACCAGTATTCTTTGAATACAGAATTTGAACTATCAGTTTACCTGATATTTACCTCCAAACAGAAATAAATGTACACACAATGCATGCACAGGAAAATCTATGCTTATTTCTATGGCATTTAATAAAAAGTTTTTCATTTGCTTTCATAAGCAATCAGTTGTCTGTATACCTCATCTGTCATCAAATTTCATTATGGAATCACATCTAAAACTAATAAACTGATCAGAGTCTTTCATGTGAGGTCATCTAGGGTGCCCACAAAAATTTATAATCAATAATATCAAGAATAGTAAAGGGTCTATGATTCCACTCTACTGAAAAGATAACAAGCTACCATGGCCGTTTTACAAATGCTGACAAAAGTTATACAGCTCCTGAATCAGAGATGAAAAACTTTATTATTCACAGGAATAGCAGTAGTCAGAGTCAGCATTTCTCATGTCAGTTCCCCAAGCTCCCATTTCCACTGTGCAGTGAGAAGAGGACCAAATGACACCTGCACACGCAGTGAGGCGCAGTACAGCAGAACTCTTGGTTGAGGTAACCTCAACATTTTATAGCAGGCAGAAGCATGCTGGTCATTACATTTTGAGAAAGAGGTTATGTTCACTGTACTTGCAGATAAGCACAACTGCCCTTTGCTCTAAGAGATACAATATCTCTGCTTCAAGGTTATATGAAAACTAGCCTTTTGCTTAAGAATTCCTTCATTCTTTCTATGTTCAGAAATGTGAGAGATCCATGAAAAATGCTCTCCAATTATACATCAGGGTTTTGAGACTTAGTGAAACATTATGATCTTTACAGAATTAGAAGGTAATTCTAACTATCCATTTAAAGTTTTAACATACCTTGAAGTCCCTAAAATAAAATGTTAAAAATGAAGTTGATATCAGCTTTGACCTTGGAAAAAGTAAGCAAAATTCAAGGACTAACTTGCATTTAGATTGTACAAAACTTAAGATGAATGTGTAGCTTCAAATTCTCAGTTGCATGCACTTGGCAAAACTTAGTGCTGTTGAGGTCCTGCAATTTGAGTCATGATAAATTTGATAGACAAGCTATAATATAGCATATGTTAAAAATGAATAACCACCAAGGACAAGAATATAAAAATAAGTCTCTCAAGAGTTGCAAAAATTTCCCCAAATTCAGGTGCATGATACTGAATTTTGAAATGTATCCAAAAACAGTGATGTTAGGAGAATCTGTTATTTTTTTGTTCATCTCAGATGGCTGAAATTGTGGTTTCCAATGATGTTCAAAATATTTCCAATAGTCATAAGGTTGCCATTTGGTTTTACTGAAGCTTAGTACAAAGAGAGATGTTTAGTAGGATAAACAAAGAAGATTCAGAGAGCTATTGATTCGAAACAGATTCTTTTTCCAGCTTAGCAGGTATTCCTTTTTCATTTGCAAAACAGGGTCAAGGAAGTTAATCCCTCAATAGAAATGTTATTGTGAATACAAAGTGGATTTTAAGCACCAGGAAAATATCTAAAATAATAGTAAAGGTGGCTAATAGAAGTGAGAATAGAGATATCTGGATTGCATTTACGTCCTTATTGAGGGTATCTGTACAGTAATATTACATATATGTAATTTTTTTCAAATTACAACTCTCAAGTGACAATAATAGAAAAGGTTCATGAACATTTCACTCCTCTAGTGCAGATATACAATAACAGTGTAAATATTTAGAACTGACAACACCAAGAAAAGAAGGTATAGTAGTATATATATATATACTGCATATTCACTTCTGGAAAAAATATATTTAAATTAATGTTATTGTTAGAAATGCAATTATCAGCAGCCTACGGCACGTTTATATTTCTTCCTTCTCTGTCTATCTATGTATACATGGAGAAAGAGAGAGACTGTAACTGTCTTAGACTAGAGATTCCCTCTTAGCACAAAGTTCGTTTTTTGTGAATTAGCTGTTCAAATCCCAACTACTGACTTAATATATACATTGCATTGCAAAATTGAGCCGTGAGAAACAATGGTTTGTGTCTTTCCAGCTTCCCAGGAGAATGGAGAAAGGTTTCAACTTTCTATACAGTGCTACACTCACTGACACAGGAACCATATAGGTTTAATCAAGTGGCATATCCTGATTTCCCAGGTGGTTGTGCCATGTAAACCACCTTAAACAGACTTAAGAATGACCTCCTTTCAAAATACATAAAATTAACCAGTGCCTTTGTCTTGCTTTTCCTACTGTAGTCTTGCATCTGACTCTAATACTAAGAAGATAGCATTTCCTCCAGGATGGTTTGTTTAAAGCAGCTTTATTTCCAGAGGACCTTTAGAGAAAATACTAAAACCAGTGGGAAAAGGATAAACTTAAGTTCGAGAAACCATGGAGAGCACTCAAGAAGGTGGTAAGTTTATCTTTGTATAAATGTTCAGGTCAATTCCTATTTTGGTTACAATTGTATCTTGGAGTCCAAATGGAAATCACTCAAAGCACTCCTTCATGCAAAAATCATGCAAAAATCACTCAAGCCTCCTTCATGTGGTTTTCAGAATTACAAGAGGTCTTTAAAAGGAATTATTGTCCATCAGTCACAGCTGACTATTATTTACTCAAGATAGAGCCTAGAATTTCCTTCAAACTGTCTGTGTATCACTGCACAGGTATGGCCCTGAATGAAAATTTTTTAAAAAAGAAAAAACAATGTAAGTGGCTGAGAAAATTTTGGTAAAGATACTGATGCTATTTTTTTATGCTTATCAAGGAAGAAATGCTACAATACCAATAAGTCAACTATTTGCTATTTTCTAAAATGATACTTAAGACAGAAATGAAAAAAGAATGCACCTGCATATTAAAGTCCCAAAATGATAAATGCCATGTATCCTATTTAAATAGTTATGTAATTGAGGTACATAAATGAGGTCACCTGAGAAGTAAAATTAATTTTAATAAAATTCATTCCAAATGTCCAAAATGTATTTTTAATAATAGGTCAATTAAAAACAATACTAAAGTAATGAGATGGGTCATGAGAAAAATAGTATGAAATATATTTCATTATTTAAATATACTGTAGTGATTGGTTAAGAGCTAAAGGAAAAAATACATTTTTCCTTAAACTAAAATACATGAAAATTGCTTTGTTCTCCTTTAATTAAGTGTTAAAAAAGAAAAATCCACAATGCCTGAACTGATTTGATGCAGAATGTAGAGGAAAAACAAAACCATGTGCATTTTACCAGGTTATATCAATTATATGACTTAAGATTTGTATGACTAATACTGCCATACCAATAAACTTTCAAATGTTTATATCTCTCAGTGAATACATAATTACCTATCTCTACCATAATGTATGAGACATAATTTACAAGTTTTCAGAATCCTTATTACAAAGTGTTATGAAATAATCAGGTGCCATTAATACCATGTATCAGACTTCACAGACACCATATGGTTTAGCTCCTTTTAATTTACTTCTATCAAGACCATAAGCATATTTAGCAAGCCTGGAAAATATAATAAAGTTGCTTGTCTTGGAGAGGAAACCACTGAGGTCATCATTAAGGTTATTCCTTGGAACTCTGGGGATCCTGACTTTACTGCAACTGCTGATCTAACTGTATCTAGGCTAACACCAGAATCCCTCAGTGTTTGGTACTGATTGAGGAGTAGGAGTGGGAGAGGAGGGAAGAAGATGAGAGGTTAGGGGAGGGGAGATGAGGCAAGGCCAGAGGCATGAAAGATAAGGGAAACGGACTGAGATGAATTTTGGAAACCACAGACAAAAAAGAATATCTGCTATCTAAGAAACTGAATGAGCTAATTTAATCATTGGACCAGATACGGTCAGTGCTTGGCTCAATGTTTTTTATAAAATCCAGATAATCTGTCAGTTAAGTATGGTTATTATCTTCAATTTTCAAATGTTACTGAATTCAGAACAGTGCTACACTACAGTGATCGTGATCATTAACAAGGACCAAAACATATTTCATTAACAATGTTTACACTTAGAAATTGTCTAAGCAACTCTATTACATACACTATGGTTTTTCCAGTGGTCATGTATGGATGTGAGAGTTGGACTGTGAAGAAGGCTGAGCACCAAAGAATTGATGCTTTTGAACTGTGGTGTTGGAGAAGACTCTTGAGAGTCCCTTGGACTGCAAGGAGATCCAACCAGTCCATTCTGAAGGAGATCAGCCCTGGGATTTCTTTGGAAAGAATGATGCTAAAGCTGAAACTCCAGTCCTTTGGCCACCTCATGCGAAGAATTGACTCATTGGAAAAGACTCTGATGCTGGGAGGGATTGGGGGCAGGAGGAGAAGGGGACGACAGAGGATGAGATGGCTGGGTGGCATCACTGACTCGATGGACGTGAGTTTGAGTGAACTCCGGAAGTTGGTGATGGATGGGGAGGCCTGGCGTGCTGTGATTCATGGGGTCGCAAAGAGTCGGACACAACTGAGTGACTGAACTGAATAATAGTTAATGTTTGTATCATGCATTACAGTCTAGGTAATAGTTTTATTTGTGATTGAGTCTTACAAATATGTTACAAGTGGGTTATTATTATGTCCACACCAAGATCCCCTAGAGGAGAAAACGGCAACCCACTCCAGTATTCTTTGCCAGAAAAATCCTATGGACAGAGTAGCTGGGCAGACTGCAGTCCATGGGGTCACAAAATTGGACATGACTGAGTGACTGAGCACACACACAAAGACACCCTTAAAAAGACCATAACATGTAAGATATTTCTTTCAATTTCTATTGTTCATTATCTGTGTGTTAATGCACAAATTCAAATCCATATATGCCACATAACACCAAAAGTATCAGCAGAGACACAAAATTTTTTATCTCAGCTTTGAGTAGTGTACTCAAAAAGTTTCAAAATTTTTGAATGAGAACATTTTGAATGAATATTCTGAATCATTATATTTTCTGATTAAGAAAATGGTGCTAATGATAGCCATTTGGTAAATTTATTATTAAAAAACTACATATAAAATACTATTTAAATTATCATAGGGCTTGGCAAAGGAGGGATTCTCAATAATTTTAAGTGCCTATGTCTTTGCCTGTTATATTTTAATAGAAAGAGAAAAAAATGTGTTTTTAAAAGTGATAACTATATACAGGTAAAGCCTCCATTTCTCTTCATTCTTAGTTATTATCACATGGCACTCTTTCAAATTTGTTAGTGTTAAATATAGCATTTTGATATTAATAAATATTTACTTATTCAGTCATATATTTTGCCCACACTTATGCAGTAGTATAAATAATTTTCACAAAAACCATTAAACTCATAATTGCAAAATATGTATGTCCTATTTAACGGATAAGATACTATAAATCCACTCCACCAGTTAAGGTACTTGCTCAAGTAAAGTTAATGAGTCAGTGGGAATCAACATAAAATTCTTGGCTTTTTTGAAGTCTTATTTAATTTTTCAACTTACCCCTTTTCAATCACCCTAAACTATGTATTAATTTAGGATAGTATAAAGTTTGATAGAACAGAATTTTTGTCTACTTTCACGTAATTAGAAAAATGTTTATACTTCTGAAGGTGTAATATGAGGTACAATCTTTATATTTAAAATGAATTTTTTTTTTTGGAGGGGGGTAAAGCAGAAAAGGATAGCTTTATTGCTTTGCCAGGCAAAGAAGGACACAGTGAGCTCCTGTCTCAAAAAACTATGTGTCCCTAAACTTAAATTTTTAAGGATAAATTTCCCATGTTTGCTCATATGTCTTAATCATGGGCAGAAGATGCCTGTGCTCTGTGCGCCTCCATCTGCTTTCACTGGTAGCCAACACTGCTGCCATCCTTTTCCATGAACTCAGATTTCACTTCAAATCATTCTAAATACATACACCGTAGGCAGCTGCTACCAATCAATCAGATTGTCCCTTGAAAATATCTATCTACCTGTCTATCTACATACATACATATATACATACATACATACAAGTTGATTTATGACTTAATGCACTTAGGATAAATTTCTTCTTAATGCTAATCCAGAGACAAAACATTTAAACTTATTTCCTTTTGTTTTGGATCCAAAAATATCTGATAAAACATAAAAAAAATCATATTTAAAATTCTGAATTTATTTTAAAGCACTGATTTAAATGACTATAACTGCCTTTCATGATCTGTGCAGATACATGGCTATGCTTCAAACCTACGGCTCACTGACAAAGCTTACCTCAAGAAAAATGGAGAAAAAAAAAAAAGAAAAATGGCCTCTCTACCTATTGCTGCTAAGTTGCTTCAGTCATGTCCGACTCTGTGCGACCCCATAGAGAGCAGCCCGCCAGGCTCCCCTGTCCCTGGGATTCTCCAGGCAAGAACACTGGAGTGGGTTGCCATTTCCTTCTCTAATGCATGAAAGGGAAAAGTGAAAGTGAAGTCACTCAACTGTGTCCAACTCTTAGCGACCTCATGGACTGTAGCCCACCAGGCTCCTCCATCCATGGGATTTTCCAGGCAAGAGTACTGGAGTGGGATGCCATTGCCTTCTCCACCTATTAAGAGTGGTAAAATCATTGTAGGGATTGCTTACCATTCATTTCATCTTTTGTCCGGAGTACCAAAGACAATGTCTATTACATAGTCATTTCTCAATTAATATTTACTTAAGGAATGAGTACATGAAATATAGGAAGTAAGGAGGAAAGGAAAGATGAAAATTCTAAGGAAGAAAGGAGAAGAGAAGCATAAGGAAGAAAGGAAATCAGGGGAGAGAAAAGAAAGAAAAGAAATAGAATGAAATGGAAAGAAGGTGTAATTTAATCACAGTGACTCAGAAGAAGAAAAATTTCAATTCATTCAAAAGGAATTAAGAAGAATTAACATTGAAAACCAATCTGTACAAATAAGTTGTTTCACTGGCTGTAAGTATATATGCTAAAAAATGCATTTTGTTAATTACCTTTTGCATATATAAATCATCAAAAGGAACACATTTTTGCTTTATTAGATATATTGTCAATTTTACCCACTTGCTTTGCATTAAACTTTCAATGTTTTACATAAAAATGTCAAAATATTCAAAGTTATGTATCATTAATTTGTTTTGAAAGAGTGATTAAGTCCACAAAGCATGATGTTTCATATAACAATGAGCAAAAATGATGCTAGAATAATAAATTCCTTATGCAATTACTAAAATAACTTACTAGATTGATACTTACCAGAATATCTTTTCCAGCCCACTTGCATTCATCTCTTCTGGTGTAAGATACTGGCCACACAATCTAAGGGCAGAGAAGAAACATTATTTTCTGCCAATTGAGTTTTCTAAGTCCAACATTACAGTCTGTTAGATCAAGTAGGGCAACTGAGACAAAGAAAGTTCCAGAAAGCATTATGTGGTGAGAAACTTTGAGTGTAGACTTTAAAGTGGCATTAGATAATTAGCATGAACTTGAATCATATACTCTCTACCTGTTAGGTTTTGCTGTATAAATGAAATTTGAGCAACACAGAAATTTATGTAGTCAATAGATCTAAACAGTGTGTGATGGAAAGAACTGTAAGACAGTTTGGGGGTGGAAGATCTTCTTGAGACCACATGAGAATCTAGTGAAGAGAGACAGAAACAGGCATAGAATGCAGCTTGCATTCTTTTCAATGAATCAGTTTTTATCATAAAATAGTGATTTTGATTTTGAAATTTAAACATCAGGTGCTCTGGATCCATTTCCATAAGTCAGATCTCAGCATGCATGACATTCTTGAATGAGCAACTGATAGGGTTAGAGAAATCCACTTTAGAAAGGAATCTTTCTTGTCTTTTTTTTTTGAAAGGAAAATAGGTGAACAGTAGCACTGCATACGTTCAAGAGATAAAGGAGGAAATGAGGAAAACAGATACTCTTAAAAAAATAAAAATCACCCACCTCACTGTGGGTAAAACTCAGACTAACTGAGTAATAACTTTGCATTTTCATCCCTAATATGTGGTCATCATCTTTCCAAAGTTTCCTGTATAATTTGAATACAGGGACACTGGGAGGTAAATCAATTCAACTCTTGGCTTAAAGGATTGTAGATGCATTTCCCTCAATAATATTAATTAAAATATCCTCATCTAAAGTTTAACACAAACTTTTTCGGTTCCCCTGAGCAATTTCAATGACTCCTATCTTTTTGGGCATAGCAATTTTAATTTTTTTAAACTCCTCTTTCTTGTCTGGTAACAACAGTTAATTTCAGGGGGGAAAAAAGTCATATGTAAAAGAAAATTTCAGAGATGATGGCAGTTAGTCATTCATGTATGCTAGAAAGCTTTTAGTCTCAAAATGAATGATTATCATTCATTTGGGAACCTCTAGATAATTCAATATAAATGGTCATAAACTTAAGCAAAGGCTGTGATAATCTAGGGAATAAAGGCAAAGTGCAATGCATTTATAAATAAGAATTTAGGACTTATTGAAATAAATTATGTTGACATGGCAAGTGGATTTCAGGTCCATGTCACAATGAAAAACTCTAAAGATTTTTTTTATATGCATTTATTTTTTACCATTTAAAGCACTTAATTTATGTAATCCTTTCATTTTCATATACTTCTCATGTATGTCTGTGTATGTAAAATACTATAATATGACTTGCGTCATAAGTTTTATTTTTCACAAAGGAGTTTCATAAATTTTTTACAAAGGAAGAATTATAGTTACCATGATTTTAATTAACAAGCCTTACATTCTTACAATTAACATTACCCTGATTCCTGAATAAGGGCTTGCACCTCCAATCAACAGGCTCCACAGCCCTGTCTTCTCACTGAATATGGAAAAGCCAAGTGAGCTATTCTTCCTTAAAAGTTAACAATGGAGGAAGATCAAATATAAATTTTCTCTGGAACACAGAGATAATAAATAGCAGAGCTAAGATTTGACTTTCATATTCAGCTTTTCAGACAGATTGTGCAAAAGTCATGTATTATTAAAATAGATACCTTTTTTTAATTCAAAAAGGCAGGTTGTTTTCTTGCAGTTTCCTGGTTTTTCATAGATATCATTGACACAACATAGGACTTGTTTTTAGATTTCTCTCTTATGTCATTATTAACAAAAAAGTAATTATGCTAACATTCATGCTAAATTTTCTTATAATTTAGAGGGGTGTATTCAGTTCAGTTCAGTTCATTCACTAAGTCATGTCCGACTCTTTGCAACCCCATGGACTGCAGCATGCCAGGCTTCTCTGTACATCACCAACTCCTGGAGCTTGCTCAAACTTATGTCCATCGAGACGGTGATGCCATCCAACCATCTCATCCTCTGTCATCCCATTCTCCTCCTGCTTTCAATCTCTCCCAGCATCAGAGTCTTTTCCAATGAGTCAGTGCTCCACATCAGGTGGCCAAAGTATTGGGAGCTTCAGCTTCAGCATCAGTCCTTCCAATGAATATTCAGGATGGATTTCCTTTAGGACTGACTGCTGGGTCTCCTTACAGTCCAAGGGACTCTCAAGAGTCTTTTCCAACAGCACATTTCAAAAGCATCAATTCTTCCGCACTCAGCTTTCTTTATGGTTCAATTCTCACATCCATACATGACTACTGGAAAATCCATAGCTTTAACTAGACATATATTTGTTGGAAAAGTAAGGTCTCTGCTTTTTAATATGCTGTCTAGGTTGGTCATAGCTTTTCTTCCAAGGAGCAAGTGTCTTTTAATGTCATGGCTGCGGTTACCATCTGCAGTGATTTTGGAGCCCAGAAAAATAAAGTCAGCCACTGTTTCCCCATCTATTTGCCATGAAGTGATGGTATCGTTTGCCATGATCTTAGTTTTTTAAATTTTGAGTTTTAAGCCAGCTTTTTCACTCTCCTCTTTCACTTTCTTCAAGAGGCTCTTTAGTTCTTCATCCCTTTCTGCATAAGGGTGGTGCCATCAGCGTTCAGAAGTTATTGATATTTCTCCCAGCAATCTTGATTCCAGCTTGTGCTGCATGCAGCCTGGCATTTCACATGATGTACTCTGCATATATGTTAAATAAGCAGGGTGACAATATGATGCAGCCTTGACATACTCCTCTTCCAATTTGGAACCAGTTTGTTGTTCCATGTCCGGTTCTAACTATTGTTTCTTGACCTGCATACAGATTTCTCAGGAGGCAGGTCAGGTGGTCTGGTATTCCCATCTCTTGAAGAATTTTTTCACAGTTTTTGTGATCCACACAGTCAAAGGCTTTGGGATAGTCAGTAAAGTAGTAGATGTTTTTCTGGAACTCTTGTGCTTTTTCTATGATCCAACAGATGTTACCAATTTGATCTCTGGTTCCTGTGTCTTTTCTAAATCCACCTTCAACATCTGAAATTTCACAGTTCACATACTGTCCAAGACTGGCTTGGAGAATTTTGAGCAGTACTTTGCTAGCATGTGAGATGAGTGCAATTGTGTGGTAGTTTGAGCATTCTTTGGCATTGCCTTTCTTTGGGATTGGAATGAAAACTGACCTTTTCCAGTCCTGTGGCCACTGCTCAGTTTTCCAAATTTGCTGGCATAGTGAGTGCAGCACTTTTGCAGCAGCATCTTTTAGGATTTGAAATAGCTCAACTGGAATTCCATTACCTCCACTAGCTTTGTTCGTAGTGATGCTTTCTAAGGCCCACTTGACTTCACATTCCAGGTTGTCTGGCTCTAGGTGAGTGATCACACCATCATGGTTATCTGGGTCATTAAGATCTTTTTTGCCTATTTCTTCTGGGTATTTATGCCTCCTCTTCTTAATCTCTTCTGTTTCTGTTAGGTGCTTACTGTTTCTGTATTTTATTGTGCCCATCTTTGCATGACACGCTCCCTTGGTATCTCTAATTTTTTTGAAGGGATCTCTAGTCTTTCATATTCTATTGCTTTCCTGTATTTCTTTCCTTTAATCACCGAGGAAGGCTTTCTTATCTCTTCTTGCTATTCTTTGGAACTCTGCATTCAGATGGGTATATCTTTCCTTTTCTCCTTTGCCTTTAGCTTCTCCTCTTTTCTCAGTTATTTGTAAGGCCTCCTCAGAAAGCCATTTTAACTTTTTGCATTTCTTTTTCTTGGGGATGGTCTTGGTCACTGCCTCCTGTACAATGTCATGAACCTCTGTCCATTGTTCTTCAGGCACTCTATCGGACCTAATCCCTTGAATCTATTTGTTACTTCCACTGTATAATCACAAGAGATTTGATTTAGGTCAAATTAAACATTTGCTTTTCCTGTGCTTTTCACTTTTTCTTCAATTTAAGCCTGGATTTTGCAATAAGGAGTTCATGGTCTGAGCCACAGTCAGCTTCTAGTCTTGTTTTTGCTGACTGTATTGAGCTTCTCTAATTTGGCTGCAAAGAATATAATCTGATTTCGGTATTGACTGTCTGGTGGTGTCCATTTGTAGAGTCATCCCTTGTGTTGTTGGAAGAGGGTGTTTGCTATGAGCAGTGCGTGCTCTTGGCAAAACTTTGTTAGCCTTTTCCCTGCCTCATTTTGTACTCCAACACCAATTTGCCTGTTAGTTACTCCAGGTATCTCTTGACTTCCTACTTTTGCATTCCCAAGGGGTGTGTAGTCTCAACTTATTACAGACCAGGGTGAACAAAAATGGCTTAAATATCTAACATGAAAAATACATAAATAAATTCTGGTGTAGAAAGTGCTCTTTTGGAAAGCAATTTAATGAGAATAACTATAAAATAATAGAGCAAATATATAAATTGTCTTTCTAATAGCATTTATTTCCATGAAGGATAATTCCTAACTTTTGGTTAGATTTATTAACCTGTTGATATTTTCTTTTCCTTGCTCTACAATTTCTTATTACTTTAATTGTTGTTTAGTCTCTAAGTCATGCCCCGGTCTTTTTGTGAACTGATGGATAGTATCCCACGAGGCTCCTCTGCCCCTGGGATATCCCAGGCAAGAATTACAGAGTTGACATTTCCTTCTCCTGGGGGTGTTCCCAACTCAGGGATCGATCCTGTGTCTTCTGTGTTGGCAGGTAGTTTCTTTTCCACTGAGCCACCAGGGAAGCCCATTAATTAATCTTGTTAATAGTGCTTATATTTCTTACCCTCATATTCAAAGTGCTTCATGATGATATTTCACTTTCCTTTCTTTATGTTTCTATACATTTATCCATGGTAGCTCCTCTTACTCATTATTGAATAAGCATTTTCACCTTAAAGAAATGTAACCCTTTATTAAGGCCAAATATGTTCTTTATGGTCCATCTAAACCTGAGTGCAGATGGTGATTTCAGCCATGAATTAAAAGACGCTTATTTCTTGGAAGGAAAGTTATGACCAACCTAGATAGCATATTCAAAAGCAGAGACATTACTTTGCCAACAAAGGTCCGTCTAGTCAAGGCTATGGTTTTTCCTGTGGTCATGAATGGATGTGAGAGTTGGACTGTGAAGAAGGCTGAGTGCCGAAGAATTGATGCTTTTGAACTGTGGTGTTGGAGAAGACTCCTGAGAGTCCCTTGGACTGAAAGGAGATCCAACCAGTCCATCCTAAAGGAGATCAGTCCTGGGTGTTCTTTGGAAGGAATGATGCTAAAGCTGAAATTCCAATTTTTTGGCCACCGCATGCGAAGAATTGACTCATTGGAAAAGACTCTGATGCTGGGAGGGATTAGGGGCAGGAGGAGAAGGGGACGATAGAGGATGAGATGGCTGGATGGCATCACCGACTCAATGGACGTGAGTTTGAGTGAACTCCGGGAGTTGGTGATGAACAGGGAGGCATGGAGTGCTGCAGTTCATGGGGTCACAAAGAATAAGACACGACTGAGCGACTGAACTGAACTGAAACCTGAGACTGTGTTTTTCTCTCTAACAAGGGTTGGCCTAATATTCACCTTTAAATTCATATATCTCAACTTTAATATTATCTTGTAAGTGCCTCAAGAATTATTTGTACCCCCTACAGATTTTATACTGAGTTTATTTTATACAGATTTTATTCCTAAGTAGAGGTTTAGGAAAAAAGTTATTGAATAACATTATACATATGTTAAAAGAGCATTAATAGACAAATATAAACAAGCAGAAGTAAATCCTTAAGAAAACTATATTTATCTTATAAACAGTGTGACAATTAAAATTAAATATTTTTGAAACTGATGTTTAAAATTAGAAATATGTCTCATATTACAGAATAATGATTTGAATCAAGAGTAGGAGTTATAGTAAGAAGACTATGATATTGGGCAAGTCACCGAACTTTTACTGAATCCATTTTTCAGCAAATATTTGCTATAAATGATATATCCCAGGCATAAAAATGTCTCCAGGATTTTTCTCAATTATAGAATAGTAAATTGTTTTACATGACAATTTAGTTCTTTTCAATATTAGAACTTAATGTATATGTATATCAAATTAAGAATATTCCTTCAGAAGAAACAGAATCAATACAATAAACATATTTTGAAGTGACACCTGCTCATATATTGTCTATGTAGATATATATCACATATATTTATATTGATATATATGGATTTTATAGAATTATGAAAATTCTATAAACATTTAAAATGTGAACTGTATAGTCTCTTATTACCAAAATATGTAGTCTTCCTAATCATCTTAGATTTTCCTTCATTTTATAGAGTGGTTTTCTTTCACTAAAGCAACAAAAACCTGCTTATTTTGTGACCTTTACAAAAGATGTAAAGTATTTTTATCATTTCAGAAAAACAAATGGATAACTCATTTCTTTAGATAATTGATAACTTTAGGGATATTGCTATCATCTGAGGAGGCTTCAAAATCAAATAGACTGATATAAATATATATATATATATAATATATATATATAAAGGAAATAGACTGAAGAAATCAAGGTGATTATTAAATGCCATATTTTAATTTCAAAATATATCAGTAAGGGCACTGCCATTTTATGACTGTATGTCAAAAATCAAATTTCGTAATTCACAGTCGGAATTTTAGGGTTTGGGTAACAGAATAAAAGTTATAGGTTTACTGGTATACTCTATTAGAAATAAATCAGCCCTGAAATTAAATCTTTAGTGTATCGTAGGCAACATTCTGCAAACAGAACAAAAGCTTTTTACAATTCTGTTATTTTTAAAAAATTATTGTCCGGTCCATTACAGTTTATAAGAAGTTGAGACACACCACTTTAAAACCCCCAGTATTAAGAAGTAAAACTATGTATGATACTGAAGTGTATAAATACATGTATAAGTGCTGAAGTGTATATACCCTAAAGGGGCTTCGCTGGTGGCTCACCAGTGAATAATCCACCTGCCAATGCAGGAGATGTGGGTTGGATCCCTCGGTCAGGAAGATATCCTGACCCAGAAAGAAATGACAACCCACTCTAATATTCTTGTCTGGAAAAATCCCATGAACAGAGCAGCCTTGTGGGCTATAGTCCATGGGGTCACAAAAGAGTAGGATAGGACTTAGCCACTAAAGAACAACAGCAATGCACCCTAAAAGGCCTTCCTAGGTGGGTTAGTGGCAAAGACTCCACTTGCCAAAACAGGAGACTCAGGAGATAAGAGATTGATTGCTGGGTCAGGTCAGGAAGATGCCCTGGAGTAGAAAATTACAACTCACTCCAATATTCTTGCCTGGAAAATTCCATGGACAGAGGAGCCTGGCGGGCTGCAGTCCATGGGGTCACAAAGAGTCAGACGCGACTGAGCGACTAAGCATGCATGCATGCATGCATCCTAAAAATCATGTTACATTCACACTCCTGGGAAAGCTTGCAGAAAGATCTTTGTTTCTCAGAAAATTTAGACTGCAAATACTAACTGAAAAAATAAATGTTTGACTTAGAATACAGCATATAGACTCAGTAGCACAATTTCCATTAATTTGTCATCCCATGTTTATTTTCCAACCTATATAGTGTATTAGTTAAATAAGTAATAAATACCAGAAGTATTAATAATACTTTTTATGTGTATTAAAAACTGATAAAAGACTAGCATCTAAATGACCACATTTGCAAAAATCGAAAACTGAAAACCAATCTTCCAGATCAAGGTTTGGCAAACTTTTTGTTTAAAGGGCCAGATAGTAAATATTCCAGGCTTTCTGATCCAGATGATTTCTATCACAGCTACTCAGCTCTGACATTGTAGAATAAAATCAGACACGGACAATATGTAAATGAATTGAGAGTAACTGTGTTCCATTAATAATAAACTTTACAAACATGAGTGACACATCAGATGTATTTAATGATTAATGAAGTCTGTATTTTTTGGCAATACAGACAGATGCATAAATTATATATAAATATATATACACATATACCTAGTATATGAAATCAATTATTATACATTTCTAAAATGGTTTATATATTTAATTGTATGCAGGAAAAATGATACAACTGTAGAAAAACAAGCTAAAGTTAGCATTTTTTATAATGATCACCGAAAATACTACAATTTCCTTCTTGATGAATTTTATGGTTTACTATATATATTGATTTATGAGGGTCAAATCAGTGCTTTAATTTTATGTGTCTGAAAATACAAAATATTAATGTGAATAAGTTTTTCAGTTGTCACATAATTAAATAGCTAGAAAATTCTGTATAACTTAAATTGTTTCACTAAAATTATAGTCCATATATCAGAATAAAGGTACCTTTTGAAAATCCTTGATATTAACCAGGTTGAATGAAAATATATGATCCTTTGCTCCAACATACAGTCTACTCCGCTCCTCATCCAAAAGGAAGGTATGGTAACTGGAGCTGTTGGCCAAGCCATTGAAAGTAATCACATTGTTGGATTCCAACATTTCTGCAAGGTAACAAAGCAAGACATTGAGCGTTAATGTGAGGTTCGGTATGAGTACAGACGATTGGCACATGGTAATCTGGCTACTGCCTGCTGTGTTATCAATCAGGGGTTATTCTTTGTGATAGTAAATCTTCCCAGGACTCTTCACCTTTCAATGAAATGGAAGTTGTGCTCCCATTAGTGTGCTGAGTTCATGTTCAAGATGACATACTCCTACAGAACAAGGGAGAGAAATACCTTGTCCAAATGATTGGTCTGGTGGAATCTCCTTGCATGTGGCAATAAATTAGAATGGTCAGTTTGTATTAAAACATCTTTAACTCTATTAAAATTTGTTTAAGTGGTTTTCATCTGCTCCAAGTCATTGCTAGAAGGATAAGCTTAAGGACCAACAGAGCAGAGGTACTGTGGGGAAAACAATCTCCTAGGTTGTTTCAGGTCTCTCTTTAATAAAGAATTTTAGTATGCCTTTTTTGATAATTAAATCACTAATTTTGTAATATTTTGTAACTGGCATGTGGATGAGTTATTTTTTATGAAAACATTGAGTTAAATTAATTTGCTCTGTGATCCCAATTTTTCAGTTTATTGATTTCCAATTTACTTTTGCTGTGAACAGGCAAACACTGAACCTTCAGATACCTTAAGAAAAATATTTTCAAATAGAAAGAACAGTAAATTGTCTTTGCACTAGAAAGGTAATTGCTGATCATCACCAAAGAGGTTTCCTTTATCTGTTTCAACTGAAATGTTATATATAGGGTTTATATAAATACACCCACCACCACCAATACCGCCGCCACCGCCACCGCCGCCACCACAGTCCCCAAATACAAATGTCGGGGACTCTTCGAGATGTGTTCTGAATCAGTGATTCAGATTTTTACCATGCATGCATAGTAGAAATTTTCATCAGCACCCATAAAATGTAGAATGTGCCTTCCAAGGAATGAAAGCAGAAATGAAGACCTTTCCTCTGTCCCAGACCTATCCCAGGACATTAGTCATTCAATAATTTGCCGTGTTTTATGTTTTTACTTCCTTTTCCATCTCATCAAAAGAATACTTTAATAGAGAAGAAAGTTCAAAATTCTTAACTTAGCATCAAAGTTCAGATAAACACCATTTGAGTTTAAACCCCACCTCAGTACTCCTTCTCATGCCCACCACAGGGCAGGAAAACACACTCCATAGTCATCCACTTATTAGCCTTTCCTGACATTGTTCCTGACACCTACAACTATATGCTACCTAGAGAAAAGAGCACCACTCTTCCAAGCTAGTTCAAATGAAACCCCTAACAGATTCACACAGAATTAATTTCTTTGTAATATTTTCCTTTAATTACTTATAGCCTGCATCACAGTGTCAATTATTACCATCATTCATATAAATGAATTACATACCAGAATTAATAAGAAAACATATAGTTAATTGCTTATTATCCACAAATCACATGGTTTCTTTTATATAGTACTGGGTCAATACATATTAAATGGAATGTCTATCTATATCTACCTATCTAACTACCCATCTTGCATGCAAAACTGTAATAATTGTTAATAAATTGTTAAAAGATGCTTTTCAAATTTCTTCATGAGAAACAGTACACTACTGGGTTTATCTTATTTCGTCCTCAACTTATGACCAAAAAAAAAAAAAAAAAAAAAGGAAGGAAAGAAGAATAGAAGTCCGGAGGAAAAGAAGAAACAGATCAAGGGAAAGAGACTCATTCATGTGAGGCATACCTGAAATAAATGAGTGTTATTAGTCTCCAAAGAGAAAGAACAAAGAATCCACCACGCAGTATATGAATGTAAATATAAGTCAATATAAGACAGAAATTCAGGCACTCCAAGCTGTGTGAGGATGGAAAGACCTATACCAGAGACATGGGCTGTATCACTGGATATGCTCATGTACTGATTGACTATACACAGAGCTCTGTTTATCAAACAGAATAGATTACCTTCACTCTTCTTTCCAAGTCTAATCTCTAATTCTATCCTAACACCAGAGAGACCAAACTACAGGTAGCTAGGCAAACTGAAAAAAGTTTTAAAAGCCTGCTGAGTCTAAATCAAGACAATTACATAGATATTAATCATCAAGATGGTCATTTAAGAGACTGACTGATTTTAATTGGACACGCATAGAAACCATGTAAGAGACCTCTAAACATGAAGTGGAAAAGTAGCGGAAAGACAACTGATACAGCTATAGAATATGGAGTCATAGCCATAGGTGAAAACACAAGCACTACGTCAGCACTTACAGGGTGTGTAAACTTAGATGAGTTCCTTACATTACTTAGGCCTCAGGGTTTAGAAACAAGGGGTTAATAATAAATCTCCCAAGAGTTATTACAAAGGTGAAATTAAATAATTCTTCTTGACTACAAGTAGGAAATCAGGGAAGATGGAGCTGACTGAAAGAAGTACTTTTCCACTATCTCATCAAGTGTACTAATTTGTTAGTGTCAGTAACTGTGTATGGTTAAGGAATAAATAAGAAGAGCAGTAACTCCTTGGTTTACCTTGGTTTTTGTTTGCCAATTTCTGTATGTTGGCTGCACTTTAAATAATAAAAATAATGACTTTCTATATCATTTATTGTTGTTGTTCAGTCACTCTGTCATGTCTGAATCTTTGTGACCCCATGGACTCCCACACGGCAGGCTTCCCTGTCCTTCACCAGCTCCCAGAGCTTGCTCAAACTTAAGTCTATTGAGGCGGTGATGCCATCCAATCATCTCATTCTCTGTCGTCCCCTTCTCCTCCTGCCTTCGATCTTTCCCAGCATCAGGGTCTTTTCTAATGAGTCAGCTCTTCACACCAGCTGACTGGAAAGTACTGGAGTACTAGAGCTACAACTTCAGCATCAGTCCTTCCAATGAATACTCAGGATTGATTTCCTTTACGATTGACTGGTTTGATCTTCTTGCAGTCCAAGGGACTCTCAAGAGTCTTCTCAAACACCACAGTTCAAAAGCATCAATTATCCAGTGCTCAGCCTTCTTTATGGTCCAATTCTCACATCCATACGTGACTACTGGAAAAACCATAGCTTTGACTATATGGACTTTTGTTGGCAAAGTAATATCTCTGCTTTTTAACATGCTATCTAGCTTTCTCATAGATTTTCTTCTAAGGAGCAAGTATCTTTTAATTTCATGTCTGTAGTCACCATCTGCAGTGATTTTAGAGCCCAAGAAAATACAAGCTCTCACTCTTTGCCTTGTTTTCCCATCTATTTGAGATGAAATGAGGGACCAGAAGCCATGATTGTAGTTTTTTGAATGTTGAGTTTTAAGCCAACTTTTTCACTCTCTTCTTTCACTTTCTTCAAGAGGTTCTTTAATTCCTCTTTGCTTTCTGCCATAAGGACAGTGTCATTTGCATTTCTGAGGTTATTGATATTTCTCCCAGCAATCTTGATTGCAGCTTGTGCTTCATGCAGCCCAGCATTTCACATGATGTACTCTGCATATAAGTTAAATAAGCAAGATGACAATATACAGCCTTGAAGTACTCCTTTCCCATGTTGGAACCAGTTGATTGTTTCATGATTGGTTCTAACTGTTGCTTCTTGACTTGCATACAGGTTTCTCTGGAGTCAGATAAAGTGGTCTGGTATTCCCATCTCTTGAAGAATTTTCCACTGTTTGTTGTGATCCACAGTTAAAGGATTTGTATAGTCCATGTAGCAGATGTTTTTATGGAAATCTCTTGGTTTTTCTATAATCCAATCAATGTTGGCAATTTGACCTCTGATTCCTCTGCCTTTTCTAAATCCAGCTTGAACATCTGGGAGTTCTCAGTTCATGTACTGTTGAAGCCTGGCTTGAAGAATTTTGAGAATCACTTTGCCAATGTATGAAATGAGTGCAATTGTGTGGTAGTTTAAACATTCTTTGGCATTGCCTTTCTTTGAGATTGGAATGAAAACTGACCTTTTCCAGTCCTCAGGCCACTGCTAGTTTTCAATATTTGCTGGCATATTGAGTGCAGCACTTTCACAGCATCATCTTTTAGGATTTGAAATAGTTCAGCTGGAATTCCATCATCTCCGTTAGCTTTGCTCATAGTGATGCTTCTTAAGGCCCATTTGACTTTACAATTCAGGATGTTGGCTCTAGGTGAGTGATCACACCATCATGGTTATCTGCATCATTAAGGGTTTTTCTTTTTTTTTTTTTTGGTATAGTTCTGTATATTCTTGCCACCTCTTCTTAATATCTTCTTCTTCTGTTAGGTTCATACTTTTTTTTGTCCTTCATTTTTCCCATCTTTGTATGAAATGTTCCCTCAGTATTTCTAATTTTCTGGAAGAGATCTCTAGTCTTTCACATTCTGTTCTTTTCCTATATTTCTTTGCATTGTTGACTTAGCAAGGCTTTCTTATATCTCCTTGCTATTCTTTTGAACTCTGCATTCAGATGGGTATATCTTTCCTTTCCTCCTTTACCTTTAGTTTTGCTTCTTTTCTCAGCTATTTGTAAGGCCTCCTCAGACAACCATTTTGCCGTCTTACATTTCTTTTCCTTGGGAGTGGTTTTGATCATTGCCTCCTGTACAATGTTACGAACTCCATTCACAGTTCTTCAGGTACTCTTGTCTATCAGATCTAATCCCTTGAATCTATTTGTCACTTCCACTATATAATCGTAAGGAATTTGATTTAGGTAATACCTGAATGGCCTAGTGTTTTTCCCTACTTTCTTCAATTTAAGTCTGAATTTGGCAATACCATAATTCCAAATAATGAAAATATTCATACAACTGAAAAATGTTACATGTTGAATTTTATAAATTAAGCTTAGGGAGAATTAGTGGTTTCTATGCACTGACAACTTAAGAGAAAAGACTTTAGTCATTTATGTGTGAAATCACTCTGTAAACAAACTACACTTAAAAAATGTTTCTGCTGGATCATTTAATTAAACAAAAAGACAATATTCTCCTGGAGTACAGGTTGGCAGCTGTTTTACATTATTTGAAGGTACTTAATTTTGCCTCATCATTTCTTTTGCTGCTAATTCCTTACACGTTCCTGTGTATCAGGGATTTTATCCATCACTTCATAACAGAGAAGAATCTTTCTGAGACCTTCTTGGCATTGAGCCAGGGCAAATTCTGGATTGCTTAGATTATCTCACCTCTTCTCAGGGTGAAAAAAATCTAGGTTAAAATTAGAGACTCTTTCCTTAAGTCTATATTTCACATTTTAAAACAGTCTGTTCTTGGATTTGGAAAAACTAATACAATTATGTAAAGTTTAAAAATAAAATAAAATTTAAAAAAATAAATAAATAAAATTAATGACTTTAAAAGGATTGAATACTAAAAAAAAATAAAAAAATAAAACGGTCTGTTCTCATTTATGGTTTTTAAATTATAAGCTTATGATTTTATTTTTTATATATGTTGACAATTAAGTTGCAGTTGATTTTAACTTCAATTTTGACTTTACTCTTTTAGAATCAAAGAACTTTAGATGTTTCTTTTCAGCCACTTTAATGTACATTTACCATTACACAAACTAGCTTTGAAATTAATATACAGTAATATGAGACATTTAATACCCTACTATGTTCTTACATCTTGCCTATGTTCACATTTTGTCAACAACAGCTATTCATTATAGAAAAACATAAATTTCTATAGAATCAACTTGACTTCAGTGAATCCTAGTAGACAAAGCATATAAAGGCACTAATTCATCTTGGGTACAATTCAATTTTTTCCCTCATTGAAACATTATTTCACCTTCTACATACCATGTCGACCATAAAGAAAGCAAATGTAGGACTGTAATCAAAAGTGCTATTTCAGACAAGCACTCTTAATAAACTATGTATTCTTAAATTTTTAAGATAATTAAGAAAACATTCTGTTTTTTCCAGATTCAACAAATGACTTGGTGTTTATATACTTTGTTTAATGACAAATGAAAGGTAAACTGGTCATAAAACTATAAGCAAATAGTTTGTGTTCAATAATTGCTACCTAAGACATGCTATATATAAGGCAATATAGACAATAAGCATAAGTTTACACATGTTCTGGAAGGAGAATTGATTCATATAACTTCAAGCAGCATGATTTTCAACTATAAATAGACTGCATTCTCTGTGATGTATTACTAAAAATCTTATGGATCTTCTGAAATTCAAGACACAAATAAAGTCCAAGTGATAAGATTTTTAAAAATCTAACATTATGCAGCAAAAGGAGAGAAGAAATTTTTCTTGTTCTGTCCTTCAGTCAGAATATCCTATCAAAATAATCATGAGTGAAGACCCATGATTTTTTTCCTAATGAGTAAATTCTCATTTTCATTCAACTTATTTATTTATAAATTTTTAGATTTGCCTTTTCCCCTTGAATCCATCAGGATATCTAATGTAACTCTAATACAGGAAAAAACAAATTTAGATGTCACTATCAGTACATTATTTAAAATACTAAAAAATTATTTTATAAGTTAGTGTTCTTCTTGTATATGTAACATATGAAAAGAAAAAAGGTGAGAAAATTTACATCAAAATCACATCTGTCGATTCAGCTCTACATAATAAAGTTGTATAGTTCCTGTGCTGTCCTGATTATCTTTAGGATAAGCACCGATTTACATAGATGACTGCATTACAATGACCAGATCAAATTTCAAAAACACAGTGAAATGAATACTGATTTCCTAATGCAAGATTATCCAGAACTAGAGTTTTTATAACTGGAAAGAGAACTGCTGTACACTTGACCTTCATATTGAAACAATAGTCACCTTGTTCTCTATACTTCTGACTTCTATGACATTTCTATTTCTATTTCTCTCCTCCTCCCTTTCTTCCTTCCTTCCAAAACCCACCCTTCTCTTAATTTTATAGCATGAAAGGTAATGGGACCCCACCAGTTGCTGTTCTCTAATGAATTGCCTGTATTCACTGACGGCTTTAGGCTTATGTCCTGTTTCCATGGCTTGAACTTATCCTTTGCACAGAACAAAGATCCTATTTAAAGCAGTCAAAATTTGGGTCTGTACAATGCCAAAATATTTTGACTAAATGGTGGCACATTCAGATATTTGTAAATATGGGGAAGTTCACTGAGGTCCCAAATTTGAGTCTTTATTTCGGTGCTTCCTAGAGTATTTAAATTTCCAAAAGATAACACCATACACAAAAATAAACTCAAAATGGATTAAAGATCTAAACGTAAGACCAGAAACTATAAAACTCCTAGAGGAGAACATAGGCAAAACACTCTCTGACATACATCACAGCAGGATCCTCTATGACCCACCTCCCAGAATATTGGAAATAAAAGCAAAAATAAACAAATGGGACCTAATTAAAATTAAAGGCTTCTGCACATCAAAGGAAACTATTAGCAAGGTGAAAAGACAGCCTTCAGAATGGGAGAAGATAATAGCAAATGAAGCAACTGACAAACAACTAATCTCGAGAATATACAAGCAACTCCTACAGCTCAACTCCAGAAAAATAAATGACCCAATCAAAAAATGGGCCAAAGAACTAAACAGACATTTCTCCGAAGAAGACATACAGATGGCTAACAAACATAAGAAAAGATGCTCAACATCACTCATTATCAGAGAAATGCAAATCAAAACCACTATGAGGTACCATTTCACGCCAGTCAGAATGGCTGCGATCCAAAAGTCTACAAGTAATAAATGCTGGAGAGGGTGTGGAGAAAAGGGAACCCTCTTACACTGTTGGTGGGAATGCAAACTAGTACAGCCACTATGGAGAACAGTGTGGAGATTCCTTAAAAAACTGGAAATAGAACTGCCTTATGATCCAGCAATCCCACTGCTGGGCATAACACCGAGGAAACCAGAAGGGAAAGAGACACGTGTACCCCAATGTTCATCGCAGCACTGTTTATAATAGCCAGGACATGGAAGCAACCTAGATGTCCATCAGCAGATGAATGGATAAGAAAGCTGTGGTACATATACACAATGGAGTATTACTCAGCCATTAAAAAGAATACATTTGAATCAGTTCTAATGAGGTGGATGAAACTGGAGCCTATTATACAGAGTGAAGTAAGCCAGAAAGAAAAACACCAATACAGTATACTAACGCATATATATGGAATTTAGAAAGATGGTAACAATAACCCTGTGTACGAGACAGCAAAAGAGACTCTGATGTATAGAACAGTCTTATGGACTCTGAGAGAGAGGGAGAGGGTGGGAAGATTTGGGAGAATGGCATTGAAACATGTAAAATATCATGTATGAAACAAGTTGCCAGTCCAGGTTCGATGCACGATACTGGATGCTTAGGGCTGGTGCACTGGGACGACCCAGAGGGATGGAATGGGGAGTGAGGAGGGAGGAGGGTTCAGGATGGGGAACACATGTATACCTGTGGCAGATTCATTTTGATATTTGGCAAAACTAATACAATTATGTAAAGTTTAAAAAATAAAATAAAAATAAAAAAAAAAAATTTCCAAAAGAGATGAGGGCTGAAATGAAAGATGACAACTTTTTGTTGCCCTATAAAAACAGAACAATAGAATAAGTGCTATTTACTATTATTTTCATTTATACAAAGAAGATATGGAATTTTATTTAACTAACAAAAAGTTTAGGAAGGACCAAAAACACACAAAGAATAAATTTTAGAGATTAATAAAGTTATATTGTACAAAAAGTCATCTTTTTTTTTTTACTTTGTTTCATCGAGGACTAGTTTTTAGAACTTAATGTGGAGAAGGGTGGTAGCTTTCTCCAGACTTCTGTTTGGGAAGTACTGAAGGCAATGGCACCCCACCCCACTCCAGTGGGTAATACTTAGAGAAAGTTTGGCAATTAAGCCTGGCCTTAAAAATGTACAGGGCAGCAGAAAGGGGTGCAATGGAACATTTCATTCAGAGGACATGAAAAACAGCCAGGAGAAAGAAGAGGAAATACAAAAGAAATAAATTTTCAGTGTCTACTATGTGCCAAAAAGCTGTTGAATGATTTATTAATATACTAATTCAAGCCCTGAAACATTTTAAGGTGGAAACTTTTATTTCCATTTTTTCTCATGAAGAAATTGATTCAGATAGATATTGGGAATATCTTAGGTCATAGAGTTCATGAGATGGAGTCAAGATTTCAGTTCCCAACACCAGAGGCCAGACTGTCTTACTCTGCACCACCTCTAAGAAGGAGGAATTTTTGAGAATACTAAGAACTGATCATTAAAAAGAAAAGAGAGAAATATAAGAATACACTTTGGAAAATACTTAGAACTGATTGTTAAGAAGTTTGGTTACCTCTCAGTATCACATAATTCACCTTAGTTAATAGTTTCTTAAATATTTACATTATTTTATTTACTCTGTACTTGGTCTTTTTATACAATAATAACTCTGTTTATAATCTTATCTACAAGTATGGCTTTCATCACAAGCAGTATTTTGATATGTCTCATATGTATATCTTCCAAGACAGATTTCCCCCCAAAAGCCAAACAAAGGTTTACTGCTGCTGCTAAGTCGCTTCAGTCGTGTCTGACTCTCTGCGACCCCATAGAAGGCAGCCCATCAGGCTCCCCCATCCCTGGGATTCTCCAGGCATGAACACTGAAGTGGGTTGCCATTTCCTTCTCCAATGCATGAAAGTTAAAAGGGAAAGTGAAGTCGCTCAGTCGTGTCTGACCCTTTGCGACCCCATGGACTGCAGCCTACCACGCTCCTCTGCCCATGGGATTTTCCAGGCAGGAGTACTGGAGTGGGGTGCCATTGCCTTCTCCAAAGGTTTACTGCTGCTGCTGCTGCTGTTGCCTCAGTCGTGTCCGACTCTGTGCGACCCCATAGACAGCAGCCCACCAGGCCCCGCCATCCCTGGGATTCTCTAGGCAAGAACACTGGAGTGGGTTGCCATTTCCTCCTCCAATGCATGAAAGTGAAAAGTGAAAGTGAAGTCACTCAGTCATGTCTGACTCTTAGCGACCCCATGGACTGCAGCCTACCAGGCTCCTCCGTCCATGGGATTTTCCAGGCAAGAGTACTGGAGTGGGGTGCCATTGCCTTCTCCCTCAAAGGTTTACTAGTAACCTCTATTTAGTTATTGCACAAAGATCTCAGAGTTTGCATGACTTGGTTAGAACTCACTCCTTTTTCTTTCTTCCATTGATATCATCACTTTTTGGTTCATTTTAAAACTGGATACAAGTGTCACTCATCCAAGCAATCGTACAAACCAGAGCCTCTTCATCATCCACAGACCGTTTCCATCACTTCAGTTTGGTTCAGTGCTATAATATCTCCTATAGTTTCCTCTGCTTATATCCTCACTGTCACAGTTTAATTCCTTATAATTTCATCTTTTGATTACACTAATTATCTTCTAACAGAACTTCCTTTGTAAGGTTACAACATTCATGTTATGCATTGCCTCTAGAATAATCTTTATACAAAATAAATACGACATGCTCCTGGTCAAGTTGAGAAAAAGTCACTCTTAACTTTATCCCCTTCCCTTGAATCTCATTTTACAAAAAGAAGAAAATAGAGGGGAAAATATTCAGAGGAAATGCACTCATAGAATATCAAACCATGAGTAGTTAAGAGAATACATCCAGAATAGTGAAGCATGAAATATTTTGAGATAAAATGCTGAACTACAGCAATAACTACACATAATTAGTAACCAAAGTATTAACAAATCACAAACCTTCTATCCATAAATGCCTTATTATATAATCAAGTTGTAGGGGTATATGTGGCTATAAAATTATTGGAAAATATCCATAAAAATTGAAAGTACAGCTAACACACAAAACATCATCATAACTAATATTTGTATGCCGAGTACTGTTATAATAACACACTGTACACAGTACTTATTGTGTGTGTATTACCCTCCCACTCAAGAAATCACTGTGGATAAACTACAGTGAAGGTAGGCATGGAAAGTGTGAGCACTAGACTACTCCACAGTGTCTTTGATGGGGTTCATAAGACACACACCAACTGCAAAATATGAAAGAATAAAGAATATATTTTCCTAGAAGAAAATGTATTTAAAAATTTGAAGCTTGTTTTCAAGTAAAAATAACAATTGTATACTGTGAACTCCTCGAGCTCACTCTCACTGTTATAAAGAGATAGAAAGTTGACCAAAATGCAACCAAAAAGCATTGGAAAGAGGAATTGACATGGAAAAGAGAGTTAGACTAAGTTTTGTTGCCAAAGCTCCACACTAATAACAAAATCAAATTTTCATTAAAAGAGGTAAAATTTATTAATGAGAAGATAATAAGAATGGATGATAGGAAATAAAACCTTAAAATCCTAAAAATAAACATATCTGCAGACTGAAATGTTACCATTTTCCAGGAAAATCTAATCTATTAGCAGATCAATTATGGAACTTACTAAACAAAGGAAGAATATATGTGAAATCCATGAATAAAACTCAGTCATCTATTGAAGTTATCAAGTAGGCTGTATCCTTATTAAAAACAACATTGTTTACCAGAAATCAAAAAAGGAATTTGTGCAAATATCCAATTGAAAACATATGTGACTCAATAAGTTTATACCCAGTAAGAAAGACAGTATCAGACATTCTCAAACATGCAAGATTTAAGGAGACAGACCATCCACTCACTCAAGAGACTACAGCAACAACAATTTCTTAGTGATATATTCATTCAAACAAGGAATGAATCAAATTTAAAAGCACAGATATTAGATCATTTATCTCTTTAAAACCTGCTTAGAAATTTCCAACACATGATTTGAGCCCTTAGCGTTTTCCACATATTTTGGGGCTCATTTACCAATAGATTGTGGGTAAGTGTATGTATCCTATATTTTACACACATACATGCATATGTATTAACAGAATGGCTACCAGTCACCCCAGTGGTCTACTCTCTATAGTCACCACTGCTTAGAATGTCTTCTGTCTCCCAGTGGTTGCCATCTTCCACCTGAACTTACCATGTGAATCTACTCAGATTCCAGGATCTAGGTTAATTCTCTCCTGTGAGTTCTCCAGCCTTCTAAGGGACAGTATACCATGCCTTCCTTTGTGAAAGAGTATCATGTAATAATGTAGGTTAATCACTGCTTTATCTTTTTAGCTCTATTTCTAGAGTTAAAACATTCTGCTTTTTCTTATCTTTGTGTTCCTAGTCCTAGAATCTTTCCCTGGTATATACCTAGTGTTGGCACATAGAAATATTTGTCTCAATAAATAGTATTTGCAACAGCTTTTACAAATGCAGCAAAAACACAGAAAAAGTAAATGTAATAACAAATTTCTAGGAATGAGCAGTATATATTTTATGTTGGAGTATACACTGGCTTTTCTAATTACATTCAAATAACCAATAAAATCATGCCATCTAAACCCTGAACTGTTTATAACATGGCTATAAAATGGCTATTTTAAAAAATTCTATGTGTCAAGCACTGTTATGGTCATTTGACATATAAAAATCATGACTACAATTTGATTTCGGAGTTGTATTTAATCAGTAATATTAAACACAGTAACGATTACAATAGCAATAGTTTATTGCTACAGTTTATGCCAATAATTTAACTGATCCTGTATATTAAACTCCTCATTTTAATATATTCTTCAAGGCATCATTATAAAATTGACCAGAGCCAATTTCAAAAATATAATATTTCTTTTTTTTTTTAAAGTACCTACACCCACCACCATTACATTTGCCCAGTCTCCCTAATAAAAGTCACAGTTCCTAATGTTCCTTTGCAACCTTGTTTTAAGCCACAGTTCTATCAGAAATGGCCAATTTACTCTTCTCTAAATCGAGGCTGCCCTCTCCTTTTTCTAGTTTACTTTTCAGGTTCTTATGCTTCAAGGTACAGTTAGTAGCCATCTCTCCCATAAAGGCCTTGAGACTTAGCAGGTATTACTCCTCCTCTGATGTTCCATACATTTTAAACATAATACACACTAATGCATTAATTGTGTGCCATTTGTATGGATGGGGAGTAGAATATGTTTTTAGTTCTTTTAGATGTCAAGTTAGCATGGTGGCATATGTGTCTAATTATCTGAATAGTTAGTGAGTTAGATATTTAGAAGGATCTTTTGATTATAGTCTGATTGCCTCCATTTACAAAAAGTCATGAGTGATTTTACCATTAACAGTTGCAGAGGCCAAGTTTAAATTCAGATCTCCAAGCTCTCAGTTCAATGCTCTTTTTAAATAAATTTCTAGAAAAACTGTGACTTCAGTTGTTTTGCTTTATTTTTGCTGCCTGATCTCTGATGTCAGTACATTTTGGGCACAATGATATGCTTAAAAAATGTTGCAAATAATTTACAAAATAACTAATGCATAATTTTAACTTTTACTTCTCCTTGGAAAAATGAAAAAAAGTTTAAATGTTATTATTACATTAACTAAATGTCTCAATGTGGACAAAAAAATTTTAATACAAAGATACATAATAATTGATCACTCATTTCTGTGCAAGATCATTAGAAAAGATTTAGAACTGAAATGCAGATACTTCTTTTACAACTCACATCAGTGTAACTTGGTGCTCTTGAGTGATGGGCTAGTAATCGAGGAATATAATTATTGTTCTCTAATCTGTCTTTTGTCTTATTTGTAAGGCTCCTCTACAGGCAGGTTTCCATTATTAATCAGCTCACCAGAAAGTGTTCCTTAAATGCCTATGAGTAAGCAATGCAACATTAGCAAAGTTAAAAAACAGGAGGTTTAATTTGATAAATATCATCAAAAGTTTGGTTTTTCAGGCTGTCTTATTTACGTATACCACAACATATGTATCAGTGTGTTCTTCAAGTAATTAGCATTTCCCTACATGACTATATGAAAGCAAACTTATTCTGACACTTAAACATTAAATATTTCATTTTCCTGTAAGAAAATTGTGTAATATAGTCACATATGGAGTATTAAATACTTATAAAATTGCTTAGCCACCTATTATTTGATGTGTATGCACACTCTAAGAATTTTTTTTTAACTGTTTAAGAATGATTTGAATTACCTTAATACAGAGCAAATGAGTTTTTAAGAAATAAATTGAGTAATTAGTATTTTCCATTATTTCCATCCCAAGACACATTTATGACAACAAAAAAATTTTCCTTACTCACTGATAAAAATTGGTATGGCTAAGTGTGAACTTACTGGAGAATATATGTAATTCAATGTTTGTGGGTGACCCTTTGAAGCTGAGACAAAACTTTATTTAATTCTTAGGGTTTGGAGGAAAAGAGAAAGTCATAAGGAAGACCAGGAGATGATGTGAATTTTATCAAGGGTCAATAAAATGAATAAATCAGAGAATCAGTTGTGTGTGGCTGTGAGCAGGAATTACCTAAACCCTAGATGTGGCTAACAGAAGTGTTTGCTATGCTTATCAATGAATGATGGATTTCTGATTAGGTGGATAAAATAGATATGTTCATCATGTGTAATAGTGCATGTGAGTCAAATAACTCATAATTTATCCTGTTATCCTTACTATTTCTAGTTTTTTCTATCTCTAAACTACATAGTATCTGAGTACCACAAACAAATGCAATATAAGTTTGTCAGCTGAAAAGTAGAGATTGTTCACCCGAGATGCTTTTTTGTTTTTTGGGGGGGGGATGGGAGAGGAGGGAAGGTGTTCATAGGATATTTTGCTGCTGTTGTTCAGCCATTAAGTTGTGTCCAACTCTGTGGCTCCATGGACCGTAGCCTGCCAGGTTCCTCTATTCATGGGATTTCCCAGGCAAGAATACTGCAGGGGGTTGCTGTTTCCTTCTCAAGGAGATCTCCCTGACCCAGGGAAGGAAACTGCGTTGTCTGTATTGGCAGGTGGATTGTTCACAATTGAGTCTCCTCAGAAGCCCTCAAATGACATATCCCACTTCTATAACTAGGATAAATATAGATTCTGATTATGAAGGCTTATGGATTCCTTAAAACAGGATTTTGTTTGAATCAGATTTCCCTGCAGAAGGGTAGGCGGGAGAGGGGAGAGGACGGTGTTGGAAACCAGTGAACTCAGAGTCTTTAGATGAAGCCACACAATGCATTCTGGGGACTTCCTTATCATAGTGACAATAACGTACTACTTATGATGGAACGCCACAAGTATTTTTCCCCTAATGATGTATTTAGTTTTGGAGTTAACACATTTCAGAACTAATTAATAAGCAATGGAAGTCAGATGCCCTAATCAAGTTGGTTCATAATAATTCATTGACATTTTATAATCTCTCTACATACACAAATAAAAAGGAGATAAATTGATGAGTTTAAATTATTCTACTCTCTTTTCCAAACACACCCTGCTGTAAATATACTCTAAGATTGGGTCATGGTTATAACTAGTCTAGGATTAAAATTAAATATAATGTGAGCCAGGTTTGGTTTAAGAGCTAAAAGGACAACTAAGTGGTTCCCTAGGATGAAGCTAAAACTCTAGTTTGTTTATGGAAAATTCTTGCTCTCCCAGGGCCCATTAAATCAAGATCATCTCTGGGCTGGACAGGACAGCACACACTAAAGATTATCTAGACCAACACAGGACACACAGATATTTATCCCCACAAAGACAAACAACTAATTCAGAACCAGATTTGCTTCTTTTTTTAAGAGTAGGCAAACAAAAAAAGTAGCTTATGTCTTCTTTAAACTTCCTTCTATACTTGCCCCAAAACTGCAGCTGTTTTCCTCTTTAAAAATAAGAAAAGAAAAAACAAAACAAGGCACTAATATCAATGTTACAATGATAAGTTATAAACACTGTTTAGAGCGAAACTCGATATCCCTTTAATCCATGCTGACCACAACACACATGCAAAATGAGACTCAAAATGAGTCTGAATGCAGAGAATAGCAGGAGTAAAATTTGCCTTTAGACCTGCAGTGAGACAAAGTGTGTGTGAGAGCTGTTCAGTCCTAATATAACCCTAGGGGTAGATCAAGGTGAGCAATGAAAAGATCCCTGATATCTTGATTCTTTCATTTTCCTGATACTTGTTAATTTTGCATGTAAATAGTTAATAGATGATTTTCTTCGTTGATCATGTCTTTATAATAATACTGTTATTGCTAAACTTTTAGTAATAAAAGTCATGTCCGACTCTTTGCGACTCCATGGACTGTATAGTCCATGGAATTCTCTAGGCCAGAACACTGGAGTGGGTAGCCTTTCCCCTCTCCAGGCGCTGTTCCCAACCCAGGGATCAAACCCAGGTCTCCCGCATTGCAGGCAGATTCTTTACCAGCAGGGCCACAAGGTAAACCCAAGAATACTGGAGTGGGTAGCCTACCCTTCTCCAACAGATCTTCCCAAATGAGGAACTGAACCAGGGTCTCCTGCATTGGCAGGTGGATTCTTTACCAACTGAGCTATCAGAGAAGGCCATGTCTTTACAACAATACTGTTATTATTAAATTTTTGATTAAATGATAGAAAATAATTATATAAACTAAAATTGGAGCATGTTTATTCCTTAAAAACATTATATTTTTTCTACTCAAATTAATAAATTGTTATGAAAATAACAACCTATGTACCTACACCTCACAAACCTAGCTTTAAAGGGTTATGTATTTTATTGTGTCTCTAAGCAGCAATGTATTTTCAACAAGGCTTCCAAGATTTTTTAAATTTAATTTTATACTAATCTTATAATGACCTTATGTAAAATAGGCACTTGTTTTTTATTAGGCTAAATGCCACTACTGATAAAACTCAAAAAGTAATAGAAACCAGTATAATTACAAAATTGAGAGAGATTTTCTAGCTTTTCCCAAATATAGCTGTTGCTTTATCATTTCTAAGCGCTCAGTGAGAAGAAATTACTTCTTTAAAAAAATCAAGAAATCAGTTTAAAAGTTCATAGTTGAGTTTGTTTGATGAACATAATGACTTCCACCTCATTTAGAAAATCAGAATCTAAAAAAATGCTACACTCAGCCCTCTTGATAGGCTCTGGAGTTTATCAGCCCTGCTCTGCCACTTCATTAGCTGTCAAGAACCAGTAAGTGATATTGCTATGAAAGTCTTGATTCAGGTAGTTGAAAATGCTCTTATTGCAAAAGCAGCAATTATCAACAGACTTTAAGTTAAAAGAGAGTCTATCAGGAAAAGCACATCATCTATATCTATACAGTTGGTTATCATCTTTGTTGACATCAAAGAAAGAGAGAGCATTTGAACTATCAGTAGTCAACTTGTAACATTCCGCAAAAGTGCACACATTGATTTAATATACACTGCAGCAGAGTTATCATCAACCTTAGAACTCTTACCTTCTATTCACTTGAGGGAAAAATGTGGGGAAAAAAAGCTAAACAAAGAAGGACTAAACAAAATAAAATAAAATTGTGCATGCTTTAATCTCTGCAATAGTATTCTTATATTTGGCCTTATACTGTTTTTGCAACCAATCTTTTCTTAGATGTATTTTTTTCATTAAAAAATTTTATCACAAACTTTCCCTTTAAATACTCCAGTTAAGGTTAAATACATCACTTTAGTGATATTTAACTTTAATCATAAAGTCTCAGTTTCTTTCTACCTTCGACTATATTTTTTATGGCTAGTAAACAGAAAACTAAACAGGAAAAACATGCGGGTGTAAAATCTTAAATATTCCAAACAAAAGTTAGAAAATATTTTCTGTGACATTTACGTAACATTATCTACATGTTAAAAGCTGTTGAGGGACTTCCTGATGGTCCAGTGGCTAAGATTCCATGCTCCCAACACAAGGGACCCAGGTTCAATCCCTGCTTAGGGAACTAGATCCCGCATACCACAACTAAGGGTTCACACGGCACAAATAAAAGATTTCATATGCCTTAACAAAGATCCCCTGTGCCATAACTAAGACCTAGCATAGCCAAATAAATAATTTTTTAAAAACTGCTGATCCTGTCTCTTTGCCTAATAAAATGCACATACTGATGAATGAACAATCCTACACTGATATATTCTATAAAGTATACAGAGTATATCAGTTTATTTTGATGTTTCATGGGATGAAGGACCCCATGAAAAAAAAGAGACTGACAGAATACTACACATATCATTATGCTACTGCTGCTGCTGCTAAATAGCTTCAGTCATGTCTGACTCTGTGCAACCCCATAGACGGCAGCCCATCAGGCTCCTCTGTCCCTGGGATTCTCCAGGCAAGAATACTGGAGTGGGTGGCCATTTCCTTCTCCAACGCATGTATGCATTCAAAGTCGCTTCAGTCCTGTTTGACTCTGTGCGACCCCCACGGACAGCAGCCCACTAGGCTCCTCCATCCATGGGACTCCCCAGGCAAGAATACTGAAGTGCCATTTCCTTCTCCAACATATCATTATATTATACTTCAAATTAAGACATCAGAGATTTTTCGAAGTAAGGAAATTTGCTTAAGGAAAATCTATTAAATCCAATGTTTATCAACCTTGTATGACATCGAATCTTCTCTTTTTTTTTTTAATATAAAAGAACTCATTGTTAAAAATATTCTGGGAGATGCTAATATTAATGGAAGACCTTGATTATTAAAATATAGTTTATAAATAATAGGATGTTAAAATATTTGCAAAAAATTTTGGTGGCAATTATTTTGAAATCAGACATTATCCAACTAGGGGAATTATTCTGAAAAACAGAATACAGATAGATTTCTTTCTTTGTGAGTAGTCTTGTCTTCAATTTCTTTAATTATTGGCAGGTAACAGTATTATAATAACAATGCACATGTTTTTGGTAGATCCCCTAAGAGAATTTAACTTTTTTAGGGAAAAAAAAATGCCTTTCCAAATTAAAGGAAAATGATCTATTTACTTTGCCAACAAAGGTCCGTCTAGTCAAGGCTATGGTTTTTCCAGTGGTCATGTATGGATGTGAGATTTGGACTGTGAAGAGAGCTGACCGCCGAAGAATTGATGCTTTTGAACTGTGGTGTTGGCGAAGACTCTTGAGAGTCCCTTGGACTGCAAGGAGATCCAACCCATCAGTCCTAAAGGGAATCAGTCCTGAATATTCGGTAGAAGGACTGATGCTGAAGCCGAAACTCCAATACTTTGGCCACCTTATACGAAGAGTTGACTCATTGGAAAAGACCCTGATGCTGGGAGGGATTGGGGGCAGGAGGAGAAGGGCACGACAGAGGATGAGATGGCTGGATGGCATCACTGACTTGATGGACATCAGTCTGAGTGAACTCCAGGAGTTGGTGATGGACAGGGAGGCCTGGTGTGCTGTGATTCATGGTGTTGCAAAGAGTCGGACATGACTGAGCGACTAAACTGAAGGTAAACCTTAGAAATCCTTGGAAAGAATTATAAAAATCATAATTCTATATATACAAGAAGATTTATTAAATATATTTATAAATATAAGAATCCTTAGAAAGATTATAAAATTGGTATAAAAATATTTAATATCAGATTCAGCTAAAAATGTTAAGCATCCATTGTCCAAATAAAACATCTCAGTGATTTCCTAGAATTCAGCTAATAATGATAAGCGTCCATTGTACAAATAAAACATTTCAGTGATTTCCTAGAATTTCAGTCATATGTCTAGAATTGACATAAAAGTCACTGTATGTTTTCTGTAAGTTGCAAGTGATAATTTTTTGCTTTTGTTTTTAAATATATATCTGTACATATTGGCCAACCTTTTTTTTTTTTTTTGTATAAAATGGGAGTATTTTGTATAACCATTAGATCAAATCAGTCAATCCTAAAGGAAATCAATCCTGAATATTCACTGAAAGGACTAACGCTGAAGCTGAAACTCTACTACTCTGGCCACCTGATGTAAAGAGCAACTCATGGGAAAAACTCTGGTTCTGGGAAAGATTGAGGGCAGGATGAGTGGGGACCACAGAGGAAGAGACGGTTGTATGCCATCACCAACTCAACAGGCATGAGTCTGAGTAAACTCCGGGAAGGACAGGGTCAGGGAAGGACAGGGAAACCTGGCAATGCTGCAGTCCATAGGGCCGCAAAGAGTTGGACAGGACAGAGCAACTGAACTGATATTGTAATGTATATCAGATATATGCATGTATATGTGTCAGTACTCATATACAGGCCTTAGGGCAGAGACGGTTTCCATCTATCCTGGTGGGGGTGTGAGACTTTCTGGAGGTGGCCCAGTGTATGAGTATACCTGCTCTTGTGCACTGAGGCCAGCTGGGTCTTCATGGCACCTCTGTCCTATGAAGCTTTCTTGGGTGGGCAGAATCTCTGGGGACTTTGATCAGGTACTTAGATGAGTGATGATAAATTATTGGCACACTTGCAACCTTTCCACACTCTTGCATCCATGGACAATGGGGCTAATTGATCACAGCATTCAGAATACTCCTGTCAGGCAGGCCTTTCTTGAAGGATTATCATCAGATAGGCCACCCAGCGGGGGAAGGGAGCCACGGGCAGCACGGACTGATAGCCAGCCGCCCCACTTCCCACACCCCCACCCCAAGCTAAGAGGGCTATGCCTGGGTTGCAAAAGCAGGCAGTTGTCCAGGAAGCCCTAGAACTCATATTTGGGTGCTGCTTCCTGCCCAGCTTCTGCTTTCGGCCCCTTGAAACCAAGACCAAGTCCGGGACCCCTAGTCTTAACTATAGGGATGCTAGCTGGTCCACCATATACTCTTTATTTAAATAGTGTTGCCCCTGGCATGAAAAAGATTTACTGTACACAACCTCCAGTGAGGCTTGCTTGGGGCAAAGCTCCCAAGGCCCTAGGCACATTGTGAGCACCTGCTGTATGCTCGAGCTGGCATCACCACAGCCTAGCTTCAGGGCAACTTATCCGTTTCACTTCCATGCAGCCTGTACAGTGGTTTGGCCAATCCTGGGAGTCAGGGGTCCCCGCCAGGCCAGGCCCTAGAGCCGTGGGTGCAGACAGTGCATGGCCTGCATGCGTCCAGCAGGGGGGGCTGACTTAGCCACCAGGAAATTGTCCATGGCTCTCGGAGTGTGTCCTCTCTTCCGAGATAAAGACCATCCCTGTACCGAGACTAACCTTTCTTTCCCTCAGGCCACCATCGGACAGTCTATTCCTGAGGCTGTGCCAGTTTAACAGAAGCTACCCATGCCAGAACCAAAGCTGCAGAACCACCAGCAGGCAGAAAGGACCAAATGGCGACAGCCAATGGCCCTGAACCGGTTCCAGCCAGACCGTGAGGGCAGCGCCAGCGCAGACAAGACCCAAAGGATTTGCCAGTTTCATTTGTCTTCTTCGCAGGCTGAGATCCCTGCCCAAACCAGGACCTGCGCATTGCTAGGCACAATACTAATGTCTTCTGAGTGCAAAGGACTGCACCTTCTCCAGCTGTTTCTGGACATCGCTGTCCCCTTTCCCCAATTTTGATGGAACATGCTAAGTCGCTTCAGTCCTGTCTGACTCTTTGTGGCCCTGTGGACTGCAGCCATCCAGGCTCCTCTCTGTCCATAGAATTTTTCAGGCAAGAATACTGCAGTAAGTTGCCATGCCCTCCTCCAGGAGATCTTCCCAACCCAGGGATGGAATCCACCTCTCTTATGTCTCCTGCAATTGCTTGTGGGTTTTTTACCTCTAGGGCCACCTGGGAAGCCCTCTGATACCGCATTCACCCCTTAAATGTTTCTCACCTCTATCCCCTGGATTGAAGGGAGTCTTTCCAGCACTAGCTTTTCCTCCCTATGCCTTCATCAATAAAGTTATTGCTCTGTTTGCCAAACCAGTCTCCTTCAATTGACGTGAGTGGCACCAGGCAAGGAAAGGATCCAGCCGGGCTCCATGCAGTTCCAGGGGGTTGGTATATGGTCAACCACACAATAAAACTCTTCTATTTCTCTCTCCCTTTTAAATATTTATTGTATTTATTTGGCTGCACCAGGTCTTAGCTGTGGCATGTTGCAGCATGTGGGATCTTTGATCTTCTTTGCTGCTTGCGGAATGTCTTTTTCAGTTGCTGCAGGCAGGCTCCTTAGTTAAGTCATGAAAACTCTTAGTTGCAGCATGTGATATCTAGTGCCCTGACCAGGAATTGAACCTGGACCCTCTGCATTGGAAGCATAGAGTCTTAGCCACTGGATCTCCAGGGGAAGTCCCAAGATGACTATTCTCTCCCTCTTTGTACGTCCCTTCTTTATGGTCCCTGCTTCATCTACTGATCTATGGTCCCTACTCCTATGAATGTGCCTGCCAGTGCCCTTTAGGCCAGAATGGCTCCACCTGCTAGTTTGTTGAAGGAAAACATCTGCCCTGGTGATGGTCATTAACCTAAAGGGCTGTGCCTGACGTGCCCCAGCTCCTGGTTTTCCTGGTAACTGATGAGCCAACCTGACGTTACTTCTCCCTGTAAATGGTAGCCTCTTTCTCCCCGTGTCAGAGAAGATTGTTCACATGTTCTTCCTGCCATCTGCTGTAAATGGTGGCGTGATCCTCCAGGACTTTTTTGCTTAAAATTCCCCCCTTAATAAACCATTGCTGTCTCTTGTTAGTGTCTCCAGGATCCTTCTTTGATCTGGAGGCTGGGCAGCTACAAGGCTTGCAGGCCTGTGGGATGCAGCCCAGCAGTCAGTAACAATGTGGCTACAAAACACAACTTTTAAGGATCTAAAATTGGGGAAAAGAGTAATGTTTTCATGTTTAAATACTACTTTTTGACAAAATGATAATCTATTCTTGTAAAAATGTTAAAACAATAATACAGATTGGTATTTAAAATAAAAAAAAAAAAAAAAGGAGGGGAAGGATGAGCCCGTGTTGGGTGTGCTGAGGTTCAGAGAACAGCAGAATCAAGCCCAACTCCCCTGCAATCAGGACCACACTTCCCAGCAGAAGCTAGATCTGATCTTGGAGGCTCTTGGGAGTTCTCTTGGCAGGGGTGAAAAAATCTACTTTTTGAAAAAATAAATGCATATGATAATAGTAAATGTTTAATCACCTAATAAGAAGGATTCAAAAACCCAAAGCAAAAATTGACAGAACTACATAAAGAAACATTTTTGTATTCAGAGATGTCAACAATCCTTTTCAAATAATTGATGGAACATATATATACATATATATGTATATATATACACATACATATATATGATGCTGAAAATTTAGGTAACATTATCAACCATTTTGACCTAGTTGACATTTGCAGAACTCTCCACCAAACATGAATACAATATACATTCTTTTCCAGTAAACTCAAGATAACCCATATTCTGGGCCATAAAGCATGTCTCAGTAAATGTAAATAATTCAAGTCATAAAGTATACACTCTGACTGAAATGTATTTTTTTCTGTTATTGATTTATTACAAGGAAAATTATACTTTCATGCTGAAGCAGCAAATCTGAAAGGCTTGAGTCCAAATGTCCACCTCTCTCAGAGAGATATGGAATCCTTAAAATGACAGTAGCTAGTTTAATTCCACTTGTGTGAAAGACATTACATTTTACAAAAGCAGCTGTTTTTCATGGAATATGTCCAGGTTTTCTCCTCAGGATATAAACCAGTGACCTCATACTTCCAACTCAAGACCTATCTATCAACACTCTTCCCATGCAAGATTTTCGTTATGCAGGATTTTTCCTATGATTAGATCAGCATATCCAAGACTACATAAAATAGTGTCTCTTTTAATTAGACTCAAATGTGCTCAATTCCCATTAGATTTTCATAGCTGGTGTGTGTGTGTGTGTGTGTGTGTGTGTTTTAAGTTACTCCAAAGTTTCTGGGAGGGGAGAATTTGGAAATATTTTAGCTTTCATCAGCTCTGTGCTGTCCCAGCACAGAGCTCCTAGTTTTTAAGAAGTTTATGTACTTTGGGCAGGTGTGCCTTGCTCTTCCTAAACAATTTGACAAAAACACGGGGCCTCAAGTAGGCCATCTTTTCCATTTGGGGAATTTCTCTGAGATAGGGGATTGAAAATTGTGTCAACTTGTATCAAATACTGCCTAGAGGGGTTACCAAATGCAGACTTCTTGGCTTCAATACTTGCTTCTTCTTTATACTCATTAGCTTATTTTAATTATGTAAGGGAGAATGAGGAAGGAAAGGCAAAATCAAAATGTTTTAAATATTTCTATGTCTACTACAACTTCTCCAATAAAACAGTTTTTAAAGTATGTATTCTATGATGAGATCTGTTCAGATTTAGGTAAAGTTATATTAATAACATTGTTCTTATCTTCAAGCAACATAATATTATACTTACTTTCAAATATATCTAAATTAACTGTACAGTTAAGGAGTATCCAGAAATCTTAGAGTTTTTTTTGGAATACTGTACTTAATGCTACATCTGATTTATGATGGAACTCTTGGAAATATTCTTTGCCTCTGTTAGACCACATGTAAAATACCTGTCCCTAAATACTTCTCAGGAAAACATAGAAAGTAAAAGAATGATGTAATGTCTGAATATCTTTAATGCTTTCTCTTTCTGAAGATGTTATAGTGATTCCAGTTTTTAAAGGTATTTTTAAATATAATTCTTCCCAATTGGAATTTTGTAAATTATAAGTAAAATTTTTATTGTTTTATCTTATTATTTTTTATCATCCTTTGGAATCAAAGGCTACTAATATTTATATGATGCACCAGGAAGAAAAAAGAAATGGTGAAATTTATACTTTCTGACTTCCAAGGGTAAATAAACCATTTTTGCTCATGCTAGAACTACTTAGTTATTTATATTTAGTCCATGCTTGAAGTCTCCACCTGACAGCAGAAAAGTAGTAATGACAAGCAATCATAAACCCTTGAAAATGTGACAAAATAAAATGCTATTGGGAGAACTATAAAGCATTCATTCTTGGGTCATTCTATGACTTGAAAGTACCTTCAAAATAATCTAATAAGAAAAGATTTAGATTAATGTTGCACAATTGAGTGAGCCACAGGAAATGATAGTTTTATCACTTAGTATTTATTGCCTGGATTGTCTGTGGAGGAATTATTTGTAAAATACACATTCCAGTTCTATGTATGTGGCAAGTTTCTGTGGGAAAGTTTGTATGTATATAAGTCTGTATACAGTGAAGATACACATGTCAAAAAGAGATGAAATGTATGTGGGAATATTATGTTTTTCGCCAGCTGTGTTTTCCATCCATATGATTTTCCCCCCTATATATTTATTTGAATGAAAGTCATAGTCCTCTATCCTGACTCATAAAATATTAATCCTTTGAAGAATGTCTCTATTTATTTTGTTAAAAGAACTCTATATAACATTATCAAGCCCAAATTTTTAACTAAACTTTCCACCAAAAGGTGGACAGGTGGACTTGAAATGTCTGTTAGAAATGCTAGCACTTATTTAAAATACTTGTAAAGAATGCTTTTAGTTTTCTTTAAATTCCTGAATAATTTTCAATCGACACTGTAATTTTAAAGATTAGTACATTTTGAGCAAGTGATTGGAGGCTCTATCAATTTCTCAAAATTGATAAAAGTTTACTCTTTTGAATGGTATTAGAAGGGAAGTTGATCTTTGAGATTCATTTCAGTATTAAAATTCTCTATTTTTCCTTCACACTGATACCTCTAATTCTCCAAAATCCTTGTAAAATTTCACATTATATATGTTTACTTACAAAAATGCAGGAATAACTATTAGTTGTTAATTGTTTTCCATACTGCTAAATATCTACATCAGTTAAAACAACATACTTCATTACTAAAAGATGAACAACATCTGAGGGGATCTCAAAAGTCTTGTGTTTAAGATCTTTGGATGATAATTTGGGGCTTCCCTGGTGGCTCAGACAGTAAAGAATCTGCCTGCAATGTGGGCGACCAGGGTTCCATTCCTGGATCAGGAAGATCCCTGGAGAAGGAAATGGCAGCCCATTCCAATATTTTTGCCTGGAAAATCCCATGAACAGTGGAGCCTGGCAGGCTATAGTCCATGGAGTCACAAAGAGTGGGACATGACTGAGTGACTAACACTTTCACTTTTCATGATAATCTGAGAACTCACACATAATACTTTGTTGATAACCACACACTGACTGATATCTAACAAGGTTAAGGGGATTTTAGAGGGCAGATCTGCTAGGAAAAAGTTAAAAGGTGGATTTTGCATTCTTACGTACTTTAATCAAGTGCGTGTGTGTGAGAGAGAAAATAGCATTAACAGTCCTTTCTGAGGATCTGTGGCTTATAGTCTGTTCAAGCAATTTATGTTGTAACTAAGATATATTCACAATTTTAACTACTAGGGAAATTGATACAAAAATACATAGTTGTTCCAATTACCCAAACTGAGAAAGTCACAGTCAACTCTGCCCTTAAATACATCTCAAACAGCCACACACCTTTCAATGGCAACCACTACCAACCTAGTTGAATATATTCTTCTCTCTGGACTAATGCAACAGAATTCTAAAAAAGTTTGACTCTAGTATTCAATGCATTGGACAGAGAATAATCAGGAGAATCTTCTGAAAATAGAGGACTGTATCATTCAACTCCTTTGCTCAAGCCCCTGCCACAACAGTCCCAATAACTTATTCCTCCCTTACCACACTGACTCATTTAGTGCTCTTTTGTCTGAGGTCTTTAGCAGATATTATCACTTGGTTTGTAATTATCTAATCCCTTCTTCCTCTTCCACTTGGTAAACCTGAATCTTACCAGTTCAGTTGCTCAGTCCTGTATGACTGTTTGTGACCCCATGAACCACAGCACGCCAGGCCTCCCTGTCCACCATGAAGTGACAGAGTGTTCATTTCAGTTCAGTTCAGTCACTCAGTTGTGTCTAACTCTTTGCTAACCCATGAACCACAGCACATCAGGCCTCCCTGTCTATCATCAACTCCCGGAGTCCACCCAAACCCATGTCCATCAAGTCGGTGATGCCATCCAACCACCTCATCCTCTGTCGTCCCCTTCTCCTCCTGCCCTCAATCTTTCCCAGCATCAGGGTCTTTTCAAATGAGTCAGCTCGTCACATCACGTGGCCAAAGTATTGGAGTCTCAGCTTCAACATCAGTCCTTCCAATGAACACCCAGGACTGATCTCCTTTAGGAAGGACTGGTTGGATCTCCTTGGAGTCCAAGGGACTTACAAGAGTCTTCTCCAACACCACAGTTCAAAAGCATCAATTCTTTGGCACTCAGCTTTCTTTATAGTCCAACTCTCACATCCATACATGACCACTGGAAAAACCATAGCCTTGACTAGATAGATCTTTGTTGACAAAGTAATCTCTCTGCTTTTTAATATGCTGTCTAGGTTGGTCATAACGTTCCTTCCAAGGAGTAAGTGTCTTTTAATTTCATGGCTGCAATCACCATCTGCAGTGATTTTGGAGCCCAGAAAAAGAAAGTCAGCCATTGTTTCCACTGTTTCCTCATCTATTTCCCATGAAGTGATAGGACCAGATGCCATGATCTTCGTTTTCTGAATGTTGAGCTTTAAGCCAACTTTTTCACTCTCCTCTTTCACTTTCATCAAGAGGCTCTTTAGTTCCTCTTCACTTTCTGCCATAAAGGTGGTGTCATCTGCATATCTGAAGTTATTGATATTTCTCCCGGCAATCTTGATTCCAGCTTGTGCTTCATCCAGCCCAGCATTTCTCATGATGTACTCTGCATATAAGTTAAATAAGCAGGGTGACAATATACAGCCTTGACGTACTCCTTTTCCTATTTGGAACCAGTCTGCTGTTCCATGTCCAGTTCTAACTGTTGCTTCCTGACCTGCATACAAGTTTCTCAAGAGGCAGGTCTGGTATTCCCATCTCTTGAAGAATTTTCCACAGTTTATTGTGATCCACACAGTCAAAGGCTTTGGCATAGTCAATAAAGCAGAAATAGATGTTTTTCTGGAACTCTCTTGCTTTTCTGATGAATCTTATATTTCAACTTGAGTGTCTTCTTTAATGTGAGAATCTATGTTTTAAATGTCTTTCTTGATGTGAAAACCTACAATAGATCTCACTATTAAATTGTTCATAATATTGTTTGCTTCATGGCATTTGTCATGGGATAAAACTATATACATTTACTTTTACCATACTCTAGTTTACTATGGGGAGAAGGCAATGGCACCCCACTCCAGTACTCTTGCCTGGAAAATCCCATGGATGGAGGAGCCTGGTAGGCTATAGTCCATGGGGTCGCTAAGAGTCGGACACGACTGAGCGACTTCCCTTTCACTTTTCACTTTCATGCATTGGAGAAGGAAATGGCAACCCACTCCAGTGTTCTTGCCTGGAGAATCCCAGGGATGGGGGAGCCTGGTGGGCTGCCGTCTATGGGGTCACATGGAGTCGGACACAACTGAAGCGACTTAGCAGCAGCAGCAGTTTACTATACCTCCCCAGCTAGACAGTGCCATTCGGGGTAGCACCACATATGTTTGTGCTTCTTTGTAACCTCTCTACAAACAGAACAGGCTTCCCTGGTAGCTCAGCAGTAGAAAATCTGCCTACAAATACAGGAGATGCGGGCTTGATACCTGGGTCAGGGAGATCCCCTGTAGATGGAAATGGCAACCCACTCTAGTATTCTTGCCTGAGAAATCCCATGGATAGAGGAGCCTGGTGGGCTGTAATCCATGGGGTTGGAAAAAAGTCAGACATGACTTAGTGACTAAACAAACATAATACAAAATGTGTAGTACAGAGTAGGTACTTGAAAACATTGACTGAATAAATTATGAATAAAAATTATATACAATTCCCTTGATAGTCTTTCCTCCATTGATTATTTGCATATTGTTGTGATGTCCTGAATTTTATGTGCTTTTTCTAGAGTTTTTAGTTTTATGGTCTCTACAGAATATAGTAATTGTATAAGATAACAGTAAAGTAGGAAATCATAGTTACTCATTTCTGTAGATGACAAGTGATTCCAAAATTTATATGAGGTCACGTGCTAAGTCGCTTCAGCCATGTCAGACTTTGCAACCTCATGGACTGTAGCCCATGAGGCTCCTTTGTCCATGGGATTCTACAGGCAAGAATACTGGAGTGGGTTGTCATGCCCTCCTCCAGGGGATCTTCCCATATATATGAGAGGTCACAGTTCAATCTTAAACTAAATTTTATGAACTAATTTTTAAAGCAAGCTTTAAAATTTAGTAATTTTTAAAAATTAAAAAAAAAAGCAACAATTGTGTAAGAGTTTGCCATTTTAAAAACAATCTTCATTTGACTTGGACCTGGTAAGCAATGACTCTTTATATTATGAAGAACTTAAAATGTTTTACTTTTTCAGCTTTTCTTTCCAAAGAAAGAGACTATATCTTTTGCCTGCCTTCCCCTCTTATAGAAACCCATTAGTATAATGTCAGACAACTCAAGTATTTACCAAGGTTCCAAGAGTACAATATTCATAAAATTCTAATTTATATTTTATTGCTTGATACAGTTATGGTAATATTAAAGGAATGTTTCTACACCCACAATTGTAGTCAATCCATTCACTGTTTCTGCATCTTACACTAGGAGCAAATTTGAAAATAAAAATGTCTTTTATAGTACCTTTACACTAATTTAAAAGAAATAGGGTAAAGTTTTTTGGAAGTACTCATCTTTACAAATTTTTTTTTTCCCTAGCAAATATTACACCATTTAGATTCTGTTAAATAGTAAAACACTAGATGCAAAACTCCTACACAAAGCTCTATCAGTCTACCTTTGGTATATTTCCCAGGGAGTTGACATAGTAATTGTGGGGGAAATAAAATTAGAATACCACCTCTTCATACCAGTTAGAGAAAAGCATTCCAACATTAAGGCAATTTGCAGCTTGAAAAGTGTGTTACTTAGCGATACTGTAATTCAATCACAGAATAAACTGTCAAAAAATATGGTTAGGCTATTTTAGCTCTTGATGTAATCTGAGCATTAATGCTTCTAGTAATTTGAGGGCTGGAAAGGCCCAATTTTACCATTAGCTATAGATAATGACTTAACGTGCAAGCTGGGTGTGGACAATTGTTCCTAATGGGTTTAATATTGGGAGCTACATAATTTGGGCCTTTTGCTGTTTGAAAGCCAGAAAAGAAACACTGAAACCATAAAAACAAGAGTCCCATAATAAAGACCATCAATTTTCACACATGAAAGAATAAAAATAAGCATGAAATTATTTTTGATTCTTAAAATATATTGATTCATGATACAATTTTATTTTGAAATATTTATGAGTTTTTAAAACCTCAGGAGACAGCTATGAGGGGTCTTAATAAAATCTGAGGTACTGTAAACTTAGATTAAAAATACAATCTTAAGGAATAGTGATCCTATTTATTCTCATTAACAAAATTGCACACAATATTGGTACTGAAGTATTTTTAAGCCTTGAACATTTTGTGGAGTAAAAAGGTTAATATTTATTTAATTATAGCCTGTGTAAGTTACTCTCACACATTTACATACATTATCATTTTAATAAATTCATGAGGTAGGCACTCTTATTTCAGTTTTACAGATGAGAACACTACTGTTCAAAGAAGTAAAGAAAGGCAGCTGAGACCTTGGAGCTAGCAAGTGCCAAGGCTATCTGAATTTAAAGTCCCCACAGGCCCTTATCATGACTCTTCTTTCTGCTTAATGCAACAGAATTACCTACCAGAATTAGGACAAAAGATTGTTCTTTGGTATGAGTAGAAGAAGAAAAAGCTTTTCTTAAAGTATTTTTTAATTCAATCCAGAAATTAAAATGTGGAACACACGCTCTTTGCACTACAAACACGGCGTACAGAACAAATCATACCGAGCACACTCATGGGACTCTGAGAGTCCCAGGTCCAATACACAGGGAAAACCAATCATGGAAGGTTTTTACTCCACGAAACTATAAAAAGTAGTTGGCAAGCTCATGAAATAGGTGGTTTGAAGTGATGTGTGAAATGATTTCACTGTGTAGTATATAACTTTCCCTGCTTTGGAGGTTGCAGAAATACCTTGATTTATGGAGAGAATGGCTAGATCTCCATGGTCTAATTTTGGAACTGGTACAGAGCAGATGCAGGACAGGCAGGCTCATTCACATATGAAATACTCTTTTTTTTTTTTTTTTGAAATACTCTTGCATATTGACTTAAGATCAAAAACGAATAGATATTTAACATGTTGACAAGCCAACTGTCAAGAGAATATGAATAGCATATTCTATTTTTAAATACTATAGAAGAATTAATATTTAAATTAACTTAATGCTACTAATGCTTCATTTTTCTAGCACATTTATATAAGCTTATCATTAAAAATGGCAACAATATACTCACAAAACTGCTTGGCTCAGTACTCATTTTAATCCTGACCCTAATTCTGGTCCTAAAACTTTAGCCTGCTTAAGTATACAGCATTTAACATATGGTCTTATTGGATTTACTCAGAATAAAATGTTTATATTTTGAGTTTCATGTTACTGACAGAACAAGAATATTCAGCTTCATATAATGCATACCGGACACTAAACATGTAATAGCTTAATAACTGATTCTGTAGTAGTGTGCAGAAGCTCCTGCATACATGGAATTTACTCCAAAATGTCATTTCTTCAGTTCATTTTTCCCTAATAAGAGTCACTATCAGAACAATTAGATGCTACTACTATCTGTGAGCGGCTAGTAGAGTTAAAGCTATATGTATATTCTAGTAGGATTTCATAAATGTAGGTGTGAGGTGGGTGGGAAGGCATGTGGGGTAAAGCAGGGCACCCCACTGGAGCCAAACATGAAATCCAAACTTGGCTAAATTTCAGGGACTGGAGTTGGGGACCCCTCATGTGTTTTAGGACCTGGGAAAAAGGAGACAGAGATAAAATTCACAACAAATCTCATGGATAAAAATTGAATATGATTCTAAGTATGGTAAATAGTATTCAATTTGTCTTTTGACCCATATCCTTCTGTACTGAAATTGTTTTGTTTTTTCTTACAAAAAGAGTTTAAAGGAAAGTTTGAGAGATGTGTTTAATTTAAAATGCTTTTCAAAATCCAGGTATAAGCTGAGCTTCTTCTGTAGCAGAATGTTAGAAGTGGAGGGGGACCACCACATTCAGTGTACCTACAAACAGACAAAGAGCCTGGGCACCTCAGGGTCTTAGAGATAAGACCTTGCTAAGGAGTTTAAATGGAGAAGGAAATGGCAACCCACTCCAGTATTCTTGCCTGGAGAATCCCACGGACAGAGGAGCCTGGCGGGTTGCAGTCCATGGAGTCGCAAGAGCTGGACATGAGTGAATGACTGAACCACCACCATCAAGGAGTTTTAAAAACATGGTCTCAGTACTTGGTAGTTTAGCAAAGTTGTAGCTATGTCTACCAAAAGCCACAAGGACCAAAGAGAACAGAGCTATAGAGCTAAGTAATAGCATTTCTTGGTTGATCGTTCAAGCTAGCTGGGTTAGATTTGTTACTGAAATGCAATGTGACAGCCTCTGAGAACTCCTGATAATACTTAGGGAGAGAGTGGCTACACAGAGGCTGAGATCTTGAATTTGAAATTATACACCAAGTCAAAGAACTACAAGTGATTAATTAATGTAACTGCTGGTACGCTCTTTAGAAACTCAAGTTCCGAGTACTTTGCAAGATAAGGACCATTAAACTTTACTAAATCGGCAAGCAAAGAGAGGTTATTAATGATAAAGTAACTTGGCAAAAACCACACAAGTTGTTCGAGCTGTGTTTTTACCTAAAGTTATTGATTCCAAAATCCAGGCTCTTCTGTATTCATATGCTTTGTATAGAATTCTATTAAATCCTATAAATTATACTTGGAGATATAAACTTATAGATTTATATATATATATGCATGTACTGTGCATATATATGTATGTTCATATGTATTTATGTTATATACCTATACCTTTTAAAGCATACTTAAAGAAGCAATGTAGTGAGTACATGGTGAAAGAACATATATACCAAAAGGCCAAAAATATTAACTGTCCTTATTTTATATGAGCATTTTTTGATTGGCCTTATAATTTTCAAGGAAAGGAAAGTTAAAATGCTGAACTTGGTGACTTCAAATTCAGCTTAAATAATGTTGAGCATACTGATAACCAAAAATACATGAAAATACTTCAAGCAAAATATTTTCATAAAGTGAGATTGAAAAACAGCATAATCCCTCAATATATTTCTCAGGTAATTTTAAAGAAATGACACAATTAATAAAATCAATAGCATAAATATATTTAGAAATCCTTAAATTTTTAAAATTCCTTTTGACCAGTATTTGATAGAAACTTTATCATAAAATTTAACTGTTTGTCTGATCACCTTCTAATTGAATCACCTTTCCCAACAGCCTATCTTTATGCTTTTGAAAAAAAAAAATTTTATATGGAAAAATGGCAATTTTATATAATGCTACTTTAACAGAATCTTAAATCAGAAAAGCAAGAGTAAATATGTACAAAAGATACTTGAATGAAGCTTGGGAACTATTTCTAGTAATTTTGCTTATATCCTAATTCATTGATAAATCCATTGTCATGATTTAATCTGAATTGCTATTAAAATAGAAAGATTTTGCAATAAAATTCCTAGAATATATTTGATATTTTTATCTTAAAAAATTTTCACACAATTGTGAAATTTAGAATTGTATTTAGAATACTGTACTATATTCAATGGCTAAGTAAATATTCCTCTTTGGTGCTTTGGGCTTCTGCCTATATTGAAGAAAGGTTAATTTTCTATATTTGCTGACAATATCTAATAACTACAGCTGCTTCAGTTTGTATCATTTTTATATAGACCAGGTACTCTCACATTCAGTCCTTCCTAGCAATGACCCAAAGAGGCAGATTCTATTATTATGTCTAATTTATCATGAGAAAACTCATAAATAACTTATCTATAGTAAATAACTTAAAAACAGAATATGGACAGCTTGGCTTAACAATCTCTGCACTTGTTCATTATCCTGCACTGTCTTCATGCCTTGAAACAATAAATCAAAAAACAAAGTTCTTAATTCTGAAGACATTCCTTTTTCCCATGGTTTTTAGCCCAGGTGGCATAGAATTTTCATTTTATTATATTTTAAATGCATATTCATATCAAGATCTTCCAGTTTAGTCTATACTTCTAGTAAACAAGAGTATATGTGATTTGTGGGTATATGAAATATGGAAAATAAAAAGTTAGGACAACAAAGATAAGGTGGGTAGTAGCATTATTGAGTTAACGAACAGACAATGTATTCTGTGAACATTTTTGGTCTAGTTTGTTTATTACTGTGAACAGTCCTGTCACACAATAGGTGCCCCATAAATTTTGCTGAGTGAAAAAACACTGCAAAAGCAAATCAGATTTTCTGGATCATGGGGATGATTTTGATCATGAAAAAAACAGGCAGATTTGAAAACATAATACATCTTGTAAGACATGGTAAGAAATAAAGAATTTATCTGGATGATGAAAGGGAATCATTAAAGAGGAAACAGAAGGCCAATGATCCAATCAGGATTGAACTGTGGAAAGGACATAGGTGGCAAATTTGGTCCTCAAGCTACCTATGGAACATGTGCTTGGGTGTCCAGATAGCACCTGAATATGGATTGAAGTAATTAAAACTGAGTGTCCACCACACCCAAAGCCTCCCTTTGAAAAACAGGAACAGTTGTTTCCTGTCATGGTTTATACCATGCAACCACAATTTAATGGATTAAAGATCTCTGCCTGTATCAGAGTGCATATCAGAGGGTGCTTTTGATATACCTGGCACAATAACTCTTTCCAGTAATAAATGTTCCAGTAGGAACATTTTGTTATGGAATCCTAACCAAAAAGATTAAAATGCACTTACTTTAGAAGTTTGAATATTAGAGACATGGAGAACTGAGTACGGCAAATACTCAGACACAGGGAGAAAAGGTTGTAAGAACTCATAAAACGATAAAAGACTTTGAACAGCAAAACTATAAGGTGGAAAGTAGAGTAGAGAAGAATTTGTAGGTGGTGTTAATAGAACAAAACAGAGAGAATGACAATCATCTGGTACAAATTTTTCTGTTATTTAGATATATAGTTTGAGAATTTCCAAGGTCCTCATTTCTTAGTTCAAGTTTAACATCACTCCAAGAGGGTAAAAATAAAAGTTAACATAATATCCCTTCTCAAATACCATAATATTCTTTCTCAAATACAAGTGGAAGAAACAAATGAAACAGTCCTTGAAAGAGAACTATACAAATTGAGATTATTTGCTGAAATGCCTTAATTTTGCATTACGATGATGACTGCAGTATTTTGAAGCTGAATGAAATAGAAAAGTAGGTCAGAGGGTAAACCAGCAACTAGTGGCTCTGAGTTACTAGAGGAAATAGGTCACAGAGTTCACTTGTATTTGTTTGACTACATTTACTATTTTCATTGAAGAGGGCAAGGCAACTCACTCCAGTGTTCTTGCCGGCAGAATCCTCATGAACAGAGGATCCTGGCGGGCTATAGTCCATAGGGTAGCAAAGAGTTGGACATGACTGAGCGACTAAGCACAGCACAGCACAACACTATTTTTATTCCCACAGATTATACAATCATATCTCACTCAATAAGTAAGTTATTACTTAATAATAAATAAAATCACCATGGTTTAAGGTCAAGGATAATTCACATGTAAGTGCAATAAAATTTGGGAATTCCATGTTTCTGACTGATACTCAGTTAGAAGACACTGCTTTTGAAAAAGGACAATGAAGAATAAATCAAGAGATAGTAAGACAAAATATCCTGGGTTGTTTTTCCCTCCATTCAAATGACTTCTACAAAAATCAAACTAAGTTAATGTGTATATTCACTCCCTTCACTCAGTGTATAGTGTATTTACAAACTCTTTTGTTCTGTTTGCAGCTCACATGCTGATAGAACAATTTATATTCTGTTGTCTTTGTTTCTAACACAAAACAGTAAAGTTTCTGTAGTGTCATAAGATAACATATAAAGATAACACTATTACAAATACATGTGCGTTTTCAAAGGAAAGAAGTGACGTTCTACAAACAACTGACAGAAGAAATAAATGTATGCTGAAGCAATAAGAGTAGCACATTGTGGTATATATAGAGGGAAATAAATTATGGCTCTGGTTATGCAAATCATATCCTTTATTAAACTAATCATTTCATAAGCAAATTAGATGATTTACAAAATGGATGATATTTCAGAATATAAAGAGAGCCAATTAGGATATCTAAGATAATATCTACTTGTTCACAACATATATGAGCTTTTCTACCATGAGTTAATCTTTTAATACACATTTTAAAGATTATCTTCATTATCTAAATTTGTCAGAGAATGGTTTAAACTTCTTTTCTACTTGGCTTACTGTGTGTGTATGTGTGTGCTCAGTTGCTCAGTCATGTCCAGTTCTTTGGTTGGCTTTAATACACAACCTTAATTTCTTGAAGGTCAAATTTATATTGAACTATATGCAGCTACGGAGAAGGAAATGGCACCCCACTGCAGTACTCTTGCCTGGAAAATCCCATGGATGGAGGAGCCTGGTAGGCTGCAGTCCATGGGGTCGCGAAGAGTCGGACACGACTGAGCGACTTCACGTTCACTTTTCATTTTCCTGCATTGGAGAAGGAAATGGCAACCCACTCCAGTGTTCTTGCCTGGAGAATCCCAGGGACGGGGGAGGCTGGTGGGCACACAGAGTCAGACACAACTGAAGCAACTTAGCAGCTGCAGCAGCATATACAGCTAAACCAGTGATCTCAAACCTGACCATGCATTAATATCACCTGAAATGCTTAAAAAATACTGAGACAGTTATTATTGATCCTGTATTGAGGTCAGATGTCATTAATTTATTTTTAATAAATCTTACCAGGTGATTCTAATGTGTAATCAACACTTTGAAAGCCAAACTGTCCTCAAATACTTTAAGTATTGTGATAAAATTAACAACTATGGTAAATTGTAAATTACATTCCTATTAAATAAAAACATTTCTGAATATGTAGAAGAACATAGGGGTATTAAGTTTTCCAGCTAATTACATTATCTGTGAAACTAATGAACTATCATAAAATGTTCAAAAAACTTTACGTAGATACAAGCCATGGGCCCTAGTCCTCTTTCTGCCACAAATCTTCAAGAACATAATCCAATGAGTTATTTTAGGATTCAATTGTGTAATTAATAAAATTAACAAGTTGGCCTATGGATATCTGGTATCATTGGATTACTATTATAAAGTTTGGGCATTGCAGATACTCATTATTGTTGATATATCTATTAAATGCTCTTGACTGTAATCTTTGTTTACTGCAACAAAATATAAGCAGTTGTGAAGATTTTCTAAGTTAATTATAATTAGTTTATTGCTCTTATAGAAATAGAAATTATTGTAATTTCTATTCTTCAGATATTGGAACTAAGATTCATAAATATTAAGAAAGAAGATATGTTCCAGAATTTTCTTCTTTGCTTTAAAAAAAAGCCATCTTTTGCAAAAAGAATGACACTTTCTTAAGAGGTAACATTAAATAATGCTAACACAAAGTACAATGTTATTAATAATACACATAATAAAGATGAAATCATTTTTAAAATTAAGATACTATCTATTAAAAATTCCTCTGTATGAATATTAAAAGCTTTTCTGTAGAGAAGATATCATTCATCTCATTAAATAGCTTCACATTTAACAGCTCTTAAGGCCTAAAGCTCTGTTTTTCTTGCAGGCTACTTTGTAAGTATCTGTAACTAATGAAAGTTCCAGCAAGAAGAGCTAAAAAAAAAAGTTAAAGAGAAAAATCAAAAGAAAGAAAATGACAAATGTCACCAAGCACAATGCAATTTCAGTTTTCAGGTTGCAAAGATGAATGAGATATCAGAGGAAAACAGCTCTGTTAGACAACCCTGACATAAGTTACGGAAGGCGGACACATCTTGGTACTCTCAGTTTCTATGAGTCACTGCCTTACAAGTCATAAAAACGTTTTTATATATGCATTGTTTGACATCTTCCTACTTATAAAAACATTTCATTTAAAAATTAAAATGACTTTTTTGTAATATATAAAGTACACAGAATTAAAGTCTATAAAGATCGCAACTTTTTGCAATTTCTCAAGGTGCTTAGCATTGCAGTGGCTTCTAAACGGAATTTATGAGTCTTTTGCTGTGATGTTTTTTATGCTAATAAGCTGCACAGCAGCAAATGCTGTGACAATTTTGGATTATTAGAAAATGTCATCAGATGTTTTTCCTGCTCTTTGCTGTATTTATATTTGTGATAATCATATGAGATGAATTTGATACGTATGCATAAAACTTTATATGGTATTTTCAAATGGAATAGAACAGCCGGAAATTATTCTATGATTTTGAGTATTATGATAGATATCTTTGGCAGCATACTCATATATATGTTAAAATCTCTGATAATAGTTTCATGGTTCTTTGCATTTAAAATTGTCATTATCTAATCTCCTTGAATGTGTGCATTTGATCCTCATGAAAAGCTCTTGCTGCATGGATTTCCAAGCTGAAAACAGACAGTGTGTGGCTTTATGTTTGCCATGTGTTGCCAACTTAAAATCTTGACTGTTGAAACAATAACGTTTTGGCTGCTTTTATAACACTCATTTAATGTTTACAGTTTAGTAAATATGCATTTTTATAAACAGAGGGCTTACCTAATTAAACTGGACCAGTGTAAGAACTAGGTCAATGTATTGTGAACAAAATAATCTCAATATGGTTGGGTTATGGAACAGCTCAATTTTGCTCATTGAGTTCTATCGATTTTTGGCAGAGAGAATAGAAAGAAAGAACAGATGGTGAAAGAAAGAAATTGAGCTGCCTGGTGATGGAATACACTCTCACACTGAATTATAAAGAATGGTGCTTCAATCTCCTGAATACTTATTTCAATTAGGGTACAAAATCAACACATACTGCCTATTTCTGAAGCAAGAAAAAATTTTCAACAAAAGTGAACATAGAGTTCAGTTTCAATTATGATGATGCAGTGTGAAAATATGACATCACAAGAAGGAGAAAGTTTTCTTCTGCAGTTGGTTTAATGAAACAGATAAATTACATTTTCTTGTCTCAGCTGGAGAGTGGGGAGACATTTGCACTTAATTCATTGACAATTTGAGTGTGCAGATCTGAGGGATTTATACTACTTTCAAATAGGTGCAGCTTTTTAACATATGTAAATTGCATGTAAAATGTAAATTAACATGTTTGCCAAAGATTAGAAACAGTTCTAACTTTACACAAAATCACAAGAAAATTCATTCTTTTCAAAATAATAATATAGAGATATCAACAGGTCATTAATTATCTTTAATGGCTAATTAATGTTGATATTGGTATACCCTTTATTGTTCTCTATTTTTTATGATATAAATCTATATAAATAATAGCTTAATAACTAAACAGTGGCAACACGTAAGGTTTGTAGAAAACAAAATGAAACAAAAGTAAACAAAAATACTAATAAAATGTAATTATATTTCACTTTGATAAGAAAAAATTATTATAAGAGAGAACCAAATTAGTTTAATACTAAACACTTTAAATGTTTTTAACCAAATAATATATTTATCTCATTTACATGGAAACATGATTGTTTTTACTTTTCTGCATTTGTTGCACCAAGAGGATAATAATATAAGCCATGAGGCTGCCTCAAACAAGAATCAAAAATTAAAAAGTAGATATTAAATAACATGTTCAGTGTTAGTGGAATGAAAATAATCAAAATCAAGATTTCAATGCACTTTTTTTCAAATCTCAAACAAATTTTATAAAGTTTTGAATCAGAATGTATCTATATTTTGGGAGTTTAACAACCAATATATTCACTTTGGACGTCTCCATTTTGATAGGATACCCGGCCTATTTTTGTCATACCATCTTTCAAGGTATCACTACCAAGCATAAAAAAAGGGAGAAACTTCTATTGAACCATCTGATCTAGCTTTTAAAACTCTTGCAAAATTGCTATTTACTTATTGGAAATATGTAATAAAATCCATTTACTATCATCGAGAAACCCAGAATAATCCAAGTTTTCAACTCAGCTGAACAGATAATGGTGCCATACCCTGAGAGTGGAGGATAAGAGGAGTCTGAGAAGAAGAGGACCCGATGAACACAAGTTGACATGAAGTTAGATTGGGACATCCCAGAAGGTCAGACCCAAGATCCAGAGATAGTTGAATTTGAAATTCACAAGCACAAATATGAACAAGAAATCAAACTCCAAGGTGCAGAAATCCTGAGATAATGCATAATTGGTCCCTTTACTAATCCTTTGTAAATTTCCAGGTTCATGACAGTCAAGACAAATGTTTTAATGTTTATAATTAAGCATTCCAATTGTTCACCTGAAAAACACTGGCAATAGTTTTTAAGTGAAAGAGCTAAATTAAAAATAAAAACATATATTTCAATGATACATTGCCATGTGTAAAAGAGTGAGAAGTTGCTGTATTAGGCAGGGAGCTCAGCCTGGTGCTCTGTGATGACCTAGAGGGATGAGAGCCAAAGAATTGATACTTTCGAACTGTGCTGTTGGAGTAGACTCTTGAGAGGCCCTTGGACTGCAAGGAGGTCCAACCAGTCCATCCTAAAAGAAATCAACCCTGAATATTCATGGGTAGGACTGAAGCTGAAACTCCAATACTTGGGCCACATGATGCAAAGAACTGACTCACTTAAAAAGACCCCGATGCTGGGCAAGATTGAAGGCAGAAGGAAAAGGGGACAACAGAGGATGAGATGCTTGGATGGCATCACCAACTCAATGGACATGAGTTTGAGTAAACTCCAGGAGTTGGTGATGGACAGGGAAGCCTGGCGTGCTGCAGTCCATGGGGTTGCAAAGAGTCAGACACGACTGAAAGAGTGAACTGAACTGAACTGAACTGAGAGGGATGAGATGGCAGGGTGGAGGGAGGCTCAACAGGGAAAGGATAACTGATTCATGTTGTTGTATGGCAGAAACCACCACAACACTGTAAAGCAGTTATCCTTCAATTAGAAATAAAAATTAAAAAAAATTAAACCAAGAAAAATAACCCGTGGGGTTCATAGTTGTCACTGTTGTTATTATCTCTAAACAGAAGAACTCAGTACTTACTATAAAACTAAAGCAGCCACATTATGTAAACACTGTTCTCTTTCTTCTTAAAAGACTGATGACCTTCTTAACATTTCATAAATCTTCCTGCTTCATTAATTCTGAGAAGTAATGCTTCCAATAAAGCATCCACAATAGAACGTGACAATTGACTTTAGTCTCTGATTTCACTCATTTGTCAAAAAGTTTGGCAAAACTTAAGAACCTTTATATGAACCAGGTTCAACATGCCAGCAATGCTAGGGTAATATTTGGATGTTAGAATGGGATTTATGGTTTAGAGAGTAAATCCTGTGGAACGCAGTTTTGCATTATTTCAGCCTCAACCAGGCATGTTATAGACGTTTCACTTGAGTTTTGCTTAAACTTTTCTTGAAATCTGTAATAATGGTTTGTATGCTGAAACATCTGAAGCATCAATGAAAGAGGCTAGAACTGTTTGCTATTCCAAAAGCTACTTTATATATAATCTTTTTTTTTTATTTCAGTAAACTTAATTACATAATGGTATATGATTAGCTATGCATTACTGGAAAACTATACGTTATGATTCACTTCTAAAAAATGAAAGATTTTATGGAAATATGTATTATTTTCCAAATAAAGATGTAGAATGAATGAATATCTAAGACTGGAATAATTCTTCTTATAGAATGAAGTGTTCAGTAGCCCATATGCTTAGAGAAAAAATTTCATTTTTCTCCCAAAGATTTTAGGTAGTATATATTTTAAGTTAGAAAAAGATAAACAATCTCTAGTTAACTTCTTGGAAATGTAATAGTCTCTGAAATGTTTTGCCCTCAAACCTAGAAGCAATAATTTATATCACAAATTTTAAAACTCTGTGATTTTGACATTATTTTCAAGTCACTTTCTAGACCATAATGATCATGTAAAATATCACGCTTTTATCCTCTGAACAGTGATTTTTTCCCAATCACCTAGAATCACATCTTCTTCGATGAAGAGCCAATGATTAAAAATAATGCTTCCATTTATATAAAATATAGAATCAAAAATTGGAGTGGTGGTTACTAGAGTCAGGGAGTGGGAGAAATGAAAGGTAACAAATCAACTGGCATAAAGTTTCAATTAAGTAAGATTAATGTGCTCTAGAGATCTGCAGCACAACATTATATCTGTAATTAACAAAAATGTATTATACACTTAAAAATTTATTAAGAGGGCAGGTTTCATGTTAGAAATAAAACATAAATGTGAAACAAAATAAAAATACCAAATACTTATAAAAATTTTTTTAAATGTAAAGGCTTTGGTATCAGACAGACATTAAAATACTTTTGACCCTACTACTTGTACTTTGGGCCTTGGTTTCCTCATCCATAAAAGGATGTAAAATGTCCACTGACTAGAATGGCTGTAATGATTACACAATATGATTTACACAAAAATCTTAGCACTGTTTCTAGTCAATAATAAATATTCATTAAGTAGTGACTTTTGATATTAATTTTATCATCACCACAGCTTTATTTACTTCTAACAGGGTTTTTCAAGTAAATTTTTTTCAATTGTTACTTTTTAAATTGGAGGATAATTGCTTTATTGTTGTGTTGGTTTCTGCCATACAACGCAAATCAGTCATAACTATATATATAGATATAGGTATACCAAATCTATATCTATATATATCTTCTCCTTCCTGAGCCTCCATTCCACAGCTCTAGGTTGTCACAGAGTGTCAGGCAGGGCTTCCTGTGCTGTACAGCAGCTTCCCTCTAAGCTACCTATTTTATACTTGTGTGTTCAGTCGCTCAGTCGTGTCTGACTCTTTGCGACCCTCATGTACTGTAGCTTGCCGGGGTCCACTGTTCACGGAATTTTACAGGCAAGAATATTGGGGTGGGTTGCCATTTCCTCCTCCAGGGGATCCTCCTGACTCAGGGATCAAGTCCATGTCTCCCTCATGTGCCTCCTGCATTGCAGGCAGATTCTTTATCACTGAGCCACCGGGGAAACCATGGTAGTGTATATATGTCAATACTGCATTCTCAATTTATCCCACTTCTTCCCCTGCTATATTTTAAGTAACTTTAAAAAACAACTGTTTTGTAGCTAATCTTATTTCAAACATCAGGGAATGCCTATCATCCTCAGTAAAAAGAAAGAGAAAGACTGATATCAAACCAACACCTCACTGTATTACCTATGCTGAGTATCCCATGTATCAGCTTCTCCTTGGTTAAAATTATGAGGGTTCATCATTTGGAGGTACATAGGCAAGCCTGGTAATCCACGTTCTGTATTATTTGGGACACTGCTGCTAGGGTTGTAAACTAGAATTTTCTTGAGATCTAATTCCAGTCCCCGTTTCAGAGTCATCTGGATGACTTAAGGGCAAAGCATGAAACAGATCGATAAATGGTTTTGGTTATTTAAATGATAGTTAACAAATGTTTTGATTACAAACCTACATCAGTCTTTTTTACTTTTTCCTTGTTATTACATGCATTGTTTTGAATAAAATAATATGATAAACATTCCATCAAGTAGATGCACATACTATTAGAAGCTTGATATGTGAATTCTAAATGTCTGGAAATGGGCCTAGGAGCAGACTCCACGTGAACCTTGCCTGCCCCACAAAAGAATGCTCTGAAGTTTTATAGCAGTTTTTATTTATGGTCACAGTGATTCACCAATACTAACAAGCATTAAAATTTCACAACACTCCTATCACTTTATTTGGTATGGAAAATGGTAAATCTGTGACAGTCTAAAATGAAATTATGAATTAAGAGTTGGTATTTTTTTCTAAGAATGATTATTTCTATTTTGTTGCTCCCTTTTTAATACATACAATATCTTACTTCATTGAATTTATAAATCATTTACAATGCAGTTCTTATATTTCAGTAGATACAAATCTTGTTACTAAATGCACATTAAGAGGTTATTCTGTGGTGTGTTGCAGATTGCTGAAGCCGTTTAAATAAAGGTCCCAATTAGTATGAATAATAAGAACTTTGAAAAAAAAAGAGCAGACAAATCAAAAAATTATTATCCAGACTGGAATAAAGATCAGAGGGGTGTAAATATGTTTCCTATTGGAATTTCTACCACAAATGGTTCTCACTTCCTGTGTTTAATAGAAAACATACCATGAGTTTGATGTATACCTATTAAAAAGAAAAAGTCATCTATTATCTTCTAAGATGTATGAGCTTATTTATTTATGAAAGGTGGCATGGAAAACCACTAGGAAGCCAGATTACTGTCCAAAAGAGTCTGGAACAATGGCTTAAAATGAACTCTTTTTCCTGAAAGACAATGATAGAAAAATCAGTATTTGTAGACCAAGCAAACAGCTGGTCTTCCTATTGCTTAATCTAAGACTTAAGGGAAGTGTTTAAGAATGCTTGTTTAAGAATGCTTAAATATTTCTTTAAGCATTTAAAAGACATTTTCAACCTGACAGAGAGCAATAATAGTATCTCCTATTTACTCGCATTTCCTAGTCTCTCTGACAATGTTTATGAAATGAAAGCAATGATTTAGATTTACTTTAAGAAATTATTCAGATAATTCAGTCTGGAGTCATAATTCCTAGTAGCAAGCATTAAGTTTAGAGTGTGCAATATTCAGTTCCCGTAGTGAAGATAACTGACGGTGGAAAATGGCACCACCTAAGCCTTCTTCATTGTTGCATAATAATGTCTAGCCTTGAGTCATAATACTGGACAACTTCAGTAATACGATCAAGTTTCTTGAAGATATTTTTGGAATTGTATTTCTATTATTAGGAACACACAGGGGAAAAGTTAAGAAAATGCTGCTTCAAAAAGTTAAAAGAACATGATGAAACATGTACATTCAAATAAAACTCATTCTTCTGTAAGAGTTATTTAAGAGAAAATAGTTAAAAGAATAGAGCTGTAATCCAGTGGAATGCCGTTACAATTGTGATAGCAGAACTAAAGGGCACACAACAGTCTTTCCTGTGTGTAACTGTCATGCTTTATAAAGCATATTTTGATCCGTATCCTACTGGAAGACACATTATATATATACTAAACAAGCTACTTGTAGGTTACCTGTCTTTAGTTCCCCTGATAGGCCATACATTTTGTTCTTTTAAATGATTATGATCTAATGTCTCAGTTATTTCGCCATGGCACCGGCCCATTATTGTCACATAAGGTAAAACTTTCTGTTATTTTCCTGAACTAAAAGGAATCACAGACTGTTAGACACAAGTTTAATAACAAAGTAAATTTAATGAGATTATGAAAACAAGCTATTGTTGAGTAACAACAAATTTTATACATTTTGTTTCATGTATGATATATATTATGTTCATTTTTTATAAATTACCTTCAGAAGTCTCTATGTAGTTATTATGGGTAAACAATTCAATATTGTTTACAATAGTTTGAATACTTTTGTTAGTTATAGTTGTTTCCTGTCTTGAATGAGAGATGTAAAAAAATAAAGCATCAACTAATATAATTTTAAGTAAGTTTCCTCTTCCCCAAATTCACCTCACAGAATCTATTTCCTCTTTTGGATTCCACTCATTTTATTTACGTCTAACCCTTTAACTGTTTTGATAAACTTTTGGCTAGATCATTGTATCAAACAACTCTTGAGAGCTACAAATATTGAGATGTTGACTCATCTTGCTCTTTTAATTCTTTTCTCTTTTATACATCTTGACTGAGTCATTGCTTATCAATCTTTTCAGAAGACAGGGATAATAACAGAAAATCAATCACAGTAATTAGCATCTACATCACGAAGGGTAGCTACATTGATTCAAACAGCTTATTTAAACCAATGTTTAATACAAAAGAGGGAAAAGTCAAACAAATTGCCTTTCTTTCCCCAAATACAACTTATGTTTTACCTAATTGCTCACAGCACTATCTCCACTCCTGACTTATCTTATTTATACCTTTCCTTGACTCCTCAGTCCTTATCTCACTTTATAAGGAATGTCTCCTCTGTTCTCCATCACATTTATTTTTTATATACTTTTATCACTTGACCTGATAACTCCTTTGGTGAGCCATTCCTATATTTTCTATTAAAATGCAAAACCACTGGGCACTTACCATGCCAATCACTTTGCTAGTGTTCATGTATCAGATGTTAGCCCCAATTTCCTCATTACTAATACCACATTCTTAACTACTGTGTTCTACCAAATCTAACTAGATTATGGTTCTGGGCTTGGTGCTATGCACCTATAATGTACTAACATATGAATTAAAAATACTGGATATTTAAACATTTCCATTGGAAATTGAAGGATAAAAGATGAAACAGTTCCTGAATAATTCTTTTGTGTCATGTGTTGTATGATCAGAAAAATCAAGTTAGTGGCCTATGATTACTCAATTAGTACCTGGAACCTAGAAAAGATTAGAAAAGACCTTGATGCTGGGAAAGATTGAAGACAGGAGGAGAAGGGGATGACAGAGGATGAGATGGTTGGATGGCATCACCTATTCAATGGATATGAGTCTGAGCAAGCTCTGGGAGATGGTGAAGGACAGGGAAGCCTGGCTTGCTGCAGTCCATGGAGTCACAAAGAGTCGGATATGACTGAGTGACTGAGCAACAACAACCTGAACATACCTCATATGATTTTTTAAAATTATACTTAGGGTGTATTCTCAGTTGTGTCCAACTCTTTGTGACCCTATGGACTGTAGCCCACCTCAACCCAAGGCTCCTCAACCCAAGGAATTTCCCAGACAAGAATACTGCAGTGGGTTGCCATTTCCTCTTCCAGGGTAAATTCTTGACCCAGGGATTGAAACTTCATCTCCCGCAGCTCCTGAGTGCAGGCGGATTCTTTACCACTGAGCCACCAGGGAAGCCCAAAATATATGCTTAAGCAAACTAAAATAATATACAGATCATGACCTACCCCGGACACTTTCTCTCCTATTCATTATTTATTGACGTCCATTGCTTAGAATGTTTTCTATTAAAGGTTCTTTGAGGTCCACCTCAAATGCTTGTTTTCACATGAGGACTTTCCAGATCCTTTGCCTCTTTGATACCTTAAATTTTTGAATTCTCACAGTTCTTTGCTGGGATATATTACTTTTTGCATATCTGCCTCATAATGTGTGTTTTGACCAACTTGCCTACCTTCTCCACGAAATGAGACTCCGTAGGCAGAACGCATGTCATCTTTGTGCATGTCCCAGAGTGTGATTCATTGCATACCATATTAATACTTATTCGATAAATGATCAAAGGTTATATAGCATCATTGATAACTTACATAATCAGAAATTCAGGATTATCCCTCATTGCCTCACGACCCAATACTCCTTTCCATAAAGATTAAATTAATTTTGAATTTATTTTGTGGCTTCTTAGATAAACTATACACATTAATGCCTTATATCTCCAAATTGCACTTCTAACAGAAAGGCCTTCCTCATTCTTTCTTACAAAATTTTTCTTCATCCTTACAAGTATAGCTTAATTTTAACTCCCTGTGGAATAATATTTTCTCCATGCTCAATAGCAAGTGTGTGTGTGTGTGTGTGTGTGTGTGTCCAACTCTTTGTGACCCCCATGGACTGTAGCCTGAAGTCCATGGAATTTTCCAGGGAAGAATACTGGAGGAGATTGCCATTTCCTACTCTAGGGAATCTTTCCAACCCATGGATCGAACCTGCATCTCTTGTATCTCCTGCATTGGCAGGCGGATTCTTTACCACTGTGTCACCTGGGAAACCCTACTCAATAGTATACCATAGATAATCAAGAAACCACTGTCCCCCCTAAACTTCATAGCATTTGACTTATATTTAAATGATGGACCAATTGCCTGATCATTGCTTGGTATACTAGTGAGCACTATATTGTCAGGTTCTTGAGAATCAGGGTTAACTTTCTATGTTTTTCTTTACATAGTAGTCATTATAGTGATTGGTGCATACTTACAAATTCTTGATCATCTGAAATGAGTTTGTTTTGAAAGAACATTCTTTAGATGAGAAAAAGAATACTATTTAAAGAAACAAGAGCATAATAACATGGAAATATGTACTGAGTAATCAGAGTTACAGTAAAAACCCTAGACCAAACTGCAACAACAACAGCACATGTGCACATGCATCTGAGTTAAGGAATTTGTCTTTTTTTTTTTAGAATTTTCACATCCAGCATCTTAGTCAATGCTTCTCCATTCCTAGTCATTCCTCCTCTCCTCATATTACTATTCCACTAGGAAATAAACTTCAACTAGCAACTGGCATTTGCCATGTACTCTGTGGAATTGATTCTGTTTTGTAAAATTTCCACATTTTTTTTTAATTAGCTCAATGATATAGTAAACTCTAAGTAATCTGTGTTGATACAGAAGGGTAGGATCCTTTTGCATGGAAGTGTGTCTTTTATCTCTTTCTTAGTTTGTCAGAGAACCTGGCTCAGAACATGCATGCCTGCTGAATGAAGGATGACATATAAAGCCAAGGTTTGGAGACTGTTTCTTGCTTACATCAGTGAATTATATTTAAATACTTTGTATAATGACTGTTTCTTGGTTCACTCAAGAACTATGTTAGGATGAGTTTTGTTTGCTTTATTATGAGTAAATTAGGAGCATATCGACCTGATTTCAGTCTAATAAAATATGATCTTGTGGTTTTTTTCATTGAAAAAATGATAATGTTTAATACTGATCTTTGATTTATTTTATTTTACTTTATTTTATTTCCCTCTGCTCATTGTATATGTGTGTCTAGTAACACTACTTTGAATTCCTGTTATTTTAATATCCAGCTTTATATAGAGCAGATGGTAAAAATATTTTTAAAGAGGCACAGTACCATCATACTGAAACTAAGAGTTTCATTGTTTTGAATTCAAAGAAAGGGAAACATTTATTTTAATGATATCTATTTCCTTTGCAACAAGATTTGATTCAGGTTTATATGTTCAAAATTTATGAAATGTTATGAAGCATATGAATATGTATATAAAATATATTATAGGCAAAAAACAAATTGATATCATGTTAACAGAAAAAGGGGGGATTGATATTAATAAAGGACAACTGCAGTTAATCTAAATGTAACCCTTAGCAAAAAGTAGTTTTTCAGGGATAGACGTAATTATGTCTAATTACAGCTACTTACATTTTAACAATTACTTAAGGTAAAAAATATTTGCCTTTAAATGTTGTGTCCTAAAAATAATGTAACAGCACAAAGTAGCACTGTATTTTACATTTATTGTACTTAACTAAGAAAACACAAGCAGTTTAAAGAATTTATCACTGATTATTTTTACATTTAAGTTACCATTAAAAGGTAAGTAGCTCCTTGTGATGTGATTATAATTTATGACCACAGACAGTCTAAGTTTTTAAGCTAAAACTGTACCTCACCTTCACATATCATTTACATATACTGATTGCTTCCACATGTCTGGCATGAGGTAAAATAGTTTATGAGCATTGTAATATGGCTAAAGCCACAAAGAAATAAAATTCATCTTTGTCTAGAGTAACTCAGAAATTTATTCATGTTGGGACATAAAATGTTTTCCAAAGGAATTCTGCCTTCCAGAAAAATCCTTTAAAAGCCAACTGCGGTTAGTGTCACCTCCCCTTCTAATAACGTCTATATTTCCCAGTCTGGCTTCCCAGTGTCTTCTGTTAGACAAAAGCCCCTTTAAGTTACTCTCAACATGTTCTTCATTCTGTTTACTAGCTTCAGACTGCAAGTTTATTTTCTTGAGTGACTGCATATCCTCTTTCCAAATAAATGGGTTATTTGCCATCACAGGTGGTTCACAGAATTGGTCCAAAAGACTTTATATCTACAATGCTTCATTCAGACTCAGGGACATATTAAATGGAAATATTGTGTTAATTCCTATGTGGATTCAATACTTTTTAAGTTGTCATGAAAGATGTTGTGTCTTCATGGTCTAAGTCATAACAAAATAATATTCAAGACAAGCATTACGCCATTTGAGAGGATATGCTGTAAGTACAAGAGCTAATAAAACTAGTCATTTCCTGGTTATTTTACTGAATATTAAATGAATGATTTAATATTGGTTCATGTTGGTTCACGTTGGTTCATGTTGAAAACAGAAATTGGAACTTATAGTCTGTGAGATGCAGACAACTCCTTACTTTAGAAACAGGTGCTTCCTTGCTCAGCATGGCTCACTAAGTACTCAGAGCCAGAAGATCTAAAAATCAGGTCTACCTTCATCCCCATCATTAGTGTTATGTATAACTTCAGAGAGAGTCCACTTTTAAAACCGTGACAGGCGATAGATCAACACCAATATATTTAGCGTCACCTATGTAAGACTGAAAGGCCTAACGTTAAACATCACTTTTTACAATTTATTTTTACAATTGTTTACTTGCAACAGTAGCTTTTCACACAACCTTCCCCTACACTGACCAGCCAGTTGACATTGCGAAACTTCACGTTTTTCAAAATTCACACCGTTAATGCTACATGTCTTTGAAAGATGCATATTACAAATACAATTATGATTTTCTTTGTGTCATTATCATACACAAATTTTGCTCACAAACTGTATAATAGCTAGAGAATACATGCATGTATACCTAGTCTGAATGAGCAAAACACTGTAATCTAGAACCTATGCAATTATTAATCTGCCTCAAGGAATTAGTTGTTCATGAATATCTTCTATGTACCTAGCACTGACTGAATACCTTATACATATATTGTCAATATACCAGTAACAGCTACTGTAAAGCAGCTATTCTCTCCAAGCTAGAAAAGAGCAAGCTGAGGCTAAAAAGCATGCCAGAGTCCTCATCTAGAAAATGCCAGAGTCAATTCACTACTTTCTTTGCTATGCTCTGATTCTTCTTGTACTGGTAAAATTTTTATTCTAGCAGCTAAATCTGAAAAGACTGTTAATTTTCAAAAGGCCAACAAATAGTTGCCTGAACTCTTTAAACATACATGACTTGCTATTCAGTAATACTAAATAATGACAACATATATGATCAAATGTATGGAATTTTTAATTGAGTATGTGCTGTCATTTTGTATATTCCAAGGACGTAAAATTTTATTCTTTAGGAAATATGAAAATGCAAAAAATATTAGCTCTATAAAGAAAACTAAATTGTAAGAAAAAGATGATGTAATATGTACAATGTAGAATCCATTCAGGAGACTATGACCCTTAGTATATGTTACTTATGGTACATTTCAATATTATAGACTGAGATCTGTAATACAGAAGAAAATTGCTATACCATCATTCATTTCATTCCCTTATATGGCATCTGCTTAGAACAGACTAAACAGATTCTTTCAGAATTAGTGTGCAATGTTCATATAGATGTGAACAGAGGTACTGTCATAGAGTAGACAGTTTTATCATTTGACAGCTAAAGAACAAAGCCAATCAGATAAGTATTAATCTCATTTTTGATGAAACAATGGGCACAAGGGACATTGACTCTGTCTTGCAAAGAGATTTCACATGCACCAGAAAGAAACTGTTTGAGTCACTGAGTCTCATTTGTTATTATGCTAGAAATCTTTCTCAAGAAGCTGTCTGGATTATAGGGTTGAATAGTAGAAAGAGAACATCTGTTCTGTTAGAGTGAGCAAAGGGGACCTTAATTCTGTTCTGAATAGGTGCCTCACGAAGAAAAAGAAGGCTGAGACTCTCTTGACCATGGGGAACAAGGAGTGCAAGTAAGCAGACCCCATGGCTCCAGGTCAGTGTGTGAGAGCCTAATGGGGGATTTGAGTCTCAGGAGCACTTGCTCTGTTACAGCACAGCTTCTAATTTTATCTAGTTAGAATCAAATGCAAAGATGGTGAACCTCTGCTTGCCAGCCCAGGAGAAAAGAGAAAAAGTGATCAAAAGAATAATAAACTCATATAATATAGTGATCTGGAATAAAAAAAAATCACCTTTGATATCTTGCTTTGCCTAAATAGTGACATCATGACAGAGTAAAACGCATGCACCATTCATTGTCAGAAGTTCTAGATGTACACTTTGCCAAAAACCTAAGAAAGTTCGAAGGAATTAGTATGTAACATAGAATATTTTTAATGTAATTTAAAATTTTACATGCAATCATAAATATCTGAATTTTTCTTACATAAAACTTGCATTTATACTGAACATGTGAAACTATATTGCTCTATGTAGATAAGTTGAGCTACATCCCCACATATGAAGTCTTCATCAGGAAAGCAAGGCTGTGAAGCCCAATCTGAGCTATAGTCACATTATAGAATCTTATTTCCACTTCTCAGATGATGACTCCATAATTATGAACTGAAGACCAACTCTCAGGTTTCAGGAAAGCTAAAGTGATGCCTTGCACATGCCATTCATTTATAAACTCTAAATAATTTTATCACTTGTTATACAAATCTAAAGTTTAAATTCTGCAAACTCTTGTTTCAAAATTCCCTACTATTTATTAGTATTTGGACTGAATCTTCAGCCTTAAATGCTTTTTCTTCCAATCAAGTATTTTACTACTCAATTTTACAGCCCTTTAACTTAAACTAGGCTACATTTTGTTCTCAAATCCACTGTTTGTGTGATCTCACCTCTGCTCCTTGGCTCTCTCACCTGGAATGATCACCAGCCACCTCCTCACGTATTCCTTCAACCACCTCATTCCAGGAGTATTTAGTGGGAGCAGTCATGTACAAGACTCTGTACTTGACTGGCAGTATAAGATGGATAGACAGCAGGTGAGATCCTACAAAGCTGGAAGTCTGTGTCCTTTCCCCTTCTGAAAGTGAAGTTTCTTCAGGACAGGGGCCATATTGTGTTTCCTACTTCTCTGCCTCTTCAAAAGCCTTGACAAAGGTGATGTTTGTTTGAGAGGGCAGGGTCAGTAAACAGTTTAGAGGGTGGGACGATGTCCACCAGAAAGGTCACAGGTGTGACGTGGAGGGGGGAGTAGTATACTGGGGCATTATTGGGCTGCAAGGTGAAGACAGTTTCACTTTCCAGATACTATCAATTGTTGTACCACATTGCTAGCTGCTGGAATTTAAAATGTACTGTTCTCAGATTCGGAGAATGCAATGGCACCCCACTCCAGTACTCTTGCCTGGAAAATCCCATGGACCAAGGAGCCTGGTGGGCTGCAGTCCATGGGGTCGCAAAGAGTCAGACACAACTGAGCGACTTCACTTTCACTTTTCACTTTCCTGCATTGGAGAAGGAAATGGCAACCCACTCCAGTATTCTTGCCTGGAGAATCCCAGGGATGGGGGAGCCTGGTAGGCTGCCGTCTATGGGATCTCACAGAGTCGGACACGACTGAAGCAACTTAGCAGCAGCAGCAGCAGTTCTCAGATTATCCAGATTCTCCTACACACAACCAATCACCAAACCCAATTTTTCTATGTGTTCAGTGTATCCCATCTCCAGCCTTTCTTTTTCATTTTCATTATCATGATTATTATTATAGCATGAATTTATTTCTTCATGTGTGAATCATTGCAGGAACTCCAAATAGCTCCCTCTATGACCCAGACTACTTTAGGTTAATCATTCTTGTAGGTCAAACTAGGAAGTACGGGCTTTAATCAGAAGGAACTTTTAAAAATGGAATGGGATAATTAGATTTGAATTTCAGAAATAATTGTATTCAGTAACGAAAGAAAGAAGAGATGAGTCGGACACGACTGAAGCGACTTAGCAGCAGCAGAAGCAGTTGCCAAAATAGGGCAAGTAATAAGAGCCTGACCTAACCTGCAGGAGAGAATAGGAAAGACTGGAGGGATGAACTAAAGAGGGAGACTCCGTAAAACACTGAAGCTGGTAGATATGAGGAGAATCAGCAAGGGAAAAGCAAAGATGATAATGGTACAGATAACTAGGACAAAATGACAACATTCCCTGAAACTGAGAACAAGTAACTCTGCAGGGAGGACAGTGAGTACAGTTTTGAACAAACCAGTTGAGTTGGAGTTCCCTGTGAGAAGTCCTAGTGCAGATATTCTATGGCATTTGCTATGTGGAAGGGGTACATGCAAAAGCCCCAAGCTGGCTCAGCAACTGGTTCCCTGAACTCACAGCATCTGGGAAAGTAATTTTCCCAGGCAGGTGCTTGGGCAGCCTTGGGAAGAGCTCCCTGTGTAACACTGGCTCCTTTTCTCCAGTTGACAGCTTTCTGCTGGGCTTCCCCTCCCAGTCATCACTTGGAAGACACTTCTGCAGCTCAAGGGTCAAGAAAATTAATTTGTCCTTAAATTAGCATATTTTATTGATGGAAAGTTGAGACATTTTGACTAAAATATATGAGATCCACACTCTCTGTTTAAGCACAATGTCTAGATTCAGGCGTATGTGTCTGTTGAGGAGAGGGCTTCCCAGGTGGCTCAGTGGTAAAGCTGCCTGCTATTGCAGGAGATGTGGGTTTGATCCCTGCGTTAGGAAAATCCCCTGGAGAAGGAAAGGGCCACCCATTCCACTATTCTTGCCTGAGAAATCGAATGCACAGAGGAGCCTGGCAGGCTATAGCCCATGGGGTCACAGAGAATTGGACACGACTTAACAACTGACCAACAGCAATGTGTACAGGAGTGAAATATTAAAGTGACAAGATTAGTTAATTAAGAAATTGTCATTTATTTTCTGTAGATTAGCCTGCTAAAATGAAAAGTTCCTACCCTCTTCCCAAGAGTGATATAAAGGTTTTTAATTTTTAAGGCTTAAAAACTTTCTCTATACTCCTAGGGGAAAATTAACAGATTTTGTTTGCAAAATGATATAGGACATTTACTTAGATAGGATAAAAAAGTTCTGAAGACTTTGTACTTTTCAGAGAAAAAGGGTAGAGTGAGGTGGCCAGAATCAGTTTAAAAGATGATTTCAGATCTGGAAAGATGAAAGACTATTTTACTAGCAGGATGTGTGTTCTGCTCACACTGAACTCTGGAGGTAGAAAGAACTGAGAATGAAAACACTGTGTGCCTGCTTTTACAGCACAGACACTACATGACCTGGAGCCAAGATGCTGAGAAGCCTCAATGGAAGGACTATTGAAAGGGGCACCTTGGCGACTTCCCAATGTACTAGTGCTTAAGAGAGAATAGAGAACAGCAGCATTGCACAGCAGAAGACGCTCAGGTAAGGTCAACTATTAAAGGACAGAAGATCATGGCCAGGTGGAGGGAAGAGAGAGTGAGGGAGTTTGGGACTGGCATGTATACACTGTTGTATTTAAAATGAATAACCAACAAGGACCTACTGTACAGCACAGAGAACTCTGTTCAATGTTATTTAACAACCTAAGGGGAAAAGAAATTTGAAGAAGAATAGATACAGGTATACATATAACTCAGAGAAGGCAATGGCACCCCACTCCAGTACTCTTGCCTGGAAAATCCCACGGACGGAGGGGCCTGGTAGGCTGCAGTCCATGGGGTTGCTAAGAGTCAGACACGACTAGGCGACTTCACTTTCACTTTTCACTTTCATGCATTGGAGAAGGAAATGGCAACCCACTCCAGTGTTCTTGCCTGGAGAATCCCAGGGACGGGGGAGCCTGGTAGGCTACCGTCTATGGGGTCACACAGAGTCGGACATGACTGAAGTGACTTAGCATAGCATACATATAACTGACTCACTTTGGTGTCCACCTGGAACTATCACAACATTGTTAATCAACTCTACTCTGATATAAAATAAAAACTTAAAGAAAAAAAAGAAGATCATGGCCAATTCTGAACCACTCAAGACCAGACACTGAGCAAAGGGAGAGGGTCTCCCATGCCTTTTGTCTCAATCTGTGTTCTAGTGATTGGCATTTCATTTTTCATAATTCTCAACCATGATGTTGAGAATTTCTAAACCATTATTTAGAAAAATCCAGAAAGAAAAACACCAATACAGTATACTAACGCATATATATGGAATTTAGAAAGATGGTAACAATAACCCTGTGTACGAGACAGCAAAAAAGACACTGATGTATAGAACAGTCTTATGGACTCTGTGGGAGAGGGAGAGGGTGGGAAGATTTGGGAGAATGGCATTGAAACATGTAAAATATCATGTATGAAACGAGTTGCCAGTCCAGGTTCGATGCACGATACTGGATGCTTGGGGCTGGTGCGCTGGGACGACCCAGAGCGATGGTATGGGGAGGGAGGAGGGAGGGGGGTTCAGGATGGGGAACACATGTATTCCTGTGGCGGATTCATTTTGATATTTGGCAAAACTAATACAATTATGTAAAGTTTAAAAATAAAATAAAATTAAAAAAAAAAGAAAAATAATCATTTGGTTTAACTTTTCTTGTATTTGTTATGGATACACATACATATGACTGTATATAAACGCAGTGATTTGTATAGCACTTCATCAATACATAATTCTGCAAGTACAAGGGATTATTCTATTATGACCAAAATTCCATAATAACACTTTCTGCATTTTCTGTTGCAAAACACCACGAATCTACAACTTTTTTCTAATATATTATGAATGGTGCCAAGATTTTACTAGCCTGTTTTGTTTTGAAACTGTTTTTTTCTTAAATGAGTCAGAGATATATCCTGAACAATAAAAGGACTAAGCAAATTAAAATGTATGCAGTATATGACTTGAGATTTAAAGTTATATGGCACATAACAGGAATACACAATAAAGGGAACAATTTAATAGCTGAGGTTCATCATATAGATGATATGGATGTCTTGATATTAAAAACAAATATGATTTATAGGATAGCAATTGCTCTTTTCAAGGGCTTCCCAGGTGGCACTAGTGGTAAATAATCTTCCTGTCAGTACAGGAGACAAAAGATATGGGTTCGATCCCTACGTTAGGAAGATCCCCTGGAGGAGGGCACGGTATTCACTTCAGTACTCTTGCCTGGAGAATCCCACGGACAGAGGAGCCTGGCAGGCTATAGTCCATAGGGTCTCAAAGAGCTGGACACAACTTAACAACTGAGCAAAAATGTGACTGAAGTGACTTAGCACCCATGCTCTTTTCAAAACTTGTTGGTGGATTGATTATACAAATAATAGAGCAAAACAGAAAAAAAAAAATAGGAATTAACTAGGAGAACAAGAAGAAACCTGCATTCTAACCCAGTATATTTTATAATTTCAAGAAACTATAGTCATGGTGTTTTCTATACTGTGTTTTCAACACAATTTTTTCCCCCACTGGCTAAAAACAAGTTTATCTCATATACTTTATAGATAAATCTCAAAGGAGAGATGGATGGGCCCAAATTACCACTGTGACCACCATGGAAAAGTCTTTCAAGGATGTGTACTTGTCCGTCTTGCTATCATTTTCAGTCAAACATTGGCAAACACCTGTTAACTCCTTGACATTCCTGGCTTGACATGCTGCAGCTTTAAGTTCCCCTTGTTAAAGGACAAACTTGTTTCCATATAACATTTGAATTAATATGTATAAAACTGTATTATTACATACTATATAAAATATATTGCTTTCCTAAAAAACAACACCCCCAAATACTTTTAGATAGTGGTAATTATCACTTTTCTTTACCTCTGTATTCTCACAAACTTCTTGATTTTTAAGGTCCACCTTCCTTATGCCTTATTTTACAAAACTCCCTGAAGCTTTTAGCTAGGTGTGATACCACCTTTCTCTGAAGTCCCATTATACTCACTTTAATCCAAGAATCTAGTTATTTATGAAGAAATCTGTTCCATGCCTCACATGGTTTTCTGTGTTTGTCTTACATATAAAATACAAGTAAGAAATGCTTATTATTTATAATAACATTTTGGTAAATAATCGAAGTTTTCACCGTTAATGAAAACCTGCTGCTGTTGCTAAGTTGCTTCAGTCGTGTCTGACTCTGTGTGACCCCATAGACGGCAGCCCACCAGGCTCCCCCATCCCTGGGATTCTCCAGGCAAGAACACTGGAGTGGGTTGCCATTTCCTTCTCCAATGCATGAAAGTGAAAACTGAAAGTGAAGTCGCTCAATCATGTCCGACTCTTCGGGACCCCATGGACTGCAGCCCACCAGGCTCCTCTGTCCATGGGCTTTTCCAGGCAAGAGTATTGGAGTGGGTTGCCATGAAAACTTACATTCATTTAAACTGATTCTTAAAGGATGATTACAACAGAGCCGAGTTCATTCTCTTGACATTTCAAATTTGAAGATAGAAATTTAAATTTGTGCACATATTATGAAGACTTGTAAGTGCTTGTAAAGTTTTGATTTTATGTCAGGCATAAAGAACTTTGTTTTGGCTTTCCCCAAATATAGTCCTGAAGGATCTGGACTAGGACTCAATCATTTTTAAACATGAATTATTATGATTGTATGTAACAGCACTCTGAGTAGTCGTATTATTTCCTTTCCTATTGATATGTCTACCTTGTCACAAGACTAACATATATTTTTAAGACTGTAAAGTCAAGCACTGTACATTATTGTATACTCTAGGTCTCATTATAGACGTTCAAGTGGACTAAGGAAGTTCAGTTCAGTTCAGTTGCTCAGTCGTGTCCGACTCTTTGCAACACCATGAATCACGGCATGCCAGGCCTCCCTGTCCATCACCAACTCCCGGAGTTCACTCAAACTCATGTCCATCGAATCAGTGATGCCATCCAGCCATCTCATCCTCTGTCGTCCCCTTCTCCTCCTGCCCCCAATCCCTCCCAGCATCAGGGTCTTTTCCAATGAGTCAAATCTTCGCATCAGGTGGCCAAAGTATTGGAGTTTCAGCTTCAGCATCAATCCTTCCAATGAACACCCAGGACTGATCTCCTTTAGGATGGACTGGTTGGATCTCCTTGCAGTCCAAGGGACTCTCAAGAGTCTTCTCCAACACCACAGTTCAAAAGCATCAATTCTTCGGCGCTCAGCTTTCTTCACAGTTCAACTCTCGCATCCATACATGACCACTGGAAAAACCATAGCCTTGACTAGACGGACCTTTGTTGGCAAAATAATATCTCTGCTTTTCAATAGGCTGTCTAGGTTGGTCATAACTTTCCTTGCAAGGAGTAAGCGTTTTTTAATTTCATGGCTGGAATCACCATCTGCAGTGATTTTGGAGCCCAAAAAAATAGTCTGACACTTTCCACTGTTTCCCTATCTATCTGCCATGAAGTGATGGGACCAGATGCCATGATCTTAGTTTTCTGAATGTTGAGCTTTAAGCCAACTTTTTCACTCTCCTCTTTCACTTTCATCAAGAGGCTCTTCAGTTCCTCTTCACTTTCTGCCATAAGGGTGGTGTCATCTGCATATCTGAGGTTATTGATATTTCTCCCGGCAATCTTGGTTCCAGTTTGTGCTTCTTCCAGCCCAGCGTTTCTCATGATGTACTCTGCATATAAGTTAAATAAGCAGGGTGGCAATATACAGCCTTGACGTACTCCTTTTCCTATTTGGAACCAGTCTGTTGTTCCATGTCCAGTTCTAACTGTTGACTAAGGAAAGTAGCCTACTATTCTCTCTCATGCTGTCAATTATATAAGATTGGGATCTTAAACAATTGACTCAACATATATTTTGTACATTCACACTTCAACAAAGACTCCTGTGGCTCTTTCCTTTCATGTCTACTCTTGTGGGCAGGAGGGGCTTGGGAGCAAGGGCTGGGGGTGGAAGTCGGCAGTGGTCTCAGGCTACAGAACACAAAGCCAGAGGCTGAGTTGGAGATGAAAAGCAAGGGGCAATGAGTAACTGCAGCTCTGGTTGAGTGAAATCAAGGATAAGAAGAAACTTATAAGGAAGACTCTGCAACACTAATCTTAGCAAACTGTCAAGAGCAAAGCCAGGATTGCCCCAAAAGTATGGATGGTGAAATATAGTCAATTTAAACTTTTAAATGATTATATTTTCAACTTTGTTTGGTAGGACTGGTTTGTTCTACACAAAGTTTCAGACTCAGTCACAGTGAGAGTGATAATGAGACATTTTATCTTTGACCACTTTTGGTTTTAGAATCACCTCACTCACTTTGTTTACTGGCTGTGTATACTGAGAAACAATAATAAGGAAAAAGAGGTATTTGTTGAAAGAAATGAAATAATTTTCCTCCTAGAATGGTCAAAGATGCATGTATTATTAAATACTATCTATCTCCTACTTGCAGGAAAACAAAGATTGCCCTAGACACTTTCTGATTCATTGCTGAAATATGCTTGGCTCATTGTGCTCAGTCGCTTTGGTTGTGTCTGACTCTACGACCCTATTGACTGTAGACTGCCAGGCTCCTCTGTCTATAGGATTCTCCAGGCAAGAATACTGGAGGAGGTTCCCATGCACTTCTCCAGCGGTCTTCCTGATGCTTGGCTCAGGGGAGATGTTGTTTATGGAGATACCACTGTTCTTTGTTGGAGAAGACAGTGGCAACCCACTCCAGTATTCTTACCTGGAAAACCCTGTGGACAGAGGAACCTGGTGGGCTGCAGTCCATGGGGTTGCAAAGAGTCGGACACGACTGAGTGACTTCACTTTCACTTTTCACTTTCATCCATTGGAGAAGGAAATGGCAACCCACTCCAGTGTTCTTGCCTGGAGAATCCCAGGGACAGTGGAGCCTGGTGGGCTGCTGTCTATGGGGTCGCACAGAGTCGGACACGACTGAAGCGACTTAGCAGCAGCAGCAGCAGCAGCAGCAGCAGCAGCAACAGCAGCAGCAACAGCAGCAGCTGCTCTTTGTGCACATTTGAATGCCTCCTCTGATATCCTATTCTAGTATCTGGCACTGAATTTACTTTCTCTACCATGTTACAATTATAATTCACTTATAATGAATTGATTTATTAAAATTTTTTGTACTCATTTATAAACAGGTATATTTTGTGTTTAGAAACAAGGTACACATGATGAAGAACAAGTTAATTCAATGAATGACTGTGCCAGTGTTTGAGACTATAATGATAAACAATCTGCCTGTGAGAAATTCTCAAACTGACACAACAAAGATGATCCACATAAGTAGTTTTACAGACTAAAGAACTCATTGGACATAGTCAATAGAACTAAGCTTCATTTAGCTTGCTGATGAAGACTCAAGGGGGTGATGTTATATTTTATCCAAAGACATGTTTATGATTGCGGCGACAAGTTACTGTAAAGGTTTGGTCAACATTGTTTGTCATGCCATATCTCTTCAAGCAAAGGAAACCTGGAAATGTAGGTTTAATGACTCATTCAGGGGATGACAAAACTCCCTAAATTTGTGGTTCCTTTCAGTTTTACTCTAAGCTTGTATTAAATACTAAGACCAATTCATTCTTCATATGTATCAACAGAATTTTATTTTTGCTTATCTTCATTCCCTAATTCAAGTATAAATTGTATATCCTCTTATCCTTGGTTTGACAGAGTCCAGCTTTGTTACTGTTTGGAAATAGTGGGCAATTTCTCTATTTATACTGATGTTTATGTCTTGGCAATAGAAGAGATAGTAACTGGAGACATTTAGACTTATTTGGGTCAGAGAGAATTTATTGATTCTTTGGTATGTTTAATTATGATAACAATTTAAAACAACCTACAAATCTAGAGGAGTCATTCTTTTAAAATACACTGATTATAATTTTCTAAACATTATTTTACTTTCTCAACTAGCTACTCTCCAATTGTAAATGAAGGCAATAGTGGGCCACAGGCAGGCAGGCTCATTCCTGTTAAGCCCATTTTATAATTCCGGCTTAAAATAATTATATATATATGTATACACACATACACACACACACACACACATATATTATGTATATCCACAGGACACTGTCCTTTCATTATTCTGATTGCTCATACCACTACTTAACTCATGATTGTTTACACTTTACAGATCAATTTCACATGTAAATTCTCATTTAAGTTAAATTACATTATTTATTTATTTATTTACTGGTTATAAAAATTTACTTTTTGAGGGTTAGAATGGCTCAGCTGGTAAAGAATCTGCCTGCAATGTGGGAGACCTGGGTTTGATCCCTGGGTTGGGAAGATCTCCTGGAGAAGGGAAAGGCTACCCACTCCAGTATTCTGGCCTGGAGAATTCCATGGACTGTATAGTCCATGGGGTCACAAAGAGTCGGACACAACTGAGTGGCTTTCAGTTACTCACTCACTCATGTACCAACAAATGCAAACAGCACATCAAACTCTGTAGCAAATCCTATTTTAACTAATGCTTCTACTTTGTGCATGCTTGACTCTCACTCCAGCTTTTCCAAGTTTGGCCTCCCCACATGCTCTGTGTGTACTTGTCTTAGCAGCCTTCCCATTCTCCAAACTAAATGAAAGAACTGTCACAAATTGCTAGTGCCACCTATTAGCAGAAGCATAGAACTGCAAAGCATGGTAATTCCTTTAAACAGCACCTTAGAAGTGTTGATGGGTAAAATTCATCCCAAGACTCACTGATTCTAATTTACGTTTACAACTGCTGGCCTTTTTAAAATAAGCTTTCATTGCATGAACTTAGATATGTCATATATTTTGGAGATTTTACTTACATCTTTGCATTAACGGATCATTTTATCATAGTTTTTTTTTTTTTAATGATGAAGTACAATGTCTTCATCAATTAATATATGTCTCTATGATATAATATCATGACTTTATAAATGAACATTGCTAGATAAATATTAATTAAAATTTTACTTCATTACTGGAAGACTGGAACATGCTCAAATATAAATTTCATTTAAAATAGCCTGAAAATAGATTTTACAACTCATCAAAAAGATGTAAAGGTGTGTATGATATTATGATTTTGGGAACTGTGATACATAGGTGTGTAGCTGAAGTTTAAATGAGAATAATCAGGATAAGAAATTAAGCCACAAAATTTTTTACAGCTGACTTTAAATTTTTGATAACTTTATGTTATCAAAGATCACATCTGAAATACAATTATATACTCACACTAAACATAAATGGATTATGCTCTGTAACCAACAGTTTAACTTTTATTTTGTTACTGGGAACATATGCAATTGTATGAATTGATTCAAATTAAATTTATTCCTGACAAATCTTTCAGTAGCATTCATTCTTAAATATAGAATTTAAATATAATTGACTGAAAATCACAACATATTTTTAAATCATGTGTGACTGATGTATGTTAATTAAAAATAAGAGAAAAATCAGTTATAGTTATAGCTATACTTCTATCTAGTTACCTAAATATTTAGGTACTTCATATCACTGACAATAATTGAGTTTAGGAAATATAGTTTATATAAAAAGAAACAACAACCTAAAAAAGTTAGAATTGGAGAATTCATCTCTTCAGTATTCAGGTTTCCTTAAGTTATTAAAGACTGCCTCTCATCATCAGAAGTTGGTGGGTTAGTCTTACATGGGATGGATTTGTGGTCTCGGTCATTTTCTTACTTGCTAAAGTTACACTGAATCTGGTTGGTGCTATAAACAGGGAAGCCTCAACTTGAGACTTTCACTAGCTCTCATATGACCTGATCAACACTGAATCACAAGATGTGAGACTGAGCATGTTATTTTGATTTTTTATCATTCTGCATGGATATACTTGTTGAGTAGATAAATAAAAAGTTCAACTTTTCCATGTGCTTAAATTGAAGATGTCAGAATCAAAAGATGATTTGTACAGATAATAGAATTTGGGAAGAAAAGACCATGCTAAATGAGAATCAGCAAAAAAGAGACCTGATGCCAAATATGCAGTGACTATTGGAGAAAAGGTATTGCAAAGAATTTATAACATCTTTGCTCTGTGAAAATATTTATATATTACCCTTACTTTTCATAGACACATTCCATTTTATCTCTGAGGAGATTTCCAATACAAGGCAAATTCCATCTTATACTATTATTTGAATACTTGAGATCCTTCTGAAAGGTTTTCCTGAGACTCAAGAAGTTTATGCCCACTAAAATACATATACATTTAATTTAATGTGTGACTGTCTTTTAAACCAATATAAATTTTATTTATAAAGCATTTTATTACAACTTACCAAGATTGCTTTTATTAACACTAAAATATTAATATAAATTTTGCCCTGAATATATATTTATCTATTCACATATACATATATATGCATATATGTATATGTGCATATATGTTTGTGCTTTGTTAGTAGTAATCAAAATCTCTGAAAAGTCAACAAGTTTAATTAGTAAATCATTATTCATACTAACTAAATTTTGAAGTGGTCACAATGTATTGAATAATGGCAAATAAAAAATGCTTTGCAAATTCTGAGTCATAATGTTTAGTTTAACATCATCATATATCTGAAATATATGTTTGAGAATTTTGACTTATCTAATAACCCCTTTCTTACAATAATTATACAATTTGACTGTGAAAAGAAACTTTTACAAAATATGAGAAGAAAGCCTCTGAAAAATCTACTATTTATTTAAGTACTATTTATTAAGTCTTCTATTGAAGATAAAGTTAAAGGAACTGATTTAATCTTTGGAGTCACATGATCACTATCATATTCAGACTGGCATATGTCTTTGATTTCTACTAAAACTCAAGCACAATGTCCTGGAAAAGCTCATTGCATTGAGTGATGGAACATTTGTCATTTGTTTAAAACCCCAAACCTAATTTCTTTGTGTATGATTTCCATAGGTTTTTCTGAAGTCTTCATTGTACCACACACTCCAAAAGGAAAAGTTTATGATATTCTGGTATTTCATGAGAAAAGTGAAATGTCAGTAGTTTTGTAGGGGAAATAAACAGTTATACATTGATTGTAAAATAAGAATTTTAACATTTAGCTATGTTCTAGGAATTTAAGGAAGGGAAAACTATCTCTGACCGAGTGTTTCTTGAGGATAATTTGTATGTGACTGCTGAGATTTATAGAGTTCTCACATTTGCTTCCCCCACAAGGATTCTAAATCAGATTGGTTCAGAGGAAAAGTGAGCATACCCCATTTTTCTAATATTATCACTTCTCCACATGGTCCTGAAAACATCTATTCTATTACTTTTCCCTAGAAAATAAAGAGGTACCTTATTAGATATGTGTATACATCTACTACAAAGTCTGACTTCTTGTTTTTTACTTCTTTTTCTCTCTCACTTAACATATCAAATCTCTTTTATCTCCTATCAGACAAGATGACAAGTAGAAAGTAAGCACAGTGATTGCCTGAAACTTTTTGTCTTGGCAACCTGAGCAGTGAGAGAGTTAACTTAATGGTGGATCTTTGAAAACAAGTGACCATGGGAAATTAGAGTTGGCAGGGATTTAACTCTTCATGAATCATGCTAGAATATTTTTAAGGGCAAAGCAGTGAATGTTTTAACCATGTTTGACATCTAATTAAGGAGGAAAAAGAAGGAGCTAAAAAAAAAATCTCTATTATAGTTTAGTAACAAAGTACTGACAATTGGTTACCAGACAGTTGTTTTGGCAAAACAAGTCTACATACAGAGAAAAAAGGTAATGATGTATCAATAAAATGATAGAAGAAAATTGCTTGGGCAATCCCTTTTACTCTTTTTGCTGTTCATTTCACAGCTTGTTTTACCAAATTGTCAAGCTCTAGGTACATCAATAGATTGTTATGTAGTTGTAAGGCAGCTTTTGGTTTAAAGGAAAGCAGAATAAGTCTAATGGATACCATTACTAAGAAGAGCTCATAAACACAGTGTCAAATGTACACATCTTGTCAATATATACAGCTCACTTCATTTAGACAAGTTTAAAGCATTTGTGTATAACAAAAGACTATTCTAATGAAATGCTATCTTCTAATATGTGGAAAAACTGGTGCCTCTTCTATTAATGGAGAGTAATCCATTAACATGGAAATAAAATTATTACAAAATAAATAAACATAATTCTCAATTTTATAATTTATTTAGCACTTAGACAAGTATCTTAAAGTACAGTAGATTTTAAAAAGGCATGTTATGTCTAAAACTTATTCCAAAATTATAGCATATACTTATTTACATTTTCAGGAACTAAACTTGTATGTAAAACTCACTCATAAGAAATATAAACTTGGAGAAACTAGACCATCAACCTAAGAATTACTGGATGGACTACTCTCAGAGGATAAAAATAGAAAGCAAAAACTGACAAAAACAGAGATATCATAATATCATATACTAGGTAAATAATTTAAAGACAGCTACTATATAAAGATATACCTGGGATTTAATTAAATATTTAATGCTTACTATTTGATTATTTTTAAAAATCTTATATAAATACAATTGCAATTTTGCTTGCTAATGTTTAAAATTCATTCTCATTTTAACAACCAAAAAATTATACCAAAATATAGTCTCCCAATTCAATGTGTTTTATTTATGTAATAAATCTAAATAAACACATTAATAGGTGTTTAATTTTCTAATCCAAAAGTGTGAAAATTACATCTGTCTTTCTTATTTGTGGTCCTCATTCACCCTAGAGTATTCAGAAAGAGATGTTTCCCATCATGTGAAAATTAAAGAATATGTTTTCTGGCATCAGGTAATGTACAGCAGACAGGCATCTCTACAGAGAGGTTCAATAATTTTCTTTCATATTACAGGCTAAAAACAGAATATAATTGAAGCTTCTCACTGCCCCACCCCCAATTGTAGAAATTTGAGAATCATAAGAAAGCAACACCTTAGGGAGTAAAACTACTTGAGTTAAAACAGTTTAATCTTCAATTCCATTTTAATAATATCTCACTATATAAATATTTTCTTCCATTAAATTTATATACATCATGTTAGAATTTACATTAGCATGATTTTACACATCTGTCTATAAAATCTAAACAACTGTAGAACAAATATTTTCTTTAAAATCCTCATTAAAAAACAAGCATATACATTAAACTGTAACCAGACCAACCATGTGATAAGGCTTTTTATTCCCCCTCTTAAATTTAGACTTTGTTTTGAAAAGAAGTTCACACAACTAGCTGTACGACTAGAAAGTAGTATCTCTTCAGTTCTCACTCAAGTACATGAGTCAAATAACATTATATTTCAAAGGTTTTAGCTTTACACCAATTAGCCAAATACACAGTCTTTTGTACAATCATAACACTGTAGAAAAACTAGTCTGTTCTTTCCAGTTTATATTCTCTTGGCAAACCATGATCTACTGCTTATGTTAAGCATCTGATTGTCAGATTTGAACAAACTGAATATTCATGACAACAATTAACCATTTACTGTCTAAAACTAAGAAAATATAATTTATCGTAACAATTATTATATGTGAGGCATTCACATCTACAAAGAGACCATTGTTGCAACAGTGGTTTTAAAAAATATTTTAAGTAGAGTGAGAAAAATTAACAGGATATATGATCACATATACGGATCTGTATTTACCAGGCATTCAGCTCTTTTCTGCAAATGTGATTAAATGCTCTTTGTTTGCATTTAAATTGTCATATATCCAACAGAAGGCATGATTTTATAAAGAAAAAAAAAGTGTTTCAATCATCTCCAAAAGACCCACACAATCACAAAGGTTTCTCAGGTTAAACTCAAGGTTTTAAGGTTTAGGTTGGGAGGGAGTTCAAGGAATAAAAAGGCAGGGGGCAGCGGGGCATTAGAAAGCTAGCCAAATAAAAGGAAAAGAAAAACTTACCTTTGTAGGATAATTTCAGTCTTGGCACATTGTTTTTCCCATTTTGATAGTTTGCTCTTGCTGTAAGTAATACTCCCCAGAAAAGACAGACAATCCTAGCGAACCAGCCCATGCTGCAGACGCTGTGGGTCCTATGCTGCTTCAGTCTCCCGTCCTGTATTGTGCGGCCAGAGAAGTTCAAACAATCTGGAAACTGGAGGTAACAGGTGATTTAGGTCAGTTTCATTCATAAATGCAGACAATCAAGACCTCCAGGCAACACTAACACCTCTTCTTCTGTAACAGTCACTGAAGCACAGAAACTTCAAACCCTCCAAAAAAAAAAAAAAAAAAAAATCGAGCCAGGCACCGGATAATGAGGCACAACTGTTGTGTGGAAAAAAAAAAAAAAACAAGGGCTGCTGCAGTGGTGCTTAAGAAGCAGTTCCTTTTATCTAGGTTCTTCTGATAGCTGGCGGACTCTAATCCTGTTCCCTGCTTCATTCGGCTCCGGCTCCGGGGAAGCAGAATGAAAGGGAAACAGAGAGAGAGAGAGAAAGAGAGAGAGAGAGAGAGAGAGGAACCGTGAGCAGCGCGGACTTTTCCTGTACACATGTAGGGAGAGATGACACAAGATCCCACAGACAGGTTTTCCCAACACTCACTAGACTGGCTGACAATGGGAGAACAGGCAAGCTCAACCCACTCCCCTTCCCTCGTGTCACACAACACATGCAAAAAACATCTCGTAGAGATTAGAGCCGGGAGCAGAACCCTCCGGCGTGCCTGTGAAAGGCATGTAGCTATAAATTTACTTCCCCAAGGCAAGCGTTGTTTTATAGCCATTTTTAGGTGCAATTTTGAGAAAACAATCTGAATTCTGCTACCTACATAATTTACAACTCACGCTCATTATATAATTCTGCTTGAACTTGTGTGGTGTATGTGTATATGTATGTTTATGCCTGTATACATATGTAGATATGCATATATATGTCTGTCCTTTTCATCAGTATAACTTTAACCACTGAAGGTTTTAAAGCCTTGTTAGCGATTGTTCCCTTCTCCCAACAAACCCCCTTGGATCAACCACCCCCTCCCCCGCCCCACTGCAATTTCAGGGAAGAAATTCCTAGTAAAGCCCATTTCAACAATCAGTTTGAGACAAATATAGGTCCACTGAGAATTATAAATTACAACAAGGGATTCTCAAAAGGATACTCAGAATTTAAAAACATCTACGGTTTTTCAGCTTCTGGAATGCTCTGGCTAACGTTTTTAATGCATCACATCTCATTAATTAAAGCCACTTCCCTAGTTTTGGTTTAAAGAGCAGAGGATGACAAAGTTCACAAAAGTCCCTGCTGAGTGTCAAAGACCAACATAAAAAGAGTATCTCTGTGTCTTCATGAGCTGGTGAAGGGTTACTAAATTTCCTGTGGACACGCGTGTATTTATGCAGTCATACAAATACCACTAATTCTTTCCTAAATGGGTATGTCTGAGGTGTTTAAATTTCCTTTTCTATTTTTCTTTCAGTTTTTCTCAGAGCTGATATCTATATAGGATTGTGTGTGTAGGAAGGATGCATAAAAATCAAAGAATTTTCCCTTTATATTCCCCAACTCTCTCTACTTTGCACCCTCCCCCCACCCCAGGTACAACACACAGGTTAGAAATACAGAGGAGAGGACTGTTCCAATAATATGGAAATTACTTGGCTGAAAGGAGAAGGTGAGTTTGCAATTACAAATATGAACACTCATTGAAAATGGTTTAGAATTCATATGTTAAAAAAAAAAAATGACCTGAGCATTGTTACTATAGCTTTCATTACTTAATGTCTACAGACCAATAGAGAAAGAGCAGCTCTCTCTCTGTGCGCAAGTGTGTGTGGGTGTGTGTCTGTGAGTGTGTGTCTGTGTTTGCCTGAGAGTAGGCGGAGGAGGAGGAGGAGAATGAAAAGGATTTAAAGGGGGGAGAATGGGTGAAGGGGAGGAGGAATTCCGTGTCTACTCCATTAGATTGATTCATCAAATAGACCGTATTGTATTTGTCACTTCCCACAAGCCCATTGATCAGTCAGTATTGTTAAGAAAATAAAATCCAAAAATAATGTTGATTTTACTGATTCCCACACTTGTTATCCTGAGCACTTTTCATGCTCTAGGCAATGGATTAAGGCTACAAATGACAAGAGGCTTGTCTGTCTTCCATGGATTACTCTCTATAGACATTCATTCTGTGGAGGAATTCATGTCACTTTGGGATTATTTAGGAGATTGGACTAATGGATTATTCTATCGAAATATCACATATGATTATTTTAAATACTTTAAATAGTTGTGCCATTTTCACTAATATGTATTTCAAATATTTATTTTTCTCCTGCTCTTGTTACCTCAAGTAGGAGAGCAAGTTTATATTTGTCAAAACTAAACAGGATAAGCAAATTTAGAAATGTATCCATTTCACTTGTGTAATGTCTAATCCTGAAACATTTTGATGTGTTCCAGGAAAAATAAAAGATTGTAGGTAAAATTCAGATAAAAGAGGGTGAGAATTGATTCCATGGAGAAGAAAGACAATCTATATTTTGGACCACAAAATCAGGATGGAATTATTTCATTTTCTAAAATAAATAATTTAAAATTGAAGTCAGAATTGGGTACCATAGACACCCCCATGTTTATATCCAAACACAGGTTTCTTTTTTTAAAAACTCTAATGTATTTATTTACATTTGATATTTTTCTTTGAAATTTTTATGATCTTTAGGTCTTTTCAAATATTTGAAAGTTTAATGAATTCACATTTACTTCTCTGTAGATTTTTTAATTTAAAAAATGTAAAATAGGAAGTTCTTTATGTAAGTATAACTGTTCTAGACTGATTACATTATAAAAATAGAAAAGTGTGACCACAGATAGACTTTTTTTTTTAATGTAGAAAGAAAGAAAGAAAAGGAGGGCAGGGAGGAAGGAAGGAATTTTACGTGCCTGAAAAATATTTACCAAAGTATTTGTTATATTATATTTCTACTGATTTCTCAATTGACATTGGGGATAAATAAAGTTGTTTTCCATGTTTTCCTTATACACCCAAACATGTGAGGGACAATCAAGGTTAAACCTATTTCCCAGTTGTACACAGGGTGTGTAAATGCTCAGTCGTGTCTGACTCTGTCACCCTATGGACTGTAGCCCACAATCCCAAGACTGTCCTTGGGATTCTCCAGATAAGAATACTGGAGAAGGTTGCCATTTTCATCTGCAGAGGATCTTCCTGATCTAGGGATTGAACCCTCATCTCCTGCATTGGCAGGTGTATTCTTTACCACTGTGCCATAGGTGTATTACACCATAGGTGTATTTCTCAGTTGAAGTAGATGCAAAGTTGAGGTGGACTTGGATGGGTGTTTATCAGAATCTATCAACATCTGCATGCTTGAAATGTGGACTTTGATTCACCTCCTAAGAAACATCACTCCCTACTCTGAGAATATGTGAACTCAGCCCTGACACAGTCAAGCCTGCTGTATTTACCACATTAACCATTGATCTTACTGCATTACTTACATTTTTAAAAGTCAGAAATAATATATTGACCTTTTAACACTGTATTTTTAAGGTACAAGTGAAAAATCTTATTTTGTTTCTCTTAAAGCAATATCTCTATTTTCAATTATTTTCTAACCCACAATCTACATCATATGCTATAATTAACTCTACTTGCAACTGAGCTCCTAATATCTTCTTAAATTTCAAGTTTTCAGATGTGACTAAGTTCTGCTACAGAGTCAAATCTGAGCAGGTGTTTAATATGGTGATCATGCTGTTGTATACATTTCTGTCAAATAAATCTGTAGTTTTTAATCTCGCCTCACTCCATATTGAGATGGATTACAGAGACTTCCAAGTATAAAACTCTGACAGGCAGTTTTCTGGGTGGTGCGCTTGATTTTCTAGAGAAGCAACTCTTCCAACTTCACTACAGGTTGGTTATCTCTTCTTTCTCAATTAAGATTGGTATAGTCATAGAAGATACATGTTAAAGCAATTTCCCATAGGAAATGTATTTTTGATCTTTTCGTTTATTAGCTAAAAGCAATGTGTACATTTTAAATGTCTACTTCATATAGTTTATTATTTATTATAAAACACACTGAGATGGCAATAAACATTGTGATTTAATAGCAGAAATTGTTCTAATTTGTGAGATGGTATTTCAAGTGCTTCTCCAGTTTATAGATACCCTGATACTTTCTGTGAGTGGTAGGCAAAAATACTTGCTATATTTGTACATAAAAGAATATAAGGAGAAACGTTGTTCAGATATAATTAAAAGATTGAGTGGAGTAAATGTACTTGAAGTTATGGTGTACATCATTAAACACACCTGTCTCTCCCTGCAATCCCACTCCACCATGGTTAGATCTAGAAACACTCTCAAAATGTGTGCCACCCACAGAACTAGATGCCTCTTTAAGAGAAACTACTGAGTTAAGAATTTCAAAACGCATTGGATAACCAGCTCTCCTACAAAACAACACCAAGAAGGAAAACAAATACTAAAAAACAAATAAAAATTTCCATATTCTTCCCAAGGTGCTATTCAATTGAGTCAAGGAAAAAAAAAAAAAACTGTATTAGTTTCTATTCAACATCTGCTATTTCCTTTTTTTTTCTTCAAAGGAATGCTTCGTTAGTATATGAGAAAGGCCTATGATCAACAGAATTATAGCAAATGTCAGAGTAGAACATTTGCCCTTGCTTTGACATCTCATGCTGGAAATTCATTTTTAATGAGGGTTTTTCTGGTAAGGGAATTTGAATCTCTCTCCTTTTTTTTTTTTCTAAAACAGAAATGTGTGGGTGAAAACATTCTTTAGAAGATCAGAAGACATCTTATTAATTGGGAAAACTAAATAGTTGATGTATTATTCATTCTAGCAAAAAAAAAAAAAGTTATTTAAGGACTACTGTGGTAGTCGCTGAGAACTGGGGGTGGCAGGTTAAAAGCAATATTTAAGAAATTAAATTAAACTTTTTATAATCTGACCCTTATGAATGCTTTTAGTATAAGCCACATGTGAAAGCATGAGTTGAGAGGAGAGACTGGTAAGAAGCAAAGGGAATTCAATCTCAAGGGAAGCATTAACTCCTCCCTTCCCCTCCTACACACCCATGAACACAGATCTCAGTAAAAGAATCGAGTAGTTCCTCCAAACTGAATTTTCATCAGTGTAAGCAAAAAACGGTTTTATGTTTTTTCTTGTGACATCAACGTTAATTATATTTAAGGTAAATAGGGACTCGAGATAAAGGCCCTTTTGTTTTTCCAATGAATTAACATGATAGATGTTAAATCAACTCAGGAGTTCAGAAACTGGCCAGTCACATTATTTGTGACTCTAGGTTTAAAAAAAGTTTAAACAATTAAGGGGTATCAGAAATTGCAGGAGGAGGCTCTTCAGTGTTCAGGTAAAACGATAGCTTCTCTTTCCTTGAGGATTTGAATCACAGGGCTAGCAGGCAAGTTTTATTTCACTTGTGTGGGGAACAGAAGAGAGTGACCCAAAAAAAAAAAAAAAGATGTATAAAATTTTGTTTATGTTTAGTGTCTATGCAGCCAAAAGTGGCTAAAATCTAGTTACAGGAATGGGATTTATCATTTCCACAGTCTCTATTTTCTTTCAACTTCTTAAATCAATCATATTTTTCAACATTTCAAAATGTTTTGCACATGGGAGTTTTCCTTTTTCACCTAGTTAAGGAGCAGAATCACTACAGCTTCTTTATTCGATTATCTGATAAGTGAATGCAGTTTTCCTGAATATTAATATATTGAAATAATATGACACGGAAATACCTGTGTAGGTTTTTGCTACTGTGGTTGTTGTTTTGTTTTGTTTTTAAGTGAGAGTGTCTCCACCTCAACTCAAATGGAACAAGAAAGTTTTCAAGTGAGACAAAAATCCCATTGTTAATACTGATCAGTACAGGGTAGGCAGTGAGGAGGAAAAAATGAGGCGTCCGTGGAATACAAATGAAATGAGCAGGTTGGCTGTTGAGTGTGGCAGGATATGAAGTTATTAGTTATTTGCTTTCAGCAAAAGCATAGCACACAGCTTCTCACTGAATAAATAAATAAGCAGATCTGTACTAAGCAAACAAAGTGAAGAAACTGCGCAGTATTGTTTAAAGGATTACTTTACATCTGACTCAGGCAAAGTAGACGCATAGCTTCCCTTTGTTAGCACTGAAAAGAATGTGGCACCTCAGATTAACTTGACTAAAATCTGTATGTTCTAGGAAGGGAACATTTTTTTTCCTTTCTTTTATTTTTTAAAAAATGTTTTTAAAGAGTTTGAAACTGATAAGGATAGGGAACAGAAATGCTGAAGCCTAGAATTAAAGCTCCTTAAAAGGGTTTATTATAAAGGCAAAACCAAGTGTTTGTTGGATGGTGACTCAAAAACTACAGAGCATTCTGCTTTTCAAGGGCACAGATTTCTCCAAATTGCAAGAGTTAGGAAAGACTTCAATCTTCCCTATCTGCATTGTTTCAAGTGTTAAGTATCATTTGGTCTAGTCTACGCCCTCCATTTTCTTCCTTTGTGATGTGGGGGTGGTGGTAGAATTATATGCCCGGTTTCATTTCACTGTCTTGGCTACAGAAGCAGCTGTCACCTTATGGGAGAGACTAGGAAATGCCTTGTTTATTAGTTACCCATTATTATTATTATCTACAAGTTATTTATATAGAACATTCAAGTCTTCCCCATTTTCCTCTGGAAGTATTCAAAGAATAAGCCTCCTTGAAAATCAATTAACAAAAATTCATTTTCTCATTTCTACCACACCAATGAAAAGGGAAAATAACATCAATACGTCCAGCCTTGAATCTTTTTAAATTACAGATCCAAATTGAAAATGGTTTGACTAGCGGACTTAAATGGCAAATGTGATTACACTCTTGCTTGTTTTTTCAAAGTTGATGTATAACTTTAGTAACTTAAAGCACTTAAATGCCCCTCAAATACCTCAAATACCTAATAGAATATTATAAGACACTCTTTGCAGCATAAAAATAATGTTCACTATGACAAGCCATGTTCTCACAAAATTTTAACTCTCTTATCTTAAAGTTTAGCAATTAACAGTAATAATTTGCTGATGATACATAAGAAAAAAACCCATTAGTTAATTTATAAACTTAAAAATTTAACTTAAAATTTTAAACAAGTGTAATTCTCATTGTGTAACTTTGTAGAAATAGCATTTGATGGTTTTTGATAGAATCACATAGTTTGGTAGTCTTGCTTTGACATATTAAATAGTTACTGCCAATTTAATAATGCTGTGAAACCTATTTAAATTTCCTTAAACTAAAATCAAAACACTAAAGAGAAATAATAAAACTAAATTTGAGTGAATTAAGCTAAAAGTGGTAATCTATTTCTTAGACTGACAACATGAGTTTGTAGATTTTTGCCACTGTGTGTAACCCAGCACAGCTAAAATGGTTTTAGAGACACAATTTTAGATATAGATATATATATATTCTTTCTTTACTCTCAAATCCAGTCACTTTTGAAACAATTTCAGGTTTCATATTTCTTGCATTGTTTCTTTTATATGTACCCATTTGTTCAACAAGATTTTGAGAATTGCCTAGGTGTCAATCATTTTGTCTTGTAAAACAAATTACATATTTTTTGAGAATTAGTGATATGTATTCCTGATAACTAATGCCTATTTATCTTTGTAAAAAACTTCTCTACCATAAATATTAAAAAATCTACAAAGTTTTCTGTACTTCTTTGGGGCTGGAGAGAGATTTATTTATTTACTTATAATACTTTTCTACTGCTATTTTCTTTTCATCAAATCCTGTGTCCGTTTTCATTCCTTCTAGAAATATTTCTCTATTATTGTGGAAGATGCTACCTGATGACAGAATGTCTGCACATTTTGCTGGATTAATTCTGATCATAGGCTACTGTAGTCTCCTAAAATTAATATGCTTATATTAGGATTTCACAGTAGGAACTCAGGGTACAAGGTTGCTTTAAGAAAAAAAGACTTGCATAAATTTTCACAATGCTTTGTGATTGTTCTGGAAGCTTTCTCCCCTATGATTCTATGGTGCTAGGTGCATACATCTATTTTAGTTCTTATTACTTTGCATTATAATAAATTTCCTCAACAGACTCTAATTGCAAAGAGAACAGAAACTTTTTCTCATTATTTTATTTTCATTGCTCAGCATAACTTCTGGCACAGAGTAAAAAATCTATTAATTAACAGATTAATTAATTAATTAAAGAGTCAGGGGAAATATATGCTAGATGGGCCCAGGAATCTCACAATTTTAATAAATAGTTTGGTAGAAATGGTTTCTTTGCAGATACAATTATACTAGTTTTCCATGTTCCTATATTAAACATGGATTGGAATGCAGACACTGAGATTTCTAAATTGTTCATTTAAAATGCTGCTGAAGAAACCATATTATAGTCCATAAAATATCTTTTGGTCTTTTCTTCAAAGCGTGGAAAATTTTGCTACTTTGTTATTATAATTTTTATTCAATATATATTTCTTCTCATAATTAAGACCTCTCTTCAGATTTCCTATAGCCCTAAAACTATTAAAGTATGTTGCTAGTATGGACATTAATCAAAATGAAAATTCTACAGAGTTAGCAAATATATAGTGTTTTCAAATGGCAGTAAGTTCTCACTTTTTTTTTTATTTTAAAAATTTAGAGATGTTTATAAAACTCCCAGAAAGAAAGTCACCAAAATTGTGAAAGCCACCATAATGCATATGAGATAGGACATCTGGATTTAAATCACAAGATCACAATTTCTAGCAATATGATTGAAATTTTAGTTTCTTTAGCTAGAAAAGATATTGGTCATCTCCTGCTACCTAATGGCATTCAAGGTAGAGTTCCCACCATAACAGAGCATGTCATCAGACTCTGCAATCACAGAGTTTGACCAAAACCTCTGAGCATGAGAACTGAATACGGACGGCCAAGGTGACAAGTAAATATTGTTGGTAAAATATAGCAATTCTAATGCCCTTTGGAGAAAGAAAAGACAATTCTTTGAAATCATTGCAAAAGCTAGATGGAAAAAGAAGAAAGGTGCATATAGACTGTTATTACTTTGGGGTGTTGAAACATTATACATTAAATATTACATGCTAGATTTTAAATGCACCATATTTACATTTCAAGAATAAGATAGCTAAATTAAAATATGAAGACTAGAGAAGGCAGCAGCAAATAGAGAACCTCTGCCTTAGATTAACAAGCATGTGGTTGCCTTCGCTAATCAGCCTTCCACCCATAGGCAGCTGCAAATTGAAGGAGAGCAGCATTTCACATCTTAATAAATTACTGGTGACTCACTTGGCCAGATGTGGGTTTGAGATCCTCCACCTTTCACAGCTTATACAGTACAGAAAGAATTGTATCTTTTATGGTAACTCAAGCTTTAAATTAGTAAAAGACCCATTACTAGCACTAAATCCTCAATATACAAGTTTTTTTTTTTTTCATAATCTAAGTTGCAAACTTCATGAATCCGTATTTACATTTCAGAGCAAATTATTTTCCCAGACAAGTGTCATGCTTAACTTTGGAAGCAGAGAAGTTTAGGTCAACAGGTGAAACACCTGTACAACTATTATGGGAATATTTCCTGCTACTCTTTGTATTTTAAGACATTACATCTTATAGGTCATCAGCACTCTTTAGTATTTTAACTGTTCAAATTTTGTTTCATGCTGTTTTCAGAACACTAGGGAATCTTGATTGGCTGGTAAATAAGTTAATTTTCCATTCTAGTGGAATGTTTTACTATAATAGTTTCAACAGGAACATTTTCTCTTTTACCTTTATCATTACTGTTTTAACACAATGGCAAAAACAGGACAATGATTGATATTATACAACTATCTTTGAATAGTTTCTTGAATTAACAAATGGATACCCACAATATATCACTTAGATTCACAAAATAAATTGTTATGGATATATTAAATTATAAAATAAGTCCATTTTGTATGTATTTTTCACTCTAATTGCCAGATATTAAAACATTAAGAAATATGAAAATACAATTATAAAAATCTGAATAGAATTCCAATTTTTATTTTTGTATAAGGATCAGTCCATTGCAAAGCTTTCTAGATTTATAAGCCATAAGCAGTGGGATATGTTAAGCAGATTTTTAAAGAGAGACTCATGTTTTATAAACCTCTATGGAATTTTAAAAATCTGTCCAGTTGTATTCCCTCAAAAAATGCTGTGTTTCAAATGTATTTAGCAGCATTTTCAAATGTGAATTCAATAAATGTCGAAAGTCACTTAGACTCCTACTAAATTGAGTCTATCAGAAAGTGGTTCAAATATCACTAATTGTTTTATAAGAATAATCATATTGTAGCTTTAAACAAACTTAAGCTTCAGTCTACTTTAAGACTGGAGTGCCAGGATGAAAATAAAGACCCTTCGGCTGAAATAGAGACTATTGAGTTACATTTAACAAGACGCAGGATGTGGCACTTGAGGGATCTAACACTGGCGGGCTGCATGCCACCCCAGCAGCTAGATCGGGTTTCCTTTGCCTCAAATGATTTCAGAATAGTTTCATAAAAATTACATGACTGACACTATAGCTTTCTTCCCATTCCTATGTATTTAAATGTCAATATCTTCATAATGCATTGGAATCCTTTAAAAATACCAGAAAAGAAAGTGAAATAAGACAGCAGTTTCACTTAGGTGAATTTTATTGTACAAATTCAGATGACCTTTTATTTACTCTAAAGGTTTTCCCAAATTGCTCTTACTTTTCTTTCTTTCTATTTATTTTATTTATTTATTTTTTTTTGGTGTGTGTTTTCATTAAATGCATTTTGGGATACTTTCCACAGTCCTTTCTGTCAGCTGTAAATATGAGTGACTGGGTACTGTAAAAAAAAATATGAGTAAGGTATCTTTTTCTATATACATTATCATTATAGTAAGTGTCCCCTTTCCTAGTTCATTCTATCTCTAATTTGGTTATTCTCCTCTTTAAATTCAATTCTCTAGAAAATCTTGCAAAATAAATTATTTTAACTCTAGTCATTCCAACACTCATTATGCATTATGAGCTAAATCTCTATACATATGTATTGTTTTGGGGCATGTTTTTATGTATTCATTCTGTCAGTATAGTGCACATATCATGAATATATTTGTCTTCAATAGCACTTTAATTATAGGACATCTTCAGTGGTGATGGTCATATGGATTACTTCCTGTGAAGTTCCTAGGGCAATTTCTTTCCCACAATGGGTCCTCAATAAATGTAAGTGAATGACTTCCTGACTATTGTTATGGATCCGGGGAGATGCAGGATGGGGTTGGCAGCAAGAGACAAAGCTGGCTGTCAAAACTGTTATATTCAGATGAACAGCAAAATGTTGAAAGAGATCTTAAAGTTTTCAGAAGCACTCTGCCTATTCTGTCAAAAACTGATTGAAAGAATTGTATGTATCCTGAACTCAGGAAGATTGGTTTGAAAAACAAATCCCAGATTTCAAGAAACTGGTCGACTAATTTACTTCAGTAATAAAGAAAAAAAAAGAGTAAAAACTATGATGGTTTAAAATTACATTTAACTGAAGAGATTTACTATGCCTTAGTGTGGGATATGCAGAAATGTATTTTGTAGTTGAGTGATGAAATACCTTAAATAATAGAATTTCATTAGGTATGGGTTTGACACAAATGGCTTTCGTCTTGCCCAGCTCTCCCCATAAACTAAATATCATGTGTTATAACATTTAAAAAGTAAGTATTCTTCCGGTGCAGGTAGATGTGGGAAAAATGTGCCACCCTTTTCCTGGGAGATCGGTGGTGCTGCTTGGTGGGGCACGCAGGTTTCCTTTCAATTGTTCTATGCTACAGAAGTAGCACTATCAAAGAATAAGGCTATATATGTAAGGAGGGTCATAAAACAGTGAGACAGTGAGGAGTTTGAAGTTAAGTGAACATGTTTTCCACCAAGATTTTAAAGCATTTTAGTCTAATGTTTTTTATATGTGCATGTATGCAAGTATATATGAGAACCTGTCTATATGTGTTTATATATAATTATATGTATATATCTATATATATATATACACACACACACACACATATATATATACACATATACATGCTGAATATAATTCAACAAGAATTGATTGAATTTCTGTGTCAGTCATTCTGTGCTAAAATTGTAAAAATTCAAAGACAAATGAATACAACCCTACCATGATGGATTCACAATTGAGCTGGAGAGGCAATGTAAGACTAGCCTCTTAGAAATACATACCAACAATCTCCTAGATGCCATTCAATTATAAATGTTAAACCATATACAAAAGATAATTAATCTTATTTTTAAAAAGTACTTAGGTACTTCTAAAAAAAGTGTTTAGGTACTTTTAAAAAAGTGCTTAGGTACTTTTAAAAGAGTGCTTAGGTATTTTTAGGTACTGAGGTAATTTTTCAATAATGTGTAATAAAATATTTTTCTTTTTTCTTGAATGATACAAATCCATGTGTGATGTCTGCATTTTAAGTACAAGTAAAACAGTTGTCTTTGACATATATCCTTATCCTGAAAAATTACTGCTCTCAGATTTTAATCTTGGAAAAAGCGATAAAGGGTATTTTCTGAAATCAGATTCAGGATGTAGAAAACTTCAGGTTTCTGATTAGTGCATTTTAAATGGGTCTAAAGGTAAATACCATCAGGGACTGTAGCCTACCAAGCTCCTCAGTCCATGGAATTTTCCAGGCAAGAGTACTGCAGTGGGTTGCCATTTCTTTCTCAAGGGCATCTTCCCAACCCAGGGATCGAACCCAGGTCTCCCGCACTGTGGGCAGACTCTTTACCATCCGAGCCATGAGGGAAGCCCATGTATATTTAATATTCTGAAAATAATGTTCAAGTTCTAAACAGTATGCTTGATAAAACTAATGGGATAGTGGCTTATACACCTTCATTCAATTTTAAATATAAAAAATTATTTTCTTGGTGACTAATACTTGCATTTTAAAATTGTTTTTGTTTTGCTTCTGAGTGTTTTACTTAGTATTTACTGGAGATGAAAAACCACTTTTCAGACTTACGTTTTGTTATATATACCTGGAAAGAATCTAGAATGAACTGAAAAACAGAGATGAATTCTGTAACACCTTCTCATTGATCCTGTTAAATTTTGAAATGAGTCTTGCACATTGCTCAGTGGTTCAAGTAGAAATGACAACAAAAGACTCCATTATTTAACCATTTCATGTAAAGGTGTGTTTGTGTGTGTGTGTGTGTGTGTGTGTGTGTGTGTGTGTGTATGTGTGTGTGTATGTGTGTTAGTAGTGGGGGAGCTGTATGTAAGCTCAAGTTTGACACAAGTACCTGAATTGTTTTTTTAAATAGCAAATAAGGAGGCAGTACAGTGTGATGAAAGAAACCTGGCCTGAGTCCCATTATCAGCTTGGGCACTAATGAGTTATGTGTTATTAGATAATGAACTTCTTGGGGCCTCAATGCCTTCTCTATAAATGAGTTAACCAAATGAGATATATTCCACTTTTGATTCCAGCTAGTGCTGAAAACACTATATTCTGTAGTATATTTCCAAGCCATAGTCTGAAGTGTATCACTTAACATTTTAGCAATATTTAATTATTTTAGTTAGGAGTAAAATTTGATAATTCATATTATTCCATGCATAACTGTAATATCAGTTGGGGAGTAGTAAATCTAATATATTATACTGTGTCATGAAAATACTTATGATAATTCCAATGTCAAATTATTACTTTATTAAATAAAACTTAGTTATAAAAATATCTTCTATACTAGTTTCTGAAGTAGGTATTTGGGATGAAAGTCATTTGTGTCGGTCTGATGTTAAATGTAGTTGGCATGACGCAGAACAGTTTAGCTGAGGTTGAACTGAACTGAAAGGAGACCAGTCCTGGGTGTTCATTGGAAGGACTGATGCTGAGGCTGAAACTCCAATACTTTGGCCACCTCATGCAAAGACCTGACTCATTGGAAAAGACCCTGATGCTGGGAGGGATTGGGAGCAGGAGGAAAAGGGGACAACAGAGGATGAGATGTCTGGATAGCATCACCAACTCGATGGACATGAGTTTGGGTGAACTCTGGGAGTTGGTGATGGACAGGGAGGCCTGGCATGCTGCGATTCATGGGGTCGCAAAGAGTCGGGCACGACTGAGCGACTGAACTGAACTGAACTGAACTGAAGGTTTCTGGAGAGTGTTTACTGTTTCTATCATTTGGGTAGGAAAAGTTAAATATCTTCTTCAGAGAGAGTTAAAAGAGATTGTAGTGCACAAATTCAATTTATATTTCTCTCATTTGGTTATATTAAGATATGCATTTCATAGAAGGGAAAACACAAATAATGATAATAATTTTAATTCCACTTATTTTAATGGCTATCTATCAATCATTTACAGATACTGAAATAGTTGCTATGGGGAAGAAAGGAAATGAATTAGATGTGATTCCTGCCCTTGAGGAGGTCACAGTCTAGTAGGGACAGTTACAACAAAAGAAGACAGAAACACAAAATGCGAATTGCTCAGATGGAGCAGATGACAGGCATTTAGCCCAGCTGGGATTTTATAGAGGCTTCCTGTGGGAGATTGTGCCTGAACCAAGTCTTAAATGATGAGTAAGAGCAGGTGAAGAAAGATGAGGTGGTCCTGCTAGGACTTCAATCAAAGCACAAAGCCACAAAATAGGAGAACATGTGTGAGTGCAGGAAATGGGAGCAATTTTGCCATTAACAGGGTATAAATTGCAAAGAGAAGAGAAAGGAGAAATCAGCAGGGGCCAAGCAAAGAAGTGTCTATATAGCCATGCTTGTAACTCTAATATGGGTGATGAAAAGACACAGAAGACCTCCTAGAGGAGAAAGCCATGGAGAAAATATTTTCTTTTTAGATAAATGAGCCTGGTTGCATTGTGAATACTGTAATGACTAGCAACAAGCCTGAAGGTAAGAAGGCCAAGTAGGTTTCTCTTGTAACAGTCTAGAGCAAAGGTGACAAGGCGAGGTGACAAGGCATCTAATCATGGCAGTAGAATATGCAAAGGAGAGAGAAATCAAATAGAAATACGAAGGACGCATGCTAGTCCTGATGAAATATTTGATAGAGAGGATGGCAAAATGGAATTTTAAATTTCTTGTGCTGTTATTACAATATTGTAAATGTTGTACACAATGCAGTTATTTACAGTAATTCTCATGCTTTTGGCAAGGATGAATAGTTATTAATTGAAATCAGCAAGAAAAGAAGGTGAGCAGATATGCTTGAGCAAAGAGTTCAGTTGTGAACTTACTGGTTTTAAGAAGATTACTAAGTATATATTTTAGGTTCATATAAGCAGTTTAGTAAATTAGTTGAAAGCTCAAATGTCAAAGATTGGAGTCTATCTAGGGATTAGGGTCAATACAGAGAGAAAAAGTGGGCCGAGGACAGGACTCTGGATGACCTTAAGGAACAGGCACAAGAAGGGAGCCCCAAACAGGGGATATGACAACTAAGCATGGAAGGATAGGAAAAGCAACATCATGGATATCTAGTCAGAAACGTAAGTAAGTCAGCCAAATGTGGGAGAGGGATGTGGAAGCTGTCCTATGCAAATTCTATTTGAAAAGGTGGTTTGAAAATCATTCTTAGTCCCTATAAGAACTGAGTCAGAGGTGGGAGCAGAAGCCAGATTGCAGTGGGATTTATGAAAATCAACTACAAGAGAATTAATAGTTATCTGATTTTGTTTAATCAGCTTTCTGCCTTTCTCAAATATAAAATGACACATAAAAATTCTTTACCTTCCTAGTATCTTGAATTCACAATAAGATTTGAAACATCTACTCTGAAAATGGAAACAATTTAAAACACATAACAGTTTTCATTTATCATCACTGCCCTGGGGAATTTGATTATCTTTTTTCCAAATGACTTGATTTAATTTATCTTTTTTTAAAATTTTTCCCCAAGTGTTATTACAGGCTCCTCATAGAAGTTGATTCACTGATTACAGTGTAATATTATGCCCTTAGTTTTTATGGTAGGATGATATAACAAATGATCTCAGGAGGAATACTCTTCCAATGTCTGCAAAACCACTATTCATTATACCAGTCAACATCTCAAATAATGATACACATGATAAATTCCTCCAAGAATTTAATGCCAGGAAGCTTTTCTCTGATGAAGCACTGATATATTACTTTTTGATCAGTCAATGAGAACTTATTTCTTTTTAACCTTGGTTGATAGGAATTTCAAAATGAAATTTAATGCTCACAGGTAAAAACCAAGTTTTTCCAGTTTCCTAGTTAATTCCTGGAGAGCACCTTTTCTTTTTGAGTTTTCTTATTCTGTACTATTTTAGTCATATATATATATATATATGTATGTCTATTTACTGAAGTCCTCTTCAAATGTGATTAAAAAAGATTAATTAGCAACAATAAAATAATGGTAATGAGGAATTTGATCAACATTTTATTTCATTTTCTATTCTTTCCTTTTGAAATTTCTTTTCCCTCCCACAAAAGCACATGTTAGAAGAAAAGTATATTTTGGGTATTATTTTATTAAAGCTAAATTTCTTGAGTATTTAAAGTCAACCATTTCCTTCTTTTTTCATATACTTAATTTCAAGGAAAGCAATACAACAAAACTCAATTCTAGCTTGAGGAACATTGCCTATTAATTTACTATGCTTATCATTTTTAATTATATAATCTTTAGCCTAGAACAAATATCAGTGGTGATTTTTCTTACAAGACATTTAGCTGCATTTAGAAATACTTGAGATTGTAATTATTTCAAACTGATTTTCAAAATAGTATTCTCTTTTAATAGAATACTTTCAGTGTGTTGCCCTTATGCTTCATTGTCTCTAAACAGCATTTTCTAAGAACAGTGTGAAGACTGGTAGGTGCAAATAATGAATATAAATTATGAAATAAGGAATACCAGCTATGGACTTTTACAGTTTGAGTGTAGGCAGGAGAATTGTAGAAGTGAAATTGATATTAAAACTAGCAAAATCTCCTTCTTTTTATAAGAAGTCCCCAAATATTCTTTACAAGATAAATCCCTCCGCATCCTCATGACCCATCTCAAATGTCACTTTATCTCAGCCCTTCCCTAAAATTCTACACAGTTATCAGTGCCCATTTTTGGATTCCTGACATTCTGTTCTCAACAATTATAATGGAATCTCAAAATACACTGTAATGATTTGTTTAAAGTTCAGCTTCCTTCCTCTCTTCACAGAGAGGAATTATACCTTCTTTGCCTTATAACCTAAGCAGTGAGTAAAGGGCACTTAGGAAAGCCTGGTTTTGAAACCTAAAATATATGAATGAAGGGTGGAGGCAGGAGGCAGACATAAGAGTGAAACTGGAGAATAATGAGGCATTGCTCTCGAATTTAAATGTCACTTTCTAGATAGTCAAGATGATTATAGAAACGGTGACATTTCTACTGCTGACATAAGGTAGCAAGAATAAGAGTCCTAATAAGAATTTGAAAATGTTGGAAAATAAAACTGTCTCTATGAAGTCACAGTTAAATCAACGCAGTGACCTGGAGTTGTGACGCAAAATTACTGCTAAGACATCACTTGACTCTCAGAACAAAAAAGCTTGAATTGAACATGCCCGACAGTATGAGCACAGTGAGCATAGAAAGGTACACATCACAAGGAAGTCGAATCCATGAAGGCACAGAGGAAAAAGACTCCAAGCCAGCTCGTGGCAGTGTTCAGCACTCAGACTGTACACTGGACTTCCATCATTTGAAAAGGGGAGATTGTCCCAACACTATCATGAAAACGCATGCATCCACCTACGCTCTCAACATGATGTGCTTCAACAACAAACTGTCTTTCCTTTCTCTGGTTTCAAGCAGCATGCTTATAAGGAGAGAATGTGATTGGCATGATAATATGAGCATTATGGGTGTTGTGAGACTTAAGTTTCTTTTTGTAACTTGACAATAAATATTCTGATTGATTACACAGTAATAACATGCATTTGGTTTTTGATTGTGCACAATAAGCCAGATGCCCTTATCACCACCTGACATAGTATACATTTTAATTACAAGGATTTTGATTGTCTTCCTCCTTTTAGAAGATAATCTCCAGGTCTAGTATGCTTTATTCTCTAACATCAGGAATAGTACCTGGTACATGGTAAGTGTTATTAATTGTTTATTAAATGAATGAATTTATAACACACCCAGAAGTAGAGCTTGAAAAACTAATGCTCAGAAACAAATATATATTTTTCAGGACCATATAGAAAACATTCAATGTTTTATAATAGGGCTGACAAGATCGTGGTGTCAGTTTTTTTAAAGTATACTATTATTACTACTACTTTACACCTACAGATGAACTATTAAACATTAATATTCATTGAGCAAATACTTACTGACAATCCTTTTTGCCCTTTATTTAAAAATGATGCAGGTAGTAAAAGATAATATACCTTCAGATTTTCTAATAGATATAAGAGCAGTTGGAAAAGTAGCTCTAAGAATTTTCTAATAGATATAAGAGCAGTTGGAAAAGTAGCTCTCTCTATTAATAATATAAGAATCTATGGAAATATATTATATGGACAATTTTTTGTGAGAAGAAAATAGCACAACAGAAGACTAAATTCAAGTTCTGCCACTGAGAATAAGAAATTGTGTAACAGCCAATGCCTCTGAGTCATGTTAGGCAGAATGACAAATGGGCGATAATACACATAATGACATGGCAGTCTTTGGCTTTGCACAGAGGCCCATAAATATTTTGCACATGCTTGGAATACATGGACGTCCAGTTGACAGACTCTCCAAGAAAATTCTAAAATTAGATACCAGATCTAAATTGGTATCAGGAATTTAATAAAAAGGGATGTCCTCAGAGGCTTTTAGGTCATCACACAAAGTGGTCTTCATTGGGTTTTATTTGGAAAAACAGAGTACAAAGAACTGAACATTAAGGCTTCCCCCCCATATTGCAATCAGTTTGAATAGCAGCGGATATGTGATTCATGTTAATTGTGCCAAAACAGCAGCAGCATGAATACTAAATTATTCACCATGTTCACAAACTGTCAAATGGGGCAAATAGCCAACTATTCAAAATAATTGCAAAAAGATTGGCACAGCTGTAATGTGTTTTCAATGTGTATTCTCTGTCCTCCTGAAACCAATATTCAATGTAGTGAAACGAATACTGCTCTTTGATAGAGGAGAATTTAGATTTCATTCATAAGTACTTCAAGCAAAAATTAATTATTTGTACTATAATTCTCTCCTCCCTAATAACTTAAAAACACCAAACTATGTCCAGATAAGAAGTTAGCAATAAAAAGACAATGCTCAAATATATGTTGATCATGTGTTGAGATGCGCTTTGTCTCCTATCATTAAAAGGGAACAAAGTTATTTCTAAATTTCAGGCATGTTTTTATGGTAATAAACACACATAAAAAATGTATGTAAGAAATTTAGCTTCCATTTAAAATTTTGTTATAATAATAGTGCTTGCTAGTTCTACCACGTTCTACAGTGTTTAAATACAATTCTTTTTTAAAAGATAAGGGAGAGAACGAGGGGGAGCCAAGGAGGGAAAGAGAAGGGAAGGAGAGGGGGAAGAATGAAGAAATCAAACAAAGCAAGGTTTAAAATCTTTCCTTCTAAATATCTTCCTCTGGATGCTTAGATCTACCCTTTAACTTTTTCAAGCACTCATTCTTCTGCCAGTAAGAAGAGATTTATGAATAAATTCACACCTAATTGTACTATTTTGAATAAAGCTTCTAATTTCCCTACCTACTCATCATCAGTTACTATTATTTAATAGAAATAACATATTTCCCATTTATATGGGCTATGCAAATAGTTTAACATTAAAATACTAAACTATTTAAAAATTATTTTTATAAAGAACTTTTGAAATATGCTGAAGATTTTATAGCCCCATTCTGGTTAATAATGAAATATTTGGTGATGAGTATTTATTTATGATGGAAAATGAAGAAAGAGGGATTATTGTACAGTAAATTTTCTTGATAGAGCTCTAAGGAATTTAAATTTAATCTTAGAGAAATGTTAATAATGAAAAATATTATTTTCTACAAACTAATATGATTATAGTTTTATCTCTAAAATAAAAAAAAATGACACAGGCAAATTTACCCCAATACCAAATCTGAGATTTAAATATATAAAATACTGATATATTTTTATTAAAGTTGTCTCCATTTATGCATATTATTATTAAGGATGTTTGTGCCATGCTATATTAGTAATTGTACCTTTCAGAAGAGCATTGTATTTCCACTTTATCTCAGTGTGAATAAACTGAGATAAAGGTAATTCATTAAGCTCAGATACTTGTACATTTATTTATGAAGTTGTAAAATATAATACAGATATTTTTCCTATATCAGGTTAGGGAAAAGCATTTATCTCATACAATGTTAATTTACTGCATTTATATTTATATCAAAATATCCAGTTGTCATTTAATTTATAATTTTTACTTAAATTTTTTTCTGAAATGTATTTTTAAAACAGAGCCATAGATAAACTGCGTATTTCAGAATACCAACAGGAAAAATATTTTCGAAAAGAAAACTGAAATTTGGTTTCTAATTATTAGCTACCTCTTTCTTTGGAAGGATTAGAATTGACCTTAAGCTTAGTCATATGATTTGTTTTGACCGTGAAAAATGAACAATGCTGCTGTAACCTCCGAACAGAACTTTTAGAACCATCTTATAGTTCTCCCATGTTTCTTTCTATTTTGTTTCAGAGGAGGTTACTCCTTCAACTTGTAGCCCAAGTGAAGACTTGGATCAGAGACAGAGAAAACTTGCAAAAAGGTATTTAGTGAGCAAGCAATAAATCTTGAGATTTGGTGCTGTGTCTACAGAAGCATTCTTAAGCCTAAGATAACTGACATACTGTTGCTTGCCATCCTACCCTGAGGACCATCTTATTGTTCTTAATTCCTATTCTTAAGTTATTTCCATTCAAAATCCCCATAATTTGAAATATTTGTGGTATGATTCCTAGATCTGCAGATTTAAGATCTTTGCTCGTCACTAAGAAGATTTTCTAATACTGAGTAGAAAATTTAAGTTGCTTTATCATTGAAGAAGAGTTGTGCCAACAACTAAGTTATATCTATTACTTCAATCTACAATGCTAAATAAAGAGAATTAGTATTCTTAGATCTGGTAAAAATTTGTATGGGATTATATGATCATGCCTTCTGCATTCAAATGGGTTAAGGATTATTATTAATAATCAATAGTTCTCTTGCTTCCCAATTCAAACTGATGTATACCAGAGATAAAATAGGAAAAATTGCTTAACTTTTTAAGGAGAGGAAGTCATTTAACTTTTTGTAAATTTCAAACTATATAATTTGTAGATATTTTTAGAAAATCCAATTGATATTGAAAACTCCAAATCTACTAATTATTTTGTGGCCTTAATGAAATCATTCAATTTGAATTTATAGTCATCACTTGAAAGTGAAAGTGATTCAGTCATGTCCGGCGCTCTGGGACCCTAGGGACTGTAGCCTGCCAGGCTCCTCTGACCATGGAATTCTTCCGGCAAGAACACTGGAGTGTGTAGCTGTTCCTTTCTTCAGGCGATCTTTCCAACCCAGAGGGTGAACCTAGGTCTCCTGCATTGAAGGCATAGTCTTTACCATCTGAACCACCAGGGAAGCCCAAAACTAATCAGTTGGCCTTCATTAAATCATGGAGATGAATTTAATTTAATTTCTTAAAAAGAAATAAGATAAAATTAAAAATAAATGAAGCATTAGTGTGTTTACAGATTCAAATAGCATATAGTAATATAGCATATAGTATATAGTAATATAATTGCCACATTTAGTATGATCTCAATTTCCTGTAATTTAGTCCTTTTTCATAATTTAGAAGAACCAACTTTAAGAGATGAAGAAATACTACATTTTATATTTGCTATTCACCCACCTATTTTCACTTTTGTCATGCCTCCTTTTCCTACGATCTCAACAATTAATGTCCTAATCAAAATAAGATACATATTTTGATCTTTTACTTACAAAAGAACTATTTTTTAAAAATGTTGATATAGAGGACCCACAAAGCACTCAATGCTCCACTCAAAAAGACTGACTCTACATGATCAGTTCCCTCTGGGCTCTTCTAGTGGCTCCACACTAACAGAAAACTGACAAGCCGCAGAGGGTGACATTTGATTATCTTCAATGGAAACTAAAAGAACCTTTGCTGAAGATATTTATTTCTTGCCTCTAAGAATCCTATATTCTCATCTACTTCCTAATAAAATGAATTAATTATGTAGGGCCTGGCAAGAGATAATAAGTCTTTTCTGACGTCTGTTGAAGGTCCCTAAAACAAATCATCAGTGTGGTTTAAAGAGTGTGAATTTTGTGAATATATGTTGAATATGTATAGAGATACTATGAAAGTTCAAAGCACAATAACCATAGTTCCCACAGAGGCATACAAAGAACAAGTCACAGAACTTCCTTCATCATGCATGTCCATACTACAAAACTTTGCCATGATGATATGATTTTCTTCAGTGTTACTTACTAATGCAATCTAGTCATTTCTGTCAAAATTCATTTTTATATTACTGAGAACCTTTTCAAGATAACAAGATATATGTCAAAAAAGAACTGTAGGCTATTGATTCTGATACTTAAGTCCTATATAGTTCAATGATAAAGTGATCAAAAAATTAAACTGAGATATGTAAAGGGAGTTAGACTTCAAGTCTTGTACCTGTGACACTGGATATAAGCTCTAAACTATGACTATCACATCGTATTTCCATATATTCTTATAGTTCAAGTAAAAGGACATATCACCAATAATAAATAATACAATGCAAATTAGCTTACCAAGACTTAACTTATACACATTGAAGTAAAATATGGATGTCTAGACATATAAGAATAGATCCAAGTAGGACAATGATTCAGTTATAATATAATAAGTGGATGGGATAGGATGTCAGGAAAAAAATTAAAGTCTCATATTGCCTTTGGCAATTTCGCATAACTGAAAGGGTTGGGAATGACAATTGCTGACAAAGCAACAGCAAAGTAATTAGTTTTACTTTTATTTCAAATTTTAATATGAACTGTGAGCACAGGGCAGATTTTTCCAAAGAATAATGTAAAATTTTTATATAACAGCCATTTTTTATAAATTGCATTACATTCAGTATAGAGAGGTTTATTGGCTCTAAATTAATATTTTCAGTCTTATTCATTTATCCATTAAATCCTTCTTTAACTACAAAATATCTACCATGTGTGACACCTGTGCTAGGGTCATGGTTTTCAAATTGGCTGTGTACTGGCATCAGTGGAGAAAATTGCTCAACATATAAATATGTAGAAATTACTCCAAACTTTCTGATTTGGGATTCAAAGGAGTAGAACATAATCATCTCTGCATTCAACACAGTTTTAAGATGATTCTTATGCCAGAAATAATCATTAAATAAATTGAAAATGTTTCTGAAAACAAGATACTGTCATAACAAAATCTTTACACACTATGAAATAAATATTTCAGAACAGACTCACCAGGGCAATCTAGGAAGCAGATGTATTGTGGTAAGAGATTTGCACCTTCATTAAGGTGGAGATGTAAAGACAGGGGAGGGAAAATGGAATGCTAACAATAAGAAAACTGTCATACTCATAGCAAATAGGAAAAGGAGTACCTCAAGGCTGTATATTGTCACCCTGCTTATTTAACTTCTATGCAGAGTACATCATGAGAAATGCTGGGCTGGAGGAAGCACAAGCTGGAATCAAGATTGTCAGGAGAAATATCAATAACTTCAGATATGCAGATGACACCACCCTCATGGCAGAAAGTGAAGAAGAACTAAAGGGCCTCTTGATGAAAGTGAAAGAGGAGAGTGAAAAAGTTGGCTTAAAACTCAACATTCAGAAAACGAAGATCATGGCATCCGGTCCAATCACTTCATGGCTAATAGATGGGGAAACAGGGGAAACAGTGGCTGACTTTATTTTTCTGGGCTCCAAAATCACTGCAGATGGTGACTGCAGCCAAGAAATTAAAAAGCACTTACTCCTTGGAAGGAAAGTTATGACCAACCTAGGCAGCATATTGAAAAGCAGAGACATTACTTTGTCTACAAAGGTCTGTCTAGTCAAGGCTATGGTTTTTCCAGTAGTCATGTATGGATGTGAGAGTTGGACTGTGAAGAAAGCTGAGCACCGAAGAATTGATGCTTTTGAACTGTGGTGTTGGAGAAGACTCTTGAGTGTCCCTTGGTCTGCAAGGAGATCCAACCAGTCCATCCTAAAAGAGATCAGTCCTGGGTGTTCATTGGAAGGACTGATGCTGAAGCTGAAACTCCAATACTTTGGCCACCTGATGCGAAGAGCTGACTCACTTGAAAAGACCCTGATGCTGGGAAAGATTGAGGGCAGGAGGAGAAGGGGACGACAAAGGACAAGATGGTTGGATGCCATCACCGACTCAATGGACATTGGTTTGGGTGGACTCGAGGAGTTGGTGATGGACAGGCTGGCGTGCTGCGGTTCATGGGGTCACAAAGAGTCAGACACAACTTAGCGACTGAACTGAACTGATAGCAAACAATGTTTTTGGAACTAGTGTAGGAAGAGAAACCATTAGCGTATTGAAGAAAACTGGTTTGTCATTTTTATATACATAGGGAAATGTGTGTGTCTGTGTGTGTACACACTTGTCCAGCTAACACTGATCTGTAAACTGTTCCCTCTATTGACCAATATAGAGGTTAATCCACTGATGGAGTTCATATCTTACTACCAATCTGTTTCCAAATATCAAGGTATCTTCATATTTTCAAGAAAAATAAACTCATTTGATGGGATCGCATATAACTGTATAACAAAACCAAAAATTTTAGTTATTTAGGTTTCAAAATTCAACTCAACATACATTGTGTTTAAATATGTAAGAGTAAGCCAATTAGAATATGGATTTTAAAAACCACATAGCCCAGGCTCTAAAGGGGAACACTCTATATCTATGAGAAAACTTAAGGCTTTGCAATATGAAACCAATAGGGGGGAAAAGATAATAAAATTAACATCTAGAGAATTTCAGACCTCCTGAACTTTAGGGAAGATAAGTTGATATCATAGTTTAGAAATAAAGTAAAAATCTTATCTTAACTGGACCCGGTAGTACAATTTACCAGTAGAAAATTTTGAGATTTGCATTGCATTTTTCTGTTGAAATAAATGGCCAGGTATACATAAAACTAATTATAAGAATGAACTCTTGTCAAAATAAGGATCAATATGTGAATAAAAGTACACAGCAAAGAAATATCTTAAAAAGTTTAAATAGAACTATATAAAAAGTAAAAGCATATATGCTAGCAATAGAAAAGTTTACCACAACTATACATATGTTCAGATGTTAATCATAAACAAAATGGATTCTAATTTTCTTCTGTACTTCTCCCCATTTTTAACACAATCACTCATTTGAAGATAACATTTACTTTCTATTCTTCATGTTCTATTTAGCATTAAATTAAAGGTGACTAATACCAAAGGATAGAGGAGAACATAAATGTGACCTTTGTAAGAAGTAATACCTCTGAATCAATTATTGTTGATTTTTCTGTCTGAAGGTTTAACTCAAAATACATGAGCTCTGTATACTGATACTGTGCTACCTCGTAAATTGTAGAAAAATTTTAAAATTTCAGTATTGTAGTACTAACTATATTCTCTTTATGACTGAAAGGAATTTTAGCTGATTTTTACAACCCCTCAAATTCTCCAGGTTTAATTATTTATACAAAAAAAAAAAATTGTCTGATAAATATACCAAAGACCAAAAGGTCACTTAATCTTTTGGTCTATTTAGGTTTTAAAAAACAAGTAACATCATGATGAATGAGCATTGACACAGAACTAAAACATTCCCATGAAAACATACATTATGAACTATATACAATCCATTAAATAAGACGAAGTCCATTCCATTCTAGTCCCTTCTTAGGCAGCTGCAAGTATTGAGAAAAAGATTTAGGATACCTTGAGTCCCCTTTCAAGTACCACTAATGAAATAAATAATATTTGGTGTCACATCACTCACAGGGTGGTGGATGTGACTTCATGCTCATTCATTTGTCACTCTCCAATTGAATGATGCCTTTCTTAGCACATAGACCTTTTCCCAACAATTGGTAACTACTCAACTAGAAGTTAATTGAGTCATTGGTTTCTCTTTAAATGTGTGAATGTTTGGGGATTGTGAGCCATTAATACTGCATAAGGTAAGAGTCCAATTCCTATAATGAAAATAAGATGAGCTTGCTTTCTATTCTACTCAGGTATATGAAACGAACTATAAGTCATTAGAAGGAAGAAATTTTGGGAAGAAAATGATCAGGAAGTTTAGAATGAGAATGAGTGTCTTTTGGGCTTAAAAGGTAATATTTAAAAATAGTATTTATTGTGCTTCATGGAAAAGTTCCAATTATTTTTTTCTGATTTATAGTCACTGATTGAACTGCTAATTTTATACTTTATCATTCTCAGATTCAGATTTAATATAATTTGTGAAAAGCATCATCTCTCTGTAAGGAGAGATAAGCCATGAGATCTGGGTTTGTGTTCATAGTTCTGTACGATATGAACACATAAGTAAATAATTAAACACTTTTTCATATTTAACTCTGTACTTGATCTTGATATGATGTAGGCTTTACTTCTGGAAAACAAGAAGAATACATTGAGAGTGGTAGTAAAAAATTAAAAATCTCCAAACAACCTTATCTGTTTGAAAAGAACAAGTTTATTTTTGAATGACCGGTAAGAAAGCAATGAAGCCATTCTTTAAGGACTGCTGTTCTACTTTTAATGAAACAACCCTTTCACAACAAGCAAAGAATGAATACAGAAGAGGTGTCAGGGCTTTGCTTAAGAGAAACAAGGCCCTATTTACAAACTAGAGAGATGATTTTCAGTGACACATAGATCATGCAATTTATTCTGTGTGTTTGCCTGTACCAATCATGTGCCTTACCGTCTAAATAGAACCGTAGGGGCCTGGTGTGAACTTCCTGGATCATCTCACGGAAGGGAGGACAGACATTCTCACACCATGAGTGCTTTGGTCTGCAGAGAAACACTAGAGGAAACTGTCTTTAATGACGTGGGCACAACAGTGTAGATATCTAGGCAGCTGGAGTGGGATAACAGAGGAAAGTGTGAAGAATAAGATAACTTGCTGTCTCTTTTACAAGCAGCCACATGAAGATTAATGGGCTAATTTCTGAGAAGCACTTAAACAGTCATGGATGCCAAGTTTAAACAATATTATTTATTAGTTGGCTATGTGGTAAATTTCCCCTGAGAGCACAACTGAAAGCCATATAAAAATGTATCTTCTTATTCAACTTCAATATACATATTGTATGTAAGGTAGATTTTAATTGCACAAGAGCATTTAGAAAGATAGTAAATCACCTTGAGTAAGTCTAAGGGTGAAACGATGTCTTTCCAAATATTTGAGAATGTTTAGTATCCCAGGGGTAGCAAATTAGAAATTAACTCTTAAATGATACATTCTGTTGTCTCTATCCCTAGAGAACAGGATTCAGGACAGGGAACATAAATTCAGAATGGTGCTGTTGGGAACAGGAAAGGTGTCAGAAATCACACATTTTGCCATGGACTCCCCTATAAGAAAGTCTTTAAGGAAAATGTCTTTCAATGGACAAGCTGAGCTCATAAAGCTTTACAGAAAACAGGGGCTGGGAGAACTCAGACTTGAAAATGTTCCATATAATTTTTGAAGCACTTAAAAAAAAATTTGTCTATAATAAAGTTCTAAGGCATAGCTGACAAGAATAAAACTTCATATAGTAAATAGCACATCAAGAAATGTTTCAGTGTAGCTTGTTGCTCATTAAAGTAACCAAGATTATTATTTAAAATAAGTGTGACTTTTAAAGTGCCACCCAAGAATTGAGCTAAGATTTACAGTCAATATCATGGTGGTGATATCATTTTCCAATTAAAAAGCAAAGACTCATACACTCAGAATCATTCTGCATAGTATATTTATAACTATGTTCATAATAAATATCTAATACTCTCTCCACAGTAACCAAAATTTGAAGCTAAAAAAAAAAAAGCATGGTGATTTTGGCATAAGGTTCTTAAAAGCATCTAGTACAAATTACATATCATTCTATCCGTAATGACTGTGGCATTTGGGAAATGAAGATTTATTGTCAGTTATCAATGCCTATAATTATAGAGATGTTATTAAAAACCCTCCCTGAATTAAATATGCCTCACAGATTCAACTCATTATTTGTTAATGCTTGAGGTTTATACTTCCTAGGACAGAAAGGCAATGGAAATGAGAGCAGCAATCCTGTACAAGGTTAATTTGTGAATGATAAATGAATGCTTTAAAATGAACTACATAGGTTACAATTTAGACAGGACTTGGCAGAAAACCAGTTTTTTCTGTTCATTTGGGGTTTTATTTTATTTCTTTAAAGAGAAGATTCAATAGTACAGAAGAAAATATAAATGATTGCTGTGCAAAGTCTTTCTAGAGAGAGATTAAAGAGTTCATCAAGGTATTTTCAATCTCCAAGCAAGCAAATTTTGTTATTCTAACTTGGATATTCCATCATTTATTTGCTACCTCCTTTATACTGAAACAACAGCAAAACTAAAAATATATTTTTGCTTTCAATAATTATATCTCTTTGGTGGCTGAAAAAACAAAATTCATTTTAATGAAACAGCTGAATGGAAAAGTCATTGTATCTATCCCCTCAATTTCTTCAATTAAACTCATTTAAATCAAAGCCATTTTATTATTAAATTAATTTTACATTGAAAACAGGACTCTACAGTCATAACTGTTTTTCCAATAACTCTGAGTAAGCATACTCACATGCATTCTATTTAAAGGTATTTAAAGCCCTAGTACCTAGGGGAGTGGGTTATTTCTTTAATGAGTAGGGCCACCTGTGTGGTATAATTTGAATGGAATGGAAAGACCCTGCTTCTGCAAAGTAATTTTATCACCAGACTGCAATAGAAATTTGCCCTTCTTCTTGGTTTGAAATTCTCATCACTGAGTAATTTCCTCTTCCTTAGCTATTGGGGGATAGTAGGTGATGTTTAGGAGGGATGGCAGTTGAAAGCTCATCTGGAACTTGTACAAAAAGAGAACAGATAATGAGACACAGAGGAAAAAAATCAATTAAATGTCACTTTAATACTTTGAGAAGACCTTCTGCTCTACCTATGTGGAGGACAACATACAGCTGAGGTTGTTGGAATGCAGAGAGATGGGAGCATAGAGGTGTTCTATAACAGGGTGATGAAGGCACCAGCATACAATGGGCTTGCATCTGAGTACAAGGACCTGGCTGTTCAGTTCAGTTCAATTCAGTCGCTCAGCGGTGTCTGACTCTGCGACCCCATGGGCTGCACACCCAGGAATAAACAGAGGCCCAGGTGATGGGTAGGTTGTAAACTGTAAAGTGAAACATCTTCCTACTGAGAAAATGGAAATTATTTTAACTGATGCTGGACCAAGATTTGGAGACCACAAGCAGCCTATAAGTATCATACTCCATGGACCTGATAAACTGTATTTATTTAGCATTTATTGATTGGGAGTGATAAGAAACTGACTTTCTTTAATAAAATCCTACATCATTACTCATATTAAATATAAATTATAAAGCTGTGCTAGATATCTACTGCTGCTACTGCTAAGTTGCTTCAGTCGTGTCCAACTCTGTGCAACCCCACAGATGGCAGCCTACCAGGCTCCCCTGTCCCCGGGATTCTCCAAGCAAGAACACTGGAATGGGTTGCCATTTCTTCCTCCAATGTATGAAAGTGAAAGTGAAGTCACTCAGTCATTTCTGACTTTTAGCCACCCCATGGACTGCAGCGCACCAGGCTCCTCCATCCATGGGATTTTCCAGGCAAGAGTACTGGAGTGGGGTGCCGTTGCCATCTCCACTAGATATCTACATGCTCCTCCAAATCTTCTTTCAATTTATCCTCTCTTCTTTGTGCCCGAGGAGCTTAAGCAATAGAGGCATAAAGTCAATCAAATGACTCTTGTGTCCTCTGGCTTCTACTTTGGTTTGCAAATAGGAATTACCAGCATGAGAACAGAATGGGTGGGAAAAGGGATTAAGGAAACAAAAGTCCCATGTTTATTTCCCTGACTTTCTCCCTGAAGGATTTCCCAGGGTGGCTGCATATTTCCTGTCTCTTTTTCCAACCTTCCTCCCTCCTTTTAGTCCTTTTGTTGTAACAATTAAAGGCCTGGAATAAGAGCATTATCCTTTATAGTTTCCCTATACCCTGCCCACATCTTTGTAAATTGTCCCTTTATTAAACTTTCTTCTAATTACTTACTTTAAGTGTGCCAGTTGTTTCGTCTAGTACCCTGACTCTTAATATAGTAGATGTGCTCTACATAACTTAGTTCTGACACTTTTGGAATTGTCTTTTATATCACAGTTTGGTTTTTGTCATTTGTAACTAACACGATAGGGATAACCCTAAAGATGGCTGGTGCAACCCATGTTTACCAAGTCACAAAGTTACTTTAAAATAGTGGATTAAATTTGACCAACAAAGGGTATTGTATTTTTCTAAAGTGCAAAGCAGTTTCACTTAATAATAAGCCCAAATAATTCAGACATTTATTGGTCATAGACAACTGCCAAACATTTTTAAAATTTTAATACTACTAAAATCACAAATGTAATTCACAAAAGTACTCTCTATTAGTAATTTTCTTTTATACATATGAAACAAGTTACTAGAGTACCATACATATAACATACTCTTTTTCTTTCTAGTTTTGTTATCAATCCAACTTATTCTTGGATTGCTGATTAAGTGCAACATGTTATTCAGTAGAATATGGTTTCCCAGATAAAGCCTTAAAAAATATTTTTTACTTTCTGGTTAATTCAATATAACCAATATATAACCAAGTTTTGTGGCAATTATAATTTTTCAATATCTTCAAGTCCTATATTTCTAGGATCATATCAATGTTAGGCCTTAATTGAAGGTTACTTGTAACATGGAAACAAAATAATAAATTTTTATTTTGAATTTTGCAGTATAACATTACTAGTCTCTAGCCCCTAAAGTATACCTTTAGAATAAAGTCATATGAACTCCTTTCTGTTATTTCTTTTCTTTTCAGTCAAGAAACATGCTCAATTTCCTCATATTATGGGAAGAATAAATAAATAAATAAAGGCCATGAAGAACAACTTCCCCAATTTAAAATGTCTCCCTTTTGCTATGAAGCAATTTCCATTTCCCTTCTCTTCTTACAAGAGAAGTCAACTGGGACTGTCTCCAGTCTCACCCTCACTCATTACTCAGCTCTCCATAGTGAACAGAATTCTCTAAGTAGGTCACTAACATCACCTAATTATCCAGTTACCATCTTATTTCAAATCTCTAGCATTTAATACTCTTGATCAATTCAAATTTGTTTGAGACACCTCCTTTGTTTTTCATCACAGAGCCCTCTGAACTCTCCTAATTCATAGGTCTATTACCTACCCCTCACCCCCAACCCATCATCTTCATTGACTCAGTCACCTCCTCATATCCTCATTCTTTCTCAGAGTTTTATCCCTGTCTCTCTTATCTTTTTAGCCTAACCACTTTTTAAATGATATCTTACTTAATTACTTCATTAATGATAAGCTATAATTATCATAGCTTTAGCAATTATGTATATTTTGATATTTTCCAAATCAATGTCTCTAACCTAAGACTCTCTTCAAACCCCCAAACTCAAATTTCGGTCTGATTTGGAGACATAGCCACATGGATATACTCTGTTGAACTCAACTTCAGAAGGAACAAAGTTGAAAATCACTCCTCTTTGTGACCCTATGGACCCCATGGACCACTCATGCTGCAGTCCATGGGATCACAAAGAATCAGACATGACTTAATGACTGAACAACAACAAATAATGCATATAATAATCCAGAAATCTCAAAGTCAACCAGGTCTTTTCAGCTACCTTAGCTCTTGCATCTTTCAATATTTTTTATCTAATTAATCACCATATTCTTCTAATTTCACTGTTCAACATTACCTCTTCTGGTTCTGCTGTTATACCTGCTATCATTGCCCGGTTTGAGGCTTAAATATCTTTTGATAATACTTTTATAAAATTTCAAAACTTATAGCCTTAATTATACAGTTACCTAATTAAAAAAGAAAACTCTTAGTATTATGCTCTTATACAAGATCTTTCAATGCCTTCTCTTTCCTTAGCATTCTAAAAAAGGCTTTTAATAATCTAGCTCCTTGTCAGTATTTCTAATGTTATCTTCTATCATCTCTCTGTTAGTCATCTGTTCCAGTTATTTTGATGTATTTACAAATTACCCAAAATCACAGAGTATCACAGTGAAGTATACATATGTACAATCTAATCATTGGACAAGATTGCCTTGCTACTTTTTTTCTGACTGAGGAGTCCTAATTATGGTTTAAAAATCTCTTTATCCAGTTCTTCTCTGAGGCCATTCCTGAATCCTACAGATATACTGAATCACACGAAGCCTGGTGCATACAACACATATTTATTTGTACATATCTCACTGTATTGAAATGGTTCATTATTATTTGGCCTTTGTGCCTACAGGAAATGTATCTTAGTTGTCTTAATATCTCAGGTGTAATCACAGGGTCTAGATCACAGTAAGTAGCCAATAAATGTGTGTGTATCCATAGGGCATGAGTATAGGAGAAAGGAGATACATTATAATCTCATAATGGTATATATTGTAGACCAGGAGTAACAATCTGTACAAAAGACCATGAGTTACCATCAAAAAGAAGACAATAAGAAGGAGGACAAACTTTTATATAATCATTTTTCTGGGAGTAGAGATCATAAACAAGATGATTCCAGCATCTTAAAACTCTAAGATAGGATGAGATTGCATTTTCCCCAATTAGTTTTTAAAAAGAGCCCTAATACACTCTTTAAATGCAGGTTGGCATGGCATATCCGATATCTACAGGAAAGTTTCCAGTATTACATAACTATAAAAAAAAAATGTCCTGGGAAGAATGAGAAAACATCTGAGTCCAGAAAGGACTGGAAAATCTGAATCTTATTAGATAAGTTAGCATCCTGAAGACATCAGCCTATCCTTACTAAGCAGGAGCATGAATTTTAATGGGGAAGTGTGGGGGCCCAGAGACAAAGACAAAGCCAAATTGGGTAGGAAGTCTTCTTAGAGTCTAAAAAGTGGCCCTATCACTTTGGAAAATAGAAAAGTACCCCCGCTCCAGGAGATACAGTGGTACAATGGAATTTGTAGCCTTGGTTCTTACTATATATATATATATATATATATATAAAGATATCATTAAATATTGATTAAAAGAAAGCTGGTATAGCTTTGTTATAATATCTCACAAAACACAGTAATAAAAATCACTACTTAAATAAAGAGGTTCCATGAATATGAGAAAATAGTTCAATAAATATAATATTTTTAAAGCGGCCTACAACTAAAAGCAAGTTTCAAAACACAGAAAGCAAAATTATCCATTTTCCAAACAAATGTAGAAATTTGTAGCCAGAGTAGCAGATTTGAACATATCACTCAGTGATATTTTTCATTCAGATACATACACACACACACACACACACAAACACACGAATCAGTAGACATAGATTTGAACAACGAAATTAATAAACTTGTGCAGACCAATGATCCAAAGGGATATTGCATGTTAAGAGCAATGCCACACCTTCTTTCTTAACTGCCCTTCTTTTGACGTGTTCTCTCCTTTTTGACCCCAGCATCTAGGGAAACTACATTCAATAGAATAGAACTTGACTAAGAGACAAATTTCCCTTCCAATCTTTCCCTTCTAATTGTCTTTCAAAACTCAGTTGATGTTTGTATTTTCATCCATTGCCTTGAAATGCCTCCAAGTTCTGTTTGAATGCAAAAGAATGCTTTATAGAAACACAGATTCATATTTCACAAACATTTAGTCATCTTTTCTGTTCTAGGTACTTTCCTTTCCTAGTACCACCCCACATTCTTTCCGGGAGTCTGAACCAAGGGTCAGGCTTTTCCTTAGGACAGCCATGAGGTCTTCAGTATTGTCAAGTCCCTTCCTAGTATGCACTGAGCAACAAATAATTAATTTAATGAAGAATATTATTTTAGATTTAGGAAAATGATAGGTGATTAAGGTGGAATTACTTTTGGGGTTATTCTTTTTTTTTTTTTTTTTTTTTCAGGTTATCTCAGTAACTTGGTAGATTTTCTATATCTCATTTGCAGACCTAAAGATTTGGTCTGATCAAAGATAATAGTTGGGGCAACATGAAATTTCTCAATCATATATAATTTGATTTTAATTAATTGATGCTTTTTTATTATTGCTACACTCACTGGTCAAAAACAAATGCTTCTTGCATACATTTATTCTCTGTGTAAGAGTCATTTCTGGTGAATACTCTTACAAATCAGAAATGCTCTTAAACATGTTTTAAACCCCAAACCAACCTGATTTTATGTATTTTATTTTTGGTTCTTACTTAACCTCTCTGTATTCATTTTCTCATTTAAAAAACAGAAGGAAAATAATAATTGCTTCATAGGGTGGCATAGTCTGTTTGATAAAAATTCACAGACAAACTCATTAGTGTGAATTTTTTTGCACATGACAAAAAATGAAAATTACCTTTTTGTCAATGAATATGATTTAAACTAATGAGGGAGTTTTCACATAAATGATCATTTAAAAGTAAGCCAAGAACATCTAAAATCCTTGAGAAATATTTCAATCATAGAATGATGTATTCAATAATACCATAATACTGTCTCATTCCCTGAATAATTGTAGTAAGCAGAATAGATTTTTCTATTTTCTCTTAGATTTACTTACATTACACTAAATCAAGAAGTAAAACATTTTTTAAAAAATCATATATTTTGCTGCATTTTCTAAGTCACCTGATGGTCTGTCTGGGAAATTCTGCCGTGCAGGGGCACAACAGTGTATGTAGTGAAGCTTGGCCCTGGTAGGAACTTAACATTGTGTGCATATGCATGAGATATTTAAATAATAAATATGAAATATTGTGGTATCAAGTACTCTGTATTAAAAGTCTTGTTTTTATAAAACATTTAAAACATTATAGAGCCATAATCTTTGGTCTTGCTTGTTCATTTATTTTAGTGATGACCTTATTGCTATAATGCCACATAAGAAATTAATAAAAAGCTGAACAAAAAGCAAATACACTGACTTGGGGAAGGCTGTGGTGATAAATCATATTGTTTCTGTTCTCTGGACACTAGTAAACTGGATTTGCTTTCTAGATCTTTTAGAAAACTAAAAAAAACAAAAACAAAACCCCTAACATCTAAACTTTTTCTAGAACTGTGTGTCCATTTCCTCCCCTGAACTGAAACTGAGCCTAACCCTGATAATGCTACCTACCCCGAAACCTCACCCAACTCACACCCATGATGAACAAGGAGGGCCCAGTGTTCTCCTTTCTCCTCACGGCTGTACTGATATTATTGCCTTGCCATCATCATTCAGTAACTGCTCTGCTTTTGATACCTGTGCCACTCACTTGTGATACATACCTCAGACTTCATTAGGCTCTTTTCTTTTCACCACTGACTTAAACTTACTTTGTTCATTATGTTATTTGACTACTCTCCTCTGGTCTGGTTCTTAACATTCAAGTTAATGAGCCTTTTAACTATACTCACATAATCCTAGATCTCTTCAACTCCAAACAATCTCTGTTTTCATTAGACACATGCATTTCTTTATCCAAACATGTCTTCGTCTTGTGAACTTTATCCCTTCCATTTCACTCCCAGTCCTCACTGCATCCTTACCCACTTTAGACAGAACTGCTAGCAGTTCCATTATTACTTTCACGTATCTGTAGATCTGCGCCTTACTCATTCTGATTTTCTGCCTTCCCTGTGTGCCATTTCAGTTTTCAGATCTAGGATAATCTTCTTCATTTTTGTTCCTGAGTTTTAAGTGATGCTTAAAAAGGTCAAGTAACAAAAGTAGTTGTTTTGTGTTACAGACAAATATCAGTTAACATCTCTGATTTGCCATCATTTTTGTCTACATAAGGTACATGGGAAAACTATTAATACTTCAACTTGCTGAGAATGGAATATGCTAAAAATATTCTGGAGAAGCATTTAATAATCTATATGAAGGTGATTTAAAATTGTATAATCCTCAAAACAGGAATGTCATTATTACCATTTATTCTAAGGTGATTATTAGACAAGAGCAAACAAATATATGTTATTGTCTGTATATAATGAGTTGGTTAAGTAACTTATTTTATACAAGTATAGTGGACTAGCATACATCCATTAAATGTATTTTATATTAATATGGCAATGTATATGGGTGTTAGTCACTCATTTGTGTCTGACTCTTTATGACTCCATGGACCGTAACACAGCAGGTTCCTCTGTCCATGGAATTACCGTAGTGGGTTGCCATTCCCTTCTCCAGTGGATCTTTCCGACTCAGGGATTGAACCTGAGTCTCCCACATTGCAGACAGATTCTTTACCATCTTAGCTACCAGGTGATGCCCAACATGGTAAAATTTTTACTATATTATGGAATGGATTAAATATTATAAACTGGGTAATTACATTCAATCATATATATATATGAGTATATATCTAATATTACATGCAATCATATATGTATGTCTTGTGTTGTATGTAACTACTCACAAGTTTGAATAAATGCTTGCTGAATTATCAATGGTTGATTTTTTGAAATTTTTTATGACTTTGACACCTTTATTTCCATCTTCAAGCTTTTCACTATTACTTGAAATTCCTACATGAATCTATGTTACTGTAGTAAGAAAAATAACACAATTAAGCTATATTAATTTGAGGAAAATAGTAGTTAGATATAATTGTTTAATTCTGCATCTCCTTTTTATTTCTAAACAAAATGGAATCCAGTTTCTTGACCCCAACTATTTTAATAAAATGATTCTTACAAAGATTAGCCACCAATGAACTAATCATCAAATCTACCGATCCTTATTCTTGAACAACAATCTGAGGCATATGACATAGTTAAGTATGCTATCTTTATTAACAGCATGGCTACTTTAAATCACATTTTATACTACTTCATCTTAAGATCTTTTATCAGCTTATTCAAAGTCCTCTAAATCCATTTTCTAGATTCCAAGTTCAAAGTGCATTCCTTTTCACTATACATATTCTTCATTAATTGACTTCCCTCCCACAGCTTCAAATATCACTGTTACTGGATGAATCTCAAATTATCTAAACATCAAAGCCACACATCTAACAGCCTTCTGTTTACTACGCAAAACAAGCCTGAAGTTACCTGAACTTCGTTTGAGTAGATGAGAATTTATTAACTTTCCTTCTAAATTTTCATGCTCTTATGCCTTCAATTTTAAATGCATCACTATTCTTTCCTTTGCTTGGACTTAAAACTCCAAACTTCCTAAACTTTCTCTCTCTTGTGCCTTGTAGCTATGCACTGTATCTGTATTGATTATGCGCTTATTACATATTTGTCAGTGGGCAGAAGAAACAACATTTTGGATGAGGTGCTATCTAGCTTTTGTTTCCTTCAGTCATGTAATCATTAACAGCAAGCTGCTGCAAGTCTGATGGCTCTTTTTGCAATCACAAATTATAATCTACTACGCACAAATGAATAGCCACGTTCTTCTAAAATACCTGAATTTCTCCATCTATGACATTAATTTGATCAAGAAAAGAGTTTGGCATTCACCTGGAATACAGCTAATTATTAATTTTTTTCACAATTCCCTTGATTATCATTTTCCAAAGTCTGTGCCTTTAGTCACTATGGTGTACTGTAATTAAAATAACAGCAATGAGATGCACATACAATCAATTCAAAGAAACATGTTTCAGAGAATTAAAAAAAAAAACAAACTCTATGACAATGCAGATGAGAGGGGGAATTATTGCTGACTGAAGTGCTATCAGAAAGCTCATCTATTAAAAACAAAGACAGTAGTATCATGGGCTACTTGATGGACTAATAGCAAGGCTATATGGAAAATACTGAGGGAGCCAGATTTGGTGGCATATTGGTTATTTTGTGGGGAATAGTAGATGAAGAATGCCTCAGAGGGATGTTGATTGCATTTTCAGTTGAACCTGACTACAAGATGGTAGTGGGCACAGTGAACATCTACACCACAGAGACAGCTAAGAACAGGAACAAGAGTTCTAGAAGAAGTAAGGAGGAAATGATTTGCCAGATTTCAGTGAGCATGCTTTTCTGAAAGCTGATTACTGAGAAAAGGAACAAAGATTTTACAGACAACTACATTATAATTTAAAGTATATACAGTGTGTGTGTTCAGCTGTGTCTGATTGTTTTGTGACAATGGACTGTAGCCTGCCAGGCTCTTCTATCCATGGGATTTCCCAGGCAAGAATACTGGAATGGGTTGCCATTTCCTTCTCCAGAGAATCTTCCTGACCCAGGGATTGAAGTTGTGTCTCCTGCTTGGCAGGCAGATTCTTTAGCAGAGTCCATGCCCATAATTATTAAAATCTCAATTTTGATGTTATTTATATATTTATGTTATAATATATATATAGATATATATATTTACATATCTACATCACTTCATGGGAAATAGATGGGGAAACAGTGGAAACAGTGTCAGACTTTATTTTTTGGGGCTCCAAAATCACTGCAGATGGTAACTGCAGCCATGAAATTAAAAGACGCTTACTCCTTGGAAGGAAAGTTATGACCAGCCTAGAAAGCATATTCAAAAGCAGAGACATTACTTTGTCCACAAAGGTCCGTCTACTCAAGGCTATGGTTTTTCCAGTAATCATGTATGGATGTGAGAGTTGGGCTGTGAAGAAGGCTGAGCACCGAAGAATTGATGCTTTTGAACTGTGGTGTTGGAGAAGACTCGTGAGAGTCCCTTGGACTGCAAGGAGGTCCAACCAGTCCATCCTAAAAGAGATCAGCCCTGGGATTTCTTTGGAAGGAATGATGCTAAAGCTGAAACTCCAGTACTTTGGCCACCTCATACTAAGAGTTGACTCACTGGAAAAGACTTTGATGCTGGGAGGGATTGGGGGCAGGAGGAGAAGGGGACGACAGAGGATGAGATGGCTGGATGGCATCACTGACTCGATGGACGTGAGTCTCAGTGAACTCCGGGAGTTGGTGATGGACAGGGAGGCCTGGTGTGCTGCGATTCATGGGGTCGCAAAGAGTCAGACACGACTGAGCGACTGAACCGAACTGAACATTGTGATTAAGGAAAATGAAATAATGGCTAAAAATAAGCACAGCCCAAATTGAGGGTCTTCAGTTCAGTTCAGTTGCTCAGTCGTGTTCGACTCTTTGTGACCCCATGAACTGTAGCACACCAGGCCTCCCTGTCCATCACCAACTCTCAGAGCCCACTCAAACCTATGTCCATACATAACACCAGTAGTGTTGGTGATGCCATCCAACCATCTCATCCCCTGTTGTCCCCTTCTTCTCCTGCCCTCAATCTTTCCAAGCATCAAGGTCTTTTAAAATGAGTCAGTTCTTTGCATCAGGTGGCCAAAATATTGGAGTTTCAGCTTCAAAATCAATCCTTCCAATGAACACCCAGGACTGATCTCTTTTAGGATGGACTGGTTGGACCTCCTTGCAGTTCAAGGGACTCTCAAGAGTCTTCTCCAACACCACAGTTCAAAAGCATCAATTCTTCAGTGCTCAGCTGTCTTTATAGTCCAACTCTCACATCCATACATGACCACTGGAAAAATCATAGCCTTGAATAGATGGACCTTTTTTGACAAAGTAATGTCTCTGCTTTTTAATATGCTGTCTAGGTTGGTCATAACTTTCCTTCTAAGGAGTAACCTTGAGGGCCTTATGTCTTCAAATTGCATATTCAAATATGGTTCAAGAAATGTTAGTACAGTTCCTCCAGAGATGGAAGATCTTAAAGCTTGATGCTTTCTGGCAATCAGATTTTCAACAAATACTAGTAACAAGGCTATATCAGAGACTAAGTAGTATGGTTTTCAAATCAACTGACAAGAATTTAAACTGGCTCACTACTTACTATATGTGTGACCTAAAAGACAAGAGATGCGGGTTCCAGCTTTTCATAACTCTTAACTGGCTATGTGATAAATGATGAGTCAATTATCATCTTTTTATTTTGGAGGAAGGTTTCATTAGTTTAACAGGTGTAGCCTGTTAAACTCTACTCTGGAGAATAAGCAAGCATCATTTTCCTCTTTGATGGAAAAATAAGATATCCAAAATAATGTTATTCATATTGGAAAAATATGAAATACTGGAACAATGTACTACTTCAATAATAAGAACCTGTTAAAAGTAAGAGGGAATGCTCAGTGAAGTAAATGTTTTAGTGGAGCAATAACTGAGTTGAAAATAAACCTAATAGAGAGATCAGCCAAGATGGCAGAGTAGAAAGAGCCTGAGTTCACCTTCTTTCTTGGAGGGGAGATTCAAATTACAACTATTTACAGAATATCTATGGATGGAAAAGACTGAAGCTTACCAGAGAAGATCTTACACAATTAATGATTTTAAAAAAGGACCCATATCTCCCAGGTAGGTGATCCACAAACAGGAGAATAATTACAACTGAAGAGTTTTATCCCCAAGGAGTAAGGGGTGTAAGCCTCACATTAGGCTTCCCAGCCTGGCGGTCTTCCTCTGGGAAGACCTTAGAATATTTGGCTTTGAAGGCCAATAAGTCTTACTTTCAGGAGGGCTGTGGGAAATAGAGACTCCACTCCTAAAACACACAGAAAAATTCCCACGCTCTAGGACAAAAGGTAGAAGTACTTTCTTTCTCCAAAAAAGATATACAGATGGCCAAAAGGCACAAGAAAAGATGATCAACATTGATAATTATTAGAAAAGTTCAAATAAAAACTACTACACATACAACAGATAAGCAATAAGGATTTACTACACAACACTATATTCAATATCTTATGAAAACCTATAATGGCAAATGCTCTAACATATTCCATGGGATTTTCCAGGCAAGAATACTAGAGTGGGTTGCCATTTCCTTCCCCAGGGGATCTTTCTGACTCAGGGATGGAACCCACATCTCCTGCACTGGAGGTGATTCTTTACCCCTAGCCACCTGGGAAGCCCATGTAAGATTATATATACATACACCCTATGTATGTGTGTGTGTGTGTGTGTGTGTGTGTGTGTATCTATCTATCTATCTATCTGAATTTGTCTGCTGTATAGCTAAAACTAACATAGTGTTGTAACTCAACTATGTTTCAAGAGAAAGAAAGGAACACAATTAACAAATATTGCCTAGGATGTATATAAAATGGAACCCTAGTATAGTGTTTGTGGGAATGAATACTGATCTAACCACTGTGGAAATTAGCACAGATGTTTCAAAAAAACTAAAAAATAAAACTGTCTTAAGATTTTGTAATTTCACTCCTGGGTATGTATATCTGAAGAAAACAGAAACACCAGTTCAAAAAGATACATGCATTTCAATGTTCATAGCAACATTGTTTACAATTGTCAAGATATGGAAGAAACCTGAGTCTCCATCAATAGACAAATGGATAAAGAAGATGTGATATATTTATACAACAGAAAATGACTCAGCCATAATAAGGATTGGTATTTTACCATTTTCAACAACATGATGGATGTAGGGAGTAAGTCATATAGAGAAAGAGAAATACTGTATGTTATCATTTATACATGGAATCTAACAAATAAAAGAAAGTACTGAATATAACCAAAAAGACTTATACTTACAGATATAAAGAACATACCAGTGAGGAAAGGGAAGGTAGGAGGGGCAAGATAGGGGTAAAAGCTTAAGAGGTACAAACTATTGTCTATTAAACAAACATGCTACAAGGACATATTGCACAGTACGGGGAATAGAGCCAATATTTTACAATAAATGTACATGAACTATAATCTATAAAAATTTTTAATTACTATGCTGTATTCCTGAAACTAATATTATATTTAATGTAATATTTTAAATCAACTATATGTCAGTAAAAATAAATAAATAAAACAGAAAATAGACCTTATATCTTTACTTTATATTAATAGTATCCTGATAAGGGAAGATGTTTCCGAAGTGTAACATTCTAATATATTTAAAATTATTATTAGAAATCTGAACACTATAAATGCTTTAAAGTATATTTTAAAAGAGTATTTGAAATGCAATAGCTACTTCTGTAGGAAAAATTTGTAAAAATCAACTATTCACATCACACTGAGTAAAATTAACAACTCTATGAATTATGCTTGGTTAAAAATATGCTATCAGATTGGACAACAGCAGTAACATACATATCATTTTGGCTTATACAATAGTAGTTATTGATATATATCAATATACCTATTTTTAGATATACAGATCTTTTTATTTCCATGTATCATTTATCTATTTGCCAATCTGTGTAAGTATATCAGTAGTTATTAATATAGCAGTCAACCTTAGCATCTTGAGATTTTTAAACTGGTTGGCTTTGTAATAATACCTCCATTTCACATTTCTGATAAACTGTCATCATCAGCATACTATTCAAAAAAGTAACTGTAGGATCAAAGTAAAAACTTGCATATAAGTAAACACTTCAAACTGAAACACTTTGAACTCTGTCCTCCATTTAATTTGTATCTATGTATCTCAGTCAGCTGCCTTAACTCCCTTCATTTGGAGAAAGGGGGAATGGTAGCTTATGAATAGGTTATTCATAACCACTCACACATAATATTAAAAGCATAATTTTTTACAAGTAAAATAGAATTGTAAAGTTTTTCTATGTTAATTTTTTCCTAGAAAAATTTAAGTGTTTCACTCCATATATTATGAAAATGCACATATTGTCATTTCCTAGTTTGACTGTATCTATGAAAACCACAATGATTTAAAGCCGTTTCAAATTCAAAAACATTAAGAATGTTTTCTAAGACTATAAGAAAAGTGTACTATAATAGTAATACTAAAATATGATTTTTTTTATTTTAATGAAAGATTTTAGAATAGTTTGCAAGATTCCGAGAACTGTGAAGCTAAGCATAAGTGCTATAGAGAAAACAAAAAATATATTAACAGTTTATTAGGGATATACATAATCAAAAATCTAATTACCCTAGAAATTATTTTTCAATTTTTAAAATAGTAGACATTTTATCTAAAATATTTGAGCAAAAATTTTTTGTGGATAAACTAACTTGTTTGTCCACAGGCATTTGCACCCACTAAACACTTTATAAGTAATCCTCTTTGTGTAGCCATGTGGCATATTCATTTTATACTCAAATATCAAAGAAAAATGGAAGATATAATACAGGTAATATTTTAGAAAAATATCTGAACTGTTATTTGATGAAATAATTACTCACAGAACAAGTTTTTAGAATCTTGTATAATGAATTCATTTTTTTAAAGCATCTGGTTATCTCTCTGACTAAAAATGCAATGCCAATTATATTTTATAGGTAGCAATTTCTTTTTACAGTCTAAAAATTGGATCATAAAAGGAAAACGACTGTGGTTATAATATTTTTTGCGTATTTTGAGAAACATAATGAGATCCGAGGCACTAAATCTGAGGAGTTCAACTTAAAATCAAAATCACATTACTGAGTTTAATTATTTTTGGAGGCCGTCTTTGGATGAAATTGCTTTCACAAACGACAGAGTTTTATACACAATCACTACCTTTAGTCTACGTAAAAACTATTGTGTTTTTTAAAAAAATAGCAGTCGTTAAAAAAATGTTGTTTAGTTTCTAAGTCATATCTGACTCTTTTGAGGCCCCATGGACTGTAGCCCAGCAGGTTCCACTGATTATGGATTTTCCAGGCAAGAATACTGGAGTTTACATCTCTAATAAAAAGCTACCATCACCAACTAAATTTTAAGATATGATATAATGTAGTAGGATAGTTATTTTTTCTATTATTTTATAGGGAGAACCCATGTTTTCTTCCAGCATCATCAGTCTAAATAATGAGTGCTTTAATCAAAATCAGTAAGTATAGAGTACAATTTTAAAATATCATACATATATAGTCTCAAGTGCTTTAAATCACCATTTTCCACCTAAATGAACTAGATATTCAGCATCCTAAAATAAAGAGTATTATTTATTGCAAATATTATCAGAAAAACACCAAGGCTAGTCTAGACATATCAGATCCAAATGTGGAGCAAGAGACGGAGAATTATAAGAGGACTGAAAAAAAGTAGAAGTGAACATGTAACTTACTATAAATGTTTTTAAATAGAATTGCAGTGGAACAAGTAATGGCCATCAAAACATGACAGGTCCCAGTCTATGGAACCCGTATATGTTACCTTAAGTGCAAAAGTTTTGCAGATGTGATTAAGCTAAGGCCCTTGAAGTAAGATTTCCTGCGTCACCCCAGGCAGGCCCTAAATTCCATCACAAGGGTCCTGTTAAGAGAGAGATAGAGAGAAATGGGACAAAGGGCCATGAGCCAAGGCAGACAGCTCCAGAAATGGAAAAAGGCAAGGAATGGATTCTTTCCTAGAGCCTCTAGAAGAAGGATGGGACTGTTGACCTTGATTTCAGCCCAGTGACTTGATGATATAAAATTTTAAACTATTTATGCCAAAACAAAATACAAACTGTTGCTATTGTTTGTCACAGATATAACATAGGATTAGTAATATAAATATATATATATAATAACAACTAATAAATTACTAACATCCTAAGTTATAGAAAAGCTATCTCTAAAATGAGAAATTCAGAGGACTATTATGTACATATATATTTAATACTCAAATTGAAAAGCATCAAAGTGAGCTAATATATTTTCTCCTAACTTGACAAAAATCCAAGATTTTGTTTATATTTTTCAGGTTAAAGGTGTGATAAGCACTAGCATACTCTTCCTAAAAAAGAAACAATACCATCCTAGAAAAAGGCTTGATGTGTATATATGTATAAGAACTGTAATTATGTATTGTATTTGACACTGTAATTTAAGTACTAAAAATTAGTTTTAAGGAAGTCATCAAAATGAGTTACTTATAAAAGTGCTATTTCAGCAGAAAATAGTTGAAAACAATAAAAATGTTTAATAACTGGAGAAGACATTACTGTAAAATGATATAGTACAATATGATGATATGATTGTATACCATGATTCTTAAGTATAATTATTGAAATTGGAAATGCTTTTAGTTGTAAAATTGGTGAAATATGAATGCCGAAGAGCAAAACTAAAATATCAAGCTGTAAAATGTATGAAAAAAAATTTGCAGAAAGTAAAACAAACCAAGAAAATAGTATGAGAACATTTATTTAAAAAGTAAATCTCTAGAAAGACTTATTCTCAAGTTTTGAAATAATTAATTCTGAGTGTAGCAGTAGAAATGAATTAACTGTCTTAGTTTTAATCTCTAGTGGTTCCACATTGAGGTTTTGGGTAGCTTTAAAAATTTTTAAATATAACTATTTCAACTTTTCAGAAAAATGTCATATAGTGTTCACTCTGATATCCACCATCACTGTTAAACCAACATTCACATATTGATATATTTGTTCCTTATCTCTCCATTGTATTTTATATTTTAGGAAATGAAAAAGGCAGCAATATAAAAATATAGCAAACTATCTCTCTCTCCTTCTGTTTTTAGAGTTAACTGATATCCCAAAGTTGGTGTCCTTTCCAACATTTGCATTTGGAAAAAGTTATCCAATTTTTAACCGAAATAAATTTCAATAACAAAACACTTCAGTTAAGAAGAGGTAAGTAAATAAAGAGTGATAAAATTTCCAATATACAACAAAACATTTTGACTGGCCCATAAAAAAAGGAAGAATAAAGGGGAAATATCTGCAAGATATCAGCTATTCTGCCTCCAAAATACTTTGAATAAAGTCAAGGAACAACCACATTCCTGATCACTTCAACCACCACCACCAAAACTACTCCCACCAGGTAGCTGTTCAGAAGAGAGTGCTGCTGCTCAGACAGCATGGGGCTTAGAAGACCTTAAGAACTACAGCTATTGATCCATGCAGTGCTTAGAAGGTAAAATACATGTTGAGCTTAAATTATTTCTTCAAAAGCTTTTAGGTTAGATTTATGTTCTGGATTACGTTAGGACAACTGACTAGGCTCTTTTATAGTTGAAAAAAAAAAAAAAACAAAAAACACTGAACTACTTTCTGCTTTGCGTTAGGCAGAATAAAGCAGTCATTCTCTTGTCACCCACCATCCCATAGCTGATAGGTAGATAACCATACATACAACCTGCCTTTATTACTTCAAGATAGAAACTGGAATTTGTGGTTTCTTTTCTGGTAATGACAGATGAAACTAACACTTAAGATATACAATAAATCTTAGTTTCTTTTCACGTACAAATTTTTTCCCTCACCAATCCTCTGCTTTCTCTTCAAATCCTAACTTGTTCCTTAAAGGCTGCTAATATTTTACCTGAGAGAAAATTACCAAAAGAAAATTAAAAAGTACTTCAAGTTTTTGACAACACCATCCTGACACATAACCACGATGCTTTGTGTATCATTCATGCCTGCGTGTGGCATGCTCTAGCAAGTAAACACTCCATGACAGCAAAAGGGAACCATGAACAGTATAACTTTTTGCTGGGAAGTTGTAACATATGGTTAAGAAAATATTTTACTGTAAACTGAATACTTGTCTTTCTTGGGAATCAGCATATATACACTGAGATTCCTCTAGAATTTGTCTCTACTTATTCTGCCAAAAGGTAAAAACTGCATCCTTTCGCCCAGTTATCTATGAAGAGTTAACATATTTTTTCAGAAACATGATTCAATAAACAGCATATCAATGATTGTTTTTAGTGCTAAAAGGTTTTCTCTACGCATAGCACCTAAAAAAGTTCCACTCTTTTTTTTTTTTTTTTTTAAATTACACTCTGTGTGTTGGGAGGGACTCCGTCTAAGAGACACAACAAAAAGTTTTTTTAAGCCTTTTAATAGCTCAAGGTTCCCACTACAAGGGAGTGCAGGGCTTCAAGGAACAAAGAAAGAACTGCTCCTCAGAGTGACTGGTTTCTCTGGTGGCATGATCTGGGTCAGAGCAAGGCCACATTTGGCTGGACATCTGTGATCCAAGCTCTAACCTCATGTGGAACAGGAAACCTGGGTGTGTCTATACTTGGCAAACCAGTGCAATATTTCATGCAGCTCAGTTTCTTCCCTTGCCTGTTTCTGAGGAATAAAGTGCTTCTCTATACCTTGTTGGATACCAGGCCTCTCGTTCCTAAGAGGATCATGTTCTGCCCCAACCCTACGGCTTCTGTACCTAAAGATTGCCCAGGATCTAGAGAATCTCTGAAAGGGCCATTCTTCAAATCCACCCTTCCTCTTTTATTAACCCTGCTACTGAAACTCTTTTTGACTAAATTATGGCAGGGGAGTGTTTGTTCTCAGCATAGCAATTAAGACCAAGCTGGAAAAGATTTTAGTAAGAAAAGGACATGTGTTGGTCACAGTCCAAATTGTTTTTAACTTCTTTTTGCTGACATATGCAGATGCAGTCAACACATTCAGGTCTCCTATTCCCCATGGTGGTGGGTTAAGATATTTTTTCAGACATATAGATTCAGTAAATAGTATGTCAAATATTATTTACAGTGCTAAAACGTTATTCTTTAAGAATACCACCAAAATATTTTTTTTAATTAGAAATAAACAAAATACTTCACTATACTTAAAGAGACATGATTCCAACTAGATGTAATGTAACATACGGAATTAGTGGTGAATTAGTGTCTAGCTCCAGAGAAGGCAATGGCACCCCACTCCAGTACTCTTGCCTGGAAAATCCCATGGACAGGGGAGCCTGGTAGGCTGCAGTCCATGGGGTCACTGGGAGTCAGACATGACTGAGCGACTTCACTTTCACTTTTCACTTTCATGCATTGGAGAAGGAAATGGCAACCCACTCCAGTGTTCTTGCCTGGAGAACCCCAGGGACAGGGGAGCCTGGTGGACTGCCGTCTATGGGGTCGCACAGAGTCAGACACGACTGAAACAACTTAGCAGCAGCAGCAGTGTCTAGCTCCAACTCTTACTAAACGTGATCTTAGGCAAGTCATATACATAATAAGTTTTATTTTTATTGATTTTTAAAAATTTGTCAAATGTCCTTCTATTTTATAAAGCTATTTTAGAATTCAAGTGAGCTAATAAATATATAAATGTTTTGTAAAAGATAAAGTAGGTTATGCTTGCATAATGCTCTCAGGAAAGAAAAACAGCTACATCCAGGTCTTTAGACTCTGTGACCAGTTTTCTTTCTAATTGACCATACTCAAACAAAAATATTATCCCATTTCAAGAAGCTTGATTTTTTCCTGCCTAATCAAAATTTATAAACTTTAAAAGTCCTTATACATCCTCTTGCAAAGGGAGATATCTTATAATCAGTTACTGGTTGGATTTATAATACTATTCTGGTGTGATGGTTTTAGAGGAAAAATATCACGTGAAAGCATATAATTAAGCATAGAAGGCAATTTCTTATATATAATTTTTGTTACTTAAAAATATATAAAAATTTACATTTTTATATATTTTGGGGTCTCTGGGTTAAAAACAAACAAACAGAATAAAGCAACATTATTTAACTGTTTAATTGCTTCCATTTTGTTTGGGAAACTTAACCTTAATTTAACCTCTGTGGCTACCGTGCAAGTCAAAGTCAAATGACTTTGACGATCCTAGCACCAGAATAATAAACTCTTTGGGGGCTTTAAGCCTCTTTACCTTTAACAGGGGAAACTGAGCAGTCTTCAACTTGTTTGTGTTCGTTGATTGATAATGAGCAGTTTCTCTGTCTACATCTGTGTGGGACTTATGTGAGGTCTGCTTTAGCCTGCTGGGAGTTGAGAGGAGGGAGAAGCAATCACAGTGGGTTTAAAAAATCGTTCTAAAGATGACATTTGGGAGGCAAATATTTTGGCCATATGCCAGTGTGTTTTTTTTTCTTAACTCTAAAACAAGCTTGGCACTTTACATTTTCATTTTAATCTGTTTTCACAATTCAATGTAACTTGACAGTCCAGTATTTCTTAAGTAGTGGAAACTTTCTTCAGGTGGCCGCCTTTATCAATACATTATCTAAAAAAGTAAACGATGAAGGAAAAACTCCAGACTTACAGTATTTTATTCTGATTTCCTTATTTCCTACAAAACCTATTAAGAATAAACTCTTGTCAGTTATGGAATATTTAATTTTTACTCTTGTTTTCCGTTCAATTTGGCAAAAATGTCCATGTCCAGCAAGTACATAACCTCCTGAAGAGTTAATTATTTTGTATTAAATGGAGATGAGACAGTAGTGATAAAATTCATAAAATGTACTCTTCCTATAAGACTTTTCTTACCATAAAAATTTCAGGTTTAAATATAATCCATGCCTTTTAAATACTTTATGCAACAAGAAAAGTGTTTTTCAAAACTCAGCAAAGTATAGCCTTAATAACACTATTAGTTTCTTTATTCTGTGCAATTGGCTGCCCTTAATTCTATCAGTGTTGCAGTGTTTTGAGTTTTCAGGAACACTGGTTAAAATGAAAAGTATCATTTGCTAATCTAAGGTGCTATGCTTTGGTAAATGATCAGGAGACCATCTGCGTTGGAATTTCTGACTGAGAAACAGCAGGTTAGAAGCCAGGAGGACTGATTTACATGAGTGGGAGCGAAGAATCTGCTTCCAAGTGGACAGGAGGACTTGAAGCCGGTGCACATGGTCAGAAGAACTGCCTCCAGGATAAGCAGCATATTCTCATTTATCCTGTAGTGATGACATCTATGCTTAAGTGAAGACAGGCAGACTATTTTTGAGCAAGAGGGCTGACTCAAGTAAACTATATGTCTTTACAGCTTGAAAGGCTACCCATGGAGCAGAGGTCCTGCAGAATCCATGCTACATGTCTAGTGACTGACCTGGCACTCTTTACACAGAACATATTATTACGTGACTCATCCTGCCTCACCACATACTGGGCATCCCCTGAGCAACAAAAGTAGTTTCATCTTCAGATCAAGTGTTAGGATTTCCTGGTCACTAAATCTACAGGATTCTCATGAGTATTAGGAGGTCTCTTCAGACTAACTTGGAACAACAAGAAAACACAGACCTTTTTTCTTCCATCTAAGCAGCTGCTCTACTTTGATAAGAGGGTTAGTAAAACCAAGCATGTGATTCCAGGTCCACAAAAACCAAACACACCAGTTGCAGAGAACTTCTCATATACCTATTCCTGGTATGGAAGACTAGAGAAATTTACTTTTAGGGTCCTGAGAAATTTGATATCACACCTTCTTACAATAAATACAACTACAAGAATAATATGGTTTTTAGAAATAATATTCTACAATTCAAGAAAAATGAATCAGAGACAAAATGATATACAATTTTTTGAATATTCAGATCAATCAAAAAATACTCAAGTATGCACTAGACTGAATGGAAAGCAAATGCTCCAAACAGTCCCTTTCCCTGGATGTTATTTTTCTCTGGAGGGATGTTGGTAGGTGTTGAGAAAGAAGAAGATCAGTCTTAGACCACTTGACTGGTACCAGGTAGGCAGTGATTCTGAGAAGCTATTAAAATGTAGTATCACATAATTTAATAGCCATGCAGAATAGGGTTGATAATCATTTATGAAAGATTAAAGATGGAAAAGCCATTCATACTCAAATAGAAGAATACTAATTTCCTAAAAAGGCAAACCACAACATAACACAGGAAGAATGAGATTTTCTTTCCAGATGTGATATTGAATCTGCTGCAGCATATACAACAAAATGGACTATACATGTAAGATCTGTTGTTGAAAATCTCTTCATAAGTTACAAACCTGTCAGAACTATTACTGCTTACTAAGACATTTCTGTAATCCTCAAAGAATAGTTATCATCTATGAAAACCAAACTTCCATGTACACATACATTAGAAAAACAAGTTCTCACCTATAGAGTAATTCAGGATTACATACAAAAATTGAGTCTCTGTTCTACAGTGAAGAATCAAGATACATTGAATGATATAATATAAAATACATTATTTTACTCTCCTATTCATGAACAGAAATTGCATTCTATAAATTCATCAATTTAAAATGTTAAAAATGTGAACGTAAATAAAGTTGAATAGGAGAGCCCAACTCTGAAAGCTTTAGAAAGCATTTCCTTTGTGCTTGAGTAACAAAATCATTCTTTCTACAGAGGTCAATGTTCTGCTGAATGCAAGTTCTGATTAAAAAAATATTATATGACTTTTGATAATATTAATTAAATCACACAGCAAATATTTCCTGGGAGTTGTGTGGAGAACTTGCTAAAAGTTTAGCAAGACAGATTTAGCCCCAGCACCGACCCCCCGCCCTCCCGCCCCCACCAAGAGTTTCTAATCTAATGGAAAGTCCAAAAGACAAAATCTGTGATAATATTTTCAAAGTGTCTGTTTGATTAAGTGAAAGTCATCACTTATTTTCAACTTTAATGAGATCAGTTTGGTAGCGATTAAATGTATGTAAAATAGATATAGATATACAATTTATGTGTTATATATTCATGTATGTATATTATACACTATAGTTACACGTAGGTATGTAATGTATTGTTATACATGTACGTATTATATGTGTTTTACATATTAATACATGTATATATCTACATAGATCTGGATATTTATCTGTGAAAGAAAGAAAAGAAAAAAGAGAGTAGCAGCTAGAGAGGGGTGTGGGAAGAGAGAAGCTGTAGGTGAAAGACATCTTATTGTAAAATCATGATAAGAATTATCCAGTAAAGAAATGTCTAGTAAAGAAGCAAAAGTTGAAGTTTCTGGATTGAAGCAATATAAGATAGAGTGAAAGCTCCAAGAAGGAAATAGAGAATGAAGTCCAGAACACAAATTGAATAGAAGGAAGGAAACATCCACTGTATTGAGAGGATATAAGAAAATTATAAGCAATGAGACAGCTACATTTATCAGCTAGCAAAAGTTGGGATAGTTCTCATTTGATGGTTATTTTCTCCATTACAGTTTTGGTGGCTAAGTTATCTCTCAGAGGATGGGATGGAGGAAGGGAAAGGCTATATGTGAGGAAGATAAATCTTGACATGATTTCTGTGGAAAACTGTGGAGAGTTGATGAGGAAAACTAAGAAACACTGGGCAACATTAGGGCCTGGTTGATGCTTGTCATCATGAATGTGTACTGTTACTAAACTTCACTGTTTTATTTTTTTTCTAGCAGTTCTGGTGGAAGTATGAAGATGACAGGTTATTCAAATGATTCAACACTGGGGTTTAGCAGAAAGGTGCAAAGACGTTAAACTGGCTTGAGGAAGTGAGATATTATCCTGATAGTGAAATATAATCTAAGCTTGTAAGATTATAAAGAAATGAAAAATAGTAACACTTGAGAAAATAGAAACATCAGGCTATTGGATGTTTGGATGAGATGAAGTACTGATCTCCTTTACTGGGAAAGAGAGTGCCAAAAATGAGGCTGTGAAGACTGAGTTGTCTCAATCTTTTATTCCAAACCCCTCAAGGTGATGATAAGTTGCAGATGTGACTATCATATTTAGTCACTGAAGTTGAGTTAAATGGAGATGAGACCAAGGAAATGAAATGGCAAATTGTCAGCTGAGCAAAAACTGAAGACAGTGAATTTGCCTAGAAAGTGAAAGTGAAGGTCACTCAGTCATGTCTGACTCTGTGCATTGCTGCAGCTGCTGCTAAGTTGCTTCAGTAGTGTCTGACTCTGTGCGACCCCATAGATGGCAGCCCAACAGGCTCCGCCGTTCCTGGGATTCTCCAGGCAAGAACACTGGAGTGGTTTGCCATTTCCTTCTCCAATGCATGGAAGTGAAAAGTGAAAGTGAAGTCGCTCAGTCATGTCCGACTCTTCACGACCCTATGGACTGCAGCCTACCAGGCTGCTCCATCCATGGGATTTTCCAGGCAAGAGTACTGGAGTGGGGTGCCATTGCCTTCTCCAGACTCTGTGTGTAAGGAAGCAATAATACATGGTTGGGGAAAAATCACTTGAGTCAGGTACTGAAGTTCAGCAAAAAACAAGAAATGTGTTGGAGGTCAGTGAAACTAAGTGGGAAGAAAAATGAAGGGAGACAGAGTTGAATACATAGTCTAAAATTAGAAGGGCTTTTACCTAAGAGTTGAGGTGTTATGATTTGAATACTTCTTTGAGAATGAAATCAGAGGACAATGAACCATAACACTCCAACATAAATTTTAAATAACATGAAATTCATGAAAATCATTACTTTTAGTATCTTTTCTTCAGACATTTCCCCCCATTTTCTCTTTTTTTTTTTAAATTTAAATTGAAGGATAATTACTTTACAGAATTTTGTGGTTTTCTGTCATATACCAACAAGAATCAGCCACAGGTACATCCATGGCCCCTCCCTCTGGACCTCCCTCCGATTTCACTCCCCATCCCACCCTTCAGCCTGTCACAGAGCCCCTGTTTGAGTTCCCTGAGTCATACAGTAAATTCCCGTTGGCTATCTGTTTTGCACATGGTATTGTAAATTTCTGGGTTACTCTCTCCATACATCTCCCCTTCTCCCTCCTCTCCTCCCCCTGTGTCCATAGGTCTGTTCTCTATGTCTGTTCCTCCTTTGTTGCCCTGAAAATAAATTCATCAGTGCCATCTCTTTAGATTCCATATATGTGTGTCAGTATACGACTGGGAGCAGGAGGAGAAGGGGATGACAGAGGATGAGATGGCTGGATGGCATCACTGACTCAATGGACATGAGTTTGAGTGAACTCTGGGAGTTGGTGATGGACAGGGAGGCCTGGCATGCTGTGATTCATGGGATCGCAAAGAGTTGGACATGACTGAGCGACTGAACTGAACTATTACAATATTTATCTTTCTCTTTCCAACTTACTTCACTGTGTATAATAGGCTCTAGGTTCGTCCACCTTATTAGAACGGATTCAAAAGTGTTCTTTTTTATGGCTGAGTAGTATTCCATTGTCAGAGAAGGCAATGGCACCCCACTCCAGCACTCTTGCCTGGAAAATCCCATGGACGGAGGAGCCTGGTAGGCTGCAGTCCATGAGGTCGCTAAGAGTCGGATACAACTGAACGACTTCACTTTCACTTTTCACTTTCATGCATTGGAGAAGGAAATGGCAACCCACTCCAGTGTTCTTGCCTGGAGAATCCCAGGGACGGGGGAGCCTGGTGGGCTGCCCTCTATGGGGTCGCACAGAGTCGGACATGACTGAAGCGAGTTAGCAGCAGCAGCAGCAGAAGCAGCAGTATCCCATTGTATATATGCACTACAGCTTCTTTATCCATTCATCTATAGATGGGCATCTAGGTTTCTTCTATGTTCTAGCTATTGTAAATAGTGCTGCAATGAACAATGGGGTACATGTGTCTTTTTTAATGTTGCTTTCCTCAGAGTATATGCCTAGGAGTGGGATTGCTGGGTCATATGGTGCTTTATTCCTAGCTTTTTAAGGAATCACCATACCATCACCCATAGTGGCTGTGTCAGTTTACATTCCCACCAGAAATGTAAGAGTTTTCCCTTTTCTCCACACCCTCTCCAGCATGTATTGTTTGTAGACTTTTTGATGATGGCCCTTCTGAGCGGTGTGAGGTGGTATCTCATTGTAATTTTGATGTGCATTTCTCTAATAATGAACATCTTTTCATGTGCTTGTTAGCCATCTGTATGTCTTCTTTGGAGAAATGCCTCTTCAGGTCCCTTTCCCACTTTTTAATTGGGTTGTTTGCTTTTATGGTATTGAGTTGTATGAGCTGCTTGTACATTTTGAAAATTGTCAGTTGTTTGATTTGCTATTATTGTCTCACATTCTCAGGGTTGTCTTTTCACCTTGTTTGTAGTTTCCTTTTCTGTGCAAAAGCTTTAATTTTAATTAGATCCCACTTGTTTATTTTTGTTATTTCTGTTACTCTAGGAGGTGGGTCATAGAAGATCTTGCTTTGATTTATGTCATCAAGTGTTCTGCCTGTGTTTTCCTCTAAGAGTTTAATAGTTTGTGGTCTTACCTTTTGGTCTTTAATCCATTTTGATTTTATCTTTGTGTATGGCACTAGGTAGTGTCCTAATTTCATTCTTTTGCATGTAGCTGTCATTTTTATTTTACTTTGACTACGTAAAGTGCACACATTTTAAGTACCAGCTGATTAACCTTTACATACCATGTAACCATCACCCCATGATCACCACTATCCCAGAAATTCACCTTCTGCTCCCTCCCCATCACTACCCACACATCTCAACATGCAATTACTTAATTAGGCTTTTATCATCGTGAATCAGTTTTATCTGTTTTGCATGTTACTATCAACAGTTTTGTATGTCTGTGGGCCTACATATGTATACCAAAGACATTTATAAGAGGTTCGTGATAGCACTATTCCTAATCACCTTCTTCAAATTTTAGTGGAGTAAAAATTGGTGAGTACTAGAAGCAGGAGGAGAAGGGGATAACAGAGGATGAGATGGCTGGATGGCATCACTGACTCGATGGACGTGAGTCTCAGTGAACTCCGGGAGTTGGTGATGGACAGGGAGGCCTGGCGAGCTGCAATTCAGGGGTCGCAAAGAGTTGGACATGACTGAGTGACTGAACTGAACTGAACTGAGAAGCTTGTGTGTCTTGTCAAGCTCCATTTTTGACTGCTGGAGACAAAGTCTGAGTGAAAGACAGAATTAAGATGAGGATTCAAAACTTAACTTCAAAGCAGATAACCATAATGGAGTGAAGTACCCAGGAACATTAAAAATCTGGCCTGAGCAGGCCTTGGCTCAAAGTTGAAAAACAATATAACAAATAGAAATAACAATGAAGATTTTTGAACAGTGATCATAATAAAGATATTCTTCTAATAGCTGCAGAAACATTATCTTGTCACAAACATTTTGTATGGTTGCTATTCTTACCTGCTGGTTATAGGTGACTAAACTGAGGTGTAAAGAAGTGAGATTTTGGTAAGTTTGCTCCCGTCTCCACCTAGGTTTTCCATTCAGGCTACCTGCAATCAAAGGCAACATACTCTCAAGGCAAGGCTCTTTCCACACTGAGCCTTGACCCTCTTACAAAGATTGTAGAATTCCATCTAGAAATATATGGGAACACATCTGCTACACCACAGTAACTCTGCTGAAACTGAAAACCTGAAGAAATATTCAAATTTATAGTTTTTGGTAAATAACTCTGGAGTCTACATTCTCCCTTCTCTTTGGTCTAACCTAGAAAACTTCGGAGGTTTATCTCTCCTGTGTCCTTGTATTATTTCCATTGTTTACCAAACTTCTATGATTTTATTCTGAGATCACGTTCATTATCAGTCTCATTAGGAGAACTGTTACTGATAATGAGAAAAATAAAGATGGCATAGAGGTTAGCAGCTAAAGCAAAATCACTTTCAAAAATAAGAACAGAAAAATTCTGCAACACTGTACTGATGTTTTCTGATCCTTTAAACAATCGCCATCTAGGCAAGTCTTCAAATTGTAATGTCTTCTTTCACTGTGATGACAGATGAACCCATTCTGTTTCTGTCACTTTTTATTCAACTTTATTGGGTATCTAGAGATTTATAATATGTTCCCAAAGCAAAAGAATAAAATACTGTGCAATTAGCATTTGGAGTTTTTAGAACATAATATGGGTGATGGGGGTGAGAAAGATGATGTGATGAAGGTGACATCGCTTCCAGACTTGACTCTCTGTATAGTTGCTTTTGCTCACAGGCAGTCCCTTTATTTGTATAAATACATGTACATAAATGGGCTTCCCTGGTAGCTCACCTGGTAAAGAATCAGCCTACAGTGCAAGAGACCCCAGTTTGATTCTTGGGTAGGGAAGATCCCCTGAAGAAGGGATAGGCCACTCACTCCAGTATTTTTAGGCTTCCCTGGTGCTCAGCTGGTAACGAATCTGCCTGCAATGTGGGAGACCTGGGTTTGAGCCCTAGGTTGGGCAGATCCCGGAGGAGGGCTTGGAGAACCCCATGGACAAAGAAACCTGACAGACTACAGTCCATGGGGTCACAAAGAGTCAGACATGACTGAGCGACTAAGTGCAGACATGTACATATGTATACACAATGTAGAGAAAAAACTACAAAACTGACTTTCTTTTACAAGAAGTGACATGTTAAGGTTAACTTGAAGGATATTGCTTTGTCATATTTAGGACTCAATAAATTTGAACCCACTCCAGTTTTCTTGCCTGGAGAATCACTAGAACAGAGGAGCCTGGCAGGCTATAGTCTATAGGGTTGCAAAGAGTCAGACACAACTGAAGCAACTTAGTACTCACACATGACTGGAAATAGTACATGGATTTGTGAAATGAAGTTATTTCATGCGGCTATACTATAGGTCATATTAAACAATGCTAAAAGTTATTATCAGTACCTGCAAGTGATTATTTATCTTTAACTCTTTTGTATTGAATGATGAAATATATTCTTAAAATCCTATTAAAATTCATTATAAGAGGTCACTGCTCTGAGGCTGAGGGATTCTTTGAATATTTTTTTAACCTATGATCTTTCATCATGATTTTATCTTAAAGTATTTTTTAAGGCAAATAAGGAAAACAAAAGCCTAGTGAATGTAAGCATCTGTTTGGAAGTCCTCTCGTTAACTACAATAATAAAAATGATGAGAAGAGGTACTGGGTTTGCTGAACAAAGGAGCTTACCAAACATTGGAGAGTAGCACTGAAGGGGTTACTGTTTAGCATATTGTACAATGGAATGGAAAATGCACACTGGCTCTCAAGTTCAAAGGGCTGGGGGAAACTTTGGTAACTTGATCTCCTTTAGTCACAAACTGTGAAACAGCATATGGTTAACATCCTTTTTTGGTGTTATTTTTAAACTTGTTTATGAGATATAAATAAAAATATTCCGAACCCTATAATGACTTTTCTCCCTGAATGGAAACTCCTTGAGTTGTGATGGGCAAGGCAGTACCTCTCCCAGTTTGCCTAGCGGACAACTTTTCTCTTCACTGGAGAAGCAGGAATAGATGCTGGAGAAATTGAAACAGGTGATATATTTATATTCCTGCTCTTCTATATTCCCCTCTGAGCTTTCCCATGGCATAGGTATTCTAGACATAGAGCACTAAGATAGATGAAAGGGATATTTAAAAAACTGTCAAAAATCATTTGGGAAAAGAGAGTGTCTCCAGTTTCCCATGAGTCACTTGATAACAAGGGAATATCCTTTTCTGACTAACAATTTCTGACTCTATGGCAGCTAGTGGATTGGTCCTCCTAAATCACACAAGATTTTTTAAGGAAAAAAAGCCAAAGGAAGTAATAAATGTCAAACACTCATCAAAAGCAGATTGGGCACTTTCATTTTTTTTTAATTTTATGTTAGCCTCTACCGGAGTTCTTTGAAGTTGTAACAAGTAACCCATCTGCAGTTCAAATCTACTGTAAACAGGTTTGCCACGCTACCTGTTTTAAAATTTAACGTCCTTACCCCCAGGACATTAGGAAAATGGGCCCTGCTATACTATATTCTGAAATAGAGACCTCAATTCTCTTTAATTTTCCTCAGTATATGTTTAGAATTTCACTCAGTATAATCAGGTAACATTTAAAGTATTAAGATGTATATACATGTGGGCACTGGCATAACACTCAAGTCGTTTGTTTTAGGGTAAGAATGTGTGCCTATTCTGAAACAGAAATCCTCACAGGGACCAGCTAAGGCCTCCCAGTAGAAATTAGATGGGGCCTGCTGTGATTTTCCCTGATCTGATTCATCAGCAGTGTGTGCACTGTCTCTCCATAAATGAAAATGAAAAGCAAAAAAGACTTGAAACAAAATTTTATAAAGACCCTAATTTTTGCCAGTGCTTAATTGTGGCAAAATTGGTGTGTTTACATTCATAAATGTAAGGAGTATGGTTTGGATAGAATAAATGTCATGAGTCAAATAACTTAATAAACCAGTGAAAGAAAAGCATGTGGACCAAAATCAGAAAAAAAGATGATGAAAATTTCTTGTCCTGTTTTAGACATATTAAATAGAATGGTATTTCACGTCTTGTGTTCATATCTTTCCTGTGATAATTAAAAACCTATTGCAAAGACTCATACTTTTTCTACTATAAGAGAACCACATCTCACTTTGAAGTGCTGAAATCAACTCTTTGTGTTCAAAGCCTCATCCTCTGCCTTTCATCTGACAGCACTTTCTTCTGTGGCATCAGAGTACGGTGGGTTCCACCTCCTTCATCATGTAGACTTATATCCAGCACTTCATTTACTTAGTTTGTTCTTTCCTGGGGGGTCAGTGGATGGATGAGAACTTCAGGTTTACTTAAGAACTAGTAGTCTAGTTTTAAGCTCCTATTTCCAAAGCTCAGATGTTACCCTTGCTTAGTTGGGAGTCGTTTATCAAATTCACTTCACTTCCTATGACAATGTACATTCATAGATGGATGTGAGATCTCCACTGAACTCTTGAGGAACTCTTTTTCACTGTGTAAGAGTTCAGAGGAAAGAGAAAATGTAACATTGCAATCTAAAAATATTCTGTATGTTGAGAATATAATTCTACCCTTTTCAATATAATTCTTTCAAAACAACAACAACAACAATCTACTCAGTTTCTGTAGGAATTTACATATTTTGAGACTGGTAAAAATAATCTCTCCTGCTTCATTTTTCTTACCACCTGATATTTAAATAATAATATTTTAAATACTTCTGGTGACAATGAATATTTGCCTTGTGCAGTTTCACAGAGCCCTAGAAACAGTCTGTCAATATTTATTTATTAATCATTGCTACTTTACTGCTCCAAGAGACAATGAATAAATGGTGCAACCAAAATTACAAACTAGGATTCCTCACTTGCAGCCAAATTCCAACCACAAAACCTCATTCTTCTCTTTAAGGTATTGCTACAGGAAACTAGACTTACTCCAAAGGCAAAACTCTGGGGATTATCTGAACTAGAAGGGATGATTTTTTTTCTTCTTTTCTGAGCTGTGGCTTTGCCATCTGTTATATTTCCCTTGCTGCACAAAATTGGTTTTTATGACCAAGAAAATAAAATTCTGGCAAAGAAACAGGATATCTTATGATGATCTGCTATTTTAGAGACCAGTATGTGTAAATAACTTCAATATCATATTTGAATTCTACATATTTCATATAAATTAGTTTCTCTAAGAAGATTAAAATAAAGCATTTGAACACTTAAAAATCTATATTGTATTTTTAACTAATCAGTGATGATTATCAACAACTTTTTGTACTCAGTTTATACCGCAGAAGATAAGTTGTACAGAACGCTATTTTCCAATTAATTCTATGTAACTTGTACAATTTTTTGAGTCAGCTTATTTCTTATCTCCTTCATCTGGCTACCAACATCAGGATAAATTACCACCAAGGAGATGAGTAAATTTTCTACACTACCTCATTCATTCTGAGAACAGAAATTGGTTCTCTAAAGTCTTTCAAGACTGATGTTTCAGGTGAAATATATTTAAGTTATATATCTATATATCTATATCTATATCTGTGTATGTATGTTGTTGGAATGGGTGGGGAAGCATCTGGTGAAAGATCTGGGGAAAGTGTGACCTGAATATGCTGTTGAGAAAAAAGAGAATGGGAATGGACTATTATTTAATTATCCTACAATAAATCCTAGGTACTTATTTTAGAAAAGAAAACAGGAATATTTATGGTACTGAGACAGAAGTAGAATCTTTCCTTGCTAAGATCAAATGTTACCCAGGAGGGATGCATATGCTATAAATTAGTTAGTTTAGTTAGGAGAAGACATTAGTTAGGATAAGACATTAAAAAAAGATGTAAGCCCAAGAACTGGGAGATTAGCCCAGTAAAATAGGAAGCCGAATGGTTAGAAGTATACTGTGCCATAAATCTAGGGCAAGGCCTCCTGCTGTTTCTGGTGGAAAGGCAGTGATCTAGGGCAGGGGCCACTGAGGATACCAATAACAGCAAGAGTCATGTTCTTTATCTCATCATATTTACTAGAAGGATGGGGCCTAACATTTAGTTGTTAGTCAATAAATGCATGTTGAGTTAACAAGTTTATAAATAAATGAATGAATGAATAAAATGATATGAGAATGACTGAAAGTTATAAATCGGTATATCTTTGAGAGCTTTATGGGAGAACAATATAAATAAAATATAACTCTCTCCACCATAATAATACTCACATTTGCTTAATAAATAATCTGTACTAACACTGTAGGTTTCCCAGGTGGTTAGTAGTAAAGATCCTGCCTGCCAATACAGGAGACATAAGAGACACAGTTTCAATCCCTGGATTGGGACGATCCCATGGAGAAGGACATGGCAACCCACTCCAGTAGTTTTGCCTGGAGAATCCCATGGACAGAGGAGTCTGGAGGGCTACAGTCCACAGGGTTGCAAAGACTTGAACATGACTTAGTGACTGAGCATGCATGCTCTAGACACTGTAATGGGTACAGTGATATAGCACCGATACTACTTATAACTCTCACAGTCATTCATTAAACTGAATATTGTTATCTTATTTAACAGGAAAGACCTTATTTTCACAGATATTCAGAGTCCTTTGAACTAACAATGTCTATAAAAGCAAGATTATATGTTTTGGGCCTTGTCTGTGAGGACTTTGCACACTAACATCTCTAGCTTTAATGCTACTTTGAGCACACCGCTGCTTTATATCAATCAAGAAACCATAGCAATTATACCTTTTACATAATGGCCATCTCACCTCTCAGGATTGCTATATTGTTCAATACATAATCATACTAATGTACGTATTCAATAAAATACAGTCAACTTTTTTAAAAGATGGTAACTCTTCTGCATTAAATTATTTCCCATAAGAGGAAGAGTTAAAATCTATATCCATACTCCTGACTATAGCTAAATCTATAAATTTATCTACAAGTATATGGGTGGTAAAATGACTTTTTAAAAAATGTAACCAAAATAAACATTTACATTTAAACAAAATTTTAATTCACTAGTACTGGCCCAATGTATAACAAACATTTAATGCTTATTTTTCCTGTTTATGTTCTGTCAGCCTTACAGGTCAGATAAGTATTTCACAAAGTGTAGACTAAGAGCTTGTGAAAACTCTGCCAGGGTTTATTCAGAGTGTCAAGCACAAGATTACAGAGAGTGTAGATATCTCAAGGATGATCCACGGGAAGAAGAAAACGTGTTTTATTTGTGGAGGAAGTGGAAGGGGTTTTCTTTAAGAAGCTATAATGTTGGGTATAAATTATAAATTTATAGGTCTTTTAAAATTTGGCATAATTAAAAATAAATTATGTCACTCACACACTTTAACAAATGGAAAGTTTTCATTTATTTATGGTATCTTTCCTTTTTCTTAGCACTTGTGCAATATATTTTCCTGTTGATTAAATTTTTATAAATCTTCAAATTCTAAAACATATTTCTTTATATAGTTCTGTGTTGGCATTTGTGCTCCTGTCTAATTTTACAGACCAAACTAGGCATGTGCAGGCAGAAACACTCACGATCTGGAAGTCCTAGTCACTCTCACTTGGAAAATACTGTAGGCAATGCAGAGTTCAAGGTCAGTGATGCTTGCCTCAGAACTAGAAAATCCCCATCTTCTAGAACTTTTATACATTTTTTATAATTTTAATGTTGGCAACAGGACATATGGTATCTTTTTCTTAGCTTGTCTTTACATGCTTTTCTGGTTTCCTCATTAGGATATGTTATACTGTATGTCTGTCCTTCTGTGTCTGTAAGTGAAGTCGCTCAGTCGTGTCTGACTCTGTGACCCATGGACTGCAGCCTACCAGGCTCCTCTGTCCATGGGATTTTCCAGGCAAGAGTACTGGAGTGGGGTGTTATTTCCTTGGGTTTACTAGAAGTATGTAACATGTAGTTTGTTATAGTAGTAAATTACTATTAAATTGTACATATACATGAAGCACTTGTGCATGTCTAGCACACTTATATATCAATGCTATTGATATATAAGTGTTGTTATCATTCTTTCTTACACACACAGATGCACATGCACACAATGTCTTTAATAGCTATCTCTAGAAATGATGTTTCATACACATCATTTGCTGCATCAAGTTTGTACAGCATTTGAAAGCGGGAGATTAATCTTACGTCTCTCCAGTTTTTATTAAAAAGAAAGTGCATATTAGATATAGCAACAGCTTCAGATATGTAGATGATACCACCTTAGAGGCAGAAAGCAAAGAGGAACTAAAGAGCCTTTTGATGAATGTGAAAGAGGAGAGGGAAAAAGCTGGCTTAAAACTCAACATTCAAAAAACTAAGATCAGAGAACACGATGGCAGAGGAGTAGGTGGACATGGAGTACATCTCTCTCTACATATGCATCAGGAATACAACTTTCAGACACAGAAAATCTTGCAGAACACCAGCTGAGAGTGGGCAGGAGTACCTGACCACCAGAAAAGAACATATAGAACCATGCAAAACTTGGCAGGACAAAGCAAGTAGGTGGGGAAAGAGGACAGTGAGCAGGACTGGACTTGTATCTGGAGGGTGAGGGAACTAAAGCAGGGGTCAAATCTTCACATTGGGGCAATTGTTTGGGACAGAGAAGCATTTGAGGCTGTTGGAGAGTGAAGCAGCTGACCTGTGACACTCTGAATGGAATGAGAATCACACAGACAATCATTGCAATAGCCATATGTACCACGGACAGGGACATAAGTCCTTTAGAAAGCACAGTGGCTGGGAGCTGGAACTTAGAGATGGAGAACGATCCCAGGGTGAGGTCTGCTGTTGACTGCAGGGGAGATGACCAAGGGAACATGAGGGAGGTGACTGTGGTAGGAAATGCCTGTGGAAGAAAACTAGGCAGCCGTAGAGGCAAGGCAATACTGCTCAGTCTAGCACAGGGGGTGGGAACATCACTGTAGCCTCTCTCTTTCCCTACACACCAGCTGAACAATAAAGACTCCAGAGACAGTGGCCACTTAAGTGCCTGACACACTGAGCAAGTGCCAGCCAGGCACTTCTAAAATGTTAGCAAAAATTCCAAGAAAGGAACACTTGAAAACTCATTGTATGAGGCCACCATCATCACCCTGATACCAAAACCAAAGACAATACAAAAGAAGAAATTTAAGGTCAATATCACTAAATAAACATAGATACAAAAATCATTAACAAAATTCTAGCAAACAGAATTAAACACCACATGAAAAAGATCATACACCATGATCAATTCGGGTTTATCTCAAGGATGCATACATTTTTCAATGTAAGAAAATCAATCAATGTGATACACCTTATTAAGAAATTCAAACCAAAAAAAGATATGATAATCTCAATAGATGCAGAAAAAGCTTTTGACAAAACTCAGCATACATTTAAAATAAAAACTCTTCAAAAAAATGGGCACAGAAGGAAACTACTCAACATAATAAAAGGACTATATGATAATACCACAGCAAATATGATTCCTATTGGTGAAAAACTGAAAGCATTCCAAGACAGGAACAAGACAAGTGTGCCCACTCTCACCACTATAATTCAATATAAATTTGGAAGTCCTAGCTATGGCAATCAGAGAAGTAAAAGAAATAAAAGTAATCCAGGTTGGAAAAGAAGTAAAACTCTTACTGTTTGCAGATGACATGATACCATACATTTGTTCTTGTTCAGTCACTCAGTCATGTCTGAGTCTTTGCAATCCCATGGACTGCAGCATGCCAGGCTTTCCTGTCCTGTACCATCTCCTGGAGCTTGCTCAAACTTATGTCCTGTGAGTTGGTGATGCCATCCAATCATCTTGTCCTCTGCCATCCCCTTCTCCTGCCTTCAATCTTTCCAAGCATCAGGGTCTTTACCAATGATTCTGTTCTTCGCATCAGGTAGCCAAAGTATTGGAATTTCAGCTTCAGCATCAGTTCTTCCAATGAATATTCAGGGCTGATTTCTTTTAGGATTAACTGGTTTTATCTCCTTGCAGTCCAAGGGATTCTCAAGAGTCTTCTTCAACATCACAGTTTAAAAGCATCAATTCTTTGGCCCTTAGCCTTCTTTATGGTGCAACTCTTATATCCATATATGCCAAGTGGAAAAACCATAGCTTTCACTATACAGACCACTGTTGGCCAAGTAATGTCCTGGCTTTCTAATATGTTGTTTAGGTTGGTCATAGCTTTTCTTCCAAGGAGCAAATGTCTTTTACTTTCATGGTGGCAGTTACCATCTGCAGTGATTATGGAGCCCCCCAAAATAAAGTCTGCCACTGTTCCCATTGTTTCCCCAAGTATTTGCATGAAGTGATGGGACTGGATGTCATTATCTTCATTTTTTGAATGTTGAGTTTTAAGCCAGCTTTTTCAATCTCCTCCTTCACCTTTATTCAGAGGCTCTTCAGTTCCTCTTTGCTTTCTGCCATAAGAATGGTTGTCATCTGCATATCTGAGATGACTGATTTTTCTCCCAGCAATCTTAATTTCAGCTTGTGCTTCATCCAGCCTGGCATTTCTCATGATGTACACTGCATGGCATTTAAATTAGCAGGGTGACAATAAACGGCCTTGATGTACTCCTTTTCCAATTTGGAAACAGTCCATTGTTCCATGTCTGGTTCTAACTGCTGCTTCTTGACCTGGATACAGAAAGGTTCTCAGGAGGCAGGTAAAGTGCTCAGGCATTGCCATCTCTTTAAGAATTTTACCAATTTGTTGTGATCCACCCAGTCAAAGGCTTTAGCGTAGTCAATGAAGCAGAAGTTTTTCTGGAATTCTCTAGCTTTTTCTGTGATCCAACAGATGTTGGCAATTTGATCCCTGGTTCCTCTGCCTTTTCTAAATCCAGCTTGAACATCTGGATGTTCTCGGTTCACACACTGTTGCAGACTAGCTTGGAGAATTTTGAGCTTTACTTTACTAACATGTGAGATGAGTGCAATTGTCTGGTAGTTTGTACATTCTTTGGCACTGCCCAACACTCTTTGGGATTGGAATGAAAACTGACTTTTCCAGTCTTGTGGCCACTGCTGAGTTTTCCAAATTTTCTGGCATTCTGAGTGCAGCACTTTCACAGAATCTTCTTTTTGTATCTATAATAGTTCAGCTGGAATTCCATCACCTCCACTAGCTTTGTTCCTAGTGACGCTTCTTAAAGCTCACTTGACTTTGCACTCCAAGATGTCTAGTTCTAGGTGAATGATCACACCGTCATGGTTATCTGGGTCATTAAGTTTCTTTTGTATAGTTCTTCTGTATATTCTTGCCACCTCTTCTTAATATATTCTGCTTCTGTTAGGTCTATACCATGTCTGTCCTTTATCATGCCCATCTTTGCTTGAAATGTTGCCTTAAGTTCAGTTCAGTTCAGCCCAGCCGCTCAGTCGTGTCTGACTCTTTGTGACCTCATAGGCCTTCCTGTCCATCACCAACTCATAGAGTTTACCCAAATTCATGTCCATTGAGTCAGTGATGCCATCCAACCATCTCGTCATCCGTCATCCCTTCTCCTGCCCTCTTTCCCAGCATCAGGGTCTTTTCAAATGAGTCAGCTCATTGCATCAGGTGGCCAAAGTATTGGAGTTTCAGCTTCAACATCAGTCCTTCCAATGAACACCCAGGTCTGATCTCCTTTAGGATGGACTGGTTGGATCTCCTTGCAGTCCAAGGGACTCTCAAGAGTCTTCTCCAACACCACAGTTCAAAAGCATCAGTTCTTCTGTGCTCAGCTTTCTTTATAGTCCAACTCTCACATCCCTTGGCATCTTTAATTTTCTTGAAGATATCTCTAGTTTTTCCCATTCTATTGTTTTCCTCTATTTCTTTGCACTGATCACTGAGGAAGGCTTTCTTATCTCTCCTTCCAAATAACTCTGAATTTAGATGGGTATATCTTTCTTTTTCTCCTTTGCCTTTTGCTTCTCTTCTTTCTCAGATATTTGTAAGGCCTCCTCAGATAACCATTTTGCCTTTTAAATTTCTTTTTCTTGGGGATGGTTTTGATCACTGCCTCCTGTATAGTGTTACAAACCTCCATTTATAGTTCTTCAAGGCATTCTATCAGATCTAACCCCTTGAATGTATTTGTCACTTTCATTGTACAATTGTAAGAGATTTGACTTAGGTCATACCTGAATGATCTAATGTTTTCCCCTACTTTCTTCAATTTATGTCTGAATTTTGTAATAAGGAGTTCATGTTCTGAGCCACACTCAGGTCCTGGTCTTGTTTTTGCTGACTATAGAGCTCTCCATCTTTTGAAAATCTATACATAGAATACATACTATACATAGTACTCTAAAGATGCTATCAGAATATTAATAGAGCTAATCAGTGAATTTAGCAAATTTTCAGGATGCAAAATCAATACACAAAGTCACATACACATAAGTATATGTATTCTCACATACTAACAATAAAAAATCAAAATGAATAATTTGGAATCAATCCGATTCACCATTGCAACACAAATAATAAAATATCTAGAAACAAATCTATGTAAGGAGACAAAAAAGTTGTATAAGAAAACTGTAAGACATTGATGAAAGAAATTATAGATAACATATACAGATGGAGAGAATTCCGTGTTCCTGGGTTGGAAAAATCAATGTTATGGAAATGACTATACTACCAAATGCAATCTGCAGATACAACATGATCCTAACCAAATTACCAATGGCATTTTTCACCAAACTACAAGAAAAAATATCACAATTCATATGTAAATACAAAAGACTCTGAATAGCCAAAGCAATCTTGAGAAGAAAGAATGGAGCTGGAGTAATCAATCTTCCTGACTTTAGACTATGCTACAAACTTAGAGTCATCAAGAAAGTATGGTACTGGCACAGAAACAGAAATGTGGACCAAGGGAGTAAGATATAAAGCCCAGAAATATACCCACACACCTATGCATTACACATTATTTTTGAAATAATGTATATATTTTGTATGTATATATTTTGTGTATATGTATATATTATGCATAATGTATACATGTACATATGTACATACATATGTATATATACATATACATATGTATATATACATATACATATGTATATATATTGAAATAATGTATATAATGTATGTATACAATATATACATTATTTTTGAAAAAGCTGGCAAGAGTATACAATGGTACTAAGAAAGTCTCTTCAATAAGCGCTGCTGGGAAAACTGGGCCACTATGTATAAAAGAATGAAATTAGAACACTTCCTAATACCATACACAAAGATAAACTCAAAATGGATTAAAGACCAAAATGTAAGACCAGAAAGTATAAAACTCTTAAAGGAAAACATAAACAGAACACTCTATGACAGAAATCACAGCAAGATCTCTATGACCCAGCTCCTAGAGTAATGGAAATGAAAACAAAAATTAATAAGTGGGACCTAATTAAACTTAAAAGCTTTTGCACAGCAAAGGAAACTATAAACATGGTGAAAAGATAACCCTCAAAATGGGAGTAAATAATATCAAATGAAACAACTGACAAAGGATTAACTTCCAAAACATATAAGCAGCTCATACAAGTCAATACCAAAAACAAAAACAAAAAACCCACAAAAAACAAACAACCCAATCAAAATGTGGGAAAAAGACCTAAACAGACATTTCTCCAAAGAGGACATAGAGATGGCCAACAAACACATGAAAAGATGCTCAACATCGCTCATTAGAGAAATGCAAATCAAAACTGCAATGAGATATCACCTCATACCAGTCAGAATGGCCATATCATCAAAAAATCTACAGATAATAAATGCTGGCAAGGATGTGGAGAAAAGGGTATCCTCTTACACTGTTAGTGGGAAGGTAATTGTTAGGGGGAATGTAAATTGATACCGCCACTATGGAAGACAGTATGGAGATTCCTTAAAAAAACTAGGAATAAAACCACCATATGACCCAGCAATCCCACTCCTAGGCATATACCCTGAGGAAACCAAAATTGAAAGAGACACATGCACCCAATGTTCACTAGAACATTATTTACAGTAGCTAGGACATAGAAGCAACCTAGATGTTGATCAACAGATGAATGGAAAAAGCATCTGTGGCACACATATAGAATGGAATATTACTCAGCCATAAAAAGGAACACATTTAAATCAGTGCTAATGAAGTGGATGAACCTAGAGCCTATTATACAGAGTGAAGTAAATCAGAAAGAGAAAAACAAATGTCATATATTATCACATACACATGGAATCCAGAAAGATGGTATTGATGAAATTATTTGCAGGGCAGCAATGGAGGCACAGACATAGAGAACAGACTTATGGACATGAGGGCGGGGGAGGAAACAGAGGGTGGGATGTATGGAAAGAGTACCTTGGAAACATACATTACCATATATAAAATAGATAGCCAATGTTAATTTGCTGTATGACTCAAGGAAATCAAACTTGGGCTTCAGCAGAGGGGTGGGAGGTAGGAGGGAGTTTCAAGTGAGAGGGCACATGTGTATACCTATGGCTGATTCATGCTAATGTATGGCAGAAACCAACACAATATTGTAAGCAATTATACTTCAATTAAAAATAAATTTGAAAAATCCTAATATCATGGCATCTGGTCCTATCATCCATGGCAAATAAATGGGGAAGAAATGGAAACAGTGGAAGATTTTATTTTCTTGGGCTGCGGAAAGTGACTGAAGCCACAGAATTAAAAGACACTTGTTCCTTAGAAGAAAAGTGGTGACAAACCTGCTGTTGCTGCTAAGTTGCTTCAGTCGTGTCCGACTCTGTGCGACCCCATAGACGGCAGCCCACCAGGCTCCCCCATCCCTGGGATTCTCCAGGCAAGAACACTGAAGTAGGTTGCCATTTCCTTCTCCAATGCATGAAAGTGAAAATGGAAAGGGAAGTCGCTCAGTCGTGTCCGACTCTTAGCGACCCCATGGACTGCAGCCTCCCAGGCTCCTCCATCCATGGGATTTTCCAGGCAAAAGTACTGGAGTGGGGTGCCATTGCCTTCTCCTAGACAGTATATTAAAAAGCAGAGATACCACTTTACTGACAAAGATCCATATAGTCAAAGGCACATTTTTTTCCAGTAGTCTTGTACGGAGTGAGAGTTGGACCATAAGGAAAACTGACTACGGAAGAATTGATGCTTTCGAACTGTGATGTTGAAGACTCATCAGAGTCCTTGGATAGCAAGGAGGTCAAACCTGTCATTCCTAAAGGAAATCGACCCTGAATGTTCACTGGAAGGACTGAAGCTGAAACTGAAGGACTAATGCTAAAACTGAAGCTCCAATACTTTGGCCACCTGGTGGGAAGAGATGACTCATCAGAAAGACCCTGATGCTGGGAAAGATTGAGGGCAGGAGGAGAAGGCAGTGACAGAGGATGAGATGGTTGGATGGCTTCACCAGCTCAATGGACTTGAGTTTGAACAAATTCTGGGAGATAGTGAAGGTCAGGGAAGCCAGGCAAGCTGCAGTTCATGGGGTCACAAAGGGTTGGACACGACCTAGCAGCTGAAAACAACAAATTAGATATACATGACTTTTGGTCCCAAATGGGAATAATATATTTCAATATATTTCAATACAAACTGTACTAATGATTAGTGAAACTTTTCTTTAGAGTGTTAGAATTGACAGTTAAATAATGGGGAAAATTGTATTCTGGCATACATGAAACTGTTAGGTGTACAACATAGCATAAACTAATTTCTTTTTAAATGAAATTTGCAAACAAATTATGAATGAGTTAGCATTGCCACTGCTTCCATCAAAGAGAGACATATGATTACTGTTTATGATATTATGTTGTTTTTCCTTTTCCTTGTATTTAGTCTTTATTTTTGTTTTTATCAGATAATAAATATTTTACATGTTCATCAGTCTGTCTTCCTGTTAATACAAGTTTACAGATATGGTCTCAGCTCTTTACAAAATGGAATATTTTAGACAATTCAATGTGATGATTCCAGAATGTGTTAGGAGAGAATGTAAATATTTGAGGAAAATAAATAGTAACCTGAAGCCGACTACTTGGGGGGCCTACAGTAATGTGGGTAACTCTTTCCCCTGGTTCTTTTTACTCTTCCAGAATATTTATGCATTTTGCTTCTGGCTAAGCATGGCAGTAGAAGAGCCAAAATTCAATAAGAAAAATTTTTCCTCGGTTTTTTTCTTTTTTTGGCTTCTGTAACAGCAATAAATTCAGAGATACCAGATATATTAAGATAACACATTTTCATTAGATTTCTATCCCAATTGTATATCCATGTGGTTCAGATAAACCACATTCATATATACAGATCTGAGATGCTTGTCATAACCAAACTGATCTCTAGCGCATTGGAGCATTATTCATCCTGAGAATGAGCCACATCCATACCTCAAAAAACAAACTTCAGCTTTTAATTTGGAGTGAGGAGAGTTTGGGAGCTCTTTTTCAGTCTGTTTAAAGCTTACTTGAGCTAAGACATATTTCTTCTTCTAGATCTTTCCTTGGCACTGCAGTAAAAATTAAGAGGCCAAGTCATTGTCTCTGGTAAGTTGTCCTGGGTTACGGTATCTCAATATCGACTAGCTCTTTTCCAGGTTCTTGTAAGAATTGAAGATTTCCAAGCTTCTTGCCCAATTTTCTGAACCAGGTTTCTTGCCTGGTTTCTGAGTTCCTATCCCAGTGGTCATCTTATGTGCCCCTTTCCCTAGCAACCTAAGGTTCGCCACCAATTTCCAATCAAACAGTAGCCTATGTCATCGTTTAACACTTCTTAAAAAAAAAGGAAAAGGGCACTAAAGTACAAAAAAGAAAGACTTATACTTCAGTTTTGTTTTGAAGTTTCCAAAACTGTAACTAGGGCTTCGAAACTTAGTGAACTACCTCAGGAATGAGGGCTAATAAATGGTAAGGCTGATTTTATAGTTACATATAATCATATTCTTTTGATTCCAAAGCTCATGAGCATATTCTCTAAGCTGCTGCATTTGCTTGAGCTCGTTTATCTTTTTTCTGTAAATACAAGGAAATAGTCCTCTGAACCTAATTCCAGAATGGAAACTTGCAAGTAATGGCCCTTTCAGTTCAGTTCAGTTCAGTCGCTCAGTCGTGTCCAACTCTCTGCGACCCCATGAATCGTAGCACGCCAGGCCTCCCTGTCCATCACCAACTCCCAGAGTTCACCCAGACTCACGTCCATCAAGTCAGTGATGCCACCCAGCCATCTCATCCTCTGTCGTCCCCTTCTCCTCCTGTCCCCAATCCCTCCCAGCATCAGAGTCTTTTCCAATGAGTCAACTCTTCGCATGAGGTGGCCAAAGTACTGGAGTTTCAGCTTTACCATCATTCCTTCCAAAGAAATCCCAGGGCTGATCTCTTTCAGAATGGACTGGTTGGATCTCCTTGCAGTCCAAGGGACTCCCAAGAGTCTTCTCCAACACCATAGTTCAAAAGCATCAATTCTTCGGCGCTCAGCCTTCTTCACAGTCCAACTCTCACATCCATACATGACCACAGGAAAAACCATAGCCTTTACTAGAAGAACCTTTATTGGCAAGTAATGTCTCTACTTTTGAATATGCTGTCTAGGTTGGTCATAACTTTCCTTCCAAGGAGTAAGCGTCATGGCCCTTTAGACACTGTCTAATGCCTCACCAAAGAAGCAGTACTTAGCATGAACCCATTGCAACTCTGTTCCGCTCTTCTTTTTGGGTATTCAGAGGTCTAGACGACTCAGTTAAGAAATAATTTGAATGAACCAGAACTAAATATTTATGTTCTGCTATGTCCATCATGCCTGTCTATTTGAAAAATCTCCCCTTACATACCTCTGTCCGCTCTACTCAGTTCAGCCTAGTAGAAAAAATGAATAATAGATATCATTCTGGCCACCTCCCCCAGGACCTCAATACTTTGCCTCCTGTAAGCAAGCATCTTGCTTAGAGGAAGCCCAAAATATGTTTTAGAGCACATGTGATATAATTGATATATGGGCTACGTAAAATAAACAGTAAAAACACTGGTATACAATTATTAGGATCACAGCCTGAATGATTTCTCTTCATTGCTAGCCTAAGAATTTGGACATACTTTAGTATGAAATGAGGGTCGACTCATTTTTGGATAGGTCAAAGTGGTGTTTTAGAGAAGGTTTTTTTAACAGTATCAAAGTAGCAGAAAAGACAAGTGGCCACTTCAACCTTAGACAGTGTAAGTGGGAATGGATACAAGAAAGTAACTTTGAAAATTAAACAGCTTTGGTGTGAGTCTGTAACTGTAGAATATGAATTTATTATCCTTTGGCAAATTTAGGGAACTTACATTTTTAAGAATTAAAAAGAAAAAATGACTTATGAGTCATCTAGTGAGAAAAGGTACTACCTAAAATTGCAATAAAAGTGGAGGCCAAATACAACTCAAAAAAATTAAAAACATAATTGAAAAGAAACTTGAAGTGCCAACTGGCACACAAATGGGAGGAAATTGCTCAAGTTGGTGAGTGAGAAAATAGGGATGATGAATTAGCTGAGGTTTGGTCACCACAGGACTTGCTAGAACATTTCAAGAATGCTGTGAATATTAATACAAGAGCTTATTAAGAATATTTACAACCTTACGTGTAAGCATTACCTAGTCATTGATGCATCTATCAAATCACAGTTACAGATTATTTACCATGCACACTGATATAATAGAGATTAGAAATAAAATATAGACAAATTTATGAACATCGTTTCATATTACTTTATTTAATTTTCAGTATTTTGGGTAAGAATACCTGTCATGTGAATTTCATCAATCTTAGAGAAGATATGACATCTTTTAAAATATCTACACATCTAAGTATATTATTTAAAAATATGTTCTTGAGACATTTATCTCTATGTAACTACCCTACAAATGTGCATGCACACACGAAATGCACAATTATCTCATTCTCATGGTAGGAATCATTAATTTTAATTCTAAGAACCTAATTATTTTGCCTAACACTGGTTACATTTGTCAGAAAATAGTAATAAACTACATCTGTTGCGTGCGTGCATGCTAAGTCACTTCAGTTGTGTCAGACTCTGTAGGACACTCTGGACTGTAGCCCATCAGGCTCCTCTGCCCATGGGATTTTCTAAGCAAGCATACAGGAATGGGCTGTCAAGCCCTCCTCCAGGGGATCTCTCTGACTCAGGCATCAAATACAAGTCTCTTTATCTCCTGCATTGGCAGGCAGATTCACTACTACTCGTACCACCTGGGAAGCCCCAAACTACATCCCTTACCTTATCCCCCAAATGCATAAATACGGTTTATAAGCAACAGTTCTTGGGTCTTTAAAAATGAAACATTTTCCTCTAAGTATCTCCATGTAGAAAGACTTATACTTTTACTTGCTAAGTCCTTAATAAAATATGAAGACATTATAATGTTCCAGCTAACAAGATGATCTTTATTTTTTATTGAAGTATAGATAATTTACAGGTATATAACAAAGTCATGCCATTTGTTTGCAGACTGTACTCCATCATAGCTTGTAATTCCTGTGCTATATAGGTTCAGTTCAGTTGCTCAGTTGTGTCCAACTCTTTGCAACCCCATGGACTACAGCATGCCAGGCTTCCCTGTCCATCACCAACTCCCTGAGCTTGCTCAGACTCATGTCCATTGAGTCGGTGATGTCATCCAACCATCTCATCTTCTGTTGTCCCCATTTTCTCCTGGCTTCAATCTTTCCCAGCATCAGGGTATTCTCCAAGGAGTCAGCTCTTCGCATCAGGTGGCCAAAGTATTGGAATTTCAGCTTCAGCATCAGTCCTTCCAATGAATATTCAGGACTGATTTCCTTTGGGATGGACTGGTTGGATCTCCTTGCTGTCCAAGGGACTCTCAGGAGTCTTCTCCAACACCACAGTTCAAAAGCATCAATTCTTCGACGCTCAGCTTTCTTTATAGTCCAATTCTCACATCTATACATGAATACTGGGAAAACCATAGCTTTGACTAGACAGACCTCTATTAGCAAAGTAATGTCTCTGCTTTTGAATATGCTATCTAGGTTGGTCATAACTTTCCTTCCAAGGAGTAAGCGTCTTTTAATTTCATGGCTGAAGTCACCATCTGCTTTGATTTTGGAGCCCCTAAAAATAAAGTCAGCCATTGTTTCCACTGTTTCCCCATCTATTTGCCATGATCAAATGGGACCAGATGCCATGATCTTAGTTTCCTGAACGTTGAGCTTTAAGCCAACTTTTTCACTATCTTCTTTCACTTTCATCAAGAGGCTCTTTAGTTCTTCACTTTCTGCCATAAGGATGGTGTCATCTGCATATCTGAGGTTATTGATATTTATCCCACTCTGTATGATTTATTCTTGTTGCTTAAAGAAGATTACCTTCAGCTTTGTGACTATGACTGTACCAAACAATTTGAAAACCAAAGCTAAAAGTGATTCTGCAGTCATTTAGTTATCTAAAATATTAACCAAAATCACCAAATATTCTTCAACATACACACATACAAACATACAGGTAGACTATCCAAATTAAATCAGTATTTGCTTAAGTCATAGCTATGAAGTGCTGATTGGTGTATTAATTTGTATTTTTGTTTGTAAAGAGTCTGATTCTTTTATAGCAATATATATGCAAACTATATTTGAATTGTATGGGGGCAGCTATAAAAATGAGATGGTGACTATGTAACTCTATTTCTACTTTCTAACCATTATTGAAGGTAATAATACAACTAATTAAACATAAAAAACTTCTATGTATTCAACTCAGCAGAGAACCAGTGCTTTTGGACACTCCTTCCTTTATTAGTATTCTGTTTACTTATTTTTCTTTTTACTTAATTTTTTTATTGAAGGATAATTGCTTTAGAGAATTTTGTTGTTTTCTGTCAAATATGAACATGAATAAGCCATAGGTATACACATATATCAGGGAAGGCAATGGCAACCCACTCCAGTACTCTTGCCTAGAAAATCCCATGGACAGAGGAGCCTGGTGGGTTGCAATTCATGGGGTCGCGAAGAGTCGGACACGACTGAGCGACTTCACTTTCACTTTTCACTTTCATGCATTGGAGAAGGCAATGGCAACCCACTCCAGTGTTCTTGCCTGGAGATTCCCAGGGATGGTGGAGCCTGGTGGGCTGCCATCTATGAGGTCACACAGAGTCGGACACGACTGAAGCGACTTAGCAGCATACACATATATCCCCTCTCTTCTGAACATCCCTCCCATCTCCCACCCCATACCACCCCTCTACATTGATACAGAGCCCTGTTTGAGTTTCCTGAACCATACAGTAAATTCCCATTGGCTGTCTATTTTACACATGGCAATGTAAATTTCCATGTTACTCTTTCCATCTATCTCACCCTCTCCTCCCCTCTCCCCATGTCCATAAGTTTATTCTCTATGTCTCTTTCTCCATTGCTGCCCTGTAAATAAATTCTTCAGCACCATTTTCTAGATTCCGTACACATGTGTTAGAATATAACTTATCTTTCTCTTTCTGACTCACTTCACTCTATATAATAGGTTCTAGGTTCATCCACCTCATCAGAATTGACTCAAATGTGTTCCTTTATATGGCTGAGTAATACTCCATTGTGTATAGGTACCACAACTTGTTTATCCATTCATCTGTTGATGGACATTGAGGTTGCTTCCAAGTTCTAGCTATTGTAATTAGTGCTGCAGTGAACAATGGGATACACGTGTCTTTTTCAATTTTGCTTTTCTCAGGGTATATGCCTAGGAGTGGGATTTCTGGGTCACATGGTGGTTTTATTCCTAGTTTTTTTTTTTTTTTTAATTTTATTTTATTTTTAAACTTTACATAACTGTATTAGTTTTGCCAAATATCAAAATGAATCTGCCACAGGTATTCCTAGTTTTAAAAGGAATTCCTATGCTGTCTTCCATAGTGGCTGTATCAATTTACATTCCCACCAAGAGTGCAAAAATGTTCCCTTTTCTCCACATCCTCGCTAGCATTTATTGTTTGTAGACTTTTTGATGATGGCCATTTTGACTGGTGTGAAGTGATATCTCATTGTAGTTTTGATTGGCATATCTCTAATAATGAGCGATGTTGAGCATCTTTTCATGTGCTTGTTAGCCATCTGTATGTCTTCTTTGGAGAAATGTCTGTTTAGGTCTTTTTCCCACTTTTTGATTGGGTTGTTTTTCTGGCATTGAGTTGTATAAGCTGCTTGTATATATTGGAAATTAATCCTTTGTCAGTTGTTTCATTTGCTATTATTTTCTTCCATTCCGAGTTTGTCTTTTCACCTTTCTTATAGTTTCCTTTGCTGTGCAAAAGCTCTGAAGTTTAATCAAGTCCCACTTGTTTACTTTGGATTTTATTTCTGCTACTCCAAGATGTGGGTCATAGAGGATCTTGCTTTGATTTATGTAATTGAGTGTTCTGCTTATGTTTTTCTCTAAGAGTTTATAGTTTCTAGGCTTACATTTAGGTCTTTAATCCATTTTGAGTTTATCTTTGTGTATGGTGTTAGGAAGTACTCTAATTTCATTATTTTATATGTAGCTGTCCAATTCTCCCAGCACCATTTATTGAAGAGGCTGTCTTTGCCCCCATTGTATATTCTTGCCTCTTTTGTCAAAAATAAGGTACCCAAAGGTGGATGTGTTTATTTATGGGGTTTCTATCTTGTTCCATTGGTCTATATTTCTGTTTTTGTGCCAGTACCATAGGCTCTTGATGACCGTAGTTTGTAGTTTAATCTGAACTCAGGAAAGTTGATTCCTCCAACTCCATTCTTCTTTTTCAATAATGCTTTGGCTATTCAGGGTCTTCTGTGTTTCCATATGAATTGTGAAATTTTTTTGCTCTAGTTCTCTGAAAATTGTCATTGGTAATTTGATAGGGATCGCATTGAATCTGTAGATTGCATTTGGTAGTATAGTCATTTTCACAATATTGATTCTTCCTACCCAGGAACATGGAATATCTCTCCATCTGTTTACATCATCTTTGATTTCATTCATTAGAGTCTTATAATTTTCTGTGTATAGTTCTTTCATCTCCTTCGGTAAGTTTATTCCTAGATATTTAATTCTTGTTGTTTCAATGGTGAATGGGATTGACTCCTTAAGTTCTCTTTCTCGTTTTTCATTGTTAGTATATAGAAATGCAAGTGATTTCTGTGTATTGATTTTGTATCCTGCAACTTTGCTAAATTCACTGATTAGCTCTAGTAATTTTCTAATACTATCTTTAGGGTTTTCTATGTACAGTATCATGTCATCTGCAAATAATGAGAGCTTTACTTCTTCTTTTCTGATCTGGATTACTTTTATGTCTTTTCCTTCTCTTATTGCTATAGCTAGGACTTTCAGAACTATGTTGAATAATAGTGGGGAAAGCGGGCACCCTTATCTGGTTCAGGATATTAGGGGGAATACTTTCGGTTTTCACTATTGAGAATAATGTTTGCTGCAAGCTTATCATATATGGTCTTTACTATGTTGAGGTAGGTTCCTTCTATGCCCATTTTTTGAAGAGTTCTAATCATAAATGGGTGCTGAATTTTGCCAAAGGCTGTTTAGGCATCTATTGAGAATATAGTATGGTTTTTATCTTTCCATTTGTTAATATGGTATATCACATTGATTTCCATGTATTGAAGAATACTTGCATCCTTGGAATAAACCCAACTTGATCATGGAGTATGAGCTTTTTGATGTGTTGCTGAATTCTGTTTGCTAAAATTTTGTTGAGGATTTTTGCATCTATGTTCATCAGTTATATTGGCCTGTAGTTTCTTTTTTTTGTGTTGTCTTTGTCTGGTTTTGGTATCAGGGTGATGGTGGCCTTGTAGAATGAGTTTGGAAGTGTTCTTTCCTCTGCAATATTTTGAAAGAGTTTTAGAAGGAGAGGCATTAGCTCTTTTCTAAATGTTTGATAGAATTCTCCTGTGAAACCATCTGGTACTGGGCATTTGTTTTTGGGGAGAATTTTGATCACAGCTTCAATTTCAGTGCTCGTAATTGGGTGTTCAAAATTTCTATTTCTTCCTGGTTCAGTCTTGGAAGATTGAACTTTTCTAAGATTCTGTCTGTTACTTCCAGGTTATCCATTTTATTGCCATTTAGTTGTTCATAATAGTCTCTTATAATCCTTTGTATTTCTGCATTGTCTGTTGTAACCTCTCCCTTTTCATTTCTAATTTTGTTGATTTGATTCTTCTCTCTTTTCCTTGATGAATGTGGCTAAAGGCTTGTCAATTTGTTTTACCTTCTCAAAGAACCTGCTTTTAGTTTTATTAATCTTTACTATTGTTTCTTTCATTTCTTTATCATTTACTTCTGCTCATATCATTATGATTTCTTTCCTTCTACTAACTTTGGGGGGTTTGTTCTTCTTTTTCTAGTTGTTTTACGTGTAAAGTTACATTGTCTATTTGATGTTTTTCTTGTTTCTTGAGATAGGATTGTATTGCTATAAACTTCCCTCCTAGAACTGCTTTTGCTGTATCCCATAGGTTTTGAACTGTCATGTTTTCATTGTCATTATTTTTTTAGAAATTTTTAAATTTTCTGTTTAATTACTTCAGTAACATGTTGGTTTTTTAGAAATGCATTGTTTAATCTCCATGTGTTTGTGTTTCTTACAGTTTTTTCCCTTGTAATTGATATCTAGTCTCAGAGTGTTGTGGTCGGAGAAGATGCTTGATATGATTTAAATTTTTTGTTAATTTACTGAGGTTTGGTTTGTGACCCCAGATGTGATCTATCCTGGACAATGTTCCATGTGCACTTGAGAAGAAGGTGTATTTTTCTACATTTTGATGGTAAGTCCTGAAGATATCAATAAGATTCATCTTATCTAATGTATCATTTAAGACTTGTGTTTCCTTATTAATTTTCTGTTTTGATGATCTGTCCACTGGTGTGAGTGGGGTGTTAAAGTCTCATATTATTATTGTGCTACTGTCAATTTCTCCTTTTATGTCTGTGAGGGTTTGTCTTATGTATTGGGGTGCCCCTATGTTGGGTGCATTGATATTTACAATTGTTATGTCTTCCTCTTGGATTGATCCCTTGATCATTATGTAGTGTTCTTCCTTATCTTATAGTTTTTATTTTAAAGTCTATTTTGTCTGATATGAGGATTGTTACTCCAGCTTTATTTTGCTTCCCATTTTTATGGAATATATTTTTCCATCCTCTCACTTTCAGCCTATATGTGTCTCAAGGTCTGAAGTGGGTTTCTCTTAGACAGCATATATATGGGTCTTGTTTTTGTATCTATTCAGCCAGTCTGTGTCTTTTGGTTGGAGCATTTAATCCATTTACATTTCAAGTAATTATTGATATATATGTCCCTTTTGCCATTTTCTTAATTGCTTGGGGTTGATTTTGTAGATCTTTTTTCTTCTCTTGTTATTTCTTGATTATATAAGTCCCTTTAACTGTTGTTGTAAAGCTGGTTTGGTGGTACTGAATTCTCCTAACTTTGCCTTTCTGAAAAGCTTGTTATCTCTCCATTAATTTTGAATGAGATCCTTGCTGGGTACAGAAATCTTGGTTGTAGGTTTTTCCCTTTCTGTACTTTAAATATATCCTGCCATTCCCTTCTGGCCTGCAGAGTTTCTCCTGAAAGATAGCTGTTAAGCATATGGGGTTTCCCTTGTATGTTACTTTTTGCTTCTCCCTTGCTGCTTTTAATATTCTTTCTTTGTGTTTAGACTTCATTAGTATGATAGTATGTGTCTTGGAGTGTTTCTCCTTGGATTTATCCTGCATGGGACTCTATGTGCCTTGTGGACTTGATTGACTATTTCCTTTTCCATGTTGGGGAAATTTTCAACTATAATCTCTTAAAAAGTTTCTCATACCCTTTCTTTTTCTTTTCTTCTGAGATCCCTATAATTCAAATGCTGGTGCATTTGATATTGTCCCAGAGGTATCTGAGACTATCCTCAGTTCTTTTCGTTCTTTTTACTTTATTCTGCTCTTCAGAAGTTATTTCCACCATTTTATCTTCCAGCTCATTAATTTGTTCCTCTGCTTCAGATATTCTGCTATTGATTCCTTCTAGAGTATTTTTAATTTCAATAATTGTGTTGTCTCTGTATGTTTATTCTTTAATTCTTCTAGGTCTTTGTTAATTGATTCTTGCATTTTCTCCATTTTGTTTTCAAGACTTTTGATCATATTGACTATCATTATTCTGAATTCTTTTTCAGGTAGTTTGCCTATTTTGTCTTCATCTATTTGGACTACAGTGTTTCTAGTTTGTTCCTTCATTTGTGTGGTATTTCTCTGCTTTTTCATTATTTTTTTTAACTTATTGTGTTTGAGGTTTCCTTTTGCCAGGCTTCAAGGTTGATTTTTTTTTTTCCTTTTGGTTTCTGCCCTCCTAAGGTTGGTCCAGTGGTTTGTGTAGGGTGAGATTTGTGCTCAGTTTTTGTTTGTGTGTTTGTTTTTCCTCTGATGGGCAAGGCTGAGTGTGGTGGTAATCCTGTCTGCTGATGATTGGGTTTGTATTTTTGCTTTGTTTGTTGTTTAGTTGAGGCATCCTGCACAAGGTGCTACTGGTGGTTGGGTGATGCTGGGTCTTGTATCAAGTGGTTTCCTTCTTGTGAGTTCTCACTATTTAATTCTCCTTAGGGCTAGTTCTCTGGTAGTCTAGGAACTTGGAGTCAGTATTCCCATTCCAAAAGCTCAGGGCTTGAGTTCTGGTCAGGAACGAAGATTCCACAAATGGTTTGTTATGGCATTAAGTGAGATTAAAACAAATATCAAAAAATGAGAAACCAAAGATGAATGCCAGACAAATGGCAATTACAAAATCAGACAAATAATAATTAAAATAATGGAATATATACATATACACCCATGAGAAAAGTCAAAACAGTCTAACAAAAATAAAGTACAATAGTTGGACCCAGTGAACAAAGGAAACCAAAAATCATATCTACCAGAACAAAACTAACTAAAGCACAAACTGGAAAATAAAACTAAAGCAAGGCGCCAAGTGGGGAATAAAGCAATGAAAATAAAACTAACAAAATGTTGAAAAGAAAGGAAAGAAAAGAAAGAAAGAAAGAATATATATGCAAAGTTAAACAGAGGTAGATGAAAAAGATTTATATGTTAAAGATTAACTGCAAGGGGAAAAGAACAGTAGGAAATGCAAATAAAGGAATAAATGTAGAAAAATAATAATAGGTTTTAAAATATATAATTTAAAAAAAGAGAGAGAAAAAAAAGGAAAACTCCAAAGAACTGCAAAATCCCAAAGTAGAGGCAGAGGTTTATAACAACAATAAAAAATGTGACTGAGGGGGGAAAAAAAAACAACAACAAAAAAAAACCAGGCTCAAAGGCTTAATTAGATAGATGGGGAAACAGTGGAAACAGTGTCAGACTTCATTTTTTTGGGCTCCAAAATCACTGCAGATGGTGATTGCAGCCATGAAATTAAAAGATGCTTACTCCTTGGAAGGAAAGTTATGATCAACCTAGACAGCATATTAAAAAGCAGAGACATTACTTTGCCAACAAAGGTTCGTCTAGTCAAGGCTATGGTTTTTCCTGTGGTCATGTATGGATGTGAGAGTTGGACTGAGAAGAAAACTGAGCACTGAAGAATTGATGCTTTTGAGCTGTGGTGTTGGAGAAGACTCTTGAGAGTCCCTTGGACTGCAAGGAGATCCAACCAGTCCATTTTGAAGGAGATCAGTCCTGGGTGTTCATTGGAAGGACTGATGCTAAAGCTGAAACTCCAATACTTTGGCCACCTCATGTGAAGAGCTGACTCATTGGAAAAGACTCTGATGCTGGGAGGGATCGGGGGCAGGAGGAGAAGGGGACTACAGAGGATGAGATGGCTGGAGGGCATCACCAACTCGATGGACATGAGTTTGGGTGAACTCCGGGAGTTGGCGATGGACAGGGAGGCCTGGCGTGCTGTGATTCATGGGGTCACAAAGAGTCGGACTCAACTGATTGACTGAACTGAACTGAGTGCCAATAAAATAGACAACTAAAACAGAGGAGGAAAAATAAGAAAAGAAAAAAGAAAAATCCAAAAGAATCTATAAAACAAGTCAGAACATAAGAATAATAAGTGTTTTTCTTGAGTGACTGCTGTCAGAGTCCTTTCCCTCGCTGGGAGTTACAGTCCACCTTACCTCCCTAGGATGCCTTCCAAATGGGCTGATCTCTGGACCTTCTGTGGGGGCAGCTCAGATTCTAACCTGGTCCTACTCCTGTGTTTTTTTTCCTCCAATGTCCACAGCTATCATAACTAGTGCATTTTCTTTTGTGGGAGCTCTCAGTGACCTTTTATATATTCCAGAGACACAGAATCTGACTTGGCGATCATGTGGAATTTAATCTGCAGCTTGTACAGCTGGTGGGAAGGTTTTAGGTCTTCTTCCTTAGCCACACTGCCCCTGGGTTTCAATTGTGGTTTTATGTCCACCTCTGCATGTGGGTCGTCCAATGGAGTTTGCTCCCAAGGCTGCCCTGGAGGACTTGGGTTGCTCCTGTGAGGGCCAGGTATGGAGGTGGTGCAGCTGCTTGGATTGCAGGGGTTTTGGCAGCACCAGGTACTCAGGGGAGTTGGCAACTAGGGCAGCAGGAAGTATAGTGCTCTAGAAGGGTATGGCAACCAGTATTGGCCAATATGCTCCAGTATTCTTGCCTGAAGAACCCCCCTCCCTGACAGAGAAGTCTGACAGGCCATGGTCTACAGGGTCACAAAGAGTCAGACACTACTGAGTGACCCTGCATGCATAGACGCAAGACTTGTTTGGCCTCTGGTAGCTCTGCCCCACTCCAGTACTCTTGCCTGGAAAATCCCATGGGCAGAGGAGCCTGGTAGGCTGTAGTCCATGGGGTCATGAAGAGTTGAACATGACTGAGAGACTTCACTTTCACTTTTCACTTTCATGCATTGGAGAAGGAAATGGCAACCCACTCCAGTGTTATTGCCTGGAGAATTCCAGGGATGGGGGAGCCTGGTGGGCTGCCGTCTGTGGGGTCTCACAGAGTCACACATGACTGAAGTGACTTAGCAGCAGCAGCAGCTCTGCCCCAGTGAGAGTTGAGTGTGATGATGCCGCACCTGCTTGGCTTGTGAAGACCCTGGCGGCACCAAATGTGAAGGGACATGGACTGCCTCCACTGCAGGAGTTATGGCCTATGAGAATCTTTTTTCCAGCCTCTTGTAACTGGTGATCAGAAGGCCTCTTTGGCCAGTCTTTCTCCACAGTTCTGTCTCTTCAGGCACTTAGAGGGCTCCCTTGCTTCAGGTCCTTCTCTGTTGTTCAGTACATCAGGCACATAGAGGGGCCCCCCTGGCTGGGGTCCTACTCTAGATCTGCGTGTCAGTCACTTAAAGGAACACCTTGGGTGGGTTACTGCTCTGTAGTTCAGTTCATCAGGCATTTGATGGGCCAGCCTGTCTATTTTTCAGCTGCCGATGCTGGCCTGTGGGGAGAGAGAGCCTATGGTGATGGCTCCACCCGCTATGTGTGACTCAGTGGTATTGCCTTGCTTCCATGGCTGTCTGGCTTTCCTTCACAGGCATTTCACACCACAGTCTTCTCCCTCACATCCCCTTGATCCGTCTCTCCACAGTCAACAGCAGCCCTTGCTGTGGGATTGCGCCACGATCCCTAAACTCCAGCTTGCAGCTGCTTCGCCTTCCAGAGGACCTGTAGCCCTGTCCTAGGTATGTATGGCTGTGGCAAGAACTGCCTGATTCTCATTCTATTTAGGCTGCCACAGACCAGGTGTTTCACTCTCAGCCTTAAATGTTTCTCCTCTGACTCAGACAATTGCCGCGATGTGGGTATCAGACCCCGGCTTCAGTTCCCCTACCTGCCGAGGGCAGGTTCAGTCCTACTAACTTTCCTGTTTCCCCCCTAGTTGCTTCATCCTACCAAGTTTTGTGTGCCTTCTGTATATTGTTTTCCTCTGGTCAGGTACTCCTGTTTGCTCTCAGCTGGTTTTCAACATGCACTTCTGTGTCTGAAGATGTATTCCTGATGTATCCATGAAGAGAGATGTACTCCACATCCACCTACTCCTCCACCATCTTGTTCCCCACCTCTGTTTATTTTTAGGGGGAGGCTGTGTATCACTGTAATGTGGTCCTCTGGATACAGGGCCTTTCCTTTACAGACATGGTGATTTGTCTGTATGGCAGAAGTATTGGTAAATTACCCAACTGAGTGAAACAGATTTTTCCCCCCTGAGATATATGTATCCCTCTCTACCTTATTTGTCCATCTGTCTATTAAGTGCTCAGGATGTATTCATGCTCAGTATGTATGCTCGTATGTATGCTTAGACACAAAACTCTGCTTTCTCTTTGGAATCTAAGCTAGGATGAGACTGATTACAAGATTTGCCCTCACACCTCCAAATTGGTGGAATACATGATCTTTAACAAAGAAGTGAAACCAAGATGGGCCTAGGTGAAAATGAGAAAGAAAGGCTCAGCATCTGACTGCCTGCTTCATTAAATCTGAGGCAAACCTCTAACTCTGTCCTTTCCAATATTTTACCTCAATTTTTAGGCTAAGTCAAATTCAGTTTGTGTAAGTTTCATCCAAAAAGTTTCCTTGACTCTCTCAGCTTGAGAGGCACTCACTATCAGAGTTATAAACGATTTACAGCCCTCTATGACTCTACCCTTTCTCTCTCCTCTAGATAGGATGTCAGAATAGAAGCAGAGGGGTTATTATTATAGGCTTAACCTAAATGTGTTCTGATTTACTCTAAAGAAAATCATTTGCAAAGTTTGCTCCTTTAACAAATATCAAATTACTTGAAATTCACTTCCAGCTAATCATGACCCATCAGTGTATCCATACCCCTCTTGAGAATTACAACTCCAACTCAAGGAAAACGAATGGTTCTAATTTGCTACTAACACATATGGCTGATCAATGAGCATCCTCATAGTGACTCCTCTTGCTAACAAAATAAACCTTACTGTACAACTAGTAGAAGACTTGCCCTTACTACCGCTTCTGTCCTTCCCTCCATTCTTTTTTCCTCCCTCCCTCCCTCCTGTCCTTCCTTATGCTAACTCCCAACAATTTTTCTTCTTTCTCTGGCATTCTAAATAAATTAATAGCCTTAAATTATCAAGTGCCTTAAAAAAGCACACACACACAGAGGATTGTTTAGCAGTCCTTATAATCCTACAGAACTAGAAGATGCTTTCTAATATATATGATTTGGCTTAATTGTTGGAATCAAAATGCTAATTATTTGGTACATATATTTTAAAACATATTTTAAGATACCCTAACAAGCGTAACATAACTTTGAAGTAGTTTATCCTAGGACACCATACGCATGTCATTAGTTCATACAAACTCTGATCAAAACTGGGCCAGACAGATGCATCTAAACTGATGAAAGTGGAAATTATATTATATTGGCCTTTTAGCATCATAGAGATTTTAGAGCTTCCAGGGACTTAGGAGATAATACAGTCAGATTCTCCAATTTTAAGGATAATTGAATTTAACCAAGAGAGGTTAAGGGAATTATATAAAATAAAACAGCTAATTGATGACAGAGCACAGATTAAAATCGGGGTCACCTATCTCACAAGTCAAGCATTTTTCGTCTGTAACACGTTCTATGTTAGTCTAAAATAATGTTAAGGAGATAAGCATTATATTGTTATTATTAATTGAGGTTTGCACAAGCAACTATTCATGTAGCATTTTACTTTCTTAAAAAACACTCGGTCTCTGCTATTTCATTGCTCTTCAACTCCATGGCTGAAATTAATTTGGCTAAGATATTTACTTTGGTGTTTCAGAAATATGCATGCTTTTCTTTATGAGTATATAAACACATTATAGTAATCATTTTATAATAAAAATGAACTTAAAATGCATAATTTCTGAAAATAAGAATAAAGCATTTTCTTTATAATGAATTCATATTGTTCAAAAACAAAAGCATTTTTCTCCCCTACAAAACCTGTTGAGCAAGTGTGGTTTACAGCAGAAACATTTAGATGGAGAATATGATTCGGTATCCCCTGAGGTGGGATCAATTTTCAAAGGATTAAGCTTGAAATCTCAAGTGATTTACCTGCTTGTCTGACTGACCATGAGAACTGAGATGGCACTAAGTCTTATTTTACTCGTCAGCCTGGGTGGGCTTAACTCTGGGAACCAGGTAGAGAAACCTTTGTAAATTATTTTCTTTTAAAAATTTGCTCTTGGCACGGTGGAAAATAAAGACTTAAATGTCTTTGTGTTCATTGCAAACACCTATGTGTTTTGCAGAATCTCTGCAGTATTTGTGTGTATGTGTGCTCAACTGTGTCTGACTCTTCAACCCCATAGACTGTAGCGCACCAGGCTCTTCTGTCCATGGGGTTTTCTGGCAAGAACACTGGAGTGGGTTGCCATTTCCTATTTAAGGGGAACTTCCCGACCCAGGGATCAATCCTGCATCTCCTATTTCTCCTGCACTGGCAAGTGACTTCTTTACCACTGTGTTACTTGGGAAGCCCTCTGCAGCGTCTTTTATTTGACCTGCTATGAGAAAGGCTACAAGTGAAGGGGATGAGCTAAGGGAAGATGACAAAATTGAGAAATAAATCTCCTTCCCCTGTTTATTCCCAGCAAGTCTGAATAGCTCTGACTATTCTTTAGGATCTAGTTTGACGTTTATTGGCATTGGGCCAAAGGCTTTCTTTTTTTCTATTCTTATACACATTCATCTTTTACTGGTTTGTCTTGGTTTCTTGTTTGGTAACTCTCAGGAATATATTAGGATTGTGTTAGTTTTTAGAGGAATAATAAATAGTTTCAAATATTAAATTTTAATACAGTCTCTAATAGGAAACTTTAAAATAAATAGAAACACAGTTTGTAGACAGAAATTGTGTTTCATGAGTCTTATCAATAGGGCAGTCTCTAGAAAATGGAAATTTTCAGGTAGATTATTTCTCTAAATCTCTGGGGCTGTCTGGTTTACCTGGTGACTATGTTGGGATCTGTCATAAGTATTACCCAATTTCATTCATCTTTCTGAAGCAGTTTCCTATTGGACAAATTTAAGGATCACTAACTTTTTCTAGGAAACACATATTGCAAATAATATCATCTTTTTCCTAACCTAATTCTGAGTTCCTTTTTCCTCTTTCTCTTTCTCTCTCTAGTTGTAGTTACCTTCTATGAAATATACTAATTTCAAAGACACAAATATACATCCATATAAACTACTAAGATAATGGCCACACAAAATAAAAGTAGCTCATCAGTTTTTAACTTTAGTCAGAATTGCTTCTCTTAACTCAGAATTGCAACTTCTGGAAATCATGTTCACTAAATTGTTTACAGAAACATAAATGTGAATAAAGGAAAAACAAGATGATTAGCCTTATAAAAACATTTTATCTAGTTCTGAGTACTATTAAACTCCTTGTGTCCAGGTATTTCTGATATTTGAATGAAAAGTGAAGTGAAGTGAAAGTCGTTCAGTTGTGTCTGACTCTTTGCAACCCCATGGACTATACAGTCCATAGTATTCTCCAGGCCAGAATACTCAAGTGAGTAGCCTTTCCCTTCTCCAGCAGATCTTCCCAACCCAGGTATTGAACCAGGGTCTCTTGCATTGCAGGTGGATCCTTTACCAACTGAGCTATCAGGGAAGCCCAATGGATACTTGAATGGATACTAACAAACTTCGAAATGGAATGGAAACTAACAATCACAAGCACATTTAACAAGCTACCAATTGTCCTTTATTTTATAACCAAGACCTGCACCTTTAACCTTAACCATTAATGATACAGGAGGGCCTGGTAGAGTCGGCACAAATCTGTCAATGCTCTACAAAGGTCGCATCCCACTGAAATTCAGTCAGAAAATCATCCTCAGAAATTCAGAAAAACACACTACCAAAATGCAAATATATTTATCATAACATGCTCCTCATAATTCAACCTTTGTCCTTGATGCAAGATAACATGTCATATCTCACTGCACTCCTTTCAATTACTAAATGCAATTACTTAGCCTGTTTACTTGTCATTGTCTTTCTCACCAGTTTATAAGCTTATTTAAGATATGTACCATGTCTGTCCTGCTATAGATACATCCAGAGTGTCTAGCCCCTTGGCTGTCATGTTTGAATACTTGATGGAAGGAATGAACAAGAAAACTAAAACAAAACATTCTATTAGATTGGTAAAAGTAATAGCATAATTTATATCAATAGGACCATTACAATTAATTATAGAACAAGCCTTAAAATCATAGAAAATACAGAACCTGTGAAAAGAATGAATATGTGAAGTAATTTCACATGCACCTGTTGCAGATTTTTATAAAATTTGGAATTTTTTTTTGGTGACAATTAAGAACATTATGTTTCTAGGAGCTTGTCTCACTACTAATTTGTTAATTCAATTATTTTTAACTGTTTATTATCAGGTAATGGGTCATTTATATTTGTTACAATCATTGATTAATACTAGATTCAGCTGAAAAATAGCAGTTTTGAAATAAATATATTTGTTTCTGAGTTCAAATATATTAAATAATTTTGGCTAAAAGAACTTGGGTCTGATGAACTAGGCAACAAAAATAAGTCTATATTGGTAATGACATCTTGGGACATTTTAAAATATCACAATTTTCCCTAATAATATTGGCATTATTCTTTAAGCTGAATCATGTATATTAATTATAAATGAGATTAGATTACAAAGTCCAGTGCTGAAAGATATTTCCCCACACTTCCACCAAGGTAACCATTGTATAGGCTGGTCAGGTTACACCATTATCTCTTGAGCATCTGGAAAACTTATACTATTTGGTCTCTAGGTACCAACAATAAATTCTTTAGGGAATTTTCTGTTTTTCTAGCTCAGATTCTTTTTCACCTAAGAAATATATAACATGAGCTGAAGTTTAAATACAATAATTTTCTAATAGTATATTATATCATCCAAACAGCAACAATGATGATTTTCTACATTGTACCTCTGGGGGTATGTCTACCTCATTTCAGAAATATGAAGTTTGGTTAAAACAAATAATTAGATACACACATGCATGCATACCTATATTTTTCACTAGATTCATACACACACACACACACACACACACACCCTAACATTTATAAAATCACATTTCACATTTGAGAATAGTTTAATATTATTTGTCAGGTTCCCTATTAACTGGGTCTTTACTGATACATTAATAAAGCAGTGAAATAGCACTGCGATTTCAGACACACCAGAAATCTCAAATAACTGAGCAATAGAAATGTAAATTCAGCTAAAATATTTTGAAATGCTTTTCTAATACTATATTTGATTGTTTTAAAACTTAGATATCCATATCAAGGTCAACAGCTTGCTAGTAATAGTAGTACACCAGCAACATTCCTCCAGCCCAGAAATTCCAAAAATGTTTTCTGTAGGACACTAGTTTCTGAAATTTAAGATGCATAGGTAATGTGGAATGAACAAAGTTGAACAACTAATTTAGCCCCTGCAAGACCGTTAAGACTATTAACTCTAACACTATTAAGTACGTGAATGTGCAATGTGACAGTAATAGAGTGTGAAAGTTTTCCTACATTTACTTAAATATTGCACCGTTTCCTTAAGGCACATTTGAAAAACTAGTGCTCCAAGGAACACACTTGAGAAAAGTTGCCCCATCTAAACCTTCATAATGTGAAAAATACCAAAATCTGTTGTAGTGCCAGAAATGCTAGAAAGCAGTTGTATATGATTGGATATTCTCTAAGTAGAATACGTGCTAAGTTGCTTGAGTCATGTCCAGCTCTGTGTGATCCGATGAACTGTAGCCTGCCAGGCTCCTCTATCCATGGGATTCTCCAATCAAGAATACTGGAGTATGTTGCCATGCCTTCCTCCAGGGGATCTTTCCAGCCCAGGGATCAAACCCATGTCTCTTACACCTCCTGCATTGGCAGGCGGGTTCTTTATCACTAACGCCACCTGGGAAGAGTGTGGGTCTGCTATTGCAGAACACACGTACCTATAATTTAAGGGTTTGATGGCATTCCCTGCCAAATTTCTCCTGTGCTTTGTTAGGCTTTGTGTCCTGCTCCAATTTCTTCATTATGAAGAGTCATGTTTAACAAGTAACTTTATGTTTCTTTGATTTCCACAATTTGTGAACATTTCATTCATTTAATTGCTGGTTCAGTTGACCTCTCCCCAGATGCCTTGCTGGTTTTATTATATGGGCCACTCAAATAGTATCTCTCATTTTCCAAAATCATCTCATTCATTTTAGCTTATATAAAAAACAATAATATATTAACATATAATGGAACACTACAGATATATAAGTCTTATTTTCTTAATATATACTCATAGAGCACCAAAAGATTTTCAGAGATTATATAGTGGCTTGCATGCTCAGTGGTGGCCAACTTGTTGGGACCCTGTGGACTATAGCACACCAGGCTCCTCTGTCCATGGAAATTCACAACCAAGAATACTGGAATGGGTTGCCATTTCCTCCTCTAGGAGATCTTCCCAACCCAGGAATAGAACCATGTCTCTTGCAGTTCCTGCATTGGCAGACAAATTCTTTACCACTGAGCTAGTTGGGAAGCCCACAGATTATATAAACATCCATTTATTTGGACACAATCCATTTTTAACCATTTAAATTTTATCTTTTACTTTTTCTGCTTAAACATAAAATTTTCCATATCCAAGTTATTTTTTAAATCTTATCCCAGATTTTTAACTTATCCCATGTGAACTATGTGTGGATGATGGATTCCCTTTACAGTCTGCAAATGTGTCTTCAAAGCTTCACAGGGCATCACCCAACTTGCTTAAGCTGCTGCCTTCTGTTAACTCTGCCTTTTCTTGGGTCATTAAACAACTGGCTATGCAGGAAAGACCTCTGAAATGCCTAATAATTATTTCTCTCTCTTTCTACAATTAGGGAGGAGCTAGAAGAAAGAGAGGAGAGAAAAATACACAATTCTGCTTAAACTGTCACTTTGCATCAGTCTGAGTGGAAACACATATATCTGGCCTGAAAGGGGATGCCGAGAACAATTAAGCATGGGGGTTAGGAGTGAACCTGGGAAACAGTCCAGCTTCTTGCAAGTCAGGTCTTCACTCTGTGATTGTCAATGTAACAAAAATGAACAAACAGATTTCTACCAGGATATACGATCAGTCATCTTAAAATTGTGTACATGTATTATGTACTATATTTACACATTGCATACTTTATAAGACACTCAAAGACAAATTTTAAGTGCGTGCAATAAACAGGGTGACCAAATGCCTTTGTTTCCAAACAGAACCTCTTTTGAGATCAAAAGATAGCACTACTTATAATTATATTGAGACAACTGTTGTGAATTGGAACCCTCCTAGGCAAAGCTGGATATAGAACATGCCTAACAAAGATTAAACTGAAGGCATTTTTCAATGTCTTACTAATTATTATGGCTTCTTACTATCACCAGGTAATATCACAAAGTACAATACACACTGGGGGCTAAGTTCACCATTAACTGTAGGGGTTTTAATCTATATTTCAAGTAGATATTTTGATAACTTTAGAGGTTTCAACTCATTGCTTAGTGAGTCTGTTTATATCATCGTCATTTTTTTTCTACTTATAATTGAGACTAAAGAAGACTTTCTCTGAGAATGAGAACAGTTAGTTCTGCCACTTTTCTATTTTGTTTCCTTATATTTGCAAAAATGTATTTACAAAAATATTTTACAGTTTCCACTTCATTAGTTTAATTAATATCTAGAAACATAATCGACAATAAAATTTACAAATCCATTTAAAAGTAAAGATGACAGACACAATAGCTGTTCCCTTGGTTTAACTTCAACTCTTAGCTCAGTTTGAAGTGAAGTGAAGTGAAATGAAGTGACATCATTCAGTCATGTCTGACTCTTTGCGACCCCGTGGACTGTAGCCTGCCAGGCTCCTCTGTCCATGGGATTCTCCAGGCAAGAATACTGGAGTGGGTTGCTATTTCCTTCTCCAGGGGATTTTCCCAACCCAGGGATTGAACCCAGGTCTCCTGCATTGCAGGCAGACACTTTATCCTCTGAGCCACCAGGGATTACTCAGTTTACTAGCTCAGTTTACCAGACATTAATGGTAAGAAACAATGTCATCTGACATTTGGATAAACTAAAGTTATCAGTTTGAATACAATATTATATATATATATATATATATATAGCTTAATTTGGACTTTTAAAACAACATTAATATAAATAATAAATCTACTAGATCTAAACTTTCTAAACTCCAATAGCACGTATCTGCTATACTCCTTGGAATGGACACACTTACCTTTAGAGCTGGTTATCTAGACTAGTGTTTTTCCAACTGTGATGCACATAAAACTCTCTGAAGTTCTTGAGAAAAATTCACGTTCTAATTTAGTTGGTCTATAGAGCAGCCCAGGAATCTGCATTTCTATCAACTTTTTAAGTGTTGCTCATCTAAGGACCATACTATAAGTAGCAAAAACCCTAGACCTGTTCTGCTTAGTACACTAACCACTGCCACATGTAGCTACTGAGCAGTTAACATGTGGTTAATCCAAGCTGAGACTTACTGTAAATGTAAAATACTCATCAAATTTCAAAAAAGTACAAAAAAGAATATAAAATAGTTCATTAATAATTTTAACACTGATGATATGTCAGAATAATATGGATCCTTATGATATATAAATTTCAGTTAATACAGAGTATGAATGCAGTAATAACTTTTAATGTGACTACCAGAAAATTTAGAATTATTGTCGTGGCTCACATTATATTTACTTTGGATGCTGCTGCATGAGATCACAGAACAATAAACATCCTGATTATGAAAAGTGGCAGTGAAAATATTCACTATGTGCCTCAATTAATATTTCCAAATTTGCCTTCTGCCATCCCATAAGTTTCAGCTATATAATGCTATTTGATATTCACTCAATATTTATTCTTTTATTTATTTATTTATTCATTAAGTATTTATTGAGTGTCTACACTGAAGCACATAACATTAGTAGGTAATGGGAGTGTTAAAAAAGATAAATGGGGTCCAGTTTCACTAAACATATCTCTGATTAGCTCTTCTTATTTCATAAAAAGAAAAAATTATATTATTCCTTACATCCGTCTCTTTTTTAAAAAGTACTTACTGTCTCCTTAATCTGAACTTCTATAGCATTTTTTATATATTTCACAAATAAAGCATTCCTTATATATGCTTAATATAGATTTGGCTCATATTTCCACATATGTGTTGTCAAGATTTTGATGGTATGATTTAATCACTATTTAATTGTCCACTAAAAGTATGATGTCCAGCACGTAGTAGGTGCTATCTAAAGCAGTTTTTGAGTAGACTAATTATTTCACAAATAAGATGGTAATAATAAACATCAATCACTTCCACAATTGAATTTCATTTAAAATCAATGATTATTTTAATTTGATTGCCATTTGGCATGGTTCACTATAGCCCTCTTTCTGTTTTTACAAACATCTTATTCAGTAATGTACTATCAAGCTCAGCAGATTTAGAATCAATTCAGCAAAATTTGAGCCATACTTGATGATCTTATTTGACTTTAAGCAATTCATTAAGTCATCCTAAATGAGTCTCCACATTAGTAAAGTGGATTTTTAATTACTATTGCATGTTTTTGTTGAAAAGATTGAAAGATTCAATTTATTAAACAGTTCCTGGTTTATAGAAGTCCCTCAATAAATATGAAATCTAACTAGGTAAGTCTTAGTTATCTTATTTTCTTTTCAGTAACAAGATATAAAATAACATTTGGTGGGTAAGACATTAAATCACTTTCATGTTCTGAGTAAAATGTGTAACTTTACGTTTATCTAAATGTACTGCTTTAACAAGGAGTCCCATTTTCCTCTCGATCTTTTTAGTATAAATGAGGGGATGAGACCAAAAAACCCAAATTCTTCTATTGTTCCAAAATCAATGACTATTAGGAAATGACAATTAAGCCTTAAAAAACAATCAGCAAAAACAAAGCCTTTTTAATTCTTTTTTTTTTCTTCCCTCAATCTGATTTCTGTCTAGAAGTCATTGCACAGTCATAACTAATAAGTTAAATTTCAATCCATTTTGTAGATCCTATGGATACTAAAAAGAATAATAAAAGAATACTATTTGAAAAACTCTGTGCCCACAAATTTTGTAATCTAGATGAGAAGAAACAGACAATATGAATAGGTTCATATTAAAGAAATTTAAATCTTCCAAAATAGAAAGCACCAGACCAAGATGGAGTCAATTATGAATTCTCATAAACAGTTAAAAGAGAATTATGCTGATTCTCTATAATCTCTTTCAATGGATAAAAGGAAAATATTTCTTAAGTCATTCTATGAGGTCAACATTTCCCTAATAATGCAACCAAAGACATTAGAAGAAATAAAAACTACAGACCAATAGCTTTCATAAAAGCAGATGTGAAATTCCTGAACAAAGTATTAGAAAACCAAATCCAATAATGTATAAACTGAATTATATACCACAGTCAAGTGAGATTTATCCTAGGTATACAAGGCTGCATCAACATTTGAAAATCAAGTAATGTAATCAATCATATCAACAGGCTAAAGAATAAAAAATAACATAATCATGTCAACATAAGCAGAAAAAACATCTGACAAAAATCCAACATTCATGATAAGAAAGACTCAGTAAATTAGGAATAGAGAAGATCTTCTTAAACTTGATAAAGAATATCTCCAATAAAATCTAACTTTATGGTTAGTAGTGAAAAACTCAAAACTTTGTCTATGCAAAAAAAATTGGGTTTCCTAGGTAGTGCTAGTGATAAAGAATCTGCCTACCAATGCAGGAATACATGAGACGCAGGTTTGATTCCAGGTTGGGAAGATCCCATGAAGGAGAGGAATGCAACCCACTCCAGTTGCCTAGAGAATCCCATGGATAGAGGAATCCAGTGGGCTACAGTCCATGGGGCCACAAAGAGTCAGACACAAACGAACAACTGAGCACATGTAGAAAAAAAAATCAAAAGGAAAAACAGAAAAAAAATAAAAGCCTACTGGAACTGATTGCAGCAATGTTGCAGAATACAATGTTAAAATACAAAAGTCAGTTGCTTTCTTTTATAGCAATGATCATGTGGAATTTGAAATTAAACACAATGCCATTCATATTAGCATCACAAAAATAAAGTACTTAGATATAAGTAACAAAATATGCATAAGAGCTATATGAGGAAAGCTACAAAACTCTGATGAACAAAATAAAAAATAAATAAATAAATGGAGAAACAGTCTGTGTTTATAGCTAGGCAGACTCAAATTTGGGGCTTCACAGGTGGTGCTAGTGATAAAGAATCCATCTGCCAATACAGGAGACAGGACATTCAGGTTTGATCCCTGGATTGGGAAAGCCATAGGGGCTTCCCTTGGTGGCTCAGCGGTTAAAGCGTCTACCTGGAATGCAGGAGACCCGGGTTCGATCCCTGGGTTGGGAAGATCCCCTGGAGAAGGAAATGGCAACCCACTCCTGTACTCTTGCCTGGAGAATCCCATGGATGGAGGAGCCTGGTAGGCTACAGTCCATGGGGTCGCAAAGAGTTGGACACGACTGAGCGACTTCACTTCACTTTGGGAAAGATCCCCTGGAATAGAAATGACCACCCACTCTGGTATTCTTGCTTGGAGAATCGCATGGACAGAGGAACCTGGTGGACTACAGTACATGGGGTTGCAGAGAGTCAAACATGAATGAGTATCTGAGCACAGCACAGCACAGACTCAATATTGTCAAGATATCAGTTGATTTGTAAAGTCAATGCAATCTTAGTCAAAGTCCCAGCAAGTTATTTTACTGATAGTGACAAACTGGTTCTACAGTTTATATAGATTCACAATAGCCAATGCAATGTTGTTATCATTGTTTAGTCACTAGGTTATGTTTGATTCTTTGCCACCCCATGGACTATAGCCAGCCAGGCTCCTCTGTCCATAGCATTCTCCAGGCAAAAATAGTGGAGATGGTTGCCATTTCCTTCTCCAGGATGTCTTCCCGATCTAAGGACTGAACCCATGTTTCCTACATTGCCAGGCAGATTCTTAATGATTGAGCCACCAGGGAAGCTCAGCCAATATAATATTGAAGGGTAATAACAAAATTGGAGGTCTGACACCATCTGACTTCAAGATTACAATCTCGAAGATACAGTAATCAGAACAGAGTGCTATTGATGGAAAAAAGACAAATAGAACAATGGACAGAATAAAAAGCCCAGAAATAGAATCCCATCTCATAGATATAGTCAACTTCTTTTTTGACAAATGGTGAAAAGCAATGAAATGGACAAAAGGTAGTTTTTTAAAGAAATGGTACTAGAACAATTGAACTGAACATCCCCATACAAAGAAAAACTGAATCTAGACATGAATATTGTACCCTTCATAAAAATTAACTCAAAATGGATTAGAGATGCAATGTGAAACTCCTTAAAAACTAACATAGGAGAGAATCAGGATGATTTTCTTGATTATGGTAATGACCGTTTAGATAAAACACTAAGGTCAAGAACCGTATGAGTAAATGATGGACTCTGGGTGATTATGTTGTGTCAATACAGGCTCATCGATTGTAACAAATGTTCCATTCTGGTGGGGGAATGTTGATAATGAGAAAGGATATGCATATATAAGGGTAGGGGGTACATGGGAAATCTCTGTACCTTATAGTAAATTTTTTGTGAATCTAAAATTCTCTAAAAAATTAAGATCTTCAAAATTTGGATCATAGAAAAAGCAAGAGAGTTCCAGAAAAACATCTACTTCTGGTCCACCTTACCTGCCTCCTGAGAATTTGGTATGCAGGTCAAGAAGCAACAGTTAGAACTGAACATGAAACAACTGGTTCCAAATTGGGAAAGGAGTACTTCAAGGCTGTATATTGTCACCCTGCTTATTTAACTTATATGCAGAGTATATGGGAAATGCCAGGCTGGATGAAGCACAAGCTGAAATCAAGATTGCCGGGAGAAATATCAATAACCTCAGATACGCAGATGACACCGCCCTTATGGCAGAAAGTGAAGAAGAACTAAAGAGCCTCCTGATGAAGTGAAAGAGGAGAGTGGAAAAGTTGGATTAAAGCTCAACATTCAGAAAACTAAGATCATGGCATCCGGTCCCATCACTTCATGGCAAATAGATGGGGAAACAGTGGCAGACTTTATTTTTTGGGGCTCCAAAATCACTGCAGATGGTGACTGCAGCCATGAAATTAAAATATGCTGGCTCCTTAGAAGAAAAGCTATGAACAATCTAGACAGCATATTAAAAAGCAGAGACGTTATTCTGCCAACAAATGTCTGTCTAGTCAAAGCCATGTTTTTTTCCAGTAGTCATATATGGATGTTAGAGTTGGACTATAAAGAAAGCTGAGCACTGAAGAATTGATGCTTTTGAACTGTGGTTTTGGAAAAAAGTCCAAGTCCCTTGGACTGCAAGGAGATCAAACCAGTGAATCCTAAAGGAAATGAGTTCTTAATATTCATTGGAAGGACTGATGCTAAAGCTGAAATTCAAATACTTTGGCCACCTGATGCAAAGAACAGAATCATTGGAAATTTCCCTGATGCTGGGAAAGATTGAAGGCAGGAGAAGGGGATGGAAGAGGATGAGATTGTTGGATGGCTATCACTGACTTGATGGACATGAGTTTGAGCAAGCTTCCGGAGTTGGTGATGGACAGGGAAGCCTGGCATGCTGCAGTCCATGGAGTTGCAAAGAGTAGGATGTGACTGAGCCATTGAACTGACTATATCACTGCAATGCTTGGCAGAGCTAAAGCTACATTATGTCCATTTTATGAATTATGTATTTTCTAATCAATGTAACTCTTTGTCCCATTTAATCTTTTTTGTTGAAATGCCTATATAGAAATATTAAAATTGCAATGTCACTTTTCTTCTAATTTTAATGACCTGATAGACTTTCACCCAGTGTTTGGATTTTCATTTTTTTGTTAAAATTTAAGAAATCTTCATGATACCAAATTTTAGGCATTCAATCTTTCAAATAGTGCATCATTGAAAGTTGGTTTTCCCCTTAAATGAGAGAATGTATCTTTTAAGATAAAATTTTCCTAATTTACTACTATAACTAATGTATTTATTCTTTGCATTTTTTTTTAAAAATCTCATGTGTCCTTGACATTTCCTATATTTTGGCTACATGGACCACATGCAATTTGATTTTAAATTCACTGCTATTAAAGAGGATGTACATCAGGCTTAAAATTTCCCAATAATTGCTCTTAAGTTTTTCAAAAGCATTTTAGACACCACTAGCATTTTCTCTAATTGTTGAGATCTAAGCCTTCTTTCTTGGAAAACTCAATTTTGATATAAGGATTATATTTTCTTTGCCTCCTTACTTTTCCACTACTGTAAGAGTTGGACTGAGGAGGGTAAGATTGGTATAGCAATAATCCATAGAAGAAATCTATGGTGCTCCTAGGGTGACCACTTGAAAACAGGGCACCAGGGCAGACTTCTGTACATGATCCAGCATGATTCTCATGGATTCACATGGCAAGCTGTGTGGCAGTTAGCCCATATCTGAAGTTAGTGCATGATAAACTATGGGCTTCCCTGGTGGCTCAGATGATAAAGAATGTGCAACGTGGGAGACCTGGGTTCGATTCCTGGTTTGGGAAGATCCCCTGGAGCAGGGAACAGCTGCCCACTCCAGTATTCTGGCCTGGAGAATTCCATGGACTGTATAGTCCATGGGGCCACAAAGAGTCAGACATGACTGATTTTCACTTTCACTATGTAATAATTTCTATATATTTTATATAGTAATAATATATTATATATAATTATGTTGTATTATACATGAATATACTATATTAATATATATGTTTATATTTAATATAATTTTCACTTTCACTATATAATTATTTCACTGTATAGTTACCCTATACTTAGATAGGATTAGAGAGGGATGACCTACTTCTTTCTCCAAGTAAAAAGGGGAAACAATTTAGGTCATCAACAGAAGATTGGGTTTCTCTCATTCAAATATTCTCACCTTGTTCCAACTTAAAATCATTATTATTTTTTTTACAGGTTTTGAAATTAAACAATATTAAGTTATGTATAAAAGAACAGACTTTGTAGCCACATTCACTAGGTTCAAATCTGACTCTTGTCCCCTAGCTATGCAAACCTATTTGCCAAGATAAATTGTATCAATATATATGACTATGCTGGGTTGAAACAGTAAGAATTCAATATATTCAGTTATTATTACAATGCTTTTTGATAGTGCTGAGGTATTTTCTTCATCTTTCATATCTTTACGTATGTTTAAGAGCACAAAGAAGGTAGCCATTTGTCTGCCATCCAGAAGTTAGGCTGAAATGGAATTTCTTGATTATCCATTTTAAATGATTTCTTCCATAACATTCAAAATCATCTGAGACCTTGAGGCATGAAACTTGCATTGCCAAAGGTGACACACGGAGATACCTGTTCATAACTATACCAGCTCATCACCCTCAACTGGAATAAATCTACCACTTTCAATTAGCTCCAAGGAATTTCAGATTTTTAAACTACTGTTGGACTCTGAAAGCTGCTTTAACAATACTTTTATTTACCCTCAATTTCCAACTGAATTTTTTTTTTTTTTTTTGCTTTTTTCTGTTGTCACTGTTTTTAAAGTTTGGACACCTCTTCTCTGATTCCTTTTTTGCAGACTTCTCTACTCGTTGAATAATGTAAATCAGAGTTCTCTAAGGGAAAAATGTTTATATTTCTATATAGTAACAGTTGCATTCTCTCTCTTAAAAAATGAAAAAGAAACTATTAATATCACGATGAAATACATTTTGGAAATGGGAGTAAAATTATATAAATAACAGCAAAATTATGTAAATTATTTACTAGGTTAACTTGGATGTTAATCTTCAAAAACTGTGTGTGTATGTTTGTGTGTGTAAGTATCATTGGTTATAATGAGTATTGGCTTGCAAACCTATTTAATATTTCAAACCTTGAATTCTTGTTCTCAGAACACCCATATTTTACCATTCTAGAATCAGTATTTCAAAACACACATGCAGACTTTTTCCATGATACATGCAAATACAGATATGTGCATGCATCAAAGTGTTTTTTGGTAATTCTGATTGACTGTATCAAGCTGAATCTGGTCAAAACTAAGCTCATATTTCTCTTATACTTTTCTATTTTAACTATTACTTTAAATGTCACATTCTCAGGCTTAAAATTCCAGAAAATACTCAAAATAATATGTAATTCCTTCCTAGTGCTCTACTTTACTAACTGAAAGGTCAAAAAGGTCCAAAGAAAGGCAATATCAGTGAAAATAAAACAATAGAAAAATATAATATTTTAGAGAATATATAAAATTTGACAACTGACTGAATATGGTAAAAAAAAATCACTATTTTAGATCAGGAGAGGAAACTAATGCTGAAGTACATACAAAATATTTAATTGAGAGTGTTATGATTAATACCACTTGCAAAAATGAGCCTTATTTTCTTTTAAAAATTTTAGATAGTTGCATTATACAAGGAAATCAGATTGCTATTTTATAATAAAGTCTAAATTGACGAGAAATTGAGTACCTACACTCTCTTCTAAAGTAAATGCTAGGTGTACCTGTCTCTGAGAAGATGTTTTCTCCAAGAGCCAGTTGACACTGACTCGCAGGAAGAGCAAAGGGACTATCTATTAAGGAAATATTTAGCCTGGCTCTTCTGTTGTCAAAGTCTAGCTTCTCTTATCATTCTCTAAGTTTTGTATTCTCCTTTCTTTCAAGTATTATGACTCAGGAAGTAAGTGAAAATGACACTATGAGAAATTGAAATATAAAACAGCAGATGCAGCCCTAAATTTATCCTAGTTGACAATTTATCACCACCTAAGATCATTAGACTTACAACATTTCAGAGGGAGAGAGACAAGGCTAGGTAGATGGTCAACTGTAGGATGTAAAAATCTGCTTCATTTCCTCACATTTACCAAAAAACAAAAACAACTTTTGACCTTCAACTTGAGTATCCTATCCTATAAAGAGTATTGAGCAATTCAAACAGAAGGCTGGACGTCTTTAGTAAGTCCAACTGTGTGCTATGATTGGAATGACTTTTCATAGTTATTAATAGCAAACGTTATGAGGAAAGAGAATGTGCTTATTTTTTAATCTCACTATCAAAACACTTCCTGTTTTCTTGATGATGTTTCTCTTTTGACTGATGGGCCTGTTAAGTTTCTGGGAATAAAAGCCTAACAAACATATCATACACAGATTTTCTTTAGGCACTCAAATTCAAGTCCTATTTAACACAGAGGGGTCACCAAACATCCAGTAAAGCCATTGCCAATGTTTGTTTTCTTGCAATTAGATGAAAATCAAAGCCATGTGGGTACCCAAAGGGAAAACAGCAGGTCTCAATGTGTACTTGGTGGGGCACATTCTGCTATTTATTCTCTTGTACTCTTTTATGTTTGACAATGTAACCACAACCTCATCGTATTTTATTATTTGTGCTGTAATTGTGGTGATCCTAAAAAGTTTCTCCCACCTTACATATACTATTTACTGCCGCTCACCAGCTGGTTTCAGAGAGGAAAATCAAACTCCCTTCTATAATGAGTCTACCTCCTTTACCGTTTAAATAAGAAGACAATGTAGCAGGTGCCTGACAACCTCAGTGAAGACAATAAGCAAAAGGGAAATCCAAAGAATTTTGACATTATGCTCTACTAAAGGTCTTTCCAGGAAATGAAAGCAATATGGATATAACAAAGGTATTTAAGAAAGAAAATATGTATGTTCATATGCATGCACACAAACATCCACACACGTGATGAAATTCCTAAAATATGTGATTATGACAAGAGGAAGTAATAAATCCAAATCATTTAAGAGTAAAGTTATATTTCTTTTCAACTAAATATTAGACACAAAGGCTAGTGATGCCAGATATTTAACTAATATAAAGGCTAGCATAAAAAACTAAATTATTTTTATTTTCTGAGGATTTCATTGAATATTTTGTTCATTTTGTCTTTAACTAGGAAGATGGTTCTCAGAAAAGAAGCTGCACATAAAGCAATGTTTTCTTTGGTAACAGACAACTTATTGGGAAAGAAAAAAAGTAGCAGTTTACATTAGCCAAAAACTAGGGCTCAGTAAATATGCATAAATTATAATGATTCAAATTCTGTTGAAGTCTTGACATGTTCAGTTTTGTTAAAAACATTTTCGTTTACCTCCTCCTCCAGGCAGTGGATTTTTTACATCAAGAGAAGAAAAAGGAAATAAATATAAGGAACCTCAATGCAACAGTGGTAGCTTTGGTTTGACACTAATCCAATTCAAACTCTTTCATTCACATCTTGAAGACTCATTGAATTCAATGACAGTGAAGGAATGTAGAACAGGTAGAAAGTAAAGCAGACAAGGGAAGGAGTGAGTTTAGAATTTCATTCTGATGTATGTATGTATGTATGTATGTTATTACCTTTCTTTTAAAAAAAATTACTCAAGGACTACTGAAAGAGTTTTAACTAAAATAACAGACCCTGGTTAACCAAAGAATTAATAACAAATATGACTGTCTAGTAAAGAAAAAGAAAACAGCATTTAAAGCTCTCCATTTCCTACCTTAGTTTAACAGGATTGTTATATTATTAAATAATGATAGCTGGGAGGGATTGGGGGCAGGAGGAAAAGGGGACGACAGAGGATGAGATGGCTGGATGGCATCACTGACTCGATGGACTTGAGTTTGAGTGAACTCCAGGAGATGGTGATGGACAGGGAGGCCTGGTGTGCTGTGATTCATGGGGTCGCAAAGAGTCGGACATGACTGAGTGACTGAACTGAACTGACTGAATGATAGCTAACATTTCTTGGGGAGGGGGGGAAACCTGTTACTACTTCATTTCCTCAGAATAGTTCTATGATGTAGGAACTATGGTTTCTTCCCATTCTATACAAACAAGTCTTAGAGAATTTGAAAAAAAGTTAATAAAAATCACAGACAGAATTCAAAGAAACAGCCCAGCACCAAAAAGTAGGCAAATTGTGAACCCTACTTCTACCCTCTCTCTGTGCCGAAGACTGATTTGTTAATGCTATGCTCTGCTGTTTTAGGATCTTGACTATGTTTTACATGTTTCAATTTTCTAAATACAAGGATTTACATTTGCACCACTTAAGAAGATGATAATAATGTATTCCCAAGGATCCTAATGTTTGATGCAATTCATATTATCAATAGGAGGAGGCACTGGCAACCCACTCCAGTACTCTTGCCTGGAAAATCCCATGGATGGAGGAACCTGGTAGGCTGCAGTCCATGGGGTCGTGAAGAGTCCGACACGACTGAAGGACTTCACTTTCACTTTTCACTTTCATGCATTGGAGAAGGAAATGGCAACCCACTCCAGTGTTCTTGCCTGGAGAATCCCAGGGACGGGAAGCCTGGTGGGCTGCCGTCTATGGGGTCACACAGAGTCGGACACGACTGAAGCGACTTAGCAGCAGCAGTAGCAGTATATCAATAATTCATATTTAATATTTAAAGTAAATAATTTACATATTGTATCTATACTTAAACAATTTTTAGAAAACACATGTATTTTCTCTAAGACACACAAACATAGAGCAAAGGAGTTCCCTAAGTATTTAATTTAGGATCTATTGAAATTAGTGGGATAATTCAATTAAAAAATGACTCTCCCTGACTACGTACCAGCACCTTCCTAGCTTTGCTCTGTCTATGTTATACCAGAGTTAACTTATTTTCATATCTCAATGAATAGAAAAACTCAATAAAGTTTGCATTATCTTACTTTGTTATTAATAAACTTGCTATATTCTCTTATTTTTTCTTGCCAAACCGTCTAAAACCTAGCATTTTGAAAGCTGAAAAGGATCATCTACTTTTGGTTTTCCAATGTATCATCATCTCTCTTTTTCTTCTACCATTCTCTTAATCCAAACTCTACTCAGAAGATGTATTTTTAGATTCATTCTGCCAAAAATATCATGGGAAAATTGTTCCTCTTCTACCAGGTCTGATTCCTTTCTGTTCTTCACTGTACTCCCCCAATCTATTTCTGAAAACCCATAGCCTGCTGTATCTATTGCTATTAGTAGTAATAGTATTTGCTCTCTTTTAAGGTGGTATTCCACTTGATTTCTTTCCCATTTTTCAATAACTATAAAATGTTGTTGAGAAGCCTAATTGAATCAGTTTGCTAAGAATGAACTATGAGGAACTGTTAGTTAGCATTCTGACAGAGGCTCCTACTTACTGTAGTCTCAAACAATGCAAACCTTTAACTTCTTTGCTAAATTTCTGCAACAATTTCTTCAATGCGTTTATTTTAATCCTTCTCTATGTATTTCTTTACCTTGAAAAGTATGCCAAACCAGTGATTTTCATATTTATCATTATGTATATTAAATGGAGGCAAGTTTGGAAAAACTTGTACTTCCATATTTGGTCCAGTGTGCCATCGTGTAAAGCAGTTACACCAAGACACTTCGAATGCTCTTTAGCGATTTTAGATGGTAAAGGTCTGCCACAATATCTGCATGCTCACCATGTGCCTCTGCAGTCTGCCTCGCATAGAAAGTTATGATAGGATGGTGAGAGTGAGTATTTAACAAATTTAGATTAATTTCATTAAACTCATGATAACATACAAAAACAATAACAAGAATCAATGCTGGTTTTAGAAAAATGGGAAGGAAAGAAAAATTTACTTTCTGTATTCCAATATTTGTCTTTGAGAATCATCACTCCCTCCATAGATAAACACAATGTGGAGTCTCATTTTCCTATACTTCAGGCAATGGGTGGTTCCATCTTGATCATTTCAAAAATGTAATACACAAAGTATTTATTTATCTCTCTATTCATTGATAAACTTTAGATAAATTTCAGATAAATTTTACTCAAAAATTATTAAGTTTTGAAGTATAGTTGATTTACAATGTTGTGTGAGCCCCAGGTGTACAACAAAGTGAACAGATTATATAAATATTCTTTTTTAGATTCTCTTCTTTAAAGTTCATTTCAAAATATTGAGTGTAGCTCCCTCTGCTATAGAGGATGCTCTTGTTATCTATTTTATATATGTGTGTGCTAAGTCACTCAGTAGTGTCCGACTCTTTGCAACCCTATGGACTGTAGCCCACCAGGCTCCTTTGTCCATGGGATTCTCCAGACAAGAATACTGGAGTTGCCATGGAGGGTTGCTATGCCTCCTCCAGAGGGTCTTCCCAAACGAGGGATTGAACCCATGTCTCCTGCATCTCCTGCATTGGCAAGTGGGTTCTTTACCACTAGAACCACCTTGGAAGCCCATTTTATATATAGTAGTGTGTATATATTAATCCTAAATTTAGGTCAACCAAATAAGTGGCACCTTTGAGATAACCTCTATTATTTTAAGATAGGGTTAACCCATTTATTTTATGAATTAATAATGTCACAAAATATTAAAGAATATGCCTGTATCCATGGCTAATTTAGAACCCAAAGCGTTTGTCTCTGAACTCAGTACCCTTGGTGGAGGATTACCTTTTGTAAATAATTTCAATATAGCTCATTCCACTCATTATAGCTTTCAGATTGCTCTATAAGCTGAATTTTTATTCTTTCTATTTATCTTTTATGTCTAAAGAGCCATGAACTGTTCTAAGTACTCCTTGGTGGATTCACACAGCTGAAGCTTCATCTTCCTTTCACAAGATAGCCTTCAAAATGCCTGTTTTCACCCATTTTCCCAATGAGTTTTGTTTTGTTTTGTTTTTCCAAATGGCATGGTGAGTCCCCTAACCACAGCAACAGTTCTCTTCTGAATTCCTTTTTCAAAATTAATTATCCACTTAAAGTTTGAACATAATTCCTTGAAACTATTAAATAGAGTGTCACCTTCCCTGTTATATGAACTAAACTATTTCAAGGTAGTATGTTCCCTCTTTGAGGAATACTTAATTTAGAGATTAATATTTAACTGTGGATTAGATGAATGTTCTTTTCTGAAAGGATTTTCCATGAGTAGACTGAGTAATAATTTGGATGAGAAACCCTTTTTTTGCCCCTAAAATCTTAATGGTTATTGTTTGGTTAATCAAATTTTATTTCTTTTCCCTAGAACAATTCAGTCAGTAGAATGAAATCTGATGTTGTTGATAAATTTGGCTATTAACTATAAACACATCAACTACCTTATATAAAAGAAGAAGAAAAAAGGACATGAAAGGGTTCAGAACATATACCAAATATTATTCCGACAAGTGCCAAGAAATTAATCACAATTTATTCTCAGTAAATTTCTTTCTGTGTGATGCATTACTCTGGAATTCTGTTCATACCATTTCATTACATGTCATATCAAATTTAAAGCAATATAAAATGGAAAGTTTCATATAAGTAATATTATTGATACTCCTTTGTTTAAAGTATAAAGCAGAATTTATTCATTTATACTAAATAGATGGACATTTTGAGTTATTTTACCTGCCTTTAATATTTTATCCATTGTTCCTACCCATAATATTTGCAAGCAACAATGAAGAAATCTATGGAGCGTAAGAATCTAAGCATTATTAGCAAAGGATCTCATATTCAAATTTTGTTATAAGTCCATTTGACTGAATTCCTTTCATTCTTCATTGCCAGGTAGTTTACATGGCGTGTAAGAAAAGCTAAACAACTTAAATATGTGATAATGCTCTTACATTTGTTTAGCTTTTTTTATAGGCCATGTAAACTAGCTGGCAATGAAGAATGAAAAGGAATTCAGTCAAATGAACTTATAACAAAATTTGAATATGAGATCCTTTGCTAATAATCTTTAGATTCTTACGTTCCATAGATTTCTTCATTGTTGCTTGCAAATATTATGGGTAGGAACAAGGATAAAATATTAAAGGCAGGTAAAATAACTCAAAATGTCCACCTATTTATGAAACTATAATCTTTATAACAGTAAACATTTCCAACTTGGAATTTGTACTACCAAGTTCTTTCAAGCCACACCGTCAGGTAGTCTTATGCAATACAATTTTAAACATAAGGAAGTGTCATGCACACATATAATAGAGGATGATTTCCTTCTCATAAGTTGTTTAGTCATTATTCGATACTGTGCTGACATTACTGACATCTGACACTGTTCATTCTTCAGTTCAAAAGTGAAAAGCTTCTTAGGAAGAAAAGCCTCTCTTGTCCACTTTAATTCCCTAAAGAGTTTATTCCTTTGGGCAAAATAATCGTGCGGAGCACCTGCGGTGCAAGCGCTAAAGAGTATCAAGCAAAACCCCGCCACAGCTGTGCTGTAATCACTGAAGTGTGCCCAGTGCATAATGGCACATTAGGTAGGCATTGATCTCTGCCAGTTTATGAGGTCTCTTACAGAATTAGGCAGACTTTTTCACCGAAACCCATGGAGCAGAAATTGCTACTTCTAAACTAATCCATTTTCAAATTACCATCCAATTGTGACTGATGACCTCACTACAAATCCGCTTATCTACCTCCAACCACTCAACAAGCAGAGGAGAATCATCCTTATTTTCCTTTATTTTCTACTCTTTCCAAAAAACTCTTCTGCCATTCTTAGTCACCTTTAGAGCCACTGCAGCTGTGAAGAGAAGCATGACAAATGTTAAATGCTGCCTAATAGTCAGTGCTAATTTGGAAGGTAAAATGGGAAAGTAGAATATGTGCATATTATGATACACGGTTTAAGATTTGATACAGAAATTGCTGATGTAAATTATAGCTAATTTCATGAGTGTATTTAAATTAATTTAGATTGCCATATATTGATGCTTGATTAAAAAAAAAAGTCTATCACTATGATATGCAGCATTTTTTTTAGTGAAAACCATGGGTCCAGTATAATCACCTGAGTAGATAAAACTTAGAATATTTGGTAACTTTTATTCTGAAAATGAAGCCAATGCACAATAATTTATTTAGTTGAAGGTAATATCATATAAACATGTGTAGGAAGCAAAAACCACACAAATTAAAATATTCTTAATTTCTTCTATCAAACTTTATCACGGTAGGGAGCATTAGTCACTTTAAGATCCCCAAAGTTGGTAGTGACAGAATATATAAATAAAGAATGCATAAAACTCACAAGACTGAGGTAGGGTATTAAGAGATACAAACTACTATGTATAAGACAAGAAAACTACACAGATATATAGTTTGAGTAAATTCCGGGAGTTGGCAATGGACAGGGAGGCCTGGCATGCTGCAGTCCGTGGGGTCTCAGAGTTGGACACGACTGAGTGACTGAATTGAACTGATACAGATATACTGTATAGCATAGGGAGAATAGCCAATACTTTACAATAACTATAAATAGAGCATTACCTTTAAAATGGTGAACCATTATGTTGTATACCTGAAACTTATGTGTATCTTGAGATGGCTGGATGGCATCACTGACTCGATGGACATGAGTCTCAGTGAACTCTGGGAGTTGGTGATGGACAGGGAGGCCTGGCGTGCTGCGATTCATGGGGTCACAAACAGTCGGACACGACTGAGCGACTGATCCGATCTGATCTGATCTGATACATCAATCAATAAATAAAATTTTAAAAAGAATGTTTAAGTGATAGGAATGTGTATCTCTGTCTATTAGGAAATTGGAATTAGCCATTAACAAAGACATTTGGATGTATATTAAAAGTCAAAGCTTAGAGTGTGTTTAGTTGGTTATTTTAGTATGAAAAATGTCTTCCTGGTTCTTTGAAAACTTTTCACATGGACCAGCTAGTAGAGAAATAATCAGTGAATATATTAATGTATGTACGGGAGTATTTATTTACATATTTCTTGAGGCAAATCGTCTACAAGTAGCAATTTAAAAACAGTTCTAGCAGAATTGTGGAATGTCTATTTACAAATGCACTGGACAAAGCAGCAGTTACAAAAATCTCTGCCTTGGCAGGGTGATGGATGAGGCAGAGAAATAATTATTTCCATATCTATAATTAAAGCACATATTTGTAATGTTTCCATCTTAAGCATAATCAAAATTCAAACATCTGGACCAATCACTGCTGTGAAGCATCATCGTCACGGTTTTACCCACAGTTCCCGTCAGGCACTGAGAGAATATCTTCTCAAAGGAGCTGGAGTTACTGTCTCACAATTGCATACTGATTTATGTAGATTTTTCAGGGCCTCTTTCTGAACATTATTCAATGGTATTTCTTACATTTGGTGTATAGACTAGAGAAAGTAATTTGTAAAGTGTTACAATACTACCTACTCCAAAATACTTACTAGTAGGTGGGATGAAAGAAAACTATTTCACACATTAATGCAAAAACCCCTAACAATTCTATTTTGGTTTACAATATCTTAATTTTAGGAGTAATATTATCAAATTCTTGATTACCTGTACAGATGGATGGGGAAAAACCACACGTCTATAAATTCGGGTCTCCCACATTGGAGGCAGACGCTTTAACCTCTGAGACACCAGGGAAGCCCCAAATTACAATTAGTAATCCAAAAACTTTTCAAGTGCATTCATCTGAATGTTTTCCAAAATATCCATGTTTTGTTATACAATAAATATTTTCAAACAAAATCAACATGTATTCACTTCAACTAGTGGAAATATAAGAAGTTATGTAAGAGGAAAAATTTAAATTAAATTGCGTATATCACCTCCTTCCTTCAGGTTGCCAAGATCAGCAGTAGCCTCTTCCATATCTTTCTTTCTACTGATGAACACATATATGCCTATATATCATATAGATTCAGTTTTATGTGATCAGTTTAACAAAAGCAGCATCATAATGTAAACACTGTTTAGCAAAATTGTTTTATCATGAACCATAAATCATGAATAGGCCTCTAGTCAAATGCATATATCTGAACCGTGCTGTTAATCAGTGTGTTGTATTCAATAGTACAGATTAAAACCACATGACCTAACTAGTCCCCAGTAGTAAACATCTGGATACTCTTGGACAAGTTTTTACCTGTTGTCCTTGTTGATTTGCCCTACTTGTTAGCTATTACTTTATTAGAATAGATGCATTTTCACTTTAGTAGCTATTTTTTGATCAGTTTTCATGAATTCATGTCCATTTGGATTCCCTCCAGCAATGAGTAGACCCACTTCCTGGCACCCTAGAATCATTGACTAGATTTCCTCTTTTTAATTTTCATCAACTTATGGAAGAAAAATGGCATCTCATTACTGCTATACAGTTGGCAGGTTCTACTAGTAAGCTTTAGCATCCTTTTCTATGTTTGCTGCATATTATAGCCTGGTCTGCTCTAATTTCCTATTTGTATGTTTTGCCCAGTTTTATATTAGGTTATTTGTCTATATTTATCACCATAATTAAATACATCAGATCCCTATATTCTTCTCATGGGAGGTATACGAAGGCTAAGTGAAGACAGAGAAGTGGGCACTGTGCCATCTTAGCACTTATCATATTTTACTGAAAGTTTTACTATATCGCTCCATGATGACACTGCTCTGATTGTAGGCACTTATTTTTATTTCTCTTGTACCAATAATTTATTATAATATCTGGAATACTCTAAATATTCCGTAAATGAATGTTGAACGTAAAATGGTGAGAAAAGTACATCTTCAATTAAATTGCCAGATAGTTAAGGAAAGAATCACATCTTGTATTTATATGTCCCCAGCAGAAATCTGTTCAAATAATGACTATGTATCAACTGGTAACTCAGTCTTTATTTTCCAGTTTTATTTGATATAACTGATATATAACATTGTGTATGTTTGAGGTTTGCAACATGATGATTTGATACACATATGTATTGTGAAATGATAATCACAATAAAACTAGTTAACGCAGCTCTAACCTTACATGCCATCATGGACTCAATGGACATGAGTCTGAGCAAGCTCCAGGAGTTGGTGATGGACACAGAAGCCTGGAGTGCTGCAACGGTCCACAGAGTCACGAAGAGTTGGACACAACTGAGCGACTGAACTGAACCTCTCATTATAACTCTGTGTGTGTGTGTGCATGTGTGTATGGTGAGAACATATACTCTTAACAACTTTCAGGTACACAGTACAGTATCATTAACCACACTGCACATTAGGTCTTTAGAACTTATTCATCTTGTAACTGGAAGTCTGTATCCTTTAACCAAATTCTTCTATTTCCCCTACTCCCAATCCCTGCTGCTGCTGCTGCTGCTAGGTCGCTTCAGTCGTGTCCGACAATGTGCGACCCCGTAGATGGCACCTCACCAGGCTCCGCCATCCCTGAGATTCTCCAGGCAAGAACACTGGAGTGGGTTGCCATTTCCTCTCCAATGCATGAAAGTGAAAAGGGAAAGTGAAGTTGCTCAGTCGTGTCCGACTCTTAACGACTCCATGGACTGCAGCCCACCAGGTTCCTCCGTCCGTGGGATCTTCCAGGCAAGAGTATTGGAGTGGGGTGCCATTGCCTTCTCCGCTCTCCCAATCCCTAGCAACTACCAATCTACTTTGTTTCAGCTTTCCACATATAAGTGAGATAACACAGCATTTGTTTTTCCTGTCTTGACTTATTTCACTTTTGGTTGCTCAATCTTGCAACTTTTTTCCCCACCTTCACAATTTTCTCTTGGAATTAAAGACAGTTCAACTTCAAGTTTAAATCTGTGAATGGAGAATGCTAGGGGCTCTTCTCTTCCCACTGCAGTATGTTGGACCGTTGTATAATATTCATTTTTAATGTTTTTTTTTTTTTTTTAGTTTCCTTACTTTTAGTATTATGTTCATTCCATGCAAACTTGGCAACTGAGGATTGTGTGGAATTTCAACTAACACATCTCAGATGTGCATGATCTCAGCCTGTGGGATATGAAAGGATTTAATTTAGAAGGCACAATCATCCAACTTCAGAGTCTAGACTGGCAACTGCTCTAGAATTTATCTATAAGACAATGGTCTCTTGATTCAAAATAGATGACAGTATCATTTAATCAAAATGCTGACAGTATCATTTTGTTACATGAGTGGCATTAAGTTTGCTATTTTTGTTGGATATTCTTACATTAAGTGACTCGGCTGTAGAGGTAAGGATTTTACTTCATTCACAAAACATGAATGCTATCATTCATTTTTTGCTTGAGGCACAACTTTTGTAAAGAATACAGTTTCTAAGAAGAGAAATAACTGAAATGAAGTCCACATGTTTGCAGTAGAAAAAATATCTTTATAGCTTCCAAAATTTTGATTTCTATATCTATGCTTTCTATTGACTGTCCTTATATGGGACAAATCATTTTGCTTTTCTCTCATTTTTTTCATTCGTATACCTAAAAAATTTGTGCGGAATAATTTTAAAAACTTTTCCTGTTCTAACTTTGCTTTCTTTGGTAAAACAAAGCAACTAGGAAGTAAAATAAGGAAATTACACTGTCTGATACTCAAAGTATTACATATTATTTATTTTTTTACTATATTGTATACTCCTTACTCCTCTTTGGTTGCATTTAACTCAATAATAATCAAGGATTTTTATTATGATTCTGAAAACAAGTCAACAATACATTAAAGATAGCTTTGTAAAACCTTGTGATAAAATAGTCATTATCATGGTTGGCTTTGATAATTCAAACATGATCATAAATGCACAAGTCAAAGCCACTTTCACAGATATTCTCATATTTTACTGAAAGCAGCAAGAAATCATGATAGTAATTAAACAAAATATATAATATTTAAATACATGCTCAACTAATCAAACGATAAACATATTAATTGAGCAACTTCTGGTGAATAAAAGAGTAAATAGAGAATCACAATCTCCAACTTAATTGAAAATATAATTAATAGAAGTAGCCATTGAATAAGAAGTTGTAAGTGTGATGATACTGTAAAACATGAAGGTTTTTTTTGTGGAAGTAATACTGAGCTGAGACATGAAAGGTTATATGGAATTAGTTAGATAAAGGGATGAGATTGAAATTAAGCATTTTGGCAGAGCAATTGATAAAAACATTTCATGTGGTTTCTTCAAAATAGCCACTTTAATATGTGTAACTTCTTTTTAATTATGAATTTGAGCATCATATTCACCAACTAGTATAAAAGTTGGATGAGATCCATGGTAAAGGATGGATAAGTTTTGCATACTATCTGGTAATAACAATGTGTTTCAGTAGATTTGATCCATCATTTCCTTACCAGCTGAATCTATGGCAGTATGGCAGTCTACATAGCAGCTATAGTTGTCAAAGTACAGAGTGACTTCTTGACTGTTGTTCTTAATTATAGAACTGCAACTGATTTTTCTCTCGGTGTGACTGATCTTAGATATCCTGGAAATACTCTGTGATTAAACATGACTTTATTTTTTTCATTTTGTATTTCCATATTCCTTTTGTGGTTGAAGGAAGAACTGAAGAACCTCTGTCCATCCTATGGATGGAGGTTAATGACTTTGTACAGGAGATAGGGATCAAGACCATCCTCAAGGTAAAGAAATGCAAAAAGGCAAAATGTCTGAGGAGGCCTTACAAATAGCTGTGAATAGAAGAGGAGCGAAAGGCAAAGGAGAAAAGGCAAGATACACCCATTTGATGTAGAGTTCTAAAGAATAGAAAGGAGAGATAAGAAAGCCTTTCTCAGTGATCAGTGCAAAGAAATAGAGGAAAACAATAGAATGGGAAAGACTAGAGATCTCTTCAAGAAATTAGAGATACCAAGGGAATTTTCGTGCAAAGATGGGCACAATAAAGGACAGAAATGGTATGGATCTAACAGAACCAAAATATATTAAGAAGAGGTGGCAAGAATACACAGAAGAATCATACAAAAAAGATCTTCAAGACCCAGATAATCATGATGATGTGATCACTCACCTAGAGCAAGACATCCTGGAATGTGAAGTCAAGTGGGCCTTAGAAAGCATCACTATGAACAAAGCTAGTGGAGGTGATGAAATTCCAATTGAGCTATTTCAAATCCTAAAGTATGCTGCTGTTACAGTGCTGCACTTAATATGCCAGCAAATTTGGAAACCTCAGCAGTGGCCACAGGACTGGAAAAGGTCAGTTTTCATTCCAATCCCAAAGAAAGGTAATGCCAAAGAATGCTCAAACTACCACACAATTGCACTCATCTCACATGCTAGCAAAGTAATGCTTAAAATTCTCCAAGCCAGGCTTCAACAGTACATGAACCATGAACTTCCAGATGTTAAAGCTCATTTTAGAAAAGGAAGAGGAACCAGAGATCAAATTGCCCACATCTGTTGGATCATCATAAAAACAAGAGAGTTCCAGAAAAATATATACTTCCACTTTATTGACTATGCCAACACCTTTGACAGTGTCGATCACAACAAACTCTGAAAAATTCTTCAAGAGATGGGAATACCTGACCACCTGACCTGCCTCTTGAGAAACTTGTATGAAGATCAGGAAGCAACAGTTAGAGCTGGATATGGAACAACAGATTGGTTCCAAATTGGGAAAGGAGTACATCAAGGCTGTATATCGCCACCCTTCTTATTTAACTTACATGCAGACTACATCATGAGAAACCCTGGGCTGGGTAAGCACAGGCTGGAATCAAGATTGCCAGTAGAAATATCAATAACCTCAGATATGCAGATGTCACCACCCTTATGGCAGAAAATGAAGAACTAAAGAGCCTCTTGATGAAAGTGAAAGAGGAGATTGAAAAAGTTGGCTTAAAACTCAAAATTCAGAAAACTAATATCATGGCATGTGGTCCCATTACTTCATGGCAAATAGATGGGAAACAGTGGAAACAGTGGCTGACTTTATTTTTGGGAGCTCCAAAATCACTGCAGATGGTGACTGCAGCCATGAAATTAAAAGACGCTTTCTCCTTGGAAGGAAAGTTATGACCAACCTAGACAGCATATTAAAAAGCAGAGACATTGCTTTGCCAACAAAGTCTGTCTAGTCAAACTATGGTTTTTCCAGGAGTCAAGTATGGATGTGAGAGTTGGACTATAAAGAAAGTTGAGTGCCAAAGAATTGATGCTTTTGAACTGTTGTGTTGGAGAAGACTCTTGAGAGCCCCTTGGACTGCAAGGAGATTCAACCAGTCCATCCTAAAGGAAATCAGTCCTGAATATTCATTGGAAGGACTGATGCTGAAGCTGAAACTCCAATACTTTGGTCACCTAATGCGAAGAGCTGACTCATTAGAAAAGATCCTGATGCTGGATACGATTGAAGGCAGGAGGAGAAGGGGATGATAGAGGATGAGATGGTTGGATGGCATCACCGACTCAATGGACATGAGTTTGAATAAACTCTGGAAGTTGGCAATGAAAAGGGAGGCCTGGCGTGCTGCAGTCCATGGGGTTGCAAAGTCGGACATGACTGTGGGACTGAACTGAACTCCTTTTATAGCTTTTAATCACTGTACAAGGAGAATTTAGAATCGTGAGTATTGTTAGGTTACAAATCTTTAAATGCCATCATTTAAAAAAATATATTTTCACTACAAAACTCCTAAGTACTCCTCCTCATAAAGCATCTACAACTTGGCAATTTGATAGTGTATTTACTACTTTAACACCACTTGAAATCATGTCATTTTTGTTACATTATTCAGTAAATTGGCTTTCTGAATAACATTTGATACATTTTTTGATATTTTTAATAATATTGAGGAAAACACTACTTAAAATACAAACTGCTAAATAATTTCATCTGAACTGCTGTACTTTTTTGATTAAAAATTAATTCTATGTTTCAGTCTGAATTTTTTAGCTTCACTTTTAGAAACAAAACATAACTGTCCTTAACAAAGAAAGTTCAAAGGAATTTGTGACCACATATTTGGAATGATGTGGACCTAAATTCCTCAAAAACGTGAGGATCTGATCTTAATGTTTATAGTGTAGATTAAAATTAATTTTTCCAGAAACTCCACTCATAAGAACTAATCTATATGGATCTATGTACAACAGTCTACAAATTCAACTAATGTTAATACCCACATCATTCTGCTTTTTTCTTCATTTCTTATTTTCAGTTTTGGCTAACAGCTATTGGTTAAAGTTTCACTAAAAAGAGTGAAGTGTGATAGTTTCCACAGCAACCAACTCAGACCTCAGGCAAATCTCTGATGACTATGGGTAGCACTTCTGGACATCAGTTGTTCCAAAGTCCACTTTTGTCCCAACAGGGATACAGTTTTGATGAAACCCAGATGAGTTATAACTGTATTTTCGTCAATACTTGCATTTAAGCTATAGACAATTATCTATGGTAATAGGAGACCAGAAATAACATAAATAATGAAATCTGCAGATAATCTCAAAGCATCACTTTAGTCAATAATTTTGAATCCCTCATCTATCAAATCTCTTAGTAAAATGTCTTAGAATGTATTATAATGGACAGATGTGAAGTTTTTGTTTTTTTTTTCTCTTCATATACTAAAGGTGACAATAAGTTATAAAGTGATTCTCAAGATATGGCCACAAGGGAAGAAAGCATAATTGATCATTGGTACAGATATTTCTTCCTGAGAAACTTAAGAAATTCTTTCTTCTGCCTATCAAACCTCTGGAAAAACATAATCATCACTCATAATTATATGTAAGTTAAATAAATCTATTTAAACAAATCTGATTATTTGTTAAGAGGATTAAACATACAAACTCACCTCTTCATTCTTCCTTAGCCTGAATAGAGATATAAGAGAATTAACAGACAAAAAGAAATATATTCAACCACTAGGATAAAAAGAATGATAAAAGTGATCACATCAATATAAGACTTTAAGGAAATTTGGTAATAAGGAATTCACATAAACTTGACAAAGGGGAGCTAGAAGACCTCTGAAGAAAAGCAAATCCACTTACTCTAAAGAAAAGGGAAGATGATCAATGGTCAGTGGGATACCTTACCAGGATAAAAATCAGGAGTTCAATATTTCTCCTATTTTTCTCCCAAAATATCAGCAATCAGTGTCAGTAATTTTTCCTGCTAAGCCGCACTAGAGAAAGTATCCCATATATCATCATTTGGTGGTCCACTGTGAAAAGACTGATTTGCTTACTGGCCAATACAAAGTGCAATCTAATGATACACAAAATACCCTCTAATCTCTCCCACCCAAATCCCACCCATACAATGCTTTTAAAAATGGTTTGACATCTTACTGATGGACAATTCAGAATTACCTGACTCAAGAGGAAAACTGACAACATGAGTGGAGAACAAAAATTTCCAATAGCAACTGAAGGAATTTGAAAAAAACAGACAATGAAAGACATGAACATCTCAAAACTAGAATGAACCTTCTCCAGAAATAAGAAAATGTACTTAACCTGTTCAAAATAAATAAGCAAACAAGACTGTAAGAAAAAAGGAACTGAGAACCAAAAAGAGCTCTTAGCACTTAAAATTATGACAACTAGAAAAAGAAATGGAAGATGAGAAGTAAACGAAAATGAATGGATCAATTAAAGCAGTCAAATACCAGATTTCTAGGACTAATAGAATGGAAAGACAGAAAAATCAGGGAAGAAACATACACATTTGCAATATATACAATATATAATTTCTTATATATATTTTACAAATCTATCTATATATATATCTTGATAATTATATATATATATATATATATATCAATCTCCATCTACTAATATCTTTCTATATGCAGAGAGAGATATAAACTATGTGTGCTAAGTCACTTCAGTCATCTCTGACCGTTTGTGATTCTATGGAGTGTAGTCCACCAGGCTCCTCTGTTCATGGGATTCTCCAGGTATGAATACTAGAGTGGGTTGCCATGCCCTCCTCTAGGGGATCTTCCCAACCAGGGATCAAACCCATGTCTTCCACGTCTCCTGCATTTGGAGGTGGGTTGTTTACCACTACCACCACCTGGGAATTCCCATATTAAGGTATAAAAATCTTTATATATATATATATATTTCCCATAACTGAAGGACATGGATTTCATATTAAAAGGGTCTGCTTACTACTAACGGCAAAGATCACAAAATAAAACAAATCCCGAAAAGCATAACATAACTACATGCCAGATTACCAGGGACACGTATCATATCCTAAATGCCTTCCCATTTTTTTTGGTAGAAAATTGAGGGATATACGTGGTAAAAGAATAGAAATCAGAATGCATTAAATGTTCAATTTCAGCATTAAATTGATGACTTGAAAATAAACAGATGCAAGTATTAAGCATAAGAATGCTGTGCTGATTATGTGAATATCATCTAAAATAGACATTAAGGCATAAGCATTACCAAAGATAAGAAGAAACAGTACATAATGATTAAAGGATCAATTCAGCAGGAAGATATACTGAGCATAAACGTGTATGAACTTATGAAGGATCCACAAAGTATGAGAAACAATAATTGACAGAACTAAAGTAAGAAAATTAAAATTGCCTAATCACAGTAAGAGATTTTATTAGAATAACTAGACAGAAATAAATCAGTAAACACACAGGGCATATAAAGTGCAGTACCTATGGTGGGACTTAAAAAAACTCTCAGTAGATTTTAAATGATTGATATCAGAGTGTGTTCTCTGGCCACAAAGGAATTATATGTAAGTAATGAAATGTCTAAAGAAATATAAGTTGATTTATAAATTCAACAAAATCATAATTAAAATTTCATGAAGCCTTTCTTTGAGGGGGAGGGAAGTTTTATGGGAAAGCAATCTAGAAGAATCAAAGAAAATTTAAAATTTAAAATGTAGCTGAGTTCATCACCTTATACAATTTAATTTCAAGGCTACAAAAATCAAGTCACTAAAATCAAGTCACTATATTATTGGCAAAGGGTAGACACATAGTTCAATGGAGAAAATTAGATAATTGAGAAACAGCTATTGATTTTTCATGAAGTTCTTAAGGTAAGTCAATGGAGAAAAACATGTCTTCAACAAATGACGCTAGAACAACTAGACATTGACATGGAATAAAAGATTAATCTTGACGCTTACTTACCCTACATGTAGAAATCAACTCAAAATGTGTCATAGTACTTCAAAACTAAAACAATAAAACTTAGAAGAAATATTGGAGAAAAAATGTAACCTTGGGATAAGCATGATTTCTTAGTATCCAACAATCATAAAAGAAGAAAAAAGATTAAATATTGCACTTGCTCCCCATTGAAATTTTTGCTATTCAAAAGAAACTTAAAAAAATGAAACTTATTAAGTGGAGGAAAATATTCACAAAACATATTTATCTACAAAAAGACCTGTATCCAGACAATAAAAATGCTCTTAAAAATCAAAATTAATAAGACTTACAACAAATTAAAATTTTATTTGTGTGTGTGTTTTTTGTTTTTTTTAAATATAAATTTATTTATTTTAATTGGAGGTTAATTACTTCACAATATTGTATTGGTTTTGCCATACATCAACATGAATCTGCCACAGGTATACACGTGTTCCCAATCCTGAACCCCTCTCCCACCTCCCTCCCCATACCATCCCTCTGGGTCATCCCAGTGCACCAGCCCCAAGCACCCCGTATCGTGCATCGAACCTGGACTGGCGATTCATTTCATATATGATATTATACATGTTTCAATGCCATTCTCCCTAATCATCCCACCCTTTCCCTCTCCCAGAGAGTCCAAAAGACTTTTCTAGACATCTATGTCTCTTTTGCTGTCTCGCTTACAGGATTATCGTTACCATCTTTCTAAATTCCATATATATGTGTTAGAGCCTGGTAGGCTACAGTCCATGGGGTCTTCACTTTCATGCATTGGAGAAGGAAATGGCAACCCACTCCAGTGTTCTTGCCTGGAGAATCCCAGGGATGGGGGTGTCTGGAGGCTGCCATCTATGGGGTCACACAGAGTCGGACATAACTGAAGTGACTTAGCAGCAGCATATTGTATTGGTGTTTTTCTTTTTGGCTTACTTCACTCTGTATAACAGGCTCCAGTTTCATCCACCTCATTAGACCTGATTCAAATGTATTCTTTTTAATAGCTGAGTAATACTCCATTGTGTATATGTACCACAGCTTTCTTATCCATTCATCTGCTGATGGACATCTAGGTTGCTTCCATGTCCTGGCTATTATAAACAGTGCTGCGATGAACATTGGGGTACATGTGTCTCTTTCAATTCTGGTTTCCTTGGTGTGTATGTCCAGCAGTGGGATTGCTGGGTCATAAGGCAGTTCTGTTTCCAGTTTTTTAAGGAATCTCCACACTGTTCTCCATAGTGGCTGTACTAGTTTGCATTCCCACCAACAGTATAAGAGGGTTCCCTTTTCTCCACACCCTCTCCAGTATTTATTGCTTGTAGGCTTTTGGATCGCAGCCATTCTGACTGGCATGAAATGGTACCTCATAGTGGTTTTGATTTGCATTTCTCTGATAATGAGTGATGCTGAGCACCTTTTCATGTGTTTGTTAGCCACCTGTATGTCTTCTTTGGAGAAATGTCTATTTAGTTCTTTGGCCCATTTTTTGATTGGGTCGTTTATTTTTCTGGAATTGAGCTGCAGGAATTGCTTGTATATTTTTGAGATTAGTTGTTTGTCAGTTGCTTCATTTGCTATTATTTTCTCCCATTCTGAAGGCTGTCTTTTCACCTTGATTTTAGAAAATATTTCTACCTGATGCAAAGAGCTGGCTCATTGGAAAAGACCCTAGTGCTCGGAAAGATTGAAGGCCAAAGAGTAGGCGGCGGCAGAGCATGAGATGATTACTTTGCATCACCGACCCAGTGGACATGAGTTTGAGCAAACTCTGGGAGATAGTGGAGGACATAGGAGCCTGGTGTGCTACAGCCCATGAGATCAGACACAACTTAGTGACTGAACATCAACATTAGAAAAGAAGGCATACAAATGGCAAATAAATGAAACAACATGTAATGTCATTATTTATCAGGGAAATGCAAATTAAAGCCCCAGTGAAATATCACCCTATACACATGAAAATGGCTAAAATTAAAAAGACTGAAAACATGAAGGTTTGCAAGGATACAGAGCAAGGATTAGCAAAATTTTTGTTTAAAGGACCAGATAGTATTTTAATCTTTGGTGGCCATATGGTTTTTGTCACAATTAGTTAATTCTGCTTTTGTACCATGAAAGCAGCTCATTCATAAACTAATGAGTGTGCCTATGTTCCAATACAACTTTATTATAAGTATAGCTGAATTTGGTTCAAGAGTGATAGTTTACAGACTCTGGACACAGAAACTCTCATACACTGCTCAGGCTAATGACAAATGGTACAGCCACTTTGGAAAACTGTCATTTCTAAAAAAAAAAAAAAATGAATATACACCTACCAACCAACTGTAATATCTAATATTCTGTATTTTTCCAGGAGAAATGAAAACATATGTCCACAAAAAGGCTTGCACACAAATGCTGAGAAAATTAATTTGGAAAACTCAAAAGATAGAGATGATATATCCACAACCCAGTGAATGATAAACAAATGTATATCTATTCAATGGAATACTGTTTTGCAATAAAAAATGAATGAACTCCTGATACAAACCAATAAATCGTTAAATCATTATGCTAAGTAGCATCACACACACACACACACACACACACAAACATGTATACTTATTTCATTTGTACAAAATGCAAACTGATGCATAATACAAAAAGAGTAAAAAGTCAGGAAGAATCTTATCAGGGTAAAGAAATGCTCTGAATCTTGCTTATAGGGGTGGTTTAATGTATGTACAGTACTGTCAAAACTCATAGAATTGGACCTCTACAAAGATGCAATTCCAATTACCTAAATTATCAATAATGTTAGTAAGGGAAAATAAATAGAAAGCCTTCGCCCAAAGAAGTTGTACACATATCAGAGAGTTTAACAAAGGCAAAGTTTCATGCAGCACTTTGCCATATATATATATATATATATATATATATATATATGTATATATGTATGTATATGTATACACAAAATTTATAGTTGTTTACATTTATATGTGTATATATATATATATATATATATATATATATATATATATATATATCGGAGAAGGCAATGGCACCCCACTCCAGTACTCCTGCCTGGAAAATCCGTGGATGGAGGAGCCTGGTAGGCTGCAGTCCATGGGGTCGCTGAGGGTCGGACATGACTGAGCGACTTCACTTTCACTTTTTACTCTCATGCATTGGAGAAGGAAATGGCAACCCACTCCAGTGTTCTTGCCTGGAGAATCCCAGGGACCGGGGAGCCTGGTGGGCTGCCGTCTATGGGGTCACACAGAGTCGGACACGACTGAAGTGACTTAGCAGCAGCATGTGTATATATATATATATATATGGGCTTCCTGGGGAGCTCAAATAGTAAAGAATCTGCCTGCAATGCAGGAGACCCAGGTTTGATTTCTGAGTCAGTAAGATCCCCTGAAGAAGGGTATGACAACCCACTCCAGTATTATTGCCTAGAGAATTTGGGGAATTCCATGGACAGAGGAGCCTGGTGGACTATAGTACATGGGGTCTCAGAGAGTCGGACATGACTGAGGGAGTAATCTACACACACATTTCACACACACACACACACACATATATATCTGTATATATGCAGATATGTATATAAAAGAAATATTTAGCCAGTCATAAAACGCCATTCCCCAAAAAGGTTTGTTCCTTGAATGTGTGGATCACAATAAACTGTGGAAAATTCGGAAAGAGATGGGAATACCAGACCACCTGCCCTGCCTCTTGAGAAACCTGTATACAGGTCAGGAAGCAACAGTTAGAACTGGACATGGAACAATAAATAGAAAAAGAAGTATGTCAAGGCTGTATATTGTCACCCTGCTTATTTAACTTATATGCACAGTACATCATGAGAAACGCTGGACCGGAAGAAGCACAAACTGGAGTCAAGTTTGCCAGGAGAAATATCAATAACCTCAGGTATGCAGATGACACCACCCTTACAGCAGAAAGTGAAGAAGAACTAAAGAGCCTCTTGAAGAAAGTGAGAGGAGAGTGAAAAAGTTGGCTTAAAGCTCAACATTCAAAAAAACTAAGATCATGGCATCCAGTTCCATCACTTCATGCCAAATAGATGGGGAAACAGTAGAAACAGGGGCTGACTTTATTTTGGAGGGCTCCAAAATCACTCCACATGGTGACTGCAGCCATGAAATTAAAAGACGCTTACTCCTTGGAAGGAAAGTTATGACCAACCTAGACAGCATATTAAAAAGCAGAGACATTACTTTGCCAACAAAGGTCTGTCTAGTCAAGGCTCTGGTTTTTCCAGTAGTCATGTATGGATGTGAGAGTTGGACTATAAAGAAAGCTGAGTGCAGAACTGATGCTTTTGAACTGTGGTGTTGGAGAAGACTCTTGAGAGTCCCTTGGACTGCAAGGAGATTCAACCAGTCCATCCTAAAGGAGCTCAGTCCTGGGTGTTCATTGGAGGGACTGATGTTGAAGCTGAAACTCCCATACTTTGGCCACCTGATGCAGAGAGCTGACTCATTTGAAAAGGTCCTGATGCTGGGAAAGATTGAGGGCAGGAGAAGAAGGGGACGACAGAGGATGGCATCACCGACACAATGGATATGGGTTTGGGTGGACTCCAGGAGTTAGTGATGGACAGTACGCCTGGCATGCTGTGGTTCATGGGGTTGCAAAGTGTCAGACACGGCTGAGTGACTGAACTGAATTGAACTGAACTTGGAGAATCCCATGGATAGAGGAGCCTGGCGGGCTACAGTCCATGGGGTCGCAAAGAGTCGGACACGACTGAGCGACTTCACTCACTCACTCACTCACTGAGGTAGCATAGTACGTATGTGCTTATCTTATTATCCAGCCTTTTCTTTTCAATTATCTCTATCCACTGACAGACTTCTGTCTGTGAATGATGAGACTGTTATCTCTTTATTTTGCTCACACAGATATAAAGCATAGTTGAAAACAATGCTGATAAATAATGGAAATTATCAACAGATACTCCTAAAATGAAAAAGGAAGAAAATCCAGCAAAGTAGTATTTTGAAAGCAAGATATGATGATACAAAGGAAAGAATTGGAGAATGAAAGTTTAGAATTTAGGTTCTTACTGTCTGTGACTTATATTACATTTTTATTGGCCTTAGTTTCCTTATGTAAACAATGAAATGATCTCTTAAATCCCTGCTGGCTCAGAAATTCTGTGGACCTAAAATCATTTCGCATAGATTAACAAGGATAGAAGAAAAAAATCAGTTTAGGGAAAGAAGGAATTATTAGCCCAGAAAAAGTAATAAGTCAGTCTGAATTTGAAGTAGAGTCTATGCAAACATTACAGACAATTAAGTTTTTCTAAGAGGTAGGAAACATTCTTCTTCTACTCATGGCCATTCCAATCCTACCCTCAGTACAGAGGAAGGTAGGCATGTACTAGAATGTCTCAGGAGAAAAGCTATGCTCTAAGCATTCCTTCTGATCCTGTGGAAACTAATATGTGGCCAGGATGATAAGGTAAGTGCTTGCCTAGCTGCCCAGGTCACCAAGGTTCTTGTCACTATAGCTAAGTAGGAGCTCAGTTCAGCATGAATGTCTTAGCTCAACTTCTTCCTTTATGAAAAAAAAAAAAAGGAAAAAATGTCTATGGATTTCTCTGATAAGGAAAAGATATTCTAACTTCTGGAAAAATCTTAGAAGTGGCTATTAAATATTGAAACATTAATATGCTAAAAGCTGAAGATAATTTATTTTAAAATCAAAATTAAATAACAGCTAAATTAATAGGTGACTATTTTGAGTCAAAAGGATTCATCATTTTTTTAAAAAAGTCTTTAATAAATACTGACATCCTTTAAAGAATTTAAATGCTATAAATGGTTCTGTTTTGACTCAAATCACCAGCAACTTATATATATATATAAATGTTCTTACTCTTTCCTCTAGTCACTCACTAAATATTGTCTGTTCCTTAAATTGGCAGGTGGGGGAGACATATAGAATAAAGAATTTTTCAAGTAAAAAAAAATACATACTTAAACATCCATGAAAAGAGTAAAACTCTTTTGAAAGATAAGGTAAGTAAAAAAGTAATTTGTAAAGTAGTCACAGAAAGGGAATTCTATACTGTACATTATAAAATTCAAGGTTTAAAGTAAGTCATGAAGTATTTCAAAATATGTAAAATATGTAAAAAAAAAACAAGCAAAATTAAAAAATATTGTTAGTCCCACATAAATAAGAAAATTTGATAAAAGTAAAATAATTTTCTCAAGGTCACACAATAATTCACCTTAAAATCCAGACTATGTGAGTCTGAAGTATAATTTCATTCTATCTTATAAAACAGGCCAAAGTTGTTCAACAGTCATAAGAGAATGAACTTCAAATGAAATAATAAATTGTATATACTACTCTTAATTTTTTTTTTTAGCATTCTGATTGTATCTCCTTTCTTACCCACACATTTTCAACTTTTTTAGTTAATGTGGAATTTTATCTCATATTCATCTCTTCCAAAATCAGTACATCATTTTCCTAACTACAATCTCTTTTAATTGTCTTCTACTTTTTTATGAATGCTTAAAATTTATGTCATGAGCTTCCTAGTAAAGTATTCATATATATTCAACCTAGAATTCGTTTAGAATCAAACTTGTATGAAGCCATGAGGAGGAAACAGTCAACATTTGCAGAACTGTTCTCAGATTCAGGAAAGGAAAAAGTGTTATGGATCTTGGAATTCCCTAAGCAAATAAGTCATTAAATAATAGATTTAGCAAGACAAGCAAAATTTTGATTGTCTACTCTTTAAAATAATTATTTATATTAAATATTTTAATACATTTACATGTAAAAATTCTCCTTCAGGTTGCTTCTATGAAAGAAATAATGAATAAATAAAGGACAAAGTAGCACTGTCACGAAAACGGACATTGATAAAAAAAAAAAAGCTCTTGGGGCTTCCACTTTGAAATAACCAGATAGCATTTTCAAATAAACTGATATTTATCTACCCCAGTTTGTATACGTATCACTCAAAGCCTAGAATCTTAAGTTCAATTCTGCAAATAGTTCTATTAGATCTAATACTTGGAAGTAAATTTGATCAGGTGCTAGCTGGATGTACTATTCTGACTTTTATAAATTCTACATGAGTTGACTACCAGTTCCTGTCTCACTTCAGTGCAATGTGTAAGTGTACAGTTAATTGTTCCCAGTGATTTAAGACTCTTCTGCATGGACTGCTGATGTTTTTATAAATTAAATTTGGAAAACTGACTTGACTTTCAAGTATACGTTTAAGACAATGATGGCAATGACACTGAAATCTATGTATGATTCCTGGATAGGGAAGATCCCCTGGAGAAGGAAATGGCAACCCAGTCCAGTATTTTTGCCTGGAGAATCCCATGGACAGAGGAGCCTGGCAGGCTACACTGCATGGGGCCGCAAGAGTTGGACATGACTTAGCAACTAAACAACCACCACTATGTATGACTTTGATCTTCATAAATTTGGAACAGATTTCAATTAGGACCCAGAAAATTCACTTTGTGAACCATGCCTCCTTTATTGGTGCCTTATGAGACGATTGTAATGGGAAAATCAGTGTTCTTGTTTGTTGAAAAAGACAGCAAATATTTACTGTCTGTGTATATGATGCACTAATAAAAAATATAATCCAAGAAATTAGTTTTGTGAAATGCTAAGAATTAACCTAGCCCCAAATGCATATATATATATGTATGTATACAGATGCTGATATGTATGTATATACGTAAATGCATGTGCTAGAGAACTGGCAAAGTGTTTATTGCCCTGCCAATACTAAAGATATGAGATTTTTCCTGTATAAAAAAAAAAAAAAACATACTGACTTGATACTAACTTTAACAATTCCAATGTATATCTCAAGTCAGTGAGTTTTTACCTTACACGGTACATGTTTTTCATGTATAAGGGAAGCTTCCATATATCAATTATAATGCAGTTTTCATAAGACTCTTATTTTTCTTGATACTAAATATGAAAAATCTGGAAAAAAAGCAGTTGTTCATATTACGTAGAAATAATCATCTAGTTGGAGTTGGTGATGGACAGGGAGGCCTGGCGTGCTGCGATTCATGGGGTCGCAAAGAGTTGGACACAACTGAGCGACTGAACTGAACTGAACTGAAATTTAAAGGGATCCAATAAAATTGGAAAACCTTTAGTTTTACTAAAATAAAAGTCAAACTAAAATTGATAAGCCACACATTTTATTCTACTCAAAGATCCATAAGGAAAAAAATGAATAATTTTTATTAATTTATTAAATTATTATATAATTATATATAATATATAATATAAATTATTATATTATTATAATTTTTAAAATATTCAATTTTTTCCTACTAATCTCATACTACTACTCATAGATCTTTAAGTATATGTTTTCACTCCTTTTTCATTCCTTCTAATAGCAATATATGTAATGCAGTGGGAATGATAAATCTAATGTTGATAAATTTTCTTTTTTCTTGATACAATGAAATGAGTTTGAGCAACAATTAGAGTTAAAGAGGGTTAAAAAAAGTCAATATAAATACATTCAGATTTCCTAACCATATTTTATTTTAAAGGTCATATTTTAATCTCACATTTTAGGTCAAAATTAAGATAGTGTAACACATTAAAAACTGACTCCTCCCTCCGGTTTTGGCTCTTAAACCTGAGAATGCATTCTAGTTGATAGTAACCATATGTGGCCGAGGAAATGTAAAAGGGCAGGCTAGCCAAAGGATCTTTCTGGATGGTAATCTGTCCACAATACCAGCTATCTCTGCTCTGTGACTCCAGAGGAACACGGCAAACCCAGTCTAATCCTAAGTATAGCAATTTTTTAAAAAATAAAAATAAAAGAAAGAAAGAAAAGTAAAATATTAGCAATCCAGATCTTGACATTTTAAAGTGGCAATGTGCTTCCCTACATGGAGAAGGAAATGGCAGCCCACTCCAGTATTCTTGCCCGGGAAATCCCATGGAGAGAGGAGCCTGGCGGGCTACAGTGCATGGGGTGGGACATAACTGAGTGAGTAAGCAGGTCAGGGCAGGCTTCCCTAAAAACTGTTTTTTTTTTTTTTGGTTTTGGTTTTGTCTGACATGTTGGAGCCCTCTCATATAACCATATCATTCCACAGAATAGAAATTATACAAATGAAAATAGAAAGTGCCCTTAGTTTTTAAAAATTACACTCTAAATTACATGCCAAAGAAATGTACTGCTGCTGCTAAGTCTCTTCAGTCGTGTCCAACTCTGTGTGACCCCATAGACGGCAGCCCACCAGGCTGCCCTGTCCCTGGGATTCTCCAGGCAAGAACACTGGAGTGGCGTGCCATTTCCTTCTCCAATGCATGAAAGTGAAAAGTGAAAGTGAAGTTGCTCAGTCATGTCCGACTCTTGGCAACCCCATGGACTGCAGCCTACCAGGCTCCTCTGTCCATGGGATTTTCCAGGCAAGAGTACTGGAGTGGGTTGCCATTGCCTTCTCCAAAGAAATGTACTAGTAAATCTAAAATTTTCACTAAAACTTATTAACATTTAAACATGCATATTTTCTTACCTCTTTCCAGGAAGAATTAATTCCTGAGGTACATTTGTTCAATCCAACTGTTTAAGTATCTGGGCATATTAAGTACCCTATAAAAATAAATAAGCTCAGTCTTAGTGTTCAATTTAAATCAAATAATTAGCTATTAAATAATAGGTGCTTAAAAATCAGTATAAATTTCTTCAAACAATCTTAATTCCTTGCATTGGAAAATGTAATTTAAGAAGGAAAAAGGTATTCTGGGAGGCAGACACTGAATCTGACAGCCATTTCACTCTGGTTCCTCTAAACAACTTACAATTTGTAATTATAATTGGATTTGAGGCGCTTTGAAATAATTCATTATTTAGTCTCTGACTCTGCTAAAGAATAACTGATTTATTTGAGAATTAGTTGAAACTCTAACACACTCTATTGATTTGTCCATAATGCTATGATGTCATTAACTTTTTTCACAATTGATGATGAAAGGCTCAAACTGACAACATAGCTAAGAAGTAATTTCACGGTGCTGCCAGCAAGTAACTGGATTACATTTTAACAAAAGCTTTTTTTCCCCCTGAATAAAGAAAATATACTATATATATAAAGTAAATAGAAATTTTTAAATAACTGAATATTTTAAGAATGAAATTTAAAGTATACTTTGAATAGTTTTACTTTACTAAAATAGATGCTTTTCAACATTAATCACACACTATTTCATATTTGAATAAATAAAACAAAGATATAGAAAACAAAATAAAGACAATTCAGACCTGGGCCCTAAACTGAACAGTACAGAGTCTCATTTTGTCAAAGCAACAAAGAGTGTATAAATATTATTAGCCTGGTATGTCTTATTAAACATTATTTATTAATAAAAACTATAGTAATACAGAAGTAGCATTTTTTCACAGTTATTTCTAATCCTGTTTCTTTTACTATACATTTTTGAGAAATATAGATTATTTCTATATTAATATATTTTTGAGAAATACAGAATATATTATCCTACATGGTGTTGGAGAAGACTCTTGAGAGTCCCTTGGACTGCAAGGAGATCCAACCAGTCCATTCTGAAGGAGATCAGCCCTGGGATTTCTTTGGAAGGAATGATGCTAAAGCTGAAACTCTAGTACTTTGGCCACCTCATGCGAAGAGTTGACTCATTGGAAAAGACTCTGATGCTGGGAGGGATTGGGGGCAGGAGGAGAAGGGGACGACAGAGGATGAGATGGCTGGATGGCATCACTGACTTGATGGACATGAGTCTGAGTGAACTCCAGGAGTTGGTGATGGACAGGGAGGCCTGGAGTACTGCGATTCACGGGGTTGCAAAGAGGCAGACACGACTGAGCAACTGAACTGAACTGAACATGCTTCTCTGGATGCTTTACCAAGGTGATAAGATTAGAGATAACTTAAAAAAGTTCATGTAAGCAAAGAATTTATGTTAGGTGTATAGATAGAAGGCAATGGCAACCCACTCCGGTACTCTTGCCTGGAAAATCCCATGGACGGAGGAGCGTGGTAGGCTGCCATCCATGGGGTCGCCAAGAGTCGGACATGACTAAGCGACTTCACTTTCACTTTTCACTTTCATGCATTGGAGAAGGCAATGGCACCCCACTCCAGTGTTCTTGCCTGGAGAATCCCAGGGACGGGGGAGCCTGGTGGGCTGCCGTCTATGGGGTCGCACAGAGTCGGACACGACTGAAGCGACTTAGCAGCAGCAGCAGTATAGATAGAAAACAGAAAATTTATTAACCTAAAGATATATATACAGACATCATAACTCAAATGTCAATAGCATATTAAATATTTCCAGTTCACATACATCACAAGATGATGAAATTATTTCATGGTGGAAAATGAGATCTTTGCAGGACAGGAATCAAGTAACTGAGCAAATAGTTTTTGATGATGTTTCTATGGATGTTGAAATTACCATACTATATGTCAAGAATGGAGTTGGAAAGAGTGACAGTAAGATAAATCTAAAATCTTGAAAGAAGAGAGGAAGTGACCAGAGGTTGGTGGAAGACTTCTGTAAAGAGGAGTAGCAGGTGGTATCTACCAGTGTCATGAGATCACAGCTAGGGAATTTAGGGAGGAGGGAGACTGCTCTAGAAGTGACATTGAGAAACAACAGAACATTACCCCACCTCAAGCCCAGTAATTTAAGTGGTGTGACAGGAATATAGCCATCTCTGGAAAGCTGGCATGAAAAGCAGGGTTATAAGGGAAGAACTAGGCTTCATTTACTGAGAAGAAGAAATTACAAAAAAGCAGTTGAAAATAAAGAGGCATGGTTGGTGAGTTAAACAGAGCATAGAGAAAGAATGCAATTAAACAGAATTTGAGGATGAGGAATAGAGTCTTGAGAATCACGAATGATATGGAAGTTCTGGTCACTACATAAAAGGAGAAAAATAGGCATGATAAGTCAAATCTTCATTTTCCCAAAATAGGCCACAGAGATGAGGCTGTGTATGTCAATGAGGACAGAAGAATTGTGAGGTCTTGTCAGGTGTGTTCAAGGCTTTAGGGTGTCCACTTGACTCTTGATAATAGTGCTCTCTGATCCAGCAAATCATGTGTGAATTTCTCTTGATTTCAGATGGACACTGTTAGACTAACATGGGGGCTATATTTCTTCCTTGACCTCTATCAGTAATGGCCTGTAGGTGAGGAATGTACACCACATGTAGGCTTCCTTCTGATTTGTGCAAAAGAAATCCCAGTGGCCAGTCTAGAGATCAGCTTACATTTAGGGCACAGCCAATCTCTTGAGCCCTGCTTGTGGTGGCCATACCTACCATATGGTTGAATCTTCTGCATATGAAGACTAAAGGCCTGCTGAAGGGCGGGTCAGAATATTTCAGCATTCTGATTTCTGAATTTTACTAAAGGAAGCCTCGTTTTGTTCCAAATATAAAGGCTTCTGCTTTTTCTATCTTTGAATTTTCTCTTGTCCTGATGTTATGAATGTTTTAACTATTTCATGAACAGCTACATAAACTACAGCTACATAAACTGTAACTGGACTGTTCATAACTCTTGTAGATATTATTAATTCAATAAACATTTATTGAGTATTTACTACGCATGCATGTGCGTGCTCAGTTGTGTCTGATTTTTTGTGATCCCATAGACTGTAGCCTGCCAGGCTTCTCTGTCCACAGAATTTTCCATGCAAGAATACTGAAGCAGGTTGCCATTTCCTACAACAGGGGATCTTTCCAACCCAGGGATTGAATCCGCATCTCTTGAGTCTCCTGCATTGGCAGGCAGATTCCTCACCACTGACCACTTGGGAAGCCCATTTACTATGTGCCAGTTACTATTTTAGACAGTAGTGATAAATAATTAAAGTGTCTGGCCTTATAAAAATAATAAAAAATAACATGTGAACTTATAATGCAATGTCAGGCAATATGTGTTATAAAGCAAGACTATAGAAGGTAGATGGGTATTAGTTTGCTTCAGATGGTTAGGGAAGTCCTCTCTAAGTTGGCGATGTTTTACCTTAGGTCTGAAGGAAAAAAAACATGTGCCTATCTTGGGAAAGAGTATGTACAACCAAAGGAGAAATAAATACAAAAGTCCTGAGGCAATATTGTATATGGTCCAGAAAAGCCAATAAAGTCAGAGTTAAGAGTGATGGAAGAATGACTTAAATGTGGAGAGGCAAAATATAAGTTTGAACTGGTTAAAAAAATAAAAAAGGTGAAATCTATGTCATGAACACAATTTTCTAGATAATAACAATACATTGCTCAAATCAAAATATTGTAAAACAAAACAAGCAACCAAAGAAAAAACAAGCCCCAACTATGGATAACATAATTAAAATTTCTTATTTATACAATGGAAGTTTTAGTACTTCATTTCTCTTTTTATCAAATTAACTACAATGGAACCATCATGTTGGTGGAAAAAATTTTACATTTTGTTTAAACTATGTTGTTTAAACATAATTAATATCTTTTAAAGTATGATTAAAATACACTTGTTTGATAGAATGAAAATATGCCTCTTTCTGATAAGGCAGAAAATCTTCCAGCATATTGAGTCTTCCCAACTCTCTTTGGGAAGATTATATGAGCCAAGTAGGTACCTGCAGATACAGAACATCTGATCTAACCTAACAGTTCTTTTATTTTTTTTCACTCACATCATGTAATTTTTCAACAAAATATCTGTCAGAAGAGTTTCCATTAGTGTCAGGTAAAGATTACTAGCCAGCATACTTTCAACTTGCTCTAAAATGATAGTAATAAGTAAAACTTAAATGGGAAACTCCTATTGCAGAGAAATTGTTACTCTTTATCTTATCTACTTCTTTGCTTTGATCCTGGTGTTCTCCTAGAAACTCTAAAGAAGTTGTGACAGTGATAAATCTGATGTCTGCTCGTTTCTACCGGGATGTACTAAGAGCAACTACAACATTCTACTTTCTGCTGCACTTGTTTTCATTGAGACAATGATTTAGTGGGAGTCAGGTGAATTGAAACATGCATTGGTCATTTTCTTTAAAAATAGCATAGCAAATTTACTGCAAAGACTTAAAATTATCTTTAATATTTCTAGAAAAGTTCATTCCAAATTTGATCTTTTATTTTTTCTCATTTCCTCCCTCCAATTCTCTTTCTCTCTCAAGAGTGGATGAAATGATTAGGTAATGTGGGAAACAGATATGAAAACATTGAAAACTAATCATTTGAGGTTTAATTTCTTTTATGATACAGAATTCAAAGTGATTCTGAATAGAATTGGTAGATATATTTTAAATAACTTAAAGATATGTGTTTGTTCTGAATACTTAAATTGGTCTAGAATGTGTACATTTAAGTATCTTCAAAGATTATCATGTTTAATTATGCAGTCTCCACATTTTAATTATTTGTTAATACATTTTAAATACTCATTAAACATGAAATTTGTCAAAGTTTTAGGTGTAAAATTAAGTTAGGCATGCAAGCTAAAATATAACTTCTGGGGAAGGACTTGCTTTTTATTTGCCACTTAATCCTCAGTGAATCGAACAATGTCTGATAGAAAGGAGCATTCAAATATATATCTATATCTATATCTATATATCTATATTTGTACATACACATAAAGTAAATATGTATTTTAAGTGAATGTAAATATTTGAATGAATGTATATATTTGAGTCAATGAAAGACTATATGTTCCTATTGCCCTTCTTTTATTTTACTAAAAAATTCAGACAACTAAATTAATAATGTAGTTCAGTATGAAGAATATAATGATGGTCACATGTGTTTAGGAAACACAGAGATAAGAATCTATGTCAGACTACACGAGTGTTCAGAGCTCCAAGCCTATGAACAGAGGATTAAAAACATATTCAAGACTTAGAATATACACATCTGGGGAGAATATATCATTAGAAAATATAGCAAACTGTTCAGGGAAGACACATACATTTTTCAAGTTCCCAGATTAAGTTGCAAAAATATAATGGCTTTTATAACATGAAAAAAGATGCAAATCAGAAATTAAAAATATTTAAGTAGACTTCTGTTAAATTTAACCTTCAGTTCAGTCACTCAGTCGTGTCCGACTCTTTGTGACCCCATGAACCACACCACGCAAGGCCTCCCTGTTCATCCAACTCTCAGAGTCCACCCAAACCCATGTCCATTGAGTTGGTGATGCCATCCAACCTCTGTCATTCCCTTCTCCTCCTGCCCTCAATCTTTCCCAGCATCAGGGTCTTTTCTAATGAGTCAGCTCTTTGTATCAGGTGGCCAAAGTATTGGAGTTTCAGCTTCAACGTCAGTCCTTCCAATGAACACCCGGGACTGATCTTTAAACTGGTTGGATTTCCTTGCAGTCGAAGGGACTCTCAAGAGTCTTCTTCAACACCACAGTTCAAAAGCATCAATTCTTAAAGCCTTATTAATTGTTAAGTTGAAAACTTTAAAAATATTTAAGATTCTTTTACTCTGCTAGTACCTTTAAATAAGCATAATAGTTGTTGGAAAAAAATCACAGAAAATGATAATGAAATGAAAGGGCACATTTAAAAAGACTCCTCAAATTCTTAAATTAAAAAGCAGATTCTGAATGTGGAACAAAGGTAGAATTAATATATTTGAAATTCTATGGAGTGAAGTAACCAAACCAAAGAAATGACATATAGGGTTTCAGTGGACCTAAAATAGACCCATATTATCCAGTCTTACACTGGCTGAATATGAATATATATATATATATATATATATAATTTGATCAAAACAATCACATGCCATGTATCCTCTAACTAAGCAATTTCTAAACCCCAAAGTGTCATTGATTATATTGCATTTAGAATTTAAATCTGAAGCTTAAAATTTTATCATTTTTAAAAAATTTTTCAATGAGATTACCAAGTACAGAAAATTAGAGCATCTGTCCTTATCCTTGGTTTAATACCCTTCAGAATAATTGTTTCTTTACATAAACTTCTTTTTGTCTTTTCAGGAGACTTTAAATTGGCCTGTAAAAAATTCTTGGGGCAGTTTTAGGTCATTAAAAGGTCATGAAGAGAGCCCCAGCGGTAACAGATAATTCTTAAAGGTGTTTAAAAAATTACACTGGAAACAATTTTCCCCTAATAAAGTAAACAGAAATTCTATGAACTATTATAAAACTAATTGCCTGCAGCTTAAATGCCTTAGTTTACTCATGTTAATAATTCTATCTTGTAAACGTTTATTCATATATATATCTCCTAATATATAGATATAATTTATATTAATATATACTTTATAAAATAAACATTATTATATATAACACATATGTCCAACACATGGGCTTCTTAAGTGGTGCTAGTGGTAAAGAAGCTGCCTGCCAATGCAGGAGACATAAGAGATGTTGTTTCAATCCCTGGGTTGGGAAGACTGCCTGGAGGAGAGCACGGTAACCCCCTCCAGTATTCTTGCCTGAAGAATCTCATGGACAGAGGAGCCTGGCGGGTTGTGGTCCATAGGGTCACAAAGAGATGTGACTGAAGCAACTTAGCATGCAAAACACATATGCATAGGCAAGCACATGCATTTACTCCCATACATACACATACTTTCCATGGAGAATCCTTAGCTGATTTGTACATATTTTGAAATGTTTTAATTAAACTTTAAATAATCCAAGTGCTTAGTACCACCAAAATTTTTGGAATTCCTATCTCCATCTGACTATATGTGATCACCTAGTCTAAATATAAAATTATTTATTCTGAATATATATGATTCCTAGAAAACTTTCGGAGAAGTCAATGGCACCCCACTCCAGTACTCTTGCCTGGAAAATCCCATGGATGGAGGAGCCAGGTAGGCTGCAGTCCATTGGGTCACACAGAGTTGGAGATGACTGAAGTGACTTAGCAGCAGCAGCAGCAGAAAACTGTTAATCTTTCTATTATTTCTTAAACATAGCTACAAAAAATTTTTTTGAAGTGACTACAACTGGTCACCACCTCTAATTAAGACAGGTATTGTTATTTATTATAACAGCCAGTAATACTTTCCTCAGGATAGAATGACTCAGAGAAAACAGAATAAAAAAGGATACAAGTCTTCTATAAGCCCAGTAAGCTCAAGGAACCAGAGTTTAGATGGAATATCATGTGGGTAGCTATTCATACATGATTGTGAATAAAACAAAATTCTATAAGTAAAAAGCCTGCTGTGTTTTGAGAAAGTTATACTGCGAAAAGAACCATCAGCCTGGAATAAAAGAGACTGTGAGTATTCAAGATTTAAAATAAACTTTAGGCCTACCAAATTTCTACTGGCAGAAAAACCAGACCAAGAAAGGAGCTTGGCCTGCAAGGTGGGTATTCCACAATACCCTCCTCAGATAATGCTGAGTGGGCAGAGAAATGGAAAAGATCTGCCAGAGGCAGAGCTAAGAGCTGTGGAGATAACAGGGTGGACAACCTCAAGGAGGCATCAAAGCTGGTGGTCCTCAGGAAGCTTTCCCCATCACCAGGAAAGGGGCGTTCCCACTAGCATTTCAGACTTGCCTAATCTACTTGTGACTGCTTTGTGTCTGTCTTCTTCCCTTTTCTGTTTAAGTGTTCTGCTGTTCCACCATAGTATATTAGAAATGCATGTGTGTGTGCGTGTGTGTGTGTGTGTGGTACTGGGTGAACGGGGAGGGATTGAGTATATAAGTGATCCTTTTTAGTTAGAATTTCAGAATTAGGATTCTCCAGATTAAGATCCTCATCTGTGCTATTATGTGGTTCCAGACTTTGACACTGTGAGTAGATAGGCCTTTTGTGCAAGTAAGAGAGGAACATGAATATATGTGAACAGACTTTGGTAGGTTCTGTTGCTGTCGCTATATGCTGCTCTCAGCTGGGCCAGTCCCTGTAGGAGGATTAGACTTCAAAGACCATTGACTTTATATGTAGTCAAGTAACTTGCTTTGTACAATGACATGTGACTATAAGTAATATGTGCAACACTTGTGCAATAGCTTTAAAACACAGCTCATGGTTCTGCCTTTGTCCTCTTCCTTCTGCTATGAGATGAGTATGTCTCAGACAGGGCAGGCTTCCTTATTTTAGAATAATGAAGCTGAGCTTAAACTGTCCCATGATGGGCATATGACAGGTAGTAATGTGCATCTATATTTTTTTTTAATTATATAGCCACCTAGATGTTGAGATTGTCTGTTACCAGAGCACAATTCAGGGTTGCCTCACTGACTGAACAATATAACAGAAAGTGCCCGGAATCAAAAGGTGTAGAGAAAACACAGCAGAGACAATAGTCAGTTTTGCTCAGCCACGCAATACCTGCTTCAGAAAGAATTCACTTTATGCCCTGTCTGCCTTAGGACAGCAGGAATTCCAGCGGACTAGAAGATGAGACTTGGTCAGAGAGCCATTATTCAGAGTAAAAGCTAATTTTCCCTGAGTACAAAAAGAAGAAATGAATGTTCTAACAGTAAAAGAGAAAGTAGTTTGATTTGTTTTAATCTCATAATAAATCTTTCACAGTGCTGTAGAATTATGGACAATAAGCAAATAATAAACTAACTGAAAATAACATTATCTGGAGAAGTTTTGGTTTGTTGTGAATAATTTTCTAGTAATTGTTCTAGCTGGTGATATTGGATTGGCAAGCCATGCATTTCCAAATGGGGAATCAACTTTACCAAAATAAAACTTCAGAAGACTTCAAAGCTTTGTATCAAGTTGAAATTTTAAAATATATCACTTTAATCAGTCAATTTGTCAGCTCAGTAAACAGGTAAAATATGCAAATGTAGCCTGTTAGGCTGAAAAGAGCAGGAAGTATTCTCCACTAGATATTTTTAACTTTTGAGGAACTTGTTATATTAATGATTCCACACTGGACACTGCCCTGGTAAAGAAAGACCTCAAGAAATGAAAGTTTAGATACTTTCTACTCTTCTTCGATGATTGACACAATAATAATAGATACAATTTTGACCTCTATTTTTAAAATACCAGTTATGGTTATTGTCATCAAATCACAGAATGGAAATAAACAATAAGTATTCAACTAAACTGCCTCTGTTAAAACCAGTCTTGTCATAGTTTATCTCCTTAAACAATTAAGTAAGCCATCTTTGGTGACTAAGGTTTTTCTCAAATTTCATCCTTAATATAAACCAATAATACTTAAAACAACCAAACAACAATGAAAAAAAAAAAAACACTACATATTCTTGTCATCAATAATATATTTAACTAATATTTCAGGTTTAGGGTTAAGAATTCTTTCAAAAATTTTATATAAAACTTACTTTAAATACATTCAAATAGTTTACTTTGATACTTATATCTTATGACATCGAGCCATTTTGAAGCCAGTGATTTTTGACTATGAATTTACTCAATATTCTGATTATTCAAGTTTAAATAGATTTATTGGTTAAAACTGTTGGGGTTATTCTGTTTTAGCTATTTTTGTGTTACTAATTTTTTTATTTTCATTTTTGTAATTGGAGGTCCTTTTCCTTTAACTTTATATATTTTCTTTTGTTATTTGTTTTAAAAGCATTCCCTGTTTTCATACAAATCATTTTTAAGCCATTTTCTTGCATATTTTTTCACTTCCATTTGAAAGAAATTAACTAAGATAAAATTATTTGAACTAAAAAGACTACACTCCCTTAAGTTCTATGTACTATTCTTAACTTTCAGTATCAATGTAATGAAATTAAAACTGATGCAAAGAAACTTGTAGGTAGCAAGTCAGTTAATAATTTCAAATTATAATAATTTAAGTCAAACATGGAAAAAGACTTATTTAGTAACATAAAGAATATAGGTACACAAACTAAAAAATCTACTAACTACCGTACATACAAAAAACTCCTTTGTTTTTGCATCACACAGAGTATATTACAACTGTATCATCTTAGTCCTTAACAAGATAAAAGAGCTGTTCTAAGTCTATAAATTAAAAATATATTTGGAAACATTGAGAGACAGAGAGAAAATAAGTTACCATTTTGGAGCTCCTGTGAATCTTCTTTTCCTATTGTTTGCTGATGATTTTTGATAAAGCAATTTTTTGTTTTGCTTTGTTTTCAGGAATCACCTTCTTTTACTTTCTTTTAAAACTATAATCCAGTAGCAGGAAAATTTTCCCAAACTGCCAGTGGTCAAATAAAAGAAGGGACAAGGAGAGGCATGCGGTGCCTACAATCAAGCTGATTAAACTCTGCAGGATCTGCAGTTTGTCAAAAACCATTTTGCTGCCTCACATTTTCTAAAAATGGAAAAGGTGAAGCTTTCACAAGTAACGGGCTCCAAATAAACCAGTACACCCAGCACAAAGCTCATGATACCAGCAAAAAAAAATTTTTTTCACACATTAGGAAGTTATACTATTAGCAGGAACCCATCATCCTAATAAGACACTTCTCCATATTAATGTGAGAGTCAGCTTCTGGACCCTAAAAACTCTTTCCATCCCTCGGGCTACATTTGTCCCAAAGAAGCATTAGTCACATGTAGCCTTGAGGGACTTTTATACAAAACTTGTGGAAGTAATGTATAGATACTTTCCCTGGAAGGGAAAAAGACAAAACAAAACTGGGTCACTGATGGTGATTGTTAAAACAGTAAACTTAAGAATGCACTATTGCTTCTTTCTCTTCATTTAACTTCCTTAGTTTTATCATGATTTTCTAGAGATAAGATTGCTGTGTATAGAAAATTAAATATGGGCTACATGATACTTAGCCATGGTATTATATATTCACTGACACATACTGTTATCATAATTCATTTATTTTTGCTTCTCAGCCTATCTGGATGTTAAAGGTAATAGACCAATACTTTTATTTGGGGGGTGGGGTCATAGAGCTTATGTTTTTTCTTTTAGTTTTAACTTATATTTTAACAAAATTTGTCTTTATCTAAATATCACTACTTCTTCAGTTTAAAAATATAAAGGCAAATATAACCTTACTATTTTATAGGTATTATTCTTCATTTTTCATGGCATATGCTCTTCCTATTCTAAAATTCGCAGTACATTTCACATTCACTATACTTGACTACTCCTTGTCTCAACATATTTCATCAGTTATTATGGTCGCTGAGTTGCCAATAAATTATTTAACTGAAATATCTTTACTCTGGTGGACAAACTTCATGGAAATGCAACTACTTCGGGAAGTCCTGAAACTGTAGAATCGTATTAGAAATGCCTACTTTCTAAATAAGCTTCAAAACAAGCATCATTTTAACAGATATATTTGTTTCTTAAAATTCAATTATCTAGAGATATTCACTACATTTTTATGCAGTAAAATATGCAAAGCATGAATGACAAAATATGCAAAATCATTCATCAAATGACTTTTAGGTCATATATGAGCTTTCTTTTCCCGTTCATTAGAATAGATAGGTAATTTTGGGGCATTTAGTATGAAATTGATAGGTTTTTAAGCATTGACAGCTTTAAAAATAGAAATATGGATTTAAAAAATATTTAGTCCTAGTCTTTCTTTAGCTATGAGATATTTAAACCAAACTGATAACAACTTATGGTTAAGAAATAAATAACATCTCAATTTTGAACCATAGTTTAAATAAGGAAATTGTTCAAAGCTCTGTCCTTAGCATTTATTGTGTGAATAAATGATTTCTTTATTTTTGTATCCAATAAGATACATAAAAGAGTAGAAGTTGGTCAGCTGGCATAAAATAATTTCTATGTACCATTGCATTATTCAATAACTTCTTTTATATAGCTACTTTATCATACCTATGTGTGAATGACAGGATATATTTCCACCAGACTTGCTTGAAATGTAGCCACACAGAGATTACTATACTTTTAGGCATCATCTTGGGAATGCATTTCTTTAAATATATTATGTAAAAGATTATTACAGATGTTACACACTCACCAGATAACGCAAATAACAAAGTTGAATAAAACATGAACCCTGATTTGAAGGGATTTCAAGTCTCCTCATCTACCACCTAGATTCTGATTAGTATTGCAATTTATTACACATCAGAGGTCAGGATAACAGTAGCTCCTATTACTGGGAATTTAGTATAAGATAAATTCTGTTCAAAGGACTTTGGGACAATTAGCTAGCTATTTTAATTCTGTCAACACTTGGGTCAGATTTTTTTTTTAATTTTATTTTATTTTTAAACTTTACAATATTGTATTGGTTTTGCCAAATATCGAAATGAATCCACCACAGGTATACATGTGTTCCCCATCCTGAACCCTCCTCCATCCTCCCTCCCCGTACCATCGCTCTGGGTCGTCCCAGTGCACCAGCCCCAAGCATCTAGTATCGTGCATTGAACCTGGACTGGCGACGTGTTTTATATATGATATTATATATATTTCAATGCCATTCTCCCAAATCATCCCACCCTCTCTCTCTCCCACAGAGTCAAAAGACTGTTCTATACATCAGTGTCTCTTTTGCTGTCTCGTATACAGGGTTATTGTTACCATCTTTCTAAATTCCATATATATGCGTTAGTATACTGCATTGGTGTTATTCTTTCTGGTTTACTTCACTCTATAATACACTCCAGTTTCAATATTTTAAATTCACTTTATAGGAATAAAACTTGAAAGAGAGAAAGCTCAATGAACATGGATAATCAGTGACATAATTGATATTAGACTATAAAATTGAGTACAAAGACTCAGTTCTTTGGTTTTGTGGCTTTTAGCATCAATATTTCAGCTGGGACATTTTGTGCGAAAGGGGGAGATGGAAGGCTAGATAAAATGCAGAATGTTCAGCTCATGTGATGTTAGACCCTGGTGATGTGTCTGGCAATTTTTGTAAAAAAAAAAACAACAACAAAACAACCCATCTAATAGTTGTTTTGAGTATAAATAAGCAGGGGCACAATGAGCTGGAAGGGGATAGCAAATAAAGAAGCAGATGGTGTCAAAGACATACTTCACTGACATAACCATTTCTTTAACCTCATGAAAAGAGATTACTAAGAACCCCAAATTTTCTTAACCAAGGACTCAAACACCACCTAGAATCTGGTATAAAATTCAGATGATTAGTGAACTTGGATTGGAAAAAAATGTTTTCAGTTCAGTTCAGTTCAGTTCAGTCGCTCAGTTGTGTCCAACTCTTCGTGACCCCATGAATTGCAGCACGAAAGGCCTCCCTGTCCATCACCAACTCCCGGAGTTCACTCAGACTCACATCCATCAAGTCGGTGATGCCATCCAGCCATCTCATCCTCCGTCATCCCCTCTCCTCCTGCCCCCAATCCCTCCCAGCATCAGAGTTTTTTCCAATGAGTCAACTCTTCGCTTGAGGTAGCCTAAGTACTGGAGTTTCAGTTTTAGCATCATTCCTTTCAAAGAACAGCCAGGGCTGATCTCCTTCAGAATGGACTGGTTGGATCTCCTTGAAGTCCAAGGGACTCTCAAGAGTCTTCTCCAACATCACAGTTCAAAAGCATCAATTCTTTGGCACTCAGCTTTCTTCACAGTTCAACTCTCACATTCATACATGACCACTGGAAAAACCATAGCCTTGACTAGATGGACCTTTGTTGGCAAAGTAATGTCTCTGCTTTTGAATATGCTATCTAGGTTGGTCATAACTTTTCTTCCAAGGAACTTGGACTGGAAAAAAATGTTTTACTAATTTTTAACTGATATTTAGCTTTTTCTTCATTTTTTTTGAAGGTACATAATAAAGCACAGTGGTCTCACTGATAATAAGTAAAGTGAAAGTGTTTATCTTTCAGCCATATCCTACTCTTTGTGATCCCATGGACTGTAGCCTGCCAGGCTCTCTGTTCATGGGATTCTTCAGGCAAGAATACTGGAGTGGGTTACCATTTTCTTCTCCAGGGAATCTTCCTGACCCAGGAATCAAACCCAGGTTGCCCACATTGCAGGCAGATACTTTACTATCTGAGCGGCCGGGGGCTCACCATAAAAATGGATCAGATATTTTCAAATCACATTTCTTCCAGAAATCTTACAGTGTCACTTATACTGATCATCTCTTTCAAATTGTGGTGCTGTTCAAAAATTCCACTATATCCTCTTCTTTAACACTTAAATTTAAATTGGCAAGCATTACTAAATTAGAGTTCCAAAGAATAGCAAGGAGAGATAAGAAAGCCTTCCTCAGTGATCAGTGCAAAGAAATAGAGGAAAACAACACAATGGGAAAGACCAGAGATCTCTTCAAGAAAATTAGAGATCCCAAGGGAGCATTTCATGCAAAGATGGGCTCGATAAAGGGCAGAAATGGTATGGACCTAACAGAAGCAGAAGATATTAAGAAGAGGTGGCAAGAATACACAGAAGAACTGTACAAAAAAGATCTTCATGACCCAGATAATCACGATGGTGTGATCATCAACCTAGAGCCAGGCATCCTGGAATGCAAAGTCAGGTGGGCCTTAGGAAGCATCACTACGAACAAAGCTAGTGGAGGTGATGGAATTCCAGTTGACTATTTCAAATCCTGAAAGATGATGCTGTGAAAGTGCTGCACTCAATATGCCAGCAAATTTGGAAAACTCAGCAGTGGCCACAGGACTTGAAAAGGTCAATTTTCATTCCAATCCCAAAGAAAGGCAATGAATGCCAAAGAATGCTCAAACTACCGCACAATTGCACTCATCTCACATGCTACTAGCAAGGTAATGCTCAAAATTCTCCAAGCCAGTTTTCAACAGTACATGAACTGTGAACTTCCAGATGTTCAAGCTGGATTTAGAAAAGGAATAGGAACCAGAGATTAAATTGCCAACATCCAATGGATTATTGAAAAGGCAAGCAAGTTCCAAAAAAACATCTATTTCTGCTTCACTGATTATGCCAAAGCCTTTAACTGTGTGGATCCCACAAACTGTGGAGAATTCTTAAAGAGATGGGAAAACCAGACCACCTGACCTGCCTCTTGAGAAATCTGTATGCAGGTCAGGAAGCAGAAGTTAAAACTGGACATGGAAAAACAGACTGGTTCCAAATTGGGAAGGGAGTATGTCAAGGCTGTATATTGTCACCCAGCTTATTTAACGTACATGCAGAGTACATCATGAGAAATGCTGGGCTAGAGGAAGCACAAGCTGGAATCAAGATTGCCAGGAGAAATATCAATAACCTCAGATATGCAGATAACCACCCTTATGGCAGAAAGTGAAGAACTAAAGAGCCTCTTAATGAAAGTGAAAGAGGAGAGTGAAAAAGTTGGCTTAAAGCTCAACCTTCAGGAAACTAAGATCATGGCATCTGGTCCCATCAATTCATGGCAAACACAGGGGTAACAGTGGAAACAGTGACAGACTTTATTTTTGGGGTTCCAAAATCACTGCAGATGGTGACTGCAGCCATGAAATTAAAAGACACTTACTCCTTGGAAGTAAAGTTATGACTCAACCTAGACAGCATATTAGAAAGCAGAGACATTGCTTTGCCAACAAAGGTCCGTCTAGTCAAGGCTATGGTTTTTCCAGTGGTCATGTATGAAATGTGAGAGTTGGACTGTGAAGAAAGCTGAGTGCTGAAGAATTGATGCTTTTGAACTGTGGTGTTGGAGAAGACTCTTGAGTGTCCCTTGGATGTCAAGGAGATCCAACCAGTCCATCCTAAAGGAAATCAGTTCTGAAAATTCATTGGAAGGACTGATGCTGAAGCTGAAACTCCAATACTTTGGCCACCTGATGCGAAGAACTGACTCTTTTAAAAAGACCTGATGCTGGGAAAGATTGAAGGCAGGAGGAGAAGGGGATGACAGAGGATTAGATGGTTGGATGGTATCACCTACTCAGTGGATATGAGTTTGAGTAAACTCTAGAAGTTGGTGATGAACAGGGAGGCCTGGCGTGCTGTAGTCCATGGGGTTGCAAAGAGTCAGACAGGACTGAGTGTCTGAACTGAACTGAACTAAATTAAAAAATTGTTCTTTTTAATATTCTTACAAGTTTCTCTATATAATTGTCTTTCCTTGTAATGCTATATACTTTATTTTCTGCACTAAAAACATCATTACTTGAAGCAGTTCACGTAGTCCAAGCGGCTTGCCAGAGAAATGAAAATAGTAAATCTCTCTTGTACGTGAAGCCAAATTAAGAGCCCAGTTGGCAGCAAAGAGCTCAACTGAACAACATCTCTGTTACTATGTCTGACATCATTCCCATTTCTATTCTCTTTCTTCTTTACTGAACTCATACTATTATATTGACGATAGAATCACTAATATTATACCACTACCTAACAATATTTAATAGGAGTCATACATTTCAATTCTCTTGCTCCTATCAGAAAATGATTAATTGTCTCTAAGAATTATGATGTATTACTGCTTTGTCTGCTATCTATAGAGTTTGTAATTTGTCTGTGTATAGTAAAAATAATATTCTCCTTTCCATATACTAAAAAAAAGTTCCTAAGTTTTAGCAGGAATTTCTCCCAAGAAGAATTGCTGTAAGTATATTAAAGCAATCAAGTTTATTTCCTATTGATAGCACAATTACAAATTTCATATTGGTAGCATCAGCTACTTATTTTATTAAATGCATGTAGTTGGATATACCAAATTATTTATTAAAAATTTAAAGGAAATATGTTTTAATTGCAGCAATAATCAGTTTAGGGACTTTATTAAGTCACTTTCTTCATAAAAAGGAAGCTCATAATAGTATTTTTTGTATGTGGCTCAGTGGTAAAGAACCCACTACCAGTGCAAGCAGGAGTTGAGGGTTTGATCCTTGTGTTGGGAAGATCCCCTGGAGGAGGAAATGACAACCCACTCCTGTATTCTTGCCTGGGAAATCCCATGGACAGAGGAGCCTGGCAGGCTACAGTCCATGGGGTCCCCAAAGAGATGGACAAGACTTAGCAACTAAACAACAATAATACTTTATTATTATTATTTTCTATAACTTAAGATGTTTTGACATTTCTTGAGAGTGTTGTAGACCCAGAGAGAGACTTATCTCCCAGAACTAGCTAATTCCTGGGAATGGTAGACAGAAGCCTGGAACACACTTTTCATGCTCACAGCAGTAGATCCAAGGCCACACTCCCACTTACCTTCTTAATTCTTTTTAACCAGTGTTTCCCTGCTCTAAATGACCCCAGGGCTTCCCTAGTGGGTCAGCTGGTAAAGAATCTGCTTGCAATGCGGGAGACCTGGGTTCAATCCCTGGGTTGGGAAGATCCCTTAGAGAAGACAATTAATGGCTACCCATTCCAGTATTCTGGCCTAGATAATTCCATGGTCTCTATAGTCCATGGGGTTTAAAGAATCGGACACGACTGAGTGACTTTCACTCAAATGAACCCAAAGCCAGCCAGTTACCAGACAACTTGGAACTATCCTGAAAGCCCAAAGTCATTACAAATTATGTAAACTAGCCAATTCTAAATGGCTTACTCTTAAATAATGCCTTTCCTGTAAAAACTCCATTAAAGGCTGCCTCCCTCACTTTTATAAACTAAGACCTGAGCACAAAACAATTATATTTCATAGTAAAAAGCTAAACCATGTATAATTGCTTAACTGTGAGTAATATTTGATTTAGGTCATACCTGAATGGTCTAGTGGTTTTCCCTACTTTCTTCAATTCAAGTCTGAATTTGACAATAAGGAGTTCATGATCTGAGCCACAGTCAGCTCCTGGTCTTGTTTTTGCTGACTGTATAGAGCTTCTCCATCTTTTGCTGCAAAGAATATAATCAATCTGATTTCAGTGTTGACCATCTGGTGATGTCCATGTGTAGAGTCTTCTCTTGTGTTGTTGGAAGAGGGTGTTTGTTATGACCAGTACATTTTCTTGGCAAAACTCTATTAGTCTTTGCCCTGCTTCATTCTGTATTCCAAGGCCAAATTTGCCTTACTCCAGGTGTTTCTTGACTTCCTACTTTTGCATTCCAGTCCCCTATAATGAAAAGGACATCTTTTTTGGGTGTTAGTTTTAAAAGGTCTTGTAGGTCTTCATAGAACCGTTCAACTTCAGCTTCTTCTGAGGTTTGTGACTTTGTACAGGAGACAGGGATCAAGACCATCTGCATGGAAAAGAAATGAAAAAAGCAAAATGGCTGTCTGGGGAGGCCTTACAAATAGCTGTGAAAAGAAGAGAAGCAAAAAGCAAAGGAGAAAAGGAAAGATAAAGGATCTGAATGCAGAGTTCCAAAGACTAACAAGAAGAGATAAGAAAGCCTTCTTCAGCAATCAATGCAAAGAAATAGAGGAAAACAACACAATGGGAAAGACCAGAGATCTCTTCAAGAAAATTAGAGATCCCAAGGGAGCATTTCATGCAAAGATGGGCTCGATAAAGGGCAGAAATGGTATGGACCTAACAGAAGCAGAAGATATTAAGAAGAGGTGGCAAGAATACACAGAAGAACTGTACAAAAAAGATCTTCATGACCCAGATAATCACGATGGTGTGATCACTAACCTAGAGCCAGACATCCTGGAATGTCAAGTCAAGTGGGCCTTAGAAAGCATCACTACGAACAAAGCTAGTGGAGGTGATGGAATTCCAGTTGACTATTTCAAATCCTGAAAGATGATGCTGTGAAAGTGCTGCACTCAATATGCCAGCAAATTTGGAAAACTCAGCAGTGGCCACAGGACTGGAAAAGGTCAGCTTTCATTCCAATCCCAAAGAAAGGCAATGCCAAAGAATGCTCAAACTACCGCACAATTGCACTCATCTCACACGCTAGTGAAGTAATGCTCAAAATTCTCCAAGCCAGGCTTCAGCAACTGTGAACCGTGAACTTCCTGATGTGCAAGCTGGTTTTAGAAAAGGCAGAGGAACCAGAGATGAAATTGCCAACATCCAATGGATCATGGAAAAAGCAAGAGAGTTCCAGAAAAACATCTATTTCTGCTTTATTGACTATGCCAAAGCCTTTGACTGTGTGGATCACAATAAACTGTGGAAAATTCTGAAAGAGATGGGAATACCAGACCACCTGATCTGCCTCTTGAGAAATTTGTATGCAGGTCAGGAAGCAACAGTTAGAACTGGACATGGAACAACAGACTGGTTCCAAATAGGAAAAGGAGTACGTCACCCTGCTTATTTAACTTATATACAGAGTACATCATGAGAAATGCTGGACTGGAAGAAACACAAGCTGGAATCAAGATTGCCGGGAGAAATATCAATAACCTCAGATATGCAGATGACACCACCCTTATGGCAGAAAGTGAAGAGGAACTCAAAAGCCTCTTAATGAAAGTGAAAGTGGAGAGTGTAAAAGTTGGCTTAAAGCTCAACATTCAGAAAACGAAGATCATGGCATCCAGTCCCATCACTTCATGGGGAAACAGTGGAAACAGTGTCAGACTTTATTTTTCTGGGCTCCAAAATCACTGCAGATGGTGACTGCAGCCATGAAATTAAAAGACGCTTACTCCTTGGAAGGAAAGTTATGACCAACCTAAATAGCATATTCAAAAGCAGAGACATTACTTTGCCAACAAAGGTTCATCTAGTCAAGGCTATGGTTTTTCCTGTGGTCATGTATGGATGTGAGAGTTGGACTGTGAAGAGAGCTGAGTGCTGAAGAATTGATGCTTTTGAACTGTGGTGTTGGAGAAGACTCTTGAGAGTCCCTTGGACTGCAAGGAGATCCAACCAGTCCATTCTGAAGGAGATCAGCCCTGGGATTTCTTTGGAAGGAATGATGCTAAAGCTGAAACTCCAGTACTTTGGCCACCTCATGGGAAGAGTTGACTCATTGGAAAAGACTCTGATGATGGGAGGGATTGGAGGCAGGAGGAGAAGGGGACGACAGAGGATGAGATGGCTGGATGGCATCACCGACTCGATGGACATGAGTCTGAGTGAACTCCGGGAGTTGGTGATGGACAGGGAGGCCTGGTGTGCCGCGGTTCATGGGGTCGCAAAGAGTCGGACACGACTGAGCGACTGAACTGAACTGATGTGTATTTGTCTCTTAAAGGAAGAAATGAGTCAGTAGACTTGTCAAACTTTGAAAGAAACAAATAAGCAAATTATTAGATAATGTTTAAGTACTTAGCAAAAAATGAGATAATTCTTTGAAGCCAGATGACATCACTAAAAATAAGAAATGACAAGCTAACATTTATTTTGTGGTAAGGGCTACTAGATTATGACCAAAAAGTACTATTTAGCTACCACCATTAAAAATAAATAAATAAATAAATTAGCTGCTTTTATGCCAGATTCTGTGCTCAGCGTAATATCTTTTGATTTTCATTGAGGGATTGGGGGCAGGAGGTGAACTGTTCAGGGAAGACACATACATTTTTCAAGTTCCCAGATTAAGTTGCAAAAATATAATGGCTTTTATAACATGAAAAAAGATGCAAATCAGAAATTAAAAATATTTAAGTAGACTTCTGTTAAATTTAACCTTCAGTTCAGTCACTCAGTCGTGTCCGACTCTTTGTGACCCCATGAACCACACCACGCAAGGCCTCCCTGTTCATCCAACTCCCAGAGTCCACCCAAACCCATGTCCATTGAGTTGGTGATGCCATCCAACCTCGGTCATCCCCTTCTCCTCCTGCCCTCAATCTTTCCCAGCATCAGGGTCTTTTCTAATGAGTCAGCTCTTTGCATCAGGTGGCCAAAGTATTGGAGTTTCAGCTTCAACGTCAGTCTTTCCAATGAACACCCGGGACTGATCTTTAAACTGGTTGGATTTCCTTGCAGTCGAAGGGACTCTCAAGAGTCTTCTTCAACACCACAGTTCAAAAGCATCAATTCTTAAAGCCTTATTAATTGTTAAATTGAAAACTTAAAAAATATTTAAGATTCTTTTACTCTGCTAGTACCTCTAAATAAGCATAATAGTTGTTGGAAAAAAATCACAGAAAATGATAATGAAATGAAAGGGCACATTTATAAAGACTCCTCAAATTCTTAAAAAGCAGATGCTGAATGTGGAACAAAGGTAGAATTAATATATTTGAAATTCTATGGAGTGAAGTAACCAAACCAAATAAATGACATATAGGGTTTCAGTGGACCTAAAATAGGCCCATATTATCCAGTCTTACACTGGCTGAATATATATGTATATATATATATATAATTTGATCAAAACAATCACATGCCATGTATCCTCTAACTAAGCAATTTCTAAACCCCAAAGTGTCATTGATTATCTTGCATTTAGAATTTAAACCTGAAGCTTAAAATTTTATCATTTTAAAAAAATTTTTTTCAATGAGATTACCAAGTATAGAAAATTAGAGCATCTGTCCTTACCCTTGGTTTAATACCCTTCAGAATAATTGTTTCTTTAAATAAACTTCTTTTTGTCTTTTCAGGAGACTTTAAATTGGCCTGGAAAAATTTCTTGGGGCAGTTTTAGGTCATTAAAAGGTCATGAAGAGAGCCCCAGTGGTAACAGATAATTCTTAAAGGTGTTTAAAAAATTACACTGGAAACAATTTTCCCCTAATAAAGTAAACAGAAATTCTATGAACTATTATAAAACTAATTGCCTGCAGCTTAAATGCCTTAGTTTGCTCATGTTAATAATTCTATCTTGTAAACGTTTATTCATATATATATCTCCTAATATATAGATATAATTTATATTAATATATACTTTATAAAATAAACATTATTATATATAACACATATGTCCAACACATGGGCTTCTTAAGTGGTGCTAGTGGTAAAGAAGCTGCCTGCCAATGCAGGAGACATAAGAGATGTTGTTTCAATCCCTGGGTTGGGAAGACTGCCTGGAGGAGAGCACAGTAACCCCCTCCAGTATTCTTGCCTGAAGAATCTCATGGACAGAGGAGCCTGGCGGGTTGTGGTCCATAGGGTCGCAAAGAGATGTGACTGAAGCAACTAAGCATGCAAAACACATATGCATAGGCAAGCATGTGCATTTACTCACATACATACACATACTTTCCATGGAGAATCCTTAGCTGATTTGTACATATTTTGAAATGTTTTAATTAAACTTTAAATAATCCAAGTGCTTAGTACCACCAAAATTTTTGGAATTCTTATCTCCATCTGACTATATGTGATCACCTAGTCTAAATATAAAATTATTTATTCTGAATATATATGATTCCTAGAAAACTTTTGGAGAAGATGGCATCACCAACTCAATGGACATGAGTCTGAGTGAACTCCGGGAGTTGGTGATGGACAGGGAGGCCTGGCGTGCTGCGATTCATGGGGTGGCAAAGAGTCAGACACGACTGAGCGACTAACTGAACTGAACTGAACTGTGAGTATTATTACAAAAGTTGAAACAATGTAATAATAAAGTAGGAGATTTGAAATGAGATAGACTTCTCCTTCACTTGCTCTGCTACCCTAGTGCAGTTTACTTGTTTATTTATGCCTCTATTTTCTTCTTCCACAAAATGAGTACGACTATGATTGTCATTCAAGATTATTGTGAACATTAAAAGATAAGACATATGAAAATATCAGCACCCCAAGTGTGCTAAATACATAGTGGCCACTAATACTGGTGAATTACCTAACATTAGTAAAATATGTATTTAGCTAAATTTTATTCTTCATTGTTGACTTTAGAAAATAGGACTTTTAGTGCAATAACAATTGTGATTACTATCATTTTCCTAAATTCCAGTTTATTTAGATTAAATGAAGTGGTTTGGTTATAATCAATGGAGGAAAACAGTTTTTAAAGCTGATTCTAATTAATAAAACTTGTTTTATCTCATAATCTTTATTTTTATGTAATGGTTATCTTAATCAATCATATTATTACATATTTAATTCAATAAATATCTATTCATTGATTAGTAAATGTGCTCTTTATTGTATATTTTTGCTAATTATTTTTTCCTGAGTTATATTTATACGATTTTTGAAACAAGATGCGATATAATTATCACTAAAATTAAAATATCAGGATACTACTTTATAAAAGTGTTCCAGAATCTAAGTAAAGCACCATCTTTCTTCACAATACAATCCAGCAATAATAACATAATCACTTTTAAGATACATGATCTGGGAATCAGACTGCCTGTGTTCAAATTATTGCTCTGTCTGTAACTAAATGTGTGACCTTTGTTTGTTGACATGTAAAATGTGAACAGTAATACTACCTACCTAGTAGTGTTGTTGTGATGATCAGTGAGTTAGTATTCGTAAAGCAAATGACTATCAGAAATAAACCACTGTCATTATCATTTGTATTTCAATTATATTCAAGAAAAATATACACACTGATGCGGAAACTTGAAGCCAACACTTTACTCACTGCATAACCTCAGGCAAGCAACGACAGCTGTAGCCTCATTTTCCTAACCCATAAAGTGAAGGAAATAATAGTACACTTCTTACTGGCTTGTAATAAAGATTAAATGAGTCTTTAAACAAATGCATCAAATATTGAATATAATTAAATGCATGAGAAATACTTAATAAGTATTAACAACAAGGCTAAGACTCTTCATAATTTCTGAAGATCAGCTACCAACAGAGTGACATTAAATTAACTGTGCATTTTTCTCTATACTGTAATATTTATGTCAATCAAAGGCATGAATTTTGAAGGGAGGATGATTCCCTTTTCAGAAGATACAATTCACTGCGGTATGGCTGGAAAGTTTGCTAAGATTCATTTTCGTGAGGCTCTTACTCTATATGCTCTTTTGGCACTGATCACTACATAATCAAACATGCCAAGTATGACAGACAGACCACCTCCTGCTAAAGCAGAACATAAGTACTATTCACTTCTTAAAAAGAAAACAATTCTCTGATGAGAAGAAATTATGTCATTTCCTGAGTGGAAGTTCACAATGGGGTACTTGCAGTATGCAATGAGTGAAAAAAGAGTAAATTTAAAGGAAAAATATGAAAAGAACCTTACAGAAAGAATATAAATGAAAAAAACTTCCATGCTAAACATGATCTTTCCTAACAATGAACTATAGTCCCTTAAAAAGTGGAGAGCTTATTTTCTGATTATATTCTGTCATAAATCATATAGACAGATGTGTGCCTTAGTCACGCATCATGGTCGATTACCATCATTCAAGGTTTATGCAACACAGGCTAAGAATTTTATTCTTTAATTCAACATTTAATTTCTTTGTTATTATTACAGACAAAAAAGCAATATCCTATGCATTTTTCTTTGTTATAACACAACATCTGCACAATAAAAATATTTATGTCAAATATTTCTATTTTAAATGTGTCTTTAAAATCATGCATAAGTCTGTTTATTCTCTTTCCAGAGAGTAAGTACATTTTAGCTATTAAAAATGCAGTTAAAAGTAAATTGTTTTAAAGTCTTAAATTATGTATTACGTTTTCTAACTATTGTGAAAACAGATAAATCAAAGCAATGTCAAAATGTGTAAATAAATAAAAAATTATCTGAAGAACTGGTATTTACCAGTGGGGTAGTTGAACCCACTTACATTCCTGGCACCATGAGTCAAGGATTTCTTTAATTAGAGGGTGTATGAAGAACTTTTTGAATACTGTTGAACACAGCAGCCAGACTTAGGTGGGTGGGATAAATCCATAGGGTGGTTTCTTAAAAAGTAAACTCTTAGGATGATAGTAATCTACTAGGGTTTCCAATCAAACTTTGTTCATTAGTGCTAGTCAGAACTGGTACCCAGAGAAGATTAACATGAGATTACTCAATATTTCTATTAGATAGAGTTCAGATTTGACATTGGTCACGGATATAAAGTTAATGCTGAATTGACTTTGGAATTCAAACCCTTATAGCTATCTGCCAGCTCCAATGAATGAACAAAAACAAGATTGTTGTACAGCAAAAAGAAAAGAACATATGGTTGAAACAAAGCAAATGCTGTTTTTGGCTGATAGATAAATAGCAAAATGATGATTATATATATATTGCCATCATATTGATATTTTACCAAATAAGAATTTTAAATAACAAATATGTAATTTTTAAATATCTTTAACAAAAATTTCAAAATAGCTTCTGAATTCATTTTTTCAAAGTGACTGAAATTTATTATGAAGTGTTTTTTTTAAAAACATCCTCTATTCTTATAAAAAATGAAATGCAGTAGTTCCCCTTTATTTTCAGGGGATATACTCCAAGACCCCCAGGGGATGCTTGAAGCAGTGGATAGTAGTGAAACTTATATCCTATGTATTTTCCTATACATGCATATGATAAGCTTTAATTTATAAATTAGGTACAGTGAGATATTAAGATTATAATAAAATAGAACAATTTTAGCAATAAACTGAAATAAAAGTTATTTGAATATGTTCTTTCTCTCTCTTAAACTTTCTTGTACAAATTTAATTCCCTTTTTCATCTAACCTAAGCATTTATCATGTACTGTGGACATGATTTTTGCAGTTTGAGTTGGGACAGAAAAATTAGCACAATTTTTTTTTCCTTCTTCACAATTTCATAGACAGAAAACTCATTCTTACTGTAGATCTTATCGTTTGGCAAATGATTTTATTTCTTTCATCTACAGTTGAGAAGTTTCACCTTTTCATCAAAAGGAAACACTTAAAAGCTTCCCTTTGGCATATCTGAATTGCCAGCATCACTATCCTTGTGCTTTGGGGACATTATTAAGTAAAATAAAGGTTACTTGAACACAAGCACTCTCATATCTCAGCAGTGAATGGAGGGGGCTACTAAGTGACCCAAGGACAGGATATGATGAACACAGGGATGGAGCAGGACAGCACAAGATTTCATCATGCTTCTCAGAATGGCAGGTAGTTTAAAACTAATGAATTGTCTAATTCTGGTATTTTTCATTTAATATTTTTGGGCAGCAGTGGACCGTGGATGCTGAAAATGTGGAAAGGGAAACCATGGAGAATGGGGGACAGCTCTACACATCAAAATCATGTCTCGCTAAATAGACTGCAACCTCAGTGAAAATGGTAAGAAGAGTCACAACATCCCTGAGTACATTACAATCATAAACTACACATCTAAATATGACACAAATGAGCCTATCTACAAAACAGAAACAGACTCACAGACATAGAGCACGGACTTGAGGTTGCCAAGGTAAGGGGATATGAGGGAGAGAGGAACGGGGAGTTTGGGATTAGCAGATGTAAACTATTATATATAGAAAGGATAAACAACAAGATCCTACTATATAGCGCAAGGAGCCAAATTCAATATCCTGTGATAAACCAAAATTGAAAAGAATATGAAAAAGAATATATATATATAGTATAACTGATCACTCTGTTGTACAGTAGAAATAAACACAGCACTATGAATCAACTCTACTTCAATAAAGTAAGCAAATAATTCTCAGCCACAAAAATAATTTTAAAATAATGGTTTAACATTAAATAGACAATTATTTTTTGATAAAATGCATAAGGTATGTACTGAGTTTTGTAGGTAACACCAACAGTAAGTAGATATAACCAACCTTTCATTAAAAGAGTGTATTTGAGTAGAAAGGAAAAAGATATTCACTGTGTAATACAGAGAATGAAAGAGGTATCGCAGCTAATATAATAAATGGTTTATATGCAATCATTTATATTTCTCTTTATTTTCATAATAGGCCTACACCTCTACAACAAAGAAGAATACACAAGTGTATATAGATAGATATATATCATATAGTATGCATATATTATATACATATTTTAAAACAAATATTTTATGTCAACTATGGGGCAGGCACAGTACTAGACTTTGGAGTCAAAGCAATGGACAAGGAAAGTCCTTGCCCTAATGAAACATGAATTTTAGGGAAAGGAGAGAGATAAATGAATAAATAAATTAAGTAATGTTTAAAAACTACAAACTACCAAAGTGGAGCAAAAGAGAGAAAGGGTGGTGAGAGGTGCTATTTTAGGTGGAAAATTTCTCTAATGAGGTCACATTTGCATAGAGATCTGAATTAAGGGAAAAAGTCAGCCAAGGATATCTAAGAGAAGAATCTAAGATTTCGAGATTCAAAGTATATAGGCAAAGTATTTAGAAACAGCAGGGAGACCTGTGTGGCTGCAGTGGCCTGAGAGGGACATGGTGGAGGGCGAAATCAGAAAGGTATGAGGGAGCTTGAACATAAAGAGCCTTGTTAACTTTGAAGGACTCAACAGGCCATGGGAGCTTTGCCAGTAATTGGAAGATTTTGAGCAAAGCAGTGATATGACCTGTCATGTCTTAAGAGGACTCTGGCACTTTAGAAGAGGTTTGAGAGGAGAGATGTTGATTACCTATGTAAGGGCATTCATAGAGGTAATGGCTAAACAAAACTTTATGGCTAAATTCAAAATTGGCCAATTTTATAATTTAAAAATATATTATAAGTTAATTTAAAGTGTTTTAAAACCATAAAGAAATAAAATGTTCTTAATTATTTTACTTTGGACTTATTTCAGGTTGGGATATATAGGTAAAACCGATAATCACACTATGGTTGATATAAATATGGAGTAATTAATTTTTACTGTGTAAAAGTTGTGAAAAAACAGTATTTATCAATGATATGTGTCTGTTAAATGTTTTATGTTTGTTCTTAAAATACTTTTGGAGGCTGTGATAGGCCCACTTAAGTACGATAATCTGAAATGTGCAAGATCTGCCAAACAAATGACCCCTGATCAATTTACATTATTTCCAGGGAGGTGAAAATTTATATATAAGAGACTTTGCAAAGATCTTTCAAGATAAAATTCATAACATAACTTAATTCTAATCCAGTAGGTATGTTGAACGGCAGTTAGGAAGCAAGTGGTCAGTTTTAACTGGAACAATCAGGGAAGACTTCCTGTAAAGGTAGTGGTTGTGATGAGTAGGAAGAGAAAAGGATAGTGAAAGAGAAGGAGGGAGAAAGAAACGCAGGCAGGCAAAAGGAGCAGGGAAAAACTGAACTCTCAAATATGCCAAGACTTATACTAGGATTGTTCACATATACTCAATGTAGTATCAAAGACCATGTGTAATTCCTAACAGTGATAGCATGAGAGTATGTAAAAGTATTATTGAATCCTGTAAGTTTAGAATAATTCTATAAAGAGACATTTAAAAAATCTATGAAATTACTATTTGTACCTTAGAACTATCATTTTATAGATATGAGTTTATCTTTTCAAAGCAGCATTGTTTTGAACTAGTCCCAGTTTTGTAACTTTCACTCTGCTAGCTAATGTAAGAATGTAGCATTTAATCACAAATTTCAAGCCTAAAAGCATGCACATACAGCAAACTACAGAAAAAGCAAACTACAGAAAAGCAGCTATGGTACAAGATCTTTTTGATGAATGGATAGTGCTCATGGCTGTTTTCCTTTTTGCAAGGTCCTTTAGCCTGCGATAAAATTCAATATTAGATTAATGGCAACCACATAATATTTGTATGCATTTGCTACAAAATAAATAAAACACAAAGGTTATTTATAGTATTTTCTAATTTGTTGGGATGATGGTTGGCAGATGAAAGTTTTGAGTTTTATGAATTAAATCTTTAATTTATGGGTGTTTCTATTTATGTTTAAATAGAACATAAATAGAACTCTTTTGGATTGCCTCTTTTGGATTGCATATAATTCCCTTTGTACAAATAAGTGTTTTTTTTAATTATAAAGAAATATAAGGGCCAATATAATCTTTAGGAAAATTACTCAGAGAATCAGAAAAGTGTCAAATGCATAAGGACTGGAAATAATAGAAGCCAGTTATTTTTTATGGCAGTCTATGTAGAAAATATTTTAGGGTCTCCATCTTTACACTTCAAAAACTCATTTACACTGTCACAAGAGAGTTGGGTAACCATAAATAAACATTAATGACCCCTTTAACACCATGTTCTAGAGATATTTCTGGTATATAATAAATGTTCAGCTCTTGGGAAAAAGAGAGAGAAAGGAGAAATCATATGGGAAAGAAGGAGAGAGAGAGGAAATGGATGGCAATTTTCAGAATAAGAAGCTTTTATACATGGAAAATTTCTGTCTTTGTAAAAGATGAAACATTACTTGCTCTACATAAAATCTTTGAAGGTTTCTTTTTTTTCCCCCCCTAATGAGATATACCTTCATCCACACTGAATCAATTGATTATAGCTGATCTATTTCAACAATCTATGGCAAGTTTATATGCAGTAAAAACACCCTTTAGTGAACAGACTTCTTAATTTTGACCCATTCACTTTTTTTGTTCATAAAAAGAAATTTACTAAGCATGTAGGCACTGTACTAGACACAGGATACCCAAGAGTATATAGCATGTGATTTCTACCCTAAAGAAATTCAAAATCCCATAGGAGGGAAAATGTAAATTCATTAGAGAGAAGAGTAGAAAAAAAAAAAAAAAAAACAAGACTAAAGGAAAGATACAGAGGTAGTATAGGGTGAATAATTCCAACCCAGGCTCACAGAGTACCTGATTTTAAAGGAAGTAATTTTAGGAAGTAATTTTAACCTGGAATTTTTCAATCAGATTGTGCCAGGCACAGAGGGATGTAGCTACGCAGGGTCAGATTCAAGGAGGACATTCCAGGCAGAGGTTATAATAAGTATACAGGCATGGAGGCATAAAAGATGGAATATTCAAGGAATTATATCTAGCTTTGTGCCTCAGAAGACATTTTAATGATATAAGTAGGCAAAATATGAAGTTTGAGGGGTTGCCATGGCAAAGAGTTGAGAAAGCTATATGTAGCAGAATTTTACTAGGCATATTCTCTGAGAAACCAAGGAAAGAAGCTGCCATCAGGTCAGTCAACTATTGTAACAGTTGAAGTGAACAACAATGAAAATCTGAAATAACATGGAACCATGATTTTGTTTACCAAACCCCTATAAAATATACTTTCACCCTAAATTTATCTAAAAACAATCATTAATATCAGTGAGACATAATATGTTTTAGTGAAAAATAAGAGAATATAGTTTACAATTCCAAAAGTTATGTTATTTCATGTATTTGTATTTCTCTGTTTATGCCTTCACATGAGTCCTCTGTGACCCTTAAATGAATTACTGACCTACACTAAAATGACTTTATGGTATTATTGCTCTGGCAAATTTAGGGCTTGTACTTATTTAATTGATGGGCCCCCAAATATGATTTATTCAGATATTTTGAAACAATCATAATGATTAAGAAATGTATGAAATGAAAAGATGCTTTCTCCTTGGAAGAAAAACTAGGATAAACCTAGACAATATATTAAAAAGCCAAGACATCACTCTGCCAACAAATGTCATATAGTCAAAGCTATGGCTTTTCCAGTAGTCGTGTATAGATGTCAGAGCTGGACCATAAAGAAGGCTAAGTACTGAAGAATAGATGCCTTTGAATTGTGGTGCTGAAGAAGACTCTTGAGATTCCCTTGGACAATAAGGAGATCAAACCAGTTAATCCTAAAGGAAATCAACCCTGAGTACTCATTGGGAGAACTGATGGTTAAGCTCCAATACTTTGGCGACTTCCAAAGAGTCAGCTCATTGGAAAAGACCCTGATACTGGGAAATATTGTGAATAGGAGGAGAAGGGGGCGACAGAAGATGAGATGCTTTGATGGTATCACTCACTCAATGGATATGAGTTTGAGCAAACTCCAGGAGATGGTGAAGGACAGGGAGGCCTGGCATGCTGCAGTCTATGAGGTCACATTCGGTGACTGAACAATGAACAAAGATATGATATATGGGTGAAAAAAGAGTCTCATAAGAAGTCAAGTAAAAGAAACATTAGGTCAGTTATATTCAATTTTATGGCAATAGTAGCTACTAATAAGCAGAAGTAAATACTTTATGCCTTAGATATATGTTCCATAGTCCAATTTTGTGTTAACTGGGAATTCAAAATGAGTCTGAAAAAAACCTCTATGATATAATTTAGGTAATTTCTTAAATATTTTATAGCATAATCCATGAAATGAGGATGACAATAATCTCTATCTCAACAATAAAAAAAATGGATGAGATAAATGACATTTTAAATGTGTCTATTAAACAGTGAGGGAACCCAAACTCAAAATTTTGAAATAATAAAAAAAATGAAGACAATATATAACAAAACATTAAATAATAAGATCTACTTATTTTTAAATGTTTCCAATGAATATCATCTGTTTAGGTAAGTACCATATGTAGACATTTTAAAGACAGTGTCAAAGTTTGTAAGGAGATAAAAGGAGAAAAGTATGTCCTTTTACATATGTTTTACCATTGAAAGGATATTACAAAATGTATTTTTCCTTTGCCACCCAAAATAGTCATCTGCCATTGATTGTACTACTTATTTTCCGCAACTTATTCCCCCCTATGGTACATGGTAGGGGAAATTCAATTTATTCATTGCACACTTAAATGATTAGGTATTTTAGAATTTTATAAGCACAGCTTTTCAGCCAACTCTTCTATGAGCTCATGCTAACAACGACAATGATCCTGTTTTTATACTCTGAAGTAAGAATGGTTTGGATTTTATTAAATCAGAGAATCAATAAGTATAGGAATGGACTTTGTCTTATATCTACCTCTTTGACATCATACCTGAAGGTAGTTAACCAAAGCACTGAAAATATAATCCGCCTCCCTACTATGGAAAGAGAGGCCAGCCTCACATACTGCTAGGTTTTATACAACAAAGTCTCTATCTCAGGTTTTACACATGAATGGAGTTTCAAGCAGTCAATACCTATGACTGACTTGGTTTTCTGTTTGTAACTATTGATTGCTTTTCTGAATAACTTCCAAATCCTACTTTGCAGTCATTTAGCTTGGAGTTGAAAAAGACAGACATTAGGAGCCTTCGGGTATCAAAAAAGCAGAAGTATCAAGATGATTAAGAAATCTGCCAGGGGTATTTGGAAGAATTTTTTGGCTACCTTCCCAGGTTCTTCTAGTTTCAAGTCAAAGTTTGATATTTTATGTGAGTCTTCTCCCTTAAACAAAAGGTGCATTTCTGCTTTTAATCCAAGCTAACAATTTCATAATAAAGTTTGAAAATAAATGATTCAGGTGACTCTAGCTTTCATTAACTGTTTTAAATTCACTTAACTTTAAGTGGAGTTTTCATTACCCAGTATCTACAATGCATTGAACATGTTCTTTATTACTAGCTGTTTGTGGTTTTATATGCTTCTAACTAATCATTGTTCATTATACCAAGAGAATCAGATTTCCAACTATGGTTTGATGTCATTGTGTATGTACAGGACGTCCACAGGTGCCTGGAAGGCCAAAAAGGAAAAGAAGGAAACCAGCCAAGATTAAAGCTGCATAGATCCAGATGTTGCTGCTGCTGCTGTTTGAAAAAACACATTTTAGAGTTTGGCATTTCAGTCTTACAGCTGGCAAGTAATAAGAGAGTATGAAGTCTGTGTGCGTGCATGCATGCTCCTTTAGTGGCAGAACGAGGAGAAATGGAAAGAAGGGGAGTCCAATCTGCTGACATAAAATAGGAATGTGGAAAAGAGCCTATTCAAACCTGCTGGCAATGAGGTATTTCCCTGTTATTAACAAAACATTTTGGCACATTAGGAAGAATACAATTTGCCTGAGTGAAGTATAGAACCAAAAATAAAATCTCTGACTCCTGCTAGTACCTTTACAGCTCATTCACAAAACTGTCATAAGCAGGATTCAGTTGCCTTCCTTTTTCACTCAGTAATGTGTTTTTACCATTACTCATTACTCCTTAACTGGTACTCTTTCAGAGGGAGTTCTAACAAAGGAGCCAAAGACTACATAGGTTACTGAATCACACAACATGCTAATATAAGTACTGGCATGGCATTATGAGTTTTACAAGTGGCTCATTCCAGATGTTTTTATCAGGATATTACAAACAAGCCCAACACTCCAAATTCTAATGACTCATTTCCCCCTACCAAAAAAAAAAAAAAGCATTATATTCAATGCACATTAAAATGCGATCAACATGGTTATAAATAATTACAAATTCCTATTCAGGGAAATATAATTGTCTCTTCTTATTTTTTCATAGAACCCATATTAGTGGCTCAGTGGGTTAAGAATCTACCTGCAATGTAGACCACAGGAGAAGAAGACACAGGAGACTTGGGTTCGACCCCTGGGTCAGAAACATTCTCTGGAGGAGGAAATGGTAACCCACTCCAGTATTCTTGCCTGGGAAACCCCATGGAGAGAGGATCCTGGTGGGCTACAGTCTGTGGGGTCACAAAGGGTTGGACACGACTGAGCAACTAAGCAGTCACCTATCTCAGATGCACTGCCAATGGAGAGATGTACATAATTCTAGTCTAGCCTCTCTTGGACAGTGATCTGTAGGAATGTAAATGTCTAAGTAAAGGTCTATGAATGAATTCCAGTATATTAGGTCCTGGGCCAAACCTGGAGTCAGCATTCAAAGTAAGTGCCAAAATTAAGACAAGATTAACTGAAATTTTCTTCATAAGAAGAAATTAATCTTTTGGGTTTTTGGTGATGATTCAGTCTAGTCAAAAGACTATAAACTTAACACATGGCTTACCATATAATCTAAGGCACTGATAAACTGGAATATTTATCTATTTTCATATGGCCTACTAATGACATAGGTGTTAATATGCCTTGAGATACAGATAGATAGATGGATAGGCAGGTATCTAGAGAGATCTTTGTCATAGAAAAAAATTATAGAAAGAAACAAAAAAACATTTAAAATGATCACTGTACATTAGCTTTTAGTCCAGAATAAATATTCATATTTCTGGAGCATATTTAAAGATGGAATAAGTTTAGTAAGTTTGTTACACCCAAAAAAACTATTTTCAAGTCTCTACTCATAGCAAGCATGTTATCGATACAACAATTAAACATCATAGGGTTATGAATCATTGTATTAAGAAAGAGAAATAATGCCTTTTTTTTTTAAAGTCATGATTCAACCTAAGACTACTGCCTTGGAGACTGTTTCAGGCTTGCTTAGGGGGTCCATTAATTAGCTCTTTAGTTATCTTCATTAATACTATTTTTGAGACAAAAATCCAGCTTTGATGGTTTCTTATGTAAAATGGAAAATGACAATAGTACCTACGTACTGTATGTGAGTGTCAATTTGGAAATGCGTGGGTAAAATCACAATCTTCCAAAATCCTCAGCTGACGCTATAATCAAGGACCTCATCACAAATTCATTTAGAGTCTCCCTTCATTGCCCATACTTTAGTGTTCATACTTCCACCAGATTGCAGAAATGCAACACAAGAAAATGACTCTCTATTGGCTATATGTAACCCTCAAAACACTGCACCTTAAAATGATGATGCTTCAGAATTCTATACTCTTATATTCATTTATACTCTTGTGTACTCTTTCATTTGCCTTTTATCAAAATCCTCAGAACTCATAGAATAAATTAACAAACCCCTCCCCACAAAAAAAATGAAAAAAAAAATCTAAGGAAAGTAGTTGCTTCTAATTAATAGAAAGAAACCAAAATATTCTCATTATTATTTCAAAATTTCACACTCTTTCTGCTTGCCATGAAAAACCCACACTTCAAAACAAACAAAAAATTCAGATGAAAAAATATAGCTCCAAGGCTAGAAAGTCAGAAGATACAGTTTGTTACATGTACTAATTTGAAATGTTTTAGAGAAAGGAAATTTTCAAAGGCATAATGCCTATGAACAGTGACATTTTTCTCTTTTGTTTTCAGTTTGAAACTTTTATCCAAGACATATGCTATACATACAAAGACTAAGTATCTGCTAGAATTTAAATGAATTCTAAGCCTTGGGGCATCAAGGAAGTTATTTTTAAAACTTAAAGGGAAACAACTTTAAAATTTCCCATTTACATTGTGTACCACTGCCAGAAATTTAAACTATGTATTGAAGAGAAGTAATTTTCAGATTCTGATGAGATCAGGCACGTTCAAAGTTATATAGCTTTTAGACAATTTTCATATTCTAGACTGTGTACTGTCCTGTATTTAACAGATTTTGGTATATAACTAAAGCCTACCAAGTTTAACAGACAAAGAGAGTAACTAACCATGCCCGCCTTTTCTTACAATTGACTAAATGCCAAAAAACAATCATTAGTTCTTAAAAGTTAACTAAAAGGTAGCAATGGCACCCCACTCCAGCACTCTTGCCTGGAAAATCCCATGGACAGAGGAGCCTGGTAGGCTGCAGTCCATGGGGTCGCTAAGAGTTGGACATGACTGAGCGACTTCACTTTGACTTTTCACTTTCGTGCATTGGAGGAGGAAATGGCAACCCACTCCAGTGTTCTTGCCTGGAGAATCCCACGGACAGAGGAGCCTGGTGGGCTGCCGTCTATGGGGTCACACAGAGTCGGACACGACTGAAGCGACGCAGCAGCAGCAGCAGGTAATCAAAGACTTTCCCAGTTTCTCAGCAGTAAAGAATCTGCCTGCAATGCAGGAGACACAGGAGACAGCGGTTCAATTCCTGGGGTCAGAAAGAGCCTCTGGAGGAGGGCATGGCAACACACCCCAGTATTCAGGCATGGAGAATCCCTGTGGACAGAGGAACATAGTGGGTTATAGTCCATAGGGTAACAAAGAGTCAGACACGACTGAAGTGACTAGCACAGTCAAAGACTAAATTTACTATTTTAAATTCTGTCTGCTGCTGCTGCTGCTGCTAAGTTGCTTCAGTCGTGTCCGACTCTGTGCGACCCCATAGACGGAAGCCCACCAGGCTGCCCCATCCCTGGAATTCTCCAGGCAAGAACACCAGAGTGGGTTGCCATTTCCTTCTCCAATGCATGAAAGGGAAAAGTGAAAGTGAAGTCGCTCAGTAGTTTCCGACTCTTGGCGACCCCATGGACTGCAGCCTACCAGGCTCCTCTGCCCATGGGATTTTCCAGAGTACTGGAGTACATGATTGCAAATGTATGGATTGGTCTTTCCTAGAAGTAAATATTTTGGAATTGCAAATTTGTCTGCCAATTTTACATTTACTATATAAAGTTTATTTTTATAAATTTATTAATATATATGAAATAGATTTCAAAGTAATGTCAAAAGTATTCTACAAATAATTCTAGAGAAAATTTAACCTTTTAAAACCTGAGGTCATGCTTTGTGGGTGAAAAAAATTTCCAGAAAATGAAAGCTTATTTATAATTTATAATAAAATAAGAAAACTAAATAAGAAACATTTAAATAAATGGTTTAAAATAACATTAAATTTATTTTATTTTGTCTTTTGGGGGGTTAAATTATTTCTAAAATGTATTGCCAATTTCCAGTGTTGGGTATATAATTCCTATTTTAAGTAATTTGAAATGTCCTTACTGACTCAGATTCACCTGTATAAACTTCAATTACAGTACTTGAAATAATCTGGGTCTATTCTATGAGACAGGGAGGATAAATTCTCTAAATTCCTATGATTTCCTTGTAATTCTTTTCTCCCTATTATAAACTTATCATTAATGTTGGTTGCATGTAGAACCTAAAATAATATGCTTGAAAAATGTACATACTTATATTTTTATACACATTTAATCCTTTTTGATATGATGGCACACTCCCTTTTCATAATAAAATACAAGAATTTTATGTCTTTATTCCTCAGGACTTTTGCATGTATATTTTGACTATGAAGCTTTACTCCCGCTAGAAGATATTTTTACAGTGGCATATATAAGATATGGTTGTGGAAGATAATAATTTATTAGTTTAATTGACAAACTGTATATCTATCTATCTATCTATAATATTATCTATCAATCATATAGTTATACACACACACACACTGCTTATTACCTGCTGGAAAGTAAAGATGATGAGATTCACATTGTCTTAGGATATTCAAACATATTATCTTTAAATGACAGATATTTATGAATTGTAGAGACATGCATTTAAGAAAGTAATTACTACAGATGACAGTAAAAATTCAACATGAACCCAAATAATGAATATACTAATTATTGTTATCTGTTTGTTTGCTTCCTGACATCTCCACTCTCAGAAGTGGTTGAAACAGCAAAGTCTAATAGAAGTATTTACAATCTGAGTCATTATTTAATTGTAAACCTCCTAGCAATCACTACAAATGTAAAAAAAGAAAAAATAAGTGAAATTAATTTAATAATATACTTTATCTAGTATAACAAAAATATTATTTCATGCAATCAATATATAATCAATATAAGATTATTGAGCTATTTTATCTTCTTTCTTTCCTATTAGGGCTTCAAAATCTGCAAAACTCTACTCTGACTAGCACAACTGAAGAACTCAGTTATCAAACAAGACTGCTGGCTATCCATCCTATTGAACAACATGGGTCTACAGTGTGGTTAAGTCTACTAACAAAGTAACAGAATGATCTTCAAGAAATATCAGAACTTTTTCCTCCTAGATACCATATTTGGAAGAATATAAGCAAGCAACTGTCACATTTAAATATCACAGTGACTATAGAAACAAACCCTATATGAGTGCAATTAAGGGGAAACTTTTCAAAACAGAGGGAGTAATTAAGTAGAAAATGTGTAGCTAAATCCACACAAAAAAGTTGGATGGAAAGATCCTTTTCCAAACAGAAGAACACCAAACATAAAAGGAAAGGGGAGGGGAGGAAACTTAACATAGGCAAAAATTACCATATTTACTGAATAGATGGCCGGTTAGGCTCTGGAAAACTTTCTCTTTTTTCCTCCCAGAGAGAATGGCCACACGCCAACAGATACAGGCTTAAAATAGAGTATATACCATGGTAACCATAGTAATGAGTAGATGGAACTAAAAAAAGCTGGTCTTGGGTGAGCAGATGTTCAGTCAAAGCAAGAATGAAAACATGAACTGCATTTCACAACCTCCATTTTACCTCCATACAGTAGGACAGTGTTCTATGCGCCTGTGGGAGAAAAGCATTGAGAAGGAGGGACCAGCCGCCAAGCAGGCCTTGCCATCCACACCGCACACAAACTGGGTTCCATACTAGGGAGGAACATCTCCAAGCAGGCCTATCTAAGGATGACAAATGCTACCATTATATATGTGCACACACATACACAGACACACACAAAGTAGTGTTTTACAGTCATTTAAAGTAGCCTGCCCAAGTTAAATTATGGGGGGAAAAAAATGCAACTATTTACAACCTCAACTTGTCTTAGGAAGCCCAGCCTATATACAATTTTTCTAAGAATAGTATGGTCATTATCTCTATTATGCCAACACCTTCTCTAGACTTAAAGTTATCTTTGCGATAGAAGCGGGTCAGTGTTGTGGTTAGGAAAAAGACATGTTATGCAGACAGCCGGTGTTTGAATTCTGGCTCATCAGGTGACTTGGGAAAAGTAACTTACACTTCTTAAACTTCAGTTCACTCACTTTGAAGAGGGGATAAGATTGTGCCACTTTCTAGATTGCTCTGTGGGTTAGGAAATTAAAGATCACTGGCACATAGTTAGGATGGATACATTTTAGTTACACTATTGTTCCTTGATTCAATGAACTATTTTTATGCAATATCTGATTTAATTCCAAAATAGCGGTCAAGAAAAATACTGAAACTGTTTTATGGCCTAGCACATTTTTGTTGATATATGTGATCACAAACACAAAACATACACAGACCTCTGACTGCTTCTTTATCTATGTATTTCATCTCTTAAAACATGCATTTTAAAGAGAAAAAAAAAAAAGACATACTCAAAGAAGACAGGGAGCGCTCATCTTATTTCCTCAGATGTCATTATGCCAGTACTCCATGTGTGAAACATTTTGCTGCATTCATGGGCACTGCATTAAAAGCATATCCTACACCACAGAAGACTATTGAGACTGAGGAGCATTGAGTCATGATTAGCTCAAGATGAAAGTTCACTGAGGAATGGATTCAAATTCTATTTAATATAAAAAAGATTTAGAGAGAGGAATTGTGTGGAGATCTGAATGAAGCAAGCTTGCATTCTTAATCATTGGAAACTCCTTGATAAAGAATCTCTCTAGATCTTTAAATACCTTGTGCAGCTGGAGTTTGATGTCATACTTCTCACTACATTTAATGTGGGGAAGGAGGGCTGGCACATTTTCCTTTTGATCTACATGTTACACCCAAAGCAGTCACAAAGAGAGAAAGAATTAAAAAAAAAAAAAAAAAAAAAACCTAGCAGATTTTCCAATGATGAATTTCAGGAAGCAATGAGACTTCTGAGAGAACATTTCAAGCAGAAGTTGAATAAGAATTTCATTGTGCCAGAAACACTGTACCTCACCAAAACGTTTTTACAAAGATTTTCATCACAATGTTATGTATATATGTATAGGAAATGGCAACCCACTCCAGTATTCTTGCCTGGAAAATTCTATGGACAGAACAATTCTGAGGGCTATAGTCCATGGGGCCTCAAAGAGTCAGATGTGACTGAATACAAGTGTATAATATATACAAACACATATACACATATGAGCTTCCCAGGTGGTGCTAGTGGTAAAGAACTTGTCAACGAAGGAGATCTAACAGACTTGGGTTTGATCCCCGGGTCAGGAAGAATCCCAGGAAGAGGGCACGGCCACCCACTCCAGTGTTCTTCCCTGGAGAATCCCATGGAGAGAGGAGCCTGGCGGTCTACCGTCCATGGGGTCCCAAAGAGTCAGGCACAACTGAAGCAACTTAGCATACATGCGCACGCGCGCACGCGCGCATGCGCACGCACACGCACGCACACACACACACACACACACACACACACACGTGGTAAATTGATTGAGTTACATCTGCCTCTTTACAGCACGATAGACCTAGCCTGCCAGGCTCCTGTGTCCATGGGGTTCTCCAGGCAAGAATACTGGAGTGGGTTGCCATTACCTTATCTATCTATCTATCTATCTATCTATATAAATGAAAAGTAAATAAATGTATATATATATATATATATAAATATATATGAAAAGTAAATACTTACAAAATAGAACAGAATAAAAGATAGCCATTAAAAAAGCTCTAGTACGACCCAGAGGGATGGTACGGGGACGAAGGAGGGAGAAGGGTTCAGGATGGGGAACACGTATATACCTGTGGTGGATTCATGTTGATATATGGCAAAACCAATACAATATTGTAAAGTTAAAAAAAAAAAGCTATAGTAACACAAATCTGTTTATTTAGACTTTAACTAAAGTTCATGTAGGGATTTTCAGGTGGCTCAGTGGTAAAGAATCCACCTGCCAATGCAGGAGCTGCAGGAAACACAGGACTGATCCCTGGGTCAGGAAGTTCTCCTGGAGGAGGAAATGACAACTCACTCTAGGATTCTTGTCTGGGAAATCCCATGGATAGAGGAGCCTGGAGCACTACAGTCCACAGGATCTCAAAGAGTTGAACAGGTTAAGCACGCAGGCAAAATTTAGGTGGAGAAGGAAGTTAAACTCTAAATTAAGTAACTGTTTAGAATTATTTCCCCCTCCCAAATTTTAATGTTGTGTCTGTGCCTTGCATTAGAATAGGCAGAAAGAGTTGACCATTACAATGTTGATGTCTTTTGTATTTTATAAGTTGAAACACATGATGCCTAAGAGTTTAAAGAAACATTAGTCTGAGCTCACATTTAAATTATTCTTAGACTTCACTTATTTCTAACTTCAGAAATACACCTTTGCCTCTAAGGATGAATATTTGAAGAAATGGGAAGTTTAAATACAGAGATTGGACATAATATAATAGGCTTAAAATGGCAGCTATGGGGATTCAGCTTGCCTGTGTCCACAAGAAAAAAATGTTTAAATGCCAGTTTCTGTCTTCACATGGACCTACCTAATAGTGTTCATTCAACTGAATAAAGGCAGTTAGAAACTGAAAGAATAGAAGAGTAATTCACAAGTGTTCAGTTTTCTATCATCATTAAAAAGCAAAGGGAAAAAATAAAGTATTAACTGAACTTATTTTGATCTTTGTTGGAAACAAGAGAAATGCGAGGCAAATCTATTTTTTAAAAGTTTGGAAGAAAACCACGTTTTTAAGTTATTTCCATCAGGTCTGGAGTTTTACTTGAATGTTCTCTTTGTTTTTATATGGTGTAGCTCAGATGTCTGTGGTAGGTTCCATTCTCCATGTTGGCGTGTGTGTGTGTGTGTTCATGTATGTATGTGTATGTGTGTGTGTATGTAAATATATATACACATATCACATGTACAAGTCCCTGGTAATAATTTGGTACGAGGGATTGTTTAGACTTGGCAAGAATTAACTGCCCAAATGGTGCTCCCTTGGAAAATTACAAATCAGAGATCGTGCACTAACTGAACCAATGTAATTACACTGTATTTAGTGTGGGTTTGTGTGTTGAAAAGATATATAATCCTAACAAAAGTAGATGATTTGGGGACTAATGAAGGCACAATAAAGGATATTAGACTCTTCCTGCAAGGTCAATTAGAGCCTGCTTGTGTAATTTCCCTCTTGCCTAATGGCCTTAATATAACCACATATTCTTATTATTGCTTTAAAATTATTGAACATATGTAATCTGTGTATCTGCCTTTGTGGGTTCTTTCAATAGCTCTACTCAAGGCAGCTGCACTTGAAGCTTAAGGGTTTGCAGCTGTTAGAAGCTATATGAGGAACGTGAGGTTTTGGCACTCGTTTTCATAGTTCCTACTGTGTAGAAGTTGGCAAGAACTGTGGAAAGGGTATGGTGACTTAAAAATGTTTGTAAAACTTTTCCCCATAGTTGTGGCCTGAGCACATGAGGTATGGAGTCAAAGAATATAATGGTGGTTATTTTGATTGGGGCATTTGGGTCCCATTCATACCATGAGGGCAAAATATTCTGAGATGCTGCTTAAATTTTGTTTTTTCTTTGATAAATAGAGCCAAGAGAAAATCTGATGTTAAATCCAAAGAATGTTTCCTTTTCTCAATTTCAACAACAGTTTTCAAAACCTTTACATGATAATTTACACTAATAGCATCTTTAAAGAATGTATTGATGGTGGTATTCCTGAAAAAAGCTTCAACATTCATAGACAAAGTATTTTACTGACAAGAATTAGTTTTGGGGAAAGAATAATTCTAATACTCAAATCATCAATTAGGATAATTATTCAACATTTTAGAGAGGAAAAAAAAGCAGGAAGGAATTTTTAAATTCAGTGATTTTAACTTTATATCAGAAACACATTTTCAAAAACAACCATGATATGATATAATAAAATTTATTTTTGAATTATTTAAATCTTATAGAAATAAATATTTAATATATTTCTATAATTCCTATATAGGAGATTATTAAAGTGATTTATCTAGGTGTCTATTTAATTGAATATTTATATGAATGTAATTATAAGCTATGAATTCTCAATGCTCTTAAGAGGCAATTTGAAAAAGTGGTATTTTTTAGGTAAATTTAAGATAATATATTAAAATTTATTAATAATTCAAACAAATTCTATTCCTTGATTTATAATAACACTTGTGATTAAAGAATATTTTTTAGGTCTAGCAATTTTATTGAGGGCAGGAGAAGGGGCAACAAAGGATGAGATGGTTGGATGGCATCACCAACTCAATGGACATGAGTCTGAACAAACTCTGGGATATAGTGAAGGACAGGGAAGCCTGGTGTTCTATAGCCCATGGAGTGGCAAAGAGTCAGATATGACTTAGTGACTGAACAACAACAACAACAAGCGATTTTATATCCTAGTTAGGACATTCAGTCATAGGATTATACTAAGTTCAAGATAGATTTATGCAGATATACTTAAAAGGTATATATGCATCAGAAATATTTGTGTCAGGTCAACTATAATACTAATACATTTATAACCGCCTTGGCATTTCTAGTGAAAATGTGTAGTCTTTTGGGAGAAAATATTAAATTTTTATTCACAGTTGAATGTATAAAAACAAAATAGTAAAATTGTTTTAAAAATATTTTCCATAAAAAATTGAATTTATAAAAGGGAAATTAGAATTCTAAAAGTCAAAGCTCCTTAACCTTTACAGTGGTTATATCTCCATGTACAAAGTACAATAGAGAAATGAGGCAATTTCAAAAGAATAAAAGGGTCACTTGAAAAGATGTGAACCTATTAGAATAATCTGATCAGTAATGTCTCCATTTAACTTTGTATAGACACAAATTACCACAATATCACTCATATGATAAACACATACTCTCTGCTCTCCCTGCAGTTAATATGATCATGTGTCCACTATGATATATTCAGCTAACACCCATTTATTAAGTAATTTCTAAATGTGTGTTATAAATATTTAATTATTGCTTTCAAATAGTGGTCTGTATGTTTGTTTTATCAATCTTCAAATACTATTTCAAGGTAAGATTATATCTTCTACTTTTTAAGAAAACACCATTTAAATTCCAAATCATCCAAGATAATTTCTTTGGAATTAAAAAGGATAAAACATGAACAAGTTGCTTACAACTTATAATTCTCAGATTAGTTCATGAATGTAGGTGCTTGAAACCTAGAAGTCATTCTTTATTCTTTATCACCCCACATTCATCCCATCAGCAGATCCTGCAGATAGTACCTTCTGAAAATGTTTTTATTATCTCTAAGTTTCTCCATCTTCACTGATAGCTTTCATCCAAGCCCTGATCATCTCAAACCTGAATGACTGAAACAGCCTCCTTATTCTCCCATTCACTCTATCTGCTCTGCAATGTACAGTGCTTTCCACAAAACTTATTTTTTAAATTATTATTCTGGACACACTACCTACACAATCCACTTCCTCTTCCCTTCAAATATTTGAAAATAGCAGTATAACTCTAGAAACCGTTCTTTTAATGAAAAATTTCTATTGCCATTTTGGAAGTTTATGTTCCCTCACACTTTAGAATCTCTGTCTACTATACATTTCCTACTTTCCCACTCCCAAAAAAATGAACTTTTATTCATTCTTTACATGTCATCTTATGATTCACCATCTCAAAGAAACCTTTCCTAAACTCTCAAGTCATTTGTTCTTTGCTGTCTTAGAAACATTTTTTTTACTTCTCTTTGGAATTCTTATCAAAGGTTGTAAATGCATTTTTGTGATAATTTATTTAACATCCACACTGTGATTGCTATGAGCACAAGAATATTGTTTCTCTGAACAAGTACAGAAAATTAAGAAAAAAAATTTTTAATTTATAAAGAGCACAGGCCTTCAAATTCCATTTTTTAAACTAAATAAACATTTAGGGAAAATAAGAGAGCTTTAAATGCAGGGAAAAAGAGACTTTTAGAAATGGTATGGACCTAACAGAAGCAGAATAAATTAAGAAGAGGTGGCAATAATACACAGAAGACTGTGCAAAAAAGATCTTCATGACCAAGATAATCATGATGGTGTGATCACTCACCTAGAGCCAGACATCCTGGAATGTGAAGTCAAGTGGGCCTTAGAAAGCATCACTATGAATAAAGCTAGTGGAGGTGATGGAATTCCAGTGGAGCTCTTTCAAATCCTGAAAGATGATGCTGTGAAAGTGCTGTACTCAATATGCCAGCACATTGGAAAACTCAGCAGTGGCCACAGGACTGGAAAAGGTCAGCTTTCATTCCAATCCCAAAGAAAGGCAATGCCAAAGAATGCTCAAACTACCGCACAATTGCACTCATCTCACATGCTATAAAGTAATGCTCAAAATTCTCCAAGCCAGGCCTCAGCAATACGTGAACCGTGAACTTACAGATGTTCAAGTTGGATTTAGAAAAGGCAGAGGAAACAGAGATCAGATTGCCAACATCTAATGGATCACTGAAAAAGCAAGCTAGTTCCAGAAAAACATCTATTTCTGCTTTATTGACTATGCTAAAGCCTTTGACTGTGTGGATCACAATAAACTGTGGAAAATTCTGAAAGAGGTGAGAATACCAGACCACCTGACCAGTCTCTTGAGAAACCTATATGCAGGTTAGGAAGCAACAGTTAGAACTGGACATGGAACAACAGACTGGTTCCAAATAGGAAAAGGAGTACATCAAGGCTGTATATTGTCACCCTGCTTATTTAACTTATATGCAGAGTACATCATGAGAAACGCTGGACTGGAAGAAGCACAAGCTGGAATCAAGATTGCCGGGAGAAATACCAATAACCTCAGATATGCAAATGACACCACCCTTATGGCAGAAAGTGGAGAGGAGTTAAAAAGCCTCTTGATGAAAGTGAAAGTGGAGAGTGAAAAAGTTGGCTTAAAGCTCAACATTCAGAAAACGAAGATCATGGTCTCTGGTCCCATCACTTCATGGGAAATAGATGGGGAAACAGTGGAAACAGTGGCTGACTTTATTTTTTGGGGCTCCAAAATCACTGCAGATGGTGACTGCAGCCATGAAATTAAAAGACGCTTACTCCTTGTAAGGAAAGTTATGACCAATCTAAATAGCATATGCAAAAGCAGAGACATTACTTTGCCAACAAAGGTCCATCTAGTCAAGGCTATGGTTTTTCCTGTGGTCATGTATGGATGTGAGAGTTGGACTGTAAAGAAAGCTGAGTGCTGAAGAATTGATGCTTTTGAACTGTGGTGTTGGAGAAGACTCTTGAGAGTCCATTGGACTGCAAGGAGATCCAACTAGTCCATTCTGAAGGAGATCAGCCCTGGGTGTTCTTTAGAAGGAATGATGCTAAAGCTGAAACTCCAGTACTTTGGCCACCTGATGCGAAGAGTTGACTCATTGGAAAAGACTCTGATGCTGCGAGGGGTTGGGGGCAGGAGGAGAAGGGGACAACAGAGGATGAGATGGCTGGATGGCATCACCAACTTGATGGACATGAGTCTGAGTGATCTCCGGGAGTTGGTGATGGACAGGGAGGGCTGGTGTGCTGCAATTCATAGGGTCGCAAGGAGTCAGACACGACTGAGCGACTGAACCGAACTGAACTGGTATGTATATACATGATGTACCTGGTGGCTCAGATGGTAAAGGATCTGCCTCCTGAGTTTGATCCCTGGGTCAGAAAGATCCCCTGGAGAATGGAATGTATTCTCCAGTATTCTTGCCTGGAGAATTCCATGGACAAAAGAGTCTGGTGGGCTACAGTGCATGGGGTTGCAATATTTGTCAGTAGAATTACTTTAAGATTTTCCACATCAATTGAATAAACACACTATCTGGTAAGATTAGTAAAAATGGTTATAAATAGTTACTGATATAATTCTTATAATTGGGGATGAATAATACAAATAAAATGTATGTGGTGAGCATTTCCCAAGTGCCAGACATCACATTATGTATTTTGAGAAGTATATTCTCATTCGCAAGCATGTGAAGCAGGAACTACTGATACTACCTCAATTCATTTACAATCAGTACTCTAAATTTAGAATTAGAGCATTTTGGTAAATTTTGCATGAATGTATGGTAAGGAATTAAAACATGAACTCTGGAGCCCACAGATTTAACCACCAGATTATACTATTCTTGAGGAGAGTGAGGTAGAGAGAGATGAAGCTGAAAACTTGAGTCACATTTGTGAAGAAGGTTGGATATGGTGTTTAACAGTTTCAGCTTTGTCCTTCAGGCAATGGAAAACAATGGAAGGTCTGTAAGGAGGGGGATTACAGGATCCAAGGTAATTTTTAGAAAGATTTTATGGTGGAACATATGGAAAATGAAGGTGGATTGATTCAATTGCCTATGACTGTGTTAAATTGCCTATAACTGAGATAGGCTAGGATACTTAAAAGCAATTTGATTCAGTATTACTCAAACTAAATCTTCTAGAGTGATTATTGAGTCCTACCTCATCATCTGCCAAATACCAATTCTCTAAGGAAACACTTGTCCATTGAGGATAATCTAGTATTGAGAGGTAGCTGATGTGCTTATGGAACAGCCAAGTGGAGATGTCAAAAAAAGTTAACAATATTCATCAGGAAAGGAAGAGTCACTCAAGATACAAAAAGACAATTAAAGTCTAAACATACAAATTATTTAAAGAAGCAATCTGGCTATATGATTTTTTAACACTTTTGCATTATACTTTTGCAAAGAATTTATTAAAATCTATTTGAATATGGATATTCCTTACAATAAAATTTATTCAAATGGAAATGTTTGTCAATCTACTCAATATGGGCTTTTTACAATATTACCAACATTATGGAAGATAAAGACTAACATTTCTGGCCAATGTGCAATAACAGGAACCAGACTGACCCTTCTGCCTTAAACAACTAGGTAAAGAAAACACAAAATCAGAGAACAATGATTTGAAAACATTGAACAAAAGGTGGTGCAAGACTGTGGTCTCTCAGAGAAGGAAAATTAATAAAATGAACCCTATAGTTACATCACCATATTGCTCGGAATCAGTATCCTGACTTCAATGCAGAAAGGCTTAGAAGACTCAAGCATAAAACAAAGTTCTTGTTGAGTTGAGGATACAGAGAACCAAGTTCTGAAAAACTGAGAAAGTTAGACTTTGTGGACCAGAGTTCTGGAAAAGAAAATTCTCCACAGTAGAAGAGACAGACCTACTGATCTCTTCATGTATGAGAGTAGACTACTCTAGGAACTAGAAGGAATCATTTTATAAACAGTAGGCAGAAAAATAATCTGGAGCTAAAGGATCATAGTTCATGCTTTTATTCTCCATCATAGAAAGACCTAGCAGGATATAAACCATCAGTTAACACCCTTGTTATGCTATGCTAAGTCACTTCAGTCGTGTCCGACTCTGTGCAACCCCATAGACGGCAGCCCACCAGGCTCCCCCGTCCCTGGGATTCTCCAGGCAAGAACACTGGAGTGGGTTGCCATTTCCTTCTCCAATGCATGAAAGTGAAAAGTGAAAGTGAAGTCGCTCAGTCGTGTCCGACTCTTAGCGACCCCATGGACTGCAGCCTACCAGGCTCCTCCGTCCATGGGATTTTCCAGGCAAGAGTACTGGAGTGGGGTGCCATTGCCTTCTCCGAGTTAATACCCTTAGACTTACTCAAAATTGAAGGCAAGACTAAACTAAAACAGTGGGAGAAAGTATTTTTAAAACATGTCTGAAAAAGAACTTGCATCTTGAATGTAAAAAGAATTTCTCCAATTCAATAATATTAATATAACTCTAACAATATATACAATATGTGCACAGATCATTTTACTAAAGAATAAATACAAGTAGCAAATAAGCACAAGAGGCTTAGCACATGGGGCTTCCCTAGTTGCTCAGCTGGTAAAGAATCCACTTGCAATGTAGGAGACCTGGGTTTGATCCCTGGGTAGGGAAGATCCCCTGGAGAAGGGAAAGGCTACCCACTCCAGTATTCTGGCCAGGAGAATTCTATGGACTATACAGAGTTGGTCTCCAAGAGTCAGACAGGACTGAGCAACTTTCACCATTAGTCATTAGGAAAAAAACAAAATATCAACACAATGGGCTACCTCTGCACACTATTTTTTGGCTATCACTAAAACTGATGCTTTTGAACTGTGGTGTTAGAGAAGACTCCTGAGAGTCCCTTGGGCTGCAAGGAGATCCAACCAGTCCATCCTAAAGGAGATCAGTCCTGGGTGTTCATTGGAAGGACTGATGCTAAAGCTGAAAATCCAATACTTTGGCCACCTCATGTAAAGAGTTGACTCATTGGAAAAGACTCTGATGCTGGGAGGGATTGGGGGCAGGAGGAGAAGGGGACAACAGAGGATGAAATGGTTGGATGGCATCACCGACTCGATGGACATGAGTTTGGGTGAAATCCGGGAGTCTGGTGATGGACAGGGATGCCTGGCATGCTGCGATTCATGGGGTCACAAAGAGTCGGACACGACTGAGCAACTGAACTGAACTGAGCTGAAAAATGCTGATAACACTAAGTATGGATAGGATGTGGAATTTGCATATGTTAATTGTGAGAATGCAACATCATCGTATAGCTACTTAGCAAAGAAATACAATCAGCGGTTTCTTATAAATTTATACACATCACATACCATATAATCCAGCAGTCTAAGTGCTAGGTAATTTTTCCAAAGAAATGAAAACATACTTACTCAAAGATGTGGATTCAAAACTCATTGTAGCTTTATTATTAATAACATTATATTATTATATTAAAACTAAAAAACAACAAATTTCCATCAACTAGTGACTAGATAAATTATGGTTTATCCATACAATGAAAAACTACTTAAGAATCAAATGGAGCAGACTACATGCAACAAAAATGATTCTTAAAAAAATTCATTAGGTAGAGAAAATGAGCCACAATAGGATATATCCACTACGATGATACTATTTTGAATCCTAGAACATGTAGAGCTTCAGATTCATAAAATCTCTATCATAAGTGACTGCCAATGGCCAGAGGTGAAATGAGGTAATTGACTGCCCAAGGGCGTAAGGAACTTAGAAGTGATGGCAATGTTCCCCCCATGACTGTGATGGTGGCTAGGTGACTGTATACATTTGTCAAAACTTAGCATATTTACAATTAAAAGTGGTAAATTTTATTATATGTACATTATAATCCAATGAAAGTGATTTTAAAATTAAATGTAAATGTTGCCAGCAGGGGAGGCTCAACATGTGAGGGAAAGCGCAAATATGGGAATTCTGTACATTTCAGTTAATTATTCTGTGAACCTAAAACTTCTCTATAAAACTAAAATCTATTTTTACAAAGTCAACAGCAAATATTAATGAAAGGTAAATTTCATCATAAAAAATTAATGTGGCTTATCTCGTATAAGAGAAGTAGATAAAATTTACATGATTATTAAGATTATTGTTTTTGTAGGGCTATTATATTGGAGAAGGCGATGGCACCCCACTCCAGTACTCTTGCCTGGAAAATCCCATGGATGGAGGAGCCTGGTGGGCTGTAGTCCATGGGGTCGCTGAGAGTCGGACACGACTGATCGACTTCACTTTCACTTTTCACTTTCATGTACTGGAGAAGGAAATGGCAACCCACTCCAGTGTTCTTGCCTGGAGAATCCCAGGGACGGGGAGCCTGGTGGGCTGACGTCTATGGGTTCACACAGAGTCGGACATGACTGAAGTGACTTAGCAGCAGCAGCAGGACTATTATATATGAGAGAAAATACTAAATATTTTTGAATATATATTCAGCAAAAAATTAGTTTTACATAGATTACAAAATGTAAATTCACTCAAAATTATCTGGGTTTTCTGTTCTCTTTTTTGCCTGAGAAATTATATCTCTAAAAATATAATTTAAAATTTCTGAAGTCATGATTTGAGATTTTAGTGGATTACTTTCTACAGAAAAATAATGATCAAAACATCAAAATGAATCTCGTAATGTTGAGTAAAAGCCAGACTCCACATGTAAATATGTATGTTCCCATTTATATAAATTTCAATTAAAGGAAAAACTAATATATAGTGATAAAAGTCAGAATGCTAGCTTTAATTGGGGAATGTTTTCTGGAAACTGACATGAAAGAATCCCATAAATTTATCTCAGTAGTAGTCACATGAGTTTGTGTATATCAACTTATATAATTTATCAAATTGTGTAACTGAACTGTTTCCTTGATCCATGTAGTTTATACTTACATTCTGAGATAGTTTTTTCCTGTTTTGAAGTTATATAATCTACTCATTATTTTTCTGAAAGTCTATAAATTCTCCCTGGCTTCTTGTTCTTCATTTATTCCCTTCCCTAGTGAATAAAACTTTTTGGTTTTAACTCTGTCTTTCCTTTTCCCTTCCTTCAGCATCTTCATTTTTCCTTCCTGTATCTCCTCTTTTTCTCAACAAATATTTTAAAATGCTTACAATGTCCAAAAATGGGCTAGGTGCTAGGGGAATAAATGAACTGTAAAAATAGAATACTGAAGTGGTTTGCCATTCCCTTCTCCAGTGGACCATGTTTTATCAGAAATCTAAGATCAACATTCAGAAAACTAAGATCATAGCAACCGGTCCCATCACTTCATGCCTAACAGATGGGGAAACAGTGACAGACTTTATTTTTTGGGGGCTCCAAAATCACTGCAGATAGTTACCGCAGCCATGAAATTAAAAGAAGCTTGCTCCTTTGAAGAAAAGCTATGACCAACCTAGACAGCATGTTAAAAAGCAAAGACATTACTTTACCAACAAAGGTCTGTCTAGTCAAAGCTATAATTTTTCCAGTAGTCATGTATCACTGTGAGAGTTGGACTATAAAAAAAGCTGAGAGATGAGGAATTGATGTTTTTGAACTGTGGTGTTAGAGAAGACTCTTGAGAGTCCCTTGGACAGCAAGGAGATCCAACCAGCCCATCCTAAAGGAAATCAGTCCTAAATATTCATTGGAAGGACTGATGCTGAAGCTGAAACTTCAATACTTTGGCTACCTGATGTGAAGAACTGGCTCATTTGAAAAGATGCTGATACTGGGATAGACTGAAAGCGGGAGGAGAAGGGGACTACAGACGATGAGATGGTTGGATGGCATTACCAACTCAATGGACATGAGTTTGAGTAAGGTCTGGGATTTGGTGATGGACAGGGAAGCCTGGTGTGCTGCAGTTCATGGGGTCGCAAAGAGTTGGACACGACTGAATGACTGAACTAAACTGAAAAACAGACATCGTCCTACTCTCATGAAGATTAAATTCTAAGAAAGGAGACTAATATCAGTTTTAAAAAAACACTCAGATAAGTGGGAGAATAGTAAATAGCTCTGAAAAGCATATAATAAAGAGCTTGGAACTAGGCTGTAAGGTCAGAAAGGTTTTAGTGAAAAAGTGAGTGTAGGAAGATGAAGAGGGGAGGAAGATATTGGCTGCATAATACAGAACATCTGGATAGACACTGTGGCTGGAGGAAAATCATCAATATGAAGAAATGAGCTTCCCTCCACTTCAGTCTGGATCCACCAGAACTGAATGTCCTTTGTTTACCCATGGCCTTTATGTTAATAATCTCAACAGTATATTTTCAAGCCTAAATTTATCTAATATCTTAAGAGCATTAGACTTTACTGATATTTTCTCCTAGAATTTTTTTTACAAGTTCTCCTTTATTTTTCTACTATAATCTCCAGATATTCTCACATGCATCTATGATTTCAATGAGAAACTTTAAAGATTTTTTTAACAATGTGATCTATAGGCCAGGCTGCTTCTAAGCTCCAGGTTTATATCTCTCTCTGCCTTCTTGATATCTCCACCATATATCAGATCAGATCAGATCAGTCGCTCAGTCGTGTCTGACTCTTTGTGACCCCATGAATCGCAGCATGCCAGGCCTCCCTGTCCATCACCAACTCCCTGTCCATTGGAGATAACATTCTTGCTGCCCAGAGTCACCCCAAATTGATCTGACTACTAGTGTTCCCTATTTCAGCATTATATCTGCTCTGTCACAAAAGCTGGACACTTAGAATTTAACATTAACATTTTTTTCTTCTTTATGTTCCACATTAATATACTTCTATGATCTTTCAGTTAATCTAGGTCAATCTCTATTGCACTGATCACTGAAATGTCCCTCAGATCAATGTGAATTTCTTTTTTCATTTTCTTAATCTTTGTTCATATCATGTCATCCCTTCACTGTGCTCTGACATACTTGTCTGTAGCTTCTTATCACTCATTACAGAACCCAATCCAATGCTTTGTGGAATAGGGAATGGGGTGAAGGGGTGGGCGTGATATAGTATTTCTTTTTCATCATACATAAAGCAGTAAATTTTCACTGAAAACAATTAATACACATATTTTTAACACAATAGAGTTTTATGTATTAACAGGTATGTTTTAACACAATACACTTTTTTAAAGCTGGAAAAACATTTTCTTTGTAATTAAACATGTATCCTGTGAGAGTAATATATCAGTGGTCCAAATTATACTTATATTGCTACTGGGTTATTTATATTCTTCATTTCCCCTATATTGAACATGTTTACTAGTAACAGTGGATATACTCACTTTTATTTTCCATTCATCTCGCTTAAAAATACAGTTATTTTAATTAATTAAATGGTATATTAATAATATACCATTATTAAATCTAAATTTAGAATTCTTAGAAAGCACCATTAATAAGGCTACTTTGTAACCAAAGAATGATGCAGAGCACAATCATGCCAAAAATACATAAATCCTCAATTACCATGAAACTGAAAGTTGCTCAGTTATGTCTGACTCTTCGAAAATCCCGTAGTCTGTAGCCTGCCAGGCTCCTCTGTCCATTGAATTCTCCAGGCCAGAATACTGGAGTGGGGTAGATGTCCCCTTCTCCAGGTGATCTTCTCAACCCAGGGTTCTAATCCAGGTCTCCCACATTGCAGGCAGATTCTTTACCACCTGAGCCACCAGGGAAGCCTAAAGTGAAAGTCTAAGTCACTCAGTCCTTTCCAACTCTTTGCATTCCCATGGACTGTAGCCTGCCAGGCTCCTCTGTCCATTGAATTCTCCAGGTCAGAATACTGGAGTGGGTAGCCATTCCCTTCCCCAGGGGATCTTCTCAACCCAGGGATTGAACCCAAGCCTCCACATTGCAAGCGTATTCTTTACCATTTGAGCCACCAGGAAAGCCCAGGAATACTGGAGTGGGTGGCCTATCCCTTCTCCAGGGGACCTTCCCAACCCAGGAATTGAACCAGGGTCTCCTGCATTGCTGCCGGATTCTTTACCAGCTGAGCTACTAGGGAAGCCCCTTAATTACCATGGTTGCTATTTTATTTTCATCACTTGCATTTCCTAACTGCTCTTATCTATCAATTATTGTTTCCAAAAAAATCAAGTAACCTTTGAAATGTAGTCATCTTGATCTGTCATGACCCTTGGCATTCTTTGAGAATTAGTAGTGATTGAACAGAGTGAAGATAAGATGAGGTGTGCATATCTGTGATCCTTCTTGGAAACCAGACCAAAATTTTCCACTATAAATACAAAGTTGTATAAAAGCATGTGTGCAAGTGTGTGCACACACACAAAGGTATGTCTTAAAGCAATGCGTTAGAAAGCATTTTTGGATAGTCAGGTATTGGAAGTTTGCAGAGGGTAAATATTTATTCACAATACTTATATAAAGACAGTGTCAACATTCTTAATGATTTAGATGGCCTTCAAAACTCTTTCCCATTCTTCTCATACATAAGACCTATATCCTTATTTACACATGGACTGATCTAGCTTGCTTTCCTCCAGTGGTATCATATCTTGGATAAGCCTTTGAAAGATAGCTCCCCAGATTCACAATTCATTTTTCCAAGTACTTTATTAGGAATTGAGAATTTTCTGATCTTTAGGAGAACCCAGCATGATAACTTTCACCTCTCTAGTTCAGAAGATACAAATAGAACTTCAAAAATTCAAGCAGATTTTTAAAGTTTATCCCTTCCTATAATAAGGCAAGAAACTGTCTGGTCATGTTGACAGTATACTAAGGGCCAAGACTGAGCATAGTCTGTAGAATGTCTCAGGAACATGTTTAGGTAACATGGCTAGAGGTTTGGAGAAAAAGGAGGATGCATTTCTGTTGGTGCTGTTATTTTTCTGTTGCTAAGTCATGTCTGACTCTTAGCCACCCCATCAACTGCAGCATGCCAGGCTTCCCTGTCCTTCACTATCTCCCAGAGTTTGTTCAAACTCATGTCCATTGAGTTGGTGATGCCATCCAACCATCTCATCCTCTGTCACCTCCTTCTCCTCCTGCCCTTAATCTTTCCCAACATCAGGGTCTTTTCCGATGAGTTGGCTCTTCCCATCAGGTGGCCAAAGTATTAGAGCATCAGCTTCGGCATCAGTTCTTCCAGTGAATATTCAGGATTGATTGATTTCCTGTAAGATTGACTGGTTTGATTTCCTCACTGTCCAAGGGACTCTCAAGAGTCTTCTTCAGCACCACAGATTGAAAGCATAAATTCTTTGGCATTCAGCCTTTATCATCCAACTCTCACATCCATACATGACTACTAGAAAAACCATAGCTTTGATTATATGGACCTTTGTTGGCAAAGTGATGTCTCTGCTTTTTAATACACTGTCTAGGTTTGTCACAGCTATTCTTCCAAGGAACAAGTGTCTTCTAATTTTGTGGCTGCAGTCACCATCGGCAGTGATGTTGGATGCCTGTAACAATATGCTATTGCATCCTGAAACACGTTTGAAACTATTAGAAAGCAAGCAAATCAGAGTCATATTGCTACATTCTTTTAGATTCATTATAACCAAAGAATTGATGCTTTCAAACTGTGGTGCTGGAGAAGACTATTTAGAGTCTCTTGGACAGTAAGGAAATCAAAACTGTCAACTCTAAAGGAAATCACCCTGAATATTTATTAAAGGACTGATGCTCAAGCTGAAGCTCCAATACTCTGGCCACCAAACGGGAAGAGCCAACTCACCGGAAAAGACCCTGATTCTGGGAACAATTATATACTACACACAACATATTTTATATAAATACAGAAATGCACATACAAATACATAAACATATAGCTTCCTTTCTAGAATAAAATAAAAGGATTTGGAAAACATGTTCATCAACTGTACCAGTTCTCAGAATATCTTGAAACAAAAAAAGACAAGTTATCAAAAAATAAGAAGTTTCAACACAAGAGAGTCTTTTCTATGAGATAAATTATTTCTTTCTATATCTTCCAGATGCCTAATATATTTTCATGATCTACATAACATATATAGTGGATATAAAGATACAGATGGGTAAAGCATAATTCAACATAGATGAATGAATTAATATGAAATATGGAAGAAAAGTGTTTCATTTTCTTTGTCATATTAGAGTAGAAACTCACGTGCTATGCTATTTATAGAACTGAAATAAAATTTTGAAATGTTACTTTTTTCTTCCGTTGTATATTTTTCAGAAAGCATAAGTAAAGTCTCGATGAGCACAACATTAAAGTGTCATAAAACGTGGAATCTAACCGAAGAAGTAGTTTTGTCTGTGAGCTTTTAAGTCCACATTGTTTATTGATTTTATCCTCTTTTCAAACCATATGTTAAGTTACAAATACTGAAATTGCTTCATTAAATCACATTTTTTCTTCTTTTATGTGTCAGTTACCTATTAAGAACATATGTTATCTCGACACACTAATGTTACTCCCAAGTCATTTATTATAAGCTTAATGCTCTGAAAAAAATAGAGAAATAAAAATGTCACTGTGTTCTAGATGAAAATAAAATTTCATCAAAATGACACTATGAACATTTAAAATTTAAAGCAAAGCCTATAATGATGTAATAACACATTCATAGAGTTCTTGGACACAAAGGGATATGTTAAAGAGCATTGGCAATGTATCTCCCTCCATGTGAAGTCATTGCTTAATCTTTACTTGATCTACACAGCTAAGAAAACTTCAACCAACGATTTGTGTTCATCGGAACTGATGCTAGTTCCTTAAGTGGTATGATGGCTCAGAACTCATTTCCTTAATAAACAAACCATTTTTCATTTCCTTTTTTAATACAAGAGAAATGTAGCATTTAAAAATAGATTTTATTTTTAACTATATGAAGGTATGTATCTGTACCATTATCCTACTCATTCAATTTCCACTTCCTTCCTATTCATATTTCTTTCCCTACATCTCCCATTAAGATGCCAGCATTTTGAACAGAGTTTCTCTTAAGAGATTTTTCTAATACAGTATATACATTTCCAACAGCAAATGAATGTTGAATCATATGCACAATAGGTTTTATCTTGCCAAACCTAGAGAGAGACAAAGCAATACTGTTGGAATTTTTCTGCCTTTGGGGCAGGGTGAGGTGGGAGGAACTACTCTTCAATTATATCACTTTTTAAAAGAATGTTTCTCTAAAAAAAGAATTTGGTGCTAGTCCTTTTAGATATGATTCTTTACACATGCCATATTTTCTGAGTTCATGCGCTGTGTGTGCACCACCACGAGAAACAAATAGATATATAGTTAGTATTTGGTAGGAAAATGCAGAAGGTATAAATAATTTAGAATCACTAAATTCAAGTCATTCCTCCAAAAATGATGATAAATATGGCATTATTCTTTATATCATAGGAAATTTTAGTCCTCCAACCAAATCACGAAATCAATTTATCTACTACCATAACTTCATGAGAATGAAATATAGCATCTGCACACCAGACCTTCATGACCAACTGAGGATAACAGATCATTTCCAGTTATGATTCTCAGGGAAATTAAGTATACAGAGTGGAATTCCCTAAATTAGAATGTGCACATTATGAAGGCAGAAACAATTGTTTTGACCAGAAACAAAGGCTCCAGTGTTTCACAAGTTCAGTATAACAAAAACAAAGCTGCTTTTGAAGTCTTTGGCTCTGCTTAATTTCTCAGCTGTTTTATAGGAAATAAAAATTTCATTCCTTCAATAAACTAAAATTTAACCTATATTCAAGTATAGATATATACCACACTTATATAAGTTGATGCTGTAATAATTGGATAATCTGAATCTACATAAATGCTTTTTAAAAAGTGTGAATTTACTAAGTCAACAACTTTTAAATAATTTCTCATTATGATTTATTTTTTGGTATGTTTTATTTGATCAAGGGTATGATCATATTGTTTCTACTTGAAAAGTTTGTCTGTTGAATCCAGATAATCAAAACTAAGGAGGTTTTTGAAGAAAGCTGAAAAATATATGAGCTCAAGTTAAAGTGTCCTTTATTCCTAAAACCAGGAATAAAGGACAAATTGGTAAGCTCTTGAGAACGTAATTTCTTAATGTGTATTCCCTGATCAATAAAATGTGAATGAAAAACCTGTTTTGTCTCAAGTGACATAGCTCTTCATAATGGTATAAATGGAAATATTCTAGAATGAAATGAAACAGTTAAGAAAAAGTCTCCAAAAATGGTTTTAACAAGAAATGGCAATGCCATACAAATTTTTTCTACATTTCTGATTCATGCATTGTTTTACAGAACTTATTTAATTACTGTGTACATTAAATGATGTATCTATGAATATTAAAATATTATATATTTCTTTTTAAATTAATCTTTTAAAAGTACATAAGGATTTGAGTCTTACTGATGTTATAGTGTATGCAATGTAATAAGTTTAATTTGTCCTCGGATTCATTTTGATGTTTGGCAAAACTAATACAATTATGTAAAGTTTAAAAATAAAATAAAATTTTAAAAAAATAAAAAATAAAAAGATAACTTAGAGGTAAGATAGCAATTTATTTATCATACCTCAATGCTAATTAACTTTACTTCTAATATATTCTTATGATCAAATTCAAAATCAGATCTTATTCACTTGAATTTGTTCTAATTCCAAAAATATAATCAGCACTCTATTCTCAACCTATTCCATATTATAAGAAAATAGCCTGGACCTTTTAGGTTAATCTGAAATATATCTTTAAACATAACAGTTTCAGAAATGTGTTTTTTAATTATAACCAGTGATTTACTAGAAGCCTATTAAATGAATGTAAATTGAATTGTATAAAGTAAAACTAAATCACTATGAAATCAGAACCTTTACAACATGCATTTTAATGAGAAAAATATGCAGTTTGGAAAGTCTGCATTTTTTTTCATATAAAGTAATTTTTGCACCTGCAAGTAAGTCTAAGTATAAAAAGATTTCATTTGGGTCATTTCATCTAACTTCTGTATATGTTTCAGTTTTTGAAATGTCTTCAATTTAAGTAAATACAAATAGAATTGTTTTATTATGAAACACAATTTTAATACAATTAAAAATTTAGTTGTGATAATTCTACAGATTGATATTTAAGTTTTTATTGATGTTGGAAAATGATAGATTCTAAAATTCCAGGTATGGATGCTGTGCTCCAGGTTAAGGAAAAAATTACTATGAAAACTTTAATGATCACAAAGAAGCTTAGTTTTGATTAAGTCTATCTGAAAACCACATAAGAACATTATGACACCTTTTTCTCTATTTAATGTTGACAAATTAATTCCTAAACAGACTAACGACTTCAGAATCCTTGCACTGATATATTTGGAGGTGTTACATTGAAATATATTATAATTGCAAAGGTATTAGCATATATTTAACTTGCCTAAATTTGCTATAGCATCAGAATGGAATCTAGAACATATAGTTTACTAGTATGGTTTTGCTAATGTGTATAGAATTTAAAGAGGAATAGAGTAATCACACTTTTGAATCGGCAACTCTTATCTACAGCCCTTGAGTGGGGGGTGGAATACAAGTTTAAATAACTCTTTAAAAATTCTGCTACCAAGAACTAAAACCTAACTTGAATTTTAAGAATGTACAGCTGTAATATCATTACTTTATTATCAGGAATTAAAAGTTTACCGTTTGTTTTTCTATATTTTTTCTCACTTGAATTCTTGAAAATGTCTTTTAACTTCATATGCTTATTACAAATTTTATTGAGAGATGTTTTCAGCAGGCCTTATTAACCTGTATAAGTATACTTAACTTTTGCTATAAAACTATGACAAGTCAGAAAGGAAACAATATAGGAATGAAGCAAAACAGGGTATTCTAGATTGCTTGTCATCTACTAGTAGTAATGGAATAAAATTAAATTGTTCAAAACAAAATTAGAACTGGGTTGTCTTCATTCTTTCCCACATCAAATGTAATTGACAATAAATTCTGAGACATGAGGACACATGGTAAACAAATGTGCAGTCTACCAAAGGAAGAAAGAAAAGAAGGATGAAAAGGAGGGAAATCAACAGAAGAGTTGTAACTACACATAACAATGTCAAGAAGGGTAAAAAAGATTTTTGTGATACTATTTCAGTGAATATGCTATTAGCCACATACAGAGGCAACAGGAAAGACATGTAACTTTAGGAAACAGGAAACTTTTTCACAAGCAGTATAAGAAATTAACCAGGAAGTTAATTAGGAAGAAATTTATTTAATCATCTCAGAGAGCATGGGTAGTTTTAAAAGGAGAAAATTAAATGTAATTTCCTTTCTTGGCAGGGTGGCCAAGCCACAAAGGCAGAAAGAAAATACAAGATCTCAAATCTCCTACAGAATACTTAGATTTGGTAGGAACCAAGATTATTTTTTTTCCATAGAAAGTGGGTTTAATTGATTTTGTATAATTCTTAAAGATCTTGTGTTCTGATTTTTGGGTGGTTTACAACTAATTGACTTTCAAAGGCTGGTGTTAATTACTGTTAATTGGTTCCTGGTGGATCTCAGAAACTAGTTAAAAACAAACAAAAAAAAAACTAAAAAATAAACAGGAGTTCTTGGAACATGGAATGACTAGATCTTGGCGGGAAAATTAAACCATTTTTTTGAATATTTGAAGTAATCACCAAGGAAAACCATCAGTCAGTCAGTCAGTCAGTTCAGTCACTCAGTCGTGTCCGACTCTTTGGGACCCCATGAATCACAGCACGCCAGGCCTCCCTGTCCATCACCAACTCCCGGAGTTCACTCAAACTCACATCCATCGAGTCAGTGATACCATCCAGCCATCTCATCCTCTATCGTCCCCTTCTCCTCCTGCCCCCAATCCCTCCCAGCATCAGAGTCTTTTCCAATGTGTCAACTCTTTGCATGAGGTGGCCAAAGTGCTGGAGTTGCAGCTTTAGCATCATAGTGGCTCATAGTTCTATGGGAGATTATGATCCAATCGCGAGATGACTAAATTAGGAGCACATTCTTGTGAAGTGCTGTGAGAGTTTGTTTTGAAGGTGTATAGCTAGGTGGACTTGAGAAACTTTTACGATTTGAAAGAAAGAATATTTATAATGAATCGCAGAAATTATACATAATTAAAATTAGTGGTTATAATATTCCCTAAATGGTAGACAGGAACAGATGAAAATAACAGAATAGAAAAGTAAAAATTGAGAGCTATCACACAATAGAGGAGATTATACAACTAGAGCAATGGATTTATGCATGTATTCAAATAAATACATTTATTTTTACTAAGCATGGGAGTTAGCTCTTTTATATGTGAAGAAATTGTCAATATTCAAAGACGGTAAGTGGACATCATCGGGAGGAAGGACTAAGGTAAAGCAGGAGAGTTGAAGAAAAACTTCTGACTACTTATGATGCCCTGATAATGAATTTTATGACATGCACTGAACAGCATGGAAAATTCCCAGAAAACATCCTATTGCTAAATCACGTGGATACAAATGACATGGTCTTGGGAGCCAGAGAAGAATCTTTAGGGTTAGGCTTGGGAGGTTTACTGAAGACTTGGGAGAATACTGCATTTTCATTCCTTCATTCCTACAAGTGAATTTGAAGGTGAATGTGATTCTAGGCCATCCCTTCCTCCACCCTTATGATAGTTTTGTAAGTTCTTGAAAATAGTTTGTCTGTTGTTTTTTAATGATGCTCATGTAGTTTTGGATGGTTTATTCACTGGTTAAGAATTGGAGGCCTGAAGACATCTTTGAGATAAATATGTTTCCTTCATCACTAAATACCTGGATGACATTGGATAAGTTACTTAATTTCCCCAAACTCAGTTACCATATTTATAATATGGCAATAAAAATAGTAGGCTTCCCTGGTGGCTCAAACAGTAAAGAATCTGCCTGCAATGCAGGAGACCCAGGTTTGATTCCTGTGTTGGCAAGGTCCCCTGGAAAAGGGAATAGCTACCCACTCCAGTATTCTTAACTGGAAAACTCCATGGACAGAGGAGCCTGGTGGGTTACAGTTCATGGGGTGGCAAGATTTGGACATGACTGAATGACTAACACTTTCAGATTTTTTTCTTTTCACAATGATGATGAGAGAATTAAAGCAGAGAATTCTCATTTTCCATCACAAAATAAATGCTTTAAAAGATTAATTTTATTTTGATTATTCCAGGATTTTATAGGTCCATCTATAATGTTATAAGTCATATTTTAGCAACTGTTCTGAAAATATCAGAAAGATCCAGGAACTATTTGACAGAATTGTTTAACAATGAATATGATGGTGGCCAAGGGCAAATATATCACTGAGAGCTCATCCTTATCATACTTTCTAATCTTACCTTTCAGTCATGGCTTTTTGAAAATTTACAGCCTTGAAGTTTCACATAGACAAACACATGGAATCTCCTTCTACACTACATTTTTAATAGAATTATGTTAACTATTAGTATTTACATACTTACATAGAACTATAAAATTTTCCCTGGTAATTTTACATTTCCATCAACCAGCTTTGATATATTTATCTATTTTTTTTACATTAATGATGCACATCACAATGTGACACAATAATGATGAAAACATAATTCAAACAACAAAGTAATTGCTCATGTACATGAAAATGGGTTAATGAAATAAACTATACCATAAATGAATGTTAGCTGAGACAAAGAAACCAATTCAATATGTTCAATATCTGAACATATATTAAGAATGTAACAACTAAGACTATTATGAGAGTTCTGTGAAAAATTACATTTCTACATTGTTTTTGTATATTACACATTCACAAATTTGCTTCACATGTGTTTTCTCAGAAGCAATCAATCTGTCCACAGACTCTGCAATGGTAACCAAGTGTTGGAGGAGTACTCTTTGAAAACTTTGAGCTAGTCCAGGGAATGAGCAGAGAGAGACACACACACTGTGCCTGCATGAAAGAGACATCCATTCATTAATCTAGGTAGGGAAACATGCTGCAGATCAAATGGATGAGGAAAAGATGGGAAAATTACAAATTAAACAGCAGTGTGGGAGGGTACCATGGAGCAACAGCCGGAGGAAGGAAATGGATGACGTGTCCTGACACAGATCACCAAGCTGCCTCACAGGCTAAACACAGTAGCAATGGGAGAGTCAGTCTATAGACATCTGCTGAAATTCTCTTTCAGCGAAGTTACATCATCTGACAAGTTCCTGACACACCTTATTGAAAATTCCATCCATCAAAGATAAAGGAAATGAATTATTTGGAAAATGACTTCTTTGGGTCTAATTCTAACCAATCAAAGAACTGATTCATTAGGTGAGAGAAATAGGAATCTAAAAGAAAACAGTTCAGTGGCCTAAAATTCCATGAGAGCCCAGGAGATGGAGACTGGATTCTCACTCTTTTCACCATTGGACATTGGGAAATACACATCTATGTCTCAAAGGCATCACTGACAGAGTATTTGCTTCTGTTTTTTTCCCCACTCCATTAAAAAAAGGTTTTTTAAAAAATAGCTTTATTTAGATCTAACTTCCAGACATTTTAAAAACAGGAATATCCACCTAGATAGCATATTCAAAAGCAGAGACATTACTTTGCCAACAAAGGTTCGTCTAGTCAAGGCTATGGTTTTTCCTGTGGTCATGTATGGATGTGAGAGTTGGACTGTGAAGAAAGCTGAGCGCCGATGAATTGATGCTTTTGAACTGTGGTGTTGGAGAAGACTCTTGAGAGTCCCTTGGACTGCAAGAAGATCCAACCAGTCCATTCTGAAGGAGATCAGCCCTGGGATTTCTTTGGAAGGAATGATGCTAAAGCTGAAACTCCAGTACTTTGGCCACCTCATGCGAAGAGTTGACTCATTGGAAAAGACTCTGATGCTGGGAGGGATTGGGGGCAGGAGGAGAAGGGGACGCAGAGGATGAGATGGCTGGATGGCAGAGGATGAGATGGCTGGATGGCATCACTGACTGATGGACGTGAGTCTGAGTGAACTCCGGGAGTTGGTGATGAACAGGGAGGCCTGGCATGCTGTGATTCATGGGGTCGCAAAGAGTCGGACACGACTGAGCGACTGATTTGATCTGATCTGATAGATATTTTAATTGGCCACCTTAAAACATTTAATTTCACATCCTTTTGCATTCAACTTTATAATATAAATGTTTCCATTTAATCAATGTGACTAACCTAGTTTGAATGGTTACATAATAATAAACCATGCAGTTTAGAGAACTTGGTGACTTACTTTCACACCTCTTATAGTCCTGCTTAATTATGTAGTAACAATGGTGCTTTCGTGACACTGTTATTCATCCCTCCTTGCATGGATCTGATTGATTTAGGACAATGGTTCTCAGAATGTGAGCTAGAGAATCCCAAGTTTCCTCAATAAATTTTCAGGGGCTTTGTAAATTCATAATTACTTTCAAAATAATATGAAGATCTAATCTGCCTCTTTTGCTCTCATTTTCTGGTAAGCGTACAGTGCAGTTTTCCAGAGGTTATAGATAGGGCTGTCACCACAAATTGAATACAGATGCTGATATAAGAACCAACCTATTAAGCCAGATATTAAGGAAATGTGGAAAAATGTAAAACAATGCTACATTCTCACTAGTTGATTTTGGAGATTCATTTTCATTCAAATAGGTATTTGTGTTAACAAGTGATGAGTTTCTTAAAATTCTAAGTAAAGTAATAAATATGTGTTTTTAAATGTCTGTATTTTAATTTCTATTATAGCACATATTTATAGATGTAAACAAAACCTCTTAGGATTTTCAATAATTAAATATATATATATGTATATATATATATAAATATAATATATATATAAAGAGGTCCTGAAACCAATACTTTTATATGGTAACATAATCCTTTGTCATAGTCCTTAAAACCTTGTCTTAATTTTTAGTTTGCACATGAATATTGGTTAAATAAATATTGAATATTGGAAAACATTGGAAATTGAAATATGAATATTCGAAAATAGACACATAAATACAATTTTTTTCAAATGAAAGTTTAATTTTGTGTTATCAAATGTTTATTCATTTCCTTACAATGTATTTTTGTCATTTAGGATTAGAAATCCATGATCTTTTTGGATTCAAGCTATGTTCATTTATTTTTCTAACATTCTAATTGAATTTTTTGTATTTATTTTATTCACAAAAGAAGAACATTGTTCTATGGAATAAGAAACAAAGTATTTTATAACCCAAGATGTATTTCATTGTGTGATTAAAGAATCTAAATATTTACATTTTCTAAACAGCAAAACCAATATTCTATTAACATTACTGTGCTGTAGGGTTTTGTTGTTGTTGTTAATTAATAATTACAGATGAGAGGTAAAATTCTTTCTCTAAGAAGGAGAAAAGAAAGAACCAAGAGTAATTTCTGTGAGCAAAAGAAGTTAGTAAATCCTAAATAGACCTTTCCGGTCAGGCAGGCCCTGAGGACAGAGACCTTGAAAAGGGAGAGGGAAAAAAAAAACAACAGGACAAGAGGGGGAAAAAAGAGGTGGAACTGTAGAATTGTTTGCATTCTTTTAACCACAAGAATGAGGGCAGTTATAAACACAGAAGCCTTCAACCAAAGAGAGTTACAATCCCTGATCAAAGCTGAGCTGTGCAGTAAGTCAGCAGCAGCATGCTGCTTCACCATTACTTTCTGATTATGACACTACAAAGAGAATAAAAATATATGACAATTATATTATAATAATAATTTAGGATTAGAAATGGAGGTGAGAATCAGTGCAACCCTGCAGAGAGAACTGAGGGATGCTTGGGTGGAGTTTGTGCCACAGGAAAATAAATGATATGACAAGAAGGAATTATACTCATATTCCCTTTAGCCTGCATGCTGGAGAGAACACCGTCTTACCCAGGCTACTGAAATATTCGTGATTGGAAGGGAACCTGCACATATTTAGGGTTTGGAATTAAAGAACGATTACTCTTTTGGTGTCTTTATGGTTAGAATAGTCTAGTATGAGAGCACTTATTTTGTGTTCTTTGCACTCATTATAGGTATGCCCATTTTATACTTGAAAAAGAGACAAGATTGACTTGCTCCAAGGCACACAGCTCTCTAGGGGTGAATCTACGCTTCAAGCTCTTATCTCTTAGTCTCCAAAAATTATTTCTCAAATCAGTCCATCGCATTTGGAAGACTCTTTCTTCCCAAACTAAGTTGTATCTGACACTCTATTTTTGTCATTTTTTTCCATTGATATGCTCATTTTTTTTGGTAACCACACTTTTATTGTGGTGACTTCTAGTTACCCCTTGTTGCTGCTACTGCTAAGTCGCTTCAGTTGTGTCTGACTCTGTGCGACCCCATAGACGGCAGCCCACCAGGCTTCCCTGTCCCTGGGATTCTCCAGGCAAGAATGCTGGAGTGGGTTGCCATTTCCTTTTCCAATGCATGAAAGTGAAAAGTGAAAGGGAAGTCGCTCAGTCGTGTCCGACTCTTCGCGACCCCATGGACTGCAGCCTACCAGGCTCCTCCGTCCATGGGATTTTCTAGGCAAGAGTACTGGAGTGGCTTGCCATTGCCTTCTCCAAGTTACCCCTTACTACTCACCAAATTCACATTTTGTTATGTCCTTATCTTTGGAAACAACTTCAGAATAACTATAAGATATTCCTAAATGAATTATACGTTTAACATATTTACTTCTATAAGCAGAACCAGAACTACTCTATGATACTAAGATTCATACAGACATTATAAGCTAATATTTCTCTAAAAGTTTAATAAGTAATTCTAAGAGATTGTGAATAGATAATATACCTGTGATCAGAAATATGAATTTTAGCTCATATTTGAAATATTTTATCTTGAAAGAGATAAAATGTAATATTAGAATTATATTTGAGTAATTATGATTAGAAAATTTAAACTAACAGAATTGGATCCATTACTGTTCATCTAAATCATCTGAATATTATATTTATGAGGAAAAATGAAGGTTCTCCACTGCTTTTGAAAGCTCACATTGAAGCCACCACAGACAAATTTGTTAAAAAAAAACAAAAAAATAATTATTTTTTTCATGATGTGGTTGAGAAAACAGAAGAGAGATATTCTGGTCCTTGGTTTATAATATCCCTCATGCCCCCATGTACAGATGGAGAAGGAAGCCAACTGCTTTCTTTTTTCTTTAATTATTGATTTTACTGTAGCTGATTATCTAATTTGATCAATTAGCCAGAGGAATACATTACAGAGCCATAAGAATGAAATTTGCATCATCATATATTTATTAAGAAGGAATAGTAGGTGCCACAAACCCATATGTTGGCCCATATTTAGTTTTGAGTAAAGCAAAATTCTTTTATTCTCTTATAAATTTGATAGTCTAGTGGAGAAAGGAGAAGGCAGTACTCTTGCCTGGAGAATCCCACGGACGGAGGAGCCTGGTGGGCAGCAGTCCATGGGGTCGCTAGGAGTCGGACACGACTGAGCAACTTCACTTTCACTTTTCACTTTCATGCATTGGAGGAAGAAATGGCAAGCCACTCCAGTATTCTTGCCTGGAGAATCCCAGGGACTGGGGAGCCTGGTGGGCTGCCGACTATGGGGTCGCACATAGTTGGACATGACTGAAGTGACTTAGCAGCGGCAGCAGCAGCAGCGGTGGAGAAATAGAGGCGTTAAACAATTACTAGTGAAAGAAAGTATACAAAAATGTGTTACTAACACATCAACTATGATGACATGCTCAATATTCATTTTGTAATACAGTAAAATACTCATTTTTAAATATAACCAATTATGTTTCTGAGCAAACCACCATAGTAGAAAATGTATCTTTGCTGTCCAATTCTTACTTGGGCTTGTATGACTTTGTAGGTCACAACTGTACCTCATGCCCAATCAAGCAAGAACATACATTTTTTTCTGCCTTAATAGATGAGTATTCCAAAGCAGAATGACTTCAGGTTCCCTCAAGAGATTTACTTGGTTTGTCATAAACAACAACTTAAAAGGCTTTTATGTTCAGTCAAAATCCACCTGTCATTTTCTAGGTTTTATAAGACGACAGGCATACTGGCAGGTATTTTTCCAAAGCTAACCATATTAAAAAGGTGATTACAATTTATTTTATTGGTTATACAGGATTCCTCATTGTGGTCTCATTTAATGATGGCAGAAACTTACTAAAGGTATTAAGCAGGTCAATGTTCTAAATAATTTACATATAGCTCATTCAATTTACAAAAGACGACACAAAAGAAAAATTACAAGGGAGGCTCGTCTCATCCCAAGTTTAGTTTTCATACAAAATGAAGTCCTGAGAATTTAAGTAACTTTTTACTTGAAAATGTTGTTTGCTGCTGTTCAGTGGCTAAGTTGTATCCAACTCTTTGTGACTTCATGGACTGTAACATGCCAGGCTTTCCTATCCTTCACTATCTCCTGGAGTTTTAAATACATCTGTGAACGTACTAATCCTACTGTCCTCTCTCCTAGACAGGAAAAATGGAGTGCCTTTTCATACAGGTGAGAAGGGAAGGGATACATTTGGAATAATGAGTAGACCCATACACATACAGGTAGAGAGAGATCAGGCTGGAAAAGCAGGCTGAAATCCAAGTATGAAATACAAAGGTTAGTTTAGAGATTGGTCTTGATTCTTTGAGAGCCATATGATTTTCCTTAGCCAAATCTACGATCTTGTTTTTATTTAAATGGTCTATAAGAAGTCTTAGGTTTATAAAATATTAGACCTTCTTGGTAACATGACAACAAATGCATAGTAACTTTACACATACTCTATAGAAAGTACTACAAATACAAACATGAGTAAGGCAGAGTAAATGCTCCCAAGGATATTATGGTTTTATTGAGTAAACGTGGAATCATGATGTAATGCTATGCTGCTGCTGCTGCTGCTAAGTCGCTTCTGTTGTGTCCGACTCTGTGCAACCCCATAGATGGCAGCCCACCAGGTGCCCCCGTCCCTGGGATTCTCCAGGCAAGAACACTGGAGTGGGTTGCCATTGCCTTCTCTAATGCATGAAACTGAAACGTGAAAGTGAAGTCGCTCAGTCATGTCCGACTCTTAGTGACCCCATGGACTGCAGCCCACCAGGCTCCTCCATCCGTGGGATTTTCCAGGCAAGAGTACTGGAGTGGGGTGCCATTGCCTTCTCCATGTAATGCTATAGGTGCTGTGAAAAATGTAACACACAGAGTATTTAAGCTTATAAATAATACAATATATGACTTTAAAAATATAATAGGAACTTCAAAAAGTCTGTTTTTTTTTTGTTACAATAATAGAATGAAAATTAATTTAAAGTACTTTTAGTGAATCTTGCTCACCAAATAGATTGAAGTTTCTGACTAGGAGCCAGTAATTTCTCATTGTATATAATCTTTTTTTTTTTTTCCTTTTGCAATTGAAAAGAGGTGACTTGTACATCAAACTCACTTCTGGAGTTAAACCATTGTTTTCTCTAGATGAATTGTAATTAAAAGCAAGTTATTTATCTTTGTGATAAGGGTTGAAAGGATAAAGATCATTTTAAAACCAATGCAGTTATTTCATACATCATTTACATGTTATATTGCTATGCCAGAATTTTGATTTATTAGTTTCATCTTTTGCTGATTTGGTCAAAATCACATCATACTTTCACAATTTTGTTACAAAATGAAAAGCCAGATATTTTATATTTGAAGGTTTTATTCCTCAAAACACTGAATCTAGTCTTATCTCAGAGATGTATAGCCAGATGATAACAGTGATTTTTCTAGTGAAAAATGTGTTAATTAAAACATTTTTGAGAATATTATGTTAAACATTTAGGTAAGGCATTTATTTTTGTTCAAGTTTACTTTTGCTTTCCTTTATATCGATCTTTCTGTCTGGCCTCTGATGGATGAATATATGAGGCAGGGGGAAACTTCCTGGTGGGAGAGACTAGCAGTGAGTAAAACTGGGTATGCCTAATTCAATGAAACTATGAGCCATGCCATGTAGGGCCACCAAAGATAGATGGGTCATGGTGGAGAGTTATGACAAAATGTGGTCCACTGGAGAAGGGAAGGCAAACCACTTCAGCATGGTTGCTTTGAGAACCCCATGAACAGCATGAAAAGGCAAAAAGATATGACATTGAAAGATGAACTCTCCAGGTTGGCAGGTGCCCCATATGCTACTGGAGAAGAGTAGAGAGATAGCTCCAGAAGGAATGAAGAGGCTGAGTCAAAGCAGAAACAATGCTCAGTGATGCATATGTCTGGTGGTAAAAGTAAACTCTGATGCTGTAAAGAACAATATTGCATAGGAACCTGGAGTATTAGGTTCATGAATCAGGGTAAATTGCAAGTGGTCAAGCAGGAGGTGTCGAGAGTGAACACTGACATTTTAGGAATCAGTGAACTAAAATGGACTGGAATGGATGAATTTAATTCAGATGACCATTATATCTACTACCATGGGCAAGAAGAAATGGATTAGCCCTCACAGTCAACAAAGGAATTTTAAATACAGTACTTGAATGTAATCTCAAAAAAGACAGAATGATGTTGGTTTGTTTCCAGGGCAAATCATTTGGTATCACAGTAACCCAAGTCTATGCCCCAACCACTAATGCTGAAGAAGCTGAACGGAACAGTTCTGTGAAGATCTATAAAACTTTTTAGAACTAACATCCAAAAAAGATGTCCAGAGTTTTGCCAAGAGAATTCACTGGTCGTAGCAAACATGCACTTCCAACAACACAATAGATGACTCTACACATGGACATCGTCAGATGGTCAATACTGAAATCAGATTGATTATACTGTTTGCAGCCAAAGATGGAGAAACTCTATACAGTCAGCAAAAACAAGAGTGGGAGCTGACTGTACCTCAGATCATGGCTCCTTGATATGATCTATGGCTCCTTATTGCCAAACTCAGACTTAAATTGAAGAAAGTAGGGAAAACCACTAGACCATTCAGGTATGACCTAAATCAAATCCCTTATGATTATACAGTCGAAGTGACAAATAGATTCAAGGGATTACATCTGATAGACAGAGTTCCTGAAGAACTATCGACGGAGGTTCATGACATTGCACAGGAGGCAGTGATTAAAACCATTTCCAAGAAAAAGAAATGCAAAAAGGCAAAATGGTTCTCTGAGGAGGCCTTACAAATAGCTGAGAAAAGAAGAGAAGTGAAAGGCAAGGAAGAAAGATATATCTATCTGAATGCAAAGTTCTAAAGAATAGCAAGGAGAGATAAGAAAGACTTCCTAAGTGAACAATGTGAAAATGTTGAGGAAAATAAACAATAGAATGGAAAAGACTACAGATCTGTGCAAGAAAATTAGAGATACCAAGGGAAAATTTCATACAAAGATGGCCTCAATAAAGGACAGAAATTTCATACAAAGATGGGCTCAATAAAGGACAGAAATGGTATGGACCTAATATAAGTAGAAAACATTAAGAGGTGGCAAGAATACACAGAACTGTATAAGAAAGATGTTAATGACCCAGATAACCATGATGGTGTGATCATTCACCTAGAGCCAGGCATCCTGGAGTGCAAAGTCAAGTGGGTCTTAGGAAGCATCACTCCAAAAAAGCCAGTGGAGATGATGGAATTCCAGCTGAGCTATTTCAAATCCTAAAAGATGATGCTGTGAAAGTGCTGCACTCAATATGCCAGCAAATTTGGAACTCAGCTTTGGCCACAGGATGGGAAAAGGTTAGTATTCATTCCAATCCCAAAGAAGGTCAATGACAAAAAATATTCAAACTACCACACAATTGCACTCATTTCACATGCTAGCAAAGTAATTCTCATAATTCTGCAACCTAGACTTCAACAGTATGTGACCCAAGAACTTCCAGATGTTCAAGCTCGACTTAGAAAATGCAGAGGAACCAGAGATCAAATTGCCAGCATCTGTTGGATCATAGAAAAGGCAATAGAGTTCCAGAAAAAACATCTACTACTGCTTTATTGATTATGCTAAAGCCTTTGACTGTGTGAATCACAACAAACTGTGGAACATTCTTCAAGAGATAGGTATATCAATTTCTGTGCAGCAAAACCTGTATGAAGGTCAAGAAGCAATACTTAGAACCAGACATGGAACAACAGACTCATTCAAAAATTGGAAAGGAGTACATCCAGGCTGTTTATTGTCACACTGCTTATTTAACTTATATGCAAAGTACATCATGAGAAATGTCGGGCTAGATGAAGCACAATCTGGAATCAAGATTGCCAGGAGAAATACCAGTAACCTCAGCAGATGCAGATGACACCACCCTTATGGCAGAAAGTGAAGAAGAACTAAAGAGCCTCTTGATGAAAGTGAAAGAGGAGAGTGAAAAAGCTGGCTTTCGATTCAACATTCAAAAACTAAAATCGTGGCATCTGGTCCCATCACTTTATGGCAAATAGATGGCAAAACAATAGAAACAGTGACAGACTTTATTTTTGGGGGCTCCAAAATCACTGCAATGGAGATGGCAGCTATGAAACTAAAAGATGCATGCTCCTTGGAAGAAAAGCTATAACAAACCTAGACAGTTTCAAAGGTCCATCTAGTCAAAACTATGGTTTTACCAGAAGTCATGTATAGGTGTTGAGTGTTGTACCCTAAAGAAAGCTGAACACCAAAAAATTGATGCTTTTGAACTGTGGTGCTGGAGAAGACTCTTGAGAGTCCCTTGGACTGCAAGGAGATCAAATAAGTCAATCCTAAAGGAAATCAATCCTGAATTGGAAGGATTGATGCTGAAGCTGAAGCTCCAATACTTTGGCCACTTCATGAGAAGAGCTGACTCATTAGAAAATACGTTAATGCTGGGAAAGATTGAAGGGATGAGGGGAAAGGGATGACAGAAAATGAGATAGTTGGATGGCATTACTGACCCAATGGACATGATTTTGAGCAAGCTCCAGGAGATGGTAAAGGACAGGGAAGTGTGGCATGCTGCAGTCCATGGGTTGCAAAAGATAATATATGACTGAGCAAATGAACAACATATTGCTTTTATCTTCTTATATCATATGTATATGATATTATATATATGTGCATATATATATATATACACACACACACGTTATCTCTTTATCTCTCTTTGTATTTGTGTCTACAAAGTGACTAGATTTTATCTTGATGTATCTTTAGTTAAGATATTCTTTCAAATGTACATCCTGCCTTGAAATTGAAGTTATCACTAGAGTACAATATTAATCCATCTCATTTAGAATTACATTATTGTTGTTCTGCCTGAAAACAATAAGCCCACTTTGCCAAAATTGCATCCTAAGAGAAATCAATAATTATAGAGATGAACATACAAAACACACAAACATATCTGGAGTCCAAGTAAAACCTCAAACCAGCTTGGAGCCAGACATTTTACAGTTTAATATGTCTGGAAAGTTCTTTTTAAAAAAATGTATTTTAATATCCTGTATCTGTATGGACTTAGTTCTAGGGGATTTTTACCAAATGTGCATTATCATCTTTTTTGGAAATCAAATAGAAGAATTATATTCAGTCATGTGCAGGAATTAATAATAATGTTCTGTTGAAAATGTCTTTTGGTTTAAAATACTTCATTCATCAATTTCAGGATACCAAGAAGAAAAGTAATATTCATCATTGTTTCATGAAGAGAAACTGGGTGTTTATGTTATCTACAATAAGCTGCAGACCTGGGGAAAAAAAAAGCTTCATCTTTGGATACTTAGACCAGGAAATCTTTTTAAGAAATATCACATTAAATGGTATTTTATTATGATTAAAAAATTCTATTAAACCCTAATTTTGCAAACTAGAAAGGACAAATGGATGTCTCTAGGTATTTGGAAATATTCATTTATTCAAAATTAATTAATTGAAGATATAGTATATGCCAAAGGTAACCAGGGTGCTGTGACTAAAGTGACAAAACAAAGACTCGACATGCACAGATATTTCATTTTTTTTAATGTGGTGACAGAGAATATAAAATATAATGTCAGGTAGTAATCAGTGTCATAACTACGAATAAAACAGTGTGACTGGATACTCAATGATAGGGATATGTATTTTGAGACTGGGTGGGGAAGGCTTCTCTAATGTGTGATGAAAGCTGAGGGATGAGCAGTGCTCATATCTGTGATGCAACACTGCTTTGTCATGGTCAAGGGGTAGCAAGGAGGCCAGCCTTGTTCAAGTGGAAAGAAAAGCAGGAGATATGGTGAGGGGAAGTCTGAGTCAAAGCATGAAAGTCATTAAGTACAAGCCTGGATTGTACTTTAAATTGCAAACGGGCTTCATTGGCATGTTTGGACAATGACATTTTCATATGGACATTTAAAATCCTAATTCTAGCTGCTGTGGAGAGACTGCAGGGTCGAGGCAAAAGTGAAAGCAGTGAGTCCGCTTGAGGTGAGAGACGATGGCTTCTGCACAGAAGACTGAGAGAAGTATTGAGAAATGGAACACTTAATTTGTATAGAAAAGCTATACAGTTAAAAGTCATTTTCAACTATTAGCATTTCGAAAGCAAATAGCTATTTCCTGAGTTTCTGCTGTTTAGAGGATATGATATGGCACTTGTGGTTAGAAGAAATGATAATACTTCCTTCTCTCAAGTAATAAATAGTATTTTACTAGTCGTCTGACACTGCTTTTCATTTTCCATAAGTTGGGAAGATACATTAGTGTGGAAAAAGAATAACAATATAACTCAGAGAATACCTTATTACTTTATAAAAATTTGCATTGCATAGCCTAGCAATCCCTTTTATAACACTCATTATATTAGTCAATAAACTTTATCTTTATTAGCAGAAAACACATCATATTTTATTACTAATTAGTAAATTCTTAATTTTCTACTAATGAAAATTAGTAATATATATATCACTTTTTCTGATGACAGTGTGATAGTCATCAGCTAGGACAATGCAGAAATGCCAGTAGGTAGAGGTTAGACGTATCAGTAAACAGATGTATGATGAATAGTCTCTGGTCAAGACATGTAGCATCTAGGTGAGAATGAAAGCTATGAAAATAAAAATGAGAATGCTATCTGTCTGCCGGTGGCATGAACAGGCTTATCTGACTAAAGTAGAGACTCTTATTGACAGAAGTAGAGGATAAAACCTCAGAAAGATAGGTGGTAGCCAGATTCATCAGAGAAGGCAATGGCACCCCACTCCAGTACTCTTGCCTGGAAAATCCCATGGACAGAGGAGCCTGGAAGGCTGCAGTCCATGGGGTCGCCGAGAGTCGGACACGACTGAGCGACTTCCCTTTCACTTTTCACTTTCATGCATTGGAGAAGGAAATGGCAACCCGCTCCCATGTTCTTGCCTGGAGAATCCCAGGGACAGGGGAGCCTGGTGGGCTTCCGTCCATGGGGTCGCACAGAGTCGGACACGACTGAAGTGACTTAGCAGCAGCAGCAGCAGCAGAATCAAACACAAAGAGACCTAGAGCTCTTAGAAAGTGCCTGCTAACATGCCTCTTCTCAATGAATTCTTTCCTTTGTTACCTCAAAGACTGTTCCATTGACGTATTTTAAAATATTCTGAAAACCCAAGCAGGCAAACAAGCAAAAGTCTTTCATATTTGAACTTCTACCAAAACTTGAACTTTCTTAGTGAGCTGGTTTTAAAAAAAGAGAAAAGACAAAACAGAATACTTCTTTCCTACTGCCAGTGAACTACTGTATACCTTGGAATCATTGCTGATCTCGCTCAGGCATCACTAACCTTTTTGTTCTCTCATCACTAGCCACTCAGAGCACTGTTATCTTCCTTACCTCTTCCCAAACTGGATGCTGTAAGATTATTTCCACTGTTTGTGTGTGTAAATTTGGCTCATGACTTTTCACTCTTTCTTCAGCTGCCTTATCTTTTTTAGACAAAATGTGTTCACCCCTTCAGCTGCTTTAGACATTTCCGGCTCTCTATCTTCAGTGATACTCCCAGGTTATGATTCCCTCCTCCAATTTCCTCTTAACTCACTGGGAGTGAGTAATAGTCACCTTAGGATCAGGTTCCCCAGCAATCAAGCTATTTTTCTTACAGACAACTACCCTCAAATGCTCCTTTCAAACTTTCAGGCTTTATTTTTTGGCACCAGTTGAATTCCAGATTCTATAGTTTTCATGCTATGTGACACAGCAGCCGCAGATTTGGAGGCTGTAGCATGAGGTTGAGGGGGTGGATATAATGGTGACTCGTTCAATGAGTCATGCACTGAGAGGTTTTTAGCGCTGAAAACTGAACCCGGAGAGACACGCAAGGGGTTCTTAAAGAACATGAGCAATATCATTTTGTAAAAAGAAAACGCCTGACCAAAACCCAAGACGTTTTCACCATCTCCTCTTTCCCTCAGGAAATCAGAAAGCTTCATTGTATCCCATGATGAAGTGGTTAAGAATATAAGTTAAAAACTAATTTAGTTGGAAACTACAACACATTTTTAAATAATATGCAATTGTTTTGGTGGTAGGTTGCATTAGCGTCCCCAGTCTTCCCTCCCTCCTTATCATCATGCTCTTTTCCACATGACTTTGCAGTCTTTTCCTCCACAAAGTGGGGTGATTGTATTTCTATCCCTTGGCTATGAGTTTGGTTATAAGACTTGGTTATGAGACTTGCTTCAGCCAATAGAACAGAGTGAAGGAAATAGTGTGCCATTTCTAAGCCTAGGAAATGCTACGTGCTTTCACATCCTCCCTTGTTCATGTCACTGGTATAAGAAGGGTATACCTGGGCTAACTCACTGGTCCCAGAAGGGTAATAAGAAACATGTAGAACAGAGCTGTCCTGATAGGCTGCCCAGACTAGATCAATGACCTGAGCCAACCTGAAGAAACTAGTAGGAACTTACATTAGATAAACTCCAGCTGTCTGAACAGATGGTTGTTAAAGGCACTGAATTTACAGTCCTTACTACACCATAACAGTTATTCAGTACAAACTGAATAGTCTGTCAGATAAGTACAGAATTACTTACAAGCTCGCCTAAATTCCAAAGTTTATCATAATTATGTGAATTTATTTTAACTAGGTATCTCTTAGAAAATATATGCAATTATAATAAGAAAATATATGAGCAATAACCTTTTATAATAAAATCCAATACCAGATATGTGCACATTTTCTCAAATAATAATATCAGCCTAGATTTATCCTGATCTAAATTTACATTTTTCATCACATACTAATTTATAAGTCAAATTAGTTTCTAGAATCTTGCCTTTGAAGATCTTGCAAAACCCTAATTTGTTTCTGCATCACCAAATACTGGCAATATATCATGGTAGTTAAGAACAGAATTGGTCATAAAGTCAAATACCAGAATGTTGGTTTCCAGGGACTGAGGGGAGAGGGAAACATGGACTTATTAACCAACAGGCATAAAGTTTCTGTTAAGATAAGATGAATAAGCTCTACAGATTTGTTCTATAACACTGAACCTATGGTTAACAATAATGTATTGTACATTTCAGCTGTGCTAAGAGGAGAAGGCAATGGCACCCCACTCTAGCACTCTTGCTTGGAGAATCCCATGGATGGAGGAGCCTGGTGGGCTGCAGTCCATGGGGTTGCTAGGAGTCAGACACAACTGAGCGACTTCACTTTCACTTTTCACTTTCATGCATTGGAGAAGGAAATGGCAACCCACTCCAGTGTTCTTGCCTTAAGAATCCCAGGGACGGGGAAGCCTGGTTGGGCTGCTGTCTCTGGGGTCGCACAGAGTCGGACACGACTGAAGCGACTTAGCAGCAGCAGCAGCAGCAAGAGGATAACTCGTTAAGTTCTCTTTTAATGTTTAGTTGTTGTTTAGTTGTCAAGTTGTGTTCGATTCTTTTGTGAGCCCATAGACTGTAGCCCAACAGGCTCCTCTGTCCATGGGATTTCCCAGGCAAGAATACTGGAGTGGGTTGCCATTTCTTTCTCCAGGGAACCCAGGGATGGAACCCACATCTCCTCCACTGCAGGTGGATTCTTTACCACTGAGCCACCAGGGAAGCTCAATTAAAAAAGAGATAGAGAGAGTAGAATTGAAATCATACAATTATGGATATAAGAATATGTATGCTACTCATGTGGAGAAGGCAATGGCAACCCACTCCAGTACTCTTGCCTGGAAAATCCCATGGATGGAGGAGCCCAGTAGGCTGTGGTCCATGGGGTCGCTAAGAGTCGGACATGACTGAGCAACATCACTTTCACTTTTCACTTTCATGCATTGGAGAAGGAAATGGCAACCCACTCCAGTGTTCTTGCCTGGAGAATCCCAGGGATGGTGGAGCCTGGTGGGCTGCCATCTATGAGGTCACACAGAGTCGGACACGACTGAAGTGACTTAGCAGTAGCAGCAGCATGCTACTCATGAGTTATTTGTACCTGGAAAGTAATAAAGATTTTCCAAACTTCAGTTTTTTATTGCAAAAGAAAACATGAATAATAGTACTTAATGATTTATATAATGCATATACAGCATTTAGCTTACTATCGGCAAACTAAAATGAGCATTATTATTTTCAAAGAAAATTTAAATTGTATTCATTAATATTATGCATGCATACCCAGTCATGTCGAAGTCTTTGCGACCCTTTGGACTGTAGCTCACCAGGCTCCTCTGTCCATTGGATTTTTCAGGCAAGAATACTGGAGTAGGTTGACATTTCCTCCTCCAGGGGATCTTCCTGACCCAGGGATCAAACCTGAGTCTCCTCTGTCACCTGCATTGCGGGCAGACTATTTATTTACCTGCTGTGTCACTGGGGAAGCCCAAATATTTATCCTTATTTTCTCTTATCTATTTTAAAAAACAGTCGTCGAAAATATGCCTGGAGGTGAGATTGGCTTAAGAGGTGGAGAAGGTCAGCAAGAGAGTCCTCAGTGTTGAAGAAAGGACCCAGCTAAGAGTTACTGGGAAAGCGTCATTGAGGAAGACCTGGCAGGAGATCAGGAAAAGAGTAAAGGATCTCAGGCAGCATCTCATGGGCAGTAGCCTGAAGGAGAAAATCAGTGGGGGCAGAGAATGAAATTCATACGAACTTTAGGATATTACCTTGGCAATGGTGGCAAAAAATCGGTAACAGATTTGCCAAAGGCAATGTGCACCAAAAATGTTAATGTGTATAACTGTTGCCCAACAATTTCATCGTAAAGAATTCATCCACTGGAAATAGACATGCCTTATGATCCAGCAATCCCACTGCTGGGCATACACACTGAGAAAACCAGAAGGGAAAGAGACACGAGTACCCCAATGTTCATCGCAGCACTGTTTATAATAGCCAGGACATGGAAGCAACCTAGATGTCCATCAGCAGATGAATGGATAAGAAAGCTGTGGTACATATACACAATGGAGTATTATTCAGCCATTAAAAAGAATACATTTGAATCAGTTCTAATGAGGTGGATGAAACTGGAGCCTATTATACAGAGTGAAGTAAGCCAGAAAGAAAAACACCAATACAGTATACTAACGCATATATATGGAATTTAGAAAGATGGTAACAATAACCCTGTGTACGAGACAGCAAAAGAGACACTGATGTATAGAACAGTCTTATGGACTCTGTGGGAGAGGGAGAGGGTGGGAAGATTTGGGAGAATGGCATTGAAACATGTAAATATCATGTATGAAATGAGTTGCCAGTCCAGGTTCGATGCACGATACTGGATGCTTGGGGCTGGTGCACTGGGACGACCCAGAGGGATGGAATGGGGAGGGAGGAGGGAGGAGGGTTCAGGATGGGGAACACATGTATACCTGTGGCGGATTCATTTTGATATTTGGCAAATCTAATACAGTTATGTAAAGTTTAAAAATAAAATAAAATTAAAAAAAAAAAAAAAAAAAAAGAATTCATCCAAAGACTAGCAATAAATAGGTATACGAAGACATTTACATAAGGATGTGTACTGTGGCACTGCTAATAATAGTGGAAATGGAAAACACACACCTTTATCAAAAAAGTAATATTTAAGTAAGTTGCAGAATATGAATACTATGCATCTATAAGGATGCATACATATTAACGACATATATAATTAATGAATGTATGTGTATATATGTGTATTATTAGTGTACATATGCACACATTATATATGTACATATTACACACATATTCTATAACAACGTGTACATTTCACATAATATGTTGTTAAGGAAAAATTAAAAAACAGTATATGATTTTTATGTTTTATGCAATATGACCTTAGGTGTGGAACATGGTATGCACAGTGTGTGTATGTGTGGATATACATCTGAACAACGTTTAAAGTTTAAAAGGACAATCTGTTTAAAAATATCTCAGGCTTATAAGCATTCAGCTTATTCTATCATTTTTATATTTATCTCTGTTTACATTTAGGCCAAAATAATCTTCCAGAATTATTATTACCAGAATAAAATCACAATTAAACAATTAAAAAATATATTTTAGAGAATTAGAATTATACATAAATGTTGAAAAACCAAGCATTCAATAATAATTGGCCTAATGGACTGGTAACAGGTATTTATCTAGACATGCAATACTTGATATATTTGAATCAGAGAGCCTTACATATGTTGATGAGACAGATAAATTGGACCAACCATTCCATCATATCATCTACATATGACAGAATTGTGTGTGCAAAGGCTTTGTTTACAAGCTTAAGGAGAGATGTGGATGCTTGAAACATGGCCTGGCACTTTAAAAGAGGCAGTTTCAAGGGAAAAGTAATACTTTTGAGGACATAAAGTGTGAGAAGTACCAAGTTCTATTGTGTACTTAAGATAAATTGCTCATCCTTCTAATAACCCTATATGATGACAGCTTCCATGCAGGAGGTGTAGGAGACTTGGGTTTCATCTCTGGTTGGGGAAGGTCCTCTGGAGGGCATGGCAACCCATTCCAGTATTCTTGCCTGGAGAATCCCATGAACAGAGAAGCCTGGTGAGCCATAGTCCATGAGATCGCAAAGGGTTGGACATGACTGAAGCAACTTAGCATGCACGCATGTCTTTCATGTCTTTCCATTGATTGAAAATTTCTTCTTTATCAGAGCTGTATACAGTGCTGTGGGGGTGTTACTTCACATAATCCACATTCCAACCCAGTGTGGTAGATATTCTTATTCCAGGTCTACACTACCCAAACTCAGAACTTTCCGACATGCAAAACATCTCAGGGCAAAGGGAGAGGTTCCCATCCAAAATAAGGCCCTAATTAAACTCCAGATGTGATTCACCAAATGACCTCCTTTAGGATGGCAGAGACTCATATTTTTATTGGTGAATCTCTTCCAACTATCACTGATCAAAAGGCATTTACCTGAACATAGCCATGTTTCCAGTTATAGGTGGTAATTTCTTAGGGAATAGAATTATACAAATCCCCTCAGGCTCATCTAACCACACACCCCAAAGCCCTTTCCCATGGTCCAGAAGGTTCCCCGGGAACATCCCATGAATGGCAATTTCATTATCACACAATGGCAAGAGTAGATGATACAACACTTCATCATAGGCAAACATAAAATCTCATTTTCCAATATTTTCTGGGCAAATAGAGTTGTCCATAATATCAATTCCCCTCAGTCTGTATTTTCAAAATTCATAGCAATCTGAAGTTCCTTATTTTTACAAAGAAACTAAACAATGCATACTCAATCAATTTATTTTTTTAAATTTAAATTTATTTATTTTAATTGGAGGCTAATTATTTTACAATATTGTATTGGTTCTGCCACACATCAACATGAATCTGCCACACGCATACACGTGTTCCCCATCCTGAACCCCCCTCCCACATCCCTCCCCGTACCATCCCTCCAGGTCATCCCAGTGCACCAGCCCCAAGGATCCTATATAGAACCTGGACTGGCGATTCATTTCTTATATGATATTATACATGTTTCCACAACATTCCCCCAAATCATCCGACCCTCTCCCTCTCCCACAGAGTCCAAAAGACTGTTCTATACATCTGTGTCTCTTTTGCTGTCTTGCATATAGGGTTATTGTTACCATCTTTCTAAATTCCATATATATGTGTTAGTATACTGTATTGGTGTTCTTCTTTCTGGCTTACTTCACTCTGTATAATACGCTCCAGTTTCATCCATCTCATTAGAACTGATTCAAATGTATTCTTTTTTTTTAATTTTATTTTTAAACTTTACATAATTGTATTAGTTTTGCCAAATATCAAAATGAATCCGCCACAGGTATACATGTGTGTCCCACCCTGAACCCTCCTCCCTCCTCCCTCCCCATACCATCCCTCTGGGTCGTCCCAGTGCACTAGCCCCAAGCATCCAGTATCATGCATCGAACCTGGACGGGCAACTCGTTACATACATGATATTTTACATGTTTCAATGCCATTCTCCTAAATCTTCCCACCCTCTCCCTCTCCCACAGAGTCCATAAGACTGTTCTATACATCAGTGTCTCTTTTGCTGTCTCATACACAGGTATTCTTTTTAATGGCTGAGCTACGAAGATCATGGGATCCGGTCCCATCACTTCATGGGAAATAGATGGGGAAACAGTGGAAACAGTGGCTGACTTTATTTTGGGGGGCTCCAAAATCACTGCAGATGGTGACTGCAGCCATGAAATTAAAAGACGCTTACTCCTTGGAAGGAAAGTTATGTCCAACCTAAATAGCATATTCAAAAGCAGAGACATCACTTTGCCAACAAAGGTCCGTCTAGTCAAGGCTATGGTTTTTCCTGTGGTCATGTATGGATGTGAGAGTTGGACTGTGAAGAAGGCTGAGCGCCAAAGAATTGATGCTTTTGAACTGTGGTGTTGGAGAAGACTCTTGAGAGTCCCTTGGACTGCAAGGAGATCCAACCAGTCCATTCTGAAGGAGATCAGCCCTGGGATTTCTTTGGAAGGACTGATGCTAAAGCTGAAACTCCAGTACTTTGGCCACCTGATGCGAAGAGTTGACTCATTGGAAAAGACTCTGATGCTGGGAGGGATTGGGGGCAGGAGGAGAAGGGGACGACAGAGGATGAGATGGCTGGATGGCATCACTGACTCGATGGACATGAGTCTGAGTGAACTCCGGGAGTTGGTGATGGACAGGGAGGCCTGGCGTGCTGCAATTCATGGGGTCGCAAAGAGTCGGACACGACTGAGCGACTGAACTGAACTGAACTGAAATACTCCATTGTGTATATGTACTACAGCTTTCTTATCCGTTCATCTGCTGATGGACATCTAGGTTGCTTCCATGTCCTGGCTATTATAAACAGTGCTGTGATGAACATTGGGGTACACGTGTCTCTTTCAATTCTGGTTTCCTCGGTGTGTATGCCCAGTAGTGGGACTGCTGGGTCATAAGGCAATTCTATTTCCAGTTTTTTAAGGAATCTCCACACTATTCTCCATGCTGCTGCTGCTGCTGCTAAGTTGCTTCAGTCGTGTCTGACTCTGTGCGACCCCATAGATGGCAGCCCACCAGGCTCCCCCATCCCTGGGATTCTCCAGGCAAGAACACTGGAGTGGGTTGCCATTTCCTTCTCCAATGCATGAAAGGGAAAAGTGAAAGTGAATTCGCTCAGTTGTGTCCGACTCTTCATGACCCCATGGTCTGCAGCCTACCAGGCTCCTCTGTCCATGGGATTTTCCAGGCAAGAGTACTGGATTGGATAGTGGCTGTACAAAATACTTTTATATAATTTACAGTGAAAAGTGAAAGTGTTAGCCAGTCAGTTGTGTCCAGCTCTTTGTGACCCCATGGACTGTAGCCCGCCAGGCTCTTCAGTCCATGGAATTCTCCAGGCAAGAATACTAGAGTGGGTAGTCATTCCCTTCTCCAGGGGATTCCTGATCCAGGGATCAAACCCAGGTCTCCTGCATGCAGGGAGAATCTTTACCATCTGAAACACCAGGGAATTTACAGTGTACTTATTTAAAAGCTAAAAATTGGAAAAATTATAAATGAATATTTTTTATTTGTTCTTATGAATGCAAAAATTAAAACTGATTACCATATTTTCATGCATTTGTACCAAGTTTTAATAAATTGGAAGAAGCATTAAGGTTTGTAGTAATTAAGAATTCATTTATTAGTTCATGCAGGTAATTTATAACTCTATGGTTAACGTCCACAGAGCTTGCATAAAACAATTAAATATATACATAGAAGATGAAGTATGTGTTCATGGAAAAAAATATTGTTTTCATTAAAAATTATTTTTCAGATTGAATTGCCTCTTCTGATCACATTCAAGAGTGAAATTCCAAAGAATTGAGGAAACTATTCATGAGAAATTCTGTTCAACAACTCATACTATTGAATTCATCTACAAACATATGAACATAATTTTATCTATTTATAAGAACAAAGCTTCTATTTGAGGAAATAGTTTGGTCTTGAAAAATTTCCTGCAAATTCCACACCACCAGCTTATTCCGTAACTAAAATGAGCTGACAACTCTGAAGCAGGAAAAAACAATAAACTTAGCTCCATGCTCATCAAAATTATTATGGGAAGACTCATCCCATTTTTGTAACCAATAAACTTCAAAGTACCGATGGCTTTTCTTTTCATATTTTACTGCTCAGTACTTTCCAATTAGGGGCAATTTGTAACAAGACAAAAACACTGGCAGCATGACTCATACATAATTGCTAAAAACATAAATTAGATTTGCTTGGCAACTAATTTGTCAAATGCTAAAAAATGTAAGTGAAAATTATGATTTCAGAATGAGGCTGAGTTTGGTATACTAGACTTTGGAAAAACTGTTTCAATGAATTATTAGGCAATATGAGAAATTCCATGGCAAGTTTTGCATGAATTCAGAATATTGAGTGTAGCATATATTTATCAAAGAAATGAGATTGATCTTTTGAACTCCTGCAGCTCAATTCCAGAAAAATAAATGACCCAATCAAAAAATGGGCTAAAGAACTAAATAGACATTTCTCCAAAGAAGACATACAGATGGCTAACAAACACATGAAAAGAAGCTCAACATAATGCATTATCAGAGAAATGCAAATCAAAACCACAATGAGGTACCATTTCACACCAAGTCAGAATGGCTGTGATCCAAAAGTCTACAAGCAGTAAATGTTGGAGGGGATGTGGAGAAAAGGGAACCCTCTTGCACTGTTGGTGGGAATGCAAACTAGTACAGCCACTATGGAGAACAGTGTGGAGATTCCTTAAAAAACTGGAAATAGAACTCCCATATGACCCAGCAATCCCACTGCTGAGCATACACACCGAGGAAACCAGAACTGAAAGAGACACATGTACCCCAATGTTCATCACAGCACTGTTTATAATAGCCAGGACAAGGAAGCAACCTAGATGTCTATCAGCAGATGAATGGATAAGAAAGCTGTGGTACATATACACAATGGAGTATTCAGTTCAGTTCAGTTCAGTCACTCAGTCGTGTCAGACTCTTTGCGACCCCATGAATTGCAGCACGCCAGGCCTCCCTGTCCATCACCAACTCCTGGAGTTCACTCAGACTCACGTCCATCGAGTCAGTCATGCCATCCAGCCATCTCATCCTCTGTCGTCCCCTTCTCCTCCTGCCCCCAATCCCTCCCAGCATCAGAGTCTTTTCCAATGAGTCAACTCTTCGCATCAGGTGGCCAAAGTACTGGAGTTTCAGCTTTAGCATCAGTCCTTCCAAAGAAATCCCAGGGCTGATCTCCTTCAGAATGGACTGGTTGGATCTCCTTGCAGTCCAAGGGACTCTCAAGAGTCTTCTCCAACACCACAGTTCAAAAGCATCAATTCTTTGGCGCTCAGCCTTCTTCACAGTCCAACTCTCACATCCATACATGACCACAGGAAAAACCATAGCCTTGACTAGACGGACCTTTGTTGGCAAAGTGATGTCTCTGCTTTTGAATATGCTATTTAGGTTGGACATAACTTTCCTTCCAAGGAGTAAGCGTCTTTTAATTTCATGGCTGCAGTCACCATCTGCAGTGATTTTGGAGCCCCCCAAAATAAAGTCAGCCACTGTTTCCACTGTTTCCCCATCTATTTCCCATGAAGTGATGGGACCAGATGCAATGATCCTGGTTTTCTGAATGTTGAGCATTAAGCCAACCTTTTCACTCTCCACTTTCACTTTCATCAAGAGGCTTTTTAGTTCCTCTTCATTTTCTGCCATAAGGGTGGTGTCATCTGCATATTACTCAGCCATTAAAAAGAATACATTTGAATCAGTTCTAATGATATGGATGAAACTGGAGCCAATTATACAGAGTGAAGTAAGCCAGAAAGAAAAACACCAATACAGTATACTAATACATATATATGGAGTTTAGAAAGATGGTAATGACAACCCTGTATGCAAGACAGCAAAAGAGACACAGATGTATAGAACAGTCTTTTGGACTCTGTGTGTGGGGGGCATGATTTGGGAGAATGGCATTAAAACATGTATAATATCATATAAGAAATGAATTGCCAGTCCAGGTTTGATGCAGGATACAGGAAGCTTGGGGCTGGTACACTGGGATGACCCAGAGGGATGGTATGGGGAAGGAGGTGGGAGCAGGGTTCAGGATGGGGAACACGTGTACACCTGTGGCATATGCATGTTGATGTATGGCAAAACCAATGACAATATTGTAAAGTAAAAAAAAAATAATAATAATAATAAAATAAATTAAAATAAATAAAAAGAGAAAAAAATTTAAAAAATGAAATTTATTTCAAATATTTACTTTATCACACAATACCACAAAAGATAGGACATTAGATGAAAATAAAAGGATATATCCCTGGATTAGAAAAAGATTAAATGATTAATTTTATTACTATTAATGATTTTGAGCAATAAAAATGCATTGTTCCAGGTGCACTGAAAGACACAAAACAAAACGTTAAATTATATCTGTGATATGTTTATAGTCTAGTCGGCAGTAAAAGCAAAATGGACAAAATCTTCAGATGGCAGTCCAGGGCTCTATTGGATGCTATGGGCTACAGGTACCACTGCTCAAGAGTGGAAATTAGAGTGAGGGGAGTAACAGAGGCCAAACTTTGAACACGTCTGCACTTTGGATAGGCAAGGAAAGCATGAGGCTGCTGTGGCAGAGGTCATGAACAAATTCAGAAAAATGAAATGGATTTGGCATGAGCTTAGTTTTCTATTGCTGCTGAGGAAAATTAATTTAAAAAGTTGTAGCTGAAAACAGCACACATTTATTATCTTCTATAGTTTTATAGGTCAGATGTTTGGTGACATGTGTTAAAATCTAGGTGTATGCCTGGCTAAACTCCTTACTGGATGCCCCAGGGAAGAATTCTTTCTCTTAATTTTTCCAGCTTCTAAAAGTCTCTCTCTGGTTCTTGCTTAAAGACCACTACATTTCAGAATGAGCAACAGGAACTGAATCCTTCTCATATGGCCATCTCTCTTGGACCACAGATAGCAAAGGTCTCTGCTTTAAGAACACAGATGATTAGATTAGATTAGATTAGATTCAGGATAATCTCCTTATTACAAAGTCCATGCAGTCAGTGTCTGACTCTTTGCTACCTCATGGACTGTAGCCTGCCAGGCAACTCTGTCCATGAACTTCTCCAGGTAAAAATACTGGAGTGGGTAGCCATTCTTTTTGCCAGGGTATCTTCCTGACCCAGGGATTGAACCCAGGTCTCCTGCATTGCAGGCAGATTATTTACCATCTGGGCCACCAGAGAGGCCCTTATTTTTACTCAAATCAGCAAAGTCTTCTTGACAAGTAAGGTAATACACTCACTGGAACTGAAGATTAGATTGTGGACATCTTTGAGAATCATTATTTTCCTAGCATACCATAGGCATGAGATGGGATAATCTCTCTTTTTCTTGAAGTTTTCTAACTTCTAGTGTGTTGTTTATTGAACTTTATATTAGACTAAGCTTCACCCAATAAATATAGGCTGATTCTAGTTTGAGTATAGAGGTTGGGGACATAGTCAAGGTGCAGAGGGGAAAAAAAAGGACCTCAATTTTAATAATTTTTGTATTTTGCTTCATGTTAGTCATGATGTGCACCTAGAGAAGTTAAGCCCATGATCATAAGAATATTCCATCTAGCAGCCCCCACTTGATCCACATAATAGTATAGTATACAATGACCTTGGTGATAGTTGTTTACAGATAGGACAAGACACTGCTCTTGTGTTGTCTTGGTTATCAAGATTCCCTCAAGAACAGGTGTGGATATCTTTTGCAAAAAAGTCAAATTCAGATAGGTCCCTCTGGCACTCATTTAGACCTCAAACACACAGAGACTTAAATGCTCAAAAAATTGCTAAAAGCATTAGATTTCTGCCTACCACTCTCTCCTATTCTCCTGGTCCCACCTGTCTTGCAAAATTCCCCAATTTGATCTTTCATTTGCTAACCTACATTTGGGTATTTGGCTTCATACTCATAAATGCTGTGATCTATAATACCTGCCCTGCTCAGAATGGCCCCTCTTTTCTTGTCCAAGCTAGAATTTTCACAAAAGAATGTAAGAAGATATCCCTAATAACAAAAGTTAAACTTGACTCTTAATAGGAAATACAATTGATTATTTTGAAGTTATTTGATGAGGGGTTATATATGTTAGAGAGAGAATTTTGTCTTGATGAGATAGTCCAAAATGAATAAGGAAGTTTCAGTGATTAAAAGATATTTTAGGAAGATTGTATATATATATATATCTGCTGAAAGCAAAGCAAAAACAAGAAATGGGGAGATGCAGATTAGAGACCAGGTATGTGATTTATTAGGTGAGAAAATCAAAATTGTATAAATTGAAAGAAACATTGGCTTAATTCAGAAATTTACAAAAAAATTAATGGTAGTATTTCTCTTTTCAAAATTCATATACAGCTTTTAATTAAACTATAGACTAGGTTCTGGTTTTGATGTATGTGTACGTGTGAAATGGAAATAGTCTTAAAAAACTCAGAGAGATGAATGAGTAATAATTTTACCATTTTAGATATTGTTTGTTATTAAAGTTAGTCACAGTTTAATTGTGCACAAATATCCTATATCATAAAATTTAACTATTTTAAGAAAATGCATTATTGATTACAGTGAAATCATTTTCCTTATAATCAAGGAAATGCATGTAAAGTGAACCAGAATAATTTCCTACAACATCTATATTAAACACTTCTGTCATATACTTTTAAAAAAGAATTCTCTCTAAATTTTTAGTGTAAGAATATATGAAGAGCAATAGTTTAAAAATCCTTGTGCTACACAGAAAGCTGTTAATTTGAATAATAAACTGTAAAAATTAAGTTACATTTATAATACATATTTAACAAAAACAAAAAATAGAAGTATGTTAGGCCAATTTACTTTTCTGTTAGAGAATATTAAATAAATGCTATAAGATACAACTGAATATTCCCACTACACAATAACTAATGTTTATACTTTACTAGATGGAAAATTCAAAAAGGAGTACAGGTTATACAGATAAAATATAGAATTCTTAACTCATTTTTAACCAGAAACTTCCAAAGTTTAGTTAATTTGGAAAAAAATTTCTTGGTTCACTTGCAACAATACACTGCTATATTAATGTTTTCTTACAATCACCCTTAACAGTTAACTTCACACTTAACATCTATAACCACCTTACACTAGGGAAGGGAGAACTGAACCACTGATGCATGTAATTTCAGTCCTTAGGTCCTACTGTTTAATACAAGTAGGGGTCTAATTATAATTTATTCAAATGAGCCATATGTTATGATCAAACATATCAAATTGCCATTCAAACTTCTGTGATATAGATGGAATTCTAACTAGTTCAAAGAACAAAAGGGCAGAAAAACTTTCTAGTAAATTATTATGTGCAATTCAATGCATTCGTGGAAAGTTTGTTACTAATGAGTGAAGTTAAAAGATTTGTATATTTAAACCTGCTTTACCTGTGATCAAGTTAGAGAAAAACTTTGATAAATGTTCCTCCTTACTGACCTAGTTTATGGAGCTCTTTAAAGTTTAGGAAAAATAATTACATGTTTGAATGCTTATATGAGGCACTATCATGAATTATTTGAGATAAGTCTTCTCTCTTACCTGGATCTCCCAGAGATTTGGCTAAAGAACGAGATCACTCCCTTCTATGTCAGTCAATTTACAATGTTTGAAAACCTCATTAATCATTTCTTGGAGGGTACTTCTAGGACACAACGGTCTCAGTTACAAATAGGGTCATGTGAAAGTTAATGAGTCCTTTAAATAACTCATTGGTTCCTTGTTCCATTTATTTTCACTAAGATGTTAGGGCAGAGATCACTTTGCTATGACATTGAGAGAATGAAAATAATTATCATCTGCAGGTTTCATGCTATTTTTGATTTGTTATTATGGGTTAAGTTTTATTTTAGGCCTATGTATTACAGAACTCTAAAAATACAAAATAATTCCAACATTTTGACTTCAGAAGACAGATTGATTTCATAATTATTATGATATGTAAGAGTGAAAATGAACAAACATTAATCTGTTAAGAATGTTACTCAAACAGTATTTCAGTTTGAAACCAGAAAGCAGTATGTCTCTCCAAAATTTACATTAAATGTTGTAGTAGCAGTATTTAGATAAGAAAGGTGAGGTTACGTACAAGTTCAAAATACCTCAGAGACCTGAAACAGCAAAAGTTTATTTCTCTTTCCCACAAATGCACTATGGGAATGCATAGCATCCCAAGACCATATTCTCTCTATAGCAAGCAACTCAGTGATCCAGGCTGCTTCAACCACATGACCATTATCTCAACACAAGTATTTACTGTTGCCTAGCGAGGGAGAGAGACTGGAAAATGAAATATGAGCCAAACTCTGTTGGACTGAATTTTTATGTGTCAATTCTGTTCACCTTTCATTGACCATATCAGCTTTCATAATTCTTGGCTCCACCTAACCTCTGGAGCAAGGGGATATAGAAAACTAATGGAATATGTGGGGATTATTATTTGAGGACTGTTTCCATCACCCAATATCCTTTTTTTCCCCCATTAATGTGCACAGAAACATTACTCTCCAAGTGAGATAACTCAAAGGTCCAATCCAGTTTCTGCTTGTGGAACACTCTGGCTGACATGCAAGTCTCTATATCAGTTTCAGATGTCAGTGCTTTCAAGTGATACATATGAACTAAAAAGACAAGCTAAGGGAACCTCCCCATACACATACATGAACATTCAATGATAAATGACAATAAAAAAACACTACTAATAATGGTGGAACAGAAACAGAACAGATACTACTTAGAAAGGAGAAGACTCAATCCATCCCCACTCCTCCTCTCTCCTGTGTCCACAAGTTTATTCTCTATGTCTTTGCCTCTATCCCTGCCCTGAAAATAGAGCAGAAATAGGTTCATCAATACCATTTTTCTAGATTCCATATACATGTGCTAATACACAACATTTGTTTTTCTCTTCTGACTTACTTCAGTCTGTATGACAGGCTCTAGGTAAATACTACTGTGGGTAAAACAGATAGCTAGAAGGAAGTTGCTGCATAGCACAGGAAGCTCGGCTTGGTGCTCTGTGATGATCTAGAGCGGTGGAATGGGAGGGTAGGAGGGAGGCTCAGGAGGGGGTGGATATATGTATTACACACAGTTGGCTCATGATGCTGTATAGCAGAAACTAACACAACGTTGTAAAGCAATCATATTCCAAAAAAAGAAAAGAAAGGAAAAGACAGACACGCCTTAGTCACTGATACATAGATATCTCACTCCCCATGAGCAAACATTTGTACCTGTTCAGTCACACAGTCATTTCCTATGGAATGACTTTTCCATAGGAAAAGTGACTATGGACTACGTGACTAAATGACGACTAAGTGACTAAATGACTACACTTTATGACCCTATGAACTATAGAGCCTACCAGGCTTCTCTGTCCATGAGATTTTGTAGGCAAGAATACTGGAGTAGGTTGCCATTCTTCCTCTAGGGGATCTTCCAGACCCAGGGATCAAACTTGTGTCTCCTTCATCAGCAGGTGATTTCTATATCACTGTGCCACCTGGGAAGCAGGCATTGGTGAGAGGTCCCAAACTGGGGTTGGAGAATGTTCCTCCAAGGTCTAGACTCTTTTGGGAACCTCTATAAAGTCCATTGTTCTCTGTACCTCATGGCTGCATCTTTAAGGATGCTTTTTCTTTCCCATTAGCCTTGTTCTGATTCGATGTGGGTTTGGGGGAATATACCCTAGTTGCAATCTGAGGAGTTTGCTCAGCCAGCTTTCTTCTCACAGAAAGTTTGGTAATTTAGAGTTATTTAAAGCCTGTAAAGTTGTTTGTTTGTTTTTTTTTTGGGGGGGGGGGCGGTTTCCAAACTCAGTTTCTTTACCAGAAGAACTTAAAAAAAATCCAGTAAGCTTTCATTCCAATTTTATCCATGCACACAGAAAATGCCCTGCTCTTTTTTATTTTGTACCTATCTACTCTTTCGTTCCATTATTCATTCTCTCTATATAACAGGGTTACACAGAAGCTGTTTGAATTTCCGGGCAAAGCCACACTGTTAATCTGATCTTTGCCCTGAATCATTTTACCAAATTATTGAGTGCACATTCTTAACCTGTTCTTTGCTTTGAGGCAATTTAATCAGTTGGAACTATACTGCCAGACATTTATCTGTAAAGGCTTTTGTACCCTTATCATTTATCAGGGTTATGAAGTGATTGTTTTACCAACACTGAAAGACTTTGTATTGACTTTCTCTACTCATTTCACCTTTGCTTACAAAGTATCCAATTCTATTCTGAACTCATTTATTACTTAATATACCTTGCTGAATAGAGTTAATAGCAAATCACACACATTATTAACATCCTGCTTCACACTAGGATCCCGTTTGTTAGGCACATGATCTGCTGCTTACATTATTCTAATGCTTTGCTACTGTATAAAATAAATCTCCATCTTTCAAAAGCTTCTAATAACAGTTCTCTCTCTGCTCATTCACTACTGGATCACTAGGTCAATGCCAAATAGATTAGGTTTTTAAAGACATCCTCTCACTTCTATTGCCAACTTCCACCATAACCAGGATAGGCTAGCTAAGACAGACAACTAGGTAGGATAGATTAGATAGAAAGAAACAATGCCACATCACAATGTTCAATACAACAAAGGCTTACTTCAGGTTCATTCTGAATTCAATGCATATTTGAGCAATTCTTTGAGCACTGTTCACCTTGCAGTAACTCAGTGATCCATTCTGTTTTTATGTTTTGGGTTCACAACACAAGGCCTTAGGTACATAGTAGAGCAAAAGAGAAAATGAAGAATGGCGCCTGAGATATCCACTATCTTAGCGTAGAAATGTCACATGACACTTTTTCTCACTCTATTCTCCGAAAATATTCTTGTGGTTCAAAATAATTGTAATAGAGCATAGGAATATAACAAAGAAAATAGAATATTTGGTGATTCTTACTGTCAGCCACAAGAGAGAAAATCTCCTATATTTTGTAGAGATAAAATTGTCATATGTTGACCTATTTAAAAAAAAAGCTTCTGTAACTAACACTGTCTCAAGTGAAAACTTAAACAAGTTTAAGAGTGTAGTTTCTCTTTTTATTTTTTGTTTTTTAGATAATCATGGTTAATTAGCTCTGTAATTTTGGATCCAGTGAGGTTAAATGAGATAATTTATATAAAACACCAGACATCTATGAAGTATATTATGGTTATTAACTTTAACTGGAGACTTCATTCTATGTATATTTTCTCATACTAATAATATAGATATTTAATTCACAATTTCCTGATAAATTTTAAAATATCATATTAGTGAACCTGCCAGAGAAATCTAATTATGTTGTTATTGGAAAAAATAAAGCCAAATTGTTGCTTGAGAACATAAAATTGAACTGACTTTCCTGGAATTAATTTTAAATAGTCTGAAAATTAGAACACGTAGTATGACACTATTCTAAGTAAATTAATAAATTAGAGGAAGAGGGATGATGGCAGAGAGGTGAAAGGATTAGGAAAAGGACAGATTTGACTTAATAACTAAAAATATTTAATTTTGTGTTGGGCAAAACCTAACACTAATTAAGGTTAATTAATAGGTCCACATGCCTCTACCATCTTAATTTAATATCTGCAATATTATTCTGTTTGATCTCTTTTCTTTGAAAACTGTTGGCTAAATGATACAGATACAGAGAATTCTGCCCTAATCAGAGAAAATAAGTTTCGACTTTGAATCTGATCTGTAGTCTGGCTCTTTTATAGCTGTCCTGACTTCTAAAGAAACAGATCTCTTTAAAAACAGAACCTGTTAGAATGTAGACATGTTTGACATATTAAAACTCTACGTTGTTTGATCTTACCAAACAATTTGAATGTATTTCAACAGAAAGAATGCTCACATCTGCCACAACAGGCATGTTTACAATCATTTTAATGATACCATTAGATGTTCCTCTTTGGAGCTTGCTCTTCTAGGCTGTTGTATAAAAACCACGTGAGGTAAATTTACTACCTGTGTGCAATGGAAATGACCTATTTAAAGGAAACATGAAAAATACAGATAGAAGATAGAACTCAATTTATTTCTTATGTTGAAATATGACCCTGAAAAGAAAGGATGTTTTGTGGTAGAGTGCATCTTTACTCTAAACCGGAAAAACGAACCAAAAAAGGACTTTTCCTAATCTCAAAACATTTGAGTTTCAGTGTCTCTGGAAAAATCTGTTAGTTGAGAGGTAGGTTCTTAGGTCATATAAGAAACCTGAGTTTAAAAAGCTTTTCTAAAACATTTACTTGAAGCCATCTTGGATAGAAATGCTTTTTGGGAAGTTGGTAGTTAAATAACTATAACTTCATTGCTTCTATACTTATCTCCACAGGGGTGAAAATTATGTGCTTTTTGAAGACTGAAAGAGTTACAGGATATTTTCTCTTGAATTCATATTCTTTTAAAGCACTTTTTTTTTTTTTTTTTCATTTGGGGTGGAGGAACAGTAATTCAGAGTACTGTTAAACCATTATAGACTGGATCCCAGAATTTTTTTTGTTTAATTTTCAATGTCAATTTTATCCACCCTCTTTATATTCCCAGATGACTGGACTATAACTATCACCAGGATTGTTAGTAATTCTTCCTACAACTTTATCAGATCAAATCAGATCAGTCGCTCAGTCGTGTCCGGCCTCTCTGTGACCCCATGAACTGCAGCACGCCAGGCCTCCCTGTCCATCACCAACTCCTGGAGTTCACTCAGACTCACATCCATTGAGTCAGTGATGCCATCCAGCCATCTCATCCTCTGTCGTCCCCTTCTCCTCCTGCCCCCAATCCCTCCCAGCATCAGAGTCTTTTCCAATGAGTCAACTCTTCGCATGAGGTGGCCAAAGTACTGGAGTTTCAGCTTTAGCATCATTCCTTCCAAAGAAATCCCAGGGCTGATCTCCTTCAGAATGGACTGGTTGGATCTCCTTGCAGTCCAAGGGACTCTCAAGAGTCTTCTCCAACACCACAGTTCAAAAGCATCAGTTCTTCGGCGCTCAGCCTTCTTCACAGTCCAACTCTCACATCCATACATGACCACAGGAAAAACCATAGCCTTGACTAGACGAACCTTTGTTGGCAAAGTAATGGCTCTGCTTTTCAATATACTATCTAGGTTGGTCATAACTTTCCCTCCAAGGAGTAAGCAACTTTATATAAAATGTGAAATACAAAGGGAAACTTAATACTCTTTATTAAAGAATTTCTGTGGGTCTAAAACTATACTAAGACCTAGAATGAAAGCACAAATTATAGAAAAATAAATATGTTGTATAGTAGCTAGTAAATTATCAGAGTGATACTGTATGTGAGGAGCTTTCAGAAGCGCTTTCCCTGAAGTTCTGCTGTATGATCGAAGGAAAATTTCCTGATTGTGTAGCTTTCCCCAAAGGCTGTGTAGTAACAAATTTCATTAATACGATTAGGAAAATAGAAGTATGAAAGTTAGTTGGAGTATTTACTTACTGTTATGATAATAGGTAGCAATCTAGGGTATCAAAATTGCTTTTTGTAATTACAAAGGAACAAATTACAAGGAACAATTTATGAAAAGGAAATATGAGGGGGAAGGAAAAAGATAAAGAACACTTTTCTATGTCTCAGATCATGAGGATTAGAAATGTTGGTAGTAAAGTTCTCTGCAGAGAAAGCTTGTTTCTGTCAGGTACCAATCAAGTGAAGAAAAAAATGAATAGTAGATATTTTCTTGATTAGATAAAATAGAATCAGAGTTTGTTTTGGCTTTGACATCCAGGTATATTGGAATTGCTCCTTTTAGGTAGAAAATTGCTAGAGTGAATCTAATCTCCTGTATCTCTCCCCACTTGTCAATAGGATGCACTCTCTGATTTCCCTATCCACTATTTGTAGGAGGAAGGCCTATTTTCTGAGTCTGAAGTATGTAATGATGCACCCTGAGTGTGCATTTGGCTTTCCTGTCTACTCGGCTTTTATGGTTTCATTTCCCCCTTTTGATTTTTGAGTATGTAATTGTGTAACTCAACGGTACACACCTGGCTTCTGAGTAGTCTAGCCGAGGCTGGTAGGAAAACAATTCACAAATCTCTAAAGTCCTGGCAACATTAATATGTCAAATTTAATAAAACTGTACAGAGATCCTAAACATAATCTGCTGAATACTGACCGGAGATATCCTTCCTATACATAACATAAGATCCATTGTTTAGCTAAGGAATTCTATTTAGAAACGTTAAAGTAGTCATCATGGTAAAGAATGAAATTGCACATTTGAATTAAAATGTATTGCACCTATTTTTTGCCACCATATACTGGCAGTTACTTTATAAAACTTATGAGTAAACTTACACAGAATGAGGATAAATAAATGTTTACACATGAAACATAACATATAAAATTACAGACATGTAAAACAAGAGAGAGAGAAGAGAAAGAGAAATTATAGACTGTAAAATATGTAGAATACATTCAAGGGCACTCAGAAACTTATATAATTTAACTTTGCCTATGCAAGTTGAGATGAAAAGAATACAGGTAATTTCCTAATCCTTTTGTCCATCTCATTCTATATGTTGACATATTAAACTCAGTTTGGCATGATTATTTTGTATCAAAGTAAAAGGCACAGGTATCCTCTGCCTAAAATAAAAAATAACATAACAATAAAATAGATGATTGCATTTCTGAGACACTTTTGTGTTTATAAAGCAAGTGCAACCATGGCTGTTTTTAAGCTCTCTTGAGACTTGTAAAGTTCCTTTCAATCCATTGCCAGTGGGGTAGGAAACCACCTGCATATCTGCTAGTACAAGATTATTTTTATTTCTACTTCTAATTTTTTGTTATTGTTCAGTTGCTCAGCTGTGTCTGACTCTTTGGGATCCCATGGACTGCAGCCCACCAGGCTTCCCTGTCCTTCACCATCTCCCGGAGTTTGCTCAAACTCATGTCCATTGAGTTGGTGATGCTATCCAACCATCTTGTTCTCTGCTGTCCCCTTTTCCTCCTGCCTTCAATCTTTCCCAGCATCATGGTCTTTTCCAATGAATCAGTTGTTCCCATCAGGTGGCCAAAGTACTGGAGCTTCAGCTTTAGCATCAGTCCCTCCAATGGATATTCAGAATTGATTTCCTTTAGGATTGACTGGTTTGATATCACAAAGTCCAAGGGACTCACAAAACCACAGTTCAAAAGCATCAATTATTCAGTGCTCAACCTTCTTTATGGTCCAACTCTCACATCCATACATGACTACTAGAAGAACCATAGATATGACTATACAAACCTTTGTTGGTAAAACAATGTCTCTGTTTTTTAATATGCTGTCTAGGTTTGTCATAACTTTCCTCTCAAGGAGCAAGCATCTTTTAATTTCATGGCTGCAGTCACCATCTGCAGTGATTTCAGAGCCCAGGAAAATAAAGCCTGTCACTGTTTTCATTGTTTCCCCATGTATTTGCCAAGAAGTGATGGAACTGGGTGCCATGGTCTTTGATTTTTGAATGTTGATTTAAGTCAGCTTTTTCACTCTCTTCTTTCACCTTCATCAAGAGGCTCTTTAGATCCTCTTCAGTTTCAGCCATAAGGGTGGTGTCATCTGCATATCTGAGGTTACTGATATTTCTCCCGGCAATCTTGATTTCAGCTTGTGTTTCATCCATCCCAGCATTTTGCATGATGTACTCTGCAAATAAGTTAAATAAGCAGGGTGACAATATACAGCCTTGATGTACCCCTTTCCCAATTTTAAACCAGTCCATTGTTCCATGTCTGGTTCTAACTGTTGCTTCTTGACCTGCACACAGATTTCTCAGGAGGCAGGTAATGTGGTCTGGTATTCCCATCTCTTGAAGAATTTTCTGCAGTTTGTTGCGATCCACACAGTCAAAGGCTTTCTTGTAGTCTATGAAGCAGAAGTGGATGCTTTTCTGGAATTCTCTTGCTTTTTCTATGATCCATTGCATGTTGGCAATTTGAGCTCTGCTATCTCTGCCTTTTTTGAATCCAGCTTGAACATCTGGAATTTGTTGCTTCATGTACTGTTGAAGCCTAGCTTGGAGAATTTTGAGAGTTACTTTCTTAGCGTGTGAAATAAGTGCAACTGTGCAGTAGTTTGCTCATTCTTTGGCATTGCCCTTCTTTGGGATTGGAATGAAAACTGACCTTTTCTAGTCCTGTGGCCATGATAAGTTTTCCAAATTTGCTGACATATTGAATGCAGCACTTTCACAGCATCATCTTTTAGGATTTGAAATAGCTCAGCTGGAATTCCATCAGCTCCACTAGCTTTGTTTGTAGTGAATATATTGAACTAACTAAAAAAAAAAAAAAGTTGGAGATATCCAAGAATTATTATCATTTTAACAGCTGGGATCCAATTGCTAGGCCAATTTTAATGATATTGAGAGTGTTAACTCTTCTAATACTAGTAATAAGAAATCATCCTTTTGGTCACAAATACAGTCTGTGAGCACACTATCCAGTTTTCCTGTTGTTTTTTGTATCATTTCTCCCTGAAGTGCTACTTTGTTTAGCACACTTAGCAATTAGGCTTACACTTAACTATAAACATTCTAATGCAGATGCATCAAATCATCAGTAAGATTTCCAAGTCTTCAGTGAGTGCCAGTACATATACTCAACAGAGTAGGAGAATTGGGTTGACAGTTTAGACTGTTTAGAACTGCCTCTAAATGTGCTACAGCTTGATAATAGGATGAAGAAGAGCTAGAAATCACCAATTTCTACTTTTTAGGGACATTTGTTAAGATGTGATGAAACAATTCCTCAATCTGTTACATAACTACTTTGGGATCTAGACAACACAGTAGCAGAAGTTGAACTGCAGGTGAATGAAGAGTTGAAACTCAGAATGGTAGCCAGCGTTTAGTTATTCTTTGAGGCCTGACATTCTCTGCCTATGGTTTGTAATCCAGGCTGACTGAGAGTTCATCTCATAATTCAGCACTTCGAACGATAAGGAAAAGCAACTTCTGTTTGCCAGCTTGAAGCTAGTATAAGCGCCAGCATTGAAACATCAGCCTTATTAGCAGGTTTGATAAGGAGGTGCCTCAGACTCTCCCCAACACCTTTCTTCAAGGGGTCACACCCTCTTGACCAATTGCAAGTTATGGTCTACCTAGTCTAGATTCAATACTTTGTTTAAGCCATTTTGACCATAGACATAGGAGCATGGAATTGATTAAAAGTAAATAAATTTGAACATACTAAAATTTGAGGGAAATATACTAGCAATAAAATAGGAAATCTGGCTAGGAAACATCTGTGAAAATCCCTGGGCCACTGAGGTGGCATCAAAGAGAGATGCTAAAAGAAGTGGATCCTCCGGAAGGAGCAGCCAATTCAGATACGAATGGGAAGGAAGACACAAAGGAAAATTGTTCTCTCCTGGTGATAGAACTAAAGATTTTAGAACAGAATTGGAGACAGAATGAAGTGGAAATCAGGAAAATTACTTCATTGCCAGGATAGGATTTCCTGCCATTACTAAATAGCAGGGTAAGATATATGCTCTCTATAACAATTATTGTGCTTCAAATTGTTCACAGTTAAAATGAAAAACTAAGTTATAGTGAAGAAGAGCTAAAGAGCTTCTTGATGAAAGTGAAAGAGGAGAGTGAAAAAGTTGGCTTAGAGCTCCACATTCAGAAAATTAATATCATGGCATCTGGTACCATCATTTCATGGCAAATAGATGGGGAAACAGTGGCTGACTTTATTTTGGGGGGCTCCAAAGTCACTGCAGATGGTGATTGCAGCCATGAAATTAAAAGACGCTTACTCCTTAGAAGGAAAGTTATGACCAACCTAGACAGCATATTGAAGCAGAGACATTACTTTGCCCACAAAGGTACATCTAGTCAGTTCAGTTCAGTTCATCGATCAGTCGTGTCCAGCTCCTTGCGACCCCATGAATTGCAGCACGCCAGGCCTCCCTGTCCATCACCAACTCCCGGAGTTCATTCAGAGTCACATCCATTGAGTCGGTGATGCCATCCAGCCATCTCATCCTCTGTCGTCCCCTTCTCCTCTTGCTCCCAATCCCTCCCAGCATCAGAGTCTTTTCCAATGAGTCAACTCTTCGCATCAGGTGGCCAAAGTACTGGAGTTTCAGCTTTAGCATCATTCCTTCCAAAGAAATCCCAGAGCTGATCTCCTTCAGAACGGACTGGTTGGATCTCCTTGCAGTCCAAGGGACTCTCAAGAGTCTTCTTCAATACCACAGTTCAAAAGCATCAGTTCTTCGTCGCTCAGCCTTCTTCACAGTCCAACTCTCACATCCATACATGACCACAGGAAAAACCATAGCCTTGACTAGACGGACCTTTGTTGGCAAAGTGGTGTCTCTGCTTTTGAATATGCTATCTAGGTTGGTCATAACTTTCCTTCCAAGGAGTAAGCGTCTTTTAATTTCATGGCTGCAATCACCATCTGCAGTGATTTTGGAGTCCAAAAAAATAAAGTCAGCCACTGTTTCCCCATCTATTTCGCATTAAGTGTTTGGACCAGATGCCATGATCTTAGTTTTCTGAATGTGGAGCTTTAAGCCAATTTTTTCACTCTCCTCTTTCATTTTCATCAAGAGGCTTTTTAGTTCCTCTTCACTTTCTGCTATAAGGGTGGTGTCATCTGCACATCTGAGGTTATTGATGGTTTTTCCAGTAGTCATGTATGGATGTGAGAGTTGGACTATAAAGAAAGTTGAGCACCAAAGAATTGATGCTTTTGAACTGTGGTGTTGGAGAAGACTCTTGAGAGTCCATCCTAAGGGATATCAGTCCTGAATATTCACTGGAAGTACTGATGTTGAAGCTGAAACTCCAATACTTTGGCCACCTGATATGAAGAACTGACTCATTGGAAAATGTCCTGACGATGGGAAAGACTGAAGGTGGGAGAAGGGGACAACAGAGGATAAGATGGTTGGATGCTTCACTGACTCAATGGACATGAGTTTGAGTAAACTCCGGGAGTTAATGAGGGACAGGGAGTCCTGGCATACTACAGTCGATGAGGTCACAAAGAGTTGGACACGACTGAGCGACTAAACTAAACTGAAGTTATAGCATTTCTTCTTCTTTTATATTGTGCATGATAAAGGTAATTATGTTCTGTTTCAACTCAGTTTCTGGATCATGAGTAGTAGCATCTAAGCTGTCAGAGATTAGGCATATCACCAACATATTTTAGGAAAGGAGCCATATGCAATAAATAGTAATTGGATCGACCTTTGGGGTGGTTTCTCTTGTGGAAGAGGAGGATCTTTCATGAACAATGAGTATGGATGCTGAATAGCAAGGGTGGAATTATATCAGATTGCATTAGTTTGCCTCCAGCAATCCATTCCCAGCATCCTTCCCCTTATGGCTTCACCAAAGATCCTCATTTCTCTAGTCTTTCTTGAAGCAAGAACTAATCATGAGGCTCAGTTATAATCACAGTAACCTAAGAAGAATTTTACTGGGATTATGTTCAAAAGATAATTTAATGCAAAGAAATAAAAGAAAATAGCCTGCTGGTATCCCTCCATCCTCTTTGTTTCTGCCTTGCTAATGTGATTCTTACAGCTATGGAAACCATCTTTATAGCCAAGATGAAAGAATGATTAAGACAAATAATCAGCATGCTAAGAAAGAAAGAAAATAGGTCAGGTGTTACTGTTCTTTAATCACTAAATCATTTATGAAACAATCTACCTCTAGACAGTTTCTAAACAAACAATAAATGATATTATATTTTGAGGCCACTGTTGGTCAGGTATTTTGTTACTCACAGTTTAACTGATAAATACTGACAGATCATTAAATCAACTTCATCCCAGTGTGTACCATGTGATTTAAAAAAATTAAGAATTTACAAACTGTCTTTTAAAGAAAGATTTTCATATAAAACAATAGGTAATGGCATTCTGTATATTGTTTGCTAATCTTCGAAGAATAGTTAAGGTTAAACTGGGATGTTATTTCTGAGGTATAATTCACAGGATTCTCATTCTCTAGAGGCTGATTTCATACATATGGTATATCAACATTCATTTGTCTTTTGTATCACTTCTAACAAAGAACCCAGTGTTAGTAACATTCATAGTTGATAGCTGATTGAAACAACAAACAAAAATTCTAAAAACTAAAATATACAACTTTAGCATATAATAATAAGAGGCACATATAATTCAAGTTTTGAAAATAGGATTTTCAATGAAACATGTAGACAAAACTTAACGGACATCCCAATAAGCATATGTAAGAGAATATGTTTCTTTTTATTTGATTTTACATTTTACAAATAAAATGCAGCAGGCATCTTTTCGATGCCTTCCTGTAATGATAATAGATTTAAAAATCCATAGAGGCTAAAATCAGTGGGAACAAAGCACACCTAGGAATTAGGTGTGCTTAAAAGCTAGTTTTTACTTTACATTGATGAGCCAAACCCATGGGACTTTAATTTTCTATTTTGATGGCTGCTCTGGGTGTGCAAGACAAGAGATAAAGTCCCAGGTACGATTAAAGTAGAGAAAATGATAGGAGATTGCTCTATAAAGCTGAATTCCCAAAGGATTACACCTGCAGTAAACCCACAGCAGAAGGGACAATAAATAAACTTCTTTATGTCACTGGTATTGTGTGAAGGAAAAATAATATCCTTTTAGAATTCATAACCATAACTTGGTTTTCATGCAGATTATTTTCTCAATTTTATACAACTTAGCTGGTGGTCGGGGCGGGTGGGGGGGCACCCCCAAGCAACCAAAACAAGAAAAATGCAGAATCTACACTAGTAAATCTTACCTTCAATTTGAAACTCTCATACACAGACAAAACCCAAGAAACACATGGTGGAAAATGTAAAACTAGCAGAAGTAAATGTGCAGAGATATCATGTATTAGATGCATAAGACAATAACTTAAATATTCATGTTTCACCTGTTTCAAAAATTAGAAACAAGCATGAAAATCTGAATGAACAGCAAGGGACTCTAAAGTTTCTGTAGGGACTTAAAAAGGAATCTTAAAGTTTTAGAAATGGAGAAAGTAAAGTAAAAACTTCAGTGCATCAAGGTGGAAGCAAGAGCTGGATGATAAACTAAAGAAAATATTCATGAGGCAATCCACAAAGAGAAGTTAAAATATCAAATAGTGGTATGAGACACAGAAAGTAAATTGAGGTAGGCTAATATAAGTCTCCCCTTCATGGAATCCAGCCTCATCACTTCAGGGCAAATAGAAGGCGAAAAGGTGGAAGCAGTGACAGATTTCCTCTTCTCGGGCTCTAAAATCACTGCTGATGGTGAATGTGTCCAGGAAATCAGAAGATGATTGCTTCATAGCAGGAAAGCTATGACAAACCTAGACAGTGTGTTGAAAATCAAAGACATCTCTTTGCCAGCAAAGGTCTGTTTAGTCATGGCTATGGTCTTTCCAGTAGTCACCTATGGTTGTGAGTGCTGGACCATTAAGAAGGTAGAGCACTGAAGAATTGATGCCTTTGAACTGTGGTGCTGAAGAAGACTCTTGAAGAGTTCGTTGGACAACAAGGAGATCAAACCAGTCACTCTTAAAGGAAATCAACCCTGAATATTCACTGGAAGGACTGATGCTGACGCTGAAGCTCCAATATTTTGCTCACCTGATGTGAACACCCGACTCATTGGAAAAGACTCTGATGATGGGAAGGATTGAGGGTAGAAGGACAAGAGGGCATCAGAGGATGAGATGGCTAGATGGCATTACCAATGCACTGGACATAAACTTGGGCAAACTCTGGGAGATGGTGAGAGATAGGAAGGCCTGGTGTGATGCAGTCCATGGGATTGTAAGAGTCGGACATGACTGAGTGACTTCACTTTCTTTCTTAGCATCTATTAGAGATTCACAGCTGAAGATTGCTGACTTTCTTGAAATTCATTTACTTATTCATTAATAGAAAAAAACTTACTTTTAAATTATTCTCGAGTTAAAAAACAAAATTTAACTTATTTGTGATTGTTTTAATTGTTCCCAAATTAGAAAGAGAAAGCTAATGTGTTTTCTCAATCACTGACGTTTTTGGACTAAGTTAGGTAAGAAAAACTGTGCTATGATAGCACATGATTTGTGAAAACAGGTATCTTTTAAAATAAATTAGATAGAACCTCTAAAAATTGTGTCCTAATTTCATTTCTCAGGAATTGTGCAGTGATTTCCAAGTTTCTTCTTTTATGAGGTATAAAATTCAAGAGTGTTAATACATTAAAGAAATATAAGTATTGATACTTATCTGTTTATCAAAAGTTTTCAATTTTTCTGCTTGAAAAGAATGATTAATATAGATCACATTATGAAGTAGCAGTTGTTATATGATAACTGATCTTCAAGACAATTTTTATACTGAGGAAGACAAAGTAAATGACTACCAGAAGATGGTATTTCTGTAGTCCTGTGCAAGAATAAACAAAAGTAAATAAATGTTATCTTCTTGTATTATATGATCAACTATTCACTATTTATGGGAAAACATAAATTCACATGAATCATTGTGTTTTTATATACCGATATATACACATATAATTCATATATATATATATGTGTGTGTGTGTGTGTGTGTATAAACTATACACAACGTATTTTTTCTTTCACAAGTAGTGATTGTGGTTATTCATCAGAGGGCACCTTTTTTTCTATAATTTTAAAGATAAAAGGCATTCTTTTATTGTCAAACCGTGCCTATATGGTTATGCATTATACTATTAAGCAAACCTGGATTTAATTCCCAGCCCAGATTGCACACTCCCCAGGCTACTTTGTTCAACACCTGTAAAGAAGAAAATTACTAATACTACATGAAAGCATTCATTTTAGTTTTAAGGAAAGGTGCTAGCTTCCAATAAAGAAAAAAGTGTTATTTTGCTTTGTTTTCTGTTGGAAATATAGCAATTGTGGCCTTTCAGCAAGAGATATAAAACCACCCCACAAAGGGTTTCTGTCCCAGTGGATCCACTGCTCTGTGTACTACCACATGTTTTTCTCATAAAGAAAAGAAAAATGCAGGTATTAGAGATTCTAATTATACGTTTCTACAAACTGAATTAACACGGAAATAGCAAATTGCTTGGGGGAGCATTTAACCCTGTGCCTTTGAAGCATTCAAAATATTTATATTTCTCCACACTTGGACTCATAAAAGCCATTTGACTATTTTCCCAGGATATCTGCATCTACAAGACTAGCTCTATATTGACACAGTGGCACCTATTAGCTACAACTTCTCCCAGATTTTCTTGAGGAGATGTAACTTTTCATTGTTCCCAAACCTTAATTAAGGTTTAAGAAGAATATGTATTGCAGTAAGTCAGTGTATTCAAAATGTTTGAATGCATGTGCATTTGTGTGCCTGTGTGTGGGTGTGTGTTTAGGAGAAAAAGCTAACTGTATTTCAGAACCATCAACAAAGATGGAGAGACAGGCCTCTTCCCTAAGCTATACTTGATTTCTAGAAGATGAGAAAAATAGTAGCAGATTACTTGGAGTCTGTTTTATAATGTTGTAAGAAATTGTGACTATGAATTTCTATTTTAACAACTAAACATATTTAAGAGACAAAGTAGAAAATATAGTCACTGGAGGAGAAGCTTGAGTGGGACATATTAAGACATTTTATTGTCAGGAATAACTGATCTTGGAGAGACACTAGAATGCTATCCTTGCTTGCTTCCTAATTATGATGAATGTACTGTGACTTCCATTATGGCGTTTCCAAAATACCCATCAAAACAATCTTTTATATTAAACCCACTTGAAATAATAGACTACTAACATATGTACATCCATGTCTTAAAATTCTGATATTCGGGTATGATGTTATAAAGTGGGATGGGCTCAAATTCAAAGTTTTAAAAATTAAGAATATGTAAAAATCCCATTGAAAATCATAATTTTCCCTTAAAACGTTGATCATTTTCCTCATTTTTTTTTCTGTCCTGTCAACATGAAACAGCTGGATTAAGAAAGATAGTATTGTAGATCAGGCTTATTTTCTTTCTCCTTTCTTTAACCAAGAGGTCATGGACCACCTGTAAACTTGATGGATTAAATAAAACTTGTGAAATTGAATCCTGGTAACAGATTGGATTCTATAAAGTAGGCACCATGTATCTCTCTCCCCATTATTCCATTCTTTTGTAATTCCTTCCTAATTCCAATGTGCATTTATTTAATATACATGATTTCTACAACATTTTTCACTTTCTTTCCTAAGAAACCCATTGTGACTTTTCTTACTGTGCTGAGCAAACTTTGAAGCACTAGATGCTGTTTATGACAGCTCAAAATGAATGCCTTGATAAGGCTACAAAGCAAAGTAATGGCTAGAAAAGCCTACTGATGAAAAGGCTGTTAGGCAGGCAGTGCTAACCACATACATGGATCATGCAAGAGGCTACAGGAGGTCACAGGTTTTTAAGGAGTGAGGATCAAGCAGGGTCAAAATTGGTTACACTCAATTGCATGGCTGTATTCTTCTCCAGTCAACCCCAGCTGAATCTCTAATTATGACCTACACAATCAGTGTCAAAGCATTAAAGAGTGTAACTGTATTGTTCCATGGTGAGTGCTTAGCAAAAAAGCTGGAATTTGATACTTAGTCACAGTTTGCAAACAATGTGGTTGAACCACCTGAGGGGTCACATTTTTACATTCTGAGGCAATTTATTAGTAATGGTACCTGTCAGTCAGAAATCCCCCCAAAGCTCTTTCATTACTAGACATGACTTTGATATAGAAATGGTTCAAAGTAAGAGGCAAATAAAATAAGAGCTAGATCATTTACAAAGAAACATCACTAGATTCCTTTTATCCTTTCCTGATGAGCAATCTTCGTAGTTGTGCTCTAAGTGGTGTAAAGATTAGGCTGAATGGGTTATTTTAAAAGCAAGCCCATTTATTTGTCTATGAGGAATTTGGAAAGTTTCTAAACTTGCACCACGACTTCTTCCACTTTAACTAAAAATATACAAAAGCAAACACTATGGTTGACACTTTCCTAGTCAATCATACTCCAGATAGGAATGATTCAAAGTTTATAAAGCCTGTATAAATTAAAAAAAAAAAAAAACTGTCCTGCATAAGGATAGCACACAGCTTTCACCCAACACACATACGCACTCACATACACCCATGTAAGTGCACCTGCATTTCTAATGCAGAAAGCAAACTTCCATTTCTGATTATCAAATGTTACTTTTCTATCTTTGGAAACAAATACCACTTTTTACAAATAGATTAAATATTTTAATGGTTTTCATTTAATTAATTTGTCAAACATGATCCTGGAACTACTACTCTTTTTTATATTCCTTTCTTTCTACAGCAGACTTCCATTTAGGAACTTACTGTTTATAACTAAAACTTTTATGACATCACAGAATGTATTACCACATGCATACAATAATGTTATTATTGCCACCTCCTATCTAAATGTCTTTAAGAATGAATGTCACATTTTTCAAAGATTATATGTGGGCCATTTCAAAACAATGATCAAAGGATTAAGGTAAGAAACAGAGCATACAGGAGAAAGCAAATCCATCAAATGAAACTGCATATGTAGAGAGAAAAAACCTGAAGCAGCCTAGATTTTATTCCCTCTATTCATTTGTATCCTACAGTAATTTTTAAAAATTAAAAATTTTGAGTCACATGATGGGTAGGACAATGTAATACAGAAGAAATAACTAAGATTTAAAAACCATTATCACATTCTAGAATATATGATCTGTGCTTTACATCTAGTATCACAATTAATCCTCAATACAACCCTATGAAGTAGATATTATTATTCAAAACTTAGCAGATAAGCAAACTAGGCTCATATTGCTTCAGTAGGAATTCCTGATCCCTGACCACTCTTTTTTGAGTCTTAAAATGGTATTTATAGCTTAACCCCTGCATTGTTAACCTGAGTAACTTCTTTGACACCATTTTATAAAGGAAGTAAAATAGATACTTGTTTATTTGTTTTCTATTTTTTTAAATATTTTATACTCATGTGTTTACCACTTTTGAAATCTGGAAGCTATGCACCTGAGTATGTATATCTATGATTCCAGTCTTGAGCTCCTTTAACCATTCTAGCACTCATAAAAATATTGAATTTTACTGCTTCCTTGGTGGCTCAGTGCAAGAGAGCCTGCCAATGCAAGAGACTCGGGTTTGATCCCTGATCCACATGCTGCAGAGCAACTAAGCCCATGTGCCACAACTACTGAGCCTGAGCTCTAGATCCCGGGAGCCGCAACTCCTGTGCCCGTGTGCCACAACTGTGAGGCCCATGCACCCTACAGCCTGTGCTCAGCAACAAGAGAAGCCACTGCAACGAGAAGCTGGAGCACCACAACTAGAGAGTGGACCCCGCTCGCCACAGCTAGAGAAAGCCCTTAAAGCAGTGAAGACCAGCACAGCCAAAAATAAATATATTTTTTAAAATACTGACATTTTAAAAATAAAGAATTAGTTTGGTGAATATCAGTGTAATATTGGCCCAAGCAACAATCATCTCAACAGGTTAAGTCACTGGTTACAATGTTTTTGGAGAATTTGATCTTTACAGTCTCAGAGTAATAATACCTCAGATAGTTTGATAAATATGTGCAATAAAATGGAACGCTATAATGCAGAAATCTCAACAGAAATCACCTTAACCACCATGTGAACAAACTTAGCGCCTTGAAAAAAGAGACAAACTATCATTAAGCAAATCTGACATTACAGTAAGTACACAATATCACTTGTGGTATTCTTGTCAAAGTAGGTTAGACTTAATTTTATAACAGCTAAACAGACAAATCCAGATGGTGGAATATCCTATAAAATAGGCAGAATTCTTTAAAAAAATCAATATCGTGAGAAACAAAACCAGCAGGATGAAATGGAAGGACTATTCTTCCATATTAAAGGAAATTAGGACATGAAACTAGTCATGTATGGATGTGAGAGCTGGACTGTAAAGAAAGCTGAGAACCAAAGAATTGATGCTTTTGAATTGTGGTGTTGGAAAAGACTCTTGAGAGTCCCTTGGACTGCAAGGAGATCCAAACAGTCCATCCTAAAGGAGATCAGACCTGGGTGTTCATTGGAAGGACTGATGCTGAGGCTGAAACTCCAATACTTCGGCCACATGATGCAAAGAGCTGACTCACTTGAAAAGACCTTGATGCCGGGAAAGATTGAAGGCGGGAGGAAAAGGGGACAACAGAGGATGAGATGGTTGGATGGCATCACCGACTCCATGAGTCTGAGTAAACTCAGGGAGTTGGTGATGAACAGGGAGGCCTGGTGTACTGCAGTACACCATGGGGTCACAAAGAGTTGGACATGATTGAGCAACTGAACTGAACTGAATTAAATTGCTGTACTCAATATACCAGCAAATTTAGAAAACTCAGCAGTGGCCACAGGATGGGAAAAAGTCAGTGTTTTTAAATTCAGGGCTGGAGTCACTGTCTGCAGTGATTTTTGGATCCCAAAGAGGAGCAATGAAAAAGACTGTTTATATTACTGAACAATTATGCTCATTTCACATGCTAGCAAGGTTATGCTCAAAAGCCTTCATGCTAGGCTTTAGCAGTATGTGAATCCAGAACTTCCAGTTGTACAACGTGGGTTTAGAAAAGGCAGAGGAACCAGAGATCAAATTGCCAACATCTGTTGGACCATGGAGAAAACAAGAGAATTCTGGAAAAAAATCTACTTCTGCTTCATTAATTATGGTAAAATCTTTGACTGTATAGATCACAACAAACAGGGGAAAATGCTTAAGAAATGGGAGACCAGACCACCTTACCTGTCTCCTGAGAAACCTGTATGCTGGTCAGGAAGCAGCAGTTAGAATTTTACATGGAACAACTGACTGGTTCAAAATTGGGAAAGGAGTATGTCAAACCTCCTTGTTACCCTGCTTATTTAATTAATAAGCAGAATACATCATGTGAAATGCCAAGATGAATAAAAAACTGGAATCAAGACTGCTGGGAGAAATATCAACAACCTCAGATAAGCATATGATACCATGGTAAAACTGAAGAGGAACTAAACAGCCTCTTGATGAGGATGAAATCAGTTCACTTCAGTTCAGTCACTCAGTTGTGTCCAACTCTTTGTGATTCCATGGACTTCAGCACGCCAGGCTTCCCTCTCCATCACCAAATCCCACACCTTACTCAAACTCATGTCCACTGAGCCAGTGATGCCATCCAATCATCTCATCCTCTGTTGTCCCCTTCTCCTCCTGCCTTCAATCTTTCCCAGCATCAGGGAATGAGTCAGTTCTTTATATCAGGTGGCCAAAGTATTGCAGATTCAACTTAAGCATCAGTCCTTCCAATTAATATTCAGAGACTGATTTTCTTTAGGATGGACTGTTTGGATCTCCTTGCAGTCCAAGGGACTCTCAAGAGTCTTCTCCAACACCACAGTACAAAAGCATCAATTCTTCTGCGCTCATGTTTCTTTACAGTCCAACTCCCATTTCCATACATGACTACTGGAAAATCCATAGCCTTGACTAGATGGACGTTTGTTGGCAAAATAATGTCTTTGCTTTTTAATATGCTGTCTAGGTTGGTCATAACTTTTCTTACAAGAGCAAGTATCTTTTAATTTCATGGCTGCAGTCACAATTAGCAGTGATTTTGGAGTCCAGAAAAATAAAGTCTGTCACTGTTTCCATTGTTTCCCCATCTATTTGCCATGAAGTGATGGGACCCGATGCCATGATCTTAGTTTTCTGAAGGTTGAGCTTTAAGCCAACGTTTTCACTCTTCTCTTTCACTTTCATCAAGAGGCTCTTTAGTTCTTTTTCACTTTCTGCCATAAAGGTGGTGTCATCTGCATAGCTGAGGTTACTGATATTTCACCTAGCAATCTTGATTCCAGCTTGTGCTTCATCTAGTCCAGCATTTCTCATGATGTACTCTGCATATAAATTAAATAAGCAGGGTGACAATATACAGCCTTGATGTACTCCTTTCCTGATTTGGAACAGTCTGTTGTTCCATGTCCAGTTCTAACTGTTGCTTCTTGACCTGCATGTAGATTTCTCAGGTCAGGTGGTCTGGTATTCCCATCTCTTTCAGAATTTTCCACAGTTTGTTGTGTTTCACACAGTCAAAGGCTTTGGCACAGTAAATAAAGTAGAATTAGATGTTTTTTCTGGAACTCTCTCGCTTTTTTGATGATCCAACGGATGTTGGCAATTTGATCTTGGTTCCTCTGCATTTCTAGATCCAGTTTGAATATCTGGAAATTCATGGTTCACATACTGTTGAAGGCTTGGCTTGAAGAATTTTGAGCATTACTTTGCTAGCATGTGAGATGAGTACAATTGTGTGGTAGTTTGAACATTCTTTGGCATTCCCTTTCTTTGGGATTGGAATGAAAACTGACTTTTTCCAGTCCTGTGGCCACTACTGAGGTTTCCAAATTTGCTGGCATATTGAGTGCAGAACTTTCACAACATCTTTTAGGATTTGAAATAGATCAACTGGAATTCCATCACCTCCTCTAGCTTTGTTTGTAGTGATGTTTCCTAAGACCCACTTGACTTTGCATTCCAGGATGTCTCTTCTAGGTGACATACCATCATGGTTATCCGGGCCAAGAAGATTAGTGGGTTTATCATTTTTCTACAGATTTAATCTAAGCAGTACAGAGTAATACCTGAGGCCAACTTCAGGAATTATTAGCAGAAAGGAGCATTAACAAGCATTCATTGATATTTACATTACAAAGATTCAAAGACTTATGTGTATCCTGCCTTCAAAGCACTTACAGTTGAGTAGCAGAGCAATATACGTAAGCAAATACTTAGGCTTTCCAGGTGGCACTAGTGGAAAAGAACTTGCCTGCAAATACAGGAGGCATGAGACCCAGATTGGATCCCTGGGTTGGGAAGATCCCCTGGAGAAGGGCATGGCAATCCACTCCGATATTCTTGCCTGAAGAATCTCATGGACAGAGGAGCATGGCAGGCTACAGTCCATGGGGTCACAGAGACATGGACACGACTGAAACAACTTAGCATGCATATACACAAAATAGATTTCAAGTAAACTGACTGAACTACATGCAGAGAGCAACACAGGAGAAAGTGACTGCCTCTTTTAGAGTCAGCAGATTATACAAGACAATGTGTAGTTGTAATTGTCCATTAAACAGTGAATAGAAGTTTCCAAGTAGGAAAAGGAAGACTATGGATTAATTACACCAAAAAAAGTGCCATCAGCAGGTGCTGTCAGTGACGAAGAGAGTGCTATTAATAGATAAGAAAAATATACTCTATATATCAGTGGTGGATTTTAGTAGAGAGGAAACATAAGCCAGATCCCTAGAGGTCATGTAAGTAAGTCTGGATTCAGCTTAATAATAATGGGAGCCAATGAATGTCTTAACACAGAGCCACATGACAAAATACTCGTTTTAGTCAATCAGAAGGTAGATTATTTCTGAATGCTTCTCTTATGCAAATTGGGAAAATATTAACACATTTACAATTTATTGTGACTGAATTTAAGCCACAGTTTCCAACATCTACTTATTCCATTTCTCTGAGGAGCTAAATATGAAATTGTATGTGGAAACAAAGAAAAAATTACTTTTTCTGAAACTGATATTGTTTGTCCAAAAGTGATTCAGCCTCCCCAAATAGTTTTAAACTGCATTTATGTTAAGTTCCAATAATTCAATTCCAGGACAGGAACATAGACAAAGCAGAATCCCAGGGACTGTCATCTAAAACTGCTTCTCAGCTCGATATACTTTTATGAATTATTCTTCAGAATAAAAGATCACAAGGAGTTTTACAACAGATTCTCTGGAAGATTGAGATGATTTCCAAAGGGGTCAAATGAAGAATATTATGCTATGCTATGCTATGCTAAGTCACTTCAGTCGTGTCCGACTCTGTGTGACCCCATAGATGGCAGCCCACCAGGCTCCCCTGTCCCTGGGATTCTCCAGGCAAGGACACTGGAGTGGGCTGCCATTTCCTTCATGGTAAGCCAAATACAAGCAAGATTCAGTGGCTAATTTTCCCTGGAAGACCAGCTCCAACAAAAATAAGATGAACTGAAATAGAAATGGAAGGTGAGATTTTGTAGTATTTGTGCTAATAGTTAGCTTTTATCTCTAGTATTCAAAGTAACTCCATACTTTGGCCATTCTTCTTGGCATCTTTCTTTCCAGTTAAAAGTCTAGCTTAAACATAGCCTACTTAAATTGGTATTGCTATTAAGATAGTTTTATGCAATATGTTTGTAGGATTGGATACAATTTTCACTTTTCTTTTAGTAGAGCATATTCAATTATTTTAATTTATAAATTTAACTTCAGAATTAACTGATGCTCTTATAGCATTCATTTTCTGTTTCTAGCTCAGTTTTATTTTAATACATGAGAGTTGCTTAAAAAAGTTGAAAATAATTTTTTAAGCTGGATATTGCATTATGAAACATGAAAACAGTGTATGTCAGATAGTCAAAATTTTTAAACAGAAAATGCCAACAAGAAAGTATCTTAAAATATGCAGTAATCAGATTGACAGAATAAAAGCAAATAGAACATTAAAAGAGTAAAATGTGTGAATCTACCAAAATATTTGACATAATCAATAAATCTCAAGATGCTACTTTTCAAATTAATTTCTCTAATTATATACCAGTCCAGTATTGATATTTCCACAGGCCAATGTAGCATTAACAGCTTCACTACTAAACTCAGCTGATTAAAATATATATATATATATATATATATATATATATATATATATAAAATGAAAGTTGACTTTTAACAGATGAATAATGGAAGAAAATCTTTGGGAACCAAGCAATCTATGTAAATACCTCAAATTTTCAGGGACTTCTAGAAACCACAGACTATGGAGGCTGCTTTGTTAATCAAAAGGAGGTTAAGTGCTACTCTTACAGAAGTCAACAAATATGTATTGGCCTTCTATCTATTGTGGACATAAAATAGGATAACTAAAATGAAGTGGATACAAATACTGCACTCAAAAAGCTTATAGTATGTTAGAGATGACTCTGGGATAATGTGTGTGTGGTATGAAACGAGATAAAAATAGTCAGAACAATATACATTGTATGTTAGGCTGACCAAGTCAATTAGTTTTTCCAACTTTAAGGCATCAGGCTAATGTGTTACTGACACAACGGAATCTATAGAAGATCAAGCCTATAATTATAGTAGGTCAGCCATGGTAAATATGGCTACCATATAGTTAAAATTTGTTCGGTCCATGGAACTGTAATGGGTCAAATAAATTTTCCCTACACAGAATTTTGGGGCCAGGCTGAAGTACGGGCTATTTCATTATGTGTATCATCAAGATTGCCAGCATACCATGGGAAAGCATGCCTTTCACACTAAAAACTGAGTAACAAGTACATTTTACCAAGTCTGAGTAAGGACAAAGAACATATTCCTGAATACTGCTTCTGTACAGCAAGTAATAAGATGGTTGTTTTTGTTCAGTCATTAAGTCATGTCCAAATCTTTGTGACCCCATAGACCACAGCATGCCAGGCTTCCCTGTCCTTCACTATCTCCTGAAGTTTGCTAAAACTCAAGTCCACTGAGTCAGTGTTGCTGTCCAACCATCACATCCTGGCATCTGGGCCTTCAATGAAACTCTTTTACTGTCTCTGTTTAATAAGATGGCACCCATCAGAGACAGTCAAAAGTCTGAGAAACCAAAGATTGTCATCAAGGTAATGACCTATACCTTGGGGTTTCATGGTCCTTGAAGGCCTGTAATCTTTATATTGCTAAATTTGGTTAAAATTTAACTTTGGTGAAAGTTTATTTTTATAATTTTATTTATTTTATTTTTGGCTGTGCCAGGTCTTCATTGCTTCACAGACTCTTCTCTAGTTGTGGTGCCCGGGGCCTTCTCGTTGCGGTGGCTTTTCTTGTTGTGGAGCACAGGCTCCAGTGTATGTGGGCTTCAGTAGTTGAGGCACATGGGCTCCATAGGCATGCCCCTCTAGGGCACAGGCTCGATAGTTTTGGTCTGTGGGCTTAGTTGCTCCTTGGCATGTGTGATATTTCTGGATCAGATATCAAATCTGTGTTTCCTGCATTGGCAGGGTTATTCTTTACCACTGAACCACCAGGGAAGCCCCTAAAGTTAATTTTTTTAAAAATTCAGATTATAACATAGTCATTGAAGTTTCTTCCTTACTATCATTTATGCTTTTTAAATATGCAATAAAGCAACACTTTGTAAGTATCAATATATCTCAGTTGTGCAAAGGAAACTAAAGGAAAGGGGGTTTTCTCCAGATACTGTTTGTATCACAAACAGGATGGTGCTCTGGTAACCAAGTTGAAAGACTTCACTGATAAGGTGAAAACTAGGAAGATAGGATGGGAACACACTTGTTCAGGTTCCTCTTGTCATTGGTAATTTTCCTTCTATAGGTCCCTACTAAAAAGCTTCAGAACGACAATGATAAGAAAAATGCTTATTTTTAATAAGGATGAGGAAACTAAATACTTAGCATCAAAAACTTAAACAACTTCTACATTTAATAACTTACCTGCTGACTCTAGGATGGACTTGGAATAATGAACATTAACTACCTGTATCTTAGTTGTGACTTAAAGACTTCAAGGGAATTACAAATGGCTCTTCTTCTTCCTGTGTGTCCTTAAATGGTCAGAAATTAGAGATGGTATAATACATACATAAATCCTCCTTTTCCATTCCCCTCTTTCCTTCTAAAACCAAGAATACTACGTATCAGTGAAGAGGATACAGGAAGCGCGTGCGCGTGCACACACACACACACAAAACAGGAAAGGTTTTGGACAAGGGAAAATTCATGTGGCAACTTGGATGAAATTTGTCTTATTTTCATGCCTCTCTTAACTTTAGATTGTATTTCAAGAAACAAAACTCTTTTGTTAATTTAGATTTCTGACTGCTGTGCTGGTTTTATGTAGTGTTTCTCTTGAGCATACATAAGACAGTGGTCTTAATTACTTTATTTTGACAACAAAGATGAAAATTTCTGGATTATGTCTGTATTAAAACAGAGCCATGAAAATAGATATTTCTGATGAAACTTTTCAAACAGTGATTGCCAAAGGTTAGCCATCTACAAAGAAGATTTAGATGAAGACTATATAAAGCTTGCTTGTGGAATTACCAACTGTTACAAAGTGTAAAAGGGATTAAATCTGTCAATACAAAGAGGGTTGAGATGGCAACACAGGTGAATATTTAAAAGTTGAAAAATTGCAAGTAGAAAACACAAATTAGGAAATTTGTAATGTATGACACAAAATTTAAAAAAGTATTTATATATACAAATATTTAGGAGCACCTACCACGTGCTTGATTCCCTGGTGGGCCAAAGGTTAAAGCATCTGTCTACAATGCAGGAGACCTGGGTTCAATCCCTGGGTCGGGAAGTACCATGTGCTTAATAAGGGGATAAGGAAGTTAACATTTGGAGCAGACATGAAAATGCTGATGTACCAGGTTGTATTTTCCAAACCCTACTACAATATTTCACCTGGCATTCTCTTCCTAAAATACGACTTTTTTTCTTCCAGAAATATAACTGTTTCTGTCATCAAAAGGTGAAGTCTAGTCTCCCATTCGTTGAATTTCAGAAGGCTTGTAACTACAACTGAAGTAACACTATGTGATATCCAAGGCGAGGTCATTAAGGCTAAGTGCTATGGCTTCTACCTGGTGTGCTTAGGACACTTGTCTTTGGTGTTCTGAGCCATTGCATAAGCAGAATGCATCTCTTAAAGTCATCACACTGTGAGCAATTCTAAACTATGGTGGGGAAACCACATGTAGAGACTCTGAGATTGCAGAGAGAGAGAAGAGGGAGAGGCTCAGTTTTAGCATTTCACTATCCTAGCTTCTGCTACCTTCTAACTGCATAAAAGATCTCATCCAGAAGTGCCCAGCCAAGCATTCCCCAAATTCCTCAATCAGGGAATCAAGACAATATACCAAGATGTGTGAAATAGACCTCAAGCAGGATTTTGAATGAACTTTATAGATAAGAAGAAAGGTATGAAATCACTTTCTTAGGTGAAATCAATTTACCTAAGCTGTCATCTTAGAAGGCTATAGAAAGAAGAGTAAATTACATCCCAAATAAGTAGAAGAAAGAAGAGGAAAAAGTTCAGTGAAGCAAAATCTGACAAATCAAGAAGTCTAAAGTTAATACAAGTAATAATTAATGAGTAGTTACTAAAGTTGTTAAAATTCTAAGCTAGACTGATCAGAAATAGTCACAAATTATAAACAACAGGACTGAAAGAAGAGACATCGCTATGGATCACACATTAAAAAAGGGGGTATTGTAAGAAGATTTAGTGAAGACGGTTATACTAACATGTTTGCAACTTAGATGAAATAGGTGAATTTGTATAAAGCATAATCTACCAAAACTGACAAAAGAAGAAAAGAAGAAAGCTGAATAGCCCAATTCAACTAAAGTAATTGACTTCATTATAAAAGCCTTCACACAAAGAAAATTCCAGGCCCAGATGGATACACCAGTGAGTATTTTCAAACCAAGGAAGAAATGATATCTATAGAAACTCTTTCATAAAATAGGAAACAGACCACAATCAAATTTATTTTATGAGGTCAACATACCAGATATTAAAACCTGACAAGGACAGAAAGAAAAATATTGCCTATAGACTGATATCCTGAACATAGAAAACACCCAAGAAAGGCATTGACAAATCTAAGGTAACAACATGTAAAATGGTATACGCAATCCAACAAACCCTATTATGCAAAACTGTAAAACATTCCAAAACCAATTAATGCAATTCACCAATTATTATAATAATAGAAGAACATTTTATGATCATATCTATAGAGACTTAAAAAGCTTTTGATAAAATGTAATACTCTTGTTGATCAAAACTCTCAAATTACGCTGAGAAGCAATGTTTATTAATATTATAAAGACCACTTGTGAAAATCCTATAATCCACATCAAAATACCAGTGAAGTATTGAATATTTATCCTCTGTGATTAGGAATAATAAAGAGATGTCTACTCTTTTTAAATACATTCATCGTGATCATGATCATTATCATCATCAACCATTCACCAACAACATTACATTGTGATTTTAAGCCAAAGAAAAAATAGTATTAATAACAGTAAAAAAAAAAATGGAAAAAACTAGGAATACCATTTTCTTTGCGGGAAATGGGATTGTGTAGTTAGGAAGCTTTATGAAAGCTTTAAAATAGGACAGCTAGACCACCGCATAAACTTAGCATAAGTGGCAGGATTCAAATTCAATATATAAAAATCAACTAAACTCTGCATACTAGCAAAAACTAATTTAAAAATACATTTTTAAAATTACCACAACATTAATCATAAAACTATTTAGCAGTTAATTAAAGCTGTCAAGTCCTCTTCACTGAAAACTACCAAGGATTGCTGAAAAAAAAAATTAAAGGATATCTAAATGAACTGAAATTCAGTGTTGTTAAAATATCCAATCTCATCAAACTGACCTACAGATTAACTGTTGTTGCTGTTCAGTCATTTAGTCATACCCAACTCTTTGCGACCCCATGGACTGCAACATGTCAGGCTTCCTTGTTCTCCAAATCAAAAACTTAGCAAGCTTTTTTGAAGAAATAGGCATTTTTACAGAAATAAAAGAAACAAAATGAGACTCTAAAAGAGAATAACACTTTGAAGTACCTAAACTATCTGATTAAAAGGCTTATGTAAAGTTGTGCTCATCAGTGCAGTGTGGTGAGGGTGGAAGGTTATGAACACACACAAGATAAATGCATATTTGTGAGAGAAAAGAGTTCCAGCTAAGGAACTGTGTATGTTCAAATGTCCACTAAGGCATCAGGAGAGTTCAGTGTTAAAATCAAAGTCTATTTAATATACTGTGTTAAAATAGGTGAGTTTATATTGAAAAAATGAACCGTGACCCTTACCTCAGAATATACAAAATAAATAATTTGAGATATAAGATACAACTAAATGTAAAAGCTAGAAAATATAGGAAGATATTTGCAAATCTGAGACACAAATATTTTTAGAGAAAATAAAAAATAAATGAATCATAAAAAAATTAATTACATGCACTTGATCAAAATTTGAAATTTCTGTTCATCCAAAATACACCATTTAAAAATAAGAACTAAGCAAGCCACACACTGGAAGGAAAACATTTACAAACATCTGACAAAACAGTATTATCCAATATACATATGTATATTTACGTATAAATATACATAGTAAGTTCTAAGGAATAAACTAAAGACAACTTAATAAAAATGAGAAAATGACTTGAAGTTCCACTTAGTGAAATAAAATGTAAGGTTAACCAATGCATATTTGAAGTGATGTTTAACATTGAAAATTATCAAGAAAATGCAATTTAAAAACATAATGAGATACTGCTATACATCCACCAAAAAGGCTAATTTTTAAAAGACTGGTGATATCAAATATAGACACAAATATTCTCAAGAAAATATTAGCAAACAGAATCTAACAATGCATTCAGTTCACATTAAAAGGATCATAAACCATGACAAAGTGGGATTTATCCCAGGAATGCAAGGATCCTTTGGTATATGCAAATCAATCAATGTGGTATACCATATCAACAAATTAAAGAGTAAAAACCATATGATTTTCTCAATAGATGCAGAAAAAACTTGACAAAATTTAACACCTGTTTCGAAATTTGTATGCAGGTCAGGAAGCAACAGTTAGAACTGGCCATGGAACAACAGACTGGTTCCAAATAGGAAAAGGAGTACATCAAGGCTGTATATTGTCACCCTGCTTATTTAACTTATATGCAGAGTACATCATGAGAAATGCTGGACTGGAAGAAACACAAGCTGGAATCAAGATTGCGGGGAAAATATCAATCACCTCAGATATGCAGATGACACCACCCTTATGGCAGAAAGTGGAGAGGAACTCAAGAGTCTCTTGATGAAAGTGAAAGTGGAGAGTGAAAAAGTTGGCTTAAAGCTCAACACTCAGAAAACAAAGATCATGGCATCCGGTCCCATCACTTCATGGGAAATAGACGGGGAAACAGTGTCAGACTTGATTTTTCTGGGCTCTATAATCACTGCAGATGGTGACTGCAGCCATGACATTAAAAGACACTTACTCCTTGGAAGGAAAGTTATGACCAACCTATATAGCATATTGAAAAGCAGAGACATTACTTTGCCAACAAAGGTTCGTCTAGTCAAGGCTATGGTTTTTCCAGTAGTCATGTATGGATGTGAGAGTTGGACTGTGAAGAAGGCTGAGTGCCGAAATTGATGCTTTTGGTGTTGGAGAAGACTCTTGAGAGTCCCTTGGACTGCAAGGAGATCCAAGCAGTCCATTCTAAAGGAGATCAGCCCTGGGTGTTCTTTGGAAGGAATGATGCTAAAGCTGAATCTCCAGTACTTTGGCCACCTCATGTGAAGAGTTGACTCATTGGAAAAGACTCTGATGCTTGGAGGGATTGGGGGCAGGAGGAGAAGGGGACGACAGAGGATGAGATGGCTGGATGGCATCACTGACTCGATGGACGTGAGTCTGAGTGAACTCTGGGAGTTGGTGATGGACAGGGTGGCCTGGCATGCTGCGATTCATGGGGTCGCAAAGAGTCGGACACAACTGAGCGACTGATCTGATCTGATCTGATGATAAACAAAAACAAAAACAAAAAAAACTCCAGAAAGTGGGCATAGAGGAAACTACCTCAAAATAATAAAGGTCATAGATGACAAATCCACAGCAAATATCCTCAGTGGTGAAAAACTGAAAGCACTTCCTTTAGGATCAGGAAAATGAGAAGGATGCCCACTTTCACCACTATTATTCAACATAGTTTGGAAGTCCTAACCATAGCAATCAGCGGAGAAAAAGAAATAAAAGAAATCCAAATCGGAAACGAAGTAAAACTGTCACTCTTTGCAGATACTATACACAGAAAATGCTAAAGATGCTATCAGAAAATTATTAGAGCTCATTAATAGATTTGGTTAAGTTTCAGGATACAAAACTAATACATAAAAATCTCTTGCATTCCTATACACTAACAACAAAAGATTCAGAAAGAGAAATTAAGGAAACAATCCATTTACCATTGCACCAAAATGAATAAAACACCTGGGAATAAATCTATCTAAGGAGGTAAAGTGAAAGAGCAGAGTGAAAAAGTTGGCCTAAAGCTCAACATTCAGAAAACTAAGATCATGGCATCTGGTCCCATCACTTCATGGCAAATAGATGGGGAAACAGTGGAAACAGTGTCAGACTTGATTTTTGGGGGCTCCAAAATCACTGCAAATGGTGACTGCAGCCATGAAATTAAAAGACGCTTACTCCTTGGAAGGAAAGTTATGACCAACCTAGATTGCATATTCAAAAGCAGAGACAGTACTTTGCCAACAAAGGTCCATCTAGTCAAGGCTATGGTTTTTCCAGTAGTCATGTATGGATGTGAGAGTTGGACTGTGAAGAAAGCTTAATGCTGAAGAATTGATGCTTTTGAACTGTGGTGTTGGAGAAGACTCTTGAGAGACACTTGGACTGCAAGGAGATCCAACCAGTCCATTCTGAAGGAGACCAGCCCTGGGATTTCTTTGGAAGGACTGATGCTAAAGCTGAAACTCCAGTACTTTGGCCACCTCATGCGAAGAGTTGACTCACTGGAAAAGACTCTGATGCTGGGAGGGATTGGGGGCAAGAGGAGAAGGGGACGACAGAGGATGAGATGGCTGGATGGCATCACCGACTCGATGGACATGAGTTTGGGTGTACTCTGAGAGTTGGTGGTGGCCAGGGAGTCCTGGCATGCTACAGTTCATGGGATTGCAAAGAGTCAGACACGACTGAGTGACTGAACTGAAGGAGGCAAAAGACCTGTACTCAGAAAACTAGAAGATACTGATGAAATAAATAATAAATGGCACAAAGAGGTGGAGAGGCATACCATATTCTTGAATTGGAAGAATCAACATTGTCAAAATGACTATACTACCTGAAGCAATCTATAGACTCAATGAATCTCTATCAAATTACCAATGACACTTATCACAGAATTAGAACAAAAAAATTTGCGTTTCCATACAAATTGTTAAAAGACCCCATTTGGGCAAAGCAATATTGGGCAAAGCTGGAAGGCTCAGGTTACATGACTTCAGACTACAACACAAAGCTACAGTAATCAAAACAGTATGGTCCTGACACAAAAACAGAAATATTAATCAATGGAATAGGATAGAAAGCCTAGAGAGAGACTCATATGCCTATAGTTACCCAATTTATGACCAAGCTGGCAAGAATATACAATGGAGGAAATACAGCCTCGTCAGTAAGCAGCACTGGGAAAACTGGACAGCTACATGTAAAAGAATGAAATTAGAAAATTCCCTAGTACCATATACAAAAATGAACTCAAAACAGATTAAAGACCTAAATATAAGGCCAGACACTATAAACCACAGAGGAAAACATAGGTAGAACAGTTTGTCATAAATAGTAGCAAGATGTTTCTTGATACACCTAGAGTAATGAAAATAAAAACAAAAATAAACAAATGAGATCTAATTAAGCTTAAAGCTTTGGCACAGAAAGGAAACCATAAACAAAATGGAAAGACAACCCAAAGAATGGGAAAAATATATTTGCAAATGAAGCCATTGAAAAGGGATTAATCTCCAAAATATATAAATATATATATATCAGGCAGATATAAATATATATCTCATGCAGCTCTATGTCCCCCCAAAAAGACCTAGTCAAAATGGACAGAAGATCTAAATAAGCATCTCTTTAAAGAAGACATACAGATGGCCTACAAGAACATGAAAAAATGCTCAACATGACTAATGTGGAAGCAATCTCAATGTCCATCAACAGAGGAATAAAGATGTGGTACACGTATACAGTGGAATAATATTCAGCCACAAAAAAGAACATTTGCAGCAACATGGATGGACCTAGAGGTTGTCATACTGAGTGAAGTCAAACATTGAAAGACAAATATCATATGATGTCACTTAGATGTGGACTCTAAGGAAAAGAGTTCAAATGAACTTATTTACAAAATAGAAGTAGAATGAGGATGTTACTTATGTTACTAGGGGATAAGGGAGAGAGGGATTAATTGGGAGATTGGAATTGACATATATATACTACAATATATAAAATAGATAACTAACAAGAACCTATTGTAAAGCACAGCACAGGGTACTATAACTACACTCTATAATGAGCTATACGGGGAAAACACTTAAAAAAAAATAAATAAGAGTGGGTATATATATATGTATAACAGATTCAGTTTGCTGTACACCTGAAACTAATGCAACATTGCAAATCAACTATATTTCAATAAAAATTTTTAAAAAAGTTAAAGAGAGACCAGTCAGCATGAGTGCAGCCTTCTCTACTTCTGTTAAGCTGAGTGGGTTCAGGGATGGAGTAGATGGAAAATCTGTTTTAGACATGAGTGTTGTTCAGTTGCAAAGTCATGTCTGACTCTTTTGTGACCCCACGGACTGTAGCCTGCTGGGCTCTTCTATTCATGGGATTTTCCAGGCAAGAGTACTGGAGTGGGTTGCCATTTCCTTCTCCAGAGGATCTTCCTGACCCAGGGATCGAACCCGCATTCCATTTCCTGCATTGGCAGGTAGGTTCTTTACCACTGAGCCATCAGGGAAGCCCCTTAAGCATGAATACCCTGGTACATATATTTTTGCTAATTGATTAGAGTATACACTTAAATTATCAGAAACAAAATTACTGGGTTAAAAATTTGTACAACACAAATAACATTTCTCCTAGACCAATGCAGAAACTATTTTGCTTTCCTCTCAAAGCCAAATATATCCTTTGGGTGATATTTAAAATCAGGTCCATGGGTAATCAAAGTCATGAAGAAAAGCCTCTGTCATCAATTCTGAATCATTCTGGAACAAATTTGCCCAGCTATCACAAATAACTCTTAAATTGACTACAGATGTTTAGAGCCATAAATTATTGTTGAATAGATGAAACTAAAACATTAACCTGAGATTCAGACTACTTTTCAATGGTAGTAGTGATTTTTTATAGAGTATATACATTATAAAATAGATAAAAATGTGCTTTATATGTAATTATTTAATGCAGAAGTAGCTAAGATCTTGTGTTTAAGTCTCCACAGTCTCTGAAATTCAGTACTGTTTTAAAAGTGACATGGTTTGAAGATTTAAAGCAAATTCATCAGAGCACATTTGCCTTGGCAAAATTCATGTTTAAATATCATTGATGATCCAGTTGTATGCTGAGTTCATATTTCAATAAATAGCTCATTGGAAATAGAAACAAGTATACAGTTTTAATGTACACTGTCCCTCTAACTTCTTCTCTTCCAAGTTAGGCAATATTAAGAAGTTGGAAATCTTGGGGGTTTCCCCCTACTTTTTGGTTTACATAACTATATTCAGTGGGCTTCCCTGGTGACTCAGTGGTAATGAATCTACCTGCAATGTAGGAGACATGGGTTCAGTCCCTGGGTTGGGAAGATGCTTGGAGAAGGAAATGGCCATCTACCCCAGTATTCTTGTCTGGGAAATCTCATAGACAGAGGAGCCTGGTAGACTACAGTCCATGGGGGCAACAAGAGTTGGACACAACTTAGTGACTAAACAACCAGCACTACAACTGTATTCAGTACCATTATATTTTTCTAAAATAAAGAAGCAGTTACAGCAGTACTTACATGAAATTTGTAATTTCTGTTCCTCTTCTTAATATTCCTAATTTCTAAATAAATTTAGAATTTGTTTAACTTGACATTTGCAAATTATCTAAAATTTTCTACTTTTATCTTTACAGTTTTAAACCTACTTTTAACCTTTTATGTATTTATTTATTTTTTTACTGTCTGGCTTGAGTCTGAATAAAGAGATTCATATTAGGACCACACTTATGTTCCTTCCCTTTGTAAAGCTTACACGTTCAATGTTTGGCAAAACAGAACAAGGACTTACTAAGTCAACATAAGATTGTTATTTTAAGGCCAGATTTTAAGAAATAGACAGTAACTGAAAAAATGGTCTAACACAAATTCACTAGGATGTATGTTACTCTGTGTTAGTGATCTGTCATAATACTTATTTTGTAAAACAATGAAAGAGAAATTCATGAGAATCATTACAGAGAAATGAATTCTATTGTTTGAGAGTTGATGATGTCTACAATCCAACTAGGTGTCATACACCTTGTGAATATGTTGTAGCCATCTGAAAGTATTCGTGTGTTATTCCCAGGAGCATTCCATAAAGGTAGTTTGTGGTGGCATATTTAATATTAATCTGGTGTTCTCCTGGCCCAGGTAAATTTCACGATAATCTCTATCCCGTTACTTGCTTCCTTTTTTGTTGGGTTGGCCAAAAAGTTTGTTCAGGTTTTTCCATATGACATTGTATGGAAAAAAACAAAGAACCGTTTGGTTAACTCAATAATTGACCCTCAACATGAAACATAAATAATGCTAGGTAACTATTCATTAAGAATTAGTTTAAAAAGTCTTTAAAAGCCAAAGTTCATAGTAGGACACTCACAGGGCAACTATGCATTTTGCCCCTGGCACTGCTTCTTGGAGTGCTGCTGATGAAAGACTTGCAGACAACAGCAATTCACCTACCTGTTTTCCCTACAGCAGCATGAGGGATGCAAAGTTCACCTGTCACTGACACAGCTGTCGTTTTTCTTTTTCATTTGCAACCTGCCTGAACTAGGTATTCTAGGTCACATGTCACTCTCTGTGACCATTTGTACAAGTAAACAGGGGTCTTTTTTTCAGAAGTAAATCTATATAAACTGTTGAGATCACTTCTATCTCTTAACAATCTCTTGTTAATTTTGGAAGTTTGCATGGTAACATCCTTATAAAATTTGTAGCAGATCGTTTTATGAGTGATAGCTTAAAATCTTTATGTTAACCTTCTCCCAACTCCCCAATTTTTGCCTTATCTTTATAAAAGACAAGCAAATCTGGGGAGAAAATAAAAAAATGTCCCTTTATACACACTGAATACCTGCTGTTATACAAATTACACAGTGAGAACCCTGGAAGAAAGAGAGCCTCTAGATCTGGTTTCAGCGCATATTAGGGTTGGTGAGACTGTTTCAGTTTGAATGACAGGTGGACCTCATTCTAATCCACACTGCAGCGCTACAATCTTCTGTGCAAGGCCAGGAATTGGCATACGATGGAGCCACCTGAAAGAAACATTCATCTTTCCCTAAAGGTCACAGTCTCTGTATTAAATAGTCTTCCATTGTTAACATTATCACAGTAAGGAGTAATCTAGAATTTATCAAGAATAGCTGTTTGCCTTTCTGTGCAAAGAAAAAAAAAGTGTAATAGTGGATTTGCTAATACGTCAAAGAAAGGAATGAATTAAACTTGACCTGATTAGAGGACTCAATTCCAGTTACAATTTTTCTTTTAGAAGACAGAGGGCTGCCCCGGTGACTCAGTGGTAAAGAATCCGCCTGCCACTGCAGGAAACATGGGTTCGATACCTGATCCAGGAAGATCCCACGTGCTGCAGAGCAACTCAGCCCATGGGCCACAACTATTGACCCTGTGGTCAAGAGCCTGGGAGCCACGACTACTGAGCTGTGTGCTGCAGCTACTGAAGCCTGCACGCCCTAGAGCCTGTGCTCTGCACCAAGAGAAGCCACTGCAATGAGAGGCCTGGGCATTGCAACTAGAGAGGAGCTCCTGCTCTCCGCAACTAGAGAAAACCCGTGCAGCAGCAAAGACCCAGTACGCTCAAATAATTAAAACAAAATTATTAAAAAAATAAATAAAAGGGAGAAAACAATACTTGTCCTTCTTGATATAACAGAGACACTGTAAGGCAAGATAAAGAAAACCACCATAACAAAAGTGAAGCAGATGTATTGAAGCAATTGTTATGATCATTAGAGCAATGAAAAATGTATCCACAACACATGTGCACCAGTTATTTGACTTAATTCTTTCTAAAGTTTACCTCAATTCTCTCCACATATATTTAAGGTGAAGATGATCTTGAACTTTTTCTGAAAAAATACAAGCAAAAAAAGCATACTTGTAAAAAGCATACTTGTATCAAGCATAAAGGGAGCTGTGGAGACTTACTGCAGTTTGGGGAACACATTCTTTTTCTGCCTTTATTCTGTGTTATACTTAAGCTAGGTTTTATTTACAGAAGATGTCAAGTGCCATTACACCAAGACTTGAAAGTGTTTACTCTGTGAAATAGTCAGACATATATCAGCCATAGATAAGTTTCTATTTGGTCTTGATCTGAAAGATACTAACTTTCAGGTGAGAGTTTAGCTTTCTTTATCATCATCTGTTTGTTGAGTATTCATTAATTATAAGTTTCATTGTCATATCACTCTTTAAAGATGTATGCATAAAGGAACTAAGAGCCAGTTGTTTTACTTTGGGGATTCTAGGGCCTGACAGCTTCAGCTATTATAGCAAACTGAATGTTCCTAAAATAATAACATTAATTATAATTTTTAAACTCATCATATCAATGATAGCATGATTATACTAAAAATTATTCATAGCATGATTGCATTGAAAAAACAGAAAACTTTTCACCAGTAATTGTCAGGTATCATATTTATTCACATTGTACTTAAGATGTCTTAGGTTTTGTACCAAACATCAATAATAGAAAACACCCACAATGAAAAAAAAAAAATCATTTACTCACACTGTAACAGAACTATTTGACTCTGATTTTTCCTGCCATCTGGTGGCAAGATCTAAACTCAGACAATATATATTCACCATATAAACAATGAACTCTTACTTTAAATCTTTTACCACTGTCAGAGTATGCTCAAATTAATTTTATACGATCCCAGTAATTTATTCAATACTGAGTAATTATATGTATAAACCAAATAAAAAGTGATTTTAATTATATTAACAAACAACACATGATCTTTGAAACTATTACAATAAAGTTAATAAGACTTTCTTAATAATTAACAATCTAGCTGGCATCATATTCATATGTTGATAATACTTTTCATTTTATCACACTGAATATTCACTACAAAGTTAGTGGACAGTATGATACTATATTAATTCCTTTTGATGGAGAATTAAATTTGATTAAAAACTGAAAGATATTTAAAATGTAAGCGTATGCTAGAAACATAGAACTTTTATTCTTAATTTCTTAAATGTATATGGTGGGTTGGGACAAATATCTTTTCCTGAAGATATTTACAAATTCCAACAGGAAGTTCAAGATAAAAATAAATATAATTTTATATAAACATTGGCTACAATAATTACTTTGAATGTAATCCTTTCAAAGGAGAGTACAAAATGTATCTTAAAATAGCCATTTCATTTAATATTTTACATCTTATTGAACAAATATATTTGAAATAACAGAGTCTTATAACCTCCTTACAGAAACTTCAAGGTATAAGAGATGGTTTCATACGCTAAATGCTGAGTTCAGTTAGGCAATCTGAGTCAATGACAGCAGCAGAAAATCAGTTCCCCACTTGAGGACAGGCTCCCCACAGGAGGACAGCTTTTTTTTTTTTTTTTTAAAGATATAATCTCTGAACTTGCACGGTGAGCATTTTTCTTTGCAAATTGGTCTGAGGCTTCTTATCAGTATATCTGCATATAATTTAAAAGAACAATCTTAAGTTTACTACTTAGAGTTTAGAACTAAATTTTGAGAATTTGCTTTTAAAAATGATAACGATAAACAACTTTAAAATGTTATGTTGTATTTTTATGAATTCCAAGACCAAACCTTCTCTTTTGTATATAGGAGAAGGAAGGATTAGAAAAAGATTTGCACCATTGTTATAACCAAAATATACTCCAACTTTCATTCTAATGAGTATTCTTTCTTACCTAATTGGCAATGGGCAATGGCTGAAATAGATTGTGAGACAGCTGAATGCTGATTCATGCAGGTCATTTGGATACATGTTCTGTCTATACAGCATAAACTGAAGTGGAAATTTGGCAGCTACCCAATTCATGTGATCCTTGACAATTCAGGTCTTAAAGTAGATTTAACACTTGTGAATGAGATGCTTAAATGTAAGGATGTTTGAGATGATATTCTAAAATTATTTCATGTACTTCACAACTTGTTAAGTTCTCCTATGGGGAAAAAAAGTAGTTAAAAAAGCAGAAAATATCCCCCTTTCTTATTTTTAATCACCTATGCTTATAAAAGTCTCCCTGGTGGCTCATACAGTAAAGTGTCTGCCTGCAATGTGGGAGACCTGGGTTCGATCCCTGGGTCGGGAAGACCCCCTGGAGAAGGAAATGGCAACCCACTCCAGTACTCTTGCCTGGAAAATTCCATGGATGGAGGAAACTGGTAGGGTACAGTACATGGGATTGCAAAGAGTCAGACACGACTGAGCAACTTCATTTACTTACTCATGCTTATAAATATATGTCTATGAAAGTAAATTAGATACTCAGACATCTAGGATTTTGGAGTCAAGTCAACTTGGGAACAGGAACATGGATAAACTCTCAGTATGGTACATATCTATCATACTACACCATTTTGAAAGCCCAAAGAGATGTTCGATATTAATACAGAAGGCATTCATCAATTTTTTTTTTAGTATTTATGTTCCATACACTGTGATTAAATAAATGACTAAGGAATAACTATCAACTCTTGATCATTTAACTTTGATTTCAGTACAGTTCAGATGCTCAGACGTCTCCGACTCTTTGTGACCTCGTGGACTGCAGCACGCCAGGCTTCCCTGTCCATCATTGACTCCTGGAGTTTACTCAAACTCATGTCCGTTGAGTCAGACACACCATCCAACCATCTCATCCTCTGTCATCCCCTTGTCCTCCTGCCTTCAATCTTTTCCATCATTGGGGTCTTTTCAAATGAGTCAGTTCTTCCCATCAGGTGGCCAGAGTATTGCAGTTTCAACTTCAGCATCAGTCCTTCCAATGAATATTCAGGACTGGTTTGAGCTCCTTGGAGTACAAGGGACTCTCAAGAGTCTTCTCCAACACCACAGTTCAAAAGCATCAATTCTTTGGTGCTCAGCTTTCTTTATAGTCCAGTTCTCACATCCATACATGACTACTAGAAAAACCATAGCCTTGACTAGATGGACCTTTGTTGGCAAAGTAGTGTCTCTGCTTCTCAATATGCTGTCTAGGTTGGTCATACCTTTTCTTCCAAGGAGCAAGAGTCCTTTAATTTCATGGCTTCGGTCACCATCTGCAGTGATTTTGGAGCCCCTCAAAATAAAGTCTACCACTGTTTCCATCGTTTCCCCATCTATTTGCCATGAAGTAATGGGACCAGATGCCATGACCTTAGTTTTCTAAATGTTGAGCTTTAAGCCAACTTTTTCACTCTCCTTAGTCACTTTCATTAAGAGGCTCTTTAGTTCTTCTTCACTTTCTGCCATAAGGATGGTGTCATCTGCATATCTGAGGTTATTGATATAGTTCCCAGCAATCTTGATTCCCACTTTTGCTTCCTCTAGCCAAGCATTTCTCATGATGTACTCTGCATATAAGTTAAATAAGCAGGGTGACAATATACAGCCAGTCTGTTGTTCCATGTCCAGTTCTAACTGTTGCTTCCTGACCTGCATACAGATTTCTCAAGAGGCAGGTCAGGTGATCTGGTATTCCCATCTCTTGAAGAATTTTCCACAGCTTATTGTGATCCACACAGTCAAAGACTTTGGCATAGTCAATAAAGCAGAAATAGATGTTTTTCTGGAACTCTCTTGCTTTTTCGATGATCCAGCAGATGTTGGCAATTTGATCTCTGGTTCCTCTGCCTTTTCTAAAACCAGCTTGAACATCTGGAAGTTCACAGTTCACGTATTGCTGAAGCCTGGCTTGGAGAAATCTGAGCATTACTTTACTAGTGTGTAAGATGAGTGCAATTGTGTGGTAGTGTGAGCATTCTTTGGCATTGCCTTTCTTTGGGATTGGAATGAAAACTGACCTTTTCCAGTCCTGTGGTCACTGCTGAGTTTTCCAAATTTGCTGGTGTATTGAGTGCAGCACTTTCACAGCATCATCTTTCAGGATTTGAAATAGCTCTACTGGAATTCCATCACCTCCACTAGCTTTGTTTGTAGTGATGCTTCCTAAGGCCCGCTTGATTTCACATTCCAGGATGTCTGACTCTAGGTGAGTGATCACACCATCGTGATTATCAGGGTCGTGAAGATCTTTTTTGTACTGTTCTTCTGTGTATTGTTGCCACCTCTTCTTAATATCTTCTGCTTCTGTTAGATCCATGCTATTTCTGTCCTTTATTGTGCCAATCTTTGCATGAAATGTCCCCTTAGTAGCTCTAATTTTCTTGAAAAATCTCTAGTCTTTCCCATTCTATTGTTTTCCTATATTTATTGGCACTAATCACTGAAAAAGGCCTCTTATCTCAACTTGCTATTCTTTGGAACTCTATATTCAGATGCTTATATCTTTCCTTTTCTCCTTTGCTTTTCGCTTCTCTTCTTTTCACAGCTATATGTAAGGCCTCCCCAGACAGCCATTTTACTTTTTTGCATTTCTTTTTCTTGGGCACGGTCTTGATCCCTGTCTCCTATACAATGTCATGAACCTCCATCCATAGTTCATCAGGCACTCTATCAGATCTAGTCCCTTAAATCTATTTCTCACTTCCACTGTATAATCGTTAGGGATTTGATTTAGGTCATACCTGAATGGTCTAGTGTTTTCCCTACTTTCTTCAATTTAACTCTGAATTTGGCAATAAGGAGTCCATGATCTGAGCCATAGTCAGCTCCTGGTCTTGTTTTTGCTGACTCTATAGAGCTTCTCCATCTTTGGCTGCAAAGAATATAGCCAATCTGATTTCGGTGCTGACCATCTGGTGATGTCCATGTGTAGAGTTTTCTCTTGTGTTGTTGGAAGAGGGTGTTTGCTATGACCAGTGCATCCTCTTGGCAAAACTGTATTAGGCTTTGCTCTGCTTCATTCTGTACTCCAAGGCCAAATTTGCCTGTTCCTCCAGGTGCTTCTTGACTTCCTAGTTTTGCATTCCAGTCCCCTATAAAGAAAAAGACATCTTTTTTGGGCGTTAATTCTAGAAGGTCTTGTAGGTCTTCATAGAACCGTTCAACTTCAGCTTCTTCAGCATTACTGGTCAGGGCATAGACTTGGATTATGATGATGTTGAATGATTTGCCTTGGATATGAACAGAGATCATTCTGTCGTTTTTGAGATTACATCCAAGTACTGCATATTGGACTCTTTTGTTTACTATGATGGCTAACTTTGATTTGGCTGGATACAAAAATAATAAAAATTGTACCATGGAAAACTAAGAACCTAATGACAACCAGGTAGAAAGATTTAAATTTTCCAAATACTTAGTGTTTAATAAACACTAGTATGTGTGTGTATATATATATATATATATACACACACACCTGCATAGTTGTGTTTTTATAGTAAAGCTTTTAAAAATCACTTCATGGAATAAAATTCAGTTAAAAACAAAAAATTTGTTTTCTCATACAACTTATACAAATAACCATGATGTATTTGGCTTTACTTACATTTGACATCTATATTGTCACTTTAGTGTTTTGTAGAGGTATACAAACAAACAATCCCCATTTATACAGTATGTTAGAAAGACTTATTTCCTACCAACTATGATGATAAAAATCTGAGGCTAATGAACCTAAGTGACTTGTCTAATGCCAGCTCTAAGGAGTAAAACTGGGACAATCAAAATCAGGCCTCCAGATACGAGTTATACTGATCTGTGCATCTTATGTAAATAGGCATAATTTTGGTATAAAAATTTGAATTTTGGTATAAAAACAAGTGGGCTCTAATCTCAGTTTCACAAATGAACACCTAATATCATTAAATAAATATGATGAACAAATGCCAACTCCACTGTGGAATGAAATATTAGAAAGCCTGGAGAATAGAAAAGTGGCAATTTTTTATCTTTTCTTGAATCATTTATCCTTTAAGTACAGAATAATATTCTTTTTCCATTACATACAAATACCTTCCATATCCATACATAAGGATGTATGACAATCTGTTAATTTCAGGTCTGCACCTTTTCTGTTCTATCATGGGTGATCAAAATTTGAGAATAGGGCAAAGTCTAGGGCACATGCTGATATTAGTTATTGGGCCTCAGAGATCATGAAATACTTAATAGTTAGTTTGTTTGAGTAACTATGAAAAATCAAAAGTAGTGTTTACTTTACAAAATTTAAAGTAATTTAAATATGCACATGCAGGTGTACACACACACATATTCAAATAACTTGAAATTTTGTAAGTAAATGCTACTTTTGATTTTTCATAATTACTAAAAAAATGCTAATTCAATGTTTTTGCAACAATCATTAAAAATAAAGGTAGAATATAGTTTGTTTAAATGAGTCATTTCTTCTAAATAAAGCAATAATCTCAAGTGTTTGTATTTGAATGACTGATTGATAGAAGTGTTAGTTAACATCATAAACTGTTGAAGGTCCATTTGAGGTGTTCCAACTTGAGAATACCAAGATATTTGATTATAAATATGAAAAAAATATTTCCAGCTAGTTCTCAATTTCTTCTCAAATATATTAGCAAATTAGTCATTTGGGGAAAACACAATTATTGAGTCAATAATCCACTTATGTTCTATATTGATAGGAAATAAATAGATACATACATACAAAGGAATGTAAATGCAATGAGGGGAATCATCTTGGTGAGTGGTGTAGGCCTAAAGGCACTTGACTTTTAGTTCTAATTCTTCCATTGACTAATGTTGGAAGATGACAATTTAAATTATGTGAATAACTATTCATCTTCTCAACATAGAAATGAGAAAGCAGTACCTTGCATTTATACCAAGAGAGTGGTTTTTTTCTCTACAGCTTTTTTGGTAAAAGAAACTTGTCTTACTTGTTCATTTAACATACAAAGCGGTTTTTATTTTGTATTCTTGGGCTTCCCTTGTGGCTCGGCTGATAAAAAATCCAACTGAAATGCAGGGGACCTGGTGTTCGAATCCTGGGTTGGGAAGATTCCCTGGAGAAGAGAAAGGCTCCCCACTCCAGTATTCTGGCCTGGAGGATTCCACGGAGTCCAAAGGGGTCTCAAAGAGTCAGACACAACTGAGTGACTTTCACTTTCATTTTTCAAGGAGAAGAAATGAATATTTAAAGAAACATTTTACATAATTACTATTTAACATATTGATGCCATTATTTCAGAGAAAACAGTTATTAGTCAAGCTCTTTGTTGCTATGCAAATCATGGAAACAAATAAATGGGATAAACATTTTACTTGTTCATTTTGATTGCATTCTCTAAAATATTCTAACAAAATTATTCATTTTTTCGATTTGTGAACTGTGATTGCCCACATGAGAGCACAGAATTTTTGCTTTTTGCCTAGAATTTTCTTGAGGAAAGAGCCTATCCTGTGGGCTTTGTGGTTACAGAAGTCCTCCCACCTCTCTGGTTGGCTGTCCCTCAGATCTCACATTTTCACTTGACATCTCCTAGCTCTTAAAAAAAAATTCTTGGAGTGTGTAGCACTAACACCATCATCCTCCCAGTACTTACTTTTTAAATTTTACACATACATATATATATACAATTTCATCTTTGCTCTCTATAAAAATCCTCTAAAGACCCATTGTATTTCTAACATGTGACTCACTGTCATGTTGTAGAAAGTTGTGGTTTCAGGGAAAAAAAGATCATGTAAGATGTAAAATTAGTTGCAGTTAAAAATACATATTCATATTTCTAAACAGCCTCTGTCAAGTATTGAAAAAGAGTGTAGCTACTGAACCATAAGACCAAGAATTCACTCTGGATCTTAATACAAAAAAAAAGTCTCTGCAGAATGCTGATCATTACACTTCATTTGTGCTTTATTTCTTTATGATAAAACAAGCATAGTAATGATGAGTTGCAATGTCTTAAAACTCTTTCTAAAAATTCAAGTAGTTTTTCAAACAAATAAAAATAACTTCAGTAACCTTGTAGCAGGTGGACAGTAAATATTATCAGGTCTAGACAAGATGAAAGTAGATATAATTCAAGACAACGGTGTGAGGATATTCATGACAATGCCAGCAGAGGAATACAAAGAAAGCTAGGGTCTGAATTAGGAAATTTCTAAAGATTCTCTTGACACTCTGAAAAACAATCTTTGCATTAAATATCAGGTTTCGAATTTCCTCATATAACTTCAATAAATCTTAAGGAAAAAAATCTCCAATTAATTTAATAAAATTTCATTCATTGTTACATGTAACTTTTTAGAGGCATCAAAGAGGGTTTTCATCAACTCAACAATGCTAGGAATTCTCATTTTCAAAATGTTAAGAATTCTTGGCATTAGAGATTTTACAATTAATTTAAAGAAATGTATGATAATCACAAATGCAGATTAAAAGGCAATAAAGTAATGGAATAGCAGTTTGGCTTTGTTTCCTTAACTCAGCAGGTACAGAAGTTAGTAATACAGTGCTATCTCTGTGTCAAAACTTAAGTTTTGGGAAATTTTTTCAAAAATACAATGAAGCACAGGAAACTGTAATTTTTAATCAATTATCAGAAAAAATTAACATGAGGAGGATGAATAACAACAGTACTAATCATTTGGGATGAATGTTATGCAACTTGCAAAAGTTGCATTAAAAAAAAAAACAAAAACAAAACTTCCAGCCTCTATTCCTCTTTCATCTAGCTATGAAGCAAAGAATATAAATGCATTTACCCTCAAATCTTGGAGAAGGAAATGGCAACCCACTCCAGTATTCTTGTCTGGAAAATCCTATGGATAGAGGAGCATGGTGGGCTACAGTCCATGGAGTCGCAAGAGTCCAACAAGACTGACAGACTAAACCACCACCACCCTCAAATCTAGCCATTCAGTGCCATCTAAAGTTCTCATAGCTCAGTTCATAAAGAATCCACCTGACATACAGGAGACCCCAGTTTGATTCCTGGGTTGGGAAGATCTCCTGAAGAAGGGATAGGCTACCCACTTCAATATTCTTGGGCTTCCCTGTGGCTCAGCTGGTAAAAAATCCATCTGCAGTGTGGGAGATCTGGGTTCGATCCCTGGGTTGAGAAGATCCCCTGGAGAAGGGAAGGCTACCCAGTCCAGTATTCTGGCCTGGAGAATTTCATGGGGTCACAGAGTCGGACATGACTGAATGACTTTCACTTTCTAAAGGTCTCATAGCCTTTACACTTTTCCCAGTTTGTTGTTTTGAATACCAGCAATTTGAATTATAATATGCTGTCCCATTTGATCAGTGTTTTACAGTTTACTCAAAACTTTATTGTATGCTATCTAATTTAAGACACACTAAACTCTGTGACTAGATATGGATCAATTTTCCCCTCAAGAATAAGAAAGCAAAAAGGAAGTACATGTAGGAAGTGGAGAGGCCAGGGCTTTAGACTCCTGGTTTCAGGTGTTACTTGTGACTCTGCAACTGAAACCCAAATATACCAAAGTACAAAACTGAGTCACATCAGCTTCATTGCAGGGCCTACATGCACACATTCAAATCGCCTTACATTTCAAAGTAAGAATTCCCAAGACAGCAATTGAAAAGCAAACATATTTATTCCTGTACTTTCAAAATAACTTTCTTTTTGTAATATTATTTTCACATTCTAAATAGAACCTTAAAATTCACAGGGTATATGTCATTTTTTTTTTAAATTTAAGAAAGCATAATGTGTTTTAAGTATATTCCATTATAAATGACATGTAATAGACATGATGTTCTATACATAGGATGTGAAATGAATTGCAGATTAAATATGTTGATAAATGTTCTTAGTGAGCAGTCTGAAGCTACCTTATGTTTCAGTCATTTATATCCTTAGAATTTGGTTCTTAAGTTCAATATGTTTAAACATTCAAACAGAGCAAAATTTCAAGGATCGCCACTGAATGCGCTGCTGTGTCACACCAGGAGTGACACAAATAAAGAGTTATGAAGAGACAGAATTTAACTTTTGCTAAATTATAATATTTCCTCTTGCAAAGAACACATTTTGGGTGGGTAATTTTCCATCATGAATATGTATTTTTGACGCACAAATACTTGGAAAGCTCTTTTTTTTACAGCTGTCTTCACATCTTTTAAATAAGGCAAACTTTGGATGCATAATTTAGGGCACTTGTGCATGAAGAGATAATATTTTGTGTATTATAATCAAGCAGAGGCCATGGACAAATAGTGGAGATATGTATCTTCTTCATCTTCCCTTAAATTTTGTGTAGACCTTTTGGGACCAAAACAGACAGACATTCTGAGAAGGGTTAAATCCAGTTTAGAATACCTAACTGTTAATGCTTAGCTAATTTGACTATCTTTAGGGTGGAATCAATTTAAATGGAAGAAAACCAAACCACATAGATTAAATGAACTTGTTTCATGCTTATACAAATTTATGATTAATTTTACTTTTCTTATTCTAATTTCTCATTTAATTCTGTGTTGTTCAATTCTTTCATATTTATACATTTACAGTCTCACAGACACCATTGCTTCAATGGCAGGATTTAGAGGTTTAAACATTCTATTACCTTAGCAATACTGTTAAAATTTTGTGATGTTCAGTCATTTGGATTTCTTTTGATGCTAAGTTGTCTTTAAGTGAGCTTTTATTTTTTTAAAGTACACTGATGTATAGATCAGTCTTATGGACTCTGCAGGAGAGGGAGAGGGTGGGGAGAGTTGGGAGAATGGCATTGAAACATGTATAACATCATGTATGAAACGAGTCGCCAGTCCAGGTTCGATGCAGGATACTGGATGCTTGGGGCTGGTGCACTGGGACAACCCGGGGGTAGGGTTTGGGGAGGGGAGAGGGAGGGGGGTTCAGGATGGGGGGCACGGGTGTACGTGTGGCGGATTCATTTCGATGTTTGGCAGAGCTAATACAATATTGTAAAGTTTAAAAAGAAAATAAAATAAAAAAAAAAAAAGTACTGGTGATATATCTGAACTATGCCTATCTCTCCATTAGTATATAATGCCTCTTATATGATGACTAGCACCTTAGACGGAGAAGGCAATGGCACCCCACTCCAGTATTTTTGCCTAGAAAATCCCATGGATTGGAGGCGCCTGGTGGGCTGCAGTCCATGGGGTCGCTAGAGTTGGACAAGACTGAGTGACTCCACTTTCACTTTTCACTTTCATGCACTGGAGAAGGAAATGGCAACCCACTCCAGTGTTCTTGCCTGGAGAATCCCAGGGACGGGGAGGCCTGGTGGGCTGCCGTCTATGGGGTCGCACAGAGTCGGACACGACTGAAGCAACTTAGCAGCAGCAGCAGCAGCAGCACCTTAGAACTTATAAGCCATTTTCCCATGCAGCATTAAGCATTGACATGTTACATACTGAATAATTATTTTTATCTCACAAAAATATACCTTATTACTGAAGCATTCTGAGGAATTAACAAAAGATGTATGGCCTGATTTTTGGCTTGTATTACATTTTCAGGATACCACTGCTGCAATATTTTATAGTGCAACATATAATTCAGGGGTTCATATTAATCAGGCAAGAGGAAATGACAAAATTTTACATATAGCAACTGTGACTTCTGGAGTCTTCCCAAAGAATTTTATGTAAAGAAGCCAAAGTATCCCTGAAAGAATGTGAGGAACTAATTTTCCATGATCATTGATACTGACACTAGCTCCATAGGATCATTAAAGACTCTTATTGTTGAAGTTAGAATAGCTATGGTCTGTTTTTTTTTGCCTGGCTGGCTTCCTTTAAGTCATGTTTATTCTTCCTCACAGTCTGGCATTCTTGATTTTTCATGTTTCTCAGATCTTTATTTTGAATGGGTTTGTAATAATTATGGCCTCTTGTAATGCAGAAGCAAGTTACCATGTGTAGACACCTACTTCACTTGAGTAGAAGAGTTTCTGTTTATAGCACACAATCGGAGTGGACCCAAGGAAAAAGGACAGGAGGGCTCCAGAGAAAAGAAAAGTGAGTCTTCCTTGTATGTTTCCATAAGAGCTATTCAATTCATTACCTCCCAAATTAAAATTGGCATCTTCCTTTCTTTCCAGAGACAGAAGTGTCTCTGAGCTCATCTACCTAGGTTAACCGTGTTGCTTTTATTTTCAAATGTCCTCTCTATACTAACTTTTCTTCTTCCCTTATAGTTTGAACTTCCTCCATTTTAAGACATTTTCCATCAATATTCCAATTCCTACAACTGTCATTCAATCTCTCCTTTGGATAGATAAACCTTTTTGAAACAGTAATTTAACCCTTTGTTTTCCATTTTAAACTTCATTCATTCCTCAACACACAGAATCTGCATTTTGCCTGCACTAGTGTGAGGCAATCATTCTTGAAAAATTTACCAGTGATCTCCACATATTCAAATTTTATAACGACTTCAAAAATTTTAAACTTTTTAACCACAGAAGCATTAGACTTCATTAGACTTCATTGATTCCTATTCCTTAAAACTTCATTAGACTTCATTGGAAGACTAAGACTTCTAAGACTAAGAAGACTAAGACTAACACTAAGACTTCTTCAGACTTCATTGACTCCTATTCCTTAAAACTATTCCTAAAAAAATTCCTTCTGAACCTTCTCACTGCATTCTCCTAAGGGTTAGAACTGGCTGAGATTCTACCCATGATTTTCTGCTTGGAATGATGTTTCCTCTGTGCTGAACACCTCTTCAACATCTGAGAATCAAATCAAACCAAACCTTTATATAAACCTTTATCTTCCTCACTCTATGTTTTGATTAAATATTGCACTTGTCTATACTACGGTATCAATATATTACAACATAACCGCATACCTACTTCTTTTACAGAGCATGTGTGTTTCTGTTTCACAGGGACTAAATTCAGTAACTCCAGTACTCTTGCCTGGAAAATCCCATGGATGGAGGAGCCTGGAAGGCGGCAGTCCATGGGGTCGCTAAGAGTCGGACACGACTGAGCTACCTCACTTTCACTCTTCACTTTCATGCATTGGAGGAGGAAATGGCAACCCACTCCAGTGTTCTTCCCTGGAGAATCCCAGGGACGGGGGAGCCTGGTGGGCTGCCGTCTATGAGGTCGCACAGAGTCAGACACGACTGACGCAACTTAGCAGCAGCAACAGCAGCAGCAGCAAAGTTAGTAACTATTAGTAAGTATTAATGGATAATTTATAGTAAATATTAATGGATAATTAATTAATTAATGCCAAGTCCTGGGCATGGCTGTTAAGTTTAATCTTCTTTTAATATCATTTTCCATTGAGATATTCATATTCCTAGTTTTTCTTATTTTAAACTCTAATAAAAGAAATTCAACTTAAATTCTTTTCTAGTTAAAAGAGACAGTGAAAGTGAACTCATTCAGTCGTGTCCGACTCTTTGTGACCCCATGGACTGTAGCCTACCAGGCTCCTCCCTCCATGGGATTCTCCAGGCAAGAGTAACTGGAGTGGGTTGCCATTTCCTTCTCCAGGGGATCTTCCTGACCCAGGGATCAAACCCAGGTCTCCTGCATTCCAGGCAGACACTTTAACCTCTGAGCCACCAGGGAAGCCCAAAAGAGACAGAGATTAACATAAATAAGAGTTTCAATTTATTGAATTCTTAATCTCACAACAACTCTGACAATAATACCAATGATATCCCTATTTTTAATCTTTAAAAAGGACCAGGAAAGTCATGGGCCTGAGGCAAATGAGTGTGTATGAGTTCAGAGCAGAACTCAAATCTCTCTCTCTAAAGTTGTATACTAAAGTTACAATGGAGGGAAGACAGAAAAACAAACAAACAAATAAAAACTATGCTCTGAAGAGTGAACATTTAAGCCGATTTCTGAAGGATCTTTATCTTCTCAGATAGGGGCAAGAACATTTAGAAAGAAGGTAGTATCACTACAATGTCTTAAGCCAAAACAGTATTTTTGATAGGGTTAATAAAAGTAGTGAATTATCTCTTAAACTGAAATAATGACAAAGAAACAGACAGCTATAAGCCATTTAGGGCCTTACGAGTCAGGGGTAAAATTTGCTTCTGCCTCATTGTAATAGGAATTCATTATAATAGACTGGTGGTATGGAGTGATGATATGATCTTTCATTTTGAAAAAAGTCACTGTAATTGATGCATAAAGATTAGAATATAAAAAAGATAGCAAAAATTGGGAAAGTTACAAAAGAATGATACTGAAGAGAGTCTCTTTTAGTTGCCTTTGATGCACAGAGGTAGGGGAAGACTTATTATATAAACCTATTTTTAAATTCTGAAGTCAGGGAAAGACAAATATAAGATATCACTTATATGTAGAATCTTAAAAAGGTACAAATGAACTTATTTACAAAACAAAAATAGAGTCACATATGTAGAAAACAAATGTATAGTTACCAAGGGGGAAAGGAAGAGGAGGAATAAATTAGAAGATTGGGATTGACATATACACACGACTATAAATATATTTCCAGGTGGCCCAGTGGTAAAGAATTCACCTGCCAATGCAGGAGACTCAAGAGATGTGAGTTCAATCCCTGGATTGGGAAAATCACCTGGAGTAGGAAATGATAACTCAACCCAGGATTCTTGCCTGGAAAATTCCGCGAACAGAGGAGCCTGGCAGGCTACTGTCCATGGGGTCACAAAGAGTCAGACATGACTGAGCGGCTGAACACACACACATATGTAAAATACATAACTAATAAGAACCTGTTATAAAGCATAGGGAAATCTACTCAATAATCTATAATGATCTATATGAGAAAAGAACCTTAAAAAGAGTGGATATATGTATATGTATAACTGATTCACTTTGTTGTAAAGCAGAAACTAATGCCACATTGTAAATCAACTATACTCCAATAAAAATCCATTAAAATTTTCTGAAGCAGGAGCATGCATTACTATTCGCAAAATAAAGAGAGGATTGAAGTAGGAAGAGCTCTTTCAAAGCTACCTGATTATACAGACATTTCCCCTTAAATTTTAACATGGAACTGAGCTATTTGAGGAGTAAACATAGAGACTCACAGAGTGTCTTATGAAAGTCATCTACTGTATGGTTCTGAGAGATAGAGACTTAAGTTTTTGACTCTACCATTACTGAATTCTATAACACATATAAATGCATCTGGATTATGTCCAACTTTAAATCACCTAGTTTATTTTATGATCAGTTCCTTGTATATTACATGGAAAGGTGATGAGGCAAGGGAAGGGAAAATGCATAGCTTGTATTCAATGGGTGTAATGTTGGGTTGTGAAAGATGAATAAGTTCAAGAAATCTACCGTGCAACATAGTGTCTATAGTTAACAATTCAGTACTGTAGACATACATATTTGTTAAGAGGCTAGATCTCATGTTAAGTGCTCTTACCATAAAATAAACATTAAAAAAAAGAACCAAAAAGGCAGAAGAAAACTTTTGCAATTGGTAAATATTTTTCTTACCTTGACTGTTGTAATGGTTTAATAGGTGTTGTATGCATATTCCCAACTCATTAAATGTGCCAAGTTTTTTGGGGGGGTTAATATCAATTATAGCACAAAAATATGAGAAGATTATTGGAGACCAGTGATTTTCAAGTTGTTCCTGTTAGCCCTGACTGATCCTGAAGGAATGGAGGGGTCTTCTAAATGGGTGAAGATTGACTGTACAGGTAAGGCCCTCCCCATGGCTCCCTCCTCAATTAACTGGCTTCATATTTTTGGTTTTATATGTTAGATTTGTACTGTTTCACTTGAATAAAACTAAAGCATATTGCAAATCATTGTTAAATTATCTCTGAGGTTTCTTTCAGATACAGTATCATGATCTACCACTGCCTTTCTTTTCTCCTTTGATAGATATTATTCATAGGTGTTCTCATGCATGCTATTGCTATACAGATAAGTATACTTTTTATTTTTTATTTCTAATACAGCCTTGACTCATGGTCATGGATGATTTCCAACTATATGTTTATCTGAATCTCTCAGAAAGATGCCAAACTTAAGAAACTAAAAATAAAATACCAATTCCTCTTCATTTATGTCTTATCACTCAAGTCAGAAAACCAGAAAAGTCATTGATTCCTCATTTTTCACATTCCATTATATGTTCTTGAGTCCTATATCCTACCTCTTAAATATCTACCAAATCTACTCCATCCACTTTGGCTACTGCTTTCATTGTAAGCATTAACATTTCTTTTGGGAGATATTAGTTTCTTAAATGACCTCCTCTAATTCCTTCCTCCTCCCCCAACACACTTGTTCAAACCTCAGCTCAAAACTATCTCAAAACTTTCCAATCATATTTCTCTCCTTATAATGGCTTTCCAGTTTATCCAGGACATACTTCATAGCTTGGCATAGCTGCTAACTCACAAAACTTAATCACTATGTACCAATCACTCATTTTGGTGCCTTAATGTTAAACTGTAAGTAGAACAAGTTCATTTATGATATCAAAATGAAACTTCATTTTTGTCTCCCTTTCAAAAACACTGTTAAGGAAGGTTTTATTTTCCTGCGAAAATAAACCATGAAAGAAAACTCTGACAAGCTCACAAATTCTCTGCCCATAAAAGATAACTATTTGATCACCTTAAGTCAGTGTCCTTATAGTATTAGAACATGCATATCCAACTAAGATGAACCTGACTCAGCAATAGATCTTCCAACTACCTGCTTAGGTCAGCCTCAGGCTGGAGCACTGGTGGTACTTTGGATCTGGAAGGTAGTAGAAGGTGACCACCTTTACTGAAGCACCTTTGGGAGTGATTCAGATGTTCACAGCTGGGACCGCCCCACCTCCAGCTCCGCTCTCTAGGTCATAAGTGATGCAGGTGGTACCACATCATCCCTTATTCCATGAGAATGGATGCCCACAGTCCTGTTCAGACACTCAGTCATGTCTGACTCTTTGTGACCCCACTGAAGCATACCCAGGTTTCCCTGTCCATCACCAACTGCTGGAGCTTGCTCAAACTCATGTCCATTGAGTCGGTGATGCCATCGAACTATTTCATCCTCTTTCGTCCCCTTCTCCTCCTGCCTTCAATTTTCCCAGCATCAGGGTATTTTCCAATGAATCATTTCTTCACATCAGGTGGCCAAAGTATTGCAGTTTCAGCTTTTGCAGCTATTGCAGCCCTTCCAATGAATATTCATGACTGATTTCCTTTAGGATTGACTGGTTGGATCTCCTTGCAGTCCAAGGGACTCTCAAGAGTCGTCTCCAACACCACAGTTCAAAAGCATCAATTCTTTGGCACTCAGCTTTCTTTACAGTCCAACTCTCACATCCTTGCATGACTACTGGAAAAAACCATAGCTTTGATTAGATGGACCTTTGTTGGCAAAGTAATGTCTCTGCTTTTTAATATGCTGTCTAGGTTGGTCACAACTTTTCTTCCAAGGAGCAAGTATCTTTTAATTTCATGACTGCAGTCACCATCTACAGTGATTTTGGAGCCCCGCCCCAAAAAACAAAGTCTTTCACTGTTTCCATTGTGTCCCCATCTATTTGCCATGAAGTGATGGGACTGGATGCCATGATCTTAGTTCTCCGAATGTTGAGTTTTAAACCAACTTTTTCACTCTCCTCTTTCACTTTCATCAAGAGGCCCTTTAGTTCTTCTTCCCTTTCTGTCATAAGGTTAATGTCATCTGCATATCTGAGGTTATTGGTATTTCTCCCGGCAATCTTGATTCCAGCTTGTGCTTCCTCCAGCCCAGTGTTTCTCATGATGCACTCTGCACATAAATTAAATAAGCAGGGTGACAATATACAGCCTTGACGTACTCCTTTCCCGATTTGGTACCAATCTGTTGTTTCATGTCCAGTTCTAACTGTTGCTTTGTGACCTGCACACAGATTTCTCAGGAGGCAGGTCAGGTGGTCTGGAATTCCCATCTCTTTAAGAATTTTCCACAGTTTGTTGTGATCATAATTTCTTCATGAACCCTTCTCCTCTCTCTTTGTATTCAGCCAATAAACAGTTTGAAAGTGAAAGGTGTTTCAAAGAATTATCAGTGCTCAAGAATTCCCTTTAAAAATCTACATGTTGTGATTTGGTGTCTCAGTGAGCAATTTTACATGTTTCAGTTTTTGTTGTGTACTTCAAGTTTCAGTTTTAGTATGAGTTAATTTATTCCTTAGCATAATTCTATAAGAGAGAAATCTAATCACATGTTCACATGTGGAAACTGAGGTTAAGAGGTGTTAAATACATTTTTGTAGGATGTAGACCACATAATGACTAAGTCAGAAATCCATTCCAGGCATTGGACTCGGGGTCCATGACCCTAAGCACTGAACCACGCAAAATTTTCATGACATTCCTTTTATGATCTGGCCTCTATCTATTTTTAAAGCCACTTTCACATTTCCAGTGCATTCCAACTACATTGACCTTCTAAGAATTATTTTTCATTTCTCAACCTTTCACCATCTGCCTTTCACATAGACCATTTCTCTTCCAGAAATGGCATTCCCTCTTTCCTTGATAGTGATTACATACTGCACTCTTATTCAAGACAGCTGCTTTCTTGAGCTCAAAAGACGAGTTACATGCTTCCTTTAACATAACTGCAAGTAACAATATTATAGTACCGTTTTCTATACTTTAATAATCTGTTTACATTTCTGTTTCTCCTGCTAAAAGTCTAAGCCTGAAGCAGATAGAAACCATAATTCATCAAGCCCTATATGAAATGTTTGTTGAATGAACAAATGACAGACTCAGTGTAGGCCACCATTATGACTATGACTACATGCATGCTCAGTCATGTCCAGCTCGTTGTGACCCCATGGACTGTAGCCCACCAGGCTCCATCTCCATCTGTCCATGGAATTTCACCAGCAAGAATACTGAAGTGAGTTGCCTTTTCCTACTCCAAGGGATCTTTCCAACCTAGGGATTGAACATGAGTCTCTTAACTCTTGGGCATTGGCAGGCAGATTCTTTACCACTGTGCTACCTGGGAAGCTCCAAGTCACCACAAGTGAAATGAAATTCTTGCTAAGAACTCTGAGAGAAGAGCATATCCTTGGAAATGATCTATCACAACAAACTCACTTAAGAGAAAAATTTAGGGCCAGAAAGGAAACGTCACCCATTGGAGGCACCAAATACAGCATTTTTAATTTGGAACTCTCTCTTCCATATAATGGGAACTTTTGCTTTCCTTGCTTGCCCAAAACTTTCAGCAAGGTCATATGGCACAAAGCCAGCATGCAGAACCCTCACCCTCATCTTTTTAAGACCTAGCAGATGTGACCAGGCTGTGCCAGGACCACCTGGGAGTCATTCTGAAGTGGCAAAGCTATCTCACTTATGTAAAGGTTATAACTACAATCCACAGCAGGTGCTTGGTGTACTGCATTTAGGGTCATTACAAAGGCACTTTGCTAGGTTCTTATATGCAATGAAACGCGGATCTTTATTTCATGCTCATATCAATGTAACAGTGTTAACCAGAATTGCTCCCTCTCTTTGTTTTTTTTTTTATCAACTATTTAAGTCAAAGGCCTTTTGTTATCTACAACTTTTATTTTAAGTGCTTTCCAGGGATAAGCTATGAATTATGAATGAGTAAATGAATGAACAAACGCATGCTACCAGTTAAGAAGAATGAAAAAATTAAAAACAAAAATTCGTGAAAGAAGTAGAGACACTGCTCACTATCATTTTCAGTGAAAGTTGGTACTAGATTAAATAATCTGGTTCTGAGGTTTTTCTAATGAAGTCTTATGACAGTGAGCCCATCCTGGAGTTCTGTGATGACCTAGAGGGCTAGGATGAGGGAGGGAAAGACAGGCTCAAGAGGGTGGAAATACATGCATAATTATCACTGATTCACACTGTTGTATATTAGAAACCAACACAATATTGTAAAGCAGTTTTCCTCCAACTAAAAAAATTTTTAAAAAGGTGACTATTAGATTCATATCAAGTATTTTTTGTTTTCTTTTTACTAAAGCTGTCTTTCTGTAGTAAAATATTATTTTTGAAAAAGCTAGGTCAGTCTTAGTGTTAAATTTTGCTTGCTTTTCAAATTTTGATTGTGACTTTCTATATATATATGTGCATGTGTAAAGAGAGAGTGGTGATTTTCTTTTTTTTTTCATTTTAATTAAGTAAAAACAAATAAATGGTCAAAATTGAAGAAATATTTATGAAAAAGCTTTAACCTGGACAGGTTAGAAGTAATTATTATAAAATTTCAAATACAAATAGGCTGAGCTGTAAAGCACAGCACATGTGTCTTAAAAGTAATTACGTGGTTTATGTATTGATATTTTGAAAAGTAAACTTTCTATCCCCTCTAGGAAAAGGAAAATGTGGATGTGTATCTGAATGATGTAATATTACTTCCTGTCTTTGGGAGACCTTTGCTCTTGTTAGTGCTGCTATCCCATTCTGCTACATCCCTGTAATCTTTAAAGAATGTTTTTGGTCATGGGCCTTCACCTTCCAGTGATTTCATCCAGATACAATTTCCATAGGATTTACTGGTTTAAACAGAAGAAAAGAGTAGACCATCTGAACAAAATAAAATGTCACCATTAAATTGGTTTTTGTAGCTTAAGGTACAGGGTAATGATATTTCTCCAGCAGCTGCTTTCAGTTGGATTTAAAGTTTAGAAAGAGCTTTGTATCTGATACAAAATAATAAAGTACAGGTTACCTTACTTCCTTCTTTTGTGTCCCCAAACATAAGGAAGGTTTTTGTGTTTTTACATGGTACCTGGTGATTATTAGGAAAGTTTTTTGTTGTTGTTAATCTAAATGATTGCCCACATGTGCTAAATGGGATATGTGTAAAAAGTGCTTTTAAAAGATGTAAAAGCATTCTTCTAATAAATATGGCTGTAACTTGGTTCAATTTGTATGACTTACCACATTGCTTTTATATGGTAGTTTAACTACTTATGTAAAATGAGATGTCTTAGTGATAAAGCAAGTTCTTCATATAATCACAGTAACTAATTTTATTTCCCAACCATGCTGATATGTGTTCTATTCATGAAGAATATAGACTAAAGAAAAATATGAACTTAAAAATAATTGGAAATAACAGTTATCTGTGCTATTACTCTTTTCAAATTGTTAATGAAATAAAAAGAGTAAAATGAAACAAAAACATTTAATAGTTTAAACAAAAATTAAAGCATAAAATGTTTCATTATGTTTTAGACTAGTGCAATGACCAAATATTCACCAATTACTAAATTTACTGCTAGATAATCTAATAAAGAATGGGAAGAAGAGGAAAAAATCATTCAGAGATTCCTTAAGTGCTTCGGATTCCTGTATGGTTATAATTCATAAAGAGTTCATAAATCCTCTATTGTTTCTGTTATCAGAAGTTTCAAGGTCAAAATTAACTAAGGAGAATTGCTTTTCTTATAAACAAGGTCCTTAATAATCCTCATTTTTATTTTTCTTTAATTTGCTAAACTTGTGTTCCTAATCAAAACTACATTTTATTCTATATTATAACTAGGCTATGTGGTAAAATATTTGAGGAGAAATAAATGATCTTGTAGTCAATAGAAGATAGTAAGAATTATGAAATATTGCTAGAAAATAAAATAATAATAAAAAAATTTAAAAAACCAAACACTAAAGAAGGTGAGAACATGGAAGAATATATACTAGGCCTTGGTGGGTGGTCCTCACCTTGCGCTGAGACAGTGAGTTAACTTAAGGAAAAAGTATAATGAATTTAGAAATGAGACCGTCAGTTATTGCTAAAAACCTGAGGCTTCCGTACAGCTAAGAGTTAACAGTTACTTATGTATGTACAGAGCCACGTTTATACACAAATCCCAGAACTCCTCCTCCAATTATCTTTTAAATTTTTGATGTTTCTTAGCAATATTCCTTAGCAGAAACTCTACAAAGAGTCCAAGGGGATAAAAGTAGGCCTGTCCCAATCTTGCCCCCATTCACCCATTTGGCTGCCTGAGTGAGATTTGAATTGTTTCTCCTTCAAGACTGTACTTAATATCTTTTTTTAAATAATTGGATTTCATATATAACATTATTTGGGTCAGTGGGACAAATAATTATGATTCTCTACTGGCTAGCAAACAGTAAAGACAGGAACACTTAGAGCAGACAGAGGAAGAAAAAAAAAAAGAGAGAGAGAGAAATCTCTTGTTTACCAGGCCTTTCAACAAGTAAGTAGAGACACTAAAATGGGGAATTATGATATGCTAGTCATGTTTTCCAGCAAAAACTCTGAAGTTCAAAACCAGCAATAGACACACACAAAAAGCTTCCTTAAGCTCAACAGACACTGGGATGCAACCATTTTCTCTATCTTTTGTGATGTTTGTTTTCTGTCCCAAGCCATGAGCCATAAAATGTTAACAATTGTGAGTGGCCTTGCAAGCAAAATGATATTAAACTGTATGGGTGCGTGTTTTTTTTCCTGGAAATATTTCTTTTTAGAAATCAGAGTGACTTCTTGACCCAATATCATTTTAAAATAATAACATTTTTCTGACTCAACATATTTATATCTCTTTTATTAAACAGATATATAAAGTTTTAAAGGAGTGCAAGGAAATCCCCAAAGGAGGGTCTTTAGGTGTCTTTTTCTGTATGAGATTTTTAATAAAATGTTGGAATAGTTGCTCTATATCTCATTTTTCCACAGGACAAAGGAATAAATAGATGCAGAAAGAATCAAAAGACCTTGACATCTACGGTAATGTTAAAAAAGCAAAGCTTAGATTTGTAGGACAATAATTCCAGTCTTTTGAGGGATAAAAATAGATTGTGTTAGCAACTTACCCCAAAGGCTTTATATCCTCATGGGAGAGAGAGAATGAAAGTGTTATGAAACCTAGACCTGGAATTGCTAGAGTGCAACAAAATCCCCAATTCCCGCAGCCAAAAAGAGATAGTCTAAACCATCCATATTTCCGAGCATTTTTTTTTCCACCCTGGTTTCTAGGGAAACATGCGTTTATACCTACAGCTGACTTGGGAAATCCTTTTTTTAGATCTCTGGTTCCAATAAAAATGTGCTGCTTCTAATTGTGAACAACACATTAGGAATACTGGTCCTTCAAATCATCTGACTCACACATTTTTGTTCCCTCAGTAGCTTAGGTTAATGCCCAGGATCATTATTAATTGTACTGACTTGACACTGATCGCTAACTAAATTTAATAGAGTTTTAAGAGACTAACTCAATGAACAGTAGTAGATGGCTCTGGGGATTACTTCACTTCAAATTGAGTGCCCAGTCTATAAAAAAAAAAAAATAATATTTATGGCTGTACTAGAAAAAAAGGCATATGTGAATATATATGTGTGCTTATGTATCCATGGAAGTAAAATTAAGAGAAATGGAACATATTTCAAATTTGAAGAAACAGTAGCTGAGAGTCAAAAAGTCAGTTACAAAGAAAAACACAAGTTTTACTGTCCTATTACCCTATACAAACATGTTTCAGGAACAGGCAGAAATTTGAGGAAGACTTTGGACTTAGATGAGATTTGAATGTGGGATAAGGAGGAGTTAAAGTAAACGTCTAGACACTAAAGGAGAGGAAATTTTAGGAAACATCTTAATTATTTGAGAAAATGGTTCAAACTCATTGCATTTTTACTGGTCATTAACCACTGGTGTTTTGTTTTTTTTTTTTTAACCTATATTTTGCTTGTCTTTTATCCCATCAAATTCTCATCTTTTTCAGATAAAACTACCCCTATCCCTCCATTTTTACCAGATAAGACATTCAATGTTTGTCAAACAAAATAAATTTAAATTCTTTAGAGCTAAACAAAAATATTTCAAAAACAAATCCATGTGCCAAAACAGATCACATAATATAGTAAGGGGTAAAGCAGTATTCTGCTCTTAAACTTTTACCACAATGTACTTCACCACATTATTTCAGGGGAATATCAGCAGACTAAACCAAGGCTACAGATAAAGTCATATCAGTAGGTTTTAAGACTGGAAAAGGGAAATCTCAAACACAGTAAAACATGGACATTCACAAAGTAAAGTAGTACTTCAATCCTAAATGGCAGATAATATAATTAGCAACAGCTTTTAAAATTGCTGTAAGTTCTGAGTGACGCACATATCCTTGGTAACACATCCAATGACAGTGAGAGTGGCAGTAAGAAGGATATTGTATATGGTATATCCGTGCTACAAAAGTGGCCTTTGGAGTTAGGCAGGTCTGGGTTTGAATCCCAGCTCTACCACTAACTCTAGACACGAACCTAAATAATTTACTTAGTCTCTTTGAATCATCACATATGTTTTCTTCATGAAGATACTGCTTGGGTTTAAAACAAAAACAACAACAAAAAAGAAACTATGCAGATACACACAAAGATTACATTAACAAACTATATACAGAGTTAAACAGAGTACCCAATGCTTATTAAATATGTTTCCTCCCTCTTACTCCCTTTGAAAGTTTTAATATTTCTATGTGTAATCACTTTATTTTCCATAATTTTAACTTACAAAGGAATAAGAGTATAGGAACAAAAGAAATGGAAAACATTAAAATGCCATCCATGAATAAATCTTAGTATTATATATTTGTCAAATGGAATACATGTTGTAATTACCATGAAAATGGATGGATAAAAATATCCAATCATTCAGTCAGTGAAGACACTAAGGAAAGCATTTAAATTAATAAATGTGAGCCCTAATACTATGAGAATTATCTTAAAACACTGGTTCTAAGAGGAAATTTTTACATTAAAAAAAATTAAAAAGAAAAATATAATTAAAAACACTATACTAAGGCAAGAAAGAATCATACTTCTGTTTTCCATACCTATATTGAAGGAAGAATCCAGATGCCTGAGACTCACAGTTCCTGATCTTATTGAAGACTTGGTACAGTTCAACACCCGACAAAGCTGTGTATGTTACATCATTGCAGCAATGGCACTCAGTCTCATCTGTTAGCAAGTGGGAAAGTCCTAACTCTCTAAAGAACCTCTTAGCCTTGGAAAAAAGTTTCTTTCAGATTTCTCTGACCATAACATAATATTAAAAAATGATATAATTAGAAAAAAACAAATGAGCTAAACCTGAACTTTCCTTGCTAACAGAAACAGCCTTCCCATATTTTAAATGAAAAAAAATAGATGAAAGATACAAATTGTGTGTATGCCAAAAATAGCACCATGCAGAAACTGCACCAAGAGGGCCTTTCTGTATGGTGAAGGCGATCACTGAGACAAGTGAACCTAAAGCTGTTTCAGTTGCTCAGTTGTGTCCTACTCATTGAGACCCCTTGGACTGCAGCACACCAGACTTCCCTGTTGATCACCAGCTCCTGGAGCCTACTCAAATTCATGTCCATCACATCAGTGATACCATCCAACCATCTCATCCTCTGTCGTCCCTTTCTCCTCCCACCTTCAATCTTTCCCAGTATCAGGGTCTTTTCTAACGAGTTGGTTCCTCGAATCAGGTGACCAAAGTCTTGGAGTTTCAGCTTCAGCATCAGTCCTTCCAATGAATATTCATGACTGATTTCCTGTAGGATTGACTGGTTAGATCTCCTTGCAGTCCAAGGGACTTTCAAGAGTCTTCTCCAACACCACAGTTCAAAAGCATCAGTTCTTCAGTGTGCAGCTTTCTTTATAGTCCAACTCTCACATCCATACATGACTACTGGAAAAACCATAGCTTTGACTAGATGAACATTTATTGGTAAAGCAATGTCTCTGCTTTTTAATATGCTGTCTAGGCTGGTCATAGCTTTTCTCCCAAGGATCAAGCGTCTTTTAATTTCATGGGTGCAGTCACAATCTGCAGTGATTTTGGAGCCAAATAAATAAATAAATAAAGTCTCTCACTGTTTCCATTGTCTCCCCATCTATTTGCCATGAAGTGATGGGACTGGATGCCATGATTTCGTTTTCTGAATGTTGATCTTAGATTTCTGACAAAACATGGTCCACTGTAGAAGGGAATGGCAAAGCACTTCAGTATTCTTGCCTTGAGAACCTCATGAACAGTATGAAAAGGCAAACAGATAGGACACTGAAAGATGAACTCCCCAGGTCGGTAGGTGCCCAATATGCTCCTGGAGAAGAATGGAGATTTAACTCCAGAAAGAATGAAGAGACGGGGCCAAAACAAACAAACAAAAAAACACCCAGTTGTGGATGTGACGGGTGATGGAAGCAAGGTCTGATGCTGTAAAGAGCAATATTGCATAGGAACCTGGAATGTTAGGTCCATGAATCAGGGCAAATTGGAAGTAGTCAAACAGGAGATGACATTTTAGGAATCAGTGAACTAAAATGGACTCGAATGCATGAATTTAACTCAGATGACCATTATATCTACTATGTGGGCAAGAATCCCTTAGAAGAAATGGAGTAGCCATCTTAGTCAACAGAAAAGTTCAAAATGCAGTACTTGGATGCAATCTCAAAAATGACAGAATGGTCTCTGTTCATTTCCAAGGCAAACCATTCATATCACCATAATCCAAGTCTATGCCCTGACCAGTCATGCTGAAGAAGCTGAAGTTGAATGGTTCTATGAAGACCTACAAGACCTTCTAGAACTAACACCCAAAAAAGATGTCCTCTTCATTATAGAAGACTGGAATGCAAAAGTAGGAAGTCAAGAGCTACCTGGAATAACAGGCAAATTTGGCTTTGGAGTACAAAACAAAGCAGGTCAAAGGTTAGCAGAGTTCTGCCAAGAGAACACACTGGTCATAGCAAACACCCTCTTCTAACAACACAAGAGAAGACTCTACATATGGAAATCACCAGACGGTCAATACTGAAATCAGATTGATTTTATTCCTTGCAGCCAAAGATGGAGAAGCTCTATACAGTCAGCAAAAACAAGACTGGGAACTGACTATAGCTCAGATCATGAAGTCCTTATTGCCAAATTCAGACTTAAATTGCAGAAAGTAGGGAAAACCACTAGACCATTCAGGTATGACCTAAATCAAATCCCTTACCATCATACAATGGAAATGACAAATAGATTCAAGGGATTAGATCTGATAGACAGAGTGCCTGAAGAACTATGGATGGAGGTTCAGGACATTGTACAGGAGGCAGTAATCAAGACCATCCCCAAGAAAAAGAAATGCAAAAAGGCAAAATGGTTGTCTGACTAGACCTTACAAATAGCTGAGAAAAGGAGAAACGCTAAAGGCAAAGGAGAAAGGGAAAGATTTACCCATTTGAACGCAGAGTTCCAAAGAATAGCAAGGAGAGATAAGTAAGCCCTTCTCAGTGATCAATGCAAAGAAATAGAGGAAAATAATAGAATAGGAAAGACTAGAGATCTCTTCAAGAAAATTAGAGACACCAAGGAAACATTTCATGCAAAGATGAGCACAATAAAGGATAGAAATGATTTCCCAAATTGTGAAAGGACTACAGGAAGCACAGGTGAGAAATTCTGCTCCCTGCCCAGACTGCATAGAATTCTCGGCCTGGTGGGGTGGGTGGGTGGTGTACTTTCCTCCTCTAACAGTTATGCCGACTGCTCTTTTTTCCAGAGAAGTATTAAAAATCATTTTGAAATGAGTACAACTATTCCTCTTTGTAGCAGCTTTTACACTTGATAGTTTTATCTTCTAGGTAGGTATAATAAGGAATACGACCTTTTTCCTCCTACAGGAGGGTGAGAACTGGTGCATACAGAACCCAAAGGAGAGAAGAGAGCTGAATTATTACTATTTGGCACTTAGATAGTTTCCTCTGAAGGGTGCAAAGCACATCATAAAATGCTAATTAATAGCCAGTGTTTTTCAGCAAATCCCTAGGCAGGGCAAGTACAGGTGATGATCCCTACACCTGCACATTTACCCTGGGGGGAAAAGCCCCATCCACGGCAAAAATTGAGAAAAAAGTACAAAGGGCCAGTGGGAATGAATGTTTATACTGGGTCAGGAGAACTGTCCCTCTGTTTAAAGGAATCAGAGAGCATCGGAGAATGTGAGAAGTTTAAAAAAATGAAAAGGGACTGGAAAGAGAGGCAAAATCTTTAACAGCACAAGAGAATGAAATAGAGAGGATGAGGAAAAAACAGTGAAACATCTGTGACATCATTTTTCTTTCAGAAGGCCTCAGATGGGCTCAAGGCGCCAGAGTTCTCACCCCCACCCCCAGGAGTGCTGCGTCCCAGGAGTGCTGTGGGGGGCGGGCAGCGGGGTATAGCCCCTTTCACACTCCCTGGTTAAAGTGTATTTTGACAATACACATTCAATTTGAGATTCATTTTGCAACGATGAGTTGTTAGAGAGGCAGAAATCGTTTTTGCAGTTGCTTTGTTTTTTGTATCTGCTGTGTGTTTGTTTGTTCATTTGCTGCAAGGGTGTCTGTGCATGTGATGAGCTGTTATACTGTTTCTTGTCATTGGTTTTAGAGTGATGGTTGGTGTGTTGACTTCTTGTCTTAAGGTTGAAAAACCCATATGAAACAGATGCCATTTTCTTAAATTCCTTCCTACTTAATGTTTAAAAAAATATCAAGTGAGAAAATGCAGTCACATAGATGTTGAAACAGACTTCACTGGGCTGGGCAGGACACTCTGACCTAACTCTTTTACAGATAAAATCAAGATGAATTTCAAGTACAGTTTTAAGGAAGAAAATTCACATGACATGCAACCTGGTGGTTTAGTTGGGAAGTAGGAAGGACAGATCCCTATTTATTTTCTTTTCCTCAGTATTTGATAAGTAATTAGAGTTGAACAAATATTTTGTTAGCTGATGGGTGATATGCACAGAAATATGGATTTACTTACACAACTCCTGATTACCTGGGCACTCATTCCTGTTCTCACATGAAACACAAGGGTCAAAGCAAAACAGCTCTCTTCCCTATTCCTCCTTATAGAATAGCCTCTACCCTTGTAGTTTTCCCTAAAACGCTTCAGCATTAATCTTATTGGCTGCTTTGCTCTCCTGATAAGAATATCTCCAGTTTTAATACAAATCTAGGTTAAAATTCATTTTGGAAGAGCATGAAAATAAAGTCAACCTCACGGAAAATTTAAGAATCTTTTCAAAAATAAGAAAAAGAGAAAAGTGAGCTACAAAAATAATGTTTTAAATATGTTGCAGCTACCCAAATGTAGAGCTAACATTTAGAGCTAATCATCAGTAGAGTGATAAACTTTGAAGTTAAGCTTTATTAAATTAGTCAGTGTTTAATCAGAATAATTAATTTATTCAACAAATAATATGAATGCCTAATATATGCAAGATATTGAGGTGCCCAAGTTAAAAGATAAACATAACAAATATAAAAATTCTGTCTTTTATTAATACTGGGTAAACTGATTTTCTATTTAAATATTCATCTATTAAATTATTACAATCTTGTGTTTCTCATGAAAACTAACAAATACCCCAAAAAGTGATACATTAAAAGCATAGAAAATAATTTACATTTTTTATAATCCAGACTTTAAACTGCCCCTGAGAACCCAGTCTAAGACATTAACTTGCTTGATGTCCAGATAGTTTAATTTGCACTTAATAGTGTTATCATAAACTTAACTATTTCTTATAACTTAGGGACATGGCTACCATTACTACTTATTCCTAACCAAGTTCTATAGGAAGAAAAATTAAGAACATTTTAGTCAGTTTTCCAGTATCCAGCCTCTATGACAGCATTTAATATTCAATTCATCTTAAAGAAACTTGTATTATTCCTAGTTGTCCCTCTGCAAGTAAAAAGCATTATAGAACAGTAACTGCAACATGTTTGTAAAATTAGAATAACTAAAAAATACATCCCAAATATGTTTATAATACTGATTCAATAACAGAAATGACAAAAAATGCACTTGAAGTAACAAGGTTCCTCAAGTAATGTTACTAAAAGAATAAATGTATGCATTGGAAAGGTCTACAAAATGGACAAAAATTTACTTCCAGTTATTTGCTCAAGGTCAGAGCTAAATCTGCATATATTTTTCATCACTTTGTGTCAAAACAATGTTAATGTATACAGATATGTCTAAGCTATATATAGTGACATGGGAATATGAAAGCTATTAAATATAAAACAAAACAGCTTATTGCTACAGCCTTAGGATCTTATACCTGTAAGAGCATCCTCTGGGTCATGAATGAACAAATGACAAAAATGCTCAGAGTGAAGTAAACATATAGAGAGTAATTTCTATGAAAGCTATTGATTAATTCTCAAAACACATGGTCAATATTGGATTTGGTTTGCCTTTGTGGAGCTCCTTCGGACTCTCCAGCCAAGTCTCCCTCTCACTATCACCTTCTTTCTCAGGTAACTGTAAATTCCAACTGAACTGCTAACCAGTTGATGTTGAGGTAACATCCTTCTACAGTTGAAGTCATAGTGTTACACTGGCTTGTTTTTCCAATGAGATTTCACATTCATAAAATGTACCTTGAAATGCAGTTGTAAAGGAGACCCTACTCTGCCCTCAGTTGCTCACACATCCTAGTATCAGTTCCCTCTGGGACTTGCAGCAAAACTGAGCACTTTTGCAAATCTAAAAATAATCAGTCCATTAGTATCAAGTTGCTTTCCTGAATATAGCAAGGTGCTCTTTGTGCCTCCTTCAGCCCCAGCCACCATCCTAAGATGTATTATGTTCAGAATACAATGAGAACTTCTCTGACTTATTGTTTTCCTTTTAAGACTGAAGCTGTAAAACAAAACTGCATATAAAATTACATACAAAACTTTTTGCAAATTTGTAACATTATTTTACTACATTTATAAGGGTTGTGAATGTATATCTTGGCAAAAATAAAGCCACGGTATAAAACAAATGCAATGAATTGGAATACATTAATTAACACAACATTTTCTTTCCAATAACAATTATTGCTATTATACATACTTCTCCTGAGACACCCAAAAGAGAAAATATAAATTTTGCAGACTACAAAGGATTGTGAAAATGGGTGCTATTATTTCAACAGTATTGGTTATATCTATAAACAAGAAAACTTCCAAGAACAAATTTAAAGCATTGTTTTTAAAGAAAAAATTCCATTTAGCCTTCTCTTGGTTATTATCTGAAATTGGATAGAATATATTTCAGGCAGTCATTATTCTTGAAATAACTGGTTATTTTTCCATGTCTGGAGTTAATACTAAATAAGATTTTAGCAAGAACTATAGGAAAATTTTATTTATTTTTCATAAAGTTATAGGTTTTTAGAAAGTGATATGACACTGCAGTGATTATAAACCTTATAAGTGGTTCATTTAAAAAAAGCATTGTTTTGTCTTTTTCTCAAATATATACTAACAAGCTCCTCAAAATAATTTTTCAATTTTGAATCTTTGAACACCTGGAAAATAAATTACTACCTATGCAAAGAAATGGAGTCAAATGTTCTCTTTCAAATATGTTTTTATAGCCACTCACAGAACAATAAAAGCATTCTACTAAAATTCTTTTCCATGCTAAAAAATGCATTCAGGGGGTCTGCTTTGGGGGATTGTAAAGGGAGAAACCTGGGGTGCTTTAAGGTTAATGGACAGAGATTAAGGTTAATGGTTGAGTGCTCAAGGTTAAGTGCTATATTTACATAGCTGCCAATTCTCTTAAAAAAAAGTCTTCATGTCTATCAATCAGTTCCAGCTAATAGCCAATTAAACAGAAAATAAGGCATAGAGAATGAAGGTAAAGACCCTTCAATCTACATTTACAGGGCAGAATTGCCAATTCTCTATCAAGAATTTAGTGAACACCTACTTTGTCATGACAGTGTAGCACGTAGAACCCATGACCTGTGTCCATGAAGTTTTAGCCTCTAGCAGGGAATGGAACTAGATATGGAAATATGAAAATCTCAGTACAAAGAGCTATAAAGTAAATGACACAGGTCATACATGTTATGGCCTTCCCTGGTGGCACAGTGGTAAAAAACCCATCTGCCAATGTGGGAGATGCAGGTTCAATCCCTGGGTTGGGAAGATCCCCAGGAGAAGGAAATGACAACTCACTCCAGCATTCTTGCCTGAAAAATTCCATGGACAGAGGAGACTGGTGGGCTGTAGTCCATGGGACTGCAAAAGAATCAGACATGAATTATCAACTAAACAACAACAACAACAAAGATACATGTTACAAAATTCAAAGCAGGAAGGTATACTACCGAGCAGAAGATAAAGAGTACATGAACAATTTAGCACAAATATTAATAAGTAAGAAGTTCAATAGATAAAAATACTCCTTTTGAAACTGATCAGGACCCTGTGGGGGCCCTCCTGAGTACAAATGCCTCTTTGTCCACTGTTTCTTATTTGTAGGAAAAAGGTTTCCGCACCCTAGACCATCCCCGAGTTTCACCAAAGGACTGATTCAAACAGTTTCTAAGTAAGAAGTAAGGGAAGGCAAAAACAAAGAGAAGCAATCAAGAAACAGTGCAAAGAAGAAAACAGGATCCTGGTTCCTCCTCAAGGAATATATGTAACAATGAGCTTTACTGAGGAAGTAAGGCCCCCACCTCTTCAAACTACACAAGAGACAACTCTACATATGGACATCACCAGATGGTCAATATCGAAATCAGATTGATTATATTCTTTACAGCCAAAGATAGAGAAGCTCTATACAGGCAGCAAAAATAAGACTGAGGGCTGACAGTGGCTCAGATCATGAATTCCTCATTGCAAAATTCAGACTTAAACTGAAGAAAGTAAAGGAAAACACTAGGCCATTCAATATGATCTAAGTCAAATCCCTTATGATTATACAGTGGAAGTGACAAGAAGAGGTGGCAAGATACACAGAACTACACAAAAAAAGATTAATAACCCAGATAACCATGACGGTGTGATCACTCCTCTAGGGCCAGATATCCTGGAGTGCAAATTCAAGTGGTACTTGGGAAGCATCAGTACAAACAAAGCTAGTGGAGGTGATGGAATTCCCGCTGAACTATTTCAAATCCTAAAAGATGATGCTGTGAAAGTGCTGCACTACATGTGCTAGCAATTTTGGAAAAGTCAGCAGTGGCCATAGAACTGGAAAAGGTCAATTTTCATTTCAATCTCAAAGACTAGGAATGCCTAAGAATGCGCCAGCTATTGTACATTGTACTCATTTCACACGGTAGCAAGGTAATGCTCAAAATTCTTCAAGCTATACTTAAATAGTGTGTGAACTGAGAACTTTCAGATGTTCAAGGTGGATTTAGAAAAGGCAGAGGAACCAGAGATCAAATTGCCAACATCCTTTGGATCATAGAAAAGGCAAGAGAATTCCAGAAAAGCATCTACTTCTGCTTCATTGACTATGCTAAAGCCTTTGACTATGTGGATCACAACAAACTGTGGAAAATTCTTCAGGAGATAGCTATACAAGACCACCTGACCTGCCCCCTGAGAAATCTGTGTGCAGGTCAAGAAGCAACAGTTAGAACTGGACATGGAGCAATGGACTGGTTCAAAATTGGGAAAGGAGTACATCAAGGCTGTATATTGTCACTTATTTAACTTATATGCAGAGTACATCATGAGAAACGCTGGGCTGGAAGAAGCACAAGCTGGAATCAAGATTGCCAGGAAAGAAGCACAAGCTGGAATCAAGATTGCCAGGAGAAATATCAATAACTTCAGATATACAGATGATACCACCCTAATGGCAGTAAGTAAACAGGACCAGAAAGCCTCTTGATGAAGGCGAAAGAGGAGAGTAAGAAAGCTGGCTTAAAACTCAACATTCAAAAAACAAAGATTTTGGCATCCGGTCCCATCATTCACAGCAAACTTTTGGGGAAACAATGGAAATAGTGACAGACTCTATTTTCTTAGGCTCCCAAATCACTGTGGATGATAACTGTAGCCATGGAATTAAAAGATGCTTCCTCCTTGGAAGAAAAGCTATGACAAACCTAGACAGCATATTAAAAAGCTGAGACACTGCTTTGGCGACAAAAGTCCATATAGTCAAAGCTATGGTTTTTTCAGTTGTCATGTATTTATGTGAGAGTTGAAAGAAGGCTGAGGATGGAAGAACTGATGCTTTTGAACTGTGGTCTCTGAGAAAACCCTTGAAAGTCCTTTGGACAGAAAAGAGTCAAACCAGTCAATCCTAAAGAAGATCAATCCTAAAAAAAAGGACTGATGCTGAAGCTGAAGTTCCAATACTATGGCCACCTGATGTGAAGAGTTGAGTCATTAGAAAAGACTCTGATCTGGAAAAGACTGAAGGCAGGAGGAGAAGGGGATGACAGAGATAGTTGGATGGCAACACCAACACTATGGACAGGAGTTTGAGCAAATTCCAGGAGATAATGAAGGACTGGGAAGCCTGGTGTGCTGCAGTCCATGGGGTTGCAAAGAATCAAACATGACTGAATGACTGAATAACAACAAAAGTCCCTACCCAGGTGGGGATGGTAACTTCAGACTCAGCTCATGTTTCCTGGAACATGGCCCTGTTACCCTCACCACCAACCAATCAGAAGAATGTCACAGACTGCAGCCCACAGCTCAAATTTTGTATGTTAAAAAATGCTTCCCTGAAAACCATCAGGGATTTTGTGTCTTTTGAGCTTAGCTACCCAATCCCCTTGCTTGGCCCTACAATAAGCCTCAGTTCTTAACTTCAACTTTTGGTTTATTTCATTTCGCTGTGCATCAGGCACACAGACTTGTATTTGGCAAAGCTTTGCAGTTCTTTTCACATGGAAACTCTCAAGATCGGTTTAAAGCAAGACAGCAATAACAACAAAAATGACTAGAGACAATAACTTCAGCACACTAACTTCGATTTCTATTTAAACTTACTTAGATGAGGCACATCTGAAAAGTTTAGGCTAGTGTAAGGCTCTGAAGTATCCGGCAGTTATCCAAGGCAAACTCCATCACTAACCTCTGAATGACAACATGATTAATTACATAAATGAAGTTTACTAAAACAAGATTAATGTTCATCTCCGCAGTAGCCACTGGCAACATTGAGCAGCCTCACTTTCACTCAATTAGCAACATTCAGTCAGAGTATATTGTATTTCTTTAATTTTTTTTCACTCCCCCTGTATTTCCAACTGATTTTGAAATATATGCTAGGGATGGAGAATGTGGGGGTTAGGGGCTAAGGAGGAACCCTTGGAATGGTAGAGAAGGTGAAAAATAGACTCTTACATATGCATAGTCATTAAAAGTAAATTTGAAGATTTCTCTTAAAGAATATTTTCATTCAATAAGTTTCTTCCCCCTTGGTTAATTTCAGAATTTTAGAACGTGTTAGTCACTCTGTCATCTCCAACTCTTTGTGACCCCATGGATTATAGCCTGCCAGACTCCTCCATCCATGGACTTCTCCAGGCAAGAATACTGGAGTGGGTAGCCATTCTCTTCTCCAGGGGATTTTCCCAATCCAGAGATTGAACCTGGGTCTCCTGCATTGCAGGCAGATTCTCTACTGACTTAGCCACCAGGGAAGCCCCAAAATGTTTAGGGTGTGAGCTTAAATCAGACAAAAGTAAAGGAGAACCAAAAACTGACACTGAATTATAGCAGATCTTGATCTCCTGATAGTGGGGGTTTTGGTCAGGAAACAGCTTCCTGGGTCAGGGCCTGCCTGAGGCAGAAGGTCACTCAGAGGTGGAATGGAAGGGTGCTCAGCCCTTGTCCTGAAATTCAAGAATTTGTGAATTTTTCTGAAGCTAAGACATTAGAGACCCTTTTTGAATTAGAGCCAAGCTTTTAATAAAATGTAAACACCTCGGAAAGGGTGAAATTTTATTAATTAAAGGTATCCAAACTGTATTTTCAATCTGCTGTGTCTGTGTAAATTGGCTAGCTGTCATTACTACACCAATGGAATGAGTGCTTTGATTTAGGAGTTACCAGGAGGAGGACAACAATGAATAATGATAGCTAGCCAAAGAATAAAGGCTATTTTGGAGTACAGAGATTGTTGAACTGAAAACTGTGCTTTGGGCACAAGTTCAGGTTCTGCAGAAACTGGAAATCTGAAGATTTTGAAGCCCCAAATTAAGAGAGTTGATATTAAAACTTAATATTTCAAATAAAAAATGCAATGAATAGAAAAAATATGTAACAAATTCTGTACACATCTGAGAAATTTTCTAAAGATTTATAGTTTTGATTTCAAAAAGGAATATGATATAATTATAATACATTTTCATATTTCTTTAAGAAATAGCATCCTTAATATGGTTTCATGTTTTTTTTCTTATTATACATAATATAAGATAAATTAAGTTCACTATTTTCAGCTAATTACATTTTACCACCTCCATTTGATTATGTCTATGGCTTGACAGAATAAAAAATTATCTTTAATAGAAAAAAGCCAAATTATCATCTATTTAAAGTCTAAGAAATGCATTTGAATTCCTTAATTCATGATGAGCACTTAACAGAAGCTAGCTAGCAAAATTAACTGAATCAATGACCTCATTTTTTTAACATTCAAGTAACTTGAGGATATTTAATTACTCAAGACTTTATTAATTCAGTCAAGATTGACTAAGTCATTTAAAATGTATCATAAAAATAAATTTTAAAAATCAACATATATCTTTGTAAGAATAATTTTTTAACAAAATGTTTACTGTTAAATTATGTTTTATGTACTACTATTGATTAATGTTAAATATCATAAATGAAGTAATATATAAACATTTTAAAAAATTAGTCATAAAAGAAACTATATACATCATCTATTTCAAACTTTTTGTTTTACAGTTGAAAATATTGAGGTAGTGTAATTAAATAACATGACCATGGTCATACTGTTAATTTGAACTTATGGCAAGTAAAACCTACGAACTTTTGGTAAATTCTCTGCACATTATAAGACAATGTGCACACATTTTATAATAACTGTATAGTTAATATCTGTTCCTAAACAGTAAACTAATGGATTCAACCTGAATTGCATATAGTCTCTTAGCATTCATTTACTTAAGTATCTATTTAAACTTCTTAGTAGTACTTTTAAAATCCAGTAATTAACACTGACAACCACAGTAATAAAAGTACTCAAGATGCTCTAAAACTGCCCAACCCATAGTCCTTTCAGATAAAAATAGCTGGAGTTAATTCTTAAATGCTAATGATTATGTTGTAGGAACTCAAAAGATATCATCTGCTCGTTACACTGCTTCCTTCCTGCCACTTCACATCCTTCCCCAAAGGCATGCTTACCTCATGTGTGGTCACATATAACGTTAAGACTGTGGCCACAGCTGATGTGCCATGATGGGCGCTATTAGCCTCTTCCCATGTCAAAGTGTTTCTCCAAAACTATTATAGTATAGTGAGCTCTGGAAGCAATTCTATGCCTATCTTATATAAAGCCTTGTTTATATTAAGCAGCTATATAATTGACTCTGAGTTTTAGTCCATTAAAGTATAGTCTTTACCTAATTTAGTCAAATATAAAGGACACAAAAATTCCTCAGATATTTTAATTAATGAATCTAGACCTTTTTCAACCCTTCAAAATTGGTTGGTGTATATGTGTGTATGGTTTTTAAAGTTTACAGAGAAGGCAGAAATGCTTAAAATGTTTTAGAAACAAAACCAAAACAACAAAAGACAGCAGGTCTCTGCAATAACTGAAACCATAAAGTGAGGTATGCTTTTGTAGACAGGATGGACGTATGCAATACTACCCCTTAAACGGGGGACTTCCCGGGTGGCAAAGTGATAAAGAATCCACCTACCAATGCAGGAAGATACAAGAGACCCAGGGTCTATGCCTTTTTGGGAAGATACCTTGGAGTAGGAAATGTCAAACAGTTCCAGGATTCTCGCCTGGAAAATTCCATGAACAGAGGAGTCTGGTGAGTTACAATTCATGGGGTCACAAAGAGTTGGAAATGACTGAGCAACTGAGCACACATACGATCCTTAAATTAATCTCAAACTTCATGTTATCTACCTGTGGATAAAGGACTAACAACATGCTTTCCCCTTTTTCATGACAATTTGATCTTTTATGAACTGTTTAGCTCTATTCTTCTGATAAAAATTAGAATCACTAGAAAAATTTTGCCCATGGTAAAAATGAGCCATCTTCAATTGTAAGCACTTTTTTCAATTATCTACTTTCTTTTTTTATTTATTTTTTTTTAATTTTATTTTATTTTTAAATTTTACATAATTGTATTAGTTTCTTTCATTACTTAAATTATTCAAAATTGGGCAAGGAAGGGACACATTAAGAAATGACAATAATCGAATATGAATTCTTCATTAAATTTACAATTTGGGAAAAGGTTTGAGAAGGCTTGTTGTTTGGCCCAGGAAATAGTTATTTATTTAAACTTACTGTTAAGTGTAACTCAGATTCAGATACAAGTTTTCTGATTAAACATCATTGAAATATATTTTAATCTAAGGGAGAAGATAAATATTAAGCTTTCTGTGATATAAAAATTACATCAAACATACAGTGCTGCACTACATACAAAATCCTTTTAAAAGCCTGGTAGTCTTGTGTGAAGCCTCATATATATGATTTGTGCCTTTTCATATGTTTTTGTCATATGATAAAATTTCAAAATTCTTCCTGGAAACTTTACAAAGAACTTTGCAAAATTCTTCCACATGTAAATCACCAAAATGTCACATCATGCACATTCTCCACATTTGGAAAATGAACTACAAATTGTCAAAAACAGTATCTCACCCCAGTGTTTTCCTTCACATTCAGTGACCCACTTATGCAGAATTTTAAATTTATAATTGAGTCAAGTGTAATTAAAATGCTAAAATGTATACATACAATTAATAGCATAGGTTTAATCTAGGGAAATAAACTCTAGAATGATTGAAAATACTATTTATTGGGAAAATGATTATCTAGCATGTAAAATTTAAGCATATCAGCACATCTGGCCAGAAACAGAGTCAAAAACCTCAAACTTCTAATAGTAATACCAATAGAAAACTAATCATCTCTTTCTGCTATTCATCCAGGTTTGAATGTACAATATTAAGGAATAAAACAAAATGAAGTTGTCTGCTAATTAGATGTCTCTGAATTCTTGAGTTAGTCACACCTGCAACTTTTACTTTAAACATAAGCCTATCAGGAAGCCTACAGACAGAGCTTTAACATACTTAAAATATTTTAACAAAACATACTTTAAACACAGAGCTATGATAAATAGTACTTTATTACAAAATGAAAAATTCGTGTCCTGCTCAAAATAGGTTACAGGTTTCAATGGGCCTAAAATGAAGAGAATATGTATTGCTAAGCAGGAACAGAAACCAAGAACTCTTGGATATTGGCTACAGAAATAGAAACAAGGTGGCCAGGAGTCTGAAAGGTGTAGGAAAACTAGGAATGAGAACCCTTCATAGAAAAGGGAGGATCATGAGTTGAGTTGTAGTTGATTGCTGTCTTGGGATTCAGGATGTATGAAGCTGGGGAAGTGAGTAGAGATGGCCAACCACCACCTAAAGGAAATCAATCCTAAACATTTATTGGAGGGACTGATTCTGATGAAGTTCCAAAACTTTGGCCACCTGATGCGAAGAGCCAACTCATTGGAAAAGACCCTGATGCTGGGAAAGATTGAAGGAAGGAGGAGAAGGGGACAAAAGGGGATGAGATGGTTTGATGGCATCACCAACTCAATGAACGTGAATTTGAGCAAACTCCAGGGGATGGTGAAGGACAGGGAAGCCTAGCATGCTGCAGTCCATAGGGTCGCAAAGTACTGGGCATGACTGAGTAACTGAACAATAGCCAACCACCAGATATAGGTGGAACTGTCCACCAGCACAAAGTATGACCTAAGTATTTCTAATATTTCCTAGAACATGAACCAGTAATACTCAGCATCAGAAATAATTGTGAACTGGTGCCCTAGAGGAAGGTTGGGAATGGGTCAAGTAAAGAGTTGGGATAGGGGAAAGGAAGGCTTTCCCACTCAAGCTGAGTCTACAAATAAAAGCAGCTTCTGGATAATTCAAAAAGGATTTATGAGGATCAGATTAACTTCAAGGAGCTAGGCTGTTGATTTCTTTGAGTAATGATAATGACAGAAGAAGTCTTTGACTAGTGTTTTTTAAGTAATCATTAATCCTCAAGGTATTTAGAACTTTCAGATCTTGTCACCGTGGATTAATTTTTCTAAGATCTTAAGATTAATTTGAAAAAAAAAAAGATGTTTTTCTTTTTCTTTTATATAATAGTCTATGGTTTTATATATGCCAATCATATTTAAGAATCTTTTTCAAATACCTTTCATCAAAACCAAAAGGATATGTTAGAATTATAGTAACATATCTACCTACTTTTTCAGAAAAAAATGGGCAGAGGTTGTTAACATTTTAAAGGCATTTCCTCATGTTCATTTCATTTGCCTTGCCTAAATCTACTTGTGTTTATAAAAGAAACTAATGTTTGGTTTAAAAATTTAATAATACGGACTTGAAAAAATCCTTTTAAACTGAATATTCTGATTTTATCAGGGAGTGAATACATAAGTCTATAACGATACAAGTTTTGTTATGAAATAGAGCATTTTTATCAAAAATATTTTAGTTTTGATCTCTCTACAAAGTACTCTCAATCATACTGATGAATGTCTATCTTAGGGAGAAAGTGTTTTGCTGATAGAGAAACCACAGATGCAGGCCCTTGGAAAATCTGTATATGAAGTGAAAATTTTCAGATATGTGCTTTCCAGGCTGTGTTCTCATGACAAATATATATATATATACATATATATATATATATCTCTCCACAGATAAGAAAAAATCCAATTAGCATTTTATCTTTAAAAAGAAAAATAAATATCCAGGTGTTCCTATTGAATAACTGAGGCCTAAAAATCTCTGAGGGTAAGTAACTTAGAGCTGCTATTTTTCAGTGCTTTGGAGGGGGGAATGTGTTTTGGTGACTCTCTTTGGGAGGTCCCTGTGATTAGAGTCACCTCTGAAAGTCAACAGTGGTTGGAAACAGTGATTGGAAATACCCTCAGGAAACAGACTCTTCTCAGAGACTCAGTATTAATAGGAATGGAAATTTGGCAACTGAGTAAGAGTGAATGGATCAGTTCTTCCCCAAATGTCTAGGGTTAAATGCAACTCCTTCTTTACCTATAATAAAAAACTATGACAAGTAGTAGCATCTATAAGTGCTGAATGAGTGATGTAACTTGAAGTGAGGTCATGTTTATTGGCATTTAATTATTTAAATTGTTTGACTGGATGTTATTTCCATTTATAAATCCCTTTCATTGAGCAGTCCTTTTAAAGTGATCAGAGATGAAATCAGCTGTACTGAAAATGAAGTCACTTTTTAGAGAAGAAGTAAAGTCCAGTGGTTGGAGGAGATATTTGTCCTTGGAGGAAGTTAATTTGAGCCCAAGTTCCACTACCTATTAGCTGTGTGACACTGGCCAAGTCCTTAAACCACTCTATTTTTATATTTATAAACATGAATAGAAACTACCTGCTTTGGTACGCTCTAAGAACTAAATAAATAATGTGCAAAAAATGCTCAAAACAGTGTCTGGTTCCTTGAGGAATCCCTAACTCATGTTATTCATTAGAACCCTATCTGGAAGTAGGTGGCTTCCAATTCAGAGCAAAAAATAGAACCCTGAATAGAACAGTATCTGGAAGATACAGCTGCTGTCATTGATAAGGCAGGAGGACATCTAGGATGTACTGTATCCATTATAAAGTCAACTACACTGTTTCCTCCTTGATTGATCATTGAAATTGGACTGTATTTTTTCCTACAATTTCTGCCTTGATATGTAATATAGTTCCTTTATTATGAGTGAAAATGGAGTTATTAAATCCTGTAATTGCTGATTTAAGGTTAAAAAAAGTTATTTAAAAGAGAATATCCCTTAGAATAAGTTGATATATTCCTATGATTGCTAAAAAATTTCCTCCAAACATATAGAATTTTCACATCTAATATATATCTATATATACTTACATTATTTGTATTACTTAATTACTCATTACAATCTTACTTGAAAACATGCTCAGATAAAGCCACAGGGACACAAAACACATAGTTAAATGAAAAGAAATGGTCCTTATTTAAGGACCATCTAATTTGTGAATTCACAAATTTTAACATGGTATTTATTAGCAAAACACAGTTCCCTTTAAAAGCTTTTTAAAAAATTGGACTTAACCATAATGCTTTCTAGCACAAATTTTAATTGGAATAGTTATAACTAAGCCACCATTATAAGCTTTAGATGACTAAATTACTTCTCTGAGGATGTCACTAGGTTTATACCATCTTCAATTCCATTTAGCTATACTACTACTGCTGCTGCTGCTGTCGCTTCAGTCGTGTCCGACTCTGTGTGACCCCATAGACCGCAGCCCACCAGGCTCCCCCGTCCCTGGGATTCTCCAGGCAAGAAGGCTGGAGTGGGTTGCCATTTCCTTCTCCAATGCTTGCAAGTGAAAAGTGAAAGTGAAGTTGCTCAGTCGTGTCCAACCCTCAGGGACCCCATGGACTGCAGCCTACCAGGCTCCTCCATCTATGGGATTTTCCAGGCAAGAGTACTGGAGTGGGGTGCCATTGCCTTTTCTGCCATTTAGCTATCGTCTTCAATAAATTTCACTATTGGTGACATAAAATTATCAGCAGAAGTGACGCATTTATAATTCACTTTCTAACATATAGTTAGCACTGAAACATAATAAATCTTAGGTAAAAATATCAAACTCCTCTGTCACTTCATCTTCACCCCCAGAGTGCCTCTTAAAGTTTATTAAATTAACTGAAATTGAAGCAAAGGTTATATATTCTATTTAATGAATAAAATTCTCATTCATCATCCTATGCCCTCAATAATTGGTTTGACTGACTTTTTCATTTAATTATTATTTTTTATATGAACTAAAGATACTAACCATTGTGTTGCTATCATATAATATCAACTATGAAGGCTTCCCTGGTGGCTCAGATGTTAAAGCGTCTGCCTGCACTGTGGGAGACCTGGGTTCAATCCCTGGGTCAGAAAGATCCCCTGGAGAAGGAAATGGCAACCCACTCCAGTATTCTTGCCTGGAGAATCCCATGGAAGGAGGAGCCTGGTGTGCTACAGTCCACAGGGTTGCAAAGAGTCGGACACGACTGAGCAACTTCACTTTCACTTTTATGAAGTTTTTAAAAAGTGTGGTATAGTTCCACTTGATTTTTATTACACTTTGAAAAGCAAGTGAAGTAAATCAAGAAGAAACAAATCTAAATGCAGTGCTGAAGTGAGGTCCAGCCATTCAAACTGGCTTCCTATTAATCACACAGCTGACCTTTCATTAAGGGGCACTTGTTGGAGTCATTGACACGGTTACAGCATTCACATGTGCGAACTGTACTCTGTGGTATTCATGTTCTGGCGAAGGCACAGTGAAATTAGATTCTCTCCCTGTAGGGGGTAGACATTGACCGCTATTCAATGCCAACAATTGTCGGTTAAAGTATTTCATGAAGAATGACTTTTAACTGCATTTACTCCACCATCAGTAATGTCAAATGCAATTGTTAAAGAAATATATTTAACTATTGGTAATTAATTAAACCTTTCATAGCAGCAACTTTATCCAAGCTAAATCATTTCTGAAAATACACAAAGGAGTCATCAGGATTCTACCGTCATGGCTTTTAAACCATCAATTTTATGATGTCCATCTATAATAGTTAGAAAACAAAAACAAAACAGCAGCCAGTGGGGAATTATTTAAACAATGCAACAATGTTTTATCTAGTTTCACTTGTCCATGTACCTTATGTATGTGAAATGTCTTTTGGGATGACAATGCATTCCAGACAAATTTTTTAAATAAAAAATGCCTAAATTAAGAAAACAAGATAAAACCTCAAAAGGCTACAAATAGATACGATGTGCTGAGAGTTTTTATTGTATCCTCTTTTAATATGATCATCTTTGTGCAATATTTGATGGACTGAATTTGGGAATCATAACTGGAATCTTTGTCAGGGCATATGTCCCATGTGCTTATTTCCTACATGGAACATCATACATATGAACAGCAAACACATTCTTTCACATTGGTTGACATTCCACCTGAAAGGTCCACCACAGTTAGCTTGTTAACACAATTCAGGATATATGGTATAGTAGTAAAAAGACTCCCCATAGCCAAGTAAAACTTGGAGTAGGAGGCTCAAGGAACAGGGCTGTACTTAGATCAAATCTGAATTTCAAGTTCAAACATAGTTTAATGGTGAATCTAAAGTTGTAAATGCAAAGTAAACTCAATGTGAAGGCTGCTTGAAACCACGCACAAAAGACGAAAAAGTCAAAGTTGAGATTTGCCACATCTGGTTTTAATATCTTTTCTTATGCTATTAGACAAATGACCTTTTGTTTTGTTTTGTTTTAAAAATTCATTATCATTGTCATGGCTGCTACAGCTTAATACTGTTTTTAGAATTTTTAAGATCACTTCTTTGGTAAGGGACCGAGCTATAGAATGCATTTAAGAAAAATTACAAGCATATTTCTCCCATTAATGTTTGATTAGTGATGTAACCGAATAGCTATGTGTAAAAGTTGAAATCCATCTTCAAGAAGAGTATGTGCCTTCTTAAATAATTACTTTCCTATTCTTAGAACTATGACAAAGCACTTGCCCATCATCATTTGACAGCAATAAAGGACATTTCATCCAGAAAGAGAGGGTAGTATGCTAGGTTACAGGATTGAATTAGCAATATGATTAGCACCACATTTCAGTTCCAAGACTTTCTGAATGAGGAAGTTACTTCGGAGTCTAAGCTTCAGTGACAGTGCCAAGGCACTGTTGGAAAATGAAACCGGAGGAAATCCACAGGGTTATCAACACAGGTTTTTTTGCTAGTTCACTTTTGCACAGTCTTCAGAGGATTCCCTGAGAGTAAACATCCCTAATTAATTCCCAAATAAAAGAAGGAAAGATAAATTTTCCACTTACTTCATTTGCTGTCCTTTGTCCGCACGCTGAAATGAAAGGGTGGTTCTGCCGATCCTTACCTAGCTCCAGGTTGCCCTCCGGATTAGGCATAAACGTGAGCGGCGAGAAGCATGTTGACTTTGTAACTGTACAAGGAGCAGCCCATCGCGCTGCTGCCTGAGAGCCGGTCAGGACAAAGTGCTAAACTTCAGCCCGAGAGCACAGCATCTATTACCCCTGAGGCTCTACCATTTCACCTACACCTGGGCGGATCTATCAAGCTTCATCTCTATTAGAGCTATTTGACTCTGTGGTTTAAGAGGCAGAAGGAAAAAAAAAAAAAAGAGGCTTGCCGTTGTCACACTTGTTTCCTATTAAAGAGCCTTACGGTGGATTGAGTAATTGTGTACGAAGGTAGTCTGGCTGGCAGATGTGTGCAGCCCCAGCGGAGCACTAGATTCAAGGCAGATGGGTTGTACCAGGGCGCAAACAACATTGAAAGAGAGAGAGGCGTGATTAAAACAGCAGGCCTCTGTTTTATAGTGCTGGAAGTGGGGTAGCCTTAAAGCTCCTGGGAACTGGAGTTCCCCAAATGGCATTGCTCTATAGCATGGAAAACAATAAATCCAATAAAAAAGAAAGATGTTCGAGCAACAAAAGTTATAGAGATATTTATAATATTCACTTTAACTATTAATGAAGAATTAAATGAAGCACCCCTCCCCCACACACTCTAACTGAACTTAATTAAAACTACTCAATCATGGGTCATAGTGGGTTACTGATAATGTTAATGTGATGGATTTGAAACAGATCCCTCATTCTGCTGTATAAGCCCTGGTTATCTTTTTAAATCTGAATTAAATTGCTTTAAGGAGATTTACACTGTCAGACAGATTGACATTCTGCAATTGGGCATTTTTTAAAGATGTAACTGAAGCCAATTGTTAGGAAAATATCCTCTTGCAGGTGTGTCTCATACCATATATTATCTCAAGCAATTTAACCCATGGAAACTTCAGGGCTGTCTGTGTCACACTCTTTGAGCATCAAAAGTGTGTAAGTAATCACACTGAGGGTGTGTATGTACGTGTGAGGGTTTTGATATCTTAAAGACATTATAAGCACACATGAATATTAAAGTAACAAAAAATATACTACTGATAAAGTACAGAAACGCCTACAGAAATAGTGCATAGGAGAGCAATTCATATTATTAAAAAAAAAAAAAACACAACTGTATTTCAGTAAGCCAGATTAAGTTTACCTGTGACTACCTAGTTTCTTTCGTGAAATTCAGCCAAAAATTAAGATTTGCAGATTTCAAAATTTTTCATTGGAAAAACAAATAAAACTTTTATATTTTCATGGTTTCACATAAAATGCTATGAATACTTTCACAGTGAATTTTTTTCTATCTTGACTAAAAATGGGATATACTGGAAATGTCCCAAGAAACAATGTTCTTAAGAGTTTCCAGTCCAACTTATCCACCAAAGTTTGAGTTTGATTTGGAGAAGCATACAGACTTTATTTCCAGCTTTTTTTTTTTAAACAACCCATCACATATGCCTATTCTCAAGAGAGTCCTTTATACCAAATGTTATCTAATTTATGAACAAATGATCCAGTGCTTGCTGTTCGCTTTTTTTTTTTTAAAGAAGGTAAGAAACCAGAATTTTCCCAAACTCTCTCATCGCTTATCCCCACCACTTCCATTGGGTTTATCACTGTCCCTTCTACACACATTCCTCGCTTCAGTTACCTCTCTGATAGTTACTATGGTTACATTATCTGTGAATTTGTTATTAATAAGATTGCTATATTAATTATATAAGATTAATAATAAATTCCAAATGTGATTTTCCATTTCCAACTCAGTAACAAAATATTTTGTTAGAAATTGTGTACGCATTTTCCTATTTGATATATTCAACTATTTAAAATATTTGAACTGAACTGTCATTGAAACCAATTCATGGCATTTTAAATTATCTGATTCAAAATTTAATTCTATTTTTAAACATGTGTCTCAGCCGGGTCAAGATTTTAAAGCCCAAATGGTAAATAATTTGAATTTCAAGCTATTTATTTCTGAGTTTAAGTTAATAATAATAATAATAATAAAATACCCTTGTGCTGATCCCTAGCAGCTAGTCAGAATTTCTGTAAAACTATATCAATGTTTAAATGTAAATACACTTTAAATGAATATCTTTTAAAATATTTCATATACTTGAATTTTTCTACCCCATGATTTCAATATTGGGCCTTGTTAACCTAAGAAGATAAAACACAAGGAGCTCATTAAATTATGTGGTTTAGGTGGGTGCAATTATATATAAGGTAAAGATGGGACAGAAAATTTTATGTTTTTGCTAATAAATCAGCTCTTGAATATGAGAAAGGTGGCTTTCTCTTTCTCTCTCTCTATTTTTTGTTTTTGTTGATTCATCAACAATATCATCTATTAGGCAGGAAAAGAAATGTATGTCTCAAACTGTAAGTATTCTATTACTGACTTTATCCTATTATTAAAATGGTATAGAAAAAATATCACTAGACTAGGATGCATAAAATTAGAGCAGAGGAAATATTTCTATGAGCAGATTTGAATAAATATACAGAGATTTGTAAACTGGGTGTGTAATCAAGAATTCAACAAGTAATTAGGAGCAACTCCTTTTATGAGATGAGGCATGGGAAACAATTTCCAACACTGCTCATTTTCTTCCTCTTAGATCTTAAAATATCGTCCTTAAAAGATGCTTCTGATCAAGGTCAAAAACATCCTCACCAAAAACTTTATTTTCATAAAAATGCTGGTGATTTGCTGCTGTTGCTTGGTCGCTTTAGTTGTGTCCAACTTTGTGCGACCCTATGGACTGCAGCCAGCCAGGCTCTTCTGTCCATGGGATTCTCTAGGCAAGAATACTGGAGTGGGTTGCCCTGCCTCCTCCAGGGGATCTTCTCAGTCCAGGGCTGGAACCCAGGTCTCCCATGTTGCAGGCAGATTCTTTATTGCTGAGCCACCAGGGAAGCCCTACTGGTGATTTAGGGGAAAGGTAAAAATTACTACCTAGGGCATTTTCTTGATTTGTTCTCTATCTTCTGGATTACTTTAGGATGTTAACTAGTTGACCCCGTCAGCCTGGTATATAGTACATCCTTCAAAGGACAAAAGAGTTTTCTTGGGGAATATGAATAGTCTGTTGTGTTAAAAAAGATACAGGAGTCATCAAAAAGGCTCCAGATTGGCTGAGGTCCTATACTATAAATCCCCCTAAGGAGGCGAAACAAGGAGAGTTATTTTGAAAAAAAAAAAAAAAAAAATGTATGGGCAAGGGCAAAGTTAGTCTAAGTTTGGAAGTAAGGAACAGAGGGGTGGGGAAATTTACATTAAAGGAAAGAGATCTAAAAAAGTAGTTCTACTAACCCTATAATTTTACTTAGGGTAATACTAGAAACTGTGCAAGTTTATCACAAAATATTTGTGAGTCGATTAATCCAAACACTAAAAATATAGAATAAAAATGATTAGGTTTATAATTCTTCAAAATGTGTCAGGCAGTTTTTATTTCAGCTAAACAAATAATAGATGCTTCTTATAAGCTATCACTAATGTAGACTTCATAGCGAAGCAAAGCAAGACCCAACAACTGACCTCAAGACATTTTACAAACTACTTGAGAAAAAATATATATACACAATAAATTAAATGAGGGTTTATGATTGGAAAGAATGATACAGACAATAAATTTAATGAAAGGTCAGAAAAATGAGAGAACAGTGTGGACTGCATGGATTCTGAGGTAGATAAGGATACTGTGCAGTTCGGAAATGATGACAAAAACAGTCTGTCAAATAGAGGGTTTGAATTGGGGAATCAAGGAGAATGTCTGGGAGGGGTGAGATTGTGTAGAACAAAGAAACATTGTTGGAAGTTTTCTGGTAAGCACCTGGCATGATAAATATGTTTTGGAAAGAAAATTGGAAGGGATTAGAAAAAGGCAAGGCAACCTTGGAGTCTGCTGCAATAACTCAGGCACTGACCTATATTTCTCACTAGATCATCACTTTTCCCTCTGAGTAGGACTATCCCTACTACTGAAATACTCTAGTCCTCCTTACATTCCACTCCCATTTCTATTCCTATGTTCATGCCATGTCCTCGTGCTTCATGGAAACTGCTGAATTTTAAAAGCTTTTCAATGTAAATAACTATTCTGTTCAGTTCAGTTCAGTCGCTCAGTTGTGTCTGACTCTTTGCGACCCCATGAATCACAGTATGCCAGACCTCCCTGTCCATCACCAACTCCCGGAGTTCACTCAGACTCACGTCCATCGAGTCAGTGATGCCATCCAGCCATCTCATCCTCTGTCGTCCCCTTCTCCTCCTGCCCCCAATCCCTCCCAGCATCAGAGTCTTTTCCAATGAGTCAACTCTTCGCATGAGGTGGCCAAAGTACTGGAGTTTCAGCTTTAGTATCATTCCTTCCAAAGAAATCCCAGGGCTGATCTCCTTCAGAATGGACTGGTTGGTTCTCCTTTCAGTCCAAAGGACTCTCAAGTCTTCTCCAACACCACAGTTCAAAAGCATCAATTCTTCGGCGCTCAGCCTTCTTCACAGTCCAACTCTCACATCCATACATGACCACAGGAAAAACCATAGCCTTGACTAGACGGACCTTTGTTGGCAAAGTAATGTCTCTGCTCTTGAATGTGCTATCCAGGTTGGTCATAACTTTCCTTCCAAGGAGTAAGTGTCTTTCAATTTCATGGCTGCAGTCACCATCTGCAGTGATTTTGGAGCCCAGAAAAATAAAGTCTGACACTGTTTCCCCATCTATTTCCCATGAAGTGATGGGACCAGATGCCATGATCTTTGTTTTCTACTTGTTGAGCTGTAAGCCAACTTTTTCACTCTCCTCTTTCACTTTCATCAAGAGGCTTTTTAGTTCCTCTTCACTTTCTGCCATTAGGGTGGTTTCATCTGCATATCTGAGGTTATTGATATTTCTCCTGGCAATCTTGATTCCAGCTTGTGCTTCTTCCAGCCCAGCATTTCTCATGATGTACTCTGCATATAAGTTAAATAAGCAGGGTGACAATATACAGCCTTGACGTACTCCTTTTCCTATTTGGAAGCAGTCTGTAGTTTCATGTCCAGTTCTAACTGTTGCTTCCTGACCTGCATACAGATTTCTCAAGAGGCAGGTCAGGTGGTCTGGTATTCCCATCTCTTGAAGAATTTTCCACAGTTTATTGTGATCCACACAGTCAAAGGCTTTGGCATAGTCAATAAAGCAGAAATAGATGTTTTCTGGAACTCTCTTGCTTTTTCCATGATCCAGCGGATGTTGGCAATTTGATCTCTGGTTCCTCTGCTTTTTCTAAAACCAGCTTGAACATCAGGAAGTTCACGGTTAACATATTGCTGCTTAATAGCAAATTAACTGTCCCCAAAATCATTTTTAAAAAATGGCTTTCCAATCCCTGTTTGTAAAATTTAAATATAATGAGATCACTAACTAGAGCTTAATACAAGGGATGAGTATAGCTTAAGATAAATACTCAATGCCTTTCTCTGTATCTTCAATTACTGATATATTAACTTGGTTTACTACAATGTCATAAATATTTTATCAAACTTCAGTTCAATTCAGTTGCCCAGTCATGTTTGACTCTTTGCAACCCCACGGACTCCAGCACACCAGGCTTTGCTGTCCATCACCATCTCCCAGAGCTTGTTCAAACTCATCTCCTTTGAGTTGGTGATGCAATCCAACCACCTCATCTTCTGTCCTCCACTTCTTCTCATGCCTTCAATCTTTCCCAGCATCATGGTCTTTTCCACTGAGTCAGTTCTTTGCATCAGTGGCCAAAGTACTAGAGTTTCAGCTTCAGCATCAGTCCTTCCAATGAATATTCAGGACTGATTTCCTTTAGGATTGACTGGTTTGATCTCCTTGAAGTCCAAGGGACTCTCAAGAGTTTTCTCTAACACCACAGTTCCAAAGCATCAATTATTCAGTGCTCAGCTTTCTTTATGGTCCAACTCTCATATCCATACGTGACTATAGGAAAAACCATAGCTTTGACTAGATGGACCTTTGTTGGCAAAGTAATGTCTCTGCTTTTTAATATGCTCTCTAGGTTGGTCATAGCTATTCTTTCAAGGAGCAAGCGTCTTTTAATTTCATGGCTGCAGTCACCATCTGCAGTGATTTTGGCAGCTGAGAAAATAAAGTATGTCACTATCTCCATTGTTTCCCAATCTATTTCCCATGAAATGATTGGAATGGATGCCATGATTAATTTTGAATGTAGAGTTTTTGCCAGCCTTTCACTCTCTTCTTTCACTTTCATCAAGAGGCTCTTTAGTTTCCATTCATTTTCTGCCATAAGGATGGTGTCATCTGCATATCTGTTGCTATTGATATTTCTCCCAGCAATCTTGATTCCAGTTTATGCTTCATCCAGCTGGCGATAAGCAAGGTGATGTGACAATATACAGCTTTGACTTACTCCTTTCCCAATTTGGAACCAGTCCATTGTTCCATGTCTGGTTCTAACTGTTGCTTCTTGACCTGCATACAGGTTTCTCAGGAGACAGGGAAAGTGGTCTGGTATTCCCATCTCTTTAAGAATTGTCCACAGTTTGTTGTGATCCACACAGTCAACAGCTTTGGCATAATCAATGAAGCAGAAGTAGATGTTTTTCTGGAATTCTCTTGCTTTTTCTACCATCCAGTGGATGTTGGCAATTTGACCTCTGGTTCCTCTGCTTTTTCTAAATTCAACTTGAACATCTGGGAGTTTTCAGTTCGTGTATGATTGACGCCTACCTTGAAGAATTTTGAGCATGACTTTGCTAGCATGAGATGAATGCAATAGTGTGGTAGTTTAAGCATTCTTTGGCATTGCCTTTCTTTGGGATTGGCATGAAAACTGACCTTTTCAAGTCCTGTGGCCACTGCTGAGTTTTCCAAATTTGCTGGCATATTGAGTGTAGCACTTTCACAGCATCATCTTTTAGGATTTGAATTAGTTCAGCTGAAATTCCATCACTTCCACCAGCTCTGTTCATAGTGATGCTTCCTAAGTCCCACTTGACTTTGCCCTCCAGGAAGTCTGGCTCTAGGTGAGTTCTCACGCCATTCTGGTTATCTGGGTCATTAAGATCTTTTTGTATAGTTTTTTTTTTTTTTTTTGTATAGTCTTGCCACCTCTTCTTAATATTTTCTGCTTCTGTTATGTCTGCACCATTTCTGTCCTTAATTGTGCCCATCTCTGCATGAAGTGTTCCCTTGGTATCTCTAATTTTCTTGAGATCTCTAGTCCTTCCCATTTTTTGTTTTCCTCTCTTTCCTTGCATTGATCACTTAGGAGGGCTTCCTTGTCTCTATGAAATTGTGACAGTGTCACAAATATGTTATCAAACTTTGTATTTCTCAAAGTATTTCTCAGAAACACATACAAAATCTACTTATTTTTTAGGACTAGTAAATGTACTTGGTAGTGATAATAGTGTTAAATACTAAAAAGAACAAAAATCACTTGAATTCAAAAGAAATTTCAAAGCTAGAAGCAATGAAACTTCATAACTGAAGGAAAATATTGAGTGAAAATTAACTCTACAAGTAACAGAAAATCATAGTGGGTTTAACTAAATCAATATTTATTCAATATTTCTTCTTTGTACAAAAATAAGAGAAATCCAGAAATAGCATTCCAAGTTATATGGCATCATTTTTCAAGCAATTAGACAACCAAGAATCTTTCTTTTTTGCTCTGTTATTCTTGGATAATAGATGTCATTTTCAAAGTCCCAAAGTAGCTGCTGGAATTCTGGTCATTGTTTTTTTTTTTTTTTGTGGTGACCTGAAGGAATGTTGGAAGGGGGAGAAAAGGGCCCATAGTTTCCCCAACACCATTTGTTGAAAAGACTATCCTTTCCCCAATGAATGATCTTGACACTCATGTTGAAACTCATTTGATGATATATGTGAGGATTTATTTCTGTGCTCACCATTGGTGTATGTCTGTTTTTAAACCAGTATACACTTGTTTTGACTATTGTAACTTTGTAAAAGATTTTAAAATAGGAAATGTGAGACCACCAGCACAGTTCTTTTGAACAATTGTTTTGCTTATCTAAAGCCCCTTGAAATTCACAAGAATTTACAATTGATGTTTCTATTCATGCAAAAAACATCATTGGAATCTTGACAGAGACTGCTTGAGATCTGTCAACTGGTTTGAGAATTTCAGTTCGTTTAGTTCAGTCACTCAGTCATGTCCTACTACTCTTTGCGACCCCATGGACTGCAGCACGCCAGGTCTCCCTGTCCATCTCCTGAAGTTTACTCAAACTCATGTCCATTGAGTTGGTGATGCCATCTAACCATCTCATCCTCTGTCGTCCCCTTCTCTTCCTGCCTTCAATCTTTTCCAGCATCAGGGTCTTTTCCAATGACTCAGTTCTTCACATCAGTTGGCTAAAGTATTGCAGTTTCAGCTTCAGCATAAATTCTTCCAATGAATATTCAGGACTAATTTTCTTTAGGATGGACTGGTTGAATCTCCTTGCTGTCCAAGGGACTCTCAAGAGTCTTCTCCAATACCACAATACAAAAGCATCAATTCTTTGGTGCTCAGCTTTCTTTATAGTCCAACTCTCACATCCATGCATGACCACTGGAAAAACCAGAGCTTTGACTAGATGGGCTTTTGTTGACAAAGTAATGTCCCTGATTTTTAATATGCTGTCTAGGTTGGTCATAACTTTCCTTCCAAGGAGTAAGTGTCTTTTAATTTAATGGCTGCAATCACCATCTGCAGTGGCTTGGGAGTCCAAAAAAATAAAATCTGTCACTGTTTCTATTGTTTCCCCATCTATTTGCCATGAAGTGATGGGACCAGATGCCATTATCCTGGTTTTCTGAATGTTGAGTTTTAAGCCAACATTTTCACTTTCCTCTTTCATTTTGATGAAGAGGTTCTTTAGTTCTTCTTTGCTTTCTGCCATAAGCGTAGTTTCATCTGCGTATCAGAGGTTATTGATATTTCTCCCGACAATCTTGATTCTAGCTTGTGCTTCCTCCAGCCCAGCATTTCTCATGATGAATTCTGCATATAAGTTAAATGAGCAGGGTGACATATACAGTCTTGACGTACTCCTTTTCCTATTTGGAACCGGTTTGTCATTCCATGTCTTGTTGTAACTGTTCCTTCTTGACCTGCATACAGATTTCTCATTCTCAACCAAGAATGATTGCTAAATCTCTACCTCCTGCCTTATACATATTAGAAAATTATTGTTAACTGTATTCCCATACTTTAAGAATGTTTCATTAAGCTTTTATTAAAAACTTTTTTTCTATCAAGATATAAAGCTCATCGCATGACTTATGAACGTTTACTACAGCACATTTTGATTATACATATTTAGACATTGCTTTTTAAAGGGGACTTAAGGAATCTGAAAAACACTAAAGCAAATGCTACAAGTATTCTAGACAGGAAGTATCAGAGGAGTGAAAGCTGGTTTTCATTGTTCAAATAATCATTGTGCAATACTTTAACATTCCCAGTGACATGTTACATGTGTCGTTATATTTATGTGATGGAAAAGTACAAAGCAGTACAACCTATTTAGTAAATCCAGATTTTCATAGAGCAATAATAAAGAACTAAATCTTTATTATAATATATATATATTTTTATCCAATTATAAACTTTTTCTAATAACTTTGTAGGAAATGCATCCAAGTTTCCTCCTATCTTTATTTTGTTCATAAAAAGTGAATTGTCAATATCTTAGATTACCCATAAATATGAGCCTTTCCCTCTATCTTCTTTTTCAGTTTCTTTTGCAGAGAGTCTGTCTTGATAAATCAAGTTCTTACAATGTTTAGCACTTTTAAACACTGAATATTTAGTATGTGCTATTTTAGCACCAATGCCCATGTAAATTTTATCTTGTACTCTTTTGTTGCTTAGGAAATGAAAGTAATTTTTTCCATCAAAGTGGTTCTTTAACTGTAGAAGTCATTATGCAAACTTTTACATATCCTTCTACTTTCCCTTATTAGTGAATCTCAAAATGACCATTACACTGTCAGAGTGCAGTGTTTAATGGGTGCTATGTAAACAGCATTTCTGTAAGTTTTCCTTGTTCTCTATCCTCTCAGCTCCCCAAATACATTTCTAATATAGGAAGATGGAGTTCTAAATGTATACCTTTATATACTTACACTTTCAAATAATTCTCCAGCACATCTTTTTTTTACTGAGAATCTACTATATGCAATCTATTAAGGGCAGTGTGGTGACTATAAATTGAAACATTAGTAATGTTTAACATTAGTAAACACTTAAAGTTAGTATCATTTAAAATTGACATTACTAATTTTATTCATAAAATTTAAATTGCACTTAAATTATTAGTATTTAAAAAAAGATTTTCCTTTTTCATGTTGGGTTTCTGAATTTTTAAACACATAAATATCTTTAAGTGTCTCTTTTTTTTTTTTCAGTGCTGTTGATTATCAGTTCAGTTCAGTTCAGTTCAGTCACTCAGTCATGTCTGACTCTGCAACCCCATGAATCGCAGCATGCCAGGCCTCCCTGTCCATCACCAACTCCCGGAGTTCACTCAGACTCACGTCCTTCGAGTCAGTGATGCCATCCAGCCATCTCATCCTCTGTCATCCCCTTCTCCTCCTGCCCCCAATCCCTCCCAGCATCAGAGTCTTTTCCAATGAGTCAACTCTTCGCATGAGGTGGCCAAAGTACTGGAGTTTCAGCTTTAGCGTCATTCCTTCCAAAGAAATCCCAGGGCTGATCTCCTTCAGAATGGACTGGTTGGATCTCCTTGCAGTCCAAGGGACTCTCAAGAGTCTTCTCCAACACCACAGTTCAAAAGCATCAATTCTTTGGTGCTCAGCCTTCTTCACAGTCCAACTCTCACACCTATACATGACCACAGGAAAAACCATAGCCTTGACTAGATGGATTATCATTAATTAATTTTTTTCCAGTAAGTTAGCTAGAGGTGGTGATGGCTTGACCTGAGGCTATAACAGCAGAACAAAAGAAAATTTCAAGAAGTGTATGATGAACATGATGAACAAGACTTGGTAATTATTCAAATACAGGAGACAGAGGATACAGTTACAAAAACAACTTGAATATATATGAGCCTGTTCTTGAGAAAACAAGAATGATCAGCTAATCACAGTGTTTATGAAAGGCCGCACTACAGAGTTGCACAAAAAATGTAATTCTGCGTAGACAAAAGAGATTCAGTTTCTAAACAGTCATCCACATTTCCACATTATTTTAGGGAAGCAGAAGGTAAAATAGTTTTCCTAAACACTGTTTTTTTCTGCTGTTACTTCGAGCAAGCAATAGTCAGTGGATTGAATGGCTGTCTTTACCCAGAGAGAGATTACTGATGAGTAAGTGTCAGCCTGGGGAAACATGAAGAGGTCACCTTGGGTTCCAGGGCTACTTTAAGTGTTTCTTCAATGACCTGGAAAATGAAATAGTGAATAGGCTCATCAAATTTGTAGATGAGTTCAATCTTCTGAAGAGAATAAAGACAGGGCTGCTCATGAAAGACGGATTCGGTGTTCAAAATGAACTTTGCAAATTAGAAAAGCAGTGAGAAATGAACTGAATGAAGTTCAGATGGGTCAAATTCAAGGTGGTGCAATGCAAGACAGAGAGCTAACCTCAAAGGATTCACAATGGTGAAATATTTATAATAATGAGAGGAAAGGTGATTTGAATTAGTACTGGAAACACTGTCTATAGTAACCCTTTACCAAAAAGAGTGGGGAATGATACCTGTATGCCAGCAGGACACAGGAGAAACAAACTCACATCTCTTGAATCTAGGGCTCCAAAATATTCACACAAAACTTTTCTATGTAGCACTTCATCAATAGCTAGTATTATACTAGATAGAATAAAAAAGGCCAGGTAGCAATAGATATCAGAGAACCTACTGTGTACTGGGTGGGTCTGTTCTTTTTCCTAAAAGTGAAAAAGTCACGACTCCAGGGTAATACACTCCAATGGAATGACACAGTTAAAAATGTTACAAGCATATAGTGACACAAATATTTCAGATAGTAAGAAATGCTATGAAGAAAATAAAACACACTGATATGATAGTATGACTTGGAGGGAATGGAGTCATGGAAGGAGTCAGTGAGTGTGTGGCATTTGATCTAAATGTAATGAAGATAGTCTTGAAACTATCAGAAGAGAATTCCAATCTGAAGAAAGAGCAAACGCCAAGTCTCAGAGTTGGAGTAAGGCTGGCAGGATGTAGAGCCAGAAAACGGCTGGAGCGGTCTGAGTGCCTCATGGACGCTGATGCCATTTACTGTGAAAGGCAAGAGTAAGGAAGGAGCAGAACTGGGAAGAAATGTCACGAGCTCTGTTTGCTTTAAGTGTGAGTTGCTTCTCAGGCATCCGAACCAGGATTTCCAGTATGGAATTGAATACATTAGACTGTGGCTTAGAGTTTAGTAAGAGGGAAAGAAAGACAGATTTGGGAGGGAATCATAGAAAATCACTGTGCTTGGATACAGTGGGAACTTTGAAAAGTAGATACAGTATAGTGATGCATGGCCTTACCAGCCACGTTAAATGGGCTGTTTTGCTGCAAATATATTATAAAGCAATTGCAGGATACTGTCCCGTGTCCCTCTCCCACCCCCCAGCCCCAACACTCAGGGCCTGACTCATTTTATCCTACTTTCTAATGCAAAGTTCCTTAAACACACACACACACACACACACACACACACACATGATTTTTAAGCAACGGAAAGTGCCAAAATTCAAATTACAGTTGAGCTTTATTATTTGTAGACCCTCATTGTTCATGGTTCTGTCTTTTCTACTCACTAAAATACATTTGTAACTCCCAAGTCAAAGTTGTGGGACTTTCCTGGTCATTTGCAGATGTGCACAAAACTGAAAATTTGAGCTTCCAGATGTGTACTTGCTCTGCTCTTGAACATGATGGTTTGTCTACTTATTTCAGATCTTGTACTGTAAATAAGTGTGCTGTTCTTGTGGTACATTCAGTGCCACACTTTCACATTTTCAAGCTTTATGTTGCTGATTTTGCTGTTTAAAATGGACCCCAAGCATAGTACCAAAGTGCTGGCTAGTGTTTCCAAGCTCAAAAAGGTTGAGATGTGCCTTAAGGGGAAAATACATGTGTTAGATAAGCTCTGTTAGTCATGAGTAATAATGTTGTCTGTGAGTTCAATGTTTATGGCTCCACAATCTATATTATATAAATGTCTTTAAGAGAAATACACCTAAGACAAGATTATGTGTTGTTCATGTGATGACAATTTTGTGACCAGAAGTTCATAGGAACCTAAGCCTGTATTTCCCCTAGGAGCAGTGGTTCAGTATTCATTAATTCAATATTTGCAATGACTTTACAGAAAATAACTATCATGAATAACAAGAATTGACTGTAGGTCTCAGAAAATGCTAAGCTGAATGATATTATGAGACAGTTGCATTACTATAAGGAAGCTTTTCCTGTAGTTGTATAAAACGTTGACAGAACTTCACTGACAAAAGAAAAAAGGTAATTCCTTTTTCAAATTATATGTATATATATATAACAATTCAACTGGAAATTGACAAATTTTAGCCCTCAGATTATATATAGCAGTTATTTTATTTTATTTGTCATTAGATAAATGTAAAGTGAAGTTTCAGTTGCCTTTTCTCCCTGACCTTGAAGCCAATTGATATAATTATGTGCATATCCGAGAGTAAAGCTAAATGCTTAGCCGCGTGTGACTGATACTCCTTGCTTCAGTAAGTGTTGGCTGCTGCTGCTGTTCCAAATGCCCTGGGTGAAAACATCCTATGTAAACCCTGAGACAATATTCTCAAGGGACTAAGGTGACAACAGTAAAACATATTAAACAGGATATATTCCCTAAAGGTAGGTGTGACCAGAACAGTCTCTGATTCTGTCTGTTGCTCCAGACAGTTTCCTCTTCTGTTGGTTGCCCCAGGTGGCTCAATAAATAATATGCTCATGCTGCCCAGAGAATATTTTGTAAATATAGGATATGGATTTAGTAGTGAAGCAGTCACCACTTAGCCTTGGAAGCAGAGTTAGGTGAAAGGCCAGGAACTGGGCAGTGTTCTAGGCTAGTGTGTTCTAAGCAGGAACCAAGCAGTTGGTTGAAATAAGGGTCAAAGAGATGTTGGAACTAAAAGTTAGGGAGAGCTAGAAGTTGTTAAAGCTTTTAGATTAGGGTATTTGTAGTGATGGAAAATAGCACCTCCATTTATTGTGGCTTCGTGGGAAAAGGGAGATAATGAGAAGACTGTGTGAAGACAGGTTTAGAGAAAGTTAGCAAATCACAAAATGTTAAAAAAAGTAAATTTTTAAAAAATGTAAAAATAAAAATGTAAGACTATGGACATACAATGGAAACAGAAGAGAACTAAGTAAACATAAGCATCTAATGTTGGTTTCATTCTTTATCTCCATTTCCTGCTGCCCCTTACTTTTCCTTCATGACCTTCATTATTTCAGGAACCTAGTTTTCAGAACTTGAGGTTAGAATTATCTGTCCCATTGCCCTTTCTGGAACTGAGGTTTTCTTCTGATTCCAAAAGCAAATGCTTTTAATCAATGTAGTATTCTGTTACCATTTTTATATACATTACTCTAAAAAAAATGAATCAATAATTGAGTTATAAATTGTCACAAAACACATTCAAATTCAAGCAACTCCTTTTGAATTTTCATTTTAACTGGTAAGATTTATATTGCATGTAGCACTTTAGCACTGCATTTACCAATATTATTCAAAGAGCGCTGTTACTCTACTACAAATTCCATTATTTATATAATGATGGAATATGGGAAAGAAAAGCAATCTTTCCTCATTTTTCAAGAATGATGGGATAAGTTTCAAAAAACAATGGTGAATTTTGTTTATGGCAGCATGCAGTTCTCCAGGGACTCAACTCTTTTCAGTGCATCTTAGACTCAGCAAAGGTAGAATAGAATCACATTTCCAGGAGGTTGCCTAATATTGTAAAAGGCTCTAGCTAAATCTCAAGTGAACTGCAGTAACGTTTTACTGCCCTGTTGCTATAGGTTTCCACATGTAAGTGTATACAAGCTGTTTGAAAGTTGAAGTGAACTTCAACTACATCATCGCTGTATCTGTCCCATTAAAAGAAAAAAAAATAATATATTTTTCCAGTGAGTCTCAAAATTATAACCTTGATTTTAGTTCTTTTATTTTAAAAGGAAATTTATTGCAAGTGGTGATAAATTAATCTGAGAGACTTTTAAATTTTAATTTAAAATATCAAACATTACCTATCTAAAATAAGTAAAATATCACTTAAGGGGTTGTTAAGTGAAAAGTTGGAGAGGAATACCAGGAATCCTAGGAAATAGTCAGAATCTGGAAACTCACAAAAATTATATAGCTTATCTAGCATATTCATGTGTTTCTACATTTAATATATGTGCTTCTAAAAAGAAAAATGGTCAACAAGAATGGGGGAAAATACTTTCTAGAAACATTGAAGATTTCTTATTCAGAGTCTCAAAAACACTACCACAAATACAAGCTGACCTTCAACTAAGACCTTAGCCTGTGTGAAATATTCTATATCATGGCCAGTGACATAGTGCAGTTTTTTAGCGCCCTTCCTCTTCCTCAGGGCTTCCCTTGTGGCTCAGCTGGTAAAGAATCTGCCTGCAATGTGGGAGACCTGGATTCGATCCCTGGGGTTGGGAAGAAGGGAAAGGCTACTCACTCCAGTATTCTGGCTTGGAGAATTCCATGGACTCTATAGTCCATGGGGTTGCAAAGAGTCGGACAAAACTGAGCGACTTGCAGTTCACTTCCTCTCACTTAGAACATATTAGGCAGTAGTCAGACACAAGTTTTGGGGGAATAATGTTCAGTGTTAAAGGACTATTTTCAATGTCTTTTCTGTTTCCTGCTGAAGAATATATTAGAAACTGTAAATAAAACCCAGATTATATAAATTCCTTTTTGCAGGCATCATTTTCTCCTTACAGCACACTGAATCTTGATAACACAACAGCTAATCAATTCTGGCAATTCAGTCATCAGATGTACTAATAAGTAAACTAATCCAGATGTTTTTCATTAAATGATGATACATCCAAAATAGCTAATTGTACTGTAAATTAAATTTATATTTTCTGTGAACAAAGTTCCAATTGTATTTAAAGTTTATGAGGTGGTCATTTAGAATTTGGGAGTTTATCTATTTTCCCTATGAAAAAATAAAAAAAAAATGAAATATGAAGTGGAAATTCACCTAGAAGCATATTGCTTCAAGAAATTCCTTGAGTCATAGCTATAGCCTTGAGGAGCCTTTCCCTGTTGCCTATAGAGTTTCTCCCAATTAAATGCTGCCTCAGTGCTATGGGCACACCAGCATTTTTATGGTTTCTGATATCTGGGATCTGGTATCTGCTTGTGTCACAGTTCTATTTATTCCTTTGCTATGTCTTGGAACTTAGGAAGAAATTCTGTTTTGTGAAAAATACTTGTCCTACCATTGGGAGCCCCAGAGAAAGAAGCAAGAGGTTGAAATGGATGTAGTATATTATTTATGGTGGTATCCCACAAGCAAGATTTTGTTTGACTACATATGGTGCAAGTCTTGTTTTAATTCAACCCTTGGGACATCGATCCAATAATGTTGCCAAAATATACTTCTCAAAGTTCAGTGATAATAGAGTCTGAGGATAAGTTTTCAACTTATAGGTGGCATACTTTTTCTTCAAATTTTACACACATGCCAGTTTAAATATATGTCATAGAATTTGTGACTATTTTATGATTGTCTTAACTCTGATAAGTAACTATTTACTTTTTAGGAATAGTATTAAATTATGTCTTTTTTAGGTTGGGATATTTTTCCTTTGTTTACAGTGCATCCAAATATACATGACATCTGTTCTTCTATTTAGGTGTTTAAAATTTTTCAAGCACAGGTACACATTTTATTTATTTATTTATTTTTTTTGGTAAGTTGAACGCTTCTTATTCTCAGTGAAATATGAAATGTTCAAACATATTGCAATCTCCCATCAGAACTATTGCTTTCTCTGGATCTGTTTCAGGGGTTTTTGGCCCAAGCATAGAGAGGTGTCCGCTGATTTTACAAGCCAAGCCTGACATATGTTTTTTTCAGAACTCTACAATGGAATAAAGACTTTTTTTTAAATATTCAGGTCAAAGTAATGCTCAGGGGAAGAGCAAGTGTTTTCACTAAATCTGCATTTCACCTGAGGCTGGAGGGTCTATACCAAGGTTTTATTTTGTGTTTTTCTCAATCAGAGTGTTATATATTACTATAAGTGAATCACATATTCACCTTTCTCTTTTTATCTTGAATGACTGTAAACAGAAGAGTGGCCTAGGTCAAGGCACTTCTCATTAAAAGCCAAACAGTGTACACACTTCTTGTTTTTGTTTTCTTTCTCTTTCACAGCCCTCTACTCAAAAGGAAGTGACATAAGAACAATGAAAAATGACTTTTGGGCATGTAAATAATCATTTCCCAGACTTGTCACTTCTTATTAAAAACCTAAAGAAACTAGACACAGAAACTTTTCTTATAACTCACATAGCTTCTCAGTTTATTTCTAGTACCAGTATCTTTAAATCTGGTACCAGTATCTTTAAAATTCAAATAGTGTGGATGTAATTTGATTACAAGCTTATCAGAATTCATTCACGCGACTATTCACGTGGACAAAATAATATGGTATTTAAACGGAGCCATGTCTGCAGACTGAATAATGGAAAATTTAATATTCTTTGTCTCACTAACAATTATAGCCTAAAATAGGTTACTTAGGCACTCTCCACCAGTGCCAGCAATTCATTTCTGAAAATCAAAGTTCTGTGTGAAAATGATTCCTGAAAGCCCATTCCCTACTGTTTCAATGGGAGAAATTATATTACTCATCAATCTCAAAACGTCAACCAATTTTCTAAAATGACTGTAGACTATAAATGACAAACTACCATGAAAGGATGTAATATGTTTTGAAACATTAGTTTCTGATCAACAAAAGAATGTTCAGTTCAGTTCAGTTCAGTCGCTCAGTCATGTCTCTTTGCGACCCCATGAATCGCAGCACGCCAGGCCTCCCTGTCCATCACCAACTCCCGGAGTTCACTCAAACTCACATCCATCGAGTCAGTGATGCCATCCACCCATCTCATCCTCTGTCATCCCCTTCTCCTCCTGCCCCCAATCCCTCCCAGCATCAGTGTCTTTTTGCAATGAGTCAACTCTTCGCATGAGGTGGCCAAAGTACTGGACTTTCAGCCTCAGCATCAGTCCTTCCAATGAACACCCAGGACTGGTGTACTTTAGGATAGACTGGTTGGATCTCCTTGCAGTCCAAGGGACCCTCAGGAGTCTTCTCCAACACCACAGTTCAAAAGCATCAATTCTTCCGCGCTCAGCCCTCCTTATAGTTCAACTCTCACATCCATACATGACCACTGGAGAAACCATAGCCTTGAACTAGACAGACCTTTGTTAGCAAAGTAATATCTCTGCTTTTTAATATGCTGTCTAGGTTGGTCATAACTTTCCTTCCAAGGAAAGTGTCTTAATTTCATGGCTGCAATCACCATCTGCAGTGATTTTGAAGCCCCAAAAAATAAAGTCTGACACTGTTTCCACTGTCTCCCCATCTATTTCCCATGAAGTGATGGGACCAGAAATGTTATGACTTGTTTAAAAATAAGAACTAAATGTAGTATGCTGGACTGGTTCCAAATAGGAAAAGGAGTACGTCAAGGCTGTATATTGTCACCTTGCTTATTTAACATATATGCAGAGTACATCATGAGAAATGCTGAGCTGGAAGAAGCACAAGCTGGAATCAAGATTGCCAGGAGAAATATCAATAACCACAGATATGCAGATGACACCACTCTTATGGCAGAAAATGAAGAGGAACTAAAAAGCCTCTTGATGAAAGTGAAAGAGGAGAGTCAAAAAGTTGGCTTAAAGCTCAACATTCAGAAAACGAAGATCATGACATCTGGTCCCATCATTTCATGGGAAATAGATGGGGAAACAGTGGCTAACTTTGTTTTTTTGGGCTCCAAAATTCCTGCAGATGGTGATTGCAGCCATGAAATTAAAAGACGCTTACTCCTTGGAAGGAAAGTTATGACCAACCTAGATAGCATATTGAAAAGCAGAGACATTATGTTGCCAACAAAGGTCTGTCTAGTCAAGGCTCGGAGAAGGCGATGGCGCCCTACTCTGGTACTCTTGCCTGGAAAATCCCATGGACAGGGAAGCCTGGTAGGCTGCAGTCCATGGGGTCACTAAGAGTTGGATATGACTGAGCGACTTCATTTTCACTTTTCACTTTCATGCATTGGAGAAGGAAATGGCAACCCACTCCAGTGTTCTTGCCTGGAGAATCCCAGGGATGGGGGAGTCTGGTGGGCTTCTGTTAGTGGGGTCACACAGAGTCAGACACGACTGAAGTGACTTAGCAGCAGCAGCAGCAGCAGTCAAGGCTATGGTTTTTCCAGTGGTCATGTATGGATGTGAGAGTTGGACTGTGAAGCAAGCTGAGCACCAAAGAATTGATGCTTTTAAACTGTGATGTTAAAGAAGACTCTTGAGAGTCCCTTGGACTGCAAGGAGATCCAACCAGTCCATTCTAAAGGAAATCAGTCCTGGGTGTTCTTTGGAAGGACTGATGCTAAAGCTGAAACTCCAGTACTTATGCCACCTCATGCGAAGAGTTGACTGATTGGGAAAGACCCTGATGCTGGGAGGGATTGGGGTCAGGAAGAGAAGGGGACGACAGAGGATGAGATGGCTGGATGGCATCAATGACTCGATGGACATGAGTTTGAGTAAACTCTGGGAGTTGGTGATGGACAGGGAGGCCTGGCGTGCTGCGATTCATGGGGTTGCAAAGAGTTGGACACGGCTGAGCGAATGAACTGAACTGTACTGCTTGCAAGCAACCTAAAACAAACATTCATTTATGATACATGTCAAATACAATGTAATGAATATATTTTAGAAAAATTGCAGACAATGATTTACAACTATTGATCAAAAGATACTACATGATTGTTCTGGCTATCTCTTTTCCCTAAGAAATGGCTTAAAACCATATTACTATCTTTTACAATCCCAGTAGTTAGTTGATTGTGCTCAGCTGAGTGTCATAGCTCAGGGTTTCCCATGTGATTGCAGTTAGATGGCAGCTTCCTTGTAGTTATTGAAAGATTCCAAGATCGTTCATGCACATAGCTGGCAGTTGATCTGTCTATTGGCCAGGAGCTGAATGGAACTGTCTCCTGGAGCACCTATACCTGGTCTCTCCAATGGACTTCTCACAGCATCCTGGCTCACTTCAGATAGGAAACACTGTAAGAACAAGCACTGCAAGAGGTCCCGGCAGAATTTGTAATTTAGCCCTGAGAAACCTCAAAGTGTTATTTCTGTTGTATTCTCTTAGTTATACGTGATTCACCAAAGCCAGCTCAAAATAAAGGAGAGGGGGAGTAGATGTTTCCTCTTGGTATCAGGGGTAGTATGCACATGCAGGAAGTGAAGTAATTGACCATATTTGAACATTATCTATCATGAAATTTGGCAAACTACAAGCTCCCAGATAATATCAACCATGCCACCTGAGTTGGGCAGTATTAGGTAATTGTGACAGGGATTATATCTACTATCTAAATATATTTATGATCAGAAAAAAGTCTTCTATCTTATGTGGAAATTTCCAGCAATAAACTTGCTAGCTGAGGTAGGGCCTTGAAACTTCGGGAAAAGTTCAGAAATAAGGTGTGAAAGGATGGCAGCAGAAATTGTGACTTGATGTGAAAGACAATGGGTTGGGTGAAAGAGGGATATTTTAGTTAAACAATTTTAGGTAAACTATTAGACTCAGGAGATCTAACTGAGATTTTCCCATTATTTTTATGTTTTTGTTAGCCTTATTGAACAAGGTTTTAGAATATTTGAGATTTAAGAAAGGCTTTTTAATTTTAAAATTAATACAAAATGGAGCTTTGCTTACACTCCTATTTTTGTTTTTTTGCTTCATTTTTCTCTAATAATGGTATTACATCATCTCTGAATGGTGTTATAAGAAACATCTGACCATTTTCAAAGAAAGGCTATCCTGGTACAATCAAAGATGATGTTTTTTGTCACATAATCCATACTTCTTTAAATTGATTTCCAGTGTTTTCATTTACTGCTCTTTCATGATTTTACCATTGTGGTCTTCTTCTGACTACTATTTCTGTTTCTCTGGATGAAATCTAAAAGCTCTTATCATTTTCTTTGATCACCTCCAAGTTAGTTACGGTTGCAAATGCAACAATTTCCCCATTGGCATCAACCACATTTTCAAAGCTTTTTAAATTGGCCACAAATGAAGGAATTCATTTGGTCCATGTACAGTTTATCATTTGTTGAAAACTCTCTGCCATGACTCATCAGAGAACTCTAATACTTTCTTTTTATTGTAAAAGGTTTTTTTTCAAAGGTCTTTCAGTGAAGTTTCTTGGTTGGCATCCATAGCCTACTTAAACTACATATCGCCCAGGAAAATGAATATAATAGGTCATAAGGGGTGTAATACTCATCTATTCCACGGGATGAAATGTGGGCTGTGAAAGGAAGAAAGCCACTTGAATGTTGTCACCGTGTTACAACACTGCACGAATATCCAGGAACATTATTGATATTGTGAAAAGCCTTCTTTGTGAGATTTTTTGTGTATATTTTCCTTGGTGTGCACCAATTAGCATTGAATACAAGTCACAAAAACTGTCTCATCAACAAGTATTGATGTTGACGTTCTAGACAGCTGATGATGTTCTGAGCATTTCTTGAGGGAAGAGAGTCTTACAGAATGATCACTAGAAAGGGTTTGACCTTAAGCCCCAGCCATTAAATCAATCTCACCTAGAGGCTTTGTGATCAGATATTTTCTCTTCTTGCTGTAAGATAAATGTTGAAAAAGGCATGCATTCTAAAACAAAAGTTGTTTGGTTTTTTTTTTAAACACAGAATAATTACTCAGTGGTATAGAGCCTTCTTCATCAATAATTTTTCTTTTATTGTAAATGAAACAGGAATATGACATTCACCTCACTGTTTAGGGCAGCTGCTTTCTCAACCATTTTAATAATAAGAAATATGGCTTGAAGAGGTAGCAAAATTCAGGACTTACTCCTTTAATAGTTTATCCTTGACCACCTTTAGCTTTTCAAATACGTTATTCACTTCTTGATCAACACATTACAGGATCAAGTCTTGATCACTGGGGCTTAACATTCACTTTTTTAGGTTTACCCAAATCTTTTCTAACATAAAATGTTAGTGTTTCTGTCCTACTACACATTTTACTCCCCAAATGCTTTATGACCTTTTGCTTATTTTTTTCCCACTACTTGTTATTAGCGTATGTAAGGTGGTAACTGAAATAATAACCGTGTACTTGAAGTCTTTGGTGGCTCTACATTGTCAAACAATATTATATTCATTTTTTCCTTCTATTGTAGGCACTCTTAACACATACTTTACTTACTCCCCCACATTTTTCTTCAAAGCTCTCTCAAACTTTTGAAGACAATTTATAACATGAGCCAAAAACATGGGCTAAGTAAAAGTAGGCATTATTAAAACTAGTTCAGGATATCTGTACAAGGAGAGAAAATAATAACACTAAATATGACTCCATGATGACCTTTCTAGTGGTAGCAACATTTGGTGGTCACATCCCCTGTATCAGCACGCAGAATACTTTTTAAAACATCTACCTGCGATTTTGCTAATCTACAGTTATATTTGGAATGTAAAATGAAACTTCCTCCCTATAATTTTTAAAATTTTTACATTTGAAGATAGATACATTTTTTCCCTCAACAAGTATCAGTAGAAAGCTACATCAAAGATATATATATGTTTTAAAGAATTTTGATATTAAAAACTAGGTATGTTCCACCAAGGAAGTTTACTGAAGACAGGATTTATAGTATATGACTATATAGAGTTTTAATTAAAAAAGTGTTCATGAAAAATTAATTGAGATAATAACTTACAAACCATATATAACTCTTTATTCACTTATTAAATAAATAGCACTTGCGACACTCACCAAAATGATCTTAATATGAGAGATGCAGTTTGGTTATAGACAGAATGAACAGCATATGCAGAATATGGACCTAACTGTGTCAGTGATATCTGAGACTGAAAGTCAAGAAAATCAGAGTAATCTCTTGTTTTTATCAATCAAGTATTTTAATAAAAGCCGTGGCAAATACCACTAGCTGTCCACAAAATTGCATTTTTATCTTCCGTGGTAACAGATAGCACAGGACTCAACTACCTTCCCCAATCTCCTTGAAGGTGGATGTGGCCTAATTACTAAGTTTCTTCAATAGCGCAAAAGTCTGGGCTTATAAAAGTATATATATATATGTGTCTCCTTCACCCTGACTCACCCTTTCTGCTGACTGGAGGTGGCAGGTGAAATGGTTTTAGGAAAAGGCAGATCCTGAGGGTTGTTGCATCACATGAAAGAGAGCTGCCTTCCATCCAGGAATGTCAACTTTACATCATTATGTGAACAGGAAATAAACTGCTTGGTTGTTATGGCAGTTTAGCCTACTCTAACTATTATAAAAGCAAGTTAATATATTGACATTTTTGTGCAGAAATTTCAGCTTGTAAATGTTTGGCTTTTCCATTGAGAAAGTCAGAATTAAATTCAGTCATGTAAAAAATTAGGAATGCAGAATTTTCAACTTGTGTCTAACCTCCAAATATGCTAATTGTTTTTATAATTTTGTTTGTGTTTCTTCCCTGAGAATCTTTAACATACGGTATGATTGCTAAATTTTGTCATTACTTTTTATTTTACTTTACACTTGGTTTGTGTGAAGTTCTTCCTTACACAGAAATTATAAAACTATGAAAACAGGGCCATATCATATATGTTGTATATTGGTCCATTCGCCTGACGTCTTCTAGACATATGGTAAGTTCATAACAGATGTCTGTTAGGTGGAATTGAGAACCTGTCTTTTCTACCATGATGCCTTCACAGTGTAATTACTGCTCTTTGCCCATAAAGTGATAACATATGAAAAAAATCACATCCATCTAGGCATCAAGGTGTATAATTTTCATGTTTTTCCTTTTTTACCTTGGAAATGAAGATACTATTAATTTTTAAAAGAACTCATCATGACACTAATTTATCTTGGAGTCACTTTGAGATATTTAAGGTTTTTTTTTTTCTTTTTTTATTTGGTAGTTAAAGTTACCAAGTGTGATTTCCAATCATCATTGCATATTATGTTATTTTAAATTACTTTATAATGATTCATCATCATAAAATTGAAACAAAATTAATTAAAATTAAGTGAAAACTATTATATCAGTACAATAAATTACCAAATTTTTATTTTCTCAACACAATACTTTAAGCTACTTTCAGAATATCAGTTACAAATAAATAGAAACCAAGTAATTTCTATTTGGGCAAAAGTTTTCATTCTAAACTTAAATATATTATAGACAAACACAGACTTTGATGGCATATATGATATATAATGAAAATATATTTGTAAATAACCCTGCCTAACAACATCATTTAAAATAATATTTCATGAACCATTGAGGGTGCAGTGAAAAAAATCAATAATGTTCTTAGTTTCCTTTTTATTATATATTTTAAAATGTACTTTTCCATAGGTATCAGTAATTATTACCCAGCCAGAACAGGAACAACTTGCTGTTAATTTTTATGTGGTTAAACCACTAATTGAATAAGCACATTTTGAAAACTAAACTGAAAAATGTGTGTTTGTCCCCAAAGTAGTAATTTCATTAGTGGTTTACATCTTTTTCTGTTTTTTACTTATTTTAAGGCTACAATTAGAAGCATGCTTGTATAATCAAACACGGCCTAGAGTACTGTATGACTATAAATAAATAATAATTCTTAGGAGATCTTTGCCTATGTCATCATGCACTTCATTTGAAGTTACTAATAATATCAATGGCTTATAAGAGCATAATAATTTAGAACAAACTTGCATTTTGCTGAGTCATTTTTATGTAGGTTTTGGTATTTTTGATTCAAATGGCAGAACGTGTACAGTGATGTCTTAAAAACTCATCAACAAAATTAAAAAACAAAGAAATAGACAAGAAAGAACTAGACAGCTTGCCAAACATTCAGATGTCAAGAATTCTTTCCAGCAATCAATTTCCCTCCTTTGCTAGAAAAAAAATGTATCCAGAAAGAGGGACATGAGGTTTTTGAAGACTTTTCAACACCTGAAGTTATGCTAGCAATTCTTGGTAAAGTTAACGGAAAATCTATTATTTTCCCTAGGGCAATCTTATTCTGTCCTTGGATCTGTCTCCCATGACAATTAAGGCCAATAAGGCTACAGAGATGATTGAATGGCATTCTCTTGCATGTTGTTTGTGTGGGATTTGAGATGATAATTCCTCGTTTACATGTAAGGGATGTAAAGCAATGCCTATATTACCAAAGACCTAGGAACTATGGGATTCTTGTCATTTATCTTACACAGCATCCATGTCCTATTTCCCTGTCTGAGTCATGAATAATATTGTGGAATTTAAGTAATATGCCATATATATGGTCTAAGTACTGTTTATGTTCTGTTACTATTCAATCTCTATAGCCATAAGAAAACTTCACAGTAGAATAGTTGGCTTTGGCATCACTGTCCAATGTTTAGGACACTCACTGTGCAGAATCTTTCTTATTCATAGAGGAGTATTCACCAATTTACATGCCCTTATGTTTACTCCAACACAACTTGCAGGTATGATTTTTGTGTGTGAGAGTGGGGAAGATAATGTTTCCACCTTAATTTATTCACTCAAAAATTATTTTAACATACAGTGGGAGCAAAGGAAAAATGTTGATGGCATGTTAATCTCTCTTTTTTTTTTTTCCCCTGTAGAATAGTTGACTGTAAAAACTGATCAGGATTCCCTTGCACCACTTTTGAGGTATTGCCTTATATTAGAACTGTTAAGTTCCCAGGAATTAATCATATATGCTATGTATTAACCCTGTTAAAGAAGCATGACAGTTTTTTGAAGGATCTACAATTAGGGTAGACTTTGCAGACTTTGTGGAGATTAAGATGTGGAAATTCAGTCTGAGTGATAAAGTCCTTGAGGTGACTTTCATACAGATGTCTAAAAAGACAGCAGGTGACTTCATCTCAAAGGATTGTCTGTCTTCCATATTTAATTTGTTTCAATTCCACAAATTTATTTTATTGTCTTCTAAATGAAATCTTATGATATTGCCTGAGCAAAATTGAGAAGGAAAATAGAGACAGAAAGAGATACTAAATATCTTTATTGTATAAAAATTAATTGTAGACTTAATTCAAAATGAGCAGCTATTATATTTTTAAAAATTTATCATTTGTAGATTTTAAATGGTCTTCTAATCTTTTCCGACATTTATGAACATCGCCTAACAAATTGAGTCAAACTGTTTATACACAAGTAACTCAGTAAACCAGTTATAGAAGACATTGACAAAATATATATTTCCCTTTGACTGCACTATATTCACACCTAAGAATGAATACAAAGGAACTGAGTGAAGTAAGCACTGTAGATTCTAAGTAATAGCTATAAAGATTTTATCATGTTACTATTTATGATAGGAAAAAGCTGCCAACAGCCTAACTGTGGAATAATGGATAAATAATTAAGAAAGCATTAATTGATCCCTACAATGATGTTGTACATATTTCTTTACCTAGAAAGACGTTCTTATAATTTGTTGTTGTTGTTCAGTCATGTCTGACTCTTTGCAACTACATGGACTGTAGCGTGCCAGGCTCCTCTGTCTGTGGGATTTTCCAGGCAAGAATACTGGAGTGGGTTGCCATTTCCTCCTCTAGGGCATCTTCCTGAACCAGGGGTTGAACCCATGTCTCCTGCATTGGCAAGTGATTCTTTAACACTGAGCCACCATTCTTACAATATCAACCAAATAAAATGTTATAAAATAGTATGTGAAGTATAATCTTACTTTTAATGAAATATACATGAATTCAAATGTTTCTAGAAAAACATTAAAAAATTTAATTTAAAAAACAATAATCAGACGTCTAACACTAGAGATAACAACTCTGATAAAACTTGATTGTCAGATATTGTATACTTGCATTGTATTGTATACCCTTTTTATACACTCTATTTTTGGAGGAGAAATACTTGGTAGTTAAATGCAAAGTGCTTTAATTTCTATGGGGTGTTAACGTTGAATTAACAAAATATTTATACATGTTCATGAGCCATAGCCTTTATCACTTTACTAACGGAAAAGATTGCATGACGCCAGTAGAAAGATTGCAGATAAATGTGGCTTTAAGTAAGCAGTTCTTGGCATGAAAAGAGTAACAAATAAAATCAGAAACTCAACAAAGAGGTCACCCACAGCACTGAAAACTTCTTCAGAATAAACATCTACTTATATGGGCCGTTTTACTACGTTCTGGATTTGTTCATTTGATTAGAAAACTCTTTGCCAAGGTTTATTAAAAAAAAGAAAAAAACTTTGAAAAGAATGTTGAAGCTATGTTTAGCTCAAAAAATACCTCTTTCTCAGTTTTGCTTCATTAACCATGATTTCCTTAGTAAACATAGGAAGTTGTGTTTGGAGTTGCCTTAAATTTTGTCCTGCCAATCAACTTGAGTTTTGGAGGAAAATGGTTTTGAAAGATTTTAAAAATTGGACATGAACCCTTGAAGATTCTTCTTTTTTGTTGGAGTCAGGAGTAGTTGGGCCCCAAGATCTGAGGAGGCAGGTGGGCCAGGCAGGCCCTAGGAAAGGCAAAGACACTTAGCACTCCCCCACCCCACCCACACACACACACTATGCCATCCTGGAGAAAGCGCTGAACTGTCATGCTTCTCAAGCCCCTCTTTTGACCCCTCTCATTAAGACAGATATTCCCTTCCCATCTAAGATGCTCCTTTTCCTTCTCTTTCCCAGCCCCTGACCAGGGGTACCCGGTCTTCTCACATCTTCCCACCCTAGTGTCAGGCAGCTGGCTGGTTTTGTATAGTACTCATTGGCAGACAGTAATTTTTTTTTTTTTTTGGTTAAGTTAAACAGGCCCAACTTTGTTCGCTCTACTTAATAGACACAAGATAATGTTATAAAGGTTATCATGTCATCCAGTCTTGTCAGTCGTGTCTTACTCTTTGTGAACCCATGGACTGTACAGGCCATGGAATTCTCCAGGCCAGAAAATTGAACTGGGTAGCCTTTCCCTTCTCCAGGGGATCTTTCTAACCCAGGGATCAAACCCAGGTATCTTGCAATGCAGGTGGATTCTTTTCCAGCTGAGCCACAAGAGAAGCCCTAGAATACTGGAGTGGATAGCTTTTCGCTTCTCCAGGGGATCTTCCCAACCCAGGTATCTAACACAGGTCATCTGCATTGCTGGCAGATTCTTTATCAACTGAACTATCAGGGAAGCCCACAAGATAATGTTATAAATGTTTTTGTTTTTTTTTTTAAATTTTATTTTATTTTTAAACTTTACATAACTGTATTAGTTTTGCCAAATATCAAAATGAATCCGCCACAGGTATACATGTGTTCCCCATCCTGAACCCTCCTCCCTCCTCCCTCCCCATTCCATCCCTCTGGGTCGTCCCAGTGCACCAGCCCCAAGCATCCAGTATCGTGCATCGAACCTGGACTGGCAACTCATTTCATACATGATATTTTACATGTTTCAATGCCATTCTCCCAAATCTTCCCACCCTCTCCCTCTCCCACAGAGTCCATAAGACTGTTAAATGTTAAGTGATTAAATGTATAGACTATGAACAGAGGAAAAGAAGGTAATCTTGCCATTTGTGACAACATGGATGGCGTTTGAGGGCATTATGCTGAGGGAAATAAGTTAGAAAAAGGCAAATACCATACGATCTCACTTACATGTGGAATCTTAAAGACAAAATGAAACAAAGCAAAACAACAACAACAATAAAAACAACCTCAAAGATACAGAGAACATGTTAGTGATTGCCAAAGGCAGGGGGTTGGGATAGCATGAAATGGGTGAGAGTGGTCAAAATATATAAACCTCCAGTTATAAAACAAATGTCACGGGATGTAACATATAGTCTGGTGACTAGTTAATAATACTGTATTGTATAGTCGAAAGTTGTTAACAGAATAAATCTTAAAAGCTCTCATCACAAGAAAAATAACAAAGCCTATGTGTGGTGATGACTGTTAGCTAGAATTATTGCTGTAATCATTTCACAATATGTACAGATATTGAATTATAATGTTGTGTACCTTAATACACATAATGTTATATGCTAGTAATTAAAAAAAAAAAGAAGGCAGGAGACAAGATTGTTGTTCTCATGATGGGACAACAGAACTTATGCCATATTTCACATATTTATTCCAGAGATATTTCCAGCTTACTGTGTATTAATGCTGAATTCTCAACTATTAGAGTTTGAACACAAAGATGAACTTTGGAAGTCTGGTGAATCATTTTAGCCTGTATGAAAACATTTGTAGCTGAAATCAAAGTAACATGGTCTAAAATATTAAACTCATATTAAAGAAGTTTTTTAGTTTAAACATTCTTTTGGCATTTTGTATATCACACATCATAACTGTTGCCTACTTGCTTGTAGGTAGGAAGTGAATAGCCTAGGGTATTAGTACAGAAAACAATAATTGTGATAAACATATATGAGAAGCATGGTTGCTTTTTCCATTTGAGAAGCTGTCATTATTTCAAAGCATAGAATTGAGTATTTCCTTGGATTAAGAAATATGGAAAGAGTGTTAAAAATTGCTGTGAAGGCAATTTTGGAGACCAAACACCTTATTGTTAAGTATAACGCATGACAAAGTAATGAGCAAAATGTGTATGCGAGCCTGATGGATATAATTTTTATTTTATCCTCACACCTGTATAAAACATTGCTATAGTTAAAGATATTGGTGTGAATATTCAAGTCTTACTCAAGCCAACAGGGAATGTTAAGATTAATAACGCATGTCAAATAAGAGAAGCAAACAGTATGGATCCAGGTGTGAGTATGTTTGTCTTGTTTCTAGCTTTAGTTCAGTATTTTTCCTCTCTCTGCCAATTAAATTTTTCTTACAGGAAGTAATCTTTTATTACACTGATGAGATGAGTTTATAAGATTTTACTCCAAGCAGAATACTGTCATTAAGAAAATTCCAGTTTTTGTGTATGTGTGTTTTTTTTTTTTTTTTTTTGGGGGGGGGGAATGTATTAATTTACAAAAATAGAAAAGGCTTATGTTTAATGTGCTACCCTTGACCTGAGATCAAAATCTTGGATTTGTCTTTAATGGAGGGATTTTGTTCTGCCCTGCAGTGTTTATGACCAAAGAATATATTTGCTTCCTCCGTCACTGCTGTGGGGTTATCACATGCAACTGGCTTAAGCAAATGGAAAGTACATTACTATTACACACCCATCTCTGAGTCCAGATGAGAAACAAAACAATTGGACCATAAATGTCATCATTAGCTTGATATTATATATATGCACATAAATTAAATGTGTGTTTAGTGTACATATTTGGCAATAAGTCAAAAAATAATCTCATAGCATCTTTAATAACTCTTATTTAAGCAAAATATGGCATGAAGAAGTAATGTGATCCAGAACTCTGAGTAATCCCAGCCACAGTTCACTAGGATTTTCAGTAGTTATTGAAGCCTATGAATGTTTCTAGCTTTTCTTTCAGTCTCTCTGAAAACAGGTCTGTCCTTGAGGTGTCAGATTAACACTCCACTCGGAAGACAAATTGTCCGTGGGCACGGTGGACATATGAGAGCCATTAGATAGTGTGCTCTGCATTCTTGAAAAATGAAAAATTCTCAGCAACATTACATTTTATAAATGCAAGATGTTTATTATTACAGTACCAGCAATAAATGTTTAGAAACTGGAGAGGGTTCACAATGGTTCTGACTAGGAACATATGCCTATCAAGTTCATTGGAAGCGGAGCCATTGATTTTTGGCATTAAACAAAGGGTCTGGAAGCTATTATGCATTTGGGCTTCTATGAGTATTTAATTATATCAATAGGAGAACACAATTTCTGTTGTGTGCCTAGTGATGAATGTCTCCATTTATTCATGTTACTGTGCATGATAGATGAGTTTAAACCAGATGCTGTAACTTTCTTGCAATTTGAGCAAATTATTTAAATCATTTTCTTGAAAATTTAGAGGATGCCTTCATAGACAGCATTGAAGAAACCTTGCTCATGGAATCTCTTTACAGATTTCCCCCAGGACAATATGCAAATTCACACACACACACACACACACCCACACACCCACACCTGCACATAAACATTTCCATGTCTTGATGTAAACTGATAAAGGCTACTCTACTGCTCTTACCCTTATGCGCTTTCCCAGCTCTGCCATATTTCTGCCTTGAAATGATGCCTGCTTGGATATGTGATTACTACTGTTTATTTTATACTCACCACTGCATAATCAGACATAATTTAATGATACAATCCAAAGCCTGTTGTCTGGCTGCTTTCTTCCAATGTAACTGCAGTTAAGATATTGACTCAAGCCCTATTCTTAAACATGATTTTACATACAGAGTGAAAATCTTTTAAAGAAATTCATTGCTTGTGAAAAGAAGATAAACAGATTTTATATTTAAACCCACACTTTGCCCAGCACCTAGAACATGAGAACAGTAAATGGCTTGCATGTCATAAAGGTATAATAAATATATATCTAATGAAGGAATAAATGAGGTTATGAAAGGCTCCAAACAAATGGGAAAAGGAAAACAGTTGAAAATGGTACAATTTTAAAAGGCAAAATGAAATTCTATTTACCTATTTATCATTTAAAATTCCAGAATGATTGCTATATAAATGTTTATAAGAAGTCTTCAGAAAATGGAGGAACTTTTCAGAAGCTACCTATCTGTTGGGATCTATGGTCAAGGAGCCTTGGTGTATTTCAACTATACCAAGTTCAACGTCTTTTCATTAAGGTCAGAAGCTAAGTTTCAAACCACTAGGTAGTTTTACTGTCTCATGATAACCAAATACATGCAAATCTGATTCATTCAAAAAAACATACTTTTAAGATTAACTAAAGTGAGAATTTGCTGGCAAGTTGGTCATTCAGGATTTCTAATTTTTCTATCATATTCTTAAAGAGATCTAGTTAATGGCTTATTTTTATACAAAACCAAGTTTATCAAGAAAGACCTAACGTATAATTTGAGTTTGGGTTGCCATAAATAATACAATTTAAAAAAAAATGATTAAAAGATTCAAGTACACAGAACAGTTGAGATCAGCCCAACCATACTTTAGTGTTTTCAGAGAGTTTATCACATCTGTACAGAGAAGCCTCTGAATGTTACATGAAATCAAACATCAGTGACAACAGTATGAAAGATTTATTTTTTAAATGTTCAAATGCTTATTACAAAAGTGGACACAAATTGTCACTAATTTTAAATCCTATTTGGAATAATTGTACTGATAGTTCAAAGAACAGCTTATAGTAGAGTAAAACCCATGAAAGATGAAGTAGTATCTTTTAAGAACAGTTTCACCTTATCTACTAAGATATTGTTGTAATATTAGTAAAACATTTATTGAAATTCAAATAATTATTAAAATATGGCTTTAACATACAACAAAAGTAAAATATATGATCTTAAAAGATATTTTAAATCTGTGAGGGTATATTTATGAGGTTCCATCACAATTACAAACAACACATATGTTTTGTTGTTGTTATTTAATTGATAAGTCATATTGGGCTCTTTTGTGACCCTATGGACTGCAGCCTACCAGGATCCTTTGGCAAAAATAAAAGATTGCCTCTCCCATGAAGTTTAAAGAATCTGCCTGCAATGCTGGAGACATGAGTTTGATCCCTGGCTTGGGAAGATACCCTGTAGGAGGGCTTGGCAACCCACTCCAGTATTCTTGCCTGGAGAATTCCATGAACAGAGGAGCCTGGCAGGCTGCAGTCCATGGGGTCTCAAAGAATTGGACATGACTGAATGGTGAAGCACAGCACAGTCTTCCAGGTTCAGTTCAGTTCAGTTGCTCAGTTGTGTCTGCCTCTTTGCAAATCCATGGACTGCAGTACAACAGGCCTCCCTGTCCATCACCATCTCCCAGAGTTTACTCAAACTAATGTCCATTGAGTCGGTGATTTCATCAAACCATCTCATCCTCTGTTGTCCCCTTCTCTTCCCTCCTTCAATCTTTCCCAGCATCAGGGTCTTTTCAAATGAGTCAGCTCTTTGCCTTATGTGGCCAAAGTATTGGAGTTTCAGCTTCAACATCAGTCCTTCCAATGAACATTCAGGATTGATTTCCTTTAGGATGGACTGGTTGGATCTCCTTGCTGTTCAAGGGACTCTCAAGAGTCTTCTCCAACACCACAATTCAAAAGCATCAATTCTTCGGCGCTCAGCTTTCTTTATAGTCCAACTCTCATATCCATACATGACCACTGGAAAAGCCATAGCCTTGACTAGACAGACCTTTGTTGGCAAAGGAATGTCTCTGCTTTTTTTTTTTTTTTTTTTAATATATTTTATTTTATTTTTTAACTTTACAATATTGTATTGGTTTTGCCATATATCAACATGAATCTGCCACAGGTATACACGTGTTCCCCATCCTGAACCCTCCTCCCTCCCCCCTCCCCGTACCATCCCTCTGGGTCATCCCAGTGCACCAGCCCCAAGCAGCCAGCATCATATTGGTCATAACTTTCCTTCCAAAGAGCAAGCGTCTTTTAATTTCATGGCTGAAATCACCATCTGCTGTGATTTTGGAGCCCCCCAAAATAAGGTCTGCCATTGTTTCCACTGTTTCCCCATCTATTTTCCATAAAGTGATGGGACAACATGTCATGATCTTGGCTTTCTGAATGTTGAGCTTTAAGCCAACTTTTTCACTCTCCTCTTTCACTTTCATCAAGAGGCTCTTTAGTTCTTCACTTTCTGCCATAAAGGAAGTAGCCTTCCAGGTAAACTTCTCAATAGATAATACTAGTCATTATCCATTTCATTTTTTGTTGTACCCATATATTCCTTCTTTTTTGTGGCTTTTGACACATGATTTATTTGTTCTATTTGCACTTCTTTATTCCTGCCTCTATGATAGGGAATAGTTTGGTGGAATGAAACTAAAATAGACTCTGAATTTAGATTTAGCAAAAGAATTGGAATGCTCATTTCTAAAATAATCATAACTATATAATTTAGAGAATTACTTTAAAATGAAAAAATAATGTATATTAGATCCCTCCTCCATTGTGTAGGCTCTCAGAAAATCTATTCTAGAAGCAATTACTATCAGTCTTTTCCAGGCCCTTAAGTGGGTAGAATTTGTTTGTGATCTCACATAATATTTCTTACCATTAGGAAAATGGTTAAAGAAACCACAAGTCTGGATTACTTCAAATGGCAGTGTAGCCAGCAAAACTGAAATTCAAATGAATCTTAAAAGTTACATCGATTTAAAAAATCAAATTACATTTGTGTATTCATTCTTATTTTTTTTCCCTATTTAATGACTTAAGTAAAAGTTAAACACTGAATCTAGTATGAGGGAATCAATGATGAATTTACATGTTCAAGTCAGAAGCAGTTGAGGGAATTTGGAAAAGTTTTTAAAGTTCAGCAAAAAATAGGATATCTTCAAAAAATTAAATACTGTGACTTTGTCCTGAATGTCAGAACATAGTAGGTATCAGTATTCAAGTTCAAAAATATTTTCCACTTAGCTGGTACAAAAACTGAAAAGAAGGTACCTTGCCAGTGCTATAAGCATAATCCCATGTGATAAAAAGTGAAGGAAACAGAAGGGCAAAAGGGAGTATCAAAACTAGGTCATTACTAATGGGTTAGAAACCAGATGATGGATACTCCCATATACTGCATAATTATTAATAGAAGCCATCAAATGGTCTAATTACTTTAATATGTTGCATCTATTTTCTCCCTTGATACATTTTCTTGCTCTTAATGACTGTACTTGGAACAAGATTAAAGACTTTTGTTAACTCAAAAGCAAATGAAATGATCCTTTTCTTTCTTTTGTAATAATTGCTTCCATGGTATTCTAGGAGTTTCAGATCAGATCACATCAGTCGCTCAGTCATGTCCGACTCTTTGTGACCCCATGAATCGCAGCATGCCAGGCCTCCCTGGCATCACCAACTCCCGGAGTTCACCCAGACTCACGTCCATCAAGTCAGTGATGCCATCCAGCCGTCTCATCCTCTGTCGTCCCCTTCTCCTCTTGCCCCCAATCCCTCCCAGCATCAGAGTCTTTTCCAATGAGTCAACTCTTCGCATGAAGTGGCCAAAGTACTGGAGTTTCAGCTTTAGCATCATTCCTTCCAAAGAAATCCCAGGGCTGATCTCCTTTAGAATGGACTGGTTGGATCTCCTTGCAGTCCAAGGGACTCTCAAGAGTCTTCTCCAACACCACACTTCAAAAGCATCAATTCTTCAGTGCTCAGTTTTCTTCACAGTCCAACTCTCACATCCATACATGACCACAGGAAAAACCATAGCCTTGACTAGATGAATCTTTGTTGGCAAAGTAATGTCTTTGCTTTTGAATATGCTATCTAGGTTGGTCATAACTTTCCTTCCAAGGAGTAAGTGTCTTTTAATTTCATGGTTGCAGTCACCATCTGTAGTGATTTTGGAGCCCAGAAAAATAAAGTCTGACACTGTTTCCACTGTTTCCCCATCTATTTCCCATGAAGTGATGGGACTGGATGCCATGATCTTCATCTTCTGAATGTTGAGCTTTAAGCCAACTTTTTCACTCTCCACTTTCACTTTCATCAAGAGGCTTTTGAGTTCCTCTTCACTTTCTGCCATAAGGGTGGTGTCATCTGCATATCTGAGGTGATTGATATTTCTCCTGGCAATCTTGATTCCAGCTTGTGTTTCTTCCAGTCCAGCGTTTCTCATGATGTACTCTGCATATAAGTTAAATAAACAGGGTGACAATATACAGCCTTGACATACTCCTTTTCCTATTTGGAACCAGTCTGTTGTTCCATGTCCAATTCTAACTGTTGCTTCCTGACCTGCATACAAGTTTCTCAAGAGGCAGGTCAGGTGGTCTGTTATTCCCATCTCTTTCAGAATTTTCCACAGTTTATTGTGATCCACACAGTCAAAGGCTTTGGCATAGTCAATAAAGCAGAAATAGATGCTTTTCTGGAACTCTCTTGCTTTTTCCATGATCCAGTGGATGTTGGCAATTTGATCTCTGTTTCCTCTGCCTTTTCTAAAACCAGCTTGAACATCGGGAAGTTCACGGTTCACATATTGCTGAAGTTTAGATAACTCATTTAACAACTATCAAGTATCTAGTATGACTCAGGAAGGACAATTGCTTCTTTTTTAGGCATTTATGATAGAAGAATATCAAGAATGGTTTTCAACAGACTCCTTAATAATACTGTTTTTTATGTACTGGTGCTAGTGTCTCAAAAGTTTAAATTTGACAGCTCCATCACTGCAATCTCAATTTCAGGTTAAAAGTTTTGTCATTTAAATTATTTGTTTATGGTATAATTAAGTCTTAGCACTTTTAAAGAGCTCTAACATCTTATTTCTAATAAAACAAATATTCTTTTAGATTGCTTGGTTTGCCTTAATTGGGTTCCCTTTTGCACCTAATTCCATTATTCAATAAGTGCATCTAATAGTAAACACCTTGAGAATATAAAATGTTTGATATAGTAATAAGAGGAGGAAGATGAGAAAAAGTAGTAGCAGCAGTAGCAAACAGTGTTTGTTTGCAATATTCTATAATGCATCCTATCTATTTCAAGGGCATCATCTAATCCTATGAGTAAATGCTTATTTCAAAGATGAAGTAACTGAAGCTTAGAAAGATTATATAATTTACACAGTGTCACCTAGCAGGTAAGTGGTAATGTCAATTTGGATATTAATACTATTACTCACTTAAATATACAAACCAATTTTTACTCTTTTTTAATCTATTAGTTTAAGAAATCATTCACTCTATTCCCCTCTTTGGGGGAACTATTGTTAAATATTTTTATTCCTGTTAATGTATGGTCCATTTATTGTGACCCTCACTAGACCACGATCATGAAAACAAATCACCCCTTTTCATCTACAGTATTTCAGTGTAGAATTCCTATTTGAGGGGAGTTTAGCTCTGCTCTCCTGTCATCCAAAACATCGACATTGACTTTCTTTGCCGCCCCCCAGTGGCAGTGTAGAACAGAGTTTTCTACAGCTGGTGCATTACATGCTGACTACTCGAGGAATGGGCTCCTGTGCATACCGCTGCGCTGCCCTGCATCAGCATCAGTGCTAAGGTGACCGCCTTCTCAGGTCCACGGGGAAAGCCATACCACAGTTTGTGAGAACAGGATTTTCCTAGTATTTATAATCCTGGGAAGAGGTTAATTACAGTCCAGGATACTATAGGTCTCTGATTTGAGGCGAAGAGGGGTCCACTCTATCTGGATGCAGTATGAGACTGGGCCGACATTTTGAGGGTGGAGCGTTCTGGATCTATTCCAATAATGGGGGTGGGCCACCATAATGAGACAGAAACAAATAAACCAAGAGTGGTGACAAAAGTGAGTGGCGATACTCTGAGTCATATTTAACCACAGGTGACAGCTCAGTAAATCAATAATACTTGGGACAATTTACCGAAGAGATTACTGAGTATCCTTTTCATGAAGTATTGGGTGTTATCGGATTGACCCTCAGAGAGTATCTGATTCTGTGGGTGTGTGTGACTATTGTCTAGGCTGTTTTATAGCTCTGTGGAGTGAGATTAACTGGTAGAAAACTGATAACACTGTAAATGATTTTCACCTTTAATCAATGCAAAGAATGCCTGTCTACAGCAGCGCAAATTAATTTTGTTTGATTGAGATACAATCGACCTGCACTAGGTGGAAAAGATAACTCCAAATGTAGCAATTGTTCTGTGAGGAATCAGCAGAGTGAGAGGAGCCACTAGCGGAAGTTACATATATGGACAAGCCAAAACAGGGTTGAAAGACAACATATTCCAAACCAGTGTGACCGAAGAAGGTCCCAAGTTGGCCATGGGGTAATGGGGAAGACAGTGATACTCAAGGAATATCTTTGATATGCACTGATTTTATATTTGCATGAAAATCGTGTCTTTAACATTTTGAAAATTATACTTGGGCAACACATTACAGCAAGATGGGACAATTCTTCATCATAAATGCTTTGTTTGTTAAAAAATAATCAAACTTTAGGTGACTTATTGTCAAGTCATAGATAATTTGTGACTAGATTTCTTTCTATATATCCTAAAGCTCTGGTCTTCAATATATAACACCCTCTACCTCCAGCCAGGTAGTTTAAGTGGTAGATGGCAGTGGGTTAGGAACAAAATCAGAGGCCTGGAGAAACACAAGGTCAAAGGTTTAAACAAATGGTCACAACAAGAGAAAGTTGTATCGGTTCATTTTTGAATGCAGAGTAAGCAATTATGGCTAAATTTAATCACAATATAGGGTACATAAAAGGTATATATGCTACAAAAGGAGGCTTTTATCCAAGAAACTGGGAAATACATATATCACATCACTTACTTGACATCAGAAATCCATTTCTGAAAATTCAGATTCTTTATGAAAATGCTAACTGTGGACTTGTATTATTTTCATGTAGCCACTGTGACAAGTTATCACAAACTGCGTGGCATAAAACAACAGAAATTTCTTCTCACAGCTCTGGAGACCAGAAATCTGAAATCAGTATTACTGGTCCACAAACAAGAGTATTTGGGATGTAACACTAGGCTTTTTTGAATATATTTTTGGTGTTTACTATGTTTTATTTTATTGAGGAAATGAAATTTATTTTTTCCTAATATCATTTTCAGCTAAAATACTAAGAAGCATTCTACTAGGCTATATTCACCAGGAATATGTCCATAATGAGAATGGTGTATTCTCAGAATTGGACTTTGTGTCATAATGGATCATATCATAAGTGGGTTAGAAAAGAGAAACAAGTTCTATTTGAAGAGAAAGAAGAATTCTCAAATAAAGAGAAGACTATTGTGACCAGACTGTATATTTTAAATCCACCAAATTGGACTTGTCAATTTTTAAACCATTTAAGAAAAGATGTAAAACACAACAATGTCAGAGTCTATACAAGTACTGATCTACCTTTAATTCAACCCAATTATTGTTTGCTTCCCAAGTTTTGTTTTTTTTTTTTTTCATACAAAGACAGACTATTTTGACAGCTATCTTCCTTCTTAAAAAGGTAGCATTCTAATTTTATATATCAGTCTCTGGTGATGTAAGTAAGTAGATATAATCAACTTTGGATGTTAGCAATTTTGAATTTTTGGTTCTGGAAAGATATATTCTCCAACATATAGCTAGAATTTAATTTTCTTCATTTCATGTACTACCACGTTGGTTCAAACTGTCTTTTTTTTTTTTTTTTTTGGCCTAATTTGCTGTTAGTCTTCTATCTAGACTTGGATTCTACCCATGTTCCTCTGCAATATACTTTTCACACAATGATCATTTAAACATGCAAATCATATCATGCTGATTTACAATTTCAAATCCTCTAATTTCTGGCTACAAGTCAAATTTTACCTTGACTCTAGGGGATGTGCCCCTAGCTATTTTTCTCATCTCATCTCTTTTCTCTCATTCTCCATCTCATTACCTGCTGGCTGCATTAACCTTCTTTCTGTTCATCAAATATGTGGCGCTTACCCCCCACCTAGTGTCTGCTGTGCCCTGAGCTGGAGTGCAATTCTCCAGATAGAAGCATAGGTTCTCTGTAGTGTGCAGGGCTCAGCAGACCTTAAGGCAAGCTTGTTGCAATGGTTCAGTCGGAAGCAGCCTCCCAAACTCCATCGCCTCCTAATGCCTCTGCTTTATTTTATTCCAAGAGCTTTTCATTCTCAGAAATTATTTTATTTATTAACTTGATTATAGACTGTCAGTACCACAAAAGCAACTGCTGCTTTAATTCACAGAATTGATGATAATTTAACTTATATTAATACATTAATAATTTAACTCAAAAATCTATAACTTAGCTTTTTAAAAGGACCTTATTTCTGTCTTAATTTTAAGCAGCCTCTCATAAATGTGTCTCTGAGGCTGGGTAAAGCACAAACAGAAGTATCCAAGGCCACCCTATAGGTAGATAGGTTTCTCTAGGTTATGGAATCCTAAAATGTGTCCACTTTGAGAGTCTACTGAAACTGCTCCAGGAAGCCTATCCTCTTTTTCAACTGGCATACCAAAAATGGTACTCCGGTACCCATACGCAGAAACACAGAGAGATGTACACACAGACACACACATATACACATTCATCCTTTAGGTTCAAAACTGTTGGGTAGTGCCTAAAATATCTAAGAAGGATGTCTACAGTCATGACAAAACTATTCTGTTTATTCCACTGCAATACAAACAACAAACATCATTTTATATGCAACCTAATATTTAAAGAATATTGAGCAGAACAGCACAAACTGCTGCATTCGCACATTGCTCTCCATCCCTGATACAGAAGACACATTCCAATGTTTACCTGACTTCAAAACCCTGAACTGTCTTGTTTTATCAGTGTCCCCTAGTTTACCACATAGATTCTCATTCTTCTTAGCAAACCTCTTTCTTTATATATTTATATACTTATTCCTTGCTTAATTCATCTATGAACAAGATTCCTTTATGAAATTCTCTCTAAGTGATTAGTAAAATGTAAGAAGTGTGAAAGTGTTAGTCATTCAGTTGTGTCCAACTCTTTGCAACCCCACATACTGTAGCCCTCTGGCTCCTCTGTCCATGGGATTCTCCAGGCAAGAATACTGGAGTGGGTTGCCATTCCTTTTCCAGGGGATCCTCCCAACCCAAGAATTGAACCCAGGTCTCCTGCATTGTAGGTGGATTCTTTACATCTGAGCTATCAGAGAAGCCCTTTAAAATGTAAGAAGGCCTTATCCTTTCAGAGCTGGCCTATCACAGATAAGATCACTTTCAAAGAAAGAAGAAACCACTCTGTTGCTTTCAGCTTCTGTATATGACAAGTGTTCCAGGACTTAGACACAAATTTTTAAAAAAGAAAAAGCATCCAAGCAAGTTGAAAGAAAGGATTTGGTCACTGGGGAGGACTTGAGCCTGGAGCTAGGTAGGAAGAAGATATCAAAAATCTAAGAGGACCAGTGAAAGGTATCACTTAGAGCTTAACATCTGCTACTTTAACCCCAAAAACAAAGATTTGGCAGCTTCAGAGCCATCTCTTTGAGTTTATAATATTCCAGACATCTGAATATTTCTTAGCGGAAAATTTACCATCTCTTTCTTTTCTCTTTTTCACCTTTGGCCAGTCTCTTTAGTCTAGGCAAATATATGAATGCTGTCTTTTCACATATTAAACAGCCCCTCTGGGTAATTTACAAACAAGTAAGTAATCTTTTTAGAGAAACCCTCCAATAAACTCGTTTTTTTTTTTTTTTAATCAGGTGTAATGCAGCATTTTATTTATTTATTTTTTTAAAATTTTATTTTATTTAACTTTACAATATTGTATTGGTTTTGCCATATATCAAAATGAATCTGCCACAGGTATACACGTGTTCCCCATCCTGAACCCTCCTCCCTCCTCCCTCCCCATACCATCCCTCTGGGTCGTCCAGGTGCACCAGCCCCAACCATCCAGTATCATGCATCAAACCTGGACTGGCGACTCATTTCATGTATGATATTATACATATTTCAATGCCATTCTCTCAATCATCCCACCCTCTCCCTCTCCCATAGAGTCCAAAAGACTGTTCTATACATCAGTGTCTCTTTTCTGTCTCGTATACAGGGTTATTGTTACCATCTTTCTAAATTCCATATCTTAAAATAATATTTTTTTCTGTCCTACTACTCTCTTTTAAAATTTTGAAATTATTTACTATATTTGAGAGAAGCTCTTTTAAAAGCTGTGATAATACATGAATCTTCATAATATAAAGTCAGTCTTTTTTTCTTTTTTAATTCTCCTAAGTCATTAGGAAAAAAGCATTAGGTCAGAATTTAGTAACCATATCCTAGTTCACCTTCTGAACTTAGAGGCTTTGCTTCTATCTTGGCAGAAAGCAAGTCAAACAAAGAGAGCCCAGAGTAACTACAAGGGGCCAGTTTCTTCTTTCCCAAATGAGATGAGACATAGGAAAAATCGACGGTAATTGTAATCAAGAGCCAAATTAGGCAGAATGAGTTAGAGAAACTCAGTCCGACTCAGCCAACACTTGAATTGATAAATGTCCACATTGAGCTAAACTGTTTTTAAAGAACTTGCGCTTTCTATGAAGACATTCTAGTGGTATTATGGGGTAGATCTTACCCTAAAGGGCAATAGCTCAGAAGACTTAACAAAGAACCCAAATATCAAATGAGAGAACCTTTCAAAGAGTAAGGATTTACTGAGGAGCTTTCCAGGCTGAGGCAATAGTGCTCTTAAATGCATTTCCTTTACTATTCCTGAGTGTCTCAGGGCTGAGCTATTCAATGTTTCATGCTCTGTATTTCACATTTAGTCTATCAATCTCAAACAGGTTAGCTATGCCAGAACAGGAGTGTCATGTTGGTTACAGCCCTTCTATATGAGTAAATTGCCATTTCACTTGTCAGTATAATGTCAAAAATAACTATTAATCTATACACAGTTACTGACTTTTGTATTCTGGATAAATAAGAAGTTACAAGTAAGAATAAAAAAAAACAGCAATATGAACTCTAAGCATAATCATTTCACAAAGGACAGAGCATTTTAATAACAAAAAATGTAGAAAGTCTCCTGAAGCAAAGAATAAGAATGTCATTAAAATAAACTTAGCTTTATAAGTTTTCTTATATCATCTTTTAGCCTTCATTTGGTCCATATTTCTTCACAGACTGACTCCAAAATACAGAGTGCTTGGTAATACTGAAGTAGGCTTTCTCTAACTTGCCAGCTTCATTCTCACCATTTTTCTCACTATAGTTACCTGGTAAAAATTTAAATCTTCATGCACATAGGTCTGCATAACTTGCAAGTCTCCTTCTGGTTTTCATTTTCTTATAACCTGAAACTACTACTGACTTTAAAGTGTTCAGCATAAAACCCAATTTGTGCTTTTATTCATTTACAACAGATGGGGTCACCATGAAAAGGGGGAGCAGATTATAGCTTCCCTTTTCTGCAGCTCCTTTATTAAAATCACTTGCATCATTTTTATAAGACTCACACTTTCTTCTAAGATGTGATTCTTACAAAGGATACACACTTTATTTTAGAACAGTTCAGTAAGCAGTAAACCTGGGCCCTCAAAGTCTCTATAAAAAATTTATGGCCAAAATGACATTCATCTTAATCACAATACCCAAACCAAATAGTTGTCCAACCATGCAGGAACCCTAAGCAGAAAGAAATTCCAATAACGTATGCTGAAGTTACAACTACTGACAACGAATGTTGCCAGTCCTTAAAGAACCAAGAGCTATTGCTTACCAGAGTGAGAACTGGAATGAGCATGATATATTACTCTTTTTAACTTTCAATATCTTGTCAGTCTGCCAAAGGACTGGTGCTTAAAATTCATTTTTAAATTGTGCTTCTGGGAATTTTAGTACTATCGCTTATAATAAATATATCTTTTTTTCCAATTTTGACTATAATATGAAGGAAAGACTTGAGAAAAGGGCTATGAAACAGAGATGTAAAAAATAAATATAATAGGTACAAAACAAATTAAAATTTTCCTTGACTGATGATGGAATTGCACCCCAATAAACCCACTATACGTTGAAAATAGTCTTAAGTTGAAAATTTGTTTAATACATCTAACCTACCAAACATCATAGCTTAGTCTAGCCTATCTTAAATGTGTTCAGAATACATATGTTAGTCTATAGTTGGGCAAAATGATCTGCCACAAGGCCTATTTTACAATCAAGTGTTGAATAGATACCATGCAAATGACTGAATACTGTACTGACAGTGAAAAACAGAAAAGATGCACCAGTACAGAATGCTCTAAGTGTACCAGTTGTTTGCTCTCACTGTCACATGGCTGACCGGGAGCAGCTCACTTCTACCAAATACCACAACCGTGGGCAAAGATAAAAATTCAAAGTATACCTGTGGCGGATTCATTTTGATATTTGGCAAAACTAATACAGTTATGTAAAGTTTAAAAATAAAATAAAATTTAAAAAAAAATTCAAAGTATGTTGTGTACTGAATGCACAGCACTCTTGCAACATCGAAGTGGAAAAATAGTAAGTTAAATGATCGTTAAGTCTGGAAACATCTATAGTAAATAATGATATTAATAAAGAAAAATTATTGCAAGAAGGAATTGCATAAAAGGGATTCTTATCTTTCTTTCCTTCAAAAAAAAAAAAACAAACATTTTTGGGAGCACTTATGTCACTGGGCTGTGAAAAATTCTCATCAACTAGTTTCAAACTTTGTCATTTAGCATACACTATTGGCCGGGGACAATATCTGATTTCAACAGCCTAAGACTTCATTACTTGGAGAAGGAAATGGCAACTCACTCCAGTACTCTTGCTTGGAGAATCCCCATGAACAGAGGTGCCTGGCAAGCTACAGTCCATGGGGTCGCAAAGAGTTGGACATGACTGACTACACAGAGCAGCTACAGCATATATTGTGGTAACATACTATACTGCTCTAAAAAGTAAATGTGTGGTCTGTATCACTGAATATGTCTTCATAATAATAATTGGTTTAATATATTTTAAAAATCAATTAGCAGTGATGGTGATTTTTTTCACCACTTACATAAAAAGGTAAAAATATATTTTTATCTTTTGTAAAGAAAAGTACAGGTAGAAATAAAGACCTATTTTTATCACTAGTTTTGTACCATAGCAACAATTACAAAACTAAAATATTTTAAATGATAAGTAGTAGAAATAAACTAATTCAGGAAAACTAGTCTTTAAATAGTGATTTGAGAAATTTTAGATATTTAAAATAATAAAAGAATACGTGGTAAAGACTTTAATTTCAGTGCAATTAGATTTATATTATTGCTTCCAAATGACCTTTTTTAAAAAATAGGTTATTAACATTCTCAAATGTAACAAGAGAAATAGGGAATGATTTTTTTTCTTCTCATTTTTTTTTTTTAGATTTTATTTTATTTTTAAACCTGAAACGCTGTATTAGTTTTGCCAAACATCAAAACGAATCTGCCACAGGTATACATACGCTCCCCATCCTGAACCCTCCTCCATCCTCCCTCCCCACACCATCCCTCTGGGTCGTCCCAGTGCACCAGCCCCAAGCATCCATTAAGATGTAAGAGAAATATCACTGGCTTTAGGGTTAAAAACAATTTGTGCTACATTTCTAAAATAAAATAACTGTATTTATGTTGACCTGTAAATATTCATTGTAGAAAATTAGAAAGTAAATGCAACAACAAAATTAATATTCTCCCAATCCAAAGCACAGGAGACTACTGATTTCCAAATCTTGAGATCTTACTATAGATACTCTTTTGTGGTTTCTTTTTTATCATCATTTATGTCCATTTCTCCATTCCTGTACTATACATTTATCTCCATGTTTTCCCATTTCTGTTGTACTTTCTCTTTTTTTTTTTTTTTTGCTAAGTCACTTCAGTCGTGTCCAACTCTGTGTGACCCCATAGATGGCAGCCCACCAGGCTCCGCCATCCCTGGGATTCTCCAAGCAAGAACACTGGAGTGGGTTGCCATTTCCTTCTCCAATGCATGAAACTGAAAAGTGAAAGTCAAGTTGCTCAGTTGTGTCCAACTCTTCACGACCCCATGGACTGCAGCCCACCAGGCTCCTCTGTCCATGGGAGTTTCCAGGCAAGAGTACTGGAGTGGGGTGCCATTGCCTTCTATCTCTTTAGTATACAGATTATATTTAAATTATCTCAATTTAAATCAGTACCTCAGTTCAGTTCAGTTCAATTCAGTTGCTCAGTCACGTCCGACTCTTTGCAACCCCATGAATCGCAGCACGCCAGGCCTCCCTGTCCATTACCAACTCCCAGAGTTCACTCAAACTCAGGTCCATCAAGTTGGTGATGCCATCCAACCATCTCATCCTCTGTCATCCCCTTCACCTCCTGCCCCCAATCCCTCCCAGCATCAGAGTCTTTTCCAATGAGTCAACTCTTCACATGAGGTGGACAAAGTATTGGAGTTTTTGCTTTAGCATCATTCCTTCCAAAGAACACCCAGGACTGATCTCCTTTAGAATGGACTGGTTGGCTCTCCTTGAAGTCCAAGGGACTCTCAACAGTCTTCTCCAGCACCACAATTCAAAAGCATCAATTCTTTGGCACTCAGCTTTCTTCACAGTCCAACTTTCACATCCATACATGACTACTGGAAAAAACATAGCCTTGACTAGATGGACCTTTGTTGGCAAAGTAATGTCTCTGCTTTTGAATATGCTATCTAGGTTGGTCATAACTTTCCTTCCAAAGAGTAAGCATCTTTTAATTTCATGGCTGCAATCACCATCTGCAGTGATTTGGGAGCCCCCAAAAATAATGTCTAACACTGTTTCCACTGTTTCCCCATCTATTTCCCATGAAGTGATGGGACCAGATGCCATGATCTTAGTTTTCTGAATGTTGAGCTTTAAGCCAACTTTTTTGCTCTCCTCTTTCACTTTCATAGGAACCTGGAATGGTAGATCATGAATCAAGGCAAATTGAAAGTGGTCAAACAGGAGATGGCAAGAGTGAAAGTCGACATTCTAGGAATCAGCAAACTAAAATGGACTGCAATGGGTGAATTTAACTCAGATGACCATTACATCTACTACTGCGGGCAGGAATCCCTTAGAAGAAATGGAGTACCCATCATGGTCAACAAAAGAGTCCAAAATGCAGTACTTGGATGCAATCTCAAAAATGACAGAATGATCTCTGTTCATTTCCAAGGCAAACTATTCAATATCACAGTAATCCAAGTCTATTTTTTTTAATTTTATTTTATTTTTAAACTTTACATAATTGTATTAGTTTTGCCAAATATCAAAATGAATCCGCCACAGGTATACATGTGTTCCCCATCCTGAACCCTCCTCCCTCCTCCCTCCCCATTCCATCCCTCTGGGTCGTCCCAGTGCACCAGCCCCAAGCATCCAGTATCGTGCATCGAACCTGGACTGGCAACTCGTTTCATACATGATATTTTACATGTTTCAATGCCATTCTCCCAAATCTTCCCACCCTCTCCCTCTCTCACAGAGTCCATAAGACTGTTCTATACATCAGTGTCTCTTTTGTTGTCTCGTACACAGGGTTATTGTTATCATCTTTCTAAATTCCATATATATGTGTTAGTATACTGTATTGGTGTTTTTCTTTCTGGCTTACTTCACTCTGTATAATAGGCTCCAGTTTCATCCACCTCATTAGAACTGATTCAAATGTATTCTTTTTAATGGCTGAGTAATACTCCATTGTGTATATGCCTCAACCAGTAACACTGAAGAAGCTGAAATTGAACGGTTCTATGAAGACCTACAAGACCTTTTAGAACTAACACCCAAAAAAGATGTCCTTTTCATTATAGGGGACTGGAATGCAAAAGTAGGAAGTCAAGAAACACCTGGAGTAACAGGCAAATTTGGCCTTGGAATACAGAATGAAGCAAGGCAAAGGCTAATAGAGTTTTGCCAAGAAAATGCACTGGTCATATCAAATGCCCTCTTCCAACAACATAAGAGAAGACTCTACACATGGACATCACCAGATGGTCAACCCCAAAATCAGATTGATTATATTCTTTGCAGCCAAAGATGGAGAAGCTCTATACAGTCAGCAAAAACAAGACCAGGAGCTGACTGTGGCTCAGATCATGAACTCCTTATTGCCAAATTCAGACTTAAATTGAAGAAAGTAGGGAAAACCACTAGACCATTCAGGTATGACCTAAATCAAATCCCTTATGACTATACAGTGGGAGTGAGAAATAGATTTAAGGGACTAGATCTGATAGATACAGTGCCTGATGAACTATGTACTGAGGTTCATGACATTGTACAGGAGACAGGGATCAAGACCATCCTCAAGAAAAAGAAGTGCAAAAAAGCAAAATGGCTGTTGGGGAGGCCTTACATATAGCTGTGAAAAGAAGAGAAACGAAAAGCAAAGGAGAAATGGAAAGATATAAGCATCTGAACGCAGAATTCCAAAGAATAGCAAGAAGAGATAAGGACACCTTCCTCAGAGATCAATGCAAAGAAATAGAGGAAAATCAGTACCTAATTCCAGATAAAGCATTGTTTCCGGTTTTGTTGTCTTTAACATCTCCTTTCATTTTTATTTGATGTTTTCTTAAACTTCTTTTAATCTATCAGATTTGCCTACTTCTCCACTTTTTACAACCTTTGTATAACTGAAAATTTCTAGCATTTATAAAATAGGAAGATAGGGTAACTCTCCATGTACTCATCAACTAACTTCAACAATTAACTCAGGCCAATTCTGTTGTAGCTGTATCCCCAAAGACATACTGTGTGTTTAGTTGCTCAGTGGTGTATGAATCTTTTGCAACCCCATGGACTATAACCACCAGACTCCTCTATCCATGGAATCCTCCAGGGAAGAATTTACTAGAGTGGATAGTTATTCCCTTATTCAGGGGATCTTCCTGACCCAAGGATAGAACCTGGATCTTTGGCATTGTAGACAGTCTTTGCCATCTGAGCCATAAAGGAAGCTCAAAAAGACATACTTGCTCTGCCCAAACAGAACTGAATTATTTCTGTTACATAATGTCATCCACAAAAATGCTTCCAACTTAGTTTTGGAGGTCCTAGACATAGAAATCAGGGAAAGAAATAAAAGGAATCCAAACTGGAAAAGAAGTAAAACTATCACTGCTTACAGATGACATGATGTTATATATAAGAAATCCTAGAGACACTACTGGAAAACTGCTAAAGCTCATCAATAAATTAGGTAAAGTTGCAAGATACAAAATTAATGTGCAGAAATCTGTTGCATTTCTATATACTAACAATGAAACATCAGAAAGAAAAATTAAGGAAAACAAACCCATTTACCATCATATCAAAAAGAATAAAACATCTAGGAATAAACCTACCAAATGAGACAAAAGACCTGTACTCCAAAAACTGTAAGACGTTGATGAAAGAACTGAAGATCATACAAACAAATGGAAAGATATACTGTGTTCTTGGTTTGGAAGAATCAATATTGTAAAAATGATGATATTACCCAAGGCAATCTATAGATTCAATGCAATCACTCAAACTATCAATGGCTTTTTTCATAGAACTAGAACAAAAAAATTTTAATTGAGAGGGCACTTGAATAATTCCACCCTTTATCTCTGTACCATCAATTTAGTACATAGTTTTGTTTCTTTCAATTTGCTTTCAGTTTTTAGGAATTGTTATTTTTCCAATTTTGACTAAATTTTGATGTATAATTATTCAGAATGTTTACATGGTTCTAGAAAAGAACCTACAAAACAAAGCATATTCTGAGATTTCAGTTCTATCCTTTTCATTATCTTCTCTCTTATTCCTCTAAGTATCCATGTCTTTTAATTTTAAAATTATTTTTCCAACTTTTAACCCAAGTTATATACATATATATATGCTAAGAGTCAATGTATGTTGATTGTATTTTAACATATTGCTATTTTTGTACTTAACATTTTGCATTATACTGTCCCCTTCTTAGGTAAACAATAGCGCAATATACCCACTTTTCTTCACCTAGTCTTATTTAACAAAAAAGACTGGAGAAAAATCCATAATTGTTTATAAACATATTTCTTTTGTCATGCTAGTATTACCTATAACTCTATTGTACTGCTTTATTGAATGTATTCAAAAATTCATGTTCCATATTGATGCATATTTGTTTTTTTCCCAGACTTTATTATTTAGATATTGCTGCCATACATAGACTTGTAGAAAACATTTTATTTTTCATATTTTATCAGTGTTTCTTTGAGAATGTTCCTAGAGGTAGGATTATGGGGTCACAGGACAAATGTATAGATATTGATGGACATTGTTAAATTTCTTTCCAAAGTGATTTTAACATTTTGCATTTCCATTACAAACATAGGAGAATGTTTTATTCATCTTTACCCACAGAGGATATTGCCAAATTTTTGGATTTTAGCCAATTCAATATGTGAGAAATGGGATCTCAGGGTAGTTTTAATTTGCAGTTTTTTTTATTATGAACAAAGCAGAACATCTTTTTATATTTTAAGGACATGTATATTTCAATTCTCTTTGAGCTGTCTGTATATTTTGTCCATTTTTCTATAGTGCTGAGGCTTTTCTTTTAGATATTAATATATTTATTATACTACCCTTTATAGTATATATTGCATTTATTTCAGTTTCTTATTTGTCTTTTGTAATGCTGGAAGCATTGGCCTTTTGTTTTTTGTATTTTTTGTTCACTTTTCTTTGCATTTTTATGTAGACAAACCTATGAATTTATCCATATTTTCCATTATTCTGTCCATAGATCAAATCTAAGTTTGGACAGTTTTATCCACTTTAGATTTGATGCAAAATTCACTTAGGTTTTCTTCTAGCACTGGTATATCCAATTTAAAAAAAAATTTTTAAACTCTAACCTACTTAGAAGTTACCCCAGCACGTGATGTGAGGACTGGATCCAAATTTACTATTTTTCTACATTGCTTTTATTACAAAATCTCACTTATTAAAAACCTGTATCTTTTCCTCACTGATTTGAGATGCCATTTTTACCTTTTGTTAATATTGTATTCTCAATTTGGACCATTTCCAGAGTCTTGTTATGAGGTATGTTTTTAATTGACGCTGACTTGTTGATGTGAAATAGGCCAGCTGTCCAAAAGGATACTCTGCCTTCTGATTTTGCCTGCATGCTTCCCTTTCATGTCCTTTAGTTTATTCTCTTTTAAATGTGAAAGCTTGAGGCATCAAATGAGACATTTTTTGACTAGAATTATCATTGGTGGAATCACGTATTTCCTGTTACATTACAGCAGAAGTTACGCAGTATCAGGGTTACCTACTATTAATGATGCTAAAATCACCTACTACATTTGTTAACATAGACAATCTCTCTCTATGTCATGCATTTTTCCCTTGAGATTTTTTTATATAACAAAAATTAGGGACTAATTTCTTTATAATAGTTTGATATATTTGATAAAAAATAATACATTGACTAGAGGATTGAAACAATAGAAAAAGTATTTGTCAAGGTAGCTAGAATTGCAGGTATTTTCTTCTAAAAATTACCTTTAATTTGGCATTTTTCTTCTAATTTTATTTTTTAAAACTTACTTACATCACTGTTAAAGTAGGATCTAACCTATCCAACCTAAATAATGCAAAACCATATGATCAGACATTTTAAGGACACATGTATCACTCTACTCTTTATACTTGTTCCCTTATTACAGAGAAGCAAAGAAAACTCAACTAGAACTATATTCAATAAAAATGTGTATGTAATCTGAAAAAATTAATGATTTTGAGCTCTGATTTTAAAAGATTTTCTATATTAAGTTGTATTAGTATTATTAGTAGTATACAATTAATTAATATAACTAAGTTGTTAACTGTTTTAATCAAACTTAATGGTTTAAGAGTATAATGATAAGGTTTTTATTTTTAATAAAATTTTTCTTTTATTTAAATATGGTTGCTGTACAGTATACTGATTCACAGTTTTAAAGGTTATACTCCATTTATAATTAATATCATAAAACATTGCCTATATTTCCCATGTTTTACAATAATCAAGTTTTGATAATTGTAAAATAAAAGTTTTATCATTTTTAGTGAGATGCATGTGTTTTTCATCTAATTATTCTAAGCAGACATTGATTAGTATAATTCGTTTTCAGAATCACCCAGAGCAGCCTCAATCTTGCTCCTCTTTTTTATTTTTAAAGATGTTTGAGTAAGCAACATATTTCACATTTCAAAAATAACTAAGTGGGAATGAACTTGTTATTGTATAGAGAGATCACTCAACTATTTAAACTCCTTCTGTGTTGTATGCCAAAATTATTTCTTTTACCAAAGTTACTTTTAATGATTTATTAGCTGATATCTCGATTAAGTCCTTCTTCAATTTTGTCAAAAGCAAACATTGGAAACTGCTTGAATTATAAAAGCATTTGTTACCCAGTTATGAAAGTCATGGGTTTTCCTTGGGGCTCAGCTGGTAAAGAATCCACCTGCAATGTGGGAGACCTGGTTTCTATCCCTGGGTTGAGAAGATCCCCTGGAGAAGAGAAAGGCTACCCACTCCAGTATTCTGGCCTGGAGAATTCCATGCACTGTATAGTCCATGGGGTTGAAAAGAGCGGACACTACTGAGCAAGTTTCACTTCACTAGGAAAGTCATGCATATCTTCAACTTTTGAAAAGTCTAAAAATAGGTTTGCAAAGAGATCCAACCAGTCCATTCTAAAGGAGATCAGCCCTGGGTGTTCTTTGGAAGGAATGATGCTAAAGCTGAAACTCCAGCACTTTGGCCACCTCATGCGAAGAGTTGACTCATTGGAAAAGACTCTGATGCTGGGAGGGATTGGGGGCAGGAGAAGAAGGGGATGACAGAGGATGAGATGGCTGGATGGCACCACCGACTCGATGGACAGAAGTCTGAGTGAACTCCGGGAGTTGGTGATGGACAGGGAGGCCTGGCGTGCTGTGATTCATGGGGTCGCAGAGTCGGACACAACTGAGCAACTGAACTGAACTGAACTGAATTGAGTTTCATAGTTTTTGTACAAGTGTTTGATAATAAAAAAGGTTACTCAGGCAATGGTCTGTTTTGGTGTCTTTGTTTGGTTCACATGGACTTTTTTATACATGGGTTCAAATACACCATACCAAGATTCAAGATGTGCGAGAGTAAGTAGGGGATGGTGATGGGGGAGGTGGTCAGAAAAGGGAACTGGCACAACATCTTGACTGCACGTGTGTCCTCAGGTAAATAAATTTTAGCAAGGAGTATTTATGAAAAATGAGAATTGGAGCTGGAAAGTGATTTCCTTAGCACCACCCATGCCTGTCTCTCCCTTGGAAACTATGTTTTCTAGGGAAAATGTGTCTCAATTTGAGAGATTCCATAAATCATAACAAAGTCATGTACTGTGTCTCACAGAGTTTAAAGAAAATATTGACAGAAGAGATGCTGAAATGTTATAAGAAATTAACCTAGCAGCTAACACTTCAACTGGTATATCACTATTCTCTTGAATCTTATAGAAGACTTTAAGCTTTCTTTCCTGAAAAGACTCTAAAATTATTTGGTTGGAACCTATTGTTCCTTAGATGAACAAAGTTTGATCCATATAGCAGGCCTTGCACATGAAAAGATTTTCAAGTTTAAGGTTCAGTGTCTACACTGACACTTGATCATTATTAGCTTATTCCAGTTATAACAATTAGACCTCACAAAGCACAAGACAAAGAAATAAATTTTAATAAATATTGTATTCAGTATTAATAGGTATTAGTGCAAAGAAATAGAGGAAAACAATAGAATGGGAAGACTAGAGATCTCTTCAAGAAAATTAGAGATACCAAGGGAACATTTCATGCAAAGATGGGCACAATAAAGGACAGAGATGATATGGACCTAAGAGAAACAGAACATATTAAGAAGAGGTGGCAAGAATACACAGAAGAACTGTACAAAAAAGGATCTTCATGACCCGGATAATCACAACGATGTGATCACTGACCTAGAGCCAGATATCCTGGAACGTGAAGTCAAGTGGGCCTTAGAAAGCATCACTATGAACAAAGCTAGTGGAGGTGATGGAATTCCTTGTTGAGCTATTTCAAATCCTAAAAGATGATGTTGTGAAAGTGCTGCACTCAATATTCTAGCAAATTTGGAAAACTCAGCAGTGGCCACAGGACTGGAGAAGGTCAGTTTTCATACCAATCCCAAAGAAAGGCGATGCCAAAGAATGTTCAATCTACTACACAATTGCACTCATTTCACATGCTAGTAAAGTAATGCTCAAAATTCTCCAATCAAGGCTTCAGTAATATGTGAACCGTGACCTTCCAGATGTTCAAACTAGTTGTAGAAAAGGCAGAGGAACCAGAGATCAAATTGCCAACATCTGCTGGATCATGGAAAAAGCAAGAGAGTTCCAGAAAAACATCTATTTCTGCTGTATTGACTATGCCAAAGCCTTTGACTGTGTGGATCACAATAAACTGTGGAAAATTCTGAAAGAGATGGGAATACCAGACCACCTGACCTGCCTCTTGAGAAACCTGTATGCAAGTCAGGAAGCAACAGTTAGAACTGGACATGAAACAACAGACTGCTTCCAAATAGGAGAAGGAGTATGTCAAGGCTGTATAACATCACCCTGCTTATTTAACTTAGATGCAGAGTACATCATGAGAAATGCTGGGCTGGATGAATCACAAGCTGGGATCAAGATTGTTGGGAGAAATATCAATAACCTCAGATGTGCAGATGACATCACCCTTATGGCAGAAAGTGAAGAAGAACAAAACAGCCTCTTGATGAAAGTGAAAGAGGAGAGTGAAAAAGTTGGCTTAAAGCTCCACATTCAGAAAACTAAGATCATGGCATCCAGTCCCATCACTTCATGGGAAATAGATGGGGAAACAGTGGAAACAGAGGCTGACTTTATTTTTTTTATGGCTCCAAAGGGCTCCAAAATCACTGCACATGGTGATTGCAGCCATGAAATTAAAAGACACTTGTTCCTTGGAAGAAAAGTTATGACCAACGTAGACAGCATATTAAAAACAGAGACATACTTTGTCAACAAAGGTCCATTTAGTCAAGGCTATGGTTTTTCTGGTAGTCATGTATGAATGTGAGAGTTGGACTATAAAGAAAGCTGAGTGCCAAAGAATTGAAGCTTTTGAACTGTGGTATTGGAGAAGACTCTTGAGAGTCCCTTGGACTGCAAGGAGATCCAACCAGTCCATTCTAAAGGAGATCAGCTCTGGGTGTTCATTGTAAGGACTGATGTTGAAGCTGAGACTCCAATACTTAGGCCACCTTATACAAAGAGCTGACTCATTTGAAAAGACCCTGATGCTGGGAAAGATTGAGGGCAGGAGGAAAAGAGGATGACAGAAGATGAGATGGTTGGATGGCATCACCAACTCGATGGACATGAGTTTGGGTGAACTCAGAGTATTGGTGATGGACAGAGCGGCCTGGTGTACTGCAGTTCATGGGGATGCAAAGAGTCGGACACAACTGAGCGACTGAACTGAACTGATTAGTATCTTTATATACTAAGTATTGATTCTTCAATATGGGCTTCCCAGGTGGTGATAGTGGTAAAGAATCCTCCTGCCAATGTAGGAGTCACAAGAGACTTGAGTTCCACCCCTGGGTCAGGAAGATCCCTTAGAGGATGGCATGGCAACCACTCTTGTATTCTTGCTTGGAGAATTCCATGGACACAGGAGCCTGGAGGGTCACAGTCCACGAGGTTGCAAAGAGTCAGACATGACTGAAGCGACTTAGCAAGAAATGCCTTAATACAGTGCTTTAAATACCATGGTATGTTTATGTATACTTGCTCATTACTATTTGTTGTTGTTGTTTAGTCACTTAGTCGTGTCTGATTCTTTTGTGACCCCATGGACTGTTTTGTGACCCCATTCCCAGGCAAGAACACTGAAGTGAGTTGCCATTTCCTTCTTCAGGGGATCTTCCTGTGACCCAGGGATTGAACCCACATCTCCTGCATTGGCAGGTAGATTCTTTACCACTGAGCCACCAGGGAAGCCCTATACTTTACTGTACATATTTAATAAGTTACTTGACATAATATACATTAGTTCCTAAGGGACACCATATACAATTCTACCTAATTTTTTGTTTTCGGGGTTTTCATGGCAGGCTGAACTATGACCTTCTCTTTGAACTGTTTCTGTTACTTCCAACTCAGACTACTTAACAGGCAATCAGAAAAACACTGATAATAAAATGACATACTGTCAAAGTACTTAAAATGTCATGGGTTAGATGAGATTTGATAAATTAGACAGATGGCAAAATGAATAGAAACTATGTGGATGGTATGTATGACAAGGATGTAGTTTACTCAACTCCAGGGTTTAAAAATATTTTGATTTAAGGTTAGAAAAAAATTCAAATATTTTCAATTTGACGTTCATTGGCAAATCTGAATTCTTTATGACTTTTCATTTATCTCCTAAAAGTAAGTTGTGACTCATCATAATGTATTCAAGGGACCATTCTCACATTTAATAGCTCTGTACAATCAGAAACATTCAGATTGTTCCCCTGAAATTACATATGGGTGCAAATGTTAATGGAAAATGTGCTTGGCAAGATAATTTTGGAGTCTCCAAAACTCCAGATATCTTAGAAGTGATGACGATGTTATAATGAACAAAACATACCACCAATTCCTTGAACCTTAGAGTTATATGTCAGGAAAGTAGACAAAATACCAATTATGTTTCCACCCTTTCACTAAACCAAAGCCAATCTCATGTATTTGAATTTAGACTTCTCCCATGTTAAGTTCAGCTATGAGATGCATTACTCTGACTAAACAAATGGCTGGTCCAATAGGATTTATTATCAATAGCTTAGTCTCGTAAATAGAATCGTGCATGCTTTTTTTTTCAAGATTTCCATTAAAGGACATGACAGCACTTAATGAGTTGTATAAACTTTATATTGGGGGATGAATTTCCTACAAGTGATTAATGGAAGTTTTTGAATTAAAAAGAAATTAGTAGAAACACATCACATGCTTTATTTGCAGAAACTCCCTACGCCTTATGTCCTCTATAGGAGGCCACAACACCACCCTACTTTCACGTAGTTCTCTGCTTTCACGATGCTAAACGTGAACAAATGAGCAGCAGTTCCTCTTCTACCTGAATTAGCAGTAACAGTAGCAGTGCTGTTTGCTCAGTTGTGTCTGGCTCTTAGTGACCCCATGAACCAGAGGCCCGCAAAATTCCTCTGGCCATGGAATTCTCCAGGCAAGAGTACTAGACGTGAAAGCAATTCCCTTCTCCAGGGGATCCTCCCCACCCAAGGATCAAACACAGGTCTCCTGTATTGCAGGCAGAATCTTTACTGTCTGAGCCACCAGGGAAGCCCTCTATCTGACCTAACACTATCTTTGCTTTCTCCTTCAATTTATTCCCTAAAGCCTATACCTTTGATAATCTATCTACTCAATGAATTAAGATTAGACATATATTTTATCCTGTACACCAGCCCAGTATAGCTTATTGTATGATAAATTTTACTTCTAACTTGAAAACAGGAGAGAAGTGAATGTATAAATGTACAAAATGTAGAATGTATGAAAACTACTTGAAGAATACTTTGTTTTTTGTCTGCTTAAATTTGAGACTGTAAGCTAATAGGAACTCTTTCTTGGGGTTCATTCTGGGGAATTAGTAAAAGAATTTGGCATGCAGATAAGAGGACAAAGTAAAAAAGTGGTATAAAGGTAGTAGAAATCAGTGCATTCTGATTTAGAAATATCAAAAAGGCTACAAGTGGAAAAGCCATTGGAATTCCATGAGTGGAAATGTTTTAAGAAGACAAGGATTCTAATTAGCCTGGATGGGAAACTCAGCATGAGGCTAAATAGTTGTTTTGATGTTCAGAGTCATTATACTGGACTGTGTCAGTAGGATCACACAACACTATTGTGATAACACAAATGTTAAACAAATCACCCATCTCAGAATTTCCTAAACAGTGCTTTACAGCTTTTGGAGACATTTTTTTTTTCCCCCAGTATCATAGTGTTTGTCTTTGTTGAATTCCCTAATGAATTTAGCAGTCTTTATACTTAGCAGGAAATCTGGACTGATCATTTGAGGCCTGTTTTCCTTATCCATTGTGGAGTATGGGTTTACTTTTGGACACCTAATAAATCATGATTTAACATCTAAGAAACAGACTTATTGCCACATTGCTAAATCAAGGAAAGAAGAAAACAGTATAAAGGGTTGGTTTGTCTTTCACCTATAGACAGTAATGAAGCAAGAAGTGATATTCTCTAGTAATGATACACGAGACTCTAATAATGATATGTTAGTGCCCCAGCCTTATTATGTGGGGTTAGTAATGGTTTTGTATTTGAAAATGTTAAGCCCTGCCTTGTTTGTAGCCCACCAAGGAATACGACCATATGCGATGTTTTCTATTTCAGGCAATGCCCCCACTGCTGGATAGATTGCTGTTGACAGCTTTTGACCAGAGGGAGCCATTAGATTTTGCTGGCTAGCAAACAATTACAGCTTTGATATGAGCTACAAGGTAAAGATGAAAAGGAAAACTAATGTATAAAAATATGCTAGCTCTGTGTGGTCGCTAGACCCTTCTTATGTAAATGAAAAATTATTTAGATGTAAAAAATAACAAAAGAAAAAAAAATCCCAAATTAGATAGGTAAAATGAGCCTTGAAAGAGACCTGGAAGAAATATAGTTGAAATTTCATGCCACTAAAAAATAATTCAAAGGAATAATTTGAAGATGGCAAATAATTTTCAACTGATGCTATTGGAGAGAGGTTCAAAAATAGTTTCTGTATTTGGAAATACCTTGATTTTGTTCCCAATAATGTCATTTTAGGACAGCAGTTGTACCTTATCTCTATCTGCTGCTGCTGCTGCTAAGTCACTTCAGTCGTGTCTGACTCTGTGTGATCCCATAGACGGCAGCCCACCAGGCTCCTTTGTCCCTGGGATTCTCCAGGCAAGAACACTGGAGCGGGTTGCCATTTCCTTCTCCAATGCATGAAAGTGAAGACTGAAAGTGAAGTAGCTCAGTCGTGTCCGATTCCATGGACTGCAGCCTACAAGGTTCCTCCGTCCATGGGATTCTCCAGGCAAGGGTACTGGAGTGGGGTGCCATTGCCTTATCCGGTATCTTATATCTACTAATGCAATAATACATTTAAACTGGCAAAACTTCTGGGTCAATGAATGCTGTCAAAGAACAAGACAACAAGAAATATTTTTACTATTTATGTTTTGCTGAACATAAGCTAAATCAGTAGTTTGTTAGTTTGAAAACACTGCTTGGACTGAAAAAAGAGACAGACTATGGTAAATTTAGGTTTCCATCGTTCCTGTAATCATTTTTTTTTAAAGCAAACTTAAAAGCCATGCAGATAAACACACCTTCCTTGTATTTAGATTCTCAAGTGAATATTATATAGGAAAGATAAAAGTGCTGACCTGTATTATTGCCTTGTATACCTAACTTTCCATGAATTGACAGTAAATAGTTTTAAACTTTGGTTCAACTTTGAAATACAAAGGTTTTGATATCCAAAACTGAAATCTTACATTCCTTTACTTTGTTAAGTGATGCAGTTTTCATCAATAAAAGTACTTGGAAGTAGAGTTGGTAATTTGTCAGAATACTGATACATCATTTATTTAAATTTTGTTTTTAACTATATGAATAGAATCACCATTTTTTTTCTCTATATTTTTGGCAATATCCATCTAATATGGGTAGGGTAGAAACCAATTTATTAAACAGAATATATACTTTGGCTGCCTGATACAAAGAACTGGCTCATTGGGAAAGACCCTGATGCTGGAAAAGATTGAAGGCAGGAAGAGAAGGAGATGACAGAGGATGAGATGGTTGGATGACATCACCGACTCAATGGACATGATTTTGATAAAGCTCTGGGAATTGGTGATGGACAGGGAAGCCTGGCATGCTGCAGTCTATGGGATTGCAAAGAGTTGGACATGACTGACCGACTGAACCGACTGACTGATTACCTAAAGATGTATAAGTATACAATTTTATACTGCTTTCAAAGGTGTGCATCTTCTATAAATACACATCTGCTTTCTTTTAGACAAACACGTTAAATATTCCCTCCCACACACATATTTCTCATATAAGATTTCTGAAACATTAGGCTTTTACTGTGTTTCCTACCCTCTTTAGGTAAAACCAATAGGTTGGTTTTGAAAATAAAAATATAATTGTCATGATGACACCTAAAATAGACTTTCATCCTTGCATCTAAGGACACTATTCAATAATCTCAAAATTGAGAGAATGCAATTTCCTTTGTAACAATGTGGAGCCAGATAGTAACCACTTCTTTATTCAAGTCTGGAAGCTAGTATCAGCTGACATCCTTCCACCAAATTTGAGGTTTGTGAAAGGTCTGGCTGTCCAGTACATAGAACTATAAGCAGATGATTTAATTCTAACAGAAATATTTAGTTTTAGATTTTTTTCAGTATCTTATTTTTTCTACTTTGCTTCTATTTTCCCATCTGCTAAACGAGAATAATAATACTTAACATATGGATTATCAGGAGAATTATAAATTGCTTTATACAATGTTAGGCAGATGGTATGTCCTCAAGAAATGTTAGCTAATTTTAGGATTGCTATTGTTTTTTAATCTATTTTTAGGGTTCAGAGTTCTTATAATATTAAAAAATCAAATTATTGAATTTAAAATCACTTAATCTTCAGTGGAATCTTATGGAAAATATGTGATTAAACGTCTTTAAACATCATGATTTTTATTTCTTGGCTGCCAGGTATCTACTTGTAACTCTTTGTCTTTTCTCTAAATAAAAACATAGTTAAAATGTCAAAGGCTTAATAAGATATATTTATCATAAACAGTGAATTATTAATATTCTCCAAAAGGAACTATAAAATTCACAATCGCTTACAGGGTATCCAATCAGTAACATGAATATTGTTAGAAATTTGACAAGTGGATTTTAAAAATTATAACTAAAGACTAAGCAAAACTATGTAAAAGTCAATACATAAAAGAACTCAAAAATTATAAGATTGATTTTGAAAAGTAAGAAGTGAACATTCCCATTTTAAAGAATACTGAAAGAAATAAGCAATACATCTTATTAGATGAACAAATATGTTGGTCATTACTTGGTTTTATATTTATTTGGGAATTTAAAAATCTTTCTTTACTTTGGTGTCAAAAGTCTTGATCTCTAGCCAATCTGAGAGCCATACTTCAAAAACTTCCTCTCCTTCACTTTATACATGCTATCATAAAGTCTTGATGATTCTGCTTCATATTTTTCTTAAATTGGTTAATTTGTCTACATCATCATCATCTCTTGTCTTGACAAAGGTAACTATCTTCAGTTTACGGTCTCCTGGTCTCTTCTTGACCTTTTTAATCTAGTCTTCTCATAAGAGAGCAAAATTATAAAACACAAACCTGATTTCAATATGTCCCTGCTTAAATCATTCAGTTTCCTATTCCTCTTAAATAAAATAAATGCCCTTTCCATAGTCACCTTCACTCGGATCCCTTTAATCTTTCATTCCATTCAAGCCAAGCTGGCCTCCTTTCTCTACCTAGAAATGTCCCAACTATTTCTTTTCTCAGAGCTCTATTATCTGTCTTTTGTTTGGTCTGAAAAACTCTTTTGCCAACTGTGCCTCTGGAAATTTCTATTTAAATAATTAAAGTCTCAGCTTAAAAGTTAGGGCCTTAGAGAGGATTGTCCTAGCCAAACAGCATGAATTATATCCCTTCTGTTATTCAGTTTTGTAGATTCAATTTATTGTTTTTTTCTTACCACTTAGTTACTTTGTTTTTCTTGTCTTATTCATTTTACAGTGAAATTGGTCAAACAAACAGAATACTAGGGGAATAATTAAGTACACAATATTGTACCAACAACTGATATCATGTCTTGCATATTCTTCCCAATTTTCTCAAATATGATATAATAGGAAAAAAGGGAATTACCAAATCAACATTCCTTGTAACATACTTGTTTTCATCCCCTCTAGCAGTATTTAGGGGTATATCATCCTCCTAAGCCTTGCTAATACTGGGCAGTCCATTGAGTGAAAAATTGTCTCCTACTGGTAATCTGCTTCTCACTGCCAATTTCTTAGGGAAATTTTCCCCATTTTTACCACCCCAAAAGATGCTCTTTTGTAACTTGCCTTCATAACATTCATTTTCTTTTGGAGAGCTAGATCTGGCATGGACACAAGTCACTGTTTTCTCAGGATGTGTTGGGAGCTACTACTTTGGTAGTAGGTGGAACTCGAAACAGAGGGGATATCACAGTGCGTGGTATGAAGAAGAATTTCCTCTCTGATCAGTGATTGACTATCACCACTCCGTCAAGGGTGGAGTCTGATCTCAAGTTCCTGGAGCAAAAGCACTGAGTGTCAGCCCTGAGTTGATTCTATTTCCTTTAAGTGTGTGATTTCCCCTCTTCCCACACCAGGAGCTTTGCCCTATAGGAGGCAGGCGCTGACGTAAGTGGAACCTGTGTGCAGTCAGAGGTCCAATTCATTGTCTGTGTAGGTAGGTACCTATGGCTCCACTCAGACAAAGCCTTGGGTGCAGGTCCCCCTTGTCTCTCACAGCTGCTCATTGCCCCCAGGCTCTGCCACCCCTGTTTTACTTGTGGAAGCACTCCACAAAGTTGGTGGGATCCTGCATAGATTCTTGATGTCTATTGGAGGTGAGCTTCTGAGGCACCACTTGAGGAAGCTCTAGTAATGATTACCACCACCCCTGTCCAGGTTCTGCCCCAGGACTGGGTCACCTCGGTGTCCTTGGGATGAGCCTTTTTCCTAGTCAGGGGTGACCCAGGTCCAGTGCCACACTGTGGCATGGATTGAGTGGGACTGCAGCATTCATATAGTTCGGACTGGGGCAGGCGGGGAGGAGGTGATAGAAACACAGCAGTCTTGAGAGCAGACTGCTCTCTGTCCTGCTTCTGAGGTTATTTAGTGTGTGCCTTCCTCATGAGCTGTATCCAGGCCCCCCTCCCCAGCCCTTCTATTTGTCCTAGAGGCCCTCCAACAAGTCAGGGGGCTTGTGTCCTCCACATAGAAGCCAGGACCAGGAAGCCCAATCTCTGGCTCAGATCATGCTCACTCCCCAGGGAGTCTGTGTACTTTCTCCCTTCCTCTGAGAGCACTCCCAAGGACACAGGTCTGAACCTGATCACTATTCTTCCCTTCCTACTCCATTAGATATGCATCTTTCTTGCAACCTTGGTTGTACAGGAGTCCTTCTGCCAGTTGCCAGTTAGTTTTCAGTGAGAATTGTTCCACATATAGTTTTATTTTTGATGTATTTGGTGGGGGACGTAAGCTCCTCAATTTTCTTACCTCACATCTTGACCCTTCCTCCCTTGTACAGCCTTCATAAATGCCTTATAAAATGTCTTTTCATGTCTTTCATATAAAAATGTGAAAAAATCCAAATGTCCATAATGATGAAAAGATAAACACAATGTAGTATATCCATACAATTAAATACCATTTAGCCATGAAAAGAAATGAAGTTTTGATAAATGCTACATGAATGAACCCTAAAAACATTACACTATGTGAAAGAAGTCAGGCAAAAACAACCGCATGTTATATGATTCTATTTAAACAAAATTTTTAGGATATATTTCATTCTCCTATTGTTTGGAACTGTTTGTAAAAATCATTATTTCTTGAAGATTTGATTTTTAAAATACCCTTTAAAATCAACAGTGCCTAAGATATTCTTGGACATTTACTTAGAACTTCCTGGGTGGTGCAGTGGTCAAGAATCCGCCTACCAATGCAGGAGACATGGTTCAATCCCTGGGTTGGGGGAGATCCCCTGCAGGTGAAAATGGTACCCACTCCAGCATTCTTGCCTGGAAAATCCCATGGACGGAGGAGCCTGGGGCTACAGCCCATCGGGTCGCAAAGAGTCGGACACAACCGGGCACACACAGCAGCAGCAGCAGACATTTACTTCCTTATTCCAGTTTTCAAATGCTCACTAGACTACACGAGTTTTGTTTTAACCTGGAGACAATTTTGATAGTAAATATATATTTTAGAACACTATTTGGTACAAATTTTTAAATGTATTGGATTTGTTCACTGTATTTTATATTGTTAGTAAATAATATATTATACATAATATTTGTATTACATTTTACTGGGTTCTGTTGTCCTTGCATCAAATCATTCAGTTATTTTATTCAAATCCTCTAATTCCCTGATGATTCTTCTGTGTTTTATACATTAGGTCCTATTTCATACAATCTGTTCAGTTCAGTTGCTCAGTCACGTCTGACTCTTTGCGACCCCGTGAATCGCAGCACGCCAGACCTCCCTGTCCATCACCAACTCCCGGAGTTCACTAAGACTCAAGTCCATCTAGTCAGTCATGCTATCCAGCCATCTCATCCTCTGGTGTCCCCTTCTCCTCCTGCCCCAATCCCTCCCAGCATCAGAGTCTTTTCCAATGAGTCAGCTCTTCGCATGAGGTGGCCAAAGCACTGGAGTTTCAGCTTCAGCATCATTCCCTCCAAAGAAATCCCAGGGCTGATCTCCTTCAGAATGGACTGGCTGGATCTCGTTGCAGTCCAAGGGACTCTCAAGAGTCTTCTCCAACACCACAGTTCAAAAGCATCAATTCTTCGGCGCTCAGCTTTCTTCACAGTCCAACTCTCACATCCATACATGACCACAGGAAAAACCATAGCCTTGACTAGACGGACCTTTGTTGACAAAGTAATGTTTCTGCTTTTGAATATGCTATCTAGTTTGGTCATAACTTTCCTTCCAAGGAGTAAGCGTCTTTTAATTTCATGGCTGCAGTCACCATCTGCAGTGATTTTGGAGCCCAGAAAAATAAAGTTTGACACTGTTTCCACTGTTTCCCCATCTATTTCCCATGAAGTGATGGGACCGGATGCCATGATCTTCGTTTTCTGAATGTTGAGCTTTAAGCCAACTTTTTCACTCTCCACTTTCACTTTCATCAGGAGGTTTTTTAGTTCCTCTTCACTTTCTGCCATAAGGGTGGTGTCATCTGCATATCTGAGGTGATTGATATTTCTCCTGGCAATCTTGATTCCAGCTTGTGTTTCTTCCAGTCCAGCATTTCTCATGATGTACTCTGCATATAAGTTAAATAAGCAGGGTGACAATATACAGCCTTGACCTACCCCTTTCCTGATTTAGAACCAGTCTGTTGATCCATGTCCAGTTTTAACTGTTGCTTCCTGACCTGCATACAGATTTCTCAAGAGGCAGATCATGTGGTCTGGTATTCCCATCTCTTTCAGAATTTTCCACAGTTTATTGTGATCCACACAGTCAAAGGCTTTGGCATAGTCAATACAGCAGAAATAGATGTTTTTCTGGAACTCTCTTGCTTTTTCCATGATCCAGCGGATATTGGCAATTTGATCTCTGGTTCCTCTTCCTTTTCTAAAACCAGTTGAACATCATACAATCTGTTACCCTTCTATAATTTATATCTCCAACTATGATTGTGATTTTTAAAAATTCTCTTTATATTACTGTCAAATGTTCATTGTGTATTCCAAGATCATTTTATTTAAAGCATGGACAGTAATGAAATATATTTATATTATGTTTTGCTATAATTACTATGCAATTCTAAGCTCTATTCCAACAGATGCTTTTGACTTTTTAAAATCTGTATAAGATATATTATAGAAGCTGTTTTTATGTATTTGTTTCCTATATGAAAATTGGGAATTACCTTCAATGAAACTTTATATTTCACTTTATATGAAAATTAACTTCAATCTTTCTAGATGGCTATACATGTCTATTTACATTGGCTATAGCTTTTACATTGCATAAAGTACTATATAATCTGATGTTTTGTCATTTAATTCATGAACTTAATCCTCCTATTATTGACACATTTAGATTTGTTAGATGTTATTTTATGTTCTCTAATATTTTTTATTTCTACCTAATCTTCCCTATCTTGACATTTGTTAAAATAATAAAGGTATTGATGCTCCCTCTCATCCTCTTTGTGGCTATTGATTTACTAGCTATAAATTGTGTATCTATTATTTCAACTATTATCTCTGATGGTTTTAGCCATGCATATTTTGTTTTGGGGAAAATGCCAACCCAAATAAGAACAAAGTGAGGCTATTTATTGAGAGATTGTTATAGCAAGATTGGACATCATCACTTGATTTTAGCAGAGATTTAAAGTCAACCAGGGGAGAGAAAAATGTCTTTAATGAAAGCAGGGAAGGCTTCAGGTGTGCTGTGATTAGATGTTGTTAGCCCATGAAGCTGCTGCTGCTGCTGCTAAGTCGCTTCAGTCGTGTCCGACTCTGTGCAACCCCATAGATGACAGCCCACCAGGCTCCACTGTCCCTGGGATTCTCCAGGCAAGAACACTGGAGTGAGTTGCCATTTCCTTCTCCAAAGCATGAAAGTGGAAAGTGAAAGTGAAGTCACTCAGTCGTGTCTGACTCTTAATGACCCCATGGACTGCAGCCCACCAGGCTCCTCCATCCATGGGATTTTCTGGGCAACAGTACTGGAGTGGGCTGCCATTGCCCTCTCCATGTGAGTGGTTTGAGAAGCAGGTTTGACTTATGTTGGTAGATAGTGAGTTAACAGGGAAAATAAAGGAAACTAAGAGTCACTGAAGTCAGGACCATTCTGGGACAGTTGCTGCAAGGACTGTGCATTGGCTTCTCAGGCTGGTTGCTGCTGAGGTTGTGGGTCTCAATTCTTTTATCACTCAGATAAAATGTCATTGTGTGTTTATATATTTACTATCTCACTATAAATTCTTCTTAAACTCTTAAACTATTCAGTATCTTTATCAACCTTTTCATACAAAATAAAGCTTCAGTTCAGTTCAGTTCGACTCTCAGTCATGTTCGAGTCTCTGTGACCCCAATGACTATAGCACGCCAGGCCTCCCTGTCCATCACCAGCTCCTGGAGTATACTCAAACTAATGCCCATTGAGTCGGTGATGCCATCCAACCATCTCATCCTCTGTCTTCCCCTTCTCCTCCTGCCTTCAACCTTTCCCAGCATCAAGGTCTTTTCAAAGGAGTCAGTTCTTCACATCAGGTGATCAAAGTATTGAAATTTCAACTTCAACATCAGTCCTTCCAAAGAATATTCAGGACTGATTTCCCTAAGGATCTGGACTGGTTGGTTCTCCTTGCAGTACAAGGGACTCTCAAGAGTCTTCTCCAACATCACAGTTCAAAATCATCAATTCTTCAGTGCTCAACTTTCTTTATTGTCCTACTCTCACATCCATACAAGACTACTGGAAAAACCATAGCCTTGACTAAATGGACCTTTGTTGACAAAGTAATATCTCTATTTTTAATATGCAGTCTAGGTTGGTCATGACTTTTCTTCCAAGGAGCAAGCATCTTTTTATTTCATGCAGTCACCATCTGCAGTGATTTTGGAGCCCAGATAAATAAAGTCTGCCACTGTTTCCACTGTTTCTCCATCTATTTGCCATGAAGTGAAGGGACCAGATGCCATGATCTTAGTTTTCTGAATGTGGAGATGTAAGCCAAGTTTTTCCACTCTCCTCTTTCACTTTCATCAAGAAGCTCTTTAGTTCTTTGCTTTCTGCCATAAGTGTGGTATCATCTGTGTATCTGAGGTTATTGATATTTCTCCCAGCAATCTTGATTCCAGTTTGTGCTTCATCCAGCCCAGCGTTTCTCATGATGTACTCTGCATATAAGTTAAATAAGCAGTGTGACAATATACAGCCTTGACGTACCCCTTTCCTGATTTGGAACCAGTCTGTTGTTCCTTGTCCAGTTCTAACTGTTGCTTCCTGATCTGCATACAGATTTCTCAAGAGGAAGGTCAGGTGGTCTGCTATTCCCATCTCTTTCAGAATTTTCCACAGTTTATTGTGATCCACACAGGCAAAGGCTTTGGCATAGTCAAGAAAGCAGAAATAGATGTTTTTCTGGAACTCTCTTGCTTTTTTGATGATCCATCAGATCTTGGCAATTTGATCTCTGGTTTTTCTACCTTTTCTAAAACCAGATTGAACATCTGGAATTTCATGGTTCATGTACTGTTGAAGCCTGGCTTGAAGAATTTTGAGCATTACTTATTAGTGCATGAGATGAGTGCAATTGTGCAGTGGTTTGGGCATTATTTGGCATAGTCTTTTTCTGGAATTTGAAAGAAAACTGACCTTTTCCAGTTCTGTGGCTACTGCTGACGTTTCCAAATTTGCTGACATATTAAGTGCAGCACTTTCACAGCATCATCTTTTAGGATTTGAAATAGCTCAACTGGAATTCCATCACCTCCACTAGTTTTATTCATAGTGATGCTTCTTAAGGCCCACTTGACTTCACATTCCAGGATGTCTAGCTCTAGGTGAGTGATCACACCATTGTGATTATCCAGGTCCTGAAGATCTTTTTTTGTACAGTTCTTCTGTGTATTCTTGCCACCTCTTCTTAATATCTTCTGCTTCTGTTAGGTCCATACCATTTCTGTCCTTAATTGTGCCCATCTTTGCATGAAATGTTCCCTTGATATCTCTAATTTTTTAAAGAGATCTCTAGTCTTTCCCATTCTACTTTTTTCCTCTATTTCTTTGCACTGATCGCTGAGGAAGGCTTTATTATCTCTCCTTGCTGTTTTTTGGAACTCTGCCTTCAAATGGGCATATATTTCCTTTTCTCCTTTGCTTTTTGCTTCTTTTCTTTTCACTGCTATTTGTAAGGCCTCCTCAGACAGCCATTTTGCTTTATTGCATTTTTTTTTGTGGGGGGGATGGTCTTGCTCCCTGTCTTTTTACAATGTCATGAACTTCATCCATAATTCATCAGGCCCTCTGTCTATCAGATCTAGTTTCTTAAATCTATTTCTCATTTCCACTGTATAATCGTTAGGGGTTTGATTTAGGACATGCCTGAATCGTCTAGTGGTTTTTCCTTCTTTCTTCACTTTAAGTCAGAATTTGGCAATAAGGAGTTCATATGAGCCACAGTCATCTCCCAGTCTTGTTTTTCCTGACTGTATAGAGCTTCTCCATCTTTGGATGCAAAGAATATAATCAATCTGATTTCGGTGTTGACCATCTGGTGATGTCCATGTATACAGTCCTCTCTGGTGTTGTTGGAAGGGAGTGTTTGCTGGAATGTGAAGTCAAGTGACCCTCAGTGAAGCATCACCATGAACAAAGCTAGTGAAGGTGAGGGAATTCCAGTTCAGCTATTTCAAATCCTAAAAGATGATGCTGTGAAAGTGCTGCACTCAATATGGCAGCAAATTTGGAAACCTCAGCAGTGGCCACAGGACTGGAAAAGGTCAGTTTTCATTCAAATCCCAGAGAAAGGCAATGCCAAAGAATGCTCAAACTACTGCACAATTGTTCGCATCTCACACACTAGTAAAGTAATGCTCAAAATTCTCCAAGATAGGCTTCAACTGTACACGAACCATGAACTTCCAGATATTCAAGCTGGTTTTAGAAAAGGCAGAGGAACCAGAGATCAAATTGCCAACATCTGCTGGATCATCAAAAAAGCAAGAGAGTCCAGAAAAACATCTATTACTGCTTTATTGACTATGCCAAAGCCTTTGCCTGTGTGGATCACAATATCAATGGGAAATTCTGAAAGAGATGGGAATATCAGACCACCTGGCCTGCCTCTTGAGAAATTTGTATGCAGATCAGGAAGTAACAGTTAGAACTGGACACGGAGCAACAGACTGCTTCCAAATAGGAGAAGGAGTATGTCAAGGCTGTATAACATCACTCTGCTTATTTAACTTCTATGCAGAGTATATCCAACAGCATACATGAGAAATGCTGGGCTTGATGAAGCACAGGCTGGAATCAAGATTGCTGGGGAAATATCAATAACCTCAGATACACAGATGACACCACCCTTATGGCAGAAAGTGAGGAAGAACTAAAGAGCCTCTGATGAAAGTGAGAGGAGAGTGAAAAACTTGCCTTAAAGCTCCACATTCAGAAAACTAAGATCATGGCATCTGGTCCCATCCCTTCATGGGAAATAGATGGAGAAACAGTGGAAACACTTTCAGACTTTATTTTTTGGGGCTCCAAAATCACTGCAGATGGTGACTGCAGCCATGAAATAAATAGACACTTGCTCCTTGGGAGAAAAGTTATGACCAACCTAGACTGCATATTAAAAACAGAGACATTACTTTTTCAGCAAAGGTCCATCTAGTCAAGGCTGTGTTTTTTCCAGTTCACATATGGATGTGAGAGTTGGACTATAAAGAAAGCTGAGCGCTGAAGAATTGATGATTTTGAACTGTGATGTTGGAGACGACTCTTGAGAGTCCCTTGGACTGAAAGGAGATCCAACCAGTCCGTCCTAAAGGAAATCAGTCCTGAATATTCATTGGAAGGACTGATGTTGAAACTGAAACTCCAATACTTTGACCACCTGATGTGAAGAGGTGACTCCTCTGAAAAGACCCTGAACTGGGGAGGATTGAAGGCAGGAGGAGAACGGGAGGACAGAGGATGAAATTGTTGGTTGGCATCACTGAGTCAATAAACATTAGTTTGAGTAAACTCTGGAAGTTGGTGATGAACAGGGAGGCCTGGCCTGCTGAAGTCCATGGGATTGCAAAGAGTCGAACACAACTGAGTGACTGAACTGAACTGAATGGTGGTGTTAATGGTGACCTCCTCCAAGAGGGCTTATGCCATACCCAATTCTGCTGTATCCAGAGCCCCTGTCCATGTGGCAAAGCACCACCAACTTGTACCTCCATGGGACACACAAATGCAGTTTTGTCTGTCTCTGTGGGGTCCCTGGGTCCTTGTGTGCACAAGAGTTGTCTGAGTCCTCTGAGCATCTCTGGGAGGAATGGGGTTTGATTCTAAATGGGAGTTCACCCCTTTTACTGTCTTGCTGGGGCTTCTCCTTTGCCCTTGGACATGGGGTATCTCCTACAGCCACTCAAGCCCCTACCATCTTACTGGAGTTTCTTTGACCTTGGATGTGGGGTATCTCCACTTGGCTGGTCCAGTGAAGTAATATTAAAAATCCAACAAACTTTCTTTCCTTCACCTTCTCTTATATCATTCTCTAGAATTTAGTATTATATTTTTAGAAACCAAAATAGTTAATGAAATAGATAAATACATATTAAAATATCTGGGACTTACCACTAATTTTTCATTCCATTGAAAACTTCATATTTTATTTTTCTTCTTGAATCATATCCTATGTTCTGAAAACAATACAGTATTTTACTCCTTACCTGTCTAAAAATGCCTTTGTTATGCTTTTGCATTTGGACAATTGTTCAGCTGAATATAAAATTTTTCTTTTACAGTTATCTTTCTCTTAGGATTTTAACTTTATACCCCCATTGTGTCAGGCATCTATTGTTGAGAAAAAATCTGTTTTAAGACAACGGAAGAAAATTTGTTTTTTATTCATGTCACAACTTAAGATTTCATATCTTTTATCATTGATGTTTTTAGCTTTTCTAATAGTTTGTTTTTATTTATTTTTATCAACGCTTGGCATCCATTTTTAATCAGATGAACTTGTGTTATCTTCAGTTTTGGAAACTTTCTAGTCATTAACTCATTAAATATTTGTTCTCTATCATTTATCACATTCAGTCTTCTTAAACTGCTCTTAAATTTACGTTGAGTCAACTTAACCTATCTTTGTTTTATGGCTTTTTAATATCCTTACCCCTGTGTTTTTCCATTTCATTTTGTGCTAATTCCTCCACAGGTTTATTTACCATTTACTACTTTTAATCAATCTAGATTTTTTAATATATATTATGATATTTGTCTTCCAAAATATAATATATTTATTTCTAAAATTTCTAAGTTATTTTTACTTATTTATATTTAATTTTTATTTATTTTGTTTCATATGTATTTTTTAAATAACACTTTTCCCTCAGTTATATTTTTGAGGATTCCAAGAACAGTAATGTTATATAAGTTTAGATTATCCTGTTTTTTTTTTTTAACTTTTATTGGAGTATAGTTGCTTTACAATCTTGTGCTTGTTGCTTTTCTTAGACCTTTTTTTTTTTAGCAGTAAAAGATTTATTCATGTGTTTGGTATTTTGAGTTCCAGACTCATGCTCAATGCTGTTTCTCTACCTCTTATTCTCTAGTGGGGTTACATCTACCCAGTCCCTGGGATCCCAGTCCATAATCAAGTATTATTTTGGAAGTTTAAGGAATTTACAGCATGGGAATAGTTCAAAGATCCAAGAATCCAACCATGGAAAATTTTTCTCAGTTTCTGCTCAGGAGGTTGGCCCTGTTTCCTCCTGCTTCCCCAAGCAAATTGCTTCATACTAGGCAGAGGCCCCATACAAGCAGTATTTTTCCCTCTTTTATATGCAGGGTAGAAAGCCCATTCCAGCCACTGGTTTCCAGCAGTGAGTTTGGCTCTTTTCCCAGTATTCACCCGGAACACACTTAGCCTCTTCTACTCTACAGAAGTTGAACTCCTAGCAACTTCCAACTGCTTCCAGATCTAGAATTTAACAGGCCATCAAACTCAAATTTATTTCACTCTACTTCTTTTCAAATTCTTGAACATAGAGATATTTATCTCTTTTTCATCATTATTCAGGAGTGGCTTTCTTTAACATTCACTTTTTTATATTTTATTCATCATGGTTATGTGTTTGATGTGGGGCAGGGTGAGTTTGAAAGTATATATTTGCAATATCATTTTTCCCAACGTTTCATCTTATTTTTCTTTCAGGTATTTCACTTTGACTAAACTATAAACTCAGTGAATGTAGTGGCCTTATCTTCTTTGGTCATTTTATGAATAAAAACAAAAAGTGAAAATAGCTTTCAGTGCTGGTTCTGCAGTGAGCCATTATATAGGCATCATGTACCCTGAGCAGTGAGAGAGGTACCCCAAGCTCCTTCCACAAAACTACGATCAGCATCTCAGCATCAAACCACCATTGCTTTGAATTGTGTCTATAAGTACCTGTGCTCTATCTTGACTTATTTTGTGCATCCATTAGGAAGATGTGTCCTAAGATAATTGCTTCTTTACTTTCCACCATTTCAGCTTACAAAGGAATGCTCTGCTTTCAGATAGTGGGGGAACCTATAACATGAATTATTTAATTCACTATCAGCTGACCTAGGAATAATTTGACAATAATAGTGTAGTGCTTGCTGAGGCTTCAGCAAACAAAACATAAGAAAGCTAATGCAACTTAGCATTATTTGGAAGTTATTCCACTTAGATAAGTTCATCACAGAGTTTTATTGAAATTGAGTAATACCAAGAGCAATATCTCAAATAAATAGGCATGCTTTTCTGAACATACAAAGTATGTTTCAGTATTTCAGTAGCATGCAGTAAAATGAATGTGCAAGTTAAGTAATGAGATAAACAAAGAAAAAGAGGAACAGCAGATAACTATTAAAGGACATCACCACTGGACATCAGGAACTAGGCTTTCTAGTTATGCAAAATCTTAAGAAAGCCTTGTGGTCATGATTCATTGGTGGATATTAAATAATTCTAGCACTCTGGCCTATTATGTTACCAGTCATCTTTTAGGCTACAAATAATTATTTAAATACCAAAGCAACTTTTTGACACCAGTGTCATTCTAAGTATACAGATCACTAAAGGGAAACTAAGGGTCGAAGTGATCTGTTCATAATCACCCAACTCTAATGCCGAGCAATATTTGAATCTACATTTGCCTTCAAAAGTCATGCGTCTGATTTGATATTTGGCAAAACTAATACAGTTAAGTAAAGTTTAAAAATAAAATAAAATTAAAAAAAAATCTAAAAGGCAGATTCTTTGTATGCTAAATGTTTCCTACCTAGGAAAAATCAAGACAATGTTCTTATGATTCACTTTTTTGTTCATTCATTCAACAACCAGTTGTTGATTTCTTCCGTGCTCTGTGTCATATGTTGTGACAGATGCTGGTGATAAGAGTGAGCCATAGAAATATAGTATTTTCTCTCACACAGATGTGAAGAAAATTCAAAAACTATTATATTGCTTCACATAGGTTATTAATTTTTTTAAAAAATATGGTACATTATGGTAAAGAGTCTGCCTGCAATGTGAGAGACTAGGGTTCCATCCCTGAGTCAGGAAGATCCCCTGGAGAAGGAAATGGCAACCCACTCCAGTATTCTTGCCTGGAAAACCCCTTGGATGGAGGAGCCTCGCAGGCTACAGTATATGGGGTTGCAAAGAGTTGGACATGACTGAGTGACTAACGCTTTACTTTCCAATAATACAAGGTAAATCTTGGGAATTTAACTAACCAGGCTCTGAAACTTACTATTTTATGAAAAATGCTTTCATTTGAGCTAGTGGATACTTATTAATTTTTACAAACTGATAGGCTAACACCACTTTTCTCTGTTGAAAATCATACTAAAGGAAATGCTTTATTTTTCTGAGAAATTAATCAAAACTATGGTAAAATAAGAACATTATGATCAAAATAAGAAAAGTTAACCATTTTCAGATACATTTAAAATGGAAAATTTACTAATTTCATATCAAGCATTTACGACCGTCTCCTTTTCAAGGATCAATGTCTTCCAGCTACTTCATTTCCTTCGTGTTTGGTCTACTGAAAGCTCTCATGTGTGCTTGCCTCTGGTTCCGGAGGACCCCTTGCAGCTTGCCTTGCTGCTGGTTTCTATTGCAGTCCCTTCACGGCTCTTCTAGACTCATGTCATGAGTGGTTGGTACATGATGGGTCAGAACACATTTCTTATTAGCTTGCCCGTTTACTCTCCACATTACCTCTCAGGTCCACAGGAGTAGCTCAGACTTTAGGTAAGTCAAGGGAATAATAACTTAGGAAGGTAAAATGTATAGCTGATGTGAAATATTTGTTCCTATAGCTCAAGTGGGAATACACCTAGTAAGTATAGCCACAGAGAGAAACCTGGTCTCTTATGATTACATAACATGTTCTAATCTAGCTTCCCCTGCCCTGATTTTAAGTTTGTGTATTCCACCATGAAAGATGCCTCCTCCTTAATATTTCAATCCTTTTTAATAGAAATTGATTTCAACTCGTGACCTTTGTGCTGCCTCCCCTAGTGTATATCCCCTTATTTGAATTATTAAGTTTAGGCCAGAGGTTAGAAAATGCCAGTGTGTGGACTAGAAACCACTTGCAACTAAGTTTTGGGGGCAAGTACAAGGGTCAAAAATGTTTTTTAATTCACTTCCAAATAATTAAATTTTGGAGACTTTATATAAAAGGTGGGATTCTTGACTATTTATGATAAATTGAAAAATTTAGAAACCCAATCTTCCTATTGCAGCATAGAAACAACTAGCAGATATTGTGAAGTGGCTGCACTCCTCGGATAAAAAGCACAGTCTTTGGTTTGCCATGCAACTGATATTTTCTATTTGCTATATTCTACCTGTTTTATTTATTTTTGCCACCTGCAGTCCCCTAAAAACATTTGAATTTTTGTCCTTTAGTTAGAGAAATATTCCAGGTGCCATTAGATGGTTAATGAAGATCCCAGCTAGCCCATGACTTTGATGGATTCTTTAAGTACAATACACACTGAAATCTACCCACCAGCAAAGTAGTAAATTTGTCTGTTTATTTTTCTTATTTTAAAAATGTCATGAATGCTAGTAAAACACATGCCACCATTGTCATTTTTGATACATCCATGTAGCATCCATAGATTTTCTTTTTACTTAAGTAATGAGTCAGAGAAGGCAATGGCACCCCACTCCAGTACTCTTGCCTGGAAAATCCCATGGATGGAGGAGCCTGGTGGGCTTCAGTCCATGGGATCGCTAAGAGTCGGACACGACTGAGTGACTTCACTTTCACTTTTCACTTTCATGCATTGGAGAAGGAAATGGCAACCCACTCCAGTGTTCTTGCCTGGAGAATCCCAGGGACGGGGGAGCCTGGTGGGCTGCCATCTATGGGGTCGCACAGAGTCCGACATGACTGAAGCGACTTAGCAGCAGAAGCAGCAGCAAGTAATGAGTAGTCAGGATATTTTCAGGATAATCAAGGTCATTTCTAGCATTTTGAGAGGAAGAAGTCTTAAGGAGCCAAAATTGAGACTGGAGTCCAGTGAAAAGGACAGGAGGAATGAAATTCAGAAAGATTCCTTTCAAGAAATTTGGGAGTAAAGAGTCTGAGGAAGTTAGAACCAACGGCTGATCTACCCATAGTTAGGGATTCTCAGAAAACTTGACAAATTTTCAGACTGCTATAAACTTGTTCCTATGACTTGGCCTACAGATGTTTTCAGAGGTCACTGTTTTTTCCTTTTTTGCCTTCTAAATTTTGCACGAGTTTTTCCTATGGTTGAATCTGAACCAGAAACCTGTAGGCAAGGGAGTCAGGGAAATGTGGTTACCCAGATTTCCTCCTCTGTGCTACAGAGAAGAGCTTAGAAGGGCAGTGATAGAACTGAGTATTCTGCACAAAGTGGGCTGCTTTTAAAATAAATCTAGTGATTGAGGGGCACAAACTAAGAAAACAGAAAACTCCAAGATAAAAATATCAGAACCATTAGTAGCTGGTGAAGACTGATGTTCTTAGCATGTCTGGGTCTGGTACCCCAGGTTGCAGGAGTCTGACAATAACGGTGGAGGGATCTGGATGTCTGTCATCCTGCCTGTGAAAAGGGACGCCATCACTGGGTGGGAGATGGGACCACACTTTGGGGTACAGAAGGATGAAAAATTAGAGTTAGACCATTAAGGACTGAACAAAGAATATGGGGTGAGGGATTGTGGTCAGGGAGGGCTACAACACAGGAAGGATTCATGCGGTTTAAACAAAGAAAAAGCTATAGAAGGAAGAAGACGCATACAGGTTAAGAGTGTATGGCAGTCAGGCAAGTCACAGGACTGGGGCTTTCTTAACATTGCTGCAGTTTAGGGAAGGGATTCAAAGGCAGTACAGGGAGGTCATTGACATCTGTAGGGGAGTACAGGAAGTATTAAGTGAGGATTGCTAAGGGTTAATCCAGAGTTAGGAACTGGGGATAGGTTTGAGGAACAGTCTAATAATGTGAGCTCAAGATCTCCAAATGAACAGAAAGAAAGGGGTAAATAGCAGAGAAAAGTGTTTGTTGCATGAGTCCCCATCAGACCATTCTATGCATGTTGCTTCTTGAAACTCTGTGGTCAATATCATCAGCTCAGTGTACCATGAATGTGCCTAGACCTGCAGTTCCTGTCACACCTAAGAACTTTTGTACACCTTAGGTAATACGTTTCATGTACTCAGGGAGAGACTTGCCTAAGGAGTAATGGGAGAACCAAATATACACACAGACATACACACACAAACATAATTATATTCACACTCCACCCAAAGATAAGCATCCATTCTCTGAGATACTATGATATGAATCCAGAAAGAATATGAAAAATATTTTCTTAATGGTCTGACAATGTGTAAGGCTCCTCTCTCTGGGGCAATGCTTCATTTTGGCAGTTAGGTCAGAAGAGTGTCAGTCCTTTTTCTTTATCAGTGAGTCCAGAGTGAATATTTCAGGCCTGTCTGAATATGAAAGGAGTTGAAAACTGAGAGGTTGTTTATCTACTCTTCCAGCTACAAAAAGATGGGGCCAGAATTTTGACATGATTCTCTATACAGGATAAACTGAAATCATGGCTCAGGATTACCATTTTCCTCACTTCCTGACCCAGGAGAAGGGGAGGAAGGAGGGAAAGCGTATTTTTAATCTACTTATTTTGGGGTTACATTAAGTTAGAGCAATAATTCAAAGGCCTGTCATATTACTAGGACAGCTTAAACATATACATGTGGTCTACTGCTACTGCTACTGCTAAGTCACTTCAGTCGTGTCCGACTCTGTGTGACCCCAGAGACGGCAGCCCACCAGGCTCCCCCGTCCCTGGGATTCTCCAGGCAAGAACACTGGAGTGGGTTGCCATTTCCTTCTCCAATGCATGAAAGTGAAAAGTGAAAGTGAAGTTGCTCAGTCGTATCTGACTCTTAGCCACCCCATGGACTGAAGCCTATCAGGCTCCTCTGCCCATGGGATTTTCCAGGCAAGAGTATTGGAGTGGGGTGCCATTGCCTTCTCCAATACATGTGGTCTACCTGATAGTTGATTTCTAATTTGCATGCATCAAGCAGTTGGTAGTGTTCTATATGCTACTGCACATAGATTACCTCACATAGTCTATGTATTTTCTTTTCAACAAGCAGTGACTGAATGCACTATGTTCCAGGAATGTGTTAGGGTATGAGGTTACAAAAATATGTCAGATGTAGCATATGCCCTCAAGGAATATTCTAATAAGTGATATAGGCATGTTACTAATGATTATAGTGTTGTAAGTGCCAAGATTGTAGTATGAAACCAAAGATATCCAATTACAAAGAAGCATCTAAATGAGATGAGAGATTAAAGGAAATTTTCCTGAAGAGATGAAATATTTCAGTTATACAAAATAAATGAAGGTAATAATAAGAAAGGCACATTACAAAAGTTCACAAAGTTATTAAGTCATTAGAGGGATTAATGACTGTTGGAGAAACTGAAAACTGTTCTTATTTATCACTAAATCATTAAGGAACTGCATTTTATTTTATATGAAATTAATTCATCTTGATTACTTGAAAAATATATTCAGTTTTTAGTGGCAAGAGTGCTAATTGTCTCTAAATGTACCTTGTCTTTTTCTGTAGTAATGGAACTCCTATTTTTAGTTAGGCACAAGGCAGCTAACATAAAGTTTGTAGCTAAGACTGGCCTGTGATTAAGTTATGGACCACAGATAAAAGCAGGAAGATGTCCTTCTCCATCCCTTCCTTATTCCAGGTGACAGTAATAGAGACATGATGGCCGGAGCTGGAGCAACCTTCTTGGACAACACAATGAAAACTACAAGCTGAGGATAGCAAAGAAAAACAGGAGCCCAGGTCCTGACCATATAGAGACCCCTTTACCCTTGGTTCTACCTCCTTAATTAGATATAGATTTAGAAGAAAGACATTCTTTTTTCCTTAAAAATCATAAAACTCAAATTACAAACTTGAATAATTTACTGTTTCAAAGATATATTTTCTATATTTGTCACTAAATTTACAAAAAAGTAATATATTTTAAAAACTAAAAAAGGCATATAAATATATATAGTAATTATGTATGTGAAATAAAAATATAAATAGAAAAAATCTAACAGCAGACATAAATAGAAGTAAACTAATGAAAATACAAATTAAATGATAATTTTAAAGACTTTTTTCAAAATAGACAGTTGTTCAATTTTATACAGTTCTACTCTCAACTGACCTAAGACTTCTCTTATTATTGAGTCAGCACATAAAAGAATAGCAACTTTTTCTTAAAAAATGTTAAGTACTTATATAATTTCCTGATATTAAACTTAATCTAATCTGTTTAGTTTGTTGATAAATTATTGCTCAGAGACAGTTAGTAAGTGAATTACAGTTAGAATTGGAGTTCATTTTCTTAATGATCAATGTAGTCATAGTTCCACTACATCTCATGCGTGAAGAACATCTTCTACTTCCATTTGATAGAAAAGTAGGCATCATGTTTAAGTGTGGCTTGGTAACATTCCTGTAGCTCAGTCAAGGACGGTCACTGTGCTGAATGAGGGTTCCAACCCACAGTCTATTGCAATCAATATGTTACCCAGTCCAGCATCCTTAATCTGGAGATGGATATTTCAAGTTTATGAATCACCTGGAATTGCTTTGATAAATGTTTACATGTTCATTTTCTGATAAATGAGTCCATAGTTAGATTTTCAAACTGGTCAGTGATCTAAAAAGACTGACACACAATGCCCTTTTCAAATATCCTGACTGTTCTCTGAAGCAGTGTTCCTTCTCACCACCTAACACAGTCTTCTGCCCTCTTCTTCTGGAGGATAGATATGTATTTTAAGAAATCAGGTTATAATTTGAAAAGAGGGACATGATTCAAGAGAAGGCAAATAAGAATGCCCATAATTACTCTGGGACAATTGTCCAACTCATTAAGTAAAAAAAAAAAAAAAAAAGATGTTTTAGGTTGGCTTGGATAAAGCTGCTGAGATGAGGAGGCAGTAGCTATGAAGACACCCTGCAGTCCTGGGCTTATTATTTCCAAGAATGGTCCAGTCATAGGAGGATACCTTGAATCTCTTCCCACCTTGAAAGTGAAGGTGAAACTGAAAGTCATCAGTCGTGTCTGACTCTTTGTGACCCCATGGACGGTAGCCCGCCAGGCTCCTCTGTCTATGGAATTCTCCAGGCAAGAATACTGGAGAGGGTAATGGGTTCCCTTCTCCAAAGGATCTTCCCAACCCAGGGATCAAACTCAGGTCTGCAGCGTTCCAGGCAGATTCTTTACTGTCTGAGCCACGAGGGAAGCCCCTTAACTTTTAACAAAATGAAGCTAAATATCACACTTTAAAGAAAATTCATTAAGAAGTTCATCCAATTCCACCATGAACTTCTTCGCTGGGTATGATGACTTTGGTGCTGGCTAAAATTTACAAATGAAATAATTGTTCCTGAGACTGTGAAAAACACCAGCCACACCACACATCTCACACTCTTAACTAAGAACAATTCAGCACAGTTAGGGGCCTTCAGCTAAAAAGAGTTTCAGTATAAAGTAAACATGGCCAATGAATTCCCCTCCTTCCCTTGGAGAGGTCACATTCAAGGTTCATTGCCAATGCAAGATGGGAGGGCCTGGCTTGTGCCCACCTGCTAAGAATTCAACAGTATAGCTGTAGTCTCTTGTGCAATCAATAACTGGTCTTTAATTGGAGGCCCTGAATTCATCTCCAGCAAATGATATGCTCAAAAGGCTTTTATTAATTTATGTTAATCTGAGCATCATGGAATTACTCTAACTTAAAAATAACAATGCTCAGTAAATGTGAGAAAATTCTCTGACAACCGGACACATGCATTGCTTTTGGTAATCAAGTTTATGTAGCAGGTTTTATTGTGTTCTTCTCAGCATGGTGCTTAGTATCTAAAGCCCTACCACATGTTGTAATAATAAAGTTATTGCTTACTGACCAAAACTGACAACCAGCAAATGCTGCCATGAGTTATTTCAGATGGATTACAATCCTCTCACTGGTAACTCATTAGTGTGTATCTGGTAAATAGTGTTCAATAATGTTCAGGATAGCAAACTCATGAAGAAACATACTCAGAAATCAACAACCACCAAGCACAAAACAAAACAAAAACAGGGAAGAAAGCCTATGTGTGGAGAAATACACCAAAAATAATAATAATAATAATAAAATAAATTGTGAAAGTGCAGATTTTCCACAAGGGGAAAAATACTTACACTCTTTTTTTAAGGCATGAATAATTCTAGACAACATCATGTTTTTTATTAAAACCTCACCTTAGAAGTAACACTGGACTATTCTTAGGGATGGATGGGCATTCATCACCCTCCTCTTTGATGGAAGGTGTTGATACATTTTTGGTGGTAGCTTAGCTACATCCTTCTTTAAAGGCTTCAGAAGTTTTAGTGAACACTATTTGAACTTAGTGATTTATTGCCACTTAATTTCTCATATTTTTTCAATCAGGTCTTTGTTTTGATTTCTCTGACAGTTCTTTACCTTCCTTCTCTGTACAAAGTAACTCCAGGGTAGACACTTCTTCAATCTGGAGAGAAGGCCAGGCACAAAATGACCATTCAATTCCTTTGCATTATTTGCAGTCTCTTCGAAATGCTCTATTCCCAACATAGTAGTGTAATAGACCAAGTCAATCTCCAGTGGATTTTGCATTTTTGGTATACTTATCACAGGGGGATTTTTTCCTTTTGTATTTGGGAATGACTTTGTTTTTTTTTTTTTATTTTTTTTGGTTTTGACATTATCCCTAAAAGTCAGTATTGTAGGCTTTTATCACCTAACTTTCATCCTTACCAACCCCCTCATATCTTTCCTTATTTTATTTTGCTTTTATCAGAGTTCATGAGTCTCTAATAGTGTATCTTTAAGCAGATTCTATGTTGTTTCTATGGATTTTAATTATCTACCTTTTTCCTTTGGATCCTTCTGACTAATCTCTTTTTTCTCTTAAATTTTTCTTTGAAAATTTGAGTATCTACATGTGTTCTTTTGATATAATGTTTTCTATGAAAATGTCAAATTTGATTATGTCATTGCTACTTCTAATTTCTAATCTTTTTCTCTCAGGCCAATGACTCAGAAGTGACAGAAGTTCTCTAAGTACCCAAATATTGCTCTTATTTTTTTAAAAAAACACTTTTCTATCCAATAGTGACACAAGTGTCATGATTCAAATTTTTAACAATGTGCAAATCTCAGTATTGGTTATGTCACCTCTTAAAACTTGCCACTTGTGTCAGAGTAGCAAGAATAACAAATTTCTCTGTCTAACAAGTCTATCAACCCTGCTCCCCCACCCATGTTCTGTGCGAAAGGCCTCTGCTGTAATACAAAGCTTATGTCCTATATTTCAATATGATAAATCAATCACAATGCAACATAGGGTTCTTATTAACATATGTCAATCACTCTTTGGTAATCTACCAACACTTACGTATAGAAAACATAGTTTACCCTTCTTTATATAAATAAAACAGTGTGTCTCTCTCACTTTTCTAACCATTTCAATATAACACCTAGTGGCAGACAAACCCTACTGAGTTGTGGTGAAAATATTTGTATTCCTTTCAGATTGCATGCATCTAGCTGAATAGCTTTGTATTACCACAGATTCTGTTTTGCAAGAAACCATGGAAGAGATGCTGAATTCCTAGTATAACTGAAAAACTTAACAAATCTTTCAGCAAAACCTAAAAGGAACTTTATAAAAATAAATTATAAATCCAATAAATACTTTACTATTACTAGGGAAATTTTCTCTAAATATGGATCTCAAAACACCTATAATCATTTATTTTCCTTACACAAACCATTCAAATTTCTAGATTCATTGCAGATCTTATTATCAGAATTTCTCAAACACTCTTAGTAGACAGAATGCATACCTCCATCTGTATTCATCTGGTAAAATTAGAAACTAAATTCAGATTCAGAGTATCCCACTCCCAAAGGGAACTTAGGCCTCTTATCAAATAAACAAGACTTTAAAAAATGTTGTAGATTGCATTTCAACACCCCTTCCAAATATATAAGTAGAAGACCTAATGCCTACTACCTCAAAATATAGCTTTATTTGGAAATAGAATTGTTGCAGATGTAGTTAATTAAGATGAGGTCATACTAAAGTAGAGTGGACCCCTAATGAAATAAAACTGGGTTCTCAGTTGTGTCCAACTCTTTGTGACGCTATGGAGTGTAGCCTGCAAGGCTCCTCTGTCCATGGACTTTTCCAAGCAAGGATACCGGAGTGGATTGCCATTTCCTTCTCTAGAGGATCTTTTAGACCCTGGGGTCAAACCCCATCTCTTGTGTCTCTTGCATTGGCAGGCAGATTCTTTACCACTGCATCAGTTGGGAAGTCCTGCAATAAGACTGATATAGAGGGAAAATTTGGACACAGAGTCATGCATACAGAGAGAGTGTCAGGTGAAGACTGGAGTTATGCTGTCACAAGCCAAGGAACCACTATAAGCTGGGATGGGGTCTGGAACAGATCTTTCTCTAGTGTTTTCAGGTGGAACATGGCCTTGCTGACAACTTGATCTCAGATTTCTAGCCTCCAGATCTATGAGACAATAAAAATAAATTTCTGTGTTCTTTAAGCCCCTAAGCTTATGATACTGTATTATGGCCTTCCCAGAAAATTAAGGTAACAAAATTCAGTTTCATGCATTATTATCAAATAATGATTAGATAAATGTGGTTGGTGGGCAAATAAAAGAGAAATGTATAGAAGATTTTGAAGGTTTATTAGTTTTATATTGTAGTGTGAAATTTTCCCTAATTTTTAGGTAAATATCAGCTTATTCTTCAGTATTTCCCTAGCATTTGTCACATAGCTATGTTAATAATGCTTCATCACATCTTTATATCATTTGTCCACAGATCTGTCTCTTGAAACTGAGACATGAGAAGGTGAGGACCATGTATTTATTCTTTATCTCAGAATCCAATAATGATACATGACACGTAGTGCATGTTTAGAAAATGTTTTCGAAGAATGGTGAAACTAGATTTGCCACAGTTTTTATAATTTTAACCAGATTGTTCCATCAAAGTTTTCACTCAAAACAGTTATTGGTCCTTAACCAAGACACGTGAAACAGTTCAACAGACTGGAATCTGACCATATCTTTTCTCAACACCATAACTAAAGAGGAGATGCGCTGTCTTTTTTAAAGAGTCCGTGGAGACCGAATATATGGATGATAAACCGGACTAAAAAGAGGAGAGAGACAGAAAACAGTCTCTGGCCTCTGAACTACATTTCTATTTGTAGATTTTTGTCTGTTTCTCAGAACCTAGTATTAAGAGAAGTATAAAAATATAGCCATGTGGTAACCTCTGTTCTAGGCCCAGATTGTCCTGTCTGGCTAAGGATGGAAGTGTGCGAGCTGAAACACACATCTTAATGTGAACCAGACTTGGTGGGGGATTCACCACTGTATCCTGCCAGGTATGCAAGCCTTCCAGATACTCTGCTGTCTTTTGATGATCTGCCTATAAATTTTTCAGTCTCTGAGATGGAGCCCCAGTTTCTCCTCCTCCTCCTCCTGCCTCTAACCTCCACTGTGTCTCATCTGCATTGTGCAATCTGACACAAGCTACTATGGTTCCGGCTCACTTGCATTTTGCTGCATGTATTTCACCATATAACCCCGATTTCTGTGTTTCCAAGCACAGCCTAGTAACTTGACTCCTGTTCCTGAGAGATAATTCAGTTTTATATTTCTGACTCCAGATTTTAATCTACCTCTAATTATCTAAGACACAGCAGTTTACTGTCAGTGTGGAAACACAAATTCCTGATTTCTATCCCCAGGCTCTGCTTTTCTTGAGGAAGATGTTTTCCCCCAGGTAACTGTTCTATCAACATGAACTAATATTGGCAGGCTACTGTATATCAAGTGAAAAGGAATTAAGCATTTATAAACATAGTGTTTCTCAATCATATTAGTTTACAATGTATATTGGAAATATTCTTAAAGTAGAGCTGAATACAGAAATTTATTCTTTGTAGATAAATTATTTTTGTAGATTCTTAGTGATTTTCAACAACTTTCCATAGGATTGGTTATTTAGAAAAATCTGCATATTTTGCTTTCACTCTTATTATCTCCATCACCCCCAAAATATTTTATATAGTTACAATGGAGATGGAAAATTGGACTCCAGCTTAAGTGAAATTTAGAGTTCTATCTTGTTGAACTGAAAAATGTCAACAAAATATCAAGTTTTTAAAGTATATTTGTTGTTAAGATGTAAAGTCAGTATGTTTCCTACCCTCAAATCCCAAATAAAATACAAGCAACTAAAATACCATGAATTTCCAACAGACCTTGGAAAAACAAACAAACAAATATCCTGGCCACATTATGTTTATGTTCTCAAATAAATTGAGCCCTGGTATGGTTTCTTTAGTTTGCTATATTCCTCACTTCTCCCTATTATCCTACCAAGCTCATTTCACTTATCAGAGATTGCTACTTGCTCTTGCATGAATTAACCTGTAATAAGTATGATATCGGAGAAGGCAATGGCAGCCCACTCTAGTACTCTTGCCTGGAAAATCCCATGGATGGAGGGGCCTGGTGGGCTGCAGTACATGGGGTCCCTAGGAGTCGGACACGACTGAGCGACTTCACTTTCAGTTTTCACTTTCATGCATTGGAGAAGGAAATGGCAACCCACTCTAGTGTTCTTGCCTGGAGAATCCCAGGGACGGCGGAGCCTGTTGGGCTGCCGTCTATGGGGTCGCACAGAGTCGGACACGACTTAAGCGACTTAGCAGCAGCAGCAGCAAGCATGATATATTTTGATGTATCATGCAAATGATTTTTTTTTAATTTTATTTTATTTTTAAACTTAACATAACTGTATTAGATTTGCCAAATATCAAAATGAATCCGCCACAGGTATACATGTGTTCCCCATCCTGAACCCTCCTCCCTCCTCCCTCCCCATTCCATCCCTCTGGGTCGTCCCAGTGCACCAGCCCCAAGCATCCAGTATCATGCATCGAACCTGGACTGGCAACTCATTTCATACATGATATTTTACATGTTTCAATGATTTTATGTCCTAAATCCTTCATTCTACTTAAATAAAATCAATGACAGAATTGTGCTTGTTATCAAGTACAACTTCCATGGGACCTGACCTACTCAGTATAGTTACATATGTCCCAGGTTGTAGGCTTTCCTAAAGTGCAGAACTTTGACCCTATGGATACAGGCTTTTTGTTCAATAAAGAAAACCATCAATTACATTATATCAAAAATGCTTTGATCTTTAAGGGTATTTATTACAAAAGAAAGTAGGATGAGAGTCTTTTGACAGACATAAGGCTTTGTGTAAAAACTTCAAGCGTCTCATTGGCTTACTTGGCATGAAACTGTTGGTATAAAATGTCTCAGATCTGATCTACTTTACCTTTCTAGGTTTGAGTTTTAGTTTTTTCATTTACTAGCTGTGTATGTGAGGACAAATCTCTATCTGTGCACTTCAATTTCTTAATTTGTCACATGTTGACTCTTAAATTTTCACATATGATCTCTAAAGGCCCATTGCGGTCTTCAGAAAACTTCAGTCTTCATAATTAGCACATTAGAAATTATTGGCTATTTTGTAAAATAATTTAAAAGGATTGAATATATTATTGGTTTATAGGTAGAAAACTTATGTTTTAAAATAACTACACATTCATCAGAAATATACTCAATTTGACTTGGAATTTCACCTTAGAATCCTTATCACATGCTCAGTCACTCAGTCATGTCCAACACTTTGTGATCCTTTGAACTTTGGCCAGCCAGGCTCCTCTGTCCATGGGATTTTTCAGGTAGGAATACTGGAGTGGGTTGTTATTTCCTACTCTAGAGAATATTCCTGATCCAGGGATCAAACCTGGGCCTCAGAATCCATAATACAATTATCTAAAGTTTTAAATTTATTAAAATGCAATACAGCTGTCTGAGACCTCACTTATATGTGAATCCAAAAGTAAAAAAAATATATATGAAATCATAGAAATATTAATATTCAAAGGTAGAAAAGGAATTGCTAGGGGCAAAGGCTGGGGCAAATAGGCAGAGTTTGGTAGAATAGTGTAAACTTTCAGTTATAAGATGAATAATGTCTAAGGATATAATGTATAACATAATGACTAAGTTGATAGCACTGATTGCATAATGGAAAGAGAATAGAACATAAATGCTCTCACCAAAAAAAAAAAAGAGACAAGCATTTGAGTTAATGGATATGCTAATGAAGCCAATGAGAGGAACAATGTATATGTATATCAAGTGATCACATTGTACTGTAAATATGTTACCATTTTATCAGTCAATTATACCTCAATAAAGCTGAAAAAAAGCTGCCTCACCTCCAGCATAAATAATGAAAGTCTGAAAGAAAAACTAACCTCCACCAAGATGGACAATCTCCACTTCCTCCAGCGAACCTATCTTAGCTTATTGCATCACATCCTCTCAGTATGTTGAACTAGCTTCAAAGACTTAGTTTAGCTTCTTCTCCCCCTGTGACACTGAGACACCCAACCAGTCATGTGATTTGTAAATTACTCATTCGCAGTCCTGCTCAACCTGCAGTCTCCAAACAGTCACATATCCAGGTCTTGTTGCTTAAAACTCTATCACATTGACTTCAGAGCGGTATTTCTGCAACTTGTGTTACATTACTTCTTTTTCTTCATAAAATACTGTTCTTTTCAGCAATGCGAAGACAGTGAATGTATCATCATGGTTAAAAGCGTTAAGACTTGGGGAAGGTGGCAAGCCAGGGCTTCTATTACAGCTCCATTAAATGTTAGCTACTTAGTCTTAGGCAGTAACTGAATAAGCATGAAAGATAGGGTCTTTTTGAAACATCACTGAGGAAAAGACTACGTACTTTTAAAATATCACCACAGAAGGCAAAATTAGGACCTACTGATAGATACGATTGGGATATACATATTTTAATCCGATACACTGAACAGTCTTCACTCAAGCAACCTCAAAATGGAACTTAATGTTCTATGAAAAATTATTTCTCCACTTCTAAATGTATTGAAGCAGAGGAAAAAAAGGACCACAAATTAAAGGTATTTAAATATTAGGTCGGAAAGAAGTGAAGTTGCATAAAGAAGTATTGAAGGATATTTCCAGTCTGAGATTTTCACATTCTGTGGGTTGAGCTTAACTGAATTGACTTAAATGCTAGTTCAAGTACACTTTATGCCTAAATTTCAGGAACAGTTTCATGTATAGAACCAAAGGTTAGTTTACCAAATGCTATTTTTTTTTAAATTATACAGGTCTACATTGTAAAATAGTTCTCTTGGACTTAAAATTATTATACTTAGAGATAAATGTGTATGTTTAACTCTATGCTAATTGTTTTCAGAAAATTTAAATATACATTGTGGGAATCCATTCATAGATAGTCATACATACATAGAAGAGAGTCTGTGATAATTTTGCCCAAATATGTATTGTTCTTGTTTTCTCTTATTGTCCCCAAATACTGACAAATTCAGTATTTGATAGGTTATTCACCAAAAAATGAAGTATTAATCTTAGAGTTTCTATGGTTCAGATATCATTTATAAAAAAAGTTTTGATTTTTTTTTCTGACTCTATCTAAATCAATTCCTTTCTTGCCCTTGAGAGATTTTTTACAAGTAATTTCTTTGTTTCTTTTAAGCCTGGATGAAAAGAGATAAATCGCTGCAAACTCTGATGGCCTTAATGACGGGAATGCCGTCCATGGGATTAAGTGGAGACCACCAACCAGTTTCCTAGAAGCCATCAAGCAACCTCATGTGTTAACAATTTTCAGTCTCTTTTTATCTGGTTTAGATTCAAAATGGCAACCTAAAGGTGAAAGGTCTGATTTAGAAAAACAACTCCCCTGAGCCATCCAACCTGCATAATTTTCTGAATTTAATTATATCATTTGAGTTTAATGGAATTATCAACATGTTCAGCTTCATTTCAAAATAACACTTTCCCTGTTCATATTAGAATCAATCTTTTAATGTTTACTTTGTTTATAAAGATGTCTAAAGAGGACCAAGTGTTCTGCATAATGTATTTTATTATTTGATTGGAGATGAAAGTACATTTCAGGATTTAATGAGGCTAATATTTTCAATACTTGCTTTTTCAGGGTTAAAAAAGCACACATTCTTGTGTTTTCTTAGACTTTCTACATGAAATTTGCTCACTGGTTAAATATTTCATTGCAGCATTACTTTTTGATCTAAGCTTTATTAATTTTTATTTCAGCAACATTTACAAAATGAAAGGAAGTTTTAACATTAAATAATTGATTACATAGAGTATTAATCTTCTAATCCAAACAAATATACAGTGGATCAAAGTGAATAATTTTTTATTATAAACCTTCCTAAATGAGTAACCTTTTGAATTTAGATTCTAAAAAGTGAAGATAAATTTATGACTATTACTTGTTTTATACTCACATATTACTAGAATTTTGGTTAATGCTTAATACTCCAATTTAACTTTATGCTGTAGTCAATTTTCATTTCACTTTTTATAGGTTGCCTTTTGTCATTTTAAAATTTATTTAACAACTAAAAAAATTTGATGAAATATTATAGAATATGAAATAAGAGAGAAAAGGTTGAAAGATAATATACTTTTAATATTTCTTTTCCAGATGTCAGATATAATGATTTATTAAGAAAGCATATACTTCAAAAGGAAGAAATAAATAGACTATTGGATTTTAATAATCTAATTAATGAAGAAGAGTGAAACACATGAACATATCTGAAAAATATTTTTATTGGCAATTAGATACAAAGTATACTGGTGAAGATATTAATAAATCATCTCTAAACAAGGAGATTCATGACTGTCTTATCATTGAATAAAAGTATTGTGAACTGAATAAACATTCCTAATTTAATAATAAAAAACTATAGTCAACCATGAAAAATTGTAATCATTCTTTTCCAGTAATATGAAGGTGATCTTTATAAATTTGAAGCTTTTAAATATTTAGGCTTTGTTCTATTTTTGTTGTGTTATTCAAAATATTCTTTAAAACTCAATGTTGTATTTATAATTTTATCTTTTTATTTCATTTTCTTCACTTAAAAGAGTTCTCAAGATTTTTTAGGCTTCGCAAAACTAGGATCCCCTCCCTTGTTCAAAGTAAAACTATTGAAGAAAATATTTAAAATCCAGTCAGATGTGCTAGTTATTTCTACAGGCATAAATGTCTTCCACTCTGTCTCTAAGCCAGATTTCTCTCGAGATTCAGCTTTATACTCTGACCTCATATCTTTGTAGATGTTTCTAGTTAAATCATTGTGTGCTGCTCAGTCGCTCCAGTTGTTTACAATTCTTTGTGACCCTATGGACTATAGCCTGCCAGGCTCCTCTGTTCATGAGATTCTCCAGGCAAGAATACTGGACTGGGTTGTCATGCCCTCCTCCAGGGGATCTTCCTGACCCAGGGACCGAATCCCCATGTCTCCTGTGTCTCCTGCATTGCGGGTGGGGTGTGGAGGCATGGGGGTGGGGTTCTTTATTACTAAGCCACTAGGGAAGCCCTGGGCACTACATTAGAAAGTTAACGTCAACTGGCATACTTTGTGCTACTTGATCAATTTAAAAAAAATTGGTATATTCACTGTAGAGAAACTTCCAAACTGCAAATAAATAGAAATATGGGAATGTGTAGATATTAAGTTATTCTCTGTGGAAACATTATTTTAAATAGAATGGAATATTTTTTGAATGATTTCAAATGCATTGAAGATGCTTACTCCATTAATAGTTTTAGCATACTATGCTCATTTTGTCTTCTAACTTTACTAAACCATCCATCTAATTTTCATATTAAGTTGGTGATTTAATTTTCTCTTATGCAGGTTTTGATTTGCTTTTATTTTTTCTTAATTATTTATGTCAAATTCAAATTTGAAAAATAATTATAACACCAAATTTTTCATTGTATATAATATGTAATCCTCATTTCTCAGCTTGTAACATGTTTTAGTACTTCAAGAACACTATTGTTTAAATACCAAATTATGATCACTTTACATTTGAAAAGAATAAGACCTGCTGATAGTCATGTAACCAGTAAGCTTAAGAGCAAAGAATTTTTACACAGGCAATATAATTCTGGAATTTATGCCCTTAGCCAACTTAATATACTCAAAAGTACTTCTTTTTCAAGAAAGCTTCATTGCAAATTATATACACATGTACATATATAAAATAAAGCATAATATATGTGTGTATATATATATTTGCAAAACATCATTTTTTAAAACCTTGACTCTTGATAAATACCAAGAAACATTAAATATATTAGTGATAGAGTGAAATTCCAATATGGAAAAATTCCATTCAAAATACCGTGAGCACCTTCATTCTTTTCTCCTCAAATGCTAAAATTCACACATCTATATATTTTTTTATACAAGTTAGAATATAAATGAACCAAAAATCACAAGGTAAGACAGATTTAATAGCCGGTAGATTTTAAGATTGAGTCATGTTATACAGAGTGAAGTAAGTCAGAAAGAAAAACACCAATACAGTATACTAACGCATATATATGGAATTTAGAAAGATGGTAACAATAACCCTGTATGCGAGACAGCAAAAGAGACACTGATGTATAGAACAGTCTTATGGACTCTGTGGGAGAGGGAGAGGGTGGGAAGATTTGGGAGAATGGCATTGAAACGTGTAAAATATCATGTATGAAACGAGTTGCCAGTCCAGGTTCGATGCACGATACTGGATGCTTGGGGCTGGTGCACTGGGACGACCCAGAGGGATGGAATGGGGAGGGAGGAGGGAGGAGGGTTCAGGATGGGGAACACATGTATACCTGTGGCGGATTCATTTTGATATTTGGCAAAACTAATACAGTTATGTAAAGTTTCATGAATCTTGACAGTAATCAAAGCACAAAAGTTTGACAAGTACCAAGAACTTGAGCAGAATATGCTTCCCGGTGTGCTTGTTGATTTTCCAACATCTATACCTCAAGCTCCCCTGAGGTTTGAGAAATGGAAGCAGGGTGACAGTCATAGTGACAGATGAATGGAATGTCCGTGCAGTATAAACTACAGTGTAGTTTGACTACCTTTTCTCAGTTCTTCACCTTTAAAGTGGATAACCAGTAATTTGAAAGTACCCTGGTCATTTCTAGTCTCTATACAGAACCTCCTTTCACTGGAAAATGAATGGACTACGGATGTCATTCCACAGTCATTATAAAATCCTTCGCTATATTTTTAATTGTCATCCTTCATCAGTGTAATTTAAGAAGTGATGATGGTTCTTCTTTTTTCTTTCCCTCCATAAAACTAAACTTAGGGGCTGAATCTAACAGACAAGAGGAGTCTCAGTGTAACTAATGAGGAAGCAATTATTTCACATTCTCTGCAGTCTAGCCTCTTACAACTAATGAGGAAGTGTTTTCTTCACATTTTCTGAAATCTAGCAAAAAAATAAAATAAGAAACTAGATTTTTAATAAGGAAATATAAAAATTAGATGAATCAAAGATAAGATGAGTAATAAAGGAAAAATAATTAGTTAACAAACTGGGAGAGAGGGAAACCACCAAAGATACTGAAAGTTTCAGATCAGTTCAGTTCAGTCAGTCAGTTGTGTACGACTCTTTGCAACCCCATGGACTGCAGCACACCAGCCTTCCCTGTCCATCACTGAAGCTTGCTCAAACTCATCATTAAGTCGGTGATGCCATCCAACCATCTCATCCTCTGTCCTCCCCTTCTCCTCCTGCCTTCAATCTTTCATAGCATCAGGGTCTTTTGCAGTGAGTGATTTCTTCACCTCAGGTGGCCAAAGTACTGCAGTTTCAGCTTCAGCATCAGGCCTTCCAATGAATATTCAAGACTGATTTTCTTTAGGATGAACTGGTTGGATCTCCTCGCAGTCCAAGGGCCTCTCAAGAGTCTTCTGCAACACCACAGTTCAAAAGCATAATTCTTTGGTATTCAGCTTTCTTTATAGTCTAACTTGCACATCCATACATGACTGCTGGAAAAACCAGTAGTAGACAAACAGATCTTTGTTGGCCAAGTAATGTCTCTGCTTTTTAATACACTGTTTAGGTAGGTACAACATGAGAAATGCTGGGCTGGAAGAAGCACTAGCTGGAATCAAGATTGCCAGGAAAAATATCAATAACCTCAGATATGCAGATGACACCACCCTTATGGTAGAAAGTGAAGAGGAACACAAAAGCCTCTTGATGAAAGTGAAAGTGGAGAGTGAAAAAGTTAGCTTAAAGCTCAGCATTCAGAAAACGAAGATCATGGCATCTGGTCCCATCACTTCATGGCAAATAGGTGGGGAAACAGTGGAAACAGTGTCAGACTTTATTTTTTGAGGGCTCCAAAATCACTGCAGATGGTGACTGCAGTCATGAAATTGAAAGACGCTTACTCCTTGGAAGAAAAGTTATAACCAACCTAGATAGCATATTCAAAAGCAGAGACATTGCTTTGCCAACAAAGGTTCGTCTAGTCAAGGCTATGGTTTTTCCAGTGGTCATGTATGGATGTGAGAGTTGGACTGTGAAGAAAGCTGAGCGCCGAAGAATTGATGCTTTTGAACTGTGGTGTTGGAGAAGACTCTTGGGAGTCTCTTGGACTGCAAGGAGAGCCAACAAGTCCATTCTGAAGGAGATCAGCCCTGGGATTTCTTTGGAAGGAATGATGCTAAAGCTGAAACTCCAGTACTTTGGCCACCTCATGCAAGGAGTTGACTCATTGGAAAAGACTCTGATGCTGGGAGGGATTGGGAGCAGGAGGAAAAGGGGACGACATAGGATGAGATGGATGGATGGCATCACTGACTTGATGGACGTGAGTCTGAGTGAACTCTGGGAGTTGGTGATGGAGAGGGAGGCCTGGCATGCTGCGATTCATGGAGTTGCAAAGAGTCAGACACAACTGAGCAACTGAAATGAACTGAACTGAGGTTGGTCATAGCTTTTCTTCCAAGGAGCAAGCATCTTTTAATTTCATGGCTGCAGTCACCATCTGCAATGATCTTGGAGCCCCCAGAATAGTCTCTCACTGTTTCCATTGTTTCCCCATCTATTTCCACGAAGTGATGGGAGAAGATCCTATGATCCTAGTTTCCTGAATGTTGAGTTTTAAGCCTACTTTTTCACTCTCCTCTTTCACTTTCATCAAGAGGCTCTTTACTTCTTTGCTTTCTGCCATAAGGGTTGTGTCATCTGTGTATCTGAGGTTACTGATATTTCTCCTGGCAATCTTGATACCAGCTTATGTTTCATCTAGCCCAGCATTTTGCATGATGTACTCTGCATATAAGTAAAATAAGCAGGGTGACAATATACAGCCTTGAAGTACTCCTTTCCCAATTTGGAACCAGTCTGTTGTTCCATGTACAATTCTAACTGTTGCTTCTTGACCTGCATACAGAATTCTCAGGAGGCAGGTAACATGATCTGGTATTCCCATCTCTTTAAACATTTTCCACAGTTTGTTGTGATCCACATAGTCAAAGGCTTTGGCATAGTCAATAAAGCAGAAGTAGATTTTTTGGGAAACTCTTGCTTTTTTGATGATCCAGTGGATGTTGGCAATCTGATCTCTGGTTCCTCTGCCTTTTCTAAAACCAGCTTGAACATCTGGAAGTTCACGGTTCATGCATTGCTGAAGCCTGGCTTGGAGAATTTTGTACATTACTTTACTAGCATGTGAGATGAGTGCAATTGTGTGGTAGTTTGAACATTCTTTGGCATTGTAATTCTTTGGGATTGGAATGAAAACTGACCTTTTCCGGTCCTGTGGCCACTGCTGAGATTTCCAAATTTGCTGGCATATTGCATGCAGCACTTTCACAGCTTCAGCTTTCAGGATTTGAAATACCTCAACTGGAATTAGATCACCTCCACTAGACTTGCCTGTGAGTTTCCAGGAGTCTCTGGTGGAGGTGTGGGTTGTTGGTGGCCTGCTGCATGGTTGGGGACACTGAGCGTGATAGTGCGTGCCTGGGACCTTTTGATGGAGGTCGCTGTTATCTTCATTACCTCCACCATAGTTTAGTCTCAGGTCAAACAACAGGGAGGGAACACAGCCCCTCCCATCAACAAAAAATTGTATTAAATATTTGTGGAGCATAGTTCCACCCATTAGAACAAGATCCAGTTTCCCCCAGTCAGTCTCTATCAGGAAGCTTCCATAAGCCACTTATTTTTATCCTTCAGAGGTCAGACAGAATGAAAACCACAGTCACAGAAAACTAATCAAACTGATCACATGGACCACAGCCTTGTCTAACTCAATGAAAGTTTCAGATAGACTCAAAGAAAAGAAAATGGTAAGGCAAATTATTATGTTTATATCATGTTCATATTAAATGGAAAAAGAATGACCTCAATAATATAGTTGAAATTGGGGAAGACAATGATAGCTTTAATGAAAAATCTGAAAAATAATGAAAAATATAACATCTTAGTGAGCTATAGAGAAAGAAATTAATAATTTTATGCTTAGTATTTCTTTGAAAAAAAAAGAAAAAGAAAACTGTGGTAGTCTTAACTATCTTCCACATGGTGTTTTTGACTCCAGGAATAAAATGTCACAGTGCATAAAACAAAGTCTGATTATGGGAGATCATATTTTAGTAGTAAGAGAGGAAATAAACAAATACACAAATAGAAAATAAAATTTCAGTTAATGATTAGTACTTGGAGGGAAACAAACAGGGTAAGAAGACGCAGAGTGATGTGCTGAGGATTTTAAGACAGAGTGTTGGCAGCTATTTTGTTATTATAGTCTAAAAAGGTCTTCAGAAGATGTGACATTTCAGAAGAGAGTAAAATGATGACAAGTAGACGATCTTGGGGAGGAAATTTCCATCACAGGAATGTCTCAATTTGTACTCAGTTATGAAATGTGAAATTCAATAATACTCAAACCATTATAGAGGTTTATTACAGATATCATAATTTAGAGGATTAAACATTAACATTACAAACGCACAGAATCAGAGGAACAAAGTCACATAGCCACTGGGGAAGAATATATTTTAAATGGCTGGCAATAAAGAAGCAAACTCTTTAACCCTCGATATAATGCTGGGATTCAAAGAGAAATTGATAGTTTAGATAAGTCCTCTAGATTTTTCAGGCTTCCCTTGTGCTCAGATGGTTAAAAATCCTCTTGTAATGCAGGAGATGTGGGTTCAATGCCTGGGTTGGGAAGATCCCCTGGAGAAGGGAAAGGCTACCCACTCCAGTATTCTGGCCTGGAGAATTCCACAGAATCTATAGTCCTGGGGTCCCAAAGAGTCAGATACAATTGAGTGACTTTTACTTTCATTTTTCTAGATTTCTGTTTGGTCAGAAGACAGATAGCCATATCTTTAAATAAAAATTGAAATAAAACCTGGTAAATACTATTCTCCATATTTTAAAAAGACTCAAGATCTCCCTACTCTTCCATACTGTAATAATACTAAAATAAATTGAGTCTTGGCTAGAAGAATAGACAAACAAAATACAAGTACTTTGATATTTCCTAAATGAATGATGTCTATGGCTCAGATCATGAACTCCCTATTGCAAAATTCAGACTTCAATTTAAGAAAGTAAAGAAAACCAATAGGCCATTCTGTTATGATCTAAATCAAATCCCTTACAATTATATAGTGGAAGTGATAAATAGATTCAAGGGATTAGATCTGATAGATTGCCTGAGGAACTATGGACAGAGGTTCATAACACTGTACTGGAGAAAGTGATCGAGACCATTCCCCAAAAAAAAGAAATCAAAAAGGCAAGATGGTTGTCTGAGGATGCCTTATGAATAGCTAAGAAAAGAAGAGAAGTGAACGACAAAAGGAAACATGGAAAGATATACCCATCTGAATGCAGGGTTCCAAACAATAGCAAGGAGAGATAAGAAAGCCTTCCTAAGTGAATAATACAAAGAAAAGAGGAAAACAATAGAATGGAAAAGATTAGAGATCTCTTCAAGAAAATTAGAGATACCAAGGGAACATTTCATGCACAAATGGGCACATAAAGGACAGAAAAAATATGAACCTAACAGAAGCTGAAGATATTATGAAGAGGTGGCAAGAATATACAGAAGAACAATGCAAAAGAGATCTTAATGACCCAGATAATCATGTTGGTGTGATCATTCACCTAGAGCCAGATATCCTGGAGTGCTAAGTCAAGTGGGCCTTAGGACATGACTATGTGACCTACTAGCATGACTATGAAGAAAACTAGTGGAGGTGATGGAATTCCAGCTGAGTTATGTCAAATCCTAAAGGATGAAGCTGTGAAAGTGTTGCATGCAATATGCCAGCAAATGTGGAAAACTCAGCAGTGGCCACAGGACTGGAAAATGTCAGTTTTCATTTCAATCCCAAAGGAAGGCAATGCCAAGGATTGTTTAAACTAATGCATAATTGCACTCATTTCACACACTAGCAAAGCAATGCTCAAAATTCTCCAAGTGAAGCTTCAATAGTATGTGAACTGAGAACTCCCAGATGTTCAAGCTGGATTTAGAAAAGGCAGAGGAATCAGAGATCAATTGCCAACATCCGTTGGATCATAGAAAAAATGAGAATTCCAGAAAAAAAAAATCTAATTCTGTTTCATGGACTATACTAAAGTCTTTGACTGTATGGATCACAAACTGGAAAATTCTTCAAGAGATGGGAATCCCAGACCACCTTGCCTGCCTCCTGAGAAACCTGTATGCAGGTTAAGAACCATTAGTTAGAACCAGACATGGAGAAATGGACTCGTTCCAAATTGGGAAAGGAGTTTGTCAAGGCTGTATATATTGTCACCCTGCTTATTTAACTTCTTATTTACCATCATGTGAAATGCCAGGCTGGATGAAGCACAAGTTGGAATCAAAATTGCTGGGAGAAATATCATAACCTCAGATATGCAGATGACACCTCCCTATGACAGAAAGCAAACAAGAACTAAAGAGCCTCTTGATGAAGAGAAGACTGAAAAAGCTCACTTAAAACTTAACATTCAAAAAACGTTTGAATGTTAAGAGCATGGCATCCAGTTCCATCACTTCATGGCAAATTGATGGAGAAACAATGGAAGCAGTGTCAGACTTTGTTTTCTTGGGGTCCAAAATCACTGCAGATGGTGACTGCAGCCATGAAATTAAAAGATGCTTGCTCCTTGAAAGAAAACCTATCACAAACCTAGACAGTGTGTTAAAATGTAGAGACATTACTTTGTTGACAAAGGTTTGTCTAGTCAAAGCTATGGTTTTTCCAGTAGTCATGTATGGATGGAAAAGTTGGATCATAAAGAAGACTGAACACCAAAGAATTGATGCTTTTGAACTGTGGTGTTGGAGAAGACTCTTGAGAGTCCCTTGGACTGCAAGGAGATCAAATCAGTCTATCCTAAAGGAAATAAATCCTGAATATTCATTGGAAGGACTGATGCTGAAGATGAAACCCCAATACTTTGTTCAACTGATGTGAAGAACTGACTCATTAGAAAAGACCTTGATGCTGGGAAAAATCAAAGGCAAGAAAAGAAGGGGACAGCAGTAGATGAGATGGTTGGGTTACATCACCAACTCAATGGACATGAGTTTGAGAAAGCTCTGGGAGATGGTGAAGGACATGGAATCCTGACATGCTGCAGTCTATGGGTCACAAAGGGTTTCACACGACTGAGTGACTGAACAACAACAAGTGCAATGATACCAAATACATAGATGGAGAAGCACACAATAGAGGTTCTGTAAACTATTCCAAAAAGAGCTCTGTAAAAGACATCAGTAGGAAAGTACTATTTGACCAATGAAGGTTTGCTGCAATTTTCAGGCAAAATATAGGAAGGATAATTTTTATCATCTGTCAGGCTTGGAGAAAGGGACAAATCTATGATGACTAGCAGAATTTGAGTACAGTGGCCATTAATTTAGATGGCCTCTTCAGGACTAGAAGAACATTGAAGAAAGAAGGTTGGAAATAAGTTGGGCATGCCATCCAAGGTCTGTTCATTTAATGTTAGATTTAATTATTCTGCATTAAGCAGATCAGCAAGGGACCCAGGGAAGAAGGAGTTAATTTACGTGACCAACGTCTTCTAAGTTGCATTTAGCTGCATTGTTTTGCACACTAATGTGTTTTAAAGCTCTTACTTCCCCATATTTCCTATCTCTTGATATTTACCCAGATATTAATTATGATTTCACATGAGAATAAGAAATAATGGAATAAAATTATACCTTATTTTGTAACAAAATATATCTAGCTTGCAGCATTTGGATACAGAAACCTGAAAATCAGAGAGAGAGACAAATTTGGGAGTCATCACCATATTTGTCAGGGGTGAAATCATATATGTGGATGACATAACCCAAAGAGAGCATAATGAGTAAGAAAAGCAATTATCTTAGAGAAAGTTAGCCACAAAGAAGACTAAAAGCAACAGGGACAGAAAGGTAAATAAAATCATATGCATTCAGTAATCCAATCAATTATATAATTCTACAGTTCCTAGGTAGCAAGTCAGCATCAGCAATGTCAGAATTATATTTAAGTCAGGTACAATTAGTTAAAATTTTTAGATATATTTGTCATTTCAAGTATAACCCAAATGGTCTGAATGGTAATATTTTCTGTTTCTAGTAATACTTGAGTATCATGAAAATTATTTTAATATGTTTTAAACACAAATTATTAAAAAAGAAAACAATTATATAAATATTTACTTAGAAATCATATCAGTACTTGTGTTTGCAGGGGCAGTTCTGGTTATGAGACAAAAATCAATAAATACTAGAATATTGGCTCAGACACATAAAAATCCAGGGATCGTTTAGGCATAGCTGAATCTAGGAATGCAGTATAATCAAATATGCCCGCTCTTTGCTCAGTTTTATTTTATGATGGCTTCATCCCTGAGAAATTTGCCTCTTTACCATCATCAGACAGAGTCTGGATTATTTTTATACCTTGCAATGCCAGAGGAAAGTGCATAGTATCCCTTCCCAAGATTCATATCAATAATTTAAAAGGGAATTGGATCTTTAATTCCATATGCACCATGAAATTGATGCGGGGAAGCCAGGTGATTATAGGCTCCACCAGGTAGGAGAAGGGGTTGCTCCTCTTAGAGAAAAGGATGCAAAGAGAAGAATGCCAGGAAGATAAAAATAACAGATATCCACTACACTGTGGTACCATATTCTAGGCAAAATGCTCAAACGTCAATATTTGAAAGATTTTGTCACCCATCAAACTATGCTTTTTCACATAATAAAGTATGGTGTCCTATTAGTCCTTACTATTGCTTAGTTCAAATCAAAATAATTAACTACTACTATATGCCTCATCACCAGACATACACAGAACTGAAAAGTTCTAATGAAGGATTGGAATTGCTCTGTTTTGAATTTGTTAACTATTTGTTTAACCTGTGCTGTCAGAAGTACTATAAATCCATCTTGGATAATTGTGTGTGCCTTTTTCTTTTGCTAGATACCCTTGAATGTCTCTAGGGACTATATTTCTTTACAAATGGCTAATTTTTCTTAAATTATACATTTAGATGGAAAGATGTGGAAATGGCATAAAATATCAGGAAATTCACCTAGGAAGAAAAGCCAGAAATAACACACCTGTAAAAGTAAAGAATATAACCACTATGTTAGTATGCCAGTGGAATGTCAATTTAAAACATAGGTAATTATAGCCCTCATTGACTATTTTAAAGCATTTTAACTTAAGTATATGAAAGCAATGCTAAATCTCATTCTTTTTTCTGAAAGCTACCTCTGGTTTGAGAAAAGATTTGCATATTTCACATAAAAGCAATTTTACTGCTGTATTCACTCAGCATTCAATAGATATCTGATGAGTACCTATGTGTGCCAGCTATTAATATTATACTTCATTTTGAAGATATGAAACCAAGTTCCTCTAAAACTGAGTTCCTCTGCTGAATTTATGATCAACCTCTTTATCCAAAATGTTATTCCCTTTCTTGTCCAACATCTGTTCCTCTGAAGATTGAGGAGTATCAAAAAAAAGGGGTCACTGAGACTGCATACAAGCCTCTGTGTCCCTGTCCTTCGAAGTAAAAGGCTTTTGCTTTGGTCTCCCAGACCACCCCTGTGCCTCAGAAGGCTGACTCAAAAGGTAATGATTAGAAAATTTGAAGATGCAGAAACAAAAAATAGCTGTTGGATCAGGAAACTTGTAATGATTTAGACTATAAACCAGCCATATAGCAGAGTCATTGAATTCCCAAAAAGGTCTGGCACAAATTCCTATCATTTTTACAGGAAGCAAGAAGCAGGTTCCAACCAGATGAAAGCTGCTGAGCATAAGCACATAGAACTTAGACTAGTTAAAACCACAAGATTGGTGATGCTTGAAACTTCGCCTTGATGCCAACCAATCTGAGAATTGTACAATAGCTGATAATACACTCTGCAGCCCATTCCCTCATACTGCTTTCAAAAACCTTTGTTTTGGGACTTCCTTGGTGGTCCAGTGATTAAGAATCTGTTTTCCAATGCTGTGGATGCAGGTTCAACCCTTGGTCAGGGAACCAACATCCCGCATGCCGTGGGGCAACTAAGCCTGAATGCTACAAGTAGAGAAAAGCCCATACACTGCAGTGAAAGATCCCACATGCTACAACAAAGATTGGAATATCCTGTGTGCTGCAACTAAGGCCCAAGGCAGCCAAAAACAAATAAATAAAACATATTTTAAAAACAAAGAATAACAAAAAGCCCTTTGTTTCCTAACTGGCAACTTGAAGACTGTATTAAGATATTAGTTTACTATCTTCCCAGATTGCTGATATCCCAAATAAAGAGCTTTTCTTTTTCCACCAATACTTGTGTCTGGATTATTGGCCTTTCAGGTGGCAAGCAGCTGAACTTGAGTTTGGTACTGGTCTCATACCTGTAGAGACAGACAAAGTACTTATCTCATTGACTGCAAAATAGTTAAACAAATGGTGGTTTTGGCATAGTATATGAAGAAAAGAGAGTGTGGTAATGACCTCTAGGCTTTTAACCAAACACATTGAGTGAATGATGGTGCCATTCACTGAAATAAGGAAGAAAAGCAGACTAAGATGGTATGTGGAGGAGTAGGGAGTTCCACTTTGGACAATGCGACATGCCTGTTACATAGCCAAATGGAAACATCACATAGTCACTTGCATGCAGAGACTTGAGATAAAGAAGTTAAGGCTGGAGAAGCACATTTGGTAGTCAAAGGTAGACAGATGGTTCCTAAGTAGTGAAACTGGATGAGGTTCTGTAGGGAGTGTATAGAGATAGAAAGAAGAAATGGCCAAGAATGAGCCTTGAGGAACCTGATATTTTAGAGATATGGAAAAGAAGAAGAAAAGGTTACAGAAATGATGAAAACATAAGCTATGAGGTAGAAACATAATTTAGGGTCAAAAGGTGAAAAATTTAAAGGTAGATGCAAGTAAATTAATTGTTGCTGAAAAGTCATGTAAGATGAAGACTGAGAGATTATGGCGATTTGATAACTATTAGTAACGGCAGCCAGGTAAACTTCTGTACAACTATTAAGAAAAAGAAAGAATGAAAGCTGAGGATATAGACAAAAAGAGAACCGATCATTGCTTCAAAGAGTGTTGCTATAAAGAGAAGTAGAATAAAAGGGTAGTATATAGAGAATGTGAGTTCCAGAGGAAACTTTATAAATTATAGTTGTACACTGAGGGGGATAAACCAGGAAAAAGTGAAAGTTTGATTATGAGGAATAAAATGGAGACTTTAGAAGACAAAGCCTTGGGAAAGTGAGGATATCTAGCAAAGCATAGTAGGGATTAGTCTTCCTATATTTCATACCTTTTCACACATTGGAGAAGGAAATGGCAACCCACTTCAGTGTTCTTGCCTTGAGAATCCCAGGGACGGGGGAGCCTGGTGGGAGCCGTCTATGGGGATGCACAGAGTCGGACACGACTGAAGCGACCTAGCAGCAGCAGCAGCAGAAACAGGAAGAAAAACCTGATATGTAACTATAGACACAAGTGGTTTTATAGATTTTCTTATTTTTCATCAGTAATATTATAAGGAAGTAGAAAGTTTTTGACAATTCAAAGGTAAAGAAAGTGTGAAGAAATTCAGGAGACTGACACAGTAATGCTGGAGACCAGGAAGAAAGAAAGAGCTTCAAAGGCAGTACAAAGAAGATGAGTAAGTTAATTCACAATATGTTCAAACAACAACCTTAAGGCATGATCCTGATTCTGTTGAATAAACAACTGAGATATGGGTGCAATGCAGACTATGACCTAGACTGGGGTGCATGTTCTTGATTCAGTAGCAAAGTTGAGGTAGAAAGTTCCGCTAGTCATAGCAAATATTTGTATGGTGAGAGTACAGTTAACAACTCATCTCCACATTTTTCACCAGAGCAGTGTTTGTAATAATGCAACACTGGAAAAAGAATAAATGATGTCCATAAGCATACAGTTTTTTTTTTTAATGTAGCAAAGTAATATGCTGAAATGAAAGAACTGGAACTACAAAGATGGAAAGTCATTTGATCTTACTGATAAATGAGGAAATGCAAATTAAACAATAAGAAGATCCCATTTCATACCTTGAAATTTATTAAAAATAAAACTGCCACAATATTAACTTCTGTAAGGATTTGGGAAAACTCCCCTTATCTACTAGTAGAAATATAAGTGAGCAAAATCACTTTGGAGACCATTTTGGCAATATAAAGTAAACCTGAAAGTGTCCAAATCCTATAATACAGAAATATCACTTCTAGGAATGTACCTTAGAAAAACTCTTGTCAGCTTCACTACATGTTCACGTGTGCGTGTGTGTGATAAGTCTCTTCAGTCGTATCTGACTCTTTGTGACTCCATGAATTGTAGTCCACCAGGCTCCTCTGCCCACGGGGTTCTCCAGGCAAGAATATTGGAATGGTTGCCATGTCCTCTTCCAGGAGATCTTCTCGACCCAGGGATCAAATCCAAGTCTCATAGGTCTCCTGCACAGGTAGGCAGGTTCTTTACCACTAGTGCCACCTAGGAAGCCCCTACATGTTCACAGCTAAATACCAAAAAAAAAAAAAAAAAAAATCAAATATATATTAGTGGGAAAATAGATATATTGTGATGCTGTCCTAAATTAGAGTGCTCTGAAGAGATCGAAGTAAATGAACAAGCTATATGGGCAACAGGGAATATAACAAGAGGAAAGATAAAAATTTGAGTGCAGAAGGAAATTTGGTTTGTAGATATGATAATGGGAACATGATGATCCTTTTATTTTCTTTCCTTAGTGAATTAAAAGGTGGGATCAGAAGATGAAATAGGTTGGAGGAAGGAAGAGGAATTTGGAGCTTTGAAAAAAAGGAAAGGTTTATAGCAGTCTTCAGAAAGGAAATGAAATTCACTAGAGAAACAGTACTAACAATCAGTTATAATCATTACATTCTTTCATCATTTCGGCACAAATAAGTGATATAATTGAAAGTGACATATACTTACAAAAGTACATAGACAGATATGATTTTTTTTCAGAATTACTAGGAGTGATTAGCCAAAATAAAATGTAGTTATCCAAAGTTATTTTAAAAAAAAAGCTCCTAAATACTATAGCCAAATTTGCTCAATAATTACATGTAACTTGTAGGTACCTTTCTGAACAGCACAGATACAGCATGCGCAACACCAAAGTACACTCCAATGGACAGCCTTAGTCTAGATTAGGAATTGGCAAACTTTTTCTTAATAGACCAGAGAATAAATATTTTAGTCACTGCAGACCATATAGTTCCTGTAGCATCTGCTCAACTCTGTTGTAGTGTGAAAGCAGTTATAGACAACTGATAAATGAATGGGCATGACTGGGGGTGTGACTGTGTTCCAAAAAAACTTTATCTACAAAAACAGTCAGCAGGGCAATATTTGGCATGATGTGAGGGCTATAGTCTGCTTACTTCTCATCTGGATCATTTTTCTATAAATAAGATCAAAGGCAAGCAATACTGAGAAATGTTTGGCATATGCAGCAAGAGAGAAGACTTTTCCAAGAAAAAGATTAATCGTTACTGATGTAATAGAATAAACTGTATTGACACGAAGGTAACTGTTTTGCACATGACCTAGAGCACTGAAATCAATATGCAGCTGCAACAAGCCATGCTTTCTTTGTGTTACTTCTATTAAACTTTCTTTCTAAAGTATCCAACTTTATTTTAAATGCAGTCTGTGTGTATCAGATATATTTTTTTAGTTGCCTGTAAGAAAGTAACATAGTATATGTTAAAATCAACATCATTGTATTTCAATATTGCCTTATTATTGTCAAATTTAAACAAAGAAGCATCTGCTTAACTCCTAAAGACAGGAGTTTAAGAATAAAATGTTACTGTAAGTAGAGGGCTCCTTAACCACTAATTTAATGGAATTGTCATTCTGCCAGAATGTTTCGTTGGTGTCTATTAAAACTCCACTACACAGAACACTGGGCCCCTCCAAAGCCCTGTAATTTTCAGGGCTTTGCAGGGGTTTTGTGGTGTGTGTTTACAGGGTGAGACTTTCTCCCTGGGTCAGCTATGTTTTCTCTCATCTCCCTGCATCTCTAAAAATAGAGGCAAACCATGTTTGAAGTGCTAACTTATGTCTTCTTTCACTTTCATGTTTCTGAATTTTTAAGACAGTGAAATGGATGATGATATAATTCTATGGTTTCGCATTGTCTAGTTTTATATATTATCTCTGTATAGCTCATTCTACTTTGTTCTCATATGAAACTATATATATATGTATATAGCATTTTTGTTAACTATTATGTTTATTATTCAAATAAACAAGAAAACTTCAATGCCAAATTTGATTTCCTTTATTAATCTTTGTGAGTTAACTTTTGATCTATGAAATCCTATAATCTTTCATAACTGAAGTCATATTACTAGTGACAGTTTTACTTGGATAATTTTTTCTGGGTTACATGTAGTAGCTTAATGGCTAAAGTGAAAAACTACAGAAAAATATAATCTATGAATAGTCATTAGAGAATGATTTCTGAAACATAGCTTCCCTGTCCATGTTCTAATATTTATATTAACCCAGATACTATCGATCATCTGTATGCAATAAACATGAAAAATATGTAATTTAGTCTAACTGAAGAACTCTAAAAGTATAAATTTTATAACAAGAATATGAATTTTCCAATGCTCACAGAAGTTGTCTTTTATTAACTTGCTTTTATTATTTTAATACAAGATTGTTTAACTTGATAGCCTATCAGAAGGCTTAAAATACATATAATTATTTTATGAGATTTAAGGACTCCTTTGATGGCAGAGCACAATACAGTGACACTCAAAAAGATGAAAGGCTGAGCTCTTTGTTACCTGATAGCTTTAAACAAGAGAAGGCTGCGCACAGGGCCACAAAGTAGGCTGTGCCTGGAGCCAGTGTACCGGCACATCGCAACTCTAGAGGCAGCTTGTATGTGGCAAGTGAAGGATTACGTTGCCCATGTTTTATGAGTTCTCTATGGATTGGCTAATTTCAATAATTTCACAAGCTCTGGGGAATAGGATCTCTCTCTGGCTACCTGGTACCTGAATACTGGTCTATGAGGGTGAGTGTATAGTGGACCAAAAGAATGACAGTCCACTAAGGGACGTGTTTGAGATGTGGACTTAATCAGCCGCTCAAGAAGAGAAATTGACCCAGTTGCTAGCTAAGCTTTCAAAGACAAGACAAAATAAAATGATATCCCAATTGACTCATGATGTCTTGACATCAGTACTCAATTATTTGGGTTATTTAGCTCAAAATAGTAGAGGAGACTTCCAGACAGTAGCCTAAGTTGCCCTATATTCTTTAGCAACTATTTTATTATGAGAGGAAAAAGGAAGAAAACAAGTGTAAACTGGCCTTAACCAAGTTTCCTGTTTGTATATCATTTATATGGCATTAACCAAGAAAATGGATTTGAAATGTCTGAGGTTTCTAATAAAGTCTCAGTAAAGCTAAAGTTTTGTTAAAAGTATAAGTTTTATTTTCATGAGAATAATATCCTGGTGTATTCCTTGAGCATGGGCAGCAGTCTCAGCAGTTATGTTGTTGAAGAGTATGAACTGATAGTTTATAAGTGAAGTGAAGTGAAGTCACTCAGTCATGTCCGACTCTTTGCGACCCCATGGACTGTAGCCTATCAGGCTCCTCCCTCCATGGGATTCTCCAGGCAAGAGTACTGGAGTGGGTTGCCATTTCCTTCTCCAAGTTACATGTAAATATTAGGTGAAACCTAGGAGAAAGAGAGTTGTGGTGGTCAAGGTCAGAGACACAGTTCAAGAAGCTGTGGTGGAAAGCTGGACTAGGGGAATGAGAAAAGGCTCTGGGAAGTGACGAGTTTCCATGGGGTCAAGGGGTGAACCCATATGATGCATATTGGTTTCTGGGGAAATCAGTAATTTTCATTAATTTTTAAAATGGCATAGATAATAGTGACCTTTACAAGACTTCCTTTTAGGCTTGGGAGTGTAGAACAGTATGTTTTGACAGAGCAGATAACATGGGTTATGGAAACTGAGTTCAGGAAATATAATAAAATCTCTAATAACAAAGGAAGAAAAGCGATATATGCTCTATGTTCAATATTTTAGTGTCTTAGGAAAAGCAGTTTGTGAGCATCACTGAGGCAGTGGTCTCAGCGTCTGTGGTGAAGTCATCTGAAGTGAGTTCCTGGCCAGAGAGATGTTATCTAAGCTGCAGAACTAGGAGATCCTTCCCAAGGAGATACGCACTTGGAGTGATATGGTCATGTTTTCATGGTCCTAGAGTAAAGCTAGTCTGGGCCACTTAAAGAGTGTATATATTATATATAATGTATATATATATATTTATATATATGTATATTTATATAATTTATATAATTCCTTTTTGGGGGGAGGCACTGGATATATTTGGGGGCTTATTTTTACATTGATTATATTTATAAATGTCTTCCAGCATTATCAGGGTTAAGAACCTCATCTATGGCAATGGTCCTTGTTTTAAGGACTCCAGACATGACTTAAATTGGGTTTGAATTACCTCTTTTTCTGGGCCACAGGGGTACCATGGGCATCTTCCCTTATAACCCTGAAGATTATGCTTTCTGCTGCTCAGAGCCACGAGAACCAGAACTGTGCAGCAGCATAGCACCAGGCCCGCAATTCAGAGTTGGCTGGTAGAAACCACCATCTGAAATAGCTCTGAATTTCCCTCTACTATGACACTGCCTTTTCCTGTCAACTCTACCAACTCTTCCTAACACATCCCCCCTCCCCAATCCCAACACACACAGAAACAAGCTCAGTCTTTTTTGGGGTGATTTCAGCTATAATTCTTACTTTTCTTCCCCTTCCTATAACTCATACAACTGCCATTCAGGTGGGTTCAATGAAACAGGGCTGAGAGTCTCAGTGGCCTGTCAGCCATCTCTCCTCCCAGGTGTTCCCAGTCCATCTTGGAGGCATCCAGGTTTGCATTTAAGAGACACAGCAGCCTGTTTTTGGATTTGTTAGCCCCTTTGAGTAACTAGGTCTCTTGGCTGATGTTTGGGAGGCTCATGGGTAAGGTATTCATTCCCTTACTCATTTGAATTAAACATTGGACCACTGGTCTTCATGAGTGTAATCCATGCTACTCTTGAGGATCTAGGGAATGTAAAGTATTCCAGTGCCAGCAACAAGGTATGTGGCAGCAAGTACTAATGGGTCAGCTATCCCCACGTAAGTAATACTGGCATCAAGACAGGAGTGCCATTGTAATAATTAGTTTACTGTTATAATTAGTGTTTCCCAAGTGATGCACTGGTCAAGAATCTGCTTGCCAATGCAGGAGATGCAAGAGATGAGGATTCAAACCCTGGGTCCGGAAGATACCCAGGAGTAGCAAATGGCAATCTGTTCCAGTATTCTTGCCTGGAAAATTCCATGGACAGAGGAGTCTGGGAGGCTACAGTCCATGGAGTCACAAAGAGTTATACACAACTCTGTGACTCAGCATGCACATACACACATTATAGTTTTTATAACACCATAATCCATTATTATATAATGATATTATTATTATTAATTGATTACAAGTATGATGATGGATTGCCAGGAAAAATATCAATAACCTCAGATATGCAGATGACACCACCCTTATGGCAGAAAGTGAAGAGGAACTCAAAAGCCTGTTGATGAAAGTGAAAGTGGAGAGTGAAAAAGTTGGCTTAAAGCTCAACATTTAGAAAACGAAGATCATGGCATCCGGTCCCACCACTTCATGGGAAATAGATAGAGAAACAGTGGAAACAGTGTCAGACTTTATTTTTCTGGGCCCCAAAATCACTGCAGATGGTGACTGCAGCCATGAAATTAAAAGACGCATACTCCTTGGAAGGAAAGTTATGACCAACCTAGATAGCATATTCAAAAGCAGAGACATTGCTTTGCCAACAAAGGTTCGTCTAGTCAAGGCTATGGTTTTTCCTGTGGTCATGTATGGATGTGAGAGTTGGACTGTGAAGAAGGCTGAGCGCCGAAGAATTGATGCTTTTGAACTGCGGTGTTGGAGAAGACTCTTGAGAGTCCCTTGGACTGCAAGGAGATCCAACCAGTCCATTCTGAAGGAGATCAGCCCTGGGATTTCTTTGGAAGGAATGATGCTAAAGCTGAAACTCCAGTACTTTGGCCACCTCATGCGAAGAGTTGACTCATTGGAAAAGACTCTGATGCTGGGAGGGATTGGGGGCAGGAGGAGAAGGGGACGACAGAGGATGAGATGGCTGGATGGCATCATTGACTTGATGGACGTGAGTCTCAGTGAACTCCGGGAGTTGGTGATGGACAGGGAGGCCTGGAGTGCTGCTATTCATGGGGTCGCAATGAGTTGGACATGACTGAGTGACTGATCTGATCTGATCTGATGATGATGGTTGGGCTTCCCTGGTAGCTCAGCTGGTAAAGAATCTGCTTGCAATGCAGGAGATCCTGGTTCGATTATTGGGTCAGGAAGATCCTCTGGAGAAGGGACAGGCTACCCACTCCAGTATTCTTGGGCTTCCCTCATGGCTCAGAATGTAATGAATCCGCCTGCAATGATGGAGACCTGGGTACAATCCCTGGGTTGGGAAGATTCCCTGGAGGAGGGCATAGCAAGCCCACTCCAGTATTCTTTCCTGGAGAATCCCCACAGACAGAGGAACCTGTGGGCTGCAGTCCATGGGGTTGCAAAGAACTGGACACAACTAAGTGACCAAGCAGAGCACAGCACAGCACAGCATGGTGATGGTTACATACTCTGTGACTATGAGAAAAACTATTATATTATATAATTTTAAGAAAAGCAAAAGCAGCATATTACTATCTGATGAAGTATGCTTAAGAGTATGGAAAATTGCCAGAGATAGTAAGAGATACTGCATAATGATAAAAGGACCAATCCATTAAAAGTCATAATGATTCTAAAGATGTATGCATCAGACAACAAAGGTGCAAAGTAGGTGAAGCAAACTGACAGAAGTGCGAAGAGAAATCGACAAATCCACAAATCCTGTTGGAGACTTCAACACCTTTTTCTCAGTAGTTGATGAAATAGCTAACCAGATCAGCAAGGATATGAAAAACTCAACAATACCATTTATCAACAGGATCTAATCAACTTTCACAGAACAATTCACCTGAAAACAGCAGAAAACCCATTATTTTCAATTACCCACAAAATGTATGTCAATATAGACCATATGCTGGACTATAAAACCTATTTCACTTACAGTTTAAAGGACAAAAACCACAGTGTATTTTCTGACCACAGCAGAATTAAAGGGGAAATCAATAACAGTTCATTTCCACTGATGTGTAAATATCCACAAAGTACTACATAAATAAATGGAAATCTTGTTTGATATTTTAAATATTTGAATACTAATTATTTTATATAAATACAATGTAAAAGAGTAGAAATAACAATCAAATCAACAAAAGTCTTTTCATCCTGTTACTACGTGTTCATCTTCAAAATGAGTAGTATGCTTCTTTAGAAAAGACACTAGTGTAGTGAGAACTACAGACTCGGAGAGGTCACTCAAGGTTTTTAGAAGTTGTGTGATATTGGATATGTTCATCTCTCTCACACTTAGGTTCTTTTGATATAAAAATGAAGAAAATAACTACATTCCAACACTGTGCAAAATCAATGAACTAATGTATGTAAACTCATCATATAGTACATTGATCCTGTCAAGCAATGTAAGAAACATTGTTCCTTTTTCATTCTACAGCTATGGTTTCTTGGAAACCACAAGCATGCCAAGAAACAATGTTTTCAAATAAATATTACCTAGGAAAATATTGGGTTGGCCAAAATATTCCTTTGTGTTTTTTTGTAACTGTGCTATGCTTAGTCCCTCAGTAGTATCTGACTCTTTGTGACTCTATGGACAGTAACCCGTCAGGGTCTTCTGTCCATGAGGATTGTCCAGGCAAGGATATTGCATTGCAGGTAGATGCTTCACTGCTGAACTATGAGAGAAGCCCTTTTCTGTAATGTCTAATCGTAAAACCCAAACTAACATTTTTGGCCAACCCCATACTTTTAGGTCTCATGTACTGTTTCCAATTAAATTTATAATGTATAATATTGAAAAATGGAAAAATTATCTGAGGTTATAAGCTAAATACTTAGTTTCATTACATTAGAATAAGATAATTAAGGTTTTCAGGTACTGCATTTTAAACAAACTGTGTTAACATTGTGTTACATAGAATTTTGAAATTTGGGGAAACTGGAATATGGTTATCAGACACTTCCCATCAGTTTAATACTCACATGCCTCTCCCCCCCACATCTTTAGAGATTTATTATCTAGGAAACATTTACTAAGCCAAATGGAGTTATATATTGATACTAGAATTATTTATTTTAATAATTGTATGGGTAGTCATAGAACAAAGTTCAGGATCCACTACATATATGCATATACACATATATGCATAACAGAATAAAAAAAGTCTTGAAAAATGATTGTGGAGCTAAGTTTTCTTGAAATTCAAGAGAGAGAGAGCGTGAACTTATATCTAAATATGTGTAGTTAAAAACAAACAAAAAAAACTACATACAGATGACTAATAAACACATGAAAAGATTCTTAACATTGCTCATTATTAGAGAAATGCAAATCAAAACTACAATGAGGTATCACTTCACATAAGTCAGAATGACCATCATCAAAAAATATACAAATAATAAATGCAGCAGAGGTTGTGCAGAAAAAGGAACCCTCTTGCACTGTTGGTGGAAATGTAAATTGATATGGCCACTATGGAGAACAGTATGGAGATCCCTTAAAAGACACGGAATAAAAATACCATGTGAACCAACAATCCCATTACTGGGCATATGCCCTGAGAAAACCACAATTGAAAAAGACACATGTACCCAAATATCCATTGCAGCATTGTTTACAATAGCTAGGACATGGAAGCACCTAGATGTCCATGGACAGATGAATGGATAGAGGTTGTGATACATATATACAATGGATTATTACTCAGCCATAAAAAGGAACATGTTTGAGTTAGCTGGAGTGAAGCGAATGAACCAAGAGCCTATTAAACAGAGTGAATCAAGTCAGAAAGAGAAAAACAAATATCGTATATCAATGAATATATATGGAATCTAGAAGAATGGTACTGATGAGCCTATTTGCAGAGCAGCAATGGAGACACAGACATAGAAAACAGACTTGGGGACACAGCTGGGAAAGAAGAGGGTGGGATGAATTGGGAGGGCAGCATTGGAACAAAAAACTTTACCATATAAAATGGACAGCAAGTGGAAATTTGCTGTATGACACAGGGAGCTCAAATCTGGTGCTCTATGACAACCTTCAGGGGTGGGATGTGGTGGAAGGTGGTAGGGATGCTCAAAAGGAGGAGATATGTGTACACCTATGGCTGATTCATGTTGCTGTATGGCAAAAACCATAAATATTGTAAAGCAACCATCCTTCAATTAAAAAATAAACTTCATAATACAAGTTCCAATTCAAATAATTTTTAAAATAATAAATAAGAACTTAAAAAGACAGAGATGGAGAGCACATTCTAGATGATATAAATATTATACAAGCAAAGACAAATTTCAGAATGTATTTCCTGAGATGATAAATAGGCTAGCTTGACAGATTAGAAGTTATTGGTGTGGAAACAGTGAATGATATACTGAAGATTTGGGTATTATGCAAATTTAGCAGGCTAACATGTGCAATTACACTCCCCAGGCATGGCAACTTACTCCAGTAAGTATTCTTGCCTGGAAAATTCCATGGGCAGGGGAGCCTGGAGGGCTACAGTCCTTGGGGTTGCAAAGAGTCAGACATAAATGAGCCACTTTCATTAACTAACTAACTCCCCTTTTAAAGTCTGTTTTCACAGTGTGCTTAATAATATAAACTTGAGGCATGATGAATCTTACTTGAAGAGATGAGTCTCTGACACTATACAGTGATCTGAGGGGTTAGAATGCAAGTGTAAAATTATAGATGGCATCAACTATAACTTTAATAAATTGTTATATATGGAACTTCCCTGGCAGTCCAGTGGTTAAGGAGATGCTCTTGCACTGCAGGGTGCTGCTGCAATCCCTGGTCATCTGGGATAAGACCCCACATGATATGGGAAAATGAAAGTCGCTCGGTAGTGTCCAACTCTTTATGACCCCATGGACTATACAGTCCGTGGAATTCTCCAGGCCAGAATACTGGAGTGGGTAGCCTTTCCCTCCTCCAGAGGATCTTCCCAACCCAGGGATTGAACCCAGGTCTCCCGCACTGCAGGCTGATTCTTTACCAGCTGAGCCACAAGGGAAGCCCACACTAAGAGAAAAAAGTGTGGTATGGCCAAAAAACAAAATAGTTGCATGTATCAATGGAAAAGACAGAGAAAATGCAGACTTTAGTAGATTACAAGTATGGGACTTAGCAACTGATTATTAGGAGGTAAAGCTAAAGGAAAATTCAAAGTGTCTGGGAAATGATAATGTAAACTGATAAATGCTGGGGGTGACATTATGAATTGCCGCTGCTGCTGCTAAGTCGCGTCAGTCGTGTCCGACTCTGTGCGACCCCACAGACGGCAGCCCAACAGGCTCCCCCGTCCCTGGGATTCTCCAGGCAAGAACACTGGAGTGGGTTGCCATTTCCTTCTCCAATGCATGAAAGTGAAAAGTCAAAGTGAAGTCGCTCAGTCATGTCCGACTCCTAGCGACTCCATGGACTGCAGCTTACCAGGTCCTCCTGGTAATGCAGCTCCTCCGTCCATGGGATTTCCCAGGCAAGAGTACTGGAGTGGGGGCCATTGCCTTCTCCGAGACCCATAATGGGTGAAAGTGTTAAGTAAGCACTTAAAACTTAGAAAGTAGAATTTAGCATCAAACACCAGACTAGAGAGGATGAAGATGTGGTCATTGAGGAGAGATTTCAATTGTAGCAAGAAAGAGATACAGAATAATCTTTTATGAAAAAGCTCCAGAGCGAGGAAGAGAGAAAGCAGAACAATAAAAGAGAATCACCAATTAAATGCTAAGTAAGTGAGGGAAGTGATAACAATACGTATGTGGAAGGGGTGAGGTCAAAGAAGAAAGTTTTACCTACTGGGGATGGAAGAAGAAAAAGAATAAGAGAAAAAAGTAAGATGTTACCAAATATTGCTGTAAATGATACGGATTTGCCACAAGTTTTTCAAGTGTTCTAAACAAAGGATGAAATTGCTTTGTATTTCTTTTTGTCCAAAGAACGGTGATTCTAGAATGTCTATCACTTTATGATTAGGCCATTTTAATCTCTTTTCTGTATCCAGTGTAAAAACAAAATGTTAACAAGAAGATAGAGTGCAGAGAGCTTGGCATCAAGAAACTGAAGCATTGATAAAATGCATTTTGATGAAAAGAGTATGTTATGATTGAAGTGTCATGTATGGGACAGTTCCAGAAATCAATCATTTGTACTCTAGGAAATTTTGGATGCTGACAAGGAGGGAAGTAAGAATGAACAGTCACTGTTTAGATTGTTACAACTCAAATGCACTTAATTGCAAACTTGCTTATCTTCTCACAATGCTTGCCTATGGGCAGTTTTAGTGTTATGCCAAATAATTTATGTATTAATATAATACACATTACAACTAAAATTTATTAAACAAAAGTTAACTAGTTCCCTGGTTTTCACACAGTTTTCAACATAACATTTGATAATTCCCGTGGGCAATTTTGAGTCATTTTACAAAAGAAAAATGTGGAAAAGCAAAATTATTTATTTTCCACTTTTATCATTTAGGTAGGCATAGGTTTCTAAGTTATGAAAAACAATAGGGAAGTGTTTCCAACAACCTAGAAACATTTAGAAAGGCATATTTGTTTATATGTATATAATGCATGTATGTATATACACACATATATAAACCACAGGTATATACTTAATGAATAAAGAATAACAATGGATATTAGTTTAACAGAAAGGTTATATAACATATATAACAAATGTATATGTATATACGTGGACTTAAAAACTAATATTTGGCCCACTTCTCTGAAAATCTGTAAATATGACTATCAATTCAATTCACTCGCTCAGTCGTGTCCAACTCTTTGCAACCCCATGAACCACAGCATGCCAGGCCTCCCTGTCCATCACTAATTCCTGTAGTTTACCCAAACTCATGTCCATTGAGTCAGTGATGCCATCCAGCCATCTCATCCTCTGTCGTCCCTTTCTCTTCCTGCCCCCAATCCCTCCCAGCATCAGGGTCTTTTCAAATGAGTCAGCTCTTCGCATCAGGTGGCCAAAGTATTGGAGTTTCAGCTTCAACATCAGTCCTTCCAATGAACACCCAGGACTGATCTCCTTTAGGATGGACTGGTCGGATTTCCTTGCAGTCCAAGGGACTCTCAAGAGTCTTCTCCAACACCACAGTTCTAAAGCATCAATTCTTCGGTGCTCAGCTTTCTTTATAGTCCAACTCTCACATCCATACATGACCACTGGAAAAACCACAGCCTTGACTAGATGGACCTTTGTTGGCAAAGTAATGTCTCTGCTTTTTAATATGCTATCTAGGTTGGTCATAACTTTCCTTCCAAGGAGTAAGCGTCTTTTAATTTCAGGGCTGCGATCACCATCTGCAGTGATTTTGGAGCCCAGAAAAATAAAGTCAGCCACTGTTTCCACTGTTTTCCATCTATTGGCCATGAAGTAATGGGACCGGATGCCATGATCTTCATTTTCTGAATGTTGAGTTTTAAGCCAACTTTTTCACTCTTCTCTTTCACTTTCATCAGAGGCCCTTTAGTTCTTCACTTTCTGCCATAAGGGTGGTGTCATCTGCATATCTGAGGTTATTGATATTTCTCCCAGCAATCTTGATTCCAGCTTGTGCTTCCTCCAGCTCAGCGTTCCTCATGATGCACTCTGCATATAAGTTAAATTAGCAGGGTGACAATATACAGCCTTGATGTACTCCTTTATTTGAAATATGTCTATAGGCAGATGAATTTCAGGATTTCTAGCTAGGTTTTGGTCATTAATTCCTCCTTTAGGAATGGTTTATGGAACAAGAAATAGGTAGTGGGAGATTAGTTTTTCCAACACACTAAGAATCATTTCAATTAAGCTGTTTGCAAAATAAAAATGGAATGGCATTCATTTTCCATAGTGAAGGTTTTATTCTCCTGGAGGCTGCCAATCACTTTATTCCCATTCCACTGCTGCTGGCTTAATGTTTTCCTCACCATCACACTTTAATATGAGCTGGCTTGACTTCTGGTTGGAAACAAGAGTGATTGAGAATCAGGACTAAAGAAACTATTTATATGTATATTTAAAGATTCTCTCCTGCCTGTCTCCTCTGGTTATTATTCTACTTACTGTTCAGGCAAATGTAAAGTTAAATAGCTTGATTTGCAGCAAAATGTTTTATTATGAAAGCTGCCTATTAAACAAAGTTTCCCAAATTAATACTATTCCCATTGTATAGATTGTTTCAGGTTAAATAAAATTTATAAAATCTTAGGAAAATAAGATATCTAAAAATATTTAGAAAAATGAGTAAAGTGAAACACTCTTCTACAAAAATTTGATATATGGCTAAGTGGAAGAAGTAGACAGTTATTTAGACTATCTAAAAAGTGGGCTATCAAAAAATTACTTCCAAGATTATTCATATGTAAAAAAAGAAATGTTTATAATTCTCATTCTCATTATTCTTTAGATAACCAAGAACAATTAATGGGAGTGCTATTGGTTTTCTATATATTGCTATTGGCATGTTCTATTTTTAATTTCCCTCTTTTTGTCTAGCCCTGTTAACTAATAGCTTCATCTTTGATTACTTTTTCAATCTTCTCAACAAGTCTCATCTATTTTGTATTAAATCATCAGAAAGACATTTAAATATGAAATGATAGTTTAATTCATTAATAACATAAAACCTTAGAATGTTACTTTAACAAAATTTGCTAGTGAGTGAAATTCAGTACAAAACAAAATCAACATCTGATTCTCTCAATAAACAATTACTAAATATATTCTATAGACCAAGACTGTGCTTAATTCTAGGGATAAAAGATAAACAAGAGGCATTTCTTAAAGGCCACATGCACAAGTATATACAAGGAGTGTCTTGAAAAAAAAAAAAGGCCATTTTGTCTTTATTCAGAGTGATTACTAATCTCAAACACAGATAATTGGAGTAGGGGTAGACCTTTGACCTAAAAGATTAACCAAGTAGACTTTCCTAGAAGTTTGAAATGAGTGGGTAGAATATATTGATTTGGGAGCCTTGACAACTATTTTGAGTGATTATTATGTATATGTCATGTGTCATATGCAAAAAATTAATAAAGCATATATTAAAAGAAAAGTGGAAGTCAAAGTCACTAAGATAAGAAAGAAAGAAAAAACACACGGCTTTCTGTTTTCTTGTTCTTATATGACCCAGGTAATTCTAGCTATAATTGAGTTTTGTGAGCTTCCATTCTAGCTTTATTTAACAGGGAGAAAGTGATAGGGAGAAGAAAGGGAAGGATGAGGAGAAAGCAATAACAAGAAAAATGTCTATATAAACACAGAGCCTTCCAAAAAGGGTAAACAATCACAAAAATAACAATCATAACAATTGACATTTATTAAGTCTCTAACTCTGCCAGAAAAAGTGTGCCACTCATTCAGTTGTGTCCAATTCTTTGGACTGTAGTCCACCAGGCTCCTCTGTCCATGGGATTTCCCAGGCAAGAATCCTGGAGTGGGCTGCCACTTCCTACTCCAGGGGATCCCCACCCAGGGATGGAACCCACATCTCTTGCATCCCCTGCACTGGCAGGTGGATTCTTCAACACTAGACACAACCTGGGAAGCCTCTGCCAGGGTTTATTCAAATTTACATGTGTTAAGTAATTTAATCATCAATATAAACAAGCAAGGTAATTACTACTATCCTTTTTATACAGATGAGGAAACTAAGGTACAGAGAACTTAAGTAACTTGCCCAAGGTTATTCTCTATAACACGGAAGAGTTTTGAACTGATCTCTGGCAAGATACATATCAACAACAACAACAACAAAACAGCTTCGTGGGCTTGGAGGGCAAGTTTATTTATTTATTTATTTATTTTTATTTATTTATTTTTTAATTTTATTTTATTTTTAAACTTTACATAACTGTATTAGTTTTGCCAAATATCAAAATGAATCTGCCACAGGTATACTTGCAAGCTGGAATGAATTCATTTGTTCTGGTTAATAGAAGAAGAGGAATTTGGAGCTCCTGGGAGAACCTAATGAGCAAGAAGTGAGTAAAGAAAGAAGCAAGTGAGAAGCAAAAAACCATAGCAAAGCAAAAAAGGTCAAGAAAAGATATCCCTGGTCGAAGAGAAGTTTAAAGAGATTTTCAATAACAGAAATTTTAAATTTGTCTTGTTGTGCAATATAAACTATCCCCTGCCACTTCCATACTATCTATCAGACTCTTGAAGTTTTGTGTAAGACAAGTCACGTATCTATTTGTGTGTGTGTGTGTGTGTGTGTGTGAGAGAGAGAGAGAGAGAGCGAGCGAGCGAGCGAGCGAGCCTGGGAAGAGGGCAACAGAGAAGAGATAGGATTTCAAGTTTTCACCTCTGTGGTAACCTCCTATTGCTATTCAATCTCTTCTCCATCTTGCCACTCAAAGGAATCTTTTGAAACCTTGGTGGACAGCTTGGGCTTCTGTTCTTGAAAGTGAGAAGATTAATGTACATTTTCTTAGATTTGAAGATGTAAGATTCCTGAGTTTTTAATCCATGTTTCATTAATATAAAGCTTTTTATTTTCCTGCCTGAATGAGTTCTATTCTTTTGCACCAGACAAGCACACTTCATTGGACAATATGAGTAATCACCTAGAATTGTAACAGATGTTAGTTCTGATTTTAAGCATATAATCATTAGTGCAGAGTTAAGTTGAGTGTGTTAGTCACTTAGTTCTGTCCAGTTTTTTGCAACTCCATGTACTGTAGCCCACCAGGCTCTTCTGTCCATGGAATTCTCCAGGCAAGAATACTGGAGTGGATAGCCACTTCCTTCTCCAGGGGGTCTTCCCAACACAGAGATTGAACCAGGTCTACTTCATTGCAGGCAGATTCTTTACCATCTGAGCCACCAGGGGAAGCTCTAGTCATGAGTGCAAAGGATCCATTAATTCAGATTAAGGATTATGACATAATATGAAAAATGCAATAATAGACATATACATACAATACTATGATGGTAAAGAGGAAATACAACTAAGTCATTTTGATGAGTGAGAGTCAGGAAGTGCTTTTATGAAAAGGTGACCTACTGTATCAGACTGGGTAACTTTTAGATTGGCCAATTAACTGGCCAAAAAAAAAAAAAAAAGTGTTTAAAGCCACACAAATGTAAAAGAGTTTAAAATATTTGAGAGATTTCTAATGACTAGGGGTGTAGGTTTAACAGCAGGTTTCTTAGTGAATATCTGGAAATTAGCTTGGAAATTATTTTATTAGCTTAAATGAGTATTCTACACACAAGAGGAAACAACTGAACTATTAAAATCCTAGGAAAAACAAACTCATGATTAGAAAATACACCCTGATGGCAGTACACAGTATTGATCATCATGGGCAATACTATGAGAAAAGGAGACAAATTAGGGACTGTAATAGAAGAAAGGATATGCTTTAGAATGAATAATTAAAAATTACATTATTATATGGGGTAATTAATTTAAATTAATACAACTTAATGAATATTGGTTCAGAATATATGACTTCAGGCATTACTGGGAAATGACAGAATGGAGTGAGATTATGGGGTGAAGCTCCTAGGCTTCTGGCTTGGGTGACTAGCCTGTCGGTATTCTAGTGAAGTAAGATGGAAGGCAAAATGAGTTTGTTGAAGGTAGGGGAATGCTGAAATCTATTTAAAAATATTCAAACAAGGTAGTCAATAGACAACAGAGAATGATTCTGATGACAGAAGAGCTAAAAACAGATATCTGTGAGCCATAAGCACATGAGCAATAGTTAAAATTATAAACAAGAATCAAAATTGTCAGAGTGCATAGTTGGAGAAGAAACCAGGGGTTGCCAGAAAGCTAATGTTTTGTGAAAGAGAGGGAAAATTAAGGAGCCAGAATAACAATACAGAGCCAGAGAGAGGAAACTGCTGCAGAATCCTAAGAAGGAAAAGGGTGATAAAGAGGAAGGGCTGTAGCAAATTAAAAGTTGAAAAGTGTTAAATTGAACTATTATTATTATATTTGTATTAACTATTTTTATTATTTAACAATTAACTATTAGGTTGACAAATGGCTTTTTAGAACTTGCCATGTGCCTGGATTAATACAAACCTCTTGGTCAGAGTGGTAGATCAGAGGCATGTTCCTTGTATTTGTGGATTTTATTGTTCAATGGAAAAGAAGAAGAATAAATCAACAAAGATGATAATTAAGGTGGTAGGAGTTGGTCTCTTTGGTGTAATATTTTAGCTTAGAAATGAAAGATGATAAGGAACTAACCAGGGAGGAAATACATTCCAGGAAGAGTAAATGGCATGGTTGAAAGACTTCAGACAAGAAAGAAGTTGGCATGTTTTCAGAAACATGAAAAACAATTCACGTAGCTGTAGCGATAATGTTGGAGGGGTTAGCAAGGCCAAGTCTCGTTTAAGATTGAAGAGTCAATCTTGTGACATTTCATTAAAAATCAAGAAAGGGGTACTTATACTAAGTCTGTTAAAATTTAAAGATTCTGAAAGAAACTGGGGGAAATGAATACGTTTTATTAAAAGTACAGACAATGAAATGATTAATTACTTGAACTTAGGGTATGCATTATCTGCTGTCTATTTTAACACCCCTTCCTACATTTCCCCTGTGAAATGTTTCTTCAAAGAATGTGATTCTTGTATGACTTTCATTGTAACCTGCCTACCTGCCAAAAGACAGGTTCATGGTCTAAGATAAGTAAACTGAAGTGCTTTCCTGATTATTTTTCAACTGAGTCTGTACACAAGTTTATAAGCGCACCACACCTTTATAGCTAACCACTGAAGAGATTGCTTATCTCATGGAGAAGCTTTTCAGAAGGATGAAATTGACACAGTGCAGCAGAGTTAGAAAAGAGATGAAGGGGGTCCTTAAGATGTTCAAACCCTTGAAGCCAATCATTAATGAGGCCTCTGCTCAACTCAGAGTTCGCCCATTTGACCCAATAAATTCATCTTTTGATTTGTTTAAATATTTTTGACTTTTGGTATTGGAAACTCCACCGTACTGATTCAAATGATGACCACATTTTTCTAGCATGATTTGGAAATAAAAATGAAAAACTTAGTTGGGAACAATTACATAAAGCTTTGAATCATCAAGTATGATGGGAATAATGTCATTTTAGTTGCATAATTTGCTTTGGAGAACAATAGAAAGAGAATAAAGAAGTCTGCAGTTGACTTTGACATTCAGAATCAGACTAGTCAGCAGAGATGAACACAGAATCAGCCAGAGAGCTTCCTTTCCTTGGAACTTGGAGTGAAAACCTCCATACGGCCATGCAGGGAAGGGGAGAAACAACACCTCAGGAACTGGAACTTTACATTTCCTGACAGCTTAACTGAGAGTGACTAAGTTATTCTTATCAACAAGTTTACAGATGTCCATTAACCAAAAAGTGGATGGTTTGTGAGAAAGATTGTAATATAGAAAGCGATGTTTAAAAATGCATCCTTTCTGTCCATGTGAGTGCAAACGTGTGACCCTTCCACACTAACAATAAAAGAAAAAAAGATAGCTTTATTAAAGAATCACCAACGAGGTGCTCAAGTTAATATATATTTAATAAAATCCAGCTGTTAACCATATGCCCTCACCACTATTGCCCATCTGCTGGCAGAAGTTTTTATTATTTTTAATTACGTCTCATTTTTTTCATCTCTACTTCTGAAATAAACATGCCATCACATGACAATTCATTTTATCAAACATTTATAACATTCATAAATGGATATGCTTTGATTTGGTAAGTCTCCTATCTCTAGTAAAATCTCACATTCATTTTTATTAAGTACCCTTGTGACATAGTTTTTTATTAATGGTATGAGATAAAAATCTGAGCATCATTTGGACTCAGTGTCATTGCTGTAAGAGAGATAAATTGCAAGACTTGACAAGTTTTTAAAATTATAAGAGGAATTAATAGTATCAAGGGATCATTAAGGCTTCTATGATTGTGCAAAGACTATAAAGTTCCCATAACTAATTTTCTCAGTTTTTTGCTCTTTTTTTTGTCTCCTAAAAATATGCCAAAAAGATGGCCATTTAGGTTATTAGCTGTACGTATTCCCACTGAAGAAGCATTGTTTTCTCTTACATGAACTGTCATTATTTGGAGAGAAAGTTTAATCGTTTACTATTTTTTAGCAAAAATAAACTGTCATCCAATGGAAACATTTCATGGACATTGGTTTTATGAGCTATGTTTCATGTTCTAGATGAGGTCAGTTTAAGACTTGTGTTTCTGTGCTTTTTAAAATTTGTACTACTAGCATTTCTTGGTGTAACTGGGACATTTTCATGGTTAGGTGCTTCAGAAAGAGGAGCGGAGTAAAATAGTAGTGCTGAAAATGGCATGCTGAGGAGGAAGTGTTCCTCATCTACCTAAAGGTCTTCCCTGGTTGCTGAGACAGTAAAGAATCTGCCTGTAATGCAGGGGATCCAAGTTAGATTCCTGGGTCAGGGAGATCTCCTGTAGAAGGGAATGGTAACCAACTCCAGTATTCTTGCCTGGAGAATGCCACGGACAAAGGAGCCTGGTAGGCTGCATACAGTCCATGGGGGCTGAAAATGGCATGGAAGGGAGAAAGCGTTCCTCACTTACCTAAATAAAAGTTAAATAACATTGAGAAGGGAAATTCTCGACAATACAGAAGCATAATAATTCATTGCTATGTTTTGCTAAGGACAACTTGAAAATTCCAATTTTTTTAATTTTTTCTTCTTTTTTGGTCACACTCAAATTCAAAAGATAAAAATCACTACAATAATTCACTGTTAAATTTGAGTTCATAGTTTAAAATATACCTTAAGACCACCCAAGATGAAAAGTAACGCAAATTGTGCACTAATAACTACAGCTTTCTTGTTACATTTGCTGTATTATAGAATTTGGTCACCAAAGAAGTAATTTTTAATAGTTAAATATTCATTGTTATTTACAAAAAAATTAAAAGAGATATAACAGTAATCTTTATTTGCGCGTGCTTATTGGCTAAACAATATAAGCCTGAACAACATTTTCTGGTGGAGTTGCCTAAAAAATGAAGAAATAATAAATCATTTTAAATACTAGAATTCATTAGGTCTGCAATCTTACCTAAGTCTATTTTTTGAAACTGAAATTCCTGAATGGGAATGAGTTAGCAGTGACTTGCATTGAAATATAGTATTTTACTTTTCTTCATGGCATTGTAAACATTTTTTCAGAACATTTAGAATTCACTTGAAAATTTTTCAAATACTTAACACATTTTTTTTTGTATTATTGAAAAAAAATTACTTAAAAGAATACTGCCCCTTTCCCAGGAAATGGATTTCTGGAGCCCTAAATTAAGTTAATAATGTAAGTAAAAGTAAACTAAGAATATATTCCATGTAAATCTATCTGCCTTTATGATTGCTATTAATACATAGATAGTAATGTTCCTAATGATTAAAGACTAATGCCCTGAGTGTAATTCATGGTTAAAATGCCGTGATTGGCAAAGAGTTTAATTAGCCAATGCACAGCTCTAATATTTAGGCCTCTTTTCTGAACATGTTCTACATATGAAATATATTAAAAATTGAGCTGCTGTCAGTCCTGTTTCCGGATTGGCCAGGACCATTAATGCAGTCCATCAACTCACCAGCAGACCATTACTTTCTCAGCAGCGTTCCCTGTGGACTTGCATTGCTCACTTTGAACATATTGCTTTAATAAGAGAATTATTTCAGAAAGCTTGAGTTATCTCAGGCCCGGGAAGAAGCACGTCAAAACCTGACAAAGTGCTTTTTATAGTAGATGGTTTTGAAGATTACAGAGTGAAATGTATGTTTGGCCTCATTTGCATAAAAACATCCCGCACAGTTTTTCACAAATTAACACAAATTTGATAGAATATTGAATGATATATGACTAAATTCTTCCATTTCTAGGATTCCAGATGTGTTTTTTATGTTGGTTGATACACTTTTGATTAGTTGTTAGAACTTAGAGACATCTGTTGCCTTTGTGCAGTGTAGAGTACTTTGCTGGTATTACTAAATGCCATGTGTCTATCAGTGCCTAATCATGTGTCTAGAGCTAAAGCAACTCCCTGGGTAGGCTTTTCTACACAGATGTGGAACAGTAGACTGCTGATCATGAAATTCTGCAAAGTAGCATTTATGAAAAGCAACTTCTTATTGTTCAAATTTAGGTAGAAAACAAAGTGATAAAACCATAGAGAAAACAGTTCAGAGTTTCATGATTTTGATTCCTTATTATAGCAGCTGTGATTATGCATGTTTTTGGTAATCACACTGTATGTTTAAGAAACTTAATTTCACTATTATTGATTACACCAGATCTCTCAGTTTTCTCTGAACTTCAGGGAAGTAAGTCATCGTATGCCTGGTGTCTCATAATAAATCAAGTTGGAACTGATGCAAATCAGACTCCAATTAGAAAGATAATCATATAGCTATTCTTGAATAAACTGTGCCTACTCTTCCTTATTATTACATTAATTATTTAATTTATATGGAATACATATCTGTTGAGGGAATGTAGAGTATTTACTACCAATCTAGGGTCAATTCTCTTTAACTATTTATCAGAAAGTCTATAAGAAGATGAGGTGATGACAGGATGAACAACCAGTGACTTGGTAAATTTCAGATATTAAAATACTACAGTTCAAATGAAATATTGCATGACAATTTTATTTTAAATATGTTGAACTCACATTGTACACAGTCCCTTCTACTTCTTAAGGTGATAAATATTATTACTGAAAAGAAAGAAAGTGAAGTCGCTCAGTCGTGTCCGACTCTTTGTGACTCCATAGACTGTAACCTACCAGGCTCCTCTGTCCATGGGATTTTCCAGGAAATAGTATTGGAGTGTATTGACATTTCCTTCTCCAGTGGATCTTCCCTACCAAGGGATCAAACCCAGGTCTCCTGCATTGTAGACAGATGCTTTACTATCTATTACTGAGCACACTGATATTGAGAGGAGGAACCAAAAGTCTTCCCTCTGGTCTATGGCCTTCAGTTAGACCTAGACCTAGTACGTACTGGTAAAATGCTATAGGAATGAATTAAAGTTAAGATTCTTTTGCTAAATTCTCTTTGGTTTAGACTATATACAGAAAATTTGACATTATTTTTGATGAATGGAAGAATATTCTCTTATCAGAGGAAATGGAAACAGTAGGAGAAAAGCATAGAGATGCATACCTTTAGCAACTTTTGAAGTCAAAAAGAATTTTGACTGAATTCTGGCTTTACCATTTCTTAGTTGTATAATCTTTGATGGTTTAGCAGATTTGTGTATCTGCTTTTCAATTAAATGTAAAAAATAAAGATGACTACTTTATAGCAGCTGGTGTAAGAATTAAGTGATATGATAAGCTTAAATGTGTTCACCCTAGCATTCACATATATCAAGCACACAGTAAACTATAGTTATTACTATTATTGGTGGTGGTGGTTTATGTTGTTATTATTAGTATTACTAATATTATTATCATTATTTATCCTCATCTCTGTAGACTTTCATTATGAACCAAATATACTTACAAAGCAACTAAAGCAGAGCATATTTTCTATGCAAAAAATATCTCAAGATTAGTAGTGAGATCTTTATTTTTGTCATTATAGCTTTTTAATGTAAAGTATTTAAAAATCCATCTAAGTGTTCATCTTATTCTGTCACATGGGATATATGGAATATACTTCATGTGTAATCCTGGTGTATCCAACAGGAAACAGATGATTCTAGTCTAAGAGAAGTATGAATTCTGGAGCTATCATTAAACTGAATTAGAATGCAGAATGAAAATAGGTGAAAATAATTTTCAAAGTAAATAAAATAAGGTGTTTACTCAATCCCCAGCCAACTTATCTGAGTTTTGTATAGAAATAAGAAAGAAATAGAAAAATATAGTTTAGGGCATGTTCCTACTGAGTCTGAACCCTTCTTAAGAAGCTCATAGCAAGTTCCTACAACTACTCTCAGACAAAGTATTTGAACCAGACTGCATCACGCATACACTTTATCTTCATGAGAAGCCTGGATGCATAGATTTTTGTTGCTGTTTTGTTCAATTCTTTGTTTGTTTTTTAACTAGGTGCTGTGCTACTCCCAACAAAATCAAAGTTCAGTTTTTATGGAAAAAAGATAGAATGAATATTTGGTAGGCAATAGAAGTCCTTGCCAGAGTGTGGAAAGCAATAATTAGTAAAACGTGATTAATGTAAAAATCACTCCTATAAAATAGTATAACTCAAGAAGGAAAGGGGGAAAAAGTAAAAATCTGGAAGCTGACAATTTTCAACTCTAGTTGTGAACAAAGTAATGCTGAAAGTAACACAGAACTTCATAAATAATTGATTCATATAGTTCATCAATACTCATCAGTTGTATTGGGTATAATATAGTTCTCATTGTAAAGTCCTTTAAAAATGGTAAAATAATACATCCTAGATCATTGAATAATCCAGGAAAGACCACAGTGAAATATCTGGAGCTATCATTAAAATGAATTAGAATGCAAAATGAAAACAGGTGTATTCATGAAAAGAAGAATACATATATAACCTCACTGCAAGAAGATAATCAATGTTAGGATTTTTGTGTATAGCCTTTTACTTATTTTTCAAGTTTACATGCATGTGCATGTGCATAAACACAGTTTATAAATACAACCTTCAATTAACTCTTTTATTACTTAAAAAATGCAAAAAAATTCCACATTACTGGTTTTTTTCTACATGATTGTAATGCTACAGCATATGCAACTTAAAGTGGTAGAAGACATTACCAATTTATGGGAGGATGGAATTTCCTATAAAAAGCTCTATTGTAAAGAACATAATGAACCAAGTACTTTATGACATTATAGCTGAAGAACTTCAATGGAGATTTTCATTTAAACATTCAGAGATTCCGAATTTTACTTTTTCCAACAGTATTTATAATCACTAGACTTACAAAACAGACACAGACACACGTGTACACACTTCTAGTAAGGGAAAACAAATTATCCAAACTTAATTTTTTAAATTCCTTTCCAAATGATGTTTAACCTTTCCTCTGTACCCTATTTATGTCAACAGAACCACAATATTCCCAGGAACTGAAGTTCACGTCACAGCCTGTGAACTATATCAGAGTGGTGTGTACTCTAGCAGCTAGATTCTAACAAACTTCATCATGACTATGTCACACATATGAACCTTGGGTTATCTGCTGTGCTGTTTTCTAATCTATAAATGAAGATAAAAGTCTTAACTTCATTGATACTTTGGAGGAGTGAATGAGATGACAAGGAAAAAATTAGAACATTGTCCTTTATTACTAGTCTTTTTAGTCATGTATAAGCAATAACAAATTCCATTGTGCAACATCAGTTTTACCTGTCACTCTTTCCCTATGTCACTCTCACTACAGCTAACAAAGTCCACATCTTTATTATCTTGCATCTCAACCAGCCTTACAACTTCTAATTTTCCCTTTTTTAGAGCAATTAATGTTCTTAAAGAAGATCTCTGATAAACTTACCCTCTTGCTCAGAATCAGTAGATCAAACAAAATAGGTACAAGATCTAAATGAGGAAGACTACAAACTTCTGATGAAGATTTTTTTTAAATAACTAAATATAGACATGTTTCATGTTTAAGAATAGGAAAAAAATCAGTTGTGTCAAGAGGTCAGTTCTTATCAACTTGATTTGCAGATTTAATGCAATTCCAATCTAATTTTATGTATATCAATGAGCTAATTCTAAAGCTTATATGGACAAACAAAAGACTCATAATATACAACATCGTATTGAAGCTAAAGAAAAAAGTTGAGGGCTGACACAGCTCACTTCAAGTGTGGCAGTGGTGAAAAAATAGTGAGTAGATCAATGCAATATAACAGACAGACAGAAATATAAATAGCCAACTGATCTTTGCAAAGGAGCTAAGACAGCACAATGGAACAAAGATAGTTTCAGCTACAAATGGTGCTGGAACAACTGAATATTCACATGCAAAAAAAAAAAAAAAAAGGAAAGAATCTAGCTAAGACCTTACACCTTCACAAAATAAAATCAAAATTAACCACATGCCTATACATAAAACACAAAACTGTAAGATCAGAAGATACTATAAGAGAAAATCTGGATGACTTTGAGTATGGTGATGCCTTTTTACATAAAATATCAAAGGCACAATCCATGAAAAAAGGAAGGGCTAAGTAAGAATTTATTAAAATTAATAACTTCTACTCTCCAAAAATCAAGAGTTGAGAGAATCAGAAGATAGGCAATAAGCTGGGAGAAACTATTTGTAAGAGACATATCTGTTAACAGTTATATAAAAACATATAAAGAACTCTTAAAACTCTACAATAACTAAACAACCCAATTAAAAAAGAATCCAAAGACTTTAACAAACATCTTACCCAAAGAAGATACAGATGGCAAGTAAGTACACAAAAAGGTGTGCTACATGTCATTAGGAAGTGCAAATTAAAATAATAATCATTATACATCTACTAGAAGGGCCAAAATCTGTAACACTGATAAGACCAAATGCTGGTAAGAATATGGAGCAATAGGAATTGTCATTGCTGGTAGGAATGACAAAATGGTACAGCCTGGAACAGACAGTTTGGTGGTCTTTTATAAAATTAAACATATTCTTAACATATGATCCAGCAGTTGCACTTCTTAGTATTTACCCAAAAGAGGTGGAAACTTACTGCCACCCATAAACCTGTACATGAGGGTTTATAACCAAATGTTTATAGCCAAACCTTTACTTGCCAAAATTTGGGAGGAACTAAGGTGCAGTGGCACCCCACTCCAGTACGCTTGCCTGGAGGGTCCCATGGGTGGAGGAGCTTGATAGGCTGTGATCCATGGGGTCGCTGGGAGTCGGACACGACTGAGCGACTTCCCTTTCACTTTTCACTTTCATGCATTGGAGAAGGAAATGGCAACCCACTCCAGTGTTCTTGCCTGGAGAATCCCAGGGACGGGGGAGCCTGGTGGGCTGCCGTCTGTGGGGTCACACAGAGTTGTACACGACTGAAGCGACTTAGCAGCAGCAAGGTGCTCTTCAGTGGGTGAATGGGTATATAAACTATGGCACATCCAGACAATGGACTATTATTCAGAACTAAACTGAAATGAGATACTAAGCCATAAAAAGACACGAAGAAACCTTAAATGCATATTAGGTGAAAGAAACCAATCTGAAAAAACTACATGGAATATGGTTTCAAATATATGATGCTTTGAAAATGGCAAAACTACTGTAAAAAAATCAGTGGTTGTCAAAGGTTGAATGGGAGCAGAAATGAATTGGTGGAACACAGAGGGTTTGGGGGAGAGTGAAACTATTCTGTATTCTGCACAATACCATAGAATGAATACATTTGTCAAAGTCCATAGAATGTACAATACCAAGAGTGAACTTTATTGACTATGCCAAAGCCATTGACTGTGTGGATCACAATAAACTGTGGAAAATTCTTCAAGAGATGGGAATACCAGACCACCTGACCTGCCTCTTGAGAAACCTATAAGCAGGTCAGGAAGCAACAGTTAGAACTGGACATGGAACAACAGACTGGTTCCAAATAGGAAAAGGAGTATGTCAAGGCTGTATATTGTCACCCTGCTTATTTAACTTATATACAGAGTACATCATGAGAAACACTGGGCTGGAAGAAGCACAAGCTGGAATCAAGATTGCCAAGAGAAATATCAATAACCTCAGATATGCAGATGACACCACCCTTATGGCAGAAATTGAAGAGGAACTAAAAAGCCTCTTGATGAAAGTGAAAGTGGAGAATGAAAAAGCTGGCTTAAAGCTCAACATTCAGAAAACGAAGATCATGGCATCTGGTCCCATCACTTCATGACAAATAGATGGGGAAACAGTGGAAACAATGTCAAACTTTATTTTTTTGGGCTCCAAACTCACTGCAGATGGTGACTACAGCCATGAAATTAAAAGATGCTTACTCCTTGGAAGGAAAGTTATGACCAACCTAGATAACATATTCAGAAGCCAGACATTACTTTGCCCACAAAGGTCCGTCTAGTCAAGGCTATGGTTTTTCCTGTGGTCATGTATGGATGTGAGAGTTGGACTGTGAAGAAGGCTGAGCGCCGAAGAACTGATGCTTTTGAAGTGTGGTGTTGGAGAAGACTCTTGAGAGTCCCTTGGACTGCAAGGAGATCCAACCAGTCCATTCTGAAGGAGGTCAGCCCTGAGTGTTCTTTGGAATGAATGATGCTAAAGCTGAAACTCCAGTACTTTGGCCACCTCATGCGAAGAGTGGACTCATTGGAAAAGACTCTGATGCTGGAGTGGATTGGGGACAGGTGGAGAAGGGGACGACAGAGGATGAGATGGCTGGATGGCATCACTGACTCGATGGACGTGAGTCTGAGTGAACTCTGGGTGTTGGTGATGGACAGGGAGGCCTGGCATGCTGCGATTCATGGGGTCACAAAGAGTCGGACATGACTGAGTGACTAACTGAAGTGAAGAAGGAACTTAAATGTAAACTATGGTCTTTGAGTGATTACAATATATCAATATAGATTCATCCTTGGTTAAAAAAATAGTAGCATTCTGGTGAGTAATATTGATAACGGGGAAGGCTATTAATGTGTTTGGCGAGGAAGTATATGGAAAATGTCAGTACTTTCCTCTCGATTTTGCTGTGAATCTTAAATTATTCTAAAAAATAGTCATTTAGAAAAAGTTGGTAAGAATTACCCATCAACAATTAATGAAAGGTCATGATATTCAAAATCTTCCACAATATGGCTCAAACTTACTTATACAACTTTGTATTTTTTATTTCACCTTTTTATTCTTGTATAGAGAAACTAATATTTACTCTCAACTATTCTATCTTTACTCATGTACTTTTTCCCCATTGTATATAACTTATTCCCATTTTCACATATTCGAGTCCTAATTAACGCTCAAGGTTCAACTCAAATGGTACTTCCTTCATAAAACTTTTCTTAGCCTTCAGTTGTAAGCAATCTCTCCTGGCCCTGAAACCTACTATTTTATTTGTTCTTCTTACATGAATCATTGCTTTTCACACCCTTCTGCAAGTTGTATCATCCTATTCCTGATGTCTACCTATTTTAAGAATAAAATAATTTTTGAGTTGGTTTACATATTTAGTTTTTTAGATAGCATCCATAACATATATATACAGTAGTTAATAAAATGTAACTAACCCAATGAATTAGAAATTATATATCCAAGTACATCTTAAATTCACAGTACTGCTAAAGAGAGAAAAACAATTATGTGGTAAATATTACTTTAGAATTTAACAGCCCATCAATGATTTTATGGATGCTTCCTATAATTTTTAAGAAATGATTAGATTTATGGAATCTAACAGCTAATTAGAGATTTTAGGAATCATCTACTCCAACTTACTCCCCAAGGAAAAGAAATGCAAAAAGGCAAAATGGTTGTCTGAGGAGGCCTTACAAATAGGTGTGAATAGAAGAAAAGTGAAAGGCAAATGAGAAAAGGATATATATATATATACCCATTTTAATGCAGAGTTCAAAAAAAAGATAGCAAGAAGATAAGTGATTGATCAGGGATCAATGCAAAGAAATAGAGGGGAAAAAAAGAACAGGAAAGAGTAGACATCTCTTCAAGAAAATTAGAGATACCAAGGGAACATTTCATGCAAAGATGGGCACAATAAAGGACAGAAATGGTATAGACTTAACAGAAGCTGAAGATGTTTAGAAGAGGTGGCAAGAATACACAGAAGAACTATACAAAAAAACTTCACAACCCAGATAATCATGATGGTATGATCATTCACCTAGAGCCAGACATCCTTGAATGTGAAGTCAAGTGGGCCTTTGAATTTCATGATTGCAGTCACCATCCACAGTGATTTTGGAGCCAAAGAAAATAAAATCTACCAGTTTTCATTGTTTCCCCATCTATTTGCCATGAAGTGATGGCATGATCTTAGCTTTCTGAATGTTGAGTTTTAAACCTACTTTTCCACTCTCCTCTTTCACTTTCATCAAGAGGTTCTTTACTTCTCTTTCTGCCATAAGGGTGATGTCATCTGCATATCTGAGTTTATTGATATTTCTCCTGGAAATTTTTATTCCAGCTTGTGCTTCATCCAGCTTGGCATTTTGCATGATGTACTCTGCATATAAGTTAAATAAGCAGGGTAACAATATACAGCTTTGATGTACTCCTTTCCTGATTTGGAAGTAGTCTGTTGTTTCATGTCCAGTTCTAACTGTTGCTTCTTGACCTGCATACAGATTTCTAAGGAAGAAGGTCAGGTGGTCTGGTATTCCCATCTCTTTCAGAATTTTCCAGTTTATTGTGATCCACACAGTCAAAGGCTTTGGCATAGTTAATGAAGCAGAAGTAGATGTTTTTCTGGAACTCTCTTCCTTTTCGATGATCCAACGGATGTTGGTAATTTGATCTCTGGTTCCTCTGCCTTTTCTAAATCCAGTTTGAACATCTGGAAGTTCATGGTTCACGTACTGTGAAGCCTGGCTTGGAGAATTTTAAGCATCACTTTGCTGGTGTGTTTAGTTGAGTGCAGTTGGGCAGTAGTTCGAACATTCTTTGGCATTGCCTTTCTTTGAGTTAAGAATGGAAACTGACCTTTTTCTGACCTGTGGAGACCAGTGGGATTTGATTACAGAACTTACACAGGACTGGGGAAACAGACACTTGGAGGGCAGAAACAGAAACTTGTGTGCACCAGGACCCAGGAGAAAGGAGCAGTGACCCCACATGAGACTGGCCCAGACTTTCCTGTAAGTGTCCAGGAGTCTCTGGCAGAGGTGTGGGCCAGCAGTGGCCTGCTAAAGGGTCAGGGGCACTGAGTGCGATAGTACCTGCACATGACCTTCTGAACGTGATCGCCATTTTCTTCATCGCCTCCAATATAGTTTGGGCTCAGGTCAAAAAACAGGGAAAGAACACAGCCCCACTCATCTACAGAAAATTAGGTTAAAGAGTTACTGAGCATGGCTCTGCCCATCAGAACAAGACCCAGTTTGCCCTTCAGTCTGTCTCTCCCATCAGGAAGCTTCCATAAACCTCTTATCCTTCAGAGGGCAGACAGAATGAAAACCACAGTCACAGAAGACTAATCAAACTGATCACATGGACCACAGCCCTGTCTAACTCAATGAAACTATGAGCCATGCTGTGTAGGGCCACCCAAGATGGACGGGTCATGGTGGAGAGTTCTGACAAAACATGGTCCACTGGAGAAGGTAATGGAAACTACTGCATCATTCTTGCCTTGAGAACCCCATGAACAGAATGAAAAGGCAAAAAGATTGAAACTGAAAGATAGACTCCCTAGGTCTGTAGGTGCCCAATATGTAACTGGAGATCGGTGGAGAAATAGCTCCAGAAAGAATGGAGATGGAGCCAAAGCAAAAACTATGCCCAGTTGTGGATGTGACTGGTGATGGAAGTAAAGTCCAATGCTATAAAGAACAATATTGTATAGGAACCTGGAATATTAGGTCCATGAATCAAAGTGAATTAGAAGTGGTCAAACAGGAGATGGCAAGAATGAACATCAACATTTTAGGAATCAGTGAACTAAAATGGACTGGAACGGGCAAATTTAATTCAGATGACCATTATACCTACTACTGTGGGCAAGAATCCCATAGAAGAAATGGAGTAGCCCTCACAGTCAACAAGGGTCTGAAATGCAATACTTGGGTGCAACCTCAAAAATGACAGAATGATCTCCATTTGTTTCCAAGGCAAACCATTCACTATTACAGTAATCCAAGTCTATGCCCCAATCAGTTATGCTAAAGAAGATGAAGTTGAATGGTTCTATGAAGACCTACAAGACCTTCTTGAACTAACACCCCCCAAAAGATGTCCTTTTCATTATAGGGAATTTGAATGCAAAAATTGGAAATCAAGAGATACCAAGGCAAATTTAGCCTTGGAGTACAAAATTAAGTAGGGCAAAGGCCAACAGAGTTTTGCTAAGAGAACACATTGGTCATATCAAACACCCTCTTCCAACAAAACAAGAGAAGACTCTTCACACGGACATCACCAGATGGTCAATTGTGCAGTAGTTTGAACATTCTTTGGCTTGCCCTTCTTTGGGATTGGAATGAAAACTGACCTTTTCCAGACCTGTGACCACTGCCAAATTTTCCAAATTTGCTAGCATATTGAGTACAGCACTTTCACAACATCATCTTTTAGGATTTGAAATAATTCAGCTGGAATTCCATCATCTCCACTAGCTTTCTTCATAGTCATGCTTCCTAAGGCCCACTTCACTTTGCACCCCAAGAGGTGTGGCTCTAGGTGAGTGAGCACACCATTTTGGTTATCTGGGTCATTCAGATGTCTTTTGTATAGTCCTGTGTATTCTTGCCACCTCTTCTTCATATCTTCTGCTTCTGTTATGTCCACACCATTTCTGTCCTTAATTGTGGCCATCTTTGCATGAAATGTTCCCTTGGTATCTCTAATTTTCTTGAAGAGATGTCTAGTCTTTCCCTTTCTATTGTTTTCCTCTATTTCTTTGCACTGATCCCTGAGGAAGGCTTTCTTATCTCTCCTTGTTATTCTTTGGAACTCTGCATTCAGTTGGGTATATCTTTCGTTTTCTCTTTTGACTTCCACTTCTCTTCTTTCTCAGCTATTTTTGAGGCCTTCCCAGACAACCATTTTGCCTTCCAACATGAATTTAAATGCCTTTGGGGAATCTCACACTATATTCTGTATTAGTTCAAGACTCCTGCCATCAGTGAGCTAGCCAAAAAAAAGATTAATTTTATCTCTCTCTAACACAGTCTCAAGTCCCAACTCCTTACTTGTGAACTCTCTCCAACTCTTCAGGTATACTAAATCTCATCTTTGATCAACTAAATCTTGCACTTTTTTTTTTTTTTTTTTTTGTCATCTCCTATCTCATTAATTCCCTCAAATACCTTTTAACTACATTGTGGCTTTTCTGCTTGCCTGTGTCAATATCCCTGAACCTATTTCTAAGGTTAGCTTATTCTTCCTCTGGATTTTAATTATTTTAGACCCTCTGGTTCATCCTTTTTAATATTTAAAATTCTAACTTATTAGAAAAAGTCTCTACTAAAGTCGACTGGAATCACTACAAAATCACATTTCTTATTTGTCTAATTTTCTTTCCTTCTGAATTGAAGCTGAATTCGTGATTTGCTTTTGCCTATAGGAATTGGCAGAATTAACACTGTTCTAATTTTAGATCTGGACATGGAACAACAGATTGGTTCCAAATAGGAAAAGGAGTATGTCAAGGCTGTATATCGTCACCCTGCTTATTTAACTTATATGCAGAGTACATCATGAGAAACGCTGGGCTGGAAGAAGCACAAGCTGGAATCAAGATTGCCGGGAGAAATATCAATACCCTCAGATATGCAGATGACACCACCCTTATGGCAGAAAGTGAGGAGGAACTAAAAAGCCTCTTGATGAAAGTGAAAGTGGAGAGTGAAAAAGTTGGCTCAACATTCAGAAAATGAAGATCATGGCATCTGGTCCCATCACTTCATGGGAAAGAGATGGGGAAACAGTGGAAACAGTGTCAGACTTTATTTTGGGGGGCTCCAAAATCACTGCAGATGGTGACTGCAGCCATGAAATTAAAAGACGCTTACTCCATGGAAGGAAAGTTATGTCCAACCTAGATAGTATATTGAAAAGCAGAGGCATCACTTTGCCAACAAAGGCCCATCTAGTCAAGGCTATGGTTTTTCCAGTGGTCATGTATGCATGTGAGAGTTGGACTGTGAAGAAAGCTGAGCGCTGAAGAATTGATGCTTTTGAACTGTGGTGATGGAGAAGACTCTTGAGAGTCCCTTGCACTGCAAGGAGATCCAACCAGTCCATTCTGAAGGAGATCAGCCCTGGGTGTTCTTTGGAAGGAATGATGCTAAAGCCAAAACTCCAGTACTTTGGCCACCTCGTGTGAAGAGTTGACTCATTGGAAAAGACTCTGATGCTGGGAGGGATTGGGGCAGGAGGAGAAGGGGACGACAGAGGATGAGATGGCTGGATGGCATCACTGACTCGATGGACATGAGTTTGAGCGAACTCCGGGAGCTGGTGATGGACAGGGAGGCCTGGCATGCTGTGAATCATGGGGTCACAAAGAGTTGGAGACAACTGAGCAACTGAACTGAACTGAACTGAATTTTAGATCTTAGAACTTAAGAAATGTTATGGATTCCACTCTTGCTCTTTTGGGATACTGAGTTTACCATGCTGTTGAAAAGTGCAGATTGTTGGAGGATACAAAGATATGAACGAGAACTGAGGCAACCCATTTGAACATGGAACAGAAAATGCTAGCATTGAGACCAGGTTAAACTCTCCAACATAATCACAGTTACAGATAAATAGAGCTGCATGACTGATCCTACGTGACATCAGCAGAAGAAATGCCCAGAATGCCAGTTCACATTTTCAGCAATGATAAGGCTATAGTTGATTTAAGTCACTAAGAGTTGGGGTAGTTTCTTATGCAATAGATAACTGATATACATAATCAAGTTAATCATCCACCACCCTTCTCTGATTCATCATAATGGCTTTCATTGACAGCTTTATACAATTTTTTAAAGCCAATAGATACTTCTTTTTCTGTGAAACTCTTCTTTGACTTAAAGCAATTTTAAGAGCTCTTTTTCTGAGTGATGAGTAAGTCCTATTAAATTTTAAACATAACTTCCAGACATTTGTTCTAGCAATTTAGTCATCCACATCCTTTCCTGATCCAGCTACAAGAACTAATAGATGCTTCTTATTTCCTATTTCTCTGCTTTATGCATGCTTCCCTCTTTGAATAGACAATCTCTCTCCAATGTAACTTTAGAAATTTGCTTGTGTATCTCTATTTTCTGACTATGCACTTCTTGTGGTCAGAGTGTGTCTTATTGATATAAGTATCCTAAGTAATCAGATTCTATGCTTGTTCATGCTTAGTCTCAGCCAAGTCTGACTCTTTACTACCCCATGGACTGAAGCCTGCCAGGGTCCTCTGTCCATGGGATTTTCCTGACAAGAATACTGGACTGGATTGCCATTTCCTTCTCCAAGGGATCTTCCTGACCCAGGGATCCAATCCTCATCTCCTGCATTGGCAGGTGGCTTCTTTTACCACTGAGCCACCTGGAAATCCTGGCACAAATCCAGAACCCAGTAAATGTTTAATGAATTAATGAATTTTTAAAAATAAATGACATACTAATGTGGTTAGTGATAAATGAAGGAAAGAAATGCCTGAGTCTTTTATTTTAAAGTATCTCTGTTAGCTCTCTTCCATTTCTACTCAAAACATATCCAAAGAGATATAAACTAAGAGATGCGCCATCATTTATAAAGTGTTTTTGTATGTGTTTCTTTTTTTGCCAGTTAGATTTTAATCTCCTTGGCTGTGGAAACATAACTAACACTATAAGTGATTAAGACAAGTGATTTCTACTATGACTCCTTGCTTCCATATATTTGATTGCTTCAATTTTAATTTCTCTACCTGATACTCATTAAGTATGTGAAATTTTAAATCCTCTTGGTTAATTATTGTTGGTTTTGAAAATTTTCTGATACATGCCATTACTGAAAATGTCATAACTTGTTAAAGAAAGAAGCTGGAAATTTCAGGAAAAAGTAATAATAACATTCTTGTTGGTTAAGACATCTAACTTAAAATCTTGATTGTGACAAGTCCCCAGTCCATTAGTTCTAGTGAAGTTTTAACTTTTTTTTTTAATTTTATTTTATTTTTAAACTTTACATAATTGTATTAGTTTTGCCAAATATCAAAATGAATCCGCCACAGGTATACGTGTGTTCCCCATCCTGAACCCTCCTCCCTCCTCCCTCCCCATACCATCCCTCTGGGTCATCCCAGTGCACCAGCCCCAAGCATCCAGTATCGTGCATCAAACCTGGACTGGCAACTCGTTTCATACATGATATTTTACATGTTTCAATGCCATTCTCCCAAATCTTCCCACTCTCTCCCTCTCCCACAGAGTCCATAAGACTGTTCTATACATCAGTGTCTCTTTTGCTGTCTCGTACACAGGGTTATTGTTACCATCTTTCTAAATTCCATATATATGCATTAGTATACTGTATTGGTGTTTTTCTTTCTGGCTTACTTCACTCTGTATAATAGGCTCCAGTTTCATCCACCTCATTAGAACTAATTCAAATGTATTCTTTTTAATGGCTGAGTAATACTCCATTGTGTATATGTACCACAGCTTTCTTATCCATTCGTCTGCTGATGGACATCTAGGTTGCTTCCATGTCCTGGCTCTTATAAACAGTGCTGCGATGAACACTGGGGTACACGTGTCTCTTTCCCTTCTGGTTTCCTCAGTGTATATGCCCAGCAGTGGGATTGCTGGGTCATAAGGCAGTTCTATTTCCAGTTTTTTAAGGAATCTCCACACTGTTCTCCATAGTGGCTGTACTAGTTTGCATTCCCACCAACAGTGTAAGAGGGCTCCCTTTTCTCCACACCCTCTCCAGCATTTATTACTTGTAGACTTTTGGATCGCAGCCATTCTGACTGGTGTGAAATGGTACCTCAGAGTAGTTTTGATTTGCATTTCTCTGATAATGAGTGATGTTGAGCATCTTTTCATGTATTTGTTAGCCATCTGTATGTCTTCTTTGGAGAAATGTCTATTTAGTTCTTTGGCCCATTTTTTGATTGGGTCATTTATTTTTCTGGAGTTGAGCTGTAGGAGGAGTTGCTTGTATATTCTCGAAATTAGTTGTTTGTCAGTGGCTTAGTTTTAACTTTAAAATAAGAAGACTACTAAGTGCCAAAATTTTACATCATGTTTCCGTTATTCAGTTAACTCAGTTGTTAAAAACATGGCTGTTATTTCTGGTCCAAGGATGTTTTATTCTGGCCAGGAAAATATGTTTCTTTTGCAAAGGGATTCATCACTTGTATTAGAAAAACAATTAAGAGCATGTCTTCATGGCCATGGGTCAAGAACCTCAGTGTCACATAGGAACAATGGCAAACTTTATTTTGTTTAGATTTTTTTTCTAGATTAAGATATATATTCATTTTTTCAAACTAAGCTCTCTATACTACTAACTTGGCATTGTGTAGTATGGAGGGCTTTTGTATAACATGTTGAGATGTATTTATGTCTTTCTGGGGGAGAGTATTGCCTGTGACTGTTTAGTGTACAAAACTAATAAAATCCTTCAAGGCTTTCCATTTTTAACCTAATCACTTAATATCATATAATTTCTATATTATGAAAGTATGCTTATGATTAGTTCCATAATTAGTTCCATAATTAACAACTCCATTTATTGTACTTGTGACTGCTGTTTTATTGCTCCAGTAGAGACAAACAGTGATTAGAACAATTGCAGCATTAATTACATGCAGTCTCTCAAGATTTACTAGATAGTCTCCAAAAATATGAGGAAACTAAAAGTGTTTTATTCTTTGTATAATTACCAAAAAAATCCTGTTACGTAATTTTTATTGTTTTGAGAAATTCTCTATGCAACTGTTTGATAAAGAAGTAGACTTGCCAAAGTTTACAATTTACTTTCCTGGCTAGAGAATGAAATCCTGCTGACTTTAGTATCTTTAAAAAATTGTACTCTTAAAATGAACTAAAGACCTAAATGTAAGACCAGAAACTATAAAACTCTTAGAGGAAAACATAGGCAGAACATTCTCTGACATAAATCACAGCAAGATCCTCTATGACACACCTCCTAGAGTAATGGAAATAAAAACAAAAATAAACAAACGGGCCCTAATTAAACTTAAAGTCTTTGCACAACGAAGGAAACTATAAGCAAGGTGAAAAGATAACCCTCAAAATGGGATAAAATAATAGCAAACAAAACAACAGACAGATAATTAATCTCCAAAATATACAAGCAGCTCAAGCAGCTCAATACCAGAAAAACAAACAACCCAATCAAAAAGTGGGCAGAAGACTTAAACAGAAATTTCTCCAAAGATGACATACAAATGGCTAATAAACACATTAAAAGATGCTCAACATCACTCATTATTAGAGAAATTCAAATCAAAAATCACAGTGAGGTATCATTTCACGCTGGTCAGAAAGGCCATCATCAGAAAGTCTACAAATAATAAATGCTGGAGAGGGTATGGAGAAAAGGGAACCCTCTTACACTGTTGGTGAGAATGCAATCTGATACAACCAATATGTAGAACAGTATGGAGATTCCTTAAAAACAAAAACAAAAACAAAAACAAAACTACCATATGACTGAGTAATCCCACTACTGGGCATATACCCTAAGGAAACCAGAACTGAAAAAGACACATGTACTTCAATGTTCATTGAAGCACTAATTACAATAGTTAGGACATGGAAGCAACCTAGATGTCCATTGGTAGGTGAATGGATAAGGAAGTTGTGGTACCTATACACAAAGGAATATTACTCAACTACAAAAAAGAACATAGTTGAGTCAGTTCTAATGAGGTGAATGAAACTAGAACCGATTATAGAGTGATGTCAGAAAGAGAAAAACAAATATTGTATATTAATGCATATATGGAATCTAGAAAGATGGAATCATTGACCCTATGTGAGGGCAGGAAACACAGATGTAAAGAACAGACTGTTGGACTCAGTGGGAAAGGAGAGCGTGGGATGATTTGCGTGAATAGCATTGAAACATATATATTACCATATGTAAAATAGATAGCCATTGGGAATTTGATGTGAGATGCAGGGCACCCAAATTCAGTGCTTTGTGACAACCAGAAGGGATGGGGTAGGGAGGGAGATGGGAGGGGGATGAGAGGATGGAGGTGACACTTGGATCCCTATGGCCGACTCATACTGATGTGTAGCAAGCCTATCAAGATATTATAAAGCAATTATCCTTCAATTAAAATAAATCAATTTTTAAAAAGTACACTTATAAATGTGATTTTATATTAAAAAATGATACATTGTCATCTCATTCCTATGTAAAATTGTGACTGTGTGTGTGTGTTGAAGAATGAGTGTTGGCTTTTACAAAAAGTGGGTGAAAACCCATAGGGACTTTTGCTGAAAGATTAAGAAATTTCTTCTGAGTTCTCCAAAGGCTATCTCTTTACCCATTCACCTTTTTGTTATCTTTCTATAACCACTGACTGTCCCTTTGGATAAGAAATATTTGGCTGGATTCACAAAAGCTTTAGTGAATCACAGAGACATCAGAAATACTTGCAACTTGTAAAAATCATCTGATTCAAAGCAACTGCATCTTTGTAGTCAATGCACAAACTGGACCCCATTCAACTCACTGTATCTCTGTGTATTTATCCAGATGTCCTGTAATGGGATTCAGAATTCAAGCAAAATTAAAGAGTGCACACAAAGGAATCTGTCTGAACATTATTTAAATATATGAACAAGTAAATTGTAACAATGTTTAACCAGCAAAGGATATATTAGATTTAAACAAATGACATGTCTCCAGCAATCTTTTTCTAATCCTCTTTTTTTTTTAAAGATTTTTTTATGTGGACCATTTTTAAAGTCTTTATTGAATCTGTTACAATATTGCTTCTGTCTTATGTTTTGATTTTCTGGCCACAGGACATGTGGAAACCGAGTTTCTAGACCATGGATGGAACCCAGCCCCCCATATTGGAAGCGCAGTCTTAACCACTGGACTGCTAGGGAAATCCCAGGAATCTTTCTTTAAAAAAAAAAAAAAAGAAAGAAAAATGTTGACTCACAAAGATAAGAAAGTCTGTGTTAACTGAATGCTCAAATAATTATTTGAAATTTCCCAGCATTATAAAGATAATAAAACTACAGAATTTCTTACATTTCATGGACAATTAGCTTTATGGGAAACTCTGTACTAGACTAACCTGTCTTCTAAGAATTCAGAAGGAATGTATACTCTCTTCTTTGCGGTTAACTCTAATATGAATCAAATCACTATGAGACTACTTTTGAATCACTATGGGATTGGTAGTCACTCCTACTTTTGATTCTTAGTTTACTAAGCCAGGCTGCTCTCCCTGAACAGATATTCAGTCCTCTGAAATCCTTCTCTGCATGGGTCAGACTCACTGAGTCCAAGTAGTAAACATGGAAATGCTAGGAAAAGAAACTGAAATCCATTGTTAGAATCATTGTAGAGTGAAATACTATATTTAGAGCTCCTGCCAGTTTCAATACATGTATATCTACTGTTTAGGGTGCTCCAGATATTATGGTAGTTAAGATGTCTTAGTTGGTCCCAAGAAGGAAAAGAATAAGCATATTTGCTTACTTTACAACTCCTGTTCTAATGCTCTATTCTCTCCCTAGATATTAAGCACACATTTTTCTTATTAAAGATGTTTTGGGAGGGTAGGTCATCATATTCCTGTCAAGATCATCCCTTGTCATGAGTCAGAATCATCCAGCTAATCTCTAGTGATTTCCTTCAAGCACACTATTTCATAAGATTTTTACATTAATTTTAACCCCAATGTTTCTTCTCTGAACAGAAAATATTTGAGAAACATTAAAAATGAGTATGTTCTGGTGATGTGGAATGAATTAGAAATTAAAGACAGAAGTTTTCTTATGATGTGTGCTTTATTTAGTCCAAAAGTGGCATTCAAAATATTCATATTTCATTGCCAACTTTAATATTAAATGCTAAAACCGTGAAATTTTCAGGGGACTTAACCTGATTCTGTGTCTGTATAGACATAAGGCAGATTAAAAAGCTATTAGTCATTAACAATCTACTGTGATGATTAGATACTTGTAACATAAATTCAAAGTAAAATCATCCTACTTAGTTCATACCCTGTTTCCCAGACAAGGAAGTGAAAGAGCACATATACATACTCTGTAACCCAATATGTGAAACAGGGGGGTTTTCAGAAATTCCTTTATTCCCCAAGTGTGTTCTCTTATTTTATATGTCTGAAAAGGATTGCAAGACCAAGAGTTGTGTTGAAAGCATCCAAGATTTCTGAGGAAAAATATCAACATAAGAGAGAAAAAAGTAACATAAATGTTCTATGTAAAATGCCAACTTTCAGGAAAATGATCTAAAATCTGATGCTTCCTATATTTTAAGTTATTATTATATTTTCCTTATTATTAGAAATCAGAAAATCATCTAAAATAACTCTAATCATCATGGAATTAAAAACTAAAGCTTTTATACATTGTCTATAACTGCACATTTTTACACTATTTTAATATTTTTTATTATTGTGAAATTATTTTTATTTGTGGTCATAACATTTTAACATTTTGATTAACTACTTGATCCAGATCAAATCAAATCTTTGTGTGTTTATAATCCATAAATAGCTATTATGTAGAAAGTTTTAGAGAATAATCTCCCTCTAACATATTTTTAAAAAATTCTTATAACCTTCCAAATAACATCTATTGCATAAATCATTCTTTAGCTTCTTAACATGATATTCTCAGTGCCTAACACAGGACCTGTCACATATTTGTGGCTCTCTAAGTATTTGATGAATGAATAAATGATTACTATCTTCAAACCCAGCTATGTCAATCTTTTAAGGGTTCAAACTCTTCTCTAACGGCATATTTAGTTTCACTTGAAACACCTTGCTATATTTGAATCTAAAGAAAAACAGCACCATAGGAATTCTAGGTCAGAGGAAAAAACCACTAGAGAACAGGATTTTTTATTTTTTTGGTAGGTGGCATAAAATTATGTATTAAATTTAAGAGACAGAGGTATTTAGAGTTTACAGAAGGATCAGAGCTATCAGTTGAATAATAAACTGTGTAAGTGATGTCAGAGTCCCAAGAAACAAAACAAATGAGCCAAAAATCTTGTATTAAATCTAAAGAAGTTCATAAAATAGAGTCTAATAAGTCAGACATGACTTCATGACTAAACAACAATAGAATTCTTAGGTATTAGACAGATTCATTCTAGCATGTCTTTACTTTTCTCAGATTCCTTGATCTCTGACTCTCATTTTAATTATGACAGTTCTTTTATTTTCTAACACCTTTTTACATTTTACTAATTTTTGTGCACATAAGTATGATTTTCAAAGAGACATTCTGTTTTGTAAGTAATCCCTTAAATAATGTTAATCAATTTTGTGTTACAACTTCAAAAGAAATAAAAATATTTTATTCTTATTTTATGTTTAGGTAGGATTGTATTACTAGCACTATTTTAAAATGATGTTTACAAGAAATAAATAATACATTAAAAGAAATTTTAAAGCAATCAAATGAAATATTTAGGAAGTTAATTCCCAATGTACTTTTCATTATATCATGACAATTTTTTAGTGTTTTTTTCTGAGCAGCTGATTATTATTGATTGACTAAATTCTCATGTTGTATTAAGTTAAAATACAAATCTTACAATATATACTCATCTTTCTATAAACCTATATTTTTAAGGAGATGTTAGCATATATTGTCTGTAACATACAAAATCCTAAATCTTTTAATGACATTGAATAAACAGAATACAACCTTTTCACATAATGTGGCTCCAAAGATATCTGTTCCATCATGATAGACTTAACATAAGAAATCAAAAATGCCTGAGAATTAAAATAATCATTTTCCTTCCATCAAAAAAATACTTCTGATTTTCCTTTGAAAACATGAATAGCTATAAAATTTTATCTTAGCAAAATATATTCTAATTTATTTATATTTATAAATATATTTTAAAATATTTATATTACCACCACTCTAATGATAAAATTAGATTTAATGATCAATAACCCCAACATAGCACTAAAGTGTAGAGAAAACAACTGCTCCTCAACCACAAAATTTAATAAATGCTGACAACAAATATACATAAATAAAATGCCATTCAAACGTTAAGCATGAAGACTTAAGCAGTGTCATCACAGAATTATCTATCTAGTGCCTTTCTGTCTTCATAAGGTTAATATTTATAAGTTTCAGAGGAAAAAATTGAACATGTAGAAAAGTAGTAAAATGGGTCATAGTAACTTCAACATTTCAGTGCACAAATTTCTCTGCATATTAGGTACATTAGAGGCTGTATCATTTTTAGTTTATTCCAAGTCAGATAGACCTTATCTGCCCATTCTAAAATTTTGAATTCATAGTAGCCCACCCAAATATTATATGGATCCTTGATTTTTCTGGGTGGGCTCTTTGCACTTACTATAGTTTTTCTGTACCATAAAGCTATAGCTTCCTAGCAGACAGTGTTATTAACCTTTGGAGCTCACTGTGCTACAATTGGGAACCATTTTCCTGTCTCATCACAGCCACAATACTATCTGTGCACAAAAGTAATTTGCAGCTCTGTGTCTGCTGAGAGGGATCCCTAGGATGTCACAGATACTTCCCTTGAATAATATTAAATATCTCAAAATGCACACAAATAAAGTTCTAGGATATGAATTTTATCCAACCATTACATGCAGTGTTTTATCCCACCCATTATCCTAAGAGTTACAGTTCATGATCATCTCTGCCTTGCCTATGAAAAAAACTGAAGTTGAGAGAGAATAATTACATCTGTCTTGAAAGGTAATGCTGAGATTCAAAGAAAGTGAAGTCACTCAGTTGTGTCCGACTCTTTGCGACCCCATGGACTGTAGCCTACCAGGCTCCTCAATCCATGGGATTTTCCAGGCAAGAATACTGGAGTGGATTTCCATTTCCTTCTCCAGGAGATCTTTCTGACCCAGGGGTTATATCCAAGTCTCCTGCATTTTAGGCAGATGCTTTACCATCTGAGCCACCAGGGAGGTATCTGAATGAAGACAACAATCAAAAAAGTACATTTTGATGTGTTTTGATGAGTGTATATACCTATATAACCACTATCATAAATCAAGGTTCAAAATATTTCCATCATTTCATGAAATTGTCTTGTACAATCTTCCAATTGTCCCCCTGTGCTTAGCCCCAAAGAAACGCTGACCTTTCCATCACTATAGTTTTAAGTATTATGTGTGCTTAGTCCCTCAGTCATGACTGACCCTTTGCGACCTCATGGACTGTAGCCTGTCAGGCTCCTCTGTTTGTGAGATTCTCCAGGCAAGAATACTGGCATAGGCAGCCATTCCTTCTCCAGGGGATCTTCCCAACCTAGGGATCAAAACCAGGTCTCTTGCATTGCAGGTAAATTCTTACCATCTAAGCCACCAGGAAGCCCCTTTATATTTTATGATTTAATATAAATATTGTTGTTGTTTAGATGCCAAGTTGTGTCTGACTCTTTTGCAACCCCATGGACTGTATGTAGCCCACCAGGTTCCTCTTTCCATGGGATTCCCCAGGCAAGGATACTGGAGTCAGTTGCCATTTCCTTCTCCAGGGGAATTTTCCCAACCCAGGAATAGAGCCCTTGTCTCCTGCATTCGCCAGCAGAATATTTACTATGGAGCCACCTGGGAAGCCTTTAATATAAATAGAATCCCACATTATAAACTTTTCTGTGTCTTGTCTATCTTTCAGCATAATATTTTTATTATTCACCTACACTATTACGTATGTCAGTGTATCATCTACATAAGCTGTTTAATAAAACAGTATGACTTATTTTTATTGCTGAGTAGTTCTCATTGAAATTATATATCAAAATTTGACTAGTCATTCAACTACTGACAAAACTTGGGTTATTTCCAGGTTTTGACTCTTATTAATAAAGTTGTTATGAATATTAATACCAAGTCTGTCTGTCTGAATATGTATATGCATATAAATTTTTCTTAGTAAATACCTTGTAGAATTTTTTGTGATATAATAATTGTATTTTTAACTTTATCAGATCAGATCACATGAGTCGCTCAGTCATGTCCGACTCTTTGCGACCCCATGAATCGCAGCACGCCAGGCCTCCCTGTCCATCACCAACTCCTGGAGTTCACTCAGACTCACGTCCACTGAGTCAGTGATGCCATCCAGCCATCTCATCCTCTGTCGTCCCCTTCTCCTCTTGCCCCCAATCCCTCCCAGCATCAGAGTCTTTTCCAATGAGTCAACTCTTTGCATAAGGTGGCCAAAGTACTGGAGTTTCAGCTTTAGCGTCATTCCTTCCAAAGAAATCCCAGGGCTGATCTCCTTCAGAATGGACTGGTTCGATCTCCTTGCAGTCCAAGGGACTCTGAGGAGTCTTCTCCAACACCACAGTTCAAAAGCATCAATTCTTCGGTGCTCAGCCTTCTTCACAGTCTAACTCTCACATCCATACATGACCACAGGAAAAACCATAGCCTTGACTAGACGGACCTTTGTTGGCAAAGCAATGTCTCTGCTTTTGAATATGCTATCTAGGTTGGTCATAACTTTCCCTCCAAGGAGTAAGCGTCTTTTAATTTCATGGCTGCAGTCACCATCTGCAGTGATTTTGGAGCCCAGAAAAATAAAGTCTGACACTACAAATGACTTTAATTCTCATTTCCCTAATGATCAATGGTACATCATTCATTCTCATTTTGTTCATGCTGTCCTTTAAATACTTGTATATTAAAATGTATATTGTATATTTAAATACTTGTATAAAATGTACAAGTATTAATTGTATATTAAGTGTACAAGTATTAATTGTATATTAAAATACGTGTATATTTAAAATGACTATTTACCATTTTAAAAATTATTCTATCATTACCTTTTGGCCTGTTTTCATATAAATCACTTTCTCATGCCTTTTCAAAATTCTAGTAACTTTGGGTAGTGTGTTAGACATTGTTTTATAATGTCAATTGTCTGGATTTTATTGTCCTTTTTAAGAGAAATGTACATATTTTGTTATGGCAGATATCTAAGTTATTTTCTACTTGATTCTTTGAGGACCTGTTTTTAAGCTTTTTAAGAAAAAGTTTAGTGTAACATTCATTTTACAAATAACACATCTCAGCTACTAAGATGTGAATTTTCAGGGTCTTCACTGAGTACTGAGTAGTCTCTGAGGGTTCTCAAGTATCTCAAGAAGAATCAAACGTCCTCCCAATTTTTGTGAGCACTGAACATTTTTCTTGTACAAATCTCCTGTCATATTTTGTCTTGCCTTATGGAATTTCAGTGCTTAAATGAGAAGGTTAGTAGCAAAGTCTCAAAGGGATATAAGAGTAGATTTCAAAAGCTCTTCTTTATGAATACATCCATTCTTTCTGAAAATGTACTTTGCAATTTACAGTCAGATAAGACTCACCAAACTGTAATCTTTACCTTCTGCACTGTTTAAATTCTTCCATTCTGCACCTATAATTCAGGAGTTGGTCCTAGTAGGAAAGTCAGGGAGATTGTAGGGCTCATTTATTTTGTTTTCTTTCTCACAAAGATCAGATTTTTGCTGTCTCTTGTCCAAAGTCTTAACAGAATTGTCTTATATAGCTTCTCATATGTTCTAGTTGCTTATAGCAAGGGGTAAATCTATGTCTTATTACTCGTTCATGCCTAGAAGTGAAAGTCTGACATTTTACTCATTTTTTTCTGGAACCTAGAATGTTAAGCCTCTCTTTGCTGCTTTTGCTGCCATTTGATTTCCCTGTAGGTGCACCATGAGTATATGACAAAGTGAAATCTCAAGTCTTTTTCATGTGAAGTCAACACAAATCAAATTTTCAACTTGTATTGTATACAATAGAATATATATGTAATTCAATTCCAATATGGTCCTTTGCATTCCCTGCTGCTGAGTATACACTTTACCCATTTTGATTTTACTATCCATTATACAAACTGTCACTATCATTGTTTTTCATTTGCAAATGCAATTTGAATCACTATTTTATTATTTTTCTTATTGGTAAAAATATTGAATCATACTCGAATCTAAACACATCAGTTTCACTAAAAAACATCATCCAGTTTGGAATCCAAGCATATACATTCTCCCTGTTATTCAATCATTATCTCTTCCAAAATCCAGACACATTTGTCTCCCTTATCCATAACAATGTCACGAGAGATTTTTTGACAACTACTGTTGCCTATGTATCGAGCAATCATTTGACCTAGTACTCTAATAATACAGTCAAAAAAGGAAATGAGGCTTGTTTGACATGGCTTGTTCCTAGTGAATTCATGCTGGCTTCAGCATACTCAACATTCTTGAGACCACATAAACCACATGCTTAAGAACCTAATAAAGAATTCTAAGATAGCTTAGGCATTTTTAAATTTATGTTTCTAGTTTGAAACCTGAGGTAATTTACTACTTCTGCTTATTTTCCATTTATCTTAAATTCTGAGAAAAAAAAATAGGAGTGATATAATATAACCATAATTAATTTTGGCCTATGATATAATTTTTCTGGACCTAGAAAACTTGAATTTTTTAATTAAAGGGACTGTGATAGCTTTTTCTGCCTGTTCTACAGATTGTGAGGTTTTTTCCTAATTTATAAAGTTTAACTGAATGATTTCTTACATTAGGATTTAAGAAGCAAAATCAGATTGTCTTTACCCTCATGAAACTCACAGTTATAAGGAGCACATACAGAAAATATTCAGATAAAATGTGTAAAATAAGAAATGTGATAAGTCTTAAGAAAAATAGTCATACAGTGTTGTAAGACCATGAGAACCTGAGTGTATTTTTGGATATTAAAAAGGGCTTCCCTAAGCAGTATTTTAATAATCAGTAGCAATTAATAAGCAGGCTAGCCAGTGATGATAAAGAGGCAGAATCTAAGCAAAGAAAACAGCTTAAGCAAGAAGCTGTAAACAACAAACAAACAAAACAAAAACAGGCTCATTTGCTTTATTTTACAGCCCTTTATATCAAGGCTATGGTTTTTCCAGTGGCCATGTATGGATGTGAGAGTTGGACTGTAAAGAGAGCTGAGCACTGAAGATTTGATGCTTTTGAACTGTGGTGTTGGAGAAGACTCTTGAGAGTCCCTTGGACTGCAAGGAGATCCAACTAGTCCATTCTGAAGGAGATCAGCCCTGGGATTTCTTTGGAAGGAATGACGCTAAAGCTGAAACTCCAGTACTTTGGCCACCTCATGCGAAGAGTTGACTTATTGGAAAAGACTCTGATGCTGGGAGGGACTGGGACAGAGGATGAGATGGCTGGATGGCATCACCGACTTGATGGATGTGAGTCTGAGTGAACTCCGGGAGTTGGTGATGAACAGGGAGGCCTGGCGTGCTGCGATTCATGAAGTTGCAAAGAGTTGGACAGGACTGAGTGACTGAGCTGAGCTGAACTGAACTGATATCCAGTAGTATTTCTCAGTAGCTGCCATTTTCTCTCCACTCTTCATTTATGCTACAATGGGAGTTTGTTTTTCCTGCTGAGTAACTAGTCTTTGGAGCAGTATCTGGTATGTAGTCACTCAACAAATATTTGTGGGTTGACTGAATGAATCAAAGAATGAAGAAAGAATGATTAAAACAAAATGATTACCCACTTTCACATATTTACCAAATGTATTCTTACTTTGATTTGCTATTCATGTTGCTTACCCTGTGGAATTTTACCTTTTATTCATAACCAACATCTTATTTACATGTTACAAGTCAAACATTCATGCACAAATCTCTTTATTTTACTCTATTCTTGGTTAGTCTTTCCTCCTCTGAACTCCTATTGCATCATAGTATATGCAATGTTATTTATTATGTCATGATAGGTGGCCTTTACCAATATCTATTTGTTTGATGTCTATCTATCCACTTATCTTTGTTCCTTAAAATGTTTCACCTAAAAGTTTTACCTAAAACATGTCCACAAACAGTTTCATATCATAACGTTCTAGTTCTTGAAACAATGAGTGCTACATATGTGACTCAATCTTCTTTCTTGTGTCATTAAGAAATGTGCTTAGTGTACTAATATATCTTAAAATATTATTCATGGTTAACTTATTGATGTTGTACGCTTAACTCATATATAAGTGTCTGTACTGAGAAACTAGATTCAAGATAAAAATAAGAACAGTGAAGATTAAGGAAATCCATGTTCTAGGAACAAAGATATGTATATATCATCACATACAAAGCAGCCAGATTGAACTTTAAGCCAGTGGGGCAGAAACTGCATAAGAACTCAGAACAAAAACAAGACATAGCACTGTGTAAAAGATATTTGATTTCTTCTCCCACATCTGATGAGACATTCCTAATGAGATTGAGGGAGCAGTCAAGAAAATGAATTAATTCAGTGTGTACCAAGTGTCAGTTATTGTATATAATACATCTAATTCAGTTCTCACAAACTGAATGAATATTAAATATTTATACTAAATGTGTATATTAAATATTTATTAAAATATTAAATATTTTCATTTTTATTTTATAAATAAATGTCCTTACAGACTATTGTTATATTTGTATATATTATGTATATTGTCCAAAAGAAAAGACTTCAATACAACTAACAATCCTTGGTATAAGTCTTCAATAGTGTTTATATCAAACAGCCAACATAGCAAGGAAAAATTGCTGCTTTGTTTCTGTTTTTATTGTCTGGTGGTATCTCTTGAAATATATGAGATATTGACTTGCTAAACATTTAGACATTTTATGGGGCTTCCCTGGTGGCTCAGGTTGTAAAGAATCCACCTGCGATGCAGGAGACCTGAGTAGACATTTTATGTATGCAATACATTTGTATGCATGTTAAGATATTAGTAATAAATGCTCTGAAAATGTTCCATGATAGTGTTAATTCAGCCAAACACTGTAAGAAAATTTCAAGACTACTATTATTCATTTATTCAATGGTATCCTTGAACTCTTTGTGGAGAAAGACTTTGGCAATAACCTATAAAGCCCTACTTCAATTGCCTTTTCTTTTCTGGCCTGAGTGTTGCTTTGACACCTTAATTTTCTTTTTCTTTCTTTTTTTTTTTTTTTTGACACCTTAATTTTCTTAAAGGAGCTATGTCAACCTTACCAGCAGATCAAGAATATGCCCTAGATTTGCAACATATAATATTTATTCTCTAGGTTTTCACTAACAAATATAACCTGTAACTTTCTGATACCAAACCATTACCAAAACCATATTTGTAGCAACTGGCATTAATGCGGACTATGGAACCTATTCATAAATGTAGGAAAAATTTTCTTATAAATATAACCTAGCAATATCAGTTCTATTTCTCTGTGTGTGTATATACACACATATGTATATATATTATAATAATTTATATCTAATCATGTGCAAATATATTTATATATTAAATTTTATAAATTATATGTTATATCTAAAATTAAGGTATTTCAAACTAAAGTTTAAAGCATCTCTGAAAAAAATATAATCTGGATACCTGGTATGCACATTTACACACAGCAACACCCAGATTGAGTAAAGTTTATATACAGAGGCAAGAGACACAGAATAGACAAAATAATATTGAAGAAGAATAAATGTGGAGGACTGAAGATACCCAACTTAAAGACTTTAAATAATCTTTAAGACTTTAAATAATTTAAAGACAATAATAAAGAGTGGTTTTGGGGAACAGGAGTGGGGAAAGATAGAGCACAGAGGATTTTTAGAGCATAAGAATACTCTCTATATTATAATGATGGGTATATGTCATTACACATTTGTTCAAACCCAATGACTGTTCAACACCAAAGGTGATCCTCAGAAGAATACGGACTTTGAATTATTATCATATGTCATTGTAGATTCATTATTGATGAAAATAAAAGAAGTACAGTTCTGGTGAATGATGTTGATATTGGAGAAGGCTATTGTCACACAGACGGTGACTGCAGCCATGAAATTAAAAGACGCTTACTCCTTGGAAGGAAAGTTATGACCAACCTAGATAGCATATTCAAAAGCAGAGACATTACTTTGCCAACAAAGGTTCGTCTAGTCAAGGCTATGGTTTTTCCTGTGGTGATGTATGGATGTGAGAGTTGGACTGTGAAGAAGGCTGAGCCCCGAAGAATTGATGCTTTTGAACTGTGGTGTTGGAGAAGACTCCTCAGAGTCCCTTGGACTGCAAGGAGATCGAACCAGTCCATTCTGAAGGAGATCAGCCCTGGGATTTCTTTGGAAGGAATGACGCTAAAGCTGAAACTCCAGTACTTTGGCCACCTCATGCGAAGAGTTGACTCATTGGAAAAGACTCGGATGCTGGGAGGGATTGGGGGTAGGAGGAGAAGGGGACACCGGAGGATGAGATGGCTGGATGGCATCACTGACTCGATGGACGTGAGTCTGAGTGAACTCCGGGTGTTGGTGATGGACAGGGAGGCCTGGCGTGCTGCGATTCATGGGGTCGCAAAGAGTCGGACACGACTGAGCGACTGATCTGATCTGATTGTCGCACAGAGTCGGACATGACTGAAGCAACTTAGCAGCAGCAGCATGCATTTGTTGGGGAAGGGTATATATGGAAAACCTTTGTTCCTCTCTCTCAGTTTTGTTGTAAAGCTAAACCTTTTTTAAAAATATAAAGTCTTTAAAAAACAACATCCTCCCAAGATTCAACAATTTAATTTTCTAACTACAGAATACTCCCTTTAGCTTTAAGGACACACATAAGCTGAAATAGAAAGGATAGAAAAATTATATTCCACGCAAATGATAACCAGAAGAGAATAGGATATCTCTACTTATATTATAAAAAAATACATTTTCATTCAAAATCAGTAAAAGAGACAAAAAAGTAACTATAATAGTGCTAAATGAGTGAATTCATTAAGAGAATATAATAGTTGAAAAAATATATGTATCCAAACTAGCACACAAAAGTACATAAAGCAAAAATTATCAGAACTAAAAGGAGAAATAGATAGCAATATAAAAATAATAAGAGAGTTCATTTTCAACATTGGGTAAATCGCCCAGAGAGAAAAATCAATAATGAAACATCAACTTAAATTAGACAGTAGATCAAGTGAACCTAACAGTCATATATAGAACATTTTATCAGCTGGCACTAGAACACATTTTCTTTTCAAGCACACATGGAACAGCCTCCAAGAGAGGTCACATGTTGTACCCTAAATCAAGTTTTAACAAAGTTAAGAATACTGAAATTATATAAGGTATCTTTTCCAACCACAATGGTATGAAACTAGAAATCAGTAAGAGAAGGAAATTTGGGAAATTCACAAGTAAACAGAAATTGAGCAACAAACTCCTGGCCAACCAACGGGTTAATAAGGAAATTAAAAGGGAAATGAAAAATAATTGTGGAAAAAAATGGAAACATACTTAAACTTGTGGAATGAAGCAAAAGCAGTTATAAGAGGAAAGTTCAGAGCAATAAATGTTTGCAATAAGAAAAAATAAAGATTTCAAATAAACAACCTATTTCAAGGAACTAAGAAAATAATAAACTCAGCTGAAGTTTAGCAAAAGAAGAAAAGAAGTTTAGAGCCAGAATAAATGAAATAGAGCCAAGAAATACAATTTAAAAACTCAAGATAAACAAAATTAACAAATTTTTAGGAAGATCAATCAAAAAATACAGAGGACTCAAACAGAATTATAAATAAAAACATAGATATTACAACTGATACCACAGAAATATCTATGCAGAGGATCATAAAAGACCACTATAAACAATTATACAAAATCAAATTAGATAACATACTTGTTTCTCTCTTTCTGACTTACTTCACTCTGTATAAGAGGTTCTAGCTTCATTCACTTCACTACACCTCATTCAAGTCCATTTCTTTTTATGGATGAGTAATATTCCAATGTAAAATGTACCATGACTTCTTTATCAATTCATCTGTCAACAGACATCTAGATTGCTTCCATGTCCTATTGTTACTATTGCTGCAGTGAACATTGGCATACATGTGTCTTGTAAAATTGTGGTTTTCTCAGGGTATATTTCTAGTAGTGGGATTGCTAGGTCATATGGTAAATTTATTCCTAGTTTTTTTAAGGAAACTCCATACTATTTTCCATAATGGCTGTATCAGTTTACATTTCCACCAACAGTGCAGGAGGATTCTCTTTTTTGCACATCCTCTCTAACATTTATTGTTTGCAGATCTTTTGATGATGGCCACCAATTCATATATTAACACACATATATATGGAATCTGAATATTCATTGGAAGGACTGATGCTGAAGATGAAGCTCCAATACTTTGGCCACCTGATGCAAAAAACTGACTCATTGGAAAAGACCCTGATGCTAGGAATGGTAGAAGGCAGGAGGAGAAGGGGATGACAGAGGACGAGATGGTTGGATGGCATCTCTGACTCAGAAGATATGGGTTTGAGGTGTGCTGCAGTCCATGGGATTGCAAAGAGTCAGACAAAACTGAACAACTGAACCACAACAATATGGAATCTAGAAAAAAAAGGGACTGATGAACCTAGTAAAGAAGGGGCTTGTGGACACAGTGGAGGAAGGTAAGGGTGGGATGAATTGAAAAAGTAGCACTGGCATATATACACTATCATGTATAAAACAGTGGGACGTTGCTAAATAACACAGGAAACCCAGCCTGGCACTCTGTGATGACCTAGGGGGGTAGGCTGCGGGGAAGGAAGGGAGTGGAGGGAGGGAAGAGACGTACATATAATTATAACTGATTCCTGTTGTTGTACAGCAGAAGCCAACACAAAGTTGTAAAGCAATTTTCTGCTAATTAAAAAATAAAATATTTTTAAAAGAATTAAAACAATTAGATAATCTATAAATAATGAACATATTCCTAGAAACACATAATTGACCAAGACTGAATCACAAAGAAACAAAAATCTGAAGAAACCAACAGCAGTGAAAACTACTAGTGAAAATTAATCATTAATCAAAAACCTCCCAACAAAGAAAAATCCAGGATCAGATGCCTTTATTAACTGGTGAATTTTATTAAAGATCTAAAGAAAGATTAATGTCAACCCTCCTCAAACTCTTACAAAATTAGTAGAGAAGGGATAAAACTCCTAGAAGAAAAAATTTTCTTGACATCAGTCTTATCAATAATTTCTTTCCATATGACACCAAAAGCATAGGAAACAAAATACAAAACAAAAGCAAAAATACACAGGTGGGATGGTATCAAACTTAAAAACTTTTGCAAATCAAAGGAAACAATCAACAAAAAGAATATGAAAACTATGGGTTGGGATAAAATATTCAAAAATCACATTTCTGATAAAAGGCTAATATCCAAAACATATAAAGAACTCATACAATACCAAAAACAAAAACAGCAATACACACACAAACATACATGTATGGTCTTCCCTGATGTCTCAGTGGTAAGGAATCTGCCTGCAATATAGGATACAGGGGCTCAATCCCTGAGTCAGGAAGATCCCCTGGAGAAGGAAATGGCAACCCACTCCAGTATTCCTCCCTGGGAAGTCCCATGGACAGAGGAGCCCAATGGGCTACAGTCCATGGGGTCACAAAAGAGTTGGAATTAGCGATTAAAGAACAACATATACATACATACATCTATATACATATATATATATCACAAAGAGAAATAAAATTCAGTTATAAAAACAGAAATCCTGCCATTTGGGACAATACAAATGAATTTGGAGTATATTAGGCTAAGAGGAATGAAATAGATGGAGAAAACAAATATTCTGTGATCTCACTTATATGTGGAAACTAAAAAAGTTTAACTCATAGAATCAGAGAGTAGAACAGTAGTTACCAGGGGCTGGGGGGGTTGGAAATGGAGAGAGGTTGGACAATGGTTACAATCTGTTAGAAGTAACTTCTGGAGATTTAATGGATAGAGTGGTGACTATGGTTAATAACCCGACAAGGAAATGGCACCCACTCCAGTACTATTGCTTGGAAAATCCCCTGGACGGAGGAGCCTGGCAGGCTGCAGTCCATGAGGTTGCAAAGAGTCGGACACGACTAAGCGACTTCACTCACCCATGGTTAATAACACTCTATTAGTACTAGAAATGTGCTAATAGAGTATATCTTAAATGTTCTTAACAAACTTCTCAAAGTTAAAAAAAAATCAAAGCAAAACTGTGTGAGATGATGTTTGTGTTAATAAGCTTGACTGTGGTAATCACTTCACCACTTATATATGTATAAACCCATCAGATAATGGGCTTCCCTTGTGGCTCAGCTAGTAAAGAATCCACCTGCAATGTGAGAAACCTGGGTTCAACCCATGAGTTGGGAAGATCCCCTGGAGAAGGGAAAGGCTACCCACTCTGATATTTTTGCCCGGAGAATTCCATGGACTGTATAGTCCATAGGGTTGCAGAGAATTGGACATGACCAAGCAACTTTCACTTCACTTCATCCATCACATTATACACCTTCCATTCAATTCATTCAGTTGCTCAGTCATGTCCAACTCTTTGCAACCCCATGGACTGCAGCATGCCAGGCCTCCCTGTCCATCACCAACTCCTGGAGTTTACTCAAACTCCTATCTATCAAGTCAGTGATACCATTCAACCATTTTATCCACTGTCATCCCCTGCACTTCTGGCCTTCAATCTTTCCCAGCATCAGGGTCTTTTCCAGGAAGTCAGCTCTTCGCATCAGGTGGCCCAAGTATTGGAACTTCAGCTTCAGCATCAGTCCTTCCAGTGAATATTCAGGATGATTTCCTTTAGGGTGGACTGGTCGGATCTCCTAACTGTCTAAGGGACTCTCAAGAGTCTTCTCCAACACCATAGTTAAAAGCATCAATTTTTTGGTGCTCAGCTTTCTTTATAGTCCAACTCTCACATCCATACATGACTACTGGAAAAACCAGAGCTTTGACTAGAGAGACCTTTGTTGGCAAAGTAATGTCTCTGCTTTGTAATAAGCTGTCTAGGTTGGTCATATGTGTCTTCCAAAAATCAAGCATCTTTTAATTTCATGGCTTCAGTCACCACCTGCAGTGTTTTTGAAGCCCCAAAAAATGAAGTCTGTCACTGTTTACACTGTTTCCCCATCTTTTTGCCATGAAGTGATGGGACCTGATGTCATGATCTCAGTTTTCTGAACGTTGAGTTTTAAGCCAACATTTTCACTCTCCTCTTTCACTTTTATCAGAGGCTGTTTAGTTCTTCACTTTCTGCCATAAGGGTGGTATCAGCTGCATATCTGAGGTTATTGATATTTCTCCTGGCAATCTTGATTCTAGCTCGTGCTTCATCCAGTCCAGCATTTCTCATGATGTATGCTGCCTATAAGTTAAAGAAGCAGGATGACAATAAGTATTCCTTTCCTTATTTGGAACCAGTCTGTTGTTCCATGCCCAGTTCTTACTGTTGCTTCTTGACCTCCATCCAGATTTCTCAGGAGGCAGATAAGATGGTCTGGTATTCCCATCTCTTGAAGAATTTTCTACAGTTTGTTGTGATCTACACAGTCAAAGGCTTTGGCGTAGTCAATAAAGCAGAAGTAGATGTTTTTCTGGGACTCTTTCACATTTTGATAATCCAACACATGTTAGAAATTTGATCTCTGGTTCCTCTGCCTTTTCTTTTCTTTTATTTTATTTTATTTTTTAACTCCTTTGCCTTTTCTAAATCCTGCTTGAACCTCTGGAAGTTCACAGTTTATGTACTGTTGAAGCCTAGCTTGGAGAATTTTGAGCAATACCTTGCTAGGATATGAGATGAGTAAAATTGTGTGGTAATTTGAGCATTGTTGGTATTGCCTTTCTTTGGGATTGGAAAGAAACTGACCTTTTTCACTGCTGAGTTTTCCAAATTTGCTGGCATATTGAGTGAAGCACTTTCAAAGCATCATCTTTCAGGATTCGAAATAGCTCAACGGGAATTCCATCACCTCCACTAGCTTTCTTCATAGTCATGCTTCCTAAGGCCTACTTGACATCATAGTCCTGGATGTCTGGCTCTAGGTGATCACCATAGTGATTATCTGGGTCATGAAGATCTTTTCTATATAGTTCTTCTGTGTATTCTTGCCACCTCTTCTTAATATCTTCTGCTTCTGTTAGGTCCATACCATTTCTGTCCTTTATTGTGCCCATCTTTTGAAATGTTCCCTTGGTATCTCTAATTTTATTGAAGAAATCCTTTGTCTTTCTTATTCTATAGTTTTCCTCTACTTATTTGGATTGATCATTGAGGAAGGCTTTCTTATCTCTCCTTGCTATTCTTTGGAACTCTCCATTAAAATGGGTATATCTTTCCTTTTCTCCTTTGTATTTTGCTCCTCTTCTGTTCACAGCTATTTGTAAGGCCTCCTCAGACAACCATTTTGCATTTTTGCATTTCTTTTTCTTAAGGATGGTATTGATCACTGCCTCCTGTACAATGTCACCACCTCTGTTCATAGTTCTTCAGGATCTCTTTCTACTAGATCTAATCACTTGAATCAATTTGTCACTTCCACTGTATAATCATAAGGGATTTTATTTAGGTCACCTGAATGGTCTAGACCTTAAATATATACAATTTTTACTTGTCAATTTTGTGTCAATAAGACTTGAATAATAAGGGTGTAGCCAATAACAGAAAAGGCAATGGCAACCCACTCCAGTACTCTTGCCTGGAAAATCCCATGGACGGAGGAGCCTAGTAGGCTGCAGTCCATGAGGTCACTAAGAGTCGGGCACGACTGAGCGACTTCAGTTTCACTTTTCATTTTCATGCATTGGAGAAGGAAATAGCAACCCACTCCAGTGTTCTTGCCTGGAGAATCTCAGGGATGGAGGAGCCTGGTGGGCTGCCATCTATGGGGTCACACAGAGTCAGACACAACTGAAGTGACTTAGCAGCATCAGCAGGAGCATCCAATAACAATGGTTTACATTATAAAGTATTTCTAAGAAGTAGGTAAATTAATACATGAAAATGAATGAACACAGGAAACATAGGGCTTAATAAATGTTAGCTAAACAAGCCAATCTGATCACGTGGACCACAGCCTTGTCTAACTCAATGAAACTAAGCCATGCCGTGTGGGGCCACCCAAGACAGGAGGGTCATGGTGGAGAAGTCTGACAGAATGTGGTCCACTGGAGAAGGAAATGGCAAACCACTTCAGTATTCTTGCCTTGAGAACCCCATGAACAGTTTGAAAAGACAAACAGGATACTGAAAGGGGAACTCCCTGGGTTGGTAGGTGCCCAATATGCTACTGGAGATCAGTGGAAAATAACTCCAGAAAGGATGAAGGAATGGAGCCAAAGCAAAAACAATATCCAGTTGTGGATGTGACTGGTGATAGAAGCAAGGTCTGATGCTGAAAAGAGCAATACTTCATAGGAACCTGGAATGTCAGGTCCATGAATCAAGGCAAATTGGAAGTGGTCAAACAGGAGATGGCAAGAGTGAACGTCAACATTCTAGGAATCAGTGAACTAAAATGGACTGGAATGGGTGAATTTAACTCTGATGACCATTATATCTACTACTGTGGGCAGGAATCCCTTAGAAGAAATGGAGTAACCATCATGGTCAACAAAAGAGTTCAAAATGCGGTACTTGGATGCAATCTCAAAAACGACAGAATGATCTCTGTTCATTTCCAAGGCAAACCATTCAATGTCATGCTGATCCAAGCCTATGCCCCAACCAGTAACACTGAAGAAGCTGAAGTTGAGTGGTTCTATGAAGACCTACAAGACCTTTTAGAACTAACACCCAAAAAAGATGTCCTTTTCATTATAGGGGACTGGAATGCAAAAATAGGAAGTCAAGAAACACCTGGAATAACAGACAAATTCAGCCCTGGATTACGGAATGAAGCAAGGCAAAGACTAATAGAGTTTTGCCAAGAGAACTCACTGGTCATAACAAACACTCTCTTCCAACAACACAAAAGAAGACTCTACACATGGACATCACCAGATGGTCAACACCGAAATCAGATTGATTATATTCTTTGCAGCCAAAGATGGAGAAGCTCTATACAGTCAACAAAAACAAGACCAGGAGCTGACTGTGGCTCAGATCACGAACTCCTTATTGCCAAATTCAGACTTAAATTGAAGAAAGTGGGGAAACCCACTAGACCATCCAGGTATGACCTAAATCAAATCCCTTATGATTATACAGTGGAAGTGAGAAATGGATTTAAGGGATTAGATCTGATAGACAGAGTGCCTAATGAACTATGGACAGAGGTTTGTGACATTGTACAGGAGACAGGGATCAAGACCATCCCTATGGAAAAGAAATTCAAAAAACAAAATGGCTGTTGGAGAGGCCTTACAAATAGCTGTGAAAAGAAGAGAAGCGAAAAGCAAAGGAGAAAAGGAGATATAATCATCTGAATGCAGAGTTCCAAAGAATAGCAAGGAGAGATAAGAAAGCCTTCCTCAGAGATCAATGTAAAGAAATAGAGGAAAACAACAGAATGGGAAAGACTAGAGATCTCTTCAAGAAAATGAGAGATACCAAGGGAACATTTCATGCAAAGATGGGCTCGATAAAGGAAAGAAATGGTATGGACCTAACAGAAGCAGAAGATACTAAGAAGTGGCAAGAATACACAGAAGAACTATACAAAAAAAGAGCTTCACGACCCAGATAATCTCGATGGTGTGATCATTCACCTAGAGCCAGACATCCTGGAATATGAAGTCAAGTGGGCCTTAGAAAGCATCACTATGAACAACGCTACTGGAGGTGATGGAATTCCAGTGGAGCTATTCCAAATCCTGAAAGACGATGCTGTGACAGTGATGCACTCAATATGCCAGCAAATTTGGAAAACTCAGCAGTGGCCACAGGACTGGAAAAGGTCCATTTTCATTCCAATCCCAAAGAAAGGCAATGCCAAAAAATGCTCAAAGTACTGCACAATTGCACTCATCTCACACACTAGTAAAGTAATGCTGAAAATTTTCCAAGCCAAGCTTCAGCAGTACATGAACCATTCAGGTATGACCTAAATCAAATCCCTTATGATTAAGGGATTTTAGAAAAGGTTCAAGCTGATTTTAGGAAAGGCAGAGGAATCAGAGTTCAAATTGCCATCTGCTGGATCACTGAAAAAACAAGAGAGTTCCAGAAAAACATGTATTTATGCTTTGTTGACAATGCCAAAGCCTTTGACTGTGTGGATCACAATAAACTGTGGAAAATTCTGAATGAGATGGGAATACCAGATCACCTGACCTGCCTCTTGAGAAACCTATATGCAGGTCAGGAAGCAACAGTTAGAACTGGACATGGAACAACAGACTGGTTCCAAATAGGAAAAGGAGTACATCAAGGCTGTAAATTGTCACCCTGCTTATTTAACTTATATGCAGATAACATCATGAGAAACGCTGGGCTGGAAGAAGCACAGGCTGGAATCAAGATTACCAGGATAAATATCAATAACCTCAGATATGCAGATGACACCACCCTTATGGCAGAAAGTGAAGAGGAACTAAAAAGTCTCCTGATGAAAGTGAAAGTGGAGAGTGAAAAAGTTGGCTTAAAGCTCAACATTCAGAAAACGAAGATCATGGCATCTGGTTCCATCACTTCATGGGAAATAGATGGGGAAACAGTGGAAACAGTGTCAGACTTTATTTTGGGGGGCTCCAAAATCACTGCAGATAGTGACTGCAGCCATGAAATTAAAAGACGCTTACTCCTTGGAAGGACAGTTATGACCAACCTAGATAACATATTGAAAAGCAGAGATATTACTTTGCAACAAAGGTCTGTCTAGTCAAGGCTATGGTTTTTTCAGTGGTCATGTATGGATGTGAGAGTTGGACGGTGAAGAAAGCTGAGCGCTGAAGAACTGATGCTTTTGAAGTGTGGTGTTGGAGAAGACTCTTGAGAATCCCTTGGACTGCAAGGAGACCCAACCGGTCCATTCTGAAGGAGATCAGCCCTGGGTGTTCATTGGAGGGACTGATGCTGAAGTTTAAACTCCAGTACTTTGGCCACCTCATGTGAGGAGTTGACTCATTGGAAAAGACTCTGATGCTGGGAGGGATTGGGGGCAAGAGGAGAAGGGGACGACAGAGGATGAGATTGCTGGATGGCATCACTGACTCAATGGACGTGAGTCTGAATGAACTCCGGGAGTTGGTTATAGACAGGGAGGCCTGGCATGCTCTGATTCATGGGGTCACAAAGAGTCAGACATGACTGAGTGACTGAACTGATTTGATTATTCTAATAACTAACATCACATAAAAAATTAACAAAGCTGAGATAAAGCCAAAACATGACCTATATGTTCTTTCAATGCTAAATGGTATTGATACGACCCAAAATTGTCCTAGGGAAATTTTCTTAGTTAAAATCTTGGCTTGAAATTGAATAAAGATTGATTTTTAATTTTTGTCCAGTACAGATATAAATTATTTCTGTCAAATGTCCCAGGTAAGTCCAAAGTTTATAGTTTATTGCAGTATAAGACATTAACCAGTTTTGCTTCCTATCCTGAATCTAACATTTATTATTTGTATAATTATATGAATTGTATAATTGATAGTATAAAACATGTATAATTATATCATGCACAATTTTCAAATATACTTTGGCTCTTTGAGCTGATTTTATTATTATACTGTTTTACTCTTGTAGTGAGCTGGATAAAATGTTTAACACATGTTCATTTTATATTTAAATTATATCACCATTTTCCCTCTTAAAATTTACTTTAATGATAATGATACTCCCTTCTTGGTTTTATCTCCTGGGAAACTCCATACCAAATTTATGACTCATCGTATTTACCACTCTCTTCCTGGCTTCAGTGTATTGTTATGCCCTTATTTTCCACAACTAAACTTTGGCTATATCACTGATATCACTATATATTTGCAATAATTACTTATATCTATTTTAGGGAGGCAGACTAAATATTATACTATCATCAGTCAAACCAACACAGTATTTTGCACTAATTTCTTATCATTTCTTATCTACATTACATTTTGTAATCCCCTCTGTTGCAATTGTCCTGAAACTTACTTTCCTTATTTTCATTTCTTCCTCCTAGTGAACAGAATAGTAAATATTCGAATGGCCAAAATATTTAGAAACACACATTGAACATAAAGGGAACAAGAGGATAAATATTTGAATGCTGTGTTTAATGCAGCGCTAAGAAAATACCTCAAAACCATGGAAGTCTTCATTTCCCTGAGGAAGCGCTTTTTATGGAGAGAGGTACCTTTACATGTAACAAATCAATTGAATAATATTTTACACAGATGTATTACATTTCCCAGAGAACAAATCAATACCAATAACTGCGTTACAACACTGCATCCTTAAACCCAAAGTTTTGTGACACACCCTAACTCACCCAGCAGGCATACTGCAAATCTGGCAACATAATTCATTTTGAAATTAAAATGTTAAAACATTGTCCATATCTAAACAACCAGATTGGATGGTTTTCAAGGATTAGAATACTATCCATCTATGGGGAATATGGAAGAAGATAATGGTGATGAAAACTTGACAACGACATGACACATGAAAGGAAATTCCCGCTATGATGGGAGAGGTGAAAGCCACATCTGTTATTAACATTAAACAGGAATAAGGCCATACAATAAATAGTGGCCCAAGGAAATGGAAAGTGAACTATTATTCGATTTTCTTTTTTTATTTATCAGCAACTACTATACACAGATATAGTAAACATAAAAATATTAGAAGTTTTACAGATAGAGTTCTGAATAAAACAGCTAGTAAGGGTCAATACATATTAGTTCTTCAAAACTATAAAAAAGATAACTTTCATACTTCATGATATATTCCATATTAATTTTAGAATTATAAAGAGCTTAGATTTTTAAGGAATGTACATTTATAATTATTCTATCCTATTTTTCCCCATTTCTGTGTGCACTGTACGTCGTAAAACAGTGGTGACTGGGCAGAGTATGTGGATTTTGTTGGTTTGCTGTGGTTACAGTTTGGATAGAGAACTCCAGCTGGAGAAAGAAATTATCCTTCAGAGACTCGGGGCTGAATTCTAACTCAATCATGGTCATTTCAATGGCTTTTAAAAATTTGCAATTTCTTGGAATGTGCACTAACTATTTCCCAGAATTTTTGTTACTAAAGGGTATACAGACCACATATATTTGAAATTGCCTATCAAATTGCATCTTCTCCAGAACAATTCTTTACCACATTTACTCTTTCCCTGCCTTCTATACAAACTTTGATGCTGAGCATGTTTGAATGTATACATTAAGTCAGACAGAATTATTTCCTGTACTTGCCTTGGGGAGGCATGTACTGCCACATTAAAAAAAAAAAAAAAGTCTGTGTGTGTGTGTGTGTGTGTGTATGCTTAGTCGCTTAGCTGTGTCTGACTCTTTGTGACTCCATGGTCTGTAGCCCTCCAGGTTCCTTTGTCCATGGGGATTCTTTAGGCAAGAACACTGGAGTGGGTTGCCATGCCCTCCTCCAGGGGATCTTCCCAACCCCGGGATTGAATCCAGTTCTCCAGCATTGCAGGCAGATTCTTTACCACCTCAGCCAGCAGGGAAGCCCCCCAAATTTAGTGACCTGTTTGCAGGAGACTGAGTCCATCCACCTTTCACTAAATAGCTAATTATGCATGGTGTTAGAATGATTATGAGTCTGCAGTTTTAAAGAGTGGAGCATATGTTTCTTAACAACACAGAAACTGTTAGCAAATGCTAATTGATTAATCCATTGAAAGACTCACGGATTTTGTTTAGAACATGAGAACTTTAGAATTTTTGAGAAAATGTTTTCTTTTTCTTTCCTGTTTGGCCATCATCCATCCCTTACAGCATGCTAATGATTTGATTTCATATATTCTTTATTCCCTGATTAAGTTGTGGCTTTTCTGAAATAAAAGAAATAGAAATAAAAGAAAGAGGATTTCATCCTCTGAAATAGGATGGAAGTGAAAAATGAGGGCAATGACTTTACTTCTTCAGTTTTGTAGTAGATAGGACAACTACTTCATAGAGTAGCTTTAAACTAAGATTAAATGGGATTTTAATTTTTGTTTTAGAATTTAGAGATGATGACCACAGTTAGACTTTAATCAGTGAAGAAACCTTGATCCATGTGTACCTGAGGTACTCACTGAAGATCAAAATTTATAATGCTTGAGAATATGGAAACTGTTAAACAACAGAAAATGCTCAAAGGAAGAAAATTTCTTCTATAATATAAAAATTAAGGAATGGGAGATCAACTATAGACATTTTAACTAACTTTTAGTTTTTCTTTAAAATAGACTATCATATTTTCATTTTAGCCACCTATTTGTCTTTTTGATTGTTCATTGTGAAGGGCAAAAGAAGTATGTGGATTTCAATAATAATATAAGTTTAGGTAACCCCTTAATGAAGTTTAAAATAATTAAAATGAAACTGAATGTGGAATAAGTGAGAAATATATTGGAATGAGTATTATTTGGTACCACATAGATTTTTACTTAAATTGCTGCTGCTTTATCAAATTCTCATTTTGTGAGTAAGGGGAAAAACCAATATTTCTAATTCTTAATTTCTTTATCTATAAAATAAAATTAATAATGCCAATATCACTGAGTTGTTGGGAGAATTTGATGATATAAAATTAGGTAAAGATTATAATACATAACAGGTACCTAGTAAACAGTAGGTATTATGGTAGCAGTAATATTAGTATATGTATGTTTGAGACAACACAAGACATATGTGATCAAAAAACTATGTAAACATTAATTCCAGATGACTAGACATAAACTCAGAAAATTATGAATGGAATTAAAACTGAATTATGATTAAAGAAAAAATTGTTAACTGATAAAACTTGATTAGATCATCATCTATATTACAGTTCTGAAAACAAAGTCTTTGTCTAATGGAGAGGATATCTTGACCCATGAACCTCAGGTATAGTCTGTATCACAGAAATATTTCTATAGTGTTGACAATCACATTTGGCTATCATAGCATGTAACACACACATATATATATAGTACATATGTATATAAATAACTTTTCAGTCAATAATGTAACTTGCTATGCTTTAATTCCATGTTCATTAAGTAATACACTTAGGTCAGTATTAATTTTTAACCAATGTTATGCCTGTCTATTGGACACACTAGAGCAGTGATTGTTTATGATTATAAAACACACAAAATTCTCACTAATACCTAGTCTTTATGAAAAAAATACAGCTCTGTTAATTTTTTTGGCAAAAGCTCACATAATTAATAACTGTATGTTTAGTCTTCACTGATTTAAAAATAATGTTGATAATAAGTAATTAAGAATTTAAACCCTAATTGGTAACCTTGGTAGTTATCAGGACTACTAAGAAATATTTTATCTTCCTTCTTAACATATGGTAGGATGCTGCTCCATTCCTTTTGAAATTAAGCCTGACAATGTGACTTACTTTATCCATTTAAAAAACAAGTATAGGCAACATTTTACTTCTAGGCAGAAGTTTTCAGAACATGTACATGAATTGCTATCTTCCCTTTACCTGATCTGCTATGCATGTGTCAAAATGGAGCATTCATCACTGTGAGTTCTTTAATGATTACAGTGAGCCTCTATACCACTCTCTCTTCCTGCTGTCACTACTTGGTCATATTACATGGGCAATCAATTTGAATTAAAACCTTAATATTTGGGATTACTTGTTACTGTCATATAACCTAGCCCATTTTGGGTTACATGACAACTAACTGTACACTTTGGAGAAATAATATTTTATAAGTCAAGTTATATTTTTCAAACTATAAATATTCAGTGTTTTATCATTGTATCAATTCTTAGCTTCCTTATTATCATTATTCTGAAGTACTGGGAGTCCATAACTAATTTAAGTACTGCTTTGTTTCACTAAACACCCCAAGCCATAATTGCCAATATTTTGAAATCTCATATAGTGGAAATATATATTCCTATACCTAATACTCAAGTATTTTGAGGGATATGTTATTATTGATATAAAGAAAGATGAAATTTTACTTTTTTAGAAAGATTCTCAACAAATGGAATTCCCTAGCTTTGTCCCTGCTGCTGCTGCTGCTAAGTTGCTTCAGTCGTGTCCGATTCTGTGCGACCCCATAGACGGCAGCCCACCAGGCTCCCCCATCCCTGGGCTTCTCCAGGCAAGAACACTGGAGTGGGTTGCCATTTCCTTCTCCAACGCATGAAAGTGAAAGTCGCTCAGTCGTGTCCGACTCTTAGCGACCCCATGGACTACAGCCTACCAGGCTCCTCCATCCATGGGATTTTCCAGGCAAGAGTACTGGAGTGGGGTGCCATTTAAACTAATTATCAAGTCCAGTTCCCATTCATTCAGCACATGATATTCATTGCATTACACTTACTGTTTTATGCATTAATCTAGTTAATCATCACTACAGCTCTATAAGGTTGTGCAGAGAAATTGAGATATACAAAGTTTAAAATGTATCTCTAGGTAAACAAATAAAGGGATGGTGTGGGGAGGGAGGAGGGAGGAGGGTTCAGGATGGGGAGCACATGTATACCTGTGGCGGATTCGTTTTGATGTTTGGCAAAACTAATACAGTGTTTGAGGTTTAAAAATAAAATTAAATTAAAAAAAAATAAAGTTACTGTAAATAAATAAATAAATAATAAAAGATGACTGAGCAGCTGCCCCTTAGCAATTCTGCATTATCAAAAACGTTTGTTCAGTCCAGTCTGGTTGATATCTCAGTATAATCATTAACTGATCACAAATTCAATTTTAATATTCGAGTTAGTCTAAGTGTTATCTTATAAATTGGCAATTAAAATATCAAACATCTCATGGTGCATCATAGAGAATATGGGGACAGACAATTACTGTCTGACTTACTGTGGTGATCATTTCATAATACATTTAAACATTGAATCACTATGCTGTATTCCCAAAATGAACATAATATTGCACATCAACTATATTTCAATTAAAAAATATCATACATCTCAAAATGACAAAATCTGCTAAATTTTTAATGTTTAACTTTGATTAATTTTATTTGAATAAGTTTATTACATTTCAACACATACAGATGTACCACAAAGATATAAAAGTATAGAAGAGAGAGCAATGTGCTTAGTGTTTCTGAGTGTGTCTTAATAGGGCTCCAAAACTGAGTTTGACAGCACAACCTAGTCCATAAGCTCAAAAGCTTGTAGAAGAGAAATATCACCTACTGTGCTGTCTACCAGTCTGTGCATTGCAGCAAAGCTGCTGATATGATGATTTATTAAATAGCAAGATGCCATTCACTAGAGACAATACCTATGGGTTCAAAGGGCGGGTCATTTAAAAATGAGCTTTATCCATTTTTTCCAGCTGGAAATCAGCATAAAGCATACTTGTCTATTGTCATGCTCCTTAAAAGAAAATTAAACTTATCAAGAGTTGAAAAGAAGTAGTTGAAAACAAGCAGAAAAAAACATTAACTGTTTTCTTCATGTATGACATGTAAATAGATTAATATATTCACAGATAATAATCATACAAAAAAATTTAGTATTGTCCAAAGAAAATAGCTGAAAAAAGTTTTCATAGACAGTAAAATAAAACTCTATTTTAGGTTGTCCATTGAATAAGAATGCATATTTGAATTGATACACTTGATATTGCTAGCAATTTGAAACAAGTTGTAATAAGCTTTTTGTTTGAACCATTTCATAATTTTTCTCTGCCTTTTTATTTTCTTTTTTTAAATTTTATTTTATTTTTAAACTTTACATAATTGTATTAGTTTTGCCAAATATCAAAATGAATCCACCACAGGTATACATGTGTTCCCCATCCTGAACCCTCCTCCCTCCTCCCTCCCCATACCATCCCTCTGGGTCGTCCCAGTGCACCAGCCCCAAGCATCCAGTATCGTGCATCAAACCTGGACTGGCAACTCGTTTCATACATGATATTTTACATGTTTCAATGCCATTCTCCCAAATCTTCCCACCCTCTCCCTCTCCCACAGAGTCCATAAGACTGTTCTATACATCAGCCTTTTTATTTTCAACTAAAATATAGTTAACTATTGGCCAAATGTAGTGCATAGTAGATTGTACAATATTGTCTATGCTATGCATCCAGTTCGAAATTGTCTATATACCTGTGTGTGTATATATATTTATTTATATATGATTATGTAGATATATATATATTTATTTATATGTGATTATGTAGATATATATATTCCACTTTAATTTTCTTAGAATAAGACGACATAATAAAAAGAAAAATAGAACCATACTGGGTTTGGTAGTCATGAATTTTAAAAGGCTTAAATACCTTTAAGACATTTCTTTCTTAATCAAAGAAATATGTGACTGTATTAATAGATTATTTCTTATAATGAAGACCTTTTAACCAATAAAAGTATAGCAAGCCATTGAAGCAACAATACAAAGCCTCTTACTCTAAATGATTCAGAATACAAGAAGTAAAAATTAAGAGAACCACATGAGTGAAAGACAATATTTCAATTTCCTGAATGATTCACTTAGGGCAATAACAGGCTATCAATAAAAAGCTATGAACTCTCTTAACCATATGCAAAAAATAAATAAAATGCTGCACACACAGCTAAATCTCATGTTGGAAATTCTTTTTATATCCATGTTTAAATATTAAGTTCTAAAAAGAATACCCAAGAGAACTGTGGATAAGGAGTGGTGAACTAAGGACAAAGAAATGTATGGAATGCTGGAAAGAGCTTATTTTATTAAGCTCTGAAATAACTAAAGATGGCAAGAGAATGGTTAGAGTCCTCTAATTTCTGGACCCCAAGCCTGTTCTGCAGGAGCAGCCTGTGTGCATTTGTTTATTCTAAAACGCCAAAATTTCTGACTTAAATCCTATATAATGAATCTGACTCTGGAAATTTTTCAGGGAACTGCAAGGATCAAGCATTGTGAGGAGAAAGCTAAGATGAATGGGAAATTATATCTAAAGCATCTGCTCTTGGTGTCGCTCTGATTGGTCACAAAGGCATGAGCAAGTCTTGCAAGTACTCTCAATTCTCATGGAAAATCATGTAAGTAGGGTACATTTTTGTCCCCCCTAAAGTAGTACACTAAATTTTTAAATGTTCAATAAATTAAAGAGAATTTTATAGATGGTGTGATGCAAAAACATCTGTTCATTCTGGGTTTTGTATCTTGTACACATTCAGTTTTAAACAGGCTAATCACAGTAGGTGAATCAGTTAGCTATTGCCACAAGGGTGTTAAACAAATAATCACAAAAAACCTCACTGACATACATAAACATAAACATTTTTTAGCTCAAAAATCTGGTGGCCAGCTATAGGATGATGCTCTAGGCTGGGCTAGGTGGGATAATTTGGCTCCTCTCCGTGTGTTTGCCATTCTCCTCCAGGGGCCAATGGGCCAGCCTGGACATATCTTTTTCATCTGCATAGCAGGAGTAATAAAGGAAAGATCTGGCATTGCAAGTATTTTTCAAGCAGGAACAGTTTTGTAATATTCCATTGGCAATTTATACAGCAAAGGCCAAAAGTCAAGGAGGAGGGGCAGGAAATATACATCTCTTGTAGAGATGAGATGGGGAGAAGAAGCAAATATTTCTAATCTATAATCTATCATAGGAAATCTCCCTGAAAAATACCTAATTTAAACAAAAACCTGATGGAACTAAGAAAACAAGTTATGCTTATTGTGGGGGAAGAACATTTTCTGTCAGTAGTAACAACACACAAACATAAAGAATTAGAAAACAACATCTAAAGAGTCAAAAACTAAAACAGGGTGATTGTGAAGCAGAATACAGGAGAAGGGGTGAGAAAGGTTAAAAAAAAAATACTAAACTGTATCTCACATTTTGCTGATTTTGCGGAGCTTGGTACTTACCCCAAGATGAAAAGTTACTGGAGGCTTTTAGACAGAAGAATGACAGGATCCAAAAACACTTCCAAAGGATCGCCATAATATATATAGTGGGAATATGTGAAAGCAGTGAGGCAGGTATGAGACCAATACACTACCCTGACCAAAAGCATAACAGTGGAGATGACCAGAGTTGGGTTTAGTATATTCCGTCATTCAAACTGTCTACAGACATTTATTGATTGCCTGCTGCATGTCAGGCACTATACGTAGCTTATCTCTAGTAGATATATTAAAAAGATGGGTCCTATAGAGTTTGCTTGTGAATCTATAACAAAAGCCATTTTCATTAAAACAAAATATAGACCTTGAAGATTCAGAAAAGGAAAAGGTACCTCCAGATTTGGTGAGGCAGCAGATCAAGCAGCTTCAATATGTTCAGCTACCTGATCAGCTGCCTCACCAAATCTGGAAGCCCCTCTCTCTGTTAAATCTTGAAGTTTTAGAAAACTATAAAACACTGGTGAAAGAAATCAAAGAGGACACTAATAGATGGAGAAATATACCATGTTCATGGATTGGAAGAATCAATATAGTGAAAATGAGTATAGTACCCAAAGCAATTTATAGATTCAATGCAATCCCTATCAAGCTACCAACGGTATTCTTCACAGAGCTAGAACAAATAATTTCACAATTTGTATGGAAATACAAAAAACCTCGAATAGCCCAAGTAATCTTGAGAAAGAAAACTGGAACTGGAGGAATCAACCTGCCTGACTTCAGGCTCTACTACAAAGCCACAGTCATCAAGACAGTATGGTACTGGCACAAAGACAGAAATATAGATCAATGGAACAAAATAGAAAGCCCAGAGATAAATCCATGCACATATGGACACCTTATCTTTGACAAAGCAGGCGAGAATATACAAAGGGTTAAAGACAATCTCTTTAACAAGTGGTGCTGGGAAAACTAGTCAACCACTTGTAAAAGAATGAAACTAGAACACTTTCTAACACTATACACAAAAATAAACTCAAAATGGATTAAAGATCTAAATGTAAGACCAGAAACTATAAAACTCCTAGAGGAGAACATAGGCAAAACACTCTCTGACATACATCACAGCAGGATTCTCTATGACCCACCTCCCAGAATATTGGAAATAAAAGCAAAAATAAACAAATGGGACCTAATTAAACTTAAAAGCTTCTGCACAACAAAGGAAATTATAAGCAAGGTGAAAAGACAGGCTTCAGAATGGGAGAAGATAATAGCAAATGAAGCAACTGACAAACAACTAATCTCAAAAATATACAAGCAACTCCTCAGCTCAATACCAGAAAAATAAATGACTCAATCAAAAAATGGGCCAAAGAACTAAATAGATATTTCTCCAAAGAAGACATACAGATGGCTAACAAATACATGAAAAGATGCTCAACATCACTCATTATCAGAGAAATGCAAATCAAAACCACTATGAGGTACCATTTCACGCCAGTCAGAATGGCTGCTATCCAAAAGTCTACAAGCAACAAACGCTGGAGTGGGTGTGGAGAAAAGGGATCCCTCTTACACTGTTGGTGGGAATGCAAACTAGTACAGCCACTATGGAGAACAGTGTGGAGATTCCTTAAAAAACTGGAAATAGAACTGCCTTATGACCCAGCAATCCCACTGCTGGGCATACACACTGAGGAAACCAGAATTGAAAGAGACACGTGTACCCCAATGTCCATCGTAGCACTGTTTATAATAGCCAGGACATGGAAGCAACCTAGATGTCCATCAGCAGATGAATGGATAAGAAAGCAGTGGTACATATACACAATGGAGTATTACTCAGCCATTAAAAAGAATACATTTGAATCAGTTCTAATGAGGTGGATGAAACTGGAGCCTATTATACAGAGTGAAGTAAGCCAGAAAGAAAAACACCAATATAGTATACTAACGCATATATATGGAATTTAGAAAGATGGTAACAATAACCCTGTATATGAGACAGCAAAAGAGATACTGATGTATAGAACAGTCTTTGGACTCTGTGGGAGAGGGAGAGGGTGGGATGATTCGGGTGAATGGCATTGAAACATGTGTAATATCATATGTGAAATGAGTCGCCAGTCCAGGTTCGATGCACAATGCTGGATGCTTGAGGCTGGTGCACTGGGACGACCCAGAGGGATGGTACGGGGAGGGAGGAGGGAGGAGGGTTCAGGATGGGGAACACATGTATACCTGTGGCGGATTCATTTTGATATATGGCAAAACCAATACAATATTGTAAAGTTAAAAAAAAAAAAGAAAGAAAGAAAGCTGTGGTACATATACATAATGGAGCATTATTCAGTCATTAAAAAGAATACATTTGAATCAGTTCTAATGAGGTGGATGAAACTGGAGCCTATTATACAGAGTGAAGTAAGCCAGAAAGAAAAACACCAATACAGTATACTAACACATATATATGGAATTTAGGAAGATGGTAACGATAACCCTGTATGCCAGACAGCAAAAGAGACACAGATGTATAGAACAGTCTTTTGGACACTGTGGGAGAGGGCTAGGGTGGGATGATTTGGGAGAATGGCATTGAAACATGTATAATATCATATGTAAAATGAATCGCCAGTCCAGGTTCGATGCATGATACAGGATGCTTGGGGCTGGTGCACTGAGATGACCCAGAGGGATGGTATGGGGAGGGAGGTGGGAGGAGGGTTCAGGATGGAGAACACGTGTACACCGGTGGTGGATTCATGTTGATGTATGGCAAAACCAATACAATATTTTAAAGTAATTAGCCTCTAATTAAAATAAATAGATTTATATTTTTTAAAAAAAACTTGAAGTTTCTTTGTTTTAAGAACAAAAAACTTTCTTCTCCCTAAGACATGGAAAAATGAGAATAATAATGACCTAGGGAATATTCTATTTAACTTGTACTTTCTTTAGCTGAGAGTAAAATGTAAATATTGAGCAAAAGAAGAGAAATAGGAGGATGATAGAGAACTGCATTAACTATCCTAAGCATTTAATTCAATTTTAAAGCTCCACTTGCTTTCTACTGCATATAAGACAGCAGAAAAAGGACAGCGGTGCTGATAGCTAGTCAACCAAAGAACACAGGACATATTCACAATAGAACACGTCCCTCCAAATGCCCCATAAGAGATAGAAATGGACCATATACACACAGAGTATGTTAAGGCAGTAGCCTCAGAGAAGGTTTAATGTAGGCATATTACAGAAAAGAAGAGAGTCGAAATTGAAACAAGCTCTTTGAGGCGGAAATTTTTGAACCTCTCCAATACATCCCTCTCTTATGTTACACGGTACTCATGAGGTGGTCATTTCATACAGTGGACAAGTCTAGGGATAATAAGAGGAGATGAGCTGGAACTGAAGTCTGTGGCACGTCTTCCAGCACAGAGTGCCAAAACACACATGGGGAATCCAAGCAGAGTAGCTGAAAAGAGCATACCCCATATATGGAATTATACTTGCTCTACAAACCCTCCAAATCCCACTAACAACACTTAAGTCATGGAGGATTATTCTGTTTATTAACACTACTTCTGCCTTCATCTGATAGCTTCCACTAAATACATTGAAGATACATATGTTAAACATTTTATTGTTGCCAGAAAATATTAGTAATATTGCCTTTAATGAAACTTCAGTAGCAGTGAGATTATTTTCTTCCTCTGTACTCTACTGGGCAGTAATTATTTTCCTGGTTGATATTTTCTAGAAAGACATGAAAATACATATGACTTCCTATTATAAAAATAAGTACTACTTTAAGGAAACTTCTTTAAGATAGAGGAAAATTCAAAGAAGGTAAATTTGAATACAGTTATTCTGAAGTCTAGCAATTTCACATCCTATTTCCCTTAAAAACTCTAAACTTGGATAGTCTAGATGTATTTTTACTCTCATCAACTACTCAAATAGCTATTTACAGTAAGTAGCTCACAAATGTGAAAGCTGTGTGTTACAGAAGGTTTTATAAATAGCTTTTTGAGGAAACAAGTTTACAGTTGGTAAATATGAGCTAAAGTTATTATTATTTACTGATGCTTAAAATATTTTGGGAAATTTTGTGTGTTTTTACAATTAATGTCTTAAATTTGCTCTCTGATTCCATTCCCACAGCATTTAGAGAGAGACAGAGGTAGAGAAGATTATATTTCTTTCATTTTATAGTCAAGAAAATAAGGAAAGGAAAAGTTTACGTGACTTACCCCAAATTACCCAGACTCATGATTTCTGTGATGTCAAACTGTGTATGAAAATTAGATCACTGATTCAACTTTGCCTGGTATGGCTGAAAACAAACTAAACTTTTAGCTATCTTTTGATAGTGGAACTTAAATTTTTCAAATCTTGTTTGAGCTCTGAAGCCCTCCAATGTTAATATACAAATGAAGAAAATGAGAACCTGATCAGTGTGAAATATTTTGAAGTGTTAAATAGTTTCTGTTTCCTGCAACATGAAAGATTATGTGTTAAGTGAAATCAGTCCATGTACAGCATACTCTACACACCAGATTTCCACTCAGTTTCTAAAACAAAAGTTGTCATCCATAAACAAAAGCATGTGATGTGTCCCCCAAACAGCTCATTCAACATTCTAATTACAATTCTACTCACTTAGCTTATATTCAGTTCAATAAACATTTGAGTGACTATTTTATGCCAGGCATCAGAAACACTTTCAATGGACTTAGAGTCTAGTGAGGGAGACTGACAACAAAATAGAAATTTTCTATACTGAGATGTGCTAAATTAGAAGTTTGCATTGGTAGCTAGCTCTAGGTTAATACTCAGAAGATGGACAATTAGCCTCTGGCTTATGTAGAGGATAAATTCCTTTCTAAATTGGTACACTCTGGAATCTGAACTACCAGTAAAACAAAGTAAGATAATTTACGGGCTATATTCACTTATCCATTTCCAAGATAAAGAAAATGTCAAAAAATCTTGAATTTTCTTCACACAAAGGTGACAATTTTCTAAACATATGAACTGTATTCTCATCTATTTTTGTGACTGTTTTCACTTTCATGTATAAATGTATTAAAGTTAATATATTATGCAATAAGTGCTTATAAAAGGTTGAATTGAAAGTAAAAAATAAGTAATATTTACATACAATAGAAGAAAAGAGTACAGGAATAGGAAAAATTTTTCCTTATAGCTTTAATCAGTCATCTTTATTTCAATTAAAAATTCTGATAGTATATTAATGGGTAAGAAAGCATAAGATAATGTAATACCGTATATCTTCATTGATATCCAAACTTAACACTTTTTTAATATGGAAAGATGATAGTTTACCCAACATTGCTTGGATTCTCTTAATCATTTATACATTAAGTAGAATAGAACCAGTCAATCCTAAAGGAAATCAGTCCTGAATATTCATTGGAAGGACTGATGCTGAAGCTGATGTTCCAATACTTTGACCACCTGATGCAAGAGCCGACTCATTAGAAAAGACTCTGATCTGGGAAAGATTGAAGGCATGAGGAGAAGGGGATGACAGAGGATGAAATGGTTGGATGGCATTACCGACTCAATGGACATGAATTTGAGCAAGATTCGGGAGTTGGTGATGGACAGGGAAGCCTAGGGTACTGCAGTCCATGGAGTCACAAAGAGTCAGACATGACTGAGCGACTGAACTGAACTGCAGTGAGAATCAGTTCAGTTCAGTTGCTCAGTCGTGTCCGACTCTGCAACCCCATGAATCGCAGCACGCCAGGCCTCCCTGTCCATCACCATCTCCCGGAGTTCACTCAAACTCACGTCCATGCAGCCGGTGATGCCATCCAGCCATCTCATCCTCTGTCATCCCGTTTTCCTCCTGCCTCCAATCCCTCCCAGCATCAGAGTCTTTTCCAATGAGTCAACTCTTTGCATGAGTACTGGAGTTTCAGCTTTAGCATCATTCCTTCCAAAGAAACACCCAGGACTGATCTCCTTTAGAATGGACTGGTTGGATCTCCTTGCAGTGAGAATAGATTATATCAAATGCAATTTAAGACACAAAATTATTTTATAAACACTGGAGAGAAAAAACCTAAACATCAGATTAAAAAAAAAAAAGAAATGTTTTTCTTTCAATAAAAGATTTAAGAATGAAGGTTTTGGAGGATTTTTTAAGAAAATATGACCCATAATGTTTGAAGTTGAGATAAGGCTTTTCATAAATGAGCCAGAATATTAACTCTTTACTCCACTGAATGTATCCCTTTCCTTATCAAAAAATTAGGGATATTTAATGTCAACATACATTTCTACTCCTGTATTTAGATTATTTTAGAGTTATTCTCAAAAATACTTAAACAACTGTTAACACAAAAACCATGAGCTAAAAATGGAAATGGGCTAAAAGGCATTATTTTTTGGACATCCAATACCTTGATTCTTCACTGTTTTGTAGTCTTCCAAGCTATATAACTTATATGGATAGGTTGTAAGTATCTTCATATGACTGATTTTATTACAAGATATCTAGAAAGAAATATTAGTTAATTATCCCTCGTCCCATATTATCTGCTTGATTTTTAATAGATTGCAAAATTACTTTTCAAGAACTGTATATCAATCAAATATATTTTTTAAAATGTGGCACTTTTATGGATATCAATTACTGCCTTACTCCTTAGAATTGCTCAGTATTTTATTTTCTTAATCAAATTTCACTGGACAAACTCATTGCTTTTTGGTACTAATTGTCAATGATTATGTCTTCCAAGAAAGAGTAAGAAGGTATAAACAATCCATTTGTATTACTTAGCATGATAATATGTTTAAATTGTCAGATTTCATAACATCTTAGCACTTGGGAAATTGTTGAGATATTACTGCACTTAATTGAAAAATGTGACATTATTAATTGTTAAGTTTATTATTTTAGATGTACTACTAAGAAAAAATATATTGCCAATTAAACCATATTAAAAATCTGTAATATTTTAAATGTTAAGATGCATCTTGATTCCTGGACTTGAAATACAGTAATAATAAAATACTATGGCAGAGACTGCTTCTTCCTGGGTTACATTTTCTTGTCTTCCTTGTAATTAGTTATATCATGTGACTAAGTCTAAAAGCAAGCAGCAGTGACATTGTATTTCAGGTCCTAGCTTCAAAAAAGTTGCTGTGAAATCATTCATAGTCTCCCCTCACCTGCCTATAGGATGTGGATACCCAGGCAAGTTGGAAGTCCTGTGTGGAAGACTGGTAAACTGGGACTCAGCATGTTAGTACAAAACACATCGTTTCTCCAGCCAAACAGGAAGACCAGTACAAAGTGATGCTTGAGAACACAATGTTTATTGGATTAAGTCACTGGATTTGAAGGTCTCTCTGTTAAACACCTATCAGACAAAAATATTACAATTATTCCATATATTTATACTGCAAAGCCTTAAAGTACCTTAATCCCATATCACTTGATCTAAAAATGCAAGATTCAATTTAAGAGTCTGAAAAGCAGGAACCATTTAACTTCTCTCAAAGTGCTCATTAACAAATAATAGAATTGGAAAAGTTTCAACAAATATATATTAATGCCTATGGCATGCAAAATATAGAATTGGGTGTTGCAAGAGTACACAACAACATCTATGAAAATGGAAAGCTCAGTCGCAATCATCATGTAGCCTACTTATGAGTGTTAATGAAATGATTAAAATAATAACAATAAACAGACTCTCAAGTATTACAGCCAGAGAGAATAGCTGATAGTGTTACATGAAGATATGGAATAATTTTTATTAAAGTCTATAGATTTGAGGAGAGAAGGGAGGAGAGAAGAGAGAAGAAGTTAAGTTGGGGATTGGGGAGAGGAGGAGAAGAGATATAGTTTTCCACTTGACCCTTTTGGAGATACAGATTTCACACTGAGTCCGTGATGCCATCCAACCATCTCATTCTCTGTCATCCCCTTCTCCTCCTGCCTTCAATCTTTCCCAGCCTCAGGGTCTTTTCAAATTAGTCAGTTCTTTGCATCAGGAGGCCAAAGTAGTGGTGTATCAGCTTCAGCATCAGTCCTTCCAATGAATACTCAAGACTGATTTTCTTTAGGATGGACTGGTTGGATCTCCTTGTTATCCAAGAGACTCTCAAGAGTCTTCTCCAAACCATAGTTCAAAAGCATCAATTATTCAGTGCTCAGCTGTCTTTATGGTCCAAATCTCACATCCATACATGACTACTGGAAAAACCGTAACTTTGACTAGATGGACCTTTGTTGGCAAAGTAATGTCTCTGCTTTTTAATATGCTGTCTAGGTTGGTCATAACTTTTCTTCCAAGGAGCAAGTGTCTTTTAATTTCATGGCTTCAGTCAGCATCTGCAGTGATTTTGGAGTCCAAAAAAATGAAGTCTGTATCAAATGTTTAGCTTTACATATTAAAAACATGTTCCAATTTGCTTATCCAAATTTATATGTTCATGAAACTCTTCAGTGTGGGATATACTATTAATATAAAACATCTATGCTGTACTGACCAGTTTACTGCCATAGAAAAAAATATTAAAATCTTTTTAAACAATAGGGGTAGCATTTGAAATCCATTTTAGCTTTCTCATACTACAAAAGACAGGAGTGGCTTTCCCAAATAATTTGCTAATCAGTTTTGTACAGTTTGATGCGAGAGTGAGTGCCCTTAGCTTATTTTACCATAAGGACTTGTGAACTAATGAACAGGAAGAAAGACATCATTAACAAAGTACTTTAACTTTGAAACTATGAACACTGCAGAAAGAAACTGAGAAGCCCTATAATTAGTCCTTCAAACAATAATCTGAAGTGATCTAGGATATACCTATATAATAAATATATCATACCAGTCAGAATATTCCTAGTTATGCTACAGTAACAAATAACTCTTACATTTCAAAGGTTTAAAACAACAAACATAGATTTCTGGCACACAGTATGTCTCCCTTCTGCTACCCCACTATCACCATCACCCTCAGCAAGAAAAAGTCACTCTTGGAAATAATGGCAGAAAGAGAGTGTAGTAAAATAGAGTGTGGCAAAACAAGTTCTTAAAGGTTCACCTGAAAATGATATATATAATTTTTATTCATATTTCATCAGCTAGGACCACTTACAGCTTTTAAATTCTATTACTTATTAGCTATCTGATCTAGGAAAAGATGCTTAAACCTCCTTGTGGTTAAAGATTATAACAGTACCGGTACCCTCCTTACAGAGCTGTGATGAGGATTAAATAAACTAAGCCACATAAAGTGTTTAGTACAGTATATGGCATAATATAAAATTGTAACGATAACAATGAGAGCAACAAGAATAACTGAATTTTGGAATATGATGTTACCTCTTCAGACCATATATCTTCTTACTTGCAGTTACACCTTGTTGAATATTTCAGTTAGTCTCCAAAAACAATCAAAGTAGGAAGTGTTCAAGGTTGGTGAAAAGCTAGAGAAAACAAGATCTTATGTGCAGATTAGCTTGAAAAGCCCCCTTAGCAATCTAAGTCTTCTTGATCCTAAATGGCATGGCTTTCCTCGACAGCCCTTTTCCTTTTTAAATAAAGAAAGTTTCCCCAGTCTCACTTGCAAATTCAGCACAAAATCACCTTAGAATTGAGCCACTTGGACTTTTTTTTTTTTTTCCATTGTAGACCCTATATCTTCCCAGAATGTATCTATCCCATTCTGCTTATTGTCTAGACTGACTAGTTAATAGTTTGAGTTTCATAAGCTACCCCAGCTCTTCTCAAATTTGTCTTCTTTGCTTCCATTATTACCAGTCTAACGGCACATCCAGAAAATAAGTTATCACAAAGAAAAGTTTGCGGACAAAAGATCAGAAAGAGAAATCAAGGAAACCATCCTATTTGCCATGGCATCAAGAAGATTAAAATACCTAGGAATAAATGCATCTAAGGAGACAAAAGAGCTCTACTCTGAAAACTTAAAGACAATTATGAAAGAAATAAAGATGATTAAAAACTAGAAAGTTAGAATACCATATGATCCTACAATCCCACTCCTGGGCATATAACTGGACAAAGCTAAAATTTGAGAAGATACATGCATCCCTATGTTCACAGCAGCAGCACTATTTACAATAGCCAAGACATAGAAGTAACCTAAATGTCCATCAACAGGTGAATGGATAAAGAAGATGTGGTACATACATACAATGAAATTATCATACTAAGTGAAGTCAGACACTGTCTGACTTCACTTAGTATGATAATTTCATACTAAACCATATGATATCACTTATGTGTGGAGTCTAAAAGAAATGATACAAATGAACTTATGTACAAAAGAGAAACAGACTCACAGATATAGAAAACAAACTAATGGTTACCGGGTTGGGCAGGGTGGCAGAAATGGAGGTAGGGATGAACTGGGAGGTTGGGATTGACATATACACACTACTATATATAAAACAGATGACTAATAAGGATCTACTGTATAGCACAGGGCACTCTATTCAGTATCTATATGGGAAAATAATCTTTAAAAAAGTGGATATATGTGTATGTATAACTGAATCATTTTGCTCTATAGCAGAAATTAACACAGCGTTGTAAATCAACTATACTCCAATAATTTTTTTTTAAAGTCTTGTGGTGTGGTAGTAGAGTATAAACTGGGTGCAAAAGGATATCTGAAATCTCATGTTTTAGCACATAAATTCATTCTTGAGAAGCAAAAACAACAGTGATTCACTTTGGAAGTACCACAGTTTGAGAAAAATAAGGTATTTCTCCACCCCCTTCAGTTACTCATATCCTAAATTCCACTGGTTTCTGCACTCCAAGGAAAGCAAGAGATAAATGCATACTTTGGGTAATATGAAACTCCCTCCTTCCCCCTGCTTCCTGTCATGTCCTCATAATCTCCAACACTTGTTGGCTCACCACAAATTTGAACTTTACTCTGAATAGAGCAATACTTCTGCTCATCAGTCTTTTAATATAACCTTTATTGATTCACTCCCCCACCTCAAGCCACTTTGGAACTTCCTTTTTAAAATGCCGGTTTTCTATGCCCTTATTCTCATCGTCACAGCAGACAACCCTGTCCTGTATTTTTCTGAGACTGTTTCAACTTGTCCATGTAGATCTTACCTAGATGAGAAATGTGTTTTTCAAGCTACAATGTGGTTTACACACATACTTGTTTTTATGAACATTCTCCCTTAATTATGATGACACTTTCATACATTTCAGTTTTATTTTCATTCTTTAAAGAAAACCAGAAATTTAGATATTTCTGTGTCAGAAAACAAAGTATGATCACATGTTCTTTAGAACACAAGGAAAAATATTAAGTAGTCTGCCTATAAACTATGTTTTTTTTAAAAAACATCTTATTAAAGCATCATAGATGTATAGAACAGTCTTATGGACTCTGTGGGAGAGGGAGAGGGTGGGAAGATTTGGGAGAATGGCATTGAAACATGTAAAATATCATGTATGAAATGAGTTGCCAGTCCAGGTCCGATGCATGATACTGGATGCTTGGGGCTGGTGCACTGGGACGACCCAGAGGGATGGAATGGGGAGGGAGGAGGGAGGAGGGTTCAGGATGGGGAACACATGTAAACCTGTGGCGGATTCATTTTGATATTTGGCAAATCTAATACAGTTATGTAAAGTTTAAAAATAAAATAAAATTTAAAAAAAAAAAAAAAAAAAAAAATAAAGATAATTTAAGAATAAAGACAATTTGCATAAAAACTGTTTTGTGTTGTACTTTACACCTTTAAATAGAAACCCCATTTGAATGGCATATCTGTAGAGGAAATATTTTGATTTAACTTCGTATATTTTCTATATTCTCTACATTTGAGCAGTTATACTTAAGAAGGAAAGAATGCAGTTGCATGAGTGTGTCATAGTAGCAATTTGGGATCTTGCAAATTAGACTTGCTCTTACTACTTGTGATAGAGGTGCCTCAATATTTCTTTTAGTAAAACTTTTTTAAAAAGATACTTTCTTATCCTCTGTTTCATGTCTAAATTAAATTAATTAGCAGCTGTCAACCCCCAAGGAAAAATGTCAACACTAATCAAGACAACATCTGAAGGTGTCGGCTTTCCTTCATTTATCTCCTGTCCCCAGAAGGTACAGAGCCATCAAGTGAAAAATTCCAGGTAATGACTGCTTTTGTCATCTGTTAAATGTGATTAGAATGCAGTTGCACAGACATGAATGTTGTTTCAAGCTGCCAAAGACACCTGTCTTTATTTTTTTAAGAATTAAATAATAAATATTACAAGCCTTATGTTCACTGTAGATCTGTACATGACAGTTCACGGAGTTTACCTCTACATACAGCACAGTGATATTTTAAATATTTGATTCATTGAATCTGTCATATTGGGCATGTTCCATTGTTACAGATATCTCTTCTGCAGCCTTTCCAATTCACAAACTAGGGCCTTTAAATAATCAATAATTTTTATTTCTCTTTCTTCATCTTACAATATAAGGAAAGAATGTGTGAAGGCAATAAATACCTTTCTATACAAATGTATTCATCTGTGTAGAATGAGAATTTTGCTCAGCCTTGAAGTTTTATTAGAGAAATGTCTTACTGTTGTAACTGAAGTAACATCTTTAAGAATAGAGAATTCAGGAATTTTTCTAACTGAATTAATCATGTTACTAAAACACCAAGGTGACATTATTATATAGTTATAAGGAGGTTATTAATTTATTCTTCCAAGAAAATTTCAATAGAAAGGAAAATTAATCTAAATCAAAGGAATGGCTTTAAGTATAATTCCCTAGATTAATCTTTTATTTTGAAGCAGAGAATAATACTGTATATATTATATGTAAATGAAATTGGCAATGATATAAAGGCTGAGAGAGGGTTAATACATAATACTTATTAAGATGCACTTAACATTCATTTACTAAGTACCTATAATGTTAACATATTGTCTGAATTTCAGAGCAAGGACAGTATTTGAGATCACATTGTTTATTACCCTCATTTTAGGATTATGCTCAGTCCTAGAAAGGTTAAACCATTTGCTTCAAATTCGTCAACTAATTTTAAGAGACTTACATAATATTCAGCCTTTCTTGCATGTAGGCCAGTATTATTCCCAATTATTTTATTATACTTTTTATTTCTATTATCATTATTTTTAGTAGAAGTAGCTAATGTTTACTGAGTGTAAGCAATATTCCAGACTCCCAATATGCTCAGTTCTTTATGTGGATTAAACTACGAAAAATACCTACTGTTACTCTCATGATCAGATTAGTTAGCAGAGGCATGAATTTATTCAGTAACTTGTACAAAGTCATTTGAATAAGTGGCAGAGTGTTCTTACAAGTTTTGAAATTGATTTCCCATGGTATCTGATTTTATTCTTATAGCAATTTTATTGCAAAAATGGAGCTGGAATGACAATATCAAACTTTACAAATGAGGAAGTCAAGTTTCCAAGAAGCTAACTTACTTATCTAAGGGCACACATCTAGTAAGTGGCAAATATATGAGTTGAACCAAAGTCTCCAGCACTTGATCTCTTGCTCTTTACATTATATAGCATAATAGTGTTTTAGGCATGTAGATATTATAAGAATTACTGTCACGTTCTTATTATTAGAGTGTTAATGCTATGGCATGTCACTAAATTAGGTTTTAGATTTCAATTAATTATTTGTCAAACTAATGTAAGGAGCAATTAAAAGTAAATGTCTATTCAAAATAAAAACGAAGTATAAACAAAAGTTTATATTCCCGAGTATGCTCTAGGTCTGTTTAATACCTATTTATATATCAAAATCCCAGCAGACTTTTCTTCTGGGTATATACTGATCCTAAAATTTATATAGAAATTCACAGGGCCTAGAAAAACCAAAGTCACATTAAAAATGGAAAAAAAAAAGTTGGAGGACTTATACTATCTGATTTCAAAACTTAGTATAAAACTACAAAAATCAAGACAACATGGTAAAGAGATCTTAGTGCTTTGTACATAATAGATACCCATAGATTTTTGTCAAATATGTACATAAAAAAAAAAAAATGAATGTCATTGATTAAATGCTATGTGACTAAATCCAAACATGATCTGCTTGTTCTTGATTACTAAATTGTAAATGAAATTCTCTACAGGAAATCTATGTAATTGGCTAATATTTCTCTTAAATTGTAATAAGAGAATATACAATCCTTTTCTCTCTAAAATCCAGAACACATCTTGCTTTCTTTAAAATAGTTTGTACTTAAAAAAATAAAAAAGGTAATGGGGGTATTGGCCACGGGGTATTTGAATCAATGAAACAGAATTGGGAGTTTAAAAATAAATCCTTACATGTTTGGTTATTTATTTCTGACAAAGGTGCCAAGGCTACACAGTGGGGGAAAAGGTTGTCTCTTATACCAAATGGTGTTTGGACAGTTGGATATCTGCATACAAAAAATGAACTTAGATCTTTGAACAGCACTTGAACAACGCAATGAACAACACTTTTCAAAATGAAGTTAAAATGGATCCTAGACCTAAATTTAAGAGCTAAACTATAAAACTTCTAGAAGAAAAATATATGAAACATTTTCATGACTGTCTGGGTTAGGCAAATAATTCTTAGATACAACAATAAAGGCACAACCTATAGGAGAAAATAACAAGATTTCAACAAAAATTAAAACTTAATGTGTAAAAGACTCCATTAAAAATAGACTAATCACAAATAGAAAATGTTTTCAAATTATGTATTTGATTAAATACTTGCAAACAGGATGTATTCAAAACAAAACAAAATGAAAAGCCTCTTACAGCTAATTGATAAGAAGACAAATAACTAAATCTTTAAAAATTAGTAAAGGACTTGAACAGACATTCCACCAAAGAAGATATATGAATGGCTAATAAGCACATGAAAAGATGTATAAAATCATTAATCATTAGTAAAACGAAAGTTAAAACCACTACATACCAATTTGTGTGGCTATAATTAAAGGCCAAAAATGGCAAGTGTGACGATGTGGTGAAATGGTAGAGCTAACATGGAAGAACGGTTTGGTAGTTTCTTTAAGAGTTAAATATAAATTTATATATGATCCACCAGCTCCACTCCTAGGAATGTACCAAGAAAAATGTGATGTTCCTGGAGGTTGGATATAGGGAAAAGGATTAATAGCAAAAAGGCTTAAAGGAATCTTTGGAGTGATAAAATGTTTTATAATTGCTTATTGTGATTCACAATTCTATATATTATTTGAAAATTACTGAATTGTAAAGTTGTAATGGATAGATTTTATAATACACAAATTATACCTCAAAGAAGTTGTAAAAGAGTCACATAATTTTTAATTACAATAACCTAAAAAAGAACATTATGTAAATAAGAATTTTATTTATTCCAAAGTAGATAATTTATGGCTTTGGGAAGGAGGGGCAGGGACATGATGTATCTATGGGGGACAGCAGAAAGGAATATTTTCAGAAGATACCACTGAGATTGTGGTGAATTACAGAATACTTTTTCATCCTTTCCTTCTTCCAGCTGACCTCCTTTTTCTGTTGCTATCTTTCACACATTCATGTTATACAAGAAGCCAAGAGCAGGTCAAAGGATGTCATTTTATATTTTTAAACAGAGAGGCCCAACAGGTTAACCTTTTCATTGGCATATGAACTTATTCCTGACAAATACATCAATCAAGATGAGAAAGTTATGGGAGCAGATGTGTATCAGCATTAAAAAAAAAAAACTTGTTATGGCATACTGATCAATATTTTTTCAAATGTTACTGACATATAAAGGTTTATGCTTGTTTAACATTTCTGTAACTCTGTAATGACTTACAGAATATTTGAGATAAATGTTATTAACTTCATAAATTAAATAAAAGATGATTTGAAATATCTTAGACACAAGGCTTAAACCTTTAAATATTAGATATCATATTCCATATTAAAAGATAGAAAATAATAGTTGCTTTGTCTCTTAACAGTAATAAAATACTTTCAAGTTTCATTATTAGAAACTAGGAAAGGGAATTTAAAAAGTTGAACATAAAAATTAATGAAATCAAAATAGAATATTAAAGTTTAAAAGCTTATTCTTTAAAAATACCAGTAAGACAAATGCAGGTAATTCTTTTAAAATTCTAATAAAGATAAAGGAGAGAGAAAATATATACAATTAAAAAAATACCTAAACATAAAGAAGTGACTTTTTAAAAAATTGAGATCATTACATGTTACTAGGTAATGAATATGATATACAGGGAAAACACAGGACTTGTACAAAGTAGAAATAGTTCAAAATTTGCCCTAGAAGAAATAAAAAACTTCAATATAGCAAGTATGAAAGAAGAAATGAAGTATAATTAAAAGCACTATCATCAAAGAGAGTCACTTAATCTTCAAAAAACAGATAATTTCCATGTTACTGAAGTTTTCCCAGGTGTACAAAAAGTTCCTCATTTTATTTTATAACATGGGCATGACTTTTATAACAAAAAGCCAAAAGGCATTTACAGAACAATCTTCCTAATGATTATGTATATAAAATTCTGTGACATTTGTTAACCAAGTTTAAGGTTGTGAAGCAACAAAACTCCACATCAAAAGAAGCCTTATGTAAAGACAGAAAGACATAATTTAATCCGTCCTGGGATAAACCCTTCAAAAGACAGGGTATGTATCAGTTCAGTTCAGTTCATTTCAGTCGCTCAATCACGTCTGACTCTGCGACTGCAAGGACCTCAACACATCAGGCCTCCCTGTCCATCACCAGCTCCTGGACTTTACCCAAACCCATGTCCATCGAGTTGGTGGTGCCATCCAACCATCGCATCCTCTGTTGTCCCCTTCTCCTCCTGCCCTCAATCTTTCCCAGCATCAGGGTCTTTTCAAATCAACAGCTCCTTTAATCATGTGGCCAAAGTATTGGAGTTTCAGCTTCAACATCAGTCCTTCCAATGAACATTCAGGACTGATTTCCTTTAGGATGGATTGGTTGGATCTCCTTGCAGTCCAACGGACTCACAAGAGTCTTCTCCAACACCACAGTTCAAAAGCATCAAATTTTGGTGCTCAGCTTTCTTTATATCCAACTCTCACATCCATATATGACTACTGGAAAGACCATAGCCTTGACTAGATGGGCCTTTGTTGGCAAAGTAATGTCTCTTCTTTTTAATATACTGTCTAGTTTGGTCATAACTTTTCTTCCAAGGAATTAGCACCTTTTTATTTCATGGCTGCAGTAGCCATCTACAGTGATTTTGGAGCCCAAATAAATAAAGTCTACCTCTGTTTCCACTGTTTCTCCACCTATTTGCAAGGAAGTGATGGGGCCAGATGACATGATCTTTGTTTTCTGAATGTGGAGCTTAAAGCCAACTTTTTCACTCTCCTCTTTCACTTTCATCAAGAGGCTCTTTAGTTCTTCTTCACTTGTTGCCATGAGGGTGGTGTCATCTGCATATCTGAGGTTATTGATATTTCTCCTGGTAATCTTGATTCCAGCTTGTGCTTCATCCAGCCCACTGTATCTTGTGATGTACTCTGCATATAAGTTAAATAAGCAGGGTGACAATATAAAGCCTTGATGTATTACATTTCCTATTTGGAATCAGTCTGTTGTTCCATACCCAGTTCCAACTGCTGTTTGCTGACCTGCATACAGATTTCTCAAGAGGCAGGTTAGGTGGTCTGCTATTCCCATCTTTTTCAGAATTTTTCACAGTTTATTGCGATCCACACAGTAAAAGGCTTTGGCATAGTCAATAAAGCAGAAATAGATGTTTTTCTGGAACTCTCTTGCTTTTTCCATGATCCAGTGGATGTTGGCAATTTGATCTCTGGTTCCTCTGCCTTTTCTAAAACCAGCTTGAACATCTGGAAGTTCACAGTTCACTTATTGCTGAAGCCTGGCTTGGAGAATTTTGAGCATTACTTTACCAGCGTGTGAGATGAATGCAATTGTGCGGTAGTTTGAGCATTCTTTGGCATTGCCTTTCTTTGGGATCAGAATGAAAATTGACCTTTGCCAGTCCTGTGGCCACTGCTGAGTTTTCCAGATTTGCTGGCATATTGAGTGCAGCACTTTCACAGCATCATCTTTCAGGATTTGAAATAGCTCAACTGGAATTTCATCACCTCCACTAGATTTGCTCATAGTGATGCTTCCTAAGGCCCACTTGACTTCACATTCAAGGAAGTCTGGCTCTAGGTGAATGATCACAGCATCGTGATTATATGGATTGTGAAGATCTTTCTCGTACAGTTCTTCTGTGTATTCTTGCCACCTCTTCTTAATATCTTCTGCTTCTGTTAAGTCCATACCAGGTCTGTCCTTAATTGAGCCCATCTTTGCATGAAATGTTCCCTTGGTATATCTAATTTTCTTGAAGAGATCTCTAGTCTTTCCCATTCAATTGTTTTCCTCTATTTCTTTGCATTGATCACTGAGGAAGGCTTTCTTTTTTTTTTTTTGTCAAATAATTTACTCTCTTTTTTAATTGAAATATAGTTGATTTACAATGTTGTATTAGTTTCAGGTGTACAGCAAAGTGGTTGAGTTTATTTATACACATATGTATATATATAAAACTTTTCAGAGTCTTTTTCATTATAGGTTATTGTATGATATTGAATATATTTCCCTGTGCTGTACAGCAGGTCCGTGTTGGTTATCTACTTTACATACAGTGGTGTGTTCTTTTAATCTCAAACTCCTAATTTATTCCCCTGTCCCCTTTCCCCTTTGGCAACCATAAATTAATTTTCTATGTCTGTGAATCTATGTCTGTTTTGTAAATAACTTCATTTGTATCATCTTTTTTAGATTCCACATATAAGTAATATCAAATGATATTTGTCTTTGCCTGATTTACTTCACTCAGTATGATAGTCTCTTGGTCCATCCATGTTGCTGCAAATGGCATTATTTTATTCTCTTCATAGCTGAGTAATATTCCGTTGTATGTATACACTACATCTTCTTTTTTTTTTTTTTTTTTTTGGGGGGTTTTATTTATTTATTTATTTTTTAATTTTATTTTATTTTTAAACTTTACATAACTGTATTAGATTTGCCAAATATCAAAATGGCTTTCTTATCTCTTCTTGCTATTCTTTGGAACTCTGCATTCAGATGCTTATATCTTTCCTTTTCTCCTTTGCTTTTTGCTTCTCTTCTTTTTACAGCTATTTGTAAGGCCTCCTCAGACAGCCATTTTGCTTTTTTGCATTTCTTTTTCTTGGGGATGGTCTTGCTCACTGTCTCCTGTCCAGTGTCACAAACCTTCATCCATAGTTCATCAGGCACTATCTATCATATCTAGTCCTTTAAATCTATTTGTCACTTCCACTATATAATAGTTAGGAATTTGATTTAGGTCATATGTGAATGGTCTAGTGGTTTTCCCTACTTTCTTCAATTTAAGTCTGAATTTGCCAATAAGGAGTTCATGATCTGAGCCACAGTCAGCTCCTGGTTTTGTTTTTGCTGACTACATAGAGCTTCTCCTTCTTTGGCTGAAAGGAATATAATCAATCTGATTTCAGTGTTGACCATCTGGTGATGCCCATGTGTAGAGTCTTCTCTTGTGTTGTTGGAAGAGGGTGTTTGCTATAACCAGTCCATTCTCTTGGCAGAACTCTATTAGCCTTTGCTCTGCTTCATTCTGTACTCCAAGGCCAAATTTGCCTGTTACTCCAGGTGTTTCTTGACTTTTTACTTTTGCATTCCTGTCCCCTATAATAAAAAGGACATCTTTTTTGGATGTTAATTCTAGGTCTTGTAGGTCTTCATAGAACCTTTCAACTTCACCTTCTTCAGCCTTACTGTTCAGGGCATAGACTTGGATTACTGGGATATTGAATGGTTTGCCTTGGAAACGGACAGAGATCATTCTGTCGTTTTTGAGACTGCATCCAAGTACTGCACTTCGGACTCTTTTGTTGACTATGATGGCTACTCAATTTCTTCTAAGAGATTCTTGCCAGCAGTAGTAGATATAATGGTCATCTAGGTTAAATTCATTCATTCCAGTCCATTTTAGTTTGTTGATTCCTAAAATGTCGACGTTCACTTTTGCTAGCTCCTGTTTGATCACTTCCAATTTGCCTTGGTTCATAGACCTAATATTCCAGGTTCCTATGCAGTATTGCTCTTTACAGCATCGGACCTTCCTTCCATCACCAGTCACATCCGCAACTGAGTGTTGTTTTTGCTTTGACTCTGTCTCTTCATTCTTTTTGGAGTTATTTCTCCACTGATATCCAGTAGCATATTGAGTACCTACCAACCTAGGGAGTTCATCTTTCAGTGTCCTATCTTTTTTCCTTTTCATACTGTTCATGGAGTTCTCACGGCAAGAGTACTGAAGTGGTTTACCATTCCCTTCTCCAGTGGACCACGTTTTGTCAGAGCTCTCCACCATGTCCTGTCTGTCTTGGGTGGCCCTAAATGGCATGGCTCATAGCTTCATTGAGTTAGACAAGGCTGTGGTCCATGTGATTATTTTGGTTAGTTTTCTGTGATTGTGTATTTCAGTCTCTCTGCCATCTGACAGAGAAGGATAAGAGGCTTACGAACATTCCCTGATGGGCTAGACTGAATGAGGGGGAAAATGGGTCTTGTTCTGATAGGTGGGTTCATGCTCAGTAAATCATTAATCCAATTTTCTGTTGATGGGTGGAGCTGTGTTCCCTCCCTGTTATTTACCTGGGCCCAAACTATGGTGGAGGTAATGAAGATAATGGTTACCTCCCTCAAAAGATCCCATGCATGGACTGCTGCAGCCCATGCCTCCAACCCTGTAGCAGGCCATCACCAACCCACATCTTTTTGGAGACTCCCGGACACCCACAGGCAAGTCCGGGACAGTCTCCTGTATGGTCACTGTTCCTTTCTCCTGGGTCCTGGTGCACAAAGTTCTCTTGTGCACTCTTGGAGGGGACAACAGGGTATGTATAAATGTGCATTAATTTGTACTTTAGGGTTTCCAATTAAAGGAAATGAACTGTAACTATGGGATAAATAAGATTACAGAAAATGAGAAAAATATCAGTGGCATTTTAAAATGTAATCCATCTTAGATATCTTTCTCTAGATCTCAGGAACTGTGGTACTAAAAACTACTAAAACATAAGAGGTATCTCTCACCATAGTGAGATTTGTCCTTACTCAGCTAAGAACAAACATGTTAGGCAAAGAATCCCTGAACCACCCTGACTGCTTCTATGTGGAAACACGTTCTTCATTTGAACACTTACAATCTTCTTTAACCTAATCTTTCCTGTCAACCTTTGAACATATAACACTACCAATTTGTTATTCACTGACTATATGTGTAGTAACTAGTACCTGGCATTTAAACAAAGATATTTGCATTTTCATCTTTGTATCTTGAACATCTCTTTAATGGGGTAAAATGAACAACTATATTTATTGTTATAGAAACATGTTCAAATACCAGGAAATGAGTAGGGAGAGATTGTCTGTGGGAAGCTTCTCATTTTTTTTCTTAAAAATCCTCCAAATTACGTGGCATAATTAAGATCAAACTTGTAGTTACAAGTTCTTTAGCTCTTTTTATGTGGTTTAGTGTTTTGTGTATAGGAGAATGGGGGGAAGACAATGAAAATGAAAATTGATTTTAATCTCCCCCTACTTCTCTAAAGAGAAAAAAACTAGCTAAACCTGTTTTGGAATGCAGAGGCTCTTTCTCAATAAAGACTAAGAAAAACTACAGCCTTAACACTGATCTTCAGTGTAACCATTTTCCATGTGAAACAGGCACCGGGAAGACAGGCAACATACTGGCTCTGCAGTGCTGGAATTCACAGTTTAGTGAAGGAAGTATACAGAAGTGGTCGGGGTTTCCAAAGAAGTGTATACTCAAAAATGCAATTAGAACGACCCAGAGGGATGGAATGGGGAGGGAGGAGGGAGGAGGGTTCAGGATGGGGAACACATGTATACCTGTGGCGGATTCATTTTGATATTTGGCAAAACTAATACAGTTATGTAAAGTTTAAAAATAAAATAAAATTAAAAAAAAAAATAAAATATATATTTAAAAAAAAATGCAATTAGAAGACAAAAGAAAGGTGCCACCTTGGGAGGTGTTTCTGGAAAGGAAAGTTTTCCTAGAGGAGAAGATGGTTGAGTTGAACCTTGATGGAAGGAGAGGACTGGAGCCGCTGGAAAGCATGCATTGCAACATGTACAAAGGCCAAGCAGAAGTAAAAAAACATCTAACTATTTACAGACAGACTCTGCCTTTTTCTTCTTTGCCTTGTGTAGCCTACTGTTAAATACATAGAAACCTTCCTTTAGAAGAATGTGGTCCCACATCGTGTGGTTTTAATTCATTAGAATAAAATTCAGGCCAGGATGGGGATAGTGTGTACATGGAGGTGTCTGTTCACGTAAAGATGCCTTCTGCTTTAAAGAGTATGTGCTTTTAAAAGCACTTGGAAATAGTCCAATCTTTTTTTGCTGACTCTGTTGTCTGCATAGCGAATTAGGAAAGACAGTGTTGGTCCTGCTAGATTTTATCTTAATCTTCACATGGATTCTTTTATTACTTAATGTTCTTTAGGAATGGGCCAGAAAGGGATACCAGAGTGTGTTTTTTCCTCTCTTTTCTTTTATTGGACTACGCATATATACAATACACTTACAAACAGCAGGTTTCAATCTATCTCTTTGAAAGAGTGACTGTGCTTTTAAATTAGACGCTCTGCTTGTAAGAGGGACCTAGTATTTATACACATGTGTGTGTGTATGTGTGTGTAATCTCCAAGCTCCTGCAGGTGAAATGCTGCAGGAGAGTTCTATAGGACTAAAGGTTAGGTTTTAAATATTAGTCAAATATGAAGCTGTATTTTAGGGATTTTTTTTTTTTTTAAACTGTGCAGTTGCAAATAACGGTCAATAAATTGTTGCCAGAAACTGAACCACCAAATTTAAATTCATATAGATTTCTGATGATTTCACAAGCAACTTAACTACGTAGAGTAATAATAATATGCTAGCTAACATTTTCCAAAAATGACAGGTAAATGTTTGCACCTGGTTGTCTTTTTCCCCCCAAAGGATCATGTATTCTTACAAAATGTTTCCTGATTTGAAAATGCCTGCACAAATCTAAAGGATAGATTGTGGTCCTTTAGTAACAGAATGAATTCTTTAGGATTTGCTTCATATAATCTCATCTTTTCCCTTTTGTACTCTGCATACTTAACACTCACATGCTAATATTAGCACTAATGCCTTAGGCCTAAATAGCAATAATTACTGGATGACATACTGGCTTCTATTTAAGTTGACAACTCAATAACTTGACATATGCATTACATCTCTATTACACTGGAATCTAAATGGCACTTTATAAAGCATTCCTTTTATATTTAGTTCACTGACTGATCAGACTGGAGCTTATGCTCATCATGTGTCTGTTAAATACTAGTGGCTGTCTCATTGTTTCTAAGACCTTGCCAGTGGTGGATAATGGAATCATGGAAAGCTGTGTTTACAGAGAAATGCTGGGATTTTGATAATATGTGTTTCTTGTAAAGAAAAGTCAAAGACATTTTTACAATTTTTTTAACATTTGTAGAAAATGCCATACCTAAGAAATTCAGTCCGGAATATAAGACATATAATTTTTTTTCCCCCTCACAGTTGTTCAACAAATAAATCTACTTTAGAAAATTATTTTTATGTTTTAGAAAGTTTTGTTTTAGCAACATTTCAATTATCAATATGAAGAGCATAATAATTATAAAATATGTATATCTGTTTTTGTTATCTAAACCTCACACAGCTTGGAATATTTCAATCTATTCTACAATATAAGCGAAGTTTAGCATACGAACATTCTTTCCCTGCTTCACTCTTCTGCCTTTAATCCTCTCTGTACCTTAACCCTTCTCCTTTCTCCTCTTTTGCTTCCAAAAGACATGAGGCTGGGGTAGCAGTGACGGCAGGCACAGGGTTCATGTGGAATGAGTTCGTTAGTGTGGGCAGCTGTGGTCAGGACAGCCCATGCAGGGATTGTGTGTCAGAGGGAAGTAGTAAGGGCAGCCTTCAAGTTTTGGGAGATTAGTCACACACAGGGAAATTATCAAAAAACTAAATACATTGAGGATATTGGAAACTAAGTTTCTCAATGATAGAGAAGGAAGGCACACATATTAGAAGATTTTTGACATTGGAGCACCACATTAATAATGAGCTTATCAACTTCTAAGTACCACCTCTCCACTAAAAAGCACCATAGACTACTAGAGAAACAGGTGATTTTAGTACTGCCAGAAATATCTTGTTGGGACAGTAAGGAACAACTCAAAGAAAAATGGGAGTATAATAAAAGGATTCATAAGTCAGTTTTAAGGGGCTCATATTGGCCAAAGAAAGGTCAGTCTAACCATTTATTTCTATAATGATACTAACAGACAATAAAAAAGAAATCAATGAATACACACTGATATAAATAAGCAAATCTATAAATAAATGGGAAAAAGTACAAGTAGAAGTTAATGACAACTATCATGTTTTGACACTATCCTAGCCACAATTTATTCAAGCAAGAAACATCAATGACTGCTAAAAATAGATGACAGTGGGATGAGGAAATGGATATTTATATAGTTTCAAATTACCTCTACACAGAATTCTTAATTAGAAAGCAAAAAGAGTGGAGAAAGCTAATACAGCTTAATTATGTGAACAAAGTTAACACAACACAAAAATTAAGACAGAAACAATCATGTGCTACATGATAAGATGCATAAAAACGAAAGCATAGTATTGTTTGCCTGATACGTCTCTCAGTTCAGTTCATTTCAGTCACTCAGTCATGTCCGACTCTTTGCGACCCCATGAATTGCAGCACACCAGGCCTCCCTGTCCATCACCAACTCCCGGAGTTCACTCAAACTCGCGTCCATCGAATCAGTGAAGCCATCCAGCCATCTCATCCTCTGTCGTCCCCTTCTCCTCCTGCCCCCAATCCCTCCCAGCATCAGAGTCTTTTCCAATGAGTCAACTCTTCGCATGAGGTGGCCAAAGTACTGGAGTTTCAGCCTTAGCATCAGTCCTTCCAAAGAAATCCCAGGGCTGATCTCCTTCAGAATGGACTGGTTGGATCTCCTTGCAGTCCAAGGGACTCTCAAGAGTCTTCTCCAACACCACACTTCAAAAGCATCAATTCTTTGGGCTCAGCTTTCTTCACAGTCCAACTCTCACATCCATACATGACCACTGGAAAAGCCATAGCCTTGATTTGACGGACCTTTGTTGGCAAAGTAATGTCTCTAAAAAATGTATAATCTGACTCTCTTTATGAGAAAACATCAAGCCAACCTAAATTAAGAATATTTCACAAAATGATAGCCTGAAATCTTGAAAAACATGAAGGCTATGAAATCAAAGGACCATTGAGGAAGGTTCCTGGATGAAGCAGATTAGAAAGATATGACAACTGGGTATATGTATGATCCTGGATTGGATGCTTTCAATATAAAGGGCACAAGTGAAATTTTAAAAGGTTCTGTGAGTAAATGGTATGCAGTTGTTTGCATTCTTCTTGCTACTTTTCAGAAAGTATGCAGTTATTTGAAAATAAAATCAATATTTTGAATATGAAAAAAATATTTTATATTTCTTTCTAAATGCTTTTTTAAAATTAACTTTATAGAAGTAGAACTGATATACAAAAATGCTGCACATATTTATTGTATTCCATTTGGTGAATATGGACATATTACATATACCCCTGAAACTACTATCACAATCAAGGTAGTAAATATATCATCACCTCCAAAAGTTTACTCTTGCCCAATTTTGTGTATATGTGTGTGTAAAAAGAATACTTAATATGAAATACATCCACTTAACAAATATTTAAATGAACATTATAATATTGTTAAGTATAAATGAATTTTTAAGAGACATTTTTCGCTTGCTTCATTTATGCGACATGCAATTTAAGTTTTGCCTAATTTCCAGCAATACACTCACATAGAAACTCCCCATGACATACCAATAGAGATATAAAATCAGCAACTATGGGAGGAGTGCTTTTGAACTTCCCTTTTATTTCCTTTGACCTGGACACCTGCATCCTGGATGGTATCTTTCTAAGTTCGTCATGACAGTGCAATAGGAAATGGCCATCTTATCAAACTTCCTGGAAATCCTTCTTTCCCAAAGAAAACAAGGACAAAACTCACATAAGCAAATGTTCCCTTCACAGTGCTTCTCTCAGCGTCCTCCAATATTGAATTCGTTAACAGATACCCTGAAGGGATGGTAGGTTTGTGGGGAAAGACGACACTATATCCATATTTATTAACAGCCCTTCAAACAGAATAGCCATTTCCCTTGAGATTGTGCCCTTACAAACAACATAATATAGTGTCCAATGCTTCACATAAGACATGTCATTAACTGCAGAACCATCTATCATGTGGTCTGTCTCATGTTTCTTTCTTTCTTTTTTTTTTTTTTTTTTTTTTGCTGATGCCAAATGATCACAAAATTTCCCAGAAGCAAATGAACACCACAAAAAATGAGTACAGAAGACAGTTCATGTACTTCTTAGAAAGGAAGAAGGAAGCAGGATGAGTTCAAGGAGAAAAACAGGACTTAAGGGCAATGGCAACCCACTCCAGTACTCTTGCCTGGAAAATCCCATGGACGGAGGAGCCTGGTAGGCTGCAGCCCATAGGGTCGCGGAGAGTCGGACACGACTAAGCAACTTCACTTTCACTTTTCACTTTCTTGCATTGGAGGAGGAAATGGCAACCCACTCCAGTGATCTTGCCTGGAGAATTCCAGGGACGGGGGAGCCTGGTGGGCTGCCGTCTATGGGGTCACATAGAGTCGGACACGACTGAAGCGACTTAGCAGTAGCAAGGGCACAGAGGGTCAAAATGATGCAGAGAGACTCAAAGGGCCTTTGAAAGTGTTTATGAGTCAATCTTGTAGCTTAGTCAGTAAAGAATCTACCTCCAATGCAGGAGACCCAGGTTCGATTCCTGGGTTGGGAAGATCCCTGGTGAAGGAAATAGCAATGCAGTCCAGCATTCTTGCCTGGAGAATCCCACGGACAGAGGTATCTGGCAGGCAACAGTCCACAGGGTCGCAAGAGTCAGACACAACTTAGTGACTAAACCACCACCAGCATGAAACAATCACCAAAGCAGATCAGGTACTACGGTCGTCTGTTCTGATAGTTTTTACTGAAGAGTGAAGCAGCCAAAGAATATTTTGAAAATTATCAAAATGTATCTAAATGTCAGATGCCAAAAGATCATCCATTTCCCCAAAAATCTCTATGGGAATATTGTTTCATTAATCTAGTTGTGTGTGTGTGTGTGTGTGTGTGCGCGCGTGTGTGCATGCGCTCAGTCGTGTCTGACTCTTTGAGACCCCATGGACTGTAGCCTGCCAGGCTACCACTCTCTAGAGTGGTTGCTATTTCCTTCTCCAGGGGATCCTCTTGACTCAGGGGTTGAACCTGTATCTCTTGCATCTCCTGCATTGGCATATGGATTGTTTACCACCGTGCCATATGGGAAGTCCAATTCATATTAATTCCACATATCCATCTTTGACTGCCTACTATTCCCAAAACACTTTTAGAAATAATGAAGAGTATACAAAGATAAATATGGTATAATCTCATATCTGAAAGCTGAGTCTATGAGATGGCATTACTCTAGTACAAGACAAAAGATGATACATTCCTTTGGGTTTTGGTTGTTGCTCTTTGGAATCAAATGTTTCCTAGAAAATAAAACAGAAAAGACTTGAGCAAATCTGTACATGTTTGCAAAAAAAAAAAAAGAACCAGAGATGGTTACAGATACATTTGCATGGGGACTACAGAGGATCTCCATGGCAGGGTCAAAAATGTTTCTTTGTGTGGCAGACTGGGAAGGATTATAAAGGTCAAGATTCACAAGCAGAAGGTCCCAAGAAGTCTGAAAGCACCTATGGAGTTACGGTTTGTAAGGAGAATGGGAATGGGAGAGAAACAGTACATGGAAAAGAAAGTGGGCAGGATGCAGGGGGAAAACAAATCTGGCCTTCTTCAGTGTTTGCCCAAGGCCAGTCTTGTTATCTCAATTGCTACATCCACACTTAAAGAGTTAATAATGCAGGAAATATAGACTTCCTCCACCCGTCACACTCCTTGCTCACATGCAGCCCTCACACCATTAGTGCCTTAACAAGGCTCTGCTGTTCATGCCAGGATTTCCTTTCCTTTTTTATGTTTTTATTATTGTTATTATTACTTGGATTTATAAGTGTCACTTGCTGTATACTAAACAGTGTAAGTTGGTATTTGGATTTCATGTGTTTTTAGACAGCACTTGCTCAGCACAAAAGAAAGGGGGAAGAAAAGCTGTTACATGTTTTCTGTCAAAAAGCCTCCCTACTCAAAGTTTAGATTCACCTGGAAGGAGATCTGCTGACAAAAAAAATACATGGAATTTCCAATATTATAATTCACACAGTCTGTGTTAAAATAAAAAATAACAACCTAGAGCAGGAAATATATTTTCCTTGATATTTGCAGTGATTGTTTTATGGTTTGCTCTGGGCATTTGGTTTATTAACTATAACTCTGAGAGATCATTTGATCATTTCTTTTCCTCTATTTTTGTCTGTTAAACGCAGAGATCATTTGATCACTTTTTTCCTCTGTTCTTTTCTTATGGAATTATTACTATTTGGATGCTGCACTCTTTTGAATGCTCCTCTTATTCTCTTTTGTTATCTGAATATCCCTTTTAAATACCAATCTATATTTAATTCATATTCCTGTATATCTGTTGGGAAAGGTAATTTTGAGCACTCAGTCTTTTGACCTCCATTTGGCCACATAAGAATGGACTTTGGACGAGTTGCCAGTCCAGGTTCGAAGCACAATACTGGATGCTTGGGGCTGGTGCACTGGGATGACCCAGAGGGATGGAATGGGGAGGGAGGAGGGAGGAGGGTTCAGGATGGGGAACACATGTATACCTGTGGCGGATTCATTTTGATATTTGGCAAAACTAATACAGTTATGTAAAGTTTAAAAATAAAATAAAATTAAAAAAAAAAAATGGACTTTGGGCCTGGAACCCTTCCTTACCAAGTGATATTAATAAGAGATCTTCCCAGTCTAGCTGAGCTTACTGCATGTGTGAACATCATTCCCTGTTTCAGATGTAAGGTATTACCCCTCTTTTTCTGGTTAAGTACAGTCTGAATCTGTGTTTCAGACTTACAGAGGAGAGAATGAAGTCGTTCTACTACAGCACAAAGATTGTATACAGCTCTACAACCACATGGGCTGCAGAGTAGATCTGAGGTCCACAGTGCAAAAAGCTTGAGCCTGTGCCCTTTCCCGTTACCACTCAAGCCTAGTGTGCGTGCAATCTGTTCTCAGCGACCTCAAATCATGCTCTAGTCTCTCCTCTTTGCAGCACTTAACTCCCTTTTAAACTGGAAGGCACACTTTGGACACTCAGTAAAATGAGCTTACAAAGTCTTTCTAAGGATAAATAATGATTTACTTTTTGAAGTTTGCTTTTCCCTATATACTTTTTTCCCCTCTGTTAGATTATTCACTAAATTCCATATTGAAGAATTTTCTTGGATATCTGTTCATCATTAGTTTGCTACTTATATTCAAGAGTAGGGGATTAAAATGCTGTTTGGCAGTTCTGAGCATGTGGGTGTGGGTGGTCAACTGTGGGTTTCATTGAAAAATGATCCGACTGGGCCATTTTCATTGGAAAATCCCTATGTCAGGATCTTAATGTTTTGTCTTTTGGTGTGGTTAGGTTCTGCAGACTCTTTAGTCTTCTGCCTGGAACCAATGTTTTGAGAGCTAAGAGAAAGAAGATGGCTGGGCAGAGGGGATGTCTCAGCCCTTCCTGTAAATATACACACTTATAGTTAATGCTTCACACTCAACTGTACAGAGTATGCAACAGTTCACAGATCTTCTGCTTTATTCTCTCCAGAAAACAAGCCTCCAGTCTCCTGTCAGCATGGGACTATAAATTAGCTACTTATAGTAGGGTAAAAAATTGGAACAATTACATGTTTTATAAACAGGCTTTTAACCAATCTTTCTTCTGTTAACAGACTTTTCTCTCTAGTCAACTGACAAGTGACCTAGGGACACCAATTCCTGAAGTCTGGGGGATGTGCAGTGCAAACTGTTTGGCCTCCTATTTCTCACTGCTGCTTTAAGTTTCAGATTTTTTGAATCTGTTATATCAGATTCTCAATTTTTTCTCTCATATTCATTCTATTCTTATGAATCTAGATCTTTATTGTTATGTTAGTCTGCTTTTGTGAGGGAGTGATATTAATATGTGTTCAATTCACCACTACCTGAAATTTTACAGCTATCCATTTGGTGATCAACATTTTAGAGTCAAATTATATATTCTACAGTATTTTTAATTGAGTATCAAAATCATAATAACATTGACAATACATTTATTAACTTTTGAAAGAATTTTTTGGTCCATCTTTGATTGGAGGTTACTAGCAGATGTGTCCACCCTCTGAATGTACCATCAACACATACATGACACAATGAACTCTATAGAGCTGCTGCTGCTGCTGCTAAGTCTCTTCAGTCGTGTCCGACTCTGTGCGACCCCATGGACTGCAGCCCACCAGGCTCCCCCATCCCTGGGATTCTCCAGGCAAGAACACTGGAGTGGGTTGCCATTTCCTTCTCCAATGCAGGAAAGTGAAAAGTGAAAGTGAAGTCGCTCAGTCGTGTCCGACTCTTCATGACCCCATGGACTGCAGCCCACCAGGCTCCTCCATCCATGGGATTTTCCAGGTAAGAGTGCTGGTTTGGGGTGCCATTGCCTTCTCTGACTCTGTAGAGGGAGTGGCCTAAAATAGGGCAGAAGCATGAATCTATTTGAAAATAGAGTAGTAATGCCAGTGGGCTTTACATTAATTTGGATTCAGTCAAGAAAACATTGCTACCTTTAAGATCTGGAGAACAAAGGATATAACATAGGAATTAGGGCTCCAAGAAATGTTAGAAGAATTGGAGAGCAAAATTTAAGGAACAGCAGCTGGAACATCAGTGAAGAAGCTACTGAAGATCTGAGCTTGAGGCACAAAACTGGGTAGCTCTTAAAAGTATAAAGAATAACTACTGCAATTCTCAAGAAAAACTGTAAAGCACCTATGAATTCTCTCTTGTGCCATAGTGAGGTGGGTGACTCTCAAATATAGCCGGAGAACCTTCTGTGGATATGCAGTCACTTCCAAAATACAGCTGTCCACTATATTTCTTCTATTCTGCCTTTCAAATTGCACTGTGTTTTCACTGGCCAACTACAGAGAACCACAGACAGAAGGGATTCTTGTCCGAGTGCAAAGGGAAACTTGTAAGGGCTGTTAGTAAAGCTGAATTAGCAAAGATAATCCACCTACAACATAAAAAAAACATTGCATCTATTCAGTCAAGTCCTGTGGCTATGGACTAATTTGCAGTGGTACTGACAGGAATGCAAAATGACTGAGAAAAGCTGAGTGAAGGTGAAGATATAAACTAAAATATTTCTCTCTTGTATCAGGTTCCATGTAACAAATAAAGTATACCTACTTTTAAATGTCAGTTTTGAGAGTGTAGTAAAACAAAACCAACTACTACCAGTAATTTGAAGAGAAGTGCAAAAAAATGTCAAACTACTAAGAAAAGAGAATAAGGAAAAAAAAAGAAAATCAGCCATTTTACCTTCAGATCCTGGACTAATGCTTTCCACTAAGCCATGTAGTTCTCCCATTGACCAAAAACAATCTCACAGAATACCAGCCTCAAACAAGATTACTTTGAGTCCAAGACAAAGTGAAACAAAACAAGGCCAGGCCACTTATTGTGCCAAAGTCCAGGCTAAAACAAGTCACCACAAAATAACAGACATTTGCCTTGCCTCTTTTGGCTAAAATGAGTAACTTTCCACTCTTTATCAATCATGGGTTTATCCTCATCCTAGCCTTTTCTTCCTACAAATAAGATGTATTGAAATACCAATCATAAAATTGTCCCACTTTCTCTGAGCATCCAGTTTACAGCACCAGGCTGACCGCTGTGGCCTCCTTAAACCTTCCCCCAAATTGTCCACAAAAGCCCTCCAATTTCTGTAACAGATTCTAATAGTCTCTTCTTGTGACACTACATGGTTACTCATGGTGACAGGTAACGTTAACTTGTTAACTTGGCTTTGTGTCCAGTTGTTTGGCCACGTACCATCTACAGGTATTACTCTGAAGATATTTAAAATATTACTGACATTTAACAGGTAGACTTTGAGTAAGCAGATTACCTTCTATAATGTGTGTGGGCCTTGTTCCATGACGTTCCCTCTACTGTATTAAACTCAATGTGTTTAGTTATAAAGATGTATTCCTGGTAGTATTTCTCTGAAGGGTGTTGACCTCGTCCTGTCCTGCATTATTTCTCTCACAGAGCCAAAAGAAAAAAGGGAAGCATCTCTATATAAGGAAATAAACTGGAAAATCAGGGAGATTTTTTTTTCTCTTAGTTTTTTTTTTTTTTTTAATTTTCTTTTTCATAAAAGGAGCTGGCTATTTGAAGACTATACCCAATCTGTATGTTTTACACAATCAGTGAAGACTTTTGAATACATTTCAAGTATTAAATCTATTTAAATATATCATTTTAAAGAAGGTCGTGGCAAATAGTTAGTTTCACTTAATAAAATGGTTGGTTTTACTTAATAGAATGCACACTAGTTCTCTGCATCTTTTCAAGGCTAATGAAAATATTGCTAAATGGATAAACAGTGATGCTAAAGTACCATCCACAGAATTACAGATTTCTCTGCAAAGAACAGATTTTTATTTTCTCTGAAAAGAAAAGAAAAATCTGTGTTTCTTTCTCTCAAAATATCAGCATTACAGAAATAGCACCGCTTACCAAATTCTGTTTAATATATTTCCTATGACCAGAACATCATTTGTTTTCCTTTACCAGAATTTGGTCAGTTTCCACTCTTTCACAGAACATAAAAAAAAAAAAAAAAATTATGAGGATCTTGAGTGTTAAAGCTTGTGACAAAAATCAATCCTAATGGGAAATTGGTGAGTTCATTTACAACCAGGAAACCATTAAGGAAATTCTGTTTCAAGAAATCCTAATTGGTCATATGTTAGTGACCAGTCCAGTGATTAAATCATCCTTTACGTAATTATTAGGGAAAAAAACAAACAAACATACTTTTATATATTCATGGCCCAGAGCCACTACACCCCAGCTTGATCTTATCAGCCTTTGCAAACAGATCAAGGAGAGATATGATCTACATTTGGATGGAAACATTCCAAGAAAAACCCAGGTGCTACAGGAAGTAATATGGGTGATACAGTAGGTGGTGATCTTTCCTCTGAGTCAGTTCTGCACCAATTACCCAGCATGGGGCAAGGGAGCAGCAGTGTTGGGTGATGATCTGTCACAAAAGTTCTCTGTGGTGTACAGTTTCTCATAGGTGAATGAAACTTTTTTTAAATGCCAATTTATTTTGTCTCCCAGGCAAAATTTTAGGTAAATTATATCTTATGCCTTTGCTTATTCTCTCCATAACTAATAAAAATTTTAAAACTTGTCAATTTAAAGAATTTTAGCTCTGAGTACTACTGAAGATCTCAAAGGATTATAGGGATCATTTGACCCAAACCTAAATTTTATAATTAAAAATAGATTATTTACATGAGTTGCAGAATTGGGATTTGGACCAAGTTCTCTGATACCTAATTTTACTAATCTTACTCTCAATGTTTCTCTCTTTTTTTACACTCTCTCCAGTGATCTTAACAATATGTTTTTAGTGCATAACAAATGTTTTATAGTCAATGAATAAAGAAAAATACATTGCTAACGTTAAGAACTGCTAGATATTGATTTTTTTTCTTTTTGTTCCTTTTTTTAAAATGTAATACACACATAGCAACTATATCCTAAGATTTTTGTGAACTTCAGATTGTAATAGTGTCACCAATGATTTCTAAACATTTATTGAATTCATAAAAAAACTGTTTTCATGTACTTTGGTAACCATATTTATGAAACATTAGTTTTATTCTTTTAAGGAAAACCTACAGCAAGTAAATTTTAACACTGAGATTTCTACTAAGGAATAATAAAGATGTCTAAGAAGAGATAACTAATCATGTGTTGGCCTTATATACAAAATTGTGGCATTGTAATAAATATTAGGACAAGTTGGAAAAGAATGCCAATATTTAGTTGCTATTGGTTGGACAAAAAAATTGCAAGAAAAGAAAGTACTTCATCATTTAAGCTATGGATTGATGCTACATTCAATTAAACTTAAAAATCAATCCTGTCATTGTGTATACAATTATCAGAAAAGAGGACAAAGTGATGAAATTTCCTATTATTAAAAAGTGAAGACTTGCTTTTATTTCAATATGATGGAAGTAAGTGAATGGTACACTGACTAGAGATAAAAGTATTTTTAATCTATTCCAAACTTTGAGACAGTCTGACACACCCGTATACCTTATCTACTAAAGCGAACAATCAAATGGATCACTTGTAATAATTTTTTTATAAATTACCTAGTTTCTTTATAAGTCACTCTTACTTCTTGGTGTTTATGTCATTTCCTAGTTTGTTCCAACTCAAATCAGAGTTTCTGCATATTTACAAGTACCCAACTCAGCAACCTATAGCGCTGGGTCCTTGATTTCATCTCTGACCAATGCTGTACTGTTGCTATCTTTGAATCATGCTAGGTGCAGGGAGGGCTTCTCAGGTGGTGCTAGTGGTAAAGAACCCACTTGGCAATGCAGGTAGACATAAGAGACACAAGTTTGATCCCTGGGTTGGGAAGATCCCCTGGAGGAGGGCATGGCAACCCACTCCAGTATTTTTGCCTGGAGAATCCCATGGACAGAGGAGCCTGGCAGCCTTCAGTCAATAGGATCACAGAGAATCGGACACAGGCACATGTTCAGTGATCTCTGGTTTGATTTTAGGCTCCCAGAAAATATCCGTTACTATACTCTGGCCTTGCCAACCTCAATCCCTCAGCCAAGTCAACCAGTTAGTACACAGCCCACCTCAAAATGTGCCTGAACTTGGCTTTGTGTATTTGGCCTCTTGATAACCACTCTGCAAAACTGGTCTTATTTCTACAGGGCAAACAGCAATATGGCAGAAAAGTAGATGCACGGGATTTTTAAAAGTACTTTAAAATAAGTGACTTAGTTAATGATAACTACTAGATAATAAGAAAAAGAATCCAGAGATTTGGATTTGGGATTGATACCTATGTTAGGTACCATCTTACCTTGAAACGGTATTTCACACTATGCCAGAAAAACCTTAAGTTAGGTGGCTAAATTCTACTTAATAAGCCTACTTTTGAGGATAGTTTTCTTGAGATATTATTTGATTTTAATCAAAGTAACTTGAACATTTCCTTACCATTGTGGAGTGTCCATAAGAATTTCATATTAGAAAAGAATTAGAAGCAATTTATACTTAATATATTCATTTAAGATCTGGATTAAACAATGTATGAGGAATGCTAGAAAAACCATGTTGAACAGACAAGTTGATAATACTGAAACCTGTAAAGAAGGTAGGTGTTTGCAAAAGTAATGAGAGATGGTAAAAGGGAACAAGTGTGAGCCTTAAAAAGGCACAATTCTGAGGCTCTCCATTGTCTTATCTTACAAATAGTGAGAGGTAGGATTACATGGTAGTTACATTCATGTTCTCTAGACTTGGGACGGTAAGTTCTCATATGTTAGCTCTCTTAAATGTTAATGGGAAAGTAGTACTGATGTCACGGAGATCTTATGAGAATAAAAAATAAATACAGAATAAGAACTCAGTAAGCATTAATAATCATGACAATGATTACTGTCAGTAGTTAGCATCCATTACAATAACATTATGTATAACAGCATGTTTTGACACTGATGATCTTGCCATACTTTTTGTGGCCATATTTCTATAAGGCTTCAGACCAGAACAAGTTAATCAGTACTGTTGGAGGCATTTAGATTTAGAGAATGAATCTATGGACACAGTGGGGGAAGGAAAGAGTGGGGTGAACTGAGAAAGCAGCATCATGCTATATTAACAGATAGCTGGTGAGACGTTGCTGTATAGCACACGAAGTCCAGCCTTTGTGCTCTGTGACGTCCTGGAGGCGTGGAAGGGGTTGCATGCGAGGCTCACGGAGAGGTGAGATATGTACAGTGATGGCTGATTTGCATTGTCAAACAGCTGAAACCAACATAACATTGTAAAGCAATTTTCCTCCAATTAAAAAATAAAAAAAAAAACAGAACAAGTAATAGGTTCTCATTATAAAAAGAAATAAACCTTACAGTCTATAGATCTAAGCACACTAATTTCATTACTCATGAATCTTATGAACTTACGACACAAACTAGCATTAACATTTCAAAATGCCCCAATTATTATTACTTGTAAGAATTAAGTATACTTAATTATAATGAAAAACAAAGGTGTATTTATAGTTTCTCTAACTACTCCTACTTTCACATCTCCAGAGTCATATTCCTTCTTTACACAGTAATTATAAAGGGATCAAATTTTAAATATTTTATATTTACTATATATTCTATGAAAATGGAGAAATAATACAAAAAAATTAGGTGATTAAGTTGCCAGTGAATATTTAGTCCTGATTACATATAAGTAGGATTTTTTGCCATGACCCACTGGAGTTTGGAATACTTTTTTATAACTGCATCTGTACCAAATCATGAATAAATAATACAGAGACATTTGCTCTCTTGATGAACAGTCATAACTCCCATTTAAAGGAATGGAAAATGAATCTGCAAATCCATCCTCTTTAGCAGATCTCAGTGCCAAAGAACTAGATGTGTTCTGGTGATAAAGTTCCACATGGAAGAAAAAGTAAGATTCATATCTGGAAATTGATTACAAAAAAGTATCTTGCTTTATATTTTTATAAATATACAAATGTTGAGACTACATTTAAAAAATCTTTTTAAGTACCTTAAGATATATGTTCCTATGAAACGGGTTTACTGTAGCTATTTTTCCCTAATAATTCTAAATAAAGTCATAGTTTCAGAAGAAGCAGGCTTTCTCAAGAAAGTGAAATGGTGAAATGTTAATCTTAGATCTCGTCTATATTTAAAAAATTTCCTCTAGGAATATTTTATATATCATTAAGTGGTTGTATTACTTACTATATTTTTCATCTGAGCTTAGAGGATTATATTGGTCTTGAATGTATACATAATTACTTGTTATATATATAATTATGGCATATTACCTTATGCAGAAGGGACTTTATACATATGAGGCTACTGTGATTCAGAAAGTTTAAGTGACAGAAAGTTTATCTGGCCAAAGTGACAGAATCAAGAAAGGATCCAAATTTTTCTGTTTATTTGTAAATATAAAAAAACTATTAAAAACCAACTCTGAATAGCAGAGCATCTTCTTATGTTTTAATATGCAGTGAAATAAGTTTGAGTAATATTTCCTATAGCAAGTTCCAGAAGTGGCAATGAAGTTCAGCTCAGTTCAGTTCAGTCGCTCAGTCGTGTCCAACTCTTTGCGATGCCATGAATCACAGCACACCAGGCCTCCCTGTCCATCACCAACTCCCGGACTTCACTCAAACTCATGTCCATCGAGTCAGTGATGCCATCCAGCCATCTCATCCTCTGTCGTCCCCTTCTCCTCCGACCCCCAACCCCTCCCAGCATCAGGGTCTTTTCCAATGAGTCAACTCTTCGCATGAGGTGGCCAAAGTATTGGAGTTTCAGCTTCAGCATCAGTCCTTCCAATGAACACCCAGGACTGATCTCCTTTAGGATGGACTGGTTGGATCTCCTTGCAGTCCAAGGGACTCTCTTCATAGCTCAACTCTCACATCGATACATGACCACTGGAAAAACCATAGCCTTGACTACACGGACCTTTGTTGGCAAAGTAATATCTCTGCTTTTTAATATGTTATTTAGGTTGGTCCTAACTTTCCTTCCAAGGAGTAAGGGTCTTTTAATTTCATGGCTTCAGTCACCATCTGCAGTGATTTTGGAGCCCCCCAAAATAAAGTCTGACACTGTTTCCATTGTTTCCCCATCTATTTCCCATGAAGTGATGGGACCAGAGGCCATGATCTTAGTTTTCTGAATGTTGAGCTTTAAGCCAACTTTTCCACTCTCTCTTTCACTTTCAACAAGAGGCTTTTTAGTTTCTCTTCACTTTCGGCCATAAGGGTGGTGTCATCTGCATATCTGAGGTATTTGATATTTATGCCAGCAATCTTGATTCCAGCTTGTGCTTCTTCCAGCCCAGCGTTTCTCATGATGTACTCTGCATAGAAGTTAAATAAGCAGGGTGACAATATACAGCCTTGACGTACTCCTTTTCCCATTTGGAACCAGTCAGTTGTTCCATGTCCATTTCTAACTGTTGCTTCCTGACCTGCATACAGGTTATCAAGAGTCAGGTCAGGTGGTCTGGTATTCCCATCTCTTTCAGAATTTTCCACAGTTTATTGTGATCCACACAGTCAAAGGCTTTGGCATAGTCAATAAAGCAGAAGTAGGTGTTTTTCTGGAATTCTCTTGCTTTTTCCATGATTCAGTGAATGTTGGCAATTTGGTCTCTGGTTCCTCTGCCTTTTCTAAAACCAGCTTGAACATCTGGAAGTTCATGGTTCACGTACTGCTGAAGCCTGGCTTGGAGAATTTTGACAATTACTTTACTAATGTGTGAGATGAGTGCAATTGTGTGGTAGTTTGAGCATTCTTTGGCATTGCTTTCTTTGGGTTTGGAATGAAAACTGACCTTTTCCAGTCCTGTGGCCACTGCTGAGTTTTCCAGATTTGCTGGCAATTGAGTGCAGCACTTTCACAGCATCATCTTTCAGGATTTGAGATAGTTCAACTGAAATTCCATCACCTCCACTAGCATTTTCATAGTGATGCTGTCTAAGGCCCACTTGACTTCACATTCCAGGATATCTGGCTCTAGCTGAATGATCACGCCAGCATGGTTATCTGGGTCATGAAGTTCTTTTTTGTATAGTTCTCCTGTTTATTCTTGCCACCTCTTAGTATCTTCTGCTTCTGTTAGGTCCATACCATTTCTGTCCTTTATTGAGCCCATTTTTGCATGAAATGTTCCCTTGGTATCTCTAATTTTCTTGAAGAGATCTCTAGTCTTTTCCATTCTGTTGTTTTCCTCTATTTCTTTGCATTGATTGCTGAGGAAGGCTTTCTTATCTCTCCTTGCCATTCTTTAGAACTCTGCATTCAGATGCTTATATTTTTCCTTTTCTCCTTTGCTTTTCGCTTCTCTTCCTTTCATAGCTATTTGTAAGGCTTCCTCAGACAGCCATTTAGTTTTTTTACATTTCTTTTCCATGGGGATGGTCTTGATCCCTGTCTCCTGTACAGTGTCATGAACCTCATTCCATAGTTCATCAGGCACTCTGTCAGATCTAGTCTCTTAAATCTATTTCTCACTTCCACTGTATAATCGTTAGGGATTTGATTTAGGTCATATTTGAATGGTCTAGTGGTTTTACCTACTTTCTTCAATTTAAGTCTGATTTTGGCAATAAGGAGTTCATGATCTGAGCCACAATCAGCTCCCAGTCTTGTTTTTGCTGACTGTATAGAGCTTCTCCATCTTTGGCTGCAAAGAATATAATCAATCTGATTTCAGTGTTGACCATCTGGTGATGTCCATGGGTAGAGTCTTCTCTTGTGTTGTTGGAAGAGGGTGTTTGCTATGACCAGTGAGTTCTCTGGGCAAAACTGTATTAGCCTTTGCCCTGCTTCATTCTGTACTCCAAGGCCAAATTTGCTGTTACTCCAGGTGTTTTTGACTTTCTACTTTTGCATTCCAGTCCCCTATAATGAAAAGGACATCTTTTTTGGGTGTTCGTTCTAAAAGGTCTTGTAGGCAATGAAGTAGGGAATCTCAATTGGGTCCTCAATGCTGACCTGCCATATTTCTGTTTCATTAATCAATCCAGATTAAAAACTGACAAAAGTTAAAAAAAAAAAAACTTTTTCAGCTTTATATTCTCCCTCAGTCATTGTCTTGTTTCTTGCCTCCTTTTCACAACCACCTTTTGTCTCTATTGTCTTGCCTTCCACTCACTTGTTATCTTCAAAACCAAAATTTTCCCTGGCCCCATCACTTGAGTCAATGTTTTTTTTTTTAACAAGATTGATATTGCTATACCAATTGAACTTCTAACAACATTCTGATTTTACTTGAGCACACAGCATCATTTGACATGTTTGATCATCTCCTAACTCACTTACTTGACATCTGTTATAGCACACTACTGATTTTCCTTTAGTTATTCAGGTTTCTCTTTCACCTGTCTTTCTTTTGAAGGTTGGTACACATCAGTGTGCTCCCTTGCACTGTGTTCACTGAACAGTCTCATGCATTGTACAATTGCTATTTTCACCTATATTCAAAACAATGTTAAAAGCCCAGTATGTCCCCAAATCCAAAATACTCTTAGATATTCCATAAGTCAGCATCTCCAAATATGAACATTGTCCTTAGTCAGAAAACTACCCTTCCTTTTATTTGATTATTCTGTGATTCTCTCCATCTATCCAATTGTTAAGCCAAGCTCTTCATCCTTTATGAATTCGTAAATACATGTGAATCTCCTACTAGTCTCTTCAGTCCTTAGCTCCACCCAAATGCCAGTAACCTATTTCATGTATTCTCACACCAAGATTATTTCTAAATTCCTCAGTTTTTAATTTTTTTCCTTCACAGTATTTGTACACAACAATAGGAATTATTTTTCAAAAACTCAAACTTAATTATACCATTCTTCTTCATTGGATACTCCATTGGCTTCCCATTATTCAAAACATAAAATCCAAATTATGCAATAATAGGTGATACCCAACACTGGATGATCTTGCTCCCATGATCTATCCAGCTCCATCTTCTTCACTATCCTGCAAACTGGCCTCCTACTTTAACTTTTATACAATTAAATAACTATCCTTAATCCAGAGACTAGGTTTTTGTTCACCTTTGCACATATTTTCTTATCCTAGAATGTTTTTTTCCATTGTCACTGGCCTCCTCTCCCAGTCATTCCTCATATGACTAACTCCTACTCATTTTAACCATTCTCTTTCTGGTTTCAGCTTACATATTCCTTTTTCTGAAAAGCTCCTCTAATCAAGCCCCAAATCCAGAAGTCTAAATTTAAAAGTCCTCTCATGTGTCCCCATAGCACCCTCTGACTCAGCTTCCCAAAATTGTACCTCAACATAGAATATATAATAATTTCTTAATTATTTGTCTTTATTCCTCACTAGAGCATAAGCTCCAAGAAAGTAGACATTTTCTGTTCCTTTCACTGTTGTATCTCCAATGTGCTGCAAAGAGCCAAGGGCAAAGAAGCCATCAATAAATGTTCATTTTATGAACACATGAAACTGACAAAGCATATAACCATGCTTCACTAATTATAAATCAGTTCCTATCTACCGTAATCTTGGTAGATAAAAGACTGAATAATTTATTCTATTTAAACATTATTTTATGTCTATAAATTAAAAATGTATAATTGTGGAAGAAGAAATGGATTATAATTAAAAAAAAAGAAAAGTATGGTGACATCCCCTTTATTTAAAAAATATGATCTAAAAAGTGAAGTCACTTGAGAATCTAAGCATAAATTCAGTTACCAATCAGGAAGTAAAAGCATAATTTGTAAATAATTCTGCAGTGCTTGTAAACATCTTTCATTGCTGATTCGTTAAGTAATTTTATAGTTTAAATATGGCAAGTTTTTGGAAACTATTTGGATTCTCTGCTCTAACTTATTAGACCATGCACCTGTACTTAATAACTTCATCATCTTGATTCTGGAAAGAGGGATTTGGGGCTACTGCAACAGTTGATACATTATCAAATATTGAATTTACAATTTGTTTTGCATATAATTTAATATGTTCTCAAGTAACTCAATCCAAAATAAATAGTAAGCATGCAAATTTTAAAGATGTAAGATTTTTGTTACTAAAAATAAGACCCAGTGTCAGGAAGAGATTTTGCCATGAGGCATTACATCATTTATTATATGTTATTTATATTGTATTGAGTAATATAAAAGAAAATGAACTTCATTCCACAGTTACCAGTAGAATCAAAGAAATTTTCAATGTAGCAATGAAGATGAGCTTACAAAGAATGAAATACTGAAGATTCAAAGGAAGAACAAATAATGTGATGTTCTTATTTTACCAAAATAGATGATCAGAATTCATACCTTAACATGTTATTAGTTATTGGCAGTGATTATTGAAATTTTCATCCAGAGAATTATACTATCATAATAATCTGAAATATTAATCTTTGGAATGTCAATTACATCATTTGTAAGACCTAAAATGATTAAAATTACATTCTAATAAAATCTGTGGCAAGGTCAGTCCAAGTGCTTTCTCTGTAGTTTAAATCAATTTAGATTGTTATGGCAATTGTGCTAAAAAAATTCAAAATGTGTTTTTTTTTTAATTTAATTTTATTTTTAAACTTTACATAATTGTATTAGTTTTGCCAAATATAATGTGTTTAAAATTATAAGAAGGAAATGAAGTATTAGCTGAGGAGTAAAAATAACAGTATATTCTTACATTTTATTCACTCATTCCACAGGTGCTTATTTAGCACCTACAAATCAAAGTATGTTTCTCAGAGTAGAAAAGACTAAGACAAATAAAAGAGAGCACTTGACTTTAAGAAACTCAAAGCCTATTTGGAGGGGGAAGATATCAGGTAGGTAAGAAGACAAACTGATGTATATATGCCTTCATTTTTTGTTTGTAGAACTGATATATCTAAAATGTGAACAGGTTTGTGCAAAATTCCTCAAAAATTGACATTTTAAGTCATTTTTCTTCAAAGGGAAATAACTTCACATGATCCTATATGATTTAGTTCAATAAAAGCTATTAACATATTTTTTTTAATTCAGTCACCTCAATTTTAAATGTGGTGCAATTAGAAAGCCAGAGCAGGATTATTAATTCTATGATAGCTCCTGTCAAATTTCCTCCTATAATATTTTGTCATCATTAAAGTTAGATGAAAAACAGTTTAGGAAATAAACCCTATTCAAACTGGTTGTATAGGCTTAAAATTAATTTGATCTGGTGTTTGAGTTTGGAAAACTTTTAGGGATTCATTGGGTCTAGCTAAGAAAGCTTTCCCTTCATGTGATTCTCTTACATGTGGATTGGAAGAGAAGCATTATTCTTAACTGTCTTCATGTCAAACTCTCTGTGTAAGTGGAAATGGTGATAGAATAGGGAGAACTATTTATCCAAACTCAGAAATATGGATTATTGATTTGAGAGAGTGACAGATGTTACTGTATGAAAAGTTTCAATCTAAATAAAGTAAAAATTATAAGAGCCTGTGTCTGTAACCGGAGAAGGCAATGGCATCTTACTCCAGTACTCTTGCTTGGAAAATCCCATGGATGGAGGAGCCTGGTAGGCTGTAGTCCATGGGGTCGCTAAGAGTCGGACACGACTGAACGACTTCACTTTCACTTTTCACTTTCCTGCATTGGAGAAGGAAATGGCAACCCACTCCAGTGTTCTTGCCTAGAGAATCCCAGGGACAGGGGAGCCTGGTGGGCTTCCATCTATGGGGTCGCACAGAGTTGGACACGACTGAAGCGACTCAGCAGCAGCAGCAGTGTCTGTAACACTTGAACTTATATGTCTTACTTAATTATTCTGTGATATCTTTAATTATTTCCCTAAGGTAGAGATCCACAATTTTGTTTCCTTTATTTTACAGGTGGAGGAACAGACCCAGAGTTTAAGTAATTTGATCAAGGTCATAATGAATGTTTGTATTAAACTTATTAATTCAGGTGCAGAGTTTTCCTTAGAAAATTTCCGTGTCTCAATTCAACCTTCACATTCAATTAATGAATGACCTTATAGATTGAATTTACCTCTTCTTTTCATTAATTGTGTTAAATATTCAGTGAGAACTCTTCAATTTAACTCTTGGCATTCAGCAGTAGGAACTTTTCCCTTAACTTTCTCTCCAGCCTCTCTCTTCTCTTTATAATGTCACGTTCCTAGAATAACCAGACACTTCTCTTTATCATTTTTAAATGATATCTGTTAAATTTCCTTACTGATTTTTCCACTTTTTCTCTCTTTCTTCATTGCAATTTTTAAATTTCCAAAGACTCACTTTTGTTCTCTGGATAATCCATACTATACTGTTCTTGCTTCATGTCTTTCTGAGGGTATTCCTTCTCTGTAACCTTTTTTTTTTGTTTGTTTTCTACAGTTTCCTTGTTTGCCTTTTAGTTTATTATCCTTTATCTCTTATTTTCACCTTCAGTTCAGTTCAGTCTCTCAGTTGTGTTGACTCTTTGGCCCCATAGACTGCAGCACACCAGGCTTCCCTGTCTATCACCAACACCCAGAGCTTGCTCAAACTCATGTCCATCAAGTCAGTGATGCCATCCAACAATCTCATCCTCTGCCGTCCCTTCTCTTCCTGCCTTCAATCTTTCCCAGCATCAGGGTCTTTTCCAATGAGTCAGTTCTTTGCATCAAGTGGCCAAAGTTTTGGAGCTTCAACTTCAGCATCAGTTATCCCAGTGAATATCCAAGACTGATTTCCTTCGGGATTGACTGGTTTGAGCTTCTTGCAGTCCAAGGGACTCTCAAGAGTCTTCTCCAACACCACAGTTCAAACGCATCAGTTCTTTGGAGCTCAGCCTTCTTTGTGGTCCAACTCTCACATCCATACATGACTACTGGAAAAAACATAGCTTTGACTATATGGACCTTTGTCAATAAAATAATGTCTATGCTTTTTAATATGCTGTCTAGATTGGTCATAGCTTTTCTTCCAAGGAGCAAGTGTCTTTTAATTTCATGGCTGCATTCACCATCTGCAGTGATGTTGGAGCCCCCCAAAATAAAGTCTGTCACTGTTTCCATTGTTTCTCCATCTATATGCCATGAAGTGATGGGACCAGATGCCATGATCTTAGCCTTCTGAATGTTGAGTTTTAAGCCAGCTTTTTCACTCTCCTCTTTCACTTTTATCAAGAGGCTCTTTAGTTCCTCTTTGATTTCTGCCATTAGGATGGTGTCATTTGCATATCTGAGGTTATTGATATTTCTCCTAGAAATCTTGATTCCAGCTTCTGCTTCATCCAGTCTGGTTTTTGCATGATGTACTCTACATATAAGTTAAATAAGCAGGATGACAATATACAACCTTGATGTACTCCTTTTCTAATTTGAGCCAATCTGTTATTCCATGTCCGGTTCTAACTATTGCTTCTTGACTTCCATACAGATTTCTCAGGAGACAGGTAAGGTGGTATGGTATTCCCATCTCTTTAAGAATTTTCCACATTTTTGTTGTGATCCACACAGTCAATGGCTTTAGCACAGTTAATGAAGCAAAAGTAGGTGTTTTCTGGAATTCTCTTGCTTTTTATATGATCCCATAAATGTTGGCAATTTGATCTCTGGTTCCTCTGCCTTTTCTAAATCCAGCTTGAACATGTCTAAGTTCTCGGTTGACCTTAGATTTTCACCTTAGCTGCATCTATAAAATTTCCTGTGACCCATCATTGTCTTTAGTGAAGCAGCACAAATCGAGTTGGCCAAATTTTATTTGCCCTATAGAGCTTGTTACCAGACAGTTGTTAAGCTGACCAAGGTAGCAGATGAGACTTGAGTATCCATCTAAATCCTCATTATATAAATTTTCAACCAATATACCCTTCTTAGATTTATGGCAATCCATCTTCAAAAAACCTCTGTTTTCAATGCCTAAGCCAGGCAGAGTTTTGAAGCAAAATCAGAGAGCTTTTGATTACTAATCTCTCCCTCTGTTAACTGAAGGAGGATTTGGTAGTTTCATCAAAACATTACGGTTAATATATAAGAGAGATAAGCCTGAAAGCAAGGCTTCTAAAACCTAGCAGGTACTTTACCCACCCCTATGTCAAGACAGCCAGCTTCTTCAGTAGGATTTGTCTAACAAATAGACCAATTCTAAACCACTCAACACTAGATTTGGGTTATCATGAGTTATTCTCTGTCAACTAAGTGCTTTTTCTCTGGAGTGCCACCTTTCAGAAAAACGTAAAACCTGTATCATTACCAGTATTACTTACTAAACATTCAGTTACTGACTGTGACAAGTGGAAAGCATGTGAAACATACAGATACAAAGCAAATTAAGTATCTGCCTTAATTTGGTTTCTGCTTTCCAGAAACTAAACCTAAAATATACCGAACCCTATCATATACACACTTTCTAAAGCCCCAGAAAAGTAAAGTAAAAATCTATGTTTAAAAAACTATAGACATTTTTGTAGTGGGTACTGAGTAGTTGGAGGAAAGTTAGCATTTAAATCCTAATAGTAATTGGTTGGTTTCCCAAGTGGCTCAGGTGGTAAAGCATCTGTCTTCAATGCAGAAGACCTAGTTTGATCCCTGGGTCAGGAAGATCCCCTGGAGAAGGAAATGGCAACCCACTCCAATATTCTTGCCTGGAGAATCCCATGGACAGAGGAGCATGGTGGGCTACAGTCCATGGTGTCACAAAGAGTTGGACACGACTGAGTGATGGCTGGATGGCATTACCGACTCGATGGACCTGAGTTTGAGTGAACTCCAGGAGTTGGTGATGGACAGGGAGGCCTGGCATGCTGCAATTAATGGGGTTGCATAGAGTAGGACACTACTGAGTGACTGAACTGAACTGAACTGAGTGACTAACACTTTCAATAATTGTTTGAGTCAGCATCATATAACATGTTTCAGCTTTGGAATCTAACAGATCATAGTCAAAATTGAAATTATGCCACTCTTTTTTGAAACTGTAAAATGAAGTTGATAGGGACATCCATAGTTGTGAGAATTATGAAAACAAATGTGCTGTGCCTAATGTTTTCTGGTATATAGCAGGTGTTTTGTTAATGCAAGGTGGTATTATTTAATTCATTCAACAAATAGCCTTTCTGCAACTGTTATTTTTCAGGCTATGTGTTATACGCTAGGGGAAAGCAGCTAGGATCTATGTTTAATCAGATTTCTAGCAGAAGATTGACTATCACTGATCATTAATTCATCATTTTATTTTGTGCTCTTTGCTGGCAATATGGTGCCGGATAAGAGAAACTGGTTTTCCCCCCCTACTGGAGATGTATCAAACATGAAATTATAGAACTATGATAGGAAATTCAAATATAAACCCAGTGTTTAAAAGTTGGATTTGGTATTAGAATCTAGGAAAGAATTCATTACGAAATGACATTTATACTGGGTAATATGAAAAAGATAATAGGCATTAGGTAACTGAAGACAATGGCAATGCAGTTCTAGAGGAATACAGACAACTCAAATAAAGTTGTACTGAGAGAAGATGCATTATGCTTCAAAGAAAGCACTGGCATTTCTGGAGTCACGGGATTATAGAGGGGGTGTGGCTTGAGACAGAGAGGCAGCAAGAGCCAGATCAGGAAGAAAAATGTATACCAAGTTAAGCACTTTGGATTGTGTTCTAAAAATAATGCATAGTCCTTGAAACATGTTCCAAGAGGACTGACATGATTTGATTTGCACTTTAGATTATTCTGTCTGCTGAGGGGCAAAAAATAGAAGAAACAAAACAAAGATGCAGGAAGACATGTGGAGAGGTAACTTCAATGTCTCAGACAAAGTAGGTATCCTGGATGGGTAATGGCACTTATAAGTTCTATGAGTTTGCAAACGAACTGTATGTTGGCACAAAGGAAAGTTATTTTACAGTGACTTAAAACAATGAAGACTTCTGACTGAATTTGGGTTTGAAAGGATTATTTCTAACAGTGGGTTCTATCTAGGTTCTACTTAATATCATGTGGTACAGATTAGTTTGAATGTCATACTCCTTTTCCTTTTAAGACCACCCCTTCAATATTCTTTGGGGAAATTGTCTCACTCTAATTTTGTGAAATCATTGGATTTCAGGCAACATGCTGTGCCTTTGCTGACCAAGGTTAGGAGAACTGGACTATTTCCTTGGATTCTGACTCATTTTAGAATACTTAACAAAAGTAGAGAAAGTTCAGCTACTTATTTTTCTCAGTGGTAACTGCCTGATAAGACTACAAGTTAGCTTCCTCCACTTGTAGCCTTAAGATTGCCCTGGTTCCAGCTCTTTCTAAATTTGATTCCTCATTATTACTTCAAGTTTTCAGAGCTATTTTGTGCATTTACATTAAGTTCTCATTTTGCTAAAGCCAGCCTGAAGCTCTCTCTGTTGACTGCAATCGAAGTGACTCAGCAGATATGTACTGATGAATAAATATCTTGTAGACTAAACTCAAGGACTTGCAGATAGAAATGTTGAAGATCTTGCTATAGTGCAAGTGACTCTTAACTTTCTGCAGATGTAAATGGCCATGATCTTCTTCCTATAAGAATTCATTTATGCACAAACACATGATATTTTGCATAAAATTTCAGGGAGTTCATGAACCTCCTGAATCCCTTCCCTGGAACCCCTAGGTGTCAATGGAGTCCAAATTAAGAACACCTGTCCAAATATACAATTTTCTCCTCAAAGTAGTAAAAGACTAAGATATGTTTCACATTTATTTAATTTTGAATCCGCTTTCACAAAGTAGGTGATGTAGAATGTGAATGAAACCATAAAACAGCAATTGACCTAAAGCACAATAGTTTTAGGAGCAATTTTCATTTCAAAGGAGAATTTTTAAAAAAATTATTAGTAACATCTTTCTCCTTCTCGAAGTACTTGAATTTATTTTACATGATGTGCATATAACTTCACCTGAAAGAGAAATTATTCACACTGCCTAGTATTATATCAAGGTCTTAACAGCAAAATGTTGAATACACTTAGAAACCACATGTAAAAGAGTGAATGTGTAGAAACCTCTGTAAACATTATCTTCCAAATTGCGAATTTTAAGTATAACTGTATTTTTAGCACCTCTATATAAAAGAAGAGAAAATTTCAATTCTAATTTTCCTGTGCAGTTTAGGAGTTTTGCTAATCTCAAAATTGGCACTTAGAAATCTATTAGTCATCAACAGAGAAATTTCTGACATTGTGGTGTAGTAGCATTATTATCATTGCTATAATCTTTGAGACATCACATACTGCATTAAAATATTTAAAAGATGGGCATTTATGAATTTGATAAATGACATTAATTTGGAGACTTGGAGGAAAATGGGGGGAGACTTTTCAGTTTTACGAAAAACTGGAGAAAACTTTGTAGCAAAATATAGGTGGAAATTATTGTGTTCCTGATTTAATTTAGAGAAAGCTTTTTCAACCAATCTGTCTGTCATAGACAAATCCCAATTGATAATTAACTGTGATCCCACCTGCAGAATTTCAGTGACACTTCACTGTCATATTCACAAAATTGCTGTGAACAAGATGAAATAAAAATCCAAGTATCTCAAAACTATACTTGTTGTTAAATATCAAAAACATTTGATATTTATATAAATGTATAGATTTACAAATAAAATCTATGTAATTACATGTTCATATTTACAGAATTAAATACATTAGATTTAAGCATTTCTATCACAAAGAGAGGCATCGCCATATGTTTAAAATGCATCCCATTTTTTGAAGATCATGAAAGTTGTCAGTGTTGTAATTCTATCACATACTTAAAATAAATATGTGAAATGCATTTCATTAGACATGCAACATATGCAGCCAATGGAAAATAAAGATTGTTTCCGTATGGGACTTCATATTCTGACTGCCTTCAAACAGATAACTCAAATGAAATAGATTAGGATCATTTTACAGCCTGGATGGTAGCATTTGGATTTGAAACAGAAAAAAAATTGCATATTGAAATGACTACATTACTGCCACTGTAGTTTGCACAAGAGATCTGAATGCTTTGATGCTTCAGATTCTATACCTATTGCTTGAAAAACTGAAAATCAGGTTAATTATCTCCCTGACTGCGTAGTTCAGAAGCATTTGGTTTTTCCACAAGAAAAAAATGCACTTATCAGGATGATGATTTACAGGTTATCAGAAAACATCTAAGATTCATTTTCTTTTTCTAGTTAAACTAAACTGTTACTCCAGAAATTTGAGATCTTGCAAATTAGCCCCTCCATAGTCTGGGAAAAGCTTATAAATTTTTTTTTAATTTTTTTCTCTTCACCTCTTTGAATTGAGAATGAGAAGCAAGTGTGAAAGTGCTTTAATATTTCAAATGTGAAAATCAGGACTTTGATCAAAAAGAAAATCTAATCAAGATACACAGAACCGAAACATGGTTAAAGGTAGAACATTTTATTTGCAGCAAGTCTTGGACTAAAAATAAAGTCTTACATACAATCTAAGAACATGAAAAACTATGAAAAGTAAGATATTTAATCTCTAGGCAAGCAGGCATTCTTAAATTTAATAGTTCTCTAAGAATTCTTTATTCTGTTGTTCTAAGGAAAAAGCCCTATCGTTTTTGCAATAGATACATTCCGTATTTCATGAATATGTTTCCATTGTGCTGTCTTTAATCATGGGCCTGGTCTGGGCTTTAGTCTGGGATTTCAGGAAATTGCACAAGTAATTGTCCTCACAGACACAGCTTAATTTCTAGTGTAGTGATGACACAACAATTTGCCCAAAGGCCAAACTGAAACAGAAAAGTCCTTATAAAGTGATGGGTGGTTTGTTCTACAGCTTGATGGTTCACTATAATAAGATTAGAGAATGTAAAAAATGGAAATTTAAGTTTATGTTGAGCTTCAAAATCTTAATGAAATTGATTGCTTGAGAATGATTCAACACTATTATGATAAAATAAACCTATATTCCACCCTTCCTTACACATATGAACTTAATTTTTTGAAAAAAGTAGATAGAGGCAAAAATAAAGGAGAAAAGAATACAGAAAAACAAGGCAATGAAAATTCAAATCTAGGGACTTACAATTTTATTCACATTTGGAAGTCAGAAGCACTTGTTTCAAGTACTGCTTTGCCACCATTTAGCTGTAAACTATTGATAAATTTATGAACTTCGTGTTCTCAATATCAATCTCACAAGGTTCTCGTTATTAAAAATGAGATTCAAGGGAAAAAGAGGTTTGTAAGATATTTAGTATAATACCAGTCACCTATAAAGGACACAGTAAATGACAGTTATTAAATGTTTATCAGAAAGTGCTTCAAGTAGGTTTTTGAGCTATACTTAGCAGAATTTAGAGCCCTGAGACCATTAAAATTGGAAGTGATCCAAAATCAACTTTTCAGGAAAAAATACTTAATTTTATACATAATCAAAAATCTAATATATTTTAAGGGTCATGACAGGAGGTGAGATGAGGAGACTAAGTGTAAATGTATGTGTACATATAAATCTACTGCTACAGGAAAAGTTTTAGGAAGGAAGGAAGGAAAAGGAGAAGATACTTAATAAAGATAATAGAAAGGAACCTTGGAAGGGATGTGGTCCCAAGGGGACCTGGAAAAATGGCATATGACAAAAGCAGCAATATTTCCTCCATGATTTAATATTAGCAGCTGAGAATGAGAGAGGTAGATGGATCACCTTAGAAATTGGAAGATAGAAGTAGCTAGAAAAATGTTAATTAAGATGTCTTCTAAGTGATGAGGAACTTGTTACAATTATGTATTCTGATGGCTAACCAGTTTTCCCCAGCTGTTTTCTGATGGCATGTAGATAGGAAATGTTTTGATTTAAAATTTTACGAATTAGGATTTAATCATGCTAGGTTTGGTTATTTGTATACAGTGAATCCCAGCTTGAAATCGAAGATGATGTAGCAAAAGCACAATGGATAGGGAGAAACTGAACAGGTCAAGGGAACATAAGTATCAGTGAGATGAAATATCATTAACAGTGAAAGATGATCACTGTTAATAATGAACAGTGAAAGTTTATGGTCAGAGAGTGTATTTATATGTACACATACATTTACATAATTGGGATACAGCTTAATATACGGCTTGTACCTTGTCACTAAAAATTCTTTGAACATATTTTAATGGCTGAAATATCTACCATGTTGATATATTTAACCATTTCCCCTTTGTGGTTTTCCCCATTTTTGAAATTCTAAGTAATGCTGTGGTGAAAATTCTTGTACATAAGTTTAAGAGCCATTAAAGCAAAAAGACAATTGTTTTTGTTCTCAGTAACTCAATGCTTTGCTTTTCAGTATCCAAAACCCCAGGAAAAGGAAAGTAAGGAAAATGCAATAGAATCAACATCAAACTCTAGTAGATCTTCATCTTAAATATTAATTTTTGTAATGCTGACATTTTTAGTGTGGTAGTGAATAAAATTTACATATAGATTATTCCTAATTACATAATATTTGGTAGTGAATAAGATTAACATGTAGATTATTCTTGATTACATAATATGTTTGGTCTGATCACTACCTTTTGCCTGATTATGTATGTGCATGCAGCAAGAACATTGCTTCTCTAGTGACTCAGACAGTAAGGAATCTGCCTGCAATGCAGGAGACCTGCGTTCCATCCCTGAGTCGGGACGATCCCTTGGAGAGAAAATGGCAACCTACCCCAGTATTCTTGCCTGGAGAATTCCATGGACAGAGGAGCCTGGCAGACTATAGCCCATTGGGTCACAAAGAGTTGGACATGACTGAGAGACTAACACTTTAACTTTCAGCAAGAACATTAATTTATGATACAGTTCTGCAGTTTATTTCACAAATCTAGAGTTATACAATACTTAAAATTGCTTAGGTCACAGGATGAATGCTGTCTTGATAATTCATAATAAAAAAAATCAGATTAGACTTTTAAAAGTCTCTAAATTACTATGCAAAGTCTAGGAAAACAAAATCCACAAATTTTCTCCAACTTGCTTTCACCTGTTCTACTCATATATTAAGGCAAATCCTTCTCTCCACAAGGCTCCCCAAATTTAGTAGGTTCCTGGAATACCAGCCAGTGACCTTTGCTACTACCTATAAAGATGAGACCCAACAAAGCCTGATAACAGACCAGATTTCCTGGTAGGACTTTGTAAGCATTGACTTCATAACTAAAAACACCTTTGTTCCATAAAAAGTGGTTTGTCAAACCTTTTTAAATGAGCATTGTTCTCAAATGGACACTCCCACAAATTTGCTTGAAAACATCCTGGTTAAAAGGAAGACGGATTCTTATTAACCTATGTAAATAACTATTTTGCCCTGAAAGTGACTTAGTAAGAGTTTTTGAACTCTGAGGAAATCAGTGAGTATCTGATAGTTTTGTTTTATATCACAAAAGCAGAGCTTATGAATTAGTAAGAAAAGTAGAAGAAAAGAAGCCTTTTTCATAGAAGCAAAAGATATAACATTAAGACAATGTTAAAACTATTTAAAAAAATCAATAAATTTCACTATCAATTAACTATCATATAATAATTCTTGTGCATTTTGGTTCAACAGTATTTTTTTGTGAAGCTGTTTGATTCTAGATAAAAATGGTACTGGAAATCCTACCTCAATCGATTGGTAGAAGTCTGAAAGCTGTCTAAGAGACACATGTTCAGAAACCTATACCCATGGAGTCTCATGGAAGCCTGTATCCAAGAGTCTGTTATTTGAAGTGTTAATCATTTAGAGCTCCTTTCACAGTTCTTTTCCACAAGACTCAGAGACTACCTTTATTTCTGTGGAAGACACAAATTCCGTCATGTTGCACATGTAGCATGTGACAGAGCTTTCAGATAAGTATAAGAGTAGAACTAATTCTACAGTCTCTACTGTCTGTAGATGACAAAGATGTAATGGCTACTGTAATTTACTACTGGTAAATTTTCAATATGAATGGTCTGATGAGGAATTATGATAAGAATAATGCAATAAGACATTTTTATTAGAATAACAACAGAGATTAGGGATTGTATATAAGAATTAAAATGGTTAGCTCTGAAAATTGTTGGGTAAATGGAAAATTATTGTTGTAATTATTGATATGAACTAATTCAATAAAATGACTATTTTGCATAGCTATTGATAGTTTTTATTTATATATGAATATATTTATTTATTAAATAATTGTTTATTTTTTATGTTTAGGTAAAAGAACAGAAGCAATCCAAGTCATGATTTCTGGTATTGTATCATTTGGTTTATCTCCTTCTGAGGTTGCCACCTCCATAAAGTCTTAGCTATTACCTTAATGAACACCATCACATATATGACAATGTTCTAAGAGATATGCTAAAATTCTACTTATTTTAAAGATTCAATTCATTAAAGAGGGGAAAAAAAAGATGTAATTTCAACTAATCTTCCTTAAACCAGCCCAACACAGTGACTTATATTACAGTCACTAAGTCTGACATTGTTAAAATCAATGAACAGAAAAGATAAAGAAGATTTTGAACTTCATTTTCATTCAGTTAAGTTTAGTTCAGTTGCTCAGTCGTGTCCAACTCTTTGTGGCCCCATGGAGTGCAGCACGCCAGGCCTCCCTGTCCATTTCCCAGAGTTTACTCAAACTCATGTCCGTTAAGTAGGTGATGCCATCCAACCATCTCATCTTCTGTTGTCCCCTTCTCCTTCTACCTTCAGTCTTTCCTAGCATCAGGGTCTTTTCCAACGAGTCAGTTCTTTGCATCAGGTGGCCAAAGGATTGGAGTTTCAACTTCAGCATCAGTCCTTCCAATGAATATTCAGGACTCATTCATTAGTTAACTTCTAATTAGCGCAACGTAACACTTGATTTTTTTAAATTATTGATTAAATTAAATACATTATTAAGACTTCATTTTCTAAGAGCAGTTTTAGGTTCACAGCAAAATTGAGGGGAGGATACAGAGGATACTCTTATATTTCCTTCTCCTACATGTGCATCGCCTGCCCCATCATCAACCTTACTCAACAGAATAGTACACTTTTCACCAAGGATGAACCTACACTGACACAGCAAATCACCCAAAGTCCATAGATTATGTTATAGTTCACTCTTGATGTTGCACAGTCTATGAATATGGATAAACATATAAAGACATATATCTATCATTATAATTTGTACAGAGAATTTTTACTGTCCTAAAATGTCTCTGTTCTCTTTTTATTCTTCACTTTCTCCCTCAACCCTCTGCTTAATAGCATAAAGTCATGTGTATTCATTATTTCCAAATTATCATTATTCATTTATTCTCTACTATTGAAATAGCAATGTTTACCTTCAGTCTTATTGATATTTTCTATATTCAATTGTAATAGCATTTTTATATAAAATTCATTGATTAGAAAGGCAAGTATTTCAAATAATCAAGAGAAAGTAATATAACTTCTTTCCCAATGGTTATTATACACATTTATGATTAAATATTGGTGAGCATTTGAAACTTTAGCTTTATAGGAAAATAGAACTAAGAATTTCCATTAATGGGGTTCACTAAATTCCACAGATATTTTCACCACATTCAAAGTAATGGTGGAGAGATAAACCAACCCTCTTCATTGCTGGTAGATAATTCAAGTAATTGTCAACTGATTGTTGTGTGGCAAGCCCACAATATGTTTGGCCAACTGTTTAGTTTCCTCCTCTATTTATGGCTATAAATAGTATGAGAAAATTTAATCTGTATGTTTCTGATTCATTTACACTTGACTTATGTTGTTTTAAAGAAACATACAAATTCAAGTAGGCCTTTTAAGTCTTTTTTTAAGTTTATTTTTGAGAACTATAAATCAGTCTATCTGTATTCTCTCAGCTATAAATTAAGAAAAATGTAAATATTTTAGACTTGACATAAGACATTTTCTATCCTTGGAAGTCCCAATAATTAGATAGTTCGCTTTTTCTTCTGTTCCTGAAAGCCAACCTACTGAGTTCTCTCTGAAGACTGAGCTTGTGCTGCTGCTCCATAAACAGACATATATCTGCAAGGATTCCAGACTATCTAAAGCAGGTAGAAATTTTAAAGTGAAAGTATTAAGTTTTATGAGCAAAATGAGAAAATGCTACTCTTTTTTTACAAATTTAAATAATTTATTTTTATCTACATAGAAAGTATGTTTTATCAGTGTGAATAAGTAATCGAATTCACAGTCCTTACATCATAACTTACCTGGCCTTTTCATCCTACATCTTCTGATGCCAAAGGAGAGGAATTATGAAGACTATTCTGTAAAAAGAGGTTAAAGAAAGAACTCTAAGTAGCAAACACAGCTTAAAAATATCTACAGGTGATACTCACCCTGTAAACACTTGAATTAACTAATTATAAAGAGTGAATTATAAAATGGAAAACTCAGTAGAGATGAGCATTTAAAAGTCTCACATATATGTGGACAAAGTAGTCTAGTTATTACTGTGTTGTGATATGTGACATTTTTTAAAAACTGACAATCATAAACCCTAATTCATTTTTTCATGTGTTCTTTAAATGCACACTTTAAAATGCCAATTAAATTAAAACATATATTCACTAAAAAATGAGTATTATACTATTCTTGTCTGTAAGGAAAACATGCACTGGCAGTAATAAAAACAAAAAATCCAATTTTTTAATACTTTTGCTGCTAAGTCACTTCAGTTGTGTCCGACTCTGTGCGACCCCATAGACGGAAGCCCACCAGGCTCCCCCATCCCTGGGATTCTCCAGGCAAGAACACTGGAGTGGGTTGCCATTTCCTTCTCCAATGCATGAAAGTGAAAAGCGAAAGGGAAGTTGCTCAGTCGTGTCCAACTCTTAGCAACCCCATGGACTGCAGCCTACCAGGCTCCTCCGTCCATGGGATTTTCCAGGCAAGAGTACTGGAGTGGGGTGCCATTGTCTTCTCTGTAATACTTTTGAGTATATAATAAAAATAGTAATAGTAAAATAACCCTTGTTGCTAAAATGAATAATTTTCTCTCAAATAATTAATTTTAATTTCAATATTTCTCTGCTGAACTTGCCAAAAAATGATGCCAATTGGTATTTTATATATGAATAGAAGTTTAGGTGTAAGCATTTATCTGGTAGGAAATAATCAGTTTCACTTGACTTTCTAAGTAGTCTTCAGTGACCTCTAGGTATCCAGATGGAATTGAGTGCCAAGATGCTTTTCTATTTCATGGGATAATGAGCAGTTAGTTAAATGAGCTGTAAAGTACATAGTAATTGTGCCAGAACAAGTTTTATTCTTTAATGACTTTTGATATAGCAAAATTATTCATCATTTCTCCTCTTATCCCACTCAATTTAAGACTTTGTTAGTTCAAGAGATTTAACACTGATGTGAAAAAAAGATTAATTGTTTTTCTTTTTTTTTTTTTTTCAGTTTGTCAACATTATTGCAATGAACCCTTCAAGAAACAGAAAAGTACCGTATTTCACAGTAATGTCCCTGTAACTTTATGCAAAGTTGAGAGACCTGCAGTATCCAGCATGGCAACCACTAACCATACATGGTTTAGGATCAGAGTTTTCAAATTTCCTGTGTTGCTGCTTCCACCTAAAAACATATTCAAATTTTTAATCCTATGACTCACTTTGGTTGAATTAGTCTCCCCCAAAAGAAATGTTAAAGTCTTCAACTCCAGTACTTCTTAATGTGATCTTATTCGGAAATAACATTCTTTGCAGGTATAATCAGTTAAGCTGAGGTCTTCGTCAGTTGAAGTAGGCCCTACGTCAACCCTATGCTTGATATCCTTTTAAAAGAAGGGTACTCTGGACACAAACAGATGTGTTTCAAGCAGAAACACAGAGTGAAGATGGCTGTGTGAAACAAAGGCTGAGATGTGGATTTTCTGCCACCAGCCAAGGAATTTCAACAGTTGCTGGCCATCAACAGAATCTAGAAGTAACATGGAAGGATTCTTCCTTAGAGCCTTCTTGGTTTTCAATTTCTACCTTCCAGAACTATGAGAGAATAAATGTCTGTTCCTGTAAGCAATGGATGTGTGGTAATTTATAATGGCAGCCCTATGAAACTAACAGAGAACTCTGATAGTTTATAAAGACTGATTCATTGAGAATCAACTCTGAAAGTCACAAGGTTTTCCCCCATAAAGGCTTACTGTTGATAGAACATCCTTAACTGAAGAATTTTCCTCACCAGCCCTAGAAGCTCTTCTGCCCTTAGAAATGATGTAAGGTGGGTAAAGCATGACTTTATTTCTACTCATGGTCATCAATGTAATAAATCCAGTGAATATTAAAAATCTTAATTAAATTAACTTAATCTGATACTACTTTAATGTCTTTATTATTTCCATTTCTATAGTGTTTCACAGATTTGGAAGCACTTTAATATACATGTTCATTTGATCTTCACAAGAACCATATGAAGCAGACCAGACAGAACTCATTAAAAAATAATAAATATTCATTCCTTAAGGACAGTGCTTTATATTTCTCTGTTTCCAGTGAAAGGCATTAAAAGTACTAAGAAAATGTTTTCTTTTGCTTTGAATGAGTCTCCATTTCTGAAATAGAGAACTAGGCATTGAGAAGCTAAGTCTATAATGGTAGACATGAAATTCGGACTCTGTCTATCTGACTCTATTTTATTTGTTTGTTTATTTTTATCTTCCTGGACTGCATCTGGGAGTAAAAGTGGTAATCTCTCATTAGGATTAGGCCATTTCTGCCATGAATTCATGGGTATCAAAAACACCTTAGCTTCTTCCTCAGTTCTTTCCAAAACTTCTTTTAAATTTATTGATGCAATATAAGGTTAAAGGTTCACTAATTTTAATAAATCAAGAATGCTTTTCAAGCACAATATCTCCAACTCTCCTTTATTTATAAAAGACTAGATTTTAACTTTGGTTTACTTTTATAAAGCTCTAGAATAGAGATTACTAATTCTGGTGTTGGGACCTAAGGAATTTCAAAACTAAGCAAAAAAAAAGTTTCCTTAAATGTTTAAGACAATCCCATGCAGTATTGTTTAGGTAACAAAAAGGATTATTTGTAAGTACAACAAAGAATTTATTCAATAAGGACAATAATTATTTTCTAGGCATCTCTGCAATCTAGTGTTCACCAGGATACGATCAAATAAACCATATTTTGTTTATTTGCCTGAGAGAGCTTTCCTACCCTAACAGCAATCATATAAAGGGCCTAAAGTGCATATACTGTGCAATATAATTTCACACAAAACTAAAGCCCAGCGGTCTTATTGCAGCAGTGCATGGCAAATGGTAGGCTTTCTCTAGACATAAAGTAAATAGAAGTCGAGATAGATGAGAAACAGCTGCAGTTCAGCATTATATGGAGTCTATATTTCCATGCACCTTTAGGTGTGATGTTATTTTGAGTAGATCTTAGTATCCTCCAGGAACTTTCAGGTGCTTTGGCAAATAAGTAGCTACAGAACCATCATAAAACAATGCACCAAGAAAGAAAATGCTCAGACCCAAAACTAAGTGCCCCAAATTCAAACAGTTTATTATGCCAGAATGACTAACAAATAAAACATAAGTTTAATTTTATAAGGCAACATAAAAGATGTTACTTAAGAGGCAAACTCATCTAGAAAGCTTTATTGCCCCCATAATTTATTATGGAATTAATCCATTGCGTGTTTGCATCGGGTCTGTTCACGGAAGGGAATCTGCATGTTATCCAAATCAGATTGAGAGGTATAAATCGAGACTCCCAAATGGAGTACTAAGCACACTTCAAAAAGCCAACTGTATGGACTGTGTTTCTGAATGTTTTTACTTGAGTCATAACATTAGCCAAAGGGGGAAAAATCAACCAGGGCTATTTTCTGACTAGTCTGTGCATAATCTAGAAAGAAAAGATTGTTTTTGTTAAAATACAAAAATAAGTGCTTTTGTTTCAAAATAAAGAACTCTTCAGGAAGAGCTCTTGCTCTCTTTCTCTTGCTGTTCCTTATAAAATATGTTTGGATAAAAATGTCAGAGAAAACATGCTAAGGTATTGATTCTTAGATATCTGGAAAGCTTTGTTTATTCTTGAGATATTACAGATCTGTTGATCAATTCTTACTGACTGCAAACCTAAGAATGTATTATCTATATGATTGAAAATGTAAAAGCTACTTTTTTGGACACATAAGTTCTCATTATAAAGAGGAAAAGATTAGGTTAAATAGTCAGAAAAACTGAATTTGGATACTTTCTCTATCTTTTGTTAGTCATTTAAATAACCAAAAAATTCATCATCATCAACTCTGAATTAGGGAATATGATGACCATAAGCAAAGTGAAGGTTAAATATTATTGAAAGAATCAAATGAGATGATGTTTGTGAAAAATATTTACATATCTAAATTGCATTAATATTAGAAATTTGTATTAATAGATATATTTAATTATAAATTATTTATGCAGAAATGTTAAATAGCAATTTCACCTTTCTGAGAAAATATAGATTTCTAGTTAACAGTGGTATCTTGTGATTCAATAATATCTCAGTATATCATGAATATGTTAATAATACATAACAATAATTGTATTATCATTATTCTAATTAATATCATGCAACAAATTGATACAATATCTAATTTAGGTGATTGAAATATTTAAATGTACACTTTACATACATGACATTAATACACATCATTAATACATAATCAATATTTTCCCATTCATGTATACATATATATAGATTCACATATTCATATCTACAAATAAACACATTTCCATGTATACATGTTCATTTTAATTAAGAGACCCAAGTAGGATCAAGAGGTCACATCTTTATGATAAAAATTCCATTTTTATAAGAAATTTATGTAGATGATAAACAGATCTTCCCTATAAAATTTCATCCTAAAAGTGAGTGTCAAATAATGTATTCCCTCTTAATACATTTATCTGAAATGTATAATTTTCTTTTGAATAACTTGAACATATCATGAATGAGAAAACAGGATGATAAATTTAAATTAATATCCTCCATGGTATTAAGATAAAGAGGGGGATGTGTTTCTCTCTTCTCTCAAGTCCACATCCTGCTTTATCTTTCATGTGCCTTTTATACCAACCTCTCTGTTATTTATCTTCTTTTGCGATTATTTTATTGACAAGAAATTTTGGGAGTTTTAACTTCCCTTTAACAATATTTCTTACTTATGTTAACTTATAGAGCATAGTTTTCAATCACACCATGAAGTATATCTATGTGCACTTGAAAGTCCAGTAATTTATTTTTCTCTGTCTGCTATGTGCTACTGCAACCTGGAATTTGACCCATAACTTCAACTCAAGACCCCACTCACCTATCGCTTTTCGAAATGTTTAACCAAACACTCTTAACTATTCACAAGTCAGATATAGGAGAGCCTCCTACTGGGCATCCTCAGTGCTGTGTGGCTCATTGACAGCTGGCGAGAAGGCCTCTAGTTCAGCATATCTGATTTGCCCTGGTTTATGTCTCCTCTGTTTTACTGGAAAAGCCGTCAGCAGGTCACTGGCTGTGCCTTCACAGCTGAGCACTAAAGATACGAAGTGCAAACGATGATTAAGTGCCTGCACAATTCTCAGATTTCCAGAGTTCTAGCCTCACAGGTGTTCATATTGCAGCTGGAAATAAGGTCTTATTTGTATCAAAAGTTAGGTGTCTATTTTAATTGTGGAAAGGAGAAGGTATTGATTGAAGTACACTGCTTTTGCTGACTGGTGCTCATGTAAAGAAAGCTAGTACATTTATCGAAATATGTTATAGACCATCTTCTGGACCCAGGTGAAATGTAAAGAAAAAAGCAGATTGTCTTACAGATTAATAGCACTGATTTACCTAAGTCATGCTGTAGCATGCTGAGCAGTGTAAAGAATGGTGAGGGGTATGAACACTTTGTTCAATGACTTAGACAACTGAAGATGCTTCATGTAGAATAGACATTTGATGGTCATTTTCATCTTTGAAGAGCTGTGTGTGGAACAGATAGATTTTTTCTTGTGTAATTCCAGAGGGCAGTGTCTTAGGTAGAGAGAGAAGGTTACAGGGCAGCAGATTTCAACTCAAAGTAACAAATTTCCTAGCCACTGGAATATACAAAAATTTAAATTAGAGTTGATAAAGTCTTCCTTCCTGGAAATGTTCAAGGAGCAGTGAACATTTTTTATAGTGGTTGCAATAGTGATTCCCACATAGAATACAATTTTGGATTAAATGAGATGTATGAGATTTCTGATGCTTTGATTTAATGATTTTAGCATCAAATGAGGTTTGGTCATACCAAAGGAATGCATCTTAAGCCAAATGTCACTGTCTTTGGTTTGATTAACTAGAAAGAGTGCAGGTTTTGAAGTCCAAAAATCAGGACTTAAATTCTAGTTATCTATTTACAGGTTATTAGCAAATCATTGGAGAAGGAAATGGCAACCCACTCCAGTGTTCTTGCCCGGAGAATCCCAGGGACAGAGGAGCCTAGTGGGCTGCCGTCTATGGGGTCGCACAGAGTCGGACACGACTGAAGCGACTTAGCAGCAGCAGCAGCAGCAAATCATTTAAGTGCCCTTACAGCTTCCTCATCTCTAAAAAGGATTATGCAAAGTTATTGTCGGGATTGAATTATTGGAAAGTCCCAAAGTCAGTGTCTGGCATTTACAAATATATTCAACATATATTTGATGCTAACTACCATTATTACTAGCATCACTTCAGTTTAGACATTTGATATGACTTTCAATGCATCACTACACACGAAATGCATCTTAAGCAGCTGGTATGCCCATGTGTGTGTGTGTGTGTGCGTGTGTAATATTCACTGTTTCTGCCTATCTTTCTCTTACCTCCACCATTAAATCCAAGCTCTATCTAGGCTATGCTGGCAATATTGTAACAGTTTAATTTTCTAGACTCTTCATTTTCCCTCCAAGCTTGTTTTTAATCTTTCAGCCAAAGTGCCATAATTTCTTTTTCAAATCTTCACAGTTCATTCATATTTTGAACATAGAAAAACTACTACGACATTGATAATAGATAACTGTATTACTTGAAGATTAAATCCAACTGCTTAAACACACACATGGATCCTTGTTGTGGTTATCCTTAACAAGGAATCTCTTCTGCAGCTACACTTGCTGTCCCCCCCCTCTCCAATTACAGTGAGTATGCATGTTTGCTTTCCCTTCATTAGTCCTCTGTTTGCAGTCCTGAAGTTTTTGTTACACTATTCAGTTACCATGAGGACTACCTTCTTTTATTCACTCAGCCAAATCCTCTTATTCCATCAATACTTTCTTTCTCCAAAGAAAATATTTTCCAAGGAGACTTTCTAGATGAATACCAAACCTCAGGACCACCTTGCTCATGAGTTGATGTATATCTTGTTTTATTGAATTTATTTCTATTGCTTGATATCTGCATAATTTTCCCTAGAAATTTAATTTATGCTCTATATTCCAAGTAATTCCTTTGAAATTATTGGAGTATGCATGCAATAAACACTGAACACATACATGAACCCAAGTCTTTTAAATTTAATAAATTTTTGTTTGTGAGAAACTAGTTTTACAATTCACTAAATGATTAGAAAATTTGAATCTATTTTAAAAAGCAATTATGGATAAATGAAGTTGCTAGTGAAAATTTATTAACTGGGAATATAACAAAATATGAATTTACAAATGTATGTATGTATATGTGTATCTAAAAAAAAGAGTGATCCTTCATATTGTATAGAAAGAACATATATGCCCCATAAACATTAGCTTTTAGGTCTTTCTTAGATAAAAGGCAAAGTTTATATATAACAGATGATATTTGATGATAAAATGAAAACTCCTGACTAGAGAAAACAAATAGATATCTTTCTTATCTTACACTAAATTTGGCACCCAGTTAACTGGAAGTTTAGGAAAATTAATTGTTTAGATACATTTTAAGTCAGAAAACTTTGATACGAGTATATGACATTGCCCATAGAATTACAATAACTAGTAAAAAGTATTTGTACAAGAAGAACAACTGTATTAGGCAGGCAGCTACTCTGAAGATGTCTATAACCTAATCTTATGAACCTGTACATATGTTAGTTTATATTAAAGGGGTACTTTGCAGCACATACGCCCGCCGCAGTGGGCAGCGGGCAGGAGGAGCTACCCCACGCCCCCACACCTGAGGCCAGGGGCGGTGGCCAGGAGGACCAACCCCACGCCGTGGCTGCACGGGCACAGGAGGGCCTAGAGGAGCTATCCCACGTTGAAGGTCAGGAAGGGCAGCAGTGAGGAGATACCCCTCATCCAAGGTAAGGAGCATTGGCTGCGCTTTGTTGGAGCAGCCATGAAGAGATACCCCACGCCCAAGGTAAGAGAAACCCAAGTAAGATGGTAGGTGTTGCAAGAGGGCATCAGAGGGCAGACACACTGAAACCATACTCATAGAAAACTAGTCAATCTAATCACACTAGGACCACAGCCTTATCTAACTCAATGAAACTAAGCCATGCCTGTGGGTCAACCCAAGATGGACGGGTCATGGTGGAGAGATCTGACAGAATGTGGTCCACTGCAGAAGGGAATGGCAAACCACTTCAGTATTCTTGCCTTGAGAACCCTATGAACAGTATGAAAAGGCAAAATGATAGGATACTGAAAGAGAAACTCCGCAGGTCAGTAGGTGCCCAATATGCTACTGGAGATCAGTGGAGAAATAACTCCAGAAAGAATGAAAGGATGGAGCCAAAGTAAAAAAGAATACCCAGCTGTGGATGTGACTGGTGATAGAAGCAAGGTCCGATGCTGTAAAGAGCAATATTGCATAGGAACCTGGAATGTCAGGTCCATGAATCAAGGCAAATTTGAACTGGTCAAACAAGAGATGGCAAGAGTGAATGTTGACATTCTAGGAATCAGCGAACTGAAATGGACTGGAATGGGTGAATTTAACTCAGATGACAATTATATCTACTGCTGCGGGCAGGAATCCCTCAGAAGAAATGGAGTAGCCATCATGGTTAACAAAAGAGTCCGAAATGCAGTACTTGGATGCAATGTCAAAAACGACAGAATGATCTCTGTTCGTTTCCAAGGCAAACCATTCAATATCACAGTAATCCAAGTCTATGCCCCAACCAGTAATGCTGAAGAAGCTGAAGTTGAACGGTTCTATGAAGACCTACAAGACCTTCTAGAACTAACACCCAAAAAAGATGTCCTTTTCATTATAGGGGACTGGAATGCAAAAGTAGGAAGTCAAGAAACACCTGAAGTAACAGGCAAATTTGGCCTTGGAATACGGAATGAAGCAGGGCAAAGACTAATAGAGTTTTGCCAAGAATGTGCACTGGTCATAACAAACACCCTCTTCCAACAACACAAGAGAAGACTCTATACATGGACATCACCAGATGGTCAACACCGAAATCAGATTGATTATATTCTTTGCAGCCAAAGATGGAGAAGCTCTATACAGTCAGCAAAAACAAGACCAGGAGCTGACTATGGCTCAGACCATGAACTCCTTATTGCCAAATTCAGACTTAAATTGAAGAAAGCAGGGAAAACCACTAGACCATTCAGGTATGACCTAAATCAAATCCCTTATGATTATACAGTGGAAGTAAGAAACAGATTTAAGGGCCTAGATCTGATAGATAAGAGTGCCTGATGAGCTATGGAATGAGGTTCATGATATTGTACAGGAGACAGGACCATCCCCATGGAAAAGAAATGCAAAAAAGCAAAATGGCTGTCTGGGGAGGCCTTACAAATAGCTGTGAAAAGAAGAGAAGTGAAAAGCAAAGGAGAAAAGGAAAGATATAAACATCTGAATGCAGAGTTCCAAAGAAGAGCAAGAAGAGATAAGAAAGCCTTCTTCAGCGATCAATGCAAAGAAATAGAGGAATACAACAGAATGGGAAAGACTACAGATCTCTTCAAGAAAATCAGAGATACCAAAGGAATATTTCATGCAAAGATGGGCTCAATAAAGGACAGAAATGGTATGGACCTAACAGAAGCAGATGATATTAAGAAGAGATGGCAAGAATACACAGAAGAACTGTACAAAAAAGATCTTCATAACCCAGATAATCACGATGGTGTGATCACTGACCTTGAGCCAGACATCCTGAAATGTGAAGTCAAGTGGGCCTTACAAAGTATCACTACGAACAAAGCTAGTGGAGGTGGTGGAATTCCAGTTGAGCTATTCCAAATCCTGAAAGACAGTGCTGTGAAAGTGCTGCACTCAATATGCCAGCATATCTGGAAAACTCAGCAGTGGCCACAGGACTGGAAAAGGTCAGTTTTCATTCCAATCCCAAAGAAAGGCAATGCCAAAGAATGCTCAAACTACCACACAATTGCACTCATCTCACACGCTAGTAAAGTCATGCTCAAAATTCTCCAAGCCAGGCTTCAGCAATATGTGAACCATGAACTTCCTGATATTCAAGCTGGTTTTAGAAAAGGCAGAGGAACCAGAGATCAAATTGCCAACATCTGCTGGATCATGGAAAAAGCAAGAGAGCTCCAGAAAAGCATCTATTTCTGCCTTTTTGACTATGCCAAGCCTTTAACTATGTGTATCACAATAAACTATGGAAATTCTGAAAGAGATGGGAATACCAGACCACCTGACCTGCCTCTTGAGAAATCTGTATGCAGGTCAGGAAGCAACAGTTAGAACTGGACATGGCACAACAGACTGGTGCCAAATAGGAAAAGGAGTATGTCAAGGCTGTATATTGTCACCCTGCTTATTTAACTTATATGCAGAGTACATCATGAGAAATGCTGGACTGGAAGAAACACAAGCTGGAATCAAGATTGCCGGGAGAAATATCAATCACCTCAGATATGCAGATGACACCACTCTTATGGCAGAAAGTGAAGAGGAACTCAAAAGCCTCTTGATGAAGGTGAAAGTGGAGAGTGAAAAAGTTGGCTTAAAGCTCAACATTCAGAAAATGAAGATCATGGCATCCAGTCCCATCACTTCATGGGAAACAGATGGGGAAACAGTGGAAACAGTGTCAGACTTTATATTTCTGGGCTCCAAAATCACTGCAGATGGTGACTGCAGTCATGAAATTAAAAGACGCTTACTCCTTGGAAGGAAAGTTATGACCAACCTAGATAGCATATTCAAAAGCAGAGACATTACTTTGCCAACAAAGGTTTGTCTAGTCAAGGCTAGGGTTTTCCTGTGGTCATGTATGGATGTGAGAGTTGGACTGGAAGAAGGCTGAGTGCCGAAGAATTGATGCTTTTGAACTGTGGTGTTGGATAAGACTCTGGAGAGTCCCTTGGACTGCAAGGAGATCCAACCAGTCAATTCTGAAGTAGATCAGCCCTGGGATTTCTTTGGAAGGAATGATGCTAAAGCTGAAACTCCAGTACTTTGACCACCTCATGCGAAGAGTTGACTCATTGGAAAAGACTCTGATGCTGGGAGGGATTGGGGGCAGAAGGAGAAGGGGACGACAGAGGATGAGATGGCTGGATGGCATCACTGACTCAATGGATGCGAGTCTCAGTGAACTCCGGGAGTTTGTGATGGACAGGGAGGCCTGGCGTGCTGCGATTCATGGGGTCGCAAAGAGTCGGACACGACTGAGCGACTGATCTGATCTGGTCTGATCTTGCACATATGACCTTAAAATGGGTAAAGTAGCCTGTATTATCCAGGTGGTCCAAAGTAAACTACAAAGTTCTTAAAAGAGTAGGATATGTGATGATGAAAACAGACTGCCAGAGTAGTGATGCTAGGCTATTGACTCTAAAGATGGGGAAAGGACTCATGAGGGAGCGGCTGGGAGCTAGAAAAGGCAAAGAAAGAGGTTCTTCCCTAGAGCTCTATTGACACGTTGATTCCCAGTTAAACCTGTTTCATATTTGTGATCTATAGAATAGTAAGATAACAAATTCATGTTATCTTAAGTCACTGTTTGCGGTACAGTTCTGTTTCTGTGAAGAGATTTGCCCATGTAGAAGTTGTCAGAAATTTAGAAGAAAAAGATGAAGCCGGAAATGTGTGCACCTCCTTTTGACAGCTGTACCAAGGTATGGCTTCATAAGCATGTGACCTGCAGCATCGTACAGGACCCCATGTTTAGAAAGACCCCATGCTTGTTTTAATACTCTGCTGTCACATCTCAAAATCTTTAACAAATTTTTAATAAAATTTTCATTTTGCACTGAGCCCTACAAATTATATTATGTAGCCTTACTGCTTAGAGTTATTTTAATACTCTATTCACTCAGAAAGACAAGAGTGACAACAAATAAATAAAATGAGGAGGAGGAGAAAAAAGAGGAGGGTATGAAGAGGTGACCGAGGCATCGCGGTGAAGAAGAAAAGTAAAGCTATGCTATATCCCTCCTAAATTTTCTGCATATGTAATCCTCCCTTCTCTTCCAAATCTTTATATCAGAGTTTATATAATTCATGAATCATGGTTACTTTCTATTTACTGGAGTTAAGAAGGTGAAATGTATTTAATATTCTCCCCCTTCAATACCATATGTTTATTAGACTACGGAATTATGTGAGACAGTCAAAAAGCTCCAAAAAGAACCTTGAGAACTATTGGGTAGCAAGTAGAATTATACATTTACAGTTACAAACTGCCATCCTAGGGAAATAATTAGAAAATTGGAATCACTGGGATGACCCAGAGGGATGGTATGGGGAGGGAGGGGGGAGGAGGGTTCAGGATGGGGAACACATGTATACCTGTGGCGGATTCATTTTGATGTTTGGCAAAACTAATACAATTATGTAAAGTTTAAAAATAAAATAAAATTAAAAAAAAAGAAAATTTGAATTAAAGAAAAAATCTATAAAAATGAATTAATACAATTATATAAAATCAATAGAAAAAAATTAAACTTGATATCTCTATAACTATACATTACAAAACCAAATATCATCATCATCATCAAAAACTTTCATAGCCAACTCCACCCTGTTATTTCATAAAACATTCTTGATTTCTAAAATCGTAAGCCATATTGATCCTTTCTATTAGCAAAGTCTAAATCTCATTAGTCTTTTGATGGAATCCATAATTCAAATGGAATTAATATTCCATTGTTGCCTTTAATAAGTCAGCAATGACTTTAATAAGTCAACTAGTCAAGAAATAAGTTCTACAAAAGTTGAATATATGTGTATATATTAAAAAATCATGCATGTATCTATTAAGAGACATTTATTATATTTGCTATTTGTTTAATTTTAAATTTGTCAATAAAGAAAACATTCATTTAGAATATGAATATGACCTTCTCAAAGGTCATGTAATCGCTGCTTTATTTTAGAGAAGAAGGTGTGCAATAGAAACCACAAAATTACAGGCCGCTAATATTTGTAATTAGCTTCACTGATATTACTTATAGGCCAGTTTTTAAATCAAACAATAATTAAAGGAAAATATTGTATTTGGCTTGCTATTGTTCAGTGGCCCAGTTGGGTCCAACTCTGCGAGCCCATGGATGTGGCTTAGCCTCATACAAAGCTGATATTTCAAAGTTGCCTTTGAAAACATGCTATAACTGAAAAATCATTTAATTTAGGTAAAAAAAAAAAGATCTGGGTTTGACAGTCAGATTTTTTTCCTGTGTGGCTTTGGGCAAGTTACTTTATATTTCTGGCTCTTAATCTGTTTTCATCCAAACAAAAAGCCGGGATCAAATCATTTCCAAGGTGGGTGCCTCCCAACTCATTTCAGTGTTGCTTCTAAAGGAATTTTCCAGAGAGGAAGTTGTTGCTACCAATTGGTTTAAGATTAAATATTAATTTATTAATAATATTAATACATTTATGTGTTGTTGTTAAATTGCCAAGTCGTGTCAGACTCTTTGTGACCCCATGAACTGTAGCCCAGCAGTCTCCTCTGTCCATGGGATTTCATGGGCAAGAACATTGGAGTGGGTTACCATTTCCTTCTCCAAAATTTCCGTGGTTCTGTGGTAAAGAATCTGCCTGCCAGTGCAGAAGCCGCTGAAGATGTGGGTTTGATCCTCAGGCCAGAGAGATCCCTGGGAGAAGGAAATGGCAACCCACTCCAGTATTCTTGCTCGAAGAATCCCATGGACAAAACAACCTGGAAGGCTACAGTCCATGGGGTTGCAAAGGATTGGACACGACTGAGTAACTTGCACACCCATGCAATTACTCATGAAACTGAGATCTTTGGTGGTTTTTGAATTCTATTACCTTTAGAATGTAAATAAATGTTAACATTTCTCAAGTTCTGAAATTATCTAAAGGAAATGCTCTAAAATTTAAGATCCATAGAGACACTTGTGATGACTCAAATTTGCACAAATCAAATTATCTTTTAAATGCACTAATAAGTAAAAAGTTGCTATTCTATTAAAAATAATTCCCCATTAAACTCTGAGAATAGTTAAGTCATTTGCCTTTTCATATTAATACAGCCTTATTCTAAATATCATCATCACTATGTTGTCAGAAAACTAGTGTCAAATTGACTGTCATTTATTTTTCTAATCACAGGCAGGAAGGATATTTCTAAATGAATTATATACAACCTCATCTTAAATAAAAAGTCTTTTTTTATGACTATTTAAAACAATTCTTACAAAAATGTTTATTTGACTTTAAGAGGTAGTTTACAATCTCCCACTAAATAAAGTGCATCCACTTTAACCTATCACTCAAGAGACTACACAACCTGGCGCCAATCTAATCTTTTTTTCTTTCAACCTAATCTTTAGAGCTTTATCTCCTCTGACCTAGTTTGACACATCCCAAACTGCTAAGCTCTTTCTTTTCCTAAATATATTTTGTATTTTTCTGCTTACCTATCTTTGCTCAAGCTCTTCATTCTGCTTTGAATGCCTTCCAAGTTGTCTTTGTATTTCCAAAGACTATCCTACCTCAAGGCTCAAATCCAGTATGGGTTCATTAATAGAAACACTCATATCCTTGTCTCTCCTATATCCCCATCTTGCCTTGCCACATCAGTGTCCAATTAGCTCACTTCCTTCTGCAATTCTTAAACCAACTCTTTTTTTTATAGTCCTTAGAGTATTAAGCATATCCAAATATATACTGAGAAAATTTGTATACATTTAGTTCCTTTATAAGATTGAAAGACTCTTGAGACCAGAAATCATCTTGTTTAGCTGTTTGTAATCTCCACATCATCAAGCATGTCATAGTCTGAGAATGTGCACACATGCAAAATAATACCTGAAGGAGTATATAATTAATAAAAAGGCAAGGGAGGGTGTCCTATTATTTTAATTATAACAGTATTATAGGCTAACATGGACAGTCTTTTAACATCATGGATCAATTATAATTATTTATACAGTCTTAAATTATCCAATAACTGTTTTTAGGCTGTCCTGAGAAGATTTTATATAATTGTAAGAAACCATCAGTTAAAAAACTCCACTCTTTGAAATCTTTACAATCCTAGAGGACAAGTCGTCACTCTTTAACTCCTGCCTCCTCTGACTTATCCCAAGGCTGTAATAATGTTTTATTATTAATATAGAGATTTATATTTTCAAAGCACTTCACAGCCATTAATTTGTTAGGCCAAACAATATACAGTAGAACAAGGTGAGTGTGATTAAATGCATGTGACAGATAAGAAAACAGCAATAACATGAAGCTAGTCTTTTCCCAGCCAGTGGCAGCCTGGAGTTTCTTTCAGTGCTAGAACTGTAACTTTCTGATGATGAAAAGCAACCAAACAATGGACCTATCATTATTTACTTCATTTTCAATTACTCTTCATTTCTAGAGCCAAATAGTGTTAAAAGCAAATCTTATGTTAATGATCTTTAGCTCAAATATATGACTAATTGTAAAATGAAGTTTTAAAATTTCACTGTTTCAATTATTGAGGGAAAAGTACTATTGTCTCTGTTTAGCTTAAATCTGGACATATTTATCAATGATCAAGCATAATAATTCCTTAAATACCACTGAGAAGTAATAGTACCTGGATAAATAAAATGAGATCTACCATTTTATGATGTTTTTCATTTGTAATGGGTTGAAAACAATCTTTCCAAAAGATTTCAGGTTTCCTTTTGTTAACTCTAAAATTATGAGAAAATCATATACATGTATGATAAAAATACTACCTCTACAATATAAATGCATTTGTCTTCAGAGATATAAATCTTACCACAGATAACTTTTCCCACCAAAGTTTTAGTTCCCTAAGTGTCAATGCAAAATTGATTTGAAAGTAGATTTTCTCCTTTTATGCTCAAGGTTATGATTTGGGGATATATGATAATAAATTATTTGAAGTTATTTTCTCTCTGCTCCTGGACCAAGCAAATCTCCAAAGAAATTGTCTGTCTCCAGTCAGTATTTCAGGAATGTAATGTTATTTTATCCCAGTGGGGATGAGGGCTTTTCACCTTTATTTATGGCTGGCATTTTTATGCCTTTGACTCACGCAACCACTTTCTCACTGTGGAGCCATTCGTATTTCATGAGAAAGGTTAAGATAATTTACTATTGTTGAATATATTTTTCGCTCACACTGATGCAAGGAATTAAACACATGACTCCTGTTTGGGTCATTCCTAGTGATCTATATGCAAAAATCAGGACTTTGTATAAAAAAATAAAATAAAATAAAATGTATCAACTTGCTTTGATTCAAAACCTTAAAAGTGTTTGCATATGCCCATATACTCAGGCATACATGCCTACAAGTGGAAATTCAGACCTTGGGCAGAAGAGAGAACCAATTATGTAATTTCAATGCCAAGTGCTCACCTAGATGAATGACGGATCTTGATTAGCTGTTGAGCCCACATATTTGAAACCTTCTGTTAAATCTTACTTTCACTTTATTATGTAGGCCTAACAAAAACACTGAGGGTTTAAAATAAATTAGCAATTAGAATATATAGATTTGATCATTTAAACCAATTTCTGTTTTGCATTTCTTTTCATCATTTTCCTGTTAGCATAAGTTCAGTCATTTTTACATAGTCATAAAAGAAGTTACCAACACTTGGAACACTACCACTGACCTCAAGTGTCTAAGAGAACAACTTCTCTGAATTGACTAATACAGGCACCTCTGGGTTAAAAAAAAAAAAAAAAAAAAAAAAAAAGCTCATCCTCGAGAGCAACCAACACAGGTTAAACTTTTAAATGTCTTCAATTCACTCTCCTTTCAAGTATCTGGAGGGAAGTTAGGAGTGCAAGGGTCAAACCTACATCTGAGTTTAATTACAAGACACTGTATTGGAATACCATTTGAGACCTTTTTCCTTCGAGTTACAGCATATGTTGTGCTCAAAGGTGGAAAGGCTATTTTCTACCTTCACATCACTGAAAATCCAGGCCTCTCGCCTCATTTAGGCACTTTGATGTTTTCACTGGGCTTGGGGCTACTAGAGGAATTGATTTAAGAGAGCCTTCTGTTTTAACATCATGATTTCTTTAAATGGAAAAATAATTGACAAATGGCTGGCTTAAATGAAGTTTTTTAAAAGAGGCTTAAAACAATGCCAATTTTTTCAATCATTAAAAAGAGTGCAATTCTTCATAATTATGTGTTTTAAATGTTTACAGAAAGTAAAGTTAAATTAATGGACACATATACAAATCCACTCTGTTTACATATAACATAAGTAAACATATGCATACATGTGTGTATGCATGTATATATACATTGTACATTTATGTGTATAAATGCTAAATAAATACAAAGTACATAAACTGGGCAAGTCTCCTGAAACTGCTTATACTTCTTCATGACTTTAGTGTTCAACAGCTGCTTTCATTACATAGTAAAATCCATGAGGCACTAATCACTAAAGATTACCTCTAGGTAAAGTAATAATAACGCTCTGACCTATGTAGTTAGCCTTTCCACTCACTTGTACCGTACAGTGATTGTTTTTTTAATGCAAGGTGAAAATGAAACTCAGCATCTGGGGAGCATGCCTGCCCCACCCTAATCAGACTTTCCTTCCACTCTTTATGCAGCAAAGCACATTGAATTGAGGTTTAAATGTACCAGCATCCCTTGTTCTTCACTATCTATAGTGGGGAAGTAAAGGTCACTGATTCCTTGCCAAATAAATTCTCAACTGTATAAGAATTGACTTCAAACAAAATAAGCTACTAAAAAAAGACACTCTTTCCTATCCACTCCCTGCAATGGGTAAAGAGGTTCACTTAATCTCAGAGAAGCAGTCACAAACATAATCAAGTGTATATACCTGGAATTTAATTTAATGTACTAGATTTTTTGTTTCTTTTATTTTTAATAAATATTTTATTTTAGAATATATTTAGATCTACAGAAAAATTTACAAAGATGATAGAATTCTTATATATTCCACAGGTACTTTATCCAGTTACATCTTAAATTGGCATAGAATATACATTACAATTAATGACCCAATACTGATACACTATTATTAACTAAAGTTCACACTCTATCCAGATATCTTAGTTTTTTTTAAAACCTAAACGCTTGTTTTCTATTTCAGGATCTTGTCTATAATATCATATTGGGTTTAGTTATTGCGTCTTTTTAAGCTTTTTTGGCTGTAACCTTTTCTCAAACTATGATATTTTCAAGGAGTATGGCTTAGATGTTTTATGGAATATACCTCAGGTGGGATTTGGGATTGAAGATCAGAGGGGTCACTATTCTCATCAAATCATATTAAAGGTATATACTATCAACATGATTTATCACTGGCTTTGACTTTGATCACCTGAGAGAGGGAGCTTTTGTTAAGTTTCTGTTGTGTAAAGTTACTCTTTTTCCCCTTTCCACATCGTACTCTTTAGAGATAGTCACTATTGACTATGTACAGTCCACATGTAAGGAGTAGGAAGTTATGCTCCACCTCCCTGAGGACAGAGTATCTACATAAGTTTTTTGAAATTTTTCTGCATGAAATATGTTATACTCTCTAATTTATTTATTCAATCATTCATTTATACTGTATGAACATATGTATGTTAATTCTGTATTTTGGATTATAAGCTGGTACAACTTTATTTTGTTGCTAAAATTCTTCTAGCTTTAACGATTTAAAATTCTTTTAGATAGCTTCTGTGACCTTTTGACATATATACATATATATATATATGTGTAATGTATATATGTATACATATGTAATATGTATGTATATGTATATATCTATGCAAATTAGCATGCTCTTATGACCATTTTAATCTTTAATCATGATTTTTGTCTTCCTTTCTTATCATCATGGAAATGAAACTACTTAATGGAACCTCCTGATTTATGTGTGGGGAAGCAAAAATTAATTTTTTGAATGCTGCATGAGTGATGATTCTAAATTGAAAATACTTTGAAATTCTCAATAATCAGGCAACCATTAAGGAACTGCAAATCATTTTAGAGTATGTTATAAACAACTTAAAGTTGCCATTTTCATATCTATATTTTTAAAGAGATAAATTACCACCACCAGCACCATGATTATCAATTCTACAGAGAAACTGAATTACTTTTAAAACATTCTGTTTACTCTTGAACACAGCAGGAAGGCAGGGAAAGAATAATAAACAAAGAAGAACTTATCTTTTTCAACAAAGTCTTCTCCACTGGCAACCTGTTTCCTATCCTCATCCCAGTTCTTTCCTAACCTCTTTTTCAAATCCCTCTTTCACATAGAAATGCAAGTGGTACACCAACATAATACTGCCTAGAGTTGATGTAATGTGTGATTTGCACTCAAGTAGAAACAGTGTCAGACTTTATTTTGGGGGGCTCCAAAATCACTGCAGATGGTGACTGCAGCCATGAAATTAAAAGACGCTTACTCCTTGGAAGAAAAGTTATGACCAACCTAGATAGCATATTCAAAAGCAGAGACATTACTTTGCCAACAAAGTTCCGCCTAGTCAAGGCTATGGTTTTTCCAGTGGTCATGTATGCATGTGAGAGTTGGACTGTGAAGAAAGCTGAGCGCCGAAGAATTGATGCTTTTGAACTGTGGTGTTGGAGAAGACTCTTGAGAGTCCCTTGGACTGCAAGGAGATCCAACCAGTCCATTCTGAAGGAGATCAGCCCTGGGATTTCTTCAGAAGGAATGATGCTAAAGCTGAAACCCCAGTACTTTGGCCACCTCATGCAAAGAGTTGACTCATTGGAAAAGATTCTGATGCTGGGAGGGATTGGGGGCAGGAGGAGAAGGGGACGACAGAGGATGAGATGGCTGGATGGCATCACCGACTCAATGGACGTGAGTCTCAGTGAACTCCGGGAGTTGGTGATGGACAGGGAGGCCTGGTGTGCTGTGATTCATGTGGTCGCAAAGAGTTGGACACGACTGAACGACAGAACTGAACTGGGAAAACCTTCTAAGTGACATAACATTTTTTTCTCCAGCCCTAATTTTGTTACTGTTGAGTTGGGAAACATTTCAGAATAACTCAAAAATATATATTTTATTTGAACCTTTTCTATTAGTCTTATTATTTAATCTTAGAATCTTTGAGATTATTTAATTTTTTATAGAGGTCCTTTGTCCATATGAAGAAACGAAAGATCAGAGCTACAGAGTAATTTCTTTAGAACTTTAAATAGTATTAATGATGATTTTAGGTGTGTTCTCTTCTAGGGTGAGAGGGAAATGATGACATATAAAGAACAGGAAATATTGCAATTCTTGGGCATGAGAAAGAAGGAGGAACTTCCTCTGCTCTTAGAGTTGATCCAAGAAAAAGGAAGAGGTGGCTAAATCTGGGACAGCTGAAATCTGAGACTGGAAAATAATCAAGATTTACCCAGACAAGTTGGGGAAGAGAGCTACTAGTGTAAGTGGAGATACATGCAGAAGATGGAATACTGTGGAGAAAATGGAGTGTACATGGTAAACCAAAAAGTTTTCCCATACTCAATTTGCTTTGAAATTGGAAATCTAGGGCGTTGATGTGTCAACTATAAGTTGACACTTGTCATCTACCTCTACAAGGATTAAATGATGTGCTACTGCAGCTGCTAACCTTCAACACCCACTGGAAGGAGTTAAGGGTGGAGAGGAGCAATGAGGCACTCTATGCTCAGGGAAAAAGTGGCAGGAAAGGTCTTCAGATAGTCAGGATATTTTCAGGAGCCAATTTTATGAGCCCAATTCTTACATCTCCCATTTCTAGAAAAACACTAAAATCCTTCATAGTGATGACTGTTACTTGTGACTAGGAAAAGGTTCAAGAGACTAGTAGAAACCTGAAAAAATATATGCTTGATTGTGTGTGTTCCTCCATCAAGATCACATATACACTGACCTTTACCCCCCTGCTTCTTTGGAGCAGTTTCTCACAGCTATCTGAGGTGCTGTCTCCCAGGCTGCAGTCCTCATTTTGCCCCAAATAAAACTTAACTTGCAACTCTCGTGCTGTGCATTTTTTAAGTCAACAGATGAATGAAGTATTAGCCTTACATATTCTTTCCTCCACGTGAAAAACCACAACCTAATCACTGACTACAGTGATACACTAGTTCACCAAAACGTTTTTATTCTATGAACAGGGCCCCTGAAGCACCAGATCACCAGCCATTAGTGATGGCTCATGTTTTGATCCACATTATCCAACATGTGACAAGAATCATACAGGCAAAACTATATCACCTATATTACAATATATATATGTACTATATATACAGATAACACAAATTTTCATTTGTTTAAAGAATGCCTGTGCAACCAAATTAATATGTCAATTTACATCTCAGAAGTACTATAAAGTTTCCTGTTAGGCATATATATTATGGTTAAACTTTATCCTTCAGGTTAATATTAATTAAAAGAGAAATAAAGCAGATACTGGTAAGTAAAAACTTCATATATCTAGAATAGACCATAGTCTGTATAGACAGAGAGAAACAGATTTGTTAATTCAGTCTGAGGTTTATAGTCTAATTGCCCCACTAAAAACACATATATTCTACACTATATCACAATTTTAATTTTAGCAACAGCTATACCTTCCCCGGTGAATGAATTTCAGTTTAATCAAGTTTTTCAGATTCACATAAGTATTCTAATGTCCTTGCTACCATTATTATTCTTTCTATCAAAATAATAACATTAGTATTAGTTCAACACTTGAAAAAGTCATTTTAACTGTTTTATTAGAGAAGAAAATGATTAGTTTTTCTTCTCATTAATCAACATATGAAAAGTGAAATGTTGGAGATGATATAAAGAAAAGGGGACACTCGTTGTCGTGAACGTAAATTAGTGTTCATTGCAGCATTATTTACAATAGCCAAAATGTGAAACAACTTAAGGCTCCATAGACGGATGAATGGATAAGGAAGATATGCACACACACACACACACACACACACACAGACTACTACTCAGCCATACAAAAGAATGAAATCTTGCCATTTGCAACAACCTGGATGGACCTTCAGGCTATTATGCTAAGTGAAATAAGCCAGATAGAAAAGAACAAATACTATATGATTTCACTTATATGTGGAATCTAAAACAAACAAACAAAATAAAACAAAAATACATACGGAGAGCAAACCAGTGGTTATCAGAGGGGAGGAGGCTTGGTAGCAAAATTGGTGAAGAGGGTTAAATATACAGTGAAGGATGGCAACTAGGCTTGTAGTGGTGATCACTCTGTAGTGTATAGAGATGCTGAGATCTAATATTGTACAACTGAAGCATAATAAAAAATATATGAAAGCTTATTTTTTTCCTGTTGTAACAGTGTAATTTTTATTGGCAAATTTAAAACTGGCTTTCCTAAAACTATTAGTTTTTATTTGCAAAGTCTCTCAACAAAAAATATACTGAATCAAATCTCTCTCTCTAAATATGTGTATATATATATATATATATATATATATATAGAGAGAGAGAGAGAGAGAGAGAGAGAGAATATGTCATATTAAGCACTGCCAGGAACATAGAAATAACTGGGGCAACACTACTACTCACAAGGAGATTGAGACTAATGGAATTTGATAATGCAAAAATCTCAATGCCAAGAGTGAATGTAGGTATAATCAGAGAAGTACTTAAAGGAAAATCTCGGGATTTGGAGCCAGACCAATGTGAAGTCCAGTCCCACAAATCACTAGCTTTGTGATCATGCAATCATTAACAGTCTTTGAATTTCAGTTGACTGAGTTGTCTTATAAAATGGGACTTTTTATGAGGAATCAAGAGAATCCTTTTTATATAGCCCAACATAAATTGCAAAATGCTGCAGAAATGCAAGTTAATAGGGTTTTAAAAAATGGACAAAATGACTGTATTCATTTCTTACAGTCAGAAATATAGTGTCTCTTCACAGATGTTTACCAGTTTGCTAAGGAAGTGATACAGGAGATTGGATGAATTGCACCTCCACAAAATAAAAATGGCATTTCCAAAGAAAGAAACAGCATGGGAAAGGCATAAAGATTGTTAAATTCAGGTTGTGTTTGACAAATTTAGAGGGATTGTATTTGTCTACAGAATGTGGATCATGGATACAGGATTAGTGGGAAATCAGGGTGAAAAATAGGGTAGGGTATTAATGCCAGAAGATGAAAGGTGTGGTGATGTGAATGCCATTTTAAATATAATAGATAACAGGAAAATGATATTTGAAATAGTGACACAATTTGTTCAGAATGAAGAGAAGACACATCTGATGGCAGCACAAAGGGTGAACTGGAATTTAGAGCAGTTAGAGAGTGGAAGTGGAATCTGGGTGAGTTTGAACGAGTGTAGGAATAGTACGAATAGAACAGTGACAAAGTAAGAGACCCTGAAGATGATGAAATCCAAATCATTAGCTAAAGCCTCACTCCAGACCTCAAGTGTCTGTGTTTAGTTATCAAATAAAATTTCCAACTCATAATCCTAAAGGCATATCAAATGCAATAAAACTTTTTCATTATCCCCTCTAAATTTACTTTTCTTTTTTTTTTAATTTTATTTTATTTTTAAACTTTACATAATTGTATTAGTTTTGCCAAATATCAAAATGAATCCGCCACAGGTATACATGTGTTCCCCATCCTGAACCCTCCTCCCTCCTCCCTCCCCATTCCATCCCTCTGGGTCGTCCCAGTGCTTCCTTACATTCACTAACAGCGCCCACTCCTAAATTATCCATTGCTTTATCTCCACATGCTTTGAGGGTATTTCTTAATTGGACTGAAGGCATCTGCAATCTACTCAGCTTTCTTAGTCAGAACTATTGCAGTCATTCATAATAACTTTCCCTCATTTCTTATATCCAGTACTTTGCCAAGTCTGGTCAATTCCTCCTTGTCTTTGCCATCTGTCCCTCTTCTCCCTTTTAGGCCACAATCTTAAATTTAGACCTTCATCTCTTTCCTACATTATTGCACGTATTTTCTTGCCATCTTTTCTTCATCAAAAACTCCTTTGTAAATAACTGCCTTTTATATGTCTATACTTATTGTAGAATCAGCTTGTTAATTTATGTAAAATATCCCTCTGGGCTTTTTTTATAGAACTGTATTGTATCTATAGATTAATTTGGAAGATAGTTGATATGATGCAATATTGAGTTTCCCAATATTTACATGGATTTTCACCTTTTCTTTAAACTTTCTTGAAATTCTCTCAATGATTCCTAGTTTCTATTGTAGAGGTTTTTTAGATACTTTGTTAGGTATTCCTACAATGAGCTGTTTTTTATATTATTGTGAATTTTATTGTCTATTCATTTGCTATTATGTATATTAATATTGAACCTATGACTTTGATAAATGACATAAAGAACAGTAGATTACAGCAACAGGAGTAATTTTCTACATGTACATGTGACTCTTGGATGAGTCTCAAAAATGCATTTTGAATAAAATAAGGCAGACAAAGCATGGCTAATAACATGATTTAATTTATTTGAAGTACAAAGACAAATGACACAAATCTCTGTTGTTGAATGTCAAGATTATGTTTACTTTTGGGTAGATAATCACTGGAAGAGTTTACAAAAAGACTTATGAACAACTGATACTGTCCTGTTTCTTCATTTGGATGCTGGTTACATGGATGTGGGCAGTAAGTTAAGAGTCAGAGACTTGTGCTTTTATGTACAGTATTTTTTTTCAAATATATATATATATATATATTAGATTTCTGAAGAAATAGAGATGAGTTTTACTTCCAGTTTACTTTTACTATTTACTATACTTCATGATTTCGGAGAAGGCAATGGCACCCCACTCCAGTACTCTTGCCTGGAAAATCCCATGGACGGAGGAGCCTGGTAGGCTGCAGTCCATGGGGTCGCTAGGAGTCGGGCACAACTGAGCGACTTCACTTTCACTTTTCACTTTCCTGCATTGGAGAAGGAAATGGCAACCCACTCCAGTGTTCTTGCCTGGAGAATCCCATGGATGGAGAAGCCTGGTGGGCTGCTGTCTCTGAGGTCACACAGAGTCGGACACAACTGAAGCGACTTAGCAGCAGCAGCAGCAGCATACTTCATGATTTAAGCCTTATACACAATATAGGGAGTGAAAACGGGAGAAAATAATGATGTTGTACAGAGAAGTACAAACTCTGAGAGCATTTTTGCATGACTTGTACATTATTCCTTAAAAATGCCCCACCTATGACATCTTTTCATGTTTCATTGCTGGAACAACTTGGCTGTAGTTGAGTTCTTTCTGAATTCTAAATACTTTTTGACTGCTAATTCCCTGGGGAGAAGATAGGATGGAGCTGCACTAAAAACCTATTTGCTTTCCAAGTGACAGTCTCACAAACCCAGATTAGAAATGGGAGACAAGGCATTCCTTACTGGTGCTATGCTATGCTATGCTAAGTCACTTCAGTCGTGTCCGACTCTGTGCGACCCCATAGACAGCAGCCCAACAGGCTCTGCCGTCCCTGGGATTCTCCAGGCAAGAACACTGGAGTGGGTTGCCATTTCCTTCTCCAATGCAGGAAAGTGAAAAGTGAAAAGTGAAAGTGAAGTTGCTCAGTTGTGTCCGACTCCTAGCGACCCCATGGACTGCAGCCTACCAGGCTCCTCCGTCCATGGGATTTTCCAGGCAAGAGTACTGGAGTGGGGTGCCATTGTCTTCTCCATCCTTACTGGTGGCACATTGCTAAATAGAGGTAACACTACATGAAAACAGGTCATAATTAATGTGTCAAAAATATTAGCATATTTAATCCCAGTGTAACTGGATTAGGCACTGAGATGCCTTGTACTCTGAAAGTGTGATATTTACCTCCTATTAACTGCCGTCAAAGCATGCCAAGTAGCCGTGAGATACATACTAAGAATCCCATGTTTCAGAATTTCACTTTTTATCCTAAAACATGGCACAAGATTATACAAATGTATTTTTGTTCTATATATTTATTTTTGGTCTTCACTTAGTAAATATACCTATGTAATGTATTATGAAATGCTTAGGTGTTTAATAATGAAAAATGCCTTCCAGCAATGTCTCAATGATTTCAATTTATTACAAGAATGCTTTTCAGCATCTTCATGTTTTATCCATATATATTTAGTAAGGCTATAGAATTCATCTAAACTATACCACAGTACATGTCTCGTCAATTTTAGTTTAGCTTTTAATGGATTTCCAGACTCATTAAAAAATCTTAACAAAATTATGCCCCCCAAAAATAAATACACTTTCTTGCTCCAATTACAGCCTTAAGAGTTTATGTTAACTCTAAATAAAAATATACTGATGTCTAACTTACACCATTCCAAATTAAATAGAAATTCCTAGCAGGAAAAATAAACATCCCAAATAATTCAATTTTATTTAACACCTGTGATTGAGAGCAATATACGTTGTGAACTTGCATATTCTTAGAAATTTACAGTTGAGATTTTTAAATGTAAATTAACTGCAAAGAACCATGCAAACAAGACTGAAAGCTGTCCCTGAGCTCAGTATAATCATTTTACACCTTAGCTAAGTCCTCATGCTATGGAGGCCCTTTAGAAATATTGAGGTATTTAATTTATTTTCAATTATTTACAACTCCATAAAATAATAAAGTAGATATGAAATGGCTATATATTAAGTACTATGTGCTGAGAATTCAAAAATATGAAATCTCTATATTTTAAAGTATTGAAACTCTGTGAAAAATAAAATGGTAAATCAATATAAATACTGGTGAGTCTTTTCTAGAGAACAAACATGAACACAAATAAGAAGACATACACCAGGCTTTCCTTTTTTATTTTTTTGACTATTGGAAGTAAAAAAGTATCTTATCAGTTTGGCAAGTAATGATGACAATAAAGAATAGGATGTCTGTTCAAATAATGAGTAATTTTTCTAGATTTAGCATTTTCAGTAAGGTTGTAATATCTTAATAGCTGTAAAATGTCTGCTATTAAAATTATCTGGCATATTTACTCAGAAAACAATCTTTTAAGCAAGTTAAATCAATTAAAACAGAGTGAATCAAATTGTTACTACTTTTAGCTTTAAAGAGAAATGAACTACATATTTTCCTTTAGTGTGAATTGTCCCTAGTTAATCAAGAAATTTAAATTGTCAAAAATTATTTTCAAGTAGATCTCTGCAGGTTAAGGTAAAACTAAAATGTTCTTAAAGACCAAGCCTTTTACTTTTAGCAGTTCTTACTATGCGGAAATCGTTACATATCATCTTATCTATCAATAAAGGAGCTCAACAAAAAGGAGCTAGGTCAGGGTGAAATCCATCCCATTTCAAGGAAGGCGACTCACAAAATGCACATGCAAGCTCAGACAAAAGCAGAATAAGTACAAAATAGATTCTGTGTGGGTTTGAAAGAATTAACTTGTCCTGTCTGGCAGGAATCAATGTTTCATTTGAAAAATCAACTTCCTGTTTGATGGACTGACTAATGAAGTGGACAAAAATTCAAACTAATATTTTCATAAAAAGCATGATATCCTTATGTTGCCCTGTCTCATCTAGCTCCCTTTTATCCTCCGTTTCTACTCTCCCACATATAGGAAATTACTCACTCTCACTGGGACACATTAAAGTTCATCTTAAAAAAAAAAAAAAAAAGAAAGAAATCTACAAACCAACACAAGACCATTAAGGATATAAAATAAATTTACTGTTGCTTATAAACACCCTAAGTTATAAGAAAATGAAGAAATGGAATGGACTGAGCACCACTAATCATCCTTAAACTATTTTGATAAATTTTTCTCTTAAATTCAACAGTCATCTAGTAATTCATTTATAATTTCCACATAATTAAAAGCTGTGGTCAGTTATTTCTAAGATTTAAAATTCATTAAGGAATGTGCCCTCTAATTTTTAAAATTTAATCAACATTTTACAAAATTTAAGTTTTATTTATAATCAGATACATTATTATTTGCTATATACATATAGTTTATATTGAAGGATACAAATTTATCTTTTTGTATATTTTTATTTTATTGAGTCTGTTAATTATTCAGTGTTGTTGTCACAAAATAATTTTAGGGAATAAGTTCTAAAAATGTGAGCCAGTGCATAATATAACAAATATGTCACCTTAAAGACCTAAATTTTTTACTAAATAATATATATATACCTAAGTTATGAGTTACTCAAGGGAGCTACATAAAGTCCTTAAGGACATATTCCCATCACTAGTAAAACTGAACTCAGTCTCAATTAAATTATTAATAGGTACACTTTTGAATTAAATCACTATGTCCATCATCAAATCTCTATGAAATCAAATTGTACTGATGTTTTTATTACAGTTTTCATTGAAACACATGTTTTAGTAATGTATTTATCTGATCCAAGGTCTGGTTTTAGTAATCTTCATATGCTGCATTTAACTGAGCTGTATTTTCAGCATAGGGTTATTATATTAAAGTTATATGGGACAAAAACTATATATTCACATTTTCCTAGAGAGTAACACACAGTTATAAGTACTTCAATAATTGTGTGACCTGGAAATGGCAATGTAATACTAGAATGTAGAGTGATCTTTACTGAAACCTGTAAAGATCAGTCCCAGAAACAGAGAAGAGCATGAAAAGAGCAAGAAATTGGTCTCAAGGGTGTACAGGTTTAACTCTTTGATTCAATGATTGAGCAACATGATCTGTGTTATCTTGTTGATTGCCATTTCTTATGGCTACTGAGCTCCCTTAGCAATCTCTTTCTTTCCTTATTGTCTTATTCTTGTTTTAGAGTTCCATTACCTCAAATGTTCAAAGATAAAATCATTTTTGTTCCAAAGGTGTGGCAGCAGGTTGCCTAGCAGTCTACTGCAGAAGTGTTAAGAAGCCTTTGGGCCCCTTCTATCATTATCCTTTTCCAGTTCTCAGGAGTAGAAGATGGTCTACCCACCAGTAAGATACTCTTTATCTTTCTTGGTACCAGAGGCCCTTCTTTGTCACAGAGACTAATGTGGACCTTTCCCATTGGCATCCATGAACCTGTCACGCTCATTTCAGGGCTTACAGTATGGTGATGAAATTCCTGACCAGCCTACCAGTAAAACCTAAGAAATCCAAAGGCTTCATTCCCATTCAATTGTCTGATAGGCCAAGGAACAGCTTGTTTCTAGAGAAGTGGATAGGTTGGAGTTTGGGGTAGAAGAAAAGCAACAGCTATTTCAAAAGAAATCTTTCATTAATTTTAGAACAATTTTTCTAACAAAACTGATGTACAATTAATCTAGTTTTGTGGTCCATAATGCTTACTGACTTACTACAAATAAATTTCAGGCTACAAGTCATACTCATCAAAGAACTCTTGAAACAGATTTCCTGATTTTTTAGTTAGACATCAGGCTATCCAATGAGCTTAAAGCAAGTAATTACAAAGCAATTTAAATTTTCTGTATGGAAAATACTAACAACCGAAAAGAGTTGGATTTTTTTGAGTACAGTGCAAGGTTTTATTACTTATTTTCAAAGTAAAACCACTCCTAAAGGGATATAGGGCATGAAGAAATCAAAGACATCATTTTGTTTAACCCTGATAGATGATTTTAGCAGGTGCAGGCAAGTTGAGAGCACAGAATACCAGACCTTGACCTTGAACAAAACTTAGCATGTGTGCGCTAGCAATAGGCTGCCTCACACCCCGAGAGACCACAAGCAGATGCAGAGTCAGGGATTCAATTATAGGGACAAAGGATCAATCTGTAAAGGCCTTTTAGGTGTTAGCAAGCAAAGCATTATTTGTTGCTTTTAAATTTGCAAATAATTGAGTTCAGTATCCATTCAGAGCATTAAGGAGGGTCTATATTTAAATTCTTCGTGACAAAGGGGAAATGGTAATTAAGACAGTTTGAAAATTTTGGAAGTAGACAGAATAATTAGAAATAAGACCCTCTGACTGTGGCTGCCACTAAAGTAAATTGCTAAACTGCCTAAGAAAACAACAAATGCTATTCTCTGAGAGCTGAGGCTTTATGTACAAATAAAGGACTATTTTCCCCAGACGCAGTAAATGAATAGTGCCAACTTTTTCTCAACTCAACCTTGGTTCTCATTTAGTGGATTCTGGGCAACTGTCATAAACAACCAAGCATCCTGGTGAGATTAAACACAAGAATATATTTTGTAGCTGCATTTCTCCATTCAGAGAGCATGTAACTCTTACTATGGTCTTTGTTAACTGTAATGGGAACAGAACATGATTGTGCTAGGTACAACTGCTATTCAGAGCAAGATTAGCTTGTTTTCTAAATTTGGTAGTGGTTGGGCCAGAGCTGTGTAAATCACGTGCTGGTGGCGGTTTAGTCGCTAAGTCATGTCCAACTCCTGCGACTCCATGGACTATAGCCCTCCAGGCTCCTCTGTCCATGGGATTCTACAGGCAAGAATACTGGAGTGGGTGGCCATTTCCTTCTATTCCCTATCAAATATGTGACTCTTTCAAAATAAAGCTCAAAAGAAACTTATAATTGAACAAACATAACTTCTGAATATTTTAAGAAGCTATATTTGTTTGAATTAGAGACAGGCCAGGTTGCTGCTAAAGGAATTCCAGTATAGGTGAATTGAGACCCTGATTAGTGAATTACAGTTGGTTAGGGCTCCCTGGTGGCTAAAATGCTAAAGAATAATCCACCTGCATTGTGGGAGACCTGGGTTTGATCCCTGAGTCAGGAAGATCCCTTGGAGAAGGGAATGGCTACCTACGCCAGTATTCTTGCCTGGAGAATTCCAGGGACAGAGGATGGCCCAGTGGACTAACATTTCCACTTTTCATTGACCAAATTGTGCCTCCCCTGACCCCAATTTGTGCATTGAAATCCCAACCCTAGTACTACAGAAAAAGACCACACAGGGTCTTTACAAGGGTGGGTAAGTTAAAATTCAATCATTAAGGTGGGATTAAATCAATATAGCAATGGCAACCCGCTCCAGTACTCTTGCCTGGCAGATCCCAGGGACAGAGGAGCCTGGTAGGCTGCAGTCCATGGGGTCACTAGGAGTTGGACATGACTGAGCGACTTCACTTTCACTTTTCACTTTCATGCATTGGAGAAGGAAACGGCAACCCACTCCAGTGTTCTTGCCTGGAGAATCCCAGGGACGGGGGAGCCTGGTGGGCTGCCGTCTCTGGGGTCGAATAGAGTCGGACACGACTGAAGTGACTTAGCAGCAGCAGCAAATCAATATAACTGATGTCCTTATAAGAGGAAATTTGGACACATACATGTTTGAGGGAAGATGACTTGAAGACACAGGAGAAAATCACCATCTACAAGTCAAGTGGAGAAGCCTGGAATAGATTCTTTTTTCATAGCCCTCAGAAGGAATCAATTCTACTAACACTCTGATTTCAAACTTCTAGCCTCCAGATCTGCAAAAAAAAAAAAAAAAAAAAAAATTCTGCTGTTTGAGTCAGCCACTCTGTGGTACCTTTTTATGGTAACCTTAGCAAACTAATATATAGGCATTCATCTAGTTCCCTTTTAGTTGAAAACAATATATCAAAAATTCTGTACGAAGTATATTTGGTCTCTTTTGACCTTCCCTTCCACTTGACCAGTCAGAGGCAGCATTTAATTTTTCTTCCCAGAAAACTCAAAGTTCCCAAATTAGTTGTTTTGTGTCCTCTGGAAGCAGGCCTATTTTTCTCTAATTTCAGACGTATTTTCCCAACAATATTAGTGTTATTATAGTTCTTCACTTCTTGATTCTTTTGTTATTTTTTCAATTGTTTCAGAAATTAGGTGAGGAAGAGAGGTACTTTGTACTGGCCCCTACAAGGGCTCTAAAAGTTTGCCTTGTTGATAATGAAAGTTTGTGCGATGATCACAAATTCTTTTATTTTTTTCAAATTTACAGAACCTATTCTTTCACTACCTTGCTCACTTCCCTGAGACAATGCCCTGTCCTAGTTGAAGAGGCTGTGATAAACTGCAGATTTAGGGATATCACCCTGATTAACCATGCCCTAGAGTTGTTTTTGTTTCCAAGACTTTCTTTTGATGTCTACTGTACCAAGAACAGATGAATAAGCCACACATTTGGAATTGTTAAACTATTTCTCAAAATATTTTTCAAAATTTTAAAAAGCAAAATGCATTCTCATAAACACTTTTCCCATTAAAGCAGTGCGTGTTGTAACACAAACTCTCTCCATATGGTTCTGATTCATTTACACTTAACTCATCAAAAAGTTGTTTGGGGGAAAAAATAGTTGATTGCCCAGTAAATTGTTTTGATCATTTTATTTTAAAAACAGGACATGTTATCCAAAGTAAACAAAAGTCAAAGTGGACAGTTGATGTCTAATTCTATCCTGTTGTTCTAAGCTTCAGTGTTTTATACTCAAACATTCACATGGTCATTTTTAAGCCAAACAATCACTAAAATATTTACAAATACATATGGTTCTCTAGAAAAATGTGAAGATGTTGCCCTATATAACTTTGATATAATAATTCCATGCTGAAATTGTAGCTCAATTAAAATACAGCATTATGAAGGCCTTGGGTCAGATAAACACACTGCTAAAACATATGTCATTGAATATTGGAATACAAACACTGGTTGTACTAGATTCTACAGAGATTTAGAATGAAATCATAGTAATTTATAGTCCAAAATTGCACTTATTTTGTACTGGAGACTGAGCTCAGGTTTTTAGTGGGTAGAGTATTCCACAATGACTTTATTTAACTTCTTTGAATAACTCATAACTTAGAAAAGTAATTGTTACTGAATTACAAATGTATATTAAAAAATTTGAAAGATAATCAAAACCAGATATTAAGTTATACATCCAGAATTGATGATTTTAATACATTTCTGAAGTTTGATATATCTAACAAAAGAGGCCTCATTAACTTTGTAAGTTTTCACCTTGTCATTGCTATATTTCATAGAAGACTGAAATTACAATGAATTGTTCTAATAATTTTTAATATTTAATCATAATTAAATAAGCCTATGATTATATAACTATAAATTCTATTTATAAAATGAATCAATTTTTATATCAATTGTGTTATGTATGTTGAAAAAAATTTGTCATATTGAGATGATTACCATATACAGGCATATTGCTAGTGGATTTGCAAATTTTTTTATATTCAGGTTTTTAAACATTATATTCCTCCAGGTTGTTTTTAGCTATAAAGTAAGAACACCCAAAAAAATGAAAGAAAAGCAGATGAATAAAACTTAGATCCTCAGCTATCAATGAATCAGTGATATTCCATAAAATATGCAATAAAATACTTGCCTTTGAACAGAATTTTGCAATAAAATAATTCTAAGATAATTATTATGATAGCTATGAACTACTGAATGACTTTACATGTATTATTTTCAATCCTCACAATTATCTTAAAAGTTTTAAATGTTTTCTTTATAGTTTAGGTAAGGAAACAGAATTAGAAAAGCAGCATAACTTTTAAAACTAGTAAGAAACCAGGTCAAATTTAAACCAAACCTGATTTGTTCTAATAAATTAGTTTTTTCCACTGCAATCTTCATTCTTGCAAATTTCTTAATAAGAGTCTGTAATAATGTTTTGTCTGGCAGAAACTACTGCAAACTTTAAACACTAATGTATGATGAAAATTTAGTACATAAAAGTCTCTGTAAATACTGAATCAAAAATCTGATTTTTTTTCTGTAAAAGTCTAGTTCTAGATTTATTTATTATTAATGTATAAAAATGGACAAATTACAGCTTATGGCAAATCCAGTCCTTTGTTTGTTTTTGCACAGTCAGTGAGCTATATTAAAATGACTGAATGACTGAAAAAATGATATTTCATGACATATGAAACATATGAAATTCAAATTTCCGAGTCCATAAATAACATTTGATTAGAACATAGTGACATATATTTGTTCATTGTCCATGTCAGCAACAAAGACTGTATGACATGCAAAATCTGAAATATTTACTATTTGGTTCTTTATAGAAAGATTTGCTGATCCATGATATATACTAATAAATAAGAGCTTTGAATCACAGTTTAAATAATATGAATTAAGGCATTTTCTTATTATATATGGTAAAAATAAAGTTGCAGAGAATGGATTATAGTTGTCCCTAGGTATTTTCAGGGAATGATTTTAGTATGCAATCTATGGTTGGTTGAATCCACAGATGTGAGCCCTGTGGATGTTGAGAGCCAATGGTAATTGGAAGAAAATGGTAATTAAGCCAAAACATAATGATACAGGTCTCTAAGGCAACATATTTTATATTATTTAAATTAGTTGCATTGCATACTGCTTTACAATATTAAAACTATTGATTGCCAAATATTACTGTGACATCATTGGTAGAGTGGGTAGTTTCCCAAAGAAAACTACTAATTTGGAGACCCAAAAAAATGAAAATAACTTAGGTTTTCTATAGGAAAAATGCCTTGTACCCACATAAGGGAGTTGTAAGAAAAGAAAGTTGTCCTTAAAAAGATTTATAATGTCTGACATGATTTAGGTTGTGCAGATAAAGTTATATGTGACAAATTAACTAGAAATCAAATATGTGAAATTCATGGAAAAAACATAAGAGAATTGCATAGCAAATATTTCAGTTAGAAAATAAACACTGTAGCCTTATGTTGCTCTTTTATTGTGCAGAATATGAGTTATGGCAGTAGGTCATCTTGCAAAAATGAAAATAATTTATTTTAATAGAAAGTATTTTTGGTCAAAACCATATGCATACCAGCTTCCACAGCTCCTTTTGATTACAATGATATACTGCCATACAAATAATGGATACCATATAATACTTAGCATGAAAATGTCAACTTTTATCCTTTAACTTTTATTTAGAAACCACAAACATTTAGAGTCAAAATGTATGAACTGATATAAAATCTGCTGTTGTGATTTATCTAAAAGTATGGGATAAGGCAAACATACAAAGCTAATGGTATCAAAGTACAACAGAATACCTTAACTATATTTCCTAGGGCTACCTGTGTCTAACACAGGAATTTGTAGGGAAAGGAAATATGTATATTTCAATTAATTAATGCATTAAGACCATTTATATTTAAAAGAACACCCATTTGTACCATTGCCACTTGAAAAAGAAGCTCAGTTTAAAAAAAAAAAAAAAAAAGCTACAAATATGGGAACATATACCATACTTATGGACTGGAAGAAAAACATATAGTTAAAATGACCATACTACTAAAGGCAATTTATAGATAATGCAATCCTTATTAAAATACCAATGACATTTTTCACAGAATATATGTTCTGAAGTATATGAAAATTGTTAATAAGTAAGTTCTAAGAGTTTTCATCATAAGAAAAAAATTTTTCTTTTTCTTTTGTTTTGTATTATAGCAGATGATGGATGCTCATTAAATTTGGTAATCATTTCATGATGTGTGTAAAGTCAAATTATTATGCTGTGCACCTTCAACTTATACATGCTACATGTCAATTATATCTCAATAAAATTGGAAGAAAAATAAAGTATTATTGATACAGTTGAATTAGCACTTACCATGTTTGCAGCTATTTCTACTCATTTTTTTTAATTGTTTTCTTGTTTGCTTACTTTTCCAGTTCTTTGGGTTTAATTGACTAATTTACTTGGCTGCATTTTACTTATTCTCTTAGCAGAACATCTTATAACAATGACATTATTCTAGCATCCATATTTTATAAAAACATTCTATATTAATTTTTATAATTATAGATTAATGGTAAAAATAAAAAATCTTAGGTTTTACCTTAATTTAGTCCTTCTTTGACATTCTCCCTTTCATGGTAGATCTGACCAATATAATGTTCCTTCTCCTTGAAGAACTTCTTTTCATGTTTCTCTGATGGGAGTTCTGCTAAGGATATATTCCCTCAGTTTTTGTCTGAAAAAGTTTTTATTTCTCCTTCACTTTCAAATTGTTACTTTTTCTGGGTATGGAATTCTAGGTTGGTGGAGATTTTCCCTTTCAACACAGAATTTAAGGGGATATATACATATATATATCAGAGAAGGCAATGGCACCTCACTCCAGTACTCTTGCCTGGAAAATCCCATGGACAGAGGAGCCTGGTAGGCTGTAGTCCTACCAGGACTGCACTGAGCGACTTCACTTTCACTTTTCACTTTCATGCATTGGAGAAGGAAATGGCAACCCGCTCCAGTGTTCTTGCCTGGAGAATCCCAGGGATGGGGGAGCCTGGTGGGCTGCTGTCTATGGGGTTGCACAGAGTCGGATATGACTGAAGCGACTTAGCAGCAGTATATATATATATATCATTGCACTCTTTTGCTTGCATGGTTTCTGAAGTACAGTTCATTTTAATTTTTATTATTTGTTTATTTAGACTTCTTTCAAGATTCTCTTTTTGGTTTTGGTTTTCTGCTGTTTGAAAATAATATGTCTAGGTGTAGTGTCTTTTGTTTGTTTGTTTTGATATTTATCCTGTTTTGTGTCCTCTAGGGTTCCAGGATCTGGAGTTTTTTATATCATTAAATTTAGAAATTTTCTGCCTTTTTCTTTAAATATTTCTGCTGTTTCTTTCTCTCTTCTGATATTCAAATTATCCTTACATTACACCTTTTGAAACTGCCACTGTTCTTTGATGTTCTGTAGTTTTTGTCTTCTTTTATGGTCCTCCTCTCTCTTTTTATTATTATTACTATAATTTTTGCATTTCATTTTGGGAAGTTTCCACTGATCTAACTTCAAATTCACTAACGTTTTCTAAGTGTTGAGTCTACTGATGGGCCCATCAAAGACATTCTTCATTTCTATTTGTGTGTTTCTGATTTCTAGAACTTCTTTTTGATTCTTTCTAAGGGTATCATTTTCTGTGTTCTTGCATGTGGTATATTTTTCCCATTAGAACCCTGATGTATTAAGTGGCTTCAAATTTCTGTAATGTACTTCTTTGTCTCTTCTGTTGCCTTTTGGCTCCTCTAAGTACTCTTCCCTCTCATAGACCATCTACTTCTTGCAGTTCTTATATTTGTGGCCCTCTGGTGTTACACTAGAGTCACGTTGGTGTTAGGCATGGAGGAGGTAAGTGTTCTAGAATCTTATGATTAAATCTCAGTCATTTAGTGGACTTGTGTCCCTGTATTGTGACAAAGAGTTTCCAAACTTTCTCTTTCTCTGTAGTTGAGACAGGAAGGCTGTGAAATTAGGGAAATGTTCTTCCATCAGCAGTAAAGGATAAAGCACTGGCAAAGTCATCTGCAGAGTACAGTTTTTATTTTTGTTTTTAGTAGAGAGAACATATTCTGGGTATATTTCACAACAATTATTCTTCCCCTTCTCTTGACAGAGCCAAGAGAGGAGAATGTTTCTCGACTCTCTACTCTGAGAAGCTAGTGGGATTCCTGGAGACAAATGTATAAAAGTGTGCTCCCCATCACCACAAACAGACTACAGGACATTTCCCAGTCCTGGCATTTTTTAAATCTCTCAGATTTTAAGAAATCAGAAAAATTAAGATTTAAATATTCCTCTCAGTTGGTGTTTCCAGAAGCTTATGCTCCAAGTAAGCAGATCCCAGTTGTGACACTCTGTATTCAAATACAGATTTGAGTGTGGCAATTTGCCAAGCCAATGTAGTTCCCTGACAGGTTCCAGAAAAGTCATAGAATTTCAATTTGTTGAGAATTTTCTTGTTCTAGGGATGACCATTCCAAGCCTTCTCCATTTTGAAGCTGAAACCAGAACTGATTTATTTCTTACTATATGTGTTTTATTGAGGTATAGTTGACTTGCAATGATTCAGGTGCACAGCAAGGTGATTTAGTTATTTGTATACACATATATTACTTTTGAAATCATTTTCTAATATAGGTTATTACAAGATATTGGCTATATTTCCCTATGCTAAACAGTAAACCTTTGTTGCTTGCTGCATGTCTATTTTTTTTTAAATTAGAAATCTAGCATTCTATTCATACTAAGTCAAACAAATGGAATCAAAATGTCATAATTTTTAAGGCAAAATTCATTTATTTTCTAAAATATATATTATACATATTTATGTCTATATATATATAGAAAGAGACACTTATGTCTATATATATACACATACATATACACATACAAAAGCTTTTATATTATATGTGATAAAGGTGTTTTTTAATTTTTTTCATTTTTAAATATAAATTTGTTTATTTTAATTGGAGGTTAATTACTTTACAATATTGTATTGGTTTTGCCATACATCAACATGAATCCACCATGAAGAACATCAAAAAAAAAAAAAAGAGACAGTGATTGAGAAATTGGAAAGCATAAACTAAATGAAATGGAAGCACTGAATATGAAAAAGTAAAACAAACTAGATAAAAGTAAAAATATCATCATATAGTCCAGATGTTTTTAACCATGATTGCTCATTCGAAACATATCTTGGGCTCTGGAGATAAAAAAGCAATACCTGGGCATTTGTATTTTTCAAAAACTTTCAAGATAATTCTGATATGCATCTGCATTTTTAAAAGTGATTACAGGTTTTTCTATTAAATCATGATATAGAGTTCTATTATTTTTCTTTTTTTTATTATTATTATTTTTTTTTGACCAATCATGATATAATGGTATTAAGTGAGTGTGCTGTGTGTGCTTAGTCACTTAGTCATGTCTGACTCTTTGCAACCCTGTGGACTGTAGCCTGCCAGGTTCCTCTGTCCATGGAGATTCTCCAGGCAAGATTGCTGGAGTGGGTTGCCATGCCCTCCTCCAGGGAATCTTCCTACCCAGGGATTGAATCCAGGTCACCCACATTGCAGGTGGATTCTTTACTGTCTGAGCCATCAGGGAAGCCCAGGTGAGTTATAGTTACATAATCACAATAGTGAAACATGTTTATCAGTTTCCACCATCAATAGCCAGACCAAAAAAAAAAAAGATAATTATAATTGCAAGCCATAAAGTGAACCTGAATAAACTTAACAATATAAAATAACTACATACAACTTGAGCGGGGGGTCAAGCAGAGTGATGTGGTAAGTGGAAGTGCATACATGCATATGTTTTCATCTGCCCAGCCAGTCTATGTCTTTTCATTGGCAAATTTAATCCATTTGCATTTAAGGTAATTTAGGTTCAGGTTTCTTTTCCGTAGGTCTTTTCCTTCTCTTGTGTTTCCTGCCTAGAGAAGTTCCTTTAGCATTTTTTGTAAAGCTGGTTTGGTGGTGCTGAATTCTCTTAACTTTTGCTTGTCTGGAAAGCTTTTGATTTCTCCATCAAATTTGAATGAGAGTCTTGCTGGGTAGAGTATTCTTGGTTGTAGGTTCATTCTTTCATCATTTTAAATATATCCTGCCATTCCCTTCTGGCTTGTACAGTTTCTGTTGAGAAATCAGCTGAGAGCTGATGGGAGTCTCCTTGTATGTTATTTATCATGTTTCCCTTGTTGCTTTAATAGTTTGTCTTTAACTTTTGTCAGTTTGATTACCATGTGTCTTGGTATATTCCTCCTTGGGTTTATATCCTGCTTGAGACTCTGTGCATCCCTTGTGCAGACTTGATTGCCTGTTTCCTTTCCCATATTAGGGAAGATTTCAGCTATTAATACTTCAAATATTTTTTCAGATCCTTTCTCTCTCTCTCCTCCTTCTGGGACCCCTAAATGTGAATCTTGGTACATTTAATGTTGTGTCTTTGTTCTGCCGCAGTGATTTCCACCATTCTATCCTCCAGGTCATTTATCTGTTCCTCTGCCACAGTTATTCTGCTATTGATTTCTTCTATTGTATTAGTCATCTCTGTTTGTTCTTTGATTCTTATAAGGTCTTTGGTAAATATTTCTTAGATCTTCTCCATTGTTTTCCTGAGATCTTGAATCATCTTCACTTTCATTACTCTGAATTCCATTGCTGGAAGGTTGCTTATTTCCACTACATTTAGTTGTTAAGCTGGAATCAAGATTGCCGGGAGAACTATCAGTAACCTGAGATATGCAGATGACATTACCATTATGGCAGAAAGTGAAGAGAAACTGAAGAGCCTCGATGAAAGTGAAAGAGGAGAGTGAAAAAGCTGGCTTAAAACTCCACATTCTAAAATCTTAAATCCTGGCACCTAGTCCCATCACTTCATGGTGAATAGATGGGAAACAATGGAAACAGTGAGAGATTATATTTTGGGGGCTTCCAAAATCACTGCAGATGGTGACTGCAGCCATGAAATTAAAAGACGCTTGCTCCTTGGAAGAAAGGCTGAGACAAACCTAGACAGCATTTTAAAAAGTAGAGACATCGCTCTTCCTACAAAGGTCCGTCTTGCCAAAGCTATGGTTTTTCCAGTAAACATGTGTGGATATGAGAGTTGAATTATAAAGAAAACTGAGCACTGAAGAATTGATGCTTTTGAACTGTGGTGTTGGAGATGACTCCTGGACTGCCCTTAGACTGCAAGGAGACTGAACCAGTCTCTCCTAAAGGCAATCAGTCCTGAATATTCATTGGAAGAACTAATGCTGAAGTTGAAACTCCAATACTTTGGCCACTGAATGAGAAGAATTGACTCATTTGAAAAGACCCTGATGCTGGGAAAGATTGAAGGCAGGGGAAGAAGGGGATGACAGAAGATGAGATGGTTGGATGGCATCACTGACTCAACAGACATGAGTTTGAGCAAGCCCCGGGAGTTGGTAACAGACAGGGATGCCTGGCGTGCTGCAGTCCATGGGGTTGCAAAGACTTCAACACGACTGAGCGACTGAACTGAACTGAACTGGGGTTTTATCTTGTCCATTCATCTGCAACATGACTTTCTGCTCTTTCATCATGATTAACTTTCTGTAAAATGGTTTTTGTTTTAGCCACTGTGGGACTGTGGTTCTTCTTGCTTCTTCTGTCTGCCCTCTGATGGATGAAGTTCAGAGGCTTGTGTAAGCTTCCACATAGGATGGACTGGTAATGGGAAAAACTGGGTTTTACCCTGGTGGGTAGGGCAAATTCATAAAATTTATGAATACATATTTTAGAAACCCATTTAGTTTTACTCTTTATGATTTAAAAATGATGTTTTACCTTATATATAATAAGACTATGTGTGTTGTGATGTGCTTAGTTGTTCTGTCCTGTCCGACTCTTTGTAACTGCATGGACTGCAGCCCCACCAGGCTCTTCTGTTCATGGGGATGGATTCTACAGGCAAGAATACTGGAGTGGATTGCCGTGTCCTCCTCCAGGGGATCTTCCAGGGATTGAACCCAGGTCTCCCACATTGCAGGCAGATTCTTTACTGACTGAGCCACCAGGAAAGCCCAAGAGTATGTGTAGTGTCTGCAAAATATATAGAGAGAAGAAATCAACCCCTTCTATCACTGTGACCAATAAATAGCCTACCTTTAGTTTACAATTAAATTCTGCTTTCTGATAAGTAATCAATGGCAGAGAGTATGTTTCTCATTACTAAATGAAAGGAAGCATTTTTGTCATGAATTTAACACATTTATTTAATGTATTAAATTATTAGTTTAATAAAATTCATTTAGGATGTGGAATGTCATTAAAGGGACATTGTGTAACATAAATGTTTGTTTACATACCTTGTTTCCTCTCCTTCCTCCCCTCCCCAAATTCTTTGGCTATAAATACCTTGAAGATAATGATTTAGGTTTAATCTACTTTGTATCATTGGTGCCTAAGTATTATTTGTTTCTTGCTAGACATCCAGTAATTGTTAGTTTAAATAAATCTTAGAATGTTTTTAAAGAAGATACAAAATATTTTTGTGTGACTATTTTCTATACTGACTTACAATTAAACCTGAGAATACAACATTATAATATGGAGTGTTGAAGATGTTTTATGTTGCAAGAGGAGTTAATGACTTCCAAGTGCATAGTTTTTGGTCACATAACTTGCTTGAGAAATAGAATTCAGAATACCTAGACAAGTGATATAATAGAGTGTTCTTAGCTAATATTCTTTTTGATATAAATTCTTTAAATTAGTGCTTTAATAGAGTCTTGACAGCAAGATGTACAAGTTCTACTTGGTGATAAAAACATGAAGTGATTATTATTGGCTGTAAAGCTTGGAGATAATCCATATGTCTTAGACATGAGAAGAGGAAAACAAAGCTAAGTGTTGATAAAGAAAGGTAAAGAAGAAAGATAAAGAAAGGTAAAGAACCCAAAATGATTATGAAAGTTTTTGAGTAGAAGCAAAATTTGTATAAGGATTTCAAATTTACCTCTAGCAATAAAGGAATTTTGCCTATGCCTGTGGGGTTCAACAAAATGGGCAATGTAGAAGTAGTTACTGTCAAATTAAGATGGTATTTCTGAACTTAGACTTGTCTATTGGGAGGTGGATCAAAATAAACATGCAGAAAGCTGGCAAGATGCTTAGAGGCATTTCTATTTCCTGAGAAAGGAACTGACCAAACTCAAGAAGGGCACCAAAGATTCCAACACTGGTTGGTTGTCAGGGCAGAATTATGGGTCTACAGTAAAAGGAGTACCAGTGTGGTACTATAGAGAGAAAATGTAGGCAGAAACTCAACCCTGGGGAGTGGGCAAAAATGTGGAGTGTATTCAGGGTCAATTTGAGGACTATGTAGTTCACAACTCAGTGAACCTCAAGGAGAATTGGCATGGAGATGGGGAAGGAGATGTATGTCAATAAGTCAGAGGCAATTGTCATACATTTGCTTCTGTTGGAGATTATAGGAGAAATTTGAAGAACCTTGAGCCTATCATTTGGAGACACCAAAGGATATAGGTCTCAGATGCCAGAACAGAAGATACAACATAAATAGAAATGACATTGTAAGTTTTATATTGAAAAATGCAAGAAATATCCCTCTCTTGTACCATATATCTATGAGAAAACATTTTGCAGTTCCTGTGGATTTAGTTGAGCTACATTCTTCCTGACAGGACTCTCAGAATGAGGTTCCTGAAATACATCCCTTGTTACTAGGTGAATTGACTTATTCCATGATCTATTTTAGTATTTTCAGTTCAGTTCATTCACTCAGTCATGTCCAACCCTTTGCGACCCCATAGACTGCAGGAAACCAGGCTTCCCTGTCCATCACCAATTCCCGGCACTTCCTCAAACTCATGTCCATTGAGTCAGTGATGCCATACAACTGTCTCGTCCTCTGTCATCCCCTTCTCCTCCTGCCTTCAGTCTTTCCCAGCATAAGGGTCTTTTCCAGTGAATCAGTTCTTTGCATCAGGTGGCCAAAGAATTGCAGTTGCAACTTCAGCATCAGTCCTTCCATTTAATAAGACTGATTTCCTTTAGGATGGACTGGTTGTATCTTCTTGCAGTCCAAGGGACTCTCAAGAGTCTTGTTCAACACCACAGTTCAAAAGCATCAATTCTTCAGGCCTTCAGCCCTTAGCTTTCTTTATGGTCCAACTCTCTTTATGGTATCCATACATGACTACCAGAAAAATCATAGCTTTGACTAGACAGACTTTGTCGGCAGAGTAATGTCTCTACTTTTTAATATGCTGTCTAGGTTGGTTATAGCTTTTCTTCCAAGGAGCAAGTGTCTTTTAATTTCATGGCTGCAGTCACCATCTGCAGTGATTTTAGAGCCAAAAAAAAGTCTGTCGCTGTTTCCATTGTTTCTGATCTATTTGCCATGAAGTGATGGGACCAGATGCCATGATTTTAGTTTTCTGAATGTGGAGTTTTAAGCCAACTTTTTCACTCTTCTCTTCACTTTCATCAAGAGGCTCGTTAGTTCTTTGCTTTCTGCCATAAGGGCAGTGTCATCTGCATATCTGAGGTTATTGTTATTTTTCCCAGCAATCTTGATTCCAGCTTGTGCTTCATCCAGCCAGGCATTTCACATGATGTACTCTGCATATAAGTTAAATAAGCAGGGTGACAGTATACAGCCTTGAAATACCCCTTCCCAATTTGGAACCAGTCTGTTTTTCTATGTCCAGTTCTAACTGTTGCTTCTTGACCTGCATACAGATTTCTCAGGAGGCAGGTAAGATGGTCTGTTATTCCCATCTCTTAAAGAATTTTTCATAGTTTGTTGTGGTCCACACAGTCAAAGGCTTTGGCATAGTCAATAAAGCAGAAGTAGATGTTTTTCTAGAACTCTCTTGATTTTTCGATGATCCAGTGGATTTTGGCAATTTGATCTCTGGTTCTTTTGACTTTTCTAAGTCCAACTTGAACATCTGGAAGTTCACAGATCATGTACTATTGAAGCCTGGCTTGGAGAATTTTGAGCATTACTTGTGCCTCAGATGGTAGAGAATCTGCCTGCAATGCAGGAGACCTGGGTTTGATCCCTGGGTTGGGAAGATCACCTGGAGAAGGGAAAGGCTACCCACTTTAGTATTCTGGCCTGGAGAATTCCATAGACTGCATAGTGCATGGGGTCGCAAAGAGTCAGACATTATTGAGTGACTTTCACTCACTCACTCACTCACTGCTAGGGTGTCAGTTGAGTGCAATTGTGTGATAGTTGGAACATTTTTGGCATTGCCTTTCTTTGGGATTGGAATGAAAACTGACCTTTTCCAGTCCTGTGGCCACTGCTCAGTTTTCCAAATTTGCTGGCATATTGAGTGCAGAACTTTCACAGCAACATCTTTTACGATTTGAAATAGCTCAACTGGAATTCCATTACCTCCACTATCTTTGTTCATAGTGATGCTTCCTAAGGCTCACTTGACTTCACATTCCAGGATGTCTGGCTCAAGGTGGGTGATCACACCATCTTGGTTATCTGGGTAATAAAGATCTTTTTTGTATAATTCTGTGTCTTCTTGCACCTCTTCTTAATAGCTTCTGCTTCTGTTAGGTCCTTAACATTTTCAGTTTGGACTTCGATTTTTATGAACTTACGATATTGTTAAAAGAATATTATTTGCATGTATATTCAGTCATTTAGTTGTGTCTGACTTTTTGTGACTCCATTTACTGTAACCTGCCAGGCTCCTCTGTCCATGGGATTCTCCAGGCAAGAATACTGGAGTGGGTTGCCATGCCCTCCTCCAGGGGATCTTGCTGACCCAGGGATGGAACATGAGTCTCCTATGATTCCTGCATTGCAGACAGATACTTTAGCACTGAACCTCCGGGGAAGCCCATTTTAACATAAATGCAAGTTGAAAAATGGGTTTTATATATATATCAATTGCTTATATATGCTGCGGAGAAGGCAATGGCAACCCACTCCAGTGTTCTTGCCTGGAGAATCCCAGGGATGGTGGAGCCTGGTGGGCTGCAGTCTATGGGGTCGCACATTATATAAACAAAATATAAATTGTGTGTGTATATATAAATATATATAAATCACATATAAAAATGGGTTTATTACATGTATAAATGACACACAATTTGTATATCAGATTAAATATTAGCAAATTTTTGATAAACCATTTTACTTTAAAATTAATCAAACTCATTATTCAATATTAATTTAAACTGGTATGTCTCAATCTTGTTTCATAACTGTTATTCATTTAGGAAATTTTCCAATTAAAAGTACTTTGTAAACTAACTTCATAGTTAGATGTTCAAGATATCACAAATATCTTATTATTATAGTTTCAGATTTCCAAATCATTGGAATCATTATACTTGTTTCCAACTTGTGTAATCACCAGTCATCCAGGAAAAGTGTAAAAAAAACCACACATTGGAACCAACTTGAACACTTACTTCACCTATTTTTTTTTTTTTTGAGACAGAACTTAAGTTCTGCCTGTTTAGAATATTTTAACCTTATAATACTTATAGTAGTAGTCACCATATTATACATTAGATCTTCAGACTTCATGCATCTTATAACTCAAAGTATTGATTCACCATCCTCTCCCTATTTCCCCTATCCCCAGGCCCTGACAACCACCATTCTACTGTTTCTATGTGTTTGAACTGTTATTTTTAGGTCCCACATAAAAGTGATATCAGGTAGTATTTGTCTTGCTTATTTCATTTAGCATAATGCCCTCTAGGTTTATCCACATTGTCACACATATCAGAATTCAGAATTTCCTTCTTAAGGCTCCATATTTTCTATATATATGGGGTCGCTAAGAGTCAGACACGACTGAAGTGACAGCAGCAGCAGCAGCAGCATACATGTATATATATATGTATATAAAACTTCTCACACATATAACTTCTCTTCACATCTTCTCTAGCCATTCAACTGTCATTGGACACTTTCACTGTTTACATATCTTGAATATTTTGAAGAACATCGCCTTGAACATAGAAATGAAAGTATCTCTTTGAGAAACTGGTTTCATTTCCTCTGGATACATACCCAGAAGTGGGACTGCTGGGGTCATAAATAGCTCTACTTTTAGTTTTTGAGGCGTCTCCACACTGTTTTCCCTAGATGCTGCACTAATTTACATTCCCACCAACTGTGCAAGGGTCCCTTTTCTCTGCAACCTCTCTGACATTTGTTTATCTCTCATCTTTTTGATAAAAGACATCCTAGCAGGTTGTCTGAAAAATTAATATCTCGTTGCACTTTTGATTTTCATTTGCCTAATGAGCAGTGATGCTGAGTGTATTTCCATGTATCTAGTGGCCATTTGTACGTCTTGAAAAAAAAGTCTTCAGGGTCTTTGCCCATTTTTTAGTTGAGTTATTTGGCTTTTTGTTAGTGAGACATATGAGTTTCTTGTATATTTTGAATATTAACCCTTTATCATATTTATAGCTTGCAAATATTTTCTCTCATTACATAAGTTGTTTTTTATTTTGTGGCTAGTTTGCTGTGCAGAAGTAAAATTTGACTCATGACATTTTTAACTTTGTAAGTTATCAAATATCAACTTGATAGGTAGATATTCTGTTTATTCATTTTAAAGTGGGAATTATGTAGATATTATAAATATATTAATAAATATAAAGTTATAATAAGAAAGGTAAGCATAATATTGAAAAGAAAAGTGATGAGAAAAAAAATTACTTTTGTTCCCAATTTTCAAACCTTTTACTTTGTGAGTAAAAAATACTGTTGCCCTACTAGCCCCTCCTAACAGAATAAGAAAGAAGCAATTTACAGTTCCCTTAAATAAAGAGTAACGAATAATCAAGGTATATTTAAAGGTTTGGGATTTATTTAATAATGTATTTCCTTTGCATTTTAACATATTTAAAAACCACAAAAAGAATATTTGGTTTATTTTATCTAAAAAAATTAAAATACTATCAAGCTCTGCTTAAGACAGAAAACTGTATGAGCTTCAAAGAAAACAGATAATTTATAATTGCATTGATTCATTCTATTATATGATTGTTGTTGTTCAGTCTCCCAATCTTATCCAACTTTTTGCAATCCCATGGACTGAAGCACTCCTGGCCTCCCTGTCCCTTACCATCTCCCAGAGTTTGCCCAATTTCATGTCCGTTGCATCGGTGATGCTATCCAGCCATCTCATCCTCTGACACCCTCTTCTTTAGCCCTCCATATTTCCCAGCATCAGGGTCTTTTCCAATGAGTCCTCTGTTCTCATCAGGTGACCAAAATACTGGAACTTCAACTTCAGCATCAGTCCTTCCAATGAGTATTCAGGGTTGGTTTCTTTGAAGATTGACTGCTTTGATCTCCACACTGCCCAAGGGATTCTCAGAAGTCTTCTCCAGCACCACAGTTCAAAGGCATCAATTCTTTGCTGCTCTGCCTTCTTTATAGTCCAGCTCTCACAACCATACACATCCACTGGGAAGACAAAAGCCTTGACTATACAGACCTTTGTCGGCAGGGTGATGTCTCTGCTTTTCAACACACTATCTAGGTTTATCATAACTTTCCTGTCAAGAGGCAAACATCTTCTGATTTCATGACTGCTGTCACCATCCAGTGATTTTAGAACCAAATAAGAGGAAATCTGTCACTTCTTCCACCTTTTCCCTCCTATTTGCCATGAAGTAATGGGGCTGGATGCCATGATCTTAGTTTTTTTTTTTTTAATATTTAGTTTTAAGCTGGCGTTTTCACTCCCCTCCTTCCCCCTCATCAAGAGGTTCTTTAGTTCCTCTTTGCTTTCTGCCATTAGAATGGTATCATCTGCATATCTGAGGTTGTTGATGTTTCTCCTGCCTATCTTTATTCCAGCTTGTAACTCAAGCAGCCCAGCATTTCTAATGACTTGCTCAAGGGTTAGCTGCTCAGTTGTGTCTGACTGTTTGCAACCCACAGACTGTAGCCTGCCAGGTTACTCTGTCGATGGAATTATCCAGACAAAAGTACTGGCGTGGGTTGCCATGCCCTTTTCTAGGAGATCTTCCTGACCCAGGGATCAAATCTGAGTCCCCCACATTGCAGACAGATTCTTTACCATCTGAGCCACCAGGGAAGCATGGTGAAAACAGAAAACCCTGATGTACTCCTTTCTCAATCCTGAATCAATCAGTTGTCCCATACAGGGTTCTAACTTTTGCTTCTTGACCCACATACAGGTTTCTCAGGAGACAAGTAAGATGGTCAGCTATTCCCATATCCTTAAGAGCTTTCTATAGTTTCTTATGATGCACACAGTCAAAGGCTTTAGCATAGTCAATGAAATAGAGGTAAATGTATTTCTGGAACTCCCTTGCTTTCTCTATGATCCAGTTGATGTTAGCAATTTGATCTCTGATTCCTCTGCCTTTTCTAAACCCAGACTGGATGTCTGGAAGTTCTTGATTTGTGTAATGCTAAGCCTAGCATGCAAGATTTTAAGCATGACCTTGCTAGCATGGGAGATGAGTGCAATTGTCTGACAATTTGAACAATCTTCAGTACTGCCCTTCTTGGGAATTGGGATGAGAATTGATCTCTTCCAGTCCTGTGGCCACTGCTCAATCTTCCAGATTTGCTGACATATTGAGTGCAACACTTTGATAGCATTATATTTTAGGGTTTGAACAGCTCTACTGGAATTCCATTGAATCCACTAGCTTTATTGACAGCAGTGCTTCCTAAGTTCCACCAGATTTCACACTCCAGAATGTCTGGCTCTGTGCAACTGACCACACCATCATAGCTATCTGGTTCATTAAGGTCATTTTTGTACATTTCTTCCACGTATTCTATCTCTTCTTGACCTCTTCAGCTTCTACTAGGTCTTTGTCATTTCTGTTCTTTATTGTGCCCATTTGGGCAAAATTATCCCTTGATATTTCCAATTTTCCTGAAGAGATCTCTAGTTTTTCCCCTTCTATTGTTTTCTTCTATTTCTTTACATTATTCATTGAAGAAGGCCTTCTTGTCTCTCTTGACTATTCTCTGGAACTTTGCATTTAGTTGGTTCTACCTTTCCCTTTCTCTCTTGTTTTTGCTTCTCATCTTTCTTCAGCTATCTGTAAGGCCTCCTCAGATAAGCACTTTGCCTTCTTGATTTTCTTTTTCTTTGTGACGGTTTTGTTCACGGCCTCCTTTACAATATTATTGACCTCCATCCATAGTTCTTCTAACACGCTGTTAACTAGACCTAATTCCTTGAATCTCTATGTTACTTCCACTGAATATTCATAAGGGATTTTAATTAAGTCATATCTGGCTGGTCTAGTGGTTTTCCTTGCTTTGTTTAGTTTAAACCTGAATTTCTGTATGAGAAGCTGATGATCTGAGCCACAGTCAGCTCCAGGTCTTATTTTTGCTGACTATATACATTTTCTCCATGTTTGGCTACAAAGAATGCAATCAATTTGATTTTTTTTAATTTTATTTTATTTTTAAACTTTACAATATTGTATTAGTTTTGCCAAATATCGAAATGAATCCGCCACAGGTATACCGGTGTTCCCCATCCTGAACCCTCCTTCTTCCTCCCTCCCCATACCCTCCCTCTTTGATATTGACCATTTCAGTTCAGTTCAGTTGCTCAGTCGTGTCCGACTCTTTGCAACCACATGAATCGCAGCACGCCAGGCATCTCTGTCCATCACCAACTCCAGGACTTCACTCAGACTCACGTCCATCGAGTCAGTGATACCATCCAGCCATCTCATCCTCTGTTGTCCCCTTCTCCTCCTGCCCCCAAAACCTCCCAGCATCAGAGTCTTTTCCGATGAGTCAACTCTTCGCATGAGGTGGCCAAAGTACTGGAATTTCAGCTTCAACATCATTCCCTCCAAAGAAATCCCAGGGCTGATCTCCTTCAGAATGGACTGGTTGGATCTCCTTGCAGTCCAAGGGACTCTCAAGAGTCTTCTCCAACACCACACTTCAAAAGCATCAATTCTTCGGCGCTCAGCTTTCTTCACAGTCCAACTCTCACATCCATACATGACCACAGGAAAAACCATAGCCTTGACTAGACGGACCTTTGTTGGCAAAGTAATGTCTCTGCTTTTGAATATGCTATCTATTGACCATTTAGTGATGTCCATATGCAAAGTTGTCCCTTGGGTTGTTGAAAAGGGTGTTTCCTGTGACCAGTGCATTCTCTTGGCAGAATTCTGTTATGCTTGCCCTGCTTCATTTTGTACTCCAAGCACCAAACTTAACCTGTTACTCCAGCTATCTCTTGACTTTCGACTTTCACATTCTAATCCCCAGTGATGAATAAAACATCTTTCTTTGATGTTAATTCTAGGAGGTCTTCTAGGTCTTCATAGAACTGATCAATTTCAGCTTCTTCAGCATCAGTGCTAAGGGCATAGACTTGAATTACTGTGATGAATGGCTTACGTTGGAAACAAACCAAGATCATTCTGTCATTTTTGAGGTTGCACCCAAGTACTGTGTTTCAGATTGTTTTGTTGATTATGAAGGCTATTTAATTTCTCTAGGATTCCTGTAGCTTCAGGAGAGAAAGTATGGTTTTGTGGTGATCCTAAGGCCTACAGATTAATTTATCAACAATAGAAAACAAATTAGATAAAGTATTACATATACACTGGAAATCTATATAGCAATTAAAGACCATGTTATATATGAGCATACTAATTGACATTAGGCTTTCCTGGTGTTTCAGCTGTTAAAGAATCTACCTGCAATGCAAGACACTGCTTGCAGTCTCCCAGGTTTGATCCCTGGGTTGGGAAGATATCCTGGTGGAGGAAATGGCAACCCACTCCAGCATTTTTGCCTGGAAAATCCCATGGACAAAGGAGACTTACAGACTACTGTCCATGGGGTCACAAGATTCAGACATGACTTAGTGAATAAATCACCACCACCACTAAATGGCATTATGTTATATAAATTTTATAATTGGCATTGAAAATACCACAATGCATAATAAAATGATGAAAGCAGATTACATAACATATACATATGAAATTTTTATTTACTTACATAAAGAACATATATGAATAAACCCAAGGTAGTGAGACCTTCAGAAACATTCATAGAATCATGTGCAATTCTGATTTAAACTGTAGGCCTGAACCCTGATTCATACTTGCTAAACAATTATCTTAGGGCTGAATCCCAGTAAACTTCATATTAAGTTTTTTCTATATTTTATACCCATGATACTCTAATTTAGGAAAGGAAGAAATAGATTTGGAGATAGTATATATATTTTGTTGTTCTAATTAAATAAATGTGTGTCAGTGACAGTATCAGGGCTTCTCTGATACCAGGGCTCAGACAGTAAAGAATCCGCTTGCAATGTGGGAGACCTGGGTTAAGTCCCTGGCTTGGGAAGATTCCCTGGAGGAGGGCATGGCAGCCCACTCTAGTGTTCTTGCCTGGAGAATCCCCATGGACAGAGGAGCCTGGGAGGCGACAGTCCTTGGGGTCGCAAAGAGTCCGACACGACTGAGCAACTAAACACGGCACGGCCAATGCTTAAGCCAATTTTTAAAGTTAGGGTAAGGCTTTCTTTCTAATTCATCTGTTTGTAAGAAGTCTAGAGATGCACTAATATATTTTTAAAGTAAAAATAAAGTTTTTATGAAAAAAAGGGTAAAACACATAGAAATATGATAACCTACCAGTGAAGCCAATCTAACAACATTGTATCAATTCAGCCTGCTTTTACCATAAAATATTTTTTACAGGCTATATTTCAGCTACCCATTAACACACAAACATATACAATACACACAGGGCTATTTTTTGCTTTCATAGTTGTATGTCATAATATCAATTTTACATGGAGTAAGACTGATAACTGTATAATAGCTTCCTTGCCTGTATGAAACCAGTGAATTAAGCAAGGTTTTTCATTGTTAAAAAAAAAAAAACCTCTTAAATAACAACTTAATAGCCATTTTCCCTAACAAGTATAAATTACCTCCTAGCTTAATGAAAATTAATTGTTTTTCTGCCTTGGAAATTATGCTGTGATTGATCAAGTTTAAAGGACCTGCAAGGTTCATTTGCTGTAATTCTATTGTAACCCATTAAATCTGCAGTGGGAGATGACTTTTAACTTATCCACATATTAAGGAATTCTAATAGCAGCTCTGTATGTCACTGTTTACACAAAAGTGATATATCAAATTGCCTCTTTCTCTTAGCTCAATTAATGTTGTTTTTCTTTACTGATATGAGACATTCATATCAGTATGAGTTCTACTGTGGTGCCTTCATAACTAAAGCATTTACTTCACATTTTTAATTCAAGCAACAAAGATTAAAGAAAAGTAATGAAGATTTGTTGTCTAGCAGTAGCAAATAAATGAAATAGCTTAATGTAACAAAACTTTTCCATAATAAAAATTTATGTATCTCTTCAAACAAATTCTATTTCAAAAAAAAAAAAGACAGAAATTTATACCTGTTACAAAGACAAAAATGAAAAAGATGGGTAATATTAGAAAGAACAAAAACGGATGGGAACTGTAGTGTACTATGGGTGGGAATCTAAACCTTAGAGTCCATCTAGAAAGTGGTATATTTCCAGAAAATCTAGATGAAATTAAATATGGGTATCATATCCCAGAAAATCCATAAAGTGAGAAGTATAGAAATGATTGCTGAGCTACTATCTGTATCAGTAGGAAGTCTGGGGGAGATATCATGGTTCATCACTAAAGTAATGGATAAGTAAAGGATTAAAGAGAAAGACTAAAGTATAAGACTTTAGATTGTAAAATATGAGACTGTATTTTCAGTAATACTCAGGCATAATAGTATCTATCATTTATGTATTATTACAAAATATATTATAAATGCTAATGTTTTGAACTGTGGTGTTGGAGAAGACACTTGAGAATCCCTTGGACTGCAAGGAGATCCATCCAGTCCATCTTAAAGGAAATCAGTCCTGAATATTCATTGAAATATTCAGGACTGATGAAGCTGAAGCTTCATCATTGGAATATTCAGGACTATGAAGCTGAAGCTCCAATACTTTGATCACCTGATGCAAAGAACTGACTCATTGGAAAAGACCCTGATGCTGGGGAAGATTGAAGGCAGAAGGGGATGACAGAGGATGAGATGTTTGGATGGTATCTTCAACATTATTTTCGGTCCAATTATTATTTTCAGTCCAGTTATTTGAACTGAATTATTTTTAGTCCAATTCAGATCTAGTGGATAATAGCCGAGTCAATACATTGAAGTTCTAAATAACACTATCCATAAAGAAACAAACTTTAAAACTTAATCATAAAAGATAAACTTTATTCTCAACATGAAACATTAAAAAAAAACTGACCATATATTAGAAAAGTTGGAAAATTCTTTGAGGCAAAACTAATAAAAACAAGATTTCTGATTATAATACAGTAGATATATATACATGCATATATATATTTATATATATACATGACCTGACACAAAATACCAAACCACCTCACCTGCCTCCTGAGAAACCTGTATGCAGGTCAAGAAGCAGCAGTTAGAACCAGACATAAGTTTAAGAATACTCTGGAGATAGTGAAGGACAGGGAAGCCTGGCATGCTACTATCCATGGGGTCACAAAGAGCTGGAACTGAACAACATGAAAACTACAAACATCTCAGGAAAAATTAAAGATGGCCTAAATAACTGAAGAGCTATTTAATGGTTCAAAGATTGGAAGAGAAAATACTATTAGGGTATCAATCTTTCCCAACTTGATTTATAGAATCTTTATGATGCCAAACATAATTTCTATAAGTACGTGTACAGAAATTGACAAGATAAATCTAAAATTTATATGGAAAAATAAAGGATGCCAAAACAACTTAGAAAAAAGAATACTTGGAGGACTATCTAATTTCAGGATTTACTATAAAATGACAGTAGTCAAGACAACATATACTGGCATAAAGATAAAACTACAGATAAATGAAAAAAAAAATAGAAAGTCCAAAAATAAACTTACACATATGTGGCCAGATTGTTTTTGGCAAAGATGCCAAGGTAATTCAATTAGGTGAACAGCATTTTTTAATCAAAAAATGGTACTAAAACCAGTGGATATCCATATAGAAGAATTAATGTACCCTTGTCTGATGACACCACAAAAATTAACTTGAAGTACACATATGGATCTAACTGTAGGCAAGTGTGTATGTGTGTGTGCATTCGTGTGTGTCTGAGTGTATATAATAAGATAAGGCAAATGTAGCAAAATGTTAAAATGAGTGACTCCAGATGAAGATATAAGAGATAGGCACTCTATCATTTTTTCAACTTCTCTATAGCTTTGAAATTTTCAAACCAAAATTTTTGAGAAAAGTTCTGAGTCAAATATGAAAAATATTAATATTAAAAATAAAACAATTAATGGAAAGAAATATTTAATAACGTAGCTAATTCTATTAGATTTAACATTTAAATGCTGCATTCATGAAGAATCTAATTGGCTTAATCAGTACTTAATACTCAAATTGTTGCTCAAATAAGCTACCTTTGTTCTTGACTATGGGGGTATATAACTTTTTCATATACAACTTCATAAATAGGTCACACTCTATAAACTTCAAACAGGCCTAAGTGGCCGTAAATTCTTATCTCATCAAAACCATGAATGTGCTGAGAAGAAAACTTCAATAGGCTTGAAATTAAGACAGTGCTTGATCCCCATTCAGATTCTGAGATTAGTATATCAGACTAAATCCCATGACATTCTAGAACAACATTCTATTGCAGTCTTGCCAGAGATAAATCCATTTATTACTCAGTAAAAATGTATCTTTTCATTTTAATCAGAAAGCAATACCCTTTTTTCTGTTATTGTCTTTCATCTTTGAAACACAAAATGTTTTAAGAAGTATTATCCATTATAAAGAAAACAGAAAGGAGCTAGAGATGGGCTGACTTTATTTCAGTGTCTCCCCCAAGGCCTGACACAAAGGCTAGAGAATTCAACAATCTCAGCTTCTTAGAAGTAGTGCAAGGTTACACTCACTAGAATTCAATGCCCTTTGGGTTAATATTCATGTTTCAGTAATGTTTCTCTTAAGTTTATTTTTCTGTAAAGCCAAATACAAATCTGCCTTTATAAGGGCATTATGCTTTTCAAAAGTGAGCTTTTAAACATTGATATGAGAACGTGATAGTGGTGTTAAGGTACACATTAAGGGGAAATGTACGTGGGAAAAAATACAAGGGGAAAAAAAAGCAGGTAATAATGTGCCCAGTAATCTCAAAATCAAAGTTGTCCACTTAGAAATGCTCATTCTGTTTCATGAATTGATGATGAAGAGAAAACTCCAAAGTGGATGTAAATTGTATGCAGCCATTTGAAACCTTTGAAACATAGCTCATCTGCGATTATAAAGGGGTATGTTTCTAAAATTTCTTTGTAAATCATTTGTTTAGAACCCAGAAAGAATTTCCCCACTGAAACTATATTGTTCATGATGTTTTGTAGGTTAGGTTTCAGAGCAAAACCACAAAAATCTGCTGTATCCCAAATGGACCTAAAATGTGGTAAAACTGACTACCTTTTCCTCTACAGCACACTCAGTCCCTCTGAGGCTTCTTATACAGTTACTGCAGGAAACAGTGGAAAGCCATGCCTGAAAAAGAATACCATGCCCTACAAACTGGTCACCAGGGTCAAAACAGGACTTTACAACAAGAATATCTGCTGTGAATTGAGAAGGTAAATATCCCAGACCCAGTTCCCACACAGGCATGTTTTCTGAGTTATGATTCTCACTCAAAATGTAGGAAAATCCAGCCTGAGGAGAGTCAAGGCATGTGCCCAGAAAGAAACCATGCATGTGGTATTAGTTCCATATTATCCCTCCTCCCAAATGTTTGTAATATTGTATAAGCCACTGGAGCTTCTTTTTTTCTAAGTGGCCTTATCTTTGATAATTACTAATTATCAACTAAAATTACAAATTATCATAATATACAAATGATTAACAGAAATGAACAATATTCTAAATCATTAATTATGACAGTTATTAATAATACACAAACATCTATTAACACTAGTAACCTTTTAATGAACACCTACACACAACAAACACTTAATTTGTTGACTTTTCATCCTCATAACAACTCTGAAAATGAGAATTTATCACAGCAAAGTACAGAAGAGAAAAGAGATGTTCACAGAGATTACTAAAAACTTAGTTTTTTATCTCTAAACTGGTAAAGCTAAGATTGCAATTTAATTCCTCTGATCTTAACCATCATTCCTTAATTAACTGAGCAATTCATTCATTCATTCAGCAATTGTTTATTGAGGGCCTACTATGTGGCATGCATGGTTCAGAGAGAGGTTTAACTTTAAGAGGCAAATGTGCTTTAGGGGATTTAGTGTAGCCAGATGTAGAGGGAAGGAAACCAAGGGGAGAAACAGGAATATTAGGGAAAAGTTATAATTTAGAGAAATCAAACAAGAGAGGCAATTGTAAGTTTATTATTGGGTACCAATACAGTTATATATCATTTATAGTTTATATACTACATATGATATATATTTATTACAGTCATTTTCATCTCCTGATAAATCCCATAACTGATATTATATATTTTTACAGTTGAGCTCCACTTGCTTTGAATAATAAACTCACTTCTCCAACAGAGCATCAACCAGGAAAAAATGATAGTGTATATGTTTCACTATTTCATCTTTTCTGAAGATGTGAAAAATAAGCTGCTAGTCATGTAAATATAGAGTGCTATAAAAATAATAGCTTTATATGAGAGAAGAGGATGACTTCTGACTAAAAATGGGAAATAAAGGAAAATATTAAGTACGGAATTTTTGATTATATTATAATGGTGGTATATAAATGGAAATTTAATGAATAAGGAAAATATTTCTGCCAATATACGATTAAAGTTTAGCATGATCTGTACCGGAGACATGCATTGCTTTGGAGAAGACAGAGATACAGGCTACTATTACAAGGTATGAGGGTACACGGAAAAGAAAACTGTAACAGTGGCCATGGAACTAGGTATGGGAATATTTTCTTTCCACTTATGTACATGTTATTAAAAAGAATCTGCTGAATATTCATAGAAAATTAGGGATACCTAAGTCACAATATGAATACCACATTGCTAATATTTTCTGGTGGCATGATGCTTCTACAAACCTTGTTTTAAGAGTTCTTAGGTACAGAGTGGTCATATTTCTCTAGGTGTGATAGGAGCTCCATCCAAGTGAATGGTAATTGCAATACTTGCATGCCTTCCACGCCTATCTGAGCCATTTGTGTCAGTGATATTTCCAATATTAAAGATATTTACATACCAGATGGTTATGGTTATAGAATGTCCTTTTATTAATTGAAGTATAGTTGATTTATAATATTTTATTATAAATGCTCTACATTGTCATGTGTAGAGCATAGTGATTCAGTTATTTATTCTGATTATATTCCATTATAGGTTATTAGAAGACATTAAATATAATTCCATGTAATATACAGTAAATGCTGTTGCTTATGTATTTTATACATAGTAGTTTGTATCCTTTAATCCCATACTCTTAATTTGCCCCTCCTCCATTTCCTCTCCCCTTTGGTAACTATAATTTTGTTTTCAATATCTGTGAGTCTGTTCCTATTAAGTGTGTAGATTCATTAAATTACATTTTTAGATTCCACATGCAAGTGATCTCATTTATCATATAATATTTGCCTTTTTCTGTCTAATTTACTTCACTAAGCATAATATTCTCTGAGTACATGTTTCTGCAAATGCTGAAATTTCATTCTTTTTTGGTAATATTCCAGTATATATATAATACAAATTATATATGTGTAATATATATATTATGTCTTCTTAAACCAATCATCTGTGGATGGGCACTTGGGTTGTTTCCATGTCTATGTCCTACTGTAATCAATGCTGTTATGAACACTGGGGGTATATCAGTTCCGTTCAGTTCAGGGCAGTCGCTCAGTCCTGTCTGACTCTTTGCGACCTCATGAATTGCAGCACGCCAGGCCTCTCTGTCCATCACCATCTCCCGGAGTTCACTCAAACTCACGTCCATTGAGTCGGTGATGCCATCCAGCCATCTCATCCTCTGTCGTCCCCTTCTCCTCCTGTCCCCAATCCCTTCCAGCATCAGAGTCTTTTCCAATGAGTCAACTCTTCGTGTGAGGTGGCCAAAGTACTGGAGTTTCAGCCTTAGCATCATTCCTTCCAAAGAACACCCAGGACTGATCTCCTTCAGAATGGACTGGTTGGATCTCCTTGCAGTCCAAAGGGACTCTCAAGAGTCTTCTTCAACACCACAGTTCAAAAGCATCAATTCCTCAGTGCTCAGCTTTCTTCACAGTCCAACTCTCACATGCATACATGACCACTGGAAAAACCATAGCCTTGACTAGACGGACCTTTGTTGGCAAAGTAATGTCTCTGCTTTTCAATATGCTATCTAGGTTGGTCATAACTTTCCTTCCAAGGAGTAAGCGTCTTTTAATTTCATGGCTGCAGTCACCATCTGCAGTGATTTTGGAGCCCCAAAAAATAAAGTCTGACACTGTTTCCAATGTTTCTCCATCTATTTCCCATGAAGTGATGGGACCAAATGCCATGATCTTCATTTTCTGAGTGTTGATCTTTAAGCCACCTTTTTCACTCTCTTCTTTCACTTTCATCAAGATGCTTTTTAGTTCCTCTTCACTTTCTGCCTTAAGGGTGGTGTCTTCTGCATATCTGTGGTTATTGATATTTCTCCCAGCAATCTTGATTCCAGCTTGTGCTTCTTCCAGCCCAGTGTTTTTCATGATGTACTCGGCATATAAGTTAAATAAGCAGGGTGACAGTATACAGCCTTGACGTACTCCTTTTCCTATTTGGAACCAGTCTGTTGTGCCATGTCCAGTTCTAACTGTTGTTTCCTGACCTGCATATAGGTTTCGCAAGAGGCAGGTCAGGTGGTCTGGTGTTTCCATCTCTTTCAGAATTTTCCACAGTTTATTGTGATCCACACAGTCAAAGGCTTTGGCATAGTCAATAAAGCAGAAATAGATGGTTTTCTGGAACTCTTGCTTTTTCCATGATCCAGCGGATGTTGGCAATTTGATCTCTGGTTCCTCTGCCTTTTCTAAAACCAGCTTGAACATCTGGAAGTTCACGGTTCACATATTGCTGAAGCCTGGCTTGGAGAATTTTGAGCATTACTTTACTAGCGTGTGAGATGAGTACAATTGTGCAGTAGTTTGAGCACTCTTTGGCATTGCCTTTCTTTGGGATTGGAATGAAAACTGACCTTTTCCAGTCCTTTGGCCACTGCTGAGCTTTCCAAATTTGCTCGTTATATTATTTGCAAATATTTTCTCCCTTTCCACGGGCTCCTTTTTCCTTTTGTGGATTGTTTCCTGTACTGTGAAAAAGCTTATAAGTTTGATTGCACCACATTTGTTTATTTTTGCTTTTGCTTCTTTTGCCTTAGCAGACTGACCTAAGAAAATATTGCTACATTTTATGTCAGAGAATGTTTTGTCTATGTTCTCTTCTGGGAGTTTAGTGTGTCAAGTCTTATATATAGGTATTTAAACCATTCTCAGCTTATTTTCATGTATGGTATCAGGGAGTGTTTGGATTTCATTGATTTTTCGTGTAGCTGTCCAGCTCCCCCAACACCACTTGCTGAAGAGACCGTCTTTTCCATTGTATATTCTTGCCTACTTTGTCAAAGATCGACAGTAGGTACACACGTTTACTCCTGGGCTCTCTATTCTGTTCCACTGATTTAAATGCCTTTTTGTGCCAATACCATGCTGCATTGATTACTGTAGCCTTTAGTAAAATTTGAAGTCTGGAAGGGTTATACTCCTAGTAGTAGTGTTAGTCCGTCTCCTCTGTCCATGGGATTCTCCAGTCAAGAATACTGGAGTGGGTTGCCATTCCCTTCTCCAGAAGATCTTCTCAACCTGGGGACTGAACCTGGATCTCCTGCATTGAAGGCAGATTCTTTACTGTCTGATCTACAGGGAAACCATTAAATGCCTTGCTTTGTTCTTTTTGCCCAGGAATGCTCTGTTAATTCTGGGTCTTCTGTGGTTTCATATAAATTTTAGGATTATTTCTTCCACTTCTGTGAAAAATGTCATGGGCAGTTTGATAGGATTCACATTAAATCTGTAGATTTCTTTGTGTAGTGTGGCCATTTTAACAATATTAATTCTTCAAATTCAAGAACATGGGATAGCTTTCCACTTCTTTGAGTCATTGTCAATTCACTTTATGAATGTTTTATAGTTCTTAGAGATTAAGTCTTTTACTTCCTTAGTCAGGTGCAGACCTAGGTACTTTAATTTTTTGGACACATTTTAAAAGGAATGATTTCCTTTCTTTCTCTTTTTGATATTTCATTGTTACTGTAAAGAAACACAACATATTTCTGTATATTAATCTTTTATTCTGCTACTTTGTCAAATCTACTTATTAGCTCTAATAGTTTTTGTTTGCAGTCTTTAAAGTTTTCTATGTGAAGTATCAAGAGCTTCACTGGTGGCTCAGATGGTAAAGAATCTGCCAGCAATACAAGAGCCTCAGGTTCAATCCCTGGTTAGGGAAGATTCTCTGGAGAAGGAAATGGCTACCCACTACAGTATTTTTGCCTGGAGAATTCCATGGACAGAGGAACCTGGCAGGCTACAACCCAGGAGATCACAAAGACAGACATGACTGACACACACACACACATATAGAATACCAGGTCATTTGCATGTAATGACAATTTCACATCTCCCCTTCCAATATGGGAGCCTTTTATTTATTTTTCTTGTGTGACTGCTGTGACAAGGACTTCCAATGATGTTGGACAGAAGTGGTGAGAATAAGCATTCTTGTCTTTTTCCAGATTTTAGCAGGAAAGTCTTCAGCTTTTCACTGTTGAGTATTATGTTGGCTGTGGGTTTATCATAAGTAGCTTTTACTATGTTGATATATGGTCCCTCTATATCCATTTTGCTAAGAGTTTTCAATCATGAATGGGTACTGAATTTATCAAATGAATTTTCTGCATCTATTGAGATAATATTGTGGTTTTTATTTTTTATTTTGTTGATGTGATATGTTGTACCACATCAACTTATTTGCATATGTTGAATCATCCTTGTGACACTAGGATGAACTGAACTTCACCATGGTATACAACCCCTTTTAATGTGATACTGGAGTCAACTTGCTAATATTTTATTATTTTTCCATCTATATTAATCAAAGTGGGAAGAGTGATAGGTTTGATTTTCTTGGGCACCAAAATCACTGTGGACAGTGACTACAGCCACAAAATGAAAAGACACTTGTTCCTTGGAAGAAAAGCTATGACAAACTGATACAGCCTATTAAAAAGCAGAGACATCACTTTGCTGACAAAGGTCCGTCTAGTCAAAGCTATGATTTTCCCAGTAGTCATGTATGGATGTGAAAGTTGGATCATACAGAAGGCTGAGTGCTGAAGAATTGATGCTTTTGAAATGTGGTGTTGGAGAAGACTCTTGAGAGTCCCTTGGAAAGCAAGGAGATCAAACCAGTCAGTCCTAAAGGAAATCTACCCTGAAGATTCTTTGGAATGACTGATGCTGATGCTGATGCTGATGCTGAAGCTGAATCTCCAATACTTTGGCCACCTGATGCAAACAGCCAACTCATTGGAAAAGATCCTGATGCTGGGAAAGACTGGGGGAAGGAGCAGAAGGGGGCAATAGAGAGTAAGATTGTTGGGTGGCATCATTGACTCGATGGACATGAATTTTAGCAAATTCTGGGAGGTAATGAAGGAGCCTGGCATGCTGCAGTCCATGCAGTCACAGAGTTGAACACAACTGAGTGACTGAACAATAATACTATTCACCAAAGATACTGGCCTATAATGTTTTGTATGGTTTCTGTTTGGCTTTGGTATCAGGGTGATGATGGCTTCATAGAATGTCTTTGGGAGTGTTCTCTCCTCTTCAATCTTTTGGCAGAGTTTGAGAAGAATCAGTACAAATTCTTCTCTGAAGGTTTGGTAGAATTCCCCAATGAAACCATTTGGTCCTGCACTTTTGTTAGCTGGATGTTTTTAAATTATTATTATAGATTCTTTTTCACTTCCAGTGATCAGTCTGATTAAATGATCTTTTTCTTCTTGATTCAGTTTTGGTGGGCTGTATGTTTCTAAAAAAACTTATCCATTTCTTATTTGTTCAGTTTGTTAGCATATAACTGTTCACAGTATTCTCTCTTTTTAAAAAAAATTTCTGTACTATTGGTTGTTTTTTCTCCTCTTTCATTTATTATTTTATTTGGTTTCTCTCTTTTTTCTTCTTGCTGCTTATTTGTACTCTTCTTGATCAGAGGTATATAGATTTTGTTTATCCCTTCAAAAAAAACCCAACCCTTGGTTTTATGATTTTTTCCTATTTTCTTTTTAATTCCAACTGTATTTACTTCCTTTCTGAACTTTATTTCCTTCCTTCTGTTGACTTTATGTTTTGCTTGTTCTTCTTTTCCTAATTCCTTTAGTTGGTAGATTAAGTTGTTTATTTGAGAGTTTTCTTATTTTTGAGCAAGGCTTCTTCTCTATGAACTTCTCTCTTAGGACTGCTTTTGCTGTATCCTATAGGTTTTGTATGGTTGTGTTTTCATTGTCAATTGGCTCAAGGCATTTTTAGTTTCCTCTGTGATTTAATTATTGACCCATTGTTCTTTTAGTAGCATGTTGTTTAGCATCCATTCACCTTCCTGCCCCATTCTCTTTCCGTGCTGTTGTGGTTGGAAAAAATGCTTGAAATAATTTCTATACTCTTAAAAATGTCTGAGCCTTGATTTGTGTCCTACTATGTGGTCTATCCTAGGGGATGCTCCATGTGCTCTTTGAAAAGAAATTGTATTTTGGTTTTTTCAAATGTCATGTCTTGAAAATACCGAATAAGTCTAATTGATTTATTATATCATTTAGGAGCTCTGTTGCCTTATTGATTTTTTATCTGAAAGAGCTGTCCATTGATGTCAGTGCAGTGTTAAAGTATCCTACTATTACTGTATTCTTATCAATTTATCTCTTTATTTAGGTTGGGATTTGGTTTATATCAGAGAAGACAATGGCACCTCACTCCAGTACTCTTGCCTGGAAAATCCCATGGACAGAGGAGCCTGGTGGGCTGCAGTCCATGGGGTTGCTGAGGGTCGGACACGACTGAGTGACTTCACGTTCACTTTTCACTTTCCTGCATTGGAGAAGGAAATGGCAACCCACTACAGTGTTCTTGCCTGGAGAATCCCAGGGACGGGGGAGCCTGGTGAGCTGCCATCCATGGGGTCACACAGAGTCGGACAGGACTGAAGTGACTTAGCATAGCATAGCATAGCATTGGTTTATATATTTAGGTGCTCCTATATTGAGTGAAAATAAGCTAACAAGTGTAATATTATCTTCTTGTATTGATCCCATCATCATTGTATAGAACACTTCTTTCTTTCTGATCTTTGTTTTAATGTCTATTTTGTCTAATATGAGTATTGTCATATCTGCTTTCTTATCTTTTCCATTGTATGAAATATCTTTTACCATCTTTTCACTCTCAATCTATGTGTGCCCTTCACCTTAAAGTGGGTTTCTTATAGGCAGCATATTATAGGTTCTTGTTTTATTATCCAACCTGCCACTCTTTTCCTCTTGATCAGAACATTTAGCCCATTGACTTTTAAGGTAGGTATTGATAGCTTTTATTTATTTGCCATTTTAAACCTTGTTTTTCTGTTGATTTTATATTTCTTCTTTGTTCCCTTCTCTTTCTTTTTCCTTTTATGGTACAATGGTTTTCTTTTGTACTGTGCTTTAACTCTCTTTTTGGTTCTTTCACTCTTTTACATGTTTTAGATTTAAGGTTACTCTGGTTTTTAGGTATGTTAACCCACTAATATATCTACTTGTTTTCAACTGGTGTTCTCATATGTTCAAATACATTTTTTTAATCTATTTTTTTTCTTACTCCCTCACTCACATTTGATTTTGATGTCCTATTTTACATCTTCATGTAAACATACTTTTGATGTTCATTATAGTTAAAATTGTTTTCACAAGTTTTTTTTTTAATCTATGTACTGACTTATTTAAGTGATTGATAATCTTTTTATAAATTTTCTTTCCCTATTCTGATTTTCCCTTTCCAACTTATTTCTTTTCTATTTATAAAAGACCTTTTAATACTGCTTTTAGGGTAGGCTTACTATCACTGTATTAGTTTAGGTTTTGCTTGTCTGAGAAATTATTTATCTCTCCTTGTATTCAAATGATAATCTTGCTGGATAGAGTATCTTAGGTTGCAGGTTTTTCACTTTCAGGACTCCAAATATATCTTGCCATTCCCTGCTGGGCTGCAACATTTCTGCAAAGAAATCATCTACTGGCTTTATGGGGGTTCCCTTGCAATCAATTTTTATTTTCTCTTGTTGCCTTTAGAATCTTCTCTTTAACTTTTACCATTTCAATGATGATACGTTTTGGTGTGGGTCTGGTTTCATATCATTCAGGGCTCTCTGTGCTTTCTGTACTTGGATACTGTTTCTATTTTTTGGTTTATAAAGTTCAGTTTTCAGCCATAATTCCTTCAAATACCTTTCAATCTTCCTCTCTCTTTTCTCCTTCTGTAAATGCTATTATGTGTAGGTTGGCAGGCTTTACACTATCCCATAGATCTCATATGTTGCTTTCATTATTTTCATTTGCCTTTCTGTCTGCTTTCTGATTGGGTAATTTCATTATTCTATTTTCCAAATCACATGGTTCTTGAATGTCATTCAGTATGATATTCATTGCTTCTACATTGATTTTTATCTCCACAATTGATTTGCCTTTTTTCGATTGGTTCATCTTTACAGTTTCTAGTTCTTTTTTTGTGGTGATCTGCTTTTCTATCAATAATCTTTCTTAATTCATTTAGCACTTTTACTATCTCCTTTTTGAAGTCAAGGTCTATTAGAATGGTGAAATCTGCTTAATTATCTGTCCTTTCAGGGTATTTCTCTTGTTCTTGTCATTGGGGGTGGTTACTCTGCCTTATCTTTTACCTAACTTTGTCTTTATGAATTTAGGAGGAACAGTTCTTTATCACAGTCTTGAAGGAATGTAGTTATGTGGGAACATTCCTGTGGAGATTATGTGTCTAATAATTTTGGTGCAAGGGCTGAGTTTTGTATGGATAGCATACATGTCTTTCTTCAGAGTGTGTTGGTCATTTTGCCCTTCTTAAGGGGTGTGGTTAGTTTTGTATTGCCTAGATCCTGTGCTGGATATGAGGTCGAGATTTCTCTCTCTGTGGCTATCTCTGCCCTATTGGGTAAGGTCTGCTCTCCAGTTATTGCAGTAAAAACCCTGAGGTTTGAGTTTGATCAAGTTCCTATGCTCTTGAGTGTGCTCCTTGACCCAGAGGTATTTGGCTCAAGCAAGTGAGTCCTGTGCCTTCAAAACGGGCCTTTGCACTGCCTGTGTAGGCATCTAGGGTTCCATTCAGAAGCAGCCCAAAGTTGTATCTAATTTCTCTTGTGTCTTGTATATGTCCCAGATTTATTACAAGGCTGTGTTGTGGAACAGGCTAAGGCTGGGTATCAAGGCACTGTGACTATAGGAATTGAGGTGGCTGTGGGGCCACCTAAGGTCTGGGCTGCCTCCGTGGTAGACTTTTTTCAGGATTTGTCTGCCGAGATCAAGCACTAAGCTGTGGTGTGGAGCATGCGGAACCAAGGCACTCTCACTGGGAAATGAACTGCTATGTATTCCTGCCCAGGGCTTGTCTACCCAAGATTCAGTGCTGAGTCTCTCTGTGTTCTCATGGCATCATCCAGTGTGCTCTGACAGTGGTCTCCATGACTCCACCCAGGTCTCATCCCAGGGATCCTAGTCTGTCTCTACATAGCTAGACCAAATATTTGCCTTGATCTTCTACTAGGCTGTATTATGGAATGAGCAGGACCCCGTTAGACTGGGGAATGTGGAGGAGAGGTAGCAGTCACCAGTTCAAGGCTCTTGCCTTTCTGATTGTTAGCAAACCAGCATGCACATACTCTGAGGGGTTGAACTTTTAACACCTACTTTTTCCTGCCTGAATTCTGAACCAAGTAATGTGGATGAATCACAAGAAGAGAAATAAAAATGTCAGCTTTATTACTGATGGAGCAGATATAGATCATTGCTTGTGTATGCAGAATCCTAGTTCTTAGGTGAAGGTCTCATCTGCACCCCCCAAAATGGACAAACTTATCAGTACAGTTTAGGCAGAGCAGCAAAACCACAGGTCTTGCCTTAAAGCCTTTACCTCCAAACTTAACAACTGTCCAGAACTTGGCTACCTGCTCTACCTACACTGAAAGATATATGCCAAAGACAGTGAGTAAGAAAAGGACTGGCAAAGCAAGCTCAGGTCCTACTCCCAAAGCCACCTGTCAGTTAAGTTATTCCTTCACTCTTGGGAAGGCACAAATGATAACAGAGAAAGAGATGGGGAGAGCTGCCCTATGGATATTCCTTTAAACAAAACGAATCATCAGGAATAGGATTACTTTCCTCTCAAAAGAAGGCAATGTTGAGTAGGAGTCAATCTTGGACATAGTGATTTATCATCAATGAATGAAAAGTGCTAATATTTCTACTCATTAATAAAATATTTATGGAATATCTGCTTTCTGTTAGCACTGTGCTAGCATCTGAAATACAAAGCATATAAAATATGGTTTCTAATCTCAAAAAGTTTACATTCTATAACTATGCAATATATTCAAAAGAGAACCTCAGAAATAATTTGAGGTATTCAACATAAATTAGAGATTTACACTATAGTGTTAGAATCTTTTATTTAAATAATGAAATCACTGAGATAAAAATCTATATCTAATTTTATTTAAAAAATACAGTCTTGAAAGAGAATAAGCTACCTTAAATTCAGCCAATTTCAATCTTTCAGTTCTTATCAGATGTTTTACATCCACAATTTCTCAAGACCAAACCTTCCAACTTTTTGTATTTATAAAATCTGGTTTTTTTGTTTGCCTCCCAGACATACGATGCCTCCATATCAGTGCCTACACTTTATTTATTTAACATAAATACTTTATGAGTTCTATAAAAGTGAAGAAGAATCATGTTTTGTTCCATTATTCTCTCAAAGATGGACTTCATTAAAACATGATTCTTTGGGTCTTTTCCAGGCAACTAGATAAAGTAGTATAACAAGAACCTTCTGGTTGTTTCAGTAACAAGCACCAATCAATAGGATTATACTAAATTTCATGCTATGGCAGGTCATATTTTACCAAGGTTCCACTGCATTTACAATGAACAATAGTTACTCTGTAGATCTCTTTATTAACTCTCATAGTAGTTTTTTAGGTCTGGAGACTTTCCACCACCAAACTTTTAATGTCAATATTGAAAAATCAATATTTTAGAAAAACAAAATAATATTATTTTCATGTAACTTCTAAAATATGTTGAAATTACATATTCTCAAATAGAAAAAATGTTATTGTTATATAAATAAATATTTCTACATAATAGAAATAAAAATAGCTAGTATTTATTCAGTGCTAGCAGTCACTAGGTATAGGGCCTTGCATATATTATCCCCAATATGTTAACTTCATGATGGCCCTTTGAAATAGATACTATTATCTCTGTTTGATGCTCCTAGAAATTAATATAAAGGAAACAAAATTTATCCAAAACTGAAACATTTAAGTAATTGCTCAAAATCACAGCTAATAAATATGAGCAATGCTGGGTATGAACTACAGTCTGAAAGATTCCAGGCTCAGATGCAGAGGATTCTGCCTCCAATAATCCAACCAAATGAGAGTATCTATTTATACAAAGTTTCTCTTGTGTTTTAAAATGCCAAAATAAATAAATAAATAAATAATATGTTTATATAACATACATTATATTTTCTATATAACAAGACTATATAAATTATAGATACTTACCTTATTTTAGACATACTTGTATATGAACATGGATTTGAAATTATGCATCTCTCTATAGAGTTTTAGATACTCAGATTATACCAGATGACTACTCATTCCAATCCAAGCAACCATACTGCTATAAGTTAAAAACTTAATACCTTAAATATTTATACTAGCAAACCAAAAACATACTTCAGAGATATATCATAATACATATATACATACATGTCTTCTATATTAACTATGACTAATGAATTAAATAAGTAGATCAGACCTTAACATGAAGTTGATCCTGTAGAAACTGGTATGTATTGTGAAGATATAAATTATATATTCCTTTAACATACAAATTATAAAATAAATATGCAGTATAGATTTTTTTTAATTCCCAATGGAAAAGAAAAGAGTATAAATCCCTATTCCTGAGTTATTTTGGCTTTAATAGCTCACAAACAGAATCATCCAGAGAGCTTGTTAAACTGCAGATCACTGGATTCCATTTTTTGTGTTTTTGAGAATTTGCATGTTTAGCCCATTCCCAGGAGATACTAATGGTGCTGGTTCAGAGACCACATTTTAGGAAATATTCTTAAGAACATAAAGGTATAAAATAAATTTTAACCCCTCTGCTTATCCTCATCCTACAGGTCAAATCTTGGGCAACAAGTGCTTTGTGAAGATGTGGACAAGCAAGTGACAAGTCCACCAGCAAGTAATTTAAGTTTTTTCCAAGAATCCCAATATATTTGAGTCACAGGAGGAGTTTCTAAAAATTCCACTGTTCGGGCCCCATCCAAAACTAATTAAATCAGAGCCTCTTGATTAAAGTGAAAGAGGAGAGTGGAAAGGTTGGCTTAAAGCTCAACATTCAGAAAACTAAGATCATGGCATCCAGTACCATCACTTCATGCCAAATAGATGGGGAAACAATGCAAACAGTGAGAGACTATTTTCTTGAGCTCCAAAATCACGGCAGATGGTGACTGCAGCCATGAAATTAAAAGACTCTGGCTCCTTGGAAGAAAAGCTATGACTAACCTAAATAGCATATTGAAAAGCAGAGACATTACTTTGTCAACAAAGGTCCGTCTAGTCAATGGATGTGAGAGTTGGACTATAAAAAAAGCTGAATGTGGAAGAATTGATGCTTTTGAACTGTGGTGTTGGAGAGGACTCTTGAGAGTCCCTCAGACTGCAAGGAGATCCAACCTGTCCATCCTAAAGGAAATCAGTCCTGAATATTCTTTGGAAGGACTGATGCTGAAGTTGAAACTGCAATTCTTTGGCCACCTCATGCAAAGAGTTGACTCACTGGAAAAGACTCTGATGCTGGGAGGGATTGGGGGCAGGAGGAGAAGAGGGCAACAGAAGATGTGATAGTTGGATGGCATCACCAACTGGCTGGACATGAGTTTGAGTAAGCTCTGGGTATTGGTGATGGACAGGGAAGCCTGGCGTGCTGTAATCCATGGGGTCGCAAACAGTTGGACACAACTGAGTGACTGAACTATACTGAACTGATATGAGTGTGAAATTCAGGCAATGCTAAAACACCCCACTGTTTCCAATAGACAGCCAAGGTTGAGAATAAGAAAAATATAGCAATACTTATACCCAGTGGTGTTAAAGAGCTACCTCCATATTACAGATCTCAAGGACAAGAAGACTGTCAATCACTATGTATGTTTTTCAATCAAACATGTAGATTTAGATAGTTATTCATAACAATATAATCAATACTGAAGTGGTCAAACTTAATAAATACAGAAGGTATTTTTAACACAATTTTGGTTTAATAATTACAGTCAAAAACTTATGTTTCTGCCTTTAATAGAAATTAAGTGGATATGGTGATTAAAATGGGGATGATTCTGATTACAAGAGACTTGAGTCAATCTATAAAGGGAATTCAGTCACAGATTTAATGAGAAGTTTCCTGAAGAGGATGTAAGAAAATCTATGAAATTAAGTTCTCCATCTACTCCTGATTCTTATTAATATACATGTTTTAATATATTAATTTGTTGTTCTCATGCTTCTTTTCTTTGGGATAGAAATCAATAAATTTAAACATGCATATTCTGATAGATTCCCTGCTAAATTTTTTTCAAATTTATATTCATTATTGCTATTTTCAGCTTTCTAATTAAGTGAACATTCCTTACACATCAAAAGCAGAATTAGTTTTGGCCAATAAAACCTTAACTGGTTATTTATTTATAACTTGGCTGGCCTCACTGAAAAACTTCTATATCCTCAAGTAGCTTATTCACAAGACCTTTTCAACGTTTTATGTAATTTCACTTGGAGTTGAGAAAATACTTTTAAAATGTTCAGAAATCATCTCTTAAAAATAATTTTCCAAAAAAAAATAATAATAATTTTCCTCATCTAGGGTAATATTAATGATGATATATTTTATTTATTTAAAGCCTTTAATACAAGTATTAAAGGCATTATCTCTCCAAAGATCTTTATTAATTGTCTTTTTGTAGTAATGTTATATTTTTACCTTAGAAACATAAAATGAAATTAACAGAACACTAAATTGAGTAACACCAGTATTCACCATATTTTGTTGAATTACTATTATGAACAAGCTGTTGTAAAAGCAGTGAGTAACTATGGTGAGATAACCTAAAAGCCATGAGTTGGCAAACTGTAAGGGCAAGATACTAAACATTTTAGAACTTGTAATGCCACTTGCAGTCTCTGTTATATTCTCCTTCTCCTTTTTCTTCAATAACCACTTACAAACATAAAAACTTTTTTTTGGCTTAGAAGCTATAACAAAACAGACTATGAGCTAGATTTTGGCTCATGGCCTATAGGTTGTTGATCTGTGACCTAAAATGCTTTTAGAGTATATTATCGTTATTACGATTGTGGTTTTTGAACCAAAATTTGAGTAATACCATCTGCAAATTTGCAACCACATTGAGAGAACATTCATGAAAGTGACCGAGAATCAAAAATGGTTACAAATCTGCATAATTAATCTCAAGTTGTGGAAGACGAATGATTCAGAAACACTGAGTTATACAATAGTAATACTACTAGAATAAGCATAGAGGACACCTACAATAGGGACAGCTGTGCATGATTTACTTTAGTTTTAGTCATAAAATTCAATATCATGTGCCAAGAATCTGAATTATGAGGCAAAGAATAAAAAGGCACAGACTTCTAGTAATGACGTGTCACCCACAGAAGAGGAAAATAAATACAGTATCCCATGTACTTGAATAAGGACAATATTCAGTAACAGAGGATACAATTATTTTTCCATGAATCTACATCCAAAAGCATACACATAGTTTTATTTTGAAAACCATATACAATGATTTCATTTTTATGTTGGAACTACTCCTCATACTCTCAAAATATACATCCTGAAAATATGTTTTCATTATTTGAGATAGATTAAATTATACTACATTTATACAACATAGACATAGTTTCTGTATTTGATAGTATTTCAAGAATAATGTTCTGACTAGGCTGTTCTAAAAATGGCTCAGCTACTTTAAAAAAAAAATTGCTGTTGCTATTCACTGGAAGACTTTTGAGAAAGCGATCGTATGACACACACATATATATACACATATATATATATATAAACTGATTCTTAAAATATATGAATGGATGACATATACATATGTGTGTGTATATATATACATGTCATCCATTCATATATTTTAAGAAGCACTAAGTTTAAAATAGAATATTTTTCTTAAAAGACTGTTTTCACTTTTGCTTGGAAGCTTTAGAAGTCATTATTAGTCTTCTATCCCAGGGAGAGAAAAAAATTGAACCAGAAGAACCGTTTCAAGACCAATTGACTTTAATGCCTATGTACCAATTCTGCAGAGTTGCTTGGGAAATGAGGGAGAAGGAAGCAGTTGAAAAAGCACAGTAGGAATCCATCTAGAAAAAAAAAATTAATGTGAACTTAAATCACATCATCTCGGTATATTACAGAAGGCTGTGGAGACATATGAAAGAGTGATATGTCTTAATTGAAAAAAAGTCAGGAAGTACATATTTGCAATTTATGAGACAATTTATATTATATACAAATAAATAACATATGATATGTTATCTTATTATGAAGTTTATTAATATATAAGTAGAAATTTTAAATGCACACTAAAATATTTACATATATAAATGTTGCTATTTTTGGCCTTTGTAACATTTCCTAATCATTTTAGCTCTGTTCTTCAGGTTGTTTAATTGGAGAAATTTATCTTGTTGCTGGTTAAACATGACCAGTAACAATGGTTTAGTGTTTGGAACTCACTGGACTAGTGCCTTAATGAAACTCCAGGGGGTAGCCATTGAGAATCAGTTTGAGCATCACTAAAGAAGAAGAGAACAAATCCGCGACCACAAAATATTCTGCAATTAAGAGCAATTCGTTTACAGAGGGATTAACTAGAGTGGTGTTGAGTCACTAGAGCAGCATAGGTGATGAAGAGAAAAAAAATGCAGTTGTGCATATAAGCACTGAATTCCTAACACTTGCTATGCATGGTCTGTCAGCCCATGCTCCCCACAGGTTTACTGTCAGAAAACACATACCTAAATGGCAAAATAACATATTTAAAATGTTAATGTTAATTATCTTTTTTACTTGTTATTGTCCAATACACATTACCCAACACCCTCACTGAAGTAATACTGGGTCAGTTTCCAGACTTCCATGGCAATGGGGTCACAGAACTTCAACAAAAGTCCTTGTTTGGTTAAGGTGCTACTTTCACTAATCATTTCCATTGCGCTGTCGTTTGTAAATATTTGAACAGACACTTACATGCCTGCTATTTTGTTTGCTAGAATCTGAAGAAATATTTAAATGTTTTCCTGTTCTCAAGGTTTGGGGGAAAAGACATGTAAAGCACAAAGGTAAGGGTTGCTATAATAGAATAATGAAAAATGGGCTTTGAAGGCATAGTGTACTAGTAAATTTTACCCACACAAAGTAGTACAAATTTCAGTGAGAAGATAATGCTTCAGAATAATCTTTAAAAATTATTTTAAAGAATACAACATTGTAAATCAACTATACTTCAATAAAAATATTTTGAATATATAATAACACATTAAAAACACAGAATGGAAGTTTAAAAGTATCAGATGATTAATATTTGATTATAAAGAAACATTAGATTATACGAAGATTTTTTCACCTATTCTGATATTTTGCTTTTCTCATAAGGAAAGGACAAAAATCCTTTCCAGTAAATACAATTAGTATTAGGAAATCAGCACAGAAATTTAAAAATTAACTAAATTAAAAATTTTTAAATTTACAAATTAAAAAAAAAACCTATCATTAAAGTTTACTTACCAGAGAACCACAATAAATACACTGAATTACTAATTTCTAGTATCAGTCTGCTGAAACAAAATTTATTTTTATATAGAACATTAACATGAAATGCAGCAAAACTCAGAGGTGCTTGCATAATGCATTTGCCCTCTAAAATATTTATCAGTATTAGATAAATTGTTTCATGCAAGAACAGAAAAATAATTTGTCAAGTTTGTATTAAGAGACATACAAAACAATCATATGAAAAACTTTTCCTATGCCCAAGACAAAAATCCTCTTAACCTACAAAAAGTGACAATGGGACAAATTTAGTGACAAATCAACTATTTAACAAAAAACTTACATTTTTTGAAATAAGCTTTTTTTCACTGCTCATTCTCTACTCAGGTGAAGTGGTGACTAAAATCTATTCAGCTTGCAGTAGAAAGGAAGTAAGTCTGACACATGTTTTATATGCACCAATCATATTGGAAAAACTAAGGATTCTATTATGAAAATGGATTTTTGACTCATATTTTTTACTTGCAGATAAAAAATGGGTAACTTACCCTTAATGTTTATGTGTTATTCCACATAGCACATAACCACCACTGAAAGGAATGCTATAAGTGTAATCTTTCTTGAATTAATTCTTTTAAACACCAAACTCTCAAATTTTGCTTTATTTTAAATAGAACAAAAATGTTCTGTTCAATATCAGCATCCCAGACTTAAATAGCAAGCTTCCAGAAACATCCTACTGTATTTAATATCTGTCTTCATAGAAATAAAGGGTGAAATTAATGTGATAAATTAAGGTGGCAACTGAGAATGAGACATGTTTCAAGAATTGTGTTGGATGCAAAGGTTAACACTGGCTTTATCTTTAAATGTCCCCTTTTTAATATGCAGAATCAGCCAGGAATTAGTTATATATATGTATATGTCATCAAAATATTTTTCTCCTCTCTCAAAAACTGTGGCCTAGAATCTTTCCAAGAATACAATAAACAAAATGAAAAACAACGTGTTTTTAAGTTTCGTAGAAGAAAAACACATTAAGAAACATTACTGCAAATACTTCTGCATGTACTATGCTAAGGTTTATTTTTCAAATGTATATGGATTTATTAATGAGTATACCTTTAAGTATACTATTAGAAATACAAACTATGATAAGAAGATACTTCCCTCTTTGTATTTTAGCAGAAGTTCTTTCATGTTTTTATAAAATTCATTTTAAAATAACAGCATATGCTTGGGAGTGAAATACTATGAGTTTGTTTCTGAGTGAGATTCCATTAATGAGTCTACTTTTTTCAGAGTAAAGAACTGCTATATGAAAACAAAAGCAATAGGTTTGAAAGGAACTGATCCACTTCGCTGTCTCCTGAAAGCCTCCATGAATTTTTGGAATGTGCACACTGATGTGATAAACTCTTTTTTGTTAATTTCCAGAATTCATATCCTCTTACATTTTTCTACTGAAATATCATAATTTTGTGATTTTATGTTTTTTATAACTTTTTTCTCTCAGAGATAAAAATATATTAAACTAAGTAAAAAATGACACATTCTTAGTGGTGCATCATAAAGTCAACACTTATTTAAATACATTTTGGAATTCTGGCCTTTTCTTCCAAACCATAAATTACAACTTCATGAAACTTAGCTATATTAGTTGTCATAAATATAATGTTTTCTCTAAAATGCTCAAAATCAATAATTACTTTTTAAACTCAAGTGTACAATGAAGTAATTTAAATATTAAGTATCTTACTGATTTTTGAAAAGTAATGGCTTTATATTTGGAAACAAGTTTAAAAATCAATTAAATCAAGAATAAACAGGTAGCACCAGAAATATTTGTCAATAATTATTAGTGAAAAATCCCACAATAAAAGTCTTCCAAAATTGTTGTAAATATATTTTCTATGTAAAATTATATAATCATCAGGCTTTGCTTTTTGTTGCCCAGTCCTACTTTTTCTGGATCTTTCAGTATAAAGTCACCAATAGAAAATCACTGACTCTGAAGGCCCAACTCAAAAAAAGAAAAAAAACAAACCCAAAAACCATATGCTCTAAAGCAATCTTGTAGAGACTATTTAAGTCAAATGGTTCCTGAAATATTGTCATTTTAAGTTCCTCCTTAATTGTATAGTTAAAGATTGCTGCCTTGTATTACCAGAATTAAAGATGAGCTCAGAAAAATTTGCTATCCTGCCTAAATTTATAGCTATTGCTCTAATAGTACTATATAATAAACCACTTGCAAAACTCAATGACTTAAGAGCATTTATTCTCCTAGTCTGAGAATCTATAGGATGAGGTCTGCCTGAACTTCAGTATAGAATCTCTACTTCAGGTTACAGTAATGAGACAGCTCTTCTTCTCACTGCATATTTTTTATTTGGCTCTGCCCCACATGGCTCTCATCCTGTTTCCTCATAGAGTTAAGTAACCAGACTCCTTTGTCCAAGACTACTTGAGTGGGTTGCGATGCCCTCCTCCAGGGGATCTTCCCATCCCCGGGATTGAACCTAGGGCTCCCACATTGCAGGCGGATTCTTTACCATCTGAGCTACCAGGGAAGCCCAAGAATATTGGAGTGGGTAGCTTATCCCTTCTGTGGGGGAACTTTCTGACCCAGGAATTGAACTGGCATCTCCTTCATTGCAGGTGGATTCTTTACTAGCTGAGCTAACCAGGAAGGCTTGTATCCTGACTACTCTCATCCTACTAGTTAAAGAAACACACATGGCTAAGCCTAGTGCCAAGGGGCAGAAAAAGATACTGTGCTCTTGGTAAGAGGATTGGGAAGTTATGTGACAAACTGCATGGATATGCACACAGAGAATTTTGTCAACAGTATAATCCTACCAACACAGTATTGGAGGACATTACCTCAATCTATATTTAAATTCAGCTATAATTCTGAAGACACTTCTTCTTGATCATAAAGACATAGAAGTTTATCAAAATATACAGGTACTCCATATAAAAATATTTACTTATTTTAAAATAAAGTCATTGCAAAAGTAAAAGGATTTGAGCATATTTGGTATTACAGATAATTTCAAACTAATTAGAACAAAGATACATATTTCATTTTAATCATTTTGCATATATATCTTTTCAGAAGTCTATCTGGAAAACTACTGCCCCAATGAAGACTAAATATTTATTATTTAACTAGGCAAAAAAAAATCTAATTTATTGTCTCTGAAACTACCTGCTATTATTGTATTTATTTTTTTTTTCTCAAGTCTTACCTTCAATTTCTCTCTTTTCCTGGATTCACTCATCTGTGAGTTCTACTTAAATCAGTGTTTCTGAAACAAAATTACATATTAGAATCACCTGAGAACTTTTAATTTTTTTTTTTTAAATAAAAACACTTGTGTGCCCAAGACACAACCCCAGAAATTTTGGTTTATTGGGGTTGGGAGGGGCTTGGTATTTTTTTTCTTTAAAAATCTCCTGGGTAATTCTAATGAATTTCCAGGACTCAAATCCCTTATGATTATTCAGTGGAAGTGAAAAATAGATTCAAGTGATTGGATCTGAGAGATAGAGGGCCTGAAGAACTATGGACAGAGGTTGGTAACATTGTACAGGAGGTGATGATCAAAACCATTCTTGAGAAAAAGAAATGCGAAAAGGCAAAACGGTTGTCTGAGGAGGCCTTACAAATACCTGAGAAAAGAGATGTGAAAGGCAAAGGAGAAAAAGAAAGATAATCCATCTGAATGCAGTGTTCCAAAGAATAGCAAGAAAAGAAAGTCTTCCTAACTGACCAATGCAAAGAAATAGAAGGAAAAAATAGAATGGGAAAGACTAAAGGTCTCCTCAAAAAAATTAGAGTTACCAACAGACATATCATGCAAAGATGGGAACAATAAAGGACAGAAATAGTATGGACCTAATGGAAGCTGGAAATATTAAGAAGAGGTGCAAAAATACACAGAAGAACTATACAAAAAAGATTTTCATGACCCAGATAACCATGATGGTGTGATCACTGATGTAGAGCCAGATATTGGTAGTGCTAAGTTAAATGAGCCTTAGGAAGCAATACTACAAAAACAAACAAAAAACAAAACAAAACAAAACAAAAAAACTAGTGGAGGTGATGGAAAGCCAGCGGAGTTATTTCAAATCCTAAAAGATGATCCTCTGAAAGTGCTGCATTCAATACGCCAGCAAGTTTGGAAAACTCAGCAGTGGCCACAGGAATGGAAAAGGTCAGTTTTCATTCCAATCTGAAACAAGGGCAATGCCAAAGAATGTTCAATCTACCACACAGTTGCACTCATCTCACATGCTAGTAAAGTAATGCTCAAAATTCTCCAAGCCAGGCTTCAGCAATACATGAACTGTGAACTTCCACATGTTCAAGCTGGATTTAGAAAAGGCAGAGGAACCAGAGATCAAATTGCCAACATCCACTGGATCATCAAAATAACAAGAGAGTTACAGAAAAACATCTATTTCTGACTTATTGACTATGACAAAGCCTTTGACTGTGTGGATAACAATAAAATGTGGAAAATTCTGAAAGAGATGGGAACACCAGACCACCTGATCTGCATTTTGAGACACCTATATGCAGGTCAGGAAGCAACAGTTAGAACTGGACATGGAACAACAGACTAGTTCCAAATAGGAAAAGGAGTATGGCAGGACTGTATATTGTCACCCTGTTTATTTAACTTATATGCAGAGTACATCATGAGAAAGGCTGAGCTGGATGAAGCACAAGCTGGAATCAAGATTGCTGGGAGATATATCAATAACCTCAGATGTTTAGATGACACCACCCTTATGGCAGAAAGTGAAGAAGAACCAAAGAGCCTCTTGATGAAAGTGAAAGAGGAGAGTGAAAAAGTTGGCTTAAAGCTCAACATTCAGAAAACTAAGATCATGGCATCTGATCCCATCACTTCATGGCAAATAGATGGGGAAATAATGAGAGACTTTATTTTGGGGGGCTCCAAAATCACTGAAGTTGTTACCTGCAGCCATGAAATTAAAAGACACTTACTCCTTGGAAGAAAAGCTATGAACAACCAAGACAGCATAGTAAAAAGCAGAGACATTACTTTGCCAACAAAGGTCCTTCTAGTCAAGGCTATGGTTTTTCTAGTAGTCATGTATGGATGTGAGAGTTGGACTATAAAAAAAGCTGAGCGTCGAAGAATTTATGCTTTTGAACTGCGGTGTTGGAGATGACTCTTGAGATTCCCTTGGACTGCAAGGAGATCCAACCAGTCCATCCTAAAGGAGATCAGTCCTGAGTGTTCATTGGAAGGACTGATGATGAACCTGAAACTCCAATACTCTGGCCACCTCATGTGAAGAGCTGACTCATTTGAAAAAATATTGATGCTGAGAAAGATTGAAGACAGGAGGAGAAGAGGACGGCACAGGATGAGATGGTGTGATGGCATCACTGACTCAATGGATATGAGTTTGTGTAAACTCCAGGAGTTGGTGATGGACAGGGAGGCCTGGCATTCTGCAGTCCATGGAGTCGCAAAGAGTCGGACACGACTGAGTGACTGAACTAAACTGAACTGAATGGTCTTGTGGTTTTCCCTACTTTCTTCAATTTAAGTCTGAAATTTGCAATAAGAGTTCATGATCTGAGCCACCGTCAGCTCTTGGTCTTGTTTTTGCTGACAGTATAGAGCTTCTCCATCATTGGCTGCAAAGAATATAATCAATCTGATTTCAGTATTGACCGTCTGGTGATGTCCATGTATAGAGTCTTCTCTTGTGTTGTTGGAAGAGGGTGTTTTCTATAACCAGTGCGTTCTCTTGGCAAAACTGTATTAGCCTGTGCCCTGCTTCATTCTGTACTCCAAGGCTGAATTTGCCTGTGACTCTAGGTATTTCTTGACCTCCTTCTCTTGCATTTCAGTCCCCTATAATGAAAAGGACATCTTTTTTTGGTGTTAGTTCTAGAAGGTCTTGTAGGTCTTCACAGAACCATTCAACTTCAGCTTCTTCAGCTTTTCTGGTTGGGCCACAGACCTGGATTACTGTGATATTGAATGATTTGCCTTGGAAACGAACAGAGATCATTCTGTCATTTTGAGATTGCATCCAAGTACTGCATTTCAGACTCTTTTGTTGACTATGATGGCTACTCCATTTCTTCTAAGGGATTCTTGCCCACAGTAGTAGATATAATGATCATCTGAGGTACATTCACCCATTCCAGTCCATTTTCGTTTGCTGATTCCTAAAATGTTGATGTTCACTCTTGCCATCTCCTGTTTGACCACTTCCTATTTGCCTTGATTCACGGACCTAACATTCCAGATTCCTGTGCAATATTGCTCTTTAGAGCATTGGACTTTATTTCTGTCACCAGTCACATCCACTACTGGGTGTTGTTTTTGCTTGGCTCTGACTCTTTATTCTTTTTGAGTTATTTCTCCACTGATCTCCAGTAGCATATTGGGCACCTACTTATCTGTGGAGTTCATCTTTCAGTTTCCTATCTCTTTGCCTTTTCATACTGTTCATGGGGTTCTCAAGGCAAGAATACTGAAGTGGTTTGCCATTCCCTTCTCCAGTGGACCACGTTTTGTCAGAACTCTCCACCATGACCCATCTGTCTTGGGTGGCTCAACACGGCATGGCTCATAGTTTCATTGTGTTAGATAAGGCTTGGCCCATGTGATCAGATTGGTTAGTTTTCTGTGATTGTGGTTTTCAGTCTGTCTGCCCTCTGATGGAGAAGGATAAGAGGCTTATGGAAACTTCCTGATGGGAGAGACTGACTGAGGGGGAAACTGGGTCTTGTTCTGATAGTCAGGGCCATGCTCAGTAAATCTTTAATTCAATTTTCTGTTGATGGGTTGGGTTGTGTTCCCTCCTTGTTATTTACCTGGGGCCAGACTATGGTGGAGGTAATGAAGATAATGGTGACCTCCTTCAAAGGTCCCATGCATGCTCTGCTACACTCAGTCCCCCAACCCTGCAGCAGCCCACTGCTGACCCACGCCTCTGCTGGAGACTTGGACACTCACAGGCAAGTCTGGGTCAGTCTCTTGTGGGGTCACTGCTCCTTTCTCCTGGGTCCTGGTGCATACGAAGTTTTGTTTGTGCCATCCAAGAGTCTGTTTCCCCTGTCTTGGGTAAGTTCTGGCAGCTCTGTGGTGGAGTTAATTGCAACCTCTTCCAAGAGAGCTTATGCCATACCCAGGTCTGCTTCACCCAGAGCTCCTGAATCTGCAGCAGTCCATTCCTGGACCATACCTCCACAGGAAACACTCAAACACAGTTCTGTCTCAATCAATACAGAAAAACAAGAAGAACCCACTGTAAGGTACAAAGAACTATATTAAATATCTTATAATAATCTATAATGGAAAATAATCTGAAAAGGAATATATTAACAGCCTGATTTTTTTTTAATTGAAGTACAGTTGAGTACAATGTTGTATTGACTTCAGGTGTACAACAAAGTGATTCAGATATATATATATTCAGATATATTCAGATATATAACTTTCAGATATATACTTTCAAATAACTGAAAGTATCTGAAAACTTATGAGACCTAATAGATTCTAGACTTTTTCTGTGGGGAAACAGTGAGAGGAAAAGAAAAAGAAACATTTCTTAATTATACTCTCTCAAGTTCAAACATTTTTATAATGGATATACATATGAGTCTTTACATGTAAATAAATAGTCTTTACGTCCCCATTAAATCAATCAGTACTTAATTTAAAGCACCATGCTGGGTACAAACTGAGTAATTTTAGATGCTTCCTCTCATGACCGTGCTCTCGCTTCATCCCTTTCTATCTCACACTGATACTAAGAAGAGGCAGATCTTTCAGTTCACAGAAGAAAGTCCATCAGTGGAGAACCTCCCTCCACAGAAAGGAAGTACACATTTCCCCATGCCCCAAACTGCTCCAAACTCACACTATTTACGTTTAGCGTAAATTGAAATATATGCTGAAAATCCAAAAATTGCCCTGGGGGAAACTATGAATACAACTGAAAAAGGAAGAAATAAAATATTTTTTCCCCCTTCAAAACTGCAGCAATGAATCTCAGAGAGTAATTTTTCCCAAGTTGGGGAAGGCCTGAATCCTTACAGTGGAAAAAGAGGATCTGCAGATCAAACATGTTCCTGGGTGAAAGAGAGCATGGAAAGAATCTACTGCAACATACAAAAAAACAGTGGAAAAAAAAAAAAAAAGGTATCTTGATGTAGCAGAAGTTAGCAATCAACATAAGCTTCAGTGATGATTTGTGTGATTTGGGGATTGCAGCTGCCCATCCTGCCAACAAACCCAGGAAAGGTAGCCCAGCTGTTACCAGCAAAGAACTGCAACAATGGGAATTCTGTTCTCTGGGAGACATGAGGATTAACTGCCAATGATCCCAGTTGTGCGTAGGACCACACACAACTTAATTCAAACAGAAACCTGAAGTACAGTATTTGCGTGTCTTGATATTTGTAAAAATCTGAACTAATCCCTGAGTATAACACACCACTAACAAAATAATTACAGAGAAACACTACTATAGAGTCTTTTTAGAAAGATGACTTCAAAAATGCTCACTGGCTTCTACTCTAAGTTGTTTAGATAGATGCCAATTTCATTATTTATACTGATTATAAAATATTTTGCATTATTTTCCCTGAAGATATGCTTAGAAGTAAAAATATAGAAACAATGACTACTATGATTAATGGGAGTCCACATGTGTGCCCATCTCATTCTTTATTTTATACTCAGCCTTTTTTTGAATAGTTACTTTTTCTCTCTCATTTCTTTAGAAGAAAATAAAATGTGGTCTTTGGATCAATAGTGTACCTCTGTAAAGAATAAAATGGAAAAAATAAACTTTTGGGAAAAAAAAAAACAAGTGATTCAATAGAAAATGGAAAATTAACAATGCTAAAAAGGGAACAGGGCTGATCTTTGATTTATTATGTATAGTGTTTCTCTGATTTTCCATGATCCATGGAAGAAAAGTTCAAACTTTTTCAAGGCATAAATGTTCCCATGCCCACATCTCTCCTTTAGTCACATCTTCAGCTGCTGCCTGCTCTGCCCCTTATAATCTGACTGAAAAAGTAACTTTTCACTTTTCCAAAATTGTTATTTTTTTCATTTCTCTGTCTTATGAGATGCAATGTCCTTTGCCAGTAATAAATCTAACTAGCAAATCTCTACAATTTTTTTTTTAAGATCCAGCTCAATTTTCACTTTAAGTAAGTCTTTCTCGAGCAATTTCATGGAGACATCCAGTGCCATCCCTTGTGTTTTTATCAATACATGCTTTTATAATGGCCTTATCACACTGTATTACAATAAATTATATAGAAGAGTGTGTCTCTTCAGTGGAGTATGAATTCTTTGAAGATCAGGGTTTGTCATATTAATACCTATATTCCTTAGGATTGTTTGTTTGCTATGTGATAGACATGAAGTAACTATTTCTTGTATTTAAGAAAAAATTAATATGCCAGTGAGTCCTTTTTTGTTTTGGCACTAACCATAAGCTGCAAACTCTGAGCCTAAGACTGCACCAATACTGCCCTTCTTATAAAGGTTGAAACAGAAGATAGTCATGCCGTTTGACAGACTTAGTCCCTAATCAAGTGTGAAAAGTTATAAGCTAAGATCAACTGTTACAGGGCATCTCAGTGTTCACTGTCCTCATGTACCTGTAACAATGTCCTACCAAAAAAACAAAGTAAATCATTATTCAAAACTCAAACCCATGTGAAAGAAAAAGAGAATCTTTTTTTTTTGTAAAGTCTACTATAAAATATGGATGAACAGTCTAAAAGTATATTATTACTGGCTCTTTTTTTCAAGGTCTTACTCCTTTTATGCAAATGTTACATTTTAATTGTATTAGTCAAAATAGTATGGAAATATGTACAGAAAAAAGTCCCCCCATACCCATTTAATTGTACCTTCTAAAGTAACCAGGGTTATATAAACACGTGTGTGTGTGTGTGGTGAGTGTGTGTGTGCATGTGTGCCTGCTTGCAATGCACTTTTTTTTAAAATATTGAGATCATATATTACTATGCACCCTTCTTTTTGTATTTAACTTTTCTCTTCCTTTTCCATTTTTTTTACCAAAGCTTGAAACATGTCAGAACTAGAAATCCTTGAGGATAATGTTTAAGGACTTTTCTTCCTCCTTTACTAAACACTGAATGTGACATTTTGCCCCATGCTATAGTCTTTCAGTCAACTAAGGTTTCAAATAGGATTATAATTTCTGTGCTTCAAAGGATGCATTTTTACACAATAACCACTTACAACACCCAGACAAGTCTGATTAGGTTCTCTCTCTTCACCCAAGCCCCACCCCTATCCCTCTTCCTGTCCCTTGGTCTCCTTCAGTTTCCTTCTCTCTTCTTTCTCTCCTCTCCCACACATGCAAAACTCACACATGTCCACAGAGAGGTGGAAGAATGCCTCTATTCTGGTTATCACTCCGTATCTATCTTCAAATTTTTTCGAACAGTTCTAGCACAGTTACCCTTAACAAGTGATATTTTGTACACTGTAAATGCCAAATAAACATTTTTGGAATGAATGAATGGATGGATGGATGAATTTCACACTACATCCAACCTGTTTCACCTTTCTTTACAGATTCTGAAGTCCATGGAATTCAGATATATCTGTATTTTCTTCCTTTGATGACAGTCCGTGCTTAAAATACTTCTACTCAAATTCCCTATGAATGCCATCTGAAACCATATAATGTATAATAGACCTTTAAATTTTACCCAAGGAACTCTCAAGCGTCTTCTGTAGCACCACAATTCAAAAGTATTAATTCTGTGGTGCTCAGCCTTTTCAGCAGTGACAGAATTAATTTTCTTGGGCTCCAAAATCACCACAGATGGTGACTGCAGCCCTGAAATGAAAAGATGCTTGCACCTTGGAAGGAAAGTTATGCCAAACCTTGACAGCATATTATAAAACAGAGACATTATTTTTCTGACAAAAGTCCATATAGTCAAAGCTATAGTTTCTCCAGTAGTCATGTCTGGATGTAAGAGTTGGACTATAAAGATGGCTGAGAGACAAAGAATTGATGCTTTTGAATTGTGGCACTGGAGAAGACTCTTGAGAGTCCTTTGGAAAGCAAGGAGATCAAACCAGTCAATCCTAAAGGAAATCAACCCTGAATATTCATTGGAAGGCCTGATGTAGAAGCTGCAACATTTTGGCCACCTGATCCAAAGAGCCAATTCATTAGAAAAGACCCTGATGCTGGGAAAGATAGAAGGCAGAAGGAGAAGGGGATGACAGAGAATGAGATGTTTGGATGGCATCACAGACTCAACGGACATGAATTTGAGCAAACTCTGGGAGACCATGAGGGGTAGGGAGACCTGGCATGCTACAGTCCATGGGGTTGCAAAGAGTCGGACACGACTTAGTGACTGAACATCAACAGCCTTCTTTATGGTCCAACTCTCACATCCATATATGATTACTGGAAAAACCATAGCTTTGACTATACAGACCTTTGTTGGCAAAGTGATGTCTCTGCTTTTTAATATGCTGTCTAGGTTTGTCATAGCTTTCCTTCCAAGGAGCAAGTGTCTTTTCATTTCATGGCTGTAGTGACCATCCACAGTAATCCTGGAGCCCAGAAAATAAAACCTGTAATTGCTTCCACTTTATTTACCCTTCCATTTGCCATGAAGTGATGGGACCAGATACCACAATCTTAGTTTTTTAAACACTAGGTTTCAAGCCAGCTTTTTCACTCTCCTCTTTCATCCTGTCAAGAGGTTCTTTAGTCCCTCTTCACTTTCTGCTATTAGAGTGGTATCATTTGCATATATTTAAAATGCTCTATTATGCTTTAACAATCATCCTGCTTTCAACTGATTTTATTCTTCCTCAAATATATACAGGGTTTTAAAAAATAATAGTAAGTTAAACCATTACCTAATACTCATTTTGTAACATAATATACATGACTATCATTTTTTCTTTTTTAAATGTGTATCTACATCTTTGTAATCCCATTAGAGGTGGTAGTAGAGAACAAAAGAGATTTCAGTTCAGTTCAGTGTCCAACTCTTTGCAACCCCATGAATCGCAGCATGCCAGGCTTCCCTGTCCATCACCAACTCCCGGAGTTAACCCAAATGCATGTCCATCGAGTTGGCAATGCCATCCAGCCATCTCATCCTCTGTCGTCGCCTTCTCCTCCTGCCCCCAATCCCTCCCAGCATCAGAGTCTTTTCCAAGGAGTCAACTCTTTGCATGAGGTGGCCAAAGTACTGGAGTTTCAGCTTCAGCATCAATCCTTCCAGTGAACACCCAGGGCTGATCTCCTTTAGAATGATTTACTCCTTTTTATAAAATTTTATTGTATAAGTAAGGAAACTGAGACCCCCAAAAGCCAAATAGCTTATGGACAGTTACATAGCTAGTCTGACCAGCTTCTGACCTAGAGACATATCTACTGTACTGACATTCAGCCTGTGTTCTTTCTACTACACTTCATTATCTTTCAAATAAAACCAGTATTTTTCCAGGACCGCTTAATTTGGTGCCATGGTTTAGTTTGGTATTAAGTTAATATTAAATATTTATTATAAAAAGAAAATAAATGAATACCATTTTATTAAAAGCAGAATGCAAGGTAATAGTTCCACCCTGTGCATGTTTAATAAGAAAAAAATATAATCTATGATACTGATAGCTTTATATTTTTCAAAGTAATAAATGCAATATTTAATAACTTCAATTAATATTTTTCAACTGAAAGACTAACATGTTTCTCATTGAGTTTCAAAATTATGCCCACAAAATAATGAGTTCCCATTAAACATGAAGGAAAGTAATAGGATACTTTAAACATATCCTTATAACCTACAATGGAAAGAACCACACACATACACTAACATTTTGAAATTAATTCACAGAGGTGCACTAAAAGTATTTTTACTATATAAAGATTCCAAACATTGGCATAAAAAAGAAATCAACTATAAAAATAGATAAAGTTTGTTATAGTTACCACTGGCAGTTTTGGTATTGACTAAATATTCTAAATAATCTAAAATAAATGACTTATTTTATCTTCTACTGTACTGACAATTATACTGGTGAGTCTACTCTAAATAATTTTTCCAATAGTATGACTTATCCTGTATAAACACAACTATTTGCTTGTATGACCTCTCCTGCAAAACAATCTAGATTTACTGGAATATTTAGCAGAGCTGTTGGCATCTTAGGAAAAGAGAAAATGTCAGCAGAGAATTATTTAGAATTATAAGAATTAATAAATAAATCAGTTGTAAAATTCAATAAACTTGATTCCCACTTTAAACTCTAAGAAATAGAATCAAGCTCTTATTGAGATTTTACACATAAACATATGTGTATTTATGTGGCTATGCACATGTGAATATGTGTGTCTAAATGACATTGGTGCAGCAGCCCCCAATAGCCCTATAGCTTTAACCTCAAGCCACCACTCTGCTTGACTGTGCTCTGCTTTTTTTGTAACATCCTCAATGTTTTACACTTTCTCTGTAACTGTTTGGACCTTGCTCTTTACCTTTTATATCATAGCATGCACACAAAAACCAGTAAGAACTACCAAAAACCAGAATTTGTTTTACCATGCTTTAAAAATTAGTCACTTACACTACATACAAGTAAAATATAGCTTTGCTTCCCAGGTGGCACTAGTGCACTAGTGCCTGCCAGTGCAGGAGACACAAGAGATGTGGGTTCAATCCCTGGGTGGGGAAGAGCCCCTAGAGGAGGGCATGGCAGCCCACTCCAGTATTCTTGCCTGGAGAATCCCATGGACAGAGGAGCCTGGTGGGCTACAGTCCACAGCGTTGCAAAGAATCAGACATGACTGAAGTGACTTAGCACACACACAGAGTATAGGTTTACTGTACAGATACTTGATATTAATGAGTTCACAGAGAACTGTGCCAAGAAATATTTGTCAGAATGAGGAAATATAGGAAGGCATAAATTAAATATATATTACAATCTCCGGCAGACACTCCACTGTCTTTTTCTGATTTAACAGTAATAAAATCTCTTCTACTAGCCTATAAAATATTTTGATAGAAATTTCTTGCAATTTACTAATTTATATATTTTATGATAGGTTCAAGAAAGTTCATTGCTGTATACATTTATTTGAGCATTTTAAAATATGGAGTACAAATATTTATTATAGATACTCAGTAACTCCTTTAGAATTAATAAAAATAACATGGCAGTTTTTATGCACTGTAGTATAGAAATTAATTTACATGTAAAGCAAATGTATCTGAGAACAATTTTTTTTAAAGGCATGATAGTTCAGGCAAATTAAGTTTCTGCATTAAGTTATTCAGGAGAGGCACCTCAATAATTTGACAGACTAGCAAAATCAAAGTTCAATGTTCTTCAAAGTGTGTTTACATCCTATGAGAATGGGACATGGTGCTTGTTTCCTAGAAAGCTTCTAAGTTTTGGTTTGAGGTGAAAGTAGGAGAAATGTTCATTGGTTTGAGTGTATTCTCAAATCTGATGACACATATCACATACCCTCTCCCATTCATAGTGCTACTAGTAAGAACTACCACTTTCACATACTGATCACCATGTTAACTGCCCCGTGGGATTATCCCATTCAATTTTCACAACTTTCAACAGTAAGTTTTACAAAGAAAAATCTATTTCACATATGAGAAAACTAAGACTCAGAATATGTATACCAATGTCACATCTTGAATGATAAAAAAGATATGTAATTACAGTGCTCATAAACTCCTAATAGTGGTATTTATTAAGAGAAAAATATGGAGTAAAGCACTAAAACCACTAAAATATAAACTGAACTGAAAAAGAAGGCTAAAATATGTGATTGTCTTGGAGCATGTGAAGAATAAAAATAATTGAATCAATTAAATCAATTAATTTCTATTATTAATGAGGGAAGATGGTGAAGTTCCCTTTCCAAGTGTCTATCTTGCTGTTTAGTGACCTGCTAAAGATTTTGGCTTCTCACAGTGAGAACTATCTTTTCATATTGCAGTTTCTATTCATATGAAGTTGCAATTATTAGTTAAATGACAGATATTCAGAGAGTGAATTCTTCTGATTAAAGATCTAAAACAGTCAATCTATATATGAATTTTTGAACTTATAATAATAAAATCTATCATTATCCTTTTGCATAGAAAATTACAAATAATTTTCAGGTCCATTAAATGCAGAATCATAATTACTAAAATAATTATTCTTTAAGTTCAAAGGTATGATCATCATTTCTTTATATAGAAAGTATCATACAACTTTTCAGATGCAAAGTTCAGATGCATACTGTTTGTATTCCACTGTATAATATATGGATTTCTACGTTACTCTCAGAGATTCTATATGTGCCTTAGAGGATGGAAAAAGGAAACTGAAAATATTCATCTTATTTCGTCATTATTACTCTTATTTCCCAAATAAAAACTAGTATAAATTCTTAAATACCTAGAGTCTTGTAATGAAACAATCACTGTTTTGAGAAGGTAGCTGTATTAGTAGAACAGCTCATTTTCTCCCCAGTTCTAGACAGCAGTAAATACTAAATCATGCAGAAGCTATTGGAAATGGTATACAATGATAAGTACATATATATCCTTACCTTTAATTATCTATAACCAATTTACTTTACTCTATTATGGATCACTTTCTAAACTTCTCAGACCACCAAAATAATTTCACATATATTTCACTCAACAGTGGTTTTTTACCAGTGACTAGATGGTATGTATTGTGCTTGGTTAAGCATTCCCTTCTGTTTCTATTTTTCAAATTTGGCAACTAAGCTTTATTAGTTTACATATGGAATTTACAGTCAAACCTACCTCAACTGAGCTCTTTCAGTAAACATCAGTGAAGAATAATGAAATTCAAGAGGTACAAAAACAACTGAGACTCTTTATTTTCTTTTTTAGAAAATGGACAAAATACCAGCATTTAACGTGATTAAATTCTTATACTACCATAATTGAAATTAATTTACAGACAATAACAATTTCCAGACAGAAACATCAGGGCTGAAAGAAATATTAACACTGACGTACAGTGGTTTCCATACTGGGTGGTAAGGCAGTTAAAACCTCTGCTACCATGTTAGTGCCTGCATTCCAGTTTTGTGCAACGGGGGATCTGTTACTCATTTAGAATTTGACTGATGATATAATCTTTTTGTTTTTCCTGAATACCCATAGCATAAAGACCAATGAATTGAGTGATTTTTTTAAATCAGGCAAGTGAACGCCTTCAGAGTACAGGTAAAATACACACATATACACAGACATTCACTTACACTTATGAAACTGTTCTATTGAGAGAGAGACATACACACAAACAGAGAGAGAGGAAGCAAGCTATGTGTTTAGCTGCTTATATTTGGGAACACTATGCATTAGAATAGAGTAACAACCTCAGATCTATGCATTTTTTAACACATTTACCTCATTTTATTTGGAAAAAAATTGAGTGATAATAGAAAGATTAATTTCTTCAATATGAGAGTCACACATAAAAACAAGCCACATACTGAGAGAAAATATTTAGAAAACACACTTTCTGATAGAGGACTAGTATTCACTCTATGCAAGGGAAACTTAAAATTTAACAATAAGAAACCTAGCAAATCAATTAAAACATGGAAAAAAAATTTAAGTATTAACAATGACACACAGAAGGCACATAAGTATATGCAAAGATGTTCAATATGATTTTTCATTAGGGAATTGCAAATTAAAACAACGAGATACATCTATACACCATTAAAGTTGCTAAAATCTAAGAAAATGGCAATTTCAAATGTTGGCGAGGACACAGAGCAACAAGAACTCTCATCCAGTACTGGTGAGAATGAAAAATGGCACAATCCACTTTGGAAAATAGTTTGGCCATTTCCTACAAAGATAAATATAGTCTTATCATATGATTTCATAGTTGTGCTTCTAAGTATTTAACCAAGTCGTTTGAAAACTTGTATCTACACCAAAACCTGTACATGAACATGTATAACAATCTTATTTATAATTTCCCCAAACTGGAAGCATCAAAGATCTACCTCAATATATGAATGGATAAACTATGCTACATTTATAAAATGGAATATTATTTACCAATAGAAGTAACTGAGTTATCAAGTAATGAACACAATACAGATGCACCTTACATTCCTATTGCTAATTGAAAGAAGTCAGACAAAAAAAAAAAAACCTACATACTCTGTGGTTCCAATTCTATGAATTTCTGAAAAGGGAAACACTTAAAAGAGACTCTAAAAGCAGGAGTAGATGCCAAGGATTCTGGAGAAGAGGGGGCACTAGCTAGGTGAAACACAAGGGAATATTGTTTAAAATGGTGAAACTATTTTCTGTAACACTGTACCTGTGTAATTGTGGATATGACACTGCATTTGTCAAAAGCAAATGAAAAGGAAGTAAACTTTAATGTATACAAATTTTAAAAAGACAGGAGACTGAGTGCATCTCAGGATGAAATGCAGAGTGTGACAAAACCTCTAATTGTCTTACAAACAACCTTGCTGAAGGAATGTGAAAGACAGCTGCAGACCTAAGAAAACTTGGAAATGAGTAGAGTCTTTAAGACTGAAAAAAAAAAGCACTGTATTCTAATTGATAATCATGTTTACCACAAAAGCATAGATTAGAAATGTTTATACTGTTTTATACATATATATAAATTTTATATATATAATATTTTATTATTTTATATTATATCTATCATATACATTATATTATATTATCAATTCCATTTGAAAAAATGTAATAGATTCTAGAGTCTGCATAATAAAATAATCACAATGTCTGAGATATAATCTAATATTACCCAAAGTATGAAGAACCAAAAAGATGCATCCCAGTATCAGGAGGTTCAGATGCTAGAATTAGTAAAAATTAGTTAACTTTAAAGGAGTTATTTTAATTGTGCTCAGGGAAGTAAAGAAAATCATGCTTCTATGAATAAAAAAAAAATGAAGTCTCAGCAGAGAAATGGAAACTATAAAAAAAGAACCAATGGAAATTCTAGAACTAAAAAGTAAAATATAAAAGATCAATGAGGGTATAGATTATGTGAACAACTGTATCAATTAATTTCCTCTACTATTTGTAGGGAAAGCACACTCAACAACTGTAGAATACACCTTATTTTCCAGTGAACATAATTAATTCATCAAAATTGATCATACCTTGGGTCATAAAACAATTTTCAATAAATTTAAGAGAACTGCAGGACTTCCCAGGTGGCACGAGTGGTAAAGTACCCACTTGCCAATATAGAAGACAAGAGATGTGGGTTTGATCCCTGAGTTGGGAAGATCCCCTGGAGGAGGGCACTGCAACTCACTCCAGTATTATTGCTTGGAGAATCCCATGGACAGAGGAGCCTGGTGGGCTACAGCCCACAGAGTCACAGAGTTGGAAATGACTGAAGTGACTAAGGATGGCAAGAAAAGTGCAATTTAAAGGATTATGTAGTTATGATCAAATTAAGTTAGAAATCAGTCACACAAAGATATCTAGAAGATATCAAATTTATAAAACTAAATAATACTCTTCTAATTAATTCATGTGTCAAAAATACCACTAAAGCAATTAGAAAATACTATGAGTTGAACAATAGTAAAAATTAACATATCAAAATTTGTGGGATATAATTAAATAATATTTAGAGGGAAACATTGTTTTAAAGAAAGCTGTGGTACATATACACAATGGAGTATTACTCAGCCATTAAAAAGAATTCATTTGAATCAGTTCTAATGAGGTGGATGAAACTGGAGCCTATTATACAGAGTGAAGTAAGCCAGAAAGAAAAACACCAATACAGTATACTAACACATATATATGGAATTTAGAAAGATGGTAACAATAACCCTGTATATGAGACAGCCAAAGAGACACTGATGTATAGAACAGTCTTTTGGACTCTGTGGGAGAGGGTGGGATGATTTGGGAGAATGGCATTGAAACATGTATAATATCATATATGAAACGAGTCGCCAGTCCAGGTTCGATGCACGATACTGGATGCTTGGGGCTGGTGCACTGGGATGACCCAGAGGGATGGTACGGGGAAGGAGGAGCGTTCAGGATGGGGAACACGTGTATACCTGTGGCAGATTCATGTTGATATATGGCAAAACCAATACAATATTGTAAAGTTTAAAAATAAAATAAATAAATAAAATGAGATTTAAAAAAAAAGAAATTTTGCTCAGACTATACAATAAAACCTTACTTTTCATTTTTTAAAAGACAACAACCTAGTAACAACAACAACAAAAAATAAAGAAACATAGTTTGAAAATACATAGAATGAGTGGGTAAGGAGACCAATTAGAAGACTGAAATCATCTAGGTTAGATGTTGCTGGTCTGGGAGAGAAATATAATGATAGAAGTAGCTAAGAGTTGAATCAGAATCTAAAGATGCATGTTGAAGGCAGACCTGATATAATTGATTTGGGAATTTGATGTGGAATGTGAGATAAAGTGATGAGCAGGGATGACTCCAGGTGTTTTGCTCACCCATATAAATGTGATACAACATGTATCCTCAACTAAATGTATAGAAGGAGACATGTCTTAAAAATTATTGAACATATGGCTAATGGCACACTAAAATAACTAAAAATAAAATATATTAAAAGGTTACAGTTGCCATTAGCCAACATAGAGAGGACTGAGGCTGGAGCAAGTTTGAAGGGAAAGTAGTTGCTCACTTGGAAAGGTTGAGTTGTAGATGCCAGTTTAAGATCAAAGCAGAGATATCATGTAGTCCATCTGGAAATAATAGAAGTACTAACTCAGGTTGCCCACTTCAGAATTTTTAGCACACACATTGTAGTTTCAGGCAAGAGACTAAATAAAGTCACCAAGCTAGGAATAAAGATGGGGTGGCAGGGGGGACCAAAGACTGGGACTGAGTCCTCCAATGTTTAGAGGATGAGGGAGAGAAGGAAGAACCAGAAAAGGAGAGTGAGAAGGAGCAGCAAGAATGTGGGAGGAAAGCCAAAAGAATTATGGCATCTTGAAAATTGAGTGAACACTTTCAAGGAGGAGAGTGTGATCAACATTCTCAAATTTATTTATTTGAAGTTGGGGTTTTAGGTGGTAAGAAATATGGCTAAATGAGAATAAATGGAAGTAAAAGTAAGCAGCAGATATATATAAATTTTAATAGTATATGGCTACAGAGCTCCAAAGTTAACCAGTTTCATTGAATGGATCAAAAATTCAGTTGTTACAACTAATGGAAATAAGCTTTCATATGTTAAAATTTTTAACTTTCCATTTGAAAATAATTATGAGGAACATCATATATCAGTTACCTAGATTTGCCTACTTTTAACACTTCATTCCATTTTACGTTTTGCTGTGTACATACATATATAAATAAATTCAGAGAATATGAATAAAACTATATCCCTTTGTTTTTGGTTAAATAACTGAACAAAAGTCTCAATAATTAAATTTTAATGATTTTAAACTCTGATCTCACATTTTTGGCATACATTTTAGTTGACATGTTCTAAGATTTGATATAGCTGAGCATCAAATGGAAATTGTTTTATAGAATTTCTTTTAACTTAAAAAAAATTGCTCAATTTCTAGTTATGGGGCGACTTTGCACCATGAAATTGGGGTGACCTGATTTTGCTAGGAAAATGAAAACAGAACTTTTTCTACCACAGCACTTTTTTTCCACGAATGTCTTTTTTTAGCAAAGTGTGAAAAAAAAAAGGATAGTAAGGTGTTAAATGGCCAAAAAATATGTTATTTTCTAGGGGTTTATGAGCCAACTTTATGATTAAAAATCTAGAACTTTATATAATACATTTTTAAATATAATAGGTGTTAATAAATTAGTGAAAAGTCATTTCACATTTTTGCATTTTATGTTGGCATACAAAAGACTGAAACTAATCTTGGAAAATATATGTATATGTTTATAAATTCATATTTTAATAACAATTTTGGTTACATCATCATGTTCTACAACAAAATACAAGGCTAAACATATCATTCATTATGTTTAGAAACAAACACATAGCCACAATTTTACTATTCTGTCCAATTTTTTTCACACTGAATTTATTTTTAAAATTCTTAAATGATTATTTGATTTTGGATGTATATGTATACATATGTGTATCTGTGACACATACAACATTATCTGAGGAACCGGAATTAATCAAATATTATAGATAACTTTTATAAAAATCTTAATTTCCTAAAAGACTGTTTCAAATCTTCCTTTTGAACATAGCCTAAGACTCAGTGCTTCATTTAAGAAGAAAGTGTCATGTTAGATTGTATTATAAAATAAAATTTTACAACTTCTGTAAGTAATTCCAAGTTTTATCCAATTTCCGTCCCACACAGCTGCAGCCCCACAAGAAAGTCATACAATTATTTAAAACAAATTGTAATTCAAGAGGAATAAATTATTCAAATAGATTAGAAGTTTTCTAGAATCTTGTGGAATAATAGGGTTAGCTACATAGGTCATGTATCTGTATTTAGCTTAGTTTAAATTTTAAACAATATTAACAGTAGCTTTATTTTAAAATTTTTAACAAATTTTAATATTCAAAAAATTTTTTTTAAATTTAACAATTTTAAAATAACACAGAATTTATAGTGATAGAAGTACTAAGAATTGCAGGCAAAGGTTAATCCTAGTTGCTCTGTCTAAACTGTGTTTTGGACTCTTTCCTTTTTAGCATTTTTAAATAAGCGAGATTTATCACCTCTGGTCCAAATCTTATTTTCAGGGTGAATCCCTGCCAGCTATCTAAACATTTCTAAATGGTTTTCATTTTCATTTGCATTAACTCATTTAGAAACAGAAGTATGAGAACTATTATTTTGTTTACAATATAAAGTTTAATTATATGATTAAATGATTATACTCTACAAAAAATTTTAAAACCCTAAATATAAAAAACCTGTACTTGGAAATTCAACTTCAGTAAGCATGTTTCTATTGCATATATAAAATAATCTTTTAAGAAATGCAGCAGCATAGCAGCATAACTGTGGATGCCATGGAATTTTATTGCCATCTTTAAGATAAAATAGTGACCTAAAAGATCAGATTTCTATAACATCTAGTGCTACAGAAACACTAGTCTGGAAGAATAGGCTTTATTCTTCAATTTATATAGTAGATTATGTTTCTCCAAGGACAAAATGTCACATTGCTGTAAGTTTACAAACTTTTGAATTATTGAAATACATTTTAATAGTTGGTTCAAGGGCAAAAAGGAAATCTTCTGGCCTTACTACAAAAATGGAGGAAGGATCACTGCTTTTCCAATCAAAGTAAATGGCACAGCAGGGAAAATATTTCAGGCAAGAGAGTCTATCTGAAGAAACAGTTCCTTGATTAGAAGCAGTAGTGATAAATCAGTCATACAGTGTTCTACGGTGCAGTTCCCTGGTTTAGTCACTCAAACAAATGGAAAGCCCATTAGACTTGAAGTAGTAGCAAATGTTACAGTGAAAAGGAATTGTGTAATCCACAGAGGTTAAGGTATATGTGATTACTTTATTTCTTTTTTCTAAAGCTTTTTGAGAAATAATTTCTTCCCAGAGAAGTTTTCAACAAAGGCCTTGTACTTCATTCAAACACACCTCAATATTTGATTTTAAATATTTGTAAATTTATTGTTTTTAATATAAGTGATTGGCAGCACAAATCCTCATCCTTTGAACAGTTTTTCCAATAGTACCCAAATGATCTTCTGACAGGAAACATAAAGTTTACCACAGAAAAACTTTTGGCTGAGCTTTAAAAAATCAGGCCATGTCTACATATACAAATAGAAATTGAAATTCAGGAAATTATCCAGTCAATTCATATGTCATCCTCTGGGAGAAACATTTTTTTAATTGCCTAGCAAATTGCTTATTTTATTTTGTGAATATATGGGCAAGGAAGAAAAAAAAAGAAAAAAAACACTGTTCATCAATTTGAGTTTTTTTTTTTTTTTTTTTGAGAAATTAGACAGAGCTAAACTTAGAGCTATTTCTCATTATGAAATAAAGGTAAAAAAGGCATTCCTTGATTTTGGAATTATAATAAAATCCTTAGTATTAGAAATTGAGAGTTATTATTTCCCCATGTTTTAACTTCTCACTCATTTATAGCTATTCATTAACAAGTCTGAAATTGTTGCTTGCAGAGAGAAAAGTCAACCTATTGAATATAGTGTTGTAGATTTTTGGTTACAGTATTTACATATTAGAAAGTAAAGCTTTAAAAGCTGTAGAAGTAAGCTAGGATTGGAAAAAGAGAAATAAAAGGGGAAATGAGCTCACAGGCAGCTCTGGCCCATCAAATACAGAAAAGAAAAATCAGGCACTGAAGCTTAAAGTGGTAGGATTATTAAAGAAAGGAGAATATTCACATTGAGATAAACTTTTCTTCTTCACAATGGCTGGAGTCTGTCTTTTACTGTATGAGGTAAGTGAATTCATGACTGAGTAGAGTTGACGGATGTTGGTTGCAAAGAATCGGACACAATAGGGCAAATGAACAACAAAGAGTTGACGGATGGCTCTCTACTACTAGAAGGAAATAATTGTTACTTAGTACAGACTATGGGCTTCCCTGGTGGCTCAGGGGTAAAGAAGCCACCTGCAATGCAGAAAAATCAGGAGACAAAGGTTCTATCCCTGGGTCAGGAAGAACCCCTGGAGGAGAAAAGGGCAACTCACTCCAATATTCTTGCCAGGAAAATCCCATGGACAGAGTAGCCTGGCAGGCTACAGTCCATCCGTAGGGTCGCAGAGTCGGACATAACTGAGCGAATAAGCACACACAGCACGCCGAGTTTGCTCCCCCAGGCTGGACTGGCTTCAGCATTGTGCAATTTAAAATAAGTAACTGAAGTATCTTCAGTTCAATTCAGTCGCTCAGTCGTGTCCGACTCTTTGTGACCCCATGAATTGCAGCACGCCAGGCCTCCCTGTCCATCACCAACTCCCAGAGTTCATTCAGACTCACGTCCATTGAGTCAGTGATGCCATCCAGCCATCTCATCCTCTGTCGTCCCCTTCTCCTCCTGTCCCCAATCCCTCCCAGCATCAGAGTCTTTTCCAATGAGTCAACTCTTCGCATGAGGTGGCCAAAGTACTGGAGTTTCAGCTTTAGCATCATTCTTTCCAAAGAAATCCCAGGACTGATCTCCTTCAGAATGGACTGGTTGGATCTCCTTGCAGTCCAAGGGACTCTCAAGAGTCTTCTCCAATACCACAGTTCAAAAGCATCAATTCTTTGGTACTCAGCTTTCTTCACAGTCCAACTCTCACATCTACATGACCACTGGAAAAATCATAGCCTTGACTAGACAAACCTTTGTTGGCAAAGTAATGTCACTGCTTTTCAATACGCTATATAGGTTGGTCATAACTTGCCTTCCAAGGAGTAAGTGTCTTTTAATTTCATGGCTGCAATCACCATCTGCAGTGATTTTGGAGCCCAAAAATTGAAGTCTGACACTGTTTCCACTGTTTCCCCATCTATTTCCACCGTTTCCCATCTGGCGATGGGACCAGATGCCATGATCTTAGTTTTCTGAATGTTGAGCTTTAAGCCAACTTTTTCACTCTCCTCTTTCACTTTCATCAAGAGGCTTTTTAGTTCCTCTTCACTTTCTGCCATAAGGGTGGTGTCATCTGCATATCTGAGGTTATTGATATTTCTCCCGGCAATCTTGATTCCAGTTTCCATCCCAACGTTTCTCATGATGTACTCTGCATATAAGTTAAATAAGCAGGATGACAGTATGCAGCCTTGACATACTCCTTTTCCTATTTGGAACCAGTCTGTTGTTCCATGTCCAGTTCTAACTGTTGCTTCCTGATCTGCATATAGGTTTCTCAAGAGGCAGATCAGGTGGTCTGGTAACTTAAGCTTATACAAATCTGGAACTGTATTTAAAAAGTTATCATTCCTAATTATTTTGTCTTCTCTTCCCTGTAAAAAGTTTATCCATTTCCACAAATGTGATGTACCTATGCTGCCTTCTCTTGGAAGGAGTTTCCTTTTTAGCACCATGGAAAGGCAATGAATGACACTTGCTTTGGTCAATAAAATGAAAGTCTATTAATAACATATTCCTTGTTTGAGGAAAAGTTTTAAGAACCACTGACTGGTCTTTCTACTAGATCTCTCTTTTTCCATTCTTTTTCTCTGTTTTGAGAATCAGATCAGATCAGATCAGATCAGTCTCTCAGTCGTGTCCGACTCTTTGCGACCCCATGAATCGCAGCACACCAGGCCTCCCTGTCCAACACCAACTCCCGGAGTTCACTGAGACTCACGTCCATCAAGTCAGTGATGCCATCCAGCCATCTCATCCTCTGTCGTCCCCTTCTCCTCCTGCCCCCAATCCCTCCCAGCATCAGAGTCTTTTCCAATAATAGAAGCTGGATCTCTCAGCTTAGATTCTGAAATGAAGCCACAAGGAATAGAACCTCACACAACACCCTAAGCCTGCAGTCAAATATGACTTAAGTGTTGTAAGCTTCAAAAATTTGGGGATTGCTTGTCACCACCATATAACCAAGCAAAAACTTCTAATACAGAACAGACTTATCTGTTGGGTAAGAGGTTGGATTAATTGACCTTTATGATTTCACTTCTACAAATCTATTATTCTAACATCTTTACATAGAAAAAAGCAATACAGAGGATTTCACAAATAATAGGTTATCATTTTTAGCAAAACTGCCAGTGGTATTTTATGTTTAGGAATAAAATAATTCTTTATGATAAAGTAAAAAATGGGTCTCTGCTCATTTTTGGCAGTAGTATTTATATAAATCATAAGATAATAAGCATATACAATATGAGTACACTCTCAGCTTTCAAAAAATAATTTTTATAGCTAGTCCAATCTTGTGAATGCCTTATGAATTGTGTTCCATTTTTCATATAAATGAATAGACTTTATTTTCCCTTGTTCTTCCTTGAAGGAATTTCCTGGAATTAGGAGGGATTAGAAGGCATGGGAATAACATTTTTAGCTGCCAGTTTTATTACTACAGATTGTCACTATAATTATATCACCAATAAAGATCAAATAAAGACATTTTAGTTGTATTTATATACATAACATAATGGGGTTTTTGACAAGGATTTTTAAAGTGTTTCCATCAACTTCCTGAATGGTCTTTTTTCTAGGTTTTATAGGCCAGTTCTCAAACTTTAATGATATCCTCAACCACACTCTGAGTAGCAAGGTTATAGGTAACAGATTAGAAAAGGTATATTAATTCAGTTAAAGTTATGTAGCACTCTGAGAAATAATTCATTCAATTTCAGCTTGCAACTGGAATCAAGGAGTAGACAATGTAAATTTGAAAATGGTAACAATAAACAAAAACTGTAAATTTTTCCTTCTTTTATTGGAAAAAATAGTACATCTACATACTTTACTATGTCACTTCAAAGGCAAATCCCAGAGCTCATTTAAATGTTTCATATTTCTAAATAAATTGTAAAAGGACCTATTCTTCATAAACACATATAATTAATATTTAATAAATTACACATGAATAAATGGTTTATTTTTATTCTCTTAAATGTACTTGTATAATATAACATTGAGAATGAAATAAAATTTATACACAGGTCACAACAAAATAAAAATCCAACAAACTCCTTTCTCCCTCATCAGTTATCTGGATGTTCTAGGTAGAATTGACTCATGACTCAGATCACTCAGGTAATTCCTCACATTTACATTTGATTCAGTAACTCCCCTTAACTACTAAAGACCAATTGCTTAGCCATGCCTTCAACCCTTACATGATCTGGTTCCATACACTTCCAGCATAAGTGGGGTTCCCATGAAGTGAATGAAGCTTGGTTTCAGGGCTCCTATGGAATGTGTTCTTTCTTTGACCTTAGGGGGAACACTAGTTTTGTGTCCACGTGGTTATACATTATTTGAAAATTTGAAAAATTAGATATTTTAATGACAATTGGTTAAGACAGTTGTGCTTGTTTTTGATCAGATTGAATGGTAGTTGAGTAGCTAAAGGCATTTTCTTTTTGTGATATTCTATTCTTCATTTAAAAAGTGTTCCCCACACTCTTAAGGCCCCAATTTAAAATAAATGTGTATTTCTTAGAATAATCTCCATAGTTGTTCATTTATTGATTTTATCTAACCGACAATATTATATTTTCTCTGAAGAAAATATCTCAACTTAATTAAAGTTTTAATTCTTCATAGTAAGTAGTACAGCAACTTCACATTGTAAGATACTTGATAAGTATTTGCTTTAAAAAGAAAAAAAAGGAAATAAATATATGATCATAGTTTTGATTCTGCCAGCAACCTGAATTAACTTGGAGAGCATTCCCTAGTTGAGTCTTCAGATGAGGGTGAACCAGCTTACACCTTGATTTAAGCCTTGGGAGATCCTGAACAGAGAACCCAGTTAAAATATACCGAACTTCTGACCATGGAAAACTCTAAAATAGCAAGTTATCTCACAACTAAGTCTGCAGTGCTTTGTTAGATATAATAGAAAAGTAATAGAAAATGTAATCTTATTTCACAGAGCTGCCAAGTTGATTATTTCCTCATCCACAGTAAACTTTTTCATTTTTAACTTGGCTTCTGTGTCACCAAACTCTCTGTTTTCTTTGTAAGAAAGGAAGTAATTCCTTAGCTATTTTTTCTCAATCTTCCTTTTCATTAATGACTTTTAATATCGGGATATCCAGGGCACAATACTGGGATACTCCAATATTATCACGCTCAGTCTCATATTATTGTGATGGCCAAGCCTTTAGTCGCTGGCTTTCCCTGACTTAGTTGTACACACTTCCCCCTAAAGTGCAGGACTGTATCCTAACACTTTTGTAAAGAGATGTTTACAGAGTTGCTGAATAGAATATTTGGTTTGAAATATATAAAATAAAACCTGGGATATATTAAAAAATGTCAGAACTTTAGTCACACACACACACACACACACAAAATCTCTATGTATAGCCACGGCTCCAATAATTTTATCTCTGCTCTGCCCCTGTTCCCTCCATAGCTATTTTCAAAATAACACCTATAGGAATTCTTTTAAAAAGACATTTGGATTATGCTACTCCTATACTCAAAACTTTAAATAGTTTCCAATTTCATCCAAAAACCAGAGTTGTTACAGTGGCACATAGTATGGTCTATGATGTGTTCCTATGATAGTTCCAAGGCCCTATCATTTCCAAGTCTTCTACTTGCTCACGTTACCTGGCCACAAAGCTCCTTTATATTCCTCAAAGATGTCAGGTACACTCTTATGATCCTTTCATTGACTGGTTCTTCAGGTTTAAAGACTCTTCCACCAGAGAGACACATGGCAAATTCCCCTATCTCAATTCAGTTTGTGCTCAGAGATGACTTTCTCTATATACCTAACTGGATCACCATATTTAAATACAGCAAGGCTGCTTGTATCCTCTGGCACTGTCCAATCTCCCTTAACCTACTCTGTTTTGTTAACCCATATCAGATATTACCTGATCGCATGCATACTTATTTATACTGTTTACTGCTTATTGTCTATCTTCTCTCATTTGAATGTGAGTTTTGTACGGCAGAGAGTCATAGTACATTTACTTACTAGTTTTCAGAATTTCCAGACACAGAGTAGCTACTCAATAAATATTTGTGGGATAATCATCTATTTAGCAAAACTTAAGGTTAAGTAGGTCTCATCACAGATATAAAGAAGAAACTGCTGCTGCTGCTGCTGCTGCTAGGTCACTTCAGTTGCGTCCAACTCTGTGCGACCCCATAGACGGCAGCCCACCAGGCTCCCCTGTCCCTGGGATTCTCCAGGCAAGAATACTGGAGTGGGTTTCCATGTCCTCCTCCAGGGGATCTTCCCATTCCAGTGATTGAACCCATGTCTCTTGTATCTTCTGCATTGGCAGATGGGTTTTTATTACTAGTGCCACCTGGGAAGCTTACACTGTACACCTAAAACTAATGCAATATTATAAATCAACTATACTGCAATGCAGCAGACTTGGGTTCAATCCCTGGGGTGGGATTACCTGGAGAACGGAATGCCAAAGCCTTTGACTATGTGGATCACAATAAACTGTGGAAAATTCTGAAAGAGATGGGAATACCAGACCACCTGACCTACCTCTTGAGAAACCTATATGCAGGTCAGGAAGCAACAGTTAAAACTGGAGATGGAACAACAGACTGGTTCCAAAAGGAAAAGGAGTACGTCAAGGCTGTATACTGTCATCCTGCTTATTTAACTTATATGCAAAGTACATCATGAGAAACGCTGGGCTGGAAGAAGCACAAGCTGGAATCAAGATTGCTGGGAGAAATATCAATAACCACCGATATGCAGAAGACACCACCCTTATGGCAGAAAGTGAAGAGGAACTAAAAAGCATCTTGATGAAAGTGAAAGAGGAGAGTGAAAAAATTGGCTGAAAGCTCAACATTCAGAAAACTAAAATCATGGCATCTGGTCCTATCACTTCATGGGATATAGATGGGGAAACAGTGTCAGACTTTATTTTTTGGGGCTCCAAAAACACTGCAGATGGTGAATGCAGCCATGAAATTAAAAGACGCTTACTCCTTGGAAGAAAAGTTATGACCAACCTGGATAGCATATTGAAAAGCAGAGACATTACTTTGCCAACAAAGGTCCATCTAGGCAAGGCTATGGTTTTTCCAGTGGTCACATATGGATGTGAGAGTTGGACTGTGAAGAAAGCTGAGTGCCGAAGAATTGACGCTTTTGAACTGTGGTGTTGGAGAAGACTCTTGAGAGAGTCCCTTGGACTGCAAGGAGATCCAACCAGTCCATTCTGAAAGAGATCAGCCCTGGGATTTCTTTGGAAGGAATGATGCTAAAGCTGAAACTCTGGCACTTTGGCCACCTCGTGCGAAGAGTTGACTCATTGGAAAAGACTCTGATGCTGGAAGGGATTGGGGACAGGAGGAGAAGGGGATGACAGAGGATGAGATGCTGGATGGCATCACTGACTCGATGGATGTGAGTTTGAGTGAACTCTGGGAGTTGGTGACGGACAGGGAGGCCCGGTGTGCTGCAATTCATGGGATCTCAAAGAGTTGGACATGACTGAGTGACTGAACTGAACTGACTGGAGAAGGGAATGGCTATCCATTCCTATAGGGAATATGCTATGCACAGGCCTGTACTATAATTAATAGGGCTTCTTTGAAAAATAAGAATGACTTTCTCCTCACTCCCAGGCAAAGGGCTGGGAGCAATAAAAAGTACATCCTGGAAAAACATCTTGAAAACAAGATGTTGAAGTAGTGATGTGACTGATGGAAAACCATTAGTGAGTGTTCCCGTAACCAGAGCCTTGAGGGAGTTGCTGGGAAAGGTTGTCACTAGCTGAAGGGCTAAACAGAGTCATGAAAGGCCTGAAGGTTTGACATTGAGGACTATGCATTGTATATCTTTATCCCCGATCTGAGATTGTAAAAAACAGATATATCTAGAGCATGTACAAGGAAGTAGATGTTAGCAATAAAAAGCATGCAAGGATTAGGATCTGGGCTTTTGCCTGCGAGTGGCATCAGCCTCCTGATCCCCACCTTATTTCTGAGTCTTATTTTTCTTTATTCTTCTGCGGCACCACTCCTTCAGGTCAGTTCGTTGTTGGGCTGGTCCCAGCAACCCCAGTATTCTGGCCTGGAGAATTCCATGCACTGCATAGTCCATGGGGTTGCAGAGTAGGACATGACAGCAACTTTCACTTTCATACTTCAACCCAAAAAAAAGAAAAAATGAGAAAAGCATGGAAAAGAAAGAAAATAGGCATTTTAGGCAAAATAAATAATTTGTACACATGAAAACATATTGAGGTAAAAAAAGAAAGTTGTATTAAGCAAATCACAAGCTTTGTGTGACCAGAATGTCAGGATGTGAAACTAGAAAATTACACTGTATTATTGGACTTCCCTGGTGGCGCAGATCGTAAAGAGTCTGCCTACAGTGTGGGAGACCTGGGTTCGATCTCGGGGTTGGGAAGATCCCCTGGAGAAGGACATGGCAACCCACTCCAGTACTCTTGCCTGGAGAATCCCATGGATGGAGGAGCCTGTTGGGCTAAAGTCCATGGGGTCGCAAAGAGTCGGACACGACTGAACGACTTCACATGTTATCTGAAGGGCTCTAAAGAGTTTGGACTCTATTCTAGGACAGAATTGAAAGACCAATGGGTTCATCTATTGGATGACATAGCAGTTTTCCCTGGGACTGCTGGCTCCCTCTCCTCAGGGTAGAAGCTACTCATTTCTCAATTTATCTTAAAATCTATTGATCCAATCCACACAGGCTTCCAGAAACAAGATACTTGCTTTAAATCCCCTAAACAGTTGCTCTCCAAGTTCAGACAATTTTATCTCTCACTCTCATACCTTGTTCACACCAAGTCAGAATCTGAGAGAGTAGACAGGGTTCAATTTTGAATTTTCTGATTCATGTCTGATAAGATATATCTAATCAGTATGTGTTTAATAAATTATTCCATGAAATGCTGTTTGAATATCATGTTGTAAATGTCTAATAAATGAGTACATAATACTGGAGCTCTGAAGTAGAATATAAACTTAGCATCTTTTTGATTCTATGGATGTAAAAAATATTTTTCTGAGGTTCTGAGGTATGAGTAACAAATAAAAATTGCATATATTTAGATTGTAGAATATGATGAGGTTTTTAAATTTTTAGATGTATACCGTGATGATCTGATATCCATATACAATGTGAAAAAAATAGCACAACCAAGTTCACTAACACATCCATCACCTCTTACATAGTTGTCTCTTATACCTTGTGGTAAGAACACTTCAAGTCTACTCTCTTAGCAAATTCTAAGTGTGTAATACAGTGTTATTACCTATGGTCATCATGAATAAGTTCTGGAGATCTGATGTACAACATGGTTAAAGACATTTTTAGGGAAAGTTGGGTGGAAAGACAAGGAGGAATAGAGTAATATCAAGACTGAGGGAATGAATGGAGGGAAAGAATCTTCAAAAGGACACTGAGAATGCTGTGGCGCAACAAAGCCTGTGCACCACAGCTATTGAACCTGTGCTCTAGAGCCCGTGCTCCACGAGAAGAGGAGCCACTGCCGTAGAAGCCCATGCACCGCAACTAGAGAGTAGCCCCCGCTTGCTGCAACTGGAGAAAAACCTTTGCAGCAACACAGACCCAGCACAGACAAAAATAGACAAATAAGTAAAATTATTAAACAAGAAACAAAAGAACATTGAGAAAGTCAAGTTAAGAGATAAGAGAAAGACCAGGCAAAAATGCAAGATAGTTGTGCTGGAAACTAAAAGAGAATGTTTCGAAAAGTAGAGAATGGTGGTTGTGTAACAAAACTATTATAGCAGTTGAATGAAATGATGAAAATTATATTACCTTTGTCATTGAGGATGCCACTGGTAATTATCATAGTGTAGATTCCCCAGGAATCAGAAATCAAAAGTCTGAGATTTGCTTGTAAAAGGATTATTGGACCATACTATGCAAAAGTACCTATGAAGAGTGAAGGAATCAGGATTGAACAAAGGGAGACAATGAACTCTAATGTGATTACAGTTGGAATTTGAGGAAATGCCAATGGGATAACATTTCACAGTTGCCCACCTTGAAGCAAGGGAGCCTTGTCTTTAATACCATCACCTCCACCTATTGTTCTGAGGGGAAGATATGTTGTTGGGACAAGAAGGCTCTGAGCTCTCTTTGAGGGAGGGCAATTTCTCTTAGTGAAGGTGGCTTACTCAAGAGTTCCCTGCTGCCAAAAGAGTATCTCTGCTCCTAGAATGTGGGAGAATGAATGCCTCAGACCTGAAGGGGAGATCCGGGTGATGCACTAGAGCATCCTACGCTGAAGTGTTTTTGCATAATTTGCCTCACATCAGACTCACTTGGAGTACTTTCTAAAACAAAAATTCCTTGGCCCATTGTGATTCAGATTCAGTTCTTGGGTAGGGCCTGCAAAGTTTTTTTTCACAGTGTCCCAGGTGATGCTGATATATAGCTGATTTAAGAACTACATATTGAGAATCAATGAACTACAGCAATAATTGCAAGCATATTAGTGAGGTAGTGGAATCAGAGTGCAAAATTTAAGAGGTTGGCAAGTGAGTGAGAGATCTAAATCTATATTTTTTTTATAAAATAACTATATCTGTATCAATAGAAACATAATCTTTTTTCAAGAAATGATATAGTAGAAAAATAAGAGAAGCGGGAAGATTGAGGCAGATTTTTATGTTGTTTTGCTTTAATGTTGTTAAAAAGATTTAGCATTTAATATGATGAAGTCATGTCACAAAGGGACTCTTTAGTCCTCACCCCAATATCAAATCTGTTCTTACTTAGGCTCCTCTTTCAGTAAATGATAACATTCAACTGCTCAAATGGTAACTGTTGGCCATCTTTGATTATTCTCTTTCCAGTTCCTTCTATTAATAGTTATCCCACCATTTAATTATATAGGATATATTTCAAAACATATTTCAAATCAACTGATTTCTCTCCTTCTGGGCAGCTACTACCATCATGATATAGTAATCACTATTCTTGCATAAGTTTTCTAACAATTCCTGAGCTTCTTGTCCTTACAACTCATTCTCCCCCTGAAATCAGAATAATCTTTTAAGAATAAAAACCAAAACATATGATTCCCCTACTTGAAATGCATCATTGTCTTCCCCTTGGTAATTAGGCTAAAGTTTGAACTCCATCATGGTTTGCAGGGCTATATTGTCTTTGATCTTTTCTGCAACTATAATTTCTTTCTTGCCACAAAGCATTGAAACATTGATTCTTGCTTTTTCTTGTGTTGATAATTTCTTTATGCCTATACTGAGTTGTACTGGGAATTTACTAGTGCCACTCTGTGATTTAACTATAAGATCTATGTGCTAACACCACAATAAAAGCAGATACAAATGATCAAAACCTGGCAAGCAGTAACAATTGATGATCTCACAAAATGAAACATATGCTAAACAGGATTCTAAATCTATTTTATTTTTGCTCTTTGTAGATTTAAATATTTTTCTTCACCCACAGGATGACTCAAACATCCAGACATAACAGTGAAAAGGGAGGAAATATGGGAGGAAAGGAAAGAGTAAAGGAATAGGTAAGCAGGTTTGAAGGAGCACTTTTGGACCAGCCTAATGTTCAGTGGCTGGCACAACATCTGCTTTTAAGAGAACTTAAGTGGGCCCATCGAAAGCTGAGAAAATATGATGGTATTTTTACTTGCATATCAGAGTCTAGGATAATATGATTTTATCATTAAAATGTGCCTTATCAGGGCCAGACTTCGGAAAAGAAAAGGTTGTTTCACTCTACTTAATGGTCATGTGAACTATTTCTGAAGGGCCTGACCACCAGCACATCTGTCCTCTTGCTGGCTTTTAGATCAGTTGACCAGAATGTGATAAATCCTTCAAGACTAAACTATTCTGGGTTAATCCATGGTAATACAGTGTGTCACCATAGAACATAAGTTTACTAACATATTATAGGCCTCTTCTGAGGTTAAGAAAAAACTAGATTCCTTCAAGTCATCATCCAGAGATTTATTCTTGGTACAGTGAAACTTACATGACTGCACTTCTCTTAGCCATAATCATAAACATTCAAGTTTACTTTTATAATGTTTTTTATATCTCCCAATTTTGAAAAACTTACATGATGATGGGCAGGTAATTTAATTTTTTATCTTCTTTACATGCTGGGAGAAAAATAAGCTTCTAAGGTAACTTCTTGAAAAGCAGAACACTTATTTCAAAGATGAGAAGTAAATAATAAAATCATTGACCCTTGTTTTATGAGTATATGGTAATGATAAATTTTGATACTGTTAATGAGCCACATGTTAAGATCCAATAGTTTTAGTCAGAAATTTATTTTCTTTCAGACTAGGATTAGATATAGTCTATATATATTAGACATTTTGATGATGCTGATTATTAAAAACAAAGCTGGTAATAAATTAACTGTATAATAATAGTAATATTTTATTTTGGTAACACTGTAGTAACAATTTTCTGTAGTATGTAAGAGGTAGATAGAAAATTTCACTATAGGTCATTTGATATGAATTAAATATAAATTAAAATTGAATTTACTGTACTACTTTTATTTTTTATATTGCCAGGGAAAACTGGAAAATGGCCCCATTAGAGCATAAAGAGGAAATACACTCTAAATCTTTTCCAAAGATATATGTATAAAGATTACTTATTCTGTATTAATAAGAAATTACATGAAAGGTCTAATCACACTATTTAGTAGTTTAGCATTCACTGAACAAGTGAACTTTTATGTCAGCAAAATTTAAACTGAAAAATTCAAGATAAACAACAAGAAGAAATACACAACTTTCCAAGTCTGGAGAACATTACCCAGAGAAACTTGCAGCAGTGTGAGAAGCTTCCCTAGTGATTCTGGGGCAAAGCTTATACTACAGTGGCAGTTTACGAGTACTTTTTTCCTCTTTAATTTTTTGAGATCTGTCTTCATAAAAAAAAAAAAAGATGCACATATAAAGTTCAAATAACATTAATAAAACACATCTCTTCAAGAGTTTCAGAAAAAAAAAAAATAGCAATGATGTAAAACCCTAGGTAGTCCCTCCTAAATACATCTCCCACTGTCTCCTAGTCCCTACGCTGACTTTGCCTTCTTCATCAGTCTCTTTCTTTTCTTTATCCCCAATAGTCTTAGCAATTTTTAACGTGAAATGTTTCATGTTAAAGAGTGTATACAACATATATGTTATAATTTATATGTATATGTGTGTATATTGTAAGCATGATATAAATGCTATTTACATAAACACAAAGTAATACATATATACATAGTAACAGTCGCTGACAAGCGTTAGAATTAGTTAGAAATAAGACTATATAGAGAAGCTAAGTAAATTAGCCTAATTTTATTTATCTAAAATTAAAAGAGGACTTGAATCCAAATTTTTAATACTAAATCTACAGCTCTTTCCAAAAATGCTAAGATATGTATAAGGGTTATCTTTAGTAAATAAATACTTGATAAAATATTACAAAAAATTCAGTTATGCTCTTAAGTAAACTTTTACATCATGAAACACAATTTATTGTCACATATCTGTGCTAAATATTTTATTTATTCAGACTATGAGGAATGCGTGGTATATACCTGAAATTAGGTATCTGTTCCCATAAATCCAAAACTCTTCACCCTCAGTTTGGGAACACAACTCTAGTATAATCACTTACTTTTGAATTATTCTGGTATTACAGTGCAGTAGTTATTTTGCTCTGTTTATAAAAGGAATCAATCCTCTGAGAAGACAGTCTCTTTATAGTAAAACTGAAAGTGGGATGTCAGATTCTGATTCATATGGGAAATGCATTTTACAAAACACTGTATATGTGCATAAATCAGACTAGCCCACAGCTAAGCCAAAAATAGATTAAAGTCAAAGTTCTACTTAGTGCTTTTAGAGTTTTTAATCTGCCTTTCGGAAAACAACACGAAGTCGCTCTACTTTTGGCAACTTTCTGTAGTGGAATTTTCTCTTATAAGGGGCCGTCACAGGTTATAGAAAAAATAAAGTGCTTGAACAATGAATTTCATAATAATCTTTTGCTGACCAGAGCTAGAAAAAGTGGGTAGACAATCTTCATAAAGAAAAATTCCTCTATAAGTTAACAACTAATATGTAATAAACTTGTTACATAGAATATATGTATGCATGTAAAATCTAGAATTATGCAAATTTCCCCTCATATTTTACCAAGCCAATTATTATCAGAAAAACTTTCGTTTATAATCTAGTGGTGAATTCTGCATGAATTTGTCTAAAGTTTCATGTTTTAATTTCATGCTGCTAAGTCACTTCAGTCGTGTCCGACTCTGTGTGACCCCATAGACAGCAGCCCACCAGGCTCTGCCGTCCCTGGGATTCTCCAGGCAAGAACACTGGAGTGGGTTGCCATTAATTTCAAAGCTACAGGTTAACTTGGAAGAAGCAGACCACATTGATGCTTTAACTCTTAACTACTTGACCCGTCAGGTTCACCTACAGCAGCTGCAGATGGTTTCCAGTAAGCTGAGTTTCCCTGTTAAGTACCTATGTCTCTCTTTTCTCTGCATCAGGGAACTTTGAGAACAACCCCAGAGGCAACCTTAAACTAACTGGTCATGATGTCAGTGAATGCCCAGTTTTCTTTCTTCTTCCCTTCCCTCCCCTTTCCACAATCCAGTGGGATGATTCTAAGGCATGTTCTACATGGCTTCTTACAGAGTCCCCAGTAGGAATGGGCTCCAACTGCCCCCACTAATAACCTATTTATAATGCACTCTTTATTATCCTATCTCTCTCGTAGGTCTTACTTTTCCCTGTTCCATTGTAATCATTCACAGGAGCACCCTCTTCCCAATAACTAAGTCCCTGTCTTGATGTCTACTTTTTGAAGTACTCAAATTAAGACATCATTCTAGTTGGTTTTCATCACCACCACCAGTTCCACCATCATTATCATCATCATGATCATCATCATAAGTAATACGAAGCTCTTCCTAAGGGTCAAACATGATTCTAAATACTTGACATTTATTAATACATTTAGCCCTCTCTAAAAACTCCTGACAGTTATTTTTTTATCATTAGTTCAAAGATGAGAAAGACCAAAGCACACAGCAATTAATTACCTAGTTTAAGTTCTGACACCAGAATTTGCACTGAACTAGTACAGTGTACCTGGAGAAGGCAATGGCACCCCACTCCAGTACTCCTGCCTGGAAAATCCCATGAATGCAGGAGCCTAGTAGGCTGCAGTCCATGGGGTCGCTGAGGGTCGGACATGACTTGAGCGACTTCACTTTCACTATTCACTTTCATGCATTGGAGAAGGAAATGGCAACCCACTCCAGTGTTCTTGCCTGGAGAATCCCAGAGAAGGGGGAGCCCGGTGGGCTGCCGTCTCAGGGGTTGCACAGAGTCAGACACGAAGTGACTTAGCAGCAGCAGCGGCAGTACAGTATACCAATTTAAGCTTTTCTTTCTTTGTGAGTATATATGTGTAGTTTTTCAAACCATCGTTTTTTCCTTACGTGACACTAGGTATACACATTTTCTTCAATCTTCACAGAAAGACCCACTCTGATATTCACTCAAAAACCCAAAGAAGCATTTCTAACATACATTTGCAACACCCCAAGTTCATGTGTGCATAAGTCCTGTAAGATGTGGGGATGACAGGTGATTTCTGAAATGACCAGTCACACTTTCTACATTGGTCTGATAAGCAGATCGCCCAAGAGAGGAAATACAACTTAAATGTCCTTATAAGATTCTAGATTTCAAAAATTTTTAAGACACCTAGTAGGCCTTTTTCATAGGTCACGTATGCTTCTCATTTGGTAAATTTATTAAGATATCCTTTATTTTAAAGTAATGGCTTGGCAGAAAAGGAGATTCTTTTCTAAAACAAATGTTTAATTTCTAGAGCAGCATCAAGGATACAGTATACCATCAATAAGTAATACTTAACCAATGACTCAGTATCCATGTATTTAGTACTATTAAAATATTATGTCAACATTTATCATCATATATATAAAATCTACATGTATGTATAAGCAGGTACATGAATTATAATCTTAAGAATACATTTTAAACTATTAATACAAAATGCTACTGCTATCTTTTTCCCTTTTATCCCTCCCTTCAAATGACAGTCTTTGGTACGTTTGAAGAGCCATTGTTAAATACGTTTTTAAAATGTTATGATGAAAACTAGCTTTATTGACAGTGCACATATTCTGTTACTGTTCAGAGTACATATAATGTTTTAAAATGAAGGCAAGCTAAAGCAGCAAAACATTTGTCATGGTTTGAGGTATTAAGTCATGAAGTTTGCATGTATATTTGGTGGTTTATATCATGCCAAAATAGATGTTCCCCATCGGGAAGATTCTTAAGTGCTAAACTTTGGCCTTACTGTTCTGTAAAAATTATAACTCTTTCAGAGGGGAAAAATGTGTTAAAGTATATATTTTCACATCTCTGAATTGATATATTTTTTCTTTAACTACCAAATATTTTAAAAACTTATATGTATCACAAAGATATAAAGTGACTTAGGGGTGCTAAAGAAATAGCTAATTTATTCCACATATTCTGAATCTTCCAACAGATGGCATATTTTCAGCAAATAACACCTAAATAATTATCTCTCAGATGATCAACACCTGATAATTGGTGGCTAGACACATTTCTATTTAAAACATAGAATTCTACATCTAGATAATGCAATATCTTTAAACATTCACAAATTTCCTTTTTATAACTTTATTATAATAAATATTTTATATAATTTATACATTTTATAAATTATCCCTATGAATGTGATATATCTTCATTTGTATAGTTATATTCAATGTATTTAATCTCTAGACAAAATACTTCCCATTACTCTCTTTTAACACCATCATTTGCTTTGACTTAAATGATAAACATGATAGAGATTGAATTTAATTTCCTTAATAAGTAAAGTTTATCTAACTTATTGAATATTTATATTTTAATCTTGAATTGATCAACATTGATCAACATGTCTTGGATTTCTTCCCAATGCTGTTATGACAGGTTTTTTTTTCCCTGATGTAGCAATCTATACCCAAAACTTGCTATGATATAAAATGAATATTTAAAAGTTATCTTCTACATGAATGCATAATAGAATCAAAGACTTATAGCATGTGAAATACCATATTACATAATATCAAATTTAATTTTGATGTTGAAATTACAAAACTATATAGTTCATCTCACTGTCAGTAAGAAGAATTACGTCCTATTTTGGGTCTGGGGACAAAATCTCAAGCCTGTGAAAGGTGTGTGTGTGTGTGCATGCATGTGTTGGGGGTGGAGGGGTTCCTGCATACACCCAAGCAAGTTCTGACACCAGTTCCAACACTATATTCTAGGAGATAACATCAGATTCCATAGGATCTATGGACTATGTGCCCCTCTCCCATCCCCACCAGAGGTCAGAAGCAAGCCCAGGTTGTTATCTGTACTTTTGCCTGACTGGTTATAAATCAGAGTTTCCCACAACCCTCTCCTTGGGTTAGACTAATTTACTAGAGTGGCTCACAGAGCTCAGAGAAGCATTTTACTTACTGGATTACTGGTTTATTATAAAAGGAACAGCCAGATGGAGGACACGCATAGGGCAAGGTATGAGGAAAGGGCACAGAGCCTCCATACTCTTCCCAAGTATGCCCCTCTTTCTAAAGCCCCAGATGTTTACCAACCCTGAAGCTCTCTAAACCCTGTCCATTTGGGGTTTTATGGAGGCTTCATTCCATAGGCATGATTAATTAACTCATTTTTCATCAATGACTGATTCAACCTCTACCCTCTCTCCCTTGAACATTTCTATCCTCCAATTACTTGGTTGGTTCTCCTGGCAACCAGCACCCAACCTTAGCTGCAATCCGCAATCCGAAGTAACCTTTTGAACAAAACCAAAGACATCTTTGTGACTCTCATCACTTAGCAAATTCTAAGGGTTTTAGGAACTTTGTGCCAGAAATAGAGACAGACAAAATAAACATTTTTTATTATGAATCATGATATCAGTTTCCATGCAGTTAAGAAACTATTTTTAAAGCAAAAATATTAGATAAGATACCTTAGCAATAGTGGTAGTTACTATTATTATGGTTATTCAGTTGCCAAGTCTTGTCTGACTCTTTGTGACCCCATGGATGGCAGCACACTAAGCTTCCCTGTCCCTCATCATCTTCCAGAGTTTGCCCAAGTTCATGTCCATTGAATCGATGATGCCATCCACCATCTCATCCTCTGTCACCCTCTTCTCCTTCCGCCTTCAATCTTTCCTAACATCAGGGTTTTTTCCAATGAGTCAGTTCTTCCCATCAGGTGGCCAAAGTATTGGAGCTTCAGCTTCATGATCAGCCCTTCCAATGAGTATTCAGGGTTGCTTTCCTTTAAGATTGACTGATTTGATCTCCCTGCTATCCAAGGGGCTCTCAAGAGTCTTCTCCAGCACCACAGTTTGAAAGCACCAATTCTTCTGTGCCCTGTCTTCTTTATGGTTCAGTTCTCACATTCATACATGACTACTGGAAAGACCACAGCCTTGACTCTACAGACCTTTGTCAACTGTAACCCACCAGGTTCCTCTGTCCATGGAATTCTCCAGGCAAGAATACTGGAATGGGTTATTATTCCCTTCTCCCAGCCCAACTGAACCTGTTTCCTGCATTGCAGGCAGATTCTTTATCATCTAAGCCACCAGAGAAGCCCCATAGTGGCAATATCTATATTTTATTTCTTTCACTTCTCCTACTAAGGACTAAAGTTTGAAATAAAACCAACTTTTTTCCATAAAATGTTTGTACATTTAAAAATGTACTTGTTTTGTAATGTGTGCATGTATTTTTGATTATAGCTAAAAATATAGCTTTGTGTTTAGAACTAAAGGAAACATTATAAGTTAACATTTTTTAAGGCAAAAGACATTAGATAACTAACATCAATTTGAAAATGATTATTGCTTTCTGAAATGTGGGTTTTGTTTTGCTGTGAATAGGCAGGAGATATTTCTACCAGTAACACCTAAAACTGGCCCCTGTCATTTTAGGCTGTTCATGACAACAGAGCAGTAATGGAAGGGGTGTTGGATCTTGATTATCATGAGAAAGTAGTGCTTACAAATCCAGACAATGTGTTTATTACATTGAAATGTGTTATTAACCACAATAGAAAAGTTCATTATATGTCTATATATGATTTATATACTTGTCTAACTCCCTCAATTTATCTGTGGCCATAACATATCCATCTATAATCATTAAAGTGGTAAAGTTCCTACAAGATCCTCTGCTTCTCTGATTTGAGTCTTGTTTTGTGCAAGTCAAGTACAGAATAATGTCAGAAATACCAAAAATACAGTTTAATTTTCATCTAAAGTTACAAGTTGTAGAATGTAAAACTCAGGCTGAAGTCCTTGATTTCTTTGACTAATAAAGTACTATTTATGCTAGATTCAATTACAGAATAATTCAATATACTGTGATTTAAACAGTCCTCTGCTAATACATAATCAGTGGTTTTAGATTTAAAAGTAAGCATGCCTTTGCTTTGAGAGCTTACACTTTAAAAAAAATGTTTGGAATATCTAAAGAGAATTTTTGCTTAAATTGTTATTTATGCCCTTCCCACTGCTCCCTTGTTTTATATACAGGGAAAAATTATATAACCTCTACCCAACAGAAATAATATTTATGGCTTTAGTTATAATTATGTCATCTACACTATATTTTTTGGATAGCATCCATCAAATATTGGCTATTTTGAGATTGCTGAAAAATAACATTTAGAAACTGATGAATGTTTCATTTAATATTTCTAGTCATTTGCTTATTGTCTGCTTGCAAACTGTTTGATCCATACTTATAAGCTTTCAAAGAGATACTATAAATAGAAGTTTTATGTGTTCATTTGTTTTTTTTCAAAAAATAAAGGTCTATACAATATGAAACAATTAGGCTGAAAGGATATAGTGCTGACCTAGTACTTTTAGTCACAAAGAAATATCTTGTGGGAGAAACTAATATTTACAGACTATAATGCAGTATGAAAAATGCTGTAACACCAATGACGAATATCTGTTTCAAATGAATATTAAATGAGTCTTTCTTGAAACCATAAAAGTATGTAGGAAGAGAAGTATACAGAAATTTTCAGAAAATTTTATATATATATATAATATGAAACTTACATAAATTATTTACATATTCAATGCATCTTTAGTTAGGGTATATATTTGTTCATTTGTTACCTACCAGACTCTCTAGAAAACTTCTGTGCCAACCACAGAAGTTGATTATTTCTGAAGTTAATTTCCAAATTTAACTGAGGGTTGTTATGTCTTCTTTTTTGCAATCACCAAGGCAAGAACCATACAAACTTTTCAAGCAGGGTTTATATATATGATTTTTATTTAAATTTCTATTTTTTGAGAACTTTAAAATTTTAAAAAGCTTTGCTTTGAAGAAGTCATCTGTTCCTATTGTTTCTTTGTTATATGAGTTCTTAATCCTTTGTAAGAATTGTCTGCACTGGCAATAATTAGGCTATATCAAACGGGGAGATGAAAGACAGAAGAACTTAGCAGTGTGCTGAGTGCTTCAAAATGCCACAAGTTGTTTCTAAATGCTTTGCATATAGAAATATTTTCAACACGACTTGTAAACAATTTTTCTCTAAGGTATGCCCACTGCAATATACAGGAAAAAAAGAGGTCTAGTAAATATGAGCATGAAATACAAATTTAAAAAGCTGGATAGGAAATCTGGTGTAAGTAACAAGGCTTGGAATTCCATAACTGTCTATAAATTCACTGCATGGATCATCTTGAAGGGTAATTTCAGGGTATTTGATCTTCAACCTCTCTGTGGCTATTCAACACTATCAAGGAATTCACAAGCTGAAAAGAAACATGATGTTCATGCAGCATTTACTAATGTCTATATTTTTTCAATGCCATTGACTTGATCCTTTTGTATGGTTTTCTTTCCACCAACTTATCTGATTTCATAATCAGTACAGAAATGTTAATACACCTTTCTTAGTTCAGTTTAATTCACATTTACTAAACATTGCTCACACCATACAATCTGCCAGAACTTGGAGCATAAGAAGTCACCACTACATGTACATACTGCTATTTTAAAAACAAATAACCAGCAAGGACCTACTGTATAGTACAAGGAACCTCTGCTCAATACTCTGTAATGGTCTAAATGGGAAAATAATTCGAAAAATAATAGATGCCTGTGTATGTGTAACTGAATCACTCTGCTGTACACTTGAACTTAACACAATATTATTAGTTGATTATAAGATATAAAATTAAAAAATAAAGTATTTAGGCTGTGAAAACAAGAAGAAAATCAATGCTATTACTTTGAAAAGAGACAATGATAGACGTTCAATTTTTTGTGGCCATTTCTATGACAAAGTTGTACAGAGAATGATAAGATTGTTCTGGGGAATCAATGAGTTGAATATTGAAGCATATGTAAATGTTAGCAGGATAAGAAAGAACTGCAAGATGACAATTTGACCAGAGGAAACATTTGTGAAGGTATAGAGCTAGGAAACATCATCTAATAAAACAAATGCATGATTCTTAAGGGATGAGCCAGGGGGGCAGGCATTTCTTGTTGACTTGTGTTATATCTGTATGTGATGGGAACACAATGGATATTTTAAGCAGGCCAGTGACAGGATTCATATTGCATTAAAATAATCCTTTGGCCCCAATGTAGACGACTGGTTTGATTTAGGTAGGGCTACAGGCAAGGAGACAAGTTGAGTGATTACTGAAAGGGACAAAGCATGAAATGAAAAGGGGTTAAATTCGGTCCTTGGATAAAAGACAGGTAGGTAATGAGAGTTACTGGAGAAATATCAAGACCATAACTGATTAGAGGTGAATGTGAGAAAGAAATTTTGAAATAAGAGCTCAAGTTTTGAAATTCTGTTAGTGAATATTACATAAACTGAGATTAGAAATATTGATGGGGAAGATTATGAAGAAAGATTAATATTTTAAGCTTCATCTTTCTTCATAACCTTTCCCATCAATATTTGAACATGGCTTATAGCATGTTCAATTAGAGGTACCAAGAAACATCACCATGATTCAGAAACTCTACAGTCATGCTTATGTGGAATCAAATGTATAAATGAGACAGAGGGCCAGAAGAATAAGAGAAAAAGAATAGATACATGTGAAACTTTTTCTTACATAGGAAAAAGAAAATTGAAGAAGGAATTTTGAAGAGACTTCAGTAGCTCCATTATTTAATGTCTGGAGACTGAGGAAGAGATCAGAACAGGATTGGTCCACTGATTCTAGAGTAGTAAGTTTTAAAAAGGAGGAAGATGTCAACAGTGTTCAAAGCACCTGTGATATCCAGTAAGATAAGAATTAAAAAATGTCAGTGGGATATTGTTTCCAAGTTTAGGAGGCATTTCAGAGAAGAGTGGAAGCCAGATAAAGGTGAGCTGAAGTGTGAATGCAAGATAAGGGAAAGAGAATGAGTTTGGACTAAAACAAAACTTTACCGAAAAAGAAGAGTGACAATGAGAAGTAGCTCAAAACTTGAAATCCTTCTGATATGTTTTCTCTGCCTGTCTTCCCTCTTTACACCTTTTAACAAAAAATTTCTAATACTCTGTTGATTACAAGCAATTTTCAAAGTGAAACATTCTTAAAATGATTTATAGGTCTTGAACTACTCTAGGAAAAAGTTACCCAATTTGTAATTTAAGTGAACTCTTAACCAATAAACAAAATCTAGAACTACTTTTTGTAACAGTGGGGTTTTGTTACACAGAGGACTTTAAAATGTTTAAGTTTTTCAACATGCCAGACCTTGCAAAATCTTCCCTTCTAGTCCATTATTTTCATGATAATTTTTTTTCTTTTTTCTTTTTTTTTTTGAGCATCATCTCAAGAAAAAGAAATCACAAGAGAATACCCAAATACAAACAAATACAAAAATGAATAAAACATGGAAATATATAGTCAACAAGCATTAATGCCTTTAAGACAATGGTACCTGCAATTCTATGAGACTATAATATAAGAAAATATTTATGGTTTGATAACTCGTCCAGTTGCATCATTTCCAGAAATGCACTCTCCACCTTATGGATGCATATAATTTAGTGGCATGAGCAACTTTTTATTTAGGCCAACTTTCAAATAGGAATTCAACTTGTTTGCCCTATTCATGTGGTCTATGATTTCAAAAAGGAGTCCTCTTACTCCCCAGAGAAATAATCAGATGAAGGCACAAAGTAACCTTAGAAACTAGATAGTCATTTTATATTTCTTATGTCCTACAAAAATCAGTAAGAGTATGCCAAAATAAAATCATTATTGAGAAAATTTGGCAAAAAAACAAAAAAAATGCACATGAATATGAAATTTGACCCAGCAATTCCACTTTCTATTCACATATTTTTGCACTGGAAAATATACGGAGGTATCCATAACAAGGCTATTTATTTTAGCAGTATTTGTAAATGCTGCTTAAAAAACAAGAAAGAAAAAAGAAACCCAAAGGTAGCTGTAATATAAACTATGGAAAATTCACACCATAGAGTCTATCAAGCTATAAACAATGAAGAAAATCTTTATACACTGCCAGAGACTGATCTTAAAAATATATTAAGTGAAAACAGCAAAGTAGAGAAAAGTTTATATGCTTTCCCCTGCTTATCAAAGAAAGGTAGAGGTTGATTTGAAAATATTTATGTACATCCACATCCACACACACATATGCACATAAATACATATACATATATACACACTATATCTATGAATATATTTTCATATATGTAAAAGTGGAAGAAAATAAAAATTTTAAAATACCTATAGAAGGAGGAGTTAAGCAGGTATAACATTAGGGATTATAACTAGATTTCTTGCCTATGTCATGTTTTATAATATGATTTTAGAACCATGTAAGTATTCTGCATGATTATAAAATAAAATATATTTTTCAATTCAGTTTAGTTCAGTTCAGTTGCTCAGTCGTGTCTGACTCTTTGTGACCCCATGGACTGCAGCATGCCAGGCCTCCCTGTCCATCACCAACTACTGGAGCTTATTCAAACTCATGCCCATCGAGTAGGTGATGCCATCCAACCATCTCATTCTCTGTCACCCCCTTCTCCTCCTGCCTTCAATCTTTCCCAGTATTGGGGTCTTTTCCAATGAGTCAGTTCTTCGCATCAGGTGGCGAAAGTATTGTAGTTTCAGCTTCAGCATCAGTCCTTCCAATGAATATTCAGGACTAATTCCCTTTAGGATGGACTTGTTGTATCTCCTTGTAGTCCAAGGGACTCTCAACAGTCTTTTCCACCACCACAGTTCAAAAGCATCAATTCTTCGGTGCTCAGCTTTCTTTATAGTCCAACTCTCACATCCATACATGACCACTGGAAAAAACACAGCTTTGACTAGACGGACTTTTGTTGGTAAAGTAATGTCTCTGCTTTTTAAAATGCTGTCTAGGTTGATCACAGCTTTACTTCCAAGGAGCAAGCGTCTATTTATTTCATGGCTACAGTCACCATCTGCAGTGATTTTGGAACTCCCCCCGGCCTCAAAAAAATGTCTGTCACTGTTTCCATTGTTTCCCCATCAATCTGCCATGAAGTGATGGGACTGGATGTCATGATCTTAGTTTTCTCAATGTTGAGCTTTAAGCCAACTTTTTCACTCTCCTCTTTCACTTTCATCAAGAGGCTTTTGAGTTCCTCTTCACCTTCTGCCATAAGGGTGGTGTCATCTGCATATCTGAGGTTATTGATATTTTTCCCGGCAATCCTGACTCTAGCTTGTGCTTCATCCAGCCTGGCATTTCACATGATGTACTCTACATATAAGTTAAATAAGCAGAGTGACAATATATGGCCTTGATGTACTCCTTTCCCGATTTGGAACCAGCCTGTGGTTCCATGTCTACTTCTAACTGTTGCTTCTTGACGACGTGCATACAGATTTCTCAGGAGGCAGGTCAGGTGCTCTGGTATTCCCATCTCTTTCAGAACTTTCCACAGTTTGTTGGGATCCACACAGTCAAAGGCTTTGGCATAGTCAACAGAGCAGAAATAGATGTTTTTCTGGAACTCTTGTGCTTTTTCTATGATTCAACAGATGTTGACTATTTGATCTCTGGTTCCTCTGCCTTTTCTAAAACCAGCTTGAACATCTTGAAGTTCATGGTTCACGTACTGTTGAAGCCTGGCTTGATAGATTCTGAGCATTCCTTTGCTAGCATGGGAGATGAGTGCAATTATGCTGTAGTTTGAACATTCTTTGGTATTGCCTTTTTTTTGAGATTGGAATGAACTGACCTTTTCCAGCCCTGTGGCCACTGCCAAGTTTTCCACATTTGCTGGCATATTGAGTGCAGCACTTTCACAGCATCATCTTTCAGAATTTGATATAGCTCACCTGGAATTCCATCACCTCCACTAGCTTTGTTCACAGTGATGCTTCCTAAGGCCCACTTGACTTTGCATTCCAGGATGTCTTGCTCATGGCTATCTGGGTCATGAAGATCTTTTTTGTATAGTTCTTCTGTGTATTCTTGCCACCTCTTCTTAATATCTTCTGCTTCTGTTAGGTCCATACCATTTCTGTCCTTAATTGTGCCCATCTTTGCATGAAATGTTCCCTTGCTATCTCTAATTTTCTTGAAGAGATCTCAAGTCTTTCCCATTCTATTGTTTTCCTCTGTTTCTTTGCATTGAACACCGAGGAAGGCTTTCTTATCTCTGCTTGCTATTCTTTGGAACTCTGCATTCAATTAGGTATATCTTTCCTTTTCTCCTTTGCCTTTAGCTTCTTTTCTTTTCTCAGCTATTTGTAAGGCCTCCTCAGACTACCATTTTGCAAAAAGGCAATTCTTTTAAAAATAAATAAATAAAAAGGAAAGGAAAGGATCTGTCAAATTTTATCTTTCTCTCCACTACGCACCACAGTTAGAAATCAGGAAGAAATGACTTTGGTAAGAATTCTCACCTTTTGGTAACTTCTGCTTGTTTCTCAGAATCCAGTCTACTGGCGCCGGAGTAACTAGGGTGAGCCAGCACTTCCTATCCTGGTCGCCAGAAACCATAGAAGATGAAAAATAATTTTCCCTTCATCCTTTCTAGTGAGTGCCGACAGGCTGTTTTTTTTTTTCTTGAGGGCACCTCATAAACAGTTCCCTTTATCTCGCTTAGCCTGTCTCCACTGTGGCCACGGGTAGTCAAGATTATCTTTAGTTACTGTTAACCTGCTTGTACAGCCTTGAAACAAAATGTTACTCATTTGAGGCCTGACACCGGGCCCAGTTCAGTTTAAGCCGTATCCACTCATGTTCCAGACCCATCAGATTTCTGAGTCGGAACCAGTCCGTCCCCAAACCTGATCCGGCTTCTGAGTCGAAACCATTCCTACCCCGGAACAGGTCCAGCTTCCGAGTTAAAACTGATTCATCCCTGGGCCCAGCCGGGTTTTTGAGTCAGTCCCTGTTCAACTCTGTCTAGTTTCTCAACCCAGTTCGGAAAAAGAAGTGCTCAAATAAAGTCTGGAGGCTCTTAACACAAAAGCTGCAGAACTAAGATCCAGGGATGCGCCTGCCACCTCCAGAGGCAGCGAGAAAGCAGCGACCTTGTGAGATTTAACAGATACCTGGGCCTGGTTGCTCAGTGCTCCAGGGGCCTGGGGCTTGGCCTGGGCTGGGTAGGGGTGGCAGGAGCCTCCTTCAGTTCCCTCTTCAGATACCAGGACTGTTAAAAGATAAATTGAGGTATATTAAAAAAGTTGTAAGTGTTTATTTGTACAAAAATGGATTCCAGTTGGACAGTATCCAGTCTGGCAGAAAGTAAACTGTTCTGAGGACCTGTACAAAATGAAAGGCTTGGCAGAAGGGAAAGGGAGCAAGGAAGTTATATTAGGCAAAAATAGCAGTTGGTTATTGGAAGTTAACTTCCTTGAGGGAACTGCGTGAATTAGGCAGATTATTTAATTAATGCTGATCAGGGTGATTCCTAGTTAACTGGTTTAAGATTCCTTATTGCTAAAGCTGAAACTAACAAACTTTCAGTGTTTGTGATGTGGCGCTTAACACAGGAACTTCATTTGGGGCCTGTTTTGTTTTTAGCAGACGTACAAGCTGAGACATTCAGGAAAAACTTTTGGATATTTGGTGACAGTGAAGGAATATCAGTATTCTTATTTTGTGTATGGCAACGGTCCTGTGATTTTATTTTGGAAAAGTAAGAGTCCGTCTTTTCAGATATTTATTGGAATTCATATAAATGATATTATGTCTGGAATTTAATAATATAATGAACAAGGAGTAATAGGTAGGGATTGATTTGACATGGTCTTGGTCATGAGTTAATAATTGTGTAATAAAATGTGTGATGAGTAAGTGAAGGTTTATTATACTGTCTTACCTGTTTTAACCTGCTTTTGAAATTTTCTAAAATGAAAAGTTAATTTTAAAATGATTGTTGAATGGAATATCAACATTGAATGAACTTCAGTTGAATGTAACTTACTCGAATTAGAATCAATTGATATATAAATAAACATTACAGAAATAAGTTGGAAGAAACATTCAACTCTCTGACAGAAATGAAGAAAAATAAATACAAAGGAAATCTTACTTTGTTATAGTTAGTCTGAAATAATTTACCTCTAATTCAAATTTGTTTATTCCTAAATAAATGTAAGTGATTTAATTTGAACAATAACTTATTGACTGAATGTTCCTAAACTTTACCTCAACTTAGCAAAACAGTTCTTATTTAGATATATTTTTAGTAATCTTAATTATCAACAGGGTAGAATGCATTTTTTTTCAATTAATAAGGAAGTGTTACAATCCTTGTGATTACTTTCAGAATTAAAATTTTCAAAATATATGTTAAATGGAAAAATTTACATGTTGATAAAAACAATGCATCTTTTATGTTCTAAAACTTATGGTGGGTTTTGTGTTTGTGTGTGTTTTGAAGGGTGTAGCTTAATTATAAATGATATGTATATTATATGGCAGTTTTATATCTCAGTCTCTAGAATGGTAAAAACATTAATTTTGTCCAAATACAACATATGTAATTTAAAACATATTTACGTATTTTATAAATTTTCAAAATGGTTACAGTAGACAGCTGTTGCTTCAGGCTAACATGAAAGTGTAATATTGTGATTACAAATAGTATCTATATGCTTCTCTATAACTAAACATAAGATGCTTAATTTGAATTATTACTTTTAAAGTTATGATTTTCTTTTTTGATAAAAAGTGGACCACTTCACTGCTTTCATTTGGTAAGTAGAAAGCTGGTAATATATATACATATATATATGACTAATATTTGCTCTTCTACAAAATGACCTTATATTGCAGTTGAAGGGTTCAAAGTAACCAAAGGGTAGCTTTAGAGAATACACAGTTGTTATCTTTGAAAAATATGCCTTACCCCTAGGAAATGTGGCACCTAGATGGCATTTCCAAGTAGGGGGAACCAGTAATTTCTCTTGCATTGAGACATAGAATCCCCCAATTTTTCTTTGAAAGAATGTAGAAGGCATTTAAGTACATAAATTAAAAGTGGATACATTATTTGGTACCAATTTGAAACAAATATATTCCTATAAACATTGGTCTTGCTACTAATTTGGCTTAGTCTAAGCTTTCCATTTATACACATGGATTCTATATCTTTCTACTCCTGTTGACAAATTTTCTAATTATTTCACATAAAGGTCTTAACTTGTCTTAGTTAACTTAAAAATGTCTTAAATAAGCAAGTATTTTGTATTAAATACTAGATTTATAAACATTAATATTTAGCTGTGTATTGTATCAATGAGTTCAGTGTTATCAAATTAGCGTAAATTATCTTGAGAAATTAGCAGTTACCAGAAGAGTGAATTTTCACTGCCTTACTTACTGTATTGTACTTAAATCACTGGTAATTCTTATTTGCATTCTGTACCTTCTAAACATTTACCTAAAAATAACATCTATCACTTATCTGCATATAATCTTCTATATGTAAACTATTAAAAACAAGAACTTAGAAATATGTCCCTCTCCCCTTGGGTTGCCACTTCAAAACGAACAAAAAAAGGCTTAGAGTTCATACATAAGAAAAGTATGTATTGACTACTCATATGCCAGACATAATTAAGATTTTTGTTATAAAAAAATGATGAAATGGATTGTTCTCAAGGAGCATACTCTCTGGTTAGCAAATAACAGACAAGTAAATATATTGTTTAGATAAGTTATAATTAATTCCAAGAAACCAGAAATCAAAGTCATAGGAGTAAAGTTCATGTGGGTCTTTGTGGAAGTAATAACCAGCCTGAGACTTAGATGATTAGTGGTAATTAAGACCCATCAAGTGTGTGTGCGCTAAGGGAGGCCTGGAGACATGGGTTTAGTTGGAACAGACAGGTAGAGATGAAGGATAAGAAAAGGCTGAGTGAAAAAGGCATACACAAGAGGACTTTTGGGTTCAGGGAAACACAAATTGTAACTGAGATTCTAAAACATGAAGTTCAAGAGGGAAAGCATAGCATTCCTGCAAAGGAGGGGAAGAAAGCTTCTACAGCAGCATCTTGATTTTAGGTCTCTTCAAGAAAATGATGAATTACTGAGTGGTTTTAAGGGAATGCGGTCATTTAGCTTGCATTGTTTATTTGTTAAAACCCAATCCAACTCTGTGAGGTTTTTTTTTTGTTTGTTTGTTTTTTTTTAAGAATGCGCTGTAATTATAAGAATAAAAATTGGGCTGCAGCCAGTGTAACAGAAAATCCAAGGGTTTCAAGTCTTTCTAACACATCCACAGTCAGCTTAAAACCCTGTGATATTAACTGTAAAACAGTGAGAAATGGGAAACTTGGGGCAAATAATCCAGTGTGCTGGGAACTTTATTAATACAATACCTCAGAAAGGAATAAATTACAGGAATAATCACTTAATTCACAGGTCAGTAAGGGTCTTTGAAGGAACCATATCTCTTATTCTTTACCTCCTTTTTTAGCATGAGCTTCCCACCCATGTCCATGGTTAATTTCATCTTTGTTCCTAATTTCACCTGTTCACAGTGTAGCATTTTTATGCCCTCTTCTTACTCCATTCCATCAACAAACATTTTTCCCTGTGTTATGAATAACAAAATGCATGTCTTCACATGCATGCATATACACAACATACAAATGAATAAAATCCCATAACACTCTGTTTCTTTTCACTTAATGCCAAATTTCTCATAGTGATGCCTTATACTTAATCTCTTACAGTCTGACTTTAACTGCCATTATTAAATGGCAGAGGACATAAAGAAAAACAATTTTGTAGGGGTATTCCTCCTTTACCTGTCTGTGGGAGTGATTGGGGGCAGGAGGAAAGGGGATGACAGAGGATGAGATGGCTGGATGGCATCACCAACTCGATGGACGTGAGTTAGAGTGAACTCCGGGAGATGGTGATGGACAGGGAGGCGTGCTGCAATTCATGGGGTTGCAAAGAGTCGGACACAACTGAGCAACTGAACTGAACTGAACTGATTCCTCCTTTACCTGTCTGTCACGTGTGATCCTTGTATTTGCACACTTGAAATCAGCTAGAACTTTTTCATTGACCTCATTTAATCTATCACATATGGAATATATCTTCAGAGCTAGTCTTTTATGATAGACTCTCACAGCTGTTGTCAGGAACTCGTCAAGGTCACCCCTCTAATTTGCTAGGCTGTCAAAGAGAAATAGTTGGTTGAGAATAGTTGGTTCCAGAAGAAAGGAATTTTCTAAGTGATTTCCTATTAGAAATCAGTGGAGCTACTTCTGGCATTTTAGTCAGAACTTTCAGTGATAGAATTAATTGCTGGATAGATTATCATTGAAATAGCTTTTTAAAGAAATAATTAAATGTGATTGTATGGCACTCCTCTCTGGATCATAAATGTGTGTGTGTGTCTGTGTGTGAGACGCGCGCGCGTGCATGTAATCTCTTTTCACATTAAACATTCTTCCTTTCTTCTGCTCCTCATCACTCTCATAGCTTCTGAATTCTCTGGAGGATCTTTGTCTTTGAAGTAGGTCAATCCCCTTATATCATTATGTTTTTTTATTGTTTAAATAAGATTTTCTTAGAGAGTAGAAAAAAGATTTTGGAGCTATGATAAGATTTTACCAGCTCCCCAAACTTCCTGAATCTTCCAAACTTCCCTAGGAAATAGGAGTGCAGAGTATATTCTGAATCAAGGTACTTCCTCATTAACATAAGAATAACATCTCACATTCTGCAACACAATGTTCTCTGTCAAGGGATGAATTGTTGAAGCATTTGTTTTGGTTTAAGTAGAGACTCCAACACTACCCTCCTTCCCCCTCAAACATCACCAAACCCAAATCTCATATCAAGAGATTAACTGAAAAGATTAAATTTGCTTTTGTAACAAAAGATGTTCTTAGCCTTGTGCTACTACTATTGTTGACCTTTCCCAAGTCTGTGTTTTATGAGAGTCGGTAAGAACACATGACCTCTGCCATATAGCCTCCTTCCTAAATGTTGCTGATTATAATTTCTGATAAAGCAACCTCCAATGTAGTGGTTTTATCAGAAATGGTACTGAAATCTCTAAGTGAAAACTAGAATAGGCATGTATGAAGAGGGATGATTCTGTCCTAAATTACCCTTCTCAGTAGTATTCTAAGGATAATTTTAATTTCAATGGCTTGGAAGAACTGACAAATATGGGCAGAAGCCTTGGCACTAGGTCCTGCTTCACTTGCTTACAGTGGAGAGTGGGCAGTGTACAGGTGTTAGATTTGACCCACGGTAAGAATGGTCCTAGAGAAGAGCCACCACTATAATCAACCAATTTACCAACTCCTGTTTGACTGGAGAATGATAGGGAAGAGCTTAGAAGCATGGAGTAGTGATGTCTCCTACCTCTAGATATTTCACGTGCTGTGTGTTATATGATACGGTATTTATACTCAGGTTGATGATGAAATTGCTATATTTGAGATAAAGGAACTAAAAAGCCTCTTGATGAAAGTGAAAGTGGAGAGTGAAAAAGTTGGCTTAAAGCTCAACATTCAGAAAACGAAGATCATGGCATCTGGTCCCATCACTTCATGGGAAATAGATGGGGAAACAGTGTCAGACTTTATTTTGGGGGGCTCCAAAATCACTGCAGATGGTGATTGCAGCCATGAAATTAAAAGACGCTTACTCCTTGGAAGGAAAGTTATGACCAACCTAAATGGCATATTCAAAAGCAGACATTACTTTGCCAACAAAGGTCCGTCTAGTCAAGGCTATGGTTTTTCCTGTGGTCATTATGGATGTGAGAGTTGGACTGTGAAGAAGGCTGAGAGCCGAAGAATTGATGCTTTTGAAGTGTGGTGTTGGAGAAGACTCTTGAGAGTCCCTTGGACTGCAAGGAGATCCAACCAGTCCATTCTGAAGGAGATCAGCCCTGGGATTTCTTTGGAAGCAATGATGCTAAAGCTGAAACTCCAGTACTTTGGCCACCTCATGCAAAGAGTTGACTAATTGGAAAAGGCTCTGATGCTGGGGGGGATTGGGGGCAGGAGGAGAAGGGGAGGACAGAGGATGAGATGGATGGATGGCATCACTGACTCGATGGACGTAAGTCTGAGTGAACTTCAGGAGCTGGTGATGGACAGGGAGGCCTGGCGTGCTGCGATTCATGGGGTCGCAAAGAGTTGGACATGACTGAGCAACTGAACTGAACTGAACTGAATATTAAATATTAGCATTTTCATGTGATTCAATTTCAAGTGATCACAGGTGGGTTCTGTTTATAGGAACGCTTAATGGAATGTGAGAATGAGTGTGAAACTCTCCAGAGAGACTCCAGCTGGTGGGGTATATAACCACCCAGTGTACCTAGAAACCAGGAATTTTTCCTGTAATCTTGATATAAACCAGACAGTGGTGTGCTAGCTATATATTTTATAGAATTTTAAGATTATTTTGATGGAAGGACATAATACAGTGACACTGGGATAGATGAAAGACAGGACTCTTTGGCATTTGCAGCTCAAACAGAGAAGGCTATAGTTGTAGACTCACAAAGGGGGTTGCACTGAGGACCCATAGCAACAAGCTGGAGCTGTGGGGTCTAGTTTAAGGATGGCAAGCAAGGTAGAATTAACTAGGTTTTGCGGAATCTCTGCAGCTTGGCCAGTTTGAATAATTTTGCACATTCAAGGGGGTTGTCTCTAGTCGCTGGTACCTGTTCCTGAGGTGGCCCAAAGTATAAGAGCCAGAAAGGGAAAGGTCTGCTATGGTCCTAATTAACTGTCAAGAAAGGAAAAGGGCCTCTAGCCAGGGCCTTAAAATTGAGTCAAGACAGCATTCAAACAAAAACAAACTGTCTTGCTCTATGGAAGCAGGCAAACACTTAGGAAGAACTAAGCTTCATACACAAGGTTCAATTTTGCCAAAATGTAACATGCTGTTGGAAAGTGAAGGTGCAGCACCCATCAAAACAAGTTACGGGTAGAGATAAGTGAAGCCTTCTTGGAAAAGTTCATTCTATTCTTGAGTCATGAAACATGAGAAATTGTTTGGATAGGAAAGAAAGTAGTGGGTGGGGAAACAGCAGACCTGTCAAAGAGAACAGTATGAATTTAGACAAATAGCTGGAAAGAACAATTTGGTATTTGGGTATTTTTATTACAAAAAGTCAGATTCCAGTGGGATACATTTGAAACGCAGCAACAGTCTGCTACTGCTGCTGCTGCTGCTGCTAAGTCGCTTCAGTCGTGTCCAACTCTGTGCGACCCCATAGATAGTAGCCCACCAGGCTCCCCCGTCCCTGGGATTCTCCAGGCGAGAACACTGGAGTGGGTTGCCATTTCCTTCTCCACTGCATGAAAGTGAAAAGTGAAAGTGAAGTCGCTCAGTCGTGTCTGACTCTTCGCGACCCCATGGACTGGTGCCTACCAGGCTCCTCTGTCCATGGGATTTTCCAGGCAAGAGTACTGGAGTGGGGTGCCTCGCCTTCTCCAACAACAGCCTATACCTTCTTAATTCCCTTCTACTCCACAGTTCTTCCACAGAGGTTTGACTGGATAAATCTCTGTAACTTTGGATAAAGCAATGAGGGTTGCTTTGGCTTTTTTTTTTTTTTTTTTTTTTTTTTTTAGAGAAATTCAGCTTTATATCATTTTTTTTAATTAAAAAAATATTATTTTTTTTTCTGCTCAATCTGCATGGCATATGGGATCTTAGTACCTCCACCAGGAGTTGATCTTGGGCTCCTTGCATTGGAAGCAAAGAATCTTAACCACTGGACTGCCAGGAAAATCCCTTCTTTGGCATTTTCTAGTGGGCTAAATGCACCTATTGAGTTAAAATAGGGCAGTGGCTATAGCATTAAAAAATTCCATAAGGATGATGAAAATCAGGGAAACATCTCTTTTGGTAGATTTTTAAGACTTATAAGCCATGTTTGATTGAGGATTAGCAGTTGGCCCGCCATCATTTATTCATCCTATGCATAGTTAACATATTTTCCCACTTACCTCCATTTTTCAAGGCCAATATAATAATAGTAGCAAGCACCAATATAATAATAATAGCAATAGCATGTACCCCTGTGAAGTGTTTACTCTAAGCCAAGCTTGAGGCTGTTTTATAATCCTTGCTGCTGCTGCTGCTGCTGCTAAGTCGCTTCAGTTGTGTCCGACTCTGTGCGACCCCATGGACTGCAGCCCACCAGGCTCCTCCATCCATGGGATTTTCCAGGCAAGAGTACTGGTGTGGGGTGCCATTGCCTTCTCCATTTATAATCCTTACCTCTGTTCTAATAAAATAACCACTGCCTCTCCCCCCACATCTAAGTCAATAGACTCTTCAAATACATCACTTAAAATTGGCCTAACTCATACTAGACATGTTACCTGAATGTTTCTTAAGTTCAAGGACAATGAGGCTGGGCCCTGTATTCCCTTAGATTTTAGCACTAAAAGTCCATTTTTTTTTCTTCAGAACTTCATTTAGTGTTAGATTGCATTGTACTCTGAAATCTCCAATCAAGTTTAATGGAGTAATGTAGTCAGGTTTAGACTTAAAGGTAAATCTTTTTGTAAAAAGCTTAAGTGTAGTTGGTCAGCCTCAGTCTCAGACCAACTGCTGCCCATTATCCAGAAAGATAAAGTATACCTCTCCAACTTATTTTTTTCATTTTTTTTAAAAATTGAAGTATAGTTAATTTGCAATGTTGTGCCAATCTCTGTTGTATAGCAAAATGACTCAGTTATATGCATATATGAATCCCTTTTTTATATTACTTTCCATTGTGGTTTATCACAGGGTATTGAATATAGTTCCTCATGCTCCACGCATTAGGACCTTGCTATTTATCCATTCTAAATGTAATAGTTTGCATGTACCAATACAAAACTCCTAGTCCGTCTGTCTATCCCCACCCCTGCCTTGGCAACCACAAGTCTGTTCTCTATGTCTGTGAGTATTTCTGTTTTGTTGATAATTTGTTTGTGCCATATTTTATATTCCACATATGTGTGATATCACATGGTATTTGTTTCTTTCTGACATCACTTAGTATGATAATCTCCAGTTACAGCCATGTTGCTGCAAATTGTATTATTTTATTCTTTTTTATGGCTGAGTAGTATTCCACAGTATATATTTACCACATCTTTTCCCATTCATCTCTTTATGGACTTTTAGGTTGTCTCCATGTTTGGACTATTGCGAATAGTTGCTGCCATGAACATAGGGTGCACGTGTCTTTTTGAATTACAGTTTTGTCCAGTAATTTCCCAAGAGTAGGATTGCTGGATCATGCAGTTATTCAACTTTTAGTTTTCTGAGGAATCTCCATACTCTTTTCTATCATAGCTGCCCCCTTTCTGACTTCTTTTATGGCCTACCTTAAATGCCAGGGCTTCCCTCACAATTCTATCTAAAATAGCACCTTCCCTTTCTCCCCAACCATCTTTCACTCTTTACTGTCTTATCCTGCTTTATTTTTGGTTCAGCCTGCCTTCATTACTTGACATATTTTATAATTACTTGTTTATTGTCTAACTTCCCTCTCAAGAATATTCCCAGGCTTAGAATGGTGGTATTACACCATCGGTGCTCAGTGAATGTATATTGAATATATCAACCAAAATAATATATTAGTTATTTGTAAAAAAAATTGTTTTTAAGTATATGCAAAAACTGCTAATATACAAAACTTGAAGAAAATTTTAATAAACTACCAATTTTAGAACATTTTCTGTATTTCATTAGGTAAACAGTTTATAAGAAAACTATTTTTTATAACATGATTTTTCTTTTAATTGCTAAATAGCTTAGTAAAACTATTTCTGGTCATCTGAACTTCTTAATTGTGAAAATTATGGAAAGAGCCTTAAATGCCTTTAATAAATTCTGAATGGTCTCCCCATTAAGTAGATGGCATAAATGAAATACACTGATAAGCAGAAATCTCTTTTTGAACTCAGCAATTATTATCTATAAATTAATTTTTTCTATAGCAGTTTATACAAAATTCTAGAATGATAACAACTACCTATAATGCAACTCCCAAATTTCATTTAATTGAATTTATCTCACTTGAGACACTGTGAAGGAAATTGAGTAATTAAGACTTTTAGGTTGCATTCTGCTTTGACAATATCAGGTCTCCCAAACCAAAAAGTTAGGTATATGTCAACCAAGCTTGCCTTTGTGAAAAATACTGATTTTTGAAACAGACTCACAGGTAGAATAAACATAAAATAAAAATAGTTGTACACATCCCAGGAGGTATGTTTTCTAACTGAAAAATCTTGATAAATGTCTAGATCATGTCATTATAGACTCTATTACAGACTAAAAATGTTTCTGTGGTACATCCTTTTCCCCTTGTTAAAAAAAATTGAATATTATGCATACAGGAGGATTTTTTTAAAGTCTGTATGAATGTTAAGACTGGTTATTGGTGGGAAAAGGGAAGGGAGGAGGAGCAAGACAGGGGTAGGGAATTAGGATGTACAAACTACTGTGTATAAGATAATTTGTTTAATCTTTGATTAAATGTAAAAAGAAACAGTTATTCTTAATCAATCCCTTAATTGCTACACAGAAGCACCTTATAAATGTCACTGAGTATTTTTGTTAGATCTGTAGTAACAGTTTAAATATTATGTAAGCCTCAAATAATCTAATGTTATCTCACTAATCATTATTCTACAAAATGATGGTAGTAAAAATACAGTTTACAATAATATAAATGTGCAGAATAATTTTAATGTGAAGAAACTATGGTGTGTTGGCTCTGTAAATCTAGCTTTCAGCTCTTTGGCCATTTTAGTGCATCGAAGGGCAAGAAAGCTTTACCCAGAAGCATGAAATATGACAGAAAGAATGTCACTTGAAAAGATGAACTCTAAATTCAAATCATTAAATATAAGGCCAGAGATAACATTGGATGAACATAGAATTACTTACAAGAAAAACCTGACAGCAAATGGATTAAAAAATTAACTTTGCTAAAAAAAAAAAAAAATAGTGCCAAATGAATTTTGTCAAAAATGTATATGGAGGGAAAAGGAGAGTTTTGGCAATAGCCATCTAACATTATGCAAGAGAGAGATTGCCCTGAACTAAAAATGTAACTCTTCTTATGGAATGAGAAAGCAAAATCTATTGAGAAAATGGATACATCTGTCTAATTTAACCTGTGGGCATTAAATATTCAAATCATATAACTATGCTTCCACCACACTGCCACCACCCAGACTCCAGTTCTGATCCTGTTGTCAGCTGGCCATCTTCTGATAATGGTCTCCTCATGTAGCTTGTGTGAAGGAAATGTGCTATGACAGCTATATTTCCATTGTAAAAAAATAAATTGGCATTGTAGCTTATATATGTCACTTTTGATTTTAATCAACATGAGTCAACCTTCTCAAGTTTGATCAACTTGATACAGTGAACTGTACCAAGAATTTGTCCTTCTAATGCAGAAGACCAACTCACTATGTCCTACTCTATTATTCAATAAGTCTTGTAAATTCCCCTTAGCATGCAGTGTCTTTCTTAACAAGTTAGAGATCTCTCTTTTGCATCAAGATCAAATCTACAAATCCTTTGATACCATACTAAAAATAATTGTAAACTTCTAAAGAAGCACATTTTCTAACTTTGAAAAATCTTGATAAATTTCTCAATGACTACTTTATAGACTATACTGTATGCTCAAAATGTTTCTGTAGTGTATCTCTTTTTCCTTCTCTTGTTTAAAAATTAAAAATTGTGCCTACAGGGGTATTTTTTAAAAGTCTGTATATATGTTAAGATATTTATACATTTTTCTAATTCTTCTTAACATAACTCTGTTATTCTAAGGTATCTCTTGGGCATTCCATATCTATTATTTCTTTCAAGATTTTGCTTTAAGCACCTGTATCCCAGGAGGACACACACAGGGCCTTACATAATAGTCTCTGAATAACCCTTGAATTAGTTCTTAATCAAAAGCAGGAATCTTTCATGTAAAGGGTCAACTCTGTTAAATAAAGACTGAATTTTATAGTATCTTGACTCTAGCTAGTCATAGTGCACATGGTAATGTCTAGTTCTGCTCTTCACTAGTAATTTAAAATCCTTCAATCAAGAGCTAGCAAGATAAATGTTTAAATAAGCCTTTAATGCATTTAAGTTGATATGTCTGGATTCATGAATCCTATTCCTACTCCACCTCCAACTAATCCAGTAACTAAATATATAATGAAAAAAAAAAACAATTTAGTAATGAAATCAACAGCTTACACATTTGGAGTGATGTAAGTCATGCGTTTATATTTTTATTCTACACGTACTATGTTTGACAGCTGGACACTGATAAATCAGAGTGCAAACTGGTAACAGGTAAAATATATTCACATAGAACAAGGCACATAGAAGTATTTGCCCACAGAGAGTAGTCTGACTTAAATTCAATAGAAAGAATATTTAATTAAATATTTATTTCATGCCAAAAATATGCTCTCTTTGTACAGTTCTGTGTATTTTTACCACCTCTTTTTAATATCTTCTGCTTCTGTTAAGTCCATACAATTTCTGTCCTTTATTGAGCCCATCTTTGCATGAAATGTTCCCTTGGTGTCTCTAATTTTCTTGAAGAGATCTCTAGTCTTTCCCATTCTGTTGTTTTCCTCTGTTTCTTAGCATTGATTACTGAGGAAGGCTTTCTTATCTCTCCTTGCTATTCTTTGGAACTCTGCATTCAAATGGGTATATCTTTCCTTTTCTCCTTTGCTTTTGGCTTCTCTTCTTTTCACAGCTATTTGTAAGGCCTCCTCAGACAGCCATTTAGCTTTTTTGCATTTCTTTTTCTTGGGGATGGTCTTGCTCCCTATCTCCTGTACAATGTGGCAAGAATACACAGAGGAACTGAACAAAAAAGATCTTCATGACCCAGATAATCACAATGGTGTGATCACTCACCAAGAACCAGACATCCTGGAATGTGAAGTCAAGTGGGCCTAGGAACAAAGGTGATGGAATTCCAGATGGCTGAGTGGTAATATCACTCAGCCTATCATGGTAATCCAAGCCTATGCCCCAACCAGTAATGCTGAAGAAGCTGAAATTGAACGGTTCTATGAGACCTACAAGACTTTTAGAACTAACACCCAAAAAAGATGTCCTTTTCATTATAGGGGACTGGAATGCAAAAGTAGGAAGTCAAGAAACACCTGGAGTAACAGGCAAATTTGGCCTTGGAGTATGGAATGAAGCAGGGCAAAGACTAATAGAGTTTTGCCAAGAGAACACACTGGTCATAGCAAACACCCTCTTCCAACAACACAAGAGAAGACTCTACACATGGCCATCAGCAGATGATCAATACAGAAATCAGATTGATTATATTCTTTGCAGCCAAAGATGTAGAAGCTCTATACAGTCAGCAAAAACAAGACTGGGAGCTGACTATGGCTCATATCATGAACTCCTTATGGCCAAATTCAGACTTAAATTGAAGAAAGTGGGGGAAACCACTAGACCATTCAGGTATGACCTAAATCAAATCCCTTATGATTATACAGTGGAAGTGAGAAATAGATTTAAGGGACTAGATCTGATAGAGTGCCTGATGAACTACGGACAGAGGTTCATGACATTGTACAGGAGACAGGGATCAAGACCATCCCTATGGAAAAGAAATGGAAAAAAGCAAAATGGCTGTCTGAGGAGGCCTTACAAATAGCTGTGAAAAGAAGAGAAGTGAAAAGCAAAGGAGAAAAGGAAAGATATAAGCATCTGAATGCAGAGTTCCAAAGAATAGCAAGGAGAGATAAGAAAGCCTTCCTTGGCGATCAATGCAAAGAAATACAGGAAAACAAAAGAATAGGAAAGACTAGAGATCTCTTCAAGAAAATTAGAGATACCAAGGCAACATTTCATGCAAAGATGGGCTCGATAAAGGACAGAAATGGTATGGACCTAACAGAAGTAGAAGATATTAAGAAGAGGTGGCAAGAATACACAGAAGAACAGTACAAAAAAGATCTTCATGACCCAGATAATCACGATGGAGTGATCACTCACCTAGAGCCAGACATCCTGGAATATGTAGTCAAGTGGGCCTTAGAAAGCATCACTATGAACAAAGCTAGTGGAGGTGATGGAATTCCAGTTGAGCTATTCCAAATCCTGAAAGATGATGCTGTGAAAGTGCTGCACTCAATATGCCAGCACATTTGGAAAACTCAGCAGTGGCCACAGGACTGGAAAAGGTCAGTTTTCATTCCAATCCCAAAGAAAGGCAATGCCAAAGAATTCTCAAACTACTGAACAATTGCATTCATCTCAGACACTAGTAAAGTAATGCTCAAAATTCTCCAAGCCAGGCTTCAGCAATACGTAACCATGAACTTCCAGATGTTCAAGCTGGTTTAAGAAAAGGCAGAGGAAACAGAGCTCAAATTGCCAACATCTCCTGGATCATCGAAAAAGCAAGAGAGTTCCAGGAAAATATCTATTTCTGTTTTATTGACTAAGCCAAAGCCTTTGACTGTGTGGATCACAATAAACTGTGGAAAATTCTGAAAGAGATGGAAATACCAGACCACCTGACCTGCCTCTTGAGAAATTTGTATGCAGGTCAGGAAGCAACAGTTAGAACTGGACATGGAACAACAGTCTGTTTCCAAATAGGAAATGGAGTATGTTAAGGCTGCATATTGTCACCCTGCTTATTCAACTTATATGCAGAGTACATCATGAGAAACACTGGGCTGGAAGAAGCACAAGCTGGAATCAAGATTGCCGGGAGAAATGTCAATAACCTCAGATATGCAGATGACATGACCCTTATGGCAGAAAGTGAAGAGGAACCAAAGAGCCTCTTGATGAAAGTGAAAGAGGAGAGTTAAAAAGTTAGCTTGAAGGTCAACATTCAGAAAACTAAGATAATGGCATTTGATCCCATCACTTCATGGGAAATAGATGGGAAACAGTGGAAACAGTGTCAGACTTTATTTTTTGGGGCCCCAAAATCAGTGCTGATGCCAACAAAGGTCCGTCTAGCCAAGACTATGGTTTTTCCAGTGGTCATGTATGGATGTGAGAGTTGGACTGTGAAGAAAGCTGACCGCTGAAGAATTGATGCTTTTGAACTGTGGCCTTGGAAAAGACTCTTGAGAGTCCCTTGGACTGCAAGGAGGTCCAACCAGTCCATCCTAAAGGAGTTCAGTCCTGGGTGTTCATTGCAAGGACTGATGCTAAAGCTGAAACTCCAATACTTTGGCCACCTCATGCAAAGAGTTGACTCATTGGAAAAGACCCTGATGCTGGGAGTTATTGGGGGCAGGAGGAGAAGGGGACGACTGAGGATGAGATGGCTGGATGGCATCACCAACTCGATGGACATGAGAGTGAGTAAACTCTGGGGGTTGGTGATGGACAGGGAGGCCTGGCGTGCTGTGATTCATGGGGTCACAAAGAGTCGAACATGACTGAGCAACTGATCTGACTGAGTGGTAAAGAATGTACCTGCAATGCAGGAGACACAGTTCAATTCCTGGGTCAGGAAGATTCCCTGCAGAAGGAAATAGCAACCTGCTCCAGTATTCTTGCCTGGAGAATCCCAGAGACAGAGAAGCCTGGTGGGCTACAGTCCATAGAGTCACAAAGAATGAAACACAACTGAGCAACTACATAACACAAGAGGGAAATATAGAGTTCAGCATGAGTTCTGGGTTTCTAATTTGGTGATTAGGTAGATGCCAACATTATTATATGGAAAAAAGCAACAAATTTTTTTAATTCATTTTTTGGTAATATGAAAGCAACTAGAAAATAGAACAGTGTCTAAAAACAGACATTCTGGTTCAGTTTTTCACTAGGTCTGTGACTTTGTTGCTATTCAGTCACTCTAAGTCATGTCTGGCTGTTTGTGTCCCCATGGACTGGAGCACACCAAGCTTCCTTTTCCTTCACTGTCTCCTGTAAGTTGCTCAGATTCATGTTCATTGAATTGGTGATGCTATCTAATCATGTTATCCTCCGCCACCCCTTCTCGTTTTGCCTTCAGTCTTTCCCGGCATCAAGATCTTTCCACTGAGTCAACTTTTCACATCAAGTGGCCAGAATACTGGAGCTTCAGCTTTAGTATCAGTCCTTCCAATGAATATTTAGAGTCTTTTTCCTTTAGAATTGATTTGTTTGATTTCCTTGCAGTCCAAAGGAATCTCAGGAGTCTTATCCAGCACCACAATTCAAAAGCATCAATTCTTCAGTGCTGAGACTTCTATTTAGTCCAGCTCAAACATCTCTGCATGACTACTGGAGACCCATAGCTTTGACTATCTAGACCTTTGCTGGCAAAGAAATGCCTCTGCTTTTTAATATGCTATCTAGATTTATAATAACGTTCCTTCTAAGGAACAAGCATCTTTTGATTTTATGGCTGCAATCACCATCTGCAGTGATTTTGGAGCCCAAGAAAATAAAATCTGTCACTGTTTATGCTTTTTCCCTTCTATTTGCCCTGAAGTGATGGAACCAGATGCCATAATCTAATTTTTTTGAACATTGAGTTTCAAGCCAGTTTTTTCACTCTCCTCTTTCACCCTCATCAAGATGTTCTATAGTTCCTCTTCTCTTTCTGCTTTAGACTGGTATCATCTGCATTTCTGAGGTTGTTCATATGTCTCCCAGCAATCCTGATTCCAGCTTATGATTCATCCATCATGGCATTTAACATGATGTACTCTGCATATAAGTTAAATAAGCAGGGTGACAGTATACAGCCTACACGTACTTCTTTCCCAGGTTGGAACCAGTCTGTTGTTCCATGTCCAGTTCTAACTGTTGCTTCTTGACCTGTGTATTCAGGTTTCTCAGGAGATAGTAAGATGGTCTGATACTTGCATCTCTTTAAGAATTTTGCACAATTTATTGTGATCCATACAGAAAAGGAGTACGTCAAGGCTGTATATTGTCACCCTGCTTATTTAACTTATATTCAGAGTACATCATGAGAAATGCTGGACTGGAAGAAACACAAGCTGGAATCAAGATTGCCAGGAGAAATATCAGTCACCTCAGATATGCGGATGACACCATCCTTATGCAAGTGAAGAGGAACTAAAAAGCCTCTTGATGAAAGTGAAAGAGGAGAGTGAAAAAGTTGGCTTAAAGCTCAACATTCAGAAAACTAATTTCATGGCATCTGATCCCATCACTTCATGGGAAATAGGTGGGGAAACAGTGGAAACAGTGTCAAAGTTTATTTTTCTGGGCTCCAAAATCACTGCAGATGGTGATTGCAGCCATGAAATTAAAAGACGCTTACTCCTTGGAAGGAAAGTTATGATCAACCTAGATAGCATATTCAAAAGCAGAGATATTACTTTGCCAACAAAGGTTCATCTAGTCAAGGCCATGGTTTTTCCAGTGGTCATGTATTGATGTGAGAATTGGACTGTGAAGAAAGCTGAGCACCGAAGAATTGGTGCTTTTGAACTGTGGTGTTGAGAAGACTCTTGAGAGTCCTTTGGACTGCGTGGAGATCCAACCAGTCCATTCTGAAGATCAGTCCTGGGTGTTCTTTGGAAGGACTGATGCTAAAGCTAAACTCCAATACTTTGGCCACCTCATGCAAAGAGTTGACTCATTGGAAAAGACCCTGATGCTGGGAGGGATTTGGGGCAGGAGGAGAAGGGGATGACAGAGGATGAGATGGCTGGATGGCATCACCTCGATGGCCATGAGTTTAAGTGAACTCCGGGAGTTTGTGATGGACAGGGAGGGTTGGCATGCTGCGATTCATAGGGTCTCAAGGAGTCGGACACAACTGAGCGACTGAACTGAACTGAACTACATACAGTCAAAGGCTTTAGCATATTCAATGAAACACAGAGTGAAGTGAAAGTCGCTCAGTTGTGTCTGTCTCTTTGTGGCTCCATGGACTATACAGTCCAAGGAATTCTTCAGGCCAGAATACTGGAGTGAGTAGCAATTTCTTCTTCAGGGGATCTTCCCAACCCAGGGTATCCCCCCACATTGTGGGGCGATTCTTTACCAGCTGAGCCACCAGGGAAGCCCTTTTATCTGAAATTTCCTTGCTTTGTCTCTGATCCAACAGATGTTGGCAATTTGATCGCTAGATCCTCTGCCATTTCTAAACCCAGCTTGTACATCTGAAGTTCTCAAATCGCATAGTGCTAAAGCCTAGAGTGAATGATTTTGAGCATACCCTTGCCAGCATATGAAATTGGCACCAATGTATGGCAGTTTGAACATTGGCATTGCTCTTCTTTGGGATTCGAATGAAAACTGACCTTTTCTGGTCATGTGACCACTTGCTGACTTTTCCAAATTTGTTGACATATTGAATGAAGCACTTTAGCAGCAGCATCTTTTAGGGATTTAAAAAGCTCAGCTAGAATTCCATCACCTACACTAGTGTTGTTTGTACTGATGCTTCCTAAGGCCCACTTGACTTCACACACCAGGATGCCTCGTTCTAGGTGAATGATCACACCATCATGGTTATATTGAGGTCATTAAGACCTTTTGTATATAGTTCTTCTGTGTATTTTTGCCACCTCTTCTTAATCTCTTCTTCTTCTATATGTCCTTACCATTTCTGTCCTTTATTGTGCCCACATTTGCATGAAATATTCCCTTGATATTTCTTATTTTCTTGAAAAGATCTCTAGTCTTTCTATTCTATTGTTTTCCTCTGTATCTTTGCATTGTTCCTTTAAGAAGGTCTTCTTATCTCTCCTTGCTATTCTCTGGAACTCGGCATTCACTTGGGTTTATCTTTCCCTTTCTCTCTTGCTTTTCACCTCTCTTCTTTTCTTAGTAGAAGGCAATGGCACCCCACTCCAGTACTCTTGCCTGGAAAATCCCATGGATGGAAGAGCCTGGTGGGCTGCAGTTCATGGGGTCGCTGAGGGTCGGACATGACTGAGTGACTTCACTTTCACTTTTCACTTTCATGGATTGGAAAAGGAAATGGCAACTCACTCCAGTGTTCTTGCCTAGAGAATCCCAGGGACGGGGGAGCCTGGTGGGCTGCCGTCTCAGGGGTCGCACAGAGTCAGACATGACTGAAGCATGTTATAGCCTTCTCAGACAATCACTTTTCCATCTTGCATTTGTTTTTCTCTGGAATGGTTTTGGTCACCTGTACAGTGTTACAAACCTCTGTTTCTAGGTCTTTAGGCACTGTGTCTACCAAATCTAATCCCTTGAATCTATTCATTACCTCTACATATAATCATAAAGGATTTGATTTAGGTCATATCTGAATGGTCTAGTGGTTTTCCCTATGTTCTTCAGTTTAAGTCTGAAATGGCAATAGGGAATTCATGATCTGAGCCACAGTCAGCTCCACATCTTGTTTCTGCTGACTGTAAGAGCTTCCCATATTCTGCTGCAAAGGATACAATCAGTCTGATTTCGGTATTGACCATCTGGTGATGTCAATATGTAGAGTCATCTCTTATGTTGTTGGAAGAGGGTGTTTGCTATGACCAGTGTGTTCTCTTTATAAAACTGTTAGCTCTGTGGCTTAGTCAAGGTCTCCAGAATGCAGAACCACTGGGAGGGCTGCCTAAGTTGCAGAGCTGTTGAGAAGTACAGCTCAGATTGAAAGTCAAGCTGTCTAACTTCATAGGAGATAGAGTATGAGAAATTGACTCACACAGTTGTGGAATCTGAAAAGTCTTACGATCTGCTGTTTGCAAGCTGAAGATCCAAGAAAGCCAGTGGTGTAATTCAATCTGAGTCCAAATATCTGAGAACTAGGTGAGCCAGCGGTGTAAATCCCAATCTGAGGGCAGGAAAGAGCTGTGTCCCAGGTCAGGCAGGCAGGAAGGGGATGGATCTACTTTTCTTCCTCTCTTTGTTGTATTCAGGCCCCACTGATTTGATTGGATAATACCCACAGATACTGGAAAGGGCAGTGTGCATGATGCCCACCAACACTGAAGAGAACAGTCTACTGAGTCCACCAATTCAAATGTTAATCTTATCCAGAAAACCCATAGGCCTTCAGAAATAATGTTTAATCTGGACACCTTGTGGTTCAGTCAAGTTAATATAAAAAACTAACCATCACACCTTATGTACTTCAAATCCATCATCTCTAAAATGGCAATAATAATTGTACCTACCTCAAAGCATCACTGTGGGAATTTAGTGATTTAATATTCTTAGAGCACTTAGTTCAGTGTTTGGTCCATATTGAAAGCTCTTACGTACCTTTTAGTTTTCTCTGAAACTCAAAAGTAAAGCTGAGGCTAACAAATACAGATTTTTGAAGTCACCTGCATGTGTATGGTGGTTAAAGCCATGGCAGTGTGGAAGGAATGGCTCAAGAAGAATGTCTGGCGTGGGATTACAAGCTGTCCATAGGTAATACCCGAATGCAAAGAATAGGTAATGAAGAGGCTTAATTTGAAGAATTCAGATAAAAGATTCATAAAGAAGAGACTGGAGTCTCATAGGCCACCAAAGACAGGTGTTTCAAGAAGGAGGGTTTGAGCTTTAAATACTCAAAGAGTATTACCCTTATTATATATTTTGAGTATTTGACAGAGTAATTAAACTGAAATACGGTCAATTAGGCTTTGGTTTCCAAAGACAAAAACCATTTATAAAAATAGGTCAAGGCTGTGATTCTACCTCTCTCTCTTTCTCATGATCCTACCTTCTGTTGGCTTCATTATCAGGAAAGTAAAAAAGAAGCCAAGTCAGTGCTAAGAGTGCCATAAAGAAACAGCAACATCTGAAGATAAAAAAGGTCATTTTCTCTCTTTGAAATAAATAACTCCTTGCCTAGAAGAGTTCCTTCCAGTATATTTACCTCCTGACTTGTTAGCCTGTGGGTAAACAAATCATTTGCAAAAAGAATCAGGCACCCATAAGGTTAGATAAATGTGGCTTCTCCCCTCATGCAAAGGCAGTACTCATTTTCTCTGAATTAAATGGCTGTGATAACCTGATTACAACCAGGGTTATTTTAGGAAAGATGATATAGAACGGATGAACATTCAATAGACAGGTCTTCTGGATCACTGCATCTCACACTTTAATATGTACACCTGGAGATCTTGATAAAGTGCAAAGTTAGAATCCATAAAGGCTGTAGGGGAACTTTGAATTGTTGGCAGCTCTAACAAACTCCTCAGTTCAGTTCAGTTCAGTTGCTCAGTCATGTCCGACTCTTTGCGACCCCATGAATCGCAGCACGCCAGGCCTCCCTGTCCATCACCAACTCCCGGAGTTCACTCAAACTCATGTCCATCGAGTCAGTGATGCCATCCAGCCATCTCATCCTCTGTCGTTCCCTTCTCCTCCTGCCCCCAATCCCTCACAGCATCAGGGTCTTTTCCAATGAGTCGACTCTTCGCATGAGGTGGCCAAAGTATTGGAGTTTCAGCTTCAGTATCATTCCTTCCAAAGAAATCCCAGGGCTGATCTCTGTTAGGATGGACTGGTTGGCCTCCTTGCAGTCCAAGGGACTCTCAAGAGTCTTCTCCAACACCACAGTTCAAAAGCATCAATTCTTTGGTGTTCAGCTTTCTTCACAGTCCAACTCTCACATCCATACATGACCACAGGAAAAACCATAGCCTTGACTAGACGGACATTTGTTGGCAAGTAATGTCTCTGCTTTTGAATATGCTATCTAGGTTGGTCATAACTTTGCTTAGATGGTGCCAATAATGCTGCCCTGGGGCAATTTGACTAGAAAATTTTAAGGGTGGTGATTATACACTTGGGCTTCCCTGGTGGCTCAGAGAACCACCTACAATGCGGATTAGATCCCTGTGTTGGGAAGATCCCCTGGAGGAGGGCACAGCAACCCACTCCAGTGTTCTTGCCTGAAGAATCCCCATGGACAGAGGAGCCTGGTGGGCTACAGTCCATGGGGTCATAAAGAGTCCAACACAACTGAGCAACTAAGCACAATTATACACTTACGCTGAATTTGCCCTTCATTGGTACTTGAAATACAAAGTAAATTAGTCATAGTCTCTGTCCTCAAGGGGATCAAGACAAATGAAGATAAATAGTCTAGTGGTAGTCTACAATAAAAATAAAAACACGTAATGAAACCAAGACAATCCTGAAATTAGAAATATGATTACACATACAATTCTCAATATAAAATAGCTAATGTTTAACTCTTATGGATTACATGCTAATGCCAATCACTTTGCAAAGGTCTTTTAAAGCATTAACTCACTTATTCCTCTTACTCCTATTGTTAAAATATGTGATATGGAGGTTAGCACTTTATTTTATTTCTACATCTTCAGGTATGGAGGTACGGAAAGCATTTTTCTTTTTTTTTGTTTGTTTGTTTATATTTTATGTCTTGTCTATTCATCAAACTGAATTTACTTATGAAATTATTTCTGACTTCCTTGTATATTTTATAGTAAGTGTGGACCTCATTATAATAAAATAATAGATCTACATATTCACAGAGACTTCTTCAAGACTTCACAGTGTAAGAATAGGTTATTGTCTTACTCTAGCTCCTCTGAGCATAGCAGTACATGCATGGGATCTTTTGAGGGAAGTCACCATTATCTTCATTACCTCCATCATAGTTTGGCCCCAGGTAAATAACAGGGAGGGAACACAGTTCCACCCATCAACAGAAAATTGGATTAACTTTACTCATGGCCCTGCTATTCAGAATAAGACCCAGTTTCCCCCTCAGTCAGTCTCTCCCATCAGAAAACTTTCCTAAGCCTTTTATTCTTCTCCATCAGAGGGCAGACAGACTAAAAACCACAGTCACAGAAAACTGACCAATCTGATCACATGGACCATAGCTTTGTCAAACTAAATAAAACTATGAGCCATGCTGTGTAGGACCACCCAAGATGTACAGATCATAGTGGAGAGTTCTGACAAAACGTGGTTCACTGGAGAAGGGAATGGTAAACCACTTCAGTATTCTTGCCTTGAGAACCCCATGAATGGTATGAAAAGGCAAAACAATAGGACACTGAAAGATGAACTCCCCAGGTCAGTAGGTGCCCAATATGCTACTGGAGATCAGTGGAGACCTAACTCCAGAAAGAATAAACAGATGGGGCCAAAGAAAGACAACACCCAGTTGTGGATGTTACTGGTGATGGAAGCAAGGTCCAATGCTGTAAAGATTTATATTGCATAGGAACCTGGAATGTTAGGTCCATGCATCAAGGCAAATTGGAAGTGGTCAAACAGAAGATGGCCAGAGTGAACGTCAACATTTTAGGAATCAGTGAACTAAGATGGACTGGAATGGGTGAATTTAATTCAGATGACAATTATATCTACTAATGTGGGCAAGAATTCCTTAGAAGAACTGGAGTAGCCATTATAGTCAACAAAAAGTACAAAATGCAGTACTTGAATGTAATCTCAAAAATGACAGAATGATCTGGGGTTCTCAAGGCATCAATGACTCAGTGGACATGAGTTTGAGTAAACTCTGTGAGTTGGTGATGGGCAGGGAGGCCTGGTACTCTGCAGTCCATGCAGTTGCAAAGAGTTGGACACAACTGAGCAACTGAACTGAACTGAACTGAAGTCCTCTGAGATGCAGCCTCCAAAACAGGATTAAATTAGAAAGAAATCTCAAAAGGTAAAAGCCTGTGAAAGGAACTGAGGATAAACCTGGGAGAGATTAGCCATGACCATGATGCAAGTCTAATATCTAAAAAATAAAGCAGAAAAGAAGGTGAGTGAGCATGGCAGCATCTCAGACTACAATGTAGTCAGTTCTCAGAAAAGTTACACAAGGCAGCTCTTGAGTCCATAAGGCAAAATATTCATCAGCGGAGTCCTGTGTCTCCCAGGAACAAGCCTGTCTTGGTATTCCTCCCTTGTTCACTCACTGGCAAGAAACAGCCTGAGGGAAGCCCCTGGGCACAAGCAGCAATGTGAATTTCAAAGCATTCTGGGTCATCTGACAAGTAAACTCCCTGTAGCTGAAGATCTGAGGAGCCATTGGGACAATTCTCATCGTCACCCTAGTTACATTGACTGTTCAGTGTCCTTTGCAGAGTGAGTCCAGCTGAGTCAAACTCTTAAACTTTAAATTTGTTCCTTTAAAAATAAACATAAAATGACCATTGATTTACAGGTGCTATCAACATCTGCTTCCTGTCATCTTGAACACAGTTCCAATTTGTCTTGTTAAGTGCATAAACTAAACAATTAGAATTAAAATCCTAGAATGTGTGAGGCTTCTGGAGGTCTTGCAGAATTCTTACAGTGCTTTGGATAGTTAAGACTGGACACTTTTCAGCATATTCCAGGAAATTCATGTGACTTGCACACTTGTCACTGCAGCTACTTCCCTCTGAATTCTTTACTTAATGAAGCACATTAAGAAAAATGTAAGAAAAAACTAAATGATGAAAATCACATGTAGCAAACGCTCAAGGTGTTGTATGATGCACAAGCATAGATCAAGTACTGGGGACAATCTGAAAATTATAATATTCAATCATCTTTTATAGATGAAATCTTGAAATTTACACATACCACAAATACTTTCTATATTTCATTGTCAGTTTCTCTAACAATACTACTACTTTCCTCTTACAGGAATTTTTATATTAAAAAGCCAATACAGGATCACCAAAAATTTTGTAGTCTTTTGAATTTCATTTCCTGTTGTGATTTCAATCATGTGCTCATTTCAACAAAAGAGGGAGCAAAATGCTTGAAAGTTATGAAATGTCAATCTATACATGGAAGAAGAGAGTAATTTAGCAATGCATCAAGACTTGGCTTTAAACTGTTGCAACTGTCAAGTTTTGAGGGAAAAAAAAAAAAAAAGCACCTGGTGCCTTACATTCAGGCATGGGTGTGTTCTGCAGTCAAGACTTCTAGCCAAAGACAAGTCAGAAGCAATTTTTCAAATAGTGATTAGTGATTAGTTCTGCAGTAGCAAATCAAAGAATGAATTTACTTGTGCATTAATATGAAACAAACTTCTAGTCTGTTATCATGCAAATCATATTACAAAACACAAAACTAATCAGTTCCACAAAAAATGGGGTATATGCTGATATAGTCAATTTCTTTCACAGCTGCATAGTATTTCTACAAAGGTATAGTACAATGAATCCAGATAAATAAATAAAATTTCAATATTTTTCTTGAAATAAAGGCTCATAATTATGTAATAAAAGATATTTTTGACTGCTTGTAAAATATTTGCATAGTACTTCCTGATGATCAATTATAGATTTTAATAAAGAGCTTTCATAGCATGGGCTTCCCTAGTGGCTCAGATGGTAAAGAATCTGCCCACATCGGGTTCAGTCCCTGGGTCAGGAAGATCCCTTGGAGAAGAGAATGGCAACCCACTCTGGTATTCTTGCCTGCAGAATTCCATGGATAGAGGAGCCTGGTGGGCCACAGTCCATGGGGTCACAAAGAGTAGGACACAACTAATTGACTAACCCTTTAACTCTCATAGCATATTTGAATAGAGCCAGTTTAAAAAGTTAATGGAAAAGATCCCAAGTCTTAATTTTTTAAAAAACAACCTAGCTTAAAAATTGAATTTGGTTTGTTAAAATTCCCCAAGCAAAACATTTGAATCTTTGCAAAATAAAAATATAGTTTAGAATTTAAAAGAATAAACTTATCCTTCCCAAACTGCAGTGCTATGGAAATCTACTATTAATAACCACTCTATTACCCAAATTATTAACACAAATATACCAAAACATTGGAGTATATCAAAAGATTGCTCTTAGGAACTTGAAAACCTCTCATAATTTTTATTAAAAGGAAAATCGTGTGTGATAGAATATAATACTTTAGAAAAGTGCTTATAAATATTAAAAGAAGCCTACGCAGTAAATTTCTTTGTCGTAAATTAGAAGAGGCAGTCTCATATGCTTTTGAGTTTACCTTGGAGGAGGAAATGGCAACCTGCTCTGATATTCTTGCCTGGGAAATCCCATGGATAGAGGGACACGGCAGGCTACAGTCCATGGGGTCACAAAGTCACCACTGAGCGACTAACACTATGGCTTTTAAATTCAGAGCAAATTTTAAAAAGAAAAAAAAAAAGAAAACAAATGCTTAGGTTGGAAACTATGACAAAGGCGATTGAATTTTAAATTGGCTTATTTAGGTACAAGTGGCAGAAGGGATTTTTAATTAAAAACCTAAAACAAGGACTAATTTGAACCTTTTTAAAAAGTCTTTTAAAAGTTGGTAAGCAGAGGTAGTGCTAGCACAGAAGTATGAATGGGCCTCATACTTTCCCCTACCCTTCTAAGGAAAATATGAAACAGGTTTGCAGGAAAAAAAATAGCACATGGCTCCCTTGAAGGCAAATTTTCATTCCAATTTTACTAGATCTTAGTTGCAGTCTGCAAAATCTACTTCTGATGTTTTCTGCTAAGCACATCTGTTGTTGGTAGCTAGAAGACAAGCATGCTCATTTTTTAGAAGTCTATATAAATGGAAAAAAGTGACATTATGCAAAGGCTTTTATAAGTATCACTCAGAATAAAATCAGTGCTATTTAGTCCATATAAGCATATTCAAGAAGAGTTTTTCTCCAATCCTCAAAACAGATTTCTACAAATTACTTCACACAACAAGATGTGAATCCCTCTTATGGATTAAAACAGAACACAGAAATTCATTTTCCAAAAATCAGGTAGTTATACATTATAAGAAATATGTAAATTAGATGAACCAAAATAAATTCCTATTCTCAAATTTCATTACTTGCGATTATGTTTAACAAAGAGAAAGCATGAAATATAATTCTCCTCCCCTTCTCCTCCTGCCTTCAATCTTTCCCAGCCTCAGGGTCTTTTCCAATGAGTCAGCTCTTTTCATCAGGTTGCCAAAGTATTGAAGTTTCAGCATCAGTCCTTCTAATGAATATTCAGGATTGATTTCCTTTAGGATTGACTGGTTGGATCTCCTTGGGGTCCAAGGGACTCTTGAGTCTTCTTCAACACCACAGTTCAAAAGGTTTGTATTACCATTCAACATACTGTATTTGTCAGACCCAGGGCATTAGAGGAGGGCCAAGCAGGCTCTCCATACTCAACAGATGTCACTGTTTTAAGCCTCTTTAGAAAGTGCTGTTTAAATTTAGAACTAAAGAATGACAAACAGATAGATACATGAGAGGAATAAGGTATGTGGAGATAATTATTCCAGGCAGAGGACACAGAAAATTTTAAAAAGCCCAGAAACAGGAAAATGCACTTTCAGGTTTGAGTTAAGGAATGGCAATGTGGCTAAGCACTGACTTTCAAAATTCTTGACTCTGACACACAGCAAAGTTAATTAGTTTTATATTACCACCTAATATACACCCAGACACGTACACATATGTATATTGAAAGAGCTTTATGAAACATTTTTACTTACTACATGTTGTAATATGCTTTGATCTTGGCTTCAGTTTCCTCCTTCTCCTCCTTCTCCTCTTCTCTCTCTTTCTCTCTGTCTCTCTATATAGATGAGAACCATAAGTTGATTTCACTTTTTCCTAATTGCTCACCTTGCAGTTTGTAAAACAGGGTAGAGAAGAGTATGGTAGAAACTGATTAGGACGATAATGGTAGCCAAGATAAGCAGGTCCCAGAGAAGGTGAGATGTGTAGGCTGCTAAAAAGCACTTGTTTTGTGAACTAAACTAGAGTGACTGATTTAGCAGGTAAATATACACATTGGAATTTCAGATACAATAGCTTTTATTATAAGATGTTTCATCACTACGTATACTACAGTAATATGATATATAACACGTAACACATCTTATATTTTATCTGGCAACTCTAACAGTGAAAGAAAGCCATTAAAAATTGTTATCCAGAGTGATAAATGGAGAGATAAATGATCTGATTTCCTTTAATATTGCTCCAGTTGCCATGGAAAGAGAGGCAGAAAGATGACCCTAGAATTATGGATCCTAGAATATTGGTTTAATGTGATTTAATACAGGGAATTTCAGCAATATCCCAGATCTTGGAGCAAAAATTGAAGTAATTGAACTAAGTTAGCCTATCATATGCTAACATACTAAATATCCTTTAAATTTTAATTTTATTTCTCAAAATAACATCATTTAAAATGCTGTGGCTTTTTAACCAGTAAGTGTGAATTTTTTGCAATTCTTCTACTTGAAGAGTGTTTTTTTAAAAAATTTTTTCACCATGCTTCCAAGTCCCTGGGGCTAGCAGTTTAGAGATTTGAGTATGGTTTCAGTTCCAAAGGGAGGAAAACGGACCCAGGCTAGTAATCCCCACTGGCCTCCATAGCACAGCCTGTGCTGTTGCCTTAGCGCATAGTCCCTGAGTTTTGAGGAGGAATTTCAGAATGGAATTTTTCATGTGGTGACATGTTTTCACAGATAAATCATATAGTGGTATCCTGATTTAAGTGCCTTTCTTTAAATTTTCTTATAAAATATTCACAGAAGCTTATTTAGTGTAATGGCTCCTCAGAGAATAGAAAGTTTAATATAGGTAGTCTGTCTGTACTTCATTAAGTTAAACAGTCACTTAAAAATATGTTACACTTTTTAATTTTTGATAATTATTTGTTAAGATGGTTTCTCAAAATCTTACTCCTAGAGCAGTGATAGACAATATCTTTAATGACAGTATTTTAATTTAAAAATGTCATGTTGTTTCAGTATCCCCTCAACTAGATTTTGGAAACCTAACTCACTCTAATTTAGAGAGACTTAGTTTCACTGCATAATTATCCATGAAATCACTAGGATTCCTCAGCATCCCTTAAAAGGAACTGGCTAAAGCACTTTAAGCCCTATAAAATAAGTTAAACAGAGAAAATCTATTGTTATTTGAAAGTTAAGCATAGCGGAAACAGCACAGGACAATCACGGGGGCCAACAAAGAAACATGGGGAGGAAAGCTTATTCAGATATCAAAACGAACTCTAATATCAGCCATTCTGAATAAGTTGTAATCTGAAAATATCCTGTCTATCTGCATTAAACGTAACAAAGGAGTCCCAAGTGACACACAGTAAATGACAGAATCCTCCTCCTATAATTGTAATAGTCCCTGGATTAGCCAATACCGTCGGCTTTTGATCTTGGCATTTTATAGGATTGCAATAAATGCATTATATATGGAAGTTCATTTGAGTCACAGGCTATTTCCATATGTCTATTATGCTTTAGTAGACATAGTTACAATAGGATTTTTCCACATTAAATTGAAGCCACCTTTCATTTCCCTAACCATTCAGAAGAGTTTAGATTTCTTTAGAATTAGAGCAATTATAATCTACATACCTGGCCTCTGCCAGCAATTTTCTATTTAAAGTGAATCCAATTATACCTTTTTCTTGCCCTAATACTAATAAAACCTCATGTTAATCAATAAGAAGAGTGTTTATCATTATTCAGGGCTGTAGGAAATTGCCATAACTTGTAGTGAAGGTTATTTTTCCAATTATTTAAACCAATTCCTGTTTTTAAGTTCAGTGGTCTCTAAAGAATCATGTCAAATTAGATAACCTAAACTAAAAAATGCACAGGTAACATTCATCAAGTATCATTAAGAATCCTCTGCAGTGTGATGTAATTTGGTTTGCTCCAATATAAATGGTCTTATTTTCATAATATGAAGGTACCAGAATTATTTCAAGTATTGACATATTTAAAATTTGATTTAAGATCTTATTCTTTTTTTAACTCAATCCATAATCAGCATATGATTTTAGTTTTTGATTATAAAATAGCTGTAGTTACAATAATGAGACCAACAGTAATGGTATAGTAATTCATGAAGGTAAAAAAGATTAAAAGATCTACTTTCAGTGGATCATGGATTAACTCAACTATTTACCCACTCATTTACTAGGTTTTAATCCCAGTAGTCTTCATGAGAAAGAGTGTTATTGTTAACCTACATGAGAAACACTGGGCTGGAAGAAGCACAAGCTGGAATCAAGATTGCCGGGAGAGATATCAATAACCTCTGATATGCAGATAACACCACCCTTATAGCAGAAAGTGAAGAAGAACTAAAGAGCCTCTTGATGAAAGTGAAAGGGGAGAGTGAAAAAGTTGGCTTAAAACTCAATATTCAGATAACTAAGATCATGGCATTCAGTACCATCAGTTCAGTTCAGTCACTCAGTCGTGTCTGACTCTTTGTGACCCCATGAATTGCAGCACGCCAGGCCTCCCTGTCCATCACCAACTCCTGGAGTTCACTCAAACTCACGCCCATCGAGTCGGTGATGCCATCCAGCCATCTCATCCTCTGTCGTCTCCTTCTTCTCCTGCCCCCAATCCCTCCCAGCATCAGAGTCTTTTCCGATGAGTCAACTCTTCACAAGAGGTGGCCAAAGTACTGGAGTTTCAGCTTTAGCATCAGTCCTTCCAATGAACACCCAGGACTGATCTCCTTTAGGATGGACTGGTTGGATCTCCTTGCAGTCCAAGGGACTCTCAAGAGTCTTCTCCAACACCACACTTCAAAAGCATCAATTCTTTGGCGCTCAGCTTTCTTCACAGTCCAACTCTCACCTCCATACATGACCACTGGAAAAACCATAGCCTTGACTAGATGGACCTTTGTTGACAAAGTCATGTCTCTGCTTTTTAATATGCTGTCTAGGTTGGTCATAACTTTCCTTCCAAGGAGTAAGCATCTTTTAATTTCATGGCTGCAATCACCATCTGTGTTGATTTTGGAGGCCCCCAAAATAAAGTCAGCTGCTGTTTCCACTGTTTCCCCATCTATTTCCCATGAAGTGATGGGACCAGATGCCATGATCTTAGTTTTCTGAATGTTGAGCTTTAAGCCAACTTTTTCACTCTCCTCTTTCACTTTCATCAAGAGGCTCTTTAGTTCTTCACTTTCTGCTTAATATTTTAGACTGATTTTCAGAAAACTTAAATTGCAATTCTTTTTTTGAAATAAGGAGATAGATTTTCTGAGTAAGTGACTTCACATTCCAAGAATTAGTTCTATACCTGAAAAATGAGAAATCTCACATATTTCTAAACTATTTGCTGTTTTTCTTCACTAATTTAAATTTTTCATATTAGTTTTAATGTACTGTTTACTATAATTGGTGGCTCAGCTTTTGTAGTTGTTCTTAGGTAGGTGATATATTTTTATTATTTTTATTTTTTGGCAGCTAGATTATTTCACATATAATCTTTTTTATTAATATGTTTACTTTCTTTTAGTGTACTATGTTTCATTTGGCATTGGTTCATTTTTTAAAAAGAATGACATTTTTAAAAAAAACTGTCTAGGAAATGTAGACAGTTCATGAATTACTTTAACTGTAAAGATGGGAACACTACCTCTGTCTAAAGTTTATTTCTGAACAGTATTTCTTTTCTTATATCACCTAAGAGGGATCAACATTAAATATTAAGAATATTAAATTTAATTTTAATATTTGTATTTTCCCTAAAGCCTTAAGTTGGAATTTGAATTTTACTAATATGACCATATTTTTACTTTATAATACATTTGTTAATTTTTAGGAATAGCGTGAAATTCTCCAGTAACAACAGACAAAATAGGTGAGCATAGTTTACTTTCCACAGCATGTGTTAACTTTTAAAAAGTACTATATGCAGGCATAATAATGTGTGGACATTTTTGCTTCAGAATAAAATCCTTTCATACCTTTTTTAAGATACTACATTCTGAAGTTAACCTATCACAGCTATATCTTAAGAACATCAAAATGGAGTTTATGTAACTTAAAATGTGGCTCAGCCTCATTTTTTTTTTTTCTTTTAATTTTATTTTATTTTTAAACTTTACATAACTGTATTAGTTTTGCCAAATATCAAAATGAATCCGCCACAGGTATACATGTGTTCCCCATCCTGAACCCTCCTCCCTCCTCCCTCCCCATTCCAGAGATAAATCCACGCACATATGGACACCTTATCTTTGACAAAGGAGGCAAGAATATACAATGGATTAAAGACAATCTCTTTAACAAGTGGTGCTGGGAAATCTGGTCAACCACTTGTAAAAGAATGAAACTAGAACACTTTCTAACACCATACACAAAAATAAACTCAAAATGGATTAAAGATCTAAACGTAAGACCAGAAACTATAAAACTCCTAGAGGAGAACATAGGCAAAACACTCTCTGACATACATCACAGCAGGATCCTCTATGACCCACCTCCCAGAATATTGGAAATAAAAGCAAAAATAAACAAATGGGACCTAATTAACCTTAAAAGCTTCTGCACATCAAAGGAAACTATTAGCAAGGTGAAAAGACAGCCTTCAGAATGGGAGAAGATAATAGCAAATGAAGCAACTGACAAACAACTAATCTCGAGAATATACAAGCAACTCCTACAGTTCAGCCTCATTTTAAAATAAAGACATCTTTAAAAAAAGAAGAAACACAGAGGGGAGTCAGCATAGGTAATGCTGGGAAGTCTCCCTTCAAACATAAAATTTAAAACAAATGCCAATAATATGTTAGGATAAGTCATACATGAAAAAGAAAAGAGATAGCAGAAAATGAAGAAATTAAGACATTTCATAAAGGTATGCTAACCCATAGAAAAGAGAAGGAAGCATTGTCAGATTATATACATGTATATGCTTTCCAAATTGTAGGTTTGGGAGTAATAAAACATAAAATAGACATTAGTCCTTTTGAAAGAATTGATTCTTAAATGAAGCAAACTTTAACATACTCCTCAAGGACACAGAAGTAAACTTGGGTATGAAGATCTGCAATGCCATTCAACAGGAAACCAAAATCAGACAGATATCGATTGTATTTGAAAATTTATGAATTAAAAATTAATTCCTACAAAATACAAACAGGTGTTTTGATGGAAGCAGACAAATAGATTCTGATGCTCTTATGGGGAAAACATCAGCTAGAACAGCCAAGAGAAGTCTGAAAAGAAATAAGATAGGGCTAGCATTACCAGATGGGAGAAGGCAATGGCACCCCACTCCAGTACTTTTGCCTGGAAAATCCCATGGACAGAGGAGCCTGGTAGGCTGCAGTCCATGGGGTCGCTAGAGTCGGACACGACTGAGCAACTTCACTTTCACTTTTCACTTTCATGTATTGGAGAAGGAAATGGCAACCCACTCCAGTGTTCTTGCCTGGAGAATCCCAGGGACAGGGAAGCCTGTTGGGCTGCCGTCTCTGGGGTCACACAGAGTCGGACACGACTGAAGTGACTTAGCAGCAGCAGCAGCAGCATTACCAGATATTACATTATATCATAAAACCTAAAAAATTAGTAGTAGTGGCATATAAAAAGACAGGAAATGAAACAAAAAAGCCAGAAATACTACCACACACATTTGGAAATTGACTATATGTTAAAAGCAGCCCTTCAATTTACTGAGTTAAAGGTGGACTTCTTAATAAATGGTGTTAGGTCATGTAGGTACAGTTTGTTTAAAACAAAATTAAGGTTAGACTCTTTGCCTCACACAATACACTAGTATAAACTGCAAAAAGACTAAAGATCTAAATGCAAATCACTAAATTTTGTAGTAGGAAAAGCCTCTATAAAGCCAAAGGCATCCAAGATAGAAAACACTGTCATCAAGGTCAAAAGATAAATGACAATTTAAAAACCATTTAGTCAGTCACTCAGTTGTGTCCCACTCTTTGTGATCCCATGAGCTGCAGCATGCCAGGCTCCCCTGTCCATCACCAACTCTTGGAGATTTCTCAGACTCATGTCCATTGAGTCATTGAGGCCATCCAACCATCTCAACTCTGCCATCGCTTTCTCCTCCTGACTTCAGTCCTTGCCAGCATCAGGGTCTTTTCCAATGAGTCAGTTCTTCGCATCAGGTGGCCAAATGATTGGAGTTTTACCTTCAGCATCAGTACTTCCAATAATATTTAGGACTGATTTCCTTTAGGATTGACTGGTTCGATCTCCTTGCTTCCCAAGGGACTCTTAAGAGTCTACTCCAACATCACAGTTCAAAAGCATCAATTCTTTGGTGCTCAGCTTTCTTTGTGGTCCAAGTCTCACATCCATACATGACTACTGGTAAAACCATAGCTATGAGTTTACAGACCTTTGTCAGGAAAGCAGTATCTCTGCTTTTTAATATGCTGTCTAGGTTTGTCATAGCTTTTTTCCCATGGAGCAAGCATCTTTTCATTCCATGGCTGCAGTCACCATCTACAGTGATTTTGGAGCCACAAAAATTAAAGTCTGTCACTGTTTCCATTATTTTCCCATCTATTTGCCATGAAGTGATAGGACTATAAGCCATGATCTTCATTTTCTGAACATTGAGTTTTAAGCCAGCATTTTCATTCTCCTCTTTCACTGTTATCAGGAGGCTCTTTAGTTCTTAACTTTCTGCCATAAGGGTGATGTCATCTGCATATCTGAGGTTATTGATATTTCTCCCAGCAATCTTGATTCCAGCTTGTGCTTCATCCAGTCTGGCATTTCAGATGATGTAGTCTGCATATAAGTTAAATAAGCAAGGTGACAATATACATCCTTGATATACTCCTGTCCCAATTTTGGAATGGTTTAAAAACCATTAGGTGGACAATAAATGAGAAGATGGATATTTATGTAGTACCAAAATATCATTGCACATGTTACTTTCTTGTTGTACAAGGAAGCATAAATGAGTGCTATGCAACCTTAGTGATGATTCAGCATCCGTAATGGTGGTTCAAGCATATATTTTGAGCCTCCTGGGCAGATAAAATATAAAGTGTACAGCATCATCCTGAACATATTCTGGAAAGAAAAAATATCCAACCTTTCAGATCCACATTCACAGTCATAGAATTATGAGTAACTAGCCTCCAATTAAATAAATTAATTTAAAAAATAAATAAAGTTGCCTGAATTAAATTAAAAAAATATAATATATAGGGCATAGAGAAACAAGTTATAACATACCTCAAGGAAGCAATCAGACAAATCAAAATAGATTATTCATCAGGAAAACCGGCCTAGTCTCTTTAATGAATCTTTGAAATGAAAACAAAACCAAACAGATGACAACAACAAAAAATCTGTTTTAGATTAAAGAAGAGAAGACTTAAGGGATGTGGCAGGTAAATGCAGTAAATGAGTCTGGATTGAATTGTGGTTTAGCCAAACCAGCTACAAAAGATAGTAGAGGTATAGTTGGAGAATTCCAAATCTACTGATAAGATGAATTCTGTACATAAACATGCAAAAATAACAATGAAAATTAGCACATGGCAGTCATATTTTATGTGTGCATGCGTGCTAAGTTACATCAGTAATGTCTGACTCATTGTGACACTATGGAAATAGCCCGCCAGGCTCCTCTGTCCATAAATTCTTCAGGCATGAATACTAGAGTGGGTAGCCAGACATTTCTCCAGGGGATCTTCCTGACCCAGGGATCAAACCCCTGTCTCTTATGTCTCCTGCATTGGTAGGCATTTCTTTACCACTAGCGCCCCGGGGAAGGCCCAGTATTTTATGTACATGTAGTATATATGCATGAACAGTATGGAAAGGCAAAAAGATAGGACACTGAAAGATGAACTCCCCAGGTCGGTAGGTGCTCAAATGCTACTGAAGATCAATGGAGAACTAACTCCAGAAAGAATGAAGAGATAGAGCCAAAGCAAAAACAAAACCCAGTTGTGGATATGACTGGTGGTGGAAATAAAGTTCAAGGCTGTAAAGAGCAATACTACATAGGAACCTGGAATGTTAGGTCCATGAATCACGGCAAATTGGAAATGATCAAACAGGAGATGGCAAGAGTGAACATCGACATTTTAGGCATCAGTGAGCTAAAATGGAGTGGAATAGGTGAATTTAACTCAGATGACCATTATATCTACTACTGTGGGCAAGAATCCCTAAAGAAGACATGGAGTAGCCATCATAGTCAACAAAAAGAGTCCGAAATGCAGTACTTGGATGCAATCTCAAATATGACAAATTGATCTCTGTTCATTTCCAAGACAAACCATTCAATATCACTGTAAACCAAGTCTATGCTCCGACCAGTAATGCTGAAGAAGCTGAAGTTGAACGGACTATGAAGACCTACAAGACCTGCTAGAACTAACACCCAAAAAAGGTGTCCTTTTCATTATAGGGGACTGAAATGCAAAAGTAGGAAGTCAAGAAATACCTGGAGTAACAGGCAAATTTGGCTTTGGAGTACAGAATGAAGCAGGTCAATTGCAAACAGAGTTCTGCCAAGAGAATGCACTGGTCGTAACAAACACCCTCTTCCAACAGCACAAGAGAAGACTGTACATAAGGACATCACCAGATGGTCAATACTGAAATCAGATTGATTATATTCTTTGCTTCCAAAGATGGAGAAGTTTGTTACAGTCAGCAAAAACAAGACCGGGAGCTGACTGTGGCTCAGATCATGAACTCCTTACTGTCAAATTCAGACTTAAATTGAAAAAGTAGCGAAAACCACTAGACCATTCAGTTATGACCTAAATCAAATCCCTTATAACTATACAGTGTAAGTGACAAATAGATTCAAAGGATTAGATCTGATAGACAGAGTGCCTAAAGAGGGTCATGATGTTGCAGAGGAGAAAGGGATTAACTATTTCAAAGAAAAGAAATGCAAAAAGGCAAAATGGCTGTCTGAGGAGGCTTTACAAAAGGTATGAAAAGAAGAGAAGTGAAAGGCAAGGGAGGAAAGGAAGGATATACCCATTTGAATGCAGAGTTCCAAAGAATAGCAAGGAGCGATAAGAAAGCCTTCCTCAGTGATCAGTGCAAAGAAATAGAGGAAAACAATAGAATGGGAAAGACTAGAGATCTCGTCAAGAAATTAGAGATACCAAAGGAACTTTTCATGCAAAGATGGGCACAATAAAGGACAGAAAAGGTATAGACCTAACAGAAACAGAAGCTATTAAGAAGAGGTGGCAAGAATACAGAGAAAAACTATCCAAAAATATTTTCATGATTCAGATAATCACAATGGTGTGATCACCAACCTAGAGCCAGACATCCTGGAATATGAAGTCAAGTGGGCTTTAGGAAGCATCACTATGAACAAAGTTAGTGGAGGTGAAGGAATTCCAGGTGAGCTATTTCAAATCCTAAAAGATGATGCTGTGAAAGTGTTGCACTCAATATGCCAGCAAATGTAGAAAACTCAGCAATGGCCACAATACTGGAAAAGGTCAATTTTCATTCTAATCCCAAAGAAAGCCAATGCGAAAGAATGCTCAAACTACGGCACAATTTTACTCATCTCACATGCTGGCAAAGGAATGTTCAAAATTCTCCAAGCCAGGCTTCAACAGTACATGAACCATGAACTTTCAGATGTTCAAGCTGGATTTAGAAAAGGCAGAGGAACCAGAGATCAAATTGCAAACATCCACTGGATCATAGAAAAATGCTAGAAAGTTCCAAAAAAAAAAAAAAAATCTATTTCTGCTTTGTTGACTATGCCAAAGCCTTTGACTGTGTGGATCACAACAAACTCTGGGAAATTCTTCAAGAGATGGGAATACCTGATCACCTGACCTGCCTCCTGGAAAATCTGTATGCAAGTCAAGAAGCAACAGTTAGAACTGGACATGGAACAACAGACTGGTTCCAAATTGAGAAAGGAGTACATCAAGGCTGTATATTGTCACCCTGCTTATTTAACTTCTATGCAGAGTACATCATGAGAAACGCTGGGCTGGAAGAAGCACAAGCTGGAATCAAGATTGCCAGGAGAAATATCAATAACCTCAGATATGCAGATGACACCACTCTTATGGCAGAAAGTGAAGAAGAACTAAAGAGCCTCTTGATGAAAGTGAAAGAGGAGAGTGAAAAAGTTGGCTTAAAGCTCAACATTCAGAAAACGAAGATTATGGCATCTGGTCCCATCACTTCATGGGAAATAGATGGGGAAACAGTGGAACAGTAACAGACTCTTTTGAGGGGCTCCAAAATCACTGCAGATGGTGACTGCAGCCATGAAATTGAAAGATGCCTGCTCCTTGGAAGAAAAGTTATGGCCAACCTGGACAGCTTATTAAAAAGCAGACATTATTTGGCCAACACAGGTCCATCTAGTCAAAACTATGGTTTTTCCATTAGTCATGTATGGATGTGAGAGTTGGACTATAAAGAAATCTGAGTGCCGGAGAATTGATGCTTTTGAACTATGGTGTTGGAGAAGACTCTTGAGAGTCCCTTGGACAGCAAGGAGATCCAACCAGTCCATCCTAAAGGAAATCAGTCCTGAATATTCATTGGAAGGGCTGATGCTGAAGCTGAAACTCCAGTTCTCTGGCCACCTCATGCAAAGAACTGATTCATCTGAAAAGACCCTGATGCTGGGAAAGATTGAGGGAGGGAGGAGAAAGGAATGACAGAGAATGAGATGGTTGGATGGCATCACCGACTCAATGGACATGAGTCTGAGTAAACTCTGGGATTATGATGGACAGAGAGTCCTGGCGTGCTGCAATCCATGGAGTCTCAAAGAATAAGACATGCCTGAGCAACTATTCTGAGTATATATGTATGAAGGTAGAAGATTAAATATGTATAAAATTGTTTAAGGATATCAGTAGGCTTTTAAAAGTGGAAATATCTGTGTGCTCATAATACAGAGTTTACATTTTACTACTGCTTGTTCCTTTTGTGTCACCCCTTTTAAACACAGTGTTATCTTTCTTTGTCATCCACCTGAAGAAATATTTGGGTATGTTTAACATATGATTCTCTAAATTCTCCTTATTTCATGTTATATATTTTTTAATTTAGTTTTTATTTTATATTGAAGTATAGTTGATTTACTGAATATGTTGTGTTAGTTTCATGTATACAGTTAAGTGATTAAGTTATATTGATTTATATATATACCTTTCTTTTGCAGATTCTTTCCCATGTAATTTTTTTGCAGAATATTGAGTAGAGTTCCCTCTGCTATGTAGTAGGTTCTTGTTGATTATCTATTTTATGTACAGTAGTGTGTATGTGTTAATCCCAAACTCTTAGCTTATCCCCCACAGTATTTCTCTTTTGGTAATCATACATTTGTTTTTGTATTCTGTGTGTCTCTTAAGTATCATTTTTTTTAGATTCCACATATAGGTGATATCATATGACATTTGTGTTTGACTTACTTCACTTAGGATAATCTCTTAGGTCCATGAATATTGGTGCCAATTATATTTTTTTATTTTTATGGCTGAGTAATATTCCATTGTGCATATGTCCCATATCATCTTTACCCATTCCTCTTTCACTGGACATTTAGGTTGCTTCCATGTCTTGGCTATTGTAAATGGTACTGCAGTGAACATTGATGTGTATATCTTTTTGAATTGTGGTTTTTTTCTGGCTTTATGCCCAAGTGTAAAGTTAAAAAAATTTAACTCTATTTAGTGTGGTGCTTTAACACATTTTACGCCATATTCCTGTTAGCTTGGGTTAATCGTATGACCGCGGTGGCTGGCACAAGATTTACCAACTTTTTTTTACAAGTTCTTAAAATCTGAGGAAGAGAAAATATAAAAGTAAGTTGAAAATTCTAGGCATATTTTATGTGAGAAGGGACTTCCATCTGCATAGTGACAATAATTTCAACGGGGCTACTCAAGCTTTTTTGATTACATTCTCCTATTGATTATTCCTCTCCTGGGTTGCCTCTCAGACTTTAATATTTTAGGATGAAAATTATTATTGTATACTCCTTTGAGGTGCTTTCTTGGGCTTCCTGACTTTGTGAGCAATTTTATTTTCTTCCAGGACTTGAGTCATATAGTTTGCCCTCATAAATATTTAAATAGTTATTATCAATATTATTAACATATTTTTAATAACAGCACTTCAGAAAAGTGGAGTTGCTGCTGCCTATGAAAGCTAGTTGACACCTTTTGATGGGTATGGCTTTGAGAGGAGCTGTAAAGAGCAGAGGAGGAGCTTGACAGCTGCGGTAAAGAGAACATGACTCCGACCCAGGGAAGGCGAGTGATTGCAACTGGAGTGACAGTTTCCAGGTGGTTTCATTTATCTCTCTGATACCTTTCAAATACCTCTCTAGCAAAATGCCTTGAGCAAAACACACAGATTTCCAGGTGTAATCTTATTAAAAGAATACTGTAGACGTGTATAGAACTCTTTTAGGAAATAGTTTCAAAAATTCATATTTGTAAGAAAGTAGTTTAATCATCTCCCTTCTAAAATTTACTTCCGACAGCTTCAGCTAATCTTGTGTGGTCTTGACCACTCACTATCTGTCAAACATTCAGGATCAAAAGGAAATTCTCTTTAGTCATGAATTCTGCTCCAAATAAGAATAAACAGATTACAAGACTCAATTTTAAACTTCTAGCCTAATGGAAATAAAATTTATAGGGCAGAAATACCAGGATTATTTTCATTTGTTAAATGTAATTTTGTTGAAACACAAATCTCCTTTTGAAGATATTTACAGGGCAGAATGGGTATTTCCTCATGCCCCCATGTAGTAAACACACCAGAGCAGTAACCAAGAATAAAAGATAAACTCACCAGGAAAAAAAAAAAAATGCACCTTCTCTCTTGAAAGAAAAAGATTCACAATCAGATCACATGATAATTGTCCACAGATATTACAAAGAACAGACATTGGAGACCACTCACTGAACTAAAGCTCTTCTAACTTCTCTCTTTTTCCCTATATATTTAGTGTGTGTTTTGCAGCTGTAACTGCAAGAGTCTGGGGAAAGCTGGAAGGAGATATTCAAGAACCCAAAGAAGAAAAGGAGAAGGTGGATAGAGAAGGATTGTTTCTGCTTTAAATTAATAGAAAAACTAGCAGGGGACCATTTCCTTCACCTGTATCTGTATCAGCGCCCTTTATCCCAATATGGAAATGATTTGAACTGATGTACACAGAGGGAAAGAAGGAGAAGAAAATAAACTATGACCAGGCTATTAAAATAATCTATCCAAGTTTACTCACTTAAAAAATGTGAAAAACAAAACCATGTAACTAGAGCATCACTGCCACTCTTCTTCCCCTTATCTCATACTTCATTTACCATCTGTGCTACATGTTTTGCCTCCTTTTTCCCCCCTCTTAATTCATTATCTTATCTTCTTTTTTCCGGTTCCCTGACCCTGTGAACCAGTGGTCTATTTCATGTTCGTAGACACAATATTCCCTGCTAAATTTGATGGGCAACATAAGGTTTGTGTATTCAAATACCATTTCATGCTCTGTTCCACACTTCTCGTCCTTAGGATCATTAGTCACAGTATGTGTTCCATGCTGTGCCCATAATGTCTCATTTGATAATCACACACTCAAAGAATATTTTGAATCTTTATTTTACTAACAAAGCATCAGTATCAAACACAATGTGTCCCTTGTGTTCCTACTCTTTCCAAAGCTATGTCTTAACATATAGACAATATTTATCTCTTTAGAATTCCCAAAATGTGTTTTGGTCAACTGAGAACTTTTCAGGGTTAACAAATAGGAAAAGCTCTTTTTTTTTTTTTTTAAACTTGAGGTTAGCAAGGAAGCATCTTTAAATAGACTAGAATTTTTTAAGATAATTATTTCAAGCTGATTAAGTTTTAACCATGAATGTCATCCATGGACTGACATAAAAATTTGAAGAAAGAAGAAATTATCATAATTAAGGGATTGAATGAAAATTCTTTTAGTGGTACAAATCATTAATTTTTGTGATAATCAGGTAAGATTGTAAGACAGCCTCAAAGGAAAAAAAAATCTAACATTATCTCAGTTTGATATGTACAGAAGTATACATATGATTGCCATTGTTTTTATGAAGGATTTACAAAGATCCTAATAAGATGAATGTTGGTATGTTGAGATCTACATGAAAGAATATGAAAATTACCAGTAGTGGCAATAAATTAAAATTTATAAATTCTACCACGATTTTAAATTCTAGCTTACCAGAAATCATTAAAAAAAATTTCTTTTAAACCTTTTTATTAGCATATCTATCAAAGTAGACAATAATTCCTTAATATCACTTACTGTGCAGTCCATATTTGCATTTCCCCAGTTGTCTAAAAGCTTCTCATTACAGTTGTTTTGTTGAAATCAGTTGAAATATAGTATATACAATATTCCTTTTGTATACAATGTATGCACATTGTATTTGACTAGTACACTGTCTTAAATTACTTTTAAATTGTAAGAGTTCCCCTCTTATCGCCCCCGCCCCATTTTTTCATTTGCATTACACATTCTAGAATGGGTGATGACTTCCTTGTGGTGAGATTTAACTTACTCCCTTATTCTTATATTTTCTACACTTTCAGTCCAAGATGTTTTACAGAAGGTGCTATGTCTTCTTATTGCACCTCCTCTAGAGACATATGTCTAGTTGTCACTCTTTTTTTCTTATGGTGTAAAGGTAACTTTATTTTCAACTGTATTGAATAATGCAAAATTGTTTTTCAAAGTTTTTATACCAATTTAAACAATCTTTAGCAATTCCATAATCTTTTATTGCCCCATAGCCTCACCAGTTCTCTATGAGGGGTGGGGTGGGGAGTGGGAGGGAGGCTTAAGAGGGAGGGGATATATGTATACTTATAACTGATTCACATGGTTGTATAGCAGAAACCAACACAGCATTGTAAAGCAATTATCCTCCAATTAAAAAATTTTTTAAAAAGAAAATACAGGAAGATAGCTTTATGACCCCAGGTTGGTAGAAAATTTCAAGCACTAAGATAAAAGAAAGGAATGATAAATTCTATTATATTGAGATTAAGAATTATTGACAATCAATATACACTATAAAGGGAATAAAAATAGCATGCCATCTAGCAGGAGAATTACGTATGTATGTGTGTGTAATTTCTAAAAAACATTAAGAAAAAACAGTCCATAATCAAAAGACATAGAAGATTAAAAATGAGTCTCCGATTTTTTTAAATGCACAACTGAATAACTAATAAAGTAAATAAAAATGAAAACCACAGTAAAATGTCTTTCAAACCTGACTGTTGAAGACATTAAATGTTGATGAGAACTGGTGAAGCTATGGAGCAATAAAAGACTATGGAATTGCTCAAGATTGTTAAAATTTTTCATTTTATATTAGAGTATAATTGATTTATAGTGTTGTTAGTTTCAGATTATTAGCAAAGTGATTGAGTTATAAGTATACATATACCTATTCTTTTTCAGATTCCTTTCCCATTTAGGTTACTGTAGAATATTGAGTAGAGTTTCTTGTGCTATACAGTAGGTCCTTGTTGATTATGTGTTTTATGAGAATCCCAGGGACAGAGGAGCCTGGTGGGCTGCCGTCTATGGGGTTGCACAGAGTCGGACACGACTGAAGCAACTTAGCAGCAGCAGCAGTGTGTTTATGTTAATCCCAAACTCCTAAGTTTTCCCTCCCCATCCCCACCTTTCCCCTTTGGTAACCATAATTTTGTTTTTGTAGTCTGTGGGTTTATTTCTGTTTTGTAAATAAGTTCATTTATATCATCTTTTTAGACTCTACATGTAAGTGATATCATATGATATTTTTCTTTGACTTGCTTCACTTAGTATGATAATCTCTAGAACTGCTCTTTTAATTTTATGTGCTCTGCTGGGCCTCTAGCCATTTCTTATACTAGACAATAGGCATTTGTTGGCTAAGACTACTAAATAGTCCCCTAGTGAATCATGCCTCCTGATAGTCACACCCTTGGATGGGCCATGCTAACACTGAATCTGCTCTGACCATATATAGCCAAAAGATCATGGCATAAATAATGACGCATGGGTTCAAGACCAGCTTTTAAATACTGGACTCTAGGAATACCCACTTATCACAATAGCCATGTCAAAAGTCGAAGAAACTAAGACCACCATGCTATGAGAATACTAAGGCTAAGCCAGGTAAAGAGGCCGCACGGAGATGGCTACGGGCTTCCCGGGGACTTAGTGGTAAAGAATCTGCCTGCCAATGCAGGAGATGTGGGTTCTGTCTCTGGGTCGGGAAGATCCCCTGGAGGAGGAAATGACTACCCCCTCCAGTATTCTTGCCTGGAAAATTCCATGGATAGAGTAGCCTGGCAGGCTGCAGTTCCTGGGTTCACAAAGAGCTGGACATGACTGAATGCCTGAGTACATATAAAAATAGCTATCCCAGACCAGCTGTCAGCCATGTGAGTAAAGGAATCATCACCTTGCATATTCCAGCTCTGCTGCTGCTGCTAAGTTGCTTCAGTCGTGTCCCACTCTGTGCAACCCCATAGATGGAAGCCAACCAGGCTCCCCCGTCCCTGGGATTCTCCAGGCAAGAATACTGGAGTGGGTTGCCATTTCCTTCTCCAATGCATGAAAGTGAAAAGTGAAAGTGAAGTTGCTCAGTCGTGTCCGACTCTTCACGACCCCACGGACTGCAGCCTACCAGGCTCCTCCGCCCGTGGGATTTTCCAGGCAAGAGTACTGGAGTGGGTTGCCATTGCCTTCTCCAATTCCAGCTCTAGGAGGTCTCAAAGTCAAAAGCAACAGCTAAAGCTGAAAACTTACGGCCCTACTTAAGCTGTCCCAGCCACTTTGGCCATCTGACCTACTCTAGGTAGGGCTCCACTGCTAAGCCTTCCTTGCTGCGGCCCACCTGAGTTCCTAACCACAGAATTTCAGTATATACCTATGGCTTATTTGTGTTGAGGTTTGACAGAAAACAAGAAAATTCTGTAAAGTAGTTATCCTTCAATTAAAAAGAAATAAAATTTAAAAAATTTAATTGTCATTGGGTGCTAAGTCACTTCAGTCATATCCGACTCTTTCCGACTCTATGGGCTATAGCCCACCAGGTTCCTCTGTCCATGGAATTCTCCAGGCAAGAATACTGTAGTGGTTGCCATGCTCTCCTCCAAGGGATCTTCCCAACCCAGGGGTTGAACCTATGTCGCTTATGTCTCCTGCACTGGCAGGTAGATTCTTTACCACTGACACCACCTGGAAAGCCCCAATATTTTATGTACATGGTTGTCACTGTATACCCTTAAATATTGGGGTAATTCATTATGCAGCAATAAATAACTGAAATGGTGTTTACTTTTTAGATGCAGGATAAATGTATGAAAAAAATATAAAATGTATGTCATTAGCTTTCATACCATGCAGTGGGCAGAAATGGAAAGGACATTAAAAAAAGTTATTAGAAGCTTGAAAGGACTCAAGGAAACTGTTGATGTGGGCTTGAAGGACAGTGAAGGAAAGGTACCAATTACATGCTGACAGAAAAGTTGCAGAAATTTTTTTCTCTGTAATGTGAAAAATGGAAAGGGTTTATAATTTGTGCATAATTAAGATTTCAACACCAAAAATTGAAAGTTCTACATTGTTTCTTTTAGATGTATATAATAGGGAAGAGAAAGATGCCTTAAAGAAAAAGTAGTTCCATTTTTTAGCATAATTTAGAGGACATATATAGGAACAAGGAATTGCTGGATTTAAAAATAAAAATCTTTCTTTTCCCCAGCAAAGTATTCTCAGAGTGAGAAATGGGCAAAGATACAATTCAAAATGAGGCAGTTAAATCCTTTACTAAGATACAAAATGTAAAAAAAAAGATAAAAAATGCTGCACCATAGAAAATCTCAAAAGACTTAAGGGCCTTAAAGAATTTTGTTAAGTAATAGGGCTCCTAAGAATTTTAAGGAACTTGTTCCACAACAGCCTGACATAGGGCCCAAAATAGAAAATAACCTTTCTGAAGGCGATTCGAGGCCATGCCTTTTGTTTTTATAGTAAATTCTAATATTATTAATAGGAAGCTCAAAGTTCTTAATAGAGTGATACTTGAAGAGGCATTTCCTGCTTTAAAAGCCACAGAGCCTGTACAAAATAGAAAGATACTTCCTAGGGAGTGAGGTGACCAATAAAGACCTCAAGAATTTCAGTCATCCCAGCCCAGGTGCTAAGCAGGTGAGGGGGAAAAGTCTTCAAAGGTCACCAGCCTCAGTCTCTATCTAACTGCAATCTAATTGTATAAGGGATTCAAAGTAGGAATCACCCAGACTGTCATCACCAGAAATCATCTGCCTGACTCATACCTCTTGATGACACTAAATGTGTTTTTCTAACTTGGCAGATATTTTGCAATAGCATTTAAGATTATCTTTGTTTTCCATGTTTTTGATTCTCTGCAAAAAAAAATAATAATTTATAGCCTATCATAACGGTAATTCACATCATTTCATAAGATCATAGCTACTCATATCAGATGAACTAATCCAGAGTAATATCAGCCGTATGATCTCTAAAGTTGGACAGCGTCAAAGTCTCTAATTTTGGCACATTTCAACTTTTTTCTCTCCATATAATCTATTTTAATTTCACCATGAATTGAAAAGTTTTGGGAATTTGAGTTGACAATTTTAACCTATACATTTTTATGATCTAGTTATAAATTTTACCCTAAAAACTTGCAAAAAGAATAAATAAAGGCAAATCTGCCAGTCTGTATATAGGTGAATTAAGATGAGTCAATTTAGGACATTATATACTACTAGAAATAAACACGTACGTTATTATATGTGAAATTTTAAATGTAAAGTACATTGAATGTTTTGGTGAATTTTTCTGCCATAAATTTATTTCTCAAATGGAATCAATCTTAGAGTATAATATATTCTAACACAGATTAAAAATATCACTGGTATGCATTATAAGATTTTATTTTGCCAATCTTAAACTCCAGACTCTTACTTTTCTTCAAATCTTATTTTGAAGATACTCATGAACAATTTTAATAGTTTGTAAATATCTAAAATACACTTTATAGTTCAGTTTGCAGGCCAAAACTGTTGGTTTTATAAATGGGAAAGCTCTATTATATAGCATTAGCTAGTTCTCCTTAAATATTTACTGAGCATTTATGGTTATGGGCTTCATGATGAAAACCTTTGAGCTGTTTCTTGAAGTGGAAAAAGATTTGCATTAGATAAAGTGCAAAACAAGTTTCTCTTTAAGGCTGACCTATATCAGAACTAGTGACTTTCAATATCACTTTCCTGTGATCTGAGATTGAATTAGGAAGAGTAAGAATGTATTGATCATAGATATGTTTGTTATAAAATGTTCTATTAGTTTATGTATATGTTGACTCCAAGTAAATGTTCTCTCTTCAATTTTTTAGTCTTCTGTCCTTTCCAGTAATAAAACTTTAATTGGAAATTACTAAATTGCCATAAAATCTTAAAGTTGGAAGAGGCTTTGAAGTACTGATATACAAACTTAAACTCCGTGCCAGCTTGTCAATTGCAGTGCGCCTGCATCCCACCCTGCAGGGGTATCCTGCGAGACCTGGTCGCAGCATTAGTATTCCCTGACTTTTCTAATCAAAGACTTCAAGCTAAATAGTTTCATACATGATGAGCAATAACCTACTTAATATCAATTCCCTTCGAAAAGATCAAGGTTCCCTGCTTAAGATAATTTACCCTTTGAATTTTAAAACTAGGATGTTTAAGAGATATGATAAAATTCACATTGTCTTCTTGTAGTACCTAAAATTAGGATAGTGGATAGAAGTTACTTTAAGAGTATAAAAATATGATATTACTGAAATTCTAATTTAGAAATTCAAGCAAATGTATGAATAATGAGTGGAGGAAAAAAGACCGACTCAACATACATCTTCCCTTCTCTTTTATTCACTGTATTTTTCCCGTAATTATGTCTTTATTCATTCTTCATTTTTAAGTCACCACTTCTTCTGCTACCTAAAGTAATCTAATTCTATGTCTCCTATACATGTCAGACACCCAACTATATCAGACACATGATGAAGCAATTCATCAAGTGCAAGTTAATGAATTCTCAGAGAAGTTCCTGATCAATAAAGGAATGAAAGTGGCTAGGTAGAAATTGCATTTTCCAGTTTCTCATTTATTTCAGGACACAACTTAAAAGACAAAGGGCAGAAGAATGTTCAGATATCACTTTGTTATCCTAAGGAACTGTTTTTCATGACTATAATATAATGCTTTTGGGAGAACTATCTGTGAATGTTCTATGATAACTATAGTTATTGTAACATAAAGAAAAGCACGTGTGTCCAAAATATTATTATTTCACTTAATCAGGTCACAGTCACAAAGTAACAATGATTTGGAATATCATTTACACATTAGCCTCCCCTTAGAAATCTCCCACTTGAGATAAAATTAATCAACAGAAATTCAATTGTATCAATCAGGGTTAGTATTCTAATAAAGTTGTGTCCACAGTAAAAGGTATTAAGAAAAATATGTATTTGAAGAAAAATAACCTGAACACATGTGCTTAATTTTAAATCACACACATTGCTCCTTTCTAATTGATTATGGCACCTTTTGTAGCTCCAGAAACAGCAAGTACTAGTGTTATAATTTTCAAAATATCTTCAACAAGAAACTAAGGGTTTAGAATGACCTCATATTTATCGCTTCCAACTCTATCACGTGTCAATAGACATGGCAAACGTACAATACTAAGTTTAACAGTTTACAAAAAAATTAAGATAAAAAGGTAATTGTATGATCATAGTTAATCATTTCTAACAATTTGCTCTTTTATCACGTCATTAGACATAGCAAATGTACAATACTAAGTTTAACAGTTTACAAAAAAAATAAGATAAAAGGTAATTATATGATCATAGTTAATCATTTCTAACAATTTGCTCTTGGGTTAGCCAAGTAATTTCACTTCTTTATGAGCATTATGTTATTAATATTTGTATGGGCATCACATTGTTTACTTAATCTCTCCACATTACATTGTAATATTTTATCAAGAATTGAGTCTTTGGCCTCTTGATCATTTTCATGGTTCCTAAATATGTCTTTCACAGTTTGTCAATACCAGTAAGAATAGAATTCAGTATTTTACATATGGTCTTACCCATCTTTCTTCAGTAGATTTTCACCCACCTCTCATGAATTCAGAGACTGTATAAACATGGCATCACATATGTGGAACTGATTTTTCTCTTCATATATAATCTGCTTACTATCATTGTTTTCATCATCAGACTTTGATTATCATCACTTTTTCAGCTTATAGTATTCAAACTATATGTGTTTTGGAAGCTAATTCTTTTTTTTTTTTTTTTTTTTACTTTACTCCATAACTTTTTTTACAATTATTCCATAATTGTCAGTTTGCTTCTCCTGATAATGTAAAGAAAAGAAAGTTTGTTTTTAAAAACTAGAAATGTTAATATTAAATAAAGTTCTGAAGGACTCATGATAAAGATCAAGTGTACTAGAAAAATACTAACTCTTGCCTATTAACATAATATTCTCCAAATGTTGAGCATTCAAACTTTTCTAATATTATTTTTGTAAAATAAAGAGTGAAACTTTACTACACAGATAACAAAAGGTAATGCGTGACATTTATTTTAAACTAAAACTACCTTAATTTTCCCACTAGACCCTTACTTTATTGAAAAGGCAAGCTATACAAATTCTAGTTTTTGCTCCAAGAAGGAGAATTGTGACATATACTACAAGAAAACTATTACAGCGAAGCTCTGCTATAATTTCAAATTCACACAAATGACAGGTTCACACTGATAAAACTCATGGCCCATTTTGCACTCTTTTCTCAGAATGCTTTCCTCCACTTACTGCCTATCATCATCTATCAGACTCTTGATTCTGCAAGAAGTAGTTCAGATGTCACTTTGTGAAGTTTCCTTCACTTCTCATCAGAATAGATTATACCTATGACATGGTCAGTTCAGTTCAGTTCAGTGGCTCAGTTGTGTCGCTGTCTTTGCAACCCCATGGATGGCAGAACGCCAGGCTTCATTGTCCATCACCAAAACTTACTAAAATTCATGTTCATTGAATTAGTGATGCCGTCCAACCATCTCATCCTCTGTCATCCCCTTCTCCTGCCTTGAATCTTTGCCAGCATTAGGGTCTTTTCAAATGGGTCAGTTCTTCGCATCAGGTGGACAAAAGATTGGAATTTGAGCTGCAGCATCAGTCCTTCCAATGAATATTCAGGACTGATCTCTTTTAGGATGGACTGGTTGGATCTCCTAGTTATCCAAACGACTCTCAAGAGTCTTCTCTAACACCACAGTTTAAAAGCATCAATTCTTCAGCACCCAGCTTTCTTTATAGTCCAACTCTCACATCCATACCTGACACTGGAAAAACAATAGCTTTAATTAGAGGGACCATTGTTGGCAAAATAATGTCTCTGCTTTTTAATAAGCTGTCCATGTTGGTCATAACTTTTCTTCCAAGGAGTAAGCATCTTTTAATTTCATGGGTGCAGTCACCATCTGCAGTGATTTAGGAGCCCAAAAAATAAAGTCTGTCACTGCTTCACTGTTTCCCCATCTATTTGCCATGAAGTGATGGGACCGGATGCCATGATCTTAGTTTTATGAATGTTGAGTTTTAAGCCAACATTTTCACTCTCCTCTTTCACTTTCATCAAGAGGCTCTTTAGTTCTTCTTCACGTTCTACCATAAGGGTGATGACATTTGCATATCTGAGGTTATTGATAATTCTCCTGGCAATATTGATTCCAGCAACCCAGCATTTCTCATGATGTACTCTTCATGTAAATTAAATAAGCAGGGTGACAATATACAGCCTTGATGTACTCCTTTCCTAATTTGGAACCAGTCTGTTGTTCCATGTCCAGTTCTAACTGTTGCTTCTTGACTGGCATACAGATTTCCCAGGAGGCAGGCCAATTGGTCTGATATTATCTCTTGAAGAATTTTCCACAGTTTGTTGTGATCCACATGGTCAAAGGCTTTGGCATAGTCAATGAAGCAGAAGTAGATGTTTTTCTGGAACTCTCTCGCTTTTTTGATGATCCAACGGATGTTGACAATTTGATCTCTTGTTCCTCTGCCTTTTCTAAATCCAGCTTGAACATCTGGAAGTTCACAGTCATGTACCGTTGAAGCCTGGCTTGGAGAATTTTGAGCATTACTTCACTAGCGTGTGAGATGAGTGCAATTGTGCATTAGTTTGAGCATTCTTTGGCATTGCCTTTCTTTGGGATTGGAATGAAAACTGACCTTTTCCAGTCTTGTGCCCACTACTGAGTTTTCTGCATTTGCTGGCATATTGTTGCAGCACTTTCACAGCTTCATCTTTTAGGATTTGAAATAGCTCAACTGGAATTCCATCACCTCCACTAGCTTTGTTCATAGTGATGCTTCCTAAGGCCTACTTTACTGAGCGTTCCAGGATGTCTGGCTCTAGGTGAGTGATCACACCCTCGTGATTATCTGGGTCAAGAAGATCTTTTTTTTTTAAATAGTTTTCTGGTATTCTTGCTACCTCTTCTTAATATCTTCTGCTTCTGTTAGGGCCATACCTTTTCTGTCCTTTATTGTGCCCATCTTTTGAAATGTTCCCTTAGTATCTCTAATTTTCTTGAAGAGATCTCTAGTCTTTCCCATTCTATTGTTTTCCTCTATTTCTTTGCACTGATAACTGAGGAAGGCTTTTCTTATCATTCCTTGCTATTCTTTGGAACTCTGCATTCAAATGGGTATATCTTTCCTTTTCTCCTTTGCCTTTTTCTGCTCTTCTTTTCATAGCTGTTAGTAAGGCCTCCTTAGACAATCATTTTGCCTTTTTGCATTTCTTGTTCTCTGGGATGGTCTTGATCCCTGCCTCCTGTACAATTTCATGCACCTCCATCCATAGTTCTTCAGGCACTCTGTTTATCAGATCTAATCCCTTGAATCTATTTGTCACTTCCACTGTATAATCGTAAGGGATTTGATACAGGTCGTACCTGCGTGAGCTAGTGGTTTTCCCTACTTTCTTCAATTTAAGTCTTAATTTGGCATTTTGGAATTCATGATATGACTTGATGTAAGATAGAAACTTATTATTTTCCTCTATTAGAATATAAATCTGTCAGAAGCTATGTTTTGCTTGTTCTGTTGTCCCATAAGAGCAAGTGCAAATATTTAATCATCTGGTTTCTCCATACACTTCTGGAACAGTAGCTTAGGGCAAAGTAATATGGGTTAAGTAACCAGCCTAAGAATCAAAAAAGATAAAAATTCATATAGAGGTCAGTGGCTTTGGTGTCTAAGAGACCCCAAGTCTCTCCTAAACCAATAGCTATGTTAGATTAAGAATTTTAAATATCAATTTGCAGTAATTAATAGATTATTTTGTTTTTCCCCAATAACCATTTTCATTTAAGCCATGAGATTTGGTATCACCTTTTTGCGAAAATAAGATTTGGAGATGAATAAGTGGTTGGTATTGGGAAAATGAAATTTTGTGGCCAAAGTGGAAAAAAGACAAGTTCCTGACTTTCAAAAGCATTTCCCAGACATACAGCTTGATATTCCAAAAAATATGTGTAGCTGTCCTTTTAGGCAAAAATAATATTCTCATGAGACAAAATTGTGCGTGTGCACATCGTGTGCATGCTTAGTCATGTGTGGCTCTTTGCAATCCCATGGACTGTAGCCTGCCAATCTCTCTCTGTCCATCAGATTTTCCAGACAAGAATATTGGAGTGGGTTGCCATTTCCTTCTCTAGGGGATCTTCCCAAACCAGGGATCAAACCCAGGCCCCCTGTGTCTCCTGCATTGACAGGCAGGTAAGGCTTCCCTGGTGGTTCAGTTGGTCAAGAGTCTGCCCGTCATGTGGGAGACCCAGGTTTGATCCCTGGGCCTGCAAGATCTGCTGGAGAAGGGAATGACTACCCACTCCAGTATTCCTGCCTGGAGAATTCCATGGACAGAGGAGCCTGGTGAACTACAGTCGGGGTCACAATGAGTTGGACACGACTGAGTGACTAGCAACAGAATTGTATGGTTTAAATTTAGCATACAGTAGAGTTTAAATACAATCTTTTTTAAAAATAAAAATAATTTAAGTGCTTCAGATAAATGAAGGTGTTATATTTCACCAGTTAATCTTTCCAAACATTGGATAGAATAGCCGAAACATATCTTTTTTAAGCTGCCATGTCTTTCAAAAAGTGACTATTGAACTGAGTGTAGTTGCAGTAATTTCTTTTTTCAAATGTTATTGAAATCTAGTTGATTTACAGTGTTGTGATAATGTCTTCTGTACAGCAAAGTGACTCAGTTATACATATATATTTTATTTTTCATACTTTTCCATTATGATTTATCACAAGACATTGAATGCAGTTTCCTATGTAATACAGTAGGACCTTGTTGTTTACCCACCTTATCTTCAACAATTTATCTCTGCTAATCCCAGACTCCCAATCCTTTCCTCCTCTCCTCCTCTCCACTTATGTGTAGAGTCTAAAATACAATACAAATCAACATGTGTAATTATTGTAAGTTCTAATATTTTATTTTCATACTACCCAAGGAATAGTAGGTATTATTAAGAAAGAGACTCAATCCAATCAGAGGATGTTACACCAGATTTAGAGATATAACTTCATATAATTGTATTTAGTCATGAAATCAAGTTCACTGTACAGTCATATCATATTTAAAGGGATGCTACTCTATAATCCCAGTTATCTCTTTCCTTTCCTGGAAACTGAACATATATTTCCTCCTTAGTTTCTGTGGGAAGTGTGTTTACTTAGACTATTTATTGTGGACTTTAAGCAAGTATGACTTTCAAAATATCTGCAAGATATATAAATATATAAACCAACTTGACATATATTATCTTCCTAATAGATTATCACAGAATTGTCAGGAAAAAGAGAGAGTGGCGTATATCATTTTTTGGCTTGTTAAACTGTGGTCAGATAAAATTCTAATCACCAAATTATTTTACTGTAATTGTTTAATTTCAAAATGATCATCAGTACTAATAAAGCAAATATAAACAATACATTTTCTTAATGGTAATTCCTACCCATTTGATACAAAACAATTCAAACAATTCAAAAATTGTTTCCAGTGTTTACAATTTTTCAATAACTATCCAATGGTCTGCTTTCATGAAAAATGCAATGACTGTGCAGCAAGACTCATATATAAATCTTGGAGACCAGTAATACAGTTATGTATATTGCTTTGGGTATAAAAATGTTTATTTCATTTTAATTAGGGGAAGAGTAGCCCAATTTTATGAGTTGTATCCGAATGATGCGATGTTCAGTCATATCAAGATGAAGTTCTACTGTTTCTAAAAAGTCTAAAAGTGACTTTTTTTAATCAGTGAGAAAGTATCATAATATCAAAGGATTTTTAGAAAGACATTTTTCCTTTTACTTTTCTTGTCACCTAGATAGCAACGACATAAATTTATTGGAAATAAGAAAAATTGGCATTGCATTTCTCAACAGGCATGCAGATAATATATAGAGAATCAGGAGTGTGTTTAAAAATGTTTGGAAAGGACAGACAAGGATAGACTGGAAGTGATTTAATGATTTATAAGATTAAAGTGATCTGAAGAGTTTAATAATATGCATTAGGGAGTGGAATTCAGTAACAATATGCCAGATCCTTCTCAGATGTTCTGTCTTGCATTCTTCACATTAAAGAGTCTTTAGCTTCCCCTCTGTAAAATCATAAATGTTTGGTTACCCAAATGATTTTTCCAAATTTCCCAGGCTCTCCAGTGTCCAATTATTTTGCAATACAGTGTCCTGAATATGTAAATGGCATAACTGGCACAGAATCTTTTCTATATTAGCACTGGATCTTCAAACACGTTTGTCACAACAGCACGTGCAGGGAGACAATTAAAGTAAATATTTTTAAAAAGTGTTTGAAGTAAAATAGCTTTGTGATATTCTTTATATAAACTGGTCTATTTATGGCTTCCCAATGAAGAGAAAGAATGTGCACTGAATGGAGTGAAGCAAAGCAAGCTACCGTCAGAGCAAAAATGGGCTTGTACAAGTGTCATATTTTCAGCAGAACTTTACATAAAGGTGATATATCTATCCTTATTTAAACATATTAGGATCCCCTTTCTCCATGCACAAGGTTATACATGCACACACACACACACACACACACAAAGCACACAGCATCTGTTACTATAGAACACTGCAGCGATTACTGTTCATTTTGACTACCTACCCTTGGTATGTTATGTTGTCATTCACATGGACATTTCTCTTATTTTTTGGCTAGAAACCACATTTTTTACTTCTACTGAACGTCTGGTTATCTTCAACTTGTCAGCTGCTTTATACTGTGAGGTTTGCTTAGCACCTGGGTGCCTGATAAAAGTTGATGCAGTATCAGGTAATGCTGTGATTACTGTAATAAATTCAGGCTTCACAATTGCTTTACTATGGCAAATCATATTCAAGAAAAGGCTTTCTATGTGTTCCATGAAAGTAGATGACTATGGACCCCAATCTATAAAGCCTAGTCTTTTTCTCAGATAGCGTTGACTATCTCCAGATTTAAATATATCAAAAGACTGAACTCTAAGAAGCAGTTCAAGGTTGTTGAAAGGGAGCCACCTCTGTCCATGTAACTCTTCAGGCAAGAGTACTGGATTGGGTAACTGTTTCTTTCTCCAAGGGATCTTCCCAACCCAGGGGTTAAACCCAGGTCTCCTGCATTGCAGGCAGATTCTTTAATATCTGAGCCACCAGGGAAGCTTGACAGTTGAAGAATAATCTGCTCAGCTGGTAAAATTGCCTATGATTAAAAACTAAATAAGAGACAAACTTTTGGCTTACATTGCTATAGATTGTGATGCTTTTGGTTTGAAAACAACTGACTATAGTTTCATGTTTCCCTTTTCTTATTTTTTTTCTTCTTTGCTTCTCTAAGTCACAGATTCTAAAGAATATATTCCTTCCTGCTTTTATTTGTTTTGTTTTATTTTGATTTTATGGCATGAATAGTCATCTTCCTTACAGACTCATTAAATAATGATTTCCCATTATTTCCCAAGATTTCCCATTAACTTTTTTATATGTATATTTTTTTCTCAAAGGTGCAGCTCACCTATGACTAAATTTCAGAATCCATAATTGATAAATCATGATTGATGAATCCAATTAAATATGTATCAAACAATAAATTTGACTGTATGTAGATGAAAAACACACCTAAGCAGGCATATATGATAAACTAAGTAAAAAACTTACCTGCAACACATCATAAACAAAAAGGTAATATATTTTCTATATAAAGAATCCCTAAAAATAAATACGACCAAAGGAAAAATGGAAGATGATGATTATGAAGCCCTAGTTGCTCTCACAGTGTCCAGCATATAGACAGACATTAAATGTTTTATGAAGAAATGAGTGAATAAATGACTATTCAATCAGTTGTTCTGACATTTCAATAAAAAGCTTTACTTTTTGTGTAGATTACCAGTAAAGAGATTGCATAAAGTTTATATATGGATCTATAGAATATTTAAAATCTGAATTTTTAAAGACATTGAGTGTAGTTCCCTGTTCTATAGAATGGGGCTTTGTTGTTCCTGCTTTGTATAGAGTAATGTGTATATGTTAATTCCAAACTCCTAATTTGCCTCCTCTCCCCCACCCACTCCACCAACTGTAACCATAAGTTTGTTTTCTGAGTCTGTGAGTCTATTTCTGTTTTGTAAATAAGTTTATTTGTATCATTTTTTTAAGATCCTGCATAGAAATGATATCATATTATATTTGTCTTTCTCTGCCTTCACTTAATAATTGTTTCCCTGAGTGGCTCAGAGGTTAGGGCGTCAGCCTCCAATGTGGGAGACCCGGGTTCAATCCCTGGGTCAGGAAGACCCCCTGGAGAAGGAAATGGCAACCCGCTCCAGTATTCTTGTCTTGGAGAATCCCATGGATGGAGAAGCCTTATGGTTGTACCATGAGAAAGAGTGGAATAATGCCATTTGCAGCAACATGGATGGGCCCCACAATTATCATATTAAGTGAAGTAAGTTAGGCAAGGAATGATAAATATCACATAATATATATTATATGCAGAATCTTAAAAAAATGACTCCACTGTAGGGCTTCCCAGGTGGCGCTAGTGGTATTAAATAACTGCCTTCTAATGCAAAAGACATACTAAGAGACTCTGGTTCAATTCCTGGGTCAGGAAGACCCTCTGGAGGAGGAATGACAACGTACTCTAGTATTCTTACCTGGATAATTCCATGAACAGAGAAGCCTGGAGGGCTACAGTTCATAGAGTCACAAAGAGTGGGACATGAGTGAAGTGACTGAGCATGCGCGTGCACACACACACACACATTTACACACAATATTCCACCGCACCTTGTTTATACATGCATCTGTCAATGGACATTTAGGTCGATTCCATTTCTGGTAATCATAAATAGTGCTGCTATGGACATTGGAGTTCAGGTATCTTTTTGAATAAGAGTTTTCTCTGGATATATGCCCAGGATGGATATATGCCCGTCAAATAGAATCATGTGATGACTCTATTTTTAGTTTTTTTAAGTAGCATCTATACTGTTCTCCACAGTGGCTGTGGCAATTTACATTCCCACCAGCAGTGTGGGAGGGTTCCTTTTCCTCCCTATACTCTCCAGCATTATTATTTGTACACTAGAGCTCATCAATGAATTCAGTAAACTTGCTGGATACAAAATTAATATCAGAAATAGATTAAATTTCTATTCATGAACAATGAAATATCAGAAGAAATTAAGAAGATACCAATTACCATTGCATCACAAAAATACCAGGCAACAAACCTTCCTAAGGAGGCAAAAGGCCTATTCCCTCAAAACTATAAGATACTGATGAAAGAAACTGAAGACAACACAAACGGATGGAAAGTTTTACTATGTTCTTGGATTGGAATATCAATATTGTTAGAGTGACCATACTCCCCAAGGCTATCTACAGATTCAATGCAATCCCTATCAAAATGCCAATGGCATTTCACAGTACTAGAACAAAACAATGTAAAATTTGTATGCAATTATAAAAGACCTAGAATGCCACAGTAATCTTGAGAAAGAAGAATGGACCTGGAGGAATCAAGCTCCCTGACTTCAGACTATGCTACAACTACACCAATCAAAACAGTATGGAACTGGCACAAAAACAGATATGTAGATCAGTGGAGCTGAATAAAGGACACCAGAAGTTAACCCACACATATTAATTTATAGCAAAGGAAACAAGAATATACAATGGAGAAAAAAAGGCTCCTCAGTAAGTGATGCCAGGAAAATTGGACAGGTACATGTAAAAGAATGAAATTAGAACATTTTCTAATACCATATACAAAAATAAACTCAAAATGGATTAAAGACCTAAATATAAGGCTGAATACTGTAAAACTTTTAGAAGAAAACATAGGCAGAACACTCTTCGACAAAAATCTCAGCAATATTTTTTTGGCTCCATCTCCTAGAGTAATGGAAATCGAGTCAAAAATAAACAATTGGGATCTAACTAAACTTTAAAGCTTTTGCACAGCAAAGGAAACCATAAATAAAATGAAAAACCAACCTACGGGCTGGAAGAAAATATTTGCAAACAATGCTATCTACAAGGGATTAGTTTTTAAAATACACAAAGAGTTCACACAATTTAACGTAACAAAAAAAATAAAAAATGGGCAGAGACCTAAATAGATATTTCTCCAAAGATGGCCAACAGGCATGTGAAAAGATGCAATAGTGCTAATTATTAGAGAATTGCAGGTCAAATCTACAATAAGGTATCATCTGAGACCAATCAGAATGTCCATCATTAAAAAGTCTACAAATAAAATGTGTACTTTATACATAGAACAGATATATATGTATTATACTAATTTGTATTAAATTATAGACAAAATAGATATTACATATTATGTGTAAAATATATATATTCATTTATACATATATACATACACATGCATATATGTATGTATATATAGGTATATATCTTTTCCCTTAAATTATCATGTTAAAAAGAGGGTAGAAGTTTACTAAAAAACACAAATAGGTTGGCATTTAGCTTGTAGATTACATTATCTCTTTTTATATTGTTATAGCATCACTTCTGCTTATTATATAGGAAAAAAATTAAAAAATAATAAAAAAATAAAAACATAATAGGTAATAACAGATGATAGATTGAATTGTTTTTCTTCAGTCTTCACCTGCCTCATTCAACCAAATGACTCTGCTGTGCCCCAGAGTAAATGGACTAAAATTTTCCATTTAATTGATGTTGAGCTTTGCCCACAAAACTTAACTTTGATAAACAGAATATTAAGGGGCACGACTTACAGAGATCTTAAACAAGCTTGCATGGTTTGTCTCAGATGGCTTGGCCTGGGTAGCTGCTTGTCCAAAAATACATAGAAACACATGCAGCATGCCTGAACCCATCCTGCAGCCTCAAGCTGGAACCTAGCATGTAGCTGGTTTACCATGAGCAAAAATTAAAATCTTGTTATTGTAAGCCATCAAATTTTGGAGAGTTTCACTGTGCAAACTTATTTCCATGTTAGAAAATGGTATCAGAAATAGAATGGTGCCACCAACAGAACTCCAAAACATGTGCCAAGAACTGACTTTACAATTGGGTAGTGGATGTTGACGAAACTGTTATACTGGACTGAGAACATAAAAACTTCCATTATACTGTAGCAAAATATTTGGTAAAAGTGTTATCTGTGGTAACCTGGAAGTCAAAAAATGTACCCAAAGAACTTCTGGTATTGGCCAAGCTGTGAGGCAGAATGTTGATATCATGAGTGCATTATTGCTAGCAGCATGTACGTGATGTTACCACAAGAGAGATAAGCTCAGAGAAAGGAAAACAAAAAACAAAAAACTGGCCAGTTTGCAAGCAGAATTTAAAGGTACTTTGGAGATCCCTCTTTCCCAGATAGCTTTAGAATAGACAGCATTAAGTTGAGAGAGTCATGGAAGAGAGAATGCAAAGAAAGAGCTTATTCATGAAAACTAGTTCTAAGGAAGAACTCCTGGCTTGGTTATTCATGAGAAACAGACCAGAAGCCTAAGAAATTTTTGAGTAAAGTGTATTCCAAAGAAACCTCACAATCTTGGGTTTCAAAGTCATTTGATTATTTGAAATTTAAAACAAACATTGGATGCCCAGATTTATAGGATCAGGATTCCTGCTGTTAAATTCATTCAGTACACAAGAAGGAATACTTTCCAAACCCACTTCAGGAAGTGGTCAAAGAAGGCTCTCCTAGAAGATGAAAAGGAGTCATGTAAAACCATAGCCAGTGGAGTTAATCCCTGAGTAAAATCTGTATTTAATCCCAGTCCTTTTCCCCACCTACAACAAGGGCAGAACCACAGTGTAATTGATTATTATCTATTTTCTTCAGTATCTGAGTAATAGTCACCTATATATGCCCTATCTTATAAACCAAATAATACTGTAACTTTGAGTAAGATAAGGAGAAGTGGACTTTCAAGTGCTAAGTAAAATTTTATTCATGTTAAACTATTATGTTTAATTGCATTTCCCGATAGCCATAACTTTCAGTCTAATTTACAGTAAGCATGTAAAGGAAAACAGTGTTATTTATGAGGTAGAAAGTCTAAGTAAACCCTTATTCCTAATGAATACATATGATTTCTTTATCTAATAGCCTTCTAGAATCTATAGGTATTATAATGTAAAGACATTTTGTTATTGGAATAGATATATAAAATACTTAAATTTCCTAGTTTCAAAATTAACTTGGGTTTCTGAGTAAGATAGACTGACTCAATATTCACACATGGCTTTGAAATAAAAAGTTAATAAACTTCATTTATAATTCTTTAAAAAAACAGTTTAATTTATTAATTATTATACAGAGATTACAGACAAGGTATTCAACAGAATGTTAATTGCCCTTTTTGATGTTTTCTTGAAAACTAATTTGTATCTCAATAGCTATTTTCTCCTAGAATTTCTATAGCTTTTTTCTGTTTCACTAAGTAGATTCAAATGATAATTGTTTTTGTATCTACTTATGTCAAAAATAGTCTCATAATAGATATAAAAGTCAAAGAATTTTGCATAATAGTCCATAAGAGAAAGGGGTATTTTCATTTTAGCCTGGAGAAAATTGATTTGAATGAAGTCCAGTTTTTCTCATACTGTATTCAACTAAATTGATTCTAGTTTAAATAAAATCTCATCCTTCTTGTCTCAGTTTCCTGCACATTTACATAGACTTTTATAATGCTGATTAATTTCAGTGCTTGCTAAATTCTGTGGGAATTAAAGTCCATGAAATCTCATTTTAGCTTTTATTTTGTGTGTGTGTGTGAGGAGGTGGGGGTAGATCTAAGCATACTATTCTGTACCCATACACATGAGTGGGTGATTGACATTTTAAAAAAAGAAAAGTCATTTCTTTGGATAACTTTGAGATTCCTTCCTCAAATGTTTTCATATTAGGCAAACGGGATGTGAATTTCTACACTGATAATAAAGTGCTAACTGTAGGTATATTTTGCTCCATAGTAGGCCTTTACTTTTTGGTCTAACTTCATTAAGTAGAGAATACATATCAGTGATGAAAAAAATGAGAATACTTTCTATAAATATTTTTAATATGAAGTAGCTAATTATGTGTTGTTTTATCATTTTCCTCTGAAATATATTTGAACCTCAGGTTAGTAAGCTACAATAAAGGTTGTTGAAATTATGATTCAAAAGTTAAGTTACAGTAAAAAGAAATGAAAAGCTTTTAAATGACTAGAGAAGAGATAGATGGCTTCAACAGAAGGAAAAAAATGTATACAGTCTTATAATTCTTTATTTTCAGTATAATGTTTTCTGATAAGTTATATGCTTTTAAAAAGTTTAAAATAATGTTTGAAAGGCATCGTAAGATATTTTAAAAACCTGCCATCTGTATTATTTCATTCTAATTCATATACCTTTAATCACTGGAATGTATCGAGAAATGTTTGTCCCCTGTTAAACTATGTTATTGGTCCTGGGGTTGAAAACACACCATCTGCAAGATTTTCCTTAAAAATGATCAGAAAGATGTCTTAATCTCGATTTGAGAGTGTTTATGTTTACCCAACTATTGAAGTGATGTATTTTCAGTGGTTATCGATAGAGTCTGTTCAAGTGTACATGCTAATGAAAGACAATTGACAACTGTGATAACCCTTGGAAAGAGCTATCTTCTTTGGTTGTGTGGTCTTGCATTTGTCACTTGCATTGTGTTTATGATTTTGAATCTTCCACTGGTTTGAATTTCCAAATAGAAAATAGATGGGAAAAGACATCCTCCACTTTTAAAGAAGTCATTTTTGTTATCTTTCTGATCTGCATATAATTCATATTCTCTGTGTATGTATGAGTATATATAGAAAGAAATAATTTATTGATAAGAATTAATATAATCACTTGCTTATTTTCTGAATTTAATTGTCTGTAAATTAGAATTAACAACACTGAACTTTAAATTTTACTTTTCAAATTGTTTAGAAAATAAAAGGAGACTGAATGTGTTGTAGGAAGAGGCCCCAAGGATGGGCTCTTGTCTAACATTCGGAAAAGAATCATCCAAGGAGATACGTGCTGACAAAGCAAGAGACTTTATTGGAAGAAGGCACCAGGGCACAGAGCAGCAGGGTAAGGGAACCCAGGAGAACTGCTCTGCCATGTGGCTCACAGTCTCGGGTTTTACGGTGATGGGATTAATTTCCAGGTTGTCTTTGGCCAATCATTCTGATTCTGAGTCTGTCCTGGCGGCACACGCATTGCTCAGCCAAGATGGATGCTAGAGAGGGATTCTGGGAAGTGGACGGACACGCAGTGTCTCCTTTTGACCTTTCCCAAACTCTTCCGGTTGGTGGTAGCTTATTAGTTCCCTATTCCTTACCAGGACCTCCTGTCATAAAACAACTCATGCAAATTGTTACCAGAGATCCTGGCCAGGGTAGGCGGTTTCAGTCAGTGTGCTTCCCCTAACAACTGAGAGCAGTTCTCCTGGGTTCCCTTACCCTGCTGCTCTCTTTATTGGAAGAAGGCCTGGTGCCTTCTTGCAATAAAGTCTCTTGCTTTGTCAGCACGTATCTCCTCAGACAATTCTTTTCCAAGTGTTAGACAAAAGCCCTCTCTTGGGGCCTTGGAGAGGGCCCCCCCCCTTCCTACAACAAAAAGTCTGAAAAATTTTAGTTCTACATGTCAATAATACATAATACTGACAAGTAATATTTTTAAATTTCAGAATTTGTACTTAAGTAAGATCTTTTAGTTTATAGTTATTTCATTATGGTATAAAATGGTGAAGACAATGCTGTAAGGTAAAAATATAGATGCTCATCTATAAAACCCCAGAAAGAAGTAAGAAAATCCCCACACTAATGTGCTTGGAATTGTGGAGGAATACCAGCAATAATTCAAGAAAGGTGCTGGAAGGTGTTACAAATCATCTTTCTATGCATAGCACTGACATAAATTTGAAGAAAAATAGCAAAGTATTCCACTAGATAATTTTTTATGCATGAGAACCTGCTCATAGAAGGACGTTTGTGTTAGTCAGCTCAAGCCATCATAGCAAAATAGATGGGGCAACTTTAGTCCAAGATCAAGGTTCCTTGCTAATTTGATTCCTAGTGACATTTTCCTCCTGGCCTGCAGGCAGCTGGTCTATGTCCTCACATGAAGGAAAGCAACAGCTCTAGTCTCTCTTCCTCTTCTTTTTTTCTTTTTCTGGATTTATTAAGATAGACTTTATACATAATATTATGTAAGTTTAACTCAATACAATATATTATTGTGTGATGTTAACACACATGAACAACATATTGATTTGACATACTAATATATTACAGAATTGATTACCACCATATTGCTGCTACTGCTGCTAAATGGCTTCAGTCGTGTCCGACTCTGTGGGATCCCATAGACAGCAGCCCACCAGGCTCCCCTGTCCCTGGGATTCTCCAGCCAAGAACACTGGAGTAGGTTGCCATTTCCTTCTCTAATGCATGAAAGTGAAAAGTGAAAGTGAAATCCCTCAGTCGTGTCTGACTCTTCACGACCCCACGGACTGTAGCCTACCAGGCTACAGAAAATCCCGTCCATGGAATTTTCCAGGCAAGAGCACTGGAGTGGGTTGCTATTTTACCACCATAGCTTTCGCTAATACCTACAACACATCACATAATTACTGTTTTCTTTTGTAGTAAAAATATTTGACTTACTCTGTTAGCAACTTCCAAATATATAATACAGCCTATTAACTATAATTACTATGCAGTGTATTAAGCCCCTAAAACTTAATCATCTTATGCTGGAAGTTTATGTTGTTTGATCAACAATATCCCCTACTTACCTCCTCTCCATTTCCAGCCCTTGGTAACTACCTGGTAACTAGTTTCTGTTTCTATGAGTTTGGCTTTTTAGATTTCACCTATAAGTAATACTATAGAACATTTGTCTTTGTCTAAACTTATTTCACTTAGGATAATGCCCTCTAGGTCAATCCATGTCCTATCCAAATGGCAGGATTTCTTTCTTTTGTAAGGCTAATTAATATTCCATTATGTATTTATTGACTTCATGCTGCTGCTAAGTCCCTTCAGTCGTGTCCAACTCTGTGCGACCCCACAGACAGCAGCCCACCAGGCTCCACCGTCCCTGGGATTCTCCAGGCAAGAACACTGGAGTGGGTTGCCATTTCCTTCTCCAATGCATGAAAGTGAAAAGTGAAAGTGAAGTCACTCAGTCGTGTCCTATTCTTAGCGACCCCATGGACTGCAGCCTACCAGGCTGCTCCCTCCATGGGATTTTCCAGGCAAGAGTACTGGAGTGGGGTGCCATTGACTCATTTCATATATTAGTATAATTACACGTATTAAACTCATATCATTTTAATCTGTTCATTCATTGACAGACACTTTGATTGTTTCCATATTTTGCCTATTACGAACAATGCTGCAATGAATATGGGAGTGTGGTTATCTCATAGATATCCTGTTTACATTTTCTTTGGATATATAACCTGAAGTGAGATTTCTGGATCATACAGTACTTCTAGTTTTAATTTTTTGAGGAATCTCCATACTGTTTTCCACAGTGGCTATACCAGTTTACATTCCAATTCTCTTCTCTTCTTATAAAGGTACTAATCCCATCATGGGGCCACACCTTCATGAGCTAAGTTAAACCTAATTACCTCCAAAAGGGTGTACCTCCAAATACCATCACGTTGGGAATTGGGGCTTTAACATAAGAATTTTGGAGGACATAAATATTCAGTCCACAATAGTGCTGAAATATATTACTTGATTTTAAATATGTTCTTTTTTTTCTAAATTTCTATTGGACTATTAAAAAGCACTAACATAACAAGCTGATAAAGTTAAAATATTTTAGAGACTTTGGATTTTGTAGAAAATAGCATGAATTCCAAGCTTAAGTGTGCCATAGAGAGATTAGGGAGGTTAATTGATCTCAGTGCCATTCTTACAAACACCCTTCAGCACTAGGAAAAATCATTAGGGTGACCCAAGGTGCTTAGGATGTAGCATGGGAGGATCTTCAGCAAACAACAAAGGGGACGGGGTTTCAGACACAAGTGCTTTTTTACTTCCTTATGCTTGATAAGTCGCTTCAGTCGTGTCCGACTCTTTACCCCATGAACTGTAGCCCATTCCCCTATCCTTGGGATTTTCTAGGCAAGAATACTGGAGTGGGGCCCTGCTCCAGGGGATCTTCTTAACCCAGGGATCGAACTCGCGTCTCTTATGTCTCCTGCATTGACAGGTGGGTTGTTTACCACTAGTGCCACCTGGGAAGCCCTGTTTCCTTACGACTGTTCCTCATTTGCCCTGGGAAAAGTAGAAACATGTATTATATCCAATAGGAAAGGGAAAGTGGTACAAATTCACAAGTAATCACATATGTGTAAATTAAAATAACAAATACTACTATAAACTCAAAGTAGAAAATTTTTCCAGAATTCAGGGTATCCAAGCATTTTTACCTTTAGATATACAACACAGAGAAACTTGCATGCAGTTCATACTGAAACATAGACAAGGGTACTTATCCTATTGGTATTTGTGGAAGAAAAAAACCATCTAGGTTGTTATGACCAGGGGCATAAGAGAATCAAGATTGTTACATGCATGTGCTGGAATACCACTGAAAATTCACAGTCAAGGAATATGACATGTATCTCAGCATTACAGTCTCAAAATAAAATATTTTTGTGAAAAATAATAAGAAACGTGTGTATAATTTATGCAAAGTAAATGTGCACAGATACAATATAGTTTATACTATACAAAAAACTCTAAATAAATATGTAGAGAGTAGATTGAAATCATGTTCATTTACTATATTAAAATAGGTGTGTGGAGTGGGTGGAGAAGTGGAAAATTCTTTTTTAGAAGAATATAACCAAGAAACCAAAAGCAATGTATCAATAGTTAGGTTGTCCTCAGTGAATAGCTCTTCATTATTAATAAGTTTTAGAGGAAATTTAAAAGGAGAAATTCCTTGCAGAATAGAAATTTACTTTAATTATCTCCTTATTAATCAAGTATTGCCACAATAAGGATGTAAAGCAAACCTCTGCAGAATCTTAGTAGCTTGCAATAAGAGCATTTACTTTGCCCACTCACAGGTTTGTAATTTGAATAGGATGGCTCTGCATCATTTAGCATAATGGCTCAAGTTGAGTCCAGGCTTCACACTGGATTTCATTCAGCCCACAAGTATCTAAATGTTCCTGTACCTGCAGTGCTCCAGAGCATGTTTATATCATGATTATTAAGTAGAATACAAGAGGCAAAGCCATGCCATGCAAACAGTTTAAAGATCTTTGTTTGCATCACATTCCAGTAAAATTTCTTCAGCCAAAACTGGTCATGTGGCCTTGCTCAGTATTAGTGGTATGAGAACATATATCCCTTTATTCTAGACACCTGAAAGATCCTATGGCAAAAGGAATGTGGAGAGTTGTGGGGGAATTTCAATCTACCACTGCAAAATTCACTCTCCCTGTCCCAACTCCCAAATTCCCATGCAGTCACATCATCAGGCTTGAGGTCCAGGATCTAATGATTTACCTTAGAGCCAGATGAGGAGCCTCTTGATCAGGAGACTGATGAACTAAAAGATAAATAAACTGTCCTCTGCATACCATTAGTACCAGAGAACAGCTGTAATAAACACTCTCATGTAAAAGGGGGAGGGATGAGAATCATACAGTAGCTATTATTCCACAGTATGAGTCATAACTGATAATTCTTTTTGACCTGTACATTTCCTCTAGACTTATTTACTAAGGCTTTGGACATACCAGATTTCTGCACACTGTGAGTTTAAACTTTCTTAGGATTGTTTCTTCATGTCTGACTCAAAGCATCTACCTTAATCCTTTCAGAAGATCATGTCCTGGGGCTTTGTCTTAAAGGTTATACCCTGGATTTGTTTTGAGGCATGTTTTAATGACATTGGTTTATTTTTCAAAGAAAAAAGTTTATGTAGAATTATTCTCAGTGGGATCAAAATCTGCTAGTTCCCCTCCAGCTATTACAGAAAATTTTTGCTTTGCATATGATAGCTCATCAGTTTTCCAACCTTGAATAGCTATTATTTTTGCCATTTGCAACTTAATACCTTGGCCCATGACCTATAAGTCAGTTTTTGTTTATGACTGTACCTTCTTCAAGGTACTAATTTCAGTATAAGTTAGGCACTAGATGCCTAAAAGGATTCACTTATTTTCCTGACCTTCAGTTCAATGGCTAAATCTATTGTTGTTTCTACATGCTCTGCTGCTGCTGCTAAGTCGCTTCAGTCGTGTCCGACTCTGTGTGACTCCATAGATGGCAGCCCACCAGGCCTCCCGTGTCCCTGGGATTCTCCAGGCAAGAACACTGGAGTGGGTTGCCATTTCCTTCTCCAATGCATAAAAGTGAAAAGTGAAAGTGAAGTCGCTCAGCCGTGTCCGACTCCTAGCAACCCCATGGACCACAGCCCACCAGGCTCCTCTGTCCATGGGATTTTCCAGGCAAGAGTCCTGGAGTGGGGTGCCATTGCCTTCTCCATCTACATGCTCTAGCATAGAACAATTTTAGATGTGGTAGCATGATCTAAAAATATGAGAAGGCCAAATAAGGATATGATAAATGCTTATCACTAATTACTAGGGAAATGAAAATCAAACCATAGTGAGATACCACTTCATACCTATTAGCATAGCTGTTGTTAAAAATCAGAAAATAACAAGAGCTGGTGAGGATGTGGATAAACTGGAACACTTGCTCTTTGCTGGTGGGAATGTAACATGGTACAGTCATTATGGAGAGCAGTATGCCAGTTCCTCAAAAAGTTAAACATAGAATTAGCACATAATTCAACAATTTCACTACCACATATATACCCAGAAAAATAGAAAGCAGGGCCTTGAACAGATATTTGTGTACCAGTGTTCATAGTAGCATTATTTTACAGCACCTGAAAGGTGGAAACAACCCAAATGTCCACTGATAGATGAATAAACAAAATATGGCATACACATGCAGTGGTGTATTACCCCTTTTTAAAAATAAGTGAAATTCTGATATATGTAACAACATGGATGAACCTTGAAGACATTATGCCAAGAGAAACAGCTAGACACAATAGGACAAATATTGTACAATATTACTTTTATGAAATCCCTAGAGCAGTCAGATTCTTAGAGACAAAAGTAGAAGGGCAATTTTCAGGGCCTGGGTGGCAGAGAGAATGGGGAATTATTGTTTATGGGTACAGAGCTTCAGTTTGGAATGTTGAAAACCATCCGAAAATGGATTGTGTTGCTGATTGTGCAACAATATCAATGTATTTAATACCATTGAACTGTACACCTAAGAATGGTTTAGATGGTAGGTTTTATGTACATTTTACCACAATAAAAATTATTTTTAAATATCAGAAGGCCTGCAACAGCAAATCTAAAGGGCCAGTGACGTGGACCAGCATATATGAGATGCTTTGAAGGAAGAACACCTTGCTGAGGAAAGAGAGAGACAACATCTATAAAGTGTGGAGTGAGAGAGAAATATTAGCTCTTGATATTGTATCTCTAAAATGATTGCTAAATTCAGCCCCCATTCACTAGTATCTGAGCCTTAGCAAAGAAGGAATACACTTAAAGTGTAACTATGTATTTTATAGAATCCAAAAGAGCTCTTGGGAGCACCGTGGGACCCCTTCCTAATAGGAAATGCTTAAAATAGTTGGGTAGGCTTCAGTGGTGCTAATGGCAAAGAATCTGGCTGTCAATCCAATGACTCGCTATGTGGGTTCAATCCCTGGGTCAGGTAGATCCCCTGGAGTAGGGAATGGCAACCCAACCAGTATTCTTGCCTGGAAAATTCCATGGACAGAGGAGCCTTGTGGCCTCCAGGACATGAGGTCACAAAGTTGGACACGACTGAGCATAAGGATCTGAAGGAATCTGTAATCCTCACAGTTCTATAGTTCGGCTTGAACTGTTTTCATTATGATTATGACAGTGTTGATTCCTTAGCTTCCTGTGGTGGTCTAAAGAATACTGGTTACACGAGCTGTTCTCATTCCAACTTGTGTAAGAATTGCCATCAGTCAGACAGCACCTTCAAATTTCAACTGGAGGGGTAAACAAGAGTGGACGTGAACCTTCTTGAAACTGTTGATAACTGCAAAATTACTGGTTCCTTTCTCTCATGACACCAGTAATTTCCACCTGGAAATCATAAATTGATTCTTTTCTCCATCTATAAATTTTGCAGAACATTATAATTGTAATGTTTTAGCAGAAACAATATAAATGTCCCTCTCTGAATTACAAGTGCTTTTAAGCTAGTTGCTGGAGGCAAATGCACTCCTTGCATCAACAAGTCAGTGAAAGTTGATTGAAAGAGAAGGAAAGCTAAGAGATTCTCTCAGTGATAACTGCAACACCTGTGTTAAAGGGATAGACACTAAAAATTATGAGAAGTAATGAAGCAGCAGCAAATCTTACATTTGCTCTTGATTCCTTGACAACATAATTGTGTCTTACTTGCTGTTATTTTTTTTCTTTTTACTTGCTGTTATTTTAATCATAGTATTGGAGAACACCCAGTGAAACCAAAAACAAAGAATTGTGAAGACATCTGTGTCCATGTTTTTCATCTATAATGGTATTTGTGTCTTGGTTTTTAGAGAAAGGTGTAGTAACCAAAGAGAAATATGTGACTAAATATATCTTTGCTTCCATCTTATTTTAAAAACATTTCACATGGTACTATTTTCAATAGTATCATTATAAAAACAATGAAATAAAATTTAAGGTGCCAAAGGAACCGTGAACTTCCAGATATTCAAGCTGGTTTTAGAAAAGGCAGAGGAACCAGAGATCAAATTGCCAACAACCACTGGGTCATTGAAAAAACAAGAGAGTTCCAGAAAAACATCTATTTCTGTGTTATTGACTATGCCAAAGCCTTTGACTATGTAGATCACAGTGAACTGTGGAAAATTCTGAAAGAGATGGGAATATCAGACCACCTGGCCTGCCTCTTGAGAAACCTATATGCAGGTCAGTAAGCAACAGTTAGAACTGGACATGGAACAACAGACTGGTTCCAAATAGGAAAAGGAGTACGTCAAGGCTATATATTGTCACCCTGCTTATTTAACTTATATGCAGAGGACATCATGAGAAACACTGGGCTGGAAGAAGCACAAGCTGGAATCAAGATTGCCGGAGAAATATCAATTACCTCACATATGCAGATGACACCACCCTTATGGCAGAAAGTGAAGAGGAACTAAAAAGCCTCTTGATGAAAGTGAAAGAGGAGAGTGAAAAAGTTGGCTTAAAGCTCAACATTCAGAAAACTAATTTCATGGCATCTGGTCCCATCACTTCATGGGAAATAGATGGGGAAACAGTGTCAGACTTTATTTTTGGGGGCTCCAAAATCACTGCAGATGGTGATTGTAACCATGAAATTAAAAGACGCTTACTCCTTGGAAGGAAAGTTATGACCAACCTAGATAGCATATTCAAAAGCAGAGACATTACTTTGCCAACAAAGGTCCATCTAGTCAAGTCTACGGTTTTTCCAGTGGTCATGTATGGATGTGAGAGTTGGACTGTGAAGAAGACTGAGCGCCGAAGAATTGATGCTTTTGAACTGTGGTGTTGGAGAAGATTTTGAGAGTCCCTTGGACTGCAAGGAGGTCCAACCAGTCCATCCTAAAGGAGATCAGTCCTGGGTGTTCATTGGAAGGACTGATGCTGAAGCTGAAACTCCAATACTTTGGCCACCTCATGCAAAGAGTTGACTCATTGGAAAAGACCCTGATGCTGGGAAGGATTGGGGGCAGGAGGAGAAGGGGACGACAGAGGATGAGATGGTTGGATGTCATCACCGACTTGATGCACATGAGTTGGGTGAACTCCGGGAGTTGGTGATGGACAGGGAGGCCTGGCGCTGCGATTCATGGGGTTGCAAAGAGTCAGACACGACTGAGTGACTGAACTGAACCGAACTGAACTGAACTGAAAGACATATGACATACAATGTAATAAAAATCATCTATTCTTGAGGTATCTTCAGGCAATAAGTAGATTGTCTTTAGCTGTAAATCTTATGTGTTATTTTTACTGTAAATACACACAATGTGATAAATGTTCAATTGCTCATGAGCTATCAGATTTTCCAGGCATTCAACTTTTTGACTTTTCCTGATTTCATGAAAAAATAGACCACAGAAGCCACTGTAAATTAACAATATTAAAAATTGCCTGTAATGTTTTCATTGAACAATTATTTTGCTGGGGACTGTAGCCATACTCAAAATCCACTCAGATTCTACAGACACTTAATGATACAGTCAACTGCTAATAACACATCTACTTTAGTATTCCTTCAGGATGAGGGAGAAAGAGGAAATGGAAAGTGCTCTCTATTTGCATATCAATAACTAACATTGCATTTTCAAGTCAGATTTCTATCATTTATTATTCAAGATAGCAGGAAACTTCTATAATTATAAAATTAATGGCATTTTGTGAAATCTTTTATTTTTCTAATTTCTAAACTTCATGGCCTGCAAATAATACTCCCCTAAGAATACCCTGTTGTCTTCAACAAAAGAACATATTATAGTAGTAATGAACAGTGCTACTCCTGTTTATATTTTTCTTGCCCTTATTCAAACTGAATCCCCAGTGTCTTTTTCTGTTCCTCTTATAGCATTGCCAAAATGTTAACAAAGGCTTTCTGGACTATATTTTTCCCAAATGCAACACAATCCTAAATTTGGCATATAGCTGTTTGGCCATATTTTCTTTAAATACTATAAAAGCCAGTTTAGCTTCCTGGTGTCATTTTGAATACTGTTTCTCTCAACTGTATAATAATATGGCCCCATCAATTATATGATTAGTACTGTATTCTTACTTGGGACTGTTTCTAAATACAGTACTTTGCCAAGGTTAAAGAAAAATAATAATAATCTTAACTATAGCTTTCTTATTTCTATGTACCATTTGATAGACATCCAGACTTTTTCTAGTTAAAAGTGAACTTCTGTTACCTCTGTTGTCTTCAATTAAACCCAGATTTATTAATTATTGAGTGTACTCCTTATATTTTAACATACACTAACATTTGTTGGGACACTTGGGGAAAAAACTAGAAAATTTTAATGAAAAAATGTTTAAATGATAAAATATCCATCTCGTACTAATTAGCTTCTTTAAGGCTTTGAAATAAATGGTACAAAATCAAGGTATTTTTAAACACTCTAATATTGCTTTTGAAAAAAAATTAAGATTCCAATAATATTATTTGGACCCATTCAAATTAAATTTCCACTTGGGTACAACTACTTTTTTAATGAATTTTTATCATGTGGTCCCATGGTTGATTTGCACCCTCCTCCTGTTAAATGATGCAAGGTACTTTGAAACTGAGATGTTATTAAGCCTCACACAAATCCAAAACCAACTAGCCACACGTGTCAACCATGTGAGTTGCTGAAAACAGGGCCAGGAGGATTGTGGTGCATCGAAAATATGTTCATCTTAAAGTGAAGCTGGGCACTGTTTATACATCAAGGTATTTTTACTAGTAGCCTTTGAAATATTTAGGCAGGTGCCTATGTATGATTTTCGTATGTGGAGCAGATGTGTATCTATCTATACCTAACAGATCATAAAAGCCTAAAGGTTAATAAAGCGATAAAAGGTATGACCAAGAGGAGGGCTTGGTATGAGTCCACAGTATAATTTAACTATGAAGTTGACACAGTGTGTAGAGAGGCACACTAGAGATAGCATTTCCTTCCCTCCAAAGAGATACTTAAATGTTTCCATCTCCCTTAGACTTGGTGAGATGTAGCCCTGTGCTAGATTATTTTCAGGTGGTGTGGCGTTTTCATGAAAAGAGTGGTGTGTGTGAGTGAAATTTAGAAGCCAATTTTTCCCTTATTAGAAAAATAAAAATCTGATAACATGGAGGATTCATTCCACATCATTCTGCAGAATATAGTGTTTCAAATGTTATTCAGTCTGAAGGACATTTGAGTTTGCTCTTGAAAATTTTAATTTCTTTTAAAAATAAATTTATAGGAGATGAAATCCAGTTTTAGAAGGCTATAGTTTTGTGCTAACGTTATTGGCATGTGAAGTGTATAATTCTCAATTTGAGTTGCTTTAAGAATCATACTAAGCCACTAAAAGTGACTTTTGGAATTTTTGGAATGCAGTTTGAGTTCATAATGTAAAAGAAGGTATTTATATTAGAATACAGGAATTATTAGGAAAGGCCTATCTCTGAAATTCTTTTAAAGTGGAATAAGCATCTGTTGTTGAAGCAAGTATGATAACACGCAAAAAAGAGCCAATACAAGAAATATTATTTTATTAAAATAATTAGTAATTAGTATATATTAACAGGATCAATTCTGAAATTATAGATTGAGGACAGGAAGTTAAAATGATCAACATAATTCTTATGTACTTAAAATCACTTCTTTTCAAACTTTGTGCAATAATTGAGATAAACTTACAAATATCCAGCACACACACACACACACAAATGAGAAACACTCAGAGATTCATGAATTTGTTACATGTGTAAAAGTATTACACATTTTGTTGTTTTAGGAATTATTTACAACCTTTGAAGTTTCTTTGAAAATATCTTCTTTCAGATATTCAACAAAATATAAAGCAAGATTATAGAATTATAACACTGGTTCAAGTCTAGGTTGCTTCTCTTATAAGCATAATGTTTGAATTATGGGTAGAATTTGTATGAGTATCTCTGTATGCAAAGTGTAATATTGGGCAATCTGCTAAATGATATAAAGATTTTTCAAAAGGTAAACTTAAGCTCACACTCAATCTCAGCAGTCAGTCAGGAAAATGCTTTCCACATGGCTTTTAACATGCCACAAACCAATTCTCTGCTTTGAAGATCATTCTCAATGGCAGGAGAGGGAAGACACCAAGGGCAGAGTGATTTTAGGTCCAAATCCACTGGCAGTACTCTGCAACTGCAGTCAACAAGGTTCTGGATCCACAATTCAGTCTTTCTGATCAATTCCTTGGGTACCTCATACTGTTTCTATTTTAGTCCATCTCAATAAAATTTTAGAATATAGATTTGCTAACATGCAATGTTCACCAAAAAACAGTTGGCGAAATTGTAATGCCAGTTGGTAGGCAAGATTTGTCTGGATATTTAATTTTTAGTCTCATATTGAAAGCAACTGTTTAGTGCAATAGCTGTCTTTCACACAGAGTGAAACCTACATAAACTTATAAAAAGAACCTCAGCAAACTTCAGTTTTCCCAAGTCTGCGAAATGAGATGGAGGTAAAGATTAAATGAGGTGATGCATGTAATAATACCAGTCATATGTGTGTGGTTAACAAATATAAGGTTTTAAATATTATTGTCATCATAATTTTTTAATCTGGAGCTCTATCTTCATTTCATAATTCAAAATTAAAGTAGACAACACATTTAAATGGTTTAAAATTTAAATGATTTAAGAATGAAGATTAACAAAGACTATATATTGGAGAATCTTCATTCCTCCTTCTTCCCAACCAGTTGGTTTTCCGTCAGGAGAAACTCATATGATCAATTCTTTATGTATCCTCCCAGAGATATTTTGCATATATGAAGGTAAATACAAAAATATTATTTGCTTTTATACATGTTGTTGCAGAGTATGATTAACACATTTTTGTACCCTGCTTATTATTAGATATATTAATCAGTAAATTTCCCCTCTCTCTATTCAACCTCCCTGGAATTGACCACTAGTTTGTAGCATAGTTAGCCTTATTGGCTATCTCTGGGTCAAGCAAGCTCCTACCTTGTCTTCTCTTCTGATGTGTACAATAGAAATTTTTCATCCTATCCTAAAAGTTCCCACAATCTACTCTACCCTTCCCTGGGAGCGGTGGTGGGGAGGAAATGTATATTCTAAGCAAAACGTTGATAAATAAATCATCCCATCATTTCTTTCTAATATTCAACTAAGTGAATATTCATTGCAACAAAATAAGTCTTCTTTAGTTTTATCTCTTCCCTGATATATAAGAACATAACAGATAATCAGAGAAGCCCAATAAACAAACCTTTTCAGTCGAAAAATTAAGACTTCATAAATTTGTGAAAAGTGGGTAAATGGGGGACTGCAACACAGTAGTTGGTCTTCCTTGGTGGCTCAGACAGTAAGGAAACCTCCTGCAATGAGGGAGACCTGGGTTCAATCCCTGGATTGGGAAGATCCCCTGGAGGAGGTCCTGGCAACCCACTCCAGTGTTCTTACTTGGAGAACTCCCATGACAGAGGAGACTGCAGTCTACAGTCCATGAGTTCACAAAGAGTCAGACACCACCGAGTGACTAAATACACAGCACAGTAGTGGGGGTCCTAGTTCTAAGTATCTGTCAACTCCATCAACTCATCATCTTCTGTGTGTCCACAATGCTATGCTAAGCCACTTCAGTCGTGTCCGACTCTGTGCGACCCCATAGACAGAAGCCCACCAGGCTCCCCCATCCCTGGGATTCTCCAGGCAAGAACACTGGAGTGGGTTGCCATTTCCTTCTCCAATGCATGAAAGTGAAAAGTAAAAGTGAAGTCGCTCAGTCGTATCCAACTCTTAGTGACCTCATGGACTGCAGCCTACCAGGCTCCTCCATCCATGGGATTTTCCAAGCAAGAGCACTGGAGTGGGTTGCTATTATCTCTAAAATAAGGGAGTTGAGCCAAGTGATTTCCAAGTTTCTCAGTACTAACATGATGATTCTGTTTTATGTTTGCAAAGACCTTTTTGCTCTCATCACACAATGCAAATATCAGCAGAAACATGGAGAAATAATGAGAATTGTAATAAATTCAAGACATTTTAAAGCCAACTGGTATCAGTTACCCCACATTTTCTGAAGAATGAGGCATTATGCTTTGAGTTGAATCATTGGCATCCCCAGTTTATACAATAGAAATTGTTAAAAAGGTGTTTTCAAACCATTACTGTATTATCTTAAGGTCAAATTCAAAGGTAGAATTTCATTTATCTTTGAATTGTTTATAATTGGCATAAAATATCCTATGGAAATACAGTTCAAACATGGAAAGGAATGATAAGAGGATTTAAAGGAATGAGATGAAAATAAAATTTAAGTAAATAATTTAAATGTCAGGGTCCATCCCATACCCAACCATCCAGAAATATCTGTAGATCCCCTTTACTCGATGGATCACCCATCCCCCATCTGCTGTGAGTTTGGGCTGCAGAAGTTACCCAACATTCACCAAGTCCATAGGTCAAGGAACATATGTAAGGATTCTACTAGTTACTAAGTTTATTTATTCCAGCAAAGAATCCCAGAAGTGAATCAAAAAACAAAAACATAAACCTGGAGTGTGTTTATGGACCGACAGGACTCACCCTGAGATGGACTTGAGCCAACCCTCCATTGATCATGTAACTTCCATATAACTCCAACTCACACTGCTGGGCCAGTGTTACTGTTTGGTGTCTCCAGGAAGTAGGGTCAGTGCCGAGTCAGCACTCGGTAATCCATGAGTAGTTTGTTTATTCCCCCTTCACAAGTGCAGTCACTCTGAAAAATGGCCAGAAGTTCTTTGAAGAAGGAGGAAGATTTATGGTATGTTTTTGTCATTGCAGCAAGGTCCTCCTTCCAGAGGGCTTGCCCTCTCATATAGTCTAGGGATTCTGAGTCTGTGAACCGGATCAAGTATAGGAATTGGTGGAGGGATTAGAGCTCTCTATTTTGTTAATTTAAGTCAGACTTCTATTAACATTAACCAGATTTAGAACACTTTTACATACATAAATCAAGTAAGATTTTTGTAGAATGCCATTTCAGTTATAGAGAAACCAGGGTCAATTAGCCAAAGGCAAAAACATCAGCTGGTAAAGCCATTTTAATTACTGCCTTGATTGTGATGCCCATCACGGTCCCCACAATCACCTTTTCTGTGGTGATTAAGTGCCACTACTGGGCTTCCACTGTCAGAGCACATCATCCATAGTGAATGCACAGAGTCCAGTTCAATGGCATTCTGAAAGTATCCCTAGCCAGTGGAGAAGAGCCTCCACAGAACTCCTGTAGGATGCCAGGACTCTCCTCAACAATGTAGTCCTATAAAACTTTGAAAAGAGAGTGTCCACTAGATACTCCCAGGGGACATATTAAGGATGGTTGAAAGAAAGTGAAGTCGCTCAGTTGTGTTCAACTCTGCGACCTCATGGACTGTAGCTTACCAGGTTCCTCCATCCATGGGATTTTGCAGGCAAGAGTACTGGAGTGGGTTGCCATTTCATTCTCCAGGGGACCTACCTGACCCAGGGATCGAACCCTTGTCTCCCGCATTGTAGGCAGACGCTTTTACTGGTTGCTGCTGCTGCTGCTGCTGCTAAGTCGCTTCAGTCATGTCTGACTCTGTGGGACCCCATAGATGGCAGCCCACCAGGCTCTGCCGCCCCTGGGATTCTCCAGGCAAGAACATTTTACTGGTTGAGCTGACCTTAAATGATAAATCTACTCTAGGCTTCCAGTCTCTATGAGCTTTTGCATACCTTCCTCTATAACATACCAAGGAAGATCTGCAATTTCAAATTTGTTTGCTGTAGACCAACCAAGAAAACTGTCAGGATCATTCTCTTTGCTTAACACCTTAAATCCAGAATCTCTGCTTAATAATATAAGAAGGCAGATTACATTCCTATCAGACTAAGCTTTGTTTGTTCCACGACCTTTAGACCAGCAAATTCTTCACGAATTCACTCCTCAGTTGGTACTCGCAAATACCCAGTTTGTTACTCTCTCTTTGCAGCTGATAAAAGCTTTTCTTGGATTTTCTTTCCCCTCATAAAGGCTACTTGCTAAGTCCATTCTCAGAATCACCAGATACCATGGAAGGAAATAAGCTGCTTCTTGTTAGCTTATACGTGAATGACGAGCATATCTCTGGAATTTTAGCCAGTCAGGACTTCTTTCACTCTACAGATCTCTCATGCCTTAAAAAGTAATATGAACTTTGTAATTTAATCAGCTTTTGCTACCTGTTGTAATGAGAAATTTGGTCTTGCCTGGACTTATTATATCTTATACAGCAATAGAATTCCCCATTTGTTTGTGCCAATTAGGAACAGTTTATGTTTATCTTGTGCTCCTCAGATAAATATAGGAGGGCAGAGAGTTGCTTATTATTGTTTAAAGTCCAAAAACCCAGACCTCTCTATTTAGGGACACTAGATCCATTAGATCTCTTGGCAAAATTCATTTAGTTTCTATAAGGAAATTTTTTTTTTCTGAACATAAGACCATTTATTAAGGCCTTTGTGACTTCAGAGAAACATGCTTCTTCCATTCTATACTTGACTATAGTGTCCTCTGCAGTGCCCATGAAGTAATTTACCTAGTCTTTTAGAAATCTACAGAGATACCTTGTCTGCTAATGCTCAGTAACCATTCTCCTCATTGATGAAAGTTCATTTTAATGAGTGGTCATTGAAAGTAGATAATGCATGTGATCAATCTACCACTGGCCCTAGATATCTCCTCAAAGATATTATGAAACATTTTAAATATTTAAAAAATTAGAATAAAATATTCTGCTATTACATTTTTCAGTGAATATTCAACATACCTTGTTATATAAAAATGTGTGGTAGAAATAAATGAGGACCACCAAATGAGAACAAACAGAGGCTACTTATTCAGAGCTCGCTATTACAAAGGAGTTGGCCACCATCATTTTGGTTTGGCAGAGACCCAAAGACAGTTTTATAGTTTAAAAAGGGAGAGGGCGGCTTTATGTATATGATTAAAAGTTGTTGGCAAGGGGAAGCTAGATGAGGTTAACTATAGTGAAGAATTCTATATGGTTCGTTGAGGAGAGCATTTGACTTTCACTGGTTGATCACGAGTTGGAAGCAGGGATAAAAACTAGGGAAGCTGGCACTCATTGACCAAATGCTGTCTGTTCTGGGCTTCAGAGACCATGGTTTATGGTTTGGCTTTCCTGCTGATCACTCAGATTATGAGTCAGGGGTCTTTGTCATATATGATCTGGCCGCTGCCCATTTGTATATCCACTTTCTTGATATAAAAGTAGTTCCAGGTTTGTTCACTGACAGTTTGGTGAAAATACTACTTTCCTCCATATTGTATATCATTCAGCAGGTAAATTATTGCAGAGAGTGCCAGCTCCCACTTTTCCATAATTCAATCTTATTAGAAAGTGGCTTTCTAAATTAAAATAAATGAGAAGCTAATAACAATTCAAATATTATTGTTTTTGCTTGATTGCTGTGTTGTGTCTGACTCTTTGCAACCCTATGGACTGCAGCATGCCAGGCTCCCCTATCCTTCACTGTCTCTGCTCACGTTCATGTCCATTGAGTTGGTGATGCTATCTAACCATCTCATCCTCTGCCAGCTCCTTCTCCTTTTGCCTTCAGTCTTTCCCAGCATCAGGGTCTTTTCCAACAAGTTGGCTTTTTGCACCAGATGGCCAAAATACTTAAGCTTCACCTTCAGCATTAGTCCTTCCAATGAATATTCAGGGTTGATTTCCTTAGGATTGAGGGGTTTGATCTCCTTGCTGCCCAAGCAAGGGACTCTCAAGAGTCTTCTCCAGGACTACAGTTCAGAAGCATCAATTCTTTGGTGCTCAGCCTTCTTTATAGTCTGACTCACATCTGTACATGACTCCTGGATATATTCAAATATCACTGACAGCTAAAGGAAAAATCCCAATAAGTTACTGCATTAAGTTAAATATCCTTAGGGTTTTGAGTTGATGATTGACAGATGGCTTTATTTTGGAAATGTTTGATTGACAGAAAATTATTCCAACCCTTCATGCCTGGACAGGAATTTAAATCATTGGCTTTTAAATTTTGTTGTGCCTTTTATTTTTTTTTTCATAATTCATTGTCATTCCACTTGGCCCAAACCTGTACCACACCTCTTTGTTTTCTACATGCTACATCAATAATGTGTTTATCATCCATGCACAGATGCATGTAGGCTTATTACTTTGTCACTGAGGACTTTTAAAAAATGCTGATTTATTTATATGTCAGAATAACTGTCAACTAATGTCAAACTTGGCATTGTACCAAAATATATAATGAGAAAAATTGTCAGTTTATGATGATCCCCTTAGTATACTGTGTGTTAAGTTAAATAAATTAATATAATACTTTGTCCTTCATCTAACAAGAAGATTCATACACTGTTTCAATAGTATACTGTGCAGAAAGAATTTTTTAAAAAGATTCTGATGGTTTATGGATTCTATTTTTGGAAGTTTTTTGTGATTTTTCTTGGAGACTTTTTTCCCTCATTCTGGTACAAAGAAATCAATAAAAAAAACTTAGAGTAAACATCATCAGTTCAGTTCAGTTCAGTCACTCAGTCATTTCTGACTCTTTGTGACCCCAGGCCTCCCTGTCCATCACCATTTCCTGGAGTCCACCCAAACCCATGTCCATTGAGTCAGTGATGCCATCCAACCATCTCATTCTCTGTCGTCCCCTTCTCCTCCTGCCCTCAATCTTTCCCAGCATCAGGGTCTTTTCAAATGAGTTAGCTCTTCACATCTGGTGGCCAAAGTATTGGAGTTTCAGCTTCAACATCAGTCATGCTTAGTAGTAAAACACTGAAAACCATAAGATGAGAATAGGCAAGGATGAATACTGTCTTTCCTTATATTCTCCTTTGCCTTGCATCCTAGGCAGGGACATATGGGAGGTGAGGGGAAGGGTTGCAGGGAGCCAGAAGAACAAAATGGGTTGAAAAAGACTAAAATTTGTACCAGGATTATAGAGGGGCTTATGTTTTAGTCAAGTGATCTGTTTCTCAAATTGGTTGATAGGTGCATGAGGTTGATATTCTTATTACAGTTTAACATGTAGAAACATGTAATGTTATAAACTATTGTTTGCATCAATGTATAGTTTTGAGATAAAGTTTAAGCCAGGAAAAACAACATAACAGAGTATTTAATCTGGGTAAAGGTGAGGAAATAACCTTAGGTTATTTAAACCAATTGCTTTTTAGGCAGGTGATAATTTAGTCTCATTAAAATGACCATGTGTGAAACTACACCATCATGCAGAATGTTGAGCTTTCACTTCTCCTATTTTGTCCTCAGATCTTTAAACGGCTGGAAGAACACACATCCCCTTCTAGTTAGTGAATTCCCAAATGAAAGATGGAATTCCAAATTTCTACATTTTATGTCCCTTTCTACTCAAAATTTTTTGAGAAAGCAGTTGTGAAAAGTCTTGGAGAGTTGGAAATATAAAGGGAATACTGCTGAAGGAACTGGCACCCCATCACTATATCATTTAACGGTTTACAAATGATTTATCAGTAATACCACCAGGCTTCTCAGAGTTCACAATTTCCATTCTCACATCTGAAAATAGATCATAGTTCTGCTAACAGTTCACGCCATTTTTCAAAATAGGTCAGCAGAGCCTTTAATATCCAGTGTTTAAAAGGCATTGCCACAAATGCTGTTCCTGCCTACACTTAGATAAAGTGGGTGATTTGTGAGGTGCAAAGGAAATCTCCCAAAACAGCATAATCACTTACAAAATAAACTTGGATTGCTTGCTTGTCTTACAAGATGCTTAACAACCATCATTCTATTTAATTGCAAGGAAAATAAATCTAGAGAAATTCAAGTTTAAAGAGAGATGGAGGGGAGGAAGCAGAATTAGAGGGAGAGAGGAAAAAAATGAGTGAGAGAGTACAGAAAAGAGTGAAAATGAAAAGGTCAGAAAGCTAAAGAGACAGGAAATAAAGAGAAAGACAAAGAGAAGGAGATTCAGAGACCAAGAGAGTAAGGGGAACTAGGGAAGGGAGGAAGAACAAGAAAGTGCAATAGAACCCTAGGGGAAAAAAAGAAAATGATTTGCAGCAGATAAAGGAAAACCTCTTTCTCTCACACACATTCACAGTGTGTGTGTCAAATGGCTAATTCAAATTCCAATAATCCATTCAACTATTGTTTATTATTTGCTATTTAATCGCTAAGTCTAAGTTGTGTCCGGCTCTGTTGCTACCTCATGGACTATAGCCCATCCGGATCCTCTGTCCATGGGATTTCCCAGGCAAGAACACTGGAGTGGGTTGCCATTTCCTTCTCCAGGGGAACTTTCTGACCCAAAGATCGAACCCGCATCTCCTACATTGACTGGTGGGTTCTTTACCACCGAGCCACTAGGGAATCCCCAATCCAGTCAAGTAATCACTATTGTAAGAATGAGGATCCAGAGCTGACTATTGTGCTAGAACTTATAGCAGTTTTTGGAGGGTGGTTGGGCAGGAGGCAGAACCTGCATGGTGAGAGTAAGGGGAGGAAGGAAGAGGAACTGAGTTGACTGGATGAGACAACAGGAATGGATGATGCTGATTTGCGAAATTTATGTTGGAACACATAGATTGAGTGTACTAATTTTTCCAGAAGTGATTTCCAAGTCCATGATGACTGCAAGCCCCTCTATTAGTGCAGAGGGGAAAAAAAAGACACTATTTAAATTCAGGGAAGGGAATCTGTCTCTTAATCCCCATTTTCTATGATGCTTCCTCTGAGCCTGCTGACCCTTCCTGGACTGCTTGGTTACCACCACCCTCCTCCACACTGGAAAACATGAAGACTCTGTTTTTGATTCTGACATGAGACTGAGCCCCTGCACTGACATGATTAATATACAGCACAGTAGAAATTACTGGAACCATACTCTGAAGTCACGCCAAACACATGCTCTGTAGACATGATAACCTTCAATAAAGATCACAAATGAATGTTTTCATTTTCAAGTGAGAGGATTAACTGCAGGATTACCACCCAGAGAACTCCATTCATGTAGCTGGGCATGATTATTTTGAATTATGAAAATAGAACTCCTTTCAATCATGTCTGAAATTCCATTCAACCTGGTATGAAAGCAACTATAATACACAGAAATACCTTGAAGGGTGCAAATTAAACCCACACAAAGAGGGATTCAGGCCAGATTTCTGGGAGGATATTTGAGCTTAGCTCGTGTCACTGTTGTGCAAACATAAATTAAAGAAGAGAAAGTGCCAATATCCTGACCAAGTAACAGCATGAATCTAGCCTCAGGCCTAAAGTCTAAATTATCCATTAATAATATTTTCAGTTTTATTCAAACGGGGCATGATCCTTGGAGCAGCAATTCAGAAGAGTCTAATGCATGTTGAGCATTACTAGCTCACATACGTGAGGGACTATCAATCTCTCATGGTAGAAAAGAACGGAGGTAATTTACCAAATGGTACCCTACTGACTCAAAAAAACTGATTTACCTCATATGGAGGTTTCATTTTAGAGGAAATTTTATTTACCAGGCTTCATTGTAAGACCGACACATTGCATGCTGATTAAGAATGTATTGGAATATTTTGCTTCCCTATGGTCCTTTTTTGAAATAGGAAGGTTGATATTTAGTTGCAGGTTACAAGGCACTGAGTTAACGTTCTAGACCTGAAAATCATTGGTGTGCTGAAGCATACTGGGCTGTGTTAGCATCCGCACTGAGTCAGGATGATGCCTATTATGGAATTATTAAAAATGCAGACTGTTTAAAACTCTGAATCACAAAGGAAATTCTTTTCTCCTTGACTTATTCAAAATACACTATTTCAAATTCTGAGTTACTCTGTACTGTATGGCCTTTAGAAAATAAATGCGGTTAATAACATTTGATATATTAAAGGCTTCCAAGTCTGTAATTTAGGGTCAGGTTACTAAACATGATACTGTTTCTTTTACCAAAGGAAAAGAGAAATATCTTGGACAAGGATTTCAAGCAAAGAATTCATATTCTTAGATCCTTAGAAAGAAAAGTTATCACTTGTAGTGCATCATGTCACTATAATTTCTGTTTGAAAGAATCATTTTCAGGATAATGTTAAGACCTCTCTAAATTTCTACCACCATAAAAACCAAATTGCTTCTCAAGCCCACAAAGTATAAAACTCAATTGCCTTGGAGGAGTAAAAGGGAGAAATAATTATTGAAACACAATTCCAAGTGCTCTGAGTATGGCATATCATATTTTGTCCTGTGGGTCTCTGAAGGACTCAACTGACAATAATGCTGTTGCTGGTCCCTGTAATACTCCCATGGCATCATTTAGAGCTCTCTCATCATTAAATCACAGACATTTTGTGGAGCTGATAAATATAGTCTTCAACATTAACTAAATAATCCTCCTGATAGTCTGGTAAAACAGATGGAGAGAATAAAACAGAGAAGTTGTTAAAGGGCTTAAGTCAGTCCATAGAGACAATCCCATGATTTAGTTAGTACTGGACCTCCCTAGTTTAACTTTATGACACCTTCTTTTCCATTCTTTACTTATAAATAGTAACCTAGTCTCCAAACCACAGCTACCCCAACCCCACTCCCTCATGCTTGTCCTTCTTTCCATTTAATCAAGAACAGGACACAGTATTGCTATAAAGGGAATTACAAATTTTTCATGTATACATTTTCTTATCTATACCTTTAAGAGCCTTAAAATTGCTTTTAATAAGATATTTTTTCAAATGGGTAAATATTTTATGTTTTCCTTTTTTTTAAGAAGCAAATTCATTTGAAGCACATTGTTTCTATCAACTTCTAAATTATTTTTATTTCTTGTTCTTTGACATAATCAGCTCCTTTTTAATTAAGTGGAATAAGCTTATTACTGCATTTCTTCTTGATGACAAGTATTTTGTTGGCCACTTGAGGGGCATAAATGAGTATGATATGGCTGCCATCTTGAAGGAAACCAGGATAAGGAAGGAAATTGATGACTAAACAAATATTACGGTCAAGTAATGATAATAATTCCTGGGAGTTTATTATGTTCCAGACCCTGTGCTGAGCATGCCTTCCTTCATTTGATCCTTTGATGTAAGAGCTATTTCTATTCTCATTTTTCACAGACCATGCAACTGAAGCTTGCCAGGTTAATGATCTTACACATTGAACCCATGTAAAAAACAAATACTCCATTCTCCCATTCAAAGTTTATCAAAAAATCTTTTAAGATTTCAATTTTTCACATAACTTTTCCATATAGAGCTTGTCTGACAGTTTTAGTTCTCAATATAATTAATACTTTTCAGTCTGGTTTATATTTTTATGATTTTTCTTGGCTTGAATTCTATCCCCAAGTCTAATCAATTCTGGGTCAGTGACAAATAGCATTTCAGAAACAGCAAAGTTGAGAACTATTTTGACAATTATTTTTAGGTCATTCTACCATGTCAGTTTTTGTGGTTAGTGGTTTTTCTCTCAAATACCAGCTAATCTTTGGAAACTTTCCTGAGTTTCAGAGGGATGTGACTATTACTTTCTCCTGCTCTTTTAAAATATCCCTACATTGCTATATTTATTTTTATACCTTATTCATATGATATTCTTCATTTTCAAGTGATAAATATCTTCTGAGCTATGAGGGAGGCCTTAAGACAAATTAAATATTCTAAATTTGGATTCTTCAGAATCTAAGTTCAATGTCTGATATATAGTAAATTTCAATGTCTGTTGAGAAGAGACCTCTATGAGGTCTTCAGTCTTTCTTTGCATTACCTAGTCCATGTCTATCTCTTTTACCTCTCTTTTGTTTCTTCTCATTTCAGAGAAGTAGAGTTCTCCCCTCTTTTTCAAGTGTGAGCCCACCAGTTTAAATCATGGTTTTTAGATCTTGAACTATTTTTCTCCAAGACCACTAGTCACTCAGTATCTATGCCTTCCTTTCAGAAACTCTCATGGCCATGTCTTTCTTCCCTTTGGATTATAAGTTTTATTTTGATTTGTCACAATACCTTCCAAAGAATACACTATGCAAAGGAGGGGAAAAAAGAGTAACTTAATAGTGGGGAAATACTACCTGAACCAGATGATCAAGGTCAATATCAGCAGTGAAAATCATATTGATAGTATGTGCATTTAATACACTGTGTACTTTCTCTCTGTGGTTTTCCTCCCAGGAATGCATATCCCCATTTTAACAATGAGAAACACATCAGCCAAATGCCAATAGAGGGCATGCGAGGAAAAAAACCTGACTGGCAGTATCAAAACTGTCAAAGTCATTGTTTTAATTTCTCAGTGAATTGGCAGTGCTGTTCTCCCCAAAGAGGTTCTGGGAGATATTCTGTCCCTTGGCTTTCCCAGCTTCTGCATTCCTGTGTTTGTGGCGGCATCACTCCAGTCTCTGCCTCTGTGATCACTTTGCTTCTTCCTCCTCTCTTGATGTGTGTCTTCTTTGTTTGCCTTGTATAAGGACACTTGTAATGGATTGAGGGCCTGCTTAGATAATTCAGGAAGATCTTACCTGGGATCTTTCACTGGTTGTTATTCAGTCACTCAGTTGTATCCAACTCTTTGAGACCCCATCCACTATAGCACACCAGGTTTCCCCATCCTTCACTATCTCCCATAGTTTGCTCAAACTCATGTCCATTAAATTGGTGATACCATCCAACCATCTCATCCTCTGTCATCCCCTTCTCCTCCTGCCCTTAAACTTTCCCAGCATCAGTCTTTTCTAAAGTCTCTCTGCATCAGGTGGCCAAAGTATTGGAGCTTCAGCTTCAGCAACAGTCCTTCCAATGAATGTTCAGGGTTGATTTCCTTTAGGATTAACAGCTTTGACTCCATACTACCCAAGGGACTTTTAAGAGTCTTCTCCAGCATCACAGTTCGAAGGCATCCATTCTTCAGTGCTCAGCCTACTTTATGGTTCAGACCTCACATCCATAAATGACTACTGGAGAAACCATAGCTTTGACCATAAGGACCTTTGCAGCAAAGTGATGTCTGTTTTTTTCATATGCTGTCTAGGTTTGTCATAGCTTTTCTTCCAAGGAGTGTGTCTTTTCATGGCTGCAGTCACTGTCCTCAATGATTTTGGAGCCCAAAAAAGTAAAGTTTGTCATTGTCCATGAAGTGATGGGACTGGATGCCCTGATCTTAGTTTTTTTTGAAAGTTAAATTTTAAGCCAGTTATTTTACTCTCCTCTTTCACTTTCATCAAGAGGCTCTTGGTTCCTCTTCACTTTCTGTCATTAGGGTGGTGTCATCTGCATATCGGAGGTTACTGATATTTCTCCCTGCAATCTTGATTCCAGCTTGTGCTTCATCGAGTCTGGCATTTCTCATGATATAAGAGAATGATGCAGATCTCATGATGCAGAGATATTTCTCTGCATATAAGTTAAATAAGCAGGGTGACAATATACTGCCTTGATGTGCTCTTTTCCCAATTTGGAAGCAGTCTGTTTTTCCATGGTCAGTTCTGACTGTTGCTTCTTGATCTGCATACAGGTTTCTCAGTAGGCAGATAAGGTGATCTGTTTAAGAATTTTCCATAGTTTGTTGTGATCCACACAGTTGAAGGCTTAAGCAAAGTCAATGAAGCAGAAGTAGATGTTTCTCTGGAATTCTTTTGCTTTTTCTATAACCAGTAGATGTTAGCAATTTGATCGCTGGTTCCTCACCTTTTGTAAACCCAGCTTGTATATCTGGAAGTTCTTGATTCATGTATTGCTAAAGCCTAGTATGAAGAAATTATAACCTTGCTAGTAGTTGAAATGAGTGCAATTGTGTAGTACTTTGAACATACCTTGACATTGCCTTTCTTCGGGGTTTGAATGAAAACTGATCTTGTCAAGTCCTGTGGCCACTGCTGAGATTTCCAAATTTGCTGGCATGTTGAGTACAGCACTTTAACAGCATCATCTTTTAGGGTTTTAAATAGCTCAGCTGAAATTCCATCACCGCCACTAGCTTTGTGGGTAGTAATGCTTCCTAAGGCCTGCTTGACTTTGCATTCCAGTATGTTTGGCTCTAGGTGAGTGATCACACCATTGTAGTTGTCTGGGTCATTAGTACCTTTTATCTATAGTTTTTCTGTGTATTCTTGCCACCTCTTCTTAATCTTCTCTGCTTCTGTTAGTTTCTTACATTTTCTGCCCTTTTTGTGTGTCCATCTTTACATGAAATATTCCCTTGATGTCTCTAATTTTCTTGAAGAGATCTCTAGTCTTTCCCATTCTATTATTTTCCTCTGTTTCTTTGCATTGCTCACTTAAGAAGGGTTTCTTATCTCTCCTTGCTATTCTTTGGAACTCTACATTTGGATGGGTAGATCGTTCCTTTTCTCTTTTGACTTTCACTTCTTTTCTCTTCTCAGCTATTTGTAAGGCCTCCTCAGACAACCACTTTGCCTTTTTGCATTTATTTTTCTTTGGGATGATTTTGATCACTGCCTCCTATACAGTGTTATGAAATTCTGTCCATAGTTCTTCTGACACTCTGTCAGCTCTAATCGCTTAAATCTATTTGTCACTTCCACTGTATAATCATAAGGGATTTGATTTAGGTCATATCTGAATGGCCTAGTGGTTTTCCCTACATTCTTCAATTTAAGTCTGAATTTTGAAATAAGGAATTCATGATCTGAGCCACAGTCAGCTCCTGGTCTTGTTTTTGCTGACTGTATAAAGCGTCTCCATTTTTGACCACAAAGAATATAATGAGTCTGATTTTGGTATTGACCATTTGGTGCTATCTATGTGTAGGGTCATCTCTTTGTTGTTGGAAGTGTGTGTTTGCTATGACCAGTGTGTTCTCTTATCAAAACTCTGTTGGCTTTTGCCCTGCTTCATTTTGTACTCCAGGGCCAAATTTGCCTGTTACTCCAGGTATCTCTTGATTTCCTGATTTTGCATTTCAGCCCCCTATGTTAAAAAGGACATCTTGTTTTGGTGTTAGTTCTAGAACGTTTTGTAGATCTTTATAGAACTTTTCAACTTCAACTTCTTTGACATTAGTGGTTGGAGTATAGACTTGAAAAGACTACTCCATATAAAGACACATTCACAGATTTCAGGAATTAAAACATGGAAATTCATTTTTGAGGACCACCATTTCAAGAACCACCAAGAAGGTCTGAAAGACTGTGACATCCAAGAAGAGCCTAAGTAGACATGAGCACTAAATATAATCTGATATCCTGAATGGGGCCCTGAAAAAGACAAGGACACTTGTCTTTTTGTCTGAATAAAGAATTAGTTTAGTTAATAATGATATACAAACATTAGTTTATCCATTGTAACAAATGAACCATTCTAATGCAAGATGTTAATAATAATAGAAATTGGGTGTGGGTCATATGGGATCTAAAACTGTTCTAAAGCTCAAAGTCTACTTTAAAACAACTCTATAATTAATCCTTTATAACAGTTCTGTTAAACAGAAATATACTGTAAACCATATATGTGATTTTTTTTCCTAGAAGTCATTTCAAAAAGTAAAAAGAAATAAGTAAAATTAATATTAATAATACATTTCATTTTATGTAGCCTAATATATTCATGAGGCTTCCCAGGTGGCTCAGTGATAAAGAATCCACCTGCCAATGCAGGAGTCACGGAAGTTTGATCCCTGGGTTGAGAAGTTCCCCTGGAAGAGGAAATGGCACCTCACTTCTATATTCTTGCCTGAAAAATCTCATGGACAGAAGAGCCTAGTGGGCTACAGTTCATGGGGTCACAAAGAGTCAGACATGACTGAGTAACTGAGCACATACACACACATATACACACAATATATATCCAAATAATATCATTTCAATAACTAATTGACATAAATATTATTAGCAACATTTATCACAATCTTTTCTTGGTAATATGTTATGTGTAGATCACACAAGTCATGATAGAACTACAATCTAATAACAGTACAAATAATGCTCAAAGTGAAACATCACCCTAACTAAATGAAGTTGTGTTCAGTGGGGAAAAAAAATACATTGCTTCAGCTTTTGTTTAAATTGATTATATTATATAAAATTCAAAATTATCCATATTTAAGCAATATTATATGATATTTATCTTTGTCTGACTTACTTTACTCAGTATGACACTCTCTAGGTCCATCTATGTTGTTGCAGATGGCACTATTTCATTCTTTTTAATGGCTGAGTAACATTCCATTGTATATATGTACCACATCTTCCATATATATATATATATAATATATATATATATATGCAGAATGAAAAATGATAAATGAACTTATTTACAAAATAGAAACAAGCTCACAGACTTAGAGAATGAACATACGGTTATGTGTGGGGAAAGTATAGATTGAGAGTTTGGGACTGATATGTGCACACTGCTGTATTTAAAATGGACAGCCAACAAGGAAGGACCTAGTGTATAGCACAAGGGACTCTGCTTAATATTACATAACAACCTAAATGGGAAAAGAACTTGAAAAATAGGTATGTGTGTGTATATATATACACACACATGGAAGTGTGTGTGTGAATCACTTTGCTGTACATCTGAAGCTAGCATAACATTATTAATCATCTATTTGTTGTTCAGTCACCAAGTCATATCCAACTCTGCAACCCCATGGACTCCAACACTCTAGGCCTTCCTGTCCCTCACTATCTCCCAGAGTTTGCCCAAGTTCACATCCATTGAATTGGTGATCCCATCCAAACATATCATCCTCTGTCACCCTCTTCTCCTCCTGCCCTCAATCTTTCCTAGCGTCAGGAGATTTTCCAGTGAGTCAACTGTTTGCATCAGGTGGCCAAGGTATGGGAACTTCAGCTTCAACATCAGTCCATCCAATGAATATTCAGGGTTAATTTCCTTTAAGATTGACTGGTTTGAACTCTTTCTGTCCAAGGGACTCTAGCATCTTCTCCAACACCACAGTTCAGAAGTATCTATTCTTCAGCCCTGAGCCTTCTTTATGGTCCACCTCTTATATGCATACATGACTACCGGCAAAACCATAGCTTTTACTATATGTACCTTTGTTGGCAAACTGATGTTTTTGCTTTTTAATACTGTCTAGGTTTGTCACAGCTTTCTGACAAGAAGCAGAAATTACTTCTAAGCAGAAATTAGAATCGTCTTCTAATTTCATGGTGACAGTCACCATCCACAGTGATTTTAGAGTGCAAGGAGAGGAAATCTGTCACAGCTTCTACATTTTCCCTTTCTATTTGGCCTGAAGTGATGGGACTGGCTGCCATGATCTTAGTTTTTTTTAATATTGAGTTTTAAGCTGGCTTTTTCACTCTTTTCTTTCACCCTCATCAAGAGGCTCTTTAGTTCCTCTTCACTTTCTGTCATTAGAGTGGTATCTGCATATCTGAGACTGTTGAGATTTCTCCTGGCAATCTTGATTCCATCCTGTAACTCATCCAGCCTGGCGTTTGCATGATGTGCTCTGCATATAAGTTAAATAAGCAGGGTGACAATATAACAACCTCTATGTACTCCTTTCTCAATTTTGAACCAGTCAGTTTTTCCATATAAGTTTCTAACTGTTGCTTCTTGACCTGCATACAGGTTTCTCAGGAGACCGATAAGGTGGCCTGGTATTCCGATCTCATTGAATTTTCTACAGTTTGTTATGATCCACACAGTCAAAGACTTTAGCATAATCAATGAAACAAAAGTAGATGTTTTTCTAGAATTCCTTTGCTTTGTCTATGATCCAGCGAATGTTAACAATTTCATCTCTGATTCCGCTGCCTTATCTAAACCCATCTTGTACATCTGAAAGTTCTTATTCACTTACTGCTGAAACCTGTATTTTGTACATAACCTTACTAGCATGAGAAATGAGTATAATTGTCCAGTAGTATGAATATTCTTTAGTACTGCCCTTCTGGGGAATTGGGATAAAGGTTGACCTTTTCCAGTCCTGTGGCCACTGCTGGTTTTTCCAAATTTGCTGACATATTGAGTGCAGCACTTTAATAGCATCATCTTTTAGGATTTGAGATAGCTCTGCAGGAGTCCCATCACCTCTGCTATCTTAATTGGCAGCAGTGCTTCCTAAGGCTCACTAGAACTCACACTCTAGGATGTCTGGCTCAAGGTGAGTGACTACACCTTCATGGTTTTCCAGGTCATTAAGAGCTTTTTTGTATAGTTCTTCTGTGTATTCTTGCCATCTCTTCTGCTTCTATTAGGTCTTTACTGTTTCTGTCCTTTTTTGTGCCCGTCTTTACATGAAATTTTCCTTTGATATCTCCAGTTTTCTTGAAGAGATCTCGTCTTTCCCCTTCTGTTGTTTTCTTTTACTTCTTTTCATTGTTCATTGAAGAAGGCCTTATGTCTCTCCTCGCAATTCTCTGGAACTCTGCATTCAGTTCAGTATACCTTTCCCTATTTTCCCTTGCTTTCTACTTCTCTTCTTTCCTCAGCTATTTGTAAAGCCTCCTCAGACAACCACTTTGCCTTCCTGCATTTCCTTTTCTTTGGGATGGTTTTGGTCAGTGCCACCTGTACAGTATTACTAACCTCTGCCATAGTTCTTCAGGCACTCTGTTTACCAGATCTAATTCCTTGAATCTATTCATCACCTCCACTGGATACTCATAGGGGATTTGATTAAGGTCATGCTTGACTGGACTAGTGGTTTTCCCCGCTTTCTTTAATTAAAGCCTGAATTTTGCTGTAAGAGCTGATGATCTGCAATCATCAGCTCATCATGTCAGATCATCAGATCATCATTAATCATCTCTACTCCTATATAAAATAGAAAATCAAGAAGCAAAGTGAAGTGCAATTTTAAAAAATTCAAAATTTCATTTCTCAGGCTTGCAAGCTACATTTCAAGTGCTTAACCTCACTGAACAGGATAACTCCAAATGTTTTCCTTGTTGTTGGTTTCTATGATCTACTGTATAACAAACTACCCCTTCCTGCCAAATTATTACCTTAAAATAACAATAGCTTATTATATCTCATAATGCTTTGAGTTGACGTTGCAATAATTTTCTATTCTTGCTTTATGTCTCTCATGCTGATGGTGTTAGAGAACCACTGGGGCTGGAATATCCAAAGTGGCCTTATCGCAGGTCTGGCTCTTTGGCTGGGAGAGCTGGAAGACCAGGCTGAATTAGGCCTCTCTCTCCTGCCCTGAAGCCTCAGAATCTCTGCTTGTGGTCTCTCCAGTAAGATGGCCAGATTTAACATATCTGTGGTACACGGGTCCCCAGAGCTCAAAATAGAACCTTCCAGAACTTCTTAAGGATTAGATGTAAGACTTGGCACAGTGTCACTTCTGTACTGTTTCAATATTATTGTTTAAAGATTGCTATTATTTAACGTGAGTCATGGAGCCAGCAGATTCAAGATGGAAGGAAAATGCACAAGGGCATAAATACCAAGAGACTTGGAGACTAGTGTTCTTGAGTGTTTTCAACAAGTATTTATTTCATGAGGGTTGTCACTACTAATCTCATAATCATGTACTGTTACTTCAAAGTAACAGAGATACAGAAGTTAAGAAACACGCTCAAGCAAGGGTTCCTCAGTAAGTGGGGAACATGGGCCACAAACCCAGGCACTTTGGATTCCTGAGCCCCTCCCCATTTTAACTGTTTCAGTTTATATAAACTTGTTTATATAAACAACTTTTAAGGACAAAAATTTACTCCTACTAAGAAATATTTTAAATGCTTGATGTTATGCTTGTTATGCTTAAAGAAGTTCTCATTAACTGAAACTACTTATGGTCACAGCATTGTTTATATTTGTGGTGGAAAAATCTGACTCTTCGATCTCGTGCTTGCTCTTATTCTCTTTCTTTTCATGGATAAATTGTGATGGTTGTGTGAAAATTTCTGCTTGCTTTACACAAACTTTTCACTTAGAAATTTCAGTTAAGTGCACTTTTTTTTTTTTTAAGTGCATTTTTATCTGATCACCCAGAGCTCTTTCTGCTGACCCTAAATTCTTTCTTATCCTTTGTAATCACTGAAGACTCATCAGTGACATTACTAGTTTCGTGTAATATAATATGTTTTCATTCCATATTTTCCTTAGGCAGAGAAATCAACTATGATAAAGTAATGACCTTAACATAACTGTCATTAACAAAAAGGTTACAGTGTTCTCACCAGAATAATAGAGCCAGGAATCATTCTCTCTTGTAATTCTACATCTTATTTGCTCTGAGCTCTTTAAACGTAACAAATAATCATGCCTTATTAACCACCTGCTCAGTGAAGTTGGGGAATCAGACTATGGTGACATTAAATCCTGACCTTTGACTTCTTCTGTCAGATGTCAGAATGATTATTTCTACTGGGTCTTGGTTTGACATTAGGGAGCAATTGGCTAATCCTCAGATTCTCCAAACTTGCTCTCTGGTCTCTTGCTAATGCTCATCTTGTTCTGAGTCTTAGATTTATTATGATTTACTCACCATGTGGGGTAACAGTATCTCCTTTTATCTTAAAGGGAGCAGCATCTATATGGTTTTGAGTCCTAGTTCTCAAGAAAACTCAGGGGAAAACTTTAAAAGCTTAGGAATGGGTTTTTATCTCTTCCCTTGGTTGACTTTCCTAATATAGGATTTGGACAAGTGGCTAAGTGAAGAGATGTGTAAAAGGAAAAGACTCTGGGTCTAATTAGTTGGAACAACTTCCAGGAGGGATGAATATTAGAATAACATCATATCCCGAAAAAGAACTATGGATTTGATAACTTTTCCAAACAATGGGCCTAACATATTTGTTTTGAAATGTAATCACTGGGCCTTTAGTATTTTAAAAGCATAGTTGAAGTTGGCATTGCCATTAAATTACAAATGTGATGAAGTCCAGAATTGTGAACAATGTCAGCCCTGACTATATACAGAAGGAAGTGTGAGAAAAGGTATGGGGAAAATTTTGGTAGGTTAGATAGGAAAGAAGAACCTTGGGAAAAAGATCTACTCAAGCAGAAAATTTAAGAAAAGTGAAACTCACCTTAATTTATCATCTATTGTGTGTCAGACACTGTGTTGAGCACATCATAAACAGGAAAATGGGCACTAGCAGTAACATCCCATAAAAAGGAGCTAGAATAGAAAGAGTAGAACAGGAGAGAGCAACACTGAAATAAGGAATTTATATCTGGAATTTGCTAAGAACATCTGAACTTCTAGAACACAACTTCTATTTCAGAAAAATACCTAAATAGGTCACAGTGTGTGTGCTTAGTTATGTCCAACTCTTTGCGACCCGCTGGACTACAGCCCGCCAGGCTCCTTTGTCCAAGGAATTTTCAGGCAAGAGTACTGGAGTGGGGATCTTCCTGATCTGGGGTTGGGCCCACATCTCATTGTCTCCTGCGTTGGCAGGCAGAACCTTTACCACTAGTGCCACCTGGGAAGCCACAGGGCACAACAGAGCTCGACATCCAGCTATAAAAATGTAAATAGGGCCAAACAGCCCTTCTCCTACTTTAAGGCAATTTACCAAGCTTTATCAATCTGAATTTGCTTACAGTTCACTCATTCCTTTTTTGCTGAAGTTATGCACAGTGTTTCTCTTCTTTGCCACCATGAGTTGATGCTTGCTTGCCAGTAACAATTTTAGGAATTTTGTGGGTTGTTGATCCATGTATCTTAATACAATCCTTTTAAGGAATTGAAGTGAAGGCTGCTAAAGAAAGAGTCCAGGGCTTCCCTGATGGCTCAGTGGTAAAGAATCCGCCTGCCAAAGCAGGAGACACAAATTTGATCCCTGATCCAGGAAGCAAAGATCCCACATGCCAAGGTGTAACTAAGCCTGTGTGCCATTTTACTGAGCCTGTGCTATAAAGCTGAAGAAGCCCATGTACCCAGAATCTGTACTCTGCAACAAGAGAAGCCACTGCGATGAGAAGGCTGCTCTCTGCAGCGCAGAGTAGCACGCGCTCGCCACAACTAGAAAAAGCCCATGCACAGCAACAAAGACCCAACACAGCCAAAATTAAATAAATAAATGAAATTATATTTATAAAGAGTCCAGGTTCAGTACCTAACAAGATTCCTGAAGAGGAGGGACAGAAAGATAGAAGACAACAGCTGCATGGTATTAGGAGAGACGGTAGCAGGAGAAATAATAGGGCTTCCCTGGTGGCTCAGCAGTAAAGAATTTGTCTTCAGTGTAGAGATGTGGCTTCAATCCCTGGGTTGGGAAGATCACCTGGAGGAGGGCATAGCAGCCCATTCCAGGACTCTTGCCTGGAGAGAATCCCATGGACAGAGGAGCCTGGTGGGCCACAGCCCATAGGCTCACAAAGAGTCAGTCACGAATGAAGCAACTGAACACACAGGCAGCAGAGATGATAAAATTGGAAAACTTGTAGGGTCCTTAGTGTTTTTGTCCAGTTGTTCTACAGAACTAAACACACCATGATCAGTACTGGTTGACTGAATAAGTGAGTTGTTCAAGGCCAATGATTCCATATCTTTTCATGTCACAGCAGGCTCATAAAGTGTATGGCAAGGAGGGATGAATAGATGTGGTCACTTGCAGCTGGAGAGGATTGACTTTCAGGGTTCCAGCCTACTCCAGATCCTAGGGGTGCCCAAAGGATGAGCAGCTGAGTTTCTGACAACCTGCATGTGTTGTGGCCCATTACATGGGAAGCACTAACCTAAATCATGAAATATGCCTGAAATATACTTTTCTTCAGGTCTGTCATTAACATATTCTAACCTTTATGTATTGTGTACAGATGGTGCTTTGAAGAAGGGGATGGTAAAAATGCTTCCCTTCTTTAGGTGGATTCAGCTTCGTAAAACCTACTGCTTGGCACAGGTTCCAGGTGCTGGATTCAATCCCTGCTCATTCATCCACTGTGTGCTTTATATCATTCTGTCTGCTCAGCATTCCACTGTCCTCTTTCACTCAGCTAATTTTAGGCAATCTCCAATCTAGTGGTCACTGACCACCTTTTACTTTTACTTGTAAATTTATGGATTCTGCTTCTTGTCTTCATGAAATCTCCTTTTGGTTCAAATTTCTCTTTATCAATCTGCTCAGGTTTCAGAGTTCTATATTCTCTTGAATAAATTTGAAAAAAAAAATAAAAGAAATCTGAAATTTTCTTTTCCCCATTATCCTTAATGTTGCCATTTTTGTTTAGATTTGTTTTTTGTCCAACTAATTCATACAGAGTCACAGCCTCTGATGAGTCAAACTGGGATCAAAGCCCACCAGCCATGACTTCCAAAAACACACTTTATTTGCCTTACTATCAACATGTGGATTTTCTGGAGAAGTTTAGGGGGGTGGGCGATGCTTATTGTAATATTAGGGTCTGGATTATGTGATTCCACAAAGGGATGGAGAAAATGGGGGTCCATTTGGGAGTGATTACTCTCAGGAAACAGAGCAGTTCAGTTACAGTTGCCTTAGTCATTTTTATCTGGAAAGAGAAAGGATTAAAGTCAAGCTAAAGTTGTCATTGATAAAGAAGCCGTTGTCCCTTGTGATAATTAGCAGAAGGGCTGTTATTTTTATAGTTCTGGGTATCCTTGTCTCTGTCTTGTTTCAGGCATAATCACTGAGTGGCCTCATCTGTCTTGTCCACCGTAGTCACCAGGTGGCCGGGTTTGAGTATTGTTTATACAGACATACCTTTGAGATATTTCAGGTTCCTTTCCAGACCGCAGCAAGAAAGTGAATATTGCAATAAAATGAATCATATGCAGTTTTTAGTTTCTCAGTGACTATAAAAGGGATGTTTGCACTGTACTATAGTCAATGAAGTGTGGAATAACATTGTTTAAAATAAAGTATGTCTGTACCTTTAATTGAAAAATACTTTGTTGCTAATCATCATCCAAGCCTTTAGCAAGTCATAGTAGTAACGTCAAAGATCACTGATCACAAATCGCCATAACAAATATAGTAACAACAAAAAACTTTGAAATGTGAAAATTGACAGAATGTGACACAGAGACACAAAGTGAGCAGGTGTTGTTAGAAACAGGGCACTTAACAGACTTGCTTAATTGTCATGAAATTTCAATTTGTAAAAAAATGCAATGTCTGCTGAAGGCAATAAAGTGAATCATAATCAAATGAGGTATAGCAGTATTCTATAAGCATCATTTATGCACGGTTGGAAACATTAGGTCTAGCTACCAGCTTACAACTGCCAGACCTCCAACTTTTTCAGTGCAGAATCCTTTTATTCATATGGTTATAGTTCCTGTTATTGTTTGCCCCTCCCTTTAAGCCTTTTCTATGGAGACTGCTGATTCACAATCAAGCCAGAAGATGAGAAAATCCTGTCAGATATTGATGGGTCTCTTCCTGAAATCTTCAGATCTATCTAAAGAGAAAAGGAAAACAGAGCTACTGTGAATTTACTTTGTAATGTTAGAGCTCTCACTTGGGGAATGAAGACAGTCAAGAGTCAGAGAAGTCACAGCATGGAATCTCCTATGAAGCTATCCTGTCCTGTGGCATAGATGAACCTTGTAGGGTCTGAAGTCTGGCTTGGCTGCACAAATCAAGGACAGCCCCCAACTATCTAATTTTTGGATTAATAATCCTTCCCACCTTAAATTGCCCTTGTTGTTTCTGTTATGTATAGGTGATATTAGTGGAGTTTGTCAGTACTCTGAACTTCAGTAATAAAGGGAAAATTCCAAGTGTTTTTACCACACTCTCCTTTAAACTTATCCCATCTGTCTAGATATAACAATTTCTGAAATTTCTGGGAGGTCTTCAGTAGTAGACTTCTTTAGTTTTCCATGCTGATGCAACTTTTTCTTCTATTTATATTCTGTTGATAATTTCAATGGGAGCTGGTGGGGAGAGAAGAATAATTGCTTCAAGAGATAGTCATCTCACTCTTATATCTGGAGAAATGTTTGTGATTTCTAGAGAATGAAAGAGAAAAGATATATCTTCCAGGAGTATTTTTTTCCCACATGCAAATGGTTATAGTTGCTGCAAAATTTCATCATCCAAACTTCTCAGGCAAATTTCCCTTTTGAAATGGGAGATGAACCAATTGTAGTGTAAATAGACTCAAAAATGATCTCAGTACCCTTAGGGAAGCCTCAGGTGTCCTGCCATGGAGCCCAGCGTTCCAACATACACTTATCTAGTGACAGCCAACTTTTCAACCTGCTGACCTGTTCTTAAGGAAGATTTTTATCCAGAGAAGCTAAATCAAGGTAAAGTTCAATTGCCAACATTCGCTGGATCATCAGAAAAGCAAGAGAATACCAGAAAAGCATCTACTTCTGCTTTATTGACTACTCTAAAGCATTTGACTGTCTAGATCAAAACAAACTGGAAAATTTTTCAAGAGATGGGAATACCAGAACACTTTACCTGCCACCTGAGAAATCTGTATGCAGGTCAAGAAGCAACAGTTAGAACTGGACATGGAAAAACAGACTGGTTCCAAATAGGGAAAGGAGTATATCAAGGCTGTATATTGTCACCCTGCTTGTTTAACTTATATGCAGAGTACATCATGAGAAACGCTGGGCTGAAAGAAGCACAAGCTGGAATCAAGACTGTTGGGAGAAATATCAATAACCTCAGATATACAAATGACTCCACCCTTATGACAGAAAATGGAGAAGAACTAAAGAGCCTCTTGATGACAGTGAAAGAGGAGAGTGAAAAGCTGGCTTAAAATTTAACATTCAAAAAACGGATATCATGGCATCCAGTCCCATCATTCATGGCAAATAGGTGGGAAAACACTTGAAACAGTGAGATACTTTATTTTTGGGGGCTCCAGATGGTGCAGATGGTAGCCATGAAATTAAAAGGTGCTTACTCTTTGGAAGAAAAGCTGTGACCAACCTAGACAGCACATTAAAAAGCAGAGACATTACTTTGCCAACAAAGGTCCGTCTAGTCAAAGCTATCGTTTTTCCTGTAGTCATGTATGGATGTGAGAGTTGGACTATAAAGAAAGCTGAGTGCCGAAGAATTGATGCTTTTGAACTGTGGTATTGGAGAAGACTTTTGAGCATCTGTTGGACTGCAAGGAGATCCAACCAGTCCATCCTAAAGGAAATCCGTCCTGAATATTCATTGGAAGGACTGATGCTGCAGCTGGAACTGCAATAGTTTGGCCACCTGATGTGAAGAACTGACTCATTGGAAAAGACCCTGATGCTGGGAAAGATTGAAGGCAGGAGGAGAAGAATACGACCAAAGATGAGATGTTTTAATGGCATCACCAACTCGAATATGAGTTTGAGCAAGCTCCCGGAGTTGGTGATGGACATGGAAGCCTGGTATGCTGCAGTCCATGGGGTCTCAGAGCAGTCAGACATGAATGAGCCACTGAACTGACTAATGCTTCAAACTTCCTCCCTCCTCCCATCCCCAAAATCCTAATTACTCGTCCTTGATCCCAGTGAATGTTATTAAAAGAATGTAGGCATTTCCGTGACATGCTCAGAAAAACACGGTTTACAAGTAAAATAGGGAGTCCATAATTTCCACATCCATCAGTGCCTGATCAAAGCAAAATACCTTAAAATCATTTCTATTCTTGTCATTGCTCACGAATTTAGATGCCATTGAAAAAGACAGATTTCTTTTAACTGGCATGCTATCTAAGTGCTCTCAGAAATACAATCATGGACTTTAAAAAAAAGAGGAAAAACTTTGAAAGTCATCTGACTTATAAATGGGTCTAAAAATAACCTAAAAAATGTGTTTCATGTTCAACTAAACTTGTTAAACACATACCCCACTGAAAGTTAAATTTTAGCCTTTATTTAGAGTCTCATTTATCAATATACACTGTGGATTTTCAAGACCTGATATAAAATACAGTATCTCCCAAACTTATATGATCACTCACCCTCTTCCAGTTTCATACCTGTTAATATTTTCCAGAAGAATATTCTAAAAACTCATATTTATCCACACATTCTCATTTTTCTGAAAGAAATCTGATAGAATTCATCTATTAGAGTCAATTCCAAGAATAGCACCCAGGATCATGATTTCCAGCCTAATTTTTCTACCACATCACACACTTCAAAGATGTACACATATCAACACTAGATAAGCATTGTTGAACACACTTATCTATATAAAATTATATTGTATCTTTACTATTTTCTAATTTATTAAAGAGTTGTTTCATTGTCTAATGAACTTCCAATCAAGTAAAGAGTCCAAAATTGCCAAAGCTGCTATGTTTTATTCAGCAGCTTTATTTATATTTGACTCTCTTTTAGTATAAACTAAATGATGCAAGTAATAGGAATCAATATAAGTTGAATGATTTTGTTTAAATCTTTGATTATAGTCAGCAAAATATGGTCAAATAGCTCATGTTAGTCTATAACATGTTTCTCTTCATTCCCACAACTGTGCATTTAATCTGAGTCCAGTGTTTATATATCTACTGCCTACTCAGAATAAAGCATTGATTGAAGTCCCTTTTATAAATAAGTAGTTTTGCTATTAATCAAATTTTACATTTCAGTAATATACAGACTATAATATACAGACTATATTAGTTTCTTGGAGCAAAGTATTGGTGGTAAACCATTATGAGAGCACTTAACTCAGTAAACAGAACTAGGGACTGATTTGGGGAAAAAAATAGCACTGTTTTTATGCAAAGATTTTTTGGAACTTTCTTCTAAAGGCTTTTAAACTATGTGGTACATTGAATAGTAAATGAACTTTTACCAAACTGGAAATAACTCAGAAAGTAAAATATGCTTAAAAATCTTATTATTTCCATTACAGAAAATTACTTTTTCAAATCAAGATAAAATTTGGATTAATTTAACCATCTTGTGCAATAATTGCATTGTTGTAGTGCTTTCACAGGGAATGCTTCATGATTATTTGTTATAAAAGAGAGAGTTTTTGATTTCAGTATCACGAACTCTATAGATAAAGTTATCAAATTCTAGTGTACATAAAAGAAACCTATTTATTTTTCTTGCTTGTGATTCTCACACATGGATTTCTGGGTCTTCAATAAACCCGATAATATGTGGTATAAAGAAACAGAAGCTTCCTGCCAGCTTTCTCCATGTATGTTGCTTCTTAGCATGCTTCTCTTTTCTATATAGTCAAAATCTTTCTTCAAGTTCCTACCTGACTCCCACGTAAATACAATGTAAAACTAGCTCTAGCCTTTACACATTCTTTTCCTCTGGACTCAGTCTTTGGTTATTCTGTCCTATGAAAACCCCACCATGAGCCAGCGCTGCCCACTGATTAGGGTGGGCAAACTGTGGAACAGGGACGCCAAATGCTGGTGCAAATGTGAAGAAACAGGGAATCTCACTCAGTGCTGGTGGGAATAAACATGGTACAGCCGCTTTGGAAAACAGTTTGGCAATTTCTTACAAAACTAAATATATTTTTACTGCATCATCCAGCAGTCACACTCCTTGGTATTGACCCCAAACAAAGGAGTTTAAAGCCTAAGTCCACACAAAAATCTGCATACAGATGTTTATAGCACCTTTATTCATAATTGCTAGAGTGTAGAAGCATCCTAGATGTCCTTAAGTAGGTGAATGGATAAATAAGCTATAGTACATCCAAGCAGTCAAATATTATTCAACAGTAAAATAAATGAGCTATAAAGCCATAAAAAAATAAAAGAAACTTAAATGCATATTACTAAGTGAAAGAAACCAATCTGAAATTAATTGAAGAATTCACTATTTCAAGAATTCACTATTTTAGAAATTTATTATTTGAAATTTCAAATTCAAAATTCAGAATTTCACACCAACCTGAAATTAACTCAAGAAGAATTCACTATTAATCATCAGTGTCAGAGGTGGTAGAAAGAGTAAATAATAAATATATGTTGGAAATATCACCTTTTAACATTACAGGTTAGCATAGGAAAACTGAGTGATTTGAGGAATACGAGGAAACGGAAGAAATATATACAGCATTTATAGCAACATCATCTTGAATCATGACTGTAAAAGAAAGGAGACTTGAAGAGATATAACCAGAGACTATAGTCAAGAAAGAAGTAATGTTGAAATTTGATGCAGTAAGTTCTGGTGACTAGAATGCAAAAGTAGAAAGTCAAGAAATACCTGGAGTAACAGGCATATTTGGCCTTGGAGTACAAAATGAAGCAGGGCCAAGGCTAACAGAGTTGTGCCAAGAAAATGCACTGGTCATAGCAAACACCCTCTTCCAATGACACAAGAGAAGACTCTATACATGGACATCACCAGATGGTCAATACTAAAATCGATTCATTATATTCTTTGCAGCCAAAGATGGAGAAGCTCTATACAGTGAGCAAAAGCAAGACTGGGAGCTGACTATGGCTCGTATCATGAACTCCTAATTGCCAAATTCAGACTTAAATTGAAGAAAGTATGGAAAACCACTAGACCATTCAAGTATGACCTAAATCAAATCCCTTACGATTATACATTGAAAGTGAGAAATAGATTCAAGAGATTAGATCTGCTAGGCAGAGTGCCTGAATAACTATGAACGGAGGTATGTGACATTGTACAGGAGGCAGGATCAAGACCATCCCTAAGAAAAAGAAATGGAAAAAGGCAAAATGGTTTTCTCAGGAGGCCTTACAAAAAACTGTGAAAAGAGAAGCAAAAGGGAAAGGAGAAAAGGAAAGATATACCCATTTGAATGCAGAGTTCCAAAGAATAGCAAGGAGGGATAAGAAAGCCTTCCTCAGTGATCAATGCAAAGAAGTAGAGGAAAACAATAGAATGTTTAATTAATTAGAGATACCAAGGGAAATTTTCATGCAAAGATAGGCATAATAAAGGACAGAAATAGTATGGACCTAAAGTCCATTCTGAAGGAGATCAGCCCTGGGATTTCTTTGGAGGGAATGATGCTGAAGCTGAAACTCCAGTACTTTGGCCACCTCATGTGAAGAGTTGACTCATTGGAAAAGACTCTGATGCTGGGAGGGATTGGGGGCAGGAGGAGAAGGGGACGACAGAGGATAAGATGGCTGGATGGCATCACTGACTCAATGGATGTGAGTCTGAGTGAACTCCGGGAGTTGGTGATGGACAGGGAGGCCTGGCGTGCTGCGATTCATGGGGTCGTGAAGAGTCGGACATGACTCAGTGACTTAACTAGAACTAGTAACAGAAGCAGGAGATATTAAGAAGAGGAGGCAAGAATACACAGAAGAACTGTACAAAAAAGATCTTCATGACCTAGATAATTGTGGTGGTGTGATCACTCAGCTAGAGCCAGACATCCTGGAATGCAAAGTCAAGTGGGCATTAGGAAGCATCATTACAAACAAAGCTAGTGGAGGTGATGGAATTCCAGTTGAGTAGTTCAATTCTTAAAAGATGATGCTGTGAAAGTGCTGCACTCAATATGCCAGCAAATGTAGAAAACTCAGCAGTGGCCACAGGACTGGAAAGGTCAGTTTTCATTCCAACCCCAAAGAAAGATAATGCCAAAGAATGTTTAACCTACCTCACAGTTGTACTCCTCTCACATGCGAGCAAAGTAACGCTCAAAAGTCTCCAAGCCAGGCTCAACAGTGGAACCGTGAACTTCCAGATGTTTAAGCTGGATTTAGAAAAGGAAGGGAACCAGAGATCAAATTGCCAACTACTGTTGGATCATCAAAAAAGTGAGGGAGTTCCAGAAAAACATCTATTTCTGCTTTCTTGACTATGCCAAAGCCTTTGACTGTGTGGATCACAACAAACTGTGGAAAATTCTGAAAGAGATGGAAATACCAGACCACCTGACCTGCCTCCTGGGAAATCTGTATGCAGGTCAGGAAGCAACAGTTAGAACTGGACATGGAACAACAGACTGGTTCCAAATCAGGAAAGGAGTACATCGAGGCTGTATATTGTCACCGTGAGTATTTAACTTATATGCAGAGTGCATCATGAAAAGTGATGGGCTGGATGAAGCACAACTGGAATCAAGATTGCTGGGAGAAATATCAATAACCTGAGATATGAAGATGACACCACCCTTATGGCAGAGGGTGAAGAAGAACTAAAGAGCTTCTTGAAGAAAATGAATGAGGAAAGTGAAAAAGTTGGCTTAAATCTCAACATTCAGATAAGTAAGATTATGGCATCTGGTCTCATCACTTCATAGCAAATAGATGGGGAAATAACGGAAACAGTGAGAGACTCTATGTTTTGGGGCTCAAAAAAAAATCACTGCAGATGGTGACTGTAGCCATGAAATTAAAAGACACTTACTCCTTGGAAGAAATATTATAACCAACCTAGACAGCATAGTAAAAAACAGAGACATTACTTTACCAACAAAAATCCATCTAATCAAGCTATGGTTTTTCCAGTAGTCATGTATGGATGTGAGAGTTGGACTATAAAGAAAGCTGAGCACAGAAGAATTGATGCTTTTGAACTGTGGTGTTGGAGAAGACTGTTGAGAGTCCCTTGGACTGCAAGGAAATCCAACCAGTCCATCCTAAATGAAATCAGCCCTGAATGTTCATTGGAAGGACTGATGCTGAAGCTGAAAAGTCCAATACCTTGGCCACCTGATGTGAAGAACTGATTCATTGGAAAAGACCCCAATGCTGTGAAAGATTGAAGGCAGAAGGATATGGGGACAACAGTGGATGAGACAGTTGCATGGCATCTCTGACTCAATGGACATGAGTTTGATTAAACTCTGGAAGTCGGTGATGGACAAGGAGTCCTGGCGTGCTGCAGTCCATGGGGTCTCAAAGAGTTGGACTCGACTGAGTGACTGAACTGACTAAATTTCTTAATGAAGACAGAAGATGAGGTCAAGAGCATAAGTGGACAGATTAGCTTCAAATTGTAAGATACAGTTTAAATGGATAAGAATAGGTACAGGTGTAATATAGATAAGGGGAGGTTGAACAAATTTGTAGCTGAGTCTCTTTCCTTTGAGAAATAAACATATTTTAATTTTAAAAGAGATAGAAGTATTTATCCTTGGAAAACCCTTCATATTTCTAAAAACAGAAGTGTCAAACATCATAGTGGATGAAAGACAGGAATTGTTCTATTGTTCTATTGTCAGAGGAGTTTCTAACAACTCCATATCACATTGTCAAGACCATTATGTACACCTGGAAATGAGTGGAAACTTTACTAGAGCTGGTTATTTTGCAGGAGAAAAAAATAGTGCTAGGCAAACTTTCTAGAGATGTTTCCATTGGTTTTCTTAGAAAAACAGTCTGAGTCTAACTGTGATGAAGGAGAGAACTTAGGATCTCTGTCATCTCCATGGCTGTAGCCCCATCCTTCCTTCTTTCTCACCTTCAGCACAGTCACTCCAGGTCTGTCCCCTGGATGTAAGAGGTACCATTATTTAATTTACATATTATTTTTCATCCCTCGGATCCTTCCAGCTGAGGATTATTTATTTTCCTGGAGAAGAGAGAAGTGTTTGCTTACTCACACTGCACTATGTGCTTAGCCCTTTAGTCGTGTCCAACTCTTTACAACCCCATGGACAGTAGCCCACCAGGCTCCTCTGTCCATGGGATTCTCCAGACAAGAATACTGGAGTGGGTTGCCATGCCCTCCTCCAGGGGATCTTCCCAACCCAGGGATCAAACACCTCCCGCAATGCAAGCAGATTCTTCACCATCTGAGCACCAGGGATGCTCAACTCCGCTACAGTTTATGCAATGTAATTCTCCCTATCTCACATCTACAACCCCAGATTCTGGTGTTTGCATCACTTCCAAATCAATCTCAGAACTTGAGGGCCACATCATGAGACACTTTCTGGCCTTACTTACACTTGACTTCTCATCCAGGTTTTATTCCATGTTAATTTTCTAGGCATAATCTCTACTACTGTTTGTCTCATCAACTCCATCTTTTTATCTTATCCCATTGCCCTTCCTCTGATCACTAGACTTCTTTTTATGTCAAAATCTCATAACATCTAGTAGATGTGGGCACATTTTATGTATATATAAATGAGTATAATATGCAACCAAACGTATACTTGATACCTACTCAGTGCATGTCTTTATATCTACTTAGTCAAATAAGTATGTGGTTGAACATTTGTGACTGGCTAAACTGTGGACCCATCGCTAGGAAGGATGTAGAGTTTTACTAGGCTAGAAAAAAACTATGAAAATCATATGGGAGATGATTTCAGGAAGAGGAAGACAGAGGGATCTGTTAACATCCTAGCATACTAAGGTCCTCTTAGAAAAGCATTGACATTTTCATGCACTTTTTGCTTTCTTTTCCCTGGCCAGATTTATTTCTTACCTCACACATCTTTGAAACACAATAAGTCAGAATAATGAGTAAAGATTCCCTACATGCACACACACACACACACACACACACACACATCTGAGGAGTTTAGATTCTGTTTCTGAGGAGATTTTTTTCCTGATGTCAGGCTTTCACTCACCAGAAACTTACAGTTTAGAACATTATTATTCACCCCTCCCTTATCTTTTATTTTTTTCTATATTTGTTCCTAGTCAGTTGAAATTTTAGGACAAGGTGTTCTCTCTAGTTCATTTTCTTTATAAATACTCATTATAGTAATTGCCTGCAACTTTCTTTTGGAATTCACTCCACTCTCCTGTGTGCAATGGTTTGGGTATAACCAGTCCTGCACCTTGGTCAGCACAGAATATATACAAATGCTGTTCTGCAGAAAAGCACAGCCTGGTCCGGCTGATAGTGTTACTTGACATATATCCTGATTACAGACTTGGCTCCCTGGAGAAAAAAGCAATCTATGCCAAAAGGAAAAATGGATTGAAATCCTCTGAGCTTCTAGCAAAGGTTTTCTGTCTAATATCCCTCCTAAAATGGAGCCATAATTCACTTAAGTTCTACTTCTAAGCAGAAGAGCGTTAACTTTTGACCAACAGACTCTCTCAGATGTAAAAAGGAATCTTCTTTTGATATTTATTTGATATTCATTCTAAAAACCACAGTTGATCTTAGCTGAAAGGGTAATGTTAAAACACAAAAGTAACTATTTATAAAAAGGAAGGTTTTAATTTTCCAAATATGAATAAATAACTGCAACACTACTAATTGAATTTATGAACATGAATATTTTAACCTGTGTCCCAGCTACTACCCAGTTTATTCAGTGCTGTTTCCTAACTCCATGAAGGCATTTTCCAAATCTTTGAGATTAATCCAAAGAATGAGAAGGATGGACATGGTCTCAGAAGAAAAGAAAAAACAAATTCAATTAATAAGAATTCTTATACTGCAACATGAAAATTATGACTATTTAATTTTAATTTCATACTTTTAATGAAAAGTATTACTATGTAATTTTTTGTTACATAATTATCCTAAGTATAATTTCTTCACTGGAATAATGTAATACAGATGTTCTCAGAACACAGTTTAAGAGTTGGGCTTTAGCATCAGGGCTTGCTTGCTTTTATCAACTTGTAGCTGCAAGGGAACACAGAATGATTTAGACCCAATCCACCCAATGTGGCTTTGACAAGTTATATCACCTCTCTGTGCCGTTTTCCTTATCTGTAAAATCTAGATGAAAATAGTCTTATTTCACATGAGGTTGTGGGAATTAAACAAATTAGTATTTCTAAATGCTCTGGAATTATTAGTTTTTTCATTAATAAAGGTAAAATAGTATTTACTTCATTATATTGTTAAGAGAATTTAATGAAGATTGCATTAAATAAATATTAGCTTCTATAATTATTAGCTGTTAATAAATAGAAACAAAATTAAATCTCCATGTAGTAGTAATGAGAATACTTATTATAGACATTTTCAATTTAGAAATGGGTCAAGAGACATGACTGTTAATGTTAACAACTTGGAATTTAGAATCAGACAGAGTGGATATAAATCTTGGTTCTGTCACGTACCAGCTTTGTAGTATCTATAGTGACATCAAATCACACCACTATTCTCTACTAGTGTTAGCTTCTTCTTTTGAAAAATGTCAATAATAATTTTTGCATCTAAGTGTTGCTGTAAACATTAACCGAGACCATGTTTGTAAAGTAGCTGGCACTCTGTGTGCATTCAATAATTGCTGGGTATTAGTAACTTTCATATTTATTGGGTTCCACAGTTTGAAACTCAAATCACATTTTCCCCCAAAATACTATATTTCAGGTTGTTACCAGTATTTTGGAAAAGTTTAGGTTAAAAAAAAAAAAAAAATATATATATATATATATTTCAAAGATTAAGTAAAAACAACAACAACAACAACAAACAGATTAACTAACACAAAAGCCATATTCCAATGAAAACATAGCAATCTTAAGAAGCCTCTGAGGGAATCTGGACTATGAGTGCCTTCACGGAGGCAGCCCTCCTTCCAGTCACACTCATGGAAGGGTGTTCTTGTCTATGAAGCGGTAGATGTTCCTACGGACCAGTAGGCAAGTGACTGTTCTCTTGGTCTGCACAAATGCAACCCTCTTTCTCTCTCTTGTACCTTCAGCTACAGAGACTTGATGGGTCAGAGTCCACAGTGCATCACACATTATTATCATTGGCTCATTCAAATTCTTATCTTTGCTTACTCGCTTGTTTATTTTATCCCCATATCTAGGCTGTGCATGCTAAGTCGCTTCAGTCATGTCCGACTCTTTGTGACCCTATAGACTGTAGCCTGCCATGCTCCTCTGTCCATGGAATTCTCCACGCAAGAATATGGGGATCTTCCCAACGTAGGGATCAAACCCACATCTCTTATGTCTCCTACACTGGGAGGCAGGTTCTTTACCACTTTTGCCATCTGGGAAGCCCAATTATATTTGCTGGGTTGGGGCAAGAGTATAAATGGAGGCCTCAGGCCCATGATTCTGTCTGCTTCCTGAATTTCAGGGAACCTCAAGCAGATGCATATGAATGCCACAGGCTACACATGTATATTTCATCCTCCTTCACTAGCCCACATCCTGGGCCTGGGGATGCCACACTAAAAAAACAAAACAAAACAAAACAAAATGCTTTCCTTGACCAAACCTTAGTCAGGCTCCTTGAAGGCCTCTTCTGAACTGATTTAATCTTGGACCTCAGTGTCCATCTTTGTTGGATCCGTGTCACCCAGTTTTAGCAAAGATCCTGCCAGGTCAGTTTAGTCACTGGTTTGTCTTAGTAATTTTCTATCCACTGAGCCCAACTCTTCTGTTTCTTGGCTATAAATCCCCACTTCTTTATGTTGAACTTTAAATGGAGCCCAGTTCTCTCTCTCTCTCTCTCTTTTTTTTAATATTTATGGAGGTTGTCCTTAAGCCATATGCCAATTAATTCACTGTTAGTGATTCCTTACTCCTATCAATATCTTCATTTTCTACCAGTAATACAAAAATTGAGCACACTCTTATTTCCTTTTGGTCCTTTTCATCCCTCACACCATAATATTGACATTGAGAGGCATGAGTCAAACCTTAACCAATTTGCCATCTTTTCAAGAAATGCAACAAACCACTTCATATCAGTCATTCCATTGGTGAGATAAACTGGAAAACAAAGGAAAATTTCTCAATGTGTTTAGTGTGGGGTTCCTACTGAGATTCCCCAGATATACATCTCCATCATATAAAATTTCAGACAATTCTTTATATACTCAGAAAGAATTATTTTTAATTAGATTTCTTCACTGCTGCTGCTTCTACTGCTAAGTTGCTTCAGTCATGTCCGACTCTGTGCGACCCCATGGATTGCAGCCTACCAGGATTCTCCGTCCATGGGATTCTCCAGGCAAGAACACTGGAGTGGGTTGCCATTTCCTTCTCCAATGTATGAAAGTGGAAAGTGAAAGTGAAGTTGCTCAGTTGTGTCTGACTCTTAGCGACCCCATGGACTGCAGCCTACCAGGCTCCTCCATCCATGGGATTTTCTGGGCAACAGTACTGGAGTGGGGTGCCATTGCCTTCTCCCAAATACTGCTATATAAATGCATTTATGAATAGCCTTAATGAATATTAAGTGTCCAAAAGAAAGGATTGTTGCTTGCTTCTGTTTTTATATAGTCAAAGAGAGCAAGTAGTTCCAGGGTTTGCCAGAGCCAATGCTTGTTTTTCTGCTGGTTTTCTGTTGGTTTCTGCTCTAGTTACATATATCATCCTGGGTCCAAATAAAAATCATATGTCAGTAATTCACTTTTAAAAAATATATGTATGATGCATCTTAAGCAATACATCTTAATAGTTCTAAGTCAAAGAAATTTTTGCTATTGGATAAAATGTATAAATGTAACCAATATGCCTAATTAAACTATATTTTTGAGAAAATATAAACAGGATTGAAAATGGATAAACAGGGTTATAAGTTTGGTTGACTCTCATTTAATGCTGGGCTGTCAAAGTCTAGTAGAATGCTTTTCCAAGAAGATTTCACTTAGGACTTATGTGTTCTTTAATGTAAACAGTACAGGGAAATGCTACGGCACAAATAAAATAATTTAATGTATTATTATCAAAGAATATCTGTCAGGTAAATCTATATTCTTGACTCTGCCATTAATTTAAATCTTTAAACTTTTCTTCAAAGACCTCTTCAAAGTCCTTGTGTTTAAACAAACCATCTATTACAAATTATATGGACCTTCTTTCTACCTGTTTAAATCTTGTAGATTATGGCACTGAGTCCACCTGAATCAAAGAAAAAAAAAAAAAACCCATAACACCAGTTTGTAATTGTTTTGTTTAAAATAGATGAACATTCAAAAATGAAAATAGACCTTCTTCAATTTACCAATTTGATTTTAAAAGAAGTACATGGGGTAGGAATTCTAGAAAATGCTTCCAGTAATGAATCATGAGAGTTTTACAGAAAAGTTGTTTCACAAGTTGCTAGAGACTGCACTAGATATGAAGAATAGAGACTTTGTCTTCCAGAAATTAAGTTTCTGGTGGAAGATATAAGAAAAACTCATAAATTTTTAAGCTGTTTGATACCTTAGAGATATCTCATCTCATTAGAGAAATTAATGATAACTCACATCAGGATACACACTAACTTAGGCTAAGTTGACCACTAGCTCACTTATATTCACTGCATTCCCCTCTACACTTCTTTCATCTGTACCAATAGCCACAAATAACTTCAGCTTTCATTTTTCCTGAGCATCAAACCCATATCAAACTCTACCATGCCCTCCTCAAATCATCCGAACTCAGTATTCAATGCTGAAACTGTGATCTTCCCACCTTAACCTCCTTTCCTCACTATAATTCCTGGTTTTGTTTTGCTTTTAACTATTATCCATCCAGTTGCAAAACATAGAAATTTAGGGGTCATTTTTCACTTTTTCTTTTCCTCAAATGCTAATTTGATTAAAATATTGTTATATCACGTCTGATTAAAAATACCAAAATGTCATTCTCTGTTTTCAGGATTAGATTTTCATCTAGTCTGAATCATAAAGTTTCTAACAATCAGAACTTGGCCTTCTTGGTCAGCTTTCTATAATTTCCACACCTGAGTAAGATATGGTTATTCTCATGCTTAACTTGGCCTGTGAGCATTGAAACCTAAGACTGCTTCCAAATGTTTCTAAAAACTAACTACAACAACACAAATTACCATGGGAGATTCGACATTTTTATTTGTTTTTCAGTAGTAAAAATGACCTGTAGGAAAGGGCTGCAATTATAACTAAACTCGATAATTGGAGATAATTGCCCAATAGTAATTTGTTTCAATATATTAAAAGCTTAGAGGGATATGGCCCATGAAACAACCCCTTTCCTGATGCTAAATGATAACTTCCTACCTGGTAAATTGGTCTCATTTTCTTCTTATTCAAGTTTATGTACTTTAATTTAATACTCTCCACTATGCCCTCTTCTACTCCTACAGTGCATATGTAAATATACTAGCCCCTCATTAACAGGGTCCATTAAAACTGAGAAGTTTGCAAAGGGCAAAAATGTTGGGCTAAATTTTGGCCTTTCTCTACATATGAGCAAAACATCCACAGTAGATTAAAAATGCATATTATATTAATGTAGAACTTTTCCTAAACAAAATAATGATTTGGGGAATCATTTAAAGGCCTTTTACAAGATATAAATATTTCTTCAGGTTATCTAAAAAGCATGAGTTGGTTTATAAATTTGATATATAAGCCAGAAAGAAGAAACTCTATATTTTAAATATCAACCTTAAACAGTGTTCATTCCAAGAAAGGCCAACTCAGCTGTTTGGAGTCCTTTGGCACATTAAGCACAGGGTTCGATACCCTAGATGCCTTAGGCATTTCCATAACAATAAGGTATTGCTTTGAAAACAGACATTATTCCAGGGTCCCTGAGGCCAAACAAAGTCCTCACTGTCACATTTTTAAAATAAGCAGGATGTCCAAGAAAGTCCATAATGTAAGTCAGTGGAACTGGAAGGTTGCATTATTATGATGGCTGCATATCTAGTATTTCTATATGTTATTCTTTTCTCTTTTCCGTCTCTTTTTAGATTTTACTATTGAGTACTTTGTTCTTTTACTGCAATTTATATCTTTCATCTACTTTTTGTTATGAAATATTTCAAGCATGTAGAATTATGTTGAGCAATATATTTAAATTATAAATCTAACACACAACTTTGTGAAATGCTAAACTAGTTACTGCAAATATATGTAATATATAATAGAGAGTTTATATTTTTTTAGAGAAATAATACTTTATTGAAATAGCCATACCTCCCTGTGTACTCATTCTCTTATTTCTTAGAGGAAAATATATTCTGAATATAGTGTTTAACTTTTCCAGAAATGTTTGTTACATTTTTACTGCTTACATATGAATGTATGTATCCATAAGCAGTATCATTTGCTTCTTTCAACTTGAAAACCCAGTATAATTCTTTTTGTGTTCCTATACTCTGGGATTCTGTTTCTTTAACACTGTTTTTAAAATTTTTCTTTATAGATGCCTGCAGCTCTCCCCCTCCCCCCAATTAAACTTCTGTATCCATCTAGTGACTATATTTCAGTCACTTCTGTAGAACATAGACATTGTTCTCTTTTTTCTATTATATTTAATCTTACGATAAACATTTTTAAAAATGTCTATTACTGAACATGTGGAGAAGTTTCTCAAGAATATACTTAATTGTGAAAAACTGGATCTTGGTGTATGTGAATTTTAAACTTCGAGTATTGTCAAGACACAGTTTTACCCAGTTACCCCCTCAGGAAAACTCTCCCATCAGGAAGCTTCCATAAGCCTCTAATCCTTCTCCATCAGAGGGCAGAGAGACTAAAAACCACAATCACAGAAAATTAACCAATCAGATCACATGGACCACAGCCTTGTCTAAAACAATGTAACTATGACCCATGCCCATATAGGGCCACCCAAGATAGAGGGTCGTGGTGGAGAGTTTTGGCAAAACATGGTCCACTGGAGAAAGGAATGGCAAACCACTTCAGTACACTTGCCTTGAGAACCCCATGAAGAGGATGAAAAGGAAAAAAGATAGGACACTGAAAGCTGAACTCCCCAGGTTGGTAGGTGCCCAATATGCTACTGGAGATCAGTGGAGAAAGAACTCCAGAAAGAATAAAGAGACAGAACCAAAGCAAAAACAACACACACTTGTGGATGTGACTAGTGATGGAAGCAAAGTCTGATGTTGTAAAGAGCAATATTGTATAGGAACCTGGAATGTTAGGTCCAAGAGTCAAGGCAAATTGGAAGTGGTCAAACAGGAGATGGCAAGAGTGAACGTCTACATTTTAGTAATCAGTGAACTGAAATGGACTGGAATGGGTGAAATTAACTCAGATGACCATTGTATCTACTACTGTAGGCAAGAATTCCTTAGAAGAAATGGAGTAGCCATCATAGACAACAGAAGAGTCCAAAATGCAGTACTTGGATGCAATCTCAAAAACAACAAAATGATCTCTGTTCGTTTCCAAGGAAAACCATTCAATATCACAAAATCCAAGTCTATGCACTGACCAGTAATGCTGAAGAAGCTGAAGTTGATCGGTTCTATGAAGACCTACAAGAACTTCTAGAAGTAACATGCAAAAAAGATGTCCCTTTCATTATAGGGGACTAGAATGCAAAAGTAGGAAGTCAAGAAATACCTGAGTAACAGGCAATTTTGGCCTTGGAGTAAAGAATGAAGCAGAGCAAAGGCTAATAGAGTTTTGCCAAGAAAATGCACTGGCCATAGCACACACCCTATTCCAACAATAACAAGAGAAGACTCAACATTTGGACTTCACCAGATTGTCAATACCAAAATTAGATTAATTATATTCTTTGCAGCCAAAGATAGAGAAGCTCTATACAGTGAGCAAAAGCAAGACCAGGAGCTAACTGTGGCTCAGATTATGAAATCCTTATTGCCAAATTCAGACTTAAATTGAAGAAAGTAGGGAAAACCACTAGACCATTTAGGTATGACCTAAATCAGATCCCTTACGATTATACAGTGGAAATGAGAAATAGATTCATTGGATTAGATCTGAGAGACAAAGTGCCTGAAGAACTATGGACAGAGGTTTGTGATATTGTACAGAAGGCAGGGATCAAGTCCATCCCCAAGAAAAAGAAATGCAAAAAGTCAAAAGGTTGTCTGAGGAACCCTTACAAATAGCTGTGAAAAGAAATGAAGTGAAAGGCAAAGGAGAAAAGGAAAGATATACCCATTTGAAAGCAGAGTTCCAAAGAATAGCAAGGAGAGATAAGAAAGCCTTCCTCAGTGATCAATGCAAAGAAAAGAGGAAAAACATGTATACCTGTGGCGGATTCATTTTGATATTTGGCAAAACTAATACAATTATGTAAAGTTTAAAAATAAAATAAAATTAAAAAAAAATAGAATGGGAAAGACTAGCGATCTCGTTAAGGAAATTAGAGATACCAAGGGAACTTTCATGTAAAGATGGGCACAATAAAGGACAGTAATGGTATAGACCTAACAGAAGCAGAAGATATTAAGAAGAGGTGGCAAGAATACACAGATGAACTATACAAAAATGATCTTAATGACCCAGATAATCACAATGGTATGATCACTCACCTAGAGCCAGACATTCTGGAATGCGAAGTCAGGCTGGCCTTAGAAAGCATCACTATGAACAAAGCTAGTGGAGGTGATAGAATTTCAGTTGAGCTATTTCAAATCCTAAAAGATGATGTTGTGAAAGTGCTGCACTCAATATGCCAACAAATGTGGAAAACTCAGCAGTGGCCACAGGACTGGAAAATTTCAGTTTTCATTCCAATCCCAAAGAAAGGCAATGCCAAAGCATGTTCAACCTTAGCACAATTGTACTCATCTCATACACTAGCAAAGTAATGCTCAAAATTCTCCAAGCCAGGATTCAACAGTTCATGAACCGTGAACTTCCAGATGTTCAAGCTGGGTTTAGAAAAGGCAGAGGAACCAGAGGTCAAATTGCCAACATTTGCTGGATCATTGAAAAAGTGAGAATTCCAGAAAAACATCTACTTCTGCTTTATAGACTATGCCAAAGCCTTTGACTGTGTGGTTCACAACAAACTGGAAATCCTGAAAGAGATGGAGGTACTAGACCACCTGACCTGCCTCTTGAGAAAACTGTATGCAGGTCAAGAAGAAACAGTTAGAACTGGACAGGGAAGAACAGAGGGGTTCCAAATTGGGAAATGAGTACGTCAAGTCTGTATATTGTCACCCTGCTTATTTAACTTATAAGCAGAGTATATCATGAGAATGCTGGGCTGGATGAAGCACACTTGCAATCAAGATTGCCAGGAGAAATATCAATAACCTCAGATATGCAGATGACACCACCATCATGGCAGAAATTGAAGAAGAACCAAAAAGCCTCTTGACGGAAGTGAAAGAGGAGAGTGAAAAAGTTGGCTTAGAATTCAACATTCAGAAAACTAAGATCATGGCATCCAGTCCCATCACTTCATGGCAAATAGATGGGGAAACAGTGGAAACAGTAGCAGCCTTTATTTCTGGGGGCTCTAAAATCACTGCAGTTGGTGACTGTAGCCATGAAATTAAAAGACTCTTGCTCCTTGGTAGAAAAGTTATGAACAACCTAGACAGCCATATCAAAAAGAAGAGACTTTACCAACAAAGATCCATCTAGTCAAAGCTATGGTTTTTCCAGTAGTCATGTATGGATGTGAGAACTGGACAGTAAAGAAAGCTGAGCACCAAAGAACTGATGCTTTTGAACTGTGGTGTGGGAGAAGACTCTTGACAGTTCCTTGGACTGCAAGAAGATCCAACCAGTCCATCCTAAAGGAAATTCGTCCTGAATATTCATTGGAAGGATTGATGCTGAAGCTGAAACTGCAAAGTTTGGCCACCTGATGTGAAGAACTGACTCATTTGAAAAGACCCTGTGCTCGGCAAGATTGAACATGGGAGAAGAAGGGGACAACAGAGGATGAGATGATTGGGTGGCATCACTGACTCAATGAACATGAATTTGAGTAAACTCTGGGAGTTGGTGATGGACAGGGAGGCCAGGCGTGCTGCAGTCCATGGGGTCACAAAGAGTCAGACACAACTGAGCAACTGAACTGATCTGAGTATTGTCAAATCCCTCTTCCAAGATTTGTTTGTACTAATATATACACAAGTGACAAGTATATGAGCTTCTGAAGCAAAAAATAGTTTACATTTTCATCATCTTAGGCATGAGTTTCCTGGACTAACAAATCATACTAATGCAGATAACAAGTTGTGTGGTTATAGATGTTTTTGATTCTCAAATGCTAAACTTCTGCCTCCTTTTTTCTCAGGATCACTCCCATGTCTTACTATAGTCAAACAAATACACATGGAATTTTTTCAGTTTTTAATCTTAGGTTGTATCTTTATTTATAGTAACAGCTTGGGCATGCTCTTTAAGAGGACCCTATATAATTTTTTTCTTTTTAAAATTTTATATATACACATTACCATAAATTCTCATGTTTGAAGCATGTCAAAGCACTCAGAAAACTTGACATTTCTTTATACAACATCCCTACAAGTTATTTCATTACAGGTTTGGTATATTATAATATTATCTATTTGCAAATATAAAATATCCTACATGGGTGTACAAAATCAATAAGAAATGAAATTGTATCTAAAAGAAATTCAAGTAAATTATTTATAAAACAAAATCAGAAACCTCAACTTATGCCTTTAAAAATTTAAATTCATACAGCTAAGCATACAGATGACTATTTTTAATTTTCACTTATAGAATGGTAATTGGAAATCTTAAAAGTTGTTACTTGAGTAGTAATATTAATTCAGTCTTCTCATGTCTAAATTAAATCACAGTAAAGCTTAAGTATATAATTATAATGATTGGGAAGAGAAAATTATTCTTTTTTTCATAAGGGAAATTATTGCATACTTACAGTGCAAAATATATCTACTAAAAATTTTTAGGAGATATTTTCCTTTGTATTTGAGTCAGTGTGATTCTATGTGTAAAACCTGGTTATCATGTTCAGGGTCTAAAAACAAAACTTGCACACAAACCAACATTCTGTTTATAACCATAAAACACTAATGTTTGTATTTTATTATAATACAACCAAAATATACATTTAGAAACTTGCAATTATTTTAGATTACAAGACTACACTTCTTTTAAAATAGCAAAACTATAAATTCAAAGTAGATTGCTAACCACTTACAATTATTAAGTATTAAATTACACAATTAACTGACAGATTTTTTGCCCTTCACCCCCAAATCACCTATTTCAAACATACCATAAATACTTTAATATGAAAAATATTTAAATGAGAGGTATAAGTCATGTATATGCTCCTGTCTTTGCACTGTCAATGTGTCCAATCTTGGAATGTTAGATCTTTTTTTAACCTCAAATGTAAATTAAATTATTTAAATATTGTCATTTACTGTGAGAAAAATATTTCTATAAAAACATTTTAAATATCTTTTTTCTAAATTCTCCATTCCCAATAAGGCTAATGAATTCCAACATTTTGTCCAAGACAAATTATAAAGGGATGCTGTTTCAGCTTTCATTTCCACTTTTATTTATTTATATCTTATTTCACGAGATATATTTAAGACTTAAAATATCAGTGTTTGATGCTCTTGTTCAATTTAGCATTTTGTTGACATCTGGAGGCTGTCTAATTGTCCTTGAAATTTTAATTTTCAATATAATATAGAAAAACAGGCACTGGCAACTGTAAACTTATTTTTTGCTTGAGTTTATACAATTCAGCAGAAACAAAAGTTAATAGCATATAAAGAACTGAAACATAGACCAAAGAACAATTCAAGAGTAAACTCATTTTGCAGGCAGCATATTGTAGGTAAGTAGTATTTAGCTAACGGATTTGTGAGGTATGGTATGAGTTATAATTCTTTCACTACTGTTGTGGCTTTTGCACATTTCTAATGTTCTCAATTTTCTATTTCTTAAATAATTTGGTTGATTTTCAAAAAAATTTTTTTAATAATGTGAATGTGTTTTGAGCTCTCTGTGGAAAAATAGGTTCTACACTAATTATTTAGACTATCCACTTCTAAACAAACTTAAAATCCCCAATACATTGAATGTAAATGAATGCACAGTTAGGATTTAGCAGCATGAAATTCATATTTAGCTGGAATGAAATTCAAATGATGAATATGCAAGTCAGAGACATGTATTCAAAACATGGGGGAAAAAACCCCATAAAATTAAGGCTAAACAGACATTTTAAGACCTCTCTGTAAAAAGCTGAGTTTTTAGCAAATCTGAAACTATTAACTATAATTTTATTTTTCATTATTTCAAAGAAAATTTGGTAAAAGCTTTCAGTGGTGAGGAAGTATATATTGTGTCTTATCTCTAGACAATATATTCACACTGTTCCCCTAAGTGTTTTAGGCAATTAAAGGATTAAAAAATTAAATGTAGCAGCTTAGATGTCTTGTTCTTATAAATATACATAAATCTTTGCCAATAAAAGTTTTATTTATTACATGAATTTTTTACTAACAATATTTCAAACTTATTTAATTACCATAAATTAATAGATTTAGATCCAAAGCAACCATTAAAATTTAGCTGTCCATTAAAATTCCTAACTTTTTTCTGAATAACTAAGAAAGAATTAATTTAAAAATGGCTTGGACATTCATATTTTGATGAAAACCAAATTTATTTTCACAAGTCAATCCTAACACTTGAGTTTCATATAATTCTCTCAAAGCTATTTGTAATTTGACCATTACTGTCTAATATACACATATTTGGAAATCTTTTTAAAAAACATACTCATACTTATATGCTTTGAGCTTATCAAGAGTTCTGGCAAGATTTTAAGCCAGCAAATCAATAGTTTCAAACACTCTTGTTAGCAGTCTGATCTTGCTTGAACTATTCTTATGGATTACTTTTTAATAGACTGATTTGTTCTGGTTCACTTAAAAAAACTATCTTCCTTAAGTTTTCCCTATAGTAAAACATCTACAAATGTTTATGAGTATCCTATCAAAAGGTGACTTAACATCATAGATCAGTGTGACTTCTTTGAGTAGGTAAGCAATGCAAGTACAATGAGTGTAAGATAGGACGTTTTGAGCATAAAACCAGGAACAGACATGATACTGAACTCGTTCCCTTCTCAGAGGCTTTTACTTTCAAGACACGTACAATGCATGAGAAACAAGCAATGTCTGCTATTTAGTTTTCTGAAAAGCTGCCTTCTGTGTGAGGAAGTGACTAATTTTTCATTTCACACTAAAAAGGGCGTGAAAAGGCAAAACAGAAGAAGGCTAAGGGTTTCGTATTGTATGAAGGAAAGGTGAGTCCTTCTTAAACAGGCAGGAAACATACCATACATATTCAGAGGGAAGGTCAAATTGGAAACATTTGAAAGCACTAACAAAACGTGAAAAATATTAATGTGAGTTTGTTTTCTTTACATGCAGTAGACTTATTTATTATTAAATTACTAAAACAATGAGATTATACAGCATATAATCTCAGAAATGCAAAAAAGGTTGTGAAGAAAAAGATGTCAAAGAGTTAATTTAACCCTTTCCGTTGTAAAAATTTTTGCATTTCATTATTTAACAAATACATAGTATTCCCACTCCCCATGACAGTTGTCTATCTAATTCTCTCTCTATATATATGTATATATTGTTTTTTCCTATTCACTCAAATAAAATCTAATAATCCATTATTTAGGAGAGAATAAAGACACTAAATAGAAATAATTTATAGAGTATGATGAAATTTTTAGAAGAGAGGCAGTACACACTGAAATTCCATTGGTTATATATAAATTTGTGTTCTTTCTTCCCATGATCCTTTAGAAAATGTAACTTTTCCTCAGGCGTTTACTTGAAGTTTCTTATAATCTAGAGTTTTTCATTTTTTTTAAAACAGATGAATTACAAATTGGCAGCTACTTAAACTCCAGTGCATAGAGCCACATTACCTGTCATCCACTGTATTTGTGATTGTTCTTCCTTTTTATGGGGAGTTTTCCCCAAAGCCAGAATTTATGGCTGTCTTTCTTTCTCTTAACAAATCCCATCTGCGTTCCCCCCGGTTAGGATGCAGCATACTTTGTGATGTTTTCTTTTATCAAAATGCTTTCCCATACCCTATTAAAATATTTATTAAGCATTCTGCCCCTATAAAGCTCAGCATATATTCTAAAAACACATAACTGAGCACCAAGTTCTCTCTGTGAACCTGTTATCCTGACAAGTTACAAGGAATCCTGGGAGGAACATTTATGCCCTTCAGTAAATCAATGCTGCAGGACACTAAATTGTAACCCCTGGGGTCTGAAAGGAGTAATGCACCTCTCCAAATTTCCGAACCATACATACACCAAGAGCAAATGGCTCCCTGGGAAAGTTCCTGTTGATACTGTGAGCTGTATTTTGCATCTTCCCTCCAATTCTACCACCAGGCAGCCAGTTCTAAAGTGGAATGATATATCCGTTCATAAGAACATAAAGCAACAACTGCATGGTAAACTCCATGCTTAAAGGCCATGCAAAGGACATAAAGCACCTTATTTCAATGTCAAATCTGATGCTTTTTTAACTCAGTTATTTACATAATAAATTCAAAAACTCAGAATATAAAACATTTACAAGTGTAAAGCCCCTGTTTTGAGGATAATTCAGATACTTTGCAGGTGTAAGTTTTAGTTTTTGGAAAACTGGTTCAGATGAATGATTCACCCTTATTAATGCCATATCCACCATATAGTCTTATTCAGATTACTGTTGTGCTTTAGCAAAACTCCATGGAAAGCTCTTATGAGTTAGTATAAGGATGAATAAAACAGATAACAGTGTTTTTGCAGGTAAAGAGTTCTTTTCTTTAAATTAAATAGAAAACTATGTGGCCACAGCTCTAGGAAGTTCTTCCAGGTCTCTGTGATGTCTTCGATTTCGTTTCTTCTTCATTTCCTGCATGTGCTTCCACTTCGGGCTGCCCTTGTTCCGCTGTCTCCGCTTCTCCCTGTGCCACATCTGTTCACAGTACTGGTCTAGGCTGAAGTTTGGACTGCTAAGGATTTGGATGTAGTCTTTATATCTCAACCTTGACTCAGCCAACAGATCCTTGACTGGCCCCTCCTCATGCTCTGCCCTCTGGGTGTTTTCCATCTGTTCATTCTCAATGATATTCAAAGTCAGCTTCACTATGGTGTGGATAAAAGTGTGCTCCTGTGCTTTGCAGTAATACAACCCAGAGTCCTTCTTCTGCAGACTTCGAATCAGTAGCCCATATTCTGTTTTGATGATCCTTTCATCGGGTTTTACCTGCAGAGTTGAAAAAAGGTAGGTAATAAATGAGAGCCAGAGAGGCTGCATAGTTTACTTAGATGAATCTAAAAGATCTAGTCCCCATCTCTCTGTCATTAAGCATAATACTGTCAGCTGTCGTGGAAGAGAGTGAAAAATTCAGCTCAAGTAGCTGCCCCCAGAAATGTACGGTTGCATCTGATCATATCTAATTGAGTCTTTGGAATATAATTAGTTTTTCCTCCCAATCTACAGATAGGGATAAAAAGTCATGAAAATGAAGTAAACCTGGAAACTATCAGCTGACCATCTTTACAAGAGATTCCACATACTAACTGGTATTCTAAGAACACTGATTTGTATCTGAATTTTAGAACTAGAATATAACATTGGCAGTCACTCTGTAGAAAAAGAGCTTTAGTGCACACTACTACCTATCATGTAGAAAAGAATGATGATTCTGAAAGGAATTTACTCTTTTTTCTAGATACTGCCAAATAAATGAGCTGAATAGCATATGGAAACTATAAGTGGTGACTTGTTAAAAGTCAAGTGGAAAGGCATGGAGGACACAGCCTTTGGGATGTTAGAGCTGTAACTAAGTAGGACCATATAGTCAGAAGGTTAGAAACATTTAAAGCTGAATTTCTCTTTTTACTATGAGTTGAATTTTGATACTGTGTGTCTGTATGATACTTTAGACTATGTCATCTGTGAAAATACTTCCCATACCTCAGTATACTATAACATTGTGATGTGACTTCGAGTGTGAGAAAGCTCAATGAACAAAAAGAACCTCCCCTGGAATGTGATGCTCTTTGCCCTTTGAAGCAATAGTACAGAAAGACAATTCAAATGTTTAAGCTTGCCTGGCCCCCGGTCTGATGTGAATAGTGAACCTATCTTCAATAAACTAGAGGCATGTTTACCAACACAAGAGCCCTGTTTAATGTGGAGTATTGTTGAGCGGGCTCGGCACTAAGTAGAATAACGACAACAACAACAAAGAGGTCTGGAAGATTTCCCAGTTTACACATCTGCCCCTGTATTGTGGACTTTGAGCTGATGGAAATCAAAGAGGCATAAAGACGGCTAAATTAAATTTATTCACAGTGGGTGGACTATACTTTGCATCTTTATGTGAAAAATATGTAGGAAAAAATCCCCGTATTCTGGAAATATGAGAAAAGGAAAAGAAACATCTCTGGCTACCAGCCCAGTTAACTCACAAGTATATGGCCAACCACCCTCTGTGCCAGAGAAGTGCAGCTGGCGGGGTACCACACGAGGCCAAAGGCAGGTCACAGCTCAGATCCCTGGTTAATGAGGCCGAATGGTCTCCAGCACTGCCTTTGCTCTACACTGAATCCACACCATCAGGGGTTTGCTTGTTACCCTTACTTTGCCTATTTGGTTGAGGTGGTGTGTAGTTTCTTTTTCTTTTTTTTTTCTAATGGATTTATTCTAAAGGCCCAGCCATTTTAAAATGCTACTGTAATAAAACTCATGTTGAATTCATTTATATTCTTAGAAACTATAGAAATCTCCTGCCTAGGGTAAAAGTTGAATTTGAATTGGTAGAGCTCTAAAAGATTAAACAAAAATAATAATCTCAAATTTAACATGTACTATATATTTTTTTGTTTTAAATAATTTTATTGTAGGAATTATTTTTAAATTTAAATACATCTTAGATCAAGAAACTGAAATTCTGACTCCATAGCCCAGGTTCTGGTTCCTTTCTGCTCTACTTCCTATGACTATTCATTTATCTTCCCTGATTGGTCTCCCATTTATCAAGTTGGTGAAACAGCATATGGTGTATTTGGGAGGGGGGTGGGTGGTTAAAAGTAAAGCTCTTTGAAGGTTAAATGTGAAGTATTATTAGAAGCATCATAGACTACTGCTATACTGCTGGAGAGGTGATGTTCTGAAGCTTTACTTCTGTGATTTAATGGAAAATGGCCTGTGGCTATTATTAATAGCAAGATGATCAAAGTGGGTGACTTCAGTTACAGTTCATCTTTGGATTTTCTTTTCTAGCTGGTATTCTTGCTAATTTTTTTTCCCAATTTATCTGTTTTAACAGGAGGATAATTGCTTTACAATATTATGATGGTTTTTGCCATACATCAATATAAATCAGTCATAGGTATACATGTGTTCCGTCCATCCTATCTTGCTAAACTGCATTTAATGTGACTCTTAGAGATTGTTACACCTCTGACTCAATACTTTTAATTTTTCTTTTCAAGCTTCTGACAGGAAAGAACGATGACTTTGTGATTTCACACGTATTACACAACATTTTATCATTATTTTTGCTATTCTTGTTTTATGTCCTGTTTACGTTACTTTACTCTGAAGTCTTGCCCTCTTCCCTCCTTTCCAGTCCCTACAGGATTCCGGGTTTCATAAACACCTGGCATTTCATTACCCCATTGGGGTCTTTCACTTTTCCTTTCTTTGATGGAATGCTTACATTTTCTTTGGTTTTTGACCTACAGATAAAAAGTTTGCTTTAATGAATTTCTTTTTGGATTTATCTAAATTCTATGAGATAATTTAAGGGATTTTTTTTTGTCTTCCTAAAATTTTAAAAATATGCCTTTAAGGAAATGGTATCTCTAACAAAACATTTTTAACATATATTTTCATAGGATTTTTGCAATATAGAGATAGAAATCTGTGACCCAGAAATTAAGTGGTTGATTAACATTTGCTTCCTTCACATTCTCATTCTCTGTAATGTTCTCTTTCCATGCTGGAATAGGATGCATTAATGCAGACTGCATCTCGACAGTGAAATGTCAGCACAGTCAATTTAGAAAATTCAGCTCCTCTACAAAGAGATAATGTAATCTCTAGCCACTGATTTAAACTCATAGAATTTTCTCCACTCTAGTGATATGTAAAAGCTGCTCAGCCTTACAAATCAAAACCACGCTTGAACTCGGGTCGACTATCCATTTGCCTAATGTGAACAAGGATAATATATTTGGCATTATTAAATGTAGATCTTCAGTGAAGGGCAATTCATTTAAAATGAAAAGAGAAACATGGAATGGGACAAAGGACAGTTAGGTATGAAGCAGCAGGTAAAGGTCAGGGACTTGATTCTCTGATAATAGCAGCCTAATGGTAATTCCTTTGCAGATAATTCACCTGTCAGGTCTTTCATAGCTAAAGCATGTATGTGTCTTCGAAGTGACTAGGGCTTCAAGAGTATTTCCCTTCAACAAACATAGACGAAGACTTATTTAAAAATAGTGCTGAGGAAACTGGCTCATTATTTAAAAGAGAAAAAAATCAAATGAATACATAACTCATTCTTGATTAATATCTTGGAGTAAATGTAAATATAAAATATAAACTGTAATTGTAGGGACTTCCCTGGCAGTCCAGTAGTTAAGACTCTGTGCTTCCATTTCAGGAGGCATGGGTTTATCCCTGTTTGGGGAACTGAGATCCTACATGCCATGCAGTAGGGCCAAAAAAACCCCCAAAAACAAAAAATTACAATTGTAAAAGTAAAATCATAAAATGATGAGAAAATATATATATATGTTTTTATTGGGAAAGGAACTTCTAAGCACAAAGGGAAATCATATAAATCAATAGAAGTTCCAAATGTGTATATTTTGAACACACAAAAGAATTTTAGAGATATAAAACATAATAAAAAGTTACTTATGCATAATGTTAAATGTTACTATTTAAATATGTAAAGGGATTATTAAAATTTTTAAATGACTGTATCAACATAAACCAAGCAAGTAATAGGTAAGGCAGTTTGCCAATATGGTGATTTTGATGAGAAATTAGCAATATACAGTTGTTTATGCAAAGCTGTAAGAATATTAAAGTCTTTAACTCACTTATTTTACATTTAAGAATCTGCCCTAAGAAAACAGACAAGTAGAGAAAGATTTAGCTAAAGGAAAATTGATTAAGAGGTAACACAAGCTATTTAAATAAAACATGGAACGTGAGTGGATGATTGTGGCATCAGGCTGGCAAGGGTGTGGGACAGGAATCATGTATTAAAATTGAATGGCAGGGGAAATTGCTGATAGTGTAATGGTTAGTAGGAAAAAAACCTGAAATAGAGATCAAAATATATGTGTGATTATCTACACTTTATGATCTCATAGTCTTTTATATGTTACTGTATTTTCAAAACCATTTATATTGCTTTTACGATAAAAGCAATAAAAATAAAGACCTACAGACAGAAACATACAAACATTTGAAGGTGTTTTTAAAATATTTTAAAAATCCACGGAAAAATTACTATCACAAATGGTAAATTATTTATTCAGATCTCAAAAGTTCAATAGAAGCTTGGGGACTGTCAATTAACTTGCTGGTTATAGCATAAACACCATCAATTTCAAGAACAGCTCTATAAGAAAGTCAGCAGACAACTGACTCATGACCTTCCCAACAGCACCCAACTGTGAAACAACTCGGCAAGGAAATGTTCTCCTCCTGGCAGAGAATAACCTGGTGACAGCCTCTGTGCCACAGGGGATCCTGGGCCTTCCCTCAGGCTTTGGTTTTTTTTTTTTTGAGTGGAGGAAAGATTTCAAACTGTGACCTTCTTGGTAAAGAGCAGAGGGTATCCTGCTGGGAAAAATGCTTCAAATCTAGTCTGGATTTTGTCCCTTTCCTCAGCTCAGGAAGCAGTATTGCATATCCTGGACAATGAATAACTGCCTATTTACAAAGATAGATGAAAATATCAGTTGAAACATTACAGCTAAAATATTTTAAGTATAATTCAATAAATACACTATTTCTGCTCCACTGAAATTTATGGAGCTTGGTACCACCATGACTGTATGATAAACTGTTAAAATGTACATTAAAGTAATGCATAGCTTTTTCTGGAAACATAAAATATATGAATGCAAACATGCATAGGCAAATGTATGTATCTAAAACTGGCAGGGCACCCCAAGCAGAGTTCAACATTTTTTTAAAGTTAGATTAAATTTGTCATGGAGGAAGAAAATCGTTATTAAAAAATTATATTTAACTGAAAAGAAATCATCAAACTTTATTGACTAAAATTAAAAATAGTCATTTGAGATATTCAAAAATAAAATACTGTAATGTAACTAAAAGAAAACCTGAATGTTAAAAAATTCAGATTAATGTCCTTCCAATGTTTCATGGATAAATAATAAATGCTTTATATCTTGAATTTAAATCATTTTTACATCAGATAAAACTTTATATTGGTAAACAATGAGACTCTTAAACACTTAGTATAAATATGGATATGCCATATTCTTAAAACTTCTGGATGTAACAACAAGAATCAAGTTTTATTAGAGAATTTGACATAAGGACAATTGTCGTATTTGACACAAGGACAATTATGACATAAGGACATGAGACAATTATTCCCTTAGTATTAAATATGTGAAGGGTCAATACTTTGATAGAGAAATTATTCTTAGATGAAGAGAGTAACAGCTTCTTAGTTTAACAGTGGACCATACCATAAAAGTTGGCTCTTTGCCTCCAAGGTTTCTCAGCCTCAGCACTACTGAGGGGCTGGATAGTTATTTATTGTGAGGGACTGAGCATTGCACCATGATTAGCATCATCCTTGACCTCTACATACTAGACGCCAGTAGCATCCTCCCCTCATGCAGTGACAATAACCAAAAATATGAATACTTTGGGAGCAAAACTGCCTGAAGTTGAGAGCCATAATTCCACAGTAATGTTTGGCTGATTACATATCCTATTTAAATGTTTATAGAGTTAACAAGAAGGCTGATATTTTAGAGGCCATCTGGTCCTCCTACTTATATGGCAGAGAAACTGAGTGCTAAGGAAGTTGCCACCTGCTCAGAAACCCTCAGCAGTCAGGGTGAACACATCATTAGTGCTACTTCCTATTTTACACATCCTCCCAGACAGAAAGTGTCTGCGATGTTATATGAATTATTTTACACTTGTGAGTAATCCTCTGCTTTGAAATTCACATTCTCATATGTGGTTTTATTTTCATTTTATTTTGACAGGAACTTTTGCATTTATTTTATTTACCTTAGAAAATTTTGGCCCATGGGACTTCAGTAATATTACCAAAGAGTCATTACTCAACTCATCTAATTCTGACCCTGTGTTCATTCCATTACAATTACATTATCCTTAATTTAATACTGGGATTTTTAGAAATCTAGATTATCACTGGTTTCTCATATTCTGTCACTTAACCTGTTTCATGATGTTCAAATAATATTAATATACAATTTCTCAGACTACCCAAACTCATCTCATTAAATTCAGTAACATATATAACTTACCTATCTCACAAAATCTTTGTAATATGTTTTAAACACATATATGTGCTAGAAAATCTGAAACAGGGAAAAGTCAAAAGTAGAGCATCCATATTACTTTTCCCTCTCTGTTTATTTAATTTTAATACACTAGAGTGAAAAGGTAGATACTTATACAACTTATTCATGTGACGATATGATATATATTTCCAGTTTGGTACAAATTTGATATGTTTCATTTTATAGTCTAAACTGAATATAGCATGAGTTAGAATTTAGTCATTGTGCTACTGTGAGGGAAAGTCTCATTCTTGATCAAGAGTTGTTCTAAAATATAAAGAATCTATGAAAAACAAAAAGTTGAGGAAGAATCATGTACATTTGTTTGTTTGTCTGCTTCTAAATGTATTTCATTAACACATTTGCATTAAATTGGGTTATTTGTCTCTCAAAGGCATTGTTACCTTGGATACCAGAGTATAAAATTTTACTTTCCTTGTTATCAAGTAGTGATAAGAACTGCATTTGGCACTAAAAGTTGAACATCTTCTCTCACAACCTAAATTTGATGTAAGTTTTACACTCTTTCCCTCAAGGTGATCTTTCTTTGATGACTATAACTTACCTCCTCTCGATGTTCATCTCCTGACCGCTGGATATACCACTTAATAGATGCTTGCTGGGATTTAGGTATACATTCCAGAAAGGTTGAATTAAATTCAATGCCAAAAATCACCTTTTCATCAGCAGGTTCACTAATGCCTGGAAAGCAAGCATAGAATAGGACATTAACCTAGACCTGATTTTAAAAGCAATGGGAAAATAGACTGATTTAGAACAGATACCATGAGGGAAAGATTCACATACAGTATTAAAGAGAAATGAAATTCACAGCATAGTATTTGTTCAGTTCAGTTCAGTTCAGTCGCTCAGTCGTGTCCGACTCTTTGAGACCCCATGAATCGCAGCACGCCAGGCCTCCCTGTCCATCACCAACTCCCGGAGTTCACTCAGACTCATGTCCATCGAGTCAGTGATGCCATCCAGCCATCTCATCCTCTGTCGTCCCCTGCTCCTCCTGCCCCCAATCCCTCCCAGCATCAGAGTTTTTTCCAATGAGTCAATTCTTCGTGTGAGGTGGCCAAAGTACTGAAGTTTCAGCTTTAGCATCATTCCTTCCAAAGAAATCCCAGGGCTGATCTCCTTCAGAATGGACTTGTTGGATCTTCCTGCAGTACAAGGGACTCTCAAGAGTCTTCTCCAACACCACAGTTCAAAAGCATCAGTTTTTCGGCGCTCAGCTTTCTTCACAGTCCAACTCTCACATGCATACATGACCACTGGAAAAACCACAGCCTTGACTAGATGGACCTTTGTTGGCAAAGTAACATCTCTGCTTTTCAATATGCTATCTAGGTTGGTCATAACTTTTCTTCCAAGGAGTACGCGTCTTTTAATTTCATGGCTGCAATCACCATCTGCAGTGATTTTGGAGCCCCAAAAAATAAAGTCTGATGCTGTTTCCACTATTTCCCCATCTATTTTCCATGAAGTGATGGGACCAGATGCCATGATCTTTGTTTTCTGAATGTTGAGCTTTAAGCCAACTTTTTCACTCTCTACTTTCACTTTCATCAAGAGGCTTTTTAGTTCCTCTTTACTTTCTGCCATAAGGGTGGTGTCATCTGCATATCTGAGGTTATTGATATTTCTCCTGGCAATCTTGATTCCAGCTTGTGCTTCTTCCAGCCCATAGTATTTGTTACCTATGAGTAAAATGCAAACTCTATCCTAGCGTTTCAGTTTTTATTCTTTCATCAATATATTAATTTTTGAAGTTTCTTTTTTAAATAAGAATTCACAAGATATAACTAACATTGAGCCTCTTTGAGTTGCACTGAATAAACTTCAACATCTTTTAACTTTAAACCTTTTAATTTGTAGACAATAGAACCAATTTTGTAGATAGTTCTGCAAGAGCAATTTATTTCACCTTTAAAGAGAAATTCATTATGAACTGGTCCACAGAGCTGACCATAAACCGTATGTTATGACCATATGACATTTCAGTATCAGAAAAGTAAGTGTACTTCTCTATACTTGATGAAATTCTATGATGACGCTAATACACTGGATATTCTAATACTCTGAATCAGGATATTATCTACCCCCAAAAGGTTCTCTTTTATTCGAAGAGGGATATTATAGCCCCACATGCATCTGCAATAAGACAGTTAATGGGAGGCTAAAGGATCAGTGTCTCAGACACCTTCTTCTTATAAATCAACTGCACCATCTGAAATACATTCCATCCAGAGTAGCCAAAGGCTGTGTCCCATGTGTGATCTAAGATCTGCAGCTCAAATTTGATCAAATAAAAAATGACAGCTTCTCAGCCTGGCCCAAACATGCACTTTTTCAACATATATTCAGATGTCTCAATTCTGCAGATGGGCCCACCTAGCATTTTAGGCATAAACCAGAGTAAGGCTTAAGGGACCTAAGTGAATCTTCAATCTAAGCACCCTGAATTATCAGCAAATGGCTTGAATGCACATGCATCCAATAGTTAGGTTTCTTTTCTAGAAACTTCTTTTGAACTTATTTGTGTCTTACCAGCAAAGATTAAGTCAAGCATGCTGACCCTATTATGAATTAACCTTATCTAACTGTCAAAATGCATGGATTCCACTTGAAATCTGTAGTATATCCACTCTCTCTCTCTGCCAATTCAACAGATTATAGCCACGATTTTCACATAATAAATTCCTAATGCACAGGAAGATCACCAGTGCCGATCACGGAGAAGAAAGAAATGCATCATTTCACAGTAACAGAGACTGTTTTCCTGGGCAAAGGGAGTTCATGAACAAAGCAGGGAGGATGCAGGCTGATTGTTAGGTGACAGGGCAAGGGCTTGGGAGAAATTCAATTAGACGGATTCAACAAAAGAACTAGTCAATTAAGTAAATGTAAAATTAGTGAAATCAACTGGAAAAGTGAAATAGTGAGCTGATTATATGAAATCCATCTCCAAATCAGCAGATAGTGACCCTTTGACACAAAGTCATCCCCACATCAGTTTTACTACAAATTAATTTACTGAATATTCCAATAATGTTTATCTCTGAGTTTAAAATTTTCTATTTGTAAATTTAAACATATATGTGTGTGTTCAAAAGCATCAATTCTTCAGCACTCAGCTGTCTTTATAGTCCAACTCTCACATCCATACACGACTACTGGAAAAACCATAGCTTTGACTAGATGGACCTTTGTTAGCAAAGTAAAGTCTCTGCTTTTTTTAATATGCTGTCTAGGTTGGTCATAACTTTTCCTTCAAAGAGCAAGCGTCTTTTAATTTCATGGCTGCAGTCACCATCTGCAGTGATTTTGGAGCCCCCCAAAATAAAAGTTTCTCACTGTTTCCCCATCTATTTGCCATGAAGGGATGGAACCAGATGCCATGATCTTAGTTTTCTGAATGTTGAGTTCTAACCCAACTTTTTCACTCTCCTCTTTCACTTTCATCAAGAGGCTCTTTAGTTCTTCTTCACTTTCTGCCATAAAGGTGGTGTCATCTGCATATCTGAGGTTATTGATATTTCTTCCAGCAATCTTGATTCCAGCTTGTGCTTCATCCAGCCCAGTGTTTCTCATGATGTACTCTCATATAAGTTAAATAAGCAGGGTGACAGTATACAGCCTTGATGTACTCCTTTCCCTATTTGGAACCAGTCTGTTCCAAGTTCAGTTCTAACTGTTGCTCCTGACCTGCATACAGATTTCCCAGAAGGCAGGTCGGCTGGTCTGGTATTCCCATCTCTTTCAGAACTTTCCACAGTTTGCTATGGTCCACACTGTCAAAGGCTTTGGCATAGTAAGTAAAGCAGAAGTAGATGTTTTTCTGGAACTCTATTGCTTTTTCGATGATCCAACAGATGTTGGCAATTTGATCTCTGGTTCCTCTGCCTTTTCTAAATCCAGCTTGGACATCTGGAAGTTCACAGTTCACGAACTGTTGAAGGTTGGCTTGGAGAATTTTGAGCATTACTTTACTAGCGTGTGAGATGAGTGCAATTGTGCCGTAGTTTGAGCATTCTTTGGCATCGCCTTTCTTTGGGATTGGAATGAAAACTGATCTTTTTCAGTCCTATGGCCACTGCTGAGTTTTCCACATTTGCTGGCATATTAAGTGCAGCACTTTCACAAGTGTTTTATTACTATCCATTTTTAAAGGTGCAAAATTTGCATGCAATAATGTTTTTAAAGAGTAGAATATGTATCTTTCATGTAAGTGTAAAATAATTTTAAAGAATATTTTAATCTTTCAGATTGCAGGCAAAAAATTTTTTTTCATACAGAAATATCTGGAATGTTTCTTCATAATACACTTAGGACATGTCACTGATGTCAGTGCAGCAAGATTATATATAATTAACATTGTTTTAACACTATCATTAATAACTGTGCAATGTCACAGTATATAACAATTGATGAACAAAAGAAGGAAGAAAGAAAACATCTATTTGCCAGTTATTCAAAACTTGATTACCAGGTCAATGCAATGCATATTTATGGGTTATAAGTAACTCATCTCTTCTCTTCTTTACCAAAAACAATTGTTCAAATGTGACCCTTTTTCTTCCTTGAGATTGAAAACCCTTAGTTTGAAAATACCCTCTTAATTTCTACCTTAATTTTCACAATTGATTCTCTATCATTGACTTCTCCTATTCCAATCAATCATCAAACTACCAAAATAAATTTCTTTTATTTTTTAAAACAACTTTTCTTGGTAATATGAAATAGTTCCTTATCACTTACAGGGTAAACACAAACTCCGTAGAATAACATAGGGATGGTCATGAACTTAACCAAACCTATGTGAGTCCTTTCTGATTTTAATACTTTTTACTTAATCTACTTAGGAAAGTGTGATTGTTTCTTTATGGAACAGCTCAAGGGCTATCCCTCTGAGTATCCCTCCCTTCACCTAAGTATGATGCAGACTTTTTTTTTTTGCCTACCACACTGGCATTACTTTCAATGTAGGGAATATATTAGTGATTATGGCAGGCAAATTCACCACCTTTATATTCCAGCGACAGAGACAAAGTAATCAAGTGAATGAATAGATAATATAGTATCTGGCTGTGTTATGCAGTACAAGTAAAAATAGCAGATTAGGGAATAATTAGGGATAGAAGGGAAGAAAGGTATTTCAGGTAGGTTGGTCAGAAAGGGTGTCTCTGAGAAATTAACACTGATACTAACGTTTCAATCACGGAATAAAATGATGTGAGGATAGAGCCATGTGGACACCTGAAGTGAAGAGTTCTTCAGGTACAGAGGAAACAAATGCATACAGGGCTGAGACAGGAACCAGACTAGTGCTTTTGAGAAACTAATTTCAGAAGATCATGGGCTTGCCAGGTGGTTCTAATGGTAAAGAACCCGCTTGCCAATGAAGAAAACATAAGGGATGCAGGTTAGATCCATGGGTCAGGAAAATCTCCTGGAGAAAGGCATGGCAACCCACTCCAGTATTCTTGCTTGAAGAATACCATGGACAGAGGAGCCTGGTGGGCTACAGTCCAACCCAAAGCGTCTGACATGACTGAAGCAACTTAGCACACACACACACATACTCTAAATGTTTACAGGAGCAATATTTACAACAGTTAAGACATGGAAGCAACCTAAATGTCCATCAACAGATGAATGGATAAAGAAGATTTTCATAATGTTCATACACACACATGTATATATAATGGAGTAGTACACGGCCATAAACAGAAATGCAATAATGACATGTGCAGCTGCATGGATGATCCTAGAGATTATCATACTAAGTAGGTCAGAAAGAAGAAGACATATACTATATGTCACTTATATGTGGAATTTAAAATATGACACAAATGAACTTATTTATGAAACGGATTCACCCACACAGAAAAAAGACTAAGGGTTGCCAAGGGGGAAGGGGATAAGGAAGTGATGGATTGAGGTTGTGGGAATAGTGGATACAACTATTATATATTAGAATGGATTAAAAAAAAAAAAAAAGGTCCTACTCTATAGAAGATGACCGCTTCTCAGCAGGAAAGCTATGACAAACCTAGACAGTGTGTTGAAAAGCAGAGATGTTACACTGCTGACAAAGGTCCGTATAGTCAAGGCTATGGTCTTCCCCGTGGTCACGTATGGTTGTGAGAGCTGGACCGTAAAGAAGGCAGAGCACCAGAGAGAGTTGATGTCTTCCAACTGTGGTGCTGGAGAAGACTCCTGAGTCTCTTGGACTGCAAGGAGATCAAACCAATCAATCTTAAGGGAAATCAACCCTGAATTGGAGGGACTGATGCGGAAGCTCCAGTATTTTGGTCACTTGATGTGAACAGCTGACTCACTGGAAAAGTCCCTGATGCTGGGAAAGATTGAGGCCAGAAGGAGAAGAGGGCATGAGAGGATGAGATAGCTCGATGGCATCACCAATGCAATGGACATGAACTTGGGCAAACTCCAGGAGATGGTGAGGGACTGGGAGCCCTGGTGTGCCACAGTCTATGGGGTTGCAAAGATCCAGACATGACTGGGTGACTGAACAACAACAATTACTGTATTTCACAGGGAACTATACTCAATATCCTGTTAAACCATAATGGAAAAGAATATGAAGAAGAATAAATATATACGGCTTCCCTGATGGCTCACGTAGTCAAGAATCAGCCTGCCAATGCAGGGCACAGATTCGATCCCTGGGTTGGGAAGATTCCCTGGAGAAGGAAATGGCAACCCCCTCCAGTGTTCTTGCCTGGAAAATCCCATTGACAGAGAAACTTGGCGGTCTACAGTCCATGGAGTCATAGAGAGTCTGACACAACTTAGCAATTGAACAACAACAAAATAACTAAATCACTTTGCTGTACACCAGAAACACAACACTGTAAATCAACTATACTTCAATTAAAAAAAAAAGCCTCCGATAGTATTGAAATGGATGATGTTAAGGAGTGAATAGACAGAGATGGAATGTTTAGGTAGTAGAATGAAAAGGAAAGTTAAGAACACTCAGAAGGAGAAGCCTATATGGTAAAAGAAAAACCCGAAGTTTTCCATGTGGTGCCATGAAGCATACGTGTGCTGGGAGACCATCTCTGTAAACGCAAGGACCTGATTTGTAGTGCTTGCTGATTTATCTGGTATAAGAACTCCCACCATGGCTGATTCAAGGTACCAATGGTTTAAAACCAGCTCAAAAATCCCCTACATAATAAACAATCAGCTCTCATGGGACCATAAAAACTGGCTCCAGCATATCACTGCACCACTGCATGGAAGCCAAGAGAAGAAAGTGTTTCAGGGAGGAGGGAGCTAGAGAGGAAGTAATAGCGCGTGCTAAAAAGTGTGCATTGGATTTGGCAAGGGAGGAAATTACTTGGTGATCTTGACAAAAACTGGACTGAGTTAGAGTGGTGATGGTGCTTAGAAAAGGCAATGTAAAATGGAGCATAACAAGAAGGGGATGTGATGAAGTGGAGACAGAGATTGTGAGTGCCTTAGGCAGCAACAGTCTTTTATAAGTCCTTATAACATGGCATATATTTTACTTGTTTTTATGTTTGTTGCTCGCTCCCTCCCCTAACACACACTTAAATTTAAAATCCCTGAATGTGCAGATTGTTTTCTTTTTTGTTTATTTGTTGCCATTTAGTCGCTAAGTTGTTTTCAATTCTTTTGTGACCTGTGGACTGTAGCCCTGCCAGGCTCCTCTATCCATGGGATTTCCCAGGCAAGAACACTGGAGTGGGTTGCCATTTCCTTCTCTCGGGAATCTTCCTGACCCAGGGATGGAACGCACATCTCCTGCATTGGCAGGAGGATTCTTTACTCCTGAGCATATCCACCGTACCTAAAACAGTCCCTACTAATCTCATATGCACATGTGAAAACCTGTATGCACAGCACACAGTAACGATCGCTAAATAAAACACAGGCTGTTACAGTGAGTCCCCTGCATGTTGGAACAAGAAAACAAATGTCCTATTCTGGACTAGAGCTTGTTTTTGAGAAGAATGATATATTTTTTTTTTTGTTTTGTTTGGAGATTTTTAATAAAACAAATTCAACAAAAGATGGAAAATAGGATCATTTCAGAAGAAATAGTTTAGGCATTTAGAACCCCATAATTATTTTATACATCATAAAATTAAATTCTTCATGAATGGAGATTAAAACAAAGTAATTATTTTTAGAAAATTTAAGATGACAGTTGTTCTTCAAGGGCGATACAATTCACTTGCAGTAATACAACCATTCTTTATTTAACTTAGATAAACTGATTGATAAATAGAGTATTTGCTAAGTGATGATAAAAATCTACATTCATGGAATTTACAGTTTTTTTTTTCCTTTTTTTCTCTTTTTTTTTTAAATTTTATTTTATTTTTAAACTTTACATAACTGTGTTAGTTTTGCCAAATATCAAAATGAATCTGCCACAGGTATACATGTGTTCCCCATCCTGAACCCTCCTCCCTCCCCATTCCATCCCTCTGGGTCGTCCCAGTGCACCAGCCCCAAGCATCCAGTATCGTGCATCGAACCTGGACTGGCAACTCATTTCATACATGATATTTTACATGTTTCAATGCCATTCTCCCAAATCTTATGGTCTTATGGACTCTGTGGGAGAGGGAGAGGGTGGGAAGAATGATATTTTAAATTATAAACAATTGTTTTGTTTTTAAATTAAGAAAACTCTGCCAGACCACCAGTTACAGACTATGAAATGTGGCTTGTTTATTCAGTGGTGGGTGGTTACTCACAATGTGATGACGGGAAGGCAGTTCTGCTCTTCCTCCAGTTGCATGTGTGTTTGTGTGTGTGCATGCACTTGTGTGCATATATTTTCTATCTGAAGGCAGAGCTTGAGAGTGGAAAGTAATTAAAGCTCTGGAATATACACGTTTACAGATGGTATTCTCTGTTACCAGAGTCACTCAACAGACTTTCTCTCAATTTTCTACTCCTCCCTTCTCACACTCAGACTTTCAAGATCCTCCTGTCTATGACATTTTCTCTGAATAATACAGCCTCTGTTGATTGCTCTTTTTTTTTTCCCCTAAACTCCCACATCACGATTTGTACCTTATGATGTCTCCCCAAAGAACTGTAAGTTATCTAAGGAGTCTCTTAGTCTCAAAGTATGACCGGGCCAATTATATGCACATGGAACTCACTTAATAAATATTTACTGATTGAATGGTACATGAATTAATAAGTGAATACAAATAATGCACAGGCTACCTAAAGTTTCTTTCCAATTAAGTCCAGCGCTTTTATCAAACTTTTCTTGGAGGGTCTCTTCTGGGACGGTCTGAATGTCCGTATGTTTTGGACTATATTCTGCTTTATTTCTAATGGCAGTTTCAAACTTTACAAGGATGGACAAGGCAGTAAAAAAGGAGGGAAAAGGTATAGGGATTTTAAAAGCCATATGAAACAAATGACAATATAACAAAGAATTATGTTCACTTAGGCACGTGAACAGGGGGCTGATTTATTTCTATTGCTTTTCCAGAGCACAAGAGTTACACAAAATGGGATATTCCTACATAAAAGATGTTTTAAGTCATATAATAAAAAAGACACACAAAGATTAGGCTTACAGTTTTCAATGGGAGTAAAGAATAGTAGACCTATACTTACTGTCTTCTATGTCCCAGCACTGGGTGATTGGGTCCCCATACTTCACATCTTGGCGTCTAGCTCGCCTATGGAAAAGGGATTAAACTGTTGAGAACTTCAAGCATGATATCTGGAATATAAAAAGTCTACATCTAATACTAATAACAGTAGCAGAAGCAGAACTGTACTTGTTTCACTGCTTAACTTAAATGCAGGTCAGTATTCCAATCACTGCAACATTAATCCAAGTAATACTAGTTAGGTAGAGTCCTAACAGAATGGATCTTGTTTTAGCAATAAGATGATCTGCATTTTATTTAGCCACCACAATTTTTCTTTGATTTTGACAAATTATTCAGTACAACAGGTTGAATATAAATGTACTCCAGTTTTTATTTACACCCAATGGAGGGGTGGGTAACTATTTGTATCTTCTTTTTTTCAGTCAGTCAATGGAAAGTAATAAGATATAAAAGAGCTTTAGTCAGTGGGTAAGAAAGTACACACAAGTATAAAACGCTTTATCATACGAAGATTCATTATTTATGTGATTAAACAACAAGATAGATATTATTTGAAACAGAAGTACAAGTTTGAAATGGCATGAATGGCTAGATGTTATTTCTATCTACTGACACAATTCGCAATATTTCTCTCATAGTGGTGCTAATGATAGTAATGATAACTATTGTATATAAAAAAAATCTGCTACATCTAAATTAAATAAATCTTACACTCAGTGTGCAGTTTCATTTGCTTTGGCTATTTTATGTTGCCACATCAGAGATCACAGATGTCACAATGAACACTCTGTGATACTAGGGTGTTCCTTAAGGGAAACGTTGACTGGATGACAGTCTTATGGAAGATTCATCTATCATACACATTTTTTGGCTCACACAAACATTATGTTAGGTAAGGGAGAACATCACAGTGGCATGTCTGCAAGATCAGAGATGCAGTCCTGGGAAATACAAAAAGAAAAAAATATGATGGTATAAGGTACATAAGGTCAAGAATGTTTTTAAATCTTGGATTCATAAGGAACAGGATCAATTCATCAAACTGAAGGTTCATTACCAACTAATGAGCATTCTTGTTTTTTAGGTTCTAGAAAAGAAAAGCATTGCCCAAAGATTACCTAGGATGAGTATATTTTTTGTCAAAAACTAACAAAAATGTTGTGACCTTTTACTTTAAACTTAGATTCAATTCAGAGGTTTCAGAGAATATAAAAAGGTCTTGGCATTGTGTCTGTTTTTGTACTATACATTCAATCTGAGATACTAGAATTTACAATTTAACAGATCAGTTAACTTTCAAAAAATAGAAGTAAATATATAGTAGTAGGACTATTGTATGCTCACCTGCTATCTTGTTAAGACCTAAAGATTAAAAATATATTATACAGTTTGCTGACATTTTACCTAGAACAAAATATACTTTGGGTGATACTTTAATAAATAGTGTTACTGTAAACCACATTTTAAAATAATGATATTTTAATATATCAGCCACCATAACTCATATTAATGAGCACTCAGGTTGTTTCCAATAATTTTGCTATTGAAAACAGTGTTGAAATGAAAAAACATATAACTTGTGGTACTTTTTTGCCTGTGTGTGTGTAAATAAATTCCTAGCCGGGATACTGTTGGCCTACAATGACATTACTTTTAAGAGTACATAAAGCAATAAGTTACAAACAGTGGGACATAGTTTGATATTTAAGCATATCTGGGTGGCAGAAATTGGCCAAGTTGGAGTAAAAGCAAAATTCCACATAATCACTGGGATGTACTGTGAGCTGTATATAATCTACAGTATTACAAAAACATACATTAAGCACAAGCTGGAACCAAGATTACCGGAAGAAATATCAGTAACCTCAGATATGCAGATGACACCACCCTTATGGCAGAAAGTGAAGAGGAACTAAAAAGCCTCTTGATGAAAGTGAAAGAGGAGAGTTAAAAAGTTGGCTTAAAGCTCAACATTCAGAAAACTAAGATCATGGCATCCGGTCCCATCTCTTCATGGCAAATAGATGGGGAAACAGTGGAAACAGTGTCAGACTTTATTTTTGGGGGGCTCCAAAATCACTGCAGATGGTGATTGCAGCCATGAAATTAAAAGACGCTTACTCCTTGGAAGGAAAGTTATGACCAACCTAGATAGCATATTCAAAAGCAGAGACATTACTTTGCCAACAAAGGTCCATCTAGTCAAGGCTATGGTTTTTCCAGTGGTCATGTATGGATGTGAGAGTTGGACTGTGAAGAAGGCTGAGCACCAAAGAATTGATGCTTTTGAAGCGTGGTGCTGGAGAAGACTCTTGCGAGATCCAACCAGTCCATTCTGAAGGAGATCAGCCCTGGGATTTCTTTGGAAGGAATGATGCTAAAGCTGAAACTCCAGTACTTTGGCCACCTCATGCAAAGAGTTGACTCATTGGAAAAGACTCTGACGCTGGGAGGGATTGGGGGCAGGAGGAGAAGGGGATGACAGAGGATGAGATGGCTGGATGGCATCACCGATTTGATGGACATGAGTTTGAGTGAACTCTGGGAGTTGGTGATGGACAGGGAGGCCTGGCGTGCTGCAATTCATGGGGTCTCAAAGAGTCGGACACGACTGAGCGACTGAACTGAACTGAACTATGAGTATATACATATTTATAAATAAGGGAAGAAAGGAAGAATGTACAAAGGCTAGAATAGTAAAGAAAGCAAACTTTTTGTGCTTTCTGACAAAGATGAAGGCAAAGGATATAAACAATTATCAGAATTTTTTAAAGCTCTGAAATCAAGAGTTATCAGTTAAATCCATTAAACCTGTAACGGGCTTCATTGATCAAGCTTGCTTTAATTGTTGCTACAAAAAGGTGCATATCTCCAAGCCTCAGGTAACCTGAACAAATGAACTTTTTGTCCAAGCTGTTGGAGTTGGGTGTGTCCTGTTTGAGCTCTAGCCAGTTAGGACATTGGCCTTCCCTCTGGGCATGTGCGAGTGCCCAGTGACCTTTTGACATCAGAGGCCAAAACTCCACCCTCCGAGCATGCACCCCAGGAAGAAGCCTGTAGCTTAGTTCCATCTGCACAGGCCATTGCTTACCTTACCTTTTCTATCTCCAATTACCTTTCCCAGGCTCCCCAGGTCTCAGGTTTATCTCCTACACATCCTGAGTCCCTCACCTTTGGGGAGGTGGATTTGAGACTTGTTTCCTGTCTCCTCGCTTGACTGCCTCATGAATAAACCCCGTTCTCTGCTGCAAACCTTGGCATCTCCACAACTGGCTTGCTGTGCGTCAGACAAACAAACCTACTTTGGTAAAACCTCCACATGTCTAGATTTCATAACATTCTATTTTATCCTCCTTAAATTCAGCTTTATGAAAAACTATAAAACACTTATGTTATAATATCCCTACCATAGACCATGTTTCCTGTATGTTTTGTCTTTAAACTAACTATAAGAGAAATTGGCCAACTTTTACTCACAACTTCATGTGAGCTGTTCGTCATGTAAAGTGAAAGGCTTCCTCTTAACGTGAGGTGATGCTCACCTTTTTGAAGTGGGCACATATTGAGAGCATGCATGTCCATCCCAGGCACAGTAGGGGTCTCGGGCAAGACAACAGTCTGCACACGCTTTCCCATAAGTGTTGCATCTGTGCAAGGAAAGCTGAACCAATCCGTCTCGGGAACCAACATACAATTGTTGCTGCAAATCAGGCAAAACAAATGCATTAGAAGCATCTTTCAGCCTAGTCTTAAGAACTTCCCTTTCTTGAATACCATATCACAGATCTAAATCTGTCTCCTCGGGTGCCACAGGAAGAGTAAGATAAGTCAGTCTTCAGTCTGGCTGGATGGTGGTTTGAGGGTGTTGATCCTGAATTGGACAGCATTCTATAGAGCTAGAGTAACCTTGGCAGTAATTTAAGAAGGTCAAAAACCAGCTGCTAGACTGAGGAATTAAGATGTCAAATTCTTTCTCAATAGTTGAAAATACACTTTGGTAGATTATATCAAGCACAGATGCTATAGGCAACACTGTCAGCCTTCTCCTGCCATAAGAAATGACCAAAAGGAGGTTTCTAGAACTTTTTCTGTGGTTTTAACTAACCATTTCATTTGCTAATGAAGTATGGATCTCTGAAGGAAAATGAGTTATAAATGAGAGAGAAAATATTTGGTATCACTGTGAAGAAAGTATTAAGGAGGCTTATGGGATGCTGTATCACATGTAAAAGCCTGCAGGATACTGACAACTCAGCAAATAAAATTACATTTTGAAAATAAGTCCTAAAAATAAGGCACCACATCCTCACATCCTTACATGTATCTATTTGAGGACATGTGGTGGTGGCAGAGGGGAGGGATCATCCAAGTGAACAAGCCATTGTCTGTGTCTTCAAATGACATGTGGTCAAGTCTAGCAGATACACCAAACTTTAAATGGAGGGGAAAAAAATCTAGAAATAGATACTGGCACAAATAACAGATGTGTACTCTACCTATAGCAATCTGTCTTATATCCCTACCAGCCACTAATCTGCCAGTTAAGACCTCCAAGAGGCTAAATGCATATATTATTTAGTATTTATTTTACTATATAATTCTCTATAATGTCCTTGAAACTCTTCCTTTTCTCCTGGTCTCCCTCTTTATTTCTGTCTAAGATTTCTGTTTTGTTTGATGACTCCTTTCTCTGCAGTGAATGTTGGGTTTCCTTCTTTTCAGTTCTCTTCTTTACTCTTCTTCCTGTACAAAGACTTAGTGGTATCTTGAAAACAACATAAATATGCACATACTGATTCCCCAAATCTATGCTTCCTACCATACCTTTCTTTTTCTTTTAGCTGTGTGGCATGCGGAATTCTTAGTTCCCCAACCAGGGATGGAACCTGTGCCCCTTGAAGTGGAAGCATGGAGTCTTAGCCACTGGACCACCAGGGAAGTCACTTCCTACCCTACCTGACCAAGAGACAGCATCCCAGTCACCCAAGGCACAAATCTGGGAGTTGTCTCTGAATCTTCCTTCACTCTCATTCCATCTGCCACCTTATCTCTCCATTCTCTCATACAGAACTCTGTAATCTACTTCCTCCTTCTTCTCCACTGCCTTTGTCTCAAGTCCTTATCATCTCTTTCCAGGATCACTTGTAAGTGTCCTACTACTACACCAGGACTCAATCCATCTTCCACACTGCCACACCAGACTGCTCTCTCTAAGAGGAAAATCTTACCATGACACCCTCCTGCTTAAAATCTTTCAAGGTTTTCACTGTCTTGGATAAACATGTCAAACTTCTCAGGAGGGCATCCATGCAAAAATGTGTCTACTCTTCTGCTGTTTTACTTCCCCAGGTTCCTTTCTAGCCTCCTTGCTCCATAAGCATAGGTATGCTCTTTGCTCCAACTGTACACAAACTTATCAGGATAAGTTACAATCTTTCACTCTTTACACCTTTTCAAGTGTTCCCCACTCCTATTTGGCTTCTCCATCCCATCCTTCTTTCTGTCTGATTAACTGCAAGAGCTTTCATAGTTCAAGTTGCCTTTCTCTTAGCTTCCTCCTCCTGCTCCCCTGACCCCTTTTCCATCAGTTCCTCTCTTTTCCGTCTCCTAGTACATGGTTCCGTTTTTGCACTGCTGTGTTTGCATGTGCCTTTGCCTTTCAGCTCCACAAGAGTTTCTAGAGATGAAGACATGCCATTCATCCATTTCTGTACCCTCCAAGGACAGTAGCAGGCCTTCAGGAACTAAATGTTGAATGAATGAACAAATTAACAGAAAAGACTGAAGAAGAAATCTACTTGGATATTTTCCTAATAATCCTTGTATCATACTAAGTGTACTTACTCTACGGATTAAGACAATTTTAGCAACAACTTAATGTTGAACATATTACCTATCATGTGTTTTACTTATATATCTAGAGTATGTATAGAAATGGTAATGCAAGTCTGAACCTCTTGAATCAAATGGGGTTTGGGGTATCATATCCAAGAACTGTGACATCATATTAAATATTATTATTGTTATTATTAGCTACCATCTATTTTACAGTTAGAACGTTCCAGCTCTCTGTCTAGAATTTTGCATACAGCATCCAATTTATTAGGAGGTAGATATTATTCTTCTAACTTTACTGTTGAGGAAATTGACGCCTGGAGTAAGATATTAAGTGGAGGGTTGGAGGTTAACTATTGGGCTGTTTGCCACTGCAGTCTAACTCCTACACTCCCTGATTAAAAACCATTTTTAATGTTTAGTGCTAGTATTCTATTGTTACATGAATTACCTTACAGCCTTGACAGAATGGCATTCTCATGAGACTAGGAAAGTGAGCTCAATTTTCAAGAGCCAAAGAAAGGGAGAATGTATTATTCAATTAATGAAATTGGGTTCCATGTCTCCTAAGGCAAGGCTGAAACAATGCCCAATAATCAGTTACAAAAGAAACAATCTAAAGCTTTTTATAGATTTATAATTTAACTTTCTGCCTCAGTGGATTTTCCCTAAAACAAACTTTGATTCAAACAGTCTTCCTTTTGTGGCTAATTTTTACACAAAAATTAGAAAGTACCTGCTTCAGAGACAACTCCATGTTCAAGATGATTGATGAATGCTGAAAATAGAAATTATCTGTTAGTAATCACAAACAGTCTTTTATAGTAGTCAATATTTTATCTTGTGCCAAAGATAATTGGAGTAAACTTCAAGGCTCTGTTATGTAGAGGAGAAAAAGATCTTAATGTTTGCTATTTCCTTCCCATGTGCAGTGATTCAACCTTAATAAAAATTATCAAAATAGTTTCTTATTAAAGAAAAATTACCTAAATATATGTGAAGGCATTCTGCATTGCAAATTGTTGCCAGTTACCCATAAGGTTTCTCCCTCTTCTGACTTTGCTTATCTTAACTGCTTCCACATAATTCAAACTAGTGTTGACAAGAACATCTCCATAATTATTTATTGCCTCTTTCTGCTCTCACTTAGATCAGTAGTTCAAAACTTGTTCAAGTAGCAGAATTCTAAAGAGTTATAGTGCTCCTTGTGAATGAGCATATGCTTTATAGAACCCTACACAACATGATGTGTATAATTTCATGGGGAGAAAGTTTTATTTGTAGGAAATACATCTCTATGCAAGCAACATTAAATTTAAAATATGAACAGAAAAGTTCCCAAACTAAGAATGATGGGATGTTTAAAATTCTTTTCATCTATCATCAATCTTTCTCTATATATTAATTTCTCAAAATAGATATAAAAAATTTAAGGAAGTATATGAAAGAAATGAAAAGAAAAATGTTAAATGAGGAAGTTCTATCAAATAACTTGTTAAAATGAATTAAGCAGACAGGTTCATTGTTTAATCTGAAGAGTGGAATCCTTCCAAACAATTCCTCTTGACCACTAACAACCACTGAACAGACTCAGTCTAACATGCCTACATGTGTTTGAGGGGGCTTTATTTGGCCTCTGGGTTCACACTTATATTTGACATTGACTTTTCCCTTGGGAACTACCCAAGGTTTTGTTTTCAGTAGATGGCAGACAGCAGGTCTTGTTCTTGTTAACTCCTGGACCACTAGTATCATCACGGTGTAAACAGGAACCAATGGAACCCGGCATGTTAATTAACTTGAGCCCCTCACAGTGGAGGGTCTATTCTCTTTTATGACAATAGATGTTCACATGGAAACAGTATAGTTTAATAAGCTGTCTCAACAAAAATGTTACAAAAGACGCAAGATATTTTTCAAAAGCTCTTCTAAGAAATGCAATTTTATTTCTAATTTCATTTTTAGAAAATAACTTTGAACTGAATCTCACTGAACATCTACAAAGAATGCCACAATTCAGATTTACTGTTAAAAGCCTAAGGATATTCCCTAAATCTGGAGAACTATTATTTTAGATCTACTAACGTTTTGGGCGATTGAGAGGAACTTAGCATACATAAAGATTTACTATCATGCAACTTAAAAAAAAAAAAATTTCCTTATAGAAATGCAGGGAAACATGATTTATACACTTTTCAGTTTTCTCAAATTCAACTGAGGAAAAACTGAAAAGTAAAATTTATAAAGCAGAAAAGCATCTGGATAGTAAAAGAGATCCCAGGCTTTCATCTACTGTACTGATTTGTCTGAGCATAAGCTTGGAAAACTCAGTCATGAGGGGTAGTCCCAGGAGTCCCAAGCTCAGTTATATTCTACAGGGGAAAGTGAGTCCTACTTTGGTTGCTTTTTAAACTTTTTTCCTTCACTTAAGGAAACAAAAAATAAAGGAGTTAACTGCAAAGACTTCTCCAGAAAAAGTGATGATATATTGAGACAAACACGTCCCATATAAGAACTGCTTAGGTTCACTGTCTCTTCTCCCAGAACTCTGGCTTAAGTCTTACCTTGAATATCTGTAACTCCTCCAGTACTACCTCTTCTATATTCCACTTCTCCTTTGAAATGCTGACAACTTTTAGGACTGTTCCAATGTCTGAAAAAATACATTACCCATGATTCTTATGTTTCTACTTCAATGTTTAAACATTTATTAGCAACCTTCACATTGCTCCCCTCATTTTTTTTTCTCAATGCCTTTCAAGAAATCAGGTTAAATAAAGCCTGCAAGAAATGAAGCTTAATGTATTAATATATGATTCTCCTCTTCTGAAATATTATAGCTTTCAGCTCATAGAACATATGTTTATAAATAAAATATTAAAAGACACATACTTGGAGTATATTCCTAGCACAGGAATATCTATGTCTCCTTTAAAACTTAGTTGAAATGACAACAAAAGAGAAACATCATTGAGGTATCTATATGAGAAAAGTGGCCACTACTAATAAAATGTATTTAACTGACAGAAACATTAATGGGCTAGAAAGTAAAGTTTTTATTGAAAATTATTTTAGAATTTTAAATTATCACAAGATTAATAATACATTGCGGTTCCACAAGTGGCATGTAATAACAGAAAGATGATCAAAAGAACATTTTAGAGAAAGAAAAAAAATTTCCATTTGGAGATTAATGTCTAGACTGACCTATATAAAAATAAATTAAAAATAGTTGCTTATAAACTTCTGAGCACTGTGGTCAGAATATGTAAACATGTATGGTAATAATCCTGTTTGTACAAAGCAGCGTGAATTGTTTTTAAATGATTCTAGAATCTTTGAAAAATATTAAATATACATTTTCCAAATACCATATTTGGAAATAAGTCTACCTCAGTATCCTTATAATTTTCTCAATAAAAGTTAGGTAGTACCACCTAGTGGCTAAATGGCTTTTCTGACCCAGAAGTGTTGAAGAGCTAGGAATGAGCTTCTGGTGGGCCATGCAATTAAGAGGCAAACTCATTAGAATTAATGACAAACTAATTATTTCATGTTTTGATGCTTCAGTAGTAATCTCTGTAGTCTGGAAAATGCCACTTTTTTTCCCTGGGCCTTGGTACCACCATCTGCAGCATAATCAGGTTTGACAACAGGAGTTCTTGAATGCTTCCTAACTTTTGTAAAACCAATACACTTTTAGAAATAAAATTATCCTAAAATTGTTTCAGGATAGTCCTAAAAACCTTTTTCAGTAAAAGTGTCAATTTCTTCAAAACTCATCAAATTTCTATTTTTTTTAAGCAATGCTTGATCCATAAAATTATACAACATTATCCAGATGCAGTGCTTTTGTTTTAAAAATACATGCTATTTTTATTGCCATTAGAATTCTCAGTACATTATTAAATATTGCTTTTTTGAAATGCACCAAATAATATTTCTTTTCCTAGAAAAAGTAATCATTTTAATGAGCTGGCAATCAAAAAGTAAATAAAATGGGTTCTAATAATGAACAGTTAATCCACAAAATTCAAGGGCAAGAAAAATAATTACCAGGAAGTTCTTACTTTAAGTTATTTACACATTAATGATTAACTTTTTTGAAAAGCCATCTTATGTCAGCTAAGTCAGGGATTCTCAAAACTGGGTGAAGGGATCCTTTGGGGTAGAATTGTCAAATATCTCTGTAGAAAGAAGGAAATGTGAAGTTTGAAGATAGAGAAACTTTTCTTTGCCTACTTGTTTTAGTCCATAGTCATTCAGCAAATATGTATTGAGCACCTCATCTACAGCAGGCACATTGCAGTTGTATTACAGAAATATGTTTTGAAATCTCACACAACTCTAATGGAGGCTGCAAGATAGGTATGATGGTCAATTAAAGCACTTGTTATGCAAGTTAAAAAAAAAACATTGACGAGGTATGAACTAATAATTACTCATTTTGATTTTGATCAGTAGACTTTTCTGAATTTTTTGTTTGTCTAATGAAAAATTCATGTGAAAGAAAGCGTAACCTGGCCCTAGCATACCTGTTCCAAGAAACATCACATCATACTGGCCATCTTCTGCGACGACGTGATCCACCACGATCTGTGTCAGTCTGTAATCCACATTGATTCGCTTGAACGTTGGTCGTCCCAAAACTGGATATACTGATTTATACATCACAGGGTGCCGCTTTATGAAACTGATGACATCATCTGGAAAATCTCGGGTGGATTTGATCAGTGGGTCATAGGTTTTGCTTGGACACTGAAAAGAAATGAGGCGGGGAGTAAAGACATTATTCATGCACCTGAGAAATTTTCATTTACTTTCAAAGTTTTTAAAGTTTATTACTGGTAATATTAAAGGAATGGTCAATAGGATCAACATGAACTCACATCAAGATATAAATAAATACAGTTCACCGTGAGTGTATTTAAATCAAGTTTTTGCTTTCAAAAATATTCTAAAATATTACAAAGAAATATTATTCAGCCACACAAAAAATGAAATCTTACCTCTTGCAACAACATAGATGGACCTTGAGGGTATTATGCTAAGTGAAATAAGTCAAAGAAAGAAAGATAAATACTGTATGATCTCACTTATATATGTGTAATCTAAACAATGGGACAAACAGAAGAGCTCGTAGATACAGAGAACAGATTGGTGGCTGCCCCAGAAGTTGGGGGTGAGGGATGGGCAAAATGGGTGAAAGGGGTCAAAATGTATAAACCTCTAGCTATAAAATAAGTCCTGGTGATGTATGGTGGCTATTAGTTACAGACACTGTATTACATATTTGAAAGTTGCTAAGAAAATAAATTTTAAAAGTTCGGATTAAGAGAAAAAAAAAATAACTATGGATGGCAACTGATGCTAACTAGACCTATTGTGATCATCTTTCAGTTCAATTCAGTCACTTAGTGGTGTCTGACTCTTTGCGACCCCATGAACTGCAGCACGCCAGGCCTCCCTGGCCATAACCAACTGCCGGAGTCTACCCAAACCCATGCCCATTGAGTCGCGATGCCATCCAACCATCTCATCCTCTGTCGTCCCCTTCTCCTCCCGCCCTCAATCTTTCCCAGCATCAGGGTCGTTTCAAATGAGTCAGCTCTTTGCATCAAGTGGCCAAAGTATTGGAGTTTCAGCTTAAACATCAGTCCTTCCAATGAACACCCAGGACTGATCTCTTTTAGGATGGACTGGTTGGATCTCCTTGCAGTCCAAGGGACTCTCAAGAGTCTTCTCCAACACCACAGTTCAAAAGCATGGATTATTCTGAGCTCAGCTTTCTTTGTAGTCCAATTCTCACATCCATACATGACTACTGGAAGAACCATAGCCTTGACTAGACGAACCTCTGTTGACAAAGTACTGTCTCTGCTTTTTAATATGCAGTCTAGGTTGGTCATAACTTTCCTTCCAAGGAGTAAGTGTCTTTTTATTTCATGGCTGCAATCACCATCTGCATTGATTTTGGAACCCCCCCAAAATAAAATCAGCCACTGTCTCCCATCTATTAGCCATGAGGTGATGGAGCCAGATGCCATGATCTTAGTTTTCTGAATGTTTAGGTTTAAGCCAACTTTTTCACTCTCCTCTTTCACTTTCATCCAGAGGCTCTTTAGTTCTTCACTTTCTGCCATAAGAGTGGTGTTATCTGCATATCTGAGGTTATTGATATTTCTCCTGGCAATCTTGATTCCAGCTTGTGCTTCTTCCAGCCCAGCATTTCTCATGATGTACTCTGCATAGAAGTTAAATAAGCAGGGTGACAATATACACCTTGAAGTCCTCCTTTCCCTATTTGGAACCAGTCTGTTGTTCTATGTCCAGTTCTAACTGTTGCTTCCTGACCTACATACAGGTTTCTCAAGAGGCAGGTCAGGTGGTCTGGTATTCCCATCTCTTTCAGAATTTTCCACAGTTTATTGTGATCCACACAGTGAAAAGCTTTGGCATAGGCAATAAATCAGAAATAGATGTTTTTCTGGAACTCTCTTCCATTTCCCATGATCCAGCAGATGTTGGTAATTTGATCTCTGGTTCCTCTGCCTTTTCTAAAACCAGCTTGAATATCTGGAAGTTCATGGTTCACGTATTGCTGAAGCCTGGCTTGGAGAATTTTGAGCATTACTTTACTAGTGTGTGAAATGAGTGCAATTGTGCAGTAGTTTGAGCATTCTTTGGCATTGCCTTTCTTTGGGATTGGAATGAAAACTGACCTTTTCCAGTCCTGTGGCCACTGTTGAGTTTTTCCAATTTGCTGACATATTGAGTGCAGCACTTTCACAGCATCATCTTTTAGGATTTTAAATGGCTCAACTGGAATTCCATCACCTCCATTAGCTCCACTAGTTGGTCGAGATGCTTCCCAAGGCCCACTTGACTTCACATTCCAGGATATCTGGCTCTAGATGAGTGTGAGTGATCACACCATCATGATTATCTGGGTCATGAAGATCTTTTTTGTACAGTTCTGTGTATTCTTGTCACCTCTTCTTATTATCTTTGCTTCTGTTAGGTCCATACCATTTCTTTCCGTGTATACAAATATAAAATTATGTTATACACGTGAAACTAATATACTATATGTCAATTATACCTCATTGAAACATTAATAGTGCACACATTTTAAATCTTTTATCCATGTCCATTTGGGCTCCAGTTTTTGAAACAGTCTTTTTTAGTTGTGTTAGCATAGGTGAAAATTGGTAATTCCCATCCATATCTTTTCTTCCAAGAAGTATAACTTCAGAAAACTGACTATAAAACCCTCGTGATAGATATTTCTATTGTCTTTTACACTGTTCGCTTCTTGAATTCCGATCTCAAAAGACAACTGTCTTAACTTGTTGACAGATGGAATGGGTAATGGTCATCAAAGAGATCCTTACAAAACAAAGTATCCTGCTTATTAAAGTTCAAAAGAAACGTCTAAATTGTATCCATTTATCTGTATTGTCTAAAGTTTCCAAAATGAGCTCTATTTTTTACAAAGGCACATGAAATTGAGTTGAAAGAAAGTTATTTACAAACACCATTATTTTCAACTTCCTTTAATTAATGTAAAATTTCAGTTTTAAATTAAAACCATGTTGTTAAAAAATAAAATGGAACAAATCAACATGTCATAAAATGACTTGTAAAACAGCTTTAATAGTTTGACATTATAATCATTTAGCTTTTCATAACTGGTGTGAAAATTTACTGTGAACAATTCAGCAATTCAACAGCTCTTCCCCTAAATGATCTGTGGAGAAACCCTCAGGGAATTTTCACTTGTCTAACATCTCTTCATGTGTACCTTTTGGCATCCACTAATTCAATAGTTAGTATACACTGCCCTCTGGTGGTAAAAGTAAAAATTTTACACTGCTACAAATTAAATGAGTTCGATGTGCCTCTATCCAAAATTATGAAAAGGGAATTGCTTCATATTTGACTTTTTTTCATCAAATATCTCCCCTCCCACAAACTAAATATACTTTATTTTATTATAGTTTAGGAATCTATCTCAGAATAATGCTGTTATGACACTTGAATTCTTAATTGGCTAATACATTTCTTTTGGGAATGAAAAAATTAAGCTATATGATGAAAGCATCGAAAAGAAAATGAGCAATATTAGGAAAGTTTATAAGAGAGTCTTGCTTTCTCCATATTTTAGCTCTTCAACAAGTTGGAATCATAATCTGCACTGAACTGAGTTGTTTATATCCAGTACTTCCCTGGTGGCTCAGAGGTTAAAGCGTCTGCCTCCAATGCGGGAGACCCGGGTTCGAACCCTCTGTCGAGAAGATCCCCTGGAGAAGGAAATGGTAACCCACTCCAGTATTCTTGCCTGGAGAATCCCATGGACGGAGGAGCCTAGTAGGCTACAGTCCATAGGGTCGCAAAGAGTCGGACACGACTGACCAACTTCACTATCACTACACTAATTAAAATCTTGTCAAGGCTGAATTTGTACTTCTCAGTCAAAGCATTCACCAGGGTCTTTCTATGGAACTAAACATACTAAAGTTAGTCACAATAAATGACCCTGACAGCAATAAAATTGTAATAGTTCACCAAATTATAAGCAATATCAAAGAAGTTGTAATTTAAAAAAAAATCTGTTAGTGATTTTCCATAAATAACTTAAGAATATATTTATTTGTCATAAAAATCTTGCATGTGAAAAGAAACTGATCTTCTCTTGATCAGTTTTATTGTCTTGTCCCAGATCTGGGACAAGACAGTCCCAGATAAAGAGGTTAGAAATGTCCTAGCATGTTAGCCATTTGGTACTTACTGAGCATATTCTTAGCTGGTTGGTGGTCTGAACCTATATTTGTATCTTTAGTCACTGTTTCTAGAACTTTGCTCTTAGCCAAGTGAAATCTGTCAACTAGATAATGGAAGAAATCCTGTATTAAGCAGATTAAGCTGTAACTCAAAGTGGATATGGAGCTCAAATGATACAAAGCTCTTGCCCAATTACAGGCTGCATGTTTCAGTCAAAGGCCATTCATAGTGGGCTTATAGCTTAAAACTCCTATGGTGCTATCTGGCGGGTCTATCATTAAAATCAAAGCAAATGCAAGATTTCTGCCTGCATTACATCTTTGAAACAGCTCTCTAACTTAAGAAAATCAGCTCTTTTGACTGTGTAGCTACAATCACAGAGTAGCCAATATTTCAAAAGATATGTTGTACCATTCAAGCCAGATTTTACATCAAATATTCAAATTATAAGAAATTTTAATGTGAGAAAGTATAGGCAAATGAAGCTATGACCATTTATCAAAAAACAAGTATAAATTTTCCTCCTTGCTCACCTTCTGACAAAAAGGTTTAACTATATTAAAATCTAAGAAAAAATAAAAAGAAAGGAAATCTGGTTTCTATCGCCTATTATAAAATGATCTTTGAAAATGTATTTTTTTCATATGGCAGCTTTTCCTCATGGCATGCAGCCAGTGTTTGGATAAGATCTTTATCCTCTAGGTTGCTGTGTGTGATCTCTCTGGTCTGCGTCTCCACTCTGCTTTCACAAATGAAAGTGATTTGGTAGAGATACTCCCTGAGGTTTAAGACAGTACAGTTTGAACCAAATATTGTTATTTTAGTATGTTAAAAACCAGGAGAATTTTCCCCTTTGATATCATATACCTGCATCACACAGAGATCTAAAAATAACTTGAGATGCCAAGCATCTTATGCAGGTAAATAGAAACTAGGGAAGAATTCCATAAAGGAGAAAGATAATGTGTGGGGAAATGCTCCGTCTAAATAACCATCTTCAATTATTTTCCTTCCACGAGTCCTAGAAGATTTTCTATTTGCAACCATACATCCCAGGTATTCACAATCTAGCCAAGTTTTCTCTGTACGTATGTACTTTAAGTTCTACCTGTTGACTCAGTCCATCTGAATATACTGTAGAGGGCAATTTATTTCTGCCTCCAGCTTTCTAACATCTGCCTGACCTCCATCACTTTAGCTCCTGTGATTGTAAGAAATAAATCAAGGAACTTATCTGTGTCTCCACCTACTGTTTAGAAAAACTCTAAGTTTAAAATTTGAAGGGTAAAAAATACGCAGAGAGTTAGTCTCAAAACTCTCAAATGTCTGTATCTTGCTGGAAACAATACCAGCACAAGCGCAGAGGAGAAAAGGACCTGGTAGGCAGCTCTGAGACGAAAGGGTAAACCCGGCATCAGTGAACCCTGGTTCCACGCCTATCTATCTTCTCTGGCAGGCTGCCACCTGGACTAGGTGTGATCATGTTATGCTTGGCACATCTGCATGTTTGTAGAGGGCCTTCAATGGTGCAGTGGGAAGCAATGGATAAGAGGAGAAAAATGGGTTTTATCCAATGAGAGAACTTGACCCCCTGGTGGGCCCCAGACAGCTGTTACAAGTTTTCTCCCCCTGCTGCTTAGAGCTTTCCTCTGCAGGTTGCAATTTCCTTTTAAACAAACCAGAGGGATGACCCCGTGCAAGGGAAGACATGGCATGGGGAACAACTGAACCTGGCTTTCATTTTTTGCAAAATGGGAAAAATAAGCTAAATGTGTAAAGCAGTCTGATTTTTATTAAAGTAAAACATGCAAATTTAATAGGTGCCATCCTAGCCCCTTTATTCCTCTGAGAGTTAGTTTATAACATATTTGAGCAAGAAAGATGCTATATTCAATTTAAGAGTTAGAAGAGCCAGAGGTAGAGACAGGTAAATCTCTTGTTTTTGAAGGTTGTCTTTTAGAGAGATTTCTATACCAGAAAAATGAAAACTTGATTGAACACAGTCAATAGTTTGGGATTTGGAGAATCTTATTTTAAAAGATAATGCTGTCCTTTTGGAAAAGAAGGCTGAAAGCCAGTTGAAAAGATTGACTTGTTAGAATCTGACCCTGTCAGAGAAACATGTCCTATATACAGTTAAAGGAAAAAGAGAGAGATGTTTTATCATATGCTCGCCTCAGTGTATCAGATTAAGGAAACAGGAGTCAGGAGGCCCAGGTTCTAGTCCTCCTTCTGCTTTTCCCTTGCAGAATCAAAAACCTAGAAGGATTAGAATTAAAGATATTCTTGGTAATTTAGAAGTGGTAATAAAGTAACAGTTTGTTATCCAGTAAGTGGAAAACCATACTGTGAACAAATATTGGGGAAAAAAATGAAACTGTGCATTTAACATGATAGAGAGGCATCTATGAGGTAGTGACACACAAAATTAATTTCCCCAAAGATTTCCAAATACTTAGGAAAACTTAAAACAAAGGAAATGGCAACCAAGTTTTAGACATTTATCAGATGCATAAATGAAAAGATAGGGCAACACTGTGAGGGGATTCTTCCATTACTTTCTTCATCTCATTTGGTAAGATTCAAAGTCTATAGTTTTCCTGGTAGTTCAAGTAGTAAAGAATCAGCCTGCAATGGAGGAGAGTCGGGAAACACAGAAGATTCAAGTTCAATCCCTGGGTAGGGAAGATCCCCAGGAGAAGGAAATGGCAACCCACTGCTGTATTCTTGCCTGGGAAATCCAATGGATAGAGGAGCCTGGCAGGCTACAGTCCAAAGGGTCACAAAGAGTCAGACATGGACATGATTGAGCAGCTAAACACACATGCACTCAAAGTCTAATACAGAAAGGAAGTTTAGGATACTTTTTTGAAGTATGTTTCTTTTTGTATCCTTATCTTTGAATCAATCTTAAAACCTTTTTTTCTCTGCAGATAATCAGAAAATCCTTACTTAATGGGGCCAGTCTAAGTTACACTCAGATCTAATTTAGGAGATTCATGAAGACATCTAATTTAGGGAATTCGTGAAGAAATACAATTCTAAGAATCATCAGCTCTATAAAAACAATGTTTTGCAGAAATATGTCATTGCTCAGGCCAAATATTTTAGGTAGATCAGGAAGAGAAAATAGGGTGAGTTTTGGAACTCATGAATTTCATGTTTTATTTCAAACCCCTGCTGTTGAGGACATGGACCAATGTAAAAGTTGGAATTTCTCAGCAAGCATTTTACTAATAAGTGAAGCACCAATGCATATATCCTGTCTGCTCTAAAAACTGAATTATTGTCATTATGTATTATTATCCTACGATATGATAACAATATCTCCTTGAGACAAGGAATTCAGATATTTTCAGAATCAACATTTGCATCACCTCTTTCTAATATTTATACACAAAGAAAGAACAATGGGTTTTGCTGATGTGTAAGCTATTCATGGGAATTTTAATGTATTTCTCATTCAAATTCCAATATACATATAATAAAAATAAGTTATAAAATTAAAAGGCAATATGGATAATTACATCTTATTGCTCCCTACCAAAAAATGAAGCCTTAGTTGGGAAATTCACATGTAAGTTTGATCTTTAAAATTAAAGCTGAAACATTTAACAATAAAAATGGTAACTATTTGGGAGAAAATGTAATTTTAAAATTAATTGTTATTTTTACAAAATTAGAGGTTTAGAAATTGTTTAAAAACTATGGGAGAATGGTGCAAAAGTAGTGAAACATACAGTCCTTACATGTTTTAAGTTCAAAAACTTTGTACATTTTGGTTATTGTGAATAATGCTGCAAATGAACATGGGAGTGCTAATCTCTCTTTAAGATTCCAATTTTAATTCTTTTGGATAAATATCCAGAAGTGGGGTTGCTGGATCGTGTGTTAGTTTTAGTTTTTAATTTTTTGACAACCCTTCAGATCTTATGTGAAAACAACCTAATATTCATTAACTGATGAATGGATTTTATAAAGTGGTACATATATAGGGCAGAATATTATTCAGTGTTAAAGAGAAGGAAACCCTACCACTTGTAAATAAACCTGGAGAACATTACACTAAGTGAAATAAGTCAGTCATAAAGGACAAAAACTGCTTAATTCCATATGTATATATATATATATATATATATATACACATATATATATACATATACATATACATATACTTATATATCCTGGAATTTCTTTGGAAGGACTGATGCTGAAGCTGAAACTCCAATACTTTGGCCACCTCATGCGAAGAGTTGACTCATTGGAAAAGACCCTGATGCTGGGAGGGATTGGGGGCAGGAGGAGAAGGGGACGACAGAGGATGAGATGGCTGGATGGCATCACTGACTCGATGGATGTGAGTCTGAGTGAACTCCGGGAGTTGGTGATGGACAAGGAGGCCTGGCGTGCTGCCATTCATGGGGTTGCAAAGAGTCGGACACGACTGAGTGACTGAACTGAACTCAACTGATATATATATATATATATATATATATATATATATATATATATAAAACATGTTCATGCGTGCTAACTTGCTTCTGTTGTGTCTGACTCTTTGCAACCCTATGGACTGTAGCCCACCAGGCTCCTCTGTCCATGGGATTCTCCAGGCAAGAATACTGGAGTGGTTGTCATGCTCTCCTGTAGGGGATCTTCCTGACCCAGGGATTGAACCCACATCTCCTGCAGCTCCTGCATTGCAGGCAGATTCTTTACCACTGAGCCACTGGGGAAGCCCCATATATATAACATAGTCAAAAGCATAGAAGCACAGAATAGAACAGTGGTTTCCAGGGGTTTGGGGAAGTGAAGAATGGTAAGTCACAATTAGTGGGTATACAATTCCAGTTACACAGGGTAAAATCTAGAGAGCTGCTCTACGATATTACAGCCTGTAGATAACAATACAGTATTGTACACTTAGAAATCTGGTAAGAAGTTTCTGACTAAAGTAAATTGTTTTCAAAAATCCTTTCTTCTCACCTTTTTGATAAGAGACTGTTTTTAAAACTGAAGCTCACATTGAAATAAACACATATTAATAGTTAACATTTATGCATAAATCACTGGGGCTTCCCAGGTGGCACTAGTGCAGGAGACATTAGAGACGCAAGTTCCACCCCAGGGTTGGAAAGATCCCCTGGAGCAGGAAATTGCGCTCCACTTCAGTATTCTTGCCTGGAAAATTCCACGGACAGAGAAGTTAGGCAGGTTACAGTCCATGGGACCGCAAAGAGTCGGACGCAGCTGAGCAACCGAGCACACACACGCAAACACATAAAAACTCATCAACACAGGATAAAACTACAGAGTAAAATTTTAATAATAAATGTAAGAAAGAAAATCTCCTACTATTACAAATCTTTCCCAGATTCTGCTATTTTTTGGCCTGATCTCACTCTGATTTCTATATCTGACCTATTATCACTCACTGTTTGGTGGATTCTTTCATACTGTATTTCACTTTGAACTTATTACCAAGACCAGCAGTTCAATAATGGTTGAAAAGGCCCATTTGAACAAAATATAATTTGTTCAGAGATTTTGTTTGGACACCAGAGGGCAGAAGAATCACTTGAAGTGAAGGAATTCCATTAGTGAATCTTGTGTATTCTTGAGTTGACAGGCTCATTAACATTGTAGAGCAGTGATATCACCATAAGGCTAGGAGTTTAGGTTTGACTTTTTATCACAGGAAGTACAAAAGTCTGTTAAACTAAGAAAAATAAGTAGCTATGGCACACAGAAAGTTCCCGTGTGTATTTACTGGAGTGATAATGTCAACACAAGGCACTGTTGAGAGAACAATTTAGAATTCTTAATAGCAACATGGTTGAGAAAATATAAGTTGCAAAGGTAGTTTTAAAAATAATCTATTTAAAATTTTTAACAAGTGAAAAGTGGCTTTTAGTAAGCCACTTTCCTGACATTTCCTAGAAAGCAAATTATTCAGGCATGCTTTTGATTAAAGTAAGTCATGTTCCCTGAATTACAATAAAAGAAATGACAAGTGCAATGCGGCTTCAACACTTTATTATTTTTGTAGAGAACAGACTGATCCCTGGAGAAACAATGTAAGGTTCTGTTTGGTTGTTTGATTTTATCACTTTGAAGGCAGAATGGCATGGAGGTTAATGATATTTGATTTAGAGTTACGTGAATCTAAATTTAATCCTAGTCTCACTTCACAAACTATGAGACCATGAGCATATGTCGTAAGATTTTCTCAGCTAGAGGAAATTTAGTTTAACTATCCTCCTCAAAGTAAAACAAAAACAAAAAAAAAACCCTCAATCGTCATGGACTGTAGCCCATCAGGCTCCTCTGTCCATGGGATTTCTCAAACAAGAATACTGGACTGAATAGCCATTCCCTCCTCCAGGGGTTCTTCCCCACCCAGGGATCGAACCCAGATCTCCTGCGTTGCAGGTGGATTCTTTACCATCTGATCCACAAAGGAAGCCCTATACATATAGGGCTTTATATATGTGTGTGTGTGTAGTCACTCAGTCGTGTCTGACTCTTTGTGTCTCCATGTCTCATCTCCTACACTGGCACATGGATTCTTTACCACTGGGCCACCTGGGAAGCCCTATATCTATGTATACATATATATAGCATGTATATCCAGTAAAAGATCTCCCATGCAAGAGGAGAATAGATATAATTTAACATAACAAGTTTTTAATATAGTGTCAGAGTACAAGGACTAAGAGCTTGGATTCTGCCAATAGGTTTATCTGAGTTTAAAACTCAGCTGCACCACTCACAAACTTCGTGACCTTGGGCGAGTTACTGCACCTACCTGTGTCTGATATAGCTTGTCTGTAAAATGACATTAATAACAATAGAACTTGCTTCACAGAGTCATCATAAAGATGATATTAAGACTTGTAAAGCCTTTAGAAGAGTACCTGCACACCCTAAGAGTGCCTACACCCTATGTTACTGTCTAAAAAAAAAAACAACAGAACAAGCAAGTACAGCTATGATGTTCAAACAAAATTAAAAAGTGAACACTGAAAACCATAATGTTACATGCAGAACTTCATTTCCAAAGTTGTGATTACTCCTTATCAGTCCAGAAAACATCCGTGAAATAAATTTATGTTGAGGAATTTTGAAAGGGAAAATAGACATGGTAGTAAACTATGTTTCCCCAATTTAATTAGGTTATATAACAGGAAGATGAAAAGAGAACTCAGAAAGCCTGGCTACCAGATGTTTCCTCTTTAAGAACAAACATGTGAAAAGATAAAAGTCATTAGAATTAGATGGGTTAAATCAGTAACTTTTCTGAGATTTTGATGATTATTTTAGTGCTCTTCGTAGAAATATTTATTACGAATTAATCTGTTTTAAAAGGCATTTTCCCTTTCTATTAGATCAATTAACCAGTCCTAAAATAGTAACATAACTGTTTTAATCACATCAACAAAACAAAAGCCTTCCATTTATCATGTACATACAGATTTTAAACTACAAAGGTTTTTTTTTTAAACAGATGCATAAACTCTAAATCACATTTTGTACTTTTTTCACCTCTGTTCCGAACATGATTTATGCTGTTTGAATAGAATTTTGGACTCAGTGTTTCCTAGGTATTTTCCACATCTAAAATAAATTCCAAGGTGCAACATAATAAAAATGAATGCAGAATAAGAGAAGATATAAGTTAAATGAACAATTATAAGTGATGTATAGTCTTTTTAAAATAGAAATAGGGACTAGAAGACTCTAGCTACATGCAGAGTTGTATGTGAGGAATAAATACTTACTTTGCATTTCCTTCTAAGTTGGAATATTTGTTATTCTAGATATTAAATCATTTTGACAATTCTACTGACAATTTGAGGATAAATACTATATTCCCAGGGTAGTTTGCTCCTTACCATACAGCCCATTATTTGCTGTAGTACTTATAATTCTTACTCAAAAGAAAAATGTTAAGTTCCAGTAAAGGTCAGACATTTTAACACATCACTGTAAATAATTAGTTATTTTAAAACCACAGTGCATTTTGCTGTGGTGAATAACATAGTTTATTAGAATTAGGAAGAGAACATGGACCTAAAATAATATTTTGATCATTAAGTTGAATACATACTGTGCCAGGTCGGGGATAAGGAATCCTTCCATCATACTGCACCCAGCAATGGTCTGCACTTTCCTTATGAGCGTAGGGACCATTAAAAACTGCTCTGATGTCAGCCATGCTGTACATACACACGGCAGAGCCTTTGAAGATGGAGCTGAAAGAAAGCAACAGGATCCAGTCATTCGCTGGTCCATTCTATCTGACAGGTACTGCAGACAAAATGGGCCTATGTCTTAAAGGAGCTTAGAGCCAAATAATCCTGAATAAGGTTTGATAACAGTTACATTACAGGTAATTATAGTAAACAATAGTTTAACTATAGTAATTATAGTAAACTATACACGCAGATGGGTACCCAGTACAAGGGTCTCTAGTAAGTTTTCAAGGAGTGGACAGCGTCTATATTGATATGTGATGGACAAATAGGAATCACCTAGAAAAACTGGGGGATAGACAGGATTATGCAAGAAACAGTATCATTTATTCACATACTCTTGAATTTTATTTGAAGTTATTATAGCATAATGCTCTCTAAGGAACTTACAAAATAAAGAGTTACATTACCTACTTTTATAAAAAGGAATATTTAGGTATGGAAATATCTTGTTTATCTGCTTTCTTAAAATGAATGTCCATAAATACTGGCTGTTAATAATTTTGTCATATAATTTTTATTAATTAAGTGCTGAGCCCATGGGCCACAACTAGAGAGTCCGTGGGCCCCAATGAATGATTCCACATGACGCAGAGAAGATCGAACATGCTATAATTAAAACCTGATGCAACCAAATAAATAGATATTAAAAAAAAAAACACTGAAATAATATCTTTAATCCCTTTTTGGATTTCTGAGTTTATGTAATTTATCTGATGCTTAAAATTCATCACGATTACACAGGAAGGGGACATGATTACACAAGAAGGGGACATCCAATTCAGGAGCAGAAAAGCTCCATGGGAATTCAACACATTGTCTCAAACTGATGATGAAAATTGTTAGCACTGGCAGACATTTCATTTTTGTTTTATTTCTAGAAATTAAAAGATATTTCTCTGAATCTAAAACTTACAACGATTTGTGTTCTTAAAAATAAGATCACCATTTACACTCGAAGAGGCTCAGCTTGGCACTACACAAATGAGCTTAGGATTCTCTGACATGAGTAACTCAATCATTAATAATTCTTGGAATGACATTAATGGGAAGCATTGGAATCTGATGGTGAACAGGCAACTTGGAGAAAACTAGCTGCTAGGAAGGGAAATGATGACCCCTATAAAGATCACATGATCTGTCTTTGATACTTTAAAGGAATTATGCTTAATGGTATTGGTGTTATTGCAGATTAATTACATCTTGTCATTGGACCAAGGATGTAACTTGCATCCTGACATTACCTCACTTGTCAGGGCAGCATTAAAAATAAAATAATCAAGTACACCAAGAACAAAGAGCTGACTTGTAACTTCACACTCTGGGTGGGCAAAAACTTGATAGTAGAAAAAGAGAACTATCTTGGGGCTGTATTTTCCCGGCACATGTCTATGCCTTGTGTGTGAAACGCACAGTGACTTCAAAGAAAGTTCTGTGAATGAAAAGATGTCAAGAGAACCAGGGTTTAAATTCTGGAATAACTACAGGCACGTGCTCTTCCTGCACCTTTTTAGTTATGATATAAATTATTATAATAGCAGAAAAATGGAGTTCAAAATAGCAGCTTCCGAGCATATCCTCTCTATTCTTATATTTAAATATTTCCACCCTATATTTTATAATGAACCAAAAGTCCATTTGAGTTTATACTTAAGGTATTGTGATCTAAATGACAGTAAATTCTCAGAAAACGTATGTTGCCCACAAAATATTTTAATAATTTATTCAAAAGGAGGCAGGAAGACTACTTGTTCAATGCTAATGCCAACACTGATTAATCCTCCAATACTGCAATCAATATACATTCATAATGATTTATAGCAGCACAATGGGAAAAGTGAAAAGTATTTCAAAGAATGTAATATAGGCAGTAATAAGCAACAAGAATAAAAGTGCATTTGGAATGGAGTCAAATGTAAGTTTCTAAGTTACTGAGTTAAATAAAGTTATCATTAAATAAGATCAAGTGAGGTCCAAATATTCTTTGAGAATGCTTCATGGCTGCTAGGAGAACTTTTAAGGAAGTCACAGAGCCTCAATGACAATATAGGACAGCATTAAGCAGAAGGAAGATAAGAATACAAGTGCAGAAGTTAGGAAAACAACTTCAGTTCTTGTCCTAGCAATTACTTACTCTTCTTCAGTCAAACACATGTAATACTGACTTCCTTTGCTTAACTTAGTAGAGCAATGATGATGTGGTGATAGTAATAGCCACTCTCCCATCTTTGTAAAGGGTAAGTGCAAGTAAGTCCATGTGAAGACATTCTAAAAGTCAAGAGTGTCATCTCCTGATTAGAGCCTGGACAGTATTTTGTATTTTGTTAGTGTTACCTCTATGTCATGCAGCTCGACCAACATATTGTGATTAATATATGCATGTGCCCTTGTATCCAGTAATTTTAGTCTAGAAATTTAGCTCACAGAGATATACTCGCTCCTACAGGGAATAGCATATGTACAAAGTTAGTCCCCAAAGTATTATGTGCAAAGGACTGGAAACAATGGAAATGTCTGTACAGGGGACTGATTACATAAATTGTGGTGGTCAGTATAGGGGATGCTCTGCTGGTGTAAAGAGAACAGAGACATTTTATGCATTGATATCTAGGAAACACTATATGAAAAAGTAAAATGAAAAAAAAATGTGTATTTTTTTATACAAAAGAAAGGGGCAAAGAGAACATAGAACTATTTTCTTACATACATATATCAATTCTCTGGAAAGATTACAGCATTTTTTTTAACTTACCTGGTTGTGGTAAAGACTCCATATACTACAGGATTTCTTTCATCTCTCGTGGGGAGTAAGTAAATGTCTTCTATTAATGGGAAAACATAACGATTCACTGTAATTTGTATTTCTCAATATCACGTTTGCTTTTTCCTTAATAATGCAATATTTCTGAGACTCTAAATAGTATGTAAAATTAAGATAACAGTGACAGTCATTACCTTATGACAAAAGAAATTAAGGGGAAAGGTCCGGTTCTCACTAGCTATCTGGCACTGTGTTGAACATTTAACCTCTGAGGTGTTTACTTCAATCACCTGTAAATGGGATGGCTCACTTGATAAGCTCCGTGTCTGTTTCCTATTAGCTGTATGTGACTTCATGGAGAATTGAAAGTAAAAATGGGTTATTTTTACCCTCCAGTGTTAAAACAAGGTGTTTTCTTGTAACTGCACCAGCTTGTTAGTAATTCAATTACCTATTTGGTAACTATGAAAACAGCTGGAGCAGTGCATTTCTTGTGCAGTATTACTTGTGTAATTACTTGTTCAACACTGATATTAAAGCAGTGTACATAACATCCCTTAAAATATTATTTAAGAGGTGTGCATGCTTATATACAGCATGAGAAATCATCCATGAATATTGAACATAGACTTTAATATTTTAAATGCCAATACTGACAAAAATTATTCAATGATATCATTTTTACATTGCATGACAAAACCACACACAAAAAATTCAAAAGGTAAAAGCTAATGATACTAACTTTATATACAACTGACAAATTCCTTCTAGCATCACACTCAGAGGAGTAGAGAGGCGAAATTAAAGAGAAGAATCTAATGCTTCTTGGCATATCCTTTTTACTAGAAAGTCAGAAGGGACAGAGTTCACCAGATCTGCAGGGCATCTCCAGCAGAGGGCATCTCTATCTATAGAACGAGGAGCCCACATTCTTGCTACCTACAGCTGGCGGCTCCTTCCAGATAAAAGACTGCATGAAGAATGGATCGACTGTGGGATCCCAGAGCTTGTAAGTGTCCATTTCTGACCACAGTTTAGTTTCCATCATAACTTTGAGGACACTTACAAAGAAGGGAATTGCTTCATTATGATGTGCACCCACGTTCTTTTGTGTGTGGGAATTTAGTAAGTACCACTCCGGCAAGCTGTCCTGGGCTTTATCATCAGGTATTTGGGGCTAAAATAAAATATATGCTAAATTACTTAATTAGGCAGTAAGACTCCTTTTTTTTTTTAAGAGAAAAGAAACATGTGACTTACGAAGCTCATCAAAATGAGTATCTGCCCCATCACTTCCAGGAATTGAGCAAATCAATCTGGCCTTGAGAAAAGTGGTCCATTTGTTTATCAGGCTGCGTTGTCCTCCTACATCATTCTGAAAAAAGAAAAAGAAAAAATAAGATACAGATTTACCAACATGATTTTATCACCAACTAAAACTGGTGGTTACTATAGGCAGTGTCTTATTGATGTCATTGCTTACTCTCTTTGTAAGCAATTCAAGAGCTTTCCTCTGTGAATTTTCTAAGGAGGGAAAAGGCAGTTTTGTCCTTCAACATTAAATGCTTTTTTCACAGTTTAATGTACAGTGTAAACACCATAGTTCTGCTGAATGAGCAGATGCATGCAAGCCAACAGTAAATAATACAGGCTTGGAATCAACTCCCATCTCTGCCAATTTTCTCTCTATGACTTACAAAAGGCAATTTAATTCTCCAAGTCTCTGTTTTCTCATTGACAAAATATGATAAATGCCTTGAGATATTATTATTTTGATGATTAAATGGAAAAAATTTTGTCAAGTGCTTAGCAAAGGCCAGACAACTTGTATTCAATAAATGTTAGCACTGATTTGTACATTAGTCATATGATTTAGATGAATTATTTGCATCCTTTAGAAATATGCTTTGGTATGACCTAAAAATAGCTTTTTCCAAATTTAGTACTCTACTAATTAAATGCAAGACAACGTAACATACACATAATAGCATACATATAAAAGCAATCTTGTTTTAAATACTAATTGATGTTTTTCCACACTATTTTATTCTGAAATATTTCATTAACCATGTTCTTTAGTGGAAGGTGAGTGAAATGGGGAAGGGGGTCAAAAGGTACCAACTTCCAGTTATAAAATAAGACGTGGAGATATACCATACAGCATGGTGAGTATAAATAATACTGTATTTCATATTTGAAAGTTGCTAAGAGTAAAAATCATTGCAACTATATATGATAATGGACATTAAGTAGACTTACTTTGGTGATCCTTTTACAGTATATACAAATATGAAATCATTATGTTATATACCTGTGACTAATGTTGTATGCCAATTATACCTCAGTAAAAAATTGAAAAAATATATTCTTTAGACATTTAGCAAGATGTAGGCATTTAAATCAATTAGGGAGAATAAACAGGGTTATGCTGTTCAATAATTCACCATAAAAAGATATTTTTCTTATTTTTAATTTAACATGTCCCTGTGAACACTAAAATTAATATGATTATTTTATTTGGCTCAACCAAATCTGCTATGCTTATAATACATAAATAAGACTTTCATGGTATAAATGCATTCAGTACTTAATTTTGACTTCCAAAAATTATGAAGCCATGATTTCCATTACTATATTTCCATGTAAAGATAAATTATATAAAAAAATTTGTCCTTCATGCTACGTTACTATGAAGTTAATAAATAGCTCACTATCAAATTTCAGGTCTGGATATCTAGAACTAATTTCTCTGTGGTTCTTTAATCTCTGAAAATTAATTTAGAGAAAAGCATCTAAATGACAACTCCAAACAGGAGAATTCAAAGTCATACAATAAATAGTTGCTTTTTTTGAAGAAAGAAAAGGAGAGTAGGAGAGGAAAGGGAGGGCAGGAGAAAGAGATCACTTTGAGTTTTAACACGGGTAATATGGAAATCTAGATTCTCAGATGATGTCCTAATAGACCAGAGCAAATCTCAGAAGGCTAAAGGATCTATGGCAGAGCTAACAGGGCAAGCAAGGTCCCTGAGACTGGAGACGAGAGCCGTCTTTATAACCAACACCAAGCGTGTACTGTGACACCCAGAGTGAGTGAATGGTGTTTCACATCCATCTCTGCTAAACAGCAGAAGTAGTTCAAGTATAGCTCCATATAGATGAGTAATTATCATTTGCTTGAATTCTTTAGGTTTATAACAAACTACTTAAAAATAATTTAAAATTTTAAATACATTCAAAATCAATAAGCAATATGAACTCAAGTTTGCACTTAATGAACAAAATGTCACACCTCACAGCTTACATTGTCTCAATGTTATAAGTTTTAAATAACTCCAAGTGAGTGTGAACCTACCCTTTCCTTTTTATTTTTGGCCTCATGGTTAAACTTGTGGCATCTTAGGTCCCTGACCAGGGATCAAACCTGGGCCCACAGCAGTGGAAGTGTGGAGTCTTAACCACTGGACCACCAGGACATTCCCTCAATGTGAGCTTACCCTTGAAATGTGTGTAGCTGAGTTCATGTGTGTTAGGGGCTGATTATACATATACATGTAAATGTACAAAATAGAAACACAATGGTAACCACAGCAATTGTTTAGAACTTGGACAAACAAAAGATTTTTCTGGCAATAATATTCTTCCACTGACGCTGTATAGAACTATTAACACATGGCAATAATAAAAAGCAAAATAACTTCTAGTTGATTTTTCTGAGAGTTTTAAATTCTCATCAGAAAATGTATTCTTATTCTTTTTATCCAGCATCTACTCCAAATATACCACTAACATCCTGACTGTCAGGTATTTATTAAAATATGTTGAATAATTAGTGAATAAAAATACAAGATAAAATTGACAGAAGTCTTTAGAAAAAGTACAGATAAAAATAGAGATAAATGACAAAAAATCTGAGCCTTCTCTGAAATTTGTTAGGAAAACAAGGACAGAATTCACTAAGATTTAATATTGTCTAAGATTACAGGTGGATTCACACATTCAGAGATTGGTTCAGGAAATATTCTAGATGTTGGAAACCAGGGGCAAAGAACAACTGGGGAAACAGAGATGGGTAAGGTGAACAAGGACAAATCTGGTTTAGATAAAGACTGGGATAAACTGAAATAGAGGAAAATATTAAAAAGTAAACTGGGGTAAGATCAAGGAAGGCTTTGATACCAGACCAAAGCATCTGTATATAATTTAGTACATAATGAAGAATTACTAAAAGATTTACTAATTAGCAAAGAAGTGAAAGAAAATGAATATATAATATATTTTATATAATAATCCTCTAGAAGCAAACATGACTGTTAATTGCTCTTAAATTTATATTTCGTATATTGTGCCTCTATTACTTGAACTCTTGTTGTTTAGTTGCTAAGTTGTATCTAACTCTTTGCGACCTTGTGGACTGTAGCCCACTAGGCTCCTTTGTCCATGAGATTTCCCAGGCAAGAATACTGGAGTGGGTTACCATTTCCTTCTCCAGGGGATCTTCCTGACACAGGGATCGAAACTGCATCTATTGTTTGAGTATCACTGCTCAATAATAAAAATATTTCAGCTAGCTATTAAATGATTTCCAATGTCTGCAGATACAAAGGCAGATTTTCCTAGACATAGTTTTTACTTATACTGCTAATATTCTCAGATCACTTAATATAAACCCAGATGTCAATATTAATGCTTCCTCCTAAGGTAATAATGAATTCTGTATAATGCACAGTATAATGCCTGTGAAAAAAGATGTTATCTGTAATTATTCAGAAAGAAAGTTTTTAAATAAATTTAAAAACATGTTATCTCATCTTTCTAATGACCTTTAGTCTTTTTAAATTCTCACACCTAGCCTTTATATGTTTTGTTTTAGCAGAGCCTAGGTTGTACTAAGCAGAACTCTAAAGTCTATTTTAATGCATTCTTCTTACATATTTATAATATTTATAAAAGTGTCATCACTTATATTTGTACATTTTGGGAGCCAATAATTAATACTAAAAATAGTATTGACTCAATGTGCATGAAGAAACAGATCGACTATCATAATTACAATACCAGGGATCATGTTTGGTTCACTGCTTTACCCCTAGCAGTTATCCAAATGATTTCGCTAAGTGAATAAGCAGATAGTATCAAGCATTTGCTCCATAACATTCCTTTAACACTGTACACATTACTATGTCATCGTAACAATGAGCAATCACATTCTCTTTTCAACATAATATCAGATAAAAGTGACAAGAAATGGCTCATTTTCAAACACCGTCCCTCTTTATATTTGCAGTTATCACCCATATTTTAAGACAAACCATCAAAAACTCTACCTATTCTCTTAGCTCCAAATTTGTTGAAAAGAAAAGAGATTTATACTGTACCTGAATATTTTTTTTTTCAATCTGACAAATAGAAACTGCAGTCCTTTGAGCAAAAGAATCTTTAAAGGTTCTTGCCTACCCATTGAGCCGCCATGCGTGGCCTCTCAAGGAATAAAAAGATAAAAACAAACACAAAAATCCAGGTCAAAGATGAAAGCCACCTGCTGTCAACGGGAAAACAAGTATAGTTTCTGGGATAATAGCTCTCAGGAATGGATTATAAGCATTTAATGACTGGATAGTAACTCTTACAGACATCCAGAAGCATGACCTGGGATGGCAAAGTTCAGTTCACAAGGAGTTGTATTTCTCCTGCAGAGAAGTGTCAGTTGACTGATTTTGTGGGCCAGCTCTCAGTCTCTGGATTTGTTTGCAAATCCACAAAATCCCCCCTGAGAACTTTAAGCCCAGAAGAGGGCTGAAAGGGAAGTAACCACTTTTGTACTAAACTGTCACCTCCTTGCTTATTTTTGTGAGGTTCTAAAGAACACAACTATCTCACTAACACTGTAGATTTATTATTGAGATGTCAAAATCAGCAGCTTTTAGTCATTGGTCAGTTCTGTGTTTCCACTCCACAGCTTCTTTGTGGTTAGACTGCCAAGAGCCTTGCCATCCTCTCCACAAAGATGCAGATGAAAGTACCAATGAAATTAAATGTAAACAAGCCCAACCACATGTGTACAATGTGGGTGGTGAGTGTAGAAGGTGCCTGTTTTTTCATTCTCTATAGTTTTTTACATGTTTGCCATATTTCTTAACTTTAAAGTGATTAATGAAAACCAAAAATTTTAAAAATGAAAAACAATTCACAATCTTTGTGTAGTTTAAAATAGAGTATCTCTGAATCATTTGATTGGGTGATAGCTGCATATTATAAAATACTATGATCTTCTAATCCTGGAATCTCCTAATGGGGAGATCAGCCAGGAGGCAGGTTAATGGTGATTCCATTTTCCTTCTTCTGTCACAGCAAACTCAAGTCCTTATAAATCTTACATGGACACATAGAGTAGCTACAAGCTGTCACACATGAACTTTTATTGAGTGTATCTTTTGACCTTTAGGTCACTATGCTGGGTTCATCTGTTAAACATGATTTTATCTCTGTATAACATCCTTTCCAAGGATCTCTCAACACTTTATAAATATTGTCATGTTCACCTTTATACTGAGAAACAGAAGCTCTTAGTGTATTAACTGCTGTTCAGCTCCTATGCTCTTAAATCCTCAAGATTCTGTAAATCAGTGAAATCTCCAAGACATTTGTGAACATTGAACACAGTGTATTCAATTAAAATACAGATGTGCATTCAGAAATCTGTAACCATATTAATTAGTTAAATTTGAAGGACACCAGACTTTTCAAATAAATAAACATCTTAAACACTTAAGAAAAACAGTTTGATGGTTAAGTCAGAGGTTATAAATTCGCCTTTGATTAAAAGTTATTTTGCCTAACGGAACTCTCCTGCATCTTTGTGCAGACAAGAGAATGCAATTCCCTGAAGCACTTTAAAAACCATAATCTAGGCACGTTTGTGCACCCCTCTCCACCATTCTAGCCGTCAATAACATTTATACTCAGAGATTTTATCTTGAACTAACACTACCCACTTTCTTCTGAAGTATGATCTAAATATTAAAATACAAAACATTTTTTTTTTCTATAACTGACACTATCACATTGAAACAAACATACAGGCTTTCTATTGATCCTTTTCACAAATTCAAAAATATTAAGGCAAGTTAATACTTCTGTGTCTTTAATGCCTGTTGAATAATATTTTAAAACATCACTCATATTCTGTATCTGATTTGTCATTTATAACTGCTGTATCTTGCAGGTTTTAAATAATCTTGTGTTGAGATATAGCTTCAAATCACCCATATGCACCAGGAAATTCTGGAGATAAGATCATAGTAACTAACATTTCAGAGCAATTGTTCAATGTATTTCTCTCTGGGTGCCTCACTCTTCACTGAATTATTCTAGGGACAAAATTTAGGAACGGTAAACTTAATATGGATGATCTAAATAGGCTATATATGTCAATAACGATAAGGGTGATCCAAATGCAGGATGGCCTATTTAGAAGCTTGAAACTATGATCATCATGTGGTAGAAATAAAAAGTCAAAACCAGAGTAAGATTCCCAGGAGACTAATTAGAAAGACATACCATATATATTAAAATACATTGTTATACTGCGAGGAAGAGCTTAAATGAGGATATTCTAACACATTAAATAACTCATGGAAAATAGTGACGTGAAACCCACTGAATCAAATGAGAGAATTATGTTTTACTTTCCTTTTCTGCATATGACTTCTTCAACAATATGTCCTAACTGTGTTTCCTTTAACTATTTCATAGAGATGCAAAACACGTTATGACCACTAAAAATAAAAGCAGAAAAGGAAAATAATAATGAGTCTTCTATTTATCTACTAATAATCTTGAAATACCTTGGTAGTAAAAGAAGCAAAACTAGGGAAACTTGAATATCCCAAAGGGGAGAAGAAAAAACAAACAAAAAACTTGGATGACAGATATTGAACATGGTGGTTTTGAAGGGATAACTTCTGAATAGGATTTCAAGAAAAAAATTTCTTTTCTTTTCTTTTGAAAAGAACTCTAGTGTTTAGAGATGATTGTTTTTGATTTGTCGTTGGAGAACCAAAATGGAGAACATGTTTTTCTAACTACTTCAAAAAGATTATTAGAAATGCAGGACTCGGGTAATACACTGTGTTCAAAAAATCACTGTCTAAGAAGATTTAACAGATTAAATTTAGGCATATCTAGGCACATTCTGCAGTCTTTTTCAGGTAGGATCAGAATTCATTAAATTTTAAAAAAAGTAAAAAAGCTATAGCCAACAGTATAAACCCTTGCCTAGGAATTTCTGACAGGAAAACAGATGGAAGTGAAGCAAAAGCACATCTGTAACTCTGGGCTCTAAATCTCTCATTAGGTTGTAAGTGACAAGCTGTAAGTAAGCAAAAAACAAAACAAAACAAAACAAAAAAACCAAGAGGGAGATCAATAAATACGAAAGTGTCATCAGCCTAAAAACACAAATCTTCAAAGGCAGTAATTGTCCAAATAGGACCATATATCAAAATAGACAATGCAAGTAGAATCGAAGCAAAAGGGCTATTAATTAGACCCCCAGGCAAGTTATGTGAAAGGTCCATCCAAGCTGAATTCCTGGCGTGGACAAAAGGAAATACCACAGGACAAAAAGAGAGCTGGCACAACCTGCAGCTGGAATCTGGAGTGGCTAGCATAAGTAAGCTAAATGAATAGAATCCAAAAATAATGCAAAACAAACTTGAGGCAGAAAGTTGCGAGCAAGCTCCACTAACCTGACTGGTATTTCCATACATTACAAGGTGGGTTTTGAAAGGAAACACAGACAGACAGACAGACACACACACACAGTAATAAACATCACATCAGAAAGGACTAGCTTGCAAAGTAAATAGACATAAATCTTTTCAGAAGGTTTATTTCATGCAGTTTCACCTACTCTTTCAGTTAGCATTTATTACCTCACCACAAAGATTTGTGTAATTTACCATCATGAGAGCAGTCCAGGGTATAAGGTGCACCATTTAGTACTTGAAAATACTGACTGTTCAAATCCAAGAATAATAGAGCCTGGCAAAGACTTTAAAAAACACTCTAGGCTAAACACCTTATTTTAAATTTGAGAAAACTGAATAAGTATTTGACTAGAATGTAGTGACACTACTGGAAAACGATTCGTTAGATTTACTGCCATTTATAATGATAATCATACTCTGTTTGAAGAGATTCTTTGAATGAAGGTACTTACTCTCCTGAGGCTGTCATTGATCAACAGCACCCTATGAAATTATCTTCTAGGTGAGTTTCTTTACTATTTAGTGAATCTCTCGTTCCTATTTCTTGTCTAAAATTTGCATTGTTTAAATTGTTCACATAATTTTCACCAGTGGGTGTTAGTTGCTCAGTCATGTTTGACTCTTTGTGACCCCATGGACTGTACTCCACCAGGCTCCTCTGTGCATGAGATTTTTCCAGGCAAGAATACTGGAGCAGGTTGCCATTCCCTTCTCCAGGGGAACTTCCCAACCCAAGGATTGAACCCAGGTCTACCGCATTGCAGGCAGATTCTTTACCATCTGAGCCACCAGGAGATGTCTGCAAATTCTTTGACTCTATGCAGAAATAAGATCCATTCTCAAAGCACAAATATTGCTAAAAATGATGGGAAAGTAATAATCATAATTTTAACATTTAAAACTAGTAAAATACCATCATCTTTTCTCAGTAACTACTCTGCCTCTCACCACCATCAAACCCCCCACAATATACACACACTAGTATCTCACACTCCTAAGCAGTTAATTGATCTGACTCCAAAAGTGTGTACATATGACATGTGTGTATACATGATTTTTGACATGTAACTTAAAACAGTATGATCATGTACTCACATTACTTACATGTCAATCTCTTAGATGGTTAACTGCTTGAACACTGTATAACTATCCCTTGTTTTCTAGTACTTTCCTCTGTATCTGTCATATCCAAATTCATGTGATCTCATTCAAGCCTTTCATTTGTGTGGTAAACCAGTCATGGAAGAATTGAGTGTCCTCATTATCTAGGCTAAGAAACTGAGCTAGAAAAAAAGTACAGCAGAGATGTAAGCCTAGATTTCACTTTAAATTGGGCAAATGATTTGTATCATTTGGGCAAAAGTTACTGATTATATTCTTACTGCCAAAACTAGTACCTGAATTTTAGTCATAATTATACTTGACAATGTCAGACATGTCAGTATCTGACATTACTGACAACTGCTTTCTTCTTCAAACAGTTTCTATCCCTGACTTGTGACAACATTCTTGTCCAGTTTTCTACCTGCTATCAAACTATTTCTTCTCAATGCCTTTGTGAACATTTCACTCTGCTCTTTCTCAAATGTTATTGTCCCTCAGGATTTTGTCCTTGCCCTTTGATCTTGTACTACAAATCTTCCCGGGCAATTTCAGACATTTTCATGACTTCAAGAACTACCAATACACTGGTGATTTCCACATTCATGAATCTAGACATTACTGAGTCTCAGGATTTATATTTTCAACTGGTTATTATGGCAGCATAACTGAGAACATCAAGTTCAATATGGTCAAATATAAAATTTATGCCCATAAACTTTTCTTGGTGTTTCTTATCTTAAATATCAGAATGTATCTCTTTGTGCATTTTCCTAATATCTGCCTTATCTTCTGGAAACCACAGTTACTAAGAGTATAGGAGTCTCTTTTCTACACGACTAGTATCAAGGTCTCTAGAACAGCAGTAAGGGAGAATTAAAATGCATGGAGGATCTAGTAAGACAGGAAGTTGTTGCAGCCTTTCATATACAAATTGCAGTCAATACCTGCAGTATCAGTCAATTCTAATTATGGTTGGGGAAATAAGACTTCTGAAGACTGGTGAAATTTTATACATGGTTTAAAAGGAAATGACTACTATCCTGCTAATTTTCAATGCATCTGTTATGCTCCAATCACAGTAAACCTCTTTTTATTTCTTAAGTGTTTTTTCCCACCTCTGAGATTTCACATGTGCTTTTCCTTCTGCCTGTGATGTCCTTCATCATCCCTGTCACCTTTGCCCTGTAACTTCCTAATCATTTTTATCATCTGATTCAAAAGTCAATTTCTCAGAAAGACCCTCCATTTCCAATCTAAAGTTTACTTATTTTTCCAATTGCACCCTGTGATTTTTCCATTATAGCATTTATCACACCTTCCAATTATGTGTCAATCTATGTGCTTTCTTGTTTCATTCAGATATCATGCACTAGGTTATAAGCTCAGTGAGCCCAAGTGTGATTTTTTTAAAACTTCTATCAGACTATTGTTTAGAAATGCCCTGTAGAGGGCTGGTTACCAATAAATGTGTTAAATAAATGAATGTTTTGATAGTCTATATTTATATTGTAGCCACTAACCATACAAGGCTATTTAAATTGCAATTAATTAAAATTAAATAACACCAAAAATTAAGTTCTTTAGCTATATTAGTCATATTAGGCGTATGTGATCACTAATAGCCACATGGCTACTATTCTGTAGAGAACATTCTGATACAGAACATTCTGATACAGAACATTCCCATCATTGCAGAAAGTTCTATTGGACAACCCTTTTCTACACCAAGCAATTAATAAAAGAGTGGTAGTAAATTTAGGACCTTTTAGAAATTAACATACATTCTATTTTAAAAATATCTCTTGAACTTACCATATCTCTTCATTCTTACTTTCTTTGGGAAACTACCTAACAGGTCTCTCAGCTACAAATATTTCTCAACGCAGATGAATTCCTCAAAGAACTGCTAAATACCTAAAGGTCACTTCTCTTCCTAAAAACATTTATAACTTCTCATTGTCTGAATGATAGAATTTAAACTCCTTAATATGAAAATAATACTGTTTATCATCCAATTAACCACAATTTAAGAGATAACATTGCTTCCCACCATCTTTCAATTTCCACTGACGACAAGATATCACTGTTCTATAAACAAAATGTATTTTGTCACAAGGCTGCCAGAAATGCCTATCCTCCTTTCCTACCCTTGGTGTAGTCCTTCTACCTCTCAATTATTAGGCTTCATGGAGTGCATAGAGTTCTCAGTCTGACCTTGATCACATTCAGTTCAGTCTCTCAGTTGTGTCCGACTCTCTGCGATCCCATGAATTGCAGCATGCCAGGCCTCCCTGTCCATCACCAACTCCCGGAGTTCACTCAGACTCACGTCCATCGAGTCAGTGATGCCATCCAGCCATCTCATCCTCTGTCATCCCCTTCTCCTCCTGCCCCCAATCCCCCCCCAGCATCAGAGTCTTTTCCAATGAGTCAACTCTTTGCATGAGGTGGCCAAAGTATTGGAGTTTCAGCTTTAGCATCATTCCTTCCAAAGAAATCCCAGGGCTGATCTCCTTCAGAATGGACTGGTTGGATCTCCTTGCAGTCCAAGAGACTCTCAAGAGTCTTCTCCAACACCACAGTTCAAAAGCATCAATTCTTCGGCGCTCAGCTTTCTTCACAGTCCAACTCTCACATCCATACGTGACCACAGGAAAAACCATAGCCTTGCCTAGACGGACCTTTGTTGGCAAAGTAATGTCTCTGCTTTTGAATATGCTATCTAAGTTGGCCATAACTTTCCTTCCACTGTGATTATTTGCTTGTATATCAATTACCCTCACCTGTATTGTAAGGTGTTAAAGAAGATGGACAGTAATTTACTTACTTCCCAGCATCTGGGAACTAGTATACTGCGGTTTGCACAGAACTTATGTTTTGTTGTTGAAATAATGAAATGATAAAATAATAAAGGAATGGGTTACAAAAAGATTCACCCTTATTGTGTAAACAGTCCTTTGTTCATTTTTGTGTAACTTTTGCCTGTTTCCAAAACCTCCTCCCTGCCAATCACAATATACTACTCGGTCAGTTAAGTTGCTCAGTCATGTCTGACTCTCTGTGACTCCATGAACTGCAGGACGCCAGGCCTCCCTGTCCATCACCAACTCCCGGAGTCTACCCAAACTCATGCCCATTGAGTCGGTGATGCCATCCAACCATCTCATCCTCTGTGGTCTCCTTCTCCTCCCGCCCTCAATGTTTCCTAGAATCAGGGTCTTTTCAAATGAGTCAGCTCTTCACCTCAGGTGGCCAAAGTATTGGAGTTTCAGCTTTAGCATCAGTCCTTCCAATGAACACCCAGGACTGATATCCTTTAGGATGGACTGGTTGGATCTCTTTGCAGTCCAAGGGACTCTCAAGAGTCTTCTCCAACACCACGGTTCAAAAGCATTAATTATTCTGCACTCAGCTTTCTTTATAGTCCAACTCTCACATCCTTACATGACTACTAGAAAAACCATAGCCTTGACTAGATGGACCTCTGTTTACAAAGTAATGTCTCTGCTTTTGAATATGCTGTCTAGTTTGGTCAAAACTTTCCTTCCAAGGAGTAAGCGTCTTTTAATTTCATGGCTGCAGTCACCATCTGCAGTGATTTTGGAGCCCCCCAAAATAAAGTCTGACACTGTTTCCACTGTTTCCCCATTTATTTGCCATGAAGTGATGGGACTGGATGCCATGATCTTAGTTTTCTGAATGTTGAGCTTTAAGCCAACTTTTTCACTCTCCTCTTTCACCTTCATCAAGAGGCTTGTAGTTCCTCTTCACTTTCTGCCATAAGGGTGGTGTCATCTACATATCTGAGGTGATTGATATTTCTCCCAGCAATCTTGATTCCACCTTGTGCTTCATCCAGCCCAGTTTCTCATGATGTACTCTGCATATAAGTTAATTAAACAGGGTGACAATATATAGCCTTGACGTACTCCTTTTCCTATTTGGAACCAGTCTGTTGTTCCATGTCCAGTTCTAACTGTTGCTTCCTGATCTGCATATAGGTTTCTCAAGAGGCAGGTCAGGTGCTCTGGTATTCCCATCTCTTTCAGAATTTTCGACAGTTTATATTGTGATCCACACAGTCAAAGGCTTTGGCATAATCAATAAAGCAGAAATAGATGTTTTTCTGGAACTCTCTAGCTTTTTCAATGATCCAGCAGATGTTGGCAATTTGATATCCAGTTCCTCTACCACTCAGTCTAATAGTAATTCCTTTGTCAGGTCAATAAAACAACTTTTACTTTAGTAGCTGTAGAGGTAGGGAGCACTTAAAATATCAACAGTTTTTCACTGGGCTGAAGGTTCTCAGGTGAAACTGATAAATGAAAGTCTCTCAGTCGTGTCTGACTCTTTGTCACCTGTATAGTCCATGGAATTATCTAGGCCAGAATATTGGATTGGGTAGCCATTCCCTTTTTTAGGGGAATCTTCCCAACCCAGGGATTGAACCCAGGTCTCCCGCATTGTGGGCAGATTCTTTAATACCTGACCCACCAGGGAAGCCCGAGAATACTGGGGTGGGTAGCCTATCCCTTCTCCAGCAGATCTTCCCAACCCAGGAGTTGAACTGGGGTCTCCTGCATTGCAGGCATTCCTTGACCAGCTGAGCTACAAAGGAAGCCCCCAGAAAAGAAAACAAAACAATAACAACAAGAACAACAAAAGCTTAATATTTCCTAAAAAATAACCTTGTGGAATAAGGATATCCTGGTGGAACAAATAGTATAAAGGACTCTCATGTTACCGAAAAGCTTTGTAAATTCAGTACAGTGGACACAGTTAGTCTTAACTCTCTCTAGCATGCTCTCTTCCTTCTTAGATCTTTGTTAATTGACCATCATTTTGTTTCACAGCATAGACATACATTACGTTACTATTTGTTGAAAACAGAAAAACAGTATTATAATAACCTCCTGGAGTAAAAAAAAAAAAAAAAAAGAAACAGAGAAATAAATATATTCCCAAAAATGTCACAAAAATATTTTGTATGTGAAAATAATGTATAACAGCAACAATGATGATGCTCAATAGTTATTTTTTAAAAATTAAACTTGTTATTCTTTTGCAGGGCTTTTTTTTTTAAGATTTCAAATCATTTTTAATCTTGTCAGTGAAATCTTTACTTAGGAGTGCTCACTTTTTACTAAGCTAATCCTAAATTATTAGGCAAGTTAAAAACTTGGACAGGGCAAGAAAGAAATTAAGAAACTACAAAGATGCATTTAGAGCCAAATATTGTAAACACTGACCAGTAGATCATATGTGTGGCAGGAAATTCTGAAGAAGGTGCTAACTGAAGACAGGGATTAAGTAAAGAGATGCATCAATTTAAGAATAACCTCTTTTGCTGTCTTGCATACAGGGTTATTGTTACCATCTTGGATGCTTGGGGCTGGTGCACTAGGATGACCCAGAGGGATGGTACCGGGAGGGAGGTGGGAGGGGGGTTCAGGATCGGGAACATGTGTACACCTGGTGGATTCATGTTGATGTATGGCAAAACCAATGCAATATTGTAAAGTAATTAGCTTCCAATTAAAATAAATAAATTTAAATTTAAATAAATAAATAAGTCACTTAACCTTCAAAAAAAAAAAGAATAACCACTATTATCTCCTTATGGAAATTCATCCATCACATGTTCTTATTTGATCTCACAATTTGTTAGCTTTTTTATCCAAACACAATAGCATGGCAAAATCTTGCTGTGTGGTCTCAGAAGTTTTTTGTGATGGAAAGACTCATATTTTAGTCTCTGTTTTTTTAGTTCTATAGGAGCTTGTTCATAAATAAAATAACCCATGCTGATACTTAAAGTCTAGATTATATTTTTATAATACAAATGTATAAATGGGGCAACCTATGTATTTCTCCACCTCTAAAGTCAACTTTCAGTATATTTAATATGAAGGTAAAAACATGACTTTGTTATAAACAAATTTCTATCAAATAGAATCAACCTATCAAGAAATAAGTATTGGACTCATTCACAAAGCTAATACTTGTTATATGTGTTCATCACAAAGTGACTCTTAAAATACATCTAACTGTATCGTGGTTCATTTATACAAATGATGTCCATCCACAGCACAGCCTCCGGGCTGGGGTACTGTTGTGCTAAGGCATGCTTCAGTACACTCACATACTACGACTACTCCAAGCAATGGCCATTCATCTCCAGGAGAGAGACTTCAAGAGAAATGACTGTGAATTCTTAAGACTCTGAAAGAATGAGGATGCTTTTCAGAGACTGTCCCCTGGGGGTGAAGGGATCAATGGGAGACAGCATTACTGGCTAGGACACTAGATAAAGAATGATTTGCATTCACAAGTTTGGCCTCTTTCAAAAACTGTGTTTTCATTAGCACTCTTAAGGGCAATGAAGGTTTGTATTTCTGTCCCTGGAAGTGTTCAAAAGCCTGAGGGCACAGGTTGAGAAAAAAGAGATAGGCTCAGATGGAAGAAAATGAAAAGTTTGTACAAGACCAAAGAAACCTTCCCGCTGAAAGTATTTATTAAGTTAACAGCTCTTCCTCTTAATAACTGAGTTAATGCCGAAGGTGTCTGGATATTTAAGAAAAGTGATTTTAGTGAAGATAAATCCAACTAACAAAAGAATATGCTGTAAAGTATGATTGCAGTAGTATTTTTATTCTATAAAGCTTGTATTTATTTACATGACAGCTTTGATGGCACAAAATGGAAGTGTTTCATAGAGTTTCTGTTTTCTTGTAATTTCCACAAAATGGTAGTATTAAAAATTTCAGTTTTCTTCAAAATAAATGTTTTGTTTTTTGGTTTATTTGTGTTTCCTTCTTATCATGTTTTTCTCTCAGAACCTAATCTAGATTAATGCTCTAGAAAATATCTAAATAGTAAGATTACAACCACATTTTCAACTTATTATGCAAAAATATATAATTTTACATGTGATGTGTTTTGATTAAAAAATATGGGATATGATTCTGCTAGTGATGCTGTTACTTTCTATTTAAAAATAAGATTATTTAATGTACAAAACATTTTAATGTCCATGGATCAGGACAATGCAGTGGTCTTACTGGGAATAGTGATAACTGGCAGAGGTACAGCCCACCAATAATAGGAGCAAACTGCCAAGCAGAGTTAACTCAAACCTGCAAACAGCTCAGGGATTGGAAAAAATAATTTTTAACATTGGAAAATTTTTAATTCTTTCCCCTTTTGGATCTCAAAAATTATATGTATAGGATAACATGAATTTACTCTGCCATTTATGAATAATGGGATTAACTTCAAAATTACATGGTTAATTATTCATACATATACACATATGCCTAAAGTAAAACAAATATATCTTACCTTACAAACTCTTCCAACTCGAGACAGGATGGTCTTATCAGAAGTACTTCCTTCTTGAGATGATTCACGAAAAAAGAAATATACTTTATCATCATCTGGATTATAGGTGTCTGGGATGGGGAAAGTTCCAATAAATTTTGCTCCTGTTAGGAAGAAAAGAAGCTCTACATTAAAATACTGAAATAATTCAGCCACAATAATACTAGTATCTTTTATATGTAAAACAATTAGCAGCAGAATAAAAAACATGAATTAAATGTGGAAATGAAGCATATGCACAATAAACATGACACAAAGTAGGAACAGGTATTAGCACAAAGAAATCTTGAACAAGTTCTTTAGGACTCCAGAGACCAGGTGAGAACATGACTGGCTGAGATTCATAATTATCTCAATTCAACTGAATTACACATAAAGTCGTTTTTTCAAACCTAGAGAGTCAATGATTTTATATTTTCCTTGTTTATGATTGGACTTTAATATTTTCCTTTTTCTTGATTGCTTTTTTTAACCAGTTTCCATTATGAAGAGCTAAGGAAAAACTATAAATATATCTTAGATTTTGATATATTATGATGTTATTTGCTATAGTTTGTGTAACTGCCAAAAAAATTCAACCTACCAGTAAAATGCTTGGGTTGACTTTAGTGTTGGCTCTGAGGACACTCTTTCCAAGTTTATATCCTGTCTCTGCCACTTACTGGAAAGGTGACCTTACACAAAAATTTTTTTACTTCTCTATTCCTCAATTTTCTCATACATAATATAAGGTTACCAATATCATCATATCTAGGGTCACTAATATGATAATCAAGTAAATTAATACATGTAAAGCATTTACTATCCAGTAGTGTCTGATACATAATAAGGATTTAATAAATGTTATTCATTATTAAAATGACTGGGATGATAATAATAATGATTAGGGCCACAAACAAGAGATGATGGAAAATTGAGCATATTCACACAATTTTTATCAATAGTATAACATGTAGTTATTAAAAATGAAGCAGTTCTAAATGTACTGGTAGGGAATATTGTCCATGATGCATATCAAGCAAAAAAATAATGACGATACAATTAACTCCTTTGCAGTTGCATCAGTGACAAGTCAATTTGGGTTACTAATGCCTTGTTTAAAAAGTACTTGGCCTTTTAAGTCTTAGTTTTATATAAATTGGAGTTAACCATTTATATGGTTAACATACAGATCTGGGAGTAACAGATCTGTAATTGGATGATACTAGTTCAGAAATAAACATTTTGATTAATAAAAATCATTTGATTAAAGCAAAGACAAAAATTGGTTAATGGGGAGTAAAGGACTTCAATTAAGTAGAATATACAAGATGTCTGGAAGAAAGCAATGAGCACTCTTTAGGAAGTAGAAGCAGGAATGAGAGAAAACAAAGTTTCCCAAAAAATAAATATAATAAGTAGGAGGTGAAAAAGTAACACTGCCTTTGTTTTGATCAGGGCCCTGATTGCCGGGTACCCCACGGTATTAAAAACCATGCCCCTGCAAATACAGAACAGTTGATCAGAAGCCCAGCAAACAACACTCACAATAGACTCCTTCAACAGACAAAAGTTAAAGTTTGATTCTAAGTGATGAGTAGTTCAGTCTTTATCATCCCAGCCTCTCTGGGTCAACCCTGGGTCTCCCATCCAGTCTCTTCTCTGCTTAAATGTGAAACCTTAAGAGGAAAAGACTGGGGTGGGTGGGTGGGAAGTATGTGCATGAACTTTCTCCCTTTTATTCTTTGTTATTTCCCTGGAACTTAGAACTCCAGTGGATTTTTATGCTCTCAATAATCTCATTTTGATATGGTTCTAAATTACACAAAAACATTTTTAGAAAATCACATAGCATTTTAAAAATTTTCTTTTTTAATTAATCTTAAGTTAGCAAGGTCCATTAACAATTCTACTGAAGGATTTTTGTTTTTCCCTCCAGCCCTGCTTTTAAATTGTTGATACATCACAAATAGTTTTGAATATCTGAGCAAAGTTAAAATTCTTTTGTAAGGCACAAATTCATATTTGATTTAAACATATCATGTTTTCTTTAAAAAAAATTCTCTGTGGAAACAAAATTTCTTATAAATGTAGCATTAGGATTTCAGCATATTCATGGAAAGTAAGGATATATTTGATTACTACTATATGCAAAGGCACTTGGAACAAGAAAAAGTTCTAGGATCAAGAACACAAAGTGAGCAAGAATTGACTCTTTGCTTCAGTTACATTCTGGATTAAGAAAATACTGACATAAGGCCAAGATATGGCTAAGAAGAAGGCCCAGTCTTGATGTTTCCAATGACTTGAAAAGCGATTGGAACAATGAGAAGAGAAAAGGACAACCAATTGTGGGTTTCCACAGGCACAGATCAGGTATTGATAATAATATATAGCACCTTTTTGAATTTACAGATGCCTCAATTCAATGTGACTAACTGGACACAAATCTCCTGCTGCATTGGCATGTGTATTTTTAAAATATATAAATAAAATAAATAAAACCCTATAGGTGATTTTTTTAAGGATTTGTAAAAATCCTTGTTTAAGAGTCACTGCCATAGATCACCATTTCATATACAGGAAAAGAACATAGACAGGACTCATTAACCCTAGGTCAGTCACACAGATGCATGGATGGACAGGAGGAGTGAAGACTTTAATACAAATTATTCATAATTAGACTGGGACAAAAAAGGAATAAATGGAAACTATACAGAAAGATGATCTCCCCAGGTGGGAAGGTGCCCAATATGCTACTGGAGATCAGTGGAGAAATAACTCCAGAAAGAATGAAGAGATGGAGCCAAAAAAAACAGCACCCAGTTGTGGATGTGACTGGTGATAGAAGCAAAGTCCAATGCTGTAAAGAGCAATATTGCATAGGAACCTGGAATGTTAGGTCCATGAATCAAGGCAAATTGGAAGTGGTCAAATAGGAGATGGCAAGAGTAAACGCTGACATTTTAGGAATCAGCAAACAAAAATGGACTGGAATGGGTGAATTTAACTCAGATGACCATTATATCTACTACTGTGGATAAGAATCTCTTAGAAGAAATGGAGTAGCCACCATAATCAACAAAAGAGTCCAAAATGCAGTACTTGGATGCAATCTCAAAAATGACAGAATGATCTCTGTTTGTTTCCAAGGCAAACCATTCTACATCACGGTAATCCAAGTCTATGCCATGACCAGTAATGCTAAAGAAGCTAAAATGGTTCTATGAAGACCTACAAGACCTTTTAGAATTAACACCCAAAAAAGATGTCCTTTTCATAAAGGGGACTGGAATGCAACAGTAGGAAGTCAAGAACCCTGGAGTAACAGGCAACTTTGGCCTTGGAGTAGAGAATGAAGCAGGGCAAAGGCTAATAAAGTTTTGCCAAGATAATGCCCTGGTCATAGCAAACACCCTCTTCAAACAACACAAAAAAAGACTCTACAAATGGACATCACCAGATAGATGGTCAATACTGAAATCAGATTGATTATATTCTTTACAGTCAAAGATGGAGAAGTTCTATACAGTAAGCAAAAACAAGACCGGGAGCTGACTATGGCTCAGATCATGAACTCCTTATTGCCAAATTCAGAGTAAAATTGAAGAAAGTAGGGAAAACCACTAGATCATTCAGGTATGATCAAAATCAAATCCCTTAGGATTATACAGTGGAAATGACAAATAGATTCAAGGGATTAGATCTGATAGACAGAATGCCTGAAGAACTATGGATGGAGGTTCATGACATTATACAGGAGACAGGTATCAAGAACATCCCCAAGAAAAATAAATGCAAAAAACAAAAATGGCTGTCTGAAGAGGTCTTACAAATAGCTGTGAAAAGAAGAGAAGCGAAAAGGAAAGATATACCCATTTGAATGCAGAGTTCCAAAGAACAGAAAGAAAGATAAGAAAGCCTTCCTCAGTGATCAGTGCAAAGAAATAAAGGAAAACAAAACGAATGGGAAAGACTAGAGATCTCTTCAAGAAAATTAGAGATACCAAGGGAACATTTCATGCAAAGATGGGCTCAACAAAGGACAGAAATGGTATGGATCTAACAGAAGCAGAAGATATTAAGAAGAGGTGGCAGGAATACACAGAAAAACAATACAAAAAAGATCATGACCCAGATAATCATGATGGTATGATCACTCACCTAGAGCCAGACATCCTGGAATGCAAAGTCAAGTGGGCCTTAGGAAGCATCTCTACGAACAAAGTTAGTGGAGGTGATGGAATTCCAGGTGAGTTACTTCAAATCCTAAAAGATGATGCTGTGAAAGTGCTGCACTCAATATGCCAGCAAATTTGGAAAACTCAGCAGTGGCCACAGGACTGAAAAGGTCAGTTTTCATTCCAATCCCAAAGAAAGGCAATGCCAAAGAATGCTCAAACTACCACACAAGTGCACTCATCTCACACAGTAGTAAAGTAATTCTCTGATTCTCCAAGCCAGGCTTCAACAGTGCGTGAACTGTGAAATTCCAGATGTTCAAGCTGGATTTAGAAAAGGCAGAGGAATGAGAGATCAAATTGCCAACATTCATTGGATCATGGAAAAAGCAAGAGAGTTCCAGAAAAACATCTATTTTTTCTTTATTGACTATGCCAAAGCCTTTGACTGTGTGGAACACAACAAACTGTGGAAAATTCTGAAAGAGATGGGAATACCAGACCATCTTACCTGCCTCTTTAGAAATCTGTATGTAGATGAGAAAGCAACAGTTAGAACTGGACATGGAAGAACAGACTGGTTCCAAATAGGGAAAGGAATATGTCAAAGCTGTATATTGTTACCCTGCTTATTTAACTTGAGTACCTCATGAGAAGTGCTGGGCTGGATGAAGCACAAGCTGGAATCAAGACTGCTGGGAGAAATATCAATAACCTCGAATATGCAGATGACACCACCCTTATGGGAGAAAGTGAAGAGGAACTAAAAAGCTTCTTGATGAAAGTGAAAGAGGAGAGTGAAAAAGTTGGCTTAAATCTCAACATTCAGAAAACTAAGATCATAGCATCTGATCCCATAACTTCATGGCAAACAGATGGGGAAACAGTGGAAACAGTGGCAGATTTTATTTTGGGGGGCTCCAAAATCACTGCAGATGGTGATTACAGCCATGAAATTAAAAGATGCTTACTCCTTGGAAGAAAAGTTATGACCAAGCTTAGGCATAACCTAAGAAAAGATATGACCAACCTTCAAAAGCAGAGACATTACTTTGCCAACAAAGATCCATCTAGTCAAAGTTATGGTTTTTCCAGTAGTCATGTATGGGTGTGAGAGTTGGACTATACAGAAACCTGAGTGCAGAAGAATTGATTCTTTTGAACTGTGGTGTTGGAGAAGACTCTTGAGAGTCCCTTGGACAGCTAGGATTTCTGAACTGATACAGAAATTATAGGAATACAATTGGCTTGTTTTATCTCAACAAATACATAGCTTAAAATGGAGACGACACAAGTGGAATTTATCATAGTTCTTATCTCTATGCAGCCTGATGACCCTTTGTAATTTTATTATCAGAACTACTGCCATGATTGAGTTGAATTTATACTTTTAAATATATGGCAAAACCAATACAATATTGTAAAGTTAAAAAAATAAAAGAAAATTAAATTAAAACAAAAGTGTTAGTCACTCAGTCAGGTCCAACTCTTTGCGACCCCATGGACTGTACACCCTCTTCTATCCATGGGATTCTCCAGGCAAGAATACTGGAGTGGGTTGCCATTCCCTTCTCCAGGGGATCTTCCCAACCCAGGATCAAACCCGGGTCTTCCATATCACAGACAGATTCTTTACTGTCTGAGCCACCATGGAAGCCCATGACTGAGCTAAATTTATAGTTTTAAAAATAACAGTGGTACAAAACTTGCAGTCTTTTCTCTTCAGAGAGAAAAAGAGATCTCAGTGATTTAAAACAGAAAATCATTACAGGTAAAAAGGATTTTTACTCTGAGAGAGAGTTGTTTGTAAAACTTTCCTCAGACACACAGATGGAAGCAGCAGTTATATGGGCTGACTGGTGTTCTCTTATTTGCGGAATTCAACAAACAAAACACAGCTCTACGACAGAATGGAATGTACTCTGCCTAAAAGCAATACAAATAAACATGTTAATTCATATTCTATTGTAGAAATGCACAGAAGAGCCTCTTTGGCTATGCAAAACATTATCCAGGTGTTGTTGCCAGGTATTGCCATTTGAAAAAGTCAAAAGTTAGAGTATGATACTAGTCCCCATTCCAGAAATTTCATTATAATATTGCTGCGTCGCTTCAGTCGTGTCTGACTCTGTGTGACCCCATGGACTGCAGCCTACCAGGCTTCTCCGTCCATGGGATTCTCCAGGCAAGAACACTGGAGTGGGTTGCCATTTCCTTCTCCAATGCATGAAAGTGTCACTCAGTCGTGTCTGACTATTAGCGACCCCATGGACTGCAGCCTACCAGGCTCCTCCATCCACGGGATTTTCCGGGCAACAGTACTGGAGTGGGGTGCCATTGCCTTCTTCAATTATAATATTAGTGGGGCAAAATAGAGTAGGTGTTTTTCCAAGTTGTATTTCTTTTAAATTTCAACTAATATATAACATAAATGATCTTACTGTGTTTATTCAGTGACTGTGGTTTTATTGGACTCTTAAATGTTGGTTCTTTTTCATATAAAAAATTATTACTGTAAGAAAATTATTTTGGAGTACTATAAGCAAATTAAATGGTGGAAGTATTTAAGCCAAATATTTATTATTATGTGAATAAATCTAATTATGAAAAAAAGCATTAGTATCCAACAGTACACTATTCTGTGATTTAAATAATAAGTAATTTTGAGTTAAAAATAAATACCAGTTTTAAGCAACAGAGTTTTCTTTCTCACAGATTCAATTGAGGTCCTGTCTTAGAATATTGATATTAGTATTTTATGATAGAAACTCTTTTGTGACTTGTTGCCAAGTTTATGTAAAAATAGATATCATTTCACCAGTATATGACATGCATAGTTGGATTAAATAATTTAAAATCATACCAAGAGATACCTGTGCTTTATTAGAGTACATTTTTCCCATTTGGCGTTTGAAACACATGCCTTAATAGGGATGGAGTTTGAAATTGTGCATTTTCACAAATGAACTTTTAACATGACATCAAGAGACACTGCCAAATGAAAATGGCATACATCCATATGGCCTGATGAAATGCATATCACTTTCATTTCTCCTTATGAACATTGTTTCATCCAGATGAGCACACCTACAACAGGACTTAAGACATAGTGAGTTCCTTATTTTCCTTTATTTCTTCTTGTAGTATCTTTTTCCTACCACTTTTGAAAAATGCTATCCTTCTGTGTGGAAAACAATTTATAGACAACAGTACTCCAAGAGAAACTTCAAATGAAAACTGCCTCCACATGTTGGAAATAAAAATTTTAAAACAAAAGTTCTCATTTACTCCAGGAAAGAAAACAAAAACATATGCCACTGAAGCATCATTGTTTGTTTTCATTATCCAAATGGTCATACTTCTTCCTTTTATCTCAAAATTCTCATGAAAAATGTCTAATGTGTTTGAATAACCCTCTGACTTGTATCTTTCCTTAAGTGTTCTAAGATTAAGTTGATAAAGAAAAGTGTGGAAGTACCTAAGACTTTGTCTAGAACAGCCATAGCGTTCACCTTCACAAGTTTTCACCCTCCTGGTGAGGGATTTAATAGATGGATTCATTTCTCAAAGAAGGAATCAGTATTCATACTTCTTCTGTCTTCTGGCATTGGATTAGACAAAGTAATCAATGATACAATAATATATAGAGGAAAGTAGTTAGACATTGACACTGGTGACATTATTTGAAATATCAAGTACCTGTCAGTTCTTAGTAATTGAACAAAACCCCAGAGTGAGTTTCACATCTACATGCTAAATAAGTAGTCAAGAAAATTTACACATTGCATTATATGATTGTGGATTGCACTGTGATATGTGACAGGTATTGCACTGATTATGCTATGTACATAATTAATAAAAAGTACACTTTAGACAAACCTAGATAGCATATTAAAAAGCAGAGATATTATTTTGCCAACAAAGGTCCGTCTAGTCAAGGCTATGGTTTTTCCAGTGGTCATGTATGGATGTGACAGTTGGGCTGTGAAGAAAGCTGAGTGCCGAAGAATTGATGCTTTTGAACTGTGGTGTTGGAGAAGACTCTTGAGAGTCCCTTGAACTGCAAGGAGATCCAACCAGACCATTGGCCACCTCATGCGGAGTTGACTCATTGGAAAAGACCCTGATGCTGGGAGGGATTGGGGGCAGGAGGAGAAGGGGATGACAGAGGATGAGATGGCTGGATGGCATCACTGACTTGATAAACATGAGTTTGAGTAAACTCCAGGAGTTGGTGATGGACAGGGAGTCCTGGCATGCTGTGATTCATGGGGTCTCAAAGAGTCAGTCACGACTGAGCTACTGAACTGAACTGAAGGTTGAATAAGATAATGTCTAACCCCCAAACATAGCTCTTTTAACAACCATTGCTTTTTTGTCTCCTTGTATTCCTGACACTATCCAGATGACTCCTCTGGCCTCTATCTTTGGACACTAGGCTGACTATATCTGGAAAATAGCCACTTCTGAAAATGGAGAATAGAAATGCCCCTCCCCCCCAAGTCAATCTTTTCCCTTAGCATGTCTTTACAAGAATCTCATATAGTTTCTGTCATTTTTACCTTGCCCTGCCATAGTTTCCTTGGACCAGGAAGCTTCTGACAGATTGAGTCTCCTGACACATTGTGCTCTTCTGATTCTGGCCAGCTTATCCCTTAGCAAATGTTCACAATATTGGCTACAGCTGTGTAGGGCTTCCACACTGCTTGCCTAACCCACATGTTCTCTATTTGCTGTGGTCTCCACAAGCAGCGGAGAAGGCAATGGCACCCCACTCCAGTACTCTTGCCTGGAAAATCCCTTGGATGGAGGAGCTTGGTAGGCTGTAGTCCATGGGGTCGCTAAGAGTTGGACACGACTGAGCAACTTCCCTTTCACTTTTTGCTTTCATGCATTGGAGAAGGAAATGGCAACCCATTCCAGTGTTCTTGCCTGGAGAATCCCAAGGATGGGGGAGCCTGGTGGGCTTCCATCTATGGGGTCGCACAGAGTCGGACACGACTGAGGCGACTTAGCAGCAGTAGCAGCAGCAGCCACAAGCAGACACACATCTTCAGTTTGCTGTTGCCCAACATGGCATGGAGATATGGACCCTGATTGTAATGAGGCTGCAAGAGCAGCAGATGGGCAATCACAAGATCAGAATTTAGGTTGGTGGACGGTATCGTACAATGGTAAGAATAAAGTGTCTAGAGCTAGAGACACCTACCTGAGTTTCAATCCCACAATAACTGTCTCACCACAGACTATTAATCTGATTTCTAATCTACCCCCAACTGTAAAGTGGAAATAGTAATTCTCTCAAAATTATACCACTAACTGAGATAATACTTTAAAAGTGCCTAATAGCAGTGAGTAGGATGGAAGCGATATAAAATTAATTTGAAACAGAAGAGACCAGATATAGGGAAAGGGGTTAACAAACACGATAGTGGCAATAAAACAGAGACAAGGTGATAGAGACCTAAAGAAAGATGGTGGCCATGGAAAAAACAAGGTCAACTGATATTTTGAAGGAAGTAAAGGCTCTTAGTGACAGATTAGATAAAGGGAGATAAAGGAGAGGAAGAAATTAAAGATAACTTCAAGGTTACTGGGTGGATGAAATTAAGAATGTTAAGATAGATTAAAATCAGGAAATAGGTGAGGGCAGTTTAGAAAGGGAGAACAAGAAAATTTTGAATTAGATTCCCAGTATTTTAGATTTTAAATCCAATTATTGTTTTCTACATCTATTTACTATTCAAAGAAACTCAAGCAAAAGGTCACTAAACAACTTGTATAAATCTCAAATGATTTCAATGGCACAATCAAGGCCAAGGCTTAGGTATCTTATTCCCATATTTGGCAACTAGTTCCTTATATTTAAACTGAGATGAAAATGTAAGACATTCAAATAAATATTTTTAAGAGAACTTAGTTACAAGAAGGGGCTTCCCTGGTAGCTCAGCTGGTAAAGAATCCGCCTGTCATGCAGGAGACCCCAGTTTGGTTCCTGGGTTGGAAGATCTTCTGGAGAAGGGATAGGCTACCCACTCCAGTATTTTTGGGCTTCCCTGGTGGCTCAGATGGTAAAGAATCCACCTGCAATGCAGGAGACCTGCATTGAATCCCTGGGTGGGAAGATCCCCTGGAGGAGGGCATGACAATCCACGCCAGTGTTCTTGACTGGAGAATCCCCATGGACAGAGAGGAGCCTGGTGGGCTACAGTCCATGGGGTCAAAAAGAGTCGGACATGACTAAGCACTTAAGCACAGCACAGTTACAGGAAAAGGTTGAAAATACAGTTTGAGAAAACACTAAAACAGAGAAAACATTTAAAGCTATTAGAATAGATAAGATCACAGAATTACAGAGACAGAGGAAGAACAGATGGTTAATATCTCAAAATGCTAAGTATTAAACAGATGTCAGAGAATCAGAGCACCCAAGTCTTTAGTCCCACCTGCTGCCTCTCTCACCTTCAGGAGTAATGACGACGAGGGTGATGACAATATTGACACCAAATTGCTTTTACAATTGTCATTCATCACACTTCCCTATACAATTTAATTCTTGTAACGCCATGTGAACAGATACTATTATTATGCCAAATTGTTATTTTTATTTTTTAAATGTGTTATTTATTTATTTTGGCTGCAGTATGCAGAATGTGAGATCTTAGTTTCCTGGCCAGGGATCGAATTTGGGCCCTCAGCAGTGAAAGCGCTGGGCTGCCAGAGAATTCCCCAGAGAATTTATGCCAAATTTTTAGAGAAAAAATTTAAATGCTCAGAAAGGTTTGACCAAAGTCACAAATAAGTGATAGTCATTATTTAAACTTAGGTAATTAAGTTACACAGAAACAGAGCTATAATTTGTGTCTAAATTTGGACACCTCAGAGTTAAAGAACAGCAAAGGTAAGCTGAAAATGTCCAGGGCAGACCAGGTTATACTATTCCTCTTATTATTAAAAATTAAAAGATGCTTGAAATTAAAAGATGATTGCTCCTTGGAAGAAAAGCTATGACAAACCTAGACAGCATATTAAAAAGCAGAGACATTACTTTGCCAACAAAGGTCCATGTGGTCAAAGCTATTGTTTTTCCAGCAGTAACGTACAGTTGTGAGGGTTGGACCATAAAAAGGCTGAGTGCCGAAGAACTGATGCTTTCTAATTGCAGTGCTGGAAAAGACTCTTGAGAGTCCTTTGGACTGCAAGATCAAACCAGTCAGTCCTAAAGGAAATGACCCTGAATATTCATTGGAAGGGCTGATGGTAAAGCTGAAACTCCAATACTTTGGCCACATGATATGAAAAACTGACTCATTTGAAAAGACCTAGATGGGCTCGATAAAGGACAGAAATGGTATGGACCTAACAGAAGCAGAAGATATTAAGAAGAGGCGGCAAGAATACACAAAAGAACTGTACAAAAAAGATCTTCACGACCCAGATAATCACAATAGTGTGATCACTGACCTAGAGCCAGACATCCTGGAATGTGAAGTCAAGTGGGCCTTAGAAAGCGTCACTAGGAACAAAGCTAGTGGAGGTGATGGAATTCCAGTTGAGCTATTCCAAATCCTGAAAGATGATGCTGTGAAAGTGCTTCACTCAATATGCCAGCAAATTTGGAAAACTCAGCAGTGGCCACAGGACTGGAAAAGGTCAGTTTTTATTCCAATCCCAAAGAAAGGCAATGCCAAAGAATGCTCAAAACTACTGCACAATGGCACTCATCTCAAACACTAGTAAAGTAATGCTCAAATTCTCAAAGCCAGGCTTCAGCAATACGTGAACCATGAACTTCCAGTTGTTCAAGCTGGTTTTAGAAAAGGCAGAGGAAGCAGAGACCAAATTGTGAACATCCGCTGGATCATCGAAAAGCAAGAGAGTTCCAGAAAAACATCTATTTCTGCTTTGCTGACTATGCCAAAGCCTTTGACTGTGTGGATCACAATAAACTGTGGAAAATTCTGAAAGAGATGGGAATACCAGACCACCTGACCTGCTTCTTGAGAAATTTGTATGCAGGTCAGGAAGCAACAGTTAGAACTGGACATGGAACAACAGACTGGTTCCAAATAAGAAAAGGAGTACGTCAAGGCTGTATATTGTCACCCTGCTTATTTAACTTCTATGCAGAGTACATCATGAGAAATGCTGGGCTGGAAGAAGCACAAGGTGGAATCAAGATTTCCGGGAGAAATATCAATAACCTCATATATGCAGATGACACCACCCTTATGGCAGAAAGTGAAGAGGAACTAAAAAGCCTCTTGATGAAGGTGAAAGAAGAGAGTGAAAAAGTTGGCTTAAAACTCAACATTGAGAAAACGAAGATCATGGCATCTGGTCCCATCACTTCATGGGAAACAGATGGGGAAACAGTGGAAACAGTGTCAGACTTTATTTTTTGGGGCTCCAAAATCATTGCAGATGGTGACTGCAGTCATGAAATTAAAAGACGCTTACTCCTTGGAAGGAACGTTTTGACCAACCTAGATAGCATATTCAAAAGCAGAGACATTACTTTGCCAACAAAGGTCCACCTAGTCAAGGCTATGGTTTTTCCAGTGGTCATGTATGGATGTGAGAGTTGGACTGTGAAGAAAGCTGAGTGCCGGAGAATTGATGCTTTTGAACTGTGGTGTTGGAGAAGACTCTTGAGAGTCCCTTGGACTGCAAGGAGATCCAACCAGTCCATTCTGAAGGAGATCAGCCCTGGGATTTCTTTGGAAGGGATGATGCTAAAGCCAAAACTCCAGTACTTTGGCCACCTCATGCAAAGAGTTGACTCATTGGAAAAGACTCTGATGCTGGGAGGGATTGGGGGCAGGAGGAGAAGGGGATGACAGAGGATGAGATGGCTGGAAGGCATCACCGACTCGATGGACGTGAGTCTCAGTGAACTCTGGGAGTTGGTGATGGACAGGGAGGCCTGGTGTGCTGTGATTCATGGGGTCGCAAAAAGTCACACACGACGGAGCGACTGAACTGAACTGAACTGATGCTGGGAAAGATTGAAGGCAGAAGGAGAAGGGGACAATGGAGGACAAGATGGTTAGATGGCATCACTGATTCAATGGACATGAGTTTGGGCAAGCTCAGGGAGATGGTGAAGGAGAGGGAAGCCTGATGTGCTGCAGTGCGTGGGGTCGCAAAGAATCGGTCACAACTGAGCAACTGAACAACAACAAGGTTACAGGAATCTGCCTTATACATTCTACAAGTATAAATGATAATTCTAATTCTTCATCAGTTTCCTGCATTCAATTCAGTGAGACTTCTACTTTCTCCCTCCAATTACTTCCTTTCCACTGACTTCCATAATTGCAAAGTTTTCTCAGTACCCCAAATCTTCTCTTGAATTCTTGCTCATATCCTTGGTTTCCTCTATTCCCAAACAATATCTTCTATTTCAATTATTTGTTGCTGTATATTCCCACATCCACCTCCACTGCCACCACTTTTGTTCTCTAGTTGGGGATGGACAGGGAGGTCTGTCGTGTTGCGATTCATGGGGTTGCAAACAGTCAGACATGACTGAGCGACTGAACTGAATTGAACCTCATTTTACTATCTTTGGTGTAATGGCCCTTCTCTCTCTGTCCTCCTCCTTACTTCCCTTCCTGTTATTATCAGTTATCTCTATAAAAAACAAAGACATGATTCTCTGGTTAAGATTAGGGAATTAGTAAAGGGAGTCCAAAAGATACAACTTTCCAGTTATAAAATAAGTAACTTTTGGAGATGTAATGTACATCATCAGTTCAGTTCAGTTCGGTTCAGTCGCTCAGTCATGTCTGACTCTTTGCAACCCCATGAATTGCAGCATGCCAGGCCTCCCTGTCCATCACCAACTCCCAGAGTTCACCCAAACTCATGTGTATTGAGTCGGTGATGCCATCCAACCATCTCATCCTCTGTCATCCCCTTCTCCTCCTGCCCCCCAAACCTTCCAGCATCAGGGTCTTTTCCAATGAGTCAACTCTTCACATGAGGTGGCCAAAGTATTGGAGTTTCAGCTTTAGCATCAGTCCTTCCAAGGAATACCCAGGACTGATCTCCTTTAGAATGGACTGGTTGGATCTCCTTGTAGTCCAAGGGACTCTAAAGAGTCTTCTCCAACACCACAGTTCAAAAGCATCAATTCTTCAGCGCTCAGCTTTCTTCACAGTCCAACTCTCACATCCATACATGACCACTGGAAAAACCATAGCCTTGACTAGATGAACCTTTGTTGGCAAAATAATGTCTCTGCTTTGAATATGCTATCTAGGTTGGTCATAACTTTCTTTCCAAGGAGTAAGCGTCTTTTAATTTCATGGCTGCATTCACCATCTGCAGTGATTTTGGAGCCCAAAAAATTAAAATCTGACATCATGGCGACTATAATTATAAACAGTTTATTGAATATTTGAAAGTTGCTAAGAGTAAATCTTCAGTTCTCATCACAAAAAGGAAAATTCTCTGTAGGTGTTGACAGAAGTTAGCTAGGCTTATTATGGTGATCATTTCACGATGTATACAATTATCAGCTATTATGTTGTACACTTGAAACTAGTGAAATGTTATTTGTCAATTATACCTTAAAAAAAAGACACACAAAAAAAGAAGTTAACCCGTCAACAGATGAATGGATAAAGAAGGTAAAGAAGATGTGGTATATTTATATACAATGGGATAATCAGTTCAGTCAGTTCAGTTCAGTCGCTCAGTCGTTTCCGACTCTTTGCGACCCCAAGAATCGCAGCACGCCAGGCCTCCCTGTCCATCACCAACTCCCGGAGTTCATTCAGACTCACGTCCATCGAGTCAGTGATGCCATCCAGCCATCTCATCCTCTGTCGTTCCCTTCTCCTTCTGCCCCCAATCCCTCCCAGCATCAGAGTCTTTTCCAGTGAGTCATCTCTTTGCATCAGGTGGCCAAAGTACTGGAGTTTCAGCCTCAGCATCAGTCCTTCCAATGAACACTCAGGACTGGTCTCCTTTAGGATGGACTGGTTGGATCTCCTTGCAGTCCAAGGGACTCTCAAGAGTCTTCTTCAATACCACAGTTCAAAAGCATCAATTCTTCGGCACTCAGCCTTTTTCACAGTCCAACTCTCACATCCATACATGACCACTGGAAAAACCACAGCCTTGACTAGCCGGACATTTGTTGGCAAAGTAACGTCTCTGCTTTTGAATATGCTATCTAGGTTGGTCATAACTTTCCTTCCAAGGAGTAAGTGTTAATGGGATAATACTCAGCCATTAAAAAAAAAAATGAAATAATGTCATTTGCAGCATTATGCATGGAACTACAGATTATTATATGAAGCAAAATGTGGAATCTAAAATAAGACACAAATGGACAAATCTGTGAAACAGAAACAGATTCACAGACATAGATTGCCTAGGGCAAGAGAGGTGGGGGATGAAAGGACTGGGAGTCTGGGATTAGGAGATGCAAACCAGTATATACAGGATGGATAAACAACAAATTCCAACTGTATAGCACAGAGAACTATATTCAATAGCTATATCAAATATATCTGATTCAGTTTGCTATATAGAATAAATTAATGCAACATTGTAAATCAATTATACTTCAATAAAATAAAAAACTGAAATAAAAAATTAAATAATAGATAACTTCACAATAGTTTCAGGAAAACATTCACAGCTTTTCAGCCCCATGAACCATCTCTTCTGATGCTCTGGGCATTCATCATCCAGGAGGTCGGCAACCCTCCCCTATAATCCCTGCAGGCCTAATGGGCAGAACAGCATTCAGTATATCATAGGACCCTAAAAGCTGCTCATCATTAACAAGTTAAACCAACACAAGTTTACTACTTTGTAATTCTCTTCTCATAGCACTAAGAACAGCATGCTAGACAAATAAAAGCTGAATACATATTTCTCACATTTATTGTCTTAGCAATACTGCTGACTTCTTCTGGACATGCCACTGGTAAGGAAAAAATAGAATAATCTCTTAAATGAGTGGCAATATGATGACATTTGCCATCCCAAGACTAGGAAATACAATTTATACTTGACTTTAAAGCCATACTATTTTGTTACCTGAACAGAAAACTAAGCTTTTCTGCTGGTAAAATCTATGGAGTCATTCTCAAACCAAGTTATTGCCACAAAAACCTCACAATATTCAAGGATATGGTCCTGCCTTGCACAAGTGTTAAGAAGTTAACAGTAATCACTTAGTTGGGGATATTCTAAGTTTGTTTACTCTATTAATAGGGTTCTCTCTTGGTCAATGGATCACATTGTTGTGTAAACAAATGGATCTGGAGGTTTTGACTAAAGAAATGTTTTAAAAGTGTTTTTCCCTTTTGTTTATGTTGTCACTGCTTGAATGATACTGAGAGATACAGAGATAGCCCCAAGGAAATCTCTACCCAGGTCTCCTCCACTAAAACCTAATATTTATGGGTTTTAGTGGGAATGGGAAATGCTGTGTGCCTGCTTAAATAGCAGTGTTAAGTTATTCTGCCATATGGTGAAATAAGTTCCTATGTTAACTGAAAAACTGTAGAAAATCATGATAAAAACTTGACCTGTTGGAAGGAAGTAGGGCAAAAGGAAAAACAAAACAAAAAAAACAGGCTTTCACCATTCCTTCCATTAAATAAATTCATTTAAGAGGTCTTTTTTGTTGTTAGAAACCCTAAATGCTGTATGACCTTAAACACAAAAATAATCAAACTAATATCAATATGCTTAAAATTTTGGAGAAACATGTTTTAACTGAAAGAAAAACTATTTTTTTTTTCAGCAAAAGAAGTTAGCATTACAATCTGACCCCTTTCTATTATGTTCATAGACAGTATTTGGCTTAGTCATTAAAAAACAGGCTACAGGAGAAAGACTGCCAACTTGAACTCCAGCTCAGCAACTGACAAGTTCTAAGACCTTGACCAAATTACTCAACTTCTCTTTACCTCAGTTTATTCATCTTTAAAAAGCACATAACAATAATAACATATCCCTCACATTAAAACTGTGAATATTTTAAAAAATCAAGTAGAGCATAGAACAATGTCAAGGACCACAGCACAATAAATGTTAGCTATTATTATTACTATATATGCAACAAGTCCTGGAGATCTGACACAGTGAGGAACTCTTTCAAATGTATTTTATATATTGAGCTAAATAACTTCCAAAACACATCTGAACAAATAATCCTGAGTTCCTTATCTACTCAAAAGCAAAGGCAAAAAAATCTAAAGTGTGAAAATCACTAACCATTGAGCCAGTGGTGCTCTGAAATGTCAGTTCTGACGTAATGGTGGTCATGAGTAGGCCCAAGGGACCGCGTGAATGCAGTATCTTTGCCAAGGAAATCAGAAGCTGTTCCAGAGTAGAGGTACTCATCTGCAAGGGAGAAAAGAATACACAGGACTTCTAAGAGTTTACCAGCAGACACTACTGACAATAGACCAGTTTTACGACATGAAACCAAAGATGTTGACTGCTTACATCAGAATATATTGTTTTGTAAATTTCCCTTTCAGATTTTGAAAAATCTGCTCAGCTGAAGAAAAGATAACTCAATAAACTTTGGTAAGCTGATTCCAAATACTTGAATATAAAAAAGGCCAAAGTCTCCTGAATTAATAATTAATTACACATGCATTTAGCTTCTGTTATGGAGGAACTCCTCTTCTTTCCCTCTCCTCACAAATAATTCAAAGATATGTCATAATTAGAAGTCCCTCTTTGTAACAACACACACACACAAATTTAAAAAGTAAACGCCATAATGAGGAATGGATTGTGTAATTAGTATTTACTTAACCGACACAACCTCAGTGACCACAACTTTTCTTTGCCTAACCTCTGCTGAAAGGGAGCTTTCAACACTGAAGTCATACTTTGTAATTATAACATGTTGCATTCCTTGTAGCTAATCATGTTTCTAATAGTTCTGATAAACAGGAATTTCTGAAAAGGGAAAGATGTGGCCATTACTGCATACCAAACTTCTTTGTCCTGTTATTTGTGTAAAGTGGATATCCATGTCTTACCAGAGACAGGAGAGAGAGAAGAGAAGAGAAGGAGGGGTGCCAGAGGCAGAGAGAGGTGGGGAAGGAGAAGGAGAGTGGAAAGAATGAGGAAGAGAGGGCAGAGGAGTTTAAGATGAGGGAGAGGAGAGGAAGAAAGGAGACAGGTGGGAGAAGGGGAAAGAAAAGGATGCAAGGGGCAAGAGAGGGGAATTGGGAGTGGTGGTCTGCATTCCTGATGCAAGTTAGCACATTGTTGGGGGTGGGGTATGGCAGGAAGAATGCAGTCCCCACAGTAGAACATGTTGTCCCTTTGAAAGCTAAGCCTCTGTTTCAATAAATCTTTATATTCAACTACTTTGGGTTATACTTAATAGACTAAACTTTTAAAAAATAGCTAAATCTCTACAGAGCATTTAGATTTTTTAAAGCCAATATAAGAACAACTACAATCACTAAAACTCAATTCTCTCAGAAACATATTTTTAAAATCCTGCCTTTGCATAAGTGATTCAGCTATTTTCAAAAATCCTCCAATTACATCCACTGAAATAAGACTTTTAGTGAACTATGTGAGACAACCAACCTAACTATTCATGGCAATAGTCAGTTTCCAAAGGTGGGGGAGGGGGACACACACACACACACATACACACACACACACAGACAAACATAAAAGAGAGAAATCCAGTTATGTAAACTACAACTAATTTTTCGGAGGGGTGGGGGGGTGGTGGGTGCACACAGTGCAACATGTGGGATCTTATTCCCTGACCAGGAATTGAACCTGTGCCCTCTGCAATAGAAAGGCAGAGTGGTAACCACTGGACCACCAGGGAAGTTCCCAGTTATATAAAGTAAATGTAGACATGGTACTGATTCCATCTCTTAAAAACATGTGGTGCAAGACAATATTTCTTTGTGGGGCAAATTTTTAAAAATAGAAGAACCAAACAACATCATCAGTAGAGACATAAAGGAAATAAACCATTAATTTGAAACATAAAACTGCAAACATTCATTTTTCCAGGGAAAAAAAAAGCATATTTCAACATAAAATTTGGATCTCTATATCCAGGTTTTAAAACCGTCTTCTTTGTACTTAAATTACTTAGAGGTTCAGGGGTCACCAATGTCTACAGTCTATTGTTAAAGGTATGTCAACTCCATTTGGCAGATCAGTCACAAATCATCGACCTCACTTTCTAAGGATAATGACTGAACATTAGTCACATAATTTTCAAAACACACACACTTTCACTTCAAAGAAGAGCACTGGTTCTCACAAAGTGAAAATTAAAATGTCATGGTGTGTCACTCTTGATAGCCTATTCAAACACCTGATGGACAAGCTAAATAAAAAGAGACTAGAGTCATGAACAAAACCAAGACAAAAGTCGTCCTTATAATGGCTGAAACTTAGAGGTCAGAGGTCATGTCGATAGTCTTCAGAAAAGACTTCAGACCACACAGTACCACCTTTTTTAAACACGATGTTCCTCCCATAAGAGAATTTATGATGTATGCAAAGCAAGAGAAAACTGAATGTGCCAGCAAAAATTTCACATTTCTATTAATACAATCAGGTTATGGTGAAATTGAGGGGAGAGCAGTTACGACATTCTATTGTCTGTGTTCTATAGTTTGATTTATTTGTCTTATTAATTTATCCACTTACATCTTATTATTACTTCTCCCACTCAAATATTCAATATATTTTGTAATATATTATGTTCAAGGAACTGCTAAATTTAACTGCCATAATGAACCAAATAGGGGCATATAAGGTAAATATAAGAAAATCTGAGTTATCTATATGTAAAATTATAGCAACATGAATGTCTTTTGCATTAAACACATTTCAGCCTTTTCAATCTGAAGTTTATTTAAAATGTAACTGTGCAGACATTAAGGATTACGGGAGACTCACTTTATGGATAAGAAGCCAAATACAGAGAGATGTGAGACTAAAAAACTACCACCAAACAGCCAGTGGATGATTAATCCAAAATAATCTTTAACTCACTAAGACAGTGTGGTTGAATCTACACACATCTTTTTAGAAAAACCCCTAAAAGCAAGAAGTATCCTTTGCTGCTCTTACCTGTCATTACTGAAGCAAAAGGCTGCTGAGGATCAAAGGGACATTTCAGTCTGCCAGACTCCAAATTGTGTGTGTCCAGTTTGAAAATAACTTCCTGTTAAGAGAAATATTAACACAAGTGTGATTTTTTTTTAAAATATCAGAATCAGCAAGAACATAGGAGATAAGAACTAAATTCTAACTCATTAATTCAACAAAAACTGAACATATAGCATGCACATCAAACTGTGCTTCTTAACTCTTCCACAAATATTATTTCTGGCAAGACTCAGTTCCCATGTTTTGGTCTCCGTTTGGCCTAAGTAGTAATTATAATAATGAATGAATTTTTCAATGCCTTCATCAATTCATTTAGCCTGGACCACTATCATCATCAAAATCACTATCAAGCAATCCTATTTCTTAAGCCTAATAACTAATTTACTGAGTCTAATAAGCCAGTTTCCTCCTCTAAGAAATAAATTTAATAATCATACTTTCAGAACTATGATGGTCTATCTACCTAAGCATCTGCAACTATACCATATTACTTAAGCCTTACGATACTTTGTAATTTCAGTGACATAAAAGTGTGGTAAGGCAGACAGTTCATTTTCAGAGCTATTGATACATGTGGGCAAAAAAAATTCCAATGTAGTATTTTCACTATTATGAAAACACTATGCACATTAAAGCCACACAGTTATTTTGGCAGAAACATTTATTTTTATAATAGTGGCCACAGACAGAATGGCATTGGCAGACTTTTAATATTCAGGGGGAAAAAAACATTTCAAGTTGAACTTTCCAAGAAAAATATGAATGTATAATGAATATGGCCCCATGAGTTTGAGTGTTTCATAACAACGACAACACTACCATCCAGCAAAAAGACTGATGATTCAGCCTACAAATGCACTAGCGAAATTCAGCATTTCTGACATTCTCTCTAGAAGGCATATCTACAGAGTTATATCAGAACACACATGCAATTAAAAGGAATCATTCAGTGCCACTTATCTAGAAAGCAAGCAAAGAAGCAAAAGGGAGAGAAAAAAATTGATTATTTGGATTATTATTTTTGTATGATGTGACATTTCACATCTTTTTCTTTTAAACAGTACTAACAGTAACTACTGCCTTATTAAAAAAAAATAGCAATATTAATTTAAATAGCATGAATAACAATTACTATTTAATAGTTTTAAGAAAATAAGCTTTAATACTTTAATGGTATTTAATGTTAATACATACTAACCATGAGCAGGAATTTTATGTACATTATTTCACTGAATTGTCACCATAAATGTAAAGAAGTGGCTACTTTATGGATTCCAGCTTTACAAGAGGAATATTGAGAGTAAAAGGGAGAAGGATCTTGTTCAGCGTCACATAATGAATAAGAGGCAGAGGAGGAGCTTGAACTCAGGGCTGTCTCCAAAGTTCATGCTCTTAACAAATCTAATCTCAAGATTTCAAATTCACAGATTTAAAAATGTGCTGAAATTAATTTATAGACTCACCATGACCATGTAACATGATCAAGCCCAAGTACGTTTAGTTAGAACAGTTCAGCTAATGATAAGTTGTGATAGTGGCGCCTAGGCATGAAAAAAGTCCAATGAGAACACTTTTAGGGCATGTTTCCCAACTGTGGATGGGGCTAGAGATATGTCAGGAAAAAACACCTACAGATCACAGCCCTTAAGAATGTTTAAATATCATTAAGGGCACATTATTCTCCACAGGTCAAACAGAACTGTTGATTCTAAAGCCTATAATGGGACGTTGTAAAGGGAAAAAGTAAACTGAATTCTGGTGTGCCAGAAGATTATTGTAAAAAGCTAAAAACCCAAGAAAGTATCTGGGACAATGTCATAGTTGATGCAAAGTCCTAGTTAAATCCTTATAATTGTACAGAATCCTGTTGTCAAAATGTAATATTTCATGAAATTCTCAAGATAAGCCCATAAAATTGTTATCTGTGGAGGCTAAGGACAAGGTCTCCCTTATAATCTCCTGGAGAAAGGAGAGAACAGGAAAGCAGGTTTCCTTGAGCCAGAGTCAAGGACACCAACAGGAAAATGATGTCAAAAATAAAGGCTGATACAATGGACTTCCTGAGATAAACTGAATTACATGACATTTTAACTTTTGAGACAATTTTAATTTTATAAGATTGGTCCCACCTAATTCATTACACAAAAAGCACCTGTCCAAACTACACACAGAGAAATACTGTTGAAGTAAAGACAGAAGAAGATAAGAATGGAAATTTTCATCATCACAACGACTAGGCAAAGTTATTGTTCATATCATATTAATTATGAATACTATTAACATTTAAATATGAGGTTTGCAGAAGCAAAGGGAGATTCCAGAGGAAAGAATATGTTTCCAAGCTAACTTAAAAAACTATCAGGCACCCCCAGTATTATAGAGTAGATAGATAGATGGCAGACATTATTTTTAAATAAAGTTTATATACATACTTTGGAAATACTTGACTTTTTACCTTTCTGTGTTCTTGTTGCCTAATACAGCTGAATATTAAGTGACCAGAATGGAGCAAGTGATATGCCAAAGCCCACTCAATCGTTTTCTTATTTTATTCTTAAAATAACTCTGTGAGTTACTATTATTATCATCATCCTTCTGCTGAATAAACAGAAGCTTAGAAAGTATATGCAGAAGGCCATGGAGCTGGTAAATGACAGGGGCCATAATTCAAACTCTGGCTCCCCATGTTCAAATTCTCAGTAGTTGTCAACAGCCCTGACTTGTGTCCTGAAATCTAGATCCAACTGCCCACTTGGCATGATCTACAGAGCATTTTTCAAAAGCAGAATGTATAAAAACTAACTCACCATTTTCCCCACAAATTTGTTACTCATCTCACCTCAATAAATAATACTATTCTCCAGCTCACTGCCAGATAGAAATCTGGGATTCATTTCGGCTGCTTCCTCTTTCTTCTTGTTGCCCCCGACACAAAAGAGTGTCCCCCAAGAAGGGAGACTCTATACACTTCTCTCCTCCATCTCTGTGTTACTGTTCCCTCTTCAAAGTCATCTTAGAAGCAACCTTATCTATTTGAGAACGTCATGCCTTCCCTCTGAGCTGGACAGTGAATCCTGAGACTAATAATTCATTTCATAAGTAGACAGTCTTCAGGCAGTGTTGCCATACAATTACCTGTCTTCCTGACTAGTGAAAAATTCACAAGGCTTAATACCCCTGTTCACTTATAACTCTCTCATTCACATAACCTGTAAATTTGATGGCCCCAGGGCTTTTTGACAGTTTCAAGCTAAGTATTAGCTCCTTCTAAATTCCCTTTCAGTACTTGTGAGTTTTAGGAGTTAAAGAACACTATTTGCATCCCTCAGCAGGTTGTGAGTTTGGCCTTTAGCCCCAGGCCTCAAAATACATCCAAGTTGTGGGGCTATCTCATATAATTACACCCTACGCTATGAGCCACTGTTATATATTACCCTTCATCAAAGCCAGGCAAGAGAACATTACACCAGCAACAAAGAATGATGGATTCAAGTTGCCAAGTCTCCTAGTGGTTCAGAGATTTAACTATCAGGGTTGCTTTACTTTCAAACCATTGAGTCTGGGCTGGTTAGACAAGTTGGTCAGAGAGAAAAATGTATCCAGCCACAGTTATGGGTTTGATCTCTGCTTGAATCAGTTAAATCAATGCAAAGAAACCTGTACTATGAGCCCAGACTTTATTTTCAAACATACAGCCAAATACCCTTAAAATATGTGTGGTTAGTCACAAGAAGTATATACATAAACATAAGGATGACAGTGTAACCCATCAACCCATACAAAGTAATTAGAGTACAGATTCTAAAGCTCAGATGGGCATGCTTGCTCTAGAGATAGATTACTTGGGTTCAATTCCTTGCTAGACCCTTTATCAGCTGGGTAATCTTAGGCATGTTATTTCATTCCACTGAGATTCCATTTTCACTAATTTGCAAACTGGGAGTTATAAAGGTACAAACTTCATTAAGAGTGTTGTGAAATTCCAAAAAACAGTCCATGTAAAGTGCCTGGCACAGGCCATGACACAAAAAAAGCACTCTAACAAATTAATGTTGATTAAATTATTGCAATATGTATGTTTCTCATTTATTGAAATGCTAATTGATAGATGGAATGCATTACTCCTAATTAATACTTCCTACATTTCCACTATGCCAATTAGGTCTGGCAGAAATAAGTCCAGTATGATAACAAGTATGATAAGAACTAACTATACAATTTTTAAAAAATCATTAAAATTATCTATATTTAGTGTCTGCTATTGTAAACATATGCAACAGGTCAAATTTGTTGGGTGGGAAAAGTTAAGTTATTTAGAAGATACCATTCTGTCACAAGGTCTTACAGGAGACGAATTTTTACCAACAGCAACATCATAAATAGATCTAGTTATATAGGAAGCTCAAGAGAAAATAAAGCTGTACATAGAGCCTAGAAAACAAGCACTTTCAACATTTTACACTATTAATTTTAATCATGTCACTAGAAAACTTTTAATAGAAGAAGTTTTTATAAGGTGAATAAAGCAGATAATCAAAATGGTAATAATCTATTAAGTGGTTGGGAACATAAGTTCTTACTCAGTTCATACAGAAAATGATTCAATTTTTATATTCAAATCTACTTATTTTATGTCATAGGCAGTAAATAATAAGCTATTATAGTAAATTGTTTTCATGCTATTTCACAATATTACCTCCTTGTAGAATCCAAGATCAATATATCCACATACTGGATGAAACGCTCCAGTTCCACACACATAAACATGAGTTTTGTTATAGGGTTGAAGTACTCTGATGAAATTTGCACATTCTGTCTATTGGGCATAAAAAACATAAAAGCATTAGCATATAATTCAGGTATTTCAAAGTATCATTCATACCACCTGCTTTCCAAGTAGATTAATCATCAAAAATAAGTGCTAAAATAAAAAAGATTTATGAGAAATGCTTAACACCTGACTTAGCAAAGGAGGCAAGACAAATTAGAAACTATGACTTGAAGCTTTTTTTGAAGTTTTATGGTTTTGAAATAACCAGAGTACTAGAATGCACATTTCTACAGTAAGACTCAATGGGACCTACAGAATGAATATATACAGAGTATGAAAGAGGTATCCATACTTACTTTCAAGAATTACCTACAGAACCAAACCCAAACCAAACATTTTGTTCTGATGTTCCTACATTTTCTGTCCCATAGATATTACTGTGTGCAGTTTCAGTTGAATCAGCTACACTAAACGTAACACTTAACACAGATGTCTTCATATATATTATTCCATTCTTATTTTCCAGAATGCCCTACAACTTTATTTCCATTTTTTTTTCAATGTTACAGAGCCTTTAAGACCTAGCTTAAGTCCAGCTTATTCCAAGAACTTCTTCTGTTTCTTCCATAAATATTTTTTATGCCAAGTCAAAATTTTAAGAGACTTATATTTCTGCCTCTTTTCCAAATGCTTGGGCCTAAAAGTATTCTTTAAAATGTGTATCTTTATAACTTAGTTATTTTCTATCCCCGAACTTCTTGTAAATAGTGACTCAATTTTTCAGAATAGTCATTCTTATTATTTTCAGTTCATCTCCTCTAAGCCATCCCTTATGTTTACATAATTACTGGAAACAATTTTTAACTAACTTCATGATTCTCGGATCCAAAGACTCTAAGAAAACACTGGGCAATAGTACACTTTTATTTTAAATCAGCTCTACCTAGGAGATGGACAAGTGTTTACTAAGGAGGTTGGAAAACTATGAAATCACTGAGATTCAGAGAAAAGGTCCATTTTCTCTTGCCTGAATGGCCACAGGTCCTTCACCTGTCAGGTAACTGCTGTCATTAGGGTTGTTAGGAAAAGAATATTAAAAAATAAAAAAGACCAACTGGTAGGATGATTTTTTAAATATTTTTAACGGCAGATGATAACTTAGCTGATAGGATTATGATTGTTATGTGGATTAAAATAAAGAATATAACACTTAATAATTGTTTATCACAAACTCTGATTTTGACCTATACAAAATAATCAGTTTCCCAGTGGCTATTCTGATTTTCAAGGAAAGAGCTATTTCTGCATAGCTGTGGTACAGAGTTTCTAGTACCTAGGTCTTTTTTGTCCAGCTGGCCTGGCAATCTTATGTCTCAAGAATTTGTAGATCCCAGTAAATAAAATCTGCACACTCTACTAAGAAAAATGTTACAAAGAACTAACTTACTGAGTTTTCTGCTCTCTGCGCCCTTACAAACAAAGCAGTTGCTTAACACTAAATGAGAGGACAGTATCAGTCAGTCCCTCAGTTAGCCATAGAGGAGAAGGATGTTTATCATGTAGGGAGAGTCAGAATTCTCTAATAGCAGCAGGACAACTACATATGGTTACACATTTATGCTGCAAAAAAAAAAAGTCCTATTTTAGCATATGCAAATCATACTGTAGGATCCTTAATATCCTGAATATTTTCATACATTTAATATATGTTCTCATATAAGTATTATATGTAGACTCCTAAGAAAGGAAAATTTTATATTCATTGAGACAATTTATCTGGCAGACAATCTTAACAAAATCATATTATATGTTTTTCACCCTTCCATCGAGGTATCTGATGAAGAGAATTTATTTTTTATTGACAGAAAAGCACTGTAGAAAACTAGCTTCATGTTCTTTTATATCATGTTAGACAATCACAAATGAAAACTTAATTCAGAGAGAAAATTTGCCCTACTAATGGTTTTGATGGTGACTGCAGCCATGAAATTAAAAGACACTTACTCCTTGGAAGGAAAGTTATGACCAACCTAGATAGCATATTCAAAAGCAGAGACATTACTTTGCCAACAAAGGTCTGTCTAGTCAAGGCTATGGTTTTTCCTGTGGTCATGTATGGATATGAGAGTTGGACTGTGAAGAAGGCTGAGCGCTGAAGAATTGATGCTTTTGAACTGTGGTGTTGGAGAAGACTCTTGAGAGTCCCTTGGACTGCAAGGAGATCCAACCAGTCCATTCTGAAGGATATGAGCCCTGGGATTTCTTTGGAAGGAATGATGTTAAAGCTGAAACTCCAGTACTTTGGCCACCTCATGCGAAGAGTTGACTCACTGGAAAAGACTCTGATGCTGGGAGGGATTGGGGGCAGGAGGAGAAGGGGATGACAGAGGATGAGATGGCTGGATGGCATCACTGACTCGATGACGTGAGTCTGAGTGAACTCTGGGAGTTGGTGGTGATGGATGGGGAGGTCTGGCATGCTGCGCTTCATGGGGTCGCAAAGAGTCGGACATGACTGAGCGACTGAAGTGAACTGAATGGTTTTGAACAAATGTCTCAGTAACATGAGATAAGCCAGGGCAAAAAAGAGTAAAAATGTAGGTGATCATCAGATAAATTCTAATGATGGCTTCACTGGTAGGGTAAGAGATTCATTCTAATATTCTCCAGCCTTCATCTTGCTCACTCATGGTCACTGAAGGGACTTCTACTTTTTAGTCTTTTCCCCACAAAGAGGTTTATGCAAGGGTAAGATCTATACAAGGAATAGTACACAGGGAGGGGAAAAGTGTAGAGGGATATGCCTGGAGTGAGGTGGGATTGACTCACTGCTAATAATTACATCATTTTTCAAAAGCTCTGTTTACCAGAGTCATAGAATTTAGAGAAGAATGGTTATGGAGTGAATATTTGTGTCCTCCCCAAATTCATAGGTTGAAACCCTAATGCCCCCAGGGTGATGGTGGTCGGAGTTCAGGTTTTTAGGAAGTAAATAGCTGGAAGTCTTTTGTGAGTCCCTTGGAAAGTAAAGAGATCAAACTAGTCAATCTTAAAGGAAATCAATCAGAATACTCTTGGGAATGACTGATGCTGTATCTCCAATACTTTGGCCACCTGATGTGAATAGCTGATTCATTGGAAAAAACCCTAATGCTTGGAAAAATTGAAGGCAGAAGGAGAAGAGGGAGACGGAGGATGAGATGGTTGGATGATACCACCAATATAATGAACATCAACTTGAGAAAACTCCAGGAGATGGTGAGGGACAGGCAAGCCTCATGTGCTGCAGTCCATGGGGTCGCAAAGAGTCGGACACAACTTGGCAACTGAATAGCAATAGCAACAGCCTTAAAGAGGTCAGGAGGTGGAATCCTCCTGATAGGATTCATGCCTTTATAAGAAGAGACCAGGGCACTTGCTCTCACTCTCTCTGCCCTGTGCAGAAACCACCAGATGATGGCCACCTATAGGCCAAGAAGAGAATTTTCCCTATAAACTAAGTCAGCCTGCACTTTGATCTTGGACTTCCCAGGCTCCAGAATTGTCAGAAATAAATGGCTGTTGTTAAAGCAGCCTAGTTTATGGTATTTTGTTATGGTAGCTCAAGCCGACTAACACAGTAATTTTACAAGAGTTTGAAATAAATATTTGTATAAAGAAATAAAACAACTGCCTTTCCAGATTATAAATTATAAAGTCTGAAAGATTAGAGACTGTGAGACACAGCACTGTTTAAAAAGACAAATAAGGCCCGGAGTGAAACATCACACACAAAGGAGATATAATTTGAGTGATGATAAAGAAAAGCTCTGAATCACACCTAAAACATTGCACATCCTTTAACTTTTCTGGGAGTACTTTATTAAGATGCAGCCAGCCCTGGAAAGTAACCCATTATGCTAGTTCCTGACTTGGTGAGATATTACCAAGGATTTATTCTTGGTAATATTCTCCCTTCTCTCAGACTGGGCTGCCATGGAATAGAACACTGTAGGGACAGTCCTGAATTTTCTGACTTAGTTTACCCAAAAGTCAGTTCTGCCCAAAGTTTCCTGTCGATGAAGTTTATGGCAGGCAGTTCTCTAAGAAGACTGAAACAATGAAAAGGCATTGGTTACCTGAAGGAAAGAAACGTGGAAAGAGATTCTAAACGATAAAGTCTCTTATTTTAAATTTTGCCTAGGGTGGTCATTTCAGCCAAACACTAGTGCCTCAAGTGAAACAAAAGTCTTTCTCTTTTAATTTATAACATTTTTTAAGGCTCAAAGATTATGTGTTTTCTTTTTGTGCACAAGTTTCATTAAGTTTTGCTTAAATAGCATGAGCAATAATTAACTTGATTTAATTCACTTAGCAAACTGCATAGCTATTAAGGGTGGTATAATTCTGTGAGGCATGAAGAAAGAAAACTCTGAGAAGCAGCGTTTTAAATTTTCCCTGAAAGCTGACTAATTTATAGCTATTGCCACAATGGTAAGGGTTTTGCACGTGATCAAACAATTCAACTCAGTGAGTAATATACTCAACCTTGGAAGAAAACTGAATTTCTGCTTCCTTCCTATGCTTCCTACCTACTCTCTTTCCTACCTCCTCAACTCTCCACTATAAGACAGACTGAAAAAGACAGAATTAAAAACAAGTATCAACCTTCTGGGCATCCCAGGTGGCACTAGTGGTAAGGAAACCACCTGCCAATGCAGGAGACTTAAGAGAAATCGGGAAGGTCCCCTGGAGGAGGGCACAGCAACCCACTTCCGTATTCTTGCCTGGAGAATCCCATGAACAGAGGAGCCTGGAGGGCCACAGTCCATGGGGTCGCACAGAGTCGGTCAGGACTGAAGCGACTTAGCACACATGCACGCATAGTAGTAACGGCTCAGTGGTGAAAGAATCTGCCTGCTAGAGCAGGAGTCCCAGGTTGGATAAATGGGTTGGTAAGATCCGATGGAGAAGGAAATGGCAACCCACTTCAGTATTCTTGCCTGGAAAATCCGATGAACAGAGAATCCCATGGGAGGCTACAGTCCATAGCGTTGCACAGAGTTGGACACGACTGAAGCGACTTAGCATGCACACACACATACCGACTTGCTGATTTTTTCAAGTAATATTACTCGTTCCAATATCTACCCCTTATACACATTTCTTTCTGTTGTTGCTATTCAGTCGCTAAGTCCTAACTCTTTGTGACCCAATGGACTGTAGCCTGCCAGGCTCTTTACACCATGAGAGTTCCAGGGCAAGAGTACTGGAGTGGGTTGCCATTTCCTTCTCCCGGGGATCTTTCCAACCCAGGGATTGAACCCGTGTCTCCTGCATTGGCAGGTGGATTCTTTACGACTGAGCCACCAGGGAAGCCCCATACACATCCTTCAGTCAGTTCAGTTCAGTAGCTCAGTCGTGTCCAACTCTTTGCGACCCCATGAATTGCAGCATGCCAGGCCTCCCTGTCCATCACCAACTCCCGGAGTTCACTCAGACTCACGTCCATCGAGTCAGTGATGCCATCCAGCCATCTCATCCTCTGTCGTCCCCTTCTCCTCCTGCCCCCAATCCTTCCCACACATATATATATTACACACATATATAAATAGATATATAGCTATAAATAAAACAAATATAAAACTTAATACTTAGAGAAAAGACAAATAACTATTAGTCTATGTATTAACATCTAGAACTTGTTTCCCCCTAATACTTGAAAAAATATTAGCAAAACAGAAGTATTTGTAAGTCCTTAATCTTATATGTAGTTAAATTAAATCCAATACAGCTTTATATGTGTTTCTGATAACTGAATTGTAATCATTTAAAATATTTAGGTGCAACATGAAAATACATTTATGATTAAAAATCTGATCAGTCTTTGTGTTTAGTATATTTTGCAGAATACTATGATCTTCAATTTTTTTGATCGTTTGCCACATGCCTATCATTGTGGCAAGAATACACAGAAGAACTTACAAAAAAGATCTTCATGACCAAGATAATCACGATGGTGTGATCACTCACCTAGAGCCAGACATCCTGAAATGTGAAGTCAAGTGGGCCTTAGGAAGCATCACTAGGAACAAAGCTAGTGGAGGTGATGGAATTCCAGTTGAGCTATTTCAAATCCTGAAAGATGATGCTTTGAAAGTGCTGCACTCAATATGCCAGCAAATTTGGAAAACTCAACAGTGGCCACAGGACTAGAAAAGGTCAGTTTTCATTCCAATCCCAAAGAAAGGCAATGCCAAAGAATGCTCAAACTACCGCACAATTGCACTCATCTCACAAGCTAGTAAAGTAATGCTCAAAATTCTCCAAGCCAGGCTTCTGCAATATGGGAACCGTGAACTTCCAGATGTTCAAGCTGGTTTTAGAAAAGGCACAGGAACCAGAGATCAAATTGCCAACATCCGCTGGATCATGGAAAAAGCAAGAGAGTTCCAGAAAAACATCTATTTCTGCTTTCTTGACTATGCCAAAGCCTTTGACTGTGTGGATCACAATAAATTGTGGAAAATTCTGAAAGAGATGGGTATACCAGACCACCTGATCTGCCTCTTGAGAAACCTGTATGCAGGTGAGGAAGCAACAGTTAGAACTGGACATGGAACAACAGACTGGTTCCAAATAGGAAAAGGAGTACATCAAGGCTGTACATTGTCACCCTGCTTATTTAACTTATATGCAGAGTTCATCATGAGAAACACTGGGCTGGAAGAAGCACAAGCTGGAAATCAAGATTGCTGGAAGAAATATCAATAACCTCAGATATGCAGATGACAGCACCCTTATGGCAGAAAGTGAAGAGGAACTAAAAAGCTTCTTGATGAAAGTGAAAGAGGAGAGTGAAAAAGTTGGCTTAAAGCTCAACATTCAGAAAACGAAGATCATGGCATCTGGTCCCATCACTTCATGGGAAATAGATGGGGAAACAGTGTAAACAGTGTCAGACTTTATTTTCTGGGGCTCCAAAATCACTGCAGATGGTGACTGCAGCCATGAAATTAAAAGACACTTACTCCTAGGAAGGAAAGTTATGACCAACCTAGATAGCATATTGAAAAGCAGAGACATTACTTTGCCAACAAAGGTCTGTCTAGTCAAAGCTGTGGTTTTTCCTGTGGTCATGTATGGATGTGAGAGTTGGACTGTGAAGAAAGCTGAGCGCCGAAAAACTGATGCTTTTGAACTGTGGTGCTAGAGAAGACTCTTGAGAGTCCCTTGGACTGCAAGGAGATCCAACCAGTCCATCCTAAAGGAGACCAGTCCTGGGTGTTCATTGGAAGGACTGATGCTGAAGCTGAAACTCCAATACTTTGGCCACCTGATGCAAAGAGATGACACACTGGAAAAGACCCTGATGCTGGGAGGGATTGGGGGCAGGAGGAGAACAGAACGACAGAGGATAAGATGGCTGGATGGCATCACTGACTCGATGCACATGAGTTAGTGTGAACTCCGGGAATTGGTGATAGACAGGGAGGCCCAGCGTGCTGTGATTCATGGGGTCACAAAGAGTTGGACATGACTAAGCGACTGAACTGAACTGAACTATCATTGTAGACCTCTGTTAAAATTCAGTCTGCAAAGATATCTGTTTTGGTCCTATAATATTAAAAACATTTTAATATGTTGTCAACACTTCAGAATAAGTATATGAAAATCCAAATATCACACTGCTCTCAAAAATTATTTAACAACAACAAACAAAAATCTAATAGATTTCTACCACTTATGGTAGAAGGGGAAAAAAATATTTTAAAGGAAAAAAAAGGAGAGATGTGCCTATAAAAGTCTAAATACCTAATAGGAAAACTAGGAAAGGACATTTTTTACATGAATGTGACACAAAGTAATCATAGAAAGAAAGAAAGAAAGTGAAGTCGCTCAGTCGTGTCCGACTCTTTGCGACCCCATAGACTGTAGCCTACCAGCCTCCTCCCTCCATGGGATTCTCCAGGGAAGAGTACTGGAGTGGGTTGCCATTTCCTTCTCCAGGGGATCTTCCCAATCAAGGGATCGAACCTGGGTCTCCTGCATTCCAGGCAGACGCTTTAACTTCTGAGCCACCAGGGAAGCCCCCAAAGTAATCATATATGAATATAAATCTTAATTTTACAAATATACGTGATATTTAGTGTTTATAGTAATGAATGAGCTTCAAGCTAAAAACAATAAAAATAATTTTGTTTTTGTTGGCAAAAATTAAATATATTTATTTCATTCATTAATGTATTAATGTTAAGCATTAAGTATATGTTGTATACAATATTAGCAAGGGTATGGGAAATATACCCTCTTAAGAGCATGTACTGCTAATTTAAGTATAAGAAGCTTAAACTTTCTGGAGGGCCATTTTACAATGCATAAAATATTTTATATCCTTTGACCAGTAATTCTACCCAATAACCAAAGATGTTCACAATATTTATATATAAGGTTTTTCATGTGTGGCATCATTTACAATAGTAAAAACTGGATATATATTCTAACAATAGGAGATTGATGAAATAATATATAAAGGAATGCAGTGCAGCTATTAAAAGTAGTGTTATAAAAAGGAATTTAATGACATGGGAAAATGCTCATGGCAGTCTGTGAAGTGAAAAAAAAATGTTTTAAGGGACTATGTATACAATGATTTCATTCTGAAAAATAGTAAATAGATAAGATAGAAGAATAAACATCAAAATGTCACCAGCTATCTCTGGGTAATGTTCATGGGGAAAGAAATATTTACAGATGAATCTATATAGTTTTCAAACTTTCTGCAACGAACACTTTGTTGTACTTTTAGATGTTCTTTAAAACGGAAAATAAATGTAATCAGAGAACTTTAGAGACGGAAGATCCTTTAACTCTTTGCAGTGTCTCTATTGACAAGGTTGTGTGCCCTGATAGTTAAGCTGACGAACAGCCCAGGCTGCCCACACCCCATTCATTCTTTTGCCAGGACTGAGCTGTTTACCCCTCTTTTCTTTGCAGGACCAGCCATTTCTTTAGTGACTTTCTGTTAAATAATATTCTAAACAGAAACAAAATAGACCAAATAGCATCCTGTCGCCTCTTCCTTCCCTGGATTAAAATTGCGGACTGTACTCAAGCAAGAAGACTAGCTCTCTTTTGTATCCTGTTCTTCCACCCCCTCTGCACACCAACTAGCTAACTTTCATTATGGTAAATAATTCACTATTTTTCAGTTATATAGTACCTTTGTGTAAAGGGACACTCTTTCTAAACACTTGTTAATTCTCAATATGCTCTTGGGAAATAGGTAAAAATTACTAGAGAAGGGAGAGAGTGGGTAACACCAAAGGTAGTAAAAGATGATAATAAAACCACAGACTAGTCTCAGTTTTCTGTGGACCAAAATCTATGTAATGATGTACAATGAGGATCTGTGTTATGGTGATAGTGAAGAGAGAAATGGTTTGAGGGATTCAGTTTGTAGACCTTACACATAAAACTTAAATCTTAATGTGTAGATTATAGTATTTCATAAAAGCACAGATTGTGCGGCAAGCCTTCTTGATTTAATTCCTGGCTTCACTATTTACTGAATACGTAATATTGGGCAAGTCAGTTAATTGTTCTGGTTTCAGTCTTCTCATTTGGAAAATGAGGAATAATAATAAAATCTAACATATTGTTTTAAGGATTAATCAAGATTATAGGCATAAAGCATTGAAAGCAGTTCCTGGAACATGGTAAGTACTATAAATATGTTACCTATTCTTAGTAACTCTAAAATATAATATTATTTTAAAGGGACAAATTAAAAAAGGAGACAGACACTTTTATTATTCCTACATACTTCAACAGCAAACTTTACAGACTTCAGTAAAAAGAGAAAAGCTCCCCAAACCTCTAATCTTAGGTTAACAGTAGGTGTTAGAGGTGACTATCAGCTCTCAAATACAATTGAATTGGAAGAATAGATTCCATTTACTGGTTCTTATGTGCTGTCTAGGACACTACCTTCAAAAACGTTTATCACTCTTTACTTTAACTTAATAAGAGAGGCAACTGAGTTACTATATAACTGGAATTAGTGAACATACTGAAATGAGAACACTGACACAATTAAAACTTTCACTGATTGTCTGACCTTGAGAGCTTATCCCTCATCTATTCCATGGGAAAACTGACACTATTTCATTGCAGTACATTTAAAACAGCCTTTTCCTTCTTGCCTCTTCATCAGACACTCAATACTAGTGAAATACAAAACATTAACATGTTCACACTGTTTATGATAAGCTTCTATTGTTATGCAACAAAATAATTTTGAAAAACCATAACCAAAGCATCTGTTTTCCCCATGAGTTCAAAAAAGTACTGTTGCTTTTTCAGACCTGGGCACCTGCTCCCAGGGTACCTGACACTGAACAGGATGAAGAAATTAGAGACATGAGAGGAAGAATATATTCTAAATTAGTTTAATCTCTTTCATATCTAGTAAAATAAATATAAAAATGTTTTCCTGCTGCATTTGAAACAAACACTCCCTGACATATTTCTGCTAGCATTAGGTGCCTGAAAAGATAACATTTAACACTGATTGAATACAAAATCAGGCATAACCAAAAGTTTCTTTCATTTTGATTATTTTGTTTTGCAGGACAATCGTCCCTCAGTATCCTCAGGAAATTGGCTCCAAAACCCTGACAGATATAAAAATCTGAAGATGCTCAAGTCCTTTATATAAAATGGCAGAAAAACCTCTATATATCTTCCTATATACTTTATCTCTAGATTACTTATAATACTTAGCACTATGTAAATGATACATAAACAATTGTAAATACAATATAAACAATTGTAAATACAATGTAAACACTATATAAAAGTTGCCAGAAGGCAGTAAATTCAAGTTTGTTTTTTGAGACTGTCTGGAATTTCTTTTTTGAAATATTTTTGTTCCATAATTGGATATATGGATCAATATAACTCAAGAATATAACTATACATATTTAGGCTCTTAATAAATACTTGTTGAGTAAATGAATGAACAAATGAATGAATAAATCAGTTGTTATGAGGCTTCCCTGCTGGTTCAGATGGTAAAGAATCTGCCTCCAGTGTAGGAGACCTGGGTTCAGTCCCTGGGTCGGAAAGATCCCCTGGAGAAGGAAATGGCAACCCACTCCGGTATTCTTGCCTGGAGAATTTCATAGACAGAGGAGCCCGGTGGGCTACAGTCCATGGGGTCACAAAGAGTTGGACACAACTAAGCGACTTTCACTTTCATTTTTCACTTTGGATTGGCAGGCTTCTAAGCTTCCCCTTAAATTTATTAAGCAACATGTCATGTTGCTTTACATTTAGCACAATATTAAAGTGAGAATTTTTAAATCTAGTTATGCTTTCATACAACACACACTATTTGCTGTTATTAAATATAAGGGCACTGCTCAGCTTAATATTCTTGGGTTATAGTGGTGAGGGGAAACATTCCAGGATGATACAAAGGAAGCCTCATGATGTCCATGCTTTTGCCCAAAGTTGGAACTTTGTCATCTTGAGTTATATTCAGGGGGTGACTTATTTTTCCAAAGAAGAGCAATTCTCCCTATCATTACAATGCAAGAAGTCAGGGCAGAATACAGAGAATCTGACCTGAATTAGAACTTTCAGATGAGAAGAGGTGGTCAAAGCCTTAGCATCACAGGAGATTAAACAGGCAACACAATTGGACGAAGCAAGCAGGACAACCGATCTTTCTTAGTATCTCTATAATGCCTACTTTTGAAAGAATTCTTGTAGTTATAAGTTTAATTTCACCCAAAATTAAATATCAAGTGTGTGTTTGTAATGCTACAACAACTGATGATTTTGTGTGCATTCACAAAATACACAGATTAGATAAAAATACACAATTCTAGAAATATAGTATTTCCTGATAGTTTATTTTTAAATATTTTAAATGTATTTTTGGTATTTTTTTGTGAAGAAAATACAATCAGAAGTAACACTTTAGAAAGTGTAGTATTTCTAAATTTCTGAGAATAATGTCATTCATTTTGGCAAAGTAGAACTATTTTATACCATATTAATCTTTACACAGACTATTAGTGTGGTTGTAAAAATAATACACTAATGCCATTCAATAAAATTTAACATAAATATTTGCTATCATATCAGTACCAGTTTAACAAAGATATTTTTTAAAGTCTCATACTTACATTGGCATCTTTCCCAGCTAATTTACACAATTCCACCCGTTCCTTTGCAGCAGGCCAATAAATCTGTAAAACATTTCAAGGTGTGTTAGAATCTGAATATTTAAAACACCCTACAATTCTAATTAGGAAAGGGTGTGAAATTAAAGAGTGGGTATCAAGCCAAAAGCATATTGTTAGCTATGATTTAAGAATTTTGAGATTTAAATATTTTCTAAAATCATTCTAAAAAGAGTATAAGAAAAATCTGGCAGAAACATCCATTTCTATCTGTCAATATTATAATTTCTTTTGAAATGTATTTAATAATAGATAAATCATGTGGTATAACTTCTTATTGTGACTTCAACAGAACTTCAGGTTAGCATTTGCTTTAGGTAAAAGATTCTTTTTAGCCTGTTTTTTCTCTGTTTGCTCAGAGCGGTAGTGCACTATAAACATTCAATGAGGTGTGAGAAACAGCTCTCTGTCACAAGCATAAGTTATCACTTCAAGTCAAAGACCAGTGTGAAATTGTTCATAATATTTAACACATATAGAGCTGAGACACATCTTTCATTTAGTTAAACATTAAAATAGGATGATAAGCATTATCTTATTTAAATTTTTCAGTAACCTTTAAAATAGCTATGCTTACTCTCACCATTTTTGGGTCAGAAAATTTCTTCATATAGTCATTAAACAACAAGTCAAGGGCCATCGGACTGGTTTGTAACAGAGCCAAAGCATGACCCAAAGTCTGTGCCTTGAACTGGGAGGGGCGGGGGGCGGTCTCAAACACTACATAATAAATACTATTTGGGCAAATGCATACGGACAAAGGCAGTAGGCTCCTTGATTGATCACTTTTAATCAGCTTGAACAGTCCTGAATTTACCACAAATAATTTGTCTTGTTTTTAATGAACTTTAGAAGTTCTTCCAGGAAGTTTTTCAAAATAAAGCCTAAAACTGTTGTAATACTCCATTAGCTTACAGAAAGAATTGCTCTTTGTTAAGCTATAGGCAAGAAGAAACAAGAAAGTCAAGCTCTGAGTAGCTTATATGTTCCAAGAGTTCCTGACAAATTTTTATTGTTTCTCACCAATGTTAGCAGAAAATATTTTAATAGGTGAGAAAAAAGGAAAATATCCTGAGGGAATACATTGAAAGAGACTTGTTAAACCTGGAATTGAACAAATGATTTAGAAGTCACTAATGTTTATATGATGTTATATTCATAGTCAAATATTAGAGTTTTAAGTTTCTGAACAAAGAGAACATAGAATAAATAGCACTTACATTCTTTGAATAGATCTATATGATGTAATTACTGTGATTTTTAAATGAAGCAAGGTTGTTTGTTTACAGCATTAAAAAAAAAAAATTCTGGCCACATCGCATGGCATGTGGGATCTTAGTTCCCTGACAATGGATTGAACCCAAGCCCTCTGCATTGGAAGCCCAGAGTCTTAACCACTGGATCACCAAGGAAGTCCTAGAGCATATTTTAACAACTACAAGTCTAACCAAAGAGAGTACACAGATATGGTTGTTGATCTAGCAGCAGGCTCAGGTGACCAGCTAACATGGATGTGGCTCACAATAAAGACATAAAGATGCTGTTTGTCTAGAAATGGTTTAAAACACATTCACGTGATTTTGAACAATTGTTCAGATGCCCAGTTGTGTCCAACCCTTTGCAACCCCGTGGACTCCAGCACGCCAGGCCTCCCTGTCCCTCACCATCTCCCAAAGTTTGCCCAAGTTCATGCCCATTGCATCCATGATGCCATCCAGCCATCTCATCCTCTGACACCCTCTTCTTCTGCCCTCAATCTTTCCCAGCATCAGGAACTTTTCCAATGAGTCAACTGTTCACATCAGATGACCAAAATACTGGAGCTTCAGCTTCATCATCAGCCCTTCCAATGATTGGTCAAGGTTGATTTCCCTTAAGATTGACTGGTTTGATCTCCTTGCTGTCCAAGAGACTCTTGGGAGTCTTCTCTGGCACCACAATTCGAAGGCATCAATTCTTTGGTGCTTTGCCTTCTTTGTGGTTCAGCTCTCACAACTGTACATGACCACTGGGAAGATCATAGCCTTGATTATCTGGATCTTAGTTGACAGAGTAATGGCTCTGCTCTTCAATACACTATCTAGGTTTGTCATAGCTTTCCTGCCAAGAAGCAATTGTCTTCTGATTTCATGGCTGCAGTCACCATCTGCAGTTATTTTAGAGCCCAAGAAGAGGAAATCTGTCACTACTTCTACCTTCCCCCCTCTGTTTGCCATGAAGTAATGGTGCCAGATGCCATGATCTTAGTTTTTTTAATATTTAGTTTTAAGCCTTTTTTTATTTTCACTCTCCTACTTCACCCTCATCAAGAGGCTCTTTAGTTCCTCTTTGTTTTCTGCCATTAGAGTGGTATCATCTGCATATCTGAGGTTTTGAACACAGCCAGCAATGAAATATGAATGAACTACAGCAATGAAAAGCAGTATGAATGAACCTCAGCAATTTCATTATTAGTGAAAAAAGTATATTCCTCAAAATGACCAACAGCATAATCTCTTTAGAATAATATTGAAAACAACTAAAATAAAAGGCACTTTTAAAGTATGTATGTACATACAATAAATACATAAAAAGAAAAGCAGAAGAGTGATGAATACAGGATTCAGAAAGATGATTATCTAAGACTAGTAAAAAGAAAATGATTAAATTACCAGTAAAAAACAAAACAAAACAGGATATTAAAGATTTTAGTTTTTGTTCTGGATGGTGTGTTTTCAGATGTATATTTCTTAACTGTTTTTAATTATGTAAATTAGTAAATGAATCAAAATGGGCCATGCATAATCCAGATGACAGACAACAGTCTGTCATCAACGTGAAATCAAGAAGTCCTAAATCAATTAATATATGAAGAGCAAAAATAAAACACTGTATCTATCAGGAAATTTGAGAGTTTCTTCGAGTTGTTTTATTTTATTGTTTATTTTTATTTTTAGTCACTAGCAGCAAAAACACTGAACTGAGTGTACTTCTTGCCCCTTTAAAAATAACACCTTGAATAACACCTTGAATTTATGGAAACTTTGCTTCATATTTGAACTTATAAGCTCAAGATATCATCTTTTATTTTGCTATTATTATTATTAATTGTGATAAAATATGCATAACATCAAATGTATCAGCTTAGTTATTTTAAGCATATAGTTCAGTATTGTTACATATATTCACTCTGTGCAATCTTAAGAATTCTTTCATCTTGCAATACTGCAAAGCTATATTTGCTGATTCTTTTGTGTAACAGTGATTTTACAAAGGATAACTTTGCATCATTGGAATAAAAATAAATGGTACATGGAATGCATATCCACAATGTGTCAACTTGTTTAATCACTAGCTTATTTTGTTTGGTCTCTAATCTAGATTAATATTTCTTTGAATCCTTTCAGTATGTCAGATCTTGCTCTTTTCTGTTTTATATGATGGTCAGATTTAATCATATTTCAGAGATAAATTTAGAATAAATATTTGTAGATTTGTTCAGACCTGAATAGCTTACTGGTATTAGTACTACACACACACACAAAAAAAGGAAATACAGGACTTTTTTCATATTAAGTGTGATTTTAAAAAAAAGAAGAAGAACATCACTGGGTTCTCTCCTTTACCTTAAACCAGTGTAGTGGGTGCTTGAGTTGAAGTAAATTATGAGATAAATGATGTTTCTAAAATTGGCTTTTAATATATTTATAGGAGCTTCAAAAAGGAGTTATCTAAAGACTGACAAAATGTGAAAGCAATCTTTTTTTTTTATCATTTTAGAAGTCTAAATCAAAGTTCCAAGGTTAGCACAGATTACTTACTGTTCATTACTTATTTGTTCATTAAACACATAACTATGAAAGGGCTTCTGTATACCTGGTAAGGTGTGGCTCTGAGGTCTACGATATGAGTCGGGAAGACAGTTCTGTAAACAGGGAAATGGCATTTCCACCAGAGATATAAACCTAGGGAGAACGGAGCACAGAGGATGGGGCCAGGATGCCCAGGGAGCCCTCGAAGCACTATGTGGGGAAAAAGTCCCTACCAGTCCTGACTTCTGAGCCATTGTTTTAAATTACTTGATCTTGTAGTTTCAACTCTAATGTAATAGTTTAGTTTAGTTTAATAGTTCCAGCTCTAATTGTGTCTTAAAGACTTGCCAGTAAAATAGTAATTGAAGATTCTTTTTTCTCTTTGTAAAGGGGCACAAATTTTAAAAGATGTTTAAATGGTTTTGTTGTACATTTTCAGTTATTAACTTTAAGTCATACAATTTTAAACTGAATTATGTCACCCTAGTAAATGAAGCAATTAACACTAAAACGACAAGCTTCCAAGAACTGAGTTTCTGATTAGTGGATAAATGCTATACAAAGATATTCAAGCACTGAAAATTTGTTGGACTTCAAAAACCAATATTAATAAATCTTCTAATGTCTGTTTACAAAGCAGAATTTTTCCCCAAAATGTTATCTCACTTTTCATGATTCACTTTCAATCCCATAAAGCCTAAAACTTGTTAAAAAACAGAAATTATCCTTAGGTCATTATTGTTATTCCACAGGAATTCTAAGATAGTATCATAAAGACAATTTTACTTCTTAAGGAAACATTCAAGACGTAAAAATAAAGTTGTTGAGATTATATTGGCTTATTTTGACATACTGCTGTCAAGAATTTAGGAATCACAAATAGAATTATTTTAAGAATAACAATCTGGGAGATATCTGATTATCTTTCCGACTCTAAGCATTTACTTAAAAGGAAAAAAAGATCACTGAAGTTGTGCCAATATTTTAAAGTAATTATTTTAATTATCATTTATGGTGAAATTTTCTTTTACTTGCTACCTGGTCATTAGAATAAGGTTTCTTTTTTTTTTTTTTTTTTAATATTCCCTTTGATCCCTTGTTGATAAACAATGTGCTGTGCTGTGCTCAGTTACTCAGTCATGTCCGACTCTTTGCAACCCCATGGACTGTATGTAGTCCGCCAGGCTCCTCTGTCCATGGGGATTCTCCAGGCAAGAATACTGGAGTGGGTTGCCGTGCCCTCCTCCAGTACAAAGCAGCAAAATTTCATGCAATTCAATATAAAAATGAAGCCAAAGAAACAAAATTTCCACACATACAGAGAGTTGGCAGAAATATGTTCAAGTAACGTATTTGTTTTTTATTTATCTTTTGAAGTGGCGCACATAATGTGACAAATTGAATATGTTTGTGTGTGTATGTGTGTGTGTAGAGAGATACAGAGGGGACAAAACTGTAAGAAAAAAAGAGCTACAGACAGAAAGACTCACAGACACATAAAGGGAGAGACAGAGATTTTAATTCTGATTGGAGATAGAGTATTTCACATATAATTTCAAGTATCAGCATGGTTTACACAAAAGCCCAGGAAGTACCTGAGATCTTGAGATTATTTCAGTAGCCCAGGTAGTATACTTTGAAACTGCCTCATGCTCAGACAAAAATCACACCTCATACTTGAAGATACAAAGTCCACAATCTCTATAAAAGGCTCTCTTGATCATTAGGTAATGGGAAAGTTTTACAGCAGTGATTATTAATACTCTCACTACCTTCACTGAATTTATTAACAGTAAAATGACATACACATTCTCTTGCACTTTGGAGCTTTGTACATCCAGCATCATACCATATTTAGAGCTGCATATGCAAGGCAAAGAAAACACATACCCTATTTCTAAAAGTTGATGCGGTTGTCATTACTCCTTTAGAAAATTAACCATAGGGATTTTTCTTTCACTTATCAAGAAGAGGCATACCAGAAACTGAGATGTTACTTGCATAACTGCCTTCTTTCAGTTGTTCAGAAATATTCCCACAGAACACTAGTTCTTAACTAACATTGTATGATGTACCAGACACAGATCTTAAGGCTCTCATTTTGGTGGGAGTACTCTTCCAGACCTTGGACCCTACACATGAAGTATCTCAAATATGTACAAAGCTGATCTTTCTATCCATGTGCAGGGCAGACATCAGAAATCAAACAGATCTTTTCTGTGGATCCAGATGAGCCCAAGAATTTTTCTCAACATAATTACCTAGGGTGAAACTACTAATTAAACCACTACAAAATAATTAGGGGTTGCAAATTGGTTTTAATTTGAGTGCTAATGTTAGAGATCAAGTCGATAACAGAAAACTACATGGGAAAGAAGAGAAGTAAATAACTGTATAAAATGTCTCCACTTGAAAATGATAATTTATGAGTTAATGTATTAAAACAAGTATGTCTGATAAGTTAGTTTTCATATTCAACAATTTACTGACTTACCGTGTTAGTATGCTTATGTTGTCTTCAAAGTATTTCATAATTGAAATTGATCACTTCCAAAAGATTCATCTCTGCCTGTAACACTTGAAAGGATTTGATACTAACTTCTAAATAGACATATTTTAGTGCTCACTTTGTCAACCTATTCCAGTATTGCCTGGAAAATCCTATGGACAGAGGAGCCTTGATCCATGGGGTTGCAGAGTTGGACATGACAGAGCAATTTAGCACAGAGGCTATGCAGTGACTTAAGAATTTTTACTAAGGAGGGAAAATAATTGAGTTGTTAGGAGATGGGGAATAGATGAATACATGTATATGTATGGCTGAGCCCCTTTGCTGTTCACCTGACACTGAAATACTAAAATTGGAAGGATATAGAAAAGATTAGTATGCTCCCTGCACAAGGATGACATGTAACCTTGTGAAGGGCTACATATTTCTTTAAAAAACGAGTACAAACAGGTATGTATCTGTTTCTTTCAGATTTACAGAATATAGATTACTAGTCTGAAGAGAGACAATACAACCTATGATCTATTAATCTTATGTTGATTTTATTTGCTTTGTTGTTCAGTCACAGAGTTGTGTCCGACTTTGCAGTTCCACGGACTGCAGCACATCAGGCTTCCCTCTCTTCCTGTCCTTCACTATCTCCCACAGTTTGTTCAAACTCATGTCCATTGAGTAAGTGATGCCATCCAACTATCTTATCCCCTGTTACCCTCTTCTCCTCCTGCCCTCAATCTTTCCAAGCATCAGTCCTTCCAATGAATATTTAGGGTTGATTTCCTTTAGGATTGACTGGTTTGATCTCCTTGCTGTTCAAGGGAATCTCAAGAGTCTTTTCCAACACCACAGGTCAAAAGCATCAATTCTTTGGCACTCAGCCTTCTTTATGGTACAACTCTCACATCCATACATGACTACTGGAAAAACCATAGCTTTGAGTAGACGAACCTTTGTCAGCAAAGTGTTGTCTCTAATTCTTAATACGCTGTCTAGGTTTGTCACAGCTGTTCTTCCAAGGAGCAAGTGTCTTTTAATTTTGTGGCTGCAGTCACTGTCTGCAGTGATTTTGGAGCTCAAGAAAATAAAATCTGCCACTGTTTCTACTTTTCCACCATGTATTTGCCATGAAGTGATGGGACTGGGTGCCATGATATTAGTTTTTGAATATTCAGTTTTAGGCCAGCTTTTCCACTCTCTTCTTTCACTCTCATCAAGAGGCTCTTTAACTCCTCTTTGCTTTCTGCCATTAGAAGGGTATCATCTGCATATCTGAGGTTGTTAATATTTCTCCCTGCAATCTTGATTCCAGTTTGTGATTAATCCAGTCTTGCATTTAGCATGATGTACTCTGCATACACGTTAAACAAGCAGGATAAGAATATACATCTTTGATGAACTCCTTTCCCAATTTTGAACCAATCTGTGTTCCATGTCTGGTTCTAACTGTTGCTTCTTGTCCTGTATACAGGTTTCTCAGGCAGGTAATGTGGTCTGGTAAAGTGGTCTGGTATTTCCATCTATTTAAGAATTTTCCACAGTTTGTTGTGATCCACAGTCAAAGGCTTTAGTATAGTCAATGAAGCAGAAGTAGATGTTTTTCTGGAATCCCCTTGCTTTTTATATGATCCAACAGATGTTGGCAATTTGATCTCTGTTTCTTCTACCTTTTCTAAATCCACCTTGTACATCTGGAAGTTCATGGTTCATGTACTGCTGAAGCCTAGCTTGAAGGATTTTGAGCATTACCTTGCTAGCATATGAAATGAGCACAGTTGTACACAATCATAAGCAAATTATATTTGCTTATCTCTTTCCAAAATCCAAAATGATTTGCTTTTTTTTTTTGAAGCATATTTACTTCACTTTGAATACAAATAGGCAGGAGGAGCTCACAGTAAAATGCTGCAATGTCTCTAACAATTACAGTTTCATTCATAAGCTATATAACTTATTAAGAGTTATCACTTAGTAAGGTGAAATGTCAGGCACTTTATTTTTAATTCTTTAATCCTAGGCAAGTTACAGAAACATTCAAATAATGATAAGGCCTTATAACAACATCCTAAGGAAATGCTAATTATATCTGCTGTTTGTTTCATCTTTGGAGAAGCAATTTAATTGACTCAAGTTAGCAAGTGCAAGGTCAGTCAAATGCCCTTTGCCCTAATTTAGAGATGTCAAAAGAACTGAATGGAATACCAAGAGGAAGTTACAACTTGTTCATAAAATCTAATTAAAGACAAAATTTCAGTCTTAAAAATTCAAGTGGCCATCTCTGTTAAAGAACATGAGCCAAGTTTTTGAATGGTTATAAAAAAGTTGGGAAAATGCTGTTCTAAATGCTGTATAATACAAGGATATGAACTATCGAGGGAGCAGTGACTACTCCAGAGTCTGGGTTCCCAGGACATAAGAGAGGTAGGAGACCTAAGCTGAAAGAACAAAGTGTTGAATATAAAGTCAGGAGGGCCAGCGGTGAAGCTCACAGAACTCAAACTGGCTAGGATAGAAACTGTTACAGGAGGGGAAGTTTAAATTCTTAAGTTTTGGGTCTAATCTGGGCACACAGCTTTCATCATGAAGTAAGTCTTAGGTAAGAACTGTCTTTCCCTTTCCTGTTTTAGGACTCAGCTCAAAGCCTCTTTTACCAATACATTTAGTTTTCTTCTACTGCCTACTTCTGAATTCCAATACACTCATGTTTATCACATCCATCTGCCCCTTTCTTTCTGCAAACAGATTAAGCTTGGGACCTTTGCCTGGCATAAAGAGCAATGAACTGCAGTGGACTCGCAAGACAGGAGTTCAAGTCTCTACTGCATCACTTGTTAGCAGCTAATGCTGTGCTTTCAACTGTTATCTTAGTATTATCTGCAGAATTAGCTTTTGTATTATACAAATTAAAAGGAAATTTAAGAAATCCACAGATAGGTTGGTAATTTTGAATTTGTGGTGCAATTACAACTGTGGATAGATTCCAAAATTTTGTAAGGAATACAAGTCACAGACTCCATTATCTTCTTCAACAAGTATATGACTCATTAAAGTTAAGTAACCACTGATACTGAGTGACCAGGGACATCACTTTTCCTTTCTACCCTCTTTAGCACCTGGCACAGCTTCGCATACAGAATAAGTACTTAAAAATTATTGAAACGTGATCTACACAGTTTCCTGTAAAACTGGAGACAGAGAAAGAGTTCTTGTCAGAGTTCTGGCCGAGGTCTGAGCAGTCTGACAACATCCTGACAGTCCATTACAGTGACCAGATGGGACCTGCACATCAGCACCCGGGCGGGGGAGCCAGCCCATCCATGAACGAGGCAATTGTTCCACCTCTGATGACTAGACAGCATGTGTTCTGCAGGCAATAGGAGCAGATTAATCACCATGAAACTAAGCAGGGCGCCTTATACCAAAACTTAATTTATTGGGATGTCCACATGGTTTCCAAGGGTTTATATTTTCTTTATTTCAAGTATTAACTGAGAAAAGAGCGGCAATTTTCTTTCATCAATAACTTGATTTTAAATGAGAAGTTATTTATTCTGAGTCTTTCCCCCTAAATAATAGACTTCCAGGGTCACACATTAGATGAGAATGTCTTATTCAGCCATGAAATGAGTTAATGAAATAGAGTCAGAAGGTCACTCTGATTTATAAAAGCATTTCTGCCTATACTCAATATAAAGTAAGCAAGTACAGGATCCCCATGTATGAGAAACCCTCCTGTTTTAGGCTTCCCTAAGGAAAGGGAAATAAATTCCTTTCATGCTATACAAAAAAAGGTGTTTAAATATTCCACTGAAAATTACTGTAGTTAAAATTATAAACTAATTATTATTTTTCTAATCAAAGTGCTTAATAACAGAAGCATAGTTTGATAAATTTCAAGTAGTCTAACTTTTGTAATTACATACCTCGTTTTCATGTTAAATAAGGAAAAAATAATACAAAACTACATTATGGTTGTTAGGAAAAAGAAAAAAACTGTCACATTTATAAACATGGAATGACTATGAACAATAAGCTAAAAAAGAAAGTCAAGCTTCTTAGAGTGTCTGAGTTCTAGCTTTTAAGGGTTTTATCTTTAATGTTTCCTTTTAAATAGTTTTGAATATTTTTTGGTTAAATAACTGAAAGAATCTAAAGTTCATAACTAGGGATCTAACTTTAGCAAGGTGAAATGAAACTGTCTCAAGTTATTCCATAAAAATATGGAGTCCTCTTAGGTAGGCTATAAAATTTATATTGCTTTGATATATTGCTCTCTCATTTTAAAACCCATAGGAAAAGTTCCTTTTATTCTGCCAGAAACATATTTAGTGCTTTTTACAATAAAAACAAACATCAACTACATTGAACATAAAAAATTTTTAAGTTTTGAACTGCTTCTGCCTTCAACCCTGTAAATTTAGCTAATAGGTTTCTGTTGGGGCTCGGTTAACAATCTTCACTTTTGATTAGATAACATAGCAATTCTTCAAACATTTTATGTACAGCATTTAATTTTGACACATGTCAGTTTTAAGATAAAATATTTTTAATTAATTAAATAATAAGGGAAAAAGATAAGTACTGTCTCAAAGTGAATTTAAACTATTTGAAGATTAATGTTTAGCTTATTTAAAAATGAATCATTGCATGTCCTAAACTCTCATTTATTAGCTTCTCAGTTATGGCTTAGCTTTTCTAGAACCCAACAGAAATACTATTGAAAAATATGGGCAACAAGATGTAAAACAGCAAATGTTTTGAATAAGGCTATTACTATCCAAAATGTAAATTCTAATAAGGATACTGACATTCTCCATTATTCATAAAATTCTAGAGTGTATACATCAGGAATGATATACAATAAGCTTGCCTGTTTCATTTGGAGGTAAAGCAACATTCTTTTGAAAGCTCATTTTATGACTTAGTAGAGCAAGATGTTAAAAAAGAAATTTTAGCTGATAAAAAATTGAAAATGACATGTTAGCTCAGGATGCAAAAATCTTCAAAGTAGGTGGCCAAGAATCATATAGAATGCCTATGTTCGAGCTATAAAATAGTTGGATCCTGGAGATTAGAAAGCTTTTTCTTTTCCCTTGAGAAGGATATTTTCTCTGAGATAGATGTATCATGTGTCTTATAAGCCCTAGGGTGAGGAGTAGATGCCAGGGAATCAGCTTTGATGGCACCTCAAGATGTACTAGGGGCTTCCCAGGTGGCACTAATGGTACAGAATCCACCAGTCAATGCAGGAGACATAAGAGACACAGGTTCAATCCTTGGGTCTGGAAGACCCCCTGGAGGAGGAAATGGCAAGCCACTCCAGTATTCTTGCCTGAAGAATCCCATGGACAGAAGAGACTGGCAGGTTACAGTCCATAGGGTCACAAAGAGTCAAACATGACTGAAGATCCACTAGCTGTTAAACACACTGCTGTGGGACATTATGGATGAACGTGTAAAGAATGAGAGAGACTGACAGGTTGCAGCAGAAGCAGAGGCCAGGCTCAGGGGCCATACTGATATCAACCTGAAATTCCAGAGTGTGTCCAGGAAAATACACATGACAGTTTCCTAGGGGACAGGTGGGAGCCATGCTTATGCAAAAATGGGAGGGCATGAGGTCCCCTTGATCCTATTCAAGACTATAGATTGAAAAGACTTTAGAAGTTAACACTTGATGGAACTGCAACCTGCTTCAGGATACAGAATCAGGACACACTGGTTAGAACAGAAATACAGTCACTTGTATCCAGAGAACTGCAAGAGAAGAAACTCCAGAAACTCACAATGGTGCTTATGAAAGAAAAATCACCCTTTAACGTCTGACAAGGCCAGACAGATGAGAAATGGGGTCTCTCTGGTAATGGCAAAAGGTACTTCCCTGAACCCCTTTCCTCTCCCCTCCTTCTGATATGACACTAGAGGGACAGACACTGAGTGCAACAGCTGACAAAAGAGGAGGGGTGTTAAGTAGAGTCAGGAGTGAAGAAGCCTCTAAATTTCTCCCTACTTGAGAGCCTGCCCTCCCTCCCATGGCATGCCCAAACAGGGAGAATTTTAAATGAGGTTGAATGCTCTGTTATATGAGAATGGACCTTTTAACTGCTGGGTAACAATTGTGGACTGCCCAAAAGTGACCTGGAAAGCGATGGGGTCTGCTGAAGTCAGACAGGTCCAGGGAGAAAACCGAGTCCCACAGAGTAGATTGAAATGGACTGTGGGAGGTAACATAAAGTTGCTTATTATTATGCTCCATGAGTTGACATAACAGTTGCTGTTAGATTAGCAGGTGAAATAAATAATAACTGTAGTTTCAGAGTAAGCTTGTTTCTCATTGGTCTATTGATTGGCCTCTATAGCCTACTTGGAAAAAAAAAGAGAGAAAACAAAATAAAACCAAGAAAAAAATGCTTCATTAGATACAAAGGCAGTACTTAGTTTAATAAATCATTCCCTTTGTGACCTTTCTGCTTACATCCTGGTTTAGAGACTAACTCCACCCAAGCATGGTTTGAACTGCTTCCAAAATGAGTTACATTTTCAGATAGAAGGATCCCAACAATTCATTAAGTCAAGAAGCCAACTAAATAACATAACCAAACAGAGTATTGGATTTTTTTTTTTTTTTTACTGTCAACTATGATTCCATTAAAAAGAAAGAGTGAGAAGAGAGAATGAGAGACTTTTAGCTTGTATATATTACTGCTAAAGTTTACAATAGAGAGAGCTCTGGATTTTACATGAATTATTGCTAGAACTACTTAAGGCTGGCTGAGGTGGAAAATGTTTATTTGTAGTCAAAGTGACAGATACTGTGTAGTTTAGGATAATTTGTTTAGAAGCCACAGGTCCTTAAACCATACAGTACAACTGTCAAACACTTTCATTATTATGATGTCTACACTGAACAGGTTTCTCACGCATCACTTATAAATGAATGATAAATGGATATAAATGTCTGTCTGCAGTTGACCACCTTTTTCAAGGACTATATTAAAATTCCTCTGACTCTAGAGATGGGATAGGTTAAGGGTTAGGGCAGAGAAATTTAGTTTAACTGAGGCCACAGGTGGCGCTAGAGGTAAAGAACGCAACTGCCAATGCATATGTTAAGAGAGGAAAGTTTGATTCCTGGGTTGGGAAGACCCCCAGGAAGAGGGCATGACAACCCACTCCAGTATTCTTGCCTAGAGAACCCCATGGACAGAGGAGCCTGGTGGGCTATAGTCCATAGGATCACAGAGTCTGGCATGACTGAAGCAACTTAGCATGCACACATGAGAAATTTACATGTGGAGGGAAGAAATGATTTTTTTCTACCCCATTTCTCAAACATGTTTTTCCCATCCTATGGCTATAGTCCATACGGTCGCAAAGAGTCAGACACAATAGAAGCAACTTAGCATGCATTCACACCACGTTCTTAGCACCAATAATAGACACTCAAAGTTTTCTATGAAAAAGATAAAAAAAAAAACAAAAAAAAAAAAAACAAAAAAAAACTGACTTAGGTAGAAGGCCAAAAGAAAAAATTATTCAAAGTTCAGTTACTAAAAATTATTCCAAGTTTTACTTCTACAAATACATATAATAGGTTTCAACACAAAATCATTCAAGCCAAAATTAGTTTAGATATAATTCCATTAGGTCATATTCCCAAGGATTCTTAAGTTAAGTCTACTTACTTGATTTGTTAAAAAAATATGTTATCTGTACATTAAATATTTAGTGTATAATGTGAAAATCTAGTACTATACAATAATGATATAGTCTTTAATTCTCTGAGTTAAATTGTAATGTAGTCCCTACTGACTGTATCACCCAAACAACAGTTAACAATATTGTAGGGAAAAAACTTACAGGATATCAGCAGATTTGAAAAAAAACTGCAGTGGATTAGATTTTAAAAGCTTAGATTAAATAACCATAGAGAAGTTTTATAGAGGCAAATGAACTCTTACATAAGCAAGAGAAGTATTTGTAAAGGTTAGCAGGTTTTTCATTTTTTACCATACAGTGTGGAGAAAAATAAATTATTTCAAGGATTTTTACTTGCAGTGAATATTTTCCAAGATATCTCCTGAAAGAAAAATAAATCCTTCCAGATAATTTCCTTGTAGAACTAGCTAATCTTTATAACTTCCTCCAAAGAGAAAATACACAGTCTTTGATTATCTGAGAAAACTTTCATGTTTACCTATGGAAATCTATGTTAATAATAAGAAAATTCCCCTAAGAAAATTATTTTTTTCAAATAACTTGCTTTCTCCTCCATGTCTGTAAAGTGACCGATTTGTGAACATGTCTTCCATCTAAAGCAGCTGGCTGATGTAAGCAAATCATAGTTTCCCCAACCCTCTTTCAAGTATAAGATTTAGAATTGACATGCTTAGGCCAAGGAGATGCAAGGCAGAATTCTTTAAAAGGTTTCCTTGCTCCTAAGAATGAGACATAGTAAGTAATGGTTTTTTATTCTTTTGTATTCCCTTGTCTGGATGTGGCCCATGAAACTGCTACAGCCACCTTTCTACAAACCTAAGGATAATGCCAACACCAGTGACGGCAGACAGAAGACACAGAAAGAACCAGATCATTCATATTATTGCTAAGTAGATGATATTACCTTTTATATAGCCACTCAAACTCTAGACACTCTTTTTCTATAGTTTAATAAGTCTTCTTATTTATTTTTTTTTTAACCAGCCCAAGTAAGGTGACTTTTAAGCTGAAAGCAACTAATTGATTAAAGAGTAATATATTGGTCTCACATTCAAAAGAAGATAACAAAATTACCAACTCAAAAAAAAAAATGAGGAAACATTATTTAGTATTCTTTATGGGTAAGAGGATGAGATGGCTGGATGGCATCACTGACTCGATGGACATGAGTCTGAGTGAACTCCAGGAGTTGGTGATGGACAGGGAGGCCTGGCATGCTGCGATTTATGGGGTCGCAAAGAGTCGGACACGACTGAGAGACTGAACTGAACTGAACTGAACTGAACTGAAATGATGGGTAAGACACTGTACAGTGTTTAAAGGAGACTCAAAAGTGCATGTAAAATAGTTCCCCCACTCAAGGAGTGTATTATTAAAAGGGGGATATATTTATACAAATGGATGATAATAGCTTTATCAGATAGGACATTTGACACTGTGTGGATCACAACAAACTTTGGAGAATTTTTAAGGAGATAAGAATACCATATCACCCTACCTGCATCTTGCAAAACCTATATGCAGGTAAAAAACCAACAGTTAGAACTGGACATAGAACAACAGATTGGTTCAAAATTGGGAAAGGAGTACGTCAAGGCTGTATACTGTCACCCTGCCTATCTAAATTATATGCAGAGTACGTAATGGGACATGCCAGGCTGGATGAAGCATAAGCTGGTATCAAGATTGCTGGGAGAAACATCAATAACCTCAGATATGCAGATGACACCGTCCTTATGGCAGAAAGTGAAGAGGAACAAAAGAGTCTCTTAATGAAGATGAAAGAGGAGAGTTAAAAAGCTGGCTTAAAACTTAACATTTGATAACCTAAGATCATGGTATCTGGTCTCATCACTTCATGGCAAATAGATGGGGAAACAATGGAAACAGTGACAGACTTCATTTTCTTGTACTGCAAAATCACTACAGATGGCGACTACGATCATGAAATTAAAAGATGCTTGCTCCTTGGAAGAAAAGCTATGACAAACCTAGACAGTGTATTAAAAGCAGAGACATCACTTTGCTGACAAACCTCTGTATAGTCAAAGCTATGGTTTTTCCAGTAGTCATGTATGGATGGGAGAGCTGGAACATAAAGAAGGCTAAGCACCAAAGAAGAGATGCTTTTTGAACTGTGGTGTTGGAGAATTTTGAGAGTTGCTTGGACTGCAAGGAGATCAAACCAGTCAATCCTTAAGGAAATCAGTCCTGAAACATCATTGGAAGGACTGATGCTGAAGCTCTAATACTTGGCCACCTGATGCAAAGAGCCAACTCATTAGAAAAGACCTTAATGCTGGGAAAGTTTGAAGGCAGGAGGAGAAGAGGATAATAGAGGATAAGAGGGTTGGATGGCATCACCAACTCAATGGACATAAGTTTGAGCAAGCACCAGGAGATGGTGAAGGACAGGGAAGCCTGGCATTCTGCAGTCCATGGGACTGCAAAGAGTTGGACATGACTGAGTGACTGAACAACAACAAATATATAAAATGTTCTAGTAAACACAGAGATAGTTATGTCTCCTGAGGATGAGGAACCCTTGGATAACAGGATGCAGTAAAAGAGTAAAATTAGATAGATGCCTTTTCAGGTTTTAAAAATAAAATAAAATAAAATTAAAATTAAAAAAAAGAAAAAAATGAAGAGTGAGATGAGAAAGAAAGTGAATGGCAATTTCAGGAAATTGTAGCAAAGTACAAAACTTGAATTATTTTGGAAGGAACTAATATGGCAGTTAGAGTGAAAGAAAGAGAAAGAGGCAAAAAAAGTAAAATGCTAGTGAGGGAACAAGGAAGAGTGGGTAAAAAGGAGACTGGAAACAGGGTAGAAATGGATGGGAAGGACTTAGCAGTCAACAGAATCCTGAAGTATATGCAAGTTCCTTGGAAATCGAGAACTGCCAGAAGTCTATAAACAGAGAAGAAATATGATCAGATTTTTATTTTTCTAAGAGATAACATAAATGGTCATGGTGAATGGATGTGATAGGGAGAAAAATGGATATTCTCTTTTACTAGATAAATGAAGCTGAAAAATGGTATTATCACTTACACTAGATGAAAATATTGAAATGTTTGCTACCCTATCATCATGGTCTGTCAGCTGAGGCTTTTGTTCAGACTGCATCAGAGCTTGTTTCTCCCTTTGTCTAATGCTACTTCCTAAGTGATGCCCTCATGTGTGTTGATCCCAAAAAACCCTCCCTTGCAAATACTCTATAAGCTAATCTTCATCTCACAGTTGGCCTCTGGGAGAACTCAACTTACAACAAAACTAATGGGAGTGATTAAATATAGATCCAGATCTCTGCCCTTGGAATGGGATCCCTTCTGAATGGATCTGATTGCTCCATTTTGATCTAGTGTTGGGGGAAAGGAATATCAAGTCAATGTGCATAATCTGTCTCAAGCCTTCTGAGAGAAATTCACAGAAATTCACATTTCTGAACTAAATAGAGGACTAATGGACCAACTCTACAGGCTTCCCTGGTGGCTCAATGGTAAAGAAGCCACCTGCCAATAAAGGAGATGTGGGTTCAATCCCTGGGTTGGGAAGATCCTCTAGAGAAGGAAATGGCAACCCATTCCAGTATTCTTTGCCTGGGAAATCCCATGGACAGAGGAGCCTGGTGAGCTACAGTCCATGTGGTTGCAAAGAGTCAGACACAACTTAGCAACTAAACAACAACAGATCAACTCTAGAAAAAGCCTCCTTAAATTCTGGGATATTATGTCCCTGGTAATGCTTATACTTGCCTTTAAGTCTATTATGTCTCTGTAGAAATTAAAAAAAAAAAAAAAAGGATTGCTTAGCCCTCTTATCTAAATGTCAGAATTTGAAAAAAAATTCAGTCTACTTAATTTTGACTTTCTAGATAGAAGAAATGCCCTGAAAGGTCTAATTTCGAGTTTCTCCTTCTACGGCTATTTTCTCAAAGGTTATTGATCATATACCTGCCCCGTTCATATACCTGCCTCATTTATTATATGACTCAAAAATCTAGTCTGAACAGAGTTAAGATCAAAAGAAGAATATTATTAAATATTTATGATGAAATGACTTTTTGCTACTATTTTTAGTGATTCCAATCTAAATTCTTATGGCAAATATGAAATGACAATGGCTGTTATTTCAGTAGGTACAGCCTTGTTTGTACAAAAAGTTCAAATAAACAGATATCCTAAATTTTGATACTCTAACTGGATACTTTCTACACAATTTCTTTTTAAATTTCCCAGAGGAAAAAATTCCCAACCAGTCACTCAGAGCTCAATTATGTGTTGTAGATTGCTTTACTCTATAAAGAATACAAAGGAAATCCTTCAGCCCCACAGAGTCCCAGCATGTGTGGTTTCTTCCACAGAGGAGTCTGGATTTTTGCTGAGGGGCACTGAGCCAACGCAAACCACATAGGTCTAAACACTGCTCAACTACTACATCTTGACACTTACTTGCTACCGTGGGGTAAGAACCTTTTAGAATTGACATGATTTATATAAATTTTAAAGGTGGATACCTATAAAAACATAAATTCTTACCTTTGCATACCTAACCTCTTTATGAATTGTTCATTTTACAAAGATAAATGTCAGTTAAACAGAAAGTCTCTAGTATAGACCCTACTTTTATAGTATGTTCAAATGACCATTTATTTCAATAACATCATAAGGGAAATCAATATTTCATAAACATTTATTTTATTAGATATTAACACATTTCAAGCATGGAATATAGCCAAAGAGAGTTTTGCTTAAAATAGCCAGAGGAGGAAGTTAGCTATCAGAATTTATTTTAAGCAATGATCTAATACACTCAGTTCAGATAAATGGACTTATTCTTCCAATCCTTTCCAATCTCTGAAGGCAGAGAACAGCACCAGAACAAATTCCCTTAAAAGTATGAATAGCTTTTTGTTATTATTCTAGGACTGAGACATATTTGGAAAAATGCTTTGTTAGCTATGTAGTGTCTTTTAAAACAAAACCGCAAAGTTGAAGATTTCCTTTGGCCTCTTTCATAAGAAGAGCCATAAAGGTATTTACTGATGTTGAGATACTAGTTGATATTATCCATAACCTCTCCTAGGAATTTTTTTAAGTACTCATACTCCTAACGGAAAAAATACACCCTTAAGAAGAACTGGGGGACTTCCCAGTTATTATATAAGGGAATTCCCATAGCATGGAGCTAAGACTCCATGCTATCAATGCAGGAGGTCCAGGTTCAATCCCAATGTTGGGGAATTAGATCCCACATGTCGCAACTAAGAGTTCACACACCACAACTAAAGATTACATGTGCCACAGCTAAGACCAGACAGCCAAATAAATAAATATTTTTTAAAAAGGAATAAATGGAATGAAGCTTTAATGGCAGAATTAAAGGTAAGTTTTTTCAAATTCTACCACACGACTGTTTATTTTATCTTACTATAAACAATATCTAGGCTATAGAATAATACTCATCTTAAAAAATAAGATAACCTTATGAGTTTGTGTGTTTGGACTGACACAAGTCAAGAACTATTGGCAATACTGTAGCGCTCATTCTTCTAGAAACACAGATTACACAAAAGGCACACATACATCGGCATTCAAAGATTATTTCTTTACCATACCTGAGCATTTATTAAAAAAAAATTCCTTTTCCTTTGGTGGGCCTCAAAATGTGTGGAAGTACTACTTAAAAATGTACTACTTAAATGATTAAAAGAGCAAAAACAATATTTCTAATGCAGGTGCTCATTAAGCAATAGTAACGCATATGGTGACAAATATTTTGCCTATGTAGACTAAAACTCTTAGTGCTGATAATATTCAAATAGTGAAAAAACTGATATTTAGTTATTAAAAGTGCCTCATAATTAGAAGGTTAAGTTAAAGTGGTCATTGTAGGTGAAAGCTATGTGAAGCTTCAAAGTCCAAGAGTGACCTATAAATAACTCTTTCTGAATGGGATGAAGTCTCTATTAACTCAGCGTGTACATGCTAAGTCGCTTCAGTTGTGTCCAACTCTTTGCATCCCTGTGGACTGTAGCCCACCAGACTCCTCTGTCCATGGACTTCTCCAGGCAAGAATACAGTATTGGGAACTACTGACCTGAAACCTTGCAATGGTTCCTAGTATTTCTTTTGCAATAGTATTTCTTATGGAAAAGAAGAGAAAGAAAAAACAACCACATATACCTTACAGATGCAGAATGATCATATGTCTTCTCATTAGTCCTTCAACTCCTCTAGTCTTGGTATCCATTTTTTTTGCATAGATATTGATATTTACTAAGTTACAATACTAGTTAATAATAATTAAGACAGTGTGGCCGTCCTTGCTTTGTGTATCACAATGCTAGCTGAAAATGTAGGATACAATAGTAATTGCTTTTCAGTTTTGAGTATATATTTCTTTAAGTGGTAAGATTGTTGTTAATGAGCCCATAATTGAGGCATTGTTCATCCTTACTATCTGAATGTGAGTAATTCATAGAAGAAACCTGTTTAAATGTAAAATTAGAATGTGGAGAAGACAGTGTGGTTTAAAATGCTACCAGAGTCATACTATCATTTTAAAGTATGCTTATGTGTTCACTGAAAATTAAAAATTTATAATAATTGCTACAGATATAAATATTAATACTTCATGAATAACTTATTTCCAGTTTTTCAGTCTAAAACTTTGAATTTCTGTTAGCATCCATTTATTAACTTTTCATACCTTTCATTCATATTTTCAAAGGTTTTAGTATTATACTCACTGTTAACAAAAAGCATGCATATGTGCTTAAATCCATAAAATCCAGAAATATGTATCAGAGGCAATACGTTCTTTTCTTTTCTTTTATTTTAATACGTTCTTTTAATATGTTCTTTTTTGACATGCACAAGACCTACTGCATTTGATGCTGAATCACTTAAAACAGAAGAGAAGGAAAGGGGCATAGATGAAAATAAATGCATCCAATCAACTAGACAGAAATAAACTGACCTTCTTAAAATTTTTGTTTAAGTCAACCAGACTGAGCAAGAAGATGTGGTCCTTGGCTCCCAGGAGCAGCCTGCCCCTCTCCTCATCTAACAGAATAGTTTGGAAATCCAGTCCTTCTGATGAGCCCAAAAAAGGAATACAGCTATTTGAAAGCAGCAAGTCTATGGGAAAATAAAAAGGATAGAAAAAAAATTCTTATTAAGCAAAATATTTATTTGCTTCCATACACACACCATTTCACTTTATAAATGCATATATACATCATGAAAATTCCAAGTTAGATATATGCAAACCACAGACAGATTTTAGCACACACTTGTTTAGAAAGATTCAACTTATACTTCTATTTTATTGATGCGTTTATATTATCATCAAAATAAATACAAAACATGTTAGAAGAAAAGCAATAAATACAAAATTTTTCACAACCCTGTTTGCTTTCTTAAGTTATAAATTAATGCATCTAGCTACAGTAAGATTTGTAAACTGATCAAATGACCAATATGCACAAAGGAAGCAGCCAACTAAGTACATGATAAATCTCAGCCATTTTTTTTGCCCTTCTACTTTTTATGATATCCATGTTTGGAAGATTACACACTGCCTAGTTCCCAGTGGCTCAGTGGTAAAGAATCCGCCTGCAATGCAGGAAATGCAGGAGACACTGGTCCGATTCCTGGGTCATAAAGATCCTCGGGGTCAGAAAGATGCCCTGGAGGAGGGCATGGCAACCCACTCCAGTATTATTGCCTGGAGAATTCCATGAACAGGGAGCCTGACAGGCTACAGTCCACATGGTCACAAAGAGTTGGACATGACTGAGCATGCACACACAAAGTTCACATATACAGGAAGATGTAAACGTAGAAGTAATGAATTCTGAAGGAGACGTGATCCTGAACCAGTGATGGAATCAGAATTATAAAGTGAGAAGGGACCTTAAAAGTTCATTTACGCCAATTTATGATTTTATAAATGAAGGTGTTTAATTCCATCAAGATGAAGCCACATGCCCTAAAGTCACAAAACGACAGTGGCAAAGCTGACAATATAACCTCAGTCCCAGTCTCCATTTATTTTGGGGCTGTTACAAGGCCTAAGTCTTTCAGTTGTGATTGTGATATAGACAAATTTCTATTCAAATCCAGGTCTGAATCCTAGTGGTTAGGATGAGGGCCTCACTGCTGAGGGCCTGGGTTCAATCCCTGGTCAGAGAACTAAGATTCCGTAAGCCATGTGATATGGCCAAACAAAACAAACAAAAAAGGAAATAAATTTAAATTTAGATCTGAGTTTACAGGAACCCAAATCTTTTCAATATATTTTACTCCAAGTACTAATCATGCCTTCTCATTTTCTGCAACCCAAATAACATCACTCGTCACTTATTAAAGTCCATTACATTTTACTGGACTTTGCAATTCTGGCTGTATGATCTAGGGCAAGAAAGTTAACCTCTCTATGCCTTCGTTTTCTCATCTATAAAATGGGAATAATGATGGATAGAAACAATGTAATAAATTATGAAAGTGTGAAGAATAATCAGTAAACATATGACCAGCATTAGAATAGTGCCCAGCAGTGCTGTGTAACTATTAGCTATTATAATAATGATTTTTTAAAAAACTCTATAAAATCTATAAAAAGGAAGTCATATTTCCCAACTCATAATTCCCATGATTAAAGGAGGTAACTTATATGAAGTTCTTAGAACAATGTCTTGAAGATAGGCAAAGTTCAATAAATAGTGTTACTTTGAATATTAAACTCTGGTTTGGACCAAATGAGTTCTATGAAGTTCTATGAAGGAATATCAACTCATCTTCCATTAAATCTGACTCATGAAGATTAGCACATCTCTGTGTTTTTTAAAATAATTTTGGAATAACATTAAAAAGCTATTTTGTCTACAAATATTTATAAGCTTAGAAAGTATTAAGCATGCAAACAAGGTTGTGGGATAGCTGAGCCTCGCTGTTAGGGGCTCACGGATCCATATGCAAACAGATAGGCATAGACAATACAGTACAAGCAAAATAAATTCTAATAGAAGTATACACAAAATGTTAACAAATCTTTCAAGTAGTTAATTATGTATCACCTTACAGAAGGAGGTAATATTTACAAACATTCCTGAAGGGTGGACAGAAACTTTACAGGAAAAATATAAAAAACATTTACTCCAAGCAGAGGACCACTCGAATGTATTGTACCAGGGTATATACCATCTTATATTATGCTTACATATTGCATGTTTAATGCCATTTCCTACTATGGGCTATGAGTTCCTTCAGGTCAAAGACCAGGTCTTACTTATCTTAGAACCCCCGTAAAATACCATGTATGAAACGAGTTGCCAGTCTAGGGTCAATGCACGATACTGGATGCTTGGGGCTGGTGCACTGGGACGACCCAGAGGGATGGTATGGGGAGGGAGGGGGGAGGAGGGTTCAGGATGGGGAACACATGTATACCTGTGGCGGATTCATTTTGATATTTGGCAAAACTAATACAATTATGTAAAGTTTAAAAATAAAATAAAATTAAAAAAAAATAAAAGTGTATGGGCAAAACAAACAAACAAACAAACAAAAGAACCCCCAGCACACAGCTCAGAGGCTGAGACAAACTGAGCACTTAATCAGTATGTGTGGAACTGCAGTAGTTCAGTATGCTGGAACAGAGAGAAGAGGTAGGGGCAGTGAAAAGTGAGGCTGTCTCGAAGTAGTCAGGGTGTAAGCCGTCAGGCTGCAGAGGTTAGGTATTATATAGGCAACTGAAAGCCAATAAAATATTTTATGCAGAGAAAGTCACAAAGAGTATAGCTGAGCGTTACAAAAATAAGTCTAGCTGCTGTGTTCAGGATGGATGAGAATCAGGAAACATGGGGGCAGAGAGACTATCCAGAAGTTTCTAAAAGATGGTAAGTCCCTGAATTATGGTGGTACTAAGGGGAGGAGGAAGATGTTTAGGATATTGCATCTCATTTTCTGTCTCTACTTAAATGAGGAAAATAAAGGACATCATCATTTGCTTTATTTTCTTTTACCATAACCAATTTTATCGGGTTTAGTTTCAAACAAATTTGACAAGGAAAAACAGCTGCAAAAATATTGACTAACCTTAAGTATTATCATTTCAAAATGATTTAATGTTGCCTTGTGACAATGTTAGCATCAAACCGATTAGAACATGCTTTACCGATGCTTCATAGCCAAACTAAATAATTAGATTCAGACATTACATATGAAAATTTCTCAGGTTGACACATTTTGAAAAGACCTTGGGACAGGGAATGGAACAGGTTCCCTCTCCCCTAAGCAGCTTATCTTTCTTGCATTTCTGCCAAACCAAGCAAATTCACTTTTGTTTCCACGGGATCATCAACAAAAGCCTAGGAAAAAAAGTTAAATCCAGAAGTCTGTATCTTAACACCTAAAGCTGATATACTCTCAGGATTTCAGGAATCAGATATGAATGCTGGCTCTGCAGGCTGAAAACTCATGCAAGTTAAAGACTAATAATTTGGCGATATATTTCCAAGCTTTACTTTTTCTTCCCTTAAACCAGCAAGTCTTAGGCATATGATTTTTTAAATTGTCCACAGTTTATAATTCTTTTTAACAGAGACTTCATCTTGTTTTCCCCCTCCCCCCACTTTGGTGGTGGATTGAATGGGCTGCTTCATAAATGCCATTCAGAGGGGGTCTGCTCTGTACTTACTTAGCCAGCCCCACCTTTCTGCAGACCTCTAGGTCCTAAATACATTCTTTGTTCTTCCTACCTAAACCTTTGACCTAAGCCACCATAATCACTCCTTCTGTTCTTTTAGCAGTTCATTTTCCTATCACCTTGTTCTCAGTTTGTAATCTCACTCAATCAACCAGGGCCTCAAATTCCCATTCTTGTTCTATCAAGAGATTCTTGAAAAATCTACAGTTGATTATTTCTGAAATAAATACATCAAAGTTATGATTAATCATTTACTAGTTTAACTATTGGAGAAGGCAGTGGCACCCCACTCCAGTACTCTTGCCTGGAAAATCCCATGGACGGAGGAGCCTGGAGGGCTGAAGTCCATGGGGTCGCTAAGAGTCGGACACGACTGAGCGACTTCACTTTCACTTTTCACTTTCCTGCATTGGAGAAGGAAATGGCAACCCACTCCAGTGTTCTTGCCTGGAGAATCCCAGGGACGGGGGAGCCTGGTGGGCTGCCGTCTATGGGGTCGCATCGAGTCGGACACGACTGAAGCGACTTAGCAGTAGCAGTTTAACTATGAAAATCCTGCACAGGATGGATTTTAATTGAATGATGACACAGACAAGATGTTCATAATCCATGATCAAGAAACCATTACAGAGCAACAGGATGGTTCTGTGGTTCAAAACACCTATAAAGAGTATAGTATTTTCCTATATTTGTATTCATGTGCCTGCGTGTTAAGTTACTTCAGTCGTATCCGATTCTTGGCAACCTGATGGACTGTAGCCCAGCAGGTTCCTCTGTCCATGGGATTCTCCAGACAAGAATACTGGAGTGGGTTGCCATGCCCTCATCCAGATGATCTTCCCGACCCAGGGATTGAACCTGCAAGTCTCTTAGATCCCCTGCATTGGCAGGTGGCTTCTTTACCACTAGCACCATCGGGGAATCCCCTTGTATGTATGTGTGCATTGCTGAAGAGTATATCTAGAGCTCATCAACATCTTCTGTTATCCTACCAAGTGAAAGTGAAAGTCACTCAGTCGTGTCCAGTTCTTTGCGACCCCATAGACTAAATAGTCCATGGAATTCTCCAGGCCAGAATTCTGGAGTGGGTAGCCTTTCCCTTCTCCAGGGGATCTTCCCAACCCAGGGATTGAACCCAGGTCTCCCGTATTGCAGGCAGATTCTTTACCAGCTGAGCCACAAGGGAAGCCCATCTCACCAAAGGCACAGATAAATTGTATGTCTCCCACATACAGTTAATAGCATACTTAAAATAATTTCTCATTTCTAACACAACAAAGTGAGTCTCTACCATTATAAAACTAGATTTCTGAAGGCAAACAACTGACTCATCTAAGAGCACCAGGTTCTCTGCATATGCTATAAAAACTCTGCTAACAAGTTCCACTCATTGACCTCACAGCCTAGTGCGGAGAAAATGCTCATCCACAACAAAAATGAGAATATATCTTTTTTTTTTTTTAACTTCTAGTGGCTGAAGACCTTATTTATTTTGGCCACACCACAGGGCATATACGATCTTAGTTCCCCAAGCAGAGATCAAATCCATGCCCCTGGCATTGGAAACATGGAGTCTTAACCACTGGACCACCAGGGAAGTCTTGAGAATGTACTTGTGACAAAGGACAATGGTACCACAGTAGTAGATTGTTAAATACTTTTAACAGTAAAATAGAAAGAGCTTCCTCTCTGTCTTCATTAGCAAGCCAAATAACACAGCTCTTGCCAATATGGTGGTTGGAGAAACCAAATGGTCTCTGATCACCTTTCAACACTGAAGTTCTGTGGGATTAGAACCATACATTGAACTCTGTTAAAACACATATCAAATATATCAAATATATTTGATACATATCAAATAACAAACTTAAATGGACACATATCAAGTAACTCACTCATCTGTTTACTCCAGGCCATTGCTCTATTCCCTGGAGTAGGTAGTCTCTAACCTTTGGGAAGAACAGAAATACAGTATAACATAATTAGAGCTAAAGGGAGATTTTGATAATGCTGTTTGAATTCTCTATTACCAATTCAAAGAGGTTCAGAATGGTTAAGTGGGCTTCACAAAACCAATTTGCTCTTCATGGCAGAATATGGCAGCAATGAACCCCCTGACTCACAGCCACATGACCCTCTATGTGAGGGGAAGGTTGAAGATCTCAGTTCCTGCTCCTATTTGAAACAATAGCTTGTTCTATAAAGAATTCTTTATATCTCCCTGTAGTGTCCCTTCATATACTTGTTCTTTCAGCCTGAAGAAATATTTGACCTAATGTTCTACACTCTTCCTCTTCACCCCAGAAAGGAAAGGAGTGGTCTGAATCTAATGAATTTAGGATTAGGCAACACAGACTTCCTCAGTGTTCACTATTAAATGAACAAAATCCCAAACCCTTGAAATACTTCATTTATTGCCAGAAATTCTAAACTGGGTGGAGCTGACAATCTCTCTCTTGAGAAGACTACATAGTTAAAAAATGGCTTCCCACATCCTTTAAAGAACACTTAACAGGAAGCTCTTTTTTAAAGAAGAAAATCAAAGTTATTAAGGGCAGATTTTCATGGGGTAAAAATAAAATCACCTTTGAGCAAAGCCAGTTTCTAGTCAAATTCCTCAGCAGAAAAAGCTTATAGCCAAAAATGGATCCGGATCAAAACCCTGTCACCCTGGGGATTTCCTGGTGGTCCATTGGTTAGGACTGGGCACTTGCCAAAAAAAAAAAAAAAAAAAAAAAAAAGAATGAAAGAAAGACAAATACACACACACACAACTCTGTTACTTTTCCCTACCATTCAGGATATTCAGCAGAAAAGCACAAATTCTTACCCTACCCGCCCATCTTTTTCCTCAAGGAAATAACCATTATATCGTTAGGACTATCCTGATGTTTCTTGAACACAGTCACATCTCCAGTGTGTTCTCTGCAACACCATCTAAATAAAGAGGTAAAAGTGTTTTCATTCTTGCCTTCTCCATAAATTCAGCTTCTCCCTCTTGACTTCTGAATTCTCTGGGCTTCCATGACTGTCAGTCTCCCAAGACTCCTTCTATGGAACCTCTTGATCCCACAGTTCCCAGAAATGTTTTGGCTATCAAACCAACCTCACTACCCTCCATCCCCAAAGCCTGTTCTCAGTTTGGGTCAGGAGTTGAGTAAAGAGAGCAAACTATTCATTCCAAAATGAAAATTAGTCCCTAATTTTGTGACTCACTGAGTCTCTTTGGCCCTCTATGAATCTGTATTTATTTCTCCTGCTTTTGGTCCAAGGCAAGGCAAGAATTCTTTCTTGGATTTAACCTTTGGAAAGAGAGCTCATCTTAAATTGGCCCCACCTGACTTTCAATTGGTTTTCTGAGGCCTGAGACTACATGAAAAGATTTTGATGACCAAGATAGCTCACCTTTACCTATTAAACACACTGCTTATTCTCTATGTATGAAGCTTAAGTCTCCATAGCTAACTGCTCAAAATATATAAAGAATGTAATTCAAACTTAAAATCCTGACAAAAAGACTAAATTATAAGAATATATTACTGTTATATTTTCCTAGATGAAAAGTCTAACTCTACCTTGCAAAATAATGCAAGTTCAAATCAGAAAGAAAAAGAAATCAAATTCTTATTTGCTCATCTGCAATGTAATGTTGGAAACTGTTCTGTTCATTAGGTCTCAGACAGATCATTATCTATATCAATAATAAATCAGGTGACACCACATAGGGAAACATACACTAGGAACAAGTAAAGTCTATTATATCGTCAGAGCTACATTCTTTCCAGGACAAGATGTGGAATAGGAGTGTGGTAATTTTACACCATCACATTTTCATCTACATCCATGCTTTTAAATCACAGGTTTATTCTTATTTGGCCAGCTTTCAACAATAGATGCCTTTCTTTTATGATCCATCACAGGTGAGATTCATAATTTATGATTATGGATCCCTTTTAAATTCTTTCTTTGAGTAAGAATGAATAGTTTTAAATTCTCAAAAGCTTGGCCATAATAAATTTTGCTACTGACCTATAAAAAAGGCTAACATTATAAATAACTGATACATTTCCAGAAGAACAAGGCAATGACAGAATAAACTGCCTCAGAAATACTTGACAGGATAATTCTAGGAAAGATACATTCTACTTTGACAATTATTTTCTTAATTCACTTTAAGGTATTGAGAATGTCTTCCTTCTTAAATTTCAAGGAATACTTAAAATCAAAACACCATATCACAAGTGAGCATAAATTTGTTTTCAATTTAGAATGTGAATTTAATTTTAAAAAACTCAAAAATGTCAATACATTTTATTTTATAATACATCACTTATTATTGATTCCAAATAGCAAGACAAATATGACAAGAGCAAATAATTCCTCAAGCAAAGATGCATACAAGTTAATTTACAGAGCAGGGTAGCAGGGTTATGGGACTAACTTATAATATTTTACAATAATATTTTTAAATTACATTAATCAAAGTTAAGCATATATATATATATATACACACACACACACACACACATATAAAAGTAATGTTAAGAGGCATATATAAGCCCATTTGTCATCTCCAATTCTCTGTCCACTTCCAATCTAGAATCTATTGACATATTTACTAGTTTATTTTCTATTTATTTTCATATTTACAAATAATATATATGTTCCTACTATCCTTTCAATCACTAAGACATTTCTATTGAATTATTGTTTACAGAAACTGAGAATTTTAGATTTCTTATGCCAACTCTTTCCCTCCAACCAAGTCCCTAACATTATAGAATATCCATTTTTATGAAAGCTATATTTAATCATTCCATTACTAGTACAAGGTAAATATTCTTCCCTACTTAGAAAAACTGTTCTTTAATGATCCTTAATTTCTTGAACAATATATTGGTTTTGTTAACAATTTCTCAATTGTGACATTTGCTTTGACTTCATTAAGATCATGGTCAAAACTTTTCACACCTTCTGAAAACTGTGTCCATAAAATTTTCAAATGAAATTGTCATATGTTTTTGTTTCTCTCCAGGAAAACCCACTCCGAGGCTCTTCCTCCTGTTCCAATCTGAACTGTCTGTTCTCTGGCTTGAGTAATACTTTCTCAGACTTTTTTCAACTTCTCTCCTAGTATGACTCCCATCTTTCCTGGATCTCATGTCTTTACTTTTTGATTTATTTTCTTATTTTGGTGAGCGCATCTCCAGAGGTGTCTGTGACTTAAATTTTTGAAATTTTCCATTATCCAAAGTTACAGTTTAAAAGTCTCATGCCATCAGTGCCCCAAGGTTTTGAATGTCTTCTGTTTTTTTTTTTCTTTCTTTTTCCCTCATCACTCTGCTATTATAAAATTTAAAATGATTGGCCTGAATATGTCTTTTTTGTTTTTCATTTATTATGCTGGGTGTTCAGCATGACATCTGATTTGAAAATTAATTTCCAGTGATTCAGGAAAATGTCCATTTGGTTTTTCATTTAAAACAAACAGATGTCAGTTATCCATGGAACTTTTCTCTAGGATTTGTCCAGAAAGGGTTCTCTCTCTTACCTAAGGAAGATAATTCTATAGAGATGTGCATGGAATTTGAATCAGAATATGCTTATGGACTTGCAAGAGGGAGATTCAAAATACAGTCATAGAATAATGGCCTCTTTAATTTAAGTGTGCGTGCATGCTAAGTCACTTCAGTCGTGTCTGACTCTTTGCATCCCTATGGACTGTATCCTGCCTATGTAGGCTCCTATGTCTATGGGATGCTCCAGGCAAGAATACTGGAGTGAGTTGCCATTTTCTACTCCAGGGGATCTTCCCAACCCAGGGATCAAACTTGTGTCTTTTGTGTCTCCTGTATTGGCAGGCAGGCTCTTTACCACTAGTGCTACCTGGTAAGCCCCCTTAATTCAGGCAGTAGGGCATAAACAATGAAATAAGCTTTTCCATTTACAGTTTCCCATAAACTGTTTTCTCATAAAGTGTTAGTTCTCTACTGATGATTTCAAAACAGACACCTAAAACCCCACTGCATCTCCCAAGTCATAGTTCAGAATTTCCAATAGCTAGCTTGATACTGTCATTTTCCCCTCAGCCACCTCATCCTACCAATTATAATGACTTTAATGACATGATTGAGCTCTCAGGCTCAGGATAGCAGAATCATTTTTAGTTCTTCTTCCTTATTCCCTTACTTTTTTATTCCCCTATTTAAATAATTGGTACCTCTAAGTCTATTGCATTTCCTTCACATCAACATCCTGGTAAATTTAAAGCCTTATTTATAGATTTTCTCATGCAAATCTTTCATTCTTCTTCCTCAAACATTTATTCCTATTGTCAGCTAGGCAAACAGCCATACTACTTCTCAAAATTTCTGTAACAGGTTCTTAAACAACCTTGTTCTCTGCTCCCATCCCTTGCCAATCCCTCTCCAATCCATATGAAGTTATCTATTCTGTTTTTTCCCCTAATTAGAATTGTTAGAATTTTATGATCAAATTATCTAATGCCAACAAAGAGTTAAATTCAATAAACTAAATTTCTTCCAATTTTCCAAGTTCAATTTCACACCCAACCTCCTCTGAAGTTCTTTTGTTTTGATTTATTTACCATAATACTATGGCATCAATCTTTTTACAGGCATTTCATCCTTTAAAAAGATTAGAAGCCCTTGCAGATAAAAATAAGTCTAAATCATCACTGCAATTCATCACCTCTTTTTTCACATAAGAAGTCTAATAAACATTTAACTGATTTTTTCAAAGGAGTGATTCTTGTTTGTGTTGATTTTTCTACCTTCCATTTAAATCAGAATTTATTGCAAGCTTATTAATAATTCAGAGAGGTTAATGTGCCATTTGGAGACTCCACTGTGGCTCTAATGCTCTGTCATCATGAGAGATTCCTGTTGCACCATCCAAGTATTCCTGTTTGTGTGTGTGTGTCAGGGGGTGGTTTCAGAAATAAAGCACTGTAAAGCAGTGCTTCTCAGAATTAACATGCATTCAAATCAGCTCTGATTCTTGCTAAAATAATGGATTCTCACTGAGGCATCTGAGAGAGGCCCTAAGATTCTGCATTTCTAACAAGTTCCTCATTTATGCTGGTACTACTGGTCCTTACACCGCAGTTGGAGTAGAAACACTAAAGAAAACCATGGGCCCATTGCTCTGAAGTGCTGGACTCTTTCTTTCTTCCCCACACTCGAGTTTCTCTCAAACCCTTAAATGGTGGTGTGTTAATTTATACAACATAGCCAAATTATTATTTTTCCTGTACAATACTACAGTGTTAGAATAAGTTAGGGATGAACAGATTTGATCAATGTGATTAACTTACAACTAGCTTAATTGCTCTAAGTGATAAATGACCTACTTAGTTTCAACCAATGACATATAAAACTTTTCCCTCTCAGTTTTCTCATACAAAGAAGAGAAGTAATCCATTTAATATCCATTAACCTGGAAGGAAAATGTAAAGACAAGTTATGATTTATTATTGACTTAGGTGAATTTCCTATTATTTGTGGCAGAAGAAATTATATCCACGATGCCTAAATATATTTTTAAAGGCCTTGAATTTTCTTCACACCTTACTTCAATTAATTCAATAATATATTTGGTTTCTCTGTGAAGCCTATCATAATATCCATTTTGTGCTTTACTACATCCAAGGAGCTTCTCCTCTAGAGAAGGATTATCAATAATTTTCAGATGAGAAAACCTAGACTCAGAAAGAGCAAATAACTATTTTAATGGCGTAAGAACAGTACATGCCAAAGAGAGAGTTAAAACATATCTAGGTCTTCTAACTCTAAGCCCTATCACCCATTACAGCTATATTTTATATTTTAAGATCAATGAGTACACTTCTATCACTTCCCCCACTTCATCATTCCATTGGGATTACTGAAATATTTGTCTTATTTTCTAGACTGTGTCTGGCTCACTGGGGCTTTAGTGAAATAAACCTCTTTATGAGTATCTTTCTAAGTAAAAAGCACTTTAGTTTTAATTTATGCCTCTTTTGAATTAATAGGATTAAAATAGCATGTTTAAAGGACTCTTAGGAAAATGCAAAAGGTATATTACAAGTTCTTGAGAGGCATTCATCAAATTTTGTTAAAAAGACCCAATGACATTCATTTTTAAAATATCCACAAATTTATATTTTACACATATATTGAAAGACCATTACTGTAAGAAGTCCTTAATAAGACCTAAGGAATTAGAGCCAAATGTTAGGTTGTTGAAGTCATACAAAAAGCAATTGCATATAAAAACTTTTATCTTCTCAATAATTTATAGATAGTAAACCTACTATTTAAAAGAAAAAAAAAACTATTTTAACCAAAAAAACAGGTTGACTGGGTTTAATACCAGAAAAATTTGCCTTTACTTAAGTTATACTCTTATAAGTTCCTTCCATATTTATGCATAACCAGGACACAATCAAAGGTCTCATAATATAGTTCTCCTTCACCCCACCCTGCTGGGGGCGGGGGGTGATGCTGCTGACTGCGCAGACTTCAGTGATTCTCAGATGTTCTTAATTCCAGAACACTTTTTATATGATACCCTTGTATGGTGATATTAGTAACTTCTACCACTCTGTGAACCTCTACAGATCAATTACATTTAGAAGAGTGCTTTACATATATTGTTAAATAGATTTTGTGTGTTTGTGTGCTCAGTAGTGCCTGACTCTTTGCGACACATTGGATTGTAGCCTGCCAGGCTCCTCTGTCTGTGGGATTTCCCAGGCAAGAATACTGGAGTCGACTGTCATTTCCTACTCCAGAAAATAGATTTTAATTATTACTATATAAATTTTTTAGATACAGGCAAGTTGTAATACAGACATTGAACTGAAATGCAGGAGACAGATCAGTTTTTTAATTATCTACTTATGGGACTCTGATGTTATCATTTAATCTTTTTATTTCCAAGTCCTTACATATAAATTTTCTAAACATATGTAGTACTTACAACCTGTGTCATTATATCAAGCTGAATATATTTTCATATCTATTTAATCTCTCTTTCCACCTAGACAACAGTTGACACTGATAATGAACCAGGTAATAGTTTATTATGCAAAATAATCCACTTTTATTAACTTATGTTCTAAAAGGAGCCTGATTTTAGAGAAAAAAATTGAGTCTTATCATTATTTTCTTCAATAGGATATGGATTATCCCATATTGCTCCTGAATCTTTAATTATTCCTCACCTAGATTATTTCAATTAACACAAAAATATGTTGCTGTTTTACTCATAAAAGAAAAAAAAACAGTCTATTGATCTCATTGTCCTTTCAGCTACATCTCCATTATAGGAAAACCCCTTGAAAGAATTACCTACACTTATCTCCAGTTCCTGAGCCCACACTCCAGAATGCATCCTTGTGTTCTGACTCCCATTCTTGAAGATACTACTCTTATCAAGGTCAACAATAGACTTTTGTTGTTAAATCTAATGTTGGTTTTTACTTATCTTTCATGACAGAGCTAAACAGGGCACTGCTGATGAGTCCTCTTCTTACTTTTTTCATATAACTTCCTCTACACCACAACTTCTGATTTTGCTCCTCCCCACCTGAGTACTTCTTTTAGTTCATGTTGATGCTCATTCCTTCTTTCTCTAATCCCCTGACTTAAGGAATTAAAATTTATATATGCTAACTGCCAAATTCATATCTCCAATTGACACTGCCCATAAACTCCAGAAATTATACACTCAAATACTTTCTTGGCATTTCACTTAGATATTTAATAGACTTCTCAAACAAATATGTCCACTTGATCTTCCCACACAGCAGCCTTTCACAATCTCCACCATCTCAATTAATATTAACCCCATCCTTAGATCAAAAAACAAACACACACCATGGGGTTAGGCTTGACTTTCCTCTTACTTCACATCCACCCCATCCAACCCATCATTCACTTCCAATCCATCAACAATCCTTATTGGCTCTACCTTCCCTTCTTCTTCTATCTCCACAGAAGGAGTCTGACTCACAGACCATCATTTCCCACCTGGATTATTACAATCCTCTCAGACTTAGCTCCCTAGTTTCCTGATCTCTCCTTTTTATTGCACACAATACAGAAGCCAGAGTGATCCTATAATAACGAAAGTCAGATCCTGTCACCTCTGTGTTCAAAATTCTACAGGGGACTCCCATAACATTCAGACTAAAAGCCAATGTTTTAACAATGGCAACAGTGAAAGAATCTGATTGTCCTTCTCTCCTATTAACTCTGATTTAATCATTTTTCTTATTTCTCCCATTCCATCTCTTTTTAGCCATACCGTCAGTTATTATTTTCTGTGAAACATTATTATCTTTCTAGGTATTAACAGTTGTTCCTTTAACTCTCTTCTTTAGGATCCTTGAACATGTCAGACAAAAGCCAATCCCACACACAGCCTCAGTTTAGGGAAAATATGTCTGGGAAAACAAGTGAGTTCATTAGAAATTAAAGTATCAATGACTTACTCCACATGGGGGAAAAATATATACATATATATGGGGATTTTTCCTATAAGATTGATTATGCTTGTTCACGATGTACTTAAGGGGAGATAAATTCAGAGCAAATCATTGATTTGACAACAAAAATGTCCACTTTTGAAAGGAGCTCCTGAATGATTTTATGATTCCTTTTAACCCACTCTGAAGGTTACTGACCACTCAAAGACACTCCTCTTATCAAGGTCAATAATGATCCAAAGGCTTGTTAACTACTAGAATGTGATGAAGATAAAAATACTGGAAAGTACCTTCAATAAATTCACAGTCTGTAGGTGATACTGGACTAAGAGAAACTAACTCTAGTAGAAAATCTCTGAGAATAAACAGAGGCGATTTTAATATATGCTGTAAATCCTCAGGAGGAAACTATATAATATTTTTCAAACTTGTTTACACAGGGAAAACTGTGGTCTAGGAACAACCTAGCAAGATAATAATGATTTCCAAAAAATAACTGACAGCTAAATGCTTACTACGTCAAACACTGTTTTTCATGCTTTACATGAATCAAGATACCTTCACAATATCCTTATTAAATACATTAATGCATTTAGAAAACTGCAATACAGAAAATAAACATCCAAATATCTCACAGACCTAAGCAGTTTGGCTTCAGAATCTGCCTTCTTCATTGCTATACTCAATCGAGATGAACAGAATCAATATTAGACTAGTCAAATCAAGTAAATTAGATGCCTCAAATTGTTATCTCTACTTGAGACATGCCACATTTCACAGTTAAACAGATATATTTGCAAATAATAAAAAACATATAGACATCCATTCTTTCCTCAGAAAATTCAACAAAATTACTATTCTATCAAATACACTAATGTTTATTTATATAATAGCAGATGAAATTTTTAAAGGTGACGTCAAGCTTTTTTTCTACAGAAACACATAAGTTTTGGAGGAGCAAAAAATAATTAGTACTCTCGATAGTTACTGATAAGAGCATATTGCCAAAGATGTAATAATGAAACCTTGTTTTCTTCTTCTTTTATATATCTTGATATTTCTATTTCTGAACATGCAATATCTCTCTCAAGGGCATAGAGTGGCAAGAACATGGACCTGAACTAGAGACATGGAAACACACAATTTAGTTCTTTCACTTAACAGCTTCATGCTTTAAGGCAAGGCCTTCAAGCTCTGACGTCGTGTTTCTTATCTATAAAATGGGTATAAAAACAAGGTTCTTCATAGTGTCCTAAAACTTAGACATGATAAAGTCCAACTAGGATCCTGGATTCAGTCTTTTGCCTTATATCCTGGATGGCACAACCCATGATTGAAGTAACCTTCACTTGTTTGTTTACCTGTTTATTGTTTGCCTTCCTATCTAGAAAAGAAATTCAAAGGAGACAGCGGCTTTTCCTTTGCCAAAGCTTTTGTACATTCTCTCTTTAGCTGTATTACCTATCTCATCTTTAGGAGTTTTCCAAACACCACTGCAGTTACTACAGATTCCTGGGTACAAATATCCTTAACTTGTATAAGTTTCTTCATCAGGAGAACAATATACAAAATGTTTATACTAATTTCAAGATTGAAGTTCATCATTTTTCAAAAATTATATCTACTACATCTGCAGTATAAAGTATACAAGTCACTGTGAGAAGCCCACCTTGTAAGGCCATATATGTATGTATATTTTATCCTTATAACACAAAATACAGAAACCCAGATCATCCTGATCTCCAGGTTCCTTACTTACTACTCTAGAAACTGATTTAGCATGCATAAATGTGTAAGAATTCAAAATATTCAACTGAGAGGGAATCTCTTTACACAACAAAAGAACCAAACAAGCTCCTATGGATTCAGAGGTTCAAAACTAAGTCTATCAGAGGGCATTCTTTAGATAAAATGGTTATTATATTTCTGTTGACCTTTAAGAAATCCTGTAAAATAATCTTGCAGCTGTTCAAAGTAGCTAACTCGACTGATATGGGCTGTGTTTCCACTCTGCACATAAGGAAGCTTGAGTCTTTTCCAATGAGTCAACTCTTCGCATGAGGTGGCCAAAGTACTGGAGTTTCAGCTTTAGCATCATTCCTTCCAAAGAAATACCAGGGCTGATCATTAGCTGGAGCCTAAGCAAGCATGTGGAGAAGGCAATGGCACCCCTCTCCAGTACTCTTGCCTGGCAAATCCCATGGGTGGAGGAGCGTGGTAGGCTACAGCCCATGGGGTCGCTAAGAGTCTGACACGACTGAGCTACTTCACTTTGACTTTTCACTTCCATGCATTGGAGAAGGAAATGGCAACCCACTCTAGTGTTCTTGCCTGGAGAGAGTCCCAGTGACAGCGGAGCCTGGTGGGCTGCCGTCTATGGGGTTGCGCAGAGTTGGACACGACTGAAGTGACTTAGCAGCAGCAGTAGCAAGCAAACATGTAGGAAAGTCTGGCAGATGTAGGTGAAGCAGGCACCGGTTGAGCAGAAGACTTACAGAGAGCAAAAGAAAAACCATCTTGAGTGGCCTGACCATATGTAGGGATTGTTTTAATACAAGCTGACTGCAACTTGAGGATAAAAATTTCCTAATTATGCTAATCAATAGTTAATACTTGTAAATAATGAACTGAAAAGTATACATGGACAGTTTTTACATCTATTTTCTTCACCAAGAAAAATAAATAATTGGGCTTTGTGTTCTATAATAATAATATTATTAACTGATTACAAACATTTCACTGAACTCAGCATGCGTTTCTAAATAAAAGAAGAGATGCTGAAAAACACTGACACATTTACCTTTGTAGGTTAGCTTGAGTCGTGGAATATTTTGCTTAGAAGTTCTAATGACTGGAAGAAACAGCATGGTCATGCTTATCGTCATCAAGGCATGAAAAAGATGAAAATTGTGGCTTCTGGACTTTGGTCTCTCATCTTTAGTAACAATCATGATGAAAACAATGTTCTCTTTCAAACAGTGTTAACTGAATCTAAAAAGAAGAAAAAAACTATTAATATAGCAATTTGCAGATTTCTCTATACTTAGTAAATTATAATTTTATGAATGTATGTTTTTTTAAAAAATAATTTCTCCTCTCTTGTTCTGCTCTTACAAATTGTTGCAGGGGGAATGAATCAAAACTGAGTAATAAAAGTGTAATAAATAAACGGCTGGCTTTATTCAGACATGGAGATGAGTGCAAAACAAAAACTTCAACTACTTAGGTTAATTAGCATCTCTTCTTCTACTAAAGTGTTTGTTTTGTTTTATGCAAATATAGGAGGAACCAATTCTTTCTGTATCTTGATGGAGTCGTGGTCAGAAAAGAATACTGGTAGAAGCCTACTCTTGCCTTATACAATCCTCAAAGAAAAAGATCCTCAAGTAAAACTGAATAAAAGCTATCATTTTGAGAGATTTCTTTTGTTTCTGACCAAAAAATATTTCCAAGTCTACCTGTAATTGGGACAATCAAACATGATCTGGTCAGGACCACCAGCACAGATTTTAGACCTGGGCCAAGGCAATCTTACCTGCAACCTATATTACTCCACACAGGGTGGCACTATATTACTCCACACAGGGTGGCACTGAATATAAAATACTGTAGAAGAAAAAAATTTATAATAGGACATAGTTATTAAGTAGGTTGCCACAATCAAGCTGCCTTGGTTGTCTTTGTTAAGACATGGAATAAATCAAAACTCACGTATTTCCAATGCAGCCTTGTAATAATAATTATAAATAATATTCATTGAGTATTTACATGAACCTTACATTTACATGAGTATTTACATGAACCCCATGAATCGCAGCAGCCAGGCCTCCCTGTCCACCACCAACTCCCGGAGTTCACTCAGACTCAAGTCCATCGAGTCAGTGATGCCATCCAGCCATCTCATCCTCTGTTGTCCCCTTCTCCTCCTGCCCCCAATCCCTCCCAGCATCAGTCTTTTCCAATGAGTCAACTCTTCGCATGAAGTGGCCACTTGACTTCAGACTCCAGGATGTCTTGCTCTAGGTTGGTGATCACACCATCATCATTATCTGGGTTATGAAGAACTTCTGTGAATTCTTACCACCTCTTCTTAATATCTGTTGCTTCTGTTAGGTCTGTACCACTTCTGTCCTTTATTGTGTCCATCTTTACATGAAAAGTTCCCTTGGTGTCTCAAATTTTCTTGAAGAGATCTCTAGTCTTTCCCATTCTATTGTTTTCCTCTATTTCTTTGCATTGTTCACTGAGGAAGACTTTCTTATCTCTCCTTGCTATTCTTTGGAACTCTGCATCAAATGGGTATAGCTTTCCTTTTCTCCTTTGCCTTTTACATCTCTTCTTTTCTCAGCTATTTGTAAGGCCTCCTCAGACAGCCATTTTGCCTTTCGCATTTCTTCTTCTTGGGGATGGTCTTGATCACGGCCTCCTGTACAATGTTACAAACCTTCATCCAGAGTTCTTCAGGTACTCTGTCTATCAGATCTAGTCCCTTGAATCTATTTCTCACTTCCACTGTACAGTCATGAGGGATTTGATTTAGGTCATGCCTGAATGGTCTGGTGGTTTTCCCTACTTTCTTCAATTAATGTCTGAGTTTTGCAATAAAGCCTTCATGTCTGAGCCACAGTCAGATTCAGGTCTTGTTTTTGCTGACTGTATAGAGCTTCTCCATCTTTGGCTGCAAAGAATATAATCAATCTGATTTTGGTATTGACCATCTGGTGATGTCCATGTGTAGAGTCATCTCTTGTGCTGTTGGTAGAGAGTGTTTGCTAAGATCAGTGCATTCCCTTGGCAAAACTCTGTTAGCCTATGGCCTGCTTCATTTTGTACTCCAAGGCCAAACTTGTCTGTTACTCCAGTTATCTCTTTACTTTCCACTTTTGAATTCCACTCCCCTTGTTGAAAAGGGCATCTTTTTTTGTTGTTAGTTCTAGAAGGTCTTTTAGCACTTCGTAGAACCTTTCAACTTCAGCTTCTTCAGTATAGGTGGTTGATACTTCCAGTTTGGTATCACACAATTCAGATTGATTTTTGCTCAAATATACTCTTAAAACTTTTAACATGGCTCCATTTATTTTTTATCAATGCTAGTGACATCCAAGAAAGACAGGCAATTATATATTTTCCTCATTTTACAGATGAGGAAACTGAAGTATACATTTTGATAATTCTCTCAAGGTCATATGGCAAATAAGAGATGAATTAAATTTTTGTTCCAGACTTTAGAAAGAATCAGCCTCCTTAGCCCCAAAGTATTTTATGTGCTTTTCATTATGTCACAATCAAGTTATTTTCAACTCTTGAAAAATCTTCCCTCTCCTCGATATTTTCTAAGACATACTCATAGGAACTATATTGCTTTGCCTGCTTCTGGGAAGGATTCCAGATGTGGTACCTGCTTCAAGTACCAATAATTTCTATACTTCTTTAGTGACAGTTAAGCCATAATGAAAAAGTATTATACTTTAGTAATTATCTAATTATTTAATATCAAAATAAATAGTGTATGCCTATAGGGTTAATTTTAAGAGAAAGTCTATTAGGAGTATTTTTCTTATGGAAGATCAACTCTTTATTAAAATGCTTTTATTAGAATGACTTTGAATCAAGATTCCTTAAATTTATCTTAAATCTCAGAAGTCAAAATCAGTCTCGGAATGTGAAATAAAACAAATTATATATGTATTAATTTTATACGTAAGACAAATATTCTAAGAATACATTACAGATTGTATGTTGTTTATTCATGAAGTGTTCAATACGAATGCTTAATACAGTATGTTTTCTCTCTTACTTTAATTACCTATAGGAAGTACCAAATTATTCTATCTTTGTGTAATCTGTGCATATTTAATTCTTTGATTTAGAAGATTACTACAAATGAAAAGAATCAAGTTGATTTAGATACTCATTTAAGAATAATGTACCAAATATGCCACACATATTTTCTTCACATTTGCTTGACATTTTGTGATGATTCCAGAGATCTAATTGCCAACATCTGTTGGATCATAGAAAAAGCAAGAAATTCCAGAAAAACATCTATTTCTTCTGTACTGAGTACACCAAAGCCTTCGACTGTGTGAATTTAAAAAACTGTGGAATATTCTTCAAGAGATGGGAACACCAGACCACCTTACCTGCCTCCTGTGAAATCTGTATGCAGGTCAAGAAGCAACAGTTGGAACCAGACATGGAACAACGGACTGGTTCCAAATTGGGAAAGGAGTATGTGAAGGCTGTATAATGTCACCCTACTTATTTAACTTATATGCAGAGTACCCCATGGGACATGCCAGGCTGGATGAAACACAAGCTAGAATCAAGATTGCCGGGAGAAATATAATAACCTCAGATATGCACATGACACCACCCTTATGGCAGACAGTGAAGAGGAACTAAAGAGCATATTAATGAAACTGAATGAGAAAAGTGAAAAAACTGGCTTAAAAGTCAACATTCAGAAAATAAAATGGCATCTGGCCCCATCACTGCATGGCAAATAGATGGGGAAACAATAGGAACAGTGAGAGATTTATTTTCTTGGGCTCCAAAATCACTGCAGATGGTGACTGCAGCCATGAAATTAAAAGACTTGGAAGAAAATTTATGACCAACCTAGACAGCATATTAAAAAGCAGGGACATTATTTTGCCAACAAAGGTGCATCTAGTCAAAGATATGGTTTTTCCAGTAGTCATGCATGGATGTGAGAGTTGGACCATAAAGAAAGTTGAGCACCGAAGAATTGATGCTTTTGAAGTGTGGTGTTGGAGAAGACTCTTGAGATTCCCTTGGACTGCAGGGATATCAAACCAGTCAATCCTAAAGGAAATGAGCCCTGAATATTCATTGGAAGGACTGATGCTGATGCTGAAACTCCAATACTTTGGCCACCTGGTGAAGAACTGACTCATTAGAAAAGACCCCAATTCTGAGAAAGATTGAAGGCAGGAGGAGAAAGTGATGACAGAGGATGAGATGGTTCAATGTCATCAGTGGACATGAGTTTGAGCAAGCTCCAGGAGTTGGTGATGGACAGGTAAGCCTAGTGCGCTGCAGTCCAAGGGGCTGCAAAGAGTCAGACATGACTGAGCAACTAAACTGAACTGAATGATATAATTTAAGAGAAAACAGAAATTTCAGTCTGATGTAAAAGATCTATATTATCAGCAGCCCTTAATGAAAATTCGAGCTTTAAAAATTTAAGTAAAAATATATATTTTAGAATAAAACACTAATGAAATCCCTCAGTAAATAACATTTTTAAAACAAACTTTAGAAGACTAAAGTTTTGTATTATATAAAAACTATTAGGACAACACATACACTGTTGGCACAAAACAGTCACTTAATTGATCTACAGAAAAATTTATAAGAATTAGTTTTAAATTATGTGAGCTTTCAATTACTTGGTATCTTAAAAAATTTATTTCTTCACCTTTTTAATTTTACATTTATGCCTGTAAAATACAGATACATTCTTTGTGTTATAGATTCTCCTTAAAAACGTGTTTTTTTGCAAATGAAATATTTTTAAGGAATATACACTTATGAATATATATTATATATATACTCCTGGTCACTAACACCATAACTCATCTCCAAACATTTATTAAGGTGAGAAGAAAGATAAGAGTCTTTTTTAAAAGGAGCAGTTGATTAGATACAAATAATAAACTCTCAAGAAATAACTGCTAATATCAAGATATTGATATGATGCTATGGAAGACAATCAAAGGAGTTTAATGTAGGTTTAAGTAAGACAAAGCTAGTTTCACAGAGAAAGAGAATAAAAAAGGAGAGAGAAAAAAAAAAGAGAGACAGTTCCAGATGACAATGATACCTAGTGAAGGGTTCCAAAAAAGCTGGAAGCATGATAAAAATAAAACGGGTAATGGAGGTAACATGATTCAGTGGGTGCCTCATGCCTGTTCTGGTATCTAATATAGTAGAACTCAAATGATGCGGTTATTCCACACTGCCTTTGGTCTTAGACCATGAGTGCTGTTATCATCCATTTTCATCAGTGCTTTTTTGATCCCACTTGCCTGTTATTTTCAATTTTCCCAACATCGTTGTGTTAGTAGAACATGGGTATCTGATCACAGCAGATCCACTGCTTTGCCATCAGTTCAATTCAGTTCAGTTGCTCAGTCGTGTCCGACTCTTTGCGACCCCATGAATCACAGCACGCCAGGCCTCCCTGTCCATCACCAACTCCCTGAGTTCACTGAGACTCACGTCCATCGAGTCAGTGATGCCATCCAGCCATCTCATCCTCTGTCATCCCCTTCTTCTCCTGCCCCCAATCCCTCCAAGCATCAGAGTCTTTTCCAATGAGTCAACTCTTTGCATGAGGTGACTAAAATATTGGAGTTTCAGCTTTAGCATCACTCCTTCCAAAGAACACCCAGGACTGAGCTTTAGAATGGACTGGTTGGATCTCCTTGCAGTCCAAGGGACTCTCAAGAGTCTTCTCCAACACCACACTTCAAAAGCATCAATTCTTTGGTGCTCAGCTTTCCTCACAGTCATACTCTCACATTCATACATGACCACAGGAAAAACCATAGCCTTGACTAGACGGACCTTTGTTGGCAAAGTAATGTTTCTGCTTTTGAATATGCTATCTAGGTTGGTCATAACTTTCCTTCCAAGGAGTAAGCGTTTTTTAATTTCATGGCTGCAGTCACCATCTGCAGTGATTTTGGAGCCCCAGAAAATAAAGTCTGACACTGTTTCTACTGTTTCCTCATCTATTTCCCATGAAGTGGTGGGACCAGATGCCATGATCTTTGTTTTCTGAATGTTGAGCTTTAAGCCAACTTTTTCACACTCCTCTTTCACTTTCATCAAGAGGCTTTTTAGTTCCTCTTCACTTTCTGCCATAAGGGTGGTGTTATCTGCATATCTGAGGTTATTGATATTTCTCCAGGCTATCTTGATTCCAGCTTGTGCTTCTTCCAGCCCAGCATTTCTCATGATGTACTCTGCATATGAGTTAAATAAGTAGGGTGACAATATACAGCCTTGACGTACTCCTTTTCCTATTTGGAACCAGTCTGTTGTTCCATGTCCAGTTCTAACTGTTGCTTCCTGACCTGCATATAAGTTTCTCAAGAGGCAGGTCAGGTGGTCTGGTGTTCCCGTCTCTTTCAGAATTTTCCATACAAACATGCATACTTCCACCTACCCATAGTCTCCAAAAAGAGTGAAAGGTTAGTTGAATGTCGGGATTAAACCAGGGCTTCCCTGGTCATTCAGTGGTAAAGAACCTGACTACCAAAGCAGGAGGCACAGATTTGATCCCTGAGTGGGGAAGATCCCCTGGAGAATGAAATGGCAACCCACTCTAGTATTCTTGCCTGGGAAATCCCATGGACAGAGGAGCCTGGAGGCTACAGTCCATGGGGTCAGGAAAGAGTCGAACACAACTTAGTGACTAAACAACAACAACAAAGAGTTTAAGTACATTACATTTCTCATTAGGTTTAGTTTTCCTGCGCTTCTGGACATGTGTAATACTACTCTTTTATGACATGTAACTGCATGTAGTGTGAATGCATGTTTTATGTACACAGGCAAAAGAGAGGAAACTTTCTGTGTGTGCATTTTATTAGCAACAATGACCTCAGTACAGGACATTTCCTGTGAATTAATGACCAGTTGGGGTTAATGGCCCTTAGCTATGTATTGAGATATCTACTCCTCCAACTGGTCATTAATCGCTAAGACATGCCCTGTGCCTCCAACACTATGTTAAGAAGATTGATGTTTTGGTTTTCAATGATGAACAGTAGTCATACTGTTCCCTGTTACCTAACTCATTAATATTGTTAAATAAGTTAAAAATCAAAGCACTGCTTTCCTTGCTACTGTGGCATTCCAGTAAGTGCCCACACGTGCTGAAACATTTGTTAAGGGTGACGGACAAAATAAATCAAAAATTCTGAACCTCCTGAAACGTTTTTTAAAACGTTATATATGTTTCTCCTATAAAACAGTCACTGTCTATAATCTGCTGTTCCTAATTCTTTGTTTCTCCTCCCAACCATCCTTTAAATTCAACAGTTAAACTTTTAATTGAGATCACTTATGGGTTAAATGTATTGCCAACAACCTCTCCACTAATCTATTGATACTTTGCTATCTTCCAGTGTATGTTAGTGTATGTGTGTGTGTGTGTTTTGTACCTACAAGAGTGTGTGTCCCGCATCTGGGAAGAATTACAGAAGTAGGTGTGATTTAACCTAAAGTGGTGGATTTGGTGAATTGCATAGGTTATACTGCGCGCTACTGTCTGTAACAAGCTCGACCTGGAGCCAATTAACTGCACATAATCTGTTCCAGATGTGCACTGGGACAAACAGCACTCTTGGGGATCTTCAGATGTGAAGCCAATAGGGAGTGTTCTGATTATGAGAGAGTTTTACACACTGTTCCACTAAATCAGAGATTCAAATACATAATCTCACACTCAAGAAGGCCTTATGCCATTTCCCAAAGGAATACAGAGTCCAGAACTTATTAGATGGATGGTAAATTGTCAAAGATATTATTTGAGGAGCAAGGGATATAAAATTTCACATTTGAACTTCATTAATTTGTCTTATTTATATCTATTTGTTCCAAAAGTCACTGAGGTAAGAATGTATAATTACGGTGAAAAACTAGATTCTATACTTAGGATAAGAATTAAAACACAATATGTCTTTTTTAAAAAATTAATTAGGTATATTTAATTCTCAATCTCCTATGACAGAGAAAGTATTATTCACCCTACTTTATAAAAGAAGCACTTTTATAATAGCACTTTAATAATAAAAAAAAAGAAAAAAGAAAGAATTAAAATACAATATAAGTCTTCATACCTGAAAATCCTGAACTTAGGATTCTTTTTCAGGTGTGTGTGTGTGTGTGTAGGTTTGGGAAAGGAGGAAAAGAATCCTTGATTTCTTAATTTATAAATAGCTATTTATCCTTCATGGGTGTCCCTGGTGGTTCAGATGGTAAAGAATTTGCCTGCAATGCAGGAGACCTGGGTTTGATTCCTGGGTCGTGAAGATCCCCTGGAGGAGGAAATGGCAACCCACTCCAGTAATCTTGCCTGGGAAATTCCATGGACAGTGGGGTGGCAAAAAGTTGGACATGACTGAGCAACTAAACAACAAGAACTGCCTTCAGATGTCATGAATTCCTCATCAATTCATATATTCTGGGGAGTATGACAGATTACCTGATTTTTAAGAAATAATGAAAAAGGAAACTTACATGCTAAACTCAGTAAGAATAAATTATAGTAGTTCCACTTATATTTTGCAGTGGTTTAAACATAATGTTTCTATTTCTAAACTACACTGAAAGTATATTGTTGAATAAATCTGTGCTCAACAAAGAACCACTGTTACATGTTACTTGAGTTTGCATGCCTTATATAGCCTTGCACTTAAAGCCTGATTAAATCCTCTAGGATCTTACCTCAGTTGAATCCAACTCAATAAAAAAATAATAGAATAGTGAGATTTCAGAACATACACGTGTAACCTGTTAGATTTAATATTGAGGGTTACATTTTTTCTTGAACAGGACAGTAACAGCAAAACCATGCTTACACTGTAAGAAGTTCTAAAGAAATCAAGTGCCTCCAAGGCCCAAACTGTTCAAATAATAAACACAGAAAAAATTAATAAAATATGACTAAATGGCTTTGCTAGTCTTCTTTCTTAGCCTTAAATCTCATATTAACTGGCTACTCAAAGTACTAATGGTTATCAATTTGTAGGGTCAGAAAAAGTAACAAAGCGTAATCATAGTCAGTTTGTCTTTAAATGTGATTAATCCTCAATTCAAAGGCTTAAGATTCTCCTTTTCATATTCTCATTTTCCAGACAGCATTCTGATCCATTCATCTTTTTATGACCAAGATAATCCTATTTGCTACCTTTTGGAATTCTGATATACTTTATGAGAATTCTAGGATATTTTGTAAAATGTCTGCATTTTGTATTCAAAATATAAATGTACATTATTTAAACTGAATGTTGTTTAAAACTTAATATCCACACCTCAAATATTCTGATATGTGCCCCCTGCAGTTTAAAAGGAGATTCTTAAATTAATGAAATATTGAATAAAGCAGAGTAGAAATTACTGTAATTAAGAAGGCAAAACAATTATATTTTCTTGAAATTAAAAATAGTTATCCATGTGTTTATTATTGAATGGTTCCTCAATTTTATTACTTTTAAGAATATCATTAGCATAAAAACTGACTGATATTTTGATAAATAATAGAAAGTTTTAGCTTTCTTTCCTAAAGTACACATTTACTTATTCACTTAGATACTGAGTTATATGCCCAATAAAGGTTTCTCAGACTTTATAATACTGATCTACTATTTCTGCTACATGGACAATAAATGGATCTAAACCTTTAAAAAATTGACCCTTCAATGAAAATACATAAATTTTATATAAACAAACTAATTTATTTATTGGCCCAATGGTCTCTGTATCAGCTGAAATAATTGTGCACTTCAAATACCTTGTCTTTCAAAGCAATGGAGTATCTTATATTCTCCTATGCTTACTTAAGCAGCACTTGTAGTAAGGATGGGCTCTCCAGGTGGCGCTAGTGGTAAAGAACCTGCCTGCCAATGCAGGAGATGTAAGAGATGTGGGTTCCATCCCTGGGTGGGGAAAACCCCCTGGATTAAGGAATGGCAACTCACTCCAGTATTCTTCTCTAGAGAATCTCATGGACTGAGGAGCCTGGAGGGCTATAGTCCATAGAGTTGCAAAGAGTTGCACACAACCAAAGCGACTTAGCATGCAGGCATCAATATCTCAAAGGAAACTTCTTTGAAAAACAGCATATGGCAGGAAAAATGTGACCCTGCACTTCGTATTCACATAAATTCTCTAGGAATGTAGGTACTTTTGAGATCAAAACACTTAAGACAAGTTAAATGACTTTTTTAAAAAGCAAAAGCATGTGCTAAACACATTAACACAATTTGTTTATTTCTTCACTATTTAATGAAATGCCTAAGGGAAGTAAACATTTCTAACAATGTAAGGCATCCACCTGCATAGTGAGAAAAGTTTAAATAATTAACTTCATAAACATAACACTATCTGGGAATAAAAATAAGCAGTGTGTCCTGAGGAAACCAGAATTGAAAGAGACATGTGTACCCCAATGTTCATCGCAGCGCTATTTATAATAGCCGGGACATGGAAGCAACCTAGATGTCCATCAGCAGATGAATGGATAAGAAAGCTGTGGTACATACACACAATGGAGTATTGTGCAGCCATTAAAAAGAATACATTTGAATCAGTTCTAATGAGGTGGATGAAACTGGAGCCTATTATACAGAGTGAAGTAAGCCAGAAAGAAAAACACCAATACAGTATACTAACGCATATATATGGAATTTAAAAAGATGGTAACAATAACCCTGTATACGAGGCAGCAAAAGAGACACTGAAGTATAGAACAGTCTTTTGGACTCTGTGGGAGAGGGAGAGGGTGGGATGCTTTGGGAGAATGGCATTGAAACATGTATAATATCATATATGAAATGAGTCGCCAGTTCAGGTTCGATGAACAATACTGGATGCTTGAGGCTGGTGCACTGGGACGACTCAGAGGGATGGTACAGGGAGGGAGGAGGGTGGAGGGTTCAGGATGGGGAACATGTGTATACCTGTGGCGGATTCATGTTGATATATGGCAAAACCAATACAATATTGTAAAGTTAAAAAATAAAAAAAAAAAAAGCAGTGTGTGAAAGGAACTAGGAGTCATATGCAGAATTTAGAAACTCATTCTTCATATCAGATTTTAATTTCATGATAATTGACCCAACTATGTTAAAAAGAAATAACAATTTTAATGTAATTAAATGTGAAAGTAACTAACATTTTAAAATTTATCTTTAGCAAACTGAGTTCAATAACTGATGACTATCAAGTCTTTCTTAGGTGAATATTACAAGATAAGTCTGCACATGCTCATTGTAGGTGCTGCTAGCCCAGAAAAGGGCTGGGTCTCTGAAGACAGTTATCTGCAATAGAAACCTGAATTTTGCCATAGCTGATCTACCAGCTACTACCAGAAATTCAAAAGTTCCCAAGACTTTTACCCAGTCAATACTTTCCCATTTGGTTTAGTTCTGCTATTAAAACACTAACAATAATTTTAAAGTAATATTATAACTTGTATGTATAAGCCAGTATTATAATTTTCGTTTTTTTACCCTTACATGCTTGCTTGTTAAATTTCTTCTACTTACAGTTCTAAACATCCCCAGTTACACCTTTCATAATTCCTCCAGAAGTAGACTGACATGGTGCTTGAACATGCAGGTGCAAAGCCTAGGTCTGCCACTTGCCTCCTGATTATTGATAGGAAAGTTACTGAACCTCATTGTGTCTCACTTGTCACATCTGAAATAGTAGATTACAGAAGTATTTAACTCATTCGTTTAAGGATTAAGGTATGTACACCATGTCCAGTACATAGTAAGTGATCAATGTGTATTAGCCATTTTTCAATTACTGTATTTGATTTGTCTTAATTTTCTATTAAAATTATTTTTAACTGCAAAAGCAAATTATGTTTCTAAAGATATTTTGTAATGATCTTAACGTATGCCTACAGTTTATAAGGCCTGTAAAATAAAGAGATCTCAGGAAACTATTGTATAACCTTCAAGAATATGAAGACAAATGAAAAAAAAAATCACAGGGTGCCACCAAAACAGATGACCATGCAAGCAAATGGTCTCAATTTTGTTATATAAGGATAATATATAATTGTGTCTCGAGTGCTTCCAAAGCTACTCATGTAAATTAAATGATGTACAAAACGACAGTGAGGCACCACCTCACACCAGTAATAATGAAAAAAAAAAAGTGAAAATCATTCAGTCGTGTCTGACTCTTTGCAACCCCGTAGACTGTAACCCACCAGGCTCTTCTATGCATGGAATTCTGCAAGCAAATGACCAACATTAAAAAGTGTACAAATAACAAATGCTGGAGAGGATGTGGAGAAAAGGGAACCCTCCTACACTGTTGGCAGGAATGTAGTTGGTGAAGCCACTATGGAAAACAATATGGAAGTTGATCAAAAAACATATGATACAATGATCTCACCCCTGGGCATATAGGCAGACAAAACTATAATTCAATAAGATATATGCACCCTATGCTCACTGCAGCGCTACTCATAATAGCCAAGACATGGAAACAGCCTAAATGTCCAACAGATGAATGGATAAAGAAGACTTGGTTTATGTATACAAGTTTCAGCATAAAAATATTCAGCAAAATAATGCCATTTGCAGCAACATGGATGCAACTAGAGATTATCACACTAAGTGAAGTAAGTCAGAAAGAGAAATATAAATACCACATGGTATCACTTAAATGTGGAATCTAAAATATGACACAAATGAACCTATATATGAAACAAAAACAGAATCATGGACATAAAGAATAGACTGGCAGCTGCCAAGGTGGAGGGAGCTGGGGAAGGAATGGAGTGGGAAGTTAGGGCTAGCAGATGTAAGCTCTTATATGTAGAATAAATAAACAACAAGCTCCTACTGTATAGCACAGAGAACTATATTCAATATCCTATGATAAACTATAACAGAATATTAAAAATATACATACATATATGAATAACCGAATCATTTTGCTGTACAGCAACAATTTATACAACATTGTTTAAATCAACTATATTTCAATAAAAAATTAAATGATGTTGTTTTTAAAGAAAGAGAATATAACTACCCAATCAAATAATAACATCATATAAATCCTTAAAATCAAGACAGAATAAACATTGATGAGTATGTATAATACTTGACCTTAATATTTTCACTTGTATTAAAAGATTAGATTAAAGGGACTTCCCTGATGATCCAGTGGTTAAGACACCAAGCTCCCAATGCAGGAGGCCCAGGTTTGATCCCTGGTCAGGGAACTAGATCCCACACGCCTCAAAGACCCAGTGCAGCCAAATTAATGTGGGAGCTTCCCCAATGACCCAGCAAGTAAAGAATCTGCCTTGCTGAACATGGGTTCAATCCCTGGGTTAGGAAGATCTCCTGGAGAAGAGAATGGCAACCCTCTCCACTATTCTTGACTGGGAAATCCTGCTGACAGAGCAGCCTAGTGGGCTATAGTCCACAGGGTTGTGAGGAGTTGGACATGACAACTGAGCACACACAAGAGATTAAAAGGATTAGGCTTCTCTTGGTCTCTTTTCCAGAAACAGTACTAGTTTCAAAGGAAAAAACAGAGAATTTAAATAACCTCGTGGGATACTTGCAATTGAACAACATACTATACTCAATGGTATATTCAAAATATAGCAATGACATATGCTATAATTAAATATATCCTTTGCATTGGAGCTTACTATGTTACATATATGTTTTAATTTTTATACATCTATCCATCTAGCCTATTCAATTCAGTGTACTGTTTTCCATTTCTACCCCTCATCTTTGCTTTTAAAATGGGTAGAATGATCTTGCACAAAGTGTTAGCAATGTCCTTTGCTTTTCACCTTCTTTAAAAAAATTATGATGCCACTTAAGTTTACATATTTTATAAGATGCTGACATCCTTTGACATATACAAAGTATTAAGTAGTTAATTAAAAGAATTTTTCTTCACAAAGTAGTAGTCATTTAAAAAGGTGTATTTTGGGAATTCCTTGGCAGTCCAGTGGTTAGGACTCTGTTTTCTCTACCAAGGGCCTGAGTTTGATTCCTGGTTGAGGAACTAAGATCCCACAAGCCACATGGTGTGGTGAAAAAGTAAAATAAACATAAATTTTAAAAATAAGCTATATTTTATCCAAGATCAATTTTACAAGTTTTTTTTCACTTACCTAAATTGTTCTTTTATTATAAAGCATATTTTCAAATTCATAACAGCTTACAAAACATGGTTGATCTAATTTCATTCCCACTAGCTATCTGTTTTATATGTGCTAGTGTATATGTTTCCATGCTGCTCTCTCCATTCATCCCACCCTCTCCTTCCCCTCCTGTGTCCACAAGTGTGTTCTTCTATGTCTTTGTCTCCAACACAATACTGATATTTTTAAATTATACTGATTCATTATTTTGTAGAATGTTCCTCATTTGTAACACATTCATTTTCAAGCTTAAGTAACCAATCATGATGATTCCCTGAGATCTCACAGAAATTAGTGGCAGAGCACCTTGTACACAAATAAAAGACAACTAACTGTAAAAATAAATAAATAAATAAATAACCACCCTAAATCTTTTCGGCCTCAATTAGAATAAGCATGAGAATCCTGAGTTGAGCAGCCAGCTACAGATGGACATTTACTCATTTTATTTTTTATACATTTCTCTCTTAGAGAAAATATCATATCACGTCTTACCTCTGAGGTTGACTTACAAGTGAAAAGGACACTGGAGTCTGAGTTTTAAAATACAGAATTCACAGGACTTCCCTGGTGGTCCAGTGGTTAAGAATCTTCCTTGCAATGCAGGGGACATGGGTTTGATCCCTGGTCAGGGAATTATGATCCCACATGCTCTGGGGGCAACTAAGCCCCTGTCTCAACTACTAAGCCTGACAGCCACAGCTAGAGAACCCTTGTGCCACAACTACTGAAGCCCGAATGCTCTGGAGCCTGCACGCCATAGCTAGAGACTGTGCTCCACAACGGAAGATGCCACATGACACAACAAAGGTCTCCTACGCCTCAACTAAGACCCAAGGAACCCAAGTAAATAAATACTTTAAAATAAAATACAGAATTTTCTTTAGATATAATCTCTCAGCATCCTCATTTATTTTTATCAAGTGTTACAGTAACTATAACTTTCTTGAATCTCCCAAGGGTAACACAGCCTGGTGATGGTTTGGGTTGTAATCCATTTTGCTACTTATTAGCTTTTTGTCTTGAAAGAATTAACTTAATTTCTCTGATCTCAGTTTCCTCATCTATAAAATAGGATTATCAGTTCTTGTTAAATATGGTTGTTGCAAGAACAAGATGAGATCATTCATGGAAAGCACTTACAACCTTGTGAGGTATATAGTTAGCTCTCAGAAATGGCTGGCTTACAGTTCCTCCACTTTTGCATGAACAATCATAGCAACTATTTTTCCAAAGATGTTAAGTGGGGATGAAACTTAAAAGGAAACCTGGAAACTCCCATGTTCCCCTATCATGCTTGCAAATGAGTTTTGTGTAATTTGGCATTAAAGTTTCCAACTTTCATCCCACAATGTAAGCTTTTTTCCAGGCACAGTTAGATAAGATCCCATAATACAGGAATAATAATATATTATTTTCTCTGAACCTCCATTTATTGAGCACTAACAATGTTCACTGCCAAAATTAAATCCTAAACAGAAGAACACACTTGCTTTGTTGGATATGGAAATTGTTAGACAATAATAATAAAGGCCAAGTGAAAAATAAATGCTTTTTATTTTAAAAGACTCAATTTGGGGTTACTAAATATGTTTGACAAAAGTCTTGGAACTTACAAACAGTTTTGAGGATAATTCAACCTAAAGGTACTTCTGAAAGCTTTTGCAAGTCAGGAACTTTAGTTTTAATTATAACTGCTGTAGTTTTTTGAAGTATTCATATCAGTAATCTGTTATAGAATGGTAAAATCAGTTTTAAAAATGTTTCCAAATGATATTTAGGCCATTCCCTACATCTCACAGGATCTGCATTTGTACCTTTCAGAACAAGTGTAATTTTCAACAGCAGACATGTGTTTCATTTAAGCTACATGAAGGCAGACATGAATCACACACATAGCTGTATCCCCAAGGCCAAGCACAGTGTCTGGCATGGAGTATGTAGGAGATGAGCATAAATGTGTTAAATAAGTGAAAGAAGCAACCAACCTCTTTCTTTATCCTTTAGCAGCCCACTTACATGATGCATGGTGATGAAGCAGGCAACATGTCCATATGTCATCTGTGTGTGTGATATCACGAAGAATTAAAAAGTCTATACAAACTTAAGAGTACCAGAAACATATGGAAGCTTTGGGATTGAACAAGAAGAACCTCATGTCTGCTACAAAGATTCATACCTAGAAAACAGAAATAACTGAGCAGGTCAGGGATATTCTTGGTATTTCTGGTTATCTTTTTTTCAAAGAATTTTCAGAATTGCATTTTTCTCACTTCACTCAGAGAATGTCGCAGAAAACTCCTGTATATAGACGGACCATGAAATAGTAAAAAGTTTGAAATCTGGAGTCAGGTGTGTGTGAGTTCTAATTTTACCACTCTCTAGACAAGAATTTCTTCAAAATTTAGGAAAAACTGGCAACTTTTGTTATATTCTTTGATTTGAAATACTAAACATTAAATTCTCTTTCTACATAGTATGTGTAGAATAAACTTTAGACATTATGATGAATATTCCTCAATACAGATTCTGCTGCTAAGTCGCGTCAGTCGTGTCCGACTCTGTACGACCCCACAGATGGCAGCCCACCAGGCTCTGCCATCCCTGGGATTCTCCAGGCAACAATACTGGAGTGGCAATACAGATTCAGTTCAGTTCAGTTGCTCAGTCGTGTCCAACTCTTTGCAACCCCATGAATCGCAGTACGCCAGGCCTCCCTGTCCATCACCAACTCCCGGAGTTCACTGAGACTCATGTCCATCGAGTCAGTGATGCCATCCAGCCATCTCATCCTCTGTTGTCCCCTTCTCCTCTTGCCCCCAATCCCTCCCAGCATCAGAGTCTTTTCCAATGAGTCAACTCTTCGCATGAGGTGGCCAAAGGACTGGAGTTTCAGCTTTAGCATCATTCCTTCCAAAGAAATCCCAGGGCTGATCTCCTTCAGAATGGACTGGTTGGATCTCCTTGCAGTCCAAGGGACTCTCAAGAGTCTTCTCCAACACCACACTTCAAAAGCATCGATTCTTCGGAGCTCAGCCTTCTTCACAGTCCAACTCTCACATCCATACATGACCACAGGAAAAACCATAGCCTTGACTAGACGGACCTTTGTTGGCAAAGTAATGTCTCTGCTTTTGAATATGCTAACTAGGTTGGTCATAACTTTCCCTCCAAGGAGTAAGCGATACAGATTAGGATAGTTCTATTTCCCCCAATGGGGTATGATCTGCCAATGAATCCTGTTGCTACCTATGACTGGGAAGTGAGCGAATGCCCATTAGCAATTTGGAAAATATTATTAAGTTTCACTCCCCCCATATCCCAATTGGTCTCAGTGGAGAAACTTTTGTAATAAGATAATAATATTTTAATGTGATTCTTTTAGTATCACCTTTATACTGACCCCTTGTCTCCTTATGTTAATGGTTGTTTTATCTAGAAGGCAAAGCACAAAATTGAGCTTGGCAGAAATTAAGCACATATTTAAATACTCATTATGTCTTTACAATCACCATAGTCCTAAAACATGCACAGCACAAACATTTTCCTGAGTAAAGCCATATCCAGATGAAAAAGGAATAGGAATGGTAAAATATGCAAACCACTCAGAAAAAAAAAAGTAGAAATGTAGAGATTATTGCTGTCTTGGGCAGGAAAGAATGTGAAGTTCAAATGCAATAGTGCATGCTTGTATCTTTTGGAATGTCAAAGAACAACAAATAATTCTTGATCATAAAATGATGAGAAAAAGATATCTTCCTATCCTTGGCACTTCAAAAAATCAGTTTTTCAGGCACTCTTCGAAGAAACTCTTGTATTGCATTACTCTAACAAGGAGTACTCTTTTTTGAAAGTTACTCTGTAACTTACTATTTTAAGTTCAATAAGTACTATTTTACTTATTCACTCAAAAAGGGTTGACAGCCAGGGACTCTGATAAGCATCAGTGTAAAGTAGGCACAACTTTCATTTTTCAAATATTGCATCTGAATATTTGAATGCACCTGCATTTAAAACAGACACATTTATCATCCATTTACTTAGGGCATACTTGTAAATTCATATATTTTAAGAAAAATTATTATCTATAAGTGGTATTTTAAAGCAATTAAAGTATACAACTGTCTAGAAGCATGTTTTAACTTCAACGAACCTTCGTTGGCAAAGTAATGTCTCTGCTTTTCAATATGCTATCTAGGTTGGTCATAACTTTCCTTCCAAGGAGTAAGCGTCTTTTAATTTCATGGCTGCAGTCACCATCTGTAGTGATTTTGGAGCCCAGAAAAAAAGTCTGACACTGTTTCCATTGTTTCCCCATCTATTTCCCATGAAGTGATGGGACCGGATGCCATGATCTTCGTTTTCTGAATGCTGAGCTTTAAGCCAACCTTTTCACTCTCCTCTTTCACTTTCATCAAGAGGCTTTTGAGTTCCTCTTCACTTTCTGCCATAAGGGTGGTGTCATCTGCATATCTGAGGTTATTGATATTTCTCCTGGCAACCTTGATTCCAGCTTGTGTCTCTTCCAGTCCAGCATTTTTCATGATGTACTCTGCATATAAGTTAAATAAACAGGGTGACAATATACAGCCTTGAAGAACTCCTTTTTCTATTTGGAACCAGTCTGTTGTTCCATGTCCAGTTCTAACTGTTGCTTCCTGACCTGCCTACAAATTTCTCAAGAGGCAGATCAGGTGGTCTGGTATTCCCATCTCTTTCAGAATTTTCCACTGTTTATTGTGATCCACACAGTCAAAGGCTTTGGCATAGTCAATAAAGCAGAAATAGATGCTTTTCTGGAACTCTTTTGCTTTTTCCATGATCCAGCGGATGTTGGCAATTTAATCTCTGGTTCCTCTGCCTTTTTTAAAACCAGCTTGAACATCAGGAATTTCACAGTTCACATATTGCTGAAGCCTGGCTTGCAGATTTTTGAGCATTACTTTACTAGCGTGTGAGATGAGTGCAATTATGCAGTAGTTTGAGCATTCTTTGGCATTGCCTTTCTTTGGGATTGGAATGAAAACTGACCTTTTCCAGTCCTGTGGCCACTGCTGAGTTTTCCAAATTTGCTGGCATTTTGAGTGCAGCACTTTCACAGCATCATCTTTCAGGATTTGAAATAGCTCAACTGGAATTCCATCACCTCCACTAGCTTTGTTCGTAGTGATACTTCCTAAGACTCACTTGACTTCACATTCCAGGATGTCTGGCTCTAGGTCAGTGATCACACCATCGTGATTATCTGGGTCGTGAAGATCTTTTTTGTACAGTTCTTCTGTGTATTCTTGCCATCTCTTCTTAATATCTTCTGCTTCTGTTAGGTCCATACCATTTCTGTCCTTTATCGAGCCCATCTTTGCATGAAGTGTTCCTTTGGTATCAAATACTATAAAAAGGGCTAAAATCGTTACCCCTGAAAGGTAAAGTATGCCTTCGGGCATGCATCCTGTCACTCAGTCATGTAGTTGTGTCTGACTCTTTGTGACCCCATGGCGGCGACCCTATAGCCGCCCAGGTTCCCCAGTCCATGGGATTTTCCAACCAAGAATATTGGAGTGGGTTGCCATTTCCTTTTCCAGGGATTCTTCCCAACTTAGTGGTCAAACCCATGTCTCCTGTATCTCCTGCACTGAACCACCTGGGAAGCTCTATTGTTGCTAAAAACGAATGTGCATTAACTGGGAGATTTTCAACTAGGAGAAACATTTTTGATAATTTGTTATTTATAGATTCTGCCATATAACTTTTACTGTTAAAATCTGACTTTTTAGTATGTCAGTTTCTCCACCTATTATTTTATAAAGGACATAAAGAACACAAACAAGGATGAATCACGTTGTAGCAGAAAAGGCAATAAAGCCCTAAGGCCTCACAGAAGTCCTGGCTTTGTCTCCAACTGAACATCTTATCTTCAGGAATTTAATTAACCACTCAGAGTGTTAGAGTTCTTTTATGTAAATATAGTATGTCAATATGTCTTCAACCTAAGAGGGATACTATATAGTTCTAGTAAAGTGCACATAAATATTATAAAAATAATTAACAGACAACATAGACAAACCTATTTCTTAAAAGAGGTTAATTATTTCAACTTACTTCAATCTTGTTTTCTCAAGGATTAGGGTTATTGGATCATATCTAGGACAGAGTCAGTTACCAGAAAACCTGCTTTGAGATCTATTCTAATTTCTCTTTATCAAATAAAGAAGAAACATATGTACAGGAAGAAAGGGGAAAGGTATGTCTGTTTTTTACTTAGCAAACAAGCCTGTCATCAGTGACAGTGTGTCATTTAGTGATATACAAGCTATTTTATGTCTAGGATTTATTTTTTCTACTCCATGTTCTAAAGGGAGCCCTGAGTAGCTGTTGTTATATGCCTGGGTTACTTACAATTGGTATTCTGAATTCCAGCTGTAGACTCCAATCTTGGGAGTGACATATATTTCCAGATGTGTTTGTTTTTATAAAGTGTTTTCTTTTATAATGCCATCTCAAATTTAAAATATAAACTCCCTCTCCCAGTTCCTTCCTCACATAAATTACTCTCTCTCTCTTCCTCAATGTGTACTCCCTGTTCCAGTCAAGACGGTCAAGAAACACATGCCATCCAAATCATGTTCATTTCCTTCTCCCTGTGTTTGATATCCTGCTCTCCCAGATCCAGTCTCATCCAAAAAGCATTTATGGATAAATTCCAAGGCAAAACATTCACTCTCTATCACGATCACTATGGCATATTTTTTTCTAACACACTAACTTACAGTCAAGTTATCTTGTATATGGCCTAAACTGTACGCACCTCCTATCACTCCAAAACTGTTAAAAGGTGCTTAAACACAAAAAAATGTGCCTTCTTTTAAATCTACCTTAAATATCTCATAGAAGTTGACTAGGTTCAAAGTAGAAACCTAATAAATGTTTACTAGATTGATTAGAAATGAACAAATTAAAGGGAAAACATAAAAAGTGCTCTTCTGATTTAACTAAATGAATTTAGAGGATATAAGGGTCTATAAATTTTCTAAGACATAAATGATAGTCTTTAATAACCTAAAAACATATGTAAATTTGTGAGAGAGAACCTAAGTATTATGAGGAACTAGAGAAATAGATAGGTTATGTTTTACAAATAAAAGAAAATATTAGGGTGTAGATGAAGAAAGAAAGGAAAGATGTACCCATTTGAATGCAGAGTTCCAAAGAAAAGCAAAGAGAGATAAGAAAGCCTTCCTCAGTGATCAATGCAAAGAGATAGAGGAAAACAATAGAATGGTAAAAATTAGAGATCTCTTCAAGAAAATTAGAGATACCAAGGGAACATTTCATGCAAACACGGGCACAATAAAGGACAGAAATGGTATGGACCTAACAGAAGCAGAAGATATTAAGAGGTGGCAAGAATACACAGAAGAACTATAAAAAAGATCTTCATGACCCAGATAACTACGATGGTGTGATCACTCATCTAGAGCCAGACATCCTGGAATGAGAAGTCAAGTCGGCCTCAGGAACCATCACTATGAACAAAGCTAGTGGAGGTGATAGAATTCCAGTTGAGCTATTTCAAATCCTGAAAGATGATGCTGTGAAAGTGCTGCACTCAAAATGCCAGCAAATTTGGAAAACTCAGCAGTGGCCACAGGACTGGAAAAGGTCAGTTTTCATTCTAATCCCAAAGAAGAGCAATGCCAAAGATGCTCAAACTACCACACAATTGCACTCATCTCACAAGCTAGCAAAGTAATGCTCAAAATTCTCCAAGCCAGACTTCAGCAATATGTGAACTGTGAACTTCCAGATGTTCAAGTTGGATTTAGAAAAGGCAGAGGAACCAGCGATCATATTGCCAGCATCTGTTGGATCATCAAAAAAGCAAAAAAGTTCCAGAAAAACATCTACTTCTGCTTTATTGACTACACCAAAGCCTTTGACTGTGTGGATCACAACAAACTGCGGAAAATTCTGAAAGAGGTGGGAATACCAGACCACCTGACCTGCCTCTTGAGAAATCTGTATGCAGGTCAGGAAGCAACAGTTGGAACTGGACATGGAACAACAGACTGGTTCCAAATAGGGAAAGGAGTACATCAAGGCTGTATATTGTCACCCTGCTTATTTAACTTATATGCAGAGTACATCATGAGAAACGCTGGACTGGAAGAAGCACAAGCTGAATCAAGATTGCCAGGAGAAATATCAACAACCTCAGATATGCAGATGACACCACCCATATGGCTGAAAGCGAAGAAGATCTGAAGAGTCTCTGGATGAAAGTGAAAGAGGAGAGTGAAAAAGTTGGCTTAAAACTCAACGTTCAGAAAACTAAGATCATGGCATCCGGTCCCATCACTTAATGGCAAATAGATGGGGAGACAGTGGAAAGTGAAAGATTTTATTTCTTGGGGGCTCCAAAATCACTGCAGCCATGAAATTAAAAGATGCTTGCTCCTTGGAAGAAAAGTTATGAGCAACCTAGACAGCTTATTAAAAAGCAGAGACATTACTTTGCTAACAAAGGTCCATCTAGTCAAAGCTATGGTTTTTCCAGTAGCCGTGTATGGATGTGAGAGTTGGACTATAAAGAAAGCTGAGTGCTGCAGAATTGATGCTTTTGAACTGTGGTATTGGAAAATACTTTTGAGAGTCCTTTGGATAGCAAGTAGATCCAACCAGTCCATCCTAAAGGAGATAAGTACTGAATATTCATTGGAAGGATGGATGTTGAAGCTGAAACTCCAATCCTTTGGCCAACTGATGCGAAGAACTGACTCACTGAAAAAGATTCTGATACTGGGGAAAGTTTGAAGGCAGGAGGAGAAGTGGATGACAGAGGATGAGACGGTTAGATGGCATCACTGACTCAATGGACAGGAGTTTGAGTAAACTCTGGAAATTGATGATGGACAGGGAAGCTTGGAGTGCTGCAGTCCATGGGTCCCAGAGAGTTGGACACAACTGAGCTACTGAACTGACTGACTTACTGAGATGAAGAAACATAATGCTATCCCTTAAGCACTAGTTAATAAACTGTTAACAAAGGTGGATCAAAAAGTCTGATAATACAATCAACTTGGAATTGATTAGAAGTTTAAAAATAAAGAATGGGCAAACATAAAATATGATTTAATTTCATGGCTGACAAACAATGTATCTGTAAACACAACAAATGCAGTGTAACTCTACTCAGTGACAAGAAAAGTACATCATGGAGTTAGTTTACGAGTTAACCTGAGATAAAAATACTCATATTCTTAAAACTATAGGATATGCTACCACTCAACACTCTTGTACCAAAATATGACAGCAGTTATAGTACTGTTCATTTTGTGTTCACTTATTTATATAGATGACATTAGGTTAGAAGATCTATGTAATACATGAAGAATATGGACTAAATATGTAAACTGTTGTCTAAAGCATTTAACATTGAAATATATGTTAACTTACACATATCAAATCTAATATAATTAGGTTATATTAGAAGCTAATATCAAACTATATGATTAACACTCACATTGTTTGAATGACTTTATTTCTTTAAATCACATTTCGAGCAATCGACACAAAAGGCAAAACCAAGATATTCCATTGTCACCCACTCAGAAATTTTCACTCTTTTTAGCAGCAACCTTAGCTGACAGAGAAGGCGATGGCAACCCACTCCAGTACTCTTGCCTGGAAATCCCATGGACGGAGGAGCCTGGTGGGCTGCAGTCCATGGGGTCGCAAAGAGTCGGACATGACTGAGCGACTTCACTTTCACTTTTCACTTTTATGCATTGGAGAAGGAAATGGCAACCCACTCCAGTGTTCTTGCCTGGAGAATCCCAGGGACGGGGGAGGCTGGTGGGCTGCCGTCTATGGGGTCGCATAGAGTCGGACACGACTGAAGCAACTTAGCTGCAGCAGCAGCATAGCTGACCAATATCTTCTTGTTTTAACGGAAGTGTCTCTAACGGAAAACATCACGGTGTAAATAAATATTTGACTATCAGTTTGAAGAAAGACATATCATCATGGATTCCTGATATTAATTTAAGGCCAGTTTCTGCCACCAGCAAGCTTTTTCTCCTCAGATAATTTATATGACTTTGCTATGGTCTGAATGTTTGCACCCCCATAAAATTTGTATGTTGAAATCTTAACCTCCAAAGATGATGGTGTTTGTAAATGGAGCCTTTCATAGGTGGTTAAGTCATGAGGGTTCACTCTCATGAATTGGATTGTTGTTGTTGTTTAGTCGTTCAGTTGTGTCTGACTCTTCCACAACCTCACAGACTGTAGCCTACCTGGCTCCTCTGTCCGTAGTATTTCCCAGGCAAGAGTACTAGTGTTGGCTGCCATTTCCTTCTCCAGGGGATCTTCCCGATGAGATATCAAGCCTATGTCTCATATATCAGCAGGCAGGTTCTTCACCACTGAGCCACCAGGGAAGCCTATGAATGGGATTGCTGCTGCTGCTGCTAAGTCACTCAGTCATGTCCGACTCTGTGCGACCCCAGAGATGGCAGCCCACCAGGCTCCCCCGTCCCTGGGATTCTCCAGGCAAGAACACTGGAGTGGGTTGCCATTTCCTTCTCCAATGCATAAAAGTGAAAAGTGAAAGGGAAGTCGCTCAGTCGTGTCCGACTCTTAGCGACCCCATGGACTGCAGCCCACCAGACTTCTCCATCCATGGGATTTTCCAGGCAAGAGTACTGGAGTCGGGTGCCATTGCCTTCTCCGATGAATGGAATTAGTGTCTTATAAAAAGAGGCTCCAGAAAGACCCCCTAGCTCTTCCCACCATGAAAGACCACAAGAAAAAAGCACTGGCTATGAGCCAGGAAGAGGGCTTTCACCAGAAGGCAACCATGCTGACACCTTGATCCTGGACTTCTAGCCTCCAAAACAGCCAGCAATATATTTCTGGTATTTGTAAGTTACCCAGTCAGCAGCATTTTGTTACAGCAGTTCAAACAAAGACAGACCTCTCTAGGTCTGTCTATACTTTTCTTCAAAACATGGAATCTGGAACCACTGGAATTTTAAGGTATTTTCTAAGTCTAAAATTCCAGTATGGCAAATCTAGTCATGATGAATTGCTTCCAATTTCCCAAAATTAAAAAGCCATATAGACAGTTGCTAACAGACATACATACATTGCTAACTTCATTAGCAATAAGAACACTAACCTTTAATTTTAGATTGTATCCCAATATCCATACATATAGTAAGTATAGTATTGACTATCATTTTGTGAAAATGTTTCAGAGTGATTTAAAAAATCGGCTTTACTCAAGATAACACAAGTGTATCACAGATATAATCATTCAAGAATTCCAAGACAGGAACAAAGACCCATGAAAAGTTTCAATATAAATGCATAAAATACAAAAAAGCTACTATTCAAATTAACTGCTTTTCTATAAAGTTTTGAAATTTTGCTTCACCAAGCACTTTAAATTTAAAGCTACAATAACATGATACTAATATAACAAGATAGCTATACTACTTGGATTTTGAAAATATTTTTGTCTTTCTTACAAAAAACCTATAGATTGCAAAGTCAAAAAAGAGTAATTCATTTTTATAATTATTATCATCAGTATAGCTTCTAATCATATTTGAAACGGTTGGACATTTATAGAAAAGAAAATGAAGAGACATCTTGAAATATCTAGGCTGCTTTTGTTGAAACATACTATAAATATAAACAAGAGTGTTAGAGAAATTTGCCATAAATTTACTTATGGCAAGGGAACACGTTTACTTTTTGATATTAAATGTCACTACATAAACTTGTAAATAAAATGAACAACAGAATTTAGTAATATAGCAGTTATTAGAAATCTAAAAAGTTATTAAAAACACTAGAAAAGTCATATGCTCACACATGGTATATTTTTCTGTTAGAGGACATTAAACAATTGTGAAATGAATGAGAGAAACAAAATTATTAAGAAAAAAATGTTTGTATGACCCATCTCGTTTTTAGAGATGGTAAAACAGGAAAAAATATTCATCTTAGAACTCATGAAATGCTTATAGAATTATCTCATTTTTGTGGCTAGACTAAGGCGTACATTCTATTTCAAAAATGAGACAAATTATAAACACTGTAACTTAAAATGCTTTTGCAGAATAAGCAATTATTCCCACTATGGAACAATATCAACAAACTTAATCATTTCTTTTTTTCTTCTCTAGGTTAAGGTTAAAATCATAGAGTTAAATTATCAGCACAGCAGAAAAAGTAAGAATTATCAAAATGGATAAAATTAATTTTTTATCTGCTGAAATTATTGAGCAGTTAAAATATTACTGCAGGCTACTATTAATGTATCCTATAATTTTAATTCACATATATGAAAAATATTTACTGATATACTCATAAAATTAGATGTCTGATGTGATTTACAATATATAATAAATATAAAATATTTGTTAACATAAGGAGTTATTCTATTTTATCTGATTTAAAATAATAATTGAACCACTACTGTGGATGACTATTAATTGACTTTTTCATTCAAGAGAATATTTATTGAGCAGATTCTAAGTGTCCCAAGTGTCAAGCACCTTTCCAGGCACTCCAGATACTGAGTGAATATAGAAAAATATCACCCTTGGTGATAAGATCAATGGTACCTAAAATACAAGCACCAGTATTTTAGAAAAAGGAACAGGAAATAAACACAAAGGAAATATATAATAAGTCACATTGTGGGAACTGCTATAGAGAAAAACAGAAGAGATAAAGACTTGGGATGGGGAACTTACCATCTAAATGGGACAACTTAAGTGACATTAAGCAGACTTAACTGTGAACATTTAAAACATTTCCATTCTTTAAAAAGTTACTGCATTCAAAGCAATGACAATTCTCATTTGGAGATTTGTACTTACTGGGCATACAGGGTTAGGAAAAAAGTCATGTTTCCTCTACCTTAACTAGAAGGAGAATGATTTTCTTAGTGCAAAGACATAGCCTCTGACCTTTCTTTTTTTTAACATGGCATTTTTCCTCTCTCAGTATACCAGGTGGGATGATAAAAATGTCCAAATGCATTTTCATGATGTGGTTACAAACCATAGTATCTTAGTTGACATGAAAATTGAAAAGAGAAATTCAAAACAAGTTTTTGAAGAATGCAATGATTTCTTCTTGAAATCCAAATCAGATAAAAAATAAAATCAACTTAACTCATATTCAATCAATCTTGAGATGAGTAAGACATGACTTCTTGGATTTCATAATTCTAACTATAGTTACATGTTCCCTGAACATGAGAACTAATTAAATTGAATGATAGTATATGACACTACATGTTATATAATGGTATAAAATAAAAACACCACATCAACAGAATTGAACTAATGTGCTTGAGATTACTGTTCTTAAATTTTTAGAGGGAGATATCTGATCCTCCAAGAGAAATCAGTTTAATATCAAAATTCCATTTGTAACTTCAATATGATTTTCTACAATGTGTATTAATTTCTGCATTTTCCTCCCTTCCTCAAATAGGGAAGACTTTTTAATGTGACAGAGTAAAAGTGCACAATAGTATAAGTCACATAAATTAAGTTCTTCTTTGAGCTCTGCCAGTAAATGTCAGTGTGACTATTGACAAATTATTTTATCTTTGTGAATTTCAGTTTCCTCATCTTTAAATGAAGGGATTAGTGAAGATGGTCTTTAAGGTGTCTTTCTGTTCTAATACATAAAAAGACACTTACATTAGAAGAAAATAGTTGAGATATTCTTCATCATGGTGTTATTTCAAACATCAGCACACAATTTGGTGCTATAAGTTACAATAGAGTTCTTCTAATTTATTTTCTAATTCTGTCATTTGTCATTTACTCTGCACAATCTATAGTCTACAACTTGCAAGACATGAACACATTACTAACAGTTTCTGATTACCACAGAGTCCTTATTAAGAGCCAAGCCTTCTTAATCTAAGTTTCAAGTTTTCCTGAGGGAATGGCCTCATGCTGAATGAATGAATGCATAACATGATCAGGGATGGGAGTGAAAGGAGTTTGAAAAAGTTTTATTAGAGCAATAGTCTGTTTTGTAGTTTGTTTTGTTATCCTAAAATTTCAAAATGCATTTATAATTCTCAGAAGAAGAATGTACCTGTTTTAGTCTTCTTACTGTAGAGAAAGAGACTTGATGATTATTTCTTAGCAAAGTTCTATTGTTGCTCTTTGTAAAACTAGTTTATTATCAAGAATAACAAATTTAATATCATTAAAACAACCTGTGGTATTCTACACTGCAAAGCAAAAACATAACCCAATGACTGATGTCTAGGGTTTTTTTACATTTTCACAATACATAATATTTTAGTAAAAGTATCAAGGCAAATTTTACTGCTGGTTAATTGTTTTATTAATAACAGATTGTAATTATTACTTAAGTTGCATATTTGCACTGTATACAGTTAAACTACATATAAGCAAAAAGAAGAAAATAAAAACATCTCTATTTCTATTCACACTCCACTCAGAAATTACCACTGTTAAAATCTTATTTATCTTTCCATTTATCCTATATATTTTATCACAAGGAGATCATATCAAATATTCTATTTTGTATATTTATAAGTTAATTACCTCCATTTTCCTGTCAATAAAATTTCATTTTATTTAATATCCAGTCCTTATTAAAATTTTCAGGATTGTCCCCAAATTGTTCTTTACAATTACTTTGTCCAACTTGGGATCCAATTCCATGTGACACACTCTACCTAGTTGCTGTGTTGCTCTCATTTTTAGCCTAGCATGCAGATCATCCCTCCCTTTTTCCATAACATTAATTGTTGACAAGAGATAGGTTCAAGTTATCCTTTCAAAAATGCTTTAGCCTGTTCATAAATTTCAATGTTACCAAGTTATTTAAAACCACGTGTTAACTAACTGCACAGGATGCCTATTTCCCAAAGCCTTTGTTGGAATTCAGAGAAAATTAATCATTGTGCTATCAGGGATTTTGTGCTAATCTTAAAAAGACTGTGTGTTCTCCTGACCCTTCTCCATTGGGACAAGAGGATGATGCATGTTTCCCTGGCAGAGGAGCACTGCCCTTCATGAATGAGCATGAAGGTATGCTAAGAACAGTCTTAGCCATCACTTAAATTAATGTCCTTTCTTTGTGATCTTCTATAAAGCAATTTCCCCTCTTGTATTCTTTCACCCATTAGAATGAAATCTAAGAGCATTTTCCTCTTGGACTGAGTAGTACCAGTTTACCTAAATTAATGTTTATTTAGTATCTAATAATGTTTTCTATCAAGAGAAGTGAGGTTTTGTTTTCTCAAGGTTTGTGCCAAGTCTCATAAATCTGGGAAAAGGCATTCAGTGTAACTCCTACTAATAACCAAAGTGGCCACACACAGAATAAACAAGGGCCTGGTTTATAAAGTCGCACTGAGAGACCCTACTGGGGGTCTCTCATATTAATTTACGATGTGTGCAATGCACTTTGCACTCAAAAACAGAGAATAGGAAAAGAGTTAGAAATGCATTTAAACAGAGCTTTAATACATTGATGTACTATTTAAATATGACAGCCACCCCACCCCCAACACAAGAAAAAAAAAATATGTTTCTGTGAATTATATGGAAGTTGGCAATGAATTTTAGTTGGTTTGGGTACATAAGAATTTCTAAACTATGATATGTCAACATTACTAAAAAACACAATTTGCTGGGTGTTTGTCTCCCAATTGTTAAATTATTAAATGCTTTACTTAAAGCTTAAAAAGTCATTTCTTTACAAACATATGTTTGAGCCAAAAATACCTAGCAAAATGTTCAGAAAGTGTTTAGTTTCATCTACAACTTCAAATCAGTTAGAGTTACTTCCATATGAATTTTATTACTTTAAAAGTCAAAATTTATTTCAAGACATGAAATTACAACCTTATTTAAAATTCCACAGTAAAAACTTTCTGAAGATGTCATAATTTATTTATAAAATACACAGACTACATAAGGGAAATAAGGAATCTATCTCATGGTGGTCCTATTTTTATTTAATTGTTCTCCATGGTAATACAGCATTTTCCCAATTTTCATTCGTCATGGATCTCACAGAACAGGATGTAGACAACTTTTAGAAAGAAGAATAAAGCCTTTTGATATTTGTTTGGTTTCACAGATCCCAGAGAATCATCATAAGAAAGGAAGGAAGGGCTGCTATTTCTTAATATCTGAAAAAACCCTGTCAATATTTTCTTTAATTTTATGGCTCTGTTCATTTTCTCACTAGAAAGTTTCCCAGACAAGCAATATGATGTGAATGTAATAACCTTTTCTCTTTTTGGTTGAGTGATAGTTTCTTAAAATAAATATAACCCATCTTACACATTTTTTTCCTGAATATTTCTCTCTTGAGCCATGAAGTGAAAAGACTTTCTCTTTTCAACAGCAAATGCTAAGACATTGCCACCTTAATTAGCAAAAGTAACATTAAGAGGAAAAGAAGTCTACCTCAGGCAATTTGCTAAAGCTTTTTTTTTTTTTTTAAACCTCTTTTCAATAGCTCTGTCTCTCATATCTTTACCCATGAAGCAAAAATTACTTCCAATAAGAGCATCTTAAAAATTACTCATTCATAAGAATGATAATGGGTACCTACTACACACCAATCACAATGCTACATGCAATTAGGTATGAAAATGAAATGACATGGCACACTCATATAGTCAGCTATAGAAGTAAAGTGATTACCAGAGTATCTGACATATAAGTTCTGAAGTTAATGTTAATAGTTTTATTATCACAGTAATTTCAAGATAGTCAGAGATAAAAATAACATAAAATATGTTAGTATATGTAATATTATAACGAATTGTGGTGCTGGAGAAGACTCTTGAGAGTCCCTTGGACTGCAAGGAGATCAAACCAGTCAATACTAAAGGAAATCAATCCTGAATACTCATCTGAAGGAGTGATGCTGAAGCTGAAGCTCCAATACTTTGGCCACCTGATGCAAAGAGTCAACTCATTGGAAAAACCCTGATACTGGGAATGATTGAGGGCAGGAGGGAAAGGGGATGACAGAGGATGAAATGGTTAGATGGCATCATCAACTCAATGGACATGAGTTTGCTCAAACTCTGGGAGATACTGAAGGACAGGGAAGCTGGGTGTGCTGCAGTCCATGGTGTCACAAAGAGTCAGACGCAACTTAAGAGACTGAACAACAACAATGTAATACTATATTTAATATAATCAGTTCTAAAATATATACTAGTTCTATCCAATAAAAATATACTGTGAGAAATTTACTTTAAAAAATTTTGCAGCCATGTGAGTTCTGCTTCCAATGCAGATCTGGGTTCAATCTCCAGTTTGGGAAGATGCCCTGGAAAGGGCATGGCAACCCACTCCAGGATTCTTGCCTGGAGAATTCCATGGACAGAGGAGCTTATTGGGCTAGTCTATAGGGTCGCAAACAGTTGGACACAACTGAGCAACTAACACACACACACACACCAAAATAAAAAGTAACAGATGAAATCAATTTTTATATTCTATTCGATCCAATATATTAAAATATCATTTGGCTCAGACGGTAAAAGTGTCTGCCTATAATGCAGGGGACCCGGGTTCGATCCCTGAGTCAGGAAGATCCCCTGGAAAAGGAAATGGCAACCCACTCCAGTACTCTTGCCTGGAAAATCCCATGGACAGAGGAGCCTGGTAGGCTTCAGTCCACAGGGTCACAAAGAGTCGGACACAACTGAGTGACTTCACTTCACAATAGATCAAATGTTAATCAAACACTTGATGTTTTTCATTCTAAGTCTTCCAAACCAGCTGCACACTCTACACTTTCAGCATTTTTCTATTTGAATGTTAAATTTTCATCAGAAATACTAGTCTGTATTCAGATTTCACAGAATTTGCAATTGAAAAGGCAAACTGAATGTGCCCTGTTTCAACAAACGAAAATTTTCGAATAAGTGAATTGAGTACCACTTTTAAAATTTAGATTAATTAAAATTAAATAAATAAAAGGTGAAATTAAAGCTAGATTTGAAACTTCTGTAAAAGACGTGGTGATCGGAACCCTTTATGCTTGTCCCCAGATGAGGAAAACATGCTTTGCTATGAGATAGAGGGGAAGGGATTCCCAGCATAGAGATATATTTTTCACTTTAGATTTGATGTGACAGAAAAATGAACACAATTTACACAAACACCAGAATTTCTGTGAGAATCTTTATCAAGATTTCCAAGCATTTATACATAGTCTTTTTTTGAGTCATTCTGCAATATTTGGGCTTGCCAGGTGGAGTTAGTGGTAAAGAACCCGACTGCCAATGCAGGAGACTTATGAGACACAGGTTCAATCCCTGGTTTGGGAAGATCCCCTGGAGGAGGGTATGGCAACCCACTCCAGTATTCTTGCCTGGAGAATCCCCATAGACAGAGGAGCCTGGGGGACTATGGTTCATAGGGTTGCACAGAGTTGGACACAACTGAAGCAACTTAGCATGCATGCAAGCACACAAAAATATTCAATACTTTTATGTGAGTCTAGAGTCCAAAATTAAAGTTGTGTTTGTGCTTATCTCCCTTATGCCCTTCACTACTTACTTTGAAACATATTATCCACATAAAGCAGATATTAATATCTCACAGGATTTTATTAGGATTCACCATGGATACTTACTTTTATGCCAATCCATTGATTAACATCTCAAAGGTGGGAAAATTGTTATTTCATATCAACCTGGCTTTAGTGACCACTGTACTTAACTAAGGAGAACAAGTAAGTTTTGGAGGGAAATCCTGGAGCAGCTGGATAATATACACAGTTCTAGCATGGCTTTTAGTAGTGTTTAGTTTGGTTTAATTTATTTGTTTATAAAGCAAGGAAGAAAAATATAATCCTTGAAACCTCATTAAGAATGCTTCAAGGCTCTGAATTGTTCAATATAAATGACAGGGTCACAATAATCTATCTTCCAAATTTTTAACCTCTTCCTGGAATGGTTTTGTTGAAGTATAGGAATTAGGAGGTTAGAAGCTTCTACTTTTTATCCTTTATTTTATTCCTATTCTAGCATAATATTTGGTATATAAGACATGTTCAACTTATTATAGAAAATGAAAGAAATCACGAGTAAGTGAATGAATGGAGCCAAATAAAAATTGTAAAGTATTGACACAGATGTGATGATTTGAACAACATATTATTGTTTTGGGAGGGTGTAGACAAAAGTACGTTTCTTAAACAATAATATAATCAGAAAATATTGATGCATTTTATGCTATTGTTGTTGTTTTTCTTTAAATCTAAAGGTATTTAAGAACTGAATGACAAATTAGGAAACTGCATCCCTCCCCTTGACATTTTATAGACAGTTTAAATCTCAATCTGTCCAAAATATCAGAGAAACTTGACATTTGAAAAGCTAACTTGGCTACTTTACTGGACACTTGGAGTACTGAAAATACAACTTATAGGAAAGAACCTGCATGAAAGAAGAGGAAACTTTCATGAGTCAATCTCATCGAGCAAGATAATACAGTGTGTTTAATAACAAAAAATTATAAAATATCTGGTGGAAAGAAGGACCTATACTGGGGAGAAATTATAGTATATTTGCAAAATGAAGTTATTTTTAATGACCCAAATACAAAACAAACAGAGATTCAAAACACACACACATAAAGAAAAACTAGTTGGTATAAAAAGATAATGCAGTCTACCTTATATTTGTATTGTATTCCAAAATTTTGCAGTATATATGTATATACCTGCACACATGACATCACATTTCACATACTATTTTTAAATCCTTTACTTAATTTTTCATTTAAAATAGCATGTCATTATATTTATAAAAATAAATTAGTCATATTTTCAAAAGGAAAAACAGCATAGTGGCAGACTTCATAGATAAAAGAAATAGAGAAATGACAAGAACCAGTCTTTTCATATATTATATATTTGTGTGTGTGTGTCTATGAACAGCAAAATCTTCAGATACTTTTGGTAATAAGGCAGCAAACTTTTGAAGCAGGCTAAAAAACTATGTTGCAAATCTGGGTGGGTACTCAGAGGTGTAGCAAATTTAACATGAACACTGCAAGAAAAAAGCCTCAGGAATGGAAAGTACAAAAGAAGGCACTTTGATCCAGCAGTTAGGATAAAGTTAGTGAAGAAAGTAAACATTTTCATTCCTCCAGGGAGGGGTTCATTGTGCTGCATACAACAATGTTCACATTATTCACTCATAGTTGTAGGCAAAGGGGTAGAGATTCTGTCCATCTTTCTAATCACCCCTACTTCCAACTATCTGTAAATCTGTCTTTATCTACAGACCTGTGACTAGTTACCCAGCTAAAAAGCAATACAATACCAATCATGAAAAATATAATGCCACGATCCATTCAGATGTAACATCTGGAAACACATGTACACACATACACAGATATAAGTAAAGCACATGTACACACATACACATATGTAAGTATGTATATGTATGTACACATATAGATACACACACCTGTATTTCTAACATTTTGGTGACAGAGTTTTATGAAGTTAGAAATATCAAATTATTATCTCTTCCAGTTATTATTTACCATATTATTTACATATTTTTATTTTCTCCTAATAGTTCACTTCACTGCATGCGTGCTCAGTCATTTCAGTCGTGTCTGACTCTTTGCAACCCCACGACTGTCACCCACCAGACTCTTCTGTCCATGGAACTATCCCAAGTAAGAATACTGGAGTGGGTTGCCAGTTCCTCCTTCAGAGGATCTTCCCAATCCAGGGATTGAACTGGCTTCTCCTATGTCTCCTGCATTGACAGGCAGATTCTTTACCACTGAGCTAAATGGGAAGTTACCTAGATATTGCAAATCACAATGTAGGCTGTTATTGCTTTCTACTCTTGTAGTTAGATACGGAACAATCAGAATCAGTCTTGCATATATAACACAGGTGAAATGCCCTTCCCACTACCCTCCATACAGCCATATAGCCTTCATTTACATGACCAATTCCCTGCTACTTACCTCTTTAGATTTTTAAAAGTTTTTTAGCTGAGAGAACTCGCAAGGTCCCAGACAAACCAGCCTGCCAGCACCAGTTCTGGGTTTCATTCCTTCAAACACTGATTATCAAGTATATAACAAATGATTTCAGTCACTAAATAAAAATTAAACCAGTCATTCCTGCTATGAAAGCCAGCTAATTGTTACCATAGCAGAGATTATGATGACTAAATCTACTTACAGGTATGGAAACTTTATTAACAAAGTAGGTGGTAGGAAATTAGGATTAAAAAAATAAAAAAATCTAGATCTACCAAAAGAAATGAACAGATGAGAAAAAAATAATTCAAAATTTGAATTCAAAATCATGAGTATGTCAGTGATAGGAATGAGGTATCTTCGTGAATGATCAGTATTAGCCCCCTGTGAGAGACATGTTAGAAGAGCTCTACATTATTATATTTTGTGTTTCACTATTCACTTAAAAATTGATCTATATTCTTGATAATTCACTTTAATATAATTTGCTTTAGTTTTTGATTCTGAGCCTTCAGTTGGGGACACTGATAGTTCTCATAGTTTATTGTTCAGGAAATAGATAACATCATCTAGTTTAAAAATTCTCATATTTGATTTCTTCTAATAATCCAAATAAGATTCACTGAGTTCCGTAGCTAAGATTAAATACACATTTCTATAAGATATTTGTTTTTAAAAGGAAACAATGTTTATACAGTTAACTGGGTTACCGAAATGCAAAAATGAGATAAAATGGAAAATTAGTTCAAATCCCCTGACTTACAGCACCCCAGGGTTTATTTGCAGTTAGGACACACACATGAGAAGATAGAAAGTCTCCTCTCATACATCTCATAGACTGTTGAGAAAAGGCAGTTGGAAAAATGTGTAGTTGGAAACTTTGAAAAACATTTAGTCCAACTCTTAAAATGCCATGTCAAAATTTAAAATGTCCTAATAGACTCTGATAATATTATTTTGTTAAAATATATAAGCAACATTTGTGCCAAACAACTGCTGGCACAGTCGTTTGATTTGCTAACATCAAACTTCCAAAGCCACAGAAAATTATACCGTGAATCTTGAGAAATATCTGCATTAGACTAAAAAATCTAGAAAACTGAGATTAAAGAATAATATATGTTAAAGAATAAAAAATGTTTGATTTACAGTGCTTTCCATTTACTGTCACTCTGGCAGAGGTTTTCTGAGTTCTCAATTTTAAGATTCAGGGCCTGATTCACATTAGCATCTAATAGTCTACATGATTCCAAAACTGTGTGCCAAATCATCCTGGAGTGCTAAGAGTGCTTACAGGATGTGGTGAGGGATATTTTAAAATGTCAAGGTAAACACAACAGCATTCAACATCTATCAGACACAGATGTTGCATCCTTACAAATTACTAGTCAAGGTATTACACAGTTCCTTTCAAGGGCAGCATAGCTGTGCAAAGCTGGGTTTTCAGCAGGTCATGTGATAAAAAGCAAGTGTCTCCTAAAAAATCCATGTGGAACAGGTAATGAAGATGACAGTGTTCAATTTGTTTCCAAGGTTTGAGAAGTTGTGCAGTGCCCAACACACACATACATACACACACATACCCCCATCAATAAGTGATTATGGTTATTTAAGAATAAAACTATTAATTTTATTTTTTCTTTCAATTTAGGCTGTCAGAACATAAATACTTGTTAAGTGGCTTGTGTTAGTCAGTCGTGTCCGACTCTTTTTGACCGCATGGACTGTAGCCTGCCAGGCTCCTCTGTCCATGGAATTCTCCAGGCAAGAATACTGGAGGGGATTGCCATTGTCATCTCCAGGGGATCCTCCTGACCCAGGGATTGAACTCAGGTCTCCTACACTGAGGGCAGATTCTTTACTGTCTGCGTCACTGGAACTAATAAGCTGTATGACTGCGACTAATAAACAGAACTCTTGCTTTTTGTTTATTTGTTGGCCTAATGATGCCATGGAAATGTTACTGAGCCAAGGTATTATGAACTGAAAATCTTTGGAAATTTTCGTTCTAAGTGCTTTTCTAGGAAATTTTAAAATGTATCACTACAAGTAGCATCACCCACCAAGTTATATTTGCAGAAGAATTTGCTAATACAACATAGAAATCAGTTTACTGCTTGACTCTTCAAGCTTTATTTTAGCTTGATTAGCTCCTTCATTCTTCTGTATTTTCTAGCTCTTGCCAGATTTGTAGCCAGAAGATTATAGTCAATGAAGCTTTTCTATGTTGTTGTTTTCAAGTTTATGTCTAAGTTCACCAGGTAGATAGTAGCCTGGTATAACAGAGTCCTTATTGTGGTACCAAAATGAAGCCCCGCTGGAGACAATCCAAAGCTGACTTTCTTCACACTGACTTCCCTTCATGGTGACAGTGTTATTTTGTTTGTTTGTTTGTTTGTTTCCTGTTGAGTTCCTTTCATTGTAAATGTGAGATACAATAAAATTTCAAAACAACGTTTCCAGTGTCTTAAAAAATAATTTAACCAAGTTATATATTGAAAAATTTAATATCAACTTGAACTTCCTTCACTTGCCAAGCAATACAAATGTTTAAATAGCACTGTTGCAATGAACACTGGGATGCATGTATTCTTTCCGATCGTATTTTTCTCCACATAATGCCTAGGAATGGGACTGCTGGATTATATGGTATCTCCGTTTTTAGCTTTTTAAGAAATCTCCATCGCAGTGCTGTTTGCAATAGCCAAGACATGGAAGCAACCTAAATGTCTGTCAACAGATGAATGGATGAAGATGTGGTACATACATACAATGCGAGATTACTCAGCCATAAAAAGAATGAAATAAAGTCATTTGCAGCAGCATGGATGGACTTAGAGATTAACATACTAAGTCAGAAAGTCAAATATCATATGATATTGCTTAAAACTGAATTTTTTTAAAAAATGATACAAATGAACTGATTAACAAAACAAAATCAGACTCACTGACTTAGAGAATGAGCGTACAGTTACCAGAGAGGAGAGGTAGCAGCAGGGGATAAATTGGGGGTGTGGAACTGACACACACACACTGCTATATTTAAAATAGATAACCAACAAGGGCCTAGTGTATAGCACAGGAAACTCTGCTCAGTATTATGTAATAACCTAAATGGGGAAAGAATTTGAAAAAGAACAGATACAGTTACTTGTATAACTGAATCACTTTGCTACACACCTAAAACTAACATAGCATTGTTAATCAACTATACGCCAATATAAAATGAAAATAAATAGCACTATTAGATACAATAAAGAAATAAACACACATTTAAGAAATTAGAAGTTCTCTAATATTATTGAGACTAAAAGGAAAGTAAAGCCACATAAGTAAATTGCCACAGAAAGTCTACGTAAAAATTGAATACAGAAAATGGTTATTCACGAAGTTTGTTTATTTTCTCCTTCCCTCTCTTAGTTCTGTATAGTCTGTCTCTTTTCCCTCCTTAATTTTTTACTTTGAAAATCTTCAATTTTCCAGGTAAATTTCTCTACATTTACACATATATAAACAATTTTTGGAAATCTTGTAATCCCAAACTAAAGCAAAACTGAGCAAAACAAACATACAAACAGAACCGTGTGATGTTCTTAACAGTAATAGATCATTTTCAAAATCAACTCCAGGAAGTATACAGTTCTTCGTCAGAAGATTTAACAATCAGAGTAGAACATATTTCAATATTGAAATCGAGCTTTAAATCGAGCTCGAGCTTTAAAATTGAGCTTTATTATCGATTTGTGCATATGTGTGATGATCATTCAGGCATGCTGTTTTTAATTTAATTATTATATTTTATTTGAATATCATTCTTTTCTACGGGCTTCTCAGGTGGTGCTAGTGGTAAAGAACCTGCTTGCCAATGCAGGAAACATAATAGACACAAGTTCGATCCCTGAGTCGGGAAGATCCTTGGAGGAGGGCATGGAAACCTACCCCAGTATTCTTGCCTGGAGAATCCATGGACAAAGGAGCCTGGTGGGCTACAGTCCATGGGGTCACAAAGAGGCAGACACAACTGAATGACTAAGCACACCTTCTTTTTATATCTTCAAAGCATCTTATATAATGCTTTTTGCATTAATATTTCATATTCAGTTATATTGAATTGACGGTACTAGGCTATCTTGAGGTTTCATGATACACTTTTCTTAAAAGATGTTGCTGCTGCTGCTGCTGCTAAGTCACTTCAGCCTACCAGGTTCCTCGGTCCATGGGATTTTCTAGGCAAGATACTGGAGTGGCTTGCCATTGCCTTCTCCATAAAAGATGTTAAATAACTTGTAATTCCATTTATAAACTGACAAATTTTGGCACCTCTCTAAAAAGAATCAAATTATCTAGCTCACTTGGATTAAAACAATGAAAATGTCCAGAAAACTAAAATGCAAAATAAATCCATTACAAATATGTCCCGAATGGTTTTATTTACTTCCTAATTATATTGTTAGGTAAGATGTTAGGTATGAGCAACAAGGGGTGGCCTAGCCGAAATGGATTCAAGCTGACCTCTAAACCCCATCCCAGACACACCCAGGAGATCTTACAGATATGCTACAAAAATAACCACAGAGACTTTCCAACTCCTGCACACTTACCCTAGGCACACAGTGGATGCAAACTACAAGTGCTTCCTCAAGTAACCTTAGGAAGCTAGGAGTCCATTAAGGGTTCATAAATATTCTACACATAAGTACATTTTATTATAGCATACTGAATTATGGGAAGACATACACAACAGAGCCTGTTGTTATATAACTTGCAGCTGTCCATTTGCATCTCCTTTCTTGATTGGTGGTGGGTGCAAGCCCTATTTGCTCAGGGCACAATCAAAAGGAAAAGATGGGGAATATAAAAAGGAGGAAGTCAAGAGGGACTGGGAGAACTACTCCTTTGGGGTCAGACTGCTCCCATGTCTTAGAAGCGTCTGTTTAATAAAAGATGTATCTGCCTGAGATGTTAACTGAGCTGTAACTAGTCTGTTTTGGCTTTTTTTAATTCTTTGTAGCCAAAGATGGAGAAGCTCTATACAGTCAGCAAAAACAAGACCGGAAGCAGACTGTGGCTCAGATCAGTTCAGTTCAGTTCAGTCGCTCAATCGTGTCTGACTCTTTGTGACCCCATGGACTGCAGCACACCAGGCCTCCCTACCAATCACCAATAATGAACTCCTTATTGCAAAATTCTGACTTAAATTGAAGAAAGTAGGGAAAACCACTAGATCATTCAGGTATGACCTAAGTCAAGTCCCTTAAGATTATACAGTGGAAGTGACAGATTCAAGGGATTAGATCTGACAGAGTGCCTGAAGAACTATGGACAGAGGTTTGCAACATTGTACAGGAGGCAGTAATCAAGACTATCTCCAAGAAAAAGAAATAAAAAAGGCAAAATGATTGTCAGAGGAGGCCTTACAAATAGCTGAGAAAAGAAGAGAAGCGAAAGGCAAACAAGAAAAGGAAAGATATACTCACCTGAATGCAGAGTTTCAAAGAATAGCAAGGAAAGATAAGAAAGCCTTCCTCAGTGATCAGTGCAAAGAAACAGAGGAAAACAATATAAAGGAAAGACTGCTGCTGCTGCTAAGTCACTTCAGTCGTGTCCGACTCTGTGTGACCCCATAGACAGCAGCCCACCAGGCTCCCCCATCCCTGGGATTTTCCAGGCAAGAGTACTGGAGTGGGGTCCCATTGCCTTCTCTGAAAGGGAAAGACTAGAGATCTCTTAAAGAAAATTAGAGATACCAAGGGAACATTTCATGCAAAGATGGGCTCAATAAAGGACAGACATGGCAATGGACCTAACAGAAGCAAATACATTAAGAAGAGGTGGCAAGAATACACAGAAGAACTGTACAAAAAAGATCATTGTGACCCAAATAATCATGATGGTGTGATCACTCACCTAAAGCCAGACATCTTGGAATGTGAAGTCAAGTGGGGCTTAGGAAGCATCACCAAGAACAAAGCTAGTGGGGGTGATGGAATTCCAGTTGAGCTATTTCAAATCCTAAAAGATGATGCTGTGAAAATGCTGCACTCAACATGACAGAAAATTTTGAAAACTCAGCAATGGCCACGGGACTGGAAAAGGTCAGTTTTCATTCCAATCCCAAAGAAAGGCAATGCTAAAGAATGCTTAAACTACCACACAAATGCACTCATCTCACAAGCTAGCAAAGTAATGCTCAAAATTCTAAAAGCCAGGCTTCAACAGTATGGGAACCGTGAAATTCCAGATGTTCAAGCTGGCAGAGGAAACAGAGATCAAATTGCCAACTTCCATTGGATCATCAAAAAAGCAAAAGAGTTCCAGAAAAACATCTACTTCTGCTTTATTGACTACACCAAAGCCTTTGACTGTGTGGATCACAACAAACTGTGGAAAATTGTGAAAAGATGGGAATATCAGACCACCTGACCTGCCTCCTGAGAAATTTGTAGGCAGGTCAGGAAGCAACAGTTGGAACTGGACATGGAACAACAGATTGGTTCTAAACTGGGAAAGGAGTACGTCAAAGCTGTTAATTGTCACCATACTTATTTAACTTATATACAGAGTACATCATGAGAAACGCTGGGCTGGAGGAAGCACAAGCTGGAACCAACGTTTCCGGGAGAAATATCAATAACCTCAGATACGCAGATGACACCACCCTTATGGTAGAAAGTGAAGAAGAACTAAAGAGCCTCTTGATGAAAATGAAAGAGGAGTGTGAAAAAGTTGGCTTAAAACTCAACATTCAGAAAACTAAAGATCATGGCATCCAATCTCATCACTTCATGACAAATAGATGGGGAAACAGTGGAAACAGTGTCAGACTTTATTTTTCTGGGCTCCAAAATCACTGCAGATGGTGACTGCATCCAATTGGATGACTGTATTATTTTTATCTGTTAATGAGGCAAAGTATATTAAGAGCAGATTTTTCTTAAGAAAACACATGCGTACAGCCTTGGAATTAAACCCAACTGTATCATAAAAAAATAAATAAATAAATAAATAAAAGAAAAGAAAAGACACTTGCTCCTTGGAAGAAAAGCTATGACCAACCTAGACAGCTTATTAAAAAGCAGAGATATTAGTTTTCTGGCAAAGATCCGTCTAGTCAAAGCTATGGTTTTTCCAGTAGTCATGTATGGATGTGAGAGTTGGACTATAAAGAAAGCTGAGTGCTTCAGAATTGATGCTTTTGAACTGTGGTGTTGGAGAAGACTCTTGTGAGTCCCTTGGACTGCAAGGAGATCCAACCAGTCCATCCTAAAGGAGATCAGTCCTGAATATTCACTGGAAGGACTGATGATGAAGCTGAAACCCCAATCCTTTGACCACCTGATGAGAAGAACTGACTCATTGGAAAAGATTCTGAGACTGGGAAAGATTGAAGGCAGGAGGAGAAGGGGACAACAAAGGATGAGATGGTTAGATGGCATTACTGACTCTATGGACATGAGTTTGAGTGAACTCCGGGAGTTGGTGATGGACAGGGAGGCCTGGCTCACTGAAGTCCATGGGGTCGCAAAGAGTCGAACATGACTGAGGGACTGAACTGAACTGAACTGAACTGGCCTGTTGTTTTAAATCCTTTAGTCCATCGTTCCAAATTTTTGTTGTGATGGGACAAAAACTGAGGGAGAGAAATAAAACAACCTGACAATATCAAATGTGCAGTATGGATGGTTGCTGTGGTCTGATAATAATGCATAGGAAAATATCATCACCCTAAAATTTCCTGCTTCCCTCAATTTGATCTCTTTCTTGTTACATTTTATGTTTTATTTTATATCTACACTTATTTGTAGCTAAGTATTTGTTTACACAGAGAGGGTGCTTTTTAATCTTAGGTTTGATTATTTCAAACACCTGACGGGCAAATTTTACTGAAACGTGCAAGTAAATAATGAGTGAATTGACCTCTTGCTGATTATTAAAGTAAATCAAAGCTGCATATGGAAGGATAATTGCTAACCACAAGCAAATGACAGAGATTTCAACATTCACAACTAAATTTGATCTCAGATGAACAAATTAAATTTGGTAGTCAAAAGATATCTGTATTTTTACCTAAAAAGAGGACCAGTAGTACAGTATGAGGACAACACAAACCTGTGTTGTGTTTGTGGAGAAGTCAAGTTGACAAGGATGAAAATGATCTCAGAAGTGTGTAAAAGTGTGTAAAAATGTCATACAGTAAAAAAAAAAAAAATGAGAGCTATTGATGATACCTGGAAAACAGTGAAACAATAGAGCATTTACAGAGCTAATACTAATTTAATATTAAAAGAACATTTCTAAGATTAGGTACTAGTGATATGGCTTCAAATATACATTGATAGTCTCATTATGAAAGTAAGTTCTATAGAAAGTAAATCTTAGAAAACAGATAGAAATATTGATTCAGGTGATAAACTGACCAAATGCTTGCTACCCACATGGTAAATTCTGTTATTCTATAAGCCTAATTAAATAATAGAAAGCTCTATCATAGTTGTCAGTCTTTTGCTATTGGTGCCCACGGAAATCAAATTCAAGTAGCCACAGAAATTAAGACACTTGCACTTGTTCATACTGGCATATTAACAGAAAGCTGTGACCCCGATTCTGAGACAGATAACTAATTATTAACAGGTAATTTCTAATCTTGATGATATTAAAAGTTTGGTGATTAGTAGGAGCCAAAGCATCATAATGACTTTACATTCAAACTGTTTCAGTGAATAATACCAGTAGAATTATATGGCAGAGATTCAATCATCATTTGTATCCAAGATCTTTTTGAACTGACCATATCTATAAAGAATACTGCATGTGGTATGGCCATATATTACCCACAAACTGCTAGCTGTGGCAGAGAGTCATGCAGACACTCTCCTCTCCCTCTATCTACTCAGCCCAAGGAGGCCGTTCTCTCCTCCTCCTTTCCAGCACACAGTGCTAAAGCTTGCTACTGAGCACCTGGACCCCTATCTCCCCTGTGCCTACTGAACTGAGAGATGTTCAGATGTTACAGACCCCCAAGTTCCAAACTCTCCCTATACTCCATTTTCTTAGGATATATAGTAATTAAAGTTCCCAATTAAAGTCAGTAATAATTCATAGTGGCTGATAACATGTGCTGTAAACAGACTGTTAAATATTTTTTAACTTAAACTTTTTATTGTGTGTTAGAGTATAGCTAATTAACAATGTTGTGACAGTTTAAGTTAAATATTTTATTTAAAAAGAAAAAAAGATGGAAAAAAAACCCAGAAGGACTAATAGATGAGAGGGGATGGAAAGATAGGTACTCAAATCCTACTACCATGCGGGGGGTCTGCCACTTCCGTGCCAACACTGATCAGGCATTTACTTATTAACACTTTAGAAATAAACATGTACGAAATGCACTTGCCCAGTTTTTTTTGTGCTTTTTATTGCAAATGAAGTAATGGTTGGAATGGCAATGGCTTGAAATACAGTAGTACAGACTGTTTCCCTGGTTATAGGAAAGTAGAAGTGCAGTATAAAGTGCACTTTATAAATGCACCAGAGAGAACTATAAAACTGAATAAGCCCATTGATTAAAATATAACACAAAGTGATAACTTTAGGTTAGCCTCAAATAATAGATGGCCATAAAAAAAAAATTAGGTTTAAACACATAATCTGGAGAAAGAGTAAAATCTTTTTCAAGAAATACATACATCTGAAAGGAATTCAGCTAAAATTCAGATTTACTTTAAAAACATACTTCATATTTTAAAATATAGCATAGCTTGTCTTTCTACTTATAAGGAATTATATAATGTTATTATTGGCAGCTCCCTTCATATTTTATCACACTGATTGCATTTCAAAAATGATGTAATAGTCTATGTTGCAAATGATTTTCCAAATTTTTGTTATAAAATTTTTTAAATATTTATAAAACCTAAAGTGTACAGCAACATCCACAGACTTACACTCAGATTCAATGATTAACAGTTTTCTATGTTAGCTTTATCACATATCGACACATCCTGCCAATCCACCTGATTTTTTAAAAAGATGTTTTTAAATGTGAGATGAAGCTATCAATATACTTCACCTCTAAACACTTCAGCATGATAGAAATACTTTTAACTTCTCTTACAAGTTAAAAACATGTTGCTAAGAGATAATAATAACTAATAAAATATTTTTATTACTGCACACTAGATCACTAGGAGGTTAGTTAATTTGTCCATTAGAGCTCAGTAATCATGAGGTGATGGTGTTAATGTTAATCTCCCTGATGGGTCAACTAGTTATTTCTTTTCCATGGATACATATTAAATCTCTGGTAACACTTAGTCATACTGAAACCTAATATATTTTCAACAACAGAGCAATAGGTAAGAGTACATGAATCTTTAGTTATAGACAAATCAGTAAGAAGCCCCTACTGATGGTGTCAAAGACATTTTGCAAATGATTGTTTTATATATTTAGTGACTGTGAAACATTATTTGAAAGAGCATAAAAATATAATTGTAGCTTTTTTATCTTCTGCTACTGCTAAGTCACTTCAGTCGTGTCCGACTCTGTGCAACCCCATAGACAGCAGCCCACCAGGCTCCCCCATCCCTGGGATTCTCCAGGCAAGAACACTGGAGTGGGTTGCCACTTTCTTCTCCAATGCATGAAAGTGAAAAGTGAAAGTGAAGTCGCTCAGTCGTGTCCGACTCCTAGCGACCCCACGGACTGCAGCCCACCAGGCCCCTCTGTCCATGGAATTTTCCAGGCAAGAGTACTGGAATGGTCTAGGTGTACCATATTTGCAGATATTAATGTTTTATTTTTTTAACTTTTTATTTTATATTAGAGTATAGCTGATTAACAATGTTGTAATAGTTTCAGGTGGACAGACAAGGAACTCGGCCATACATATACATATATCCATTCTCCCTTCAATTCCCCTCCCATCCAGGCTGCCACATAACATTTAGCAGAATTTCCTATGTGGTACAGTAGGACCTTGTTGGTTATACATTTTAGATATTTTGATGCTTTATTTTATTTTGATATTTATTTATAATGTAGGTTAGCTCTTTAATATTAATAGAATGCAAATTATTAAAGAGTCTGACATTAACAAAGTGGTTTTTGCATCTATCAGAGAACAAGTAACCAGTCTTTGATTTCTCATTTAAAAACTGAGGCATCTTAATCAACAATTTAATGCTGAGCTGTTGAAATCATGAGAGAACAATATGACTCATCACACATTTTACTTGATATGCTTTTAAGTTCAAATTTATTTGAATTTATTCAATCACATTGATTTTTCTTCTAAAGATTAGTAGTTTTGAATCAACTTCTCATTATAAAGTTTATATATATTAGCTTAGGAATGCTACATGTAGACAAAATAAAGTGTTACTATATTTATATATCATACTATGCTGTAAGATAAAGAAGTCAATACAGTAAAGCAGTCTCCAACTTTTATGTATTTCATAGAATGTTAGAACTTGATTCCACCACCTGAAAGAACAAGTGGATTTTCAAATGTAACAAAGTTCCAAAATTTTCTCTTAAGAAAATCAAGTCTCTCTTTAGTTCTTATGGTCTTGCTGGCATTCTAAATCAATACCAAAAAATTTTAAGATGTTTACCAACTTATCAGCAAACTCCATCTCTTCATGTGTTTGTTTAAATTTCCCTCCAAATATATCACTAATATACCACCCATATTCAATCAGTATAAATGATACATTCAAAAAGACGGGTATCAGAGGTTAAGAAATTGACATTTCTTTACTAAAGGGACAATCTGCCTACCCTGCAGATCATTAGCATAATAGGTACTATAAGAAAATAGTTATGCCATGTGGCTATATTATAGACTATAAAATATAAACCCTTCATGGAAATTCTCACATGAAATCCATAACAAAAAAGTAATGTTTCTAACACATTTTGTTTGAAAATAATGATGCTATTAACACTTGGCACTATGGTTCCCAAATGGAAGTGAGTCTGCATAATAGTTTACTTTCTTCTTTATAAAGATAAACACAGTAAGTCACTGTGCTGAGAGGCTGGCATGCTTCAGGAATAAATGCCATTTTGAGATATAGACAGCCTCATTATCCCTGACACAAGCCTACTTTGTAAGTCAGATATTTTTAAAGATCTGGGTTTTGATTTTTTTTCTCCATTTTATGAAGCTTTTGGTGGTTCAGACCAAATAATCCGTATTTATTTGGTAATAATAAATAATCTGTCTGCAGAAAAAAATAATAAATAATCTACCTGCAATGTAGAAGACCTAGGTTCAATCCCTGGGTCGGGAAGATCCCCTGTAGAAGGGAATGGCAACCCACTACAGTATTCTTGCCTGGAAAATCCCATGGACACAGGAGACTGGCGGGCTACAGTCCATGTGGTCGCAGAGTCAGACGTGACTAAGTGACTAACACAACAAAATTTTATGAAATAAAGATTCATTCTTATTTGCTTAGATGGCTGAAATAAGTCAATACTAAAAATGTGGCAGTAAATAAATTATATCACTATCAAGCAAGGTAACAATTTTGAAGTTAATGTTGAAATACCAGGGTCTGTGTGTGTGTGTGTGTGGGCACGTGCGTGTGCGCTCTGACGCTTCAATCATGTCTGACTCTTTGCAACCCTATGGACTGTAGCCATCAGGCTCCTCTGTCCATGGAATTCTCCAGGCAAGAATACTGTAGTGGGTTGCCATTCCCTTTTCCAGGGGATCTTCCTCTCTTAGGGATCAAACCTGCATCTTCCACATTGCAGGCAGATTCTTTACCATCTGAGCCACCAGGGAAGTCCAAAATAAATGAAAAGCATTAATTTATGGCTTTACATGTGTCATCAGTCTTTGGGGAAAATAAAAGAGAACAAAACAACAAAATATTTATATACTTTGGATATTTTCCCCCAACAATATTCTGTTCTCAATTTTTGCTTAAAAATCAGTGTGAGCACACTGATTTGCAATATCATTCAGAAATTTTTCTATTTTACTAAAAGCAGAAGCTCAGAATTCCTAGGTCTCTCATGAATTCCTTAATTAAACTTTTTCAACCATTCTCACTAACCACACCTATTGTGTCAAGCTTGGTTAACCATATCACTTATTCATCACAGCCACTGGTCTTTCCCTCCATGATCCTAATCTCTTGGTCCATTAACCTCCTTCATGTACTCCTTTTCCTAGTAACACTAGACCCTAAAATTAACTAATAGTGACAATGACAACTCTTTCACCTGAAGATTTTGTAACCACTTACAAGCATATGAAGCAATTCAGGGGATTGTAACACTTACAGTTTCCATGACACCATCTCCAAGTACTCTGTTTCAGCAAGTCACAGAGGGATATTCAGGAGTCTAGATTAACCATGAAAACACTCCAGGTGGAAAGACTCTGACCAGCCACTGACTGTAAAGTTGTTTCCCAAAAGCATAATACCAGATTCAAATTTTTCTCCAAGCTCTAATCCTTATCTGCTTTTACTACCTAATTCCTAGATTATTAAAATATTTCCCTAGCATCTTTTCTTAGCCTCCCTCACATCAATTCTTCCTTCATACACAAACACATTCATACTATAGAAAGTTTTGATGAAACTCATTTGGCAGGAAGCCTTCTGTTGTTTCACATACAATTTTTTGAGGCTCTTCTCAATCCAACCCTAAACCTTATTTAGTATTTCTGTCTCACTATTCCTACACTTTGTGAATAAAATGCTGCTTTATTCTCAGTCATCATGTTTGGGAACCTCACTCTTGTTATATATGAGGACACAAGTGACAAGGTAAGTGGTTTGATGTGGCTGCACAATTCAACACTCTGAGAACAGGGTCTAGAATCACAGGTACAGCACTCTCCCCCCGACACCATCCTTGAGGCCAGGACTTCAGGAACCATTGTGTGAGGGAAGCAAGGAAGTATGAAAGACAGGGAAGAATGCAGTGAAGAAAGAAAGGATTAACAATTACTGAAGAAACACAAACCATGATTTATACTGTAACTATTTCAGAGTCATGAGACCTATCATGTCTTTCCCCAAAATATACAATTTATGGGTTAAAAACTGAACTAAATGTCATTTTCGTAAGTTCCACACAGTAGTCTCAAACAGAATATATAGCTTCATTCTCTGAGGAACTGATAAAACTAAAATTTCAAACCTAGTAAAATAATGCCAAGCTACTATTTGATTTGCCTAAAAATGACAAGGTAGGATATTAGATAAACATAAGGAAATAAGAGTATCTTTTCTAATGGAGGAGTGAAGGAAGTCAATTTGACTAAGAGATGGATGGTTTGTTGTCAGCACCAACTGGAAAATGGTGGGACTGAGAAGATGTTGAGTTAACTACGAAATGGAGAGAAAAAGGGAAATAAAACAAATTAATTAGATCATGAGGCAGGCAGGATGAGTAAAATAAAAACAGTAAAGAATGATATGTACAGACTTACAGTGAGAGCTAGAAGCAAGAAAATGAGAGTGAGAAGAGGAGAGAAATTGGGATTTTCACTCTGGAAAAAGGATAAGCTAGAAGAGAGCTGCAGGAGAATAAGGGAGATGAAGCTGCACTTGACTCTGCCTGTAGAGACAGGCATCATATGTCTAATGAGCACCTAAGGGAACAAGAAAACATCATCCTGGATATGATGGGACCCTCCTAGACAGGACTGATGGGAGGACCGCAACTGGTGCTCAGATCCAGGCACCTCATTATCCAAAAGGTGCACAGAAGCTGGAAGGAGTTCAGAGACACGATGGAAGAGTGATTAAGATATAGAAAAAAAAATGATTTATGATAAAAGATTAAAGCAGTAAACAAGCACTTCTTGGCAGAGCAACAAATGGATGAGCAAGGTAGCTATCTACAAACAGGCAAAGGATATAAATAATCTAGAGGAAAACCATTATTATTTAAGCTGGTACCAAGGGGAGAGGTTCACAGAGAACAATCGCAAGAAGGCAGAAAAGAAGACAACCTTAAAATTAGGAAGGGAAGTATTAACATACAAATGACAAATCTGTTCACCTGATGTGGAGCGAGGCACGTCCCAGGAAACTGCTGGTATCAGTCTGTATGCATAAGATACAAACAACTTGACCACCCAGTTGGTTACCACGATTCTAGAAGACAAAGCAATCAACAGAATAAAAAAAAAAAAAGAGAGAATCCTGTTAACAGTTCAAGCTCATTTTCAAAAGAACTGAAAAACTTAGTTTTATCCTCCATATTTTGTTCATACAAAGGTCTTCATTAATGGCTTGAAATGGTATATAATAATTCAGTAGTTTTCATAAGGGAATAAAATGGGATAATAAATCTTTTTAGTATGGCTTTCAGTGAGTCTATGTGTTGGTTTGCAATATGGTATTTTTAAAGATTAAACTGTAAATGAATCACTTGTATAATTCGACATGTGGGCAGATACAAAACCTTGAAATCACCAATCCTGTGGGAGTGAGCTGACTCCTTACAGAAGAAAGCAAAGGATTTCCAGGTGGAACTTCACCCGTAATAACACATGCCAATGCATGTCCTTGCCACCCATCTGTGTTTTCCCTATGAACTGCACTGGAACAGCCATCCTATCACATGAAGAGATTGTGAACTACATACATGGTATTATTTTTGGATTATGATATTCAGATCAGCAAAGCATGTTACCTACCACCTTCAGACACTCAAATATTCATAAGGCTATGTGAAATTTTCTTTTATTAAATAAAACCTTAAATGAAGATGTCAATATTTTAAGAAAACTTCTGATGCTAGAGAGAAAACTGTATAAATAAATGAAATCCTTATACAGTTCTAGTCATATTCGCCTTTCATTTTTATTTACATTGGTATGTGCTTGACAAATTTTCATCTCTGTGCTTTGAAAGCCAATATAATAATAATTTGTACCTGTTGTATGGCAATTTCCAAATTATAAAATATGTGTGTGCTTTTTGTCTCACTTGAATCTCCCCTTTGGAGTTAAGTATTATTAATCCTTCACTTGACAAATAAAGCTGAGAGTAAGAAGAAATATTGTAGAAGCTAAAATCAGGTTGACAAGAAGAACCACCAATGGCAAAGACTTGAATCTTCTGACTGTATGCCCTATGATCTTTTCACTGCCCTGGATTTCTTATATGATTCGTGTCCTCAATCATAGCACCAGTAAGCACTTAGAGCTCACTTAGGAGTAATTACTGTGTAAAGCCAGGTCCTCATCATGAGCTTCTTGCAAATCATTAAAGTATGATTCTTATGAGAGGAATGAAGGAAGCAGATAAAGTAGATCAGGTTAAAAAAAGAAATAAAAAAACTTAGTTGCTGAAGTTTCCAGAATGTGTAGCCATTGGTTTTCGCAGAATGACATGGCGTAGTTGATTAAAATACAACTCTTTCCACAGTAAAAAAGACAGTGGAAGGTTTGGGTAAATTGAAGCATTCAGAACAAGAGGATATTCTGAAGTGAACTGGGGTGGAGAGAAAACAATATGGCAGACGCATACTAGGCGAGTGAGGTGAAACGTGAAGAAGAAAAATGTAGAAAACGAGAGGAAACTCTGTGGAGTTTCCAGGAACAGAAAAGCAAGCATATGTACAAAAAGAAATTTGGCAGCTTCATTCCAAATGCACCAAGGAGCAATCTGCAGAACAGAAGGTTCCAGTAACTTAAAGGAAATACACTTAGCAGAGACAAACATCATCTTGGAACTGAATGAAAGGAAAATAACATTCAAAAGCTCAGACTCCTTGGAAGACAGAAGTAAAAGAATGGAGTTAGTAACTGAATGTCACAGGGCAAAGAGGCCAAGGACATCCCCAGCAGTGAGTCAGTGACCTGGGAGAACAGAGATGCAGTGAGAAATGCAGGAGCACACAAGGGAACACATTACATTCTAAAATGTTGATCTACATTTTGAAGGAAAGGGGGATATTCCTTAAAGAAATGAGTAGGACTGTAAAATATATAGAGAACAAAGGAAAGGAAAAAAAGAGGCAGCTTTTGAAAGTGCATCTCTGATAAAACGAGGATACTTGTGCAGCTCTGGAGAGCCTGAGCTCTGAAATCAAACCACCTGGGTCCATGTCCCATTCTTCATACTTTATGGGTGGGAACTTGGGCAAGTTATGTAATCTATATCTCAGTGTCCTTATCTGTGTAAAGTAGAAAATATCACTCACCACACAACAGAATCATAATTTAGTAAGAAAATTCTTGCCAAGCAAAGAACATAGTGCTTGTGAGAAAGTGAACAGTAAAACAAAGCTAAATTTCTAAAAATTCATGAGAGTATATTTATCAAACTTGAAAAATAAGAAACCGAATCTGAAAAAAGCAGACTTTAAAAATAGTCACAGGATAGAAAACTAAATATAGAAAGAATCAAATATCCAGCAGAAAGGATATTAAGGAGAGTAAGAAAGATTAAGATAATTTAGGGCTGCATTTTTTAAAGTAATGAAAAAATAAGAGATGTTACTTAAAATTTATCTGATCCAAGACAATTTTCTATGAAAAAATGTAAATTCATGGAAAATGGGCAAAGAATCCCATTATTTTTGAAAGATCCGATTCAGAAATCCAGCTTCAATCACTCAAAGAGGGGCCCTTTTTCTCATTCCCAGAATTGCCTTCAACTAGCCAAGTGTTTCAATCCTGATTCAAGTAAATAATCAAGCATTTCATGTCTGAATGCCTTTTCAAAAATAGTAGGAAGGAAAAAAAAAAGTACTGCCTATCTTCCAAGTATGAATTGAAATGAGCAAAGTCACAGATGCCTTTTCTAACAAAGAAGCCTTGAATTTGCACTGTAAGTTACAAATGATTATTTTTTAAATGGAATCATCAATAATAGTAACAATAACCTTTTTTGAATGCTTACAATATGCTGAACTTTAATGCATTTCAAGTTTCTGCAGGTAGATACTATTTTTAATCCAAATTAGCATGTGATGAAACTGATGCTCAGAAAAATTAAGCCAGTGTTTTAGTCAGCAGCAGAGCATGGATTTGAACAAAGGTCTATCTGAGTAAAATTTTGTTCTTTTAACAATGCTTTTATTGCAAAGCCTTTCAAATTTGAACTGAGCCACTACATCATATAATGCCAAGCATCCTAGATTTAAACTAGTTATTTAAGTTAGTATTCTTTAGTCATTTTTAGTTTTGGTATAAAAAAAAAAAGTAACATGAAATTTATTATCTTAACCACTGTTAAGTGTAAAACTCAGTATTATTATGTATATGTACACTGTTGTGAAACAGATCTCCAGAACTTTTTCATCTTACAAAACTGAAACTCCAGTATCCATTGAACAACTCCCCATTTCTCCCTGCCCCCAGCAGCTGAAACCACCATTCCACTTTCTGGTTTCTGTATTTGACTACTTAGATGCCTCACTGAAGTGCAACGATATACCATGTGTCTTTTGTGACTGGGTTGTTTCACTTAGCATAATGTCTTTAAGGTTTATCCATGTTTGCCATGTAACAGGATTTCCTTCTTTTTTAAGTCTGACTCACTTTCCATTGTTGTTGCTGTTGTTCACTCACTCAGTTTGCGACCCCATGGATGGCAGCACGCCAAGCTTCCCTGTCTTTCACCATCTCCCGGAGTTTGTTCAAACTCATGTCCATTGAGTTGGTGATGCCATCCAACCATCTCATCCTCTGTTGCCCCCTTATCATACCACATTTTGTCTGTCCATTTATCCAGTGATGGACATTTGGGTTGTTTCCACATTATGGTTATTTTGGATAATGCCACAATAAGCTTACATATGCAAATAGTGCTTTGATATCCTGCTTTCAAGTTTTTGCGATGTATACCCAGAAGTGGGATTGCTAGATGATGTGGTAATTATATTTTCAGTTTCTTAATGAAAACTCAGTACTGTTTTCCTAAGCAGCTAGATCATTTTACATTGTCACCAACAGTGCAACAAGGATTACAATTTCTTTACATCTTTACCAACCCATGTTATTTCTGTTGTTTGGACAGTAGCCATCTTAAGATGGGAAGTGATAACTCACGATGGCTTTGACTTGCATTTTTCTAATGATTAGTGATTCTGAATATCTTTTCATATGCTCATTGGCTACTTCTAAATATTCTTTGAATAAATATCTATTCAATCCTTGCTCATTTTTCAATTAGTTTTTTGTTGTTGTGTTGAGTTGTAGGAGTCCTTTATATATTCTGGATATTAACATTTGTCAGATATGATTTTCAATTATCTCTTATATTTCATGGGTTTCCTTTTTACTCTGTTGTTTGTTCTGATGCACAGAAGTTTTTAAATTTGACATAGTCCTTATCTCCTAACTCAGTTAGTAAAGAATAAGTCTGCAATGCAGGAATCCCCCTGCAAGGCAGGAGACCCAGGTTTGATTCCTGAGTTTGGAAGACCCCCTGGAGAAGGAAATGGCAACCCACTCCAGTATTCTTGACTGGAAAACCCCATGGACAGAGGAGCCTGGCTGGCTACAGTCGATGGGGTCACAAGAGTTGGACACAACTTAGCAACTAAACCATCATAGTCTCCAAAATAGTCAATTTTTACCCAAACCTCCATTTATCTATCTTTATTTCTTTCTATCTATCTACTTACTGACCCAAACCTTTAGGAAAGTATGCAACCAAATGTTATGAAAATCGAGATGATAGGAAGAATTTTTGGATAACTTAGCTTTTTAAAAATAATTTTGAGGGCAAGAAAAAAGAAATCCCCTTTGTCATTCTCAGTTCTCATAGTCTAAACATCTCATCAAGCTGTATTTGATTTTCATATTTAAAGAGGCATGGGATTTTTTCATACAACACTGACTCTAAATATAAGCCAATTAATTCATCTGTGCTGAAGTGAAGAAACAGTGACTTGATCCAATGTAGAAGGAAAACTTCCAGTGTTACATATTATTGAAAGACTGAATGTCAGCTCCTAAAGTGGCACACAAATGCTGTATAATACATTTTATGCATTAATTTAATGACTTTTCAGGGTAACATTGACAAGATGTGATATCAAATATTGAACTTATAACCTGTATAAGATTCAACTCCACTGTATTTTGTTTGTAATTTAGGAAGAATGTAAGTGCTATAAAAGAGATGTAAAATATGAACTAAATTGTTAAAAATTATTTCTTGACTGAGATAGGAGGGGAATGGATAGAATCTGAAAATTTCATAGTAGGGATATCATTTAAGTTGGAATTTGAGAATGGGTATTATTTTAAGAGACATATAAGATATGTCATGAGAAAAGAGGTGATATTATAAATCTGTATGGCTAAAATGAGTGTGAACTAAGCAGCTAAGTTAGATTAAAGCCAGCTCATACCAACTGAAGGCATTCGAATTGGATTTTGCCATCACTCTGTACAAGAAATGAATGACAACAGTGACAGGAGAGTACAGTTGATGATGAAATAACATTATCAGGAGAAAACTGTGCCTTACCCTCAATGATTTCATCATTTGTGATTTTTTTCAGTAATTTGATGCATATGTATAACAATTTTTAAAAATTCACAGCCTTAAGTCCACTTCTGGTCATTCCCTTTAAATAAGAGCATCGACTATTCATGATTCTTGTTGATTAAATTGAGGTCACTAGTTGGTGACAACAAAAATAAAGAGGTTAAGAAAGTAAACCCCTGTTTCATTTTACACATTTTATCACATAGAGGGAAAGAAATATGAGTTGGGGTTTATGTACAGGAGGGTATAACATATAACAGACTACAGCCAAAACAACTGATCATATCATCATATGAATGATGGCTTATAGGTGTTGTGAGTTCAGATCAGTTGCCGACTTTGCAACCACATGGACTGTACCACGCCAGGTTTCCCTGTACATTACCAACACCTGGAGCTTGCTCAATCTCATGTCCATCATGTCGGTGATGCCATCCAACAATCTCATCCTCTCATGTCCCCTTCTCCTCCTCCTGCCTTCAATATTTCCCAGCATCAGAGTCTTTTCCAATGAGTCAGTTCTTCATACCAGGTAGCCAAAGTATTGGAGTTTCAGCTTCAGCATTGGTCCTTCGAATGAATATTCAGGATAGTCATTCAAGTCTCTCACCATTTCCATTGTTTCCCCATCTATTTGCCATCAAGTGATGGGACTGGATGCCATGATCTTCGTTTTTTGAATGCTGAGTTTTAAGCCAACTTTTTCACTCTCCTCTTTCACTTTCATGAAGAGGCTCTTTAGTTCCTCTTTGCTTTTTGCCATAAGGGTGGTATCACCTGCATATCTGAGGTTATTGATATTTCTCCCAGCAATCTTAGTTCTAGTTTGTGCTTCATCTACTCCAGCACTTCACATGATGTACTCTGCATATAAGTTAAATGAGTAGGATGACAATATACAGCCTTGACATAGTCCTTTCTTGATTTGGAAACAGTCTGTTGTTCCATGTCTGGATCTAACTGTTGCTTCTTGACCTGAATACAGGTTTCTCAGGAGGCAGGTAAGGTGGTCTGGGATTCTCATCTCTCTAAGAATTCTCTCTAAGAATTTTCCACATTTTGTTGTGATCCACACGGTCAATGGCTGGTGTAGTCAATAAAGCAGAAGTAAATGTTTTTCTGGAACTCTCTTGCTTTTTCGATGATCCAATGGATGTTGGCAATTTGACAAATAGGTGTTGTGAATGTGAATATAAATTACCAAATTTGTCCAAAGTTGTCTGAACATTGTTCTGAGACCAACACAAATTACTTGGCCCAGAGAAATATGCATCAGCAAGGATGGCTGATGATCCAGAAGATAATTCACTGGACTTAGATGAATAGAAACCCACGTGAAAATCAAAGAGTCCAAAAAATATATGCATCATTATATAGGAAACTACATCAACTATGTGAGCACATGAGATGTTATAGCAGGCTGAAAAATTTTCTTTGAAATGCCTGGTCTGGAGATCTAGGCTGTATACATAGATAAGTGAAACCAAGAGATTCTGGAAAGATGGAGGACAGTCAAGGCTGGGATATTCTGATGGAGACATAAATCATTTCAGCACAAGTGAACAAAAGAAAGAGCTAGAATAATAGGAGGTTGAGTTACTATAAATTTCCATCTTTAGATGATACTGTAATTTTCCAGGAAGATACTGTTGGAGATTCATTTGTTTGTATTTTAGTAGGAATATGATTATTTTCCCCTAAAATTCCCCATATCTGTTTTTTTGGGGGGTGGGGGGTAGTTTCTGATAACACAGAAATATCTTCAGGAAGAGTTACAAATACTGGAGCTCTATCTGTAAAGAAATATACTCAAAAGACCAATACATTTAAGAAGGGAGAGTGTATTTTCACATCAACTCATCATTCTTTTTTTAAGAAAAATACATAAAAAACTTAGGAAATTATTATTCCAGGAAGGATGGAATTTCCCTCTACAGGAAAATATACACGACTGAAAGATGTAATGCAATAAATAAATACATGATTATGAGAAAAAGAAGACTGCACATCTGCTTCCTGGTAGAATTATGATGAATACATTGGGAAATGTTTCTTTTGGTTTCTATTATTAAAGGTGACCGCATCAAGAAAGTATGATATTGTGTAAAAGTGTTATCTCTTTTTCTTTGTTCACACCCAGATGATGAGTGGGAAGTGGCAGCATTTTACATAAGCCTACCTCCCACAGACAAAGAACTATAAACAACATACCGGTAACTGCAAAGGATATCATTAACATGAATACTTTTGATAAGGACATTTATTTTGGATTAAAGTCTACACTATTGTTGGATGTTCTGACAGCATTTTGTAACAGAGTTTCATGTTTAAAAATGTGGAAAAAACCTGTAAGTTACATACTACTTAGCATTTTGGAGGGGCAAGATGTGCAGTTAGACACTAGTTGGAGGGGCAAGATGTGCAGTTAGACACTAGTCCTCAGAAAGCTTTGTCCTTTCTACCAATACAAGCTGGTCAGAACAAACTGTTCAGAGTAATGAACAGAAAATACTACTGAATAACTTTTAACAATGTTTAAGAGTGACCTATTTTTATTTTTTTTATTTAAAAATAGCTGAATTACTATTGAAAGCCTCTCTTTACCAATGAGTTACATACAGTATGTGCATGAGTGCAAGTTGCCTTCCAATTAGCCTATCCATGGTTTAGGTTTCTTGGATGGTGGGGTTATTCCAAAATTGAGAGGTAATAATGGAAGTCACAGTGTAAACTTGAATAAGGAAAAAGAAAGCAAATCAAAGACTTCCAGGTTGTCTGGAAGAACCTTCTTGAATGCCGTAAACCAAAGACAGCATCACAACAAACACTTCACAGACATTCATCCTGTCAAGAATCATTCCTTCTTCTAATGAAGGAGGAAACAGACAGAACAGGCTCCATCTTGAAAGCAGGACTCCATCTTGGGCCAGACTGTGGACTTTGAGCTATATGCCCAGTATCTATGGAAACGACATACCAACTGGAAAACCAGACCCCACCCCCGATGGAAGAGCCCCAGGGCTCGTACCTAGACTCTCCATTGCCTAAAAGAATACCCTAATTATCTGTGTAACTGAATAGAATCATAAATTCTATTATGCTTATTGGGGTATGACCACAGGCCTATTGATAATTGTCTACTGTTAACTACCTAGGCTTAAGGTATGCGAATCATGGATTTAAGGCATATGAATTGCAGGTTAACTTTGATTGTATCTTTCTTTTCCTTTGTTCAGACTAGTTTCAGAGAATTTGGGGAGGTGGGTTTGAGCACATATACTTAGGGTATATAAGGTTTTAACAAAAACTGGTCGGGGTCCTTGGCTAAGAGGAGATTCTGCCTTGGGCCCACTGGTGTAATAAATCATACTCCACTATCTGCATTGTCCCTCTGAATGAGTTTGTTTCTCAGAACGCGTGGCTACAACATTTGGTGCATGGGCCAGGAAACTCCTCACTTTGAGGAGACAAGTCCCATTTGGGACTACTCTGAGGCCTTGCGACACAAATCTTCTAGAAGGGGGAAAGCGCCTCGCCCTTCTGGAAAGATTCTGCTTCTCAATGCCTGGACCTTGCATGTTAGCAGGTGGTGGGCGGCAGCAGGGTAACTGAGGACTCAGATGAGGAGGAACCCACCTGGCAGGGTGGAAGAGGGGGCCTGATCAGCCCCCTGGGAGGGACTAGAAGGGACACAGACCCACAGGAACCTGGAATAGACAGGTGGCAGCGATTGCTTGGTACACAGGTCGACGAGCGTGTTAGGGCTTAGAAAGGAAATTTGTGAAGGTCATTTAGGAGGTGGTGTCCATGCCATCTTGGGGAAAATTATTACCAAGCGATCACCAGGGGATTTTTAGGATAGGCAGGTAGCAGTGATTGCTTGGTACACAGGTTGAAGAGCATGTTAGGGCTTAGGAAGGAAATTTGTGAAGGTCATTTAGGAGGTGGTGTCTACACCGTCTTGAGGAAAATTATTACCAAGCAATCACCAGGGGATTTTTAGGAGAAGAAACTTGGTCCTTGTGTGCTCGTTTTCTACCCTCCCCCAGGAGGTGTCCCATCTGCAGTGAAATTCTTGTCCCCCTCGGAATTGTCAGGCTAGAAGGAGCAGAATACATAAGTGAGTATGAATAGGCTTTTCCGGAGATGGCCTAGAACGTGGGATATTTAACCCATCTGTGTTTTCATCTGCACATGATCAAGTCCACCAAGGCAGAACAGACTCTAAAAGCTAAGGGAGAAACAGTCTTGGACCATGTGGTGCTCTGGTTTGGCTGTGCTGACCGGCAGGTGAAGACACACTGATCCCCCTTCTCCCTCTGGGATCTGGCAGGTAAGGCTCTTCTCATCCCATTTAAGAAGGAGGCGGAATGGCAATTTAAGTGTTTCATTGAGTGGAAATATCAAAAGTACATAGGGTACTGAGAACTTCATAGACAGAATGAAAAGGAAAAGTAGAAGAAGGTCCAAGAAGGTAAGCAAGATGGAGGGGGGAGGAGTGAATCTAAGGCAACTGTATTGGAGTGCATGATTAAAAATTCAAAGAAGGGATTTGGAGGAGACTGTGGGGTGAAGATAACGCGTAACCGCCTCCACATACTCTGTGAGGTCAAATGGCCCCCTATGGGAGTAGGATGGCCACCAGGGAGCAACATGAACTTAAAAATAGTAGAATCATTGAAACCTGTAAAATATCATGTATGAAACGAGTCGCCAGTCCAGGTTCGAAGCACGATACTGGATGCTTGGGGCTGGTGCACTGGGACGACCCAGAGGGATGGTATGGGGAGGGAGGAGGGAGGAGGGTTCAGGATGGGGAACACATGTATACCTGTGGCGGATTCATTCTGATATTTGGCAAAACTAATACAGCTATGTAAAGTTTAAAAATAAAATAAAATAAAAAAAAAATAGTAGAATCAGTCTATACAGTAGTCACAGGAGAGCCAGGACACCCAGATCAAAATCCACATATGATTCATGGCTAGGGTTAGCTCAAGACCCTCCTACTTGGATAAGGTTCTGTATTCCAGAAGGGAAAGAGAAAAATATTAATGGCACAAAAATTGACTAATGATAAAAAAGGAAATTCTACAGGATTTGGATGGGGATGACCTGACCCCTACCCCATACTAGATAATGACACGCCTGCCTCCCAGAGCTCCACCAGGACCAGAGGCCACCTTACTGCCCAATCCAGGGCCAGGTGAAGTTCCTGCAGCAGCCTCTGCTCTTCCACCAGCTCTGCCAGAGATTGTAGAGCTGCCATTTTGGCAGGCTCCAATCCCAGCGATGGAGACCTCTGGTCAATGCCCCAGAATTCCATCTCAGTCAGACCTCCTAGATTGTATCCACCTCTCTCAGTGAGTACTGATGGGAAGGGGGAAGAAAACACAGCAATTGAACAGAGGCTTTGCTCCAGGGAAAGGGGGAAAGAACCCCACTACATATGCCCCTCAGAGAGCTACAATAGCCTCTGGTTCAGGACGCATGGGGCACTACCATCAGCCCCCTGTAGCCTAGTATTACCAGCCATTTTCCTCTACGGTATATTAAACTGGCAGAGACACTCTCCACCATACTTGGGGTAGCCACAAGCCATGATTAGGCTAATGGAGACTATTTTTTGAACCCACCACCCTACATAGGGTGACATAATCCAACTACTAGTCTCCCTTTTCAGCACTGAGGAAAGACACAGGATCCTAACTGAGGCCAAAAAAATGGTTAAGAGAAATGGCACCTGAGGGTACTGCAAACCTGCAATGGTGGGTAGAACTAGCCACCCCTGATGAGAGGCCCAATTGGGACTGTAACACAGAGGAAGGGAGGGGCTACCTGGAGAGATATTGGGTGGCTATTTTACAAGGCCTCAAGAGGGGGGCCCAAAAAGCTATGATTATTGCAAAACCCTCCAAAGTGATTCAAAGGGAAAGCTAATCACCCTCTGAGTTCTGCAAAAGACTGTGCGAGGCCTATAGACTTTATACGCCAATAGACCCAGCCAGAGGCTGCTGGGTCTCAGATGGTGATAAATGCAGGCTTTGTGTCTCAAGCCTACCCCGAAAATGCCAGATGGGGGGGACACCAAGTGACTCATGAATTTTTATACATCCTTGAATGCCCAGTACCTTTGTTGGGAAGCAACTTGCTAAATTGGAGGCACAAGTGACCTTTCCCCCCAACGAAAGACTCACTCTTCGAGTGGGATCAACCACCTATTTACTGTTCTTCTCGGTAATCCCTCAAGATGAATGGAGGTTGCAGGATCTCCCAGAAGGGAAATCAGACGAGAGAGAGAGTTAGCCAAACAGTCAAGAGAGAGTTAACCCAACAATTCCCTGAGGTCTGGGAGGAAGACAACCCCCTCCCCGCCAAGGCTTGCAAAACAAGTCCCACTGGTAATAGAACTCAAACCCAGTACAATTATATCAGCACACGCCTTGGGCCTGCCAGACCTATATAAGCTGCTTACTCTTTATCTGACTGAAAAGGACAAGGTGCCTATAGGACTGTTGTCCCAGACTGTGGGGACATGGGACAGAGCCATGGCTTATCTCCTGAAACGGCTGGGCATTGTTGCCACTGGGTGGCTGGGATGCTTACAGGCAGTTGCTGCAGTTACCTTACTGGTCTGGGAGGCAACCAAGCTGACTTTGGGCCAAGATTTGATCATAAAAGTCCCACATGAGGTCAACACTCTCTTACGAGGGGACCCCCATAAATTGCTGTCAACATCTCGGATTACTCAATACCAGGGACAGTTATGTGAGAACCCCTATGTTACTACTGAGCCTTGTCAGGCCCTGAATCCGGCCACTCTCCTTCCTGTGAGAGGAGGTGGGCCCTCACATGATTGCAAGGAATTATGCCAGCAGACCTGACTCCAGAGACCAGCCAATTCTGGACCCAGATATGGTCCTGTACACCAATGGCACCAGCCTGGTGAAATAAGGACAACAACTGTCAGGATATGCAGTAGTCATGGAAGAAACCATTGTAGAGGCTAGCTCTTTGCCATCACACTGGTCCACTCAATGGGCCAAACTATATGCTCTAATCCAGGCCCTCCAGCTGTCAAAAGGTAAGAAGACAAAACATTTACACAGACTCCAGGTATGCTTTTGCCACAACTACAGGGCTCTGTATAAGGAGAGAGGCCTTTTGACAGCTAGTGAAAAAGATAGTAAAAATAAGGAAGAAATTAAGACCCTATTAGATGTTGCCTGGAAACCAGAAAGGGTTGCAGTCATACACTGCTGAGGATATCAAAAAGAGGATACCCCCTGGGCTTGGGGAAACAGATTGGCAGGTAAGACCGCTAAAAAGGCAGCCGAGGGCTTGGGGGTGACCAGTGAAGCCCTTATTAAAGCTCTCATATTGGTGGAGCTGCCTGAGCTAATGCTGGACTCTCCAAAATACACTGAACCCCGAAACCAACTAGTCAAAGCAGAAGGGGCCATCAAGACTGAAAAGGGATGGTGGGAATTAATAAGTGGCAAATTATTGGTACTGGAGGAGCTGGCACCCACTCTGATAAGCCAAACACAAGTGACCTTCCTAGGCCATGATAAACTGGAAGAGCTAATTTGAAAATATTTCTTGGTTCCCCACCTCTCTTCCCTATGCAGGACAGAATCTCAGAACTGCACAGCCTGCTCACAGGTCAAAGCTGCCTCTCAGCACAGACAGAAATCTCTGGGGATTCAGCTAAAAGGCACGCTGCCCATTGAACACCTGGAAGTGGACTTCAACAGAATGAAATCTCACCGACATCACCACTACCTGCTGGTCATGGTATGTATGTTCTCAGGATGGGTAGAAGCTTTTCCTACCCGGCCTGAAAGAGGATCAGAAGTAGCCCGGTGCCTGCTTAAGGAGATAGTTCCCAGATTTGGATTTCCTACCAGCACTGGATCAGACAATGGTCCGGCTTTCATAGCTGATTCAGTATAAGTAAGCAAAACTTTAAACATCAAGTGGAAATTACTTACAGTATATAGGCACCAGAGTTCTGGGATGGTGGCAGGAACCAACCAGACACTTAAAGAGACACTCTCCAACTGGATCATAGAGACTGACTGCTCCTGGGTGGACTTGTTTCCGACGGCTCTGCTCAGACTCAGGATGACCCCATGGTACCATGGCTCTTCTTCGTACAAAATTGTGAATGGGAGGCCCCCCTCCCATAATAAAACAGGTGTCAACCAATTTGCCTCAGGTAAGGGGAGATGAGATTTCACAGCAGATGGAACAACTGGGTAAGGTAATAAATCAGGTAACTAAGTTTGTACAAGAAAGGGTGCCACTCCCCCTTGGAGAACAGATTCACGAATTTGTGCCTGGGGATCAGGTGTGGTCAAGGACTGGAAACATTACTCCTTGGCTCTACATTGGAAGGGTCCATATACTGTTGTTCTTACCAGCTCTATGGCAGTTAAAGTTGCAGGTGTCACTCCCTGGATCCACCACATGAAGGTGAAGAGAGCATACCACGCAGACCCAGAAAACACTTAGTGGACTGTGCAGAGGGACCCCACTAACCCTCGAGAGACTAAGATCATCCTTAAGAAGGAAAAGAAGATCCTGGACGAGCCCCTTCAGGATGAAGCTGCGTAATCAACTCCTGCTGCTTGGCCTCATCAACATGATTTTGAATTTAACTTCTGTTTCACCTCAGGACAATGTTTTCATCTCATGGGCACATTCCTACGCGGGCTTCCACAACACCTCTAACTGCTGGGTATGTGGGGCTATGCCTCTGTCTGTGATGGATGGACTTCCTTGGTGGGTGTCACTGTTCTGCCAAGATTTTAAACCACTCTGCTCTTTTCTGGGATGACAAAAAGAGACTTTCCTTTCTCTTGTCAATCATAATCTCTCCCTGCTCTCTTGGTAAGCCAGACCTAGAGTCAACAGACTTGAGTCATGGGGTTATGTTTGATGTAAACACCAGTTTCATAGAAATAACAAAAGCCTAACCTACAACAAGCCCTGGTAAATCTACCTTATTTACATGCTAGGTGGACAAGGTCTGTGTTTCAATGGTATGAGTATATTTACAGGCACAACAGATACTATGATTAAAATAGAATCCTTGAAAAATTACACAAAACAGGCCTTCCTAGAAGTGCTAAAGCCATCCAAGCCTTAAATGAAGAACAAATCCAAGTGAAAAAAGTGGTAATTCAAAATAGAATGGCTTTGTACATGCTCACAGCTGCTCAAGAAGGAAACTTGCTATAATTAAGGTTGGATGTTGTGTATATATTCCTGATTTATCTGGCAATGTATCAGCTACTTTAGATGACATGAAAAATCAGGTAAAAGCAATGTCAAATGAAAACATTCCTTTCTGGACTTCGGTCCTATCTTGGGTGAAGGATGATTGGTGGAAAACTATATTTACCATTGTTACAGTTGCCTTGATAGTTCTGCTTTGTGGACCCTGAATTTTACAATGTTTTATGAACTTTGTAACCCAAAGGACTGCGTTCTCCCAAATTGGCGGTCAGAGAGCCAGGGTGCAATATATCCCTATGAGTGGTGCTCATACTATGAGTTAAGAGCATCAAGAGTGGGGAATGAAGGAGGAAGCAGACAGAACAGGCTTCATCTTGAAAGCAGAGCCCCATCTTGGGCTTTACCTGGTGACCTCCCCATAGATGGCTCCCCAGTGCCCTTTATCTTTCTTCTGTCATTAGTTGAAGAAAGTATTTAAGGTGTGACCTTGGCCTGTTCTGTTGAGTTACCTCAATTTTCCTAGATATCGTCCACGTATACAGGAGGTATGCATGTTATTAAACTTGTTTTTCTCCTGTTAGTCTTTTTATTTTATATATATATATATATATATGCATGTATGTCTATCATGCAACATGTTACTCCTTTAGTATGTTATATATATATACTATATGTGGTTATAGTGTGTGTGTATATATATATATATATATATATATCATTATATTTCCTGTGGTCATGAATGGATGTGAGAGTTGGACTGTGAAGAAGGCTGAGCGCCGAAGAATTGATGCTTTTGAACTGTGGTGTTGGAGAAGACTCTTGAGAGTCCCTTGGACTGCAAGGAGATCCAACCAGTCCATTCTGAAGGAGATCAGCCCTGGGATTTCTTTGGAAGGAATGATGCTAAAGCTGAAACTCCAGTACTTTGGCCACCTCATGCGAAGAGTTGACTCACTGGAAAAGACTCTGATGCTGGGAGGGATTGGGGGCAGGAAGAGAAGGGGATGACAGAGGATGAGATGGCTGGATGGCATCACCGACACGATGGACATGAGTCTGAGTGAACTCCGGGAGTTGGTGATGGACAGGGAGGCCTGGCGTGCTGCGATTCATGGGGTTGCAAAGAGTCGGACACGACTGAGCGACTGATCTGATCTGATCTGATAGTCTATATAGGATACAATTTTATGTGTATATGTGTGTGTGTGTGTGTGTGTGTGTGTGTGTGTGTATATATATATATATATATTATATGATTAACATGTTAGAAGATAAGACATAAAGTGACAATAAAGTTTTGGAGTTATTAAATATATTTTTTAAAACATGATAAGAAAGAATCAGACCACTGAGGCAGAAGATGCATATCCTACTTTCTTGCATAAAGTAGTTTTTATGACAATAAATAACATGAAAGCACATGCTAACTCAAACTTTCCTTTTGTAACATCCTCCCTTGAAATTGATAAAGGCAGGAATTTATCTTGATCACCATGTTTTCATCATGATGATAATAAGTAAGTATTAGTGTTGTAGCCACACATTCTGGGAAACAAACTCACTCAGAAGGACAATGCAGACAGTGGAGTGCAGTTTATTTGGTTAGGTTCTTGGCTGAGATGGTCCCCTTCCCCTGTAATAAAAAGACCAACAGGAGAAAAACAAGTTTAAGAACAGGCACACTTCCTGTATACATGGAAGATATCCAGGAAAATTGAGGTAACACAACAGAACAGGCCAAGGTCACACCTTAAATACTTTCTTCAACTAATGACAGAAGAAAAATAAAGGGCACTGGGGAGCCATCTATGGGGAGGTCACCAGGTAAAGCACAGTAAACAAAGGTATTGTTACATAGATTTAAGTCGGGGCCTTCTGCAGCAAGGAGTTTGAGATTCAGTCATAAGATGGTCCAGTTCAGTTCATTCACTCTTCATGACGCCGTGAAACGCAGCACGCCAGTCCTCCCTGTCCATCACCAAATCCCGGAGTTCACCCAAACCCATGCTCATTGAGTTGGTGATGCCATCCAACCATCCTCTGTAGTCCCCTTCTCCTCCTGCCCTCAATCTTTCCCAGCGTCAGGGTCTTTTCAAATGAGTCAGCTCTTCGCATCAGGTAGCCAAAGTATTGGAGTTTCAGCTTCAACATCAGTCCTACCAATGAACACCCGGGACTGATCTCATTTAGAATGGACTGGTTGGATCTCCTTGCAGTCCAAGGGACTCTCAAGAGTCTTCTCCAACACCACAGTTCAAAAGCATCAATACTTCAGTGCTCAGCTTTCTTTATAGTCCAACTCTCACATCCATACATGACCACTGGAAAAACCATAGCCTTGACTAGATGGACCTTTGTGGACAAAGTAATGTCTCTGCTTTTGAATATGCTATCTAGGTTGGTCATAACTTCCCTTCCAAGGAGTAAGCATCTTTTAATTTCAAGGCTGCAATCACCATCTGCAGTGATTTTGAAGCCCAGAAAAACAAAGGCAGCCACTGTTTCCACTGTTTCCCCATCTATTTGCCATGAAATGATGGGACCAGATGCCATAATCTTAGTTTTCTGAATGTTGAGCTTTAAGCCAACTTTTTCACTCTCCTCTTTCACTTTCATCAAGAGGCTCTTTAGTTCTTCTTCACTTTCTGCCATAAGGGTTGTGTCATCTGCATATCTAAGGTTATTGCTATTTCTCCTGGTAATCTTGATTCCAACTTGTGCTTCCTCCAGCCCCAGCGTTTCTCATGAGGCACTCTGCATATAAGTTAAATAAGCAGGGTGACAATATACAGCCTTGACGAACTCCTTTTCCTATTTGGAACCAGTCTGTTGTTCCATGTCCAGTCCTAACTGTTGCTTCCTGACCTGCATACAGGTTTCTCAAGAAGCAGAACAGGTGGTCTGGTATTCCCATCTCTTTCAGAATTTTCGACAGTTTATTGTGATCCACACAGTCAAAGGCTTTGGCATAGTCAATAAAGCAGAAATAGATGTTTTTCTGGAACTCTCTTGCTTTTTCCATGATCTAGGGGATGTTGGCAATTTGATCTCTGGTTCCTCTGCCTTTTCTAAAACCAGCTTGAACATCTGGAAGTTCACAGTTCACGTATTGCTGAAGCCTGGCTTGGAGAATTTTGAGAATTACTTTATTAAAGTGTGAAATGAGTGCAATTGTGCAGTAGTTTGAGCATTCTTTGGCATTGCCTTTCTTTGGGACTGGAATGAAAACTGACCTTTTCCAGTCCTGTGGCCACTGCTGAGTTTTCCAAATTTGCTGGCATATTGAGTGCAGCACTTTCATAGCATCATCTTTTACAGAGTAGTAAAAACCCTTACAAATGGAGATTTCCTTAATAAATATTAATTGCTTTTACAAAAGGGTAGCTTCTACAAGATTTTCAAAGCTTCTCCTACAGCTGTTGTCTCTCCAAAAACTAGTGAGATAACCCTTATGCTAAAAAGGCATTTTGGGAGGATAACACATTTTCTCTCCTTCAGACATATGCATATATATGTATATATGAGTGTGTATTCATAGATCTCTAAATTAAAAATTCTATAGTAGTAATATAAGGTACACATTTGTAAATGTACCCTTTTTTAATAATTAAACTAGAAAGAGATCAGGTCAAGAGCAGCTGTATAGCATCGATGATCATAACCAGAGCAGAGTTTTTGATTATCAGATAAGAAAAATAATGTATTATTTCAGAAATGGTCATCATTATGTTACTAGCAGCCATCACTTTGCCTGGGTATAAGTGTCAACAGTTCTCACAGCATGCATTAAATTTTTCTAAATCATCTGTCGCATTAGTGAAAAGTAGCATGTCTGCCGTTTTAGGAGGGACAAGACTTCAGTTATAATCTCAGCTTTGTGATGACTCAATTGTGTGCCTATGAACACACTACAACTAGTGTCTTATTTACATGGATCATGAATTACTCAAGCCTGGGGCCATTTCTCTCCAAACATTCAGCTCCAATCTGTGAATATAGAAGCTGTTCTTTCATGTTTAAGGAAGGAAGAGAGAGAGGGAGGGAAGGAAGAACTCACATTACTTCATCCTCAGTCCTCTCTGTAAAATTAAGAAGATGGACTAGACATTCAATTAGGTTGTTTTTTTTAATTCTGAAATGTCATGAGTCTATGAAACAAAAATTGTTTTATTATTTATATTTTTTTAATAATAGGAATTTCAAAATAGGTATCTGAATACTGATGATTTATCAGGCTTACACTCTATTTCCTAGGTTGGAATTCAAACAAACAAAACAAAAGTCCTCAGGTACTAGTTCCCTTAAATAAGTTTTAATAAAATATACCCATGTTAGAGAAATGCCAAAATACTATATCGGATAAACACAAATTCAATATATTTACTTAGAATGTAAAACTGAACTTTAGGAGCACTATTTCTTAAACTAATAGGTTGTATGCTACTTTCATATAGTAGTTTTTGTCCTTAACATTCTTTTGAATGCAGGTAATCTAAAGTCAAAATAAACTGATAGTAAGAATGCAAAATAGAGGACCTAGACCATTTCCATAGGTTATTATCTTAATGGTACAGAAGGTTCATCTGTCATTTAAACATTTTTTAAATTAGACAACAACTGCTATCTGTGAGAATTATTTTAGATGTTTTTGATTGAGAGAAGGATAATCGTTCTATGATCCCCAGATTTAACTAAAACTAAAAAAGAATAACCAAAGAATCTAATTAATTATTTATTTAAACAAAATAACAGTTTGCCAATGCTGACTCAGGATCTTATTTTCAACTCTCACAGCTCTTCTTAATTTTATTTTTTCACTTGTAATTACAAATCCACAAAGACTGATTGCTATGCTAGATGTCAAGGAGAATGAACCAGATATGGTTATACATCTTCACCCTAGGAGCTGGTGATTTGCCAGAGGTATAAAATGAATTTTAAATTAAAATAATTTATTATAAAATACAAATATGTGTGATGGGGAAAATAAGTTACTGAACTTATTTATGTTTTTTAAATTGTTAATTGGAGGAAGAATGTGAGTTTGCATTAGTTTTTGAAATATAGCAAAGTATCAAGACAATTAAAAAAAAAAGATAAAAGGATGAACAGCATGAGAAATACTGGATGCTAAATGTTAAACATACATGAAAAAAAAATAAGAAAGCACTTTTATTTTACAAACTAAATATTTAGCTGAGATTTTCATTGGTTTTTCTTTCCAGTTCTGTGATATCTGCTTGAAAGTTGCTCTCTACACAGTCTCTCCATCCTCTATATCTAAGGATTAATTTCTTAACCTGAAATACTTAAAACTTCCTTTAGCAGGAAAAAAATTCATGAGATATTTTATATCCTGCTGGGATCAAGTCTGACCTCAGACGTTATATGTGGTAAGATGTTACTTGTTGCATAGATGTTAACACATCTATGTTCTGAGAGGAATATAAAATAGTTCTGAGTCAGGCTGAGAGCAAAGTTCACATTATAATAATAATTTTTTGACTATATAACAGGGAAAAATCATGAAATACACAAATAACAAAGAGTAAAAGTCTGATATGATAGCCCTGTATTTCTCTAGCACCCTTATTTCTATTCTCAACACCATTGTGTTAGTCCAGCCCTTATTTTATCTACAAAGCGTCTCTTAGTTGGTCTCCCTGTAAATTATTCCTAGGCTCATCTTCCTAAAATACTAATTCTTGGGTTATTTCATGGTTCAAAAACTTTCAGTGGCTCCCATTGCCTCCAGTATAAAAACCCAAAGTCTGTACCCTGACATTTCAAAGCTTTTTTAACCAAATATGCTTAATGTATATTAGTGAGAAGAAATAAAACTATCAGTGTTGATTTATTAAATAGCCATGGTGTCAGGCTCTAGGAGAAATTTACTTATATTTTCTCAATTAATACTCACATGTGTTTTGTATACAGAGCTGTCATTTACCCCACTTCAATATATGAGTAAAACAAGACTGATAGACTTAAATAACAAGTGTTCCCAGATAGTAAATTGTGACTCCAAACTGTGCTGCCTTTCCACCAAAAGATCATTTGTGTGTACAAAAATCACAACTACATTGGAAGAAAGTACATGATGAGATCATAGTAAGAATTTAACCTGCTTATTAAATGGATGATTAATTGCCTTAGACTAGAGTCTACTGGAAAAAGCACTGGCAGAGGGATCAATACCATGAGAGAGGTCACGGTTAATAATTTATGTCTTTCTCATCTAAATAATAACAGAAATGAGGAGAGTGAATGGATCAGGGAGAAAAGTCTGTAGACAGAAAAAAACAGAACTGTGGGCAAAAGGCAGTAAGTGGGAGGAAGAGAAAGGGGAGCCAGTGAAAGAGCAAGAGGAGAGAGCCATCAGGCACAACCCAGGAATTACAGGGCCCCCAAAGAAGACCATACATGAGAACCCCTAGATTGTTCCACCTTCTCTGTCTTCAGTCCTGAACTACAGACCTGGAATAGGTGTTACTTTGGCCCTGGTCACACTTTTTTAATGACCCTGAAACTACCCAGAAAACCACTATTAGCCTGGCTAGTCCTCATAAACACCTAAAAGGAATCATTTGAAAATGGAACTCCCTTGCCCCAGCAAAATACTTAGAAAATGAATGTAAATTATCTCCCTTACTTAAAATTTCATCAAGAAACAAGCCAGGAGATTTATAAATATTTACTCACTAAAGTAATAAAGCCAACAGAAGTAAGAGTGAATTTATAAAACCAGAACAAACAAACTAAATTGACACTGGGTTCTAGTTTTTAAAATTGTTTCCTTCTTTTAATTTGCTCTAATAAAATTATCCTTAAGATTCATGGGATAGAAAATGCCACACACTGAAGATATATATATATATATATATATATATATATATATATATATTAATATATATTTGAAACATTTTACATTGATTTACATCTATCTATTTGCAACTATAGGAAATCACTTTACATTCCTGGGATTAGCACTGTGAGAGGCTTTTTAATTATTTAGAAAATATTTAGAAATTATTTCAAGTAAATCTTATTTATCCTATCTCTGAAGCATTTCATTTTCTGTGAAGTAGAAATAGGGTCTTACATATAGTTATTAATATGATATATAAGGTTCATAATTAAAGTAGTAGAAAATAATTTATTAATTATATAAAATATATTGATGAACATTCATAAGCCAACTATGGGAATAGACTAATCTGAAACAATACCAAAAACAGCATTAGAAAAGTATTTTCCCATAAAATAACTAGAACATTATTCAGTTTCACTTCCACTTGCTCAGAAGCTGAAATGACCTTTAAGTTCAATTTCTGGAAAATATCATTGATTAACATACTTGCTGCTTCCACTAGTTATATTTCAGAGAAGGGCCAAGAAGATGAGTCAACCTGAGACAAAGGTTTTCCTTGCATATTAGATTGCTTATACGTAGATGCAGGAGCTACCCATTTGTCTCTGGATTCTTCCTAAACTTACACCTTGGAAGATGCTTCTCTTGGGCAACTTTATTCCATAAGTGCTATACTACAGGTTCCTTCAAGATCCCCTGAAGCTCAACCTTTAGAGAGCAAGAATCCAGGGACCTCTTGGTAGCTAGACCATGGCAGCAAGTTCAGCACCGGTACAGGGTCTAGAAAAAGTCCAGTCCTCGGGCATGAGACTGCACTACAAGAGACTGTCACTGGGCCAATTTCCAAATCCTCTGGTGGATGGAGAGTGAATTAGGTCATTCTGTTTTCTTTCACTCCTTATAAACGGGACTGAAATAGAATATTCTGAAACCACAAAGTAGTGAGAGCATTTAATAAGAAGTTTCAAGTGCAGTAACTGGTTAGCAGAGGTACAGGGACAAGGTAGTGATCAAACAGGGGAAGGAAGCTGAGGGCAGGGGATTAGAATGACAGTAGGCCCACATTGGAGTGCTAAAGAAATATCTGTGTACTGAGTTAAAAAAAGTCAGAAGCAGGGGGATATGAAGGCTGTTGAACAAATCTGTGTTGTTTATTTGGGAATGGAGCACTTCAAGGAATGTGCAGTGTTATAAATCCAGTAGTAGATGGCTAAGGAATGGTGAACTGCTGCAAAATAAACCTGGAAATTTAGATGGGGCACCAAAGGATTTTATTATTTGCTGTTTAGCTTTTACAAGCAGCTGCTGCTTCTGTGACAGCTAGTATTAAAGGGTTCCTTTGCCCTGGATTCTCCTTCATGTCCCTATAGCATAGTCAGTCACAGTATGCCCCAAATGATGTTTCTTTAAACACACTATTGTGCAGAAGAAGGACATGGTAATAGTCAATCCTAAAATGTCATTCTCTTATCCAGGTATATACCTGAAGGAGGTCACCAAAGGACCTTTTTCTGAATGAAATTAATGGAATCCAGCAGATAAGGAACAAGGCAGCAGAATGGTGTGGAGATGTGTGAGAATCTGATCTATGTGTAATTTGCATCATCTTGTAAGGATAATGGAAAGATAACACAGTATAATACAACATTTGATTGTCCTATATTAACCCATTTATATCTTGCAATAACCCTATGAGATTAGTGCTTTCATGAACCCAAGTTAAAAGATGGGAAATGGACATAAAAAGGTCAAGTAACTTGTCTAATCACACAGTTCAGAGGTGACAGAACTAGGATCTGAATCCAAGCTGTCTGCTTCCACAGGGCATAACCTTAACCACAGCACCACATGTTCCCCCACACTTGAAAGCCTCACTTTAAAGTTCCACTAATTAAAGACTCTTTCAGTTTCCAGAGTGATCTCCTTTTAACATATAATGTAGAGCAATGAAGACTAACCCACAGGGGTTGTAGCGGTGTGGTAACGTACCTGGGACCTGAGAGAGAAGTCAGGGATGGAGATAATGCTCTGAGCATAATCTCCATAAAGATAAAAGAGGTTAAGGTGAGAGGATGACATCATTTAAAAAAAGGCTGCAGAGAGAAAAGGCCAAGACTATGAATAGGAGTGTTTGTTTTTTGGATTTAATATCATAAGATTTGATTTGACCCTTGATGATAATGAATTACAGTCACCTACTTCAGGGTTGCAGCCATGGTTTCTCATCTGTATTTTGTCAGTGACTCATATAGCATATAGCAGGCACTCAATAAATACTTCTTGAATTAAAGAAAAGATGAAAAGGGAATTCAAGATGGAAAGGCATCAAGAGTAATATGAATATGTGAAATAACCTTTACAATGAAGGAATGTGTGTGTGAAAAGAACTTCATGAGGAATTATACATCTAAACTAGTTACGAGAGGAAAAAACAAAAAAGGGGTTCTGAATAGAATAATTTATATTCAAGTATTAGAGATTGTGTACTTATTACATACAAGACTTGGTGATATGCATAGAAGTATGGAGAAAAATATCAAGGTAGCAACTACTTGGTCCTTATTCTTGAGAAACTTAGTTCAAGTAAGAGAGAAATAGTTATCGGAACTGAAAAAGATCTTACGGACAGGAGGGCAGAATTTAAGTGAAAAGCACTTTTTCAAGCAAGATTCAATGGCCGTACATGAGGGTACCTAGGGGAGTGGGCACTGGTTTGGGGCCAGGAGAAGTGATGGTAGTAAGAGGCAAACTATCCAAGTGAAATAAGAAATCAGCACAAAGTCCCAAGAGGAAAGAGTAGAGAAACTGTAAGCCCATGTGATTGATGCTAGTCTGTCCTCTTTATTAATTCAGGGAATTTACAAGACTTATTTGTTTTTGCTCATCTCAATACATCACCCACACAAAGCACACTTTTAAACCCTGTTTGTATAAAATAAAGTAATGGAAAAAAGAGAAAGTCAAAATTGTCATTTCTGATTATCAGAAATAACCAAAGGTTACAAAAATATAAAAAGAATGATTGGTGACCATCATGAAGATGATGGTTACATGTTTGATAAATATTAAGGAAAAGCAGATCTGAATGCAATTCTTATTTTTAATGTCTCAAGTGAAGTGCACAGGATATGAGTGACCATTTCTTGTACTCTAAAAAGTTTTGAAATATGGATCAAAAGTACCATTTTCTGGAATGTGAAAAGGCCTATGTGATAATGACAAAACAAAAGAGCTCTAAGCAATCAACATTCAGAGACTTGGAGTAGAGTGAAGTAAGGAATCCCAGGATCTCAGCCCAAGCTCTCTGAAGGGTCTATTGAGTGCACATGTGTAAGCACAGCATTCCTCTTCTAGGTAACCTATTTCTGCCAAAAACTTGCCCTTTTAAAAACCTGAACAATGAAGACTCTCTGCCAAAACTCATCACAGTGTAGTCTAAGACAACAATCCCCACGGCGCTGAGAAATGTGAATCAAGTCAAAGAAAGGGAAATGTTATCCTCTCATCTGTATATCCAGTACAAATGCTTTTGAACAGCTACTTTACAGGTGATAAAAGCCTTCATAAGTTGATACAATAATTTCTTGACTTATACTAATTTCCTACTTTATAATTATACATAACTCACCTTACACTATTGCATCATGCAAATACTTTTACAGATAGAACAGTCTGGCTACTTCAACCTTCTAGCAAACTGCTTGGAAAGCAACTTAACACCCCAATTTGATCATGATAAGGAAATATTTGAAGCTATAAGACGGAGGCTAGTGTGGCCAAAAGAGTGAATTTTGAATCAGAATATATGTGAAGGATAAAGTTTGTAAGTATACAATTTCACAACTGTTTTAAAAACCTGTCTTCTGATAAGGAGAGTCAGACCTCACAATTGATGAGATTTGAGATGATTATTTTCATCTGAAAAGATTGTTTGAAAATAGTACCTTAGTTATAATTATGTATTCATAAGTCATCAATTACTTGAAAATACATTGATAGGAAGTAAAAAAGGAGTCAATGATAGTCCATGCAAAAGCATAAATTTCACATCTCTATTATGCAAATTATGCAAACCATTTCTAAAGGTTTTGGTCAGAATTTGTATTTCTGCATTCTTCTTTCTGAATGAGTTGAATTACCATAGGCAGGATCTCTCTTGTAAAAAATTGCATTCAATCCCTCCATGTAACAAAAATGAAAACCTTGTACCTAAGATTCCAATGGAAGCCCAGAACACACTAGTCATATTTGATCTGGGTCTTTTTCAGACATTGTCCCTGAATCTCTGGAAGTTCAGTGGGGTATCACCAAAAAAAAAAAAAGGCCCTTTAGCCACATATTCTGGGACTGGATTCCATGATTTTTCCCAAACAACTTCTTGAAATGTGTTTCTTTCTCCCAAATCTTCCCACCCTCTCCCTCTCCAACAGAGTCCATATTGAAACATGTGTAATATCATGTATGAAACGAGTTGCCAGTCCAGGTTTGATGCACGATACTGGATGCTTGGGGCTGGTGCACTGGGACGACCCAGAGGGATGGTGTGGGGAGGGAGGAGGGAGGAGGGTTCAGGATGGGGAGCACATGTATACCTGTGGCGGATTCGTTTTGATGTTTGGCAAAACTAATACAGTGTTTGAGGTTTAAAAATAAAATAAAATTAAAAAAAAAAAAAGAAATGTGTTTCTTTGTGTGCTATGATTCATACAAACTAAAGACAAATAAAAAAAGCATGTTTAAACTTTTCAACCACTGCCACAGTAGAGCACAAATTCAACAGAAAGTTGACTATAAAGCACAGTCAGGTAATTATTAAATAATTATAAATATGAGATAATAAAAAAATAAGACATCAGCATGTATAAAGGTGAAATGACAGGACTTTTAGTCCAACTATAAGCAAGAGATTTCCCAGGTGGCACAGTGGTAAAGAATTAGCCTGCCAATGCAGGAGACACAGGTTCGATCCCTGGGTTGGGAAGATCCCCAGGAGCAGAAAACAGCAAACCACTCCAGTATTCTTGCCTGGAAAATCCCATGGACAGAGGAGCCTGTGGGGTTATAGTCCATGGGGTCATAAAGACTCAAGACATGACTGAGTGACTAAGCACATAAGCAAGAAAACTTACTAAAAGGGAAAAAAAAAATCCTTGGACTTTCAAAACATATGCAACCATTTGTAACACAGAGAATAGAAGGAATAATGTGAGTTTTATAATAGAAAGTATATATGAAGTGAGGGAAAGAATTGAAAACACACACACAGATAAAAATGGAAATGGCAACACATATCTACATTTCTGGAACATATATGAGTCTTAATTTCTATGAATTTGAAGGGATATAAAAGACTCCTTAGGTAAATTTTTAATTTTTAAAATAAGCAATGATATGTGTATTATACCTATAACATTTGATATGGAATAATCTTTAACATATTTAATGTAGTAGATGTCCTTGAGATTCAAAGAAGAGAAACAAGAACATAGTCATTGAGCCTTTTTTGGCAACAATTTGAAAGCACAATCATCATGTAGAACTGAAGACATCTGGCACAGAATATGGATCTTGTCAATATCAATAAAATAGCAAAGACTAAAGTGTGAAAAAAGTGTGCCCTCTCTTTTAATATTTAAGGCTGATTTATGGAACATGACTGATACATAGCTTTCTTTGCACGAGAACCTATCACAATGGTGATGTAAAATTTTTTATTAATCCAAGCAATATATTTTATTTTGAAAAATAAGTAATTACAAGAACACTTCAAAATATGCATTTATTATGATGAGATCTATTATACTTAGCATCAACAGGAAAAAAACAGTAGAATAGTTCCACCTTGAACTAGGGGAATAAAGTAAGCATTTAATTGAACAACATTAACCTTTCTGATCAGAGAATGGTTCACCTTTTATATAGTTTCTCACCATGGTCAATCTATATGCTTTCAAGTATAATTTTTACAAATAGATGTTATTTTTCAGAATGGTTTTAGATGCACAAAAACTGAGAAGACAGTACAGAAAGTTTCCTTAGAACCCACATCCAGTTTTCCCTATTATTTTTAAATCTACGATAGATAGAATGGACATTTGTTATAATGAATAAAATCAATATTGACATTTTGTTATTAACTAAAGTCCAAATCTATTCTGATTTTCTTAGTGTTTATCTAATGTTCTTTTTCTTTCCATGGGTCTCACCCAGAACACCACATTACATTTAGTTCATGTCTCTCTGACTTCTTCTTGCTTATAACAGTTTCTCAGACTTACTTTGGTTTTTTATGATCTTGACCGGTTTGAGGAATGCTGGTCAAATATATTGTAGACTGCCCCTCTTTTGGAATTTGTCTGATGTTTTTCTCCTGGTTTTATTGGGGTTATAGAACATATCAAGGGAGAGGTTGAGAAGGGGAGTATTCCTTTCATCCTTCATATCAAAGGCACATACTACCAATATGCTTTAGGACTGTTGAGGTTGACCCTGATCACTTGCCTGAGACAGTCTCTGCTCGCCTCGTTTACTGTAAAGTACTCTTTCCCTTCCTTTCCATGCTGAGTACTCTTTGGAGGAAGTAACCATGCACAGCTCATTTCAGAACTAAGGAGTTACATGTTCCCCTTCCTTGAGGGCCAGATACCTGCATAAAGTGTTTGAAGTTCTACTGGATGGAGTATTTGTCTCTTCTCCTTTATTTATTCATCACTCATTTATATTAGCATGGTCCCATGGATACATATTATATACCTTGGGTTATAATCAATAATAGTTTACTTTTTTTTATCAAATTATTCTAGTGTTGGCCATTGGGAACTTTTTCAGCTGGTTCCGAGATCTCTTTGACATACCCCTATCATTGTGCACATTTGGTATGGTGAGTGCATGTGTGCGTTTGGGACACTTATTTATTTTTTGGCAAAAGATGATCCAGGCTCACATATATTTCCTGTCCCAGTCCTAGAATCAGCCATTTCTCTGAGGATCCCTGGTTCCTTTTATGGGACAGTAATGCTAGAAAATGAGATCTGGGCCCTAGCTGTCACATATAACATTTATTTTAAAAATAAATTTCATGTTTAACCTCAGAATTAACATATATATTTATGTGTAGTGGATTTATGGATAACTTTTTATTACATTTTCTTACTTTATGCTTATCTGTATTTACTGATTTTTCAGTAATGATTGTGAATGTGTATCTGTAATGAAATCATTAATATAAAATAAAAGTTCTTTTAGATGTACACCCCATTTCAAAAAGAAAACACAAATTACTGTCAACTTCTACTGACCTTGTATTTAGTACTGTAAGTAAACTGAGAATTTTGAGGGTTCCAAATAGTTCTTTGAAATGAAGTGTTACATTTCAAAATTGAAAGTGCTCCTCCAAGTAAAAAAAAAAAAAATTCATTTTTTACCTTAGAACACACTTCTTTCTTTCATAGAACAATTATTTCAGATATAAACAGCAAATATTTATCTGAAATCAACAATAGCAAATACCAAAATGCAAGAAATGCCTGAATGTCATATTTGTGGACTGGGCTTTAGAAGGAGAGAAAACAAAAAAGAAGTAAAAGCCTCACACTGATTTTATACATTCCATCAAATAAAACTAGATTATTTAGGTATAATTTGAGATTAGGAAGTCATTAGGCACATGTTCAGCTGTCAATATGTCTTTTTTTTTTTTTTTTTAAAGGCGTCTATAGGACTATTTAAATTAAGAGGGTACTTTTTTTCTGGACATTGCTTTTATGCAGTTCATACATGCTGATGTTAAAAACTTAGACTATACTATTTCTCTGTCTCTTCACTAACATAACTCCAGACAATATTTCTACTGAGAAATTGTATTCGTCTAATTTCTGTTAATCTAATGCTTGAAACTATATATATTTAACTCAGTTACTAGGTACCAGCTATACAGGCTCTGGACCAGCTATATATTTCTGGACCAAATATAATACTATAATAAAAAAAGTACATAATTAGTACAGGAAAATATATTAGACATTTACCTGATGGTAGAGTAATAATATCACCTCTCTATATCTATACAATTTTATTTATTTTCCCTGAAAGTAGTAATACTATATTTCTTCTGCTCAGTAATCTAGACTTGTTTTACTTGACTTTGTTCTTAGTAGTTATGGCCCCATTTAATAATGCTTAATTCTATTTCATTAGAAAAATGCACCAAGTGTTCCCATTTTCCTATGATTTACTAGAACATACTTGAGATGTTGAAGTTACAACATAAAATGTTGAAGTTATAGTATTATGTTAAATACCCTATAGAAGAAACAAGGGACATAAAGTACGTCATTTCTAATTTCTGAAGCAGAAGACCCCATATATTTAAATGGATAACAGATTTAGAGAAACACAAACTCTTCTGTGAATACTTGATCACTTAATTCTACTTATTTTATAGTAGAATTTTAATTCTACTTATTTTTATAGGAGGGTAACATGTGTGGCTTACTGAGCATGGCAAAAGAATGAGCAAACTGTCTAAATTTACCAGCAAAAGATTAGAAGGTTGGTTAAAGAAGTCCTGGTTCATAACTATTAGAAATAATTAAACATTATTATTTACATGGAGATAAAAGATCAAATATTAATGATGATAAATTAAAAGTCACCAAAATCATTTAAAATTTAAATATGAACAATCTATCTTATTACATATTCCAACTTTTTGAAACATTGTCTTGAATAATTTATATTTGTAAATGTCTAATAATTTAAGTATACCTCATTATTATTACTTAAATTTCAAAATAATTTCAATGTGTTGCAGTCTCTTATCAGTGCATTTCTTGTTTGCAGTGAATTTGCTTTAGCTTTATATTTCTTGGGCTTCCCTGGTGGTTTAGCAGTAAAGAACCCACCTGCCAAGGCAGGAGACGTGGGTTCGATCCCTGAGTCAGTAAGAGCCCTGGAGAAGGAAACAGCAACCCACTCCAGAGTTCTTGCCTGAGAAATCCCATGGACAGAGAAGCCTGGCGGACTACAGTCCGTAGGATCACAAAGAGTCAGGCACAACTTAGTAACTAAACAGCAAAAACGACTTAAAGTTAAGGTGAAATAAGGTGGACACAGATGATGCAAATTCTCATTTCTTAATTGGATCCTTCTAAAAAATATAATAAATTCAAAAAGAAAATAACTTTTTGTAATATGCAACCTTTTACTAAGTATTTTTATAAACCCTATTTCACATGATCATTACACTGCTCCTATATGTTATGCATTATGATAAAACACTCCGCATCTCAACTTTTTTTTTCTGTTAAAGGTTAAAACTCATATAAAAGCAAAACTCTCCTTTCTAAAATCTCAGAGAAAGTAAACTATAAAACCAAAGAGCTTTAAGCTGATCTTTTATAGGGGACAAAGTGATTCAAAATCATTTTATTAACTGCTTGATAATTAATTAGATTTCAATATTTGTTAAGTATCTAAATATGTTTAGCATTGTACTAACCTAAAGTTATAAAAAGTTAGAGAAGACAAATCCTAACTTCCAGGTCCTTTTGATCCAGTTAGGAATTATAAAGAAAATTGTAAGGAAACAAATGACTGAAAAACTCAGAATATTAGCTTAAAAGGCAGGATGAAGATATAATAATAAAAAGGAATTCTGGCCAAGATTTCCTAGAGTAAAGAAGTATTTTTTAACTAAGTTTTGAGGTAAACAAGGTGTGGGATTAACAAATTTTTCCCATGGTCAGTCATTATTACTGTTATTACTACTTATTTCACAAATATGAATGTTTCTTTTTCCTTCAAGGAATATGTTATCAAGTCTTGAAATATTTATTAATACTTTACTTAGGTTATCTATATAGCTCCAGGTACATATAAAAAGAATAGCTTTTCAAACAGAGCTATGGTTACTCATGTTTATTAAATAAATCATTTATTAATTGACAAGAATTCTATCCAAAAAACATATATCATCAAATTATTATGTCTCCCAAACAGAACAGTAAAGTTCAGTCACATTTCTTTTCCATAATGAAGTTGTAACAAACAATCTGAAGACATACTAATATTCATTAAATCACCACCAGTTGGAAAGTTTTCCCCTTGAGATTGATAAGTTGATGTTCTAAATAATAAAAATGGGGATGACTTAACCCAGTAACTCTGTCCAAGCAGAAAACAAACAGAGGGCAACAGAGATATCTGCCAATTCCAGAGGACGTCTACAGATAACTTTCAGGTCTGTGAAAAACTTTTGATAGTTTACAAATACCCATGCAATGCAAAAAGACCACAGTATGAGGAATAAGACCTGAGCACCATGAAACATATAGTTTTAATTTAACTCCAACTCCAAACAATATATTTCCTAGTTTTGGAAAAGACGTGAGAGTAATTCAGCCTGGTGACTCAAGTTCAAACCTATATTTAATGTGTTAGCCTGTCACTAGAAACAGTACATGTGCTTCCTCTGCCTTTGTAATTGTTTATATTCCAGACCCTCCCTGACACCAAAAATAATTCCCACTCCCACCCTTACCAGCTCCCTCCACACACAAAGGAGATTGAAAACTTAGCTTTGTGTATAATTTTCCCATGCAAAATTATACAGCAAATTATCTAAGACTAAGTACAAAGTCTGCAAAAAGGCAAAAGAAAAGATACATAATTATTTCTTTATCTTTTACCCTTAGTTTCTACTGGTGTTGGTTATAGTTCTCTGAAAATTTCAAAACATTTTGCATTGCCAGGCATTTTCCCTTAATCTCCCCTCTCAGAGAGTCAGCAGGAGGGTAACAGGAGTCAAATGATTACTTCTTGCAAGCAAATGGGCCACAGACACAAAGGTGAAATGGTGGTGCCAAAATATGAAGTAAGTTTGTAGGTATCAGGTTGTGAAGGCAGTAAGTAGACTAAGGAAAACTTCATTAACCTCAGAGAATCTTCTCAACATAGCCAAAGGGTTACTATTTGATAAAATGTTTCTTTTTGTTCTGTTTTTCCTGTATAAACATTATTAAATAATTCCCCATAAGGCACAGTGACCTGTATAAATATAAATTATTAATATCATGTACATAAGATTCTTGTTCTACACACTTGTTGTGGACCATACCCATCTTCAACCCTGAATCCCATTTAAATTGTTGGGGTTTTTCCCCTGTAAATTATAATATACAGATACTGCATCAAACTGATCTTAGAAAGGTCCTTTAAGTGGCGTCATGGAAAGCTGCCTGAAGTTCTTAAAAGGTGACCTACATCCAGGTAAAACAGTTCCAGTCTCAGCTCCACCTCTTACTAGTTTACATTTGAACAAAGCAGCTAACACCTTCACATCTCATTATAGCTCATCTCTAAAAGGAAAGTGACTGCTTTGTTTACTCCCTTAACCACCAATACCATTTTTAAGAATTATAATTTTTCTTAAAATTGAAAAAAACCAAAATGGGACACACCACATTTCTAACTCGGTTTCTTTTCTTTAAAAAGAAAAACTAACTAAACATGGCGAGTTCATGGCTTAATGTAGCACCTTTCCAAAGCATCACATTTTTGACCTACACTTTAAATGCAACGCGTGCTAAGTTGCTTCAGTCGTGTCAGACTCTTTGCAACCCTACAGACTGTAACCCTCCAGGCTTCTCTGCCCATGGGGATTCTTCAGACAAGAATACTGGAGTGGGTTGCCACGCCCTCCTCCAGGGCATCTTCCAGACCCAGGGATCGAACCCTCCTCTCACAATTCCCGCATTAGCAGGCGGGTTCTTTACCAACTAGTGCCACTTGGGAAGCCCTTAAATGCAATACTTTAATTACTGGCTGAGAGGGAGAAAAATCTGATCATAGTACCCGGATAAAGGGACAAGAGACCTTGCTGAGGTTTCAGACAATGGCAGTCACACAATATAGGTTGCTGACTGACATAATATAAAGCCTAGTAAAATTGTGTGTACAAAAAAAAAAAAAAGTACTGCTGTTGAGAATATTAATGGTGATAATGTACAAAATACCTAGGATGCAATGTGTTTGTCCCTTCCCTTTTCCACCAGTTTTCCACTTCATAAATGGGCAAATTCCATTTGAAATGTTGGCAGTCCAGATCAGTACCCTTTTATTGTCTCTCAGCTACCTCTTGACCCTATTCTTATCTCTTCCCACATCACCTTCCTGTACTTCCTGGCCTTTTCTCTTCCAAAGGCCAAGGCCTTTTCCCATCTCCCTGACCTGAACCATCACTTCGTAGCCTATCAGCGGCGGCTTCTCTGGCCAGCTTTAGCTGCTAGAACAGGCCTCAGTGATTCTGAGGCGGGACAGAGTTAAAGCAACTGCTGGCTGCTCACACCCAACCCAGACCTTTCCTGCTCATCCTCCTAGCTGTCTGGCTCAGAACAGCAGGAGAAGCGAAGGCAACACAGGAGTGATGACATGTGACTCTCTCCCTTCCCCACCCTTCACATTTTTCTTTCCACGTGCAGAACCCGGAAGGCTCTGACCGCTCTTGCCCCGGCGGTTGCCATGGTTACACAATAGCAGCCCCAGACCCCGGAGTGGGGTCTCATCCAGTCTGCGTCGCCCTCAACCCTTTTCATCCGTTAGGGACACCCTCCTCAACACACACCCACGGGAGGAGAATCTTTCCGGCTAAATTTGACTTTCGGTCCCCTCGCCCCTTCTCTGGCAAATGGCACTGACAGGCTAAGGATGGGAGGGGCTTTGGTGGGGAAAGAAGAGTCCTCGTAGAGGCATTTGCCTTTCATTACAGCTTCACTCGGGGCTAAACAGCGGAAAGTTCGCCTATTTAACTCCAGTCTCGGTAACTTAAAATTGGGGACCTCAGCGGCCGCAGCTGCTGGGCGCGCAGCTCCGGTCCAGTCCCTTCGAGTCCAGCCTGGTCGCGGGAGCGCGGCGCCTCCTTCTTCTCCTGTCAGGTCCCCTCCGCGCGCCGGGAAGCAAGCAAAGCAACTCAGCCCACGAGGTTGAACTAGGTCGTGAGGGAAGGAGAATCAGGTGATGCCGAAAACTGCCCGGGCGCTTCCAGGGCGGACCATTAACGCATGAACTCCCGGCGCATGGGGAGGGGTTGGGGAACACCCCACTGGGTTAAATCAGGCGGGTTAAACTCCCGGCAGGAGTCAAATCCGGGCCTTTTCTGAGGAAGCCCAGCCGAGGCTAGCGGGGGATGCCCGGCTCCCTTAAGAGTGCGTTTGGCAAGAACCGCCTTTCCCAGTCAGCCAGCTCTGAGGCTGTTGTCTGCTTCCAACTTTGCCCTCCGAGTCTGGGAAGATGCAAGCTCCAGTCAGAAGGAGCGTCACGGTTCCCTCACAGGGTAAAAGGCGTCGCCCATCCCTCCCCAAAAGCACCACAACACAAACAACCGCCACGGTCTCCCCGTCCCCTCCCCCACGCGTCGGGAAAAGGAGCGAGCGAGGGCGCAGACGCCCCAGGTCAAGTCCTCCTCAGACGGTCCCCACCGACGCGTCTGCGAATGAACCTGCAGCCGGGGGAGCCAAGGGGCACGTTCAGAAGCGCTCCCGGCCGCCAGCGTCCCGGAGGGAACGAGAACGAGCGAAGTTCCCGGGCGCGTCCGGGAGGAAAACTTTTGCCCGACTCGGGCTGAGGAGACTGCGGCGGTGGTGGCGAGTGTGGGGGCTGCGCCCGCCGCCACGCTGTCCCTGTGCCGCGAGCCCGGACCGTCGGCGCCTCAGCGCCGGATTCTCCGTTTGGCCCCCGGCGGACCCACTCCTGTCAGCTCCGGAGACCTCTATCCGTCCCATATAATGTTCCGTATCTCCCAGCCACTCTGTATCCTCACTTCAGACCCTCGGCCACCCCCGAATCCAGTCATCCCCTACTGAACACCGCAGTTCCCAGAGCACCCTCCCACAGGAGCAGCAGGTGACCCGAAACCTGCCTTACCTGCCGCGACCTCTTCTCTCCCTCCCTCGGTGCCCGCTGTCTCTTCAGGAAGAGAGGAAGGGGATGCAGGAGGTGCGCGAGCGAGGCGGAGACCCGGGACACCGGCGCGACCTCCTCTGAGCGGCAGCGCTAGCTGAGCCGCGGAGCCGCGGGCGGCCCTGGTGGAGCGAGGAGGCTGCGGCCACAGAGGACTGGCCGGGAGGCAGGGGGCGCTGCTGACCCCCAAGCGCCCTGCCGGAGCGGCGCGGAGCCAGGCACCAGCTGGAGCTGAGGGGAGGCGAGGGTGGCGAGGAAAGGCACGCTCGGAGCGGGAGGCCGGCTTTTAAGTTTGTGGTGTGACCGCAGCAGCTGTCCCGGGAGAGACTCAGTCTTTCTAAAAAGGGGATGCTCAAAACGCTGGGGATTACCTCTCCCCTTCCGATCTCCTCCCCCAGCCCTTGGCCCCCCCTTCTCAGTGCGCACGCCAGTCCTCCACAGCGTGCAGAAGTCCATCCCCGTCGGCGCGCGGGCTGTCAGCAGCGTGGATTAAATGTAGCCCCAGCCGCGCTGGGGGATGTTTTTCCGGTCAGGGCACTGTGTATGTAAAGGAACTTCTGACGTTTGAACCCTCGCCTCCGTGAATTTAGGGCCTGTTTATTGTATACCATGAAGTCTCCAAAGACTCCCCGCGGAAGAAACAGGACAAACCTTGTCTCAGAAACTCTAGGACTCTAAAAGAGTACCTGTGTTCCAGTCTGTAAAATTACGATCCGCTGTTACTGTTAGTGGCCTTGAAAGAACTGGCCTTGAAAGATGAGCGACACAAATCAGCCCACCAATAAAGGGCTGGCACCGAGGGAAGACCAAGCAGAAGGAAAACAAAAAACAAACACACACACAACAGAAGGTGTAAGTCTTTTTTCCTCTTCACCTCATACCAGACCAACAGAGTTAAGTCTCTTATTCCTCTCTTACTTTCCCTTTGTAGATTTGTACACACCTTGGTCACGCAATAGAAAACTTGAAAGTGTATGAGGAATAGGCTGAATCCACATTTTGTGGAGCCTGGAACTCACACGATTTGGAGGATTTGGGATCCCCTTTAAGAAAATGAATACAGAAATATTAATGATTTGATTCCACGGATTTTAGAAATGAATTCGTTATCAGGCTGACCTCAGGGACATGGAGAAGGGCTGTGCAAATGATGAGTCCTGAAACTTTGGGTCTTATTGGCTAACGTGTCTATTATGGGAACTCTAGGTCCGTGGTCACACACCTTGCACTTATTAGTCTGAAACATAAAACCGACTTGGGGTGGAACCTCCGAAAAAAAAGCAGCCACGGGGTCCTGCATTTGTCAGCTTGATTTAAGAGCACAGCTTGTAAGGTCTCAGAGCTCCCTTGGCAAATGACAAGGCGGGGTTTGGTTTGGGGGCAATAAGCAGACAATGGCAACAATGGAAGAACTGGTCTAGGGGAGGAGACTCTTCATTCAGCCTTCCTCTGCTCAGGGAGCTGAGGGCCACCAGAACTAAATGAGTCATTTTAAGTTACAGATGGTTGGTGGCAGAGCCAGCTTAGGAGGGATTCAAGTTTCCTAACTCTAACCAAGGTTCTTTCCTGTGTCTCATACTGCCCCATCACTGTAACCTTGGTTTTGACTGTCAACCAACAAACCCCATAATTTTCTTCTTTGGATACAGGGAAATTTACAGACTATTCCAACATATAGCCATGTTTTTTGCTGCATGCTTTCTATTCAGTGTCATACCACTCATTTTATAGTTAACCATATGCTTGATATGTTTGCTACATTTTAAAATATTTTTATATTGTTTTATTTGTTTAGGTCATTGCCCCCAGACCAAATTGCAAGCTCACTGTGACAACAAAATGCCTCTTTTGTCTCCCCCAGCATAGCTTAGGGTTTTGCACATGGTGGGTTTGTGATAAGAAGCTTTTGATTTTTACTCTATTAATTTTCTAATATTTTGTCAGTTTGTTGGCCAGAATGTTGTATTTAACTAGAATTGTGGTTAACTCTAGATTTCCCCTTTTTCCCTCCTGTCTCAAATCCTAGCTTAATATACTCAAGCTAAATGACATCGCCCTTTTGCTACTGTCTCAACCTTTTCCACAAAACCCCTAAAGAAATAGTCACTCTCTCCTGTTTTTCCAAAGCACTTTGATTTCGCTACCAAATACATCTCTTTCACATTATATCATACTAAGTTATGTATTTGTCTGCATCCCATACAAGAGTATCACCTGTTTTGTGTTCTTGTTTCTCTAGCTCCTAAAACAATGAATGCCTATGAATTTGTATTAAACTGATTTAGTTTGAAGTACCCTGACTTCAAATTTAGACTGCATTTTCTAGGGCATCCTGAACATACCATGAGAAGACAACATCTGGAAACTGGGTTCTGTGCTTTCTTTCCTTTTAATTACTCTGAGCACGCAGCAGGCAGAGTCAACCACACAGCTCAGTTGTGATGAATGGCCTCAGCTGTGCCCAGGGCTTTGTAATCCTCACGATACTTCTGAGTGTCTCGCATATGGTGGGTGCTTAACAAATATTTGGGGGTTAAATGAGTTAATGAAAACAGTGGCTGTGATGACAATAATTAGTCACTGAATTTATTTCTGAAATTTCTACTAACTCTACAGGATCCCACACAGTATGGATCCCACATATCCCTAGTATGGTTTTACAACTGGTTTTAAGAGTTTGAAATTTACTGTTATCTAAAGCAGTTTGGTGGGAGAAGGCAATGGCACCCCACTCCAGTACTCTTGCCTGGAAAATCCCATGGACGGAGGAGCCTGGTGGGCTGCAGTCCATGGGGTCGCTAAGAGTCGGACGCGACTGAGTGACTTCACTTTCACTTTTCACTTTCATGCATTGGAGAAGGAAATGGCAACCCACTCCAGGGTTCTTGCCTGGAGAATCCCAGGGATGGGGGAGCCTGGTGGGCTGCCATCTATGGGGTCGCACAGAGTTGGACACGACTGATGCGACTTAGCAGCAGCAGCAGCAAAGCAGTTTGGTAATCTGGCCTGCAGTGTTGGTTAATACCCAATCTGCATTCTTAAAATAACATCCAGTAGGAAAAGACTGAGCGCACACACACACACACACACACGAAAAGTATTTTACAGAGTTTTATTAAAAAATAAGGTGTGTTATATAGTTTAGTTTATCTTCAAGGGTGACTCTTCGAGTCTCAGCAAACGATCCTTAATTACACTGAAAGAGATGTCTCTCATCATGCGTGCTCAGTCCCTTGTGTCTAACTCTTTGCAATCCTATGGACTGTAGCCAGCCAGGGTCCTCTGTCCATGGGAATCTCTGGGCAAGAATACTGGAGTGGGTTGCTGTGCCCTCTTCCAGGGGATCTTCCTGACCCAGAGATGGAACCCACATCTCCTGCATTGCAAGCAGATTCTTTACCGCTGAGCCACCAGGGAAGCCAGTATGTATCATCAGAACTACCTAATTGGTGCTGCTATATCTATTCTAGACTGAGGGGAAAAAGAAAAGAAAAAAAATGAAAAACAAAATTCCTTCCAGGTGCTTGGAAACTTTATTGAATGAGTAAACTTGTCTTGAGTGTCCAGTTTATTCCTCTGTGACACACCACTCATCTTCCTTAGGGCTCACAGATTGAATCAAAGTCATTTTCACTCTATGGTAGTAGATATACATTAGATAATATGAAATACAGTATTTCTTAAGGATTACATTTTGATACTGAATAATGCTAAAGAATAAAATTCTAATTGTAGAATTTCAAGAATCGTTAATCTATTTCAGAACCCATAAAGGAAGGTAACATGGATGGAAAAGGATAGAATAGGTATATTCTAGGCTTTTCCAGTTCCACATATAGCTACCTCTGCCCAGGAGACAGGAGAATGATAATTACTGGCTCCAGAGTTTAAATCTAGCAGAATCTCAGAGGTTTTGACTATACTTTAAGCAGAAAGTAAGTACTTTTCTGTACAATCTTCTGTTGACAAAGCTATGAAAATTAAAAGGAAAAAGACAGATAAAAGAGACTGCAAAGTTCTCTGCACAGAGACAAGGAAATGGAGACGAAACCCAATCCATTTAGTGCTCACTTCTATAAAACTAATCATACCTTGGTCAGACATAAAACCTTTCTGCCTTATAAATTAAAATACTATTTTATGAATATTTTCCCATGTATTAGCACATTAGTACCAATAGATAAAAGATATTATTATACTAGTATGAGAAAACTGGGGTATGTTTTAGTTTATGTCTAATTGAAACAAGTGATGACATGAGTTGAAAGCAGCTCACCCAACTCCTAATCTTCTATCGGATACTTTCCCTTTATAAACTGAAGATATTTTTTCACATCTGTTTCATTTGATCATGACAGTTCACTCATCACTGGATCATTAGGTAGTAACATATTAAGATCGTTATATCATGTTTAGTAGTGGAAAAGAACACACCTGACTTTCACCTTTAATACAGTATTAGACATAGTATTAGCCAGGCATAGATCTCTCAGAAGTAAATGGATCCCCGTTTCTCATCATCAAATAAAGACAGAAGATAGTTTATAAATAGTTCATCGGAATGTGAAACTATAATGTCTTTGTGTTTTAAACTCTTATAACATCACAATCATAAATATTTAGAGTTAGGAGAGACTTCAAAGATCCTCTAGTCTTCATGTTATACATGAGGAAATGAAAGACAAGAAGACGGAGTGATCACCTAGCTTCTCGTGACTTGCCTTGATGCCCTCTGCAAAACAGCACCCTGCTATATAGCCCTTTTTTTTTTTTTTGGAAAAAATAAAAATCAGTTATTTTTCAAACCCTTTCTAAGCCAGAATCTTAAGGTTATATTTACTTAGCTGGGTTGGGGTGTGGTGAATAATTAAATTCAGCAGGAATGCACTTCAAAACAAAAATAAAAACACAGCCCAACCCCTTTGGCCCAAGTCCTGAGACCTCAGAAAAGAAAACCTCCTTGACTATGAACATTCACTAGAAACTGGAAAGGCTTTCTGTGTCTGATATAGGACTCCACAGAACTATTGCAGAATGGAGGAGTTTAAAATAAAATAAATGACTTTTTGTTTTATTTTTAATTTTTTTTTATTTTTAACAATGTTCTTATATAAACAAACCATCCCCAAAGAAATATTTTAAGTGAAAGCAAACAACTTTCCTATACATCATATAAGAAAAAAATATCTTTAAGTTTGCTTTTCTTAATACCTCATACCACCACCACTCCACCCTTAGAGCATGCTGTGGACACAAGTGTATTCTAAGAAAGTGGGAGAAAGGGAGGGATTCCTATGATACCTAATTGAGGCAAGCCTTATTTATTTAAGAGTGATGAAACCAAGAAAAATATGCCCTCTTGTGGCTTATTTGTTCTAGTTCACAACTAATCTACTGTGCTCTATTATTTCCTGAAACTCAAACATACCTATATTCCAAGTGGAATTAAACTATTCCTTTGTGCGGTAACTGGAGAAAACAGGTCTGTGCAGACAGCAGGAAGACGTTCCAGGACTTCTGTTTTGTTCAAGGTCTTAAACAGCAGCTTAGCCACAATGAAATCAGTATCCCTAAAAAATGGAAAATTTTCCAAAATAACCCACAGATTCTTACAGATATTATAGAAGTGCTTTCCAAATAAATGCATTAGATAGAATTTCTTTCCTAAATAGTGAGGTTTGTGTTGAATAAACTTAAACCATCAGTTTCCACAAATAGGAGAAAATTCATGATTTCCTTTCCTACTGTGTTTATCCCTCTAATATTTCTTTAGCTGTGGGATGATGCATATTTTTCCATTAAAAAGTAAAATGTATAATAGTTAAGAGAATCCTGATTTTCATTCTCTGCATATTTTTCTCTCCTACTTGTTCTTCAGAAATGAAAATATAACAAATGTATTAAATTTTTTTTAAATGCCCGCCATGTTTTCCTAAAACAGCAGTTGAGATGGGGTTAATGGGAAATGATCTCTGCTGATCAAGAGGATGACTGTCATGTAGCTATCATTATCATTTAATAACTTAGTAACTAAGTGAATGTCAAAGGTTTAAAACAGGCCAGAATGTTAAATCCTTAGTCCATCATTGTTATTATTTTACATACAAAAAAAAAAATGACTTAAATCACACATTTTCCATTTGGCTGGATCTGCTTGTGTGTTAAGTAGGCGAGTGGGCCTAATCTGCACCCTTACTTTAGCAAGTTCTCTACTGAAATAGACTGAATTATATCTCACTTATCGAAGAATAAATACAACTTTCCAAAATGCCCAGTTTAACATGGAGTTATTGCTTTTGCAAATTATAAGCTTAAAATGGAATCCTATAGCTTAAGTTTATCTAGTTCAGTGATCATTCTGACCCTTGAAGCATAGATACACTTTACTGGAATTTTCATTTGCAAGGAACATTCGTTCATCAAATAGTTGACTTTTAAATTTTATTTACCTTAATTTACTGAATAATAATAAGCCACTATACTACTATTTAAAAACTGCCTTCTCTTTCTATTTGACATTTCAGTAAAATTATGTTTACCTGTGGCAAACAGTTTTACTTCCCAAAATTTATTCATGTGTTTGCCAAAAGAATCTACATTAAAAGTCTATGATAATATGTGTATTTTAAAAATTATCTCTAACTTTACAATATGTAAAATATCCAACTGTAAGAATGGAGCTAATTTTAAAAGACAAAAACATGACCATTTAAAAATTATCAAGAAATTAGTATTTCACTAATTAAGAATAATAATAAAAGATAAGTGATCCACACTAACGAAGGTTAATATTGTAAGTATGGTATGATTGATAGCATGTCCAGTATTAAAAATGGTGATCTTCCAATATTAACTATTAGAATATTATAAACTTATGATATTTGTGTATCCCTGTTGTGTATGCTGTTGTTTTGTTCATTTTCATTGCTTTTAGTGATATTATTGTTTGAATGCATTGGGAGTTATCCATTCTCATGTTGTTAGCCAGTTGATAACAGTGAGGTATTGGTTAAAGATCAGATAAACAAATAAAACAAATTAGAAGTCTAGAAAATAGACCTAGATGTATAGTCATGTACATAATGGGAATTTTGTTTTCTGCCTCCAGACTTTAGTGTACAGTAACTGTCTTCTTTTTAGGAATTCCCTGGAAGTACAGTGGTTAGGACTCCACACTTTCACTGCCACATGTGCAGGTTTGATCCCTGATCAGGGAACTAAGATCCCACATCCCTCAAACTGTGCTGCAGAGCCACACCACCCCTCCCCTCTCAAAAAAAGCCTTTTCTAAAAATTACTTTTGTTATGTGGCATTTGAAATAGAAAAAATAGCAAACACACATGTATACACAATAAAATAGAACTCACATTGAAGAATATGCCACTTAAACTAAGAGTTAGAAAATTATAATTCTCTCAACTTTTCTTTGTGCTCTTCCCTGATTACATCCTCTTGCCTACCATACAGAAATGAACAATATTCTAAATTTACTGCTTATTTTCTCTGCCATTTTTCTGTACTTATTATAGCTCTAAACAATATCCAACATGATGCTTTATTCTTATTAACTTTATATAAATATAACAGCTTTCTAAAAATAATAATTTTCTGTGACTTTCTTTACCCTGGTGGCTCAGATGGTAAACAATCTGTCTGCAATGTGGGAGACCTGTGTTCTATCCCTGGTTTGGGAAGATCCTCAGAGAAGGGAACAGCAACCCATTCCAGTATTCTTGCCTGGAGAATCCCATGGACAGAGGAGCCTGGAGGCCTACAGTCCATGGGGTCACAAAAAGTTAGACACGACTGAGCGACTTTCACTCACTCACTTACTCAGCAGTATCTAAGATTCATCTTCCCTGTTGTGAATGCAGTTGCTTTTTGTTCATTTTCATTGCTTTTAATGATACTATTGTGTGAAGATGTCATGAGTTATCCATTTTCAGGTTGATAGCCAGTTGAGTTGTTTCCAATGTTTTGTTATCACTAAGAATGCTTCATGAACATGCTTCTATTTTTCTGTTTCTCAGGCCCTTTATGAGCCAGTTATGAACACAGAAACCAATCCAAACATTTAATTGTCAAGCCAAAGGCATTTAAGATAGGAAATCGGAGTATAGGGAAATAGATGAAAAATGTTGGAAGGAGCAACAAAAGAGAGAAGGACGGGGTCTGGAAGAGTAAAAGGAAAAGAATGATCCTGAGAGATTAGATACTACTAATGCTCCAAAGCTGCAAGTCTTTGTTGAGTGTGGTGTTCCAGTCCTTATTGGATCTGCTAAAATGTGTTGCCTTAACCAGAAGTGGGCTGATGAAAGGTGTTAGCTCTGCGATGCTGGAGTTAGAAACACTTTGACCCTGCTATTTCTTCTTCTGCAGCTACCAGAAACTACCAAAAGTTGCTTCATTTTGAGACCCAGAAGCATAAAGCCTTTCTGTTTCTCATCTATTGATCATCTACAAACTTTTCTCTTGACTAAATCTAACCAAAGGCCAGATGGCAAAGTAATATAAAATGGTCTAAAGACTTGAGCAGACTTTTCATAAAGGAGGGTATTTAAAGGGCCAATAATGTCGGCAGCTACCACGGAAATACAAATTAAAACCACAATGTGATTCCATTACACATCCACCAGAATGACCAAAATGAAAGGACAAAATGCCAGTAGTTGCTAAGGATGGGAGGATCCAAACTCTCATACATTGTGGATGAAAATGTAAATTTTTACAACCTTTTTGGAAAACTCTTTAGCATTATCTACCAAACCCTAAATGTATACATACCCTATAGGCAACAATTCTATGCATAGATTGAGCCCAAGAAAAAGGTATGAATATCTTCATCAAAGTAACTATACAATAATGTTCATGACAAAATTATTTGACATAGTCTCACTTGGAGACCATGCAAACTATCCTCAACAATAGGAAGGATAATATATTGTGGACAGTTCACATAAGGGAAGGTTATAAAGCAATAAAAATAAACTACAACTATGCCAGCAATGTACATTAGCTTCAGAAAACCAGTAGTTAGTGAAAGAAGATAGACACACATAGTATGATTCATAGTTAACCTTTTTTTTTTTTTTTGCAGAGGTAAACCAACTGATTTTAAGATTAAAATAGAAAATAATCATGCAAGATGAGGAGGAATGACTCTTTATGATCTTGACTCTTCCAAACCAATAACAAACAGCACCTTTTTATTGGTTCAAGTTTACTTCATTGTATTTCCATAATGTTTTAAAGCTTTTCTCTTAACTGTTTTGTACATTTCTTTTCTTTTTTTGGCTGCACTATTCAGCCTGCAAAATCTTAATTTCCCAACCATGGATTGAACTCATGGACATGAAAGCCCTAAGTCCTTACCATTGACCGCCAGGAAACTCCCATGTATATTTCTTAATGTTTCATTGTTTTACATTATTGCTGATATTGTAAGTTAGGTTTTACTTTCATTATATCTTCTACCTGGGTATTGTTAGTAGATACAGAGGTTGTGTGCATGCTGAGTTGCTTCAGCTGTGTCTTACTGTTTGTGACCCTATGGACTGTAAGCCCACCAGGCTCCTCTGTCCATGGGATTCTCCAGGCAAGAATACTGGAGTGGGTTGCCATGCCCTCCTTCCGGGGAAATCTTCCCGACCCAGGGATCGAACCCATGTCTCTTACATCTCCTGCATTGACAGGCAGGTTCTTTACCACTAGCACTACCAGGTAAGCCTCAGATGTAGAGGTTGCTGCTGCTGCTGCTGCTAAGTCGCTTCAGTCATATCTGACTCTGTGCGACCCCATAGACAGCCGCCCACCAGGCTCCCCCGTCCCTGGGATTTTCCAGGCAAGAACACTGGAGTGGGTTGCCATTTCCTTCTCCAATGCATGAAAATGAAAAGTGAAAGTGAAGTCGCTCAGTCGTGCCCGACTCTTAGTGACCCCATGGATTGCAGCCCACCAGGCTCTTCCGTCCATGGGATTTTCCAGGCAAGAGTACTGGAGTCTATTGCTGTCTATATATTAATGTTATATTTTGCTAATTTTCTGAATTATTTTATTGTTTCCTTAACTTTAATCATGGATTCTTTCAGATTATTCATGAATACTATCATATAATTGTTAATGTCTGGTCTATGAAGGTTTGGTGGAAATCTTTAATACCTTTTTTCTGCTATATAAATTTAACCTTTCTATTTCTACTGGGTTAAATATAGGTAAGTTATATTTTCCTAGATGTTATCTCAGAGAAGGCAATGGCACCCCACTCCAGTACTCTTGCCTGGAAAATCCCATGGGTGGAGGAGCCTGGTAGGCTGCAGTCCATGGAGTTGCTAAGAGTCGGACACGACTGAGTGACTTCACTTTCACTTTTCACTTTCATGCACTGGAGAAGGAAATGGCAACCCACTCCAGTGTTCTTGCCTGGAGAATCCCAGGGACGGGGGAGCCTGGTGGGCTGCCGTCTATGGGGTCCCACAGAGTCGGACACGACTGAAGTGACTTAGCAGTTGCAGTAGTAGATATTATCTATTTCATATAAGTTTATAAATTTATCTGCCTAGAGTTGGGCAATAATTACTTAATTTTTAATTTTCTTTTTGTTTCATTGATCTTTATCAGTTGTAATTTCTTGTTAATTTTCTTTTATATTTAATTAGGTGGGCTAGTAATTATTTTGATTTTTTATTAAAAAACAACTTTTTCATTGATTAGTTGGTTGTACTGTTTTCTATTTTAAAATTCATTAATTTTTGCTATGCATTAGTTATTTGCTTCCTGCTTTTTTGTTTTTAGTTTCCTTTTTTAAAAGTTTTGCTTTGAGAATTTTATCGTTATTTTCACTCTGATTTTTATTAATATAAACAGATACATTTTCTTCTGATTATCACTTGAATTAGAGACAAGAGTGTCTGATATGTAGTGTTAAATTGTCATTATTTTTCAAAAATTCTGCAATTTGATTTCCTATTTCCTCTTCCTCCAATGAATTAATAGAGTTTTTTTTCCCCACCAGGAAAAAGAGATATTGTTGTTCTTGCTTATTTTAAAATTATATTATTTTCTAAATATATTGTATCCATGTAGGAAAATGTTATTTGCAATATTTATGCTTTATAGAAATTAGGGAGATTTGAGCAGCCAAATATATGGTCAGTTTTCATGACTTTTTTTGTGCACCTGAGTTAAAGGACCTTTCTCTGTTAGTCTATATATTTTCATATGATCTATCCTCTTATTTTCTGTCTATTTCTTCTACCTTTGCCTGTAGTTTCTACTTTATAAAGTTAGGTGTTCTAATCTTTGGCCCATAGATGACCATAACATCTCCTTTGTGTATTACAGTCTAATATTATAAACCGCCTCCTTTGCTGCTTGATACATCTTTGCTCATCCTTTCATTTTCAACTTTCTGAATAATATCATTTTAGACTTATTTCATTAACTCAACATATATAGTAGACTTTTACTTTGAGTCAGTTTGAAAATGTTTACCTTTTAGTAGATGGATTAAGCTCATTATGTTTAATAGGATTAATTTATTTTGAAGAAACTTGTATTATTTTGCACTTTATATACTATATGAATAATTTCACATTTCTATAGTTTTTTTTTTTTATATTCTCTAGTTTTATCTTTCCTTCTTTTTTCTTTTTGATATTTTTATTTTGAATGAGAGTGATTTTCATCACTGGAAATGTTTTGATTCTCATTTTTGGCTTTTTTTCCCCTAAATTAAACATGGATTTTCTTTTTTTTTTTTTTTTTTTTTGCTAATGTCTGTTCCTTCTGAAAGAATAAATTTTCCTAAACCAGCAAAGCAGGTAATTCTCTATGAGGAGTTTGGGTGCGGATTCCTAATTTTCTTAGTTTCTAAGTTCTTTTGGTACAACTGGAGGCAGTTTTCTTCGTAAATGGCTCCTTTCATTTCAGTGGAGGAGAAAGATTGATAACGTCTTCTGATTTTATGATTCTCTTTCCTTAGAATGCTTGGTTTCCACCACTTGTTTATTCTTTCCCATCAGTACCAATTCCCCAAGGAGTCCCTTTCTCCCAGAATCTATGGTTTGCCTTCCTAAAGTACTAGTTTTGATTCTGTGTTTTCAAGTCCTTTTTAAAATAATTCCCCAGCAGTCTATGCTGTGACCTCCTTCAGTACCTAAATGTAGGACTCCCTCTCTCTCATGGGTTTCTGTTCAGTCTCCTCCTCACTTGTAGCTTCCAAATCTGGCACTACTCAGTTTGGGATGTTTGTTTCCTTATTTTTATGTAAATTAAAGATTGTGGTATTTTCTGTCTCCTAGTTAAGATATAGGAATGCGTTAAGGGTGGTTTCATATGCGTTCCTTCTTATTCTAGATGGGTTTTTTAGAGGCTGTGAGAAGAGATTCCAATGTAGGTGGTTGTCATTATTCTACAGAAACCCAGAAGTGTTTCCTTTTTTTTCACAAAACAATTACAATATGGTTTTATACCAATGGAAATTATATAGTATGGAAAGGAAGAATTAGGAGAGAACTTTTGGAATGATTTCCTTGCATAGAAGCAAGAGAGAATAAGGTTTAGTACCCAAGGTAAAAAGTCACTTTTAATAAGAACAAGGAGAATTTGTGGTAAAGTGAGAGAGGGCCAAGTTATGTGTAGTGAAAAGCAGGTTAATAGGCAAAAGATTTGTTGTGAGCTTGTGGAAGTTCTTTTTATTTTTATTGAAGTTTAGCCAGTTTACAATGTTGTATTAGTTTCTGGTGTGCAACAGAGTGATTCAGTTATGTACATATATAAATTATATATATATCATTTTTCAGATTATTTTCCATTGTAGTCATTACAAGGTTTCAAAATTGTTACCAGTGCTATACAGTTTCTCTATTTTATATATAGTAGTATATATATTTATATATATAAAGCTCAAATTCCTAATTTATACCTTCCCCCTTTCCCCTTTGTTAACCATAATTTTGTTTTCTGTGTATGTAAGAACTGACTCATTTGAAAAGACCATAATGCTGCGAAAGATTGAAGGTGGGAGGAGAAGGGGACGGCAGAGGATGAGATGGTTGGATGGCATCACCAACTTGATGGACATGAATTTGAATAAGCTCCAGGAGTTGGTAATGGACAGGGAAGCCTGGCGTGCTGCAGTCCAGGGAGTCGCAAAGAGTCGGACAGGACTGAGTGACTGAACTGAACTGAAGCCTGTTTCTGTTTTGTAAATAAATTCATTTATGTCATTATTTTAGATTCCACATATAAGCAATATCTTACGATAGCTGTCTTTCTCTGTCTGATTTATTTCACTTAGTGTGATAATCTCTAGGTCTATCCATTGCTGCCTCTCTTCTTTTTTTTTTTCTTTTTTTTTTTTTTTTAATTAATTAATTAATTAATTAATTTATTTTTTTTTTACATTTTTTTTTTAATTTTATTTTATTTTTAAACTTTACATAACTGTATTAGATTTGCCAAATATCAAAATGAATCCGCCACAGGTATACATGTGTTCCCCATCCTGAGCCCTCCTCCCTCCTCCCTCCCCATTCCATCCCTCTGGGTCGTCCCAGTGCACCAGCCCCAAGCATCCAGTATCGTGCATCGAACCTGGACTGGCTGCCTCTCTTCTTAGTAATGTGAGATTAAGACCAGTATCTGAGAGGAAGATTGGAGTGGGTATCATGAGGAGGGAGTGGAAGTATACCCAGAAGATACCCAGAAGGGTGTGGATATGTTAGTAAGAAAAACAGCATGATATATGGTTTTAGCCCAATTTATTTTGGAAATATAAATATGTTCATATAGCATGTTTTCATGAGCTGATTAAATTAAGTATTAGAGACAACCAAAACTGTAGTTTTGCCAAACACTTTGAAGACAGAAAGGGATTTTTAAAAAAGACTTAAAAGTTCTATTGAAGCTCAGAGAAAAGACATAATCTGAGATTATGCAGAAGAGATTATAAATTAAGTGTATGGACAGACTGTGGTCAAGATGGCTTTGGGCAAGGTCCTTACAGGTAGAACCAGAACATAAGCACCTGGAAAGTATGGGAGTGTAAGTGAAAGAGGCTGCAAAGAGAGGTTGTTTCATGCAGGAACCCTGTGAACAAAATCCTGATGTGGGAATGTGGGCTGTGTGTTAAGGAAAATATGAAAATGTCTAATTTTTCTGAAATAGGTAGCTATAAAATTAGAAAGTAAGAAACAGGAATGAAAAAGTAGATATGTAAGATACCAAAGCAAGTTTTAGATGCCTTACTAAGAAAGGACTTCACAAATTGAACAGAAAAGATATTGGAAAAACAAATTTTAAAAACTTTGAACACTGTAGTGATTTCTTAAAGCAAGCAATCTTAAAACTCCTTGCTTTGAGAATTCTAGTCTGCCAATAGCATGTTTTGGATGTGAGGAAAATTAGAAATCAATAGTCCTTCTGAAGGATAATTACAATATTCCAGGGTAATAAGGATATGAACTCAAGGAATGGCCCATAGAATCAGGGAAAGAAGGTTCAAGTGTGATAAATAGTTGAAAATTATATGTCTTATGTAATCTAGATTAAACGAAAAAAGTAGCTTTAAAGATAAATACTTTTTAAAGCTAATTCACAATACAGAACATTTGAGCACTTTAAAAAAATTTTATATTTTGGCGTTGACAAGGAAGATGCTTGATAGACTAAACTAGACTATTACTTAATTGACCTTTCCTGTGTTAGTCATCTGAGGGCAGTGACTTTTCCAACTTGCCATAGGCATTTGAAACTGACTATCCTCCAAAGCAGTTGAATGAATAGTCCTTTCAAATGACAGCCATTGATCTAATATGGTAAAAACAGACTGTCAACCACTTCAAAATGGCCTTCTGAAGTCATTTATTGATTTGGTCCGATTTAGAAGTAAATTTTTCCTAAAAGTATCCCCCAGACCTAAGCCAGTACAATGTAACTGAAACCTACTATGTAATATATAACATCTCTATGGAGAAGGCATATTTAATTCTCTCACTTTGTATAGGAACATGGCTCCTAGAAGTGATGGACACTGGTGATTTCTCCCTTCCATGTGGTTGATTGTTAGTATGACTGGGGAGAAGAGTCCTTGTGCACATGCTAAGTAGTGACTGAGCATCCTGCATAAAGGCTTTTGAAGGTAAGGAGGTCATTGGAACCAGGTTTAGTTCCCAAGTCTCACTCAGTATTACCTCCTCTAACTGTAGGAATGGGCTTTCTTATATACTTTTTTGCTATTAACACTCTTGGTTTCATTCTTTCCAATCCAGTAAGAATTTAATTCACTGTTATGGTTTTTCTTGGTACTCTCTAGGCCCTGAAAAATACTCAAAGACATTTTAAAAGTTTCTAATAAATAGTAACATCAGTAATCAGAGAGAAATTAAAACAAAAAAACTTTGCTTTATTTTTCCTCGTTTCCCCATGTCTTTCATTTTTCCTTCTCTTCTCCTTTCTCCTCACTTATCTTAGCCAAAATCAATAATTTAAACTTTCTTTTTATATTGTTTTTGATCTCTCTCAGCTAAAAAAGTGACCAAAGTCCTGGAAAATTTGTCCCTGTCTTTACTTCTTTCCCTAAAAGCATGCCTGGTGCTTGAGTAGCTTCATATGCAGTGGGAGATACCGAAGTTTCAGGGGATAGCATCTTCCTTTTTTTTTCCGATCCTCCAGAACATGCACCTTACCATGTGAGTAGCACTTGCCCAGTTAACTTCTTCACTCAAGTCTATGACTGTGGCAACTAGTGATCTTTTTATTTCACCAGGCCCAGTAGCATTTCCTGTCTCAGGCTTACCTCAACTCTCACTGCGTCTACAGAGTACTGAGATCCTCTTAGCATGTAGGCACAACTCAGGCAATTTCCTTTGTAACAATCAATGCAGAGTTTCTTGCTCTGATAACTTGACCTTGGCAGTCTCTCCACATTCTTAGCTATGTCCTTTTAGCTGGGTCCCATGAGAACAAGTTTCAGAGAAAAATGACATCCCAGGCCCTCTTACAGACAGACCACCAGGTTGGCATGAGTTTCCCAGATTGGTACCTGGTTGAAGGTGTAGCTTCCCTCCTCACTGACTGATCTAACAAACATTCCCCTCTCCTGGCCTACATTGGAATATACTTAACTGATTCATGCCTCTGTTTTCTTTCTCTGTCTCTCTTTTCTAATCCCCATTGGCTGGAAATCACCAACGTTCTCCTTCTTTTCTTCTTGTTTCCAAATATGGATAACTTACTCTACATATAAACTCATTGGTTCAGCAGGCCAGTCTTATCTCTGAACATGTTAGAGGAAGAAGGGATAAAAAAGACAACTAACTGTCTTTCAGGAAAATCCTATGTCCCAAAACAATTGCTTGCTGCAAGTCTCATTATTGAACATCACATGCAGAATGTTGTTATTTTTCTAAGCATTGTTTCTGAAACAAATTTCAAGGCACCGAGAAATAGACAGCTTGGGCAGACCAGGAGAGAGCCAAAGACTCAGAAAGGTAGAAGGGAAGCACATGCAGAGCTTTATAATTTACCCTTGTTCACTTCAGTTCAGTCGCTCAGTTGTGTCCTACTCTTTGTGACCCCATGAACTGCAGCACTCCAGGCCTCCCTGTCCATCACCAACTCCTGGAGTCCACCCAAACCCATGTCCATCGAGTCAGTGATGCCATCCAACCATCTCATCTTCTGTAGTCCCCTTCTCCTCCTGCCCTCAATCTTTCCCAGCATCAGAGTCTTTTCCAATGAGTCAGCTCTTCGCATCTGGTGGCCAAACTACTGGAGTTTCAGCTTCAAAATCAGTTCTACCAATGAGCACCTAGGACTGATCTCCTCCAGGATGGACTGGTTGGATCTCCTTGCAGTCCAAGGGACTCTCAAGAGTCTTCTCCAACACCACAGTTCAAAAGCATCAGTTCTTCAGCACTCAGCTTTCTTTATGGTCCAACTCTCACATCCATACATGACCACTGGAAAAACCATAGCCTTGACTAGACGGACCTTTGTTGGCAAAGTAACGTCTCTGCTTTTCAATACGCTATCTAGGTTGGTCATAACTTTCCTTCCAAGGAGTAAGTGTCTTTTAATTTCATGGCTGCAATCACCATCTGCAGTGATTTTGGAGCCCAAAAATATAAAGTCTGACACTGTTTCCACTGTTTCCCCATCTATTTCCCATGAAGTGATGGGACCAGATGCCATGATCTTAGTTTTCTGAATGTTGAACTTTAAGCCAACTTTTTCACTCTCCTCTTTCATCAAGAGGCTCTTTAGTTCTTCTTCACTTTAGGCCATAAGTTTGGTGTCATCTGCATATCTGTTACATATATTTAAATTCTAATGAGGTTTCTTTAGTGTCTGAAGATTAAAGGAAGATACTCAGATGCTTAAAATAATGTTAGCAGTTTGAGAGAGAGGTCCAGAATATCATCTGGATGGCATTTGCATACCAGAATGTGGTTAAGTCTGAATGCAGGTCTGGAGTGGGGAAGGGAAAGACCCTGTGCATAATGTAGTGCATCTTAAAGTTTAGCTACAGACTTAGTGTTAACTCAAGCACGCTCTTTGCACATACCAAGTTCCACAAAACTTACTTGAGTGAGATGCAGAAGTTTTGTATGATTAATGATTAATATGTTGTCATCATATTAAAAATGAAGCAGGAAAATATTTTAATAAAAAATAATAGAATCTGAATACAGAAGACTTAGGAGTAGCTGCTGATATTATGTTTTTCTTCTTTTCTTGAACTGCAGTGATAGGCAGAACATCTTAACTTGCTAATTTCCTTTTCCTACTCTTCCATTTTCCCTTACTTCTTAACAACTATCCCTCCAGCTTCATATTCCCTTCTTTCTAAGGTCAGATTTATCCTTCAGAAAAATCACTGCAGTAGTAGGCCTCAAGAGATTTATGGATATATCAATAGATTTCTTATAGTATCCTGGTTAATAATTCATCTGGGAACAAAGTTATTTTATAAAGAATTTTCTTCACTTGAAACAAACAACACAATAAATAGTATGACAGTAAAAATAATAATAATAATAAAAAAAATTTTTAAAGAAGCAGGGCAAAGGCTAACAGAATATTGCCAAGAGAATGCAGTCATCATAACAAAAACTGTCTTCCAACAACACGAGAAGACTCTACACATGAACACACCAGATAGTCAATACTGAAATCATATGATTATATTCTTTGCAGCCACAGATGGAAAAGCTTTATTCAGTCAGCAAAAACAAGACTGGGCGCTTACTGTGCAACAGATCATCAACTCCTTATTGCAAAATTTAGACTTAAATTGAAGAAAGTAGGTAAAAACCACAGTACCATTCAGATCTGACCTAAATCAAATCCCTTATGATTATACAGTTGAAGTGACAAATAGATTCAAGGGATTAGAGCTGATAGAGTGCTTTAAGAACTATGGACAGAGGTTCATAACATTGTACAGGAGTGGTGATCAAGACCATCCCCAAGAAAAAGAAATGCTAAAAGACACTATGGTTGTCTGAGGAGGCCTTAAAATAGCTTAGAAAAGAAGAAAAGCAAAAGGCGAAGGAGGAAAAGAAAGATATACCCATCTAAATGCATAGTACCAAACAACAGCAAGGAGAGATAAGAAAGCCTTCCTCAGTGATCAATGCAAAAAGAAAAATAGAGGGAAACAATAGAATGGGAAAGACTAGAGATCTTTTCAAGAAAATTAGAGATGCCAAGGGAACATTTCATGCAAAGATGGGCACAATAAAGGACAGAAATGGTACGGACCTAACAGAAGCAGAAGATATTAAGAAACAGTGGCAAGAATACACAGAAGAACTATACAAAAAAGATCACTCACCTACAGCCAGACATTCTGGAATGCTAAGTCATGTGGGCCTTAGGAAGCATCACTGTGAACAAAGCTAGTGGAGATAATGAAATTCTACCTGAGCTATTTCAAATCCTGGAAGATGATGCTGTGAAAGTGCCGCATGCAATATGGCAGCAAATGTGGAAAACTCAGCAGTGGCCACAGGACTGGAAAAGGTCAATTTTCATTCTAATCCCAAAGAAAGGCAATGCCAAAGAATGCTCAAACTACCACACAATTGCACTCATCTCACACGCTAGCAAAATAATGCTCAAAACCCTTCAAGCTAGGCTTTGACAGTGAACCGAGAACTTCCAGATGTTCAAGCTGGATTTAGAAAAGGCAGAGGAACCAGAGATCAAATTGCCAACATTTGTTGGATCATAGAAAAATCAAGAGAATTCCAGAAAAGCTTCTACTACTTCATTGACCAATCTAAATCCTTTGACTGTGTGGATCACAGCAAACTGTGGAAAATCCTGAAAAAGATGGGAATACCAGCCTACCTTACCCCTTACCTGTGTCCTGAGAAACCTGTATGCAGGTCAAGAAGCAACAGTTAGAACTGGACATGGAACAATGGACTGGTTCCAAATTGGGAAAGGAGTATGTCAAGGCTGTATATTGTCACCTTGCATATTTAACTTATATGCAGAGTGCATTATATGAAATGCTGGGCTGGGTGAATGGAATCAAGATTGTTGGGAGAAATATTAACCACCTCTGATATGCAGATGACACCACCCTTAGGACAGAAAGTGAAGAACTCAAGAGCCTCTTGATGAAAGTAAAAGAGAAGAGTGAAAAAGCTGGTTTAAAACTCAACATTCAAATAACGAAGATCATGGAATCTGGTCCTATCACTTCATGGCAAATAGATGAGGGAACATTGGAAATGGTGACAGATTTCATTTTCTTGGGCTTCAGAATCACCACAGATGGTGACTGCAGCCAGGAAATTAAAAGACGCTTGCTCCTTGGAAGAAAAGCCATGACAAATCTAGACAGCATATTAAAAAGCAGAGACATTGCTTTGCCAACAAAGTTCCAATAGTCAAAGGTGTGGTTTTTCTAGTAGTCATGTATGCATGTGAATGGGACCATAAAGAAGGCTGAGCACAGAAGAATTGATGCTTTTGAACTGTGGTGTTGGAGAAGACTCTTGAGAATCCCTTGGACTGCAAGGAGATCAAACCAGTCAATCCTAAAGGAAATCAATCCTGAATATTCATTGTAAGGACTGATGCTGAAACTGAAGTTCCAATACTTTGGCTACCTGATGTGAAGAGCCGACTCTTTAGGAAAGACTCTGATGCTAGAAAATATTGAAGGCAGGAGGAGAAGGGGATGACAGAGGATGAGATGGTTGGATGGCATCACTGGCTTGATGAACATGAGTTTGAGCAAATTCCAGGAGATGGTGAAGGACAGGGAAGCCTGGCTTGCTGCAGTCCATGGGGTTGCAAAGAATCGGACATGACTGAGCAACTGAATAACAACAAATCATATTAAATGAATTTTATTTCTGCTTTACTTCCTTACCAACAGATTTCTTGATCTCACAAAAGTAACAATATTTATAGCTTGGAAATTTGCAAATTGTTTTCCAATTGTCATAAATAATAGAACAGACACAGTGAAGGTTATGATTAATTGAGAAATTATAAACTTAATTTTTTTCACATTCTTTAATTATATGTTCATACGTGGTTAAAGTGACTTGTGACATAATTACTGGTAATACACAGAAGTTTTTATCATTGTTCTTTAGCCAAACTCCATAAAAGAGGAGAGGTTTTATAACTTCCTTGGCATTTATTTATGCAAGATGTTTCCACAAGGTAGAATAACAGTTCTCATGTTGAAAGAGATGCTTCAACAGATGTTTCAGTGCACTATATTTCAGAGAACATATGCTTAATAACATACAATGATTGCTTATAGAGCAAATGGTTTGCTGAAATCAGAAGAAATCAATATGGTTTTCTTTCAGAATGTAAACATTTCTTCTGATACTCAGTGAAGATGCTACTAATCATTCTGTTTCAAGAAAGGACTTGAACAAGGTGTACATTCAGTGAAAGTAGACATCCAGGTGGAAATTTGGAAATATTATTTTTGTTTTGCCTACCAACTACAATGATCTTTTGCCCTATATCTAGCTCCAAAGTTTAAGGATTTTTTTTTAAATGACTTTGTGAAGCAGCAGGTACTTGCATTTATAAATAAAAACACAAGTTAAGGCCATCATGTTAACTTTGTGAATGAAAACATTCAGTATTTACTTTAAGTGTTAAAAAAATTATTTAATTTGTGGATTGCCTCAATGAAATTCATCTTTACCAGTCTTCAAGTTCTAAAACTAAGAAAGATAGGTCTTTATATTGGCCATTCACTTTAGGAAGGAAAATAATTTAATAAATTAGTCATAGCATCACCACCTGAGCTAGATGAAAGTATTTTTGGTTCTTTCACTGACCTCAGAGTAGAGTGCAGTCTGTCTTTCAAAATTGCAGTTTCATTTATCTGGCCTTAGGTTAGGCCTAATTTTGATTTTGCTACTTGCTTATTTGGCATTTTCCAAAATATAAATTCAACATATCCTTTGTACAGGATCAAAAAATTAGAAATCTGAGCCAGAGAAACAGCAGAGCTGACCTTGAGAAGGTGATAAGCTCCCTTTATTCTCACCTATTCCATCACATCTCACCCTACACTGCCACTGGGAAATGTGAGAAGAGAAGAATGGCATGGAAAGTGAGTAAGCCAGGGCACTTAAAGACCATCTTCCTCTCTCTCTCTCACACACACAGAGCTTTAACTAGCAAAGGAAATCCACAGATCATTATAAATACCTAGATATGTTAATTGGAAGAGGGAAATTTTGTTTCAGACTTTGAGAGGTTAGAGGTCTGAACAAAGACCTCTAACTTATGTGAACATTCTAATTGAATATAGTCTAAGTGAATATAATCAAGGGCATTTGGCTCTTTTACATCCCTACTAGTCTTTTGATCTCCATCAAAATTCTTTATACCCTATTAGTCTCACTTAACCCCAGATCAACACTATATATGGTCTACTTTTTAACTTAATAGTAGTAACAACAAAATATATCAATTAAAATGAGTGTGTGGAGTAGTCTGAGTATTAACTTTCTTTAACAGAGCAAATGCAAAATATATCTACTGATATGACTTTTGGTAAAAACTGAGCCTATGAGAATACCACTTATTTTTGTAGTGTATAAAAGTGTATATTTTAGATATAATACACATACAAACACATAAGTACAACCTGTATGATGGTACTAAAGCTTTCTGCAAATTGTAATCATCATAGTTTACATATACATTCTGTCTCCTGGGTAGGTACTTGTTAGGTGTTTGTCAATCAGAAGGAGGAAGAGAAGGCCTCTGAAAAGAGGAGGGAGAGGAACCAGGAGAGGCAAATACATCAGAACATGTCATCACTGAGTACATGCTCTGTTTCTCAGCAATTACCAGAAAGCTTTTACGAACAGAGAGTTAATCGTTCTTTATTAACCATCTCTCCATCTTATCTTCTTCATCCCACCTTCCCTTTGACAGTTTATAATGATTTATTCCTTTTTTCCCCAAAGTAACATTTTAGTATCAAACTACCAACCAGTACTAACTCTAAAAATTCAAGTTATTCAATTCAGTATACTAAGATTTTTTTCAGTATAATAAATGACCGACTCGTTTTTGAGTGCTAAGACTTTAAACATTTTATATGTAGCGTCTACATACTTAACTCTCATCAAGGTCAACTAAAATGTCTTTTCTTTACAATAACAAAAGTGCTGAAATTCTCAATCTTTGTCTTAGTTATTAAACCTGGCAAACTATTTACAATGTATTAAAATTCTCCATTCAAAAATTTACAAGAATAACAGAAGTAGAATGATAACTCCTGAGGTTACCATAGAAAACTGTGTAACTTTAGGTTTGTCATTTGTTGATCCAAACTGCTTATTTACAGACAATAAGCTGAGAGTCAGGATGGCTTGCCCAAAGTTGCACGATTGGCTAATTGTATAATCCTGAACTAAATTCATTTTGTGCTAATTCTATCACATACCACAATCCTTCTTAGCAAATGCTAATAAATATCTTCATAAAATTTTCTCTTGATAATTAAACATACATTTCTACACTGAGGAAAATAATCTGTTTGTTATTTTGCCCTGTTTTGCACCTGTCAAAACATTGGTTAATAATTATATAGTCATAACCTAAATGATTTCTAAAATAAAAATTTATTTTTAAACTACTTTATACAAGATAGGCTTACTCCTCTTTTACTTAGTTTATGCGTTAATCAATTCCTCAAATCACAGTCGTTTGATACTCCAAAGTTAATTGGAAATCATCCACATATGCATAAATATTTTAGGATCTTTAGGAGTTCACTCAGGAAAGGTACAATGACGAAAGATTCCAGGGAACTGACGCAGAGCATAAGTCTAGAATGAATAAAATTATATCATGGACTTCTTTTATGTTAATAACAATTTTGAAGAGTTAATTAGCACGTCTACAATAGATATAAACATTCAGTAAGATTAAAGATTATTTTGAGAGAGAACATATTTAGAGATGGAAACTTTTTCTAAAACAACAGAGGGAAAAAAAGCTGCTAAGCTAGCATGCTGAACATTACTCTATCTAATTTGTTTTATCTGTAAATATTGTAAGATATGAGTCAACGTATGATCTGCAGGACTGTTAGGCTTATTGCTTACCATGATCTTCAGTAGGATTAGGCAAAAAGATTTTGTGGGAGTCGCCTCTGCTTTTATTTATTTATCCATTCGTCAAATGTTACATCAAATGCATATTATGACTCAGTGTTGCAGATCCTAAAGATGAGTGGTGGTTAAAATAATTTCTCAACTGTTGGTTTAGCTGAGAGATAGATACTATCCAATTAACCCTCAAATAAATGTAAAATTGGAACTGTAATAAATGTTGGGAAGCAAGGTTTATGATGCTGAGAAAGATTAAGTAGGAGATTCCATGATTCTCTACTGTCCTGGCTCAATATCTCAAACACAGCTGTCATCAATGCTCTTTAACCAAGGAGGATGAATAGGGCTTAAAACAAGTTTAAAGAATTTCTGAAAAATTGAGCCACTAAGACGAGTTCCTAAAAATGGATGAAAATATAAAAAGAAATGGGATCCAGTTCTAAACATTTGTTTAAACTGTTTCTATTCTCTAATTCTCTGTTCTCTACTGCTGCTTGCTAAACTCTTTAAGGCCTTTTCCAGATTGAAGTCACAATATTCCCTTCACCTTTTTCTTTGTCACTATCATTCAGAGAGGGTTCATGTGGCCTATGCTTTTTAGGTGCAGATATAAAGGCTAAGCATTTACTTCCATATAGCAACTGGATTGTTAACATCAAAACACTTCAAAAAAGCAAAAATTGTTTGCTGGAAAAACCCTAGCCTTAGAACAGCAGTGTGTACCTATTCAACTGGTACTTTTTTTCTGAAACAGACTTCAGAGCTAATTGCTTCTTCTGCTGAGAAATATGGTATCTGTGTGATCTCTTTCACTTTTCAGCTTTGTTATGGGCTAAACTTTTTAAAAAAATTCTATTTGTGAATTGTATATGTGTGCATGTGTTTGTGTAATTAGACATTTAAAAATATTTTAATATCAAAAATTTATAGGGTTGGAGTAAATTAACTTTCATTCATTGATTTACTAAAGATAATATTTGTATTTTAAAATTTTAGGTTTGATAATTAGATTTTTTTCTGAAACCTAATCTATAAATTTATATTTTTATTTTCAAAATATGCACTATTTATTGTTTGTTTTAGCTATTTTTTTTCATTTCCACTCAATTTATAGCAAATTTATACAATGTGATTGCATTTCAGGCAAAGTATCTGTTAAGGTAAACCTCGTGAAGTAGTGGTTTATACAGTGCATTAGACAGAATCATGACGTCTAAGTTTTGCCCATAAGAAAGTTTATTTTGTGAAATATTAAAAGAACTGCTTTCTATTCTTGCAGATTTATCCTAGAAGTTATTAATTATCAGTTTGTAGCAATTTATAGTACTGATGTTAAGAATAACATTTATCTCATGTTGGGCACACGAGTCACGGTCATTGTCTTTCTTACAATTTATTTTTATCAGTAAGCAGTTAGTTAATAAATATAGTGTGCTTAGTTTATAAATACACATAATAAAGCATTTTAAAGTGTTTCTATTTGCTATTGTAGTATCGGAAAAGACTTTACCAGATTTTTGAAAATGTCTACACATGCTGAAAGTACCCAAAGATGTACTAAGCTCTAACAATTAAAATTCCTTTGAAAACAGAGTCTGCTAAATTCCAATATGATATTTTTCATTTCATTTATATGTTATCAGGTGAGCTAAATATTAATTACAATAAAAATGCTTACTTATAAGTTTCAGGTAAAGTTTTTTTGTTTTTGGTATAATTCTAGAGTATGCGTATTGTTTTTTAAATACTAACCCTGTAGATTCTGTATCTGTGGTAACTATTTGCTAATTATTCAGTGTATTAATGGCTCCACTGCATCTGCCACAGTCTGTATTTATTCACAGATGGATTAAGAATGTTATTCTGCTCGGTGCTGTGTAATTGTTTTTAGAAGACAAGAGAGAACAGTATTCCAGAGCATTAAACAGAAGCTATTTTCCTTTAATCATTTAATATAAGCACATGATGTCTTTCACCTTTGTGACCTATGGTGTTTGATTAGTTCTAAAATTGCATCTGATATGTATGCTTTATCTCTAGTTTCCATTTTGTTTGCATAACATTATGCTCAACTTAATTTAGTTTACATCAGCAACATTTCTAGATGTGGCTCTCTTTGGCTGCCTTTCAGTCTCACGGGCTATATAAAAAATACATAAATTATTAAGTTTAGCATCATTGAAAACATGTGCATCTATGTAAAAATGTCATACATTCAGTGGCTACCATCTGTGGCTGTGGTAATACAAATAAATGTGCACAATCGTGTTTATCGATTCAAGTAAACAAAACTCAGTTGGATACATAACCTGATATTGTGGTTTGGGTAGATGCTATTTTAATTTTGTCAAATATCAAATGGGAAGAGTAATAGAATACACATATTGTTTTGGTTAGTTGGCACTTTCTTCCTCTAACAAACCTGATCAGCTCTTTATAGTAAAATTACTGATTCAGCATTGTAGATTGATAGTAACTGGGCAATTTTCACATTCCAACATTGGTCATCATTAGAAAATATGCTTTAGTTGTATACATTTTATAATAAAATATTTGTACTGTTTTAATAATTTATTAATGTAATTGTACATAGGGTGACCTCTCTGGGCTTCTCTTGTGGCTCAGACAGTTAAGAATCTGCCTGCCAAGCAGGAGATGCAGGTTCAATCCCTCAAAGATGATCCCCTGGAGAAGAGAATGTCTACCCACTCCATTATTCTTGCCTGGAGAATCTCATGGACAGAGGAGCCTGGCAGGCTATGGTTCATAGGGTCACAAAGAGTAGGACACAACTAAGTGACTAACAGTTTCACTTTCAAGGTGTTCTCTCTAGTATCATTTGTTAGGAAAGGGAAGAAACAACAAAATAAAGAGAAAGATGTTACTGAATTTTAGTCTGGTGAGAATAAGATGATTGTTTCTCTATTAAATTCATTTAATTTAATATCTGTTTTTATAATCATGAGTTAAAAAATTATTTCTGCATATAGTCCCCAAATCCAGCATTCTAAGCACTGGTCAGACTATGCACATAATCACATTTTCCTATGATTCTTTTTGACCTGTTTATATAATAATAATTTGGTAATATTTTTATGGAAAAAAAATCATTTTTTTCTCTATCAAGGTTATTAGAATGTGTATCTTATCATTGATAACTTAAGAAAGATCCTTTTAACTTTCTAACTTACTATAGCCAAGGTCGTATAAACCTTGCAGATTATTATAGGAAATTCTACTAAATATTTTTTCATATAAAAGCTGTAAGGTTTTGGAACATTCCAGATTTTCTTCAACAGCAAATATTATAACTACTCATAATGGTCCTACACTCATTAACTAGGGCTTGAAAGGTACCTGTGCAAATAATAGGCCTTGAAGCATAGCTTCATTAATTTTATATTATATCTACCTCTGTGGAGATCTTATGAAAGAGATGTTATTGTTATTTGAATACTAGAAATATAGACCTCAAGGTTTAGCAGCATAAATAAATTACCTGTATTATCACAATTGAGTAGTGTGGAGCATCTTGGATTCAGGGCCCATTTGTTTAACCTCATATATACCTTTTTATTATCCCTCAGTTATCTATACTTCTTTTGCCATCATGCTGTGACTTCTCTTTACTCAGAAGTCTTCAAAACTTAGGCCGAACTGATATTTATTTTTACTCTGTCTAGATACCACTAGGTGATAGTGCACATGCCTATTAACAAGCCAGACTAATATATTCAGTCATCTATTCAGCAAATATTTATTCCATACCTACTATATGTTTATATACTCCTAGACTCTGGAAAGATAGAAATGAGTGAGAGAGTTATGGTCCTTGTTCTTACAAATCTTATAGCCTAGTGAAAATAATATTTGGAGATTCAGTTCAGTCGCTCAGTCATGTCTGACTCTTTGCGACCCCATGAATCGCAGCACGCCAGGCCTCCCTGTCCATTACCAACTCCCGGAGTTCACTCAGACTCACGTCCATCGAGTCAGTGATGCCATCCAGCCATCTCATCCTCTGTCGTCCCCTTCTCCTCCTGCCCCCAATCCCTCCCAGCATCAGAGTCTTTTCCAATGAGTCAACTCTTCGCATGAGGTGGCCAAAGGACTGGAGTTTCAGCTTCAGCATCATTCCTTCCAAAGAAATCCCAGGGCTGATCTCCTTCAGAATGGACTGGTTGGATCTCCTTGCAGTCCAAGGGACTCTCAAGAGTCTTCTCCAACACCACAGTTCAAAAGCATCAATTCTTCGGCGCTCAGCCTTCTTCACAGTCCAACTCTCACATCCATACATGACCACAGGAAAAACCATAGCCTTGACTAGACGGACCTTTGTTGGCAAAGTAATGTGTCTGCTTTTGAATATGCTATCTAGGTTGGTCATAACTTTCCTTCCAAGGAGTAAGGGTCTTTTAATTTCATGGCTGCAGTCACCGTCTGCAGTGATTTTGGAGCCCCAAAAAATAAAGTCTGACACTGTTTCCACTGTTTCCCCATCTATTTCCCATGAAGTGATGGGACCAGATGTCATGATCTTTGTTTTCTGAATGTATTACAGACAAACAAATGAGAAGATATTAGTTTGGGGACACTGAATTCAACAGACACTTCAATAGACAAGAAAGACCAATAAGGGGAGAAAAGTCAATATGATAAAGAAAAGCAAGATTTAGCCAGTGAAATAGAGGATCTAGTCAGTTAGAATGCTGCTGCTGCTGCTGCTAAATCACTTCAGTCATGTCTGACTCTGTGGGACCCTATAGACGGCAGCCCACCAGGCTCCCCCGTCCCTGGGATTCTCCAGGCAAGAACACTGGAGTGGGTTGCCATTTCCTTCTCCAATGCATGAAAGTAAGTGAAAAGTGAAAGTGAAGTCTCTCAGTCGTCTCTGACTCTTAGCGACCCCATGGACTGCAGCCTACCAGGCTCCTCCGTCCATGGGATTTTCCAGACAAGAGTACTGGAGTGGGTTGCCATTGCCTTCTCCAGTCAGTTAGAATGAGAGTGTTTTAATTCCTAGAAATCAATATGTGAGAACTCTGTTGTTGTGGTGGTGCTTTGCCCAGAAATGTCCTTTCCCAAGAGATGCCTAAGCAAATACCCATTTATCTGTCAAGGACTAATAAAAATGTCCTGTCTTATGAAGTCTTTTATAACTCTGCCAAGCAATTAGTTTCCTATGTATAGATGTTTCTTTATTTATACATGAAGGAAATAACTGTTTTTGATGAATTTTTTAGCATAATGATTACCAGAAAGTTGTCATTAAATTATTATTGTTATCATTTACTATTGCTAACCAGTGGTTTAACCATTTTCAACAATCAGCAATAGCATTCATGGAATTGTATGGTTTAATAATAATCATTAGTTAGCTAATTATTTTACCATTTAAGGATTTGTCCATGAAAAAGGAAGTGATTCCTGGGCATGACTGAGTGCCCAAAAAGTGCCACATGTGTAGAAGTCCCAAAAGGAACACAAATTATTCACTTAAGATAAAAAGGCATTCAATGATTCCTCTTTGATTGACTTTCCTGCATGAAAAGTGGAGACTCTGTGGGGAAAAAAAAATCCTTTAATTGGATAAAACAAAGAGGTCTCTAGATTTAGTTTCTAGACTTTTCTGACTGCACACTTCTTTTTAAATTCAAATATAAAGTATTTATATTTTTTTTAATTTTGATTGGAGTATGAGTTCAGTTCAGTCGCTCAGTCATGTCCGACTCTTTGTGACCCCATGGACTGCAGCATGTCAGGCCTCCCTGTCCATCACCAACTCCCAGAATTTCCTTAAACTCATGTCCATTGAGTCAGTGATGCCATCCAACCATCTCATCCTCTGTCATCCCCTTCTCCTCCCACCTTCAACCTTTTCCAGCATCAGGGCCTTTCAAATGAGTCAGTACTTCACATCAGGTGGCCAAAGGATTGGAGTTTCAGCTTCAGCATCAGGCCTTCCAATGAATATTCAGGACTGATTTCCTTTAGGATGGACTGGTTGGATCTCCTTGCAGTCCAAGGGACTCTCAAGAGTCTTCTCCAACACCACAGTTCAAAAGCATTGATTCTTTGATGCTCAGCCTTCCTCATAGTCCAGCTCTCACATCCATGCATGACTACTGGAAAAACCTTAGCCTTGACTAGATGGACATTTGTTGGTAATGTCTCTGCTTTTTAATATGCTGTCTAGGTTGGTTATAATTTTCCTTCCAAGGAGTAAGCGTCTTTTAATTTCATGGCTGCAGTCACCATCTACAGTGATTTTGGAGCCCCCTAAAATAAAGTTTATCACTGTTTCCACTGTTTCCCCATCTATTTGCCATCAAGTGATGGGACTGGATGCCATCATCTTAGTTTTCGGAATGTTGAGCTTTAAGCCAACTTTTTCACTCTCCACTTTCACTTTCATCAAGAGGCTCTTTAGTTCTTCTTCATTTTCTGCCATAAGGGTGGTGTCTTTGCATATCTGAGGTTATTGATATTTCTCCCAGCAATCTTGATTCCATCTTGTGCTTCTTCCAGCCCAGTGTTTCTCATGATGGACTCTGCATATAAGTTAAATAAGCAGGGTGACAATATACAGCCTTGACGTACTCCTTTCCCAATTTGGAACCAATTCTTTGTTCCATGTCCAGTTCTAGCTGTTGCTCCTTAACCTGAATATAGGCTAAATAGGATAAATAAACAGGGTGACAATATACAGTCTTGACGTACTCCTTTTCCTATTTGGAACCAGTCTGTTGTTCCACATCCAGTTCTAAATGTTGCTTCCTGAGCGGCTTACAGATTTCTCAAGATGCAGGTCAGGTGGTCTGGTATTCCCATCTCTTTCATAATTTTCCAGTTTGTTGTGATCCACACACTCATAAGTTTTGGCATAGTCAATAAAGTAGAAATAGATGTTTTTCTGGAACTCTCTTGCTTTTTCGATAATCCAATGAATGTTGGCAATTTGATCTCTCATTCCTCTGCCTTTTCTAAATCCAGCTTGAACATCTGGAAGTTCATGGTTCACGTATTATTGAAGCCTGGCTTGGAGAATTTTGAGCATTACTTTGCTAGCGTGTGAGATGAGTACACTTGTGTGGTAGTTTGAGCATTCTTTGGCATTGCCTTTCTTTGGGATTGGAATGAAAACTGACCTTTTCCAGTCCTGTGACCACTGCTGAGTTTTCCAAATTTGCTGACATATTGAGTGCAGCACTTTCTCAACATTATCTTTTAGGATTTTAAATAGTTCACCTGGAATTCTATCACATCCACTAGGTTGAAGTATAGTTGATTTAAAATGTTGTGTTAGTTTCTGTTGTACAGCAAAGTGAATCAATTATGCAGTATGTATATCCACTCTTTCTTAGGTTTTTTCCCCATAGAAGTCATTTCAGAGTATTAAGTCTAGTTCCTGTGCAATACAGTAGGTCTTTATTAGTTTTCTATTTTATATATAGTAATTTGTATATATCAATCCCAGTCTCCCAATTTATGCTCCCCCTTTCCCCCCCAGTAACCCCAGGTTTGTTTTCTACATCTGTGACTCTACTTCTATTTTTAAAATAAGTTCATTTGTACCATTTTTTAAGATTCCACATATAAGCAATATCATATATTTGTCTTTCTCTGTCTTAATTAACTTAGTATGATAATCTCTATAAATCCATACATCTTGCTGCAAATTATTTCATTCCTTTTTTTAAGGCTAAGTAATATGCCTTTGTATATTTGTACCACATCTTTATCCATTCATCCATTGATGGACATTTTGGTTGCTTCCATGTCTTGGCTGTTGTAAACAGTGCTGCAAAGAACATTGGATGCATGTATCTTTTTGAATTATCGTTTTCTTCAGATATATGCCCAGGAGTGGAATTGATGGATCATATGGTAGTTCTATTTTAAGTTTTTTGATGAACCTCTATACTGTTCTCCACAGTAGTTGTATCACTTTACATCCCCACTGACAGTGTGGAAAGGTTCCCTTTTCTCCACATCCTCTCCAGCATTTATTGCTTGTAGAATTTTTGATGATGTGACTGCACACTTCTGAGTAAGAACTATCTGAAATATCCCAGTTCATACATATTTACAAATGATATATATTTACTACTGTGCTAACATATTATGTATATTATAAAGCATTCATAAAATAGGAAATAGGAATAAAATAATTCTTAAATACAAATATTTTAATATACTTTTTCATTGGAAGTACACCATTAACTATCTTTGATTTGACTCTATATTTTACATAGTCTTGAAAATTCTGGATACTTGTTTTTTGTTTCCTTGGCATATCTGATGAGATCATCATTGATTTTACTTCATGATGTACAGTTCAAAGGGGTTACACTTGGAGAAGATATGTCAGCTCTGCTACATTTTTTGTATTTTATTTATGTTTTTATTAGTAATAATGATCAATATGAGATTTGAGGAAACAATTTAACTATTTACTTTATTTATTTTTTTCAATTTCAACATTTACTATTTAGCTACAGTAATCCTTACAATGATATTACCAGAGGAATAAATATATCAACTGAACAAAGCGGAGAGCCCAGAAACATACTCATACAAACATGCCCAATGGACTTTTGACAAAGGTACAAAAACATTCAATGGAGAAAAGATTGCTTTTCCAATAAATTGTGCTCAAGCAATTGAAGATCTGTCAACAAAAAAAAATAAGAAAAAAGAAACATATAAAGTTAAACCAAAATGAATCACAGACTTAAATGTAAACTATAAAATTTTTAGAAAAAAGGAAACATGAGAAATATCTTTGGAATACAAGTCTAGGTAAAGAGTCCTTATGCTTGACACCAAAGCATAATCCATGAAAGGAAAATTTGATAAACTTAAATTCATTTTAAAACTTTTGCTCTACAAAAGACGCTGTTAAGAGAATGAAAAAACAAGCTACAGACTGAGAGAAGATACTTGCCACATATCTGACAAAGAACAAGTATATAATGAACTCTCAAATATCAACAGTAAAACAACAACAACAACAACATTCCAATCACAAAATGGGCAAAAGGCATAAACAGATATTTCACCAAAGAAGATACACAGACTGCAGATTAGCACATGAAAAGATGTTTAATATCAATAGCCACTAGGGAAACAAAGTTAAAACCATAATGCGTCAGACACGACTGAAGTGACTTAGCAGCAGCGTTATCACTATATGTCTATCAGAATAGCTAATTGGTTTTTTTTTAATATAAATTTATTTATTTAAATCAGAGGCCAATCACTCTACAATACTGCATTTGTTTTGCCATATATCAACATGAATCTGCCACGGGTGTACACGTGTTCCCCTCCCTCCCACCTCCCTCCCCATACCATCCTTCTGGGTCATCCCAGTGCACCAGCCCCAAGCATCCTGTATCATGCATCAAACCTGGACTGGTGATTCATTTCATGTATGATATTATACTTGTTTCAATGCCATTCTCCCAAATCATACCACCCTCTCCCTCTCCCACAGAGTCCAAAAGACTGTTCTATACATCTGTCTCTTTTGCTGTCTCGCATACAGGGTTATCATTACCATCTTTCTAAATTCCGTATATATGTGTTAGTATACTGTATTGATGTTTTTTATTCTGGCTTACTTCACTTTGTATAATGGGCTCCAGTTTCATCCACCTCATTAGAACTGATTCAAATGTATTCTTTTTAATGGCTGAGTAATACTCCATTGGAGAAGGAAATGGCAACCCACTCCAGTGTTCTTGCCTGGAGAATCCCAGGGACAGGGGAGCCTGGTGGGCTGCCGTCTATGGGGTCGCACAGAGTTGGACACGACTGAAGTGACTTAGCAGTAGCAGCAATACTCCATTGTGTATATACATGTACCACAGCTTTCTTATCCATTCGTCTGCTGATGGACATATAGGTTGCTTCCATGTCCTGGCTATTATAAACAGTGCTGCGATCAACACTGGGGTATATGTGTTTCTTTCAATTCTGGTTTCCTCCGTGGGTATGCCCAGCAGTGCAATTGCTGGTTCATAAGGCAGTTCTATTCCCAATTTTTAAAGGAATCTCCACACTGTTCTCCATAGTGGCTGTACTAGTTTGCATTCCCACCAACAGTGTAAGAGGGTTCCCTTTTCTCCACACCCTCTCCAGCATTTATTGCTTGTAGACTTTTGAATTGCAGCCATTCTGACTGGTGTAAAATGGTACCTCATTGTGGTTTTGATTTGCATTTGTTTGATAATAAGTGATGTTGAGCATCTTTTCATGTGTTTGTTAGCCATCTGTATGTCTTCTTTAGAGAAATGTCTGTTTAGTTCTTTGGCCCATTTTTTGATGGGGTCATTTATTTTTCTGGAATTGAGCTGCAGGAGTTGCTTGTATACTTTTGAGATTAATTCTTTGTCAGTTGCTTCATTTGCTATTATTTTCTCCCATTCTGAAGGCTGTCTTTTCACCTTGCTTAGAGTTTCATTTGTTGTGCAGAAGCTTTTAAGGTTAATTAGGTCCCATTTGTTTATTTGTGCTTTTATTTCCAATATTCCGGGAGGTGGGTCATAGAGGATCCTGTTGTGATTTAGGTCAGAGAGTGTTTTGCCTATGTTCTCCTCTAGGAGTTTTATAGCTTCTGGTCGTACGTTTAGATCTTTAATCCATTTTGAGTGTATTTTTGTGTATGGTGTTAGAAAGTGTTCTAGTTTCATTCTTTTACAAGTGGTTGACCAGTTTTCCCAGCACCACTTGTTAAAGAGATTATCTTTTCTTCATTGTATATTCTTGCTTCCTTTGTCAAAGATAAAGTGTCCATAGGTGTGTGGATTTATCTCTGGGCTTTCTATTTTGTTCTATTGATCTATATTTCTGTCTTTGTGCCAGTACCATACTGTCTTGATGACTGTGGCTTTGTAGTAGAGCCTGAAGTCAGGTAGGTTGATTCCTCCAGTTCCATTCTTCTTTTTCAAGATTGCTTTGGTTATTCGAGGTTTTTTGTATTTCTATACAAATAGTGAAATTATTTGTTCTAGCTCTGTGATAAATACTGTTGGTAGTTTGATAGGGATTGCATTGAATCTATAGATTGCTTTGGGTAGTATACTCATTTTCACTATATTGATTCTTCCAATCCATGAACATGGTATATTTCTCCATCTATTAGTATCCTCTTTGATTTCTTTCACCAGTGTTTAATAGTTTTCTATATATAGGTCTTTAGTTTCTTTAGGTAGATATATTCGTAAGTATTTTATTCTTTTTGTTTCAATGGTGAATGGAATTTTAATTCCTTAATTTCTTAATTAAGTTAAGACTTAAACTTAATTAAGTTTCCTTAATTTCTCTTTCTATTTTCTCATTTTTAGTGTATAGGAATGCAAGGGATTTCTGTGTGTTGATTTTATATCCTGCCACTTTGCTATATTCATTGATTAGGCTCTAGTAATTTTCTGCTGGAGTCTTTAAGGTTTTCTATGTAGAGGATCATGTCATCTGCAAACAGTGAGATTGTTACTTCTTCTTTTCCAATTTGGATTCCTTTTATTTCTTTTTCTGCTCTGATTGCTGTGGCCAAAACTTCCAAAACTCTGTTGAATAGTAGTGGTGAGAGTGGGCACCCTTGTCTTGTTCCTGACTTTAGGGGAAATGCTTTCAATTTTTCACCATTGAGGATAATGTTTGCTGTGGGTTTGTCATATATAGCTTTGATTATGTTGAGGTATGTTCCTTCTATTCCTGCTTTCTGGAGAGTTTTGATCATAAATGGATGTTGAATTTTGTCAAAGGCTTTCTCTGCATCTATTGAGATAATCATATGGTTTTTATTTTTCAATTTGTTAATGTGGTGTATTACATTGATTTGCGGATATTGAAGAATCCTTGCATCCCTGGGGTAAAGCCCACTTGGTCATGGTGTATGATCTTTTTAATGTGTTGTTGGATTCTGATTGCTAGAATTTTGTTAAGGATTTTTGCATCTATGTTCATCAGTGATATTGGCCTGTAGTTTTCTTTTTTTGTGGGATCTTTGTCAGGTTTTGGTATTAGGGTGATGGTGGCCTCATAGAATGAATTTGGAAGTTTACCTTCCTCTGCAATTTTCTGAAAGAGTTTGAGTAGGATAGGTATTAGCTCTCCTCTAAATTTTTGGTAGAATTCAGTTGTGAAGCCGTCTGGACCTGGGCTTTTGTTTTTCATTATTAGTGTATAGGAATGCAAGGGATTTCTGTGTGTTGATTTTCTATCTCTCCATTTTCATTTCTAATTTTATTGATTTGATTTTTCTCCCTTTGTTTCTTGATGAGTCTGGCTAATGGTTTGTCAATTTTATTTATCCTCTCAAAGAACCAGTTTTGGCTTTGTTGATTTTTGCTATGGTCTCTTTTGCATTTATTTCTGCCCTAATTTTTAAGATTTCTTTCCTTCTACTAACCCTGGGGTTCTTGATTTCTTCCTTTTCTGTTGCTTTAGGTGTAGAGATAGGTTATTTATTTGACTTTTTTTCTTGTTTCTTGAGGTATGCCTGTATTGCTATGAACCTTCCCCTTAGCACTGCTTTTACAGTGTCCCACAGGTTTTGGGTTGTTGTGTTTTCATTTTCATTCGTTTCTATGCATATTTTGATTTCTTCTGTGATTTGTTGGTTATTCAGCAGCATGTTGTTCAGCCTCCATATGTTTGAATTTTTAATAGTTTTTCTCCTGTAATTGAGATCTAATCTTACTGCATTGTGGTCAGAAAAGATGCTTGGAATGGTTTCAGTTTTTTTGAATTTACCAAGGCTAGATTTATGGCCCAGAATGTGATCTACCCTGGAGAAGGTTCTGTGTGTGCTTGAGGAAAGGTGAAATTCATTGTTTTGGGGTGAAATGTCCTATAGATATCAATTAGGTCTAACTGGTCTATTGTATCATTTAAAGTTTGTGTTTCCTTGTTAATTTTCTGTTTAGTTGATCTATCCATAGGTGTGAGTGGGGTATTAAAGTCTCCCACTATTATTGTGTTATTGTTAATTTCCCCTTTCATACTTGTTAGCATTTGTCTTACATATTGCAGTGCTCCTATGTTGGGTGCATATATATTTATAATTGTTATATCTTCTTCTTGGATTGATCCTTTGATCATTATGTAGTGTCCTTCTTTGTCTCTTTTCACAGCCTTTGTTTTAAAGTCTATTTTATCTGATATGAGTATTGCTACTCCTGCTTTATTTTGGTCTCTATTTGCGTGGAATATTTTTTTCCAACCTTCACATTCAGTCTGTATATGTCCCTTGTTTTGAGGTGGATCTCTTGTAGACAACATATATAGGGGTCTTGTTTTTGTATCCATTCAGCCAGTCTTTGTCTTTTGGTTGGGGCATTCAACCCATTTACGTTTAAGGTAATTATTGATAAGTATGATCCCATTGCCATTTACTTTATTGTTTTGGGTTCGAGTTTATACACCCTTTTTGTGTTTCCTGTCTAGAGAAGATCCTTTAGTATTTGTTGGAGAGCTGGTTTGGTGGTGCTGAATTCTCTCAGCTTTTGCTTCTCTGTAAAGTTTTTGATTTCTCCTTCATATTTGAATGAGATCCTTTCTGGGTACAGTAATCTGAGCTATAGGTTATTTTCTTTCATCACTTTAAGTATGTCTTGCCATTCCCTCCTGGCCAGAAGAGTTTCTATTGAAAGATCAGCTGTTATCTTTATGGGAATCCACTTGTGTGTTATTTGTTGTTTTTCCCTTGTTGCTTTTAATATTTGTTTTTTTTGTGTTTGATCTTAGTTAATTTGATTACTATGTGGCTTGGGGTGTTTTGCCTTGGGTTTATCCTGTTTTGGACTCTCTGGGTTTTTTGGACTTGGGTGATTATTTCCTTCCCCATTTTAGGGAAGTTTTCAACTATTATCTCCTCAAGTATTTTCTCATGGTCTTTCTTTTTGTCTTCTTCTTCTGGGACTCCTATGATTCGAATGTTGGGACGTTTAACATTGTCCCAGAGGTCTCTGAGATTGTCCTCATTTCTTTTAATTCATTTTTCTTTTTTCCTCTCTGATTCATTTATTTCTACCATTGTATCTTCTACTTCACTAATCCTATCTTCTGCCTCCATTATTGTACTATGGTGCCCTTCAGAGTGTTTTTGGTCTCATTTACTGCATTAATCATTATATATTGACTCTTTTTTATTTCTTCTAGGTCCTTGTTAAACCTTTCTTGCATTTTCTCAATGCTTGTCGCCAGGCTATTTATCTGTGATTCCATTTTGATTTAAAGATTTTGGATCATTTTCACTATCATTATTTGGAATTCTTTATCAAGTAGATTCCCTATCTCTTCCTCCTTTGTTTGGTTTGGTGGGCATTTATCCTGTTCCTTTACCTGCTGGGTATTCCTCTGTCTCTTCATCTTGTTTATATGCTGTGTTTAGGGTGGTCTTTCTTTATTCTGGCAGTTTTTGAGTTCTCTTTATTATGGAGTTTCCTCACTGTGGGTGTTGTTGTACAGGTGGTTTGTCAAGGTTTCCTGGTTAGGGAAGCTTGTGTCAGTGTTCTGGTAGGTGGAGTTGGATTTCTTCTCTTTGGAGTGCAATGAAGTGTCCAGTAATGAGTTATGAGATGTCAGTGGGTTTGGAGTGACTTTGGGCAGCCTGTATATTGAAGCTTGGGGCTGTGTTCCTGTGTTGCTGGAGAATTTGCATGATATGTCTTGTTCTGGAACTTGTTAGCCCTGGGTGGTGCTTGGTTTCAGTGTAGGTATGGAGGCATTTGATGAGCTCCTGTTGATTAATGTTCCCTGGAGTCAGGAGTTCTCTGGTGTTCTCAGGATTTGGATTTAAGCCTCCTGCTTCTGGTTTTCAGTCTTATTTTTACAATATCCTCAAGACTTCTCCATCTATACAGCACTGTTGATAAAACATCTAGGTGAAAAATGAAGTTTCTCCACAGTCAGGGACACCCAGAGAGGTTCACAGAGTTACATGGAGAAGAGAAGAGGGAGGAGGGAGTCAGAGGTGACCCAAATGAGATGAGGTGGAATCAAAGAGGAGAGAGCAAGCTAGCCAGTGATTACTTCCTTATTTGCGCTCCACAGTCTGGACCGCTCAGAGATGTTCATGGAGTTACACAGAGAAGAGAATAGGGAGGGAGGGAGGAAGTAGACAGAGGTGGCCAGGAGGATAAAGGGGGGAATCAAAAGGAGAGAGACAGATCCAGCCAGTAATCAGTTCACTAAGTGTTCTCCACCGTCTGGAACACACAAAGAGATTCATAGAGTTGGGTAGAGAAGAGAAGGGGGAGGGAGGAGATAGAGGCGACCTGGTGGAGGAAAAGGAGGGCCCAAAGGGGGAAAGAGCAGTCAAGCCAGTAATCTCACTCCCAGGTTAACATGGGTACTGAAGATTGAATTCTTAAAGGTACAAAATTGATAACAAATACCAAAAAGCAAAGATTAAAAATCTAGAGTAGAAGTTGGATTTTCAAAAATACAATATTAAAGAAAAGAAAAGAAAAAAGTCACAAAATTATATATATATTATATATATATATATATATGAAGTTTGCTTTAAAAAATAGGGTTTCTTTTTTTTTGCAAAGTAATAGTAGGTTATAAAATGAAAATTAAAGAAGTAATAGGAGACTTAAAAATTAAAAAAAATAAAGAATAATAGTAAAAATAGTGAAAATATATCTAGGACTTTCTCTGGTGGTGTTGTGGGCAGTGTGGGGTCAGTTCATTTTTGGATAGTTCCTTGGTCTGGCTTATATTTCTCAAGATCTATAGGCCCCTTTCTATGTAGTCGGTACTAACTACAGGGTTTTAATCTATTGCACCTGTCACTTCCAAGGAGGTTCCCTCTGTTTTAGCTTCTTCTGTTTGCTGGTCTCTTCAGTGTCTAATTTCTGCCCTGACACAAGGGGGCGGTGGTGGACACTTTTTTAGGCTCACTTGTTCAGTTGCTCTGTGAGGAGGGAGGGACGCTGCAAACAAATAACACTGGCGTGTGCTCGCAGTGTCTCGGCCACACTGGGCCTGGCCCCGCTCATGGCATGTGTGCCTTCCCTGCCCACACTGCTCAGGATCTAGGTTGCTCCACCACCAGGAACCGTCCGAGGCTGGCCCTGGGCTGCATGCACCTCACAGGTCTAAGCTGCTCAGATTCAGGCACTCAAGTAGCCCTCAGAGGCGCAGACTCTGTTGGGCCTGCGTTTTGTGTCCTTCCCAGGTCCGAGCAGCTCAGGTGACCAGGTGTTTGGCGAGCGTGGTCTCTGTGACTTATTGCCTCCCCTGTCCCTGCTGCTTGGTTTTCTGGGTGTACAACCGGCGCACCTTCTCAGGTGGATGTTGACCATCCAGAATCACAGAAAGTCTTAGTTAGCAACAAAGCCTGCTTGCAGTTTGGTAGATAATGCCTCTTTGGTGCCACGATTGCCCCCTTCCGGCTCTGGATGCCTGTCACCTGAGGGGGATGATCTGCAGCCAGCTAGCTCTGCTCAGTCCTTTGTTCTGTGAGCAGGCCTGATGGTGTCTTAGGTTAGGGCATTTCGCTTTTCATGTAGCTCTAGTCAGTCCTTTGTTCTGTGAGCGGGCCTGGTGGTGTCTTAGGTTAGGGCTTTTCGCATGGTAGCTATCCCACAGTCTGGTTTGCTAGCCCAAGTTAGTTCCCTCAGATTGCCTTTGGGGCATTCAGGCCGGGTCCTTACTCTCAGCAATGCAGCCCACGCCTCCCTGCCCAGCCCCCGCTTGCTAGTAGCAGGTGCAGGTGTCTGCGCTGCTTCTCTGCTGGGAGAGTTACTGTTGGGCATGTAATCTGTGGGGTTTAATTATTTATTTATTTTTCCTCCCAGTTATGTTGCCCTCTGTGGTTCCAAGGCTCGCCACAGACTCGGCAGTGAGAGTGTTTCCTGGTGTTTGGAAACTTCTCTGTTTTTAAGACTCCCTTCCTGCAATGGGAACTTCCCTGGTTGCTCAGATGGTAAATTGTGTGTCTACAATGTGAGAGACCTGGGTTCAATCCCTGGGTTGGGAAGAATCCCTGGAGAAGGAAACACACTCCAGTACTCTTGCCTTGAAAATCCCATGGACGGAGAAGCTTGGTGCAGGCTACTATCCATGGGGTCACAAAGAGTCGGGCACGACTGAGCGACTTCACTTTCAGTTTCCTGGGATGGTGCTCCATCCCTACCACTTTTGTCTCTCTTTTTGTCCTTTATATTTTTTCCTACCTCCTTTTGAAGACAATGGGCTGCTTTTCTGGGTGCCTGAATGCTTCTACCGGCATTCAGAAGTTGTTTTGTGGAATTTACTCAGCGTTTAAATGTTCTTTTGATGAATTTGTGGGGGAGAAAGTGGTCTCCCCGTCCTATTCCTCCACCATCTTAGGACCTCCTCCTATTTACTTTAGTATACATGGAAGTCTGTATTCTTGTCATGAGCAAGTAGAGTTTAAAGATGCTACTTTACAGATGAGTTTCCTAGAATTTTATTTACCATCTCCAGTTAAGGGCTATATTATTACTTTTTAAAGATTTCTTTCCCTCAGGGGACTTGTTTAAAATATGGGAATCCCCACGTGCCCACTACCATATATTTGATTCAGTAGGTCCTGGGTGCATCCCATGATATGCATTTTAAAAATTCTCAGAAAGTGCTTCTGAAATACACTTAAAATTGAGAAGTACAATACATGGATTCTAGGTTTTTTAATGCACTTGTTTTGGAAATTCTTCTCTGTGCTCCTTAATCAGGATTAATTATAGAACTGTAAGTAGAATAAGGTCTGCATTCACATCTTAAGGGGTAGCAAACAAGATGTACACAACTTAGAAAACCACATCCTCTGTAAATCCAGGCTTCCATGGTGAAAAACCCTAGGAAAAAGAGGTTATAGTGGCAGCTACCAGAGGAAAAGAAGGTAGCTGTTTACTGACTTCACTTTCACTTTTCACTTTCATGCATTGGAGAAGGAAATGGCAACCCACTCCAGTGTTCTTGCCTGGAGAATCCCAGGGATGGTGGAGCCTGGTGGGTTGCCGTCTATGGGGTCGCACAGAGTCAGACACGACTGACGCGACTTAGCAGCAGCAGCAGCAGCAGAGAGAAAAAGAAAAGGAGCCTTTTGAGGCACAAAGAAGTTTCTACTACTGAATAGCAGAATGGGTTGTATTGGCTTATTGGCCAGTGACATCAACGGATTAGAGTTCAGACTGGACACTGGTTATTTTATTCATGTTTGTATTTCAAGTACTTTATACATACCACACCACACATTGGTCCATGAATACAGGATGAAGGATATTTTTATTTGCTCAGCCATATATTACCACTTCTATAGTTATTCTCTATCATATAATAATTATATGTAAGTTAGTTATTTCATAGATCCAACATATCTAGTAAAAGTAATTAGACAACTAAATTAAAATATCTATTTTTAAATAAGATTCCTGATAGATGGATACATAATTATAATAGATGCATCCACATATAGGTACACACTCACAGAATAGCTATTCCAGATTATAGAAGTCTTTCAAGGATATGAGTAGGATCAAAATGTATTATTATCATTGGAGAGATAGTAACACTGCTGGAAAATTTGCTTAATTCCATAATTAGGCATGCAAAATTTTTCATATTTAAATCAAGCAGTGTGGTTTAGCCATCTTGAAGGAAATTTGTAAAAGAAAAATGATTATTGTAAAATACTTTGAATTATAAGTTATTAACACAGAAATAAAGAATATACTTTAAGGTCCCCCACAACTGGCTCATAAAATTTTTCATCAATATTATCACAATTTTGTCAATAGGTAATTTCAAATCATCAAGGTTTAGATGTGTTATCTACTATGTCATTAGGAAATTATCAATAAACTCCCCCTCAAATATATTTGTTTGCTTCCAATTTTAATAATAAAAGCAGTACTTTTATTTTTTTATTTACTTTTTGTCATCTTTTTCTTTCAGGTACTATATTCTTGTTAATGTAATAACAACTTAGTAATACATCCTAGATGTTCTGAGTCAGATCTGGACACCATGTGTTGTGGCCCTGTACCTAAACAATTCACCCTTTTAGTGGTACTTTGGTTTCTTGACTATATCAACAAGTCAGCCTAGAAACGTTTCCATAAAAATTACATGTGGGTGGCAGATTCAGGGTCATGTTTTTTTCTCTCCAGTCAAAGTTCTATTCATAAGTTTACTTTCAACTTATCTTGTTATTTCTGGCCACACTTCTCCTAAAGAGAAACAAAAAATGTTTATTGGCCGTTAGTCTTGATTCATGCTTGTTGAATGGCTCAAGTCAGTCATATGGTTATTGGAAGAAAAAAAAATGGCTTCTGATTCAAAAAGCCCAAGAATTTATCTCAATTCTGAACACTGGTTACTGTGTAACTTTGAGCAACTCATTTAACCTCTCTGGATTTTCACTTTCTTGTGTCTAAATTATAGATAACAATAATACCTGCCTTATCCACATTGTCTTATTCTTAGAAGGAATTTAAAGATAGTAAATATATATGGGCTTTGTAACATTTAAAGGAGACTACAAATTTAAAATTAATGTTTTACTTTTGCCTGATAAAGATACAATGCTGTTTGAAAGACAGCTATTGAGATGATGTTGACACAGAATGAAAGGAGCTCTCTCCTTCTTTGATCCAAGTAAAGTGATCACTTAAACTTATGGTGCATTCAGTTGGTTCAGGTCACAGGGGCCAAGACCTTATTATTAAGAATCATGTTGCACAAACTGTAGTACAAAGATTTCAACAGAAAACTGGGTCAGACCAGTGAATAAGTCAGAGAAGCAAACTACACTTCTTTTTTAATAAGGGTCAGGGTCAGATAGAAAAGTGATGGGAGAGTCCAGAAGGCTTTGGCCTCAAATCTTTTAAAGAAGACCTGCACTCCAATATCAAGGCTGCAGCAGAGAAATAGTCAAAAGTAGCATGGATCTCATTTAATCATCATCTAGAAGAAATGATGAGTCCTTGTCTAAACTGTCCATTGATTAACCAGGCAGTTTTATTTTGGTCAGAAGTAGATCCATGTTTAGCCAGAAGTAGACCATGTTTGGCCAGAATTAGACCCTTATGGCAGAAAGCGAAGCTGAACTAAAGAGCCTTTTGATGAAAGTGAAAGAGGAGAGTGAAAAAGTTGGCTTTAAACTCAACATTCAGAAAACTAAGATCATGGCATCCAGTCCCATCAGTGCAGTTCAGTGCAGTTCAGTCTCTCAGTCATGTCCGACTCTTTGTGACCGCATGAACTGCAGCACGCCAGGCCTCCCTGTTACTTCATAGCAAACAGATGGGGAAACAGTGACAGACGTTATGTTTTTGGGCTCCAAAATCACTGCAGATGGTAACTGCAGCCATGAAATTAAAAGATGCTTACTCTTTGGAAGAAAAGTTATTACCAACCTAGACAGCATATTAAAAAGCAGACACGATTGCTTTACCAACAAAGGTCTGTCTAGTCAAGGCTTTGTTTTTTCCAGTAGTCATGTATGGATATGAGAATAGGACTATGAGGAAGGCTGTGTGCAGAAGAATTGATGCTTTTGAACTGTGGTGTTGGAAAAGACTCTTGAGAGTCCCTTGCCCTGCAAGGAGACCCAACCAGTCCATCCTAAAGAAAATCAGTGCTGGGCGTTCACTGGAAGGACTGATGTTAAAGCTGAAACTCCAATACTTTGGCCACCTGATGTGAAGAACTGACTCATTTGAAAGGCCCTAATGTTGGGAAAGGTTGAAAGTGGGAGAAGGGGATGACAGAGGATGAGATGGTTGGATGGCATCACTGACTCAATGGACATGAGTTTAAGGAAATTCTTGGAGTTGGTGATGGTGAAGGAGGCCTGGTGAACTACAGTCCATGGGGTTGCAAAGAGTTGGACATGACTGAGTGACTGAACTGAACTGAACTGAGACCCATGTTAGGAAGAGAAGAAAATATGAGTAGAAAGGAACTCAATAAAGAGTATGATTAATATGCAAATTAAATGCTAAAGGAGATAAAATAGAATTAATGTGTGCTTATTGTGGGCCAAACCATTTTAAAAGGGCATGCCGGACTTCCCTGGTAGTTCAGTGGTTAAGAATCTGCCTGCCAATGCAGGGGACATGGGTTCAATCCCTGGTCTTTTAAGATTCCTTATGCCTTGGGGCAACTAAGCCCACCATATACCACAATGATTGAGGCCATACTCTAGAGCCCATGCTCTGCAACAAGAAAAGCCACCGAAATGAGAAGACCATGCACTGCAACTAGAGAGGAGGCACTTCTGGCAGAAACTAAAGAAAGCCCATGTGCAGCAATGAGCTCTCAGCACAGCCAGGAGTAAATAAATAAAATTTAAATTAAAAAAAAAATAAAATAAAAAAAGGGCATGCTATCTCCATTTTCCTTTTCTTTTCTACCAGCTGGATGAACAGAACTCCATGTTTTAGAGGATGAAAGAACCACAAGGTAGAAGAAGCTCGATTTCCCTAAATATCCACATGCTCAGTTGCTCCGTTGTGTCTGACTTTTTTGTGACCGCAAGCACTGTAGCTCACCAGGCTCCTCTGTCCATAGAATTTTTCCAGGCAAGAATACTGGAGTGGGTTGCCATTTCTTACTCCAGGGGATCTTCCCTACCCAAACTGCAAACAACTGTGTCTAGCTGACTAATATATGAACCATAATTAATTCTGTTAGGACACAGAAGTTTGAGGGTTACCTAAGATATCATCATTATGCTAACAAGTACAATTCTCTATAATATTCAAACAATCCTTTGGGGCAGGGAGAAAGAGTACTGGAAAAGAGAGGAGTAGGGATAAACACAGGTATGACTGAATTTTTGCTCATGTGTGAGCAAAATGATCTACTAAACAATAATATAGCTAATACTCAATTAGATAAAATGTGCATTTTCTCCTACATGCATCAGTTTAGGCAAATTTGTTACTACATTATGCACACCTTCTGGGCCTCAGTTTTCCTAACCGCAAAATAAGTAATTCTGCTAGGTGAACTGTATAATTACTTTCAGCTATAACATTCCCATTCCATATTTCCACTAACACATGAAGCAATGTACTTTAAGTTACAAAGTGACCTTCTCTGAGAAGAATTGTGCTATAGAGTAAAGAACACAGCACCAGTCACCTACCAGGATTCCAGGGTTTCCTCTACATCTAGATGGCTGCAGGTATTTAGACAAGTTATTAATATTTAAATTTCTGGACTTCAGTTACTTCACCTATAAAGTAAAAATAAAGGTAAAATTATCTCTAGGTTTCCTTTAAGCTCTAATATTCAGCAATTTATAAACCATCCCAGTCTGTGTGATTTTTATGGAAATGAAAAGCCAGGCCGTTAGTGTGCTTCTGAAGTAAAGGGCATAGCTTTCCCTATCAAGTCGAATCAAGAAGTTAGGCCAAAATCTGTTAACCAATAAATAACTTTTAAGACACAATGACATTTGCACCAGTCCCTTTTTCACTTATCCTTGCAGTATTAGGAAATGTTCCCTGAACGGCATGGCAGAGGCAGCAGAAGTGCAAATTTATACTTAGCTCCCAGGCCCTAAGCTAGGGTCACACTCCTCACTGATGATGTCCTCCCAGTTCAGGAGCTCCTCTGGAGACCAAAGCGTCGGGCAAAGCTTTCCTTTCGTGAGGCAGAGAGAAGGGCTACTTATGTCATGACTAGTCAAGGGTGGGAAGATAAACATTTTCTCCAATAAACCCTTGAAAGCATCAGCTAATTCTGCCTCTGTCTTTATAACAGCTCTGATCCTCCATACACAGAAAAGTAAGTCAAATGAATTTATCTTTAAGAAAAAAGTCAGTAGAAAAGGGGGGTGGGTAGGAAAAGGGAAATGACAGGTCAATTTAACTTTTAGGCTTTAGTTGGCATGTATGCATTCGTGTGTGTGCGTATATGAAAAGGGTACCATTTACTAATATAGATGTTGCATTAGAATGGTTAATTTCTACCTATCTCCAAACACCCACCTTAGGTAACTTTTCTCCATTAAAGTAATTTGAAATTTAAATACAAAATTCCAATTTTATCTCTAGCTACTTAGAAAAGAGCTTTCTTTAAATAAAATGTCAGGTCACTGTCAAAAGGATAAATGAAAGAAAATGTTTAGCTTCTTGTGGGTGAAAGTTGTAGCAAAATAAATTTGAGAGAGAGAGACTTGCAGATTTTTTTTTTTTTTTTTTTTTTAGTTTTAAGGGTGTGCGTTCTATAAATGAGAACATGTATTAGGATAATTGGATTAGTAATGTACACATGTTGAGAATAGACAGGTAAATTTGGCTGGAGATTTCTAAATCTCACCACAACCTTAGCAATTTTATTATCTGCTATGATTATATTTGTTTGCCCCTGTTTCATGCCTTCTGAATCAACACGAAGATCTTAGGGTTGCTTCTTAGGAAGTCACACTTGGTCTGTAAGCTCCTGAAGCATTCTTAACTCCTCTTGACCATGTGTTACTATTTATAACACAAATACCTACACCAATTCATAGAAATTAAATAGGGCAGTAGCTACTGTCCTATTTTGAAATTCTCTCTGCTTACAAGCAACATTAAAGTAAAAGACTAGTTTCCTGTAATTTATACTCACCTTCCTAATCAGTAATCATTACATTAATATTTCAAATTAATCTGCTTGATCACACAAAGTAAATTTAGAAATTTAGAAATAGTCCAATTCATTGTGTTTCAAACTGAACTAGCTAGATAGAATAGCATTTTTCTAATAATCAGAATTTTTATGCTAGAAATCAGGATATAGAATCAGGATATTATTTCCTTGTTGTATTAATAGTGCAAGAATGGCAACCCACTCCGGTATTCTTGCCTGGAGAATCCCATGGAGGAAGGAGCCTGGTAGGCTACAGTCCACGGGGTCGAAAAGAGTTGGACACGACTGAGCTACTTCACTTGTAAAGAAAGATTCTGATTTTCTAAATCATCCATTGTGTACCTACAGTTCAAGCTAATATACTTCACAGTTTCTTGGGCAGAGGATTTTCATATGTGCTCAGAGATAAAGTTTCTCTCCTTAATAACTGAATTTTCTTATTTTTAAAGGTCAAATTCAAAAGATTTGCCTTTTGCTAAGTTTAATTTTAATGTTTTCCAAGGCTTAAATCACTCAGCGTATAACTTGAGGTGTTCCAGGATGTTTTTTCAGGTGCCTTTTTGGTAATTATAAATAAGAAGAGATGGGACATATGTACTCAGCTAGAAAGTATAATAAGATATTGATATGCTATCTTTATTTTAAGGAAAGAAAGGAAGTTTACTCTTTGAGCTTGCAACAAGATAGAGTTAATAAATATTTGTTGAAAGAATGGAGAAAAAAGGAAAAAAATAATTTTGGGAAAAGCAACAAAAAATAAAAAATAAAACCAATGGAAACTCCAGTACAAAATGGTATTTTAATCTATACCCAATCAGACCTTTCTCTATGTGCAAATATATTCACATATATTAATTCATATATTAATTTGTTTTTAATGTAAATATGTTCATCAGTTTAGTTCAGTCACTCAGTCGTGTCCGACTCTTTGTGACCCCATGATTTGCAGCACACCAGGCCTCCCTGTCCATCACCAACTCCCGGAGTTCACTAAAACTCACGTCCGAGTCGGGGATGCCATCTAGCCATCTCATCCTCTGTCGTCCCCTTCTCCTCCTGCCCACAATCCCTCCCAGCATCAGAGTCTTTTCCAATGAGTCAACTCTTCGCATGAGGTGGCCAAAGTATTGGAGTTTCAGCTTTAGCATCAGTCCTTCCAAAAAACACCCAGGACTGATCTCCTTTAGAATGGACTGGTTGGATCTCCTTGCAGTCCAAGGGACCCTCAAGAGTCTTCTCCAACACCACAGTTCAAAAGCATCAATTCTTTGGCACTCAGCTTTCTTCACAGTCCAACTCTCACATCCATACATAACTACTGGAAAAACACATAGCCTTGACTAGACAGACATTTGTTGGCAAAGTAATGTCTCTGCTTTTCAATATGCTATCTAGGTTGGTCATAACTTTCCTTCCAAGGAGTAAGTGTCTTTTAATTTCATTGCTGCAATCACCATCTGCAGTGATTTAGGAAACCAAAAAAACAGTCTGACACTGTTTCTACTCTTTCCCCATCTATTTGCCATGAAGTGATGGGACTGGATGCCATGATCTTAGTTTTCTGAATGTTGAGCTTTAAGCCAACTTTTTCACTCTCCTCTCACTTTCATCAAAAGGCTTTTTAGTTGCTCTTCACTTTCTGCCATAAGGGTGATGTCATCTGCATATCTGAGGTTATTGATATTTCTCCCGGCAATCTTGATTCCAGCTTGTGCTTCTTCCAGCCCAGCGTTTCTCATGATGTACTCTGCATAGAATTTAAATACACAGGGTGACAATATACAGCCTTGACATACTCCTTTTCCTATTTGGAACCAGTCTGTTGTTCCATGTCCAGTTCTAACTGTTGCTTCCTGACCTGCATACAGGTTTCTCAAGAGGCAGGTCAGGTGGTCTGGTATTCCCATCTCTTTCAGAATTTTCCACAGTTAATTGTACTGCTATTTAGTAGATTTTCACTCAAAAACAATAAAACAATTATTTCCTAATCACTATCTACTTCAAATTGTTTTTAAAACTATGTAATATCCCATTTTATGACTGTAAAGTTACTGTTCATTCAATCCTATATTATGAGACATCAGGTGATTACCATTTTTAAATTTATATATAGCATAGTTATCTTTATTACTATAATTTCAAATTATATATGTTCTGATTTTCTTAGGAACATTTCCTTAAGATAAACTTGAAATTGATGATTCAAAAGACATCTTGTAGCTCGTAAAGACTTTTTTCAGTTATTTCTTAATTGAGGAAGAACATTACGATGTGATCTTTCTGTTACAGTTTTTTCAGATGTGGAAATAGCATGTTCAAGTGGCCAAAAAAGAGGAGAGAGGTCACTAACTAAGATATTAAATTAGCTCCCCATCATGTTACTCTATCAATAAAACCTACTTTAATAATGGGGACACTACAGCTTCCCACTCTGTTAATTTCTGATTTGTTTGAATATTTACTAGTCATTAAAAAACAAAACGGTAGCAAGAAAATGATTTTCTAATTAGCTAATCATAGATTTTCATGCAAGTATCCTAACAACTGCTTCATCGTAAAGGAAATTTAATGATTTTAAATATTCTACATATAATGATATTAACCATTATATATAGTGTGTGTGTGTATATATATATATATATATATATATATATATATATATATATAGTGAGTTAGAATTTAAGGTTGAATTACTTAAGTGTCCTCTACCTTTAACCCTGCAATGCAAATACATATTGACTGGAATAAAGCCAGCAATACTGGTATTCCCTAAATGACAAGATGCCTACCCTCTTTATGGCAATATTTTAAACCCATGCTTCATTTTGATAATAACAAAATCTTACTTCCTTTCCTCCTCACCACAAGATCCTGTCCTTATCCACAAAGATTTTTGTCAGGATTCATTTTGAATAGTTTATATCATGAAGACAATACATTAGTTTCCTATTTCAAATACAAAATTACATATTGGCTATGCATTTCAAACCACAGGATCTGTAGTATTTCCTTTTCAAGAATCACTGTTCTTGATTTTCCAGTGGAAAAAGAACAAGTTGTTCTTATGATGTGTGACTCTTTCTCTTCACTTTTCTCCTTTCATTTCCCCTTTCTCTTTCTCTTTCTGAAGGATGCATTCCTATAGCCTTTGGGGAAGGTGTGGAGTTAGTACAGGGAACAAGGTATGAGCTCACCCAGAGGTTCAGCCTGGTGAGGGATGTTGAGAACCAAAACAGAATGAGGCAGCCAACCTGTGAAGGGGTGGGGTGGCCGGGTGTGTGACATCACTCTGGAGGGATGGCTTGCTGTGGGGTTTCAGAAACCAAGTAGGCTGAGATGTTTATATGTGGGGTAAATAACTCTGGGATATTAAAACCTGAATGGGGCAAAGATGGTGTTTATCTTAGTGCAAGAGTTGATAAACAAGGTTTGCACGTAGTGGCTGGGTAGCTGTGGCAATGAGATCTTGGTTCGTATACAGAATGAGTTAAATATGTTAGTAAATTAAGAATAATGAGACCTCAGCTTCCCATTATCAGAGAAGGAAGTTACAAATACGGAGAGGGAGAAGACTAGAATAAACCTTGTGATGTGATCGTAAGTGGAGTGTGAACTCATGGTCCTCAATAACTATGGTTTTAGAAATGATTTCAAATATAAATATATGTGTATATAAAAATATGGTTATTAATAAGAAACATGTAAATGTAAGTACATAAATATTAATACAGTTAATATGTGGACACAAGTATTTATCTATATACATATATTCTCATGGGGAGGGCATGGGCACAGTAAGCTTGCCAACATTTTCATATTGATGGAAATTGAAGTCAGGTAAGGACTGTTTTAGATTTCTCATTTCCTTGTTTATCTGGGTAATTCTCATGACCCCTTTTCATTTTACTCCCAGTGTATGACTTTTATTTGGGGGGTGTATAATAGTAGGGATCTATGAAATTTACTTCTGAAATGTTGTATTGTGTGGGTAATGGTTTGTTCTATTTGGATGCTGGAAAATAACTTGTTTATCAATAGACATTCAATGAAACAGTAACCAGTTGACTACAACTATACAGTTGACTGTATATGTATTCATATATGCTTACTCCTTGGAAGGAAAGTTATGACCAACCTAGATAGCATATTGAAAAGCAGAGACATTACTTTGCCAACAAAGATTCGTCTAGTCAAGGCTATGGTTTTTACTGTGGTCAAGTATGGATGTGAGAGTTGGACTGTGAAGAAGGCTGAGCGCCGAAGAATTGATGCTTTTGAACTGTGGTGTTGGCAAAGACTCTTGAGAGTTCCTTGGACTGCAAGGAGATCCAACCAGTCCATTCTGAAGGAGATCAGCCCTGGGATTTCTTTGGAAGGAATGATGCTAAAGGTGAAACTCCAGTACTTTGGCCACCTCATGCGAAGAGTTGACTCATTGGAAAAGACTCTGATGCTGGGAGGGATTGTGGGCAAGAGGAGAAGGGGACGACAGAGGATGAGATGGCTGGATGGCATCACCGACTCGATGGACGTGAGTTTGAGTGAACTCCCGGAGTTAGTGATGGACAGGGAGGCCTGGTGTGCTGCGATTCATGGGGTCGCAAAGAGTTGGACACGACTGAGTGACTGAACTGAACTGATCTGTATATGTATTCAATGATTTTTCCTTTATATTATGGCTTTATTTTCATTTGTTATTTTTTGTATTTAGAAAAATCTCTCATTTTGTAGTTTTTATAAATGCTTTTGAGTATGAAGATTTTTATAAAAAGACAAATGTTTTATGAGAAAGAAAGTGAAATATATATACTGAGTAATATTTTCTGAAACATGGATTTGTTTTTCTACCATTTATGTTATCTTTGTGTGTGTGTGTGTGTGTGTATACACTGAACAACATATGTTGTTGTTGTTCAGTCACCAAGTCATATCCAACACTTCGCAACCCCATGTGTATACACACACATATATATTATGTCTCTTGCTATATATATATATATATGTCCTATATATGTATTTTTTTAATTGAACTGGCTATTAACAAGCCATATCTAGCCACTCTGAAAGTTTAAAGGTTTTTCTGGATAACCATCAACAAGTTTGATGTATATAATTATTCAATCTAATTGACAGAAAAATTATGACAACTTCAATTGTGTTCATCTGCTTGGACTGCTATAGCAAAATACCACAGACTGAGTGGCTTAAACAATAGAAAGATATTTCCTCATGGTTCTGGAGGGAGAAGTCTGAGATCAAGGTGTCAGCTAGTTGGTCTCTGGTGAAGTCACTGTTTTCTGACTTGTACACAGCCACCTCCTCACTATGCCCTTATGTTCCCTTTTCTTTCTGTGTGCATGAGGAGAGAGAGCAAGTGAGCTCTCTGGTGTCTCTTCCTATAAGGATGCTGATCCTAATGAAACAGGGCCACACGCTTATAAACTTATTTGATCTTAATTACTTCCTTAGTGATCCCATCTCAAATATAGCCATACTGTTGCTTGGATCTTTGATGTATGAAGTTTGGTGGAGGATACAAACACTCACTTCACAACATCAATATTAATAGGAACTAATTTCTTCTTTAGTTGTGTTTATTTTTTAAAAATCTATCAATTGCATAAATTTGTAGACCTTGGATTGAGGAAATCTGATTTGCAGACATGTTTAATGAAATTTATTTTTTGCAATCAATATTTACTAACAATTTTATTTCTAAAATTTAATTTACTAATATACTCCAATAAATTGCAATGATATATATATGTTCAAAATTTTTCATTTCATCATTAAAATAATAAGAAAACATTATAAACAAATGAAAACTCCATTTCTATGTGACCAATTATGTAAATGTTAATGTATTAATATAGTAGAAAAACATAACTGTTTAAAAGAATATGAGAGATCTATATTACTGATATGAGCATATGGTTAATCTATATTTTTATTGCAAAAGACATGGTCTAAGAGATTTATTTGTATAAATCTAAGGATATGTGTATACACAGTGGCAGAACTATGTATATGCAAGGAAATGTATGTAAATATAATATATATCTTAGAAGGAGACTAGAAAAAAGAGTTCAGTGGGAGACATTTTACATTTTAGGTTATACTTTTCTTTAATTTTTAAATTATGTTTACTATGAGTGTATATTATCTTTTGAAAAATTTTTCAAAATATTTTCTATAACTGGTTAGGATCATTAAGTAGAAGGAGGTGGGAGCCATGGGTCCCACAAAGCTTACTGTGTTTAGCAGCTTATTTAGATCTAACACAGAGACCTAGTATTAAGCACATGTTTAATAACTACAGTTTTTTCAGGATTTTATCTTGACTTTTTCTGACAAATATAGCTGTGACGTTATCTTAAGCATTGTGAACTAAAAAACTGTAAAAAACAAGAGTGCTATTGAAGACAAAGAGAAACATCAGCAATTAGTACATTTATGCTATGGAGACATTTATTTTGCTGCCAGGTATATCTTGAATTTTACTACAGCATGTTGCATTGGCTTGTTTTAAGCTTTTGAGGTTAATGTGCATTTCTAAACAAGCAAAAAATAGATTTTATGATTTTTTGTTGAGCACATAATTTCCTAAGATATTAACTATATTGCCTGGAAAGTTTCACTTGCTGTATCCTATAAATATAATAGACATATAAGCCCATACAAATAAGACTATAAAACTTCCACATTGTACTAATTTTGATTTAAAAGCAGGAGAAATGTTTCTTAAATTACATTTATGGATTCTCTTTCGCCAATTTATCATGAAATTGTCAGAATCCTTGTTTAGCCCCTCCCCATCAAATTCTCATATTTTTCTACAAGTGCATTATTAATACTTTGGTCTACAGTGTTAAGTCTGTTTAAAATTCCATGGCTTTCATATGCTTTATTCATTCTCTCTGCTGTAAATATTCTTTTCCAACTTGGATTTATATGACAGCCTATTAAACATAAAGTTTTTTCTTTTCTTCATTTTAGAGATGGGATCAAGAGTTCAGTCTCATGGGGAAAAAAAAAAAAAACAAAGATATAGGCTTTCCATCTTGTTTTTGTGTTTTGTGGTTTTTTTTTTGGTTTGACAAATTAAAATGGCAACTTCATGTTGCACATGAAAATAATAATCACTTGAGGTTTTTTCAGCTTCAATCCAGAGATAATTCAGTATCCTTATTTTTTGGTTCACATTCTTATTAAATGACACTCTTACTGTATACTCAGTGACCTCTTTCTTTTCTTAAATATAGAATTAAACTATAAATGATAGTAAATATTCTTTCAATTTCTGTGGTTGTGGGAGATCCCCAGATAGCATATTTGCAGATTTTGTGGTAGTTGTGGTAGCAGAAAAAGGATTCCGAACTCATAGTTTTCTTTGATGAAATGGTTATATGAAGGAAAAGGCAGTTTTCCAGTTTCAACATTGAAAGCTTAAGATACTGATTTTTTTTCTGTTCATATCCAAGAAAAGTCTTTGTATTATAAGCCAAAAATTTTCATCAAATTAATTGTATTGTTTAAAGTGAAGGTTAAACATGGTCTCCTTTGTGGTATAGAAAGACTATAGAGGGCAAGGGAAGATGTTTTCAAAGTACATGCCATATAGACTTTTATTGAGTTTATATTGTGGAAATTTATGGTACTGTAAAAATTTATCTAGACATCAGTGGATAACTGATGGTAAATGAAAAAACTGTGGTTCCTTATAAGGCATGTGCATTAAGCACAATGAACTTTGTGCTCTTTCAAGTAAAAATAAGATATAATCGTAAAAACAATAATTGAGATACTTTTCTACAGCTTATTTTTTTGAAAAATGATATTGAGTTAATTATTTCCTTATCCTTTGTATTTCATTTTTTTTAATTGCAAAGCACTTATCCTCTTGGAAAATATTTAAAAATTGTAAATGTTCTGTCTAATAAAGTATAGGAACTAGGGCTGAAAATATTTGAACACAATCAAAATATCCACATCGTTATTCTTTGAAACATTGTCAATTTACATGACATTTAATTTGAAACATATGTAATATATGTAATGAATATATGTAATTTAAAGTCTACAGATTAAAACTTTGTATTCCTTTAGTGGAAAGCATATATGATGAATTTCAAAAATTAGAGTTCTCTTTATCACTTTGTTGTGAAAAAATTTTTAAAGTAAGACCTCATTATATATAAATGCATTTTCAGGTTCACTGTGCAATAATACATAATTCTTTTGTTTGTTTGTGATCAACAATACGTTTTTCCAAGGCAAATCACATTAAAAACAAATATTAACTTTGGCAATAGATATGTGAATCAAATAATTTATAAATTAAGATATTCTTCTTGCCTTCCTCGTTAATTTTCATACCAACCAAGCTGGCAAAGAGACACAGGAAAACATTCATTTCTAATATTTTTTATTATAATATTTGTAATTGGTCATAGACACAATGTTGCTATACATTTGATAAATTTTATACAGGAAAGCAAAAAGTATTTTTACTTAAAACTATGACTTTTTTCTACATATCTTTGAATATTTGATGTTCCCCATGCTGATAGATATTTGAGGGGATTTCTATTTTTGTTTTTCTCATCAAACATTTGTCATGAAAGTTAATATGTATCCTGCATACTATAAATTTGTATCTAAATAATTTCAGCATGTCCAGATAAAACAAAGAAGCACAATTATCCAGGTATTTTTCTGCCATAAATGTCTGTTTTCTGGATGATGACTTTATTTTCATTTTAATCACATGATTGTCATCCACTAAGCATTGTGTCTATTTAAAAACAGGACAAACCATAGATATCTATATTTATATCTATAGCTATATATATGGATACATGTAGAGAGAAAGAGTGATTGAGAAAAAAGTGAAACGAGAGGTAGAAGGAGGGAGAGAGAGGAAAAGAGAGAGACAGAGACAGACAGACATGCAAGATTTAACAAAAATCTACTGGTACACATTGGTATTTGCTTCCAGTGTAGGATCTGGAAATCTCATCAGATAGCTGGTGTTGATGCCTTCCAGGCTACAGAGTTGAAATTCTGCTCTTTCTTCATACAATCTTTTGATTCTGTTCTTTTCTTCGACCACCCATATGTTTTAGAGAATTGTTTTTCAAAAGGACCTAGTGATCCTTTATTCTTTTGATCTTTCATTTTACTTCCTCTAGTCTCTCTCTTTTTTTTTTTTCCCCATTTTTGTGATGCTATAGTTTATGAGTATAGAGATGAGAGAATTATGAAAAAGGTGAAGAGAGAGGAAATCATGTACCTACTGTGACTCATTGCTCTAGGTTAAGAGGCAAACAACAACACACTAAACCTAGTAAGTGCCTTGAGACCTATTTATTTCCAACAATGTTAATCCTAGAGGACAACTGAGTTGTCTACTTTATACAAAGCCTTACCTGGCACAGCATATTGGCTTCAACATATTCTGTAGGAATCCCTGGACAGTTTCAATGTTTTTTCATTCAGTTTACTTCCTAAATAAAATAAAAGCTCAAGTTATTTTTTTTTTATTCTAAGTGTCACTCATTATAAGAAAGAAAAGTTCAGTTATAAAATAGTACTCTTCCACATTTTAACAAAAAGAAAATATATGTCACCATTGTTTAGCAATCGTGAAATCACAAAGAGTCTTAAGCCTTCAGAAGATAGACATCTTTAAATAATATTGGTTTATGAGATAATCCTTTTGTCTTAGAAAGATTTTGCCAACAATCATTTCATTGTCAGAGTACATGAAATATTTTGCTTAATATGCTACATTATTAAATAAGTGTTTTGAGTCATTGCTAATTTTTAAAATGTCCTCCAGTAATGGAATATTTGATTCAATAAAATCATATAAAAATATTTTCCATATTCAAGAACATTCACTAGGAGTAGGATTTCTACCCTACTGGATCTTATCCACAAAAAGTTATCTTTTAAAAAATAATTATTTTTAATAAAAGCTTCATTGCTAAACCCCAAATAGCACATTTACTGTTTGGTAACATGTGTCCAACTTTTATTATGAGTATATCTTTAAGTGTCTATGATGAAAAATTAAAATAAAGTGAGAAATGTTTTAGTTCTGTTTTATCTTGCTAGTGTTCCAAATGGAACACTGGAAATGATTAAATATAAAAACTCTTCCAATAACCAATTACATATTTGTCATATTTAGAATTTTCCCCTTTCCTTAATCAGCATTTCTGATCTAACCTAATTCTATTTATTTTGCTCCCCTTATTCCTGATGATCATTTTTTTCAAACTACTCACTTTGCCAGCATACTTCTTATTTTCTACCACATTATTTGGAAACTGTTTTTAAATTTAAGCAAGCTTCAGTGTACATTTGCTTTTCAAGAAAAATCTCATCTTGACTGCTTTAAGTAAAACCTAGTTATCTTGAATGGTAAAACTCAGATACCTTTTGTTTCTCTGGTTCATTTATTGACAATCAGTCTACTTTCCTCTTCCCATTAGTACTTCCAGATCACTGCCCAACAAAGTGGCTTTGACTATTCATCTGTATCTCCACCTCTTAATAAATGGCCTCCTTTTCCTTCTCACTCCCTCCAGTTCTTCGGTCTGATTTTTGCCACCATAAAGTTCTTTTGTGTCTCACTCTGCCTTTCTTCACTAAGCCTTACAGAGCCTTTCCAGAGTCACATGCTTCTGTGATGATCAACCATTTCAGTCATGACATTGCTTAAACCATAAGGATCAAATTTTTTCTTCACTTACTTTACTAAAATCAGAATCATGGGCATCGCTCCATTGTTTTCTGTGTTAATTATGGGCTACTCTTTGGTTTCAGTGCATATTCATGGAGTCAGTCCTCCATAGGTCCTCAATGTTGACAGTACATTGAGTTATAAACAGTGCTTCAAATCACTTTTATCCTCAGTCATTATACCCTTGCTAAAGCAATCAACATATCTTGTTTCCTGTATTGCAGAAACTGAGATCATCTAATGTGAGAAGTTTTAATATTTCTTTTCTTCTCAGTATTGATCTATTTTTTCTGATGAAGATTAAACTCTTAATTAATGTGCTGAGGCCCTTAGCCTATTTAATTTGAATTTGGCAGATCTTCTCTCTTTAGCTGTTTGCTCTCTACATGCATGCTTAGTTCATCTGTACATCAAAATGCCTTCCCTCAAACACTCTACTTTCTCATGTAGTCATTAAATGATCCTCCTTTCTCTCAGTGTCAAAGGGCACAAGGGAGTAATCTCTACTTGCCTCTTGAATTTTCTTATCCCCACTCAGTTGTCCTTTCATCTCCTGTTGCAACAAACTCAACAAGAACAACTTCCTCCTAATAGTGTGCTTTGGTTTCAGCCATCGAACACTTTGAGCTCAGTTCCTGTGATATTTTACACCTTTTCTTTCCTCTTTAAGGAGTGTTCCTTCCTTGATATATTGGGAGTTATTCTTGTAAATCTTTTTCTAGTTCTTTCACTAGGCCTTTATTTCATTTGCATCTTTATAGGCTTTTCCCCCTTTCTCTGCCATAAATGTAAGCACTCTCAGAATTCTACTTTTCCTTCTTTTTTCTCAAGCTCCTTTATGTTGTAATATTTACTCCGTTTTGTATATCCATCACATTTGTGTAGATTTGTTCCACATACATTTCCAGGCCAACATCTCTCCTAAACTCAAGAAACATATATCAAAGGGCTACTTGAATTATCCATCCTGGTGTATTGTGAGCTCTCAGAACTCAACCACAGCAATTCCAATTTAATCATTAATTTCCATGAAGTGGACACTTTGTTTTTGTTTTTAAAAGATATTATAAGTTTCTTACATCCCCTTATATAAACCTGACCTCCATTAATTTTGTCCAGTTATTGATGTTGTATAGAGGGAAGAAGGGGAAGATATCTGCACTCATCTTGGATGGGGCATGGTGGGAAAGTTTTACCAGTTCAGACAGCTGATACAGAGAAAGAGATAAAAACAAGAGCAAGAATGACTATAACAACAAAAGCTTCTACTTCTACAAAATAGCAGGCTTGTACTTCAAAAATATCATAGTTGTGAAAGACAAGAGGTTGCAGAACTCTTCCAGATTAAAAGAGACTGAAATGACATGCCAACCAAAGTTAATACAAGAGTCTTAGCTGGATCCAGATCAGGGGAAAAGGCTATAAATGACATTATTGGGATATCTGTTAAAACACTGAATGAAGAAAATATATTAGATAATAGTATCTCATTAAATTCCTTAATTTGATAATTGTATATTGGTAAATGTTAGAGAATGTTGTTCTTAGCTATATAACAACCAAAAGTTCCTAGAGGTAAAACAAACAAACAAACAAAAACTGCTACCTACAGATTTTAAATGTTTCAAGAAAAAGTAAAAGCTTCAACTAAAGTTTTTCATGTTTCTGGAGGTAGAGAGGATGTGATTGCTGAGAGAGCCCTGAGGGCCAGCTCCCAAGATGAAGGACTTAGTATCTAACACTTAAGTGTTATCTTTGCAATGATCCTGGACATGCTCTGAAGATTGTGATAAAGAAGAGAATGCTGGAAGATTTAGTAAAGTGTTGGAAAAGGGCAAAGAGATAGAAGCCCAAAACTTCCCTGGGAGGAACCAGAGTAGATTCACATCATACTATCAGCAGAATATTCTCCTTCAATGCTGCTGAAGCCCAAAAGAAAGCAACTCTGAAGCAGAAGCAGAAAGATAAGTAAAAGATTGTGCAGAGATGAGTGGTCCTATTGCAAATGACAGCAGCACTGGAATTGCTCACTGACAAACATTTGAACTATCTTGAATGACCGTTGCTTAAAGGTTGCATCTGTGTGACTTCAGCATAAATTAACCCAGAAAAACTCTTGAAAGGTTTATAAAGTTAAAATTTCTTCCTCTTAATCATGGATAGAGACAAATAACTACCCAACATACAATTTAATTTCAAAGAAATCATGTTAAAAGATCTTAAAATAGTTTTAAAAAATTAAACTTATAGGGAACTTGTACTTACCATATACATACAACTCTGTTTTTGTTTTGTCACTAAGTGTGTCTGACTCTTTAGTGATCCCACGGACTGTAGCCCAACAGGCTCCTCTGTCCATAGGATTTCCAAGGCAAGAATACTGGAGTGGGTTGCCATTTCCTTCTCCAGGGGATCTTCCCAACCCAGGGGTTGAGCCTGTATCTCCTGCCTTAGCAAGTGGATTCTTTACTACCAAGCCACCTGGGAAGCCCACATACAACTATGTATTGATATAAATATAATCAACAAAGACCTACTATATATCACAGGGAACTCTACTCAGTATTTTGTAATAACCTATAAGGGAAAATAATCTGATAATATAAATATATGTATATATTTACACACATATATACACTTATATTCATGTTTTATATATTTAAAACTGCATCACTGTGCTGTATACCTGAAACTAAAATGGCAATGTAAATCAATTATACTTCAATTTAAAATTAATAAAAGATGAAAATCATTTTAACAGTTCTAAGAAATAATGTGGTAGACAGCATTTTTACTTTACTTTTTCTACTAGAATTTGTAGCTAGGCAAAACAAGGTCTGAAAAATAAGGGATGGAGGAGGGTCCCTTTGCACTACTACTGTCCAGTTCTCTGTCATTTGTTGTTGTTCAGTCGCTAAGTCGTGTCAGACTCTGCCACCCCACGGACTGCAGCACGCCAGGCTTTCTTGTCCTTCACTGTCTCCTGGAGTTTGCTCAGACTCGTGTCCATTGAGTCAGTGTAGCCATCTAACCATCTCATCCTCTGTCACCTCCTTCTCCTCCTGCCCTCAATCTTTCCCGGCACCAGGGACTTTTCCACTGAGTCGACTCGTTGCATCAGGTGGCCAAGTATTGGAACTTCACCATCAGTCCTTCCAATGAATTTTCAGGGTTGATTTCCTTTAGGAGTGATTGGTTTGATCTCCTTGCTGTCCAAGGGACTCTCAAGAATCTTCTCCAGCACCACAATTTGAAAGCACCTGATAGCTCAGTTGGTAAAGAATCAGCTTGCAATGTGGGACACCTAGGTTTGATCCCTGGGTTGGGAAGATCCCCTGGAGAAGGGAAAGGCTACCCACTCCAGTATTCTGGCCTGGAGAATTCCATGGACTGTATAGTCCATGGGGTCACAAAGAGTCGGACATGACTGAATGACTTTCACTTCACTTCTTATTTCTTCAGCCTCAGCCTTCTTTATGGTCCAATGCTCACATTTGTATGTGACTACTGGAAAAAAATTTAGGTTTGATTAGATGGATCTGTGTCAGCAAAGTGATGTCTCTGCTTTTTAATACACTGTCTAGGCTTGTCATAGCTTTTATTCCAAGGAGCAAGCATCTTTTAATTTCATGACTGCAGTCACTGAAGTGATTTTGGAGCACAAGAAAAAAAAAATTCATCACTGTTTCTACTTTCACCCCATCTATTTGCCATGAAGTGATTGGGCCAGATGCCATGATCTTAGTTTCCTGAAAGTTGAGTTTTAAGCCAGCTTATTCACTCTCCTCTTTCATCCTCATCAAGAAGTTCTATAGTTCTTCTTTGCTTTCTACCATTAAAGTAGTATCATCTGCATATCTGAGGTTGTTGATATTTCTCCCAGCAATTTTGATACCATTCACCCAGCCTGGCATTTCATATAATGTACTCTGCATATAAGTAAATTATCAGGGTGACAATATACAGCTTTGACATACTCCTTTCCTAATTTTGAACCAATCCATTGTTCCAAGTCTGGTACTATGGCTTTTTGACCTGTATACAACATTAATTCTGTATAGGTATTACTTTCAGGAAAATATACTAATATATTAATTATGGTAACATGATAAGCTTAGAGTGTATATCTTATTTAATTATCAAATGTAATTCTTAATGTATATTTTATCCATATCTTATGATAATTTTATACTTATATATTTATGTTTTTAAAGCATTTTTTTATTTGGATGCAAGCCATGTGTGGCTAATAATATAAATTAGGTTGGAATAGTCCAGGCAGCTATTTGGCAGTATGAAATCAGAAGTAAGCAATGGTGGAAGGTGGAGGGGTAGATTTCAGATGACTTTCAAACCTAAATTATTCATTTTCCAGGTGAAAGCCTGAGTGATCTATCTGCTGCTGCTGCTAAGTCGGTTCAGTCATGTGCGACCCTGTAGACTCTGTGCGACCCTGTAGACGGCAGTCCATGAGGCTCCTCCGTCCCTGGGCAAGAATACTGGAGTGGGTTGCCATTTCCTTTTCCAATGCATGAAAGTGAAAAGTGAAAGTGAAGACACTCAGTCGTGTCTGACTCTGCGACCCCATGGACTGCAGCCTACCAGGCTCCTCTGTCCATGGGATTTTCCAGGCAGGAGTACTGGAGTGGGTTGCCATTGCCTTCTCCGAGTGATCTATATGATCTCTTAAATTACTGAAGTGAAGCACTGAGAGGCAACCCTTCCTTTTCAGGGAATGTAGCAGTAATTTACAATTTACAGAGTGTGCTGAGAATGCTTATATGGCAAATGGAGACAGTGAACCCAGAGTATCAACTGTGGAAAAATGTAAAACCCTGACAGAAAAGTGTTATGAGTCAAAAGCACAATATTGGAATATGGGATGGTGTAAAATTAAAAAGAGTGTATCATTGACCAATGTAGAACCAGAATGGGCTTCCTAGGTCACACAGTGGTAAAGAATCCACCTGCCAATGCAGGAGAATCAAGAGACGTGGTTCAATCCCTGGGTCAGGAAGATCCCCTGGAGTACGAATAGGAAATAGCAACCCACTCCAGTAGTCTTGCCTGTAGAATTCCATGGACACAGGAGCCTGGCAGGCTACAGTCCATGGGGTCAAAGAAGAGTCAAACTCAACTGAGCAACTGAGCACCTGAGCACACACACATGTACAGAACCAGTATAAAAAGAAAAAACATATCTGCTGAGACAGAGTAGAGATTCAGTGCCTAAATTATAACATACAAAAACAAAAACAAAAACAAAAAACTTCCTGTAAAGAATAGTGCTCTGAACAAGGACTAGGGGAAATTTAAATACAACTTTCCAAGCATAGTATTATATTGTCCACACAGATATCTGTATACCTATTTTCAAGAAACAGCATTAAGAAAGAAAATATCCTAAAAGCTTTAATACTTATAACACTTGGTTTTCTCCAATAAAATCTTTTCTCAATAGTTGTAGAATACCAATAACTTCATTACTTGTATTTACTTCACATTAAATCAAATTGATATTACTGTAACTTCCCATCTTTAATACACAGATGTAGCTTAAACACTTGTCTTACTTGGGACAGTTTAGCTTTAAATGAATTAGAACTTAAACAGATGGGCTTATTAAATAAGTGAATAATTATCTTTTTTTCCTATAATTTTTTATAAGAGATAAATGAGTACAACAGAAATACTCTTTTAAAAGCTATAAATCATTTCTCATTATATCTTCTCTTAGAAAGATTTCTTTACTAAAGTTATAATTAAAGTATTTCCTGCAGAATAAGAAAACATGTATATACTGTCTAGACTTGTTTACTTGCCTTTGGCTATGTCATAATTTAAAATGACCAGGTGAGATTAGAAGAATAAAAGATAAACTAGTAAATCTACTGGAAACTAGGGTTTGGTAATGTAATAGAAAAATGACATAAAAATTAAGAATATATGGATAAAAATATGTGGATTAAAAAAACACTAAAATTGGAGTGCTGCTGCTAAATCACTTCAGTCGTGTCCGACTCTGTGCGACCCCAGAGACGGCAGCCCACCAGGCTCCCCTGTCCTTGGGATTCTCCAGGCAAGAACACTGGAGTGGGTTGCCATTTCCTTCTCCAATGCATGAAAATGAAAAGTGAAAGTGAAGTCGCTCAGTCGTGTCCAACTCTTAGCTACCCCATGGACTGCAGTGCACCAGGCTCCTCCTTTCATGGGATTTTCCAGGCAAGAATACTGGAGTGGGGTGCCATTACCTTCTCCGAAAATTGGAGTAGATGTTAATAAATACATCTATTATTTGTCTCCATAACAATATGCAAGATTCAGTGTCAAGCTATATCATAGATACTTTTATTTTTGCTATGCCATTTTTATTTTGGTCATCAAAACTTTATGTAGGCACCTTCTTCACTTTTACAATTTGTGGTATCAGCTCAGGGAAAGCTTTGTCAATAGCATATTTTTAAACACAGCAAAGGTAAGATCATTCATGGCAGATTGAATTACACTTCTTTCAGATGAGATAATCATGTTCAACAAGTGAGAGCAGGAGTGCATTTGGAAATATGCAGAGCTGCTCATAACTTTACAAAAGGTTAAAGAGGCCTCCAGGCACTTCATCCTCCTTCAGTTTTTCTCTCAGGAGAATGTGAACCATTTTCTTCAAATGATTATATAAACTTACCATTGGAATAAGTGCTCTCTCATTGATGAAAAATAAATGGCACACAAATACATAAGCATATGTTAAATCTTATTAGTGTCTAGGGAAATACAAATTAAAACTATGAGGAGATATATCTTAGTACATGCATTGTGCCAGATGGTGTAATTTAAAGTCTGAAAATACCAAGTGCTGGTGAAGATATGTAATAACAAGAATGCTTATAAGATGAAGATAGCACATATGTTCTTACAAGCACTATGGAAAACAGATAATGCCTAGTAAGTCTGAAGATAAACATTCCCTATGGCCTGAAATTCTACTCCTAGGTATGTGAACAAAAACCTGGGTCTGGCTACTTGCCCCTTAAAAGCCAATAAAGAGTCCAGGCTGGTCAAAAGGAAAATTTGCTTTATTTCAGATACTGGCAACTGGGGGACGGGGATCAGACATCCATCCAAAGACCGACATCCTCCTCCAACCACTGACAATCAGTGGGCAAGAGCTTTTATAGATGGAGTGTATTACAGGGCTACATACAGAAACAACACAGTCAGCTCTGACAGTTACTTTCAAATTGGTCATTCGTGGTATGACCAGTGTCATCTTGCTTTTTTTAGATACAATTAATCTTCAGTTTCAGGGTCAGTTTGTCAGTTTGTTTCCCTTTCTTTGAGGCCAGTTCTCAGAATTGTGGGATTTTATGTTGTGGGTACAATCTGGTCATCATGTAGTTAATTTTTTCTACCTGGTGGAGGTTTCAGTATCTATAGGACAGCTCACAGATTATAGCTCAGAATATTATCTAAAGCCCTTGAGAAGGAACTAAAGGTCCTTGACTGTGTTTAATGACTACATTATTATTATTTGATCTCCTTTACTGCTTTCCTTTGTTTCTGCATTTTCTCACTTCTCTAACTAAACCTATTCTTTGGCTAAAGTTTTTCCACAGGCAAAAGGCAGGCAGAGGACATGCAGTGCCAGGGTGGGGCGGGTGGGGGGTGGGGGTAGGAGGGGAAGGGGTTGGTGCAAGGACTATAGAGTGGTGGACCATAGAATGGAGAAAATAAAGTGAATGGGATAAAGGTAACATTCAAGTTAATAATAATTAAGAATGTTTAAGATTGAGTGAAAGATATGTGTTTTCAGATTTTGAAAACATGCAGAGTAACGAAAAAGATAAATAAAAAGAAAACAATTAAAATCAAAGACAAAAGGAAGATCTTTAATAACCATCAGATCACAACAGATATCTAAAAAGAAAACAGAATAAATTTGAGATTAAATTTCTTAATAGAAATGATAGAAGACAAACTAACAAACACATTTAGAGAGTTAAGAGGAATTCACAAAGTAGAATAGTACTCCAACTATGATTCCATTAGAAAATTAGAGTGAAATAAATTTTCAGGTAAAAAATGCTGGTTTTACCACCAACAGATTCTCATGGAAAATTGCTGAATAAAATTAATTTCAGAAGAAAAGAAATAAATGTGAGAAACTATGGTGAACTAAGAAACTGACAAAATGACACTAAATAACTGAGTAGGATCAAACTATAAAAATTTTACAATAATGATAAAATATAATTGAATTAAAACAATAGGCATGTGAGATAACAAGAACAATTTGATTTAAGACTTTCTACAGTCATTATATTGTTTGGAAAAAGGAGAGATACTGATTAGTGTAAGTCTTTTTTTTTTAAGACAATATGAAAATTAAAAAATATAAGATAACCTCTATAAGTACAGGCATCTTCAGTTCAATTCCCATAATCATGACAGTGTGGTACCTGGTATCAAATTTAGTACCCATTCCTACCATAAAGTCTATAAAACAGATAAAATATAACACAAGCAATTGATTACCTACAGCAAAGGGTAAAATAAATAAATTTATATTAAAAAAAAAAGTTAAAAGTGCTGACAGGGAGGATACATATAAGCTGAGCCCCACATTCACCCAGTTCAGTTCAGTCACTCAGTTGTGTCTGACTCTTTGTGACCCAATAGACTGCAGCACACCAGACTTCCCTGTCCATCACCAACTCCTGGAGCATGTGCTCAAGCTCTTGTCCATCGAGTCAGTGATATCATCCAACCACTTCATCCTCTGTCGTCCCCTTCTTCTCCTGTCTTCAGTCTTTCCCAGCATCAGGGTCTTCTCCAATGAGTTAGTTCTTTGCATCAGGTGGCTAAAGTATTGGAGTTTGAGCTTCAACTTCCAAAGCATATTCAGGACTGTTTTCCTTTAGGATCAGCTGGTTTGATCTCTTGCAGTCAAAGGGACTCTCAAGAGCCTTCTCCAATACCACAGTTCAAAAGCATCAATTCTTTGGCACTCAGCTTTTTATATGGTCCAACTCTCACATAAATACATAACTACTGGAAAAACCATAATTAGATTACACAGATATTTGTTGGCAAAGTAATCTCTCTGCTTTTTAGTATGCTGTCTAGGTTGGTCATAGCTTCTTCTCCAAGGAGCAAGTGTCTTTTAATTTCATGGCTGCAGTCACCATCTGCAGTGCTTTTGGAGCCCAAGAAAATAAAATCTGTAACTATTTCCACTTTTCCCCCATCTATTTGCCATGAAGTGATGGGACCAGATGCCATGATCTTAGTTTTTAGAATGTTGAGTTTTAAGCCAACCTTTTCACTCTCCTCTTTCACTTTCATCAAGAGTTTCTTTAGTTCTTCTTCACTTTCTGCCATAAGGGTAGTGTCATCTGCATATCAGAGGTTATTGATATTTCTCCTGGCAATTTTGATTCCATCTTGTGCTTCATCTGCCTGGCATTTTGCCTGATGTACTCTGCATTGAAGTTAAATAAACAGGGCATATAAATGACCCATCTCCCAGAATATTGGAAATAAAAGCAAAAATAAACAAATGGGACCTAATTAAACTTAAAAGCTTCTGCACAACAAAGGAAACTATTAGCAAGGTGAAAAGGCAGCCTTCAGAATGGGAGAAAATAATAGCAAATGAAGCAACTGACAAACAACTAATCTCACAAATATACAAGCAACTCCTACAGCTCAACTCCAGAAAAATAAATGACCCAATCAAAAAATGGGCCAAAGAACTAAACAGACATTTCTCCAAAGAAGACATACAGATGGCTAACAAACACATGAAAAGAGGCTCAACATCACTCATAATCAGAGAAATGCAAATCAAAAGCACTATGAGGTACCACTTCATGCCAGTCATAATGGCTGCGATCCAAAAGTCTACAAGCAATAAATGCTGGAGAGGGTGTGGAGAAAAGGGAACCCTCTTACACTGTTGGTGGGAATGCAAACTAGTACAGCCACTATGGAGAACAGTGTGGAGATTCCTTTAAAAACTGGAAATAGAACTGCCTTATGATCCAGCAATCCCACTGCTGGGCATACACTGAGGAAACCAGAAGGGAAAGAGACACGTGTAGCCCAATGTTCATCGCAGCACTGTTTATAATAGCCAGGACATGGAAGCAACCTAGATGTCCATCAGCAGATGAATGGATGGGAAAGCTGTGGTACATATACACAATGGAGTATTACTCAGCCATTAAAAAGAATACATTTGAATCAGTTCTAATGAGGTGGATGAAACTGGAACCTATTATACAGAGTGAAGTAAGCCAGAAAGAAAAACACCAATACAGTATACTAACACATATATATGGAATTTAGAAAGATGGTAACAATAATGCTGTGTACGAGACAGCAAAAGAGACACTGGTGTATAGATCAGTCTTTTGGACTCTGTGGGAGAGGGAGATGGTGGGGAGAATTGGAAAATGGCATTGAAACATGTATAATATCATGTATGAAACGAGTTGCCAGTCCAGGTTCGATGCACGATACTGGATGCTTGGGGCTGGTGCACTGGGACAACCCAGAGGGAGGGTATGGGGAGGGAGGAGGGAGGAGGGTTCAGGATGGGGAACACAGATACACCTGTGGCAGATTCATTTCGATATTTGGCAAAACTAATACAATATTGTAAAGTTTAAAAATAAAATAAAATTTAAAAAAAAGAAAAAAACTTAAAAAAAAAAAACAAAAAAAAACAGGGCATATAAATATAAAGCCTTGACATACTCCTTTCCCAATTTGGAACCAGTCTATTGTTCCATGTACCATTTTAACTGTTGCTTCTTGACCTGCATATATATCTCAGGAGGCAGGTAAGGTGGTCTGGTATTCCCATTGCTTAAGAATTTTCCACATTTTCTTGTGATCCACACAGTCAAAGGCTTTGGTGTAGTCAATGAAGCCAAACTGGAAGTTTTTCAGGAATCTCTTACTTTTTTTATGATCCAACAGTTGTTGGCAATTTGATCTCTTGTTCCTCTGCCTTTTCTAAATCCAGCTTGAACATCTGGAAGTTCATGGTTCATGTGCTGTTGAAGGGCTGGCTTGGAGAATTTTGAGCATTTCTTTGCTGGCATGTGAGATGAGTGCAATTGTGTGGTAGTTTGAAGATTCTTTGGCATTGCTTTTCTTTGGGATTAGAATGAACACTGATCTTTTGCAGTCCTGGGGCCACTGCTGAGTTTTCCAAATGTGCTGGCATATTGAATATAGCACTTTCACAGCATCATCTTTTAGGATTTGAAGTAGCTCAGCTGGAATTCCATCACCTCCACTAGCTTTGTTCATAGTGACGGTTCCTAAGACCCACCTGACTTCTCATTCCAGGATATCAGGCTCTAGGTGAGTAACCACACCATCATCATCTGAGTCATGAAAATCTTTCTTTGTATAGTTCTTCTGTGTATTCTTGCCTCCTCTTCTTAATATCTTCTGCTTCTGTTCAGTTCAGTTCAGTCGCTCAGTTGTGTCCGACTCTTTGCGACCCCATGAATCACAGCACACCAGGCCTCCCTGTCCATCACCAACTCCCGGAGTTCGCTCAAACTTGTGTCCATTGAGTCGGTGATGCCATCCAGCCATCTGCTTCTGTTAGGTCCATACCATTTCTGTTCTTTATTGTGCCCATCTGTGCATGAAATGTTCCCTTGGTATCTCCAGTTTTCTTGAAGAGATCTCTACTCTTTCGGATTCTATTGTTTTCCTCTATTTCTTTGCATTGATTGCTGAGGAAGGCTTTCTTATCTCTCCTTGCTATTCTTTGGAACTCTGCATTCAAATGGGTATATCTTTCCTTTTCTCCTTCTCTTTTGCTTCTCTTCTTTTCTCAGCTATTTGTAAGGCCTCCTCAGACAACCATTTTGTCTTTTTGCATTTCTTTTTCTTGGGGATGGTCTTGAACACTGCCTTTTGTACAATGTTGCAAACCTTCATCTATAGTTCTTTAGGCACTCTATCAGATATAATCCCTTGAATCTATTTGTCAAATCCCTTACAACTATACCACTGTATAGTTGTAAGCGATTTAATTTAGGTCATACCTGAATGATCTAGTGCTTTTCTCCACTGTCTTAGTTTAAGTCTGAATTTTGCAATAAGGAGTTCATGATCTGAGCCACAGTCAGCTCCTAGTCTTGTTTTTGCTGACTGTATAGAGCTTCTCCATCTTTGGCTGTGAAGAATATAATCAATCAAAAAAAAACAACAAAAAAAAAGACTAATTACAGTTCAGTTAATAGTTCAAGCAGATAGATCTTTTATTAAACAGACACTCCTAAGACATGGAAGCAGTCTGACCCCAAACGTGTAGTTCTCCCAACCCCTTTTGGCTTCCTGATTTTTTTAATACTTCCTAAGCTGTGAAAAGAAGAGAAGCAAAAAGCAAAGGAGAAAAGGAAAGATATAAGCATCTGAATGCAGAGTTCCAAAGAATAGTAAGAAAAGATAAGAAAGCCTTCTTCAGCGATCAATGCAAAGAAATAGAGGAAAACAACAGAATGGGAAAGACTAGGGATCTCTTCAAGAAAATTAGAGATACCAAAGGAACATTTCATGCAAAGATGGGCTCAATAAAGGACAGAAATGGTAGGGACCTAACAGAAGCAGAAGATATTAAGAAACAGTGGCAAGAATACACAGAAGAACTGTACAAAAAAGATCTTCACGACCCAGATAATCGCGATGGTGTGATCACTGACCTAGAGCCAGACATCCTGGAATGTGAAGTCAAGTGGGCCTTAGAAAGCATCACTATGAACAAAGCTAGTGGAGGTGATGGAATTCCAGTTGAGCTATTCCAAATCCTGAAAGATGATGCTGTGAAAGTGCTGCTCTCAATATGCCAGCAAATTTGGAAAACTCAGCAGTGGCCACAGGACTGGAAAAGGTCAGTTTTCATTCTAATCCCAAAGAAAGGCAATGCCAAAGAATGCTCAAACTACCTCACAATTGTACTCATCTCACACGCTAGTAAAGTAATGCTCAAAATTCTCCAAACCAGGCTTCAGCAATATGTGAACCGTGAACTTCCTGATGTTCAAGCTGGTTTTAGAAAAGGCAGAGGAACCAGAGATCAAATTGCCAACATCCACTGGATCATGGAAAAAGCAAGAGAGTTCCAGAAAAGCATCTATTTCTTCTTTATTGACTATGCCAAAGCCTTTGACTGTGTGGATCACAATAAACTGTGGAAAATTCTGAAAGAGATGGGAATACCAGACCACCTGATCTGCCTCTTGAGAAATTTGTATGCAGGTCAGGAAGCAACAGTTAGAACAGGACATGGAACAACAGACTGGTTCCAAATAGGAAAAGGAGTATATCAAGGCTGTATATTGTCACCCTGTTTATTTAACTTATATGCAGAGTACATCATGAGAAAAGCTGGACTGGAAGAAGCACAAGCTGGAATCAAGATTGCTGGGAGAAATATCAGTAACCTCAGATATGCAGATGACACCACCCTTATGGCACAAAGTGAAGAGGAACTCAAAAGCCTCTTGATGAAAGTGAAAGTGGAGAGAGAAAAAGTTGGCTTAAAGCTCAACATTCAGAAAACGAAGATCATGGCATCCGGTCCCACCACTTCATGGGAAATAGGTGGGGAAACAGTGGAAACAGTGTCAGACTTTATTTTTCTGGGCTCCAAAATCACTACAGATGGTGACTGCAGCCATGAAATTAAAAGATGCTTACTCCTTGGAAGGAAAGTTATGACCAACCTGGATAGCATATTCAAAAGCAGAGACATTACTTTGCCAACAAAGGTTCATCTAGTCAAGGGTCTGGTTTTTCCTGTGGTCATGTATGGATGTGAGAGTTGGACTGTGAAGAAGGCTGAGCGCCGAAGAATTGATGCTTTTGAACTGTGGTGTTGGAGAAGACTCTTGAGAGTCCCTTGGACTGCAAGGAGATCCAACCAGTCCATTCTGAAGGAGATCAGCCCTGGGATTTCTTTGGAAGGAATGATGCTAAAGCTGAAACTCCAGTACTTTGGCCACCTCATGCAAAGAGTTGACTCATTGGAAAAGACTGATGCTGGGAGGGATTGGGGGCAGGAGGAGAAGGGGACAACAGAGGATGAGATGGCTGGATGGCATCACTGACTCGATGGACGTGAGTCTGAGTGAACTCTGGGAGTTGGTGATGGACAGGGAGGCCTAGCGTGCTGCGATTCATGGGGTCGCAAAGAGTTGGACACGACTGAGCAACTGATCTGATCTGATCTGATCTTTTCGTTTTGGTTGAGCCCCATGCAAAATAGGTCTTGTACCCAGCACCAATCAAGAAAGGAGATGAATATGGGCAATTGCACATTTTATAACAACAGACTCTGTTGAGTATGAGTTCATGATCTGAGCCACAGTCAGCTCCCGGTCTTGTTTTTGCTGATTGTATAGACATTTTCCATTTTTGGCTGCAAAGAATATAATCAACCTGATTTCAGTATCGAATGTCTGGTGATGTCCATGCATACAGTCTTCTCTTGTGTCATTGGAAGAGGGTATTTGCTATGACCAGTGCATTTTCTTGGCAAAACTCTGTTAGCCTTTGCCCTGCTTCATTTTGTACTTAAGGCTAAATTTGCCTTTACTCCAGGTATCTCTTAACTTCCTACTTTTGTGTTCCAGTGCTCTGTGATGAAAAGGAAATCTTTTTTGGGTGTTAGTTCCAAAGTTCTTGTAGGTCTTCATAGAACCGTTCAACTTCACCTATTTCAGCATTGCTGGCTGGGGCATAGACTTGGATTACTGTGATATTGAATGGTTTGCCTTGGAAATGAACAGAGATCATTCTGTCGTTTTTGAGATTGCACTCAAATACTGCATTTGGACTCTTTTGTTGACTATGAGGGCTACTCCATTTCTTCTAAGGGATTCTTGCCCACAGTAGTAGATATAATGGTCCTCTGAATTAAATTTGCCCATTCCAATCCATTTTAGTTCACTGATTCCTAAAATGTTGATATTCACTCTTGCCATCTTCTGTTTGACCACTTCCAATTTACCTTGATTCATGGACCTAGCATTCCAGGTTCCATTTTGCAATGTTGTTCTTTAGAGCATTGGACTTTACCTCCATCACCAGGCACATCCTCAACTGGGTGTTGATTTTGCTTTGAGATGTAGCAAAAACAACTTCTCTTCATTCTTTCTGGAGTTATTTCTCTACTCTTCTGCAGTAGCATATTGGGCACCTACCAACCTGGGGAGTTCATCTTTCAGTGTCATATCTTTTTGCCTTTTTTTTGTTCATGGGCTTCTCAAGGCAAGCATGTTGAAGTGGTTTGCCATTCCCTTCTCCAGTGGACCACATTTTGTTAGAACTCTCCATGATGACCCTTGGTCTTGGGTGGCCCTCCATGGCATGGCTCATTGTTTCATTGAGTTAGACAAGGCTGTGATCCATGTGATCACATTCACCCATGCCCTCCCAAAAGTAGACCTCTACACATAGACATTTGAAAATTGAGAAAAGTAGAAAGAAATATTGCTGTCACATCATATAGAAAAATAAATTTCTGGGTAAATAAAACATGAATGCTTAAAGCAGAACTTTAAATGTTATAGAAGAAAAATAAGGGGTAATTTTTTATCTTAAGGTAAGGGAGATTTCTTAAATAAGACACAAAGTACATAAATTAAAAAAAGATAAATGAGTACATTAATAAAAGATATATATGCATCTCAAGAAATTATAATAAAAAAGAAAGGACCAGTCATAGATTGGGAAAGGTATTTGCTACATGCATAAACAAAGTATTATTACCCAGCATATTGAAGGCTAAGCAGAACCTCACAAAGTAAGTTCTTTAATGAACATTTAAATAATGAAAGAGAAACTACAATAAAAAAGAAAGTGAGCAGAATGAAATGTATAAGACAGTGACAGAAAAAATACAAAATAATAATAATAATAATTAACTTAATAGAAAGATGGTCAAAGACTTTAAACAGTTGATTAATGAAACAGGATAACCAAACAGTCAGTTAGCTTATAAATATATTCACTAATGATCATGGAAATGTAAATTTAAACAATGGAAGATTTTTTTCACAACTGTAATGTGCCAATAAATTTCAAGCTTTACAAAACCAAATGATGACCAGTATGGAGAGCAAGTATGTCCTTATATACAGTTGTTTTATAAAGTATAAATTTATACAACTACTCTGGAAGGAAAAGTAACAATAAAAAGGTACATGTTTTATTTTTTATTATATTTGCTGGAGAATCTCACACACATACATGAGATATTGAATCTTTGTAATTTTGAAATGTTGGAAGTATTCTCACTATCAATGGTAGAATAACTAAATACTTTTGGAGTATTGATATACAAATGTAATAAAAGTTAAAACATGTTAACTAGAAAGATGTACATTTTCAATTTGGATAAATCTTCAAAACCTGTTGCATGATGTGATAAGAATGGCACTTTACCTCTGTGGTGTTTCTCCCCAAAATATAACTTCAGACTAATCATGAGAAAATCATCAGACTATTATCAACTGAGGGACTTTCTATAAAATATCTGACCAGTAACTCTAAAACTTTTAAGATCATTAAAAAATGAGGAAAGAATGAGAGACTGCTACAGCCAGGATGACCTAAAGGAAATAAGATGACTAAATGTAATGTGGTATGAACATAGGTCCTGGAATTGAAAGGAAGGAAACCTGAATAAAGCATGGCCTTTAGTTAATAATAATGTATTGTATAGACTCATTCATTGTACCAAATGAACCAAATTGAACAAATGAATGTATGTCAGATGTTAATAATAAGCCTCTCAATCCCTGCTCCAAACAACCCTCAACCTTGTCCCTTGAAACATCACACCTTCTTTGAAACAGATTCCAAAGAGCAATTGTAGATTTACTAATTTTCCATTTACAATAATCCCATGTACTCTTAGAGTGAACATGTGTTAGTATTATTTTTAGGGTGAACCTAGAAATAACTGAAAGAAACCAAAGTCAAAACATAATTTTCCTTATTAGGTCCTTAAGATTCAAGACTCACTTCTCTTCCCTGGAAAAATTCTCTGAAATAACACCCAGAAGAAATTACGGCTTTAGTAAGTTAAATAAAAAAATGAAATTATCCAAAGGTTTGTATAAAGAAAAAAATATTAATTCATCTGGTTTGAGGGCCTAGTGAATTTGGTTAGCCCTCAGAGTTATGATAACTTTTTAACATGATTTTTATAGCTGAATATAAAGCCAGAGGCAAGAGTAATTTTGAAGGATTGTTAGCTTGTGATTTAAAGACTTAATGCTTATGGGTGATACAGAGGCCCATGTGGCCTTTCATATCAGAGAAATGGTAAGCTGCTTTAGCACAGATTTAAAAGAGTCAGAGATGACTGAGTGACTGAGCCCACACACACCAGCACAGAGATTTAAGCATGGTTTCCCTGGTGGCTCAGCAGTAGAGAATCCACCTGCCAAACAGGAGACAGGTTCGATCCTCAGGTCAAGAAGATACCCTGGAGAAGGAAATGGCAACCCACTCCAGGATTTTTGCCTGGAAAATTCCATGGATGGAGGAGCCTGATGAGCTACAGGCCATGGAGTTGCAAAAGAGTGGGACAGACTTGGTGACTAAACAACAACAAAGCTTAGAAAAGGAATGGAATTCATTTTGATTTGAGGCTAAGTGGTTTCAGTCATATTGTCTTGTGGCTAAGTTCTAAATTAGAAGTTGTAGTCAAAATAATTTAAATTATCTTGTCTCTCCTTCTGTGTGGGTATATCTTTATCCTATATGTAAAAAGCTAAGAGTTAGCTAAGAAAACCAGGTTTCAGATATTACTGAGTACCTCACCAACCCACTCCACCTTTTAATAAAATATCCATAGCTTCTAAGAAATATATAATCCAATTGAAACTTGAGGAGGCCTAAGTATTAATTTTTAAAAATTAATAAACCCTATTTTTTGAAGCAGTTTTAGGTTCACAGTAAAATTAAGCAGAAAGTATAGAGAATTCTCTTATATCCCCTGTCTTTCACACATGCACATAATCTTTATCACTCACCATTAACATCCCCTATCCCACAGAGTGGTACATTTGTTTCAAATGATGAATCTACACATATTCATTGTTACCAACCAAAGCCCATAATTTACACAGGAAGTTCATAGAAATGACGTGATCTGATTTTCATGTTAGTGAATATTCTAATTTCTCTGTGGGGAATGAATGGGAGGAGAGAAAACATAGAAATGAGAAATCAGTTTGAAAGTAATTAAAAGTAGTCCAAGCAATACTATATAGAGAATGGATAAATAACAAGGTTCTACTGTTTAGCACAAAGGAAACTATATTCAATATCCCATGATAAATGATGATATAAAAGTATATTAAAATTATATATATGTATGTATAACTGAATCACTTTACTGTATAGTAGAAATTAATACAAAATTGTAAATTAACTATGCTTCAGTAAAATGAATAAATAAAAGTAACCTAAGCAAGAGATGGAAATATCTGGGGCTGAGCTATTAGTAGCAAAGATAGAAATGTTTAGACACAAAATATTACAAAGAAAAGTAGATATTAAAACTCCTATAAATGTAAGAAATAGAGGAGGATATGGGAGATGGTAAAAGAAGAAATAAGTCAAAAATCAATCTTGGTTGGGGGATGTTGTAAATATGTGAATTTAAGATGAAGATGAACAGAGAAGAATCAGATTGAAGCTTAATTAGGAGTTTGTTTTGGGTAATTTAACTTTGGGTTTCTCATAAGGTATCCCACTCAAAGCATCAAAGGGACAGTTAGTTATATAAATTTGGCTCTCTCTAGTGATGTCTTCATCAAAGAAGTAAAATTGTAAGCTACCTTCATGTAGTTATTATTTAAAACTATGGGAATAGAATCACCTCGCAGGTAGAGAATGTAAATAAACATGAGAGGAGGTCAAGACTGTTTTTTGAGGAACTCCAGCATGTTCCTAATACTTTGAGAAAAAAGGACTGAGCCAGCAAATGAACATCTTGGGAAGTTGGAGGCAAATTCAAAGAGTGCAATATGAGGCAGAAGAGAATTTCAAGAAGGAGCAAAAGGTCAAACTGTTTTATACATATATTCCCAATAGTCAAGTATGATGATAATCAAATAATGTTCTTTGAATCTGGCAATGTGAGATAGAGGTGACTGGAGACTGTGACCCCAGTGGAGGTATAGAGACAGAAGGTAGGCTGGATTGTGTTAAAGAACAGAGAAGTTGTTGAAATGTGTTAAAGAATGAATGAGACATTGTTAAATGGAGTCAAGATGTGCAAACAATGTTTTTTAAGTGTAGTCATCATGTTGTACATTATATCCCCTTGACTTATTTATTTTATATTGGGAAATTGGAACATTTAGAACCCAATTTTTAAATTTTCTGAGAAAGAAAGCAGAAAAATTGAGCAGTATCTGTATGATGATCCAGGTGGAAAGGAAGGCTTATAGTGTGTGGAGAAGGCAATGGCACCCCACTCCAGTACTCTTGCCTGGAAAATCCCATGGATGGAGGAGCCTGGTAGGCTGTAGTCCATGGGGTCGCTAAGAGTCGGGCATGACTGAGCAACTTCACTTTCACTTTTCACTTTCATGCATTGGAGAAGGAAAAGGCAGCCCACTCCAGTATTCTTGCCTGGAGAATCTCAGGGACAGAGGAGACTTGTGGGCTGCCGTCTATGGGGTCGCACAGAGTCGGACACGACTGAAGTGACTTAGCAGCAGCAGCAGAGCTGGTAGAGTATGCTGATGAGAGTATGTCATTAGAAAGATGAATTTGAAGATTCTGGGAAATATTTGAACATGTATGCTGAGAATTTTGCAGGAGGTAGAGTCTAGAGTAAAAATCTGTGATCTAGACTTTCCTTTGATAGATGGAGGGCTGTTTTCTCTTTGGAAAACCTTGGCTGTTGTAGGTTAACTTCTAAATTTTGTTTAGCAAAAGATGACGCAGTTCATGTTTGAAGTATGAAGCCATTAGCCACAAGGTTGGGTAAAGAAAGGGAGTGTTCAAGGTTGAACATCATTTTCAGCGTGAATTAAGCCCTAGGAATTGTTCAGGGTGGTACCCCTCAGGGTGCAAGAGGTTTTCAGGGAGAGGAAGCATCACCTATTCACATTAGAAGAGGGGAATGTAAAAGTTTACAAAGAGAATACAGTAGGAGCTCTGGCTGGAACTGTTTGACTTCATGAATTTATAGTAATTTAAAGTGAAGTCAGTCATCTATGTTTCTTATTTTTTTTTCCAGAAAGGCTTTCCATTTAAAGGCTTAATTGTAGGCTCAGAGGAGATAGGTAAATGGGTTCATGGACTTTGTTATGTAATTATGATAGAATTAGAAGAAGACATGGGAACTAAGATTGTGTTGTGATTATATTAACAGATCAGAATTCTAAGCTGGCCAAAGTAAAGGGAAAAGGAAGCCACTGGTTGAAAAAAATAATCATGTAATAAAAAAGAAAAATTAGCTCAAGCTCATAGATAATCTGAAGAACTACAGTAGCAAGAAATACTAGGGCAAGTGAACTGCAAGAATACAATTACTGGGTCAGAGAATAGGATGAACAATTGGAGTTCAGAGATGTGATATAATTTCTGATAACCATGGTTCTGTTGGGTAAGTTGATAATGGGCTTAAAGATTATGGCAGAGAATGTGATATAACCCCTTATTATCTATTCTTTTTTCATTCCCTTTGATACTATAACTCCTGATCCTTCAGAACACATGCTAGAAAACTGTTTCTCTGTCTGCCTCACTTTTATGTTATTTTGGTCTTGAGAATAATAAATTTGTGCAAGGGACTATGAGTAGAATTTATGTGGACAACTTCAGGGTAATATCTTGTGGAAGGAATTGCGCTCTGCTTTCTATCTTCCTCCACTCTGTGGACTAGTATGGGGGCAAGGTGCTGGTGAATATGCTTTGACCATGCTGAATAGGGCCAGAACCAAGGGATGAGAGAACAAAATTGAGCAGAATTGAAATCCACATGTGTGGAACTGAGTCATTGTGTCAGCTGTAACTGATAATGTAGAGGAAAAAAAAAGGGGGTGGGGCTTATGTCATCTTTGAGCTGCTATGTGGTATGGATGAATAGGTAGCTTACTCATTCAGGATTTACATTTCACAGCAAGGGTGGCATCCTCAAAGCCAAGCCCTGTATGGCTTCACGTAGTAAACTCATCTCAAAAAATTCCCACCCATTCCTTCTTTCTGCAAGATCAATCCAATAGCTACCTTTTCCTTGTTTTTATAGCTCCTTCAATATTACGGGTATCAAAAGGTAATTGTGTGTTTGTACAGTGATGCTATATGCCCTTTGACGGCAGAGACTATGCCTGTTTTTCATCTTTGTAACCTCAGTGTTTCACAAATGAAAGGAATGATTTAATATATTTTGAGGGCCAAAAAGAACATGAAATTGTGCTAATTATTAGAAGAAAAATGAATAAGACACTGTTTATATCTTCAGAGTCTTTATGGTTCAACCACAAAACCATAGAGAGAAGAGCAGCCAAGAAAGTAGTGACAAGGACAAACTTTGAAAAAAAGGTTTATAATTCTGCAATATGTTAGGAAGAAAGAAGCAGATATTAATAGGGACAAATCCTAAAATCCAGACTCACAAAACCCATTGCCTAATGTTATCTATCTGGAGAAGGCAATGGCAACCCACTCTAGTACTCTTGCCTGGGAAATCCCATGGATGGAGGAGCCTGGTAGGCTATAGTTCATGGGGTCGCTAAGAGTTGGACATGACTGAGCGACTTCACTTTCACTTTTCACTTTCATGCATTGGAGAAGGAAATGGCAACCCACTCCAATGTTCTTGCCTGGAGAATCCCAAGGGCGGTGGAGCCTGGTGGGCTGCCATCTATGGGGTCGCACAGAGTCAGACACGACTAAAGTGACTTAGCAGCAGCAGCAGCAATGTTATCTATACTGTATTTGGAGCTCCTATGACCCCTCACATGCAACATGTCATTTCTAATCCAGTATCCACTGTTTTGGATGGTGTTTTCATCATTCAATTGGCAGTCATCCTGCATTCCTCCAACTTCTTCCATCTGTTGCCACCCAATTGGTTACAGAGTGCTGTGAATCATACTGTACACACATTTTGTAAATCTGTCCCTTCACTCTCTGTACTCAAAAATGCATGTTAAGTTCAGGCCCCTAATCTTACTCCTAATGGATTTTTTCACTCCTTTAGTTTCCCAGCCTCTTTTCTTTCCCCTCCAAACACCTCCCAAAATTAATTTCTCACACTATTGCAGGAGTATTATACCTAAAATGTAAATAAGGCCATGTTGTTCCTTTGCTTCCTAACTATCACTAGTACCTGGTTAAGGTGGCATAATGACATGCAACATGTGAATTCAACTTCGTCTATCCCAAGTATCCCTATTCAACTTTTACATTTCAACAGTACTGAACACCCTCTAATTACCTATCATCATGTCCGTGCAATTGTTCCTTTTGTTCTGTCTCTACATGAAATGTTTTAGAGTCCACAGCTGGCTTCCTCAGCACTCCCATTCTTGGCCTGACTTATTTCTAACTAGGTATCTCATCTTCTTGGATGATTTCTATGTGCTTCATAGTATTCTGTGCATCTACTAAAATGTAGCTGAAATTATTTGATTACCCATATGTCTTCTCTTCTGGATAAGCTCTTCAAAGCATGTACCAAGGCTATTTATTGTTTAAATATACCAAATAAGAATAATTTTGAGAGTTCAAATATTTGTCACATTGCAACAAAAGAGTACAAAGGGTCATCAGTGAAAAGAAGAGATCTGATAATCAAAAATTTCATTTCAGAAGAAGTCTTGATAAAATATAATATTGATTAACAGTGAGGCATTTACTTGCTATATAAAATATTTAATGTCTGTATTTTTAAAATGTATGCCTGAGTCAGAACTGTTAAATCCAGTGGGTTATTGGTAATATATGATGTTAGACACAAGGACAATACAATTCTACCTACAAATTCAAATTCAAATGCTTTCTGTAGACTTACTAGTGTTATCTTTATTCATGAAGAATAACATTTTACATTTACTACACGAAGACACTTCTTCAGACTACCTGCAAGAATATAGTAGAATTGATGAGACAAGTTGCATAAATATGCATAGATAACTTTGGAAAAGTATGGCATAAGCAGACATTTTCTTGGTTCCATTTTATCTTTACATCACCCCTCTTCTCTTCAACCACAGAAATCAATGACCTTGTACTGCCTTTGGCTCTTCAATTATCCTAAGCTCTTACTGTTTCTTAGCAGGATATGGGGACCCATGATTCTTCATGTCTTCCCAGTTACAAGTATTTTTCCCAGGGTTTGCAAAAGTAAGTTGCAGAGCTAGTCTTTGATAAACTACTATCTCAATGCCTTAAAAACCATAAAGCTTAAAGGTATCGCAGTTGAAAAGTTGACCTTTAGTTGTAAAACTATCTCAATAAATAGTGGAAGTCTTTTTATTTTCAGGATGTGATGCTAGATGGAGGAAAATTTGGAAGATTCTTCAAATCAAATCACTTAGTTGATACTTTTCTATCCTTCTAATACTTATAAAAAGCTACAGCTTATAATTGATGATTAAATCAATGATCTTAATTTTTAAAAACCATAAAACTTTAGCAGGGTCAAGATATTGTATCACAAAATAAAATATGAAGAAAAAAGAGTATTAATAGGGTAAAATAAGAAAGCTATAATTTTTATGTATAAAAATGATTTCTACTTTCCAGAAATTGAATGAAAGTATTTTTAAAGGTCTTGATTGAAAATGGGAGCTTCTGTAATTGTTAATTACAACATTAGGTGTGAATCTGTGCAGGCCAATTAAATCTCAATCGAAGCTTTTTTATTAAGGCATTATCTAATTAGACGTTAGAATCTCTTATTGAGGATGTTTCTAGAATTTTTTTGTTAAGCTCAATATCAGGTCAGAATTTGTTTAGATTCTTTAAATCATATAGTTCTCTAGTACCAGAAGGAAAGAATATTAAGCTGTGATTTCTAACAAGAAAATCTCCAAAATCTTGTTACTATTTTAGAAAATTTTGCTAAAAATATTTCTGTGTGAGTATCCTGGATGGGTAAAGTAGCCAATGAACTTGCTGAGCACAAGTAGAAGTAATGATTAGTATATCAGATAAAGCAAGACAACCCATACATAAGAACCCATAATTATATTTCCCCCCATGCATATCCTTGGGGCAGGTTTTAGATGAACAAAGATTTACAGGATGTGGATTCATCTCAGGGTCACACCTTGCATACCACAGATTTTTTTTACAACTAATTATGCATGCTTCATCCTTAGCAATAGAAAAGCTTTTGCACCCATATGGCACCATTCAGCTTTCTCAAGGTCCCATATGACACCACTAAAAACACATTAGTAAAACAAGTTGTTGCCTGTTATCCTGAAAAAATAACAACTTAAGAGTGATGACTAGAGGTTTCATTTTTCTTTCAGATACTTTGCCACTTAACACACCCTCTTCTGAACTATGCCACAACATAACAAGCACTCCTTAGTTACAACCGCACACATCACACTTATGTATTGTGTATAGGGCAGAGTAAGCCCTTCTCCTCAAGGCCAGAGAATCAACAGTGTTTCTCTTTCTTATTGATTGATTATCCTACCTTTTATTGCTGGCAGACCTAGGTCTACCTTTTATAACTTACAGACCCACATTTCCTCTTATTAACCTGTCTCCTTTGAAATCAAATATAACAATATATTTACACTCTTCTGCCTCTCTCAAATTCCTGTTGTGTGAAGTTTTATTTGAAACATTACAATATGAGACCAAATGTAAAAAGCTTATATTCACATGTGTGATCCAGGTTTCTGTGTATATTTATTAATTTCCAATGATTAAAATTTAAATGGATTTATCATTTATGTACACCCTGCATATTTAGGACAAGGTAAATCTTTATAAATTTTTGTGGAGGTTGAGAACACCATTGGGATAGTCATATAATGATTTGAGACTGTTGTTTTATGTCATGGATCTTTGCCCTCAAGTCAGCCAAAAGACTCCTTAGATAAATGATGAGTAGTAATAAAGGAAACTATAAGCAAGGTGAAAAGACAGCCTTCAGAATGGGAGAAAAAAATAGCAAATGAAGCAACGGACAAACAACCAATCTCAAAAATATACAAGCAACTCCTGCAGCTCAATTCCAGAAAAATAAATGACTCAATCAAAAAATGGGCCAAAGAACTAAACAGACATTTCTCCAAAGAAGACATACAGATGGCTAACAAACACATGAAAAGATGCTCAACACCACTCATTATCAGAGAAATGCAAATCAAAACCACTATGAGGTACCATTTCACGCCAGTCATAATGGCTGCGATCCAAAAGTCTACAAGCAATAAATGCTGGAGAGGGTGTGGAGAAAAGGGAACCCTCTTACACTGTTGGTGGGAATGCAAACTAGTACAGCCACTATGGAGAACAGTTTGGAGATTCCTTAAAAAACTGGAAATAGAACTACCTTATGACACAGCAATCCCACTACTGGGCATACACACCGAGGAAACCAGAATTGGAAGAGACATGTGTACCCCAATATTCATTGCAGCACTGTTTATAATAGCCAGGACATGGAAGCAACCTAGATGTCGATCAGCAGATGAATGGATGGGAAAGCTGTGGTACATATACACAATGGAGTATTACTCAGCCATTAAAAAGAATACATTTGAATCAGTTCTAATGAGGTGGATGAAACTGGAGCCTATTATACAGACTGAGGTAAGCCAGAAAGAAAAATACCAATACAGTATACTAATGCATATATATGGAATTTAGAAAGATGGTAACGAAAACCCTGTATGCAAGACAGCAAAAGACACACAGATGTATAGAACAGTCTTTTGGACTCTATGCGAGAGGGAGAGGATGGGATGATTTGGGAGAATGGCATTGAAACATGTATAATATCATATGTGAAATGAATCACCAGTCCAGGTTCGAAGCATGATACAGGATGCTTGGGGCTGGTGTACTGGGATGACCCAGAGGGATGGTACAGGGAGGGATATGGAAGGGGGGTTCAGGATGGGGAACACGTGTATAACCATGGTGGATTCATGTTGATGTATGGCAAAACCAATACAATATTGTAAAGTAATTAATCTCCAATTAAAATAAATAAATTAAAAAAATAAAGCAGTAATATTTAATATTTCACAAAATAGAGAGAACAGTTATTAACAAATAGTGAAACAAAGAGAGACAAAGGGTTTCTCAAACTAATACAGTTATGTAAAGTTTAAAAATAAAATAAAATTAAAAAAAAAAAAAAAAAGAAATAGCCAAAACACTGCTAATGAAAACAACCATGAGGTACCAATGTTTTCATTAATTAGATTGTCAGAGGAAAATGAAGTTGTATATTATGGCAGGAGTGTAATCGGACAGCCTTTTCAAAAAGCACTTTGCTAATGTGAAACGAGAGATATAAAAATATTTGTATTCTTTACCAAGTGAATCCGAACGTGTTATAACTGTCCTAAAGAAATATGGAAGAAAATAAACTGAGGTAATTTTCATTACAATATTAATTCCTATCAAAGAAAATGGAAATTGGTTTTAAAGTCCAAACTTGGTGGTGGTTAAATAAATTTGGGGAGATCTGATACATGACAGAATATTATATTGCCACTAACTATTATGGGTATACTTTCTATTCTTATAATTTGAAAATGTTTGTTTATAATGTTAAGTGAGAGTAATAGCACTTCAAAAATTCACATGCTAATATGAGCTACATATAAATACTAAAGACAGGCCAGAGGGAAGTAAACTAAGATAGAATTAAAGGATAATAGAGTGATAGATTTCAGTTTATTTTCCTTCCATAGTTACGACAGGTGGTTATGGTACCTATCTAATAAAAAAATAATTAAACACAAGAAAATATAAGTATACTAAGTAGACTCTAAATTTAAGAAAAGAAGTCGAATTGAACTTACCCAATAATAAATGAATAATGACTGTTGGGTTAAAACATCTTCATACTGATTTGATAGCATTAAATCATCAGTTATTTGGTTTAACACATTCTACTTTCTTTCATCACATACAGTAAATAGCTTATTTTAAAATGCACTCATTTGCTTTGGATTGAACAGAGAGACTAAAATTAAGTAAACTTAGCCACTCATTTTTTAAAAAAAATTGTTTATTTACATTTTTGCCTGCTTTGGGTCCTCATTGCTTTGCACAAGTTTTCTCTAGTTGTGGCAAGCAGGGGCTACTCTTTGTTTTAATTCCCAGGCTGCTCATTTCAGTGGCTTCTCTTGTTGCAGAGTACAGGCTCTAGGCACATGCACTTCAGTCAGGAAGGTTGATTCCTCCAGCTCCATTCTTCTTTCTCAAGACTGCTTTGGCTATTCAGGGTCTTTTGTGTTTCCATATGAATTGTGAAATTTTTTATTCTAGTTCTGTGAAAAATGTCATTGGAAATTTGATAGGGATCGTATTGAATCTGTAGATTGCATTTGGTAATATAGTCATTTTCATAATATTGATGCTTCTTGCCAAGGAACATGGAATATCTCTCCATCTGTTTATGTCATCTTAGATTTCTTTCACTAGTGTCTTATAATTTTCTGTGTATAGTTCTTTTGTCTCCTTAGGTAACTTTATTCCAAGATATTTAATTCTTTTGGTTGCAATGGTGAATGGGATTGATTCCTTAATTTCTCTTTCTGATTTTTCATTGTTAGTATATAGAAATGCAAATGATTTCTCTGTATTGATTTTGTATCCTGCAACCTTGCTATATTCACTGATTAGCTCTAGCAATTGTCTGATTCTATCTTTAGGGTTTTCCATTTCAATATCACAGTAATCCAAGTCTATGCCCCAACCAGTAATGCTGAAGAAGCTGAAGTTGAATGGTTCTATGAAGACTGACAAGACCTTTTAGAAATAACACCCAAAAAAGATGTCTTTTTCATTATAGGGGACTGGAATGCAAAAGTAGGAAGCCAAAAAATACCTGGAGTAGCAGACAAATTTGGCCTTGGAGTACAGAATGAAGCAGGGCAAAGGCTAATAGAGTTTTGCAAAGAGAACACATTGGTCATAGCAAACACCCTCTTCCAAAAACACAAGAGAAGACTCTACACATGGACATCACCAGATGGTCAACACTGAAATCAGATTGATTATATTATTTGCAGCCAAGATGGAGAAGCACTATACAGTCAGCAAAAACAAGACCAGGAGGTGACTGTGGCTCAGATCATGAAATCCTTATTCATGCAGGAGTTAGAAGTCTTAAGATCATGAAGTCTTAAGCCAACATCAGACTTAAAGAAAGTAGGGAAAACCAATAGACCATTCAGGTATGACCTAAATCCCATCCCTTATGATTATACATTGGAAGTGAGAAATAGATTTAAGGGACTAGATCTGATAGATAGAGTGCCTGATGAACTATGGACAGAGGTTCATGACATTGTACATGAGACAGGGATCAAGACCATCCCCAAGAAAAAGAAATGCAAAAAAGCAAAATGGCTGTCTGAGGAGGCCTTACAAATAGCTGTGAAAAGAAGGGAAGGAAAAAGCAAATGAGAAAAGGAAAGATATACCCATTTGAATGCAGAGTTCCAAAGAATAGCAAGGAGAAATAAGAAAGCCTTCCTCAGCAGTCAACGGAAAGAAATAGAGGAAAACAATGCAATAGGAAAATCTAGAGATTTCTTCAAGAAAATTAGAGATACCAAGGGAACATTTCATGCAAAGATGGGCTCTATAAAGGACAGAAATGGTAGGGACCTAACAGAAGCAGAAGATATTAAGAAGAGGTGGCAAGAATACACAGAAGAACTGTACAAAAAAGATCTTCACGACCCAGATAATCACGATGGTGTGATCACTGACCTAGAGCCAGACATCCTGGAATGTGAAGTCAAGTGAGTCTTAGGAAGTATCACTACGAACAAAGCTAGTGGAGGTGATGGAATTCCAGTTGAGCTATTTCAAATCCTGAAAGATGATGTTGTGAAAGTACTGCACTTAGCATGCCAGCAAACTTGGAAGACTCAGCAGTGGCCACAGGACTGGAAAAGGTCAGTTTTCATTCCAATCCCAAAGAAAGGCAATGCCAAAGAAGGCTCAAACTACCACACACAATTGCACTCATCTCACATGCTAGTAAAGTAATGCTCAGAATTCTCCAAGCCAGGCTTCAGCAGTACGTGAACCGTGAACTTCCAGATGTTCAAGCTGGTTTTAGAAAAGGCAGAGGAACCAGAGACCAAATTGCCAACATCTGCTGGATCATCGAAAAAGCAAGAGAGTTCAAGAAAAAACATCTATTTCTGCTTTATTGACTATGCCAAAGCCTTTGACTGTGTGGATCACAATAAACTGTGGAAAATTCTTCAAGAGAGGGGGATATCAGACCACCTGACCTACCTCTTGAGAAACCTATATGCAGGTCAGGAAGCAACAGTTAGAACTGGGCATGGAACAACAGACTGGTTCCAAATAGGAAAAGGAGTATATCAAGGCTGTATATTGTCACCCTGCTTATTTAACTTATATGCAGAGTCCATCATGAGAAACGCTGGACTGGAAGAAGCACAAGCTGGAATCAAGATTGCCGGGAGAAATATCAATAACCTCAGATATGCTGATGACACCACCCTTATGGCAGAAAGAGAAAAGGAACTAAAAAGCCTCTTAATGAAGGTAAAAGAGGAGAGTGAAAAAGTTGGCTTAAAACCCAACATTCAGAAAACGAAGATCATGGCATCTGGTCCCATCACTGCATGGGAAATAGATGGGGAAACAGTGGAAACAGTGTCAGACTTTATTTCTGGGGGCTCCAAAATCACTGCAGATGGTGACTGCAGCCATGACATTAAAAGACGCTTAATCTTTGGAAGAAAAGTTATGACCAACCTAGATAGCATATTGAAAAGCAGAGGCATTACTTTGCCAACAAAGGTCCGTCTAGTCAAGGCTATGGTTTTTCCAGTCGTTATGTATGGATGTGAGAATTGGACTATAAAGAAAGCTGAGCGCCGAAGAGTTGATGCTTTTGAACTGTGATGTTGGAGAAGACTCTTAAGAATCCCTTGGACTGCAAGGAGATCCAACCAGTCCATCCTAAAGGAAATCCTGGGTGTTCATTGGAAGGACTAATGTTGAAGCTGGAACTCCAATATTTTGGCCACCTGATTGAAGATCTGACTCAACTGAAAAGACCCTGATGTTGGGAAAGTTTGAAGGCGGGAGGAGAAGGGGATGACAGAGAATAAGATGGTTGGATCGCAGCACCAACTCAATAGGCATGAGTTTGTGTAAACTCTGGGAGTTGATGATGGATAGGGAGGCCTGCGGAGAAGGCAATGGCACCCCACTCCAGTACTCTTGCCTGGAAAATCCCATGGATGGAGGAGCCTGGTAGGCTGCAGTCCATTGGGGTTGCTAAGAGTCAGACAGGACTGAGCGACTTCACTTTCACTTTTCACTTTCATGCATTGGAGAAGGAAATGGCAACCCACTCCAGTGTTCTTGCCTGGAGAATCCCAGGGACGGGGGAGCCTGGTGAGCTGCCGTCTATGGGGTCTCACAGAGTCGGACATGACTGAAGCGACTTAGCAGGGAGGCCTGGTCTGCTGCAGTTCATGGGGTTGCAAAGCGCGGGACACAACTGAGCGACTGAACTTAACTGAACTGAACTGATGTAAAGTATCTTGTCATCTGCAAACAGTGACAGCTTACTTCTTCTTTTCCAATCTGGATTTCTTTTACTTCTTTTTCTTCTCTGATTGCTGTTGCTAGGACTTCTGGAACTATGTTGAATAATAGTGGTGAAAGTGGACATCCTAGTCTTATCCTGACCTTAGGGGGAATGCTTTCAGCTTTCACCACTGAGAATAATGTTTGCTATAGGCTTATCATATATGACATTTACTATGTTGATATAGGTTCCTTCTATGCCCATTTTTTGAAGAGTTTTAATCATAAATGGGTGCTGAATTTTATCAAAGGCTTTTTCTGCATCTATTGAGATTATCATGTGGGTTTTATCTTTCTATTTGTTAATATGGTGCATCACATCGACTTGTTTACATATATTGAAGAATCCTTGCATCCCTAGAGTAAACCCAACTTGATCATGGTGTATGAGATTTTTGATGTGTTGCTGAATTTGTTTGCTAAAATTTTGTTGAGGTTTTTTTGCATCTATGTTCATCAGTGATATTGGCCTGTAGTTTTCTTTTTTGGTGTTGTCTTTGTCTAGGTTTGATATCAGGGTGATGTGGCCTCATAGAATGAGTTTGGAAATGTTTCTTCCTCTGCAATTTTTTGAAAGAGTTTTTGAAGGATAGGCATTAGCTCTTCTCTAAATGTTTGATAGTCTTCTCCTGTGAAGCCATCTGGTCCTGGGCTTTTGTTTTCTGGGAGATTTTTGATCACAGCTTCAATTTCAGTGCTTGTAATCAGGTTGCTTGTAATTTCAATTTCTTCCTGGTTCAGTCTTGGAAAATTTAACTTTTCTAAGAATCTGTCCATTTCTTCCAGGTTATCCATTTTATTGTCATATCCTTGTTCATAATAGTCTCTTTTGTATATAATCCTTTGTATTTCTGCATTGTCTGTTGTAACCTCTCCTTTTTCATTTCTAATTTTGTTGATTTGATTCTTCTTTTTTTCTTGATGAGTCTCACTAAAGGTTTGTCAATTTTGTTTATCTTCACAAAGAACCAGCTTTTAGTTTTATTAAGCTTTACTATTGTTTCTTTCATTTCTTTTTCAGTGATTTCTGCTCTGATCTTTATGATTTCTTTCCTTCTACTAATTTTGGGCTTTTTCTCTTTTTCCAGTTGTTTTAAGTGTAAAGTTAGGTTGTCTATTTGATGTTTTTCTTGTTTATTGAGGTAGGATTGTATTGCTGTAAACTTCTCTTAGAACTGCTTTTACTGCATCCCATAGGTTTTGAGTTATTGTGTTTTCATTGTCATTTGTTTCTAGAAATTTTTTTATTTCCTTTTTAATTTCTTCAGTAACCTGTTGGTTATTTAGAAACATGTTGTTTAATCTCCATGTGTGTTTCTTACAGCTTTTTTTTTTTTTGTAATTGATATCTAGTCCCATAGCCTTGTTGTCAGAGAAGATGCTTGAGATGATCTCAGTTTTCTTAAATTTACTGAGGTTTCATTTGTGACCCAAGATGTGGTCTATCCTGGAGAATGTTCCATATGCACTTGAGAAGATGTATTCTTCTGCATTTGGATGGAATATCCTGAAGATATCAATGAGATCCATCTCACCTAATATATCATTTAAGACTTGTGTTTCCTTATTTTCTGTTTTGATGATCTGTTGATTGTTGTGAGTGGGGTCTTAAAGTCTCCTACTATTATTGTGTTACTGTCAGTTTCTCCTTTTATTTGTGTTAGTGTTTGTTTTATGCATTGAGGTGCTTCTATGTTGGGTACATAGATATTTATAATTGTTATGTCTTCCTCTTGGATTGATATCTTGATCATTATGAAGTGTCCTTCCTTATCTCTTGTAATATTTATTTTAAGGTCTATTTTGTCTGATATGAGAATTGCTACCAAAGGTTTCTTTTGCTTCCCATTTGCATGGAATATATTTTTCCATCCTCTCATTTTCAGTCTGATATGTGTCTTGAGGTCTGAAGTGGGTTTCTTGTAGACAGCATATATATGGATCTTATTTTGTATCCATTCAGCCAGTCTGTGTCTTTTGGTTGGAGCATTTAATCTGTTTACATTTAAGTAATTATTGATATATATCAGATCAGATCAGATCAGTTGCTCAGTCATGTCCGACTCTTTGCGACCCCATGAATCACAGCACGCCAGGCTTCCCTGTCCATCACCAACTCCCAGAGTTCACTCAGACTCACGTCCATCGAGTCAGTGATGCCATCCAGCCATCTCATCCTCTGTCGTCCCCTCTCCTCCTGCCCCCAATCCCTCCCAGCATCAGGGTCTTTTCCAATGAGTCAGCTCTTCGCATGAGGTGGCCAAAGTACTGGAGTTTCAGCTTTAGCATCATTCCTTCCAAAGAAATCCCAGGACTGATCTCCTTCAGAATGGACTGGTTGGATCTCCTTGCAGTCCAAGGGGCTCTCAAGAGTCTTCTCCAACACCACACTTCAAAAGCATCAATTCTTCGGCGCTCAGCTTTCTTCACAGTCCAACTCTCACATCCATACATGACCACAGGAAAACCATAGCCTTGACTAGACGAACCTTTGTTGGCAAAGTAATGTCTCTGCTTTTGAATATGCTATCTAGGTTGGTCATAACTTTCCTTCCAAGGAGTAAGCGTCTTTTAAATTCATGGCTGCAGTCACCATCTGTAGTGATTTTGGAGCCCAGAAAAATAAAGTCTGGCACTATTTCCACTGTTTCCCCATCTATTTCCCATGAAGTGGTGGGACCGGATGCCATGATCTTCGTTTTCTGAATGTTGAGCTGTATATATATATATATATATATATATATATATATATATATATATAATTTTTTTTTTCCCCATTACCATTTTCTTAATGGGGTTGATCTTGCGGTTGTTTGGGGTTGATTTTGTAGATATTTTTTCTTTTGTTTTATTTCTTGACTATATAAATCCCTTTAACATTTGTTGTAAAGCTGGTTTGGTGGTACTGAATTCTATTAACTTTTGCTTGTCTGAAAAGCTTTTTATTTCTTCATCAATTTTGAATGAGATCCTTGTTGGGTACAGTAATCTTGGTTGTAGATTTTTCTCTTTCAGTACTTTAAATATATTCTGCCATTCTCATCTGGCCTGCAGAGTTTCTGCTGGAAGATCAGCTGTTAAGCACATGGGGTTTGCCCTGTATGTTACTTGTTGCTTCTCCCTTGCTGTGCTTAATATTCTTTCTTTGTGTTTAGTATTTGTTAGCTTAATTAGTATGTGTCTTAACATGTTTCTCCTTAGGTTTATCCTGTATGGGATTCTTTGTGCCTCTTGGACTTGACTGGCTATTTCTTTTTCCATGTTGGGGAAATTTTGAACTATAATCTCTTCAAAAAATTTATCATAACTTTTATTTTACTCTTCTTCTTCTGGGGCCCCTATAATTTGAATGTTGGTGCATTTGATATTGTCCCAGATGTCTCTGAAACTATCCTCAGTTCTTTTCATTCTTTTTACTTTATTCTTCTCTTCAGAAGTTATTTCCACCATTTTATTTTCCAGCTCACTGATTTGTTCTTCTGCTTCAGGTATTCTGCTATTGATTCCTTCTAGAGTATTTTTAATTTCAATGATTGTGTTCTTGTTTGTCTCTGTATGTTTATTCTTTAATTCTTCTAAGTATTTGTTAATTTATTCTTGTATTTTCTCCATTTTGTTTTCAAGGTTTTTGATCATCTTTACCATCATTATTTTGAATTCTTTTTCAGATAGTTTGCCTATTTCCTCTTCATTTATTTGGACTTCTGTGTTTATAGTTTGTTCCTTCATTTATGTAGTATTTCTCTGCCCCCCCCCCTTTTTTTTTTTTAAACTTATTGTGTTTGAGGTCTCCTTTTCCCAGGCTTCATGGTTGAATTTTTTTTACTTTTGGTTTCTGCCCTCCTAAGGTTGGTCCAGTGGTTTGTGTAAGCTTCCTATAGGGTGAGGTTTGTGCTGAGTTTTTGTTTGCTTGTTTGTTTTTTCCTCTGAGGGGCAAGGCTGAATGAGGTGGTAATCCTGTCTGCTGATGATTGGGTTTGTATTTTTGTTTTGTTTGTTGTTTAGATGAGGTGTTCCTGCACAGGGTACTACTGGTGGTTGAGTGATGCCAGGTCTTGTATTCAAGTGGTTTCCTTTGTGTGAGTTCTCACTATGTGATACTCTCTAGTGTTAGTTCTCTGGTAGTCTAGGGTATTGGAATCAGTACTCCCATTCCAAAGGCTCAGGGTTTGATCTCTGGTCAGGAACAAAGATTCCACAAGTGGTTTACTATGGCATTAAGTAAGATTAAAACAAATATCCCAAAATGAGAAACCAAAGATGAACCCCAGACAATGGCAGTTACAAAATCAGACAAATAATAATTAAAACAATGGAATATACACATACACATATATGCTCTTGAGCAGAGTCAAAACAGTCCAACAAAAATAAAGTATCGTAATTGACCCAGAGAACAAAGGAGATCAAAAATTATATTTACCAGTTAAGAAGAAAGGCAATGCCAAAGAATGCTCAAACTACCGCACAATTGCACTCATCTTACACACTAGTAAAGTAATGCTAAGAATTCTCCAAGCCAGGCTTCAGCAATACATGAACTATGAACTTCCAGATGTTCAAGCTGGTTTTAGTAAAGGCAGAGGAACAAGAGATCAAATTGCCAACATCCGCTGGATCATCAAAAAAGCAAGAGAGTTCAAGAAAAACATCTATTTCTGCTTTATTGACTATGCCAAAGCCTTTGACTGTGTGGATCACAATAAACAGTGGAAAATTCTTCAAGAGAGGGGAATATCAGACCACCTGACCTGCCTCTTGAAAAACTTATATTCAGGTCAGGAAGCAACAGTTAGAACTGGGCATGAAACAACAGACTGGTTCCAAATAGGAAAAGGAGTACGTCAAGGCTGTATATTGCCACCCTGCTTATTTAACTTATATGCAGAGTCCATCATGAGAAACTCTGGACTGGAAGAAGCACAAGCTGGAATCAAGATTGCCAGGAGAAATATCAATAACCTCAGATATGCAGATGACACCACCCTTATGGCAGAAAGTGAAGAGGAACTAATAAAAAGCCTCTTGATGAAAGTGAAAGAGGAGAGTGAAAAAGTTAGCTTGAAGCTCAACATTCAGAAAACTAAGATCATGGCATCTGGCCCCATCACTTCATGAGAAATAGATGGGGAAACAGTAGAAACAGTGTCAGACTTTATTTTGGGGGGCTCCAAAATCACTGCAGATGGTGACTGCAGCCATGAAATTAAAAGACGCTTACTCCTTGGAAGGAAAGTTATGACCAACCTAGATGGCATATTCAAAAGCAGAGACATTATTTTGCCAACAAAGGTCCATCTAGTCAAGGCTCTGGTTTTTCCAGTGGTCAAGTATGGATGTGAAAGTTAGACTGTGAAGAAAGCTGAGCACTGAAGAATTGATGCTTTTGAACTGTGGTGTTGGAGAAGACTCTTGAGAGTCCCTTGGACTGCAAGGAGATCCAACCAGTCCATTCTAAGGACATCAACCCTGGGTGTTCTTTGAAAGGAATGATGCTAAAGCTGAAACTCCAGTACTTTGGCCACCTCACGTGAAGAGTTGACTCATTGGAAAAGACTCTGATGCTGGGAGGGATTAGGGGCAGGGGAAAAGAGGATGACAGAGGATAACATGGTTGGATGGCATCACCGACTCCATGGACATGAGTGTGAGTGAACTCTGGGAGATGGTGATGGACAGGGAATCCTGGTGTGCTGCAATTCATGGGGTCACAAAGAGTTGGACACGACTGAGCGACTGAACTGAACTGATGCCAAAGAAGCTGAGAGTGGAAGCAAGGGGATCAATAATGTAGTCTGGGAATAAAGTCTGAAATATGGTGCTAGCAATGGAAATAGAACTATTTTGAGAGGAAAAAGATGTCCCTTTTATACTGAGTAACTATGGGAGATGATAGAAAGCCAGAAATTATAGATGTCTCAAGATTTACTTCTTAAAAGTAATTGACACAGTGCCTGGCTTTGTGAATTATGTATAAATGTTATTTGAATGAGTGAGTGGACAAAGAATAAATCAAAGCAGGTTTGTAACTTCTTCAAGGGGAGAATATCCACCCTCGTAAGCACTAAAGGTATGAAATTTAATGTATCATTAATGGTTAATCAGAAATGGTGAAGTGTACATGACCTGCTCATGTCTGTTTAATTCCTAATTTAGGTCTAAATCATTGAAAATGAGAAACACCAAAAGTAGCCCTATTTCTTGTAGTACTTTGCGTGTGTGCTTAGTGACTCAGTCATGTCCTACTCTTTGCACCCCCGTGTCCTACTCTTTGCCCATGCCAGACTCCTCTGTCTGTGGGATTTTCCAAGCAAGAATACTGGAGTGGGTTGCCATTTCCTCCTTCAAGGCAATGTCCCAACCCAGGGGTTGAGCTTGGTCTCCTACGTCTCCTGCATTTGCAGGCAGATTCCACTGAGTCACCTGGGAACCTCTTTTGTAGTACTAATACCACCTAAAAATATAAGAATACTTTGTATTAAAACCTTTCTCTTAATTATGTAAATGTCAATGTATATTCTGGTTATTTTACATTGAAATACCATTTTCCTTTCTAGATAGTATTTAAGGAAGGAATTCTGTTTATACTTAACTCCTTTTAATAGTGGGAATCACTCTTAAAAGGCTGAAAGTTATTGTAGTGAAAAAGGATGGGGGCTAAGAACATCAGTGTCATTGTATTAGGGTTTGGGTGTGGTATTAAAATGAGAACTCTTGGCAACCATTAACTGAAGTTCAACCTATGCTCCTTTGTTTTCCCATTGTTCTACCAGAGGCTAGTGACCTTACCTCCTGCTCATCAAATGTATGGTGCAATCTGCAGACAGCCTTCACAGACCCCTTTAGGCATCTTTTGCATTTATCCTCAGAATACAAAAAAAAGAAAAGAAAAGCATATGGTTTGCTCCTGTCAAACAGGTACCCATTACCTTTGCTGGAAAACAGCAATTTGTAATCAGACTTATGCAGAGATCTTAGATAAGCAGCTTTAAACATGATTTCTGGGATCACTGGTAAAAACATCATCTACTGGCTATTCTATTCTCTAAAAAGGTGTTTAAAAAGGTCAAGTACAGAGGAAATGAAATAGAGTTGCATTTTATTAAAAAAATGGTACAATTACAATTCTGTAAATTTATTCAAATGTATCTAAAAGGGGTCCCCTTGCTATATCTCACTGTCAGTTTAGGCAAGCCATTTAAAATCATCTTATTTTTCTGGGAGTAAATTTCTTCACTTGAAAATTCAGAGGTTTGTATTCAGGGATCACAAGTAGTTCTTCCAATTTACAGGGTCAAAGATTTTTTTAGATTATTCATTTTTTGTCAGTGTGTAAAATTTGGGATACATTTTGAATCTCTGTTCAAGATGCAAATTCTTAAATAAAAAAAAAACTAGCAAATTTTAATGTCATGAAAGGGAAACATTTTCTTAAATACCTACATGAAGAAAAGATTATTTCAGTAGCTCTTACTAAACATGTCACAAATAAAGTAATATTTACCTGCAACGGAGAAACCACAAACAGTATCCAGGAAATTATCTGAAGTTCTCTTGCATTAGTGATGATTAAAGTAACCAATTTTCAAGCATAAAAAATAATTTTTTTTTAAATTTTATTTTATTTTTAAACTTTACATAATTGTATTAGTTTTGCCAAATATCAAAATGAATCCACCACAGGTATACATGTGTTCCCCATCCTGAACCCTCCTCCCTCCTCCCTCCCCATTCCATCCCTCTGGGTCGTCCCAGTGCACCAGCCCCAAGCATCCAGTATCGTGCATCGAACCTGGACTGGCAACTCGTTTCATACATGATATTTTACATGTTTCAATGCCATTCTCCCAAATCTTCCCACCCTCTCCCTCTCTCACAGAGTCCATAAGTCTGTTCTATACATCAGTATCTCTTGCTGTCTCGTACACAGGGTTATTGTTACCATCTTTCTAAATTCCATATATATGCATTAGTATACTGTATTGGTGCTTTTCTTTCTGGCTTACTTCACTCTGTATAATAGGCTCCAGTTTCATCTACCTCATTAGAACTGATTCAAATGTATTCTTTTTAATGGCTGAGTAATACTTCATTGTGTATATGTACCACAGCTTTCTCATCCATTCATCTGCTAATGGACATCTAGGTTGCTTCCATGTCCTGGCTATTATAAACAGTGCTGCGATGAACATTGGGGTACACGTGTCTCTTTCCCTTCTGGTTTCCTCAGTGTGTATGCCCAGCAGTGGGATTGCTGGATCATAAGGCAGTTCTATTTCCAGTTTTTTAAGGAATCTCCACACTGTTCTCCATAGTGGCTGTACTAGTTTGCATTCCCACCAACAGTGTAAGAGGGTTCCCTTTTCTCCACACCCTCTCCAGCATTTATTGCTTGTAGACTTTTGGATCGCAGCCATTCTGACTGGTGTGAAATGCTACCTAATAGTGGTTTTGATTTGCATTTCTCTGATTATGAGTGATGTTGAGCATCTTTTCATGTGTTTGTTAGCCATCTGTATGTCTTCTTTGGAGAAATGTCTGTTCAGTTCTTTGGCCCATTTTTTGATTGGGTCATTTATTTTTCTGGAGTTGAGCTGTAGGAGTTGCTTGTATATTCTCGAGATTAGTTGTTTGTCAGTTGCTTCATTTGCTATTATCTTCTCCCATTCTGAAGCCTGTCTTTTCACTTTGCTAATAGTTTCCTTTGATGTGCAGAAGCTTTTAAGATTAATTAGGTCCCATTTGTTTATTTTTGCTTTTATTTCCAATATTCTGGGAGGTGGGTCATAGAGGATCCTGCTGTGATGTATGTCAGAGAGTGTTTTGCCTATGTTCTCCTCTAGGAGTTTTATAGTTTCTGGTCTTATGTTGAGATCTTTAATCCATTTTGAGTTTATTTTTGTGTATGGTGTTAGAAAGTGTTCTAGTTTCATTCTTTTACAAGTGGTTGACCAGATTTCCCAGCACCACTTGTTAAAGAGATTGTCTTTAATCCATTGTATATTCTTGCCTCCTTTGTCAAAGATAAGGTGTCCATATGTGCGTGGATTTATCTCTGGGCTTTCTATTTTGTTCCATTGATCTATATTTCTGTCTTTGTGCCAGTACCATACTGTCTTGATGACTGTGGCTTTGTAGTAGAGCCTGAAGTCAGGTAGGTTGATTCCTCCAGTTCCATTCTTCTTTCTCAAGATAGCTTTGGCTATTCGAGGTTTTTTGTATTTCCATACAAATTGTGAAATTATTTGTTCTAGCTCTGTGAAGAATGCTGTTGGTAGCTCGATAGGGATTGCATTGAATCTATAGATTGCTTTGGGTAGTATACTCATTTTCACTATATTGATTCTTCCGATCCATGAACATGGTATATTTCTCCATCTGTTAGTGTCTTCTTTGATTTCTTTCACCAGTGTTTTATAGTTTTCTATATATAGGTCTTTAGTTTCTTTAGGTAGATATATTCCTAAGTATTTTATTCTTTCCGTTGCAATGGTGAATGGAATTGTTTCCTTAATTTCTCTTTCTGTTTTCTCATTATTAGTGTATAGGAATGCAAGTGATTTCTGTGTGTTGATTTTATATCCTGCAACTTTACTATAGTCATTGATTAGTTCTAGTAATTTTCTGGTGGAGTCTTTAGGGTTTTCTATGTAGAGGATCATGTCATCTGCAAACAGTGAGAGCTTTACTTCTTCTTTTCCAATTTGGATTCCTTTTATTTCTTTTTCTGCTCTGGTTGCTGTGGCCAAAACTTCCAAAACTATGTTGAATAGTAATGGTGAAAGTGAGCACCCTTGTCTTGTTCCTGACTTTAGAGGAAATGCTTTCAATTTTTCACCATTGAGGATAATGTTTGCTGTGGGTTTGTCATATATAGCTTTGATTATGTTGAGGTATGTTCCTTCTATTCCTGCTTTCTGGAGAGTTTTGATCATAAATGGATGTTGAATTTTGTCAAAGGCTTTCTCTGCATCTATTGAGATAATCATATGGTTTTTAGTTTTCAATTTGTTAATGTGGTGTATTACATTGATTGATTTGCGGATATTGAAGAATCCTTGCATCCCTGGGATAAAGCCCACTTGGTCATGGTGTATGATCTTTTTAATGTGTTGTTGGATTCTGATTGCTAGAATTTTGTTAAGGATTTTTGCATCTATGTTCATCAGTGATATTGGCCTGTAGTTTTCTTTTTTTGTGGGATCTTTGTCAGGTTTTGGTATTAGGGTGATGGTGGCCTCCTAGAATGAGTTTGGAAGTTTACCATCCTCTGCAATTTTCTGGAAGAGTTTGAGCAGGATAGGTGTTAGCTCTTCTCTAAATTTTTGGTAGAATTCAGCTGTGAAGCCGTCTGGACCTGGGCTTTTGTTTGCTGGAAGATTGTTGATTACAGTTTCAATTTCCGTGCTTGTGATGGGTCTGTTAAAATTTTCTATTTCTTCCTGGTCGAGTTTTGGAAAGTTGTACTTTTCTAAGAATTTGTCCATTTCTTCCACGTTGTCCCTTTTATTGGCATATAATTGTTGATAGTACTCTCTTATGATCCTTTGTATTTCTGTGTTGTCTGTTGTGATCTCTCCATTTTCATTTCTAATTTTATTGATTTGATTTTTCTCCCTTTGTTTCTTGATGAGTCTGGCTAATGGTTTGTCAATTTTATTTATCCTTTCAAAAAACCAGCTTTTGGTTTTGTTGATTTTTGCTATGATCTCTTTTGCTTCTTTTGCATTTATTTCTGCTCTAAATTTTAAGATTTATTTCTGTCTACTAACCCTGGGGTTCTTCATTTCTTCCTTTTCTAGTTGCTTTAGGTGTAGAGTTAGGTTATTTATTTGACTTTTTTCTTGTTTCTTGAAGTGTGCCTGTATTGCTATGAACTTTCCCCTTAGGACTGCTTTTACCGTGTCCCACAGGTTTTGGGTTGTTGTGTTTTCATTTTCATTCGTTTCTATGCAAATTTTGATTTCTTTTTTGATTTCTTCTGTGATTTGTTGGTTATTCAGCAGCGTGTTGTTCAGCCTCCATATGTTGGAATTTTTAATAGTTTTTCTCTTGTAATTGAGATCTAATCTTACTGCATTGTGGTCAGAAAAGATGCTTGGAATGATTTCTATTTTTTTGAATTTACCAAGGCTAGCTTTATGGCCCAGGATGTGATCTATCCTGGAGAAGGTTCCATGTGCGCTTGAGAAAAAGGTGAAATTCATTTTTTGGGGATGAAATGTCCTATGGATATCAATTAAGTCTAACTGGTCTATTGTATCATTTAAAGTTTGTGTTTCCTTGTTAATTTTCTGTTTAGTTGATCTATCCATAGGTGTGAGTGGGGTATTAAAGTCTCCCACTATTATTGTGTTATTGTTAATTTCTTCTTTCATACTTGTTAGCATTTGTCTTACATACTGCGGTGCTCCCGTGTTGGGTGCATATGTATTTATAGTTGTTATATCTTCTTCTTGGATTGATCCTTTGATCATTATGTAGTGACCATCTTTGTCTCTTTTCACAGTCTTTGTTTTAAAGTCTATTTTATCTGATATGAGTATTGCTACTCCTGCTTTCTTTTGGTCCCTATTTGCATGGAAAATCTTTTTCCAGCCCTTCACTTTCAGTCTGTATGTGTCCCCTGTTTGAGGTGGGTCTCTTGTAGACAACATATGTAGGGGTCTTGTTTTTGTATCCATTCAGCCAGTCTTTGTCTTTTGGTTGGAGCATTCAACCCATTTACGTTTAAGGTAATTACTGATAAGTATGATCCCGTTGCCATTTACTTTATTGTTTTGGGTTCGAATTTATACACCGTTTTTGTGTTTCCTGTCTAGAGAATATCCTTTAGTATTCGTTGGAGAGCTGGTTTGGTGGTGCAGAATTCTCTCAGCTTTTGCTTGTCTGAAAAGCTTTTGATTTCTCCTTCATACTTGAATGAGATCCTTGCTGGGTACAATAATCTGGGCTGTAGGTTATTTTCTTTCATCCTTTTAAGTATGTCTTGCCATTCCCTCCTGGCTTGAAGAGTTTCTATTGAAAGATCAGCTGTTATCCTTATGGCTATTCCCTTGTGTGTTATTTGTTGTTTTTCCCTTGCTGCTTTTAATATTTGTTCTTTGTGTTTGATCTTTGTTAATTTGATTAATATGTGTCTTGGGGTGTTTCACCTTGGGTTTATCCTGTTTGGGACTCTCTGGGTTTCTTGGACTTGGGTGATTATTTCCTTCCCCATTTTAGGGAAGTTTTCAACTATTATCTCCTCAAGTATTTTCTCATGGTCTTTCTTTTTGTCTTCTTCTTCTGGGACTCCTATGATTCGAATGTTGTAGCGTTTAATATTGTCCTGGAGGTCTCTGAGATTGTCCTCATTTCTTTTAATTCGTTTTTCTTTTTTCCTCTCTGATTCATTTATTTCTACCATTCTATCTTCTAATTCACTAATCCTATCTTCTGCCTCTGTTATTCTACTATTTGTTGCCTCCAGAGTGTTTTTAATTTCACTTATTGCATTATTCATTATATATTGACTCTTTTTTATTTCTTCTAAGTCCTTGTTAAACCTTTCTTGCATCTTCTCAATCCTTGCCTCCAGGCTATTTATCTGTGATTCCATTTTAATTTCAAGATTTTGGATCAATTTCACTATCATTATTCGGAATTCTTTATCAGGTAGATTCCCTATCTCTTCCTCTTTTGTTTGGTTTGGTGGGCATTTATCCTGTTCCTTTATCTGCTGGGTATTCCTCTGTCTCTTCATCTTGTTTAAATTGCTGAGTTTGGGGTGTCCTTTCTGTATTCTGGCAGTTTGTGGAGTTCTCTTTATTGTGGCGTTTCCTCGCTGTGTGTGGGTTTGTACAGGTGGCTTGTCAAGGTTTCCTGGTTAGGGAAGCTTGTGTCGATGTTCTGGTGGATGGAGCTGTATTTCTTCTCTCTGGAGTGTAATGAAATGTCCAGTAATGAGTTATGAGATGTCTATGGTTTTGGGGTGACTTTGGGCAGGCTGTATCTTGAAGCTCAGGGCTGTGTTCCTTTGTTGCTGGAGAATTTTCTTGGTATGTCTTGCCCTGGAACTTGTTGGCCCTGTGTGGTGCTTGGTTTCAGTGTCGGTATGGAGGCATTTGATGAGCTCCTGTCAATTAATGTTCCTTGGAGTCAGGAGTTCCCTGGAGTCAGGGTTTGGACTTAAGCCTCCTACTTCCAGTTATCGGTCTTATTTTTACAGTAGTTTCAAAACTTCTCCTTCTATACAGCACCATTGATAAAACATCTACGTTAAAGATGAAAAGTTTCTCTACTCTGAGGGTCACTCAGAGAGGTTCACAGCGTTAGATGGAGAAGAGAAGTGGGAGGAGGGAGTTAGAGGTGACCCAAATGAGATGAGGTGGAATCAATAGTGGAGAGAGTGGGCTAGCCAGTAGTCACTTCCTTATGTGCACTCCACAACTGGACTGCTCAGAGATGTTCACGGAGTTATACAGAGAAGAGAAGAAGGAGGCAGGAGACAGAGGTGGCCAGAAGGATAAAAGGGGGAAATGAAAAGGAGGGAGACAGATCCAGCCAGTAATCAGTTCCCTAAGTGTTCTCCACCATCTGGAACACACAGAAATTCACAGAGTTGGGTAGAGTAGAGAGGGGTTAGGGAGGAGATACAGGTGACCTGCTGGAGAAAACGGAGAGTCCAAAGGGAGAGAGAGCAGTCAAGCCAGTAATCTCGTTCCCTAGTGAAAAATGGGTCCTGAAGATTGGGTTCTTAAAGGTACAAAATTGGTAACAAATACATAAAAGCAAAAATTAAAAATCTAGAGTAGAGTTTGGAATTTCAAAAATGCGATGTTAATGAAAAGAAGAAGGAAAAGAAAGAGAGAAAAAACGAACAAAGAAAAACAAACAAGGTTGCGAAAATTATAAAGAAACTACAGGTACAAAATTGATAACTAATACCAAAAAGCAAAAATTGAAAATCTAGAGTAGAGTTTGGAATTTCAAAAATACAATGTTAAAAAAAAAAAGAAGAAGAAAAATAAAGAGAGAAAACAAACAAACCAACAAAAACAATGTCGCAAAAATTATAAAGAAAATACAGGTACAAAATTGATATCAAATACCAAAAAGCATAAATTAAAAATCTTGAGTAGAGTTTGGAATTACAGATATACGATGTTATATAAAAGAAGAAGAGAAAGAAACAGAGGGGAAAAAAAAGTCACAGAAATTATAAAAAAAAAACTATATGTACAAAATTGATAACATATACCAAAAGGCTAAAATTAAAAATCTAGAGTAGAGTTTGGAATTTCAAAAATACGATGTTAAAGAAAAGAAGAAGGAAAAGAAAGAGAGAAAAAATGAACAAAGAAAAACAAACAGGTCGCGAAAATTATAAAGAAACTACAGGTACAAAATTGATAACTAATACCAAAAAGCAAAAGTTAAAAATCTAGAGTAGAGTTTGGAATTTCAAAACTACAATGTTAAAAAAAAAGAAGAAGAAAAATAAAGAGAGAAAACAAACAAACCAACAAAAACAATGTCGCAAAAATTATAAAGAAAATACAGGTACAAAATTGATATCAAATACCAAAAAGCATAAACTAAAAATCTTGAGTAGAGTTTGGAATTGCAGATATATGATGTTATATGAAAGAAGAAGAGAAAGAAACAGAGGGGAAAAAAAAGTCACAGAAATTATGAAAGAAACTATAGGTACAAAATTGATAACATATACCAAAAGGCTAAAATTAAAAATCTAGAGTAGAGTTTGGAATTTCAAAAATACAATGTTAAAGAAAAGAAGAAAAAGAACAAAACAAAACAAAACAAAACACAGTCAAAAAATTATAAAATATATATATGAAGTTTGCTGAAGAAAAAAAAATAGGGTCTTTTTTTTTTTTTTTTTGCAAAGTAATAGTTATAAAAGTGAAAATTAAAGGGCAATAGAGGACTTAAATTTTTTTTTAATTAAAAAAAAAGAAAGAAAGATTGATCGTAAAAATAGTAAAAATATATCTAGGTCTTTCTCTGGTTTTGTTGTGAGTATTGTGGGTTCAGTTCATTTTTGGCTAGTTCCTTGGTCTGACTTATATTTCTCAAGATCTATAGGCCCCTTCCTATGTAGTCCGTAGTAACCACAGGGTTTTAATCTATGGCCTGTAGCTTCCAAGGCGTTTCCCTCTGTTATAGCTTCTTCTGTTTGCTGGTCTCTTCAGTGTCTGGTTCCCGCCCAGACACAAAGGGGACGGTGGAGGACACTATTTTTTTTATTTTATTTAGGCTCACTTGTTCAGCCACGCTGTGGGGAGGGAGGGAGGGATGCTGCAAACAAATAACACTGGCGTGCGCTCGCAGTGCCTCAGCCACACTGGGTCTGCCCCCACTCACCGCACGTGTAGCCTCCCTGCCCACACTGCTCTGGCTCTAGGTTGTTCCGCTGGGAACAATCAGAGGCCGGCCCTGGGCTGACCTCCCAGGTCCAACCCACTCAGGTTCAGGCACTCGGGTAGTTCTCAGAGGCGCAGACTCGGTTGGGCCTGCGTTTTGTGCTCTTCCCAGATCCGAGCAGCTCAGGTGATGTGTTTGGCGGGCGCCAATGCTGCGACTTATCGCCTCCTGCCACTCGGTTATCTGGGTGTAAAACCAGCGCACCTTCTCAGGCAGATGTTGACCGTCCAGACCCCCAAGAAGTTTTAGTTAGCAAAGAAGCCTGCTTACAGTTTTATAGATAGTGTCTCTCTTGGGCTGCGATTGCCCCCTTCCGGCTCTGGCTGCCTGTCACCGGAGGGGGAAGGTCTGCAGCCGGCTATCTCTGTTTTTGTTCTGTGTGCAGGCCTGGCGGTGTCTTAGGTTAGGGCTGGCTTTTCGCGTGGTAGATATCCCACAGTCTGGTTTGCTAGCCCAAATTATTTCGCTCAGATAGCGCTCAGGACATTCGGGCCGATTCTTACTCTAAGGGACACAGCCCGTGCCGCGCGCGCTTCCCTGCCCAGCCCCCGCTTGCTAATGCCGTGTGCAGGCGTCTGCGCTGCTTCTCCGCTGGGGGAGTTACCGTAGGGCTCACAATCTGCGATTTCTAATTGTTTATTTATTTTTTTTCTCCCTTTAATGTTGCCCTCTGTGCTTCCAAAGCTTGGCACAGATTCGGCAGTGAGAAGGTTTCCTGGTGTTTGGAAACTTCTCTCTTTTTAAGACTCCCTTCCCGGGACGGAACTCCGTCCCTCCCTCTTTTGTCTCTTTTTTTGTCTTTTATATTTTTTCCTACCTCCTTTCGATGAGTTGGGTTGCTTTTCTGGGTGCCTGATGTCCTCTGCCGGCATTCAGAAGTTGTTTTGTGGAATTTACTCGACGTTTAAATGCTCTTTTGAGGAATTTGTGGGGGAGAAAGTGTTCTCCCCGTCCTACTCCTCCGCCACCTTGGCTCCTCTAAAAAATAATTTTTTGTAGGAAAAAATGTTGCAGGAAGGTAGACCCTTGGGCTCTTGTCTAATACTCAGAAATGAATTGTCTGAGGAGACACATGTGCTGACAAAGCAAGAGATTTTATTGGGAAAGGGCACCCAGGTGGAGAGAAGTAGGTTAAGGGAACCCAGGAGAACTGCTCTGCCATGTTTTATGGTGATGGGATTAGTTTCCAGGTTGTCTTTAGCCAATCATTCTGACTCAGAGTCCTTCCTGGTGGTGCATGGTTTGTTCAGCCAAGAGGGATGCCAGCGAGAAGGATTCTAGGAGGTGGATGGACATGTGGTGTCTCCTTTTGACCTTTCCCAAGCTCTTCCTGTTGGTGGTGGCTTATTAATTCCGTGTTCCTTACCAGGACCTCCTGTCGTAAAACAACTCATGCAAATGGTTACTATGGCCAGGGTGGGTGGTTTTAGTCAGTGTGCTTCCCCTAACCAAAAGGAGACCTGTTTGTCAGACTTGGTTGCATGTATAATATTTGATTTTTTTTTTTTTCACTAAGCTAAACCACAGGCATAAAAAAGGAAGTATGAAAGAGATGAATACTTACTCTGTCCACTTGGTGTTTCCATTTATGTAGACAAATCTACTGTGAAATGTAGAACAGAATATATGTCCAAGTTTAATGCAGGATTTTAGATGGCAATACAAATTTTGATAGCAATGAAAAGTTAATGTAAACATTTCAAGGGTTTGATTTGCTATAATAGTCATGATATCATTTAGTGACATTTACTTTATTAAAATTCTGCATTTGCCATTGAATTTTGACATGTTCCTAAAAATATTATGATCATATTATAACTACAATTCTCATCACTTCTGAGTATTTTAACCTTGTATTCTGCTATTTCTAATGACATGGGTGGCTATGTAAACCAGAAACATATGAGAGCTATGAGCTCTAAAAGAAACTACAAATCTTAACACAAAGTTATTTACTTCTTTTGGGACTAAGTTGTAAGAAAATTCTAGCTTGGTGGTCTCCAAAAGAAGGGTTTTAGAGCCATGCATTTCATTTGTAGAGCTCATATAGAATGTCAGCCAAAATTACCAAACTAAAATCTTAAAATCTCTAAGCAGAATTTAGAGTTCCAGAAGGGTAATTTGGAAATTAGGGTCTAATGGGACTGATTATATACTGAGGTCTTTCTTTCCCTAGTTATAAAGGCTCAGAGAAAAGGTACTCCCAGTTTATTCAAGCACAGAGATCAATCAAGCTACGATAAAAAATTTTTTTCTTGGATGGAACATTATAATTTAAACATTGCAAAATAAGGTGTCTAGGGAAGGACCACTATTCAATAAATATATGGAGATCGTAGGCTTACAAGAGGAAGTTTCTTCAGTGTGTCATTCTAATAAAAATGGCATATTAACTAAGATCATAGACTTTTTAATATTATGAAACTACTCATAAGATGGAACTCAGTTAAAAAGAAGTTATAGTTCTGTTATGGTAAAATTTTAAAAGTTAAGTCAATACTGAGGGTTCCCTGGTGGCTCAGATGGTAAAGAATCTGCCTGCAATGTGGTAGACCTGGGTTCAATCTCTAGTCGGGAAGATCCCCTGGAGAAAGCAGTGGCAACACACTCCAGTGTTTGTTGCCTGGAGAATCCCATGGACAGAGGAGCCTGGCAAGCTATAGTCCATGGGGTCCCAAAGAGCCAGACAAAACTGAAGTTACTGAGCAGCAGCAGCAGCTATGATGAAATTGTACAGGAAAAATTGTTCAAATTATAGAGCACAAACTCAAATGTAACAGTATTACCACCCAGATAATTTTATCATGACTTTCAGCAACTCTGATATCTGAATTTTTTTATTCCAGTCAATATTTTTAACTTGGCTGAACAATGGATAGAAATATGCCACTATTTTTTTTTTTTATTTTCTAGATGGCTACACTACTTTTAGTATTATCATAACTTAATAGATAAAATGGCTACCATAACTAAGATATTTATAGACAAAGGCAAGTAGAGTGAAATGAAGCATGATTATCTAGTGAATTAATTTCATGATTTATTATTCATTCAGGAAATATTCACTGAATACCTTGTATGTGTCAGACACTGAGGATATACTGATGAACAATACAGAGTGGCCTTTATTTTTCCTTTTTAAATTTACAATTTATGTTGATAGCTTGTTCTTTCAGAAAAATACAGCATTTAAAAGAAGATACTAATCTTTCTATACATGTAGCAGAGTGATCTAACATAAAAGCACTACCCATAAGGTAGAAAACAGTCCATTATGAGGTCACAGAATATCCTATAAAGTGTCAGATCATGTTCCCCAAATAGCAGCAGTATTAGGTGGTCCCCCTACCTACTAACACTGAGGCTTCATAATTTTTAAGTTCCCATCCTGCAGCAAGTTGGAAAGTGATACACAAATGGCTCTAGATGAACGAATTTTACTAGCACTGTGTTATTGATCCCAGGGATGTGCAATTATTGTCAATCTAAATTTCCTTTTCTTTTTCTGAATGAAAATGAGAATTAAATGGAGGAGAGGGATAGATAGTGAAAGAAAACAGTAAAATAAAAGAAAGCTTATCCCTGCTCTAAAACAAAAGTAAAATACTTGGTTCTAGTTTAATTTTAAGTACATTATGTGCATATCACTGGGGCGTCCAAGGTGGCTCAGTGGTAGAAAATCCACCTGCAAGGCAGGAGACTCAGGAGATGCTGTTTCAGTCCCTGGGTTGGGAAGATTCCCTGGAGTAGGAAATGGCAATCCACTCCAGTATTCTTGCCTGGAGAATTCCATGGACAGAGGAGCCTGGAAGGCTGCAGTCCATGGGTTCACAAAGAGTCAGACACGACTGAGTGACTAAGCACAACAACGATGCATATCACTGCATATGTATATGCTTGTATTTTTTCAACTTCTGAAACATATCGGTTTTATTTTCAAAACAATGAAATTACATTACTTTTACATGTAAAGACTGCATACTGATGATTTAATGATATGACTTTATCAGGTCTACTTTCTTTCTCTATTTCTATGGATGTACAAATAGCTGTGAAAAGAAGAGAAGTGAAAAGAAAAGATATAAGCATCCGGATGCAGAGTTCCAAAGAATAGCAAGAAAAGATAAGAAAGCCTTCCTCGGCGATCAATGCAAAGAATAGAGGAAAACAACAGAATGGGAAAGACTAGAGATCTCTTCAAGAAAATTAAAGATACCAAGGGAACATTTCATGCAAAGATGGGCTCAATAAAGGACAGAAATAGTATGGATCTAACAGAAGCAGAAGATATTAAGAAGAGGTGGCAACAATACACAGAAGAACAGTACAAAAAAGATCTTCACGACCAAGATAATCACGATGGTGTGATCACTCATCTAGAGCCAGACATCCTGGAATGTGAAGTCAAGTGGGCCTTAGAAAGCATCACTATGAACAAGGCTAGTGGAGGTAATGGAATTCCAGTTGAGCTATTTCAAATCCTGAAAGATGATGCTGTGAAAGTGCTGCACTCAATACACCAGCAAATTTGGAAAACTCAGCAGTGGCCACAGGACTGGAAAAGGTCAGTTTTCATTCCAATCCCAAAGAAAGGCAATGCCAAAGAATGCTCACACTACCGCACGATTGCACTCATCTTACACACTAGTAAAGTAATGCTCAGATTTCTCCAAGCCAGGCTTCAGCAATATGTGAACCGTGAACTTCCAGATGTTCAAGCTGGTTTTAGAAAAGGCAGAGGAACCAGAGATCAAATTGCCAACATCTGCTGGATCATCGAAAAAGCAAGAGAGTTCCAGAAAAACATCTATTTCTGCTTTATTGACTATGCCAAAGTCTTTGACTGTGTGGATCACAATAAGCTGTGGAAAATTCTTCAAGAGATGGGAATACCAGATCACCTGACCTGCCTCTTGAGAAATCTGTATGCAGGTCAGGAAGTAACAGTTAGAACTGGACATGGAACAACAGACTGGTTCCAAATAAAAAAAGGAGTATGTCAAGGCTGTATATTGTCACCCTGCTTATTTAACTTATATGCAGAGTACATCATGAGAAACGCTGGACTGGAAGAAACACAAGCTGGAATCAAGATTGCTGGGAGAAATATCAATCACCTCAGATATGCAGATGACACCACCCTTATGGCAGAAAGTGAAGAGGAACTAAAAAGCCTCTTGATGAAAGTGAAAGTGGAGAGTGAAAAAGTTGGCTTAAAGCTCAACATTCAGAAAACGAAGATCATGGCATCCGGTCCCATCACTTCATGGGAAATAGATGGGGAAACAGTGGAAACAGTGTCAGACTTTATTTTTTTGGGCTCCAAAATCACTGCAGATGGTGACTGCAGCCATGAAATTAAAAGACGCTTACTCCTTGGAAGGAAAGTTATGACCAACCTAGATAGCATATTCAAAAGCAGAGAAATTACTTTGCCAACAAAGGTCCGTCTAGTCAAGGCTATGGTTTTTCCTGTGGTCATGTATGGATGTGAGAGTTGGACTGTGAAGAAGGCTGAGCACTGAAGAATTGATGCTTTTGAACTGTGGTGTTGGAGAAGACTCTTGAGAGTCCCTTGGACTACAAGCAGATCCAACCAGTCCATTCTGAAGGAGATCAGCCCTGGGATTTCTTTGGAAGGAATGATGCTAAGCTGAAACTCCAGTACTTTGGCCACCTTATGCAAAGAGTTGACTCATTGGAAAAGACTCTGATGCTGGGAGGGATTGGGGGCAGGAGGAGAAGGGGACGACAGAGGATGAGATGGCTGGATGGCATCACTGACTCGATGGACATGAGTCTGAGTGAACTCCGGGAGTTGGTGATTGACAGGGAGGCCTGGCGTGCTGTGATTCACGGGTCACAAAGAGTCGGACATGACTGAGTGACTGAACTGAACTGAACTGAACTGATGGATGTATAAAGGTCCATCTATTCAAGGCTATGGTTTTTCCAGTGGTCATGTATGGATGTGAGAGTTGGACTGTGAAGAAAGCTGAGCTTGAAGAATTGATGCTTTTGACCTGTGGTGTTGGAGAAGACTTCTTGAGAGTCCCTTGGACTGCAAGGAGATCCAACCAGGCCATTCTGAAGGAGATCAGCCCTGGGATTTCTTTGGAAGGAATGATGCTAAAGCTGAAACTCCAGTACTATGGCCACGTCATGCGAAGAGTTGACTCATTGGAAAAGACTGATGCTGGGAGGGATTGGGGCCAGTAGGAGAAGGGGACGACAGAGGATGAGATGGCTGGATGGCATCACCGACTCGATGGATGTGAGCCTGAGTGAACTCTGGGAGTTGGTGATGGACAGAGAGTCCTGGCGTGCTGTGATTCATGGGGTCGCAAAGAGTTGGACAGCACTGAGTGACTGAACTGAACTGATAAACAAGACTTAAGTAGAAAAAGCCCTGAACCAAACAAAAGAATAAGTAGGAAGTCTTTCCTGCAGGAAGTCACAACTATGGTTTATTTTCCTGAAACCCTTACTACTCAGAGTATATTTTTTTTATCTTTAAATAAAAATTCTTTGCTTATTAACAGTAACCTCTTTTCAAAAATGTTTTTTGCTTGCCATGTCAATTCTAATACTGTGTTATGGTCATGGGTCATTGAAACACGTGCTGGGTTGTGAAATATACTGAATAACATGTTTTTTGGTTGTTGTTGTTGTTTTTTAATATTGAAGATTCTTATGTTTTTTATAAAGGAAACTGATTCCTTTCAAAGGTCAATTCTATACAACATCTCCTGTCACCCCAATACTCTAAAGAACTGAACAGAAATAGTTTTAAAAGCACTGGAAGCATTTTCCTTTCTTCTTTTTTTTTTAGTAGAAATTTGGTCTCTGGTGAGTAGAACAAATATTCACTGAAAGTCAAATATTTTTATAATGGAGGAATGAAAAAAGTGATTATTTTACTAAGAAGTTTTATTTGATTGCCAGAAGATATGCTTGATATTTATTTTATTCTTGTAGCCATATTCACTGAAGTTGAGGTTCTTCTTTAAAAGCTCACTGTTATTACTGAGACCAAAACATAGGTAATGAGGAGAAAGTATAGCCTGTCAGAAATTTCATGTTCTACTCTTGCAATATACTCTTTTGTCAATATTTTTATGTAAGAAATGAAATAAATACTTAATGGTAAAATATTTTTTAGCCTAAATGATAGGGACTAAAATCTAGAGGAACTTTTTGTAGAGGCCAGATTTCTAAATGCATTATTTTTCTTAGTCAATTATGCTGTGCTGATTTATTTAGGATTATAGAATAATTTGGCTCCCCAAAGAAACACATTATCTAATACAAGTGATCAGGAATGAACATTGGCAAAAATTTACTCTTCCTCCAAATCTCCCCAGAAACAACCATAAAGTCTTACTCTTCTGTCTTATAAATTCAGAAAGATACATGTTTAAAATAAACTTTATAAAGAAGGCTTGTCACATGTTTCAGGTGGAAAATCCTGCAATAACGTCCTGGGGAAAGGCTGAAGCTGAAAGTTTAGTAAGTGTGAATTTCTAAGAAAACATTCTATACAAGTTGACTTTTTCCTTAAAAAATTTAACAATATTCTCTTCTGTCTTTGGTCAAAGGTATTACAAAGAATGGAAAATTTGACCATCTCTCTTGTCTCTTGCTTTGAATTCCAACAGTAAAATGAAAGAGGAATATATATATTTTTAGTAGGGTGGAGAAAATATACAATTTTATCAATAATGTCCAAATGTCCAGATTCACGGCAAACATACAAAAATTACTGTATTTTAGAATAGGAAAAAAGAAAAGCTAAGTCTGGCATACTGTAATGCTAAACAGCTTGAATAGGATGGGGTATCAAGAGCAGTGGTGTGATTCAAATCACTTATAAATACATTGCTATTCAAAGTTTATTTGTGAACTTAAAATCTACTAATTGATTTACAAATACAATTTTAACACAGATATATATATATATATATGTTAGTATTAGTCTGTGTAAAATATATATGATATGCATTGTGCATAGTATATATTTATAATATGTATTATGTATATGTTTTATTAAAATATATGTGCTTATATATATTAGTGTAAAGAATTGTTATTAAAAATAAATCCTTAAGTTAATAATAACATATAATGTCTAAAAATAATTAAATAATTAAAAGATAATTAAATGATCTTTTTAAAATGAATATAGGGAAAATCTCACAATTTTTTGATGATCTTTCTCAGGAAAGATGGACATACTTTAAAATTGAAGGAGGAAACAGAGAGCACAGGCTCCATCTTGAAAGCAGGACTCTATCTTGGGCCAGACTGTGGACTTTGAGCTATGTAACCAGTATCTATGGAAATAACATACAAACTGGACAAACAGGCCCCCTGAATGGAAGAGCGCCAGGGCTCGTACCTAGACTCTCTGTTGCCTAAAAGAATACCCTAATTATCTGTGTAACTGAATAGAATCATAAATTCTATTATGCTTATTGAGGTATGACCATAGGCCTATTGATAATTGTCCCCTGTTAACTACCTAGGGTTAAGGCATATGAATCACGGTTTAACTTGGATTGTATCTTTCTTTTCCTTTGTTCAGACTAGTTTCAGGGAATTTGGGGAGGTGGGTTTGTCACGTACATTTAGGGTATATAAGGTTTTCAGAAAAACTGGTCAGGGTCCTTGGCTAAGAGGAGATTCTGCCTTGGGCCCGCTGGTGTAATAAACTGCACTCCACTATCTGCATTGTCCTTCTGAGTGAATTTGTTTCCCAGAACGCATGGCTACAACATTTGGTGCATGGGCCAGGAAACTCCTCACTTTGAGGAGACAAGTCCCATTTGGGACTACTCCGAGGCTTGTAGCTCGAATCTTCTAGAGGGGGGAAGGCGCCTCACCCTTCTGGAAGGATTCTGCTTCTCAATGCCCTTGCATGTTAGCAGGTATTGGACGGCAGCAGGGGAACTGAACACTCAGGTGAGGGGGAACCCACCTGGTAGGGTGGAAGAGGGTGCCTGATCACCCCCCTGGGAGGGATTATAAGGGTCAAAGACCCACAGGAGCCTGGAATAGGCAGGTGGCAACGATTGCTTGGTATGCAGGTTAACGAACGTGTTGGGACTTAGAAAGGAAATATGTGAAGGTCATTTAGGAGGTGGTGTCCACACCGTCTTGGGAAAAATTATTACCAAGCAATTACCAGGGGATTTTTAGAAGAAGAAACTTGGTTTTTGTGTGTTCGTATTCTGCCCTCCCCAAGGAAGTGTCCCATCTGCTGTGAAATTCTTGACCCCCTCGGAATGGTCAGGCTAGAAGGAGGGGGATACATAAGTGAGTAAGAATTGGCTTTTCTGGAGACGGCCTGGGACGTGGGATATTTAACCCTTCTGTATTTTCATCCACGCCTGATCAAGCCCACCAAGGCAAAATGGACTTTAAAAGTTAAGGGAGAAACAGTCTTGGATCACGTGGTGTTCTGATTCAGCTCTGCTGACTGGCAGGTGAAGATATGCCGATCCCCTTTCTCCCTCTGGGATCCGGCAAGTAAGGCTCTTCTCACCCCAATTAAAAGGAGGCAGAATGCCAATTTAAGTGTCATTGAGTGGAAATATCAGAAGTACATAGGGTACTGAGAACTTCGTAGACAGAACAAAAAGGAAAAGTAGAAGAAGGTCCGAGAAGGTAAGCAAGATGGGGGGAAGTGAATCTAGACAACTGTATTAGAGTACATGATTAAAAATTTAAAGAAGGGTTTTGGAGGAGACTATGGGGTGATGATGAAGCCTAACCACCTCCACATGATCTGTGAGGTCGACTGGCCCCCCATAGGAGTAGGATGGCCACCAGAGAACACCATGAACACCATGAAATAGTGGAAGCAGTCTATACAGTAGTCACAGGAGAGCCAGAACACCTGGATCAATATCCATATATTGACTCATGGCTAGGGTTAGCTGAAGACCCTCCTACTTGGACAAGGTTCTGTATCCAGAAGGGAAATGATAATGGCACAAAAATTGACTGATGATAAAAAAGGAAATTCTACAGGATTTGGACGGGGACGGCCTGACCCCTCCCCCATACTGGATAATGACACACCTGCCTCCCAGAGCTCCACCAGGACCGGAGGCTGCCTTACTGCCCAATCCAGGGCCAGGTGAAGTTGCTGCAGCAGCCACTGCTCTTCCACCAGCTCTCCTGGAGTTCGTAGAGTTGCTGTTTTGGCAGGCTCCAATCCCAGCAATGGAGACCTCTGGTCAATGCCCCCAGAATTCCACCTCAGCTGGACCTCCTAGATTGTATCCACCTCTCCCGGTGAGTACTGATGGGAAGGGGGAATAAAACACCCCAATTTGACAGAGGCTGGGCTCCGCCAAGGAACAGGGAGAAAGAACCCCACTACAGATGCCCCTCAGAGAGCTACAACAGCCTCCAGTTCAGGACGCATGGGGCACTACCATCAGGCCCCTGTAGCCTAGTATTACCAGCCAATTTCCTCTACGGTATATTAAACTGGCAGATACATGCTCCACCGTACTCAAGGGAGCCACAAGCCATGATTAGGCTAATGGAGACTACTTTTCGAACCCACAGCCCTGCATAGGATGATATAATCCAACTACTAGTCTCCCTTTTTAGCACTGAGGAAAGACAGGATCCTGAGGCAAAAAAAAAAAAAAAAAGGTTAATAAAAATGTCACCTGAGGGTACTGCAAACCTACAATGGTGGGCAGAACTAGACACCCCCGATGAGAGGCCCAGTTGGGACTGTAACACAGAAAAAGGGAGGGGGCACCTGGAGAGATATCGGGTGACTATTTTACAAGTTCTCAAGAAGGGGGCCCAAAACGCTATGAGTATTGCAAATCCTCCGAAGTGATTCAAAGGGAAAGTGAAGCACCCTTTGAGTTCTGCCAAAGACTTTGCAAGGCCTATAGACTTCATACACCAATAGACCCAATAAGAGGCTGCTGGGTCTCAGATGGTGATAAATGCAGCCTTTGTGTCTCTAGCCGTTCCTGAAAATGTTAGATGCGGGGACACCAAGTGACTCATGAATTTTTATACATCTCTTAATGCCCAGTACCTTTGTTAGGAAGAGACTTGCTGTCTAAACTGGGGGCACAAAGACCTTTCCCCCCATGAAAGACCCACTGTTCGAGTGGGCTCAACCACCTATTTACTCTTCCTCTTAGTAACCCCTCAAGATGAGTGAAGGTTGCACGATCTCCCGGAAGGGAAACCAGGCAGGCTAAACAGTCGAGAAAGTAAACAACAATTCCCTGAGGTCTGGGTGGAAGACAACCCACCCCAGGGTTGCAAAACAAATTCCACTGGTACTAGAACTCAAACCTGGTACAATTATGTCAGCATCTGCCTTGGGCCTGCCAGACCTTGCTTAGCCATTTACTCTTTACGTGCCTGAAAAGGACAAGGTGGCTATGGGAGTGTTGTCCCAGACTATGGGGACATGGGACAGACCAGTGACTTATCTCTAATCAGCAGGACAATGTTGCCACTGGGTGGCTGGGATGCTTACAGGCAGTTGCTGCAGTTGCCTTACTGGTCTGGGAGGCAACCAAACTGACTTGGGCCAAGATTTGTTCATAAAGGTCCTGCATGAGGTCAACACTCTCCTACGAGGGGACCTCCATAAATTGCTGTCAACATCCCGGGTTACTCAATACCAGGGACAGTTATGTGAGAACCCCTATGTTACTACTGAGCCTTGTCAGGCTCTGAATCTGGCCACTCTCTTTCTTTTGGGAGAAGGTGGGCCCTCACATGATTGCAAGGAAATATGCCAGCAGACCTGACTTGAGAGACCAGCCAATCCCAGACCCAGATTTGGTCCTGTACACCAATGGCACCAGCCTCGCGAAACAAGGACAATGACTGTTTGGATATGCAGTAGTCATGGAAGAAACCATCGCTGAAGCTAGCTCTCTGCCCTCACACTGGTCCGCTCAATCAGCCGAACTATATATGCTCTAATCCAGGACCTCCAGCTGTCAAAAGGTAAGAAGACAAACATTTACACAGACTCTAGGTACGCTTTTGCCACACTACAGGGCTGTGTATAAGGAGAGAGGCCTTTGACAGCTAATGAAAAATATATTAAAAATACAAAGAAATTAAGACCCTATTAGATGCTGCCTGGGAACCAGAAGGGGTTGCAGTCATACACTGCTGAAGATATCAAAAAGAGGATACCCCCCGGGCTCAGGGAACAGAATGACAGATAAGACTGCTAAACAGGCAGCCGAGCACTTGGGGGTGACAAGTGAAGCCCCTATTAAAGCTCTCATATTGGCAGAGCTACCTGAGCTAACACTAGACTCTCCAAAATACACTGAAGCCCAAAACTTACTAGCCAAAGCAGAAGAGGACATCAAGACTGAAAAGAGATGATGGGAATTGCCAAGTGGCAAATTATTGGTACTGGAGGAGCTGGCACCCACTCTGGAAGCCAAATACACCAATCAACACATCTAGGCCATGATAAACTGGAAGAGCCAATTTGAAAATATTTCTTGATTCCCTGATTCTCTTTCCTATGAAAGACAAAATCTCAGAACTACACTGCCTGCTCACAGGTCAATGCTGCCTCTTGGCACAGACAGAAACCTCCAGGCATTCAGGTAAAAGGCATGCTGCCCTTTGAACACCTGGAAGTGGACTTCACCGAAATGAAACCTCACTGACACTACCATTACCTGCTGGTCATAATATGTACATTCTCAGGATGGGTAGAAGCTTTTCCTACACGAACTGAAAGAGCATCAAAAGTCGCCTGGTTCCTGCTTAGGGAGATAGTTACCAGATTTTTGGATTTCCTACCAGCATTGGATCGGACAATGGCCCGGCTTTCATAGCTGATGTAGTATGACAAGTAAGCAAAACTTTAAACACCAAGTGGAAATTACATACAACATATAGGCCCCAGAGTTCTGAGATGGTGGAAGGAACCAACTGGACACTTAAAGAGACACTCTCCAAGTGGATCTTAGAGACTGACTGTTCCTGGGTGGACTTGTTTCCATCGGCTTGCTCAGACTCAGGATGACCCCACAGTCCCATGGCTCTTCTCCGTACAAGATTGTGTATGGGAGGCCCCCTCCCATAATAAAACAGGTGTCAACAAATTTGCCTCAGGTGAGGGGAGATGAGATTTCAGAGCAGATGGAACAACTGGGTAAGGTAATAAATCAGGTAACTAAGTTTGTACAAGAAAGGGTGCCATTCCCCCTTGGGGAACAGATTCACGCATTTGTGCCAGGGGTCAGGTATGGTCAAGGACTGGAAACGACTGCTTGTCCCCACATTGGAAGGGTCCATATACTGTTGTTCTAAGCAGCCCTACAACAGTTAAAGTTGCAGGTGTCACTCCCTGGATCCACCACATGAAGGTGAAGAGAGCATACCACACAGACCCGGAGGATGCTGAGTGGACTATACAAAAGGACCCCACTGAGCCCGGTGAAACCAAGGTCATCTTAAAGAAGAAAAAGAGATGAAGCTCAACAATCAACTGCTGCTATAGGACTTGCTGGCTTCATCTTGAGACTAACCATAGTTTCAGTACAAAGAGGGACCTGTGCTATAATTAAAGTTGAATGTTGTGTATATATTCCTGATTTATCTGGCTATATATCAGCCACCCTAGATGACATGAAAGGTCAGGTAAAAGTTATGTCTGATGATAATCTTCCTTTTTGACTTCGGTTCTATCTTGGGTGAAGGGTGATTGGGGGAAAACTATATTTACAATTGTAATAGTTGCCTTGATAGTTCTGCTTCTAACCCAAAGGTTGATGTCGTTCTTCCAAATTAGAGGTCAGAGAGTCAGGGTGCAATATATCCCTATGAATGATGGTCACCCTATGAGTCAAGAGCATACGAGGGGGGAATGAAGGATGAAACAGAGAGCACAGGCTCCATCTTGAAAGCAGGACTCTATCTTGGGCCGGTTTGTGGACTTTGAGCTATATGCTCAGTGTCTGTGGAAACAACATACCAATTGGAAAAGCAGGCCCCCTGGATGGAAGAGCCCCAAGGCTCATACCTAGACTCTCTGTTGCCTAAAAGAGTATACTAATTATCTGTGTAAACAGATAGAATCATAAATTCTATTATGCTTACTGGGGTATGACCACAGGCCTATTGATAATCGTCCCCTGTTAACTACCTAGGCTTAAGGCTTATGAATCACGGTTTAACTTGGATTGTATCTTTCTTTTCCTTTGTTCAGACTAGTTTCAGGGAATTTGGGGAGGTGGGATTGGCACGTACACTTAGGGTATATAAGGTCTTCAGAAAAACTGGTCAGGGTCCTTGGCTAAGAGGAGATTCTGCCTTGGGCCCGCTGATGTAATAAAACGCACTCCACTATCTGCATTGTCCTTCTGAGTGAGCTTGTTTCCCAGAACGCGTGGCTACAACATTTGGTGCATGGGCCGGGAAACTCCTCACTTTGAGGAGACAAGTCCCATTTGGGACTACTCCGAGGCCTGGTGGCTCGAATCTTCTAGAGGGGGGAAGATGCCTCACCCTTCTGGAAGGATTCTGCTTCTCAATGCCCTTGCATGTTAGCAGGTAGTGGACGGCAGCAGGGGAACTGAGCACTCAGGTGAGGAGGAACCCACCTGGTAGGGTGGAAGAGGGTGCCTGATCACCCCCCTGGATGGGATTAGAAGGGGCCCAGACCCACCTGTGCCTCGAATAGGCAGGTGGCAACGATTGCTTGTTACGCAGGTTGACGAACCTGTTAGGGCTTAGAAAGGAAATTTGTGAAGGTCATTTAGGAGGTGGTGTCCACACCGTCTTGGAAAAGTTATTACCAAGCAATTGCCAGGGCATTTTTAGAAGAAGAAACTTGGTTTTTGTGTGTTCGTGTGTTCGTATTCTGCCCTCCCCAAGGAGGTGTCCCATCAGCTATGAAATTCTTGACCCCCTCGGAATTGTCAGGCTAGAAGGAGGGGGATACGTAAGTGAGTATGAATTGGCTTTTCTGGATATGGCCTGCGACCTGGGATATTTAACCCACCTGTATTTTCATCCGCACCTGATCAGGCCCTCCAAGACAGAATGGACTTTAAAAGTTAAGGGAGAAACAGTCTTGGATCACGTGGTGTTCTGGTCTGGCTGTGCTGACTGGCAGTTGAAGACATGCCGATCCCCTTTCTCCCTCTGGGATCTGGAAAGTAAGGCTCTTCTCACCCCAATTAAAAGGAGGCAGAATGGCAACTTAAGTGTCATTGAGTGGAAATATCAGAAGTACATAGGGTACTGAGAACTTCGTAGACAGAACAAAAAGGAAAAGTAGAAGAAGGTCCGAGAAGGTAAGCAAGATGGGGGGAAGTGAATCTAGACAACTGTATTAGAGTACATGATTAAAAATTTAAAGAAGGGTTTTGGAGGAGACTATGGGGTGATGATGAAGACTACCGGCCTCCACATACTCTGTGAGGTCGACTGGCCCCCCATAGGAGTAGGATGGCCACCAGAGAACACCATGAACACCATGAAATAGTGGAAGCAGTCTATACAGTAGTCACAGGAGAGCCAGAACACCTGGATCAATATCCATATATTGACTCATGGCTAGGGTTAGCTGAAGACCCTCCTACTTGGACAAGGTTCTGTATCCAGAAGGGAAATGATAATGGCACAAAAATTGACTGATGATAAAAAAGGAAATTCTACAGGATTTGGACGGGGACGGCCTGACCCCTCCCCCATACTGGATAATGACACACCTGCCTCCCAGAGCTCCACCAGGACCGGAGGCTGCCTTACTGCCCAATCCAGGGCCAGGTGAAGTTGCTGCAGCAGCCACTGCTCTTCCACCAGCTCTCCTGGAGTTCGTAGAGTTGCTGTTTTGGCAGGCTCCAATCCCAGCAATGGAGACCTCTGGTCAATGCCCCCAGAATTCCACCTCAGCTGGACCTCCTAGATTGTATCCTCCTCTCCCAGTGAGTACTGATGGGAAGGAGGAAGAAAACACCGCAATTTGACAGAGGCTGGGCTCTGCCAAGTAACGGGGAAAGAACCCCACTACAGATGCCCCTCAGAGAGCTACAACAGCCTCCAGTTCAGGGCGCATGGGGCACTACCGTCAGGCCCCTGTAGCCTATTATTACTAGCCATTTTCCTCTACGGATATATTAAACTGGCTGAGACATGCTCCACCATACTCGGGGTAGCCACAAGCCATGATTAGGCTAATGGAGACTATTTTTCAAACCCACTGCCCTGCATAGGATGACATAATCCAACTACTATTCTCCCTTTTAAGCACTGAGGAAAGACACAGGATCCTAACTGAGGCCAAAAAGTGCTTAAGAGAAATGGCACCTGAGGGTACAGCAAACCTGCAATGATGGGTAGAACTAGCCACCCCCGATGAGAGGCCCAATTGGAACTGTAACAAGGAGGAAGGGAGGGGCTTAGGGGTGACAAGTGAAGCCCCTGTTAAAGCTCTCATATTGGCAGAGCTACCTGAGCTAACGCTAAACTCTCCGAAATACACTGAAGTCCAAAACCTACTAGCCAAAGCAGAAGGGGCCATCAGGACGGAAAAGAGATGGTGGGAATTGCCAAGTGGCAAATTATTGGTACTGGAGGATCTGGCACACAGTCTGGTAAGCCAAACACACCAAGTGACCCATCTAGGCCATGATGAACTGGAAGAGCCAATTTGAAAATATTTCTTGGTTCCCTGCTTCTCTTCTCTATGCAGGACAAAATCTCAGAACTACACTGCCTGCTCACAGGTCGATGCTGCCTCTTGGCACAGACAGAAACCTCCAGGCATTCAGGTAAAAGGCACACTGCACCTTGAACACCTGGAAGTGGACTTCACCAAAATGAAACCTCACTGATACTACCATTACCTGCTGGTCATAATATGTACATTCTCGGGATGGGTAGAAGCTTTTCCTATTCGAACTGAAAGAGCATCAAAAGTCGCCTGGTTCCTGCTTAGGGAGATAGTTACCAGATTTTTGGATTTCCTACCAGCATTGGATCGGACAATGGCCCGGCTTTCATAGCTGATGTAGTATGACAAGTAAGCAAAACTTTAAACACCAAGTGGAAATTACATACAACATATAGGCCCCAGAGTTCTGAGATGGTGGAAGGAACCAACTGGACACTTAAAGAGACACTCTCCAAGTGGATCTTAGAGACTGACTGTTCCTGGGTGGACTTGTTTCCATCGGCTTGCTCAGACTCAGGATGACCCCACAGTCCCAAGGTTCTTCTCCGTACAAGATTGTGTATGGGAGGCCCCCTCCCATAATAAAACAGGTGTCAACAAATTTGCCTCAGGTGAGGGGAGATGAGATTTCAGAGCAGATGGAACAACTGGGTAAGGTAATAAATCAGGTAACTAAGTTTGTACAAGAAAGGGTGCCATTCCCCCTTGGGGAACAGATTCACGCATTTGTGCCAGGGGTCAGGTATGGTCAAGGACTGGAAACGACTGCTTGTCCCCACATTGGAAGGGTCCATATACTGTTGTTCTAAGCAGCCCTACAACAGTTAAAGTTGCAGGTGTCACTCCCTGGATCCACCACATGAAGGTGAAGAGAGCATACTACGCAAACCCGGAGGATGCTGAGTGGACTATGCAAAAGGACCCCACTGAGCCCGGTGAAACCAAGGTCATCTTAAAGAAGAAAAAGAGATGAAGCTCAACAATCAACTGCTGCTATAGGACTTGCTGGCTTCATCTTGAGACTAACCATAGTTTCAGTACAAAGAGGGACCTGTGCTATAATTAAAGTTGAATGTTGTGTATATATTCCTGATTTATCTGGTTATATATCAGCCACCCTAGATGACATGAAAGGTCAGGTAAAAGTTATGTCTGAAGATAATCTTTTTGGACTTCGGTTCTATCTTGGGTGAAGGGTGATTGGGGGAAAACTATATTTACAATTGTAATAGTTGCCTTGATAGTTCTGCTTTGTGGACCCTTTATTTTACAGTGTATTATGAACTTTGTAACCCAAAGATTGATGTCATTCTCCCAAATTAGAGGTCAGAGAGTCAGGGTGCAATATATCCCTATGAATGATGCACACACTATGAGTTAAGAGCATCACGAGGAGGGAATGAAGGAGGAAACAGACAGAACAGGCTCCATCTTGAAAGCAGGACTCTATCGTGGGCCAGACTGTGGACTTTGAGCTATATGCCCAGTGTCTATGGAAACGACATACCAACTGGAAAAGCAGACCCCTGGATGGAAGAGCCCCAAGGCTCGTACCTAGACTCTCTGTTGCCTAAAAGAGTACACTAATTATCTGGTAACTGGATAGAATCATAAATTCTATTATGCTTATTGGGGTATGACCACAGGCCTATTGATAATTGTCCCCTGTTAACTACTTAGGGTTAAGGCATATGAATCATGCGTTAACTTTGATTGTATCTTTCTTTTCCTTTGTTCAGACTAGTTTCAGGGAATTTGGGGAGGTGGGTTTGGCATGTACACTTAGGGTATATAAGGTCTTTAGAAAAACTGGTCAGGGTCCTTGGCTAAGAGGAGACTCTGCCTTGGGCCTGCTGATGTAATAAACCACACTCCCCTATCTGCATTGTCCTTCTGAGTGAGCTTGTTTCCCAGAACGCGTGGCTACATCAAAATAACATCTTTAACTTTCTCGACATTGTAATATTGCACAGGGAAGCTGAATACTACACTTTAAAATTTTAATTCAATATTTGACATAGTAATTTAGCTAAACATGCATAACTATTGTATAATTAAATAAAACTAGCAATGAATTATGGCAATAGGCCTTATCTGAATATTGTTTCTAAGAGGAAATTAGATGCTTAGTATTTGACTGTTTTAATTCTATTATAGTCCATAATCATCTTTTTAAGGAGATTCTGTTAAGCAAGATCATTGAGAAAATGGCACTACTCATCCAAAAAGAATTAAGATAACTTTCTTCACATATGACTTTTTAAAATGGGAAAATTTAACGTAAATTTTTTGACTTGTAAATTCAATTAAAAATGTTTTTGTGTGTACTAATAAAAAATTATATGTGGATGACAGATTTCTAGTTCTTGGTAAGTATCTTTTAAGATTTATGATAGCAGTTACTCATAGGTGAAAATGTTAATATATAAATGATATGGAAAATACTTCTTTTATCATGGAAATTCTTTCCTATCTCCACAGTCCTATTTTTTTAAAAAAGACAAGTAAACAGATTTCATCAGATATAAAAACTGTTGCTACTGATAAATTTCAGGTAGAGGGAGAACCTAACCCTCTGTGTTAATTGGATACTGTTAGTTGCTTTACTGCTATCTTCATGTCCCTCTCTCTGAGCATATAATGCATGCAGTAACTTGTCAGTTAAGTCTTTTCCTCTGTAGAGAACTGGCTTTGGCCATACACACAATAAAAGGACTCTATTAACTTAATTCTATCTGCAATTTGTGTGCATGACCCAAATCACCTCAGAGTAAATTATGATTAGTTGTCTGAACCCATAAAGAGCTAGGACTAGAATCTGACTTAAGACTCACAGGGGGATGATAGAACTGTGAAGGAATTGTGTGCAGCACCTGCCCACTCTGTGCCCTGCTTAATCAACTGCATCTCCATGGGGCATTGGAAAGAGGGCTGGAAGATCACCAAGAGCTGTTTATACAACTGGAACCATTCCATCTCAACTCAAGTGAAGCAAACAACAATGAAAGGGTCCTCTATTCCAATCATCCAGCAAAACCAATATGAAGTGGACATCTTGGGAAGTAAATCACCAGGAAAGTTAAGATATCAGGGGCAGAAGAAATTTATTTTTTAGGTAGTTTGATTAAATAGATTTTACTAAATTTATCTGTATTGTTTGCTGTGGGATCCAGTTGCTTTACCTATGTTAGAGCAATGCAAGTGAGGAATGTTAATGTCTTGTGCACAAGAAGGTAAGAAAAAAGTCAACCATGAGTTATAACAAGATAAAATTTTTCCTTTTACCATTGCATACTTCGTTGAGCAGATTTTTCTTTAATTATTCTCAAAGCTTTTTTCAGCCTTGTGTACCTGAAAGTTTCAAGAACATAAGCTCCTACAAAGACTTCACATAAAACCTGGCATGAACATCTTTTCTAATAAAAGTTTAGTTAAAATGAAGATACTGTACTTTTTCCCAACTCTACTCATAACTTTAAAATCCATAATGTTTTTCTCCTTTGCATCTCTATAGTTTTTATTATAAGCACATATTTTGTAATTAATGTTATATTTTATGCTGTACTGAGAATAAGTGAAAGATTTTATGCTCAAGGTAATCTATTTGACAGAGCTGCATACTCACTAACAAAAAAAAGGCAAATAAATTTAACATCAAACTTTATATCCATCACTCAAAAGTAAAGTAGCTACAGTTCACTTTCTCTCTGCCAGGTGCTATGCTGTTTTATATGCATTACCTCATTTAAATCTCATATCATCATGGGGTAAAAATACAAATATTAATAATAATTATTAATAGTTTCCACTTTAAGAAGTGAAGAAGAAGAGCTTAGGGACTAAGTAATAGCAACAACTTTGCCTGAGGTTCTGTTACCACTGTGTACTGGACTGGAGATTTGAAACAGTGTTTTGAGATTCCAAATTCAGTCTCTAACCATGACTCAATAGTGGCAGTTCTACAAAATTTTGGATATGCTTTCTAATTTATAGAATAAATGTGATTAAGCTGAAAAAAAGAAAAATGCCTAGGGAAAAAATCATCAAAGAAGCAGGACTATGACAGTATAGGAAATATGATACCAAAGACCTGATAAATGTAAGATGATAGTATAAAATCTTCTCATGATGAAAGGACTTAAAAAAAAAAACTGAGAAACACTCTTGAAAAAATATTTATTTATTTGGCTGTGTCAGGTCTTGGGCATTTGGGATCTTCAGTCTTTAGTTGTCGCATGCAGAATCTTTAGTTGTGTCCTGTGAACTCTTAGTTGTATAGCATGTGGGGTCTAGTTACTGAACCTGGGACGGAAGCTGGACCCCCTGCATTGGAGTCTTGGCCACTGGACCACCAGGGAAGTCCCAGGACTCTTTTCCAATTGAGAACTTTTCCAGAATTCTTATTTAAAAACATGCAAATCAATAGCCGTGTGAGAGCATCAGCTATTGTTATATTTTCAGATCATATTGGAGAGGTACTGTGTCTCAGTGAAAATTTTAGGTGTTGCAGTCAGACTGCCTGGGTTCAAAATCCACCTCTCCTATCCATTAGTTTTGTCATCTTTGAGCAATTAATTAATCCTGTTAGGCCCCTATTTATTCATTAGTTAAATGAGGAAAATAATTGCAACCTACTTCTTGGGTTGTGATGAGAATTGAGTCAATTGACAAACAGCACATAAAACATTACCAGCCTATATTAAGCACCAAATAAATATTAGCCATCTACTTATTTAGCTTTTGAAAAACCTTTCTTTTCCATTTTTTTTTTCTTTTTTGTTTCTTTCCTTTTTCTTTTTCCCTAGTTCACATACCACCCAGTATGGGTAGAGCAACAAAGTGATCTGAATGAATGCAGCATGACTAATATGGGGTTCATCTTCTTGGGATATCTACATATTGTTGTGTTCTTAAGTGTTTGAAGAATTTCTAGCTCCTTTGAATACTCTGATTTCAATATTCATGATGTAATAGTAACTCTGTTGAGCAATTGATTAGACTGAAACTCAGCTATGATAATGATGTAAGCTCATGACCTAGATTGAAGAATAACCTAATTCTATTGAGAGTCAAAAATAGCTGAAATGAGCAAGTGTGGGGTACCAATTTGTGAGGCTTTAAATAAAATTTGTTCACAACTATCAAGTGACGTATTCTTTCTTCACACTAATTAATATTTATGTGAAATAAATTGAGTTCTTAAAATATAGTGATACATTTTAGGTGTATTTAAAGAAGGCAGTTGAATAAACACTAAGCAGATTACTTATGCCAAAGATGAAGAAAGCACAGTTGGAAACAGTGAAACACTGAAACACTGGTATGATTAGCAGGAAAACAGTAACAAAAATGCTCACATCAGCATTCAGTAATCAGTGACTCAGAACAAACACATGATGTTGACTGTCAGATTAACATATTTCCACAGGCAGATCCAGTAAAAAGACTGAAACCATGCAAAGACAGACTATGAGTTGTTGCATATGGCATCAAGTTATTTAATTCTCTATGCTTGTTATACAGTTCCAGATTTTTCTTTCCTTATTAGGAGAAACTGCAAGTGATACAGCTCTGAAATACACATCAGTTGTTTGAAAGTGTGCATAGGTAATCTGTCATACCCTTTCACCAGGAGAAAAAGCATGTTGTTTCAAACACAGGGAAACAAAGATTTCCAATTGTCTATGAAATTTACACCCAGACATTGACTTTTTTTTCTCCCATATTCCTCTCATATAGACACAGAAATGACAGCATCAAGATTCTTTTTTAATGATAGACATATACCCTATGATTGTTCTAATAACTTAGTTTGCAAAGCATGCTTTTCACTGTTACATGATTCCTCAAGCAGCCTTCTATGAAACAATACAAGCAGGAGTATTAGGAAATCTTAGCATAGCATAGATTGCTGCCAAATTGTCAGCTGTTGCTGGATGAATAGTGAGACCAAGATACATTTTTACCCCCCTGGGCTAACCATTTTGGATGACACATCTGTATACAGTTGTCCAGTTAAGATTAGTGTAAGTCTTCACTGTTGACACAAATAATATAACTTACTAAACTAAGGGTTCGGTGATGACTTCCCTCTGGAATGTAATGTGAGGATTATAAGCAAGACAGTTACCCCTGTTGATCAGTCACAAGGCCTCAGCTAGTCCATGGGGACTGTTGAAAGCATTGCTGATTCTTCATGCCTTAAGTATGTAATCATATCCTAGAGACTTGAGTTACATACTGATAACAATTTCTTCTTGTCTAGAAGACAAACCATGTCAACCACAGAAGAAGAGAATTAAAATATCTCTCAGTAAATTTTATGTGGACATACCAAACAATGTCTGTATTGAGGGTTGTCCTCTGCTGCCATTGTCAATAGTCTTCTCATAAGAGACAACTGCTAGCCCTTGCACCATAGGGGCCTTTTAACTTTTAAATTTATTATTTCACACTTGAGACAGGTCTGTTGTCATTTAAAAAGATAAGTGCAGATTCCAGATAATTAATTTCCCTTTGGATAAAAACTCAAGAGGCACCTCACAATACTTTGTAGTCTTTTAAAGAGGATCCCCCAGACTAGTGGAAAGCTACAAGTAAAAGTGACAGTAGAACAAAAAAAAGCTAGTTTTTTTTTTTTTGGAATAAATTAAATGCAAAACATATGGTTTTATATATTTTGTAATGCCTATTTGCAAATGCCACTGTGTGATATTTTCATGTACATTGCTTTTTAAGCAAAATTGAGAGTCTAGCCCTTAGTACTCAATTAAAGTGAAAATTTAAGTCTATTATTAGGGTAGCTAATTAGCTAAGCAGTTTAGGTAATTGTGGTTTAATTCTGGATAACTTCTATAATTGTCTCTGTATTTTAATTTAAAAACTCTAGGATAACCAGTTACTGTAAAGAAACAGTTGTTGGGGGTAAAATAATTCATGCTGAAAACAAATGACTATATTTTCCAGTGAGGTACATTTGACTTTGTAAACATATTTAAAATTGGTGGGAACAAAGCAAAATCATCTACTTTATAAGAGCTTCTGAATAGTTTACTATATTTAAGGGAAGATAATTAAATTATTCTATAATTATATTATTATTCTATCTAAAGCTACTTCAACATGGCCTTTAAAGATCCATACTTTTTTTTAAGCTTATGTATAAAGAAGACAATGTTTTCATATAATAGTCATATTGTGAAAATACAGGGGTTAGGAATCTTAATCTCATCCATCAGTCTCTACATCAGTTCTCCTTTAAAGAGGTTAATAATTTAACTCATTGCTTTTTAAGTTTTCTCTTACATGAGAGAAGCATTTTAAATATAAAGTTTCTCTGTAATTACCTACTCACTGTCAATACACCAACATGAAAAAAAATTGACGAGATCCATGGAGGACACTTGAAGCATGATGCTATTTAAATGCAATAACAATCTTGAAAGTCCATGACCGAAATGCATGCAGATCCATAACACTTAAAAAAACTAAGCAGAGACTAAAACTCTACTTCCAGATGAACAGAGATTTGTATCTTTTTTCTTCTCTTCAGTTCCTCTTATCTATCACCTCTTTAAGCTCATCAATGCTATTTTCAAACCTGCATCCCTTCTTCTTACTTTGCTATAAGCTTGATGAGAGAGTTTTTCTGTAGCCAGTAAGCCTGGGTCATCCTGAGGTGCACATCATTTTCCTTGTATCAAGTGGAAACATAGCCCCCAGCCTCTCTTCTCCTTACTACCTATTTCACAACCTTTCCTCATTTTTCATAACAAGACCTCTGGTAGTTAATTGTTGTATCAGGACCCACAAAATGGAGACTATTCCAGTGGCAAGGACCACATCACAAATCTAAACTTAAGTCAGCCTGCACCTAGAATTACCTCATTGTCAAGAAAACCTAAGGACAGTCACAAGCCTCTAACTCAGCTTTTAGCTAGTTAAAAGCTTACCCCAGAACCTAAAACCTGCTAGCCTTTTGAGGAAATGCTTGACCTCCTAGCCTAGCCAATCATGCACTGTGTTGGGCTGCACCCTGCAGACCTACAAAATCTGTACTTGGCCAGCTCAAGGCAGAAGAAAGATTATCAGTTATAAGGGAATTGATGTCAGGTGTGTTCATTAGTTACCAGGGAAACCAGTTGAGGGGCACACCCCTCACCATTCCTTTGATGAGAACAATCACCAGCTGCGTCCTGGGGCAAGTACTAGGAAGGTCAGTCTTATGGGTAAGATATAGGTGAAGCAGGCACTGGTCTGGCAAGGGACGTACAGAGAGCAAGAGAACAACCGTGTTGAGTGGCCTGAACATACATCCTGTTTTCTGCTGCCTCTGATGCTCTATAAACTCATTCTTCAACCCACTTAAAAAATGGGTAGAAGACCTAAATAGACATTTCTCCAAAGAAGACACACAGATGGCCAGTAGACACAGGAAAAGATGTTCAACATCACTAATTATTCAAGAAATGCAAATCAAAGCCACAATGAGATATTATCTCACACCATCCAGAATGTCTGTCATCAAAAAATCCACAATCAATAAATGCTGGAGAGGGTGTGGAGAGGAGAGAACCCTCCTACAGTATTGGTGGGAATGTAAATTCATATAGCCACTAGGGAGAATAGTATGGAGGTTCCTTAAAAGGCTAAAAATAGGACTACCATATCACCCTACAATCTCACTCCCATTCCTGTGCATGTATCTGGAGAAAAACATGATCCAAAAGGACACATCCACCAAAATGTTCATTGTAACTCTGTTTACAATAACCAAGACATGGAAGCAACTTAAATGTCCATCAACAGAGGAATAAAGAAGATATGGTACATATATATATGAAACATTGTTCAATGATAAAAAGAATGAAATAATACAATTTGCAGCAACGTGGATGGACTTAGAGAGTCTCATAATGACTGAAGTAAGAAAGAGAAGGAGAAATATTGTTTGACATCCCTTGTATGTGGAATCTAGAAAGAAATGATACATGTGAACTTGCTTGCAGAACAGAGACTCACAGACTTAAATGAACTTATGGTTGCCAGAGAAAGGGGATAGTTAGGGAGTTTGGGATGACATGTACACACTGCTATAATTAAAATGGATAACCAACAAGGACCTATTGTATAGCACATGGAAATCTGCTCAATGTTATGTGGCAGCCTGGTTGGAAGGGGAGTTTGGGGAAGAGTGGATCTATGTATGGCCAAGTCCCTTTCTCTGTTCACCAGAAACTATCACAACACTGTTAATCAGCTATCAGTTCAGTTCAGTTCAGTCACTCAGTCATGTCTGACTCTTTGCAACCCCATGAATCGCAGCACACCAGACCTCCCTGTCCACCACCAACTCCCGGAGTTCACTCAGACTCACGTCCATCGAATCAGTGATGCCATCCAGCCATGTCATCCTCTGTCATCCCCTTCTCCTCCTGCCCCCAATCCCTCCCAGCATCAGAGTCTTTTCCAATGAGTCAACTCTTCACATGAGGTATACCCTAATACAAAATAAAACATTAAAAAAACAAAACCTCATTCTTGCCCAGCAGCCTATGGGAGAGCTCTCCACTGCTTGTGATGCTCTGCACTTCCCCCCATCTACGGACTGTTTTCCTTTGAATAAAGGACAGCAAGCTTGTTGCTAAATAGTTTTAGTTTTATCCTTTAAAAGTTTTGGCAATGGGATGGGACCTGAAGACAGCTTCTGAAACTTCTGGGACTGCTCTTAGACACAAGGGATGGTATCCATGAAAACCTTTTTGTTTGCTGTTTTTGCCACTCTCTGGGATCTCTGGTAAGCCTATCTCAGATTGAGCTCCATTATTTTGTGTTCTGAGCTCTTCAAGCTTGTTCTGATCACTTCGGGTGGAAAATCAAGGTATGAGAGACTCCAGTTTTTTCATGGCTTGGAAAACTGGGCTGTGAGAGACTCCAGGTTTTTTTCTAGTTTGGAAAATTAGGGTATGAGAGACTACAGGTTTTGATGATGAGACTTAGTGGGTCACATTTGGCTTTGTGGCCAAACTTATCTATAAGGGATATATATGCTTTTGGGCAGTCCTGACAGGTCTCAGAAACTATGTACAGGCAATCAGAAAGAATAAATTTGGTTAAATGGGGGAGGAGGGGAAGTGTTTCAACGAGGGAAAATATAGTGCTCAATCTAAAGAAAATAAAAGGGAAGTCATCACAAAATTAAAAAAAAAAAACAAAACTTGTGGTAAGCCCATAGCATAAACTTCTGGGGCACTTGGGGAAATAAGACAGGAAATTCAGTTTTGATCAGTGACATATCATAATCTAAGTAGAGAAAAGTTTCCAATTTGATGTAACCCCATGGACTACAGCAGAGAAGGAAATGGCAACCCACTCCAGTATTCTTGCCTAGGGGATCCTGTGGACAGAGGAGCCTGGTGGGCTGCTGTCCATGGGGTAGCACAGAGTCAGACATGACTGAAGTGACTTAGCAGCAGCAGCAGCATGAACTACAGCACAACAGGCCTCCTCAGTCTTCCACTATATCCTGCTGTTTGCTCAAATTCATGTCCACTGAATTGGCAATACTATCTAACCATCTCATTCTCAGCTATGCCTTTCTCCTTTTGCCTTCAAACTTCCCAGCATCAGGGTCTCTTCCAATGAGTCAGCTCTTCAAATCAGATGGCAAAGTATTGGAGTTTCAGCTTCAACATTAGTCCTACCAATGAATATTCAGGGTAAATATCCTTTAGGATTGACTGGTTGGATCTCCTTGCAGTGCAAGGGACTCTCAAGAGTCTTCTCCAGCACCACTGTTTAAAAGCATCCATTATTCAGTGCTTAGCCTTCTTTCTGGTCCAACTGTTACATCCATACATGACTACTGTAAAAACCATAGCTTTGACTATATGGACATATGTCAGCAAAGTTATATATCTGCTTTTTAATACAATCTATGTATGTCATAACTTTTCTTCCAAGGAGCAAGCATCTTTTAATTTCATGGCTGCAATCACCGTCTGCAGTGATTTTGGAGCCCAAGAAAATAGTCTCTCACTGTTACCATTTTTCCCCATCTATTTGCCAGGAACTGATGGGACAGGATGCATGATCTTAGTTTTCTGAAGGTTGAGTTTTAAGCGAGCTTTTTCACTCATCTTTCACCTTCATCAAGGGGCTCTTTATTTCCTCTTCACTTTCCAATGTTAGGGTGGTATCATCTGCATATATGAGGTTATGGATGTTTCTCCCAGCAATCTTGATTCTAGCTTGTGCTTCATCCACCCCAACTTTTCTCATGATGTGCTCTCTATATAAGTTAAATAAGCAGAGTGACAGTATACAGCCTTGAAGTACTCCTTTTCCAATTTTGAACCACTCCATTGTCCCATGTCCACCTCTAGCTATTGCTTCTTAACCTGCATTCAGGTTTCTCAGGAGGCAGGTAAGGTGTTCTGGTTTTCCCATAACTTTAAGAATTTTCCAGAGTTTGTTGTGATCCACACAGTCAAAGATTTTAGTGTAGTCAATGAAGCAGAAGTAGCTGTTTTCCTGGAATTCTCTTGCTTTTTCTGTGATCCAATGGATGTTGGCAATTTGATCTCTGGATCCTCTGCCTTTTCAAAATCCAATTTGTACATTGGGAAATTCTTGGTTCATGTATTGTTGAAGCATAGCTTTAAGGATTTTGAGTATTACCTTGCTAGCATGTGAAATGAGTGCAATTGAGTGGTAGTTTGAACATTCTTTGGCATTGCTCTTGTTTGGAATTGGAATGAATACTGTCATTTTCCAGTCCTGTGGTCACTGCTGAGTTTTACAAATTTGCTAGCATATTGAGTGTAGCACTTCAACAGCATCATCATTCAGGATTTGAAATAGCTCAGCTGGAATTCCATTACCTCCACTAGCCTTGACCTTGTAATATTTCCTAAGGCCCACTTTACTTCACTCCAGGATGTGTGGCTCTAGGTGAGAGATCACACCATCATGGTTATCTGAAACATTGACACTTTTTAAATAGTTCTTTTGTGTATTCTTGCCACCTTTTAATCTATTCTGCTTCTGTTAGCTCCATACAGTTCCTGTCCTTCGTTGTGCATATCTTTGCATGAAATGTTCCCTTGGTATCTCCAATTTCCTTGAAGAGATCTCTAGTCTTTCCCATTCTATTGTTTTCTTCTGTTTCTTTTCATTGATTACTGAGGAAGACCTTCTTATTTCTCCTTGATATTCTTTGGAACTCTGCATTCAGATGGATATTTCTTTCCTTTTCTTCTTTGCCTTTCACGTATCTTCTTTTCTCAGCTATCTGTAAGGCCTCCTCAGACAAACATTCTGCCTTTTTGCATTTCTTTTTCTTGAACTTGGCTTTGATCACCACCTCCTGGACAGTATTAGGAGCCTCCCTCCATAGTTCTTCAGGCACTCTGTCTATCAGATCTAATCCCTTGACTCTGTTTGTCACTTCTACTGTATAATCCTAAAGGATTTGAAATAGGTCATACCTGAATGGTCTAGTGGGTTTCCCTACTTTGTTCAATTTAAGCCTGAATTTTGCAATATGGAGTTCATGATCTGAGCCACAGTCAGCTCCCAGTCTTGATTTTGCTGACTCTATAGAGCTTTTCCATCTCTAGCTGCAAAGAATATGATCAATCTGATTTTGGAATTTACTATCTGGTAATGTCTATGCTTTTTGCTTCTCTTCTTTTCACAGCTATTTGTAAGGCCTCCCCAGACAGCCATTTTGCTTTTTTACATTTCTTTTCCACGGGGATGGTCTTGATCCCTGTCTCCTGTACAATGTCACGAACCTCATTCCATAGTTCTTCAGGCACTCTATCTGTCAGATCTATTCCCTTAAATCTATTTCTCACTTCCACTGTATAATCATAAGGGATTTGATTTAGGTTATACCTGTGTGGTCTAGTGGTTTTCCCTACTTTCTTCAATTTCAGTCTGAATTTGGCAATAAGGAGTTCATGATCTGAGCCACAGTCAGCTCCTGGTCTTGTTTTTGTTGACTGTATAGAGCTTCTCCATCTTTGGCTGCAAAGAATATAATCAATCTGATTTTAGTGTTGACCATCTGGTGATGTCCAGGTGTAGTCTTCTCTTGTGTTGTTGGAAGAGGGTGTTTGCTATGACCAGTGTATTTTTTTGGCAAAACTCTATTAGTCTTTGCCCTGCTTCATTCCATATTCCAAGGCCAAATTTGCCTGTTAATCTAGGTGTTTCTTGACTTCCTACTTTTGCATTCCAGTCCCCTATAATGAAAAGGACATCATTGTTTGGTGTTAGTTCTAAAAGGTCTTCATAGAACCGTTCAACTTCAGCTTCTTCAGTGTTACTGGTTGGGGCATAAACTTGGATTACTGTGATATTGAACGGTTTGCCATAAGTAAGCCTTCCTCAGTGATCAATGCAAAGAAATAGAGGAAAACAACAGAATGGGAAAGACTAGAGATCTCTTCAAGAAAATTAGAGATACCAAGGGAACATTTCATGCAAAGATGGGCTCAATAAAGGACAGAAATGGTATGGACCTAACAGAAGCAGAAGATATTAAGAAGAGGTGGCAAGAATACACAGAAGAACTGTACAAAAAAGATCTTCATGACCCAGATAATTACGATGGTGTGATCACTCACCTAGAGCCAGACATCCTGGAATGTGAAGTCAAGTGAGCCTTAGAAAGCATCACTACGAACAAAGCTAGTGGAGGTGATGGAATTCCAGTTGAGCTATTTCAAATCCTGAAAGATGATGTTGTGAATGTGCTGCACTCAATATGCCAGCAAATGTGGAAAACTCAGCAGTGGCCACAGGACTGGAAAAGGTCAGTTTTCATTCCAATCCCAAAGAAAGGCAATGCCAAAGAATACTCAAACTACTGCACAATTGCACTCATCTCACATGCTAGAAAAATAATGCTCAAAATTCTCCAAGCCAGGCTTCAGCAACACGTGAACTGTGAACTTCCAGATGTTCAAGCTGGTTTTAGAAAAGGCAGAGGAACCAGAGACCAAATTGCCAACATCCACTGGATCATCAAAAGAGCAAGAGAGTTCCAGAAAAACATCTATTTCTGCTTTATTGACTATGTCAAAGCCTTTGACTGTGTGGATCACAATAAATTATGGAAAATTCTGAAAGGGATGGGAATACAGACCACCTGACCTGCCTCTTGAGAAATTTATATGCAGGTCAGGAAGCAACAGATAGAACCAGACATGGAACAACAGACTGGTTCCAAATAGGAAAAGGAGTACGTCAAGACTGTATACTGTCACCCTGCTTATTTAACTTCTATGCAGAGTACATCATGAGAAACGCTGGACTGGAAGAAGCACAAGCTGGAATCAAGATTGCTGGGAGAGATACCAATAATCTCAGATATGCAGATGACACCACCCTTATGGCAGAAAGAGAAGAGGAACTAAAAAGCCTCTTGATGAAAGTGAAAGTGGAGAGTGAAAAAGTTGGCTTAAAACTCAACATTCAGAAAATGAAGATCATGACATCTGGTCCCGTCACTTCATGGGAAATGGATGGGGAAACAGTGGAAACAGTGTCAGACTTTATTTTTCTGGGCTCCAAAATCACTACAGATGGTGACTGCAGCCATGAAATTAAAAGACGCTTACTCCTTGGAAGGAAAGTTATGACCAACCTAGATAGCATATTCAAAAGCAGAGACATTACCTTGCCAACAAAGGTCCGTCTAGTCAAGGCTATGGTTTTTCCTGTGGTCATGTATGGATGTGAGAGTTGGACTGTGAAGAATGCTGAGCACCGAAGAATTGATGCTTTTGAAATGTGGTGTTGGAGAAGACTCTTGAGAGCCCCCTGGACTGAAAGGAGATCCAACCAGTCCATTCTGAAGGAGATCAGTCCTGGGATTTCTTTGGAAGGAATGATGCTAAAGCTGAAACTCCAGTACTTTGGCCACCTCATGCGAAGGGTTGACTCTTTGGAAAAGACTCTGATGCTGGGAGGTATTGGGAGCAGGAGGAGAAGGGGACGACAGAGGATGAGATGGCTGGATGGCATCACTGACTCCATGGACGTGAGTCTGAGTGAACTCCGGGAGTTGGTGATGGACAGGGAGCTCTGGCGTGCTGCGATTCATGGGGTTGCAAAGAGTCGGACACGACTGAGTGACTGATCTGATCTGATGATGAAAAGAATGTCTTTTTTGGTGTTAGTTCTGGAAGGTCTTGTAGGTCTTCATGGAATCATTCAACTTCATCTTCTTCAGCATTAGTGATTCAGGCATAGACTTGGATTACTGTGATATTGAATGGTTCACCTTGAAAACAAACAGAGATCATTCTGTTGTTTCTGAAATTGCACTCAAGTACTGCATTTCAGACTCTTTCATTGGTTATGAGGTCTACTCCATTTCTTCTAAGAGATTCTTGCCCACAGTAGTAGATATAACTCTCATCTGAGTTAAATTCACCCATGTGATCAATTGGCTATTTTTCTGTAATTGTGGTTTTCATTCTTTCTCCCCTCTGATGGATGAGGATAAGAGGCTTGTAGAAACTTCCTGATAGGAATGACTGGCTGTGGGGGAATCTGAATCTTACTTTGATGGGCTGCCATGCTTAGTAAATCTTTAATCCAATTTTATTTTGATGGGTGGGGTTGTGTTCCCTCCCTGTTTTGGCCTGAGGTCAAGCTAGTTAGGGGTAATGGTGGCAATGGTGACTTCTTTCAAAAGGACTTATGCCAGCATACCACAGCTCCCAGGACTGGGTATATCTCAGTTGGGTATATCTTTCCCTTCTCTTCTTTTCTCAGCTATTTGTAAAGCCTCCTCAGACAACTATTTTGCCTTTTTGCTTTTCTTTTTCTTGGGGATGGTTTTGATCACAGCCTCCTTTACAATTTTATAAATCACCATCATAGTTCTTCAGGCACTCTGTCTATATGATCTAATCCATTGAATCTATTTATTACCTCCACTGTACAATTGTAAGGTATTTAATTTAGGTCATACCTGAATGGTCTAGTGGTTTTTCCTATTTTCTTCAATTTAAGCTTGAATTTTGCAAAAAGGAGTTGATGATCTGAGCAACAGTCAGCTCCCAGTCTTGTTTTTGCTGACTGTATATAGAGCTTCTCCATCTTTGGATGCAAAGAATATAATCAGTTGTTACTGACCATTTGGTGATGTCCATGTGTATAGTTTTTTCTTGTTTTGTTGGAAGATGGTGTGACCAATGTGTTCTCATGAAGAAAACTGTTAGCCTTGCTCTGCTTCATTTTGTATTCCAAGGTCAAACTTGCCTATAACTCCTACTACTCCCCTCTATTCCTTTACCTAAGTGCTCACAGTCTTCTAATCTATCTAAATTCCCTTTTACTCTGAAAAGTTTCCAAGATGGTAAAAGTCCAACAAGTTAGTGGTCTTAAATATGCCACCATATCTATCCTCTCAGGGTAGACAGGCCTCCAAGAGATTCTCTGGTAAACTGCTACTAGTTGTTCCTTTAAATAGTCCAGGAGAACTAAAATAAATAATAAACTTTGACGAGTTCTGGCAGATACTAGAGCTACACTCTTGATTTTAAACCTTCAGGCTTCTGCAGATGAAATCCTGTGAAAACTGACTGAAGCCAGTGAATGATGAGAATTCCAATTAGAGTAGACTTTTTAGGATCTCAGTCTGTAGTGCCCAGTCAAGAGAGGATGATAAAATTTCATGTTGTCCCTTCCTTTCTAAATCCAGACCCATTAGCTACTGATCCATTCTCTGTCAGTGTTAGTTATTGTCTCCTTGTCTCCTTGTTTTTCTTCTTTTGTGTCCTGAGTATTTGGCTTGGCAACCACCGGGTTGGGAGTACCCAAATACGGCCAGATAGAAATGCAGGTTGCACCCCATTTGCAGCTGGAGTCCTACCCTTTGTTCCTAGCTCTCAGGGGAATTGTCTAAATCTTCTTTTGCTTTCTTCAATCATGGCTCTGGATCTTGGGAGGCTGGTATCTTTTGCACCTTTTTGGGGGATACTTCTTACAGCCAAGGTGTTGTTCAGTACTGCCATTAATATTTACTGTTTGTATCAGCTGAAACCTGGCAAGATATTTGAAAGTGTTTGTTTCTATTGTTTTTCTTTTAAAGCATCTCAATGGTCAGAACCTAATCTGGGAAAGACTGAGGGCAGGAGAAGGGGATGACAGAGGATGAGATGGTTGGATGGCATCACTGACTCAAAGGACATGAGTCTGAACAAACTCCAGGAGATAGTGAAGGACAGGGAAGCCTAGCATGCCACCCATAGCATGTCCGTGGGGCCTGAAGACAGGACTTAGTGGCTAAACAAAAACAATGGTCAGAAGCTGATATTCAGAGCCAGATGGGAACATTGTTTTAGTTCTTCTGCCTTAAACTAAAGGAAATTATGTACCCAGAGGCAAAGAAAAACATTCCAGAGACACACAGTTCTAAATCGAGAACAGAAATCTTGATTTCCATCTTAGTGCTCCTTGATCTAAAGAAGCAAATTGAAAGTAATGTAGATGGATGGGTAGATCAACCCTTTGATGTCGTTCGGGTTACAGTCCAGTTACTTGAGGAATTAAAAATGATTATACTTGCCTTGTAAATTGAGTTTTTACAAGAACAGAAATGAATATTTAGAAGCAATTCAAAGACCACCAGTCCTTTTTACACAGGCAGAGCCTTTTCCATTTATTTATAAAGACTTTTTAGTATTGCAAAATTATGGATTCAGGAAACAAACAAACAAAAAAATCCTTGGAGGAAGTTAAACTTTTTCCCTGTGTTTTTGAGATGTAAATGTTCTACCCTGTCTACTCCTGGAACTGAGTAACTTGCACCTCTTTGAAATGCAAATTTAAGGAGGTAATTCTTATTAGAAGTGGGGGCGGGGTGGAGAAAGAAGGAAGGCTTCTTGGAAAGTGGGTGAATGAAAAAAATATTAACATCCTTCACAGATGTTAGTAAAAATTTAAGCTGTCTGAGCAGGTTACCTTAATGTAGGACATCTGACAGAAACATGATTTAGATACAGCTTTTTTATTTCTTAATGTTGTTTGGTCTTGTGCCATTACGAATCTTAGTTCCCTGACCACAGATTGAATCTGTGCACCCAGCAGTGGAAAGGCAGACTTCTAACCACTGGATTGCCAGGGAAATCCATAGATGCAGTTTTTCTAAAACTGTAAATTTTAAAACAAAAGCTATAAGATTTCTATTTGCATTTGTCTGTATGTGTGACTATGTATGTTTGTTCTAAGTGTGTGATTTTTTTTTTTTTTTTACCTCTGGATGTATTTGTAAAGAAGCCTGTTCAAGTTTATATAATCTAGGATGAACTTCAGAAACAAAAGCTAGTGTAAATTTGTCATCCACTTCTCCTCCTGCCCCCAGTTCCTCCCAGCATCAGGCTCCTTTCCAATGAGTCAACTCTTTGCATGACGTGGCCAAAGTATTGAAGTTTCAGCCTCAGCATCAGTCCTTCCAATGAACACCCAGGACTGGTCTCCTTAAGAATGGACTGGTTGGATTTCGCAAAAGTCTTCTCCAGCACCACAGTTCAAAAGCATCAATACTTTGGTCCTCAGCCTTCTTCACAGTCCAACTCTCACATCCATACATGACCACTGGAAAAACAAGAGCCTTGACTAGATGGACCTTTGTTGGCATAGTAATATCTCTGCTTTTGAATATGCTATCTAGGTTGGTCATAACTTTCCTTCCAAGGAGTAAACGTCTTTTAATTTCATGGCTGCAGTCACCATCTGCAGTGATTTTGGAGCCCCAAAAAATAAAGTCTGACACTGTTTCCACTGTTTCCCCATCTATTTCCCATGAAGTGATGTGACCAGATGCCATGATCTTTGTTTTCTGAATGTTGAGTTTTAAGCCAACATTTTTACTCTCCTCTTTCACTTTCATCAAGAGGCTTTTTAGTTCCTCTTCACTTTCTGTCATAAGGGTGGTGTCATCTGCATATCTGAGATTATTGGTATCTCTCCCGGTAATCTGGATTTCAGCTTGTGCTTATTCCACCCAGCGTTTCTCATGATGTACTCTGCATATAAGTTAAATAAGCAGGGTGACAATATACAGCCTTGATATACTCCTTTTCCTATTTGGAACCAGTCTGTTGTTCCATGTCCTGTTCTAACTTTTGCTTCCTGACCTGCATACAAATTTCTCAAGAGGCAGGTCAGGTGGTCTGGTAGTCCCATCTCTTTCAGATTTTTCCACAGTTTATTGTGATCCATACAAAGGCTTTGGCATAGTCAATAAAGCAGAAATAGATGTTTTTCTGGAACTCTCTTGCTTTTTCTATGATCCAGCAGATGTTGGCAATTTGATCTCTGGTTCCTCTGCCTTTTCTAAAACCAGCTTGAACATCTGGAAGTTCACGTATTGCTGAAGCCTGGCGTGGAGAACTTTGAGCATTACTTTGCTAGTGTGTGAGATGAGTGCAATTGTGTGTGATAGTTTGAGCATTCTTTGACATTGCCTTTCTTTGGGATTGGAATTAAAACTGACCTTTTCCAGTCCTGTGGCCACTGCTGAGTTTTCCACATTTGCTGGCATACTGAGCACTGCACTTTCACAGCATCATCTTCCAGGATTTGAAATAGCTCAACTGGAATTCCATCACCTCCACTAGCTTTGTCCATAGTGATGCTTTCTAAGGCCCACTTGACTTCACATTCCAGGATATCTGGCTCTAGCTGAATGATCACACCATTGTGATTATCTTGGTTGTGAAAATCTTTTTTGTACAGTTCTGTGTATTCTTGCCACCTCTTCTTAATATCTTCTGCTTCTGTTAGGTCCATACCATTTCTGTCCTTTATTGAGCCCATCTTTGCATGAAATGTTCCCTTGGTATCTCTAATTTTCTTGAAGAGATCTCTAGTCTTTCCCATTCTGCTGTTTTCCTCTATTTCTTTGCACTGATGGCTGAGGAAGGCTTTCTTATCTCTCCTGCTATTCTTTGGAACTCTGCATTCAGATGCTTATATCTTTCCTTTTCTTCTTTGCTTTTTGCTTCTCTTCTTTTCACAGCTATTTGTAAGGCCTCCCCAAACAGCCGTTTTGCTTTTCTGCATTTCTTTTCCATAGGGATGATCTTGATCCCTGTCTCCTGTACAATGGCATGAACTTCTGTCCAGAGTTCATCAGGTACTCTATCATATCTAATCCCTTAAATCTATTTCTCAGTTCCACTGTATAATCATAAGGTATTTGATTAAGGTCATACCTGAATGGTCTAGTGGTTTTCCCTACTTTCTTCAATTTAAGTCTGAATTTGGTAATAAGGAGTTCATGATCTGAGCCACAGTCAGCTCCTGGTCTTGTTTTTGCTGACTGTATAGAGCTTCTCCTTCTTTGGCTGCGAAGAATATAATCAATCTGATTTCAGTGTTGACAAACTGGTGATGTCCACGTGTAGCGTCTTCTCTTGTGTTGTTGGAAGAGGGTGTTTGCTTGACCAGTACGTTCTCTTGGCAAAACTCTATTAGCCTCTGCCGTGCTTCATTCCGTATTCCAAGGCCAAATTTGTCTGTTACCCCAGGTTTTTCTTACTTTTGCATTCCAATCACCTATAATGAAAAGGACATCTTTTTTGGGTATCAGTTCTAAAGGGTCTTGAAGGTCTTCATAGAACCATTCAACTTTAGCTTCTTCAGTGTTACTGGTTTGGGCATAGGCTTGGATCAGCATGACATTGAATGGTTTGCCATGGAAATGAACAGAGATAATTCTGTCGTTTTTGAGATTGCATCCAAGTACTGCATTTTGGACTCTTTTGTTGACCATGATGGCTACTCCATTTCTTCTAAGGGATTGGTGCCCACAGTAGTAGATATAATGGTCACTTGAGTTAAATTCCCCCTTTCCAGTCCATTTTAGTTTGCTGATGCCTAGAATGTCGACGTTCACTCTTGCCATCTCCTGTTTGAGCACTTCCAATTTGCCTTGATTCATGGACCTAACATTCCAGGTTGCTATGCAATATTGCTCTTTACAGATAAGACCTGCTTCTATCACTAGTCACATCCACAACCGGGTATTATTCTTGCTTTGGCTCCATGAAAAAAAATGACAATTAGCTATTTAATCTCTTATGAAATTTTCACGAGTAATCTAAATACAATAAAGAAGAAGTCAAACAATATAACTAAGATAAACAATTCCAATAGATATAACTAAGAACTTTTCAACAATAATTTAATTTTATAGTATGTCTACTTAAAAATACTTTAAATTATGTCTACTCAAAATCTTTTTGATAACTTGATACCTAAAGTTATACTGAAATAAATTAAATTATGAATATTCATTGAATATCTAGATCAATTCCACATAAGATAAGATACTGAAAGATTAATTACTGAATATAGGCTTATCTTTTATTGGTTTCCTTTTACACAGGGACTAAAGGTATTTGGGCTTATTAGTACAAACATGTTCTGTGCCACAATGAAAAGCTTATTGTGAAGAACATACATCTAGAAATTATGAAATATATTTATAAATTTTGTCAATCAACAGAATGGTAATGTAACAGTCCACAGTTGTTAAGTTCTTATTTTTCACTAGGATTTAAGGATTCTAAGGGATAATAATTCTAGTTAATATATGTAGTTAAAACTACTAGAAGTAAGAGAAGCATCTCTATGTAAGCAAAGTGAAATGGATTTTTGGTAAGGTATCAAGATACCTTTTTGTTAAAGAAAAAAGAGTGATTTTTTTCCTAAAGTGAAATGATTGATCCATAATGAGAAATAGGACCAAAAAAAAAAAAAAAGGACAAAATTAAGTGGACACAAAAAGTTTTATAACTTTCATGGAAAAGGAATTTTATGTGTGGTAAAGATTACTAATATTGGAATGGATTTTTTTTTTAATTAGTTTTAATATCAAAAGAAAACTGTGGCAAAATTAGTTTGGTTTTCTCTCCATTAAAAGAATGCAATTTTATTAGTTTTACTATTGGTCCACTGGAGAAAGCAATGGCACCCCACTCCAGTACTCTTGCCTGGAAAATCCCATGGACAGAGGAGCCTGGTAGGCTGCAGTCCATGGGGTCGCGAAGAGTCAGACACGACTGAGCGACTTCACTTTCACTTTTCACTTTCATGCATTGGAGAAGGAAATGGCAACCCACTCCAGTGTTCTTGCCTGGAGAATCCCAGGGATGGGGAAGCCTGGTGGGCTGCCGCCTGTGGGGTCGCACAGAGTCAGACACAACTGAAGCGACTCAGCAGCAGCAGCAGCATTGGTCCACTCTTAATAAGGAAGTATAAACAAAGATTTTTGTTTACCTTAAAATAATCTGCCTGGACAGCAAAGATTTTGTGTCTTTTCAACTAACTGACTGTGCTTCAAGTTTGTTCATTTGTTTTATCAAGCTTTTGATTAGTTTTGGAAACCCAGTCTCTTCAATATCAAAAAAGTTTTGTTCACAACTGTGTAAACTTCTTGTATTTGTTATAAAATCTTCTATTATCATTTTAGTTAAATAAAGGCTATTTCATAATAATTAGTGATCCTGTTTAGTAAAATGTTCATACCTTTTGATGTTTTGGCAACTTTAAAGAATTACATTCTAAATGGTATCTTTTTGACTGACTACGGGTAACTGAGATTTCCAAGAGGCCCCCTGGAAAACTTCAAAAGATTTATTTTTCACCTTGTCAAAGAGAGATGTTAAACTAATTAGGTTTATTTAGCATGTTAAATTATGTAGGATGCACTGTCAAATAAGTGACGATAGACCTTAAATTATATGCATGCATATATGTTACTAATACAGGTGTTCCAGAAATTGTTTCAAGTTTCTAAAAAATTGTCAGTTCTCATTGTCCAATTATTCTAAATTGTTGAACACCACAGAAATAACTCAGCATAAGGTAATGGTTGGAATGAGAATAGGAATCTGGTTTTTTTTGTTTGTTTGTTTTCACCTGGGCTTTCAAGACTGAGGGATCATTCAAAGAGAGGAAGCACTTCTAAATGCATCCTGTTTGGTGATCTAAGATTTCTTTATGTAAGAAAGCAAAGGAAGAAATGGAAAATCTAAGATTTTTTGGTGTAAGAAAGAAATAGAGACGCTTCTTCCAGAGAACATGGATGTTTTTCCTTAATATTGCATTACACTTAGGCTCTCTGGTGCCTGAGGACTGCACAGCTGTGTGCATTTGTGTTCAAGATTAGGTTTATTGCATTTAGCTTTAGCTTGCCTCTTCTTTTATGGTTACTCTTCCTCAGCTGTCTGGCTTCCCATCTCACTTTCACATTTAAACTTGCAAAGAAATGCAGAAGGTAATTAAATGGCCCTGGAATTGCCTTAGTGTAGGGGTACTGAGTAATAGATGGGCTGAATGTGCTCTGATTGATATTATCTTTCATAAAATTATCCAAGCCTGAAAATAGGCATTGGGTTACCTGCTGAGAATATTTTGTTTGAAAACCTTCTTGCAAAATCAAAGACTAAGGAGTGTAGGTGGGATTAAAATGCAAAATGTTTTAATGAGGCTAACTGGCTTTTAATATTAACATGAACTATTTCATATAAAAAACTAACCTTTTCCTCTCCTTCCACCAATTTTTAAGTTTTCTGAACTCAAAGTGTATAATAAAATATACTATCTTTTATTCTTGTCTTTATACTATTCCTTATTATATAAGTTGAATTGTTATCTTTGACTCTCTTTGTATTATATATATATATGTCATATATAGTGTATGTAAATTTATACAAATGTGCACATTAAAATATGTATTTAATATCTGTCAAATTTTTGAAGTGACTAAAAAAAAATCCTTAGGTTTTCATCCTTTTTTTTTTTTTTAATAGAGATTTTAGCTCCTTTTTTGGCCTTTCCTTCTTGGTGTTACTTCTGCTCCCTCTCTTCTTTTATAGATGTTCAGAATCTACTTGCAACCCCACCCTTACATAAATCAAATATTCTGTCAGGTGAGGACATACCAAAATCATTCATCTCAGGGAAGATTTACAAATTAATATGCTTTATTTTCAAGAATTTTTTTTTCTTATTAGACATAACTACTAATAAAATTCCATGAATTAAAAAAAACTAAGGCTAGAAATTATTTCTAGGAGATCAAGAAGGAACTTGTGCCTGGAAATCAGAGCTCAGAGAAGGTAGTAGTATGGTCCTAAGCATAAGGTTGTGTATCTTACACTTGGTTGTGACTGATACATTAGTGTAAAAGCAATGAAGTTGGAGATTGGTCATGTTCCAAAATCAACTTCAAATTGACACTTACAGCTCTGAATCTAGAGTTCCCTTGGTTGATGATGTCTGTTTCACTGCATAAGAAACAGTTCATTTTTGCTTTTCAGATCAAACTTTTGGGTTCTTGTCAACTTTATGTGCTCATCTCAAAGGATGATGATGATTAGATAGCATCACTGAACATCACTGTCCACTGAATGGACATGAATTTGAGCAAACTCCAGAAGATAGTAAAGGACAGGAAAGCGTGGCAGACTACAGTCCATGGGTTTGCAAAGAATTGGACACAACTTAGTGACTAAACAACAAATTTATGTGCTCATCTCAAACAGTGAAAATCCCAGATGTAATTAGTGTGAAAATTAACACTTCATAGACAATGCTTACTATGTTTTGCTAACATATCTATTTTTCTAAAGTAATATCAAGATTTTGAAAATAAGTTCTTACTTTTCATTACTCTATAACGATGAATTTAGTTCAGGAGAAAAAAAGTCAAATAGCTAAATGTTCAGAATTAATAAAGCTGCCACTGTGCATTAAGCATAAAAATATTACTTTTTCAATTCAAAGGATTTATAGCTACTTAAAGTCTTGTAAACACTGTAGTGTGAATTATGCTTGTGTTATGAGCTGAATTATGCCCTCTTCCCACAAAATTATGTTGAAGTCCTAACCCTCAGTACTTTAGAATCTGACCATATTTGGAGATGGGTTCATTGCAAAGGTGATTAAGTCACAGTGAAGTCATTTAGGTTGGTTGTAATCCAGTTTGAGTGGTATTCTTATAAAAAAGAAAATATGAACACAGACATATATGTAGGGAAGATGATGTGAGGTTCGGCAAAAAGATGGCCAAGCAAAGAGGCCTAAAGCAGTTCCCTCCCTCAAAGCTCTCAGGAGGAAGCTAGTCCTCTGACATCTTGATCTTGGACCTATAGTATCCAGAACTATGAGGAAATAAATTCCTGTTGTGTAATCAACCCTGTCTGGGGTATTGTTATGGCAACCCCAGCACACTAATTCAGTGTGGAAATTATTCATTTCTTATTGGGAAAGTAAACATAATTTGAAAGTAATAATAAACATTAGTTGAAAATTTGCCAAAGACTTTGGTTGAATTCTAATGCAAAATTTCAAGAAAAAATCTGGTTTTAAGAACCAATCAGTAAAAAAGATTGAGAATACTAATTTTAAGAATAGTTTCAAAGAACCATATGTTTGGTTATATTTGAAAGACATCTTGATCACATCTATACTTTAAAATTTACCTCATCATGCGATTAATGTCAGCTCAGTTTTGATGTGGTACTGGAGTTTAAATCTTGGCAAATGTACATTAAAAACACATTATGATGTTCAAACAAATATGGTAGAATTGTAAAATAATCATTAACTGAGCTTGATTAATCCATGTAATTAAGCCTAGTTTACCAAGGCTGTTAGTAACATGTCATTATTTCAGCTAGGGCTTTCATCTACTATGATCCATCAGCATTTCCTAATAAACTCAAACTTATTTGAAAAGCATTTGGCCAGGAGTTTCTTAAAAGGAATGTTTCCAACATAAGAGTTTAGTCTACTTGTATTAATAAAACTAAGAAAAGCAAAATTGCTTCTCTTCTTTTGATTTTTATATACTAAATAAAAAGAGACCTAAGTTTATAGCTAACTGTTTTATAAGTAGTTGTACTTTTTCCTTAGACATTCTTTTCAAAAGGATTTGAAGCCATTGTGAAAAAGTGAATGGTTTCATAAGGAATTTTGATCATCCATGTGTGAGTACCTGTCTATGGAGATTAACAGATTGCAGTAATCATCAATTGTCTTCATATTGCCTCTGACTTAAACAGGAACAGGTGTATTTTCACAATATGAAAAGCAAGGGTTCATAACAGGAGATTTAACAAAGCAGTTCATGATTAATCACTAAGCAAGAAGTATAAAATAAATGCTTAAATTTAAAAGGAATGAACACTGGGATACAGTGGTTTAGAAGACAAACTTGTTGCATTACAGATACTATTATTGATCAGTTTTAAATTAAATAAAAAGATTCAGGAATAGTTACAAAACCATTTCCCCCGCCTTTGGCCCAAAAGAAAGTTTGGAGAAATTTGGAGTTTAAGGAGATTTTTTTTGTGTGGTTAACCTGTCAGACATTGTTAACTCCAACTTTGATGAAATGTATTAATGCCTCTATATCTTTCTCCAAAGCAAGACTTACTGTTTTGTTCACTAAAACAAAACTCATGAATGTTAAAACAAAATTTTTAACCTGTCTCTTTTTATTTGGTTTCCTTCTGAGGTTGTATTGTGGGGCTTATAGCAGATAATTCATTGACACATGAGTAGAGTCAGCTGTTTGAGCCTAATTGTTTGCTCCTTGACTCCTGCAAACTCAACATTTGGCTGTCAAATCTGTGTTGTGTTAATGTAGCAACTGCTGCAACAACCTGAAGAATATATTTAATTGGATTTTTGAAAGTGATCATGAGAAATATTGAAAGAGAGATTTGATGAATGCACAACACTCTGAAATTAGAATTCAGGTATGAGGGGGTCTGAATTAGTATTAGTGTTGTTTCCCCTGGGGCTACTGTAACAAACCAAAAACTGGGTGGCTTTAAAAAAAGCAGAAATTTATTTTCTCACAATTCTGGAGGCTAAAATTTGACAAGATGATTCTGCCTGGGTTGTGTTCCCTTTAAAGCCTGTAGAGGAAAATTCTTCTTTGCCTTTTCCAGATTTTGGTGTTTGCCAGCAATTCTTAGAGTTCTTTGGCTTGTAAAGGAATCATTTGGATCTCTGCTTCTGTTGTTACATGGCTGTCTCCTCTTTTTTAAAAGGACTTGTGTAGTATTAAAGTAAGGACCCACCCTCATCCCATATGACCTCATCCTAACTTAACTATGTCTACCAACACCACTATTCCCAAATAAGGTCACATTTTGAATCCTGGGATTTTGGACTTAAACATGTCTCTTGAGAGGGTGCAATTCAACTTATAGCAGGGATACTTTAAATATAGGAAGTATTGATAGAAAGTCCAGGTTTGTGTGTGTGGGTATGTGTTTACTGTAACAAATTACCACAGATTTAGTGGAACAGTCTGGAAGTCTGAAACTGAATTAGTATCACTGGACTAAAACCCAAGGTGTATATATAAGGCTGTGTCCTTTTCTGGAGGCTCTGGGAGAAGAATCTATTTTCTTGCCCTTTTCAACTTCTAGAGGTGGCATGTATTCCTTGGTTTTGTGATTCCTTTCTCCATCTTCAAGGCTAGCCATGGCCAGTCAGACTTTCCCCTTGATGCCATCTCTCAGGTTCTGACTCTTCTCAATTGAGGACCCATTTGAAGATCATGGGCCTACTGGGATAAACCAGGATAATCTCTGTTTTGTAAGGTCAACTGATTAGCAACTTTAATTTCATCTACAACTTAACTTCCACCAATGCCTTTTAGCAATATATTCATGGGTTTCAGAAATTAAGATATGGACTGAGAAGTCATTAATCTGTCTACTATAGCCCAGTAAAATTTGTCTTTCTTCTCGAAACAAATTTATCCCTTCATAAAGTGGTAGGAAAAGTTATTTGGCCCAGAAAGCCTCTGTGTTCATGAACTGATTTGTTTTAAAGTGCCTCTAAATGCCTACTATCTGGCTGGAAACTAAACACACTTGAGTTCTTCCTCTCCCCGAGCTCCCAGTCTAGATTAGGAAAACTTTTTTGAACAAGAATTGCAATAAATGTGGTTTTGTAACTCAGGTCCATTTATAGTTGATTCAACATGATAGAGGAATACAAGGGACTTTTTCTAACAGGATCATGCAAACTTCTTAGAGAAAGAGGCAACTGAAAAGTGTGCATAAATATTTACCAGATAGAGTGGGTTGCAAGAAGGCAGAAAGAGAAGAATCTGTGTAAATGCAGAGAGGCAAATCAGAGAGGTGTCTTTTCAGGGCATTAAAAATGGTGCCTATCTCTTGAAGCACATGAAGCAAAAAGAAGGGAAATGAACTGGTACTGGAAGGAGGCTAGGTTCAGGTACAGGTGGATCTATGTGTCAGTAAAGAGAACTGAAATGACATACAGAAGGACCATGTTTCTTACACTTTTCAGGGAACTAGCTCCTTTCAGAATATGATAAAGCCCTTGAATCTCTTGCTTTGAATTCTAACAGTTATATGAAAGAGGAATACATGTCTTTTAATAGCGTAGAGAAAATATCCTCATATATGCACAAATCTGCGTATACAGAAATCTTTTACTTACTTACTTCAGGGGTTACAAAATCCCAATTTAATCTATCAAGTTTTTTTGAGTTTGTGGACTCCAGGTTAAAAGATTGAGGGAGGTGAGGATGGAGAGAGAGGGAGAAAAAAATACTTGGAGAATTATTAGCAAACTGTAAAAAAAAAAAAAAGAGAGTGGAATTATGTTCATAAAATTACTCCAGTGTGTGAATAGAAGTGAGGAGGATGAATCATGAAACAGGAATAAGGGATTAATTCTAAGTGTCCAGATGAGAAATCAAGAGCATTAAATTAGCAGTATTTTGGCTATTTTGTCATAATCTTAAGATAAACGTTTTAAAAATGGTTCTTAGTTATTTGTTACACCTTTCTAAGAAATTGGAATATATAGAAACAATGATAAAGGACTTGTGAAGAGGAATGTTACCAGTAAGTATTGAAATTTTTGAATATTTTAATGATGTTAAGCTGGATTCAGTATTTACAATAAATTCTAATGGATAAAATATAGAGAGAAACATCAGGGGATCAAGAAATACCAAAGTGTACACAATTTTTTAAGATAAATTTACTGAGATATAAACTTTATACTATGAAATTCACCTATTGTAAATATTTAATTGAATGATTTTTAGCAAATTTATAGAGTTTAGCAAGCATCACAACAATCCAGATTTGGAATCTTTCTACCATCCTTCCAAATTTATTCTATACTCTGCTCCTGCCTCAAAGTTACCTCATGCTTCTACACCTAAGCAACCACTAAAGTTACTTCATGTCTATGTATTTGCTTTTATTTGTTGGTTAACTGTTGTCATACTTTCCTTTAATTTATTGAGCATGGCTTCTTTTACTTCATTGAACATATTTATAATAGCTGCTCTGATATTTTTGTCTGCCAAGTCCAACACCTGGGGACAATTTCTGTTCTTGGCTTTTTTTCTCAGAATATAACACATTTCTATGTCTTTGCGAATCTCGTTATTTTTTTATTGTTGTTGAAAACTGGAGTTTTTGAATAGTAACTGTAGCAATTCTAAGTTCATATCCCTCCCCTCAAGCTCTGAATGTTGTCGTTGCTATTTTGTTTGTTCGTTTATTGGTTTCTTTATTTTGTTACTTGTTTTGGCTAAGTCTGTGACTCCCGTGGTGTTCAGCCTCTGATGTTTTTATTTATTTATTTTGTATTTATATTAAAATTTGGCCTTCTAGGATTTGCCTGTGTATTCCTTACCTGGGGCTTCCCAATAGTGAGACTATTGGTAAAGAATCTGCCTGCCAATGCAGGAGATGTAAAAGATGCAGTTTCAATTTCTGGGTTGGGAGAATCTCCTGGAGTCATAACTTTCCTTCCCAAGAGCAAGTGTCTTTTAATTTTATGGCTCCAATCACCATCTGCAGTGATTTGGGAGCCCCCCAAAATAAAGTCTGACACTGTTTCCCCATCTATTTCCCATGAAGTGATGGGACCAGATGCCATGATATTAGTTTTCTGAAAGTTGAGCTTTAAGCCAACTTTTTCACTCTCCTCTTTCACTTTCATCTAGAGGCTTTTTAGTTCCTCTTCATGAAAGTGAAAGTGGAGAGTGAAAAAGTTGGCTTAAAGCTCAACATTCAGAAAACAAAGATCATGGCATCTGGTCACGTCACTTCATGGGAAATAGATGGGGAAACAGTGGAAACAGTGTCAGACTTTATTTTTTTCGGCTCCAAAATTGCTGCAGATGGTGATTGCAGCCATGAAATTAAAAGACGCTTACTTCTTGGAAGGAAAGTTATGACCAACCTAGATAGCATATTGAAAAGCAGAGACATTACTTTGCCAACAAAGGTCCATCTAGTCAAGGCTTTGGTTTTTCCTGTGGTCATGTATGGATGTGAGAGTTGGACTGTGAAGAAGGCTGAGCACCGAAGAATTGATGCTTTTGAACTGTGGTGTTGGAGAAGACTCTTGAGAGTCCCTTGGACTGCAAGGAGATCCAACCAGTCCATTCTGAAGGAGATCAGCCGTGGGATTTCTTTGGAAGAAATGATGCTAAAGCAGAAACTCCAGTACTTTGGCCACCTCATGCGAAGTGTTTAGAAAAGACTCTGATGCTGGGAGGGATTGGGGGCAGAAGGAGAAGGGGACGACAGAGGATGAGATGGCTGGATGGCATCACTGACTCGATGGACATGAGTCTGAGTGAACTTCGGGAGTTGATGATGGACAGGGAGGCCTGGCGTGCTGCGATTCATGGGGTCGCAAAGTGTCAGACATGACTGAGCAACTGAACTGAACTGAACTGTGTCAGTGTTGGTTTATCCATTGTAATGTATGTATGTACCATTCTAGTGGGGAATGTTGATAATAGGGAGGTTATGTTTATGTGTGAAGAGTGGATATATGGGGAATCTCTGTACCTGATGCTCAGTTTTGCTGGGAACTTGAAATTACTCTAAAAAATACAGTCTTATTTTTTAAAAAAGGTGAAGGTGTTGAGAATTATGCCTGGTTGAGCAACATGAAGAACAGTCTTTAACTTGCTGTTTGAGTACTATAGACTAACATATGATTCATAAGAGGTCATGCTAAGAGCAGAATCAGGGGGCTGAATCAGAATACAAGCTAGATTAGACCAGATATTTATTAAAAATCAACAGAAGTTAACATGTACCCCCACCGCCACCAACATGCATTCTTTTAAATTTTTAATTCTAGTCTGTTTCTGTATAGTTACTAGAGAGAAGAAACTTAAACCAAATTAAAATATTTTTGTCTGTTTTTTATATAGATAACAACTTAAGCAAGAACTTGGAAATCAGTATTCTGATCTATATTCATTTAAGCAGAAGAATAATATAGGTGAGACAAGGGAATTTGGAGAGCGAGGAAGGAAAACATGTGCATCAAATAATAGGACCTGTTGGAAAAAATAGGAAGGAATTTGGAACAGGCTTGTAAGTATTGCTAGCATTGAGATGGAAATATTCCCTTAATGTCCTGTTCTTTGTAGGAACATTCTAATTTATCAGATACTATCTTAATTCAAGACTTCTCACTTCCACATCTTCTCTAAATGTTCCCAATATATCATTTTTCAAAAATGAAAGAATTCTTTTGTTTAGTCTCATGGAGTTTTTCCTTTGAATCTCTTGGTTTCAGAAAATTAGGAATTCTAAACAGAAATTGCTGATGAAATCTACAACAGATGTGAAGAGACTATAAAATTTGTGAACAAGGAACACCTCTTCTCTGAACTTGAGTTGGGTCACATACTAAATACCCTATTCCCCCAAGGTTAGTTTTATTTTGTTTTCTCAATTTTAAACCTAGGAAGAAGGAAGAACATGTCAGTTTCTGCTTTAGCCACAATAAAATTAATAATGCTTTTTCAATTCAGCTTTCTAAGCTAGATACAACGCAAGTCAAATGTAAAGAATTGTGGAGACATTGACAAGATGAAAGGGATTCCTATCACTTTCATCAAAACTTAAAGCACAATTTTTAAGTTCTTAAGTTTTAAGTTCATAGGGTAGTAGCCATAGGCAATCTTCACTTCTAAAGAACATGTCAGACTGCAGGTGTCCCTGGGGATTGAGGAAAGTCTATGGTTTATGTGCCTCTTTGTCTCAGGTTCCTCAATACATCTGTATATATGTGTGTGTGTGTGTGTATGTATATGTATATATATGGAACAGATCAAAGCTAGTTCTGTTTTTAGTTTATATTATATGATTACTTTTAATAGTAATTTTTCTCCACACATTCTACTCAACACTTAGGACCCCTGGGCTTGGTACAACCCCCTCTTTTTTTGATCCATTTTTTGAATTGTGTCTCTCCCTTCTGCATCTAAGAATCCACGAACAGACGCTAACAACAGTCCAATCTCAGTGTGTCATCTCTCTGAGGAGCTATTTGTGATTGTAAAGGAATGTTTTCTTACACTAATTCTTAGGCTCTCTCCACCAACTAATTGGGCTGACTTTGGACTCGTATATATTTTTGATAAGAATGTCTCTGGTGAATGGGGAGGTTCTGTTAAAAGCTTTTACACATTGACATTTGGTTCAATCAGGCTTTAGTTTTGTGTTTTTCAAACATGCTGTGGAAATATTCTTTTTTTTCAACATATTTTACTAGTTTTACTACTCTACTGTGTAAATAAAATCTAAACCATTGAGGAGAGGGGTAGAAACCAATATGTCAAAGAATCACACCAACTAACAAGAAGTTACTGGCATAGGAATTAAATTGGCAGTGGTGAAAACCTCATTACATGTTACACGTTTCATTTGATTTCATTTTAGTACCAATACCAACATTTTCAGATGTTAAAATATTTGGCAAGGACAAAGCTTCATTTCTTTCTATGAAACTAATACTAATTTTTTTTTATTGTTGACTATATTTCCTTTGGCAAACAAAAGCATTTATTCTCTAGAAAATTATAAAAGGCTAAATAAGACTGTAGCAATTGCTTCTCTACCACATAATTTTTCTTCTGAGAATTTCTTGTGAAATATAAAAGAAATCAATTTGTTGAATAGCAAGTCTTGGGTCAGATGGCATTAAAACATTGACTGGCTTCTTTATGAAATAGCTGATCTAATGTCAAGTTTAACTTAATTTCACGGGTTTACTCTGGAAGAAACAGAGGACTGGAAACCACGTAGGATTCTTAAGTATTCACCTATTTCCCTATCTTTTCCTGTAAATTTAATATCAATTTTAAGTTGTATACCTTTTTTAAGGGGCATTTTTATTTTCTATCAATTGTATGATGTATGTAAAAAAAACAAAACACCCAAACAAAAAATTAAACCCCCTTTTATATCTTTCTTTATTTGAAAAAGAAACTCCTTCAAGTTTTATGGAATTAACAAGAAAGTATCCCAACTCAATTCATAACCACTTTACTACTTACAGTTCACCCAAACTCTTAACACTTGGAGCATATTCAGTATTTCTTCACTTATGATGTTGAAGCAGCTAGTGGAATGAAAAACTGCATATCTTTCAGAAGTATCCCAGGGTATATATTAATTCTGTCTTTATGTGGTAAAGGTGATTTTACTTTATTTTATCCTAGCTATAAAACACTATGATGTGTCTTCTCATTTCTGCTACTTGTAAGATGTGTGTCAGGGGACTGATTATCTTTTCTAAGTGTCAAGTTCCTCTCTATAAACTGTGTGGGTGTGTGTGTGTGTGGAGGAGAGAGCAAGGTATTACATTCGGTATCAACTTTACATGGTCGTTCAGAGAATTAGATGAGACAACATGTAAATAGGACTTTCAACACAACACCTGACACATACTTTCAAAAGCCCTCAGAAAAAGTTAGCTAGCTAGCAAATAATACCAAAATAATTTATATCAAAGTCTATTTGGACAGTTTATCAAATACTTGAAAATTATAAAAAGGTCATAGAAACTTTGTTCTTTGGAGGCTGAAATTTCCCAACCAACATTATGAACTTTTGAAAGGAAAACTAAATTAGCTCTAGTGTTCTGTGTTAAGATGATTATATGTAGCCAGTGTTAAATCACACTCTTGACTAATATTTTAAGATGTACCTGCATGAACTATATACATTTACTGTTATATAGGTAATCACAGTTTCTACTGCATTCTATGTGAACTTTGTGGTTTAGTATTAAATTTAACACCTACCATTTGTTGCTTCTATTAGAGCCTAATGTAACAGTTCCTTTGATAGCATAAAATTTTGTAGTCTTACCATGTGCCAGATGCTGTATTAATCACCATTTTCTCAAATTCTCACTATGTAAATGTTTAATTACCTTATAAGTTTTGCAATATAATTCGCATTTTACGGTAGGAAAAAATGAAGGGTCTAGATGGCGATTGATGCCCAGGAATATGAAGTTAATCAGGGGCAGAACTAGGATTCACATGGTCATAATTTGCTCTTGTCCTGCTATGAATGAATCTTGGGGATAAGATAGAGGTAGGGAAACTAAGAAGAAGCTCCGTGGTCCTATGATAGCAGTCTAATAGATTAAAATTACCTTTTTATAGTAAGGGGGTCAATTAAACTTCTGCTATGATTGCCCAACTTCCATCCATTTCTCACCCTTTTTTCCCAGTGTTATCAGCTCTTAGCCTTTGAAGATATAGTCCATCCTTACCCCTCCTTCTCATAATCGGGCTTATTTGAGGAGTAATTCTATTGATGCTTCTTGAACTCTCATTCATTTTTATTATTTGACTTCTGCTTGTATTAGTCATTGAAATGACTCTTGTTAATGACTTTTACTTCAAATTATTATCTCACATTCAAAAGAACATGTAAAAGTGAAAGTGAGTCACTCAGCGGTGTCCGACTCTTTGCGGCTCCATGGACTGTAGCCTGCCAGATTCTTCTGTCCGTGGAATTATCCAGGTCAGAATACTGAAGTGGGTAGCCATTCACTTCTCCAGGGGTTCTTCCCTACCCAGGGATCGAACCCAGGTCTCCTTCATTGCAAGAGGATTCTTTGCTCTCTCAGTCACCAGGGAAGTCCTCAAAAGAATGTATCTGAGTTTAAATGAAGTGATGTTAGCATAGAAAAACTTCAAATTCATTTTACTTTGTGTATAAAAAAAGAATAAGCTAGCAATGAATTTTCAAAATTAATTGGTAAAAGATTATTTTAATCAATATAAATCCAACTCTAGTAGGAGTTAAGAGGAAAGGAAAGACATGGCTTACCTTTCTAACTGGCCTGATGTTAGCCATAGTTCTTAGCTCGTGGAATTAGGTCAGCAGAACTTGTTGAATGAGTGAATAAATAAAGATTTAACTTACCTCTTGGCCATTGCCTACTTACTTGTTCAGAGATTTCACTACTTCCTCCTTTTGTATCTTGTCTCCCATTACTGGCAAGTAATTTTTCTTGCTTAAATATTGGGAAGAGTATAGGGCTTAGTACTTTATTTTTAAGGTGGATCATACGCAATACCTTTGAGGATTACTACACTAGATCCTCTTCCCTCTTACATGGCAACACTGCCCTACACCCTGAAAAGCAGCAGATAACATATGACTGAAATGGTAGAGAATATTCAGAAGGAGTTTAGTGCAATGCTCCCATGCTCTTCTTCCAAATAGAGTTGAAAGTTTCAAATTTTGGAGAAAGATTATAGACAGGTGGAAGCTTTGCATAACTGTTCTCTAAGTCACTGTTAACAGAATTAAGAATACATCATATAAAGTAGTCAGGCCTTAAAGAACTACTTATGGTGTCAGTTTGATGAAGCCAATCCATTCCAAGCTTTAAACTTTAGTAAATGGCTCTAAAATCAATATGTAACCCAACATGAAGCCAACTGAATGGCTTTCAATTAGGTGTCATATTTTATCCTGAATTACTTTAAAAAATATGGGTACTTTGAAATTACAGTTCAAATTTATGCTTCTAAAGAAACTTGCCAAGAGAGAAAAGTTTATTCCCCTGATTTTCTTTAAAAATAAAAAAAAAAATAAAAATGATGAAGCTTATTAAATCTGAAACTTAGATTTTAACAAGTTGCTGCTGCTGCTGCTGCTACTAAGTCGCTTCAGTCGTGTCCGACTCTGTGCGACCCCATAGATGGCAGCCCACCAGGCTCCCCTGTCCCTGGGATTCTCTAGGCAAGAACACTGGAGTGGGTTGCCATTTCCTTCTCCAATGCATGAAAGTGAAAAGTGAAAGTGAAGTCGCTCAGTCGTGTCCGACCTTTAGCATGGACTGCAGCCTACCAGGCTCCTCCGTCCATGGGATTTTCCAGGCAAGAGTACTGGAGTGGGGTGCCATTGCCTTCTACCCACCTTCAAAGCATTCTTTGAACTATATAGTTTCTTTGTGGGAGGGAGTCATTATTGACTCTAAAGTAGCGTTTGCTTAATCCACTATCCATCATTACCTTCTACTCAATGCTTATGTTAGTGTACCCTAATATATCTTTGAGATCTAGCAAAGGATTTTAAGTGTATGTTTGACAACAGACATATATTTTTTCCTTTCTCTTTAGGGATAGAGATAGTAGATTTGGAAATATGTGTGACACATTCTAAAATTTAAAAAATATATTGTCATTATATACTAATATCAATTAAACATAACTTTAACACACAAATTTATTTTTGCTAAAAACTGATGCTGTAGAATTCTGTAGATTAATGTAAATAAGATAATTACTTAGGTAAAACCTCAACAGTTTGCACATGAACTATACTTAATGAAGCATTGATTTAAAAAGAAAAGTCTCCAAGGGAAAGTAAAAGCAGTTATTTCCTTAATTCATTGGTATAATGTTTCCTTGATTGAAATAAAGGAACAAATTATGAGGATCTATTCAAAAATAAAATAAGCAAAACCATTGCCATTTTATTCCAAATATTTGAGTAACCCTCGTGATGGGTCACTTCCCAGCTCACTGCTCAGATATCAGCCTATGCCATGCTCCACTGGGGTTGTGCAGTTTTCTTCTCCAAGTGTTATTTAGGAGTTTGGGTTCATTATAACGTTTATGTATAGTAGAATCAGTCTCCCAAGTGCCTTATAATTACTTTTTAAAGCAATATGCTACTTAAAAGAGTATTATTTTTCAACTTTCATAACTTTCCCCCCATTAAGCATATTTATCTTTCAACACACTTGCTGGGAGTGTTGGCTCTGGTGGTATTGCAGAAAGGACCAAATTGCTTCCTGTCTACCAGGCAGCCATCCTAAAGTAACAATTTGGATCAACATGATATAGGCAGCTTTAGTGTTCATTAAATGTAATGAATTCTTTTGTTTTAAGCATATCCAAGTCATTAGTTGTTTACAACTGCATTTGTATTCTTCTTTAACTTTTTATATTACAAGTCATACTTCATAGATGTTTAGCATTGGGAAGATCATGACAATCTCTTTTTTGTTCATTTTCTTATTTTTTAATTATCACTAATAAAATCATAATACATGATTTCATAGAAGTGCAGTCACGTATTAATGATTAATGAAATAACTTATCTTGAATAATTCTAAATTGATTTTTTGTTTATTTATTTTTTTTTTTTAAATCAAGAATGTGTTATGCAATTTTGAAGTGGTGGACTGCTGCCCTGGATAACCACTGCAGTGGTTTTGAAATTCATATTACTGATATTGCAATAATGATAATAGTAGTGATATACAAATAATGGTGATCATGAGTACAAAGTTCTTTGTACAAAATTTTTCATCTATCTATTTTTCACAGTATTTTGAAGACAAACATTTTGGTCTCTGATCTTACTGTCTTAAGCACAGTGCCTGTAAAATATCTGTCACCCAGTTGCTATTGTTCACTTGCTAAGTCACGACTGGCTCTTTGAGACCCCGTGGATTGTAGCACACTAGGCTTCCCTGTCCTGCACTATCTCGCCGAGTTTGCTAAAACTCATGTCCATTGACTTGGTGATGCCATCCCACCATCTCATCCTCTGTCACCCCCTTCTCTTCCTGCCCTCAATCTTTCCCAGCATCAGGGTCTTTTCCAATGAGTTGGCTCTTTGCATCAGAGGCCAAAGTATTAGAGCTTCAGCTTCAACATTAGTCCTTCCAATGAATATTCAGAGTTGATTTCCTTTAGGATTGATTGGCTTAATATCCTTACTGTCCAAGGGAGTCTCAAGAGTCTTCTCCAACACCACAGTTCAAAAGCATCAATTCTTTGGTGCTCAGTCTTTTTTACTGTCCAACTCGCACATCTGTACATGACTACCGGAAAACCATAGCTTTGACTATACAGACTTTTGTGGGCAAAGTGATATCTCTGCTTTTTAAGATATTGTATGTTGTCTACGTTTGTCATAGCTTTTCTTCCAAGGAGCAAGTGTCTATTAATTTCATGGCTGCAGTCACCATGTGCAGTGATTTTGGAGACCAAGAAAATAAAATCTGCCACTGTTTTCACTTTCCCCCATCTATTTGCCATAAAGTGATGGGATTGTATGCCATGATCTTAGTTTTTGAATGTTGAGTTTTAAGCAGTTTTTTTATTCTTCTTTCACCCTCATCAAGAGGCTCTTTAGTTCCTCTTCATTTTCTGCCATTAGAGTGGTATCATCAGCATATCTGAGGTTGTTAATCTTTCTCCTGGTAATCTTGATTCCAATTTGTGATTCATACAGCCCAGCATTTCTCATGATGTACCCTGTATAGAAGTTAAATAAGCAGGGTGATAATAGCCAGCCTTGTCATACTTCTTTCCCAATTTGGAACCAGTCCATTGTTCCATGTCCAGTTCAAACTTTTGCTTCTAAACCTGCATACAAGTTTCCCACGAGTCAGGTAAGGTGGTCCGGTATTCCTTTCTCTTTAAAATTTCCCACAGTTTGTTGTGATCCACACAGTCAAAGGCTTTAGTGTGATCAATGAAGCAGATGTAGATATTTTTCTGGAATTGCCTTGCTTTTTCTCTGATGCAACAGATGTTAGCAGTTGGACTCTGGTTTCTGTCTTTTCTAAATCCTATTTATACATCTGGAAGTTCTAGGTTCACATACTACGAAAGCCTACCTTGAAGGATTTTGAGCATTAGCTTGTTAGAATATGAGATGAGCACATTAGTTTGAACATTCTTTGGCATTGTGAGATTGGAACGAAAGCTGACCTTTTCCAGTCCTGTGACCACTAACATTTTTTCCAAATTTGCTGACATATTGAATGCAGCACTTCACTTTAATAGCATCATCTTTTAGCATTTGAATTAGCTCAACTGGAATTCCATCATCTCCACTAGCTTTGTTCATAGTAATGTTTCCTAAGGCCCTCTTGACTTCACATTCCAGGTTATCTGGCTCTAGATGAGTGACCACACTATTGTGGGTATCTGGGTCATTAAGACCTTTTTTGTATATTCCTGGTACCACTTCTTAATGTGTTCTTCTTCTGCTAGGTCCTTTGTGTTTCTGTCCTCTAGCATACCCATCCTTGCATGAAATGTTCCTTTGGTATCTCTAGTTTTCTTGACAAGATCTCTAGTCTTTCCCATTCTATTGGTTTCCTCTATTTCTTTGTTCCCTTAAGAAGGACTTTTTATCTCTCCTTGCTATTCTCTGGAATTCTGCATTCAATTGGGTATATCTTTCCCTTTTTCCTATGCTTTAGCTTCTCTTCTTTTCTCAGCTATTTGTAAAGCCTCCTCAGACAACCACTGTGCCTTCCTGCATTTCTTTTTCTTTGGGATGTTTTTGGTTACCTCTTCCTGTAAAATGTTATGGATCTTCAGCCATAGTTCTTCAGGCACTCTGTCTACCAGTTCTAATACCTTGAATTTATTCATCACCTCCTCTGTATAATCAAGGGATTTGGTTTGGGTCATACCTGAATGGTCTAGGGGTTTTTCCTATTTTCTTCAATTTAAGCTTCAATTTTGCAATAAGGAGTTCATGATCTGAGCCATAGTCAGCTCCCAGTCTTGTTTTTGCTGACTCTATAGAGCTTCTCCATCTTCAGCTGCAAAGAATATAATCAGTCTGATTTTGGTACTGGCCATCTGATGATGTCCATATGTAGAGTCGTCTCTTGTGTTGTTGGAAGAGGGTATTTACTATGACCAGTATGTTCTCTTGATAAAACTCTGTTAGCCTTTTCCCTGCTTTATTTTGCAATTCAAGGCCAAATTTGCCTGTTACTCCTGGTATCTCTTGACTTTCTACTTTTGCATTCCAATCCCCTATGAAGAAAAAGACATCTTTTTTTGGTGTTAGTTTTAGAAGATCTTGTAGGTTTTCATAGAACCCACAACTTTAGCTTCTTTTTCGTTAGTGGTGGAGGCATAGACTTGTATTACTCTAATGTCGAATGATTTGCCTTGGAAACAAACTGAGATCACTCTGTCATTTTTGAGATTGCACCCAAGTACTGTATTTTGGACTCTTTTGTTGACTACAACTAACTATGATTCTTTTGTTGACTATGTCACACAGTAGGTATTCATTATGTAATGTTAAATTAATATTATTTTTATTCAAATTCCTTCAACTTGTTTTTAATGGGCTAGAGTGATATATTGGAGAAGGCAATGGCACCCCATTTCAGTACTCTCGTCTGGAAGATCCCATGGATGGAGGAACCTAGTAGGCTGCAGTCCATGGGGTCGCTAAGAGTTGGATATGACTAAACGACTTCACTTTGACTTTTCACTTTCATGCATTGGAGAAGGAAATGGCAACCCACTCCAGTGTTCTTGCCTGGAGAATCCCAGGGATGGAGGAGCCTGGTAGGCTGCCGTCTATGAGGTTGCACAGAATCAGACATGACTGACGCGACTTAGCATCAGCAGTAGCAGCAGCAGCAGAGTGATATATGGAAAACGCTAAGCAGTTCTAAATAGGAGTGGTCCTTAAATAATAAAGGAAGGTGAAAGGGAGAGAATTAACATTGAAAATCCACGGTGGGTTAAGTATCACACTAGGAACATCCTCTCTTCATCTCATTTAACAAGTTCATCTTTGCTCTAAGAAAGCTATTACCCCACTATACAGATAAATCATTTAAGCATGGAAAAGTGATATGGCCGGATAAATGCCTGGATTAAATATACTAAATCTGCTAATTCTAAAAGTATAATTGTTTCTATTATTACTCAAAGTCTGCAGTGATCAGAACTACATTTGTACTAAATGTTGTGACTTATTTCCACCTACTATTGATTTGATATCAATTTATGTAGTAGTTCATGGTTCTGACAATTTTTTGACATAGAAAAGTTTATTTGAATTTAGTATGTATTGCAGACACTGGTGGCATCTCATCCATTTCCCTCTGTGCTCACTATTCCCGAGAGCTTCCATTATCTGCTCTCTAACTCTTTGCCTGAAGGTTTCTTTGACATCAGAACTCCCTGTGGGGTACATAGAGTAGCCAGACAGTAGTAGACAAGTAATGCCTCGTGGAAATAGCTCTCAAACCATGATTGCTAAAAATTAGTAGGTAAAGTGCCCAGCTCCCTCTCCCTTCAATGGGCCAGCAACTCTGCAGCATGTTCCACATGATTTCCTAGAGCTCCCCAAGTGCCCACAGAGATCACAGCCACAGAAGTCATCTGCTCTATAATACAGCCATTCTTAGCTTCACTTCCTTTCTTTTTCATTTCCCCATTTCTGACCAGAGCTTCTTGGGATCACCTCTGAAATGAGCAGCTTTCATTCATATGCTTGTCTTGCATTCAGATTCTTGTGGAATACAATCTAAGCCACAAAAGATGAATTTTACTTTATACAAGTAAAGAGAGACTGAGATTTAGATGAAGTTGATACCCATTCATAGGGAATAAGTGATCAAGTTTAACCTGAGTTTTCTGTCACCACGTTCATCTTACTTTCTGTGAAGTGTCTCCAGTTTCTTTTCATGGCCTGACTGGCATAGTGGGTGTGGCTCTCTGTTAACACAGCTTTGTAGTATTTTCTTCTATTCCACGTGTGCAAAAGCAGAGGGGCCAAATCAGGGTGTCTGTTTCTGCTTGGGACAAATGTAGTTTTTGGCTTGGGATAGCTTGGGACTTTAGGTTCTATCTGAATTAAGATATTTTGCCTATGTGCATCGGAGAAGGCAATGGCACCCCACTCCAGTACTCTTGCCTGGAAAATCCCATGGACGGAGGAGCCTGGTTGGCTACAGTCCATGGGGTCCCTAAGAGTCGGACACAACTGAGCGACTTCACTTTCACTTTTCAGGTTCATGCATTGGAGAAGGAAATGACAACCTACTCCAGTGTTCTTGCCAGGAGAATCCCAGGGACGGGGAAGCCTGGTGGGCTGCACAGAATTGGACACGACTGAAGCGACTTAGCAGCAGCAGCAGGAGCAGCAGCCTATGTGCATATGCTTAGTCACTCAGTCATGTCCAACTCTGCAGCCCCATGGACTGTAGCCTGCCAGGCTTCTCTGTCCATGGGATTCTCCAGGCAAGAATATTGGAGTGGGTAGCCACTCCCTTCTCCAGGGCATCTTCCTGACCCAGGGATTGAACCCAGGTCTCTTGCCTTGCAGACAGATTCTTTTATCATCTGAGCCACCAAGGAAGCATGTTTTGCCTATGGCTAATATCAATTTGGGGATCTTAATTTTAGACTTAAAACAGAACTTTCCTGAGATTAGTATGTATAAAACTATACTCAACTCTTAATAGACAATTCTATCTGCTTTCACCAAGGGTGGAAAAACAAATATACAACTCTGAGTTGAATTATAAGTAAAACTTTCCCTATATTGAATACTACACTGCAAGTCTGTAGGAACTATGTTGATGCCAGTCATTGTTTTGTCCCAGTTTTTGTTCTCTGACACTCTGTTTATATTGGCTGCAGTACCCGGACTATTTCTGTCTGCATTGTCAGGCTTGACACAGGAGGCCTTTTGACTCTCCCCGCATGTAACTCAATACCCCACAATTACTAGACATGATGCTTTCATTTCCCCGTTTCCTTTCAAGGTTTTAGCCTTTTGTTCTTGGATTTTTCTCTCTCCAGCTTCTGCGTATTTTTTGTACTCCATGAGGTGTGCTACCTTGGCTGTCACTCTTCTGCTGCATGTCTCCTGAACCCCGTGGTAACTCACTCAGAATGCCAACAACATTCACAATTGGGCTGCTCCCCTTCTGGTTTTTCACTTGTAGGTTTATTTCCTCTGCAGTTTATTTCCTTAAACAACTTGCTCTCAAATAAAGTCACTCAAATTTTATTTTGTGATTTACATGGAACATGAGTGATGCTATTCATCAGTTTTTTTTTTTAATTTCATTTTATTTTTAAACTTTACAATATTGTATTGGTTTTGCCAAATATCGAAATGAATCCGCCACAGGTATACATGTGTTCCCCATCCTGAACCCTCCTCCCTCCTCCTTCCCCATACCATCCCTCTGGGTTGTCCCAGTGCACCAGCCCCAAGCATCCAGTATCGTGCATCGAACCTGGACTGGCGACTCGTTTCATATATGATATTATATGTATTTCAATGCCATTCTCCCAAATCATCCTACCCTCTCCGTCTCCCACAGAGTCCAAAAGATCAGTTTGTTTTATTTCTCATGTATGGGGTTATAAGTTCTGGGAAGGCAGATGCCTTGTTTCTTGTTTCCTAGTGTATCCCCAGGTGTCAGCACATACCCTACCACAAAGTAGATACTTAGATATTTGTTGAATAAAAAATGCCTCTTGCTCAGGGAAGGTATTGAAGAGCTCCCTCTTAGAAAATAATGCCTTTGGTATTTGAACATGAAAGTTCTGCCTGCCAGGGAGACAAGTGATGAAGAAGATAAAGCAAGATGTGCTCCATTGTAGTTCTGTAGAAAACTTTAATCACTTACTTTTTATAATATGAAATTATTTTTGCAAAAAAGAAACCATACTATTTTATAAGATGGTTGTTTGCTTTCACTGAGAAAACAAGAATTTATGAAGGCATTCCACAGAAAAAGAGCTATGATTTTTTCCCAATGCATGTTTGTCTGAAGTTAATGTAACCAGTAAATTGAACAAATGTAGTTTGTGGTTAGGATTATAAAAAGATTTACTGTCTTTTAAGTGTTGGGACATGGCTCAATGAGCTAGTTTATCCCTTTATCAGTGAACCAACCTAGACTTCTTAAAGGAAGCTCATTTCTCATGGTAAAATTATATTAAGACATGGCTGCCTCACAAGTCACATGTTGGCTAAAATTTATCTGGTGGATTTGACTAAAGCAAGAAATCAGACCAATTCTATTTCTATAATAAGCATATTACTAGCTAACATGGTTGGGTGCTTACTAAGTACCTAGTACTAGCTAACTAGCTAACATATTTGGGTGCTTACTAAGTACCTAGTACTAAGCTGTTTTATATAGATTATTATTTAAAGCATTATTGAGTGATATTGTTTACCAAGGACTATTCTGTATTTTATATGTATTAACCAAATTTAGTCTTCACAATCGGAGAAGGCAGTGGCACCTCACTCCAGTACTCTTGCCTGGAAAATCCCATGGATGGAGGAGCCTGGTAGGCTGCAGTCCATGGGGTTGCGAAGAGTCAGACACGACTGAGCGACTTCACTTTCATTTTCACTTTTCACTGTCATACATTGGAGAAGGAAATGGCAACCCACTCCAGTGTTCTTGCCTGGAGAATCCCAGGGACGGGGAGCCTGGTAGGCTGCAGTCCATGGGGTCTCACAGAGTCAGACACGACTGAAGCAATCCAGCAGCAGTGCAGAGTAGATTGAGATTGAATTGAACTTTTGATATTGAATTTTGAAATTCTAACATTAAAAGATTCCTATTTACATAAAATTCTAAAAAGTGATTACTAAATAACCTTCCAAGATGTGGTTGAATAAATTATTCAACAAAAATATAAGCAAGCAGTGAGAATATTAGATGGTTTATATATTTAAAACTCTAAGTAATGTTAAGAATTTACTTCTCCTTAAACAGTTATCAGTGATTAATATTTTATTAGATCACTATAAAGATGCATTTTAGGAAAAATAATGAAGCTTCAATTTCTACTGTTGTTCTTGTGTCTTTACCTTTGACCAAAATTGGACCACGTCATTCCTCAGGTTTGTATATGATCCAGAGCTTCTTGGTATTCTTTCTAAAACTGGAAACTTTAATAACTTGAACACTACAGCTTTTTCTGATACTAACCATAACTATATCAGGAAACAAAAATGTTAGTTTGTGCTCAATCAATTACTCATCTACTCCCAAACCAAAAGTGTTCTGTTTATATAAGAAATTCAGTCTATTAAAGGCATTAGTATAGGAAAAAAGGTTTACATTTCAGAACCCAGTCTGGACTTACTAATTATTTTTTCATATGGTAGGTCTTCTAATTATAGTGGAATGCCTTAATAAATACGTTGGCTTTGAGAATATAAATGGATTGCAAAGTAAAATACACTAATTCTACTTTGAACATTAGTTGAATTTTGGCCTATGACTTTAACGTATTATTTGGTGATTAACACTTATAGGCATTTTTCACCCACATCTTCATTCTGCCTTTACCTCCCAGCAAGAAAACATAATGGTCATGTTTATATATTTATGCAGATATCTACTTACACAATAAATGGTATTAGATAGACAATTCTACTGTTATATATTCTGAGGCTTTAATTGTAAGAACCTCTTGGCTAAAAAGGGCCCATCCCACATAGACAAATACAAAGAAGGGCTGTATTCTTTTCTTGTAAGCCACAACTAAACTTTGCACATATAAATGTTCTAGATTTCCTAAAAAAAATCTCTAAATGTGCTAAGTTTGGTTATAATTGCCACAAAAACTGTATTTTATTTTTAAGCTTATATATCGAGAAATTTATAATACATTGTCTCATAATAAACAGAAACTCAGAGTAAGAACAACTTCTAATGTGTCTTAGAATAAATCAAAAGTGACTATAGAGATTGCTATATCTCTGTGTTTCAAATGAGAACTAAAATTCAGCACAATGTATCTTCACAAGGTGTTAGATCCCATTCATAACAAAGCTGACTCTGGATCATAGGCATCACAGTTTAGAATGTAAATTAGAATGGATAACCATTGCTGGGATGGCTCAAACAGTAAAGAATCCTTTTGCAATGCAGCAATGCAGGTTTGATCCCTGGGTTAGGAACATCCTCTGGAGAAGGGAATGTAACCCACTCCAGTATCCTTGCCTGGATATCCTTGTCCAGTATCCATGGACAGAGGGGCCTGTCAGGCTACAGTCTATGGGGTCACAAAGAGTTAGATACTACCAAACAACTAACACTTTCACTTTCAGGATGGATCAGTGTTCTTTGAATCATCTAATCTATCAAGCTCTAGTACTCATCTTTTAAATGCTAAAATTGCAAATCACCATGAAGGCAGAAAAACATTTTTCTTCAAGAAGAAAAAACTACACATAAATATTCTTCTGAAATGGGATCTCCTTTGGCTTAAGTGGAAAAAATGCCTGACAAAAGTGATAATAGACCAAAGAAAATTGAGGGAGTTTTTCAGTGGAGTAATGCTAGGATTACACAGAAAAGAGCAATTCATTAGCTCAAGGTTGGCCATAATTGGGACCAGAATTTGCAACTTTCTTTGCACTGTTATTTGAGGGGAACATCAAGATCCTATTTTGTTAGACATATTTTCAACCAGCCTCTGTGTTTCCTGAAGTTACTTTTGTTCTTTTTAAGAATCAAGATATTGCTAACAAGTAGTTAGCAAATACATCACATTTATGGCTAACACTGTTATCACCACCAAGAGTAGCAATATGTGTGTGACCTTAGTTAAATGAGAAATAGAGGAATATGGGTTCATATCCAAGTCCCATGACACTCACTGGAAAGGAAGTGTGTGAATAGGAGAGACATTGATCACTATAAGGAGCTGAAAGAAATCACCTAAAAGAGATACAGAGGGATGCACAACACAAACATTGCCTGTGTCAGACTGCATTGAGTCAATTCAAGACAACACTGATTGCGCTCACTTTGGAAGTACACATATTCAAATGAGGCCTTGTATTATAATCTTTCATTGAATCTTCTACTTTTCATTCATAACATTCACTATGGCTTATAATGATATATTTGTAGGTGTCATTTTTTTTTAAAAATTATCTCCCAACCAAATAACACACACACATAAACACACCCACATCACATACCAATATCCACACATACATGACCTCTTTGGGTCTTGAGGACGAAAGATCTGATGATTTCTTTACAACTTTGTCACCAGTCTCTAACTTGGGCCTTGACACATCAAAGTTGCTCAGTGAATATTTATTGAATGAATAAAAGTAATCTTAAATTATATTTAAGAGAGTTGTCTAATCTGTGAGGCCTTTGTTTGATGTTATCTACTGTCACTTAAATGATTTAATCCTGACAAGTAAAATGCATCATCCATTGTGGGAGAAATAGAGTAATAGCCAGGCTATAGCTAAATTTAAGCTCACTTTTTAAAATGTTTGAGTATATTTGCTTTACAATATTGTATTAGTTTCTGCTGTACAGCAAAGTGAATCTGTTATATGTATGCATATATCCCCTCTTTTTTAGATATCCTTCCCATTTAGGTCATTGCAGAGCACTGAGTAGAGTCACCTTGCTATACAGTGGGTTCTTATTAGTTATCTATTTTATACATAGTGTATATACTAATATGTCAATCCTTATCACCCAATAGGCCTGCTTTTAAATGCCATGGGCATAAATGTAAAAAATTGCTAAAGGCTAAAGTAGCTGTTCTTGGGTTGGATAAGTTCAACTATGTAAATCATAAGTAATTATTGCTTGTGAGATGCCATGGCTTTTCTGAAAACAAGAATCTCTAAGTTGAAGGAGTCATTCTTAATCTTTTTAAATATCCTTGTGTGAGCCATCGGCAGTGGCCACTGGGTCAGAATCCAGAACCACTGAGGTGTTGGCTTGAGCTGTAAGGGCTACTTCAAGTTCTCTCACGTGTTCTTGATTAAAAGTGTATATCTGCTGAAAGCCAGCAATATGTGGAAAAGAAACTTCTGCTCAATGATTATTTACTTTGGGCTAAAAATGAATACCACAGCTGGATTCTTTCTACATCTTTTTTTTTTTTTTTCTCTCATTTTGACCGCTGCTTTTGAGAATAAAGACATTGGATTGTTAAAGAGTGTTGTGGAAATTTAAATTTGACTTTTCCCTGCTTTAAAATTTCAGGGGCTCTCCATAGTTCTCTTGCTTTCCTCCCATGTTAGGAACTCCTTGATCTATGATAGGATCACATTTTATTTTGGAGAAGGGACATCCTCAGGCCCCACTCCACCTATGACAAGAAACATTCTCTTATGTCTCCTGCCACTGGAGCAATGAAAACATAATTTACTTTTTCAACCCAAGTTAGAATTCCACAAAAGTGAGCACAGCTATGCCTGGCTGATTGAATGAAACTGAGTCAAATTTAAACATTGACTTCTAGGCTCCAGGATCTGAACTTACCAAACTCATTATTGAAGATGATTTTTTTTCCCACCAAAACACATGTTTTATATCCATCCATACATTATTTCTCCTTAGGAAGCTTAGAAAGTCAGCCTGGTTAAATCTGTACTAAAATGACCTTGGCTGACAAATGTCTTACAATTTAAAGGTCTATTTACCCAACTTGTTACTGTTATTTCTACATAGGAATTTTAGTGCATCATTGTGACATTGGGTTGAGTTTTAAAAAGCAACCAACCACCACCACCAGCAACAAACTGTCGGTACATTTAAATTTCAGTTTCCTAGGTTAACTTTAGAAAGCCTTTCAGTCAGTTTAGTGGCTCTGCTGCTGCTGCTGCTGCTAAGTTGCTTCAGTAGTTTCCGACTCTGTGCGACCCCATAGACAGCAGCCGACCAGGCTCCACCATCCCTGGGATTCAGTCATACCCAACTCTTTGCAACCCCATGGACTGCAGCACGCCAGGCTTCCCTGTCCATCACCAAGCATCTCCCAAAGCTTATTCAAACTCACATCCATTCAGTTGATGCCATTCAACCATCTTATCCTCTGTTGTCCCCTTCTCCTCCCACCTTCAATCTTTCCCACCATCAGGGTCTTTTCCAATGAGCCAGTTCTTCACACCAGGTGGCCAAAGTATTGGAGTTTCAGCTTTACCATCAGTTCTTCCAATGAATGTTTAGGACTTTAAGATTTAAGATTGACTGGTTGGATCTTCTTGCAGTCCAAGGGACTCTCAAGAGTCTTCTCCAATATCACAGTTCAAAACCATCAATTCTTCAGCACTCAGCTTTCTTTATAGTCCAACTTCATATCTATACATGACTACTGGAAAAACCATAGCTTTGACCAAATGGACCTTTGTTGGCAAAGTAATGTCTCTGCTTTTTAATATGCTGTTTAGGTTGGTCAAAACTTTTCTTCCAAGGAGCAAGCGTCTTTTAATTTTGTGGCTGCAGTTACCATGTGCAGTGATTTTGGAGTGCCAAAAAATAAAGTCTGCCACTATTTCCACAGTTTTCCCATCTATTTGTCATAAAGTGATGGGACTGGATGCCATGATCTTAGTTTTCTGAATGTTGAGTTTAAAGCCAACTTTTTCATTCTTATCTTTCACTTTCATCAAGAGGCTCTTTAGAAAGCCTTTAAACCTTTTTATAAGGACAAAACAAGCATAATAGGAATATTTAAATAAGCATAATTAGACAGTGAATTAAAATACTTAGCATAATGTTAACCAAATGTTTTGTTGCTTAAAATACCAAATCTCACCACATTCACCCTAGGGATATCAGATGGTGCATTGTTATAACATAGTGGTAAGTGGCTTGGAAGACTAGCAAAATGACCTTCGAGCTTCCCTTGTGGCTCAACTGGTAAAGATTCTGCCTTCAATGAGGGAAGACCTGAGTTTGATCGATGGGTTGGGAAGAGCCCCCAGAGAAGGGAAAGACTACCCACTCCAGTATTCTGGCCTGGAGAATTCCATGGACTGGTAGTCCATGGAGTCACAAACAGTTGACACGACTGAGCGACTTGCACTTCACTTTGAAACAAAATGACTTTCAATTGCAAAAAAAAAAAAAAATGGGCCACCGTAGTTAGTGGATGAGTAACTCTGAGATAAGGGCCATCAAGATGGTTAACACTGTGCCAATTGGAGCCACCAGGGAAGCCCCTTGCATTTAAATGTAATTTCCTAACGGCATTTAAGTATTATTTTCTTTTCTTTGTTCTTGGTATATTTTTGGTGTTTCTAAAGACTAAAAATCCTCAGTAAATTATAGATAAGCTCATAAATCTGTGTTAATATTAAGAATAAAGGTGATATTAATTTTAATATAATTATAAATTAAAATTTTTATTTTAATGCTCTTATATTATGTGTAAAGAAGTCTGTTTTTTTTCAGGCTGTTCAAAAAACAAGAAACAGGGCTTGTAACAGAAGCCACAGTTACTCATAAAATAATATCTAAGCAGCTGGTAGCTTTATTTTATTTTCAGTCTAAAGAGGAGCCAGGTTGTGTTTTAAGATTTGTCATTTTAATGTCCTTAAAAAAAAAAAATAGGCAGTAAGTTGTTCCAACCATTTTCTTAATATATCCCAGTGTTAGAAATTATTGTCTAGTATACAAAACTATTCATTTAGTTTAATTCCATTATGCTTCTGTAGTTGAAGATTTTTTAAATTCTTCTACATAAGTAAATGTTTTGCCGCTGATACAGTTCCTTTTGTTTTCATAAGCACTTACTGATACTGGATACTTTTCATCATAATATGCTTAGGTTATAATTAAATTTCCTAATGGTTATTAAATAATCATAATGTGACAGTCTTGAAGTAGAAGTTTAAGACTTTTCTGAAGAGCACATATATATATGAAGGAATAAGACTGATGTGCCATAATGATTTTTATTTTTTTCTTTCAATCTCTTAGTAGCTTTCAGGATGGGAATAACTAAAATAATTGCAAAATAATTCAATTTCAACCACCACAGATTTAGTTTGGGGACTTAGCTATATATTTATAGATAGCAATGTGGACCAGGTCATATGTACAAAAATGTGTTAGACTTTCTTATACAATTTTTTATGATCAGAATAGAATTTGTCCATCATTTAAGTTACCCACTAACCTTGAAGAATGTTGACAGAACCCCTGATAGAAAATTTTTTACAAGGTCTGTTAGATGTTTCATAGCAAAAAAGGCAGTGCTATACATAGTTGTTATTGGTCATTGATAAATGTTGTCCAGAAGGCTCATAAGAAAAAAAAAATGTATCTAAATCATCTATATGTATTATTATTACTAAAGAAGGTAAGGTAATTTTTCTTCAAATGTGGTTCCTCTTTTGTGAATTATTATGTATAGGAGTTTACTTCTTTATAGTTATTGGGCAAATGGAAGAATTCTGGTTCTTATACTTGCATATTGTGTAAATTGTGAATCACTATAAATATAAGTAATTAAAAAAAAAAGAAACTGGGCATCACAAAAACAAAGCAGCTGAAAAATTGACAGCATGAAAAACTAGAAATTTCTCGGGCTCCAGAATCACTGCTGATGGTGACTGCAGCCGCAAAATTAAAAGACACTTGCTCCTTGGAAGAAAAGCCATGAAAAACCTAGACGGTGGAGACATCACTTTGCCGACAAAGGTCCATATATAGTCAAAGCTGTGGTTTTACTGGTAGTCACGTATGAATGTGAGAATTGGACTATAAAGAAGGCTGAGCACGAAAGAATTGATGTTTTTGAACTATGGTGCTGGAGAAGACTCTTGAGAGTCCCTTGGACTGCAAAGATCAAACCAGTCAATACTAAAGGAAATCAACCCTGAATATTCACTGGAAGGACTGATGCTAAAGCTGAAGCTCCAATACTTTGACCATCTGATGCAAAGACCAACTCATTGGAAAAGACCCTGATAGTAGGAAAGACTGAGGGCAGACAGAGAATGAGATGGTTGGATGGCATCACTAACTAAATGGACATGAGTTTGAGCAAACTCCGGCAAATAGTGAAGGACAGGGAAGCCTAGGATGCTGCAGTCCCTGGGGTCACAAAGAGTCAAACATGACTTAGTGACTCTACCACCACAGCAACAATGTTTAAGCCAGATTTTAATGTCTTCCTGAAAACATATATATATATATAAATCTCCCTTATGTGTGGGTATAATTTGACACGAGTTATCAAAGTCTCAATTGAAGCTTAGATTTTGTGGGTAACTCAAGACTGTGCCTCTCTAATGAACAGTGAAGCAAGTAGTTTGCTTTAAAATAAAACTATTATGAACTTGTACTTTTTAAAAGCACAATAAAAATTGATTACTCGATAAATGATCAAATGCATATATTTGATGGGTGTGTTGCATTTTTATTTACCAATGTGTCTAAAATCTTGCTCTCAGTCTGGCTTATTTTGTCACAGTCCAGAAAAATTTTGTGGACCACTTAATGCTAATTTGAACACCATTTAGTTAAGAAAATGTAATACCAATAAATATCTTGGAAAAGATTCTTTTTATCTTCTCCTGAAAATAAGAACATGAGAAAATTTTAGATTTTTGTCAGATACTCTAAATACATAGGCATAATACCTATGTAGTTTTATATACTTTGATACATACATAACTGATAATTAGTAGTAGTATTCCATTCTAAGCCTCAGCTTGTCATTGTTAAATGCCCATAAGTATTTTGCTGAGCCTTAAAAGATTGTATGAGGATTGAATGTAGTAATTTATGTACAGGGTGTAGTGCAGAGGATAAACAGTAGCTATTACTACTATTGTTGAATATGTCCCTTGTGTTTTCTGTCTCTTCCTTCTCATCCTCAATTTCTTTCTTAGTACTCTAGGAATATCTGACAGTAAGCATTACTTTTGTCATGCATTTATTTGAAGAGTAGCATTTTAGCAAATGTCTAGTCACTATTTGTTTCCATAAAGAATTCCAAATTCTCTAGGCAATCCAAATCTCTGTCTACCAGAGATTTACATGAGTGCTAAAGGATCTTGAATTCTTTTCGGCTCAGCTTTTTAATGACTCAGTATGAGTATCAGATTTAGCAGCATTCCTTCCAGAACACAGAGATGGATGACATTCTGTGATCTATTTTTTCAACCAAGTGTATGCTGCAACACAATTATAAAAATTCCTTCGGAACTATGAGAATTCACACTACTTAATGGCCATAATGAGGGGCACTTCAGGCCACTGTAGACTGTAACTCTGAAAGTTTCATTCTGATATGCTTCTCTAAAGCTATGCTAAACTGTGTTAACACTTAAGATAACCCTTCTTTAAAAAAGCTGATTAAGACCCTGTATGCTACTTAAAGGGTCAGCAAAAATGCTGCCATAGGCTGTCCTACAGAAGATTATCTCAGATCAGTCCAGTGAGAAAGGTTAGCAAGTCATGGGAGTACCTTCAGTGAGCATCAAAAGTAATTGTTGAAAGGCTCCTGCTGAGAACACTGAATCCCACAAGTAACCATCACCACTGATGGAGCTACCACCACTGATTGATAATGAATCCTATCAGAAAGCTGCAAATACTAATTGAAACTGGCAAGCAGTACGACTAAGGATTCTCCTCCCCTGTGCTCTTATATGACTGTCCCAGCAATACTTACCCCATGGCCTTGGGATCCTGGCAACTTCTCAGATCTGAGGCTTCATGTTCTTCATTTCTATTATCATCAACACTTAGCCCTAGAGGCTAAAACATAGTAGAAGACAAATGAACATTTAATTGGGGAGGGAAGGAAGGAAGAAAGAAAAGAGGAAGGGAGAAAGGAATTGAAAGAAAGAAGTAGATTAGTGACGGGAGTTATTACTGAGATTAGAAAATAGATAACCAGATTGGAAGGATTTAAAGGTCAAAGAACACTTTTCCTGTCACTGTTCAGATTGGATCAGATCAGTCGCTCAGTCATGTCCAACTCTTTGCCACCCCATGAATTGCAGCACGCCAGGCCTCCCTGTCCATCACCAACTCCCAGAGTTCACTCAGACTCACGTCCATCGAGTCAGTGATGCCATCCAGCCATCTCATCCTCTGTCGTCCCCTTCTCCTCCTGCCCCCAATCCTTCCCAGCATCAGAGTCTTTTCCAATGAGTCAGCTCTTCGCATGAGGTGGCCAAAGTACTGGAGTTTCAGCTTCAGCATCATTCCTTCCAAAGAAATCCCAGGGCTGATCTCCTTCAGAATGGCCTGGTTGGATCTCCTTGCAGTCCAAGGGACTCTCAAGAGTCTTCTCCAACACCACAGTTCAAAAGCATCAATTCTTCAGTGCTCAGGCTTCTTCACAGTCCAACTCTCACATCCATACATGACCACAGGAAAAACCATAGCCTTGACTAGCTGGACCTTTGTTGGCAAAGTAATTTCTCTGCTTTTGAATATGCTATCTAGGTTGATCATAACTTTCCTTCCAAGGAGTAAGCATGTTTTAATTTCATGGCTGCATTCACCATCTGCAGTGATTTTGGAGCCCAGAAAAATAAAGTCTGACACTGTTTCCACTGTTTCCCAATCTATTTCCGATGAAGTGGTGGGACCAGATGCCATGATCTTTGTTTTCTGAATGTTGAGCTTTAAGCCAACTTTTTCACTCTCCACTTTCACTTTCATCAAGAAGCTTTTTAGTTCCTCTTCACTTTCTGCCATAAGGGTGGTGTCATCTGCATATCTGAGGTTATTGATATTTCTCCCAACAATCTTGATTCCAGCTTGTGTTTCTTCCAGTCCAGCGTTTCTCATGATGTACTCTGCATATAAGTTAAATAAACAGGGTGACAATATGCAGCCTTGATATACTCCTTTTCCTATTTGGAGCCAGTCTGTTGTTCCATGTCCAGTTCTAACTGTTGCTTCCTGACCTGCATACAAATTTCTCAAGAGGCAGATCAGGTGGTCTGGTATTCCCATCTCTTAAAGAATTTTCCACAGTTTCTTGTGATCCACACAGTCAAAGGCTTTGGCATAGTCAATAAAGCAGAAATAGATGTTTTCCTGGAACTCTCTTGCTTTTTCCACAATCCAGCGGATGTTGGCAATTTGATCTCTGGTTCCTCTGCCTTTTTTAAAACCAGCTTGAACATCAGGAAGTTCACGGTTCACATATTGCTGGAGCCTGGCTTGCAGAATTTTGAGCATTACTTTACTAGCATGTGAGATGAATGTAATTGTGCGGTAGTTTGAGCATTCTTTGGCATTGCCTTTCTTTGGCATTGGAATGAAAACTGACCTTTTCCAGTCCTGTGAGAAATAGATTTAAGGGCCTAGATCTGATAAATAGAGTGCCTGATGAACTATGGAATGAGGTTCGTGACATTGTATAGGAGACAGGGATCAAGACCATTCCCATAGAAAAGAAATGCAAAAAAGCAAAATGGCTGTCTGGGAGGGCCTTACAAATAGCTGTGAAAAGAAGAGAAGCAAAAAGCAAAGGAGAAAAGGAAAGATATAAACATCTGAATGCAGAGTTCCAAAGAAAGAAGAGATAAGAAAGCCTTCTTCAGCGATCAATGCAAAGAAATAGAGGAAAACAACAGAATGGGAAAGACTAGGGATCTCTTCAAGAAAATCAGAGATACCAAAGGAACATTTCATGCAAAGATGGGCTCAATAAAGGACAGAAATGGTATGGACCTAACAGAAGCAGAAGATATTAAGAAGAGATGGCAAGAATACACAGAAGAACTGTACAAAAAAGATCTTCACGACCCAGATAATCACGATGGTGTGATCACTGACCTAGAGCCAGACATCCTGGAATGTGAAGTCAAGTGGGCCTTAGAAAGCATCTCTACGAACAAAGCTAGTGGAGGTGATGGAATTCCAGTTGAGCTATTCCAAATCCTGTCACTGTTAGTTACTCTCAAAGGTTGTGTGTGTGGAGTGTAGGCTGGGCTACAGGTTGCTGAAGATGATTGATTGAAATGGAGAAAAAAATAGTACATGTTGACTTTTTAAAAAAAAGTATGTCAATGTGAAGAAAAAATATTATTCACTAGTGAATCTCATGGGCTTCCCTTTAGCTCAGCTGGTAAAGAAACCACCTGCAATGCGGAAGACCTGGGTTTGATCCCTGGGTTGGAAAGATCCTTTAGAGAAGGGAAAGGCTACCCACTCCAGTATTCTGGCCTGGAGAATTCCTTGGACAGTACAGTCCATGGGGTTGCAAAGAGTCAGACACAACTGAGTGACTTTTACTTTCAGGAAGTCTCAGAGTGTTGGAAATCCAGAAATTTTTGGATATATATAGGAAATTTAAATATTTTTTCATATTCTTGGTAAATAACTTGGGTTGCAAGTTTTTAAAGATACATTTTGAAAATTTTGAAAGAATAAACTAGGATCAGATACTGAAAATTAGTTATCTTTTGTTCTTATAGGAGAGAAATATAGTGGCACTAAGTTGTCAAGGCTGTTTTATAGGAAAAAAGATTGAGGCTCATACTCTATAAATTTCTGTGTGGCTACAAAGTATGGGAAGATCAAAGAGAATTCATGCTTGTAAGAGAAACCAACAAAAATAAAAGGATGCAGTAAAACAGTGATAAATGTAGAATTTATTTTAAAGTTCAGCCAAGGTACATGTCATTCTTAGAGCCTGAAGGAACTGACATCTTGAACAATATTTCCAAGATTCTTCAGAGTATTGCAAAGTAAGGACTTCACTAAAACAAACATATCTTGAATTCATGATACTGATAGTGTTGTGATAACACACAAAAGGCACTTTAGAGCATGTAGGAGGCAAAGGACCCTTTTAGGGCTCTCAGCAAGCCCAGGCAGAGTCACTGGAAAAGTTGTAAAATTGTCTTGATTAGGGGCTTGACTCACCTCCCAATTGATTTGATGACTGATTGTGACCTGGAGCCATTTATCAGGAAAAAGCAAGATAGATAATGAGTAATGTATTTAAGGAAAGGATGGAGCTTGTAAAATGTTGATTTTGCAGGATAGTAAAGTTCTGTTGTTATCAAATGTGTTGGCTGAGAAAACAAGTAATTCTGATTTTTACCCTTTAAGAGAGTAACTTGAAAAAGACTATGATATATCTACCTTTGTCAAATTATAAGACATTAATTGCTCATTAATCAAAGCATGTATACTTAATCAAAAGAGATACATGCCAGATTTTAATTCTTTTGAATCAAATGGAGATAGAGTTTATGGGAATAACTAACCATGGTTCCTTGATACTTCTTTTAAAAATAAATTTGCTGATCTCAGAGGGAGGACACATAAACAAAATAGCTAAGTACATTTCTTAGGATGAACTTAAAAAAATTATATTTACTATTAAATTTCATTCATTTAAGCAGTATTAAAAAAAAACAAACACAAGCAACAGATGTTTTAAGGTCGTAGTTATATATGCATGCCTGCTAAGTCACTTCAGTTGTGTCCGACTCTTTTGCGACCCCGTGGAACATAGCCGCCAGGCTCTTCTGTCCATGGGATTCTCCAGGGAAGAATACTGGAGTGGGTTGCTGTGCTTGCCTCCATGGGATTTCCTGACACAGGGATTGAATGGGCTTCCCAGATGGCGCTAGTGGTAAAGAACCCACCTGACAATGCAGGAGACCTAAGAGAAATGAGTTTGATCCCTGGGTCAGGAAGATCCCCTGGAGGTCGGCACGGCAACCCAGTCCAGTATTCTTGCCTGGAGAATCCCATGGACAGAGGAGCCTGGCGGGCTATGGTCCACAGGATCGCAAAGAGCTGGACATGACTGAAGCAATTCAACATGAGTGCATGTATATATATGAGCTTTAATCCTTTATTCTACTTGCTCCTCTTGTGGGTCTCTTCTCTCTTCCATTCTCTAAACACAGGCTGTCTCCTTATACAATCCTACTACCAATGTGTTTTCCAAAATATTTCTCTTCATTCTCTTTGCTCTCAGCTAGTTCATCTTATCAGATCCTTGCAACTTGGCCCTGTGTGTTTCATAGGACCTAGCATGAAATTTCATGTCCACCCAACTCCACTTCCTAGTCTGATAGTTAAAAAAGAGACATTTATTTTTTGCTCTGGACAATTCTGACAAAGATAAATTATCCTTGGAATCCTATCCATTCTTCCTACTCTCCACTTACTCTACCATGGTTTGCACATGGTAAATATTACATAAATTTTACTGAATGTTAACAGGACTGGCTGTTTTTTGTTTTCATTTGTTTTAACTTTCTATCAGACAGTAACTTCCTTCCTGAGATCTCCATGACTGTAAGTGGAAATTGGGACTATTTTTTAATATTTTTTTATTTAGGCAGTCTTCAGTCTATTCCTCTCTTTCTTCAAACCCCTCTTTTCAGGGATTTTAGCCCTTCTTGCTTCACTTCTACTCTGTGGAGTCGTTTATTTTACGTCCTTCATTACTGCACTGCACGCACTATACCATTAGATTTTATCTCTTGGTTGAAGAGGACGTAATAAATTGCTTCACTGAAAGGTACTAATGACAAATAATTATCAGCCATCTCTGTAGTCCCTTGCTCTTGTTTCCCTCAGCTTCTCCCAAGTAGATAGACCCATTGATATATTTCCTATCAATCAGCTGGAGCTTAATCATGCTCCAACTCCCAGACTGTCCTGTGTTAACTCAGGAATTATTTTCAATTGTCTGTATTCAGCAACTGAAAGCTAACATTTGTTGAGTACCATCAAAAAGTCCTCTTTGAAGCTTAAGAGGTAGGTTTTACTGTTTTGTATCTACAGATGGAGATATGAGACTTAGATTATTTAACTTGCCATGATATGTTGACTCAGAAATAATCCATTACAAAACAGGGGCTTGATGCCCTAGTTATAGTAAGATGAATTGCCTAATGACACATTAGAACTGAGGTACAAGCATTCATGGTGTCCCAAATTATATTTCTTTTATACTACACCTGACCATCATGTTTATACAAGTCATAAAATTGAGCTGCTGCTTAAAGCTAAACTGTTCAGAGTTTAAAATTAAAATTTTGGCTAGATGGTTTGTTTTCTCTAGTTCAGCTTTAGAGCTGAAGACCAAACTTGGTAACTGGGCCACTTCTTAAAAAAAAAATTATTTTATTGAAGTATAGTTGATTTACAATGTTGTAAATCACTTTGTATACAGCAAAGTGATTCATTTATATATGAATATATATTCTTTATATCATTTTTCATTACGGTTTATCACAGGATATTGAATATAGTTCCCTGTGCTATCCAGTATGATGTTATTTATCTGTTCTATATATAGTAGGTTGCACCTGCTTAATCCCAAACTCCCAATCCATCCCTCCTCCACCCACCTCCCCCTTGGCAACCACAAGTCTGTTTTCTATGTTCTCTGAGACTGTTTCTGTTTAGTAAATAAATTTGTTTGTATCATTTTTTTCATATTCTACATGTAAGTGATGTCATGTATTTGTCTTTTTCTTTCTGACTTACTTCACTTAGTATGATAATATCTAGGTTCATCCATGTTACTGTAATCAGAAATATTTCATTCTTTTTTTATGACTGAGTGATATTCCATTGTGTGTGTGTGTGTGTGTGTATATATATGTATGTATATATACACTACTTCTTCTTTATCCATTCATCTGTTGATATACATTAAGTTGTTTCTATGTCTTGGCTATTATAAGTAGTAAGCAGATAATTTCTTAATCTTGATCCTGCCAGTCATCTCTCAAACTCCATTCCATAATTCACATCTTAATTTATAGCTCAGACTGATGACTGTGGTCCTGTTGCCTATGGATGGGTAACAACGATTACATGCCAGCCTGCAAACATTGTTTTTGTTCAGTTGCTGAGTCGTGTCCAACTCTTTGTGACCCCATGAACTGCAGCATGCCAGGCTTCCCTATCTTTTATTATCTCCCAGAGTTTGCTCAAACTTGTGTCCATTGAGTCAGTGATGCCATCCAACCATCTCATCCTCTGTTGTCCCTTTCTCCTCCTGCCTTCAGTCTTTCCCAGCAACAGGATCTTTTCCAATGAATCGGCTCTTTGCATCAGACGGCCAAAGTCTTGGAGCTTCAGCTTCAGCATGAGTCCTTCCATTGAATATTCAGGGTTGATTTCCTTTAGGATTGACTGGCTGAATCTCTTTGCTGTCCAAGGGACTCTCAAGAGTCTTCTCTAGCTCCACAATTCAAAAGCATCAAATGCCTGAGTATTAATTATGAGACTGCTCATCTTCTTCTGTACCTTACTCATCCTATTGGACTTTCCTTAGCAGGTGCCTTCCTTTTACGGCGGCCTCCCTGATTGGCACTCTAGAGGATCTTTCTTTGGCTGGAGCAGCCAACTGGTCTCTGGCATGGGACACAGACCTTGAACCAGAACCTGGTTCCGATTTTTACTCTTCATGAAAATACCTGACTGCCTGTCATTCAGCTTAAATTATAGTTTTAATGGTTCAGTAATAGTACCTATTAAGGCAGTCTATCAAAGCCTTGTCTCAACCAAATAGAGTTCTTTGGGGGAGATTTTGAATAACAACAATGTTCTGTTGGGGAGGTGAGTTTGGAGCTGATTCAATTACTATTGTTTAGTTACTATTAGATACATATTTGTGTGTTCCTAATTTTGGTGCTATTCTACATTATCTTTAAGTTTACTACTTTACTCCTTTGCCCTTGTAAATTTGAAGATTTCATTTATGTTACATGATAAAGAAGAAACATAGAGGCAAGTTTATAGGGAATTATTTTTCTTGGACTTTTTGTTTTCTTGAGGGTCTTCTAAATTGGTTTTACAGTATCTTCAGTATATGATGAAATGGCAGTTTTTTAGACAAAGTATCTTGTGATTTTATGCAGAAAATAATTCATGTTTATTAACTGTTATTTGTAATTCTGTCAAGTTCATATAAAATATAATTCATATTTACTATATTGTTTAGAGTTTTGTTAAAGAATCATAGGTCTTTTTTATGTAGTAAATAAATAAAACATATGATGGTTTATAAAGAAAAACTTGTAGAATGAAGATTAACTCTAAAAATATTATTCTTTGAGTAGAAGAAGAATATTGGTGGGGTTTTTGTTGGTCTTTTCTATATGGATATATGAGGGATAAATATCCCATAAAAATTGTTCTACTAAGTCTCAAACTGGGTTGTTTTTTCTTTTGAAGATGCACAGTGTGTTAAACATTATATCTGTTGCATGAGACAGTTAAAGGGACTCATCCATAAATGCAAATCTGACTTGCTTAACTGGATTTTCAACATGCTGTTTTTAGAACCTCAATAACTCTCTTCCATGGTGCTTATAAGTTGTTTTTCTGCTAAAATGCCTATATCTATTATGTGTTCTTTAATATATAAAACGACTTGCTTTTTTATTCCTACACTTAAAAAGAATAAAAATGTATAGCCCATGCAATATGAAAGTTATGGGTTATGAGATAGCATTTCAAATTACAATGCCTTTTCCCAGGGCAAATGCATGGAATGCTTCCCAGGACTTTTTGTACCCTTTGAGATTCAGTGCAAGATGGTTTTCCTGCCCCCACAATCTTATTTTTCTTTTTTGGCTATAATTATTTGTGTGTGATAAAAGTACCAGTTCATGAAGTACACTCATTTTTAAAAGTATATAAACAAGTATCTGTTTACTCCAAAATATACCCTGAGCAAAATTAAGTGAGAATAGTTCCAAAGATGATTAAATCCAAAATTAAATATAAGTCTTGGAAAGGAAAACTTTATATAAATCTTCAGGGAATATTTGTTTAATATTTGCACATGGAAAAAGGAGAATTAGCTGCATATTTTTTAAAAATAAAAATTTTGGTTTCATTCAGTCCTCATATCAGCTATGAAAATATAACATCTTAAAAAAATATTACAACTGGGTTGTTGTTTAATCAGTAAGTCATGTCTGAGTCTTATGACCACATTGAATATAGGCCACCATGCCCTTCTGTCCTCTGGATTTTATAGTTAATGAGTATTAACAATGTTAAAAATGCTGAATAGTAAGATTTTATTTATCTAATATTTTTCACACTTATAGGAATTTAAAAAAAAAAAAACTGTTTTCCCCAAGGGAAAAAAGTATTCTGCGTATCTATGCAAATGCTGTATTATAGAATTGTATATCAAATAAAAATTGTATTTTAGTTTTCAGTACTCATATTCGATGGCACAAGTCATACCCTTTAAATGATAAGCATTTTCTAAGACAGAATCTGCTCATGTATGTGTAATCTGTGCTCAGTCATGGGACATAATAAGAAAGGTACATTTTATCTGAAGTATAACATGTCTCAATGAGGATAAACCAAAGAATTTCTCTCAATAAAAATAGCAATGGTTAAGACATGAGCAGATGGGCCCTCCATCCAGAGAATATAGTACCTATTTCCATGATAGCATAGAAAGCTTCTGCAAAGAGTTAATGTCTAGAAAAATTCATCTCTCTGGGTGAACGTGTACAATTCATTCCTCTTACATAGGAAATAATTCCCAAGTTCTCAATTTACAATACATCTTGTTATTTTGAATTTGATTCTTTTTTATTTTTTTGGCATTTTGAATGCTTACACCAAAAGAGCCCCTATGTTGTCCTCGTCTTGATACCCATGTCAGTTATTACTTCAGTCTTGGATTTCCAAGCCACAGGTCTCTCTTTTGACAAAGATCCTGATTAAGTAGTCTACTCTAACTGTAATATACACAGCATCGGTGCCCCTGTTTACCCCACCTCAGTCTACTCTGACCTGGGCTTAGTAAAAAAGTTATTAGAAACACAAACAAACAAGTTCAAAGGAACGGATGTGTCAGGAGCAATGTACTAAAGGAATAGCCATGATGAATTTGAGGTTTCAGGATTGATTGTATCTAGACTGTCATTCAAATGTTCATTAATTTTCTCAGTGTTCTGGTGTTGAGTATACATAGAGGTAAATATAAGCACACATTTTACACTCAACAAGCTTATAATAAAGTGAGAAATACATTAAAAAGCAACTGGTGAATACTGGAAACAGATTTCAAAAGAGAAAAGCAAAAATTTGAGTTCAAAGTCTGTTGAGGTAAGTATATCTGGGAGACCTTGCATAAGGGATTATTATTCATAGGTACTGAACATCATGGAATAGTTGGATCAGAAATTTGGATAGTCATTCTCACATGTATATAGTAGTTGAAATCATTGGAATTAAAAAACAATCACTCGACGATTTATAACATGAAAAAAAGCCTCAATGTCAGATGCTAGAAAAAACTCAGTTTACTAAATTGAGTTATCAACAGATACCTTGACTAATTCATTTTTTTTTTCAATAAAATATGGTTACTGTCCAGTTGTGTTCTGTTCAAGATTTTTTAACTTAGTGTAGAGTTTTTGCAGAACAGCAGTATGTTTGCTTTTCTCAGATTCTGGTTACACTTAACTTTTCCAATTGACCAGACTAAAGGAAATCTAGAAGCAGGAGAAGAAGTCAGAAATTGCAGTCAAAATGAAGGTTAATTGAACTAAAATTCAATTGAAAAGGAAAGATACAACAATTTGAATGCAGAATTCCAAAGAATAGCAAGGGGAGATAAGAAAGCCTTCCTCAGTGATCAATGCAAAGAAATAGAGGAAAACAACAGAATGGGAAAGACTAGAGATCTCTTCAAGAAAATTAGAGATACCAAGGGAACATTTCATGCAAAGATGGGCTCAATAAAGGACAGAAATGGTATGGACCTAACAGAAGCAGAAGATATTAAGAAGAGGTTGCAAAAATTTGAATTTGATTCTTTTTTATTTTTTTGGCATTTTGAATGCTTACACCAAAAGAGCCCCTATGTTGTCCTCGTCTTGATACCCACGTCAGTTATTACTTCAGTCTTGGATTTCCAGGCCACAGAAAAACTGTGTACAGAAGAACTTTGTACAGAAGAACTGTACAAAAAAGGTCTTCACAACGCAGATAATCACGATGGTGTGATCACTGACCTAGAGCCAGACATCCTGGAATGTGAAGTCAAGTGGGCCTTAGAAAGCATCACTACGAACAAAGCTAGTGGAGGTGATGGAATTCCAGTGGAGCTATTCCAAATCCTGAAAGATGATGCTGTGAAAGTGCTGCACTCAATATGCCAGCAAATGTGGAAAACTCAGCAGTGGTCACAGGACTGGAAAAGGTCAGTTTTTATTCCAATCCCAAAGAAAAGCAATGCCAAAGAATGCTCAAACTACTGCACAATTGCACTCATCTCACACACTAGTAAAGTAATGCTCAAAATTCTCCAAGCCAGGCTTCAGTAATATGTGAACCATGAACTTATAGATGTTCAAGCTGGTTTTAGAAAAGGCAGAGGAACCAGAGATCAAATTGCCAACATCCTCTGGATCATGGAAAAAGGAAGAGAGTTCCAGAAAAACATCTATTTCTGCTTTATTGACTATGCCAAAGCCTTTGACTGTGTGGATCACAATAAACTGTGGAAAATTCTGAAAGACCACCTGACCTGCCTCTTGAGAAACCTGTATGCAGGTCAGGAAGCAAAAGTTAGAACTGGACTTGGAACAACAGACTGGTTCCAAATAGGAAAGGAGTACGTCAAGGCTGTATATTGTCACCTTGCTTATTTAACTTCTATGCAGAGTACATTATGAGAAACGCTGAGCTGCATGAAGCACAAGGTGGAATCAAGATTGCTGGGAGATATATCAATAACCTCAGATATGCAGATGCCACCACCCTTATGACAGAAAGTGAAGAAGAACTAAAGAGCCTCTTGATGAAAGTGAAAGAGGAGAGTGAAAAAGTTGGCTTAAAGCTCAACATTCAGAAAACTAAGGTCATGGTATCCGGCCCCATCACTTCATGGCAAATAGATGGGGAAACAGTGGAAACAGTGGCTGACTTTATTTTTATGGGTTCCAAAATCACTGCAGATGGTGATTGCATCCATGAAATTAAAAGACACTTACTCCTTGGAAGGAAAGTTTTGACCAACCTAGACATCATATTGAAAAGCAGAGACATTACTTTGTCAACAAAGGTCCATCTAGTCAAGGCTATGGTTTTTTCCAGTGGTCATGTACGGATATGAGAGTCTGACTATAAAGAGGGCTGGTCGCAGAAGAATTGTTGCTTTTGAACTGTGGTGTTGGAGAAGACTCTTGAGAGTCCCTTGGACTACAAGGAGATCCAACCAGTCCATTGAATTTGGTCCTGGGTATTCATTGGAAGGACTGATGTTAAAGCTGAAACTCTAGTATTTTGGCCACCTGATGCAAAGAGTTGACTCATTAGAAAAGACCCTGATGTTGGAAAGATTGAAGGCAGGAGGAGAAGGGGATGACAGAGGATAAGATGGTTTGATGGCATCATTGACTCAATGGACATGAGTTTGGGTAAACTCCGAGAGGTGGTGATGGACAGGGAGGCCTGGCGTTCTGCGGTTCATGGGGTTGCAAAGAGTTGGACAAGACTTAGTGACTGAACTGAACTGAATTAAAATTCACTAAAAACTAATCATTTATTATTATTTTCCTGCTCTTGAATCCTGTGTTATTTGAAAAGACTTATTGACTGACAAACATATGAATGTAGAGCAAAGTCAACATGATATTTCACTAGTCAATATGTTTCAGAAAGTTCTTACCAAAATCAAATTATAAAAGATGATAAAATATGCTCTACGATATTTCTTTATTAAAACTGTTCTATGTGAGAACCCTTAATGTCTTAAGTGGTGAAAAGCCATCCTGATTTTTCTTGTTATATTTATGTAGCTCTGTTTCTGAAGAAACTCAGAGGAGTTATCTCTTATGAGCGTAAAGCAATGTTATTTCAGGCGCTTTCCTCAAGGACTGCATATTTGCTAGCAAACAATTTTCCCAATTTGATTTATTACTGTTGCTGCTGCTGCTAAGTCACTTCAGTTGTGTCTGACTCTATGCAACCCCATAGACGGCAGCCCACCAGGCTCCCCTATCCCTGGGATTCTCCAGGCAAGAATACTGGAGTGGGTTGCCATTTCCTTCTCCAATGCAGGAAAGTGAAAAGTGAAAGTGAAGTCACTCAGTCGTGTCCAACTCTTAGAGACCCCATGGACTGCAGCCAACCAGGCTCCTCCGTCCATGGGATTTTCCAGGCAAGAGTTCTGGAGTGGGTTGCCACTGCCTTCTCCATGATTTATTACACTTGGACTAATTAATACATCTCTGTAGAGCTTTCACAAAAGAAAATAACATGATTCTCCACTTGATGGTAAACTGATCTTTTCAGGATGATGGTGACTGAAGACTCCACTATTATAACTGTTTGATTTGTGACATTTGCCCTGTAGAATCACAGAGAGAATATTCCCAAAATATGCCATTAGGATTTTTATTTCAAATGCTTCCAAACTAGAAACAAAGTTTGCAACTTTTCAAAACAAACAAATAAATTAAAAGATTTTTCTCTTTGAATACTTTCAAAATATGCTTGGGTAGGGTAGAATAATTCAATGGATAACAGAAATGTAAGACAATGGAAAAGAACACATAGTTCTAAGAAGCTAGCCACTGAGAGAGTTGGGCTAAAAAGTAAAGAATGAGTTACAATATATAAAGCGACAGCTATATGGAAACTTATATAATATGGTAAACAGAACCAGCCTGTGTCACTTGTTCAACTGAGACAGTCTGAATCAGATCAGGCTATGTGAAAGCAGCCATTTTCTATTTGTTTAAAAGAACTGTGGACTCAGCATCCATGATCTCATCTACAGTGATTAAACTTGGTATGATTTTTCACATACAAATCATTTTTATACAAAACTGCTTTTGTTTGGATAGCATGATAGCATGTGGTTGACTCAAATGCCTATATTCCTCATACTTTTTTTCATAAGTGATGACCTCAGGAATGCTGGAAGTAGGTCCAAGAGATACATTCTCTGATAGAGGATCCCAGGCAATCATGATCTATAGAAGAAGATTTTAGATTTTGTTATATTTATTGGGTAGTTGATTTTGCATTTTTCTCATTTAAGTCTATGTGCAAGTCTCAATGAGTATTGTCTCTCTCAAAAAATTCAGAGATTTTTGCTAAAATAGAATCAATTTTCCATGTCAGCTCTTATCCAACTTCCCATAGCTGCTCTGGATTCCACACTATCTCGCTACCAAACATGTTCAGCATGCTTATTTGACAGATATAGAAACTAAGACCCAAAGTTAATGACTTTTCAAAAGTCCTATAGTTGGCAATTATATTTTCATGAAACTTAAAATTCTAAGTCTATATTTACAAAAATGAGGAAACACTGTGAAGAAGATGATGGGTGTCCATACAGCTTAGTGTGAGGTGATCCTGTTCCTCACAGGTCTTCTGTCTGAGGGTTGACTTAATCACATATACAAAAATCTTTTATTTGGAATTTTTAACTTGTATGTTTATTCTTTCTTGTCTCCAACACCCCACACCCCAAATCCCTACACATAGCATTCTATCTCATGAAAAGTAAGCATACTTAGCTTTATATGTTAGCTGTCATTTTACTTTTTTGATAGGCCAGAATAAGGTGTCTCAAATATCCGACGACAACTCGCCTAGTTCCCCCAAGTATGAAGCCTGGGTTATTTAGCTCCATTCCTGGCATTTTCATCTTGTTTAGAAAAAACAGTCCTAAAACTTTTACTGACCTTGTGCATAATATGATTCTCTGGATTTTTTGCTTAGAACTTGACAAATTACCCATCACATACTCAAGGAAGTCATACAGCTGTTTCTCTTTTCTATTCCAAACCATCCATACTTCACTAGCCTAGAACTGAAGTATTATACTCAGCTATGTTGCTTTTTCATTGTTTTCCAGCTGTGATAAGATAACCCTATGTGAGCAGCAAGCAACAAAGAATACTAAGATGAATAGTGCAGTTGAACAAGAAATATAAGAAAAAGTGATTTCAATACATATACCTTTTTTTTTATCTAACGAAATATTAAGCACCAATAATACATTGTAAGTCGTTCAAAATGTGAAGAATGATCTTATGTATCTAAGCTGAGATTTCTGTTATAAATTGATAAAAGAAGTGATTCTGGGAAGAGTGAATTGGAGTGCATGTCCCCAACTTTCCTTTCAGTCCAATTAGCTACTGCTTCTTAAGTTCCCTCCGGACCAAATATTATTTTGGAGAATGTCATCCCACATTAAGCCTTACTGAACCATGTTGCCAAACTCTTGCCATTTCAATACTTAAGAGTCAATGAACCATTTGGCAAGAGTGGATAAGGGTAGGGAAGGGTCACATACTATCCAGAGAATGAACAGTTTTCAGCCAGTCCTCTAAAAAAGCAAAATAAGACAGTCTTATGTTATAAATATCCCACTCCAAAAACAACAAGGCTTTCCTTTTCCTGTTGATTATTGATGACTCCCTTTCTTCACAAGGCTAACTTCCATTCTACATTTTGTTGTTGTTGTTTAGTCGCTAAGTCATGTCTGACTCTGTAACCCCATGGACTGTAGCCCACCAGGCTCCTCTGTTCAGGGGATTTCTCAGGCAAGAATTCTGGAATGGGTTGCCATTTTCTTCTCCAGGGAATCTTCCTGACCCACGTGTTGAATCTGTGTCTCCTGCATTGGCAGGTGGATTCTTTGCCACTGAGTCACCTGGGAATTCCACTCTACATGGTGATAGGTAAAAGCTAATGAGGAGACAAGGATAAGAGGAGAAGGAGTGAAAAATTTTCAAGGAGTGACAGAAATGCCTATGTAAAGCTACCTTTTTTAATGAAGGAGGTTGGCTATTGAAAGGAATATCACATGAATCTGAATTACTAGGTGTAGATGGGAATGAGATCTTCCATGGCTTTTTTTTTTTAATGCAACACCTCTTCCAGAATGATATTATCTCCACTCATGTATTTTACTTTGACTTTGTATATTATTTTTTCAAACTCTGAAGTTTTCTGCTCAGATATTTCTTTATAGCTCTTAAACTCAACTTCTTGTTACAGGGAATATGTTAATCAATAGATATCAAAATAACAAAATGAACATATCTGAAACTAGAGTAGCTTTTCAAGTTACACATATACCCTTCTTCCTATATAATAATACTAAGGTGACCATAGAATTTATCATTCAATCTGGGACATTTTTGAGAATTAAAAAGTGTTCTGTTAATAATGACGATGCCAGCAGGCCTAGAGGGGGACTATCTTGGGAAAGTGGCCTGTGTGATCCTCATTTTTCTACTACATTTTATTAAATTCCCCATGCAGTCTGAAAGCTTTGGAAATAGTAATCAAGTTTTTTTTTCTGGTACCTTAATCCTCATTAGGTCTTATTAATATTACTGCTCTTTTCTTTTTTTCAAATTGGAACTTTCATGTCTAGTCATGTATTTGCTCCTTAGTTAAGATGTTCATCACTTCTTTCCTGGACTTGAAAAGATCCTAATTGGTCCCCAGGATTTCAATAGTCCCTCTTTCCAATATTCACCGGTGAGGAGGTTTTCCTAAAATAAGTATCTAGTCTAATCATTTTCCTCTCAGGATCTTTTAAATATTCTTTCATCTAAATGCTTCTTATAGAGTCAGTTTTAGTTTTTTTGCTCTGCTATTGTGACTGTTGCCACATGCAGACACTCCTATTTTCCTGAACTCAACCATACTTCTAATGTCATCATGCCTCTATCAAAGTTGTACCCTCTTTATATGAGGTCCCTCCTCTATCTTATAAATAAGATACACTTAAAGTCCCTCAATTACCTTTTAGCATTACATTTTTGGAGTACTATAATAGCACAGAATATTTTCCTTTTTTTATTTTTGGAATTCTAGAAAAATGGGCTTGAGGTAAGTGTTATTTTTATCAGCAAAAACTTCTTCATTTTAAAGGAAAGATAATAGACACAGTACAAAAAAAATCAGGGACAAAACTTCCCATTATGCTTAAGTGTTCAAAAAAATGTTTTCCTCTATAGTCTATTACTGATTTTTATTTTGCCTTTAAAATCCAGATGTGCTGTTAACGAGTATAAAACTTAAAATAATCAATTAATTATAGTTTATTTGCCTATCATTGATGTAAGTTTTTTTTTCACTTGTTTGTTTTCTGGCTTTTAATGTTGTTCTAAAGTCTATAGTCAGTTTAATTAATAGCTACATTTTCTATCTAGTATTTTTTAATAATTTGATTTTAAATATTTTATTTATTTCAAAATATAATGTACATTAGGAAAAGAGACAGAACTTATAAAGCTCATTAAAATAATTGCAAATCAAAAGCATATAACAACTACTTGGTTAGAACTCCAAAACCCCTCTCTTGCCTCCACCTATCCTCACCAAGGAAACAATCTTCTGAATTTGATTATAATAGTATCATAGCTTTGCTTTAATTTTACTATCTAAGTATGTGTACCTCCCCAAAATTATTGTTTAATTTTGTCTTGTTTTTGAAATTACATCAATAGAACTGTACTGCTATATTCATTTTGTCTGGCTTCTTTCACTATGTTTGTGAGACTTGTCTATACAACAGTAGATATTTACTTCTTCTCCATTGTATGAATGTTACCATTCTTAATCCTTTTGATTGTGATATATATTTAGATTGTCTAAATTTTTGACTATTAAAAATAATGCTGTATGAACATTCTCACCCATGCTTTTTAATGCCTATGGACCTGACTCTCTGAATATAATTCTAGTAATGATGTTGCCATATCATAGGGGTTATCTATCTTCATGACTGACAGATAATTTTAAACCAACTGACATTCCCAACTGTAGTGTTAGACTGTTCTTTTTGCTCCACATCTACACCAGTACTTGATGTTATAAATTTATTATGAGTTCTAATTGGTGAGGGTTAATATTTCACTGTGATTATAAATTTTATTTCCTTGATGACTAATGAATTTGAGTATTCTCTTAACATGTTTATTAACCATTTAGGAATCCTGGTGTTTTTTTTGGGGGGGGAGTAAATGTTCAGATATTTGCTTATTTTCCCGTCCCTTTTCTTGCTGGTCATTACTGCATGATTTCTGTTTTGCTTTGTTTGTAGCTGGTGTTCAGACTCCATGTGTTTGTTTTTTTCCTGTTTTTCTCATTATTGATTTCTAGTTTCATATCACTGTGGTCAGAAGAGATGCTTGAAGTGAAAAAGAAGTCTACCTGGACCACACCCCAAGCCGCCAGTCTCCTCTGTAACCCTACTTTGAGCCTTCTCCAAAGACCTGCCTGCCCTGCATCCAGCACCAACATGTGACTTGTGTTGGACAAGGCTGGAGCATTTGCTTGGGAGCAGGAACTGTGGTGTGTTGCTTGTGGTGATTCGAATGGCTGTGTGGCCTTCAGAATGAGTAGAACCTAGGTGTTTCCCAAGCTGGTATCAAGGAGTGTGGTGAGACAGCAGGTACTCATGCAGAGCTCTTTCCACCCTGTCTGTTGACAAATCAGTATCTGCATACTCTCCTGAGTGGATTCTAGGCTTCTTTAGGCACCCCACTCCAGTACTCTTGCCTGGAAAATCCCATGGAGGGAGGATCCTGGTAGGCTGCAGTCCATGGGGTCGCTAAGAGTTGGACACGACTGAGCGACTTCACTTTCACTTTTCACTTTCATGCACTGGAGAAGGAAATGGCAACCCACTCCAGTGTTCTTGCCTGGAGAATCCCAAGGACGGTGGAGCCTGGTGGGCTGCTGTCTATGGGGTCGCACAGAGTTGGACACGACTGAAGCGACTTAGCAGCAGTCCAATCAGTCCATTCTGAAGGAGATCAGCCCTGGGATTTCTTTGGAAGGAATGATGCTAAAGCTGAAACTCCAGTACTTTGGCCACCTCATGTGAAGAGTTGACTCATTGGAAAAGACTCTGATGCTGGGAGGGATTGGGGACAGGAGGAGAAGGGGACGACAGAGGATGAGATGGCTGGATGGCATCACTGACTCGATGGACGTGAGTCTGAGTGAACTCCAGGAGTTGGTGATGGACAGGGAGGCCTGGTGTGCTGCAATTCATGGGGTCGCAAAGAGTCGGACACGACTGAGCGACTGATCTGATCTGATCTGATCTGAACTATATAGCAAAATGGAAAAAAGAGAAGATATAATCTGTTTGTAAGACATATATTAAGTTAACCTTTAAAAACACATTCCCGTATACAGTAGATGCAGACAAATACTGTTTAATTCTACTTATATGTAGCTAGAACAGTCAAATTCAGAGTCAGAAAGTACATTGGTAGATGGCAGGGTCCAGGGTGGTGGGGAGGTGGGGAGAAGGAATGAGGACTTAGTATTTCATGGGAACAGAGTTTCAATTTAAGAAAGTGAAAATTTCCAGAGATGGATGATGGTGAGAGTTGCACATCAACGTGAATGTACTTAGTGTCACTGAAATGTACAGTTAAATATGGTTAAAATAGTATGTTTTATATTATATGACTTTTACCACAATAAAAAAACTTTACTGCAGGAAGTAATATAGAATGATTTCACTTTTTCTTCATGTATTGAGATGATCATAAGACTTTCCTTTTGTTTCTCTGTGATCAGCAGGAAAGAAGTTGTAAAAAGACATAGAGAGGGTTAAGAATATATTATAGGAACTGGTAGAGCTCCTCAAAACTAGTTTCAGTGGGGAACTTTATCATATCAAATCCAAAAGGATGGGAGGGCATTGGTTCCCTAACTTTCATGAAATACAATGTTGAAAAGAGGACTGTGGGCTTTCCTGGTGACTGTGGGCTTTCCTGGTGGCTCAGCTGTAAAGAATCCACCTGCAATGCAGGAGACATGGGTTCAATCCCTTTGCTGGGATAATCCCCTGGAGAAGGAGATAGCAATCCACTCCAGTATTCTTTCCTGGGAAATCCCATAGACAGAGGAGCCTGGCAGGCTACAGCCCATGGGGCTACAAAAGTGTTGGATATGACTGAGGGACTAAGCAACCAACTACCCAACAACAAGAGAGGACTACACAATCAAAGCTCTAACTTGGGGTTTATAAATGCACCAGTCCAAATGGACAGCATAATGGGGAGAGAACTACAAGAATAAATATGTGATATCAATTTTCTATTGTTTTCTTTTCCCAGTGTCTTCCATTGACATGTCAAACTAGAAAGCCAGTGAAGCTTATCAACATGCCAGGGCACACTCATGGTGGAGATGAGTAAAGAATGGTGGTGGAGAAGCTACCTGGAATAATAAGAGCAGATCTATTAATGTGGTGAGTTACATGGACTGATTTTGAAACCATATTGCATTCCGAATATAAATCCAACTTGGAAATGACTTATTATCCTTTTAGTGCATTGAATTTGGTTTAGGGATATTTTATTTAGGATTTTTACATATGTGATCATAAGAGTGATTTTTACTCATGCTAAATTTGTCAGATTTTGGAATCAATGTTACTCTGGTTAAATAAATTAAGGTCTGTAGTGCTCCATCTTTTTCAATTTTCCAGAAAATTTTGGAAATGAATATTATTTCTTCTTAAAGAGTTTGGTATAATCATCTGCTTATGTCATCTGGGCTGGAGATTTCATTCTTTTGAAGTTTTCTGATTAGAGATTTAATAAATTATTGATAAAGATCTATTCAGATTTTATATTTCTTCTATCATATTGGTAGGATATCTTTCCCTGGATATTAGTCTATTTTATCTGTTTTCCTTTTTCTTGATAATTGTTATGATTTATTGTTATTTGCTCTTAATGTCTGTTGAAAATGGCATAAAGACACCTTTTTCATTCCTGATATTGATTATATACACTTTATTTTTTTCTTGATTAGGGGCTTATAAATTTTATTGTCTTTTCATACAACAAAATTTTAATTTCTTTGATTCACATTTCTATTTAATAAATATTTGCTCTTAAATTGTTTCCTTTCATACTTTCTTTGTATTTTTTATTCCTTTGTTGATTTCTAGATATAGAAAATCTGTTGGTGTTCTCATTTTTATTTAGTTCAAAATATTTTTCAGTTTTTATTTTTATTTTTCCTCCATGTGTGGGTTATTTAGAATTTAATTTCGAAAATTTTTCAATACTTAAGAATCCCCTTGTTACTTTTATTTCTTGCCTAAATCATATTCTGCATGATTTTAATGATATGAAATTTGTTGAGACTTTGTTATAGTTTGAATGTTTGTGTCCCCCTGAAATTATGTTGACGTCCTACTGCTCAGTGTGATGATATTAAGAGGTGGGGATTGGGGAAGTACTTAGGTCATGAGGGTGGAACCCTTATGAATGAGATTAGCACTCATAAAAGAGGTTCCAGGGAGCTTGCTAGTGCCTTTATGTCATGTGAAGATACAATAAGAAGTTTGTGTTCTGTAGGAGAGACCTCATGAGACCCTGCTGGTATCCTGATTTTGGACCTGCAGCCTGCATAACTGTGAGAAAAAGCTTTCTATTGTTTATTAACTCCCCACTCTGTCATATTTTGTTACAGCTGCCTTAGTGGATCAAGACAGACTTGCTTTAAATCCAGCACATGGTCATTTTCATCTAAATTCTCCGTGTGTATTTGAAAAAAAGTCTGTGTTTCTGAGTGGTTGTTTTATGCATATGCTTAATAAGCATGAGAATAAGGTTGGAACTGGATAACCATGGAATTTAAAGTTTTAATCTTACTGATTTCTACCTGATTGTTCTAAGGTTATTTATAAAATACATATTTATAAAATAAATTTACAAGCAAAGACTACTGGTTGTTATTTCCTAGTCCAAGGGCTCTTCCAGACCCAGAGACTGAACCCACATCTCCTGTGTCTTCTGCATTGGCAGGTGAATTATTTACCTTTGTGCCACCTGAGAAGCCCACAGAGGCAAAATCCACCTTTGCCTCTATACTAACAGGCAAAGTTCCTGTTGACAGAATGTTTTAAGAAATACCCAGATATGTTTGGGAATCTTGGAGAAATGGGGTTTGTTTCTTACTTTCCAGGTTGCAAGGTGAAAAACTTCAAGTACCCTCAGTCATGTCCAACTCTTTCCCACCCCATGGACTGTAACCTGCCAGCATGTAATTCTCCAGGCAGGTTATTGGATTGGATTGCCATTCTCTTCTCCAGGAAAAAGTACCATATGACCCAGCAATCTCACTTCTGGGCTTATACCCTAAGAAAACCATATATACCCGAGGAAAGCACAATTTAGTATACCTCAGTGTTCACTGCAACATTACTTACAATAGCCAGAACATGGAAGCAACCTAGATGTCCATCAGAGATGAAGAATGGATAAAGAAGTTGTGGTATGCATATACTATGGAATATTACTCAGCCGTAAAAAGGGATGAATTTGAGCCAGTTGTAGTGCAGTGGATGAACCTAGAGCTTCTTATACAGAGTGAAGTAAGTCAGAAAAAGAGAAACAAATATAGTATATTAAAGCATATATATATGGAATCTAACAACAGATGGTACTGATGAGCCTATTTGTAGGGAAGGAATGGAAACACATGAAGAGAATGGACATATGGACACAGCAGGGGACAGAGAAGGTGGGTGATATTGAGAAAGCAGCACTGACATATATACACTACCATGTGTAAAATAGATAACTAGTGGGAAGCTACTATATAACACAGGGAGCCCAGCCTGGTGCTCTGTGATTAGATAGAGTGGCAAGATATGGTGGGGTGGGAGGAAGGCTCAAGAGGGAGGGTGTGCGTGTGTGTGTGTGTGTGTATGCATGTGTGCCTATGTATGTATATATATATGTGTGTGTCCTAAGTCATTTCCAACTCTTTGCACCCCATGGACTGTAGCCCGCCAGGCTCCACTGTCCATGAGATTTTCTATGCAAGAATACTGGAGTGGGTTGCTGTTTCCTCCTCCAGGCATCAAACCCACATCTCCTGTTTCTCCTGCATTGGCAGGTGGATTCTTTACCACTGAGCCACTTGGGAGGGCCATATATACATGTGTGTATACACACACACACACACACACACAACTGATTCACAATATTATATGGCAGAAAACAACATTATAAAGCAATTATCCTGCAATTAAAAATTAAAAAAAAAATTACCTCCAATCCATGGCCATTCTTAACAATTTCCAATTTCCTCCTTGTACTAAAATCTGACCATCCTCTTTTACTTTTTTTTCCCTTAGTACTTTCTGCCTACTTCTCTTTGAGTACTTGTGATAATGTATTATATTTTTTTTCTCCTCTTTTAGACTTGAATTCCTTAACAATCTTTTTCTCCTGAATTTTATGCAACATCTGTAAGATAGAACTGCTTAATTGTGTTTGAATGGATAAATCCAGATATGTTTTCATGTTTTTTCTTCCTTTTCTCCTTCTACATCATCTTCACAATCCTGACTTCTTGCTTCTTCATTTTCACTATATTAAGCAATGAATGCTAAAGTGAACAATAACTCTATTGCATCTACTTAAAGAAACGTCTAGCTTCTAGTAGATCTCCATTTGGTAGAATGAGTGGACCAAAATACTTGGTGGATAAGCAGATCTTCATATAGGTTCTATCCAGTGCCTCCTGTGCAGGTCTTGAATTGCTCCTGAGCTCCCACATACAGACTCTTCTGACAAGCAGTAGGAATATAGAACACATATTTTTTAAAAACATACAATTGTTTGTAACCAGTCAACCCTCTTCTTTGTTACAAGACACATTGCTTTCTTTGGGATGGAATAAAAACTCATTCTTTTGCTAGAAAGGGAGTATGTTTTGGCAACCCAAGAATATACAAACAATGAAGGACCATCTGAATCCCCAAAGTTCAAATTTTGGTAAAACCAAGTTTTAGGGCTGAATGTATTTTATCACATTGCACTTTAAAAATCAGTAATCCACATATGGCATATGTATCCTTGAATTACCTACAGTTCTCAATTAAGCAAACCATGGTATTCCCTAGCCATTATAAGTAAACATAGGTTATTGTAGTTTTAAATTATGCCACTTCCAAACATTTTTTGCTTTAGTCCTTGAAACATCAAATCTCTTTCATTTTCAATTTGCCTCTTTCAAACCAGTGCCCCATAGGAGGTGCCGTCCAAAAGTTGAAAGTCTCTTTATTTCTGCCAAGTCTAATTTAGATACCACTAAAGCTTCCAACAAGTGTACATGGGAGAATGAATTTGGGAAGAATTTTTAAAACAGAATGGTTTATGTCGGCAGCAGTTTGAACAAAGAGTAAATGCTATTGAGAAATGAACTTTCACTAAACCAAAAATAAAAATGCTAAAAGTATATAATCATCTTGAATGGTAATAAGTTCTGGACAGTTATCCAAAATCTATAGATTAATTGAAGAACTATGTTTCTTTTTGAGTATGATATGGCCTTGAGTTAATGAACTGCAGCATCTGTGATATGGCATTTTGTACTGTATGGTATATTTTAAATGAGGCTTAAATAAATAAGGACTCACCATACTGCCCCAAGCAAATAAAGTTTTACACAGCAGGAGGCAAACATTCTTGAAATAATTGGTCACGATAGGATATTATTCTTTTTTTTTTAATTCTTACACAAACCATATCTCATTTCTTCTAAATTGGTTCTGTAGATTTGAAAAAGGATCATGATCAAATTTGTGACATGGAAAAGAGCCATTCTTTATAAAGAATATTAATTATTACTGTAAAGTACAATTAATATAGAGGCCAAGGAAATTATACTGGATTTCTAATTTGATGACAGTGCAAACTTACTTTTGAATTAATTTCTGATATTGACTTAATCAGTAGATATTATTACGTACATAAAAATTATGAAAATCATAACAAAAAATACACTACTAAACCAAAGTACAATTTCTAGGATTTCTTTTCTTTGTTTTTATTTTTTTTATTGGTTGAGAGAAGCAGGTATGAAGGTGGAGGAAGAGCCAGGAGAATAATATAATCTCTTATAAGATGAGAGTAAACTATCTTCATGATACTGGCTGTGTTCTAAAATAGTTTGGGTCTATAAAGCTTGTTTGGTCCAGTTTCTCATCCTATGAATAAGAAAATAAGACCCAGATAGAATGTTTAGACTGTTTTTAACACTGTTATATACTAACATTTTGAGATTTAGAACCAGGATTCGTGAATGCAAGTCCATTTTAACTTAAACAAATTCATATAGAAAGCTTAATGAAATAAAAACTAATCTATATTTCAAAAAACTTATAAAATAGCCTTAAATCTTACATGATATAAAATATACTTTGATTTTATATTGATCCAGCTACACTGGTGCCTAGAGCAATATTTCTCCAGAGCAAATTTTTTTTTTCACAGTAAGAGGAAGCAAAGATATGAGAATAGGTAACATGTAATTGTATTGCTTGTTTCTGAAACCTTGGGATAAAGTGACTAATGACATCAAATTTCAAGCAACACTCAGAATCTTTCCAGTAACCTTCCGCCCGTTTCACTATGATGGCTATCTGCCTCAGCATTAGTATTTGAAAAATGGTGACAACCCAGTACCTTTGTGTTCTGACTACAAAGGAGACAGGCTGGATGTAAAATAAGAGGCTGTGAAGAGTTAAGGAAATGGAAACAGCAGAAAACCAGCAAAGTTGTGGAGCCCCATTAGGAAAAGCGGACCCACTCAGGGAAAGAAAATGGATCAAATCCAAAGCAAGTTGTGGGGAATTCAGTTTAGTCTTAGGCAGCTCAGCCATCAGTATGGAGAATCAACATGTCTTGACTTAAGAATATTGCAAATGGCTTCAGAAGCTCACAATGGTGAAAAATGAATCAGGATTATTAAATGAAACATGTAAAAACAAAAAAGCAAGTGTACTAAAAACAGTGCTGGAAGGAAGGAATGCAGGATGCAGTTCTTGGGAAACAGAAACAAGAATGAAAGAGGGAAGCAGGCTAAAAGGAGGTAGTGGCAGTTAGCTATGCTGTGAAAAGGAAAACACATATTCCATTCCATTAATACAAAACTCACAGACAAAAAATGACTTAATAGGTTGCCTAGTCTTTTCCCAGAATTATTCATAGTGCCTATCCCTCCATTATATGATGTTCTTCACTTCTTGTACTTAGGAGATATGACTATGCTTTTGAAACTTGGTTTTCAGGGAGACGACTATTGTTTTCTTATACTTCTGGTCCATTGTGTTTCCCACGAGAGATGGTGAATGACGAAAAGCTTTTTAGAATTACCCCAATAGTTGTTTCTCAATTCTACTTGCTTATCAAATTCTATTGATTCTATATCCATAATGTATTTCTTTTTCCATTTCATGTCTTAAGTCCTTTTTTTTTTCTTCCAAACTGATCTCTGCTTCTCTAGTATTCTTCATTCTAATCCATTCTGCATGATATTGTCAGAATTATCTTCCTGAAGCACAGGTCAGGCTCAATCACTTACCTGGTCAAACTCACCTGATGAGTGCCTACTGCAGAAAAAATAAACAAGTTCTTTAATATGGAAACCTAAATATTTCACAATCCATCTATTAAGCAGTGTACCTTGTTCATAGATTATACACTTCTTTTTCATTCTTCCATTATTTTCTTTCAAAATTTTATTTTTTCTCTAGGGAGTGCATATTGAACTCTTGCCTTCTCCAGTCAGTACTCTCACATCACCTAATTGAAACATTCTCTTCTCTGGTTCCCTTAGCACAGTGCTTAGATATCTGTCATACTTTGTACTTTAACAACTTACCATAAATTATTATCATCTATCTTCCTTTGTAAATGCAGAACTGCCCGAAAAAAGAGAAGCCTCAGATCAGAAACTGTATTAGTTTCCTGGGCAAAAGATATCTGATGAGATGCTTGGGAACTTTGCAAGAGCAAGAATGAAATAAGATGATATAATTTAGAGAGAGAGATGTAGGTCAGGGTCAATAAAATAATTGTGTTTCCCTTGAATACTTATAAAAAAAAAACAACCTCTGATGTAGAAAAGACTTCTCATATACTCAGTGTGATAACTTGCTTCATGCTTCATAGGTATTGATCAGCCCTTGTCTCTAGGTATCTTATTATTTTTAAATGGTTCTTGAAGAAATAGATCCCAGTGATGGAGGGTATATGTTCTCAACTACTTGTACTATCCCTCATTAAGATAGACTTGGCTTTCACTATGGCTGAGTAGTTTTTTCTCCACAAAAACCAATCATTGGCTTCCAATGTGGATTTTGTAGCTCACATAGACAAGAATGTTATGTGGTATCCAACCCACTGAACTGAACTCCTTACATTAATAACAGAAATGTACTGGAAGAGAACTTATTCTGAAATTGGTTTTAATTTCTCTGTCTTTCTATGTCTGCTAGTATTATAGACTTAGTAATGCTGCCTCTTTTATAGCTTTGGTTATACTCACTAAGGAACTCAATTCATATAAAAATGGACAGGTTACTGTAAGATTTACTACTCTTAATCATAAATTCAGAAACAATTGACCATCCAGACAGTGAAGCACATTAGAGGCTCACATTCTAACAAGGAGAAAATAATTTGGGGAGTAAGTTAGCTCTTATAAGATCCAATATTGTTCTGGAATAATTGTGTTACTTCATTTAAATCTCAGAGTCAAAACTGACTGCCCCTTTCAAAAGTCAAAACAGTAGAAACTGTGTTTATGTCTTGGGGGGTGGTGAAGGAATGGCTATAACAGCTCTAAGGGTTACCCCCAATGTCTTAAAATGTTGGCTTCTCATCTTCATGTCTCTGCTTTCCGATTATTTGAGTTTTTTTTTTTTAAATACATAATCATGGGCTAATTGAATTGGAATCTGAGAATGGCTTCAAAGACAAACTAAAGAGCCTGTTGAGAAAGGTGAAAGAGGAGAGTGAAAAAGCTGGCTTAAAATTCAACATTAAAAAACTAAGATCATGGCATCTGGTTCCATCATTCATGGCAATTAGATGGGGAATAAGTGGAAACAGTTAAAGATTTTATTTTCCTGTGCTCCAAAATCACTGTGGATGGTGACTGCAGCCATGAAATTATAAGAAGCTTGCTCCTTGGAAGAAAAGCTATGACAAACCTACAAAATGTATTAAAAAGCAGAGACATTACTTTCCCAACAAAAGTCCATCTAGTCAAAGCTATGGTTTTTCCAGTAGTCATGTATGGATGGGAGATATGAGTCATAAAGAAGGCTGAGCATCAAAGAATCGATGCTTTGAAACTGTGGTGTTGGAGAAGACTCTTGAGACCCTATCACTATGAATTACTTTTCAGTATTCTTGGGCTTAGTGTATATGGAATCATGCAGCATGTATTCTTTGGTACTTTGTTTTTGTTGTTTGACATTAGGTATTTAAGATCCCTTCATTATTTTAGTATTGGTGTTTTGTTTTGCTATTAGTTCATTGTGTAAATATACTGCAATTTGTTTATCAATTATCCCATTTATGGACAACTAAGTTGTTTTCACTTTTAGGCTATCATGAATAAAGATGATATACACAATATACATTTCCTTTTATCTTCAGAAAATACATAGGAATGGGATTAATTTAATACCTGATTCTTCTTTGAGTTCTTAGTCATCTCCCAAATCATGTTGTCTTAGTTTCAAGATGTACCTTCTCTCCTAGAAGAACTGAACACTTCAATGAAGTATCATGAAGATAGTAGTAGGCTGTGAGTAATGTAGTAACATGTAATAAAGAGTTAGTATTCTAAGTACTGTAACTGCATAATACGTTTTACTCTCTAGCAATGTTAGTTCCATGTCAGTGCTCTTTGGGAGGTATGGGCTTCCCTTGTTGCTCAGCTGGTGAAGAATCTGCCTGTAATGCGGGAGACCTGGGTTCTATCCCTGGGTCGGAAAGAACCCCTGGAGAAGGGAAAGGCTACCCGCTCCAGTATTCCGGCCTAGAGGATTTCATGGACTCTATAGTCCATGGGGTCACAAAGAGTTGGACATGACTGAGCAACTTTCACTTTTATTTGTGAAAGGATTGTCTGCCCTTTTTTTTTTCTTTTTAATATGAACTTAATAATTGGCTGCTATAGTTAAAAGAAATCTTACTGGTATATTATCAAGATTGAACTAAATTTTAGATCGAATTTGTGAGAATTAACATACCACTGGATCTCCCTATCTAAAAATAGGCAAGTTCTCTTTTCTGGCTTTCATTAGCATTTGAAAATTATCTTAATATGTATAATGCTTATTGCTTCTTAAACTAAAATTGCACTATTTTTATGTTCCTTTTTTGGTATAAATTAGCTAATGCTGGTCTCTGTCACTTGTAGTCAAATGTTACTTGAAACAACAATAAGGTGAGGAGGTTTCTATTAATCTGGTTTAAGTAACTAACTTACATCAACTAACATCAATCTCATATTATATGACTTTGATCTTGACCTTGGCTCTTATTCATTATACTTCATTTATATATTTGGTATCTCCAGTATTTGAAGCTTGCCTCTTTCTAGAGGATTATTACTTGACTTCAATACTTGGATCAAGGCTCCATGCTTTGTTGGATAGAATGCCATGATTTTTTACAGATGGATAAAGGCTGCACTTCCTAAATTTAGAATTGAAAAATTGTTGGTTAGAGGATAGAAAATTTGCATTGCAGACAAAGAGCTTTTCTTTGGGAAATCTGACTAAGGGCTAAGCTTTTTTTTTTTTTTTTTTTTGATGTTCAATATTAGACAATTTAGGTGATTTTGAAAGTCCCCAACTTAGATCAAATAGCAGGAAGAGCCCAGGTGTTCAGAGAAGAAATTCATCAAAAAGAAATGAGATGTTTTGATTGGTGATCCAGGATCAGTGCCAAGACAGGGATTATTTTAGGGATAGGCTGGTGCCAAATAAGTGGATGGCAGTGGAATTTTTTTTCCAACCAGCCTCTTAGCATGATGTATATGCCCTTGGAAGAAAATTGGGTAAATGAGGAGGAGTGTATGGGGTATGTGGGTATCAGAGACAGAAAGAGAGAAAGAAAGAGACAGAAAGAGAGGAAAAGACAGAAAGCAAGCAATTCACAAAATCATAACACTGAGCATGCAGAGAAACTTTGGCATATATACAATAGTAACTATAGACCGTTTCTAGCTTCAGCGGATGTATGTAAATTCAAGCTCAAAAACTTAAGTAAGAGCAAACAAGACTGAATTGAATAATGTTGATTTTATGTGATTAACAAATATGATCTTTTATATCTGAAGGTAAAGTTGTGAAATGTATTGATAGAAATAACACATGGAGCTTTTTATTGCTTTAGTATTTAAAAATTTGTTAAGAAATATATATTGCTTTTATAAAAATTAAAAATACTTTATTATTAAAAGTAATTTATACAATGAAAATTTAGTCACTAAAATATGTAGAAAGTAGAAAAAAAAACTCTTAATTCAATCTAATGGTGCTAAAAATATCCATTTTTAACAATTTTGTGATTTTTTTTTTAGAATTTATTACCTCTACATTTATAATACTTAGTAAACATGGGTTAATTTCTGTATATAACATAGCAAGTTTTTTGTTTTAGCTTTAGAGAAGTATCTTAGGGAAATATCTATTTGAATATATACCTAAAGTAATATTTTATATTGAACTAAATGTATTTTTAATTGACTTTACTGAAATGTCAAAATTTTAGATAAAATATATGTTAGCCAAGCAGATTAATGTTTATTATGGAAACTATAAGAAGATCATAAAATGTTGGTAATTCTTGAGTGTTTTTCAAAAAGACTGAGTCTATTATGGCTTTGATTCTATAATCAATCATGAAATTCCACTGTAAGACCAAAGTGCAAATACATAGAATTCCCAGCAATTAGAGATTTCTTGTCATAACTCCAGATCTATTTGATCCTATTCCCAACTAACATCAATCTCATATTATATGACTTTGATTTTGACCTTGGCTCTTATTCATTATACTTCCTTTATATATTTGGTATCTCCAGTATTTGAAGCTTGTCTCTTTCTAGAGGATTATTACTTGACTTCAATACTTGGATCAAGGCTCCATGCTTTGTTGGATAGAATGCCAATCACTGACACTTCACTATTTAGGAATTTCTGCCGGATCAGTACTTATATCCCTATGGGGGAATGTGGGAGATATTCAGATTTTACTATATGGGACCATAAACAATTCACAGATGTAGAATAAAACTGGATTCAGAACTGTAAAAACAAGAGTTAGTAAAAGGTGCTTTAAGATATTAAAAGTAATAAGGCTTTAAAAAGGCCTTCTTTATTAAATGAGTGATTTAGGTTAAAGATATCAATAAAAATAATTGTTATTGAGATTAATAAATGTATAAAACTAGGTGGAGTTTTACCAGGATGATTTTTTTGAAGCAAACTGAACTGATGTGTTTTTTCTGTCAAAACTTCTTTGAAGAGATAAATCTTTACTAACATTTTATTGCTGAATAAATGGATCCAGATGATAGTACCAGTTCCTTCCATGGAAGAAATGTGGCATGTGTGATGAAATTAAGCCTTGTGTGTGTGTTGAAGTGAAGTGAAGTCACTCAGTCGTGTCTGACTCTTTGCGACCCCATGGACTGTAGCTTACCAGGCTCCTTCGTCCATGGGATTTTCCAGGCAAGAGTACTGGAGTGGGGTGCCATGTCCTTCTTCTGTGTGTGTGTTAGCTTCTACTTATTTCTTAAAGAGAAAGGCTGAATGAACAAAGACTAGAATAAGGAAGGAAGAGCCAAAGTTGGAATGAGCTTAGAAGTAGAAAAGAATGGTATGTATTATTTTATCGATCTAATTAATATGTCCTGTGAGTTTTTGCATTGCTTGACAATATGGAAATGCCATATATATACAACACTTGCCATATGCCTTTATTTCTGTGTAAATTCATCATTTTGCTAACTTCTTGAGGACTGACAATGAAGACATGCATTTATAGTTCTGTCATACACTTTAAAAATTTTCATGTTCAAATGTCTAAGCCACATTGTTTTTCTTCAAAGTAAATCTGTTACTAAGTAAAATTCAGCACAAGAGATTCCTCTTCATCTATGAGAATTCTGTATCAGTAGCTATCATGTGTTTATCTGTAATTTCTATGATCCTATAATTAGAACATGTAAATGCCTCCTTAAGTTGGCATGGTTGCTTAATATATACAGCTGGACTTAAATTAGAAAATATTTCAAGATGAGATTCTCTGTTTCTCCCAAGGATGAATATTAGTAAATAGTAATATATATATATATATATATATATATATATATATATATATATATCCCTAAACCAACTAAATTCATTTGGCTTAAATGAAATAATATGCTGGTTTCTATCCAACAAGTTTCTGATTTGTTTTCACAGTTTATTACTAGACTTGATATTCTACCTATAGATGCCAAAGATGAGGGGAAAATGTTTGCTGTATGATCCTTTATTTTTTAAAAAGTCTGTTTTAGATTTTTTCTTTATTGTCATAAGAAGATAATTTATACTGCCTTTATGGATAATAACATGTTTTATGCAACCAGGACTTTCTATTTATGCAACATTTTTTGGTTATAAACATGTATGTTATCAAGTATTCAACATGTCCATAATAAGTAAATATATTATTGAAAAACCAGCTTAGATTTTTATACAAGTGTGTAAGCATTTTTGAAGTGGAGGTGGACATTATTCAAGGAAAAAAAGATTTACAAATAGGCGAATATGAATATGATCTCTAACCTGTTCTGACATACTATATTTATGAATAATCTCTTAAAACTAGATCTGAATTTGGCTGACTCTTCAGAACTTGTCCATCTTTCGTAAGCATCCTTAGGCTATTCTGGATGATCTTTTTAGCAAAGTACTTCCAAATTAAATGATCTAGTCAAGGAATATAAAAAAATCAGCATTGAGGAAGTTATTTTTTTAAACAAGTGTGGTATATCATAGTTCTGATCACAATTACCAACTTCTCTTTTAAAAAACTTTGAGCCAAGCAGTTTTGAAAATTTAATTGCCAATGTTTCTGATGAAGGACAAATGTGTCTATAGATATTTTCCTGGAAGATAGGAGTTAGAGAAAAAAAACCTTGCATTTACAATGTTGAATAGGTTCAGAAATAATAGATTCTAAATTCATACTAAAAATTAGTCTGTTTCTATATCTTTGATATATTAGTAATTCAAAGCAAATTGGGCTAGTATTTCCTTTGCGAAATACAGGTGATGGTTAATGGTTATCTATTATCGTTGTTCAGTTGCTAAGTTGTGTCCAGCTGTTTGTGACCTCATGGACTGCAGCATACCAGGCTTCCCTGTCCTTCACTGTCTCCCAGAGTTTGCTGAAATTCATGTCCATTGAGTCAGTTATGCTATCTATCCATTTCATCCTCTCAGTTCAGTCACTTACGACTCAATGGACATGAATTTCAGCAAACTCTGCCCTCTTTTGTAGCCTTCAATCTTTCCCAGAATCAGGGTCTTTTCCTGTTAGTCAGCTCTCATATCAGGTAACCAAAGTATTGGAGCTTCAGCTTCAGCACCAGTCCTTCCAATGAATATTCCAGGTTTATTTCCTTTAGGATTGGCTGGTTTGATAGCCTTGCAGTCCAGAGGATTCTCATGAGTCTTCTCCAGCACCACAATTCTAAAGCAACAATTTTTTGGCATTCAGCCTTCTTTATGGTCCAACTCACATCCACATATGACTACTGGAAAAACCATAGCTTTGACTATATGGACCTTTGTTGGCAAATTGATGTCTCTGCTTTTTAAAATGGTGCCTAGGTTTGTCATAGCTTTTCTTCTAAGGAGCAAGCGTCTTTTAATTTCATGGCTGCTATCACCATCTGCAGTGACTTTGGAGCCCAAGAAATTAAAATTTGTCACTGCTTCTCCTTTTCTTCCTTCTATTTACCATGAAGAGATGAGACTGTATGCCATGATCTTAGTTTTTTGGATGTTGAGTTTTAAGCCAGCTTTTTCACTTTCCTCTTTCACCCTCATCAAGAGGATCTTTAACGCCTCTTCATTTTCTGCCATTAGAGTGGTTTGATCTACATTTCTGAGGTTTTTTTATATTTCTCCCTGAAATCTTGATTCCAGCCTGTGATTCTGGTGGCAGGAATACTGGAGTAGTTTGCCATTTCCTTCTCGAATGGACCACGTTTTGTCAGAACTCTTCACTACGACACATCCATGTTGGGTAGCCCTCCATGGCCTGGCTGGTAGCTTCACGTGATACATGAAGGGAGATGGTTATATATATGGTAAAAAGCTTGCATATATGTAAGTTAGTGAAGTTAAGTGTGAATTGTTAGTCACTCAGTTGCATCTGACTCTTTGTAACCCCATGGACTTTAGCTCGCCAAGGCTCCTCTCTTCATGGAATTCTCCAGGTAAGAATACTGGGTTGCCATTCCCTTCTCCAGGGGATCTTCCCAACCAGGGGTCAAACTTGGGTTTCCTGCATTGCAGGCAGATTTATTTTACCCCTAACCCACCAGGGAAGCTTGTATAAGTAGATCCACATATAAACATTTTCTTAAATCAAATGACTACTCTGTCCACATTTTATGCCCTCAACATTTTATCATTGTATAAATATGGAAGAGCTCTCTTAATCTCTCTTCACTTAAGTGACTTAACCAGTATGGTTCATATAGACTGATGTCTTTCATGTATGCTCAGGGTTAGTTAACTACACTTGAGCACAGCACTCATTTTTTCTCTTAACAGTTAGACTGTATCAAGAGCAGATTGGTTTTATTATTATGCTTATCAACATGGTGTTGTATTTATTTTTAAACTGATTATGCCAGTTGTACTTGTTATTGTAACAAGTAATTGCAATTAGTCAAATCTTATGTAACTGGTGGAGTAGCAGTATGAGAAGAAAGCTTTTTTAATATAAAAAAACAAGTTCAATATTTTAGAAAATTTTTACTAATTGCTGTCAAAAAGATGTTCATGAGACAAATGTAAAAGATTAGGAAATACATTTTTAAAATCTAGGGTGATTTTTGCATATTTCTCTGAATCTTTAAGGACGTATTTCAGTTTCAACTAAAATTGGATATTGTAAGCTATAAACCATAACTGTGGTTTATGAATGAAGATGTCTGTTACTTCAGCCCATAAGTTTTGATTGTTAATTGGTCTAGATCTCATTAGATAAGAGGAAGCATCTATATTATGTCAAATTTCTTTTTTTTAATCAAATAAATGAGATAGTTTAGGAGATTCAAGCTGCTGTTTTTAATTTATGGAAAGGCATTCAAAATAAACTGATGTAAAACAGCACTGTAGCCATGCATTATCTTTCATTCTATGATTCTTTCTTTCTTTCCTTCTTTTCTTTTCTTCTCTCTCTGCCTACCTACCTTCTTTACTCTTCCTTCCTTCTTTCCTTTCTCTCTCCCTTCTCCTTCCTCCTCCTCTTTTCCCTCTCCCTCTCTCTCTTTCTATATAATTTCATTTCCCATCCAGTTTCTACAGTTCTTATTTGGAGCATTTCTATTTGCATAGTGTATACCTGTGGCAGATTCATGTTGATATATGGCAAAACCAATACAATATTGTAAAGTTAAAAAATAAAATAAAATAAATTAATAAAAAAATAGATGTGTAAACTTAAATTATTATTCAGAGTATGAAAATATCTGTTCTTTGTGATATTTTAAGAATAGTCTTTGGCACATACAAATATCCCTGTTAGAAATTAAACATAATAGAGAAGTAAATAGCTAATAATATTTATATTGATTTATTTGGAAAAAAAAAACTTAAAAGATTTCCATTCTAGAATTTATAGAGATTGAATTATTAAAAATGGTAGAAAATTAGATTCTCTTGAATGTTAAATAAATGCTATTCCTGCTTCCTTGCTTAAAACATTTGTGAGATACAAAACAAGTACCTCCAAAATAGATCACATAAGTGGGAAATCTCCAGGATCAGAAATGATGGTATGTTCTAATTTTCCCCATTTTCACAAAAATTTAATTTCATATTTGTCTCACAGGTACAGTTATTTTTTTTCTCCCTTTAGAATTAACCATTTATAGTTTTTCAGCATTTGGGCAGAATATTTTTGCAGTCTACTCATTATAGCTTTACCATTTGGGTTTTGGCTTTACTATTTTAACTGCATTGCTTGGTGTTTTATGAATAAAAGAGGAAATAACTAATGAAGATGATTAAATAGAGCGTTCATTTAAAATGAAGTTCTGGCCCCAAAGTAAGTAAGGTAATGCATGTAAATGCCAAGTTTATTTACTATGTTCAATACTGCCAGCATAAATTATCTTTTGGAGAAATATTAAAATAAGATCCTTTATTAGGACTTTTTCAAGACCCTGAATTTTATACCTTTTATAACATTTCCATGTAAGGACAATCTTTCTACTTCATAGTGTTAATAAATATACTATGAATAAAAAATGATAGATTCTAGGTATGGTTTCAAGAATAATGCCTTGTATGTTTGGGTAAAATTTAACCTTTTACTAAACTTGATTTGTACTCTAAAAGTTAAAAAGATTAAATTCATATAAATAAAATATCCATTTAAAATATTATTTTAAAATAATGTAATTTATTAAAACAATAAAGTAAGTATAGCACTAAATTTCACGTGTAGCATTAAGAAATATGAGATGGAGAGATTAACATAAATGTGCAAACAATAGTCAGAAAATACTGCTGTTGAGAAAATACATAGGTCAACTAACTCCATTTAATCAACCACATGAGGCAACTGCTTGGATGCAAGTTGTCATTGCCTGTTCAAAGTATGAGCCCAAGAGAATTTTAGAAGTGGAAAGGGGCTGAGAATTTTATCAAGACAACATTTTTCTACCCAGTATAGTAGTTGCCCATTGAGGAAATAAACTTAAAATTTGCTTAAGTAACACCATCCTCATCTCTCCTTGAAGACCCCTAATGGCTGAAACAGTTCTACCTAAAAAGAAATTCATTGCATGTCTCATTATTGCTAATTTTATAAAACTTTTTCTGTATTTCATTAAAGATTTGTTGCATGCATCCTCCGCTCACTGACTACAGTTTAGCTCCTACTTATTTTATACAACAAACATTTGAGTATCTAATTTAAATTCAGCAGCGTATTTTTTCTTGCACGTGTTTCATGAAAAGAAAAGCAGATAATCCAGCAGACCTGATGAAACTGCATTCTTAGGAAAGAGGCATTGTAGACAGCATTAGGAGGTGTGTAGGTTCTGCACTTCCTGTCATACTCTAGGGCAGCATAAGCACACAGCTGGTTAGATGTCAGATTCTACAAGGATGACTTTGACAAGTCTTCATTACTTCCCTCGTGTGATGAGCAGCTGGCATATAATAATAATTAGTCCATTCCTGCCAGTTCAGATGGGACAACACATACCACCCTTTCCCTGGAGAGAGTAGAGTTGGGCTTAGGTCCCAAGGTTACAGTAGACTTGCCACAATCTGTGTTCATCAACAGGGCACTGGGAGTAGTTGACTGAAAGAGATAGTTGTCTTAAATCCTGGGAACATAACTATTTTTCATGTAGCTTTGCAGGCCAGCCTTTTTTTTTTTTTTCTGAGATCAACCTAAATGAAATCAAGTTTGGAGAAAGTAAACCTTCCTTATTAAAATATCTTCAAGTATTTGAGTTCAAGGATCACTTCTTTTATCCCCTTTATCAAGCATGCTTCTATTTTATAGTGTGCACTTAAGTGTTTGTTGAATGCATCCATGAGTAAACCCTCATCTAGATACTATTTGAACATAATTTCCTTAATACTGAAGTTTATGGAGACTCCTCCTAAAGTTGATGCCCAGATTCAGAGACTATCCTCCAGATCTGTGTGTTTAACTTTCTTTGATAATGCTGTATATAAATTAGTATAGTCCCAAAGTAGATTTTCTCTTTTAGCAACAGGATAACATTGTTGGCTCATATCTAGTTTGTGGTCATATAAAACACTGGACCTTTACATGAACTCCTGTCATTCCAGAAGACCAACCCATATATTACATTCAGAAGAAAAATAGCCTCATCTTGAGCAGTTACAATTTTGTTAAGTACAAAATTGTCTTTTGAACTTTAAATCAGGGCCACATGTTTTCTATGTTAAACATCAACTTGCTGCTTTTAGGTCATTTCATTCTATCAGTTTGCATCCTAAATGTATCACCCTGCTGCTGTTGCTGCTGCTGCTGCTAAGTCACTTCAGTCGTGTCCGACTCTGTGCGACCCCATAGACGGCAGCCTACCAGGCTCCCCCATCCCTGCGATTCTCCAGGTAAGAACACTGGAGTGGGTTGCCATTTCCTTCTCCAATGCATGAAAGTGAAAAGTGAAAGTGAAGTCGCTCAGTCATGTCCAACTCTTAGCAACCCCATGGATTGCAGCCGACCAGGCTCCTCCGTCCATGGGATTTTTCCAGGCAAGAGTACTGGAGTGGGTTGCCATTGCCTTCTCCGATGTATCACCCTACATATCATCAACTCTATATTGTATTCTGCAGATTTGACGAATGTGTGTTTTGTACATTGTTTTAAAAATTCTGCCATTTAGAACTGAGCAAGTATCTGGCATACTATAATCAACTAGGTTTGGCATGGGTGCACTCATTACAATTAATTTGATATGTTTTTGGTAAGCAGCTATGAATTAGGGCAACCCATATGAAAAGAAGAACAATATGAAAAATGTGGGAGTGATTTTATTCCTTGATTTTGCAGTCTAGCACCATATCAACTGTAGTATGCAGGAAGGACAAAGAACAGGTTTACAGCTTAGAGTCCCATTTCCCATCCACCATTTTGCATATATTGTGTCAACTTCTCCAAGTTTCAGTTTTCCTTATCTGCTAAAAAGATGCAGGTATGAGCATTAAGTATGATGATGTATTTACTGTGCCAAGGAGAGCTTGGGACTTGTAATAGGAATGAATTAAATGTTGAATTCTTTCTCTGTATAGAAAGGATGTGAAGACACTGAATTGTGAACATCTTAAACTCTTTTGCTATTCATTGGTCACTTCATCTTTTTATTTTATTTGGTCTCAATACATCTGAATTTTATGGTTCTTTGATTTTCTGTTTTAGATTTTTAAATACTGGGATATTCATGTATCTATAGTCCTTGGGGCCTGTGTTTGTCTGCGACCTCTAAAAAGCAGATGGGAAAATGAGATAAAATGTGCAGGCATATTATTGAACTGGGAGAAAATGGAAAGGGAATGAAGAATGTCTAGGATAGCTCTAAGACCACGCGTGCATGCTCAGTCATGTCTGACCATTTGTGACCCCATTTACTGTACCCTGCCAGTCTCCTCTGTCCATGGGATTCTCTAGGCAAGAATACTGGTATGAATTGCTATTTCATACCCCAGGGGACCTTTCCAACCTAGGGACCAACCCTCATCTCTTGAGTCTCCTGCATTGGCAGGCAAATTCTTTACCCGTACACCACCTAGGAAGCCCAGCTCTAAGACCATAATTTCAGTCTCACTCTAAGTATAGAGAAAAAGGACTAAAGGTTACTAGGAAGCCTACTAAACAGCAGTGTAGTTTAAAGAGAGTTCAGTAGGACACTTAGGAGTCCTCAAGCCAGAGGTGAGAGGGGAGTCTGTGTCTCTCAGGAACAATGCTGCCTTTGAATGTTTCCCAGGTTCAACCATTGACTGGGGACATCCACTGGGAAGTGTGGCCTCCAAGCAAAGGCTGAGGTGGAGTTCAGAGCACCAAAGCTTCAGTCCTAATCAATTAAGCTTCCTGAAATTGGGAGTCTATGCACCAGGGACTCTTTGAGAAGTTTGAATCTTTATCAAAGATAGTGGAAATAACATGTATATCATTGTCAAGTATAGTATACTAGTGAGTGAAAGTTGCTCAGTCGTGTCCAACGCTTTGCAACCCCGTGGACTATACAGTCCATGGAATTCTCTAGGCCAGAATACTGGAGTGGGCAGCCTTTCTCTTCTCCAGGGGATCTTCCCAACCCAGGGATCGAACCCAGGTCTCCCACATTGCAGGTGGTTTCTTTACCAGCTGAGCCACAAAGGAAGCCCAAGAATACTGGAGCGGGTAGCTTATCCCTTCTCCAGTGGATCTTCCCAACCCAGGAATTGAACCAGAGTCTCCTGTATTACAGGTGGATTTTTTACCAACTGAGCTATTAGGGAAGCCTGTTTCTATATTATACAAAGGATTCTTTAAATGACTTTAGAGACAACTTATTTTGTTGTTGTTTTAAGGATTCATTATAAATGAATATCTTTAAATACAAAGATAATAATCCATATTGGTGCTAATGCTGCTAAGTAATATAAATATGCATAAACATAAAAGGATCAAGGGGAGAAGAGAGAAAGGAAGGAGAGGAGAAAGACTCTGACTCTGATCTTTTTACTGTATCGCTTCTTTTTACTATATCGCTTTACTGCATACTTACCAGATAAAAGATTATAGGATGGTCTAAAACACAGTAGGCAAAATGACCTGGCAATGGATGACCCCACCATATGGTCACACATAGCAAATTTGCTTAGTGCCATATGTTGTACCCATATTCTAAAAGAGCAGACTTTGTTGCTGTCTACTCTTAGGTGAAGTAGAATCTCAAGTATAGGTCAGCAAAGATTGACAAGCGGTGTTCTGGGATAAATGTAGGGCATGATATGAAGAACAGAACTCTTTAATTACCAAAAGACGTCATTGTTAAAGCAAAAAGATGGTTTTGAGAATTCAAATAGACTTCTCCAAATAGATCAGATGAATGGAAGAACTGTACAGTTGATGTGGGCATATGGAAGAAATAGTTCTCTCCCGGTTAGATACACAGGAGGGCTATTTATATGCCTCTTTCAGAGAAGACAAGGTTAGCTTGCAGACCAGAGCCAATTTGGGAACGTGGAAGCCTTCATAAAAATCTACTTTCAAATTCTGAATATTTTTAATCTAAATGTGTTACTAAGGAAAGAATTTTTCACTGTTGCCACTGTTGTTCTTATTGTTTAGGTATGCAATAAGCAAAATAATAACAACAAAAAAAGTAATTTACATTTTGGAAATGGACCAAATATGTGAGCCATCATTTAAAAATATTTTAAAATAAGGAATAATAAAAATCATTTAGATACTTAAAAATTAGGGTATGTTGTTTTCCTTTACAAAAAACTGTATCTGTAATTCTATAGTTTTAAATTTTTAACATCGTCAAGTAGAGGATTTTTTTTTTCTTTTTTAGTTTCTGAGAATGAGAAAAAATAAATTATGCTTATTATAATTAAAAGGAATAAATTTAATACAAAGATGATATTATTATGCAAAACATATCAGTGGTAGGCATAAAATAAAGACAGAGAAAGGTCAAACCACAAGTTGTTCTGGATAAAGTTGTTTTAGATTGTTGCTGACCAACCTAGATAGCATATTGAAATACTACTTTGCCAACAAAGGTCCGTCTAGTCAAGGCTACGGTTTTTCCAGTGGGCATGTATGGATGTGAGAGTTGGACTGTGAAGAAAGCTGAGTGCCAAAGAATTGATGGTTTTGAACTGTGGTGTTTTAGAAGACTCTTGAGAGTCCCTTGGACTGCAAGGAGATCCAACCAGTCCATCCTAAAGGAAATCAGTCCTGGGTATACATTGGAAGGGCTGATGATGAAGCTGAAACTCCAATACTTGGGCCATTTCATGCAAAGAGTTGACTCATTTGAAAAGACCCTGCTGCAGGGAGGGATTGGGGGCAGGAGGAGAAGGTGACGACAGAGGATGAGATGGTTGGATGGCATCAATGGACATGAATTTGGATAAACTCCGGGATTTGGTGATGGACAGGGAGGCCTGGAGTGCTGTGGTTCATGGGGTCGCAAAGAGTCAGATACGACTGAGGACTGAACTGAACTGAACTGAAAGGGCTTAAATTGTTTTTATATTTTTCAGTGAGAATTTTAGCTTCAATTAAAACATTCTATTACAGTTTTATGCTGTGAATTCTATGTTTACTTGTCACTAGGAGATAAAGAGTAATGAGATCTCATATTATATAATAAAAGATTCTTCTTCTAATTCAAAAAGAAGGGAAGATCTGTCAACAAACCCAGTTTTCAGTAATATCAGGTATTAAGAAGAAACAATATTTATCACTAACTCAGTTTTTAACACCTTCAATTATTAATTTAATCATTTAATGTTAGAGAAATTAGCAACCTGCCTAAGGCCATGTGACTAATCTATGGAGCAACAAAGGACCCACAGATTCTTAATTTTTGCCTTGTAACCCAGAATAATAGGCCACCCAAGCTCTGATAATTTATAAACCTTAAGAGAAGCAATTAAAGTATCAGAAGCCAAAAGAAAATAATAAATAAAATCAGTATGGGTTCACGAAGGAGGCAATTTTCTGTTTCCAAATACCATGATTTATTTATAAGTATATTTCCTTTTAGTTGACTTTGTGGCGCCTTTATATTTAAAATCTGAAGACTGAAAGTAACCATGGAAGTCACTTTTTCCCCCAACTCCATAAACTGGCACTTAACCATTCCTGCTCGATTGATGTCTGCCTTTTGAGTAACTGCCAGAAAAGGAGATGCCCAACCTCTCAGTTGGACATTCAGACTTGTCTTGTAAACAGGGAATTCTTATCTACAACCTATATTGTTCTTAAGTCTTTAGAATTAGAGAAGAATTGGCCATAACCCAACTCTTTTCACAAAGGCATTAATATTTTCAAAGTGAATCTTCATCTTTGATCTTCCATACTTTAAGAAACTTGGCAGTGTTTCTTCAGTACTAGCTTTCCCACTTGTGTGTCCAGTTTCTATTTGAATTTTTATAATAGATAATAGTGACTTTCATTGTATACTTCTTTTTCTGGTCTTCCCTTAGAGTTATAACTTGAAAGTGAAATATCAGTATAGATTAAGTTACAAATCTGGGCACTGGTGGGTATTGCCATTCCTACCTGCCAGGCACCAGCTATTTGTAATGTCTACATGTCACTGTTTTAGAAACAAGATACCCAGAATTATCTTGTTCTCAGACTGATGGCTGTGAAATGAAAATTGACAAGAAGACAGATAAACAGGTCTGTGTTTTTAAGAAAATCAACATCTTGTCTTGTGGCTTTAAACCTGTAGAAATACCAAGAGTGTTTTATTTATTTATTTATTTCTTACCTGGCAAACTAAAACATTAGCTCTTAGACAAATTTGCCCTAGGACAGAAAGGCTGGCCCACTTTCTTATAAATTCTCTCAGTGGAGGAAGCCAGAAAATGTGTTAGTTTAGTTCAGGTTGTTGGATTTGCTACAGGAAAAATCAAACCACACTACAAAGATTTATCAGATAATTATGTTGTCTTTAACCACAAACTAATGACTAAGGACTTATGAAGGAGTTAAGATACTTGAAGAGAAAAACAAATTCTAAATCTATTCCTGTTCTTTAAAATCATGGTCACATTTCCAACTAAATAAATAATTACCTTCTCCATTCTGGAATCTACAAGGCCCAGTAGAATATGCAGTAGACCAGGAAAGGGGAATTCAAGAAAGGGGTTATAATTACAATACTGTTATAAATTTACTCAGACAAATCATTTACATTTGATTTGCCTCAGTTTATTTGGATCTAGATTGTGATAGCTGGTCTCTTTGCTTAATACTTAAACATAATGTTTTTCTATAAATGGTGAAAAACTGTTTATAAAAAAAGAATATAGACAAATATTTTTGAATTTGTTGTTTTTATTTTCTTTTTTAACTTTACAATATTGTAATATTTCTATCAACTGATAATATGCTCTTTTCTGAAAATAATGTTTTGCCAAAAGAACGTTACTTGGGCAAAATAAAAGTAGCTTAACATGGTTAAATATTTTCTCATTGGTGAATGTACCATTTGATTTCACATATATGTTTGATGTTTATCAGAGCTCATATTTATGTATCTAGTTACATGTTACAGGAATATTTTTGTTGTAATTCTTTATTAACTGAGGATAATGCTCATTAATGGAGAAGGAAATGGCAACCCACTCCAGTGTTCTTGCCTGGAGAATCCCAGGGACGGGGGAGCCTGATGGGCTGCCGTCTATGGGGTCATACAGAGTCGGACACGACTGAAGTGACTTAGCAGCAGCAGCAGCAGTGCTCATTAAAGTTATGTAAATAAATATATGTTGTATATATCTATCATCTAGTTCTCTGAACAATAATTTCTTGGACTTCGGGGAAATATTCTTAAAAATATTTGGTTTGTGTGTGATTTCAGAAAAAAAGAATTCTATAGACAGGATAATATATAACACTAATCTAATACACAATGGTAATCTTTGCCATTTAACTATAAATGATTAATCCTTACATGTGACCCATATTTTGCATTATAAAATACTCTTTATTATGATCGCTGTTGCCAAAAAGCTTACATTTTTGAATATTTTTTTACATTATTAGATTAATAATTCCATATATTTTGAGAATAAATATTTTTTACCTTATTACTTTCTTCTATATTTTGTTCTGTGATTAGATTTTAAAAATATCACAAAATCAAGTCAGAGGTTATGCATACTACTTTGATCATGCTGCTACTTTGATGCATGCTTTTGTTGGCAAGATTGGGAGCCATTCATGCTCATTCTTGGAAGATCTACCTATCTGTTTATCTACTCTATCTATCTCAAATCGCCATCTATCAAGGCCTGCTACCTAAAATGAATTTTCTGTCCGACTCTGTGAACTCTACAAATGGACTACTCTAAACTACTCAGATAAAGTTATTATGCTATAAATATCATTTTCAGAGTAGTGACTTTCTGTATTAAAAAACATGGTGGTTTTCTGCATTAAGAAATAAAACATAAAATATTTGTATAAGATTTAAATAGTCAAGAATTATACTTTACTTAGAATCTTTACTTAATAGGAATGTATTTACAAAGTATATTCAAAGCTAAGATGTCTTTCCTGGAGGAAAATTTCGCATCTTGAAGCAGATAGAAATTTCCAGTGTTTATGCTCTGTACCTTCTTTTGGTTTAGATAGCTGTTTGTTGCTGATGTGAAAGAAGAGGGAGAGGAATGGCATCCTTACAAGGAAGAAAAACATCTGGAATCAAGGAGTAGGCTCCACAAGTCATTAAAGCCTTGCTCTAAGTAAAAGGCAAAACTCAGCAAGTGTCTTGAAATGTTAGGGTAAGGCTTATTGTCCTTGGGCTGTGTGGGCTATGCTCTTGACTTACTGGTCACTAGCTCATGATCAAGTTTGTTTTTCTGATCTCCTGATGGACTTTCTGCTCTACACTGCTACATAAACCACCAGACTACACCCTCAATCACACTTGGAAATGTTTCCTGAGATGTGGTTTTTGCAGTAACTTCCCTCCCCCCCCAGTTCTGGCAAGCAGTTCAATCCCAGCTAATCTTATCCCTCACTTATTATTATTATTTTTATTTTGGTGCAGGAAGGGATTTCTTGGATTCGGCTCTCCCCTTTGCTTCTGGTTTATTCAAATTTAAATATAGCTGAAATTTATCAACAAGGAAGTACTAAACAAACCTTTGTTTACATTTCCAACATCATTCTAAAGAGTCTCTTATTTTGACCTAACTATAATACAGATGACTATAATACAAACTAGAGATCTCTTCAAAAAAATTAAAGATACCAAGGGAACATTTATTGCAAACATGGGTACAATAAAAGGCAGAAATCATATGGACCTAACAGAAGCAGAAGATATTAAGAAGAGGTGTCAAGAATATACAGAACTATACAAAAAAGATCTTAATGAACCAGATAACAATGATGGTGTGATCACTCATCTAAAGCCAGATATCATGGAGTGCAAAGTCAAGTGGGCCTAAGAAAGCATCACATGAACAAAGCTAGTGGAGGTGATGGAATTCCAGTTGAGCTATTTCAAATCCTAAAAGATGATGCTGTGAAAGTGCTGCACTCAATAGGCCAGCAAATTTGGAAACCTCAGCAGTGGCCACAAGACTGGAAAATGTCAGTTTTCATTCCAATCCCAAAGAAAGGCAATGGCAAAGAATGCTCAAACTACCGCACAATTGCACTCATCTCACATGCTAGTAAAGTAATGCTCAAAATTCTCCAAGCCAGGCTTCAGCAATACGTGAACCGTGAACTTCCTGATTTTCTAGCTGGTTTTACAAAAGGCAGAGGAACCAGAGATCAAATTGCCAACATCTGCTGGATCATGGAAAAAGCAAGAGAGTTCCAGAAAAACATCTATTTCTTCTTTATTGACTATGCCAAAGCCTTTGCCTGTGTGGATCACAATAAACTGTGGAAAATTCTTCAAGAGATGGGAATACCAGACCACCTGACCTTCCTCCTGAAAAATCTGTGTGCAGGTCAAGAAGCAACAGTTAGAATCGGACATGGAACAATGGACTGGTTCCAAATCAGGAAAGGAGTACATAAAGGCTGTATATTGTCACCCTGTTTATTTTCCTTCTATGTAGAGTACATCATGTAAATTGCCAGGCTAAAAGAAGCACAAGCTGGAAATAAGATTGCCAGGAGAAATCTCAATAACCTCTGATATGCAGATGACACCACCCGTATGGCAGAAAGCGAGGAGGAACTTAAGAGCCTCTTGATGAAAATGAAAGAGGAGAGTGAAAAAGCTGGCTTAAAATTCAACATTCAAAAAGCAAAGGTCATGGCATCCAGTCCTATCACTTCATGGCAAATAGATGGGGAAATAATGAAAGACTTTTTCTTGGGCTTCAAAATCACTGCAGATGGGGACTTCAGCCATGAAATTAAAAGACATTTGCTCTGTGGAAAAAAAAGTTATGACCATCCTAGACAGCATAGTAAAAAGCAGAGACATTATTTTGGCAACAAACATCTGTCTAGTCAAAGCTATGTTTTTCCAGTAGTTATGTATGGATGTGAGAGTTGGACCATAAAGAAGGTTGAGCACCAAAGAATTGATGCTTTTTAACTGTGGTCTTGGGGAAGACTCCTGAGAGTTCTTTTGGACTGCAAGGAGATCAAACCAGTTAATCCTGTAGGAAATCAATACTGAATGTTAATTGGAAGGACTAATGCTGAAGCTGAAGCTCCAGAACTTTGGCTACCTGATGCAAAGAACTGACTCGCTGGAAAAAATCCTGATGCTGGGAAAGATTGAAGGCAGGAGGAAAAGGGGATGACAGAGGATGAGATGGTTGGATGGCATCACTTACTCTATGGACATGAGTTTGAGCAAGCTCTGGGAGTTGGTGATGGACAGGGAAGCCTGGTGTGCTACAGTCCATGGGGTCACAAAGAGTCGGACACTATTGAGCAACTGAACTGAACTGATAATACAGGTGAAAGTAGGTTATGCATGATAATTTGGTTAGATCATTTCCTCATCATTTACTGCTATTGTAATTGTTTTTTCTTCTTTAGAAAGTATAAGAGATTTGAATTTTGCTTGTCATTGCTCTTTATGAGGGCATAGTTGTGTTTTTTTTTTTTAATAAAAGATAGTGCTTAATTTTTTAAACATTTATTTTTAATTGGAGGGTAATTGCTTTACAATGTTGTATTGGTTTCTGCCATACATTAACATGAAACAGCCATATGTGTACACATGTCTCCTCCTTCTTGAACTCCCACCCCATCCCACTCCTCCAGGTTGTCACAGAGCACCAGGCTGAGCTCCCTGTGCCACAAAGCAATTTCCCATTAGCTATCTAGTTTATATACAATAATGTATATATTTCAATGCTTCTCTTTCAATTCATCCCACCCTCTACTTCCCTTACTGTGTCCATAAGTCTGCTCTCTATCTATCTCTGAGTCTCTATTCCTGCCTTGCAAATAGGTTCATCAGTACCATTTTTCTAGATTCCATATATATGCATTAATATACGGTATTTGTTTTTCTTTTTCTAACTTACTTCACTCTGCATAATAGACTCTAGGGATAGTGTTTAATGTTAACACAGTAATACTTTACACAACACCATCTTTTGCCAACATTTCTAAAAAAGAAAAAGAAAAATTATAGTATAGAGAAACTCTGTGCCAGGAAAAGTACTGGATACTTGATAGAGATTAACTTTACCATTCATTTATTAATGTAACAAATATTTATTGAGCAATCACTAGTTGCTCATCATTATACAAGTCATGTGGATTACATTACTGAAAAAAGAAGAAAAAGAAAACAAAGTTCTGCCCTGATGACGCTTTTATTCTACCTAGAGTTGAGGTTGGAAGGTTAATATGATATTATGTGTAAATATATATATATAATAAAATTATTTGTCATGTTTGGAGGTAATAAATATATGGAAAAACATAGAGCAGTCTTTGCAGACTAGACATGTAAGTGACTCAGTGACAATTTTAATCAGTAGTCACAGTGTGCTTCATTGAGCAGGTGACATGTGATCATAGAGAAGAAAGCTATGAAGGGCCGAATGTGGGGGCACACTTGCCATGTTTCCAACATCAACAAGGCCAGAGTGGCTGGGGTGGAGTGAACAGGCAAAGAGTAGAGGATGGGCCTCGATCTCATAGGTTCTCAGAAGGGCCTTGTAAGCCATTGCAAGTGTTTCAGCTGTCGTTATAAATAAATGGGTGATATTTCAGGGATTTGATTAATAGGATAATATGATGGAACATAAGATCTATTATAATTACTCTGACCTCTTTGTTAAGAAACCTCTAGAGGAAAAAGAGAACATTTAAAATAATGGTAACTCAGATAAATGAGGAGGGTGTACATGATTGAACTGTGGTGAATTCTGCATATCTTTTGAAAATAAAACTATGGATATTTTCTGATAGATTAGATCTTATATAAATGAAAAAGATGAATCAAGTATTTAAACTGCAAGATTACCTAAGATTTATCAAAGGATTGACAATAACTCGAGAAGAAGGACCAAGACTGAGGTCTGAAATATTTATTATTCAGGGTCAGGGAAAAGAAGAGCATAACATATAAGTAGATTCAAGTAAGTAAAAGGACAAGAGAAAGCGGGGACCTAGAAACCAAGAAAAGAAAAAAAAAATCAAAACAGCAGTAAATATCAACTGTTTTAAAAGCAAGTATTAATCAGGGGTCAATCAGAAACATAGAACCACTTTGCGTGTTGTAGAAAAAGTATTGCTTATGGAATTGCAAGAGGAGATAAATAAGTAAGAAAAGGTGATCTCCAAAAAGGATATAAGTGATCAAGGAAAAGTTGCTAACCAGCCTTCCTGATGGACAGTTGGTAGAGAAGACTGTGGAAGGCTGTTGCCTTTGCGTTTGGTCATGGCTTGGCTTGTTGTTGAAGAGCAGGGCTGCTAGTTGGAAGAAAAGCTGTAAGCAGGGAGGGGTTAGAGGAAAGATAAGCTGAAAGCCACCAGCACTTTATGTCCATTTCTTAGCATGCAGAAACACTATAATCTCCACGAAGTAATCAACGATTCTTCAATTTTGTCTTCCCAATCTTGTGAATATTTCCCTCTTGGCTAATTGCAACTCAGAACTATAAAGGGAAAAAAAGTCTAGAAAATGTAGTTATAGCTTAGCCATGTTGACATAGTATGAAACTACTACAGTCCACCACTTTTCAACCTGATAGCCATGTGTACCAATTTGAATCATATTTCCATTTTCACTTAAAGACAATAGCAAAAGCATGTGTTAGCTTTAGTTGGTATAACTATCCCTCCTGCTGCTAAAAACATACTGCTCTCCAAAAGAGGATACAAAGTCTATGTAGCACAGTATCAACATGTGGGTAAACTTCAGTCATTATTTAGCTGAGGTATATCCCCTCCTGATATTTTAAAACTTATTTACTGATGAGATATAAGTTTAACCATTCTATTAACCCCCCATTCAAGGTCAGAGAAACCCCAGCAACACAGTAGGTGCTGGAGCAGTGGCTGTGCAGCACTGGAGTGGTGGCAGTGCAGAGCTGGAGTGGCTATGAGGAGATACCCCGTGCCCAAGGGCAAAGGAGAAGCCCCAGCAAGATGGTAGGAGGGGCGAATTCACATTTAGAATCAAACCCCATTCTCACTAGAGACGCTCAGGGGGCTCAAACAAACCTTGTGCACACCAGGACACAAGGATCCCACAGAGACTGAGACAGAACTGTGTTGAGTGCCTCCTGTGGAGGTAAGGGTCAGCAGGGACTGCCACAGGGGCAGGGGCTCTGGGTGCAGCAGACTTGGGTATGGCATGGGCCCTCTTGGAGGAGGTTGCCATTAACCACACCGTAGAGCTGCCAGGACTTACACAGGGCTGGGAAATAGACTCGTACGGAAGGCACAAACAGAAACTTATGTGCACCAGGACCCAGGAGAAAGCAAGAGTGACCCCAAAAGAGAGAGACCCAGACTTGCTGGAAGTGTCCAGGAGACTCCAGCAGAGGCATGGGTCGGTGGTGGCTGGCTGCAGGGTTGGGAGCACTGAGTGTAGCAGTACATGCATGGGATCTTTTGAAAGAAGTTGCCATTACCTTCATTATCTCCACCATTGTTTCAGTTCAGTTTAGGTCAGTCGCTCAGTCGTGTCCAACTCTTTGCGACCCCATGAATCGCAGCACGCCAGGCCTCCCTGTCCATCACCAACTCCCGGAGTTCAAATCAGACTCACGTCCATCGAGTCAGTGATGCCATCCAGCCATCTCATCCTCTGTTGTTCCCTTCTCCTCCTGCCCCCAATCCCTCCCAGCATCAGAGTCTTTTCCAATGAGTCAACTGTTCACATGAGGTGGCCAAAGTACTGGAGTTTCAGCTTTAGCATCATTCCTTCCAAAGAAATCCCAGGGGCGATCTCCTTCAGAATGGACTGGTTGGATCGCCTTGCAGTCCAAGGGACTCTCAAGAGTCTTCTCCAACACCACAGTTCAAAAGCATCAATTCTTCGGCACTCAGCTTTCTTCACAGTCCAACTCTCACATCCATACATGACCACTGGAAAAACCATAGCCTTGACTAGCTGGACCTTTGTTGGCAAAGTAATGTCTCTGCTTTTGAATATGCTATCTAGGTTGGTCATAACTTTCCTTCCAAGGAGTAAGCGTCTTTTAATTTCATGGCTGCAGTCACCATCTGCAGTGATTTTGGAGCCCCGTAAAATAAAGTCTGACACTGTTTCCACTGTTTCTCCATCTATTTCCCATAAAGTGATGGGACCAGATGCCATGATCTTTGTTTTCTGAATGCTGAGCTTTAAGCCAACTTTTCACTCTCCACTTTCACTTTCATCAAGAGGTTTTTTAGTTCTTCTTCACTTTCTGCCATAAGGGTGGTGTCATCTGCAAGTTTGAGGTTATTGATATTTCTCTTGGCAATCTTGATTCCAGCTTGTGCTTCTTCCAGCTCAGTGTTTCTCATGATGTACTCTGCATATAAGTTAAATAAACAGGGTGACAATATACAGCCTTGACGTGACTTTAAGTAGCTATAAATACTTTGAATTAAAAAAAATAATCTTTAATTTGATCTCTGTTTCCTCTGCCTTTTTAAAAACCAGCTTAAACATCTGGAAGTTCACAGTTCAAATATTCCTAAAGCCTGGCTTGGAGATTTTGAGCATTACTTTACTAGTGTGTGAGATGAGTGCAATTGTGTGGTAGTTTGAGAATTTTTTGGTATTGCCTTTCTTTGGGATTGGAATGAAATCTGACCTTTTCCAGTCCTGTGGCTACTGCTGAGGTTTCCACATTTGCTGACATATTGAGTGCAGTACTTTCACAGCATCATCTTTAGGATTTGAAATAGCTCAACTGGAATTCCATCACCTCCACAAGCTTTGTTCGTAGTGATGCTTCCTAAGGCCCACTTGACTTCACATTCCAGGATGTCTGGCTCTAGATGGGTGATCACACCTTTGTCATTATCTGGGTCATGAAGATCTTTTTTGTACAGATCTTCTGTGTATTCTTGCCACCTCTTCTTAATTTCTCCTGCTTCTGTTAGGTCCATACCATTTCTGTCCTTTATTGAGCCCATCCTTGCATGAAATGTTCCTGTATCTCTAATTTTCTTAAAGTGATCTCTAGTCTTTCCCATTCTATAGTTTTCTTCTATTTCTTTGCATTGATCACCGAGGAAGGCTTTCTTATCTCTCTTTGCTATCTTTGCAACTCTGCATTTGAATGGGTATATCTTTCCTTTTCTCCTTTGCTTTTTGCTTCTCTTCTTTAACATGTATTTGTAAGGCATCTTCAGGCAGCCATTTTGCTTTTCTGCATTTCTTTTTCTTGGGCATGGTCTTGATCCCTGTCTCCTGTACAATGTCACAAACCTCCATCCATAGTTCATCAGGCACTCTGTCTATCAGATCTAGTCCCTTACATTTATTTCTCACTTCCATTGTATAAGGGATTTGATTTAGGTCATACCTGAGTGGTCTAGTGGTTTTCCCTATTTCTTCAATTTAAGTCTGAATTTGGCAGTAAGGAGTTCATGATCTGAGCCACAGTCAACTCCTGGTCTTGTTTTTGCTGACTGTATAGAGCTTCTCCAACTTTGGCTGCAAAGAATATAATTAATCTGATTTTGGTATTAACCATCTGGTGATGTCCATGCATAGAGTCTTCTCTTGTGTTGTTGAAAGAGGGTGTTATGACCAGTGCCTTCTCTTGGCAAAACTCTATTAGCCTTTGCCCTGTTTCATTCCGTATTCCAAGGACAAATTTGCCTGTTACTCCAGGTGTTTCTTGACTTCCTACTTTTGCATTTCAGTCCCCTATGATAAAAAGGACATCTTTTTTGGGTGTTAGTTCTAAAAGGTCTGTAGGTCTTCATAAAACCATTCAACTTCAGTTTCTTCAGCATTACAAGTCGGCACATAGACTTGGATTACTGTGATATCAAATGGTTTGCCCTGGAAATGAACAGAGATCATTTTGTCATTTTTGAGATTGCATCCAAGTACAGCATTTCAGACTCTTCTGTTGACTATGATGCTCCTCCATTTCTTCTAAGGGATTCTTGGCCACAGTAGTAGACGTAATGGTCATCTGAGTTAAATTCACCCATTCTAGTACATCTTAGTTCACTGATTCCTAGAATGTCGACATTCACTCTTGCTATCTCCTGTTTGACCACTTCCAATTTGCCTTGATTCATGGACCTAACATTCCAGGTTCCAATGCAATATCACTCTTTACAGCATAGGACCTTTTTTCTATCACCAGTCACATCCATAGCTGGGTGTTGTTTTTACTTTGGCTCCATCCTTTCATTCTTTCTGGAGTTATTTCTTCACTGATCCCCAGTAGCATATTGGGCACCTACCGACCTGGGGAATTTATCTTTCAGTGTCCTATCTTTTTGCCTTTTCATACTGTTCATGGGGTTCTCAAGCCAAGAATACTGAAGTGGTTGCCAGTCCCTTAAAGTAGTGCTCAAAATTCTCCAAGCCAGACTTCAACAGTACATGAACTGTGAACTTCCAGATGTTCAATCTGGTTTTAGAAAAGGCAGAGGTACCAGAGATCAAATTGCCAACATCCATTGGATCAAGAAAATGCAAGTGAGTTCCAGAAAAACATCTTTCTGCTTTATTGACTATGCCAAAACCTTTGGCTGTGTGAATCACATTAAACTGTGGAAAATTCTTCAAGAGATGGGAATACCAGATCACCTGACCTGCCTCCTGAGAAATTTGTATGCAGGTCAGGAAGTAATAGTTAGAACTGGACATGGAACAACAGACTGGTTCCAAAGGAAAAGGAGTACGTTAAGGCTGTATGTTGTCATCTTGCTTATTTAACTTTTATGCAGAGTACATCATGAGAAATGCTGGGCTGGAGGAAGCACAAGCTGGAATTAAGATTGCTGGGAGAAATATAAATAACCTCACATATGCAGATGACACCACCCTTATGGCAGAAAGCAAAGAAGATCTAAGGAGCCTCTTGATGAAAGTGAAAGAGGAGAGAGAAAAAGTTGGCTTAGAGCTCAACATTCATACAAGTAAGATCATGGTATCTGGTCCCATCATTCCATGCAAATAGATGGGGAAAGAGTGGATACTGTGACAGACTATTTTTTGGACTCCAAAATCACTACAGATAGTTACTTCAGGCATGAAATTAAAAGACGCTTACTCCTTGGAAGGAAAGTTATGACCAACCTAGACAGCATATTATTTTTTTTATTTTTATTTTTTTAGATAGCATATTAAAAAGCAGAAGCATTACTTTGCCAACAAACATCCATCTAGTCAAAGCTACGGTTTTTCCAGTAGCTTTGTATGGATGTAAGATTTGGACTGTAAGGAAAGCTGAGTCCCGAAGAATTGATACTTTTGAACTGTGATGTTGGAGAAGACTCTTGAGAGTCGCTTGGACTGCAAAGAGATCCAACCAGTTAATCCTAAAGGAAATGAGTCCTGAATATTCATTGGAAGGATTGATGCTGAAGCTGAAACTCCAGATCTTTGGCCACCTGATGCGATGAACTGACTCATTTGAAAAGACCCTGATGCTGGGGAAGATTGAACGTGGGAGGAGAAGGGGACGACATAGGATGAGATGGTTGGATGACATCACAGATTCAACAGATATGAGTTTGAGTAAACTCCGAGAGTTGGTGATGGACAGGGAGGCCTGGCGTGCTGCAGTCCTTGGGGTCACAAAGAGTCCTACATGACTGAGCGACTGAAATGATCTGAACTGAACTTGTTTTAATTATTAGGAAAATGGGAGATTAAGAAAAAGAAAGAAAATGAAATGAATAATAAAATATATTCATAAGTATGTAAGGAAGAAATGCAGCTACTTCAGCCCCCAGTTCTATATGTGGTCATATAGTCATAGCTATGATTTATATTGTCTTATCCCACTCCACATTTCATTTGCCCTCAGGAAGAACCTCATCTGGGTACATATCATTGCCTAATGGTGTGACCCAAGCCTTTATTCCTGACCAGTCTGCCCATTGACAGTCCCCCTGTATCAGGCTATTGTAATTTGTTTCCTTAAATTTTACTACAGAATGTGGATGAATGGAGGGATATCTCAGAGGATCACCTGCATTACAGCTATACTGCTTCTAAACCCTTCATCTCTATCCAATTTCCACTTAATAGTCGGAATGTGTTCTCCCATCTGTATAGTAACCCTGTTCTTTTCCTTTTGATACATTATAATGAGAATTTCATTGATGACAGACTGGTGACAGACTGAATTTCCAGGGTTCTGTAATCACGCTATACTTCCTGGTGGTAACATTCCACCAGGAATGCAAGCTCCCTCCACTAATCCAGCAAAACCCAGTGTTGCAGGAAGGGAAGCGCATGCTTTGTGTAAGGCTGAGAATTCACTATACATTGTGATTTTACTGCTCACAGAATTAGACTGTTGGTTTGGTTTCAGAAGTTTCAACCTCTGTGACTGTAGCAGACAAGGTTGTTGTTTTTTTTTTTTTTTCTTTCAGGAAGTCTTAGAATTTATTTTTTTCTTACTATATCTTTAAATGAGAATTTAAAGATTCAAGTTTATAATTTTCCTTCTCCAAGTTTCTACCACACTTAAAAGCATGTGACCAGGGACTTTTTGGTGGCCTGGTAATTAAGATTCCATGCTTCCGTTGCAGAGGCTAGAGTGTGATTCTTGGTTAGGGAACTAAGATCCTACATGTATGCAGCACAGCCCCCTCGCCACCCCCCACCTCCCCAAATAAGTTACCTACCGAACCCATTGTGACCCTACTGTTTCTAAAGATTTAGTGGTAACAACATCTTGGTTACTTAAAACCTTGATTCTGTACACACCTGGTTATAGATGTTTCGAAACAATAATGTAAGCAATTGTTTGCCATTATATGATATGTGGCTCAGACAGTAAAGAATCTGCCTGCAATGTGGGAGACCTAGGTTCAAATCCCTGGGTTGGGAAGATGCCCTGGAGAAGGGCATGGCTACCCACTCCGGTATTCTTGCCTAGAGAATTTCTTGGACAGAAGAGCCTGGCAGGATAAAGTCCATGGGGTCACATAGAGTCAGACACGACTGAGTGACTAACACTTTCAAATAGAATTCAGCACTCCTCCACCCTCAACATATGCTATGAACTATTCCATTGTTCCCTCTCTCACTGTCAAAAGTGTCATTTATACCTTTGAATCTAATCAGATCATGTAACTAATCCCACACTTCTATCCTTGAGGTTATATTGACTCAGACTTGTATGCCATAAAATAATTAATATTTCCAACCATACTTTGATAGAGGATTTCAGATATAGACAATACTTAACACTTTCCAAATGATTCATCTAAACATTTCATTAAATTACTTTGAGGCAAAGAAAACTATTAAATATATGAAAAAGTGTTAGTTGCTCAGTTATGTCCAACTCTTTGCGATCCCATGGACTGTAGCCCACCAGGCTCCTCTGTCTGTAAAATTCTCTAGGCAGGAATACAGGAGTGGGTAGCCATGCCCTTCTCCAGGGGATCTTCCTGATTCAGGGATCAAACCCAGGTCTCAGTCTCCTGCAGTTCTGCATTGGCAGGCAATTGTTTATCACTGAGCCACCTGAGACCCCTTTTATACCTTGTAGTGTAGCTTCACACTATTACATCAAATAGATGTACTTATTTAAACATTCCCCTACTATTAGTTAATTTCTCAATACAAAAGCCAGTGGATTTTTTGATTGCAACAATCAGAAAACAATTCAAACTTCTTAAACCAAAAAGTGAAAAGTAATATCTTAGTTGAGAAATTGTGACGTAATTATTCATGATCTAGCTAAACTTCAAGTTAAATGTCACATTCAATAATTTCCAACATATTTAAAATAAAATAAGATAAATGGACAAATCTCCCATTTTAATAAAGAGAAGCAGAGAGATGACACCCAACAATCACTGGTCCAAATCTCAAAACATATCCTGTAGAACAGTTAATACCAGATGCCCTCTCTTCCCTTCCAGCAGCTGAGTTCCAGCATGAGTTCTATGTCCAGCCAATCTTATTCTGCTTTCTAGGAAGGTCTCTTGTTTTCACTCCATGGTCAGTCACATTTGAAAGGCCTTAAGGAGGAGAATTTTCTTACTGGAAAAATCTTCATCTTTATTGCTCACGTCCTCAGAGTATGGGTTTGGGAGCCAATAGACTGAGGAGTAAGTATAGCTGTGCCAAGACTGGTACCCTCCTTCAGGGTTTGTCAGGAAAAGTACCTCCCTCAAACGATTAGCAAGATGTCACCTTTCTTATTTGTGGTCAGGTTCCAAAGGCAAAGATCAGTGAAGAACCATAGGTGATTTATTATGACTTTGGTCTGGGAATTCCTTCTCTTACAGAAAAAATTCTGTATTTATATTTCCCTCACTCTCAGCTAATGACTTAGGTCTATTTCTCAACAAATTTTGAATTAATAGCCAGAGATAAAGGTGAGAAACGAATCACCCCTTGTCCAAAGGTTAAGAAAGAACTTTTCTCAACAAATTAGTTTTCTTTCTTTTATTTTTCTAGACAAGCCTGTTTCAACACAATGGAAATGAGACTTTAATGAAGGCCATAGGAATGAGCTTATAAAAATGCTCGTATTTTTCTTTATTTCCTGACTTTGTAACTCATAGTTTCATTCTTGTACAACAGAATACATTTCAAACACCTATTTTTTGTATCTGTGGGGGAAAAAATAGATAGTAAGATAGTCACCTTTTTAGCTGAGGAAGAAGGATCCTCATGTTCTTCTCTTCAATTCTGTATTTTAGAGTTTGAATTTTAACATATCTCCTTATTTACCTTGTTCCTATGCTCTTGACTTATCTTTTACTCCAGGCACATCTTGGCAAGCACTTTGTGGAAGTGCGAGATGACAGCACCTCATACATAACATACCTCGTATTTCTAACTTTTGGCATGGGTCTCCCTGATGAAACCATCCTGTAATAACACTTGTGAAACCTGGAGCAATCTCTTTACCATTGGGAGCAGGCTCGTAGATAAATGTGTTCTTTTCCTCTTTGAGCAGCCAATTCTGAGTATATACGTCAGTGTTCCTCACAAGGTCCTGATGGAAGCTAGTCCACATTGACCACAACAGTGACCGACTCTAGAAAACATTTTTGTTTTGATTTTCTGTCTTTCTCAATTCGCTGTCCCCAGTCCCCCACCCTGATTCTGCTGATCATTCTCAAACTATGCTTGCTACCTTTCCTCAAATATTTGCTCCAGGCTATTCTTTCTGAAGGAGAACTCAGGCTAAAGCATCTTCAGTTTTATATGAAACAATCATCATTTTATTTGACATTTTATTAGTAATTGGCCAGCCCCAGGATGCATCAGGCATAGCTGAATTTCCAAGCTTAAATGATTCCATGAGAATTTCCGCTCGATGTCTTTTCTCTGCTTTCCTCTTAAGTTATTTCATTCAAGTAGACAGTTCCACATAGTGGCAAGATTACCACCACTGGTTCGTGGCTTCTACTCTAAGGGAGATTCAGATAATGCATGCTTCTTTTCCAAAAGTTTCACCAAAAATCCCAGTTGTATCTAGTCAGCTTGGCTTAAATCACATCACAGACTCAAGTAGTCACTGTCCAGGTATGGAAGGCTTTGATCCCTGGAGTGATTGAGGGAGGAGAGGGGAGAGGTGTGGTTTCCCAAAGAAAGATCAAGTTGCCATTACAGAATAGCAAAAGATATGTAACAGGCATTGTTTCTTTCTTTCTTCTCCTCCTCTTAGTCTCTCTGCTATTTTAGCAATCTATATTTTATAAATAATTTTATTACTATACTGTAAATTGACTTCTTTATTATACTTTCCCTTGTCTTATAAAGGACAAAGGAATATTTTTAAATCAATAAAATACATTAAAATAGTTAAAATGCATGAGTAAAATATAAATAAAGTGGAACATTTTGATGAAACTGGGAGTTAGAATAGAAACCCTAACTCATAGTAGAAGTGAAAGTGAAAGTCACTCAGTCGTGTCTGACTTTTTGTGACCCCATGGACTCTAGTCCATGAGATTCTCCAGGCCAGAATACTGCAGTGGGTAGCCTTTCCATTCTCCATGGGGTCTTCCCAACCCAGGGATTGAACCTAGGTCTCCCTCATTGCAGGCAGATTCTTTACCACCTGAGCCACAAGGGAAGCCCAAGAATACTGGAGTGGGTAGCTTATCCCTTCTTCAGCAGATCTTCCCGACCCAGGAATTGAACCAGGGTCTCCTTCATTGAAGTTTCTTGTAGTTATTATGATCAAGCAAATGCAATTAATGAAGAAAATTTGTGTTTTTTTTTTTTTTTTTTTCACAAAAGCAAACATTAACAGAAAAAAAAAAAAAAGGAAAATATTTCTCTCACCAGCACCAGAAATTACTCCAGTAGTCCTCACCAAGAAAACCATGTACCATTAACAACATACACTTTCAGTTACTTCTTTATAGTAAAATATTGAAGTATTTCATAGAACTGGTCCTTCTAAAGCCATTCAGCATAAGGTTAGAGTATTATACTTAAATGTAATGTAGAACAAACAGTTCTATGGATACCAACATACTAAATTCTGGGGTATTTGGCTGTCTAATAGCCTGACTTAATGCCAGTAATAGTGAACAAGTTTTCACTAGTTGTGGTACAAATGGGCATTGGTCCTTAGTGGCTTTCCACTGAAATAGGTCAAACAAAAGGTCTATGGTAATATATACTTGGGAAATTTTATTCTCTTAGAATTAAAAAAGAAAAACTCATTAGTATATTAAATTATTTACAGGAAATTTATAATAAACATTTTTATTCATTCTTTATTTAATTCACTTATTTATTCAACATATACTATCTACTCTGTTCCATAATATATACTAAGTGTTTGGAATGTGATGGTGAATAAATCCAGACAAAGTGGATGCTCTCATGGAGCCAAAAGTCTAAGGGAAGAGACTGACATCCACCACCATATTTAAGGAGATAAAGTTACACACAGATACAAAGGCTTCAAAAAGATTAACCTGTCACTGGTCTCTGCTAAGACACTTCTAAATATTATATATATATATCCTCCCAGAAACACTGTGAATTGAGTGCCAGTATGATACCCAGTTTACAGATGAGAAAACTAAGATACAGAAAACAAAATCACATAGCTACTAAATGATAGAGTAGGAAATCAAACATAGGCAAGGCTCATGCCAGAGTCTGCTATTTGTCTCCTTTAATATGGAAAATGATTTTATAGAACCATCCAAAAAGAAGGGGGCAGATTACAAAGAGGCTGAATTATCCTTATTTGCAGGTGATATGTCACGGGAAAATAGAACTGGCTGTAAGTAATAACTTTCTCAGCAAAATGACATTTGGTCAAAATGTTGACACCAGCCAGAACATCATCCCCAGACACTTCTGCTAAGTCCTGTGGATAAGTTTTCATGCAGGGCAGCCTGTCTTGCTCTACCACTCTGCCCACAGCATCATTCAGACATCAACAGCTACCTAGCAGTAGACTTTTTCTCCTCACTTTGAAGTCAGAGAATCCTGTTGCTGGTGGCCCCTTGGCCAGCAATTTGTTTGTTCTCAAGTAGGGAATAAACTTTGAAATTGTTTATTATTGACTTGATGATGTGTTTGGACATCCTGATGCCATGAAAGAGAGGAAAAAATAAACCAAGCAACAAACTGGGTAAGATATGATTAAAAAAATACTTAGTGGCTCCAATAAAGGAAATCAGAAATATCTCACACAATACCAACTTAAAATAGTAAATGGTGTTTTATTCCACAAGAAAATAAGATTGATAGTAAAATACAGTTCAAAATAGTAAAACAAAACACTCCTCCTCAAACAAAGCAAAACAAAATAAAATACTATAGACTATCTAGGAATTACCAGTAAAAAGCTTCAAAGACTATTATAAGTTACAACACAAGACTTAAATAAATGGAAAGAGGTAATATATTTCTGAATGTGATAACATTATAAAGTCAACAGTAAATTGTCTCAAATTTATCTCTAACTTCAAAATAATTCTAATAAAACTCAAGCAAAATTTTGGAGAAACACGAGAAAAGAGTTCTCAAAAAATGTATTAAAAGAATAGAAGTCCATGACTAACTAAAACTATTTTTAAAAGAGTAAAACAGCCAGGAGGCCCCATGCCACTAGATATTAAACTGTGTCACAGAACCATTATCATGGAAACATTGGAGTACTGATACAGGAACAGAAAGATACCAACAGTGTCCTGTACACATAGATGCTAAGCATAGTATTAAGGAGACACGAAATTTCAGGGGAGAAAAGATGAATTATATAGTAGATAGCCCTGGGAAAACTTGGCTCACTTTTCTGTGGAGAAAACTAAAGTTGTATCACTATCTACATTGTATACAAATGTAAATTGTGATGGAATAAAGACATGAATAAAAAAAGGGAAATAAAGGACCCAAGCAGAAAAGCTTAGGAACAAATAATACTATTAAGGGCAGATTTGAAAATATCAAAATTTAAGGAGTTTTGGTTAAATTTTATCCAGGGGATCTTCTGAACTTTGGGATCGAACCCAGTCTCCTGCATTGCAGGCAGATTCTTTACCAGCTGAGCCATAAGGAAAGCCCAAGAATACTGGAGTGAGTAGCCTATCCCTTCTCCAGCAGATCTTCCCAACCCAGGAATTGAACTGGGGTCTCCTGCATTACAGGCAAATTCTTTACCAACTGAGCTATCAGGGAATCTCTTATTGAGACCAGGAGAAAATATTTGTAATGCTTCAAACAAAGAATATCTACAAAGAATTTTTGCAAATCAAAAGGAAAACTCAGGAAACCTAAGTGAAAATGGGGAAAAGGTATGTATAGACAGTACACAACAAAGCTATGTCATATTATTAACTTACATTGTTGTTGTTGTTTAGTCACTAAGTTGTGTCAGACTTTTTTGTGATTCCATGGACTGTAGACTGCCAGGGTCCTCCGTCCATGAAATTTCCCAGGCAGGAATACTGGCATGAGTTGCCATTTCCTTCTCTGATTATCTTACAACTTTAAAGTAAAGCAATGCCAGGATTCCACAGGATTAGAGCTTGGAAAAATGTCAAGTATTTGTAAATATGTAGAAGATGGAAATTCTTGTGTTCCTGTGCACTGCTGATAGAAGTTGAGACTGCTATAGATACCTGATGGTATTTAGGGGAATGATATATGCCTCTCTTTTTATGAGTATACTTCTGAACCAATTATTTCACTCTTTATTGTATCCCTTGTTATATATACTCTAGTCCATATTGAGGTGTTTTTTGTTTTATTGGTTTTTCACGAAGAAGGGAGTTGGAGGTAATGAAAGAACTCAGCCCAAGACAACTAGGTAATAAAAAAAAGTGATGGGACTTTTCTGGTGGTCCAGTGGTTAACACTCTATGCTGTACTGCAGGGGGCACAGGTTCAATCCCTTGTCAGGGAATTAAGATCTTTTATGCCATGTGGCACACACCCCCCTCAAAAGCCAAAGTCAGTGAAAAAGTAAAGAATGAGCATATTACAAATAAACGTGAAGAATGCACATAGTGGAATAGTATGGAGCATTTAGGAACAGTGACTTTGATATGCAATTACCAACCTAGACAGGTCGTGAACAGTGTCGACCAGAAAAGTCAGGGGGAAATATCTTAGATCAAGATCATTTATTTTAATGAAAACAGATATATAGAAAAGACAACTGTTAACATTCCTTATAGTTATGTGCTTATAAAAGGGCACATATTAAAACAGAGTAGTACAGTGGTCAGTGGAAAGAGAATAGAAGTGGGAGTTTTCACTCAAAAATGATAAATAATGAAAAAATATAAAGCAAAATGGTCATTTGTCCTAATTATTACTGTTATATAACAAATCACCCCAAAATTTAGTGATGTAAAATTAGAGCATTTTTATACTCACTGATCTGTGAGTTAGGAATTCAGAAAGGCTGCAGTTTGTCTGAGAATTCAGCCTAGAAGATTAAAATGGCTGGGGACACAAGCATCTGGGGCTGGATGATCTATTTTCAAGATGATGTTTTTACTCACATTTGGAATCAAGGATGAGATAATTTAAAGTTTGGCCGGACACAACTCAGCGACTAAACAACAGCCAAATGGAACTGATCAGTAGAACACTTAAACATGGCCTCTCTGTGTGGCTGAGTCTTCTCCCAGCCAGATGGCTGGTTTGAGAGAAAGCATCTAAAAGGGGACTTCCAGTGAATGGATGTTCCAAGAGAACCAAGTGGAGGATACATGGTCTTTAATGACCTACCTCAAAAGTCACATCGTAACAAATCTACCATACCTTATGATGAAAGAAGCCACAATCACATTCTGACATAAGAAGTATCATAGACTCTACTTTTCAATAGGAGTAGTGTCAAGAAAAACATTAGAGATTGTTGAGGCCATCTTTAAAAAATACAGTCTTTTACAGTTATGCCCACATAGGTGATGATAATGTTTCATGAAGTATTTGTTTAATCAATTCTGCCCCTCAAGCTTCAAAAAATAAATAAAGAGAGAGAGAGAAAGGAAAGAAGGAGGGGTAGAAGGAATAGTCTGATCTAAATTGCAGTGTAGGTAGGGTATGGTTAGAGAAAGCTGTAGCCCTTGAACCAAAGCCTAAATTTTGAGTAGAATTTAGTTGGGAAAGAGCATTGCAAGTAGGAGCAACAGCATGTGCCAAGGTCTTGCAGTAAGAGGGAACTGTGGTCATGGCACATACTAGGAAGTGGAACAGAATCAGTGTAATTGGGGCAGCAAGAGATTGAGAGAGCGGGCAGGGAGGGAGTACAAACAATTAGGTCATATGTAGCATGTTGCTCCTAAGAGGAAAAGAAAACAATGGAAGATTGTCTAAAATAACATGACTAAATATACGTTTTTGACAAGATTTCTCTTTCTGTAGTGTGGCAAAGGAAGAACAAAGTAGGTAGAAAAAGACCAGTTCATAGAATATGCATATAATTAGAGGGAGAGAAAAGGCTTTCTTGAAATAAAATGGAAAGAGTGGAAGTGGGAAGACGTGTGCCTGTTCAGGGCAGTAATATCAATGTGAATACTAAAAAGATGGATATGGGTGAGGGGAGGAAGAATTATCCAAGATAATATCTAAACTGTGCAACTAAATAGACTCAACTTTTTATGGGCAAAAGGAAGTTGATTAGAGGAAGTTTATAAATTAAGACTTGATTGACAATTTTGAACATGTCGGGTTCAGAGTAGAAGTCTCAGCTGAAGTAAAATTTTGGAGATGTTTGTATAAGTATAGCTTGTTATGAATATTGACAAAAGTTACTATGATTACTGTTGTTCAGTCACTCAGTCATGTCTGACTCTTTGCCACCCCATGGGCTGCAGCATGCCAAGCTTGCCTGTCCTTCACTATTTCCAGGAGCTTGCTCAAACTCATGTCCATTGAGCTGGTGATGCCATCCAACCATCTCACCCTCTGTTGTCCCTTTCTCCTCTTGCCCTCAATCTTTCCCCGCATTAGGGTCTTCTCCAATGAGTCAGCTCTTTGTATCAGGTGACCAAAGTCTTGGAGCTTCAACTTCAGTATCAGTCCTTCTAATGAATATTCAGGGTTGATTTCCTTTAGGAGTGTCTGCAAGGATCTCCTTGCAGTCCAAAGGACACTCAAGTCTTCTCCAGCATCACAGTTCGAAAGCATCAATTCTTTGGCACTCAGCTTTCTTTATGGTCCAACTCTGACATCCATACAGGCTACTGGAAAAACCATAGCTTTGATTATAGGGATATCTGTTGACAAAGTAATGTCTCTGCTTTTTATTATGCTGTTTAGATTTGTCATAATTTTTCTTCCAGGGAGCAAGGGACTTTTAGTTTTATGGCTGCAGTCACCATCCACAGTGATTTTGGAGCCCAAGCAAATAAAGTCTTGTCACGGTTTCCCTTGTTTCCCCATCTATTTGCCATGAAGTGATGGGACTGGATGCCATGATCTTAGTTTTTTGAATGTTGAGTTTTAAGCCAGCTTTTTCACACTCCTCTTTCACCTTCATCAGAGGCTCTTTAGTTCCTCTTTGCCTTCTGCCATAAGGGAGGTGTCATCTGCATGTGCTGCACTGAGCTGTGCTTAGTCACTCAATCGTGTCTGACTCTTTGTGACCCCATGGACTGTAAACTGCCAGGCTCCTCTGTCCATGGGGGTTTTCCAGGAAGATTATTGGAGTGGATTGCCATGTCCTTCCCCAGGTCCATCTGCATACCTGAGGTTATTGATATTTCTCCTGGAAATCTTGATTTCAGCTGTACTTCATCCAACCCTGCATTTCACATGATGTACTCTGCATATAAGTTAAATAAGCAGGGTGACAATATACAGCCTTGATGTACTCCTTTTCCTATTTGGAACCAGTCCATTGTTCCAACTGTTGCTTCTTGACCTGCATACAGATTTCTCAGGAGGCAGGTAAGGTGTTCTGGTATTCCCATCTTTTTAAGAATTTTCCACAGTTTGTTGTGGTCCACACAGTCAAAGGCTTTAGCACAGTCAGTGAAACAGAAGTAGATGCTTTATTGGAATCCTCTTGCTTTATCTAAGATCGAATGGTTGTTGGCAATTTGATCTCTGGTTCCTCTGCCTTTTATAAATCTAGCTGTACATCTGGTTCATGTACTGCTGAAGCCTAGCTTGGAGGATTTTGAGCATTACCTTGCTAGCATGTGCAATGACTGCAATTGTGTGGTAGTTTGAATAAAGTTGAATTTATTAATGTTTTAGAAAATATGTGACCATACAGTCCCCCTTTTTGTATCATCTATGAAAATCATATGGAATAATTGAAATTTCTCCTAAAAAATGAATGGATGCATGTTTTTCAGGAAACTCACTATAGTGTCTTTTGGTCCATCTTTTAAATAGTTTTGAATGGCAATTTATCTGAGATTGAAAAGCATGACAATTACTTGGAATTCAATAATGGTAACCCACTCCAGTACTCTTGCCTGGAAAATCCCATGGGCAGAGGAGCCTGGTAGGCTATAGTCCATGGGGTTGCAAAGAGTTGGACATAACTGAGGGACTTCACAGTGGTTAATAAATTTAGGATCACACTTTAACCAATCAAGCTGGAGAAAAGAATGACATCTTCTTGAAAACACTGAGCTACCTGATAATAGTAAGATATATAGCTAAAAATTAGACTTTCAGTATGCTAAGCACTTAATGTTGATTAACTCATATATTCATAATAATCCTAAATTAAGTAATAGTATTATTTTCACTTCAAAGATTAGGAAGCAGACAGAGAGAATTTACATTTGTTACAAAAAGTTACCTGTAAGTGAAAAAGCTAGGAAAAAGCTAGGTGATTCCTATCTTTGAAAAGAAAGACAACACCACTTCTTCGTGAAAGGAAGACATGAATGACATGTTTCATGAGAAATACAATGTAGTATTTTATGTGGCTTTTCTAAAAAAATAAGACATGTAATAAATTTAATAAAATTGGAAAATTATAAAACTTCAAAGTCTAATTGCTTTGGATTAGTTTTCTGAAATTAATCAAGTAGAGTATTTCAGATGACTTTTCTCTATCTCATGTGGAACGAGGTGTGGAGGTCTGGCAAATTGTGAATTATTTGGCTTGGACACTATGAGCAATATCTAGGTGGAAAATACCTAGACATGAGACTTGGAATGTGCTTCTTAATCAGTTTTTGGTAGAATTGGAGCTTCTCATCAGTTTTCTAGCCAAGAGTGTTAGATTGGGTAGGTCATCATTATGTATTAGAATGCCTTATTTTTAGCATGTTTCTTGAAAGAGATTTTTGGGAGGCCTGACATATTAGTAAATGGGAGTGTAGAACCTTGATGCCAATGTTAAGAAAGGAATTCAGTGTAATTTTTCATTATTTTTAAAAAGTTTTTTAAAGAGAAAGTATCATATTCTGTGCAAGCATTCAGTTCAGTTCAGTTCAGTTGCTCAGTTGTGTGCAACTCTTTGCAACCCCATATACTGCAGCATGCCAGGGCTCCCTGTCCATCACCAAATCCCAGAGTTTACCCAAACTCATGTCCATCGAGTCGGTGATGCCATCCAACCATTTCATCCTCTGTCATCCCCTTCTCCTCCTGCCCTCAATCTTTCCCAGCAACAGGGTCTTTTCAAATGAGACAGCTCTTCACATCAGGTGGCCAAAGTATTGGAGTTTCAGCTTCAACATCAGTCCTTCCAATGAACACCCAGGACTGATCTCCTTTAGGATGGACTGGTTGGATCTCCTTGCAGTCTAAGGGACTCTCAAGAGTCTTCTCCAACACCACAGTTCAAAAACATCAATTCATCTGCACTCAGCTTTCTTTATACTCCAACTACCACATCCATACATGACTAATGGAAGAACCATAGCCTTGACTAGACAGAACTTTGTTGACAAAGTAATGTCTCTGCTTTTTAATATGCTGTCTAGGTTGGTCAAAACTTTCCTTCCAAGGAATAAGCATCTTTTAATTTCATGATTGCAACCACAATCTGCAATGGTTTTGGAGCCCCCCCAAAATAAAGTCAGCCACTGTTTCCCCATCTATTTGCCATGAAGTGATGGGACCAGCTACCATAACCTTAGTTTTCTGAATGTTGAGCTTTAAGCCAACTTTTTCACTCTCCTCTTTCACTTTCATCAAGAGGCTCTTTAGTTGTTCTTCACTTTCTGCCATAATGGTTGTGTCATCTGCATATCTGCGGTTATTGATATTTCTCCCAGCAATCTTGATTCCAGCTTGTGCTTCTTCCAGTCCAGCATTTCTCATTATGTACCTTGTATATAAGTTAAATAAGCAGGGTGACAATATACAGGCTTGATGTACTCCTTTTCCTATTTGGAAGCAGTCTGTTATTCCATGTCGAGTCCTAACTGTGGCTTCCTGCCCTGCATACAGGTTTCTCAAGAGGCAGGTCAGGTGGTCTGGTATTCTCATCTCTTTCAGAATTTTCAAAAGCATTTTATAATTTTTGCAGATTTTTGGTATATGTATTAAAAAGTAAAAGTGAAAATGCTAAGTGTTAGATATTAATTGGGCATAAAATAGTGTGTAGATTTACATATATGAGTGTGTTTTGATGTCATAAAAGAAAATACACTTAAATGCTTTGATTAACTGATATAATTAAGATAAATTCAATTTTAATTTTATGATTTGAATAAGAATGATCTGGTAGAAAATAAACCTGTGATTACTTGTGTCTTATTTGCATCCAGCACTTTTTTTTTTTTGCTATGACTTCTACATTATGAATCATATTCTTGGAACTTCAGGGAAGTCAAATCATGTAACACATTACTTGTAAGTAAAAAGTAAATCTAATATTCAAAGGATTGATATATGTATATATCCTATTAAATGACTAGTCTACACAGTTGAGCTTGTAGTGAAACTAATACTAGAATTACAAATATTATAAATAAAATTATAAATAAAAATGGACTACACAGACACTTTCTTCCCTTGGATCTCTTTCTATGCTGTAGCCCTTTATCCAATGTGGGAAAATAAAATCTAAGTGTCTTTTTTTTTTTCCTTTTAAAAATGATTTCGAATTCAACTTTCCTCTTGAATGATCAAGCAAGGACTGAGTGGAGCAAACAAATAAACAAACAAAAGGATGATAACTGGCGAAGGCACTGTCTGCCTCTTCCTACCCTATGTGCTGTTAAATTATTCCACATTTCTCCTTAGAATCTGTATTTTTAAAAGAACACAATCATGGTGTAGTCCCATGGAAAACATACTTAAAAACAATTCATCTTCAGGTAGCATCTTAAGGTAAAATTTCAAGAAGGGTCCTTGAGGGTAATCTGTGATTTGGGCTGGGTCACCAAGGCAGATAGAACCCAAGAAGAATTTGGAATCAAACACTAAGTAAACAGTATATTTGCCTTGAAGACTGTTTTCAACAAAAATACAAATACAATTTTCATTTTCATACTTTTAGCTGGTGTAAGAAATCAAAAATATTGGATAACATAAACCATTGGATTATAGATCTCAGAATAACATTTCTTAAATATATTTTCCTCCTCAAACAAAATTTGATCTATTTTAAACATTAAGATTCAGAGGATTCTGAAAATTGGCAAGTAAAGAGAACTATAACCATAGTGCTTTGTTTGATTCCTAGTCCTCATGTTTCCTAAATTTTTGACTCATATTTATCTCTCTTTTTTCCTCCATCTTGTAAAATGGAAATAATTCTTCAGTAGATAAACTGACTCAGTGTCAATATAGGGCCTACCTTGTTCCTAACAAATTCTTGGATTAAACCTCCTTTTCCTGGCTTCAGGCTAATTTTATCATGCCAGTTCTTGCCTTGATAATCTACTTTACTTGGTACACTGGTTCCTCTGAGACTTGAATCTTATCCTTTCCTTATCAGTATTCTTTGGAACCTGAGCAGTTCAGTTCAGTTCAGTCACTCAGTCGTGTCCGATTCTTTGCAACCCCATGAATCGCAGCACACCAGGTCTCCCTGTCCATCACCAACTCTTGGAGTTCACTCAAACTCATGTCCATCAAGTCAGTGATGCCATCCAGCCATCTCATCCTCGGTCGTCCCCTTCTCCTCCTGCCCTCAATCCCTCCTGGCATCAGGGTCTTTTCCAATGAGTCAGCTCTTTGCATGAGGTGACCAAAGTATTGGAGTTTCAGCTGTAGCATCAGTCCTTCCAATGAACACCCAGGACTGATCTCTTTTAGGATGGACTGGTTGGACCTCCTTGCAGTCCAAGGGACTCTCAAGAGTCTTCTTCAACACCATAGTTCAAAAGCATCAGTTCTTCGGCACTCAGCTTTCTTCACAGTCCAACTCTCACATCCATACATGACCACTGGAAAAACCATAGCCTTGACTAGACGGACCTTTTTTGGCAAAGTAATATCTCTGCTTTTTAATATGCTGTCTGGGTAGATCATAACTTTCCTTCCAAGGAGTAAGTGTCTTTTAATTTCATGGATGCAATCACCATCTGCAGTGATTTTGGAGCCTAAAAAAATAAAGTCTGACACTGTTTCCACTGTCTCCCCATCTATTTCCCATGAAGTGATGGGACCAGATGCCATGATCTTAGCTTTCTGACTGTTGAACTTTAAGCCAACTTTTTCACTCTCCACTTTCACTTTCATCAAAAGGCTTTTTAGTTTCTCTTCACTTTCTGCCATAAGGGTGGTGTCATCTGCATATCTGAGGTTATTGATATTTCTCCCGGCAATCTTGATTCCAGCTTGTACTTCTTCCAGCCCAGCATTTCTCATGATGTACTCTGCATAGAAGTTAAATAAGCAGGGTGACAATATACAGCCTTGACGTACTCCTTTTCCTATTTGGAACCAGTCTGTTCCATGTCCAGTTCTAACTGTTGCTTCCTGACCTGCATATAAGTTTCTCAAGAGGCAGGTCAGGTGGTCTGGTATTCACATCTCTTTCAGAATTTTCCACAGTTTATTGTGATCCACATAGTCAAAAGCTTTGGCATAGTCAATAAAGCAGAAATAGATGTTTTTTCTGGAACTCTCTTGCTTTTTTGATGATCCAGCAGATGTTGGCAATTTGATCTCTGGTTCCTCTGCCTTTTCTAAAACCAGCTTGAACATCTGGAAGTTCACGGTTCATGTATTGCTGAAGCCTGGCTTGGAGAATTTTGAGCATTACTTTACTAGCGTGTGAGATGAGTGCAATTGCACAGATTTTGAGTATTCTTTAGCTTGCCTTTCTTTGGGATTGGAATGAAAACTGACCTTTTCCAGCCCTAGGGCCACTGCTGAGTTTTCCAAATTTGCTGACATATTGAGTGCAGCACTTTCAGAGCATCAAATTTCAGGATTTGAAATAGCTCTATTGGAATTCCATCACTTCCACTAGCTTTGTTCATAGTGATGCTTCCTAACGCCCACTTGACTTCACATTCCAGGATGTCTGGCTCTAGGTGAGTGATCACACCATGATTAGCAATGTGTCTCAAAATCTTATCATATCATTGGATCTTGTTACCTGTTTCTGGGCCTCATGATACTATTCATCTGCCTGTTTGAATCTCCAGAGCTTGCTGGTACCATGGCAGGTCTCCCAGATTACCTAGTTATCTCCAGATGAATTTCTGCCTAATCCTGCCAGTGTTCTAAATTCAGGCTCTGTATGCTAGACTGTGGTGGTGGTGTCTGACTCTTGCGACCCCATGGATTGTATCCTGCCAGGCTCCTCTGTCCATGGGATTCTCCAGGCAAGAATACTGGAGTGGGTTGCCATTTCCTTCTGCAGGGGATCTTCCCGTCCAGGGATTGAACCCAGGTCTCCTACACTGCAGGCAGATTCTTTACCAACTGAGGTACAAGGGACTCTAGACTGTATATAGTGTGATAAAATCACAAATATAATTTCAATGTTGGGTCCTGATACTTATCCAGGTGTTTGACTTAGCCAAATTACTTAAATTCATTGAGCTTTTTTTCTTCATCTTGAAAATGATGCTTTGTATTTATGCTTTATATATAATTAATATAGAGAGAGTTGGTTATAGAGATATGGAAATTATATAGATAAGTATATTAAATGAATTGAGGACTGTACTAAGGCACTGTACTAAGCTCTTTGGGGGAATGATAATGATCATTTAATGATTCCTGTGGTTTCCATTTAAATGACTTGCTGAGGTCTTAGAGTTTATTCTGACAGCAGAGATATAATTACTATGATCTACTTTATACTAATATTGTAAGAAATAGAGATAAGCGCTTGGCATAACACCCTCGTGTCTACGGGTCATCTCTACTTTTATTTGTAGCTGAGTTTCAAACAGGCACACTTCCCATTATGCTGAGAGTACCTAATATCTAAGTGTATCCTCATTTTGACTTGTACAAGTTAACAAAGAACATGCTATAGTACTATCATTATCTAATGTTGTTTTTCTTTTGCTGCATCCGTGCCTTCCTTATATTTTATTTATATCACAGATAATTCTTTTCTATTTCCTATCCAATATTTGCATATTTATCAAAGCACTATAATAAGTATATTGCAAATACAATTCTGTTTTGGGAATGTTGAAATTAACATGATTTTAGCCTGAGGTAAAATTAGTGTGAAATGTATAACTGGCATGAAATTACTTGAATTAACTGTACATGGCTGTCTGGTTTTTCACAGGGACTGATCTTTGTGGCTTGCAATTAATACAAAGCAAGTCTCTTAAATTGCTTTTGAAAAGCAATTTATTTGTCTCTTGACATTTGAATAAAGTGAAATTCTATTGATTAACTACCCAAGCTGATGCTTTTGGAACTTTATTCTGCCTCTAGTAAATTTAAAGAAAGCAAGTTGCTTAAATTCTTCAAAAATGAATATTGCTGTCAAGAACTCGAATCTGAGCATTTTACTCAACTTGAAAGTTATCAAGTAAGTAGGTCCTAGTTTCGTGCTTGGCAGAAGACATGAGCCCCCTCAGTGAGAGACAAAGATGTTTATTAGTCACGGCAGGGCAGGTAGCAGAGCTTCATGTTTGTGTTGCTTCCTTTTGCTCCCGGGTCCTTTAAAGAGGACACAAATAGCACCTGCGGTAGCTTGTCACAGCTGAGGAATTCCAAGATTAGGGAGCTGGGGTCTGTTATAAACCTGAATCTGTTATAAACGTGAAACTGGCCCTGGAGGAGGTCATTACCTTTATTGTGCTGGAAATACAAAAACAAACAAAAATAGAAATAAAAACAATAAAATTGCTCTTTGCTCAAGGGAGAGACACTATAGGGCTGTCTGTTTCACAGATCTTCACAGTACAAACATCCTTGAAAAGATAGTCTGGGACATAGATCAGCAAAATGTACAGAAATACAGGAGACCTACATAGAATTGTCTCCTAACAGTTGGTTACCTGGAACAGTCTTTGATTTGATTCTAAATTATACTTTGATTTATATTCAATCATTCCAGTTGGTAACACCCAAAGTGAAAAAATTTATTTGCCTTGGTTTTGGAGGGTAATCCACATGGCTACTCCTCTTCTCCCCAATAATTTTTTTGATTATTTTGAACAAATCAGGAAAAAAATATGATTATACTCTGACATTTTGGGGATCCACTCCAGATAGTGGTGCCTATGCTACATAAAATCTGCATTCACCAGGAATACTTAGAGGTGAAATCTGTTGAACAAGATAAATGTTCATTTTTGTCATTAGCATTCTTGGCTCTGGTTTGCTTATTCAACCTATATGTCTGTTATATATTTAAAATATGTCCAGCACAACTGCATATATGCTAAGAATACTATGGGGAATGAAACAGGAAAAAGTTTCTATCTTATGGAATTTATAATCCAGAGGCACAAAAATACATAGTCCCATCTCTGGCATCCAGAGAAATGAAAATGAATTTCCTGCTATTTTACCCCTCTTTCCTTTTTTCTGCTTTACTTCATTCATATTTACTAATTGTGTGTATGTGTGTGTATATAATATGTAAAATTTATCTACTTGGCTTATCATTTATCTTTTCCTCTTAAAATATAAGCTGTATGATGGCAAGGATTTTTATTCAATTTTATTTGATTTACTGTTTTATTCAATTCCAAATCTGTAGGATATAAAAAGATTCTGACACACAGGAAAGGCTCAATAAATACTTGTGGAATACATCCTTAAATGGATGAATAAAATAGATTTTCAGGGAGTAAAGACCTCCAGAGAAGATCTTCCTAGAGATCACTGGAATGGATTAAGAAGAAAATGATAGTGGCCACTTGATATCAGATGTAACATATCCATATGTTACTGGGAGAAAAGTCCTGTTTTGGGAAAATTTATCAGGAGCTGTAATTTCTCTAACACTGAATATATGATAAGATAGGGGAGTATAGTTTATTACTGTCAATGGCGCCAGGTTTATGTCTTCCAGACTGGTGTGACCAAAAATGGTTTCATATATAAAAATGTTCATGGAGGAACTTCTTTGACAGTAAACCGATCTAAAATTCAGTCAGGCATATAGAAACAAGATACTGTCTTAAAATGTATCTTAATATATATAGTGCAGTAGGGCAGTCTCAATGGAAGGCAATTGACTCAAAGATGTATTAGAGGATCATTCTGTAAACATATTTAATTAAGATTTTTCTATACCAAGAAGGTTATTATGACAATTCTAAATGACAGAGTCATGTTTTTAGCTTCGCTCTCACTTAGGCCAGTTAGCTTAGGAGAATTTGAGTTAGAATACATTTTACCATAGTACCAAAAAACTGGTTTAACTAGGTTTTTAGGATTGCAATGGGGCGTCCTTGGTGGCTTGGCTGGTAAAGAATCCACCTGCAGGGTGGGAGAGCTGGGTTCGATCCTGGGTTGGGAAGATCCCCTGGAGAAGGGAAAGGATACCCAGTCCAGTATTCTGTCCTGGAGAATTCCATGGACTATACAGTTCTTGATGAAAGTGAAAGAGGAGAGTGAAAAAGTTGGCTTAAAGCTCAACATTCAGAAAATGAAGATCATGGCACCTGGTCCCATCACTTCATGGGAAATAGATGGGGAAACAGTGGAAACAGTGTCAGACTTTATTTTTTGGGGCTCCAAAATCACTGCAGATGGTGACTGCAGCCATGAAATTAAACGACGCTTACTCCTTGGAAGAAAAGTTACGACCAACCTAGATAGAATATTGAAAAGCAGAGACATTACTTTGCCAACAAAGGTCTGTCTAGTCAAGGCTATGGTTTTTCCTGTGGTCATGTATGGATGTGAGAGTTGGACTGTGAAGAAAGCTGAGCGCCGAAGAATTGATGCTTTTGAACTGTGGTGTTGGAGAAGACTCTTGAGAGTCCCTTGGACTGCAAGGAGATCCAATCAGTCCATTCTGAAGGAGATCAGCACTGGGATTTCTTTGGAGGGAATGATGCTAAAGCTGAAACTCCAGTACTTTGGCTACCTCATGTGAAGAGTTGACTCATTGGAAAAGACTGATGCTGGGAGGGATTGCGGGCAGGAGGAGAAGGGGACGACAGAGGATGAGATGGCTGGATGGCATCACTGACTCGATGGACGTGAGTCTGGGTGAACTCCGGGAGTTGGTGATGGACAGGGAGGCCTGGCATGCTGCAATTCATGGGGTCGCAAAGAGTCGGACACAACTGAGAGACTGAACTGAACTGAACTGAACTGATACAGTTCATGGGGTCGCAAAGAATCAGACAAGACTGAGTGACTATCTTAGGATTGCAAAGAACTAAGAAAACAGTCTTACTTGTAATGCATACTTTTAGAAATAATATTCTAGAGGAACACAAAATAGGGTAGAAAAGCTGACCCTTTAAAACCAACCATCTAAAGAACTTTTTGACATCTCTAAACTTGGATAGATTCAGTAAAAAAAGGAAAGCTTTCAGAAATCTGGATGTTGGATATACTTTCATTTTATAAATGAAAATGTATATGCTTTTTTTTTCAGTTTAAAAATACTCATCTGCAATGAATGTATTTGTTACTTCTTTTGCCTGAAAAAACAAATTTTCATCCTTTTTTATCTTTGATTTCAAGAATTTTAAATTCAAAATATTCATTAAAAAAATTTCATTCATGTCTTGTGAATATCCTACAGTATTCATTAGGCAGCAGCTGTGAGAAGTTAAAAAAAATGAAAAGCAATAATTAAAGAAAGGTCTTTATTCATAAACACTGAGAGTCTTTACATGGTGATGCAAAAAACTCAAACAGTACAGAATAAATGGACTAAACTATTTCAGGGTGTGCTAGTTTTGAGATTTAGAAATAAAAACATCCATTATATAAGTATTAGACAATCAGTAAGAAATACTATTTTTACATATCCAAGATCTTTAAAGGTTTTTATCCGATATTTTTATTTCAATCTACAAAAGGAAGAGGCCATGTATTAATACTAGAAAGACACAGGAGCTCATGACTGATCGGACTTCTTCTCCCTATAATTTTTTATCACTTTAATTCATAATGGAAACAGTTTTGATACTAACATAGCTCATTTTATAAATAAATGATGTGAAACAGAATATACTGCTTTTACTAAGGTATAAAAAAAGGTAGAGCAAAAATTACATGAGTTAATTCTTATATTTTGCAATCTATTTCCAATGAAGAGAAGATTAAAGCACCCAAATAAAAATGCCTTTTGGATTCACTTTTTATTCATTAGGAGATTATACCCATTTATAGCCATCATAGTCTAGTCACTGATACTTCTTTCTAGAATTCTAGTTTCTCTTTACTATTTATCTGATAGTTAAAATATTTTATCCTTTAATGTGGTGAGAGTTTGATAAAAGCATATACATGCTACTGGAGAAGGTAGTCTTTCTGAGAGGATGCTGCTTGGATGAATCCATGTTTACCAGGCAAATCAGGACTAACCAAGAGAGACACAGCGAGCAACTACCTGGAAACTACAATTACCTGTACCCTCCATTACTATGCAAGTTTAGCATTGTAATTATTCCCTCCAACCAGTGGATACAGTTCTCCTCTTTAACTTGGACTGATATGGGAAAGTCATGATGGGAAAGGAAGAAGAAAGAAGTATAGATTTTGGAATGATCCTGAAACTAAGTTTATGTGTAACAGAATTTAAGAAATAAGTCCTATGAAGGAAAACCAAAGAGCTGTCTCACCACAATAGCAATCAAAGTAAGGATTACAATTTGGTAACACCTTATAACACCTATAGTAAACTATTGTTATTTATTTCATATAGAACTCTTTGAGGCAGGTATTTTATCATCACCATTTTCTAGATGAATATACAGGAAGAAGCTTATTTAGTTTTACTTTTTTTCACATATTTTAAGCCAAAAAGTGCTGATTCAAGATCATAGAGCTCAGTTATCCTCCGTTCAGGGAACAGCGGGAAGGATACTTCATCCCTGCTCCTTCAAAGGTCATGGCTAGATTCCACTTGGACTTCTTTAAAGCTGCATGTACCACATGTCTGCCCAAATTTGACAGAGACAAATGCATTTAATTTTATATTTTACTTATATCCTTTCCCCACTTCAGTTAAGTTATGTCACACATTTGTAATATAACTATATTTTATTGCTGCAGCCTGTTTTCTTTTCTGGGATCCCCTGATCTCCTGAGTAATTTTTTTGTTAATTTGCATATGTTTATGTTCACTCTGACTTATGAAGTTATATGAACTTGGAAATGCATGGTGCCAGGTATCTGCCACTATAGTATCACAGGGAAGAATTTCATAAAGCAAACCTCTCCTGTGCATCACTTTTTTAATCTCTCTCCCCATGAACACTCTTTTTTTTAACAGCATCTATAGCTTTGCCTTTTCCAGAATGTTCTACAAACAGAATCACATAGTATGTAGTCTTTTCAGACTGACTTCTTTAGCAGTATAAACTTAAGTTTCCCCCATGTTTTTTCATGGTTTGATAGCTCATTTCTTTTTATCACTTTTAATTTTCTTTTATCAATGGAATATCAATATTCCATTGTATCATGTACCACAGTTTATCTCTTCATATTTAATGACATCTTCGTTGCTTCCAATTGAGGTGATTATGAATAAAGCTGCTATAAACATCCCTGTGCAGTTCATAGCATGGACATAAGTTTTCAGCTCAGCTGGATAAATATTTTGGAGCACAGTTAGAGAATCATATAGTAAGATTGGCCAAATCCTCTTCCAAACGGCTATTCCATTTTGTGTTCCCACTAACAATGGATAAGAATGACTGTCACTTCATATCTTCCCTAGCATTTGATATTGTCAGTGTTTGGGGTTTTGGCTATTCTAACATTGGTATCTCAGTGTTGTTTTAATTTGCAATTCCCTAACAAGAAATGTAATCGAGTATCTTTTCATATACTTCTTTGCAGTTAGCCTATCTTCTTTTGTAAGATTCTGTTCTAATCTTTTACCCACTTTTCAAATGGGTTGTTTTCTTATTGTCGAGTTTTATGATTTATAACATTCAGTAATCTAAATATCCCCCTGAGTACTGTTTTCACTATATCCCACATATTTTGATAAGTTCTATTTTCAATTATGCTTAGTTCAAAATATTTGCTAATGTCTCTTGAGACATCTTCTTTAGCCCATATCTTATTTAGAGTCATATTGTTTTATCTCTAAATATTTTTGGATTTTCCAGCTATATTTCTGTTACTGATTTCTAGTTTAATTCCTTGTGGTCTGATTTAAGTTTGTGAAGGTATGTCTGATAGCCCAAAATGTGGTTTATCTTGGTGAATGTTCCATGTGAACTTGAAGTATCCTGCTGTGTTAGTTGAAGTATTCTATGGATGTCAATTAGATCCATGTGATTGATGTTTTTGTTTAGGTTAACTCTGTCCCACTATCTTTTTGCCCCCTTGATCTATTGATTACTGAAACAGAATTGTTAGGATTTTTTTTTTTTTTCATACTAAAGGAGTTGTAAGGTTAATATAGTTATGTAACAGCGAGGAGTTAGAGTTAAATTCCCAAGAATTTACAAAGCTGGATCTCTGCTCAGGGAATACTTGACAAAGCAATCACTACTCTGTTAGCGTTGCTTAAGTTTGAGTCCTCGTGACCCTCTTAGGAGGGCTTGAGCCTCCTGCTGCTGCAAGTACTTGGCAAACAGTGTCCCTGTACTCTTCATTGAGAGGCAGCAGAGCACGGTAATTAGGATACAGACACCGAAGTCAGACTAACCTGACTTGAACCCCAGCATAGACCAGCCGTGTGAACCTCATTTAACCTCTCTGCACTGTGGTTGCATCATGTATAAAATGAAACTGATGATTGTGTCTAACACATTGGGATTAAATTGGGCAGCTAAGGGGATTAAATAAGTTAATACAAATAAAATTCTTAAACAAATACTTGGAATTAAAGCAATACTATCTCTTTTGGTAGCTTGAAGACATTCTCAATCTCTTTCCTACTTGAAATTTTACCACAAAACTTGGAAATTCAAATATTTCATTCTCAGTCTTCCTTATATTTAGAGATATCCATTGATCTACAGATGGATCAAACAAACAAACAAAAAAAATCTCTTGCTACCCTGATTAAAGGGATAGTTGAGATGAATACTTCCTTTTTACACCCACTTCTTCAGCTTAGAAAGCTGATACACTGGCTGGAGCTGCAGCGGGGTAAGGTCAAGATAATAACTCAGTGCTCAGCATGGACATCATTAAGATGCTGAGCCAGCAATGGCAAGTTCTTATTTCTTCAGAGAAAAATAAGAACAAATTTGTCAGAGACATGGCCTGTTCAATACCAGCAGGTATACTATATGCAAACTATGCTACCATCTAAAATGGTTTCCTAGGGTGGGCACAATAAAGGGCAGAAATGGTATAGACCTAACAGAAGCAGAAGATATTAAGAAGAGGTGGCAAGAATACACAGAAGAACTGTACAAAAAATATCATCAAAACCCAGATAATCACAATGGTGTGCTCACTCACCTAGAGCCAGACATCCTGGAATGTGAAGTCAAGTGGGCCTTAGGAAGCATCACTACGAACAAAGCTAGTGGAAGTGATGGAATACCAGTTAAGCTATTTCAAATCCTAAAAGATGATGCTGTGAAAGTGCTGCACTCAATATGCCAGCAAATTTGGAAAACTCAGCAGTGGCCACAGGACTGGAAAAGGTCAGTTTTCATTCCAATCCCAAAGAAAGGCAACGCCAAAGAATGCTCAAACTACTGCACAATTGCACTCATCTCACACGCTAGTAAAGTAATGCTCAAAATTCTCCAAGCCAGGCTTCAGCAATATGTGAACCGTGAACTTCCTGATGTTCAAGCTGGTTTTAGAAAAGGCAGAGGAACCAAAGATCAAATTGCCAACATCCACTGGATTATCAAAAACTCCAGAAAAATGTCTATTTCTGCTTTACTGACTATGCCAAAGCCTTTGATGGTGTGGATCACAATAAACTGTGGAAAATTCTGAAAGAGATGGGAATACCAGACCATCTGACCTGTCTCTTGAGAAATCTGTATGCAGGTCAGGAAGCAGCAGTTAGAACTGGACATGGAACAACAGACTGGTTCCAAATTGGGAAAGGACTACGTGAAGATTGTGTATTGTCACCCTGCTTATTTAACTTATATGCAGGATACATCATGAGAAACGCTGGGCTGGATGAAGCACAAGCTGGAATCAAGATTGCTGGGAGAAATATCAATAACCTCGGATATGCAGATGACACCACCTGTGTGGCAGAAAGTGAAGAAGAACTAAAAAGCCTCTTGATGAAAGTGAAAGAGGAGAGTGAAAAAGTTGGCTTAAAGCTCAACATTTAGAAAACTAATTTCATGGCATCTGGTTCCATCACTTCATGGCAAATACCTGGGGAAACAATGGAAACAGTGGCTGACTTTACTTTTTGGACTCCAAAATCACTGCAGATGGTGATTGCAGCCATGAAATTAAAAGATGCGTACTCCTTGAAAGGAAAGTTATGACCAATCTAGGGAGCATATTAAAAGCAGGACATTATTTTGTCAACAAAAGTCCATCTAGTCAAGGCTATGGTTTTTCCAGTAGTCATGTATGGGTGTGAGAGGTGGACTATAAAGAAAGCTGAGCACCAAAGAATTGATGCTTTTGAACTGTGGTGTTGGAGAAGACTCTTGAGAGTCCCTTGGACTGAAAGGAGGTCCAAATAGTCCATCCTAAAGGAGATCAGTCCTGAGTGTTCCTTGGAAGGACTGATGTTGAAGCTAAAACTCCAATACTTTGGCCACCTGATGCAAAGAGCTGACTCATTTGAAAAGACCCTGATGCTGGGAAAGATTGAGGGCAGGAGGAAAAGGGAACTACAGAGGATGAGATGGGTGGATGGTATCACCAACTTGATGGACATGAGTTTGGGTTAACTCTGAGAGTTGATGATGGACAGGAATGCCTGGCATGCTGGTGTCCATGCGGTTGCAAAGAGTCAGACAGGACTGAGCAACTGAACTGAACTGAACTGAACTGAGGGCTTTGTAATACAAAGCACTGTGCTATGTATTTTATGTTACTTAATTCTCACAAAACCCATTGGGATAGGTGCCATTATGTTATTTTAAAGTGAAGAACTGATGCTAGGGAGACTACCTAAAAATGCCAATTGTATAGTTAGTAAATAGAGGAGTAGGGATTTGAATCAAAGTTTTCCTGATTTTACAAATTGTTAACAATTATGATATTCAACTGCCCTATAGATACAGAAAGCAGCTTAGAGGAAGGGAAGGAAAGTATTTGAAATGTTTTATAAAAATTAAATAGAAAAGTGTTTAGCTTTTAAAGGAAAGAGACGTTTTGTTTAAATTATATAGGTGTCTCGGAGAAGGCAATGGCACCCCACTCCAGTACTCTTGCTTGGAAAATCCCATGGACGGAGGAGCCTGGTAGGCTGCAGTCCATGGGGTCGCTAAGAGTCAGACACGACTGAGCGACTTCACTTTCACCTTTCACTTTCATGCATTGGAGGAGGGAATGGCAACCCACCCCAGTGTTCTTGCTTGGAGAATCCCAGGGATGGCTGAGCCTGGCGGGCTGCCATCTATGGGGTCGCACAGAGTCGGACACGACTGAAGCGACTTAGCAGTAGCAGCAGCAGCATATAGGTATCTAAACTGACCAAACTGATATTTGTTCAATTTTCAAATTTTCTTTGCCCATAGTAAAATAGAAAAGTGCTACTTAACTTCTAAGTTCAATCTTTGATGGAAGAAACCAGTGGTTTGTGTCCAAAGGCATTTTCTGTAGCATTTGTGAATGGGTTAGTGGTTGAAATCCACTTCCTAATTGTCATGTGTCCACCCACTGCTTTTGTTATAGACTTTGTGGTTATTCCAAGGTCTGGTATGCTAGGAAGAGGCACTCTTTTTTTTTTTTTTTTTTTCCGACTTGATATTTATACTTTCAGCAAAAACAGGATAAAGATTAATTCCATTGCAACAGACTCTATTTCTCATACTTCTCATGTCAAACTTGCAACTGTATTTTGTGAAAACGGTCACAGGACTACAAATTCTTACCTTTAGAGGCTATAGTCTTTCCAAAAGGAGTCTGAAACTTCAAGAGATCTCTAAACATTTATGTAGGAATCATAACCGCAACCCACTATAAACAAACATAGGAAACCATTGGGGTGGCTCCTGAAGTTTAAAACAATATTAAATGTGCTCACATTGCTACTGGGAGATAAAATAATAACAAAAGCAACTGCACAACTAAATATGTTGTTTCACCACATGGTTGTTTATGTTTCCTTGAGAAGTAAATTTAACTCTTTTGTTGTTGAAATACTTATTGTGTATTTTTGTGTTTGTTTTTATTTTTAAAAAATTAGTTTATTTTAATTGGAAGATAATTTCTGTACAGTATTGTAGTGGTTTTGCTATACCTGAAATCCCCTCCCACATCCCTCCCCACCTCATCCTTTGGGTTGTTGTATTTTTAAATCAAAATCCAAGAGACATAATGAAAATGAAAATGATAATTTGTACAGGTGTTAAGTGTGATCTTAAGTAATATGGATCATAATGTGTATCATAATGATTTCTATCAGTACAGTTTTTGTTAATTTTGAAGGTTTAAGTGTTGATATAATCTGAATACATAGAATTAAATACAAATGAAAAAGAAATGCAAATTCTGCCCTTTTGTCCTAATTTCTTCCTCATTTCTTTCACTCATTCATCCTACAATTCCTTCTATGGCCTCTGTTCTTATAAGAAAGTGAGAGAACTGCAGAACCACCATCAGAATTCATCCTTCCCATGTAAAATTTTGATATCTAGGATGAAGAATGATTTGTAATGATGGGGAAAAATAATATGTTAATATGTTGTTTATCTATCACAAAAAGAAAAAGATAATAGTTGTAGGGTTTCAGGGAATAAAGAGTGTAATGAAAAAATGGAGGCAGAGAATGAAGAATGATGATATAGAGGTAAAATTTGAAATGGATTTAATTCTGAGAAGACTTTTATAGGAAAAGATGGAACACTTCCAGTTTTGGGGTATCAACTTCTGAATGTCATTTTCTCTGAGGTTTTGGACCCAGAAGCTGTAGCCATACAGAAAAGATAGAGCAAGGCTGAAACAGTTGTTGACAGAAGGCCTACTTGTAAGATTGGCCCTGGGCTGGTGTCTGGAAAATCTGCCTTTGAAATGTTGATACACTGATAAGGTTGTTTTGCCTGCCTGGAGCACTGAACACCTGCTTTCCTTCTGAGAGTCTGAAATTTCATTTGTTATGGCTTCTCATAGGTGCCTTTGTGACCATAGTCCAATAAAAACCTTGAACCCTGAACCCCAAACAAGTTTTCCAACACAGACACATTGCTCAATAAAAAGACAGATGCTTTCATTCCTGAAGGTAGGGCTTTCTTAGCGGCCCTCTCAGGGCAGAGCACAGGAAGCTTATGCTGGGATATTCCAGACTCTGCCTTTGTCCTATTCCCTTACTATGGTCTTGCACTATATGCTTGCTTTGTTGTACTGAGTACAAGTTCAGTGACTCTTTCTGGAGAATCTGTGAAGGTCTGGAAGGTCCCTGTGCCCTCAAAACATCAGTCTGCCAGGTCTCTTCATTTCTCACATTTTTTTTTCTACCTAGAATGGACATCATATCGAGTCATTTCAGAACAGCGCAAGCATCACTCTAAAGTGGAAAGAACATGAGGGATTATATCATTGCCCTACTTGAAGTCCTCCAGTAGGTTCCCATGAAAACTGTTGTCTTCTGACTTTGCCAGCAATTCTCAAGGTCATATACATCTCTGTCTCTCCCCTCTGATTGTCATGTGCCAGCCATACTCACCACCTCCTCCCAATTTCTCAAAAACACCTGGCTTTTATTTTTTTCCCTTTACTTGAGTTCTCTGCTCATGCAGTTAACTCTTTCAGAAAGACTCTCTACAGCCTCTTCTAACTATTCACCATGAACACATTTAAAGGTGTAAAGGTGTGCACCGTTTTCACCTTTGAGGTCTCAGTTTAAGCATCATTCTCTCAAAGAGGGCTTTTTTGGCTATCCGGTCTTAAGTAGTTCTTTCTCTTCTCTATTATTTGCTTTCATAGCATTCTAATTGTTTCTCTTGTCATTTATCACAGTTTCTAATTATATATATATATTATATATGTATATATACTTTTCTTTTTAAATTTGTGCCTTTGCCATTAGTATAAAAATTGCATGAAAACAAGGATGAGTCCAATTTGTTAATCCTTACGTTTAGTCCCTAATCTAATAGCCTAGCACAGAGGAAGGCATGTAATAGTTGTTAAACAAAATTTTAATTGAAATGCAGGAACCTATATAATACTCAAAGCAAAAAGACCACAGGGAGGAGAATAAACTGTAAAAAAAAAAAAAGCTTTAGATAGAAGAAAGTGCATCAATTATTTGTTTAAATTCTTATCATTCTAACAATTTAGGGATTATATGAATTTTACTTTTATAAGTGGAATAAAGTCTGAGCAATTTGCTGGATATTCTTGAAACAAAGCAAAGTATCTTAAGGATTTTTTTGTAGTAATAAATAAAATACAGAAAAGCCAAGTGTAGGTCAAAGAATAACATCTCTTCTGCAGAGCAAATTATGTGAGAACATATAGGGTGAATTTTAAGGATCCTTATCTAATGAGCTTATATATGTCCAAGAGACTCAGGGATTCATCCAGATGCAAATTCTCTCTAGGCTCAATTTAAACTTTTCACTAAGGAAACATCTAAATGTTCTAATTCAAGAAGTGAGTCAGTTTATCATGGCTAAAAAGATTGAGAATCAGTTGATCATAGTTATTTATGGACTTGTATAAAAATTTCTACAGTGCCATGGGTTTTGATTTTGATAAACTGATAAATGGGTAAATTTGGCTGCAAACTGATGTTGGGTAAATTTCCATGTAAGTCATTTCCCTAAAAGGAAAATTTCAGAAAAACCTGATCAATAAAATTTCTGATTCAGGGAAATATTTTGAATTTCAAAAACTTTAATGTTTGTACCCTAAGTATAAAATTTTTAAATTAGAGTTTTGGGGGTTATGTTTTCCATTGGTAGCAATTGTTATCAGAATCTTTCAAAATACATAGATATATGTATCATGTATTGTTAATAAAATGTATTCCTAGAACAGCCTTATATAGTGCCAAAGTTTAGATATAAATATGGTCAAATCTAGCAACTTTGATTAATTTTTCTGATTTTTAGCCAAAGTAAGATAAGAAACTACATCAAGCCAGTATTTAGGAAACTGTTTAAATATTTTGTTTAAAATAGTTGGTTTTGCAAGGCATACCAACTCTATCAGAGGATCTGTCTTAAAAAATTATTTTAAAAAGTTGGAAGCATGCAGCTGCCCCTGCTTAAGAAGTGCTTTGAAAAGAATAATATTTATGTAGTATGCACCATACATATATTATATGATTCACTAGACACAAAGTGGACATTCAAATACTTGCTGATTTTTTCATTTATCCAACATAACCAGAAATATATTTTGGGAAGATAACAGATTCTTCTTCTTCTTTTTTTTTTAAAGAGGAAAGGCAAATTGCCCTGTTTTGTTTGATCTTAAAGAACATAAAATCAGAACTCCAGAATATCATACATTTATGCTTAAAACTAGTTCTATTATGTTCATTAGAATGTTTCTTATGAATTGAATGTTGATTCTTTTTTTCTTTTTTCTCCTTCTTGTTAAGTAAAAATATCCCCTCTACTAAGCTAAGTGCATATTCAATCAAAAAAAATTATATGAAGCAAACAGTTGTTTCTTCCCTGTTTGAGTTAAAGCAAATGGAAAAGCAAGTAACAGACTCACAAATTGCTTTTCTCAAGTAGTTTCAAGAAGAGAAGACTGAATCAAATGTGGCCAGCTGGTATAAAGAAGCTAGCAGACAGGATTCTAGGATGGAGTAGTAGGGATGGGTCTGGGGCCAACCTCAGTTCAGTTCAATTTAGTCATTCAGTCGTGTCCTACTCTTTGCGACCCCATGAATCGCAGCACGCCAGGCCTCCCTTTCCATCACCAACTCCCAGAGTTCACTCAGACTCACGTCCATCGAGTTAGTGATGCCATTCAGCCATCTCATCCTCTGTCGTCCCCTTCTCCTCCTGCCCCCAATCCCTCCCAGCATCAGAGTCTTTTCCAATGAGTCAACTCTTAGCATGAGGTGGCCAAAGTACTGGAGTTTCAGCTTTAGCATCATTCCCTCCAAAGAAATCCCAGGGCTGATCTCCTTCCTCCAAGCATTCCAAATCCAACTTCCATCCAGTACTAGGTGTTCTTCAAACAACTTCCCAACCTCACTGGTCCTAGTTTCTTCCTCCATCTAGTTAGGAAACTATACATGGGTTGAAAAGCTTCCCTGAAGTCTTAATAAGATAAAGAAGACTTTTTTTTTTTGTACACATCAGCATATCAGGTATTAAACAAATCAGTTCCTTTCCTTGAGTCCCAGACTAGTCACTGGGCTAGACAGATTTACACAACTCATCAATTTTTATTCTGAAATAAATGGCATCAATTAGAGTGAAGTTTTACCCATTTCTCTCTGTTTTTCCTCCCTTTCCTTTATATAAAAAGAGAAGATATTTGGCTCTCCCTCAAATGCTCCTTTTCTCAGTCTTCAAAAAGCTGTTTCTTTTTGACATTCAATCTGAGCTTAAATCATACCTCTTCAGTAGGTCTTTGCTTCCAAAGAAACTGCCTTGAAACTTTTACCACATAACTGATTTTAGATTGTCTGCCTAATATTGTCAGAGTTGGTTAATTGTCTGTGATTGTTTTGTTTTTTTGCATACGCCTGACCAGAATGAAAGCTCCATGGACAATAATAAATATTTAAAAATGAACAAATGTTGAATGAATGAAGGAAGAAAGAACTGAATAGATGCTTTCATTATCCCTTCTATTAATTTTTAAGTCTTTTGAAACCTAGATGATGTATTTGCTATAGTAGTTGGAAAAGTATTTTGCATATATTTGACATCAATGGCTATTTGTGATTGGAATAAAACATTCCACCTCATTTCTTAGGAAGAAATTCAGTGCAGCCTTATTTTCTTACACAACATACATTATTTCCAATTTTAGCATGTGTGCTGCTGTGTTGAGAACAGATGTGGCATTTCAGACAATTCTACAGTTGTATATTTTATAGTAAAATAAGCACAATGAGTATTTTATATTAATGTAAAAAGTTTTTTATGTTCAATGACATGTGAATACATCATCTGCAGTGATTTAGAGACATTGTGAGTTATTTTCCTGTCATTTCCTTTTCTAAATGAAGTCCAGCAGTTTACAGGTACTATTTCAAGTCTATTTAAAAACTACAGATGGAATTGTGATTACATGTTTAGCAGAAAAGTCAGAATTTTACAGCTAGAAGTGATCTTAGCGATAATTAAGGTTCATCACTTCTTTCTTATATGAAGAAATTGATAAAGAGAAAAGTTACTGGTTTGCCTAATTTCTTACAAATATGTTTAGTAATATCTTACCAGTCTTCATAATTACACTTCTGAAAATGCTATGTAATTTAGCAAGTTACCAAGCTAGCAAAGTAGTAATTAGAAAGATAATAAAAAGAGAGAGCTGGATAAACAGAAATAATGCACAATTAACAGTGGTTTATGTCTTCATTTAAAAGTTCATCAGATTTGTGTTGCAAAAAAGCTAATATAGTAGTCTCTCCTCCTCAAGCATTACAAACTTTAACTATTCATAAACAGAGAAAGAACATCTTCTGAGACAGATTCCAACACAAGTCTTCAGGTTGTATCTGAAGTTTCTAAAATTGCACCAGTTTCTAAAGTTTGCAAAAGAGACCTGATTGGCTTGGCTTTGTATGCTCTGTGTTGCTGTTTTTCATTTGTTTGTTTGTTTGTTTGTTTTCTTTTGATCAGAATAAATTACATATAGTAATCTTTTTTAAAAAAAGTAATTAGTATATTTTAATTGGCGGCTAATTACTTTACAATATTGTGGTGGTTTTTGCCATACATTCATATGAATCAGCCATGGGTGTACATGTGTTCTCCATTCTGAACCCCCCTCCCACCTCGCTCCCCATCCCATCCCTCAGGGTCATCCCAGCACACCAGCCCTGAGCACCCTGTCTCATGCATGAAACTTGGACTGGCGATCTATTTCACATATGATAACAGACATGTTTCAACGCTATTCTCTCAAATCATCCCACCCTCGCCTTCTCCCACAGAGTCCAAAAGTCTGTTCTTTATATCTGTGTCTCTTTTGCTGTCTCACATATAGGGTCATCATTACCATCTTTCTAAATTCCATATATATACATTAATATACTGTATTGGTGTTTTTCTTTCTGACTTACTTCATTCTGTATAATAGACTCCAGTTTCATCCACCTCATTAGAACTGATTCAAATGTATTCTTTTTAATAGCTGAGTAATATTCCATTCTGTATATGTACCATAGCTTTCTTATCCATTTGTCTGCCAATGGACATCAGGTTGCTTCCATGTCCTGGCTACTGTAAACAGTGGTGCGATGAGCATTGGATACATGTGTCTCTTTCTATTCTGGTTTCCTCGGTGTGTATGCCCAGCAGTGGCATTGCTGGGTCATATGGCAATTCTATTTCCAGCTTTTAAAGGATCTCCACGCTTTTCTCCATAAAGGCTGTACTAGTTTGTATTCCCACCAACAGTATAAGAGGGTTCCTTTTTCTCTGCACCGTCTCCAGCATTTATTTTTTGTGGACTTATTGATAGCAGCCATTCTGACCAGCGTGAGATTATACCTCATTGTGGTTTTGATTTGCATTTCTTGATGCTGGGAGGGATTGAGGGAAGGAGGAGAAGGGGACGACAGAGGATGAGATGGCTGGATGGCATCACTGACTCGATGGACGTGAGTCTGAGTGAACTCCAGGAGTTGGTGATGGACAGGGAGGCCTGGCGTGCTGCGATTCATGGGGTCGCAAAGAGTCGGACACAACTGAGTGACTGAAATGAACTGAATTAAACTAAACTGAATTGTTTATAATATATATTGAATGAGTTATCTTTAAAGAAAACACATACAAAACAAATTTATGTATTGTGGAATTACAAAACATACTGTAACAAGACAACTCTTGGGAACCTAACCTTTTATTTCCTAGGAGCAATGGCTCAGTATTTGCTAATTCAAGTTTGTGGCAATATTCTAGAACATAACTGCTCTGAATGACTAGAATCAACTATACATACAGATGGTACATAAATCTATCTCCCTTATCTTACTCCTATGGTGATCCCCAGATCACACATCCTAGGGCTAATGGTTTCTTTCCCTGGATGTCTAAAAGGAAAATTAACCCCCAAATGTCAAAAATTAAATTATCTTTTCCACCACTAATATTGTTTCTTTCCCCCCTGAAATCCTATGCTTCCTCTACATTCCTTAACTCAGTGAAAAGACTAAGCATCCAGTCAGCCAACCAAACCAAAAATTGGAACTTTCCCCTTTACTTTTTCTTTTCCTGTAACACCACTCCAACGACTACTTGATCAACACATTTTAGTTCTGTTTATTTGCTTATATTTTTACCTTTTACTATTTTTCAGTTCAACTGTGTCTCATCATCTCTGTAGTATAGATGGGTAACTAAGAACATTCGTGTTATGGTCAGATGGAACTGATTTTGATGTTCAGAAAAGGAAATAGAGTTGACTCCACAACTGAGTAGATGGAAATTATTGAGTAAACTAACTTGTATAAACCTCAGTTTCCTGATTTGCACAATGTAGATGATGCAATTTCCCATGTCATCATATAATGTTGAGCATTACTTCCCAGCAGAGACACATAAGCATAGTACAACTGTGGCTGACACTATTACTCAAGAAAGTGGTTGTTCTTGTTAGTCTATAAATCAGTCACTGTGCTAAGTGCTAGAAACATAACAGTGAATAACATAGTCCTTGGCTTCCATACTCATTTTGTTGTTGTTTAGTGGCTCATTTGTGTCTGACTCTTTGTGACCTGCTGGACTGCAGCATGCCAGGCTTCTCTGTCCTTCACCATCTCCCAGAGTTTGCTCAAACTCATGTCCACTGAGTCAGTAATGCCATCCAACCATCTTGTCCTTTGTTGTCCCCTTCTCCTCCTGCCTTCAATCTTTCCCAGCATCAGGGTCTTTTTCAATGAATCAGCTCAACGCAGTAGGTGACCAAAGTATTGGAGCTTCAGCTTCAGCATCAGTCCTTCCAATGAATATTCTGGGTTGATTTCCTTTAGGATTGACTGGTTTGATCTCCTTGCAGTCCAGGGGATTCTCTAGAGTCTTCTCCAACACCGCAGTTCAAACATATCAATTCTTTGGTGCTCAACCTTCTTTATGGTCCAACTCTCACATCCATACGTGACTGCTAAAAAATCCATATATGGTATGGCTATCCGTACCATAGCCCATACTATAACGTTCCTAAACTATTTGTTGAAATTCTATTTAAATATTGTACTTAGGGTCATCTTCAGTTATGCTCTCTTTTTTGCTTAATTTCCTCTATTTTCTTTTTTCACATTTGGGAACAATGAAAAAATTAGAGCAAGAGTTGATATGAAAAGATAGAAAATGTCTTCATTTCATTTCTTCAACATTATCTCATAAGGATTAGTCCAATTCATTTTCAGCAAAGGCAGTTATCAAAGGGTTAGATTTCTTCCTCCACTGAAGTTTGTTTTCTCCACAAAACTGAAATGACTCCATTTGTTTCTTATTTTCATCAACACACTGTAACTATCCTGAAGAACTGTGTCTTTAATTACTGTGCTTTGTACCCAAGACAGACTGCAAGGACCAGGACAAAGCAAAGCAAGGAAGAATGTCTTTGAATTCACATTTCAATCACATTGTTGTTTTAATCATAGATTAAAGATGTGGACAAATAAGCGCTAACATGGGACCTGGAGACAATGACAATAGGGGTGTTTTGCAGATGTTTACATGTTACTGGGAACTCCTGGGATATACCAAAAAACTATGCCTATTATCTCTATGTGAATGCCTTTAAAGCAGCACTGCCCAGACATATGGAACAGGTTTTTCTACCCAGAAAGAAATTAAAATTTACAGAAGGGAAGTAGAATGAGTAGACAGAGAATTCATTTATTATGTGGCTCCTGTGGACCATATTATCCAGGGAACAACACTGAGTAGGCCCCACACAGCAGTGGCTTTTATAACTGATTCTACCATATGTGTAGAGCATTTGAAATTTCTCCAAAGTTGAACTCTCTGAAATGCAGCTGAAAATCTCTTCAGTTAGTTCAAAGAGGTATACCACCACTTTGAACAAAATTTTTACTCTGTCATTTTTAAAGGACCCATCTACCCACTAAAGAGTATAGGTTACACTGTAAAGCCCAAATCAACATAGATTATTATTATGCTTTAACTTTTCATACCACCTAGCACTCTAGATGGCACCCCACTCCAGTAATCTTGCCTGGAAAATCCCATGGACGGAGGAGCCTGGTAGGCTGCAGTCCATGGGGTCGCGAAGAGTCGGAGACGACTGAGTGACTTCCCTTTCACTTTTCACTTTCATGCACTGGAGAAGGAAATGGCAACCCACTCCAATGGTCTTGCCTGGAGAATCCCAGGGATGGGGGAGCCTGGTAGGCTGCCGTCTATGAGGTCACACAGAGTCGGACATGACTGAAATGACTTAGCAGCAGCAGCAGCAGCACTCTAGAAGATAATTCTGATTTTATTTGGTAGGTTAACTGGTGAGGATCAGAAAGCTTTTTTCATGGAGCATTTTTTGTTTCCAAGAAGAAAACACACACTTGTAAATTCTTTTTCATGTGAGACTCAGTAGAAAAACATCTCTAGCAAACATCAATTTATTGGGGGAGAAAAAACAATGAGTCCCATACAAAGACCAAAAAAGTATTAAATATTGCTTCACAAAAATGAATAAATAAATAAAAGGTATTTAGTCCTCAATTTTGTTCTCTAAAAGACTGGAGCTGCACCTGTATTTTAGTTGTTGTGTCTTCTCTATATATTCACTCTTGATGTTGCCTTCAAAATATTCCTTCTTGGCAAACTTCTTTTTCAGCAGCAGGAGACAAATTAGACATTAAAGAGAGTCTCAAAGCAAAGCAGGGTAGAATGTCTTTGAATGCAAATTTCACATTGTTGTTTTCATCATGAGATTAAAGATGTGTACAAATAAGAGCTGATGTGGGGCCTGGAGACAGAGACTGGGGTGTTTTACAGATGTTCAGAAATTACTAAGAATTACAAGTGGGTATGCCAAGAGATGTGGCAATTAACTCTAGTAGAATAGGAATAGAATAGAAAACTAACCATATTTGTGACCATATTGTTGCATAGGAATCGGACTTGTAGTATATACTTTTAATTTTTTAAAAGTCTTTGCTGAATTTGTTATAATATTGCTTCTGTTGTTGTGTTCTGGTTTTTTGGTCATGAGGCACATGGAATCGTAGCTCCCTGACCAGGGATTCAATGCACACCCCCTGCTTTGGAAGGGGAAGTCTTAATCATTGGACCACCAGGGAAAAATCTCATATTTTTGCAAATATGAAATAAAGGCAATTTTTACATCAATTATGGTCCTGATTTTTATTTTTCAAAAAGAAAGATAATCCCCCTGGACAGAACAAGAGAGGTAAAAATATTATTTGAGATATACTACATCCTGTTGTTGTTTTTGCCTTCAAAGTGGGGAATACAGTTTATACAGGCTTTCCAGACGATGCTAGTGGTAAGAGCCACCTGCCAATACAGGAGACATGAGATGTGGATTCAGTCCCTGGGTGGCGAAGATCCCGTGGAGGAGCGCATGGCCACCCACACCAGCCCAGTGTTCTTGCCTGGAAAATCCCACGGACAGAAAAGCCTGGTGGGCTGCAATCCATAGGATTGCAAAGAATCAGACACAACTAAAGTGACTTAGCACACATTCATGGTTTTTACTCATGAGAAATAATATGTATACACTTTCTTCACACCTACAAAAACTGATAGGGAAAGAGAAAAAAAAAACTAAAATTTTGAAGCCTTTATTCTTCTTATGCTGCAGAAACAAGGTCATTTAGTATAGTGAGCTATCTCTTTGGAAATTTTCCTCATGACTAATGAAGCTGATTATCTTTTTATGTAATTATGTATCTTCTTCTGTAAAATGTCTATGATTTTGCCCATTTTTACTGAATCGTCTTATTATTTAGTTGGAAGTATTTGTTATATATTTTGAAACAAATGCTTTTTTTAATACATGCATTTCAAATACTTTATCTCAGTCTGGTTTAGCTTTTTCATTTTCTTAAGAGTGTCTTTTGAAGAGCAAATGTACTTAATTTTGATGAAATCTAATTTATTATTTTTTCTTCTACTTATTGACTTTTTGTATACTATATAATAAAATCCCCACCTTTACCCCCCACAAAAAAAGAAAAAAAAAAAAAAAAACAGGTCATCAAGGCTCTACCTTTAGAAGGAAAGAAAATCTGGAGTAGAAAGTCTTATGTTAGTAAGACTATTTATAAATCTTTAAATATGCAGAGGCTGAAGTGAGGAGTGGAAAGTATAGATAACCATATGTGAAACTGTGATGGCAAATGTGTTTTCAATGGCATCTGAGAATAAAGGTGCTTTTAAAACAGAAAATCAGAGAGATTAGGGGAGGATCATTTTAAAGTGTAGTTGAAACAGAGGCTGAGTTCAGTTCAGTTCAGTTCAGTCACTCAGTTGTGTCCGACTCTTTGCGACCCCATGAATCACAGCACGCCAGGCCTCCCTGTCCATCACCAACTCCCGGAGTTCAACAGAGAGGCTAGCCTCAGCAAATGAAGGTGAGAGATTCCAAGCGACACATTGGTCAAACAATTTGTGAGAACACCCAAAACCTTAAGAAAATGATACATGCAAAAATGTTTTAATGGTTTCTCGAGGAATTAAGGAAAAAGAGTTACATTTTAAGTTTAAATTTTTCTGAAAATCAGAGGGAAAAAATGGCTACAGGTGGTGAAATACAAATAAGATGTTCTTAATCTACTAGAAGGAGAAGGCAATGGCACCCCAGTCCAGTACTCTTGCCTGGAAAATCCCATGGACGGAGGAGCCTGGTAGCCTGCAGTCCGTGGGGTCGTGAAGAGTCGAACACGACTGAGCGACTTCACTTTCACTTTTCACTTTCATGCATTGGAGAAGAAAATGGCAACCCACTCCAGTGTTCTTGCCTTGAGAATCCCAGGGACGGCAGAGCCTGGTGGGCTGCCGTCTATGGGGTCGCAGAGTCGGACACGACTGAAGCGACTTAGCAGCAATCTACTAGAAAATGATTTCAGGACTTAAAGTTAGACTTTCTGTTGTGTTTGATGAAAAAAATCAGACTCGGGCTAGTAGATTTGAAGGAAGAGTAGCTCATAAGGGCTTAACAGAGGCCTGTGTGCATGAAGATCTAAGAAATATTTTTTGCAAAAAACTGATCCTTAAGAAGGGAACTACAGAAACCAGATGAAACTCTAAAGGTCATTGAGAGGAGAAACTTTTGAGTAAAGCAGAGTTTAGTTACCGAAGCTTAGATTGTTCTTTGATGCAAAGCTTGGTTCAGAACCCCAGGGAAAAGAGGTGAAATAAAAAGAGTTGGATCTCTCTCTCTCTCTCTCTCACACACACACACACACACGAACACACACAGAAAGACATGGAGGCATGGGCAGTGGTACCTTAGAGTTCATGAACAGAATGCAGGTAAAAGAGTTAAAGAGTTTGTCTTCTCTTAATAAACATCTATACTGAAGTTAATTGTAAGTTTTGTTACAAAATGGCAGACTGGCTGAGAATTTGACCTGGGGCAAAAATGATGACATCTTAATTGTTAGTGAGACTAACCTAATTTAAATTAGAGAACAGTGAACATCATGTATTAGAGGCACTTTGAGCCATCAAATCAACAGTATAAACTGGAGGTGAAAGAATGTAAACCTCACAAGACAGTTCAGAGAACACTTAGAATAAGTCTAATTTATATGGAGGACATTTGAGATAGAATGATTTCTAGAAATCTCCCAATGGAGGCTGAACTGGAAAATAGCATTTTATTATGTCTAGCATAATGTATTTCATTCCTATATTGGTGAGTTCTGAATCACAGAGTAACTTAATTTTAAATTTGCCTCAGTATATTGGAAGAAAAGCTGTGACCAATCTAGACAGCATATTAAAAATCAGAGACATTACTTTATTTTACCAACAAAGGTCTGTCTAGTCAAAGCTATGGTTTTTCCAGTAGTCATGTATGGATGTGAGAGTTGGGCTACAAAGAAAGCTGAGCACCGAAGAATTGATGCTTTTGAACTGTGGTGTTGGAGAAGTCTCTTGAGAGTCCCTTGGACTGCAAGGAGATCAAACCAGTCAATCCTAAATCAGATCAGTCCTCAATATTCATTGGAAGGACTGATGCTGAAGCTGAAGCTCCAATACTTTGGCCACCTGATGCAAAGAATTGACTCATTGGAAGGACGCTGATGCTGGGAAAGATTGAAGGCAGGAGAATGGGATGACAGAGGATGAGATGGTTGGATGGCATCACTAACTTGATGGACAAGAATTTGAGCAAGCTCTGGTAGTTTGTAAATGACAGGGAAGCCTGGCGTGCTGCAGTCCATGGGGTCACAAAGAATGGGACACAACTGAGCAACTGAACTGAATTGAACTGATATTTCTGTGAAGCAAATTGTTCTTGACTTTTGCTTCTTCTGTTGATCTAATCAGTCAACAGCAGCCTTGCTGCTATTAATAATAAATGCAGCCCACCAGTTTGGGTCACAGACAGATTTACCATTTTGCAAAATTATATAATTTGGAGTACATATGATGCAGACAGTATCATATGTAGAACACCTATTCTGCAGAGTATAGACACATCCTATTTGTTTTTCTCTTGTTTGGAATGTAGAATTCATTAGCAGATATGATTTTTTTTTGCATTTATATAAAATATGCAATGTTTATTTCTAAGGGTAAGTTTGTAGAGCATTGTCTACTCTTACTCGTGGAATGTTTTATGGAAGAAATATAGGAAAAAGACAAACCTTTGTACTTACCTAATTTATCTAGAAAAAAAGTTTTTAATTCTTTTACACAAGGTATATCTTAATATTGGAATAACACGGCAATGGGAGAAATTTTTAGTTATGAAAAGTACAAAAAGTAACCAAAGAGTAGAAGTCAGAGGAAATATTTCTCTGGCTATTATCCTTGAGCAAATTATTAATAATTGCGTTAATCTTTTTCAGGCAATAAAAATAATAAATTTTTAAATCATGCAAATTTTGTGATAAATAAATGAGATGATATGTGATGAGCATTTTGTATAAATTACATAACTGCTTGCTATCAGTAGAAACTAAACTAATCATAATAGATCCTTGGAGAAATGCTGTACGACTGACAATTATACACAATTTCCATAAGTAATCTATAAAAGAGCTATCCAGTGAAGCTTTTTAGGCTGAGGATGATACAGTTTCTTTAGGGTTATAAATGGGTCACAAAATAATGAGCAAAAAGAAGAAAAGTTTTATATAGGCCAAGGTCCTGAATATATATATACAGAGAGAGAAAGCGAGGGAGAGAGAGAGAGCATTGTTGTTGAACTCACAAATGATAAATTCTAGATATCATTTCTGATATAAATCTGGGACTAGGAAACATTTTCTGAGAAGATTCAGAAAGTAAATATTTCAGGCTTTGTGGGCCATAGGTCTCTGTTGAAACTACCCAACTCCATTAGAGAGAGAAAGTAACCGTTGAGAATATATAAAATGAGGGTGGCAGTTTTTGTTTTTTCTTTTTCCTCTCTCTCTCTTATTTTAAAATTGAAGTATAGTTGATTTACAATGTTGTGTTAGTTTCAGATGTACAGCAAAGTGAATCAGATATGTGTATTTTTTTTCAGATTGTTTTTTATTATAAGTTTTTGCAAGATACTGAATATACTTCCATGTCTTATATAGTAGGATCTTATTGTTTATCTATTTTATACAGAGCAGCTTAATCCTAAACTGCTAATGTATCCCTCCCTTCGTCCCTTAAGTAACCATATGCTTGTTTTCTATGTCTGTGTCTATGTGTCTATTTCTGCTTGTAAGTTCATTTGTGTCATTTTTTTTTATTCCACATATAAGTGACATTGTATGATATTTGTCTTTCTCTGACTTACTTCACTTAATATGATAATCTCTACGTCCATTACTCAGCCATTAAAAAGAATACATTTGAATCAGTTCTAATGAGGTGGATGAAACTGGAGCCTATTATACAGAGTGAAGTAAGCCAGAAAGAAAAACACCAATACAGTATACTAACGCATATATATGGAATTTAGAAAGATGGTAACAATAACCCTGTGTACGAGACAGCAAAAGAGACACTGATGTATAGAACAGTCTTATGAACTCTGAGAGAGAGGGAGAGGGTGGGAAGATTTGGGAGAATGGCATTGAAACGTGTAAAATATCATGTATGAAACGAGTTGCCAGTCCAGGTTCGATGCACGATACTGGATGCTTGGGGCTGGTGCACTGGGACGACCCAGAGGGATGGAATGGGGAGGGAGGAGGGAGGAGGGTTCAGGATGGGGAACACATGTATACCTGTGGTGGATTCATTTTGATATTTGGCAAAACTAATACAATTATGTAAAGTTTAAAAAATAAAATTAAATTAAAAAAAAAAAGATGCTTACTCCTTGGAAGGAAAGTTATGACCAACCTAGAGAGCATATTAAAAAGCACAGACATTACTTTGTCCACAAAGGCCCGTCTCATCCAGGCTATGGATTTTCCAGTGGTCATGTATGGATGTGAGAGTTGGACTATAAAGAAACCTGAGCACCAAAGAATTGATGCTTTTAAACTGTGGTGTTGGAGAAGACTCTTGAGAGTCCCTTGGACTGAAAGGAGATCCAACCAGTCCATCATAAAGGAGATCAGTCCTGGGTGTTCATTGGAAGGACTGATGTTGAAGCTGAAACTCCAATACTTTGGCCACCTGATGCGAAGAGCTGATTCATTTGAAAAGACCCTGATGCTGGGAAAGATTGAGGGCAGGAGGAGAAGGGGATGACAGGTGATGAGATGGTTGGATGGCATCACCGACTCAATGGAAATGGGTTTGGGTGGACTCTGGAAATTGATGATGGACAGGGAGGCCTAGGGTGCTACAGTTCATGGGGTCGCAAAAGAGTCGAACACGACTGAGTGACTGAAATGAACTAAACTGAAGTCCATTCATGTTGCTGCAAATGACACTATTTCATTCTTTTTTATGACTGAGTAATACTCTATTGCATAAGTGTGTGGGTGTGGCACATCTTATTAATCCATTCATCTATTGATGGGCATTTGGATTGCTTCCACATATTGAGTATTGTAGATAGTTGCTTTTATGAACATTGGGGTGAATATATCTTTTTAAATTAGAATATTTTTCTTTTTTGGATATATTCCCAGGAGTAGGATCACAGCATCATATGGTAGCTATATTTTTAAGTTTTTAAGAGACTCGCACATCACTTTCCATAGTAGCCACACCAATTTATATTCCCACCAACATTGAAGGAGAGTTCATTTTTCTCCATACTCTCTCCAGCATTTTGATTGTAGACTTTTTTGATAATAGTCATTCTGACTGGTATGAGGTGATACCTTAATGTAGTTTTTATTTACATTTCTCTGATGATGTTGAGCATCTTTTCATGCGCTTGTTGGTCATCTGTATGTCTTCTATGGAGAGATGTCTAATTAGAGCAATTTTTCAATAAAACATTATTTACAAAAACAGGAAAATGGCCACACTTAGCTCAGGGACTGTTGTTTGTCAACCTTGGTATATGGCAAAAATAATGATATATTTCTGGATAGTTTCCTGACAACATTAACCCAATATAAGAAAATGAAATCTAAAAGGCCATCATGGGCTGGCATAATCAGGAATTCTATTCCAAATTAAGCACTTATTTATTGAACCAATATTTATTGAACACTGGTTAGTGGCAGGCACTCTGCTATTACTTATAGGTCAAAATGACTTTTGGGACCTGGCTTTGCCTTCTGAGAAGCAAGCATGGGTTGCATGAGGACTGGTTATTATACTTCAGGGAAGCTATAATAGAGAAGAAAGTGGTTAAAGGCCCAATTAGAATGATCAAAGGATTAGAAAGATTTCTTTATAAAAGATACACCTAACTCATTAGGATTCCACAATATGGAAAGAATAGCTAAGACATAATGTGACTGAAATTAATAGAAGTAACTTCATAGATGCTAATATGTTACACTTGTTATTTACATAGAAGTGATGGCTTGGGAAGTTGCTTCTATTAAATGTTTTGTTTATTTACTTTAAGAAAAAGATGATAATATAATAGAAAAAGAAGAACATTATTTTAGAAAATAGAGACATTGATACTCAGTAATTCACATTTTCTTTTTTATGTATTTATTCAGACTTTTCTATATGTATGTACTTTTTGCATTTTTATTATTTTAGCCAAAATGTAATCTTGTTTTGCTTAATATTGTAGCATATAATTTTATGTCATCTGACATTATAAATTCTTTCAGTATTGGTGTTCTTTCTGATGTCTTTGACTTTTCACAGTGCAGTGTATGTCACTTCTGGATGTCTTCTTAACATATTTTCTTTTTTTATCAACTTTTTCTCTCCTTAGCTCTAGATATCTCAACAGTCTATTGTATTTTCCCCTGACTAGTGCTTGGATACCTCAAACTCAACATGTCCTGCAAATAAATTATCATTAGCCCTGTTCATAGCCATTATGTTTCCTTTACCTCTCATCTCCTCAAATGGTATTATTATAAATCAAACTCCCAAGGCAAGATTCTGGTTTTTCTTTTTTTTCCTCTTCTCCCTCTCCTCTAAGTCCCAAACAATTGTGTATTCAGTATTGTCACTTTTATCTCTTTGAATCCAATGCCTTAGTCTAGCCAATAACATTACTCATTGATTTTTGCAAAAAACTCCTTTCTCTCTCCAGTTGAACATCTTCCCTGCTGCAGAACTGGTTGTTCTAAACATACATCTGAGTTTTTAAATTCCTTCTTAACATCCTTCAGAGAATCTCAAGAATAACCCAGACTCTTAAACATAAGTACTAGAAATCTAAAGTCAGTTGGTTTATGATAAATGAGACTTGACTGGTTTACTGATCTAGAAGAAATGCAGAGGGACTAAGAAGATCTCTGGCTCAAATGGTGTTTTTGGTCTCATGTTGCTATTTCTCTGTTTTTGTGTCTCTGTCACCTCTCTCTCTCTTTTTCTGTTTTGCTCTTTCTCCCTCCTCTTTTCGCCCTCCCTCCCCTCTGCTCCCTCCCTCCCCACATTTCTTATTCCTTATCTCTACCTCTCCATCAATTTTAAAACATCTCAACCAAATCAATGAAAGAGTTTTTATAAGAAGCTAGATATGAATCTAATTATCTTGAAAAACTAGTGCATACAAGAAAGAAAAATAAATTAATGTTAGAAAAAGAAAGTTAATGGTCTGAAGGTGACAAGCTAAGTTCACAGATGTGTCTCAGTTCATAGAAGGAATACTGCATTAGCAGACAGGGTGTATTTGTTCCCACAGTGATTTACATGTTTATAGACATGGTTTTCTTTTTTTCCTTTTTTTTTTTGTCCTGAATCTTGAACCACTTAAATCCAGACTATACCAATTGTCAGTTACAGCTGTCCAAAATTCCATAATCCTTGACAGTATTTTTAAGGTTTTCTTTTAAAGCATTATGTATATAGATGCCCAAGGACCCACCACTCGGATTCTCCATTTAAAATTTATATGAAAGACCCCATAAATATCTAACTCCTTACATGTATGGTTAAATTTTTATTTTCACAAGGAAGGACATGCTGTTATTTAAATCTTATTGCCTCTTTTTCAGATGTTTAATTTCAAGTAAGATTCAGGCCAAATTACTAGTAACTGTCTAATGCTACATACAGAGATTACTACATTAAGCATTATGAGTATTTACCTTTGATTCTTATATTAGTATTTTGTTATCTCTTAACTGAAACTATTGATTAAAGATAAGGAGACATATATTTATTTAATATTTTAATCATCATATTTGTCTGATTATGCATATTTTTAATACTGTAATGTGTGGGAGATCATTATAGAAGTAATATACCATTATTTGCTAAGACTGGTGGTTAATCCTTAAGTCATGTCTGACTCTTGTGACCCCATGGACTGTAGCCCTCAAGGCACCACTGTCCATGAGATTTCCCAGGCAAGAATACTGGGGTGGGTTGCTGTGTCCTTCTCCAGGGGATCTTCCTGATCCAGGGATTGAACCCAGGTCTCTTTCACTGAAGACAGATTCTTTACAGACTGAGCCACCAGGGAAGCAATATTTGCTAAGACTGGATATGTGCTGTAGAGACTGGACCATATTGTTAGAAATACAAGGAAACATAAGGTCATATGACTATCAGATTACTTGGTAGAAAATTGATTAACACAGTAATTATTACTACAGAGTAATTACTGCTACAGAGACCTAAGGCTCATGCACCACCTGTTATGTCAAATTATTAGCATAAATTAGCTAACACACTGCAAGGCCCCAGGTAATTAAAAACACTCTTATTAGTCCAAATTTTTAAAGGGCTTAGAAGTTATCTCCCAAGAGCTGGGCCACTCAAGTGTCAAATATTCTCTGGAATGAATACACATCAGACAACTGAGGCCTGTGGGGTATTACTTTCCACAGGTCAAGAAAAAATACTCTAAACTGTACCCTCCCTATTTTACTACTATATATGTTCTCAAGTTTATTTAGGGATTTATGTCCTCCCAGATGGCTCAGTGTTAATCTCCCTGACAATGCAGGACATGCAGGATGTGCAGATTTGATCTCTGGATCAGTGAGATCCCCTGGAGAAGGAAATGGCAACCCACGCCAGTATTCTTGCCTGGAAACCCCATGAACAGAGGAGCTTGGCAGGCTACAGTCCATGGAGTCACAAAGCATCAGACAAGACTGAGTGACTGAACACAGCACACGTAATTATTACATTTATTTTAAAGTACCTGCATGATAAAAAATCATGGAGAATTTTAAAAATGTATTTAAAAAAATGACTCTGAACTTGAGATATTAAAAATATAACCACAGAATCTGCAGAAGCTTTGATAATGGTGGTAAATGTAATACTACATTTAGAGAAGCAAATGGTTTTCTAACCAAATTACTAGAAAACTATGGTTCCAGGAGCAATTCAAAGATTTTGAGGTCTTTAGTTTTGGATTTTATTAACAGCACATATATTTTAAATATATTTTAAAATTGCTTTAAAAACATTGAAATGTGTAACTTGCTCAGTTTAAGTATATTAAGAAGATACCAGCAGATTGGCTTTTGCTACAAGAATTCCTAGCTTCCCAGGTGGCTCAGACAGTAAAGTATCTGCCTGCAATGTGGAAACCTGGGTTTGATCCCTGGGTCGAAAAGATGCCCTGGAAAAGGGAATGGCAACCCACTCCAGTATTCTACAGTCCATTAGGTCACAAGAGTCAGACACGACTTAAGGACTAAACCACCAGTCTTAGCAAATAATGGTGTATTACTTCTATAATGATCTCCAGAACAGGTGATGGAATTCCAGCTGAGCTATTTCAAATTCTAAAAGATGATGTTGTGAAAGTGCTGCACTCAATATGCCAGCAAATTTGGAAAACTCAGCAGTGGCCACAGGACTGGAAAAGGTCAGTATTCATTCCAATGCCAAAGAATGTTCAAACTACCGCACAATTGCACTCATCTCACACGCTAGCAAAGTAATGCTCAAAATTCTCCAAGCTAGGTTTCAAAAGTACATGAACTTTCAGATGTTCAAGCTGGATTTAGAAAAGGCAAAAGAACTAGAGATCAAATTGTCAACATCTATTGGATCATCGAAAAAGCAAGAGAGTTCCAGAAAAACATCTACTTTTGCTTTATTGACTATGCCAAAACCTTTGTATAAATCACAACAAACTGTGGAAAATTCTTCAAGAGATAGGAGTACCAGACCACATTACCTACCTCCTGAGAAATCTGTATGCAGGCCAAGAAGCAACAGTTAGAACCGGACATGGAACAACAGACTGATTTCAAATTGGGAAAGGAGTACAGCAAGGCTGCATATTGTCACCCTGCTTATTTAACTTATATGCAGAGTACCTCATGCAAAATGCCAGGCTGGATGAAACACAAGCTGGAATCAAGACTGCCGGGAGAAATATCAATAACCTCAGAGAAGCAGATGATACCACCCTTGTGGCAGAAAATGAAGAACTAAAGAGCCTCTTGATGAAAGTGAAAGAGAAGAGAGAACAAGTTGGCTTAAAATTCCACATTCAGAAAACTAAGATCATGGCATACGGTCCCATCATTTCATGGCAAATAGATGGGGAAACAAGGGAAACAGTGAGAGGGTTTATTTTCTTGGGCTCCAAAATCCCTGCAGATGGTGACTACAGCCATGAAATTAAAAGATGCTTGCTCCTTGGAAGAAATGTTATGACCAACCTAGAGATCATATTAAAAAGCAGAGACATTGCTTTGCCAACAAAGGTCTGTCTAGTCAAACTTATGGTTTTTCCAGTGGTCATGTATGGGTGTGAGAGTTGGGCTATAAAGAAAGCTGAGTGCTGAAGAATTAATGCTTTTGAACTGTGATGTTGGAGAAGACTCTTGAGTCCCTTGGACAGCAAGGAGATCCAACCAGTCCATCCTAAAGGAGATCAGTCCTGGGTGTTCATTGGAAGGACTGATGTTGAAGCTGAAACTCCAATACTTTGGCCACCTGATGTGAAGCACTGATTCATTTGAAAAGACCCTGATGCTGGGAAAGATTGAGGGCAGGAGGAGAAGGGGATGACAGAGGATGAGATGGTTGGATGGCATCACCGCCTCGATGGACATGAGTTTGAGTAACCTCCAGGAGTTGGTGATGGACAGGGAAGCCTGGTTTCCTGCAGTCTATGGGGTCACAAAGGGTTGGACATGACTGAGCAACTGAACTGACTTGAATCACTGGCCTAAGCACTTGGACTCATTTTTGTGTTCCCCTACTAAAACCACTCTCCTCTACTAAAACCACATGAAAGAAACATATGAACTTCTTTTAAAATTATTATTTATTTAGTTATAGTTTTGGTTGCTTGGGTCTTCATTGCTACATGCAAGCTTTCTCTAGTTATGATGAGCACGGGCTGTTTTTTGCCATGGTACGCTGGCTCTTCAATACTGTGGCTTCTCTTGCTGTAGAGTGCAGGCTGTAGGGTGCATGGGCTTCAGTAGTTGTGACATGCAGGATCAGTACTTGTGACACATGGGCTTTGTTGCTCCATGGCATGTGGATCTTCCCAGACCAGGTATTGAACTTGTATCCCTTGCCTTGGCAGGCAGATTCCCTGCCTGGGAATTCCCACATTTAACTTCTTACAATTCATTATTGTCCTTCTCTTGAATTCACATCCATATATGGGCACCTATATAAAATGTATGCTGAGTATCCAACCAAAACACACATAAACCATCTTCCATTAAATGACCTGCAATTTGTAGCCATGTGAGCTGTGAGCACACTCTCATCATGGGGTAATAGTTTTTCAGTAAAAAAGTGAACATAGAACACACTGAATTCTGATATTATTGCATCATTTTAACATGTAGAAATCCTAAATATTGTGTATTTCTTATATCTTGATATTTATTTTAAGAGTGTAGAGTATTAGATTAAATTTACCTGTGGAATTTATTATTTCACTTTAAAGTTTCTAGATCAGTGATATGTAATATTGAGAAGATATCTCAAACTATATCTGGTTACAATGCTTTAAATACACAGACTATTTTTGGATGATACATAAGAAACTGTTTACAGGGCTATTCTATGCAAGAGGTTCTCAATTCTGGGTAGGAGGAAAGCTTAATTTGCTTTTTAGTTGTATTGTATTCTGTTACACACTCTTTTACAGCATGATTATTGTTTTAAAAATTTACTATGTTCCATCTGTAAGCTTTTAAATTAATTGTATAGTAAAATGAAGTAATTGTTATAATTAAGATTTTTTTTGAAATGTCTTTTTCAACTACTTCACTGTGGGAACCCAAATATTCTTGATTCCATGCAACCAATATAAAGTAAATTGCAGCCTGAAATGTAAATGTTCTTGTTTAAAAACTTTTAATAAGTGAATATTATATATTTTAACTCAGGAAATGATTTATAAAATGTATTTGAATATTATTATTTTTGTTACCGGGGATTCTACTAGCAATTTCATCTGGGGAAATTTTTCCAGTTGCCTCCCTTTTAAAAAAGAAAAACACCAGTCCCATGTTTAGTTTTCTAATATATTTTCATTTTTATTGGATCATTCTATTCTTTCCTAACACATAGGAGGTGGGAATTCTCTGTTATTATATTCTTCTCTATTATTATAACCATTTGTAGGGTGAAGACAATTGAGGCTCAGAAAGTTTAGAGCCTTTTCTAAGACCAAAGAGCTAATAAATGACAGAGCTATGGCTTAATCCAGATGTTTTTGGCTCTGCATACAACATTTGTTCTATGGTGTCATAATATTTCCATTGGGATAAGATACACCTATGAGAAACCAATAACACATGGTTGAAAGTATAAAACAAACATGGTCAATCATTTATAGTATTTTTTCTATGTTAAACTGAGAATTCAAAAAATGATAAAGAGGTGGGAATTGTAGCCCAGGAACATGGCAAGCAGGCCATGTGGCCGTAGCGCTCCGTACATCAGCATTGGTACCAGCGGGAGCCTCTGCCATGGTTTTGATTAAGAGGCACAAGTTGGGCTCAGCATGCCTAAGTTCATGTCTTAAGAGTCTTTCTTTTCTCATTGTTCTTTTAGGATTGAAGTCTTAACTCTTCTTGATAATACTACTACCTGAAACATAGTATGTGTTCATTCACAAATATCTTATGAATAAATTCTCTTTTTCCTATCATCCACCCAGAGACAGGTTTCATTTCCTTGAACCCAAACCTGCTGATTAAGATATAGTTACCTGATGACTCTTCTCTGTATGGTTAAATAGACTGTGTTCTGGCCTGGCCTGAATGATCATACATAATATTTTTTACCACACTGATCTGTGCAATTGTACCCCTCCAAGAGACATCTGACATAATGGGGAAATTGAAACATGTCTTATGATGGCTTTATGGCACAATCACTAAGAGTAAACCCAGGTTCCTGAAACTTAGTCTTTTTCTTCATTCTTACTACCATATTTTGTAGTAGCTTCCCCTTCTCATGCCATCCACTAAACTTCAGAGATGCTTCAGATGTGTAGCTAACTTAACTAGTCTACAATACATATAAAGCCAATATAAATCACTTAATCTGGTTTAAATATATAAATTTTCCTTTCATTAATTTGCAGTTAATCCTTTTTTTTTAATTATTTAAAATTTCTTCCCAAGATCTTATCCACTAGAGCCATGATTATTCTGACTGGCATATCTCCTATAACTTTTTATGCTTAGTTAAACAAATCATGTTAGTTCTGTTACATTTAGTATCTAGAGGACTAATGCCTTTTTTTTTTTTTTTTTTTTTTTAGCTCTACTGCTTCATTTAGTGTCTGCAGGACTAATGCCTATTTTTTCATTTCTCAGTGTCTTCTGTTCTCTTTCCTTCTTCCCAGTCTTTGTAGTGTGTTACAGTGGGTGAACCTGGACAATGAGTCCAGAGTTCTGAGTTCTAGGGTTGGCGTCATATACTTCACATACTTACTGTTCTTATAACCTTGCACAATTTATTTCACATCAGGAGTATAGGTAAATCCACAAATTTTCTGGAAGCTAACCCATAATTCCCTATCACTTTTGAAGAGAGATGATATTTTGTCACAATTATATGGGGGATAGTTAGGATTCGAAGGAGTTTTGGCCATGAACTTGAGAAGAATTCATATTGAACTTGAGGATTTGTATATTTTTTGAGTGTACTTCTGCCTGAGTTAAAAATCTTCCATGTGTATATGTGCTCATATGCTCTTTCTTGTCCAACTCTTTGCGACCCTATGGACTGTAGCCTGACAGGCTCCTCTGTCCATGAGACTCTCCCAGCAAGAATCCTGGAGTGAGGTGCCCTTTCCTTCTCTAGGGGATCTTCCTGACCTAGACATGGAACCCACATCTTTTATGTCGCCTGCCTTGGCAGACGGGTTCTTTACTACTAGTGCCACACTCTCTAGCAAAAAAACAGTTGTTATGGTAAGAAAATATCCTATATTTCTTTGCTAATTGACAGATGGCTCACAGTCATAAGTTCTTTTTCGTGACATTTCTTCTTTTAGTATTTCATTGAGGGCAACTCAATCATGTTAAAATAGTAAACCACTACCTACCTACCCCCTTGTCCTTGTGGCTTTAGATGTTTATAAACACTATCACCTTAACTCTCATGAAAAAATGTAAAACATTAAGCTTAACACTCCCATGGAGGAGGTAAATATATTTATCCACATCTCTCAGCTCCTAACTCTTTCCTGTCAGCACTTATATTTCCAGAACATAAGTATCCAATGTCCTCATGTATTATTTCTCCGCCCTGGTCCCTCCCTTCTCCAGGAATCTTAGAGCTGTTTCTGCCATCCTATAATACCTGTGTCCTACAGTTTTATATTTCCTTGTTATGTTTCTCCTTTAACATATGACTTGCCTTATTTTTAATTCAGTAAATATTTATTAGATAGGTGTTTTACTGTGTAATTATTCAAAGATGACATAGATACAACCTCTATAGGAGTTGTTGGTAACTACGAGAGAATGTAGAAACAAATATAATAGAAGAATTAGTAGGACAGTGGAGAGCTAAAGAAAAAAATTAAGTTGGGCTAGGTTGCCTTTTGTTAGCTATGATTTAATCAATTAATTTATTTTCAGGTGTGAAAGACTAGAAGCAGATATATACATAGATTTTAACAGTGGATTTATGTAATTTACATTGCCTTCCCTAAGGGTAATGTCTCTGATTATTATTATTTTTTTTAATGTTTAATACTATAAAAGTGAGGAAATGTTTTGGTGGTAAAGTAACCTTTCACATTAGCCCTTTACTTTACACTAAGTAGATAAGAGATAAGCATATCTACATGTGAAGTCAGCAGTGGTTAAAAGATAAGCAAGGGAAATGTTTTTTATCAACGACAAATTTATGGAATACATACTACAGACAGGTGCTATTCTTAATTCACTCATGTAATTCTACCAACAAACCGTGTTATAACACACATCTTACAGGTGAAGAAACAGTACGGGAGAATACACAGAAGTGAAGTGAATCATCCACTTCACAAGGTGGTTTTGCTTACGAGTTCATGTTCTCAATCTCTACCTGTATGCCTTCTGGAGTAAGAATGCTTCATGATGCCAAATCCACTTCAGGAAGAACAATTCAGAGTTAGAAGTCTCAGGTCTGAGTTTCTGGGTGGCAGGTATGGCGTATAAGGTGGAGGAGAGGAGCAAATGGCTAGGCAGTTACAGGGCCTGGGGCCTGTATGTTCCTGAGACTTTGAATTACACCACTAGTTTTGAATGCTTTTGGAGATAAATATAAGCTATTCTATATGAAATGCAGAATTAACTTCCTGAATGAAGACACTTGCATGATGTTCAGTCTCGTCCCCATGGATAGGAAGTACCAATAACTGCATTCATGTACTTACATCTTTTGAAGAGCATGTGCATTTTATTGGCATCTTTACAGCATGTACATGTGGGCTATATCACTTTGAAAGATAAATGCATACCACAATAGCGGAAACAAGTCAGCAAATAGTTGCACTGAGAGTTTGTTCTGCTTCTTACCATCACCTAGCCATCAGAAATAGCTGACCTGATAACAATATCAGTACAGCTGTACTTTTTAAAAATGTTTTGATTCTTAAACAGCTCCTACTATTACTCCCTTTTTAGAATAGCTGTTTTTATCCACTTGTGCCAGTGAATTATTACTTGAGTATGAAATAGAGCAGAAGAGAACATGAAGGAAATAAGTTAAAAAAGACATATTTCCCACCCAGTAGTCATGGATCCAATTGATTTGCCAACTACATTCAGTGTATACATTAAAAAAAAAAAAAAAAAAGAATCTGCTACCAGGAAGCAAGAGTTGAGAAAGTCCAGATTGGTCTGTAACAATTTCCTGCTGGTTCTTTTTGACATAATTTAACTCTGAGTCAACAAAATGTTTTTTTCTATATCATGTAGCTTGGAAATATTAATTGAATGCTTCCCCTTAGTATTTGAAGCATTGAAAAAGAAGCAAAAATTAGGTGGTTTCCAGAGGTCAAAAGTTAATCAGGACTCAGTAGTTTTCTGGGCAGGTACAGTTGTATGTAATAAAGACATTAATAAAATGCACTGTTGCTCAGCTTGCTGGAAGTAAAGGAAAACAGATTCACTGAAGGGTGAACACAGTGTCATGATAACTAAGGTCAAATTTGTTTGCTCAAGAATTTGCTTTGAATTTTAGTTATTCAGCTGTGTTTACTAATAAACTGTTCAAGCATATTAACAAGCATTCTTAGAGACACAATGGCTAGACTTTCTGTTTCCAAAATATTGGCCCAAATTGCAAAATCCATTCACAAAAATACACTTCCGTTGGTTAAGCAAAGGATTGCTAAATAAAAGAGATGCAGTTATTCTAAACTTGTGATATTTTGGACTATACATTATAGACATTCAATGTATATATACTAGATAATACAACCAAAGAATATAAATAGAATGAGTGGAAGGACCATACATAGATACATGTAACTGCTACACAAAATTTTCAAAAGAGAAAAGAACAGGACCAAACAAACAAAAAAAGAAAAGGTAGATGAAGATATTGAGATATGGTTATTTTTTTCATTTTAAGGTAGATATACTAAATGACCGTGACCAAATGAATCTACTGTTGTAGGTATTCATAGTTTCAGCCTTTCTTCTCAGGCCACAGCCCAGATTTCCCAAGAAGTGTCTAAGATTCTTCTTCTTTTTCTTTTCTTCTGGTCATATTATATCAATTAGATCTGCCAAATTAAATATTTGACTTATAACTACTATTCTAGAGCTGGTACAAAGGAAAATGAAATTTAACATGCTGTAAGCAAGTCAATGACCTTACTATTAATGTTTTATGAGCTATAAATATGAGACACACACACACACACACACATACGTATATATATTTCCCTTCAAGTAGTGATTTGTTTTAAAATAAAGTTAGTTTTAGTTTTCTACTTGAGACTTTTTTTTAAACATTGTTGAAACATCTTAGAGCTGATAGTAACTTATAATTCAGTGGCATATACTCTCAGAATTTCAATTAAAGATACTTTTAAAGACTTACCAAATTTCCTTATTCAGTTTGATAATAAATGAAAGAAAGAAAAGTTGAGTTTGAAAGATAAAGACTGACTGAATTCATGGGAAATAGAATGGATTGTTGAGAAACATTCAGAAAAATACCATTTTTGCAGGAATTATTTTCCAGCAGATAATGTGGATCCTTGTTCATATTCAGTATTATCTAAAATTTCATGGACTCTATGTTTTGATCTAAACATAAATGTATATTTTTTAACAAACCAAGTAATGTTATTGTGCAGTTTCCTTCTACCAGAAAATTACTAAAAATATAAATATAAGATCTCTAGAAAATACTCAGAATAGCTCTGTAATCTCTTTCCTTCCCTGAACTGGGGTCAACCTTTTGATCTTTAAAAGAGTCAACTGGATGTTTTCTAAACTTGTGTGCTTGTCTTCATATCATCCACATGCATAACAGGATCAACTTTGCGGCTAAACCTTTGTTGAAGATTCTTGAATCTCTCCTCCATATTCCTTTGCAGCTCAGGTAAACTATTTTCAGACTTGTGACAGAACCCCATTGCAAATACCTGCATCTATCTGCTTCTGTCTCTGAGGGTTATTCTAGCTCCAAAACAATGAAGTGCACTAGACTTCACATTCCCAGGGTCAACCCTTAACCAATGGAAGATTTGGCACATTAAAATTGGTGGATGACAATTTCAAGGTAACCACCCCACTTCTCAGACAGGAGTTGATGGAGTAGAGCATCAGTTGTCCAAATCAGAAGCCCATTCATGGCATTTCTTCCTTTCCAGTATCACCTATATTCCCCTTCATCACTCCTGTTTCCTAAGATCAGTTTCCAAATAAACTGCATGCACCTAGTCCTTGTCTCATCTTCAACTTTAGAGATTGCAAGCTAAAACAGCCTGACTTCCAATTCTAGGAAGACATACTTAAACATTTTCAAATACACATAACCAAAGGTCTATTGGCTTTTTGAATATCAAAAACTCAACAAATATTTTTGATAAATTAACATATCATATAAAGATGTCATCTATTGTTCTGGCTTCATGAGTCGTTCTTCAGCCACTCAGTCGTGTCAGACTCTTTGTGACCCTATGGACAGCAGCTTTCCCTGTCCTTCCCTATCTCCTGGAGTTTGCTCAAACTCATGTCCATTGAGTTGATGATGCCATCCAACCATCTCATCCTCTGTCACCCCCTTCTTCTGCCCTCAATCTTTCACAGAATCAGGGTCTTTTCCGATGAGTCAGCTCTTCGCATCAGGTGGCCAAAGTATTGAAGCTTTAGCTTCAGCATCAGTCCTTCCAATGAATATTCAGGACTGATTTCCTTTAGGATTGACAGGTTTGATCTCCTTGCTGTCCAAGAGACTCACAAGAGTCTTCTTCAGCACCACAGTTTGAAAGCATCACTTCTTATAAAGCATCACTCAGCCTTCTTTATGATCCAGCTGTCACATCAGTACATAACTACTGGAAAAACCATAGCTTTGACTATATGCAAGGAGACTAAATATAAAAATAAAATAAAAGTTTTCCCCAGTTGTTCTCAATTTTGGGGTTTGGTGGTGCTTGAAACTTAGATGTTGCTACAGTTTTGAGTATTTGATTAAAAAAAAAAAACTTGGAAAAACCTCAGCCAATTCCCTTATTGTTAACTGCAACCTACATGATTATTGCCAAGAATGTGAAGATGAACTCTTCACTGGAACACATGCCAGACCAATTATGTCCTTTGTGTCTAACATGATTATTTTAAAGTGAATAGTTAAATTAGTTTTTTAAAATATCACAACTTTGGAAGAATTGTTTGCTTTTTAACTCTTTCTCCTTTTTATTTTTTTCCTCTAGAGTAATTCCCATTTACTTTAAAATATGAACATACTTCCCACTTACTTTGAAATATGAACAAAGTAAGGGTATTAAGCTATAGTTGGTAAGAAGATAAATTAAACTGCACCATATCTAAGTATTTTCAAGAAATGCTAGCACTTGAGACATTAGAAAATTCTCAGATCCTTATTTTTTACATTTGTTTGTTGTGTTTTGTTTGTTATTGTTGTACAAGTATATCTAATATAATGGATAGAGAACATTCTTTCCTGTTAATATCTTTTGAAGACAGAAAAGTCAAATAAAATCTTGAATTACATTTTTATGACAAGTAAACATAATAAATAGTAGTAAAACATAATGAATAATTGTTAAATTATTTTAGTTAGATGTATAGTTAAGTAACAATGAAAATGAGATGGAGAGGAGAAAAAGAAGAGGGCTGAAATAAATTGTCAGAAAGTTGATTTAATTTTTAAAATCCTTAAGACATGTAGAACTAATTAATTTAAGAAAATTGCACTTAAAAATAGTCATGCATGGTGAAAATTTGCTATAATTTTAACTATTATTTCATGGACAAAAGAAATGCATATTCTAGTATACCTGTTTTCCTAATTTATAGAGGGAAAATCTATCTTCCACGTGTTACTTTATAAAATCAAAATGTCTCTGAAAAAACTTTGCCTTTTAAGCCTCTCTCCCTTTTGTTAAAAACAGATATACATTTTTTGAATAGCATCCCATCAAATCCTGCTGCTGCTGTTGCTAAGTCGCTTCAGTCATGTCCAACTCTGTGAGACCCCAATAGACGGAAGCCCACCAGGCTCCCCCGTCCCTGGGATTCTTCAGGCAAGAACACTGGAGTGGGTTGTCATGTCCTTCTCCAATGCATGAAAGTGAAAAGTGAAAGTGAAGTCGTTCAGTCGTGTCCGACTCTTCCCGACCCCATGGACTGCAGCCTTCCAGGCTCCTCCGTCCATGGGGTTTTCCAGGCAAGAGTACTGGGGTGGGGTTCCATTGCCTTCTCCACATCAAATCCTAAATGACTCCTAAAGCTTTATGGAATTTTTCCTTTCTCTATATTGACATAAATATAATCCATTCTTCCTACTTGACCAGACAGAAGTAAATGTTGTACCATATCTAGTCTCAAGGTAAGAGTTATTATCCTTTTAGTTTGTAAATACATTTCCTGTTAGGCAATACATTAATTAGAAAATATTACTAATGGTTAATTTCCAGTAATCAGTCACATTACAATGAACACATTTTTTTATTTTTATAGTAATGGTGAAAGTGTTCATCTGTAAACATTTCATTCTAAGTAATAAAGTTGCAGAATGACCCCAGGCTCAGTTGAAACTGGAGTTGAAGCTGTTAAGCTTCCCCATTATACTTTTCTGCCCAAATTGTATTCCGCCTCCCCCTTCATGATTAAAATAGAGAGCATTAACTTTTGATCAAAAGCCAAAGATATGACTGAACTTAATAAAAGTTGTCTTCTTTACCCTCCAAACCTTCTGCATTTTTGGCCAAAACATTCCCTAGAGACGGGAAGCTTTTAATTGCATGTTTTGATTGTTTAGTGTCTGCCTTTCCATCTGGTACTTGACTGTACATTATATATAGAAGGGTGTGAACAGGAGATGGTGACAATGTCAACAAGAACTAACATTTTTGCAGTGTGTAACTAAAGAAGCTGATAATATAATTATGAAGTTGAAAGACAAATTGTGGAAACACTCAACTGTGTATAATTAGGAAATTGGCTCTGCAAGTTTTAGTATATCCTTAGTTCAAAGATTTGAAAGAAAACAAAACCCATACGTATTGAATTTCTCTTAATCAAATAAAACCAGGTAGATCACAGTTTTCTGAAGAATACTAAAACTAACATGTAGGTTAAATATTGTTAAACAAGCAGTAGCTGTTAAAATGTATTAAGCATTAATTATTAAACTGTAAAATAATTATTTCTATTATATAATAATATTGCTTCTATATTAAAGAGAAGGAATTTGTTAAATAAAAATCAACCATTAAAGCAGAAAGGTGTAGTGTGTCAGATGGTGTTCTCTAAAATGACATGTCCATGTCCTAACTTTTGGAGCCTCTAATTGTGACATGATTTATCAAAAACGGTCTTTCTTAGATGTAATTAAGTATCTCAAGATGAGGTTATCCTGGACTATCCAGGTAGACCCTGGACCCAATGACAATTGTCCTTACAAAAAAACAAAAGAGGAAAAGAAACAGAAGACCATGCACGTGAAGACGGAGGCAGACTGGAGTTATGTTCCAAGAAACACAGAAAAATCAGAAGCCAGAAAGAAAAAATAAATTTTTTTAAACTCATATATATTGTATTGTCTTATATGCTATCACACACTGAGAAGGGTGACAAGAGTTTTCAAAAATATATTCTAGATAATTATCCACTTTTACCAATGGCAACCCACTCCAGTACTCTTGCCTAGAAAATCCCATGGACGGAGGAGCCTAGTGGGCTGCAGTCCATGGGATCACTAAGAGTCGGACATGACTGAGAGACTTCACTTTCACTTTTCATGCATTGGAGAAGGAAATGGCAACCCACTCCAGTGTTCTTGCCTGGAGAATCCCAGGGACGGGGGAGGCTGGTGGACTGCCATCTATGGGGTCGCACAGAGTCGGATACGACTGAAGCGACTTAGCAGCAGTAAGCAGCAGAAGACCAAAGAAACAAGACAAGGAAGCACTGAGCGCCGAGTCTTTTCATGCCCTAATATCCAAAAGTCAGGCTTTTTTCCCCTCTCATTTACAGTGGTTATTAACAGAAATTTAGCTTTTTAGCTGATGTCATTACTGTATTAATGCAACTGAAGAGTTTGAAAGTTAAGACATGTGAAATACAGAGCTGGAAGAAAGCATGCTACTATTCCATTTTGAAAGGAAAATGGAATGTAGGCCACAAGGGTAGTTCTTTGCTTTTTCTCCTTACTTTCAATACCTGGATGCAAGTCAGAGGCTCATTTGTCCAAATCTAGTACCAGCAACTAAATATATTCTCTCATTGTAGACAGCAACTCCAGTTCATTTTGGCCAGTCATTAGGTTGAAATTACAAAGTGTCCATTGGTTAGTGTTTATGTTAAAAGAATCTGTATGAACCACAAGGATATGGTTGTTATTTTAGTCTAGATCATGGCCACCAAGAACACAAAGCTTTCAGAGAGCACTGCACTGACCATGCCTTGACTGCGGACTTTGGATCTAGAACTGAGAAAATACTTTCTGTTGTTTTAAGTCACCCAGTTTTCTGTAATTTGCTTCAGTAGTCCTAGAAAACTAACACAGAAGGTAGCCATATGTATTACATAATTTAAATGCTTTCAAATATATAAAAATTAATGTTCATATACCTTTAATACTACATATGAGAAATTAAAGCTTCTATTCTTCATGAGGCATTTTTCATTAGGTAAATAATGGTGTTAACGTTCATTCTATACTGTGCATGTAGTATAGCAGGCAGCTTGAAGTGCATTCAAATATTAATTTAATTCTTACAACAACCTAAAAACATCGAGTACTAGGTGAGTAGAGATAGCTGTAGCACAGACTAGCTAAGGATTCCATACAAAGAAGATGCTGCTGCTGCTGCTGCTAAGTCGCTTCAGTCGTGTCCGACTCTGTGTGACCCCATAGACGGCAGCCCACCAGGCTCCCCGTCCCTGGGATTCTCCAGGCAAGAACACTGGAGTGGGTTGCCATTTCCTTCTCCAATGCATGAAAGTGAAAAGTGAAAGTGAAGTCACTCAGTCGTGTCCGACTCTTAGCAATGCCATGGACTGCAGCCCACCAGGCTCCTCCGTCCATGGGGTTTTTCAGGCAAGAGTACTGGAGTGGGGTGCCATCGCCTTCTCTGACAAAGAAGATGATAGACCTGCAATTTGTGACTCAGGCAACTGGACTCCAGGGTCTGTGTTCTAAATTATTATATTAGACAAACTGAGAAAAAACAGATAATAGAATTCAAATACTCCAAAGAGATGCTTTCATTTTCTTTTGAATATGAATGTTAAGACAGGGAATTTGAGTCTCTGAAAATCAAATGGTCCACACAGGAGTATAAACAAATATACAAGTAATGAATAGTGCTGATTATGCAGGTCTGTTTCTTCTTCCCAAACCCAAACTATCTGACTTATGCTAAATAAAAAAAATAGAAATAGAAATTCTAGTTATACATTTCTCTCTTTCAAGTTTAAATAGATCTGGAATCATGCAAAGAAGCTCCTGTAACTGAAGCAACATGAAAAATTAAATGCTTTCAATTATTTGAATGTACCATTACCTTAGCAAATTAATTCACTAGGTATTAAAAAAAAATTGTGAATGTAAATTAAACTTAAAATTTTCAGCTGATTGTAAGTTGTTATGTTTATTAAGTTTTCCCTGAAAACCCATACATTTAAACTGGTGTTAAAACTTTTCTTTTGAAAACAGCAATATAATTTCAAGCCTGGTCCTATACATACCTATACTCTCAAATTCATTTTTTAACTTTTAAAAATTACCTAACCATATTCTTCCTTTTAGTGCTTAATATTTTGATTTGGTTCCATGGCCAAAATATAATAAAGTAGTCTATATATACAGAGAAGGCAATGGCACCCCACTCCAGTACTCTTGCCTGGAAAATCCCATGGATGGAGGAGCCTGGTAGGCTTCAGTCCATGGGGTCACGAAGAGTCAGACATGACTGAGTGACTTCACTTTCCCTTTTCACTTACATGCATTGGAGAAGGACATGACAACCCACTCCAGTGTTCTTGCCTGAAGAATCCCAGGGAAGGTGGAGCCTGGTGGGCTGCCATCTATGGGGTCACACAGAGTTGGGCATGACTTCATGGGAAATAGATGGGGAAACAGTGGAAACGGTGTCAGACTTTATTTTTGGGGGGCTCCAAAATCCCTGAAGATGGTGATTGCAGCCATGAAATTAAAAGACACTTACTCCTTGGAAGGAAAGTTATGACCAACCTAGATAGCATATTCAAAAGCAGAGACATTACTTTGCCAACAAAGGTCTGTCTAGTCGAGGCTATGGTTTTCCCAGTGGTCATGTATGGGTGTGAGAGTTGGACTGTGAAGAAAGCTGAGTGCCGAAGAATTGATGTTTTTGAACTGTGGTGTTGGAGCAGACTCTTGAGAGTCCCTTGGACTGCAAGGAGATCCAACCAGTCCATTCAGAAGGAGATCGGTCCTGGGTGTTTTTTATAAGGAATGATGCTAAAGCTGAAACTCCAGTACTTTGGCCACCTCATGTGAAGAGTTGACTCATTGGGAAAGACTTTGATGCTGGGAGGGATTGAGGGCAGGAGGAAAAGGGGACAACAGAGGATGAGATGGCTGGATGGCATCCCCGACTTGATGGACATGAGTTTGAGTGAACTCCAGGAGATGGTGATGGACAGGGAGGCCTGGTGTGCTGCAATTCATGGGGTCACAAAAAGTTGAACACGACTGAGTGACTGAACTGAACTGAACTGAAGCGACTTAGCAGGAGCAGCAGCAGCAGCCTATATATATATATATGATTAGCTCACTGATACAGAAACTCAGAACATGAGAAGCCTTACAGGAGGAATGTTGAGGATTATCTAGATAGATCCTAAATTCAGTAACATTGTCCTTTTAAGAGACATAAGGAGTTTTTTGCATCATTGAGGCATTTTCAAAAACTAGACATTTTTAAAAAATGTAACTTTCGTGAACATGAGTTCATTTATTTCAAATCCATTTGTATAAGTTAATACTGATATTATATAGAATGTATACTTCTGAAATATTTATTTTTATGTCTGTTTAGCTCTGACATATGAACTTTTCATCTTCCAAATTTTTCTAATCAGTCTTTATACTATGAGTCTAACTTTTTAAAAATGTTTAACCAAAGGCAGGGACTGATTTATAAAATGTTCTCAGATTGTCAGATTTTTGTGGCTTCTCTCCATGTACTAATAAGGCATTTAAATGCTTGCTATCAGGGAATATCAACACTATGTTGTTATAGTATAGTGTAGGTAAATGGTAAAGAATGAATCAGTAGGAAAATGTTTGATTCATTGCTCTTTTTCTAAATACCAATTGAAGTATTTTGGTTATCACAAATTAGACACATATGTATGTTTTTTTCAAGTTTATATATGAAGTTTTACTTCTCCATGCTTTAAAGAAGTAAAAGTATGATTTTTTTTTTCCTTTTTACTTGTCTCTTTTTTAATACAAACCTGCAATATTGGTATATCAAAAGCTCATAGCAATTGCTACAGAAAACAATGTGGACAGAGGCAGCTCCTTGAGGTATTAAAAAGATGGCTACCATATGAAATAGTAATCTCACTTTTGGGTATACAATCAAAAGAACTGACAGTAGAATTTTGAAATGATGTTTTGAGAGCCATGCTAACTGTGTCACTATAATAGCCAAGAGGTAGCAACAACCCAAATGACCATTGAGGGATTAATGGATTAACAAAAAGTGATACTACATACAATGGAATATTAGCATTAAAAAGGAAGGAAATCACATTCTGCAACATTGGTGAATAGTAAGAACATTATGCTAAGTGAAATAAGCCAGCCAAAAAAGACATTCTATCATTTTACGTACATGCACTTATCTAAAGTAGTCAAGTTCATAGAAAGTACACAGCTGAAGTGACTTAGAGTGCACACGTATAATCGTGGTTACAAGGGACTGTGTGACGGAGAGAGAGAAAGAGGAGTTGTTTGTTGCTGTTGCTGCTAAGTCGCTTCAGTCCTGTCCGACTCTGTATGACCCCATAGATGGCAGCCCACCAGGCTCCCCCATCCCTGGGATTCTCCAGGTAAGGACACTGGAGTGGTGGCATAGAATTTCAAATTTTCAAGATGAAATAGTTTCGTATATCTGTTTTACAATGTGAATACTTGTTCAACTCTAATGAACTTTACACTTTAAAATGGTTAAAGGGTAAATTTTATGTTATGTGCTCTTTTCCAGAGTGAAAAAAAAAAAAAAAAAAGCAAGTATCAGAAAATATCTGAGGCAGAAAGATTGTTTCCTAAAGTTGAGTAGTCTTAGAATATAGTTCAACTATAACTAATATGCTGAAGTTATAGTTTTAGAATCTGTCAAAGGGATTTCTTTCGTTTCCTTAATCAGAGGTTTCTTAAATTTAGATTCTTTAGAGAATAAACACTAACTAGAAGGCTTTTGATCTAGTACTTCAAGAGGATAGCAAAAATCCTTAAGCTTATGGAAAAGAAACTTTACAGAAAGGAAAGAAATTAGAATGGGTGAAAAAATATGACTTCATTTGGTTGCATAATATTCAGTAGCTATCAGCATAGTATTTGTGGGTTAGTTTATTCATTTTTGGAGAAGGAAGTGGCAACCCACTCCAGTATTCTTGCCTGGAGAATCCCACGGACGGAGGAGACTGGTGGGCTACAGTCCACGGGGTCACAAAGAGTCGGACACGACTAAGTGACTTCACTTCACTTTATTCATTTTAGTAGAATGAAAGTATTTTATTGGTAAAATTTTAGAACTGTCTGTTATGCAAATTTTATGCAAAATTTACTTTCTCAGAAATTTTTACTTTCAGCTTATTGCAGAGAAAAGAAGCAACTCAGATAATCTCTTTAAGTGTTTTTCTATTCAATCAGTGTTTAAGTTGACTGAAATGCTTCCCATGATCATTTAAGAATCTGTATGTATCCCCAGGGGAGTCAATATTTATCTGTAGATGTCAACTGAAAATCATGAAATGTGAACTTTGTTTACTGTTGTTCATTGTCACTCATAGCCTCTCTTTTGCATTATTATCTTTGTTTTCAAAATATCTTTTTCATTGTAGAAAATAATAGTGGAAAGAGGCAAAGAGAAGAAAATTGAATGCCTCCATACTGAGCCATGTTAAGATATCAGTGTGTACACTGAGGTTTTCTTTAATCATCCACATTATATATTGTATAGATATCTAAAAGGACACACACACACACACACACACACAAAACTTCTGTGAACACAGGCTGTTTTGCAGTGTACTCATTTGCTTAATTTGTCATGAAGTTAATTATTCTATCATCTTTTTTTCTGACTTTTTATTGATAGAGTTGGTCTTTGGGTTGCTGTTCTTTTTACTTTGCTTTCGTATTGCAGTGGTACCAATCTCCTTACCTGTAAAGAGGAAAAGTTGAAAAAGAGGTCCCTAGAGCTCATGGCAACCCACTCCAGTACTCTTGCTGGGAAGGTCCTACGGATGGAGGAGCCTAGTAGGCTGCAGTCCACGGGATCGCTAGGAGTAGGACACAACTGAGCGACTTCACTTTCACGCATTGGAGAAGGAAATGGCAACCCACCCCAGTGTTCTTGCCTGGAGAATCCCAGGGACGGGGGAGCCTGGTGGGCTTCTGTCTATGGGGTTGCACAGAGTCGGACACGACTGAAGTGACTTAGCAGCAGCAGAGTTCCCTCCAGATGGAGTCCATGATTCTTTTTTTTTTTAATTTTATTTATTTATTTTTAGCTTCTCTGGACCTTCCTTGCATAGGCTGTCTCTCTTTTCCTTGCCATTTGGGCAGCAAGTGGGACCTACTCTGCGTTGTAGTCCATGGGCTTCTCATTGCGATGGCATATCTTGTTGAGGAGCACAGGCTCTGGAGCACAGGCTTCAGTAGTTGCATCACATGGGCTCAGTAGTTTCAGTGCAGTGGCTTAGTTGCTCCAAGACATGTGGGATCTTCCTAGACCAGGGATTGAAGCTGTGTCCCCTGCATTGGCAGGCAAATTTCCATTCACTGCACCACCAGGGAAGTCTCAGAGCCCATGATTCTAACTCCTGTCCACAGTCCCCAGTGAAGTCTAGGGGGCCATCTTTAGTTTCATGGCCCACGTTGTTGTGATAGGATGACTTCCACACACCCTAGGGCCAATTTTACATGCAGAACCAGTGTAGTATCCAAAAGGTAAATGGTCTCTGTGAAATTATGACAATCCTTGAGGATAAACTTTTGTGTTATACTTTTCTACACTTACCACAGAGCAAGATGTTAAATAAATATTTATGTTCACACCATCACAGAAAGCTATGTGCTATGTATTTCTTGTATTAAAAAGAAAAAGGAAGTACTTGTAACTTAAATTTCTTTTATTTTCCTTTGGTAACTTTTTGTTTTACAATTTCCATTCAAGAGAATGATTTAAATGTAAAAAGAACCCAATATATATCATTTCCTCTGTTTAATCAACCCCCCTACCCTCCCCACCCTGCACCTTGACATCCTGGTTTAGAAATAATCATTCCTCACTGGAAGAACTAGCTTTGAATGAGTAGATGTTTAACTGTGGTCTGATGGACGATTTGCTTACACATAGTTAAAATAGATAGCTCTGGGAGTCATTGAAAAATATTTCTCAGTATCTGTCAAGTTGTCATAAAGGAATCTAGGACAGGCTTTGATATTCCCTATTTGACTCTAGGTGAGCAGATAGTGATTGAAGCCATGAAATTAAAAGACACTTACTCCTTGGAAGGAAAGTTATAACCAACCTAGGTAGCATATTGAAAAGCAGAGATATTACTTTGCCAACAAAGGTCTGTCTAGTCAAGGCTATGGTTTTTCCAGTGGTCATGTATGGATGTGAGTGTTGGACTGTGAAGAAAGCTCAGTGCCGAAGAATTGATGCTTTTGAACTGTGGTGTTGGAGAAGACTCTTGAGAGTCCCTTGGACTGCAAGGAGATCCAACCAGTCCATCCTAAAGCATATAAGTCCTGAGTGTTGATTGGAAGGACTGATGCTGAAGCTGAAACTCCAATACTTTGGCCACCTCATGCAAAGAGTTGACTCATTTGAAAAGACCCTGATGCTGGGAGGGATTGGGGGCAGGAGGAGAAGGGGACGACAGAGGATGAGATGGCTGGATGGCATCACCAACTCGATGGACGTGAGTTTGAGTGAACTCTGGGAGTTGGTGATGGACAGGGAGGCCTGGAGTGCTGTGATTCATGGGGTCGCAAAGAGTTGGACACGACTGAGCAACTGAACTGAACTGAACTGAACTGTAGATGGTCATTATGTCTAGGCATGTGTTTGAAATATAGCTTTATTATTTATTATGTGAATTCACAGAAATGAAAACAAACAATATAATGGGAAATACTAGAGATCTCTTCAAGAAAATTAGAGATACCAAGGGAATATTTCATGCAAAGATGGGCACAATAAAGGACAGAAAATGTATGGACCTAACAGGGTAGATCCAATAGCAGAAGATATTAACAAGAAGTGGCAAGAATACACAGAACTATATAAAAAAGATCTTAATAACCGGGATAACCATAATGCTGTGCTCAGTGACCTAGAGCCAGATATCCTGAAATGCAAAGTCAACTGGGCTTTAGGAAGCATCGCTATGAACAAAGCTAGTGGAGGTGACAGAATTCCAGCTAAACTATTTCAAATCGTAAAAGATGATGCTGTGAAAGTGCTGCATTCAATACACCAGCAAATTTGGAAAACTCATCAGTGACCACAGTACTGGAAGAGGTCAGTTTTCATTCCAATCCCAAAGAAGGGAAACGGCAAAGAATGTTCAAAATACCATACAGTTGCACTCATTTCACATGCTAGGAAGGTAATGCTCGAAATCCTTCAAACTAGGCTTCAACAGTATGTGAACTGAGAACTTCCAGATGTTCAAGCTGGATTTAGAAAAGTCAGAGGAACCAGAGATCAAATTACCAACATCTGCTGGATCATAGAAAAAGCAAGAGAATTCCAGAAAAGCATCTACTTCTGCTTCATTGACTATGCTAAAAGCCCTTGACTATGTGGATCACAGCAAACTGGAAAATTCTTCAAGGAATGGGAATTCCAGACCACCTTATCTGTCTCCTGTGAAACCTGTGAGCAGGTCAAGAAGCAACAATTAGAATCGGACATGAAACAATGGACTGGTTGCAAATTGGGAAAAGAGTATGTCAGGGCTATTTATTGTCACCCTGTTTGTTTATCTTTTATGCAGAATACGTCATGTGAAATACCAGGCTGGATGATTTACAAGCTGTAGTCAGGATTGCTGGGGAAAAAAAAATCAATAACCTCAAATATACAGATGGCACCACCCTAACAGCACAAAACAAAGAGGTATTAATGAGCCTCTTGATGAAGATGAAAGAGGAGGGTGAAAATGTTGGCTTAAACTCAACATTTTAAAAACAAAGATCTGGCATCTGGTCCCATCACTTCGTGGCAAATAGATAGGATAACAATGGAAACAATGACAGACTATTTTCTTGGGCTCCAAAATCACTGCAGATGGTGACTGCAGTCATGAAATTAAAAGATGCTTGCTCCTTGGAACAAAAGCTATGACAAATGTAGACAGCATATTACAAATCAGACACATTATTTGACAACAAAGGTCCATATAGTCAAAGCTATGTTTCTTCTAGTAGTCACATACAGATGTGAGGGCTGGACAATAAAAAAGGCTGAGTGCTGAAGAATTGATGCCTTCAAACTGTGGTGCTGAAGAAGACTCCTGAGAGTCTCTTGGACAGCAAGAAGATCAAACCAGTCAATCCCAAAGGAAATAAGTCCTGAATATTCATTGGAAGGACTGATGCTGAAGCTGAAGCTCCAATACTTTGGCCATTGAAGCAAAGAGCTGACTCATTAAAAAATACCCTGATGCTGGGAAAAGTTGAAGGCAGAAGTAGGGGCAACAGAGGACAAGATGGCTGGATGGCATCACCAACTCAGTGGAGATGAGTTTGAGCAAACTCCTGGAAATAGTGAAGGGCAGGGAAGCCCTGCGTGCTGCAGTCCATGGGGTCACCAAGAGTCAGACACGACTGAGCAACTGAACAACAAGAACAAATTGTTCTATTATAACAATATATCAGAAGATGTTAAAAATGATCTCTCTGATATGTATTTATATGTATTTTATAAATTTCATTTATTTTGTATATGAATAAGACTCAGTTCAGTTCAGTCACTCAGTCATGTCTGACTCTTTGGGCCCTCATGACATGCAGAATGCCAGGCCTCCCTGTCCATCACCATCTCCTGGAGTTCACTCAAACTCATGTCCATCTAGTTGGTGATGCCATCCAGCCATCTTATCCTCTGTTGTCCCCTTTTCCTCCTGCCCCCAACCCCTCCCAGCATCAGAGTCTTTTCCAATGAGTCAACTCTTCACATGAGGTGGCCAAAGTACTGGAGTTTCAGCTTTAGCATCATTCCTTCCAAAGAACACCCAGGGCTGATCTCCTTCAGAATGGACTGGTTGGATCTCCTTGCAGTCCAAGGGACTCTCAAGATTATATTCATATAAAATATACTGTGGGAGAGGTTTTTAATTTTTTTTATTCGGTTGTAAATAAAGGTAAACTTTAAGTCCTTTCTCTTGTAATCACAAGACAATTTTACCTTAACAGAAAAAGAATTAATCTTTTTGATGATGTTAAAATGACCCTATCATTAAAACTAAATCGTAAGAAACACTGAAAGAAAGTACATGAAAATAATTAAATGCTGTATAAGTCAGTAAGTTTTAATAGGGGTAATGGTCTCAACAGAGTTTTTGAGGACTTAATGATCTCTTTTTATATCAATTGACATAATAAGAGATAGTATTAAAATTGATAACTGCTATTGTTGAAAACTTCAAAAGTTGAATATCTATATGCAAGCAAAAGTGAAAGTGTTAGTCAGTCAGTCGTGCCGACTATATGATCTCATAGGCTCCAGCCCACCAGGCTCCTTTGTCTATGGGATTTTACAGGCAAGGATTCTGCAGTGGTTTACCATTTCCTTCTCCAGAGGATCTTTCCCACACAGGGATGGAACCTGGGTCTCCTGCACTGCAAGCAGATTCTTTACCAACTGAGCTAGCAGGGAAATCAATGCAAGGCTGTAGTTAAAACTGAATGTTCCTGTATATCAAATTTACTTGTCCTTTATCCATTTACAAAAGTTAGCATTTGTAAACAGATTCTTCAACTTTGGCTCTCAATTTTTTTTCATTAGCATAGGATTAACGCTATTTCAAAATGTTTTTTCCTGACCATGTATATTGGCAATGTGATGTGCTAGGTGAACTTCTAACAGTTGGCTGCTTTCAAGCCTTGCCTAATGTGCTGTTTTTGAAAGTGCAGTTCAGTTCAGTTGCTCAGTCGTGTCCGACTCTGCGACCCCATGAATCGCAGCACGCCAGGCCTCCCTGTCCATCACCATCTCCTGGAGTTCACTCAAACTCACGTCCATCGAGTCGGTGATGCCATCCAGCCATCTCATCCTCTGTCGTCCCCTTCTCCTCCTGCCCCCAATCCCTCCCAGTATCAGGGTCTTTTCCAATGAGTCAACTCTTTGCATGAGGTGGCCAAAGTATTGGAGTTTCAGCTTTAGCATCAGTCCTTCCAAAGAATACCCAGGACTGATCTCCTCTAGAATGGACTGGTTGGATCTCCTTGCAGTCCAAGGGACTCTCAAGAGTCTTCTCCAACACCACAGTTCAAAAGCATCAATTCTTTGGTGCCCAGCTTTCTTCACAGCCCAACTCTCACATCCATACATGACCACTGGAAAAACCATAGCCTTGACTAGATGGACCTTTGTTGGCAAAGTAATGTCTCTGCTTTTGAATATGCTGTCTAGGTTGGTCATAACTTTCCTTCCAAGGAGTAAGTGTCTTTTAATTTCATGGCTGCAATCACCATCTGCAGTGATTTTGGAGCCCCCCAAAATAAAGTCTGACACTGTTTCCCCATCTATTTCCCATAAAGTGATGGGACCAGATGCCATGATCTTCGTTTTCTGAATGTTGAGCTTTAAGCCAACTTTTTCACTCTCCACTTTCACTTTCATCAAGAAGCTTTTTAGTTCCTCTTCACTTTCTTCCGTAAGAGTGGTGTCATCTGCATATCTGAGGTTATTGATATTTCTCCCAGCAATCTTGATTCCAGCTTGTGCTTCTTCCAGCCCAGCACTTCTCATGATGTCCTCTGCATAGAAGTTAAATAAGCAGGGTGACAATATACAGCAGTACTGCAAAATTTTGATCTTTGTTGATTTACCTAGTTATAATAGGTAGCTAATCTTAAAAAGGTGGCTGTTATTTACTGTGATGTTTATATTCTTTTAAGATGTTCAGTATTACATTACAGTCTTCTTAAATGCACTCAGATAAACTCCAACAACTTCAAAAGAAAAAAAAAAAAGGCAAAAAAACTCTGAAGTTTTCACGCAGAGTAGTGTGCAATAATCTTGGCTGTTTTTCCAGTAGTATGTTTGTTTCTAACTACTTATAAAACAGCTCTCTTCCTGTGCTCTAAGGGAATTTGATCTTTCACTGAGGTAAGTATTGCCGGAAGGGTTTAGAGAAGATTGAAAGAATTTAGAAACCTCAAAGTTGGCTTCCATGAACACCTGGTCAATTATTTGAGACAATAAATGGGAAGTATGGCAACTTATAAAATACTTAATTCATTTCCAGATTACCCATGTATATGTGCTTTTGCTTGTTTTCCTGCTTGAATACTTGGAATGACTTTATGGAAGATGTTCCTGCAGACTCTGGCTTGATTATCTAATTTTACATTAGAAAGAATATGATTATTTACCAATCTTTAAACCATATACCTGAAAAGCTACCAGATAATTATGGTTAAAAGTCAAAGTACTTGGAGAGTTAGGGAGAATTTGGAGAACTCCTCTTTGAAATTAATCTTATGAATTCCTTTAACTTTGCGTATATATGTGATTTTTTTAGTGCTGTGGAAATACATTTGGCTTTGGGCCTCAGCTAAATCTCTGTATTTTAGCTGTTATTGTGGTTATTTTTGTTCAGTGAGAGATTAGTATAACTGTCCTTTTGTCTTTCACAGTAAAATTAATAATCATGAATAAAATGGATAAAATATGCTATTTTATGATATTAATCTTTCCAAAAACATGCTGATTTTACCATCATCATCATCATTATTATTACTACAATTTTACTGATTAGAAAGTTTAGGCTTACAGTAGTCAAACAATTAGTTGTCCAGGGTGACTCAGTTTGCTGGTAGCAAAAATAGAATTCAAAGTCCAATGTGATTACTTCAGATTTTGAATTCTATATATTGAATAATTTTTCTATATTAAGAGATCCTATCTCACAATTATTTTTGCAATTTATGCACAGTCAAAAACAAAAACACTCCAGTGGAAAAAATATGAGTTCTCTTTTTCTGTATTATGGCCTCTTTCCTTTGTGCTTGCTAAGACTTTCCTGAAAAGTAAAAGGCTTATTTTAGGAGGGTATTTCCAATAAACTGGAGAGATTTGTATATGTTACATTATTACTAACAGAGAGCTCAGTGATGTGCAAGGCTTCACATATTGAGATATTTAGTTTCCACTTGGTAAATAGTTCATAGTTTGTTTCCAAATACTCATGAGACTTGAAAATGGGTCTTATCCATGGGAAAAAATAAGTAAGTTCTTATATATAAAATTGATTTCAGAGGTTCCAAGAGAGAGATTCTGCACCTTCCTTCCCTCTTCAAACTCCCTACTCCCCCATTATCAAATGCTGTACCCTCTCATGAAAATCTGAACTACCAGGATGGACAAATCCTCAGTGGGGAAAATGTTGATAGATGGAGGAGACTGTAGGTTTGGAACTTGAATTGATTCTCTCTCTACCCCTATCCACAGAGTATGGGAGAGGACTGTCATTCACTAAGTTAAGTTTATAACAAAGGAGAAAATAAAACTACTATGATATTCTTTCATCAATATCATTTTAGAATCTCATAATGAGCTCGATGAACATTAAAAATCTAGCCTGACCATCTGCATATTATTTTAAGAATAATATTCAATGTCCTACATTAATTTTTTGTTTTAAATTCTCAAGAAAATTCAAAAAATATGTATTTTTAATACTGTTATTATAAATTCTCTACTTTTATTTTGCCTCCATTCCAAAAACATATCCAAGTAATTCATATGGTAAATTACAAAAGAAGCCACAATTTTTACTTTCTGTATAGACTTACTTTTCAATATCACTTTTTCTCAAATTGTAATAAGAACATTTAACATGGTATCTACCTTTTTAAGAAAAGTTTTAAGTATACAATATTGTGTTGTTAACATAGGCACTACGCTGTACATCAGATTTCCAAAACACATTTGTCTTGCAAAACTGAAACTTTATGTAAGTTGAAACACAGTATCTCATTTCCCCCTTTTTTCCAGACCCTGGCTGCTGCTGCTAAGTCTCTTCAGTCGCATCCGACTCTGTGCGACCCCAGAGACGGCAGCCCACCAGCCTCCCCCAACCCTGGGATTCTCAAGTACTACTAATTCCTGCTTCTTTTGGTTTGACTCTTAAATATCTCATGTAAGTACAATCATGTACTTGTCCTTCTGTGATTGGCTTATTTCACTTATGTCTTCTAGGTTCATCCATGTTGTTACATATGACAGGATTTCCTTTAAGACTGAAAGATATTCTACTGAATATGCTGTTCAGTTCAGTTCAGTTCAGTTGCTCAGTCGTGTTCAACTCTTTGCAACCCCATGAATTGCAGCACGCCAGGTCTCCCTGTCCATCACCAGCTCCCAGAGTTCACCCAAACTCATGTCCATCGAGTCGGTGATGCCATCCAACCATCTCATCCTCTGTTGTCCCCTTCTCCTTTTGCCCCCAATCCCTCCCAGCATCAGGGTCTTTTCCAATGAGTCAACTCTTCGCATGAGGTGGCCAAAGTATTGGAGTTTCAGCTTCAGCATCAGTCCTTCCAATGAACACCCAGGACTGATCTCCTTTAGAATGGACTAGCTGGATCTTCTTGCAGTCCAAGGGACTCTCAAGAGTCTTCTCCAACACCACAGTTCAAAAGCATCAATTCTTTGGATCCCAGCTTTCTTCACAGTCCAACTCTCACATCCATACATGACCACTGGAAAAACCATAGCCTTGACTAGACGGACCTTTGTTGGCAAAGTAAGCTCTCTACTTTTGAATACGCTATCTAGGTTGCTCATAACTTTCCTTCCAAGGAGTAAGTGTCTTTTAATTTCATGGCTTCAATCACCATCTGCAGTGATTTTGGAGCCCCCCAATATAAATATAATAAATATTCTTTATTCATCTGTCATTGGACATTTAGGTTGTATACATATCTTAAATATTGTGAATAATGTAATAAAGATGGTAGTGGAAATTAATCTTTTAAACCTTCATTTCAATTCTTTTGGATATATACTCAAAAGTGGGATTGCTTAGTTGTATATCAGCTTTAATTTTTTGAAGAACCCACATACTGTTTTTTACAATGACTGTCAGTCAGTTCAGTCACTCAGTTTTGTCCAACTCTTTGTGAACCCATGGACTGCAGCACACCAGGCTTCCCTGTCCATCACCAACTCCCACAGCTTGCTCAAATTCATGTCTATCAAGTCGGTGATGCCATCCAACAATCTCCTCTGTCATCCCCTTCTCCTGCCTTCAATCTTCCCCAGCATCAGGATCTTTTCCATTTAGTCTGCTCAGTTGTGTCCGACTCTTTTTGACCCCATGGACTGCAGCATGCAGGGCTTCCCTGCCCGTCACTATTTCCAGAAGTTTGCTCAAACTCATCTCCACTGAGTTGGTGATGCCATCCAACCATCTTGTCCTCTGTTGTCCCATACTTCTGCCTTCAACTTTTCCCAGCACCGGGGTATTTTCTAATGAGTCGGCTCTTTGCATCAGGTGGCCAAAGTATTGGAGCTTCAGCATCAGTCCTTCCAATGAACATTCAGGACTGATTTCCTTTGGGATTGACTGGTTTGATCTTGCAGTCCAAGGGACTCTCAAGAGTCTTCTTCAACACCACAGTTGCAAAGTATCAATTCTTTGGTGCTCAGCTTTCTTTATGGTCCAACTCTCACATCCATACATGACTATTGGAAAAACCAAAACTTTGATTAGATGGAACTTAGTTGGCAAACTAATGTCTTTGCTTTTTAATATCCTGTCTGGGTTGGTCATAGCTTTTCTTCCAAGGAGCAAGCATCTTTTAATTTCATGGCTGCAGTCACCATCTGCAGTAATTTTGGAGCCTAAGAAAATAAAGTCTGTTACTGTTTCCTCTGTTTCCCCATCTATTTGCCATGAAATGATGGGACCAGATGCCATGATCTTAGCTTTCTGAATGTTGAGTTTTAAGCCAGGTTTTTCACCCTCCTCTTTAATTTTCATCAAGAGGCTCTTTAGTTTCTCTTCACTTTCTGCCTTAAGGGTGGTGTCATCTGCATATCTGAGGTTATTGGTATTTCTTGCGGCAATTTTGATTCCAGTTTGTGCTTCATCCAGTCTGGCATTTCACATGATGTACTGTGCATATAAGATAAACAAGCAGGGTGACAGTATACAACCTTGATGTATTACTTTCCAAATTTTGAACCAGTCTGTTGTTCCATGTCTGGTGCTAACTGTTGTTTCTTGACCTGCACACAGGTTTCTTAAGAGGCAGGTAAGGTGATCTGGTATTCCCATCACTTTAAGAATTTTACAGTTTGTTGTGATCCACACAATCAAAAGTTTTAGTGTAGTCAATGAAGAAAAAGTAGATATTTTTCTGGAATCCTCTTGCTTTTTGTATGATCCAATGGATGTTGGCAATGAACACTGGTTTGTCTGCCTTTTCAAAATCAAGCTTGAACATTTGGAAGTTTTCAGTTCACATACTGTTGAAGCCTAGCTTGGAGAGTTTTGGGCATTACTTTACTAGAATGTGAGATGAGTGCAATTGTGCAGTAGTTTGAACATTCTTTGGCATTGCCTTTCTATGGGCATTGGGATTGGAATGATAACTGAACTTTTCCAGTCTGGTGGCAACTATTGAGTTTTCCAAATTTGCTGGCATATTGAGTGCAGCACTTTCACAGCATCATCTTTTAGCATTTGAAATATTTAGCATTTGAAATTCCAGTGTAACTGGAATTCCATCATCTCCACTAGCTTTGCTCATAGTGATGCTTTCTAAGACACACTTGACTTTGCACTCCAGGATGTCTGGCTCCAGGTGAGTGATCACACCATCATGGTCATCTGGGTCATTAGATCTTTTTAGCATGGTTCTTCTGTGTATTATTGCCACCTCTTCTTAATCTCTTCTGCTTCTGTTAGGTTCATACTGTTTCTGTCCTTTATTGTGCCCATATATGCCTGAAGTATTCCTTTTTTATCTCTCATTTCCTTGAATGGATCTCTAGTCTTTCCCATTCTGTTGATTTGTCTATTTTTTTTTTTTGCATTGATCACTTAGGAAGACTTTCTTATCTCTCCTTTGGAATTCTGCATTCCGATTGGTATATCTTTCCTTTGCCTTTTGTTTCTTTTCTCAGCTATTTGTAAGGCCTCCTTAGACACCATTTTGCCTTTTTGCATTCCTTTTTCTTGGGGATGGTTTGGATCACAGCCTCCTGTACAATGTTATGAACCTCCACCCATAGTTCTTCAGGTGCTCTATCAGATCTAATCCCTTGAATATATTTATCATTTCCACTGTATAATCATAAGGGATTTAATTTAGGTCATACCTGAATGGTCTAGTGGTTTTCCCTACTTTCTTCAATTTAAGTCTAAATTTTGCAATAAGTCAAAAATTTTGCAATTTTGCTTATGATTTGAGCCACAGTCAGCTCCCGGTCTTGTTTTTGCTAACTGTATAGAGCTTCTCCATCTTCGGCTGTAAAGAATGTAATCAATCTGATTTTGGTATTGACCATTTGGTGATGTCCATATGTAGAGTCGTCTCTTGTATTGTTGGAAGAGGGTGTTTGCTATGGCCAGTGCGTTCTCTTGGAAAAATTCTGTTAGCCTTTGCCCTGCTTCTTTTTGTACTCGAAGATCAAACTTGCCTGTTATTCCAGATATCTCTTGACTTTCTACTTTTGCATTCCAGTCCCCTATGATGAAAAGGACATCTTTTATTTGGTGTTAGCTCTAGAAAGTCTTGTATGTCTTCATAGAGCCGTTCAACTTCAGCTTCTTTGGCATTAGTGGTTGGGGCATAGACTTGGATTACTGTGATATTGAAAGGTTAGCCTTGGAAACAGAGGTTATTCTGTTGTTTCTGAAATTTCACCCAAGTACTGCATTTTGGACTCTTTTGTTGACTATGAGGGCTACTCCATTTCTTCTAAGGGATTCTTGCCCACAGTAGTAGATATAACGGTCATCTGAATTAAATTTGCCCATTCCCATTTTAGTTCATTGCTCCCTAAAATGTTAATGTTCATTGTTGCCATCTTCTATTTGACCACTTCCAATTTACCTTGATACATGGACCTAACATTCCAAATTCTTATGCAAGATTGTTCTTTACAGTACTGGACTTTACTTCCATCACCAGTCATTTCCATATCTGGTTGTTGCTTTTACTTAGGCTCAACCTCTTCATTCTTTCCTGAGCTATTTCTCCTCTCTTTTCCAGTAGTATATTGGGCACCTACCGACCTGGGGAGTTCATCTTTCAGTGTCATATCATTTTGCCTTTTTACTGTTCATGGGGTTCTCAAGGCAAGAATCGTGAAGTGGTATGCCCTTCTCTTCCTCAGTGGGCCATGTTTTGTCAGAACTCTCCACTATGTCCCGTCCATCCTGGGTGGCCTTACAGGGCATGTCCCATAGTTTCATTGAGTTAGACAAGGCTATGTTCCATGTGATCAGTTTGGTACATAATTAGTGTACCAATTGCATTCTCACCGGAAGCATACAAACATTTAATTTCTCCACACACTTCACCTATATTTACCTGTTTTGTGCTTTTTTGATAATAACCATTATAACAAGTGTAAGATGATATTTGATATTGGGCACCTTTTCCTACTTCTGTTGGCTTTTTGTATGTCATCTTTTGAGATATGTCTGTTAAATTCCTTTGCCCATTTTAATATCTTGTTTTTGTTATTTTATTATTATTAAATTGCAGATGTTCTTTATATATTTTTGAGATTAACCTTCCATCAAATTTAGGGCTTGCAAATGTTTTCTCCTGTTCTAGTTAGTTTCTTCTTTCTGTGGTTTCCTTTCCTTTCCTTCCTGTGGAAGCTTTTTAGTAAGATGTAGTCCAGTGTCTGTTGTTGGGTTTGAGGCCTGTGCTTCTGTGTGGTAGCCAAGATATCATTGCCAAGATCTGCATCAAAAAGCTTTTCCCTTGTATTTTCTTCCAAGACTTTTACAGTGTCAGGAACGGTGATAGACTTGTACACTTAAAACTATAAACCATTGATTAAAAGAAATAAAGAAGACAAATAAATAGAAAAATATCCTATTAGATCATAATACTTCATATTGTTAAAATGTGTATACTAGCCAAAGTGATATTTAAATTCAATGCTCTCCCTATCAAAACCCTGATGGTATTTTTTATAGAAATAGGAAACAATCCTAAAATTAATCAGATCAGATCAGTCACTCAGTCGTGTCCGACTCTTTGCGACCCCATAAATATGAAACCACAAAAGATTCCAAATAATTAAAGCAATCTTGAGAATGCTTTAACTAATGACAATGGTTTCAAAATCTATTACAAAACCACAGTAATCAAAGCAGAGTGGTACAGACATAAAGACAGACATACAGAAAAATTAAACAAAATAGAAAGTCCAGGAATAAATTCACATATATTCTGTCAACTGATCTTCAAAAAGGGTGACAGGGATACACATTGAGAAAAAGGTAGGCTGTTCAACAAAAGATATTGGAAAAACTGGATCCACATGCAAAAAAATGAAATTGGACCTTACTTTACACCATAAAAATCAACTCAAAATGCAATGTTAAATCTCTCCTAATTTGCAATTCTTCTATTAAGGGAGTCAGTTTTCCATCCTTTGATTCTTGCTTTGTTCATATGACTTGCTTTGAGCAATGCGATATTAGCAAATGTGATACAAATAAACACTTGGAAACTATTTAGTCACTGGATCTTGCTCTCTTGCTGTTCTTTGGAATCCTGGTACCACCATGTGCCAGAAGATGAAGGTAGCCCAAATCTTCCCTGAATGAGGACTCGGTAGATCAACCAACTTCGTAACTGTCAGACGTGAGTGAGACTGTTCTAATACAATTATGTAAAGTTCAAAAATAAAATAAAATTAAAAAAAAAAAAATAAATCCTCAAGCTTTGCTTAAATATGCCTAGAGAGGAAGAACTACCTAAGCAATATAAAGAACTGTGAGAAGTAATAAATGTTTATTGTTTTAAGCCAAAAAATTTTAGGGTAGCTTGTTATACTGCAAACACTACTTGGTATGTCACTTAGTTTTCTTTGGTGGTTGTTGTAGATATAGATCTTATAGAAAGCCTAGCTAGTACCTCCTGGTATAAAGAAAATATCTGGGAATGTAAAAATATTCACACTATTCCGTTATTCTAGGAAAGAATCTAATAGCTCTGTTTAGAAACACAATGAATGTCACCGCTGTGTTCACAGTGGAAAGCTAGTTCTCATTGTGTTGGAATACTGTATTTGAGGAAAACGAGAAGTACAGTTATGTTTATGTTGACATGTCTTCATTTCAAGGTTAAGCATTTGATTTGTTTATACTTTACCCCATTTCCCTGGTTCAGCTGCACTGTCTGGGTTTTAACAAGCTTCAGTATCCCCTCATTTGGTAAGACAGTGTCTGAGTTAAGGATTAACATTTGTATAATGAAACATAAATGCTCATGAATTGTATATAATATTTTAGCAAAAGCTTATTTAGTTTTACCACTTTCACAAATTTTTGGTTTAGCAAGCAGCCTTTTCTTATTGCCTTAGAAGTTCAATCTGATGGATGCTGGAAATGCAATAAGAAAAGTGGAGGGTTTTTTTTTTTTTCCCTTGGTGAGTGAATATAATAGATAGCTGGTCTGTCCTATAATTGAAGAAAACAACTTTCAAATTTTACTTTATTTTTTCTGACTTTCCCCTATCCTTTCCAACTGCTGCCTTAACAAATGAATCTAAAAGGCATTTTTAATACTATATTGAAATAAGTGTATAACCTGACCAGATTAAGTAAAAAAGTGCTTGAAAAGTTTTTTTTAAAAAGACACATAAAATTCTATATGACTATAACACTATTTTGATACCTTGTATATGTAAGTTAGATTTTAAAATCGTGTGTTGTTCTATTTTTCCCTTCTCCTAGTCTCCTGAAGATCTCCCCAGCCCCAGGATTCCAATGATTTTTAAGATATTTAAATGTCAAATATATACATTAACTATATTAATATATTTAAAATATTTATATTAGAGCCGGAAGAAAATTTGAAGTAATCTAGAATCTTTGTTTTGAATATATTTTACTCCTATTCAGAGTTAGACATACATGTAAATGTATGTTCATCTATAGACATATAAACTTTAAGCAAATTTCTTAAATTATTTATTCTTAATATACCTATACCTTCAATTCTATTTTACTCCATTTCCATTCTCTTCTATTATGGTCTCTTCCTGTTTGGGTTTTCTTTCTTTTTTTTTATTTTAATCTTGGTCACTGCTTACTAAATTGATTTCACCTTTTATACTTGACTTTTCACCTACTAGTGGGAAAACTCCATCGTAAACTAGAAGAGAGAAAATATTTTACAGCTTATAATGCCTATTATTGTTGTAATTCTTCTCCTTTTTCTCTGCTTTCTCCTTGCAAAGCAGAACTCTCTTCTAACCCCTCCTGGAGCCAAAGGAGTTTCTGTCCCTGCAGACCATGGCCAGAGGCATCCCCTAAGTCTTCTGTCCTACATCTTTTTTTCTATGATTTCATGTTTATCACTTTTGACTTCTGAATTGATTTACAGGTTGTTTCATCTTTTCCAAAGTACTATCTCTGTCATTCCTTAACACCCCTAAGAACATACATCATTTTCCACCAACTTTTCAGTTTTCTTTCCTAGATTCATTTTTCTATTTCAGATGACCCTGCCTCATTCACTTGCTCTTGGACATGACTCCTCATGATCAAAGACCTTATCATTGTAATTTTGTGGGGCCCCAAACTCTAAAAGCAATGATTAGAATTACTGGGATCTTGTAAGAACAGCAAAAATGACTTTCAAAGAGGAAGAAGTTAAAAAAAAAAAAAAAAAAAAAAAGGCATGAGAAATGGGTCCCTCTACTGGTCTAAGAAAATAATGAAGATTTTATTAACTAACTTCTGCCCTTAAATAGTTTCGTCACTTTTAAATAAATATTGGACAGTTAAGTTTCATTTTCACTTCAAGTAAATAACTTAAAGTTTGAGAACATTTCCTCATTGAGAAGCAAGTCATTATTCTCATATTTAACCTGGAGACCACTCACCCATGCTTCCTAGAGCCATGGCTGTAAAGGGCAGCTCTTCCTGCTTCTAGGTCTGCTCACTTAGACACCCTTATGGTTATGGACTTTCCTAGCTTCCACTCTCTGTTGTGTTTCTCACACCAGATTTTCCAATTAATCATTCCCCTCACTTATCTCTTCCACTACTTTTTTTTTTTAATTTTATTTTATTTTTAAACTTTACATAATTGTATTAGTTTTGCCAAATATCAGAAAGAATCCACCACAGGTATACATGTGTTCCCCATCCTGAACCCTCCTCCCTCCTCCCTCCCCATACCATCCCTCTGGGTCGTCCCAGTGCACCAGCCCCAAGCATCCAGTATTGTGCAACGAACCTGGACTGGCAACTCATTTCATACATGATATTTTACATGTTTCAATGCCATTCTCCCAAATCTTCCCACCCTCTCCCTCTCCAACAGAGTCCATAAGACTGTTCTATACATCAGTGTCTCTTTTGCTGTCTCGTACACAGGGTTATTGTTACCATCTTTCTAAATTCCATATATATGCGTTAGTATACTGTATTGGTGTTTTTCTTTCTGGCTTACTTCACTCTGTATAATAGGCTCCAGTTTCATCCACCTCATTAGAACTGATTCAAATGTATTCTTTTTAATGGCTGAGTAATACTCCATTGTGTATATATTTATTATTGATACTTTCACACCAAAAAGTAACAATCCTTGCCAGACATATTAATTTAATGTAGGGTACGTACTGGTAGAAGCACAAACTGGAATCAAGATTGCCGGGAGAAATATCAATAACCTCAGATATGCAGATGACACCACCCTTATGGCAGAAAGTGAAGAGGAACTAAAAAGCTTCTTGTTGAAAGAGAAGTGTGAAAAAGTTGGCTTAAAGTTCAACATTCAGAAAACTAAGATCATGGCATCTGGTCCCATCACTTCATGGGAAATAGATGGGGAAACAGGGTAAACAGTGGCTGACTTTTTATTTTGGGGGGCTCCAAAATCACTGCAGATGGTGATTGCAGCCATGAAATTAAAAGACACTTACTCTTTGGAAGGAAAGTTATGACCAACCTAGATAGCATAATAAAAAGCAGAGACATTACTTTGCCAACAAAGGTCCGTCTAGTCAAGGCTATGGTTTTTCCAGTGGTCATGTATGGATGTGAGAGTTGGACTGTGAAGAAAGCTGGGAGCCAAAGAATTGATGCTTTTGAACTGTGGTGTTGGAGAAGACTCTTGAGAGTCCCTTGGACTGCAAGAAGATCCAGCTAGTCCATTCTAAAGGAGATCAGTCCTGGGTGTTCATTGGAAGGACTGATGCTGAAGCTGAAACTCCAATACTTTGGCCACCTCATGCGAAGAGTTGACTCATTGGAAAAGACCCTGATGCTGGGAGGGATTGGGGGCAAAAGAAGAAGGGGACAACAGAGGATGAGATGGTTGGATGGCATCACCGACTCGATGGACATGAGTTTGGGTGAACTCCGGGAGTTGGTGATGGACAGGGAGGCCTGGTGTGCTTCAGTTCATGGGGTCACAGAGTTGAACACGACTAAGCAATTGAACTGAACTGAACAGGTGCTTTCCACCATGACTTACAGAACTAGTTGTAAGATAGGGTTATATTCATACTACACAAAGCCATCACTGGGGTATTTGATCTGTCTCTGTCCTTCTCTGAGGATCCAAATCATCTCCTGTTACTTTTTCTTTTCCTCCTCACAGCCTGAATTTCCAGGTGCTCAGTGTATGTTGATCTCAACTAGGTGTACATAGGAAGCAAAGTACAGAGTCAAAGATCTGTGTTGGAGGTCTTAGAGGAGTATATAGTTACTTATATTTCTAATTGGTGGGTTTCAATGGGGAGGCAAGTAATCCAACCTGTTGTGAAAAAATATGTGAGGGACAATAATCTTACTTGACATTTGATAGTCACCACATGTCCTCTCTATATTACCTTTTTGTTAGGCTGATTGAGCTTTGACTTTTTTTATCACTTTGTTTTATAGCAGAATGAATCACTTGGTAATCTGTTATTTCTCCCTAATATATGAGTGTCTTTGTGTGTGTGTGTGTGTCTGTTTTAATCTTCTTATCCTGGGAACTAGCTGAAAATTTTAATGTGAGGGGGAAAAGCAAAAAGTAGAATCTGCTCTTGAATAGAAGAGTAACTGAATATTCTTTAGTCTGTAAGATTTCAACCAATGGAAATAGACATTGAAGATGACAAAAGCAGTCTAAATACAAATGTTGCCAGATAACATTTTCTAGACAAGATTTGTAAGGACCAGTATATCCAGTGCAAAATTAAAGAGAGGGTCCATGTTTACAAAGTATTTGAAATTTCAATATGGCAATAGGAGAGCATTAAATTAAGTTCACACACTTCTATTATATATATATATATGTGTGTGTGTGTGTGTGTGTGTGTGTAGGGCTTCCTTGTTAACTCAGGGAAAGACTTCTAATAAAGAATTCACCTGCCAATGCAGGAGACCCAGGTTCAAACCCTGGGTCAGGAAGATCCCCTGGAGAAGGAAATGGCAACCCACTCTGATATTCTTGCTTGGGAAATCCCATTGACAGGGGAGTCTGGTGGTCTACAGTCCTTGGGGTCACAAAAGAGTCAGATACAGCTTAGCAACTAAACAGCAATAACAATGTATGTATCCCACATTTTCTTGTCCATTTTTCTATTGATAAACACTTAGATTGTTTCTATGTCTTGGCTATCATAAATAATGCTGCTATGAACATAGACGGCATAAATCTTTGAATTAACATTTTCATAGTCTTTGGATAAACACCCAGAAGTGGGACAGCTAGATGTATGACACTTCTACTCTTAAGATTTTGAGGATTTCTGTACTGTTTTCCATTCCCTGCACCAATTTATGTTCTCGTCAACAGTGTACTAGGGTCCTCTTTTGTCTCCATCTTTGCCAACACATTATTTCTTGCCTTTTTGATAACAGTCATTCTAAAAGATGTGAGGAGATATCTCATTGTAATTTCGAGTTACATTTTCCTAATAATTAGTGATGTTGGACTTTTTTTCATGTGCCGGTTGGCCATCTGTTTGCCTTCTTTGAAAAATGTGTATTCTGGTCCTATATCCATTGTTTTATTTGAAGTATAGTTGATATATAATACTATATAAGTTCAGTTCAGTTCAGTCACTTAGTCATGTCCAATTCTTTGTGACCCCATGAATCATGCACGCCAAGCCTCACTGTCCATCACCAACTCCCAGGAGTTCACTCAAACTCACGTCAATCAAGTTGGTGATGCCATCCAGCCATCTCATCCTCTGTCGTCCCCTTTCCCCCTGCCCCCAATCCCTCCCAGCATCAGAGTCTTTTCCAATAAGTCAACTCTTTGCATGAGGTGTCCAAAGTACTGAAGTTTCAGTTATAGGTATACAATATAGTGATATTCTGATCCTTTATCCATTTTTTTATTTGCAGTATAATTGATGTATAATATTATAGAAGTCTTATATTATATATGAGAAGACTCTACACATGGACATCACCAGATAGTCAACACCAAAATCAGATTGATTATATTCTTTGCAGCCAAAGATGGAAAAGCTCTATACAGTCAGCAAAAACAAGACCAGGAGCTGACTGTGGCTCAGATCATGAACTCCTTATTTCCAAATTCAGATTTAAATTGAAGAAAGTGGGGAAAACCACTAGACCATTCAGGTATGACCTAAATCGAATCCCTTATGATTATACAGTGGAAGTGAGAAATAGATTTAAGGGACTAGATCTGATAGACAGAGTGCCTGATGAACTATGGACGGAGGTTCATGACATTGTACAGGAGACAGGGATCAAGACCATCCCCATGGAAAAGAAATGCAAAAAAGCAAAAAGGCTGCTGGGGAGGCCTTACAAATAGCTGTGAAAACAAGAGAAGTGAAAAGCAAAGGAGAAAAGGAAAGATATAAGCATCTGAATGCAGAGTTCCAAAGAATAGCAAGGGGAGATAAGAAAGACTTCCTTAGTGATCAATGCAAAGAAATAGAGGAAAACAACAGAATGGGAAAGACTAGAGATCTCTTCAAGAAAATTAGAGATACCAGGGGAACATTTCATGCAAAGATGGGCTCGATAAAGGACAGAAATGGTATGGACTTAACAGAAACAGAAGATATTAAGAAGAGGTGGCAAGAATACACAGAAGAACTGTACAAAAAAGATCTTCACGACCCAGATAATCACAATGGTGTGATCACTCACCTAGAGCCAGATATCCTGGAATGTGAAGTCAAGTGGGCCTTAGAAAACATCACTACGAACAAAGCTAGCAGAGGTGATGGAATTCCAGTTGAACTATTTCAAATCCTGACAGATGATGCTGTGAAAGTGATGGACTCTATATGCCAGCAAATTTGGAAAACTCAGCAGTGGCCACAGGACTGGAAAAGGTCAGTTTTCATTCCAATCCCAAAGAAAGGCAATGCCAAGGAATGCTCAAACTACCGCACATTGCACTCATCTCACACGCTAGTAAAGAAATGCTCAAAATTCTCCAAGCCAGGCTTCAGCAATATGTGAACCGTGAACTTCCAGATATTCAAGCTGGTTTTAGAAAAGGCAGAGGAACCAGAGGTCAAATTGCGAACATCCACTGGATCATGGAAAAAGCAAGAGAGTTCCAGAAAAACATCTATTTCTGCTTTATTAACTATGCCAAAGCCTTTGACTGTGTGGATCACAATAAACTGTGGAAAATTCTTCAAGAGATGGGAATACCAGACCACCTGACCTGCCTCTTGAGAAACCTATATGCAGGTCAGGAAGCAATAATTAGAAGTGGACATGGAACAATGGACTGGTTCCAAATAGGAAAAGGAGTACGTCAAGGCTGTATATTGTCACTCTGCTTATTTAACTTCTATGCAGAGTACATCATGAGAAACGCGGGACTGGAAGAAGCACAAGCTGGAATCAAGATTGCCGGGAGAAATATCAATAACCTCAGATATGGAGATGACACCACCCTTATGGCAGAAAGTGAAGAGGAACTAAAAAGCCTCTTGATGAAAGTGAAAGAGGAGAGTGAAAAAGTTGGCTTAAAGCTCAACATTCAGAAAACGAAGATCATGGCATCTGGTCCCATCACTTCTTGGGAAATAGATGGGGAAACAGTGTCAGACTTTATGTTTTTTTGTTCCAAAATCACTGCAGATGATGATTGCAGCCATGAAATTAAAGGATGCTTACTCTTTGGAAGGAAAGTTATGACCAACCTAGATAGCATATTGAAAAGCAAAGATATTACCTTGCCAACAAAGGTCCATCTAGTCAAGGCTATGGGTTTTCCAGTGGTCATGTATGGATGTGAGAGTTGGACTGTGAAGAAAGCTGAGGACTGAAGAATTGATGCTTTTGAACTGTGGTGTTGGAGAAGACTCCTGAGAGTCCCTTGGATTGCAATGAGATCCAACCAGTCCATCCTAAAGGAGATCAGTCCTAGGTGTTAATTGGAAGGACTGATGCTGAAGCTGACACTCCAATACTTTGGCCACCTCATGTGAAGTGTGGACTCATTGGAAAAGACCCTGATGCTGGGAGGGATTGGGGGCAGGAGGAGAAGGGGACGACAGAGGATGAAATGGCTGGATGCCATCACCAACTCGATGGACATGAGTTTGAGTGAACTCTGGGAGTTGGTGATGGACAGAGAGGCCTGGCATGCTGTGATTCATGGGGTCGCAAAGAGTCAGACATGACTGAGTCACTGAACTGAACTGATTATGTAAGTTACAGGTATACAATATGCTGCTGCTGCTAAGTCACTTCAATAGTGTCCGACTCTCTGTGACCCCATAGACGGCAGCCCACCAGGCTCCCCCGTCCGTGGGATTCTCCAGGCAAGAACACTGGAATGGCTTGCCATTTCCTTCTCCAATTCATGAAAGTGAAAAGTGAAAGTGAAGTTGCTCAGTCGTGTATGACTCATAGGGACCCCCATGGACTGCAGCCTACCAGGCTCCACCATCCATGGGATTTTCCAGGCAAGAGTACTGGAGTGGGGTGCCATTGCCTTCTCCTCAGGTATACAATATAGTTATTTATAATTTTTAAAAGTTATTGTTTGTAATTATTTAAATTTATTATACAATGTTGTCTATATTCCCCCATGTTGTACAAGATATCCTTGTATGATGTAATTTTTCATGCTGTTAATACTGTTCATGAGGTTCTCAAGGCAAGAATACTGCAGTGGTTTGCCATTCCTTTCTCCAGTAGACCACATTTTGTCAGAACTCTCCATCATGACCCGGCCATTTGGGTGGCCCTAGATGGCATGGCTCATAGTTTTATTGAGCTAGACAGGACTGTGATCTAGTCATTAGTTTGGTTAGCTTTCTGTAATTGTGATTTCCATTCTGCATGCTCTCTTGGATAAGGATGGATAAGGATGGATAAGGATAAGAGGCTCGTGGGAGCTTCTGATGGAAAGAACTGGCTGTTCGGGGAATCTGGATCTTGTGCTGATGGGCGGGGCCATGCTCAGTAAATCTTTAGTCCAATTTTCTGTTGATGGATGGGGCTTTGTTCCATCCCTGTAGTTTGGCCTGAGGTGACCTCTTTCAAAAGGACTTATGTCAGGACTGCTGTATTCAATGCCCCTGATCCCACAGCAGGCCACTGTTGACCCACACCTCTGCCAGAAACCCTGGATACTCACAGGCAGGTCTGGTTCAGTCTATTGTAGGGTCAGTTCTCTTTCTCCTGAGTCCTGATGCACACAAGGTCTTGTTTGTGCCCTTCAAGAGTCTGTTTCCCCAGTCCTGTGGAAGTTCTGTAATCAAATCCCACTGGCTACCAAAGTCAAATTCCCTGGGGGTTCTCAGTCCCTTTGTCAGATCCCTGGGTTGTGAAATATGTTGTGAGCCCTAGAACTTTCACAACAGTGTGAGAACTTATTTGGGATAATTATTCTTCAACTTGTGGTTGTCTGCTTTGTGGCTCTATAGTGGGACTCACATGCTGTGCCTCCCAGGTCTGCTTCAGCAAGAGCCCCTGGCCCCACTGGAGCCCCTGGCCCCATGCAGGCCAGTGCTGACCCATTCCTTCACAGAAGACACTCAAAAACTCAAAGGCAGGTCTGGCTCAGTCTCTTGTGGGGTCCCTGGGTCCTGGTATGCACAAAGTTTTGTTTGAGCCCTCCAAGCATCTCTGGCAGGTATGGGATTTGATTCTAAATGTGATTTTGCCCCTCCTACCATCTTGTTGGGGCTTCTCCTTTGCCCTTGGACATAGGATATCTTTTATGGTGGGATCCAACATTTTCCTGTCGATGACTGTTCAGCTGCTGCTGCTGCTGCTAAGTCACTTCAGTCATGTTCAACTCAGTGCAACCAGTTAGATGCAATTCTGGAGTGCTCACAGGAGATGAGTGTATGTCTTTCTACTCTGCCATTTTGTGGGAACCTCATGAACAGTATGAAAAGGCAAAATGATATGACACTGAAAGACGAACTCCCCAAGTTAATAGGTGCCTAATATGTTACTGGAGAAAAGTGGAGAAATAGCTCAGGAAAGAATGAAGAAGGCTGAGCCAAAGCAAATACAGCACCCAGTTGCATACGTGACTGGTGATGGACATAAAGTCTGATGCTGTAAAGAACAATATAGCATAGGAACCTGGAATGATAGGTCCATGAATCAAGGTAAATGGAAGTGATCAAACAGAAGATAGCAAGAGTGAACATAGATATTTTAGGAATCAATGAACTAAAGTGGACCAGAATGGGCAAATTTAATTCAGATGACCGTTATATCAACTACTGTTGGCAAGAAACCCTTAGAAGAAATGGAGTAGCCCTCATAGTCAACAAAAGAGTCTAAAATGCAGTACTTGGGTGCAATCTCAAAAACAACAGAATAGCCTCTGTTTCCAAGGTAAACCATTCAATATCACAGTAATCCAAGTCTATGCCCCAACCACTAATGCCAAAGATGCTCAAGGTGAATGGCTCTCTGAAGACCTACAAGACCTTCTAGAACTAACACCAAAAAAAAAAAAAAAAAAAAAGATGTCCTTTTCATCATAGGGAATAAGAATGCTAAAGTAGGAAGTCAAGAGATATCTGGAATAACAGGCAAGTTTGGCCTCAGAGTACAAAATGAAGCAGGGCAAAGGCTAGCAGAATTTTTCCAAGGGAATGCACTGGTCATAGCAAACACCCTCTTTGAACAACACATAAAACAACTGTACAAATGGACATCACTAGATGGTCAATACTGAAATCAGATTGATTATATTCTTTGCAGCTAAAGATGGAGAAGCTCTATAAAGTCAGCAAAAACAAGACCAGGAGCTGACTGTGGCTCAGATCGTGAATTCTTTATTGCCAAATTCAGACTTAAATTGAAGAAAGTAGGTAAAACCACTAGACCATTCAGGTATGACCTGAATCAAATCCCTTATGATTATACAGTGGAAGTGACAAATAGATTCAAGGAATTCGATCTGATAGATAAAGTGCCTGAAGAACTATGGGCAGAGGTTTGTAAAATTGTACAGGAGGCGGTGTTTAAAACCACCTCCCAAAAGAAGAAATGCAAAAAGGCAAAATGGTTGTCTGAGGACGCCTTACAAATTACTGAGAAGAGGAAAGAACAAAAGGCAAAGGAGAAAAGGAAATATAGACCCATTTGAATGCAGAGTTCCAAAGAAGAGCAAGGAGAGATAAGAAAGCCTTCCTAAGTGATCAATACAAAGGATAAATGAAAACAATGCAGTGGGAAAGACTAGGAATCTCTTCAAAGAAATTAGAGAAACAAAGGGAACATTTCATGCAAAGATGGGCATAATAACTGACAGAAACGATATGGACTTCACAGAGGCAGAAGATATTAAGAAGAGGTGGCAAGAATACATAGAACAATACAAAAAAGATCTTAATGACCCAGATAACCACAATGGTGTGATCACTCAGCTAGAGCCAGACATCTTGGAAAGCAAAGTCAAGTGGGCCTTAGGAAACATCACTAAGAACAAGGCTAGTGGAAGTGATGGAATTCCAGTTCAGCTATCTCAAATCCGGAAAGATGATGCTGTGAAAGTGCTGCACTCAATATGCCAGCAAATTTGGAAAACTCAGCAGTGGCCACAGGACTGTAAAAGGTCAGTTTTCATTCCAATCCCCAAAATGGCAATGCCAAAGAATGTTCAAACTACCGCACAATTGCACTCATCTCATGTGCTAGCAAAGTAATGCTCAAAATTCTCCAAGCTAGGCTTCTACAGTACCTGAGCCAAGAACTTCCAGATGTTCCAGCTGGATTTCAAAAAAGCAGAGGAGCAAGAGATCAAATTACCAACATACATTGCATTATAGAAAAAGCAAGAGAATTTCAGAAAAACATCTACTTTTTATTCATTGACTACACTAAAGCCTTTGACTGTGTGGATCACAACAAACTGTGGAAAATTCTTAAAGTGATGGGAATACCAGACCATCTTAGCAGACTCCTGAGAAACCTGTATGCAGGTCAAGAAGCAACAATAAGAGCCAGACATGGAACAATGGACTGGTTCCAAATTGGTAGAGGAGAAACAATGGAAACTGTGACAGACTTAATTTTCTTGGCCTCCAAAATCATTGCAGATGGTGACTGCAGCCATGAAATTTAAAGACACTTGTTCCTTGGAAGAAAGGCTATGACAAACCTAGATAGCATGTTAAAAAGCAAAGACATTAATTTGTCTGCTGACAAATGTCGTTGTAGTCAAAGCTATGGTTTTTCCAGTAGTCATTTATGGATGTAAGAGTTGGACAATAAAGAAAGCTGAGCACCGAAGAATTGATGCTTTTAAACTGTGGTGTTGGAGAAGACTCTTGAGAGTCCCTTGGAGGGCAAGGAGATCAAACCAGTCTATCCTAAAGGAAATCAGTCTGAATTTTCACTGGAAGGACTGATGCTGAAGTTGAAACTCCAATACCTTGGCCACCTGATTCAAAGAACTGACTCATAGGAAAAGACCCTGATGCTGGGAAAGATTGAAGGCAGGAGGAGAATGGGATGACAGAGGATTAGATGGTTGGATGGTATCACTGGCTTGATGGAAATGAGTTTGACCAAGCTCCAAGAGTTGTTGATGGACAGGATAACCTGGCATGCTGCAGTCCATGAGGTCACAAAGAGTTAGACATGACTGAGCAGCTGAACTGACCTATTATGTACCTAATAGTGTGTACCTTTAATTTACTACCTCTATCTTGCCCTCCCCTCTTTCATCACCCTCCTTGTAACTACTAGTTTTTTTTTTTTCTGTATCTGTGAGTCTTTTTTTTTTTTTTTACATTAAGTAGTTTGCTGTTTATTAGATTTTCATTAAAGTGACAGAGCATTTGTCTTTCTCTGATTTAGTTCACTTATCACAATGTCCTCTAAATCCATCCATGTTACTGAAAATGACAGAATTTCATTCTTTTTACATGACTGAATTGGTTTCCATTATATATATATATATATATATATATATATATATATATATGCCACATCTTCTTAATCCATTTATCTGTTGATGAACACTTTGGTTGCTTCCATGTCTTGACAGTTGTAAATAATGCTGCTATGAACATTGGGGTGCCTGAGTCTTATCAAATTAGTGTTTTTGTTTTTTCCAGACTTATGCCCATTAGTGAAACTGCTTGCCATTTGTGACAATATGGATGACTCTTGAGTGTATTATGCTAAGTGAAATAAGTCAGATGGAGAAAAATACTGTATGATGTCTCTTATACGTGGAATATAAAACTAGCAATCAAGTACACAAAAATAAATAAATTTACATGTGGAATGAAACAGAAATGAATATGTGGATACAGAGAGCAGAGTAATGGTTACCAGGTAGGAAAGGGTGGAGAGGAGGGAGAAATGAGTAAAAGGGATCAACGTGTATGGTGACAGATGGAAACTAAATTTTGGGTGGTGAACACATCATAGGGTATAGAGATATAAAAACATAATGTTGTACACATGAACCTTATATACTGTTATAAGCCTTATATACTATTATAAACCAATGTCACACGTGCACGCTTACTAAGTCACTTCAGTTGTGTCTGACTCTGTGTATCCCTGTGGACAGTAGCCGGCCGGGCTCCTCTGTCCATGGGATTCTCCAGGCAAGAATACTGGAGTGGGTTGCCATGCCCTCCTCCAGGGAATCTTCCCAACCCAGGTACTGAGCCTGTGTCTCTTACATCTCCTGCATTGGCAGGCAAGTTCTTTGCCACTAGCACCATCTGGGAATCTCATAAACCAATGCCACCTGAATATAAATATAAATATAAATTACAAAAAGAAATCAGGCCCTTCTAGACATGGGTCTCTGCAACTGTACAGGACATGAAGCCATCCTTGTCCATACAAGTTTTCCTGTAAGTGTCTACTGAAAGTTTTCAGTCCCTCCCCAACTGCCTCCATTGCATTCACTAGCGTTTCTGTTTCCTAGACAGACTTGTGAAATAGCAGTCTGACTGCTAACAAATAGTACTGGGAAAACTGTGTGTGTGTTTCTGTATATATATATTTGTGTGTGGGTATATACTGAGTTGCTTCAGTCGTGTCTGACTCTTTGTGACCCTATGGATTGTAGTTCACCAGGGTCCTCTGTACATGGGATTCTCCAGGCACAAATACTGAAGTGGGTTGCCATGCCCTCCTCCAGGGAATCTTTTCTGACCCAATAATCACATCTGTGTCTCCTGTATCTTTTAATTTGCAGGCAGATTCTTTATCACTAAGCCATCAGGAAGCCCCATATATATGCATTCACACATATAAAATAGTAAAATGAACTTTCTAACTTCACATTGTTAAATAAATGGTTCTAAGTGGATTCAAGACTGAACTGTGAAAGGCAAAGTATAAAAGTTTTAAAAACTTTTAGAAAACAGTAGAGATTTTGACGTCAGATCAGGAAAATATGTTTTGAAGAAGATATCTAGAATAAACAAAAAAGTAAAGATTCATGCATTATCTATATTAATTTTTTTTAAAAATCATACTTTAAGTTCAAAGATGCTTTAATCAAAATGTAAAGATAAGCTGTAGCCTGAGAAAGTTATGTCATATGTATAGCTGATGAAGGATTATCATCAGGATATCCAAAAAAATCCTTTATAAAAGGCAATAATAAATTTTAAAAATACAACAGAAAAAAATGAGTAAGCTTAAATGGTCAATAAACCTATATGAAAGTTGCTTATTATCAGAACATGTTGAGGTCTCATTTCACACCTCATACTCAACATCCTCATCTTTCCACAAGTGCATATATGCCAGCAGCCTTGGGCACAGTCACAAAGCTTCTGATTCATTAGGGATTGGGTGTGGTCTTGGAAAATCACCTTTGAAAAAGCCCTCTGAGGGTTTCTGATGTGTACCATGGTTGAGACATAATTTCCTGCATTTTTACAAATCCTTGTCCAAAGCAATCATCATATCCTAAAATTGTTACCTCTAAACAGCTTTTCAACTTGTCATTTCCTCTCTGTTACCTTGTTTCAGACAGGTTTAGAAATGGACTTTGGTATGTGAAAAGAATATAGTCTTGAAGGCCATTCAGCGATGTATTCCAGTTGTATAGGAGGTGCAAAGGCCATTAGCCAGATTCCATAACCATATGAAAAATGATTAGGATGGTGTTGATGAATCTTCATCCACTTTTCTATTTCTTATATGTCAATCATTTCTTCCACAACATTTCACTCTAATTGTACATTTTATCAGAGAGATCTGCATCTCCAAATCTTCCCCAGTACTCTGTCTCAATTTCTCTTCTTTTGTTCCCAATTGATGGAGGGAAGGAAATGCTGTTCATGTCTCAGGGGAAAAGCAGGGAGGAATAACTTCAGAAAGGCTTCATCCAGGACACTGATCTTATGTTAAATCTGAAAAGGTGATTAGTTGTTCTGTAGTGGGACCAGCAAAAAGCAAGAACTTCTGTATCACTTGGGTCAGAAACAACAAAAACTCTACATGGTGTTTCACAGAAGTACACATTGGCTAATCTCTCTAATATTAACATATTTAAATATTTAGAAATATTGTTTAAATATTAAGAAATAAAAGATATAAAGCATATAGAAAGTGGGCAAAGCACATGAATAGAATTTAACACAGGGAAATATTCATAAAACATCTGAAAATATGCATTATTTTAGTCAATAAAATGCAAACTAAAGCTATACTGAGATTACCATTTCTCACTTTTTATTATTATTTTTTTTAATTAGGTAATTTCTTTATTTTTTTAAATTTTTTATTATTATTTTTATTTTTTTACTTTACAATATTGCATTGGTTTTGCCATACATCAACATGCATCTGCCATGGGTGTACACGTGTTCCCCATTCTGAACCCCCCTCCCACCTCCTTCCCCAAACCATCCCTCTGGGTCATCCCAGTGCACCAGCCCCAAGCTTCTTGTATCCTGCATTGAACCTGGACTGGCGATTCATTTCTTATATGATATTATACATGTTTTAATGCCAATCTCCCAAATCATTTCCCCTCCCTCTCCCACAGAGTCCAAAAAACTGTTCTATACATTTCTGTCTCTTTTTCTGTCTCGCATACAGGGTTGTCGTTACCATCTTTCTAAATTCCGTATATATGCATTAGTATACTGTATTAGTGTTTTTCTTTTTGGCTTACTTCACTTATAATAGGCTCCAGTTTCATCCACCTCATTAGAACTCATTCAAATATATTCTTTTTAATGGCTGAGTAATACTCCATTGTGTATATGTACCACAGCTCTCTTATCCATTCATCTGCTGATGGACATCTAGGTTGCTTCCATGTCCTGGCTGTTATAAACAGTGATGTGATGAACATTGGGGTACACGTGTCTCTTTCAATTCTGGTTTCCTCAGTGTGTATGCCCAGCAGTGGGATTACTGGGTCATAAGGCAGTTCTATTTCCAGTTTTTTAAGGAATCTCCACACTGTTCTCCATAGTGGCTGTACTAGTTTGCATTCCCATCAACAGTGTAAGAGGGTTCCCTTTTCTCCACACCCTCTCCAGCTTTTATTGCTTGTAGACTTTTGGATCACAGCCATTCTAAATGGCGTGAAATGATACCTCATTGTGGTTTTGATTTGCCTTTCTCTGATAATGAGTGATGTTGAGCATCTTTTCATGTGTTTGTTAGCCATCTGTATATCTTCTTTGGAGAAATGTCTATTTAGTTCTTCAGCCCATTTTTTGATTGGGTCGTTTATTTTTCCAGAATTGAGCTGCAGGAGTTGCTTGTATATTTTTGAGATTGGTTGTTTGTCAGTTGCTTCATTTGCTATTATTTTCTCCCATTCTGAAGGCTGTCTTTTCACCTTGCTTATAGTTTCTTTTGTTGTGTAGAAGCTTTTAATTTTAATTAGATCCCATTTGTTTATTTTTATCAAAGAGGACACTAATAGATGGAGAAATATACCATGTTCATGGATTGGAAGAACCAATATAGTGAAAATGAGTATACTACCCAAAGCAATCTATAGATTCAATGCAATCCCTATCAAGCTACCAACGGTATTTTTCACAGAACTAGAACAAATAATTTCACAATTTGTATGGAAATACAAAAAACCTTGAATAGCCAAAGCAATCTTGAGAAAGAAGAATGGAACTGGAGGAATGAACCTGCCTGACTTCAGGCTCTACTACAAAGCCACAGTCATCAAGACAGTATGGTACTGGCACAAAGACAAAAATATAGATCAATGGAACAAAATAGAAGGCCCAGAGATAAACCCACACACCTATGGACACCTTATCTTTGACAAAGGAGGCAAGAATATACAATAGAGAAAAGACAATCTCTTTAACAAGTGGTGCTGGGAAAACTGGTCAACCACTTGTAAAAGAATGAAACTAGAACACTTTCTAACTCCATACACAAAAATAAACTCAAAATGCATTAAAGATCTAAACGTACGACCAGAAGCTATAAAACTCCTAGAGGAGAACATAGGCAAAACATTTCTCACTTTTTAGACTGGAAAACTTCAAAAACTTCATAACATACTCTGCACCTGGACCTTTTGGGAATAGGGCACTCTGACTTTTTGCAAAATGGTCAAGCTCTTTGGAGGGAATTTTGGCAGTATTCAATAAAATCCTTGTATACATTTTCCCCTTTGACCTGAAAATCTCACTTTTGGGAAATTACCCTGCAGATAGGCCTTCCAAAATACAAAACAATATATGCAAAAGGTTACTAGTTATGAGCAAAATTTGGGAACCCAAATGCCATCCATAAGAGACTGGTTAAATAAGCTATAGCATATCTGTAAAAAGAAGTGCTAAGTAGTAATTAGAAAGAATGAGAAAATTTTGTATAAATTGATAGGTGATATCCAGCACCTATTTTTATGGGTAAAAAAAAAAAAAAGCAAGGTACAAAAAATTTAATAGGTTAATATTCTTTCATTTGTGCAAAAAGGTAATGCATTTTTTTTTCTTTAAATGAGCCAGAAACTTATGACTTCTGAGACAATTGGGAATATATAGACAATTACAATTATTTGTGGCTTAGAAGATAATGAATCTGCCTGCAATGCAGGAGACCTAGGTTTGAGTCCTTGGGTTAGAAGATTTCCTGGAGAAGGAAATAAATGGCAACCTACTCAAGTATTTTTGCTGGGAGAATTTCACGGAAAGAGGAGCCTGGTGGGCTGCGGTCCATAGGGTCACAAAAAGTCCAACTCAACTGAGCGACTAACACATGAAATAATAATTTTAGATCTGATAATGATATTTTGATTATGTAGAATGTCTTTATTTTTGGAAAGTGCATGCTGACATATTAATGGAGAATCTTTATACTTTCAGTCTACTTTTCAAATGGTTAAAGTACGTGTATAAATATATATAGAGATAAACCAGTGACAGAAGATATAAACACTTGGTGACTCTAAGTGAAGGGTTTACAGTTATTCATTGTGGTACTTTTGTTCAGTTCTCTATAAAATAGAAATTTTAAAAAACAAAGTTGGTAGTGATGGGTAAAGCAATTTCTTCTATTTTTACTTTCTTCAAGTCATGTTCTGCAAGCAATATTCCTGTTCTCCACAAACTGTACCAAAACTCCCTCATTAAGCAATCAAGCTACGGCAACAACAGCCACACCACTGCACCCTAAAAGCAGATGAGTTTTGCCCATTGCCCTCTCCTTTAAGATGGGCAAGAGCTATTTGTTGTTCTTCCTAACTTTCCCTACACTGTCTCTACAAGAAAGAAATCCAGCTAAACAATTCACAAAATTTACATTAACACACCATGATACTTAATTCTAGTTTCAGGGTAAGACATTTTCATTATTTCTGTTGCTGTTATTTTTGCCCATTCACGTGTGTTATTTTTTTTTTCCCCCAGAATAAAGGAACCCTATAACAATTGAGATTATATTTTCCAGATTTAGGAACATTACCATTACCTAAAATCCTTAAATGACTCCCATATATGAATGTGCTACATTACATAAGGTTGGAAGATGTCATTGCAAAAATTTCCTTTAGGTAGATATTCACCTCCTGCAATAGTCATCACAGTTGTAATTCTTTCTTCACAGTCAGTCTTCTCTCTTGAATTACATCTGATGGTGCCTAGAACCTACTAATTGCCTGATGAATATATGATGAATAAATCAGTGCATGTATAGGTCACCTGGAAACTTGGAGATCAATAACAATAATAGATCAATCTTTGTGCATGAAGGAGATCTTCAAAGGAGGTGAATTGAGAGAACAGAAAATAAATCAAAGAGGAAAACAGGAAAAGACAAGGAGAAAGAGTAAAGGAATAGATAAAAGAGATGGTGGTGACATTGGGTAGCATAATTAGAGGAGAACATTTCTTTTATATTCTTTAATATTCTCCTGGCTACATTTCAATTGACTAATCACTAGTCAAGCTTGGCACATGGACAGTGAAGCTTATAGAAAATTTCCATTATTATAGAAATTTTTGTGGGACATAATTGGTAGAGAAAATATCGAGAAGGGCCAAGAAGTAAAATCTGAAGAAGCCCAGTATTTATTGGTTAGAAAAGAGTGTGAAAGAATGGTTAAGTAAAAATAAGCAACCAGAAAAGGAGTCCAGGAAAATATGATAACAAGGGAACCTAGGGAAGGAATATAATCAGGAGTGTTCTTAACTTGTCAGCCTCCCTGATCATTTTTTACTTGCTGCTCTAAAGAGATAACTGAGTAGGTCACAGAAGTCTATCACAAAAGTAACACTTTCAATGAATATTCACGTATATGAAAGGTCTGAAAATATTTATGCTTCTGGTTTTATATTCTGCTAACACACCATTAGGTTTGGTTTCCAATGTATCCTTGCTTTAATATTTCCAACTGATGCTATAGTAAATAATCCACATTAACTTAAAAATATTAAAGACCCCTAAAACCATACCTTCCAAAATAGTATGTGCTACATATAAAATCATCATTGTTGTAGCAAATGTTTTAAAAGCTAAATTCAAGGCAATGCAAAGACGTGTGATGGAAAATAGAGGGGGAGTTAACTCAAGAAGCGACAATTTAGGAAGTGCCCTAAACACAAACTCTATTTTGGTTTTCTTGAGCCTGTCCACGCTTCCCACTTGCGTTAGTCACCATCCCACAGTTTCCTTTCATGTCACTGAAAGTGAGTTAACTCAGAAAATAAAGAGTCATCTGTCTTTATGCTCTCACTGCTCTAAAAACAACTCCCATTGCCCACTACTGAAGCATTCAAGTCTTGCCAGACTTACTTTATTCAAGTACCTTCCACTGTCTTCTCAGAATAAACACTATTGGAAAAATTTACTATAGTAATCTTATGTGAGTTGTTTCCCCCTCCTTGAACTCAAAACATTTCTTATATATGTGAGAAGGGAAAACTCAATCCTTATGCTCAATAAGACTTTACTGAATCCTCTGACAGTTCATATAAACTACTAAATGAATGTTTATTATAAGCGTGCATGCAAACTGTTGGTTATAGGGAGAAACCTACTTGAAACAATTATTCTACCTGTAAACATAGTTTGCCTAGATAGATTTTATTTTATTCCTAGAAAAATGTCATGGGTTAGGTGGAAAATTAAAGGATATGTCATCATGATTTGGTTTGGCTGACTCTGCATCTTGTGTAACCAAGAATGTCTGTTCCCATAGATTTTGATTTTGGTCCAAGTGAAAATTTGACAACAGACTATGCATTCTGCTCTTTCTAAACATCATAATCCATGAAAAACCCACCCCATCAGCTTCAGTGGTTACAGGAGATGAGGGAAGATGATATATATTATCATTTAAATTGTATTATTTTACATTATGTTGCATAGCAGACCTAGAAGCTCCCATAAATAATGTGCTTCCCATGAACGTGTCTCAAGATTTATTAATGTCATTGTTATTAAACCAAAGGATAGCTGTAACTCACCTATATTTTCAACGAGTGAGTGAGTGAAGTCGCTCAGTCATGTCCGACTCTTTGTGACCCCATGGACTGTAGCCTGCCAGGCTCCTCCATCCATGGGATTCTTCAGGCTGGAGAATATTGGAGTGGGTTGCCATTTCCTTCTCCAGGGGATCTTCCTGAACCAGGGATCGAACTCAGGTCTCCCACATTGCAGGCAGACACTTTACCCTCTGAGCCACCAGGGAAGCCCATAGTTCTAGTAAAAAGTATAACACTATGGATAATTCCATGGACAGAAAGAAGAGCCTGGTGGACTGCAGTCCATGGGGTTGCAAAGAGTTGGATGCAAAGAGTGACTGAGCATGTATCACTATCACCATCTATATGATAACTTTGACCACTTTGAAATTTATTATCTTTTTATTATCCACTATTATCTACTAATATTATTATCTACTATTCCAATCAATAGAATAGTAGAATAAGTTCTAATTAAAATCTGAATTATTAAAGAATCTTAATTTCTAATCATCTCGAAAAATAGCATAGCTAAGTTGAAAACCATAGCCGTAGAATAATATGGAGTCAAGGTGGAATTTATAAGATGTTATACTGAAGAAAACCAGTTCAGTATTCTTGCCTCGAGAACCCAGTGAACAGTATGAAAAGGCAAAATGATAGGATACTGAAAGAGGAACTCCCCAGGTTGGTAGGTGCCCATTATGCTACTGGAGATCAGTGGAGAAAAAAACTCCAGAAAGAATGAAGGGATGAAGCCAAAGCGAAAACAATACCTAGTTGTGGATGTGACTGGTGATAGAAGCAAGGTCCAATGCTGTTAAGAGCAATATTGCATAGGAACCTGGAATGTCCGGTGTATAAATTAAGGCAGATTGGAAGTGGTCAAACAGGAGATGGCAAGAGTGAACGTCAATACTCTAGGAATCAGCGAACTAAAATGGACTGGAATGGATGAATTTAACTCAGGTGACCATTATATCTACTACTGTGGGCACCAATCCCTTAGAAGAAATGGAGTAGCCATCATAGTCAACAAAAGAGTCCGAAATGCAGTACTTGGATGCAATCTCAAAAACGACAGAATGATCTCTGTTCATTTCCAAGGCAAACCATTGAATATCACGAATCCAAGCCAATGCCCCAACCAGTAATGCTGAAGAAGTTGAAGTTGAATGGTTCTATGAAGACCTACAAGACCTTTTAGAACTAACACCCAAAAAAGATGTCCTTTTCATTATAGGGGACTGGAATGCAAAAGTAGGAAGTCAAGAAACACCTGGAGTAACAGGCAAATTTGGCCTTGGAATACAGAATGAAGCAGGGCAAAGGCTAATAGAGTTTTGTCAAAAGAATGCACTGGTCATAACAAACACCCTCTTGCAACAACACAAGAGAAGACTCTACACATGGACATCACCAGATGGTCAACACCAAAATCGGATTACTTATATTCTTTGCAGCCAAAAATGGAGAAGCTCTAAACAGTCAGCAAAAACAAGACCAGGAGCTGACTGTGGCTCAGATCATGAACTCCTTATTGCCAGATTCAGGCTTAAATTGAATAAAGTAGAGAAAATCACTAGACCATTCAGGTATGACCGAAATCAAGTCCCTTATGACTGTACAGTGGAAGTGAGAAATAGATTTAAGGGCCTAGATCTGATAGAGTGCCTGATGAACTATGGAATGAGGTTTGTGACACTGTACTGGAGACAGAGATCAAGACCATCCCCATGGAAAAGAAATGCAAAAAAGCAAAATGGCTGTCTGGGGAGGCCTTACAAATAGCTGTGAAAAGAAGAGAAGCAAAAAACAAAGGAGAAAAGGAAAGATATAAACATCTGAATGCAGAGTTCCAAAGAATAGCAAGGAGAGATAAGAAAGCCTTCTTCAGTGATCAATGCAAAGAAATAGAGGAAAACAACAGAATGGGAAAGACTAGAGATCTCTTCAAGAAAATCAGAGATACCAAAGGAATATTTAATGCAAAGATGGGCTTGATAAAGGACAGAAATGATATGGACCTAACAGAAGCAGAAGATATTAAGAAGAGGTGGCAAGAATACACAGAAGAACTGTACAAAAAAGATCTTCACGACCCAGATAATCACGATGGTGTGATCACTCACCTAGAGCCAGACATCCTGGAATGTGAAGTCAAATGGGCCTTAGAAAGCATCACTACGAACAAAGCTAGTGGAGGTGATGGAATTCCAGCTGAGCTATTCCAAATCCTGAAAGATGATGCTGTGAAAGTGCTGCACTCAATATGCCAGCAAATTTGGAAAACTCAGCAGTGGCCACAGGACTGGAAAAGGTCAGTTTTCATTCCAATCCCAAAGAAAGGCAATGCCAAAGAATGCTCAAACTACCACACAATTGCACTCATCTCACACGCTAGTAAAGTAATACTCAAAATTCTCCAAGCCAGGCTTCAGCAATATGTGAACCGTGAACTTCCAGATGTTCAAGCTGGTTTTAGAAAAGGCACAGGAACCAGAGATCAAATTGACAACATCTGCTGGATCATGGAAAAAGCAAGAGAGTTCCAGAAAAACATCTATTTCTGCTTTATTGACTATGCCAAAGCCTTTGACTGTGTGGATCACAATAAAGTGTGGAAAATTCTTCAAGAGATGGGAATACCAGACAACCTGACCTGCCTCCTGAGAAACCTTTATGCAGGTCAGGAAGCAACAGTTAGAACTGGACGTGGAACAACAGACTGGTTCCAAATAGGAACAGGAGTACGTCAAGGCTGTATATTGTCACCCTGTTTATTTAACTTATATGCAGAGTCCATCATGAGAAACGGTGGGCTGGAAGAAACACAAGCTGGAATCAAGATTGCCGGCAGAAATATCAATAACCTCAGATATGCAGATGACACCACCCTTATGGCAGAAAGTGAAGAGGAACTAAAAAGCCTCTTGTTGAAAGCGAAAGAGGAGCGTGAAAAAGTTGGTTTAAAGCTCAACATTCAGAAAATGAAGATCTTGGCATCTGGTCCCATCACTTCGTGGCAAATAGATGGGGAAACAGTGGAAACAGTGTCAGACTTTATTTTTTTTTGCTCCAAAATCACTGCAGATGGTGATTGCAGCCATGAAATTAAAAGACACTTACTCCTTGGAAGGAAAGTTATGACCAACCTAGATAGCATTTTCAAAAGCAGAGACATTACTTTGCCAACAAAGGTCCATCTAGTCAGGGCTATGGTTTTCCAGTGGTCATGTATGGATGTGAGAGTTGGACTGTGAAGAAAGCTGAGCGCCAAAGAATTGATGCTTTTGAACTGTGGTGTTGGAGAAGACTCTTGAGAGTCCCTTGGACTGCAAGGAGATCCAACCAGTCCATTCTAAAGGATATCAGTCCTGGGTGTTCACTGGAAGGACTGATGCTGAAGCTGAAACTCCAGTACTTTGGCCACCTCATGCGAAGTGTTGACTTATTGGAAAAGACTCTGATGCTGGGAGGTATTGGGGGCATGAGGAGAAGGGGACAACAGAGGATGAGACGGCTGGATGGCATCACCGATTCGATGGATGTGAGTTTGAGTGAACTCCGGGAGTTGGTGATGGACAGGGAGGCCTGGTGTGCTGCAATTCATGGGGTCACGAATGGTCAGACGCGACTAGTGACTGAACTGAGCTGATACTGAACATTGGACATTCTCAGATGATTCAAGACTCGAAGTATTCATCATAATATTATACCAATGTCATGTGTACATTTTAAATTTATGACTTCTTTTGTTAAAGTTTGATTTTTAAAAAATGCACTATGTGCAAAATAGTACATTTTTTCAGGTAGCATGAAGTATTTGAATTAAACAAAAATTTCCTTTGTGTCAGTATCCAAAAGAAAAAGTCCAAGTGACTCATGTCACCAAAATGAACAGGAAAGAAGTATTCTTTAAACGCCTACTCACAGCTGTTACCATAAATTGTTTAGGCTTATGAACACATAAGATGGAAAAACAACCATCAAATATCTTTATTGACTTCATTTTAATTTCCTTTCCCTTGGGAATGTGACCCCTGTCCAGTGAGGTTTTTTTTTTTTATTTTTTTAAGTGCAGGTGTTAAGGAAAGTAGGTTTTGATGTTTTAGTTGAGTTACTGTCCTTCTATAAAGATTCTCTAAAATATATGATATTTTCATATATTACTTTCTCAAACTAAATTATTATATTTTAATAAAGATAAAATTAAATAATTTTGAAATCATAGAGAATGAAATAAACCTTTATGTTTGGGATATATATACAGATCCATCCCCCATTGGTTCCCTTTCTCTGGAGGAATCTAATTAATATAGTAGTCACACATTACATATTTAGGATTTTGTTTGGTACTTAATAGCAATTAGATAAGTAAATGAGGAACAATCAGTCTTCTAAATTGTGTTAAATTTTATTTAGCACAATGTTGCAGAAGAGTGCAAGGATATAATTAAGACATTAATAATAAAGTTCAGAATACAGAATATGATTCCATTGTGTTTGAATAGTTTGCTTACTATTAACTTGTTAAGCAGATTTTATGACAAAAATTAAATGGTGATATTATATATTACCCTAAAACAGTAGCACAGCAGCTTATACATATTGCACAAAATAAATATTTGGTTCATATTGATGTACTTTGAGCAAAAATGCCTCAGTTAATTCCATTTAAGTTAAAAGTTCTATTTTATAAAGCTAATTTATTTTTTTTCAGCTAAGGGGCATCAATGACAGCTTAATGCTACCATGCTAAGGCCGTGTTTTCACAGTGGCCTCAGTGAGAGTGCTAGTTTTTTCCTTTTCTGAAAGCTGCAGCATGGGATCTACTACACTTCCCAAAGAGGGTGCTGTGCTCTGATTGGCAGTGCTGAGTTGGAAGGGGGTCCTGCTTAGACCACGACCACACGGATTGCCTTCTCCAGACTTGTGGTCATGAAATTGGAAGCCACCTTTCGTGAAGCAAAAAGCCTCAAGGTAATTGCTATGCGCTGTAACCTTCTCTCTCGTTGGAAAACAGAAATAAGCAGTACATTTTCCTTATGAACCTACTGTATTTACCAATATCATTCATGGGGTATATTTTGCCAGTTGACATTCTTTAGTAAACTTACTATTATATGGTCAACACCTGCCCCATAAATATAGAATAGAGAAGTTATATTATATTTGTGTTTGGTGAAATGAAGTGTTACCCAAACTCTGATGTGGTGAAGACCTTTGGTGCTCTCTATATTTATGGAAGCTACATGCCACTTAACATATACCAAATTGGGTAGGCAGCCATGCTTGACTCAAAGTTCAACTTTACATGATCTCTGTGACCGGAGGTTGGGTCATTTGGTTTCTAATGTATAGTTTCAACTAAGAATTCTAAATATGTTTTAAAATTTAAAGTTAGCATTTTAGATTTTCTTATTAAATAGCTGCACATTGACTAATAGGAAGACTTGTCCACTATGTCGATGGATATTTCTCTTATTAGCATACAAAACCATCAAAAGTTTACTTCAAAATTAGATAGTACTTAAGAACATATAATTAGAAAGTACAGAGCCTTATCTTTTTCTGAAGTAGCATGATGTAATGACACAGTGGTGAGAGAAACCAAAGCCAGAGGAATCTGGACTTGTATCTCAGCTACTCTCTACAGCTGTGTGTTCTTAGATAATTCACTTTAATTCTATGAATCCTAATTCCATTATTTAAATAATGGGCCCTATCCTATGATGTCTATTTATATGTTTAGAAATAAAGGACCTTTTATGTAAAAGGTCAAACTATCTCTGGTATTAAAAATTGTTTTGTTATTGCCATTTTTACTAATACTGTTGCACTTTTAGTAAAGTATTTTTATAGTTATTCTGATACTAAACTCATTTTTCACTTGCCTTATTGCAAAGACAGCAGTAAAAATACTGTCATCACCACCAACAACAAAGACATATTAAATGTCTGCTGTATCCACTTGTTCAACAACAGAGTTATAAAAAATACAAGATAAATACAACCTTCCAGCCTCTTTCTTCAAGTCAGTTTTCATTGCTATTGAAAAGAAATTTAGTTAGGACCTTCTACAAGAAGTTATGGCCCTAGAACTGGTGGGCAGATCTCTTGAATTAGTTAAAAGTAATTTCTTTATCTTGCAGATGAACATTTGAGGCCTATGGAAATGAAGTGAAATAGAAAATAACTTGATATATATTTTTTAAATGTATAAATCTTTTTGTTGTTGTTCAGTCACTCAGTTGTGTCCAACACTTTGTGACTCCATGGACTGCAGCATGCCAGGCTGCCCTGTCCTTCACCATCTCCCAGAGCTCACTCATCTCCATTGAGTCAGTGATGCCACCCAACCATTTCATCCTCTGTCATCCCCTTCTCTTGCCTTCAATCTTTCCCAGCATCAGGGTCTTTTCCAATGAGTTGGCTCTTAGCATCAGGTGGCCAAAGTATTGGAGCTTCAGCTTTAGCATTAGTCCTTCCAATGAATATTCAGGGTTGATTTCCTTTAGAATTGACTGGTTTGATCTCCTTGCAGTCCAAGGGACTCTCAGAGTTTTCTCAAGCACCACACTTCAAAAGCATCAATTCTTCGGCACTTAGTCTTTATGATCCAACTCTCACATCCATACATGACTACTGGAAAAACCATAGCTTTGACTAGACTAGATCTTTTAATCTCATGGCTTCAGTCACCATCTGCAGTGATTTTGGAGCTTGAGAAAATAAAGTCTGTCACTGTTTGCATTGTTTTCCCATCTATTTGCCATGAATTGATGGGACCAGATGCCATGATCTTCATTTTTTGAATGTTGAGTTTTAAGCCAGCTTTTTCACTGTCCTCTTTTACTTTCATTGATAGGTTCCTTAGTTCCTCTTCGCTTTCTGCCATAAGGATGGTGTCGTCTGCTATCTGAGGCTATCGCTATTTCTCCCAGCAATCTTGATGAAGCTTGTGCTTCATCCAGCTTGGCATTTCATGTGGTGTATGCTATATCACCAAGTTACAAAGCACTAAGCAAATATTCAACCTAGAGTTCCCGTAAGTAAAGCATAGCCATTGTCCTCTGTTCTTAGAGTGGAAGAACCAATGTTACCAGAAAAAAAAAAATGTAGAAAATGGCTATCCCATCAAGGAAACCGAACATGTGAGTTGGAAGATAAAGCAGAATAATACCCTTTAAGGAGTTCATTCTACAATGAGAAATATGGTCAGGTTACTAGTTTATGCAGATGAATTCAATGTTCATGGTCCTCCTTTTACTTGGAAGCGAAACTTGCTGTTATAAAGAAGCTGCAGTCAATTTCCTTGAACGGACATCTTAACACATGTGTGGAGATGTGTTGTAAGATACATTCATGGAAATGAAATAACTGGGTTGGAGAAAATACAATTTCTAAAAAATTTTGATAGTAAAAAATTGTTTTCCATTGCATTTTTTCCCTATTTACACAGCTGCAAATCATGCTTGTAAGTCTATTCATCAGTATGAGTTGAGATAGTCATACTTCTATACAATGGAATGTGCTGCAGCCATTTGAAAAACTGAGGCAACTCTATATAAATTAAAGTGAATTAAAACATGTTGTTAAGGGATTAGAGCAAAGTTTAGAATTAATATATAATTTTACCATTGTCTTATTCTATTAGTTTATTTAATTACATTTTTATTGTGGTAGAAAACACATTATCATGAAATTTACCATCAGTTCAGTTCAGTTCTGTTCAGTCTTCCAGTTGTGTCTGACTCTTTGTGACCCCATGAATCACAGCACGCCAGGCCTCCCTGTCCATCACCAACACCCAGAGTTCATTCAAACTCACATCCATCGAGTCGGTGATGCCACCCAGCCATCTCAGCCTCTGTCATCCCCTTCTCCTCCTGCCTCCAAACCCTGCAACCATCAGAATCTTTTCTAATGAGTCAACTCTTCGCATGAGGTAGCCAAAGTACTGGAGTTTCAGCTTTAGCATCATTCCTTCCAAAGAACACCCAGGACTGATTTCCTTTAGAGAGTCTTTTCCAACACCACACTTCAAAAGCATCAATTCTTCAGTGCTCAGCTTTCTTCATCGGAGAAGGCAATGGCACCCCACTCCAGTACTCTTGCCTGGAAAATCCCATGGATGGAGGAGCCTGGTGGGCTTCTGCCCTTGGGGTCGCTAAGAGTTGGAATATGACTGAGCGACTTCACTTTCACTTTTCACTTTCATGCATTGGAGAAGGAAATGGCAACCCACTCCAGTGTTCTTGCCTGGAGAATCCCAGGGACGGGGGGAGCCTGATGGGCTGCCATCTATGGGGTTTCACAGAGTCGAACATGACTGAAGCGACTTAGCAGCAGCAGCTTTCTTCACAGTCCAACTCTCACATCCATACATGACCACTGGAAAAACCATAGCCTTGACTAGATGGACCTTTGTTGGCAAAGTAATGTCTCTGCTTTTGAATATGCTCTCTAGGTTGGGCATAACTTTCCTTCCAAGGAGGAAGCGCCTTTAATTTCATGGCTGCAATCACCATCTGCAGTGATTTTGGAGCAAAAAAAAAATAAAGTCTGACACTGTTTCCACTGTTTCCCCATCTATTTCCCATAAAGTGATGGGACCAGATGCCATGCTCTCAGTTTTCTGAATGTTGAGCTTTAAGCCAACTTTTTCACTCTCCTCTTTCACTTTCACCAAGAGGCTTTTGAGTTCCTCTTCACTTTCTTCCGTAAGGGTGGTGTCATCTGCATATCTGAGGTTATTGATATTTCTCCTGGCAATCTTGATTCCAGCTTGTGCTTATTCCAGCCCAGCGTTTCTCATGATGGACTCTGCATAGAAGTTAAATAAGCAGGGTGACAGTTTACAGCCTTGACATACTCCTTTTCCTATTTGGAACCAGTCTGTTGTTCCATGTCCAGTTCTTACTGTTGCTTTCTGACCTGCATATAGGTTTCTCAAGAGGCAGGTCAGGTTGTCTGGTATTCCCATCTCTTGAAGAATTTTCCACAGTTTATTGTGATCCACACAGTCAAAGACTTTGGCATAGTCAATAAAGCAGAAATAGATGTTTTTCTGGAACTCTCTTGCTTTTTCCATGATCCAGTGGATGTTGGCAATTTGATCTCTGGTTCCTCTGCCTTTTCTAAAACCACCTTGAACATCTGGAAGTTCAGAGTAAGTTTATAATTTGAAAGTGTTAACTATATTCTGTTGTTGTGAAATGGATCAACAGAACTTTTTACCTTGAAAATATGAAAGTCTGTGTCAACAACTCCCTTTTCAACTTTTCCTTACTCCAGCCATCGGAAATCATGATTCTACTTTCTATAAATTTGACTACTTTAGATATTCATATAAGTGGAGTCATGCAGGACTTATCTTTTTTGGGGACTTGTTTCATTTATATAATGGCCTCAAGGTTCATCAGTGTTGTATCTTATGATGGAATTTCCTTCCTTTTTAAGGCTAAATAATAGTTCATCATTTGTATATATCACATTTTATTTATCCATTCATTTATTAATGGACATTGAGTTCTTCCATACCTTGGCTAATTTATTTTTTACTTGAATATGTATATATATATATATGTGTGTATGTAATTAATATATGCATTTGTGTGTGTGTGTGTGTGTATGTGCTTCCCAGGTAGCACCAGTAGTAAAGAATCCACCTTCAATGCAGGAGACACAAGAGACATGGGGTTCAATCCCTGGGTAGGGGAGATCCCCTGGAATAGGAAATAGCAACCAGCAACCCACTTCAGTATTCTTGCCTGGAAAATTCTATGAACAGAGGAACCTGGTGGGCTACAGTCCATGGATTGCAAAGAGTCAGATACAACTGAATGCACATATATACATGTGTATATATATATATATATATATATATATATATATATATATACACATATACATATATCGGAAAAGGCAATGGCACCGCACTCCAGTACTCTTGCCTGGAAAATCCCATGGACAGAGGAGCCTGGTAGGCTGCAGTCCATGGGGTCACTAAGAGTTGGACACGACTGAGTGACTTCACTTTCACTTTTCACTTTCATGCACTGGAGAAGGAAATGGCAACCCACTTCAGTGTTCTTGCCTGGAGAGTCTCAGGGACGGGGGAGCCTGGTAGGCTGCTGTCTATGGGGTCGCACAGAGTCGGACACGACTAAAGTGACTTAGCAGCAGCATAAATATATATGTATATAATGATGCATACATATAATTGAGTGTTTATGATATTATAATACATATAGGGGAATATTATTTCTCACAATATATAACCACTTACCAGCTCAGTATATATACCAATGATATTTTACATAATTTTTCAAATGTATCAGTTTAGTTCAGTTGCTCAGTCATATCCGACTTTTTCGGTCCCATGAACCGCAGTACGCCAGGCCTCCCTGTCCATCACCAACTCCCGGAGTCTACCCAAACCCATGTCCATTGAGTTGGTGATGCCATCCAACCATCTCATCCTCTGTCGTCCCCTTCTCCTCATGCCTTCAATCTTTCCCAGCATCAGGGTCTTTTCAAATGAATCAGCTCTTCCCATCAGGTGGCCAAAATATTGGAGTTTCAGCTTCAACATCAGTCCTTCCAATGAACACCCAGGACTGATATCCTTTATTTTTTTTTTTTAATTTTATTTTATTTTTAAACTTTACATAATTGTATTAGTTTTGCCAAATATCAAAATGAATCCGCCACAGGTATACATGTGTTCCCCATCCTGTACCCTCCTCCATCCTCCCTCCCCATACCATCCCTCTGGGTCGTCCCAGTGCACTAGCCCCAAGCATCCAGTATCGTGCATCAAACCTGGACTGGCAACTCGTTTCATACATGATATTTTACATGTTTCAATGCTATTCTCCCAAATCTTCCCACCCTCTCCCTCTCCAACAGAGTCCATAAGACTGTTCTATACATCAGTGTCTCTTTTGCTGTCTCGTACACAGGGTTATTGTTACCATCTTTCTAAATTCCATATATATGTGTTAGTATACTGTATTGGTGTTTTTCTTTCTGGCTTACTTCACTCTGTATAATAGGCTCCAGTTTCATCCACCTCATTAGAACTGATTCAAATGTATTCTTTTTAATGGCTGAGTAATACTCCATTGTGTATATGTACCAAAGCTTTCTTATCCATTCATCTGCTGATGGACATCTAGGTTGCTTCCATGTCCTGGCTATTATAAACAGTGCTGCGATGAACATTGGGGTACACGTGTTTCTTTCCCTTCTGGTTTCCTCAGTGTGTATGCCCAGCAGTGGGATTGCTGGGTCATAAGGCAGTTCTATTTCCAGTTTTTTAAGGAATCTCCATAGTGGCTGTACTAGTTTGCATTCCCACCAACAGTGTAAGAGGGTTCCCTTTTCTCCACACCCTCTCCAGCATTTATTATTTGTAGACTTTTGGATCGCAGCCATTCTGAGTGGCATGAAATGGTACCTCATAGTGGTTTTGATTTGCATTTCTCTGATAATGAGTGATGTTGAGCATCTTTTCATGTGTTTGTTAGCCATCTGTATGTCTTCTTTGGAGAAATGTCTGTTTAATTCTTTGGCCCATTTTTTGATTGGGTCATTTATTTTTCTGGAGTTGAGCTGTAGGAGTTGCTTGTATATTTTTGAGATTAGTTGTTTGTCAGTTGCTTCATTTGCTATTATTTTCTCCCATTCTGAAGGCTGTCTTTTCACCTTGCTAATAGTTTCCTTTGATGTGCAGAAGCTTTTAAGGTTAATTAGGTCCCATTTGTTTATTTTTGCTTTTATTTCCAATAATCTGGGAGGTGGGTCATAGAGGATCCTGCTGTGATGTATGTCAGAGAGTGTTTTGCCTATGTTCTCCTCTAGGAGTTTTATAGTTTCTGGTCTTACGTTTAGATCTTTAATCCATTTTGAGTTTATTTTTGTGTATGGTGTTAGAAAGTGTTCTAGATATCCTTTAGAATGGACTGGTTGGATCTCCTTGCAGTCCAAGGGACTCTCAAGAGTCTTCTCCAACACCACACTTCAAAAGCATCAATTCTTTGGCGCTCAGCTTTCTTTATAGTCCAACTCTCACATCCATACATGAATACTGGAAAAACCATAGCCTTGACTAGACGGACCTTTGTTGGCAAAGTAATGTCTCTGCTTTTGAATATGCTATCTAGGTTGGTCATAACTTTCCTTCCAAGGAGTAAGTGTCTTTTAATTTCATGGCTGCAATTACCATCTGCAGTGATTTTAGAGCCCCCCAAAATAAAGTCAGCCACTGTTTCCACTGTTTCCCCATCTATTTGCCATGAAGTGATGGGACCAGATGCCATGATCTTAGTTTTCTAAAAGTTGAGCTTTACAAATGTATATGTATATATAAAAGTTGAGCTATGTTTTGTGATATTATATTATTCTGCTATTTTCTTTTTAAATGTGGCTCTATTTGGAGTTAAATTTGTGTCCGTAAGTAGAACTCTACCTCATTCATTTTATCTGTGAATTAAATATATGATTATACATGATTATGTAGAATACTTCTAGTAACAGCATGGATTTTAGCAAATTTTGAATTTTAATACACATACCAATCAGCCTTTCCAGTCAATCCTCAGAAGTAACCACTTTCCTAACTTCTAAGAGCACAGGTTTGCTTTGCTTCTTTTTGTAGTTTATGTAAACAGAATCATACAGGACATTCTTTTTATGTGTCTGTTTTTTTTCATTCAAGGTTACCTTTGCAATTTTTATCCAAACGTCTGTCAGTAGTGGCAGTTTTTTTCATTTTTGTTGCCATACATGACATTGTAATAATATAACACAATTTATTCTACTTCTGTTTTTTTTTAGGTCTCTCTCAAAATTTATTCATCTATTTAATACCCAGTTCAGTTCAGTTCAGTTCAACTTTTTATAAGCTCTTTTTTTTTTTTTTTTTTTTTACAAATAGTGATGCTATGAGCAATATCATTTGTGTCTTTTGGTGTTTGTGAATACACATTTCTGTTGGCTCTCTATACCTGCAAGTGGAATTGTTGATTCATAGGGTATCTATGGACTTCCCTGGTGGCTCAGTAGTGAAGACTTTTCTTGCCAATGCAGGAGATATACATTCAATCCCTGGGTCAGAATGATACCCTGGAGAAGGAAATGGCATCCAGTCCAGTATTCTTGCCTGGGAAATCCCACGGACAGAGGAGCCTGGTGGGCTACAGTCCAGGGGGTTGCAAAAGAGTCGGGCGTGACTTAGTAACTAAACAACAAGAATATACATCAATTTACTTTAGCTGATCCTGACAAGTCATTTTTCCAAGGCACCTCTACTAATTTACATCCTATTCAGTTGTGTATAAATAAACTGTTTCTTCACTTTATTGTCACACTTGGAATTTTCAATTATTTTCATTATAGTTCTGATGGGTAGACAGCAGTATCACATTATGACAGACATGAATGTGCTATTATTTATATAGACAATTTCTGGAAATATATGTAGAACTTTAATGATTGCCCCTGGTGAAGGAACTAGAATTTGAGTGTCAAGAAAATAGAAACAAACAATACCTCTCACTGCATTGTTTAATTTTTTTTTTTTTTTTTGCCATATGCCTCTATTACCTCTTTAAAGCACTATTTTCTTTCATTTCTTTTTTTCATTTTTAAGAGAAAACTCTTTAAGCCTAGAGTCTTAAAGCTTATAATCTTCATATGCAAAACAATTCAGTTTTGATACCAAGGCTACTGGGAGTAGGACAATCATGTACCTCATGGATATTTTTGCCAGCCCTTAAGAAGGGAATAGATCAGGGCGATGAGAAACAGATCCCAGAATAAGTTTGAAACCCTGAAGGAATATGAAGGAATATCCAGAATCCTCTGAAATAATACTTATTATTCTCTCCTCTACCTGATTATATGTGTGTGTATTGTGTGTGTGTGTATATATATATATATATATATATGTAATATAATGGCATGCACCATCCTCCCATTCACCATCCCCAGGGTTCCAGCCTAGAAGTGTGGAGGTGAATGGACTCATATGTCTCCACTCCTCCATCCTGGCATATAAATTAATACTGACCTGAGAGGGATGCCAGGAGGAAAGCCATTAAACTGAATATAGGGTCTTGCCTAGAATCCACAGTGTTGGTTACAGAAAATGCAAGGGCATAGTAGAGATATAAGAAGCATAACATGGCAAGATTTTGTTTTTGATTACTAATGAGTAGAACTACCCTGAATGACAACTGATCGATGACTAGGATTTTAAGATAAGTGTATTGTTAGGAAAACCCATGCTTTGTAATTAGCCACCTGTGGTTGCCCCAAAAGCCTGCAGGACCAAGACTAATACCATTCTTATATACTGTTTATGTTGCAGAGCCTTGCATGAAGGCACAGTGTGTTCCCTTGTCCTCTCAGGAGCGTGGTAATGGAGACCCATGGACAAGCGATAGCCCCACAGTGGGTCAAAGCAATTATTTTACACCAGTAACAGACAAGAATAAACTTGTGATTATTCCTTTCTTGCTTTTCAAATAGGAGTATTTTTTTGTACTGTTGCTCTTTTTCCTAACATTGTCTGTTGAGTAAGATGGAAATGGTTCTATTTATAGTTAGAATTGTGTTGTGGTACTGTGACGACTCACATCTGGACTTGATTTAGAAAAATGCATTTTACCCAAAAAGACCAGCTTTGGAACAGGATGACTTAATATTGCTATGGGTTGTGCCCTTTAGAGAGAGGATAAGTACGTTTTTAAGTGAAATAATGACACTGTTATAGGTGAAGTCATTCATTGAATTGGTTATAGGTGTGCTAACTGAGCAGCTAAAGGTTGAAGTGAGGTGAACAGAATTTTGATACCCTTGTTTACCCACATTTCATGTATTAACAGCCAACTCCATCCTTTTGGGGGAATCGAGTCTTATCTACTGCTTGTCATTCTGGTGGGACCAGTGTCATGCCTGCCCTCCTATCTTTCTTTTCTCTCTGTAGCCAGAGGAGTGGCTGATCTAGGTCTGGCTTACATTACCCATCACTTTAATCACAATCATTGACCCAGTGATGGGATTTAACATGTAGATGCTAGAGTGGAGAAATACAGTCCTTTGAGATCACTAAGCTTTGTTAAAAGACTAGGGCCTTGTGTGGACCTAGTATTACTATATCCTCTCACATAGAGAAATTTTCCCTATGGGAAAACCAAATGACCAACACAGAGAAAAAAGAGTAGAGCTGAGAAAGACAGGGAACAGAGTAACTCCCAAGATCATTGAAGTTACGGAGCTTCTAAGTACCTTCATGGTGGAGAGTTTTGACAAAAGGTAGTCCACTGGAAAAGGGAACGACAAATCAGTTCAGTATTCTTGCCTTGAGAACCCCATGAATTGTATGAGGAGACTGAAACATATAACACTGGAAGACGGACCCCTCCAGATTGGTAGGTGTCCAATATGCTACTGGAGAAGAGCAGAGACTAGCTCCAGGAAAAAAAATGAAGACACTGACCCAAAAGGAAAACAACTCCCTTTAGTGGGTGTGTCTGGTGATGAAAGTAAAGTCTGATGCTGTAGAGAACAATATTGCATAGGAACATGGAATGTTAGGTCCATGAATCAAGGTAAATTGCATGTGGTCAAATGGGAGATGGCAAGATTAAACATCACCATTTTAGAAGTCAGTGAACTAAAATTGACAGTTATGGGTGAATTTAAATCAGATGTAGCCCTCATTGTCAACAAAAGAATCTGAAATGCAGTACTTGGGTGCAATCTCAAAACTTACAGAATGTCCTCAGTTCATTTCCTATGCAAAGCATTTAACATTTCAGTAATCCAAGTCTTTGCCCCAACCACTAATGCCAAAGAAGCTGAAGTCAAATGGTTCTATGAAGACCTCCAAGACCTAGAGCGAACACCAAAAAAGGATGTCCTTTTCATCATAGGGAATTTGAATGCAAAAGTAGGAAGTCAAGAAAATACCTGGAGTAACAGGCAAGTTTGGCCTTGGATTACAAAATGAAACAGGACAAAGGCTAATAGAGCTTGGCCAGGAGAAGACACTGGTCATAGCAAACACCTTGTTCCAACAACACACAAGATGACTCTTCATATGGACATCACCAGATGGTCAATACCAAAATTAGATTAATTATGTTCTTTGCAGCTGAAGATGCAGAAGCGCAATACAGTCAACAAAAATATGACCTGGAGTTTACTGTGGCTCAGAGTATGAACTCCTTACTGCAAATATTGAAGAAAGTAGGTAAAACCTCTAAGCCATTCTGGTATGACCTAAATAAAGTCCCTTTTAATTATACAGGGGAAGTGACAAATAAATTGAAGGGATTAGATCTGATAGAGTGCCTGAAGAACAATGGACAGAGGTTTGTAACATTGTACAGGAGGCAGTGACCAAAACCATTCAAAGAAAAAGAAATGCAAGAAGGCAAAATGATTGTCTGAGGAGGCCTTACAAATAGCTGGGAAAATAAGAGAAGTGAAAGGCAAAGGAAAAAGGGAACTGAATGTAGAGTTCTAAAAAATAGCAAGGAGAGATAAGAAAGCCCTCCTATATGAACAATGCTAAGAAATAGAGGAAAACAATAGAATGGGAAAGACTAGAGATCTCTTCAAGAAAATTAGAAATACCAAGGAAACATTTCATGCAAAGATGGGCACAATATAGGACAGAAAAGGCAAGGACCTAACAGAAGCAGAAGAGATTAAGAAGAGCTGGCAAGAATACACAAAAGAACTGTACAAAAAAGGTCTGATTGACCAGATAACTATAATGGTATGGTCACTCACCTGGAGCCAGACATCTTGGAGTATGAAGTCAAGTGGGACTTAAGAAGCATTAACACAAGCAAAGCTAGTGGAGGTGATGGAATTACAGCTGAGCTATTTCAAATCTTAAAAGATGATGTTGTTAAAATGCTGCATTCAATATGCCAGGAAATTTGGACTTAGCAATGGCCAGAGGACTGGAAAAGATCAGTTTTCATTCCAATCCTAAAGAAGGGTGATGACAAAGAATGTTCAAACTATCATATAAATGCTCTCATTTCACATGCTAGAAGGGTAATGCTCAAAATCCTTCAAGCCAGGCTTTAGCAGAATATGAACCGAGGGCTTCCAGATGTACAAGCAGGATTTAGAAAAGGCAGAGGAACCAAAGATCAAATTGCTAATATCAGCTGGATCATTGAAAAAGCAAGAGAATTCCAGAAAAACATCTACTTCTGCTTCATTGACTACACTAATACCTTTGACTGTGTGGGTCACAACAAACTGAGGAAAATTCTTAAAGAGATGGGAATACCAGATCACCTGACCTGCCTCCTGAGAAATCTGTATGCCGGTCAAGAAGCAACAGTTAGAACTGGATATGGGACACGGACTGGTTCAAAATTGGGAAAGGAGTACATCAAGTCTGTATATTGTCATCCTCCTTATTTCATGTATATGTAGAGTAATCATGAGAAATGCCAGGCTGGATGAAGCACAAGCTGGAATCAAGATTCCCAGGAGAAATGTCAACAACCTCAGATAGGCAGATGGTACAACCTTAATGGTAAAAAGCTAAGAGGAACTAAAGAGCCTCTCAATGAAGTTGAAAGAGAAGAATGAAAAAGCTGGCTTAAAACTCAACATTAAAAAGTTAAGATCATGGCATCCGGTCACATTACTTCATGTCATAAAGATGGGGGGGTGGAATGGAAACAGTGACAGATTTTATTTTCTTGGGCTCCAAAATCACTGCAGATGGTGACTACAGCCATGGAAGTAAAAATATCCTTGCTTCTTGGAAGAAAAGCTATTAACAAACCTAGACAGCATATTAATAAGTAGAGACATTGCTTTGCCAACAAAGAAAGACTATATGGATAGTCAAAGCTCTGCTTTTTCCAGTAGTCATGTGCTAATGTAAGAGTTGGACCATAACGAAAGCTGAGCACTGAAGAATTGATGCTTTTGAACTGTGGTGTTGGAGAAGACTCCTGGGAGTCCCTTGGACTGCAACAAAATCAAACCAGTCAATCCTAAAGGAAATCAATTCTGAATTTTCATTGGAAGAACTCATGGTATAACTGAAGATATAGTACTTGGGCCACCTGATGCAAACAGCTCGCTCATTGGAAAAGACCCTGATACTGGGAAAAATTGAAGGCAGGAGGAGAAGTTGGTGACAGAGGATAGGATGGTTGGATGGCATCACTGACTCAGTGGATGTGAGTCTGAGCAAACTCCAGGAGATAGTGAAGGTCACGGAAGCCTGGCGTTCTGCAGTCCACGGGGTCACAAAGAGTTGGACACAACTTAGCGACTGAATAAAAACATGTACCTTCTTAGTACTTGGAAGAACATTCTACAATTCCACAGCAATGTAAGAACTAATCAAATAAAGAAATCAAGGGTGAGATGCAAGGTTATTACGTGATATAAACCTAACTCAGTCAACTTGAGTCATCTGCATTTTAGCAGTTTGTCATGGGTCTTTGTAAGATCACAGTCACAATCGATCTGCAAACTCTTTTTGTGTGTAAGGAAAAATGTTTAACTTGTCACTCTAAAATTCATGTTTCCTTTTATGAAGATGAATATTTATATAGGCACATATGCAACTTTGTATATTGCTTGCTTGATATATGGTTTTTTACCCAGTTTGCCCTTGGCCTAGAAATCAAACATGTTTTGAGAGAATATTGAATAGTTGAATAATTGATAAATATTTAAAATTAATAAGAAAATGTAATAAATATATGATTGCTTCTTCATCAAAAGAGCAATTTATATTTAAGAAATAGAATATCCATAATATACAAAATATGATTATGACTGTTACAGGTAAAACAGAAATATGTTCTCTTGCGAAGCACTTAGCATTACCTAAACATACATAGAAAGATAAATACCCAGGAGGAAAAAGAGATTTATGTTCCATGGCTATAAAAACAGAAATTTGTATTTTATTTAAGATTGAATCTTACACTGATATTAAAAATGTACATAATGGTAACAGTATGAATTGAATTCTTACTGTATTAAGCCAGTTTCATGAGTAAAAATAATTCAGTACTTTATCACTTTTCTGAGGAACCAGAAATCAGACTGCTGTAATAATGGTGTGTAACATGAAGTCCAGTAAAAATCGTATACCTTCCCTATATTGCTTTTTCCATTTTCTCAGCTGAAATGACAAAATCAGTGTTTCTGGTCTATGTTTTGAGTGAGTTACGATCAACAGCCTTCTGTGCTCAGCTAACAGACTGTGCCCAGAGCAAATAGGTGTGAAAGGAAACTGAATGTGACTCAATATTTACCTAGACTTCAAAAGACTGTCTTTTCTCTTACATGCATTCGCGATCGGATGTATTATGTCATAAAGCTGTATTTTTCATGACAGCCTGTTTTAATGTTGACCTGTGACATAGTGGCAGACAGGAACAACTATGCATTGGTTACTTTTTGCCCATTGCTAATGGGGAGGAAGAAACTACTTGCATAAGCACTGTCATTTGCAGTTTTTAGGATTATTTGCTAAAGGATAAGTCACAGTGGGCTTCAAAGATTGTATTATTTTCAATACAGTATGCATATTTTCATTGCTTGACTCATAAGCTGCTTGAGGCTATTTACTTATTACCTCACTAAACTGTCCATGATGAGGGGCCTATTACATTTATTGTAATACATATATTTAAATAAATATTCTTTAAGGAATATGATATTAATGTCCTTTAATTCCCTTCTTTCAAATGCTGAGTGGTTAAATAATTGACACAATTATAAATTGCTCAAGCGTAGTAAAATATGTATGAACCAAACATGGGATTTATAAATTTTTTGACTGTTACTTTTATCAAGAACTTAGACTCTCAAGTTTTATTATCATGAGGAAGGCAAAGTTTGAGCTGTCTGTATGTTGAAAATAATGTAGGGTGGGGTATTATTCAAGACAGTTAAAATTAGTGTTGCTTTACCTAACAACAAACCAGAAATTAATGAGCTAAGATTATACTGAGGGAATTTTAGTAAAATAGAACATTGAAGGTTTTTTGTTGTTTTTTACTAAAAAGTTATACAAATTAATGATGCAAGTCATCTCAAAATATTTTTAAATGTGAATCTGTAGTGAGATATTAGATAGCCTCTCCCCAAGATATTTAAATTAAAACTCTGCTTGGAAAGAGGTTAGATAAACTTTGGAGGACCCTTCAGGTTCTTGAGTCAATCATTCTGTGATGTAAGCAAATAAGACAGTATGGATTTGAAGTGGATATGTTCTAGCCAAGTCTTTCTAGAAGCCAAACTAGTCATCTGGTTTTAATGAGGCCCTTTGGAATGTAAAAATTTTAATGTTTTGCTTGGGGGCACTGCAGTTTTAATTACTTGAATTTGACATGTGTGGAGCAACAACTAGCAATTAACCAAAGACAGCATTTTGTGCAGTACTAGCCTCATTTAGGCTGAAGTGTACAACAGTTGCGTCTTTCAGGTAAAACAGGATAAAGTATTAAAATGATAGGGCATTGGTATTCCCAATAAAACTTCAAAATAACCTAAGGTTAGCATGACCTTCTGTCCAGTTTTTTGGTAAGTATTTAGTTCTTTCCAAATACATTAAAAAAAAAAGTCTGGATTATGTAACTTTACATGAGAGGATTATGAATATTTGATCCTAACCAGATGTTTCTAATCTCCACTAACTACAGACAAAAGGGCAGAAGATTAGATTTCATCAGTTAAGGACAGTTACTTCATTAAGATGGAGTAAATTAGTACCTAAACTTTTTCAAGTCTGATGACCTGGTTTTTAATGTCAAAATGTTTTGCAGATATTCATAAGGTAATAGTGATACTGTTAGTAACTTCTGATCAGGAAAATGTGTAACAGTCAGAAACTATGATAAGGTCAGTGATATTTTAAAGTAAATTTATATTTTGTAAATTATAATAATATTTATAGGTACTTGAAAATAAGTATGAATATGAAAAATACTATTTAATGAATCTACAAAAATGTTTATAAAAGATTTTGAGATCCTTTATTTTTACTCTAAAAACTCACTGAAGCTTCCTTTGTCTTAAGAGTCTCGGTCTAATTATTATATTAGAAATTAACTTTTAATACAAATTTAATATTTAAAAAGAAGTCCTCAGCATCTAAACTTAAGAACACATATAAAACTACACAAATATAAATAAGCAAATAAATTGATAAGTCAGAAAAAGTGAATATATTTCAAAATATATTGGGGATATAATCATTAAGTTGGTTTATCCTTTATATTATGATAATGCAGAATATGAACTGCTAACCTATATTGGAAGAAATTTTAGACTCTGTTATATGTAGAGAGAGTTCTAAAGCTTGATTCCTTAGATGCAAAAATGTCTTTCACAATTTTTATTAGCTGTAAAGTCTTTTTCTTATAATGTTAGTTTCACTTTTTCTCTGTCTACAGCACTGATGAGAAATGCTTAAACTAGATAACTATGCTCTTAAGAGGTTGAGTTAAATTGATTTACTTATGCATGATTTTATTTTTCAGTGATACTAATATTTTAAACAGGTAAACTGTACCTTTTACTGGTTTTATTCATACATGTAAGCAAAAAGGAATGAACAGAATTATCAGGTGTAAATCTATCATTGAAAAATGAAAGTGTTAGTCATTCTGTTGTGTCCAGCTCTTTGCGACCCCATGGATTATAGCTCACCAGACTCCTCTGTCTGTGAAATTCTCTAGTCTAGAATAAAGGAGAGTAGCCATTCCCTTCTCCAGGGGATCTTTCCAAGGGATCAAACCTGGGTTCCCTGCATTGCAGTCAGATTCTTTACCATCTGAGCCACCAGAGAAGAAAGACGTTGCTTCTTACACAAAGGTTAGTTTCTGATTTCAGCATCTAAAACAGAGATTAAAGCAGTGATATGAGGCATAGTACTGTTTTTCAAAACCAAGAGGAACAGCGTTCAGATTTATTATATTCTCAACTATTGCCACCAGTATTCTAAGTTCTGATATGGGGGCTACGAGAGAGAAAATGTGAAAGGTCGTTGAATGTGTATAAGTTAAAGTCTATGTCGTAAGACTGCATCTAAGTTGTTTTCTAGCAAGAAAGGAATAGTTTTGCTATGCTACTGTATAGGCACTGCCACAGCTTTTATATATTCAATTGCATTAACATCACAAACTAGATTATACTTCATACATCGCATATGAGATTGTACATCACTGTATGAACACAGACTGGAAGGTTTTACATTGACCATTTTCTTTTTCTCTTATGTTCAACCAACTCATTTTCTTAAAACACTCTGTGAAACACCATTAGAAGCAGAAGTAATAAATATTAGACTTCATGCTCACAGGTGTTGATCAATTGGGTAGAGTGAATATTTAGAGTTGGCTGATTCTTTGGCAATATAGGCAAAACGTAACTTGATTACTGCTAGATGATTCAATGTTGAATAGGAGAATCTGAATTGTTATAATATGCTTCCGTCTGTTTCTTATGATTTCTTGAGATTACAGAGAGTGAATAGAAAGAAAAAAAAATCACCGTGAACAGTACGTTCATAAATTCTCTAGGCAAAATTAAGTATCTGTTTTCTGGTCACACTTCATTTAGTAAATGATAACCTCATTCTACCAAAACTCTGATGTTATCTCTGACAATTGTCCTCTTACACCATATATCAAATTCATCAGCAAATTTTCTTATCTCTAGATAAAAAATGTGCACAAAATCTACATCTTCTCATAATCTGTACATTTATTATCTTGTTAACGTACCACAATATTTCACTGGAAATAGAACAGTAACTTCCTAATTGATGGATGAAATGTTGAATATAGTATATTCCTAGCCTGTAAGAAAATCACAATGTAGTGTTTGAGACAGAAAAAAAAAATGATTAAAGTGGTAAAAGACTATATAAGTGTGTGCATGCTAAGTTGCTTCAGGCCTGTCTGACTCTTTGTGACTCTGGACTGTAGACTGCCAGGCTCCTCTGTCCATAGGATTCTCCAGGCAAAAATACTGGAGTGGGTTGCCATTTTCTACTCCAGGGGATCTTCCTGACCCACGAATTGAACCCACAACTCTTATGTCTCCTACATTGGCAGGCAGGCAGGTTCTTTACCACTGGCACCATCTGGGAAGCCCAAATAAGTATGTATAAATACATGAATTTATGTATTTATAGATATGTATGTTTATCAGGTATGCATTTATTTTAGATACACCTAACTTTAAAAAATAGAGAATAAAACAAAAAACTCTAATATCATACAAATCATACATATGATGAAATTGCTCTTAAAAATACATATATATGTGTGTGTGTGTATATATATACACACACATATATATATATATATATATATTCATCAGTGATTCTCAGTGCTGCTGTATCTCTCATGATCTGCAGTGATTCAGTGTTTTCTTCCAAATCCACAAAATTTGATTATCAGAGCTTCTTAAGTCCAAGTGCTTACTTAGCTGGTTTAGGTATCAACCTCTAATCTTGTCTGCTGCTGCTACTGCTGCTGCTGCTAAGTCGCTTCAGTCATGTCCGACTCTGTGCGACCCCATGGACTGCAGCCTACCAGGCTCCTCCGCCCATGGGATTTTCCAGGCAAGAGTACTAGAGTGGGGTGCCATTGCCTTCTCTGAATCTTGTCTATGGTGATTCATAAATGCTGCATCTCATTTTTAGAACAGAGTATATTATTTAATCTCACTAAGATAAAATCATTAATTTAACAAAAAATGAATACACCAATTCAAGATTTTTAATTTCTAACTTAAAAAATTGAAGAAAATTGTTTTATTGGACTAATAATTACAGTCAACTAAGAAATACATCAGAACTGTTACACATTCAAATGTGGTGGATGGAATTTTCATTCATTTTTTTAGGTTTCTCCTGGTTTCCTGGCACTGTGCTCCATCCAGGAATTCAGTGGTGAATAAGACCCCTAACTCACAATTCACACACCACTGTCCATGAGATAACAAGAAAAATGGTCCTTGCTGTGTATCTGTGATGTTTTGGGTCTGTTTGGAAGAATGTAAGTAACATCTGCCTAATTACTAATATCGGAGAAGGCGGTGGCACCCCACTCCAGTACTCTTGCCTGGAAAACCCCATGGACGGAGGAGCCTGGTGGGCTGCAGTCCATGGGGTCGCGAAGAGTCGGACACGACTGAGCGACTTCACTTCCACTTTTCACTTTCATGCCTTGGAGAAGGAAATGGCAACCCACTCCAGTGTTCTTGCCTGGAGAATCCCAGGGACGGGGAAGCCCTGTGGGCTACCGTCTATGGGGTTGCACAGAGGGACACGACTGAAGCGACTTAGCAGCAGCAGTCACTTAAAATGATATAAAACTTTGATGTGTTTCATGTAGTTTCTTTGTAAGCTATTTATAAATATAAAATGATAAGCTATTTGATAAAATCAGCTTATGGAAATTGTTAATTGTGTGCCACATGTTACAATTTGTAATATCTGCTGAATGCTTATAAGTTTATTAGTGCTGTTAAATATAATCAGTGTTTGTTTTACCTAACACAGTTCAATAGAATTCTTGATATATTTTATAATAACCTAACTGTGGTTTACCATAGATTTTTCCCTTCATGTTATTCAAAAACAAGTTTTACAAAGTAAGACAAATGACATTTATTGTGATATATGTATTATTAGTAATTGCTTATTGTCATTTTATATACAATCTGCTAAGTACCAAGTTTATATTTACCAGGAAAATATCTAGTTTGGTGACTTAAGCCATATGTTCTTCATTTTCTGCTCATGGTTGGCAGTAAGTGTGGGCGTCTGTCTGGGCCACTTGCCCAGCGGGACCAGTGCTTCCCTTTCACTTCCTTTCCCTGACTCAGCAGCAGGCCTGAGTGACAGGACGGTCACCAGTCTTCTAGACAAAAAATAGCTTGACAAGGGTAAATGTTTCCACTACTTGAGTCATCTGGGACTCCTCTCTGTGGTCAGTACCTGTACAGAAAAAGAATGGAAATTGTGTTTTCACTGATAACATCCCTTCAAATATATTATATTTTGTTTCGGAGAACACCAAACCACAAGGATGGTTCCAGTCAGACATCCAAATGTTTACTCTGAGTCATACAGTAGTTAACACACTGGAGTGAGGGATTCCCTAAGTAGGTATCTGGGTTTTCTCTAGTCACTAGAGGCTGTTAGATATATGGATTTAAGTGGCTAAATTTTATTTACTTTGCTGACTTTTAAATTTTATGCAGTGACCATTTTTTTGGTCTTTTTTTTGTGTAAGAATCAGAGAAATGTCCTATAATAGAAAGTGGAATAGAGAAGAATTCCCAGCACAATAAGGTAAAGCATAGATATGTCAGATGAATGTTAGGAAAATATAAAAATAGTTACACCACCAGATAGATGATGATTAGCATCTGAAAAGAGGGTTTAGGGGGGTTAGAGGAAAAGGGGATCATATCTGTCTGGAAATATCCAGAATTCACACAGATAGTAACCTTGATATGTTTTGTGAAACTGCAGAATTGTAATGCTGAGGAAGAAGGGGACTTTTTAGGAGAAGGAGCCAGACTTTTGTTTCAGAAGAGTGATCCATCTGGATTGGTCTACTGGATCCATGTAGGGAATTATTAAGATTAACAGCTGAAAACTAAATCAGGCTTTGATTTTGAATCACAATTTAAGAAAACTGTATTTAGTTTGGTAGACATTATTTTTCAATGTAATAACGTGATTGAAATATAATTTAGAAAATTAACCTGAAGTCTTAATCATAATAAATGGCTTCAGGAAAGACTAAAGAAATGAGATCAGTGAAGAAATAGGAGAGAAAAGGACACAATATGAGGTAGAGAAAAGGAACCAGGAAGGAAGAGAGGAATGTGTGGACAAAGTAGAAATTATATGATTAACTGATCATATAAAAAATTTGATAGAGGTCCCTAAAAAATTCTATTATTTTGGCATTAGCCTAATATAACCCCAGTATTTTTCACAGGTAGAGAAATTTGTAAATGGATTTAGCTTCTCACCCTATTGATTGTGAATTCCCAGGTATTTCTATAGTAGAAACTTGAAAGTAGGGAGCAAGAAGTCCAGAGAAGATTATAAATCATTCAATTAGAAGTAATTACAAAGGTTGTTAAATGCCAAATGAGGGATATTTATTTTCTTGGAGGTGCTGCTGCTGCTGCTAAGTCGCTTCAGTCGTGTCCGACTCTGTGCGACCCCATAGACGGCAACCCACCAGGCTCCCCCGTCCCTGGGATTCTCCAGGCAAGAACACTGGAGTGGGCTGCCATTTCCTTCTCCAATGCATGAAAGTGAAAAGTGGAAGTGAAGTCGCTCAGTCGTGTCCGACTCTCCGCGACCCCATGGACTGCAGCTGATGCCTTAATGTGTCGTATGGTTAGTTTTGTGTCACAGTCATTTCCAGTGACTTCTCCTGAATTTGCTGTATGCATTGACTCTAGCTGGAAATTGTTGGTTGTGCAATGGCTGGGGGAGATGGTCACATTGTCCATGTCCATTTATTCTTTCTCTTTTTCCTTCAATGTGATACAAAGTTTAATGAAAAAGATTTCTTGCCCTCAAGAGACTAAGTTTGGTTGAGGAGTAGGAAGCCATTGCTAGCAAGTCTGATTTTAGAATCATCAGTTCAAAATTTCCATTATGTTGATAAGTTTGTGGTCAAGGCTCACTTAGATATCAGAAACAATCAGCAAAATTATTTGTTAGAAAACCATTTAGCAAGTGGACATTACCAGAGAAAATTATTTAGAAGTCTGTATTCGTGAGAAATCATATTTTGGCAATAATTGCCCTTCTTCAAAAAATCATCTTCCTTTTCAGTTTGGCATGAAAAATATTTGGATAGTGTGATTGTTTATAATAAAAGTGAAGTTTATACTATTTAAATCATATTTCTAATTCTTGAACTTCATGTGCTACTGTCTAAATTTGTTTCCTATGTCAAGTTAGATTTATTTCATTTGGCCTGTGGAAGCTGACTGTCATCTTGCCAGATATTTACTTGTACGCCTTTCTTTTGCCTTTTCCCTTTCTTTTTAATTTTTTTTTTCTTCTTCAGTTTGCTTTGCTTTTGTTCTATTTGCTTTATTGCTTCTTTTATTTTTAATCGCTAAGTGAGTTAGGAGGCTGTGACTGTCTGCATGTGTAAACAGGCATATAGTCCTTATGACACTTACGGTACAGTTTATGTTGCACTGAATTCAGCATAGTCTTGCTGGTGGTTGTTCAGTTGCTTGGTTGTGTCTGATTCTTTGTGACCCCATGGACTGCAGCACACCAGTCTTCCCACGCCTTCACCATCTCCCAGAACTTGCTCAAACTCATGTGCATTGAGTCAGTGATGCCATCCAACCATCTCATCCTCTGTTGTCCCCTTCTCCTCTTGCCTTCAATCTTTCCCAGCATCAGGATCTTTTCTAATGAGTTGGCTCTTCGCATCAGCTGGCCAAAGTACTGGAGCTTCAGCTTCAGCATCAGTCTTTCCAATGAATATTTAGGGTTGATTTCCTTTAGGATTGACTGGTTTAATCTAGGGATCTCAAGAGTCTGTCCATGCCATAGTTCAAAGGCATCTATTCTTCAATTCTCAGCCTTTTTTTATTGTCCAACTCTCACATCTGCTATTGACTACTGGAAGAAACATAGCTTTGTCTGTACTGATTTTGGTTGGCAAAGTAATGTCTCTGCTTTTTAATATACTGTCTAGGTTTGTCATAACTTTTCTTTCAAGAAGCAGTCTTCTTTTAATTTCATAGCTGCAGTCACCATCTGAAGGTATTTTGAAGCCCAAGAAAATAAAGTCCGTTACTGTTTCCACTGTTTCCCCATCTATTTGCCATGAAGTGATGGGACCAGATACTGTGATCTGTTTTTTGAATATTGAATTTTAAGCCAGCTTTCACCTTCATCAAGAGGTTCTTTAGTTCTCTTCACTTTCTGCCATAAAGGTGGTGTCATCTGCGTATCTGAGGTTATTGACATTTCTCCCAGCAATCTTGATTCCAGATTGTGACTCATCTAGCCTGGCATTTCACATGATGTACTCTACATATAAGTTAAATAAGCACAGTGAAAATATACAGCCTTGACATACTCCTTTCCCAATTTGGACCCAGTCCATTGTTCCATGTCTGGTTTTAACTGTTGCTTCTTGACCTTCATACAGATTTCTCAAGAGGCAGGTAAGGTGGTCTGGTATCCCTATCTCTTAAAGAATTTTCCACTGTTTGTTGTGATCCACACAGTCAAGGGCTTTAGCATAGTCCATGAAGCAGAAGCATATGTTTTTCTGGAAACTTCTTGCTTTTTCTATTATCCAACAGATGTTAGCAATTTGATCCCTGGTTCCTCTGCCTTTCCTAAATCCAGCTTGAATATCTGGGAGTTCTCAGTTCATATACTGTTGAAGCCTAGCTTGGAGAATTTTGAGCATTACTTTGCTAGCATGTGAAATGAGTGCAAATTGTGCAGTAGTTTGAACGTTCGTTGGCATTGTCCTTCTTTGGGACTGGAGTGAAAAGACCTTTCCAGTCCTGTGGCTGCTGCTGAGTTTTCCAAATTTGCCGGACATTGAGGGCAGCACTTTAACAGCATCATCTCTTAGGGTTTGAAGTAGCTCAGCTGAAATTATGTCACCTCCACTAGCTTTGTTCATAGTGATGCTTCCTAAAACCCTCTTGACTTTGTAGTCTAAGATGTCTGGCTCTAGGTGACTGATCACACTATCGTGGTTATCTGGGTCATTAAGATCTTTTTTGTATAGTTTTGTGTATTCTTGCCACCTCTTCTTAATATCTTCTGCTTCTGTTAGGTTTGTACCATTTCTGTCCTTCATTGTGTCCATCTTGGCATGAATTGTTCTTGTTAGACAGCAGTATTTTGATAGAATTCTGCACTTCTTGGCAATTTAGTTATACTTCATCAAATAAGGCTAGGTCTATCAAGTTTGTTACCTGAAATGATCATGTTACTCAAGCAATATGAGCAATGTTGCAAGCCGCCAGAAATAAGGTATGCTTTCTGTAGTCTTAAGAATACAGAAACTTTTAGAAATGTTTTTGAGCTTTTGAAAAACCTTTTCTTAATTCCAGAGTTTCTTGTCAACTTATATAATGTTTACCTGAGCACATTATTTGTTACTGTTAAAGTTTAATTTCTTCTCGATTATAGTTTAGGGGAAAAAATGAAAAATCACCAAATAATGCAATAAATTATTCTCTGAACATGCCATCTCTACCTGAAAAATAATACATTGGGCATAAGACAGGACATTACATTTTATCTTGTACTTGGTCAACTTTACCTGTCTGGATTATCTGTGCATGTAAGAAAAACTGGAATTTTAAGAAAAGGCACTACTGACAACATTAAGAAAAAATCTATATATACAGATCCTGCCATTACATGACTTTTAAGAAAGGCTTATTTGAGAGTTAGGACATACCAGTATCTCTCTATCTCCTTCACAGTCCTCACTAATTAGGTTGTTTAGGAGCTATCACTAAATTGTTGGTATTTTTATTAGTTGTAGTGTCAAAACAAGCAAACAAACAAACAAAAACACCTCTGAGAAGGGATCACATCACAGAAATTGAAATAGCAGAGAAAATTTCCATTGACTTTGACTATTTGGAGTAATCTGGAGTAGGTGCAGAGTATCATTTCTCTGTAAATGTCTTGAGTAGCACCTGTAATTAAGCATTTTCAAGTATTTTCTGTACACATAGCATTGCATAATTGCATGCTCTAACTACTTCCTCATGTATAGATCAAAGTTTTTGAAAATACAATACTTTATTTTTACTGGACTTACTTTTATCCTCCTCTTTTCCCACTTTGTCCATTGGGGATACATTCTCCAAAGTTGTTTAAAAAGGAAAAGAAAACACCTTTAGATCTTTGGATTTCGTTATTTAGCCAAGGAAAACATTGAATATGAATCAAATGCTCCAGTAACATTTCCATGATCTGTCATTAAACTATTTTCTTTTGAATTTCCTTTTAAAAATTGTTAAAATCTATGAAAGACCATGGTCCCCCCAAAGTTAACAATTTGCTTTGAACTAAAGTTTTGACTAATTGAATTCCAATACATTTTTTTTTTCAAGATTGGTAAGGAAACTTTAATAATTATTCAGTTCAGTCGCTCAATGTGTCCGACTCTTTGTGACCCCATGAATTGCAGCACGCCAGGCCTCCCTGTCCATCACCAACTTCTGGAGTCCACCCAAACCCATGTCCATTGAGTCAGTGAAGCCATCCAACCATCTCATCCTCTGCCATCCCCTTCTCCACCTGCCCTCTATCTTTCCCAGCTTCAGGGTCTTTTCAAATGAGTCAGCTCTTTGCATCAGGTGGCCAAAGTATTGGAGTTTCAGCCTCAACATCAGTCCTTCCAATGAACACCCAGGACTGATCTGCTTTAGGATGGACTGGTTAGATCTCCTTGCAGTCCAGGAGACTTGAGTTTTCTCCAACACCACAGCTCAAAAGCATCAATTCTTCTGCGGTATCCAATATAATATCAGTGTTCATGTGTTGTGAAAGTGCCAAAAGTTATGAAGGTAAATGGTACTAAAGATTTTTATAGGAATTTCAGATTTTTATCAATATAAACATGTATAATGGGATAAACATATGGCTGAAAATAGCCTTCATACCTTATTAAAACATTTTCCATGGAAATGAATTTTTTCTACCCTTTTAAAGAATTTATTAAGATTAAAATGCTAAATTATTATACTTTCCTTGTACTCTGTTTTAAAATTAACTACAAGTTAAGACTGACGCGACTTAGCAGCAGTAGCAGCAGCAAGAATTGAAAGCTTGTTCATTATATATATAAAACCAAAAGGTTAAAAATCTTTCAGAAACTAAGCCTATTTTCTTATTTAATTGACATATTCAGGATTTTTGAGTAGTAACTCTTTATTTAACTAGCATATTTAGCATCTAATATGCTAAATCTATTAGTGGGCTTGAGAAAGACAAAGGTGAATAATATAATTGGTTATGCCTTGGAAAGTTTCACTCAAGTTTTGAGGGAAAGTATATTATTTCAAGAATGAAATAGCAGGATTCCATGAACAAATGTTCACAGACATGAGTAATTTTATCTCTTAGTAATCTAATCATTATGATTTCACTAGCACTATTGAATTGAGTTAATGCTTTAATTATAAATAAGTTAATATTTTAAAATATTCTACATTTTTGTTCAGATTCAGTTCTTTTTTTATATGGTACTATGTGTCTTTAACTGGTAACCATGTGTCAAATTCCGTGACTCTTATACTTGAGTATAAAACTAAAGATTATATAACATTTGCTCTGTACTTATCCTTAAACTGTATTTCAGTATAATGTATCAAAATTTGCTCAGCTGAATGTACCTATTAGAAAAAGTAAATGTTTAATTTAAATACCATTGTGAAAGAACAATTGCCCACTTCTGAAGGGTAAAAAGTTTCAAAAGAATGAATTAACTTTGTGTTTTTAACTTTGCCATCATTTTGCCTTTATTCTTGGCATAGAATAACATGAAGATTAAAGATGATTTTCTTTTCTTTACATTTAGCAGTTATTTAGCTACAGTTTGCTCTCTCTCTCTCTTTTGACAACTGACCATGTTGGAACATTACATAAACTATCTTAGGTTTTGTATTTCTCAACTCTAAAATTTCCATCTGGTTCTTTCTAAATGTCTTCCTTTCTTTTTGAGATTTCTTATTTTTTATTATAAGCGTATTTTCCTTTGTGTCCACAAACACAAATGCTGCTTTACAATCCTTGTTTACTGATTCTAACATCTGGGTCATCTCAATTGGTTTATTGAATATGGGTCAAATTTTCAATCATATCCTGATCATTGTGAAAGAGGGTATTACAGAGATTTCAGTTTTGATTACAATATATTCCTCAAAAGACTACTCCTTTTTGTTTGTGTTAGTACACAGTTAGCCAGGTTAAACTCAAAGCTGCCTTTGCTGATGCGGGCAGCTTCAGAAAGCTGTTTAATTATTTTAGCCTTACCTGGGCAGTTTGAAGTTTACCATCTGCATACATAATTCATTCTGTTAGCAGAGATGTGTTAGCCAGAGATGTGGACAGAATTTATTTGCAGAATTTGAGGCTTTCTAAATGAGGATCTCTCCTTTCTTGTATTTCCTCTTACATTTCCACTGGCTGTAGTAGCTCTAAACTCTTTCCTGTGGTTCTTCAAAGCAGTAAGGCTCTAAATTTCCATCTGAGTTTTTGCCACTTCACATGTCACAGACTGGAGTCTAATATCAGGTTAAAACTATTTTTTAAAAAAGGAAACTTCATCCAATGCTGTTTCTGATTCCAAAGAGTGACTCCTCCTTAGTATATTCTACCTGCTTTTGGTGATTCTCCAGCACCTCTAGATAACTAACTGCTCAATTCATATTTTTGTACCCCAGAAACTATAATTATTATCTATATGGGAATTAAAAGACACTTGCTCCTTGAAAGGAAAGCTATGACAAACCTAGACAGTGTATTATAAGGCAGAGACATCATTTTGCCAACAAAGGTCCATATAGTCAAAGCTATGGTTTTTCCATTAGTCATGTACAGATGTGAGAGTTGGACAGAAGAAGGCTGAGCACAGAAGAATTGATGCTTTGAACTGTGGTGCTGGAGAAGACTCCTGAAAGTCCCTTGGACAGCAAAGAGATCAAACCAGTCAATCCTAAAGGAAATCAACCCTGAATATTCATTGAGAGGACTGATGCTGAAGCTGAAATTCCAATACTTTGGCTAGCTGATGCGAAGAGCCAACTCATTAGAAATGACCCCTGATGTGGGAAAGATGGAAGTTAAGAGGAGAAGGGGACAACAGAGGATGAGATGGTTGGATGGCATCACTGACTCAATGAATATGAGTTTGAGCAAACTCTGGGAGATAGTGAAGGACAGGGAAGCCTGGCGTTCTGCAGTACGTGTGGTTGAAAAAGGACGATACTACTTAGTGACTGAACAACAAGAAACAACAAAGAGGACAGACCTTCATGTTATTAGTAGAAGCAGAATTTTCTCCAGAAATTTTCATATCTAACTTTCTGACAAAATTATCTCTAGCAAAGAATAATTGTTTCATTAATTTTCATGACATATGGATCACTTTTAAGAATGGTTTTATTCAAAACATCTTCCTAATACTGCCTAGTATATACATATATCATAAAGAAGACATATATCTTATTAGTTATAATTACTGTTAAAATGTCTGCATCCTATAACAATATGCAGTTGCTATTAATATTTGCTGGATTTCATGATATCACTTCCAGATAAAACTGTGTAGATATGACCATTTTAACACTAAAATCTGAAGTACATATCATATCAAAATACATATAATCTACGAACACATGGCTTCCCTGGTGGCTCAGATGGTAAAGCGTCAGCTTGCAATGCAGGAGACCTGGGTTCAAACCCTGGGTCAGGAAGATCCCCTGGAGAAGGAAATGGCAATCCACTCCAGCACTCTTGCCTGGAAAATCCCATGGACGGAGGAGCCTGATAGGCTACAGTCTATGGTCAAAGAGTCGGACACGACTGAGCGACTTCACTTCACTTCACTTCACTTCACCAATACATAGTTAAAAAATTACTTAGAAGATAGACCATATGTTACATTTTAACACTTATTGTCTTATGATTCATGCTTTTTATTTATAATGATTGGCAGCATTTTTGAATATTTTTGTAGCAACACACAATAATGAGGCCTATATCTGATGATATTTTGATTTGCAGAAATGATGTAAAATACATTTTCACATATTGAAGAAATTACAAACTGATGTTGTAGAAAATACACCTTTTGTATTTTTAGACTTATTAATAAAATATATACTTTAATAAAAATGAACCATAGTATATTTTTATTTTATTTACCTTACTGCCATCTTCTTAAAATATGTTATACAATGAAAATTACTGACAAAAGCTATTTTCCCTGGTTGCTACCATGAGTATGTCTCTGTGTATAAAAGCAGAAAAACAAACCTAAGATTAACAGTAAAATAGCGTCTTCTACAATGACAGAAATTAACACTATGCTATAAAATCAAGGTCTCAATGCTAGGAGTAAACCCCACCCCCCCCCCAAAAAAAAGATATGATTTTCATGTAGGTTATAAAATAAGGTATAAGTATCATCATATTTCCTGACGAATATCAAAAGTTTCACTTGTAAAAATTAATGATAAAGCAAAAAACTTACTAAAATATATTTTTTAAATGTGTTTTAAAACTAGGCATTTGGCCACTTGTGATTATTGTCTAATTCTACAAATATGTTTTAAAGCCAAGCATGTCAAGTGAACTTAAACAGAATTACCAGAATTATGAAATCTTCTGTAGAGATAACCATCCTTGGATTTCTGGAGATTTTCTTGTATTAAGTCCTGTATGGTAGCCAAAGAAAGTCAAAAGAGTCTCTGTTCAGATTTCCTTCATTTGGTCTTCTCACCACAATTTTAACATTAGAAAGATATTAACTCTGGATGCTACAGAGCCTATGTATTTAACTTATTTATTTACATTTTCCAGTTGTGTGGAAGAGGAAGAGATTGAACTCTTGATGTGCTTTTGGAAATATAGGTGGGCCTACAAAACAGGGCTTGGAGAAAGAGAAGAAATGTATGAGATTAAAGATTAAAAATAAGTAAAGAAGCATATAGATACTTCAGTAACATCGATAAAAATTAGATTTGGGTACCAAGGAATATCTTTCCTTTTCTCCTTTGATTTTTGCTTCTCTTCTCTTCACAGCTATTTGTAAGGCCTCCTCAGATAGCCATTTTGCCTTTTTGCATTTCTTTTTCTTGGGGATAGTCTTGATTCCTGTGCCCTATACAATGTCACGAACCTCTATTAGCCTTTGCCCTGCTTCATTTGTACCCCAAGGCCAAATTTGCCTGTTACTCCAGGTGTTTCTTGACTTCTTACTTTTGCATTCCAGTCCCCTATAATGAAAAGGACATATTTTTTGGGTGTTAGTTGTAGAAGGTTTGTAGGTCTTCAAGGAATCATTCAGCTTCTTCAGCGTTACTGGTCGGGGCATAGACTTGGACTACCGTAATATTGAATGGTTTGCCTTGGAAACAAACAGAGATAATTCTGTTGTTGTTGAGATTGCACTCAAGTACTGCATTTCGGACTCTTTTGTTGACTATGATGGCTACTTCATTTCTTCTAAGAGATTGGTGCCCACAGTAGTAGATATAATGGTCATCTGAGTTAAATTCACCCATTCCAGTCCATCTTAGTTCACTGATTCCTAGAATGTCGATGTTCACTCTTGCCACCTCCTGTTGGACCACTTTCAATTTACTTTGATTCATGGATCTAACATTCCAGGTTCCTATGCAATAATGCCCTTTACAACATCGAACCTTGCTTCTATCACCAGTCAAATCCACAACTGGGTGCTGTTTTTGCTTTCACTCCATCCCTTCATTCTTTCTGGAGTTATTTCTCCACTGATGTCCAGTAGCATATTGGGCACCTACCGACTTGGGGACTTATTTTTTTAACTTATATGCAGAGTACATCATGAGAAATGCTGGGCTGGAGGAAGCACAAGCTGGAATCAAGATTGTCGAGAGAAATATCTATCACTTCAGATATGCAGATGACACTACCCTTATGGCAGAAAGTGAAGAACTAAAGAGCCTCTAGATGAAAGTGAAAGATGAGAGTGAAAAAGTTGGATTAAAGCTCAACATTCAGAAAACTAAGATCATGGCATCCAGTCCCATCACTTCATGGCAAATAGATAGGGAAACAGTGGAAATAGTGGCTGACTTTATTTTTCTGGGCTCCAAAATCACTGCAGATGATGATTGCAGCCATGAAATTAAAAGACACTTACTCCTTGGAAGGAAAGTTATGATTAAACTAGACAGCATATTAAAAAGCAGAGACATCACTTTACTGGCAAAGGTCCATCTTTTTCCAGTGGCCATGTATGAATGTGAGAGTTGAGCCATAAAGAAAGCTGAGCACTGAAGAATTGATGCTTTTGAACTGTGGTGTTGGAGAAGACTCTTGAGAGTCCCTTGGACTGCAAAGAGATCCAACCAGTCCATCCTAAATGAGATCAGTCCTGAATATTCATTAGAAGGACTGATGCAGAACCTGAAATTCCAATACTTTGGCAACCTGATGGGAAGAATCAACTCATTGGAAAAGACCCTGATGCTGAGAAAGATTGAAGGTGGGAGGAGAAGAGGATGACAAAGGATGAGATGGTTGGATGGCATCAGTGATGTGATGGACATGAGTTTGGGTAGGCTCTGAGGGTTGGTGATGAACAGGAAACCTGCATGCTGCAGTCCATGGGGTCACAAATAGTCAGACACAACTGAGTGACTGAACTGCAGACTGACCTTTCTTGTGGTAATGATTTTTTTTTCTTCTTCCTGTAGTTTGTCTTTTGGAAATTTCTTTCATGACAGACTTGAAGTTGTAAACTTTTTCAATTTAAATGGTCTCTATACTTTCTCATTCTTTGTAGTTCAGATGAAAATATAATTCTAGTTGGTTCAGTTCAGTTCAGTTGCTTAGTCATGTCCAATTCTTTGGGACCCCATGAATTTCAGCATGCCAGGCCTCCCTGTCTATCACCAACTCCCGGAGTTCACTCAAACTCACGTCCATTGAGTTGGTGATGCCATCCAGCCATCTCATCCTCTGTCGTCCCCTTCTCCTCCTGCCCCCAATCCCTCCCAGGATCAGAGTCTTTTCCAATGAGTCAACTCTCCACATGAGGTGGCCAAAGAATTGGAGTTTCAGCTTTAGCATCATTCCTTCCAAAAAACACCTAGGGCTGATCTCCTTTAGAATGGACTGGTTGGATCTCCTTGAAGTCCAAGGGACTCTCAAGGGTCTTCTCCAATACCACAGTTCAAAAGCATCAATTCTTTGGTGCTCAGCTTTCTTCACAGTCCAACTCTCACATCCATACATGACCACTGGAAAATCCGTAGCCTTGACTAGATGGACCTTTGTTGGCAAAGTAATATCTTTGCTTTTCAATATACTATCTAGGTTGGTCATAACTTTCCTTCCAAGGAGTAAGCGTCTTTTAATTTCATGGCTGCAATCACCATCTGCAGTGATTTTGGAACCCCCCAAAATAAAGTCTGACATTGTTTCCATTGTTTCCCCATCTATTTGCCATGAAGTGATGGGACCAGATGTCATGATCTTAGTTTTCTGAATGTTAAGCTTTAAGCCAACTTGATCACTCTCCTCTTTCACTTTCATCAAGAGGCTTTTGAGTTCCTCTTCACTTTCTGCCATAAGGGTGGTGTCATCTGCATATCTGAGGTTATTGATATTTCTCTCAGCAATCATGAGTCCATCCTGTGCTTCTTCCAGCCCAGCCTTTCTCATGATGTACTCTGCATATAAGTTAAATAAGCAGAGTGACAATATACAGGCTTGACATACTCCTTTTCCTATTTGGAAACAGTCTGTTGTTCCATGTCCAGTTCTAACTGTTGCTTCCTGACCTGCATACAGGTTTCTCAAGAGGCAGGTCAGGTTGTCTGGTATTCCCATCTCTTTAGAATTTTCCACAGTTTCTTGTGACCCACACGGTCAAAGGCTTTGGCATAGTCAATAAAGCAGAAGTAGATGTTTTTCTGGAACTCTCTTGCTTTTTCCATGATCCAGCGGATGTTGGCAATTTGATCTCTGGTTCCTTTGCTTTTTCTAAAACCAGCTTGAACATCTGAAAGTTCACGGTTCATGTATTGCTGAAGCCTGGCTTGGAGAATTTTGAGCATTACTTTACTAGCGTGTGAGATGAGTGCAATTGTGCAGTAGTTTTGAGCATTCTTTGGCATTGCCTTTCTTTGGGATTGGAATGAAAACTGACCTTTTACAGTCCTGTGACCACTGCTGAGGTTTCTACATTTGCTGGCATACTGAGTGCAGCACTTTCACAGCATCATCTTTCAGGATTTGAAAGAGCTCAGCTGGAATTCCATCACCTCCACTAGCTTTGTTCGTAGTGATGCTTTCTAAGGCCCACTTGACTTCACATTCCAGGATGTCTGGCTCTAGGTGAGTAATCACACCATCGTGTGACCATGAAGATCTTTTTTGTACAGTTCTTCTGTGTATTCTTGCCACCTCTTCTTAATATCTTCTGCTTCTGTTAGGTCCATACCATTTGTGTCCTTTATGGAGCCCATCTTTGCATGAAATGTTCCCTGCTGCTACTGCTAAGTCACTTCAGTCATGTCCGACTCTGTGCGACCCCATAGATGGCAGCCCACCAGGCTCTGCCATCACTGGGATTCTTCAGGCAAAAACACTGGAGTGGGTTGCCATTTCCTTCTCCAATGCATGAAAGTGAAAAGTGAAAATGAAGTCGCTCAGTCGTGTCTGACTCTTCACGACCTCCTCCATCCATGGGATTTTCCAGGCAAGAGTACTGGAGTGGGGTGTCATTGCTTTCTCCAATATATTCTCTTGGTATCTCTAATTTTCTTGAAGATATCTTTAGTCTTTCCCATTCTGTTGTTTTCCTCTATTAACTGGCATTGATCGCTGAGGAAGGCTTTCTTATCTCCCATTGCTATTCTTTGGAACTCTGCATTCAGATGCTTATATCTTTCCTTTTCTCCTTTGCTTTTCGCTTCTCATCTAGTTAGTTAGTCATCATTAATTTTTCTTACAGTATATCAATGGATATCTTTTTATTATACCAGTTGGTATATGTTATACTTTCTTTTTTTTTTTTTAATTATTTATTTGGCTTTGCCATTTCTTAGTTGTGGCACATGGGATCTTTAGCTTCAGCATGTAGGCTCTTGTTCCATGACAAGGGATTGAATCTGGGCACCCTGCATTGGGAGCATGGAGTCTTAACCATGTGATCACAGGGAAATCCCTGTTATACTTTCTTTATCTATGAATTTGTGAGTTTTTTTTATCAGTTCTTAAAAATTTCAGTCATGTTTCATTTATATTGCCTCACCTCCATTTTTCTTTATTACCTACATGTTTAGATGTAAGCAGGTCCTTGCTTAGGTTTAGCTCATAATATGCTCAAGATAAGTATACACACACAGCATTGTGCATATGTTTGTGTGTGTGTGTGCATTTTCTTCTTATAACTATTAAAAAATTGATTTAGCCCTCTGTTTTGGTTACAATTAGCCATAACATTTATCTTAGGAAGAGGAGATTATTTACTTGTATAGTTTTGACATTATATATGACTGGTTCTAACATATCAACCAGATATTAGTCTACATGCAGCAAAATTACTAAGAATAATAGGTATTTAAATTATTTTTTTTTTCAGTCCAACTTGGGTGGTTGTGTTAATTTATTAAATTTGTCTCTAGAATTATTCAGAACAAATGGTACTTTGCATTTTTTAATTATTCAGCATAATGTGGGAAAATTAATGCTTCTTTTTTATGGAATTTTTAGATCTATTTCATTGTGAGGATTACTAGGTTGAGACACCAAAATTAAATAATGTTTGAAGAAAGCAGCATTCATACAAATGTGTAACTTTCTCTTTTATTATAACATGTTAATTTTTTGCTTTATCTGAGTTTTAAAGTTTATAGCCTAAATTATTCAGTCTTTCAAGTTAGCTGTTTCTCAGAATATGCATTTTTTGAATCATTTAGTTATCTGGGCTTTTAGATTCTAGGTTGATGTGGGTTTGTCTATCAATTTTTGCACCAGCTATTTGGACACTTTTTTAGATGCCTACATGTCCAGATGTGTTGTGTCTTCTTGAAGAATTCACCACTTTATTATTATCAAGATTCCTCTTCATGACTGATAATCTTTCTCATTCTGAATTATATTTTGTCTGAAATTAGTATAGATACTCCAGCCTTGTTTTAATTTGTGTTCAGTTCAGTCACTCAGTCGTGTCCAACTCTTTGCGACCCCATGAATCGCAGCACACCAGGCCTCCCTGTCCATCACCATCTCCCAGAGTTCACTCAAACTCACATCCATCGAGTCAGTGATGCCATCCAGCCATCCATCCCCTTTTCCTCTTGCCCCCAATCCCTCCCAGCATCAGAGTCTTTTCAAATGAGTCAACTCTTCACATGAGGTAGCCAAAGTACTGGAGCTTCAGCTTTAACATCATTCCTTCCAAAGAACACCCAGGGCTGATCTCCTTCAGAATGGACTGGTTGGATCTCCTTGCAGTCCAAGGGACTCTCAAGAGTCTTCTCCAACACCACAGTTCAAAAGCATCAATTCTTCAGTGCTCAGCTTTCTTCACAGTCCAACTCTCGCATCCATGCATGACCACTGGAAAAACCATAGGCTTGACTAAATGGACCTTTGTTGGCAAAGTAATGTCTCTGCTTTTGAATATGCTATCTAGGTTTGTCATAACTTTTCTTCCAAGGAGTAAGTATCTTTTAATTTCATGGCTGCAGTCACTATCTGCAGTGATTTTGGAGCCCAAAAAGATAAAGTCTGACACTGTTTCCACTGTTGACCCATCTATTACCATGAATTTGTGTTAGCATGGTGTATTTTTCTCTATTCCTTTCCTTTTAACCTATCTTTGTCTTTATATTTAAAATGAATTTCTTAATACAATTGGGCGATTTTTCTTTCTTATCATAAATCTCTATATTTTAGTTGGTGTTATTTATATCACTCTTACTTAAAGTAATTATTGATAAAGTTGAATTCATATTTACCATGTTTTCAGCTGCTCCTGTTCATTCCAATTTTCTATTTTCCCCCTTTTTCCCTCCTCTAGTTTTGAGTATTTTATTAATTTACAGTTCCATTTTTATCTCCTTTCTTCTTTTATCTCCCTTCTTATACTTCTTTAAATGTTTCTTTAGTAGTTGTCCTAGAGTTTACCATACTCTGTACATTTTAAACTGGCCTGGATTCAACTTCACATAACATTATACCATTCCATAAGTCGGAGAAGGCAATGGCACCCCACTCCAGTACTCTTGCCTGGAAAATCCCATGGACGGAGGAGCCTGGTAGGCTGCAGTCCATGGGGTCGCTGAGTCGGATACTACTGAGCGACTTCACTTTCACTTTTCACTTTCATGCCTTGGAGAAGGAAATGGCAACCCACTCCAGTGTTCTTGCCTGGAGAATCCTAGGGACGGGGGAGCCTGATGGGCTGCCGTCTATGGGGTCGCACAAATTCGGACACGACTGAAGTGACTTAGCAGTAGCAGTATTCCATAAGTAGTACAGATACAATAAAAAAGTATTTTCAGTTTCTTCCTCCCATCATCTGTGATACTGCTGTCATTCATTTCACTAACCATATGCTATAGCCACCCAAAATATTAGCTACAGTTATTTATTTGAACAGTTATTTTTAACGTCAGTTAAGAATAAGGAAAAAAGGGAAGAGATTTAATCTTCATTTTTCTGTTCTCCAACACTTTTTTTTTAATAGGTCCAGTTTTCTAACATACACTGTCTTTCTTTTGTCTGGAGAATTTCTTTTAATTTCTTTTCTGCAGGTGTAGGTCTGCTGGTAATTAATTCCTTCAGCTTTATTTTGGCTGAGAAAGTCATTTCTCTTTCAATTTTGAAGGATCATGTCTCTGAACATCGACTTTGAGGCAAAGATCTTTCCAAACTTTAAATATTTCACTTCACTTTCTTCTAGATTCATGGTTTCTGAAAAGACTCCAGTATAATTTAACTTACTGTTCCTATATAGGTAAAGTGTTTCTATTTCTCTGGATTCTTTCAATTTTTTCTCTTTGTTTTTTTTTTATTTTTAATTTTACATGTGGAGGTTGTGTTTCTTTTTTTCTTTTTTTCCTGCTCATGTTCTCCAAACTGGTTTGTGGATCTATGGTTTTGTATCTGTTATGATTTTGGAAAATTCTTGATTTTTATTTCTTCAAATATCTCTCTTTTGTTCTCTCTTTTCTTTACAGTACTCCAATTACACACATATTATACTTTTTGAAAATTTCCCACATTACTCCAATGTTATATTCTGGGGTTTTTTTTTTCCTACTTTTTTCTCCTTGCATTTCAGTTTGGGACATTTTTATTAATCTTTCTTTATGTTCACTGGATTCAGCTGTGTCACATTTACTGATGAGCCCATCAAAGGCATTCTTCATTTATGTTATTGTATTTTTTTACTTCTAGAAGTTCCTTTTGATTCTTTCCATCTTTCTGCTTACATTACCCATATGTACTTTCATTGTATCTATTTATTCCATTAGAATTCATAATGCTCTAATCACAGTTAGTTTAAATTCTCTGATTAACCCAACATCTGTGTCACATGTGAGTCTGGTTCTGCTGATTGCTTTTCCAATCTGATTGCTTCTTCAGATTCTGTTTTGTTTTCTGATGGGGGTCCTGTTGCTGTGTTTTGTTTATATTTGTTGAAAGCTGGGACATGATTTGTCAGGTAATAGAAACTGGGATAAATAGGCTCTTAATATGATGATTGATATTAATCAGCCTAGAAACTGGGATGTGTTTCCTGTTTGTTGTAGCTGTAGATACCATCAACTTCCAATTCTTCTTGTGCCTTATTTTTGTGTCCTCTCTTGATCTTAGGCTTCCCTACTTCAGAGAGAGTCTGTGTCTTTTAGCGCTTTACCTGTATCTACTATTATTATGCTGGAGCCTTTGTGGTAATATGTGGAGGAAAGTGATTTTTCTACACTTTTATTCAGCTCATCCTTTTAGTGTCTGTGTCTCAGGACTGTGACACCATTTCCTGCCCCTCTCCCCTTGCTCACCCACACATACCTGTTATGTGTATGTGTATGTTTGTGTCTTTGTGTGTGTGTTTTCATTTTAGGTGAGGCACAAGAGGTAGAGGGGACTAGAATGGGGAGGACTTACCTCCCCTAATTGGAATAAGAATCCAGGATTATGCTATGGCAAAGTCCTTTCCCCTGAAGAGAAGGTCTCTTTCTGGGGAAGGCTCTGGATATATTTCTTAATGTTCTTGGCATCTCCAGCCCCATATCCTCACATGAGGAGATCCTTGAGAGACCTTCACCTTGAGAACCTGGTGGCATTTCTGGAGGGAAAGATAAAAATATGCATGAGTGGGGGAATCCTAAGACTGCAATCCCAGGAATTTGTCATTCTCTTGCTACTCGTATTCAGCCTCTGGTTGTGGTTGTTGTTGTCCAGTTGCTAAGTCGTGTCCAACTCTTTGAAACCCCATGGACTCAGCACTCCAGGCCTCTCTGTCCCTTACCATCCCCTAGAGTTCGCCCAAGTTCATGTCCAGTGTATCAGTGATGCTATCTAACCGTCTCATCCTCTGCCACCTCTGGCAGTTTTCCAAAATTAGTGTCTAAATGTTCTTATCAGGTATGGTTCCAATGGCTTTGCTCCATGGAAGGTAAAACTTGGGTGCTGTATCTCTCTGGATGTGGCTGTCTTATCAGATTCTTAGGGGTTGCTTTGTTCTTAAACCTCTTTTTTCTGATACGTTAAAGAAAAGTAATTGAGTTTGCTTGTCCAACTTTTTCTTGTTTAAAGAATAGGAGTGACGCCTTCCAAGAACTTTCATGATGAAGCCGAAACCAGAAGTCCCCAAGTGGTCTTATTTAAGACAGTAAAATCACATATCTGTCATTATCTATCAAGCATCATGCAGTCCATCTTCATCTTGATCTTTTCTGTGCTGAGTACTAACACCTAACCCATGTTCTTTCGTAGCATTGGCATGAATTGTAAACATCAGTCCCCAATCCACCTTTCTAATTATACTTCTGACCTCTAAAACTCTGTGTTAAGAATACCCTCTCCACTTTCTGCTATCATTCATCTAAACCCTCTAGTCATTCTGTACCTAAAGTAATTTCTTCTTAAATATCAAGCAATCTGATATCACAGTTGCTGCACTCTGGTACAGTTTTTGGAAAATTTTTTCCTTTTTTAATGTATTTTTCCTAAACTTCTAATTTTCTTTTATTTGTTCAACAAAAGTATATACTCAACAACATGCTGTTGGCTGTGCCTTCACCATTTTCCCTCATTCCAAATTCTGTACTACCAAAATGCATACATACTCTAAGTTTAAAATTCTTGACCTCTTTTGGAATTGATTTCAAGTACTATGCCTTTTTTTTTTTTTTTTTTTCAGTTTTCAGAATAATGCCTTTCGTGATACTGTTCTGGATTCTCTACTGTAACCCCTATATAGTCATATAACTTTTATCACAGCAAAGACATTCTGAAAAATTCCTATAGAATATTGATTTCATATTGATCTCTTTGTTTTGGTATACCCAGAGGTTTAGTGAGAGTGTTCACACCTTAGAGACAAATCCTTTCATGTGTCCAACCTCTAAAAATTAATTAATATAATCCATTCTATCAGAAGAATAAAAAATAAAATCACATGATAATATCAGTATGTACCAAAAAAGTATTTGACAGAATACAGCACCTATTCATGATAAAAAAAAAAAAGGAAACTAGGAATAGAGGGAAATATTTTCAACTTGATGAAGACTACCTACATAAACTTTTATACTAACACCATATTTAATGGTGATCAATTCAAAGCCTTCCCACAAGTATCAGATAAAAGGTGAGGATGCCCCCTCTTGCCACTCCTTTTCAACATCACACTGAAAGTCCTTGCTAAAGCAACAAATAAGAAAAGAAAATAAAAAGAATAGATTGGACAAAAATGCATAAAACTGTTCACAAATGACATGATTTTCTATGTGGATAAATCCTCCTGGATCTAATAAATGATTATAAGAAAATTTCAGGATACAAGGTTATATACAGAAGTCTATTGTTTTCCTACATACCAACTATGAACAAGTGGATATTGAAATTAAAAATACAATACCATTAAATATAACACTGAAATAAATAACATATTTAGGTATAAATCTAACAAAATATGTACAGAATCTAAACTAGGAACAGGTAAAAAACTCTAATGAATGAAGTAAAAAAAAAAGAGCTAAATAGATGAAAAAAGTGTTCCGTATTCTAGTAAAGAAGATTCAATATAATCAAGATGTCATTTCTCACCAAATTAATCTGTAGATTCAACGCCATTCCAATCTAAATCCCAACTGGTTATTTTATAGATATCAACAGTCTGATACTAAATTTTACAGGGAGAGGAATAAGACCCCAAATAACCAGCACAGTATTTAAGGAAAAGGACAAAGATAGAGGACTGGCACTATTTAACTTCAAAAAAGGTCTTAATGACATGGATAACCAAGATGGCATCTAGGAGTGTGAAATCAAGTGGGTCTTAGGAAGCATTACTGCAAATAAAGCTAGGAGAGGTGATGGAATTCCAGCTGAGCTATTTTAAATCTAAAAGATGATGCTGTTAAAGTGCTGCACTCAATATATCAGCAAATTTAGAAAACTCAGCAATGGCCACAGAATTGGAAAAGGTCAGTTTTCATTTCAGTCCCAAAGAAGGGCTATGCCAAAGAATGTTCAAGCTACCACACAATTTTCTGGAGAAGGAAATGGCAACCCACTCCAGTATTCTTGCTTGGAAAATCCCATGGACAGAGGAGCCAGGTGGGCTACAGTTCATGGGGTCTCAAAGATATGGACATGACTGAGTGACTGAGCACAAGGCACAATTTTGCTCATCTCACGTGCAGCAAGGTAATGCTCAAAATCCTCCAAGCTAGGCTTTAACAGTACATGAACTGAGAACTTCCAGTTGTACAAGCTGGATTTAGAAAAGGCAGAGGAACCAAAGATCAAATTGCTAACATCTGTTGAATCAAGTATGCTAAATCCTTCATGTGGATCAAAACAGACTATGGAAAATTCTTCAAGAAATGTGAATACCAGACCACCTTCCCTGACTCCTGTGAAACCTATATGCAGGTCAAGAAGCAACAGTTAGAATCAGACATGGAACAATAGTGAAAGTGAAAAGTAAAAGTCACTCAGTCGTGCCCAACTCTGCGACCCCATGGACTATACAGTCCATAGAATTCTCCGGGCCAGAATACTGGAGTGGGTAGCCTTTCCCTTCTCCAGGGGATATTCCCAACCCAGAGATCAGACCCAGGTCTCCCACATTGCAGGCAGATTCTTTAACAGCTGAGTCACAAGGGAAACATGAACAAATGAGTACATCAAGGCTGTATATTGTCACCCTACTTATTTAACTTATATGCAGAGTGTATCTTTTGAAATGACAGGCTGGATGAAGCACAAGCTGGAATCAAGATTGCCGGGAGAAATATCAACAACCTCAAAGGTGCAGATGATACAATCCTAATGAAAGAAAAAGAAGAGGAACTAAAGAACCTCTTGATGAAGGTGAAAGAGGAGAGTGAAAAAGCTGGTTTAAAAATCAGCATTTACAAACTAAGCTCATAGCATCTGGTCCATCACTTCATGGCAAATAAATGTGGAAACAATGGAAATGGTGACAGATTTTATTTTCTTGGGCTTCAAAATCACTATGGACAGTGACTGCAGCTATGAAATTAAAAGACATTTGCAAAAAAAAAAAAAAAAAAAAAGACATTTGCTCCTGTGAAAGAAAGCTATGACAAACCTAGACAGTGTGTTGAACAGCAAAGACATTACTTTGCCGACAAAGATCCACATAGTCAAAGCTTTGTTTTTCCCAGTAGTCATGTGCAGGTGTAAGAGTTAGACCATTAAGAAGGCTGAGTGCAAAAGAATTGATATTTTCAAACTGTATTGCTGGAGAAAACTTTTGAGAGTCCCTTGGACTGCAAGGAGATCAAACCAGTCAATCCTAAACGAAATCAGTCCTGAATATTCATTGGAAGGACTGATGCTGAAGCTCCAATACTTTGGCCACCAAATGGACAGAGCCAACTAGTTGGAAAAGACCCTGATGCTGGGAAAGATTGAAGACAGGAGAAGGGGGCTACAGAGGATTATATAGTTGGATGGCATCATCGACTCAGTGCACAAGAGTTTGAGCAAAACTCTGAAAGATAGTGAATGAAATGGAAGCCTGGCATGCTGCAGTCTATGGGTTCGCAATGAGTCGGACACTACTGAGAGACTGAATAACAGCAATTCAATGTCAAGACTTACCATAAAGCTACTGTAATCAAGCCTGTGTGGTACTGGCAAAAGAACAGTGAAATTGATGAAACAGAATAGAGAGTCCAGAAATAGATTTCTGTAAATAATGTCAACTGATCATTGACAAAGGAGAAAAGCTAATACAATGGAATAAAGATAGCCTGTTAACAAATGGGGCTAGAACAAGTGAACATTTACTTCAAATAAGTAAATCTAGATACAGACCTTAGACCCTTCACAAAATTGAGTGCAAAAGGTATCACAGATATAAATGTAAAATTCAAAATTATAAACATCCTAGAATGATTATATAGAAGAAACCCTATGGTACTGCCTTTTTAGATATAACATCAAAGACATGATCCATGAAAGAAATAATTGACCAGTTGTAGATCATTAAAATTAAAAACTTCATCTCTATGAGAGACAATCTCAAGAAAATTATAAGACAAGCCACAGACTGATAAAGAATACTTGCAAAAGAGACATGTGATAAAGGACTGTTAATGCAAAATAAAATGCAAAACACTATTAAAACTGAAAAATAAGAAAACAAACAACCTGATCAAAAAAATGAGCCAAAGTAGTTAACAGACACTTGAGCAAAGAAGATGTATAGGTGACTGATAAATATATGAAAAGATGTTCCACATCATATGTCATAGTTCAGTTCAGTCACTCAGTCATGTCCAACTCTTTGCCACCCCATGAATCGCAGCACGCCAGGCCGCCCTGTCCATCAGAAACTCCTGGAGTTCACTCAGACTCACGTCCATAGAGTCAGTGATGCCATCCAGCCATCTCATCCTCTGTCGTCCCCTTCTCCTCCTGCCCCCAATCCCTCCCAGCATCAGAGTCTTTTCCAATGAATCAACTCTTCGCATGAGGTGGCCAAAGTACTGGAGTTTCAGCTTTAGCATCATTCCTTCCAAAGAATAGCCAGGGCTGATCTCCTTTAGAATGGACTGGTTGGATCTCCTTGCAGTCCAAGGGACTCTCAAAAAGTCTTCTCCAACACCACAGTTCAAAAACATCAATTCTTTGGCACTCAGCTTTCTTCACAGTCCAACTCTCGCATCCATGCATGACCACTGGAAAAACCATAGGCTTGACTAAATGGACCTTTGTTGGCAAAGTAATGTCTCTGCTTTTCAATATGCTATCTAGGTTTGTCATAACTTTTCTTCCAAGGAGTAAGTATCTTTTAATTTCATGGCTGTGGTCACCATCTGCAGTGATTTTGGAGTCCAAAAAGATAAAGTCTGACATTGTTTCCACTGTTTCCCCATCTATTTCCCAAGAAGTGATGGGACTGGATGCCATATCTTCGTTTTCTGAATGTTGAGCTTTAAGCCAACTTTTTCACTCTCCACTTTCACTTTCATCAAGAGGCTTTTGAGTTCCTCTTCACTTTCTGCCATAAGGGTGGTGTCATCTGCATATCTGAGGTTACTGATATTTCTCCCGGCAATCTTGATTCCAGCTTCTGTTTCTTCCAGTCCAGCGTTTCTCATGATGTACTCTGCATATAAGTTAAATAAGCAGGGTGACAATATACAGCTTTGATGTAGTCCTTTTCCTATTTGGAACCAGTCTGTTGTTCCATGTCCAGTTCTAACTGTTGCTTCCTGACCTGCATATGTCATAAGAGAAATATAAATAAAACAAAGAGACACCTCTATACACCTATTAGAATCACCCAAATTTAGCACTGACAATAGCAAATTTGGCAAGGATGTGGAAAATAGGAAATTTTATTCATTGCTTATGGGAATGCGATATGTTACAACCATTTTATAAGACAGTTTGTTGTTTCATACAAAATTAACATACTTTTTGGCATAAGATCTAGCAATCACACTTCTTGGTGTTTTATTGGAAGGATTTGAAAACATGCCCATGCAGAAACCTGCATATGGATGTTTCTAATGCCTTTATCTGTAGTTGCCAAAACTTGGAAGCAACCAGGATGTCTTTCAGTAGGTGATGGATAAATAATCCAGGGTATAAATAATCCAGAGTCCCTTAGATAGCAAGGAGATCCAACCAGTCCATCCTAAAGAAATCAGTCCTGAATATTCATTGGAAGGACTGACGCTGACACTGAAACTCCAATACTTTGGCCACCTTATGTGAAGAACTGACTCATTTGAAAAGACCCTGATGCTGGGAAAGATTGAAGGTGGGAGAAGGGGAAGACAGAGGATGAGATTGTTGGATGGCATCACGGACTCAATGGACACGAGTTTTAGTGAGCTGTGGGAGTTGGTGATGGACAGGGAGGCTTGGCATGCTGTAGTCCATGTCTGACAAAGAGTTGGACATGACTGAGCAACTGAACTGAACTGATATACAAATAATGGAGTATAATTTAGCAATAAAAGGAAATGGGCTTTCAAGCCATGAAGATGTGAATAAACTTTAAATGTATATTACTAAGCAAAAGAAGCCAATCTGAAAAGGCTACACACTATATGATTTCAATTATATGATATTCTGGAAAAGGCAAAACTCTGAAGACAATAAAAGGATTAATGGTTAGCTGAGATCAGGAAGAAGAGGGAGAAATGAATACATAGAGCACAAACAATTTTTAGGGCACTGAAAATAAACTCTGTATAGAATAATGATGGATATATGTCATTGTGCATTTGTTCAAACCTGTACAGTGTACAACACCAAAAGTGAATCCTTGGGTAAATTTTGAAATTTGGGTGATTATATGTATCAGTATAGTTTCATCCTTGGTAAAAAAAAAAAAAAAGTACCATCCTGGTGAGTGATGTTGATAATGGGGTAATATATTAATAAAAAGTATTGGGTTGGCAAAGGGTTTTGTTTGAGTTTTTCCAAAAGGTGTTATGGAAAGATCCAAACAAACTGGTTGGCCAACCCAATACATGGGAAATATCTGTACCTTCATCTCAATTTTGGTGTAAACATAAAACTTCTAAAAAGAAATAAAGTCTTTTAAAGATATAAAAAAGAAACTAAAGAAGTGAGTTAATTGAATATTTTGTACTTGTCAATATCTTAAGTGCTGAAAACATATAAAAGAGTATGACAAACACTATTCAAAAGTAATTTGCATTCAGTTGCCAGAGAAAAATATGTATTAAAATAAATGTATAAATATATAATGTAATAAATGATTCATTTTGATATTTGGCAAAACTAATACAATTATGTAAAGTTTAAAAATAAAATAAAATTAAAAAAAGAAAAAAAACAATGTAATGATATATAATTTAATAAACTGTTTTAGGTTATAAAATACTTTCTTTTACAAAGTTAATTAGTTACAGAGGAAAAATCAATAAAAATATAAGAATGGTCTGACACTAAAATCTGAGAAATCCATGTGAATACTCTTGTAATCAGACTTGTGATCTGGGAAAAGCAACTATTCCTTTGGGTTTTACATAGAAAATGTTTGCTTTTTCTTTCTTATGTGCTTTTGCTGTATTTTTTATACAGACTTCTCCATTAAACATAAGATCCAAAGTTTCCTGTAAAATTTTTCTTTATTTTTTTAAAGATGTTTAGAAAAGTTAATTTGTCATGTAAAGACATTTTAAGAGTTTACTATTAATTAAATTGAAATATAGAAAATATAAACTCACATATACTCATAATATTAAAAAAACTGTATTAAATCAACAGTAAACATACTTCTTTTTAGAGAGTAAAATAAATATAGAGTCCAAATCTCAAACTCAATTACTAGAAAGAACAAAACTAATTCTAATTGTTTTTGGAACACATAGAATACTTTATACTTTAAAAATGAACAAATAAGCTAGCTTTCCAACCCCTGCAGGACTCACATATCTAAATTATTCATAGAATATTAAATATGTATTCTAAGCAAAAGAATGCCTCCTTCCACAAGGGATGGCACACAAATAATTAACCTTTATATGGGACTTTTACTTGAATTTTTGAATATATAATTTGTTCTATTTGGAACAGTAATGTTTAGATGGGCCACTCTGGCAGCAAGAAAACAATTGCATTCATTCCCTTTTAGAAAAACCACAGATGGAATAATTTTCTTTAAATAAAAACTAAACTGCAAACTTTCATAAGAAAATATAAGGTTATTTCAAAATTCATGGTAACTTGTCATTTTCCTGTATCTTATATGTGATATTTATGGTTGGGATATGAAGAATGACAGAGAGTGTTGTGGATTATAAAAGGTATAGTTCTTGAAAGTGATTATCTTTAATAATGTTGTATAGCATAGTTCAGATAGTAAGTTAGGATCCTGGAGCATGTGATTATATGTTTGACTATACAACTAGTTAGCTACTAAGCAGATGTGGTCAGTTTCTTAATATCTCTAGACCTCATTTTCTTCATGTATCACTCAAGCTATAAGTCAAAATATATAACAAAACACTGCTAAGAATTTAAAGGCAGATATCAAGTAATTGATAATTTTTATTCAAAGTGTTGAAAAGGGATGTACATTTTTCAATTATGTCATACATGTATTTTTTTTTTAAATGCATCTAGTTAATAGAAATACAGGCATAAGTTGTATTATTGGAGAAGGAAATGGCAATCCACTCCAGTGTTCTTGCCTGGAGAATCCCAGGGACGGGGGAGCCTGGTGGGCTGCCGTCTATGGGGTCGCGCAGAGTCGGACACGACTAAAGCAACTTAGCAGCATAAGTTGTATTTGAATAGAAATACAGGTTCCACTTAAGTAAATATATTAGACTTAGATTAAATCAAAGTTTTGTGGCAACGTTTGCCAAAGGAATCCAGAAATGCATGTGCCTCAGAACACTGGTGTTAAAGTTTTGGCATCATTATTGGAAAATCATTCTGAAAATTAAGCTGATTTTTAAGTTGATTTGTTACAATAATACACACATGTCTTAGAAGGATTTAGAAATAATCCAGTTATCTTTTAATTATTTATCATACATAGCAACAAAATCTAAATAAGCCCAAATTTGCAGAGCTACCATTTGATATATACAAGCTATATATAATTCCTATGATCTTTAGTGATTAATTTTCTGAAGCCAAGGAAATTTAGTAGTAAGAGTTTACTGGAACTCAAATCCAATAAATACATTGACTTGCAATGTATTAAACTGGAAATATATGACTGCACAATTTTGGAAGCTCAAACATTTGTGTGACACATTACTGGATTTATTTAGAAAAACTAATAAATAATACCCTATAATAATGGCATTTTATTTGTTTTTTAAATGGATCTACCTCCAGAATTTATAAGCCTGTATATTTGATTCTTTACTACTACCTTATATTAGATCATGTTGGCAGAAAGAGCAGCATACAGAAATGGGGTGGGCTTAAATACTATCAGTGAAGAAAAGTCTATTGTATTTACTAGTACATGCACTATACTAAAATGTGTTACTTTTTCATAAACATAAGATGTCAATTTATGATTTTATAACTCATAATAAAACTGAGAGACCTAGATTTTTAATTTATAAGAAACGTTACATTTCCCAATAGACAAATATACCTAAGAAGCTAAATTTTAATTGTAATAGGACATGAAATGTTTGAAATAAGAGAAAAGGTAGTTATTACAATGTGGAAACAAATTGCTTATGCTTTTCTATCATAGCGGTTATGATAATTATAAGTACATGCTCAGTCGTTCAGTTGTGTCTGACTCTTTGCAGCCCCATGGACTGCAGCCCACCAGGTTCCTCTGTCCATGGGATTCTTCAGGTAAGAATACTGGAGTGGGTTTGCTATTTCCTTCTCCTGGGGATCTTACCAACCCAGAAATTGAACTCATGTTTTCTGCATTGACAGGCAGATTCTTTACCACTAAGCCACCTAGGAAGCCCTTTATAACTACAATTACATGTGTATTTATTTGTGTCTGTCTACTTAATAACTTTTTTATTTACTAAATCATACATTTCGCAAGAGCCATGTCTGTATTTCTGCTGGGGCTGCTGCTAAGCCACTTCAGTCATGTCCGACTCTGTACGATCCCATAGACGGCAGCCCACCAGACTCCCTCCTCCCTGGGATTCTCCAGGCAAGAAACACTGGGTTGCCATTTCCTTCTCCAATGCATGAAAGTGAAAAGTGAAAGTGAAGTTGCTCAGTCATGTCTGATTCTTCGCGACCCCATGGACTGCAGCCTACCAGGCTCCTCCATCCATGGGATTTTCCAGGCAAGAGTACTGGAGTGGGGTGCCATCTTCTTCTCCCATCTGTATTTCTATTCAGGATTTAAAGTGCTCAATATGTGGAATGACCAGATAAATGACTGGCCAGTAATACCTAGGTGTGCCTTTAGAGATTTTTTATTTTATTTTATTTTTACTTTACATTATTCTATTGGTTTTGCCATACATCAACATGCATCTGCCATGGGTGTACACGTGTTCCCCATCCTGAACCCTCATCCCACCTCCCTCCCAATACCATCCCTCTGGGTCATCCCAGTGTACCAGCCCCAAGCTTCCTGAATCCTGCATCGAACCTGGACTGGCGATTCGTTTCTTATATGATATTATACATGTTTTAATGCCATTCTCCCAGATCATCCCTCCCCTCCCTCTCCCACAGAATCTAAAAGACTATTCTATACATCTGTGTCTCTTTTGCTGTCTCGCATACAGGGTTGTCATTACCATCTTTCTAAATTCCATATATATGTGTTAGCATACTGTATTGGTGTTTTTCTTTCTGGCTTACTTCACACTGTATAATAGGCTCCAGTTTCATCCACCTCATTAGAACTGATTCAAATGTATTCTTTTTAATGGCTGAGTAATACTCCATTGTGTATATGTACCACTGCTTTCTTATCCATTCATCTGCTGATGGACATCTAGGTTGCTTCCATGTCCTGGCTATTATAAACAGTGCTGCAATGAACATTGGGGTACATGTGTCTCTTTCCCTTCTGGTTTCCTCAGTGTGTATGCCCAGCAGTGGGATTGCTGGGTCATATGGCAGTTCTATTTCCAGTTTTTAAAGGAATCTCCACACTGTTCTCCATAGTGGCTATACTAGTTTGCATTCCCACCAACAGTGTAAGAGGGGTTCCCTTTTCTCCACATCCTCTCCAACATTTATTGCTTGTAGACTTTTGGATCGCAGCCATTCTTACTGGCATGAAATGGTACCTCATTGTGGTTTTGATTTGCATTTCTCTGAGAATGAGTGATGTTGAGCATCTTTTCATGTGTTTGTTAGCCATCTGTATGTCTTCTTTGGAGAAATGTCTATTTAGTTCTTTGGTCCATTTTTTGATTGGGTTGTTTATTTTTCTGGAATTGAGCTGTAGGAGTTGCTTGTATATTTTTGAGATTAGTTGTTTGTCAGTTGCTTCATTTGCTATTATTTTCTCCCATTCTGAAGGCTGTCTTTTCACTTTGCTTATAGTTTATTTTGTTGTGCAGAAGCTTTTAATTTTAATTAGATCCCATTTGTTTATTTTTGCTTTTATTTCCAATAATCTGGGAGGTGGGTCATAGAGGATCCTGCTGTGATGTATGTCAGAGAGTGTTTTGCCTATGTTCTCCTCTAAGATTTTTATAGTTTCTGGTCTTATGTTTAGATCTTTAATCCATTTTGAGTTTATTTTTGTGTATGGTGTTAGAAAGTGTTCTAGTTTCATTCTTTTACAAGTGGTTGACCAGATTTCCCAGCACCACTTGTTGAAGAGATTGTCTTTAATCCATTGTATATTCTTGCCTCCTTTGTCAAAGATAAGGTGTCCATATGTGCGTGGATTTATCTCTGGGCTTTCTATTTTGTTCCATTGATCTATATTTCTGTCTTTGTGCCAGTACCATACTGTCTTGATGACTGTGGCTTTGTAGTAGAACCTGAAGTCAGGCAGGTTGATTCCTCCAGTTCCATCTTCCTTCTCAAGATTGCTTTGGTTATTCAAGGTTTTTTTGTATTTCCATACAAATTGTGAAATTATTTGTTCTAGCTCTGTGAAAAATACCGTTGGTAGCTTGATAGGGATTGCATTGAATCTATAGATTGCTTTGGGTAGTATACTCATTTTCACTATATTGATTCTTCCGATCCATGAACATGGTATATTTCTCCATCTATTAGTGTCCTCTTTGATTTCTTTCATCAGTGTTTTATAGTTTTCTATATATAGGTCTTAGTTTCTTTAGGTAGATATATTCCCAAGTATTTTATTCTTTTCGTTGCAATGGTGAATGAAATTGTTTCCTTAATTTCTCTTTCTATTTTCTCATTATAAGTGTATAGGAAATGCAAGTGATTTCTGTATGTTGATTTTATATCCTGCAGCTTTACTATATTCATTGATTAGCTCTAGTAATTTTCTGGTGGAGTCTTTAGGGTTTGCTATGTAGAGGATCATGTCATCTGCAAACAGTGAGAGTTTTACTTTTTCTTTTCCAATTTGGATTCCTTTTATTTCTTTTTCTGCTCTGATTGCTGTGGCCAAAACTTCCAAAACTATTTTGAATAGTAGTGGTGAGAGTGGGCACCCTTGTCTTGCTCCTGACTTTAGGGGAAATGCTTTGAATTTTTCACCATTGAGGATAATGTTTGCTGTGGGTTTGTCATATATAGTTTTTATTATGTTGAGGTATGTTCCTTCTATTCCTGCTTTATGGAGAGTTTTAATCATAAATGGATGTTGAATTTTATCAAAGGCTTTCTCTGCATCTATTGAGATAATCATATGGCTTTTATTTTTCAATTTGTTAATGTGGTGTATAAGATTGATTGATTTGTGGATATTGAAGAATCCTTGAATCCATGGGATAAAGCCCACTTGGTCATGGTGTATGATCTTTTTAATGTGTTGTTGGATTCAGATTGCTAGAATTTTATTAAGGATTTTTTTAAGTTGTATTTGAAACTTTAACTACCAAACGAAAGTAACTTCATTTTTAAGAGTATTTTCAAGTTAGTAGAAAAAAGAGGAAACAAATTTCACTCTCAGCCTCTCTTTTCTCCAAAATCAGTTAAATGTATATTACCTCTTTCTTTTAAGATTGAGTCTGGTTATAATTCTAGTTTATTTATATTAACATATTATGCTATATATGTTATACTATATTATACTATATATGTTAATATACTGCTACTGCTAAGTCACTTCAGTTGTGTCCAACTCTGTGTGACCCCATAGACGTCAGCCCACCAGGCTCTCCCACCCCTGGGATTCTCCAGGCAAGAACACTGGAGTGGGTTGCCATTTCCTTCTCCAGTGCATGAAAATGAAAAGTGAAAGTGAAGTCGCTCAGTCATATCCGACTCTTAGTGACCCCATGACTGCAGCCTACCAGGCTCCTCCATCCATGGGATTTTCCAGGCAAGAGTACAGGAGTGGGGTGCCATTGCCTTTTCCGATATGTTAATATAATTATGTTTATATACATATATAGGAAATCTCAATACAAAATGCAACCAAGTAAAACGAAAAATAGAAACCACGAAGCACTAAGAATAGAACTATTCTAAAATGTTTATGCACAACTCTCTTCAACATAAATATTATACATACTAAAATAATTATACACATATTTATAGAAATAATTATATATATATATATTCATTTATATGGGCTTCCCAGGTAGCGCTAGTGGTAAAGAACCAGCCTGCCAACACAGGAGATATAAGAGATGCAGCTTCGATCCCTGGATTGGAAAGATCCCCTGAAAGAGGACATGGCTACTCACTCTAGTATTCTTGCTTGGAGAATCCCCATGGACAGAGGAGCCTGGTGGGGTACAGCCCACAGGGTCACAAAGAATTGGACATGACTAAAGTAACAACGCATGCACACACACACACACACATACACGCACACATGCACACACACACATATATATACAATTTCAAGAAAACTGCAACCAAGTAAAAGGAAAAAGTAAAAACCCCAGCCACTGAGCATAGAAATAGTTTTTGAATGTTTATTTATGACAGTCTTCAATAAAAGGCCTCATTATTCCCATACACAAGTGTGTACAGTTTTCTGTCAAAGAAAAAGAGAAATATAGATTGTCTTTTCTGCAAAGAAAAGATTAATTTAGCCGTCAACAATTGGTCTGAAATTTACTTATCTGTGCTTTGCATGGTTGGAATGCCTTGCCAACTTATAGTGGACAGAGTTACATGGTTTTTTACAAGCAAATAAATGAATGTAATCTTATACTAAGGGAAGAGGGAAGGTTGGAAAGAATTCTGTTGTATAAGCACCAAGTCTTTTTGCCATGTGGTATGTTTCCAGTGTGATAAAGAATACTGAATTCTAGGCTAATATAAATGTTTTGTGTATATGTATATATGTGTATATATATATATATATATATATATATATATATGGCATATTTCTGTGCCAGTACTCAGGAGTACAGTTAGATCTGGAGGAGGAAGCCCAAGTGAGAGTGAGGGTGTGAAATCCCAAAGCACCATTTTCAGGAGCATTATTGCATTGTCAGCAGTATTCTCTTCAGCTGGAAGGACTACTTTCTGTGCATTTGTGCATGTTTGTGATTATGTGGCCACACACATATAATGTGTATATGTCACTAGGGCTAAACAGACATGTGGATGCCCCAGGCAAGCTAATAAATCGTCAGTCCTTCAAAGCAATATGCTTTTGGTGTTTATTATATTCTAGTAGAAGGTTGACTACTTTGTAGCAGAAAAGGAAGGAAGGCGGCTAATTGGAGGGTGTGATCAGTCTCTTCCCATTTTCTCAAACAAGTCTCCCCTACTCCCACATTGTACTTGGCAAAGCAAATAATCCTGTAGTTAATGGGGTCCATTTCTTAGAAGGCAGTTTAATGATGCTCAATTGATACTTGGTGCCTTCCCAGTTGTTTACTCCCATGCTTTAATAAATTATCAAAGAATTCCCCAGCCTCATATAATTCTTCTACCTAAAAAGGATCTGGTAAGCATAGTCTCTCTTCGTTTACATTTGAGTGATTTTAAGGCCCCTTTTTGGATTTGGATCCTGAGCAATGGCCTGAATGGTTTGACACTTAAAACAATGTATTAAACCACTAATCTGTACCACCTGGTTCAACCACAGGGCGATTGGAAGCAGTACTTAAGCTTCCATCAAAAAAACCTCTGTCAGCACCAACTGTCTCCACCACTTTTCACTTTCTTACTTTTCCTGGAGCCTCTTGTTCTTTTCTAATTCCTCTCATTTCAATTCTGTTCTCAGAAAAAAAGCTCATACCAGCAACTTGTGTACATTGGACTGTGTGATTAGTAATTTCTCCTCTAATACTCTCCTGGTTCATATATTCTAAATGAATAAAAAAACTTTGTTTCTTTGCAAATGTAATGTAAAAAATCAAAAGACAAGTAAGGAAATAATTCTGTGAGTGGTACAGAACAGCTGACTATAGTCATATCACCTATATACTTTAAAGAGTGAGTTCAGTGACCAAGGCATAATTTAGAGTAATGTTGGTAGCTTAATTTTTAAACACAAATAAATGGATGCTAGCTTTCATGTATTTCTGGTAGAGAAACTGTTGGATTGTAAGTGTATGTAAATGGACACACAGGAATATGCATACTATCAACAATCTATATTGGCTAATGGGGGACAAGAACATTTTGTAAATAGTATATGTTGATTGCTTTCCCTGAGACACACACATACACATGCACACAAAATTAAAAATCACGCCGGAATTAAAAAAATTATTCTTTAGTTAACTATGATAGGCATAAAGGTTTTTTATTTTGAAGCATAACTCAAAGAAAGTTGCATAAATAGTGCAGATTTTCATATACTCTTTATCCACCTTTCCCAGTAGAGGCATATTACACAGCTGTTGTATAACATCAAAACCAAGAAATGGCACATCACTGCTAACCAGAATAGTCTTTTCACCATTTTAAAATCTGCATTAATTTCTCATCACACACACATACACACTCTACCTGGCCCCTGGCAATCATGAATATGTTCTCCATCTTTACATTGTTTTTCCATTTCAAGAATGTTATATAATGAGACAGTACACCATGAAGCATTTTGAGACTGACATTTTTCACTAAGAATAATTTTCCAGGTCCATTCAGGTTGTTAGACTTATTTGATATTTTATTGTTTTTTAGTGGTGTGTGGTGTTCCATGTATAGAATATATGGATTCCAGGTATGGAAATATCAGAGTTTGTCCATACATTCACCAAAGGAAGGACATGTGGGCTATTGTTAGAGCTTTTCTATTATAAATAAAGTTGCTAATACATTCATGTATTGGTATTTTCCCATGTATTGTGTCAGTGTAAGTTTTCATATCTCTGTAATAAATGGCCATGTGTGTGATTGCTGATTCATATAGTAAGAGCTGAGAAAGTGCTGTAAACATTCTATAAGTGTCTGTACCATTTTAGGGGCTTCCCTGGTGGCTCAGACAGTAAAGAATCTGCCTGCAATGAGGGAGAGTTGGGTTCAATCCCTGGATTGGGAAGATCCCCTGGAAAAGGGAATGGTTACCCACTCCAGTATTCTTGCCTGGAGAATTCCATGGATGGAGGAGTCTGGCACACTACAGTCCATGGGGTTGCAAAGAGTCAGACATGACTGAGCAACTAACATACACACATACACACACACACCATTGTATATTCCCATCAGCAATGTAAGAAGGATCAAAGAGTTCAAATTTACTTCAGGCTCTTTGGAAAACTGAAAAAAACTAATTAATTATGATATATATACCTTGCATGGTAAATTGTTGCAGTCCTGTCCAACTCTGTGTGATGCTATGGACAGCCATTGCCAGGCTCCTCTGTCCATGGGTTCTCCAGGTAAGAACTCTGGAGTGCGTTGCCATGCCCTCCTCCAAGGGGATCTTTCTAACCCAATGATAGAATCTGCGTCTCTTATGCCTACCTGCATTGGCTGGTGGGTTCTTTACCACTAGCGCCACCTGGGAAGCCCTTATGAGCCATCAATTCCCTCTTAAGTATAGGTCTTCAAGTGTAAGACTGAATCACTGCATACGTGTTCCAGGAGTCATGTACAAAAACCTGCAGTGTGCTCATAATAATGAATGACTGACAGTGCTCCCAAAGCTGCTGCTGCTGCTGCTGCTGCTAAGTCGCTTCGGTCGTGTCCGACTCTGTGCGACCCCATAGACGGCAGCCCACCAGGCTTCCCGTCCCTGGGATTCTCCAGGCAAGAACACTGGAGTGGGTTGCCATTTCCGTCTCCAATGCATGAAAGTGAAAAGTGAAAGTGAGGTCGCTCAGTCGTGTCGGACTCTAGCGACCCCACGGACTGCAGCCTACCAGGCTCCTCCGTCCATGGGATTTTCTAGGCAAAAGTACTGGAGTGGGGTGCCATTGCCCAAAGCTGGCAACAGCCAAAAAAACCAACCAACAATCATCAGTTCAGTATATTGATATAAATGACTTGCTGTACAATCTCACATTGGATTAACATTCAACAGTGAAAAGAATAAACTGCAACTAAATGGATGATCTGGATGAATCTCAAAAATGTAATAAAGAGGGAAATAAAAAGAATGTATACAAAATAATCCCATTCATTGAAATTGAAAAATTAAAAAACAGATAAACAATAGTTTTTTAAGGAAATATATATACATAATATTATAGAAAAACAAAGAATTGATTAACAAAATATTCAAGAGTATACTGGAAAATGATCAAATTCTATTACAGAGGACCATAAGGACTTCTCTGGTATTGGCAAAATTCTAGTTTTTGAGTGGTAGTTATCTGGGTTATTATTATTATTTAAATTGTATGTATATATAACATTTTTTACATGTGCTATATTCCCCAGTACAATAAAATAAAAAATATAAAAAATGGTACCGCTCCATTTTATTTTACTTTAATTACTTACTCTAGTCTTTTTGGTCTGGCATGACACACACAGATACACACACACACACACACACACACACAAATCCCATTTGCTCTTTGTTTCATGTCTTTCACAACTTAGCTTTGTGTCTGATTAGCCTGTAATTGAACAAAAAGAGTAATGTGTTTTTTACCTCTGTACAATTTTTTCAACACTGATGCATCATAATTATATTTCTTGTACTCCACATATGATGAATATATTTAACTATTGTGAGAATTTCCTGTTGGGGTTGGGGACAGGACACATCTTAAAGCTTTTGAAACATTTTTTAAAAGCTTCTGGGGATTTTATAAAATCTGGAATTTATTATACTTAAAGAAAGCTTTTTTACTATCTTTCTTAAGGATTAAGTAGTCAGCAATAGAAAGAGAAAGAAATTTAACTGCTCTCTATGTTAATAGTGCACCTTATTCATTTGATACGTGAACAAATCAAATTTAATTTTTTACTTATCCCATAGGAAAATAAACCCAGAGAAACATTTAACTTAAAAATATAACTCAATAAACCTTATTTTATTAATAAGTTCCTTAAAGAAAGAACTTTAAATTTATAAGTATGGGCACTAAAAATGGCAATCTATTAAATGAAGATATAGGTATAAATACTAATCCAATATGTTCAACAATATATTAAATAAACATTAAATATTTTTAGGTTTAACCTGTTAGAAAATTAAGCAGTATTTTTCACACAAAATTAGACTTTTAAGTTATTAGTAAGAGCCCTTCTTTTATGTAGAGATACAATCAGCTGGGTGGTTTTATTTATACAAGTCATCTTTATGTCTCCATATGCTAGTTAAGCTCTTTTTCATATTATTGTAACTAGTATGAAACACTTAACCAAATTCTGAAAACACCCAGACATTTTTCAGGATAAAAATATGTCCTGCTTTCTTTTTAGGAGTTGGATTTCTTTTTCTAATCATGAATTAACATCTTCTCTTGTAATTCATTGAATTTTAATATAACTTTCCCTGGGTTGGGTCCCAAACAATCCAAAATCTGTCACTAAGACTTAATTGGTATTGAGGCCAGCTGAACATGTCCTAGAATATTACTAAAGTTAATATCCATCCAATCCTTCATGTACTTGCTGACAATAGAAAAGCGCTTATATATTTGATTTCAAGGACAATCAGAATAACAACTGTAACATTTGTTTGGAATACTTTGCAGTTCACAATGTGATTTAAAATACATTATTATAATTCATCCTTAGACAAATAAATGTCTTGTACTACTGTTTTACAGATTACCAAGCTCAGAAGGATTAAGTGATACACTAAAGCTCCACAACTAGTGAGTTTGTGTGATGGTTCTCTATGACTTTGTCAGTTTTGTTTGGTTTGCAAGTCAAGACCCTAACTGCCTTTTGCCTCTGGACCATTGTTTTAAGAACATTTGTATGTAGAATAACTTTAAGAAATTGAGTGCCTCCTCCAGAGTAAAGGTCAGGCAAATTTGTTTGCAATTCATAGTAAAACTTTTGAGTTCTTTGAATTTAATACTTCTGAAATCCCATGGATGGAGGAGCCTGGTAAGCTGCAGTCCATGCGGTCGCTAAGAGTCGGACATGACTGAGCGACTTCCCTTTCACTTTTCACTTTCATGCATTGGAGAAGGAAATGGCAACCCACTCCAGTGTTCTTGCCTGCAGAATCCCAGGGACGGGGGAGCCTGGTGGGCTGCCATCTATGGGGTCACACAGAGTCGGACATGACTGAAGTGACTTAGCAACAGCAGCAAGCTGTAATGCAAAGCTACTTTGTGGCCACTTCCACCTAGGTCTTTGTACATTGGCCCCTTGGGAACTTGGAACAGTGGGAACTGACATAAAAATTAAGTTGTCTCTGATCCAAGAGTCTCATGTTTTCTGGCAGTACCCATAAAACTGGCCAACTGCTTGGCTTGCGTGTATGGTAAAGCCTCAGACTTATCACAGATCTTGGAAGCCAGTTGTGATTTCTTGGAAGCCAGACAGTGATTTCTTTAGTCTCATGGTTCAGTATGCATTTTGTACACTACTATGAGTCCCCAAACACCAAATTAATATACTCAGATCTCCAGTATTATTTTACACATGAAAAAAGGAAGATGCATGTTGTTGCCTCCTAATTGTGCTAAATATCTCATGCACAGTCATTTTGATTTTACATATGTTTGCATGTATAGGATATACACATGCCTCGAAGAGGGGTAAACCACTGATCACAGTGGCAACATCTGGCAAAGGGAACTCATACTTCAGGAGGGAAATTTTCCTTTTACCCATATACATATTCATACTTACTGAATGGTGTCCTTTGTGGAAGGCAGTTACTATAGCAATCAATAAAATCAAGTTATCTAGGGTCATATTCTTAACTGACTATATTACATTGATAAATTTCCTTAACATTTATTTCTATATACTTCAATTTTCTTGTTGTTAAAATTGTGCAGTTATAATAACCACCTTATACATTATGAGGATGAAAATAATGTGACAGTGTGCTCAATTGCTCAGTCGTGTCTTGACTATTTGCAACCGCATGGACTGTAGCCCACCAGGTTCCTCTGTCATGGGATTGTCCCGGCCAGAATACTGGGGAAGACAGTCATTTCCTCCTCCAGGGGAGCTTCCCAACCCAGGGATCCAAACAGTGTCTCCTGAATCTCCTGCATGGCAAGCAGATTCTTTACCTCTGAGACACAGGGGAAGCTTGAGGATTAAACAAGTTGCTAGCTTAAAGGTTTTAATATAGTGCCTTAGAATAGGCATTCAATGTGTTAGTAATAATGATTCAAAATACTTTTCAAGTGATTTTCGTATGTTAATATCCTGCTATCAGTAAATTAATTTTAAAAGACATACTATTTCATGAGTACAAGGTACTACATAAAATGAAAATATATAGCTTTTAGTTGAGACTGAGATGCAAATTACTGATGTGAGAACATATACTTTGAATCTGTTTTGATAGGGAAGAGGTTAAGAGAAGAAAACTGGATGCCTTAGCAAAGGTCTTATGATGCCATAAATATGGTAAGAAAATCTCAGGAGGAAATTTCAGTGGTGAAAACAGTCTCTTTACTAGACAAATTCATCCCTTAAAGGAGTACAGCTTCAGTAATGGTTACTGAATCATACTTTAAATCATCCCTAGATGGGGAACACATGTATACCTGTGGCGGATTCATTTTGATATTTGGCAAAACTAATACAGTTATGTAAAGTTTAAAAATAAAATAAAATTAAAAAAAATAAATCATCCCTAGATTGCTTTTAATATTGATACCTGTGTTGTGTAATATGCTAAGTTGCTTCAGTCATGTCTGACTCTTTGTGACCCCATGGACTGCAGCCCCTCATGCTCTTCAGTCCATGGGATTCTCCAGGCAAGAACACTGGAGTGGGTTGTCATTCCCTCCTCCAGGGCATCTTCCTGATTCAGGGATCGAGCCCATGTCTCATGTCTCTGCATTGGCAAGAGGGTTTATTTTTTACCACTAATGCTACCTGGGAAGCCATGTTAATACCTAATACAATGTAAAGGCTATTTATAATAAATAGTTGTAAATACAATGTAAATGTTATGTAAACAGTTGCCATGAATGAAAGATTCAAATTTTAATTTTTGGAAGTTTCTGGGATTATTTTTTCAAATATTTTCAGTTTGCAGTTGGTTGAATCTGCAAATACAGAACCAACAGATACAGAGGGCAGACTGTATCAGAAACTTAGCTATGATTATAGCAATTCTTTGAACAAAAACAAGATCAGTGATGTTCTATGTCAGGCTGGGTGTTGCTGGTTAAGTCCCATTCTTGATTAACTGTGTACTCTTATGTTAACCAGCTATACCTACCAGATACCCATTATATTTGAGAAATATGCACGGTTTATCAAGACCTGCTTCAAGTTAAAAATGGAAGGCAACAACGTTGAAGGGTGAGAGATGAAATCTGCCAAGACATTTCTAGTAAAGGGGAAGAGCTCAGAAATTCCCAACCTGCATCCTTTTTAGGTTCGGTTCAGTTCAGTTCAGTCGCTCAGTTGTGTTTGACTCTTTGCAACCCCATGGACTGCAGCATGCCAGGTTTCCCTGTCCATCACCAACTCCCAGAGCCTACTCAAACTCATGTCCATTGAGTCAGTGATACCATCCAACCATCTCATCCTCTGTTGTCCCCTTCTCCTCCTGCCTTCAATCTTTCCCAGCATCAGGGTCTTTTCCAGTGAGTCAGTTCTTCACATCAGGTGGCCAAAGTATTGGAGTTTCAGCTTCAGCATCAGTCCTTCTAGTGAATATTCAGGATTGATTTACTTTAGGATGGACTGGTTGGATCTCCTTGCAGTCCAAGGGACTCTCAAGAGTCTTCTCCAACACCACAGTTCAAAAGCATCAATTCCTTGGCACTCAGCTTTCTTTATAGTCCAACTCTCACATCCATACATAACTACTGGAAAAATCATAGCTTTGACTAGATGGACCTTTGTTGGCAAAGTAATGTCTCTGCTTTTTAATATGCTGTCTAGGTTGGTCATAACTTTCCTTCCAAGGAGCAAGAGTCTTTTAATTTCATGGTGCTTTTTAGGTAATTCACTGCATTTCCAAATGCCTAAATGTCACTATATCTGTTTGTCTGTCATAGACAGAATTATGACCTAAGATTCCCAGTCTCTTGAAAATACATGTCTTCTACCAGTCAATCTAACTCAAGTAAGAATGCGACTGTGTTAAGACTTTTCAGAATGTAGTTATGGTCCCAAATCAATTGATGTTATACAGGGAGAATGTCCTGCCAGAGACTAATCCAATCCTGTGAGCCCTTAAAAGGATCTTGGCTTTTCCCAGCTAAAAACATTTGAAGTGTGAGAGGAGATTCTTCATTGCTGGTTTTGAAGAAGGAGAGAGCATGTGAACTCTCAGAGATGAAAGTGATGTCCATCTCACAATAGGCAATGCAATAGGGACCTGACTCTGACAACCATAAGGAACTAATTTGTGCCATCAAACTGAAAGAAGACTGCAAGATTCTACTGAGAATGTGGCTGCTTGACATCTTGATTTTCAACCTGTGGGACCTTAAGCAGGGACTCCAGTAACACTGTGTCCACACTTCTGACCTACAGAACTGTGAGCTAATAAACAGGTATTGTTTTAAAGCCATTAAATGTGTTGTGGTTTCTTAGCCAGCAAAAGAAAACTAATAAGCAATGTGATTGTGCTTTGAATGCATTTTTATTGCATTATTTGCTTTTTAGAATTTTGTCTTATAATTTTCACACCATTACCTGGATAATTGTACCAGCATAAATATTCCAATAAGCAATGTGTTATATCACAAAAGTGAAAGAGTTTGAATACAAAGGTACCAATGTGATAAATGTTTCCTGCCAACATTCAGAAGAACTGTTTCTGAATCTTTGTCTTAGTACACATATTTCCATGACATTGAACAGATATTTGCCTAATTGCAACAGAAACAAAGGCTTTTTATCCTCCTTCTATTAGGATCCCAGGAACTATACTTGGTTTTTCCTTTGTACTTTTTAACTACATGAAAGACTTAGGGGTCCAAAACCACAGATACACCAAGATTGAGTTACTTTTATCTTTTAAACCATCTACCACTTCAAGAGAAGTTTCCATCAAGCTTTCCATGACGTTCTTTCATTGATTTGTCAGATTCCAAGACATTTTATGTATGTATATTTCCTTAATGCGTTTAAACCACACTTTAAAACCCTCCCTACCCTGGCAACAGCTCTGCTTCCTGGTAAATATTCACGTGTTTTAAAGTCAACTCTGGGTTGTATAGCCTGCATTATACCCTGAAAACGTCATGGTCTGAAGTTGTTCCAGAGGTCTGAAGGCTTGCCTTTGCTCTGCTGGAGCAATTTAATGTCATTTAGGTGCTCAGAGAAGGATAATGAAAACTTGTATGCCTTGGGAATCAGGACTCTCTCCCCACCCTGCACCTCCACCCATCTACTCCCTCCCTTACTGTGCTCATCCTTTCACCTTTATCTCTCTTTACTCTGCTGGGTGATCATATAGGCAGATCCTTACATGTGGTCAGTTTACTTTCAAAAGTCACAGTTAATCATTCCAGGTTTCAGAGTCTAAATGGTGGCTGGTGAGGATTAGTTGAGCCATCTTGCTCTGTGGAATGATCTTCCATCTAATTGGTTCTCTCTTCCACTTTAGGAAAGGAAAAAAGAAAACTTTGTAGAAGAGAGTTACAGCTACAGAAACAACTTCTTTTTTCTTTTTGTCTTTTTGTTGTTGCACCAGATATAGCATTTCACCTATCTAAAATACTGTAAGTCGTGAATGCATGTTATTTTTTAAAAAGAAAAGCAAATACTGCCAGTTAAGCCATGGTGCAATGCTTTCTTAACTTTTAGAATTTTATGGTAATTGAGAGAATTATTTTGGATTTAATTATGCAGAATTTTCTGAAAAATTATAAATCACCATTTTTTTATGTATAAGTGAATAAAAATAAGCCAGTTAAATTGATTATGGTGTTTCTAAATTTCACATTCAAAGTACAATTTTTTCAATAATTTTTAAATTCAGTGTCATTGACATCTGTTTTTTATCCAGATGCTCCAAAGCACTGATGATAGAGAATTTTTTAAAAGAATCATTTTGTTTTAAATTACTAGTACTGGGCTCTTGCACTTACATAATATAGGACAAACCTACTTTTAGCTCTTGTATTTTGAAAATTTTTTCACAACATTCAATCCCCTATCCTCTGATTATCTGTTCCTTATGCTTTAAGAGGTATCTTTCAAACAACTAAAACCCTTTTTCCTGAATTTTAATGGTTGTACTTTGGACACATGTGCAGACTATTGGAAGAACTGGCTCTTTAGGAGAGAACAAGTATAAAATGTTATAGATGTTAAGATGCATCCATATTTCAGAGATGTTGGAAAGTGAAAAGACACCATTTAAAACTGACATTAAATGTCTCAGTATAATAGAGTCCTGCTGCCATTGTTCTTCTCTGGGAGACTTTTAGACACTAACTGTTTTTAAAATTACATTGCAAACAAATTGCATTATGAGAACTTTCTCTTATTAAATTAGCACTGGACACAGCAAATCAATTATCTTTTCCTATTTTGTGGGTGTTTTCCTGTTTTGTTTCTATTTTTTCTGATGGCTACAAGGAAGGTGCAACTTGTCCTGCCATACCTAGCCCATCCTTTCTTTAAGACCCTTCAAAATGTGAAGCAATTGCCGATATAAAACAAACATGATGACCTTTCAAATTTTCTTCACATATAATGCTGAAAGATTATCCATTTTATATTTTAATACTATATATTCCTCCAAGTATCTAAATAAATAATATGTATTTTTATCTATGTAACACACATTGCATTCTAATAAAACATTTTATTTCCAGTTTTGGTTATACTGCTGTTTTGCATCATAAATTTGACTGCCTATCATACAATAAATTTGATGTTCCCCCAAACCTTATACACAACATATTCAAAGTTGAATTCATATTATATTCCTTAAAACATATTTGTCAATTTCTTGTCTCCACACCTTCTATTTCTGTGGGAAAACTAGGAATTGCATCTATTGCACCCTCCTTCCTCCCTTCATCATTGCATCAACTATTTAATCATATAGATTCCTCCTTCCTATTATTTCCTGAAAGTGGCTCCCTTTCTCTTTTCCAAGATTATTTCTTCCCATCACCACTTCTATCCTGGATTAGTATGATAACTTCTTCACTGGTCTCCCTTTAACCAATCCATCTTCACTCACTCCAATATCCTTTCAGAGAAACTTAAAATATATAAATATAATTATGTGTTCAAGTGCTTAAAAGACTTTTAAGTCCTTCCTAAAACTTAAAGGAAAAACATGTATCAGTTGTTCCACTGAACACAAAAGGCCCTTGATGATCTGATTCTCCAATTATTACATATATAATACTCTTGCTGCTGCTGCTGTGTCGCTTCAGTCGTGTCCAACTCTGTGTGATCCCATAGACGGCAGCCCACTAGGCTCCTCTGTCCCTGGGATTCTCCAGGCAAGAACACTGGAGTGGGTTGCCATTTCCTTCTCCAATGCATGAAAGTGAAAAGTGAAAATGAAGTCACTCAGTTGTGCCTGACTTTTAGCGACCCCATGGACTGCAGCCCACCAGGCTCCTCTGTCCATGGGAGGAGGAGGCAAGAGTACTGGAGTGGGTTTCCATTGCCTTCTCCGGCAATACTCTTAATTTCTATTATATTAAATTTTATATATAAAAAAATAAAAAAAAACAATACTCTTAATTTCTATTATAAATTATTTTTTTTACTCTGAGCATGTCAAGTAATTCTATGTATTCATACATTGCACATGCTGACCTATATGCATAAATGCTTTCCTCCTTAGCAAGTTAATGCCTGCTTGTCCCTCAGAACTTAAGTCTAAATTTATAATTTTTGGTAAAAGTTTTCAAGCCTCTTAGTCTAGTTTATGTGACCTCCTCTCTGTGTTTTCATGAAGCTCTGTACATCATAATTCTGTCATTACACTTAACTCCTTGTACTGTAATAATTAAATCATTCCTTCGGAAGTACCAGGAGTTAAGTGTAATGACAGAAGTGTGATGGTTCAATCCCTGGGTTGGGAGGATCACCTGAGAAGGGAATGGCTACCCACTCCAGTATTATTTCCTGGAGAATTCCATGGACAGAGGAGGCTGGCGGGTACAGTCCATGGGGTTGCAAAGAATTGGACATTATTGAGTGACTAACACTTTCTTCTTCTTGTTCTATACTATAAGCTACCAGAGAGAATCAACTAATTTCTTGTTGGAATGTTTAGTTATGTTGTTATTTGTTCTTTTGTTTACTTTAATTTTATATTTTCACAAAAACCACTAAGTGTTAAGCATTTATAAATATTTACTGAGCAAATTAGAAATTCGTTCTATTATAGTTAGTGAGAAACACATCTGTTAGTTACCAAACAGTGGCTTTTGATACTTCACTCTGCCAAGTCCTGAGAATTCCGTGGATGTAATATAGGGCACCTCTTAAGAACAAAAAGATCTTTTTAAGAACTTCTTGAGGTATTTTTGGAGTTTATTTAGTGTTTTAAAGTGTGTATGAATGGATAAGGCTTCCATGAAGATTAAAATTATTATATAATATAAAGTGAGTAGCCAATTGCATAGGTATATCTGGCAAAATCCATTTTCCCAACTATCAGTGGGAAGAAGAGCAATTTACTTTGGTGTTCAAATGTGATGACTTAACCCAACCTAATAAGATTGCCAGGATATTACATCAGCTGTGAGGCTTTCTTTTATAAATACTCCATGGATACCCCTTACCAAGATTGCTCAGGAAATTAGATTTATCCTTCAAGGTTGATTTCTAAAGTTTAAATTTTTTTTTTTTTTTACTTCACAGACTCCTGTTTGAAGTCACGGTTTCTTATGTTGCCGTGTTTGCTATAGTTGGGGACCTTTTATTTCCAAGAACTGTGCTGTTTGTTGTAAGACTCTGTTTTCCCCAGAAATTTCTCAGTATTTGAGAAATGATGTCCTACTAAAAGCTATGAAACATGGAGGTCCAACATAGTTTCCCGTTTACCACATGGATTATCAAGGTATAGATACCAAGGTGGCCTTGAATTTTAGTATAAAGTTCTCAGGGTATTGTAACCTTAGATCTGTGAATAGATTTCAGAGGGTCCTTGGAATTGTATGGGTAGGATTATGGATTTATATTCACTAATCTCTAATTAAATTCAGCATTCTCTTCAGTTATTAAGGTAGGAAACACAGTTTAGTAGGGTTAGCAGTACCTCTGATTTTTCACTTAAAAAATCACAAGCTTAATAACTCTTAACACTAAATCTATCAGCTTTTACACATTAATTTTCCTTACAAAATCAAGTCAAAGCACACATTTCACTACTTTAGAAGGTAAATTGCACATGAGAAATAGACATTTTTCTAGGTGAATTTGTAGAAAGTCAGTTTGTGTCTGTGTGTGTGTTAGCTGCTCATTTGTGTCCAATTCTTTGTGACCCCATGCATGAACTGTATGTAGCCCACCAGGCTCTTCTGTCCATGGGATTCTCCAGGCAAGAATACTGGAATGGGTTTCCATTCCCTTCTCCAGGGTATCTTCCTAATCCAGAGATCGAACCCAGGTCTCGTACATTGGCAAGGAGATTCTTTACCATCTGAGCCACCAGAGAAGCCCCAGAAAATCAGTTTACTACCTGACTATTTGCCAAAAGTCAAAGAATTAATTTAATGAATTTATCCATTTTTAAAACTTGTTTTAAAATCTTTGAAAATGATTGTTTAGATATAGTTGGTCAATTTTTGTTTTTAACTTTAAGAAATATAAAATATTTCTGAATTGAAGAGCCAAGGAGTGCTTAGCTGGTGTATGTAACAATCATACATATGTATTTCATTAGTAACTTCATTTCATTATCATGACCCTGTTGGATTCAGTCAGTCTTCCAGAAAAATCACATGTGATGATTTAAACAGAGGCAGAGAGAAATCTCTATGATTCAGCACTCAGTGAAAAACTGGGAAAGATCTGTGGAAAATCAACCAGATTAAAGATAACAGCATAAATATGAGTCAGGAGGCAAGGTAGAGGCTACCTAGTCAGGGCTCAGCAGCAAGAGCTTCACATACGTTATGGTCAATAAATTTATGAATCCTAGGCTGAATGGTTGGATTTTAACATAAAGTTCAAAGTCTCAAAGCTCTATACACAGATTACTCTTGACTTACTAGGCACTGGATAGATGTTCTTCCTCTGTTGTGGTAGATATTAAGTGCAGTCATACACCATACCTGCTTTCTGGCATTCTAAAATGATGATGATTCATTCCCAGATTAACTTCTTCAGTATTGACCACTTCTCTGAACTTCATGTTTTTTTTTAATATTTAAGAGCTTAACATTTCCATGTGTATTTTTAATAGGTAATACACACTTAAAAAATGAATAAAAAATTAGAACTGTTAACTTCTACCACCATCCTGAGCCTGCTTGTCACTGTCATTCCCATTTTAAGAAAATAGCAACAGCACCAAATAAACACCTGGAAGGTTTCCTAGATGATTTGCTATGTCTCAGCACCCATATTTAACCTATCAGCAAGTCCTGAAACTATCCAAGATCTAGCCACATCTCCCCATATCTACTATGATCATCTCTACTCAGGGCTACTATCTTTTATTGTTATGACTATTTAATTTGCTTTCTTTTTTGAATAAAATCCTCTACTGAACTTTCATAATCCATTCCCCAATCTTCAATTTTTTTAAGTATGAATCAAGTTAAATCACTTATCAATCAATTATATCACTTATTGGAGAATTTTTTAAACTCTCAAATGACTTTCAGTAAAATCCTAGCCTCTGTATGACCTGACCCCTGACTACCTCTGCAACTTCACTCCTTCCACTTTCTAACTTGTTCCTGTGTTTTGGCCTCAAAATAATTTTTCTGTGCCTTAATAATGGGTGCCCACCATCATGTCTTCCCATCAGACAGGTTGTTTTTGTCTGTCACATTCTTGCCATTGATTTTTCCTTGATTACCAACTCTTTGCCATTCAAATCTGTTTATGGTCATCGTTTGTGAACACTGAAACCTATTTTCAATTTCTATATAGGAACAATCAAGCTAATTTCTTGTTTGTGTATTGTTTTTATCTGTTGCAACATAAACTTTATGGAAAGAAAGTTTCTTATTCACTATCACATTCTTGGTGCCAGTATATACTGATGGTGCTCAGTCAGTCAGTTGTATCTGACTTTGCGACCTATGGACAAGGCCTGCCAGGCTCCTCTGTCCATGGGATTCTTCAAGCAAGAATACTCCATTTTCTCCTGGAGGAGATCTTCTTGACTTAGGAATCCAACCTGTGTCTCCTGCATTGGCAGGCAGTTTCTATACCAGTGAGCCACCTGGGAAGCCCGCCAGTGTATATAAAACATAGTACAAACTTAATAGGAATTTTGGAAATAGAATTAGTGACTTAATATAACTGTTTAAATAAGTATTATTTCAACCCTGAATTATTTGACAAAATTGTGACAGGATCAATTAGAATGCAAAGGATTAAAACTGAAAGCTCAAAAATTGTTTGAACAATGCTAATTTACATGATACTTATGAGAAATTATTGTTTCACTACTGTTACTCCTTCTTAATATACATTTTGCCTTTCGTTTTGGGGGAATAAACTATGACATGATGATACTATTATATCATGAGTTTAAAGCATAAGTCACATCTTTGTAAGATTTTATTGAAACTCCTGTCATTGCTACATTGTTTGGAGGAAATTTCAGATGCATAATTTTTTTTTCTTACAATACTTTAGTTGAAGTGGCAGCCTAAATTCAGCTTGTTTCTCTGCCAAGAATCAAACATCTTTCCATAAAGGCATTGTACTCTTCTTGCTTAAGAATTTTTTATTGACTTCATTTAGTTTGCTCTTAGGCAAGAATGAAAATATGACAAACTTTCACAAGCTGGTCTTATATAGTAACTCATACAAAATTGTGGCAATCTTCATAACAATAAACTTCCACAGAAACCTTGCCAAACTTGTTGGAGTCTATGGAGAAATCTCTCTCTCTCTCTCTCTCTCTCTACATATATATATATATATATATATATATATATATATAAAATGAGTAACAAAATAAACACTCATAAACACCCATTTTCATTATAATAAACCTAGTGTGGGTCTTTTTTTTTCTGTTTCAGTACTCTATTAAGTAAGAATTTTTATTGAAAATTTAAGTAAACCAGTAGAAATAAATATAGCCTTTTGGATGTTGAAAATGCTGCTCAGTGTAGCAAATTCCAAAAATAATGAAAATTATATATAAATATGAAATATCCACTATTACTTTGAATGATATAAATAAATTTATAATAGATGAGCAACACCATGCCATTTTGATCTTGATAGAAATTTAAGATGTAAAATTTATTTAATAATAAATTTTAACAGTGTTATCGGCCATTTATTACATACCTATTGTGTTCTAGGATCTTCCCTGGTGGCTCAGAAGGTAAAACGTCTGCCTGAAATGCAGGAGACCTGGGTTCGATCCCTGAGTCAGGAAGATCCCCTAGAGAAGGAAATGGCAACCCACTCCAGTACTCTTGCCTGGAAAATCCCATGGACAGAGGAGCCTGGTAGGCTATAGTTCATGGGGTCACAGAATCAGACACAACTGAGCTACTTCACTTACTCACTTATTGTGTTCCAGGGACACTACCAAGCATTTTATATAAATTCTTTAATCTAATTATCACAATCCCCATAGTAGCCAGCCTAAACTATTTGAAATTGACAAATGAAGTAACTAAGGCTCTGAGAAGTGACTTGAAAACTTGGAAGTTCAAAATTAGGTCCATCTGTCTGACTATAAAGTTCTCCAGGCATAGCATGTGTGATTGACTTGGCCAGAATTGTTAGGGAAGTGAATTTGTTTTTAACTGGCTATTATGGTTGAAGTTTATAAACATTCAGGGCAAAAACTATGAAATGCCATTTAGGCCCAGGAGCAGAAGTTTAAATGGCCCAAAACTTCTCTCAGTTCTCATTAAGCGGACACATATAGCATTTTGTATTCAAGGTAACAATTTAGGAAGGAAATGAACCTAAGAGTTTATATTTTTCAAGAGTGGAGACTCATTTTCAGGAGGTGCAAAATATAAAGCAACTGAAATTCCTGGGTTGATTCTCCAATGCACTCTTCTGTTTCAGCACCTGATCCTGCATGTCCAACAGAGCAGTACTTTTTGAACCAGCCTCTCTATCTCAGGTCCTCCCTGTTCAGTCCCCAAGCACAGGTGGAGGATCAGTTCTTCTAAAGCATTAAGGCAAAGGTAAGCTCTTTGAGGAGAAGGCAATGGCACCCCACTCCAGTACTCTTGCCTGAAAAATCTCATGGACAGAGGAGCCTGGTAGGCTGCAGTCCATGGGGTCTAGGAGTCTGACACGACTGAGCGACTTCACTCTCACTTTTCACTTTCATGCATTGGAGAAGGAAATGGCAACCCACTCCAGTGTTCTTGCCTGGAGAATGTCAGGGACGGGGGAGCCTGGTAGGCTGCCGTCTATGGGATCACACAGAGTCAGACACGACTGAAGTGACTTAGCAGCAGCAGCAAGCTCTTTGAAGATATACCTAGATTCCTAATCATGCATTGTATATGAGAGCCACTAAGTAATTAGGTGTGATCTCTTCCAGACCTCAGGGTCTCTTCCTTCTCTCTTTCCAGGAAAAAATAGTGTGGGGGCAAGGATCATGTAGGCTGTCAGTCAATTGTTTATTCCACAGCAGGCTGGTAGTCTCAGCAACATCTAAGTCAAACTCCTTTTAGTATCATGTTGTATACGTGACATATCATATGCATGTTAATATATGATATATGTTTCACATGTGTTTTCGTTTTCTATATGATATTATACATATACATTGTCTTTAAAAGTGCACTGGGAGAATGACTAAATGAAAATTACATACCATAATAAGTACTGGTGAAGATATAGAGTGACCAAAATTTTCATCACAATTAGGGAAAGTATAAATTAGTACAACCACTTTGAAAAATGGTTTGGCAGCATTTACTAAGTATGTAACTTAATATATGCATGCTATATACCCAGTAGAAATGCACACATATGTGTGTCAAAGGATATGTACTATAATATTCATAGAAATACTATTCATAACAGTTTCAAATTGGATGAAATTTGCATGATACAATGAGATGTGTGGCATGATTATGAATAAGAACTACATGGCTGGAACTTCATAAATATTATGTTGATTAAAATTAACCAGGCACAGAAATATATACACTACAATCATATAAAGTTCAATGAAATACAAAGCTCATCTGTGGTTTTAGAAAACAAGATATGGTTACATAGAAGTAGTAATGGAGAAGTTAGTATTAGGTAACCATTAGGTTCTAGTTATGTTCTATTCCTTAATCTTATTGTTGGTTACTTAGGTGCATTTGTTTTGTAAAAATAAAAAAAACAAATCATCAATCCATTCGATTTGATCTGTGTACTTTTCCACATGCATGCTAGAATTCAATACAATTTAAAAAGTTTTCAAAAATCCACTTTTCTTTTTGGAATATGGGATTTGAAACACGTTTAGCTGACACATGCATTTTTAAAATCTATTGCATAAAATTTCCTTGTTTATCCATATGGGCTAATCCATATAGTCCATTTCTCTTAAGTTACTGGAATGGAAAGGTCAAAAATGCTTATCTTCTTGTGAGTCACACCAAGTCTCATTTAGTTTAATCCTGCCGCACTTCTGGTGTGACTTTAGGGTCTACTGAGAAAGAGCAGTTGTCTCTACAGACACCATCCCCATTTACTCAGTGTGGATTGGAATTCCATTCTGGGTCTTTGTCCTGTTGTAAGTTTTTATGTTTTAATGAACTTTCACCTAATGGAGTAATATTTTGACTAATTTATATTAAAAAGTATTATCTAAGAATCAGCATGAGGTTCACTAGGACAGAAAGTAGGAATGATACTTATGAAAGAGAAGTATGGAAAACTCATAGAATGGAAATGTGAATGCTTCTCCAGTATCAGAATTGGGCCCAGGGATTACAGTCTGCCTCCTAACAGGATGGAAGTAGAGGAGATTTCTGAGTTAAATTAATAGTATCCATCTTATCTTTAATGTACATGTGTCAATCTACTAGTAACTTGAGGACTGTGCTTCAAAATCTGCACTATTCAATAGAGCTGAAAAAGAGCAGAGCTGTCTGTATCAACACTTTTTCCTCCCCCCATCAAGCCTAAACTTCTTTCTTCAACAAAGGAGCTAGAAGGTAAATAGCATGTATTTCAAAACATTTTTTATATTAGAGTTACTCTAGATGAAGAATTCACAAAATTTTAATTAAACTGCAAAATAATTTTTATTAAAAAGTCATAGATTTTTACTGCCATATTCTCTTTGTTTCTCTTATTTCAATCAATGTATATGTGATTACATTGCATATTTATACTCTTGAACAAGATATGTGACATATAATATGGAAACATGTAGATATATCTATTTAGATATACTTTTATTTAGGAGAAAAAAGTAAAAATAAACTTCCATGAGTCCAATGCAAATAGAAAGGACCTCCCCAATCACCATCGCCTTCTCATATACTTCTTGCCTTCTCCACTCCCACCACCCTAATTTTTAAGTTACTGCTGAACACCAACTCTCCATGTTCTACAAACTTCTACAGTCATTCTGCTGACACATGTTCTGCAAAAAAAAAAAAAAAAAAAATCATGAATGACCAGGGACAGTGGGGAAGGGTTGCTAGTATAGCATATTCTGCCATCTCTGACCCTTCATTCATAGGTTTTGGGGATAAGAGACACAGGATAAAAAAGAAAAATGTTTCAGTTGCTACATATATATCCAAACCAATTTTTGAAACAGATTTAAGCTTCCTACTAGTTTGATAAATGATATGATTTCACTGTTGAATAATCCTGAAGAATTGACACTAGTCCATCTCTATCTCAGATTCTATTTTTATCCTTCCTTTTTCATACATTTTTAGAACATAAAACATTGTATACATATGTGTGCAAGCTGGAGAATCCCCCCAAAAATAAACAGCCATGAGAATATATACTAAAGGATCTCACAATTAAATGGCCTCAGTTCAGTTCAGTCGCTCAGTCATGTCCGACCCTTTGCGACCCCATGAATTGCAGCACGACAGGCCTCCCTGTCCATCACCAACTCCTGGAGTTCACTGAGACTCACGTCCATCGAGTCAGTGATGCCATCCAGCCATCTCATCCTCTGTCATCCCCTTCTCCTCCTGCCCCCAATCCCTCCCAGCATTAGAGTCTTTTCCAATGAGTCAACTCTTCACATGAGGTGGCCAAAGTACTGGAGTTTCAGCTTTAACATCATTCCTTCCAAAGAAATCCCAGGGCTGATCTCCTTCAGAATGGACTGGTTGGATCTCCTTGCAGTCCAAGGGACTCTCAAGAGTCTTCTCCAACACCACACCTCAAAAGCCTATTTGATCCTAAATGACAGATCAGAGAAGAGTCATGTTAAAAGGCCAATCAGTAATTCTCATCTTCCTGAAAACTTGGACTACACTAGACTTAGGACTTCTCAGGTGGTGCTAGTGGTAAAGAACCCACTTGCCAGTGCAAATAGATGTAAGAGATGCAGGTTCGATCCCTGGGTTGGAAAGATCCCCTGGAGGAAGACATGGCAACCCATTCCTCTAGTGTGACTCTGGCGTGCCTTCAGGGTCTACTGAGAAAAACTAAGTGTCTCTACAAACACCATCCCCATTTACTTGGTCTGAATCGGAATTCCATTCTGGGTCTTTTTTCTGTTGTTAAACTTTTATGTTTTAATGAACTTTCACCTAATGCAGTAATATTTTGACTTATTTATAGTAAAAAGCATTATCTAAGAATCAGAATGTTCACTAAGATATTATTCTTAGTGACAGGTTCATTAAGAACCACTCCAGTATTCTTGCCTGGAGAATCCCCATGGACAGAGAGCCTGGCGGGCTACAGTTCCATGGTGTCGTGAAGAGGTGGACATGACTGAAGCGACTTGGCATGCACCCTTGCTCACTAGGTTTAACACAGTGTCTTTCACAAATGACAACCATATACTCTTTCTTGAAGTACAATAAGGAAGATAATAGTAAGAGATCTTAAAGCAGTTAGGAATTCCTTTTTTTTCCCTCCTAAATAGAGCTTTAAATTAAATGCAAATGCATTTGCTAGTAATAGCCATAATCTGCAGTTTGCAAGGGCTTCCCCGGTGGCTCAGGCAGTAAAGCAGCAGTTTGAAAAATTATTCTTCCATATACATACTGCCACCTGCTGGTAGTTGAGTGTATATCTGCCCACAAGAAGTCATAAATGCAAACTTTTCAGGATGAGGTTGTTTTAGAACTCAAAGATCAGGCTTTAGATTTCAAATTAATTTTTATATTTCGTATTAGAAAGATGCATTTTATCAGCCTCTAGATGCAAGGAAACACTTCTGAACACAATTGCTTGCTTGCTTGCTAAGTCGCTTCAGTCGTGTCCGACTCTGTGCGACCCCATAGACGGCAGCCCACCAGGCTTCCCCGTCCCTGGGACTCTCCAGGCAGGAACACTGGAGTGGGTTGCCATTTCCTTCTCCAATGCATGAAAGTGAAAAGTGAAAGTGAAGCCGCTCAGTCGTGTCCGACTCTAGCGACCCCATGGACTTTTAAATACAGATTTTGTACTTCAAGTAAATCCATTTTTTTTACAGTATACAGCAATACTAGTGACATATATGGTCAGCTTTACATAATGCATTGTACCTGATCACTCTACATTGTACATGAATTCTAGTCATTTGTATGATTTTTAATTTACAAATTCATTAAAATTAAAACTATCTGAAACTTTTAATAGTAACTATCATTAATGTGGAGAATGAAAAAAATTACATCTCTTTTAAATCTTATAACAATATTATGAGGCATTTACAGAAATGTCCCCATCTCAAAAATAAGTTCAAGGACACAAAACTGATGTAGAAATAGATTAATGAATATTATGAAACTTTAGACAAAGCACTTTTAAATTAAGCTAGTTCTTTAAAATTGTTCATCTGGACTTTGATCAGTTGTGTCCATGCAGAAGCTGCAAATAATTTTATTCTTTAGTAATAAAACTCATTATGATTATACATTAATTCTAAAGAGCTCTATGTGGAGAAAATACACACAAAGCTCTCTGGCTTGCTTAAAAACAGAGGATTAAGCAAGATGCATAGTCATTTAATAGTATATATAGCCAGTATAGGCCTAAAAAAGAAAATTTAGACATTTTTTTAAAAGGTCATGTACTATGGATTTAGATATAGAAAACAAAAAATATTAAAAAGCCTGTCTATGATGGTATCTGTGTTATTAACAGAAATATATATTTTTCCAGATAGATTGTGGTGATTAAATTATTAGTAGAATAGCAGGAAAATTCTTAGAATGTACATTTAGGGGACTAGGTAATTTCTAACAAAGATATATTAATCCATTTTTTTTAAAGTTTGCCACAAATACTGAGTGTTGTCCCCTCTTGTGCATCCACTTACACTGATTTGAGAGACACAGATGGTATTAAAAGGTTGAAAACCTGATTTATTTCACCATGCTGCCCCAGAAGGCACAGCTTTAGACGTAACATATTTATAGTAACCATATGCTCTTTATATTATGGGATAGTCAGGACATCATATAATTATATACATTTCAATAAAGATTATCACTTAAATTTATAACTGATATGATTTTACTTTTATGCCCTTCGAATACATTATTTACATGCACTCAATTTATATTTGGTCAATGTAAGTATTCTTTATGTTATTAAGCTGATTTAAGACCAAGGATTTTATTTTAGTTGTATTAAAGAACAAGCATCCTGAATTAGGACCTTGCCTTTTTCATTACATCTGGAAACATCCCACATAATGAAATGATGTAAAATGTGGCTATCTCTCTGCAGTAGGTTTTATTACCAATTGAAAATCTGCTCTGCAGTTGCCCTTTAAGTAGCTCACTAAGTTGTTACTCCACATTTAGGTGTTTATTCTTTTATTCAGAGTGAACATAAGCTTTATCTTCTTACAATTGGATTACTCTGTAGTAATCTATGTCTATTCTGAGTGTTTGTATAGGGGACTTACAACATTTCATACATTCATGTTTTATGAATCTTGGGAAGACAAAGTGATTCTGAAGGGTGAAACTGAGGCACACTTCATCTACATTACTATTATGCCTATGTACATGATGTGATGCCATTTTTTTCTCAAGTGGACCCAAGGTAAAGCTCGTTTCCCATGCTTTCTAGATGATTCCATAAGCCATACATTTGCAGACTCCAGTTCCAGATTACTGCAAGATAAAGCAAACTCTGTATTAAAAAGCTTATTTTTCCCTCCACAATGTTGACATTTAAGTTTAACAGCTGTACCAACTTTATAACACATTCCACATATGAGTTATTACTTCTTTTCTCAAACTTAACTATCACCACATCCACATATAACTCAAGCTAAGCTCTCAAAAGTGAACTCCAAACCACTTTTCCAACTGTGTGCAGAATGTTTGTCTCTGATTATCTGTTAAATTAACCCACATTTCTTATGGAACTTCAGTGAGACCACCACCCATTGCCACCACTAAATGCTGCACTCCTGCCAAAAGAGGACACATATATGGATAAGACACATATATGGCTGTACCCTGCAAAAACTTACAGTCTGAGATGCAGAGAGTTACACATAAAGATGTGTTGATAGATGTTTAACAACTAGCTCTTCAGGGAAAGAGAAAGCCTGATAAGAAGCATTTGCCAATTTCTATGGTGTAAATGCTCCTACCATGACTGGTTTCAAACTGTCAACTTGTGTCACTGAACTGGGGCTAAGGAAAAAAAAAAATGTGCACACTTAATGTATGCAAGCTGGTAAAAGCCAGCCATAGCCAAATGTTGGTGATGCAGTGGTCTTTTCTAGCACCGTGTGTTAAGTGATTTGATTGAGGCATGTCATAGTGCTGAGGAAACACAAGAGAGTTGGGGGGTGGGAAGTTACTGTCAACCAGAACCAGACAAGGCTTCATTAACCCAAACTCTGCATCATCTTAGTACCTCTTCAGCTTGATTCTCATCCTGATCTGCTTGCTCATTTAATACATGAGTATTTTTTCCAATTACTTAGAAGACACAAAATCTTAGATGTACTATTATTTATTATTCTTTTTCCCACAAACATACGTTCAGTTTTGAAGCCCTTTACTTCTGCCTTTCTTAAAAAGTTGATATAGGTTCCACAACTTTGATTCCCACTGACACAACCCTTCCACCCTGGTTCAAGACATCTTTTATTACCAATATCAATCAAACATATAGTTTCAACCGACTGAAAGAGATTTTTTTGCCTCCATCTTGCCATCTCTTATATATTTATATTTTCATTTTAATTATTTATCTATCATTATGAATCTTCCTTCAATCACAATTTGCCTGAAGACAAACAGTATCTTTGGCTTCCCCACATTGTGCTAGTGGTGAAAGAACTCACCTGTCAATGCAAGAGACATAAGAGACCTCAGTTCTTCCCTGTGTCGGGAAGATCCCCTGGAGCAAGGCACGGCAACTCACTCCAGCATTCTTGCCTGGAGAATCACCTGGACAGAGGAGCCTGGCGGCTACAGTGCATGGGGTCTCAAAGAGTCAGACACGACTGAGGTGACCTAGCACACATGCACAAGGTCTTACTCTTCACCGTACCCATAGGACCTAGTAAAGCATCTCACATTATGTTATTCCCAGTAGATATCTGCTGAATAAATGAATTTCTAGATAAATATGTTTATTTACATAAGGAATGAGTGCTTGTTCTTTATTTATTCTTTAACTATCGTTCCCTTTCATTTCTACTTCAGTTTTTCTTTCCCACAGCAGATACTACAACATTCATCCCCATCCTACTCACAAATTCTAACTAACAAATATACATACTAAAAGTGGCAATGTCACTTGTAGCTAAAAGACTATATTCGTTAGCCAATTTGTGTCTCAGAGTGGCTATGTGACTAGTTGCATGCGGTGACATGTAATTAGAAATGTTCATGGAGTCATTCCAGGAGGTCTCCTTAAAATGATAATGGACTTTCTTCTCACTTTCTGTTTTCTTTTGCTGGAATGAAAATGTAAGGGTTGAAATTCCAACAGCCACTTGAGAAACAAGGATCAGGGAGTAGCGAGACAGAGTCTGTCTTCATGACCTAATTGAGCCAGCATATTAGACAGGAATTCAGTTTTTCAGGAATTATTTTGTTGGAGAAAGAAAAAAACCTAAATTCTCCTATAACTGCTCTTCTCTTAAGCAATTCTTTTGTCATATAAAGCAGAAATTAATACTAATAAATATTGTTTACAACCTTGCTTATTTCCAAGGTTCATTTTATTTCCTCTGGTAATCATCTGTATCCTCCAGGTACTGTAGCTTTGGCTGGAATGATCGTATGTGGTTATTGTTTTTCTCTGACTTTTTAAGTAGCCCTCAGCCATATTCCTTAAACAGCTCAGATTCTTTAAGCCATAAAAGCTCATCCATTATCTTGAAGATGAGTCATTGTGAGAAGACCATTTAGCAGAATTTATCTTTGGAATGTATCTTTTTTTTTTTTTTTCTGGGTTCAGTCTTCTTTTGATATATCTCACTGGAGTTCATGATTATGTAGAAATATGAAGAATCTGTATTATTCATTTTAGAAAAGTTGGGAGTTTTGGTTCACCTTGTTAAGACTTGCCCCTAAATATTATGGTATGGGTAGTTTCTTGTCATCACAGATGTGAAATGGAAATTGATTATGTGTATATAGTTTAGTCTAGTCAAGGCTATGGTTTTTCCAGTAGTCATGTATGGATGTGAGAGTTATACTATAAAGAAAGCTGAGCACCAAAGAATTGATGCTTTTGAACTGTAGTGTTGGAGACGACTCTTGAGAGTCTCTTGGACTGCAAGGAGATCCAACCAGTCCATCCTAAAGGAGATCAGTCCTGGTGTTCTTTGGAAGGACTGATGCTGAAGCTGAAACTCCAATACTTTGGCCACCTGATTCAAAGAGCTGACTCATTTGAAAAGACCCTGAAGCTGGGAAAGATTGAGGGCAGGAGGAAAAGGGGATGACAGAGGATGGGATGGTTGGATGGCATCACTGACTCAATGGACATGAGTCTGAGTAGACTCCGGGAGTTGGTGATGGACAGGGAGGCCTGGCATGCTGCGGTTCATGGGGTCACAAAGAGTCGGACACGACTGAATGACTGAACTGAACTGAACTGATATAGTTGTTTATAGTGTACAAAATGTTTGCAATTATCTAATTGGAACCTCACAAACACTGCTTATATATTGCACATCAAAAGACTGAGACACAGGGGACTTCCTCAAAGAAATTAGATGTATTTGAATTCCAGACAGGTGTTTTTGATTCCAAGATTCTTGATACTCCCTCTTTAGTATTTCCTCAGAGTGTTATTGAGCTATATTTGAACTTGCAACAAATATGTTAAAAAGGAATTAGTAAAGTTTGCATTGGAACATTGAAAGAAGATTATTAATCCCCAAATTTCTGTTAACTGCTTTAATCATGAGTATGGGCTAAGATATGTTGCAGTCACTAACTGGCCAAATATGTTAGTGGCTTAAAACTACAAAAGTTTATTTATTTATTGCTTGCAATCACATACAGAACAGATTAGCCAGGCTAATCTGATCATTAAATCAACCAGAGACCTAAGTTGATTTAGGCATCGTCATTTTTTTAATAGTTGCTTTTGTGTTAGTTTCTGCTGTACAGCAGAGTGAATCAGCCGCACATATACATATATCCTCTCTTCCTTGGATTGCCTTTCCATTTAGGTCACCGCAGACCATTATGTGGGCTTCCCTGGTGGCTCAGATGGTAAAGAATCTGCCTGCAATGCAAGACATCTGGGTTCGATCCCTGTGTCAGGAAGATCCCCTGGAGGAGGGAATAGCAACCCACTCCAGTATTCTTGCCTGGAGAATTCCATGGACATAGCAGCTTAGCAGGCTATGCTCCAGGGTCTTGCAAAGAGTTGGACATGACTGAGTGACTAACACACACACACACACACACACACAAAGTATTGAGTAGAGTTTCCTGTGCTATACAAACATCTACTTCTGCTTCATTGACTACGCTAAAGCCTTTGTGTGGATCACAACAAACTGTGGGATATTCTTAACTAGATGGGAATACCAGAACACATTACCTGCCTCCTGAGAAACCTGTGTGCAGGACAAGAAGCAGCAGTTAGAACTGGACATGGAATAACAAACTGGTTCAAAATTGGGAAAGGAGTATATATCAAGGCTGTATACTGTCATGCTGCTTATTTAACTTACATGCAGATGTATCATGCAAAATGCAAGGCTGGATGAATCACAAATTGGAATCAAGATTGATGGGAGAAATACAAACAACCTCAGATATCCAGATGATACCACTTAAATGGCAGAAAGTGAAGAGGAGCTAACACATGTATACCTGTGGCGGATTCATTTTGATATTTGGCAAATCTAATACAGTTATGTAAAGTTTAAAAATAAAATAAAATTTAAAAAAAAAAATCCAAAAAAAAAATAAAATAAAAAAAAATAAAAAGAGCCTCTTGATGAAGGTGAAAAAGGAGAGTGAAAAAGCTGGCTTATGCAACATTCAGAAAATGAAGATAATGGCATCTGGTTTAATCACTTTGTGGCAAATAGATGGGGAAAATGTGAAACAGTGTCAGATTTAATTTCCTTGGGCTGCAAAATCAATGTGGATGGTGACTGCAGCCACGAAATTGAAGGATGCTTGCTCCTTGGAAGAATAGCTATGACAAACCTAGACAGTGTATTAAAAAGCAGAGACGTCACTTTGCCAACCAAGGTCCATATAGTCAAAGCTACGGTTTTTCCAGTAGTCATGTACATATGTGAGAGCTGGACCATAAAGAAGACTGAGCTTTGAAGAATTTATGCTTTTGAACTGTGGTGTTGGAGAAGATTCTTGAGAATCCCTTGGACTGCAAGGAGATCCAACCAGTCAATCCTAAAGGAAATCAGCACTGAATATTCATTAGAAGGACTAATGCTGAAACCTAAGCTCCAATACCTGGGCCACCTGATGCAAAGAGTCGACTGACTGGAGAATTCTGGGAAAGATTGAGGGCAAGAGGAGAAGGGGTTGAGAGAGCATGAGATGGTTGGATGGCATCACTGACTCAATGGACATGAGTTTGAGCAAACTCCAGGAGATAGTGAAGGACAGGGAAGCCTGATGTGCTGCAGTTCATGAGATCACAGAGTTTTGACTCATGTGACTGACTCAGTGACTGAACAACAATATTCAACTTGATTCATGCTTTCACAATCACTCAGGCAAGGAGAGTGCCACAGTGCCCTATACTGGTAACTAGGTGTATTCACTTGAAAGATACTCATCTTTTATGCTCACATTTTACCTGCCAAAGCAAGTCACATGGACCCAAGGAAGGTTTTTGATTTCCTAGGGCTGCTGTACAGATTATCATAAGCTTAGTGGGTTAAAAAAAAACAAACAAAAAATGTGTTCTGTCACAGTTTGGGAGGCTAGACATCTGAAATCAAAGTGTAGATAGGGTCACGTTTCCCCTGAAGGCTCTTGTGAAGGCTTCTTCCTTGTCCCTTCTGGGTTCTAGTGACTCCAAGTATTTCTTAGACCACCATTCAACTCCCACACTAGGCATGTGTCTCATGCCCCATTTCAAATATTGTTAAAGACAATTATGATAAAAGAAAAACTTCCCAGAAGGCTGCATCAGAAGCTGGGGAAAACTGATCAAGTAAGATACATATCAGTTCAGTTCAGTTCAGTTCAGTTCAGTCACTCAGTTGTGTCCGACTCTTTGCGACCCCATGAATTGCAGCATGCCAGGCCTCTCTGTCCATCACCAACTCCCTGAGTTCACTCAGACTCATGTCCATCGAGTCAGTGATGCCATCCAGCCATCTCATCCTCTGTCATCCCCTTCTCCTCCTGCCCCCAATCCCTCCCAGCATCAGAGTCTTTTCCAATGAGTTAACTCTTCGCAGGAGTTGGCCAAAGTACTGGAGTTTCAGCTTTAGCATCATTCCTTCCAAAGAAATCCCAGGACTGATCTCCTTCACAATGGACTGGTTGGATCTCCTTGCAGTCCAAGGGACTCTCAAGAGTCTTCTCCAAAACCACAGTTCAAAAGCATCAAGTCTTGGGCCTCAGCTTTAGTTACAGTCCAACTCTCACATCCATACATGACCACTGGAAAAACCATAGCCTTGACTAAACAGACCTTTGTTGGCAACGTAATGCCTCTGCTTTTGAATACGCTATCTAGGTTGGTCATAAGTTTCCTTCCAAGGAGTAAGCGTCTTTTAATTTCATGGCTGCAGTCACCATCTGCAGTGATTTTGGAGCCCCAAAAAATAAAGTCTGACACTGTTTCCACTGTTTTCCCATCTATTTCCCATGAAGTGATGGGACCAGATGCCATGATCTTCGTTTTCTGAATGTTGAATTTTAAGCCAACTTTTTCACTCTCCTCTTCTACCTTCATCAAGAAGCTTTTTAGTTCCTCTTCACTTTCTGCCATAAGGGTGGTGTCATCTGCATATCTGAGGTGATTGATATTTCTCCCAGCAATCTTGATTCCAGCTTGTGCTTCTTCCAGCCCAGCATTTCTATGATGTACTCTGCTTATAAGTTAAATAAACAGGGTGACAATATACAGGCTTGACGTACTCCTTTTCCTATTTGGAACCAGTCTGTTGTTCCATGTCCAGTTCTAACTGTTGCTTCCTGACCTGCATACAAATTTCTCAAGAGGCAGATCAGGTGGTCTGGTATTCCCATCTCTTTCAGAATTTTCCACACTTTATTGTGATCCACAGAGTCAAAGACTTTGGCATAGTCAATAAAGTGGAAAAAATGTTTTTCTGGAACTCTCTTGCTTTTTCGATGATCCAGTGGATGTTGGCAATTTGGTCTCTGGTTCCTCTGCCTTTTCTAAAACCATCTTGAACAAGTGGAAGTTCATGGTTCATGTATTGCTGAAGCCTGGCTTGGAGACTTTTGAGCATTACTTTACTAGTATGTGAGATGAGTGCAATTGTGCGGTAGTTTGAGCATTCCTTGGCATTGCTTTTCTTTGGGATTGGAATAAAAACTGACCTTTTCCAGTCCTGTGGCCATACAGGGAATGGAAATAGGGCAAGGTATATTGCCCATTTCTGGAGAAGGGTACTGTTGGAATATTGACCCAGAGGAATCTCAGGAGTGGTAAATATCAGAGTCTGCCAGTTGACTCACATTCTGTCATTCTGAAATATGCCATTATTGTGAACCTGTTGTATCTCTGCAAGATGGATGTGTGGGGAGCTGACAATTTATCTTATGTTCATATGCCTCTGGATCTAAGGAAGTCACAGCTGAGTGAGATAAAGAGACTACTGTACATCATCCCTAATGTAGAGATTGTCACATGCCACCCAGAGACCCCACACTGTGTGCTTGTGCCTTAACTCTTGTATTTTGGGATTTCCTTCCTTGGAGGACAGAATAAATTTATATTGCATTCTGAAAGATTGATATACTTATTTGGGGACCAGCAGGGAATACTGTAATGCATGTGTGTGTGCTCAGTCATTAAGTTATGTCTGACTCTTGTGGTCCCATAGACTGTGGGCCACAAGGTTCCTCTGTCCATGGAATTTCCCAGACAAGAATACTGGAGTGGGTTGCCATTTCCTTCTCCAGGGGATCTTCCTGACCCAGGAATCAAACTTGCATCTCCTGTGGCATCTCCTGCATTGCAGTCAGATTCTTTACTGCTGAGTCACCTGGGGAGGCCAACACTGTGATAGACAGTGGTCTCAGTCACTGAAGTATGTTACAGTTGCCTTTCTGCATATAGTAGAAATGCCCCCTTTCACCCACTTGAAGTTATGCTTGACCATGTCTTATATGGCTAATGAAATGTGACCAGAATTGCCATGTAAGAGTTTCAAGAGTCTTTAAAGACCATATATCTTTCTTCTTTCATAGCAACCGATCCTAATCAGAATGTCTCAAAAGCAATTCAGGAAAATGTAAAAGTGTCTGAAATACTTTTAAGTATTTATAGCCTTTATTTTTCATTAGTAAATATGCTTTTGTTTGTAGGGAAGTTCTATCTTGTGTATGTCACTATCTAACCAAACATTTTGGCTTTGATTCTTCTTTATTATTTATGAATTCAGAGCCCAGAAGGATGTTACAAAAGTACTGATGGAAACCTAATTGTGTCTGTCTAACTGCTCCTCAAAAGTTCAGGTTCTAAGCTGCTTCAGTTGTATCCGATTCTGTGTGACCCTAGGGACTGTAGCCCACCAGGCTCCTCTGTCCTTGGGATTCTCCAGGCAAGAATACTGGAGTGATTTGCCCTGCCCTCCTCCAGGGGCTCTTCCCAACCCAGGAATTGAACCCTCATCTCTTATATCTACTTGCATCGACAAGCGGATTCTTTACCACTAGCGCCACCTGGGAAGCCTCCCCCTCAATAGTAAGCTTATAGAAAATAAATTGTTTAGTGTGGTAGGCAACACCAGACCAAAACATATATCATAAGAATATCTTTGATTAAACACCATTCAGGGCCAAATAATGGCCCTGTCTATACTTTTCCTATACCAAAGTTATTTTTTTGGTGGATATCTTTTCATAAAGTGATGAAATGAACAGTACTAGAATGAATAAAAATATTTAAATTCTAGAGTTCTGGAGTTCATATTAGCAAAAGCAACTCAAATTTGCCATAATGGCATCTGAATTAAGTAAAAAATATTTAAAAAACAATAATGAATATACTGTTTTAAAGTTAAAGTAACCTCATATAAATGTAACCTCATATAACCTCATATAAATTATGTAAATATTTTTAAAAGGTTTTAAAAATTAATTTAAAGTTAATTTTTAAATATTTTTAAAAGGTTTTAAAAATTAATTTAAAAAATTAGTTTTAAAAATTAATTTACCATCTTTAGTTCAAAGCAAAATACAGGAACTGAATTTTGCTTTTGAACTAACTTAAGATGGTAAATTAACAATTTATCATCAGCATCAGTGAACACTCCAAGCACTTGATCTTATCAGTCAAGTCAGACACACTCTACTTCTTCACTTTTATTTAACTGCAGAAACAGTCAGAGAATCTGGCTCACTGAGTGAGACTGTTCTCACTCAGCTCCCAAGCTAACAGAGAGAAGGGACTAATATGGGATCTTCAATATCCTCAGTTCTGTGCTCAAAATTTTGTGAAATAGATGTCATTATCTTCAATTTATCTTTGATGTACCTTGCCCTAAGTATGTAGCCTGGCAATGACAGAGTTAACATTTTAATTCTCATCAGTTGAAATGAAAAAGTCAGTCTGATGTCAAAACCCAAGTTCATACCAATCTATCAAGTAATGCCATTTTCACAGTGGATGAAATACATTTTTCTTTCCTAATCTTGATGCATATATGGTTGATGTGCATGCTTAAATGCTAAGACACTTCAATCATGTCTGATTCTTTTTGACCCCATGGGCTGTAGCCCACCAGACTCCTCTGTCTATGGGATTCTCCAGACCAAAAATTACTGGAGTGGGTTGCCATGCCCTTCTCCAGGCTTCTTCCTGACCCAGAAATCAAACCTAAGTTTCACGAGCCTCCTATATTGGCAGGCGGATTCTTTACCACTGCAGCACCTGGTGTTGTTTATAAGTTGTTAAATTTATGACAATTTGTTGCATAGCAATAGAAAACTAAAGCATAGAACATGGTACTTTCTATGCTTACTAAAGTTTGGATATCAGTCCAAATTCTAAAAGATGTTGCTATGAAAGTGCTGTACTCAATATGTCAGCAAATTTGGAAAACTCAGCAGTGGCCACAGGGCTGGGAAAAGGTCAGTTTTTCATTACAATCCCAAAGAGAGGTACTGCCAAAGAAAGTTCAAACTACCACACAGTTGCACTCATCTCACACACTAGCAAAGTAATACTCAAAATTCTCCAAGCTAGGCTTCCAGAGTACATGAACCGTGAACTTCCTGATGTTCAAGCTGTATTTAGAAAAGGCAGAGGAACCAGAGATCAAATTTCCAATATCTGTTGGATCATAGAAAAAGCAAGAGAATTTCAGAAAAACATCTGCTTCATTGATGATGCTAAAGTTTGTCTGTATGGATCACAACAAACTGTGGAAAATTCTGAAAGAGATGGGAATACCAGACGACCTTACCTGCATCCTGAGAAATCTGTATGCAGGTCAAGAAGCAACACTTAAAACCAGACAAGGAGCAGCGTACCCAAATTGGGAAAGGAGTACCCAAAGGCTGTATTGTGTCACCTTGCTTATTTAACTTATATGCAGAGTACATTATGCAAAATGCTGGGCTGGATAAAGCACAAGCTGTAATCAAGATTGCCAGGAGAAATATAAAATACTTCAGATATGCAAATGACATCACGCTTATGGCAGAAAGCAAAGAGGAGAAAGAATCTCCTGAAGAAAGTGGAAGAGGAGAGTAAAAAAGCTGGCTTAAAACTCAGTTCATAAAACTAAAATCATGGCATCCGGTCCCATCACTTCATGGCAAATAGATGGGGAAACAATGGAAACTGACAGACTTTTCTTGGACTCCAAAATCACTGCAGATGGTGACTGCAGCCATGAGATTAAAAGGCACTTGCTCCTTAGAAGAAAAGCTACAACAAACCTAGACGGCATATTAAAAGCAGAGACATTACTTTGCCAACAAAGGTCCGTATAGTCAAAACAATGTTTTCTCTAGTAGTCATGAATGGATGTGGGAGTTGTACCATAAAGAAAGCTGATTGCCAAAGAATTGATGCTTTTGAGTTGTGGTGTTGGAGAAGACTCCTGAGGGTCCCTTGGACTTCAAGATCAAACCAGTCAATCACAAAGTAAAACAGTCTTGAATATTCATCGGAAGGACTGATGCCGAAGCTGAAGCTCCAATACTTCGGCTACCTGATGCAAAGAACTGACTCATTGGAAAAGACCCTGATGCTGGGAAATATTGAAGGCAGAAGAAGGGGATGACAGAGGATGAGATGGTTGGATGGCATCACTGACTCAATGGACATGAGTTTGAGCAAGCTCCAGGAGTTGGTGATGGACTGGGAAGTGTGGCGTGCTGCATGCAGTCCATAGGGTTGCAAAGAGTCAGATATGACTGAGCAACTGAACTGAACTGAAACAAGGACACCATCACACATCTCTTTGTCCTAATAAAGTACAAAAATTACAGCTTAGAATTTCTATCCACCAAGTTATAATGCCCTATAAATATTGAAAGCTAAGTTATAGTAAGCTTAAACATGTCTCATCCCTTTGCACTCTGCTATTTTTTTTTCTGAAGGTCAGCTTTTGTGACCTTAAGCCACTTATTTCCAGCTATCTAATTTATGGCTTCCTCTTCTTTGCCTGTTTCCATTGATGAGATTCCTATTTGGCCACAGCTGTGTCAAACATGGTCTTCCCAGGTGATGCTAGTGTTAAAGAACCTGCCTGGCAGTGCAGGAGACATAAGAGTCATGGATTTGATCCCTGGGTCGGGAAAGATTCTCTGGAGGAGAAAATGGCAATCCATTCCAGTATTCTTGCCTGGAGAATCCCATGGACAGAGGAGCCTTGTGGGCTACGCTCCATAGGGTGGCAAAGAATCGAACATGACTGAAGCAACTTAGCATGAACAAACATTGTTAAATGGATTAAAATTTCCAGTATTTTAAGAGGTTAATAAAACTGCCACTCTAAGTTGGTTATTACCATCAGTAAGATTTCTAATAGCAGATTCCTCTAAATAGAAAAGAAATGATGGTTATAGATTGCTGCTGCTGCTGCTAAGTCACTTCAGTCATGTCTGACTCTGTGCGACTCCATAGACCGCAGCCCACCAGGCTCCCCCGTCCCTGGAATTCTCCAGGCAAGAACACTGGAGTGGGTTGCCATTTCCTTCTCCAAGGCATGAAAGTGAAAAGTGAAAATGAAGTCTCAGTCATGTCCGACCCTTAGCATGGACTGCAGCCTCCCAGGCTCCTCCGTCCATGGGATTTTCCAGGCAAGAGTACTGGAGTGGAGTGCCATTGCCTTCTCTGGTTATAGATTATGAAAAGTCAATTATAATACATAGCAGACAACTTTATATTTTCTAACCTTTTAAAAAATTGTTGCTTAAAGCCATGTTTAGCTTTCATTGAGTTTTGTATCTCTGATATATAGCTATTTCCTCCTTTGATTTCATTGTGTTAACTTCTAAATATTGCCTTTCGGAATCTTGGCTGCATTCAAGTGTATTTATATAACGTATAATCCTCTCAAATTATTCTTTAAAATATGCATAGTTTTTGAATTCCTTTAAACCCATCTGTACTGCGCACCTCTGTATATCATGTCAGTGGTAGAAAGTTCATCCCGAGAACAGAGATGATGAACAGGACACCACAGCAGGGAAATTTAAAATAAAATTAAAAAAAAAAAACATATTTATTGGCATGAGCTGTAAGAGGAAGAAAGATATATACAGTTTAGAAGACTTTCTGCCAACTCCTCATTGTTAACTCCCAACAGCCCTCATCCAGAATAGAAAGAATTCCTCCCCATTTGACGTAAATTCCTTTGCACTAGAAGCATCTGCATTGGACACAAGGGAAGAGATAGGCATGCTTTCAAAAATCCACAAAGGTTAACAGGAAATCAGGAAAGACAAATGGCAGTCAAAGAGTGGAGTAACTGTATCTTAGAAACCTGTGGAATAAATCCAGAACAAGAAAGGACACTTTAAAAACTAGAGCAGTCAAGTCTCTGATAAATCTGATTTAAATTAAAAATACATGTCTCTTCCATTTTTAAAGTGAGGATTTGCTTTGTAACCAACAACAAACAACACAGTAGAAATCTGGCAGCTTAGCCGCTAAACTGGAGTTTGGCCCTGTGTTCGACTTAATCTGTAGCCTTGAGTAAGTCACTAAACTGTCCAAGCCATTGGATTGCAGATGTTTAAGTGACTGAAATAATATTTATGTAACTCAAAGGAGTACTTCGAAGGTTTCATTCATTCTTATTTGCAAAGTGTCTTATTCTCTTTAAGACCTTTAAGTGAAAAGTACTGAGATATATGAAGTAGTATTATCATTTTCCTTCTAATTGATTGTAAAATATGGTACTATGCTAGTTTTCACCAGTAAGAGTCAAGTCAAAATCTAAAACTGATTATGTCTTAAATTTTAAACTTTTTTCCTTGATAAATGTCCCAGGCTAAATGTACAATGTATCTTAAATACATGGCAAAAAAGAGGTAAATACAAGTCCACATGCACATTTATCTTACTATATTCAGTGACAGCCATTGGTCTCAAGGTAATGGATAGTCATTATCTCAAATATTTGAGATTAAAACCACACTTAGTTTAAAAAAAAGTTATATGCCCTTGTGGTTTAGTGAATTGTGTCTTTAATTATAGAGTGAGTCAGACATCTCAGTATAGGAGTCTTTTATACTTTTCCTATTTAATAACTTCCAAACTACTCTCTCTCATACACACACAGAAACACAAAAATATAAAGTATAAATATAAATATATGGCTTATGTATTAGCAGCTATTTTACATAAGTGTTATACATATTACTACACCTTTTATTTTAAAACAATACTAGGATCAAGATTTTTCTTTTTTCAAGATCGATATTATTTCCATGTAGAAACTGAGACTCAGGTTAAGAAACTAGATTGGCACCAGAGTCTAAGTAGATGTGGGACTGCCAGTGGCATATGTATAGTGAGGAGTCTGGGCTGGCTGGAGCAAGGGGAACAGGTGCAGAATGAGGAAGATAAGACTAGATAAAAAGGTTATGTTTATATCTGGAAGACGTTTCTTCTTGAGAACTCAGGTTCACTGTTAAATGAGCACACAGAATGTCTTCTATGAAAGTAGAGTTTGACTTTTCAGCATTGTGTTATTATTTCTGGTAGACCCCTATCACTGTTTTAACTTGGTTGATATGAGTGTAATGTAGCCTGGGGCAGTAGCTGATACTTTTATATTTTATGTTTTTGGTGTTTTGGTTTTTTTTTCTTTTTTTTTTTTGCCACCCATCATCTATTAATTGTACTTACAACATTAGCTTCAAGTTTCCACTTGAATATCCATAACTTTGTTCAGTCTCAGTCAGTGGGTGTCTGCTGATAGTAATTCTGATAGAAAGGATGGCACATGACTTCAGCCTTATTACCTCCTGGGACAGTGACTAGATTAATAATAGACCCAGGCCTTCAGCCAAACCAATAAAGCCAAGGACAATAAATTCAGACTTTTATTTGGATTTGGGGAAAAGATACATTCTTTAGTACAGAACTTGCTAAGGATATGGGTTAAAGATGCTGCTGCATCCACATTGACAGATTAAATGAAATAGAACTGAGGGAATCCAAGAGATTAGGAAGAAAATATAGTTCTGATGATATGTTAGTCACTCAGTTGTGATCTGTGTGATCCCATCTACCGTAACCAGCCCAGCTCCATGGGGATTCTCCAGGCAAGAATACTGGAGTGGGTTACCATGCCCTCCTCTAGGGGATCTTCCCAACCCAGGGATCAAACCCAGGTGTCCCACATTGCAAGCAGATTCTTTACTGTCTGAGCCACTAGGGAAGCCCAAGAATACTGGAGTGGGTAGCCTATGCCTTCTCCAGGGGATCTTCCTGACCCAGGAATAGAAACAGGGTCTCCTGAATTGCAGGTCTGAAGATATAATTTATGTAAACATTATTGATAAAGCTGTATCTGAAACTGATGCTATTCACTATGCATTTTAGGAATATGATTGTCAAAGACAGAAAAACACTTTCTCAGTATATCCAGGTCCTTGAAATCGATAAATCTGTCAGGTTACATAGCACAGGGAAATTAGGGTTGCTCATAAAAGTAAGGTTGCTAATCATCTGACTTTAAAATAGAAATAATTCTAGATTATCTGGTGGGACTAATGTAATTGCAAGAGTTTTTAATAATAGAAAAGGGAGGAAGAAGTGAAGACTAAGAGGCAGATGTGACTCTGGAAGAATGGTCACAAAGTGGTAACATTGCTTGCTTTGAAGATGGAGGAGAGGGGCCATCACCCAAGAAATGTGGACAGCCGTAGAGGCCAAAAAAGTCAAGAAAACAGATTCTGTCCTAGAGCCTCCAGAAAGAAATGCAGCTTGCTGACAGCTTGATTTTAGCCCAGTGAGATGTATGCCCATTGACTAACCCACAGAGCTGTAAGATGATAAATTTGCATTTTTTTTAAGCCAGCAAGTTTGAAGAAATGTGTTACAGCAATACAAGCTACAATAACAGATAAATGACCTGCCTGCCCCACTCCCACTTTTCTTTTCAAAAGGTAGAGTCAAGTTTTCTTTAACTTGTAGCAAAATAATATACTTGGTTAAGATGAGAAACTATTTAAAAATCTTAGGAATTTGAATAGGCTTAGGGCTTTGTGCCATGGCTGAGAAACTATATGAAACATCCACAATTCAGCAGCTTTGTCATCAGTCTGAAAAACTCTAAAAAACTGAAAAAAACCCCACATTTCTGGAATGGGCTAATTCTTTGGAAAATTGGTGTTGAATATGCTTATGTCCAGAAAATATAGTGAGTTATTAGATAAATTTTACATTGTTATCTATTTTACTTCAAAGCTTTTATTTTATTTGTTGTTCATTCGTCCAGTCATGTCTGATTCTTTGCAACCCCATGGACTGCAGCACTCCAGGCCTCCCTGTCTCTCACCATCTCCTGAAGTTTGCCCAAGTTCACATCCATTGTATTGATGATGCCATCCAACCATCTCACTCTCTGAAACCCTCTTCTCTTTCTGCCCTCAATCCTTCCCAGCAGAAAGTGCCAGGGACTTTTCCAGTGAGTTGGCTGTTCACATCGGGTGACCAAAATACTGGAGCTTCAGCTTCAGCCTCAGTCCTTCCAATGAGTATTCAGGGATAGTTTCTCTTAGGATTGACTGTTTTGATCTCCTTGTTGTTCAAGAGACTCTCAGGAATCTTCTCCAGCACCACAGTGTGAAGGCATCAGTTCTTTGGCTCTCTGCCTTCTTTTATTTTATGTATGTATAAACTTCCCTTATGGCTCAAGCAGTAAAGAATTCACCAGCAATACAGGAAAAACGGAGTTGTGGGTTCAATTCCTGGGTCAGGAAGATCTCCTGGAGGAGGAAATGGCAATCCACTCCAGTACTCTTGCTTGGAAAATCCCATGGACTGAGGAGCCTGACAGATTAACAGTCCATGGGGTCAGAAAGAGTTGGATATGACTGGGCACACAGGCATGATGATGTAGGAATACACACACACACACACACACACATACATATATGTAGATATGTTATAATTATACATATATAATTATTTCCAATGGTGATACCTTTCAAAAGAAACTTTATGAGATTTATTGTTGAAAGTAATAGATTTAATTTAACATAATCAAGCAATGTAATTCCAATAAAGTTAGTTTTCTATACCTAATCAGGAAAAAGTTGTCTCAGTTTAGAGCAAAATAGAGGAATTCAGTATTGCATCTCATGAATTATTACTATAAAGTATCTGGTTTATTTGCTATTTATAAAACTGTATTGCTCATGAAACATGGTTACTCTTTGTGACCCTATGGACTATAGTCCTCCAGGCTCCTCTGTCTATGGGATTCTGCAGGCAAGAATACTGGCGTGTGTTGCCATGCTCTCCTATAGGGGATCTTTCCGACTCAGAGATAGAACCCACATCTCTTATGTCTCCTGCATTGGCAGACAGATTCTTTACCACTAGTGCCACCTGGGAAGCCCCCTCGTATGTCCTAGAAAAAAACAAAACAAAATCCTACCTTATGTAGAAATAATGCAGCCACCTCATTAAAAAAATATCAGCCACATAGCTTTTTAACTGTTCCTAAATCACAGTGTGTTATTGGATTATAGGATCCCAACATGAGTTTTTTATTAAGCTCTGGTTTGGTGCCTTGGAGGAGCTCTGCAACTGAATTAGATAATTTGGGGTTGAAATGTGTGTATGTGTGTCTTCCTTTCTTTTTAAAAGTTTCATAGTTTGTGTATATGCACTGGTACTCACAAGGGCAGTCATGCAAATTAAAGATCATGAATTAATTTAAACTTTATTTGTACACTTAAGATAACCTTATTTATGACAGTAAATTCATAATTGTGGCTAAAAACAAAAGTGAATACACTATGTGAACAAAAAAATTGTTGTGGACAGAAAACCAGGCTTGTAACTAGATTGGACAAACTCAAGTGCACTTTATGATTCTAACCCAGAAGACCACCAAGAAAGTTATGTGACTCTCTTGAAGCCATTTATTCTATGAGGCATGTAGGAAAGCAGTGAGAAAGTAGTTACTGCAGAAGGCTCATTTGGCTTCAATATGACCTGTTAATAGTGGAAGCAAAGAAACCATAGAAAACTAAAGATCTAGGCAAGTCTCCAGTTTCTGAATAATACAATGAACAAAATATAGTCATGCTCTGAACTAAATAAAGCAATCCTTATTAAAGTGTTAAGAACTGACAAGTCAATATCTTAAAAGCAGAAAAAGATTAGGAAGAACCTGGCCAAATTTCTGGCCAAATACAGGTATTCCCTTTTTTTTGAAATTTTACTGGGCTTTTCTGGAAGACCTGAACTAGCACCATCTGCCTTCCATGTCCATGGGTTCCACATCTGCAGATCCAACCAACAGCAGATAGAAAATATTTTTTTAAAAATCTTCCAGAAAGTTCCAAAAAGCAAAATTTGAATTTGCTGTATATTGGCAACTATTTACACATTTTGCTATTGTATTCAGTATTATAAGTTATCTAGAGATGACTAAAGTGGAAGGGAGGATGTGTGTAGGCTATATTGCAAATACATCATTTTATATAATGGACTTGATCATTCATGAATTTTGGGTATCCAAGGTGGGTCCTGGACCCTATTCTCCATGGATACCAAGGGATAACTATGTCTGTTTTCACTAAATGAAAGAAATCTGAAGAAGATTTTCACTTTTACCAAAAAAAAAAAAAAAGGCAAGAAGCAAAACATAGGGTTTGGTGTTTGTTTTGCAGAGTGTGGCCGTTATGGAGGCAGCATGCACCCCTGCAGGGAGAGTGGCACCCTAAGCTCTTTCCCAGAACTACAAACAGCATCTCAGCATCAAGCCGCTGTGGCTTTGAGCAGTGTCTGTGGGCATCTGTGTTTTATCTCAATTTACTCTGTGTATCCATTAACACAAAATATTTTGTCTGTCCCAAGATAATTGTTTCTTTGCTTTAAGCCATTTCAATGTAGAAAAAGTTTCCTAGGAACACTGTATTTTCAGATAGCAGGGGAAGCCTGTGCTTAAATAATGCATTAAGTCAAGTATTTACTTTCTTCACTTAAATATTCTTTCTTCCACTCTAAAGAGAGAATTAATGTCTCTTAATGTTATGAAGTGATAAGCTCACAGTATAGCATTTTGAAAACACTTATAAGATTTTAATTATGGTTATACCTCTGGAGGCTATTTTCTGTAGGTAACTATAAGAGACAAATCATTTATGATCAAATCTTTGTTCCATTATGGGTTCTTTGGGCATATATTTTTAGGCAGGAGAAATCTTCATAGGGCTGTCTGTACAGGTAAGAGAAATATTACTTGGCTCTCTGAACCATCAAGTTTTCCTTGCTTCCCTGCAAATATTTGTTACATGTTTGCAGATATTTCCTGCTCTAAGCACTTAGAATTTAAGTATAAAAGCCAGCATAAGGAGAGAGACGCTATTTTATTGCTGGAAGAAACTTTAACAGTATGCTGAATCAATTATATTTTTGGAAACCATTCGATATGATTCTGTTGCCCAGGATATATTGGCACATTCATTTCTGGCTTACCACATAGAAAAAAAAAATGAATGTTTACTGATTTCAGCATTCCTTTTTGTGCAAAGATGAGTGAAGCAATTAAGTTTGGCTCTATCCAAGTCCAAGAAAAAAACAGTATTCCATTTATTATGATAAACAGATCACATAAGTAAGACAAAGCCAGTAATGAATATGAGAGAGAAAACATTCTCTTAGAGCTGCCCTTAGTAAGCCGCTGATACTTACTAAATTTTATAAGAGGAAAAAAAAAAAAAACTCAAGGAAATAATTTGCTACAGTAAAAACAATAATAAAATAAACATTTACCCAATATAGATTTTCTCTAATCTGTCATTTCCTTTTCATCCTTATTATGTTGCCCTAATTTTTATATTTTATTTCCTAGATTGATTGTCTCCCTCCCAACGCAGCTGGAATATTCTAACTGAAATGTAAGACAAACCACATAATTTCCCTGCTAAAATATTTTCAGTGGATCTCAAATGTCCAAATTTATTACTTGACCTTTACACTGGTCATTTTACCTCTTGCTCCTCCTTTTTATGATTTAATAATACAGATTATACTCAGTAGAGTATGCATTCTCACATGCCTCCTTGACTTATTCATTTCCTCTGCCTATGGTTTTTCCAGTGGTCATGTATGGATGTGAGCGTTGGACTATGAAGAAAGCTGAGCGCCGAAGAATTGATGCTTTTGAACTGTGGTGTTGGAGAAGACTCTTGAGAGTCCCTTGGACTGCAAGGAGATCCAACCAGTCCATTCTGAAGGAGATCAGCCCTGGGATTTCTTTGGAAGAAATGATGCTAAAGCTGAAACTCCAATACTTTGGCCACTTCATATGAAGAGTTGACTCATTGGAAGAGACCCTGATGCTTGGAGGGATTGGGGGCAGGAGGAGAAGGGGATGACAGAGGATGAGATGGCTGGATGGCATCACTGACTCAATGGACATGAGTTTGAGTGAATTCCAGGAGTTGGTGATGGAAAGGGAGGCCTGGCATGCTACGATTCATGGGGTCGCAAAGAGTCGGTCACGACCGAGCAACTGAACTGAACTGAACTGAAGTGGCCTTTATACTTTTCACCTGGATGATTTTAATTTATCCTTTATTGAACTGGCTGAACTGGAACTGATTTAAGTTTATCATTCTGCTTGAGTCAAATATTCTTATGGTCTTTAGAATCTGCTCCCTTACCTATATCTACCACAGTGTTTATCAAATTATTTTGACACTTTTTATTCCTTGTCTCTCCTTTTAGACTCTATAAATTAACTGAAACCATTTTGTATCCTCAAAAATGAGTATAATGCCTGACATATAATTCGGTTGAGTTCAGTCGTTCAGTCATGTCTGACTCTTTGCAACCACCAGGACTGCAGCACGCCAGGCCTCCCAGTCCATCACCAACTCGTGGAGTTACTCAAACTCATGTCCATTGAGTCAGTGATGCCATCCAACAATCTCATCCTCTGTCATCCCCTTCTTCTCCTGCCCTCAATCTTTCCCAGCATCAGGGTCTTTTCAAATGAGTCAATTCTTTGCATCAGGTGCCCAAAAGATTGGAGTTTCAGCTTCAACATCAGTCCTTCCAATGAACACTCAGCAATGATCTTTAGGATAGACTGGTTAGATCCCCTTGCAGTCCAAGGGACTCTCAGTGTCTTCTCCAAGACCACAGTTCAACAGCATTAATTCTTTGATGCTCAGCTTTCTTTATAGTCCAACTCTCACATCTATACATGACTACTGGAAAAACCATAGCCTTAACTAGACAGACCTTTGTTGCCAAAGTAATAACTCTGCTTTTAATATGCTGTTTAGGTTGGTCATAACTTTTCTTCCAAGGAGTAAGTGTCTTTTAATTTCATGGCTGCAGTCACCATCTGCAATGATTTTGGAGTCCAAAATAATTGTCACTGTTTCTACTGTTTCCCCATCTATTTGCCATGAAGTGATGGGACTGGATGCCATGATCTTAGTTTTCTGAATGTTGAGTTTTAAGCCAACTTTTTCACCTTCCTCGTTCACTTTCACCAAGAGGCTCTTTAGTTCTTCTTACTTTCTGCCATAAGGGTGGTGTCATCTGCATATCTGAGGTTATTGATATTTCTCCTGGCAATCTTTATTCCAGCTTGTGCTTCATCTAGCCCAGTGTTTCCATGATTTACTCTGCATATAAGTTAAATAAGCAGGATAATGATATACAGCCTTGATGTACTCCTTTCCCTATTTGGTACCCATCTGTTGTTCCATGTGCAGTTCCATAAGGAGTTCCAAGGCCTCCTCAGACAGCCATTTTGCTTTTTTGCATTTCTTTTTCTTGAGGATGGTCTTGATCCCCATCTCCCATACAGTGTCACGAACCTCTGTACATAGTTAATCAGGCACTCTATCAGATCTAATCCCTTGAATCTATTTCTCACTTCCACTGTTTAATTGGAAGGGATTTGATTTAGGTCATACCTTAATGGTCCAATGGTTTTTCCTACTTTCTTCAATTTAAGTCTGAATTTGGCAATAAGGAGTTCATGATCTGAGCCACAGTCAGCTCCTGGTCTTGTTTTTGCTGACTGTATGGAGCTTCTCCGTCTTTGGCTGCAAAGAATATAATCAATCCAATTTCAGTGTTGACCATCTGGTGATGTCCATGTGTAGAGTCTTCCCTTGTGTTGTTGGAAGAGTGTGTTTGCTATGACAAGTGCGTTCTCTTGGCAAAACTCTGTTAGCCTTTGTCCTTCATTCTGTACTCCAAGGCCAAATTTGCCTGTTACTCCAGGTGTTTCTTGACTTCCTACTTTTGCATTACAGTCCCCTATGATGCAAAGGACATATTTTTTGGGTGTTAGTTCTAGAAGGTATTCATAGAACTGTTCAACTTCAGCTTCTTCAACATTACTGGTTGGGGCATAGACCTGGATTACCATGATATTGAATGGTTTGCCTTGGAAACGAACAGAGATCATTCTGTTGTTTTTAGATTGCATCCAAGTACTGCATTTTGAACTCTTTTCTTGACTATGATGGCTACTCCATGTATTCTAAGGGATTCTTGCCCACAGTAGTAGATATAATGGTCATCTGAGTTAAATTCACCCATTCCAGTCCACTTTAGTTCGCTGATTCCTAAAATGTCAACATTCATTCTTGCCATCTCCTGTTTGACCACTTCCCATTTGCCTTGATTCACGGACCTAACATTCCAGGTTCTGTGCAATACTGCTGTTTACAGCATTGGACTTTGCTTCTATCACCAGTCACATCCACAGCTAGATGTTATTTTTGCTTTGGCTCCATCCCTTCATTCTTTCTGGAGTTATTTCTCCACTGATCTCCAGTAGCATATTGGGCACCTACCCACCTGAGGAGTTCATCTTTCAGTGTCCTATCTTTTTGCATTTTCATACTGTTCATGGGATTCTCAAGGCAGGAATACTGAAGTGGTTTGCCATTCCCTTCTCCAGTGGACCACATTTTGTCAGAATTTTCCACCATGACCCATCTGTCTTGGGTGGCCCTGCATGGCATGGCTTGTAGGTTCACTGAGTTAGACAAGGCTCTGGTCCATGTGATCAGATTGGTTAGTCTTCTGTGACTGTGGTTTTCAGTCTGTCTGCCCTCTGATGGAGGATAAGAGGCTTTATGGAAGCTTCCTGATGGGAGAGACTGACTGAGGGGGAAACTGGGTCTTGTTCTGATGGGCAGGGCCATGCTCAGTAAATCTTTAATTCAATTTTCTACTGATGGGTGGAGCTGTGTTCCCTCCCTGCTATTTACCTGGAGCCAAATTATGGTGGAAGTAATGAAGATAATGGCGACCTCCTTCAAAAGATCCTATGCATGCACTGCTACACTCAGTGCCCCAACCCTGCAGCAGCCACCACTGACCCATGCCTCTGCTGGAGATGTGGACACTCCCAGGCAAGTCTGATTCAGTCTCTTTTTGGGTCACTGCTCCTTTCTCCTGGGTCCTGGTGCTCACAAGTTTCTGTTGTGCCCTATAAGAGTCTATTTCCCAGTCCTGTGTAAGTTCTGGCAGCTCTATGCTGGGGTTAATGGTGATTTCCTCCAAGAAGACTTATGCCATACCCAAGTCTGCTGCACCCAGAGCCCCTGTCCCTGCAGCAGTCCACTGCTGACCTGTACCTCCACAGGAAATGCTCAGAGATCTGTCTTGGTCTCTGTGGGGTCGCTGGGTCCTGGTGTGCACAAGATTTGTTTGAGCCCTCTGAGCATCTCTGATGGGAATGGGATTTTATTCTAAACATGAATCTGCCCATCCTACCATCTTGCTGAGGCTTTTTCTTTGCCCTTGGACATAGAGTATCTCCTCACCCACACTCCAGCGAAGTGTAGCTGCAGCTTCTGACCTTGGACTTGGGGTATCTCATCACGGCCGCTCCAGCGCCATGCAGCTGCCACTCCAGCGCCAGTGCAGCAGCCTCACACAGTCACTTACTTGAACTCAGATCCTTAGCACAAAAGGATTTTTATTCATCATCTTGTTTGAAAGGCATTATGTTACACGTAGTGATTAATCTTCTTAGGCTTTAAGGTTAGACAGATTTGGTCTAGACCTAAGGTCAGTCTCTGTTTCTAATTGTGTGCTCTTGGATACATTTCCTAAGTTTATAAGCCTTGGTTTCTCATCTCATATCTATGTCATATCTGCATTGTCCAATAAAGTATTCACTAGTCACATTTGACAACTAGACACTTGAAACATGGCTAGTCCAAGTTCAAATGTTCTGTAGGTGCAAAAATATACACTTCTGGGAAATTTAATATAAAAATGTAGAACATCTCAATAGTCTCATTAAATACTGAATATATGTTAAAATGGTAGCATTTTCAGTGCAGTGCAGTGCAGTTCAGTCGCTAAGTAGTGTCTGACTCTTTGCAACCACATGAACCACAGTAGAAAGGGCCTCCCTGTCCATCACCAACTCCCGGAGTCTACCTAAACTCATGTCCACTGAGTTGGTGATGCCATCCAACCATCTCATCCTCTGTGATCCACTTCTCCTCTTGCACTCAATCTTTCCCAACATCAGAGTCTTCTCCAATGAGTCAGCTCTTTGCATCAGGTGGTCAAAGTATTGGAGTTCCAGCTTCAACATCAGTCCTTCCAATGAACACCCAGGACTGATCTTTACAATGGCCTGGTTGGATCTCCTTGCAGTCCAAGGGACTCTCAAGAGTCTTCTCCAACACCACAGTTCAAAAGCATCAATTCTTCGGTGCTCAGCTTTCTTTATCACATCCATACATGACCACTGGAAAAACCATAGCCTTGACTAGACGGACCTTTGTTGACAAAGTAATGTCTCTGCTTTTTAATGTGCTATCTAGGTTGGTCATAACTTTCCTTCCAAGGAGTAAGCGTCTTTTAACTTCATGGCTGCAATCACCATCTGCAGTGATTTTGGAGCCCAGAAAAATAGTCTTACACTGTTTCCACTGTTTCCCCATCTGTTTGCCATGAAGTGATGGGACCGGATGCCATGATCTTCGTTTTCTGAATGTTGAGCTTTAAGCCAACTTTTTCATTCTCCTCTTTCACTTTCATCAAGAGACTCTTTCATTCTTCTTCGCTTTCTGCCATAATGGTGGTGTCATCTGCATATCTGAGGTTATTGATATTTCTCCTGGCAATCTTGATTCCAGCTTATGCTTCATCCAGCCCAGCATTTCTCATGATGTACTCTGCATATAAGTTAAATAAGCAGGGTGACAATATACAGCCTTGAATTAGATCATGAACTCCCTATTGCAAAATTCAGACATAAATTGAGGAAAGTAGATAAAACCACTAGGCCATTCAGATATGACCTAAATCAAATCCCTTATGATTATACAGTGGAAGTGACAAATAGATTCAAGGGATTAGAGCTGATAAACAGACTGCCTGAAGAACTATGGACAGTGATCCCTAACACTGTACAAGCGGTGGTGACCAAAACTGTTCCCAAGAAAAAGAAATGCAAAAAGGATAAATGGGAGGCCTTACAAATATCTGAGAAAAGAAGAGAAGTGAGAGGCAAAGGAGAAAAGGAAAGACATACCCATCTGAATGTAGAAGTCCAAAGAATAGCAAAGAGGGATAAGAAAGCCTTCCTAAGTGATCAAATCAAAGAAATGAAGGAAACAATAGAATGGGAAAGACTAGAGATCTCTTAAAGGAATTTAGAGATATTAAGGGAATATTTCATGCAAAGATGGGCACAATAAAGGACAGAGATATTAGGGACCTAACAGAAGCAGAAGATATTAAGAAGAATGGAAAGCACACGCAGAAGATCTATACAAAAGAAATCTTAATGACCCAGCAAACCATGATGGTGTGATCACTCACCTAGAGTCAGATATCCTGGACTGTGAAGTCAAATGGGCCTTTGGAAGCATCACTACGAACAAAGCTAGTGGAGGTGATAGAATTCCAGCTGAGCTATTTCAAATCCTAAAAGAGGATGCTGTGAAAGTGCTATACTCAACATACCAGCAAATTTGGAAATCTCAGCAGTGGCCATGGGACTGGAAAAGGTCTGTTTTCATTCCAATCCCAAAGAAAGGTAGTGCCAAAGAATGTTCAAACTACTGCACAAATGCACTCATCTCACACACTAGCAAAGTAATGCTCAAAATTCTCCAGGCTAGACTTCAACAGCAGGTGAACTGAAAACTTCCATATGTTCAAGTTGGAGTTAGAAAAGGCAGAGGAATTGGAGATCAAATTGCCATCTGCTGGATCATCGAAAAAGCAAGCGAATTCCAGGACAACATCTACTTCTGTTTCATTGACTATGCTAAAGCCTTTGACTGTCTGGATCACAACTGTGGAAAATTCTTCAAGAGACGATATATGAGACCACCTTACCTGACTTCTGAGAAACCTGTATGCAGGTCAAGAATCATCAGTTAGAATTGTACATGGAACAATGGAATGGTTCCAAATTGAGATAGGAGTATGTCAAGACTGTATATTGTCACCTGGCTTATTTAACTTGATATGCAGAGTACATCATACAAAATGCTGGGCTGGATGAAACATAAGCTGGAATCAAGATTGCTGGGAGAAATGTAAATAACCTCAGATATGCAGATAACATCACTCTTATGGCAGAAAGTGAAGAGGAACTACAGAACCTCTTGATGAAGGTGAAAGAGGAGAGTGAAAAAGCTGGTTTTAAACTCAACATTCAAGAAACTAAGATCATGGAAACTGATCCCATCACTTCATGGCAAATACGTGGGGAAATAATGGAAACCATAACAGGCTTTATTTTCTTGGGCTCCAAAATCACTGCAGATGTTGACTTCAGCCATGAAATTAAAAGACACTTTCTCCTTGGAAGAAAAGCTATGACCAACCTAGACAGCATATTAAAAAGCAAAGACATTACTTAGCTGACAAAGGTCCATATAATCAAAGTAATAGTTTTTCCAGTAATCATGTATGGATGTGGGAGTTGGGCCATAAAGAAGACTGAGCACCAAAGGATTGATGCTTTTTAACTGTGGTGTTGGAGAAGACTCTTGAGAGTCCCTTGGACTGCAAGGAATTAAAACCAGTCAATCCTAAATGAAATCACTCCTGAATATTCATTGGAAGGACTGATGCTGAAGCTGAAGCACCAATACTTTGCCCACCTGATGGAAGAGTCAACTCATTAGAAAAGATCCTGATGCTGGGAAAGATTGAAGGAAGGAGGAGAAGGGGATGACAGAGGACGAGATGTTTGGATCACATCACTGACTCAGTGGATATGAGTCTAAGCAAGCTCTGGGTGATGGTAAAGGACAAGGAAGCCTGGCATGCTGCAGTCCTTGGGGTTGCAAAGAGTTAGACAGGACTGAGTGACTGAACAACAACAATTACGATGAAAATTAAGAAAATGTAAAGTTATTAACAAAGAGTTATACATAGTGAAAATTCAATAGATATTAGCCATTTTCTCAATTTTTAATGAACAATATACATTAATATAATTGTGAATTGAGAAGTATATATCCAAAGTATTTAGCTTAAATTTTCAATTGATCTTGAGAAGTTAAGCCATGTTATTTTTCAACTGTGTTTACTTTAATATTGGACCATAAATTACAAAGGTAAAATATAGCTTAATTTAGTGAATTGCTTATGAACATTTTATAAATATCTATGAGATAATCATTGCCACTTTCTGAAAATAGTTCCTTCAGATAATAAAGAACACTGTTCAATGTGACAATAAACTAAACTCTGTTTTTATAGTTTATTAAGGAAACTGAGAATCTAAATTCACACTCTTTTAAATTTCCACCATGGTCCTTGGGAGCTAAGGAATAATTAAGCTACATATGGAGCATGGGCTATAGTCCAGGGTGATTTTATTGCCTTAACATTTCCATATTCATTTTTCCTCTTTCTCCTTCTCCCTCTCCGACTCAGTTTGAAAGGGATTAAATTGAAAAACAGGAGGAAAAATAAAGGAATTTCCCCAAACCCAATCAATTCTTTAATTAACTTGATCATCTAGCTGTATAATAGTGATAAAACAGTATGAGTTCTTATAGGATTAATCCAAGTGTGGCTGTCTTTTCAAAGAAGGAGTTCATTGGTTGTCTCTGTTCGTTGGAGTTAATCCAGAAGATTAAGGTTTCTCAATTGAATGTGTGTGTTAGTTTATTTTCTCCTTTTTCAGTCTTCAGGAATTAATACAAGTTAACTTGATTTTGTTGTCATTTTATTTAATTAAAACAAGTAAACTTGATTTTATTGTCATTTTCATGAATATATGTGGGAGTCATTGAAGTTGGACTCTTAAGGCTCAGGAAGATGCCTTAGGCATGATTTCAAGCAAAAGGCAAAACACAGACATTGTTAGTTAGCAGTGGCGCATTCCTGTGGGGGCTCTGATTTGTGCTCTATCATTTATGGACTGTAATGGTGGCCAGGTACATCCAATGAATCCATTTTTTCATTTATAAACTAGCACCTATATTATGGATTTTTAATAATGATTACACAAAATAATTTTTAAAAGTCTTTTTTAAAAAAATTATGATTCCTGGAATATAAAGCATATTCAGTGCATCTTAATTGCTTTTGTTATTATAGTTGCTATCATTTGGCAAATATGTTGAAGTCAGTGCTTTCCATATTTTAAGTGGCTGATTTTAGGTAATTTAATTGGAAGACAGTGGAATTCAGAGTTAAAAAAAAAAAGGATGAGTTGAGTTCACCTAATTTATTAACGTTTGATCTTTTGCAAGTTACTTAATCTCTGAGAATTATAAAGTGAGGCTAACAATACTTGTCTCTTAGCAATAAATGAGAATTATGATGGGGGTGCTTAGGGCAGCTATAATAAAAGCTCAGTGAATGATAACATTTTCTTTTTTAAAATTTTATTCAATTTGCTACCTGAAAAAGATGTTGTTTCTTATCTGTAGGCCTTTATATAATGACTGTGTGACAAAACTTGGTCTCATGTACTTGAAGATAAATGACACTTTTATAAAAAAATAAGATTGATAGAGCCTCATGAATATTTTTAAAAATTAATACAGATAGATTTTTCAACAAATAAAATCCTGAAAATTTTATGGAAATAATAACTGTTGTAAGCATGTCATTTTTTTCTCAAGTTCACAGTGCAATTGAAACTAGGATAAGTATCTGAGTTTCCTAAATTCTGCTCATTATTTTCTTCACACAATTTTAGGGCAAATAATAATATTCATCAGTGATACTGCTTCATGACATTCACATTCTTAACCTGAATTATCTGATTCTCCCTTAAAAGTTAAAATGTCTCAGTATTGATTTTGGGTTCGAAAATATTTACAATTCAAATTACTTCCTTCCAGTAATTTCTCTTAGGCTTCTGAATGAGTTTGGATGGACTAGAACAAAATTATCACAAAGAGTATATTCCACCCATGATTAAACATAGTGAAAATTTACTTTGAAATTTAGAGGATTAAATATTGATTTTCCATTTTAAACAGATGAAGATTTGACACAATGTCAAATAACTCACTGGTTTGTTTTAAGATTGGAAAATAAAAGTTTTATTTTGCAAAATTTTTCAGTAGGATATGTGAAATATGATATATATAAATTATACAGGGAATATGCCTTTTCCTTATTTCTTTTGTAAATCTGTTAAGCTCAGACAATCTTTCCAAATAATCTGACCTGTAATATATAATACTCATGATTTAACTATTAGATACATAGGCAGATAAAAAGGAAAAGAAAATAAGTTCAAGCTGAACTTTCTTAAGGAAGGATTTAGTAGTTTTATACTGCAGTGCTTTAAGCATAATAATAATTATAAACCAGTTAATTATAGGCTACTTCAAATATTTTACACTTTTTTTTTTCCAAAAAATATTGGTTGAGTTTGTACTGTGGCTTTGCATTTGGCCTTCCCTTTTGGCTCAGTTGGTAAAGAATCCACCTGCAAGGCGGGAGGCCTGGGTTTGATCCCTGGGTTGGGAAGATTCCTGGTAGAAGGGAAAGGCTACCCACTCCAGTATTCTGGTCTGGAGAATTCCATGGACTGTATAGTCCTCGGGGTCGAAAAGAGCAGACAACACTGAGCAACTTTCATTCACAGAAAGCTTAGTGTTCAAAATGTGTAATTAAAATAAAAACAAGGTTTAGATGAAATAACCTTCCAAAATTTCTTAAAATATCCATAAAGCATAAAAAGTATATGTGTTTTCTTGCCAAAAATGTTATATAATAACAATGTTTGGAGTGGATTTAAACTTCCTGATTCATAGTCACTAAAGTTGCATGAATGGCTGTTGAGTGGAATAGCAGTCTCTCTTTCTCTCTCTCTCCCTCTCTGGCAATAGCTCTAGTGCTGTTTTCTATTTTGTGCCATTCTAGTTGATACTGAAAGGTTATGAATCAAAATTTATACCAAATATCAGAAAGCACAATAAAATTTTAAAGTAGATTTAAAAGAACATAGCTTTGTGTTCCCCTTCAAGATCTTAGCCATAATTTTGACACCCCTGATGGTCTGCCAGAAGCTGAAAGTATGTTGCCAGGGATAAGATTTACATTCTTAGCTTTATAAAAATATCTTTGCTTGTTCAAAAATTGTATTTAGTTGATATTAACATTTGTGACCTGTCATGTATGGATGTGAGAGTTGGACTGTGAAGAAGGCTGAGCGCTGAAGAATTGATGCTTTTGAACTCTGGTGTTGGAGAAGACTCTTGAGAGTCCCTCAGACCGCAAGGAGATCCAACCAGTCCATTCTGAAGGAGATCAGCCCTGGGATTTCTTTGGAAGGAATGATGTTAAAGCTGAAACTCCAGTACTTTGGCCACCTCATGTGAAGAGTTGACTCATTGGAAAAGACTCTGATGCTGGGAGGGATTGGGGGCAGGAGGAGAAGGGGACACCAGAGGATGAGATGGCTGGATGGCATCACTGACTTGATGGACGTGAGTCTGAGTGAACTCCGGGAGTTGGTGATGGACAGGGAGGCCTGGCGTGCTGCGATTCATGGGGTCGCAAAGAGTCGGACACGACTGAGCGACTGATCTGATTTGATCTGATTCAGCTGTTGAAAGTACCAGATGAGTCTGTTCATTGAAGTACAATATTAATAAGATTTTGTTCTTTTGCATTATGTAGTGGAATAAGCACTTTATAATGCTCTTTCCTCATTCATCGGTAATGATGACACAAAGAAAGCATCTAAGACAATGTAAACTGAAGTGGTGTGTGTGTGTGTGTGTGTGTGTGGATCATCAGTGTCTGCCCATAAATATAACCCTTTCTCTGAGAGGTCTTTTCTCTGTACCCTATTTAAAATTGCTTCATCCAGGCACTCTCAGATTTCTTTTTCAGACATTTTCTCTTATCAGTAAGCACAAGTGGTCTTTTAAAGTTGGGGGTGCAACATGTTACAACTGATGGTGTTCTATTCCCGGCTATCTACCTATTCTAAGCAAAGAAACAGAGTTCAACTTCGAAGAAGTACTTTTCTAATGACATTTATATGCCAGGCACTTAAGGATGCTAGAAATTTGGCAGTGAATAAGATAAAGTAGGAAGAACAGACCAAAAGCAAGGCAATTATACATGTAAAAATCAACACTGATTAAAATTCTGTTTGTGACTTCATTACGTGCACCATTATGAAGATATGGATGACATTTATAATGGCTGAATGTAATATTTCACTTTATATGGTACTATAGATGCAAAGCTCTAATTTAGACACGAGGAAACAATAAGAAAGAAAAGAAAACGATAAAGAAGAAGTGAATGGAGAAGAAATAAAATAAAGAGGAAAAAGAACAAGGAAAAGGAGGGGAAGGAGGAGAAGGAGGAGAAGGAGGGAGAGAGGGCAGAGTGGGAGAGGGAGAGATGAAACTATATTCTTGGTTTCAGTAAAATATTAGATTTAAATATCTTTTTAAACAGTACTAGTACATACACTGTTCTCTTATTTTTCTTTCCTGCTATTTATACATTTTACATATCCCCCAAATAATATTTTTCTCATAGTAGTTTTCAAATGTATTGAGCAACAGTTTTCATGATATGTGCAACTGAATTTTGTTATATGTATAGTCATAAAACTCACCCCACAAAGAAGATAGAGAAATGTTCTCTTATCTGACATAGTAACATACTTGGTGCCCCTTTACCACCTACTTCTCTCCCAACTCCTAGCCCCAGACAATCGTGATCTATTTTCTCTTAGTTTGATTGAATACAGTTGGATATAGATAGTTGGGTATATAGTTAGGAGTATTATTTCTTTATCATGTGGTGTGTGTGTTTATATATTTAATTTATATAATATGCAATGTATTTGATGTATATATATATTTATATACACATCTTAGTATGTAATACTATACTCCCAAGTGATTATAACATTTTATATTTTAACCAACAATGCATGAAAATTCCAGTTGTTTCACATTCTTACCAATGCTTAGTATTATAAATGTTTTAAATTTAATCCTAAAAGCATATTTTTGTGTGTTTATTTCCCTGGTCTTTCTGTGCTTGCATTTCCCTGAAGACTACAGATATTTGCATATTTTTGTGTGCTTGTTTATCATGATGTACTTTATTGTGTCAAGTGTTTTTTGATTCAGATTTTTTGCCACTTTTGTTTATTTCTTAGTGAGTTGATTACATTTTTGAGTAGTATGAGTTCTTTTATATTCTTCATATAATCTCTGTCAGATATGTGATTTGCAGTTGGAATATTTATTGCATTAATATTTTTTATAATACTTACTTTAAATTTTGTGTTATCTACATTTTTATTGTTTTCTATATCCCCTCTGCATTTTGTTTTTCTCTTCCTTATGATTAATTTTTGGAATATTTCAATATTTTTTAGAATTCAACTTTGTTTTTCCTATTGGCTCTATTCCTATACTTTTCTTCATTATTTTTAGTAATTGCTTAGGTACTGAAGTATACAACCTTAACTTTCCATGGTCCATGTCCAGTGAATATTTTATAACTATATAAAATATATAAATCTAGTAATATAATCTAGTATAGATTTAAATCTATATATATATCTAGTTTATCCCTGTGTGTTTTTTCTCCTGGAAATATGTTTATTTTATTTTGGTTCTATGCATAACCAATAACTTCAAATTATATTCTGGACATTATGAATAATAACTTATTGGAAATTGTCATTTTCTCTGATGAGTTTTCATATTTGTTTCGAATTTTTTCTCTGATAAGTTTTCTTATCTGTTTGTTTTAGCTGGCAATTATCTTTGCTGCACTCGAATTGCATAATCAGTTGCTTGAGCAGCAGCTCTGACTTAAGTTCACATTTCATGCTCTCCCTGAGCTGCTTTGAGTCTGTTCCATGTATACATGATTCAAGAATCATTCCAAAATGGGAACAGAGTGTGAGACTGCATTTCTGTTTTGTTTCCATTTTGAGATTCTCCCACTCTTTTTTCAATTTTCTGGATCCCCTTGTAGGAAGGTATGCTTTTTTTTTTTTAAAACTATAGTTGATTTACAGTATATATTAGTTTCAGGTGTACAACATACTATTTCAAACTTTAATACAAAGTTATTATAAAATATTGACTATATTCCCTGTGCTATACATTATATCCCTGTGGCTTATTTATTTTATAGCTATCAGTTTGCACCTCTTAATCCCTTTTACAGATTTCCTTCCTCTACCACATTCTTTCTTCCCTCTGGAAACCACTAGTTTATTCTCTGTGAGTCTGTTTCTGTTTTATTATATTTGTTCATTTCTTTGCTTTTAAGATTTCACATATAAGTGAATACATATAGTATTTGTCTTTCTTAGTTTGACTTATTTCACTGAACATAATACCCTCTAGGTCTGTCCATGTTGTTGCAAATGACAAGATTTTATTCTTTTTCTATGAGAAGCATTCTTTTATACACACACACAAACATATATACATACATAACACATCTATTTTATCCATTTATTCATCAGTGGGCATGGTATTTTGTTCTCTTCAGACTGATACACAGGGATGGGATTACTGGATCTCACAATATTTCTATTTTTAATTTTTTGAAGAAACTTCATATTGCTTTCTACAGTGGCTGTACAAATTTATACTAAGTTTCTTTTCTTGATACCCTCACTTACACTTGTAATTTAGTTTCTTTTTAATGAGAGGCATTAGGACATGAGTAAATGTATATTTCATTGTGGTTTTGACTACCATTTTTCTTCTTACTTTTTATGAAGGCTTTATGTATACATTTTCAATGTTAATTTTGTTATTTATTCAATTAATATATATATAAGAACTGATAAGAAAGCGCCATAAGCACATCCAAGAATGGCTTTACTCTTTGGTAGAAATGTGCCAGGGAAAAAAATAAATTAGAGGCAGAGAGATTAGTTTTCTTTCTTTTGTGCTTTACGTCATAGAGATCTTTGTTAAGCAAGGGGATTTCAAAAGCCTTTGAACAAGAGATGAGTGACATGACTGAATAACAAATATGTTGAGCAGAGTTTCCTGAAAGCTGTGAGTGGAATAATTGGGGTGATGGAAATCTCTGATAAATAGTGCAGTCTTGCAGTGTGTTTATATAAAGTTAGTTTTGCCTCAAATAAATGTAAAGTGGAAATTAAATTCTGACCAGGTGTTAGGGATACCATTACTTCTGTTTTGTTATTCCGTAAAGGTATAGAAGACCTTCTTGCCTGCCTGCCTGCTAAGTCATGTCAGGCATGTCCAACTCTTTGTGACCCTATGGACTGTAGCCTGACAGGCTTCTTTGTCCATGGGATTCCCCAGGCAGGAATACTAGAGTGGGTTGCCATGTCCTTCTCCAAGAAGACCTCTTATGCAACTGCAAAACTGAAAAAGTCTATTCTTGCCCTATCTATACATTGATTTTTTTTAATTTTTTGTTTTGCCAATTAACAATGTTGTGATAGTTTCACGTGAACAGCAAAGTGGCTTAGTCATACATAAACATGTATCCGTTCCCCACAAACTCCTCTTGCATCCAGGCTGCCACATGACATTGAGCTGAGTCCATACAGTATGTCCTTGTTGGTTATCCATTTGAAATATTGCAGTGTGTATATATTGATCCCAAACTCCCTGATTGGAATTTTTCTGATGATTAGTGATGTTGAGTATGTTTTCTTCTGCTTATTGACCATGTGCATTTCCTCTTTGGAGAAATGTCTCTTTCTATTTTTACTACTATTTTTTTAAATGTTTACCTTCTTAAAGAGTTGACTTAGTTTACTGTAAATTTGAAAATAAAACATAAAATAATTTCAATCTACTATATACTTTGACCCAAATAATGGTAATATCAATTTTAAGAACTAAACCATTTTGGGCTTTTTGAAACCCCTTCCCTGGTAGCTCAGCTGGTAAAGAATCTGCTTGCAATGCAGGAGACCTTGGTTCAATCCCTGGATTGGAAGATCCCCTGGAAAGGGGAACAGCTAACACTCCACTATACTGGCCTGGAGAATTCCATGGACTGTATAGTCCATGGGGTTGCAAATAGTCAGAGAGGACTGAGTGACTTTCACTTTCACTTTTCACTTTCACTCTGATTCATATCACATGCATAGTACCCCGTATATCTTTGTGTGTGTGCTCAGTCACTCAGCCCTGTCTGACTCTTTGTGACCCCTTGGACTGTAGCCTGCCAGGCTCCTCTGTCCATGGGCTTTTCCTGGCAAGAATACTGGAGTGGGTTGCATTCCCTTCTCCAGGAGATCTTCCTGACCCAGGGATCAAACCCATTCTGGATTGTCATGTGGATTCTTTACCACTGAACCATCTAGGAAGCCCAGGATAGCTATTCTTGGAATGGGTGGCTCAAGAATCCACCTGCTAAGCAGGAGATACAAGATACTTCTTGATAGCAAACATGTTCCTTAATGTGAGTTAACAGCAGATTATTAATTGGGAAATATATAACCTCAACATTCTAACTGATGCATTTTTGATTATTGTGGTTCATGTACACAAAAGTGTACTAATGTTTATTGAACCCAAGATTCTACTTTGTGAGACATAACTGAGTTCTATTAGCAGGAGACGAATTTATTATAGTCTAATCCAAGTCTATGCCCTAACCAGTAATGCTGAAGAAGCTGAACGGTTCTATGAAGACCTACAAGACCTTTTAGAACTAACACCCAAAAAAGATGTCCTTTTCATTATAGGGGATGGAATGCAAAAGTAGGAAGTCAAGAAACACCTGGAGTAACAGGCAAATTCGGCCTTGGAATACGGAATGAAGCAGGGCAAAGACTAATAGAGTTTTGCCAAGAAAATGCACTGGTCATAGCAAACACCCTCTTTCAACAACGCAAGAGAAGACTCTATACAAGGACATCACCAGATGGTCAACACCAAAATCAGATTATGTTCTTTGCAGCCAAAGATGGAGAAGCTCTATACAGTCAACAAAAACAAGACCGGGAGCTGACTGTGGCTCAGATCATGAACTCCTTATTACCAAATTCAGACTTAAATTGAAGAAAGTAGGGAAAATCACTAGACCATTCAGGTATGATCTAAATCAAATCCCTTATGATTATACAGTGGAAGTGAGAAATAGATTTAAGGGCCTAGATCTGATAGATAGAGTGCCTGATGAACTATGGAATGAGGTTCGTGACATTGTACAGGAGACAGGCATCAAGACCATCCCCATGGAAAAGAAATGCAGAAAAGCAAAATGGCTGTCTGGAGAGGCCTTACAAATAGCTGTGAAAAGAAGAGACACAAAAAGCAAAGGAGAAAAGGAAAAATATAAGCATCTGAATGCAGAGTTTCAAAGAATAGCAAGAAGAGATAAGACAGCCTTCTTCAGTGATCAATGCAAAGAAATAGAGGAAAACAACAGAATGGGAAAGACTAGAGATCACTTCAAGAAAATTAGAGATACCAAGGGAACATTTCATGCAAAGATGGGCTCGATAAAGGACAGAAATGGTATTGACCTAACAGAAGCAGAAGATATTAAGAAGAGATGGCAAGAATACACAGAAGAACTGTACAAAAAAGATCTTCATGATAATCACAATGGTGTGATCACTCACCTAGAGCCAGACATCCTGGAATGTGAAGTCAAGTGGGCCTTAGAAAGCATCCCTAGAACAAAGCTAGTGGAGGTGATGGAATTCCAGTTGAGCTATTTCAAATCCTGAAAGATGATGCTGTGAAAGTGCTGCACTCAATATGCCAGCAAATTTGGAAAACTCAGCAGTGGCCACAGGACTGGAAAAGGTCAGTTTCCATTCCAATCCCAAAGAAAGGCAATGCCAAAGAATGCCCAAACTACCGCACAATTGCACTCATCTCACATGCTAGTAAAGTAATGCTCAAAATTCTCCAAGCCAGGCTTCAGCAATATGTGAACCGTGAACTTCCTGATGTTCAAGCTGGTTTTAGAAAAGGCACAGGAACCAGAGATCAAATTGCCAACATCCGCTGGATCATGGAAAAAGCAAGAGAGTTCCAGAAAAGCATCTATTTCTGCTTTATTGACTATGCCAAAGCCTTTGACTGTGTGGATCACAATAAAGTGTGGAAAATTCTGAAAGAGATGGGAATACCAGACCACCAGACCTGCCTCTTGAGAAACCTATATGCAGGTCAGGAAGCAACAGTTAGAACTGGACATGGAACAACAGACTGGTTCCAAATAGGAAAAGGAGTACATCAAGGCTGTATATTGTCACCCTGGTTGTTTAACTTATATGCAGAGTACATCATGAGAAGTGTTGGGCTGGAAGAAACACAAGCTGGAATCAAGATTGCCGGGAGAAATATCAATAACCTCAGATATGCAGATGACACTACCCTTATGGCAGAAAGTGAAGAGGAATTAAAAAGCCTCTTGATGAAAGTGAAAGAGGAGAGTGAAAAAGTTGGCTTAAAGCTCAACATTCAGAAAATGAAGATCATGGCATCTGGTCCCATCACTTCATGGGAAATAGATGGGGAAACAGTGGAAACAGTGTCAGACTTTATTTTTCTAGGCTCCAAAATCACTGCAGATGGTGACTGCAGCCATGAAATTAAAAGACACTTGCTCCTTGGAAGGAAAGTTATGTCAAACCTAGATTGCATATTCAAAAGCAGAGACATTACTTTGCCAACAGAGGTTCGTCTAGTCAAGGCTATGGTTTTTCCTGTGGTCATGTATGGATGTGAGAGTTGGACTGTGAAGAAGGCTGAGAGCCGAAGAATTGATGCTTTTGAACTGTGGTGTTGGAGATGACTCTTGAGAGTCCCTTGGACTGCAAGGAGATCCAACCAGTCCATTCTGAAGAAGATCAGCCCTGGGATTTCTTTGGAGGGAACGATGCTGAAGCTGAAACTCCAGTACTTTGGCCGCCTCATGCGAAGAGCTGACTCATTGGAAAAGACTCTGATGCTGGGAGGGGATTGGGTCAGGAGGAGAAGGTTTCGCCAGAGGATGAGATGGTGGATGGCATCACTGACTTGATGGACGTGAGTCTGAGTGATCTCTGGGAGTTGGTGATGGACAGGGAGGCCTGGCGTGCTGCGCTTCATGGGGTCGCAAAGAGTCGGACACGACTGAGTGGCTGAACTGAACTGAATTTATTATATTTGTTTCTGGTAAATCAGTCATGTCTATGGTATTATGGAATCGAGGGAGGAAAACAACATACATTTCTCCCTGCTAGTAGAAATGAGTCAATCCTCACTGAAAATTTTCCTTACTTGAAATGTTGGCGTTCTGTTTATAAAAAGAGCCATTGCTCTGCAGACTTCTGGTTTAGTACGGTCCGTGGGGTCGCAGAGTTGGACATGACTGAACAACTGAGCACATACACACACATTTATCTTATAATATCCAGAAAATGTGTAAGAAACAATGCTGTATTACTAGCTTTCAAAATGTGGAGTATATAAAACAGCTGCCTGAGGCACAACGATACGTCCATTGTGAATACCAGCCTGTCACCACACCTAGGCTACATCTCCTGCAGGCCTGCTTCATCTGTCATTGCTAATACAGTTCATTTTCAAAAGAAATAAAACAGAGATACCGCGCTCCTGAATACATTTTTCCTGTTTAAAAGCCTCAAATGTATTCCCATTATTATTTTAAGTAATTAACTCACAGTATCAGGCTCAAAGAACAATTTAAATGTTTTCTCTAATGCTATGGCATCTCTGGAATGTAGGTGATAAAAAATGTCCACATTCTAGATAAATCTATGAACAACTCCTTGAAATAAGCTTATTCTTGTTGAAGAGAGCTGTCATTTCTCTCATCTCTTGATGAGTGGGATTTGGGGGGTCTCCTTTCAAAGGAACTCATGATGGCTAAGTTTGTTGCTAAGATGGTCTGCATTTACTGACTTCAGAGCTTGTGTTCCACAGTGTCTGCCTCTCTAAAGCACTGACAGATCTGCAATTCCAAGTGAGTTTTAAAATTCAGTATATCCCATCATGCTTAATAAGATTTTCACCATCGAGGCCAAAATATTCAAAAAGCACAATGTAAAGATGCAGCCTGTGCAGCTGCAGATTTGCTGACATGGAAGCATTTAACTTCAACCTTGGAGTCTTGAAATAGATCTATGCCAGGTTATTGGAGGAGTTGTAAAGAATTGTGGATTATAATTCCAAAAGCTTTCATAGAGATACTTTTCACAAGAGTTTATGACTTGATTAAGCATCATTACTTTGGTTATTGACTTCAAAAATAAGTTCACTACTTCCCAACTAATGTTAAGAAGGCAACACAGCCCTGATACCACAACTTAAATAAAGATGCTAATAATAAGCTGATATGCCTCAAATATAAATGTTAAAATCCTTAACAAAATATGAAATAAATTGGATCGGGCAATATATAAAGTGGATATATCATTACCAGGTGGTATTATTCTTAAAATGCACTGAAAATCAAAATAATAACCCTCATTTAAACATTTAAAGAAATGACCATTTATAATCTCAATAGTTAAAGAAACAGTATCTCTTTATAATATAAACTTTATTAAGGCAATCTTAAAATAGAAAGTAACTCTTTCATTCTAATAAAAGATATATATGAAAAAATCTTTCTGTAACTTAATGATGAAGTTTTAAATATTTTTTTCATAGAGTACAAAACAATGCAAAGCTATTTGTTCTACTTGTAATTAGGCAAGAATTAGAAATTAATAATTAGAAAGGTCACAAAGACTACATAAGGGATATTTATTTTTCTGTATATTCTAGCTTTGGAAATTGATTTTAAAATTCACTGTAATAGTAGCATGAAGAAATACCTGATGAATAAGAATGACCATCACGTAAGATGAGTAAGATCTCTACACTGACTCCTATAAAACATTGTAAAGATAAACTAAAGACATCAGATCAGATCAGTCGCTCAGTTGTGTCCTACTCTTTGCGACCCCATGAATCGCAGCATGCCAGGCCTCCCTGTCCATCACCAACTCCCGGAGTTCACTGAGACTCACGTCCATCGAGTCAGTGATGCCATCCAGCCATCTCATCCTCTGTCGTCCCCTTCTCCTCCTGCCCCCAATCCCTCCCAGCATCAGAGTCTTTTCCAATGAGTCAACTCTTCACATGAGGTGGCCAAATTACTAAACTAAAGACAAATAAATGCATAAATAAGCCATATTCATGGATTGTAAAACTATATTATTGATAATGTCTATTCTTTCCAAATTGATCCATAGATTCAACTATAACCCATATTAAAATTTCAGCAAGTCCCTTTAAGGTAGTAGAGAACATGGTTTTAAAATTCATATTAAGGTAAAAATAATCTGGAGTAGACACAGTCATGCAAAAAGTATTATGAATTATTGGAATATATATATATAAATATATAAATACTATAATTATAAATTGCAATACTTGAACTCAAGGCTTACTATACAGTTATAGTTATGAGACATTGTGATATTGGTATATTGGTAAGCAAATACATCAGTTTAATAGAATAGAGTTCAGAAATAAACCTATATAGAGAGAGTAAACTTTTTCATAAGATGTTAGGAGAATTCAATGGAGAAAATATTGTTTAGCAAATGATACTGGAACAAAAATATATTCATGTAGATAAAAATGACTATTACAGTCCCTCTCTCAAAACTAGCTTGAGGTAGATTACTGATCTAAACATAAAACTCAAAACCATAGAACTAGAAGAAATACAAGCAAATATCTTCATAACTTTAGGTTAATTTTAGATTAAGTCTGAGGACACAAAAATCACAAACCATAAAAGAAGTGATACACTGGAAGTTATTAAAATTAAAGTATGTTTTGATCATCAAAAGATGACATTAGGGAAATCAGGAGACAAAGGACACATGATGGAAAAATATTTAATTATGTATATTAGACAAAGAACTTGTATACGTAAAATGTTTCCATTAATTAAGAATAAAAAAGTTTAAGTGTCTCCAAAATAGTCCAAAACTTGGACTTTACAGAGAATATAAATGGTCACTAAGCCTATGAAAAGATGTTCAGCTTTGTTAGTCACTGGCGAGATGCATATTAAAAATCACAGTGCAATACCACTTCAAACCCAGTAGAATGACAAATAAAGATTTCTGACAACACCAGTCTTGGTGAGAATTCAAGTAACGCTCATACCTTGCTAGTGGAAATGTAAACTTGTCAAGTACCCTGAAGAACTGCCTGCAAGTTTCTTACAAAATTGAATATACATTTACCACGCTATGCTAAGTCACTTCAGTCGTGTCCGACTCTGTGCGACCCCATAGACGGCAGCCCACCAGGCTCCCCCGTCCCTGGGATTCTCCAGGCAAGAACACTGGAGTGGGTTGCCATTTCCTTCTCCAATGCATGAAAGTGAAAAGTGAAAGTGAAGTCGCTCAGTCGTGTCCAACTCTTAGCGACCCCATGGATTGCAGCCTAACAGGCTCCTCCGTCCATGGGATTTTCCAAGCAAGTGTACTGGAGTGGGGTGCCATTACCTTCTCTGACATTTACCATATAACTCAGTAATTCAACTTTGGTTTTTCACCCAAAGGGGATGAAAATGTATCCGTACAAAATGTTATAAAATAAAGTCCATAGTAGCTTTATTCAGAATAGTCAAATATTAGAAATAAGTCAAATACCCAACAACAAAATAAAGAATAAACTACCTATGGTATAGCCATACCATCTAATGTACTCTGAAGTTAAAAAAAGAAAACTGCGGAACAGTAAAACAATAAGGAGAATCTCAAAACACTATGTAGGCAGATAAAGCCAAACACAAAGGATTACAGAGTGATTTCATTTATCTAAATCCAGATACAGGAAAAAACTAATCTATGATTAATATAATTGTGACAATGACATAAGAGTACTTTCTAGGGTCTTGGTGGTGTTGCTATTTTGATTGAGCTATTAGTTTCAGATGCATGGGTTTAGCAAAACTCATTGAACTGAACAATTAGGATAGGTACATTTAATTACAGGCTAATTATATGTCAAAAAAAAAAAGAATTGCATACCCTCTAAAATACAGATATTCTATCTTGGGGAACTGAACTATCCAACACTGTCTATAAGTAAAATAGTCACAAAAATACCACTTTTATATTGAATTTGTGTTTATGTTATAAAAGAACCCCTTACATGCTACATTTCCTTTGTAAATACTTTATTATAAAATATTGTTTTCTTAACTTTCTTATTTCTCTTTGTGTTTATGGTATAAAAGAACCCCTTAAATGCTACATTTCCTTTGTAAATACTTTATTATAAAATATTGTTTTCTTAACTTTCTTATTTCTCTTTGTGATACATGTTCATGTAAAAGGTGAATTCAAGAAACATAAAACTTAAGAATCCATATTACAAATCAGAAAACAAAGGCAAGCAAATAAAAAAACTCCACCAGTAATCTTTTGTTGAATAGCTTTCCAAATATATTAGGAAATTTCAAGACCAAATCCAGATAAAAATGTATTGCATCATAAAAAAAAAAAAAAAAAACACACACACACACACACAAAAGACCAAAATGAATTGATTGAACCAACCATTTGCTGGAATGAGGATGTGTAATTGGAGGTAAATTTTAAATGGATAAAGGTGTTATCTAACAGCTAGTGTTTTGGCAAGCTTCCTTTATGGTTAGTAGTTCCCTGGGGCATTTTAAACTATGGTGTATAGCTTCATTAAACCCTATTCCCATCTTAATATCACTTTCTTACATTAATTCCTTATCTGTTGAAATTTTCCAGGGACACTTCTGAGATCACTTTAGGACCCTCTCTTGATGAAGTCATCCACAATTACAGAGTTAACAACCCTCTTTCACTAAGAGTCCATAAACATGTATTTCAAATCTAAATCAGTTTCTGAGATTTGGAGACAGCCTTTTAATGTTCACAGGTATTAAAGAGTCAACATGTTCAAGATGAAGACAACTGTCTCCTTCCCCACACTTGCTAACTAACCTACCATTTGCCATAGAATACGTTAAGTAGACACTTTGCTGTACATGGCATAAACTAAAGATCCTTCTCAATTTTTCTGTTTCTTAACATTTTAACACCCGTATGTCAAATTATATTCACTTTATTTCCAAAATTTCTCATAAAATTTCTTATTCTCTATTGTTACTGACACTGTATTATTTTAAATTCTCAAATTTCTTTTGCTGGTGTTTGCCAGTACCCTGATCCTGATAGTGTCTTTTTCTCTTATGCATCTTCTAATTGGCTATCATGAAAATCCCCCTGTAATAGTAATCTTTTAAGATCATTTCCTGCTGACATTACATTACCAACATTCTTCCATTTAGGCTATTCCTACATATTCTAAGTTTCAGAGCATGTGTAATTTTCTCAAAGGAGCTATCATTTATATTCCTCTTTGATTTTGTAGCATCATTTAACATATCATATAAAAGCACTTAAAACTCCCAATAAATTTTTGTCTGTCTTTGCTTCTTAACATTGACCTCAATCATGACAGGAAAATTTTCCTATTTCTTCAAACTTAGCAAATAATCCTGGACTTGTGTACAGTAAGTGTTTAATAAATATCTTTGAATGAAAATTGTACATGTATTTTGAAGAGTAAGCATAAATCTATTTAAACACAAAAATATTGAATATGACTAAATAATTTCAGTCTTGGTTTTGAATCCATTCATCATTTCAACAAATGTTTAATCAGTGAGTCTCTGTAAAACACAGGGTTCTTGGTGCCATGCATTTGTAATAAATTATGCAAGATTCCTATTTTTAAAAAGTTTCATTCCAAAAGTGAAAGATCCTTGTAAATAACAAGGGTTATCAACAAAAAGCTGTTGACTATTCTTGAATTATAATATAGGCAATTGGTTCTAGAGTGGGATGGGAGATTGTTGGAATAATCTTCACCTTTGAAGTTTATTTTCAGTAACGAGCTGAGTAAAAAGAGTGTACCGATTTGTAGAGAAGATTTTTGATATAAAAGTAGTAGTTTTGACAAAGTCATGCAGGCGTGAAACATCTTGACATTTACAGAATGTTTATAAGGGCCTCAGGATCCCTAGAATAGAGAATAGAATACAAGTTTCTGCAAGAAATGAATTTGGCAAAGGACAACCAGATTTTTTCAGGCTCCTGTATGCTATGCTAAGAATAATGATGGAGGTTGATAAAGAAGTCAAACTGGGAGAAAAGAAAGCATGAAATGTAAGATAAGGAACAAGGAGGCAGGTAATGCAATGCAGAAGCCAGAACTGTAACTGGAGCCCGGGAGACATTAGAAAGACAGAATCGAGGTAAGATGAGTGCAAGTGTGGGACATGTCAGACACAGAGACATAATAGCCAAAGAAGGATTGATGCATAGGGTCAGAATAAAGTCAGTTTCAGATATTATGCAGACTCTTAATAATTCTGGCTGTCTTCTCTATTTTAAGCATTTACTGCACTGTTATCTGGACATGGTGAAATGTGTTATGTTGTTGGACAGGCCGCTGTTTGTATTATTTCTGTTCTAAAATAGAAGTCTGTCATGGAGTATTTCATGAAAGAAACCTCCTCTAAGACATCCTTTCATTTTACATAATCATTGGCAATTAACATGTTTAGTTCAGTTCAGTTCAGTGCTCAGCCATGTCCAACTCTTTGTGACCCCATGGACTGTAGCACTCCAGGCCTCCCTATCCATCACCAACTCCCAGAGTTTACTCAAACTCATGTCCATTGAGTCAGTGATGCCATCCAACCATCTCATCCTCTGCCATCCCCTTCTCCTCCCACTTTCAATCTTTCCCAGCATCAGGGTCTTCCAATGAGGCAGTTCTTCGCATCAGGTGGCCAAAGTATTGGAGTTTCAGCTTCAGCATCAGTCCTTCTAATGAATTTCAGGACTGATTTCCTTTAGAATTGACTGGTTGGATCTCCTTGCAGTCCAAGGGACCCTCAAGAGTCTTCTCCAACACCACAGTTCAAAAGCATCAATTCTTCAGCGCTCAGCTTTCTTCACAGTCCAACTCTCACATCCATACATGACTACTGGAAAAACCATAGCTTTGACTAGACAGACCTTTGTTGGCAAAGTAATGTCTCTGCTTTTTTAATATGCTGTCTATATTGGTCACTGGATGAACTTAATTCCTGTTTCTTAAAAAAGAAATTTCCCAACCTTTTATTTAGAAAACTTTCTAATTGATAAGAAAACTGGTAAAATAGCAGAATCAACACTCATTATGTACCATTAACCTAAAATCATCAATTTTGTAAGTGGAAGTGAAGCCACTCAGTCGTGTCTGACTCTTTGCGACCCCGTAGACTGTAGCCCACCAGGCTCCTCCATCCATGGAATTCTCCAGGCAAGAGTACTGGAGTGGGTTGCCATTTCTTTCTCCAGGGGATCTTCCTGACCCAAGGATCGAGTCCAGGTCTCCCGCATTGCAGGCAGACGCTTTAACCTCTGAGCCACCAGGGAAGCCAAGGTTTACCTAAACACTTCATATCCTCTTCCTAACAGTAAGGAACTTTCACAGTATACCAGAGCCATTGCCATAGAAAGGAGGACTCCTTATTGAGTTAGTTTAGTAGTGACATAGTTATCTGCAATGTTCCCCTTCCATTATAGCTCTGGTCAAATCCTCAGATTGCTCAATGTGATGGCCTGATGGCTTTTCACCTTTTATCTCTCACAGAAATGTACACTTAAAGGGGCTTTTCCTCATGGCCCTTTAGATCATATTTCCCAACTTTATCATGTCAGTATGCTTCATTTTCATTACCTGCCTTATTTTTCTTTTCTTATATTTATTTACTTATTTTCTACATGTATATTTTTTTCTCCCTCTCCACTAACATGTAAATTCTATGAAGAAAAGGATTTGTCTTATTCACCATTTTGCACCAGGACAAAATTGATTTAGTGCAGGGCCAAGATTCAGGAACTAATTCCTTCTACTTTTAAATTTACAAGCTTCCTTACATCTCCATCCCTTTTCAATTATATAAGCAAAACAAAAATAAGACTTTTTTGTCTTTTTTTATCTCCACTTTCAATATTAAACTTTTGATTCTAAACAGGGACATGTACTAGATCTTTTAATAAAAATCAACATCTTCTTACACATTGGTACATGATTAAGGGGTGAAAATAATTCACCTCACTATTTTATTTTATTTTATTTTTAATGACTCCGTATAAATTGAACATCATGAGACAGTGATACTACAGATACTCTTTGTGTTGGCTAGACATTAAGTCACTGTATTTTGGGTTTCCTTATATAAACATTTAGATTTAGTTTGGAACATATTCAGGTAAATAGGAGCACATGGATTCTATTTTCCATCGCAGAACTATTTAGTAAAAACTTGCATAGGACCCATGCCCAGAACCCTGATCACTTTCCATTTTGTAATCCTATAAAGTTTGAAGTATTTCCATAATTTTCTATTGCTGAATGCAGCTCAGTAGGCATTAAAATTAATGTTCCTTTCAAATTTGTTTTTATAAGCACCTGAATCTGGAAATCTGTCAAGGGGCACTTTTGCTTACTGAAAACAAACAGCTTGATTTAATTTAGCATATGTATCACCTAAAATGTACAACTTATTATGTGATACGGTATCATCCCACATGGCAGATATGTACCACCAAAGCTTTGTCAAGCACTTAAGCATTTCCATTTGGTTTGGAAAGCAGTCAGAGAAGACTAGGAGTTCATCACAGAACTGCTGAAAGTGGATGGAACTAGTTTCCCCTGCATGCTATTGCCTGCCTTTTAGACCTCTCTAAAGGAAATTTAAAAATCCATAATTTCATAATTTGTTCAACAGACTTTCATATTTTGCATGGTAAGCACAAACCTTTAAATTTTGTTGAACTAAGCATTATTTTTTTAAATTTCTTTTTAAAATTTGTATTCAAATATAGTTGATTTACAATGTTGTATTAATTTCAGGTATATGGTAAAGTGATTCAGTTACACATATATATATGTGTATATAAATATATATATATATATATTATTTTTTACATTCTTTTCCATTACGGGTTATTACAAGATATTGAATATAGTATGTTATTTTTATTATAGGCTTTCAAATTTTTAATTTCCCTCCATTCATCTCTCTCTGTCATATACACATGCACACATCTGCACACTTATCATAACTGAACATATTCACTCTTCCTTTGCCTTCTTTTAGATTAAGATTAGTTCTTTCCTCCATACCAGAATATGTCAATATACTTTATCCATTTTTTCAAACTATTTGAACCACATTATTAATATTTGGTAGAGAACTTGTTATTTATAAGTCACTCTTTTGGGAACTGATGAAAGCAATGGGATGATACTTAAAATATAATTTCTGTTTGCAGGAGTTACTTCATATTCATATGCTTTCCTATGCTTAAATCTCTGCTAAAGTTATTCAAAATGTAAAATTTAGGTATTATTTTAGACTCATGAATCTGGTTAATTTCTGTCTTTTCAGCATGATTACTTGCTATACTAACATCTAGACAACTACTTTTATTTAGTATCAACATTACTAAATGACCCAGTGTAATTTTAAAAACTATTATACATGTGTTAGTAGTGTTTATAAATTATAAATTATTTATAAAAATAAAGTGATAATGTTAAAATTAATAACAGTAATACATTAATATTTAAGAAAAGGCATTTGGTAATAATAAAACTAATTATGATCAACAAAATTAACTTAAAGTTCATAGGAATATACTTTCTTATACTGAATAATAAAGAGTTGTTAAAAATATATTTTAAATAACAATGTTAGCATTTAACACAAGATATGAACTCGATGTATAAAAGGGAGTGAAGTCCGTTCAAGGAAGATGAAGGTGTTCATTGAGAGGGTACATTTACAGGCTCTTGGTTGGGTGTGGCAGGTACCTGATATCTGTTTATGAGCTCCCAAACCAGAAGGAACTACATTTCTGGACTCCTTCTGCTTAGAGAAGCAAGGATCTAACTCTTAGCACCTTAGGAGAGAGAAAGAAGAAATAACTGTTTGGAAGTTATTCACATTTGTCTTGTAAACAGAGCCTTTACTGATTCTTGTGTTTCTCTTCCTCCTGATAACTGAAGCCTGTTATTCCTTTGCTGTTGTTCATTCACTAAGTCCTGTCCAACTCTTTGCGACCCCGTGAACTGCAGCACGCCAGGCTTTCCTGTCCTTTACTATCTCCAGGAGTTTGCTCAAACTCATGTCCATTGAATCAGCTATTTCTTTAACTAAGTAAAATTTCATTCTATAACTATAGATAAGAACCTTAACCTGTGGATGTTTGGAAGTTAATCTTCTGAAAGACATGCATCTTCAGGGCAATTTTCCATCTTGCGTATCTGATTGTGTATAATATAAATAAAGCCTGAGTGCAACTGTCAAATATGAGAACAAGATAGAAGCCTTATATTTGACAAGTTCTTCTTCTTTTTCCTTCCTGTGCTCGATATTGCTTCTATTGCAACTATGGGGGGAAAAGTAGAAAACGTTCTTAATGTATTAATTATGGTGATACAAAGATATGTATGATATGGTGATACGAAGATAACAGCTTGTCATTGTTCATGAATAAACATTTAACTGCTGCCACTGCTAAGTCGCTTCAGTCGTGTCCGACTCTGTGCGACCCCATAGACAGCAGCCCACCAGGCTCCCCCGTCCCTGGGGTTCTCCAGCAAGAACACTGGAGTGGGTTGCCATTTCCTCAGGCAAGACTTATTTTGAAGAAGTATAGCATACCTAAGGTATTTTCATTCATGCTTCATAGTAACATTGCTAGGATTTTTCTATTTTTCAATACTGTTTTCTAGGAATAGGAGATACTAGGAAAAAATATCACTTTTCCCTTTTAAGAACCCATAGTCTATAGGATTTAGATCTATGCTATGCAGATGGTGACTGCAGCCATGAAATTAAAAGACACTTACTCCTTGGAAGGAAAGTTATGACCAACCTAGATAGCATATTCAAAAGCAGAGGCATTACTTTGCCAACAAAGGTCCGTCTAGTCAGGGCTATGGTTTTTCCTGTGGTCATGTATGGGTGTGAGAGTTGGACTGTGAAGAAGGCTGAGCACCGAAGAATTGATGCTTTTGAACTGTGGTGTTGGAGAAGACTCTTGAGAGTCCCTTGGACTGCAAGGAGATCCAACCAGTCCATTCTGAAGGAGATCAGCCCTGGGGTTTCTTTGGAGGGAATGATGCTGAAGCTGAAACTCCGGTATTTTGGCCACCTCATGCGAAGAGTTGACTCATTGGAAAAGACTCTGATGCTGGGAGGGATTGCAGGCAGGAGGAGAAGGGGACGAATGAGGATGGAGATGGCTGGATGGCATCACTGACTGGATGGACGTGAGTCTGAGTGAACTCCGGGAATTGGTGATGGACAAGGAGGCCTGGCGTGCTGCGATTCATGGGGTCGCAAAGAGTCGGACACGACTGAGCAACTGAACTGAACTGAAAGATGCGTTTAAGGATAAAGCCACAAGGATAAAGAAAAGGGAGACATTAACTGTAAGACTAACCTGAGTCTGAACTAGAATCATCACATACCTGATGCATAGAGAGGCCTAACAAACCGAAATGTCAGAGTTTAAAGCAGAGAAAGGTTTATTGTAAGGCTCCCGCAGACAGAACAGGTTGGCTCATGCTCAAAATATCTGAACTCCCCTGATGAATTTCAGGGCAGCATTTTTAAAGGAGAGGTAAGGAAAGGGAGTCAAGGGTGCCTGATCATCTTGGCTATGACTCTGATTGGTTGATGGTGAGGTAAAACGGCAGTTTCACAGGGGTTAACATCATCAATCCTCATACTCCAGAAGGTCTGGGGATTAAGTGCTCTTGGTCCTTAAGTAGTTAACTTCTTCCATTTGATGGGTATTTCAGCATCTACAAAATAACTCAGGAAATATGCATCAGTTACTGTTGTCTAAGTACTTCAGGAAGAACTAAAGATTCTGTTGACTGCCATATGGTTGCTTTACTATTTGAATTGTTACCAGTTTTCCTGGCCCAACTGCTACTTTTGTCACTACATGTTCACATCCTTTTAATCATTAATTCTTGAGCAGCCAGGCTTTTGTAACTCAGGGGAGGCCTAGGAGGTTACAGCTTTTCTACAAACAAGAGGCAGGCAGAGGACACAGGGAGAAGAATCTGTCCCAGGAAGGCCCCATTACATCTGCTCTGTTACACTGATGTAGGACCTAGGGTAGCCTTTCTGATCCTCAAATGCAATGAGAAGAAAGGTAGGTAACTGTTTTTCTTTGATTGGTTTATTAGATCAAATTATATGACATATGAAGTAAAATAGAATTATTAGATTTATCACTTAAAAAGTTAATAACTTCAAAAATTTGAATTTTGTTTATAAATCCAATCAAGGGTTATTGTTGTTGTTTAGTAGCTAAGTCGTGTCTGACTCTTTTGCAACTTCATGAACTGTGGCCTGCCAGGTTCCTCCGTCCATGGGATTTCCCATGCAAGAATACTGGAGTGAGTTGCCATTTCCTACTCCAGTGGATCTTCCTGACCCAGGGATTGAACCCATATCTCTTGCTTGGCAGGTGGATTCTTTACTGATGTGCTACCTGGGAAGCCCCCTATCCAGGGTAAACCCTTTTAAAATATTTCTTTCATTTTGATATTTGGCAAAACTAATACAATTATGTAAAGTTTAAAAATAAAATAAAATTAAAATAAAATAAAATAAAATAAAATTTGACCTATTTCTAGTGGCATTTATGTTGTTGGAATTTTATGAATTGTTACCAAAAAATTCTGATTCTTTTATCTTAGGCCAGAATCTTACCAGCAAGCTAACTTATATTTTAATTCAATTACAATTTACCTTTTTCCAAATTGATAGCTGTATTTTCTGCATGCTGACAGTTTTTCCCAGACTTAGCCCTACATGATTGAGTAATGTTTATAAATAAAATCAGAAAAAAATAAATAAAGGGAAGCCCAATATAATCACATTCCATCCTAATATTAAATATTTGCAGCATAATAAAAAGTACACGGGTTTTATCATAGGATTTTGACTTTATAATTTAGTTAGTATTTATTGTTTGAAATAAAGATTGTTTATTAAACTAGGGTGTTAGATTAGCTCTCTGAAATAGTCTTCATCTCCAAAGACTAGAATGAGTTATTTTGTCACTACACTGAATAGTGTATATAATTTTCTGAATTTTAAGATTTTTCTCCCTCACTATTGGTACTTAGACCTTTTCTCCAACTCACCAGCTAATAAGTATCAGCAAACTATATCACATATAAATCAATACTTATATGCATTAATGGAAGTAATTAAAAATGGAAAATTATGCTATACTACCAACTTATCTTTTCTGTACTTCAGAATATACTTTATTTTGCACAATCATAATGTACTCATATTTATCCTGATAGAAATGTTTCCAGTTCATATGAGCGAATTAAATATGTCAGCATTGAGAATGAAGAAAATTAAATATTTCTTTTGTCATGGGCACAAAAATCCCCAAAGAGCTCTATGACTTCAGGTGCTTTTCCATATTAGCACTGGGTTAGATGATCTTTAAAATCTGTTCCAGCTTTTCGTTTCTATAATTACTCAAAAATTAGATGTAGCCAAAATGAACTAAAATATGAATGTAGGCTTTAAATGGAATTATTGACTTTAAAAACACTTAGGAAAAGTAATTAAATGATGGGCCATAATTAGTGAGGGCTCAATCCGGGTCTGGACAGAAAACTAAATACCAGTGATTTTAGTAGAGAAGCATTTTAGTGTGAGAAATTGTGTAAGTATTGGTGAAGTGGAAAAGCAGTTGGGGAACATTGAGATATCACAGAGGTAGTAACTAAGGAAAGCAGGGCTGTGGGGCTGCGAAACAAAGGCAGAAATTTAACATTGGAAGGAAGCCTAAAGTTTATAGGAAGGATCTTGCCCTCAGTGATGAGACTCAGACCTTGGAGAAAAGAACATTGCTCAGTGAGGGCTGGTGCCTCAGGAAGTCAGTTGAGGGCCCTGCCCATCTGAAATTCAGTTTTCAGAAAAGAGGGTGCCAGCCAATTGTTGCTGAGGAGACCCAATAAGGCTGGTTTTAAGAAGGTGGAAGGCAAACTGCAAACTGGAATCAGTTTCAACTGCCAGGATAAAGAACTATTACTGGAATAATGCTGACAGGAGGGAACTGGAAGCAAACAGGAGGAGTGAGTCCTTTCTCTAGTTCAGACTTTCATTCTTCCTCTAGTGAAAACGAAGAGAGAGCCAGCTGGTAATTGAGAAATGCAGTTCTCGAAGTTCCAGGTTCTATCTCACAAAGCAAAGTGCAGAAGGGAGGATTTGAAGCTGAAAAATAATAGCTTAATAACCGGTACAATGAGGAGACAATCATAGCAATGACTTAGAGTACAAGTAAATAATCAAAAGTAAAATGAGGGAGAAACTGTGTTAGATTATTGAAGCAAAAGCAGCATTTTCCTGAGGTTTGTATTTCTCCAAATGGTCTTGAAGTTACAGCATATTTATTTTATAGAAGAAAAGTTCAACTACCTCATCATTATACTGAACAAGAAGTTATTTACTAGTTAGATGATAAGTAATGGCAATTAAATACTGCCAACACTCCATTAAATGAGACCTGAAGCTCTTGTACAAAAAGTTTTTGTTTTTCTCCCCATAGAATTCCCATACATTAACCATGTAAACACATGGTTAAACAACTTTTTTTTTTAAAACTTGCTAATTTTATTTTCCAACATGGAATATTAGCAAATAATGGGCATGTGTTTACAAATTTTATGCCAGTGTTATTTTGAGAATTAAAACCTAAAATATATGGTAAAGCACATACTTTTAAAAATAATTGGTCCATTTAATGAAAAGCAAATCAGAACATGAACTCGTCTTATGTCAAAAAGAAAAGAACTATTGTAGTAAAACACACTGAATCATGTACTTACAATTTAGGTGACTCTATAATTGCAATAAAATTTGTACAATGTTGTGGTACAACTTTTGGAGTGTTCCAGCTGCACTGACAACATAATTGATCCACCCAATTATTTTACACTTTTGAAATTGATTGACTAATGGAAGTGACTCAGTTAATTAGTTATTTAGGCATTATGTGATATAACAAATGTGATTGAAATTTAAAATCTATTCTGTATCTAATTCTCAACATAATTACCAATGAAGATAAAAGTTAAAGTAGAAACTGGTAAACAGATGATCCTTAACTTTGAGTAGAAGAAATTATGTATATATATTATATATATATAAAATATATATATATGATTTTTATATAGAAGTTTTATATAACTGTTCAGATATTAGATAGATATAGCTCTTGCCTGGAAAATCCCATGGGCGGAGGAGCCTGGTAGGCTGCAGTCCATGGGGTTGCTAAGAGTCGGACACGACTGAGCGACTTCATTTTCACTTTTTATTTTCATGCATTGGAGAAGGAAATGGCAACCCCCTCCAGTGTTCTTGCCTGGAGAATCCTGGGGATGGGGGAGCCTGGTGGGCTGCCGTCTATGGGGTCTCACAGAGTTGGACACGACTGAAGCAACTTAGCAGCAGCAGCAGCAGCAGCTATAATTCATTTTGCCAAAACTTGGAAAAGTCCATACTAGGTTTTGTTCAACCACATTATAGATTTTAAGCCAAGTTACATTTATAGGATTATATTCAAATTTTATCTTTTTTACTAAAATATGAAACTTTTTGCTCTTTATAATGTGATTTCAATGAGACTGGCAGAATTTAAATATTTTTGCACATGATTATGCACCTTTGCGGAGAAGGCAATGGCACCCCACTCCAGTACTTTTGCCTAGAAAATCCCATGGACGGAGGAGCCTGGTAGGCTGCAGTTTATGGGGTCGCTAGAGTCAGACACGACTGAGCGACTTCACTTTCACTTTTCACTTTCATGCATTGGAGAGGGAAATGGCAACCCACTCCAGTGTTCTTGACTGGAGAATCCCAGGGAGGGGAAGCCTGGTTGGCTGCCGTCTATGGGGTCACGACTGAAGCGACGCAGCAGCATGCACCTTTGAGACTTCAGGGGAAAGAGATTCATATCTTCATCCTTTTAGTTTAATTCACTTTGATAGGATGGCATCGAGATGCCAAGTAAACTATTACAATCTATCCAGTCACTAATGTAACATTCAGAAATCCAGAATAACTAAACCTGGGTGAAAGCTTTAATTAGTATTAAGTTAGTTATAATTAAACTAATTAGAACTTCAATTGCTACTTTGCATAATTCATGCATTAATATTTTTTAGTTAATATCTACTATGAAAGTTGAGGAGGGCATGGTAACATATTCCAGTATTCTTCCCTAAAGAATCCTGATAACAGAGAAGCCTGGCAGGTTATGGTCCATATGGTTGCAAAGAGTCAGACATGACTGAAGCAACTTAGTATGTACGCATTATGAAAGATATGGTGTTAGGAGCTATGAGGAATTTAAAACGTGTTTCGCTCAGTCACAATAAATCCCAAGTTTTCTAAGACATATCACATTTAAAAAGTTATCCCCAAATCAGACCTACCTATTTTAATTTTTAGTTCATAAATAGTCTCAATAGTATAAAACTTACTAAAGAGAACTCTTGAGGTTCTTACAAGTAATACAAGTTAGTGGAGTCAGTAAATTGTATAAAACATTAAATGCCAGACAGCTTCCTTAACCAAATTATTATATAGGTCAATAAGTATAGAACAGATGACCTCTAAATGTCTTTTTTATAAACCAGAATTTTTTTGACCACTCCTGTTGGAATCTATTATTTAGTAAATTTTTGATTGCAGCTCCGTGTGACACTGCATTTTCTCAGGGATCTGGTGGCTTTTGGGAGAAAAGTCATCTGTTTAGTGATGTAGCAGTGGCCTGTTTGAACTTTTCTGTGTCAGAATTCTGTAGTCTTGACAGTTACTATTGTTTTCAATGGCTGAATGTTGCCAAGTTGTGACACCTGCAAATTCCTGAAATTGAGAACTGAAAAACCTAGACAGGCAAATTGATGTCCATTACAGGTAATTATAGACTGAATTCATGGCTACTTTTCCACATTCGGAGAAAGCAGCTGTTGTTGCTCTAAGTCTTGAACTTTTTTCTTGGAGAATAAAGGAATAGTTGTCTATCACAAAGAATTCTTGATTTCTGAAATAAATATGATTTTTCTCAAATACTCTGACATTGGATAGATATATGAGGTTTTAAGAAGTGACTTATTTGCTCCTTCCTTACAGATACTCCCCTGAAAATGTCCTTGTTTTTGTGTCCTGTTCTTATGCATAGACAGATTTAGAGACAAACTACTTTCTGAAGTACTGTATTTGGCCAAAGAATTCCGTAATGGCCTCAGTCTGAGAGTGTTATGAAAATATGACTATGTATTAAACATGACACATTGTCCACAAAGAAGTAGTAATTTCACTGAATTTTGTTCATTGCAGTGATGCTTCATTGGCCTCTAAGTTATTTCAAGGCAGGTGGAATAGCTTCTGCACCGTCTATCCCACTTTTCATGCTTTCAGTAGACTGTACCTAAGAACACAATTTAGAAGCTTCTAAATCCTTTAATACTTAGCTACTCTCTTATTTAATAAATGTTAATATTGCTAATTGTTTTGACTAATTGGATAAACAATAAAAAATATGTCAAAAATGTTTTGGTTCAGATCGAATAATCTTTTCTGACAAAAATAGAAGCATTTATCTACTTTGCCAATTTCATTCATTAAATTCTTCAAGGAAGTTTTGGTTTCTTTTCATCTACTTACATGAGAACTATATTGTCTCATTTTATTCTCTTTATTATTTATTAATTATCCTCATAACCTAAGTTACTTTTTAATAAAGCTGCACTTACCTTCTTAAAATAAACTCTGTGCATTTCCACTCTAATAGTATTCTTGATTTTCTTTTGGAAAAAAGATGAAATTTGTTATATTTCTGTTCTTACCTTCTGATTTTCAAAACCAAAACAAAACAAAAAAAACAATAAATTGAGATATTTCAGTCCATTGCTTAAATTCTTCTGAAGATTTCTGGACCATTATGTTGTCATTTGAATAAGTGAAGACTTTAATGAGGTGCCTGTGCCAGGTTGCGTTAGATGAGTGATTAAAAGCTCCCGCAAGGTCCACAGCTCTTGTATTTCCTTGAATCCGATTTGCCTTCTGACCCAGGAGTTCCACCATGGATTTCCCACTCATGCTTTGTTTTTCCTTTCCAACTCCTAACTCCAAAGTAGTTTATAAATATCTCATTATTAGAGGTCATCTTTCTGGATGTACAAGCTTATTTCTCCTGTTTTAATTTCTCTAAAAAAAAAATCAGTGTTGGTTAAAGAGATGAAAATATTTACAATTCCAAGTTCTTTATTGGTATATTGTGGTTGTTGGCCCACTTGATATTTTGGTGTGGGGTTTCAGAATTGTGGCAAAGACAAAGCTGTTCTGTTGCGTAAGACAGACAGAATAATCTGTAAGATCCCCAAAGGAGAGTCAGACCATGATTTGAAGGTGTCATTGAGAGATCCCCATTCCACCTCACACAAAGAGCTGGCTTTTCAGAAACTGTTTTATCTGCTTCAGAAAGAGAAAGGGTTGGCTGACAAGACTTAAACCTATAGCTCCAGGCAGTCTAAGCTGTCTCATGTGGATTCCTAGATCACTAAGCCAAGCCCTGCCACTCTCAGAAACTTAGTATTTATACATAGATGATGATTATGCCAATCAAGTTGACTTTGATCATGTGAGTCAAGTTGAATCAAAGTCAGTCATTTTTTTCCTTCCAATATCAATTATGAGTAACTTCATTTAACTTACTTTCATGCATTTATAGATTCTTTTTTCTCAAAGAACATCAGAGCTGATGTTGACTAAATATTATACTTTTATCTACAAAAATACAGTGAAAAACAAAAAACAGATTCCTCTTAATTGCAATAAAATCTATATTGTATGTTGATAATGATGTTTGTAAATCAAGAATTATAAAACTAGAATATGCATGTTGTGTTATTTTCATATTATCTTTGAGGAAAAATCCTTGCAAACCTTCTTTTCAAATCAAATTTTTTTTCTACATTTATTATTATGCATATTTGGCTTTTTTAAGAGATAGACCATAAATTTCTGGGCATCTGAAGTGAGTTAATAGGGAAATATAACTAATATTTTAAATTACAATTCTTTCAGTGGACAGGCAAAATGTACATGGCTACTTTAATCTCTATATAAAATTATGACAGGAATAATGAGATAAATACTGCTAAATAACAACATAAATTTTTATGCTGATTTCTAGAACAAATATTCATTAGCATGTATTTTCATTTAAAAAATAAAATGTCACAATTGCTAGTGAAATATAGCAGTTTAATTTTATTTGTATTGAATACAGTCAGAAGAAGAATGGCAGATAGTACTGAATATTTATTTCTTGATATTGGCCATAACATGTACATATGTAATTTAGTAAATGAGTAAAACAATGATAACCATTTGGCACTTAGGGAGATGGCAAATTGATCTTGTCTCTGTATAACATGAATTTGAAAACTTTTACATTATGATTGAACAGCATTCAGCAGTAAAGTATTTGTTAAAAGAATCCCTTCAACTCTAAGTCATCCAGAAAAGTGAAACACTAGACACACCCCTTGCCCCCAATCCTAGAAAATTAAAAAAAGATAAAAATTATATTTTGACCTGGCTCTTTTCTTTTTAAAGATTGTATATGTCATTTTGATTCCTTACTCTTTTTCTCAAGTGTTTATACAATTCTCCCGTTTGAGGCCAATAGTGACAACAACTAAGTCGTTATTTTTACTTGCACACTTCAATTGTGGCCTAATTTTATATTTCATTTGGATAAAGATGAAGACATCAGGGGTAAAGTTGGTTGTAGCTTATACACTCAAGCATAAGCCGTCTTCTATACATCATATTTCGCCCACATTTCTAGACAAATTGAAGTATACTAGCTAGCAGTTCAAATATGTTTGATCCCCAAGTAACCGGAATAAAAGAAATTCATTTTAAGTGAGTTTGAGACAAGAACTGCACTCATCTCACATGCTACTAAAGTAATGCTCAAAATTCTCCAAGCCAGGCTTTAGCAATATGTGAACCATGAACTTCCTGATGTTCAAGCTGGTTTTAGAAAAGGCAGAGGAACCAGAGATCAAATTGCCAACATCCGTTGGATCATCGAAAAAGCAAGAGAGTTCCAGAAAAGCATCTATTTCTGCTTTATTGACTATGCCAAAACCTTTGACTGTGTGGATTACAAAAAACTGTGGAAAATTCTGAAAGAGATTGGAATACCAGACCACCTGAGCTGCCTCTTGAGAAATTTGTATGCAGGTCAGGAAGCAACAGTTAGAACTGGACATGGAACAACAGACTGGTTCCAAATAGGAAAAGGAGCACGTCAGGGCTGTATATTGTCACCGTGCTTATTTAACTTATATGCAGAGTACATCATGAGAAACGCTGGACTGGAAGAAGCACAAGCTGGAATCAAGATTGCCGGGAGAAATATCAATAACCTCAGATATGCAGATGACACCATCCTTATGACAAAAAGTGAAGAGGAACTAAAAATCTTCTTGATGAAAGTGAAAGAGGATCATGAAAAAGTTGGCTTAAAGCTCAACATTCAGAAAACGAAGATCATGGCATCTGGTCCCATCACTTCATGGGAAATAGATGGGGAAACAGTGGAAACAGTGTCAGACTTTATTTTTCTAGGCTCCAAAATCACTGCAGATGGTGACTGCAGCCATGAAATTAAAAGACGCTTACTCCTTGGAAGGAAAGTTATGTCCAACCTAGATAGCATATTCAAAAGCAGAGACATTACTTTGCCAACAAAAGTTCGTTTAGTCAAGGCTATGGTTTTTCCAGTGGTCATGTATGGATGTAAGAGTTGGACTGTGAAGAAGGCTGAGCACCGAAGAATTGATGCTTTTGAACTGTGGTTTTGGAGAAGACTCTTGAGAGTCCCCTGGACTGCAAGGAGATCCAACCAGTCCATTCTGAAGGAGATCAGCCCTGGGATTTCTTTGGAAGGACTGATGCTAAAGCTGAAACTCCAGTACTTTGGCCATCTGATGTGAAGAGTTGACTCATTGGAAAAGACTCTGATGCTGGGAGGGATTGGAGGCAAGAGGAGAAGGGGACGACAGAGGATGAGATGGCTGGATGGCCTCACTGACTCGATGGACGTGAGTCTGAGTGAACTCCGAGAGTTGATGATGGACAGGGAGGCCTGGCGTGCTGCGATTCATAGGGTCACAAAGAGTCAGATATGACTGAGTGACTGAACTGAACTGAACTGAGACAAGAAAAACTGAAAAAGTTATTTATGAATGAACTGTACTGCAAGGTATTAAGTCAAAACTTTCATAGTTTTCTTATATACAAGACATCTGAATCACAGCAAAGATTATATCTAGAGAAGCTCTGAAGGCACAGATTGAATAATACAACTGTATCTGTTAATTCTAACAATAAGGTAAGAGAGAAGAATTTTACTATGAAAAAAAAATGAAGAAAAAAAGTTTACAATGAAAATATGCCAGGGTGTTCAGTCACTAGGATGTGTCTGATTCTTTGTGACCCCATGGACTGTAGCACACCAGACTTCCCTGTCCATCACCAACTCCCAGAGCTTGCTCAAACTCATGTCCATCAAGTCGGTGATGCCATCCAACCGTCTCATCCTCTGTCATCCCCTTCTCCTCCCACCTTCAATCTTTCCCAGCATCAGAGTCTTTTCCAGTGAGTCAGCTTTTCACATCAGGTGACCAAAGTATTGGAGTTTCAGTTTCAGCATCAGTCCTTCCAATGAATATTCAGGACTGATTTCCTTTAGGATTGACTGGTTTGATCTACTTACAGTCCAAGGGACTCTCAACAGTCTTATTCAGCACCACAGTTTGAAAGCATTAATTCTTTAGTGCTCAGCCTTGTTTATGGTCCAAATATCACATGCATATATGACCACTGTAAAAACCATAGGTTTGATTATATGGACCTTTGTCAGCAAAGTAATGTCTCTGCTTTTTTAATGCTGTCTAGGTTTGTCATCGGAGAAGGCAATAGCAAACCACTCTAGTACTCTTGCCTGGAAAATCCCATGGACAGGAGCCTGGTAGGCTGCAGTCCATGGGGTCGCAAAGAGTCGGACACGACTGAACGACTTCACTTTCACTTTTCACTTTCATGCATTGGAGAAGGAAATGGCAACCCACTCCAGTGTTCTTGCCTGGAGAATCCCAGGGACGGGGGAGCCTGGTGGGCTGCCGTCTATTGGGGTCGCACAGAGTCAGACACGACTGAAGTGACTTAGCAGCAGCAGCAGCAGGTTTATCATAGTTTTTCTTCCAATGAGCAAGCGTCTCTTAATTTCATGGCTGCAGTCATCGTCTGCAGTGCTTTGGGCATCTATTTGCCAAGCTATTCCTTTTGTAAAAGTGTAGTAGACTGAATTATGAAATATATAAATTCTCACCCAGCATTTTGAAGCTCCCTATCAATCAGTAGTCCCATCTTGCATTTTATTATACATTTTTTCACCTGCATCTTTCTTCATGAATATTTCTATAGAACTGAAAAATATCTTATTGCATTTTAGAAAATTGAATTCACATTCAAATTATGTCTCACTTTACTATTTTAATGAAACCTCTACATTAAGTTTAAAGCATTCATTTGACTTCATTCTTTTACCATTTATTCTGTCATGGATCCTCTCACAAATCAGAAAGCAAGTGGTATAGTATCATAAGTCTTAAATAATATATAGGAAGCATTTAAGCAGAAAACATGCTTTATACTTTAATCAAGTGGAGAATTACTTTGGCTGTCGCATTACAAGATGCCATTATGTGAATGGCATATATTGGGTTGAGTCGTACACAACCTGTGCAGCCATATACAGGAGAAAAAGTAGTCAAACAAGTTGATATTGTAGAGATTCAATATGCATGTCTTACATTCCAGTCTTCCTTAACAGTAGTAAGAAAAACTTTGCTGACTCTTTTCATTTTGGTGTTCCTGTAGCCATACTAAAAAATAGTACTGAATAGACACTTACAATGTACTTGGCATTATTATAAGCATCTGCCATTGATTCCCTTAATACTCACAACAGTCCTGTGAAGCAAATTTTATCCTCATTTTACAAAAAAGGAAATTGAAGTACAAGAGGGCCAAGTAGCCAAGGCCAAACATCTGGTAAGCAGTAAATATCCTGAGCCTCTTTAGATTGCCTTTTACAAATGAAGATCCTAGGATTTATATCAGTCACTTTTCTTTTCTCAGTATTTCTTATTTATCTGGACATTATAAACCAGCCTATATTTTATTATTACCTATATGTCAGTGGTATATTGAATGAATGAATGAACAAATGAATAATGAATGAATGATGTCTGTGTTGTTAATTATATTTCTCCTATTCTACAGATATATTCAACCACATGCATTCTACTTATGTATCTCACAAATGCTTTACATTGAATTGGTTCAATTCTGTATTTATTATCTGCCCCATCAGCACTCGCACCTCTAAGCTATTCACTCTGCCTATGGTCCCTATATAACTGTGCTATGTACCTATTTTTTGTCTCAGAAACAATTACTCTTTTTTTTTAATTTATTTTTAATTGGAGGATAATTGCTTTACAATATATGTTGGTTTCTGCCATATGTCAACATAAATCTCTCTTTAAAAAAAACAGAATCTGTGAAGAATTTGCAAATTGCATTTCTCCTATACTACTGGACTTCCTTTCAGTACCCATCAGTAGCAATGCAGAGATATTGGCCAGGAGGAGGAAGGGAGAATACAATTTCTTTCATGTGTTTGCTATTCCTCTCGGCATCATCTTCGCAGCAATTGGTTCCAGCATCCGACTCCTTCTTGCATACACAGAACAAGCTTTATTGTTTCCCTGCAGTAGCTAGCTGCACTGGCTTTCAGGGGGTCTGACCTCTAAATCCATAGAAACTTCCCTCTGAGCTTCTAGGTTCTCATGACTGCAACTTTTTCCCTTGGTTCCCTCAGTTCTAGGTAGTAGCTGCTTCCTGCAATTATGTATTTAGTCATAGCTTTAATTCTCCTTGCCTCTAACACCAGTGTAACCAATCACCTATGTTGAATTCCATCTGTTAAAAAATCTAATACGGTTTCTATTTTCTCTCTGGTATACTCATGTGAACTTCCTTTGATTACTTTAATTTCTTTCCCTGACTGTTTCAGGCATTTTCTTTACCTACTCTAATTCATTTTTTTCCCACGTTCAGCTGATATCCAAAAAATGTCAATTATAAACTACAGTATGTACAAAATATATCTTGTCTACTTTATGTCAATCAAAATCCAGTGATTAAGATCAAGCAGTTTTATCCAGAAGGCCTGGATTCAAATACTAGACCTGTTTGTTAGCTTTAGAGACCTGGGTGAGCTGGTTTATCACCAGCCATCCTGAAAGAGCTAATTTAGGGAAGAATATTGATGACTATAACCTGACAGAAACTGCTATTGAGAGAATTATAATCTTTGCACTTCATTGTTTCAGAATTATACTTTTGTCCTCTTCTATTTTGCAGAGTCAAAGAGAAGAAAAGAGTGCAAGAAAATGAGGGATAAAAAGTGTAGAATGTGGGACTTGGGGTGAACAAAGAATCCAGTTAGAGACAAAAAAAATGATAATTGTTTCAAATGAAAAGGCAGAAACACATGAACACATGCACGTATATATGAAGCTGCATATATACAGACATATATATGTGTACATATGCAAAAATATATATTTTTGTATATATTAATATATAAGTAAACATATTTGGTATATGTTACATTTTATGTATCAATTTTATGTTAATTCATAATTTTAACATAATTACATATATAATCATTTCATTAGTACTTGCAATCTAATACCATCTTTGCCCAAATGATTATTTTGGCCCCCTCCTTAAAAATTATGAAGAACTTAGTTTGTTAGGGATATAACAAATGCTAGATTTACTGAAAATAACCTGCTATTTAAAACATGTTTTATTCTGTCTTCTTTCAAACAGTTCTCTTTAATAAAATCAATTAAAACTATATTCAGTTAAATATTTTAGTCTTGTTTTTGATATATGACACTTTTATCAAAACTCCAAATATGGTTGGTGTACGTTTGGGTGAAAAGATACCAAAATACAAATATAAATATTGACTTAAGGTATGATATACTTACACTGCAAGATTATGGTATGTTTATCTGGCTAAATGTAGCCTTGTGATTAATAAAATTATTGTTGTCTTGTGCTTAGGTAACAACAAAAGGAATTCACTTATCACATCTAGTTTTTTAGAGCATTCTTAATATGTATCTGTATAATTCAGTTTGGTAGTTATCATTATGAATTGTAAAGAACTATGGATGAGTCAATGGGTAGAAATTCTTGTGGGTAGAATGCCATTTTTGCTGCTTTCAACAACATTTGTTGAGCCTTGACCTGTCTTGCCTAGGCTATATTAAAATATTAAAAGGCTATATTAAAAGTTCTATAAGGAAAACTCTTTATCTTCTCTATGTTCTTTAACTGTTTACTTCATTGTGTTTGGCATGATTCCCAGCTATATCCTTATTCATATAATAATTGTGTTGAGTTTTTAAAAAATTCATGTGAAAGAGGGCACTTCCCAAGTTAAAAAGAATAAAATCAGTTTTCTATTTAACTGTGCTGATACACTTTCCACATCTTAATTATTTTAAATAAAGGTGTTATATTTTTTGTTTTTGCACCACAAATGTTTCTTAAAATGCTTGACATATGTGGTTCATGGAATCAGATCAAGTGGCAAATTTTCTGAATGTTCAGTAAAGTTAGACACAGGTGTTTCAATAATTTCCTGGAGATATAAGCTACATTAAAATTGTTTTACATAATAAATACTACCGGTAAGACAAATGCCAAGGTGATTTAAAAATAGCTGTAGGTATTAAAAAAGAATACTTAGAACAGTCTTATTGCTAAAAAAGACTAAATAAAGGGCTTATGGCTCAGCTCATGAAAAGAAAGGGATTTGTGTCTATGAAAATGCCTCCAGGGTAGGGAGTCATACCTTGTATATCTCTTTTATTTTTCTGAAGCATCTGGTTTGGGAATACATATATAAAAATGCTTTTACTTAATGACTACTTAAGCTAATAATTGTTAATTTTTACTTATGGGTCTCTGCAGATCGTAGGAATAACTCATTCCATTCAATCAACACATACCTAATTGCTTCTAGAACTCTGACATGAACTAAGGATACTATGTTGAACAATGCAAGTGTTGTCTTAGATTCCATGAATTTAGAGTCTAATTGGGGAAATGAATAAAAATAAATAAATAATTGTAAATAATCCAAAAAATCTAAAAAAATTATCATATTTACTAATATAGCTAACTATAATTTTGTATCTTATATAGGCAACCAATAGCTAAAAAATACAAATGAAAAAGCAATCTAGAAACTATTTATAATGCATATTATGTCAAATAATCAGTATCTATAGTATATGAAATATTCGTTGGAATCAATTTTTTTTTAAAGACAAACAGCATAAACTAAATAACAGAAGAAATATGAATGGGAATTTCTTAACAGAGGTATCACATTTGGTTAGTTGAACTGTTCATGCACATTAGTAATTAGGAAAATAAAAATGAAGACTTCAATGAGATGTATTCTTATGCAACTTACTTTGGCAAAAATAGGTATTTATACCAAGTGTTTGAAAGCATATCAAACAACCAGAAACTTACATAAATTGTTGATTGGACTGCAAATTAGAATAAGCTATTTCAACAATATTTTAGTATTATATACGAAGATTTATATTCCCTACAACATCTGTCTACTTTTAGCGATAGGGTCTATAAAAACTCTTGCATAAGACTAGCTTCTGGAAAGGAGCTTGGCAAATTCTCAGGTGGTTTATCAAACCACCAAGCATGAAATGGGCCAAATATGAGCCTGGAACATCTTACAGAATGCTTTCATTAGCAAAAATGCTGGAAATAACCCAACATCCATTGGCAAGAGAATCCACAAATAAATAGTGGTATATTCACGCAGTAATATTATGCAAAATTAGAAAAATGACTTCTTATTATACTAACAACATAAACCTTATAAATAAAATTTTAAGTGAAAAAGTTAACCTATACACATACAGAAATTATATTAGTTTTATAAATTCCTCAAACAAAACATATATTGTTTATATATACATGTATATTTGTATGCCTAAATCTATAGAAAAACAAGAGAATGACTAATTTTAAAAGTTCAAGATAGCCATTGGGGAAGTAAGAATAGGGAGAAGCATACAAGTAGAGATTCAATGTTATTGGTAATGTTTAGTGATTTTATTGGGAGAAGGCAATGGCAACCCACTCCAGTATTCTTGCCTGGCAAACCCAATGGACAGAGGAGCCTGGTAGGCTGCAGTCCATGGGGTCTCTAGGAGTCGGAGACTACTGAGCGACTTCACTTTCACTTTTCACTTTCATGCATTGGAGAAGGAAATGGCAACCCACTCCAGTGTTCTTGCCTGGAGAATCTCAGGGACGGGGGAGCCTGGTGGGCTGCCGTCTATGGGGTCACACAGAGTCGGACACAACTGAAGTGACTTAGCAGTAGCAGCAGTGATTTTATTAAGTAGTAGATTGTTAGGCTTGTTTTATTAGCATATTTCAAAAGCTATACATATAATAGTGCATGTATAAGATTTGCATAATAAACATTTGTTTGAGTAGAGAAAATCAATTTGGGGGGATATCTCAATTTGGGAAGGACATATTAAGTCTTGGCCTTCCCTGGTGATCTAGTAGTTAAGACTCTGTGCTTCCACTGCAGGGGGTGTATGTTTTATCCCTGGTTGAGGAACTAAGTTCACACATGCCACATGGTATGTAGTACATTATGGGCTTCTCTGGTGGCTCAGACAATAAAGAATCTGCCTGCAATGCAGGAGACCTGAGTTCAGTCCTTGGGTTGGGAAGATCCCCTGGAGAAGGGAATGGCTACCCATTCCAGTATTCTTGCCTAGAGAATTCCATGAACAGAGGAGCCTGATATGCTATAATTCATGGGGTCACAAAGAGTTGTACACACCTGAGTGACTAACACATTCACTTTCCATTAAATTTAAGTAGTCATAAAAATATTCAATAATTGCCCCCACACAGACAATTGGATATATGAATTGGAGCAAAGAAAGGAGACCTGGCAAGTAGGGAAAAATCTAGAATATAAGATCTTGGAATGCCATATAAACATACATATGTGTGTGCTCAGTTGCGTCCGATTCTTTGCCACCCCCTGGACTACAGCCTGTCAGGCTCCTCTATCCATGGAATTTTCCAGGCAAGAATACTAGACTGGGTTGCCATTTCCTATTCTCCAGGGGATCTTCTAGACCCAGGGATCGAACCCATGTCTCTTGCATCTCCTGCATTGGCAGGCAGATTCTTTACCACTGTGCCTCTATATATATATATATATATATATGGAAAAAAAAAAGTTCTAATGAAGTCATGCTTCACATAGTTAGGCAGAGGAAGACTGCTAATCAAGGAATCTGATAAGAACTGACATTTCTGATGGAAAGTAAACAAGCAATCAAAAAGCTAGGGCTGGTTTAAGGAGGGCACAATAACTGTATAGATTCTGGTCAAGAAGCAGAATAAAATGGAGTCATAAAAAAGAATATATAATTGCAGAATGACAAGAGCAGTAGATTCCTAGACGTAGAGTCCAAAACAGAGTGAACTGAAGAGTGGATGGAGAATATGCTGGAATATCCTGAAGAAATTTCCATTATAAACACCCAGTTTAGATAAAAATAGGAAAATTTACTTTATGTGCTTTGTTGAACTGGAAAGAAAGTCAGGAAACATTAAAACTAGAGCAGAGCATGGATTCAGTGAGATGAGCTAACCCCTAAGGGAGAGTGACTCAGAGCCTCTAAGACCTGAGTGTTAGCTTAAGATCTGTTTAAGAGACAGGAATGAAAATCCACAATGTCAAAAAATTTTTCATAATGATAGTAGAAAATTACTAGCTTTTCTACTGTATTATATACAAAAGCAAAAATGGGGTGAAACTGCTGACATCTTTGAATGATCTAGGCAGTGATAACAAACCAAACTGATAATTGCATCTCTTTTAATCACTATGCATTTGTAAAAAAAAGTTAATAAATAAAATTAAAAGGCCAGTTTATACTTCAAAGTGTCCTGAAAGAAGCAATTAAAATTATTAATTACAGTCATCCTTCAGTATCTGTGAGGGAATGATTTCAGGATCCTCTACAGATGCCAAAATCTGTAAATATTCAGGTCCCTTATACAAAATGATGTAGTATTTGCATGTAAGATATGCACATCCTTCTGTATGCTTTAAATCATTTCTAGATTACTTGTAATACATTGTTGTTTAGTCACTAAATTGTGTCCAACTCTTCTGCAATCTCATGGATTGTAGCCCTCCAGGCTCCTCTGTTCCTAATACAATATAAATGCTATATAAATAGTTGCAAATACAATGCAAATTGCTAGGAAAATAGTTGCTGGTGTGTTGCATATTCAAGTTTTGCTTTTTGGAATTTTCTGGAAAAATGTTTTTCTAATATTTTCAATCCCTGATTGGTTGACTCCATGGGTGTGGAACTATGGATATAGAGGGATGGATTGTATTTATAATCTCTACCCTTGGGTACACATTTTAAAATTATTTTCTGTAATCATGTGAGAAGCACATATAAAGATTCGTGCTGTATATGCCACTGTGATAGCTGTTTCGAGGAAAATACCTATATAATGTTTTGAGTTGTTAGTTTAGTCAGCCACTTATTCATGGAGCCTCTTTTAGGGGGCGGGGGGCAACAATACTGGAGTGGGTTGCCATTCCCTTCTCCAGGAGATCTTCCCAACCCAGGGATTGAACCCAGGTCTCCTGCATTGTAGGCAGCTGCTTTACGGTGCGAGACACCAGGGAACATAATGTTTTTACTTGAAATAAATAACTGACAGATAAACCATGGTTATTCCTATTTGGGTACTTGGCAGAGATCTTTTTGAAAATAAACAAAGTTAGCCTGTCATATCAAGGAAAACAGTTAACAGTATTTGTTGCCAATAATAAAATTGGAGTCTTGGAACAAAACTTAGAATTTGGGTAAATTGTCTCCACCACCATAAACTTGACAGCTTCCCAGTTCTAAATGTCTTGTCTGAGGAGATAATAACAAAAGTTCCTGTTTTATTTGTATCAGGAAATAGGCTAACATTTGGAAGATCTGTGTAACTCAATAAACCAGTATCTTCCAAACGATCAACTCATCATGTTATACAGTCATGCTTAGGTAAAGTATATATCTCAAGTGCAAAGATAAACTGATGAATTTTTTATATGTATATAATTTATTTATTTATTTTTGGCTGTGCTGAATCTTTCCTGCTGCGTGGGCTTTTCTGTAGTTGTGAAGAGTAGGGGCTACTCCCTAGCTACAGTGCTTAGGCTTCTCATTGCGGTGGCTTCTCTTGTTGTGGAGCATGGGCTCTAGGCCCAAGGGCTTCGGTATTGCAGCATGCGGCCTCAGTTGTAGTGGCTCCCGGGCTCAAGAACACAGGCTCAGTGGTTGTGAAACACAGGCTTCGTTGCTCTGTGTCATGTGGCATCTTCCCAGATCAGGGAGCAAACCTGTGTCTCCTGCATTGACAGACCAATTCTTTACCACTGAGCCACCAGAGAAGCCCAAACTGATGGAGTTTAATGTGAAAGAGTATGAAAAATGTACTGATATGATTTCATATTTTACATTGTCGCTATCTTTTAAGCTACTATCTACCACTTGTCAAATTTTAGTGCAATAGCAAAACAAAAATCCCTAGTTATCTAAAAAGATTATTCAAATCATCTATCCTTGTTCAGTTACATATTTTTGTAAGCTTTAGTTTTTTTCTTCATACACTTCAACTAAAGCAGAATATTGCAAATATTCAGCACTGTGCTACCAATTCTGGTCTATGGAATAAAATAAGAAAAATAAATAAATTTATGCTAAATTTAAAGCAAAAATCAAACTGACCTTTTTTTTTTTTACTGTTGTTATGATTATCTAAAAAGAAAATAAATTGAAGAATAAATAAGAACAGTATTAGTATTAATAAGAGAATCTGGCGAGTTTGACGAAAGAAATAAAATATTTTTGCTGTACATATAGGTTGCGAATATCCCCTGGAGGAGGGCATGGCAATCCACTCCAGGTTTCTTGCCTGGAGGATCCCATTTACAGAGGAGCCTGGCGGGCTACAGTCCATAGAATCGCAGAGTCAGACACAACTGAGCATGCCTGCTTGCATGCTTCCATACATACGTACATATTTATCCTTGCTGGCTCCCCGTCTATCTTGCTACCCAAACATTGTGATCCATTAGACATTTCACAGATCTCTGAGGGTCAGATCACTAGCTGCTGTTTGGACCTAAATGCTCATTCAGCAAATATGCTCACTTGCTTCTTCTTTAAAAAAAATATTATTGGAATATAGTTGCTTTACAATGTGGTGTTAGTTTCTGCTGTACAGCAAAGTGAATCAGCTATATGTATATGTACATGCCCTCTTTTTGGATTTCTTTCTCATTTAGGTTACTACAGATGATTGTGCAGAGTTCCCCACACTGTAGAGTAGGTTTGGATCGATTATCTATTTTATTCATAGTATCAATAGTATATATATATATATATAATATATATACACTATATATGACACACATATATATGTCAATCACAATTTCCCAATTCATCCCACCATCCCTTCCCTCCTTGTTGTCCACATACTATTCTCTACATCTGTGTCTCTATTTCTGCTTTGCAAATCAGTTCATTTCTGCCATTTTTCTAGATTCCATATATATATATGTGTGTGTGTGTGTGTTAATATACGATATTTTTTTCTCTCTTGGATTTATTTTCCTTCCTATGACAATTTCTAGGTCCATCCATGTCTCTGCGAATGGCATAATTTCATTCCTTTTTATGAAAGGAATACATATGTACCTGAATACATAGGAACCACATCTTCTTTATTCATCCCTCTGTTGCTAGACTTTTAGTTTGCTTCCATGTACTTGTTGTTGCTGTTCAGCTGCTAAGTCGTGTCCGACTTTCTGACCCCATGAACTGCAGCACGCCAGGCTACCCTGTCCTTCACTGTCTCCCTGAGTTTGCTCAAACTCATGTCCATTAAGTCAGTGATGCCATCCAACCATCTCATCCTCTGTCGCCCTCTTCTCTTGCCCTCAATCTTTCCCAGCATCAAGGTCTTTTCCAGTGATTTGGCTCTTTGCATCAGGTGGCCAAAGTATTGGATTTTCAGCTTCAACATCAGTCCTTCCAATGAATACTCAGGGTTGATTTCCTTTAGGATTGAATGATTGGATCTCCTTGCTGTCCAAGGAACTCTCAAGCCTTCTCTAGCAACACAGTTGATTGGTAGTGTTGTTGAACTCTTCCATATCAGGAATCAGCAAATTTATTCTTAAAGGACAAGATAGTATATATCTTAATCTTGTGGGTCATATAGTCTCTCTGGCAACTGTTCAACTCTGAAATGTGTATGAAAGCAACCACAGTGATATATAAATAAATAAATGTGACTGACTCAATGAAACCTTGTTTACAAAATCAAGTAGTTGGCCCATGGATCATAATTTCCTAAGTCCTGTTCTATATCCTTTTGGCATTTGGTCTACTTGGTGTATCAATTGCTGTATGGAGCTTTAACATATCTATCTCTAATTATGAATCTGTTTATTTCTTATATCATTTCCATTGGTGTTTATCTATTTTATGATTTGTAAAGCTCTGTTGTTAGGAGCACATACATTTTAAAGTTGTTATGTCTTCTCTATGAATTGACTCTATTATGTAATATCTTTCTTTATTTGTAAAAGTTTTGTTTTTTTAAAGTTTACTTTGTCCCTAGTAATATAACTAGTTCATCTTTCTTTTGGTCAATGTCCGCATACCTTTCCATTCTTTTACTTTATACATATATGTCTCTATATTTTTTCTTTAAAAAATTTTTTTAAAGTCTTTACTGAGTTTGTCACAAACTGTTTCTGTTTTATGTTTTTGTTTCTTGGCTGAGAATCATATGGGATCTTAGCTCCTGAACCAGGACTGAACCCATTCCCCCTACTTTGAAAGGTGAAGTCTTAACCACTTGAATGCCAGGGAAGTCCCTGTCTCTATATTGTAAATGAATTCCTTGTAGACACGATAGTTTTTGCTTTTTAAAACCTCTATTCTGAAAATCTAACACTTGATTGAGATATTGAGACAACTCACTGTATTTATTGGTACTGAGTGATTAAACCTATAATCTTGAAAGTTTTTTTCTATTTGTTTTAGCTTTTTACTTCCACTGAAAGTTCATGGAGATGACCTTATGAGTGTGGAGTTTGGCAGTTTGCCAAGAAATCTATGTATGATTTTTTAGCTCCAACCATAGGCAAATATAAAGTCAAGAGTTATGAAGTTAAAAACTGCCCTCCCCACAGAGAAATTTGTTGCATACCAAAAGGAATTACAGTAAAGGACTCAGAAACCCCTAGCTGACCAAGCTCATGCATAGCTTCATTCCTGGCCCAAGTGCCTTCATTTGGAGGTTTCTTTATTAGGAAACTATGAAGACACTTTTCTCCACTCTGACTCAGAACTGAGTGCTTTTCCACTCTTCCCAATTCTCCTCCCTCTTCCCACTGACCCCACCCACCAATAAAACTACAGGAGCTTTTTAGCTTTTGTTCAGAGCTCCTTGAAAAGTGAGAGGATTCCCAGATCTGTGTCTATCTGTCTGTACCTCTACAGGGTGGGGGAGGCATTAGTAGGGGGTCATCTACACTTTTTATGGTTTTATACTCCTGCTTGTACCATCAGAGTAGGTGGCTAAAGTAAATATTACTTTCATTTTTGTTTTGTGACTTTAATTGACTACTCCAACATCTGACAGCTCAGCTCCCTCTACAACTGAGCTGAGCTCTGGACATTGAGTGAATTAAAGCTATCCATGTATCTGGGGCTCCTTGGTATTATGCATGGCCTTGCTAAATCACATTTCACCTTTAGAAATTAAGTGAAATTTTAGCTATTTCTCCCTACCTAGGTTTCCTGGGATGTGGGTAGTAAGGGAATCTGTGATTTCTAGACCATTTGATTATTCTGTGACTACAGCTAACTGATTGCTTCAAGAAAATATCTTATTACAGTGGAAGTGATGTTCTTTCCAAGCTTCTAAATTTTAAGTGGAAGCAGAAATATCTGGCCACCACTTTTTCCCAGCTTCTGAGGGCTAACCCATCAGACTATTAAAATATTGTCCAAGAGACCTTGCCAGGTTGTTAAATCCAATGTTATGAGAGAATGCTCCATATTAGTAACACTCCTTATCGATTTCCATATTCCACTCCCCTCTATCTGGCATATGCATTATCCTCTCTGATTTATTCTCTCTAGATTCCCACCTATAGAGATCCCATAGTTCTCTTAGCATAAAATTCCACTCAGTCCTTAGCAGCCACAGCTCTTTGTCAATTGGAGATACTGATGTTTGGGACTGTTAATATACATGCGTGCTAAGTCACTTCAGTTGTGTTCAACTCTCGGCGGCACTAGGGACTGTAGCCCTCCAGACTCCTCTGTCCATTGGATTCTCCAGGCAAGATTCCTAGAGTAAGTTGTCATGCCCTCCTCCAGGGGATCTTCCTGACCCAGGACCAGGAATTGAACCTGTGTCTCTTATGTCTCCTGCAATGGCAGGCAGATTCTTTGCCACTCATGCCACCTGGGAAGCTGATTTGGGTTTACATATGGGCCTAAGGTTCAGGAATGCCCTGAGAACAGATCCAGGAGAAAAAAAAAAATAAACAAACATTGTTTTATAAAGCTCTTGCCATGTGGAGGCATTTGAACAGTCTTAAAATGAAGAGAAGCTTGTAGTTTCAAACAATGGAAAGTAGACTCCTTTGGTTGCTTTAGATGAGTCAGGAAAACCTAGGCATTCAAGGTCCTCAGATAACCCCCATTCAATGTCTCAGGGTCCTCTCTCTGTTAGTTCCAGGCCCAGATGTTTCCCTCTGTCTGCCCTTAGAATGCTGAAGTTAAAAATCTCTCAATGGTTCCAAGGAAGCCACCTCATTTTCACAGTTCATATTAGATTAGTGATAAGTAGATCCATGCCTATTGTGTTCTCTCTTCTATGCATTGACAGCCCATAGAAATAACTTCTTAAGTCCACAGTCCCTTTTGGTTAATGATTTCTTCCATACTTCTCAAACACCTAAGATTTTGCATATGTTAACACGTCTTTCCTCCTGCATCTTATCTCAGGTTACCATGTATGAAAACCCTAGCTGTTGCTATGCTAGTGCACACCAAGAACTATCAATTTCCTGGCATCCATGGGGAGAACTTCAAGTTCAATCAGTAATTGGCTGCCCGTACAGTATAATTTCCAGAGCAAGGGCAAATAGTGGCACATGGATTACAGGCCAATGTAATTCTTGTTAAGTCAAGGGGAATTTTCCAGAAAAGGGAGGAGTTGTGAGTTTTAAGCAGTCCATGTCTATGGCAGCCATAGGAAGAATGCACTGGCTAACAGAAGGAAATCTGAGGATGATTCCAACAGCTTCTGCTGTCGAGGGAAAGCAGAAGGCTTTGCACAGGACAGCTTAGTGTCTCTCCAAAGATTTGTTGGCTTGTTCCACTTTTCTGTATCTTTTTATTCACTTCTTGTTCACTGTCGTGTCCTTTTGTATATGAAACAAAATTCCCTTATTTGGTAACAGCTGCATTTCACATTGAATATTCAAAAAATAAAATTGACTTTGCCTAACATATTTGTCTAACATATTTGCCTAACATATTTGTACAAAAAAGATCTTCACAACCCAGATAATCACGATGGTGTGATCACTAACCTAGAGCCAGACATCCTGGAATGTGAAGTCAAGTGGGCCTTAGAAAGCATCACTACTAGCAAAGCTAGTGGAGGTGATGGAATTCCAGTTGAGCTATTTCAAATCCTGAAAGATGATGCTGTGAAAGTGCTGTACTCAGTATGCCAGCAAATTTGGAAAACTCAGCAGTGGCCACAGGACTGGAAAAGGTCAGTTTTCATTCCAACCGCAAAGAAAGGCAATGCCAAAGAATGCTCAAACTACTGCACAATTGCACTCATCTCACACACTAGGAAACTAATGCTCAAAATTCTCCAAGCCAGGCTTCAGCAATATGTGAACTGTGAACTTCCAGTTGTTCAAGCTGGTTTTAGAAAAGGCAGAGGAACCAGAGACCAAATTGTGAACATCCGCTGGATCATGGAAAAAGTAAGAGAGTTCCAGAAAAACATCTATTTCTGCTTTATTGACTATGCCAAAGCCTTTGACTGTGTGGATCACAATAAACTGTGGAAAATTCTTCAAGAGATTGGAATACCAGAGCACTGACCTGACTCTTGAGAAATTTGTATGCAGGTCAGGAAGCAAGTTAGAACTGGACATGGAACAACAGACTGGTTCCAAATAGGAAAAGGAATACGTCAAGGCTATATATTGTCACCCTGTGTATTTAACTTCTATGCAGAGTACATCATGAGAAATGCTGGACTGGAAGAAGCACAAGCTGGAATCAAGATTGCCGGGAGAAATATCAATCACCTCAGATATGCAGATGACACCACCTTTACGGCAGAAAGTGAAGAGGTACTAAAAAGCCTCTGGATGAAAGTGAAAGAGGAGAGTGAAAAAGGTGGCTTAAAGCTCAACATTCAGAAAACAAAAATCATGGCATCTGGTCCCATCGCTTCATGGGAAATAGATGGGGAAAAGTGGAAACAGTGTCAGACTTTATTTTTTGGGGCTCCAAAATCACTGCAGATGGTGACTGCAGCCATGAAATTAAAAGACGCTTACTCCTTGGAAGGAAAGTTATGACCAACCTAGATAGCATATTCAAAAGCAGAGACATTACTTTGCCAACAAAGGTCTGTCTAGTCAAGGCTATGGTTTTTCCTGTGGTCATGTATGGATGTGAGAGTTGGGCTCTGAAGAAGGCTGAGCACCGAAGAATTGATGCTTTTGAACTGTGGTGTTGGAGAAGACTCTTGAGAGTCCCTTGGACTGCAAGGAGATCCAGCCAGTCCATTCTGAAGGAGATCAGCCCTGGGATTTCTTTGGAAGGAACAATGCTAAAGCTGAAACTCCAGTACTTTGGGCACCTCATGCGAAGAGTTGACTCATTGGAAAAGAGTCTGATGCTTGGAGGGATTGGGGGCAGGAGGAGAAGGGGACGACAAAGGATGAGATGGCTGGATGGCATCACTGACTTGATGGACGTGAGTCTGAGTGAACTTTGGGGGTTGGTGATGGACAGGGAGGCCTGGCGTGCTGCGATTCATGGGGTCGCGAAGAGTCGGACATGACTGAGCGACTGAACTGAACTGAACATATTTGTCTACCGCAGTACCTTGAAAACCGTTTTCCTGAAACGAGTTTTGGCCTATGGCTGATATCCTCCCTTGCAACTAGAATCTCTTTTTAAGTCTTCTTCCCCCCACCGCCCAAACCCCCTTTTACAGTTTGAGCTCCATCAATTTTTGATAGGAAAGAATTCTTACAAAAGACTTGTTTTTAAACACAAATCTTAGAGACAAATTTCTCTTTTCATATGTTTTAGAGTAATTCTGCCAGTAATACTCATTTAGGTCTTTTTGCAAGGAGCCACATGTTATTGTTATTCATTTTTTGCATATACTTTATCTATACAACTAAACTTAAGTTTGCTGAAATAAGAGGAACATACTTTATGACTCTGTTCTTATTAGAATTCAGTTGTGTTCTATTTATGAGTGAACTATGTAAAGATTTCAAAGTGAAGGATCAAGTCTATTTAATGTGTGTCATAGGATATAGGGCTTCCCCAGTGGCTTAGCAGTAAAGAATCTGCCTGCAATGCAGGACACCCAGGTTGGATCCCTAGATAGAGAAGATCCCCTGGAGGAGGGCATGGTAACCCACTCCAGTTTTCTTGCCTGGAGAATTCCATGGACAGAGGAGCCTGGGGGGCTACATATAGTCCAGGGGGTTGCAAAGAGCCTCATACAACTGAAGCAACTTAGCACGCACACACAGCATATAATAGTCTCTGGCACAGAGACACACTCAGCAAGTATTTACTGACTGAATAAATTAATTAAGATTAAATCAATTTATGATAAGTATATATTCCAATATATCTGCCTATGTGTGTATTTACAGGTTACATTTGATAACTTGTTTTTTGAAATTTGGAAATGTTTTCTGAAATGGCAAGTTTTGTGTCTTTTTTTTTCCTCTGAATTTACTTAGTCTGCTTTAAATTACTATGAGGAAATTCGTTCTTTTATTCCACATATAAGCCACATAGTGATGAGCATTCTTGAATTTATTTCTTTATTTCTTAAAACCACAGACCTACAGATGAGTTTGAATCTGATCCAAAATCTAGGGGTACTCCAAAGCACATCGTGGCAGGCTGCGGTCTGTGGGGAAATTCTATAACCACAGGCACATGACAGCTCGGAATTAATAAAACAATTTGGCTGAAAGGAATTGAACCACATCTTTGTTTGAGCTGAGTTTACTGACTCTTGTTTATGAAATGTCCCTTGAGGTGAAATTCTTAAGAAAATATTGGTGAATGTCAACGAGTTTCGTTTAGTTTTTGTGTGTACATCTGTACAAGCCCTTATGTATGTTATAGTCAGAAAAATAAGTGGGTTCTGTAAGGCTGTTCAAGAGGACAGGAGACTCAGCTAGTGCCCCCAACACAGTTGAAAGAGGAAGTACCTCAAGTCTAATGAGAACATTCTTCCCATTCTAAGAAGCTTTACAGAGTAGTTCCTCAAGCCCAGAAGATTTGTACACCATAAAGAACAAACATTTGAGTACTTGTTAAGATTGGACCCTGAATATACAAGTGTTTACAGATTTTATTATTGAAAAATAATGAAGCAAATATTCTCTGGTGGGCTAGACTATCTCTCTTTTTGACAAATAAAATACCACAGGGGGAATCTGTCAACTTTATTATGTGACCCTTTCCCACTTTTATTTGACTTTTAGTTCTTGCAAGGCCAATTTTATTTCCTTTCCATTACTGTGACATTGTATTTTTTTCTCATCATTTTCTTCATTTAGCTAATTTCTGATCACCTGCTTAGAAACCTTTTAAATCACCCTTTCATTTTTATCCTCTTCTTTCTCATGTGCCTCATCCATATAGAAAGATATGCCATTGCAGTGAAGTTATACTAACATTGCTCAGTTTGAATATGCTTTCATATTTTGTACATGCTGCTGTGTTTGAATAAAATGTGTTTATTATGGGATTAAGCTGCCTTGGATTATATATATATATCTATCACCGATCCTATCAACAGTGACATAAAGCATGACCAGCCACTCTGCAGGGGCGATTTTCAGTCAGTGTCCCTGGTTTGGGAGTGTGGGCATGAGTGGATAAGCACTGACTCTATCTCCATTACTTTCTATTTCTTGAAGCAATTCACACATGACATCATTCCTACACCTTTCCAAAAGTGGTCATCCACCTCAACTTGTCCAAATAGAACATTTATTCATTCAGAATTTATTAAGTACCAAGTATATGTTAGGTTAATTTTATGTTTATTCATATAAGGATAAATTGGGGATACAAACTTGAATAAGACTAAAAAAATTTTTTTCCTTGTTTTCAAGCTGCTTACAAGAGGTAGGAAAACTATCAATTACCTATTGATAAATTAACAACTTCATAATTAGGGAGAATTGAGAAAAAGGGGAGAGATGAGGAAAGAGAGGTAAACAGATGAAAGATCACATAAATCTTGAGAATGTGGAGAATGCCTTTGTAAAAACAAGACTAGAACACAGTGGAGAGAACCAAACTGAAGTTAAAGATTTGGGAGTCATACATTCTTGGTGGATTTTAAAGACACAGAAGACCTTTAGGTAAAGAAAGCTGTTGTTATTTTTGAGGCATGAGGTGGAGGAAAACTCAGATCAACCTTGTTTTGCTAGAGCCTATGCGGGTGTGCTAAGTTGCTTCAGTCGTGTCTGACTCTTTGTGACCTGTGGACTATGACTCGCCAGGCTCCTCTGTCCATGGGGTTCTCCAGGCAAGAATACTGGAGTAGGTTGCGATTTCCTCCTCCAGGGGATCTTCCTGACCTAGGGATTGAACCCAGGTCTCTTGCATCTCCTGCATTGCAGGCAGATTCTTTACACTGAGCCACCGGGAAAAGGATGGTTATATTTGAGAGTGCATCAAAATAGCCTGGAAAGCTTGTGAAGACATAAAATTGCTGGCCCATCATCTTCGTTTCTGAAACAGAAACTATGATAATTTGCTTATTTTGTAAGCCCACAGTTATAATAAAGAGTCTATTTTTATATGTTTCACTGTGGGCATAAGTTTTTCAGCCTTACTCCTTTCTCTTCCTCTTCTGGTTACTTCTAGATACACCAATTAAACAGCCCAGCCTTCTTCTCCTTTGGTCCTCATGCTGCTGCTACTGCTGCTGCTGCTAAGTCGCTTCAGTCGTGTCTGACTCTGTGCGACCCCATAGATGGAAGGCCACCAGGTTCCCCGGTCCCTGGGATTCTCCAGGCAAGAACACTGGAGTGGGTTGCCATTTCCTTCTCCAATGCATGAAAGTGAAAAGTGAAAGTAAAGTCGCTCAGTCATGTCTGACTCTTAGCGGCCCCATGGGCTGCCGCCTACCAGGCTCCTCCGTCCATGGGACTTTCCAGGTAAGAGCACTGGAGTGGGATGCCATTGCCTTCTCCTTGGTCCTCATAACAAGCTCAAATCCTTAAACATTTCTGCCTGTGGCACCACCCTCTAACCACAGTAAAAGTCCTAGGCCAGTCTCCTTTGCCTGCTTTCATGAGACATTTTTGGACCAGCTTAAGAACCATTTTGATGTCTCTAGAAAGTGCGATTATGTGAGTAATGTCTTTTCATGCCTTAGTGTGTGTGTGGCATCAGCATCATGATTGTCTTGACCCATGAACCAGAGTTTGGTCAGTGTCCATCATGCTGCTTCAGTGTGGCTGTGGAGATATAATACTCATGCTGCTTATCTGGGGAACACTGAGAAACACTTACTTAAGAAATAGCATGTTTTAATAAAGATGGAAAGATTATTCAATTTTAAATGCTGATGAGAAATCAAGTAAGTTGAAAACAAAAGTTGGCCATTGATCTTAGGATAATTTGTGGTCTTAATAAGAGCTACTTTAGTGAAGTAGGTTGAAGATATGACAAATGTATCAGAGTGGACAGAAAGTCTAAAGAATTTCTTTAAGAAATAGTTGGGTTTTTTTTTTTAAATGTTAAGACATTCTGATAAAATAATTTACTATAAAAGGTGAAAACTGATCATGTGATATGGAAAGAGGATATTTATTAAAGTCCTTAAAAAGTGAGAGATGTACTCCATAGCACAACTGGCTTACCCTTAGATCAGAAAAAGGCAGAATTGTTATATCCTATTAGTTTTTAATGTACATGGAGGAGAAGAACAGTGTTGGTCTCATCTGATTGTATCTGTTTTCCTTATTAAACTAAGATTAACAACTCAGAAGAGAGGAACTAATAACAGAGAAATAGTTATTGGAAGAGTGGTAAACTTATTTTCAAGGAATCTAATGGGATTTTTTGTTTATTTATTTTGAAAGTGATGAATACTTATCTGAGATGCCTGTTCATAAATATAAAAGAAGACCAGGTAGTATTGAGCATTCTGAGTAATAGGGTAGGATTGCAGCTCTTAAGTCAGACATTCTGGACTCAAATCCTGATTCAACCACTTATTAGTTGTGTGACATTAAGCTAAATAATTAACCACTGTTCTTAAAATATTAGTTTAGCATGGAACATGTCAGCATTCAAAGGTCTGAATACTACTGTGTGAAACAACTTCTTGCTCTACTGAAAGTAGATAATTTACTCTTTTATCTTTCTTTAATTCCAGGGCCATGGCAGAATAACCTAAGTCTGTTACACAAGTGGGTGGCCCAGTGACTAATTATGAAATGAGCATTGGATTTGTTCCTGGAAAATTAGGGTTCAATCCAGGAAGAACACAGTAAGAAGAAGGTCATGTTCTTGATTTTGTCAAACATTCTCATCCCTGCTCCCTTGATTGCTTTGGTTTTGTTCCATTGGAAAGAACAAGATTGGATAATGAAAACAAAAAATAGTTGGCCATCTTTGATAGTTTAATCAGTTCTTTGTTAGAAAGTCTTTTCTCTAGTGAAAGCTCTCTAGTGAGCACTAAATCTGATAAAGTCTTTCCCCAAACTTCAGTATTATCTGATCTTTCTATTTTGCTGCTTTCAAATCATTGAGCCATCCAGTCATCTGTTCCTTCTTACTTCAGAGGCAGGTGATCCAACCACTTGCACAGACCTCATGTTAAGAAAGCCCCATGCTTTGTTTAATGCTTTGCTTTTACTGTCTTGAAATTCTTTGGCCTTGAGTTAAGTGAAGGCTGATGGAACAGGAGAGCTTGCGCATGAGCAGAGGAGACATACTGAGGGGCAACACCCTCACATGGTCGTGGTCTAGCAGTAGTCAGCACCTGCTGGTTCAAGCATGCTGGAAAGTAAGAATGTGGAGTACTTGGCAGGGCCTGTAAGCACATGCTTTGGGGCATTTTAGGGCACCACGGGGACTGCCAAGCCAGGGTCTGAGACCAGACTGGAGCGCATTGGCTATAGCAGCAGAAAATGTGCCAGCAGCGATGACGAAGGGAGAGGAAATGTTCTGCCTGGGTTTTTGGACCTGATTTGTGAGGCTGGCTTGCCCTTCTGTCTCCAGGGCCTGTCTTGAGACATCTATAGAAATATTAAGTCTCCAGGCTGAGTGCTGGGGCAGAAACTGTTGCTGTTAAGCTGCAAACTATTTCAGTAAATTATTGCAAAATATAAGTTTACACATAGATATTTCAGTAAAGAATACTGGGAGTAATTAGAACACTTCAAAGAGTTTAGAATCTCCTTTTTGATAACTGACACAATACTGCAAAGCAACTTTTTGCATGCTTGGAATTAGAAATAAAAGTTAAATATCATTGCATTATTAGAAAAGAACATTATTCTCATATGAAGTTTTGGATGACTCTATTTCTAACAAGGAAGACAATTTTAAATTAAATTATTTTCTTGAAATTGAAGATAAAGCAATAGAATGCTTAGACAGACATTTTGAATTATTTAAAAATTCTGAATTTGCTTTGTTTTTTATACAACCTCCACAAGTTACAGGAAATGTCAGAATAAACATTAAAATGTTATTTTGTAAATTTACATTTAAATTAAATTCAGACTTCCAGGAAACTAATTTGTATGAAGAGTTAAATCTTTTATAAAAAAAAAATTTCCTTGAGAATCATCAGATCCAGATGTACTAAATTTCATATTTGAAATAATTTAATAGAAATCTATTCCAATAGTATCACAGCCTGTAAAACATTCTTACCAGATCCAGAAATGGTTACATCAGCAGAAAGATCTTTCTCAAAATTAAAAATTATCAAAATTACTTGTGACCTTGCATTTACAGAGAGTGACAGAAGCTTTCAGTTATATTAATTATAAAAAATGTTGCTATAAATATAAATTTTGATGATCTAGTAAATGAATTTGCAGACTAGTGAGAACCAAAATTCTATAATCAATCATGATGCTACATTAAAAAGTATTGTCTGTGTTATTATATAAAATTATAATACAAATTTTTGTAATTTGAAAATTAATATTTTTATGTAACACTTGTGTCCACATTATATAGTTATGCTTAGTGATAAAAATCTTTTAAAGAAAGGTATTTTATATTTTTGTACCTTTAATAACAAAGTACTAAGCAAAGGGCCCCACATTTTCATTTTGCACTAGGTAATACAAATTATATGGCTGGCCTTGTATACTATTCAGACATTATTTTTAATCCTACCTTTGGTTATTCTCTCCCTCAAGCAAAGTAAACTTAGATGTTTTAATTTTGAAAAAAATATTTATCTTTTTTAAGACTACCCCTGATAATGGAGGTAGGTGATCAAACATATGTATGAAATGTTTGCTGTCCATCAGTTCCATAAGCAAACCCTTCTAGGTAGATTTAGATACCATATAGTATACCATTGGTATCATATCCTGCCATAAGTAGTTTATGCCACATGTTTATAAACTATCAAGTTAGCCAGTCCACTAGATAGCTGGTGAGCTATGCTATAGCATTTAAACAGAACCTGATCTATTCAGATTTGACTCTGTTTTGTTGACATCACTTGCAAGTTGTGTGATCTCAATTTTTCATCTCAAAGTTTATCTGTAAGATAATGAAGTTCTCTTGATGTCTTCTGAGTTCCTTACCAACTCTAAAATTTTATATAACGAAAATGATTGAAAATATTTCATCACAATGAAATATGAAAATATGATGACTATTTACCCAAATATAAATGTCATAACCCAAACATTTGAGAATTATAATTTTAAATAAAATTAATAATTATGGAATTAAAAAGGGTATCATGATTTATATGTTCCAGGTCTGCCCCATGGAATCGTTACAGATCACCTTTCTGTAATTAAGTAGTCTAGCTTTACAGAGAGCATATTGTGGCTAAAGAAAAGCAGTAGCAAAGACCTGGATATATCATTGACAAACTTGGTTACAGTATTCTGCAGTTTGGACTTGTTGGATAACCCATAATCCCATTTCCCTTCCCACATCTTTAATTCTCCCACTTCTGGATGTTTAACATAAAATGTCTCAGAGATTATACTACCAAACGTCATACCTTTTTTTCACTTCAAGTTTACAAAACCATTCTACTACAATAAGAGAGTCATGCATTGAAAACATTCTTCATTTATCTTCATAATTTTGTAGAAAATGCATTTGTTACATTAAAGATGGGCCAATCAATAATAACAAAGAAGTAAATTTCTTCCTGTTTTCAAGGTGTCAGAAGTCGTTTATCAAGGGAGTGATTGACAAATGTGGTATAGTATTATCTTAAGCAAATGAGCTCGCAGTGCTGTGGTGAAGACTACCAAGCACTGCATTGCATTTGCTGAAGGAGTGTGGTAGAAATCAACAGCACTCAATCATTGATTGCAGTGACCACAATGCCTGTTTCTACTATTCTTTGCAAGTTCTGTTTATTCTGGGCATACACTTTCTTTGTTTCCAGACTCTCTGCTGATTTCAGAACTAAGGTCAAGCTGTTCTTTCTAACCCACCCTTATAAACAAGTGATGAGGAGATATCCAATACCCTAGCATAGATCTGAAACGTCCAAAGTTCTGTGTGGAATGCCTGGCACACTGCACAGCACGGCCCTTAGCAAATAGATGGATTTCAGATCAGTCTTTTACTTTTTAATTTAACTTTATATAATGGAGGAAACCATGTGGATAAAATTAGGAAATTTAGAATATTAGAACAAGACACTATTCTGAAATGGAAAGCATGCCTGTGCTGTAGAGTTTTCTTTTGGATATGATGTTGGCCAGAAACCTTATTGAAATTCAAGGGGAAAGTCTGAGCTGTAGTCATTTGCTGCCCTTCCCTTTTTATTTTTTAAACAAGAGAGGAAAAAAAAAAAACTTTCCAAATTCTCTCCAAAAAACTCTCCAAAATATCCAAGGGATAAATTACTAAATTGGCTAATAGAAATTATGCTTCATAAATAAATGTGACATCATTAAAAATGAATCATCAAAATAGCATTTTTTTGTCCTGAAATAAAAAGTCTTTAGTTCAGAAATATATTATTCAAAATTTTTACACTTACTCAATTTAAAAAATGAAAAATGTCATTAACAATTTATCACTGAAGCTATCTTTTCTAAATATAATTCAATTTAGCTATTATTGATAAAAACATAAAAGATGTTTACTTATCTTCCAATATAGTCATGAGGAACAACTATTGACGTTTCAAATGTTTTAGGAGAATTCTCATGTGAATAAAATATAGGTGGCTCAGTGGCAAAGAATCTGCCTGTGGATGTGGTAGGAGCCATGGGTTCAAACCCTGGGTCGGAAAGATCCCCTGGAGGAGGAAATGGCAACTCCATTTTCTTGTCTTCTTGCTTGGGAAATCCCATGGACAAACGAGCCTGGCAGGCTATAATCCATAGAATTGCAGAGTCGAACATGACTAAGCAACTGAGCACACATCAGTATTGCTGCTTAGCTTATCAATTACAAACAGCTCATAAAAATTAACAAAGCAGAATTATCTTCAACATCCACTTGCCCTAGTTTGAATGTGGGTCATTAAAAACATGTTAATTTTGCACATTCAGTTGATATCTATATTTAGCCAGTTTCTTAGATCTAAGAATATTATATATAAAAAGTTCAAACGTTTTCACAGCTCCTACTGATTGAATTGTGTCCCCAAATCCATATGTTGAAGTCCTAACTTGCAGTACCTCAAAATATCATCTTATTTGGAAATAGGGTGTCTTAGGCAACTTGGGCTGCTATAACAAAACACCATAGACTGGGTAGCTTAAATAAGGAATATTTATTTACCATAGTTCTGGAGGCAAAAGAGTCTCAAAGTGGTAGCAGATCCAGAGTCTAGTAATTTCTTGGCTTGTAGATAGCCACCTTCCCTCTGTATCCCCACATGGCAGAGAGAGAAGACGCAACCTCTCTCATGTTTCTGCTTATAAGCCCATACATCTCATCAGGAGGGCTGTATCTTCATGATTTCATTACCTGTCAAAGACTCAATCTTGATAAAACATCGCATTGGGAATTAGAGTTTCCCAATATGAATTTTGGATGAACACAGACATGCAGCTGAGAGTTTAGGGTCTTTATAGAGGTTTTCAAGTTAAAATAAGGTCATTTGGATAGGCCCTAATACAGTATGACTATTGTACTTATAAATAAGGGAAATTTGAAGACAAACATGTATGAGGAGAAAGTCAAATTAAAACAAAGGCACACATTAGGGTGATGCTACTATAGGCCAAGGAATGCCAAAGATGTCTAGCAAAACACCAAAGGCTAGGTGAGAGGCAAAGAATATACTCTTCCTCACAGCTTTCATAGGGAGCCAACCTTGAACACACCTTCATTTAGGATTTTAACTTCCAAAACTGTGAGACAATACATTTCTGTTATTAAACTGTTCAGTTGGTACTAAAGGTAGCCTTAGCAAATTAATGTAATAGTACCATGTAATGTATATAAACCTATATATTCAAGTTGGTAATTTCTTATGTATTTCTGTCTTACATGTACTACATATGTGTGTATGAATGTATGTAAAAGCAAAGGCTTGGAGACATACAAAGAAACTTCATATCAGTGGTAATGAGGGCATTAGAGAGGGATTCTTAAAGGATTGGTTTTATCTTCAACATTTTAATTTATTAAAGGGAAACAAATTAATAGCCCCCTATGTGACCAAAAGTTAATTATAGAGAAAAAAAAAGTTATAACTTCAGGCTTCTGTTGAAATTGTCATTGTATCTCATCTGGACAACTGCAATAGATTCTTACTATAATAGGTTTCCTTTGTTTAAAATTTCTATATTTATCATTTATCTACTTATAGAAATCCTACTAACCCTCCAAAAACCAGTCTTTTACCAGAAATTTCCAGGTTAAATTAGTTCTTTCCTCCTGTGTCAACATATAACACCATGCTTAGATTTCCATTATGGCTCCTTAAGAATTTGATCTTTTACAGAGAAAGTTTGATATACTTTATGTTAGTAGAGTGCCAGCTTCCTGATATGAGACTTTACTGCATATACAACATATATCATTCTGTTTTGTATAGAATGGGAACATATTTGAGGAATTGTTCCATATACTGGCTAAATGGGCATAATCACATTCAAGAGCATAAATTTTGAAGTCAAACATATATATTTTTTTAATTTCAGCTCTGATACTTATTTTTTACATTACCTTGAAGCAAATAACCTAATACCTACCATTTAATTAATAACACTTATACCAAAGTGATATTGTGTATACTTAAGAAGCACATGTGAAGGTTTTTAATACCCTAGCTGGAATTTAGTAGTCAATAATTGGTTTATTGTTTTATTATATTGTTTTTGCTTTTATATAAACATATTTGGGCTCCTCATTGAATTTTTTAAATCTATCAATTTTGACTGGTTATTACAAACAAAAGCTCCATAGCAAGATGTTAAGATCCATGATAAAACTATCAGTCTGGACATGTTAGAAGTAATTTATAATGCAAGGGGTAGCAGTTATCTGGGGTTCCAGATGCTCCTGTTTCACAGTGGTTACCCGTATAATCATAACCTGTGTGTTTCTCAATCTCTCAGTTTACTGCACTGATACTGATCTCATTCTACTTCCAGTGTGCTTGACGTTTCTATTTTCCACTACTTTATACCAGATCCTGATTCTGCTTTCCTGATCTCCACAGGTAATCTGAATATTCCTCCTTCACTTTTTATTGAAGATTTGGCTGTGTACTTGTCCCTGGAAGATCTTTTATTTTATAAAACCCAGCCAGAGAAAGATATGTGGAAAGAGATCTGAGAAAGATGACAAGGATGGTAAGTTGCCTGGAAGCACTTTTAAATGAAAAACAGTTGTTAAAGAAGCTAGAGAAGAAATAAAATACTAAGAGGTGATGATAATGGTTTTCAAATATTTGAAGAATTGGCATATAGAAGTCAGAGTAAATTTTTTTCTATCTTCTAAGAGATCAAGACTAAAAAGCAACAATTGCAAAATGAACAATTAGAATTCAATATAAGAGTCTTTATACATCTTTAAATACCTTTCTTTACATTTTCAAGATTGCATTTTATTAAATGCCTATGATTCCCTTATCCCATAAAAGAGAGTTAAAACTCTGTGGACTAAGATGCCAGAAGCAGTTGGAATATGTCATCTCTATAGACTCTTTTACAGATGCCACCTCTTGTTCCATGGGCTTTCCTGATGGCTCAGTGGTAAAGCATCCGTCTGCCAATGCAGAAGACACAGGAGACATGGGTTTGATCCCTGGGTTTGGAAAATCCCCTTGAGGAGGAAATGGCAACTCACTCCAGTATTCTTGCCTGGAAAATCCCTTGGACAGAGGAGCCTGGCAGGCTCTAGTCCATGGGGTTGCAAAGAACTGGACACGACTGAGCAACTGAGCACACACACACTCCCTTTGTTCCAGGCATGATGTATTTGGGCTCAAAAAGCAAAACAGCATCAGCAATTATGATGTGGAAACACAAAGTACTATTTGGGTCATTTTTCAACAAAGGGAGCCATGTATGCTTCTCTGAGTCCTTCCTTCCTCACTCCTTGCAGGATCTTACCTCCATCCTCAGGCATTCCCTTTCGTGCATCTCTTCTGCTGTCAAATCCTCAACTAACAGAGCATTTGGTTTTAAAACACTGTTTCTATTCAAAAGACTCTGCAAATTCCTGAATTTTTAATGATATTCTTTGTTTAATCTCAGTGGCTCACTGAATGATCCATCCTCTAAGCATCTTCTGTAAATCCTCATGTGGGTATAGCATCTGAATTCCTGGTCTTCATGAGAATGCCCCATAGGTTAGCCAATGGATGATATGATTTTTAGAATCCCAAGAAATTAATCACCCTAATTAAGACACTTTAGCAGAAGGTGGTTGCTCAGCTATTAGTTCAGTTCAGTTCAGTCTCTCAGTCATGTCTGACTCTTTGCAACCCCATGGACTGCATGGACTAGGAATATTGCAATTCCTACATTAGCAGGATGTGGAAATATGTTACTTATAGTTCTATAGAATGTCTCTTGTGCCCACTTAAAATTCTCTTTGCCTCAACTTTTACTAAAGACACTGCTCTATTGACAAGCTCCAATAGGATTTATCCAGCTTCATGTAGGTATACATGGAAGTGCCTCACCTTGAAAATCTTGCCCATAGCCTTCTCTGATATTGCTACGTGGGATAGCCAGAACTTCACCTGTCATTTCTGCCAGAATGTATTACTGAGTGTGGCCATTATCATTTTTTTGGAAACTCCTGATGCTTAGTCTTCAATATGTTATAGTTTGCCCACCCCCACAAAACAGTTCAAGTTGATGACCTCTTAGGCTTTCTATCCTGGAGAAACAATAGGTCATTCTTACCAGAACTGACACCAATGCTGCATATGGGTTTCTTTTCCTATGTTCAGTATATCTACAAGCATCACCATCTACATGCTGTTTTATCAGAATAGTATATTGCACAATATTGTTTCTTGTCAAGGGACCTATTTTGTCAACAGAGGTACAATAATCTGCATGTAACTATTGCATCTTCTGGTCTAAGGTATAGACCCTGTCACCCAGGAGCAACGGATCTAATGAAAGGATGAAACAGCCTGCTAGAGTGTGTTTCTTTTTGTCCTCTGAGATATGGAATATATCTCTATAATGGAAGCATGTAATAGCAGCTCCTACCCTGTACATTTCTGCCCAGGGCTTTTCTGTTTTCATGTCTCTTTCCTATGAAGATGTATCTCTTGGAACGGTCTTTGAACATGGGGGTAGGAACTGATAAATTGAATACTTTTTCTGCCTAGTAAGTGTTCATGAAGTGTCTCATATGGCCCCAAGACATCAAGCACCTTGTTTCCATAGAAATGGCCCATTTGATAGCATAATGGCTCTATTTTCATTCCTGGTTCTCTTGCCCCACAACTCATTTCTGGTTCCTGGGTTCATAGTCTCAAATGAACCATTCATGTGTCATCCTCTGTCTCAGGCACTATTTCAGAGAAACACAGGATAAGACAATATCTAATGTCCCTACAAACTCTGGCAATGTATCAATTTTCCTAAAGGTAATTGCAGTGTAAATCTGACTGACTTTTCCATAATAGCAGAAAAATCTTAGATTCCTGTTTCTGAAATGAGCTGTAACTATCTGCCTTTGTTTGAAAAGCTGGGAGCAAACATTAAGTAACTGTTTCTTAGTTTATGACTTAATGGGTACAGTTTTATGATCTCAATCATTTGTAAGGCAAAATAGAGCTGAATCAAAATGGCACAATTAACAGAGGCCAGTTTAGACATTAGCATTTGGCAGTAAGGATATGCAATCAAAGTACTTGGCAAAGGCTATTTCTGTTGATTCATATAGATAAAAACAAACAAGTTTTTCTTTGTGGTCATGAAAACCACAATTTTATTATTATAACATAAATAACTCTAGGCAGAGGGTCTTGGCAGTTATAACTGACTAACTGCCTTATGATCCAGCAATCCCACTGCTGGACATACACACTGAGGAAACCAGAAGGGAAAGAGACACGTGTACCCCAATGTTCATCGCAGCACTGTTTATAATATCCAGGACATGGAAGCAACCTGGATGTCCATCAGCAGATGAATGGATAAGAAAGCTATGGTACATATACACAATGGAGTATTACTCAGCCATTAAAAAGAATACATTTGAATCAGTTCTTTTTTTTTTTTTTAAGATTTTAAATTTTATTTTATTTTTAAACTTTACATAATCTGCCACACTAATGAGGTGGATGAGACTGGAGCCTATTATACAGAGTGAAGTAAGCCAGAAAGAAAAACACCAATACAGTATACTAACGCATATATATGGAATTTAGAAAGATGGTAACAATAACCCTGTGTAGGAGACAGCAAAAGAGACACTGATGTATAGAACAGTCTTATGGACTCTGTGGGAGAGGGAGAGGGTGGGAAGATTTGGGAGAATGGCATTGAAACATGTATAATATCATGTATGAAACAAGTTGCCAGTCCAGGTTCGATGCACGATACTGGATGCTTGGGGCTGGTGCACTGGGACGACCCAGAGGGATGGTATGGGGAGGGAGGAGGGAGAAGGGTTCAGGATGGGGAACACATGTATACCTGTGGTGGATTCATTTTGATATTTGGCAAAACTAATACAATTTTGTAAAGTTTAAAAATAAAATAAAATTAAAAAAAAATAACTGACTTACTATTGAGAATCTATTGATGTTTTTAATCCTTATTTATTTTTTCTTTCTTTCATTTAGATATAAAAGCATGAGAAATTCTACTACTTAATCCCTTGATGTGATTAGGCTTTGTCTGTTTTGTGAGTGCTACCATTATCAAGGTGGACTGGTATACCTAATTGATTTGTAATCAACAGAAATTCATTATGGATTATCCCCTGTGTTCACTCACAATGAATAGCTCATAATGCTATTTGAAATTATGAATGATGCAACAAATTTGTCTCAATGTTTGTATCCAGCCATTCCTACTCTATTTCTTTATAGGACTATATTATATATACTTTTTCATCATCTGTGCTCTTTTATATATGAATTTGTATAGTACAGAAATCTATAAATTTTAATAAATTGAATGGCATAGATGTGTTACAGAGAAGTGATTTTTAAAATGAAATCAAATTATTTTCAGACTTCAAGAAAGAATAGTTATAAAATAGTGAAAATTAAATCATTCATTGTACAGAATATAGTAAATTAAACATGTAAAATAGTAAAATAAACGTGTAAAACATGTTTTTCAGTTTCTATATAAGAAAAGCACTTTAATAAATAATCAAAAATAGAAATGTGGTGGTGGTTCCAGCTTAGATGCTAAGAAGTGTTTCTGCTGCTCAGTGATTCACTCAATATGAAGACTTCTATGAATGTTTGCAAAAAAATGTGTTTAGCTTGCTACTTTTATTAATAGCACAGCACTTATCTTAGTGCAGTATTGCCACTGGTGACCTTTTTGCACTGAAGTTATTGAGAAGAAATCTTCCATTGGACTGAAAAACTTCTTTGGGATGGAGTTGAAAGTTTTAGTGGTTGCTGTTGGATCACAGAGGTGATCTATAGTACAGTGATTTGAATGACTAATGCATTAATGTCTGGAAGACAGACAATGGGGATTTTAGCAGAACTAGCTTCCAGGTGATGATGGGCTCCTCTTATCTCCCCCATGAATGCCACCGCACAATTTTTATGAAAGCATTTATACCTATTATTAGAAGTTCATGTGGTAATTATTTGCCAGGAAATTCCTTCACCTAATGGGACAGAAGACAACAAAGAAAAAATAGCTGGCAAGAAAGTGCAAATGCCATGTATTCTTTTATCTCTTGTGCTTTGGGGACATTCACAGAATAATGCAAGCAAACACATGCTTTCACTTGTGTGCCAAAATTTCTCCAAGAGAATATTTCATTCAACACATGGCTTTGGCTTTGGCTGTCAACTAGCTTTCTTATCCCACCATCTTTCTTCCTTTAAAAAAAAAAAAACTAATTATTACATAATTCATAAGGGAATCAAGTCAGGTTTTTAGAGTTAATTCTTTATGCTACTAATCTATTCACAATATTAATTGCTACCTGCTGATTTTTTCCCTCCTTTCTACTTAAGCCTTTGAAAACTGCTTCTACTCCTGCCCTAACTTCATCAGTATTCCTTTCTTCAAGTCCATCATCAGTGTGTTTCCAGGGACCAATCACTGTCCATTCCGAATTGCTATCTTTTTCTTCAACTTTTGTCTCAAATTTTAGTTTATGCAGCATTATTCATTTGGGGGATTTTTCTGCTTTTCTGTCTCTGTTTTTCTCCTCTCCTTTATTTCTCTCTTTTCCACAAAAGCGTGTCTGTTTTCCACAATCCCACTCATATGATCAAGTTATATTTTATGGCATATTTGGTTTTAAGAAAAGACAGTTATTCGTATGGGCCTAACCTAATAACATGAAACCTGTAAATCTGGGTCAAGATGTCTAGAGACAGATAATGTCTCTAGAGGCATGAGAGGAATTAGGAACAAGGGAGGTTCTTTGTAGCTGGGTGGAAGGGGCCACTTGATGGGGAATGGAGGCCACCCTTAGGAGCTGAGATTGACCCCTACTGACAGCCAGCAAGGTAATGGGAACAGCCTTGCAACCACAAGAAACTGATTTCTACCAACGATCTGAATAAGCTTGAAAGTAGAATTTCCCCTAAATCCTCCAGGTGAGAATTCATCCTAGTGGGCACCTTAATTTTAGCTCAGTTATACCATAAGGATAAAAGGCAGCCATGTCTAAACTTTGGACCCATATAACAAATGAGGAGGAGGTGAGGAAGAGGGAGTAAGAGATGTGTGAGGAAATATCAAGTCCTTCAGCAGAATGTTTTCAAGTAAAACTTTGAGTTAGCATGGTGAAGTGATGTATTTTAAGCAGTGAAGTAAAGAGATAAAGATTCTGTATTCAGCCTTGAGTTGAATCCCACACATTCATCTCATCGCTTTATTTGGAGGCAAGTTACTTTTATCTCTGGGAACAGCCCTTTACTTAAAATGAAGATGTTAATACTACCAAGCTCATACAATTATTTGAAAATGAAATGAACTAATAAATTAAGTACTTAGAAAGGTGTCTGGTTCATACGAAGCATTAAAAAATGTGTTAGCTGTATTTTCTCAGTTTTTAAATTTACTGTAGCAAATGTATCTATGCATGCCAAAAATCACTTAGCCTGGCATCTTGCTTAGAGTATGTACTCAATTTCAGATGTTGAATAAATGATGTTGGGATAGACACTTTTCCCACCAGACATAGCCACTCATCTATAATCATCCTGTAGTTTTAAATTCTGCTGCTGCTGCTGCTGTTGCTAAGTTGCTTCAGTCGTGTCTGACTCTGTGCGACCCCATAGACGGCAGCCCACCAGGCTCCCCCGTCCCTGGGATTCTCCAGGCAAGAACACTGGAGTGGGTTGCCATTTCCTTCTCCAATGCAAGAAAGTAAACAGTGAAAGTGAAGTCGCTCAGTCTTGTCCAACTCTTAGCAACCCCATGGACTGCAGCCTACCAGGCTCTTCCATCCATGGGATTTTCCAGGCAAGATTACTGGATTGGGGTGCCATTGCCTTCTCTGTGTAAGCTCTGGGAGATGCTTTAATATTTGACATTACTTAAAGCATGGCAAATATGTAAATACATGGTTTCATAGTCTCAAGAAAGTAATGAATTTTCTCAAATTGCATCAGGTCATACTCACACACAACCCTGACACTGCTCTGATTCTAAGCCCCTCCTCTCACATCCTTCCCCTACCATAAATGACTCTTACTGGTTAATTCAATTCGGACTCATAACAGGCCAGCATAACTCTTACTCTAAATGTGCAAACAGACACTAACACATTTGGAATATGACTTCTGCTATAGAGATTTGCTTATCTTTCTAGCAACTCATATTTTAGAACATTGAGTTTAACCTTATAATACCTTTAACTTAGCAGAAGAAAAATAGCATCCTCAAATGTCACAGCATAATAAGGATTTCAAAGTAGAAACAGAATATGTCTCCCATACATGATTCAGCTTGCTAATCACCTCTTGGAGCTTAAAAATCATATGGAAAGTAAGATAATTATACTATGCTACACATCTTGAAATAACTTTTATCTTCTTTAGTGACAGATTTTCACTTTCCATTAAATTTTGGATGCTATTCAATGTGGATGATTATCTGAATTTTTCCTGTGCCATTAATCGAGGTTTCTACTTTTTGACACCTACTTGAAATGTAATAAATGTAAATACCTTGGAATTCTAACAGCACTAAAATTTTATGCAAAGGTAAATTGTAGATTGAGTATACCTTTTATTGCCAACAACATATTTATGGGTGATGTTTTCAATATTTGAAATTATGAAGCCTAAGTCATATGATTTCACACGTAAAAAAGAAAGATATTTTAAAAAGAAAACGGAAGACCACTGAAACCATGTTTTGTAATCAATAGTCTTTTTTTTATTATTATTATTTTACATTGAGTAAGCTTGGTCTAACCCCATATTACCTGCATTCATTATATTTTAAAATAAAATTTCAGCTAAAATGAGCATCATAATTTACTTCCCTTTCATTCTAAAAATCTGTTTCATGTTACCATATTTACATAAATAACACAGCCAGAGAATTATGCATGTCAAATGGACACTCATTCATGTAATGTATGTCTGACACACTTTGCTCACCAACTTGCTAACTGCTGTTGGAGTTCAATTCCAGGTCAAAAAATGAATTATCTGGATTTTCTCTGAATTACATGGAAGCAGTTATTTGCCATCTAGGTTTTACTTCTTGGATAAAAAGGTACTATATTTTAAATATCAAGAAAAGAGAAAGAGAATAAGAAATTACAATCAAAAGTAGTTTTTATGATTTTAAGTTAAAAGTTGTAAGGAAAATAGGGCAAATGTGAATGATAGCTTGTAAAAAAAAAATCCAAACTCTTCATTTAGTCTTTTTAAGTATCTCAAGTGATATTTTAGCTTATATCACAGTTGATCAGATCATCTGGACTATTTGTGTCAAATAATAAGTAATATATTACAGTTCATGTTCATTTTTTACTGTACATAACCCACTTTATTATCATTCTGGAAACATATTCACAGTGATAAGAATCAGTTAATTAGAGCCAAACTAATTGGTATACTTTACAAGTACAAATTCTAATATTTTATTTTCTAGATAATGAAGGCCAAAATAATTAAGAATATATTTAAGTAGAAGATATTGGGGGAAAAAAAGAAAAAGAAGGTGAACCCCCAGAAACTAATATCTGACATCAGTGTGAAAATATCCCTGTCTTTCTCTAAACAAGTTCAGTTGTTCTTTCTCGTGTGCATCTATGGTACAATTTAATAGATTTAAATAATTTAGAATTATTAGAGTGCTAAGTTTTTATGAAAAGACAAATTGTAACTTGGACACATCTCTCATTACTAACAACATATTAATGGGTCATGTTTTCAGTGTTTTAAGTTACAAAACCTAAGTCATACGATTTTACACATAAAAAAGGAAGATAGGACAGATTGCTTTTATTTGCTTACATTACTTTTCCTCTCAATAACCTAAGCTTATTGAGAGGGCTCATATTTAAATCTTCATTTATGACTGAAATATTAATCCAGGTTCTAAATTACTATTTCTTCTCAGTAACAGTTACCTTAATGACTTAAACTATAAGGAATAGTTTTCTTATATAGTAATTTTAGTAACATACTTAATGATACCTGTATCACATAAAACAACATGGTATTTGCAAAATTATAAAAATAAAAATACCAAAGAAACAAGATGAATTGGAGCCATAGTATTGAATAATACAAATTAATAAAATCTAGACTATTGATATAATAAACAGTAAAACACTGAAAATCAAGAATAAAATGTTAGTAGAGGCTATACTCAGAAGAATGAGAAGAAAATCTCATTCTCTAATTTTAAATATAACTGAAGATAGAAGTCTTTCATATATGATCATTATTTTTCCAAAAAAAAAAAAAGTACGAACAGGAAAGATTGTGTCACATAAACAATGATATACTGATGAGCTTTTCTCCTAAGCTGACAACACATGAGAATTATTAACCCATTTTTCTTATTATTATATGCCTCTGCCAAGATAATCTGCATGCAGAAACCTGATGATTTTAAGGGAGTTTCCCACTTGATCAGTGTTGTAGTGAATGAGATGCATGATAAACACACTTTCAGAACAAGGGAAGAAGTATGATTTCAGAAATGTGAGTAGCTTGGGAATTTTGAAGTTTATTGATAAAAGATCTAGTTTGGTTATTGACTCCTTTCTGAGTGTGGTTCTCCAATAAACTTCAGTTTATCCATTTGTGTGTAAAAAGTAGTGAAATATGTCTGCCTCATCCTAGTTAATATTGGCATTTTTCCATGGATATTCTCAATGCTAATAATATTATTATTTATATGATTAAGAATATTGTAACAGTCACATCAGGGTGAAGCCAAAGGAGCTAGTCTACATCCACTCTCTAGAATTTTCTGTTCATGTTAAATTTAGCTGTATTTTGAAAGAGAAATAAAATGTATTAACTGATTTTAAAGACCACTGTTTCATTTTTAAATGGAGTTAGATGCTATTGTGATGAAATAAAGGAAAAAATTTATGAGAGTGACAAACACCCGTGGCAGCACATACAATTTTCCCGTAATTGGTTTTTAATATTGACTTAAGATCACTTGTTAGTAAAGTAGAAATGTTTAAGTAAACAATTGTGACGTTTACTCACTAATTGCATATAAATACAAATGAAATAAATATTTTTAACAGTTTATTAAAATTGGCTTTTTGGCTTCATATAAACAAAAACTAATAAAACACTCTGTGTCATTTTTGTCATTTGACCACAGATTTCATTGTCTGTATGAAATCACAACTTGATTCTAATAAAACAAATTGAAAGTCCCTATTATCTGAGAAAACCTAAGTACTTTTTATTAAAATAGTAAGACTTATACCAAATTGAATTGTTATAATGTACTTAGATATTAATTTAGGAATCATCTTTTGTTTGATGACAAAACAAAGCTAAGTTTAAAGATTTATTATAGTTTGGACTATGATTTTTGATAGAATGATCACCTGTGGTATATACATGGAAAGTGACACAAGGTTTTACATGGCTGAAGCCTGTCATAGAACTAAACTTACATTTTTATTTCTTATACTTTACATCTTTTCCCCTAATTGCATTGGAAACCTCTATAGCAAATCGGTGCAAATCATTCAATTGCTTGTTATATGTTGATGTTAAAATACTTAAATCATGAAAGACATCGGTTCTGCCAATGTTAGTGTCCAAATTAATTAATATTAGTTAAATTATTACTGCCATGATGACGCTATGATTTCAGTTAATCTATTCCATAGCAGCATGAGTTATTTCTTCTTAGTCAATACATTAATTCTTATTACCAGCGTCACAATGCTGAACCTCAAGAACTGACAATCACTAAATTAACTTTTGGTTGAATATATTGAAATACTGTTCAAAATAGCTACCTTAAATATTAAAAATGTTATTTCTTGAATGTGTTAGGTACCAAAATTAAAATGTACAAAATGGTGTACTATCAAAATTAAGTAGTTCTTCCATCTCTGGTCACTGATACACAGTTTTTCTCCTCAGAGGCAATCATTATTCCCAGATTATTGTGTTGATTCCAAAAATGTTCATTTTATTTCTCTCTGTAGTGTGTGTGTATGTATATGTTTTATTTATTATGGATATTATTTCTTACTTTGCAAATTAAAAAAAAAACTTTCCATTATTTTCCATTGACCTAGCTGTCTATATGCTCACCTATACCATGCTGTTCAGTTATCATAGTTTAATGTTTTAATATTGGGCTTCCCTGCTGACCTGATATGTGGTTAGAATAGTCTGATGAGAATAATGGCTACACTCAACTTTTAAAACTTTTTACAGTTTCTCTTGACTTTTTGGTTATTTATTTATTTTCTACAAAGTGTGTCTAGTACTTTACTTGTTTTTGGCCACATCATGTGGCATTCAGGACCTTAGTTCCGGAAATCAAACCTTAGTCCCTTGTAGTTGAAGCGGGGAGTCCTAACTACTGGATCACCAGGGAATTCTGTCTAGTACTTAAAAAAAAAAAAAAGTACTTTTATAGAAACAATTTTAAATTGATAAATTCAGTGAGAATCACTACTTTCATATTGTGGAAAATGTTGAAAGTCTTAGTCACTCAGTCGTGTCCAGCTGTTTGCAACCCATATACTGTATAGCCTGCTAGGCTCCTCCGTCCGTGGAATTCTCCAGGCAAGAATACTGGAGTGGTTGCAATTCCCTTCTTCAGGGGATCCTCCAGACCCAGGGATGGAACCTGGGTCTCCTGTATTGCAGGCTGATTCTTCACCATTTGTGCCACCAGGGAAACCCTTCTGAACATTGTGGAGTCCTTCTAAATAAGCACGTGCATGCAATGTTTTTTCATCTTCCAAAATGTTCTTTTGTATATCTTTCTAAATTTTTTTTATATAGAACTTGACCACTTATTGGGCTGAGCCCTGAGGGCTCAGATGGGTAAAGAATCTGCCTGCAATGCAGGAGACCAAAGTTCAGTCTCTGGGTAGGGAAGATCTGCTGGAAAATGGAATGTCTCTCTAGTCCAGTGTTCTTGCCTGGAGAATTCTATGGATAGAGGAGCCTGGGAGCTACAGTCAAGGGGTTGCAAAGAGTTGGACACAACTGAGCAACTAACACTTTCACTTTCTTGACCACTTATTAAATATAGTACCAAGCATATTTAAGTCATTCTTGTTCTTATCATGTAATAGCTTTCCTTCCATTTTCTATGCTGACTGATCCTTGCTTGAGTTCTATGAACTTATAATCTTGGAATTTTTCAGGTCAAGAATTGTCACCTTCCTATAACAATATTGCCCATTTCTCCATCAAATTCTACAGCTTTATTTTTTGTTCTGGTTTTGTTCGTATTGCCTAGTACTGTTAAATATTATTGACTTTCTTTCATTATTTCAGTAGCAAATTTTCCACATTGTTGTCTTTTGGGATAAAATATATGTATTTTATCATGTGAAAGAACTATCCATTCATTCCTACTTCTTGAGAGTTTTAACCAAAACTTTTTCTTAAATGTTATTTTATGTTATTAAATATCTTTTCAAATTTGTTTAGATATTTTCATTTTTGATCTATAAATGTGGTATATTATATAATTGATTTCCTGATAATCAAGGATCTTTGTATTTTTAGAGTAAACATGATATCTCATGGAATTTTGTTATCCTTTTAATCAGTTGATGAATTATGCTTGTTAAAGATATATTTTTAATTTCTTCATTGATATTTATCAGTGAGATTGATCTGGAGATTGCATTTTTTTAATTTATAATTTACATTCTTGGTTAGATTTTGATATGCAACTTTCTTCATCAAAATACCTAAATGATTTGCTTGTTCTTCTCTCTTAAGAATGGATAGTGCTAAATGGTATATGAAGAATTTGTTTCTTATAGTTTCTTTGCAGTGCCTCTGTGGAAAAATGCAGGCCCAGTGCTTTTTCAAGGAGAAAATCTCTGGGGATTTTATTTATTTTGTCATTTTTTTATTCAGTTTAGCTTTGTATATCTTCTGGGACAGTTATGATAATATGTATGTCCATGAAAATTATCTTTTCCATAGGATCACAAATTTATGTCATGAAGTTCCCAAGGAACACTCTTAAATTTTTTTTTTAATTTCTTATACAACTATGGCAACTTTTTTCTTACTTAACATAATTATATATTTTCTTCCTTTCTATCTTGATTTATATAGTTAATATTTATATATTTTACTGTTTTATCCCTTTAAAAATTTCTTTACAAAGACATTAGTTTATTGACAAGTAGATAAATTATTCATACATCTGTTATTGTTAGCTTCAAATAATTTTTTACATGTGCAAAAATGGAGACATGACATTATCTACAAATTTCTCTTCTCCTTTCCCTGACATCACTTTTTATTCATGAGTTTTCCAAGTTTTAAGATTTATCATATGTATATCGTATATTGTGAACTTAAGCTCCATATTCAACTTAGACATAGTCACACATTCCTTTTGCCAGAGTTTCATCATCATCTCAAGGTTGTCTGAAGTTCATTCTCAAGTACTGAAAAAAAAGCTTATGAGCAATATATGAGCAGTATATCCCCTGAGTTATTGCAAATTTAAAATGTCTGCCTGGATATAATTGAGTTGCATGTTATGTCCTTGGTCACATTTGGGGAACACACTATTCTACTGTCATTCACCGTTGAAGGGCTCAAGGTCATTTCCAATGTAATGAGAATTATCTTTATGACACGGTTTGTGAGTAAATGAGTTATTTTACTGTTCTCTCAGGCAAATGAATATGTTGCTTCTACTTCAGTCACTGTCCTCCACCCTGCCTCACTGGCAAAATGTTTTATGAAAATATTGCTCATATGTAGAATTAGAAATCAAACCAAATCCAAAAAAGCTCCCACTGCCATTCCAAGGACCTACTTCCCGCTTTTGTAAGCACAGATGTGTTGGTTTGCACCTTTGCTTTTGCCTTTTATTTTAGATAAGTGTTAGTTGCTGTTCAGTGTACCCTGAAGTGAGTGTCCTGTGTCTTTCTAAATCCCTGTTTGACCATCACTGCATTTGAGATCTTTTCCTATTCAGTTGAGACACAGGTTTGAAGTTTCTGTAAGGTTTATCAAAGATGAAATTTACATTTTTATTCCTCATTCCATTCAGAATTGTTGAGTAAATCCCAAGTAGAGAGAATAAAAATATAGACTTAACTGCATCCTGTAAATATAAAAAAATGTAAAATATATTTTTATTATTCCAAAAGTCATGACACATGTGATGCTAATAAGTTTTATTATTTTAGAGTCCGACCTAGCAGAATACTTTATTATTTAAGAGACAAATATTCCATTCTGTTTGACCTTAAAAGAAAGAATGAGTAGAAGCCAGAGAACAAGGGGAAAAATTATTTTAAACATGTTTGTTATGTTTATATATGTCCCTTTATCAAATTTTAAAACAAAAGTAATTTTAAAAGTTTATGCATTGATTAATTTGTAAAGAATTAATTGCAGTAGATAGACTGCTCTCTTTTTTAAAAAGTTGTGGTAAAATTATAGGATGTGGTGCTCTATTGTATACATCTAATCCTGTAAAGAATTCAAATATAAAAGCAACATTCTTCCTTTATCCTTTTCATATTCTTCCAATAACTGAATATTTATTAGTTTTATGAATATGAAAATTTATATTCCAAATAAAATGTCAGTTCATCAGTGCCCAATAACTCCAATTGTTATGATAGTCCAGCAAATTTCTTTTCCAAAATATGTTAACTATTTTGAAATAATATATTTCAGGATCTATGGATATAATTTTTTTTAATGAAAACTATTGGTTGTATGCAGCTAATGGAAGACTTACATTTTATCTCTATGAGATCTTGTCATAAAGCAGGTGTTTGACAATAATGTTTTCTGGCTGCTTGAAGCAATCACATATGTATTTCATGTATGTGATCACATCACTTATCCACTACTTTGAAGCACAGTAAATCTTGCAGGAAATGCTGGAGGGCAGTACATTTATGGTACACATTGAAAGAAGTCGCAAGATTTTTGCATGTAGCAACTTGTTTATTGAACAACATTAACCTACCACGAAACTTTAATACTGTGAGAAGGACCACATAAAAGTTGCAACCACATTTTCAAGTTATTTATGCTCTACAACCATAACACAGCAGATATCACATGAGAAGATAAAAGGTAAGAACATTTTAAAAGGTTTTAAACCATCTTTTGCTATTAATCCTAGTGATGAATTGTCATAGAATATTTTTAAGCATCCTACCTCTGGGGCTATTTCATCAGTCAATAACAATATCTTACACTAAAATATGAGTTGAAATATGAGATTATAGTATTTTTATTAGAGCTTTACTATTATCTTGGACATGTGCTAATGCAGAAAAGAGAAGAAAATCATGGCCTATGAAATTCAGTTTGCAAATGTAGTTTAATGGATTTTTGTACTAAATAATAAAGAGTTGTAACATGCAAAATTAAAAGCCATTATTTAGTAAAATATTTAGCCATCACTTACTTCATTCTTTGTTTACATTCAAAAATATTTATTGAGCATCTACAGTATATGAGGCACCATGCTCCCTGTGAGATTTAAAAGGCAAAAGCATGATATCTGATATTTTTAAAAGTTAAAAAGGAAAATATTTTGTTTATAATTCCTATTTAAAAATTATTCAGATATCATATACATGAAGTAGAGTGTATTAATCTTATATGTTCATCTTAATCCGCTTTTACTTCTGCTTACCTAAGGTTACCTAAGGGTAACCATTCTTCACATCAGGATGTAGACTATTTCTACCATCACAGGAATCTATCTCTTAAACTGTCAATGCCATTGACATTCAACTACGATTCTGTCCTCTGTCACCAAAGAATAATTTCCCTTTTGAAAACTTGCTTCCACTCTTGACAACATACTTAATGAACATAATGAAGAAGGTATAGGAAGGTTATTTGATTGCCATTGTTACACGAGTCCCCTGTTGCTAAACCCTTGCCTTACCCCACTCAGTAATTCAAGCATGTTACTGTTGCTGCTGCTGTTAAGTCGCTTCAGTCGTGTCCGACTCTGTGCAAGCCTGTGCCCAACCACTAATGCTGAAGAAGCTGAAGTTGAATGGTTCTATCAAGACCTTCTAGAACTAACACCGAAAAAAAGATGTCATTTTCATCATAGGGAACTAGAATACAAAAGTAGGAAGTCAAGAGATACTTGGAGTAACAGTCAAGTTTGGCCTTGGAGTACAAACTGAAACAGGGCAAAGGCTAATGGTGTTTTACCAAGAAAACACACTAGTCATAGCAAACACCCTCTTCCAAAAGCACAAGAGAAAACTTTACATATGGACATCACTAGATGGCCAATACCAAAATCAGATTGATTATATTTTTTGCACCGAAGATGGAGGAGTTCTATACAGTCAGCAAAAACAAAAGACCAGGAGCTGACTGTGGCTCATATCATGAACTCTATTGCAAAATTCAGACTTAAACTAAAGAAAGTACGGAAAACCACTAGACCATTCAAGTATGACCTAAATCAAATTCTTTATGATTATACAATGGAAGTGACAAATAGATTCAAGGGATTAGATCAATAGGTAGAGTGCCTTAAGAACTATGATGGAGGTTTGACATTGTATAGGAGGCTATGATCAAAACCATCCCCAAGAAAAAGAAAACAAAAAGACAAATGGTTGTCTGAGGAGCCCTTACATATAACAGAATAAAAGAGAACTGAAAGGCAAAGGAGAAAAGGAAAGAGATACCCAGAGATGTAAGGAGCGTTCTAGAGAATAGTAAAGAGATAAAAGAAAGCCTTCTTAAGTGAGCAATGCAAAAAAATAGAGGAAAACAATATAATGGGAACTACTAGAGATCTCTTCAAAAAAATTATTGAAACCAAGGGAACATTTCATGCAAAGATGGGTACAATAAAGGACAGAAATGGTATAGACCTAACAGAAGCAGAAGAGATCCAGAAGAGGTGACAAGAATACACAGAAGAACTATACAAAAAAAATATCTTCATGACCCAGACAACCATGATCATTCACCTAGAGCTAGACATCTTGGAATGTGAAGTCAACTGGGCCTTAGGAAACATTACTATGAAAAAAGCTAGTGGAGGTGATGGAATACCAGTTGAGCTATTTCAAATCTTAAAAGATGATGCTGTGAAAGTGCTGCACTCAATATGCCAGCAAATTTGGAAAACTCAGCAGTGGCCAAGGACTGGAAAAGGTCAGTTTTCATTCCAATCCCAAAGAAAGGAAATGCCAAAGAATGCTCAAACTACCACACAATTGCACTCATCTCACATTCTAGCAGTGTAATGCTCAAAATTCTCCAAGCTAGGCTTCAGCAGTACATGAACCTGAGAACTTCCAGATGTTCAACCTGGATTTAGAAAAGGCAGAGGAACCAGAGATCAAATTGCCAACATCCATTGAATCATAGAAAAAGCAAGAGAATTCCAGAAAAACATCTACTTCTGCTTCATTGATGACATTAAAGCCTTTGACTGAGTGGATCACAATAAACTGGAAAGTTCTTCAAGAGATTGGAATACCAGACCACCTGACCTGCCTCCTGAGAAATCTGTATGCAAGTCAAGGAGCAACAGTTAGAACCAGAAATGGAATAATGAAGTGGTTCCAAATTGGGAAAGGAGTACGTCAAGGCTGTATATTGTCACCCTGCTTAAATAACTTACATGCAGAGTACATCATGTGAAATGACAGACTGGATTAAGCACAAGCTGGAATCAAGGTTGCAGAAAGAAATATAAATAACCACAGATATACAGATGACACCACCCTTGTGGTGGAAAGCAAAGAGGAACTAAAGAGCCTCTTGATGAAAGTGAAAGAGGAGAGTTAGAAAGCTGGCTTAAAATTCACATTCAAAATATGAAGATCACTGCATCCAGTCCCATCACTTCATGGCAAATAGATGGGGAAACAATGGAAACCATGAAAGATTTTATTTTTGTGGGTTTCAAAATCACTGCAGATGGTGATTGTGGTCAAGAAATTAAAAGACGCTTGCTTCTTGGAAGAAAAGCTATGACCAACCTAGACAGCATGATAAAAAGCAGAGACATTACTTTGCCAACAAAAGTCTGTATATTCCAAGCAATGATTTCTCCAGTAATCATGCATGGATGTGGGAAATGGATCATAAAGAAGGCTGAGCACCAAAGAATTGATGCTTTTTAACTGTGGTGCTTGAGAAGACTCTTGAGAGTCCCTTGGACAGCAAGGAGATCAAACCACCCTATTCTAAGGGAAATTGGTCCTGAATGCGAAGAACTGACTTATTGGAAAAGACCCTGATGCTGGGAAAGATTGAAGGCAGGTAGAGAAGGCAACGACAGTGGATGAGATGGTTGGATGGCATCACCGACTGGATGGACATAAGTTTGTGCAGGCCCCGAGAGTTGGTGATAGACAGGGAAGCCTGGCATGCTGCAGTGCATGGTGTCTCAAAGAGTTGGACACCGCTGAGCAACTGAACTGAACTGATTGTTACCTTGTCTCTTAAGGCTGTCCTGAACTCTGGGGGAACTTTCACATCTCCTCACCTGGTCTCTGATCAATCCTTCAGCTACAGAAATTTGTTCTTCTATCGTACCCTCTCCTGTTTCTCTTCCTTTTCTCTCATTCACATAGTGAGTTTATATACCAGTTTAGAATATTTGTTTACTGTCATCCCATTCATGTCCTGGGAGCAAGTTTTAGCAAATATCTGAGATGTCTGCCATGTTTATTAGAAAATTTACACTATGTTCTAATCAAGATTATTGAGATATAATTTACATACAGTGAAATTCAACCTTTTTAGGACAAAATTCTATATGTTTTGACATACATGTATAGCTGTGTAACTTCTACCACGATCAAGATATAGAAAATTTCTACAAAGAAAAAATCGTCTCTGTACCACTTTATTTTAAACACACCCTAATCCTCTAATCTTGGCAAGCACTCAGCAATTCCCTTTTATGATCATTTCACTTTTTCCAGAATGTCATACAAATAAATGTACATGATAATCTGGTTTGCATAGTCCTTGGTGGCAAGTTTTCACTAATCCTTATCTCTGGTCCTCTGTGTATCTTTTGTTCTCTGACTTCATGATTTTCTCTTTATCTTTGACTTTTCATAAATTAGAGTATAAAGCACTTAGATTTTATTTTGTATTATTATTTGTCCTACTTGGATATTTTGCTTGGATATTATTTGTTCTGCTCTTCATATCCTGGATATATAGTTGATATTGACATCTTTTATTACTTCTGAAAAATTCTTGGGTATTTGTTCTTCAAATATTTCTTCTTCTTTACTGCTCTCTTTCTTCTTTCTGAAATTGTAATTGAATATTCTTTTTTCAGGGGCATCCCAGTTGTACATACAAGACTATTTCTTAGTTTCTTTTCCTATAGAAGCAAATCCTAATGATGAGTAACCCCAGATTCATAGTGAAAGCTTTCTTCTTCACATATCACATTACGGAGGATGGAAAGCCAAATACTTTTCCAACCTCACATCACAACTGGTGGTGACTACAAAGCTTTTTTTCAGTCTGTGACTTTAAGTGGAAATCTGATACAAAAGCTTCTAGAAATTTTTTTTAATATATTTTAGATGAAATAGGAAAATGTAACTAGAGATACTTTCCTATTTTATGCCTTGAAGACATAATTTTTGTCACTACAACAACCATCTTGGATTCAAAGACCCATAAACCAATATGCTAAGGACTGTAGAGCTGAAATGCAGATGAAACCTGAATCATTGATATTTTTGAAACACTGATCCAACCCTGAAATTTCTATATATAGTTAATTTTTTTCTTCATAGCGCTGAAAAAAAATAGTCAAATCTAAATTGTAAATTCAGTAAAAATGTGCTTCTAAAAAGAGTATGAAAAAAGACATTTTGAGACAAGTGAAAGCTCAGAGACCATCTCACTGGCAGAGCAAACTACAAGGAAACCTTTAGGATGTTCTTCAGAATGAAGGGATGCAATACTGAATAGATTAAAGACTGAAAGAAAGAATGGAGAGCACTATAAATGGCAAATAATTCCATACATATAAAAACTATGTTTAATTCTTAGCAAATTTCTTTCAAAGAGAAATTATATTTTAAGCAAAACATAAGAATGCAAATTTTACATCCAAAATAAATATATTTATGTACACTGGAAATGAACAATTGGAAAATAGTAAAATTAAAAAAAATTATAATGGCATTAAGGTAAGACTGAAGAATAATTTTTTAAAGTGGATTATAAAACCTGTACTTTGAAAACAATAAAATCTAAGAGGAATTTAGAAACCCTAAGTAAATTGTAGGATATACTGGTTCATAAACTGGAAAAATGAATATTGTTATGGTATCAAATTTTCCCAAATTAGATCTGTAAATTCATTATACTCCCATTAAAAACCCAAGCAAGACTGTTTTGCTCTTTATGTGAAAGAGCAAAGAATACAGAAGGGCAAAACAGTATTGAGAAAGAAAAAGAAACTGTATGATTTACACCACTTTGATCACTGAGACCTACTATAGGACTACAGTGACATTAAGAGCATAGTCGTTCATAAGGACAGACATACAGGTAAATGAAATAGAATACAGTCTATAAATAGATTCATAAAGATATGGCCAACTGATTTCCAATAAATATGTCAAGATTATTCATTTGAGAAAGGATAGCATTCTTTTCAATGAATGCTCCTGGAACAATGGGATATCTGTGGGTGCAATGTGAACTTTGATGCCTATATATTATTCTTACTAAAAATGCAAAATAAATATTACCCATAGACTTAAGAATTACAAATATAAATCTTCCAGAAGAGAATATAGAGAAAAATTTGACATATTTGGGGTAGGAAAAGGTTTCTTAGAGAGGACAGAAAAAATATTAATCACACATGAATTAATTGTTAAGTTCAATTTCATAACAAATTTGTGTTTGCTTTTGAAAAACTCATATTGGAGGAAAAGTGTGTTTAAAAATATATGGCAAGGGGCTTATATCTAGAACACAAATAGACCTGTTACAAATTAATACTAAAAGATTAAGCAAAAGTTTTTTTTTAATTAATATAATTTTAAAAGATTACTTTCCATGCAATTATTACAAAATATTGGCTATATGCCCCATGTTTTATAATACATCCTTGAGCCTGTGTTACACCCAATAGTTTGTACCTCTTCCTCCTCCACCCTTGTAATGCCCTTCCCCTGCTCCTCACTGGTAACCACAAGTTGTTCTCTGTATCTGTGAGTCTGTTTCTTTTCTTTTTTTTTTTAATTAATTAGCATGCTGTATTTTTTCAGATTCCACATATAAGTGATATTATACAGTGTTTGTCTTTCTCTGTCTTGCTTATTTCTCTTAGCATAATGCCCTCCCATGTAGCTGCAAATGGCAACATTCATTATTTTCACAGCTGAGTAGTATTCCATTTATATATCTTCTTTATCCATTTATCTATTAATGGACTCTTAGGTTGCTTCCATATATTGGCAATTGTAAATTGGCAGAAGTCTCAAATATATACCACACAAAATAAAATATACAGATGACCAATAAGATCATGAAAGATGTTCTATGTAAGTCAAGAGCTTAAAAGCACAGTGAGATTCCATTTCACACTCACTAGAATGATAAAAACCTAAAGTTATTGCAATACTAAGTATTCATTGAGATATGAGCTATTTGAACTCTTATAAATGATGAGGGTATGACTTTGAAAAATATTTTGATGTTTCCTCTAATGTTTAACCTCTTTTGATATTTTCCCTAGAGAAATGAAAACCTATATCCATCAATTATGTAAACAAGTGTTCATTGCTGATTTATGTATTTTACTCACTGAATGAAACAACCCAAATATACAAAAACATGTGCTTGGGAAACAAACTGATACATGTATATGCTAGAATATTGTGCTGTGCTCACTCACTTCAGTTATGTCTGATTCTTTGCAACCATATCAATAGCGCACTAGACTCTTCTGTCCATGGAATTCTCCAGGTAAGAAGACTAGAGTGGGTTGCCAGGCCTCCTCCAGGAGATCTTCCTGACCCAGGGATCAAACATACATTTCTCGAGTGTCCTATATTGCAGATGGATTCTTTACCACTGAGCCACCAGCCAATGTATGGACTTCCCACAAGCCCAAACTCACACATTAACAAGAACAACTTCCAATACAGCCACAACACACATAACTCTCAAAACACTAATCTTAGTAATGGAAGCCAGATGTATAATAATCCTTTTTATATGAGATCCTAGGAGAGGTTAAAAATCAAGTTATTTTGATAGAAATCAGCTTAATTGTTGCCCTGGGTCAGGTTTGGGGAGAGAATTGGATGAATAGGGACATGAACATATGTTCTTGAGTGACGGAACTTTTTGATGTCTTGATTGTGTTGATAATTTAAAGGTACATACAGCTGTCACAGCAGCATACTGCACATGTGAAATGCGGTCATTATTATAATATGTAAATGATAATTCACAAAAGTTGACTCCAAATGTTACAATCAGAGCTATGCTTCAGAAAGATAATTTGCTATGATATTCATACGGAATGAGAAGTAGGAGGGTTAGAAAGAGTGACGGTAGGTAGACCAGATGGCTTAGTAGGTGAGGAATCTGGCTGCAATGCAGGAGACACAGAGGATGCGAGTTGGACTTCTCGGCTGGGAAGATCCCCTGGATCCCCTGGAGTAGGAAATGACAACCCACTCCTGTATTCTTACCTGGAAAATTTCATGGACAGCAGAGCCTGGCAGGCTGTAATCCATGGGGTGTCAAAGAGTCAGACACAACTGAGCATGTGGCACGAAGACAGATCAGATAAGACAGTGTTGTCTTATCTTAGATAAGAGGTAAGGCAGACCTGTGATGGAAAAGATAAATGAAATTTAAGAAAAGAAATATAAAAAGATAATTGAATACTTTAGTTTTCTGCTTTGCTAAATTTCTGATGTTGCAAAGCCAAATTCTTGAAAAACATAGCTGCTATATTTTTTTGTTTGAAGCTATTCTAATAATGGTATACTTCACAAAAGAGTGACAGACAAATAAAGGTACATTGGAAATAACTTCAACTTCAAATTGCATACTTAATATACTATAGTGAATTTCTTATTTTAAATGGGTAGGAATATGCTAAAAAACAATGAAAACAATATTTGTGAAGTATTCACTCAATATAGCCAGGTACTTTATCAAAAACTATCACACTTTGGTTGAAGGTCCTGTAGATCTTTGGCTCAATTACTTTTACAAGTTTTGGGATGTAAATTTGAAAAATATAGGAAATGTGGGGAAAATTTATATAACTTATTTGTTAAAGTTTTCATCTGTCATCTTTGTAGCAGTAATGAAATAGCAAGTTCATGGCCTACTGAAGGCATTTAAATATGTTAAATAATGCATTTTAATTATGCTAAGAAAAACTGGTCTAGTTAACTTTTACAGATAGAATTAAAAGAGTATTTTTTCACAATACAAAATTTTTATAAGGAAAAATCCCTCTTACTTTGTCTAAGTTGTGTGGTTTTTCAGTAAAAACAAAACTCTTACAAAAAAGAAGCAGCTGGAATTTCTCTAAAAGGTGAAATAGAACTATTTTGACAAGATCGCAATGGATTAAGGTTAACTCTGCAGGGAAGGCCAGAAGTAGCTAACACACAGAGATTAATATTTTGATAAAAAGAGAAAATGTCTTACAGAAAGGAAAGGTTAAAGGTTAAATGGCCTAGTATTTGACTGTTGGCCAAACAATACTCTGTGGTTTACATCTTAGTTCAAGATTTGAGAGGTAAACCTTTGCTTTTGTACAAAAACATAATAACAAATAGGTTGTGCTAATATATATTTAAAGTGAGGAATCTGGAGGGAGATAGATTTGAATTTTTCAAAGGCAGAGAAACACTGGGACTTGGAATAGCTTTGGCTCTGATTTTAGCAAAGGTGACATCTTTAGGGAAATGTATATGAAAGTGTCTCTCTCAGAAAGCATTACTTTTTGAGTTTAATACTTGCCAAGTCATTAACATTTGAATTATTAGTCAGTATATCTTAAGAGATCATATTTATAAAATAAAATTATGGTAAGAACAAGAAGTTTGTAAGCAGTTTTTAAATTTTAGGAGAATAAATGTCTTATCAAAAACTTGAGTATAGTCTTAATTTAATTTAATCTTTCTTATATCTGATGTGAAAATGCACATTTGCAAAGCTGTGCCATTCAAATAATTTGATTGGAATATATCTGTAGGTATACTTTTTGTGATTTTTTTTCCCCAGAAAGCTGCGTGAGTTACATCCAATTCTTGTATTTGCATTATGCCAAGTCAGAGGACCATCTCAGTATCCCTAGACTAGTTTTGATGCCCTACACACAGTGCTTCCTTTGTGACTGTATTTTAAACATCTTAAAACCTTTTAATAAACTCAGCAATAATTAAGTAATAAAACAATACTTTTGAAATATGAAATTATGAATTAAATTGTGTTTGAATGTGTAGTGGATCCTTCATTCCCATTTTTTTGAGGGTGGGCGGTATCTGGTCTGACATCAGTAGTTCTCTGTAAGTCTTTCAAGGAAAGAGAACGCTGTTGTTATACTAGCCACATCATTGAGGCTTATGGGCTTTCAATCAAACCCAGAAAATTGTTTTATGTAGAAGAAAGGATAGAATGAGATGTTTTTCCTGATAATGTTCTAGGCATAGGCATCATATCATGACCAAATAAGAAGGCAGAAAAAAGAGCCATGGTGAATTTTATATTTTCTCTCACTTCCATTGCTTTAAAAACATTCATTGACTTCAATTAAGCTTCAAAAGAGACATTTGCTGTTCATTGTTTAGTTGCTAAGTCGTGACCTACTCTTGCGACCCCATAGACTGTAACATGCCAGTCTCCTGTGTCCATGGGATATCCCTGGCAAGAATACTGAAGTGGGTTCTATTTCCTTCTCCAGAAAGAGACATTACAGGTATAAAATAATACTCTAGTATTGGACTACTTTTTCCTCAATTTCTGCAAAGTAATTGAGAATCTTGAAGTTTCCTCCTGTTTTTAAGAGAAATTTAATCTTTGACTAACTTTGGAATGCATTTTGTAAATGTGTTTTATCTTCTGATGACATGAAAAGTCTTTTTCCTGAAACAGATCTTCAGTGTTAACCTGTCCATATTTTCACATTTGAAGAGACTCAGACATAGAAATAGTAAGGTTACCTGACCAGGAACAGTGGTTATAAACCTGGCTATGGAACCAGACTGCTGGGTTGGCATTCTGGATCTGCACTAAGGAACCATGTGGCACAAAGCAACACAGTGGAACTCCAGTTCTTGTTTTTCTTTTTTATAAAATGAGGTTATTAGGGAAGCCTAATCATAGCAGCTTTATATTAAATAAGTGAATGTGGGTCACTTAGAGCAATGCCTGACACAAAGCGAGCACTCATTAAGAACAAAATATCTATTCTGGAAATTCCAAGTCCCACTGAAGACAGTATTCACATCCATTTTCTTAATCCACTGTAGCATACACTGTCTCTTTCAATGTTTAATGAAAACAGTGATGATATTTTCAAAATAGTCACTTTGTGAGGAACAGAATTATCTTTTATTACATGTTGCAGTAAACATTATATGGTGAAATGTATTTGAGAAAAATGGGGCAGACAATATGGTGAAAATACATAGATTAAAATTAATTTATATGATTGATCTAAATTATAAATTGTAAATAATACATTTTTAGTATCTTTGGTTTTTCATATTTAACTAGCTTTTATTACTTAGTCATTAGTATAAGAAAGAGTATTAAATCAGATACTGGTTTCCTTATGGTAACAATTCTGATGAAAATAAAATGCTTAATTAGTTAATGAGATTAGGAAATAGTTGTTATTTCTTTCGAACTAATTTTTTTTCCAGTAATGCATAACTCAAATTAGGCACCCCTTTTTACTTATTATTAATGACATTTTGGAAGGTTTTGTCACAACCTGTTTAATATTTAAGAAATACTGTGCTTCTCTCATTATCTAAGAATGAGAAGAAAAGTGGTCTTGCATATGATTAGATCAGTGCTCTTGTTATCTGGCTAAAAGTCTTCTCATTATCTCAGATTACATTAATCTGTTTTATCTTGGGGAGGAGGTTAATGATATTTTAATAAGTAACTAGGATGAATTCAATTTTGTTAATCCATAAATCTATCATATATAAAAGGTGAAGTATGTGGTCAAAAATAACATAAATTGGAGTTATATCAAACCAAGTCACATCATTTTTTAACCTAAAACCATGGCTATATAGGATTTTGATATATAATGGGACTTAGAGTTCATGTTATTTAATTATTTTGATAAATAATATTGAAGCTTAATATAATGTGATTGGTTCAGGAGCATGCAGTCAGTTAATAGACAAATGGTCTAGAAACAAGAATCTTGGCACCCAATCTAAGCACCTTTGCTCATTAGAATAGAACTTAACTCATACAACCAAATAACCAGATAAACACAGGCAAAACTAAACAAAATAAGCAGGATAAATGTCAATATGTAAATGAGGATTACATATAAACCTAATTTCTAACTGGCAAGAATTTATGTGTCCACTTCTATTGCTTCCTTTTTTCTATGACAGGTCTCTGAAGATCACGGTACTTTGGAAGAGCAGAGTTACATTAAAAGTCCCTCCAGATTGTGTTACCTTCACCAATATTCTGGAATACTATGGGGCACTAGAAAACCTTGGAGCAAAGCAAAATATAAAATCCTGTTTGGGACCTCAAAGATGGCAGATAAAGACATAAATTGAAAAGGTAAGCTTTGTAACATATTTGTTAACCTTGAACACTAATGTATTTGGGGTAAGGCTTAAGAACAAAGTATTAAGGAGAAATTTATCAAAAATAGGCTGGGAAGATTTGGGAGAATGGCATTGAAACATGTGTAATATCATGTATGAAATGAGTTGCCAGTCCAGGTTCGATGCACGATACTGGATGCTTGGGGCTGGTGCACTGGGACGACACAGAGGGATGGTGTGGGGAGGGAGGAGGGAGGAGGGTTCAGGATGGGGAGCCTATGTATACCTGTGGCAGATTCGTTTTGATGTTTGGCAAAACTAATACAGTGTTTCAGGTTTAAAAATAAAATAAAATTAAAAAAAAAGAATAAATGTATAGTAATTTTTATAAATACAAAAAAATAAAAATAAAATATTAAGGTATTGAGAAGAAATTAAAAAAATTAAAGTATGAAGAAGAAAATATTAAGAAGAAATGTGATGTAAGTCTTAAGAAGAAAGCCCAAGGAGAGGAATGCTGAAAGGATGAGAACCTGCCCAGGGAGGATAAATAGCACATTGCTTACTTGCAATGGTAAAGTCACCAAAATAGACCTGGCCTGAGTAGCACTCTCCATCCACAAGCCTAGACACCAGTGCAGTCAAGTCTGACTTTCATGTGCTGCCTGGTATGGCTAATCCAAAGTAAAATGCCCCACAAGATCAGATCAGATCAGATCAGTCGCTCAGTTGTGTCCGACTCTTTGCGACCCCATGAATTGCAGCACGCCAGGCCTCCCTGTCCATCACCAACTCCCGGAGTTCACTCAGACTCACTTCCATCGAGTCAGTGATGCCATCCAGCCATCTCATCCTCTGTCGTCCCCTTCTCCTCCTGCCCCCAATCTCTCCCAGCATCAGAGTTTTTTCCAATGAGTCAACTCTTCGCACGAGGTGGCCAAAGTACTGGAGTTTCAGCTTTAGCATCATTCCTTCCAAAGAAATCCCAGGGCTGATCTCCTTCAGAATGGACTGGCTGGATCTCCTTGCAGTCCAAGGGACTCTCAAGAGTCTTCTCCAACACCACAGTTCAAAAGCATCAATTCTTCGGCACTCAGCCTTCTTCACAGTCCAACTCTCACATCCATACATGACCACAGGAAAAACCATAGCCTTGACTAGACGGACCTTTGTTGGCAAAGTAATGTCTCTGCTTTTGAATATGCTATCTAGGTTGGTCATAACTTTCCTTCCAAGGAGTAAGCGTCTTTTAATTTCATGGCTGCAATCACCATCTGTAGTGATTTTGGAGCCCAGAAAAATAAAGTCTGACACTGTTTCCACTGTTTCCCCATCTGTTTGCCATGAAGTGATGGGACCGGATGCCATGATCTTCGTTTTTCTGAATGTTGAGCTTTAAGCCAACTTTTTCACTCTCCACTTTAAAGTGTTCACTAAAGTGGCTTATGATGTTTGTTAGTCTTATCTTTACCCTGTGCCCTATGCTCCACCCACCCTTCCCTGCTCGTACCCAGGGACATCACCACCCCCCGCCCCACCCCCCGCCGCCACCACACACACACACACATACACACACACACACACAGGCTCCAGGCCATGTGACAGGCCATACTTGGAGTGGCCATGTGTGTATCTCCCCCAAGGGCTTTTGAGATTGTCATTTTGCAAGATCAGTAAGTCCTTCTGATTGACACTCTCCTCAGTGTGTAGAAGGTGAGAGTGCAGACATCATTGAAACAGATCACTTTCTAGGGATCCAGTGATTATTGCCTAATGATTACAGGAAAAGACATGGATGGAAGATGTGTTGTTTGACATTTATGTCAATAATTTTTAATGATAAATTTAACTAGAAAATGAGTTATTTTTTAGATGCTTATTTTTATTATAGCTCTCACATTTACTATCATTGTTAACAAAATACAGTGATATTAACAATCGTTCAAAGAGTCCTTGGAAACGAACATTCATGGGGAACACTACAGAAAATGCAAGACCATGAGTGGTGATACAATCAATGTGAAATAAATGATATTCAGAAACTATAGAGGCAAGACTTCCTATATTGTTTCATGAGTAATAATAGCATTGCTACTGTTTTTTAGACTTTTAAAAATTAATAAATATTTTAATTGAGGTATAATTGACATTCAAGCTTTTTTAGTCTTAAATGTACAACATAATGATTTGATATTTGTATATATTGCAAAATAATCACTGCAGTAAGTCTAGTTAACATCTTCCACCATACATAGTTATAGAATATTTTTCTTGCATTGAGAACTTTTAAGATCTCCTCTCCTAGCAACCCTCAAATACATGATACAGTATTATTACATCCCCATGGCTTATTAGTTTTAAAACTAGAAGTTTTGCACCTTTTGACCATCTTTACACATTTTGCCCACTTTCCACCCTCTATCCCTAGTCTTGGCTACCATCAATCTGTTCTCTATATCTATGACCTTGGCTTGTTTGTTTTTTAGATTCCACATAGAAGTGAGGCCGTACTATATCCTCTTCTCTTAGTGGAAGATGTGTAATTAGCCAGGGTGGTGCTTTAAACAATAACCATAAAGAATAGTTATAGGACACTAACAGGAAGAAATAAAACCTGGACACTGAAAAAAGTGTGAAAGTCACTCAATCATGTCTGACCCTTTGCTACCCCATGGACTATACGGTCCATGGAATTCTCAGGCCAGAATACAGGAGTGGGTAGCGTTTCCCTTCTCCAGGGGATCTTCCCAACCCAGGGATTGAACCCAGGTCTCCCACATTGAAGGCAAATTCTTTACCAGCTGAGCCACCAGGAAAGCCCAAAGAAACCAACCAAAAAACCTCATTGCACACTGATTGGACAATAAACTGAAATACAGAAAGTTCCCATATAGAAATATCTCTCCACCCATTATCCTGAATGTTCATTGGTACTTCCCTGTACTCAACATGGATTGTTTATTTTGTAACAAACTGTTCCTATAGACAAGTGTTGTGTCACTTACTCATGTCTGACTCTTTGTGACCCCATGGACTATAACCTACCAGACTCCTTGGTCCATGGGATTCTCCAGGCAAGAATACTGGAGTGGGTTGCCATTTCCTTCTCCAGGGGATCTTCCCATCCCAGGGGTTGAACCCAGGTCTCCCACACGGCAGGCAGATTCTTTATCTTCTGAGCCACCAGGGAAGCCCATATGGACATATTTTGTCCTATAGACAAAAGCCCTATCAAATATATTTCCCTGGAATCCAGCACAAACAGTAATATTAAGTTAAAGAGTAGAATCCCAGAATGTGTTCTCAGAAAGACAAGCTTCATCACTCCAATGCCTTGATACCATTGCCACATCTCACATCTCAGTGCAATAAAGGCTGATTGGACTCAGCTGCTTGCTATTCTCAATCACCTCTCTTACCCAGGGTTCTGTGTATAGGGCAGGAGGCTGGAAGGTTAATATGCTGAAACTATTTGGCAGTGAAACAAAAGCTTTAAAACAGTTTGGTAGTGGAATAACAGATTTCAAAACCTAATTCTATTTGAGACATATCTATATGACAATGAGATCAACAGACTACAATCATACCACTCAAACTATGCACCAGTGTATTCTCTCAGGAGCTACAGCAAACTCATAGAGGAGCTGCATAACTTAAAATTTCAAGAAAAACATGGCAATACTCAGCAGCCCTCAGACATAAAGTGAAAAATATTAACAATTTCAACATTGCATAGGGCTACATTCCTTTTGATGACATCATGACTTGCTGAATGGTGTTTCCTGCAGTTGCATGATAAAAAAGTAAGTACCATATGAAAATCACGGTGAAACAGGAAATGAGTGTGTGAGTGTTTGATTTGATTTAAAAAGCTTATACAGCTAAACAGGTGCACACACCCAATTTGTAAGTAATTGTGGTTATTTAAGAATGAACTAAATTTTATTTTGTTCTCTTGGTTTATGTGTATTTTTTCTAAAAGCCTACTAAGTTGTTAGAACATAAATACTTGTTAGGCTGTTTGGAATTAGCTACTAAGTAATGGGAGCTGTTAGGTATTTCTTTTGTCCTAGGATATGCAAAGAAAAAAATTACTAAGATACTGAGAATATTATGAATTCAAAATTTTGTGAACCTCCCAAGCTTTGGTGGAAGAGGAACTGTTTTGGATAATATTTTAATATGATGACTTATATTTTCTTGAGCCATTACTTCCTGGGAGATCTGAATGTACAAGTGAAAATTTTAAGGTTAGTCTGTCCCATCTAAATCATATTGACATTTAAAAATTTAAATGTGTACTTTGACATCTATATAGTGATTACCATATGGCTAAGTTTTTATTACTTTAACCAAAATAGTAATTTGAGCAATCTGAAATAAATTTATATATAAATTTGGTTCATTTTACATTGATATGTGTCCCAGATTTGAAATTGATATTATGAAATTTGTATCTTAGTAGTCCCTAAGAACTAAATGTCAATATGAAAAAAAAAAAAAAGGAAAGAAATGTGATGCAATTAAACTGCCTTTCTTAAGAAGGACAGTTTTAACCAAGTATGTGACAACCCTTAAAATATTACAACCTGTTTCTGCCAAATTCCCCATTCCCAAGTGGATCATCTGACTTTGACAAACCTGACTGGTAGTTTTCGTTTTGGCAATTTGCAGGTTTTGTTTTCATGTACTATATGTCACTCTGCTTATTAACTGGGGGTGAATAAATCATTCTTTCAAAGAGGCATATGAACAGTACAACCAAAATGAACTATCAATGGATAAAAATAGGAAAGAAGCCCAGGAGGAAAGTTTCTCTCTTGGCTGTATTTGTCCCCTCAAGGATTGTGAGATAAATTAAACTGGCCACTCATATTTCTGAATATGCTGAAGAACAATTTTGTTAATTAAACCATATATCCTTGACTCTGATTACAAAATAACGTTTCACATATTGGTAACTAAACTTCACTTCTTTATTCTTTAAAGTTTTTGGTAACTATCCATAAAAGTGACATAAAAAGAATATAAAACCAATCTGAATTTCTTTTAAAATTGTTTTATTTTCTATTGGAGCATAGTTGATTTACAATATGTTGGTTACAGGTATATTGGAAAAATGATTTATTTACACACACACACACATATATATATATAATATATACATACTATATATATATTACATATATATTATTTTTCAGACTCTTTTCCTTTATATAGGTTATTACAGAGTACTAAGAATTCTCTGTGCCATACAGTAGATCTATTTTTTATATAGTAATGTATATATGTTAATCCCAGCTTACTGGCTGTACCAATTTACATTTCTACCAATAGTGTAGGAGGGTTCTCTTTTCTCCACACCCTCTCCAGCATTTATTGTTTATAGACATTTTACTAACAGCCATTGTAGCTGGTGTGAACTTATACATCATTGCTTTCATTTGTATTTCTCTAAAAATTAGTGATGTTCAACATATTCTAGTGCTTTTTGGACATCTGTATGTCTTCTGTGGAGAAATGTCTGTTTAGATCTTCTGTCCATTTTTCAGTTGAGTTGCTTTTTGTGTATTGAGGTTCATGAGCTGTTTGTATATTTTGGAGATTAACCCCTTGTCCATCCCATTGTTTGCAAATGCTTTCTCATTCTGTGGGTCGTCTTTCCTTTTTATTGATGGTTTCCTTTGCTATGCAAAATCTTTTACATTTAATTTGGTCTCATTTGTTTAGTTTTGTTTTTATTCTTATTACTCTAAATGGTGAATCCAAAAGAAACATATTGTTGCAATTTATGTCAAAGTATGTTCTGCCTGTGTCTTCCTATGAAAGTTTTACAGTATCTGGTCTTATATTTAGGTATTTAATCTATTGTCTGATTCGCAATGAAAGGTTCTATCATTACTGTACTGTAACATATTGATGAAAGATTAGAGAGAAGGATTAGATAGAAACATGACAAATAGTCACAAAGTTTCAATGAGGTCATGACTATAGTGTTTTAACATTGTTAATATACATGATGCTTGGTGTAAAGTACATCTAAAAATATTTTAATCCTTCCTGACAGAGTGCAGTGGACCCTCTATGGTTTGAAAACTCTGATCAAAAATATTTGAAAAAAAGAAAAACTCCAGAAATTTTCCAAAAGGCAAAATTTGAATCTGCCAGTTCCACCAACTATTTACATGTACAGAGTATTAATATTTACATTGATTAGGTATTTTAAGTAACATAAAGATGATTTCAAGTACATTGAGAGATGAATGTTATATACAAATATTACACCATCTTATCTATGGGATTTGACCATACTCAGATTTTCATATCTTTGGAGGTCCTGGTACCAATCTTCTGTGGATGCTGAGAGATGATTGTAGCTTTTTCTTCTTCTCCTCCTAACCCTCCTACTCTTTCTTCTGATAAATATACCTAATGAAATGTAACATTAACAGAGAGAGATGGTGGTCTTTGGAGTCAGACCTGAGTGTAAATCAGAATCCCATGGTATGTGGTCTTGGGGAAGATATTTAACCTGATGATGATTTAAACATAACAATATGTGTATAAAATCATTCTCTGAGGATTTGCATGTAGATTAATTCAGTTACTATATATAGATTTCTAGTATGATGAGTCTCTTTTACCTCCCATGCATTTATTTCCTAGCTTTATAAGTCTGCCCAAGGTCTTGGTATTCTAATTTTGTCCAAGCCTCAGTGTCTTCAACTATTATACTGAGGCTAAAAACAATGCCTACTTATAAGGTTGTTTTAACAGTTAAATATAGCCCAGCTAAAATGCAAAGTGCAGTGCCTCTTCAGGGAAAGTAATATATATTGATTACTGTTATTATTATACTACTTGCTATTTTTAGTAGTAGTGGAACTCCACTTCTTCTGCATGACTCATACTCAGTGTAGAGTATACATGATCCTTCTTTTTGTGCTTGGCAAAATTAATTCATTATAAAATCAATTGCTTAGTGAATAGAAGAAAGGATCATGCATGGGACCATTAACATGTCTAAAAATTGCAAAAGAATGTTCATGAGATAAATTTCATTTTACTGCAAAGCCTATGGTTGGAATGTGTTTTCTCCAGTGAATTGAATGTGTCACTGCAGCTGGTCTCCTATGTGAAAGTGGACGATCCCAGTGAGAACAAAGTAAGGGCAGTGCACTCTGTATGTCTACAAAGGCGGCCAGAGTAATTTAGGAATGGTTCTCTACCCACTGGGAGATTTCATACACTCATCACTTTCTTTTAGTCTGATATACAGGCAGTTCCTTCTACTACTCTTGTTCTTGGCTCCTTTGAATGATTGCTTTGCCAGAAATAAGGCCATGACTCAGGCTTGCCAGATGGGCCATGCTTTGCAGGCACTCAGAAGAGGCCTGAAGCGTGTTTATGATACACGTCATGTCTGAGGTGAGTTAGAGATTTCCCTGGAATTTCACAGAAGAAACAAAGTCCTTAGTGGTATTTTGCAGTAGTTTGAAGTGAAAAATAAAGCTATGGCTTGCTTTTCATAATGTCAGATGATAGGACACAGTGCAATGCCTGAAAATGTAGAACATTGAATGAAAGAATAAAAATGAATAATTTACTATGAAAACCATTTTCTAATTCAAGAAAGCATATATTCAGAACTCTGAAGTTTAGCATTTTGAAAGGAGTTAGCTCTAAACTTTCGACCCTTCTGCTTTATTTATTTTATAATTAAAAACTTATTAACACAGTGAATCTTACAGTGATCAATGAACAATAGCTGATGCTTTGTCTGGGTTTTGTCTAGGCTTCTCTGGAACAGTAAGAATTAGAAAATGCAGTATAAAACTTTTGATGGTATTTTGACAGTTCTGTGTCAGACACATCATTGGTATAGCTTTCTGCATTTCAAAATCAATCATTCAACAGAAGTTATGAGGTTTCCTATTAACATTTTCCCTGAAATTTTAAGACTGAAGAATACTTCCATAACCTACTTCTCTAAACCAGAATTTGAAATAAAGCAATTGTGATGCCTCTGGGCACTGGGAAAGTATTCCTGAGCTCACCCTCTCAAACTTAATCAGTTGAAGCGATAAGATGAACAGTTAGAAGGTAAATACATAAAACAGAATTTTTATATCTGAAATCTAAAAAAGCATTTCAAAATACATTGTTGACACACTTGCTTCAGAAATCTAGAAATGTAGCTGAGATCATGAAAGGTTTGTTTTGAAATTACTTCTCAGTGATGTATTTCATATGAGGATGGAAATTATTGCAGTTGTTTTGTTTGTGGGGTCTAGAGATTTCAACTTGATAATATGTGATAGTAAACTAGTATATTAAATGTGAGTTCCTTGAAGATAGAAACCATCTCTTCCTCATATATGTACACATAGCACATAGCAAAATTGATAACAGACTCAAGATAAGTTTATTGAATTTGAGTTGCACCACTTCACCACAAAGTAAAAAGAATAGTAGGTTAGAAATCTAGGGCAATGACTCTTAAACTAGTGTCTGCTATGATTGTTAAACTAGTGTCTAAGAGAATCTTAAGAACTTGTCAAAATATAGTTCCCTCTCTCAATCTCTTTCTCTCCAAACTAAACACATACATACAGTTCTCATTAGAACCACAATAATAATGCAAAAGCAAAATTCAGAGAATTTTTCAGCAATAAAGATAAAAGAAGGGGGGGGAGAAATGGTAAAGAAAACTGTAGGCACTGAGAAGAAAGTAGGTCATGTATTAAGGACAATAACGTATTTTCATATCCAATTTATTTAGACTTGAATATAGGAAGTTGCTACTTTTTGTGCTGGATGTTTCACCCTCATTCAAAATATTGTTATAAAATAATTCCATTTTTCTGTTGCTGGAGAAATCAGTTCACATTTCAATTCCTTCTTAGAAGTCTTCTTTCTCAGTCATCAGATAGATACAACCTTAGTGAATATTTTGAGCATGCAAAAGGTGAGGAGTTAACAGTGAAAGCTAGAGAGGCTCACAATACAACACCCACTTTCCTGGTACCTTCCAGGACCCACACACGGCACATGCATTTTTAAAATAAATTTCTATTCTGTATAGTTGATTTACAATGTGTTTTGTTAGTTTCAGGTGTTCAGCAAAGTGAATCAGTTATACATGTACATATATCCACTGTTTTTAGATTCTTTCCCCATATAGTTCATATAGAATATTGGGTAGAGTTCCTTGTGCTATACAGTAGGTCCTTATTAGTTACTATATATTTTATATAGAGTAGTATGTATATGTCAATTCCAGTCTCTTAATATTTCCCTCCTCCCTATCCCCTTTGGTAACCATAAATTTGTTTTCTATATCTGTGACTCTATTTCTACTTTGTAAATAAGTTTACTTTTACCATTTTTTAGATTCCATATATAAGTTATATCATATGATATTTATCTTTCTCATATGCGTTTTTACATCTAAGAATATGACTTGGTCATGAGCTAATATTATTTTGCAAAAACTAAACTTTCCATGCTTTGTTTGGTTTGCCATTTATGTGATTGGCTACTTAGAACACATAATGTTTGTTTTCCAGATTTTGTAATACCATGTACCCTGTAGGGATTTGCACTTCATTCTGATGACTGTGTGTTTTTAGAAATCCTTATAAATCCTGTGCTTACCAAATAAAACATCCCAGACCAGTCTGCTGTTGGCTGCTCCAAACTAGTCCTGAGGTGTAGTTACTGTTTAAAGAAACTCCTAATAGAACATGAGTAAAAGTTGACTTTTGGTTATATGTTTCCTGTGATTTAACTATTAGTTCCAAACACATCAAGTTAATAACTCATCTGTATGCATGTATATATTTATAATTGTCTGCATGATGGTACCCCACTCCAGTACTCTTGCTTGGAAAATCCCATGGATGGAGGAGCCTGGTAGGCTGCAGTCTATGGGGTTGCTGAGAGTCGGACACGACTGAGCAACTTCACTTTCACTTTTCACTTTCATGCATTGAAGGAAATGGCAACCCACTCCAGTGTTCTTGCCCGGAGAATCCCAGGGATGGGGGAGCCTGGTGGGCTTCCGTCTATGGGGTCGCACAGAGTAGGACACGACGGAAGCGACTTAGCAGCAGCAGCAGCAGCATTTAATTAGCTACAATGTTTAATGGCACATTTCATTATCAAGAAATTCATTTTTTATTAAAAATTCTGTTAAACAAACAGGCATTCTCTACATCAGTATATACCAGTTATCTGTATCATAGTAGTTCATTTCAGCTGCCGTCCCTTCTTTCATAGCTGATGCTACTTCAGTATCAACCTCACCTGATAAAACCAATATGATTACACAGAGGATAGATATTAGACTAACAGGGAAGTGAAGTTAATGGAAAACAACGCCATTGCAAAGAGAGGCATTTTGGGATGAACTTCTTCCTCAGTTCAGTTCAGTCACTCAGTTGTGTTTGACTCTGCGACCCCATGGACGGTAGCGCACCAGGCATCCCTGTCCATCATGAACTCCCAGAGCTTGCTCAAACTCATGTCCATCGAGTCGGTGATGCCTTCCAACCATCTCATCCTCTGTCATCCCCTTTTCTTCCTGCCTTCAATCTTTGCCAGCATCAAGGTCTGTTCCAATGAGTCAGTTATTCACATCAGGTGAGCAAAGTATTGGAGTTTCAGTTCTTCCAATGAACATTCAGGACTGATTTGTTTAGGATTGAATGGTTTCATCTCCCTGCGGTCCAAGGGACTCTCAAGAGTCTTATCCAACACCACAGTTCAGAAGCATCAATTCTTCAGTGCTCAGCTTTCTTTATAATCCAACTCTCATATCCATACATGACTACTGGAAAAAACATAGCTTTGATTAGATGGACCTTTGTCAGTGAATAATGTCTCTGCTTTTTAATATGCTGTCTAGGTTGGTCATAGCTTTTCTTCCAAGGAGTAAGCGTCTTTTAATTTCATGGCTGCAGTCACTGTATGCAGTGATTTTGAGCCCAGAAAAATAAACTCTCACTGTTTCCATTGTTTCCCTATCTCTTTGCCGTGGAGTGATGGGACCGGATGCCATGATCTATCTTAGTTTTTTGAATGTTGAGTTTTAAGCCATGTTTCTCACTCTCCTCTTTCACTTTCAAAAAGAGGCGCTTTAGTTCTTCTTTGCTTTCTGCGATGAGGGTGGTGTCATCTGCATATCTGAGGTTATTGATATTTCTCCCAGCAGTCTTGATTCCAGCTGTGGTTCATCCAGCCTGGCACGTCATATGATGTACTCTGCGTATAAGTTAAATAAGCAGGGTGACAATATACAGCCTTGATGTACTCCTTTCCCAGTTTGGAACCACTTCATTGTTCCATGTCTAACTGTTGCTTCCTGACCTGCATACAGATTTCTCAGGAGGCTGGTAAGGTGGTCTAGTATTCCCATCTCTTGAAGAATTTTCCACAGTTTATTGTGATCCACACAGTCAAGAGCTTTGGTGTAGTCAATAAAGCAGAAGTAGATGTTTTTCTGGAACTCTTGATTTTCTGATGATCAAACAGATATTGGCCATTTGATCCTCTGCCTTTTCTAAATCCAACTTGAACATCTGGAAATTCACAGTTCAAATACTGTTGATACCTAGCTTGGAGAATTTTGAACATTACTTTGCTAGCTTGTGAGATAAGTGCAGTTGTGTGGTAGTTTGAGCATTCTTTGGCATTGTCTTTCTTTGGGATTGGAATGAAAACTGACCTTTTCCAGGCCTGTGGCCACTGCTGAGTTTCTAATTTTGCTGGCATATTGAATGCAGCACTTTAATAGCATCATCTTTTAGGATCTGAAATAGCTCAACTGGAATTCCATTACCTTCACTAGCTTTGTTTGTAGTGATGCTTCCTAAGGTCCATTTGACTTTGCATTTCAGGATGTCTGGCTCTAAGGTGAGTGATCACACCATCGTGGTTATCTGGGTCATTAAGGTCTTTTTTTGTATAGTTTTCTGTGTATTCTTACAACCTCTTCTTAGTATCTTCTGCTTCTGTTGATGCTGCTGCTACTAAGTTGCTTCAGTCATGTCCGACTCTGTGCGACCCGATAGACGGCAGCCCACCAGGCTCAGCAGTCCCTGGAATTCTCCAGGCAAGAACACTGGAGTGGGTTGCCATTTCCTTCTCCAATGCATGAAAGTGAAAAGTTAAAGTGAAGTCGCTCAGTCATGTCCAACTCTTAGCGACCCCATGGACTACAGCCCACCAGGCTCCTCCGTCCATGGGATTTTCCAGGCAAGAGTACTGGAGTGGGGTGCCATTGCCTTCTCCGTATTAGGTCCATACAATTTCTGTCCTTCATTGTGCCCATTTTTGCATGAACTATTCCCTTGATATCTCTGATTTTCTTGAAGATATCTCTAGTCTTTCCCATTCTATTGTTTCCATTCAATTCTCTTCCTCAGTAGAGAAAAAATAATGACTTTAAATTAATTTGATATTTAACTAATCTCTGAGTGGAAGTTGTATTTAAAATCTAAACATAAACAATTAAAAATTTGAGCATCTATTTATACTCAATTTTAATAAAAGTATGTGGAAAGGATCATTCCAAAGGAGTTCAGAAACGCTGTGAGCTATTTGAGACGTGAGAGAAGAGGAGTCAGAGAGGATAAGGCAGATTATAGCTGCTTACTGCTGTGTAAAGAGTTCCCTAGTTCTGGATGAGGAAAAGATGAGTGAAATTTAACCACAGAAACACAGCATATAGTATTTATTATGGTATACACCATTACTTTAATGACTTTAACTGTACAATATCCTACATAATTTTCTTGGTTTTTAATTTTATTTTTTATACCAAATTCCAGTAACTATGTAAAGCAATTCAGATATTTTTGTAGCTTGATGTCTGGACCAATTGGACCACAACTCAATGTGGAAATTCAAGATTTTATTGTGGAAATTAGGAAGATGAGACAAGCAGCATCCTTCGCGGTGGGTTTGGCTCAGTTGATGTGTGCTCTGTGTTGAATAAGAGTTGAGAAAGCACTAGGCTGGGAGTCAGGCCGTCTGTCTTCACCTCTTAGAGCTGCTTGCAAGCACATTTGGATGATGTAGGGGTACAGAGACTAGGTGGATACATTTTCTTCTATTATTAAAGTCACTGACATTTTCCTCTGCTTTAACAGGTGGATTTAGGCAAATTATATACTTCAGGTTACCAGTTTCCTTGTTTATAAAGTAAGTATAATAGTGGTACCTAATAGTGAGGAAAGATGAATTAGTACATGTAAAGAGTTGTGAATAGTTCTTGGCACATAATATACACATAAGAACCAGAGTAGGACAGAAAACACAGGGTCAGCAAAAGTACAAGTCTACTGGAATTTAACTGTGTGGGTTCAAATTCAAGATCTCCCACCTGCTAGTGGTGTGACCTGGCTTCTCAGAGCTTCATTTTTTTTACATGAAAAAGGAGACAGAAATAATATTTTCTTCAAGACATTTTGGGAGATTTATTGAGAATGTATACATAAAACAGTAGGACAGTTTTAAAAAATGTAGCTATTTTAATTATTATGAAATAATTATATTTCATGTTAACTAAGGAGGAAAATCATTAAAAAGGAGAACTGGGGTTCTTTACTTATTCAAAAGAGGGAAACTAAAGTCTTCAGAAAGTTTAAAGTATAAACAAAAGCAACTACATAGCATATTATTATTACTATGTCATGGTATTATGATGTTACACATTGTCTAAAAGTAAAACCTCCTTTAGGCTTCCCAGGTGGTTCAGATGGCAAAGCATCTGCCTGCAATGCAGGAGACCTGGGTTGGATCCCTGAGTTGGGAAGATCCCCTGGAGAAGGGAATGAATGGCAACTCACTCCAGTATTCTTGCCTGGAGAATTCCAAGGAAGAGGAGCCTGGCGGGCTACAGTGCATGGGGTTGCAAAGAGTTGGACACAACTGAGCGACTAACACACAAAACCTCCTTTTAGAAACAACATACAATGATATGCTTTAGGAAACATATCCTGATTTATGAAGGAAAGAGAATTCTGCTTTCCATGTAAGCATACAAAATATGTAAAAATTAAGGTGATTGCTCTTTCTGAGAAATTTTCTTTCATATTATTTACAACTCTGACATTACATATATTGTGAAATTGAAATACATAACTTCTCTAAAGGAAGGTGGTTACAAGCATGATTTCTGTGCTTCTAGACACTGAACAAAAACTGACTAACCATTTGTTACTCATTATCTAGAGTGAAACATGAGGCTTCCCAGGTGATGCTAGTGGTAAAGAACTACCTGCCAATGCAGGAGACAAGAGATGTTGGTCTGATCCCTGAGCTGGGAAGATCCCCTGGAGGAGGGCATGGCAACCCACTCCAGCATTCTTGCTGGAGTATCCCATGGACAGAGGAGCCTAACAAGCTACAGTCCATAGGGTTGCACAGAGTGGTACACAACTGAAGGGATTTAGCGTGCATACACTGAGTGAAATATAGTTTAAGAGTGTCCACAAGATACAAAGTTGAAGAAAGAATCATGTAAATTCTGTCATGTTTCTCCACTTTTTCAACCTCCTTCTGTGATCTTAAGCCTATGAATTAATTCTGGGCTTCTGGGCATTCTCCCCTAACTTCTCAGTATATTTTCCTCTTTCCCGTTCCTGCTGTCCCCAGTCCATACTCAGCAACAGCCACTTACCATAAGAGTCCTTAATCCCATTTAGTTCCTAATGGCTATTTGGTAGCTTTATGCATATTTTATATATTTAGTTGGGCCTTTCCAATGCACTTTATATCTTAAAGAGGAAATATGTTCCATTGCTAAACTATAATAATGGTGTCAAATAACATTTTCCAATGGAGGAAGGGTGTATTCATGGAAACTTTTTTGGAAGGTTTTTATTTTCGGAAATTTGAAAATGTAAATCCCCTAACAGTATATGCATGATAAATATCTAGCATGACTATAAATAATAACAAATAATACCGTGTCCTATTCCCTGTAGTTTTCCTCACAATGCCCTATGTCTCTTGCCCATCTGTTCTCCATTTTATGATGCTGATCCAGATGGTTCTCAAATACATGGGAGTGCAGAAATTTATAGATGGAGGAGAGTGTAAGGTAGCCCTGTTACATTAATCAGATTTTATGTTGGTTTCAAAATGAGAAGAGTATTTTGAAAAGACAAGAAGAATCTCTCCCTATAAAAATAGAAAATGGCTATTGAAAACGTCTTAACCAGCTTTAAGCCCATTTTTCTGTGAGTGATTTCAGTTTGAGGAAAGTTTTTCCTAATGCAGTGTGTCTGTGATAAAGCAATGGGTTTACTGACAGAAGAAAATTGGGATGCAGGGTCTTGACAACTGATCCTCACTATGATATATAGTATTCAGCCTGTAGTTAATTGAACATTTGAAATTAATGATAGCACACAAAAGTATATTCATTTGGCCCTATGTTTTGGCTTGTAGTTTTAAACACACATGACTGACTCGATGGACATGAATTTGAGCAAGCTCTAGGAGTTGGTGATGGACAGGGAGGCCTGACATGCTGCGGTCCATGGGGTCGCAAAGAGTCAGACACAACTGAGCGACTAAACTGAACTGAACTGAATACGTTAATGATGATGCCTTGTTGCAAATTACATACTAATGTCTTATTAGGAAATGCATGTAGAGTACATCATTTGACAAATGCACTCAGTTTGCTTTGGGAGAAGATATTTTTGCATGAGAAAGTTGCCCCAACACCTGAATTTTAATCCTGTTTGCAAAATTATATTACTTTGTGCAAACCATAAATTTTTATTGAGCCACTGTTTTCTTCTGTGGTCAATACTCTGATTTTAATATATTTAAAATACCAGACCACCTCATCTGCCTCTTGAGAAATTTGTATGCAGGTCAGGAAGCAACAGTTAGAACTGGACATGGAACAACAGACTGGTTCCAAATAGGAAAAGGAGGACGTCAAGGCTGTATATTGTCACCCTGGTTATTTAACTTATATGCAAAAATGCTGACTGGAAGAAACAGAAGCTGGAATCAAGATTGCCAGGAGAAATATCAACAACCTCAGATATGCAGATGACACCATCCTTATGGCAGAAAGTGAAGAGGAACTAAAAAACCTCTTGATGAAAGTGAAAGTGGAGAGTGAAAAAGTTGGCTTAAAGCTCAACATTCAGAAAACGAAGATCATGGCATCCAGTCCCATCACTTCATGGGAAATAGATGAGGAAACAGTGGAAACTGTCAGACTTCATTTTTTTGGGCTCCAAAATCACTGCAGATGGTGACTGCAGCCATGAAATTAAAAGACGCTTACTCCTTGGAAGAAAAGTTATGACCAACCTAGATAGCATATTCAAAAGCAGAGACATTACTTTGCCAACAAAGGTCCATCTAGTCAAGGCTATGGTTTTTCCAGTGGTCATGTATGGATGTGAGAGTTGGACCATAAAGAAAGCTGAGTGCCAAAGAACTGATGCTTTTGAACTGTGGTGTTGGAGAAGACTCTTGAGAGCCCCTTGGACTGCAAGGAGATCCAACCAGTCCATTCTGAAGGAGATCAGCCCTGGGATTTCTTTGGAAGGAATGATGCTGAAGCTGAAACTCCAGTACTTTGGCCACCTCATGCGAGGAGTTGACTCATTGGAAAAGACTCTGATGCTGGGAGGGATTGGGGGCAGGAGGAGAAGGGGATGACAGAGGATGAGATGGCTGGATGGAATCACTGACTCGATGGACATGAGTCTGGGTGAACTCCGGGAGTTGGTGATGGACAGGGAGGCCTGGCATACTGTGATTCATGGGGTCGCAAAAAGTCAGATACAACTGTGTGACTGAACTGAACTGAACTGAAAATTAAATTATGTATCTTGCATGATTTATACCTAATCAAAATGATCTCAGGAGCTATTGTTTGATAATAAATTTTAATAATTTATTTCTCCTATTTAGTAACACTTTGATATGACTGAAGTCATTTCTATTTTATATGTAGGAAAAAGTAACCCTAGCATGGAAAATTCTTTAATCATTCTTAAAGAGTCATAAATATTTTGTACCTATAACCCAATGTGATTTTTTTTTAATAAAAAATTCATGGCCCTAAATTTTGGAGACCGAAGCACCTATTATAAGCATGAGACTTGTGTAAAAGTTATTAACATGTACATCCCTAAAAGGATGTCATTCAAACTCAGAATATATCTATGTTTTTCCATACAAAAAAATAAATAGCATTTAGATTTCTTGTCAATTAGCTGATATATTTGCCCCCAAAACTTCAAGTGAAATTGAAAGAAATGTGTACTTTAGTTATTTTATAAGAAAACATGTACTTTTTCTCGTGTTTATAATCAGTACTATCTTTTGCAGCAGTTAGTGCTGAATTAGTGCAGATTTTCAAAATATATTTACTTCTTACTTCCAAAATTTAGCCAGCCTAAGATCAGAGTTTAAACTCTTCATCTCTTAACTTTCATGAGCTCCTTTCAGAACCCTGGCAGAAACCGTAGCAATGTATTCTGTTGGCCTTACATTTTAACTGAAATTTACCAGAATAAGTAATTTCAATTAAAGTCACTTGAGATTATCATCTCTGTACTCAAACTTCTGTGTCATGTGTCTTCGAAGTATCCCTGGGCATTTTTATGGAGTCTGTCTAAGGGGAAGCTTGGGACACATTTTGTCTGGATTTTAGTAGGTTATCTGGTTGGCAATCACTTTGTGATTTGGCAATGACTTCTGTGCATAGTTAATATATTGCTCACTATCCCCTTGTAGGAGAGATTTCCAGAAGTTCTCTGCCAATTTGTAACATTGTAACATAAAGGTATGAAGACAAAGGTCGTGTTGCAGTATGAACATTCTGTCCCATGGCACCCTGATCTTGATGGATATGGGAAATGAGGTATGATGTGACAAATATATCAAGCCAGTTAATGATTTCTATAATTTTTTTTTTATTTGACTGACACTCAGGTCAAAACAATGTCCTTTCCTTTGGGCATATATTTAACTGTGCTTTCAAATCTTAGAGCTAAATAAAAATAACCAATGTTTTTCTATCAGCCATGCTAAAAGACAATTTCAACTCTTTCTCTACAGAAAACGATTACAAAAACATTATTATATCAAAGGTTAGAATTTTAAGCCAAAACTATCTGGCAAAACATATCATAAAGCTGTGTCAGTTAAGATAGCTAAGTTAAAAAGAAATTTACACTATTTTTCTGGATTTTCTGATGTGAGTGGTATAAGCTATCCTTTCATAACTTAATTGTTGTTAACAATTAAATTATCAAAGGCTGGCATATATATATATATATATATATATATATTTAAAATCCTCTAAGTTGTATAAGCCACAGATCTCATAAGGATATAAACTTAGTAATTAATTGATATCTCTCTTGGTTATTCTATGATTGAAAACATATATCAATATACATATTTTGTATATAAAAAGTAAAAGTTATATCTGTGATATCACTAATAATTTATACCTGAAGAAAGTGTAGTCAATGAAACCTCACAACAATCACACAAGACAAAATCTAATTCTAGTAACAAGGACTATTTATCAGGTTCTTTTTCACAAGATTCTATAATGATGTCATTTCTATTAAATTAATGAGAAAACTGATAACACAGAAAGGATCCCCATTCTTCACCATTGTACATACTACCTCTCAGAGTACCTTCTTTCATCAAGTAGCAGATCCTCAGATTTTAGACATACTGAGAAGTATTTAACTGGCTTAGTATGTATTTTTTTGTTTTTCTCCAAGTTTTAATAAGGGGATCACATAAAGTAATTCAGGAACATCTAAGGGGCTTGGGCTGAGGTCTCCTCGCCATATGGGACTGGATGCAGGATTTTTACCCATATTTATATTTTGAAAATTTGCCCAAATGCTCCTGCTAGACCTTTAAGTGACAGTGGCTCAGACAGTAAAGGATCCACCTGCAATGCAGGAAACACAGATTTGTTCCCTGGGTGAGGAAGATCCCCTGGAGAAGGAAATGGCAACACACTCCAGTACTCTTGCCTGGAGAATCCCATGGACAGAAGAGCCTGGCCGACTACAGTCCATGAGGTCACAAAGAGCCAGACGCAACTGAGTGACTAAGCACATGCACACACAGAGTAATAATATGATCACAAGAATTGACTATGAAAATGGAAAAGAATTAAAGATTCTTCTTACACTGAATCGGCCTTTTCTGCCAATCCCTCACTTTGCTGCTGCTGCTGCTAAGTCGCTTCAGTCGTGTCCGACTCTGTGCGACCCCATAGACGGCAGCCCACCAGGCTCTCCCACCCCTGGGATTCTCCAGGCAAGAACACTGGAGTGGGTTGCTATTTCCTTCTCCAATGCATGAAAGTGAAAAGTGAAAGTGAAGTCGCTCAGTCATGTCCGACTCTTCGAGACCCCATGGACTGCAGCCCACCAGGCTCCTCCGTCCATGGGATTTTCCAGGCAAGAGTACTGGAGTGGGGTGCCATTGCCTTCTCCAATCCCTCACTTTGGTGCCCTACAAACTGACCTGTTCATAATAATTAGAAAGAGATGAACTTATACCTATCATTCTAGAGAGGATATTAACACCACTTTAAACATTCATGATTAGATAGCAAGCACATAATTCAAATAGTACCTGCTCAGCCTTTGAAACATAGATCAGGTTTTAAGATTTATAACTTTAAAACAAGCAACACCATGGTGCATAGTACTTAGGTATATGTGTTTATTTTGAAAGAATTAAGAACTTGGAAGTAATCATGAAGTCCAGAGTGATAGTTATTTCTGTGACGGCTAGTGGGGAAGGATAGAAGAAAGAAAGAGAGAGAAGTAGGTAGATATGAACCACCAATAATACATATGCCAGTTTGCTTTAGTTTTAGGATAAATGATAGGTTCCTGATTGTTCATTATTTCAGTACAAGCAAGTGAAATTGAAAGTTAAATTAAAGCAAAACCAAAGACAATGTTTTCTTTCTTTTTTACTGAGATGTAGTTGATTCACAGTGTTGTGCTAGTTTCAGGTATAGAGCATTGAAGATGATATTAGATAGACATATACATATGTGATATAAAGTTATTCTAAAGAGAACAATGCATAGATCCATGATGACTGTGACTTATGAACCTCGGGCTATTTTGGATACTTGATATGCCTCTGATTTAGGCCAATCCCTGCCCCGGTATGGGTGCATATTCTTACTTGGTATTTCCATCGATGGCTTCCCTGGCAGCTCAGAAGGTAAAGAATCTGCCCGCAATGCAGGAGACTAGGGTCTGATTCCTGAGTTGGGAGATTTATTTCCATGTTGTTTTTTAATAGCCTTATTGAGATATCATTGACATATAAAAATTGTACATATTTAAGTTATATAACTTGATGCTACTTTTAAATTGAAGCATAGTTGATTTACAATGTTGTGCCAGCTCCAGATGTACAGTATAGAGATTCAGTTATATAAATAGATGTAAATATGTATTTATGTATTCTTTTTCAAATTCTTTTCCCATATAAGTTATCATAACATATTGAGTATAGTTCTCTGGGCTACATGGTAGGTCCTTGTTGGTTATCTATTTTATATATAGTAGTGTGTATATGTTAATCCCAAACTTAATTTATCCCCCACCCCATGCCTTTCCTTTTTGGTAACTATATTTTCTCTGTCTGTGGTTCTATTTCTGTTTTATAAATATGTTCATTTGTATCTCTTTAAGATTCCACATATAAGCAATATAATATGATCCCCCTATGTTCTTAGTGCTAATCCAGCCCTTAGATTCTTTACTTGATTAACCCACAGTTTAGGAGAGCTCCTTGAAAGAAAATATTTGTTTCTGTCTGCGTCATTATGCCTCAGACAGTACATGGAAGAAAATAAGCAGGTAGTCCCTGTTTAATCAATGAGTGAGTGCTGGCTATTGTGTTTGTTAGTAATATCATTTATTATTTAGTAACTCAAGTCTCTCTCAGGGTATATAATACTGTAACATATTTACCATGGAGTAACATGTAGAGCTTGTAATAAATGTGGTCTGCTCTTTCAGTCTAAAATTTTTTTTTTTAATTTCCACTGTGCTATTAAAATTATGTAGAACTTAATAAACTCTTTAGTTATTTTTAGATCAAAGAGACATAGTTTAGTACAGAAATGACTACTGCAGAAATTAATAGCCACATGGTAGGTAGGCCAATATGAAGAAAATCAGTTCATTGAATTTCCAAATCCTATTACTCTTCTCTCTTTTCCATTTTCCAGTTCTTTTGCTTTGAACAATACCTTTATATTGTTAGTACATTTTGGTAATACAAATCCTGGGTCTGTGTCAAAAACTTTGTGAGGACAGGGTAAAATTGTGTAACCCCATGAAAACAGTGTTTAGACTATTGGTTTTGGATACTCTCATTAAAATTCTATTTTAGGGTTATCAGATGAATGAGTATGTTGATATTAAGAATTTATGATTATAAGGTTTTCTTTGTACTGAAAGTTTTTGACTTCTGATCAACTTGGATATGCTTCAGTAATTTTCTCTAGTATGATTTAGTATCAACTTTCTCTTGCACATTTAATTAAAACTTTGGCATTCTGCTTTAACATTCAACTTCCCTTCTATAATCAGAAAGATGGTAATTATTGGAAAGTCTATCAAGGCTACCCTTAGGCACATATGGAGGCCACAATTTTCTTTAATCATCATTTATTAATACCCTGAATCCAAATATTATCAAGTAAGCATATGTGTGCATATAAATCAACATCTCAGTCAAAACCTTTGAAATGTTGCAAGACTCCATATTACATAAAGGGTATGCCATAGGCAAAATGTGTTTTCCATTTCTTCCCGATCCTTGACTTTCTTCTGCATATTCAGAGTCTTTCAGAACTCTTTCCACTTGTTCCTTGATCCAGTGCCTCAGGGGCCCACTGTTGTTGGCTAATCATACTTTTCCTTTTGTGTTAATATTTTATAGGTGGTTAACTCTCAAAATTTTGCACCCTTCCAGCTAACGAATTTCAAGAGTTATTTTTTTTCTCCTGTAAGTCAAAGAAAAAATTAATGTACTTTCAAGCATTCTTAGAAAATAATTCTCTGGTCAAAAGTTCCTTGGCATTTAAGAAAATTAATTATGTATGGTTATATGATGAGGAAGGAGAAAGAGGATAATGGGGCTATTCTGAGAGTGAATTTCTTTTCGTCAAAATATATGTTTCGGTGTGATGTATGAAAGGTTATGGTAATAGATCCCAGCTCTCATGGTCCTTAACTCAGGTCTGTATGGCAAAGTACAGGAAGTGCTAAAATACAGACCAGTCTATATTCCCCACTGAATTAAGCTGGTTTTAGAGATACAGAAACAAAAAAGGAAAAGTCAGAGGTTAAATATACAAATGCTGAGACTTTCAGACTGTAAAAGTCAAAGCAATTGTGGCAAGACCACCATTTGAATCATTTAACAGAAGGAAGCATTTGGCAGTATTCTTAAGGGAGTTATACTTCATGTGCAGAAGCACTGGGGGGAAAAATGGGCCAGTGGGCACTTTGCAGTTTTAGATTCTGTAATACCACAGTTCATTTCTAGCTTCTTTTAGAAATAAAAATGGTTTATTTCAGGGCCCACAGAGCTTTATCCTAGAATTGAGTTTCGTGCTTCTCAATGTTTTCAGACAGTGACTGTCTGGTACAAAATACTCTTAAGTGAAATAACAGAATGACTACAGTTTTGTGACCTCATTAAGTCAGAAGGTCAATCAAAAATTCTTTTCCCTTAGGTTATTTGATACCTGTATAACCAAGCTCTCCATTGTCTATTATTTGAATTTCTAGATCTGCTTTTATGGAATTGTGATTAATTCCTTAAATTTATTTTAAAAAGATGTTATCATTAGAGATGTACTGGAATGGAGTAGAAACAAAGTAGTATTATTCTTTCTCATCACATCATATGTCAGAAGACAGTTTAACAAAATAATACTCTTTAAAGAAGGTCTACCATCCACTCAGCTCATATATAGACTTTATTTATTATTTAAAACCTCACATTTAGCACTTTGTAGTACAATTCACTCATATTTCATGAAGCCTTGACATGAGGGTCCTAATTTACTAGATGAGATCATTGTATCACATGTAAAGTCTGCACATCTGATAAAGAGAAGCTTTAGGCATTTGAAGTTAAAATATTAAAAGAAAGGCAGAAAAAGAACATAAGTAAAAGATGGGGTTGCAATATGTATATACACAGAAAGGACACAGAACTATTTCTGTCCACCAGAGAATTGGAAACATGGTATAATCATGGTGTGAATATAAATCTGAGAATAGGAATATATTACACACTATTATGTGTAATGTCCATACCTGGAAATCTGTTTCTTTCTTTAGTTTCAGTAATATTTTAGTCTCATAATTTCATCAAATATACTTTTGAACACTTTTTCTCTTTCTTCTCCCTCTGGGATCCATTGCCTTATATTGTCTCATTAAACTATCCTCATTTAAAAATATATATATTTCTTTTTGCTGTTCAATTGAGTGATTTCCATTACTCTGTGTTCCAGATCACGTATGTGTTCTGTATTATTTAGTCTACTGTTAAGCCCTTCTTGGATGGCGATGGCACCCACTCCAGTACTCTTGCCTGGAAAATCCCATGGACAGAGGAGCCTGGTGGGCTGCAGTCCATGGGGTCGCTAAGAGTTGGACACGACTGAGCGACTTCACTTTCACTTTTCACTTTCATGCATTGGAGAAGGAAATGTCAACCCACTCCAGTGTTCTTGCCTGGAGAATCCCAGGGATGGGGGAGCCTGGTGGGCTGCCATCTATGGGGTCGCACATCGCACAGAGTCGGACACGACTGAAGTGACTTAGCAGTAGCAGTAGCAGTAAGCCCTTCTAGTTTGTTTTTCATTTCAGTTATTGCATTCTGCTCTGAATGGTTCTTTTTTAAAAAAATATTTTCTGATCCTTTGTTGGGTTTCCCAGGTGGCTCAGTGGTGAAGAATCTGCCTGCAATGCAGTAGACACAGGTTCAACCCTTGGGTCAAGAAGATGCCTTGGAGTAGGAATTGGCACCCCACTCCAGTATTCTTGTCAGGAAATTCCATGGGCAGAGGAGCCTGGCGGGCTATAGTCTATAGGGCTGCAAAGAGTCAGACATGACTCACTGAACACAACTCCTTGTTAAAATTCAGTTATCTAAGTTTTCTCCAGTTCTATTAGCATTCTTATTCTTAAAGATTTCAATCTTTTAACTGGTAAACTATTTATCTCTGTTTCATTAGGGATTTTTCATGGTGTTTTTCTCCTCTTTGATTTGAAACACATTCCTCTGTCTTCTCATTCTGTTTATCTTTCTCTGTCTGTCTGACAGTAGGTGAAAAGTTCTGTGTCCCAGTCTTGAAGGGGTGTCTTGTGCAGGAGTGTCCCTATGCATTCTGCATGTGTCCGGTGGGTTCGGTGGGAGAGTTGTATCTGCTGAGAGCATAGGTCTTCCTGGAGGTGTCCCTTAGGTCCTGGCAAATGGTTCAGAGCCCAAGGCTGTTTTCAGTCTGCCACCTCTGCAGAACGCTAATAATAGTCTTCACCCTGGTCAGAGGCAGAGTCAGGTCTAAGCCGTTCTCTCTGTGTCTGCACTCTCCTTGGCAAAGCTCCTCCCCCTAGTGGAGAGATGCATCAGAACAAGAATGGCTGGAGCGGAGGACGATGCAGTCTGGGGCGGTAGTGGAAAATGGCCATAGCCCCAGGCAGGATCAATCTGCTGCCTTCACCATGTTCCCAGTTCTTAGCAAGTGCACTGTTCATGAGTGGAGCTTAAGTTTCTTACAGCCCACCTTTAGTCCCGCTGGTTTTCACACATGTACAGGGGACTCATCTCATGTCAAACTTCTGAGCTGGGGTGCCCATTATATGACTTAAACCCCTCATTCCACAAGGAGGATCCCTGAGCTCATGATAACACCTTCCTATATCCCTTGCTAGGGACCTGAGTCCTGACCGAATTGCTCCTCCTCCCTTTCTACCAAACTCAACATCGATCTTTCTTTATAGCCTTGTCTGTAAAGGACCTTCTTGCAAATCTCCAGTCTATTTTCAGCAAGAGTTGCTCAACATGTAGAATTAGTTTTCATGTGTTCCTGCAGGAAGGTAAGCTCAGCATCCTTCTACTTAACCATCTTGATTTCCAGTTTACATTAATTTTTCCATTTGTTTATTATTATAAATAAAATATTATACTTATTTATTCTATTCTCAATTTTTCTTGAGCTATAGTTGACATGTAAATATATTAGTTTCAATTGTGAAATGTAATGGTTTGATGATGTACATATTGGGAAATGATCAGCACGCTATCTGGTTAACATTCATTGATATACATAGGGCTATTTTTTTTTTCTTGTGATGAGAACTTTTAAGATCTACTCTCTTAGTGACTTTTGAATATATGATATGGTATAATGAACTATAGTTACTCTGATGTACATGATATCCATATGACCTATTCATCTTATAACTGGAGGTTATCACCTTTTGACCACCATCTGTTTCACCCATCCTACCCTGAAATCCCTACCTTGGTCTCTGGTAACCACTAATCTGTTCTCTCTGAGATCATTTTTTTTTTTTTTAGATTTTAAATGTAAGTAAGATTGTATGGCATATGTTTTGTCTGACTTGTATCACCTATCATCATGCCCTCTAGATCAATCTGTGTTGTCACAAAGAGCAGAATTTTATTTTTTTTCATGGCTGAATAATATGGAATATTATTTTATTTAATAAATATTGTATTACTATTATTATAAGTATTGGACTATATCATATCTAATATATAATATTACATGTAATATAATATATCATATATTAATTTGTTCATGTTGTTCAGTCACTAAGTCACGTTGGACTATTTGTGACCCAGTGAACAGAAGCATGCCAGGCTTCCATGTCCTTCACCATCTCCAAGAGCTTGTTCAAACACAAGAAATTCAGTCATTGATGCCATCCAACCATCTCATCCTCTGTCGTCTCCTTCTCTTCCTGCCTACAGTCCTTCCCAGCATCAGGGTCTTTTCCAATAAGTCAGCTCGTCACATCAGGTAGTTAAATTGGAGCTTCAGCTCAGCATCAGTCCTTCCAATGAATGTTTGGGACTGATTTCCTTTAGGATTGACTGGTTTGATCTCCTTACAGTTCAAGGAACTCTCAAGAGTCTTCTCCAGCACTGCAGATCAAAAGCATGAATTCTTTGGCACTCAGCCCTCCTTATGGTCCAACTCTCACATCTACACATGACTATTGGAAAAACCATAGCTTTGACAATACAGACCTTTGTCAGCGGAGTGATATCTCTGCTTTTTAATATGCTGTCTAGGTTGGTCATAGCTTTTCTTCTAAGGATCAAGTGTCTTTTAATTTCATGGTTGCATTTGCAATCTGTAGTGATTTTGGAGCCAAACGAAATGAAGCCTTTCACTGTTTCCATTTTTTCCTCATCTATTTCTCATAAAGTGATGGGACTGGAGGCCATGATCTTCATTTTTTGAATGCTGAGTTTTAAGCCAGCTTTTTCACTCTCCTCTTTCACACTCATCAAGAAGTTCTTTAGTTCATTTCCACTTTCTGCCATTAGGGAAGTATCATCTAAGGTTGTTGATATTTCTACTGGCAATCTTGATTCTACCTTGTGATTCATCCAGCCCATCATGTGTCATAATGTACTCTGGATACAAGCTAAGTAAGCAGGGTGATAGTATACTGCCTTGATGTACTCCTTTCCCAATTTGGAGCCAGTCTGTTGTTCCATGTCTGGTTCTAACTGTTGCTTCTTGACTTTCACATAGGTTTCCCAGGATGCAGGTAAGGGGGTCAGGTATCCCCATCTCTTTAAGAATTTTCCAGTTTGTTGTGATCTACCTAGTCAAAGGCTCTAGCATAGTCAATGAAGCAGAAGTAGATGTTTTTCTGGAATTCTCTTGCTTTTTCTATGATCCAATGAATGTTGGTAATTCTATCTCTGGTTCCTCTGCCCTTTCTAAATCCAGGTTGAACATCTGCAAGTTTTTGGTTCACATACTGTTGAAGCATAGCTTGAAGGATTTTGAGCATTACCTTGCCAGAATGTGAAATGAGTGCAATTGAACGGTATTTTAAACATTCTTTGGCATTGCCCTTCTTTGGGATTGAAATAAAAACTGACCTTTTCCAGTCCTGTGGCCACTGCTGAGGGTTCTAAAATTGCTGGCATATTGTGTGTAGCACTTTAACAGCATCATCTTTTAGGATCTGAAATAGATCAGCTGGAATTGTATCACCTCCACTAACTTTGTTCATAGTGATGCTTCCCAAGACCCACTTGACTTCACACTCCAGGATGCCTGGCTCTAGGTGAGTGATCACAGCACTGTGGTTATCTGGGTCATTAAGAACTTTTTTTGTACTATTCTTCTGGGTATTCTTGCAACATCTTCTTAATCTCTTCACTTCTGTTAGGTCCTTACTGTTACTATCCTTTATTGTGCCCATCTTTGCATGAGACATTCCTTTGATCTTGACGAGATCTCTCATCTTTCCCATTCTATTGTTTTCCTCTATTTCTTTGCATTGTTCATGTAAGAAGTTTTTCTTATCTCCACCTGCTGTTCTTTGGAAATATGCATTCAGTTAAATATATGTTTCCTTTTCTTTTCTCTTCTTTTTCATCTATTTGTAAGTCCTCCTCAGACAACTCTTTGGTGTTCTTGCATTTCTGTTTCTTGGGGATGATATTGGTTATGGTGTTAGCAACCTCCATCCGTTGTTCTTCAGTCACTTTGTCTATGAGATCTAATCTCTTGAATCTATTTGTCACTTCCACTATATAATCATAAGGGATTTAGGTCATACCTGAATGGCCTAGTGGTTTTCCCTACTTTCTTCTATTTAAGCCAGTTTAACAACATAATATAAGCAATATACTAAGCACACACATAATATAATTATATATAAAATTATAGCAGAATTGGTAGCCATTCCCTTCTTCAGGGGATCTTCTTGACCCAGTGGTTGAACCAAGGTTTCCTGCATGGTACGCAATTCTTTACCACCTGAGTCACCTGGGAAGTACCAATATTATTAGTATAATATAATTATATGTAATATATAATTATATAATACTTATTATAATATATAATAGTGTATATATGAAATGTTATATATATTACATGTATGTAATGGGCTTTTCTTGTGGCTCAGATGGTAAAGAATCTGCCTGTAATGTGGGAGACCTGGGTTTGATTACTGGGTTTGGAAGATGCCCTGGGGAAGCAAATGGCTATCCACGCCAGTATTCTAGCCTGGAGAATTCCATTGTCAGAGGAGCCTGGCAGGCTATAGTCAGTGGCGTCACAAAGAGTTAGACACAACTGAATGACTAACAATTTCACTTTTTCATACTAATAATATTATATTATTATGTTATATGTAATTATATTAAAATATATTATTAATAATATTATACTGTTTATATTATGTTATTAATATGACTTAAATTGAAGGAAGTTGGGAAAACCACTAGACCATTCAAGTATGACCTAAATCAAATCCATTATGATTATACAGTGGAAGTGACAAATAGATTCAAGGGTTCTTGAATAACAATGGATGGAGGTTGCTAATACTGTGAGCAATACCATCCCCAAGAGAAAGAAATGCAAAGAGGCAAATGGTTGTCTATATTATATACTTTGTTGCCTATAATATATATACATATATATGTTACATTTTCGTTATCCACTCATTTGATGATAGACAGTTAGGCTGTTTCCATGTCTTGTCCATTTTAAACAATGCAGCAGTGAACATGAAGGTGAAGATATATTTTTAAATTACAAGTGTCCTTTTTCATTTTGTTTGTTTTTGGATGACTACTAGAAGTGGAACTGCTGGATCATATTTTATTTGTATTTTTTTAAATTTTTGGCGTAACTCATACTGTTTCCCGTAGTAACTGTCCCAATTTGCTTTCTACCAGCAGTGCACGAAGGTTCCGTTTTGTCCACTTCCTCACAAGCATTTGCCATATCTTATCTTTTTGATGATAGCCATTCTAGCAGGTGTGAAGTATATCTCACTATGGTTTTGATTTCCATTTTCCTGATGATTCCTGGAGCAGGAAATGGCAACATACACCAGTATGTTTCCCCGGAGAATACCGTGGACAGAGGAGCTTGGAGGGCTACTGTCCTTAAGGTCACAAAGAGTCAGACACGAGTGAAGCTACTTAGTACACACACATACTATGATTAGTGATACTGAACACTTTTTTGTGTTCCTGTTAATCATTTGTATGTTTCCTTTGGAAAACTGTCTATCCATATCCTCTGCACATCTTAAAATTAGACTATTTGACTTTTACTATTGAGTTGTTTTAATTCTTTTGAATATATTTTGTGGATTAATGCCTTAATAGATATATGATTTTGCAAGTATTTTCTCCCATTTGATAGGTGATATTTTTATTTTGCTGATGGTTTCTTTTGCTGTTCAGCAGCTTTTAGTTTGATTTAGTCCCACTTGGATTTTTATTTTGTTGCCTTTGCTTTTGCTCTTAAATCTAAAAAATATTTGCCAATACTGATGTCAAGGGAATTATTGCCTATTTTTTTCTAGGAAATTTATGGTTTCAGGTCTTATGTTCAAGTCTTCAATTTATTTTGACTTATTTTTTTGTGCATGTTGTAAGATAGTACTCCAGGTTTATTCTTTTACCTGTGGCTATCCTGTTTTCCAAGCTCCATTTATTGTCCTTTCCCCTCTGTATATTCTTGGCTTTTTTGTCATAATATGTTATTTATTTTGTATTTTTTTTGTGTGTGTGTTTGTTCATTTGTCCTCATTTATATCTTATATCATTTATTTTCTAGTCTTTTATCTTAAAACATTTAAAAATGTTTAATTTTGAGGTCCCCAAAGTGGAGAGATAGCATAGTAAAAACAAAAAAGTAAAAATGAGAGCAGATACTTTAAAAAAGCTTACTACTTATTATAACCTATTTTAAGCATAGTTAACAGAGAGTTAATGTGCAATCAATCCTTTGAAGTAGGTGTTATTATTTTCTTTCATATGAAAACATTGTTATTGAGAGGTAAATAACTTGTGCAAGTCACATAGGTTTTTTGTGGCTGAAGCTTAACGCAAGCCCAGAATCCTTCTACACCTACTCTTTAGGTGTTTTCTAATAATATATTCTGTGGTTCTCTGCTGCTGCTGCTGCTAAGTCGCTTCAGTTGTGTCCGACTCTGTGCGACCCCATAGATGGCAGCCCACTAGGCTCCTCTGTCCCTGGGATTTTCCAGGCAAGAACACTGGAGTGGGTTGCCATTTCCTTCTCCAATAGACAGTTCTAAAAAATTACCATAAGAATTTCTGGAGACCCACATGTTGATTCTTATCAGAATAATAAATGCTCACTGTACATTTATTGTGCTTGAGTTATTGGACTAGAACTAAATCTTTGGATCTCATATCATCTTGCCCTTATAGGAAGGAACTTATGTCTTAAGTTTCTGGCATAGATAGTTTGTAAGGTTTTGGGTAAAAAACAAAAACAGAAATAAGTAGGAGATAGTAGACAGGAGACCAGTTTAAGGGAAGGTCTTCTAGGCAATGCCATTTCCCTAACTTTGGTTAGAAATGAGGAATTTTGAACATTTTAAGAATCAAGCAAAGAATTCAGTAGAAAGATTATGGTCCCTGCCTCTGACATCACAAATATGCAAGCCTAATATTAAAATAATTAATTATCATTTCTCTCCTCTACTAAAATTCTTATCAGTCTTATATGAATATTCTGACTTTTATGTGAAATCCCTCAACATTTTCCTTTTTGTGTGTAATCAGAAGCTATTCTGAGACGTTATCCCTAAAAGGCTGCTTGTTCATCTTTTTTTTCTTTAAATGAGAAATCAGCAGTGAACTTTATTTATGTTGCAACCCATTTTAGTTCAATCCAGGGCTCTATTAAATGTGAGTCCACAGAATTTGATAGGCACAACTATTCATTGTTAATACTTGTGATTCTCCTCTGAAAACATGGTGATTGAACTTTTTTAATATGCCAGATGTTTGCAAGTGAATTTCTTTAGGCATAAAATATAAGTGACTTTTAGATGTATTATATTATGTAATACAATATTCCTAAGATTTAGATAATACTATTATCCTCATTTAGAAATTTAAAAACAATCCTGAAGTTAAAAAAAAAAAAAAACTGCCCTAAAATCATAGAGCCAGGAACATTTCATGTAAAGATGGGAAAAATAAAGGACAGAAATGGTATGGACCTAACAGAAGCAGATGTTAAGAGGGGGCAAGAATACACAGAAGTATAAAAAAAAGATCTTAATGATCCAGATAACCACAATGGTGTGATCAATCACTTAGAGCCACACATCCTGGAGTGTGAAGTGAAATGCAAAGTCAAGTCAAGTGGGCCTTAGGCGGCATCACTAAGAACAAAGATAGTGGAGGTGATAGAATTCCAGCTGAGCTATTTCAGATCCTAAAAGATGATGCTGTTAAAGTGCTGCACTCAATATGCCAGCAAATTTGGAAAACTCAGCAGTGGCCACAGGACTGGAAAAAGTCAGTTTTCATTCCAATCCCAAAGAAAGGCAATGCCAATGAATGTTCAAACTACTATACAATTGCACTCATCTCATACACTAGCAAAGTAATGCTCAAAATTCTCCAAGCGAGGCTTCAACAGTATGTGAACCAAAAACATTCAGATATTCAAGCTGGATTTAGAAAAGTCAGAGGAACCAGAGATCAAATTGCCAACAAACACTGGACCATAGGAAAAGCAAGAGAATTCCAGAAAAACATATGCTTCATTGACTATGCTAAAGCCTTTACCTGTGTAAATCATAACAAACTGTGGAAAATTTTTCATGAGATGGGAACACTAGACCACTTTACCTGCCTCCTGAGAAATCTGTATGCAGGTCAAGAAGCAAAAGTTAGAACCAGACATGGAACAAATGTGTGGTTCCAAATTGGGAAAGGAGTACGTCAGGGTTGTATATTGTCACCCTGCTTATTTAACTTATATTCAGGGTACATCATGAGAAATGCTGGGCTGGAAGAAGCACAAGCTGGAATCAAAAATTCTGGGATAAATATCAATAACCTCAGATATGCAGATGACACAACCTTATAGCAGAAAGCAAAGAGGCATTAAAGATACTCTTGATGAGAATGGAAGAGTAGAATGAAAAATCTGGCTTAAAATTCAACACTCAAAAAAAGAAGATCATGGCATCTGGTCCCATAACTTGATGGCAAATAGATGGGGAAACAATGGAAACAGTGATGAACTTTTCGTGGGCTCAAAAATCACTGCAGGTGGTGACTGCAGCCATGAAATTAAAAGATGCTTGCTCCTTGGAAAAAAGCTATGACCAACCTAGAGAGCATATTAAAAAGCACAGACATTACTTTGCCAACAAAGGTAGGTATAGTCAAAGCTATGGTTTTTCCAATAGTCATGTATGGATGTGAGAGTTGGACTATAAAGAAAGCTGAGTGCCAAAGAATTGATGCTTTTGAAATGTGGTGTTGGAGAAGACTCTTGAGAGTCCCTTGGACTGTAAGGAGATCAAACGAATCAATCCTAAAGGAAATCAGTCCTGAATAATCATTAGAAGGACTGATGCTGTGCTGAAGTCCTATACTTTGGCCACTTGATGAGAAAAACTGATTTATTGGAAAAGACCCTGATGCTGAGAAAGATTGAAGGCAGGAGGAGAAGGGGATGACAGAGGATGAGATGGTTGGTTGGCATCACTGACTTGATCGACATGAGTTTGAGGAGCTCTGAGAGGAGTTGGTGATGGACAGGGAAGCCTGGCATGCTGCAGTCCATGGGGTTACAGTTAGTCAGTCATGACTGAGCAACTGAACTGAAAAAAGTAAAAGCCCATTCAAATCTGTATCTGCTTTTGGACATCAAGATGTTAAGCATACTTACACATGTGATTAATTTACTATCTCCAGATACATATTTGAGTCAGTTGTGGAACCTAAATAAAGAATTCTCTATGACAAGAACTGCTTTCTAACTTTTGAGTCATACAGATGATAATCTGCCTTAGTTGGTTTTGCTTGATTTTTGAATCCAGATTATGTCTCAGTATACTTTATCCAATTTGGATAACCTCAACCCAAAGACTAGCTGTAATTTATATTAAACTATTAGAGAGAAAATGAATACCTATGCCAGAGGAGTTTGTTTTATGTAAAAGAAGTTATGACATGAATTGAGGCCAATTTTTACTTTTTAAAAAGTAACTCAATTAATTTTTTATTCTTTGTTTCAACATTTTTTTAATCATTTCCTTATTGACTTAATGAATCATGTCCATCATAGTGAATAAACACAAATACTTTTTTGAGCATGGTGTAGTAAAAGTATATGTATAGTTACTTGTTATTTCAGTGCTTGTATCAGGTCCATTATTAAATAGACATAAATACATATGTGAGTCTGTATTTTACTCTTTTAAATAAAGTAGAATTCAAATGTATTACTTTCTATCTATAAATGATTATAAATGTGATGCTCTTGAAAGTTAAATTTTAAATAGCAATCAACTTTTTAATGTACTTATTTAAATAATTTTAAAAAGAACTTATAAAATAACTCATGTTTAAAATGACTTTTTAAATAATTCCCTTTGAAGTACAAGGAACCAAGGATATAAAGAACTCATTAGAGTTTCCCAAAATGTAGAATTCAAAAACACACAACTATAAAAGTTAAAATAGAATATGATAGGCAAGGAAAAAAATTAGCTGAAATCCAATCCAAGAATTATTGTCGTTGTAGAGTAGGGAACAAGAAATGGGAGCTGGAACAATAGTCAAAGCAGTGTTTATAGAAACTTTTCTGAGTTGAAATGCATGTTAGTATACCGTATGGAGCATTCATTTAATTTGATTCAAAGGAAAAAAAAAAAAATCGCACCTGTGAGCATCTTGGGAAATGATTTAATTACAAATTTTTAAATAAAAATGTTCAAATATACATGAAACTTGCAAGAATAGTAAAATGAAACCTGTAGACATATTATCTAGATTCCAGAATTATAATTAATTTACCATAATTGGTTTTTATATGTATGAGAGTGTTTATGTGTTAATGTGTGTGTGTGTGCACTTAGCTGCACAAGAATTCAGCTGGAAAAATATTTTATTACAAAGGAACAAAACACTAGTTGACTTTGAAATTCTCCTTTGTAAATCAAATTGCCATAAGAAAAAGGAACAGTCTACAGTGTTTAAGAGCAAAAGGACATGATGCAATTATTTTATGCCCAGCTGAGTTCTTTTTAAAGTGAAAAGTGAAAAAGAGAAAGACATTTTTATGTGTATCAGGAAATATAGCATTTGTGTGCCTATTAAAAAAAGCAATGTTTCTTCAAAAATATGTTAGCATACATTTTAAGAGTTCAATAATATTAAAAATCTAAGAGTAAAACTTAAAAGAAAAAATGGACTGAGATAAGCATGGGAATCACACATATGTAAAGTTAATGCTCATGTAAATCTGTCAAAACTATTCTTTAAAGAGAATATAGGTTCCAAAAATATTGTATTTTGGAGGTAAGGATTTATAATATATGAAAACTTATTAGCAAAGAGATTAAATAGAAAGTATGAGAGAGGTCAAGCAGGCTACAGTATTGTATTAAAAAGAAGAATAACAAGCTACAACTTAATTTTCATATAATTAAAAATAGAAGTTGATGAATTCATAGTAACTAAAAACATAAACAACAAAGACCATTCAAAAGTAACAGAAAACACAAAATAATCAAATGTGAATCTCTAGAATATTGAGTCAGCATCAAGAAGAAAAGATAGAAGTGCCTGAATGGGAGGAGCTACGGAGAAAGACTGGCGGCTGTTCGATGCACGATACTGGATGCTTGGGGCTGGTGCACTGGGACGACCCAGAGGGATGGAATGGGGAGGGAGGAGGGAGGAGGGTTCAGGATGGGGAACACATGTATACCTGTGGCGGATTCATTTTGATATGTGGCAAAACTAATACAGTTATGTAAAGTTTAAAAATAAAATAAAATTAAAAAAAAATAAAAAAATAAAGAGGCCTTCTGATCGCCAGCCACAAGAGACTTGGAAAAAAAAAAAAAAAAACAAGAGGCTTGAAAAAAGACTGATAGGCCCGTAACTCCTATGGCAGAGGCAGTCTGTGTCCCTGCACACTTGGCGCCCCTTGGGTCCCTGCAACCCAAGCAGCTGTGCCACCTTCACGCTCAACTCACTGGGGCAGAGCTGCCACGGGCACAAAAAGTCTTGTGTCGATGTGTGCAGGGACGCTTCAGTCGTATCTGACTCTTTACAACCCTGTACACTGGTCTGCCAGGCTTCTTTGTCAGGGAAGGGGTTCTACAGGCAAGAATACTGGAACATATTGGCCAATAGTGGTTGCCATACCCTTCTAGAGCACAATATTTCCTTCTGCCCTAGCCGCCAGCTCCTCTGAGTACTTGGTTCTGCCAGAAGCCCTGTGACTCAAGCAGCTGCACCACCTCCACAGCTGGCCCTCACAGGGGCAAACCCAAGCCCTCCAGGCCAGCCCCCCAGTTTGTTCCACTGGGAACAAGCCCCCGTGGACGACCCACAAGTAGAGGTGGAAATAAAACACAATTGAAACCCACGGGCAGTGTGGCTAAGCAAGAAAACCCAGAACCTTCCCACCATCTCTACAAGCTGCAGATTAAATCCACATGATCAACTAGGCAGACTCTGTCTATGGAATATATAAAAGGCCATTGAGAACTGCCACAAAAGAAAGCACACTAGTTCTGATAGCTGTGGACTTTGGAGGCAAGAACACACAGGAGAAGGACCAGATTTAGAATCTGAGCTGCCCCCACAGCAGGTCCAGAGATCAGCACAGTGTTGGAGGGCATCCTAGGGAGGTAAGGTGGACTGTGACTCCCATTGAGGGAACCTGACACAGTGACTCAAGAAAAATGTTTATTGTTCTTATTTTTTAATTTGTTCTGTAGATTCTTTTGGATTTTTTTTTTCTTTTTCCTTCCCCCAACCCCTCTGTTGCAGTTGTTGCTTTTATTGGCACTAAGAAATCCAATTAAGTTTTTGAGCTTTTTTTTTTTTTCTCTCAGTCATATTTTTTATTGTTGTTATAAACCTCTGCCTCTACATTGGGCTTTTGCAGTTCTGTGGCGTTTTCCTTTTTTTCCTCTCTCTCTTTTTTTTTTAATTTGAATTTTTAATTTTTTAAACCTATTATTATTTTTTCTAAATTTATTCCTTTCCTTGCTTTTCCTACTGTTCTTTCCCCTTGCAGTTAGTCTTTAATGTATATAAATCTTCTTTATCTACCTTTATTTAACTTTGCATATCTATTCTTTCTTTCCTTTCTCTCCTTTCCTCTCAAGACATTCATTAGTTTTATTTTCATTGCTTTATTACTGAGCTGGCACCTTGCTTTAGTTTTGTGTTCCAGTTTGTGCTTTAGTTAGTATTGTTCTGGTAGATATAATTTTTTGTTTCTTTTGTTCACCAGGTCAATCTATTGGACTTTATTTTTGTTGGACTGTTTCGATTTTGCTTATGGGTATATATGTGTATGTGTATATTCTGTCACACTTTTTATTATTATAAAACTGCTTCTACATTGGGCTTTTGCAGTTCTTTAGAGTTTTCCTTTTTTTTCCTTTTTTTGTTTTCTTCCTTTTTTCTCTCTTTTTTTATAATTTTAATTTTTAAAACTTATATTTTTTCTATATTTATTCCTTTGTTTGCCTTTCCTACTGTTCTTTTCCCCTTGTAGTTAATCTTTAATATATATGTCTTCATCTGCCTCTATTTAACTTTGCATATCTATTCTTTCTTTCTTTTCTTTCTTTCCTTTCTTTCTTTCCTTTCCTCTCAAAATATTTGTTAGTTTTGTTTTCATTGCTTCATTCCCCACTTGGCACCTTGCTTTAGTTTTGTTTTCCAGTTTGTGCTTTAATTAGTTTTGTTCTTAACTGATAAATGTAATTGTTGATTTCCTTTGTTCACTGGGTCAATCTATTGTACTTTATTTTGTTGGATTGTTTTGACTTTGCTTATGGGTGTATATGCATATGTGTCTATTCCATTATTTAATCATTATTTCCCTGATTTTGTAACTGCCATTTGTCTTGGGTTCATGATTGGTTTCTCATTTTTGGATATTTGTTTTAATCTTACTTAATGCCATAACAAACCACTTGTAAAATCTTCATTCCTGACCAAACATCAAACCCTGAGCCTTTGGAGTGTGAGAACTGACTCCAATACCCTAGACAACTGGAGAACTAACCCTAGAGAGTATCAAATAGTGAGAACTCACAAAGGAAATCACTTGAATACAAGACCTGGCATCACCCAACCACCACACACCCTGTGAAGGATGCCTCATCTAAACAACAAACAAAACAAAAATACAAACCCAGTCATCAGCAGATTGGATTACCACCTCACTCAGCCTTGTCCATCAGAGGGAAAACAAACAAACAAACAAAAACTCAACACAAATCTCACCCTATATGAAGCTTCCACAAACCACTGGACCAACCTTAGGAGGGCAGAAACCAAAAGGAAGAAAGAATTCAACCTTCTTCAAGGAAAGAATTCAACTTCCCTAGAAGCCTGGGAAAAGGAGACCTCAAACACAATAAGTTAAAAAAAAATAAAATAAAAGGAAATGGTAGAGCAATACTGCACAAATGAAGGAACAAATAAGAAACACAGAAGTCCAAATAAATAAAGAGGAAATGGGCAAACTACCTGAATGAGAATTCAGAATAATGATAGTAAAGATGGCAAAAGGCTTGAAAACAAAATGGAGAAAATGCAAGAATCAATTAACAAAGACCAAGAAGAATTAAAACACAGAGAGACAAACAACACAGTTATTGAAATTAAAAATACCCTAGGAAGAATCAATAGCAGAATATCTGAAGCAGAAGAATGAATAAGGGAGCTGGAAGATAAAATGGTAGAAATAACTTCTGAAAAGCAGAGTAAAGTAAAAAAGAATGAAAAGAACTGAAGATAGTCTCAGAGACCTCTGGAATAATATCAAACCCACCAACATTCAAATTATAGGGGTCCCAGAAGAAGAAGAAAAAAAGAAAGGGTATGAGAAAATTTTTGAAGAGATTATAGTTAAAAATTTCCACAACATGGAAAAGGAAATAATCAAGTGCAAGAGGCACAAAGAGTCCCATACAGAATAAACCCAAGGAGAAAAATATCAAGACATATACTAATCAAAATTAAAAAAAAAACTAAACACAAAGAAAGAATATTAAAAGCAGCAAGGGAGAAGCAACAAATAACATACAAGGGAAACCCCATACGCTTAACAGCTGATCATTCGGCATAAACTCTGCAGGCCAGAAAGAAATGGCAGGATATATTAAAGTACTGAAAGGGAAAAATCTACAACCAAGATTACTGTACCTGGAAAGGATCTCACTCAAAATTGATGGAGAAATCAAAAGCTTTTCAGATAAGCAAAAGTTAAGAGAATTTAGTACTACCAAGCCAGCTTTACAATGTTACAGCTTTAAAATGTTAAAGGGACTTATATAGTCAAGAAATACAAGAGAAGAAAAAAGATCTACAAAGTTAACCCCAAACAATTAAGAAAATGGCAATAATAACATATATATCAATAATCACTTTAATGTAAGTGGATTAAATGCTCCAATTCAAAGACACAGACTGGCTGAAAGGACACAAAACAAGACCTATATATATGCTGCCTACAAGAAACTCACTTCAGACCTAAAGACACATATAGATGAAAGGAGAGGATGGAAAAATACATTCCAGGCAAATGGAAAGCAAAAGAAAGATGGAGTAGCAATCCTCATATCAGACAAAATAGACCTTAAAATAAAGAATATTACAAGAGATAAGGAAGGACACTACATGATGATCAAAGGATCAATCCAAGAAGAAGACATAACAACTGTAAATGTCTATGCACCCAACATAGGAGCACCTCACTACATAAGACAAACACTAATACACATACAAAGAGAAATTGACAGTAACACAATAATATTAGGAGACTTTATCACCCCACTCACACCAATGGGCACCATCATCAAATCAGAAAATTAATAAGGAAACATAAGTCTTAAATGGTGCATTAGATGTGATGAATTTATTGATACCTTTAGGACATTCCAGGCTTCCCTGGTGGCTCAGAGGGTAAAGCATCTGCCTGCAATGTGGGAGACCCGAGTTTAATCCCTGGGTTGGGAAGATCCCCTGGAGAAGGAAATGGCAATCCACTCCAGTATTCTTGCCTGGAAAGTCCCATGGATGGATAAGCCTGGTAGGCTACAGTCCATGGGGTCGCAAAGAGTCAGACACAACTGAGCGACTTCACTCACTTTCAGGACATTCCATCCAAATGCAGAAGGATATACCTTCTTCTCAAGTGCATATGTAACATTCTTCAGGATAGAACATATCTTGGGTCACAAATGAAACCTCAGTAAATTTAAGAAAATTGAAATCATATCAAGCATCTTCTCCGACCACAACACTATGAGATTAAATATCACATACAAGAAAAAATCTGTAAGAAACACAAACACATGGAGATTAAACAACACACTTCTAAAGAACCAACAGGTTGCTGAAGAAGTCAAAAAGGAAATAAAAAAATTTCTAGAAACAAATGACAATGAAAACATGACAACTCAAAACCTATGGGATGCAGCAAAAGCAGTTCAATGAGGGCAATTGATAGCAATAAAATCCTACCTCAAGAAACAAGAAAAACATCAAATAGATAATCTAACTTTATATCTAAAACAACTGGAGAAAGAAGAACAAAAAATCCTAAAATTAGTAAAAGGAAAAAAAAATCATAAAGATCCAAGCAGAAATAAAATGAAAAAGAAATGAAAGAAACAACAGTAAAGATTAATAAAACTAAAAGCTGGTTCTTTGAAAAGATAAATAAAATCGACAAATCTTTAGCCAGATTTATAAAGAACAAAAGAGAGAAGAATCAAATCAACAAAATTAGAAATGAAAAAGGAGAAGTTACAACAGACAATGCAGAAATAAAAGGATTATAGGAAACTATTATGAACAACGATATGACAATAAAATAGATAACCTCGAAGAAATGGACAGATTCTTAGAAAAGTTCAGTCTTCCAAGACTGAACCAGGAAGAAATAGAAATTATGAACAACCCAATTACAAGCACTGAAATTGAAGCTGTGATCAAAAATCTCAGAGAAAAAAAAAGCCTAGGACCAGATGTCTTCACAGGAGAATTCTATCAAACATTTAGAGAAGAGCTAATGCCTATCCTTCAAAAACTCTTTAAATAAATCGCAAAAGAAGGAACACTTCCAAACTCATTCTATGAGGTCACCATCACCCTGATACCAAAACCAGACAGAGACAACACCAAAAAAGGAAACAACAGGACAACATCACTGATGAACATAGATGCAAAAATCCTCAACAAAATATTAGCAAACAGAATTTAGCAACAGATCAAAAAGCTCATACACCATGATCAAGTTGGGTTTATTCCAAGATGCAAGGATTCTTCAATATATGCAAATCAATTTATGTGATGTACCATATTAACAAATGGAAAGATAAAACCCACATGATAATCTCAATAGATGCAGAAAAAGCCTTTGACAAAATTCAACACCCATTTATGATTAAAACTCTTCAAAAAATGGGCATAAATGGAACCTACCTCAACATAGTAAAGGCCATATATGATAAACCTACAACAGAAATTATTCTTAATGGCAAAAAACTGATAGCATTCCCCCTAAGATCAGGAACAAGACAAGGATGCCCACTTTTGCCACTATTATTCAACATAGTTCTGGAAGTTCTACCTACAGCAATCAGTGAAGAAAAAGAAATAAAAGGAATCCAGATCAGAAAAGAGAAGTAAAGCTCTCACTGTCTGCATATGACATGATACTGTATATAACCCTAAAGATAGTAGCAGAAAATTACTAGAGCTAATCAGTGAATTTAGCAAAGTTGCTGGATACAGAATCAATACACAGAAATCACTTGCATTTCTATATACTAACAATGAAGATTCAGAAAGAGAAATTAAGGAATCAATCCCATTCACAATTGCAACAAAAAGATTAAATATCTAGGAATAAACTTACCTGATACAAAAGAACTGTACACATAAAATTATAGACACTAATGAAAGAAATCAAAGATGGCATGAACATGGAGAGATATTCCATGACCCTGTGTAGGAAGAATCAATATTGTGAAAATTACTATACTACCAAATGCAATCTACAGATTCAATGCAATCCCTATCAAATTACCAATGCATTTTTCACAGAACTAGAAAAAAAATTCACAATTCATATGGAAACACAAAAGATTTGAATAGCCAAAACAGTCTTGAGAAAGAAGAATGGAGCTGGAGGAATCAACCTTCCTGACTTCAGATTATACTACAAAGCTATAGTCATCAAGACAGTATGGTACTGGCACAAAAACAGAAATATAAACCAATGTAATAATAAGGAAGCCCAGAAATAAACCCATGTATCTACCTTATTTTTGACAAAGGAGGCAAGAATATACAATGGGGCAAAGACAGCCTCTTCAATAAATGGTGCTGGGAAAACTAGACAGCTACATGTAAAAGAATGAAATTAAAACTCCTCCTAACACCATACACAAAGATAAACTCAAAATGGATTAAATACTTAAATGTAATACCAGAAACTATAAAACTCAGAGGAAAACATAGGCAGAACACTCAATGACATATCAAAGCAAGATCCTCTATGACCCACCTCCTAGAGTAACAGAAATAAAAATAAAAGTAAACAAGTGGGACCTGATTAAACTTAAAAGCTTTTGCACAGCAAAGGAAACTATAAGAAAGGTGAAAAGACAGCCTCAGAATGGAAGAAAATAATAGCAAATGAAACAACTGACAAAGAATTAATTTCAAAAATATACAAGCAGCTCATATAACTCAATACCAGAAAAACAAACAACCCAATCAAAAAGTGGGAAAAAGAACTAAACAGACATTTCTCCAAAGACATACAGATGGCTAACAAACACAGGAAGAGATGCTCACCATCGCTCATTATTAGAGAAATTTGTATCAAAACTACAATGAGATGTTACCTCACACCACTCAGAATGACCCTCATCAAGAAGTCTACAAACAGTGCTGGAAATGATGTGGAGGAAAGGGAACACTCTTGCACTCTCGGTGGGAATGTAAATTGATACAGCCACTGTGGAAGATAGTATGGAGATTCCTTTAAAAACTAGGAATAAAACCACCATATGATCCAGCAATCCCACTCCTAGGCATATACCCTGAGGAAACCAAAATTGAAAGAGACACATGTATCCCATTGTTCATTGCAACACTATTTACAATAGCTAGAACATGGAAGCAATCTAGATGTCCATCGACAGATAAATGGATAAAGAAATTGTGGTACATATACACAATGAAATATTCAGTTCAGTCCAGTTCAGTCGCTCAGTCGTGTCCGACTCTTTGTGACCCCATGAATCGCAGCACGCCAGGCCTCCCTGTTCATCACCATTTCCTGGAGTTCACTCAAACTCATGTCCATCGAGTCGGTGATGCCATCCAGTCATCTCATCCTCTGTCGTCCCCTTTCCCTCCTGCCCCCAATCCCTCCCAGCATCAGAGTTTTTTCTAATGAGTCAACTCTTTGCATGAGGTGGCCAAAGTATTGGAGTTTCAGCTTTAGCATCATTCCTGCAAAGAACACCCAGGGCTGATCTCCTTTAGAATGGACTGGTTGGATCTCCTTGCAGTCCAAGGGACTCTCAAGAGTCTTCTCCAGCACCACAGTTCAAAAGCATCAATTCTTCGGCGCTCAGCTTTCTTCACAGTCCAACTCTCGCATCCATACATGACCACTGGAAAAACCATAGCGTTGATTAAACAGACCTTTGTTGGCAAAGTAATGTCTCTGCTTTTCAATATGCTATTTAGGTTGGTCATAACTTTTCTTCCAAGGAGTAAGCATCTTTTAATTTCATGGCTGCAGTCACCACCTGCAGTGATTTTGGAGCCCACAAAGATAAAGTCTGACACTGTTTCCACTGTTTCCCCATCTATTTCCCATGAAGTGATGGGACTGGATGTCATGATCTTCATTTTCTGAATGTTGAGCTTTAAGCCAACTTTTTCACTCTCCACTTTCACTTTCATCAAGAGGCTTTTTAGTTCCTCTTCACTTTCTGCCATGAAATATTACCCAGCCATAAAAAGGAATGCATTTGAGTCAGTTCTAATGAGGTGGATGACCCTAGAACCTATTATACAGAGTGAAGTAAGTCAGAAAGAGAACAATAAATATCTTATTCTAACACATATAGATATAATCTAGAAAAATGGTACTGAAGAATTTATTTATAGGGCAACAGTGGAGAAACAGACATAGAGAATAGGTTTATGTACATGAGGAGAGGGGAGGAGAGGGTGAGATGTATGGAAAGAGTAACATGGAAAGTTACATTGCTGCTGCTGCTAAGTCACTTCAGTCATGTCCGACTCTGTGCGACCCCATGGACTGCAGCCCACCAGGCTCCCCCGTCCATGGGATTCTGCAGGCAAGAACAATGGAGTGGGTTGCCATTTCCTCCTCCAATGCATGAAAATGAAAAGTCAAAGTGAAGTCGCTCAGTTGTGTCCAACTCTTAGCAACCACATGGACTGCAGCCTACCAGGCTCCTCTATCCATGGGATTTTCCAGGCAAGAGTACTGGAGTGGGTGCCATTGCCTTCTCCAAAGTTACATTACCATATATAAAATAGATAGGCAACAGGAATTTGCTGTATGGCTCAGGAAACGCAAACAGGTGCTCTGTATCAACCTAGAGGGGTGGGATGGGGAGGGAGATGAGAGGGAGGTTCAAAGGGAGAGGATATATGTTTACCTATGGCTGATTCATGTTGAGGTTTGACAGAAAACAGCCAAATTCTGTAAAGCAATTATCCTTCAGTGAAAAATAAATACATTTAAAAAAGAAGAAAAGTTTGTGAAATAATTATATCAAAATTTATAACTGCTATCTTATATGCTCATAATTGTTAAAAAAATATGATTAAAAAATAAGTTCTACTCATAGTAGGCATTAACACAGAGAATTACTAAGGAAAGACTCCAGGATATAATACAAAGGTCTAATAAGAGCATAAATCTTCTAGAAATGTAATTAGTTCTAGGAAGTAGAGTTGTGAAAGAGTTTATAATTAGATTAAAAAAGAGATTGAAGTCATACTCTATAGTGCGATGAATCATATAAAAGGGAAAGCACAGGGCACTAAATGAGCATATATCCTTGCACAATGAGAAGGAGACAATTGATAGTTGGTGAGAGTTAACTAAGTAGAGAGATCTAACAATTAAAAGCACAGAGGCAAGACAAGGGAAAGAAATTTGACATACTGACAAACTACAATGTGGCTGGCCATTGTCCTCATACTTTGTCATCAGGAATTAATTTATGAAATGTGGCATATGGCCCTCCACCCTTAAGTAAATATTTTCCACTGTCAAAAATTAAATACTAAAAGTATTTTAATATAATTTTATTGTTTTGTACTCTATGAGTAATGCTTATTAACGATACTATCTTTTATCTATTGAATATTCTTCTTCCTTTGTTGAAGATTAATTGACCATAGATGTGTGGGGATGTTTTTGTTTTGTTTTTTCTGGGCTCTCTATCTTTTCCATTGATCAACATGTCTTTTTCTATGCCAGTACCACCCTGTATTGATTACTGTAGTTTTATAAAATTGTCTGAAGTCTGGGCAGGTTATGCCTCCTGCTTTGGTCTTTTTACTTGGGATTGCTTTGGAAATTCTGGGTCTTTTTTGGTTCCACATAAATTTAAATATTATTTGTTCTAGTTCTGTGAAAATGTCATGGGTGACTTCATAGGGATCACATCAAATCTGTAGATTGCTTTGGGTAGTTCAGTTCAGTTCATTTCAGTGGCTCAGTCATGTCCAACTCTTTGCAACTCCATGAATTGCAGCACATCAGGCCTCCCTGTCCATCACCAACTACCGGAGTTCACTCAAACTCACATCTATCAAGTCCATGATGCCATCCAGATATCTCATTCTCTGTCGTCCCCTTCTCCTGCCCCCAATCCCTCCCAGCATCAAAATCTTTTCCAATGAGTCAACTCTTCACATCAGTGGCCAAAGTATTGGAGTTTCAGCTTTAGCATCATTCCTTCCAAAGAACACCCAGGGCTGATCTCCTTTAGAATGGAATGGTTGGATCTCCTTGCAGTCCAAGGGACTCTCAAGAGTCTGCTCCAACACCACAGTTCAAAAGCATCAATTCTTCGGCTCTCAGCCTTCTTCACAGTCCAACTCTCACATCCATACATGACAACTGGAAAAACCATAGCCTTGACTAGATGGACCTTTGTTGGCAAAGTAATGTCTCTGCTTTTGAATATGCTATCTAGGTTGGTCATAATCTTCCTTCCAAAGAGTAAGCGTCTTTTAATTTCATGACTGCAATCACCATCTGCAGTGATTTTGGAGCCCCCCCAAATTAAAGTCTGACATTGTTTACACTGTTTCCCCATCTATTTCCCATGAAGTGATGGGACCAGATGCCTGAATATTCCCTGGAAGGACTGATGCTGAAGCTGAAACTCCAATACTTTGGCCACCTGATGTGAAGAAATGACTTATTTGAAAAGACCCTGATGCTAGGAAAGATTGAAGGCAGGAGAAGAAGGGGACAACAGAGAATGAGATGGTTGGATGGGATCACTGACTCAATGGACATGAGTTTGAGGAAACTCTGGGAGTTGGTAATGGATAGGGAGGCCTGGCATGCTGCAGTCAATGGGGTTGCAAAGAGTTGGACATGACTGAGTGAACTAAAAGAATTACTATTGAATGTTCATATCAGCTTTGCCCCTGATAACCAAAAACTAAAAGCAATGCAAATGTCCCTCAATTGGGGAGAGGATAAAAAAATTGTTATATATCCCCTACAATGGAATAGTACTCAGGAACTGAAAGAATAAGTTGGTATTAGCATAAATAATTTTCAATATAATTGCATTAAAGTGAAAAAAGCCAGACAAAAATGGCTATATTCTATATTCCATTTGTAAGAAATTCTACAAAAGGCAAAACTATAGTGTTATTTTAAGAAGCAGATGGATATTTGCCTGAGAATAGGAAAATGGTAGTGACTGAAAAGAGCCATGAGGAGACTTTGTTGGGATGAAAGAAATTTCCATGTCATGATCGTGGTTAGTATTTTTTTAATACATTTTTCAAAACTCATAGATTCATCACTTAAAATGGTGATTTAAAAAAAACATTTTATTGAACTAGAGTTGATATGCAATATTGTGTTAATTAATGCTGTATAGCAAAGTAATTTAGTTATACATATATATTCATCCTTTTTTGTATTATTTTACTTATGGTTATCACAGGATATTGAATATAGCACCCTGTACTCCACAGTAGGACCTTGTTTATCCATCGTATGTATAATGGTTTGCATCTGCTAATCCCAACCTCCTCACCATCCACTCCCATCTCACTCCCTTTGGCAACCAGTCTGTTCTCTATATTCTGTGAGATTGTATCTGTTTTGTAGATAAGTGAATTGGAGTTGTATTTTAGATTTCACATATAAGTGATATCATATGGTATTCGCCTTTCTTTTTCTGACTTCATTTAATATGATCATATCTAGGTCCATCTGTGTTGCTGCACATGGTATTATCTCATTGTTCTTGATGTCTGAGTAATATTCCATTGTGTATGTGTATCACATCTTTATCCATTCGTCTGTCGATGGACATTTAGATTGTTTCCATGTCTTGGCTATTGTGATAGTCCTGCTATGAACATAAGGGGGCATATCTTTTTGAATTATAGTTTTGTCTGCATTTATGTAAAATGATTGTTTTTATATGTGAATTATACCTTAATGAAGCTGATAAATATAAACAAAATTCATATTAAATGCTTAATATTCAATGGCAAACATCTAACTTCTTTCTCCCATGGCTTTTCATTTGATTCCTTTAATAACATGTTTATATCTCACTTTCATCTTATTAAACTTTAGGGCATCTACAATTTTATTTATCATTTTTCTAATAAGGAAAAGAAGTTATCTAAATACATAGCCTTATAACTTGGTTACTGCCACCAGATTGATACCCATTTTAATAAATATTTCAAGTAACAAGTCAGTTCAATTTCACTATTTATTTCAATTATATTACCCTATTATTCAAGAAAAACAGTCTGTATAATATATATAAACCACAATTTAACAATATTTTATTTGAAATATAATTTCATTTTATTGATCACCTCATCATAATATTGGCTAATTTATTTACAAATTATGAAAGCATGTTCAAAAGATATGATCTTGAAACCAGAATTTAGAGACACAATGAGACTTTGAATCTGTTCCTTCTTTTCAGCTGTTTTCTATTGCTCTTTTACTCAATGTACTTTTTGCCTTAGTCAATAGAGCTACCTTAAAAAATTAATGGGCTTTTCCAAAAAGCCATCTTGAAACCATAAGAAACCATGTTCTTTGGATCAGTTTTTATTATTTCACATTATATATATATATTTTCAAAACCACAGATTATAAGCATATTTCCCTTTCTGAAACATAACAGTTTGTGCAAATCCAGCGTTACTGGTAGGTAGCGCCACTAGTAGATGAGTCGTTAGAATATGAGCGTAGCTCAAGTTTGCTTTAGAAACCACTGAGCTGGCTTGGATTGGAAACAACAGAATCAGCCTGCTGTGTTCTGTTAAGCTGGTCCAATTTCTTCATTTTCTGCAGAATTCAGAATTCCATAGTGTTATTAATCATGATCTAGAATTATCTGTAAACTTTAGTCAATCGATTGGACATATTTTCACAGGATAACTACTTCACATGTTAATATTCATTTTATTTGTCAGGAAATTATAACTGAGAGAGGCTGAATGGTTTGCCAGAGGTCATTAGGAGAGAGAGAGAAAGAAAAGAGATATTAAAATCATATGTTTTAGAATCAGTGAAAGTGACTTTTATTATTACCATTATAAATAAATATTTCTCAATATGAATAGGGATTCCCAAGTGGCTCAGCGGTAAAGAATCCATCCACAATGCAGGAGATAAGAGTTTGATCCCTGGGTTGGGAAGATCCCCTGGAGAAGGAAATGGCAACCCACTCCAGTATTCTTGCCTGGAAAATCCCATGGACAGAGGAGCCTGGTGAACTATACTCCCTGGCATTGCAAGAGTCACAGACAACTTAGGGGGTGGGGGTGGGGGTGAGGTGTAGGGGGTGGACAGAAAGAGAGAGAGTGTGTGTGTGTGTTCCAAAAAAGAAAAATGACAAATACTAGGTTTCCTGAGTCTTTAGCAGATGTTCTTTACATTTCACATTACTGCTGATTAATATATGAGAGATTTTTGGTTCATGGATCAAATGTGCAAGTAAATACTCAAGTGTATATTCTGAAAACATGGAGAATAATTTTTATATGTGCTTTTATAAGACTAAATTATTTGATTCCCCACCCATACTGGTAAACTTACAGCATGTGTGAAATAAAAACTCATATGTGCTATAAAAATACAATTTATTAATAAGTTTTTCTTAGAAATAAACAGATCTCCTAATAGAAAGGAAATATTTTCAATTTTTATGAGCTTTATTGCCCAAACCATGTGTGGTGACCATGAAAATCCACAGCTAAGATTTCTGTCTGGGGGAAGCACAGTTGACTGCAGGTCCCACCTACTGATGGTGGTGGATTCCCCACCATCCTCATGCCAAGTCCATACTCTTCCCCAGTAGCTCTCAGCTGGTAACTGAACGTGGTAATGGTAATGTACTATGGCAGGCCCATTATGGTGAGACGGGAACTCCTCCAACAGGAGACTTAGCCTCATGACTCCCCACCATCCTAGCAGCAGGAATAGGCTCTTTCAAAACTATCCTTCTTAATCCTCTTTCTCCTTCCACAGGAGTCAGATCAGCATCAGGATCTGAGGTCTTTTCTCCTGCCTTTTCCTGCCTCTTCCCCTGATATCTCTCTTTCATGTCTAATTCCATCTTGGCATCTCTTCTGGAAGGCATGACCTGATACAGAGTTGCTCTTAATAGCTCTGATCTTGAATTTCTGTATTTCTAAAATACAGGAAAAAAAAACTTTATTTTGCTGAGTGAGTAGGATTTCAGTTTGAGTTCACAAAAAAGACACTTTGAAAGCATTATTCAAACACATGTATGTATTTTAATCTAAGACATTATTTCATGTACAAAAACCACCACTATCAATAAACTGTGAATTACTCTCAATTGTAAAATGTATCTTAATCCCAGAGGTATTAAAATCATGTGTTTTAGAATCAGTGAAAGTGACCTTTATTATTACCATTATAAGTAAATGTTTCTCAATATGAATAGGGCTTCCCAGGTGGCTCAGCGGTAAAGAATCCACCCACAATGTGGGAGATAAGAGTTTGATCCCTGGGTTGGGAAGATCCCCTGGAGAAGGAAATGGCAACCCACTGCAGTATTGTTGCCTGGGAAATCCCATGGACAGAGGAGCCTGGTGGACTATAGTTCTTGGGGTTGCAAGAGTCAAAGACAATTTAGCAACTAAACCACCATCACAATGTGGATAATCATGTAGCATTTCCTTCATTTCCTATAGCTACTTTTGTGATGAATATCCTTTTTTGTCTTGAGTGATATACATTAATAAAAATTCACTCCTTAGTTCCAAGTGTTTACTTATACATCTGGTTGCACATAAGAAGAAGAAGAACAGTTTAATTATACATGTGTTTAGTTGCTAAATCCTGTCCAACTCTTTGTGATGCCATGGACTGCAGTTTGCCAGTCTCCTCTGAGAATAGGATTTCCCAGGCAAAAATTCTGAAGTGGGTTGCCATTTTCTTCTCCAGGGGGGACCTTCCCAATCCAAGTATTGAACTCATGTCTTCTGCATTGGGATGCAGATTCTTTACCACTGAGCTTCCTGGGAAGCCCATGTTATATCTAGTTTAGTGCAAATGCCCTTGAGAAAGAAAAAATAAAGCTCTGAAAGTATAACTGACAATTTTATGAAGTACTTTTATAATTTTCAGATTTGTTAACTGACTTCCTCCAGAGTTTTAGGGGTAAATGGGTGTTTTTGTCATCTTTTGGTAGATGAGGAAATTGCGAGCAACTTCTTAAGGTCATACAGAAAAACAACCCATGCCAGGTATATGCAGTCCAAGATTTTGACCATTTGAGAAGGCTGCTTTATATTAGCTTTGCAAAAACTTATTTTTAAAAGGTAATTAGTTACAGAAAACTAGGTGGAGACAACTTCAAGAATCTTACCGGTAACGTGGACATTTTTATTCTTTTTGCTTTTAAGGCCTTCAGGAAATTAAGAATGTTAGTTCTGGATAAGTTTTCTGGACTTTGAGTTTCTTGGCTTTTACTCATTTATAAAATGTCATACTGATTATTTAAACTCAGTGGGTATATTTTTGACAGCTGTGCTATATCAACCCTCTTGGGAAAAATCTTTAGTAATATTAACAAGTTCTGGACAACCAGGATGATGTTATTGCTACTGCTGCTAAGTCGCTTCAGTCGTGTCCGACTCTGTGTGACCCCATAGAAGGCAGTCCACCAGGCTCCCTCGTCCCTGGGATTCTCCAGGCAAGAACACTGGAGTGGGTTGTCATTTCCTTCTCCAGTGCATGAAAGGGAAAAATGAAAGTGAAGTCGCTCAGTCATGTCCGACTCTTCCCAATCCCATGGACTGCAGCCTACCAGGCTCCTCCGCCCATGGGATTTTCCAGGCAAGAGTACTGGAGTGGGTTGCCATTGCCTTCTCCAGGATGACGTTAAAACCTTGTAAATAGTGAAATTACCACCAGAAAGCATCTATTCAACTGGCATATAGCTTAATAAAGTACATTGTGTGTGTGGACTTGGGAAATGTTAGGTTTGGTAGAAGCTAATCACCTTTTTATTAACAAGGTTTTATTTTCTCTCATTTGTTTTTCCTTTCTGTCAATCATCGCAAATATTGCAATGGAGAATCTTTCATAAGACTTTATAAAAAATCTTGTTTGTTTTTTTTTTAATTCCTCCCTATGCTCTGATTCATCCTCTTCCCTCTCTTTATAAATTTTCAGGAAATAATGATATTTTCTTTTCTAGCTCATTTTCATATATATATGGAAACAGTTCTGCAGCAAAAGGATTCTATTGCTGAGATTGGACAATAGTCAACAGGACATGGTTGTCATTCTTTCAGAGTTTCTTTGGAAATATCAAATCTTCTTAAAGCATTTGTATGCTTCCTCTCGGTGCAATACTATTGAAAACTTTGCTATTTAGGTTTAAGAACAAATGATACTTTCTAATCGTTTGTCTAGTTCCTCAATTTCCAACCCTTGATATAGCTATCATTCAATTAAAGAAACAAAGGAAAACATGCCTATTGAGCACTTACTATGTTCACAATGTCGTGAGAAGTCTTTTTTTCTAGGCTTTGGGTAGCCTCTGAGTTTTGACCTCTTTGCTAAAAATTTGAAAACTCAATATGTCATACTCTTATTTAGCTTCCAAATCTTTTCTATGTAACTTCTCGGTTAATGGTGTGTTTATCTGTACAGATGCTAGAAATTAGGAGCTAAACCCTAACCCTGCCTTCACTAATCCTCCTATTTATAATCAATTACCTAACCCCTTCAAATTGCCTTGTTAATCATCATTAGATTAAAACTTTTTTACTTCTGTGTCTCTGCTTTTGTTCAGTGTCTTATTTTTTCCCCAGACTAATGTAAAAGATTTTTTAACTTATCTGTCAAACTACTTTTATAATATTCTTCATTCTGCCACCAGATTAACCTTTTTAAGAAACACAAACCAGGCCATGGTTTTGACTCCCTTTAAAAATCAGTGCCTGATTTTTGACCATAAGATTTTTAAATTTCTTTTTAACGATGTAGAGAATCTTGCTTATCTGTCCTATCCTATCAATTTATGACAATCTAATTTTAGAGTATTATAGAATGTTTCAGAACTGCATGTCTTCATATACATACATACTCTCTTCTATGACTATGCTACTTTATGCTACAGTCTATGACTCACCTGTCAAAAATCTTAGACAATTTTTTATTCTCAGTTCCAAGCTGTAATATTTCACTAAGTTGACCTAATTATTTTTCTCTGATACAGCCAAGATAGGAAATGTTAGCTGCCACAGCAGACACATGAAAGCCTCAGTGGCTCGACAAGACCGAGTTTATTTCTCAATCCTGCCAAGACCTCTTCAAGTAGTCTCAGAGTTCCAGGCTGCCTCTGTCCTGTGGCTTTGCAATCTCCACAAGGCCTTCCTGGCCATTACCAGTGGGAAAGAGAGAGGGAAGGAGAAACTGTCTTTTAAGTAGCATACATTCTTAAGCAGGCATGGTCTGTTTGAAGGCACATGGACTGTTTTCTGCCATCCCTGCTGACTTGCCTCAATAAGACTTACAACCCTACCTATCTGTGTTTCTTCACCTTGCCTGTGCTTGGAGAGTCGTGCGTGTTGTTGTATTGTAGTAGTATCCTTACATTTCTCTCTCTCCCTTCCACTTGAATATGAGCTTCCTGACAGCAGAGGAAGTTCCTATGTACTGTTGTCTCTACAGAATAACTTAATGATGATAACAGGTGATTATGTTTTCAGAATGAACTAATACATGCTGATTTGATGTTTGGGTATGAACAGGACCAAATGCACTGATGTATTGAATGTGTGGGAAACAATTTGTCGAATATAAGGATAATGACTTGGATGCAAGTATTACGGAGGCTTTTTATTTCTCATATATGAAATATAACTTGAAATTTTTGGTCTATTCCAGTGGGAAAATGCCATGGACGGAGGAGCCTGGTGGGCTGCAGTCCATGGGTAGCTAAGAGTTGGACACAACTGAACGAATTCACTTTCACTTTTCACTTTCATGCATTGAAGAAGGAAATGGCAACCCACTACAGTGTTATTGCCTAGAGAATCCCAGGGACAAGGGAGCCTGGTGGGCTTCCGTCTATGGGGTCGCACAGAGTCAGACATGACTGAAGCGACTTAGCAGCAGCAGCAGCAGCAGCAGTGTGCCTTACTGCAAGCTTATTGGTGAAAATATAGTCAACATATGAATGCAACAGTAACAGATGTAGTAAGTCTCTATCCAAGGGAGAATAATATCTCTTCTTCATTGTATTTTTTGCATTCATGCTGTTTGTGTGCATCTCTACTATAGTTTTAAGCTTAGTCAATTGCCATGTGTGATACTATCTTACATGTCAAGAGAGGCCTCCTTTTTTAAATAAAAGCGCAGATCATCAAATAATCCCTACTAGAGCTACTGACCTTTCTTAGGGCATGTGGATCTAGTGAATGGTTGGCTTCATAACCTTCTCTTTAGGAGGCTACGAGGCAGTAGCTCTGTATCTCCAGACTGAACCACATACGGGGCTTCCCAGGTGGCACTAGTGGTAAAGAACCTGCCTGCCGATGCAGGAAACATAAGAGATGTGAATTTGATCCCTGGGATGGGAAGGTTCCCTGGAAAAGGGCGTGGCAATCCACTCTAGTATTGTTGCCTGGAGAATGCCATGGAGAGAGGAGCCTGGTGGGCTACAGTCCATAGGGTCTCAAAGAGTCAGACACGACTGAAGAGCCAGCACAGCCCATGCACCGTGTGACAGTAGGTTTTTCTCTTTGAGGGGTGAAGGACTTCATGCTTCTGGTTCTCCTAATGTCGTCATAGAGACAAAGCAGTGATCACTGCTGCCAGTATACTGGAAATGAAATGGACTTCTGTATCATTAACCCTTTAGGGTAAATTGCTGTTGACCTATATATTATTTAGTTGGAAGTACTTTTTCATAAACACTTTAATCCTGCATTCTAGAATGCTATTGTTCATATACCAGGATGACAGAAACCACTGAAATCCTTTAACCAGGGCATGATGAATCTGTTAGAATTATTCAATGCTGAGAAGACACTGTAGGTAGGAGACCAATATAAGACCTCGGCTGTGGTTTGAAAGAAGTCACATGGACTATAATTAGGCTGTCAGCAATATAAGTATTTCAATGAAGCATTTGAATCCTTCACAGACAAGAATTCTAAGGAGAGAATTTGGGAGAAAATAATTTTTCCTGATTCTCCAAATAAAGAAACCAATCATGAAACAAATAGGAAGTAATCCACAACTTAGGGTCTAAATACTGTCATGAGAAACCTGGCTCCAGTAACAGCTAGCTAGGTTAATAGAAAGCTAATCTATTAAACACACATACATAATTTCTCTATCTTCACTAAAAAGCCCAATATATGGGAGCCCTTGTACATCAACACCTTAGTGGTAGAAATGGATCTCATATCGTTCAATTGACCTTAGCCATTGCACTCAGAGCATATGCGCCATGTTAGAGTGTCTGCTGGACTTGAGGTACAGGCAGTTAGTCTCGACATCATTGCTTCATAATGGGCCTTCTCATTCTGAATTCTATATCGAGAATTTTTATCCCATCACAGTGAGTTCCTTTTGTTTAGGAGTGTGCTTCTTAATATTCTTTCCTTTTCCTACCAATAGATACTGGTTGGGGATATATAAATCTATGAAATAGGTTAGCCATCGATCCTCTTCTTAGAATGCTTTTGACCTTTCAGCTCATTTACCTCCAACTTAAAAGCACTTGTATGTCCCTAATGATGGATATGGGAGTTGGGTTGGCCATCTAAACTGTTCTGTTACTTTTTTTCATAGGACAAGGAGTATAGTTTAATTTACATGTTTATAACTAAGAGTGATAATTCTAATGATTTTTCCTTAATGAACGTCTGCTAAAAGTAGCTTGCTTTTTCAGTATAGAAGAGGGATCTCTAAGAGGTGCAGTGTCAGGACAGAAAATAGATATCTTTCTATTTATTTCAAACAACAACAAAATGATTGTAGAGAATTAAAGCTTCCCTTACCACATCATGGAATGACTACCATGACAATAGTCAGTTCATAATCACCATCCAGGGCTCATCAAGCTCCTGTTGCTAACATGTAGGCAACGACAGCAACCCCTGACCTGGAAAGCTGGGTCAACCCGTGTAACCACTACTAAACACTTACATCCCCAAGGACACAACTAGAAACAGAAATACCTCACCTCTTCCTTCCAAAACTAATCTGAGTCTATCCATTACTAGAACGAAAGACACATCCAGAATTTTGATGCTAAAGATCTATGGGAAAGTTGATTTGAGCTTCCCAGCTTCCTTACTTGTAAGAAAGTATAGGAAAGTAAATTTAAAAATTTTTTCAACTGATAAAGAAAAAAGAGAAGAAATAAAAGCACCATGCCGAGTTCTGATTGAGTACAGAAATGAAAAGAATCAAGTACAAGAATGGTGAGAAATGTAAGAAAGTATATCCTACCTAAATAAGAATTGGTTTTTTTAAAATATGTAAAAGCACCCATTTTAAAGTATATATTAAATATTTAAAAAATAAATAACTAGATCTGGCTCAGGGTTTTTTGTTTCTTTGCCTACAACTTAGATGTATTTATAATGGATAAACAGAGAAATACTTATTACTGACAATCATTTTCATGATTGAGATGTTTATTGCTGATGTGGATCTAAATGGAAATATATACCTTTTCCCTCATTTTGCTTTATTTAACAGTGTATATTATTTTCTATAAAATTATTGTGATGCTTTCAGGATTTTCCTTGTCATGAAATTTAAACAAACGTTAATTAAACCTTTCCTCTACCTGATTTTTTCTCAATTACAAATGTATATCACATTACATTATTAGTTGTATTCATGTAAAAAGTAATATCTGAAAATTGAGGACACACGAAATGGCAGCACAAGTTTCACAAGTTTTATTATAGACTAGTGTGAGATGTTGGACCTAACTAAAGTGTGTGACAAGATGATCTTTGTACTTCCCTTGTGGTGTTTGAATAGGCTTTGGAGATTGTCAGGTTCTGGCAAGGTGGCTGTGTCATAGATTTTCAGCAAAAACGTGACTCGTATCATGAATGTAATTAGAACCAGTAACCAAACAGCACACGCTTTGAAAGGATATTCCATTGCAGAATTTCTGAACCATTTCAGTCCTCCATGGATTTTATTAATGGGATTTATTTGTTTCTGACTGTACTTTTTTAATAATAACAAATGTAATATCAATCAATTTCTTTCAATCAGATAAAGTCTTTCAGGGTTGTTGAAACACCTGAAATTTTTAGTTTTGTACTGGATCTTGGATCTTGAGCCAAACACAGACTTTTTGGCAGTCATCTCTGTACTCATCTCACCTACAAAGATTTGAAACAGGTATTAGATATCGGATTTTTTACCAGGAAATGTATGCTGACTTTGCCTTTTCAGATGTATGACATTGAATCTACCCTTCCTTTCACTTAGTGCAATAAAAGATTAGGAAAGACTTAAGCAAAGAAATGTAATGTAACTTAAGATCCATGATTGTAGGATCATTAAATATTTGAAAAGAACTCAAAAAATATGCACGTCAATTAATCTGTCCATTCATGTATATATTCTTCATTATATCCTATTGAGGGCAAAATCTGAGTCCCTCTATGGGCAAGGTCTTTTATAGGACTAAACAACTGTATAGTTTAAAATCCAAATTAGCATGTTTTTTGAGAGTGGAATGAAATTCAATTTGTACTTATGCCAGGATAACAGACCTGACCTGGATCTGTTCCTAGCAAACTTAGAGGTAAGCCTTCCCACGTATCATCCATGTTAGGATAATGAAAAGATTCATGCTTCCTTCCAAGCTGACCTTAAAACAATCTTATTTTTATCCAGTATTATAGAGGTTGTGTCCTTTACTTGAATAGATTTTTCAACTGCCAAGAGAGGAAAATATCATTGGTGAAGTTAAAGTGCTTTTTGTTTCTTATGCTGAAATGTAAGTGAAATCATTAGCTCCTATCCTGAGAGCATCTCTTGAGAAGATATCTAAAGGTTGAGTAAGCAAGAGAGGTAAACATAGAGAAAGTAGGGGCTAGTGAACTAAAAATAAGTTTTATTTCTTCACTATATCTGAGTTTACTATATCGGAGAACTCTGACAACTAAAATGCAGATGAAAACCACAGGTCATATGAAGGACTGGAAAACACACTGTGAATGGATTGAGTCAACTCTATTACCACTACCATGAAAAAAAATGAATGCCCATGTATGTTTAATGGTGTATCAAAAAATCAACTTTACGTACCTAAGATGGCATCATGATGCTATTGATTTTATATCTATGTTAGGTCCCATTACTGGCAAATTGGCCAGTATCATTGTGAGTCATAACAATTCTCATATAACAACAAAATAGAATAGCTCAAATTAAGTTAAAAGCTTAGAGATATTACAGCACTTAACACTAATATAAAATTGTATGTTTTTGTGAGAAACAAGGTCATGTTTTCAAACTGCACAAAAAGCCCAACGGTAATGTGGTCCATCTGGATTTCTTGAAACTCTGCAAGTGTAAACTCCTAGGCATTTTACTGATAGAAAATGGACTGCAGGGTGTTAGTTAAAATGTAGTTAAATGTTCATAAAGCCTTTTTAATCCTATATTTATAGTACCCAAACATAAAGTGACATGAACAGTATTTCAGCTGTTCACAGGACCTTCTGTTAATGGATTTCTAAATGATTAGTGACAAAAGCAGATCCCATAATTGATTTATAATTACTCTCACAAATATACTGTGCTTTAGAAATATTCACCTAACCCTCTTATCAAAGCAATTATTACACTAGTGTTCATAACTCTGTTTAACACAGTCAATGTAATTGAATACCTGAGGACCATAGTAAGATACAATTTTCCTATCTGAAACATGATAAATGACATTATAAACAAACCTTTGAAAACTTCAGTTATAAGTCCTTATTTCTTGAAAAAAGTTAGTAATTTTACAAGTCGAACAGGAGTTTGTAGAATTATGTTATGATAGAGAACTATGACCTATACTACCCACTACCATTGAAATGTTAAAATATTTCCACCTTTATTGAGTCTCTGGCTAATTAGATGCTATTCACATCTAGAATAAAGCAAATTGCATATCACTACTTTTAACAAAAGTATTTTAGTTTTATAAAGAAAAAACTTATTTCCAATCTACTTATTGCATCTATCTTCTATCTCTGGCTTCCCCGGTGGCTCAGAGGTTAAAGCGTCTGCCTCCAATGTGGGAGACCTGGGTTCAATCCCTGGGTTGGGAAGATCCCCTGGAGAAGGAAATGGTATCCCACTCCAGTATTTTTGCCTGGAGAATCCCGTGGACGGAGAAGCCTGGTATGCTACAGTCCATGGGGTTGCAAAGAGTCAGACACGACTGAGCAACTTCACTCACTCACTCACTCACTCTATCTCTGTATCTAAACTTTTGTTATAAAGAGAAATATTTGTCTACATATATTTTTTTCAAGATTATCCTTAAAATAAGCAATATTGACCTATAAATAGTATACATTTTTGTTTCACACTAAAAATTTGGATAACATAAGTATTTTCTGAACTACTAAGTATTCTTCATGTTGGCCAAGTAGAGTTCATTTCCTCCTTCCTTTGGCCCCCTATCTGCTTTCTGTACGTATCCATATGAAAGAGTGTCCTACTCTTTTGTAGTCAGAACCACTAACCTAATTAGATGTGAACCTGCAGAAGGCAGCAGCTGTCTTGACTTTTCTTTCCTGGCTACTCCTCCCACAATATATGCCTGCTCATGCTTGCTCAGTCACTTCAGTCATGTGTGACTCTATGATGCTATGAACTGTAGCTTGCTAGGCTCCTCTGTTCATGGGATTCTCCAGGCAAGAATATCAGAGTGGGTTGCCATGCCCTCCTCCAGGGGATCTTCTCCACCCTGGGATTGGACCCATGTCTCCTGCATTGCTGGCAGATTCTTTACCACTGAACCACTGGAGAAGCACCATAGCACATGCTAGGTACTCAATAGAGCATTTTTTTTAATTAAAAAAAAACTCAAAATATGCATAAAAATCGAAAAGATGATCCAAGGAGTTTCTGTACATCTTCTGTTGCAGGAAGGGGAACCCCTTCTAGGGCCCAAAAATGGGCTTTTGTCTAACACTCAGAAATGAATTGTCCGAGAACACACATGTACTGACAAAACAAGAGATTTTATTGGGAAAGGGCGCCCAGGCAGAGAGCAGGAGAGCAGTAGGGTAAGGGAACCCAGGAGAACTGCTCTGCCATGTAGTTCCCAGGTTTTATGGTGATGGGATTAGTTTCCGAGTTGTCTTTAGCCAATCATTCTGACTCAGAGTCCTTCCTGGTAGTGTACACCTTGTTCATCCAAGATGGATGCCAGCGAGAAGGATTCTGGGAGGTGGTCAGACATGTGGTGTCTCCTTTTGACCTTTCCTGAGCTCTTCCTGTTGGTAGCAGCTTATTAGTTCTGTGTTCCTTACCAGTACCTCCTGTCCTAAAGCAACTCATGCAAATGGTTACCATAGTGCCTGGCCAGGGGGGATGGTTTCGGTCAATGTGCTTCCCCAAACACTTCTACCTGGTTTTCTCTAACGCTAATAGATGCCATGGAGCTTTGGTCAATACTAAACCACTAGCCTTGGTAATATATTAATTAAACTAAAGACTTTATTTGGATTTTATGTTTCCCTATAATGTCTTTTTTGTTGTTATTGTTGTTCCAAGATCTAATTCAGGATACCACATGACATTTAGCCATGTCACCTAAATATCCTCTGATCTATGTCAGTTTCTCAGTCTTTTCTTGTTTTTCATGACCTTGATGAAAAATAAAGAATTTTGCTTAACTAGATGAATGAATTACTTTGTTGAAAACCAATCAGTCTACTTTATTATGTGTTTGTATTAGAGAGAATTGTGTGGATGTAAAATATGTGCTTATTCTGTGGTTGCATTGTAATTGTTTACTCAAAACTTCTGAAGTATATCATGTAATGCAGCTTAAGTATTGATATAAAGGCAAAGTTTAGATAGCGTTATTTTTCTTCTGATTTTAAATTTCAAATGTGAAAATTATTTTCAAAGATGAATGATCATGAGCTTCTTCAATTAATAAGAATTAAGAACTAATAAACATATAATGCGGAGAAGGCAATGGCACCCCACTCCAGTACTCTTGCCTGGAAAATCCCATGGACGGAGGAGCCTGGTAGGCTGCAGTCCATGGGGTTGCTAAGAGTCGGACACGACTGAGTGACTTCACTTTCACTTTTCACTTTCATGCATTGGAGAAGGAAATGGCAACCACTCCAGTGTTCTTGCCTGGAGAATCCCAGGGACGGGGGAGCCTGTGGGCTGCCGTCTCTGGGGTCACACAGAGTCGGACACGACTGAAGTGACTTAGCAGTAGCAAACATATAATGCCAGTGAGACAGAAAAAGGCAGGATGGATTAGGGTTAAGAATATCTACTTTGGATTCAGAAATGCTTGTATCTTGTTACTGACTTGGCCATTTGCTCACTATGTGGTCTTTGGTGAGTTAACTTTGTCTTTCATTAAAGAAAGATAATATTACTTCATGGGTTATTGTGAAGATAAAAATGATTAAGTTAATGTACTTTATTAAATTAAAATTAGCTCTTAATAAATATAATTAATGAACCCAAAGGAAAAAAAAAAGCAGGAAAGGAGATTAAAAGAAATAATCATTCAACAATATAAAAAGTCTTACTAAAATTGAACAAGCTAAAAGAGATTTAATTAATAGATAATTAATGCAAAGTTATGTGTACTTGCCCAAGAGGAAACCCAAGACCATTAATTCACTTGTTATCTATTGGCATTTGATGTCTCAGACTGTAAAGAATCTGACTGCAATGTGGGAGACCCTAGTTTTATCCCTGGGTCCAAAAGATCCCCTGGAGAAGTGAATGGTTACTCACTACAGTGTTCTTGCCTGAAGAATTCCATAGATAGAGGAGTCTGGTGGGCTACAGTACAGTCAATGGGGTCTCAAAGAGTCAGACACAACTGAAAGACTATTATGTTCACTAAAACTGAACAAACTAGAAGAAATCTAATTAATAGAAAAGTTATGTGTACTCTCCCAAGAAGAAACTCAGACAATTAATTCACTTGTTATCTGCTGACATTTTTATTTAATATTTATCAGAAAGTTGGAGAAGGAAAGGGCACCCCACTCCAGTGTTCTTGCCTGGAGCATCCCAGGGACGGGGGAGCCTGGTGGGCTTCCATCTATGGGGTTGCACAGAGTCGGACAGGACTGAAGTGACTTAGCAGCAGTATATAGTTGAAATCTTCTATAAATTTTAGAGTTTCTTTATAAATTAATGTATCTTAGTAAGAACTGTATTGTTAATGCATCACACACTAATGGACACTCCCACATGTTTTAATAGTCTTCTCTGACACTGAGGAGCTCAGTAAGAAATAAGATTTCCCACAACTGCAACCATTGGCTCATGTATTCTAGACACATGCTTCAGCAAATTTACTGATTGTAGAAAAGTCATGTTTTATGGTCCATAAATTAAAAAGTATAATATATTAGAGAGATTTTATGGAAAACTGTCTTTTTCAGAAAGTAAAAGAGTATTTTTTTTAATAGAAAAGTAATCTTTTTTTTACATATGTCTCTATTTATTTTTAATTTTTTATTGGAGCATAGTTGACTTACAGTGTCATGTTAGTTTCAGGAGTACAGCAAAGGGATTCACTTATACACATGCATTTATCCATTTCCTTTCAAATTGCTTTCCCATATAACTTATTACAGATTATTAACCAGAATTCCCTGTGCTATACAGTAGATCATTATTAGTTCCCATCACTTCATGGGAAATAGATGGGGAAACAGTGGAAACAGTGTCAGACTTTATTTTGGGGGGCTCCAAAATCACTGCAGATGGTGATTGCAGCCATGAAATTAAAAGACACTTACTCCTTGGAAGGAAAGTTATGACCAACCTAGATAGCATATTCAAAAGCAGACACGTTACTTTACCAACAAAGGACCATCTAGTCAAGGCTATGGTTTTTCCAGTGGTCATGTATTTATGTGAGAGTTGGACTGTGAAGAAAGCTGAGCACTGAAGAATTGATACTTTTGAACTGTGGTGTTGGAGAAGACTCTTGAGAGTCCCTTGGACTGCAAGAAGATCCAACCAGTCCATCCTAAGGAGATCAGTCCTGGGTGTTCATTGGAAGGACTGATGCTGAAGCTGAAACTCCAATACTTTGGCCACCTGATGTGAAGAGTTGACTCATTGGAAAAAACCCTGATGTTGGGAGGGATTAGGGGCAGGAGGAGAAGGGAATGACAGAGAATGAGATGGCTGGATGGCATCACCGACTCGATGGACATGGGTTTGTGTAGACTCCGGGAGTTGGTGATGGACAGGGTGGCCTGACGTGCTGCGATTCATGGGGTCGCAAAGAGTCGGACACGACTGAGCAACTGAACTGAACTGACTCTAAATGTAACAGTGTGTGTATGTTAATCCCAATCTCTAGTTTTTCACTTCCCCCCAAGTTTCCCCTCTAGTAATTATAAGTTTGATTTTCAGATCTGTCAGTCAGTTTCTGTTCTGTAAATCAGCTCATTTGTATCATTTTACGCACTTTCTAAATCTGGGAGTTGAGCAAGTTGTGGAATCACTCCAAGCCTTGATTTATTTTCTGCTTAAAAATGTAGAATTGTGCTGGATCAGTGGTTCTCATGCTTTTGTGTTTTTCATAAAGAAGTAAATTAAAATGGAAATCAGCAATTCTCACTTTGGCAGCACATATACTAAAAATGGATATCAACATAGGGCCACTCTTCATTTTGTCACATAAAGCAAATTTTTAAAACTCAAAAATATTTTAAAACATGTTTTAAAGTTATTTAAATTTTACAAACCACGCTGGTTATTTAGACAAGTCTCATATTCATTGCTTCTGCCTATAGTATTTTCAGCAAAAGTCGTCTCAATCTCATGTACAATTTTTCTGTTGAAGGAGTTTTTTTCTACCAAATTTTAAAATAATTTCAACAAGTCTGATTGATAGCAAAAACAGTTGAAGTGAAGATAGAAAAAGCAAGCTGAAAGTAGTTATATTCTAGCACTTTAATATGCTTAATTTTTAAAATTTCTCATTCTATTTTCAGCTAAACTGTGAAATAAATCAGGAGGATAAGACTGAAATAAAGATGTAATAGGAAAGCTGAGCACAAACCTATTAATTTATTTGTTTGTTATCCAAAGACTTCCTGAAAAAGTTGGTACTAAGCTCTGGTTCTCCTGAGTCATGATCTTCTCATCTCTTAGACCACATAAAAATGTCTTTTAGCTAAAATGAATCATCTGAAAAGGTAAAATTTCACTGTATTTGAACACACACAGAGGTCTCACCAAAAACCTTTTTCATAGGCAAAACTAATTCTCAGAAACAATGAAGTATATATAAAATTGAAAATGAAAGGTTCTTAAAATTACTAGCGTTACCAACAGGATAACAAATTCAGTCATATTTAAATTTAAGAACATATGCAAAAAGACAAAACTGGAGTTTTAACTGTAGATTTTTAAAATTGCACAGATATAATTCCATTCAAAAATGAATTAAGTAAGCAGTCAATCAAGTACTTTTTAAAACTACAGTGATAATAACAGAAAACTAATAAATACCTAGACTGCTACTAAATGCCATAAAGCATACAAAAAAAGCATGGCCATGATCTTTTTTTTCTAGAGCATAGTAAGCTACTTGAAGATACAAGACTAATACATATTCAAAACTACTGTTGAATAGAAAAAAATGGTATATTCATATGGCTGTTAGTATGTCCACACACAGCAATCAGGGAAGGGTTCTTGTTGGAAATTTGAAGTAAGCTGGGTCTTGGAAAGTAATCAAGATTTGAAAAGACAAGGAAAGGGAGGGTATTCTATAGCTAATGAACAAACACAAGTATAAAAATACGGTGAAATTGGGAGATATCAATGTTTAGGAATAAGTTAAAAGGATCTTAGAATCTTAGAGCTTGAAGAGGCTTCAAACATCACATAGCTCAATCTCCTGCTTTCTCAATTTGGGATCCTAAGAATGAAAAAAACAGAGGAGACTGGCCACAGACACACAGCTTGTTAATGATTCAGTTGGTACACGAATCTAGGTCTCTTGATTTTCACAGTCCAATGCTGTTTTAAATAAACAAGTTAACTTTTACTAGTTCACATTTAATTCAATATGAATGGAGCAATTAAAATTACATACTGGAAACAGGAGATTGCCAAAGAGAGGGCTTGAAAAATATGTTGTTGTAATTATTGTTAACCTGTGAGAGTTTCATCATGTTCGCTTATCTTCCTGTTTCTGGCAAGAGGTAGTATGTCCTTCTGAAATCTGATGTGGCCTCTTGCAGTTTTTTGGCATGAAATTACCTAAATAGAGCCAGAAATATCATGAGTGAGACTGTACAGTGAAGTTTCTACCCCATTTTCAGTGTTAAGACTCAAACACAGTTTGGTTGAAGCTTCTGATGTAAGTACCAGACTTGGGAGATGTAACACACACATATTAGATGGTGCTTGTGTCAGAAGGGCAGGCACGGGTTACAATCTGATGAAGCAGATCTGATTCTTCATTTTGGTGACTTAAATGTATAATTGAGGTATAAACTTAAATTCAGAAAATAGTTTATACACCAATGTAATTCAAAGAATTATATCATAGAAGCTAATAGAAAGGCGAATAATAATTTTCATGATTAGATACTTTAAGATCTAATTCAAATTAAATAATTCTAATTAAATAAACTAATTAAAGGAATTAAATAAAATTTTATGAGTTCAATGATTATTTATTTAGTGAGCATTTCTAGGCTTTTAAAAAATTTTGGTGATTATGATACATCAGTGAATAAACAACAAAAGCCTTGCCTCATGAAATTTATTGGCTGATGGAAATTTACATTCCAGTTTGTCTTCTAAGTGCTAGAAAGAGTATCTAGTACAGACTGTGAAAAGATGAAACAAAGTGACTGGTCTATTTACAAGTCCATTATTTTAAAAGAAAAAACAGGCATGAATAATAATTAGGAGACAGTAAGATATCATCTCCTATTGAAAAATGTATTGTGTCAAATACAGCACAAAGAAATAAGTGAATAACTCCATAAATAGCAGACAGGAATGGTTTTGCTAAGAAATAGGCTCTAAATGGGTTGTATTAAGAAAGCAGAAGTGAAGCTGGCTAAAATAAAATATAATACTTTATAGATATGTATAAAATATGGTAATTTTGAGGTTGAGATGAAAGGTGACTGAAGTAACAAGCCAAATTTCTTATTAATAGATACATACTTCTTGCTTCTTCTAAAATGGAATCTGAATATTTTTTCCTCCTATGTACATCTAACAGTTAACTGAAATGGAAACATTTTCAAGAACTATTGATTAACCAGATTTAATAAATATAAATTAAGGATATTTTTGCTTTTATTTGGTGAAATATAGTTTATTAAATACTATGTTTGTATAATAGTTCAGTCTGAGCTATTATATATTAAAAATTTGAGTCTTTGTTGATTACTGTTCATTAGCTCTACTTTAAACTTAAGGCATCTGGTCCCATCACTTCATAGCAAATAGATGGGGAAACAGTGGAAACAGTGTCAGACTTTATTTTGGGGGGCTCCAAAATCACTGCAGTTGGTGATTGCAGCCATGAAATTGAAAGACGCTTACTCCTTGGAAGGAAAGTTATGACCACACTAGATAGCATATTTAAAAGCAGAGACATTATTTTGCCAACAAAGGTCCGTCTAGTCAAGGCTATGGTTTTTCCAGTAGTCATGTATGGATGTGAGAGTTGGACAGTGAAGAAAGCTGAGCACGGAAGAATTGACGCTTTTGAACTGTGGTGTTGGAGAAGACTCTTGAGAGTCCCTTGGACTGCAAGGAGATCCAACCAGTCCATTCTAAAGGAGACCAGTCTTGGGTGTTCATTGGAAGGACTGATGATAAAGCTGAAACTCCAATACTTTGGCCACCTCATGGGAAGAGTTGACTCACTGGAAAAGATCCTGATGCTGGGAGGGATTGGGGGCAGGAGGAGGAGGGGACAATGGAGGATGAGATGGTTGGATGGCATCACTGACTCGATGGACATGGGTTCGGGTAAACTCTGAAGTTGGTGATGGACAGGGTGGCCTGGCGTGCTGCAATTCATGGGGTCACAAAGAGTCGGACACGACTGAGCAACTGAACTGAACTGAAACTTAAGTTATTGAATGAAACTTACTATAGTAATACTAAGTTGAGTTGGAATCAGTTCTCAATTAACTTATTAATTCTCTCTAATCATTTAATATGCTGACTGGCAATTTTATCCAGCCAGAATGCAAAATAGCCAAAGTAACACAATGTTCAAAAATTGCTAAAATGAACATGAGAATCATATTGTCTATTTTAAAAAGTTGATTCAAATAATTGGAAATTTTCTTGCACTAAAAATGCCAGCTGATAAATTATATCAATTTTGGCAGCTAAATATGACTTTAAAATAATTTTGGAACTTTACAAGCCCACCCAGTATTTTGATTTATTTTCAGTGGAAAACTTTCTTTTTTTTTCCCCTAATGAAAGATCCAAGATATTTAAATAAAAGTAAAAGATATCCAGTGACCTTAGGAAAAACCCTTAAATAAAAATAAATGTATCAAATGACCTTAGATATTCCCCTTAAAGATGGGGAAGAATGCCTAATGAAAGGGAAAATAAAGAGAATAAACTTCTAATATCAACTATTGGGAAAGTCTGTTTAAAATTGTGCTAGTCTATAAAATCAACATTGTATCTCCAGTTCTCAGTAAAAGGACAGTTGAGTTCAGAGAATAAATGTAACTTTAACAGAATGCTTGAAAGGCAAGAACTCATATCAAGGACAGTAATTATAAAAAGACTGAAATAATTTACCAAATCTGTGCATGCTTGAAAGTGAGAGGGAAATGTAGAAACCTGTTAGATGGACATATGTGGAAACAGGTCAGTCCACAGATTAGCTGAGCATTCCAAACCACAGGCATTCAAAATTATGAGCTAGACCAAAAGGAATGTAGATAGAGGGGGCTTCAGTCCATCACATCTTCATGAGCATGCTTACCAGGTATCATTTTTACTCCAGGGATGCTGTGTTTCTCTTTTAATATGAAGAAACTTTGAGGAAGAGTAAAAGGGAGATTTCTGGGGAGAATGATTTTGTTTTGTTTTCCTCTTTGATTAGATTGCATGGTACACCTCAGTTTAAATTTTCCATTTTCATACAGTTATTTTATTATTATATACTTTATTTGAAATAAATTTCTAAGAATTTTTTATCCTTCCTTTGAAAAATGGATGGACTAATGTGCAAATCCTTCTGGCTTTCTATCATTTCTCACAGTTGGGCTTTAACAGACATTTGAGCTTGAAGATCAAAGCTGTACCTTAACAGTTATGCAACTTGGGTCAAATTATTATCCCTCTCTAAATAGTCCTCTCACTTGCAAACTAGATTTTTGTGAGGCTTAAATGAAATAATCATCTTTAAGCACAGTTAAATTTTTACTAATAATCCTACTAAAATAAATGGCACATTTTAGATGTTCATATGATATTGTTGGGGGCTTCCCAAGTGGCTCAGTGAATCTGAGATTCTCAAAGAATCTTCCTGCCAATGCAGGAGACACAGGGGACGTGTGTTTGATTCCTGCATCAGTAAGATCCCCTGGAGGAGGAAGTGGCAACTCACTGCAGTATTTTGGATGGAAAATCCCATGGACAGACGAGCCTGGCAGGCTATAGTCCATAGGGTCACAGCTGCTGCTGCTGCTGCTAAGTCGCTTCAGTCGTGTCTGACTCTGTGCGACCCCATAGACTGCAGCCCACCAGGCTCCTCTGTCCATGGGATTCTCCAGGCAAGAACACTGGAGCGGGTTGCCATTTCCTTCTCCATAGGGTCACAGCATCAGACACAATTTAGCTACTGAGCATGCATGCATGATATTGTAGAGGTTTGTTTCGTTTTGAGACAGATGTCACATAAATTATCAAAAAATAAACAATAATAAATATCCAGTTCCTACTGTATGCAATGCTAGATTCTGTATGAATAGCAGTCATTAGCATGTAAAACTCTACCTAAAAAATCCCATAATCTACTAAGATATTATAATGAATTTTAGAGACAATAAGCTAAGCTAGACTCTTTGCTATATACTGCAGATTTTAGTTACTAAGATGCATTTTTGTACACATGAAATTTATTCTAGTGGTATTGTCTGGATTTCTGTATAGGCTACATTTCGATAAATGTGTTTGCCTATGAATCCCTTTAACTTCCAACAATAAACCCCCTTGGGTAGAATCCTGAAAAAAGCCAAACTTATCCACCTTGTACCAGATCACAGTGTAGTGAAGTTACATGATGCCTTATACCCAGCACCTCCTGATGTATAGGAGGTAGTCTGTAGGGAGAGGAAGGTTTTAGGAAATTAGGCGAGCTCCTTTGCATATTGTTTTGAACATTCAAGGGATTGTTTACTAAGCAGCACCCTAGTGATTGCTAACATTCCTTTCGGTTCTAAAAATTCCATGATTCTATAATTCTGTAATTTAGCCTATAAAAATACTCCAACAAATCACATGAGCCATTCAAGAAATAGTACCACAAGACCTGTCATGTTTGTGCTTCTGCCTTTTGGACGGACCACTGTTTATTTTATAGTTTTCCTCTTGATGGACCTAAATAGGAAAGGGAGATATAAAAATATTATTCTTGTTATTATCAGTTCTCATTTTTGCAAGCTTGGAATCCATTTGGTGGAAAATCACTAGATTTATCCTACTCTAGTTAGTTTGTGTTGGACCAAGGTTGATAAGTAAAATAATATACTGGAAACAAAGCTCCTAAAGAATTTCCAAACACTATAAACCTTTATTTTCTCTTTTCTCTTTTGAGACATTTTCACAAACTGTGACTTGAGTTGGAGTATTTTTTCTCTATAGATTTGAAAATGCAGTAAAGGGAAATTCATTTAAGTGTATCTTAGATCATGTTTTTAAAGCTAGAATTCACAACCAAATAATGGAAGGTTAAACATATTGAAGTAGGTGACATCAGCTCCAATCTATAACTTACTACATCTGCAAGGCCTAAAAGTATAACTATCAAAGATCTTTGAACTTTTGGATCAATGGTAAAATTTGTTAAAAAGTTCTACTCAGGTTTTGAATTATTCCTGATAATTCATAATTATTAACTGAGTAAAATGAAAATAATTCTAATGGGTGGGAAAACTGTATACATTATATTTCTATATTAAATATAGTATTTATTATATATACTATATGAATATTATATATAAATATTTTGTTCTTTAGTCACAAAGTCGTGTATGACTCTTTTGTGACCCCATAGAATGTAGCCTGCCAGGCTCCTCTGTCCGTGGGACTTTCCAGGCAAAATACTAGAGTGGGTTGCCATTTCCTTCTCCACAGGATCTTTCTGACCTAGGGATCAAACTCTCATTTCCTGCATTTCAGGTGGATCCTTTACTGGTGAGCCACCAGGGAAGCCCAGTATATATATATATAAAATACTTTTTAAAATGTTTTGAGATTATTTTTTATCAAGGTATAGTCTACTTACAATATTTTGTTAGTTTTAGAATATTGTATTAGTTTTGGGTATACAGCAAAGTAATTGCTATATATGCATTTTTTATTTCAGATTATTTTCCATGATAGGCTATTACAAAATATTGAATATTGCTCCCTGTGTTATAAAGTAAATCCTTATTGCTTATCTATTTTATGTATAGTAGTTTGTTAACTCCATGCTCCTAACCAGAAATTTGTTTTCTATATCTGTGAGTCTTGTTTCCATTTTGTATACAGATTCATTTGTAGTATATTTTTCAGTTCAGTTCAGTTCAGTTCAGTTCAGTCTCTCAGTCGTGTCCGACTCTTTGCAACCCCATGAATCACAGCACGTCAGGCCTCTCTGTCTATCACCAACTCCCGGAGTTCACCCAGACTCACGTCCATCAAGTCAGTGATGCCATCCAGCCATCTCATCCTCTGTCGTCCCCTTCTCCTCCTGCCCCCAATCCCTCCCAGCATCAGAGACTTTTCCAATGAGTCAACTCTTCACATGAGGTGGCCAAAGTACTGGAGTTTCAGCTTCAGCATCATTCCTTCCAAAGAAATCCCAGGGCTGATCTCCTTCAGAATGGACTGGTTGGATCTCCTTGCAGTCCAAGGGACTCTCAAGAGTCTTCTCCAACACCACAGTTCAAAAGCATCAATTCTTCGGCTCTTAGCTTTCTTCACAGTCCAACTCTCACATCCATAGATGACCACTGGAAAAACCATAGCCTTGACTAGACGGACCTTTGTTGGCAAAGTAATGTCTCTGCTTTTGAATATGCTATCTAGGTTGGTCATAACTTTCTAGTATCACTTAAATAAGAATTCACTGACCACAGGCATTAGTTTCAGCAAAACTCTCCCAGTCAGTAATGGGTTAATCTTGAAATAGTTTCAATTATTTTAGGATTGAGAATTTTGTCAAGCAAATTTAAGGTATGATAAACATAAATCACTCTCAGATTTCATATTATCTCAGGCATAAAATTATAACAATGCTATCAATAGTTCATAGACATCACAAAGGTATTTATATATTTCTGAGTAATATTTGAATGCATTATTGATAAATATATAAATAAGAAAGCATAATACCATAAAATGATAAACTATTTTACATTTTACTATGGTGGAGCAGTTTGAAATTTTATGAATATATCTTTGAAATTTTCACAAGTATTGCCTTGAAAATAACATGATCTGTATACATTTTACCAAATATATGGTATTTATCTAAATTCTTTTGTGAATGAAAATTGTGATAATTTTAAGAGAAATTCTTAACTATATGTCATGAAAGGTAGTTGAAAAGCATAGTACTAATCAGGCTTATTTTTTGCTGATCCCTTTGTTTTTTCTATATCCAGCTAGAATGTCAAGTTGGATCACATGGAATTAGGAGCCTAAAATCTGGAGCCTAAAACATCATTTTGCTGCATTTTATGGCACAAAGGCCTTAATCTTGGCATCCTTAATCTTTTCCTTAGGGTGTAGGATGTAATGAAAAGCACATAACGGCTATACCCAGTCATCCTTTCCTTTATTATTTAAAAACTTGGATCATTTTTGGTACATTTCTCCCCATTGATGTGGCTTCTTATGCAAAATATGCCCTTTGGACAGAAAAGTTTTATTCATTGTGCTTGAAATTCCAAGAAAAAGGATGGGATGCCATTCTTCATCTTCTCAGATGTCAGTGGTAAATTTGAAAAGTTAAATTGGGCTTTCTATTGAATTATGGATCAAAGTGGTTTTCCTGTTCAGTCCAACAGGAATCTGCAGAGGACAACAAAATCCCAGAAATCAATATGGAACATTTTGTGTCAAAATTAGTTCTGTCATGTGAGAATACATTTTGTCTGAAGGAGATGACTGGCACAGATAAAGAGGCACTGGAGAGAGACATCCTCAGATACCTCTTGCATAGACTTGTCTTTTCTAGTATTGATGTTGATTGGCTATACCTATCCTCATGCCCTTGGTTCAGAGCTTGCTAAATTGAAAATATATGGAATTTAATGAGTAACTTTCCCCACTCCATTAGGGATGACCAGGGTCAGTTTTAGAATGTGAAATTATAATACATATGTTTCTGATTTATTTACAGCCAATTCAGAAAAAAAAAAAAATATTACTGGCTCTGAGCAGTTTTGTGTCCAAGAATGCTACAGAAAAAAAATCAAAGGTCGTCATCCTTCTCCCTCCTCTCCTTTTGGTGTAGAATTCCTGTCTTGTCTCCACCCTCTTTCATTTCCCCTGATAAGTTTTAGTAGACACAGGGTATCTTTTACTTCCCCAGGGAGAGGATTCTATAATCTAATCATTCTGTGGTTTCCCTAGAATTTAACATAAACTTTTCTGTGGTTTCTTCTCTATACAACCCAATATACATTTTATTATTATGTTCTCTATGACTGTAAGTCACTCTTCCTCTTTTATGGGATACCTAATATTGTGCTGATAGCATATAAATCAGGAGCCATTTTGACATTTTCTTTGCAATGTTTAAAATAATTCTTTTAGTCATCAAGGAGTACTATTAGGCTGAAATGTGTATTAGGTTTTCAAGTGTCTGATATGGTTTAAAACTGAAACTTTTAAAGGGTGGGAGTGACTAAGTACAGTCTGCCACTGCAGATATGCTCTATGTAATATTTATACAGACTTCTTTAACTTGGTTTTTAGTGAGTTATTCCTTTTATCTATTCTGATCCATTTCATTAAGTCTACTGAATCAATTGTTGTTAATAGCATATAATCTTTCATTATGTATTCATGAAAATGAAACTGTACTTTGCTTACAGCATTTGCTGTAATCTGTCATTCTGTTATCAGCATTTTGTATGTATTTTTATAGCCTTTATACATGTATTATACCTAAATTTTTAGTTTACAGTCTCTGTATAGACAAGACTTTGCCATAGCCATATGGATTCTTATTGTTTTTTGGTGTTTACAAAGAGCATTGATACATAGACAGACAGATAGACAGATATATTATCTTCTGTCTCTTTTCACAACAATCTTATCCAGTAGGGTTACAACAGATATTTTTCTTTAGGAATTAATAAATGTGAGAACTGAGATTAAAGAGAGGTTAAATGACATAGAATAAAACATAACTGGTAAGTAGCAGAACTAAAATTAATATCTAAGACTTCTGATTCATTATCCAATCATAACTATCAACATTAATTAAATAGTAGTCATATGAGAAATATTGAATGATGTCAAACTTCACTTTTTACATGAAAAAGTAAACACTATCCTTACTATCTATTATATTGTTTTCTTCTTGCTCCAGTATCTAGTTATATTGATGCCATTAACAAGACAGAAATCCAACAAATATTAAGTTTGAATTTCTCCTTCTTGAGTGAGTGAAGTGAGTCAAGTCGCTCAGTCGGGTACCTTTATAGCTTTCCTAAGAAGAAAATAACTTAGTTACAAGGTTCTGGGGCACAATGAATGCACAATGTTTGTAATTACTATCATCTGAGTGTATAAATGGTAAGTGTATGTGCTAACTCACTTAAGTCCTGTCCAACTCTTTGCGACCCTATGGAGTGTAGCCTGCCAGGCTCCTCTGTCCATGGAATTCTCCAAGCTTGCATACTGGAGGGGGTTGCCATGCCCTCCTCCAAATGGTGTATAGATGTGTAAAATAAGATGGGCAATGTATTAGTGAGTATCAGCTACGTATTAGCTCTCACACTAAATTTTAGCCACCAACGACAATTTGCCTATCTCGTAATTTCCTTTTCTGGCTTTCTCTACCTCAATTTCAGCCTATTTAAACCTCAGTTTTCTTGGTGGCTCTCTAGAAAACAATCTTTTCCTATAATCCCTATAATCCCAAATGATTCCAGGCCTAAAGCACACTCTAATTACTTACTTGCATTTTTTGCTAATTTAATTTGGCCCCAAATCCCAAGCGCAGAACATCTTTTTACCTAAAACTACTTTCAACTTCTTCCCCACTGCCTGCCCCACCCCTATTCATCTCAGTCACTTCCTGGGAGTCTTATTTCTTCAGCCTTTATTTAGAATACTCTTGCTCCTTTTAATATTGAGCAATTTTCATTTTTAATTTGTTAATTGATTCTCCTGCTGCTGCTGCTGCTGCTAAGTCGCTTCAGTTGTGTCCGACTCTGTGCAACCCCATAGATGGCCTCCTACCAGGCTCCTCTGTCCCTGGGATTCTCCAGCAAGAACACTGGAGTGGGTTGCCATTTCCTTCTCCAATGCATCAAAGTGAAAAGTGAAAGTGAAGTCGCTCAGTCGTGTCCAACTCTTAGCGATCCCATGGACTGCAGCCTACCAGGCTCCTCCATCCATGGGATTTTCCAGGCAAGAGTACTGGAGTGGGGTGCCATTGCCTTCTCTGATTGATTCTCCTGGACCCTATCAGTTCACTTCTTATAGAATCATGATTTGATAGATAGGAAATATTATATATGTTATGAATAAAGATAATAAGGACCAAAGGGATTACAGTTTACATATCTTAGAATGTCTTTCCCTTACTGGTTTTATATTTCTGCCTTACCCCATCTGCTTTTACCTGAAGTTGCTTTTTTTTTTTTTTGCCAGCCACAATATGTCTCTTCTTCGAATTTCAAGTTATGGCCTATTATAAAATCATCACCCACAAAATTATGTTTAAGTAATATGTGTACAATTATATTTAATATGAATTAAAGGGGTACATGTATTCAAAGAATACTTTTGACTAATGTGCTTTTAAAAAAATTTCCTATATTTGATATTAGAAAGTACTTTTATGCTTTATCCACTTTTAAGATTTAGTCTTTTTAAGTAACTGGAATTTGAGTTTTCATTTTGATGTTAAAATATGAGATATAATATAAAATCATAAATCCTAATTTAATATTATATGAAGTATCATAAATATGGGATTCTTCTATTGTCTATGTCAGTTATAGATTTTTGTTTAAGACAACTGCTTTCACTAGCCCATTAATCATGTTTCAGTGCAATTGTTTTTAACCATATAAAGACATTTTATGTTTCTGTTTATAGTATTTTGATTAATTTTTATATTCTATGACAATGAATAACAAAGTAAAAATTATTTCATATAATAATACTCATAGGTATTCACTTTGACCAAAATAATTCTGTCTTTCCTTCATCATCTGCAAATTTTAGTAAAAATAAGATCCTTGCTCATAACAAGTATTACCTCAGCATCAGATTATACATTTTTTAAGTAATAAAATGTTAATTGCCTTTGTTAGGTGCAGTGCTTTAGAGGTTCCTATTACCCACATTTCTCAGTTTCATATCTTCATCAAAGCCCTGTCTTTCAGAGATCATACTCTACCTTCTAGATATGATGTGAGGGTTGTTTATTCACATCCTGTGATTTTGAAGATGAAGAATCCAAGGTGTAGAATTACAAGTTCACAGACATGCTTTAAGTCGCACAATTTTTAGATACCAGAATTGAAGCTATCCTTCCATGCTGCTTCTGAAATTCCCAAGAAGTGATAAGGACTTTTGTGTTTTTCTTTATGTTCGTGCCAGGGACGTTTACTGACTTCCAGTGCTTAGAATTTGAAGATAAACAATTTGAGGTTTTGCCCACATTTGACCTTTTATATCTCTTACAACTTTTGATTTTCCATTGTTTTTAGAGTGGTTGTTGTAGGCAGAATACTGATTCCTGCTGCTTAGTTGCCTCTGACTCTGTGAGACTCTGCGGACTACAGCCCACCCCGCTCCTCTAACCATGAAATTCTCTAGGAAAGAGTACTGAAGTGGGTTGCCATGCCCTCCTCAAATGAATCATCCCAACCCAGGAATCAAATGCTGGTCTCCTGCATTGTAGGCAAATTTTTTACCACTGAGCCGGGAGGAAAGCCCATACTCATCCCTAGGTGGTGTCTATACCCCAATCCCTGAAGCTTATTGTGTTATATGTAAAAGGAGAATTAAAGTTTCAGGTGAAAGTAAGATTGCAAATTATCTGATCTTCAATTAAGGAGAGTAGTTCTGATTATTAAGTGGGTCCAATGTAATCACCAGAGTACTTAGGTATGGAGGGGGGAAGGGGTAGAGCTGAAGAAGTCAGTGTCAGAGTCAGAGTCAGGGGGTTTGAGATCCTGCTGGCAAGTGCCAATCCAAGAAATGTTGGCAGACTCCGGCAGGAGCTTGGCCCCAGTGACTCCTTGTGATACGTATTTTGGACTGCTAGCCTTCAGAGCTGTAAGATCCAATATTTTTACTGCTTTAAGCTGCTTGGTTTGTAGTAGTTCGTTCTGGCAACAATAGGACACTAATTAATAAAGTGGAAATCTTTCTTCCTAGCTGTTAAATTTTGAAAACCTGACTTATGGAAAATGATCCACTGGTGCAGTATTCCACAGGGCTCTTTTCACCTATGCATTTAGTTGTTTTCACAAAGTCTATTCCCTGGTGGTTCAGCAGTAAAGAACCCACATGCCAATGCAGGAGGTGCTGGTTCAATCCATGGGTTGGAAAGATCCCCTGGAGAAGGAAATGGCAATCTGCTCCAGCATTCTTGCCTGGAAAATCCCATGGACAGAGGATCATGGTCGGTTACCATCCATGAGGTCGGAAAGAGTTGGACACGATTAAACACACACACGCACACACCCTTTGCTTGCTGGATGCACAGTGATCATGTTTTAATTGTGTTTGTGCTGTAGAAGAGAGATGGCTCAGGGTGTGTTCCGGTTTGGGCACGGTAATTTCAGACAGCTGGGTTTGGATTTTTTTCACAGACCTCAGATAATTGGAGTATGGGAACTAGGGCATTTTGGAGTTTTTGTGAAAAGACAAACTGGGCCTTGGTAACTTCATAATTGTGTACTATTAACATGGTCTGCCTGACTTGAGCTCCTTCATCTGTGAATTGAATATAGTAATACCTCACTGGTGTTGTACAATTAAACTATGTAGTACATGTGCAATACCTTGCACAGAAACTAATATACAGTAAACACTTTAAAGCCAACATTTGTTATACACACGGTCCTGGAACAGAGAATCCAGTTTATTCTTATTTGGGTGCATATGCTTTCTAAGAAGGGAAACAAAATATGAAGTGGCTCTTCTCTCGAGTTAGTAATACCAACATGATGGGTAAAAAAGTTATGATTTGCCTTCCTTTGCCATCCTAAAGCTTTTCATTTTTCTTTCTTTGTTGTATTAACAAAAACAACATGAAGATGTCTAAGTATTTTTTTTTTTTGCATAGCAGAGTTTTATTAAAGTATAAAAAGAGATGGCTAAGTATTATCTTCATTTTTATTCTGTAGTTGAAGCAAAAAAGAATTTGTAAAAAAAGTTTTTTTTTCTTTAGAAAGAGAAACCAAATCAATTTTGATTTATAAGATGATCAGGGAATACAATTAAGTATTTCAAGATGGTATTGCTTCAAGTTCTAATTTTTGGAAGCCATCTTGATGTCAGAAAAAAGAGTGATTTAATCAGGAGGAGTTTTCCTATTGCTATTTACTTGAATAAAACGTCTTGCTGGAATGATTCCGAGCCAGTGTCAATAGATTATCCACCTCTACAATAAGCTGTGTGTAATAAATGACTTCAGTTTGACTCATCAGAGCACACATGTCTGAGCATAATTTCCATTAAGGAAAAAAAGGGAATTGGTTTGCAGATGTCAGATCCCTCCTTAGATTCCTCTTTCTCTTTTGCTCCTGTGTTCTCCCATGAAACATCAGCATCTGGAATCCTCAACTCTTGAGTCATAAAACACCCTACAACACAAACTGTGCTCATCTTCAATCCAAGCTATTGGCATTGCTTCTGAAAATGGGGTATGGTTCACTCACTTCTCTGCTCAGTCAAAATCCGTATCTTCCAAAACACTTGCATGCAGATCATTTGGCACACTGGGGAATATCAGTGTAGGTTATTCAGTTGTTATTAATACTTCTTAATTGCCTTTTAAAATTTCCTGTTGTGTTTTTTTTTATTACCAATTTTCTGAGCTTTTCTATAAAGTCTAATTAGATTTCTTGTTTATAATTTGATAAAATTTTGCTTCTTGTTTTTGAACTTGTGATATTTATTGTTTTCATCTACCTGGGGTGTTGAAGAGAGTGGAGGGAACACTAGATGAGAAAAGGAATGTGAAACTATAAAGCTATAATTAGTAGTAGCACTGATATATCTGTGACTGCTTAAATAAGTACAGAGATTGTGTACATATGGAAAACAGAGCCTCACAAAAGGACAGAAAGTAAAAGTCAAAATCATGGGCAAGATATCAACCTATTTTTAATGATAATGACTGCATTATAATCATTAAATGTTACATATTATTTTGGTTGTAATTTTTATTAGGATCTTGATAAAACTGTGCATATTTTTAAGCAGCTGTTTTTGTTTTCTTTCTCTCTCTTTCTATCCATGTTGTGTATATACACGCCTAGGTATATGAAAGAGTAAGAACATAAAAGGGAGAAATAATGTGTGAGGAGATTAGTTAGCTCTTGTCCAGCCCCCATCCCCTCAAAAAAAAAAAAAAAATGTTTAGCCCTTGCTCCTTGCTGTCCCTGTCCCAGTCCCGTTTGCCAAAGCATTTTGGGGAAAAAAGTGTATCTGTGGAAAATAAAAATTCTGAAGTTTAGGTAAATATTAATCCAGATTAAGCATAGTCACACTCTAAATTCCAAAGCCTTTGATTCAGTTCAATAAACATCTATTACCCTGACTTAAAACAGAGGGATAAATGAAGCCACATTCAGGATAAAAAGGACATTTCCTTTGAGAAAAGGGTCAGTTGGTTCTTACACAATAAGGTTATTGCAGCTCAGACTGTATGTCCAGCTCATTGTAGGAAGGAGTGTAGTAGTACCAACTGACTCTTATTTTATTCACCAGAAAATGAAAGGTGGTTTTTTTTTTTTGTTTTTTTTTTTCAGAAATATTTCACAAGTTTCCAGTTTTGCCCCACTTGATAAGAAATTTGTTATATGCTGACATCTAACACAAAAGAGAGGAATAATGGCAATACTTAGATGAGCTTGTTACTCTCGAGGTCAAAGATCTATGTTTTGTTAATAAGGATGAGGATATGGGTATTGTTAAGTCACAAACAGTTTCTGCTATGTGTCCCAAGAAATGACATGGTTACTGCTAATGCCCCAGAAGAAATTTAAGCATTTTCAGAAAGTCTCAGAAAAAGAGATAAAAAAGTTAATTTATTCTCCCTGAAACTATCTGTCAGATATGATTTGGTAGATACTACATGTTAGTGGGTATTGTGATAGAGAAGGAAGTTTGAATAAAATTGCCTCAGTATTTCCTTTTAACTTGTTTCACGTGAGCTATCACAGAAAATTAAGTAAAACTTGTTTTCTTCATAATGAAATTCAGGGTATAAGAATATATTCATCTCAAGTCTTTGCTTTGTAGTTACTGCTCTGGGCAGGGAGATGGGGTAGGGAATGGGGGATGTTCTTCAGTAATTTTCTTTCCATTCCTAAATTCTCTTCTCTGGAGTTAGACATAAGCAGCAGTGCACATATGTGCCCAGCCTCGAGGTCAGTCGCAAAAATAGTTTTGGCATTTAGCTCATTCTGTTGACTCGTCTGAAGGTGGTCTGAATCGATTTTTATATTTTTAAATAACTTTTAAATAATCAGATTCTAATATCTTATTGAATTAATTTGGCTGTTTCTGTCCAGAAACTCAATGTTTAAATTTAGAGTAGATTTGAAATCTTATAGATGTTTACCACACTTAATAATGTAGCTTAGTGGTTTTCAAACAGGGATGAGTATCAGATCTGTGTGTCTCCAAAAAGTAAAGTGCCCACATCTACTCTAGATCCTATTGGATTAGAATCAAAAGAGTGGACTCAGAGCCTGTAACTTCTACACTTGATCTTAGCCAAAAGGCTGAGAAGCAATTGTAACTTCTAATTCCACAGCTTATTCTGTCACATATTCCTCATGAGAGCTAGACATTTCTGGGTTATTTTATGTCCAAACATGATTTCAAAAGTCAAGTCAATAAAATCAGATAAAGATTTATCCTCATAGCTCCCTACCATTTCCCTTTCCTAAGAGTTAAAGTAATCTGTTCTAAGAACCACTTTTGACTCCAAAATCATCTTTATTATTTAGCTGAATCCTGTACGTTTAAGATATTTCTGAAAGTACATACAGTTCTATGTAAAGTTTGTCAGTGATTATATATTGTATATCTGTAAGTGTACAATCTTTCCAAGTTTTATGACACAATTACTATATAAATATATATATTTCAGATTTTTTTGTATTTTTACTAAGCATGGTTCTAAAGGTATATTAAAAATATCACAAAAGACTAAAAATTCTCTGATGTAGATACCAATAACTTTCAAGGAAAGAACTTTAATCACAAATATCAAAGAACATCTTTAGAGCAAATGGGTTAGGGTGTATATATATGAAAGTGAAATAGAAAATGTTAGTTGCTCCATTGTGTCCAACTCTTCAGGGATTGAACCCAGGTCTCCTGCATTTTAGGCAGATTCTTTACCCCATTTGAGCTACCAGGGAAGCCTCTGGAAAGACAGTGAGCAATTACTCATGTCAGGCAGTCAATGGTAACTCCATTTTATAGTTTAGGAAACGTAGAGACAGATATTACAATTTATCCAAAAGCAACAGTAATAGACCTCAGTATGGACTGCAAGCAACTGCTTGCTCTTTGGGGAAAAAAAAACAAAACAAAACTATGACAAACCTAGAAAATGTATTAGAAAACAGAGACATCACTTTCCTCAAAGGTCTGTATAGTCAAAGCTATGATTTTTCCAGTAGTCCTGTACGGATGTGAGAGTTGAACCATAAAGAAGGCTGAGTGCTAAAGATTTAATGCTTTCAAATTGTCCTGGAGCAGACTCTCTAGAGTCCCTTGGACTGCAAGGAGATCAAACCAATCAATCCTAAATGAAATCAACCCTGAATATTCATTGGAAGGACTGATACCAATGCCAAAGCTCCAATCCTTTGGCCACCTGATGCAACAAGTCAACTCATTGGAAAGGAACCTGATGCTGGGAAAGATTGAGGGCAAGAGGAGAAGGGGGCGACAGAGGATGAGATGGTTGGATGGCACCACCCATTCAATGGACATGAGTTTGAGCAAACTCCAGGAGATAGTGAAGGACAAGGAAGCCTGACGTGCTGCAGTTCATAGGATTGCCAAGAGTCAGACACGATTTAGCGACTGGATAACAAAAACAAAGGTAATAGGTGAAACTGAGTGCTAAGCGTAAAATTAAATGTATTCAATTTTTAAATCAAAGCAATCTTAAGTTGAATCTTGTTCCCTACTCACTTTATTTCCTAAATGAAAATACACCGTTTTTCTCTCAGATACATCATAATGTCTAAGTGATATATACCTGCTTCCCCCAGACTTGGACATGTTATTTTCTATCCAGGTACTCAAGAAATATTACATAACTCACAATTGCTTAATATATTTTTGTTGTAAATAAAACTTCTGAATACATAAATGAAATAAGAAAGAATTACTATAGATTCTAAATTCAAGCCAGAGAAAGCCATTGGCAAATTATTAATAGATAAATTAGTAGAAAAAATGGCATTGAAATCTTTGTATTTTCTTATTCAAGAAAGAGTCATTCAATGAATAAGAGTCTAGAGAAAATATTTTATTTAAAAATAAATTAATATATTGGTAAAGTATGATTTAAAGTCAATACAAGGATCCAGAAGTGAATTTCTTAAATGAAAAAAAGTGAATCACTGCTCTCTCATTTTGAAGTTAAAATAGTGCTGCTATTCCATGAATAAAACAAAGCAAGAATGATTTATCATTCATTGTTGTCTCTAAGTCTTGTCTGACTCTACGGATTTATTTGAAGCCCAATTAAAAATAATAGAAGCTATATTGTAAGAGAAAACTAAATCTAACAGAGTCCTCAAATACAGTTACCATAATCAAGTCTAGCCTAGAAATAGTAATCAACCTAGTTGTTGCTTCTCATAGATTACCAGTAACAGGAATTGAGTATGCCCCAAAATCAATTGAATGCTGAAGGTGTGTGACTGTATGAAGGACCTTAAATTAATACAGAACTGATGGTAGAACAACTAATAGTCATCCCTCAATATTTAAGGGGGATATGTTCTCAGACCCTCATGGATACCCAAATCTGAGGATATGTAAGTCCCTTGTATAAAATGGCATAGTATTTGCATATTACCTACACACATCTTCCCATATACTTTAAATTATCTATAGATTACTTATGATTCATAAATACAATGTAAATGTTATATAAGCAGCATTGAAGTCTTAAAAATATCATTTAATGCCCAAGCTCTCCAATTAGGAGAGTGGAATGAAAAAAGTACTCTAAAATACCTACCAGAAATAACTATTTAAAATCAATAGTTGTATTATATTAATAGATCATGTAACATACTGCCCTATACTATCCCATTGTGTTCCTTGTTAGTGTAGTTTATATTCATCAGTATTTCTCAAATTTAAGAGAAGCAGTTTGTTTTCTTTGCCAAAACTTTGAGCAAAAAAATTATATTTTAACAGTCTGGTTTAGTTATAGTAGCATTTAGTTACAGTAATGAAAGAAAGAAGCAAAACTTCACCATTTAGAAAAAAAGAATTAATTGCATATAGATAATTTTATTATTACAGTTTTTACTCAACTTTTTAGTGTAAAATTGAATTCAACTAAGAATATTTCAGATGAAAGAACTAAAAGCAATTTTATAAAGCCCAACTGTTGGGATAATATTTTTGGAAGTTAAAAAAATAAAATTGCGTGTTTTTCTTTCTGGCTTACTTCACTCTGTATAATAGGCTCCAGTTTCATCCACCTCATTAGAACTGATTCAAATGTATTCTTTTTAATGGCTGAGTAATACTCCATTGTGTATATGTACCAAAGCTTTCTTATCCATTCATCTGCTGATGGGCATCTAGGTTGCTTCCATGTCCTGGCTATTATAAACAGTGCTGCGATGAACATTGGGGTACACGTGTCTCTTTCCCTTCTGGTTTCCTCAGTGTGTATGCCCAGCAGTGGGATTGCTGGATCATAAGGCAGGTCTATTTCCAGTTTTTTAAGGAATCTCCACACTGTTCTCCATAGTGGCTGTACTAGTTTGCATTCCCACCAACAGTGTAAGAGGGTTCCCTTTTCTCCACACCCTCTCCAGCATTTATTACTTGTAGACTTTTGGATTGCAGCCATTCTGACTGGCGTGAAATGGTACCTCATAGTGGTTTTGATTCGCATTTCTCTGATAATGAGTATACTAACGCATATATATGGAATTTAGAAAGATGGTAACAATAACCCTGTGTACGAGACAGCAAAAGAGACACTGATGTATAGAACAGTCTTATGGACTCAAGAGGGAGAGGGTGGGAAGATTTGGGAGCATGGCATTGAAACATGTAAAATATCATGTATGAAACGAGTTGCCAGTCCAGGTTTGATGCACGATACTGGATGCTTGGGGCTGGTGCACTGGGACGACCCAGAGGGATGGAATGGGGAAGGAGGAGGGAGGAGGGTTCAGGATGGGGAACACATGTATACCTGTGGCGGATTCATTTTGATATGTGGCAAAACTAATACAATTATATAAAGTTTAAAAATAAAATTAAAAAAAAAAGAAAAAAAATAAAATTGCACTGTAAACAGGAGATGAATAAAATTATCAAACCCGTGGCTTAAAGATGTTGACAATGTCCTTTTGAGGACTAATCTTGTAAACATTTATTCTGTGAAGCCAGTTCCCGCAAACCAATATGATGCAAGTCAAACTCCAGGTTTATCTAATAATGGTGAGGCAGAAAAGAGGTAACCATTTCAGTAAGTTTTGTTTTTGTCTAACTGATGGCTGTATCATTATGAAAAGGTTCTACATGTTAACTAAGTTTCAGTTGATATAAATGTGTTTATATAATATCATTAATCCTCTAAGAAAGATATAAAAATATGAAGTCAAAAGTATATCAATGATATGAAACAAACCTATTTTTTTACATGATTTTCTATGTTTAAACTAAAGTACCAGCAATACAAATGTGTGAAGTTTATGAGAGAACTGTACATAAAATTTAATGGGAAGCTCCTCTGGGACATCTAGTGTTTGTCTTAATCTCAAGTTGTATTTGGAAATTCTGGAGTTGATACAGATATTCTGGAATCCAGCAATCTCAGTTCAAATTTCTTTTTGGGTTAATAGGGGAAATTGGGAGAAATTCTTTGGCCATATGAAAGACACATAAGCCACAGAGACAGAATATTGCCAGGAAACTGTAAAAGCAAATGAATTGTGTAGATATAATTAGAATTTCATGAAAGCAAGGATTTGTTTCTAGGATCAGTCCAGTTAGACTGAATGGTCTTAATATTTACATCTGAAATTACAACTGAAATCAAATGTTCTATAAATATAATGTACTTTCACCTGAAGGGTTATGTTCTCTAATCTGACAAATAATGCAAAATGATATATCTAGCCAAATAATGAATTCCTTTTGAAATTAAAAGACATAAATTGACATTATTTCTTTTGAAACATTTCCCTTTATAGTAACTGTAATATTTGATATTACAGTAACTATCCCATTTATTCATTGTTTGAAATACAAATGTGGGTCTCTATTTTATATACTGGTCTTAGATGAGAAAAAAGAGGCACAAGTTGATCAGGGCCACCAAGAAGATGTTAGTGGTGTGACAGAATTGAAAGTCTCTTCAAGGAAATAAATATTTAGTCAAAAGTTTAAGAAAAGGGGTCTTAAAATGGGGTGAGAGGAGGAATCAAAAGCAGAACATAACACTCTTACAGGATCATTTTTTTTCCTTTTTAAAATTAGGTTTCTTGGAGTGAGAAGGAGAAAGTGGCTGTTTTTATATTAATCAGTGTTATTTTAAAACACTAGTAAATTGAGCTTAACACACAGAAATATTAATTAAATCAAGATTGAATTAATGAAGTGAGAGAGAAGCTATCACTGGCTTATAATTTGAAAATAGTCAAATTAGTGCCTGAGCTTAGGACACTAAAATGTTATGACTCCACATTATTTTTACCAAAATTGTGTAGGTCCTAAAGATATCATAAAGGAATACACAAGAATTTTAAGACTGGAAAGAGCACCTCTAAAAGAAAAACCCACCAAAATTTAGTAAGGTATATTTTTATTTGTTTCATTGATGAAATGTAGCTGTCATACATCATTGTATAAACTTAAGGTATCACAACTTAATAATTGGACTTACATATGTTATGAAATAATTGAACATCCATCATCTCATCTACATACAAAATTAACAAAATTAATTTTTTATTGTGATAAGGACTCTAAGGGTTTATGTTCTTAACAGTTTTTATATATAACATACAATGGTGTTAATAATGTTTATCATTTTATGCATTATATCCCTTGTACTTACAAATGGAAGTGTGTACCTTTTGACTGCCTTTATCCACTTCACCCTCCCCTCACCCTCCACCTCTGAAAATCAAAAAATTTTTCCTATGTTTGTTAGTTTTTGAAGTATAATTGACCTACAACACTATGCTAGTCCTGTTGTGCAACTTAGTGATTCTCTATTTCTATACATTTCCCCTTATTTCCAAATTCAGAACTAAATTGAAGAAAGTGGGGAAAACCACTAGACCATTCAGGAATGACCTAAATCAATCCTTTATGATTATACAGTGGAAGTGAGAAATAGATATATGGGACTAGATTTGATAGAGAACCTGATGAACTATGGAAGGAGGTTCATACCACTGTAGAGGAGACAGGGATCAAGACCATCCCCAAGAAAAAGAAATGAAAAAAAAAGCAAAATGGCTGTCTGAGGAGACATTACAAATAGCTGAAAAGAAGAGAAGCAAAAAGCAAAGAGAAAAGGATATATATACCCATTTGAATGCAGAGTTCCAAAGAATAGCAAGCAGAGATAAGAAAGCCTTCCTCAGCGATCAATGCAAAGAAATAGAGGAAACAATAGAATGGGAAAGACTAGAGATCTCTTCAAGAAAATTAGAGATACCAAGGAAACATTTCATGCAAAGATGAGCTCAATAAAGGACAGAAATGGTATGGACCTAACAGAAGCAGAAGATATTAAGAAAAGGTGGCAAGAATACACAGAAGAACTGTACAAAAAAGATCTTCACGACCCTGATAATCACGATGGTGTGATCACTCACCTAGAGTCAGACATCCTGGAATGTGAAATCAAGCGGGCCTTAGGAAGCATCACTACAAACAAAGCTAGTGGAGGTGATGGAATTCCAGTTGAGCTATTTCAAATCCTAAAAGATGATGTTGTGAAAGTGCTGCACTCAATATGTCAGCAAGTGTGGAAAACAGCAGTGGCCACAGGACTGGAAAAGGTCAGTTTTCATTCCAATCCCAAAGAAAGGCAATGCCAAAGAATGCTCAAACTACCACACAATTGCACTCATCTCACACGCTAGTAAACTAATGCTCAAAATTCTGCAAGCCAGGCTTCAGCAATACGTGAACCATGAACTTCCAGATGTTCAAGCTGGTTTTAGAAAAGGCAGAGGAACCAGAGATCAAATCACCAACATCCACTGGATCATGGAAAAAGCAAGAGAGTTCCAGAAAAACATCTATTTCTGCTTTATTGACTTTGCCAGAGCCTTTGACTGTGTGGATTACAATAAACTGTGGAAAATTCTTCAAGAGATGGGAATACGAGACCACCTGACCTGCCTCTTGATAAACCTGTATGCAGGTCAGGAAGCAACAGGTAGAACTGGACATGGAACAACAGACTGGTTCCAAGTAGGAAAAGGAGTATATCAAGGCTGTATATTGTCACCTTGCTTATTTAACTTATATGTAGAGTACATCATGAGAACACTGGGCTGGAGGAAGCACAAGCTGGAATCAAGATTGCTGGGAGAAATACCAATAACCTCAGATATGCAGATGACACCACCCTTATGGCAGAAAGTGAAGAGGAACTAAAGAGCCTCTTGATAAAAGTGAAAGTGGAGAGTGAAAAAGTTGGCTTAAAGCTCAACATTCAGAAAACTAAGATCATGGCATCTGGTCCCATCTCTTCATGGCAAATAGATGGGGAAACAGTGGAAACGGTGTCAGACTTTATTTTTGGGGGCTTCAAAATCACTGCAGATGGTGATTGCAGCCATGTAATTAAAAGACGCTTACTCCTTGGAAGGAAAGTTATGACCAACCTAGACAGCATATTCAAAAACAGAGACATTACTTTGTCAACAAAGATCCATCTAGTCAAGGCTATGGTTTTTCCAGTGGTCATATATGGATGTGAGAGTTGGACTGTGGAGAAAGCTGAGCACCAAAGAATTGATGCTTTTCAAGTGTGGTGTTGGAGAAGATTCTTGAGAGTCCCTTGGACTGCAAGAAGATCCAACCAGTCCATCCTAAAGGAGATCAGTCCTGGGTGTTCATTGGAAGGACTGATGTTGAAGCTGAAACTCAAATACTTTGGCCACCTGAAGCAAAGAGCTGACTTAATGACAAGACCCTGATGCTGGGAAAGATTGAAGACAGGAGGAGAAGGGGATGACAGAGGATGAGATGGCTGGATGGCATCACCAACTTAATGGACATGAGTTTGGGTAAACTCCGGGAATTGGTGATGGACCGGGAGCCCTGGTGTGCTGCGGTTCATTGAGTCGCAAAGATTCATACACGACTGAGCGAGTGAACTACTAATACATTTCTATTTTTCCCACTGTATATTTTATACTTGTGACACATTTATTTTACACCTGGAGGTTTGTACCTCTAATCTCCCTTAGTTTTTTCTTTCCCCCCTTAACCCCTCTTCTCTGGCAACCACCTATTTGCTCTCTGTGTTTTTAAGTGTTTCTGTTTTGTTTTAATTGTTAGTTTGTTTTGTATTTTAGATTCCACATATAAGTTAAATCATACAGTATTTGTCTTTCTTTGATAAACTTATTTCACTTAGCATCATCCCCTCTAGGTCCATCTATTTTATCAAATATATAACAAAATTTCATGTTTATGACAAGGCAGTATATATATATACCACATTTTTATGAAATCATCTGGTAATGAACACTTAAATTGCTTCCATATTTTAGCTATTGTAATAATTTTGTTATTAACATAAGGATGTATATATCTTTTTCTAATTAGCATTTCCACTTTCTTCAGATGAATATTTACCTAGAAATGAAATTCCTGGATCATATTGTAGTTTCATTTTTATTTTTTTGAGGAATTTACATACTATTTTCCTCAGTGGCTGCACCAATTTCATTCTCACCGACAGTGCAAGAGGGTTCCCTTTCCCCCATACCCTCGCCAGCACCTGTTATTTGTCGTCTTTCGGATACTATTTATTCTGATGAATGTGAGATGATATTTCACTGTGGTTTTGATTTTCATATCCCTGGTGATCAGTTGTGTTGAGCATTTTTTCATATGCCTGTTGTCTGTCTATCTTCTTTGGAAAAATGTCTGCTCAGTTCCTATTTTTTTTTAATTGGGTTGTTTATATTTTGATATTGAGTTATGTGAGTTTTTATTATATATATATACATAGGATAGTAACTACATATCAGATATATCATTTGCAAGCGTATTCTCTCATTCAGTAGGAGATCCTTATGTTTTGTTTCATTTGTTGGGTAAATGGTTTTTAGTTTGATATTAGTCCCCTTTGTTTTTGCTTTTGTTTCTCTTGCCTGAGGAGACATATCCAGACAAATATGGCTAAGAGTAATATCAAATACATTTGAATCAGTTCTAATGAGGTGGATGAAACTGGAACCTATTATACAGAGTGAAGTAAGCCAGAAAGAAAAACACCAATACAGTATACTAACGCATATATATGGAATTTAGAAAGATGGTAACAATAACCCTGTGTACAAGACAGCAAAAGAGACACTGATGTATAGATCAGTCTTATGGACTCTGTGGGAGAGGGAGAGGGTGGGGAGATTTGGGAGAATGGCATTGAAACATGTATAATATCATGTATGAAGCGAGTCGCCAGTCCAGGTTCGATGCACGATACTGGATGCTTGGGGCTGGTGCACTGGGACGACCCAGGGAGAGGGTGCGGGGAGGGGGAAGGGAGGGGGGTTCAGGATGGGGGGCACGGGTGTACCTGTGGCAGATTCATTTCGATGTTTGGCGGAGCTAATACAATATTGTAAAGTTTAAATATAAAATAAAATTTAAAAAAAAAAGCTTACCGATTGTGTTTTCTTCTAGGAATTTATGGTTTCAGGTCTTATATTTAAGTCTTTAATCCATTTTGAACTTTTTCTGCATGGTATGAAAGAGTAGTCCAGTTTCATCCTTTTATATGTAGCTGTCCAGTTTTCCCAACAGCATTAAATCATATTTTAGCATCTTTTAGTGACAAATCTATACTTCTGATTTGATAGAAACAGCACTACACTAGGAGTCATGATACAATAGCCTGTTTCTCTTTTTCCACTAAGTAAATCTATCATCTTAAGCCTGTTGTTCAGCCTATTTGGAATGTATATATCTAATGAAAATGCAGTAGATAATCCCAGACATCCCCTAGAGAACTTAGTCTGTGCCTTACATAATATGGATTATTGAGAAGGTGAAAACAGGAGACAGAGAAAGGGCCAAGGACGCAGGTGCAGTGGAAGTTGGTTTTAAAAAGAGTACACACTGGACATGAAACTGAGATTGGGATCAGAATTGGGATGGACTCAGAATGGGCTCAAAATTGGGATGATCAGAATAAAGGAGAGCTGCAGTTATACGAATGTGACTGGGAATTGCCAAAAGTTTAGGATTACTTTTTTTGAGTCACTCAGCCATGTCCGACTCTTTGTGACCATGTAGACTATAGCCCACCAGGCTTCTCTGTCCATGGAATTCTCCAGGCAAGAAGTGGGTAGCCATTCCTTTCTGCAGGGTATATTCCCAATCCAGGGATCGAACTCAGGTCTCCTGCATTGCAAGCAGGTTCTTTTCTGTCTGAGCCACCAAGGAAGCCCAGGCAGGGAAGCATTAAGGATGGTAGGTAACAAAGACATAGTCAAGAAAAGGAAATGAAAAATCAGTAAGGATAGAAGTCTAGAAATCAAACAAATGTCCAAAGATAGTATTTGAAATGCATATCCTAGGGTAAAGCAGTTTTCAGTGGCCCAGGTGCATGGTGCTCATCCAACATATTAAGGTCTGTTTCTGAAACTATCTAAACTGAGAATATTACATGAAACTTTTCCATTTGGAGAAGAGATTGGATTTAGTGTTGGGAGGCCTAGGAAACCTTTGTTTTTTTCTAAACCTTATTAAATAGCCGCATTAACAGGGTCCAGAAACATCTGAATCTCCATAGATATTTATCTTAGTTCAAATTGGAATAGCCCACATTTATCAGAGTTCTGTTTATTGCAAGAACTCAAACGATTAAGTTATACGAGCTTTCAAAATTATGTATAGACAAAATATTCATGGAAAGCTCGTAATGAAAGAAAATAAATACTAAATTGTTTTTTAAAAGGGTACATTACAGAAACATACCCCTTTTTAAAGACTCATATGGCAAATGAATTTATTACGGAAGGAAAACAGCACCTTCTCAATGATTTGGATCAGACTTGAACACTTGATAGCTTTCCTTGTACTACCTGCCACTAAGGCATCTGGAGGTGGGCCCCTCCCAAGCAACATTAATAAAGAAAATTTTCTTAAGTTTCCTTTCTTAAGGTGGATTATGCTTTTGCTTTGATCACCAGATTCCAGTGAACTTCTCATTATTGTTTATTTTACTCCTAATCTTTTAAAATGTGTATATATGTTTTTATTCATTTAACTTGTCAAGGATTTCCTATGAAGAGGCTTGAGCCAAGAAGCCACATTCTTGCCTCATGCCTCATTTACAGGGTTCTCCTATTCAAGCTGGCTCTGAGAGTACAGGGTATTTGTTTCCCCTAGGAAAGCAAAAAGAAATCTACACAATGTAATTGCCTCAACACTTAGCATTACCTTTATTTTATATACCATAATGTATATAAACTTGCAAAACAAAATACAACTTTATTAAAATTTTATTGGCATTTAATTAAGTTTACTAAAATTGTAAAACACTTGCCAAAGATGATTTTCAGTTAATAACATTTTCGATGCACGATACTGGATGCTTGGGGCTGGTGCACTGGGACGACCCAGAGGGATGGAATGGGGAGGGAGGAGGGAGGAGGGTTCAGGTTGGGGAACACATGTAAACCTGTGGCGGATTCATTTTGATATTTGGCAAATCTAATACAGTTATGTAAAGTTTAAAAATAAAATAAAATTAAAAAAAAAAAAAAAAAAGAAAATGATCATATATAATTCCATTAAAGTTTGTTTAGATTTAAAAAAAAAAAAAAATAACATTTTGTATTCAAATTTTAAAAGGGCCTCAATTTCTTTATTCCCATTTCATAATTATTAGAGTTAAGTGAAAAGCAAACTATATGGTATAATAAATTGATGTACTGGAAATAATGAAAATACCATAAAGTTTCTAAGAAGTATAGTCATTTTCATCATGTTTCTAGCCCTTCAAGCAGGATTTTCACTCTTTAAACCATATAATTTTACTATAAGATATTATATTATATTAAAAGATAGGTAAAGGTTGCATTGACCATTTATTTTCATGATTTCTATTTCAATCTACTATTATTCAATACTATCAATATATCAACTAAAGTCAGTTTTTGTGCTGGGGTACTCAATCAGGTTTTAAATTAATTTTAAGTCAATCGGCTGGTACAATCAAACAGTTTTATTTAATTCATGATTCATTTGCAATATTTAATGAAGCTGTTCTTTCAGAACCACAAGCTTTGCTGAAAAGGAAAATAAGTCAGGAGACTGGTTTCTGGACAAGGACACTGAGGTCGGAAGACTCCCAAATGTCAGGGTGAAAGCAACAGAAAATGTTACAAACTAAATTTAGAGAACTAACAAATTTAGTATTTTGTTAAGGAAATACTGGGGGGAGGAACTTATCCACAGTCATTATAATGTTTAATAGAAAAGATTTTTTATTTTTTTCTAAAATTCTGTAAGCTTGATACTATATCATTTGAGACATACTTGAAAGATATAAAGAAGATCCAGTGTTTTATTTTCGCTTCCTTACCAATATCATATCTTCATTAAGAACATGATTGCAGTTTTTATGTCAAGTCCTTCAAAGAGATATTCAAGGGTTAAGGAATGTGAGTACTTTCTGGTAATGATCTTTTTTTCTTAATTTGTAATTTGAAGTTTATATATAAATATATATCAAAATATAGAAATAGTATATATTATATAACAAGCATTATATATTTATGCATATTTATATAAAAGTAATCACTATGCTTAGTTCCCCTTCTTCAAAATTAGAATATTACCAATTCCAGCAACTGTTCTAATGTTTCACCTTCCTACTTTATCCTCCTTTCTTTTGCCCCCAGTTCAGTTCAGTTCAGTCGCTCAGTTGTGTCCGACTCTTTGCGACCCCATGAGTCGCAGCACACCAGGCCTCCCTGTCCATCACCAACTCCCGGAGTTTACCCAAACTCATCTCCATCGAGTCAGTGATGCCATCCAGCCATCTGATCCTCTGTCATCCCCTTCTCCTCCTGTCCCCAATCCCTCCCAGCATCAAGGTCTTTTCCAGTGAGTCAACTCTTTGCATGAGGTGGCCAAAGTATTGGAGTTTCAGCTTCAGCATCAGTCCCAGAGTACATCTGAGAAACACTGGGCTAGAAGAAGCACAAGTTGGAATCAAGATTGCTGGGGGAAATATCAATAACCTCAGATATGCAGATGACACCACCCTTATGGCAGAAAGTAAAGAGGAACTCAAAAGCCTCTTGATGAAAGTGAAAGAAGAGAGTGAAAAAGTTGGCTTAAAGCTCAACATTCAGAAAACGAAGATCATGGCATCTAGTCCCATCACTTCATGGGAAATAGATGGGGAAACAGTGGAAACAGTGTCAGACTTTATATTTTGGGGCTTCAAAATCACTGCAGACGGTGATTGCAGCCATGAAATTAAAAGACGCTTACTCCTTGGAAGGAAAGTTATGACTAACCTAGATAGCATATTCAAAAGCAGACACGTTACTTTGCCAACAAAGGTCCATCTAGTCAAGGCTATTGTTTTGTCCCCAAGGGTAATACTATTCCAAATTGTGTTTTTACCTTTTGTTTTTTTTTAAATAATTTTATGATGTATGTAATGTAATTTTGTTGTTGAACTTTTAAGTGCTTTCAGCTTTTCACTTTTCCATGCCTTGCTATTTTCCTTCAACATTCCATGTTTGAAATTCTTATGTTTTTGAAGCTGACATATGCACATTTTAACTGATATCATAATACATGAATATAGAATCTTCCATAATATATGAGGTATCATACAAGATAATTTATCCATGCTTCCGGTCACTCCTGTTGAGAGAAATCTTTCACACTTTTTGCTATTACAGCTATTTTTAAAATGTTCCTATGACTATTATAACTGAAAGAATATTCTAATCCTTACCCTCCAAAAAATAAGGGAGAGGGGCAAGATAGAAAGGATTTCAGATAAAAAATAGATCCTTAATTTATTCTCCTCACGTTATTGCTGCTAAGGAAGATCTTATCACAAGTTAGTTTGTGGGGACACCAGCCTGGAGCTTCTGTGAATAGGAAGCACATCACTTTAACTCGACCCTGTGGGCTGTAGACCACCAAGCTCCTCTGTCTGTGGGGATTTTCCAGGCAAGAAGACTGGAATAGATTGTCATGCCCTCCTCCAGGGGATCTTCCTCACCCAGGGATGGTACCTGCAGCTCTTATGTCTCCTGCACTGGCTGGCAGGTTCTTTACCAATAGTGCCACCTGGGAAGTCCCACTTCATACAATCAGTACTTATGGGGTAACATGATTATTGCCCTGCTTGAGGAAATCAGTCCTGAGTATTCATTGGAAGGACTGATGCTGAAGCTGAACCTCCAATACTCTGCCCACCTGATGTGAAGAACTGACTCATTTGAAAAGCCTCTGATGCTGGGGAAGATAGAAGGTGGGAGGAGAAGGGGACGACAGAGGATAAGATGGTTGGAAAGCAGCACAGGCTCAATGGACATGAGTTTGAGTAAATTCCGGGAGTTGGTGATGGACAGGGAGGCTTGGCATGCTGCAGTCCATGGGGTCGCAAAGAGTTGGACATAACTGAGAGACTAAAATGAATTTAACTGAACAAGATTATTTGGTTTCTTTTTGCCACAGTGCCTCCTTTTGGGCTTCCCTGATAGCTCAGTTCAACCAGTAACGCTGAAGAAGCTGAAGTTGAATGGTTCTATGAAGACCTACAAGACCTTTTAGAACTAACACCCAAAAAAGATGTCCTTTTCATTATAGGGGACTGGAATGCAAAAGTACGAAGTCAAGAAACACCTGGAGTAACAGGCAAATTTGGTCTTGGAATACGGAATGAAGCAGGGCAAAGACTAATAGAGTTTTGCCAAGAAAATGCACTGGTCATAACAAACACCCTCTTCCAACAACACAAGAGAACACTCTATACATGGACATCACCAGATGGTCAACACCAAAATCAGATTGATTATATTCTTTGCAGCCAAAGATGGAGAAGGTCTATACAGTCAGCAAAAACAAGACCAGGAGCTGACTGTGGCTCAGACCATGAACTCCTTATTGCCAAATTCAGACTTAAATTGAAGAAAGTAGGAAAACCACTAGACCATTCAGGTATGACCTAAATCAAATCCCTTATGATTATACAGTGGAAGTGAGAAATAGATTTAAGGGCCTAGATCTGATAGATAGAGTGCCTGATGAACTATGGAATGAGGTTCGTGACATTGTACAGGAGACAGGGATCAAGACCATTCCCATAGAAAAGAAATGCAAACAAGCAAAATGGCTGTCTGGGGAGGCCTTACAAATAGCTATGAAAAGAAGAGAAGTGAAAAGCAAAGGAGCAAAGGAAAGATATAAACATCTGAATGCAGAATTCCAAAGAATAGCAAGAAGAGATAAGAAAGCCTTCTTCAGCGATCAAGGCAAAGAAATAGAGGAAAACAACACAATGGGAAAGACTAGGGATCTCTTCAAGAAAATCAGAGATACCAAAGGAATATTTCATGCAAAGATGAGCTCAATAAAGGACAGAAATGGTATGGACCTAACAGAAGCAGAAGATATTAAGAAGAGATGGCAAGAATACACAGAAGAACTGTACAAAAAAGATCTTCACGACCCAGATAATCACAATGGTGTGATCACTGACCTAGAGCCAGACATTCTGGAATGTGAAGTCAAGTGGGCCTTAGAAAGCATCACTATGAACAAACCTAGTGGAGGTGATAGAATTCCAGTTGAGCTATTCCAAATCCTGGAAGATGATGCTGTGAAAGTGCTGCACTCAATATGCCAGCCAATGTGGAAAACTCAGCAGTGGCCACAGGACTGGAAAAGGTCAGTTTTCATTCCAATCCCAAAGAAGGCAATGCCAAAGAATGCTCAAACTACTGCACAATTGCACTCATCTCACACTCTAGTAAAGTAATGCTCAAAATTCTCCAAGACAGGCTTCAGCAATATGTGAACTGTGAACTTCCTGATGTTCAAGCTGGTTTTAGAAAAGGCAGAGGAACCAGAGATCAAATTGCCAACATCTGCTGGATCATGGAAAAAGCAAGAGATTTCCAGAAAAACATCTATTTCTGCTTTATTGACTATGCCAAAGCCTTTGACTGTGTGGATCACAATAAACTGGGGAAAATTCTGAAAGAGATGGGAATACCTGATTGATACCAGACCACCTGATCTTCCTCTTGAGAAATTTATATGCAGGTCAGGAAGCAACAGGTAGAACTGGACATGGAACAACAGGCTGGTTCCAAATAGGAAAAGGAGTTCATCAAGGCTGTATATTGTCACCCTGTTTATTTAACTTATATGTAGAGTACATCATGAGAAACGCTGGACTGGAAGAAACACAAGTTGGGATCAAGATTGCTGGGAGAAATATCAATAACCTCAGATATGCAGATGACACCACCCTTATGGCAGAAAGTGAAGAGGAACTCAAAAGCCTCTTGATGAAAGTGAAAGTGGAGAGTGAAAAAGTTGGCTTAAAGCTCAACATTCAGAAAATGAAGATTATAGCATCAGTCTCACCACTTCATGGGAAATAGACGGGGAAACAGTGGAAACAGTGTCAGACTTTATTTTTCTGGGCTCCAAAATCACTGCAGATGGTGACTGCAGCCATGACATTAAAAGACACTTACTCCTTGGAAGGAAAGTTATGACCAACCTAGAGAGCATATTCAAAAGCAGAGACATTACTTTGCCAACAAAGGTTCGTCTAGTCAAGGCTCTGGTTTTTCCTGTGGTCATGTATGGATGTGAGAGTTGGACTGTGAAGAAGGCTGATCACCAAAGAATTGATGCTTTTGAACTGTGGTGTTGGAGAAGACTCTTGAGAGTCCCTTGGACTGCATGGAGACCCAACCAGTCCATTCTGAAGGAGATCAGCCCTGGGATTTCTTTGGAAGGAATGATGCTAAAGCTGAAACTCCAGGACTTTGGCCACCTGATGCGAAGAGTTGACTCATTGGAAAAGACTCTGATGCTGGGAGGGATTGGGGGCAGGAGGAGAAGGGGACGACAGAGGATGAGATGGCTGGATGGCCTCACTGACTCGATGGACGTGAGTCTGAGTGAACTCCGGGAGTTGGTAATGGACAGGGAGGCCTGGTGTGCTGCGATTCATGGGGTCGCAAAGAGTTGGACATGACTGAGCGACTGATCTGATCTGATCTGATAGCTCAGATGGTAAAGAATCCACCTGCAATGCTGTAGACCCCAGTTGGATTCATGGGCTGGGAAGATCCGCTGGAGAAGGCATAGGCTACCCGTTCCTGTATTATTGGGCTTCAGTTGTGGCTCAGCTGGTAAAGAATCCACTTGCAATGCGGGAGACTTGGGTTGGATCCCTGGGTTGGGAAGATCCCCTGGGGAAGGGAAAGGCTACCCACTCCAATATTCTGGAGTGGAGAATTCCATGGACTGTACAGTCCATGGGGTTGCAAAGAACTGGACACGACTGAGCGACATTCACGTCAATGAAGACACCCTCTGTCGTCATAAAATATTTCCTCTATAGGCAAGTACTGAACAAACCGATTTATAACATAGGACTAATGTGAAGGTGAGCTAGAACAACTCATTAAAGTTCTTTAAAATATCAACAAACCAGATATTGATGCTAGCATACTTACTTTTTCATATTTCAAGAAACTCATTCATGTGTGAGGAATGTTCACATACAGACGTATGTCTCCAAGGAAAATGAAGTGCAGTTGCTCTTCCTTGCCTGGATATGATCTTTGTCCATTTTATCTTCAAATTATCCAGATTCAGTTGTGCTTCAACAGGTTGTCTATCAGCCCCAGATCCAGACTCTCTTCCTCCTTTATATATAAAAGGGCCTCCTCTCCTCCTTTATATATAAAAGGGTCTCCTCAGTCTTTTTCCCTCTTGCTTCCTGGTGGAAGGGATGGTCCAGTTTCTGTCTAGTGTGGTAACTTACCCAGATATAACACACTGAATCATAACTTTTAAATTGTTTTTCCAAGATTTCTAACATCTGCAGCTTTTGCCAGTTTCTTTTCAGTTCCCATGTATAGAAATGTCCTGCATTCATTTTCTTCTTATTATTGTTAATATTCATCAGTAGTTTACTAGACCCGATGACATATTAGAGTGCATGTGAGGTTTGCACAAATATGTCATGGGCTTTATCCTCAAGGATCTCACAAACTAGGGCAAGTGATACAATGCTGTAATGCATACAGTTTAGCTGACTTTCTCCTGGTTAATTCTTGGAGACATGAGTAATTTCTTTTCATTTCCTGTTGTCTTTCCACTGCTTTCTTTAGCAGAGCTTCTTGATTGTGTATTTACTCTCCTGCTACTGGGTGTTTGATAAAACACTCTGTTAACAGGGCTTTACACTTCTGAGTTTTATTTTTGGTTGCTCCAGAACTTACCATATGTATCTTAACCTAGCCAGAATTTACCTCAGAATTATACTAGCTGAATTTCAGTTAGAAATAGAAAATATTGTTCATGTATAGCTCTATTTCTTTCTTTTCACTCTTTTTTGTTATACATGTTATGTTTATATGTCTTACAAAACTAATGATACATGGTTATAATTATTTATATAATTTTATAGCTTTCCAAGAAGCTAAGGGGAAAATGTGTTTAGAGTTCATTATATTAAAATTTTTGCTTTTATCATATCTAGTTTTATTTTTTCCTGTGGATTTAACGTATCACCTTGGTCATAAATGCAATTTCCTTAGTGAGAGCTACACAGCTCTGTTGCCAAGGCTTCTCTACCTCTGGGCAGAACTTTTGCTCTCATCCATCTGAGCGACCACTTCTCACGGGGTGACACCTGTGTTCTATGAATGGAACATTTAGTGGCCATGGTAGCCCTTGATCTTCTCAGCTTACCTCTAATGATGTGGAGTCTTTGCCTGAAAGTCTTGTTTGGGGCAGAATGTTCTCAGGCTGCCCTGTCTAGAGTTGTGCTTCTTTAAGAAAGCAGCTGCATGGAGGAAGGGAGCCCCAGACTTCTCAACTGCACTTGCCTGGAACAGAGTTTCTGCAAGAAGAAATGTATGAGGTGGGAAGGAATGATAAATCCCAGTGGCCAGATTGGAAAAGTAGCCCTACCTGGGAACTGGAAAGAGAAGGAGCTGTGTCTTCTTGGTTGCACCTGCCATGAGTGGGGCTTCCTGAGCTGGGGTGGATGAAGAAGGAAGGAGACAATGACTCACGTTTCAAAGGCTTGCACTTGTCACATAAGATGTAGTAAATTTTCTTCAGTAACCGTTCCTCCACTTTCTAAAATCATTTAGGACCCTTTACAGAGATTTGAACAGTTGTTTTCACCTGTTATGTTTGCTCCACTGAAGTGAGGATCTGTAGAACTCCTCACATTGCCATTCTGGAAATCAATTTCTATTATATTTTAAGTGACTTATGATAGAATATAGTTGTTTCACATTTCAAAATTTTTACTCTGGCATTGTATCTTTTTATCAATGTGTTTAGGGACATAAACATACCATATGATAAATATCTTCAAATTTAGGTCTGGCATTTCTTTTTGTTTGGTTTTTCTTATTATACTTACTCTGGTTCCCCTTTATATCTCCTTCTAAGTTATTTGAATATATTTAAATTATTTAAATTTCTCTCTTCTTTGTCTTTGCATAATTCTTTTAGTGATTGCCCTAGAGATTACAGTTACATAACTTATCTTTTTACTTCTGCTTAGAAAGAATATTTTCCACTTCTAGTGGAGATAGAAACCTTAGCACAATATGTGTTCTTTTACTTATCCCCTTGTGTTGTACTTGTATATTACCCCTACATTCACTGAAATTCTGTCAGATAATTTTACAATTTTGCATTCAACCATCAGATGCATTTTAAAGAACTCAAGTACAGATGAAGAGTCCATTATATTTAGCCAAGTGCTTACCATTTCTGCTGTTCTTTCTTCATTCCTAATAATGCAAATTTTCTTCTGGTTTTCTGGCTGAAAATCTTTGTTTAGTGATACTTTGAGTACAGGTCTGCTGCCAATACCTTCTCTCTTAGATTCATTTCATCTGAAAGTATTTTTATTTCCCCTTTGCTCCTAAAAGATATTTTCACTAGATATAGAAATATAGGATTACAGCACTTTAAAATTTTTGGCTTCACTCATTCTGTCCTCAGTTATTTTTGTTGTTCTTCCAAAATCAATGCATTATTTTCCTTTCTCCCTGCTTTGAAAAAGTTTTTTCTTTGTCTCTGATTTCCAGTACTTTTATAACAACTGATATGGATATACATTTCTTCAGTGTATTCTGTTTGAGGTTAATGAGTTTCTTAAATCTATAAGTTTATATCTTTCATAAAACTGAGGACATAATCAAACAATATTTATTCAAAAATTTTTTTCTGTGTTACATTTAGTTTCTCCCTTCTTTCTAGGGCCGTTTGATACTGGGCCATGTGTTCCATAAGCTCTGTGCATTTGTTTTTCTAATATGTTTTGCCCCTGTTGTTTCAATTACCTTCAAGTTTCCTTATGCTTTCTCTGTCATGTCCACTCTGTTATTAAGCACATCTAGTGAGGGTTTGGTTTTAAGTATAAAATTCCCATTTGATTGTTTTTCATATATTCCACGTATTTTCTGAGCTTTTCTAGCTTTCCATTCATTTTAACAGTGATCGCTTTTACTTGTTGGAACATTTTTTTGATAGCTGCTTTGAAGTCTTTGTCAGTTCCAACAATTGTGTCATGTCATTGGCAAACATTGGTTGTTGTATCATATGCCTGTTGATATTTTCCTTGTTCTCTGTCTGCAAAGTACTTTTTAAATATAAGACATTTTAAATATTGTGTTATGAGACTCATATCTTCCAAAACCTCTCAATAATGTTTATACTTTTTTTAAACAATCTTGGTTTGAAGCCACACATTCCACCCACCCCTCCATCCATCTCTGGATTGTATATTTAATATTTTGTTTTCTATTTCCAGAGTATGATGCACACTGGAATAGTCTGGGAACTATCTGTCTGGCTGTCTCTGGGTTTAGTTTCCAAGGTCTTTTGTCTAGTTCTTAAGACAGATACATACATACATATCTTATAAACAGATGATTGTGGTCAAGGTGAAGGGTAACCCAAAAAGTTTGTCAATAGAGATTTTCTTTCTCAAGTTCTTTTTCTGTAAGAAGTACCTTCCAGTTCCCTGCAAGTCCCCTTATAAGTCCTCCAATTATAACACTGGCACTTTATTTACCCTATACTATTCCACAGTACCTTTGTGTTTCATTTACTAATAATAATTCTTACATGTTTTAACCTTTCCTTGGGACGGAGTATAGAAATACTAGCCCTTAGAGTCAACTTTTCCTTCCAGACAATGTCGCAAAGATGATTTAGTGCCAAAGCATGCTTAATAGTGGGCCCATTATGCCATGACACAGAGCACAACAATGCATGAGTTGAATCTGAATCATTTTTATAAAGCTGTTATCATTTAATATACAAATTATGTATGAAAGAGAAGTTCCTGTAAGACATCTGACTTGGAGCAGCAATGAGTCATTTTAGAAACACCATTAGATATTAAAAAATATATACCGCCACTTTCTTATACCATATTACTTAATGAAATACAGCTCAAGATTTCAGTGAATTTTAAGTTCAAAATTGGGCATGGTAAATTAAACTTCATTTACAAAGAATTAATGAGAAAGAGACCGAAGCAAAAAACTTAGTCCCATAGTCATTATTCTGGCTAGATTTTTACATTATTTTGTGCTGTGTCAACAATGTTGATGACTGTAAATTACCCACAGATCCCAAGATATGAAAAGATCAAGCACACACATTCCACACTATCTATGATGCCAAAATACAGTGCAGAAATACTCTCTGAACTCAAGAAAATCCACTTTGATATTCAATACATAATCTCTTCTTGATAAACTTGTAAAAGAAACAGTTTGTACATCAAATGGTGAAAGTGGCTTACTTTAATTAGGGGCATTATTTCAGAGTGTTTTGGCAAGCTGACTGCTATGTACGTGTGCAGGCAGTTACAAGTTCAGCAAAAGAAAGTCTTTTGATAGTGTAAAGTCACTTTTTGTGAGATCTAGGCTCTATCCCAAGCCAATGGTCAGTTAACAATAATATGAAAACTGGCTTCTATCATCACTGCAGCTGAGTCCATTGAGTTTGCAATAATAACCTAGAACAGACTTTGGGTGACAGAGGCAAAGCCTAATGCCAAGACTGAATTATGATGGTTTTGCAGACAAGACCTCTCACTTTACCACAAACCTTTTATGGATGATAACTGGAGTGTTTTTAATTATGACTCATATCATTTCATCTCCTTGAGTTATCTTCTCTGAACATCAAGTGGATATTCATATGGTATGTATATTTATGATTATTATGACCATCCTGTTTTCCTTGGTAGGATAATCTTGGGTTTGGGTTTGACTTAAGGGTTTTTTGCATGCTTTCTGAATTTTAAGCAATTTAAGCAATGTAGTAGACACAGCGTTCGGGATTTGGGTTTTTCCTTAAAAGGCAGTCTGTTCCTTTGAAATGTGTTACATATGCATTTACTTGATGCTGGAAAATCTCAGAGTCAGTATCTAACTTAAAATGTATTTGAGAGACTAATGTGGTTACACTTAAATCTGATACCTAAAAGAGAATCTATATATAGAAAATGTGATCAATGATATGCTGTACTGTAAGGTAGGCGTGTGTGTCTGTGTGTGTGTGTGATAAATTTTACATACCTAGAGAATAGTATTATGTTTATAGCAGATTGAGATTACTTAGTCTATATTCAGGAGTTATGTTCCAAATCGACTTTGAGGTTTTTATTTTTTTAAAAAACACAATGTTTTATTAATAAAATGTCTGCTTAAAGAGTCCAAATTTATTATATTTATAAAATCTTTCAGGTTAAGATAAGCATAAGTTCTGGCGGCAAATATATATGCTTAATAATAGCAACATAATCGTTCATACTTATTTCAAGACTGAGTCTTGGATCTGTTTATAAGCAGTAATTTTTGTGGTCATCTAATATTTTGTTATAGATCCAGCCTGTTGTGTTTTTTTCCACTAGAGTGCTTCTGTCTTTTGCTCACTTGATCTTTTTATCTTTGTCCTTAACTGCCATAATTTTTACCCCTTTTACTCCATCTTTCCACATCTTTTGAATGACTCTGCATATAACCACTGAGACCAGCATCTAAAAAAGTAGGCCCTTCCATCTCTATTTGAAATCTCAGTGTGGCAACCTAAGAACTAAAGTAACTGTTGTAAAATTGCTGTCCAAACTGCCAAAATCATAGGCCATCAGAAACAAGTTACACAAGATTCTATCCAGATGGGCCTGTGTCAAAATATTTAGCTAGAATATGAGGATAAAATGACTTGTTTTCCTCAATTTTTGGTTGATTTCAAAATGATTGAATGATTTCCTAACCAATACATTAAATCACATTTATATCTGTGAGATACACATATACATATCAACATTTATTAAATAATTTCATATTATAATAATGTAATCGCACAAACTGAAGCCAATGCAATTCTAAAATAATTAATAGCTATGAAACAAAGTTGTGTGGTGTACTATGGTTACAGATCTAGGTATGGTAAAGTGCTTGATTTGATACGGTTATCAGTATTACAATAAAACAATGATAATAACATATTATGATTTCTGTTAAATACTTTTAAAAATAAGAGTTTAATACTAGGCATCATTTTAGATATGTGATTATGGAGGATCCTGGTTTCTTTAAGCATCAACTTGATTTGTGCCAAATGCACAGCCAAAATGTAGAGTTTTCCTAAAGCTCAACATTTCACTATTACTCAAAAAGTAATTATGTTATAATATTATTACTGTAAAATAATGTCATTAATTACAAACAAAACCCCATAAATGGCACACTTCACTTATTTACCTTTCTCTTTTACTTACTGCCTGGAAGTAACTGATATAGTGAATGGCCTTTGTGTTGTTTCAGGATTTCTGAAAGTATTTTCAAAACTCTGGCTCATGTGTCATATGTCCTTTGTAAGGAACTGAGCATGAACATCATGCAAAGCTATTAATAATTTTAGTTGTTCGTATAATTAACCGCTTAGGCAAATAAGATTTTTGTGGCATTACTTTTGTCCTGATGGCATACATTGGATCTTCAAGCATATCTTCATAGTAACAAGGAATTATACCGAGAAAAGAGTTTATATATCAACCATCACAAATACTGTTATTGATAATTTTCTCTATTGGTATACTGAAAGTTACTGGGATAATCAGAAATAGCTAAACTATTTTCAATAACATACCTAGGTATTTTTATTTAATTACCAAGAAATCTCTGATTTGATCATTTAGAAGCATTCAGATTTACAAAAGCTATTTTCCTTAAATTGTATGAAAATCAAAGCTTATTTTGGCTTTGATTAAATGACATGTATTTGTGTTTCTTGAAGTTCACAACAAAACTTAAATACATAAAACATTAAAAATGGAGGCAGATGTTCTTATGCCAACTTCCAGTTCCCCTCCACTTCTATGTATGACAAATTTTTCCTCCATGTCAGATGTGCTGAGAATTAATATTTTCATGCAGTCTTCAAGTTCTGATAAAGCAATTGCTTTAATGCGTTTTGTATACACATATGCTAACTCAGGAGTTGGAAAGACATATTAATACAAAGGAAAGCCTCTATGTTAAAGCTTTAAATTTCAGTATGATATTAATTCCTGGGTGCCTATTTTACTTGTTAATCATAGAAGTATGTGTTAGCTCATCTCTCGTTTGACTATTTTGCAGTTAATCTGTATTCTTAGTCATTTTGCAAGTAAGAATATTTAAAATCTTCCACTCTCTTTAGTGACAGTAACTACTTTCCTATTCTCCTGTAAACATAAATAGGGAGACTATGACACCATATATGATATCAGTAAACAATAGAGTTACCTAAAGTTTGGTATTTTCTGACATTTAATGAATGAAGTATACTTACAAAAGTTGAAATATGTGCTGACTTTTCTACAAAGATGAATTTCATCGGCATGTTTGTGTTGACTTGAACTAGAAAAGTCTGGGTATTGTTCACCTTTATGTTATAGCCTAAGGGATGCAACAATAGGAGGACAGAGGTATACTAAGTTGCCATTCTAATTTTTAACATTGACCATATAATCCTTTTTCCTGAGGAAAGGTTGAAGAAAACAAAAATAAGTAGAGATAATGAAACATGTGCATGTACTTGATATAGGACATTGCTGAAGTTGATGACACTGAGGGATTAAGAGCTACAGAGACTGTAGAAATAGGAGCTGAGAGGATCTAATGCTGCTGATTGGAAGAAAAAGGAGTCCTGCTGTTACTTCAGTCTAAGAAGTGAGCCTTGAAATGTATATTGTTCTTTGCATTGTGTGATCTTTGATTCTCAAGGTAGCATAGCCAAGGTGGTTAATTTAAGTGGCCTTAAGTTAACTTAGGTGGCCTTGAGTTTTTAAGGCCAGACTCACTAACTGATTGACAGTGGGTATAGTTTGCAAATTGATCCGTGTTGGTTTTACCATCTGTAAAACTGAGAGGACAACAGTAGTATATAATCTGTAAAATTACTTGGGGAATTAAATCAGATAAAATATGCAAAACACTTAGAATAGTGTCAGGAAGTGAGGGATCACTGTGTAATTGATTGATTCTTACTGTTACTATTCACATCTTTGGGAGCTTGTATTCTCTGTTTCCCAGTAGATATGTTGCACCTGTTTACCTGTTTAAAAAGAAGAAAACACAAAGCCTTCAGGAAAACTTTTGATTGACTACAGGAATTTTGGAATCCATGCTATGATTGTGTTTCAGATTGGAGATGGCATGTTGACAGTCTTTTTATAATAGGTAATCATAAATTTGAAAATACCTCTAGCTATTTCTGAATTTGTTTTACGAATTTCAGTTTTGATTCATCAGCTAAAATACCACTTCAGTACTATTAACAACTAATAATAAAATAATAATAAAATCATTATAAAATCAGTGGTGCTTAGCAATTTTGGGATAAAATTCTGATAAAAGTTATGTTTTTTATTAAAAAAAAACCCTGAAAATATTTTTATTTAGAAGTTTCTTTGAACTCACTGAATTATATCCTGGTACCTCAGGCTAAAAACCTCTGAATAAGAGGTTATCTCATGAAAAATTTGGATACATAATTACAATTCTTTGCTTCAGCCAAGTTCAAGTTTAACTCCTTGATAGAAATAATACCCAATTAAAATTTTATTATTAGAAAATGCTAGAGCAATATAGAATAGGTTATTTTTAAGATGTTAAATTGTAAGGTCACTGGCAGTGGAGTTAGTCTCTGGGTATAATATCAGCTGTTTTAATGTTAAACAAAAAGATTTGAAAAAAGAGAAGCTGCTTAGAATGAATCCATATTCTCTAAAGCCAAGCACAAGAAATAGCCCTCACACATTGATGGATCAGGAAGATGAGCCAGGACTCATGTATCCTTAGATCTAACCATTGATTACATTTCCAGGCATTCTCCTGGCTCTGGAATGCTGCCTTAGAGACCACCAAGTTTCCCCAATGACTTGGCATATCTGTAAAAGAATAAAAGACTGAAGTAGAAAATTGAGACAAGGAGGTGTTAGTCTCTCATGTTCTCATAATGTAGCCAGTAAATTTAGATTGCTTTCACAGAATTGTGAGACTAACTGGATCCACACACAAAAAAATGTACTGGGATCTTTCTTAGGAAAAATATAAAGAAAATCAGAAGTATCGGAGTAAATTAAAGCTGAATAAACTGCCATATTTTCTGCTAAAATACTGTAAACGCCATTGCTTTGTAATTTCTAGTTACTTCTCAAATCAAAGTCACCTTTCTTCAAATTAGATTTAATACATGTGAGTCTGTAATGCAGTAATTCTAGTTTGTATACAGTAATTATGTCTCTTACACCAGTACTGCTTACTAATATAGGTCATCTATACCATGTGCATATGCAACACAGTACATGAACTACTGAAGATTTTGCAGAAATATTGAAATGCCAGATCCCATTTCCAGTGAGCTAGAAGGATTTTCTCTTAAGTGAAGTTTTCAAACAGGCAGTAGAACACTGACACATGATATTTCTGATTATAATAGCATATATCCAAAACTAAAAGAAAAACAATCCTAAAATTCAATGCTGATTAACAAAGTGCAACAGAGTGAAGTTATCAGATAACTTTTTATTCAGTGGAATTCTATTTTTATGTTTTTTGTTTGTTTTTTTTTTTTTTTTTGGCGGGGATGGAGGGGGAGGTCATAAACAGTGAGCTCTAAATACACAAAGGCTTTCCAGGTAACTCAGTGGTAAATAATCTATCTGCCAATGCAGGAGACACGGGTAACAAACTCTGGTATTCTTGCCTGGAAAAATCTCATAGACAGAAGAGCTTGGCAGGCCACAGTCCGTGGGGTCACAAATAGTTGAACACAACTGGGCACATATACATACACACAAGAGATAAATACATGAATAGAATTCAATTTCTTTTCACCTAGCATTATCATGTCAGATAAATTGCCACTTTCAAGACTGAATTTCAAATGAATCATAATTGTGTCTCCAGCTAAGCTTGGGGATTGTATTATGCTGATGGATATCTCCCTTCCATGGATGAGATTCACTTAATTAGAGGCGGTGCCGGTGTACAGAGTTTGTCTTCTTATTCTGTGCTCAGTATTTTTTTTTTTTTTAAGTCTTAAACTGGTTGATGCCACCTTTCTACTTGCACTGTTATTTCAGTTAGTGAAATTTCAGTCATGGTTTTCAAACTTTAAAAGGATAACCATTTCTATATATGAAAGTTATACTTTCAATGCATACAAGAGAAAGAAGAGAGGAACAGATCTAGTTGAAGAGTCAGATATTGGAAGGAGAATTCCACCTTTTGGCTCTACCTCCATCCCCTTCCAAGTTCTTGAGGGGCTGAAAACAACTAACAGAAAATTATCTTCTTTCCTTACTGTAACGTAAACCGACAGAAGTAGGGGATTTTTCCTGTTCACTCGTCAAAGGAGTAAGGGCCTTTCACTGTGTGGACAGAATGGCTGATAACCTGCCATTCACTTTCTCTCACACAGACACTGTCTCCTGATTTTGTACCTATAAAACATCCCTAAAAGTTTCCTTGGACCTAGTCTAAGACACCCGCTGGAACTCACATCAAAAAAGAGCTCACATACCAAGCAAACCGATTCTATGCTTTACACATCAGAAAACCCTGACCATGTGTAGGCAGGAAGGAAAGCAAACACATTCTGTTTTCACTCATTTGCACATTACATTACCCTAACTTTTACCCTTTCCAAATAATATGCAGATGGAAAATTAGGCAACATACTGCTGTAAATCACAGTTAGTGCTATTGTGGTGGCAGGAGAAAACAGTTAAGGGATTCATTTTTCTTCCAAGAAAATCATACTCTGCAAATCCATCTGAAACACAGCCAAAGGATTACTTCTTATCTGGCTGTAACAAGCACTCCTTCCGCCCATCTTGGAAGTGAAAAGAAACCAGCTCATTGTACTAAAAAGTGCCAGGCCCTCCAAGGTCAGCTACAGTTGCCCAGCTTTGCAAGAGGCACCGCAGCTTATGTTTTTACAGGGGTTAGGTGAACTACGGATGGGGATGTGGTTCCTGCTTTTAAACATCCTGTGTGAGCAGTCTGTAAATGAGTCTGAGGTCTGCTTGGTATTTATGGTAGCACACTTATTTATTGGATTTTTGAAAACAAGAAGGTACTCTGTTCTCTAGGATGAAGAAAAGACCCTCATAGGAAATGACAGAGGCGGTGTTAGAATTATGACAAGTCAACACCCCCCGCCCCCAAAGGAAGTCCTCCTGAGAGTCTGTAAGGTACTCATTTTCACGTTCATGCATTGGAGAAGGAAATGGCAACCCACTCCAGTGTTATTGCCTGGAGAATCCCAGGGACGGGGGAGTCTGGAGGGCTGCCGTCTATGGGGTCGCACAGAGTCGGACACGACTAAAGTGACTTAGCAGCAGCAGCAGCAGCATTACCATGATGAGCGAGGATGTTGTTGTTTAGTTGCTCAGTCATGTTAGACTCTTTGTGACCCCATGGGCTGTAGCCCACCAGGCTCCTCTGTCCATGGGATTTCGCAGGCAAGAGTACTGGAGTGAGTTGCTATTTCCTTCTCCAGGGTGATCTTCCCAACCCAAAGATCAAACTTGCGTCTCCTGCGTCTCTCGCATTGGAAGGCAGATTCTTTACCACTGAACCACCAGGGAAGCCCATGAAGATGGACAGGAGAACTGAAATAAGATGGATCACCCGAGTCTTCAGCATTTACTCTGGACACATAGGTCCAGGTGATAAGACTATGTAAAGCCAGCCAAGATTCATGAAATTCACAAGTACTTCTTTTGGCCAGCCTCGTACACCTAAAAAGCTGTTGGAATCATGCTGAAATTCTATACAGTCTATATGTGTACATGCACATGACAGGTTTCATTGCCAGTTCCAAATCCCCACCCCACTTCACTCATTGTACAGTTTCCAGAGTTATGAAGATGAAGGATCCTTAAAATGTCGAAGCGTTCCAAGGTCTTAATCAAAAAAGGAAAACGGTGGGACTAGGAAACCAATAAGAAAGATAAATGAGCCTATATTTCAGTGTTGTCAGTTCGGGAGTTAAGAACAGGTCTAAAAATGGTGCTATTTCCAGGAAAGAAACCTAAAAACAAATAATTTACATGAAAAAATGTGAAGTTAGGGTGATTATCCCTGAGGGAGTCACGAAATAAAATTGTGAGTTGTGGCATCTCCAACCAGATGATTGCATCTTGAGGGACACAGTGATTTGGGCCCACTTATGGGGAAGTTGTAGGGATGTGGGAAACTTAAATGCTTTTTTCCTTTCTGTATAAAAGTGGCTTAAGCTATACATTTGCCTTGGCAGACAAAGTTTGTGATGTTGATTTTAGATTTATTTGGGAGGAAATAATAAGAATAAATGCATTCACCAGTGGGTAAAGAATTCTTCCAGATTATTTAAAACTATGAGAAGGTTTTCATGGCTAGAAAGACCTTACAGTTTTTTAAAACTCATTTCCAGCATAGTCACAGTGATCCTTGCTACTTGTTATTTTTTGTAAACAGGAATTGTGCCTAACTTTTGTATATTTTCAAGCTTCACTAAAAGATATTATGGAGTTTGATTAAGGAGACGTATGTTTAATAGAAGTTGCTAGTCAGATATTCCTCTTAATGGATGTATTTGGGCTTACTTGCTTGCTTTCCAGTAACTTATCTACAACATACACAAAAATGGACATGTTGGCAAAACTAATACAATTATGTAAAGTTTAAAAATAAAATAAAATTTAAAAAAAATTAAAAAAAAAAAGAAGTAGAATATCAGCAACACCTAGAAGGCCTTATAGTATGTCCTTCCAGTCAATTACACACCTCCTCCCCCATTCCCGTCTAGATTCCTTGCACTAAAGATGTTTTGTCAGTTCTAAATTTTATATAAGTAGAGTCCTAAGTGCTGCATTTTTTATATTTGGAATCTTTAGTGCTACATTTTGTGGGTGAGATTCATCTGTGTTGTTGAGCTTAACACTAGTTTGTTGCTGTTGTTTGGTCACTAAGTTGTGTCTGACTCTTTGCAACCCCATGTACTATAGCCCACCAGGCTTCTCTGTCCATGAGATTTCCCAGGCGAGAATATTGGAGTGGGTTGCCATGTTCTACTGCTGGGGATCTTCCTGACCCAGGTATTGAACGTGTGTCTCCTGCATTAGCAGACAGATTCTTTAGCAGTGAGCCACCTGGGAAGCAAACACTAGTTAGTTTAACTTTACTATTGGGTATTGTTCCACTGAATGAATATGCCACAGTTGTTTTGTACTATTGATGGATTTGAGGTTATTTTTTGCCAAGGTTAATACAAACAGTGCTGCTATAAAGTTTCTTAAACACAATTTTTGGTAATCAAATATATATATATATTTTTTTTTCTTGAGTCTCCATTAAATTGAAAATCTGGGTAACAGGGATTATGTATATTTAGCTTTAGATACTGCCAAACAATCTTTCAACATGAATGCTTTGATAAAACGTACACTCCTAGTGTGGGAGAGTTCCAGTTTCTTTATATTCTTGCCAACACTTGGTATCTTGGCTCTTTTAACATTTCCGATTGCTGTGCAATATAATTCTAGGAGTTTTGAGGGGTTTTTTTGTTGTTTGTTTATGTTATAAGCCCTTTTCACTGAGTTTTCTGAAGCATTTGTGTTGGTTGGTGAAAAAAGTTGGACTTGTCCATTTGGAGGATAATTTCATTTGAACTGAGCAGTCAGGATCCATCATATGATACATCTCCATTTCCATGAAACTGAAGTGACTACTGGTCATGAGGAACAACTGTTTCCCATAGGCCACCAGGTGACTTAGGACAGCAAATGTTTACTGCACTCTCATGGTGTACTTCACTGTGACCCTACTCAATCCACTGATATATGAGGGCATGTCTTGTGTGGCATCTGGAATGACCTCCACCAAGTCACCCGTTACCATACCTGGTGACTTCCAAAAGGGAGAGAATTTTTTTTCTTCAGGAAGACATTGGATGACAAAATAGTTATTTTATTATTTTTATTTCAATTATCTTCTTTTTAATTTAAAAAATTGAGATACACTTGACATATAATAGTGTTAGTTTCAGTTGTACAATATAATGATTTTATATGTGTGTGCTAAATTATGAAATGATCATTACAATCAGTATAGCTTGCAATCAACTCCTTTCACCTGTTTTGTACTCCCCAACTCTTTCACCTCTGGCAACCACTCGTCTGTTGTCTGTATCAATGAGTGTTTTATTTGTTTGTTGTTGTTTTAGATTCCACATAAGGGTATAATTGCATGGTATTTGTCTTTCTCCATATGATTTATTTCACTTAAATTACTATCTTTAAGTTTCATCTATGATGTCACAAACAGCAAGATTTCATTTTTTATAGCAGAATATATTGCATTCCATTGTGTGTGTCTCTCTCTATATATGTATGTGTGTACAATTATATATATATTATGTCATATCTTCTTTATCCGTTCAACTATCAATATACTTAAGCTATTTCCATATATTGACTATTGTAAATAATGCTATAATGAACACAGGGGTGCATTTATCTTTCAGAATTAGTGTTTTTGTATTCTTCAGATAAATAGCCAGAAGTGGAATAGCTTGGTCATATGGGTATTTTGTTCTTAATTTTTTTTAAGACTCTTCATACTGTTTTCCATTGTGGCTATCAATGGAAATTTAAATTCCTATCAACAATGCACATCTTCTGCATTCCCACCAGCATATGTTACTTCTTGTTCTTTTGGAACCATTCTAAAAAATGTGAGGTGACACCTACTTGTGGTTTTGATTTACATTTCCTTGATTAGCAGTACTGAATACCTTTTATCAACCTGTTGGCCAATGTCTTATTTGGCAAAATGTCTGTTTATATCCTCTGTCCATTTAAAATCAGATTGCTGCTCTTTGATACTGAATTGTATTAATTTTTAATTTATTTTGTACATTACCCCTAATAGACACATGACTTGCAAGTATCTTGTCCCATTTAGTAGGCTGTGTTTTCATTTTGATGATGGTTGCCTTTGCTGTAAAGAGGCTTTTTATTTGATGTAGTCCCTCTTATTTATTTTGTTTCCCTAGCTTTTGGAATCAGATCCACAAAAGCCTTCTAATAACAACGTCATTGAGGTTTCAAATATGTTTTCCTTTAGGACTTATGGTTTCAGGTCTTACATTCAAGTCTTTAATCTAGTTTAAGTTAATTTTTGTGTATGGTGTAAGATAGTGGTCAAATTTTATTCTTTTGCTTGTGGCTGTCCGGTTTTCTCAGAACCATTGGTTGAAAAGACTATCGTCCATTGTATATTCTTGGTTATTCATCATAAATTTATTATCCACGTCTATGTGGGTTTATTTCTGGTTTCTACATTTTGTTCCATTCGTCTGTGTGTCTTTTTTTCATGCCAGTATCACACTGTTTCAATTGTTTTTTTTTTTTTGCTTTACCTTTTATTATAAATAAAGCATAATCTTTGTACAAACTTTAGAAACTACACCAAAATATTAATGTCAATGAAGATCTTTATTTTCTTAATCTTGTTTACTTATATTTTTATGATACTTCCTTAAATAGAACCATACTGTTACTATTGTTCTATATTTTTTCCATTAACATAGTGTCATACTTTTAAATAATATAGGTTTATAGTATAGTTTGATATCAGACAGCATGGTATTTCTAGCTTTGTTGTTCTTCCTCAAGATTACTTAGGTTATTTGCTTTTTTTATTTACTGTTTTTCTTTTGTTTTTTTCTACCTTAATACAAATTTTAGAATTACATGCTTGAGTTCTGTGAAATATGTTTTCGGCACTTTCATAGGGGTCACATTTAAACTGTAGGTTGCATTTGGGTAGTATGGACATTTTAACAATATTTAATCCTTGTATTTCATAATATGAAATGTCTTTCCATTTATTTGTGTCATCTTCATTTTTTTTCATAGTGTCTTATGGTTGCAGTGTACAGATCTTTTACCTCCTTGTTTAAATTTATTTCTAGATTTTTTGATTCATCATTTAGAATTCATCATTCATCATTTGATTCATCAAAAAGAATGATGCATTCTTTTTGATGCATTTGGAAATGGGATTGTCTTCTCAATTTCTCTTTCTGTATCTTTACATGTAAAAGAGTGACAGTTTACTTCTTCATTTCCAATATGAATGCCTTTTATTTCCTTTTTCTAACCCAATTATTGTTCCTAGGACTTCTGATACTATGTTGAACAAAAATGAAGACAGTGGGCATCTTTAGAGGAAATGCTTGCAATTTTTTTTGCTGTTGAGTACTATGTTAGCTGTGGGTTTTTTCTTATATGACCTTTACTATGATGAGTTATGTTCCCTCTGTACCCGCTTTATTGAAAGAATTTATTATAAATAAGTGTTGAACTTCATCAGATGTTTTTTCTGTACCTGTTGAGATGGACAAACAATTTTTATCCTCCATTTTAAAGTGGTATTTCATATTAATTTGTGGTTGCTGAACCATTCTTGCATGTCTGGAATAAATCCCACTTGATCATGGTATCTGATCCTTTTAATGTACTGTTGAATTCAGTTTGCTATTTTTGTTGTTGTTAAAGAATTTTGCATCTGTGATCAACAGAGATATTGGCTTGTCATTTTTTTCTTGTAGTATCTTTGTCTGGTTTTTATAACAGAGCTATACTGGCCTTATAAAATGAGTTTGAAGGTCTTCCTTTTTCTTCTGTTATTTGGAAGAGTTTGAGAAGGGTTGGTGTTCTCTTTTAAATGTTTGAAGAATTGATCTGTGAATCATTGGTTCCTGGACTCATTTGTTGGGAGAGAAAAACAGTTATTTTAAATTTTTGTTATTTTTTTTCCTCCAGTAAATTTTCTCTAAAACACTGAGACACAAGTCACTGGAGATCAGCTGAACAAATATATTGTCTCTATGCTTTTAACAAAGGGAACTATCTTTTTTGAAGCTTTCATATCAATTGTGTTTTTCTCTTTCCATGAATTATCATATGTACCAGTAAGCTTTGTAGAGTACTCATAAATAAGCTCCTGAAAGAGGCCTATAAACATGTCTAGACATATGGAATCTTAGTGGTCAAATAGCTTATGATAAAAGGAGAGTGGCACATTCTCTCTGTCCCCACCTTAAGTACACACATACAAGTATAATATATTTGTGCATAAAACATTGTTTTGACTGTGTAAAGAATAGAAGAGGAAAAAAAGAAAACTATTTGAGGCTATATGAAATTGCATCCCCAAATTCCTACCAGGTTTTTTAAAACCAGATTATCAGTTTTCTCATATTAAAAGCTGCTCTGTCTCTCACAAAGTTTTTCTTAAAGTTCAAATGAAATAATAACCATAAACTTCCTTGCTTACCATGGAGAGGAAATATAAAATACAGAAAACTCAGCAGTAAAATCATGTCTCTGCAATTCATGCTGACAGCAAGAACTAAGTTATGCAAATCATTGTTCACTTAGAATGACTTTGAACTTCTATTTAGCACATATTATATCATAACAAAAGGCTGGAGCCTGAGCATTACATCTTTAACAGAACAGAGTTAAGAACAAAAATCTGTGTTGCATTAGTATTTCCATTTATGAGTGACATTAATTAATTCATGCATTCAACAAGATAGATTGTGAGCACAATATGTTAAGGCATTATTTTAGACACTTGGTAATTAACCTCTTTGGACTGTAGATTCTTTCTCTTTTTAGTGAGAGAAAGAGAATTGGTCTGGTCCAGAAGTATGCTATCTATTAAGTTCTAAATTCTTTGGTAAAAAATAGGCAACTGGAAGAACACACACTTAAAAGAAGCCAACTCTAGAGGGAACACATATTTAGAAGACACTAAAAAGAAGCATGTGATATGAATGGTATTCCAAAGATAATAACTTTTACTGAGAACTATATTTTAGACATTTGCATGATTTCTTACAAAATATGGAAATTTATGCATCCCACACATCTACAATTCCTGATTTTCTTCATATATAATTAGAGACAATAATACAACATTTGATGGCCTAAATTTCTGGGAGGATTATAAAAAAGATTCTTTGTTTCCCATAGACACTCAATCTGTAAACCACTTACCACACCACTAGGGTAAAGCACATGGACGACTCAACTTGGCAGCTATTTGATTATCTTGATTTTTTTAAAGCTGTTTGTTGAGATTGGATATAAATTACTAGAACATTATATGGATTTATTCCTTCAGGTTGTGTCCTCATTTTGGTTAAATTCTATCGGCCCCTCCCACTAGTAGTGGTTATCTTTCAAGACTTAATACAATTGTGCTTTGGCTTCACAAGATGTATGTCTTTCACAACTACCATGTAAATGACTAAAGAAATCCTATTCTCAGTTACCAGAGGGTTATTATGTACCACATGGACTATTTCAGAAGATGGCTGATATCAATCTTGATTTCCACAGAGGAAATATGTAGGTTGTATATTAGTGCTTTCCATCCCTTTTCCACCTTGGGTCTTAACTAGAGCCATGTGTTTAGTGGGATATGTAAAAGAAAACAGGCTCACACTATTTCATGTCTAAAGGGGATAGAACCTAGCTTAAAATAGATTTATTAAGACAGGAACATCCACTAATTACCAATTAAAATAATCAGGGCAGAAAAGGTGACTGAATGGGAAATTCAGAGAGTCTGCCAAAGCTAAATAGCATTTTGGGGATAAGAATACTTTGCATTTGCATGGGAATATATTGTATTCAAGATACTTTGTAAATGCCATCTCAAGTAATTTTTAACATTCAATTTTGTAGACAGTATATTTAATAATAAAAATAATAAAACAAGAACAGCAAATGCATTTTCTAGGTACCACTCTATTTCATGTATAGTATGAATAGTAATTTATTTAACCCTCTCTATTATTCTGTGACTTAGGTTTTTTTTATATGTCTAGTTTATACCTAAATAAAAAGAAGCAAAAAGATTAAATAACTTGGCCAAGAGAACAAATTTAGGAAATGGTGGGACCAGGCTATCTACTGATGTCATATCAATGGCCATTCAACTAGGCTAGTATCATTTAGCTCTTTTGACAAACACATATGTTTCTTTGAATGAGTCTAAGATTAAAAGAAAGACAATTCAGAGATCTTAAGCTATCAATTAAAGGGAAACTAAATGAACAGTATATTGGTTTAGTGGGGTTTTATCCCCAGTCATCACTTTAATCACACATTAAAATGCCCATGAGTGTTTTGAGTTTTTGACAGTCATTGAAAGCACCTAATAGAGATTAAAGCCTGCACCTTTCTATAGTGTGCTGCTGCTGCTAAGTTGCTTCAGTCGTGTCTGATTCTGTTTGACCCCATAAACGGCAGCCCACTAGGCTCCCCCATCCCAGGGATTCTCCAGGCAAGAACACTGGAGTGGGTTGCCATTTCCTTCTCCATTCTATAGTGTAGTATACTAGAAAGTATGGTCTTCCCTGGTGATTCATGGTAAAGAATCTGCCTGCCAATTCAGAAGAGGTGGGATTGATCCCTGCATCGGGAAGATCCCCTGAAGAAGGAAATGCAACCCACTCGACTATTCTTGCCTGGAAAATCCCATGGACAGAGGAGCCTGGTGGGCTACAGTCTATGGGGTTGCAAAGAGTCACATACAAGTTACCAACTAAACAACTATTCTAGTAAATAGCTGAGTGGACACAGACCACATTTCCTTTGTATCTACCTCTGGCCATTGGACTGGTTCTCAAATAAAATGTGATTTAAAAGAAGTTATGTTTTCTCTTCTCTCATTTGCCTATCTAAACATGATAACCAGGGCAATTGTGTCAAGCTTTTGAGGATGGAGTAGGAGTCCAGCAATCTGGATTATCCATTTTGAATTCTCATGCATGTGTGTTTTAGGATTTTAACTTTGGACACTGTTTATTTAAATGTCCCTATATGAATGCCTGCTTGGGGAGTTATAATTTCAAAAGCAAAAAAATAAACTCACAGATCCAAATTACAAAAATTATATAATTTATATGCATTTTTGTGTGTCAGTGTTGTGGGAAAGAGTTGGTAGTTTCTTACTATTCTGAGATTTTGAGATTTTCCTCATTTTCCCACCAGCCCCAAGTACACTTAAAGAAACATTGAGAGGGAGAGAGATCCATGAATCTTCCTCTTTATTTCTAAAAAAAGAAAATGAGAAATATAAATTCAAATTAGCAGATACATATAAAAAATAACATGCAAATAAATGACAAAATAAGTATAAAATAAACATAGAAAAAGTCAAAGAATAAATCCTAATATTTCAGTAATTGCAAGAAATTTAAATCTCTAGAAAGGACTTTTGTATCTAGCAATATGGAATACTGGATATCCAGAAAAAAATTTCCCAATAAAGTATTCAAGAACTGTGGAGTATTCTTGACAAATAGCTCAATCTTTTTAAATTTTCATATCAAAACATTATTTAGCAAAAACAAACAAACAAACAAACAAACAAACAAAAACACACACACACACAACTCACAGACAGTATTTACAGCAAAACTAAGGGGGAAGTTATTGCTATGGATGCAAAATTACAAGTAGATAGAATTTTTGAAAAAAAGATAAAAAAAACCTGCATGGCACCCTTATCTGTGAGGGGGGGAAAAAAAAAAAAACTACAAGGTCCCTGACCTGAAAGTAATGGATATCCTCAGGGCCAATTTGAAAACAATAGCTGAAATGGAGAGATTTGCTTTGTTGATGGGTACAATGACTGCCCAGATCAGATCAGTCTTGCTCAGTCGTGTCCAACTCTTGGCGACCCCATGAATCACAGCACGCCAGGCCTCCCTGTCCATCACCAACTCCCGGAGTTCACTCAGACTCACGTCCATAGAGTCAGTGATGCCATCCAGCCATCTCATCCTCTGTCGTCCACCAGTAACCACCAAAGAACTAGGGGTCTCTGTGCTTAGGCACTCAGTCATGTCCTATGCTTTGCAACCTCATGGACTGTAGCCCCCCAGGCTCTTGTCCATGGGGAGTCTCCAGGCAAGAATATTGGAGTGGGTTGCCATGCCCTCCTCCAGGGGATCGTCCCACCCCAGGTATCCCGCATTGCGGGCAGGTGTTTTTACCATCCGAGCCACCAGGGAAGTCCAAGAATGCTGGAGTGGGTAGCCTATCCATTCTCCAAGGGATCTTCCCAATCCAGGAATCGAACCAAGGTCTCCTGCATTGCAGGCAGACATTAAAAACGCCCCAAACTGACTGGGGATCCCTGCCAGGACAAAGCTACACACAGAGGAGAAATTGCTGAGTGCAATGAAAATTAAGCAATGTATGGACAGAGACAGAAAAAGGAAAATAACTGGATGAAGTGGGGTTGATTTAAAAGACCAAGAAAAGTTCAGAAAGCATGGTTGTATTTTTCTAATACTCTTGGATAATAACAGAAAATGGAGCACTGTTAAGTTAAAAAAACCTTGCCTTTTTATAATATCAGAAAAACTTTTCCATAAAAATAATCAAGAGATCATTGCCAAGGTCAAATTCCACACATTTAATATAAAATAGAAAGGTAATAAGGTGAAGAAAAACATCCCTACAGAAAATGAACATTTTTAAGATGAGTTATAAACTATCTTAAATCATTTGAAAATTAAAAAGCAACATAAATAAGAATTAGAATAAATCAGGGATTTGGTGATACAACTCAAATAACATAAAATAGAAAGAAAAATTAATAAATGACTTTATACTTAGAACACAAATAAATATAAAATGCCTTTTGAAATTTAGATTGAAAGTGCAATGGTAAAAATCAGAAAAATAAAATGATTCAATAAAAAGTGTTAGTTACTGAAGATAGGCAAAGAAGATTTAAAAAAGACACAATAGAACTTTGTAAAGAAATCCAAAGCATGGAAAAAGAATCAATACAAAAGGAAAAAAAAAAAAACTATAGCTTAAGAAAATTTTCCTATCATTAAAAAAAATGGAATTTTGTACTGATACCTATTGAGTTCCTATGAATTTTCGTACAGAATGATCAAACCTAGGAAATAGTCTATTAAAATTATTGAACTTAATAAAAATTTTTAAAACAAAAGCTCATGTGGCATTAAGACAAAACCTTACATGAGCTAGAAAATTAGATTATCATTACACTTTCAACAGCAGTGCTTTTTTCAAAAAAAAAAAAATAAGTAGTACTGCATATTTAGTATACTCAAGAAAATGAAATGAATGTGAGTCAGCATAAAATCTGGCAGAACTGATTTCCATTATAAAGGCATAATCAGTGTTTTCTCAACATGGAAGAATTCAGTGAATTTTGTTCCCTTGAGTCTTGTAGGGAAATCTACTAGAGAATGATCTCAGACAGCCAAAATAGCTCTAAAGGCAAGGACATAAGGAGGATGGTGAACATTAAACAGAGTTACTTTTAGACTTAAAATTGAATTAAACATTAAATAGAACAGTATGTAATGACCATATGCTTAGATATTATATTTATTTATATTAGATAGAAAACAACTATTAAAGCTAGGAGATATTGGGAAAACACATGTAAATAAACTGTTCTCAGTAATTATACACATAATAGAAGTGTTAATATCATTTTCTGGCAGTGTGTGTATAAAGAGGGAGAACTTTAAATAATGCTTATGAACTATACAAATTTTGCTGAGCCATGTGCCCTAGGCAACTTGAATTCTCAGTGTAAAAGAAAGCAGTCATGAATGTAATATAGAACATGATATGTAAAAACTCTTGTGGTCCTAAATTTGAACGGAAGTATCAATAAGACCTCACAAAGCATAGTATCTCTTAAAAGTGCCTGTCGCTATTTATCATCTATCTAATCTCTTATCAACATATATTCTTAGCTAGGTCCACTGAGGAGGCCTAAAAAGAATAGCCAACGTAGTACCAGTAAGAGTCCTTATACACAGATTGCAGTCTTAATTACTTTTTCTCTTAGAATAATGGCCAGTTCCAATTCTGGAGAGAAAATTTCCAAGGAAATCTTGGAACACAGTGTCACACAGGATAATGACAAAGACTTCTGTGCTTGTGTGTACTTAGTCACTCGGTCGTGTTGATTCTTTGTGACCCCATGGATTCAGGGTGACCCTGGGGTCACCCTGCTAGGCTCCACTATCTATGGGATTTTCCAGGTAAGAATATTGGAGTGGGTTTCCATTTTCTTCTCTGGAGGATCATCCCAACCCAGGTATAGAACTCAGGTCTCCTGCATTGCAGGCAGATTCTTTACCATCTGCATCACATCAAAATAAAGGTGTACATGCTTCAGTCATGTCCGACTTTTTGTGACCCCATGGACTGTAGCCCACCAGCCTCCACTGTCCATGAGATTCTCCAGGCAAGAATACCGGAGTGGGTTTTCATACCCAACTCCAGGAGACCTTCCTAACCCACAGATCTAACCTATTTCTTTTACATCTCCTGCATTGGCAGGTGGGTACTTTAACACTGCTGCTGCTGCTAAGTCGCTTCAGTCGTGTCTGACTCTCTGTAACCCCATAGACGGCAGCCCACCAGGTTCCCCCGTCCCTGGGATTCTCCAGGCAAGAACACTGGAGTGGGTTGCCATTTCCTTTTCCAATGCATGAAAGTGAAAAGTGAAAGTGAAGTTGCTCAGTCGTGTCCGACTCTTCGCGACCCCATGGACAGCAGCCTACCAGGCTCCTCCCTCCATGGGATTTTCCAGGTAAAGGGACTTTAACACTAGTGCCAATTATTTTTTTTTAAATGCTCTTGCTAAACATGGGACAATTTGAGCTTTGAAAATGATCATTACAACTGATGGTAACCAGTCGTAAATGCTGAGATACATGTATGTCAGGATTCTTTTTAAGTAAATACAATTAAAATATTCTTGATTTTTTTCTAGAAAATGTTATCAATGATATCATGAAATTTGGATCTTAACATTTTGTTTGTCAAAAATTTTAATACAGAAGGAAATATATATATTGTACTTTTTTAAGCTTGGGAATAAAACTGAGATATCATATAGGAGGAGATACTAGGGTGACCCAGAATTGCTGCCAGTTTCCTCCAAATGATGACATTTTGGGTGGTTCATCAGATTCCTTTTAAATGTCATTTTTAGGAGGTGTCCTTGCTACTCTGTAAGAAGAAATGATCCTTCTCCTTCTAATCTGATAACACTACCTGTATTTCTCATGATGATTTTATATTATAGTTATTTATGACCATCAGTTCAGTCAGTTCAGTCACTCAGTCATGTCCAATTCTTTGTGACCCCACGGACTGCAGCATGCCAGACTTCCCTGTCCATCACCAATTCCTGGAGCTTGCTCAAACTCATGTCCATTGAGTCGGTGATGCTATCCAACCATCTCATCCTCTGTCATCCCCTTCTTCTACTCCCTTCAATCTTTCCCATATCAGAGTCTTTTCAAATGGTTCAGTTCTTCACATCAGGTGGCCAAAGTATTGGAGTTTCAGCATCAGTCCTTCCAATGAATATTCAGGACTGATCTCCTTTAGGATGTACTGGTTGGATCTCCTTGCAGTCCCAGGGACTCTCAAAAGTCTTCTCCAATACCACAGTTCAAAAGCATTACTGCTTCAGTGCTCCGCTTTCTTTATAGTCCAACTCTGACATCCATACATGACTACTCAAAAAACCATAGCTTTGACTAGATGGACCTTTGTCAGCAAAGTTTGGCTCTGCTTTTTATATGCTGTCTAGGTTGGTCACAGCTTTTCTTCCAAGGGGCAAGCCTCTTTTAATTTCATGGCTGCAGTCACCATCTACAGTCATTTTGGAGTCCAAAAAAATAAAGTCTGTCACTGTTTCCATTGTTTCCCCATTTATTTGCCATAAAGTGGTGGGACCAGATGCCATAATCTTAGTTTTCTGAATGTTGAGTTTTAAGCCAAATTTTTCAACCTCCTCTTTCACTTTCATCAAGATGCTCTTTAGTTCTTCTTTGCTTTCTGCCATAATAGTGGTATCATCTGCATATCTGAGGCTATCATTTCTCCTAGCAATCTTGATTCCAGCTTGTGCTTTATCTAGCCCAACATTTTACGTGCTATACTCTGCATATAAGTTAAATAAGCAGGGTGACCATATAGAGCCTTAATATACTCCTTTTCCAATTTGGAACCAATCTGTTGTTCCATGTCTGGTTCTAACTGTTGTTTCTTGACCTGCATACAGATTTCTCAGGAGTCAGGTCAGATGGTCTGGTATTTCCATCTCTTGAAGAATTTTCCACAGTTTGTTGTGATCCACACAGTCAAAGGCCTTGGCATAGTCAACAAAGGAGTAGATGTTTTTATGGGACTCTCTTGTTTTTTTTCTGTGATCCAGTGGATGTTGACATTTTGATCTCTGGTTCCTCTGCCTTTTCTAAAACCAGCTTGAACATCTGGAATTTGATATTCATGTACTGTTGAAGCCTGGCTTGGAGAATTTTGAGCATTACTTTGCCAGCGTGTGAGAAAAGTGCAATTGTGCGGTAGTTTGAGCATTCTTTGGCATTGCCTTTCTATGGTATTGGAATGAAAACTGACCTTTTCCAGTCCTTGGCCACTGCTGAGTTTTCCAAATTTGCTGGCATATTGAGTGCAGCACTTTTACATCATCATCTTTTAGGATCTGAAATAGATCAACTGGAATTCCATCACTTCCACTAACTTTGTTCATAGTGATGTTTTATAAGGCCCATTTCACTTCACATTCCAGGATATCTGACTCTAGGTGAGTGATTACACCACTGTGGTTATCTGGGTCATGAAGACCTTTTTTGTACAGTTCTTCTGTGTTCTTGCCAACTCTTCTCAATCTCTTTTGCTTCTGTTAGTTCCATACCATTTCTGTCCTTTATCATGCCCATCTTTGCATGAAATGTTCCCTTGGTGTCTCTAATTTTTTTGAAGAGGTCACTAGTCTTTCCCATTCTATTGTTTTCCTCTATTTCTTTGCACTGATCCCTGAGGAAGGCTTTCTTATCTCTCCTTGCTATTCTTTGGAACTCTGCATTCAGATGGGTATAACTATCTTTTCCCCCTTTGCCTTTAGCTTCTCTCTTTTCTCAGCTATTTTTAAGGCCTCCTCAGACAACCATTTTACCTTTCTGTATTCTATTTCTTGGCGATGGTCTTGATCACTGCCTCCTGTACAATGTCATGAAACTCCATCCATAGTATCAGATCTAATCCATTGGATCTATGTGTCACTTCCACTGTATAATGGTAAGGAATTTGATTTAGGTCATACCTGAATGGCCTTGTGGTTTTCTCTACTTTCTTTAATTGAAGTCTGTATTTTGCTGTAAGGAGTTAATGACCTGAGCCACAGTCAGCTCCCAGTCTACCTGAGAGCTCAGTTCTTAAAGAATCTGCCTGCAATTCAGGAGACCCCATTTTGATTCCTGGGTCAGGAAGATCTCCTGCAGAAGGGATAGGCTACCCACTCCAGTATTCTTGTGCTTCCCTTGTGGCACAACTGGTAAAGGATCTGCCTGCAATGTGGGAAACCTGGGTTCAATCCATGGGTGGGGAAGATCTCCTGGAAATGGGAAAATCTACTCCAGTATTTTGGCCTGGAGAATTCCATGGACTGTATAGTCCATGGTGTCACAAAGTTAAGCGACTTTCACTTTCACTGCAGCTCCCAGTTGTGTTTTTGCTGACTGTATAGAGCGTCTTCATCTTTGACTGCAAAGAATATAATCAATCTGATTTCAGTATTTTCCATCTGGTGATGTCCATGTGTAGTCTTCTCGTGTGTTCTTGAAAGAGGGTGTTTACTATGACCATTAATTAGTTCTCTTCCCAAAACCCTGTTAGCCTTTGCCCTGCTAATATGTTTATGAACATATTTTATATATATATAGGAAATAATTTGAGAAAAAGATTCATGTCTCATTTATCTATATATCCTTTGTCCACTGTCCTTTAAATAACAAAGAAGAAGAAAAAATTTGTCTTTTTTTTAAAAAAATCTAGATATTAGCTCTTTAAGTAATAATTTAAATACTTTGAAATTTGATCAGTTTAATTTCCTGTGTGCCTAAGGAGTACATGTGGGTAGCCTGATGTAACTACTTTGTAATATGCCACTTGTGTTGAACTAAAGACAAGACATAATTACATCACTTTGTAAATTAAGTAAAACAACATTAGAAGAATAAAGTGACAAAAACAAAGTTACTTCAGGAAATTAACCCTGAAAAATTTACTAAACATGATATGATCTATGAGTCAGTTATGGATGTAAATCTAAAAAGTTGACCACAAAAGAAAAGCACAAAAAAAGTATAGGCCATCACAAAGCAGGAAGTTTTAAATGTTTAAAGACTATTTAAATGAATAAAAGGATAAACTTAAGAGAGCTTTTTGGCCCCAGGAAGAAGCTTGGAGCTTGCTGTGTGGCCATGTGCCCTACAGGAGGAAAAGCTTTTCTTTCTGCCTGGATCACTTGCATAATTAAGCCATAGCTGAAGGAGAAAGGGTCTGTAGAAAAGAGCAGAGTTGGAGGGCTGACCTTGGGTTACACTAATAGTCAGAAGTTAGAAAGAAACAGAGACTGAAATAGGGTGACATGAGGAGTGTGGGACACTCTGAGAGGAATCTTGCCCAAGAGGGAGAGGGCTGCTTTAAAAAAGAAAGGGCTTCCCTGGTGGCTCAGACAATAAAGCGTCTGCCTGCAATGCGGGAGACCTGGGTTCAATCCCTGGGTTGGGAAGATCCTCTGGAGAAGGAAATGGCACCCCACTCCAGTACTCTTGCCTGGGAAATTCCATGGACGGAGGAGCCTGGTAGGCCTGGTAGGCTACAGTCCATGGGGTCACAGAGTCGGACACAACTGAGCGACTTCACCTAAGAAAGAAAAGCTTTACAAATGCTCCAGAATGGTCAAGGATGTCTAAGACTGGTAAACAACCATCAGTTTTGGTAAGGAAGAATGTGTTGGTGATCTTGTAGAAAATGAATTTTGGTGAAATTGTAGTGCATGCCTGTGTACATGCTCAGTCAGCAGAGGCCAAACTGGAGATAGTTCAGAAGAAACTGAGGGAAAAAATTGAAAACATGTACCTCTAGCACTTGCTGGTGTTGGAGAAGACTCTTGAGAGTCCCTTGGACTGCAAGGAGATCCAACCAGTCCATTCTGAAGGAGATCAGCCCTGGGATTTCTTTGGAAGGAATGATGCTAAAGCTGAAACTCCAGTACTTTGGCCACCTCATGCGAAGAGTTGACTCATTGGAAAAGACTCTGATGCTGGGAGGGATTGGGGGCAAGAGGAAAAGGGGGCGGCAGAGGATGAGATGGCTGAATGGCATCACCGACTCAATGGATGTGAGTCTGAGTGAACTCTGGGAGTTGGTGATGGACAGGGAGGCCTGGTGTGCTGCAATTCATGGGGTCGCAAAGAGTCGGACACAACTGAGCAACTGAACTGAACTGAACTGAGTACTTGCTGGAGAAGAATGTGAGGACAATGGAGGTATTTTTGTTTTTGTTTTTTAAGACAGAAGGAGGGAGAAAGGGAGAGGAAAAGTTTCAATAAGAAAGAGAAATTTCATTTTGTAAAGAGATTTTTGTATTTTTTTTAAATGTAAACAATTACCCTGAAGATGATATGGAGAAATCTTGGTTTTGAGATTATTAAGTTACTGACTCAGAGTATGATAATTAGAGGTCAAGTAATATATAAATTAATTATCTTAATAACTTGACATCTTAGTGCTTTGTTTAAAAAAAACTTCCTATCAAAATTTTAACCTTTAATAAGATGAGTGCCCATTAATGGAAAAGCCACTCTTGCACATTATCTGATTTTTTCTTTAAAGTACTTGGTTTCTGTGGCTTAGTCTGTTTAAAAAAATTCATTGAAGGTTGTAACACATTGATTTTTCTAAAACTTTAAAATTTTTTAAGAATATTTTTTCCTCTGAGTCACTGTGAACTATATAATGTCCTTCCCTCAAGTTATATTAGATAAAACTACATAATAAAGTATGCTGACACATATGAGTTCACTCAAAGACATGTACCATTTCCTGTTCCTTATGAATATCATATGCTGAATAGCTATTCTACTGACCTCCAAATTGTATATACAGAGCAGGTCTGTTCCACTAACAACCTAAAAAATGTAGTAATTAATTATAACATTATTCTTATTGTGCCAAAGATTTATTACTACCCCCTACAACCATAAATGAAGTAATTATATACATATCTACCTTCAGTTGTCATTCTTTAAATGCATTACAGAATTCACATACTTATGCTTTCTGGATTATTCACATTTCATTAGGGCATTCAAGTCTTGCCAAAGTCTTCAACTCTTAGGGAACCCTGTGGGAGATTAAAATTGGGATGAAACTAGGAAGCTTCTAGTGCTTTTGTATGCTTAAAACTACATTTTCTGCCAGGGTCTGAACTATTTAACCATCATTGTTGGGTTATGAATCTACCTGAAACATTCTGCCTATAACTTAAATGAAGAATTGAATCAACCAGCCTTTCTAATGTTAATATATTTTCTAAAAGAGTGCAAATCATTATTTTAGCAAAAGTTAACATTAATGGAAAGATATAAGCATATCAAAAACTGTGCTGCTATTAAGACTAACATTTTTGTTACATACTTAAATGTAAACCTCAAATGCCTCTGTTCCAAGACCATGCCCCACTACCATTTCTTTATGGATAATGCGTGGGTAGAAGGACAAGTGTACATCCTGGTGATCTTGATGGATCGACTGCATATCACCACCCAAGTGATAACACAGAGACAGAGGGAAGGAAAAAACATATCAGAACAAGCCTTACCAGAGACTCCTTGCCTAGCCTATACCTACTTAGAGACACGTTCAGACCAAGAAAGGTGTTAATTAGTTAAACATAGTCGAGTAGGAGAGCTCACTGAGTCCCATTGAATTAAGGTTTTAAAAGAGCCAAGGGAGGACCACTCTGTCTCTCTTCCAGACTGTAGCATTTGTAGAATGAATACAGGAATCATTATAGGTAACAAAGACTAAAGAGTAATTTAGTGACAGGGTTAGGTTGATAGAGCTAATACAAGATGTCCCAGCAATTGTAATTAAAAAGGAAACGTTATCCTATGGTCTAAGATATCCAATAAAGGAAAGCTGATGTTTTTAAGTTAATATAATTCCAAACATGCAGAACAATTTCAAGCATATTTCAAAGAATTCTAATATGTAATTACTATATTATTTACTTTTCACTATTTTTTAATATTTGCTTTATCTCTAGCTATGACATTTTTCTTAACCATATAAGAGCAATAGAAATCATATTTCCTACCCTTAAATACTTTAGTATCTATTTCCAAGGAACAGAGATTAATCTTTTTTAAACAGTGAAATTGCCAAAATTAGATAAATTATTATTGGTTCTCTTAGCTAACTGAAAGCCTGTATCTAAATTTCATTCATCATCTAATCTCTATATGGCTTTTTCCCCTCAGTCCAAATTGAGTCAGTGATCATGCATTGTATTTAGTAGAAATGTTTCTATGTTTTCCTTTATTCCTCAGTTTTTCTTTGTCTCTCATGATTCTGAAAGAGCACAGGGCATTGCATTCATAAAATATCCCTCAGTTTAGGTTAGCTACTTCTTCATGATCTGGTTCATTTTGTATGTCTAGAAAAATGATAAGAGTGATTGTGTGTCCTTCTCAGTACATCGCAGCAGTAATCACACAATATCAATTTGCACTGTTAATCACAATATTAATTTTAATTGCATCATTAAAATGGACTCCACTATGTTATTACACAAAACAGTTACTGTTTTTCTCTTTGCAGTTAATGTTTGTGATGAACTACTTGAATGCTGTGTCATATATTTTTTTTCAGCAAACGTGATCCCACTTGTTTAATCATCTACTAATCCTTCTTGTCTGAATCAGTTATTGCCATCATTATTGTGGAATAGTGATTTTTTTTCTCCTTCAAGAACTGACATACTTTTGCTTGTTTAAATATAAAAAGTGAATTAATAAACATTCACACTGAAATCAGGAGTAGCTAGAAACATTTTATTTAGCCTTTATTTTTTACAGTTATGAATATTTTTACCAGCATATTAAGACAGGGTACAGGAATAAATGACCTATTAGGACAGTGGGGAGATAATATCATCACTATTGCTGGTCCATTGTGCGTAGCATAATAAAAAAAGGTAATGATAAAAAAATTGAGAATTCTTATTTTTAATACAATGGTATGAAAATGTAGCTAGATGCAATTGAAATGTATATAAGTCAATGGCTGATTAATTTATGCCCCAAGTAATCATGATTAGTTTTTAATAAGTGAAACAACATATATCCATAATAAGAGTGATTTCACATAGATTAGAAAATAAATTAACAGTCCCATCCATGTATGTATTATTTTAATAAGAATTAAATTATAAAACTTGACACTAAAGGATTTATTTGAAAAACCAAGAAATATATGTATATTTTGGAAATTTCATTTGAGAGAAGAGCTAAAATTTTAAAAGCCAGACTCCTGTGTCCATGAGATTTCCCAGCAAGAATGCTGGAGTGGATTGCCATTTTCTCCTCCAGGGGCTCTTCCTGACTCAAGGATCAAACCCACGTCTCCTGCATTGGCAGGCATGTTCTTTACCACTGAGCAACCAGGGAAGACCACCTGGGCCACTATTTATAGGAGAGGATGTGGGTCTTGCTACTAAACATTATAATAAAAATTAGCACAAAGAGCTGCTTGCATAAAAGTAGGCAAAGGGAAAGCACAGATATCACAGACTGTCTATTTTAAATAAAATTATTATCTAATAATGCAAAAATCATCATGAGTCCATTATACATTAATTATTACACATTACTGTGAAAATTGGACAGTGATATTTTGGAGGAAAGCAGGATAACTTTTCACATTGTATCACAAAGAGTTTTCTTTTTAAGTGGCCTAACTGAGAATGGCTGACATATATTGAGGATATTATATACTATATAGATTATGTACTATTATGTCCATGATAGTTTTTATTTTGTACAATTCTGACACATACACCAGTCTTCTTTAGTACTGAGTAGGCCAAAAAGTTTATTCAGGTTTCTCCATACCGTATTATGAAACTCAAACTTCTAGGCCAACCCAATATATTACTCTTTGTGGAACACATTAGAAGACATATGTTCTCCATTTTCTAAATGAGAAAGCTTAAGATATGGTTCATAGGTCATGTGTCCAGTTTCTGCAGACATAAGCTTGATATAAAATCCTAAAATTCTTAATTTTGTACGTTAGATCTTGCTGCATTTGTGCACTATTTGTGTATACTACAAGAAAAGCCCTCTATACCCCATAATTCTAAGAAGGAAATTATTTTCCTGACCATTGAACCATTTTGAAATAGAATAGATATTACTATTTCACAGAGAAGAATAACTGCCACTTAAATATTACAATTAATTATGTTTCAGATACATCTATTTGTAATTTTTAAATGAAGAACTCATTAAAATAAAAATAATAGTAAAGAGGTTTATTAAAATTAGACATAGGAAGGAATCCTAATTTATAATATAAATCAGTGTTAAATATTTACATATACTAGTGTAATATAGTTCAGTTCAGTTCAGATCAGTCGCTCAGTCGTGTCCGACTCTTTGCAACCCCATGAATCGCAGTGTGCCAGGCCTCCCTGTCCATCACCAACTCCCAGAGTTCACTCAGACTCACATCCATTGAGTCAGTGATGCCATCCAGCCATCCCATCCTCTGTTGTCCCCTTCTCCTCCTGCCCCCAATCCCTCCCAGCATCAGAGTCTTTTCCAATGAGTCAGCTCTTCGCATCAGGTGGCCAAGGTACTGGAGTTTCAGCTTTAGCATCATTCCTTCCAAAGAAATCCCAGGGCTGATCTCCTTCAGAATGGACTCGTTGGATCTCCTTGCAGTCCAAGGGACTCTCAAGAGTCTTCTCCAACACCATAGTTCAAAAGCATCAATTCTTCGGCGCTCAGCCTTCTTCACAGTCCAACTCTCACATCCATACATGACCACTGGAAAAACCGTAGCCTTGACTAGAGGGAGTTACATAAAGCTTATTAAAAACAAACTACATATTTTTCTCTTAGAAAGGAACAATTTATTATCCAAAAAAAAAAAAGTGATGGTCAAGGTAGAAACTGTAGTTTAGTAAATACATGAAAAATATTAATGAACTAATTTTTTAAAATATGAAGTGAATAATAAAGGGAAAACAATAAAACCAACAAGTAGAGAAATTTGAGTAAAAATTAATAATTTTAGAATATTTCCATAAAAAATAATAAATTTGTTATATTACACATTCAGTTCAGTTCAGTTCAGTCACTCAGTCATGTCCGACTCTTTGCCATACTAATAATGTGAATTCATTTTTTATTTAGTAGACATTTATATCGGAGAAAGCAATGGCACCTTACTCCAGTACTCTTGCCTGGAAAATCCCGTAGGCGGAGGAGCCTGGTAGGCTGCAGTCCATGGGGTCGCTAAGAGTCGGACATAACTGAGCGACTTCACTTTCACTTTTCACTTTCATGCATTGGAGAAAGAAATGGCAACCCACTCCAGTGTTCTTGCCTGAGAATCCCAGGGACGGGGGAGCCTGGTGGGCTGCCGTCTATGGGGTCACACAGAGTCAGACACGACTGAAGTGACTTAGCAGCAGTAGCAGCATACATTTATATCCTGTTACTAATTCTGTTTTCAGTATGTCAAACTTGAGGCATTCATCCAAATACTGTTTCCAATGAATGGATAATGTCTATTTTGAGAAATAGATGTTTGTCATTGTAACTAAATAAGAGGAGCTTAATTATTAGGGTTTCTACAGCAATAAAAGACACAGCTATCTCGAGAGAATGAAAACAGAATGCATAATGTACGCAGGCTTCATAAAGGCCAGATCCATTACTTCTCAGCAATAGGTGTCAGAAAACTAGTCTCTGCGTCTGCATTTATTTCTTTTGTCCTTTTGCTCCCAATCCTCTAGTGATCTTATTCTCTACTGTACTCAGTCACCCACTACCAAATTCAAAATTTAGACTTTGGCATTACCAATAAATACTACTTTCTCTAAAAATACAATCTCACTTTTCCAATTTTCTCAATCCCAACAGCAGTCCCACAAATTTACATTTTCAAACTAACACCAAAAATAAGCTAAAACTTTTGATAAACATAGGCAAAACAAAACATGTTCTTCAAAGCTTAAGAATATCAAGATTGTAAGACTTTAAAGAACAAAGGAAAAATCAGAGGAGGTCACGTTTGGTATGAACACAGTTGAGAAACTGAGGTATAACTGTGAAGGCTCAAGGGGCCAATGGAACCTAAATCCGTTCTAATAAGCATTGCCCTCCAAGGTTGGTAGACTGCTAGATATCCATATGCAACCTAAGCAGGGAACATGTGGGCTGTTCTCTTTAGGACAATGATGATTAGATAGTGATATATTAGAGTTTCACAGAAAGGTTGAGCATGGGGAAAAAAGATAAAAATAGCTAAATCCTTTTCCTAAGAAATGAACCCTTGGAAAGATATCACATGAATTTCAGTTTGAGTCTGCCTGATTCTGATTGGTCAAAGAATCTTCAGGCATAGTTTCACTTGGTAGTACTTAAAAAAGTACTTGGCCGAAGCAAATGAAAAGGCAAATAATTCCTGGAAGACATAACCTTTCATGTTAAACCTGATTTTTTTTTTTTCATCTTTGAAATAATCAGTAACTTTATTATGTGTTTCTTTTTCATTTTTTTTTAATTTGGAGTATGCTGTACAACAATGTGAGTCAGCTATATGTATACTTATACTCCTCCCACACTTGAGCCTCCCTCCCACAGTGCACCCCTGCCCCCCCAATTCCATCTCTCTAGACCATTGTAGAGTACCTAGCTGCACTCCTGGGGCAACATCCCTAGAAAGTGCTAGTCGCCCAATTGTGTCCAACTCTTCACGATCCCATGGACTGTAGCCCACCAGACTCCTCTGCCCTTGGAGAGAATAACTTTCTATTCCCTTCTCCAGGAGATCTTCCCAATCCAAGGATTTAACCCAGGTCTCCTACACTGCAGGAAGATTCGTTACTATCTGAGCCACGAGGGAAGCTCAAGAAGCTATTGTAAAAGGTCATCAAAGAACACCAGGCAAAGAAAACCAAACACATAGCCAAAAATTACCATGACAGAACCTAACCACTAATATGAAAGATAAGGAGCTTGCAAAACAATCAAAACAATTTTTAAACTAGATACTAGAAACACATATGTATATAATGTTTTTAAAGAAATAAAAGCCAGGAAATCTCTACAGAGAATAAGAAGCTATAAAATGCAGATCTAAAATAACCAAATCTTATATTATTCATAGATGCAACATAGTAAAATTATAACATTATTTACAGTCAAAATAGCCTTTAGCGATGCATGGCAATTGATATGACTGAGATGTTGTGGCAGATCAGCAAGAAAAGAATAATCTTTTCAAATATGCAGAAAAAAATGGATATACTTATTGAAAACTATGATAAAGAACCCTTTCCTATAAACAGAGAAAAATAATCAGTTCTAGAAGGATTCCAAAACAAAGTATGGAAGGCAAAACTATAAAGCTTTAATAAAATATTATAGAGAATATCTTTATAACTTTGATATAAAAAGTTATTTTCTTGAGCAAAAGTAAAGAAAAAGATAATCTTAGATGCCATAAAGGATAAGACAATTTTGTTTATGTTAAATTAAACATGCATTCATCCACAGTGAAGCATACATGAGTAGTCAGTTATGGAAATGAGATAGAAGATGTGTAACACCTGTAACTGATGAGGAAATCTTAGAATTCCTGCAAATCACTCTCTCACCCCCTCCCCACCACTGACTTCACATGCATGCATACATACACAGAGATAATCTAATAGGAAAAAGGAAATAAGTCTTGAACAAGCTATTCATGAAAGATAAATACCAAAGGGGTTATATAAGAAAAGTCGCTTAGCCACATAAATAACTAGAGAAATGAAAATAGAAACTGTAAAAATAAATGAAAATAAAAACTGTAAAATAAACTACATACCCATCAGGTTATCAAAATTGGAATGTCTGACAATGATAAGCAACAACTTGTAAAAGGTTCAAAGAAGATAAATCCATAAAGATAGAAAGAAGACTAATGGTTGCCTGAGGATAGATGTGACAATGAAGAATGATGGCTATGAGAAATATGCATAGGGTGATGAGAAACGTCTCAAAATTGTGTTGTGATGATAGTGGCACAGCTCTATAAATATATAAATTTACCAAAAATCATTCTTTTTTTAAATTCTGGGAACAAACAAGTATGTTGTTTATAATCTCCTGGTTTTTTTTTTTTAATGTGAGGGAATAACCATATTGGAGAAAAAGCATAATTTATTAAGAATATCAATACTCTAAGACTAATTGTTGCCAGTCATAGGATATAAATTAGAAAATACTTTGCCCATCTGCAGTAGTGTATCTGAATAACCTTAGAGAAGTGATGTTGCTCAGTACTTCACTGAAAACATCCAAATTATTTAGCAAGCATCAATATAAACAAATTTCATCTGAACTCAAGAGCACAATGTTGAAAGAAAGAAGTGAAAAGAATGCATAAAGCCTTAGTTCATACTCATATGGTTCCATAACATGGAAAACAAAACTATACCTTTTAAAGATACACATATCTTGTTCAGATATACCTAGGTGGTAAGTCCAGAAAATTGCACAAGGATATAGTTTTCACAAATAGTTATAGCAGGGAGAGAGGTTTAAAAACACTGAAAAGAAAGTGGATCATTCTGTGCTATTGTTAATGTGCTATTTTTGAGCAGGTTAATGGTTCAGTTCAGTTCAGTCGCTCAGTCGTGTCCAACTCTGCGACCCCATGGATTGCAGCACGCCAGGCCTCCCTGTCCATCACCAACTCCCGGAGTTCACCCAAACTCATGTCCATCAAGTCAGTGATGCCATCCAGCCATCTCATCCTCTGTCATCCCCTTCTCCTCCTGCCCCCAATCCCTCCCAGCATCAGAGTCTTTTCCAATGAGTCAACTGTTCGCATGAAGTGGCCAAAATATTGGAGTTTCAACTTTAGCATCAGTACTTCCAAACACCCAGGACTGATCTCCTTTAGAATGGACAAGTTGGATCTCCTTGCAGTCCAAGGGACTCCCAAGAGTCTTCTCCAACACCACAGTTCAAAAGCATCAATTCTTCAGCGCTCAGCTTTCTTCACAGTCCAACTTTCACATCCATACATGACCACTGGAAAAACCATAGCCTTGACTGGATGGACCTTAGTTGACAAAGTAATGTCTCTGCTTTTGAATATGCTATCCAGGCTGGTCATAACCTTCCTTCCAAGGAACAAGTGTCTTTCAATTTCATGGCTGCAGTCACCATCTGCAGTGATTTTGGAGCCCCCCCAAAAAAAGTCTGACACTGTTTCCACTGTTTCCCCATCTATTTCCATTAATGGTTAATGCTTCTTATATTTTAATTATTAAATTGTGCATATAACTTTTATAATCATTAAGAAAATTCATATATGATTCATGCATTTTTTCTGTATTTATTATTTTAACAATAAAAAGAACAGTAAGAAAGCTGTAATCTAAATATTTAGATAATGTAGATAATAGAAATGGCAGAAACTGACTTGAAAAACTTTTATAGCATTATATATATGTTTAAAAGTATTTAAATATATACATATACATGACTGCCAATATATATGCATATTTGTATGATTGCTAAGCTCAAGGTCGGAGAAGGCAATGGCAACCCACTCCAGTACTCTTGCCTGGAAAATCCCATGGACGGAGGAGCCTGGAAGGCTGCAGTCCATGGGGTCACGAAGAGTCAGACATTTACTGAGCGACTTCACTTTCACTTTCATGCATTGGAGAAGGAAATGGCAACCCACTCCAGTGTTCTTGCCTGGAGAATCCCAGGGACAGCGGAGCCTGGTGGGCTGCCATCTGTGGGGTCGCACAGAGTCGGACACGACTGAAGCGACTTAGCAGCAGCAGCAGCAAGCTCAAGGTGACAAGTATCATCACTTTTAAATACTGCACTGGAATTCCTAGGAAATTCAAATTCAATAAAATAAAAGTAATCAGGATTGTAAAAGAAGATCAAAAATGTTACTTTTGACGAATATGATTTCTATGTAGAAATTTTGGAGAACCACTGAGTAACTAAAATTAAAATTCAGTGCTACTGGTACACTTAACAGTTTATTTTAAAGAAAATGTCTGTAAACACAAATAAAATGAAAATACAGTTTTATAAGCATAATTATATTTAAAATATCTATCTTGTAAAAAACTTAACAAAATTTACATATAAGCTTTGTAGAGTACATACTGTGCATCAGTCATTGGGATAAATTTCATAAGTTCAGAGTAATAAAGGTCACTGTACCCATCCTCATGGAATGCTTTACATGAGGACTAGAAAATTAGAAGGCAAATTAATGATGTTATGTTTGAGAAAGGAACTTTCTAAAGGTAGAGTAGTCCCAGGTCACATCTGTTTTATTGACATAATCATAATAGGAACCGCCTTTTACCCTCAATTATGTCCCAGTTTGGAAGATAAATTATAGAGCCCTTGAAACTACTGGACCATTAGACATAACCTTAATTCGGGTTATAGTGGGGCACTAACCCTAATTTGGAAGTTTTGGGAATGATATCACTGAGGAAGTGGTTGTCAGTGCCTAGTTGGAACTGAGTTACAATTCAGGTTCATCCAAGAGAAAAGAGAATAGAGGTTTGTGACACACAGAAGCAATAACCCATCAATAACTGCAAAAATGGGAGAACATTACACTGGGTAATGGAAAAAACAAATGAAAACAACTGAAGCCCAGAGTATGGATGGGAATTATGCAAGAGAAGAAGAGGGAAGCTTTGTTTTTGTTTCAGTGAAGTATAGTTGATTTACAGTGTCATGTTAGTCTCTGGTGTACAGAAAAGTGTTTCAGTTATACATATATACATATCTTTTCAAATTATTTTCTGTTATGGTTTATTACAAAATATTGACTACAGTTCCCTGTGCTATACAGTAGGACCTTGTTGTTTATTCATTTTATATGTAGTAGTTTGTATCTGCTAATCTCAAACACCCAGTTTGTTCCTCCCCTCCCCTTGACAACCACAAGTCTATTCTAAATCTGTTTGTGTTTCATAGATAAGTTCATTTGTGTATTATTTTAGATTCCACGTATAAGTGATATCATACAGTACTTGTCTTTCTCTTTCTGACCTAACTTTGCTTTATATGATGATCTCTAGGTCTGTGTGTGTGTGTGTGTGTGTGTGTGTGTGTGTGTTAGTCGCTCATTTGTGTCTGACTCTGCAGCCCCATGAACTGTAGCCTGCCAGGCTCCTCTCTCCATGGGATTCTCCAGGCAAGAATACTGGAGTCAGTTGCTAGCTAGTTGCAAATGGAATTATTTTATTCTCCTCTATAACTGAGTAATATCCCATTGTGTATGTGTGTATGTACACACACACCCCATCTTCTTCACCCATTCATCTGACAATGAAGTTAGCAATTTAAATTGTTTCCGTGTCTTGGCTATTTTAAACAGTGCTTTATGAAAATAGGGGTGCATGTACCTTTTTAAATTATAGTTTTGTCTGGCAATGTCCCCAGGAGTGGGATTACTGGATCATAGGCAGCAGTGGCTGTGCAGTGCTGGAGTGGCGGCTACAAGGCACTGGAGCGACTGTGAGGATATACCCCACGTCCAAGGGCAAAGGAGAAGCCCCAGCAAGGCAGTAGGAGGGGCAAAACTGCATTTAGAATCAAATCCCATACCCACCAGAGACACTCAGAGGACTCAAACAAACCTTGTACACACCAGGACCCAGAGGCCCCGTGAAGACTGAAACAGAACTGGGTTTGAGTGTCTCCTGTGGAGGTACAGGTCAGCAGTGAACTGCTGCAGAAGCAGGGGCTTTGGGTGCAGCAGACTTGGGTATGGCATAAGCCCTCTTGGAGGAGGTCGCCATTAACCCCACCATAGACCTGCCAGAACTTACACAGGACTGCAGAAATAGACTCTTGGGAGGCACAAACAGAATTTTGTGCACACCAGGACCCAGGAGAAAGGAGCAGTGACCCCAAAAGAGTCTGAGCCAGACTTGCTCATAAGTGTCCAGGAGTCTCCACATGAGTTGGTGGTAGCCTGCTGCAGGGTTGGGGCACTGAGTGTAGCAGTGCCTGCATGGGACCTTTTGAAGAAGGTCACCATTATCTTCAATACCTTCACCATAGTTTGGCCCCAGGTGCCTCTTGAGAAATCTATATGCAGGTCTGGAAGCAACAGTTAGAACTGGACATGGAACAACAGACTGGTTCCAAATAGGGAAAGGAGTACATCAAGGCTGTATATTGTCACCCTGCTTATTTAACTTATATGCAGAGTACATCACGAGAAACGCTGGGCTGGATGAAGCACAAGCTGGAATCAAGACTGCCGGAAGAAATAACAATAACCTCAGATATACAGATGACACCACCCTTATGGCAGAAAGTGAAGAAGAACTAAAGATCCTCTTGATAAAAGTGAAAGAGGAGAGTAAAAAAGTTGGCTTAAAGCTCAACATTCAGAAAACTAAGATCATGGCATCCAGTCCCATCACTTCATGGCAAATAGATGGGGAAACAGTGGGAAAAGTGGCTGACTTTATTTTAGGGGGCTCCAAAATCACTGTAGATGGTGATTGCGGCCATGAAATTAAAAGACATTTGCTCCCTGGAAGAAAAGTTATGACCACCCTAGACAGGATATTAAAAAGCAGACACATTACTTTGCTAACAAAGGTCCATCTAGTCAAAGCTATGGTTTTTCCAATAGTCATGTATGAATGTGAAAGTTGGATTACAAAAAAAGCTGAGCACCAAATAATTGATGCTTTTGAAGTGTGGTGCTGGAGAAGACTCTTGAGAGTCCCTTGGACAGAAAAGAGAGCCAATCAGTCAATTCCAAAGGAAATCAGTTCTGAATATTCATTGGAAGGACTGATGCTGAAGCTGAAACTCCGATACTTGGCCCTTGATGTGAAGAACTGACTCATTGTAAAAGACCCTGATCCTGGGAAAGATCGAAGGTGGAAGGATAAGGGGATGACAGAGGATGAGACAGTTGAATGGCATCACTGACTCAATGGACATGAGTTTGAGTAAACTCTGGGAATTGATGATGGACTGGGAGGCTTGGCATGCTGCAGCCCATGGGGTTGCAAAGAGTTGGAGATGACTGAGCAACTGAATGAACTGATGTCAACTCTATTTTAGTTTTCTTGAGGAACCTCCATACTGTTCTCCATAGTGGCTACACCAATTTACATCCCCACCAATAGTGTAGGGGGTTGGGCCAGAAGATAGTAGTTTTAATGGATGAAGTTGGATCAATAAGTTAGACCTGGACCACTGGAGGGCTTTGTAAGCTAGTCTATAGAGCATCTAAAGAGACTGCACATGTTTGCAAAGATAGTGAAGGAGCTAAAATGTAATAGCATATTGGTCTGACTTCAAAATCTATGCTCTCTTTGTATATATGGCTGAAATTCTGGGGGAAACTAGCATTAGTGGAGTGTGCAGAGGAAGAGAAACAGGCCACTGATAAGAAGCATCAGGGAGAAGGAAAAAATCAGGAGGGAATTGAAAAGGGAAGATGTTCCACTGGATCATGAACTCTAGAGAAGTCACATAAGATACCTGGACCTAAGATTATGAATTAGGCTATTTAAGAGTGAAAGTCAAAATTATGGATGACTCATGTATTCCTTGGAGAAGGCAATGGCACCCCACTCCAGTACTCTTGCCTGGAAAATCCCATGGACAGAGGAACCTGGTCAGCTGCAGTCCATGGGGTCGCTAAGAGTCAGACACGACTGAGCGACTTCACTTTCACTTTTCACTTTCATGCGTTGGAGAAGGAAATGGCAACCCACTCCAGTGTTCTTGCCTGGAGAATCCCAGGGACTGGGGAGCCTGGTGAGCTGCCGTCTATGGGGTCGCACAGAGTTGGACACAGCTGAAGCGACTTAGCAGTAGCAGCATGTATTCCTTGGGGCTTCCCTGGTGGCTCAGATGGTAAAGAATCTGCCTGCAATGCGGGAGACCCAGGTTTAATTCCTGGGTCGAGAAGATCTCCTGGAGAAGAAAATGGCAACTCACTCCAGAGTGAGTTGCCTGGAGAATCCCATGGGCAAGGTTGTCTGGTGTGCTACAGTCAGCTTATGGGGGTCACAAAGAGTTCGACACAACCGAGTGACTAACGTATCTACTCCTATGTCTATTAATGCCATCTTTTCTTACACTTGACCGCTAAGCAAGAAAAGGCCAGATTCTCATTAGTTTCTTATTTTCATATTTCTATAAACAACTGATCTTGGGGACTATTGACTTTTCTTTTTAACTATCTCTGAAATCTGTTCATTTTTTCTTCCTTTCCTTCCTCCCTCTCCTTATAAATCAGGTTCTTATTATCTCTCACTTACACAGTCACTTTTTTATTAATACAACAAACTAGTAAATATAACATAAAAGCAGATTCAGATAGAGAACAAATTAGTGGTAACCAGTGTGGAGAGGTAAAAGGCAGAGAGGCAGTATGGGGCAGGGAATTAAGAGGTACAAAGCTTAGAGAATAAGAAATGAGGATATATTGTCCAACATGGAGAAGATATAGCCACTATTTTATAATAACTATTGTTGTTTAGTTGCCAAGTCATGTCTGACTCTTCTGTGACCTCATAAACTGTAGCCCACCAGGCTCCTCTGTCCATGGAATTTTCCAGGCAAGAATATTGGAGTGGGTTGACATTTCCTCCTCCATATAATAACAATGAATGCAATGTAACCTTTAAAATTGTGAATCTCTATATCGTACATCTGTAACATATTGGTCATCAACTTTACTTCAATAAAAATAAAAATAATCATTTTACCTGCTTAGAAGTAATTAATGAAAAATATATACAGTTATATTGTCCTTTTATATCAAGCTGAGAAAGCATAGCCTTTCAGAGACAATTCTAGGAAAAAAATCACAGATCTGACATCAAAAGACCAGACTAAACATATAAAAGTAGTATAAAAATCAATGATTAAATCTTTTTCACTGTATTAATAATGCCAAGAAAAAGAACAATTTTCTTCAGGTTGCTTTAAGCAAAATACTTGTATTATTTTTATTTTGAGCTAGTTTCATACCAGTCATATTTAATTTTTTTGTACCTATAGAAAGGTGAGGTTTTCATAAGCAAATGCTGACTCTATCCAACACTATATCAAATAGTTGAGACAGGAAGGATATTACTTAGTGGTTACATATTGTCACCCTGCTTATTTAACTTATATGTAGAGCACATCATGAGAAATGCTGGGCTGGAAGAAGCACATGCTGGAATCAAGATTGCTGGGAGAAATATCAATAACCTCAGATATGCAGATGACACCACCCTTATGGCAGAAAGTGAAGAACTAAAGACTTTCTTGATGAAAGTGAAAGAGAGTGAAAACGTTGGCTTAAAGCTCAACTTTCAGAAAAAGATCATGGCATCTGGTCCCATCACTTCATGGGAAATAGATGGGAAAACAGTGGAAACAGTGTCAGACTTTATTTTGGGGGGCTCCAAAATCACTGCAGATGCTGATTGCAGCCATGAAATTGAAAGACACTTACTCCTTGGAAGGAAAGTTATGACCAACCTAGATAGCATATTCAAAAGCAGAGACATTACTTTGCCAACAAATGTCCGTCTAATCAAGGCTATGGTTTTTCCAGTGGTCATGTATGGATGTGAGAGTTGGACTATAAAGAAAACTGAGGGCCGAAGAATTGATGCTTTTGAACTGTGGTGTTGGAGAAGACTCTTGAGAGTCTCTTGGACTGCAAGGAGATCCAACCAGTCCATTCTGAAGGAGATCAGTCCTGGGTGTTCTTTGGAAGGACTGATGCTAAAGCTGAAACTCCAATACTGTGGCCACCTCATGCAAAGAGCTGACTCATTGGAAAAGACCCTGATGCTGGGAGGGATTGGGGGCAGGAGGAGAAGGGGACGACAGAGGATGAGATGGCTGGATGGCATCACCAACTTGATGGACATGGATTTGGGTGAACTCTGGGAGTTGGTGATGGACAGGGAGGCCTGGCGTGCTGCGATTCATGGGGTCGCAAAGAGTCAGACACGACTGAGTGGCTGAACTGAACTGAACATGATTAGGTGTTTAACACTCACATGACTAACCAGTTCTGGTCTCAGATATTTTTTTTTTAAACTGTAGCTTTAATTGTGGCATGTCTAATTTCTTTGAAGCTTAAATAGATGTCTAGCACATAATAATTGTTTAATAAGTATTAAACATTTTTACTCTGCCATATATTTTTATAATTAAATAATTTACTATGAATCAGGGTTTTTTTTTTAACATTCTTCTAATTTGAAATTCTGTACATTTATAAAAACAAGTGTTTGGGGAATATGGTTAGCTGTTTGTATTTTATTTATCAATTTGTACTGCTGCTAAGGATCTCAAAGTTGCTCTCATCCTAAAAGTCTGGATTACGAATATTTTGCATACTAAATTCCTTTACTTAAAAAAATTTAAAATGATTTAAAATATCATGTTAGTTTTATGTGTATGGCAAAGTGAGTCATATATCCACTCTATTTTTGATCCTTCTTCCTATGTAGACCATTACAGAGCACTGAGTAGAGTTCTTTGTGCTATACAGTATGTCCTTATTAGTTATCTCTTTTACAAATAGTAGTATGTATTTGTCAATCCCAATCTCCCAATTTTTACCTCCCCCCTCCATTTTCCCCTGGTAACCGTAATTTGTTGGAGAACTTCTTTTACTTTTATTCTCTAATATATATTTCCTCCATCTCTGCTCCTATATTTTTCTTTCTTGGGATTGTGAAACTCAGTATAGAGTCATTATATGCACATCCTGTCCTCCACTTTCTAAGCCAAAAAAATTCATCTTAAATTTTCTTGATTCTTTGTCATGTATCTACAATCTGTAATTTGTTAAATCTTTTAAAAGTTATTCTCTATACTTTCTATACTAGATTAAATATTCCTTTTAAGTCTTTAATTAAATATTAAATAGATTCTGCATTGACAGTAGAATTGCTTTCTACTGAATATGTGAATTTTTCTTGAAAATCTATTTTATATATATATTTTTTAATTTCTTCTGTTCCTCAATTTTTACCTTCTGTTCCATCCAAGTAGAAACACTTTTCTGATGGCCAAGGATCCATCTTCTATTTTCCAATCACTTCAACAGACTTCTTTATATCGCGTGATGGTTTTATGAACCTAGTTTCCACACAAATATAGTTAAAATACAATCTGGTATTGAAGTATTTTTTCCGTATTACCAGAGAGTATTGAATTTGCTATAGACCAACTTGTTGTCAGGCATGGTGCCATGTTTTGTTGTTGTTCAAATAAATGTGTCCTGGCACTGACAATGATTAGGACAAAATGCACCATTCTAACTGGCAAACATATTCAGAGAATTTCTGATTCATTCATCTCTGGCAATAAATCTTCCTTCAAACACTGATGGTGAACATCCATAGAAACCAAATATTTGCTGAAAGGTGTTTAAAGGATATTTAAAAATCAGAGTGCAATTATTTGCCTAAGAAATGAAATAAAATGTGCCTGAGCAAAGTTTTGTTTACCTAATGTGTAATCTTCACAGTCTGTACGGGGATAGATTGCATTCTGGTGTGTGGTAAGCACTGATTCCCTAGGAATCATCATCACAAACCAATAAATGTAGAGTCTGCTCTTAGTCTTTGAAGGGCAAAAAACCTGTGTGGTATAAAGTGCTATAAACATATGAAATGCTTTTCCACTTGTGGCTGGTGGAAATTCACTGCAGAGGAATGGAGAGAGAATTGACTTGGCTTTTCCCTTACTATAAGGGGACAAGGAAAATGAAACATTTTCAAAAATTAAAGACTCATTTTAAATATATATATTTTGTGATTCCAAAGTGAACTTCACAGATGTTTTATCTATAATTATCCATACCACTGCCCCTTTCTAATTATAGCACGGAAAAAATCAGTGAGGCCCAAAAATTAGAAAAAAAGAAAAACAAACTCTTACAACTTAAATGGTTCTATATGTTTTAATCATTTTTTTTTCTACTTAGGGATTGTGAGGACAAGCACCTAAAACTTTTTGCTTTTATTATTAGCTTTCTGCTGCTGCTGCTGCTAAGTCACTTCAGTCGTGTCCGACTCTGTGTGACCCCATAGACGGCAGCGCGCCAGGCTCCCCCGTCCCTTGGATTCTCCAGGCAAGAACACTGGAGTGGGTTGCCATTTCCTTCTCCAATGCATGAAAGTGAAAAGTGAAAATGAAGTCGCTCAATTGTGTCCGACCCTCAGCGACCCCATGGACTGCAGCCTTCCAGGCTCCTCCATCCATGGGATTTTCCAGGCAGGAGTACTGGAGTGGGGTGCCATTGCCTTCTCCGTATTAACTTTATAGAGTACTTTATTTAATCAAAAGATAAGTGGAAATCTACAGTTTTTCTTACTTTCACAAGTTGACTTTATGTTTATGACTTTGTTAAATCCATATTTTATTTTTCATATGCTGAAATTTATTGAATTCTGGGCACTCTGAGTGAGGTTACTAATACCCAAACCTGTGGCAAGTGCAAGTGACTTTCTCACCTTAGCCATGGAGGCAGATGGAAAGTTCATGTATAAATGAATGGGCTACAACCAGAGCCAGACACACAAGAGAATTTTTCAACCTTCAGTGCATGCCCTTCTCTGCATTTTTTTTACCCTAGTAATTTTCTTTTTTTTTTTCTTTTTTTTTTTTTTTTAAATTTTATTTTATTTTTAAACTTTACATAACTGTATTAGATTTGCCAAATATCAAAATGAATCCGCCACAGGTTTACATGTGTTCCCCATCCTGAACCCTCCTCCCTCCTCCCTCCCCATTCCATCCCTCTTTTAAACAGTATGTGAACCGAGAACTTCCAGATGTTCAAGCTGAATTTAGAAAAGGCGGAGGAACCAGAGATCAAATTGCCAACTTCTGAAAGGAAGAGAACTTCAGGAAAACATCTACTTCTGCTTGCTTGACTACACTAAAGCCTTTGACTGTGAGGATCACAACAAACTGTGGAAAATTCTTCAAGAGTTGGAAATACCAGATGACCTTACCTGCCTCCTGAGAAATCTGTATGTAGGTCAAGAAGCAACAGTTGGAACTGGACATGGAACAACAGTCTGGTTCTAAACTGGGAAAAGATCATGACAAGGCTGTATACTGTCACCTTACTTATTTAACATTTATGCAAAGTACATCATGCAAAATGCCGGACTGTATCACGCATAAGCTGGAATCAAGACTGCAGGGAGAACTATCAATAACCTCACATATGCAGATGACACCACCCTTATGGCAGAAAGTGAAGAGGAATTAAAGAGCCTCTTGATGAAAGTGAAAGAGGAGAGCGAAAAACCTGGCTTAAAACTCAACATTTAAAAAATGAAGATGATGGCATCCAGTTCCATAACTTCATGACAAATAGATGGGGAAACAATGTAAACAGTGAGAGACTTGACTGTCCTGGGCTCCAAAATCACTGCAGATTGTGACTTCAGACTTGAAATTAAAAGACACTTGCTCCTTGGGAACAAAGCTATGACCAAACTAGACAGCATATTAAAAAACAGAGACATTGCCAACAAAGGTCTGTCTAGTCAAGGCTATGGTTTTTCCAGCAGTCATGTATGGATGTGAGAGTTGGACAATAAAGAAAGCTGAGTGCCAAAGAATTAATGCTTTTGAACTATGGTGTTTGAGAAAACTCTTGAGAGTCCCTTGGACAGCAAGGAGATCCAACGAGTCCGTCCTAAAGGAAATCAGTCCTGAATATTCATTGGAAAGACTGATGCTGAAGTTGAAACTGCAATACTTTGGCCACCCGATGTGAAGAGCTGACTCAGTGGAAAAGACCATGATGCTGGGAAATATTGAAGGCAAGAGGAGGAGAAGATGACAGAGGATGAGTCAGTTGGATGGCATCACCGACTCAATGGACTTGAGTTTGAGCAAGCTCCAGGAATTGGTGATGGACAAGGAAACCTGGCATGCTGAAGTCCATAGGGTCACAAAGAGTCGGACATGACTGAGCAACTGAACTGAACTGATCTGAAGTAATTTTACTCTGATGGGTCAAGAGAAAGAATTGCGGAGTCTGGCTCAACAATCTAGAAGGGTCATTTGTTTCCGTTGGGAGGGAGAAAATATAAGTACCTTACAGGCAACCAGAATCCTCAGCTAATGTTGTACCTCTTGGCTCAAAGACACATTTATATCCTGATATATACTCTCTATATTTTCCTCTGACACCGTAAAAGAACCATACTTGAGGGAATATTTCAAGGTAAGTTATTGCCAGAAATGTGGCAGCACAAGGGAAACACTGTATTTCTTTGCCAGTCTATCACTTAATGGTACATTTCCCAGCTACTTCACCTAGCTCCCTGTGTGGGTCAGAGAGTGTCGCCTCTCTGTGGATGTTTACCTTGGCATGATCTTGCCTCTCTAATTTTCTTCACCCTCCCTAACCTTACTGGGGCAGGAGGCCCCTTAATATTCAGGAAACCAGACAGAATTAAACTTTGTTTTAAAGTGAGTCAGGGGAAGACAGCATGGTGTGTAGGGACAAGGAAAACTGAGGTATATTTCTGTATCAAGGTCAGTCAGTCTGTCTGTAACTGGCCTCTGCAATTCTGGTATCAGTCCCTCTTCCTTCTGTTGACTGTTCTTCAACAAAGAGATACTTCTACAAAGTTCACAATCTCTGTCTTTCCTTTTCTCTTTAAAAACTTTGAAAACCTCAGTTTTTTAGGGTGAAAATTAAAATATTCAGAACATAACTAAAATAACTACAAAAATTCACAGGTAATTACATTGTGTGTATGTGTGTGCTTAGTCGTGTCTGACTCTTTGTGACCCCATTGACTGGCCTCTTTGTCTATGGGATTTCCCAGGCAAGAATACTGGATTAAGTGCCATTTCCTTCTCCAGGGGATCTTCCCAAGCCAGGGATCAAACCAGCATTTCCTGAGTCTCCTGAATCGACAGGCAGATTCTACACTGTACATCAAAATAGTTGTTAAGTCAACTCTGTGTTATGTTATGGTCTGAGGGGAGCTTTTTTCTCTCTAATAATACTTTCTTGAATGATCATAGAACAATGATTTGATATATTGGGGGGGGGACCTGATATATCTTTTGTTATAATTTGAGTCCTGAAAAGTTGTTTGGCTCTTATTTACAAATAGTGTTCTTTGCATAGCCTTGCTCATTTCAGCTTGTTGTAAAAAAAAAAAAAAAAAAATCTACTGAAAGTTTTATTGACATTGTGTTCAGTCCATCAATCAATTTGGGAGAGAAATACCACCTTAATAATATTGAATCTTTGGATCCATGAACACGATATATGTGTATGTGTAGTTTAAGTCTTAATTTTTTTTTAGTGCTATTTTATAGTTTAAGTGTTGGAGAAGGCAATGGCACCCCACTCCAGTACTCTCGCCTGGAAAATCCCATGGACAGAGGAGCCTGTAGACTTCAGTCCATGGGGTCGCAGAGTCAGACACGACTGAACGACTTCACTTTTACTTTTCATTTTCATGCACTGGAGAAGGAAATGGCAACCCACTCCAGTATTCTTGCCTGGAGAATCCCAGGGAAAGGGGAGCCTGGTGGGCTGCCGTCTATGGGGTCTCACAGAGTTGGACACAACTAAAGTGACTTTGCAGCATAGTTTAGGTGTATAGGCTTTGCACATACTTTATCCAATTTACTCCCAAGTATATCATGTTTTTTGATGGTATTATAAATGTCAGTGTATATTCTATTTCACTTTTTACATAATCACCACTGTAAAGGCATATACATTCACCTGCAATAAACCAGTGTTTTTTTATACTTTTGAGTGTAATGGAGTAGCATATTTGTGAAAAAAGAGCTCTTGGCCTATTAGTGTGCAGCCCAGTAGTTGAAAACTACTTAATGCTTACAATTTTAGCCAGTTGCTTCTGAGCCAGTCTAGATATTCTGCAGTAGCCAAGAAATAATGGCATGTTTATCTATTAAGGTGGCCAATGAGGAAGACAGGAAATACCTGAAATTACTGGGAAATTATTAACTTTAAGGCTTCTTATATATTGTTCATTTAATTCTCACATAAACCACGTGTGAAGGTTATTTTGAAGAGACTAGAGGGATGAAGGAATTTGCCAAAGTCTTATAGCCATTTAACGGTGACCTGGATTTGGACCAGGGCCTGGGTAGTTGCTCAGGTCTGCCATTCCCCCTAGTGAGTGGAACATACGTTTGGCCACTCATTTTTTAAAAACTTTTCTAACTGTGATTCTTGGTTCCTAACATCATTTTCTGAGCCTTGTTCTCAAAGAAGCAAAGTTGGCAGAAATTTCATCTTTCCTAAGAGGAAGTCCCAAAGAGCAACACATTTGTGGACCAAAAGTGCAGCCTTGCTTTTGTATTGAGTTTTTATCCTCTTCTTTTCAGAAACCGGTTTCTCATTTAAAACCCAGGTGCAGTTACTTTCCATTTTTGTTCACACACACAACAAAAAATTGGCTTACCTGTGGGAAGGAAGGCAGTCACTTAGCCATGTGGCCTGGAACTTGATTCTCTACAAAAATTGATGGAAACAGTGTATCTGGAGATAAATCCAGAGTTAGAGCCAGGAATTGATTTTTTTTTCCCCCTATTTGTAGATCAGGGACTTCTTTTTTTGTAGAGAAAACTCAGTTCTTACTCTCAAGTTTCAGAAAAGTCTCATGACTTGTGTGAACTCTTTGGACTGTCCTTATACGTTGGCTGGTGTTACACAAGCTTGGAGTTGTATATGTATTAAAATTGACTCTGAGATTTGTGAAAATTTTGTTAGTCACTAGGGCATTACCTGTCCACCCATCAGTTGGATAAGCTGAATAAGCACCATTACCACTATCTACCTAATGTTCTGTTGGGCTATGCTTAGTCACTCAGTCATGTCCAACTCTTCACAATCCTAGGGACTGTAGCCCGCCACACTGCTCTGCCATGGGGATTCTCCAGGAATGAATACTGGAGTGAATAGCCATGCCCTCCTCCAGGGGATCTTCCCAACCCAGGGATCTTACCCAGGTCTCCCTCATTGCAGGCAGATTCTTTACCATCTGAGCCACCAGGGAAGCCCGCAGCTCTAGGCAGTAGCATCAGTCATGTCAGATACTCTTTCATCTTTTCCAAACTCTACTTATCTTACCTGTTCTATATTTTAGATCACTGTATCACATCTCAAGTCTCAATCTTCATAGAAACCACCGGAAGATCTCGTAAAAGGCAGACTTGGATAAGGTAGGACGAGGTATCTCATAACTAAATTATTAATAATATCAGTTTTTAGTAGTAGAGGTGGTGCCGATGCTTCTGATCCAAAGTCCACTTGGAGTAGAAAGGCTTTAGTTTTGTTGTCTTTTGAGTGTGGTCCTAGACCAGCAGCATGACTACCTTGGAACTCAGAAATGTATATCTTTAGGCTCTGAATCTGATGCCAACTAAAGTTTGAGGAATCACAGCTTTAGACCACTTTCTATCACTCCATTTCCTTTGACACTTGCCTTTGCTTGAGTGCACATCAAATCTCTGTTAGACTAGCTGAAGGGTCTTCTAGCTGGTCTCCCTCAGGTCACAAATTGCTATGAGCCATCCTCCACATTACTACCACACTGATTTGTAAATTGAAAATTGGAAGAATTTGTACTCCTCAGATCTCTCTGGTGCCCCCTTTATTTGCAAAATAAAGTCTTAAGTTTGTAACCTGCATGTTGCTTTGCATCCACAAATGATATTCAATCTATAAATTTTAAGTTGAGTCATCACTGCTGCTTGCAACTCATTAAGATTTATTTCATCTATTTATTTAATACTTCTATTTATTTAATGTTTGTAACATGCAGGTCAATGCACAGAGTTGACCTGCAGGTTACAAACATTAAATAAATAGAAGTATTAAATAAATCGATTTATTAAATAAATCTTAATGAGTTGCAAGCAGGCAGTGATGACTCAACTTAAAATTTATAGATTGAATATCATTTGTGGATGCAAAGGGTCATTATATGAGACAATTCATACAGGAAAAAAATGAGGATGACTCGGGGAAAAGAGTGTTTTGAACTTGGTCTCCCAGTTGTGAAAGAAGCATGGGTCAACATAGAATGGTAAATCTGAGATGCTAGAGCAGGTTTTGCCTCTATTCAGGAAATAGCAATGATAGTTTTTGTTGCTCTGTGAGAACTGGTTGAATGATATCCCTCAGCCTCAAGATGAATTTTTGAAAGAAATTCTAGAATAAGGAGAGGAAATTTTGAGTTAAATTGTAGAGTTTGGAAAGTTACAAGTATCTGTAATTGCTTTGTTTCAATGCCAGACTTTTTTTTTTTAATATGAAGGGCATTAAATACAGCTGGTATGGTTTTTTCCAATCTCGGTGCCACAGTTTGGCATTTTGGTGTAAGGAATAAAGTTTAAAAATGTTTTTCACACTCTCTCATTTTGGTTCCCCATGTCTGTTTTTTAGGTTAGGTAGATGAGCCTTCTTATAAAGTTTCTTTCAGAAGTGCTCAGTGTGATATTTTCCTTTTGAAAATTGAGCCCATAGGTGTGGTTATAGCCAATGTTGTTTAAAGGGATTTTAAGGACTAGCCTGATGAAACCCATAATTAGGTCAATTTAAGATTATCTTGCTATGTTGCAGATGTTTTCCTTTCATTTGAAAGCTTTTACTTTTGCTTTGATTTTATTTTAAGGATATTGTCAAGTACTGTATGAGTCAAAGTTAATTAAAAGTAGGTTAGAAAGTAGAAAATGAAGAAAACACTTTCCAAAGAAAACAGACCATGTAGTTTTATAAAAACTTGCATTGAAATTTACCTCAAGTTTTGCTAAAATTACTGGCACTGGTAATGATGCCTCTAAGTTAGATTAACTTCCTGATTGATTTTATGTAAACAGATGAATGAACCCATTATAGCAAAGGATGAAATGAATATATTATTTGTCCCCATTATTTCTTTTCTGTAACTCTAAGGAAAAGTAATTGACTTAAGAAGATGGAATCTCCCTTAAGTCCTATGAGTCTAGACACTTGAATATAATCATCAGCAAAACAGAGTTTTAAGAAAACTGATTCAGTTTTAGAACTTTGTGTAAATCATTTATTTTTCTGGGGATTCAGTATCCTGAATTATAGTATGGATTAAATTATCATGAAAGATTCTTTCAGGCTATGGTATTCTGATTTGGTAAGTGGTCAAGAAGTTAATGCCTTTTTTTTTTTACAATGAAAGATGGCTCCATGATTTATTTATTCTTTACCTGCCATGTCATTCTTCATTCCCTGACATGCAGAAACTTCATTAATATAAAGAATATATATCTGGATAGGCTTTCAAGCAGTACTGAATACCAAATCTACTTTGAAACTTGTATTGCATTCAGTTAAAACATTAATGCTTATCTCACAGATCTATCAACAGGACCATTTCCTTATATTTTTTACATGACTGTTTTTCAACAGTTGGAGCAATAAGCTTCTCTATATTTTTTTAAGTTTCAAATATTCCACATAAATCTTCACAAAATATAATTCAAAAACTCAGAAACCACAAATATATGAAAGCCATGTTAACCATTTTTTACTAGATCTACTTTCTCAGATTCATCTTTGTTTTTTGAACACAAATGTTAAACCAATTTATTTCTACATAGCTTCCTACTTAGTATGATTTGGAGACACACCTATGCCTAGCATAAATAGTAGATGACTGTAAAAACATTTGAAGTGTTATTTGTCCTGTCTAATATGAATCCTTTGTACATATTTATATATGTGAAACTAAGAGCCCTTTTGTTTGCTCAATAATATGTGTAAATAGATGATTTGTAAGTAATTATTGCTTTCCAATTACTCAGCTTTCACAGAGGAGGAAAGTAGAATTGAATGAAGATCTGAGGCCATTATATCATAGTAAGCAGAAAAATTGTCATTTTTCAAATGTTTCCCTAAATTGAATTGAGCTAGAAGTTCATAGAGAGGACAAGAAATCATGTACTCACATGGAAACACCTGCACAGAAGCTATATTGGGAGAAGGGCTGGGAACAAGGAACCAAAATACATGATGGACTTTGGGACAAGTTTGCCACGTGTGTGTGTGTGTGTGTGTTTTCCACATAACACCCCTCAAACAACACTGTATGGCATTTTGGCGCCTTGCATTTCATGAGATTCTGAAGGTACATGAGAAGGGATACAAGACTGGCAGAACATATAGGCAATGTTCAAAGTATCAAGAAGCCTTATTCTAGAATTAGATCATCTGCCACTTGAGAAATTAGCCTGATAAGTGCAATTTTTCTTTCACTTGTTTCCTTTTCCATAAATATGTGGATGAGAAGTTTTTTCAATCTCACAGAAACATATGGTTAAAATAGATAGTGTACTTGAAAGTGCTTTCCAAAAGTATCAAGTAGTTTACAGTTCTGTAGTATCATTGTTGATAATTAAATAAAGATGACCAAAGTAGACTGGAAATTTAACATGTGGTAGCCATAATGCAAATTCCTCAAATGTACTACTTAATGTATAATGAACAATAACTCTCTAAAATACTGATGGATAATCTTTTAGCTTCACTTCACCAGTGAGGATACAGGCTTATCCATGCTCCTAGAGATAATAAAAGAGAGCTAGAATTCATACCTAGGATGGATGACACACAAAGTCACTTTCTGAACGTCTAGTAAGTACCGGGCACCATATTAGATTGCTTAGTTTTATATTTCATAAATATTTAAATATTGTCCTCAAAAATCTCTTAAGGAATAGAGATAGAATTCAAAGTTTATAGATTTCTGATTCTGTTTCAGATTGTTAAAAACCACTATTACAATATTTCTTCCATATTTTAGCAGCTCTTCAAAAACTGAACATTTGACATATAAATTTTTATTTTATACCAAAAATACTGCATCACAAAAAATATAGATTCTCAAAAAACATTTTACGATTTAATGTTAAACATTTCTATTTTTGAATACAAAACAACCTAGCATATGTATGAAAAAAATGCTCATAAATATGTCTTATGATGGTGTGAGCCTGCCTTAAAAAAGGTTTTCAGTATATTTAGTATCTTCCTTGCTTACTCTTGAAGAATTATTAATGAAAGGCAGATTATGCCCCAGACATAATTCTCTGAGGGATATTATATGAAATCTGTGGTTGTTGAATATACTAAATTATTTTATTAAAAATATACATTAATCTCTTGTCACATTGTTTGCAAATATTTTATACCATTCTGTGGTTGTCTTTTCATATTTTTATTATTTCTTTTGCTATGAAAAAGCTTTTCAGTTTAATTTGGTTCCATTTGTTTATTTTGTGTTTATATCCATTATTCTAAGAGACAGGTTGGAAATAATACTGATAAAATTTGTGTGAAAGAGCACTACCTATGTTTTCCTCTGAGAGTTTTATAGTGTCTGGTCTTACATTTAGGTATTTAATCCATATAGAGTTTATTTTTTGAGTATAGTGTAAAAGAATGTTCTAATTTCTTTTCTTTTATTTCTTCTTTTTTTTTTTTTTACACACAACTATCTAGTTCTCCCAGCATCATTTATTGAAGAGACTCTGTTTTCTCCATTGTATAGTCTTGCCTTCTGTGTGCAGATAAATTGACCATAGATAGGTATGCGGGTTATTTCTGGATCTCCTAGTCATTGATTTATTTTCTATTTTTATGCCAATACTATACTTTTTTGATGACTGTCACTTTGTAGTATAGTCTGGCACCAAGGAGCCTGATCCTTCCAGCTCCATTTTTCTTTCTTAAGATTGCTATGCCTATTTGGGGGCTTTTGTGTTTCCATAAAATTAAAAAAATTTTGTTCTACTTCTGTGAAAAATGCCATTGGTAATTTGATAGAGATTGCATTGAGTCTTTAGATTGTCTTGCATAGTATGGTCATTTTGACAATATTAATTATTCCAGTTCAAGCACATGGTATATCTTTCCATCTATTTGTGCCATCTTCTATTTCCTTCACCAGGTCTTATTTTATTTATTTATTTTTTGAATACAAGTCTTCTGTCGCTTTAAGTATAGCTGTTCCTAGGTATTTTATTCTGTTTTGGTGCAATAGTAAACAAATAGCACATGTAACTCAATATCAAAAAAATAAAGTCCAATCCAAAAAATGGGCAGAAAATCTAAATAGACGTTTCTCCAAAGAAGACATACAGATGACCAAGAGGCACATGAAAAGATGCTCAATATCACTAAGTATTCAGAGAAGGCAATGGCACCCCACTCCAGTACTCTTGCCTGGAAAATCCATGGACAGAGGAGCCTGGTAGGCTGCAGTCCATGGGGTCGCTAAGAGTCGGGCATGACTGAGCGACTTCACTTTCACTTTTCTCTTTCATGCATTGGAGAAGGAAATGGCAACCCACTCCAGTATTCTTGCCTGGAGAATCCCAGGGATGGCAGAGCCTGGTGGGCTGCCGTCTATGGGGTCACACAGAGTCGGACACGACTGAAGTGACTTAGCATTAGCATTAGCATCACTAAGTATTAGAGAAAAGTGAAAGTGAAGTTGCTCAGTCGTGTCCAGCTCCTTGTGACCCCATGGACTATAGCCTACCAGGTTTCTCCGTCCATGGGATTTTCCAGGCAAGAATACTGGAGTGGGTTGCCATTTCCTTCTCCAGGAGATCTTCCTGACTCAGGGATTGAATCTGCATCTCCCACATTGTAGGCAGACGCTTTACCGTCTGAGCCACCAGGGAAGTCAAAGAAGGAGGCAAATCAAAACTACAATGAAGTGTTATCTCAAATCAGTCAGAATGGCCATCATTAAAAATCTACAAACAAATGCTGGTGACGGTGTGGAGAAAAGGGGTCCTTGCTACACTGCCAGTGGAATGGAAATTGGTACAGCCACCATGGAGAACAGTATGGAGGATCCTTACAAAACTAAAAATAAAGCTACCATGTAATCCATCAATCCCACTCCTGTGCATATATCTGGAGAAAACCATGATTCAAAAGGATACACACACCCCAGTGTTCACTGGAACACTGTTTGAAATAGCCAAGACATGGAAGCAACCTAAATGTCCACTGACAGATGAGTGGATAGAGATGTGGTACATGTATACAGTGGAATATTACTCAGGCATTAAAGAGAATGAAATAATGCCATTGGCAGCAGCATGCACGGACCTGGAGATTATTATACTAAGTGAAGTCAGTCAGATAGAGAAAGACAAATACCATATGATTTCGTTTATATGTGAAACCTAAAAATATTATATAAATGGACTTCTTTACAAAATTTAAATAGACTCATAGGATTAGAGAATGAACTTATGATTACCAGTGAGAAAGAATGAGGAAGGAGGGATAAACTGGGAGTCTGGGGTTGATATATACACAGTACTATATTTAAAATAGTCAACAAGGACCTACTGTATAGCACAGGGAGCTCTGCTCAATGTTCTGTAACAAGTTAAATTGGAAAAAGAATGTGAAAGAAAATAGATATATGTATATGCATAACTGAAAACCTTGCTGTATACCTAAAATTAATACATCATTGTTAATCAATATAAACTATTTTTAATTTAAAAATCATATTTAAATATTTTCCTACTCATCAAGGGAAATATCACTATCAACAATTTTCTCTGGTTTTACACATAATTTTTGCACCTGAAATTGTCATTAAAGTTAGCCTTGGTTGGTAAAAAACTATTCTTTCAACCCGTTCTCTAAATTAGCATTATCAGCTTTCAATTGAGCTATTCATAGCCTAACTACAATTTGATGCATGCTGAATACTCCTACCCTCTCCATGCTAGAAAATCACTATATGATATTTTAAAAAACCAATAATAGGAAATGGATCTATGTCTCAGACATGAACCACAGGTACTTATGACTAAATTCAAGAAGAGAAAATATAAGCAACTGAAAACATGAGGGCTTTGCGCATGACAGGTGGGCAACAAAAACAAAAGTAAAAAATAATATAAACAAATATTTTAAGATTTTATGTGGGTGACAGGAATTGTTCACAATCTTGTGTCAGATACTGCCTAAGAGGAAGTGTGTTTTTTCATTCATTCTGGATATCACACATTTCTGTACAAATTGGATCTGACACCTATTATCAGAGAACTCATTACAGTGGTCTGCTGCTGCTGCTGCTAAGTCGCTTCAGTCGTGTCTGACTCTGTGCGACCCCATAGACGGCAGCCCACCAGGCTCCCCGGTCCCTGGGATTCTCCAGGCAAGAACACTGGAGTGGGTTGCCATTTCCTTCTCCTTACAGTGGTCTACTACATGTAAAAGGATTTGTTTTTCTTGTCAGAAGCAGGCAGTTCCTAGTGTAGTTTCTGTAGTTTAGATATTGGGGCCAAGTAACTGTTTCTCTTAGCTTTCTCATCATGGTTCTAAGAAGGCCGCTAGAGCTCCATCCATCCATGTCTTAGGCAGCAGGAATTATGATGGAACAGGAGCAATAAAGAATGCCTCCAACTGAGTCACACATCTTTAAAGTCTTTAAAGTGTTTTCCCTAAACCTTGTCCAAGCACTCCTGCTTCCATTTCCCTGGCACCCTCATTGTTAAGTAGTCTAGGCCATGAAGATTTATACTTTAAAAATTACCACTAAGCCAAAAATAAGGATTCCATTACCAATGACAAAGATGAGAATGTACATGAGAGGGACAAGCAATAATTTCTGATACTACATCTAGTGAAACTGCTTCACAACTGACTGAAGAGAAAGGTTATATGATTAATAATTTGTATTTATTATTAAATTTTAGACCAGTTATGAGTAAGAACACAAGTTCAATTATTAGATAGGAGCTGTGATATATAAAAGTTAGTACTTTCCATCAGTCCATTAAAACACATTATAAAGGATGAAAAGAGAATTCAGTTCAACCAAATAACTACAAGCATCAGTTTCAAGATTTCATCAAAGAATTTTAATATTCCTTACACTTACTCTAATGTTATTACATAGATTTAAAAGAAATTCTAATCAAGATACAAGAAAAAAAAATGCTTCCAGAAAAAAGAAATAAGATTTCATGTAAGAAAAAGAATGATCAAATTTATATGGCACTCATATGTTCCAATTTCAAAAGATGTTCAATTTTTTTCATTGTAATATTTTCAAAAGTAAAATGCCCAAATTATAACATAGTAATGAAAATCATTGGGAAATATATAAATTTCATTTTAGAAGCTTTCTAATGTATTTCTAACCTTCTTTTAAATGTTGCTTTATCATTTGGACTGTAAACGGAGTAACTGTATAGGGATATAGGGAATAAATCAGGTGATTTGATATATATATTTGAAGGCTGACTTAGTGACTGAAAAGTTTAAATACTTTTCTGCTAAATATGTTTCCTGTTTCTTAAAAGATTTAATAGCAATGCAAAGCCTTAATACTTTTGCAGGGCTAATGTAGTTATTTGGGTCTTTCTGTAGCAGATAAAAATAAGTAAAAAAAGTAACAATCCAAGTATAATTCCTTTTGGAAATACCAGATAAATTAATAAAGAACAACTTAATTTAATCTTACAAAAATGTGCAGTTTACATTATGCATCTGATTAAGTGCCAGAACACTTTTTATTCGGTAAATATGCCTGTATGCATTTTCCTATATTACATTTTACAAATGACAGATGGCCCTAGCATGTGTTCTATCTTGGCATGCAATCTAAATTCCTGATTTCAGTGACTATGCATGGATGGATTTGTGTGCAGATGTGTGTGTGCGCCTCACATAGAAATATAGACATCCACACCACACATTCTTATCTCATGCTACAGGGGGAAAAAATGCCTGATTATTAACAACAAATAATCTAAAAGGTCTAAGCTCTGATTCAGTTCAGTTCAGTTCAGTTGCTCAGTAGTGTCCGACTCTTTTGCAACCCCATGGACTGTAGCACATCAGGCCTCCCTGTCCATCCCCAACTCCCGGAGCTTACTCAAACTCATGCCCATTGAGTCGGTGATGCCATCCAACCATCTCATCCTCTGTCGTCCCCTTCTCCTCCTACCTTCAATCTTTCCCAGCATCAGATTACTTTATTTCTATAAAATAGAGTGAAGAGTTTCTCAGACACCTGAAGTAGATTTCTGGGAATATTCTATATTCTAAAATTTTAGTGTTGGGTGATCCTTTAGAGGTCATCTAGCTTCCCTTATTTTAAGAAAGCAACTTGAAGTCATACCTTGAAGACTTTTAAGTCGGTAGAAAAAGTAAACATGTAAGTTTGTGCTTAGTTACTCAGTTGTGTCTGACTCGTGACCCCATGGACAGTACCCTGCCAGGTTCCTCCTGTCCATGGGGATTCTCCAGACAAGAATACTGGAGTGGGTATCCTTTCCCTCCTCCAGAAGATCTTCCCAACCCAGGGATCAAACCCAGTTTTCCCACATTGCAAGTGGATTCTTTACCATCTGAGACACCAGGAAGCCCAAGAATACTGGAGTTGAGTAGCCTATCCCTTCTCCAGGGGATCTTCCAACCTAGGAGTTGAACCGGGGTCTCCCTTATTGCAAGTGGATTCTTTACCAGCTGAGCTGTGGATAGATAATTTAATCAGAGTGATGGGCAATATAAGAGAAGAAGATTCAAATGAAAATACTAAAAATTAAAAACATAGTAACATCAAAAAATCATAATGGTGAAAAATAAGGTCTGCAATAGATTCATTGCTAGACTTGGCACAGCTAAGAAAAACTCACTAAAATCACCAAAAATGAAACAAAAATAAAAAACAGCAAAAAGGAAAAAACAGCAAAATAGCAAAAGGAAACAGAAGAGAATGCCCAGGAACTATAAGAAAATAGCAGTTTTGTAAATGCATAATTGGGCTTCCCTGCTGGCTCAGTGGTAAAGAATCTACCTACCGCAGCAGGAGACCAGGGTTCAGTCTCTGGGTCAGGAAGATCCCCTGGAGAAGGAAATGGCAACAAGCTCCAATATTGTTGCCTTTAGAATCCCATGGACAGAGGAGCTTGGTGGGCTACAGTTCATGGAATCCCAAAGAGTCAGGCATGCCATAGCAACTAAACAACAAGAAAATAATGCATAACTGGAATTCAAAAAGATGAAGAGAAAATGAGACCAATGTAACTTTTAAAGAAATAATGCCCAAGAATTTTTCAAAATTAGCAATAGACACTGAGCTATAGACCCAAGAATCTCAGAGACTACAGAGCAGAAGAAATTAAAACATACACATGCACATATCTAATAATATCAAACAAATTGCTGAAAATCAAGTCAAAATAAAAAATCTTGAAAGAAGCCAAAGGAAGAAAGACATTACTTATATGGGAATGAGGATCAGAGGTACAATGGACTTCCATATAAACCCAGGCAAGCAAGAACATAATTAAGTAACACTTCTATATGTTGAAAAAGAAAGGGAAAAAAAATAAACACCGAATTCTATACTCAGTGAAAATATCCTTCAAAAAGATATTTTCTAAAACAATCAAAACACCTGAAGACCTCCACTGCCAACAGATCAAATCTAAAAATCTATTTTAAATTAAGTTTCTCAGGCAGACAAAATCTAAGAAACTTGTATCTACCCTCAAATTTCAGAGAATTCAAAATAGAATAAAATGAAATTTATTTCTCTTTTAAAAAAATGTTCTAAAAAGTAATCACATAAAGCAAATATAGGAATAATGTATTATGTATTAGCAACATGTACAAAATACATTGTCATGATGATATCACATAGAATGGGAGAGGTACAGAGTTGTATCTGTATCAGTTGTTTTATGTGGAATGGTATAATATTATTTGGACATTAAATCTAAGCAATTATATATATATATATATAGTAAAATTAAATGAAACTACCATTGTTTTTAAATAGTATCAATATCAACACATGAAATAAACTACAATTATAAAAATACTAGTACAGAGGATTACAGCAAAAAAGAAAGGGAAAAACAAAGTACCAATTTAAAATAATCACGTTAAACAGTAATGTTACAACATACAATTTAAAGGGCAGAGATTGCCAAATGTGATATATAAAAAGAATGCAAACCCAAATATATAAGTTGTCTATAAGAAAGGCACTTTAAATGTAAACATAGGACTATAGTAAACATAATAATTTTTAAAAAGAGCAAAAGAGAATAATAAAAACAAAATGATGAATAAAGATGTATCATGCAGGAATATATCTGTTAATATCAGACAATGTAAATATCATAATAAGGAGTATTATCAGACATAAATACAATTCTAAAAATGATAAAATAAGTCAGTGCTCCAAAAATACATCATTTTAAATGTTCACACACCTATATGAGGCAGAAAAAAAAAAGAGTACAGAACTGAAAAGAAACAGAGACATATCCATAATTAAATGTAGGTTCATCAATATTACTCTTTCATAATTTGTGGAACAAATAATAAAATCACTAAGGATAAACATGACCTAAATAAGACAACCAAACAAATTGACATAGTTAACATATAGAATGCATCTGAAAAACTGAACCATATCAGGATATACGTCCTTTATATAAAGCTTAATAAATTTAAATAAAAGAAACTATTTCCTTGCTACACAGTGAATTTAACTAGACTTATAATAGAAAAATATCTAGAAAATGTCCCAAATATTTAGAAATTAAGAAACACATTTCTCAATAAATCATGGATCAAAGAAGTTTTGAAGAGAATTTTTAAATATTTTGAGCTAAGTTAAAACAAAAATACAACACATAAAGATGTGTGAAATACACATATGCTTGAGGAACATTTATAAAATGCTTATATTAGAGAAGAATGATCTCACATCAGTGATCTAATTTTCCAACTAAAGTAGGAAAAGAACAGCAAATATGACTCAAAGTAGGCCAAAGGAAGGAAATAATAAAGATCAGTGCAAAAGCAATGTGGTTGAAAATGGAAAAACATAGAGAAAGTCAATGAACCCAAATTGTGGTTATTGGAAAAGATGAATAAAACTGATGAAGCTCTACTGGCAAATAAAAAGAGAAAAAACAGAATTTACTAATATTAGAAATGAAATAAGGAACATCATGAGGGATCCCATAGATAGTTGAAGAAAAATAAGAGAATCCTATAATTCTATGCTCATATATTCAGCAAAATAGATGAATGAATGCTTTCCTGGAAAAACAGTTTAATAGAACATGCAAAAATAAATCTATAACTCTGATAGTCTTGTGTCTATTTAGAAACTGAATTTATTCTTAAAAATTTTACAAGAAAGGAAAACTCCAGGTGTGGATTATTTCACTGATGAACATTAACAAATATTTAGGGAAAAAAATAATACTGATTTTACACAATTCTTTCCAGAAAATAGAATAGGGGACACTTTCAAACTCACTTTCTGAGACGAGCAGTGCTCTCATGCCAAAATCGGATGAAGATATTCTAGGAAAGCTCCAAACCCAGTATCATCAACATAGACACCGAAGTCCTGAATAAATTGAATTCAGAAATATATAGAAATAATTAAACATCATGAAAAACTGGGTTTCTTCCAAGAATGCAAAGTTGATTCAATATTTGAAAAATAAACAGTATAATTCACCATATTAACAAAGTAGAAAAACTATGAATATCTCATATACACAGAAACGAATTTTTTGACAAAATGCAATACCAATTCAGGATAAATGCTCTCTCTGTATGCCTAATTCTGAAAAACTGAATTGTTTTCTACTAAGGTCAATAGTCATGTATGGATGTGCGAGGTGGACCATAAAGAAGGCTGAGAACTGAAGAACTAATGCCTTCGAATCATGATGCTGGAGAAGACTTTTGAGAGTCCCTTGGACAGCAAGGAGATCAAACCTGTCAATTCTAAAGGAAATCAACCCTGAATATTCATTGGAAGGACTGATGCTAAAGCTGAAGGTCTAATAGGTTGGCCATCTGATGCAAACAGCTGCTGCTGCTGCTGCTAAGTCATTTCAGTCGTATCCAAGTCTGTGCAACCCCATAGACGGCAGCCCACCAGGCTCCCCCATCCCTGGGATTCTCCAGCAAGAACACTGGAGTGGGTTGCCGTTTCCTTCTCCAATGCATGAAAGTGAAAAGTGAAAGTGAAGTTAGTCAGTTGTGTCTGACTCTTCGCAACCCCATGGACTGCAGCCTACCAGGCTCCTCCATCCATGGAATTTTCCAGGCAAGAGTACTGGAGTGGGGTCCCATGGCCTTCTCCAGATGCAAAGAGCTGACTCATTGAAAAAGACCCTGATGCTGGGAAAGATTGAGAGCAAGAGGAGAAGAGGGAAGTAGAGGGTGAGATGGTTGGATGGAATCACCAACTCAATGGACATGAGTTTGGGCAAACTCCAGAAGATAGTGAAGGACAATGAAGCCTGGTGTGCTTCAATTCATGGGGTTGCAAAGAATTGGACCTAACTTAGCAATTGAACAACAACAATTCAAGGTCAGTAAAAAGGCAAAAATGTCCACTCTCACCACTCCTAGTCAGCATTGTTTTGGAAGTCCTAGTCAGTACTAAAAGCAAAATACAAAATCAAAAGCCCTATTGAATAGAAAAATATATATATATTTTCTATTCCCAGTATGACTGTCTATGTAAAAATACCCCCAAATTTAATTAAAAATTGCCAGAATTAAGTGTGTATCCAAGGCCATGCATTAAAAGGTCAATGCTGCTGCTGCTGCTGCTAAGTCACTTCAGTCGTGTCCGACTCTGTGCGACCCCAGAGACGGCAGCCCATCAGGCTTCCCCGTCCCTGGGATTCTCCAGGCAAGAACACTGGAGTGGGTTGCCATTTCCTTCTCCAATGCATGAAAGTGAAAAGCGAAAGTGAAGTCACTCAGTCGTGTCCGACTCTTAGCGACACCATGGACTGCAGCCCACCAGGCTCCTCCATCCATGGGATTTTCCAGGCAAGAGTCCTGGAATGGAGTGCCATTGCCTTCTCCAAAGATCAATACAAAACATCAAATCTCTATACACCATCAAAAAACAATGGGGATCTGAAATTAAACAAAAATAACTACAAATATAATAGCATAAACAGAGAAATGCTTAAATATAAGTATTCAAATGAATGCAATAACTCTATGCTAGAACCTGGGAGACAATAATGAAGTAATCAGAGAAATACTCTACAGAGGAGCCTGATCATGGATTTGAAACTTCAGTTTTATTAAACTGTCAATTATGTCATTTGCTTTATGGATTCAGTGCAATGCCAATCAAAATTTTTGAAATATATTTTTATCACTATTGACAACATTATTCAAAATTTGTGTGGAAAGGCAAAGTATCCAGAATAGGCAAATAATTCTGAAAAAGAAAAACAAAATTGGAAGACCTGTCCTATACAAATCAAAGGCTTACTATAAAGCTACAGAAATCAATAGAGTGCGGTAGTGGAAGGTGACAAGCACACAGATTATGAGACACAACAGAGAGCCCAAAGACAACCACAAAAATATGCTGATTGTTGGCAATAGTGCAAAGGCAATTCAGTGGAGAAAGCATACTGTGTTCATCAAAAGTTGCTAAAAGAGCTGGACATTTGTTATCTAAAAACAAAAATTAAAAGTGACTTAAATCACATACTTTGTATAAAATTAGCTCAGAATATATCATAAATATAAATGTATAAAACTACATACTTTCTAGAGTAAAACATAGGAGAAAATTCATATGACTTTGACAAAGAGGTTTCAGGTAAGACATAAAAGACATGAGATGTAAAGTATTAAAAAATTGAAAAGATTTCTCTGTGGTTATACCCAAAGGAGTTGAAAACTTACATCCACACAAAACCTGAACATAGATGTTTCAGTTCAGTTCAGTCACTCAGTCGTGTCCGACTCTCTGTGAACCCATGAATCGCAGCACGCCAGGCCTCCCTGTCCATCACCAACACCCGGAGTTCACTCAGACTCATGTCCATCGAGTCGGTGATGCCATCCAGCCATCTCATCCTCTGTCGTCCCCTTCTCCTCCTGCCCCCAATCCCTCCCAGCATCAGAGCCTTTTCCAATGAGTCAACTTTTCTCATGAGGTGGCCAAAGTACTGGAGTTTAGCCTCAGCATCATTCCTTCCAAAGAAATCCCAGGGCTGATCTCCTTCAGAATGGACTGGTTGGATCTCCTTGCAGTCCAAGGGACTCTCAAGAGTCTTCTCCAACACCACAGTTCAAAAGCATCAATTCTTCAGCACTCAGCTTTCTTCACAGTCCAACTCTCACATCCATACATGACCACTGGAAAAACCATAGCCTTGACTAGATGGACCTTTGTTGGCAAAGTAATGTCTCTGCTTTTGAATATGCTATCTAGGTTGGTCATAACTTTTCTTCCAAGGAGTAAGCGTCTTTTAATTTCATGGCTGCAGTCACCATCTGCAGTGATTTTGGAGCCCCAAAAAATAAAGTCTGACACTGTTTCCACTGTTTCCCCATCTATTTGCCATGAAGTGATGGGACCAGATGCCACGATCTTCATTTAGAGCAGCTTTATTCAGAATTGTCAAGATTTGGAAGCAATCAATGTGTGTTTTAGTGGCTGAATGGATAAATAATCTGTGCTACACCCAGACAATGGAACATCTTTCAGTATTAAAAAGAAATAAGCTATCATGCTATGACAAGACATGGAGGAAACTTAAGGACATGATACTAAGTGAAAGATGCCAATCTGGAAAAGGCTACACAATACATGATTCCAACTATATGACATCTGGGAAAAGCAAAAATATGGAGACAGTAATGATTCAGCGTGTGCTAGACTTTGGAGAGGCGAGGAGAGGCCAAAAGTTGGAGCACAGAGAATTTTCAGGATGGTGAAAATACTCTACAGTACTATATATATATGTATGCAAACCCATAAAATATACAACAGCAAGAGTGAACTGTAAGGCAAACTGTAGACTCTGAGTCATTAATGATGTGTCTGTGCAGGTTCATCAGTTACAACAAACCTACCACTCTAGTTGAGGACCATGATAATGGGGGAGGCTGTGTATATGTGGGGTACCTGGGAAATCTCTGTAACTTCCCCTCAGTTTTGCTGTGAACCTTAAACTCTTCTAAAAGAAAGTCAATTTAAAAAATTGACTAAGACTTTATAATTTTTTAATCTCTTTATGAAATGCTCTCTTAAGTGACTGAAAAAGATAATAGCATGAAAGAAAATATTCACCAGTAACATATCTGATTATAATTTTTTTCCAAAATACATTAAAAACTTTTAACATTCAACCATGAGAAAGCAATCCAATTAAAAAAATGGGCTAAATAAGTAGACACTTCATACAGACATACAGTTGGCAAAGAAGCGTATGAAAAATCAGTATAAACAGTTAACAAACTGCAAATTAAAATCAGATATCACCACAAACAAAAAGGACATACCACTACAAGTCTGTCAGGATGGCTAAAATTTGAAAAACAGAAAATTGACAGTACCAAGGGCTGCAGAGGATCTGGAACTCCTGGGATATGCATAGACTGCTGGAGGAAATGCAGTATGATGGAAAACAGTTAAATACTTTCTTTATAAAATGAAACTACGATACAGTACTCATCCTCCTAGGCATTTAAACCAAGTAAATTGATCAAAAAAAAAACTGTATAATACCATTCATATGACAATTTAGAAAAGCAAAAATCTAAAAACAAAAAAAAAGAGATCAAATTTGTCAGGCACTGAGGGTAGATTGAGCCCAAGGGTGTCACCAGGAAGCACTTAGAATTGATAAAACTGCTCTATATGATAATGTGGCAGTAGGTATATGATTATATGCTTTTGTTAAAACCCATAAAACTGTACACCACAAAGAGTGAATATTTCTGAATGCGAGTTAAGAATTAACCCAAATGTTTGGGGAGCCCAAGATAAGATGCAGCCTGTGACAAATGAACCCAACTGTATTCCAAATGCCTGACATATCTACATAGAAAAGGGTGGGGAGAAAGGAACTGCACACACACACACACACACACACAGGAGAAAATGAGGAAATACACAGGGACAGACCTCATAAGAGAACTATAGACCCAGTTCCCTACGGCTTTTTGCTCAATGGTGTACTACCTCTATGATTTTGTCATCTTAGTTAACTTTAGTTTGGGAAAATTATAACAAAAACCTAAGTAAGTCCATGTAGATTTTCCTGTCTCTATAGTTTTTATAATCATGAAGTTACTTTGTTGTCTTTATCTGTTGAGAACTGTAGTTTTGCTCTCAGGTTCCCTAATTTAAAACAATGTCATCACCAACAGAAAAAGTGCAATTGTGAGCAGTGTTGTCCTCCTCCAAATTATTGAAAAAGCAGCAGTTTTTTCTGTGTGCTTTAAAAATATCTCTTCAATCAATATATAGTTCTTTTTTTATTAGAATCTTCAGAATTATAGACCTCTTACACTGCAATGCTAATATCTAATATTTTGAGAGAAAAATATAAATATATTATTTTCAAAACAGCTTACACTTTAGTGTTTCCTGGAACTTTAGGCATCTGCTGTGTTGCTAAAATATGCAGCTATTTGATCAATGGACTGTTGGCTAAGAAAGCTTGCCCTTCTCCCATCTCCAGCCTGGCGTGCCATCCACTTGGGTTCCTTTTTGTCTGGACACTTTGCCTGACATCTCAAAGGAGTTTATACTCTTTAGCAGTAACATGTTACTATTATTATTACTATTATTATCATCATCACCATCATTATTATTATTGATTTTTCAGCTTGTTTGTGATTAATCTGAACTCCCTACTTCCCCTATGGAGCCTCCTTCTTCTTGATTATTCACCAGAAGTTTCTGATTTGTAGTTTTACCAAATGCTAGGCTCAATTTTGTTATAAATTCTATTCCTCCTCTGAAGGAATGTGTGATCTGTTTTAGATATGAAGGACAAAGTTGGTGGGAAGGGCAGTGGCCCAGGAGACATCTAATAGTGATCTGGTTACACTTTCACTGCATTGAAGCTTCATTTTCTTTAGGAACTAATGTGCTATTTCTTTGCTGGTGATCTTGGGAAAGCCACTAAATATTTTGATGGGTTACCTGATAACAAGATAATTGGAGGAAATATGTTTAGAAAATTCTTAGATCAATGCAAGTGACCCCAAAATGTTTTATCTAAATTGGCATTTCTAAATATATAAGTACACTTGAAGACAATAGAGACATGCACTAAAATAAAACAAGCTATGGGGGACTGGAGAAAGGCTTCTAGGTCCTAAGGACAATCCTTAGCTGTCAGCTAGCATTGGAGAAGGCAATGGCAACCCACTCCAGTATTCTTGCCTGGAGAATCTCAGGGACGGGGGAGCCTGGTGGGCTGCCGTCTATGGGGTCGCACAGAGTCAGACATGACTGAAGCAACTTAGCAGAAGCAGCAGCAGCAGCATCAAGGAAATAGAGATCTCAGTCCTACAACCACAGGGAACTGAACCTGCCAACAACCTAAATGTCCCTGGAAATGGATTCTCTCAATGAGCTTCTAGAAGGGCATGCAACTCTACCTGCCCGTGTTTTGAGTTTAGGTTTGTGATACTCAGAGCAGACAAACCCCCTGGGACTTCTGACCAATGGAAGTATGAGATCAGAAATCTGTGTTATCCAAAATTGCCAAGTTTGTGGTAATTAGTGACAGCAGAAATAGAAATTGAATATTGCTTAATAACTAGTTCTGCAATTTGGGGCATAGCACTGTTCAACCAAGATCTAGAAAGCAGATTGTGGACTAAAAATCCCTTCTTGCTTCACAGAGAGAGGAATCTAGTATTATTGATTCTGTCATTCTTAAAGCTGTACTTTCTAATTTTTCAATATAAACCTCAATCACTACACCTTTAAATTAGTAAAGCATTGCATAAAAACCAGTCTTAATACAAATTCCTATTAAAGAAGCAATGAATGCTGATATAAATTCTGAAACAAATACAGTTTATGCAGATTCTTGTTTTATTCAATGAATCAAAGTGAAGGAAAGTGAAATTAAAGTTGCTAGGTTGTGTCCAACTCTTGTGACACCATGGATTATAGCCTGCCAGGCTCCTCTGTCCTTGGGATTTTGCAGGCGAGAATACTGGACTGGGTTGCCATTTCCTTCTCCAGGAGATGTTCCAGACCCGGGAATCGAACTTGACTCTCCTGCATTACAGGCAGACTCTTTACCATCTGAGCCACCAGGGAATCCCTAATTCACTGAATGCACCTCACAATTCACTATGCACGGAAAATGCTCTAGATATTCTTTTTCTTCTGCTTTCCACATTAATCATCAGATCAGATCAGTCACTCAGTCATGTCTGACTCTTTGTGACCCCATGAATCGCAGCATGCCAGGCCTCCCTGTCCATCACCAACTCCGAGAGTTCACTCAGACTCACGTCCATTGAGTCAGTGATGCCATCTAGCCATCTCATCCTCTGTCGTCTCCTTCTCCTCTTGCCCCCAATCCCTCCCAGAATCAGTCTTTTCCAACGAGTCAACTCTTCGCGTGAGGTGGCCAAAGTACTGGAGCTTCAGCTTTAGCATCATTCCTTCCAAAGAAATCCCAGGGCTGATCTCCTTCAGAATGGACTGGTTGGGTCTCCTTGCAGTCCAAGAGACTCTCAAGTGTCTTCTCCAGCACCACAGTTCAAAAGCATCAATTCTTTGGTGATCAGCCTTCTTCACAGTCCAACTCTCACATCCATACATGACCACTGGAAAAACCATAGACTTGACTAGATGAACCTTTGTTGGCAAAGTAATGTCTCTGCTTTTGAATATGCTATCTAGGTTGGTCATAACTTTCCTTCCAAGGAGTAAGTGTCTTTTAATTTCATGGCTGCAGTCACCATCTGCAGTGATTTTGGAGCCCCCAAAAATAAAGTCTGACACTGTTTCCACTGTTTCCCCATCTATTTGCCATAAAGCGATGGGACCGGATGCCATGATCTTCATTTTCTGAATGTTGAGCTTTAAGCCAACTTTTTCACTCTCCACTTTCACCTTCATCAAGAGGCTTTTTAGTTCCTCTTCACTTTCTGCCATAAGGGTGGTGTCATCTGCATATCTGAGGTTATTGATATTTCTCCCAGCAATCTTGATTCCAGCTTATATTTCTTCCAGTCTAGCGTTTCTCATGATGTACTCTGCATATAAGTTCAATAAACAGGCTGACAATATACAGGCTTGACATACTGCTTTTCCTACTTGGAACCAGTCTGTTGTTCCATGTCCAGTTCTAACTGCTGCTTCCTGACCTGCATACAAAGTTCTCAAGAGGCAGGTCAGGTGGTCTGGTATTCCCATCTCTTGAAGAATTTCCCACAGTTTATTGTGATCCACATAGTCAAAGGCTTTGGCATAGTCAATAAAGCAGAAATCGATGTTTTTCTGGAACTCTCTTGCTTTTTTGATGATCCAGCGGATGTTGGCAATTTGATCTCTGGTTCATCTGCCTTTTCTAAAACCAGCTTGAACATCAGGAAGTTCATGGTTCACATATTGCTGGAACCTGGCTTGCAGAATTTTGAGCATTACTTTACTAGAGTGTGAGATGAGTGCAATTGTGCAGTAGTGTAAGCATTCTTTGGCATTGCCTTTTTTTGGGATTGGAATGAAAACTGACCTTTTCCAGTCCTGTGGCCACTGCTGAGTTTTCCAAATTTGCTAGCATATTGAGTGCAACACTTTCACAACATCATCTTTCAGGATTTGAAATAGCTCAACTGGAATTCCATCACCTCCACTAGCTTTGTTCATAGTGATGCTTTCTAAGGCCCACTTGACTTCACATTCCAGGATGTCCGGCTCTAGGTCAGTGATCACACCATCATGATTATCTGGGTCGTGAAGATCTTTTTTGTACAGTTCTTCTGTGTATTCTTGCCATCTCTTCTTAATATCTTCTGCTTCTATTAGGTCCATACCATTTCTGTCCTTTACCAAGCCCGTCTTTGCATGACATGTTCCTTTGGTATCTCTGATTTTCTTGAAGAGATCTCTAGTCTTTCCCATTCTGTTGTTTTCCTCTATTTCTTTGCATTAATCGCTGAAGAAGTCTTTCTTATCTCCTTGCTATTCTTTGGAACTCTGCATTCAGATGTTTATATTTTTCCTTTTCTCCTTTGCTTTTCACTTCTCTTCTTTTCACAGCTATTTGTAAGGCCTCCCCAGACAGCCATTTTGCTTTTTTGCATTCCTTTTCCATGGGGATGGTCTTGATCCCTGTCTCCTGTACAATGTCAGGAACCTCATTCCATAGTTCATCAGGCACTCTTATCTATCAGATCTAGGCCCATAAATCTATTTCTCACTTCTACTGTATAATCATAAGGGATTTGATTTAGGTCATACTTGAATGGTCTAGTGGTTTTCCCTACTTTCTTCAATTGAAGTCTGAATTTGAAAATAAGGAGTTCATGGTCTGAGCCACAGTCAGCTCCTGGTCTTGTTTTTGCTCACTGTATAGAGCTTCTCCATCTTTGGCTGCAAAGAGTATAATCCATCTGATTTCGGTGTTGACCATCTGGTGATGTCCATGTATAGAGTCTTCTCTTGTGTTTTTGGAAGAGGGTGTTTGTTATGACCAGTGCATTTTCTTGGCAAAACTCTATTAGTCTTTGCCCTGCTTCATTCCATATTCCAAGGCCGAATTTGCCTGTTACTCCAGGTGTTTCTTGACTTCCTACTTTTGCATTCCAGTCCCCTATAATGAAAAGGACATCTTTTTTGGGTGTTAGTTCTAAAAGGTCTTGTAGGTCTTCATAGAACTGTTCAACTTCAGCTTCTTCAGCCTTACTGGTTGGGGCATAGACTCGGATTACTGTGATATTGAATGGTTTGCCTTGGAAACTAACAGAGATCATTTTGTCGTTTTTGAGATTGCATCCAAGTACTGCATTTCGGACTCTTTTGTTGACCATGACGGCTCATGGCTTATCTTAAAATGACAAGAAACCGATATGTGTCTTTGACTATGAGGGAAGTCTTTACCACAGAAATCATGGGAGGAGCCACTGCACAGCGTTGACCTGAATCTTCACCCAGGCACACTCTTAACAGTGTTATTACTGAAAGTTTCCAAAAACTCCATTGAATGCACTACTTCACAAATTACCTAAGAGCTCTGAATCTGTGAAATACTGACCTCTTCCTCTTTTAACAATTATCACAGCAGTTGACCTCCAAAGTCCCATTCCCCTTGGCCACTGCATGGCCTAAGGCAATCATTTGAATTGTAGGTACAGCAGAGATAGAATCCTGATTCCAGTCTGTGAATTTTGGCAAACCTTTTGATACATTAATCTTTAACAGAATCTTGAACAGAAATGAGACTCCCTTGGAGGACAGAAAAAAAAAAAAAAAGACATAATGAAAAAGACCAAGGTCTACTCTCTTGCTTATATGAGTAAACAGATGAAAAGATATTCTTAAAATATATTCAGAAGTTTTGTATATTAAAACTTCCTTCTCTCTCTTAAGGGGTGAAAACAAAAAAGGGTCTGAGGTTGAGACCTCAGCCCATAGATAAGGGCCTGAGGGTTTGATGTGAGCATTTCTGTCCTCATGCAGCCAGCACAGTAGTCCTGAATTTAGTTCCTTGCCTTCATCCGCAAGAGATTTAGGTTTAATCTCTCAAATCCATTTTCCACTCCAAAGCTGGCCAGAGCCATGAGTTCTATCAACTCAGCCTCTCAGATTCTGGGGTGAGAAAGTTTGAGCCATGCATGACTTTTCACTGACCCCACTACTCAGGGGGACCATCCTCTGGCTGTCTGGGAATCGTTCTACACGGTTTAAAGAAAACTGACAGCCCTCTGCACAGGCCCTATCGCTCACAGGACATTGTTACTTAAACATGAAAATCTTCCTTAACCATACCCAACTTTTGAAAGTGCATGCTGTGCCTTGGGATCCTACTAGAACTGTAATTTGAAAAATAGGATATATTTTGATAAGATGAATGTATATTTTATAATGTGTTTCATAGCGTTGACATTCCGCATTTTAATATCACTGTGCTCATGAATGTAAAACAGGTTAAACCTTCAGTTGTTTTCCGCATGGGGATTATCCCTCGGAATCTGCCCATAAAGGTCCACTTTCATAGGTTCAGTTAGTCCACCTCACTTATCAAGGCTTTGCCCCAGTGTTTAGTCTCCCGCTAATGCCCTGACAGTGTTGATGGGCCATAGTGTTGCTGACAGGCTACAGAGCAGTTAAAATGCAAATGTTTATTTCCACCCAAAGCACCCATTTGGATAGGTACATTGAAAGAATGCTTTTCCCAAGGGATATATAATCTCCGTATAATCAAAATATTTCATGTGAAAGCATCATAATGCCAGACTGAGAGCTTTGATCTTGAGAGCAGAATATTGAATCTATGAAACAGAATATAATGCTTTTAATAAAGAGAAACAAAAGACATAGCTTTGAACACATGAGTTGAATAACATTAACGCATGTTTTCTGCCCAGAATGATCATGGCTAAATGAAAGTTAAATATAATTGTTTATGGAAAACACTCTCAGAAGGCTACTTTTTTTTTTTTTTTTTTTTTTCCCCTTCTGGCTCTCTTGTTAAGTACCTAGAGATAGGTCTTTGCACCTGACAAGGATGAGCACTTCTTGGTGAAGTTTGCCATCTTGTGGCAAACATATTAATATAATTTACTGTGCAGGATTAGTAAGGAAGCTCAAGATTTAAAGTTTATTAGAAAATTTAATGATGCATTAAAAGTATGTGTAATAAAATTCTGTTTATCCAGAGTATTGGAAAAACTGAATGTTTTTGTTAACATTTTAAGTAGCTTTGAATTACCACAGATACAAATATTTATATCTATATGGTACTTTTAATGGCACTACGAGTTAAGAGTGCAAGCTCTGGAGACAGAGTGTCTGCATTCAAACCACAGCTCAACCATTTTCTAGCTCTATGGCCATGAGTAAATTAGCTTCTCTCAGGATGCCTCAGTTTTTTAATATGCCAAATAGAAATAATTATAGTGACTACTTAAGGTTGAGAGGATCATTATATATATAGCATGTAACAACTTAAAAGACTGCCTGGGAAAGTGAATTTCTCTCTGTATATAGTAGTTATTATTGTTGCTTGTGCCTTAAATTTTCTGGGATGGGCCTGATTATAATTAATCTACCTTATTGTTGATTCATATGTGGTATTTCTCATTTAGAGACTCAAATAAAAAAAATAAAGAAAACAATCATATTTAACAGCTCTGTGGTACTGATGATGTACCAGGAACTCATCTAAGTACCTAGCACGTATAAATTTACTTCATCCTCACAACATGGTAGGTATCATTATGACCCCAATTTCACACATAAGGAAATGACAGCACAGGGAAGTTAAGTAAAAATTTTAAGGGCACAAAGCTGTAAGTAATAGAGCCAAGATCTAAGCATTAATAATCTTGAGCTGTCAGTTGTGTTCTTAAACACTGTATGTATTTCCTCCTGGCATAACTGAGATTTGGGGAAATTAATGGGCAGAGGAGCCTGGTAGGCTGCAGTCCATGGGGTCATGAAGAGTCGGACATGACTGAGTGACTTGACTTTCACTTTTCACTTTCATGCATTGGAGAAGGAAATGGCAACGCACTCCAGGGTTCTTGCCTGGAGAATCCCAGGGATGGGGGAGCCTGGTGGGCTGCCATCTATGGGGTCGCACAGAGTCGGACACAACTGAAGTGACTTAGCAGCAGCAGCAGCAGTAAATATTAGGTAGCTACTTTAGTGACAAAAAGAGGTAATAGGACAGTATCATACACATCTTCTTAAAAGTTAGTAAATTCCACTGGAAGTACCAGATCCTTTAAATCTTATCTGTTCTACATGGGACCTCTATTCTGTTTGGTCTTTTTGTTTGTTTGTTAGTTGTTTTATTACACTCCATTTTTAAAATAAATTTATTGGAAACTTGAATTCCTCCTACTAAAATTTCCCACTTGAAGAATTTGATAGTGTACTATGTATCTGTTTCCTTTTTCTTCTCCTCTCTGAACCTTAGAAAAGCAAAAATAAAATAATAGTTCCATTGTTTTCACATCTATTTTGGAAATATTTTATTGGTGGAAACTTTTCACATGGGGCATTCAAGTAATGTTTCCTGAATAATGTACGAATGGATGAATGCTGTAGTCAGGTATTGACTTGAGATGATAAGGTTAGGAAAATCAACAATGTGAAAACTGCTTAAATAAGGCATGAAGGTTCTAAGAGCATATGTGTCACACACGCATCTCCATCTCACAGTGGTCTTGAATGGCAAGCAATGCAGCTATTAATATCTGTATATCTTTGATCAGGAAAGAGAGTGAAGGCTGTTCACTTTGGAGAGGGTGGTCACATGGGTAACCTGAGAAGAGCCAGGGGTGGAAATTCAGAGCTCTTTTAGTATAACCTCACCTATATAACCTCACATATGTTTCTATGTAGTGCATAGAAACACTGTTCTGTTTATCATTACTGAAAAACAAATATTTTTCTCTAGCTGTTTTGTTAGCAATGTGTCACTAAACAGCTATTTTCCAACTTTGTATTGTTGTTGCTGTTAGAGAAATGCTTCTTTTTTATTCTGTTTTATCTTATATTTTCTTATCCTATGAGAAAAAATCTGCAGAAGCCATTCTTCCATTTCAACAAGAAAAAGCAAGTTCTTCTGAGAGGAATTAAAAAAGAAAAAGTGGTCTCAAAATGACCCTTCCAAGTCTACCTTGAGAGGAAATTGGAAAGTGTGTGGTCATGGGAGAGTAGATTTGGCATTTCTAAACACCAGTCACATTTATCATTTTGCTTATATGTTTTGATCTACAGTGATACTTGAAGTATATATAGTAGAAAATGCTCCTATGACTGATGTATCAATTTCCAGAAACCAGTGAACTTCAGTGCTACCAGAAGTTGCAAACAGTGGAATGATTGTGTGGAAACAAAGGGCAGTTTATACATTTGGTCAAAAGAGAGTAAATAACTGGAGAGCATTGCTCAGATATCCTGTATGCACCATCTGATGCCAGGATGTCATAAAATGTGGGCCTACAGTTGGCATTTCTTGAGATTAGTAAGATTACCCTCATGCCATTCCTGAATGAAAGATGGAATCAGATCAAGCCATGGTTTTTAATGGGTATGCATCTGAACACTTTCTCCTTGACAGGAACTCTTTTGTAGCCTTATTTTTTTTCTCCCTCCTACCTTTGAGTTTAATGTCTCTACTTCATGCTTACCATCTTTCCTGTTGACTGGCTGGGACCTCATAATGGTCCGATTCACTAAATGGTTGCAAAATAATAGCCAATTTATCAGAGGGATTTGCTTTACTGAATGCAACTTCTTAAAAACTTTAAGCATTTGAAAAGTCTGTTAAAATGATTTCTTAATATTTTCAACAACAAAAAAGGCAATGAATAAATTTTGTTTGCCTCTTCCTGGGAAGGACAGAAATGGAAGGTTTATAGATTGCTCTTTAGTTTTCTACAAACATCAAAATAAATGAAAAAAATCAATGATTTATAATTGGTCATTACTGGTGTTCATGAAACCATCTAGAAAAGTTATTGTATTCTGTACCTCATGCTCCGTCAACTTTAATGGGAAAATGTTATCAAGAAAGGCATGTTAGTAAATTGTTAGACTTCTATATAAATATGCTTCCTTAACACTACATTTCCACTACAATTATTAGTAAAATTAGATAACTTTACTCTGATTTCACTGGCATTTTCTGACCATAGAAAAGAGTGGGATTACTTGAAGGTTCCTACTGTTTGATTGCTGAGTTGCCAGTTTCTATAGCTATTTGATCACTTGCCAGATAAACCAGCTACTAAAGAGTTCAGTTAACATTCAGTACATACTGACTGTCAAGAAATCAAACCATTGAAGTAAAATAAGCAAAGTCCTTCTGATGTACTGTTTTTTCACAAATGGATTAAATAACATGTCCTGCAAGTGGCTAGAAATAAGAGCTCACATGTGTCCAGATACTTTATCTCTCAAAAATGATACTAGTGTTTTCCAATTTCTGTTTTTCATGTCTATATACTGGAATCTAGTTGAGCTTTATATTACTCACAGATCATAAAAGCCAAAGGACACATACTTGAATCTAGTTTGCTTCCAATGCAAAATATCTGTGCCCTGGTGGAATCCATATAGAATTACACAGTATTCATCAGCCCACTAAAATGCCATGGACCAAATCAGCATAGAATTATCATGCCAAGAGGAACTGAAGACAAGATGTCACAATGTTTAGTGTGCAACTAAACATTTAAAATATGTTTTCTTGTGTAAGAAGTATCCTTTAATTGAAAAGTTGTACTGTCATTGATGATACAAAATGAGAGTATTAAAAATTACATTCTGATTTTATTTTTTAATTGATGTATCATTGATTTACAATATCATGTTAGTTTCAGGTGCACAGCATAGTGATTCTGTTCTTTTTTGCAGGTTATATTCCATTATGGGTTACTACAAGGTATTGAGTAAATATTAATACACTCTGTTAAGGGCTTTCCTGGTGGCTCAGAGATAAAGAATCCACCTGTTAATGCAGAAGACAGAGGTTCAATCCTTGGGTCAGTCAGGAAGATCCCCTGGAAAAGGAAAAGGCAACCACTCCAGTATTGTTGTCTAGAAAATCCCATGGACAGAGGAGTCTGGTTGGCTATAGTTCATGGGTCTGCAAAAGAGTCGGACACAACTTAGTGACTAAACAACACTCTTAAAATATTAACTCAATTAAACTTGGCAATTTCAGGTAACTAATTTGGGGAAGATTTTCTTCCTTTCTTCGTTTTTCTTTCTTTCCTTTAGAATGTGAATTTAAAATACCCCGGGAATATACACATTTTTAATTGTTCACTGATTAAAGGTCACTAGTATGAGGATACACATTTTGCAATAACTAATGCAGCCATACTACATCTCAGATTGTCTCCCGTACACAAGAGCTGTGAAAACTCTTTACGCCATTGGAAATAGATAAGACTAAAGTTTAATAATTATAAAAGGGCAATAGAATAAAAGATAGAAAGTAGTAAGCTTGGATTACTCATCAACCATGCAATCCCTGGATGTTCAAAACTTACCCTTGCATGTGAAGTAAGTCATCAAATCCTTGCTATATAAATCTCCTTAAATAATATTTACAAAATATATACATAAAGCATTAGGGACTACATAATAGATTTCTTTGACTAGACTCTAAATCAGTGGTTCTCAGAACACAGTACCTGGGATAAAAGCATTAGCATTAACTGAAAGTGGGAAAGTGAAATTTGCTCAGTTGTGTCTGACTCTTTGCAACCCCATGGACTATACAGCCCATGAAATTCTCCAGGCCAGAATACTGGAGTGGGTAGCCTTTCCCTTCTCCAGGGGATCTTCCCAACCCAGGGATCAAACCCAGGTCTCCCGCATTGCAGGTGGATTCTTTACCAGCTGAGCCACCAGGGAAGCCCAACTTCATCAATTGAAAGCATTTTTTAAATGCAAATTCTTGAGCCTCATCCCAGACCTACTGAATGAGAAGCTCTGGGCAGGACTCAGGTCTGTTTTATCAAGTCCTCTAGGTGATTCTGATGTACACTAAAGTTTGAGAACTACTAGCCTACATGTGCGACAATGTGTGTGTGTGCACACTCACCTGCTCAATCATGTCCAACTCTTTGTGACCTCATGGACTGTAGCCCACCAGGCTTCTCTGTCCATGGAATTCTCCAGGCAAGAAAACTGGGGTGGGTTGCCATTTCCTTCTTCAAGGGATCTTCCCAACCCAGGGATTAAACTCATGTCTCCTGTGTCTCCTTCCTTGGCAGGTAGATTCTTTACCATTGAGCTACCTGGGAAGTCCCCCATCCACCAATGATTATTTCATTAGTTTTCCCTGTCTACCTAGAATTCTGGTAAAACAAAGTTAGTACATTAAACACTCTTTTCCTTCATAGGTATGGAAAAGGCACAAAAAGTTATCATTTGTATAAATCCATATCTTCTCTTTTACAGAAATTTAGTTTTAGCAGTTTTCTAACTCAAGTTACAGAAATCATTGAAATATAATGACTTAGTTGAAATAGCCAAAAAGTTAATCAAATGATCTCCTCTTAAAAATATGCTCAGAACACTTTGAAAAGATCTAACCAGCAATAGAGAGAACAGGGGGTTGGGGAGGAGGAGGATGGGAGATTGAGAGGAGAGAAAGAGAATTCACTTTTATCCTATAGGGCTTAACTTTCAGAAATGAGCTGTGTGCTGACTGAAGAATGATCATAGTTGAATTATGAGAGCATAGCAAACTGTCAAGCTTGGGTAAACCAGATACCTTAGCAGGAAATCTGTTTTGCTCTAAAGAGAAGAATCACTATGCTAGTGAAAAATAAAAGGTATGTTACAACTTCACATAGGATATATTAAAGTGTTCTTCGTTCAGTCATGTCCGACTCATTGCAACCCCAGGTTCTGGGGCTAGCCAGGCTCTCCTGTCCATGGGATTCTCCAGGCAAGAACACTGGAGTGGGTTGCCATTTCCTTCTCCAGGATGCAATATATTAAGGCATCAACAAACACAAAAACATATTATGATTTAAATCCTGTCTCATTCCAAGAAGGAGCTGAAATAATCAGCGTTCAGAAAAGTGTGTAATTACTTAAATTTCTAGTGTCTCTATTTCTTCCAGAAACTATGCTGTAATAGTTTTATTTCACTATGAGTCTCCAAGTTTTATGTGTTCACAAAATAAACTTTTCAAGAATATATGTATTTTCACTATGACCGGTCTCAGGTATGAATTTCTGATACCCACAGTTCTTTAAGGGAAAGGTTGCTTCCTGCTAGAATACATTTGGCAAAGGCCCCATTCTATGTGCAACTGAGAATCCTGAAAATGCCCTTTTCCAGTGGGAGATTCTATCAGGCTTACCTTCCTATACTATTTTATCTTCACATAGTATAATTTTTCTCAGGTTATTTTTCAGATAACTATGTTGGAAATATAATATTTCCCAAATAACTATAAAATTAGTTTTCATATCAATGTTTTTTCTCTGTAAATCTACAATAGGTAAAGTAAGAAATTATTTGAAATCATAGTATTCCATTTTTCTATACAGATTTTCCTCGATTTATGATGGGGTTATATTCTAATAACCCCATTGTAAGTTTAAAATACTGTAAGTTGAAGGGACATTTAATACACCTAACCTACTGAATATCATAGGTTAGCCTGCTGCTGCTGCTGCTGCTGCTAAGTCGCTTCAGTCATGTCCGACTCTGTGCGACCCGATAAACAGCAGCCCACCAGGCTCCCCGTCCCTGGGATTCTCCAGGCAAGAACACTGGAGTGGGTTGCCATTTCCTTCTCCAATGCATGAAAGTGAAAAGTGAAAGGGAAGTCGCTCAGTCGTATCTGACTTTTCACGACCCCATGGACTGCAGCCTACAAGGCTCCTCCGTCCATGGGATTTTCCAGGCAAGAGTACTGGAGTGGGTGCCATTGCCTTCTCCTAGGATAGCCTAGCTTACCTTAAATGAGCTCAAGAACACTTACATTAGCCAACAGCTGGGAAAAATCACCTAACACAAAGCCTATCTTATAATAAAGTGTTGAATATCTCTTGTAACTTATGAAATACTGTACTGAAAGTGAAAAACAGAACACTTACCTGGGTGCAGAATGGTTGTCAGTGTATTGGTCACTTGGCTTCATGTTAGTAAGGCTAAGATCTATGGCCCCTTGCCACTGCCCCTTCAGAGAAGGCAATGGCATGCCACTCCAGTACTCTTGCCTGGAAAATCCCATGGATGGAAGAGTCTGGTAGGCTTTCGTCCATGGGGTTGCTAAGAGTTGGGCATGACTGAACGACTTCATTTTCACTTTTCACTTTCATGCACTGGAGAAGGAAATGGCAACCCACTCCAGTGTTCTTGCCTGGAGAATCCCAAGGACGGGGGAGCCTGATGGGCTTCCGTCTATGGGGTCACACAGAGTCGGACACGACTGAAGTGACTTAGCAGCAGCAGCAGCCACTGCCCCTTGTAACTGCCAAGCATGAGGAGAGAATATCACACTGCATATCACTAGCCCAGGAAAAGAGCAAAATTCAAAAAAGTATAATTTCTATTGAATGCACATTGCTTTCTCAGTATTATAAATTTGAAAAATCATGAATTGAATCATCATGAAGTCAAGGACTGTCTGTATATGTAGGTATCAATTTCTCTCAAGATCTTCATGGTATGCCTACAGTAGATAAACACTGGTCAGAATTTAGCAAAAGGGAAAAAACTGATTTTTTTTTTAATATTAGGACATACCATGGAACATTAATACATGCTATTAATTGCCATAAACTCCTAAAATTTTGAAGTCAAGTGTTGCTTAACCTGTGGTGGATTCATTTTGATATTTGGCAAATCTAATACAGTTATGTAAAGTTTAAAAAAAAATAAAATTAAAAAAAAATAAAAAAAAAAAAAAAAAAAAAAAAAAAATCAAACTGAGAAGTAATGTCCAAAGTATATGGTCTTCACCACTGCACTGTTGCTTTAGAGGATAAGCCTGAGTGAAATCATATAAATCCCTGTGTCTCAAGCATGGTTTGGGGAAACTGTGTTACCTCCACTCCAGGAACAGAATATAAATTAGCTGAAAGAGAAAGAGCCTAAGGACTCTGTAAGGGGTATTGAAGTTGATAGTAAGACAAACTGACAGCATAGAATTCAGGGTGGAACATCCTGCCAGGAAGAGACTGCAGTATCCCTCCATTTAGATCACTAAGCCAGTTGGGAGAACCAGAGAAATAGCTGAGGTAAATTATACTGTATGATATGCCAGGATAAAACTGAGGCAGATAGACACCGAGAGAGGGATAACATCATTCTGGCAGTGAGGAGAGGACTAGAATTTTTTTTGCATTTTTAACTTAATTCATTTGATGATTCTCTATTCAGATCCTATTCTATGCTGTATGTGTGCATGTGAACTCAGTCGCTTCAGTCATGTCCAGCTTTTTGCGAGGCTAGGGACTGTAACTCGTCAGGCTCCTCTGTTGATGGGATTCTCCAGGCAAGAGTACTGGAGTAGGTTGCCATGTCCTACTGCAGATGATCTTCCCAAACCAGGGATCTAACCCGAGTCTCCTACATTACAGGCAGATTCTTGACCATCGAGCCTCTGGGGAAGACTCTTCTGTGCCATGTACTGACACAACGTAAAAATGGTGGACCTCTTGGTACTTATACTCCAGCAAGCTTATATTATTTATCTGTCTTTAGAATCACTGAATTTGACTATACTTATATTGACAAGATTAAATTTTTGAGTTGGAAGATAAGTATTTAATTTCAGTTATAATATTGTTGAGCATGGTTTGTACATAGTATTTGGCACAATATTCTTCATATAGTAATTACTCAAAAAATGTTGATTTTATTTTATAGTATCCTTTCTTAAAACCAAATCTGGTGTTTGTTTAAAAATTTTATTTGTTTTATATTTATTGCTTTTTGCTTTTTATTTCATTCTCTCTTTTGGCATTTCTAATTTTAACTTTTATATTTTACAAACATGTTATTATTTTTGATTCATGATAAATTATTTAAGGCTAAATGATAAAGTTCCTTCCAATTAAAGCTATAACTTAACATTAATAAATGTTATATTATTATAACTCATGCTTAAAATTTGTAACTATTCCATAGACACTCAAAAATAAATATTTTTCCTACATTCTAGGATAAATATGTATTTTAACCTTAACTGTTTTATTATTCTGATCTTTCTTTTTCTCCTGCCCTGTGCTTCACTGTACATTAGTGAAATTGATGAGAAATTCAGTTTTGTTTCAGACTATCCCCAGTGGCTCAGATGGTAAAAAATCCGTCTGCAATGAGGGAGACCTGGGTTTGATCCCTGGGTTCAGAAGATCCCCTGGAGAAGAGAAGGGCTACCCACTCCAATATTCCTGGCTGGAGAATCCATGGACAGAGGAGCCTGGAAGTTATAGTCCATGGGGTCACAAAGAGTCAGAATCAGACACGACTGAGCGACTTGGGACTTCCCTGATGGCTCAGATGGTATAGAATCTGCCTGTGATGCCAGAGACCTGGGTTTGATCCCTTGGTTGGTAAGATCCTTTGGAGAAGGAAACAGCAACCCATTCCAGTATTCTTGCCTGGAAAATTCCATGGACAGAGAAGCCTTGCAGGTTACAGTCAATGGGGTCTCCAAAGAGTTGGACACTACTGAGCAGACTAACAGATTCTCTAGTTAGCTTATGAAAATAAAGGGGAAGGGACATATAATAATGAAAAGTTAGAATGGGAGAGGAGCTATAACCACAGAGATAAATATTTCTGTACATATTTATATGTGTATTTTAAACTTTATTGATACATAATATACATACAATAAAATTATTTTAAGACAGATTAATTATGGTAATTAAATGCATAAAATTCAATTTTAAATTTTATTAATGGTATACAACATTCTGGAATAGGAAATGGCAACCCACTCAAGTATTATTGCCTGGAAAATTCCATGGACAGAGCAGCCTGATGGGCTACAGTCCATAGGGTGGGAAAGAGTCAGACATGACTGAATACACATACACCATACAACATTATGTACGTAGCAGTACATCTTTTTAAATTTTAAATTTATTTATATTTTTAATTCAAGGATAATGGCTTTACAAAACTATGTTGGTTTCTGCCAAACATCAACATGAATCAGCCATAGGTATACATTCGTTCCATCCCTCTTGAACCTCCCTCCCACATTCCTCCCCATCCCAATAACAGTACATTTTTATCTAGCATTTAAATGGATATTCTGTAATATTATATTCAGTTGAGGAATTCACATGATGAAAGCTCTGAGAGGAGATAGCAGATTTATATGTAAAAAATAATATTTAGGTATGTAATGAGTGTAAATATTTATTTTCAATGAATAAAATGAGGCATTTGACTTCCTCTAGTTAACTTCAAATAAATCTAGGGAATAATAATCTAACATTTTAAACATATTTCAGCTCAATACAGAGATTCTTTTATGAAAATAGCAGAATCTAACATATAAATGAGTTGCCCTGGAAAATAGTATGTTTCCATTCATAGGAACACTTTAGGCTATGGCTGCTAGAGGTAGTATAAAGGTGGCACTGGGTTGAATTAGGTGACTTCTAAGATTCCATCCAACTCTTGGATTTTATTTTTCTGTGGGGACAAAAAAGAGAGAGAGACAGAGACAAAAAATTAAAAAAAAAAGAAAATACTTCTCTCTGCAACCATATTAGTTACTCTAATAAAAATGTGATATATACTGTGTCACAATTTATTATGAACTCTAAAACATTAACAGCTAGATCAGTGTTAAATTGCATATCATTGGAATTGAGAAGATATGTTTTCTGTTTCTCATAATGTAAAATTAAAACATTTGGTACTCATGAGGGATGGGATGTTGACTTACCCATGGTGCCCCTGGTAAATGAGGTGGTATAATTTAATGACTAATAAGGTACTTTGGGTTATTTGGAAAATCCATTTATACTGGAAGACCAGAGAAAAGAAGTGACCATGCATTAGTTCTTGCACATGGTTATTAATTTGCTTTTTCTTCCTGAAAGAATTATACATTTTTATTAGTAAATGTTAAATATAACCAAAGACATGGGATGGGAAGAAATAAAATCATGGAAGATATGTTTCACTTCTATTTATTTTATGATTAAACTCTGTCTTTAATGCTTAAAATATTTTAGATGCAACCTTGTACATATACTTTGTTTAAACTGGGTGGAGTTGAAGGCACTTAAGAGAATACTTGCCCAGTGGATTTTTTTTTTTTTTTTTGGTTTTCATAGATTCTATTTCATTTTTAATGAGATCCAAATGGCTCTTCAAATATATAATCATTTTAAAAGCTATGACATGCCCAAATGGACAATAGTACTTTTATCTCTTGTAATCTTAGCTATAGTATTCTTGTAATGAAGGATGTAAAGTCCTGAATCATTCTGGATTTAAGTATTTTAAACTGTTGACAATAAATAATTAGAAATGAGAAACCACTGGGCCCTTTATTAAACACTGACATTTTTTGGCTCAAAAATAGTTGAAGTTATTCCATCAAAATGTCAAAATAAACCAGTCTACTTTTATAAATTAGGTTTGTCTGTTAATATTGCTAATGAGAAAAAGCAGTAACTTAAAAATCACTTTGCTAAGCCATTTCCTGATGATGTAGTTCATATATACATACATTTAACATTGTATCAATAATTATGTTTGCTTATAAAATCTACAAAAAAGAATAGCAAGTCAAGAAACAAAGATGTGACAATTCAAAATGTATGTAAAATAAGTAGTCATAGGTCAATTCTGAAATTCTGAGAGTAAAATAAAAAGAATATTTAACTATCGGACTTATTAGGATCAGCTTAAAACATAAGAATGCCATTTTGTACCTCTTAGTCACCTGGATGATGTCACAATAAAACATGGCTAATTCAGATACCTGGAGTCTAGTGTTCCAAAAACTTCAGGTATCTGAAAGGCACCAGAAGTATAAATGGAAAAGGAAAGGGTAGGAGGAGAAATACCACAAAGAGTCAGCCTTTAAAGTGTAAGAAGCAAATAGAGAAGATTAGAAGGCCTGGTTAATCCAATGCTCTATTTGCTAACTGATCAGAAAGAAACAGCTTATTTCTTGTTGACAGGATTTTCTTTGGAAAGGCAAGAAACAAGAATAAACAGAACAAAAGATATGAAATAAGCTCACATAGAAGAAGGAGACTGCGGGGGAGGAATAGGAGGAAAAGGAGAAGGTTGGAGAGAGAAGTGTGAAACTTGGTGAAAGTAAAGGGAACTAAAAGAGAGAGGAAACAATTCTGGAGAACATTCAGTTATTTTCAATAAAATCAAACATATGTAGGATTAGGAAGTATAAGAAGTTAGGATTTGCAAATGACCCAGTGCAAAATAACAAAAATGTGCCTAATGTTAGACAAATTCATAGTTGAATTTGTTGAATTAAAACTGGCTATAAAATATATGTGAGTTGAAGTTTACATTGTATAGTTGCAAAGACTTAGCCATCTGAGGCGAACCAGTTTTGTACCCCCCACAACTAATGACCGCCCAGGAAGAAACAGAAGTGAAAACTAAAAAAAAAAAAAAAAAAAGTGATGAAAAATGAGATTAGTTTAACACTCTCTGATTTACTATTATAGGTAATGGAAAGTAAACATTTGGTTCTTTATATAATTTAATCACAGAAACAATATGACTAATATACACTTTAAAGGAAACCAACTGACTTTAGGATTATGATCAAATGAAGACTGCAGTTTTTAAATGAGGTAACCTGGAACCACTAAATCATTAATATATTTTAATCACAAGTTAAAACAAGAGAGGGATAGTCAATACCAATACGCACAAACAAGCAGACAGTCTTGTGGGTTAAACTTAGGTGCACCATAGACCAACCAGAAAGGAATGTGGGAAATAAACTATAGTCAGAGTCAAAAAAAAGAGTGAGAAGGAGGAAGGCTTTGAATGTGTGTAAATCACAGGATGTGAGCTTGTGAATGTATGGGATAGCGCAGGCCTATGGCATCTCTTGGACTGCAAGGAGATCCAACCAGTCCATTCTAAAGGAAATCAGCCCTGGGATTTCTTTGGAAGGAATGATGCTAAAGCTGAAACTCCAGTACTTTGGCTACCTCATGCGAAGAGTTGACTCATTGGAAAAGACTCTGATGCTGGGAGGGATTGGGGGCAGGAGGAGAAGAGGATGACAGAGGATGAGATGGCTGGATGGCATCACTGACTCGATGGACGTGAGTCTGGGTGAACTCCGGGAGTTGATGATGGACAGGGAGGCCTGGCGTGCTGCGATTCATGGGGTCGCAAAGAGTAGACATGACTGAGCAACTGAACTGAACTGAACTGATGGCGTCTCTCACAAAGAGAAGTTACTAAAAAACCATGAAGTATAATTCATTCTACTTTACTTGTTCTGGTATGATATTGTTGCATGGAAGAGAGCAGGAACTGAGAAAAGGAAGTCTCTCTCCTCTCCTGCCTAAATTGAGTTGGTCTGAGGTTGGAGTGAACTCAGTTCCTGATCTTTCTACTCTTGCTTCAACTCTGGAGATCAGGGAGAGTTCAGAACAGGGAGTAAGATAAGAAATCAACCATGGTTTCTTTCCAGGTTTCAATAAAAGATAACTTTATTTTTTAAGCTTTTATAGACTTTTGAAAGTGATGGAATAATTTCTAATTAATGTCACAAAAATACAATAACCCTTGTTCAAATACCTGAAATACATAGCATGAAAAAGAAAACTATAGCTCAGTTTAAAAGAAAACATAGATGCAAATTTCTAAATATATTATTAAGATGGCAAAGTAAATAATTCATTAAAAATTCTTTAGCAGAAAATAGTTTTTATTGCAAAAATCTAGTTATTATTAAATACCATATTAAAATTCATCATTTTATAGCCTCTCTCTCTCATTTATATAGAAATAAATTGTGCATTTATTTCTAAAACCAGTCAACCAAAATACAAAAAATATTTAGCAAGCTTTAATACATTCTACAAACAGTAAACTTGGAAAAAGGTATCAGTCACTGAATAGCAAACAAAATCACACTGTAAAGGGAAATATTGGAAGCATGTCACTGAAATCAAAATGACAAAAGAAACATTATTTAAAACTGTTTTAGACATTCTGGATGATACATAAAATGAGCAATTGGGTATGCTTTTAGGAAAAACTTCTTTGCAGAAATGTGATTATATTAATATAAAAACTAAGATGAAGTGAACATTCCAATAACAGAAATGAGAAATTTTAAAGAACCCAGAGATGAGGCAAATACACTCAACAACATGTCTTTCTTGTATTCCCAAAATAGCCTTTATAGAAGGGTTGAAATTTAACAAACTACCTGTACCTTCCATCATACAGGAAACATGTGGTTTCCATATTTTCTGTAACTGATCTCATTTTTCTCACTTATCCCTGCACTATTGGGTAGCATATGATGACAAGGAGTAGAGATGGTTGACTTTTACTTGCTTAAGAAGAGAATATCTCTGCTCTATTATATTTTGACATAGTTCAGCAACAAGTTATTATTTTTAATTTGAAGTTCTCAATCACATCAGTTAAAAGCTAATATGCTATAATAAATGCTTTTTTGGGGTGAGACCACATATACAAAACATATAGAAATTATGCTAGATATAGAAAGTTGGAACAAACAACTTTTATGTGGCAATTGTTTGATTTTAATTCTAGAGCTGCCTGAAAACTCTTCTAATATTGTCATAAAGGACAAACCCTCACATCTTATTCTGACATTTGGTGGCAGGATATCATTTTTGTTTGTCTCTAATGGAACTAATGAAGGGCAGAATCAGGAAAGAACTTAAATCCACAGAATTCTCCCCCCACCCAAAGATTTGCTTGTTTGGGATCACCACATCAAACACAGAAAGGTGAAAGATAATCCTCAAAGCAGGATAAATAAGGATGAAGGGGAAAAAAGAAAATATGTTTTAGTTGGCTATTACAAAATGTGTGATTAAACGTTTGTGTTTTACAAAGGCTAAAGCATATTTTGTCAGTCATTTCCGCCATTGGTGTCTGAGTTTGGCATCCAGCCCATGAAATTAAATCCATTTATAGTTAAGCCATCAAAAGAGTAGATTTCTAAAAACCTATTTAATAACAAAGGTGTCCTTATCCAATAAGCCTTTTGAAATCTTTCAATTCGGAGATCTCAATTCATCAAACCCATTCAGACATAAAAGTTTTAAGATCAAGATATCATATTTAGGGCAGACTAAATGGTATATTAAATGTGACAAGCTCTACATTCTCTTGAGACATGCTCATTAAACTTAAAAGAAGCTATTTGTAATATCAGGATGCATTAATAATGCTAAAGGGAAAGAATGTAAATATACTGGGGTATATTTGCCAACATTAAAAATAAAGTTCTTTTTCTTTATTGTGAACCACGTTATAACATATCAGTACCTGCTCACCATTGCATGAGTAGCAGTAAGCAATTTAGTTTGAAGGTCTGGTACACAAAGGTAACACATCTGATGGTGAGTGAAAATATATGCAAATAATAGTTCACTTTTAATAAAGTTACTATAACTTAATAACTTTCTTCAAACAAATAGAATATGGATAAGAAAATAGTAAGTGTAAAAGAGAAAACTGAGCAGATACCACTTTACTATCTTTAATATGGAGAAGAACTAGTAGTGATGTCAATGCTCCGAAATAGAGAATTTGTCTCTTCTCTCTTTTTGGCATCATCAATATGGTTGGTTTATCAATTTTATTGATCTCAAAGATGTCAATTTGATATCATTAATTTTCTTCAGTACTTTTAAAAATATTGGTTAATTTTCACTTTTTAGAATATCTTTATTGATATATAACTGGTATATTTTTGAATGTGTGGATCACAATAAACTGTGGAAAGTTCTGAAAGAGATGGGAATACCAGACCACCTGATCTGCCTCTTGAGAAATTTGTATGCAGGTCAGGAAGCAACAGTTAGAACTGCACATGGAACAACAGACTGGTTCCAAATCAGAAAAGGAGTACATCAAGGCTGTATATTGTCACCCTGCTTATCTAACTTATATGCAGAGTACATAATGAGAAACGCTGGACTGGAAGAAGCACAAGCTGGAATCAAGATTGCCGGGAGAAATATCAATAACCTCAGATATGCAGATGACACCACCCTTATGGCAGAAAGTGAAGAGGAACTAAAAAGCCTCTTGATGAAGGTGAAAGAGAAGAGTGAAAAATTTGGCTTAAAGCTCAACATTCAGAAAACGAAGATCAAGGCATCTGGTCCCATCACTTCATGGGAAATAGATGGGGAAACAGTGGAAACAGTGTCAGACTTTATTTTTGGGGGCTCCAAAATCACTGCAGATGGTGACTACAGCCATGAAATTAAAAGATGCTTACTCCTTTGAAGGAAAGTTATGACCAACCTAGATAGCATATTCAAAAGCAGAGACATTACTTTGCCAAAAAAGGTCCATTTAGTCAAGGCTATGGTTTTTCCTGTGGTCATGTATGGATGTGAGAATTGGACTGTGACAAAAGCTGAGTGCCGAAGAATTGATGCTTTTGAAGTGTGGTGTTGGAGAAGACTCTTGAGAGTCCCTTGGGCTGCAAGGAGATCCAACCAGTCCATTCAGAAGGAGATCAGCCCTGGGATTTCTTTGGAAGGAATGATGCTAAAGCTGAAACTCCAGTACTTTGGCCACCTCATGCAAAGAGTTGACTCATTGGAAAAGACTCTGATGCTGGGAGGGATTGGGGGCAGGAGGAGAAGGGGACGACAGAGGATGAGATGGCCAGATGGCATCATTGACTCGATGGACGTGAGTCTGGGTGAACTCCGGGAGTTGGTGATGGACAGGGAGGCCTGGCGTGCTGCGATTCATGGGGTCGCAAAGAGTCAGATATGACTGAGCGACTGAACGGAACTCAACTGGTATATTAAAAACTGAATATATTTAATGTGTACAATTTGGTTAGTTTGGACATATTCATATACATGGGAAATCATAATACGGTCAAGGTAATAGAGCTACATATCACCTCTAATTTTCTTTGTACCCCTTTGCTTTTGTTATAAGAACTCAAAACAGATCTACCCTCAACAAAATTTTAATTGCACAATGCAATATGGTTAACTACAGATACTATGTTGTATGACAGATCTCTAGAACATACACACCTTGCACAAGTGAACATTTTAAAATTGAAGTGTACTCAATTTACAAGATTAGCATAGTGAATCAGTATTGTTGTCAATTATATTCATTATAGATTATTACAAGATAGTGGCTATTTCTCTGTGCGATCCAGTATATCTTTCTTTTTTTTTTATTTTATTTTATTATTTAACTTTACAATATTGTATTGATTTTGCCATATATCAAAATGAATCGACCACAGGTATACACGTATTCCCCATCCTGAGCCTTCCTCCCTCGTCCCTCCCCATACCATTCCTCTGGGTCGTCCCAGTGCACCAGCCCGAAGCATCCAGTATTGTGCATCGAACCTGGACTGGTGACTCATTTCATATATGATATTATACATGTTTCAATGCCATTCTCCCAAATCATCCCACCCTCTCCCTCTCCCACAGAGTCCAAAAGACTGTTCTATACATCAGGGTCTCTTTTGCTGTCTTGTATACAGGTTTATTGTTACCATTATTCTAAATTCCATATATATGCGTTAGTATACTGTATTGGTGTTTTTCTTTCTGGCTTACTTCACTCTGTATAATAGGCTCCAGTTTCATCCACCTCATTAGAACTGATTCAAATGCATTCCTTCTAATGGCTGAGTAATACTCCATTGTGTATACGTACCACAGCTTTCCCATCCATTCCTCTGCTGATCGACATCTAGGTTGCTTCCATGTCCTGGCTATTATAAACAGTGCTGCGATGAACATTGGGGTACATGTGTCTCTTTCAATTCCGGTTTCCTCAGTGTGTATGCCCAGCAGTGGGATTGCTGGATCATAAGGCAGTTCTATTTCCAGTTTTTAAAAGAATCTCCACACTGTTCTCCATAGTGGCTGTACTAGTTTGCATTCCCACCAACAGTGGAAGAGGGTTCCCTTTTCTCCACACCCTCTCCAGCATTTATTGCTTGTAGACTTTTTGATCGCAGCCATTCTGACTGGCGTGAAATGGTACCTCATAGTGGTTTTGATTTGCATTTCTCTGATAGTGAGTGATGTTGAGCATCTTTTCATGTGTTTGTTAGCCATCTGTATGTCTTCTTCGGAGAAATGTCTATTTAGTTCTTTGGCCCATTTTTTGATTGGGTCATTTATTTTTCTGGAGTTGAGCTGTAGGAGTTGCTTGTATATTTTTGAGATTAGTTGTTTTTCTGTTGCTTCATTTGCTATTATTTTCTCCCATTCTGAAATCTGTCTTTTCACCTTGCTTATAGTTTCCTTTCTTGTGCAAAAGCTTTTAAGTTTAATTAGGCCCCATTTGTTTATTTTTGCTTTTATTTCCAGTATTCTGGGAGGTGGGTCATAGAGGATCCCACTGTGATGTATGTCAGAGAGTGTTTTGCATATGTTCTCGTCTAGGAGTTTTATAGTTTCTGGTCTTACGTTGAGATCTTTAATCCATTTTGAGTTTATTTTTGTGTATGGTGTTAGAAAATGTTCTAGTTTTATTCTTTTACAAGTGGTTGACCAGTTTTCCCAGCACCACTTGTTAAAGAGATTGTCTTTAATCCATTGTATATTCTTGCCTCCTTTGTCAAAGATAAGGTGACCATAGGTGTGTGGATTTATCTCTGGGCTTTCTATTTTGTTCCATTGATCTATATTTCTGTAAAAATATGGAACGCTTCACGAATTTGCGTGTCATCCTTGCGCAGGGGCCATGCTAATCTTCTCTGTATCGTTCCAATTTTAGTATATGTGCTGCCGAAGTGAGCACCAGTATATCTTTCTTGCTTACCGAGTTTATACACAGTGGTTTGCTAATCCCGTACCCCTAATTTCTCCCTAACCCCTTCCCTCTCCATTTCAGTAAATGTAAGTTTATTTCTGTATAAGTTTGTTTCTGTTTACAAATACACTCATTTGTATTTTTTTATTCTACTCTAATTCATAACCAGTACAATGTTTGTTTCTCTCTTTCTGACTTATGTAGTTAAGCATAATATTCTCTAGGCCCATCCTAGTTGCTACAAATGATAGTATTGCATAGGTAGATAGATGGCTATGTGTATAACATCTTCTTAAGCCAATAATTTGTTAACGGGTAGTTGGGTTGCCTGTCATATACTGTGTCTATTATTAATAGTTCTCCTATGAACATTGTGATGCATGTTGCTTTTCAAATTAGCCTTTTTATTTTTCTGGATATTTACCAAGGAGTAGAATGGCTGGATCATATGGTAGTTCTATTTTCAGTTTTTTGAGGCACATTCATACTGTTTTTCACAGAGGCTGCACAATTTACCTTTTCACCAACAGTATAGGAAAATTTCTTTTTCTCCACATCCTCTCCAACATTTGTTATTTGTAAACTATTTGATGATAGTTATTCTGACATGTTTGAGGTGATATCTCCTGGGGGTTTTGATGTGTATTTCTCTTTTCATGTGCCTGTTAGTATACTGCATGTCTTTTTTATTTTTTTTTTTAATTTTATTTTATTTTTAAACTTTACAAAATTGTATTAGTTTTGCCAAATATCAAAAATTTTTTTTAGAAAAATGTCTACTCAGGTCTTCTGCCTATTTTTTATTGGGTGGTTTCTTTTATGATATTTGAAATGTCTGCATATTTTGTATATTAACCCTCTGTCAGTGGCATCATTTGCAAATATTTTCTCCCATTCTTTATGCTGTCTATTCATTGTGTCAATGGTTTCCTTTCCTATGCAAAAGCTTTAAAGTTTAATTAGGTCCTATTTGTTTATTTTTGCATTTATGTGTTTTGCCTTAGGAGACTGAGCCAAGAAAAAATTTGTAATGATTTTTGTCAGTTTTCTACCTATGTTCTCTTTTAGGAGTTTTGTGGTTTTCATTCTTCCATTTAGGTCTTCAAACCATTTTAAATTTATTTTTGTACATGGTGTGAGGTTATGTTCTAAACTCATCATTTTCTCTGTTTTGTCCAATTTTCCCCATACCACTTGTTGACAAAACTATTTATTCATTGTATATTCTTGCCTCCTTAGGTTAATTGACTGTATGTGCATGGATTTACTTCTGAGCTCTCTTTTCTGTTCCATTGATCTGTGTGTCTTTTTAGTGCCAATATCATACTGTCTTGATTAGTGTATTCTTTTAGTATAATCTGAAGTCTGGCAGGGTTTTATCTCCAGCTTTGTTCTGTTTACTCAAAATTGCTTTGGCAATGTGAGATTTTTGTGGTTTCACACAAATTTTAGTATTATTTGTCCTATTCTATGAAAAACTTAATGGGCATTTTAAAAGGAATGATGTTAAATTTGTAGATTGCTCTGGATAGTACAGATGTTTTAGCAATATTAACTCCAATCCAAGAGCATAGGCTATCTTTCCATTTCTTTGTATCATCTTCTGTTTCTTTCATCAATGTTTTAGAGTTTTCAGAATATGAGTGTTTCACCTCCTAGGTTAAGTTTATTTTCCTAGATATTTTTATTATTTTTTATGTGATTTCTAAATGTGTTTTTTTTTTTTTAGTTTCTTTTTTTTTTTTTTTTTTTGATGTTTCGTTAGTAATGTCTAGAAACAAAATAGATTTCTGGGTATTAATCTTTTAATCTTGTATCCTGCAACCTTGCTGAATTTGTTTATTGCTTCTAATAGTTTGAGTGGAGACTTCAGGGCTCTCTGTGTAAAGTATCATTCCATCTGTAAATAGTGATAGTTTTACCTCTTGCCTTCTAAGGTAATACCTTTTCTTCCTGCCTCCCCACCTCCCTTCCCCCATTTTTCTCTCTCTTTCCCTCCCTTCCTTTCTCCTTCCATTTTGTCTGGTTGATACATGTATAGGACTTCCAATAGATGTTAAATAGAAGTAGCAAGAGTGGCCATTCTTGTCCTGTTCCTGATCTTAGAGGAGATGCTTTCATCTTTTCACCATTAAGTATTAGTTTGGCTGTATGTTTGTCATAAATGGCCTTTATTATATTGAGATATATTCTGGCTATATACTAGCTTATTTAAGTAATCTTCAATCCTTATTATATATTTGCCTCTCCTTTTGGTATTTTCCCTTTCCTATGGATTCTTACTTCTTATCCATTTAAAGAAGACTCTTCAACATTTCTTTTAGGGTAGGTTTAGTATTGCTGAATTTATTAAGTTTCTGGTTTTTCTGAGAAGTTCTTTATTCCTCTTTATTTATCATTCTAAATGATAATTATTGCTAAATAGAGTTATCTTGAGTGAAGGTTGTTTTTTTTTTTTTTTTTTTTTCCCTCTCAGCCCTTTGATATACTATGCAGCTGCTCCCTTGTGGCTTGCAGAGTTTGTGCAGATAGCCTTATGGAGATTCCACTGTATTTAACTACTTTTCTCTTGCTGCTTTTATAATTCTCTCTTTAACTTTTGCCATCTTCTTTATGATAGTCTTGACGTGGGATTGTTTGGGTTCGTTTCTGGGAGCTTATATGCTTCCTCTAGTTAGATATATGTTTCTTTCTTTAGATACGAAAAGATTTCAGGCATAATTTCTTCAAATACAGTTTCAATATCCTTCTCTTTCTCTCTTTGCCTGCTGAAACCCTATAATGCAAATGTTGGCATGCTAATGTTATCCCAGATATGCATTGCATCTCATGTTTTTTAAATTTATTTTATTTTTTTTGTCATTCTGTCTGCTGCTCTGATTGAATGGTTTCCATCATTCTATCTTCTAGATCATTCATGTTTTGTTTTGAATCATTTAGTCTGATGTTCATTGTTTCTAGAGGGCTTTATATCTCAGATATTTTATTGCATATTTTTGTTTTCTTCACATTTTCTAGGTCCTTGTTAAAATGGTCTGTGTTTAGATCAATTCTCTTTTCTAATTCAATTACTATCTTTATTACCACTGTTTTGAATTCATTGGTACCTTATATATTTATGTTTCATTATTTAATTTTTTAGAGGTTGAGACTTTCTCCTTCAATTAAGAGTAGCTCCTCTGACTTTGCATTTTGCTTAACTTTCTCTGTCCCTATGAATTTAGATGAAACAGTTCTGTATCACGGTCTTGAAACTGTGAGCTTGTGTGGGAGCAGCCCTGTGTGGACTGTGTGTGCCCAGTGCCTTTGCGGGGAGGACTGGGTTTCATGTGGATGCCTGTCAAGCCTTCCCTCAAGATGCCCTGGCTACTTTCACCTGTAGGGGGTGTGATGGTGATGGCGGAGCTAGAGCCTACACAGGGTATGAGGCAGGACTTCTTCACTGCTCAGTGGCTGTTACTGCCCTGAGAGGGGTCTTGTCCCAATGGTGTCTTCCTCCCATTGCTGGAAGGGAAGCCCTCAGGGTCAGGCTTGAGCTGGCTCTGTTCCTTCTCTGTGTGTTTTTCTTTCTCCCCACACTGGGGTTTTTGCCCTAAAAGAAGGGAGTGCTAAAGCAAGTGAAACTTACCATGCTTACAGGGGTCCAGTGATATGCCTTTGTAGACATCTGTGGCTCCTCTCAGACACAGCCCATGGTCACTTCCTTTCTCCATTGTGGCTACCCAGATATACTGCCAGGCTGTGGCATGGAACGGATGTGGACAAAGTGTTCTCTTGGCTTAAGCCAAGACAAGCCTCACACATGTGCGCACTCTTCCTCTCTCTTTCTCTTACTAGGACATTTCCTTGGAAAACAGCTTCTTCTGCCCCTACATGCATTAGAATTTTATCTGACTAAGAAATAACTACAAGATTTGAAGATTATTGAATAATTAGAAAAGGGAAATTATATGTGGGTGCTACAAGTGCATTGAATTATGCAAGCTCCTTTGCCATGATAAGGCTGAGATCATGAAGTGTTTTTTGTTTTTTTTGTGGGGTTTTTTGGCCAGTAACCTAACAGAAGCAGAAGAGATTAGGAAGAGGTGGCAAGAACACACAGAAGAACTACACAAAAGAGGTCTTAATGACTCCAAAATCCATAATGATGTGTTCACTCACCTAGAGCTGGACATTATGGAATGTGAAGTCAAGTGGGCCTTAGGAAGCATTGCTATGAACAAAGCTAGTGGAAGTGATGGAATTCCAGCTGAGCTATTTCAAATCCTAAAAGACAATGTTGTTAAGAGGCTGCGCTCAATATGTCAGGAAATTTGGAAAACTCAGCAGTGGCTACAGGACTGGAAAAAGTCCGTTTTCATTCCAATTCCAAGTAAAGGCAATGCCAGAGAATGTTCAAACTATTATACAATTACACTCATTTCACATGCTAGCAAAGTTATGCCTCAAAATCCTTCAGACTAGGCTTCAGCAGTATGTGAACCGAGAACTTCCAGATAGTCAAGCTGGGTTTAGAAAAGGCAGAGGAACCAAAAATCAAATTGCTAATATTCTTTGGATCATAGAGAAAGCAAGAGGATTCCAGAAAAACATCTACCTTGTGGATCACAACAAGATGATGTGGATCACATCAAACTGGAAAATTCTTAAAGAGATGGGAATGCCAGACCAGCTTACCTGTATCCTGAGAAAATTGGGAAAGAAATATGACAAGGGTATATATTGTCACCCTGCTTCTTTAATTTCTATGTTAAGGTAAATAATATGAAATGCCAGGCTGAATGAAGCACAAGCTGGAAACAAGATTGCAGGAAGAAATATCAACAACCTCAAATATGCAGATGATACCACTCTAATGGCAGAAAGTGAAGAGGACTAACAAGTCTCTTGATGAGGGTGAAAGAAGAGAGTGAAAAAGCTGGCTTGAAACTTAACATTCAAAAAGCTAAGATCATGGTATCTGATTTCATCACTTCATGGCAAATAGAAGGGGAAAAAATGGAAACAGTGACGTATTTTATTTTCTTGTTTCTAAAATCACTGCAGATGGTGACTGCAACCATAAAATTAAAAGATGCTTGCTTCTTAGAAGCAAAGTTACAACAAACTTAGGCAGTGTGTTAAAAAGCAGAGATGTCACTTTGCTGACAAAGATATGTATAATCAAAACTATGACTTTTCCAGTAACATGTATGGATGTGAATGTTGGACCATAAAGAAGACTGAGAGCTGAAGACTTGATACTTTCAAACTGGTCCTGGTGAAGACTCTTAAGAGTCCCTTGAACAGCAAGGAGCCCAAACCAGTCAATCCTAAAGGAAATCAACCCTGAATATTCATCGACAAGACTGATGCTGATGTTTCAACTTTGGCTACCTACTGTGAAGAGCCGATTTATTGTACAAGACCTTAATGATGAAAAAGATTGAAGGCAAAAGGTGAAGTGAGCAGCAGAGGATGGGATGGTTGGCTAACATCACCAACTCAATGGACATGAGTTTGAGCAAACTCTGGAAGATAGTGGAGGACAAAGGAGCCTGGCAGGCTACAGTCCATGGGGCCATAAAGAGTTAGACACAACTTGGTGGCCAAATAAAAACGGCAGATGCATAGTGGGCGGTCTGTGATGAAGAAACATATCAGTGACTGGAAATGAGGTGATTCAAGTTATGCAGCCACAAAACCTCAAGTAAAATCATCACCTACGATAATTTGCAAGGCATAATATAGACTTACTTAGCCTGTGTGTCTACTCATTGGCTCCTGGAGGCTTCTTTTGACTCTGCACTATAAGAAAGATGATACCAGGAAATATTTGGCCAGTTTATGAGTAGAAATAAAAGAGATTAAGTCATACATTGTAAACTTTTCAGAGTTTTAAAAGCCAACTGCTTTTCTCCACCCCAAAATAATAGATGAACATAAAAACAAGAGCAATCCAGGGAGATTCCTCAGTTCAAGTGCTTGACTTGAGGCTGAAGTAAACATCAGATAAGGAGGTTAACCACACACACAATCCATTTGCTCCAAGTGGGCCCTTGGGACATAGATTTAGCTGAAGGAAAGCCAGTGGGACAAGAAAGGGCAGCCCAATAAATCAGAGTTGAAATCTGTCTGAAAAAGAACTTTGGGTGTGGCTACTGGGACCTAAAGCTAACTGACAACAAAGAAATGAGATGCATTAAAGGTTTTCAAGGGAATTAAAATACCAAAGAAACATTGAGTTTGGAATAAAAAATTCCTGTGACTGTTGAAAGAATCTTAAAACAACATTCATATTAAACTTTGCAAGAGATGGTGGAGGAATTTGATCTTTAGTGATTTGAAAGACTTTTGGAAATGTTTAGAGAATACTTAGAATGAAAGTTTCTATTGGTCAAGGAGGGTCCTCCTACTTACTCCCAAGAACATTATTGAATGTATTGCCCATCAGATCAGTTCAGTCGCTCAGTTGTGTCCGACTCTTTGCAACCACATGAACCACAGCACATCAGGCCTCCCTGTCCATCACCAACTCCCAGTTCAGTTCAGTTGCTCAGTCATGTCTGACTATTTGTGACCCCATGAATCGCAGCACGCCAGGCCTCCCTGGCCATCACCATCTCCCGGAGTTTACTCAAACTCACGTCCATTGAGTCAGTGATGCCATCCAGCCATCTCATCCTCTGTTGTCCCCTTCTCCTCCTGCCCCCAATCCCTCCCAGCATCAGAGTCTTTCCCAATGAATCAACTCTTTGCATGAGGTGGCCAGAGTACTAGAGTTTCAGCTTCAGCATCATTCCTTCCATGGAAATCCCAGGGCTGATCTCCTTCAGAATGGACTGGTTGGATCTCCTTGCAGGCCAAGGGACTCTCAAGAGTCTTCTCCAACACCACAGTTCAAAAGCATCAATTCTTCGGCGCTCAGCTTTCTTCAATGGCACCCCACTCCAGTACTCTTGCCTGGAAAATCCCATGGACGGAGGAGCCTGGTAGGCTGCAGTCCATGGGGTCGCTAAGAGTCAGACACGACTGAGCGACTTCACTTTCACTTTTCACTTTCATGCATTGGAGAAGGAAATGGCAACCCACTCCAGTGTTCTTGCCTGGAGAATCCCAGGGACGGGGGAGCCTGATGGGCTGCCGTCTCTGGGGTCGCACAGAGTCGGACACGACTGAAGCGACTTAGCAGCAGCAGCAGCAGCTTTGTTCACAGTCCAACTCTCACATCCATACATGACCACTGGAAAAACCATAGCCTTGACAAGACAGACCTTTGTTGGCAAAGTAATGTCTCTGCTTTTGAATATGCTATCTAGGTTGGTCATAACTTTCCTTCCAAGGAGTAAGTGTCTTTTAATTTCATGGCTGCAATCACCATCTGCAGGGATTTTGGAGCCCAAAAAAATAGTCTGAAACTGTTTCCACTGTTTCCCCATCTATTTGCCATGAAGTGATAGGACCAGATGCCATGATCTTCGTTTTCTGAATGTTGAGCTTTAAGCCAAATTTTTCACTCTCCTCTTTCACTTTCATCAAGAGGGTCTTTAGTTCATCTTCACTTTCTGCCATAAGGGTGGTGTCATCTGCATATCTGAGGTTATTGATATTTCTCCCAGCAATCTTGATTCCAGCTTTTGCTTCTTCCAGTCCCGCATTTCTCATGATGTACTCTGCATAGAAGTTAAATAGGCAGGGTGACAATTTGTAGCCTTGACGTACTCCTTTTCCTATTTGGAACCAGTCTGTTGTTCCATGGCCAGTTCTAACTGTTGCTTCCTGACCTGCATATAGGTTTCTCAAGAGGCAGGTCCGGTGGTCTGGTATTCCCATGTCTTTCAGAACTTTCCACAGTTTATTGTGATCCACACAGTCAAAGGCTTTGGCATAGTCAATAAAGCAGAAATAGATGTTTTTCTGGAACACTCTTGCTTTTCCCATGATATAGCGGACGTTGGCAATTTGATCTCTGGTTCCTCTGCCTTTTCTAAAGCCAGCTTGAACATCTGGAAGTTCACGGTTCACGTATTGCTGGAACCTGGCTTGGAGAATTTTGAGCATTACTTTACTAGCGTGTGAGATGATTGCAATTGTGTGGTAGTTTGAGCATTCTTTGGCATTGCCTTTCTTTGGGATTGGAATGAAAACTGACCTTTTCCAGTCCTGTGGCCACTGCTGAGTTTTCCAAATTTGCTGGCATATTGAGTACAGCACTTTCACAGCATCATCTTTCAGGATTTGAAATAGCTCAACTGGAATTCCATCACCTCCACTAGCTTTGTTCGTAGTGATGCTTTCTAAGGCCCACTTGACTTCACATTCCAAGATGTCTGGCTCTAGGTGAGTGATCACACCATTGTAATTATCTTGGTTGTGAAGATCTTTTTTGTACAGTTCTTCTGTGTATTCTTGCCACCTCTTCTTAATATCTTCTGCTTCTGTTTGGTCCAAGATGATCTTAATCTAACAAATGAAGGTCTGGGTTATAAATTTCTTTTAAACCCCTACTCCACTAAATAAACAAATACAATCTTTTTTCTCCAGTAATTTTTCATTCAAAAAATACAGTGCATAATTAAATTAGCCACTGCTTTATTATGTTAAGGTAATGAACATTTTTAAAATTTATCTTCATAGTTCTGTATGTTTTAACAGTTGCCTTGAGCATGTGAACTTTATTGCAACTATATAAATGATATAATATTTATAATAAATTTTCTATGAGAATTGATTTCAGATTATAATTCCTCCTAATCCTCCTGATTTTTTGTCTCAAGGATATGAAGTGAGTGCATGGATATTTTATCTTTGTGTTGAGGGAGATTTGTTGGCAGACTCAAGGTTAGTGTATTAGAAATTTTATTGCTAAATAAGAAGTTATTTTATGATGCACTTGTTCAAAGACTGAAGTTTTGAGGGCTAGATATTTCCTGACCTTAGGCAATTCCACCTATTTATAAACTCATCTTAGGATATCTCTGCTGTGTTTAATTATAGAACATTAAAATCATATTAAATATGGACAGTAGCCATGACTCAGATTTTATTTTCATGTGGGCATTTGAAATTTATATCTTGAGGTCATGAAGAAATGAGAAGAAAATGAGATACCAAGGACATGTTGGTAGAGAGTAAAATAAAATAAAACTACAATATAGAGTCAAACATGACTGAGCAACTAACTGGGGCTTCTCTGGTGGCTCAGATGGTAAAGAATGTGCCTGCAATGCGGGAGACCTGGCTTTGATCCCTGGTTTGGGAAGATCCCCTGGAGAAGGGTATGGCAACCCACTCCAGTATTCTTGCCTGGAAAATCCTATGGACAGAGGAGCCTGGCGGACTACAGTCCATGGAGTTGTATAAAGTCAGACTTTACAACATACTTAGAAGTTAAATTTTTAAGGAGCTGAGTATTGAGATGAAAAATGAGAGCATTGTTTCCAGAAATGTATTTTATGAGAACAAGTTTGAGGGTTGAAAAAATTGTATACTGGGTTGAAAAAATTCAACAGGTTTTTTAAAGGTATCTTTTAATGTGCTTATATACATTGCGAGTCCAAAAATTGTTTGTGACATGTTGGGGTATTGTATGCAGAATTTTTATACCCTTGGCAGCAAAACTCTTATTATTACAGATTTTTTAGCTCTAGTGTTTCAGGTTGCACTTTGGAAAATGATTCTACATATAGAAGCAGCAATTACAGAAAAGTCTATGTGATGCTATCAGTGGGAATTAGCATTAACAGTGACTATCAAATATAACATGCCCTTTTGTAAAAAATTTTTCCTGATTTTATATTGAAATTATCTGATGCACCAAGTACACATTCATAATTATGTTTTGGAAATATCAATTTAATTCTTCAAATTTAGTTTTCTTTTTCTGACCACACTTTTGTTCTACCCATTTTAAACATCTATGCTTCTACTGAAAAATAATGAGGCCCCTGTGAGTGATAAGTACCCCATGAAGTGAAAGAGTTGGTCGGTCAATCATGTCTGACTCTTTGTGACCCCATGAACTGTAGCCCACCAGGCTTCTCTGTCTACGGAACTCTCCAGGCAAGAATACTAAAGTGGGTTGCCATTCCCTTCTCCAGGGAATGTTCCCTACCCAGCGATCAAACCCAGGTCTCCTGCATTACAGGCAAATTCTTTAATGTCTGAGCCCCCAGGGAAGCCCAAGTACCCTATACTGTCATGCAATTTTAAAAGCACGAGTGGCATGTCTCAGACCTATGCAGATTTGGAGACAATTACAACATCTGTGTTAGATGCATACTTAAAATGTTCTAGTATAAATTGAAATACACATCCAGATGTTGGCCATGCTGTTTATTTCCCTGGACAAATAAAATGGCTGGATATCAAACATAACTCACGACATGAGGATAAGTGAATTGGAAATGTGTCAGAAATGGTGTATCTGAAAGAACTCTTGACTAGGCATCTAATTCCAACAATATTGGATGAGTCATTTAATCTTCATGGATTTGCATAATAAGTAAGTTGTAAGAGATATTCACTAAGATACCTACAGTTCAAAAAGTTTATGGAAATCATCAGTTGACTCACTTTTTAAAAATGAGATGACTATTATATTCTAGATATGTTTGTGTGATACTTGAGACTGAGTCAATGATAATTCTTATTTTATGATGTACTGCATCAAAAAATTTTATGCTTTTATCACAGCATAAAGATTTTTCTGTATCTTTCTACATTGTGATTGTATAGTTTACCCTAATTATTGTTTCTTTTGTAAATGTAATATCACAGTAACATCGTAAATGCTTCATTGTCAGAGGGTTCATCTTGTGTTTATAATATAACTTTGATAAAAGGTTCTGATAAGTTGTTTCTGGTAGGAATAGAAAAAATGGGTTTAAAGTTCATGAACTCTGTTCAGTATTTGAATTTATTTAAAACCTAAGAAGTTATTCTTGCCAGATGCTAATAGCCAATACAGCAAAAATTACCTCCAAAAATCTAATACTGAGTTCAAAATTAATAGGCATTTACTTGCTCAGGATTTTGTTTCCCTATTATTTTATTTATCCTAGAGATTCTTGACTTAGGCCATGCTCAACTCTTTATAAAGCATTATATCACCATCTAGTGGCAACAAATGGAAATTCACCATTTCAGTTTACAGATCTTTCAATTTATAAAATATTTGAAATTTGCATGATTTTGACAGCATGAGCACTTCACGTTTCAAGTGCAATATAACTTTTTAATGATACAAATATATAAAATTGTTTCTAATATTACTGGAGATAATACATTATATTTAATATTCAACTGGAATATTTATTAAGAGATATTTATTTTTAAGCTACATAGAGGTATATAATAATTTACTTTTTAAATGCACTGAAATATATGGCATATGAAGTATCATACCTGAATAAACAATTCCTATACTAAAACTCACTCCACACTTTATGGTTTACTTCTACATTATATGCGTGTTAGATTCCTTGTTGGTGAATTCAAAACCTTAGATGTTCACAGTTTTGCCTAATGTGTTAGAAATCTCCCATATTAGCTTGCATATGTTTTTGTATAGTATTCAACCAGTATAGTCAATGCTTCTAGTTACAATTCTTATCAGTTTGCTTTCTATATCTTTATTAAATATACTTTACTGCTGCTAAGTTCTTCAGTCATCCTCAATTTCTCATTGACACCTAAAATATTTTGCCTGTCTCAAAATATCTTGGTCTTTTGTCTTTAGATAATGTTGCATACCATATCAGTTCAGTTCAGTTGTTCAGTCGTGTCCTACTCTTTGCGACCCCATGAATTGCAGCACACCAGGCCTCCCTGGCCATCATCATCTCCTGGAGTTCACTCAGACTCATGTCCATCGAATCGGTGATGCCATCTAGCCATCTCATCCTCTGTCGTCCCCTTTTCCTCTTGCCCCCAATCCCTCCCAGCATCAGAGTCTTTTCCAATGAGTCAACTCTTCGCATGAGGTGGCGAAAGTACTGGAGTTTCAGCTTTAGCATCATTCCTTCCAAAGAACACCCAGGACTGATCTCCTTTAGAATGGACTGGTTGGATCTCCTTGCAGTCCAAGGGACTCTCAAGAGTCTTCTCCAACACCACAGTTCAAAAGCATCAATTCTTCAGTGCTCAGCCTTCTTCACAGTCCAACTCTCGCATCCATACATGACCACAGGAAAAACCATAGCCTTGACTAGATGGACCTTTGTTGGCAAAATAATGTCTCTGCTTTTCAATATGCTATCTAGGTTGGTCATAATTTTTCTTCCAAAGAGTAAGCGTTTTTAAATTTCATGGCTGCAGTCACCATCTGCAGTGATTTTGGAGCCCCCAAAAATAAAGTCTGACACTGTTTACCCATCTATTTGCCAAGAAGTGATGGGACCAGATGCCATGATCTTCGTTTTCTGAATGTTGAGCTTTAAGTATAATCAATATTAAAAATTCAATATTAACCAAGTAGAAAATACACAATCAATGAGCTATGCTTCTGCTGCTGCTAAGTCACTTCAGTCGTGTCCGACTCTGTGCAATTCCATAGACGGTAGCCCACCAGGCTCCCCTGTCCCTGGGATTCTCCAGGCAAGAACACTGGAGTGGGTTGCCATTTCCTTCTACAATCATGAAAGTGAAAAGTGAAAGTGAAGTTTCTCAATTGTGTCAGACTCTTCATGACCCCATGGTCTGCAGCCTACCAGGCTCCTCCTTCCATGGGATTCTCCAGGCAAGAGTACTGGAGTGGCTTGCCATTGCCTTCTCCACAATGAGCGTATATTAGTAGCTTTACAAAAATTACAGCTAAAGCTGAATATATTGTGTTAAGGGATAAGGTCATGTCCTTACTTTATTAAAGCCTTTTGATAAGTCCTTTCAACAGCCACCAAAAAATGCCAAAATATTCTATTACTTCTAATGATTATAAGCCCACCTTATTCAGATTTTGATACCATGACTAAAGGAGTCATGCCAAAAAAAATAAATAAATAAAGAACATGGTATTCTATACTAATAACATTTTATAACAACGGCAAATTGTGGACCTAACTCTATAAAGAGTGAGCTCGTCAGATCTCCTTGAAGCTGACCATAACATTCTGAGTTTGTAAAATTTAAGCCTTCCTGGTGGGTCAGATGGTAAAGGAAAACCAGGTTTGATCCCTGGGCTGGGACAATCCCCTGGTGAAGGAAAGGGCAACCCACTCCAGTATTCTTGCCTGGGAAATCCCACAGAGGAGCCTCACAACTGAATGACTAACATACACAACCTCTGATTATCTGCCACTTCTATTAATTTGTACATACGAGGACAATGTTGAAGTAGCTTAAATACCAATTAGAAGCTCGTTCTCTGTAAATTTACATCTCTGTTCTAGGCCTCTTTCCTGAAATCCAGACTCACGTATCAAACTGTCTATTCTGCATTTCTGCTAGGCATTTCACACAATGCACACATTTAAAACTAAACTCAACTTCCTCCCTCATTGCTTCTTCCTATCTTTTCCATTTTAGTTGCTAGGAATTATGCAACACCTTCATGAGTTGCATAATCCCCAAATCTTCACCCCTTTCTTCTGTCACACCCCACACCCACTGGCAGATTTCAAATAAAATTCAAATCTTACGCTCTACCACTCTGGCCTCAACTGCTTGCAACAGACTCCTAACCCATCTTCCTGTTTTAATCTTTTCCCTTCTCCATAGTCTCAATTCAATGAAGCAGCCAGAATAATCCTTTCAAAACACTGGTTTACTTTTTTTAAATTTCCAGTGACTCCCCGTAGCACTTAGTGAAAGGCAAACATTCTTACGGTGGTCCACATAGCCCTGCACAGCCCTCTCCCACATTACCTGTCAGACATCACCTACTAATTCTCTTCCTCTCGGAATCTTTCCCAAACACCCTGGCCTTCTTCTCCTTCTTTGAAGGCACCATGGTTGCTCACATGCATTGCCTTTACCATTTCAGTTACCAGAACCGCTCTTGGCTCAGCACCTCTTGGTCCCTTCTTCTGCTGCAACACTGTTTAAAACACCATCTTCGAGAGAGATTTTCTCCAGCGGTCTATCTACAAACCCTCATTCCACCCCCCATGTTCATTACTCTCTGCCTTACCTTGCTTCACAGTGCTTATCACCATTAACATATCATTGTGGCACCCTTGTTGTTTTTATTTAAACCTTAAGAACATGCACACTTTTAAACTTTCATACACTGCAATATTTCTAGTACGTAGAACAGTGTCTGGCACTTAATATAATGGCCGAATGAATGAACAAATGCCACCAGCTTTTACCTTGAAAATATTTTGGATTGACTTCGACCTAGAATTACAAAACTTTGGGGCAAATTCAGTCGGTTTAATTTATTTTTTTTTAAATAAACATTGAAAATGATGATCTGATGTTACAAACATTTACCCTGATACCCTCTATCCAGAACGCCAAGGTATCTCTGTGAAATAATTCATAAGAAACAGAAAATCAAACCTGTCCTCCAAGAAAATATAATGTATTTCCTTCACTTTACATTATTGTTTCTAACTGAACAGTTGGCTTTCCACCAACAAAATACACAGTATCCTGTTTCATATGTAAAAGCCTTTTAAGCCTGGCAAGAGTAGTTTAAGGTAGGATGTGCTGTGGTATGTAGCAGTGGAATGTAAATGCATACAACGTGATCAGGAAGAAGTCAAAACATGACTTACTTGTTCCTGGGGTGTTTGGAGCATCTCTTAAATGTTTCATAGTAGCATACTTAGGATGAACGAGAAAACAAGTGTGGGTGTCATGGTGGTGGTGGGGCTTTAGCTTTCTTTCTTGCCTGCTTTCTCCCTCTCATTCTCTTGTGAGTAATACATCATGTGCAGTAAATATTTTTTGACATATAGACATAATAAAGCACCAGAACTGTTAATAAATAGTTAGATATAAGGAAGGAAGACCATTTGCCTCTTTATACATAGATTGATATGAAGAGAATGACTATCTCTACAGTATTGAGTCTTATTATTTATATAATAGTCTATGTCTTTTATTACTTAGTCTTTTCTAAACTCTATGATAATTATATGTTATAAGTTGAATTGGAACTAATCAAGACAAAGGAAAACATTGAAATATTTAAGGATATTTAGTACATTTACCTTATAAGCTTATATTTACTCATATCATTGCTAAAGTACCACATTTCTTTCTTGCTTAAGATTTTGGCATATAAATATAATGCATCTGTATTTGCTAATATCAAAGACAACCTAAATAAACCTTTGAAAAAACCTTCCATTTTCTCTCTGAAAACTAGAAATTTTATGTGTTTATCCAAATAAAGTCAAATTTTGCTTGATAATTTTTAGGAGGGTTGCATTCTTTTAACTTTATTTTTTTTGTTGTTTTATGGAAATATAATTGATGCACAGCTCTGAATAAGTTTGAGGTATAAGCATGATAATTTGATTTACATATATCATGAAATTGATTACCACAATAAGTTAAGGTAATTTCCATCATATTGCAAAGAGACAAAAGAGAGGAAAACACATTTTTTTTTCTTATGATGAGAACTCTAAGGACCTAATCTCTTGTGAAGTGTTATATTAACCATCAGTTCAGTTCAGTTGCTCAGTCGTGTCCGACTCTTTGCAACCCCATGGACTGCAGCACGCCAGGCTTCCCTGTCCATCACCAACTCCTGGAGTTCACTCAAACTCATGTCCATTGAGTTGGTGATGCCATCCAACCATCTCATCCTCTGTCGTCCCCTTCTCCTCCTGCCTTCAATCTTTCCCAGCATCAGGGTCTTTTCAAATGAGTCAGCTTTTCCCATCAGGTGGCCAAAGTATTGGAGCTTCAGCTTCAACATCAGTCCTTCCAACGAACATTCCGGACTGAATTCCTTTAGGATGGACTGGTTGGATCTCCTTGCAGTCCAAGGGACTCTCAAGAGTCTTCTCCAACAACCACAGTTCAAAAGCATCAATTCTTTGGTGCTCAGCTTTCTTTATAGTCCAACTCTCACATCCATACATAACTACTGGAAAAACTATAACCTTGACTAGACAGACTTTTGTTGGCAAAGTAATGTCTCTGTTTTTTAATATGCTGTCTAGATTGGATATAACTTTTCTTCCAAGGAATAAGCGTCTTTTTATTTCATGGTTGCAGTCACCATCTGCAGTAATTTTGGAGCCCCAAAAAATAAAGTCTGACACTGTTTATCTATCTATTCGCCATGAAGTGATGGGACCTGATGCCATGGTCTTCATTTTCTGAATATTGAGCTTTAAGCCAACTTTTTCACTCTCCACTTTCACTTTCATCAAGAGTCTCTTTAGTTCTTCTTCACTTTCTGTCATAAGGGTGGTGTCATCTGCATATCTGAGGTTATTGATATTTCTCCCGGCAATCTTGATTCCAGCTTGTGCTTCTTCCAGTCCAGCATTTCTCATGATGTACTCTGCATAGAAGTTAAATAAGCAGGGTGACAATATACAGCCTTAACATACTCCTTTTCCTATTTGGAACCAGTCTGTTGTTCCATGTGCAGTTCTAACTGTTGCTTCCTCACCAGCATAGACATTTCTCAAGAGACAGGTCAAGGGGTCTGGTATTCCCATCTCTTTCAGAGTTTTCCACAGTTTATTGTGATCCACACAGTCAAAGGCTTTGGCATAGTCAATAAAGCAGAAATAGATGTTTTTCTTGGAGAAGGAAATGGCAACTCATGCCTATATTTTTGCCTGGAGAATCCCAGGGACAGAGGAGCCTGGTGGGCTGCTGTCTATGGGGTCACACAGAGTCGGAAATGACTGAAGCGACTTAGCAGTGACAGCAGATGTTTTTCTGAAACTCTTTTCCTGTTTTGATCCAGCAGATGTTGGCAATTTGATCTCTGGTTCCTCTGCCTTATCTAAAACCAGCTTGAACATTTGGAACTTCACGGTTCACTTATTGTTGAAGCCTGGTTTGGAGAATTTTGAGCATTACTTTGCTAGTGTGTGAGATGAGTGCAATTGTGTGATAGTTTGAGCATTCTTTGGCATTGCCTTTCTTTGGGATTGGAATGAAAACTGACCTGTGGCCTCTGCTGAGTTTTCCAAATTTGCTGGCATATTGAGTGCATATTTACCATAGAGCAATGTTAACTAAGTCATTATGTTGTATGTTATATTGCTGGATCATTTTGTTAGAAAATGCATTGCTATATTTTTCATTGACTGTTGAGAAGTTCTGATTCATTTCCCTCTTACTGAGATTCAGAATCGTGAGTAGGCTGAACAGATCCATTAAATAACTATATCTCCCCTTTGCTTGCTATCTCAACAACATTAGTAATTTTAAATGAAAGCTAATATTCTAGAGATTGACACTACATGTATGCAATCTAAAACAGAAATATACAATGAGATATTATTCCTTCTAAAATCTTTATGGGAAAATAACACAAGATTAAAATCAATATTTAATTATAGACATATAAATATTTTGAATGATTATGTTTTCCTTTTATTTGTAATATTTCCCTTTACAGTGTTTTTATAGAACCCAAAATAGTTAATAAAAACATTATTTTTCCATTTAGTTTTATCTTTATTGTAACATTTTTCTTTAGTATAAAATACTTTCTTAAAAAATATTTCAAAAATTTGCAAGATAAACTGCCAAAATTTATAGATGAATTCCTGTGTTTCCCATTACCCAACAATCCCCGTGGTTTCCTGGGTGGCTCAGTGGTAAAACATCCTCCTGTCAATGCAGGAGATGTGGATTCAACCCCGGGTCGGGAAGATTCCCCTGGAGAAGGAAATGGTAACCTATTCAGTATTCTTGCCTGGGAAATCTCATGGACAGAGAAGCCTGGCAGACTACAATCAAAAGGGTCACAGAAGAGTTGAACATGACTTAGCGACTGAACAACAAGAGTCTCCTCAGAAAGAGTATCAATATATTAGCCTCAAAATAAAAGATTAAAAGTGGGAAATGACTAATAGAAATACCAGCCTTCACTAATTGGTCTCAAAATTCACTCAATTTAAGCCTGCCAGGCTCCTTCATCCATGGAATTCTCTTAGGCAAAAATACAGAAGTGGGTTGTCATTTCCTTCTCCAGGAGATCTTCCTGAATCAGGAATCAAACCTGTGTCTCCTGCACTGCAGGCAGATTCTTTACCATCTGAAACAGGATGTCAAAAACTACTGATACAGAATTGAACAAAAATGAGCTATTAATGTTACATAATAATGATATAGCTTCTTATAGAAGAATAGAATTAAAAATATTGATGGAGATTACTCTTACCCCCCCAAATATAGGTAATTAAATTGTAGGAAAATAAATACCTTTAAAATACCTTATTTGAACAGGTTTAAATGATTTGAAGGTTGATAACAGTTTTGTAACATGTAGAAAATGCAATGAAGTTTATTTATTGATTGATTGATGTAGAGTTGATTCACAGTGGTGTGTTAATTTCTACTGTACAATACAGTGATTTGGTTACACATACATATACCTCCTTTTTCATATTCTTTCCATTATGACATATCACAGGATATTGAATATAGTTCCCTGTGCTATACAGTAGAACCTTGTTGTTTATCCACTATATATATAATAGTTTATATCTGCTTATCCCAAACTCCCAATCCATCTTTCCTCCAGCCACCCTCCCCTTGGCAACCACATATCTGTTCTCTGTGTCTGTGAGTCAAGCTGCTGATCTCTTCAGTTCAAATCCATATTAACAGTTTTGCTTATTTACCCTACCCCCTGCTACCTTCATGACTACTGTTTTTGATGTTGTACTTTTTTTATGTTTGTTTTATATATCCCTTAACTACTTACTGTGGATGGCTGGCCCTATCTGTCTAGTATTTATCAATATGTATATAAACTGCTAAATTAGGTATCTGAAATATATGTTTACATAAGAAAATATGTAAAGTGCATATACCCTCCAAACTAAGAATTTAAGAACATCTTTAAGAAATATATGGAGAAGGAAATGGCAATCCACTCCAGCACTCTTGCCTGGAAAGTCCCATGGATGGAGAAGCCTGATAGGCTACAGTCCATGGGGTCGCAAAGAGTCGGACATAACCGAGCGACTTCACTTTCACTTCACTTTCACTTTAAGAAATATAACAAATCCACATAACCAGTCATATGCTTATTGTTGTTTTCTTAAATTTACAGGTAAAGTTAGATAATAAAATTTTGTTCCAATTTTTGTTATTCTTTGGGGAATATCTTTTTATTGTGTACAGTGTTAAATATGTGTGTAAATGATAACAGAATTTGCAGTCTACATTCCAGGAAAGGGAATAGATGCATATAAATTCTGCATTTCATAACTGATTGTGATCACCCCATTATCTTCACCAAAGAATGAGTAATTTCTTTGTGTCATTTTTTCCATCTATGCATGTAAATAGGAAATACTTTAATACCACCACAACTATAATAGAGCACATGCAAACTTTCTTAGTAATTTCTTTCTAGAAACAGCAGTCAAAGAGATAGCGGTTAGAAAAGGGGGTAGCCAGAGATATAAAAAGAAGGCTGATCACGTATCTGTGGTTTTGAATGCTTCATAACTGTGTTGCTAGTGATTTCATTAGTTCTTTTTGCTTCTACTGTTCTATCTAAGGGAAGTTTCCAAACTCATGAAATGGGCAGAATCTGCATAGAAAACTTTTGAGGAACAATTTATAACAGACTTCATCTGGCATAGTGTTCAAAGGAAGACACACATGAGAAAGTATTAATATAGTATTCAATCAATAAGTGGGTCTTAATTCAAAATTAGAACAAATTATTTGCAGGTTATTTACATAGAAATATTAGATAAGTGATTTACTGAAAAGAAAATGAAGTGAAAGGAATGTGGATTTTCATCCTTAATGTATCTTCCACATTTTATTAAATATTTAGATAATATATAATAGGATATTGCATTTTTCATTAATTAGCTTCTTCATGAAAATAATTTTTAAAATATTTTTGTATTTTGTATCACATTATACATACCCAACTGTTGCATTGAACTCCAAGGGTGCTGTACTTTAAGGATATAATGTGAGCAGTGCTTCTTTGAGTTATTCAGTGTCAGTACTTACATATAGTCTAAGCTAAGTATATATCATATACTGTAAAAATGCTGGAAAATCATTGTATCCATTCATTCTGCATTGATTCTATCTTTAAATCTCAATTAATATCTTCTTCTGTGCTTCCATTTTTTTCTAAAATAAGTTTTACAGAGATTCATATCTTATCATACCATAAGATTTTCTTTTATCAAGAAAAAAATGTTTTAAACATTGCCAGTATTTAAAATATATAGGAAAGTATGTCATTTGCTCTAGGTATTGTAGATAATCAACTTTCAAGAATCATACAATTCGAGATAACACAAAAATTAAAAATGATAAGAAAATTAGAAAAGACATCTCAGGGCAATATATGATTAATTGATTTCTTAGCAAAGGAAAACATTCTTTTATTTTGCATATTCTTTTTGTCTCTAACCAACTTCTGATTCAGATAGTCTGTGCACATCCAGGAATAATATATAAAACATATAGCAGTCAATATGGTTTTGTCCCTTACTAGTTAGTAGGACCTACAGCCATTGAAATGAGGCCCCAGAGTAGACCCGTGCTGACAGGAATCACCTCATAAATTGTTGGAACACAAAGAGTTGTATGTTACACCACTTATATCTAGTTGATTTTTTCAATCCACTATTTGTTCTTCAAGAATTTTATAAGGTGTACTTATAAGCAAGATCTTGTGTTTTCTATACTTGTAAGCTCCTTTCACCAGTTGTTAGCTGTCTTGATGAAGCCATGCTAAGCTAAAGTGTAAGGGAGATTGTTAGATTTCTTTCAACAGGAAACAACAAAGCCTTGCATTAAGTTTATTTGCATGATTACTATTTTAGAGTAATGAAGCAGATGATATATTTAACTGAAAAAAAGGTGTTTTAAGATTTCTACTTATAAAATAGTACATAATAAGGTCTGAAGATAATAGTCACAATAATTATAAACTGATGGGATGTATTTTTAAAAATCATGATTGTGGGCTAAAACGGAGACGTTTCTCTCTCTCCATCTTCTTTCTTCTTCTTCCCTAATGATGCCATACATATAGAAAAGTGTTTAGGATAAGGAGCGGCACAACTAGAAAGTTAGCTTGAGTGATAAAGCTGTTTTTATGTACCATTTTTCAAAGTCAGACTATTTTCCTAAGTCAAAAGCAAACTCTTGAAAGATCCTTAGAAGAAACAGCTTAAGTCCTATTTAAATAGTTCAGATTTTTAAAGCTTTAACTGGGGAGTCAAAGCACACTGAGATTAAACAGTTCAGAGAAAAATTTTAAATTATAATCCAAACAGTGTAACATAAAGTAGCAGGAAATGAGAAACCCCTGAAGGTTATCACACCAGCTATTAAAGCTACAAAAGTATCTGAGGAGAATCCCATTGGCTGTTAAAAATGTAGGAAAACAAGAAGACCTTGAAGAAAGGAAATATCTAAAAAGATTTTGGAATGTTTCCTGTGTGAGAGATTTGAATTGTTATTTTTAAAAGAGAAAGCAGTGGGTTAATATATAAGACATCACTCAATAATATCTTCATAAACACAAATCTATTTAGAACATAAATCATATCAAACTCCCCTACTCCAGGACCTGGATCACTTCCCACTGCCCTTAATAAGAGCTAATCTATTTTTGATTCTCTAAAAGGCTTACCATGTCCTGTCTTACCTTGCTCCTGCCAAAATCTTGTGCCATTGTTGCCCTTACTCATTTAATCCAATCTCATTCATTAGTAGATCACCGCAGTAAGACTGCACTTACTGTTCTCTCTTGTGAAGTTTTTCAACAAACATACACATGTGTTTCTCCTTCATTTTATTCAGATCTGTATTTGTATGCCACTTCCAAAGACCCAGAGTCTCCTCTATCCAAAATGAGAGTGTAGCATTGAAACATATACATTACCATAAGTAAAACAGATAACCAGTTGGAATTTGCTGTATGATTCAGGGAACTCAAACCCAGTGCTTTGTGACAACCTGGAGGGGCGGGATGGAATGGCAGGTAGATGGCGCCTCAGGAAGGAGGACATATATGTATACTTTCGGCTGATTCATGTGATATATGACAGAAACCAGCACAATAGTGCGAAACAATGATCCTCCAATTTAAAATAAATAATATTTTAAAAAGAAAAATCGACATCCATCAGCATTTTATGTTTCTTTGTTTTTAATACCATTTATTACCACATGGTTTATATGTGCTTATTATCTTCTTTCTCATGAGAACGTGAATAATATGAATGCAAGAATTTCATTTGTTTGCTCAATACTGTACATGCAACATGGCTGAAATTCAGTGAACATCTGTCCAGTGAGTGACTGTGCATATAACTGCATATCTAGTCTCTATGTCCATATGTGTTTACACATCAAGCTGTATCTCTATACTTTACATACACTTTCATATAGATAATCTCATTAAATATTTGTAATGATGTGTGTAATGCTATTATTATGACATCTATATTATTGAATGGATAGTGCGGCTTAAGGAAGTAAAAATTTGCCCGCATTCACACTGAATTTCAGATTCTCTGACACCAGTCCTTCTTTTTTCATTCTATAGTATTGTTTACCTTGAGTATCCTTGCATTTATCTTACTTTATAATTTTTACTTGATTTTTAAAACCTAATGGGATTTTAAATTTGCAATATAAAAGATGCATAGTTAAATAAGCAAAAAGTTGTGTATTAGAAAGTAAATATCACTATGGTATTACTGATGAAGCATCATTACAGATATTATTTTATTCTTATTTCACCATGCTTTATGCATGTTATATATAAAATGTTTTTTTAAACCCAGTTTCTGATATATACTGTTCATTTAAATATACCTAAAACTGGGGTCATTCAGTATGCTGCTGCTGCTGCTAAGTCACGTCAGTCGTGTTCGACTCTGTGCAACCCCATAGACAGCAGCCCACCAGGCTCCACCATCCCTGGGATTCTCCAGGCAAGAACACTGGAGTGGGTTGCCATTGCCTTCTCCAATGCATGAAGGTGAAAAGTGAAAGTGAAGTCGCTCAGTCGTGTCAGACTCTTTGCAACCCCATGGACTGTAGCCTACAGGCTCCTCCGTCCATGAGATTTTCCGGGCAAGAGTACTGGAGTGGGTTGCCATTGCCTTCTCTGGTCATTCAGTATATTCAGGGTTTTATATTGCTATTTTGCCAAATATTATTTTTCCCAAGGCTAAATGTTATTTTATGTGGTTTATTTCCTTATGTGAGCAGTCTTATTTATTTATTTATTTTTCCATTTTGATTGGTATTTTGCTTACCCTCTGTCTAATAACCTATATATGCAACTCTAGCCTCAGTCCTACCAAGTAACCTGTATCAATTACCTTTATGCATTTCATTTATCTGTATGTTTCACTCTCATAATTTATATACACATACAGAGGAGCCTGGTGGCCTACAGTCCATAGGGTTGCAAAGAATCGGACAAACACAGTTTGAGGGTTTTAAGTCATTTGGTGATTATTTTTGTTTGGTTTTGTTTTACACAATGGAATCATGTGACATGTACTCTAGCTTTTCTCCACACAACTCTACTTTGAGGATATTTCTAATTTCTAATTTGAAGGGCTACAAATATTTTATGTTAAGTGTATAATCTATGGTATTTATCTTTTCCTCTAGTGATAACTATTCTCTGATTTATTTTCTTTTTTCCTTGTCTTTTTATTATTCTTTCCCTTTTTCCTTCCTTCTTTCTTTCCCTCCTCTCTTTTTCCTTCTTTCTTTCTTCTCCTTCCTCCCTTTTCCCTCTCTCTTTATTACTTTCTTTTCTTCCCTTCTCTCCATGTCTTTTCCTTTCTTTCTTTAATGAATGTGATACACATCCTTATATTCCAACCCTCCCTGGAAATTTTATGAAATAGATTGTCAGACGGGATTCAGAAAACATTTTTAAAGACTAAATTTTGTAACATATATTTACATTCTACAACATATTTAATCCATCTTATATTGTAAATTTAGACTCATTTCCATTTGCAAAGTAATTCTACTACAAATATGTTGATGCTTATTGTCCTTGTATTCTTATGTATAAGTGTATCCCTCATTATTTCCTTATCCATGTATTAGTATATATTCCAAGATACATACTATGTTTCAAAACAACTATACAAAGAGTATGAATTCTTTCAATGCTCTTGTTCCTTGATGACAAATTATTTTGTATGCTCACTCTCAAATACTGTCAATTTTACCAGCACAATTCCATCATTGATTAATTCAACAAATATTTAATGAACAATTTTTGTGTTCTAGATTCAAGTACATACTTTTTGATCTTTTCAAATCAGAGAGTAAGACTGCTATTTTATGTTTGTTTAATATTTGTCACTGACCAGGCTTTTTTAAGTTTATTGCCTTTGTTCTTCTGTGAATACCTTGCTTATATTGTATTCTATTATCATGTATTAATCTCTGAGTTTACCAGGTGTTTATGTGCAGCTAGCATATGGGCAGACATTCTACTAAGTATGGGGATAGAGGGTCAATAAGACGAATCAAGTTTCTGCTGTTCTTAGAGTTTACATGCCGATGGATGAGGAAAAGGCAAAAAATGAATAAGTAAACAAGTAAATATTTAAAATGAGAGTCACTTTTGGACATTTATGTTCAATATGACAATTAGATATGCAAGCAGAAATTTCAATCACATAATTTACACATCTGTAACTCAGTGGAGAAATCAGGACTAAAGACGTTGACTTTTCTTTTGGAATGTGATGTTAGTATATTAGAAGGCCTTGGGAGATTTGGGGAATAGAGGATTATGAAGTTATTTGATGTCTCCAATTGTATTCCAAATACCATCTGTATGTCCTGAGCAGAGCAATTTATTGAACTGGCTGAAATATGAGGTATTATCTCCAGCTGTTGACTTTGTGAGGAGAGTTCTCCCAGTGGAAAGAGCTGAGGTACAACTTGCTTTCGCTGTTTCTGAATAGGAGGGGATTTACTGTAGACTGTTAGAACACCACATTTCTGGGACTTCCCTGGCAGTCCAGTGGTTAAGGCTCTGTACTTCCACTATAGGAGGCCTGAGTTTGATTCCTGGTTAGGGAACTGATATCCCATAAGCTGTGCAGTGAGGTCTAAACATCAAAAAGTCAAAATAATATGAACTTGCTGATCTCTTTTACCTTGACTCATTATCATAAATTTTTGCTGCCACCAAGATGAAGAAAGTTTCACTTTACAGCTGTACATGCCAGGTAATGGTAGTCTTCGTCAAGGTTTTCGTAAATGATGACAAATGTGTTGTTTAACCTTTCCTCCCTCAAAGGATCATTCCCAATAAAAGTATCGTGGAATTTGAACTTGTACCCTAAGGATTGACAGAGCCATGTGAGGGCACTTTATGGGAACCAACAGCAGAAAGGAAGAAAGAGCCATCCTTTAATAGACAAAATAGAAGGCAAACAGAATTGGGAGAAATATGAAATATTGAAAGAGGTTTCAACTTCAAAATAGAAAAAAAATTTTAAATCCTTCCATTTAAGAAGTTAGTAGATAAACTGAATAATAGGGTTGCCATTATTGAGGCCTGGGTATGTGTCCTGGACAATAACATGGAAGAAACATTTTATAGACACAGTACAAGTTGAAAGTGTAGCACTGATGAGAGACAACCAAGCTTCCTAGAGGACTAATGCAGATGATATAAATAAAATATTTTCCAAAAGAAGCAAATGAAAAACCAAAGTTAATTAAACAAATTAACAATAGTATTTCTATGAACTAAAGACTTGAATTTGCAGAATTAAAACAGCCCCCAAATTTCAGGCAAAAGTTCAGAAAAGAAACACATTGAGATATATACACATAATGATGCCTAAGCTTCAGAATGAAGATAATATCTTATAACTTTTAAAAATTTATTTCTTAAAAAATGAAAAGAATGAAATTGACCTTATGTTCATATATTACACTAGATATTAAAGACATTGGAATAACATATATCAGTTCAGTTCAGTTCAGTCGCTCAGTCGTGTCCAACTCTTTGCGACCCCATGAATCACAGCACACCAGGCCTCCCTGTCCATCACCAACTCCTGGAGTTCACTCAGACTCACATCCATCGAGTCAGTGATGCCATCCAGCCATCTCATCCTCTGTCGTCCCCTTCTCCTCCTGCCCCCAATCCCTCCCAGCATCAAAGTCTTTTCCAATGAGTCAACTCTTCGCATGAGGTGGCCAAAAGACTGAAGTTTCAGCTTTAGCATCATTCCTTCCAAAGAAATCCCAGGGCTGATCTCCTTCAGAATGGACTGGTTGGGTCTCCTTGCAGTCCAAGGGACTCTCAAGAGTCTTCTCCAACACCACAGTTCAAAAGCATCAATTCTTCGGCCCTCAGCTTTCTTCACAGTCCAACTCTCACATCTATACATGACCACTGGAAAAACCATAGCCTTGACTAGATGGACCTTTGTTGGCAAAGCAATGTCTCTGCTTTTGAATATGCTATCTAGGTTGGTCATAACTTTCCTTCCAAGGAGTAAGCGTCTTTTAATTTCATGGCTGCAGTCACCATCTGCAGTGACTTTGGAGCCCAGAAAAATAAAGTCTGACACTATTTCCACTGTTTCCCCATCTATTTCCCATGAAGTGATGGGACCAGATGCCATGATCTTCGTTTTCTGAATGTTGAGCTTTAAGCCAACTTTTTCACTCTCCTCTTTCACTTTCATCAAGAGGCTTTTGAGTTCCTCTTCACTTTCTGCCATAAGGGTGGTAAGAGAAAACAGACCAAGAATTTTAAACCCATGTGAACACTCCACTGTCATTAAAAAAAAAAAAAAAAAAAAAAAAGAGAGGAAAAGGGCATGTATTTATTTACAGTCTGTATGCCAATTTAGGGCAAGATGTATGAGTCTTAGGGAATGTTTAAATGAGTTCCCTAAATAAAAAATGATCAGATCTCTTATATTTGGGATGATAACATTGGTTAGCAATATATACAGCTTAATCTAAATAAATGACTAGGGGTCGTTTAGTTTGAGTGTTGAATCGGGATTTTTGAAATGGATGCTCTACTTTTTTTCCTTATAAATTTTTATAGTCAAATTTATGATTAAATAAAGATTACAAAATGTTTACATCTTTTGAGTATTAGATATTTAAAATCAGATATATGTATATAATTGCTCAATGATCCTTTAGAGATAGTGCAGCTGGTCTAATATTTAGTAAGATCAGATTTTATCATTCATTACTTTTTTTTTTTACATTTACCCAAGAATCCAACCATGTGGTTTGTATACAATGGCTGTAGACCAACCTGGAGCCAAATTTGTATTTGTCTTAATAAAAAATTTTCCTGGTGGCTCAGACGTTAAAGCATCTTCCTACAATGCGGGAGACCTGGGTTCGATTCCTGGGTGGGGAAGATCCTCTGGCGTAGGAAATGGCAACCCTCTCCAGTACTCTTGCCTGGAAAATCCCATGGACAGAGCAGCGTGGTAGGCTAAAGTCCTTGGGGTCGCAAAGAGTCAGACACGACAGCGATTTCACTTTCATTTTAATAAAACACATCCTCTAAACATATATATATATATAAATATATATATATATAATGTTTATTATTTCACTATATGAAATAAATTCCAAGTTCATATATAGATAATATAAAAAATATGCCTACCTCATTTTTATAACATTAATTATTAAAGGGAAGTATTAGTTAAAAATAAATGAAAATTCTATTTCTTTTAATTTGGATAATTGACTTAGAAGGAAATGGTGAGATTTAGTGAACTATATTAAATGACAATTTAATTTCCTTCCCAATAAAGTATTATCATTTGGGAATTCATTTATTTTAGATAGATAGGCAGAATGTGCGGAGAAGGCAATGGCAACCCACTCCAGTACTCTTGCCTGGAAAATCCCATGGGTGGAGGAGCCTCGTGGGCTGCAGTCCATGGGTTAGCTAAGAGTCGGACACGACTGAGCGACTTCACTTGCACTTTTCACTTTCATGCATTGGAGAAGGAAATGGCAACCCACTCCTGTGTTCTTGCCTGGAGAATCCCAGGGACGGGAGAGCCTGGTGGGCTGCCGTCTATGGGGTCGCACAGAGTCGGACACGACTGAAGTGACTTAGCAGCAGCAGCAGGCAGACTGTGATGAGGGTTTCCAGTATCGATTAACATAATTAATGTTTCAGAAATAAGAACCCTGACTAAGCCAAAAATTTGGCTTAATAAGGATCTTCAAAACAAATACTCTGCTGTATATATCTGTATCCATACTTAGGTAGATAAATGATGGATAGATACGTGGGTAGGTAGATATATAGACAGACAGACAAATAGTCCTCTGGTGATTTTGAGATAGACCACACTGAATAAAAAAGCTTTTATCCAGGTACTGTGATGGTAGAGACAGGAGCAAAAGGAAAGACAAGCAAGAGGATCCTAAAAGAAGTTGTTATTGGAAAAAGATAGGAGAGAACGTGACTCCAAAGATACTTCTAAAACTGTCAAATAACAGATGGTATTAATACAATTGCAAGCGTAGAAGCTCTCTACTGGCAGAGGTTGTTGGAAAGGTTGAATGTGGATGTGCTAAAGGTGCTCTGATCCTTGAGGGAAGTAGCAGCAGGTATTAGTGAACGCATCGTTAGGAGAAAAGAATTCAGAAGCAAGACATGAACTAGTGTGAAGATATGGCGTAGGAAATTCTCAGTCACAGCAGCAAGAGTGTAAGGTGAGAAGAGGTGAAGCAAAAACATGCACTAGCCGCAGTAAATGGACCACTACCTGCGTTGCCACGTGTGCTCCCTGTGTTACAGCTGAAACGCCCATTCATCAAAGTGAAGTGAAGCCAGTGGCAAGAATAAAAGGTACAGAAGCCAGAAGCTATTAGAAGGTATTAGAAGCCAGGCTATGTTGAAAAAAAAAAAAAAATAGGCAATGTGTGTGTCCTATTTTTTTTCTTTTTTATATTTCATTAAAAGTTTTTATATTCTGGTGTGTGTGTGTGTGAGTGTGTACATGTAAAAATAGAGGGATGTATAGGTATGAGAAGTGGGAAAGAAAAAATAATAGAAAGCAACTTCAAACAAATAATTTGCTATAGCTTGAGGAGTTCTGCTTTATTTTAATCATATTTCCTCTCCTTGGCTCATAAAATAATATCTGTTGTATTCAAGTTTGAAATATTCTGGTAACCATTTTTAACTTTTCTGCAAAGATAAAGTATAAGAAAACAATTTTGGAAAAGAGAAATGCATTTGGCAAATACTGAAGGACTGATAAAAAGTGTGAGTTAGTTTGTGTTAGTAAATTACATTTTATAAATATAATCACTTGTAATTAGATAAATCACATTTTGGTTCATAGCACAATATTTAAACTGGTCTATATATGCTTGTGTTTATATATTTATGGGTACGTGTGTTTAAATTACCAATAATGTTCCTTCTCATATGATTCTTTCTGTCATTTAATCATGCCACCTAGGCAGAGGTAGCAACTTACTATCTATAATTGTGGGTCATATATATGATATATAAACCATACATATTTTATCCAATATACATATATAATATATCACTACATGGAGTCATCGTAACATGCCTTTTCCCTTAACATTTTGTTCAGATTCATCCATGTTGTTGTGTGTAGCCACACTTCATTTATTTTTGCTGTTATTATGGTCATTATATAAATATACCAAATTAATTTATCAATTTTGTTCTTGATGGACATTTGGCACGTTTCTACCTTTTGTTTATTATGAAAGTGTTACTGTAACATTCTTAAATATCTTTTCTAGTATATAGCTGCTTCATACATATGTGTGCTTTTAACTATTTACAGTTCTTTTTTTTTTAATTTTATTTTATTTTTAAACTTTACATAATTGTATATTTACAGTTCTTAAATTAATATTTGCCCCTATCTCCTTTCAGATTGAGAAAGCCTTTAGCTTTTCGGCCTTTTGGAGTAGGGTGAGCTAAGGAAAGTTTTAACATACCAGTCCTGTGGTGCTAGATTTTCTCTACCTATACAGATTAAAAATAAAGTGATCACACCAAGTCCTTCTTGATGCTGTTTCCCTCTCAGTTTATTTTTTTGGAGAATCTTCTCTTTCCATGTAACTTACCCTATTGTGGTCAAGCACATGAATTTTGTAGAGAAAAATGCGTAGCTAGACCCAAAAAATTATTCAGGAGGTAACCCAAACCACAGTATCCTAGTTCATATGGACAAGAACTTGACTGAAATTCTGGAAAGGCTACAAACTGTCCTTCCAGAAAAAGCAGGGGCAGCTATTACACTTGCTGTTACCTCAATAGCTAGTACCTTTGATCTCGTTTCTTTAGCAAATGGCAAAGGCTTTTGGTACAACTACAGAATTCACTGCTTTATTGCTTTAAAATATGTGAACTAATCTTCTCAGCAGGCATGAAGAAATGCTAATGTACTTTAAATATATTTGTGTGCCAATTTAGTCTTCAGGGGGTGCTGAGGCTGTGGATGCTTGGCAAAACTGTTACGGAAAAAAGTGAAAAACTGAGTGAGGTGGAGAATAATACGTGTTCAAGCGTAGCATCTAAATAAATGCTTACCTTGCTTATAAAACATGTAGATGGTTTCTCATCAAGCAGGATATATATATATATATATGTATCACTACATATATATATCACTACATATATACATCACTACATATATACATCACTACATATATATATCCTGTGTTGCTATACATATATATTATGTATGTGTGTTATACCCTATTATATATAATATACATACATATATGTTATATATTCTACTATACTATATAATTGTTACTTACTAAAGGTTTGTCAAAGCAGACAACATTCTAGTTGTTTGAGCATTGAAAAGTCCAGGAGACTTTTGGTCTAAATCCAGATAATAGTAAAGCTGTGTGTGCTCTTGGTCTAAAGAGTGAGGAAACAGTGGTAACTGTCTGACAGTTTGAGTGTGAGGTATGACATCTTATGCCTAACAAGGGAACCGGGACAATTGCCCAAGGATTTTTTTTTTTTTTAACGTGAAGGTATAAGTTCTTATCTGATGTAGTTAAACTATATGAAAAGGTATATACGTGAGCCTATCCTTCTTTGGTTACAAAGATTAAAAAGTCAAGTAGGAGCCTTGTGTGCTCTGTTGCAAAACATTGCAAAATTAAGTAGTTGTGAAAGCATTTGACAAATGGAGATGTGCATGTCATTATTGACATAAAGGATTCTCTGTGCTATTATTTATTGCTTTATTTAAACTTGTTTGCAAATATAATATTACAAAACTTAGGCAGCCAGTCCAGCATTGTTTAATTCACAAAATGCCTGTACATCTAAACTATCATCACAAGCCAGATATGTTTATAACTAAACTGGTGACTCAAACTGCCTGAATGCAAGTGTATTCCTTATTGTGGCAACCTCAACTATCCAGAAGGGTTGGAAGAATGGGAAAGCAGTATTGAGGTCGGGAAGTCAACGTTCTATGAAAAATACCACAGACACTGTCTCAGAGCCTAGTCTAGTTTTGAGCCAAGTTCTTGAAAGTTTGATAAAAGCATTTCCCGGCTCACAGAAGTTTATAAATAGTAAATAAGAAAGACGGATTGAGAAGAACACTGTAGCTGCTGCTGGCGGACGGATCAAAGACGTGTCCTTGAGTGGGCAGGGGAGATCTGTGATGATTTATGAGACAGTCCTGCTCTTCAGAAGCTCACCACCTAGATAAGGATAGCTCAACTGTGAATGAAAAAGAATAATTATAAAAATCCAAACACACAAAAAGGTCATTCTGTGGAAAGGCAAAAAGATTAATATTTTCAACACATTTCAAAGAAGTGACTTGCCTTGAGGCTTTTGCTCTTTTGCTATTCATTGCAACAACTGATTCTTGTAATGATACCCTACCTCATTAAGATAAGACTTTTATTCATCCACTATATTTAAGTAGATAAGGATATATATTATACTTGGGACATTTATAAATGCTGTTTTTAAAAATAAAGATAAGCTCTTACAAATTCAGCTTGAATCAGCTAGAAATTTATCTCATATAGAAGCCTATTTTCTGACAATGCTGGTTAAGATTCTTCACGGAAATTCAAAATTATTTTGGCAGCTCCAAAGCTATGGGAAAAAAGGCAATAGATATTCTTATAAATGTAATACTGTACACAGTGATTTCAGTAGTTATGTCATATGCAAGATAAATAAAAATGACTATTATGCTTTGTAGTTAGGAGAAAAGTCCTTAAGATTTATCAAGTAGACTTAATCAGCTCACATAGAGGGTAGCCCTGCCTGCATCTTTTAAATGATCAAAAATAGTTAACATTTACCTGTCTGGCTATTGCAGATTGTAAGCTACTCTCAGCGCTCTTAATTGCTCTGGTGGTAAATAAAAGTAGATAACATCAGGTAAAAATTGTTCTTTTTTTTTTCATAATTAGTTTAGGTTTCTAGATTATTTAGAATAAATGTCTTAACCTTTAATATTATTTCTGGAAATAAGCAAGAGCACAGGAACACAGCTGCTAAGAGTTGTATTTTGAGTCAGTTTTATGAGAAGTTTAATATATGACCATAGGAATTAGGGAGCACATTCAAGCAAGTATACCCTGTACTTACTAATAAGGTTCTTTTCAAATTGCAAACATTTAAAAACATTGAATTAGTTAAAATCAGGTCAGATCTATGTACTACTTTCGTGTATGTGTTCACTGGTCACAATGTTAATTTGAAACTACAAATTATGAGAAAAAAGCATCTAAATAAGGTCATTGCTTTATACTTCCTAAAATATTTCTACACACATGATCTCATTTTGTCCTCACAATACTAGAGCAAAGATGTTCTTATTATAAGCATTTGAATCAGGGAGAAAAAGAGAATAAAAACTTCTCAGACGTGTAATACTATTAAGTTACCTTTTATGTGGAACTGATTATGCTTGTCATAGACTAATTCTTATAGGCCTTAATATGAACATGTTATTAGAATATTTATGTAACAGATTTGGTTTTTAATAAAGTCATTCTTTGGCATCTATGGGGATTAGTTCTGGGAGCCCCTGTGAATACCAAATCTAAGAATGTTCAAGTCCCTTATATAAAATGATGTAGCATTTTCATAAAACCTCCCCATATCTTCCTGTGTTCATTTTAAATTGTCTCTGGATTACCTATAGTATCTAATATAATGTAAATGCTATGTAGAAAGTTGCTGGTATAAGGAAAATGCAAGCTTTCCTTTTAGAAAATTTCTGTATTTTTTTTCAAATATTTTCAATTGGTAGTTGATTAATTTCATGGAGACAGAATCCATGGGTATGAAGAGCCGATTGTAAATCATTTGTGCCTAGGGTCACACAATTTGTGAATGATGAAGCCAGAATTCAAAGGCTGGCCTATCTGGTGCTCTTTTAAAATTGATATTATTAAATTTGGTCACAGTTTATCTATGTTTTACAAATCAGTAAATTGATATTCAATACATGTCAATGAATTGATCTGTATGTTGTTGACTTTCTACCATGAGTCTAATTCAAATATATTTGTGATATTTTTGCTTTCTTTGCAGTTCACAATAATCCTTTGTTTCTACAATGTGTCATTAAAAATATATGCGAACTGTATGACCTTTATGAGATAGTTATTCATTATGTTGATTAAGTAGAGCATGTTACCACTTGATTAGAAAGACTAGGGTAGGTTGATTTTTAATATAAGTATGTACAGAATATTGCAACAGTGATTTCTTTATATAAGTTTAAATTTCTCATGTATAATCTACAAAAGCCTTAAGGGCACCTATTAGTGAAATAATTTATTGGCCATGCAATTTGTATGTAGTTGTTATGAGGATGTAAGGCTGTTTTCCTGCTTATGTTTTTTATTGTAACAATAAAGAGAACAAAGTTAGGAATTATGTGCTCCATGTCATCTACAGACAAAATGTATTCTGTGTGACTAAAAAATGTTCCAGGGGAGGTAAGCCTGGAAATCTGCTGGGCCTCATCTCTTACCTGTGCTTTCTTTCTGTTTTATACCATATCATTTGCGTTTATTATAGCCTTCATCAATATGCTCTGTAGAAGTTTGTGATCCTGTCAATTATCTGACTTATGTAATTTTTGCAATTCATATTATAAATAAGGTTTTTGTAATAATTCTTGACTCAATAATTAAGTTATGCTTAACTAAGGCTTTGTTTGGGAGGAATAAAATGAAGCAAGTGGAGTGAGAACATCCTGTTGTCACCAGGATGGCTTCCTGGCCATCCTCAGGATGAGGTCAATGCTTCAAACACTGGAAGCATTGATGGTAGAGAAAATACACTGAGGTCACTTGCAGTTGTAGATCCCAGGTCTAGATGGATTCTGAAAGACAATGGAACTTCTAATGGAAAGGAAGTCTTAGCTGCTTTTGCCTCTTTTAACAAAAATGAAGGTAACTGAGAAATCATCCAATAGTCCATTGACTTATACCTGGTGATTCAGTCTGTAGAGTGCAGGGTCATATTTATTGCCCAAAGGCAGTTGGCAAATATCCATTTTGATCAAAATGATTCCTATCAGACTAATAGTCAACAAAATGATTATATAGGTCACAGGGAGAGGGATCCAATAGGTTACTGAAACATAAAAGCTTTATTGGAAACTCCTTTCTGTGTCCCTCTGAAATGGATTTTGCATGCAAGAAACAAAGAGGCTATATTCATGTGTAGAGACTGCCAAGTGGAAAAGCATGATTAAACTTCAGGACCCTCACTTAGCTTCAACTTTTGAAGAAGTGTGGCCAGAAGGAGTAAAATTCCAACCTGTTTAGCCAGAAAAAATTAGAAGACATAATACATATCCTAAAACAGAAAACTACCCAATTCTATCCTTGGACATTGAATAAGGATTGTGCTTATGAGGCTCCTGCAGCCTTGTGACTACAACCAACTTAGAACTGGTTGTATGACAGTACTCAAGTTTCTTCTAATCCATGTACTTTTCTGTTTTTTTTATTTTTTTTTATTTTATTTTCTTTTTAAACTTTACAAAATTGTATTAGTTATGCCAAATATCATAATGAATCCGCCACAGGCATACAGTGATGGTTAAGTGATGGTTTAGGTGAGGCTATGCTAAAATTGGCACAGCTCCTTATATTACTTTATTTACTTATTTCTGTATTAGTTTTCTTTTCTTTCTTTTTTTTTTTTTTTACCAACTCACACATCCATCACCATGACATAAAATTTCAGGTGCTCTTGTAACCTAAAGTTCCATAGGTCAGATGGATTAAGGGATTAAAGTCATCTTTTCAATGTAGGTATTTGCACAGTGCTCACAGATCAATTGTTTGGCACTCAGTAGTATTTTCCCATTGAAAAACTGTATTGTAAATGATAGTTGCATCTCTGAGTCTACTGAATCTATATCCAGCTAAAATTCCACACATATTAAGTAAAATGCAAGAAAATATTGTGACATTACTTTTTAAGTATCATACATTGTATGAAAGCATATAATATGTTAAAAGAAATGAGAAAACACTTGCCTGACATTTTATTTTTAACAGCTTAATTGAGGTACAACTGAGCTATCAGGAAGGCCCCTTTGATATACAAAAACCAGCCCATGTTTAATGCATACAATTTTGGGGTCTGGGCATATTCATACACCCATGAACCCATCACCATAATCAATATAATAAACATATTTTCACCTCCAAATGTTTGTGTATACATGCATATTATGGTAAGAACATTTAACAGCAGATCTACTCTCTTAACAAAATTTTCAGTGCACAAGACAGTAATGTTGACTCAATACCAACGTTGTACAGCAGAGCTCTAGAGCTACTTCATCTTAACTGAAACTTTAAACCAGTTGACATTTGTTCATTTATTTATTTTGGTGAGGATTAAATGATTCAAAACTGCCCTGAGTGGGGCTGAATAATAAGAAAAAGATTTTATTATAAAAAAAATAAAAATGAATAAAAGCACAGTTAAACTGGATAGAAGTGCACAGATGGTTGATTAAAAATGTTGCGGAAAGAGAGATACAGAATATGTAGCTACTAAAATTCTAATAAATGACTGTAAGAGATAAAGTAGTCTTAATGTCCCACCAGAAACTTAAATTATAAAAGAGCCACTACAGAGTAATTTAATTTGTGCTAGTCACAGAGGCTTAAACATTCTGATTATACAAAAGATAAATCTATAATCTCTTCAGAGCTAGTTCCAATTAAAATACTAGGGGGTAAAGGAGAGGATTATGAGTGGAAGGATTTCCAAGTGATAGAAGAGCCAAGGTCTTTGACACCATCCCCAACAGGGGACCCAAAGTAGTTTGAAGTGGTAACGTAAAACTGGAGGGTTTGTTGAATCCTGGTACATGACATATAGTTCCATCTAAACTTGTTAATATAAAGCTAAAGAGCAATATAAAGGTAAATTTAAAATAACGGGGTTTGGTGAGACAGCTGTTGGATGCTTACAAAGTGAAGTGTGGCTCAAATTAAGAATATTTACTGAAAGTTTTGTATGGTTCTTGCTTTACCACTACCTGAACATATTCCTGGAACAAATGTGACGTCTGGATGGGGGATTCTTCCCATACTTAAATCATGGAAGTAAAACAAAGTTGTGTAAATTTACTTTTCAGTGTTAATTGTGCATACTTGATGAAAACATCTAGAAATACATAAACCCACACAAGTTGTCAGTTTATAACAATATCAGCTATCAGGAGGCACTAGAAAATGTTGTTTTTAATTAAGGATTTATAAGATGCAGTACTCACAAAATCCTTTTTCAAATTCCAGTTTTATCTATTAAAAAATCCCTAATAGACTCTAGAGGAAGCTGTAGATTGATGTCTTAATAAAGTAGTGTCTGCTTCCCTTGAGTACAATCGACCATGCCTGATATGGTATTAACAACTCAGGCTTCGAGACATGCTAAAGGACATTAGTTTTCTTTAATCAGTTTGGCTAATGTTGTCTTTTCAGTTTCAGTTTTGGAAGAGAGCTTTAGCTGGTTGGGTCAGTTTGTATTTATGTATGATGGACTTTGGTACACATATGGTAGTCTCCCACAAGGATATTTAAAGTATCCTTTAAATTGTGAGGAATAGTTTGAAGCCAACCAGTAAAAGCTATTGGGATTCTGAACTTGAAAATCACTTACTATATCATCAAAATAACACAGATTTCAAAGACAACTTTTGGTTTATTATGGGCATTAGTTGCAAATGATTCTACTGATATTAAGCCATAAAATTAGTTTGAGAACCGAAATATCCATTGTTTCTTGGTTTATGTCAGATCATTTTTCCAGCAAGAAAGGATATGCACAAAGGGATTCCCTATTAAATGAAATGGCATATTCAGGAATATTTGATAGGGAACTACTGGAAGTGTCCATTGTACACATGAATAGGTGATTGCTATGCCATTGAACCCTACAAGAAATCTCCTTCAGGAGTTAGTTTCCTAACCCCATAGCTGGATGAGCCCCTCCCTATAATCAGTTATCATAGGATGCCAAATATGCATCTAGGTGTAAGGATGGTAGCTCAGAAGTAAAGGATGGACACTCGGCTTGGAAAACAGATGCATTACAATGCACTCATTGTTGTCATTTAAAGATTAAAAGGATAAATCCACTGAATGAGTAGAATTAAGATTGGTATTATTTGTGGCATCACTAAACCAGAGAATTACAATATAGTATGCTTTTGCTTTGAATTATTCCTTGGGTAGTAGCCAATGGACTGGCAATAGGGTCTGAATAGAGGGCTTGGGTAAACAGGAAGATCAAAGGAAACCCAAATAGGGTGTTATATTATGGGAGTCCGTATGGACTTGGAAAGAAAAATCAAAATGTGGTCATCTAATGGAAACCTTACTCCAGGATCTGGCCCTTATTCCCAAGTTGGAACATTTCTGTCTTGGTGGATGCTGGTGTCTCAAAGAAGTGTTGACAAAATCTCTACGCACTGGATAGGATAGACTTTCTGCATCCTCTGAGACTGTGTGACCTCTGATGTCTTGGTTCTGTTCTTAATACTGTAATAGTCATTTTATAGACGCATCATACAGACTTCCCCTTTTCATACAGAACTCAGTCCTCAATCAAGGGTTGCTGCTTTCTAAAAATAATTTCTTTGTTTTTTTTTGTGGCTTTTCTAGTTCTTCCATGTAGAAGCTGTCACCAGGTCTGTATCCTAGCCTGAGGCAAAAATCTCTTTAAGCTGCATTTAACTTTTCAAAGGATATTCTCTCCAGTTACGGTGTTAAGCTTTTATAACATAATATTTCTTTCCACTTGCTTGATTTATTGTTCCTTCTTTTCCCACATAGCTCACAGGTCTTTTCTGCTAAATCTTCCAATTTTCACTTTAACCATTATTTTCACCTCAAAGACACACTATATCCTTATAGTTAGTTGACTATTTTAACAAATTAAGATAAAATAAATAAATAAATAAATAAATAAAAAAAATTTGCAAATGTGTATACTTAACACATCCCTAGATTAAAACCAGAAAGGGGAGCTGACCATAATTATAGCTTTGGGATAATTCAGTAATTTGTGTGATTGTATCAAAATCTTTGTATCAAAATAGAGTTACCATATTAACATTTTGTTCTAGATTGTCAAAAGTTCAGAAATAACTAAAGTAAAACCTATTAATCACCAAAGTTGTAAATAGTAAAAAATTTTTGTACACACATCAAAAAGAGTGTTTGCAAATGGACCATTCAAACCAAAACATGAAATGAGGCTCAGGGGGCTATTGTTATAAAAAAAAACGTAAATAGTGAGAACGTGGGGACAGTTAAATTTTTACAGTGATTGGTTGTAATATTAGACTTTTCTTAAACGATGAGGAATTGGTTAATGGTTACATTATATCAACCTTAGGAAACAGTTCAAGTTTTGCTTATCATTTCCAGGGGCATAAACAAGAAATGACCCAGGTCCAACTTAACTTGCAATTTAAGTTAAATTAAACTGTATGACTAAGCTGGTTTTGTCTGTTCAGGGATTTTTAAGACTGGGTCTTTTTTTTTGTCAAGACAAATTTCCAAAGGTGAAGGGTTTATTTAAATTTGCGGGGGAAAAAAATCAAGAAATAATATGTGGATTTTATAGAAAATTTACTTTTTTACAGATAAGTCATCTAGTTGCTGGGCTTCCCTGATAGCTCAGTTGTTAAAGAATCCGCCTGCAATGCAGGAGACCCTGGTTTGATCCCTGGGTTGGGAAGATCTCCTGGAGAAGGGAAAGGCTACCCACTCCAGTATTCTGGCCTGGAGAATTCCATGGACTGTACAGTCCATGGGATCACAAAGGGTTGGACATGACAGAGCGACTTTCACTTTCACTTTTCACTTCATCTAATTGCCTATATATTTGTAGCTGGTTATATCTCCACAGTTAGTAATACTCTAAGGATCCTAATCTTTGAATTAGCATACTCTTACTTTGAGAAAATGTGTTTCTTCCTTGTAATCTTCCCTTTTATTTCTTTTTCTTTATGCATGTGGGAGGTTATATGCTCATTATCACAGGAGAGGAATGTTAGCAGAACTGGGGGGGAAAGGGGGCTTACAGATGGCTTTGCATTTATTTTTTAAAGCTTAAGCTGTTAGAAGGAAGCTTTCAGGTACATAATGATTATATTTAAGAAGCAAAAAGGTAGAGTGTATTGTTTTTGAAGAAGCATAAATATATTTCTTAAAACTCAAGAGAAGGGCCAAGAAAAGAGACCCGTCTTTAGTCAGGATGCTATTAGTCAGGGTGCTACGGAAGCAGCAATATAACTGTGAAGGACCATTTTCATGGCCCTTCATGGACCATTTTAGCCGCCAGTATTTAAAGTTCCCACTGAAATATGCATGCACCAAAGCTGTGTGGCAGCCTCAAGGGAATCAGTTGCCCAGTGAGAAGGGGCCACTGGAATGAAAATCTGGACATTCAGTAATAACCTGTGTGAACAGATGAGGTAGGAACACATCAACTTCTCCAGGTTATGCCTTGGAGAGGCTTGAGACTATAAAATAAAATATAATCACAGAAAGTTATCTTTTGTTGGTCACAAATTCAGTGTTGTCATTGAAAATGACATCTCTTCCATGATAACAAACGTTTTATTTGTTAAACAATGAAAGATGGACAAAATTTCTACCCATTAGATTAAGCAGTTATTCTTGCAGAATTCTTCCCCTTTAACAGAGTAAATAGGAAAGAAGTCATGCAAATAATCCCTTGCTTTACAAAAAAAGACTTCTCTAGTTTTAACACATGACCACTTGAAAATTTTCTTTTTATATTTCAATTAAAGCATTTGGAGGTCTGGCTACAAATTTTGGTCATGTAGTTATGTTTTTATCCTCAAGGGGGCACTTTAATATAAGCGAAATCACTTCCCAGAAGTATTTTAAATTCTCTGTGAGCAAAACGCTTGATTTCACGGAGCATCTTTCTTTCATGATACTGTTTTCCATGTGTATACCTGCACTCTTTTCAGTGTTCCTCTAAAAACCGAATAGAGTTGTCATTGTATAAAATGTGGGATTGTAAGCTAGGCACATCCCATTCTTACCTTTTTCCTTTCATCACAGTTTCCTATTATATAGGCTTTGTCAGATCAACTAGAAATTGATAGGTATTTTTGTTCTATGAATAGTAAGTAGAATTTAATGCATGAGACTAGGTTGGATCCCTTGAATTATTTTTCACAGTGTTTTCTATTTTTCTAATGTTTGTATTTTAATCAAATATGATTAAACTCAGTCAAGTTGCAAATTCTCTACAATGGATGTTTCTTTTCATTTTGAAGAATAAAGGTGTTGGGAGACATTCCAGAATACTCTCAAGGAAGAAAAATAATTTCCCCTACACCCTTCTGATGTCTTAACTGAGACCCCCTGTAATAAAAGATAGATTAACAGGGGAAAAAGGCATATATTTAATAATATGTATGCTTTCTGTATACATGGGAGATAGAAATGTCAGAGGTAGATATTAAGGAGCAAGACAGCAGCAGGCCGACCTAGATTGAAACAGCTCAAAAGTAGAGCAGAGATGGAAACAGAAAAAAGAAAGGTTACACATCCAGTTCTACAGTATTTCCAAGACTATAGTCACATGTGGCCTTCAAAGATAGAATCAAAGGTCAATTTACATTTTCTGACACAGGTAAGAGATGTGTTGTCAGACCCAATCTGTGTACACGATACACACAGTGAGGCCAAAGAAATGGAAATATCAGAGTTTGGAGCAGAAAAAGGTTTATTGCAGGGCCAAGCAGAAAGAAATGGTGGCTCCTGCTCAAAAGTCCTGAACTTGAACTCTGGCATCTTTCAGGAAAGAGTTTTAAAATCAGCAGTTGGAGTGAGAGAGTGAGACTGTCTTCTGATTGATTGTTTGCTTGCGGGTGAGGTAACAGGAATCCTGGTTACCCTCCTCTCCCAAGGGGAAGAAGCTTAGTTCCTGCAGAACAACTCAAAAACAGGGATCAAATTATTCTGCATATCTCTTGAGGAGGAACTGGTACTGTTTTATCCCTGAACTTTTTTTCCTGACTGTTTTTCCTTTGTTTCTGCAATTCCTCCCTTCCCTAATTCAGTTCAGTTCAGTTCAGTCGCTCAGTCATGTTCGACTTCAACTTCCCTAATTAGTAACTGCTGATGCCTGCTCTTTGGAAATCAGGCAAGGCCTAGGAGACTAAAGCCTTTTTTACAAATAAGAGACAGGATGGGGAGAGGGGGTGTGTCATCAAGAGACTTTTGTGCTCAGAAGGACCCTGCAGTTTTCCTCTTTTCCTTGATACTTCTTGGTCCTGAGAGGAACAGATGCAAGATAAGAAAGGAAATAAAGTTTTGGATTCTGTTGTCATTCAGTCACTAAGTCGTGTCCAACTCTTTGTGACCCCATGGACCACAGCACAACAGGGTTCCCTATCCATCACCAACTCCTGGAGTTTGCTCAAACTCATGTCCATTGAGTTGGTGATGCCATCCAACCAACTCATCCTCTGTCACCCTCTTCTCCTTTTGCCCTCAATCTTTCCCAGCATCAGGGTCTTTTCCAGTGAATCAGATCTTCACATCAGGTGGCCAAAGTGTTGGAATTTCAGCTTCAGCATCAGTCCTTCCAATGACTATTCAGAGTTGATTTCCTTTAAGATTGACTGCTTTGATCTCCTTGCTGTCCAACGGACTCTCAAGAGTCTTCTCCAGCACCACAGTTTGAAAGCATCAATTCTTTGGCACTCAGCCTTCTTTATGGTCCATCTCTCACATCCATGGGCTTCCCTTGTGGCTCAGCTGGCAAAACATCCACCTGCAATGCGGGAGACCTGGGTTCAACCCCTGGGTTGGGAAGATCCCCTGGAGAGGAAAAAGGCTACCCACTCCAGTATTCTGGCCTAGAGAATTCCAGGGACTGTATAGTCCATGGGGTCACAAAGAGTCAGAAACAACTGAGCAACTTTCACTTTCTTTCTCACATCCATACATGACTACTGGAAAAATTATACCTTTGACCATATGGACCTTTGTCAGCAAAGTGATGTCTCTGGTTTTTAGCACACTGGATAAAGAGGTTAATCATAAACTTGGCAGGGGAATTTGATTTTAGGGGGAATAACTTTTAGAGGTATGCAGTTCTGAAATGAATATTTATGCCTCTTAAATTATTTGAAATGAATTTTCTTGATAAAGTATTGTTACCTGAAAACTGAGTTTGCCTCTTGGTGAGTGCAAAGCCAAAAAACATAACCACAACAAAGATCGAAGGAAGGATTTATTTCTTGCAACAAGTAAGGAGAACACCGGAGATCTTTCCCAAAGCAGTATCTGGCCCCAAAACAAAATGGGCAAGTTTTAAGCTAAAGGTACATGCATATTCATGAAACGGCTTGGATGATAGAGTCCAAGCTTGAGTTGACTGAAGTCACAATGGTCAGAAAATTCCTATATCATTTTCTCTAAGGTTCTAGTTGATCTGGTAGTTGAGTGCTTTAGGCTAATTTTACCATTAAAATAGAAATGGGAATCTTTACAACTGATGTTATTGTTGTTACTGATGTTGCTGTTGTTACTTCTCTTGCCTGACAGGCAGTGTTTCTGAGTATTTTTGCTTGTTTGTTTCCTTAACATCCTTTGCTGCTGAGATCTGTTCAAGGGTGAGCATCTTGGCTAGGTTTAGATCACAGAATGGATTAGGCCAAAAATGGCTTCTCTTATGTTAAGGAAGCCATATCTGGTTTTCTTCCTCTGAGGTCCCCAAACTTACCTTTGTATAATATCTTACTTTTAAAATCATTTAGTGTTAATAACTATACCTATTTATTTATTTACTTAGAATATTGACAGATAAGTTATCAAGTAATAAAAAATAAAACATAATAAAAACTTTAAGATCTTTAATACATTTTCATATATTTTCTAAGTTTTAAATATTAACCAACATTTTCATCATCAACCATCAAAGTTAAACATTAAACTTTGTCTAACATTATTACAAATATTTTTTTCACTCTATGTACCAACAACTACTTTTAACATAAGAATGCTTTTTATCACTCACTCTTAAATTCAGACTCTATGTAAGTTTAATTAAGATATTTAATTATAGAAGAAGTGATCAGCATATAAGTCATATATAATACAAAGCTATGAAAAACACCAATAAAACTTTGAAGATTCTGTCTGCAATGAACTATCTTATTTGCTAATCTCAACTAGGTAACTAGAAAAATTGTTTTATAAAGAAATGCTTTCCGTATGCTAGAAATCTTTTTTACAGAACCCTTATTCAACACATGCTATATTTTTAATATAAATTTAATTTATTCAGTTCAATTTATTCACTCAGTCACGTCCAACTCTTTACAACCCCATGGATGGCAGCACACCAGGCTTCCCCATCGATCACCAACTTCCGAAGCTTGCTTAAACTCATATCCATCAAGTTGGTGATGCCATCCAAACATCTGAACCTCTGTTGTCCCCTTCTCCTCCTGCCTTCAATCTTTCCCAGCATCAGGGTCTTTTCCAAGGAGTCAGTTTTTTGCATCAGGTAGCCAAAGTATTGGAGCTTCAGCTTCAGCAACAGTCCTTCCAATGAATATTCAGGACTGATTTCCTTTAGGATGGACTGGCTGGATCTTGTTGCTGTCCAAGGAACTTTCAAGAGTCTTCTCCAACACCACAGTTTGAAAGCATCAATTATTCTGTGCTCAACTTTCTTTATGGTTCAACTCTCACATCCGTACACGACTACTGAAAAAAACACAGCTTTGTCTATATGGATGTTTCTTGGCAATGTGATGTCTCTGTTTTTCAATATGCTGTCTAGGTTTTTCATTGCCTTTTTTCCCAAGAAGCAAGAGTCTTTTAATTTCATGGCTGCAGTCACCATCTGAGTGATTTTGGAGCCCCTCAAAATAAAGTCTGTTACTGTTTCCGTTGTTTCCCATCTATTTGCCATGAAGTGATGGAACCAGATGCCATGATCTTAGTTTTCTGAATGTTGAGTTTTAAGCCAGCTTTTTCACTGTCCTCTTTCACTTTCATCAAGAGGTTCTTTAGTTCTTCTTTGCTTTCTGCCATAAGGGTGGTGTCATCTGCGTATCTGAGGTTATTGATATTTCTCCAAGCAATCTTGATTCCAGCTTGTGCTTCATCTAGCCTGGCATTTCACATGATGTACTCTGCATATAAGTCACAGAAAGCTAATCAAACTGATCACACGGACCACAGTCTTGTCTAACTCAATGAAACTATGAGCCAATTAACTTAATAGCTCTCAAATGCCTTTGTACTGTGTGGAGGTACTTAATTTTCAATCCTAGTGTCTTTATTAGTGAGTATTCCAAGTGGAAATTTTCTCTTCAAAAGTTTAAGTATAGGTTGTCCATATATTTGTAATGGTTAAAGTTCAAATTTCATATGAGTTTTGAAGGGGAACAAAATATGCCACCCCAAAATATGCTTCTTTGGCATAATGATTAATACAGCTGGTTATTTTTAAGAAACAGTAGACATGGATGGTGCTCTGAAAACTGAGTGGAAGTTACCCTTCTTCTAGAAATTTATACTTGTATGGAAATTTTTCACTTGTGATGGTGTCTCTCTAGCTGTATCGGGAAAGGACTATCTAAATCTCTAGAAACAATGAATGGAGAAGGCACCCACTTCAGTCGGCATAAAAACCATGCCCTAGTTTACTGTGCTTTTCCTGGTAATCTATACCAACTCCTTAGCCCTACAACGTCTTCTTTCGTCTTTAGTTGGAGATAGTGTTTCAGGTGGTGGCTTTGGCTATTTCAGAAAGTTACTTTGTTTTTCCTGGCTGTCCTATGTATATAAGAGGTATACATAGTATGACACTTAAGTTTTCTTGTATTAATCTGTCTTATATGAATTTAGTTATTAGACCAGCTAAAGAACTTAATCACCGACTCGATGGACGTGAGTCTGAGTGAACTCCGGGAGTTGGTGATGGACAGGGAGGCCTGAAGTGCTGCGATTCATGGGGTCGCAAAGAGTTGGACATAACTGAGAGACTGAACTGAACTGAACTGAAAGAACTTAAAAGGAAGAAGATAAATTTTCTTCACCCCTATAGGTTTTTAGCAGCAAGAGGAAATAAAAATAAAAACATTGTTGTGAGTTATATGTCATGCCTGGTGATCAAATTATCTTTGGGTTCAGTCCATAAATTAGTGTGCACTCTAGAGTTATGGTTAAATTTCTTTTTTGGAATTCAGGAGGGATCACAGGGTACTCAAGAATCCACAGTAATGTGTAAAATCTGGGTCGATATATTTAGTCTAAAGAAAAGAAAAAGTGAAAGTGAGCTAGTTCAGTCGTGTCTGACTCTTTGCAACCCTATGAACTGTAGCTTACCAGTCTCCTCTGTCCATGGAATTTTCCAGGCAAGAGTATTGGAGTGGATTGCTGTGTCCTTCTCCAGGGTATCTTCCTGACCCAGGGATAGAACCCTGGTCTCCCGCATTTCAGGCAGACACTTTACTGTCTGAACCACCAGGGAAGCCCATATTTAGTCTAAGGGAGCAGTAACTTCAGAGAACTGGCACAGAGGCCCAAGTCTAGCAGCTGTCATTTCCTGGCACAAGGAAGATTCCAGTTTTGTGGGGGTTTTGGTTTGTTTTTTTAAGATTACTAAAAACTGGAAGCAAGAAATGTCCATAAATAGTTATTGATATGTACCAGGTACCTCTTTTACTCAACTACAAACCTACTGAAAAGGTAATGTCCACATTAAGGACCAAGAGACTTTATTGGATAAATATGAGAAAGAAGCCAAATTTCTGGTACTTAGGCACAGGAAACATGGGAAAATCCAAAGAAAACAAAACATGTAAACATAAGTATTATAACTGATTCACTTTACCTAATAGTTTTGCTCAACAAGTTTGTGGCTCCAAAATTAGTTATATTAACATTAAAAACTGACACTAAGGCTCCTTGATCTGTTGTTCCACCTGCTGCTTCTGCTGCTGCTAAATCACTTCAGTTGTGTCTGACTCTGTGCGACCCCATAGAGGGCAGCCCACCAGGCTCCCCCGTCCCTGGGATTCTCTAAGCAAGAACACTGGAGTGGGTTGCCATTTCCTTCTCCAGTGCATGAAAGTGAAAAGTGAAAGGGAAGTTGCTCAGTTGTGTCTGACTCTTTGCGACCCCATGGACTGCAGCCTATCAGGCTCCTCCATCCATGGGATTTTCCAGACAAGAGTACTGGAGTGGGTTGCCATTGCCTTCTCCGGTTGTTCCACCTAAGATTACCCATTTCTTAAGAGCTTTGAGGGCTTAAATGATTTCAAGGCAGTGAATCAGCAGGTGATATTCATTTCTCACAGACATTAATTAGACCTTGAGGCTCACAGTACTGGAGACTTTAGTGATTAAACTTACACACACCAGGGGCTTACTCAAACTGGCCTTCCTTCCATATGCTTTGCTTTTCTCTTTAGGCTACTGTACTACTAGATAGCATTCATTAAGATGTGTAATTTCCACAAAACTAATAAAATTGAGAGTTTAAAAGTGCATAAATATAATATTATAAAACAAAATTTTATAGGGCAGTGTCTTGGAGACACTTGGAAAAAGAGGAGTTTTATTTTTCTTCCTTTTGAAGTTGAGCTAAACTCTTGAAGCCCCAGTTAATTGGGTGTCAAGATATCAAACAATAGGAAGGACCAATAAGCATTCAGTGGTCTCCTCCCTGAGAACTGATGTTGGGTAAATGATAAGTGAACTTTAAAGCTTTAGCTTTTCTGTCTCCTCTTAACCTTTACAACCCTTATATCCATTTACGAGAAAGCTTCAAGTACCAAGCAGAGATCCAAAGAAAGATTAGAAAATGAGATTGGACTATTACTATTTTTCTGGCAGAAAGGTTCACTCGTCTAAAACTGGCCAAATGATTCCGTAATATGGACTTTTGTTACTTTCTTCCCAGAGATAAAGGTAAAAAATGAGTAATAAAAATGAACTTTTCTATTGTACACATGGATTAACTTCAGGGAAAGTAAAGCAAAGTATAAATACATGCATGCACAGTTACATATATATTTCTGTGTGTATATATTTATACACACACACACACACACACATATATATATATATATATATATATATATATATATGGCTTCCTTGATGGCTCAGTTGATAAAGAATTCTCCTGCAATGCAGGAGACCCCTGTTTGATTCCTGGGTTGGGAAGATCCCCTGGAGAAGGGATAGGCTACCCACTCCAGTATTCTCGTGCTTCCCTTATGGTTCAGCTGGTAAAGAATCCACCTGCAATGCAGGAGACCTGGGTTCGATCCCTGGGTTGGGAAGATTTCCTCTGGAGAAGGGAAAGGCTACCCACTCTGGTGTTGCACACACGTAAGTAACCATTTGTTTACATGACAGTGGTATTTTTCCAACTGTAAATAACCTCAGATATTTGTTCAGTATATTCTCTTGAGAAAATATTTCCTGAAACATACCCTGCATATTAATAATTGTGAATCTATTATAAAAAGCCTATGATTTGATATAAAAAGCCATCAAGAACCACTACTAGGGCTTTTCCTGGGGCACAAAGATTAACATTAGCCCCGAAGAAACTATTGTGTAGTCAGCATAGAAAGAATGACTATAATTTGTTCCAGAGGTTAAAAATAAACATCATGGTGATATTCAAATGAAAAATACTATACAAGGAAGTGGTGTTGATATTTCTATAAGCATCTATTACTAAACAAGTCTGCGATTCTGTAACTGAAGAGACCTGAAAAATATCAAGTTTAAAGGAGTGTATCCTTAGGGCTGAAACACATCTTAGTGTTTTTGGAGAAAGAATGTGTCGAGGAAAAGAAATAGATAGAAGTGCTGAGATATGTACACATTCTTAAAATCTGGAATTAAAGATTTTTCTTTTTCACAAAAACTGACAGAGAGAGAAACACTAGTACATACGTGTGCTCCGGTCATCTGATGCAAAGGCCCTGATGAGGCTGACCTGGTTCCGCAACAGCATTTCTTCAGACTATCAAGTTCTCTCTTTCTTTCCAAATTATTATTTTTATTTTTCTAGAAACTTTCACCTGTATCAAAATTCTTTTGAGAAATTAGAGGATATTTGGAGAAAAATATCTTGATAACAACTTGGGCCTTAGGCTATATGAGAGAGCTCGGATGCGGGCCAAACTAAGGGACCAAGAGAAAATGTAAGATTACAAGATGAGAGAAATAAACCAGCTGAAGTAGTCTCTGAAGTCCACATGTCTTCTCCATCATCTTCAACACTCTTCAACTAGATAAATGTGCACCTGCATACACACACACACACACACACACACACACACACACAGACCATGTCTTCAGTTGAGGTTCCAAGGCTTCAGAATGTTGGAAGTATCTTTGGAAATGGTAAAGAAGTCTAAAAAGTAGGACTTTGACATAGGTGGAATAAAGGCAGTAAGTGTTTCAGAAAGCAGAAAAGTGTGTGGAAGTCAATGGGTCAGAAGCTTTAAATTTGGTAATTCAGCCAGGGTTAAAAAGGAGGATAAGATGCTTGGGGCTGGTGCACTGGGATGACCCAGAGGGATGGAATGGGGAGGGAGGAGGGAGGAGGGTTCAGGATGGGGAACACATGTATACCTGTGGCGGATTCATTTTGATATTTGGCAAAACTAATACAATTATGTAAAGTTTAAAAATAAAATAAAATTTAAAAAAAAAGGAGGATAAGAGGCAGAGGGTGAACTAGCTCATGCCTACCTTTTATAAATCTGTAAATGCCCATGTTTAGTACACAGTAGTTTCTTGTCATCTTGATTTGATAATCATCATTGTCAAACTCTTGATGCATTGGTAGAGCACGTTTTGAATTTGCAGATTTTAAGGACAAGTCCTTTGGGTCCTGGTGAACACAAAATTCACTCTATGACATATCTCAAGTGTTGTTATTTTTCTAATGTCTAAAGATTAAATAAATAAGAAAATGTGAATAAGAAACTAGCTAGTAAGGACCCCAGATGTAAATTACTAAGTTTCTTACTATATTCTTTCCTTCAAGAAATGTGACTCTGAGCTCTACTTGTTTTTATTTTCTCTCTTTATGCTCTTTTATAATTTTATGGGAGAAAATATTTCAGCTCCTATTGTGCAACTTCTGAAAATGAAAGCAAAGCAAAGCCATCAAAAGAAATAATCATCAAAATGTATATGGGAAGTGATTATATATTAGTACTAAGGGGAAAAAGCATAAAATATTGTTTAGGTTGGCATAAGGGAAAATGACCAGTGGCAAATGCCTGTCTGTGTTTGAGGTGGAGGAGCTGATATCTGATGAGTCTAGACATTGTATGATTTGAGGTTAACCAAATGAAGAGAAATTTTGAGGATATGACATTGTATATGTAGTTTGGGTGTCATATGTGTGGTATTATATTTCAAATCCATGGGAAGAAATGATATTTTTAGGATATTATGGCTTCCCATATGGCACAGTGGTAAAGAATTTACCTGGAGACTCAAGAGACATGGGTTCAGTCCCTGGGTCAAGAAGATCCACTGGAGTAGGAAATGGCAACTCACTCCAATATTCTTGCTTGGAACATTCCATGGAGGAACCTGCCAGTCTGTGATCCACAGGGTGGCAAAGAGTTGGACACAACTGAGCAACTGAGCACATACACATTAAGGATAGAATAAAAAATACAGTGAAATAATGATAAGTGAAAGAGAAGAGTGAAACAGTTGGCTTAAAACTCAACATTCAGAAAGCAAAGACCATGGCATATGGTTCCATCACTTCATGGCAAATAGATGGGGAAACAATAGAAACACTGACAGACTTTATTTTTTTGTGCTCCAAGATCACTGCAGATGGTGACTGCAGCCATGACATTAAAAGACGCTTGCTTCTTGGAAGGAAAGTTATGACCAACCTAGACAGCATATTAAAAAGCAGAGACATTACTTTGCCAACAAAGGTCCATCTAGTCAAGGCTATGGTTTTTCCAGTGGTCATGTATGGATGTGAGAGTTGGACTATAAATAAAGCTGAGTGCAGAAGAATTGATGATTTTGAACTGTGGTGTTGGAGAAGACTCTTGCGAGTCCCTTGGACTGCAAGGAGATCCAACCAGTCCATCCTGAAGGAAATCAGTCCTGAATATTCATTGGAAGGATTGATATTGAATCTCTAATACTCTAATACTTTGGTCACCTGATGCAAAGAACTGACACATTTGAAAAGACCCTGGTGCTGGGAAAGATTGAAGGCAGGAGGAGAAGGGGACAACAGAGGATGAGATGGTTGGATGGCATCACCGACTCAATGGACATGAATTTGAGTAAACTCCGGGAGTTGGTGATGGACAGGGAAGCCTGGTGTGCTGCAGTCCATGGGGTCGCAAAGAGTCGGACGCAACTGAGTGGCTGAACTGAACTGAACTGGACTGAACTGAACTGAATGATAAGACTGTAACTGAGGGTTCTCTTGAAACATTTAGAACGTCTTCAGATTTTTCTTTAAAGTGAAAATCATAACTTCACTTTTATCCTGTGGATCTCTTTAAATCTAAAGCAAGTGTCTTGTAGATAGCAGTTGGTTTATTTTTTAATATATGTAGTCACTCTGTATCTTTTGATTGATAGGTTTAATCCATTTACATTTAAAATAATTATTGATAAGTAAGGACTTATTACTTCCATTTTGTTAACCGTTTCCTGTTTTGCTCTTATCTTGTCTTCTTTTTTCTTGCCATCTTTTTGTGTGTGTGTGGTGACATACTTTGATTCTTTCCTCTTAACTACTGTGTATCTGCTGTAGATTTTTCTTTTATGGTTACCCTGAGGTTTAAAACAAATCTCTCATAGTTCTAACAATCTATTTTAAGCTGATAACAATAAAAGCTCTACACTTTTACTTCCACCCACTATACTTTGTTATTGACGTGAGCATTTACTTCCTTTTATATTGTATAGCCATTAAAAAATTTTGTGGTCACAGTTATTCTTAATAATGTCTTTCACCTTTTATAATAGGATTAAAAGTGATTTACATGGCATCATTACAATATTACAGTATTCAGTGTTTGTCTATGTGTTTACCTTTACCAGTGAGATATGTGCAATATTTTGTATTGCTTTTTAGCATCTATTCATTTCAATTGAAGGATTCCCCTTGGTAATTCTTATAGGCTAGTGTAAACAAGGAGAAGGCAATGGCAACCCACTCCAGTACTCTTGCCTGGCAAATCCCATGGATGGAGGAGTCTGGTAGGCTGCAGTCCATGGGGTCGCTAGGAGTCGGACACGACTGAGCGACTTCACTTTCACTTTTCACTTCATGTATTGGAGAAGGAAATGGCAACCCACTCCAGTGTTCTTGCCTGGAGAATCCCAGGGACAGTGGAGCCTAGTGGGCTGCCCTCTATGGGGTCGCACAGAGTCAGACACGACTGATGCGACTTAGCAGCAGCAGCAGTGTAAACAAACTGCCTCATTTTGTTGTTGTTGTTGTTAATCTGGTAAAGTCCTTTATTTTTTTGTACTATCAGTTCAGTTCAGTTCAGTTCAGTCGCTCAGTAGTGTCCGACCTTTTGCGACCACATGAATCGAAGCACGCCAGGCCTCCCTGTCCATCACCAACTCCTGGAGTTCACCCAGACTCACGTCCATCGAGTCAGTGATCCCATCCAGCCATTTCATCCTCTGTCGTCCCCTTCGCCTGCCCCCAATTCCTCCCAGCATCAGAATCTTTCCCAATGAGTCAACTCTTCCCATGAGGTGGCCAAAGTACTGGAGTTTCAGCTTTAGCATCATTCCTTCCAAAGAAATTCCAGGGCTGATCTCCTTCAGAATGGACTGGTTGGATCTCCTTGCAGTCCAAGGGACTCTCAAGAGTCTTCTCCAACACCACAGTTCAAAAGCATCAATTCTTCCGCATTCAGCTTTCTTCACAGTCCAACTCTCACATCCATACATGACCACTGGAAATACTCCTTTATTTTTTTGTACTATAAATGTAAATGCATATACAGTAAATATTACTGAGAAAGCCATGGAATAAAATGGAGGTAGAATAAAGGAAGTAATAAGAGAAACTACAAAGAAAATAGTAAAGAATAATCCCATGAATAGGTGCAGGAAGAGAAAGGGTACCCTTACATGACATGAGGTCAAACAGGTCCACACGTTTATCACCCACTAGCATCCAAGTCTTATATTTTTTTCCCCTAAGACTTACTGATTTTATTTAAAAGTAGGACTCCAGCAAGTATGTAAGATATCTTCAGTCCCAAAGCACCATCCTCAAGTTGACCTCCTCCAATATTTTTCATTCCATAGTTTGAAAGGCTTTGTGCTCTGTAATGGGATGCCAGGTTGGAAAATTGAAAGGACATGATTACTGCTGAAATAATCAGAGTTCTAAAGGGAGATAAGCCAGCTTGTGAGTCTATATCTATCCATAAAATGCACAATGAGTTTATTGTCTGGTCTGCCAGCATTCAAAACAGTCTTTGACTGAACGACAGTACCAGAAATCCAAATTTAAGCAATTATTCCGGCATACTGTAGCTGCCGGCAGTGTACATAGCTTGACATGGTCATTAGTTTTTATGCTGCTTTAGAGAAAATGTGTTACCAGAAACCCAATTTACTCCTGACAGAATACAATTGGACAACCAAAGCATGGAGACTGTCAAGGGTTTCTTCTAAGAAAAGCAGGCTGCTGGCATAAGGTGCCCTGTATCAGAAATATATCTATACATCTAGGGATTTTTTAATGCTCAATTTTTTGCCTCCTTATCCATTATAAATATCTCTTTCCCTCTGCTAAGTAATAGTTAATGTAAACAAAGAACATTTTGTCCTATACTAAAGCCCTACAGCATGGATAATGGCATCCTATTCAAAACGATGGTCGGACAGCTGGCCTGCACGTTGGTGGTGAAATAAAAAGAAGGGTACCAGAAATGCATGCCAAGTGGGGAATAAGTTTACAAGCAATAAGAGGTGACTGAGAACTTCAGAGGTTGGAAACTGTCTTCATGTGCCCTCACCCCTGGCTCCACCAAATCCTGACATTTGAAACTTTAAACATGAATTTGAAAGACATGTCACAAGATGAAGAAAAAAGTTTCAGCCTGATGAACATGAGCATATTTTAACATAATGATGCACTTTCGACTCTCAAGTAGTAAAACAGCTGAAATACTGACTGTTAGCCAAAAGTCACTTGTTTCTGGTTAGCATTTAGAACCTTGTTGCAAGATCAGGGATTTTTTTTTTTTTAATTCAGTCCAAAATACTGTAAAAGTTTCTCAAACAAAGAAGGAGTGTGGGCTGGGGGAATTAAATATTCTATGAAGAGGGAAGAAAATGGGGAAGGGAATATGATATTTAAGAAAAATTCTCTGTTTAAGGCACACGATGTGTGAATTTGGTCATCGGAGAACAGATTGTCAGATTAACTTCAGTGCATATTTTAAAGAACATTTGATAGGTAGGTGATAAACAGGTTGGTTGATGCATGTATTTATTAAACAAACGTTTAGTAAATATCTACTATATTCCAGGCATCATACCATTCAGATTCTGAAAATACAGCAGTAAATAAGAGATGTTTCAAGCTAGCAAATGGCTAATATTCTTAAGTGAATGATTCACAATAAATACATTGGGTGGTTTCAGTGGTGATACATCTTAAAAAGAAATTGAAGCAAGCTCCCATCACAGCTTACAAGTGTTCAACGTTAGATACGGGAATTAAGAAAGATCTGTCTGAGGAGGTGACATTTGAGTTGGCCACGTGTAAGGAAGAAAGAGATGCTTCAGGCAGAGGAATGGCACTTACAGTGACCCTGAAAAAAATGAGCTTAAGAAAGAAAAGAGGACCAATGTGGCTAAATCTTACTGACAAAAAGTGAGCATGCAGTTTATAACAGATGAGAAACAGAGGCAGAGACCGGCTCATAGAGAAACTCTGAGGCTAGTAAAAAGCCCAGCTGTAAATCACTGTGGATTCGAAGACAAATTTGCTAACTAACAGACTTGTGGCTGTATGGCAGGAAAGACACGATAATGACTTAGACAATGTGTCTCACGAAGATGGATAGATTTGAGATGTGTTTTGAAAGTAGTATTAATAGGAATTTCTCAGTCATTGGATACAGGAATTGATGATATAAAAAAGTAGCAAGAATGGTTCTTGGCTTTTGATTTGAGCCCCAGACTGAAAACCACCCAAATATTCCTTCAAAAGGTAAATAGTTAAAGCAAAATGTAATCCATTCATACTATGGTATACTACTCAGCTATTATAAGGAAGCAACCATTCATATAAGCAACAGCTTGGATGATGCTGAATTCAGGGGAATTACTTTGAGTGAAAAAAAGCCAATTTCAAAAGGTTATATACACAGTGATTCCATTTATATAGTGTTATGAAACAAAATATACAGAGGTGAAGATATCCTGGTAGCCAGGGATTATGGGGATTATGGAAGGGAGCAAGAAGGATGTAGCTGTGGCCTTACAAGGGTTTTATGTATGATCCTAGAGATGAAAATATTCTGTGGTTGTGATGGTCACACACAAAAATTCTATACATGAGACAAAATTTCATAGAACTCAATACAAGCACAGACAAATGAATGCCTATAAAAGATGAAATTTAAATAAAACGAGTGGATTACATTGACAGAAAATGTATGGTTATAACCTGTAACTATAGTTTTGCAAGATGTTATAATGAAGAGGAAATCTTGAATTGTAAATGGAATTTCTCTGTTTTATCTTATAATTGTATATAAATCTACATCTCAAAATTAAAAAAAAAATTAACTCCTGGCATTATGAAGAGAAGGTAAAATTGGATAGCTACAATATCTGTGATCTCAGTGAGAAAATTTATGGAAGGATAGCTGTTGGTTTTATGGATTACATCATTCAAATTGCTCTTTTAAAATTCTCTTCTCTTGGATTGTGGCTGCTTGTGTTACAAACAAAAATAGAAGTGATTCCCTGGAGTGCCTATCTCTGTTCCCTTAACAACACTTCTTTCACCTTTGCCTTGAATTTCAGCCACAAGGTGAGTTCTGTAAGTGCTTTCATATTGTGGAGGATGCATCACCTGTAACAAAGTCACTCGGTATGTTACTAGAACAATGCAGAGTCCTACACTACCCCCTGGGCTACTCAGAACCTGGGTGCATAGTAATTATCTCCAAGAAATGGTGTAAGGCTGCTGTTAAATGATTCCAGCACTTTAGTACTAGATGAAATACCCTATTTATAGGAAGGAAAGGAGTAAGCATCGTGGTTGAGGACATGCTTTAAAGCCAGCCAGGCATATGTTGGCTTTCTCTATCCATCACATCTTAACTACTGGAATTCCATCAAATGTATAGACTTTTTAAAATCACAACTTCTTTTTTTAAATACTAATAATAGCGCATGATTTGGTGAAGAGTCAATGTTAAAAATTTGTATTGCTTGGAAAATTGACTGAAAAAAAAACTACACAGTAATATCCATACGTCTTTACCTCTCACTCCCTCTATCCATGTAGGGATGGATGGATGGATGTATCTATTTGTGGTATCTACTTTTCTTTTTCTATAAATTTGATATGTAAATGCTTATGATATGTTTCTTATTTTAAACTGTAAACATTTTTAGGACAAAGACTTGGATATTTGTTTTTGTTTTTTTTTTAATATCTCATTAAGGTCCTGGATGCCCTGTTGTTGCTGTTGTTCAGTTGACTTTTTAAAAATATTAACCAACATTTTCATCATCAACAATCAAAGTTAAATATTAAATTTTGTCTAACATTTTTACAAATATTTTTTCACTCTGTGTACCAACAACTACTTTTAATATAAGAATGCTTTTTATCACTTCCTCTTAAATTCAGACTCTATGTAAGTTTAAGATATTTAATTATAGAAGAAGGGATCAGCATGTAAGTCATAAACAATAAAAAACTATGAAAAGCATCAATAAAACTTTGAAGATTATGTCTGCAGTGAACTATCTTATTTGATAATCTTAACTAGGTAAAAAAAAAAAACTAGAAAAATTGTTTTATAAAGAAATGCTTTCTGTATGCTAGAATTCTTTTTTATAGAGCTTTTATTCAACACATGCTATATTTTCAATATAAATTTAATTTGTTCAATTCAGTTCAGTCACTCAGTCTTGTCCAACTCTTTGTGACCCCATGAATTGCAGCATGCCAGGCTTCCCTGTCCATCACCAACTCCCAGAACTTGCTCAAACTCATGTCCATCGAGTCGGTGACCATCCAACAATCTCATCCTCTTTCATCCCCTTCTTCTCCTGCCTTCAATCTTTCCCAACATTAGAGTCTTTTCGAATGAGTCAGTTCTTTGCATCAGGTGGCCAAAGTATTGGAGCTTCAGCATTAGCCCTTCCAATGAATATTCAGGGTTGATTTCCTTTAGGATGGACTGCTTTGATCTCCTTGCTGTCCAAGGGACTCTCAGGAGTCTTTGTCAGCACCACAGTTCTGCTACTGCTAAGTCACTTCAGTCGTGTCCGACTCTGTGCGACCCCATAGATGGCAGCCCACCAGGCTTCCCCGTCCCTGGGATTCTCCAGGCAAGAACACTGGAGTAGGTTGCCATTTCCTTCTCCAGTGCATGAAAGTGAAAAGTGAAAGTGAAGTCGCTCAGTCGTGTCCGACTCCTATCGACCCCATGGACTGCAGCCTACCAGGCTCCTCGGTCCATGGGATTTTCCAAGCAAGAGTACTGGAGTGGGGTGCCATTGCCTTCTCCAACCACAGTTAGAAAGCACTAATTATTTGGTGCTCAACCTTCTTTATGGTCCAACTCTCACATCCATACATAATTACTGAAAAAAACATAGCTTTGACTAAATAGATGTTTCTTGGCAATGTAATGTCTCTGCTTTTTAATATTCTGTCTAGGTTTTTCATAGCTTTTTTCCAAGGAACAGATGCCTTTTACTTTTATGCCTGCAGTCACTATCTGCAGTGATTTGGGAGCCTAAGAATATAAAATCTGTCACTGTTTCCATTTCCATTTTTTCCCTATATATTTGCCATTAAGTGATGGGACCAGATGCCATGATCTTAAATTTTTTGAATGTTGAGTTTTAAGCCAGCTTTTTCACTCTCTTCTTTCACCTTCATCAAAAGGCTCTTTAGTGCCTGTTCACTTGCCACTACTAGGGTGGTATTATCTGTGTATTTGAAGTTATTGGTATTTCTCCCAGGAATCTTGATTCCACCTGTGATTCACTCAGCCTGGCATTTTTCATGATGTACTCTGCATAAAACTTAAATAAGCAGGGTGACAGTATACAGCTTTGATGTACTCCTTTCCCAGTTTTGAACCAGTCCATTGTTCCATGTCTGGTTCTAATTGTTGCTTCTTGACCTGCTTATGGGTTTCTCAGGAGGTAAGTAAGGTGCTCTGGTATTCCCATCTCTTTAAGAATTTTCCACAGTATGCTGTGATCCACACAGTCAAATCTTTAACATAGTCAGTGAAGAAGATGTTTATCTGGAATTCCCTCACTTTTTCTATGATCCAATGGATGTTGGCAATTTGATCTCTGGTTCCTCTGCCTATTCTAAATCCAGCTTGAACATCTGGAAGTTCTTGGTTCATACACTGTTGAAGCCTCCCTTGAAGAATTTTGAGCATTACCTTGCTATCATGTGAAATGAGCACAATTGTATGGTGGTTTGTACATTCTTTGGCATTGCCCTTCTTTGAGATTAGAATGAAAACACATTTTCCATTCAGTTTGCTGAGTTTTCCAAATTTGCTGACATATTACATGCATCGCTTTAACAGCATCATCTTTTAGGATTTGAAATAGCTCAGCTGGAGTTCTATCTCCTCCACTAGCTTTGTTCATAGCCATGCTCACTTGACTGCACATTCCTGGTTGTCTGGCTCTAGCTGAGTGACCACACCATTATGTTTATCGGGGTCATTAAAACCTTTTTTGTACAGTTCTTCTGTGCCTTCTTGCCACCTCTTCCTAATCTCTTCTACTTTGGTTAGGTCCTTGCCATTTCTGTCCTTTATTATGCTCATCTTTGCATAAAATGTTCCCTTGGGATCTCTGATTTTCTTGAAAAGATCTCTAGTCTTTCCCGTTCTATTGTTTTCTTCTATTTCTTTGCATTGTTCACTTAAGAAGGCTTGCTTTTCTCTGGAACTCCGCATTCAGTTGGGTATATCTTTGTCCTTTGCCTTTCACTTCTTTTCTCAACCCTTTGTAAGGCTTCCTTAGATAACCATTTTGCCTTGTTGCATTTCTTTTTCTTGGGGATGGTCACTGCCTCCTGTACAGTGTTACCAACCTCCAACCATAGTTCTTCAGGCACTCTATCTGGATGCTCTGGTTGATTGAAAAATTTCTTGACTGACATCATCTTTAGTTATAGATGTTGATAAATTTGGAAAAAGATTAGCATGTATGTACTTTGTCCAATATTGTGAGAAGCAATTAATGAAATTCATGAATTATTTCTTTGCTATATCTTCTTATGTAATGTTCAAGTTCAAACCTGCATGTTTGTCACCAGGATTTGATATTGACTTATCTTTCTATTGACTTCCCTGGTGGCTCAGATGGTAAAGCGTCTGTCTACAATGCAGGAGACCCGGGTTCGATCCCTGGGTTGGGAAGATCCCCTGGAGAAGGAAATGGCAATCCACTCCAGTACTATTGCCTGGAAAATCCCATGGACAGAGGAGTCTGGTAGGCTACAGTCCATGGGGTCACAAAGAGTCGGACACGACTGAGTGACTTCATTTTCTTTCTTTCACTTTTATCTTTCTAGAACACTTGGGCCCATTTTTATGTCATTTACCTTATCTCTAAATTGGCCTCAAAAGAAATGTAATTATTAATTAAATATTGACAGGGGATAAGCCATTATATTCCAGCATCTAACTAATATGCTGTTAAATATTATGGATCCATGAAAATTAACTCCCTGTTTTGAAATAAATAATTTCTGTTGTTGATTTTATTTCATTTTTGAGCTTACAAAAAGTCAGGCATATTAACTCAGTTAAATGTGAAAATACTCCTGACAGAACTGGAGGGTTTACCAGCTCTGCACATCTTGGCATAGACATTTGTTGAAAACAAATATTTTTTTTTCCCTTTCTCATTCTGCTGACATCTTAAGAACCACTATATTTATAGAATCATTGTGGCAAATTAGTCTCTAAATGATGTATGAAATGAAATATTCTTGCCAACTTCAGATAATCAACTGGGATCTGCTGTGCTCAGTTAATTTTTGAATGTGTATTTGTGTTCAATTGTATTTATCGTTCTTTTTTTTTTTTTTTTTTTACTATATATGTATTTAACTTTTTTTTCAAAAATTAATCTAAGATATTGGGGTAATCATTTAGACCTGATAAATAATTATTGAGATTAACTTCAGAAATTATATTGTGGAATATAAATGCATCCACATATTATTTATGTGCAGAAACACAGTTTTAATTTATTTAAGTTACAGCAACTTCCCAAAGTCACTTAGGTGAATTATGTGCTAGGTATGTAAATTTATTCAAAGAATTCTGAGCCACATTAACAATACCTGAAAATTCTTGCACTGTACTAACATCAAAGAGATGAGTCACACATGTTTAAGATTGATATAAGATCCTTGAGTTTCAGATTATCCACAGGTTTCAAAATTAATTTTCAAAGCATTAAATATATTAAACCATAGAGACTTGAAAAAGAGAAATGCTCTTTGAACTTCAACTTAAAGTTTGAATAATAGCCTTTTTTCATTGTAAAAAAAGATGCTGATTTTTGCTGAAAATAATGTGACATCATTAGTCACTATGGATATTTTCAAATACCCCAGAAGGATAAATATATATTTAATGTAACAAAAAATATAAGTAAATGTCCAAGAAGAGACTCTGTTACAGATACGGCAAGGATTCATAACCATTTATCCTCTTTTCCTTGGGCATATTTTAGTTTAATTCATCTTTTCTCAGGGATACAAGATAAAGGAGAAATGGAGTTAGCACCCTCTAGTCATGATGCAAGGAATAAAATCTTAATATCAATTAATAATTCACAATTTATACCTCATTTCTTGTTAGATTTCAGGGGAGAAGTATTTTCTCTCTTTTTAAAATTGAAATATAGTCAATTTACATTATTGTGTTCGTTTCTGTGATTCAGTTTTATATATAAATATATGTGTATATATATATATATATATATATATATATATACACGCACATACTATATATCAGATCAGATCAGTCGTTCAGTCGTGTCCGACTCTTTGCGACCCCATGAATCGCAGCAGGCCAGGCCTCCCTGTCCATCACCAACTTCCGGAGTTCACTGAGACTCACGTCCATCGAGTCAGTGATGCCATCCAGCCATCTCATCCTCTGTCGTCCCTTTCTCCTCCTGCCCCCAATCCCTCCCAGCGTCAGAGTCTTTTCTAATGAGTCAACTCTTCGCATGAGGTGGCCAAAGTACTGGAGTTTCAGCTTCAGCATCATTCCTTCCAAAGAAATCCCAGGGCTGATCTCCTTCAGAATGGACTGGTTGGATCCCCTTGCAGTCCAAGGGACTCTCAAGAGTCTTCTCCAACACCACACTTCAAAAACATCAATTCTTTGGCACTCAGCTTTCTTCACAGTCCAACTCTTACATCCATACATGACCACAGGAAAAACCATAGCCTTGACTAGACGAACCTTTGTTGGCAAAGTAATGTCTCTACTTTTGAATATGCTATCTAGGTTGGTCATAACTTTCCTTCCAAGGAGTACGCGTCTTTTAATTTCATGGTTGCAGTCACCATCTGTAGTGATTTTGGAGCCCAGAAAAATAAAGTCTGACACTGTTTCCACTGTTTCCCCATCTATTTCCCATGAAGTGGTGGGACCGGATGCCATGATCTTCGTTTTCTGAATGTTGAGCTTTAAGCCAACTTTTTCACTCTCCTCTTTCACTTAATCAAGAGGCTTTTGAGTTCCTCTTCACTTTCTGCCATAAGGGTGGTGTCATCTGCATATCTGAGGTTATTGATATTTCTCCCGCCAATCTTGATTCAAGCTTGTGTTTCTTCCAATCCAGCGTTTCTCATGATGTACTCTGCATAGAAGTTAAATAAACAGGGTGACAATATACAGCCTTGACGAACTCCTTTTCCTATTTGGAACCAGTCTGTTGTTCCATGTCCAGTTCTACCTGTTGCTTCCTGACCTGCATACAAATTTCTCAAGAGGCAGATCAGGTGGTCTGGTATTCCCATCTCTTGAAGAATTTTCCACAGTTTATTGTGATCCACACAGTCAAAGGCTTTGGCATAGTCAATAAAGCAGAAACAGATGTTTTCTGGAACTATCTTGCTTTTTCCATGATCCAGTGGATGTTGGCAATTTGATCTCTGGTTCCTCTGCCTTTTCTAAAACCAGCTTGAACATCAGGAAGTTCACGGTTCACATATTGCTGAAGCCTGGCTTGGAGAATTTTGAGCATTACTTTACTAGTGTGTGAGATGAGTGCAATTGTGTGGTAGTTTGAGCATTCTTTGGCATTGCCTTTCTTTGGGATTGGAATGAAAACTGACCTTTTCCAGTCCTGTGGCCACTGCTGAGGTTTCCAAATTTGCTGGCATATTGAGTGCAGCACTTTCACAGCATCATCTTTCAGGATTTGAAATAGCTCAACTGGAATTCCATCACCTCCACTAGCTTTGTTCGTAGTGATGCTTTCTAAGACCCACTTGACTTCACATTCCAGGATGTCTGGCTCTAGGTCAGTGATCACACCATCGTGAGTATCTGGGTCGTGAAGATCTTTTTTGTACAGTTCTTCTGTGTATTCTTGCCACCTCTTCTTAATATCTTCTGCTTCTGTTAGGTCCATACCATTTCTGTCCTTTATCGAGCCCATCTTTGCATGAAATGTTCCTTTGGTATCTCTGATTTTCTTGAAAAGATCCCTAGTCTTCCCCATTCTGTTGTTTTCCTCTATTTCTTTGCATTGATTGCTGAAGAAGGCTTTCTTATCTCTTCTTGCTATTCTTTGGAATTCTGCATTCAGATGTTTATATCTTTCCTTTTCTCCTTTGCTTTTCACTTCTCTTCTTTTCACAGCTATTTGTAAGGCCTACCCAGACAGCCATTTTGCTTTTTTGCATTTCTTTTCTATGGGAAAGGTCTTGATCCCTGTCTCCTGTACAATGTCACAAACCTCATTCCATAGTTCATCAGGCACTCTATCAGATCTAGGCCCTTAAATCTATTTCTCACTTCCACTGTATAATCATAAGGGATTTGATTTAGGTCATACCTGAATGGTCTAGTGGTTTTCCCTACTTTCTTCAGTTTAAGTTTGAATTTGGCAATAAGGAGTTCATGGTCTGAGCCACAGTCAACTCCTGGTCTTGTTTTTGCTAACTGTATAGAGCTTCTCCATCTTTGGCTGCAAAGAATATAATCAATCTGATTTCGGTGTTGACCATCTGGTGATGTCCATGTTGTATATATATATATATATATATACTTTTTTTTTGTTTGTTTGTTTTTGTTTTTTTTTTTATTTTATTTTATTTTAAATTTTATTTTATTTTTAAACTTAACATAACTGTATTAGATTTGCCAAATATCAAAATGAATCCGCCACAGGTATACATGTGTTCCCCACCCTGAACCCTCCTCCCTCCTCCCTCCCCATTCCATCCCTCTGGGTCGTCCCAGTGCACCAGCCCCAAGCATCCAGTATCGTGCATCGAACCTGGACTGGCAACTCATTTCATACATGATATTTTACATGTTTCAATGCCATTCTCCCAAATCTTCCCACCCTCTTTTTCAGATTATTTTGCATTATAGGTTTAAAATATATTGAATATAGTTCCCTGTGCTATACAGCAGGTCCTTGTTGTTTATCATTTTTATATAAACTGATTTGTATCTGCTAACCCCAAACTCCTAATTTATCCCTCCCTAGCCTTTCCCCTTTGATAGCCATCAGATTGTTTTCTATGTCTCAGAACCTGTTTTGTAATAAGTTCCTTTGTATCATATTTTAGATTCCATCTATAAGATATTATAGTTACTTGTCTTTCTCTGTTTGATGTACTTCAGTTAGTATGATATTCTCTAGGTCCATGCATGTTGCTGGGCTTCCCCAATGGCCCAGTAGATAAAGAATCCAACTGCAATGCAGGAGACACAGGAGATGTGGGAGATGCAGGTCCAATCCCTGGGGTGGGAAGATCCCCTGAAGGAGGAAATGGCAACCCACTCCAGTATTCTTGCCTGAGAAATCCCATGGACAGAGGAGTCTGGCAGACTACAGTTCATGGGATCACAAAGAGTCAGACATGACTGAGCGATTAAACACTTATCCATGTTGCTGCAAATGGCATTATTTCATTCTTTATTATGGCTGAGTAATATTCCATTGTGTATATACACACACAAAATCGTCTTTATCCATTCTTTTGTTGATGGACATATTTCTGTGTCCATATGTTGGCTGTTGTAAATAGTGCTTCTATTCACATTGGAATGCATGTACATTTTTTTTATTTTATTTTTAAACTTTACATAATTGTATTAGTTTAGCCAAATATCAAAATGAATCCGCCACAGGTATACATGTGTTCCCCACCCTGAACCCTCCTCCCTCCTCCCTCCCTATACCATCCCTCCGGGTCGTCCCAGTGCACCAGCCCCAAGCATCCAGTATCGTGCATCGAACCTGGACTGGCAACTCATTTCATACATGATATTTTACATGTTTCAATGCCATTCTCCCAAATCTTCCCACCCTCTTTTTCAGATTATTTTGCATTATAGGTTTAAAATATATTGAATATAGTTCCCTGTGCTATACAGCAGGTCCTTGTTGTTTATCATTTTTATATAAACTGATTTGTATCTGCTAACCCCAAACTCCTAATTTATCCCTCCCTAGCCTTTCCCCTTTGATAGCCATCAGATTGTTTTCTATGTCTCAGAACCTGTTTTGTAATAAGTTCCTTTGTATCATATTTTAGATTCCATCTATAAGATATTATAGTTACTTGTCTTTCTCTGTTTGATGTACTTCAGTTAGTATGATATTCTCTAGGTCCATGCATGTTGCTGGGCTTCCCCAATGGCCCAGTAGATAAAGAATCCAACTGCAATGCAGGAGACACAGGAGATGTGGGAGATGCAGGTCCAATCCCTGGGGTGGGAAGATCCCCTGAAGGAGGAAATGGCAACCCACTCCAGTATTCTTGCCTGAGAAATCCCATGGACAGAGGAGTCTGGCAGACTACAGTTCATGGGATCACAAAGAGTCAGACATGACTGAGCAATTAAACACTTATCCATGTTGCTGCAAATGGCATTATTTCATTCTTTATTATGGCTGAGTAATATTCCATTGTGTATATACACACACAAAATCGTCTTTATCCATTCTTTTGTTGATGGACATATTTCTGTGTCCATATGTTGGCTGTTGTAAATAGTGCTTCTATTCACATTGGAATGCATGTACATTTTTTTTATTTTATTTTTAAACTTTACATAATTGTATTAGTTTAGCCAAATATCAAAATGAATCCGCCACAGGTATACATGTGTTCCCCACCCTGAACCCTCCTCCCTCCTCCCTCCCTATACCATCCCTCCGGGTCGTCCCAGTGCACTAGCCCCAAGCATCCAGTATCGTGCATCGAACCTGGACTGGCAACTCGTTTCATACATGATATTTTGAATTTGAGTTTTCTTCTTTTCTGGATGTAAGTCCAAGAGTGGGATCACAGGATCATTTGGTAACTCTATTTTTCATTTTTCAAGGAACTTGCATGCTATTTGCCCTAGTGGCTGCATCAATTTACATGCCTGCCAACAGTGTAGGAAGGTTCCCTTTTCTCCACATCCTCTCCAGCATTTATTATTTGTAGATTTTTTGATGATGGCCTTTCTGCCCAGTGTATGATATCTCCCAGTGTGTGATATCTGTAATTTTGATTTGCATTTCTCTAATAATTAGTGATGTTGAGCATCTTTGCATGTGCCATTTTAACCATCTGTATGACTGCTTTGGAGTAATGTCTATTTAGGTCTTCTGCCCATTTTTCATTTTTTTTTTTTCCTTTTGAGCTGCTTGAGCTGTTTGTCCCTTTTAAATTTGTACAGACAAACTGCTCGATGCATCTTGAGAGATGTAGGTTGATGTCTGTCCCTACCTTAAGTTGGATTTCCCATGAAAAAGAAGAAATTCTTCCTAAGGATTTATTAATAATTGGAGAGCGCTCTTGGGAATAACTTCTGCAAGGAAGTAACAGAAGCAGGCTTGAGTGGAGGAAGCTAATTTCCAATGCAGTTGGAAGAGAAAGAAAGTGATAGTGTTAGATGCTCAGTGGTGTCCTGTGTCTGACTCTTTGAGACCCCATAGACTGTAGCCTGCCAGGCGCCTCTGTCCATGGAATTCTCCAGGCAAGAATACGGGAATGAGTAGCCATTCCCTTCTCCAGGGGGCTTCCTGACCCAAGTATCACACCTGGGTTTCCTGCATTGCAGGAAGATTCTTTACTGTCTGAGCCACCAGAGCAAGCCCAAAATCAATTTAATGAGAGGTTCTAGAATTGGGACAGCTGTTAATATTTGTGCCAAATTGAGGCTAGCTGGATAGGTCTGTATCTCCCCACACTGATCTGCCCCTGGAGAGAGTGAGACATAGAGTGACACAATTCACTTTGGCCAAGTGGAAGTCTCTGTAAGCATCTCAGCTGTGAGTCACTGGAAGCCTCAATCTCCAAAGCTTTAGTGTTCCATTCCTAATGGTCAGAGGTGATATTATATAGTACAAAGTCCTGCCAAAATCAAATATTCTGTAAGATCTTATGCAATGGTTCTGTTCATTCCACTTTCAATAGGAAAGGATAATCCATACCTGTGTCATATTTATCTAAGTCAATAAGGATTACTGCATTTCCAGGGTATAATTTATTTGTTGTAATCAATTAATCACTATGTGGATAATTAGCCTCTTCACAGAATAATGTTTGATTAGGTGCTCAGGATTGATTTATGTTTCTGTAAGGTCTGAGATTCCCCAATAGCAGTAGCTAAATTTAATTTTGAGAATGGAAGGCTAACAGTTGATAGCTGTTAGACTCCATTCCAAAGCAGTTTAGACTCCACCTCTAGTCATCATGACTACTCTATTCATGAGCCTGCTCCTGGAGAGCTGAAGAAAGGGGTGGGTTGACATCAACTGAATGAGTTGTTGGATCTACATAGCTTTTTAGGGCCTCTTCCATGTGGGTTGCCTTGTACCCACCCCCACAAGGCCATCCATATAACTCTTGTCCACGTCTCCTTATCCTCCCCCACCCTCTCAGTCTCCTTCAAGGCCTCAGTCAGCTAGCCAAGCAAGCCATTTACTACCCCTTTTACTTCACATGCATACTGATTTTAAGATACTTCTATGTAACAAGTCAATGAGTGACACCTAAGTAAGGCTCAGCACTGTGGGAGAATTTCACCTCATTATAACCTTTCAATGCCACCTCTGACTGAATGTTAATGAAATAGCAATACACTTTTTTCTTCACACCTATACACAAAGCCACATCATCCATGAACTGCCCTTAGGTCATATCCTTTTCTACCATAAGAAACTTCTTCCCAATATATATACAAGCGTGAGCTGAGAGAGCTATAATTTGAATATTTTCAAATACAGATATAAGGATTATGTAATCTATCTTCTAGGTTTATTGAGAGAAAAAATGAGATAATGAATATGTAAAATCTATTGGAATATCAGAAACTATGCTATTATTTGTATTTTTTATCATATAACAAAATGAAAAAGATATTATGATAAGCAGAGACTCAGTAACCAGATTAGCTACAATAACATTTGAGATCTTGAGCTAAAATAGAAAAAAAGAAAAGGTAAACATTAATATGCTTCCCTGGTGGCTCAGAGGTCAAAGAGTCTGCCTGCTATGCAGGAGACCTGGGTTTGATCCCTGAGTCGCGAAGATCCCCTGGAGAAGGAAATGGCAACCCACTCCAGTACTCTTGCCTGGAGAATCCCATGGACGGTGGAGCCTGGTGGGCTACAGTCCACGTGGTCGCAGAGTCGGACGTGACTTCACTTTCACTTTTCACTTTCAAACATTAATATATATGCTAGGAGTTCTACATATATTGTCTTAGAAGACTCAAGAATTAATAAAAGAAGACTGTATCAAAATGTAAAGTAACATACTGCTTCTTTCATCAAGGCGATCTTGATATAAACAAACAAACAAATAAATGAAAGATTACTGCAACAGTTGCAAGGAATAATGCTCCCAGGACAAAGCTCGATTACGTCACAAATTTTCTTTGATTCTTTACACTCAGAAGAAAAGTGTTTTAGGCTCTAAAAGCATATGTTCCCTAACTAGTCCTGTATGTTGATGATCAGGTGAATTTCTCTTTGTAGATTAGCTAATCAATTACACACAGACACACATACTCACACATAGAAACACACACACACATACACACACACACACACACACACCCCCTACTGCCTACAATTTCTTTCCCTATTGCTAGCCTGTGACCAAATCAAAATTTTGTAATGTATGTGGATTTATAGGAAAAGTAACAGCATGTATAGCTCTAATATATTTTGCTTTAACACAATTGAATAAAAGTGTGATGAGAATGCAAGATATTTGATACTGATTTATATTAAATAATATTACCATATGTGCATTTCAAGAGAAAAATCCCTTTACTTATAATCAATTTGTATGAATAGTTTACCTTACTATTCTTATTTCAATAATACTAAGGTTGAATAGCATACCTTAGGTCTTATTGGCTAGACAGCTTATTGAGAAGTGGTATGAAATCCGCTTGGAGTTTATCATTTAAATCATCCTCAAAATGATAGACTTGCATGTGTATAACCAGATTAATGATATCTGTCTGAAGCACTGTAAAGTTTATGGTTTGGAACTGATGAACTCTTAGGTTATTTGCTCTTCTAGAATTTGAATACTGATACCTTTAGTTACAAATAATTCTCTCTGATCAAATGGCTTTAACTCAAAGAATCAAATGTTCAATCTAAATCAGTGGTAAATTACATTTGATTTTTTTTATTACAAACCTTTTGACATTACATTCTGTTTCCACTACAAAGATTTTAATACTTGCCAGGTTCAGTTAACTGCTTTCTGTTAGTGAAATTAGAGAGCCTATATTTTATATTCTTACAATGGGTGATTATGCCAAGATAGATGTTGTTTTAATGGTTTGGTGCGTAATCTGGCAGTCAGAAGAATGTAAGGCACTAACAGTAAATCATATGTCATTTGGCAACAAGATCTTATATATAGCCCGTTTTTCTGTGACTTTTTAAAATATAGTTTTCTTTAAGTCTTACATCTACATATTGCATCTGTAAGTTTCAGCCTATACTGAAATTCATATGAATGAAATATTAAAAATAAAATATAAGAAGTCATACTAAAACTAACATCAATTTTCTTTTTAATCCCCCTGTTTTGTAAACTTCTATATACTGCTTTTTATAATTGTATTATTTATAAACAAATATTGAAACAATTTGGGGTTTTATTGAGATTACATAAAATGATTTTCTTCTGTCTAGGTTTCTAAGACTACTAAGGAAGCACTGAGACTTCCAATTATGTCAACCAATTTAAATTAACACCATTGACAAAGTATATTTAAAACACAATCTAGTATTTTATGATCACTAAAAATTGTATTTCATAGATACACAGTAAACAACATTTTAAGTGAAAGTAGTTTTTCTATCAGAGAAGGCAATGGCACCCCACTCCAGTACTCTTGCCTGGAAAATCCATGGACGGAGGAGCCTGGTGGGCTGCAGTCTAGGGGGTCGCTAAGAGTCGGACACGACTAAGGGACTTCACTTTCACTTTTCACTTTCATGCACTGGAGAAGGAAATGGCAACCTACTCCAGTGTTCTTGCCTGGAGAATCCCAGGGACGGTGGAGCCTGATGGGCTGCCGTCTATGGGGTCGCACAGAGTTGGACACGACTGAAGTGACTTAGCAGCAGCAGCAGATTTTCTATTCCCTTATAAAAAGAAAGCAAGTTGCAGTTGCCTATTAATAGGTACCCCAATAAAGAATATATCTCACACCTGTTATTTTCTTGCCTAAACAAAAATAAAGTATAGCTATTCCCTGCCTGGTAAATACGCTTTTTCTAGAACTACAAAATACAATTTTCAGTGGACATAAGCTAAGTCTTGAGTTCAGTTCCTAAGGTACTGTTCCTTGAATCTAATATTCAATTAGTTAGTGAAACAAAGCCAATATAGATATGCCTATTCTTTTAACAGAAGGAATAGACTTACTGGGTGAGCAGAACTAACAAATTACCAAAAATACCCAAACTAAGTCTAAACTAAAAAATCTCCACCACAAATAGGATATAGAATTACTTTGACTGTAAAGACTCTAACATGAGTAATCCACCAATTCTTAATGAATGGACTGAATGGAAAATTTCTATGATATTGCCTACCATTCATATTATTTTATAAAACTAAAAATTATTCTTAAGTAAATCATTTTTAAAATGAATTTAGGACTATTTAGAAGCAAAACTCTAAACTATCTAAACCAAAAGAGACTTTTGAAATTGAGGAATATAAAAGTGTTGAGAGGAGCTCGGGACACAATATTTCCATTTGTTTTTGCTAAGATTATCACCCAAGCATTTTAAATGTATCTACAATATGTTATATCAAAGAGAATATTAATCTATTTTCACTCCATTAACAATAAAGGTATTGATAGAAAATAATATAAAAACCAGAATTTATCCTTTCTTTGAACATGTACATTTTTCTATGAGACAAACTGAAAGTTTTAGTCACTTGCTTGTGTCCAAGTGTTGCAACCCCCTGGACTGTAGCCTGTCGGGCTCCTCTGCCCATGGAATTCTCCAGGAAAGAATATTGGAGTGGGTTGCCATGTCATCCTCCAGGGGATCTCCATGACCAAGGGATGGAAGCCAGATCTCCCACTCAGCAGACAAATCCTTTACCGTCTGAGCCAGTAGTGTTATGCTATTAGACTGAAACTCATTAAGGATAAGGACCAAGGTCTGATTTTGTCCTTAAGGACTGTAATGCTTATTTCAACAAATCACTACTTATTGGTCCGGCCAGTAGATGATCTCTAAAGTCCTGAGTATTTTTGTAAAATTAACCTAGGGATTAAAGATCCCTGATATCTGCTGACTCATCATAATCAGCCATCTGGGAAGATGTGGTCTTCTATTCTTCAAGTATCTTAATCCAGCTAGGCTTTCATTTCAGTTCAGTTCAGTCACTCAGTCGTGTCCAACTCTTTGTGACCCCATGAACAGCAGCACGCCAGGCCTCCCTGTCCATCATCAACTCCCGAAGTTTACTAAAACTCACGTCCATCGAGTCAGTGATGCCATCCAGCCATCTCATCCTCTGTCGTCCCCTTCTCCTCCTGCCCGCAATCCCTCCCAGCATCAGAGTCTTTTCCAATGAGTCAACTCTTCACGTGAGGTGACCAAAGAATTGGAGTTTCAGCTTTAGCATCAGTCCTTCCAAAGAAATCCCAGAACTGATCTCCTTTAGAATGGACTGGGTGTATCTCTTTGCAGTCCAAGGGACTCTCAATAGTCTTCTCCAACACCACACTTCAAAAGCATAAATTCTTCGGCACTCAGCTTTCTTCACAGTCCAATTCTCACATCCATATATGACTACTGGAAAAACCATAGCCTTGGTTAGATGGACCTTAGTTGGGAAAGTAATGTCTCTGCTTTTGAATATGCTATCTAGGTTGGTCATAACTTTCCTTCCAAGGAGTACGTGTCGTTTAATTACATGGCTGCAATCACCATCTGCAGTGATTTTGGAGCCCAGAAAAATAAAGTCTGACACTGTTTCCACTGTTTCCCCATCTATTTGCCATGAAGTGATGGGACCAGATGCCATAATCTTCGTTTTCTGAATGTTGAGCTTTAAGCCAACCTTTTCACTCTCCTCTTTTACTTTCATAAAGAGGCTTTTTAGTTCCTCTTCACTTTCTGCCATAAGGGTGGTGTCATCTGCATATCTGAGGTTATTGATATTTCTCCCAGCAGTGTTAATTCCAGCTTGTGCTTCTTCCAGCCCAGCGTTTCTCATGATGTACTCTGCATAGAAGTTAAATAAGCAGGGTGACAATATACAGCCTTGACATACTCTTTTTCCTATTTGGAACCAGTGTGTTGTTCCATGTCCAGTTCTAACTGTTGCTTCCTGACTTGCATATAGGTTTCTCAAGAGGAAGGTCAGGTGGTCTGGTATTCCCATCTCTTTCAGAATTTTCCACAATTTATTGTGATCCACACAGTCAAAGGCTTTGGCATAGTCAATAAAGCAGAAATAGATGTTTTTCTGGAACTCTTTTCCTTTTTACATGATCCATGGATCATGGAAATTCCAGATCCATGGAAGTCCAAATCATGAACTCCTTTTTGCCAAATTCAGACTTAAATTGAAGAAAGTAGGGAAAACCACTAGACCATTCAGGTATGACCTAAATCAAATCCCTTATGATTATACTGTGGAAGTGAGAAATAGATTTAAGGGACTAGATCTGTAGATAGAGTGCCTGATGAACTATGGAATGAGGTTCGTGACATGTATAGGAGACAGGGATCAAGACCATCCCTATGGAAAAGAAATGCAAGACAGCAAAATGGCTGTCTGGGGAGGCCTTACAAATATCTGTGAAAAGAAGAGAAGTGAAAAGCAAAGGAGAAAAGGGAAGATATAAGCATCTGAATGCAGAGTTCCAAAGAATAGCAAGGAGAGAAAAGAAAGCCTTCCTCAGCGATCAATGCAAAGAAATAGAGGAAAACAACAGAATGGGAAAGACTAGAGATCTCTTCAAGAAAATTAGAGATACCAAGGGAACATTTCATGCAACGATGGGCTCAATAAAGGACAAAAGTGGTATGGACCTAACAGAAGCAGGAGATATTAAGAAGAGATGGCAAGAATACACAGAAGAACTGTACAAAAAAGATCTTCACAACCCAGGTAATCATGATGGTGTGATCACTCACCTAGAGCCAGACATCCTGGAATGTGAAGGCAAGTGGGCCTTAGAAAGCATCACTACGAACAAAGCTAGCGGAGGTGATGGAATTCCAGTTGAGCTATTTCAAATCCTGAAAGATGATGCTGTATTCAATATGCCAGCACATTTGGAAAACTCAGCAGTGGCCACAGGACTGGAAAAGGTCAGTTTTCATTCCAATTCCGAAGAAAGGCAATGTCAAAGAATGCTCAAACTACTGCACAATTGCACTCATCTCAGATCAGATCAGATCAGATCAGTCACTCAGTTGTGTCCGACTGTTTGCGACCCCTTGAATTGCAGCACGCCAGGCCTCCCTGTCCATCACCAACTCCCGGAGTTCACTCAGACTCATGTCCATCGAGTCAGTGATGCCATCCAGCCATCTCATCCTCTGTAGTCCCCTTCTCCTCCTGCCCCCAATCCATCCCAGCATCAGAGTCTTTTCCAATGAGTCAACTCTTCACATGAGGTGGCCAAAGTACTGGAGTTTCAGCTTTAGCATCATTCCTTCCAAAGAAATCCCAGGGCTGATCTCCTTCAGAATGGACTGGTTGGATCTCCTTGCAGCCCAAGGGACTCTCAAGAGTCTTCTCCAACACCACAATTCAAAAGCATCAATTCTTTGACGCTCAGCCTTCTTCACAGTCCAACTCTCGCATCCATACATGACCACAGAAAAAACCATAGCCTTGACTAGACGAACCTTTGTTGGCAAAGTAATGTCTCTGCTTTTGAATGTGCTATCTAGGTTGGTCATAACTTTCCTTCCAAGGAGTACACGTCTTTTAATTTCATGGCTGCAGTCACCATCTGCAGTGATTTTGGAGCCCAAAAAAATGAAGTCTGACAGTTTCCACTGTTTCCTCATCTATTTCCCATGAAGTGATGGGACTGGATGCCATGATCTTCGTTTTCTGAATGTTGAGCTTTAAGCCAACTTTTTCACTCTCCTCTTTCACTTTCATCAGGAGGCTTTTTAGTTCCTCTTCACTTTCTGCCATAAGGGTGGTGTCATCTGCATATCTGAGGTTATTGATATTTCTCCCAGCAATCTTGATTCCAGCTTGTGCTTCTTCCAGTCCAGCGTTTCTCATGATATACTCTGCATAGAAGTCAAATAAGCAGGGTGACAATATACAGCCTTGACGTACTCCTTTTTCTATTTGGAACCAGTCTGTTGTTCCATGTCCAGTTCTAAAAGCTGAGTTAAGTAGTGACAAATAGCTTGTGGCTCCCAAGGCCTTTCATGTTTATTCAATCTTTACAGAAAAAGTTGACCAACTACTGATTTAGAAAAGCAGAATTAATTTTTATAAAATATAATATATGGTATATTTTTATACTTTTGTTACTATTTTTATGCTATCTATAAAAACTTTGTGTATAACACAATACTGAAGTTATTTTCTTTCATTATGACATTAATAATATAATAATTAATATGTAATAATCTTACATCATTTTCTTTCTTACATTTGTTTCTAGAAGTTTTAGGTGTTAGAAAGCAGAGTTCCTCCCCACCATGAGAATATCAATTTATTTCAGCATCGTTTGTTGAAAAAGCAACCCTTTCCCTATTGAATTACCTTAGCACTTGTGTCTAAAGTCAGTTGGCTATCTGTATATTTATCTATCAAAACTTCTCCTCTGTTATTTTTGTGTATCATCATATTAATACGATAGAGTAAATTTCTGTCACTTAGAGTAAGTCTTGAAATTATGTAGTCATTTTTTTCTCCAGATTATGTTGCCTATTCTAAGTTCTTTGAACTTCCATATTAATTTTAGCTTAGGCTTGTCAATTTCTTTAGAAAAGCATTATGACATTCTTATCAGGGTGGCATTGCTCCATATATTAACTTGTAGAAGGTAATTATCTTAGTAGTGCTAATTCTTCCAATCAATAAATATGATTATTTTTTAACATTTATTTGGTATTCATTATAGTGCTGGTGAACAGTTTCAAACCTTTTTTTTTTTTTAGTGAAATTATTCACATCTTAAACAAATAGTCAGCTAAATAAAACATTTAAAGCACTAATTTTCAGACCTTGGACAATAGACAGCACAAGGCAGTAATCTCTGTGGTATAGGTCTTAGCAATCTTTAAGTCTCAGGTATAAATTACATTTTCTGTTGCTCTAATGTATTAGCAAATTCTAGAGATCAATCAAATACTTTTTTTTTTAATTGAAGAAGTACATAGTTCTCTTAGGGCAAGAAAGTGAGAAATAAACTACTATTAGTATGTAGAAATTTCTTATTTTTTGTTGATTAGGAAGACTGGCATTTCAGTGATGATACTGAATATCTGTTGACGGGGATCGATTCAGGCTCTCAGAACTGTGATTTTTGGAGTTGTCATGGAGGCAGTATTGCTACAAGCAGTTTGGGACTGATGGGACTAAAGGCTCATGAGATATAATATCAATGGAGCTATTTCAAAGTGTTATCCATGATATCATAACCCATCACACTAGGGAAATTGTGAAGCTCTACTCACCACTCTTTGTAGATGGTCACAGTATTGAGTAAATCATTTCTATGTATTCAAATTGGCCAAGTATTATCTAGAGTGCTACTGTCTGCAACTTGTCTTCCCCAATTAAGAATTATAACAATAATAGTTTAAAATGTTCACCACCATTCATTGCTTAGGTTCTGTCTTCCAGGCATAGTACTAAGCACTTCATTTGTATTTTCTGATTTAAATTCTCACAGCAACACTAAAGAATAATATTTCCCATTTTACAAAAAGGAGAATTAGGTAGCATTAACCAAAGATTCTTGGATGAATCCAGTATTTGAATTAAAGTCTTTTTTGAAAATTATGTGCTTCAGATTAATACACTATACCACCTCTTTGAAAGTAATTTCATAAAGATCAGTTTACCATGGAAATGTTTCAGAAATTTCATTGGTTCTCCCTAGTATGTAATTGGTTCTGGCCCAAATTCTCAATCTTGAGAGAATAAGCAAAGTTACCTCCATGAGCTTAAGAAGGCTTGATCACACTGCCAGCTATAGTCAGCTAACAGAGATTAGGGTATGCAACAGTTGATTAAATCCTTCACAGAAGTGAGATCATAGAGCTTCATGCAGTTCTTCTATTTATAGTCTTGGACAAAGAGCTAAAAGTTTCCTTGCTTTTTTGGGGGAGTCTATAGCATTATTCATTTTTCTTATTTTCCTTCAGTTTCTAAAATGAGAGAAGGGCTTACCTTTCAGCTCCTTCACACTGAACATCCATAAAGCTGACTTTACTGTGCCCTGAATAAATAGCATCTACATACAAAGGAGCACATCTGCATAGAAAAGCTGACAGTGAATCTTTCTGCAGAAAATTTGAGAGCCCTGTTGGTGTTCAGTAGAAGCTTCATTTTTCTTCTGCTAGCTTTGATTACTGCTAGACCTGCTGCTGCAGAAGAACTAAAAACTGACACACTTGATTAGAAACTGAAACACTTGATTAGAGAGTCAGAGTCTGAGGTCCTTAACCAGGGCTGAAAATCCAGGCAATTATTTTATTTGCAGTTTTTATTGTTCATATATTTTAAAAGATGGGGGCAGACTTAGGTAACTAAATAGGATGAGTCTAAAATTCTTTTGAAAACAGGCCTCATGGAATATGAGATTACAATTTGGGACAGTTAGTAGAAAACTTTTCCCTAATGCTGAGTAAGTGAGGTGTAGGACTAGAGTTGAAAAGGAACTGGGTGTGAAAAGAGATTTGTTAGTATTAACCCACAGTGGCTCTCCTGCGACAAACCCACAACGGCAGTCTTGAGTTTTGCACTCTGAGATAATATGCATTTAGGAAGGAAGTCTGGATCCATAAATCCACAAGAATAGGCATATAGCAGGAACTGGTTCTGAAAGAAAATATCTAGAATGATGCTCCAGCCTAAGAAGATGGAACAAGTGGGGTTTATGAACTAAGACTTGGACCAGTTCTCTGAATCAAGGGGTTAAAATTATTATGAACTAACGATTCTTAAGGTCACTATGATAAATGATCAATTGTAGCACCAACAAGAATCATTTCATTTATGTAGAGCAGGCCTAAATTTAGCCTGATTTTATTATAAATTAAACATATACCTCTTAAAGATCATGAGTGTTTTTTACAAAGTGCATTTCTTGAAAGTTTCTACGTTTTAACATTAAAAAAGTGGCCATATTATATGTATATGTGTGTGTGTGTGTGTGTGTGTGTGTGTGTGTGTGTGTATTTGCAAATTGAAAGAGCATTCATGAAATATTCTGACTGGAAGTAGATATTAACGTATGTGGTATAGGAAAAAATTCATCTTGAGAGGCCTGCTGTTGCTGCTGCTGCTGCTAAGTTGCTTCAGTCATGTCCAACTCTGTGCAACCCCAGAGACGACAGCCCACCAGGCTCCCCAGTCCCTGGGATTCTCGAGACAATGAAACTCAATGAAAAGGTATCAGTTGGAATAACAGAGTGGGTTCAGTGAGAGGCCTGGGTGTTTGTTAACTAACAATGAACATATCTATATCTGCAAAGATGCCAGTGGGTAAGGAGACACATTTGTTACCCACACAAACCTGAAATCAAGTCTCAAGAGTGCATAGTTCTCAGTGCAGGCACGGAATTGAACGACCTCTCTCACTGAAACCAGTTTTGTATGGTCTTCCCAAGTTTCTCAAGGTGGCTAATGATTCTTCTGAGTAAGGGAGGCCAGCTAGGACAGAATATACTGAACCCACCAGGGAATGGTTTTAGGGCTCCTCATTAAACAGCTATGGATTATGCAGATATGAGTCTTTTATATCCAGTTGAAAAATCTGCTTGATGCATCTTTTCCTGTCTCTTTTTGAGGTACTAGAAAGACCTCTAAATTTAGACACAAGAAATTGGTTTCATATATCAACAGTGTCACTTAACAGCTGTGTGATGTGGAACAGAAAAAAACTCAGTTTTTCAAATTTTATTCGGTTCAAATTCTCTAAGATTCTCTCTTAGTTTCTCTAAGGGTTCAAATTCTCTTACTTTGTAGTTACTTTGATTGTTCAGTGCTGAGAGGGGTAAAATTGGACCCTGGAATTGAACCAAGGAGGATCTCTAAAGCATTTGATCTCAGTTTAAAAGCTCTAGATAGCTAAAGGAGTCATTTAAATTTTTTAAATCCATTTTTCCAGCTTAAAAAATATTTAAGGATAGAGAGCAGTAGCTTTTTATTCAATAATTGTTCATTATTGGGGCTGAACTACCAACTTTCCATGAGTCTTGAATGTGTAAGATTGGGTGCAGAAGCAGGAGGTAAAAAACCTCACATTGCTCTGTGTGTGTGAGAGAGAGAGGGCACATAAATGTGAGTACACACGTGTGCGTATGTTTGAGTTGTATGCATGTGTATGGTTGTGAAATTGTGTGAATATATGTTAATGAGTAATGTCTGTGAGTTTGAGTATAATTAAAGTGAAACAAAATTAAAGCAACTGTAAAAATGAAACCAATTGTTAGTTGAGTGAATAGAGAGGCAGTTCTGAAAGGAGATATGTTATGACTGTTTATTTTGTTACAATGGCTATCAAAATTAAGCCTTAGCTTTAAGGCCAAATAAATTTGAATTCATACACCTATTATGAAATAAATAGTGCATGAATTCAAAGGGTAGAGAATTGATAATTGAATTTGTAAATGTACTCTCATTCTTTTGGTAAGCATTTCCATCAGTTTGCGATGTGCATACACAGTTATCTACTATATTAAAATGAGACTGCTCAGGCATTATTTGAAAAGTATAATCAATAAACACTATCCATAAACATAATGTATTCCCATAAAGACAAGATTGATTAATTCTTCAATAGTTAGATTTTTTTTCAATATATTTTAACAAAAGTCAGTTTCTGCACATGGCTATGTACAGAGTAAGTCCATAAATCTAATGCATAATGATGCATGTGTATTATTCAAAATTCACATCAACAGTATTCTTACAATAAAAATGAATTACTTCAATATTTTTAATTTAATCTTGAAATTCAGTTAAGAAGAAACCTTAGAATTGAACGAATCCAGTCACCTCACTTTATAAGAGGAAATTTAAACCCTCTTATTATTAATAGACTACTAAATGACTCACTCCTTGCGAAACTCAGATCTATCAGTAAAGTCACATGACTGTGTACTTTTCAGAGGAAATCTTACATCTTTGCCTTTGAACATTTTAGTATTCTATAAATTTAGAGATCTTAAGCACTTTGTCCCATTTTTCTTAGGGAAATTTTAAGAGCAAAATGTGCTATTGGCACTTGAGTTTTACATAACTCTTAAACATCTTATATTTCATACTGTGTGATGTGAATTTTGATGTGTGGGTGAGATGGAAGGCTCTATATGTAGATATGGGACATACGCCTGGATAAGTTGATGTAGGAGGAAGACTATAATTTTTACTGTATTGAGAAAAGGTATAAAAATTGTTACTATCTGGGAGATATGAAATATATTGTTGAAACCTGATTATGTAGAACTTTATCAATATCCTGGTGACTGCCAAATTAACATTTTCCATAAAAAGGCTTCTTGAATTTTTGGCCTTTTTATATAATGTTGTATTTCCACTTGGACGTCTCAAATTCATCACACCAAAACCTCCTCATCTTCTCTTCAAGTCTATTCCTAACCTGGATCTTTGTGTTAATATGATGATTTCTTCAGTCAACCGAGTAAGAAATCCAACATTAATTTAAGATTCACCCTTCACTTCTCTCCTACTCTCAACCCAATTAAACTTTCATATTTTATACCCTAAATATTTATTGTATCTCCTCTTTTTGTTTTAGTTTACATTCATGACATTTCTCACTCAGATTAATCTGACAGTCTTAACATTTTCCCTAATTTTAAATATATTCTCAGTAAAAGAGTTATTTTAAAACATAAATATCTTAATAATTATATTTTCATATAAGATTCTTTAATAGATTTCCATTTTTGTAAAGAAGCTAAACTTCCCCAAATAAAAGCCAAAGTCTCTCATGATTTGTTCCTTTTTTAAGTAATTGTTTCATTCAGGAAAGGTTCATTTCCTGCCACTACTGCTGCCATTACTCCAATAAAACCAACTGTACTGTGGATGACTGAATGCTCCACATTCAGCTAGCTCTGTCCTTTGCATCTTTTTCTTCTCTGCTGAGTACCGCTCTATCACTCTTTAAAGATTCAGAGAAAATATTCCCCCTTTTAGGAAATATTAACTAATATGTGAAACGCTGACTCATTAGAAAAGACCCTGATGCTGAGAAAGATCTAGGGCAGGGGGAGAAGGGGGCAGCAGACTATGAGATATTTGGATGGCATCATCAACTCAGTGGACATGAGTTTGAGCAAACTCCAGGAGATAGATAAGGACAGGGAAGCCTGGTGTGCTATGGTTCATTGGGTCACAGAGTCAGACACGACTGAATGACTGAACAACAATGTTTTTCTTTTCCCAATTGCCTGTGTTAGATGTCCCTCTCCAGTGCTCCTTTATTCTCCTTTGCATGCTGCTGCTGCTGCTGCTGCTAAGTCGCTTCAGTCATGTCCCACTCTGTGCAACCCCATACACGGCAGTCCACCAGGCTCCTCTGTCCCTGGGATTCTCCAGGCAAGAATACTGGAGTAGGCTGCCATTTCCTTCTCCAATGCATGAAAGTGAAATGTGAAAGTGAAGTCGCTCAGTGGTGCCCGACTCTTAGCGACCCCATGGACTACAGCCTACCAGGCTCCTCCATCCATGGGATTTTCCAGGCAAGAGTACTGGAGTAGGGTGCCATTGCCTTCTCCATCTCCTTTGTATACACAGTATTTAATAAAGTTATGTGTTTTAGTATGATTATCTGTCAGATTGATGAGGCAACCTTGTAAAAAATGAATAGAAAATAGAAATTTTATTAGGGAACTCTAACTCTGGTATTGATTGAGTATTGGCAACATCTACTTGTTTTGTTTTCAAGAAGTCCTAACTTCTTTCATGGAAGAGTTATTTAATGAAAAATCTAGTTAAGATCCAAAATTACATTGATAAGAATCAGGATTTTGAAGACAAGAAGAAAAGTGTGTATGCTGCTCAGAAGTATTTAACCAGAGAACTGAGGCCAAATGAAAATGATGAGTTAAAGTTCCAAAATGTATTTGAGGTTTATAAGAATTAACCCTTAGGTGCTGTGCTTTTCACTATCTTCACTTAGCTCGTGTGTCTGAAAGAATGATTGCTTTAGTATGGCGAGGGACTTCATTTACCATGTTTCTGACTATAACTGGGGACAACAACACTAATTTGAAATATTCCTTCAAGTATTTGCTGTACCCATCATATTTCAAATCCAGATCTTTATGCTTTTTCCTTTGGATAGGTAACTTGACCCAGATTATCAGTTGTTCGTTCATGTTATTTAACATTTTTGCTTGGCATACTGATGTTATTCAGTCTAGAACATCATGGTACTTTTATAAACGTATGTTTGGAAAAATTTGGAAGACTGTTTAAACACAAACATAACTAATAATACTTCCTTCAAAATATCTATTGATAAGCATAATAAAGCATATATTGAGGCTTGCAACTTCAAAACTTACAGAATCATGCATGGAAAACTAACTTTTCAATTAAAATTTGAAAATATGATTTCCCTAACTTTGGTACCACAATTCTATTTGAGACATAATTCATTTGTTAGTTTATCAGTTCAGTTCAGTTCAGTCGCTCAGTCATGTCCGACTCTTTGTGACCCCATGAATCACAGCACGCCTGGCCTCCCTGTCTATCACCAACTCCCGGAGTTCACTCAAACTCACGTCCATCGAGTCAGTGATGCCATCCAGCCATCTCATCCTCTGTCATCCCCTTTTCCTCCTGCCCCCAACCCCTCCCAACATCAGAGTCTTTCCCAAAGAGTCAACTCTTCGCATGAGGTAGCCAAAGTACTGGAGTTTCAGCTTTAGCATCATTCCTTCTAAAGAAATCCCAGGGCTGATCTTCTTCAGAATGGACTGGTTGGATCTCCTTGCAGTCCAAGGGGCTCTCAAGAGTCTTCTCCAACACCACAGTTCAAAACCATCAATTCTTCAGCGATCAGCTTTCTTCACAGTCCAACTCTCACATCCATACATGACCACAGGAAAAACCATAGCCTTGGCTAGATGGACTTTTGTTGGCAAAGTAATGTCTCTGCTTTTGAATATGCTATCTAGGTTGGTCATAACTTTCCTTCCAAGGAGTAAGCATCTTTTAATTTCATGGCCGCAATCACCATCGGCAGTGATTTTGGAGCCTCAAAAAATAAAGTCATTTTGATATTTGGCAAAACTAATACAATTATGTAAAGTTTAAAAAAAAATAAAGTCTGACACTGTTTCCACTGTTTGCCCATCTATTCCCCATGAAGTGATGGAACCAGATGCCATGATCTTCATTTTCTGAATGTTGAGCTTTTAGCCAACTTTTTCTCTCTCCACTTTCACTTTCATAAGAGGCTTTTTAATTCCTCTTCACTTTCTGCCATAAGAGTAAGTAGTAAATATTAGAAGGGCTGCAGAAAATTTGTGTGCCAAATAAACTTTTCAGTGGGCAAAAATTTTTAAATGCCAGATCACTTTATTAGAGGCTTACTATCAAAATATCAGTTGTCTGCTAAACTCTTCATGGATAGATGATAATTAAATTTGAACTCTGGGAATACTTTTATAGATTCCCAATTCATCTTTAAGGTAACTAAATATTTCACTGTCTTTGTCTTATATAGTAGAGAGTGTGTGTGTGTGTGTGTGTGTGTTGCTCAGTCATGTCCAACTCTTTGTAACCCCATGGACTGTAGCCCACCAGGTTCCTCTGTCCATGGGATTCCTGGGGCAAGGATATTAGAGTGGGCTGCCATTCCCTTATCCAGGACAGTAGAGAATAGGCTGATACTTTTTAAAGTAATTATTCCAATCAAATAAAATATAAATCCTGTGTTTCTAAAAAGCCTTTAAATAAATCTTAGAAAATCAGATTCCCTTTTCCCATTTTTGTAAACAGAAAGTACCATCGATGTCACTGGAAATGTAATATTGTAGTAAATGTTCTGAAGTTCGTTTTTTAAATACAGACTCATATGTTTCTAGAAGCCCTTTATGTGTAGTTTTCTATGAGTTCCCAACAGCCAGCATGCCAACTGACTTAGCTTTCCTCAACAAGGCATGCCAACACTCCTAAGTCTGAGAACTTTAATGTTCTCTAATTCCCTTCTTTAGATGAATGATCATTAGAATTGACCAATGAAAGAAGGTGAAGCAGAAGCCATTCCTCTCAGGAGGTCCTAGCGACCAGACGCAGGGCTTCACACAACTCTTTTTTTTTTTTAATTTTTTTTATTTTTAAACTTTACAAAATTGTATTAGTTTTGCCAAATATCCAAGATGGCGGAGGAGTAGGACGGGGAGAACACTTTCTCCCCCACAAATTCATCAAAAGAGCATTTAAATGCCGAGTAAATTCCACAAAACAACTTCTGAATGCTGGCAGAGGACATCAGGCACACAGAAAAACAACCCAAGTCTTCGAAAGGAGGTAGGAAAAAATATAAACGACACACAACTCTTGATACACCTCTTGATAAGCTTGCACTACCCCCTCCCCCAACTCTTGTAATTCAGGCTGGAATCCTTCAAGGCTCTTTCTACCATCTTTTCATTACCATCACTCCCACAGTTCCCCCTTTAGTTCTTCCCACATACATATAAACCTGATTCTTCTACATTCGATATTGCTTTATTTCTCTAATAACTTTAGTTTCTCCCTTTACCTGACTTAACCCAGACTGATACATCAGTTAGAGATTTACCCTTCATCTGACTTGGATATTCTTCATCAGTGAAAGAACAGGCAGCTTGGTAGTTCTCACAAGGGGTTTAGAGGAAGTACAGGATTGCCCACAAACCAGCTGAATCAGTGGTTGATCCTTAGAATGAAACAGAAAATAGATTGAATGTCAAAGACGTCCTTTATTCATGTAACAACTGGAATTTCAGAAATGAAGCACATTCTGAAACTTATCTATTCCAACATCTAAAACTATTAATGTGGAAAGTGAGATGACTGGTTTCAGTCAAGGTAATTGAGTAACTTGTTTCAGTTCACTCAGTAGGTTAATGGTAGTGCTGGGAGGAGAAGAGGTGATTATCCCTGTGCTTGAAAAGTTCACACTCTATTAACCATGATTTAGGCAGAATGGTACTTTTTCTTTATGAGTTAAAAGCTCAGAAGTGGTGCACACACATGTATTAATAGGTAAATATACAATTTATATATATAGCTAATATATAAATTAACATTTTCTATAAATGTATATGTATATAGGTGTTGAATAGATTCAAGGGGTTAGATCTAGTAAGTGAAGTACTTGAAGAACTATGGACAGAGGTCTATAATACTGTATAGGAGGCAGCGGGAAAAAAAAAATTCCAAAGAAAAAGAACTGCAAGAAAGCAAAGTGGTTGTCTGAGGTGGCTTCACAGATAGAGGAGGAAAGAAGTGAAGTGAAAAGTAAAGGGGAAAGGGAAAGGCACACCCACCTAAATACAGAGTTCCAGAGAATAGCAAGGAGAGACAAGAATGCATTCTTCAGTGAACAATGCAAACAAATAGAGGAAAACAACAGAAAAGGTAAGACTAGAGATCTCTTCAAGAATATTAGAAATAAAGGAACATGTCATCCTAAGATGGGTATAATAAAGGACAGAAACAGTGAAGACCTAATAGAAGCAGAAGAAATCAAGAAGAGATGGAAAGAATATACAGAAGAACTGTACAGAAAAGATCTTAATGACCTGGATAACCATGATGGTGTAGTCTCTTACTCAAAGCCAGATATTCTGAAGTGTGAAGGCAAGTGGGCCTTAGGAAACACTGTTCCAATAAAGCTGGTACAGGTGATGGAATTCCAGCAGAGCTATTTAAAATACTAAAAGATGATGCTATTAAAGTGTTGCACTCAATATATCAGGAAATTTGGAAAACCCAACAGTGGTCACAGGACTGGAAAAAGTCAATCCTCATCCCAGTTCCCAAGAAGGGCAGTACTAAAGAATATTCAAACCACCAGGCAATTGCACTCATCTTCATCTCATACTAGTAAGGTTATGCCCAAAATCCTCCAAGCTAGGCTTCAGCATGAACTGAGGAATTCCAGATGTTCAAGCTGGATTTAGAAAAGGCAGAGGAATCAGAGATCAAATTGCCAGCATTCACTGGATCATAGAGAAAGCAAGGGAGTTCCAGAAAAACGACTACCTCTGTTTCATTGACTATGCTAAAGCCTTTGACTACATGGATCACAACAAATTGGAAAATTCTTACAGAGATGGGAATATCAGGCTACCTTACCTGTCTCCTGAGAAACCTATATGTGGGTTAAGAAGCAGGAGTTAGAACCCTTTATGGAACAACTGACTGGTTCAGAATTGAGAAAGGTGTACAAGAAGGCTATTTATAGCCAACCTGTTTGTTTAACTTACACACAGACCACATCATGGGAAATGCTGGGCTGGATGAGTTACAAGCTGGAATCAAGATTGCCAGGAGAAATATAAACAACCTCAGATATGTGGATGATACCACTCTAATGGCAGAAAGCAAAGAGGAAATAAAGAGCCTCTTGATGAGGGTGAAGGAAGAGAATGAAAAAGCCAGCTTAAATCTCATTATTACAAAAACTAAGATCATGTCATCTAGTCCCTTCATGGCAAATAGAGAAGGAAAAGCAGTGTCACTGATGGAAGCAGTGACATTTCCTTTTCTTGGGCTCTAAAATCACTGCAGATGGTGACTGTGGTCATGAAATTAGAGGACAATTTCCTGCTTCTTGGCAGGAAAGCTAAGACAAACCTAGACAGAGTGTTGAAAGCAAAGACATCACTTTGCCACCAAAGATATGTACGGTCAAGGCTATGGTCTTTCCAATAGTCATGTACGAATGTGAATGCTGGACAATAAAAAAGGCTGAGCACTGAAGAATCGATGCTTTCATACTGTCGTGCTGGAGAAGACTCATGAGAGTCCCTTAAAGGAGATCAAAACAGTCAATCTTAAAGGAAATCAACCCTGAATACTCATTGGAAGGACTGATGCAGAAGCTGAAGCTCCAATAATTTGCGAACAGTCGACTCTTTGGAAAAGACCCTAATGCTGAGCAAGATTGAAGGCAGAGGAGAAGAGGATGACAGGATGAGATGGCTGGATGGCATCACCAATTCATTTGACATAACTTGGGCAAACTCTGTGAGATGCTGAGGGGCAGGGAAGCCTGGTGTGCTGCAGTCCATGGTGTCACAAAAAATGAGACATGACTTGGCAACTGAACAAAAAAATGTATGTATAATTTAAATACTTGGCCTTGCTAATAAACTAGCTATGATTGGAAAACCATTAGCTTACTTTAAGAACTTTATGTTCTCTGAGGCAAGAATATTTTCTCCTCTTCTACTGACACTTGGATCATCTGTATTGTGATTTTACATTAGCAAATTTCAGAAAAACTATCAAAGTATAGCTAATTTAATATACAGCTTTTTTTTTTTTTTTTGGTAGTTCCCATTAGCAATCCGAGGTCTGATGGTTCACTATGAGAATTCACAGGATTCTAATAGTCTTATTCACAGCTCATTAAAGTGAAAGAATACAAAACATAATTGACAATGAGAAAAGTCTTATGGGGTGAAGTTTGGGGCAAAATAGAAACCAGCTTTCAATTATCTTCTCCTAGTAGAGTCTATAAGGCACACTTACTCACCCTGGTAACAAGTTGTGAACATATATGTAAAATTTGTGAGAGACCAGTGAGCAGAGATTTTGCAGGGAGCTATTCACATAGGCAGGCCCTGCTGGAAGTAATCCAAATTCCAGAGCCCCAGAAGGAAAGAAGGTGTTTATTTAACATATACCATACTGTTTGTTCAGGGCTTCCCTGGTGGCTCAGACAGTAAAGAATCTGCCTGCAATGTGGGAGACCTGGGTTTGATCCCTGGGTTGGGAAGATCCCCTGGAGAAGGAAATGGCAACCCACTCCAGTATTCTTGCCTGGAGAATCCCATGGACAGTGGAGCCATGTGGTTGCAAAGAGATGGACACGACTGAGTGACTAACATAATATAACATAATACTGTTTGTTCCAGGAGTTTAGGCATAGTAAGTCACTCTTACCAATTAATGTCAGGGACCCTTCCCAAATCGAAGTTCCCAAACGGCAGCCAAAGGTAAACCTTGAGAGCAGGTCTTCTGAAGATAGCAGTCAAACCTTCTATGTTAATTCTTTTCTGCACATCCTAGTATTCACAACTTAAAAATGTAACTGAAAAATAACCAAAGCTGTTGCCATTGATGTTAGCATCTAAAGTTCAGGCAATTCCTGTTACTTTAGGAATGCTGTAGAGAAAGAACAATGCTTCACTCCTTCTAGGATCTGATGAGATCACAATGCTATGTATAATAGCTGGAGAGCAAATGGTACAGCAGATATTTTCCAGTTGATACACATTGGTTTCACAGTTGATTTTCCAATATTAAGTACTCAATGAGATGGTATAACTTGACTTACAGTATTGCATTCTGGTTGATTGGTTTTTGTTTTTTGTTTTTTTTCTTCTGATTTTGGAGTTTTTAATTTTTTACATTTTGTTTTGGTCTTATGAAAATATAAAAATGTGTATATCACTGTTGTCGCATGGTTCATAAACACTATAAAACCAAAAACACAGTTTTACCATCTTTTCCACACCTGCTTAGCAGTTAGGTATTTCCTTCCCTGGTACCTGCAGCTGTCTGAATGTTTCTGTGATTATATATTAAAAATGTTGTTATGTGAAAATTCATTATTGTGTATCTATCTTCTCCCATCCCTAAGCTGTGAGTTTCTCAGAGATTATGACTGGATCCAGAATTAGTACATCCAGAAATAGTAGCTACTACTAGATGTTCAAAACTACTTATTTTCTAATGAGTGAACTTTTTATATATATATATATATTTCTGTACTAAAGTAACAGCTGCTGGAATTAATAACAGTCATTGGAAAAACAATAAATCAGGCCTCATAAACCAAAACTAAAAATAAGGAGACAAATAGAAAATAGAGAACAGACTAAATGATATATTGAATATATCCAGTGTCCCTTTTGTGTTACTGCATGATTTATTTCAAATAAGAAAATGACTGATCTTTAGATATTTCGGGATTGTTAGAAGAAGTTGATATTAGGGTAATAGATGACAAATATTCTTGAAATATTTAAATTGTAAAAATTCAGAGAAAGTAAAATGATAACTTTTATAACCTCAACAACTAGAAAGAATACAGTGCAAATTACTTCTAAGTAAATTGTGGTTGGATGAAGTGGAGAGAAGAAGAGTTCTCTCTCAAATTGGAAGAATGTTCCCTTTCCACCAAGAGCCAGGAAATCTTATATAAGCCCTCCTACAACAGCAGACATTTAGATTCAAACACTCCTTGGTATTTACGAACAGCTGTAGCTAGCAGAACTGGAGGAGAGATCTACCTCCTGGAGTTTTAGAATTTGCAAAGATCTGTGCATAACAAATAGGAACAGAAATAACTAGAGCTATGAAATGAACTTGATGAAAACAGTTCTTAAAATTGGTACTTGAATCAATTTCAACCCTGGAGCCCAAACATTCATGGCATTTATAATGAAAATCTTCATACAACAACATGACCAGTTGATGAGGCACTTAATTGGATGCATCAAAACAAGGGACATGACAGATTAGAAAAATGGAACAAATTGTCTATTTCAATAAGCACACCCTGGTTGAAGATTTTTATAGATACCTAGCATATAATTTTGGTAATAAATATCAGAACCCCATTACAATTACATTTGTTTAAGTTCATTTAAAAATGAGTGGCCATTAATTCTTTCTTCCCCACAAACCATATTCTATGGCTGGGGCTTTACTGATGGCTCAATGGTAAAGAATCTGCCTCCCATGCATGAGATTTGGGTTCAGTCCCTGGGTCAGGAAGATCCCCTGCAAAAGGAAATGGCAACCCACTCCAGTATTCTTGCCTGGAGAATCCCATGGTCAGAAGAAGCTGGTGGGCTACAGTCCCATGGTGTCACAAAAGTGTTGGGCAAAATTTAGCAACTGAACAACAATACTGCCGCTGCAATCTGCCCAGATTCTTCAGTCTTCCAGTCCCCTATACCCCAGCTTTTTTGAGGTGATAATTGATACGTAACTTTGTATAAGTTTAAGATATACAATGTGTTGTAATGCAACATAATTACCACAATAGGGTTGGTTAAACATCTGTAACTCAATTAATTACCTTTGTATGTGTGTGTGATGAGACCATTTAAGATCTACTCTCTTAATAACTTTCAAGTATGCAAGGCAGTATTGTTGACTATAGTCACCAAGCTGTACATTACATCCCAAGAATATATTTATCTTATAACTGAAACTTTGTACACTTTGGCTGACATTCCCACTCTCCACACTCTGAGATCATGCAGTATTTATTTTTCTCTGATTTATTTTGCCAGCATAATGGCATCAAATTTCAACCCTGGTGTTGCAAATAGTAGTATTTCCTTCTTTCTCGTGGTTGAACAATACCTTATTGAATAAATGTGAATATTCGTTTATCCATGGATGGGCTTAGGTTGCTTCCATGTCTTGACTATTGTGAATGGTGTTGCAATGAACATGGGGTGCATATATCTCTTCAACTTAGTGATTTCATTTCCTGAGGAAATTCCTTAGTAATTTCATTTCAGTCCATACCAACGTGTAGAGCTACTGGGTCATCAGGTAGTAATATTTTTAACTTTTTGAAAAACTTCCATACTATTTTCCTTAGAAGCTGTACCAGTTTATATCCCTACCAATTGTATACAAATTTTCTCCTTTATCTACATCCTTGCTAATATTTATCTTTTGTCTTTTTGCTAATAGTCATACTAACATTCTAACAAGGGTAAGGTGATAACTCAGGTTTTTACATGCCTTTCCCTGATGATTAATGCCATTGAATACCTTTTCATGAACCAGTTGACCATATGTATAACTTCTTTGGAAAAATGTCTATTCAAATCTTTCACCCACTTTATAATTTGTCTTTTTTTTTTTTTTTTTTTTTTTTTTTGCTATTGAGTTGTATGACTTCTTCACATACTTTGGATGTTAACCTCTTGTGGCATATATGGTTTTCAGATATTTTCTCCCCTTCTGCAGGTTACCTTTTCACTTTATTAGCTTGTTTCCTTGCTGTGAAAAACTTTTTATTTTGATGTGGTTCAAATTGTTTATTTTTTTATTTTATTTCTTATAATTCTGGTGTCATATCCCCAAATTTGTTGACAAGACCAATGTCAAAAAGATTTTCCTTTTTTTTTTTTCCCCCAAGAAATTTTATGGTTCCATGTCTTTAAGTCTTGTTCCACTTTGAGTTAATTCTTGTGAGTGATGTAAGATAGGGGTCTAGTTTCATTCATTCACATGTAGATATATAGTTTTCCCTGTACCATTTAATAGTCTACTCTTTCCCCAGTAAGTATTCTTGACTCTTGCCAATTATAAGTTAACTTAAGTGTTCAATTTTATTAATCTTTATATGCTTAACACATCTTTTGTTTCTTTTCTTATAAAAATCTAAGAATAAGCTATGTGTTTTCATCCACTTGAAGGTTATTTTTTTTCTCCAGTATTTTTGGGATAGAGGAAAATTTTCTTATATTGCACTGGACTCAGTGACTTGGTAGCTATTCCTCCTTCTGCTCATTAGATCCACCACCACCACTTACCCTGTGGCCTTTGCTCTGGGAATTCCTGGATTTCAGTATTCCTGATATTATGCTAAGACACTTTTGGGGGCCTTAGAGGGGTAGAAATGTGGGATAGATCACACCTAACACAGTCTATTCATTCACATGTTTAACTAAAAAATATCTACAAACTAGCAGAACTGAACAGTTTATATTAAAAAACAGCAGTTTTCTTCTAGATTACTCTTTCTTTACTCTCACTTCACTTTGAGAATTTTTTTGTTTGTTTTTTGAGGTAGCTGCATCTAAATCTCTTTAAAAATGTTTGTAGTATTATTCTTTAAGTTAGTACATTCTGATTTATGTATTGGTTTTGCTATGTCATATGAGGGTTTAGCTACTGAATTATTACTCTTCTCTTGGAATGCCTACCTTCATAGTATTGCTGTTACTTTTTATTCACTTTTCCATTAGTTTTATAGGTTTATATGTTTATAATGTATTTCTATTTCCTTTAATGCCAACTGTACAGAGTCAGACATGAATGAAGCAACTTAGCAGCAGCAGCAGCAGCAGCAGCAGACAATACTGTTTTACATTTCTGTTTAGTCCATTTTGTCCACTATAACAAAATACAGTGAACTGAGTGGTTTATACAAGTTATTTATTAATATTTCTCACACTGCTGGAGGCTGAAAATTCAAGATGGAGGCACCAGTGGATTCAGTGTCTGGTGAGAGTCTCCTTCTTGATTCACAGATGGCTAAAGTCTCCTTTTGTCCTCATATGTGAGAGAGGCCAGGGAGCTCTCTGGCTCTTTTATATGGATACTAATCCCATTGGGGGAAAAGTGAAAACAGTAACAGATTTTATTTTCTTGGGCTCCAAAATCACTGTGGCCTGTGACTGAAGCCACAAAATTAAATGCTGCTTGTTCCTTGGAAGAAAAGATATGACAAATCTAGACAGCATATTAAAAAGCAGCAATAACACTTTGCTGACAAAGTCCATATAGTCAAAGCTACGGTTTTTCCAGTAGTCACATATGGATGTGAGAGTTGGACCACAAAGGAGGCTTAGTAATGAAGAATTGATGCTTTCAAACTGTGGTGCTGGAGAAGAGTCTATAAGGTTTGCAAGGAGACTGCAAGACTCTTGGACTGCAAGGAGATCAAATCAGTCAATCATAAAGGAAATCAACCCTGAATATACACTGGAAGAACTGATGCTGAAGCTGAAACTCCAATACTTTGGCTAACTGATGAGAAAAGTCAACTCATTGGAAAAGATATTGATACTAGGAAAGATTGAAGGCAGGAGTAGAAGGGGGAGACAGAGGATGAGATGGCTGAATGGAATTCACCAACTCAATGGACATGAGTTTAAGCAAACTCCAGGAGGTTGTGAAGAACAGGGGAGCCTGGGTTGCTGCAGTTCATGGGATCCCAAAGAGTCAGATACAACCTAGAGACTAGACAACAATCCCATTCATGAGGGCCCCACCCTTGTGACCTAATCATGTCCCAATCACTCCACCTTCCAATATCATCACTTTTGAGGTTAGGTTCAAAATGTGAATGACGGGTGGACACAAACATTTAGACCACAGTGACTTTACTCCAGAAAACAGAGAGTAGTATTATTTTACCATAATTTTGTTTCCTTTTCTTGCCATTTATTAAATTCTGTCATCTGTGCTTATCCTTTAATATGCCTCAAGTTAAGTAATATTTCCATTCTCTTTTAAAACCACATGAAATCTTTTTTTTTTTTTTATATCTAGTCTGATTGTAAAATTCCTAAATCAACAAAATTGTCTAGCTAAATATGTCTATGTAAAAATTAAGGGCATGTGCTATGTGTCCGACTCTGTGATGCTATGGATCATAGCCAGCCAGACTCCTCCATCCATGGGATTCTCAAGGCAAGAATACTGGAGTGGGTTGCCATGCCCTCCTTCAGGAGACGTTCCTATCTTCCTGACCCAGGGACTGAACCTGCGTCTCTTATGTCTCCTGTGTTGGCAGGCCGGTTCTTTACCATTAGTACCACCTGAGAAGCTAAATATGTCTATGCAAAAATCAAGGACAATAGAACCAAATGATGTACTGTGATAAAAAGGTGAAAGATGGCCATATATGTATACACACACACACACATACACACACACACACACACATATATATATATATTCACATTCTTTTCATTGACAGTGTGGTTGAAGACTCTTACTTGAGTCAGTCAGGGCTTTGTGACTATTTTGACAAATAGAACATGGCAGAAGTCATGGAATGTTGATTTCTAGCCCCAGAATTTAAAAGATGGCAGCTTTCATTTCTGTGTCTTAGAAGATCATCTGAGATCCCTCATGTGCCAATGAAATACTTCCTGCTTCACTGCTGGAAGAGGGGATCTGTAAATACTTTTTTGACAGTCACAGTGGGGCCTGTACTTTCATCCATTTCTTCCAAAATAATAGACATATGAGTGAATCAGTCTCGTACCCTCCATACTAGCGCATCTACCATCTGAGCACCACTGAATGACCTCAGTCGATACCACATGGAATAGCAGAATTATCCAGCTAAACAGTGTTGGCATTCCTAATCTATAAAATTGTGAGATTAATATACTGATTGTTGTCAGTCACCAAATTTCAGTATTTTGTTCTTTTATGTTGCAAAACATAACTAGGAGAGTTATTTCCTTATTTGTTCAAGATTTTTCTTTTCCCAAACTCTTTATTGGATTTTTCTTTTAAAGTTGCCAAACTTGTATCTATTATATCCTGAATTATTTTCAAATGATCCATCATAGCACCTATTCTCAGGATTCCTCTTAATTCCTGGAAATCCCCTTCCACCTGCTTGCCATCTTCCTTCTACAAACTAAAATATTCTATTTTTAGATCTGTTACAAATCTGTCACCTTGGGACTTCCTTTTGCTTCCCTCTTTAAATGAAGTGAAAATTTCCTGAATCCTATATCTTCCACTTTCATGTTTTACTTACTTGCTTTGATAGAGTATGTTCATGATGAATTTGCTGAGAGAATGCTTCCAAGGTAAATGTTCTTATTCTTTGCATATTGAATATATTTTTGGCTCTTGCCTGTGACTAAATGGATTTGGAATTTAAGATTCAAGTAAATTTTCTCTGATCTTTGAAATATTTTTTCATTGTATCCTAAAATACTGCATGCATTTTATATGAGAAAGTCAATGTTAGTCTTATTTTTATTCCTTCTAGATAATCTCTTTTGTGCCTCAGGTGTCTCTTTTCATTTCTTATACTGGGCTATTTTATTATTTTATTAATAGCAAGTGAATTTTAGCAAGTGAAGAGGTTTTCTGGCATATTCAAGTAATAGATAAAAGGAGAAAAGTGTCCCTGCTACTTTTTTCTCTCTCTCTTTTTTGTTATTGTTGTTTCTTACAGTGTGTAGAAATTGTTTTAAAATTGTGTTTGAAAAAATTAGTGTTATGGATCTGCTATGAGTTGATGACTGATTGAGGTAGTGATTACTGTAAAAATGACTTTTTAAAAAGTAGAAATTAAGAGCTATTCCACAGGCTATTCCATTAACATCATTACACACAGTCAGTGGCTAGCGACCCTGATTAAAATCAAGATGCTTTACTTTTGAAATACACCATCTCATTCTACTAGACAGCATGATGCCCTCTCAGAAGAGATGGTATGTTGTTTCTGAATGACTTAGTGGATCACTGGAAGGACTGTGAGTAATGACAAAGATTTTAGGAATTATTTAATACATTTTCCATGCTTATATGAATAATCTTGAGTTCCCCTCGCCTCTCATTTCTGTTATTAAATATTTGCTTTCCTTCAAAGCTCATTTGAGAGAGCTTGGCGAGGTACATAAAGGTCCTACATTTGTGAGGATTTAGAATTTTGGAGTTGTACACCACTCTGCTTTTCACACTTTAAAGGGCACTAATGCTCAAGAGAAAGGGAAAAAAATAAAATGAATTCAAGTGGAAGATATATAGGATTTCAATTCCAAGCAGATGTTGGTAACATAGACAAAAATAACAATAATTAGCCAAGACACATAAAAATAGAGCCAATGAATCAACTGGTTATAAAAAAGAGAAAATGAATGCAATGCGAGTCAGAATAAAAAGAGGTAAAACTTTCAGTTGCACACATTATGATTAATGTACCTTGTACACACAGAGTTAATTGTTTGGCATTACCAAAGGCAAACCTCATGAATAGAGGTTAAAAAAATCAAAGTTACAATGAATTAAGAATGTATTCAACATTTCTTCTTCCCATCTTTTAAATGAACTTTTTTTTTCTTCCTCCTTTTACTTTTTAAACCATTTTCCTGTCTTCTAAGCTAAAAAGTAAGATACTGATGGACTCTCCCCCTTAAATAATTTTTTGTTTGTTTTGGTCTTCAAAAATGACTGCTTTTACAGTTTTCAATCAGAAAACAATTTACTTCCATATCTGCAACTTCTAGTCCTCCATTAGAAGAGAAAATATGGAAAACTCACTAATGATAGAAGATGTAGAAAATAGATTATAGTTATCAGAAAAGAGGAGGGTTAGGGTGGTTGAAATGGGTGAAAAGGATAAACTAAGTGGTAATAGATGACAATGGTGATGATCACTTTGTAGTGTTTATACATGCTGAATTATAATACTGCATATTTGAAACATATATTTCAAATCATATACTAAAAATAAATGAATAAGTATAAATGAAAATTGATGCTGAGATACACTGATAGAGGTTTATAGGGTTTTATATGATGATTATTTAAGCAAACTGATTTTTATAAATCTTTTAGCAAATTTACATCTTCAGTCTTCTTTATCCTCACCTAATACCCAATACATATTGCAAACATTTACAAATATAATTATGAGTAAAGTTTTGAGCTACAAATTTAAAAATATCAACCCTTATGTGAAATGCCATTAAATACATTCTTTCTTCTAACTTGAAAAAATATTAGTTGCTCAGTAGCGTCTGACTCTGTGACCCCATGGCCTATAGCCCTCCAGGCTTCTCTGTCCATGGAATTCTCCAGTTGAGAATACTGGAATGGCTAGCCATTCCTTTCTCCAGGGGATCTTCCTGACCCAGGGATTGAACCTGGGTCTCTTCCATTGGCAGGCAATTCTTTGCCATGGGAGCCATCAGAGAAGCCAATTCTAAGTAGAGTCTCTACCAAATAACTGTAAGGATTATATAAAATAATATATATATGAAAAACCTTTAAAATACAAGTATCATATCACTCTAAACTGTTTTATCTTTTATTATCTAAGATTTTCAACAAAAATTTTGAAGTTTTGAAGGGAAATCATGCTACTAATGAAAAGAAAGGCAGATAAGATCCCTGATCAAATCTATTGAGAATGCTAAAGATCTTTGTAGACTTTTCCTTGGACTGAATAAGGCCTAATTTCTTGTAAGCCTCCTCACCACACATGTATCCACTGCCCCTGGCTCCCAAATATAGGTTATTAGTGAGGCTTTAGGGCCACTTTAGAACTCTCTTAGTCTTTATTAATAGTTGGTCTTAGAGTGTCAAGTTGGTCAAGTGTCCCCTGACACTTGAAGTCAGAGGAAGGCCATCTGGGTTTCAATTAATTGAAAGACATATTAGAACATACTTGAAATACCCCATCAAGTGTAGTGGTTGTTTTACTAGCATCAGCTAAAATCAGTTACTCTTTTAGTACTTATATCTTCTCCAGCAAAATGAAGGATACATAATCTCCACATGTAGGAACTATTTGACACACTAAAAAAAAAAAAAAAAAAAGGCAGCCCTAAAATTGTGTCCAATGATATTATTAGAGTAATAAATACTTATAAAAACTGTATTGCCAGGCTGTAAATATTAATTGAAAGCTATCCATGTCTTCAGTCAAAGTAAATTGACTCAATACCTTTAATTAAAATGAAATGCTTCTTGTCTCTCCTGTGACTCTGTACACAAGTGATGAGTCAGTTTGTTCTTGCTTTATCCCTCTTTCACTTCAGTGTATACCCTGGTATTCCCTGAATACCCAGATCCTAAATACTGAATTTAACACAGCGTCAATAAATATTAGTTGAATTGAACTGTACTTATTAGGCACTTAATGAACTTTAGGATGGAGACATTATACTTTGAACCATTGGGGTGAAGGATGGAATTATATTGATTCTCTTGACTGAAAGCTACCATGCTCACATATTGGAACTATTTGAGATTTCAAAAGTTCCCAGCAAATGATTACTAGCAAATCCATTTCTTACAATTAGTCTCTTTTTAGCCATATCTTAATAGCTGTTCCTGTTGCTGACAGGTGATCTATCACTTTGTCTCAAGATGTTGTAGTGACAGAGTGAAAATTGCTAAGTGAAGCATTGGTATGATGTAGAAAGAAGGGGGAAAGTGAATGGACATAGTTTCTAATTGCAGTGCCACTTCACAAATCCTGAGGCATTGACATTAAAGAAAGTACTGTTTACTGGTTTCTAGAAACCAAGGTACATGGCAAGCCTATTATCCTTTTAGAGATTATGAATTACTTAACCTGATTCCAGAACTATTTTCTATGTATTTGAGGCATTTTTATGAAAAGAACACTATTAATTATTGATAAACATGGCAGACAGCCAGCCTACCTGGTTATAATCCATGTCTTTATTGCCATATTCTTTTCCATTTCATTTAATGAATAGTTCTTTTTCACTTGATTATTTCCATTTTCTTCCCTCCTAAATAATTTCTAAAAACCTTTAAACTTTTTTATTTATTTATACTCCAATCAGTTTCTAAAGGAATTTAAAGCTGCTCCATTCAAATAGAGAGAAATAGCCATGCACAGACTTCTGCATGATAATGTTAAAATACCATATTTTAAATTACAATAGAGAGGGAACATTATTAAAAATATACCTTTAATTACTATTAATTTTTTTCCTGAAAATATTTACAGACCACTAATTTTAAGATGGTGAAATTTAGCAGTTAGTCTAAAGACATTGAGATAAAAATGACATTGTGCTGAGGTTTGAATCTAGGTTCCAAAATGCCTTGCTGTATGACTTTACACAGTCATTTAACCTTCTTGGATCAACTTCCTTAGGAGAACAATGAATGAGTTTATAATAAAACCTACCTCAGATTCTTTTTTTTTTTTCATGTGGGTGAAATACACATCAGCTTCTTAGAATGTTATTAAGTCTTTAAGAAGTTAATAAATATTTTCTGCACTCAGGTTACTTATACTTTATCTGAGTTGTATATCCATTAAAAAAGATATTGTCAGAAAAAGAAGATAATAAATGTGAAGAATGAGGGTTACATGGAAATGCATGCAAAGGCTAATACCTTGCATGTTGAATGCAACCTTAATACTAATTGTTTAATTAAACTAAACCAACCTTGGAAAACCCAGCAATGGCCACAGGATTGGAAAAGGTCAGTCCTCATCCCAGTTCCCAAGAAGGGCAGTACTAAAGAATGTTCAAACCACCAGGCAATTGCACTCATCTCCCATGCTGGTAAGGTATGCTCAAAATCCTATATGCTAGGCTTCAGCATTATATGAACTAAGAATCCCAAGATGACCTAGAGGAGTGGGATGGGGAGGGAGATGGGAGGGAGGTTCAAATGGGAGGGGAGATATATATATATATATATATATATATATATATACATAGACATATACACATACATATATACCTATGGCTGATTCATGTTGAAGTTTGACAGAAAACAACAAAGTTCTGTAAAGCAATTATCCTTCAATAAAAAATAAAAAAAATAAAGAATTACAAAATGGGTTGAGAAGAGGCAGAGGAAACAGGGATCAAGTTTCCAACATTAGCTGGATCATAGAGAAAGGAAGTGAATTCTGGAAAAACATCTACTTCTGTTTCATCGACTATGCTAAAACCTTCAACTATGTGGATCATAACAAACTATGGAAAACTTTTAAAGAGATGGGAATACCAGACCATTTTACCTGTCTCCTGAGAAACCTGTATACAGGTCAAGAAGCAACAGTTAAAACTGTGTATGGAAGAACTGACTGGTTCAGGATTGAGAAAGGAATATGACAAAGCTGTTTGTTGCCACCCTGTTTATTTAATTTACAGGCTAAGGGCATCATGAGAAATGCTGGGCTGGAGAAGTTACAAGCTGGAATCAAGATTGGCAGGAGAAACCTCAACAACCTCAGATATGCTGATGATACTACTCTAATGGCAGAAAGTAAAGAGGAAATAAAGAGCCTCTTGATGAGGGTGAAGGAAGAAAGTTAAAAAGTCAGCTTAAAACTAAATATTAAAAAAAAAAAAAGATCATGACATTTGGCCCAATGACAAATAGAAGGGGAAAATGTGGAAGCAGTGATAGATTTCCTATTCTTTGGCTCTAAAATCACTGTGGATGATGCCTGCAGCCATGAAATTGGAAAACGATTGCTTCTTGGCAGGAAAGCTAAGAGAAAACTAGACTGTGTTAAAAAGCAAAGACATCACTTTGCCAACAAAGATACGAATGGTCAAGGCTATGGTCTTTCCAGTAGTCACGTACAGTTGTGAGAGCTGGAACATAAAGAAGGCAGAGCACCAAAGAATTGGAGCTTTTGAACTGTCGTGCTGGAGAAGACTCTTGAGAGTCCCTTGGACTGCAAGGAAATCAACCCTGAATACTCATTGCAAGGACTGATGCTGAAGCTGAAGCTCCAATATTTTGGTCACCTGATGTGAACAGCCAACTCATTGGAAAAGACCCTGATGCTGGGAAAGATTGAAAGCAGAGGAAAAGAGGGTGTCAGAGGATGAGAAGGTTGAATGGCATTACTGATGCAGTGGACATGAACTTGGGCAAACTCTGGAAGATGTTGAGGGACAGGGAGGCCTGGCATGCTACAGTCCATGGGGTTGTAAAGAATCAGACACAACTAGCCGACTGAACAACATCAATCACAACAACCGTGTTTGAGTATGTGTCACATCCTGGTCCTTACATTTTTCAGATGAGAAAACTAAAGCTTGATGTAACATAAGCACTTTCCCAAGTTAGTAGAAAATGTATAACACCACTACAAGCTACAGCCCTCACTTAGCTGCCTCTCTAGGTAATCTCTTTCTGTAAACTTTACATGAACCATTGGGAAGGCCACATTAGCAAATTTTCTTTCAAAAGCCCCAGACCAATTTTCTTGAAGCAAAGAGAAAATGCATTTGCACTCTGAAAGTATAGCATATTGGATTGTATATGCTACTCTGGCATTTGAACTTAAACAGGTCATTTAGCTTTTTTGGATCAATTTTCTGAATAAAAACAACCACGATAAAACAGAAAAAGATAAACCTTAGAGTAGATATCTCAAATATTTCATAAAAATTGTTGTTTAGAAAGGGGTGTTAGCCTCAACAGGGGTAGTATGAAAGTCTTACTTGAAGTAAAATGATTTTTTCACCCCAGGATTCATTTGTATTATCAAGGGACTTAAGATCTCCCTGTAAAGTATTTGAATTTTTTTCTATATTTGTCATTGCTATGAAACAATGAAATTGCATACTGTTTCCAATAGTGCCAATATTCATTTATTATGTAAATCAAAGAAGTGAATATTTTATACTGCTAAATAATCTTTAAATGAATAATCATAATAATGCATCTAATTCATTTTAAATCTCATTTCAGCACATTTGATTTCTCAATAAAACAACTTTATAAAGGAAAATATTTAACTGGTTCTGTAAAAACTACAATATTCATTTACATGAAAAACAAACTATGTGCTTTTATGATGGATATTATTAGTCTCATATAGGCTCTCTATATATCCATATACATATTATTCTTATATCTGCTTACAAAAAATAATTTTCTATTTTAAGTTACTGAAAGCATTTAAAAAACAAAGTTCATTAATTGTATATATTTCAGCTATACAGCTGGAAACTTGTTTTACCTGTACCAGAAACTCTCCTAAACTGTGCTAAGTCACTTCAGTTGTGTCTGACTCTTTGTCACCGCATGGACTGTAACTCGCCAGGCTCCTCTGTTCCTAGAATTTTCCAGGCAAGAATACTGGAGTGGATTGCCATTGCCTCCTCCAGGGGATCTTCCCAATCCAGGGATCGAACCCAAGTCTCTTATGTCTACCAGTATTGGCAGGTGGGTTCTTTATCACTAGCACCACCTATGGAGCCCCTCTCCTGAAAGAGATTCAGTTAAAGAAAATCAAAGATCAGTAAGTTAGAAAACCAAGAGTAGGTACATTTTTAAAAGTTGAGAGTATGTTTTGATGTCACATAGATCTCAGTCAGCTTAAAATATGTTTGTTGCTACTTTAGGCTATTTGAGCCTCAATCTCCATCACTGTAGAATGTGAATTATAATGTAAGCACACTGACTGATTCCCCAGAACCAATTTCTCTCTTGCGTCTTTCCAGTAATCCATGGTTTTAACTTGCAGAATCTGGTGGTGGCTCTATCTTCTTTCTAAGGGTAGAAGATAGACAGAGACTTAATCAATTAGTGCATCCCTTCTCCAGTTCAAGTTTATGACCTAAATTGCTCAACTCAGAGTGAAAGTTAGCAGCCTGGCTTGATATGTGGGAGCACAAAGCACTGCTTCTCTCTGTAGACAAAGCAATCCCCACAACTGTTATGAACTGTTGATCCTTGAGCCCTCCTGAAAACTCAACTGAATAGGGGCAGAGCTCAGAAAATTCCAGGGGGAAATTTAGAGCTTTGATATCACTCTGATCCATCTTTTGTGAAGCCCATTCTACTTCTAGTCTTTTCAGTAATGTGTACCAGTACTTTTGCTTTATCTTTTCAGAACATTTGAGATGAATTTTCAGGTATTTGTAATATAAACACTTGACTTAGTGAGAAAATAATCCCTCCAGTCTGTGGGTTGTAAGGCTTAACAATACAGGTTGACAGTCCTCATCTTTATTCTCAGCAGAAAGGTGTGCTTTAGAATTCTCTTTTTTTTTTTTTTTTTTTTCATTTTTAAACAGGCGATGTACCTTGTATACTATACAATAGCTAACACCGCTAGAAGGATAAATGGCAGAAACCTATAATCAAACCGAGCATTTCTGCAGGAAAATGTGTGAGCAATCACAATTAGTTTTCCTTTTTTTTTTTTTAAAGGCTACAAATAGCCTAGTGATTGTTCATTTCAGGCTTTGCTAAAATGTGAATTTTGAAGGAAATTCTTGATGCATAGCTCTCTGGATTTTATATTTACATCTAAGAATATGTATTTCTTCTCTGTCTCTCTCCTCTCTGTACACACACACATGCACACATCTACATATGTAAACATATGTGTGTGTAAATGTAATACTATAGGTTCTTATTTGGTATATAAAAATCATTTTATTAGTTCAGTTACTCATGATAAAGAATGCTTTTTTATGAATAAAATTTATAGCCAAATTACATCATTATTTGCATTCTCATCATCTATGTTATCAAAAAGATGGATTATAATTTACTCTATCACGTTTCTGAAATGTACCTAGACTGAAATAAGAGCAGAGTTTGCTGCAATGTTTTGGTCAGATATATTTTAATTGGAGTTTTCACCATTTCCCTCCTTTGACACAAATCCTATTAAATATCATTCTGACATTCATTATGATAAGTAACTGAGCTCTTGGCAAACATTTGCTATGTAAGCAATTTTGGTTCTGTTTCTAATGACTGGTAAAATGACACAAGTTAGTCCTTGTTACAAAAATTTTCAGCAGATGAAAAATAAGATTTTTACTCTTAGAGCAGTTTTTTCCTAATAAAATCATATGAACTATGCTAAAATAGATATAACATTCAGGATATAGCTAAGAAAACTGGGAACAAAGGAGTAAATATTATTTTCAGAGAGCAATAGATAAACTAAAACTTTGTATTTTTTTCTATTATCTATATTGATCATTTTAAAAAATATAATCTGTGTATTAAGAATGATATGACACTTAACCAGAGATAAACAATACTTTTAATTTAAAAGTTTTCTAAAACTTGATTAGTTACTCCCAATAATCCTGGATGTCTCATTATTATTTTTCTTTTCATATAAAGAACTATTAAATAAGAAAACAAATGGCAGTATACTTACTCTGAATGTATTTTCTTATATAAATTTACACAGTATTTGTAACCTAGAAGAAAAGAAATTTGCCCTAAAAGATTGTGGTTGTCCTTATTAATAAAATTATACAGCAAATATCTAGTTTTTAAAAAAACACCTGCAGAGCAGTGTTCTAACCTAGCTTGAATTTTGCCTTTCAAATAGAAATAATTTGCTTTTTATACTATTTTGCTCTTTGAAGGGCTTTTATTCAAGTCTCTACTCAAATATTTAGTATTCTAACTATAGCTGTCTGGACATAATTAAAAATCATAAATCCCACTTAGCTAGTTTAAGCAAAACATAAATTCATTAAAATGTCAAGAGGGTCTAGCCAATATCCTATAGTGCAGAGAACAAGGCCGCCACGTACACAGCCAAGAACAATGAGCACGTGACACCACTTGTCTGCCCTAATGAGCAATCTGCTTCCGTGGCTGCTCAATAGATGAATGACAGCCTCTGGCAGCACTGCCAGTCTGACCTTGCACATTGCTACACCTGCACATTGGCTGTTTCTCCACCACACTCATGAAAATGGATTCCCCTGTAGTGTCTCATTTATGTCCCTCTCCTCTTAACCAATATTCCAGGGGACGTATGCAAACTGTGAAGCCGGAATCAATTATCTGAACTTGGCCTCAAGGGAAATGGAAATAGGTTTCTGGATATAACTTTACAGAACAGACATTCTTAAAATGGATATTCCTAAAATTTAGAAAAGCATTTCAAATTCCTGGATGACTAGATAGCAGAGGCAATTGTGGTCAAAGGGCTTCCCAAGTGTCCCTAGTGGTGAAGAATCCACCTGCCATTGCAAGAGACATAAGAGATGGGTGTTTGAACTCTGGGTAGGGCAGATCCCCTGAAGGAGGGCCTGGCAACCCACTCCAGTATTCTTGCCTGGAGAACCCCATGGACAAAGGACCCTGGCAGTGTACAGTCCATAGAGTTGCAAAGAGTCGGACATGACTGAAGCGACTTAGCAAGCACGCATTGTGGTCAAAATAAGAAGACTTGAAAATGATTTACAGCTAAAAAGAAAAAGCCTAAAAATGATATGATTACAATGCTGATGTGGAAACAGCAGTGTTTGTAGTAGAAATATTAATTATAAAATTGCCATGTTGGTGGTGGTGTTGTCTGTGCAAAGCCCATGAGAGGTTGGATGGCCATGTCATTCTGATGACAGGGTAAGTGGATATGTTGGGTAAGCTGCATATGTTGTTCCTGGGCTTCATTGCTCTTACCTGAGCAAATTTCAGCCATATCTTAATCTTGGGCAGTGATAAATTTGTCTTTGACATCAGCAACAAAACCATTGTTTTGACAGTAATGAAGAGTGATGGCATTGTTTTTGATGGTCAGTGGTAAAAGAGCCTCATGTTTTCCCAGAACTAAAATGTATCATCCATAGGCAGGCCAGCATTGCAATTACAAGTACTTGACATATTGAAAGAATTGTTTCTTGGTGAACTAACGGAACTCCTCTGAAGGACTCTAGCATTGTTTGGAAGGAAATGGTGGGAAAGTTAAAGTCCCCACCAAACAGCTAATGTTCATTTTGTTTCAATCCCGTGATACATGAGCTCTGACATTCACATTGATATCAGTGTTTCAAAGTGACTGCATTTACATTATGAGGAAAATCATTACCAGTAAGACACAGTCTCTGAATCTCTAAGTGACTTGAAAATATTTAGAGTTGTGATATACCATACTGACTTTTAAATATTTTAATAAAATTGAAATCTCATATGTGAGGTCAATTTAGAGAAGAGCTAAATGGAAAGGGTCCAAGTGCAGAACTTCTCTGGAAAAATCAGGATTTAGGGGTATGAGAAAGGATATCACTCCCTCCACTAACCTCCACTTCCCAATGTCTTTCTCTCTTCATCATACTCTCCATCTCCATTTCTTTCTCCCAACAGAGGTTTCTGGGACACTTCTCAGACACTTCTCTGCAAAAATTAAAAACAAGCAAAAAACACAGAATCCCCAGTGGCAAAGTGGATTGAAACTGGAGCCTCAAGGATGTGAAATGCGATGTGGAAGGGAGGAGTCCCGTTTGTTCTGTGTGAAGAGTATAGGTTTTGGAATTCAAAGCCAATGGGAGTATATTTCAACTTAACAGAGAGATGTTGATAACTTACAGAGCTTTCTAAAAATGAAATTGGTAACTTTATGAGATTAATTCCCTGACTACTAAAGATACTCCAAGACCAGACAGTCACTAATGGTGTTCAAAGAGATTTAGATCTCAGAAAGTGGTTGTCTTTAGGTTCTAGCATTATATGGAGTCATTGTCTGTATCATCTGCAAAATGATCATACCTTAACTTCCTGAATGAACATCAAGTAAATTAGAAATATTTTAAAAAGTGTTTCCATGTATTTTATACATCTTAAAATTCCAGTGGTACACTAAACTCCACTTGGCTTTTTTTCTTTCTCTTTTTTTTCACTACATGAAGACCTTTCTTTTTTGATAATCTTAATTATTATTAGAAATAATAAGTATTGTTTTGTAGATGCTTCTAAGAAAAGTAAACTGTAGGTAGAAGTATAAAATGTCAGTGCATTTTCCCACAAATACTGCACTACTATGCCTATTTTTATTATTTGAGAACCCTTCCAAAGGAAAGAGAAGAGAACATTTGTGAACAAGATGAGATGAACTGAGAAGCACAACAGCATTACACGATAACATCAATTTAACCGATAAACCAATTCAGGAAGCACTTTAATTCTGAAAGTAATAGATACAGAATTGCCAGATTACAAAAACACATTGTGTCTTTCTTGTTTTGGAAAGATTAGGAATCTTTTTCATCTGTGATTATGCCACAAAGCTTTGCTTTAGGAAAAATACAAACTCTTGCTCCTATACTGTCTTGCACCACTATAATACGTCTATTTCTCCATGAGTTTTTTGGAATAAAATATTCATTTTATGTAAGATATAAGAAGAAATATTGTAATCACAGGATAGAAAATTTATCAGAGAAACATGAAAGTATGATAGAGCAAACATTTTACTTGTTGATGTATAGTGTTCATTGATTTGTTATAACAATCTAAGATTTAACATTAATTTTAAAAATTTCTTTGAAGGTGTCTTCTTAATTCTGCCTTTAATCAAACTTTAGTTCATTAAAAATAAAAGTGATTACAGTTCACATTTTGCTTTAAATTGGTATCATTTTCTGTTTCTAGAATATATTTGATTACAGCTAAGGATGTAATAGAAGAGTTATTCTAAGAAACTAAGAAAATAGTGATTGAAAATTCTTTTATTTTATTTTATTTTTTTAAGTTGTATTTTTTTTTTTATTTTTTTGATATTTTTTATTTTATTTTTAAACCTGAAACACTAAAGAATGAAAACTTAATACTTGTGAGAATAAGACCACTGTTTTAAAATAAAACTCAAAATGGATTAAAGATCTAAATGTAAGACCAGAAACTATAAAACTCCTAGAGGAGAACATAGGCAAAACACTCTCTGACATACATCACAGCAGGATCCTCTATGACCCACCTCCCAGAATATTGGAAATAAAAGCAAAAATAAACAAATGGGACCTAATTAACCTTAAAAGCTTCTGCACATCAAAGGAAACTATTAGCAAGGTGAAAAGACAGCCTTCAGAATGGGAGAAGATAATAGCAAATGAAGCAACTGACAAACAACTAATCTCGAGAATATACAAGCAACTCCTACAGCTCAACTCCAGAAAAATAAATGACCCAATCAAAAAATGGGCCAAAGAACTAAATAGACATTTCTCCAAAGAAGACATCCAGATGGCTAACAAACACATGAAAAGATGCTCAACATCACTCATTATCAGAGAAATGCAAATCAAAACCACTATGAGGTACCATTTCACGCCAGTCAGAATGGCTGCGATCCAAAAGTCTACAAGCAATAAATGCTGGAGAGGGTGTGGAGAAAAGGGAACCCTCTTCCACTGTTGGTGGGAATGCAAACTAGTACAGCCACTATGGAGAACAGTGTGGAGATTCCTTAAAAACCTGGAAATAGACCTGCCTTATGATCCAGCAATCCCACTGCTGGGCATACACACTGAGGAAACCAGAAGGGAAAGAGACACGTGTACCCCAATGTTCATTGCAGCACTGTTTATAATAGCCAGGACATGGAAGCAACCTAGATGTCTATCAGCAGATGAATGGATAAGAAAGCGGTGGTACATATACACAATGGAGTATTACTCAGCCATTAAAAAGAATACATTTGAATCAGTTCTAATGAGGTGGATGAAACTGGAGCCTATTATACAGAGTGAAGTAAGCCAGAAAGAAAAACACCAATACAGTATACTAACGCATATATATGGAATTTAGAAAGATGGTAACAATAACCCTGTGTACGAGACAGCAAAAGAGACACTGATGTATAGGACAGTCTTATGGACTCTGTGAGAGAGGGAGAGGGTGGGAAGATTTGGGAGAATGGCATTGAAACATGTAAAATATCATGTATGAAACAAGTTGCCAGTCCAGGTTCGATGCACGATACTGGATGCTTGGGGCTGGTGCACTGGGACGACCCAGAGGGATGGAGTGGGGAGGGAGAGAGGGAGGAGGGTTCAGGATGGGGAACACATGTATACCTGTGGCGGATTCATTTTGATATTTGGCAAAACTAATACAATTATGTAAAGTTTAAAAATAAAATAAAATTAAAAAAAATATCATTACTCTAAGGTACCTCTGTCAGTGGGGCTATTAAGTCATAGTATACATATATGCATACAGGAGGTATCATGGAACAGCATGGTGGAGGGCAATTTTATAATAGTGGTTTTTCCAATAAAAATATAATAGTGATTTTTCACTTTGCTTTAGAGTTTATAGATATCCTATTATACCAGTGTAGCAAACAAACAAACAAACTGGTATTTGATGATTGAATCATACCCATTTTTAGCATTCTGTGATTTTATCTTTCAAATCCTTCAAGTTTGTTAATTCCCTTCTCTTTTACAAATGTTGAGGGTACATGACTAAAGGTCTGGATATTGTCACAAATATATTGAATAAGTGACTTCAAGTTTTATGTGCCCTCTCACTAATGTATATAAGCATTTATATGTTTTAAAGTTAAATTCCATATTTATTAAGTTTTAGTTGCAAATCATAGAAAACTACTTTGATTTAGGCAAAAGTGCATTCTATTAGCAGAATACCCACTTGCAGATGACAAGAGCCATTAGAGAAGGCGGGACCTAAATACCATCCAGAACCACTGTAGCAAAAAGAGAGGAATCGCAAGAGTGTGATTTAGTTTAGTTCAATCCGTTTGTGTCTTCTGTCAAGCTTCAAATTTCATAGAGTGATAACTCTATTTGAACCAGTTTGGGTTGGATATTTCTAACTCCACATTAATCTTTGGAGGATTTAACTACTGAAAAGAACAATTACAAATCAGTGAATCAGGCCAAACTATAATAGGTCTTTACCTTTCATTTGTTTTTTTGAACAGCTGTATTGAGATATAATTTACATAACAAAAAAATCAACCACACTAGTATAAAATTCAGTCATCTTCAGTAAATTTATAAAGTTGTGAAACTAGATCTAGAATTTACTTTTAGAACATTTCCAGCATCCTTAAAATTCCCCATCAGCTAGCTTACAATCTAACCTTGCTTCCATTTCCAAACCCAGGCAACCACTGGTCTCTTTCTACCTCTATAAATGTGCTTGCCAATTGTATGTAAGCATACAATATGTAGAATTTTGCATCTGGCTTCTTTCACAAAGCGTGAGTGTTTTCAGTTATGTCCATGATGGATGAGTATTTGGCTCTCTGTATGGCTGAGTAGTATTTTATGGTAGAGATGCATCACATTATGTATACCAGTTGATGTTTATATCAGGTCCAGATTTTAGCTACTATAAATAACATAGTTATGAGCATTCACACACAAAGGTTTTTGTGAGCATAAACACTTTTTTTCCTCTTGGATAATATTCATAGAAATGAAATTGCTCTATCATATGATAAATTTATGCTTAACTATTAAGGAAACTGTTAGAGGACATTTGATTTTATTCCAAGGTGATTATACCAATTTACATTTCCACCAACATTATATGAAGATTTTAGTTTCTCCATATTTCTGGCCAACAATTAGCATCGTCTATTATTTTGGTATATCCCTTCTAGTGGGTAGGACGTTTTTGTCATTGCACTTTCAATTTGCATGTTCCAAAAGACTAATGGTGTTGAGGACCTTTACCTGTGTTTATTAACTGTTTATATATCTTCTTTAGAGAAATGTCTATTGAGTTATTTTCCTCATTTTTACTTGGAATATTTGATGTTTTGATATTAAATTTGGAGGTTATTTATGTATTCTCTATCCATTTTTTATATAGTTTAGAAGATATATGATTCGTTTGATTTATATAGCTTGATAATAAATTACCACAAATTTAGTGGCCAAGCATCACACACATTTATAATCTTGCAATTTCCATGGGTCAGAAGTCTGGGCATGGCTTAGCTGAGTTCTCTGCTCAGGGTCTTGGAATGATGAAATCAAGATTTTGACAGGACAGTAATTTCCTCTGGAAGCTCAAATGGGGAGGGATCTGCTTCCAAGTTCATTCAGGTTGCTGGCAGAATTCTTCTTATTTTTGATGTATGAGTGTTGGTCCTGGTTTATTGCTGGCTGGTGGCTGGTGTCTTCTCAGTTGCTTAATACATGAACTTCCTCATCACGGCTGTTTAGTTCATCAACCCAGTAAGGAGAAGCTTGCCATCTGCCAAGAAAGAATCTTACCTAACATAACTAACACTGAGTGTTATTTCATCACTGTTAGATCTTTTAAGTTGCAAGCATGAAAATGTGCTACCTACACTGAATAGAAAGGAATTAAACAAAGACATAGATACCAGGAGGAAACTATGGGGGTGTTATCTAATGTCTTTCTCCATGTATTATTTGCAAATATATTCTCCCAGTCTGTAGCCTGTGTTTTCATTTACCTAAGGGTACTTTTTGAAGTGTAAGATTTTACTGAAGTCCAACTTACCTTTTTCTCCCCTTCTTTTACAGTTTATACTTTTGGTATTGTATCTAAGGAATCTTTACCAATTGAAAATCATAAAGGTTTTATCCTTTGTCTCTTTCTGGCAAGTTTGATATTTTAGTTCTGAAATTTAGGTCAATGATCCAGTTTAAGTTCATTTTGTGTATAGTGTAAGCTTAGTGTTTAATTGCATTTTATTGCAATTACATTTTAATTCATTTTATTGCAGTTGGGTATAAAAATGGTCCCAGAACTATTGATGGAAATGGCTGTCATTCTTTAATTACATTTTCCTTAGTACCTTGTCGTAAGTCATAAATGTGAGGGTTTATTTTAGACTCTTTTTTAAAATATAAATTTATTTATTTTAATTGGAAGTAATTACTTTACAATATTATAGTGGTTTTGCCATACATTGACATGAATCCACCATGGGTACACATGTGTTCCCCATCCTGGATCTCCCCTCCCACCTCCCTCCCTATCCCATCCCTCTGGGTCATCCCAGTGCACCAGCCCCGAGCACGCTATCTCATACATCGAACCTGGACTGGCTATTAATTTCACATATGATAATATACATGTTTCAATGCCATTCTCCCAAATCATCCCACCCTCGCCCTCTCCCACAGAGTCCAAAAGACTGTTCTATACATCTATGTCTCTTTTGCTGTCTTGCATATGGGGTTATTGGTACCATCTTTCTAAATTCCATATATATGTGTTAGTATACTGTATTGGTGTTTTTCTTTCTGGCTTACTTCACTCTGTATAATAGGCTCCAGTTTCATCCACCTCATTAGAACTGATTCAAATGTATTCTTTTTAATGGCTGAGTAATATTCCATTGTGTATATGTACCACTGCTTTCTTATCCATTCATCTGCTGATAGACATCTAGGTTGCTTCCATGTCCTGGCTATTATAAACAGTGCTGCAATGAACATTGGGATACACATGTCTCTTTCAATTCTTGATTTCCTCTGTGTGTATTCCCAGTAGTAGGATTGCTTGGTCATATGGCAGTTCTATTTCCGATTTTTTAAGGAATCTCCACACTGTTCTCCACAGTGGCTGTACTAGTTTGTATTCCCATCAACAGTGTAAGAGGGTTCCCTTTTCTCCACACCCTCTCCAGCATTTTTTGCTTGTAGACTTTTGGATCACAGCCATTCTGACTGGCATGAAATGTTACCTCATTGTGGTTTTGATTTGCATTTCTCTCATAATAAGTGATGTTGAGCATCTTTTCATGTGTTTGTTAGCCATCTGTATGTCTTCTTTGGAGAAATGTCTGTTTAGTTCTTTGGCCCATTTTTTGATTGGGTCATTTTTCTGGAACTGAGCTGCAGGAGTTGCTTGTATATTTTTGAGATTAGTTGTTTGTCAGTTGCTTCATTTGCTATTATCTTCTCCCATTCTGAAGGCTGTCTTTTCACCTTGCTAATAGTTTCCTTTGATGTGCAGAAGCTTTTAAGGTTAATTAGGTCCCATTTGTTTATTTTTGCTTTTATTTCCAATATTCTGGGAGGTGGGTCATAGAGGATCCTGCTGTGATGTATGTCAGAGAGTGTTTTGCCTATGTTCTCCTCTAGGAGTTTTATAGTTTCTGGTCTTATGTTTAGATCTTTAATACATTTTGAGTTTACTTTTGTGTATGGTGTTAGAAAGTGTTCTAGTTTCATTATTGTACAAGTGGTTGACCAGTTTTCCCAGCACCACTTGTTAAAGAGATTGTCTTTAATCCATTGTATATTCTTGCCTCCTTTGTCAAAGATAAGGTGTCCATACGTGCGTGGATTTATCGCTGGGCTTTATATTTTGTTCCATTGATCTATATTTCTGTCTTTATGCCAGAACCATACTGTCTTGATGACTGTGGCTTTGTAGTAGAGACTGAAATCAAGCATGTTGATTCCTCCAGTTCCATTCTTCTTTCTCAAGATTGTTTTGGCTATTTGAGTTTTTTTGGTATTTCCATACAAATTGTGAAATTACTTTTTCTAGTTCTGTGAAAAATAACATTGGTAGTTTGATTAGGATTGCATTGAATCTATAGATTGCTTTGGGTAGTATACTCATTTTCACTATATTGATTATTCCAATCCATGAACATGGTATATTTCTTCATCTATTTGTGTCCTCTTTGATTTCTTTTACCAGTGTTTTATAGTTTTATATATACAGGTCTTTTCTTTCTTTGGGTAGATATATTCCTAAGTAGTTTATTCTTTTCGTTGCAATGGTGAATGGAATTGTTTCCTTAATTTCTCTTTCTGTATTCTCATTGTTAGTGTATAGGAATGCAAGGGATTTCTGTGTGTTGATTTTATATCCTGCCACTTTACTATAGTCATTGATTAGCTCCAGGAATTTTCTGGTGAAGTCTTTAGGGTTTTCTATGTAGACAATCATGTCATCTGCAAAGAGTGAGAGTTTTGCTTCTTCTTTTCCAATATGGATTCCTTTTCTTTTTCTTCTCTGATTGCTGTGGCCAAAAGTTCCAAAACTATGTTGAATAGTAGTGGTGAGAGTGGGCACCCTTGTCTTGTTCCTGACTTTAGGGGAAATGCTTTCAATTTTTCACCACTGAGGATAATGTTTGCTGTGGGTTTGTCATATATAGCTTTTAATTTTGTCCTATCCACATGCTGTTTTTATTACTGTAGCTTTGTGATAAGTTTTGAAATCTGGTAGTTTAAATCTTCCAATTTGCTCTTCTCTTTATAAGTTGTTTTGACTATTCTAGGTCCTTTGCACTTCTCTCTCTCTATGTATAAATATATATATATATATATATATATATATACATACACACACACATATATATGTATGTATATATATTTTAGGATTAACTAACCAAGTATATTGGAATTCTTGCTGGAATATAGATAGTGATTCTACTATATCAGTAGATTAATTTGGGGATAGTTACTATCTTAATATCAAGTCTTCAGCATACAGTATTAAATGTTTTTATAATTTTTCTTACATATTGATTTTGTTATTATGAATAAAGTTATTTTGTTGGTATTAATTTTGTTGTTAGTTAATATTTTTTTCATTGTTCAGTTGCTAAGCCATGTCCAAACCTGCAACCACAGGGACTGCAGTACACCAGGCTTCCCTGTGCTTCACTATCTCTTGGAATTTGCACATATGAATAGCAATTGAGTTGGTGATGCCATCCAACCGTCTCATCCTCTGTCTCCTCCTCCAATCCTCAATCTTTCCCAGCATCAGGGTCTTTTCTAATGAGTCAGCTCTTCGCATTACATGGCCAGAATTTTGGAGCTTCAGCATCAGCCCTTCCAGTGAATATTCAGAATTGATTTTCTTCAGTATTGACTGGTTTGGTCTCCTTGCTATCCAAGGGACTATTAAGAGTCCTTTCCAGTACTACAACTCAAAAGCATCAATTATTTTGCACTCGCACTTCTTGATTGTCCAACACTCATGTCCATACATGACTATTGAAGAAACTACAGCTTTGACTATAGGGACTTTTGTCAGCAAAGTGACATCTCTACTTTTTAATATGATGTCTAGGTTTGTCATAGCTTTTCTTCCAAGGAGCAAGCACTTTTAATTTCATGGCTGCTGTCATTGTGCACAGTAATTTTGAAGATCAAGAAAATAAAATCTGCCACTGTATCCACTTTTGCTCCGTCTTTTTGCCATGAAGTGATGGGATACGATGCCATAATCTTTTTTTTTTTTTTTTGATTGTTGAGTTTTAAGCCAGGTTTTTCACTCTCCTCTCTTACCTTCATCAAAAGGCTCCTTAGTTGCTCTTCACTTTCTGCCACTAAGATATCTGCCATCTGCACATCTGAGGTTGTTATTTCTTCCAGCCATCTTAATTCCACCTTGTGATTGGTCCAGCTCAGAATTTTACATGATGTAGTCTGCATATTAGTTGAATAAGCAGGGTGACAACATACAGCCTTGACATACTCTTTTCCCAATTTTGAACCAGTCCATTGTTCCATATCTTGCTCTGTTGCTTCTTGATCTGCATACAGGTTTCTCAGGAGGCAGGTACAGTGTTCTGGCATTCATATCTCTTTAAAAATTTTCTACAGTTCATTGTGATCCACACAGTCAAAGGCTTTAGCATAGTTATTGAAGCAGAAGTAGATGTTTTTCTGGAATTCCCTTGCTTTTTCTGTGATCCAACAGATGTTGGCAATTTGATCTCTGGTTCCTCTGCCTTTCCTAAATCCAAATTATACACCTGGAAGTTCTCGGTTCATGTACTATTGAAGCCTAGCTTGAAGGATTTTGACAATTATCTTGCTAGCATGTGAGATGAGTGCAATTGCATGGTAGTTTGAACATTCTTTACCATTGCCCTTCTTTGGGATTGGAATGAAAACTAACCTTTTATAGTCCTTTTGCCACTCTGAGTTTTCCAAATTTGCTAGCATATTGAGTGCAGCACCTGAACAGCATCATCTTATATGATTAAAATAGCTCACCTGGAATTCTGTCATCTCCACTAGCTTTGTTTGTATTATTGCTTTCTAAAGCCGAATTGACTTCACATTTCAGGATGCCTGACTCTAGGTGAGTGACCATATCAACATGGTTATCTGGGTCATTAAGAGGTTTTTTTTTTGTACAGTTCTTCTGTGTATTCTTGCCACCTCTTCTTTTTTTAAATTAATTAATTTATTTATTTTACTTTACAATATTGTATTGGTTTGGCCATACATTGACTTGAATCTGCCTTGAGTGTACACATGTTCCCCGTCCTGAACCCCCCTAATCTCTTCTGTTTCTGTTAGGCCCTTGGTATTACTGTCCTTTATTGTGTCCATTTTTGCATGAAATATTCCCTTGGTATGTCTGATTGTCTTAAAAAAAGATCCCTAGTCTTTCCCATTCTATTATTTTCTCTATTTCTTTGCATTGCTTTCTTAAGAAGGCTTTCTTATATTTCTTTGCTATTCACTGGAACTCTGCATTCAGCTGGGTATATTCTTTCCTTTTCTCCTTTACCTTTCATCTCTCTTCTTTTCTCAGCTATTTGTATGGCCTCCTCAGACAACCATTTTGCCTTTTTGCATTTCTTTTTCTTGAGGATAATTTTGATCACCACCTCCTGTACAATGTTATGAACCTCTGTCCATAGTTCTTCCAGCACTCTATCAAATCTAATCCATTGACACTTACACTGTATAATCATAAGGGATTTGATATAGGTCATACCTGGATGGCCTAGTGGTTTTCCCTATGTTTTTCAATTTTAGTCTGAATTTTGCATTAAGGAGCTCATAATCTAAGCCACAGTCAGCTCCAGCTCTTGTTTTTGCTGACTGTGTAGATCTTCTCCATTTTCAGCTACAAATAAATTGTTACTATATATAAATATATTTTAATATGTGTGTGTATACACACACACATACACACACACACATATATATGGCATTCTGTGACCTCTCTAGTGTATTAGTTCTAGCAATATTTTTGTGGATCCCTTAGTTTTCTACTTACAAAATAGCTTCTCTTTCTCTCTCTCTGTCTTTCTCATTTGTCTCTGTCTCTGTCCCTCTCTCTTTTTTTCTTATTTTCTCACATCTTCTAGTACCACCAATACAATGTTGAATAGAAATGTCAGGCGTTGACATCTTTTCCTTGATCCCAAAGAGAGTGGGAAAACACTGCCACCGTTCAGTATAAGCTACAGGCCTTTCAAAAGTGGCCATCCTCAGGTTGAATAAGTTTCCTTCTAGGTCTAGTTTGTTAAATATTTTTACCATGAAAATATAGAGAATATTTTCAAATGCTTTTTCTGAGCTTTTTGGAAATATCATGTGGTTTGTCATTTATTCTATTTCTGATGCTAATGTAACCTTGCATTACTAGTAGAAATTATGGTTCGCCATAATTTATAATCCTTTTTATGTTGCTGGACTCCACTGGCTAATATTTTATTAAGAACTTTGGTTCTATTTTCTTAAGAACTATCTATAATTTTCTTTCTTTCAATATCTATATCTTTCTTTTTTATGTACTAGTAATACTCCCCTCATAGAATGAGTTTGTGAATGTTCCATTTTTTGTGTGCTTTCTAAAAGTTTTTGAAGTACCAGTATTATTTCTTTAAATACTTCATTTCTTTAAATACTCTAGTAGAAATATCTGGTTTGGGATTTTCCTTTGTGGCAAGGTTTTAAATAAATAATTTAATATCTTACTCCCTGCTGCTGCTGCTGCTAAGTCACTTCAGTCGTGTCCGACTCTGTGCGACCCCAGAGACGGCAGCCCACCAGGCTCTCCTGTCCCTGGGATTCTCCAGGCAAGAACACTGGAGTGGGTTGCCATTTCCTTCTCCAATGCATGAAAGTGAAAAGTGAAAAGGAAGTTGCTCAGTCGTGTCCGACTCTTAGCGACCCCATGGACTGCAGCCTACCAGGCTCCTCCATTCATGGGATTTTCCAGGCAGGAGTATTGGAGTGGGGTGCCATTGCCTTCTCCGTCTTACTCCCTAGGAAATTTCAAAATTTTCTTTTCTTCTTTAGTTAGTCAGTCTTAGATTTAGTATTTATCAGGCATTTGTTCATTTCATCTAACTTTTTGCAGAATGTTGGTCATAATATGTCATTATAATCTTTTTGACTTCTGTACCTCATAGTGGTTCCCCACTTTCATTTCATTTTAATCTTTTAAATGTCAGTATGCTAAATGTTTGGCAATTTTCTTGATTTCTTAAAAAAAATCTTTGGTGTACTGATTTTTCTCAGTTTTCTCTATTTTTCTCTATTAAATTGCATTCTGCTTTAAGCTTTATTTTTTCCATTATTCCTGCTTGCTTTGGAATTTATCTTTTTTTTTTCTATTTTTCCTTCAGTGGAAATGTAGTTTATTGATTTGAGATGTTTTATCTTTATTGATAGAGGAGATTACAGTTATGAATTTCTCTCTAAGCACTGCTACAGCTGTACCTAATAAATTCTGATATATTATATTTTCATTCTCACACAGATTAAAATATATATTTTAAGCTTATTTTGTGATTTCCTTTTTTACTCATGGGTTATGTAGGAGTGTTTTTAACTTCCAAATATTATAGGTTTTCCCTGATATTAATAGAACCATTCTCTCTCTTTTATAGTCATCACATGATTTCTTTATTTCTTTAGTTTCAATTTTCTTTCTCACTGTATCTGAGTAGTGTTTCTTCTAGATATCATATATTTGAGGTTAGCTTTTTTATTAAGTCCATTAATATCTCTTTTTTCCTTTTCAGTGGAGTATTTAGCCCACTTACTCTTTGTGTCATCACTTTAATGGTGGATTTCAAACCAGCTATGGCCTCTTTGCTTTCTATTTTATTCATGCAGCTTTTGCTCACTTCTTCCTCTAAAAGAAGAAGAAAAAATGTCCTATTTTGTGTCAAAAATATTTTTGTCTATTTCTTCTGATGATTAAAAAAAAAACCCTTTCCATTTATTTTCTTTCTCATTTTTGAGGAATTAAAAATAGATCTTAACATATCATACTCTAATTAGGAATAATACTGACTTAATTCTGTTAAAGTATAGCATTGTTGTTTCAATATATTTTCTTTTTATTTTATTTTATTTTATTTTTTAACTTTACAATATTGTATTAGCTCTGCCAAACATCGAAATGAATCCGCCACAGGTACACCCGTGCCTCCCATCCTGAACCTCCCTCCCTCCCTCCCCCCTCCCCACACCCTCCCCCTGGGTCGTCCCAGTGCACCAGCCCCAAGCATCCAGTATCGTGCATCGAACCTGGACTGGCGACTCGTTTCATACATGATATTATACATGTTTCAATGCCATTCTCCCAAATCTCCCCACCCTCTCCCTCTCCCACAGAGTACTAACGCATATATATGGAATTTAGAAAGATGGTAACAATAACCCTGTGTACGAGACAGCAAAAGAGACACTGATGTATAGATCAATATATTTTCTTCCCCTCTCCTTTGTGCTTTATTCATATATGGTACATCTATATATGTAATAAACCCCACTATAGACAATTATGGAGAAGGCAATGGCAACCTACTCCAGTACTCTTGCCTGGAAAAGCCTATGGACGGAGGAGCCTGGTAGACTGCAGTCCATGGGGTCGCTAAGAGTCAGACACGACGGAGTGACTTGACTTTCACTTTTCACTTTCATGCATTGGAGAAGGAAATGGCAACCCACTCCAGTGTTCTTGCTTGGAGAATCCCAGGGACGGGGGAGCCTGGTGGGCTGCGGTCTATGGGGTCACACAGAATCAGACACAACTGAAGTGACTTAGCAGCATAGACAATTATACTTATTGCTCCATACAATTTTATAATGTTAATGAAAAAAATGAAAATATATCTATATATTATTTTATACTCACCCTATATATATGATGTATCTGATTTTCTTCACTTCTACTTAGAAATTCATGTTATTTCCTGGCATCACTTTCTTTAGCCTGAAGAACAACATTTAGTGTTTCTTTTAAGATAGATTTGATAGTGACTAGTTCTCTAAATTTATTTTTCTGAACATAATGTTATTTTATCACTTTTTAGGGGAAGGGGGTGTTGCATGTGGGATCTTAGTTTCCTGACCAGGGCTTGAACCCATACCCTCTGCAGTGGAAGCACAGAATCTTAACTACTGTACAACCAGGGGAGTCCAAATTTTACCTTTATATTTTATAGATAAAATATTTTCCTTCCACAATTTAAAAAAAATCTTTGCAATATATTTTAACTTCCATTTTTTTCTAATAGAAAGTCAATCCCAAATTACAGTTTTGTTTTCTTATACGTGATAATTTGTTTTCATTTTCTTGCTGCTTTCAAGATTTTCTTTTTTTCTTTGAATTTTATCAACTCATCTATGATGAATTTCTGTGTAACTCTTTCTTAGTTTATTTTCTGAATCTTATCTTTTAAGCCTCGTTTCCTGAGGTTATCCCTGTTCAGCACAGCTGGTGATCAGCCAGAAGTTGACAAGAGACTGTGTGCAAACCCCTAAAGTCAACAGGGCTCACACTCTGAAGATAAATCTGTGTGTGTCCTGTAGAGTGTATTCAAATGCCAGGCCATTTTTAAATCTTCCTTTTAGTATTTTAGTTTCTCCCAAGCAGTCTCATCTCTCTCTTGTTCTCTCTCTCTCTCTCTCACACACACACACACACACACACACACAGACACACCCACAAGTTGTTCAACCACACAGAGAGAGCTGGGGTGAGATATGGGAAGAGTCTTCTTAAAGACCACTGTAAGACTAACCCATTTTTAATGCAAACTTTTAACAGTTTTCAAGAATAAATACCTCTCTGTATACCTTTAGTTAATTTCCAATATGCTGAAATACTTGTTTATGACAGTTTCATCCATGTTTACAGTTGCTTTTTTAAAAAAAAAAAAGATTGTCCATTTTCTCTTCCCATTAGGTAGAGGTTCTCTACATGCTCAACTAATTAAGGTTTGATAAAACTAATTAAAATCTAATTAAACTAGTTAAAATCTAATTAACTAATTAAAGCCTACAACTCTTAATTACTTCAATGATACCAACAAACAATGTGAGGAACATGAGGAGCCCAAGCAAAGATTGTGAGCAGCCAAGGTGCAATACTAACAAAGAGGTCCTACACTAGCAGAAATGTTTCTTGTTAGAGGGAATTAAGTCCATAAAAAACATGTAGGGGATTTTGTTACAATTAAAAATGTTTTTAATGTACATTTCCTAGTACTTCTTGCTGGTATTTTGGCAAAACTAATACAATTATGTAAAGTTTAAAAATAAAAAAAAATAAAAAAAATTAAAAAAATATAATTAGATGTCATATATTAACTTTTTATACAATAATTTGTTTTTAATTCTTTATTTTTTTCAAGTCCAATAATTTTCTTTTGCTTATTTGAATCAATAGTGTGAAATTTTTCATTATTTGAGCCAATTTTACTTCTTATTTTTGCATTCTTTTTGTTGGTTATCCTTTCTTGTCTTCACATATTAATTCCAATGTCCTGTAACTGCTAAATACAAATGGTGTGAGCAAGTATGTTAATTGTTCCCCTTGTTTTTAAAAGAATGTCTCTAACATATATTATCATTAAATATGATACTAATTGTAAATTTATGATAGACACATTTTTTTTCCAAGAGAAGGAAGTCTTGGTTTCCTGAGAGATTTTATCATGAATAGATGTTATATGTTAACATCTCTATAACAACTGAGATAATTATGTGCATTTTTCTTTTAATTTATTAATGTGCTAAATTATAACTTTTGATTTTGTCTTTTTTCAGTTCATAAAATTTATTGCAGTTAGCATACAGTTTAAAAATTCACCAACACACTGATAATACAAAACCAAACCAGCATTATAAGTTATTCCTCCCTCAGGAAAATAGAACATACAATGACAGTTAAAGCTAGATGTCAGTCTAAGTTTTAGAACAAAGGAAAAAGTGAAATTAAAAAAAGGAAGAGGTCATTTCACTCACAATGACCTTGAGAGGAAATCCAAAAGCCAATTTTTTCATAGACATTATCTTCTCTGTATTAATGACATTTTATATATATAATATATATTATATTTTAAATATAATATAAATATAAATAAAATATATTATATATAATATAATATATAAATATTTATTTTAATCATATATTGATTAATATATTCATTAATTTTAACATAAATTATATTTTTTAAAAACTAGAAACTCTGCAAGTAACTAAAAATAATACTCCAAGGCCATTTTCACAGCTTTTTTTGTTTGCTTTAAAGGCCATTACTGCCAAATTAACACACATTTGACCAAATATTTCCAAAACAGTCCAGAAACACACAATGGAGTTTTCCATTCGGTATCTTAAGCACAAAAACAGGCTGTTTACAGAAGTGAAGGTGCTCAAATTCTAATATTAAATTATCCTTGTATTTTTCATGTAAATCAAATGTTCTAATGTGTATCTCTATATACATTTTAGTTATACTATTTATGAATATTTTATTTAGAAATTTTGCATCTATGTACAACAGGGTAGGTCAGAGGTTATCTATTCTTCTGCTAATCCTATACTATATTGTTTATGCTATACTTGTATTAATTTATTCTTTAAATATCTACAAGAACTCTTTCATATATATTTGGATGAGTAATTGTTAACTTTGTAAAAACTTATTTCTAAATCATTTTAACCTGGAATAATTTTGAAGTGTGAGATGTATAGGCGTATATTTTTAGTTCAGTTCAGTTCAGTCGCTCAGTTGTGTCCGACTCTTTGTGACCCCATGAATCACAGCACACCAGGCCTCCATGTCTATCATCAACTCCCGGAGTTCACTCAAACTCATGTCCATCAAGTCAGTGATGCCATCCAGCCATCTCATCCTCTGTTGTCCCCTTCTCCTCCTGCCCCCAGTCCCTCCCAGCATCAGGGTCTTTTTCAATGAGTCAACTCTTCGCATGAGGTGGCCAAAGTATTGGAGTTCAGCTTCAGCATCAGTCCCTTCAATGAACACCCAGGACTGAACTCCTTTAGGATGGACTGGTTGGAACTCCTTGCAGTCCAAGGGACTCTCAAGAGTCTTCTCCAACACCACAGTTCAAAAGTATCGATACTTCGGTGCTCAGCTTTCTTCACAGTTCAACTCTCACATCCATACATGACCACTGGAAAAACCATAGCCTTGACTAGACGGACCTTTGTTGGCAAAATAATGTCTCTGTTTTTTAATATGTTACCTAGGTTGGTCATAACTTTCCTTCCAAGGAGTAAGCATCTTTTAATTTCATGGCTGCAGTCACCATCTGCAGTGATTTTGGATGTACTGATTAAATGTATTTAATGGTAATGTGTGGATTTTACTTTTCAATTAACCTATTACTTACTTGATATATATTGTTGAGGTCCTTTAATGGACCAGAACCTGGTGGTCCGGGGTCGACAATAAGAAAGTAAAGGAGAGACAAAGAGGCTGATATTCCTTGGTTTACGAGGAAAACCAATAAAGTCCCTGACACGGGGCTTGCTCTATTCACGAAGGCCTCAGGCGCCCTCTTGATGGGGTGAAGCCGCAGAGCGCCTTCTTGAGAGGGTCTTAGAAGCCTGGGCAGGAAAGTCAACCCAGAGGGCCTCTGTGCTCCAGAGAATTAGCCTGACAAAGAGAGAGAGAGAAAGAGAGAGAGGAGGAGAGAGAGAGAGAAGACACAGGGACCAAAGCTCTGATGGAGCAAAGGTGTTTTAATCCACATGGTGTGGGCATATATACTGTCTTACAAGGTAGTTATTCTCAGCAAAGATAAAGATTACGATTTCAGAGTTACAAAACACAGGCGATCCATATTAAAGAAAGAGAGTTGTAAACAATCACTTTTACTGTATGGTTCATAAGAAAGAAGAGGGAACTTATTACCGTATTGAAAAACAAATGAAGGAAATGCCTGGATTCCTCAGCCCCGGGAGAGGCTTGCTGCTCCTCTTAATTCCTGAATATTCAGAAATTAATAAGGAACAGAGGATTCCTGACAGATCCAAAACAGCACACAGGGAGCCTCCTGTTAGATGCTTCCTGACAATATATAGTATTTAATTAGTGTTACAACTGTGTATGTTTTTGTACTTATTTGCCTAAACTATTTTAGTATATTATTACTCATTTAATCTATCTGTGGTGTTTTTTTTTAAATAGTTTATAAAAGATGTCTTTTCCTCATTCTGTCTCATCGAAATTCTCAGTTTTTTGTCCATTTCGTTGATCCTTTCAAAGAACCAAACTTTGGCAGTTTTGAACTTCTCTATTACTTCTAATTTTAGTGATCAGAGTTGAAGACATTATACTGCTAATTGTTCAATATGCATCCTGTTTTGATGTCATAACTTTTCTTTTTATGCTTTTTTCTCAGTATTTTCAAGTTTTATTATCATGTTTTCTTTACACTAGCAATTATATAAGAATGTTTACTTTCTAACTTATATATATACACATATGTATGTATCAGTTCAGTTCAGTTCAGTCACTCAGTCATGTCTGACTCTTTGCAACCCCATGAATCACAGCACGCCAGGCCTCCCTGTCTATCACCAACTCCCGGAGTTCACTCAGACTCACGTCCATCGAGTCAGTGATGCCATCCAGCCATCTCATCCTCTGTCATCCCCTTCTCCTCCTGCCCCCAATCCCTCCCAGCATCAGAGTCTTTTCCAATGAGTCAACTCTTCGCATGAGGCGGCCAAAGTACTGAGTTTCAGCTTTAGCATCATTCCTTCCAAAGAAATCCCAGGGCTGATCTCCTTCAGAATGGACTGGTTGGATCTCCTTGCAGTCCAAGGGACTCTCAAGAGTCTTCTCCAATACCACAGTTCAAAAGCATCAATTCTTCAGTGCTCAGCCTTCTTCACAGTCCAACTCTCACATCCATACATGACCACTGGAAAAACCATAGCCTTGACTAGACGGACCTTTGTTGGCAAAGTAATGTCTCTGCTTTTGAATATGCTATCTAGGTTGGTCATAACTTTCCTTCCAAGGAGCAAGCGCCTTTTAATTTCATGGCTGCAGTCACCATCTGCAGTGATTTTGGAGCCCAAGAAAATAAAGTCTGACACTGTTTCTTCTGTTTCCCCATCTATTTCCCATGAAGTGATGGGACCGGATGCCATGATCTTCGTTTTCTGAATGTTGAGCTTCTAGCCAACTTTTTCACTCTCCACTTTCACTTTCATCAAGAGGCTTTTGATTTCCTCTTCACTTTCTGCTATAAGGGTGGTGTCATCTGCATATCTGAGGTTATTGATATTTCTCCCAGCAATCTTGATTCCAGTTTGTGCTTCTTCCAGTCCAGCATTTCTCATGATGTACTCTGCATATAAGTTAAATAAGCAGGGTGACAATATAGAGCCTTGACGAACTCCTTTTCCTATTTGGAACCAGTCTGTTGTTCCATGTCCAGTTCTAACTGTTGCTTCCTGACCTGCAAACAGATTTCTCAAGAGGCAGGTCAGGTGGTCTGGTATTCCCATCTCTTTCAGAATTTTCCACAGTTTATTGTGATCCACACAGTCAAAGGCTTTGGTATAGTCAATAAAGCAGAATTAGATGTTTTTTTGGAACTCTCTATATAGGTATTTATCCAAATAACTATATATATATGTGTGTGTGTGTATACATATATATGATTTTAAAGTATCCTATATGCATACTAATTTGAGGATATTGTTATAACAGTTACTGTAATTGTTGTGCTATAATTTCCCACTATGTTTGTGTAACAGTCAATTTTTCTTTTAACTGTGTCAATTTTTGTCTCAAATCTTTCCATATTCTGTGAGACCAGAATAAGTTTTCTCTCTCAAGAGGATTTCCCTCTGCCAGCACCCTTCAGTTCAGTTCAATCACTCAGTCATGTCTGACTCTTTGCGACCCCATGAACTGCAGCACGCCAGGCCTCCCTGTCCATCACCAACTCCAGGAGTCCACGCAAACCCACATCCATCGAGTCAGTGATGCCATCCAACCATCTCATCCTCTGTCATCCCCTTTTCCTCCTGCCCTCAATCTTTCCCAGCATCAGGGTCTAGCCCCCTTACAATGCTATAAAACATTAACAAAATTTAAATTGACTTTGACTGATATATAGTCAAGAATTGTAAACTCAAACTAATGTCTACCTGAGGTCACCCATAGCATTATGAATAGTCAAAAAAATTTACTTTTCTATATTTTAAATTCTGCCTTGATATAATTTGTTGTTGTCAGATATTATCTGTAGGAGGACTTTTTTATCCATTCTTTCCTGAAGTTGCATGTCTGCAGTGGTCTTCTTTTAGGCAGAAGTCTTGTTTCTAAGTAACCACCTTACTGTGCCCGAAGCCTTGACTTTTGTCCCTTATACAGATGTTCAAACCCAAAATTCAGCTACCAAACTCAATAAATGCCCTCAGGGCCTTCCTGATTTCAGGGCTCACTAAATGCTCCCGTTTTCAGCTTCTTCTTCATTTTCTGCTTCTGGGGATTTCACTCAACATTTTACAAAGTCAGCTATGCATTTAGAAATGGCATTTCTAGACATTTTATACCTGTAGTTTTGTTTTTGCTTTTGTTTTTCAGGGTGTATGGTCAGCACTGTTACTGGAAATAGAAGTTACAATATAGCTTTTCAACCAAAAACAAAAAAGTTTTTTTTTCAAGCTGTGAAAATAACTATTTTTAAAAATCTTTTATAAGTTCTCATTTTTAAAATTGTAGACAGTAACAGAAAGAAAAGATAAAATATAATGAAGAACATTTGTAGATTATCACTTGTGACTAAAGTGGCATTCTTATTCCATATAACTGGATATTTCCTGTTTGATTTAGGAATTATTCACAGAACTTTCCTCAAGATTAAGATAGGACTGCTAGGGACATAGGGTAGAGTGATAAATCTGATGTGTATTTAATTCCATACTAATATTTGTGATTAATGATTACAGTTTAAATACCTTGAGCATGCTTTGTTATTATGTGTAAATGGTTTGGCATATCACAGACAATTGAAATGGGAAGCTCTCAGCATAAAACTTCACTCCTTCTCTGTCCACCCATATCCCTTGGTAGAAGAAGTTCTCTATATAGGATTTCTAAGCCATCTCAATTATCACTCTTTCAATGAAGCCTCAATATTTTCATGTAAATAATTATGATCACTTTCTAAATATCCTCTAAAAGCTCATAAATATCAACAGTATCAGGCTATATGGAATATATATATATATATATATATATATATATATATTTTACTATTCAATATCTCTGTAAGAAATTAGTTGCCTACATCTCATATGTTCTAACATATTTGACTGATGCTGGGTTATGTTATTTTTCCATATTTACCATAGTCAGAGGAAATCGATGTTGGTTTAAGCAATAGTAATGTATTAATAATAAGACTTTCCCTTGTTTCCCACTCCTCTATGACCTAGGCAGGTGTCCCAGAAAGACTGATATAAACAACCAAGGTGAGCAAATAAAGCAGCCTATCATGACCTGCTTTCACTGCTGACAAAAGGAGAGCAGTAAGAAAACATTGCATTCAAATAAACTTTGTAGATTTGACTGTCCCTGAAATGAGATTATACTTGTGATCAGAAATGACAGGAGGAATTTTTGTCATCTGAGCACGACTGTGTAAATCATTGAACATGCCCTAGATTTTTTCTAAGGTCAGGAGAAAATGGGACAGAGGAAAGGAAAGAGAAAATAATAATCTTGGTTTCTATTCATACCCTTAGGATTTGATTTATAACAGTTACTTCTATAATGCTAGCACCCAGCATAGAGTATGACATGTAATAGACATTTGAGAAATTATTTATTGATTGAATGAGTTATTCCATTCTGTACCATCTAGACCAAGTTTCTGTTCAAACCATAAAAGCCATTTGAAAATTAAGATAATAATATTTGGGTACATTAATGAAGAAAGCAATACATTTCTCCACTTTCCTCTGTTAACATATTCATCCTAGGAAACCGGTCAACATGTGGTGAGCCCAGGTCACCTGGAGACGCTGCATATAGGTCCTGCAGCAAACAGCCTTAGCTAAGACCCAGACTGACAACCAGTGTCACTGGCATGTGTGAGTGCTCACGTTTGAGAGAATGAACTTCAGACAACAGGCAGCCTTTAGGCACTGAGTCACCCCTCCACAACTTAATGAATTATCTCAATAGGAAACCTATGAACTCATCTCAGAGGTCAAGAATTAGAACACTGACAACATTCCAAAAGCATCCTCATCACTATGCCCCAGTCCTCTGAGGCACTAATTACTACTTAGACTTTTGGCACTATATTTGAATTTTGCTGTTTTTCAACTATGCATCAGTTCAGTTCAGTCGCTCAGTCATGTCCGACTCTTCACGACCCAACTATATATAAATTATTTCAAATAGTGAGAACATTTTTTATTTCTAGTTACATTTGCTGAATATTTTTAATGAAATTTCATTCTTTTGCCTATAATTTTGGCTTATTTCCATTATGATATATTTCCTTTTTGAGGAATTTATGATTTTTGTGCATTCTGCTATTTAAGGATATTTGGTTTCACATAAACAGTTTTGGTATACATCTATGTGTGCAAATGTTCAATATGTTGTTGGATGTACCTCGTAGTAGATTTGTTGTCTTAGGAGCTGACTGTGGCTCAGATCATGAACTCCTTATTGCCAAATTCAGACTTAAATTGAAGAAAGTAGGGAAAACCACTAGACCATTCAGATATGACCTAAATAAAATTCCTTATGATTATACAGTGGAAGTGAGAAATAGATTTAAGAGACTAGATCTGATAGATAGAGTGCCTGATGAACTATGGATGGAGGTCCCTGACACTGTACAGCAGACAGGGATCAAGACCATCCCCATGGAAAAGAAATTCAAAAAAGCAAGATGGCTGTCTGGGGAGGTCTTACAAATAGCTGTGAATAGAAGAGAAGCAAAAAGCAAAGGAGAAAGGAAAGATATAAGCATCTGAATGCAGAGTTCCAAAGGATAGCAAGGAGAGATAAGAAAGCCGTCCTCAGTGATCATTGTAAAGAAATAGAGGAAAACAACAGAATGGGGAAGACTAGAAATCTCTTCAAGAAAATTAGAGATACCAAGGGAACATTTCATGCAAAGATGGGCTCGATAAAGGACAGAAATGGTATGGACCTAACAGAAGCAGAAGATATTAAGAAGAGGTGGCAAGAATACACAGAAGAACTGTACAAAAAAGATCTTCGTAACCCAGATAATCACGATGGTGTGATCACTGACCTAGAGCCAGACATCCTGGAATGTGAAGTCAAGTGGGCCTTAGAAAGCATCACTACAAACAAAGCTAGTGGAGGTGATGGAATTCCAGTTGAGCTATTTCAAATCCTGAAAGATGATGCTGTGAAAGTGCTGCACTCAATATGCCAGCACATTTGGAAAACCAGCAGTGGCCACAGGACTGGAAAAGGTCAGTTTTCATTCCAATTCCAAAAAAAGGCAATGCCAAAGAATGCTTGAACTACTGCACAATTGCACTCATCTCACACACTAGTAAAGTAATGCTAAAAATTCTCCAAGCCAGGCTTAAGCAGTACGTGAACTGTGATCTTCCAGATGTTCAAGCTGGTTTTAGAAAAGGCAGAGGAACCAGAGATTAAATTGTCAACATCTGCTGTATCATGGAAAAAGCAAGAGAGTTCCAGAAAAACATATATTTCTGCTTTATTGACTATGCCAAAACCTTTGACTGTGTGGATCACAAGAAACTGTGGGAAATTCTTCAAGAGATGGGAATACCAGACCACCTGACCTGCCTCTTGAGAAACCTATATGCAGGTCAGAAAGCAACAGTTAGAACTGGACATGGAACAACAGACTGGTTTCAAAAAGGAAAAGGAGTACGTCAAGGCTGTATATTGTCACCCTGTTTATTTAACTTATATGCAGAGTACATCATGAGAAACGCTGGACTGGAAGGAACACAAGCTGGAATCAAGATTGCTGGGTGTAACCTCAGATATGCAGATGACACCACCCTTATGGCAAAAAGTGAAAAGGAACTAAAAAGCCTCTTGATGAAGGTAAAAGAGGAGAGTGAGAAGGTTGGCTTAAAGCTCAACATTCAGAAAATGAAGATCATGGCATCTGGTCCCATCACTTCATGGCAAATTATGGGGAAACAGTGGAAACAGTGTCAGACTTTATTTTCTTGGGCTCCAAAATCACTGCAGATGGTGATTGCAGCCATGAAATTAAAAGACCCTTACTCTTTGGAAGGAAAGTTATGACCAACCTAGAGAGCATATTCAAAAGCAGAGACATTACTTTGCCAACAAAGGTTCGTCTAGTCAAGGCTATGGATTTTCCAGTGGTCATGTATGGATGTGAGAGTTGGACTGTGAAAAAGGCTGAGCACCAAAGAATTGATGCTTTTGAACTGTGGTGTTGGAGAAGACTCTTGAGAGTCCCTTGGACTGCAAGGAGATCCAACCAGTCCATTCTAAAGATCAGTCCTGGGTATTCTTTGGAAGGACTGATGCTGAGGCTGAAATTCCAATACTTTGGCTACCTCATGAGAAGAGTTGACTCATTGGAAAAGACCCTGATGCTGGGAGGGATTGGGGGCAAGAGGAGAAGGGTACGACAGAGGATGAGATGGCTGGATTGCATGACCGACTCCATGGACATGAGTTTGGGTGAACTCTGGGAGTTGGTGATAGACAGGGAAGCCTGGCGTGCTGCAATTCATGGGTTCGCAAAGAGTTGGACACGACTGAGCAACTGAACTGAACTGAATGTACATATTCCCTTAACCTTAATAAATAAAGCTGTTAATGATGTCTGAGATGACTTCACAGTGTTCCTACTGAGATCATTATGCTGTGGGAGGATGACTCAGTACTTAATGGCTGCCTCTTATCTGAAAGTTCATTACTTCAAATGTGAGCACTCACACTTCACCAGTGATATTGGTTGTCAGTCTGGACCTTAGCTAAGACTGTTTGTCGAATGACCTTTATGCAGCCTTTCCAGGTACCTAGGTTCATCATATGCTGGTTGGTTTTCTAAGAAGAATATCCTAACAGAGGACAGCGGAGAAGTCTATCACTTTTCATACTTAATCCAAACATCACCATTTCTGTTCTATTATCTCTGTAAAAGGAGTCAGGATACCCCAGCAAGTTTCAATGGAAAGGAGAATTGTTGTTTTTCAATCACTGAGTTGTGTCCAACTATTTTTGACCCCATGGATCGCAGCACGCCAAGGCCTCCCTGTCCCTCACCATCTCCTGAAGTTTGCCCAAGATCATTTCCATTTTATTGGTGATGCCATCCTGTCATCTCATCCTCTGATGCCCTCTTCTTTTGCCTTCAATCTTTCCCAGGATCAGGGTATTTTCCACTGAGTCAGCTCTTTGCATCAGGTCGCCAAAGTATTGGAACTTCAGCTTCAACATCAATCTTTCCAATGAGTATTCAGGGTTGATTTCCTTTAGGATTGACTAGTTTGATCTCCTTGCTGTCTAAGCGTCTCTCAAGAGTCTACTCCCTTGACAAATAGCTGAAAGAGAGAGAATAGAACCCAAATAAAGATTGGGAAGTGACAAGTTTCTAGAAGGTCATGTATGAACTGAATATTGCTTGATCTGTAAAAGAACTATCAATTATTGATAGAATTTAGTAGTACAGACACAGGGTCTTTTGTGTTTGAATTATAAAATTCTGAGAACCTTTTTAAGTGTTTAAGACATGGGAAAGAAAACGCTAGAGGAGTCTCTAGCAATAATCAAGGGAAAGGTAAGAGACTGAAATAAGTCAGTAACCTTTAAGTTTTACATAAGGAGATGGAATTGTAAGATATCAGGTAACCAGAAGCAGTGAAACCTACTCATCTATTTATGTCAAGATTTGAGTGAAGAGGAAAAGAAAAGTTTTCAGTTTTCTGACATGGGTGATTGAACAGATGGTAATGCCATGTGTTCAGATACAGGAGAAAAAAAATAGATATTTTTAGATATTCAAATCGAGGATTTCCCAGGAAAGCCCAGAAAGAGATGTGAACAGCTAGATATGTGAATCAGAAGACTGAAAATTTTTGGATGTAGCAAATTTCCTGTCTAGAGAATACAGATAGTTTTTAAAACCCCAAGAACGCATTAGATAATCCAGAGTCTGTGTAGAGTAAGATGATCAAAGATCAGGCTTTTGTGAACAACAGGTAAATAGATAAGAAGCCTGCCAGAAAGACTGAAAAGGACCTATAAGAAAGAGAAGAATCATGGCAGAGAGAAATAATGAAGATCAGAGAGGGATCTTTGGCAGGCAACAGTCACTGGTGTAAAATATTGCAGTGTAGTTAAAGCCCGAAAAGACCATTAGCCTTTTTTTTTCCTTTTTCTCCAAAATTTCTGCAGAGGATTAAAAATAGTTCAGGTGGCAAAATATGCATTCTTCTGGATTGAAGTGAATATGTAGAGTGAGAAATTAGAGACTGTAAATGTATATTAGTTTTTTTAATCAATGAATGTGTGAATGAATGAATGTATAAATACATACATGAATGAATGAAAGTAAGTGTTCATAGTTATTCCATAGTGGTTAGAAAACACCTTAAAATGTCACAGTGGAAAGTTTTAAATTAAGATTATGAGTAACCTTACAACAGGAAATTTTGATTTACTTTATTTAATTCAAATGTTCTCCAATTTAAATCTTGTCATTTTGTCATGAAATATTTGTAGAAGTATTATTTTCCTAAAAAAAAACTGACATTAACTGGGCTTAACAATTTTTGAGCCCAGCAACTCAACACTTTGAGGAAGAAAAAACAGCAGTAGATAAACAGTGTTTGTTAGAATGCAGAACAAATTCATTTCATTTCATTTTATTTTGTTTTATAATGGGAGAAATTTAAGGATATCATTATCTCTGGGGAAAAACAAATAAATTTATAAGGAAGTTGAAAATATGGGGGCAAAATTACCAGATAATGCAAAGTTCAGGGACCAGACAGGCACCATAATAAGGGTGCATAGTGCCATTTGGCAATTTGAAGTTTAGGTATTTCATGGGAAAATAAGTTACCTAAGTGATCAAGAATTTCACCATGCACTTCACAGTTATAAACCCAAAGCTGTCTCTAGCCAGAGGTCAGAGTGACAGCTGTAACCCACTCTTCAGGTAACTCTCAGAAGAATGAACCCTAGGACACAAGCAAAATTATTTAAATGTTTATCACATGAAGAAGGCCAAGCAATTACATACCAAATAAGAATTGATTGTCATAATCCTATCTTCCTTAAAAGTTTCTCTCCAGTTAGACAGCAGCATCTGCCCCATTCCTTGAAAATATCTCTTCCAGAGAAGTTTGGAATTGATGAGTTCTTTTTTCAAAGCTGACTATCCTTGTTTCTCAAGTCCACCTAGCAGTGAGCTCTCTCTTGGTAACTATATGTTAGAAGGGAGAGGACTAACTTCTGCTACCAAACCAGCACTACCTGCACATGTGTACGTTTGTCTGTGTGAGTTTCGATTCTTAAGGTGAAAAGACCACCTAAATATAAAAATAAAAATGGGTTCTTGTTTTCAGAAACATTCATATATAATTATTTGATCAATCAAGGCTATTAAAAAATAATATGATTCTCATTGAATTTATGAAACATTTTAAAACAACTTGATTGCTACCTAAATTGCACTTAAATGCTTGCACACTTAACCTTTTTTAAAAAATGTTATTGAGGTATAGTTGATTTACAACATTGTGTTAATTTCTGGTCACTCAGTTATACATATATATTATTTTTCATATTCTTTCCATTATGGTTTATCACAGGTTGTTGAATATATTCCATATGTTATACAGTAGGATCTTGTTATTTATTCCTCCTATATATAACAGTTTGCATCTGTAAACTGAAGCTCCCAGTACTTCCCTCCCCCACCCCCACTCCACTTGGCAACCATAGGTCTGTCCTCTTTGTCTGTGCTGCTGCTGCTGCTGCTAAGTCGCTTCAGTCATGTCCCTGTGACCCCATAGATGGCAGCCCACCAGGCTCCCCCATCCCTGGGATTCTCCAGGCAAGAACTGGAGTAGGCTGCCATTTCCTTCTCCAAGGCATGACAGTGAAAAGTGAAAATCAAGTCGCTCAGTCATGTCCGACTCTTTGTGACCCCATGGACTGCAGCCCACCAGGCTCCTACGTCCTTGGGATTCTCCAGGTAAGAGTACTGGAGCAGGGTGCCATTGCCTTCTCCCTTTGTCTGTGAGTCTGTTTCTATTTCATAGATATGTTCATTTGAGCTGTATTTTAGATCCTGTATGTCAGTGATATCAAGTGGTATTTGTCTTTCTCTTTCTGACTTACTTTACTTGGTATAATAATCTCTAGGTACCTCCATGCTGCTACAAATAGTGTCATTTAATTATTTCTAATGGCCAGGTAATATTCTATTGTGTATACTGACCATATATTCTTTACCCATTCATCTACCAATGGACATTTAGGTTGTTTCTGTGTCTTGGTTACTGTAAGTAGTACTGCTATGAGCAGTGCATGCATGCATCTTTTAATTATAGCTTTGTCTGGGTATATGCCCAGGAGTAGAATTGCTAGATCATATTGTAACTCTATTTTTACCTTTTTGAGAAACCTCCATACTGTTCTCCATAGTAGCTGTACCAATTTATATTCCCACCAACAGTGCAAGAGAATTCTGTTTGCTCTACACTCTCTCTAGCATTTATTATTTGTAGACTAGGGTGGTACCATATTGTAGTTTTGATTTGGCTTTCTCTAATAATAAAGGAGAAAAAGAAAGATATATATACCCATTTGAATGCAGAGTTCCAAATATAGCAAAGAGAGATAAGAAAACCTTTCTCAGCAATCAATGCAAAGAAATAGAGGGAAAAAATAGAATAGGAAACACTCGAGATCGCTTCAAGAAAATTAGAGATACAAAGGGAACATTTCATGCGAAGACGGGCACAATAAAGGACAGAAATGGTATGGAACTAACAGAAGCAGAAGATATTAAGAAGAGGTCGCAAGAATACACAGAAGAACTGTACAAAAAATATCTTCATGACCCAGTTAATTAGGATGGTGTGACCACTCACCGAGAGCCAGACATCCTGGAATGTGAAGTCAAGTGGGCCTTAGGAAGCATTGCTATGAACAAAGCTAGTGAAGGTGGTGGAATCCCTGTTGAGCTATTTCAAATCCTAAACAATGATGCTGTAAAAGTGCTGCACTCAATATGTCAGCCAATTTGGAAACGCAGCAGTGGCCACAGGACTGGAAAAGGTCAGTTTTCATTCTAATCCCAAAGAAAGGCAATGCCAAAGAATGCTCAAACTATCGCACAATTGCACTCATCTCATTGCAGATGGTGATTACAGTCATGAAATTAAATGATGCTTACTCCATGGAAGGAAAGTTATGACCAACCTAGATAGCATATTCAAAAGCAGAGACATTACTTTGCCAACAAAGGTCCATCTAGTCAAGGCTATGGTTTTTCCAGTGGTCATGTATGGATGTCAGAGTTGGACTGTGAAGAAAGCTGAGCACCGAAGAATTGATGCTTTTGAATTGTGGTGTTGGAGAAGATTCTTGAGAGTCCCTTGGACTGCAAGGAGATCCAACCGGTCCATTATGAAGGAGATCAGCCCTGGGATTTCTTTGGAAGGAATGATGCTGAAGCTGAAACTCCAGTACTTTGGCCACCTCATGCGAAGAGGTGACTCATTGGAAAAGACTCTGATGCTGGGAGGGACTGGGGGCAGGAGGAGAAGGGGACGACAGAGGATGAGATGGCTGGCTGGATGGCATCACCGACTCGATGGAGTTTGAGTGAACTCCGGAAGTTGGTGATGGACAGGGAGGCCTGGCGTGCTGCAATTCATGGGGTCACAAAGAGTCGGACACGACTGAGCAACTGAACTGAACTGAACTGAACATGCTAATAAAGTAATCCTCAAAATTCTCTAAGCCAGGCTTCAGCAATACATGAACTGTGAACTTCCAGATGTTCAAGCTGGTTTTAGAAAAGGTAGACAACAAGAGATCAAATTGCCAACATCCTATGGATCATCGAAAAAGCAAGAGAGTTCCAGAAAAACATCTATTTCTGCTTTATTGACTATGCCAAAGCCTTTGACTGTGTGGATCACAATAAACTGTGGAAAATTCTGAAAGAGATGGGAATACCAGAGCACCTGACCTGCCTCTTGAGAAACCTGTATGCAGGTCAGGAGGCAACAGTTAGAACTGGACATGGAACAACAGACTGGTTCCAAATACGAAAAGAATTACATCAAGGCTGTATATTGTCACCCTGCTTATTTAACTTATATGCAGAGTACATCATGAGAAATGCTGGGCTGGAGGAAGCACAAGCTTGAATCAAGATTGGCGGGAGAAATATCAATAACCTCAAATATGCAGATGACACCACCCTTATGGCAGAAAGCAAAGAAGAAATAAGAACCTCTTGATGAAAGTGAAAGAGAAGAGTGAACAAGGTGGCTGAAAACTCAACATTCAGAAAACGAAGATCATGGCATCCGGTCCCATCACTTCATGGGAAATAGATGGAGAAACAGTGGAAACAGTGTCAGATTTTATTTTTTAGGGCTCCAAAATCACTGCAGATGTTGACTGCAGCCATGAAATTAAAAGACCCTTACTCCTTGGAAGGAAAGTTATGACCAACCTAGAGAGCATTTTCAAAAGCAGAGACATTACTTTGCCAACAAAGGTCCGTCTAGTCAAGGCTATGGTGTTTCCAGTGGTCATGTATGGATGTGAGAGTTGGACTATAAAGAGAGCTGAGGGCCCCAAAATTGATGCTTTAGAACTGTGGTGTTGGAGAAGACTCTTGAGAGTTCCTTGGACTGCAAGGAGATCCAACCAGTCCAACCTAAAGAGATCAGTCCTGGGTGTTCATTGGAAGGACTGATGTTGAAGCTGAAACTCCAATACTTTGGTCACCTGATGCGAAGATCAGACTCATTTGAAAAGACCCTGATGTTGGGAAAGATTGAGGGCAGGATGAGAAGGGGACGACAGAAGATGAGAATGTTGCATGGCATCACCGACTCAATGGACATGAGTTTGGGTAAGGTCCAGAAGTTGGTGATGGACAGGGAGGCCTGGTGTGCTGCAGTTCATGGTGTTGCAAAGAGTCAGATGCAACTGAGCAACTGAACTGAACTGAATAATAAGCAATACTGAGAATCTTTTCATGTGCCCATTGGTCATCTGTATGTGTTCTTTGGAGAAATGTTTGTTTAGGCCTTCTGACTATTTTTTGATTGCTCTTTTTTTCCCACTGAATTATATTAATTGTTCATATATTTTGGAAATTAAACCCTTATTGGTTGTATCATTTGCAAATATTTCCTCCTAGTATGTTATCTTTTCTGTTTATCTTCTCCTTTGCTCCTGTGCCAAAGCTTATAAGCTTAATTAGGTCCCATTTATTTATTTTTGCTTTTATTTATATTGCCTTTGAGTCTGACCTAAGAAAATATTGGTGTGATTTATGTTAGAGAATGTTTTGCATATGATCTCTTCTAGGAGTTTTATGATATCTTGTTTTATATTAAGTCTTTAAGCCATTTTGAGTTTATTTTTGTGTGTGGTGTGAGGGTGTATTCTAACTTCATTGATTTATATGTGACTGTTCAGCTTCCCTACATCACTTGCTAAAGATACCATCTTTTCCTCATTGTATATCCTTGCCTCCTTTGTTAAAGCTTAATTGTCCATAAGTCTGTCTTTCATTTTAATTATTTAATCCCAGATCCATAGCATATAACAGTTCACTTATCTAAATCCACAAGAAAGGCAAATTATTGTGAGAAATTTGGCTCCATAGAAAACATATAGATTTTGACAGTTTCTAATCAAATAAGAGTTTTACAGTTTAAACTTTAATAGCAACATTTTCTTGGTATAGGTAAGCAAAGCAAGGTGAGTAGAGTGTTGTATCAATCAAGGGTCTGACTAGTAGAAGCTGATGGGATCAAAAATGCCTTGAAACTATTCACCGAGAGTGAAATGCTAACAACTGCAACGAAGTAATAATTATCATCTTTTGATTTTACCAGGGAACATGTTCTTGACTGAATAATCAATTAAAAAATGACCTTTTGTTATTTATTTTTAGAGATGTGTGGTCCTTATTGAGGTTAACATGGCAATAAAGTTGTGTTTTTGATTTTGATTTGTGGAGAGTTTGGTGGAATGGCAGGTTGAGAAAAATCCAAAAGCGTTTCCTTCTACAGTGTGAAGGCAGTCAATTCAAAACCACGAGGCTGATTTAAATTACACGTATGGTGATCTAGATAGTGCGTTGATGGCTTTGAACGTTTGTACTGGCCAGAGTTTTTCACAGAATCAAGTGGGATGAAAATAAGATAGAGTTAAGGGGTAAAACTGAGATAGCAGATACATTCAAGTGAAAGAGGAGTGATAGAGATTGAAGCAATGTTTTCTATCAGGTACTCTAGGAGGCATGACTGTTCTCTCTGCTTCCTTAATGATCTATACATAGGTAATCGGCTTGATTTGAAATTCTGAGTATCTAGGGGTCTGGGAAAAATACCTGGAAAATCTGTTAAAAAATAAATTGAAAGTAACAGTTGGTCAAAATTCTACATGAGAAGTTAGCTAATAAATAGAGGGTATGGGACAGAATTCAAATGAGTAGGCTAAGTCCGGAAAATACTTGACGCAGATTGTCATACAGAAGATTATAGACTGTATTTAGTAAATAATATAAAATCAACTCCAAGATGCTGTGCATCTTTACAACTTTCAAATATATAATACAGTATTATTAAGTATAATCACTATGCTGTACATTAGATCACTAGAACTTACTCATATTTTAAATGTAATTTTGCATTCTTTGACCAACATATCCCCTTTTTTCCCACCCCCCAGCTCCTGATAACCACCATTCTAACCATGATACAAGTATAAGCTAATATTATTATGGTAATTATTTTACAATATAGAAGCATATCAAATCAGCACCTTAAACATATATAATGTATCAATTATATTTCAATAAAGCTCGAAAAAATGGGTGCTTACCTCATAGTGTTGTTTCAGGATTAATAGACTGCTTGTTATAGTGCCTAGAATATACTAAGCATTCATAATAACTCTCGTTTTTGCAATGACATCAGGACTTGGAGTTGAAAAGCATTAATATTAACTGAGAGAGTGATAAAATAGGCCTATAGGAAAGTACATCAAAAATAGGCAGTGGTGAAAAGAGAACAGAATCCCCTGGTCTCTTGATGAAATGCCATATACTGGAAGAATATTATGTTAACTGTCTTTTTCTCTTCCTCATTTTTTGGGTATATGGAATAAGGAATATGCTTCCATGGAAAGGGGTGTGGTGGGATATGGTATCATGGTAATTGCATTACAAAGTTTATGAGGACATAACAGGAGGTGAATTGGGGAGGAGAATTACTTTCCGTATTCTACTCTAAGCACAATTATAGGGAGGGTCTGAGGCACAGTTGTTAAATTGATGACATTATGCCTGGATGGAACATTGAATTAGAAGGTCTTTTTGTATTTTGTAGCCACATCTCAATAATCTGTAGAAGAACGTGGACAATTTAACATTTCCCAACTGTCTATATCTTCAGTCACTCATTTGCTTCTTTGAGCTGCCTAATAGTGTTTACTTGATGAAAGATGAGCTGAGCTGAGCCATAGATTTTAAGGACATTTACCATAAAATAATAAAAAAATGGGAATATTGTGAAGAAACAGATTGGCTTCAAGAAATGGGTAACAAATGTAGTACAGATATTAGGTGCTATTGTAATTAAAGGGAGAGAGAGAACTAGCATTCTGGGTTGCACACCTTGAAAGTCTTCACCAAAACAGAGGAACTCCGAATTGTTGTAAAGCGGATCTGAACAGTATGTTTAGTTTCTATTCTAGGTAGAAAATATTTAATAGAAGGTCTTGAGAGCAAAGAAATTGAAACTAAATCAAAACAAGACACCAGGTGTCCCCTGCTAGACACCCCCACCCCTCTAAGAAAAACCGCCACCTGACTTCTAACATCAGAGATTTGCAACTGAAATTTCTAAAAAAATAATGTTTCTGATATTTATAAGTCAGGAAATCTGCATTTCTGTCATTCTGTGAGGCAATCAGATCCTGTAACTGTGGGCCATGCATGCCCTCTGGGCCACTGCCTGCAGCAGGGTGGTCCCTCAGCGGCGGCATGGCCTTCCCAGGCCAACCCGACTCACTTCCTCCTTTTGTCGGTGTAGGCTTCCTTGTGGAAGAGCTTGCAACATCTGCTTTTCTCCATCTCTTGATCCCGATTTCAGTGTCTTTGTAATTTTGACCACCCTGAGCCTTCTGTATAAAATGGTATTATTAGATAAGTAAATAAGTAAATTAAAAGCTAGTAAAAAAGTATTTCCTGTCTCTTTTTTCACAAACTGCACACACCCATGTTCTCAGCCTGGATTCAAACAGGACACATTCCTGGCAAAACCTCCTGGCTTCAGGCATTCAGATCCTGTCACTATGGGCCATGCATGCCCACCAGGGGGTTTTGCCAGGAATGTTTTGTGTCTGGATTTAGGTTGAGAACATGGGTGTGTGCAGTTTGTGAACATTTCATGGAGAACCACATTTACAATTTGTGTCTCCCCTGAGATAAAAAGGTGAAAAGAAGAATAAACAGAATCATTCTAAGATACGAACACCGCAAACATAAACTTTCAGTGTTTTGCAACTGTTGAGTTATTGCTAGTTTTATTGAAACATTAGACATTTGAATGCTTTATATTATAATTATACATAAGCCTGCAGGTCATGTTTGTTTACTCGTGACTCTCATTTGAATGAGAGAGTAACATAAGCAACTGAACAACATCCTGAACAAACACATAAAGCAACAATCTTAGTGCTAGACCCTTTTTTGGCTAATATTAATACTTATCACTACTTGTTGCTGTTCTCTGTGATTCTTTTGGATTGTCTGCTAACCATTTAGCCTCAAACATTGACTAAATTCCTGAGTAGCCCTTTGTTGCTACTTAAATAAATTGTGTGTGTGTGTGCGCGCGTGTGTACTCAGTCACTCAGTTGTGACCGACTCTTTGTGACCCCATGGACTGCCATGGACTGCCATTATAGACATTCACATGAATTAGTTTTCTGAGTCATCTTTATTGTCATTTTGATTTCTGTTAATGGACCAATTTCTGCCTTGACTTTCACATTTCACTTGATATTCACTTTCTTGGTTTCCTGTGATATTGAAACCTTAGCAAATTTTATCATGGATACTCTTTTGATAATGTCCAAATTAAGTGTTGGAGAAGGCAATGGCACCCCACTCCAGTACTCTTGCTTGGAAAATCCCATGGATGGAGGAGCCTGGTAGGCTGCAGTCCATGGGTTCGCGAAGAGTAGGAGACGACTGAGTGACTTCACTTTCTCTTTTCACTTTCATGCATTGGAGAAGGAAATGGCAACCCACTCCGGTGTTCTTGCCTGGAGTATCCCAGGGATGGTGGAGCCTGGTGCGCTGCCGTCTATGGGGTCACACAGAGTTGGACACGACTGAAGTGACTTAGCAGCAGCAAATTAAGTGTAGATTCGTGGCAGCTCTGTAAAAATGACACCTAGAGGAAGATGTGACTGACAGTTTGTCCACCCCAGTCATTGAGAACACTGACAATTTTTACATTTCAGCAGGAGGCTAGAAAATATACGGATAAAATGAATGTTTTTATGGCATTCAGTTTGAAAAAGAATAAACAGCATGTAAGTAAATGAATAGCGGCAACAAAGATAGAAACTTGAGCAATCTCTCTCTTTTGATAATCTAAAAATGTTCCTTTTGATCAAAAGAGCCAAAGTAGAATATAGCTCAGAGAGCAAATGCACACCTAAGCCTGACAAAGCCTGAGAGAAGGTTGAATAGAACTGAACCTGGAGGAATGCACACGTGCATATACACACGCACGTACCCATAGAATTAAGAGTGAATGTATTCATGCATTCATCCAACAGATAGTGATTGAATGCCCAATATATGTCATCTGCCCTACTAGGCATGAAACATTTGAAAAAAGAAATATGAATAAAACAATTCCTAATAAAAAGGAATTCAAATATGTGTCTAGAGATAAGCACACACATTAACAAGCAATGCAGCTTTTACAATAATAGATAAATGTATGTATTAACAAGGGAGCACTGTGGAGAGGCATGTAATTTAGTTTGGTGGTACTACGGGAGAAGCACGGAAGCCCTTCTATAAGAGTAGACCAAAAAAGTTAAACTTTAAAGATTTCTTTCATTTATTCATTTCTTGAAAAAAAAATTTTTTGGAGTACCTACTATATGCCAGACAATGTTGCTGGTAATATGGCAGTGAAATAAACATTCTAGGGGATGACTTATATTTACAGTGTACAATTTAGTGGGTGAGAGTCGAATGAGGCAAATCACAGGATATAAGTGAAGAGAAATCACCAGGTGATTTAATCTGGGCCTTAAAACACAAGACAAGGAGCAATGAGAAATTAAGCAGGAGGGTGGGGAAGGAGAGTGACATTAACATGGAATGCATGTAGCTCATGTGAGTGTTTGGTATTGCTAGGAATTCAAATCACATATGGTTATGCATATATAATAGTAAATATTTATTAGCAACTGTCATAGTCATATTATTTTTCTGATTGATTCCCTTAGGAATTATATGGAGTATGACAGGAATTATGGAAGAAGTGTATAAGGAGACATGTAACAGTATATTTCAGCATCTGCATATTAAATCTTCACAAGTTGTCATCAAGTCATCTGCTCTTTAAACGATCTCTTAAGAATGAGGCAAAATATGAGAATCTCTGGTTGAGGAGACGAGAACTACATGGACGCATAATGCACGGTGTTCTCTCAAGGTACTGTAGTATTTTATAATTGCAGGATTGCAGATATCTGATGTAGAAGCCTTTTACAGAATATGAGCAATGAGAGGGTGTTATAGCACCCAGAGTTTACTAAACGGATATACTTTTCTTTCCATGGCACCATGTTATTTTGCAACAATTATATAAAAAAGAGCAAAGTAAATATTTAGATGCTGATCACTGGACTAGATCAAAATATAATCTGATGTAGTGCTTATAACACTTGCTTTTCCAAAAACTTTGAAGTGTTTGGGTGCAAGAGCACATCATCCAATCTTGTCCCTGAATCGATCCCATCACATATGTTTAAAAGAATTCAGGCCAGACAGCATCTTTTCCAGAAACCTAAGATGTTTGATTGCCAGGGAATTATATTCAGACTTGTTTCAAGTGTATCATTTAATAGGATACAGAAGACATCCTTCTAAACTGCTACTGGGAGAGGGCAGTCCTGACCAAGAAACTTGACACAACATGGTTGAACTCTTCCGAAGAACTCTTTAACTGCAAATTGTCTAATGATGGCATGTCTAACATAGAACAGGACTTCAAAGAGTAAGCAATCAATAAATGTTGAGCTACAGCAGTCCACAGTAAAATGGTTCTTAAAAAAGAAGTGAATCAACTTCACTGCCACCAAGATCTACTTCTTGAAGAGCAAAGGTGACACACACAGATATTCATCAAGACATATATAGTGAAACAAAACAAATGAAAAAAGCAAATATTTATAAAATTAGGGATTGAATACCTAATTTTTCACCAAGTTAGTGCTTCTTGTTTTTTTTTCCATGCAATATGACCCTTTTTTAGTGATATCGGTGTTATGACTATTTCACAGATCGGGATCTATTTCATAGATCTTTAGATGTTTGATAGGCTCTGGCATACATGAAATAAATTTCAGATAATTCATACCTGTATCTGTCTATCAGTCTAGTCTTGATAACACTTTCATTTCCCGGCTGTCAAGGGCAAGATATTTGAGAAACACTGACAAATTTCCAATGGAAAACTGGTTATGATTTTTACTACTTAATTTTTACTCAGTATCGCACATATAAAGAAGGGCTCTCTTACATATACTATCCGTATGTATCATAGTTAGTTCTAAATATCAAGCTGTAGTTTTACAACTTGAGGGAATGCCATAGTTTTTACTTATTTAAGGGTCATCTGGGGAAAAAAATCAGGAAACCTGTAAACTTGTAGAAAATCAAGAAGCATCTTTTATTAATGAATATATATTTTATATTCTGTCTTATAAAGTTTCAACACAAAGTTTATTCTTATTGTAATAGTTCAAAGTTTCAACACTTAAATAGTCTGTTATTCACTACCTCTTTATTGTGAACCTTTGTAAATGCTTGGAAATAGATTTTATTGACTCATGTATCATTCTTCCACTCACTTTTTCTCATCTTTTTAAAAACGTTTTTAGAATGTATTTTACGTTCCTACATACATAATCAACCACCTTTATACTTCGTTTTTCATTTAAATTCTCAGCTTTTAAAACTCAATTCATTAACATAAACTGTCCACCTACTTCTCAGCATATTTACCATTAATAATTCCTGTTATAACATTGTTAAAATACTCACTATTTGAAATGCTACTTTATATAACTCATAATTTTTGAGGTTGCAGTCTAGTTCATGGTGCCAGCATCTGAATTATTCAGCCTTTCCCTGCACTCTTCACAGAAGGAACCATTAATACACATAGCTTATTTTATTTCCCATCTGTGCCCAGTTCTCAAAGTTGGTCCCATTGGTTCAGAACCAGTTCTTACTAATGCTGGAAGCTATTGTGTTGCTCTAACCATAATCATGTGATATCTAGACAGTGTCACACCAAGACCTGGGCTCCTCAGTGATAATCAAACTGCTTAGATATTTGCTACCAACAGGAGTGATGACCCAGGTCTCTTGTAATGGGGATCTTGGGAGGATCAAAGCTTTTCCTATTTCCAAAATTTTCAAGTAAAATAATCTGCTTTTGTATCCTAGAACTAGAGACATATCTTGAAAACTTGTCCTTTCTTTTAAGATGATCAGTTTCCTTTCTTTTTGTCATTTCCTCTCATTAGAAGATAGCACTATTTTTCACTTCCAAACTCTTTAGAAATTCAATTCCAGGTACTTTATTTTCTCAGATTAGAAAAGTGAGTTAAATGACAGCTTGGAAATATTTCAAAATGATGAGACTTTAAATAGAGATTTGTGAATCAGATTTATATCCTATAGATTACTTGGTTCAGAGAGGTTCATAGTAATTCTGCATATTAAAGGGTTCAGTTTTCATTGAAATAATATTCATAAATCTTACAGAAAAAATCAGATAATAAGAAATTAGAGAATAAAGTGGATGCGAAGCAGTGGGAGGGGAAAGGCGAGAATGAAAAAGAGGGAAAGTAATACTCTTTAGTTCATTCTGAGAGTCCTTTTTATCCTTAAGTTTTATATATTGTGTAATACTAACATCCCTGAGACATTAGCCACTGTCTCCACTACTTTAAGGAAACATAAAGTTGGGAGTTAGGATGTGTTCAACACTACTAATTGGTAGTATCTATTTCACAGTTGGTTTCCAGTATTGGAAAAAAGTTCAGAACTTCATAGTCTATCATTTACTACATGAGTAAGCAGCTGGGAGCTATTCATCATGAATGTGACTGAAAATAGAGGCAATTCAATACTTCCTTGAAGATTGCAGTATGTATTTATGATTTTAAACCTATTGATTTTTGAAAAGTGTACCATCTTTCTTTGATTTTATATAGATTTGTCTTTAATTATCTTGTAGTTCATGTTCTGATATATCATTACTGTGAAATGCCACTGCTGATCTTGTTCTCAGACTGAAATGACTTTGTCTACCCAGTCATTTCTTATTTCATTTATTTTTCTGGGATGGTGAAAATGACAAGTGCTAGCCAACTTCTGTAGATTGATGGAAAGGAAAATTAAGAATGATTTGGACTGGCACTAAAAATAACTCACTAAATCCTCAAAGTGTCAAAACATTATATTCATGTCCTCTGAAAATTTGTTTACTTTAAGGGATACATGTTTAACTTTTTTTATTATTATTTTAAAGAGTAGAGCTGCATTTAGACAAATTGACATAAAGGTTTACAACTTCATTTATGCATTAAAATAAACTTTGTCATTTAGGGAGAACGTAGTAACATAAAAAATAGTACAAACAACAATATGATTAAACCTCATATATTTAACCAGTAAGTGATATCACACATGTAACTCGCTTCAGACTATTAATTTTTTCTTACCTCTTTACTTTATTTTACCTTCATTTTTGTTGTTACGAACAACCCTGAATCAAAAAACACACAAGTAAATAGTAGTTGTATTCTCAATGAGCACAATACGGAAAAAGAAATCCATAGTCCTCCAAAGGCTATGAAATGCTTTGATTGCTATGAATGTCTCTTCTCCAATCACTTTCAAGCTTCTAGTATGAATGTCCCCAATAGATTCAATTTCCCAAGTATATCAGTTAAATTTTGTTCAGTATGCCGCCACTCCAACACTTGTGGTTTAAATCAATAATTTTATTTTGGTGGGAGGGGGTGGTAGTGGCAGTCCCAATTCTATGAATTCACTGGAAAGTTCTAATTCAGATAGTCCAGCTGATCACTGGTTAGTAGGCAGCTTGACTGGGTCACTGATGTCCCAAACCATGTCTGACAGCATATTCAGTGACAGCTGAAGAATGAGGATGATTCGGGTAGTGTTTCTCGTCATCCAGGTGCTGCTTGCCTCACTCACAGAGTAGCTGGTTGTGGAGTTCCCAGGAGCAGCGAGATCAGGCATGCCTCGCTCAAAGCAGGAGCACTTTTTCCTTCTCTGTGTCACATTTCCATTAATCCAGTTAAGTCACAGGGCTAGAGGTACAAGTCAATATGGGACAGGGATATGCGAGGGGGGAATGAAGGGGTGGGCTATTGTTATTTTTTTCAAATTCATTTTTACACTCATTGGGAGATACGACTGCTAGAAACATTTACTTAATATTTATTCAGTATTTAATAATTCTATTACAATTAAAATATTCCTAACATATGCTGAAGGCAATGGCACCCCACTCCACTACTCTTGCCTGGAAAATCCCATGGACGGAGGAGCCTGGAAGGCTGCAGTCCATGGGGTCGCTGAGGGTCGGAAACGACTGAAGGACTTCACTTTCACTTTTCACTTTCATGCATTGGAGAAGGAAATGGCAACCCACTCCAGTGTTCTTGCCTGGAGAATCCCAGGGACGGGGGAGCCTGGTGGGCTTCCGTCTATGGGGTCGCACAGAGTCGGACACGACTGAAGCGACTTAGCAGCAGCAGCAGCAGCAACATATGCTGGGCTCCAGAGAGACATTGGTAAAGATAAAAAATATGCAATGGATAGCCTGGGAATTATAGGTTTTAGTATCTTCATTACCTTTGACAAAAATACATCTTACATGCCAAATTATGGTGTATTCCCAAGATTATATGATTATTGAAAAACTCTTTATACTAAAATGTCACTAACTAAAATGTCTACAGAAGCAAGATAGCATGAATTTTGTCAATCAAACAAGGTATATGATGAAGAGGATAGATGAAGATATTTTGATCTATTGAGTATGGGTTCTGTGTATTATTTTAAAAGCAAAATTTTCAAATATTGAGACTTCTGAGAAAAACGTGATGACAGAATAAGATTCACATGCCACCAGCTGTGATTTATATATATATATACATATACTGAATACATATATTATTTTTCAGATTATTTTCCCTTGTAGGTTATTACAAAATATTGAATATAGTTCCCTGCATTATACAGGAGGTCCTCATTGGCTATGTATTTATATATAGCAGTATGTATCTGTTAATCCCAACTTCCTAATTTATCCATCCCTAACCCCTTTCCTCTTTGGTAACTATGTTTGTTTTCTATGTCTATGGGTCTATTTCTGTTTTGTAAGGTCATTTATATCATTATAAGATTGTACATATAAGCAATATCATATATTTGTCTTTCTCTGTCTGGTTTACCTCACTTATATGACAATCTCAAGGTCTAACCACATTGCTATATACGGCATTATTTCAGTTTTCTATGGCCGAGTAACATTCCATTGCACATATATATCCCATCCCATTTTTCAGTTCATCTGTTGATGAGCATTTAGGTTATTTGCATGCCTTGGCTATTGTAAATAGTGCTGCTGTGAACATTGGGTGCTCTGTTGTTGTTCAGGCGCTCGGTCATGTCTGACTCTTTACAACCCCATGGACTGTAGCACACAAGGCTTCTGTGTCCTTCACCATCTCCTGGAGCTTTCTCAGACTCATGTCCATTGCCATCCAACCATCTCATCCTCAGTTGTCCCCTTCTCCTGTCTTCAATCTTTCCCAGCATCAGTATCTTTTCCAATGAGCTGGCTCTTCACATCAGGTGGCCAAAATATTGGAGCTTCAGCTTCAGCATCAGTCCTTCCAATGAATATTCAGGGTTGATTTCCTTTAGGATTGACTGATTTGATCTCCTAATACCAGAGTTCAAACGCATCAATTCTTCGGCACTCAGCCTTCTTTATGGTCCGACTCTCAAAACTGTACAAGACTAATGGGAAAACCATAGCTTTGACTGTATGGAGCTTTGTTGGCAAAGTGATATCTCTGCTTTTTAATATGCTGTCTAGGTTGGTCATAGTTTTTCTTTTAAGGAGCAAGTGTCTTTTAATTTCATGGCTGAAGTCAACATCTGCAGTGATTTTGGAGCCAAGAAAATAGTCTGTTATTCTTTCTATTGAAGTGATGGGACTGGATGCCATGATCTTAGTTTTTTGAAAGTTGAGTTTTAAACCAGGTTTTTCACTCTCCTCTTTCACCTTCATCAAGAGGCTTTTTTGTTCCTCTTTGCTTTCTGCCATAAGGGCAGTGTCATCTGCATATCTGAGGTTATTGATATTTCTCCCAGAAATTTTAATTCCATCTTGTGCTTTATCCAGCCTGGCATTTCACATGATGATGCTGCATGTAAGATAAATAAGCAGGGTGACAATATACAGCATTGACATACTCCTTTCCCAATATTGAACCAGCCTGCTGTTCCATGTCTGGTTCTAACTGTTGCTTCTAACCTGCATACAGGTTTCACAAGAGGCAGGTAAAGTGGTCTGGTATTCCCATCTCTTTAAGTATTTTCCACAGTTTGTTGTGATCCACAGAGTCAAAGGCTTCATCTTTTAGAATTTGAAATAGATCAGCTGGAATTCAATCACCTCCACTTGCTGTGTTCACAGTGATGCTTTCTAGGGCCCACTTGATTTCATATTCCAAGATGTCTGGCTTTATGTGAGTGATCATACCATTGCGGTTATCTGGGTCATGAAGATCTTTTTTTGTATAGTTCTGTGTATTTTTGCCACTTCTTCTTAATGTCTTCCTCTTCTGTTAGGTCCATATTGCTTCTGTCCTTTATTGTGCCCATGTTTGCATGAAATGTTCCCTTGGTATCTCTAATTTTCTTGAAGAGATCTCTAGTCTTTCCCATGCTATTGTTTTCCTCTATTTCTTTGCACTGTTCACTTACGAAGACTTGCTTATCTCTCCTTGCTATTTTTTGGAACTGTGTGCATTCAGATGCACTTCTTTCCTTTGCTCCTTTGCATTTTGCTTCTCTTCTTTTCTCAGCTATTTGTAAGGTCTCTTCAGATAGACATTTTGCCTTTTTAAATTCATTTTTCTTGGGAATGGTTTTGATCACCACCTCCTGTACAATGTTAGGAACCATTTATCAGATCTAATCACTTGAGACTATTTATCACTTAACTGTATAATTGTAAGGGGTTTGATTTAGGTCATACCTGAATAGCCTTTCTCTGGGATTGGAATGAAAACTGACCTTTTCCAGTCCTGTGGCCACTGCTGAGTTTTCCAAATTTGCTGGCATATTGAGTGCAGCACTTTCACAGCATCATCTTTCAGGATTTGGAATAGCTCAACTGGAATTCCATCACCTCCACTAGCTTTCTTCATAGTGATGCTTTCTAAGGCAAACTCGACGTCACATTCCAGGATTTCTGGCTCTAGGTGAGTGATCATACCATCATGATTATCTTGGTCGTGAAGCTCTTTTTTGTACAGTTCTTCTGTGTATTCTTGCCACCTCTTCTTAATATCTTCGGCTTCTGTTAGGTCCATACCATTTCTGTCCATTATGGAGCCTATCTTTGCATGAAATGTACCCTTGGTATCTCTAATTTTCTTGAAGAGATTTCTAGTCTTTCCCATTCTATTGTTTTCCTCTATTTCTTTGCATTGATCACTGAGGAAAGCTTTCTTGTCTCTCCTTGCTATTCTTTGGAACTCTGCATTCAGATGCTTATATCTTTCCTTTTCCCCTTTGCTTTTTGCTTCTCTTCTTTTCACAGCTATTTTTAAGGCCTCCTCAGACAACCATTTTGCTTTTTTGCATTTCTTTTTCTTGGGGATGGTCTTGATCCCTGTCTCCTGTACAATGTCACGAACCTCCATCCATAGTTCATCAGGCACTCTGTCTATCAGATCTAGTCCTTTAAATCTATTTCTCACTTCCACTGTATAATCCTAAGGGATTTGATTTAGGTCCTACCTGAATGGTCTAGTGATTTCCCCTACTGTCTTCAATTTAAGTCTGAATTTGGCAATAAGAAGTTCATGGTCTGAGCCACAGTCAGCTCCCGGTCTTGTTTTTGCTAATTGTATAGAGCTTCTCCATCTTTGGCTGCAAAGAATATAATTAATCTGATTTCGGTTTGACCATCTGGTGATGTCCATGTGTAGAGTCTTCTCTTGTGTTGTTGGAAGAGGGTGTTTGCTATCACCAGTGCATTCTCTTGACAAAACTATATTAGTCTTTGCCCTGCTTCATTCTGGACTCCAAGGCCAAATTTGCCTGTTAGTCTAGGTGTTTCTTGACTTCCTACTTTTGCATTCCAGTCCCCTATAATGAAACGGACATCTTTTTTGGGTGTTAGTTCTGAAAGGTCTTGTAGGTCTTCATAGGACCATTCAACTTCAGCTTCTTCAGCATTACTGATTGGGGCATAGACTTGGATTACTGTGATATTGAATGGTTTGCCTTGGAAACGAACAGAGATCATTCTGTCATTTTTGAGATTGCATCCAAGTATTGCATTTCGGACTCTTGTTGACCATGATGGCTACTCCATTTCTTCTAAGGGATTCCTGCCCACAGTAGTAGATATAATGGTCATCTGAGTTAAATTCACTCATTCCAGTCCATTTTAGTTCGCTGATTCCTAGAATATCGACGTTCACTCTTGCCATCTCCTGTTTGACCACTTCCAATTTGACCACTTCCAATTTGCCTTGATTCAAGGACATAACATTCCAGGTTCCTATGCAATATTGCTCTTTACAGAATCGGACCTTGCTTCTATCACCAGTCACATCCACAACTGGGTATTGTTTTTGCTTTGGCCCCATCCCTTCATTCTTTCTGAATTTCACACGCTAGTAAACTAATGCTCAAAATTCTCCAAGCCAGGCTTCAGCAACACATGAACCATGAATTTCCAGATGTTCAAGCTGGTTTTAGAAAAGGCAGCGGAACCAGAGATCGAATAGCCAACATCCGCTGGATCATCAAAAAAAGCAAGAGACTTCCAGAAAAACATCTATTTCTGCTTTATTGGCTATGCCAAAGCCTTTGACTGTGTGGATCACAATAAACGGTGGAAAATTCTGAAAGACATGGGCATACCAGACCACGTGACCTGCCTCTTGAGAAATCTATATGCAGGTCAGGAAGCAACAGTTAGAACTGGACATGGAACAACAGACTAGTTCCAAATACGAAAAGGAGTACATCAAGGCTGTATATTGTCACCCTGCTTATTTAACTTCTATGCAAAGTACATCATGAGAAACACTGGGCTGGAAGAAGCAAAAGCTGGAATCAAGATAGTCGAGAGAAATATCAATAACCTCAGATATGCAGATGACACCACCATTATGGCAGAAAGTGAAGAGGAACTAAAGAGTCTCTTGATGAAAGGGAAAGAGGAGAGTGAAAAGTTGGCTTAGAGCTCAACATTCATAAAATGAAGATCATGGCATCTGGTCCCATCACTTCATGGGAAATAGATGGGGAAACAGTGGAAACAGTGTCAGACTTTATTTTTCTGGGCTCCAAGGTCACTGCATATGGTGATTGCAGCTATGAAATTAAAAGACACTTACTGCTTGTAAGGAAAATTATGACCAACCTAGTTAGCATATTCAGAAGCAGAGACATTACTTTGCCAACAAAGGTCCATCTAGTCAAGGCTATAGTTTTTCCAGTGGTCATGTATGGATGTGAGAGTTGGACTGTGAAGAAAGCTGAACACCGAAGATTTGATGCTTTTGATTATGGTGTTGGAGACAACTCTTGAGAGTCCCTTGGACTGCAAGGAGATCCAACCAGTCCATTCTAAAGGAGATCAGCCCTGTGTGTTCGTTGGAAGGACTGATGCTAAAGCTGAAACTCCAGTACTTTGGCCACCTCATGCGAAGAGTGGGCTCACTGGAAAAGACCCTGATGCTGGGAGGGATTGGGGGCAGGAGGAGAAGGGGACGACAGAGGATGAGTTGGCTGGATGGCATCACCGACTCGATGGACATGAGTTTGAGTGAACTCTGGGAGTTGGTGATGGACAGGGAGGCCTGGCATGCTGCAATTCATTGGGTCGCAAAGAGTCGAACATGACTGAATGCTGAGCTGGAACTGGAACTGAATACCCTAGTGATTTTTCCTACTTTATTCAATATAAGTCTGAATTTTGCAATAAGGAGTTTGATCCTGAGCCAGGGTTAGGTCCTGGTCTTATTTTTGCTGACCATTAGAACTTCTCCATCTTCAGTTGCAAAGGATATTATCATTCTGATTTTGGTATTGACCATCTGGTGATGTCCATGTGTAGAGTCATCTCTTGTGTTTTTGGAAAAGGGTGTTTGCTGTGACCAGTGCAATCTCTGGAAAACCTCTGTAGCCTTTGCCCTGCTTCATTTTGTACTCCAAGACTAAACTTGCCTATTACTCCAGGTATCTCTTTACCTCCTACTTTTGCATTCCAGTCCCCTGTAATGTAAAGGACATCTTTTTTTTGGTATTAGTCCTAGAAGCTCTCGTAGGTCATCATAGAACTGTTCAACTTCAGCTTCTTTGGCATTAGTGGTTGGGGCATAGACTTGGATTGTTGTGAAAGTGAATTTTTTGCCTTGGAAACGAACAGAGATCATTCTGTCATTTTTGAGATTGCACCCAAGTAGTGCATTTCAGTGTCTTCTGTTGACTCTGTGGCTACTCCATTTCTTCTAAGGGATTCTTGCCCACAGTAGTAGATATAATGGTCATCTGAATTAAATTCGCCCATTCTAGTCCATTCTAGTTCATTGATTGCTCAAATGTCAATGCTCACTCCTGCCATCTCCTATTTGACCACTTCCAATTTACCTTGATTCATAGACCTAACATTCCAGGTTCCTGTGCAGTATTGTTCTTTAGAGCATCAGATTTTACTTCCATCAAGAGTCACACCCACAACTGGGTGTTGTTTCCTCTTTGGCTCAGCCTCTTCATTACTTCTGGAGCTATTTCTCTGCTCTTCTCCAGTAGCATATTGTGCACCTACCACCCTGGGGAGTTCATCTCTCTATGTCATATCGTTTTGCCTTTTCATACTGTTCATGGGGTTATCAAGGTAAGAATGCTGAAATGGCTTGCCATTCCCTTCTAAGAGGATCACATTTTGTGAGAAGTCTCCACCATGATCCATCCATCTTGAGAAGCCCTACACAGAATGGCTCATAGTTTCATTGAGTTAGACAAGGCTATGATCCATCTGATCCATTGGTCAGTTTTCTGTGATTGTGGTTTTCCTTTTGTCTCCCCTTTGATGGATGATGATAAGAGGCTTATGGAAGCTTCCTGGTGGGAGGGACTGGCTGTGGGAAAAACTGGGTTTTCTCTGTTGTGCAAGGCCATTCTTAGTCAATCTTTAATCCAGTTTTCTGCTGATGAATGGGGTTGTGTTCCCTCCCTGTAGTTTTGCCTTCAAAAGGACTTATGCCAGCTCACAGCTATTGTAGTCAGTGCCCCTGACCCTGTGGCACAGCACTATTGACCCATGCCTCTGCCAGAGACTCCCAGACACTCACAGGCAAGTCTGGCTCAGTCTCTTGTGGGGTCATTGCTCCTTTCTCCTGGGTTCTGGTATGCCCCAGGCTTTGTTGTGCCCTCCAAGAGTCTGTTTCCACAGTCCTGGGGAGGTACTGCAATCAAATCCTACTGGTCTTCAAAGTCAAATTCCCTGAGGATTGTCAGCCCCTTTGCTGAATCCCCAGGTTGGGATATCTGTTGTGGGCCCTAGAATTTTTGCAACAGTGTGAGAACTGCTTTGGTATAATTGCTTCCAGTTTGTGGGTTGTCTGCTCAGCAGCTCCATAGTGGAGCTTATGGCTGCTGCTGCTAAGTCGCTTCAGTCGTGTCTGACTCTGTGCGACCCCACGGACTGCAGGCTACCAGGTTTCTCCGTCCATGGGATTCTCCAGGCAAGAACACTGGAATGGGTTGCCATTTCCTTCTCCAATACCTCCTCCAAAAGGACTTATGCCACAGGCCATGCTTCCCAGGCCTGCAGCCAGAGCCCCTGTCCCTGTGGCATGCCACTGCTGACCCGTGCCTCCACAGGAGACACTCAAATACTCAAAGGCAGGTCTGGTTCAGTCTCTTGTGGAAGTGACTGCTCCTTTTCCCTGGGTCCTGGTGTGCGCAATGTTTTGTTTCCACCCTCCGAGTATCTCTGGTGTGTCTGAAATTTGATTTTAAACATGATTGTGTCCTTCCTACAATCTTGTTGGGGTTTTTCCTTTGGATGTGGGGTATTATTTTTTGGTGGGATCTGACATTCTCCTGTCTATGGTTGTTCAGCAACCAGTTGTGATTTTGGTGTTCTCGCAGGAGAACATAAGTGCATGTCCTTCTACTGCACCATATTAAATTATCATTGGAGTGCATGCATCTTTTCAAATTAGAATTTTCCCCAGGTATATGCCCAGGAGTGAGATTGCAGGATCGTATGGTAGCTCTACTTTCAGTTTTGTAAGGAGCTGCCATACTGTTCTCCACAGTGGCTTTACCAATTTGCATTCCCATCAACATCGCACAAGGGTTCCTTTTTCGCTACACCCTCTCCAGCATTTATTATTTATGGACATTTGACAATGGCCATTCTGACTGATGTGATGTGATACCTCATTGTAGTTTTAATTTGCATTTCCCTAATAATTAGTGATGTTGAGCATTTTTCCATGCACGCGTGTGTCTATTTAGAATGATACAATAACTTCTAAGTACAAAATCATTTCATAAAATGTATGATGAGATGATTGTAAAAATTAAAAACTCTCAAAAAGAAGTAGCCAGGTAGTTTTGGAACATTTACAACTAGATAGGCAAAAACCATTGTTTAAAAACACAAACATGTTTGTTAGTCTTATTTAGGAATGAAAGGGCTTCCCAGATGGTGCTTGTGGTAAGGATACCTGCCTGCCAATGTAGCAGGCATAAGAGATGCAGGTTCAATCCCTGGGTTGGGAAAATCTCCTGGAGAAAGGAATGGCAACCATTCCAGTATTCTTGCCATGGACAGAGGAACCTGGCAGGCTATATGGTCCATAGGGTCCCAAAGAGTTGGACACAACTGAAGTGATTTAGCACATAAGGGATGAAAGGAAAGTGAAAAATCAGAAGATCCTAAAGTCTTCATTAGATGTATGAGGAAATCAGGTTCTTTAAGATTTTTAATATCTGTACTGGCTGACCTCCTTGCCCTTCCCCCAATAAATATATCCCCATAAAAATAAAGCTGAGATATACATGTGTATAGATTAATTTATGAAGCTTATATAAGTAAGATTATTTATTTTAATATACTTTATCTTAGAACAAATATAGATTCCACAGGCATACTGAATGTGCCAAGATAGTAGAGCAGAATGTTTTTCTAGATGTTTTTTGGTGCTCTAGTTTGTTGCATTTGAAAGAATTTTCTATCCTTCCTGTATTAGTGAGGATACTTATATTTGGACAGAACATCAACTTAAATTGGCTTAAACAAAAGAGATAATTTATTGATTTATTTAATTAGAAATTCAGAGAACAGCCTGGCTTTCACCATGTCTGTCTGTATCCAGATCCTAGGACTTGCTTTCTTTTCCTGTGGCTTGCTTTTCAGGCATGATTCCATTATGTGTATGCTGGCATAAATAGGCAGCAGTAGCTCCAGACTTATCTGTAACAATGTACCAAACTCAGGGAAAGAAAGAAGCAAAATTGGGGGATGGAATCTGATTTGGTTTAGACTGGATAACCCAGCACCATCGGACCTAATCACCAAGACCAGCATAATGAAATGTGCTGATTAGCCACGTGGTACGTTGCTCATGTCTGGAGATGAGGGGTGTTTCAAGCACCATTCAATCCATTAGATGTGAAAATGGGAAAGAGAACCAGAGTATTGTTACCAGAAAGGCCACAGAAATTAGTCAGGCAAATACACTAGGCTTTGTAAAAAATATAAAAAACATGATATATATTCAAATTCATGGTTTACATTTATCTTGGTATTAAATGCCAGAACAGAAAAATAAACAATAGAAGAATGAAGTAGTGTATCACTTATAGTGCATTTCCACTAGTATGAATAAAAAGCTAGTATGGTGGGATTTGTATAGATATATACTGAAAAAATAAATTCCAGTGAAATACAACTGTACACTAATATGAGGTATTTTTCAATCATATTATTTTTCTACTCTGTTGCTTCTATTTTAATAGGCTAGTCAGCACAGTATTACTTAAGGGCATGGCATGATACTTAATAGCTGCTAAAAACAATACTTCCTATTTAAATTACATGAATACTCTAATTCCCATCATAACAATATATTTTCATTTAAGAAGCTGACAACTCTTTCATTAGGAAACAATTAATTAATTGAACTCTCATCTAATTATGTAAGTGTTCCTTTTGGCACAAAAACTAAAGCTTTTATTTCAGAATGTAGCTGAGAAATAGAACTCAAGAGGTCAAATATTAAAAATTTTGACATCTTACATGTATTGGATTTAATGATTTAATATCATTTAATATTGTACATTCTGGAGTATGCAATCATTAAGTCTTTCATGTGAGTATATTAAAAATAAAACACATCAAAATGAAAAAAATCTACTGTATTTTAGTGTAGTAATACTTAGTAATTATACTATTTTTTAATCTTAAAATCTAAATGTCTATGATTGTCATCTTTCTCCTGCTGCCAAAAAAATTCTCAACCAATCTACAATGTTAAGTAATAAGTAATCCCCAATTTCTTTTTTTTGTGAGGGAGAGTCAATTTTGATGCAGATGCCTTTCATTCAGTTTAAAATATGTGATATTTATAGAAATATTCTAATGCACTTTCTTTACTTAAAAAAATTTAGAAAGTCTTAGATGATGAGAAACCATACTTACTTCTCTACTGAGGCCAATAAAATTCTTTATTTTCCCTACTTTTATATATGTACTATGTTTATTTTAAAATGTTAGGTACCAAGCACACAATTTGAGTACTCAGCTACTCAAAATTTGTTGGTGTCTCCAGCATTCTGTTATTGCTTTTAGTATTGTGAACTATTAAAAAATAAAAATAATGTGCATATAATGCTTACATAGCTCATTTATCAAAGATATATCGTGTTTATTTATGAAAAAGAAAAAATGAAACACATTTTGGCATTTTATCATATGCCAAAAGAATTGCTTTTGGAAATATACACTGAAGAGTAGAACTCCTTAATGATTTCATGATACCCCTTCTAAAAAAAGTAGACTGATATGACTTTCATATTCCTTGTCATGAAAGTAACAAGACACATGCATATTTTGGTTATTTGAGAATTTGAATTACCACATGCAGTATATTTATTTGGTTCTCTTCTAGGAATATGATTTTTGTCTCTCATAAAAAAATCTCTCATACTCACACATTATGAGTATGATGAATGCTATCTCTTCTCTTATGTGTATGTATCTTAAATGTGTATTTCTCCTCTGATACAGATGTTCTTAAATCTGTTTTTGTCCTGATAACAAATAGGTGAATCTGCTGCCATAAATACTATGTAAAATGTATTGAAAATTTGTTTCTCCCACGTACCATGTCAGAAAGTCTACATCATTCATGATTTCTGTCCCAAAACTTAAAGATATGAATTACAATTTCTGTTTTACACATAAGGAAACCAAGCTTCACAGAGGTCAAGCAACTTATCTAACTTAGATGTCTTACTAAATCCTGGAATTAAATAATAATCCAAGTTTCAGTGACTAAAATCTACCTTCCTTCATGCGACATCTTTCCTCTTCAGGAAAACACATACCTATATTAAAAAAGAAAGATGTCAAATCAGTAAACTAAAAAAAAAAAAAAAAAAAAAAAAGAACAAACTAAATTTAAAGCAAACAGAAGGAAATAATTAAAAGTATTAGAATGGGAACTAATGAAATAGAAATAGAGAAATAGTGCTCAGTAAAGCAACAAAACTGATTTATTTTTTAAAAGATTAATAAATTGATAAAACTTTACCTGGCTTTACTAAGCAAAGATAGTGAGATAGCAAAAGAGCAAGAAAGCAAGGGAGAACAAGGCTAAATATTTAAAGTCAGGAATGTAAGAGGAAAACCTATTACTAATATAGAAACAAAGAATGCTATGAAAATAAGGGGATAATATTCAGTGTAATTCAGTTCAGTCACTCAGTCGTGTTCGATCCTTTGTGACAACATGGACTGCAGCAGGCCAGGTTTCCCTGTCCATCACCAACTCCCTGAGCTTACTCAAACTCATGTCCATAGAGTTGGTGATGCCATCCAACCATCTGTTGTCCCCTTCTCCTCCTATCTTCAGTCTTTCCCTGCCTTAGGGTTTTCTTCAGTGAGATCGGTTCTTCACATGAGGTGGCCAAAGCATTGGAGTTTCAGCTTCAGTATCAGTCCTTCCAATGAATATTCAGGACTAATTTCCCTTAGGATGGACTAGTTGGATCTCCTTGCAGTCCAAGGGACTCTCAAGAGTCTTCTCCAACACCACAGTTTGAAAGCATCAATTCTTTGGCTCTCAGCCTTCTTTATGGGCCAACTCTCACATCCATACATGACAACTGGAAAAACCATAGCTTTGATTAGACAGACCTTTGTTGGCAAAGTAATGTCTCTGCTTTTTAACATGCTGTCTAGGTTGGGCATAACTTTTCTTCCAAGTAGCAAGTATCTTTTAACTTCATGGCTGCAGTCACCATCTGCAGTGATTTTGGAGCCCAACAAAATAAAGTCTGTCACTGTTTCCATTGTTTCCCCATCTATTTGCCATGAAGTGATGGGACTGGATGCCAGGATCTTAGTTTCTGAATGTTGAGTGTCAAGCCACCTTTTTCACTCTTCTCTTTCACTTTCATCAAGAGGTTCTTATTTCTTCTTCTCTTTCTGCCATAAGGGTGGTGTCATCTGCATATCTGAGGTTATTGATATTTCTCCCAGAAATCTCAATTCTAGCTTGTGCTTCATCCAGCCCAGCATTTTGCATGATGTACTCTGCATGTGAGATAAATAAGCAGGGTGACAACATACAGCCTTGACATACTCCTTTCCGGATTTGGAACCAGTCTGTTGTTCCATGTCCAGTTCTGACTGTTGTTTCTTAACCTGCATGAAGAGGCGGTCTGGTATTCCCATCTCTTTCAGAATTTTCCAGTTTGTTGTGATCCACACAGTCAAAGGCTTTGGCATAGTCAATAAATCAGAAGTAGATGTTTTTCTGGAACTCTATTGCTTTTTTGATGATCCAACAGACGTTGGCAATTTGATCTCTGGTTCCTCTGCCTTTTCTAAATCGAGCTTGAACATCTGGAAATTTACAGTTCACATACTATTGAAGTCTGGCTTGGAGAATTTTGATCATTACTTTGCTAGCATGTGAGATGAGTGCGATTGTATGGTAGTTTGAACATTCTTGGGCATTGCCCTTCTTTGGGATTGGAATAAAACCTGATCTTTTCCAGTCCTGTGGCCACTGCTGAGGTTTCCAAATTTGGTGGCATATTGAGTGCAGCATTTTCACATCATCATCTTTTAGAATTTGAAATAGCTCAACTGGAATTCCATCACCTCAACTAACTTTGTTCATAGTGAAACTTTCTAAGGCCCACTTGACTTCCCATTCCAGGATGTCTGGCTGTAGGTGAGTGATCACACTATCATGGTTATCTGGGTCATGAAGATCTTTTCTGTACAGTTCTTCTGTGTACTCTTGCCACCTCTTAATATCTTCTGCTTCTGTTAGGTCCATACCGTTTCTGTCCTTTATTGTGCCCATCTCTGCATGAAATATTCCCTTGGTATATCTAATTTTCTTGAAGAGATCTCTAGTCTTTTCCATTCCATTGTTTTCCTCTATTTCTTTGCACTGATCACTGAGGAATGCTTTCTTATCTCTCCTTTCTGTTCTTTGAAATTCTGTATTCAAATGGGTATATCTTTCCTTTTCTTCTTTGTGTTTAGCTTCCCTTCCTTTCTCAGATATTTTTAAGGCCTCCTCAGACCACCATTTTGCCTTTTTGCACTTCTTTTTCTTGGGAATGGTGTTGATCCCTGCCTCCTGTACAATGTCATGAACCTCCATCCATAGTACTTCAGGCACTCTATCAGATCTAATCCCTTGAATCTATTTGACACTTCCACTGTATAATCATAAGGTATTTGATTTAGGTTATACCTGAATGGTCTAGTGGTTTTCTCTACTTTCTTCAATTTAAGTCTGAATTTGGCAATAAGGAGTTCATGATCTGAGCCACAGTCAGCTCCCAGTCTTGTTTTTGCTGACTGTATAGGGCTTCTCCATCATTGGCTGCAAATAATATAGTCAATCTGATTTCAGTATTGACCATCTGTTGATGTCCATGTGTAGAGTCTTCTCTTGTGTTGTTGGAAGAGAGTGTTAAAGTATACTAACAAATTAGATAACTTAGATAAAATGGATAAATTCTTGTTAAGACACAAACTATAAATACTGACAACCTGAAAGGTAATCTAATTAGATCTAACAAGTAAAGCAGTTGAACTGATAATTTAAAAACTTCCAAGAAAGTAAAGCTCAGGCATGGACAGCTTAATTAGTGAATTCTACCAAATGTTTATTGAAGAATTAATAACAAACCTTCTCAGACTTTTCCAAAAAGTACAGGAGGGTCACTTTCCCATGTAGTCTAAGAGATCCATATGTAACCTATACCAAAGTCAGACAAAAACCCAAAATTATAGTCAGTATTTTTTAGACATAAAAATCTTCAACACAATACTAGCAAAGTAAATCTAGCAACATATAAAAAGGATTATACAACATGACAAAGTGAAGTTTCTCCCAGAAATGTAAGGTTTGGTTAGCATATGAAAATCAATGTAATGCGCTATAGGACAAAAATCTGCATAATCCTCTAGATAGACTCAGAAACAAATTTTGACAAAATATACACCTCTAAAAAAAAAGCATTCAACAAAATAGAAATAGAAATTAATTTCATTCTGATAAAATAATGTATGAGAAAACCACAGCTAGCAATGTGGGAAAGACTGAATATATTGCCCCTAAGATCAGGAATGGGACAAAAATGTGCTCTCCTTTCATTTCAGTACACAGCTGGATTTACTAAGCAGCGCAATTAGACAAGAAAGAGAAAAATGGTCTAGATTGGAAAGGAAGAAGTAAAACTATTATAGAAATACAATGAGATCTACGTATGATCTCATATACAAAAACTCCTTAAAACCCATGAACATTTGTTAGAAGTTATGTATGAGTTCAGCGGATTTGCAGGATAAATATCAATGTAAAAAAAATTGTTTTTCTATATACTAGCATAAATACTGGAGAAGGCAATGGCACCCCACTCCTGTACTCTTGCCTGGAAAATCCCACGGATGGAGGAGCCTGGTGGGCTGCAGTCCATGGGGTCGCTAAGAGATGGACACGACTGAGTGACTTCACCTTCACTTTTCACTTTCATGCATTGGAGAAGGAAATGGCAACCTACTACAGTGTTCTTGCCTGGAGAATCCCAGGGATGGGGAACCTGGTGGGCTGCCGTCTATGGGGTCACTCAGAGTCGGACACAACTGAAGCAACTTAGCAGCAGTAGCATAAATACAATGATGAAATCAATTTTATCTGTAAAAATGCCTAAAGTGTAGCTTCTAAGTAGTATGACAAGTAATTTTTTAATTCTGTAAGAAACAACCTTGCCCTTTCCAGTTGCATTCAGTTTTACCAGCTTTATGTTTTGAGTATCTATTACAGGCTAGGCTTATTTCAGACTATACTTTAAGGAGCTTGAAAAAAAGCAATGCATAAAACATTTTTCATGTAACATTCTTGTTGGAGGAGATACTTAACAAAATAAACAAGCAAATAAAATATATCAGATCTTAAAAAATGCAATACAGATTAAAAAAAAAAAGATGAGCGAGGAGCATAAGGAATGTGGGAGTTTGGAATATTTTTATAGTAAGGGCAAGGAAGAGCTTTGGGAGAGGACATAGGTGGAAATTAATCTCATGTAGTATAAAGTTTTAAATGTTCCTATTTCCTGATGCTTCGGTATCCCAGTGAACATCTGGTGAGCACCCTGCCCAGGAACTAGGTACAGCACTGTGATAAGTTCCCCTTCTCCCTCTCCCTGACTTTGACCTCCTGACATTCACATACGCCCATGAAATCCCCTCATGCCACTTCCTTGTATATTTCACTCTGCCCCACAATAAAGGCACTTGCCCATAGTCTTCACTCTCTCATGGCTCCTTGGAACCCATTTCACTCACATGGTCCTACCTGACAGATCATCTTAAAACCCATTTAAATTATAAAAAGTATTCCTTATAACACACCTAGGCTATTTGAAAAAATCAAGTTCCAGATATTCCTTGACAAGTATAGGGTAATTTCCTCAGAAAGCTTAAGGAGCAGGGCTCTCCTGGCCACCAGGCCCTTGAGGCAGAGTGCCTGGAGCCCACAACATTTTTTAGGGACCCATAAAATTTTTACTATTTAATTTCTTCTAAAATCATGGAAAAATTAATGTATCAGGTCTGATGTATCCTGGAAAGAAGCTGAGTGCATGAGGGGAGTGAGGTATAGAGAAATTCAAATAGTTGAGAGATTACTGGGACAGATCTTTAAGGCTATATCTACACTTGAGTTTTTACCCTGAGCGAGATGAGAAGCAATTAGAGAATTCTGAGCATAAATTAACATTTTAAAACAATTATTATTGCTGTGCTGTAGATAGTAGATTGTAAAGGCAAGTGTATTATTGAAGATGCAAAATCAAAGTGAAATCATTCTCTGGCAGAGATGACATAAAGTAGTCAATTACTGAATGCATTTATTAGTGTCCAACATCCAGAAATAGCAAGACTAAAATGACCATATCATTAAAATAGTAATTAGCAATAGTTTATTGTGCACATAAAAACAGTTCCTGGACTGGAAACTCTCAAACCCTCATGGGAATGAGGCTCAGAGGTATTGCTATAGGAAAGCTTGCAAACAGGGGCTGTTTATGCCATATAGTAATAGGTGGTAGTACTGGCACTCCCTACTGACAGGGGATTGTTTAAATGTGGACACCGCATGCCAATTTAGGGGAACAGCTTAAGTTCTGTTTATGATTTTTAGGGGCATTTGCAAGAAGTCAGTATGTTTTGTTGGTTCTGTAAAGTAAGCTAAATTAAGTTATGCTTATGTGGCCTAATTGGTTTTGCCTGTTTATGGAATTTTCAAGTCTGGTCTCTATTTTGTACTTTAGCATAAGTGAGAATTAAAAGGATTTGCAAATTGTTTTAGTCTGGAGTCATAAAAAGAACAAGAGTGTAAAGAGATGTACTTGGTTCTCCCACTAAAGGAAAACTAAGGTCAAACACTGTCTGCTTTTAACTTCTCCAGTAAAAGGCCAAAGATCTTTAGCATCAGCTGCTTCTTCTATATTCAGACAAATAAATGCAGAAATATAAACTAGAAGTGTGATAATGATTGGATAGTGACAGTGACAACAAAAACTGTGGTCCTTTCTCCAATCAGAAGGCATTTTTGCATTTAATTTAATGTTTAGTCGCCCATGATGGTGTTAGAAGCAGTATTGGTGCATATCAGATGTTATCAACATTGGTATCCATGCCGGTGATTTTCAAACAGAAGAACACTGTTGTCACTGCAGAGGGAATGGGATTGCTGAGAGAAGTGTATTAAGGGCATAGCCCAGAGGGAGTAATTGGGGGACAAGGTGGTGATGGGAGAAAAAGATGGGGTGCCATGTGGAATGGAAAAGCAGAATTGCTAGGGGAAGCACACTGACTGAAACCGCCCACCCTGGCCAGGCACCATAGTAACTATTTGCATGAGTTGTTTTAGGACAGGAGGTTCTGGTAAGGAACACGGAACTAATAAGCCACCACCAACCAGAAGAGTTCGGGAAAGGTAAAAGGAGACACCACAAGTCCGACCACTTCCCGGAATCCTTCTCACTGGCATCCATCTTGGCTTAACAAGGCATGTACCACCAGGAAGGACTCTGAGTCAGAATGATTGGCTAAAGACAACCTGAAAACTAATTCCATCACCATAAAACTGCCAGCCATGTGGCAGAGTGGTTCTCCTGGGCTCCCTTACCCTACTGCTCTCCACCAGGGTGCCCTTTCCCGATAAAATCTCTTGCTTTGTCAGCACAGGTGTCTCCTTGGACAATTAATTTCTGAGTGTTGGACGAGCCCACTTTGGGGCCGTGGAAGGGGCTTGCAACAGAATGTCTGGTAGTATCTGAACATTTTACTTAGGATGTGCTCGTTCCATTATAAGTAACAGCCCACTATCAGCATGATCTAACTCATTCTCTTCCCCTCTTGTGGGAGAAAAAAATATATTCAATAGTATTCAAGTCAGATTTCCAAGAGAAAGAAAAAGAACAGTAAACTCTCTAAAATGGACATTGAAATTATAGTTTCATTAGCAGAATACTCAATGAACTGAACCACAAACCAGACTCACTTTTCTGTAGATTAAAACACAATCAGAATGACTTCTGAAACTTAAGGTTTGCTTGAGAGTTGTAGGCTATCGAAATTGTTGCCAAGAGATTATGAATTTACATTGTTTTCTGGTTAATGATGGAAAGCCTAGTGGGAAAAAAAAATCCTCCAGGGGATGACATTCTTAAGCCTAACCCAGTCAGCAGGTCAAGAAACTTCTATCATCTTGCCGTAAATTGATTTGTTTTAATATAGCTTAAAGGAATTATTGAGGAAACACCTAGAAACACAGTAATTAGTTAAAAAAGATAGAGATGCCCCATTAAATGTTTTATTTTTAAGAAGATATGTTTCATATAGAACAAGGAGCCCCAGGTGCTGATGATATAATGAGGGCACTTTACAATATTGAGGCAAGCAGTCTCCAAAAGAGAGAAAGACTCTAGTCACTTCTGACTTTTATACATATTTTGCCACTTGCTGGAGTTTGCTTTAGTTTCTGGCTTTTCTGTTGACCTGATTTAACTTGGTATTTAAATTTTATTTATTTATTCATTACTTGCTTCTGCCAATTTCCAAAAAAGGATTTCAGGTGAACTTAACTGGAAGGGCCTTCACAGAATGCTGGCATTGTTCCTATTTGTAATTCAGAAATCATCCACACCTTTGTAGAAGATGGCCTTATCAGATCTCTGGAAGTTTGCATTTCATACACAGTATTCAGACACGACTGAGCCACTGACCACCTGAGATGTCTCTGCGCATTTCCTTGTAGTTCTGATGTTTCATTTGGCCTCTTGGATTTACCTGTTCCACAGGAACACTTTCATTTGTTTGAATGCTTTCGCTCATGCTCTCCTACCTCCAGTGGGCGTGGTGGGGGAGGAGGCGGAGTCAGCAGAGGCAGAGGTACTGGGGTGTTGGGGGCGTGTTGCAGGGAAGCCAAGAACTAGAGAGCATGCGGCTGGGCAAGTTTACTGGCCCAAGGTGGTGAGAAAGAGGGGCCTACCTCAAAGGAGCCAGGTCTCCAGGCTGGCCCGCAGCAGGCACAGCCGTCCAGGACGTGCTCACCTCTGAGACCCAGTTTTTGCAGAGCTTCCAGCTCAACTGGACTGGTTGCACCTTCTTCCTGGACACGACCAATTGGAAGCTAGGAGCAGCAGTTATATGACTTTGAGAGCCCAAACATCACTGTCCCCTCTGCGTCCTTTGTTGAAGATGTCACCCTGGGAGAAGAGGAGTCCATACCTCCTGATGCTCAATTTATAAAAACCTGGCAGATGGAGAATTCTGGGACAGAGGCCTGGCCTCCACGGGTTTGTCTTAAGTATGTCAGGGGAGACCAGATTGGATATATGAACGTGGTGATAGTGACATCGCTGGAGTCCCGAGAGATTGCAGGATTCAGCGTCCGGTGTACAGCCGGGGAGCAGGGATGAGTCAGGACCGGCGCTGATGAGCGCTGCTGCAGGCTCTACCGTGGAGGCGCCAGCCGAGTCCTCCTTGTGGAGGTGGGTGGACTTTTAGGAGTGAGAAGTGTCACCTTTTGAAACGGTGTGCGACACGCAGCCACATCGTAAGGGAGAGCGAAACTTCAATCTGTTTGCCTCGCCCCAGAAGAACAGGAAGTCAGGTGAAAAGAATTTAAAAGACGCCGGGGATTCTGGTTGGAGTCCATCAGCAAAAACACCTGGGCTCCCGCACCTGACCAAACCCAGCAAGATGAGAAGAATCACTCACAGAGCTCTGTAAATCTGTCCCCCGGCCGACACACACACAGCTTCTCAGTAAGGTAGGTTGAAGACGAGAAGGGGGAGGTGGTGGGCCTTGTATTTTGCGATACTTCTTCATGGCAAACTGAGAAGCCTAGAATGTTCCTTAAGACGGCTTAGCTCTCCTGCCAACAGCAAAAAAAAAACCTCCTTCCACCGCATCTCCATGTACTGTGGATATACTCACTCCATCCACGTTTGTAGTTTACTTCTGCCTCTCTGCTCTGATTTGGGTGTTGAAAGAACAAAGTTCTTTACCTTTTGCATTAAAAAAGAAGAAGAAAAAAAAAAAAGTCAAGAATATCACCAGCCATTCTCCCAGTGTAAATGTGTACTAAGTGTTGAGCAACAGCACTCCTTTGGAATTCATTCCTACTGTTTCTTGCTTGTTTGTTTTTTGGTGTTGGGTGGGCTATTTTTTCTGAGGAAAAAGCCTCAGTTATTTATCCTAAATGTTGTTGAGCTTCCCCTTTACCTTGTCTGTGTGTCTTTTGTTGATATCCTCACCCACAGTCTGTCTGGAATGGCTCAAAAGATATTTTATATTTTCATGTGTGACAAGTAAGTGTGAGAATTGTTTTAGTTAATCATAATTTTAAGTACTCTGATTCTTCTATGACAATCTTCTGGGTATTTGATTTCTTGTTCTCTTTCTGCCTCTGCTTCCTGATTAACTTGTGCCTTACATGCTCTGCTCAAGTGATGGTGGTTGGTTCCTGGTGGTTGATTTTGGTTAGTTGAGTAAAGCCCTGATGCTGAGAGCTTTAAAACAAGAAAAAGTTTTTAAAATTCATAATCTCTCTGACAAATTATTTAGTAGAATAGCAATTTATCTTATTTAATTTGGAATGCTTTTGGAGAAAGAAGAAAAAAAGTTTAGACCTTAGCACTCAAAGAGCATCTGACCTAAGTTAACTATATTGAATTCTCCTTCCGTGAATTTAGACAGGTAGAAGCTGCTGAAACTTTTATTTCTATATTGTAGTGCAGATTGTGGTTCTTAAACTTTGACATAGCTTAGAATCTCTTGCACTGTTTGTTAAAACACAGATTGCTGGGCTCCACACTTAGTGTTTTTGACTCAATATCAGAGTTGGGTTTGGGAATTTGTTTTTCTAGCAAGTTCCTAGGGGAAGGTGATATTGCTGACCTGAGAACTGCTGATGGCTGTCGATTATATCAAAGTTTAGGATAAAAATTTCACTCTTAAAAATTGTCTCTTTGCTGAAAAAAAAAGTATATTACTCCATGCAGGCTGTTTTCCATGGTAAGTCTATAATGGGTGGCTGAAGTTGTTTAGCATTTAAATACTAAATACAAAGCAGTTTATTTCTAGGACATGTACTAGGTACAGAGAGAAAAAAGCCTTGTCAAGACAGAATTCTGCCTGTTGTAAGAAATAAATCATTGATTTACTGATATTTTATGAATAATCAGTAACAGTTAAGAGGTAAATTTAAAATATGGTGTAAAATATAATATAAAACCAAATGTTTATAACTTCACACACCCAGAGGTATTGATTTTAAATTTTAGCATTTAGCATTACAGATTGTATATGTGTATATTTTGTATGCATTTATTTATGTAATATATATAACATTTAAATATTTTACTCCTGATTGATTTTACTGAAAATTACATAGTAATTAGTTGTAATTACATTTTTTGCCAAAATATTCTTAAATAATTTTTAAGTAGTTACATAGTAGTTAAAATATATCAAAATTCCATTTCTAAACAGATTTTGGCTATTAATATTTAGGCTGTAATGAGAATTTTATCAAACACTCTTCTCACATACTTGTTGTCTATACCTGTGAAAATATCTACCAAATGCCTCATCTCTGTCTAACCAAAACTGTTTAATCCAGATCCATCACAGCCTGTAGAACTCTCTATGACTCAAAACTTGTTATTTTCTAGAATGATACTCTGATCACTTGTGAGATTTTAAATTATTTTGCTAGTTAAGTCTCTCCTCCTATGTAAAGTAAGATTTCTGTCCACACAGATCCATAGCAGCCTCAAGTAAATGTATCATATTTCTACCTGTCAATGAGCTTTGAGAACATTTCTGCTCACTTGCTCTATGACAACCTGGACACCATGTATCTTTGGGAAAATATAGTCCCACTTAAATGTCTTCCTTCTAAATCTCCTGTTCAAGGACAGCTAAGGTACCCATTACCATAAGGCCAGGGAGTTTTGACAATAGATCATGGCAGGGTCTTGTCAGAAACAACTCATTTAGCAAAACTTGTGGCATATGGCATTTATTCAGCCAGATGAATTTATACTCATGAGGAATGAAACTTTTCTGTCCTTATAATTTGATATTTTTCTTTAACCCATTTAGCTCTTGGTAAGATTCTTGTGTGTCTCATCTCTACAAAGAAAACATTATTTATAGAGAAGCTCTTCCAACGCAAAACTCAGCATTACCAGTAGACCCCCTCTTTGATATACACCAGATTAGACAATGATGCTGTCTGCTATCTGGCCCACTCTCAATACAGCAAGGACATTTCTTCTGGTGATCCTTGTCCTTACAGATTTGAAATTGCCTTGAGAACTAATCTAAGAACATCAAGATTTATCTCCCATCTTGATTTGTATCCAAGGTCTAGGAAAAACTGTCCTGGAATGGTGCTTGGCACATACTAGAACAACCAATATTGGTTGAAGGAATAATTTGTTAACACTATTAAAACTTAGCAGATGTTTTATTTTTTTTACAAAATTAGCTTTCAATTAACAGTGGTTCTACTAGATTTTTATGACATTGTTTACTTATGTATCAATTTACACATCATCTCCTTCCAAAAAATTTGAAGTACAATATATCAATATAAGCATAATGAATGATTAAAGAGCATATTATATTCCTCTTGAATTTATTTAAAGTCAAAAATAAGTTTAATTTGTCTTCCACATGCAAAATCAATAATGAATGGTGGCTATTTGTGGTTAGAAAAAACAGATCGACTTTAAATAAAGATACCACTTAGTGATGGTAATTACAACACATTTTAAATATGAGTTATGGGCTTCCCTGATGGCTCAGATGGTAAAGAATCTGCCTGCAATGCAGAGATGGGAGTTTGATCCATGGGTTAGGAAGACCCCCTGGAGAAGGGAATCACAGCCCACTCCAGGATTCTTGCCTGGAAAATCCCATGGACAGAGGAGCCTGACAGGCTGCAGTCCATGGGGTCACAAAGAATTGGACACGACTAAGCTGGAGAAGGAAATGTCAACCCACTCCAGTACCCTTGCCTGGAAAGTTCCATGGATGAGGGAGCCTGGTAGGCTGAAGTCCATGGGGTTGCAAAGAGTTGAACACGACTGAGCGACTTCATTTTCTTTCTTTCTATAGTTCCTTTTGGAGAAGGAAATGGCAACCCACTCCAGTGTTCTTGCCTGGAGAATCCCATGGACAGAGGGCCTGGTGGGCTACAGTCTATGGGGTTGCAAAGAGTAAGATACAACTAAGCAACTAACACACAAAAGCTATTAACACACACACAATGTGTATGTTTAGCATTTATAGAATAAAAATTATGAAAGATTTAGATATAGTGATTTTTCTAGTTTTAAAATTGTAGCAAGTCTAATGTCATCAAATATGTACTATTCTTGGCATTGGGCATGAAAATACTGCCTAGCCATATATTTTCAAAATGTAATGTTCATTTCAGCCAATCTTAAATGTGGGGATTAAGACAGTTCTTTTTCGGAATAATAAATTTATAATTCAGTTGGCTTGCATCCACAGTTTCCCCCAATATATGCAAAGGTGTTCAGATATTGAATTTGAAATAGCTTGACTTTCTATTTGAATGTTGGTGAGTTAATAACAGCAAGAGATTAAAAAGAAGCAAGTACCTTGGCCAAATGCCAGTGTTCTGTTGGAGTTTTGTTTTAATGGAAGTTTATTTTTTATTTTTTTTCCTCCTGGGAGATGAGGTTTAGAGTTTAACATGACCCCTATAATTTAGCAGTTACTTTATGAAGTAATTTGCATTTAATTTTGAGTCTCAGTTTTATGTTTCTCTCATTCCCTTTTTTAATGGCATTTATTCTCTTGCTCCTTTTGCAAGCAGTATGTGTTCATTGCAGTCACCTAGAAATACATAAAAACATAAAATAAAATTAATAATCACCCATTATCCTCACCCCATAGAGATAACAGTCATTACCATTTTTCATTTCCTTGCAGTATCTACATATTTTTTAAATTGACCTACAACATTATTAGTTCTAGGGATACAACAGAGTGATTCAGTATTTCTATACGTTATAAAATGACCACCACAGTATGTCTGGTTATCATCTGTCACTATACAAAGATAGAGCAGTTGTATATTTCTAAATGTGAAGAAAATAAATGCCAGCTCTATGGACAGTTGTAATGATTGAATAAATTGTTACATGAAATGATTTTTCTAAATACATAAAAGATTAGTTGTCATAGTACTTCCCCCAAGTTTTATTTTATTGTCTTCTAGGATTTCTGAGGATGGGAATGGTACTAAAGCTACTTCTAAAAAATTCAAAATACTCACAAACAGAGAGAAAATTAATGCAGAAATCTTGAAGAGACAAAACAGCATGGGATTTTTGAGGAACACATTTTAAATTGGTAAAGCTTGAGAGAAGAGATAATGAAAGGAAGTAATCTGAATACAGTTGGAAAGTGAGATACCTTCCATTCATACCCTTTGATGACTAAATGTGTCCCACAGCGACACTGTATTTACTGATCCCAGAAACTATCCCAGTTTTCCCCCTATACCTGGACTGCCATTCGTATCTCTCTATCTGTGAATCTGGTATTGGGTACACAAAAATCCATTCATTACCTAACTTTTCATTGAGTCTTCACAGATAGAAGTAGCCTTACATAATTTCTTATGTTTTAAGTTATAACTCATTGTATTATTGAACACATCCTGTATGTTTTATTTTTAGAGATTCAGCTGTATGATCACCTCATAAATGTTAGCTTATCTAGTACAAGTACTTAACTCCTAATCATTCTAATATTTTCAAAGCATAGATCATATTGCAGGAAGTAGATACAAGAGACATTTTTAAGCTGACTTATAAAATTTGTAATTTTATTAACAAATTTTATTATTTTATATTATTTTTATTTAGCTAATTTTTATTATTTCTGTATCCAGAGGCATGCACAGTTACTATGTGTGTGTGTGTGTGCTAAGTTGCTTCAGTCACGTCCAACTCTTTGCAACCCTATGGACTGTAGCCCCCCAGGCTCCTCTGTCCAAGTGTTCCCCAGACAGGAACACTGGAGTGAGTTGCCATGCCCTGGATCTTTCTGATCCAGGGATTATACCAGTATCTCTTTTCACCTCCTGCATTGGCAGGCAGGTTCTTTATCACTAGTGCCACCTGGGAGGCCTGTACAGTTACTACTGATTTAAAATCAGTGGGAGAGGAAGGCCATTTTGCAGGGCATTTCTGTTAATGTTCAGTACATACAGGAATTTCACAAGCTAAGATATATGTGTATATATATATGCACGCACACATACATACACACACATATATATATATATAAATTATGAATACATTAGTTACAGAACATAAGATCTATCTTGTGGACTCAGGTTACAGCATTGTGGAGGAGCATTAGTAAACTTACTTGCTTGGAGAAAAATATCACCTTCTTAATCTAACTTAATCTAAATCAGGAATAATAGTGACATTTTAGTCTTAATACTTTTGATTTCTCTTCCACCGCCTTTTTTTCATAGAAGGGATTCATGCTATATATTGATTCCCTGCTTTGGTCAATGTCATCTCAAGAAAAAACTATTATTTTTGTTTTAGATTTATGTTTCCTTTTTAAAACGTTTTATTTAATACTGGAGTATAGTTGATTTAGTTTCAGGTATATAGCAAAGAGGTTCAGCTATACACATACATATATCCATTCTTTTTCAGATGTTTTCCCATATAGGTTGTTACAGAGATTTGAATGTCCTCTGCTATACAGTAGGTCCTTGTGGTTATCTATTTTATATATAGTAGTGTAGATTATCTATTTTATATATAATTGTATGCATATGTGAATGCCAATGTCCTAATTTATCCCTCTGTTCTACTCTTCGCCTTTGAAAGCCTGTTTTTTTTTTTTTCCCAAAGTCTCTGAGTCTGTTTCATAAATGTTTATTTGTATCATTTTTTTAGATTTCACATGTTAGTGTTATCATATGATATTTTTCTTTCTCTGTCTGACTTAAATTCCCTTCACTTACTATGATAATCTCTAGGTCCATCTGTGTTGCTGCAAATGGCATTATTTCATCATTTTATGGCTGAGTAATATTCCATTGTATACATGTACCACATCTTCTTTATCCATTCATCTGTCGATGGACATTTAGGTTGCTTCCAAATCCTGGCTGTTGTAATGAACATTGGGTGCATATCTTTTTGAAGTATGGTTTTCTCTGTATATATACCTAGGATCGATTGCTGGACCAGAAGGTAACTCTATTTTTAGTTTTTTAAGGAACCTCCATACCATTCTCCATAGTGGCTATACCAGTTTACATTTCCACTAACAGTATAGGTCGGTTGCCTTCTCTCCACACCTCTCCAGCATTTATTATTTGTAGATTTTTTTGATGATGGCCATTCTGAACTGGTGTAAAGTGATACCTCATTGTAGTTTTGATTTGCATTTCTCTAATTAGTGATAATGGGTCTCTTTTCATGTGTCTTTGGTCGTTTGTATGTCTTTGGAAAAAAAAATGTTAATTTAGAACTTCTGACCATTTTTTGATTGGGCTAGTTTTTTCTTTTTTTATTGAGCTGTATAAGCAGTTTGTATATTCTGGAGATTAATCTCATCAATCACAGCTTTTGCAAATATTTTATCCTATTCTGTGGGCTTTTTATTTTGTTTATGGTTTCCTTTGCTGTGCAAAACCTTTCGAATTTAAATTTAATTAGGTCCTATTTGTTTATTTTTAAAATGTTGTTAATCTAGGAGGTGGAGCCAAAAGATAGTGCTACAGTTATGTGAAAGAGTGTTCTGCCTATGTTTTCCTTTAAGAGTTTTGTATATACAGTTTTACATTTGGGTCTATAGTACATTTTGAATTCATTTTTGTTTCCAGTGCTAGAGAATGTTATACTTTCATTGCTTTATATGAAGCTATCTAGTTTCCCAGCAACCAGTTACTGAAGAAACTGTCTTTTCTCCATTGTATATTCTTGCTTCCTTTGTCATAGATTAATTGACCATATATCTGTGAGTTTATTTCTGTGCTTTCTCTTCTGTCCCATTGATCTGTAGTGGCTTGGACTCTAAATCCACAAGAATAAATAGAGAAACCAATACTCATAACTGGTTATTTTCAGAAATATGGGGATCTTTTATATAGGTCATCTCATGATGTATTTACCAGTGGAACTAAGGGTTATTATAGGGTATATTTGAACTCTTACAGGGATGATAAGCAAGGTGCATGTTTTTTTAGCACCTAATAATATTTTGTTAAAATAAAAGAGAGAAAGATACATGATTTTTAGTAAGCATATTTTCTCTATACTGAATCTATTTTTGGATTCTCTGATTTTTTAATGCTGGGAGAAAAATTAGGTACTTATATTTATATAAAGTATACTGAGTCCAACTAGATGTGGGTTCAAAAATCCAGTTTAGCCATTGACTGCCTAAAAATGGGCAGAGTAAGGCAATATTCTCAGTTTTTTCATATATTTATCTCAAATTATACATAGAGGACTGTTCATTATATCTATCTCATAGTAAGTAAAATAGGCAGTTTATGGAAGGGATATAAAGGCATTGTCTGGCACAGAAATGCTTCCTAAAATATCATCATCATTATTATTATGCTGGAAATTACAAAACATAAATTTTGGAATAATAAATTTAAGTAGAAAAAGAAATAAATAATAAATGATTGCATATGGCATGTTACCTTATCCTGTAATATCCAAAACAAAGAATACTAAACAAGATATTTTGTAGGCAATAAAGAATCTGAATAGGGGAACAGAATTGGAGTAGAGTAGAAGAGGAACACATAGAATAAGTAAATCGATGCCAATATGTTAGTCCTCAGACGAGAGGGCTAAACTAGTGCCAGTCATTGTGATTCATTCTCTTCTGTTTACCCATGCAAACTACAAAAGGAATATAATTAAATTGCTGTGTGAGAAAAGGATATGAAAAGTGATTGGAAGGGGAATATATAAACATATTTTTTTTTAATCTAGTGTTTCATAAAAGGAAGGATTCAATATTATAGCTAAGCTGTGGGTCCTGAAAAAGTCCTTTCAAAAACCCATAACAAGAGAATTGCAGCTGATTGTTCATGAATGAAAAATGTGTAGGCCAGTTATGTAGGTATTTATGGTCTGACCTGCTTCAAGTTAATGATATTTTAGGAATTAGAATGCCTGGGTCTAAAAAGTTTTAAAAGGGCACAGTGTTCAGCTGAAGATACTTTATGATAAAATGAATATATTTGAGCAATTGTAATTCATTGCTTTAAAACAGTTCTTATCTAACAAATCACATGAATGACTCTGAACTAAAATAGAATTCCTGCCAAGAGCATGATTTTATTGAACTTCTCTATTATAACTTGTACTGTTTTTTTTCAAAGTATTTGACTTAGAACATTATAACATTATAGACAGAAACTTTTTAGCTCAGTGAATTCTTCTTTAATTATTAAGTGACATATATCATATGTTTTAAAAATGGATTATCACTAAAATTACTTTGGATGGTTTTCATTTTTGTAGATGCTTACTGTACAGAGTTTTTTTTTAAAGCATGACACTATGGATTGGGGCCAGAAATTCTTTGTTGTGGAAGGCCATTTCACTTACAGAAAGATGTCTAGCAACATCCCTAACCTGAAACCACTAAATAACAGCAGTACATACCAGATGTGACAACCAAAAATGTCTCTAAATACTGCCAGTTTTCCCTTAAGGGCAAAATTGTTTCTGTCCCTGTTGAAAACCACACTATAGTGATGGACTCTCAGATAAACATTTTCAAGTGTATGAGAGAAGAAGGGTTAAATATAGATGGGATTTCAGGAAAACAGGTATTGTAGAGTCAAAGGAACAATGTAATAGATATTTTCTTAATTTCTATAAAATAAGCTGCTTATGTGATGAATTTTAGACCAGATATAGTCTAAAAATGGAGAATGAGGGAGAAAAGGGTTGAAGTGGCACTTGATTTCAGAAAGATAACCTGTGAGTTATAAGACATTAATTTGAATAGCTCAGCTCTAATTCTGGGTGATCTACTCAACCTTGAAGGAGGAACTGCTGAAACTTGAGATGAAATGGTCCCCTGGGAAGAAAAGATGTACTTTGACTCTTACTGTTGGCTGTTGTGGAGCCCTCCTCCTTTCTCCCACCCAGAGAAAAATTCAGGAAAATTAATAATTTTTCATGAACTGTTATGGTAAAGTTTTTAGAAGTAATAAGCAAACCTCAGAGGAAAACATTACCCCCCCAAAAAGGAAAACAAACCCTTTAAAAAAATTTTCAAAAACATCACATGTAAGAGAAATACAACTTTCAGAACATTTATTATAAAAATACATATTGAGTACCTGCAATATGCCAGGAATTGAAAAATGTGGAATGCAGCAAAGAACAATGAGAAAAACAATCTTGTTTATAACACGTGTATTTTTGATAGAGACAAGAAAATAAATTGTATCTAGTCAGCCTTCTATAACCTTAGGTTCCTGTCAACCACAGATTCAGCCAGCCAGATTCTGCGCTAACTTTCCAATTGGTGGTTTGATGAATCTGTGGATTTGGGTCCTAAGGATATGATAGGACAACCATGGGACTTGAGCATTTGTGGATTTTGGAATTCCTATTGGGTCCTGGAACCAATACCCCACTGATATGTAGGGACAACTGTGGTTTATCAAGAGGTGATAATTGCTAGTAGAGAAGTAAAAATAAGGAGTGAAAGGGTAAGGATGCACAAAGTTTTAATAAAATTACTCACCGAAGAGGTGTTACCTATACCAGCATTAAAAGGGAGTGAAGGAGAATATCAGGTACCAGTCTGAGAAAACAGCAGGGGCAGAAACCCTGAGTGGGAGTGTGTCTGGACCATCCACAGAACCCCAAGGAAGGCAGAATTGCTGGACCGGACCATTAGTGAGTGAGGGTAGTGGACTACTAAGTCAGAGAGGTAACCCTCTGCTGCTGGGAAGGTCATTGTAAGGCCACTGGGTTTTACTCTGAGTGAAATGGAGAGAAATAGAGGGTTTTGAACAGGGCTTAGGCATGGTCTGTGTTATATAGGTTCATCGTGGCTGTTACTCTGTTGATTTCAAAAGGAAGATGTATCAAGCTTAGAGACAGCATAGCTACTTAAGAAATACAGCAATAATTAAGTGAAGCATTGAGGCTTAAGTCTTAGTGGAGGTGATGAGAAATTTGTGAATTCTGGCACAAATATTTTGAAAGCAGAATCATTTTATTTGCTGATAGATTAAATCAGAGAGATGAAAGGGTCGACCAGGACACCACCACAGTTTTTGCCTTTAGGTAGAGTTGACATTGTGGCATTAGGGAAGATTGCAGGTGGGGCATATTGTAGGAGTGAGAGGTGATGTCCAGCTTTGAATTGTATTAGAGAGGCTTACTAAACTCCCAAATGGAGTTTTCAAGGAGATTGTTCACCACGAGTATAAATATAAACATACAAGCATTTAAGCCAGGGTCTGGATGATATAGAAAAGGGAGAGCATGTTCAATGGAGGAGATATTCAAATAGGGAGCCCTAGGATTCTCCACCATTAAAAGGGAAGACAGTAGAAGGAGGACAACCAGAGCATATTGTCTCTTAGAAATCAAGTGAAAGCAGTGCTTCAGTGTCCAAGGAACACTGGCGATATATTCCTGTTTCAAATACTGGTGATGGTTCAAACAAGACGAAGAATAAGAAGTCATCTTTAGATTTGGCATTTAGAAGTCTTTGGCAAGCACTCATTAACAGAATCTATGTTTTAATTCCAGTAAAAGCCTCATAAAGGTAGGTTTATGAGAGAATAAAAAAGAATTTGAATACAGTGAGCACATGTAATTATCTTGAGAATTTTTCTGTAAGGGAGAACAGAAGAATGGAGTAGTTGCTGGAGGAGACATGAAGTAATGGGGGTGCTCTGTCAAGACAGAGTAGAGTGTGATTCAGAACTGATGGGAAAACCTAATGGACAGAGAAACCATGATTATGTGAGAGAATTCTGGAATTTTGTTCTTAAGTAGGTTGAGTGAATGGGATCTGGTTCTTACCCGGGGCAATGGCCCTGCAGCCTGAGTTACTGAAGGAGAGTACAAGTGCTTAAAAGCAGTTATCAGTTCATAAGTAAATGTGATGTGAAAGGGTATGGGTATTCTCCTCTATTTTTATTGTATTGGTTAAAATAATAAAGTGCAGAATAAGAGTTGAATGCCTGAAGAGAGGGAAGGTAAGAAGTAGTCATCCAGAAAAGGAGGAAAGTGACTGACCAGAGAAATGTAATGTTGTTAGCAGCTTCAGTAGTCTCATGGACGTAATAATCACAGTTCTCTATTTTTCTCCAGTCATATTGTTTCATGGAAAGAGGCTTGGGGTAGTGACAATTGCATTAAAACAAAGCAAGACAAATGGCAGAGGTTTCTTGACGAAGCCAAGAAGGGCAAGGGGTTTAAGGTAATGTACAAGGGAGGATTATAATAATTGACTATGGATTTTAAAATGAGGAAAGAAAAAATTGAGAATATGTGGCTGTCTGTTGTCTAGTAAGTTCAACTTTGGGGTCATATCATCTTCATTTTCTATTAACTACTTATATGTAATTGACTGTGGATCAAATTTTCTTTCTATATATGCTTATTTGTATTGAACATTGGCCATTGTAGAGACTTTGGATTCTGTTTTCTTTTGAGCATCTTGATTCTTATTCAGATGGCTAGCTAATCACTTTGAATTTGTGTACTCATAGATTTATACTTTTTAATATGAATCTGTGTAAAGTTCCAGGTATTCCCCAAGCTGCTCAGAACTCATGCTCCAAAAGGCTTAACTTTCATAATACCTTATTAATCCCTATTTTAAGCTTTGTTAAAATCTAGTAGAGTGTGTTCTAGGAAATCCTCCTATAGTAAGGATTTTCTATTAATTGGTTTTTAAAGGAGTTAAGGAGGTTATAATGAGGATTCTGCAATCTGGCAGGACCAGAATTCATGTCCTCAATACTGCTCTTCAGTTTAGTATCTCTGTTGTTAACCCACAGCAGCTACTCTCAGGAAAGCCTTAAACAATTTCACCCTGTCGATGTAGAACCCAGCCCTGAGCCACAACTCTGACCCCATTACAAATATTATTAGAATCTGATTCTTGTTACTTGAGTAGCAGTAGAATATAGTTCTTGTCACATTTCATTGTGGTTTTTATAAAAAGTTCCTTGATCAACCTCTTATTATTTGGATTCTTCCTTGCTAAATTTTGAGCCATAAATATTTTCTATTTTGTGATAATTATCCAAGTAGCATTTTTTTCATTGTCTATTTATATTCAAATATGAGTCAGAATACATGTTAAAATTAATGTTCATGGATAAAGAGAAATACTTTTTATAAAAATAATGTATTCAGTCAATAACCATCTGCTTTTATTTAGCTTAATTTTCTTTTAAGTAAATATACTTTTTATTAAAATATTAGTCTACATTTAGAGTTCAGCCTTTGTGTGTTCTAGTTACTTTCAAAAACATTTGTTAAGTCAGGAGAACAATAAAAATAAAAGGGCTAAAATGCATTCATAGGTCTTAAAATTTATATTTAAATACTATAAAAATGCCAATTAAAACTAACTCACTATCTTATTTTAACCCTTGAAAAAATATGGTGAGCTATGATGAATGTATTTTTTTTTTTTAAACATGAGCTCAATCGAAAACTTATCTGCCTGTGTATTAGTCTCTCTATGTCAAATAAAAAATAAGATAGTGTTGTCTTAAAACATATCTTAATAAATCTGAATATTATGTTTTTTCCCTTACCAGATAATTGTACAATACTCTTTTTGTTACACTGAAAGATGCAAGTAGTTTTAAAATGTCATTTTATTGTAAGCATGTATATTGATATCATCAATAATAAGCAAATATTTCTGTGACATAGTGACTCGTGATTAATTTCTCATCCAATCAATCATAAACATTTGGAATATCTCTAGACTTATAAAAATAAAGAAAACATTATTTCTGCTGATTTTCTTTGTCTCTGTAACTTATATTCATCAATCAAATTTTGGGGTATCACAGAGCAGCTTCTGGCTAAGTTCATGATTCCCACCTCATTGCAATTATGAGCATGTCTTCAGGCTTCCTTTTTCATTCCGTACTGTTAGAATTAGGTTTTCATAACCCTCACTTTTATGACTAATTAATGATTTATCTAGCAAGCCAGGAACAAGATAGTATTTGTCTCTCTCCCTTTCTTTCACTTGTCCCTTTTTCATCCCCTTCTTTCCTTTCTTGTTTTCTGGTCTCCCACAAGGAAGTTGATTTTTCCCTTTGTAGAAAGGTAAAGCTTTCCTGGATTTATTGCATGGTACACGTGCATGCTCAGTTGTGTCCAACTCTGCAACCCCATGGACTGTAGCCCACAAGGCTCCTTTGTCCATGGGGTTTTTCAGGCAAGAATACTGAAGTGGGTTCCATTTCATCCTCCAGGAAATCTTCCCGACCCAGGGATCGAACCCACATCTCCTGCATTGGCAAGCAGATTCTTTACCACTATGGCACCTGGGAAGCCCTCATGGATACTTTAGTGTTCCTTAAAAAGTCCAAGCTTGCGAAGGTTCTTGATATTCCAGGAGAATTACATTGCTAATCATTTGTCTAGCTAATTAATATGAAAGAATAATAGAATTATCTTAACCTGTAATAAAGTGAAAGTGAAAGTCACTCAGTCATGTCCGACTCGTTGTGACCCCATGGACTGTAGCCTGCCAGGCTCCTCTGTCGATGGAGTTCTCCAGGCCAGAAAACTGGAGTGGGTAGCCATTTCCTTCTCCAGGGAACCTTTGCAACCCAGGGATTGAACCCAGGTTTCCCACATTGCAGGCAGATTCTTTACCATCTGAACCACCAGAGAAGCCCAACCTGTAATAAGTGCTCTAAAAAGAAAATGAAAGACAGAATAGTAGAAGTTACTACTTCCAAGAAGGTAAATGGTTACAGCCCGGGAATAAGCTCCTTCTTTAAGCCTCCGAGTTTCCAGGAAAACTGGAGGGGCCTAACCTTGTATGTATTTACATTTCAAGGTCCTTGAAGACCTCAGTGTGTCCTAAAAGACCTGACATACGGGGCTATGATTAACTTGGCTCCAGATTCTTTAGATTACTGGAGGAGGAAATGGCAATCCACTCCAGTGTCCGTGCCTGGAAAACCCCATGGATGAAGAAATCTGGTGGGCTACACGGTCCATGGGGTCGCCAAGAGTCAGACTTGACTTAGCAACTAAACTTCACACTACCACCAAGATTTTAGGGAGGCCAAGTGCATTCCACAATTAACTGTAAACAGAACAATCTCTGCTTCTGTCATCTTAGCTATAGAACCACTCCATCCTTTTTTTCTTTTTTTTCCTTCTGTCAATGCTGAGAATATTTTAGATTCGTGTAGAGAAGAGAATCGGGGACAATGGCTCTACTATTCATTAAATAAGCAGATGGGGCTCCCAAGTCTTGTTGTTCCAGTAGCTTTGCTTTAGTTCAGCTGTAAAGATACTGGAAACCTAAAGGGCTGCAAATAAAAATGCCTGTCAACCTCAAATCAATCAGTAACAGATCATTCTATGGAATTCAAGTGTTCTTCCCATCACAGTAAGTGGAAATAGGGATAGTAAAGTCACCCATTGGCAGAACTTTGAGCAGTGTAAGGAAAATGCTACCAACTCTGGCAGAATCAAACTATGTATGGGATTGATAATGTGTGTCAAAATAAAAGTTATGTTAGCCATCCCATGACAGAGGGATAGGCAAGTGATAAGTTTGATACTGTCAAGTGTGAAATAATACTTAGTTGAAAGTATAAAAAGGTAGTGTCTTAAATGTAATTAGATTCTGATAAGTAAAGGATGCACATTGTTAGCTCAAGATTAGTCACTAAAATTTTTTCAAATCATCGGAAGATAAGAAATAAAAGTGATACTCTAAAAGCTAATAATTTGCTCTTTACATAGCAGATTAGTCAGGGTACTTTTTGTTTAAAGACTCAGTAATCTAACTGGAACAAGCTGCAGCCAAAAGGTAAATTTATTGTTAGCATACTGAGGAATCTCAAATTATCCACAAAAAGTTTGAATTATAAAACAGCAGAAAGGTCCATGATGCAACTAGGGGTTAATTTGGTATACCAGTCACCCTGTTTTTCTGTCTTTTGTCCCTGTGCTCTATGACTGTCAGCTTTATTTTCTCTCAGTGTTCAGTGACTTGGTGATGGAAAAAATGGCTGAAGAGAACTTCCACTTCTCATATCCCAGAGCAGCCACTCATAAATGAGTGACCCTTTCTCCAGTGGCAGTGTGACCAAGGATGAGGAAGGACTTTGATTCACTGCTTTTATGTCATGGTCACCAATGGACAAATTGGCAGTGGCCAGCAAGAGGGTGCCATGTGTGCTAACTCAATCATCATCACACTTTTACCTTATATTACCTTATATTTCTACATTTACTTGTCTGAATATGGAAGAAGCAGCTGATGCTGATGACTAAACTGTTGAAGTTAACAATAGGAGCTGTTCACTGAAACAGCTGGCAGAATCACCTGAAGAAAAATTGAGGGTGAACGAATTGTCAGACAAAAAATAGTTCTCCAGTGCACATAGGGAGATGGGAAGAACAAACACCAGGACCCCTATGCAAGACAGACTCTGTTTCTTACTAAATGGTAGATTTTAGTTGAGTCAAATAACCATTCTGTCTCATTCTAATCTTAAAAGGATATAGTAGGACTTTTCCCTTGTAAACCTAATTTTGTTACCATGATGAAATGAGAGAATGTGAGTGAAAGTGAAAATCACTCAAATACCATAAAGTTGAGCTATTTTGATGTCATATTTTTATTAATGATAATATTACTTCTGATATTCTTTATTGATACATTATCTCCTAAATACTAAAGTATAAGGTACTAAGATTCTGTTCCCCTTTAATTAAGAATTTACTGGTGTCCTCTTCAGTTGAGAAGATAATAAAATTAATCAAGAAATATCCAATGAAACTGTCAGAGAGATTTTGACCTGCAGTTAAAAATATTTAGGCAATTTCTGTCATCAAAAGCAGAAAAAAAAAAAAAAAGAAGAGGAAGAGAAGGAGAAGAAATCTATTCACATATATAGGCATCAAACTAAGATTGAATTCTGTAATTGAATGGAAGGTACTGTAGGCCAGAGCACCATGATAAACTTGGAGTTGAGCTTAAAAGATGGCATATAAATAATTATCTTCAAACTCACAACTGTTTTTTTTTTAATGGAAAAAGTGAACTGATTGAATTAGCCTCAGTTGTAGGACATATTAAAATACAGTCTTTCATACATATAGGATACATTCATAAAAGTCAGCAAGTTAATGTTTTGATCATGGAAACATGGTATGACTTTGAAAGACAACATTTGCAAAGTGAGGCACAGTGTGCTCAATAGTAAGCCACGGTTCAACAAAAGAACGACAAGAGAAATTGAAATAGAGAAGCTTATTACAAGTCCTAAAGGAAGTACATGCCACACCTCAAGGGGTGAGCCTCAAGAGGTTACACAGTGAGGTCAAGGTAAGCAAGGGAGCAGGCAGAGAGAGAGAGACCTGGGGCCCATGCCTTTATTAGGTCCACAAGTGAAGTGTGTTTGGGTTCCTGGGCTAAGACTGGATTGGTCAATTCAAACCAAAAAGAATGTGGTTTTGGTAGTCTCCTGCAGGGGTCTTATCTAAGTGGTGTATAATGAGAAGGCCTGGGAGGTGGGGAAGACTGTTTATTACTAGGGCTATTGGGAAACTCATTTAAGAAATGTACATTTACTTATGACTCTGTGGACTGTTACCCAGGGTTTTGGCTTGCGTGATGGGGTTCTCGTCAATTTAAGGTTCCTACAGGCCACTTGGTCAGACAAAATGGATACCTTAGCAGCAATACCACAGAATAGTTTAGCTGAGCATTAGACAGAACAAAACCCAGTTTCAAAGTTGGTGATATTAGCAGTTTTCGCTAATGGATTAAGAAAGATTTCATAAACCAAAAGTATTTTATATGTAACTGATACTAGAGTGAAACATGCTTTCTGATGAAGGAAAATTAAAAACTTGCTATATAACTTGCTTAAAAGCAGGGCTTTACTGATGCTGTTGGAGACTTCTTGAGTGAGGTAGGATAACAGTGGTAAGGAAGAATAGCTCTTGGGGAACCTTGTGATCCAGAAGTACAACTGGCATGTTTTCTCATGGGATACCATTTAGCCTGCCAAGAGAGCGTGTTAACACAAAATGCCAAAGACACATTTATGATCCAAGCTAACCCTGCATCCAGAGGGCAGCCTGGTATTTTGTCGACCCCTGTGTACCTGTGGAGTGTTTCCAGAAAGCAAGGAGCGTCAGTGGTCTTGACTGGCAAGTATGTGAACCAAAATGTTGAACTGTTCCATTAGGACCTGCCATAAACACCTGAAGTAAGAGTGCAGAAGCACAAGAATATAAATCATTAACAGTGATAATCCCACAGATTATCCAGATGGTTATTAAAGCAAGTTCAGTGATGTGTGGGGCAAGGGGTATATGTAAGTAATTACTCTCCCCTCAGTGTAGCTATAAACAGCTTCTCTAAAAAGCAAAGTCAAAATATTAAAAATAGATATTGAATTGCTTCTTACTGGAATTAACTCAGCGATCCAGTATAGAATATCTGAAATGCAAAATGAGCCCAAAGCACTTCAGTGTTTTCCTAAATATGATCTATTCCAACAATTTTGTTATAAATATTATCTGTCTTTACTTGCTTGTGTCCTTTTCTAACAAATATTTGGAGAGCTGGTTAAATATAAACTGTGTGACTAAGCAACTTCTGTGACACAAACATTCTGGCATACACTGCTGATGATCTCCAGACCAAATCAATACTTTAATAATTTATAATAAGTAGCCTAAAATGCATGTAGAGACAAACATACCATAGTTCTGAGATTTAAAAATTAAGTGCTCATTAAAACTATTCACTAAAAGTCTTTAATATTGTTAAAGCTGCAGGTTCAGAACAATTGTTGGAAAACCAAGGAGGTTTCATAATATAATTTGGCAACAGCCATAATTAATAGGCAAGCTGCTTTTTTATTGTCTCCTCCTTTAAAAATGTCAGATTTTATTGAATGTAATCAATGGGAATGCAAATGTCATCCTAACAGCATCTTGAATAATGAGAAGGTCAAAGAAGCACAATCCTCAATCTTTAATATTTCAAATATAAAGCATTTAGGGAATTTGAAATGTTAGACTTCAGATGTTCTCTGTTTATGACAACATTATCAATGAGGGAGCAAAGTGGAAACACAGTAATATATTATCCTGACAAAGATTGTAGCTACAGTGGAAAAGGGAACATTTTCCATTCTAATTATTTCTGTATCTTTTAAAATTGTTGTTCCAAAATAGCAGAGCACAAATGAAAATGAGAACCTGAAATACTTTATTAAAAGTAGATTGTAGTTAATATGTCAGACAAAAACATATACCTTCATTTGGGCATGGACAGCATTTTTCAACTTTTTATTTTGATCTAATTTTAAATTTCTTATAGAAGAGTCACAAAAATGTAGAGATTTCTGTTTACCCTTCATCCAGCCTACCCTTATGGTATCTTTTTACATAACAATAGAATCTTTATCATAATCAAATAATTTGGGATAATAATACTGATTAAAGTGCAGAAGTTTTTGGCTTTTACAAGCTTGTTCACATTACATTTTTGTCTTTACTTTTTTTTTTTTTTTGCATCTTGAAGGTAAATGATGAGATACTGTGTAGAGTGTATCTGAATTTGTTTTTTCATGAATTTTTTATGATTAAAATGAAAGTGTTAGTCACTCAGTCGTGTCCAACTCTTTGTGACCCCATGGACTGCAGCCCAGCAGGCTTCTTTGTCCTTGGAATTCTCCAGGCAAGAATACTGGAGTGGGCAGTCATTCCCTTCTTCAGGGGATCTTCCCAATTCAGGGATCGAACCTGCATCTCCTGCATTGCAGGCAGATTCTTTACCATCTGAGCCACCAGGGAAGCCCGATTAAATAAAGGTTATGCATTGTTGGGAAGGATACTAGAGAAGTGATAGGCCCTTCTTATTTCTCAAATTAGAAAGTATAATGATGTCAACATTCATTACTGATAATATTAACCATGACCATGTGAATAAAGTGGCATATTTCAGCATTCTCTGATTGTCAGCTTACCACATTTCCCTTTTTAATAACTAAATGTTTTGAGGGAGATACTTTGAAATTATGCAAATATCCTGTTTCTATTTAAAATCTCACCATTTTAGTATCCATAGTAGTGTCCTCATGGCAATTTTCTATATCCCTCTTTCCTTCTCCATTTAATCATTGGAATTCATTTATAAGGATTATCCATTCATAATCCATTTATTACTTATCCCTTAGTTATTTGACTTCAGCATTGATTTGAATTGGTATAGATTTGTGGATATTTATCTCTGGTGGGTCAGACAGTAAAGAATCCACCTGCAATGCAGAAGACTAGTGTTTGATCCCTGGGTCGGGAAGATCCCTTGCAGCAAGAAATGGCGTGTGAAATCCCATGGACCGAGCAGCCTGGAAGGCTATAGTCCATAGTGGTCTTAAAGAGTAGGAAACGACTAAGCAACTAAGCACATAAAACAGCATGCATTTTATTTTAGATTATAATTCGATACTGTTGTTACTTATTTTGTGGCTCAAGCCATTCCAACTTTGGGCATTTGGAACTTTTTCCCCTCGTTTTATTGAGTTATAATTGGCATATGATATCTGTGCCCTTTTAATTTACCATTACCAACTTACCACCTGTCCCCAAAACAAACATTTTTTTAGCACTTTCTAGCAACACAAGAGACTCCATGCTCATCTTATACTTCCCTTGCTCTACTTCTGGATATCTTTTTCTAAATTGCAGTATGATATTTAGACACTGAGATTTGGGAACAGATAGGTTTGTTGCTATGGCAGTGTCACTGATTGTTACTTTTCTTAGTGAGTTGAGCTAGGAAATACATGTGTATGTGCATACAAGAACCTAGGCATACATACAGTTATACATACACTCACACAGACCTTTATTTGTTTGTCTGGATATATATTTTAATAATATTTTCAGGAATCAGTATTGACACCTCCACCTTAAATTCAGTATTCCAGTGTTCAGTCTTTGCCCTTTTCCTTATAACTTCTTTTTCCTCCAGTGAGAGATCTGTGCATTCTTGTCTGTCCTGCATTTACTTACACTTTCCAACATGTTTTATTAATAAAGTACCTTCATAGATTCATAAACCATACCCCTGTTTGAAACAAATTTGCCCAGGAAAATACCCATGCGGTTCTTTTTGTTTTTGTCTTTACAATATCCAATCAAAACATTTTTTTTTTCCATTACATAGGTTAGCTACTTTCTTCCCCATACTCTTCAGTTTAGTATTTGATTCACAGAAAAACAGTTTGAGTCATTTGTGACAGATTATGTTTCACTTTCCCCCCACATCCTAGTTGCTATTTTAAAATCTAAAATAGAGTAAATCTCATCTTTTTGCAGTGTATTTTTCTGTCAGTTTTGACAAGTGCATAGAGTGCATAAGCAACTGGTGTATTGACCCCCAAGTTCCCTATGCTAACTCTGTGTGCAGTACTTTATCCTCTCAGTCCTTGGCAATCACTTGTATTTCCTGAACTCTGCCTTTTGTAGAGTTTCATAGAAGTGGAATCACATGACAGGAATCTTTAGATAGCCTTTCACTTAGAGAAATGCACTAGGATTCATCCATGTTGTTCAGTTCAGTTCAGTCGCACACTCATGTCCGACTCTTTGCAACCCCATGAATCACAGCACTCCAGGCCTCCCTGTCCATCACCAACTCCTGGAGTTCACTCAAACTCATGTGCAACCAGTCAGTGATGCCATTCAGGCATCTCATCCTCTGTCGTCCCCTTCTCCTCCTGCCCCCAATCCCTCCCAGCATCAGGGTCTTTTCCAATGAGTCAACTCTTCACATGAGGTGGCCAAAGTATTGGAATTTCAGCCTCAGCATCAGTCCTTCCAATGAACACCCAGGACTGGTCTTCTTCAGGATGGACTGGTTGGATCTCCTTGCCATCCAAGGGACTCTCAAGAGTCTTCTCTAACACCGCAGTTAAAAAGCATCTATTCTTTGGCGCTCAGCCTTCTTCACAGTTTAACTCTCACATCCACACGTGACCACTGGAAAAACCATAGCCTTGACTAGACGGACCTTTGTTGGCAATGTAATGTCTCTGCTTTTCAATATGCTGTCTAGGTTGATCATAACTTTCTTTCCAAGGAGTAGGCATCTTTTAATTTCATGGCTGCAGTCACCATCTGCAGTGATTTTGGAGCCCCCCAAAATAAAGTCTGACACTGTTTCCACTGTTTCCCCATCTATTTCCCATGAATTGATGGGACCAGATGCCATGATCTTCGTTTTCTGAATGTTGAGCTTTAAGCCAACTTTTTCACTCCTCTTTCACTTTCATCAAGAGGCTTTTTAGTTCTTCTTTACTTTCTGCCATAAGGGTGGTGTCATCTGCATATCTGAGGTGATTGATATTTCTCCCAGCAATCTTGATTCCAGCTTGTGCTTCTTCCAGTCCAGCGTTTCTCATGATGTACTCTGCATAGAAGTTAAATAAGCAGGGAATATGTCTCAATTGTTGGTCCCTGCTTGTTTTTCAAGTAACATTTCCTTGGATAGCATGCCTTTCTGTGTTTACCCGTTGAGGAACGTTTGAGTTGTTCCCTGTTTGAGGAAATTACAAATAAAGGTGCTATTCAGTTTAGTCATATTTGAATCTTTGCACTCTTTAAATATTTGTGTTATGATGGTAAAACTGCATTCTAAAACTTTTTCAGTGACATAGAAAACTTTGAGGGCTTTCATTTGTGTTTGTGAACAGATTTCAGAGCTACTCTATCAAATTTATAAACTTTGTGTCCCTTTTACATCTTGTATGACAATATAATTTAAGAACAAACTAAGATTTGAGCCTCCGTGGTACTAAGTATTTCATTTTCTCAAGAAATATTTTTACTCTTTTTACGATCAATCTTTCTTTTTTTTTTATTTTTTTTTTAAATTTTAAGTCCTCTATTGTCCTTTAATTTTCACTTTTATAACTATTACTTTGCAAAAAAAAGACCATATTTTTTTTTTCTTCTTCAGCAAACTTCATATATATATTTTATAATTTTTTGACCGTGTTTTTTTTTTTTTCTTCTTTTCTTTAATATTGTATTTTTGAAAGTCCAAACTCTAGATTTTTAATTTTAGCCTTTTGATATATGTTATCAATTTTGTACCTATAGTTTTTTTTTATAATTTCTGTGACTTTTTTTTCTTTTTTTTTCCCTCTGTTTCTTTCTCTTCTTCTTTTATATAACATCGTATATCTGCAATTCCAAACTCTACTCAAGATTTTTAATTTATGCTTTTTGGTATTTGATATCAATTTTGTACCTGTATTTTCTTTATAATTTTTGCGACATTGTTTTTGTTGGTTTGTTTGTTTTCTCTCTTTATTTTTCTTCTTCTTTTTTTTTTAACGTTGTATTTTTGAAATTCCAAACTCTACTCTAGATTTTTAATTTTTGCTTTTTGGTATTAGTTATCAATTTTGTACCTGTAGTTTCTTTATAATTTTCGCAACCTTGTTTGTTTTTCTTTGTTCGTTTTTTTCTCTCTTTCTTTTCCTTCTTCTTTTCATTAACATCGCATTTTTGAAATTCCAAACTCTACTCTAGATATTTAATTTTTGCTTTTATGTATTTGTTACCAAGTTTGTACCTTTAAGAACCCAATCTTCAGGACCCATTTTTCACTAGGGTACGAGATTACTGGCTTGACTGCTCTCTCTCCCTTTGGACTCTCCATTTTCTCCACCAGGTCACCTGTATCTCCTCCCTAACCCCTCTCTACTCTACCTAACTCTGTGAATTTCTGTGTGTTCCAGATGGTGGAGAACACTTAGGGAACTGATTACTGGCTGGATCTGTCTCCCTCCTTTTCATTTCCCCCTTTTATCCTTCTGGCCACCTCTGTCTCCTGCCTCCTTCTTCTCTTCTCTCTATAACTCCGTGAACATCTCTGAGCGGTCCAGTTGTGGAGTGCACATAAGGAAGTGACTACTGGCTAGCCCACTCTCTCCACTATTGATTCCACCTCATCTCATTTGGGTCACCTCTAACTCCCTCCTCCCTCTTCTCTTCTCCATGTAATGCTGTGAACCTCTCTGAGTGACCCTCACAGTAGAGAAACTATTCATCTTTAACGCAGATGTTTTATCAATGGTGCTGTACAGAAGGAGAAGTTTTGAAACTACTGTAAAAATAAGACCGATAACTGGAAGTAGGAGGCTTAAGTCCAAACCCTGACTCCAGGGAACTCCTGACTCCAAGGAACATTAATTGACAGGAGCTCATCAAACGCCTCCATACCGACACTGAAACCAAGCACCACACAAGGGCCAACAAGTTCCAGGGAAAGACATACTAAGCAAATTCTCCAGCAACAAAGGAACACAGCCCTGAGCTTCAAGATACAGGCTGCCCAAAGTCACCCCAAAACCATAGACATCTCATAACTCATTACTGGACATTTCATTACACTCCAGAGAGAAGAAATACAGCTCCATCCACCAGAACATCGACACAAGCTTCCCTAACCAGGAAACTTTGACAAGCCACCTGTACAAACCCACACACAGCGAGGAAATGCCACAATAAAGAGAACTCCACAAACTGCCAGAATACAGAAAGGACACCCCAAACTCAGCAATTTAAACAAGATGAAGAGACAGAGGAATACCCAGCAGATAAAGGAACAGGATAAATGCCCACCAAACCAAACAAAAGAGGAAGAGATAGGGAATCTACCTGATAAAGAATTCCGAATAATGATAGTGAAATTGATCCAAAATCTTGAAATTAAAATGGAATCACAGATAAATAGCCTGGAGGCAAGGATTGAGAAGATGCAAGAAAGGTTTAACAAGGACCTAGAAGAAATAAAAAAGAGTCAATATATAATGAATAATGCAATGAGTGAAATTAAAAACACTCTGGAGGCAACAAATAGTAGAATAACAGAGGCAGAAGATAGGATTAGTGAATTAGAAGATAGAATGGTAGAAATAAATGAATCAGAGAGGACAAAAGAAAAACGAATTAAAAGAAATGAGGACACAGAGGCAGAAGATAGGATTAGTGAATTAGAAGATAGAATGGTAGAAATAAATGAATCAGGACAAAAGAAAAACGAATTAAAAGAAATGAGGACAATCTCAGAGACCTCCAGGACAATATTAAACGCTACAACATTCGAATCATAGGGGTCCCAGAAGAAGAAGACAAAAAGAAAGACTATGAGAAAATACTTGACGAGATAATAGTTGAAAACTTCCCTAAAATGGGGAAGGAAATAATCACCCAAGTCCAAGAAACCCAGAGAGTCCCAAACAGGATAAACCCAAGGCGAAACACCCTAAGACACATATTAATCAAATTAACAAAGATCAAACACAAAGAACAAATATTAAAAGCAGCAAGGGAAAAACAACAAATAACACACAAGGGAATACCCATAAGGATAACAGCTGATCTTTCAATAGAAACTCTTCAAGCCAGGAGGGAATGGCAAGACATACTTAAAATGATGAAAGAAAATAACCTACAGCCCAGATTATTGTACCCAGCAAGGATCTCATTCAAGGATGAAGGAGAAATCAAAAGCTTTTCAGACAAGCAAAAGCTGAGAGAATTCTGCACCACCAAACCAGCTCTCCAACAAATACTAAAGGATATTCTCTAGACAGGAAACACAAAAATGGTGTATAAATTTGAACCCAAAACAATAAAGTAAATGGCAACGGGGTCATATTTATCAGTAATTACCTTAAACGTAAATGGGTTGAATGCCCCAACCAAAAGACAAAGACTGGCTGAATGGATACAAAAACAAGACCCCTACATATGTTGTCTACAAGAGACCCACCTGAAAACAGGGGACACATACAGACTGAAAGTGAAGGGCTGGAAAAAGATTTTCCATGCAAATAGGGACCAAAAGAAAGCAGGACTAGCAATACTCATATCAGATAAAATAGACTTTAAAACAAAGACTGTGAAAAGAGACAAAGATGGTCACTACATAATGATCAAAGGATCAATCCAAGACGAAGATATAACAATTATAAATATATATGCACCCAACACGGGAGCACCGCAGTATGTAAGACAAATGCTAACAAGTATGAAAGAAGAAATTAACAATAACACAATAATAGTGGGAGACTTTAATACCCCACTCACACCTATGGATAGATCAACTAAACAGAAAATTAACAAGGAAACACAAACTTTAAACGATACAATAGACCAGTTAGACCTAATTGATATCTATAGGACATTTCATCCCAAAACAATGAATTTCACCTTCTTCTCAAGCGCACATGGAACCTTCTCCAGGATAGATCACATCCTGGGCCATAAAGCTAGCCTTGGTAAATTCAAAAAAATAGAAATCATTCCAAGCATCTTTTCTGACCACAATGCAGTAAGATTAGATTTCAATTACAGGAGAAAAACTATTAAAAATTCCAACATATGGAGACTGAACAACACGCTGCTGAATAACCAACAAATCGCAGAAGAAATCAAAAAAGAAATCAAAATTTGCATAGAAACGAATGAAAATGAAAACACAACAACGCAAAACCTGTGGGACACGGTAAAAGCAGTCCTAAGGGGAAAGTTCATAGCAATACAGGCACACCTCAAGAAACAAGAAAAAAGTCAAATAAATAACCTAACTCTACACCTAAAGCAACTAGAAAAGGAAGAAATGAAGAACCCCAGGGTTAGTAGAAGGAAAGAAATCTTAAAAATTAGAGCAGAAATAAATGCAAAAGAAACAAAAGAGACCATAGCAAAAATCAACAAAGCCAAAAGCTGGTTCTTTGAAAGGATAAATAAAATTGACAAACCATTAGCCAGACTCATCAAGAAACAAAGGGAGAAAAATCAAATCAATAAAATTCGAAATGAAAATGGAGAGATCACAACAGACAACACAGAAATACAAAGGATCATAAGAGATTACTATCAACAATTATATGCCAATAAAATGGACAACAAGGAAGAAATGGACAAATTCTTAGAAAAGTACAACTTTCCAAAATTCAACCAGGAAGAAATAGAAAATCTTAACAGACCCATCACAAGCACGGAAATTGAAACAGTAATCAAAAATCTTCCAGCAAACAAAAGCCCAGGTCCAGACGGCTTCACAGCTGAATTCTACCAAAATTTAGAGAAGAGCTAACACCTATCCTGCTCAAACTCTTCCAGAAAATTGCAGAGGATGGTAAACTTCCAAACTCATTCTATGAGGCCACCATCACCCTAATACCAAAACCTGACAAAGATCCCACAAAAAAAGAAAACTACAGGCCAATATCACTGATGAACATAGATGCAAAAATCCTTAACAAAATTCTAGCAATCAGAATCCAACAACACATTAAAAAGATCATACACCATGACCAAGTGGGCTTTATCCCAGGGATGCAAGGATTCTTCAATATCCGCAAATCAATCAATGTAATACACCACATTAACAAATTGAAAAATAAAAACCATATGATTATCTCAATAGATGCAGAGAAAGCCTTTGACAAAATTCAACATCCATTTATGATCAAAACTCTCCAGAAAGCAGGAATAGAAGGAACATACCTCAACATAATAAAAGCTATATATGACAAACCCACAGCAAACATTATCCTCAATGGTGAAAAAATTGAAAGCATTTCCTTTAAAGTCAGGAACAAGACAAGGGTGCCCACTTTCACCATTACTATTCAACATAGTTTTGGAAGTTTTGGCCACAGCAATCAGAGCAGAAAAAGAAATAAAAGGAATCCAAATTGGAAAAGAAGAAGTAAAGCTCTCACTATTTGCAGATGACATGATCCTCTACATAGAAAACCCTAAAGACTCCACCAGAAAATTACTAGAACTAATCAATGACTATAGTAAAGTTGCAGGATATAAAATCAACACCCAGAAATCCCTTGAATTCCTATACACTAATAATGAGAAAACAGAAAGAGAAATTAAGGAAACAATTCCATTCACCATTGCAACAGAAAGAATAAAATACTTAGGAATATATCTACCTAAAGAAACTAAAGACCTATATATAGAAAACTATAAAACACTGGTGAAAGAAATCAAAGAGGACACTAACAGATGGAGAAATATACCATGTTCATGGATTGGAAGAATCAATATAGTGAAAATGAGTATACTACCCAAAGCAATCTATAGATTCAACGCAATCCCTATCAAGCTACCAACAGCATTCTTCACAGAGCTCGAACAAATAATTTCACAATTTGCATGGAAATACAAAAAACCTCGAATAGCCAAAGCGATCTTGAGAAAGAAGAATGGAACTGGAGGAATCAACCTACCTGACTTCAGGCTCTACTACAAAGCCACAGTTATCAAGACAGTATGGTACTGGCACAAAGGCAGAAATATAGATCAATGGAACAAAATAGAAAGCCCAGAGATAAATCCACGCACATATGGACACCTTATCTTTGACAAAGGAGGCAAGAATATACAATGGATTAAAGACAATCTCTTTAACAAGTGGTGCTGGGAAATCTGGTCAACCACTTGTAAAAGAATGAAACTAGAACACTTTCTAACACCATATACAAAAATAAACTCAAAATGGATTAAAGATCTCAATGTAAGACCAGAAACTATAAAACTCCTAGAGGAGAACATAGGCAAAACATTCTCTGACATACATCACAGCAGGATCCTCTATGACCCACCTCCCAGAATATTGGAAATAAAAGCAAAAATAAACACATGGGACCTAATTAACCTTAAAAGCTTCTGCACATCAAAGGAAACTATTAGCAAGGTGAAAAGACAGCCTTCAGAATGGGAGAAGATAATAGCAAATGAAGCAACTGACAAACAACTAATCTCGAGAATATACAAGCAACTCCTACAGCTCAACTCCAGAAAAATAAATGACCCAATCAAAAAATGGGCCAAAGAACTAAACAGACATTTCTCTAAAGAAGACATACAGATGGCTAACAAACACAAGAAAAGATGCTCAACATCACTCATTATCAGAGAAATGCAAATCAAAACCACTATGAGGTACCATTTCACACCAGTCAGAATGGCTGCGATCCAAAAATCTACAAGTAGTAAATGCTGGAGAGGGTGTGGAGAAAAGGGAACCCTCTTACACTGTTGGTGGGAATGCAAACTAGTACAGCCACTATGGAGAACAGTGTGGAGATTCCTTAAAAAACTGGAAATAGACCTGCCTTATGATCCAGCAATCCCACTGCTGGGCATACACAGGAAACCAGAGGGGAAAGAGACACGTGTACCCCAATGTTCATCGCAGCACTGTTTATAATAGCCAGGACATGGAAGCAACCTAGATGTCCATCAGCAGATGAATGGATAAGAAAGCTATGGTACATATACACAATGGAGTATTATTCAGCCATTAAAAAGAATACATTTGAATCAGTTCTAATGAGGTGGATGAAACTGGAGCCTATTATACAGAGTGAAGTAAGCCAGAAAGAAAAACACCAATACAGTATACTAATGCATATATATGGAATTTAGAAAGATGGTAACAATAACCCTGTGTACGAGACAGCAAAAGAGACACTGATGTATAGAACAGTCTTATGGACTCTGTGAGAGAGGGAGAGGGTGGGAAGATTTGGGAGCATGGCATTGAAACATGTAAAATATCATGTATGAAACGAGTTGCCAGTCCAGGTTCAATGCACGATACTGGATGCTTGGGGCTGGTGCACTGGGACGACCCAGAGGGATGGAATGGGGAGGGAGGAGGGAGGGGGGTTCGGGATGGGGAACACATGTATACCTGTGGCGGATTCATTTTGATATTTGGCAAAACTAATACAGTTATGTAAAGTCTAAAAATAAAATAAAATTAAAAAAAAAAGAAAAAGAAATATTGACAGTGTTGTAAAAGATTATTGAAAATAATATTCATACTGATTTTATTAACTCTGGTAATAATAGTTTTTAATTATGTAGCTACTGCATAAAGTCTGAATTCTTTATACAAATCTGTACTGGTATTTAAAGTAGTTCAGATTCCTTGTGTATAATTTGAACTAATTATTTCAGAAAGTTAAATTACTTTGTAAAACCTATTTCATTCCAATTCCCCAAACTATTTTGGGAACAGGGAAGATAAGCTTTGTCTTCAAAAACTTAGTCACTATCTATCCTTTTCCTCCTAAAATACATTTGAGAAATAAAGATTTTTAAAAAGCTGGTTACTGTTTCACAATGCAGCTGTTTAATAACCTTACAAATTATACTGATTGAATGGTTACAAGACCGGGAACTAAGGAAAGATAATTTTAATAATCCTTCCTTTGTCTAGACACACTGGTGCTTTTTATTTCCTAAATGAATTTTTTCCTTGATTAACATTGTAAAAAGTTAAATGCCTTGCAGAAGCTAACATTTGTCAACTTCAGTTAAACTTCAGCATGACTTCTGTGTTAAGGACATTCCTAGAAAAGATTTATACACATACACAAACACATATACACACATATTTATTTTTTACCAACTTCATAATTCTTATATTGCTCTCATTAATTTTTATGTGATAAAAAGTTTAGTAAATTTCTGTGCTTTTTGGCATTTTCACTTTTAAACTGGCTATGAATCTATGAGTTTTAATGTTATTTAAAAATCATTAATTATAGTGTTTATTAGATATAGACTTAAAAATAGGTAAATGTTTTTAGATTATACCAAATTACTGATGGATTCTTTAATTTTGTGTAAAGTGAAATAATAATACATTATTTAATGGAGACATTAAATATTGGAGAATTTCTATTTTATATCATTTTCAAAATTGGGCCAATTATTTTTCTTTAAAAATCTATTATTATTAAACTATCTTTGAGTGTTGGGGGAAATATTATATGAGTTCCATAAATGTCCCAAAGATTTATAATACAATCATTTAATTTCTTATAAATTATAAAGTTAGATGTATTGAGCAAAATTTAGCCTAGGAATTTCCCCTTAAATGGATGTATTTATATTTACATATGTATATATATATTTCATTTCAGCTAAAATTAAACAGTGCTCAAAGCTCATATAATCTGTGAAATAAGAGTATATGTTTTTAAATAATTGACACCAAAAAATAGGGATAAAAATAATTTCCCACTGACAAGAGATTAAAATAATAAATTTACTCTAAAATATGGTTAAATTATGAGTTCATTTCATAATTATGAGTTCAATCATATGGTAAGCTCACTTCACATTCCTGTCATGCTATCTCTGTACTGTTTTTTCCTTTTTAAATATTATTATCAATATTTAAACCAAACACTGCTAATGTTATTGGTATTCTTAAAATATTTAGTCAGTAATAATCTCCTCACATATTTTATTGTTGTGAATAATGAGTTACAGCAATTATACTCCATAATCACATGCTGACATACCTAGATGGTGTACTTACCTTCATTGGATGCTCTGCGTGAATAACAAAAGTAACTGTATAAGCTCTTGATTGGAAGCACTATCAAATTTTGCAGTGTTCACATTACTCTGTTATCTAATACTAATAATAGAGAAAACTGAAGATAGATTAATTCTGCTGCCTAAAAATACTATTTTATATTAAATGGCTCAAAATATTGTAATATAAGCTAATATGAATAGAAATTATTTTGCAAATATTTATAAACTCATTCGATGTTCTTTTAAAATGGTGCGTGTTGAGAATAAGTACTGTAAAGAAAAAGCATAACAATTTCCTCTACGCTTTAGCCTCAGAGTTTCATTTTTTGCTATTCTTTTCTGCCTCTTTAATTGCACTGGTAGGTGGTCCCTGCCATTTCGCTAGCTTTCATACAAATAGTATGAAAGTTGGCAAATTGTTTTTATAATTATAGAGTATCTGTCAAATATCCTTGTCAGCACCATTTGAGATCTTCTGTTCTTAGCCCAAATGATTTGCAACTTAGACTGTTCCTTATTCTTGTCATCTTAAAAACTTTGGCCAAATTTCTTGATAACTGACTAAAATGGTCTCAAATTTATGAGTTTTTTTTTTTTTCTGTTCTTTCAGCTTCATTATTCCTAATTCAAAAACTATGTTTTCTTATTTTTAAGAAAAGTAAAATCATTTTGAGAATGCTTAAAAAAATCTGATTGTAGATTCTTATAATAGGTAAGAAACGCATACATTCTGGGATGAAGATGATAATCTTCAGGTTTTTAATTTTTCAATTTCCTGAATTTTTCTGAATGAGCAAATGTTACTTATATTTTTGTACACTATCATATGTTTCCTGAATTCAGTGATTATATATTTCTATACTGGAAACTTTTACTATATGGCTGGTGTCTTTCCTAAATAAATGCATTATATATGGCATCTTTTTGCTTTCATTTGTGATATACAAGTCTTGATCATTTGGTTTTCAGTTGTAGGTTCTTGTTTGTTAGTTTGTTTGTTTTTTGGCTGTGTGGCTCCACATGTGGAATCTTAGTTCCCTGACCAGGGATTGAACCCATGCCCCTGCATTGGAAACTCGGAATCTTAACCACTGAACCACCAGGGAAGTCCCAGGTTTATGCTATTTTGATGGACTTCTAGTATTCCTTACTTTTCTGTAACTTTGAGTGCCAGCACACTAAAATCCATTACCATCCCACTTCCCCTTTGGAGCAGTAGAGAAGCATAGTTAATTGCCTTTTTCTAAAAAATTGCCCTTCAGTAGAGAGGCAGCCATAGTGGCAGCCTTAGGGCAGACATGCAGAATACATAAAGATTTCCTTTTGGACAATAATACAACTTCGGGTTTGAATGTTGTTAGTCAGTCGCCAAGTCAAGTCCAACTCTTCGTGACCCTGTGGAATGCAGCAAGCCAGGCTGCCCTGTCCCTCACCACCTCTTGGAGTTTGCCCAAATTCATGTCCATTGAATCAGTGATGCCATCCAAATATCTCATCCTCTTTGCCCTCTTTCCTTCTGCCTTCAATCTTTCCCAGCATCAGGGTCTTTTTCAATGAATCAGCTGTTCACATCAGGTGGCCAAAGTATTGGAGCTTCAGCTTCAGCATCAGTCCTTCCAAAGAGTATTCAGGGTTGATGAACCTTGAGATTGACTGGTTTGATCGCCTTGCTTTTCAAGGGACTTTCAGGAGTCTTCTCCAGTACCACAGTTGGAAAGCATCAGTTCTTCAGCCCTCTGTCTTCTTTATTGTCCCCCACTCACATCTGTACATGCCTATTGGAAAGAACATAACTTTGACTATATGGACCATTTTTCGGGAAAGTGATGTCTTTGCTTTTTAACTCACTGTCTAGGGTTCTCCTAGCTTTCCTGCCAAAAAGCAATCATCTTCTAATTTCGTGGCTGTAGTCACCATCTGCAGTGATTTTAGAGCCCAAGAAGAGGAAGTGTGTCACTGCTTCTGCCTTTTCCCCTTCTATTTATCATGACATGATGGGACCAGATGCCATGATCTTAGTTTGTTTAATATTCCATTTTAAGTGCGCTTTTTCACTCTCCTCCCTTTACCCTCATCAAGAGGCTCTTTAATTCCTCTTCACTTCCTGCCATTAGAGTGGTATCATCTGCATATCTGAGGTTGTTGATATTTCCACTGGCAATCTTGATTCCAGCTTGTAACTCATCCAGCCTGGCACTTTGCATGATTTGCTCTGCGTATAAATTAAGTAAATGGGGTTACAATAAACAACCTTGTCAAACTCCTTTCTCAATCCTGAACCAGTCAGTTGTTCCATACAGGGTTCTAACTGTTGCTTCTTGACCTGCATACAGGTTTCCCAGGAGACAGGTAAGGCAGTCTGGTATTCCTGTCTCTTACAGAGTTTTTCACAGTTTGACTACCTCAGGAACAAGATAGTGGAGGAGTAGGTGGACATGGAGTACATCTCTCTCCACAGGTACATCAGGAATACACCTTCAAACACAGAAGTGCATGCAGAACACCAGCTGAGAGCAGACAGGAGTATCTGACCAGCGGAAAAGAATATAGAGAGCCACACAAAACTCAGTAGGATGAGGGAAATAGGGGGAAAAACAGGAGTGTTAGTAGGAATGGCCCTGCCCTTGGCGGGTGAGGGAACTGAAGCAGGGGTCCGATCCCCACATTAGGGCAATTGTCTGAGTCAGAGGAAAAACATTTAAGGCTGACAGTGAAACACCTGATCTCTGGCAGCCTAAATAGAATTAGAATCAGGCAATTCTTGCCATAGCCATAAATACCCTGAACAGGAATGCAGGTCCCTTGGAAGGCACCGAAGCTGGGAGCTGGAGTTTAGGGACAAACAAGGACAAGTCTACTGTTGACTATGGAGAGATGGAATGAGGGGATGTGAAGCAGGAGATTGTGGTGGGAAATACCTGTGGAGGAAAGCTGTGCTGCTGAGTCACACATACTGGGGGGAGCCATCACCTTCACCTCTCTCTCCCCACACACCAGCATTGGCAGCTGAACCGTAGAGAGGCTGGCCCATCAAATCCCTGGTGCACTGAACTACACAGTAAGACCCCACCCAGGGTACTCCTTTAAGTGACCAATGTGCTGAACTACAGAGTAGGACCCCATCCAAGGGGGCCCCTCTATGTGCCTGACACTCTGAACAACAGAAGAACACCAGGCAAGGGGGCCCTCTAAGTGCCTGAACAGGCAGAGCTACAGAGAAAAGCTGGCCAAAGAGGCCTTCTGATTGCCAGCTACAAGAGACTCAAAAAAAAAACTCTGATAGGGCCATAACTCCTACGGCAGAAGCAGTCCAAGTCCCGGCAACTTGGTGCCACCAGGGTACCCACAAGCCAAGCAGTTGCATTACTTTTATGCTCAACTCTCACTGGGACAAAAAAATATCTTGTGTCTGTGCGTTCAGGGCTGCTTCGGTCATGTCCAACTCTTTGCGACCCTGTAGACTGTGGCCTGCCAGGCTTATGTGTCAGGGATGGGGGGGTCTCCAGGCAAGAATACTGAAGCATGTTGGCCAATACTGGTTGGCATACCCTTCTGGAGCATTATATTTCCTGCTGCCCTAGCCGCCAACTCCCCCTGAGTACCTGGTGCTGCCAGAACCCCTGCAACCCAAGCAGCTGCACCACTTCCACAGCTGGCCTCACAGGGGCAAACCCCAGTGGACGATCCACATGCAGAGGTGGGAATAAAACACAATTGAAACCAAGGGGCAGTGTGGCTAAGGAAGAAGACCCAAAACCTTCCCACCAGCTGTACAAGCTGCATATTAAATCCACATGATCAACTAGGCAGATTCTGTGTCTATGGAACATATAAAAGGACATTGAGAGCTCCTACAAAAGAAAATACACTCGTTCTGATAGTTGTGGATCTTGGAGGCAAACACACACAGGAGTAGGACCAGATTAGAATCTGAGCTGCCCCCACAGCAGGTCCAGAGGTCAGCAGAGTGTTGGGGTCATCCTAGGGAGGTGAGGTGGACAGTGACTTCGACCAAGGGAAAGGACTCTGACAGCAGTGACTCAAGAAAAACATTTATTATTCTTATAGTTTGACTTGTTCTGTAGATCCTTTTTTTCCTCCCCCCACCCCTTTTTTCCCCCCTTCTGTTGTAGTTGTCGATTTTATTGGCACTATGAAATCTAATGAAGCTTTTGAGCTTTTTTTCCCCCTCCTCAGTCACATTTTTTAATTGTTATTATAAACCTCTGCCTCTACATTGGGCTTTTGTATTTTTGTGAAGTTTTCCTTTTTTTTTCTATTTTCCCTTTTTTTAATTTTAATTTTTTAGACCTATTATTTTTTACACATTTATTCCTTTGTTTGCTTTTCCTGCTGTTCTTTTCCCCTTGCAATTAATCTTTAAAGTATATAAATCTTCTTCTGCTAAGTCGCTTCAGTTGTGTCTGACTCTGTGCGACCCCACAGATGGAAGCCCACCAGGCTCCCCTGTCCCTGGGATTCTCCAGGCAAGAACACTGGAGTGGGCTGCCATTTCCTTCTCCAGTGCATGAAAGTGAAAAGTGGAAGTAAAGTCGCTCAGTCGTGTCCGACTCTTAGCGATCCCATGGACGGCAGCCTACCAGGCTCCTCCGTCCATGGGATTTTCCAGGCAAGAGTACCGGAGTGGGGTGCCATTGCCTTCTCTGATAAATCTTCTTAATCTACATCTATTTAATTTTGCATATCTACTTTTTCTTTCTTTACATCTCAACATATTTGTTAGTTTTGTTTTCATAACTTTATTTCCCAGTTGGCACCTTGGTTTAATTTTGTTTTCCAGTTTGTGCTTTGCTTAGTCTTGTTCTTAACTGGTATATATAATTTTGGGTTTCTTTTCCTCTGGGTAAATCTATTGTACTTTATTTTTTACACTTTGGATTTTGCTTATGTATATGTATATAGGTATATTAAGTCACACTTTTTATTGTTGTTATAAATCCCTGCCTCTATGTTGGGCTTTGCAGTTCTGTGGAATTTTCCTTTTTCCTTCCTTCTTTCATTTTTAAAATTTTATCTTTATAATTTTAATTTTTTAAAACTATTATAATTTTTCTACAGTTATTCCTTTGTTTTCCTTTCCAACTGTTCTTTTCCCCTTGCAGTTAATCTTTATATAAATATTCTTCATCTACCTCTATTTAACTTTGCTATCTATTTTTTCTTTCTTTCCAGTCTTCTCAACATATTTGGTAGTTTTGTTTTCATTGCTTTATTCCCCACTTGGCACCTCACTTTAATTTTGTTTTACAGTTTGTGCCTTAGTTAATTTTGTTCTTGACTGGTGTATATAATTTTTTATTTCCTTTGTTCTCTGGGTAAATCTATTCTACTTTATTTTTGTTGGACTGTTTTGACTTTGCTTATGTGTATATATCTATATGGGGGCTTCCCTGGTGGCTCAGAGGATAAAGCATCTGCCTGCAATTCAGGAGACCTGGGTTTGATCCCTGGATCAGGAAGATCCCCTGGAGAAGGAAATGGCAACCCACTCTAGTACTCTTGCCTGGAAAATCCCATGGAGAGAAGCCTGGTAGACTACAGTCCATGGGATCACAAAGAGTCAGACACGACTGAGCATATATATGTATATTCCATTATTTATTATTTGCCTGATCTTGTAACTGCCATTTGTCTGGGATTCATCTTTGGTTTCTCCTTTTGAGGTATTTGTTTTAAACTCACTGAATGCCATAACAAGCCACTTGTGGAATCTTTGTTCCTGAAAAAGGATCAAGCCCTGAGCCTTTGGAGTGGGACTGATCCCAAGACCATAGAATACCAGAGAACTAACCCTAGAGAGTATCAAACAGTGAGAACTCACACTAAGGAAACCACTTGAATACAAGACCCAGCATCAAGGAACCACCAGTAGCACCATATGCAGGATGCTTCATCTAAACAACAAACAAAAAAAAAATACAGACCCAATCATCAGTAGACAGGATTACCACCTCACCCACCATTGCCCATCAAAGGAAAAACAAACAAACAAACAAAACTCAACACAAATCTCACTCTATACAAAGCAGCTTGCGCAAACCACTGGACAAAACTTAGGAGAGTAGAAACCAAAAGGAAGAAAGAATACAATCCTGAAGCCTGGGGAAAGGAGACCTCAAATACAATAAGTTAAAAAAAAATCGTGAAAAGGCAGAGGACTACTACTCAAATGAAGGAACAAACAGAATCACAGAAGTCCAAATAAATGAAGAGGAAATGGGCAAACTGCCTGAAAAGGAATTCAGAATAATGATAGTAAAGATGATCAAAAACCTTGAAAACAAAATGGAGAAAATGCAAGTATCAATTAACAGAGACCTAGAAGAATTAAAGAATAAACATGCAGAGACAAACAACACAATTACTGAAGTTAAAATTACTCTAGAAGGAATCAATAGCAGACTATCTGAAGCAGAAGAATGAATCAGTGAGCTGGAAGATAAAATGGTGGAAATAACTTCTGAAGAGCAGAATTAAGTAAAAAAAATGAAAAGAACTGAGGATAGTCTCAGAGACCTCTGGGACAATGTCAAACACACCAACATTTGAATTATAGGGATTCTAGAAGAAGAAGAGCTTCCCTTCTAGCTCAGTCAGTAAAGAATCGGTCTGTAATGCAAGAGACCTGGGTTTGATCCCTGGATTGGGAAGATTCCCTGGAGAAGGAAATGGCAACCCACTCCAGTATCCTTGCCTGGAAAATCTCATGGACAGAGGAGCCTGGTGGGCTGCAGTCCATGGGATCACACAGAATCGGGCACAAGTGAGTGACTAACACTTACTTACTTACTTGAAGAAGAAGAGAAAAAGAATGGGAAAATTTTTGAATAGATTATAATTGAAAATTTTCCCAACATGGAAAAGGAAATAGTCCATAAACTTCAAGAGGCACAGAGAGTCCGTACAGGATAAGCCCAAGGAGAAACACATCAAGACACATACTAATCAAGCTAACACAGACTAAACACAAAGACGGAGTATTAAGAGGAGCAAGGGAGCAGCAACAAGTAACAAAGGAAACCCTATACACTTAACAGCTGATCTTTCAGCAGAAACTGTGCAGGCCAGAAGGGAATGGCAGGATATATTTAAACTACTGAAAGGGAAAAATTTATGACCAATATTACTGTACCCAGAAAGGATCTCATTCAAATTGATTAAAAAAGCTTTTCAGACAAGCAAAAGTTAAGGGAATTCAGTGTACCACCTAACCAGCTTTACAACAAATGTTATAGGGACTTATGTAGTCAAGATGTACAAGAGAAGAAAACAAGATCTACAAAATCAATCCCAAATAATTAAGAAAATGGCAATAGGAAGATATATACCATAATTATTTTAAATGTAAATGGACTGAATGCTTGAACCAAAAGACACAGACTGGCTGAATGGATACAAAAACAAGACCCATATATATGCTGTTTACAAGAAACACACTTCAGACCTCAAGACACATAGACTGAAAATGAGAAGATGGAAAAATATATTCCATGCAAATAGGAAGCAAAAGAAAGCTAGAGTAGCAACCCTCATATCAGACAAAATAGACCTTAAAGAAGATTATAAGAGATAAGGAAGGACACTACATAATGATCAAGGGATCATCAATCCAAGAGGAAGACATAACAATTGTAAATATCTATGCACCCAACATAGGAACACCTCAATACATAAGACAAACACTAATAGACATAAAAGGAGAAATTGACAATAACACAATAACAATATACTTTTACACCCCACTCACACCAATGGACAGATCATCAAAACAGAAAATTAATAAGGAAACACAAGTCTGGAATGATACATTAGATGAGATGGATCTCATTGATATCTTCAGGACATTCCATCTAAATGCAGAAGAATACACCTTATTCTCAAGTGCACATGGAACATTCTCCAGGATAGATCACATCTTGGGTCACAAATCAAACCTCAGTAAATTTAAGAAAATTGAAATTGTAAATGAATAAGTATCTTCTCAGACCAAAACGCTATGAGACTGGATATCAATAACAAGAAAAAATCTGTAAGAAACACAAATACATGGAGACCAGGCACCATGTTTCTAAATAACCAATAGGTTATTGAAGAAATCAAAAGGGAAATAAAATTTCTAGAAACAAATGATAATGAAAACATGACAGTTCAAAACCTGTGGGATGTAGCAAAAGCAGTCCTAAGAGGAAAGTTTATAGCAGTGCAATCCTACCTCAATAAACAAGAAAAACATCAAATGGACAAATTAACTTTACACCTAAAACAACTGGAAAAAGAAGAACAAAAAACCCCAAAATTAGTGGAGGGAAAGATATCATAACGATCTGAGTAGAAATAAATGAAAAATGAAAGAAACAATAGTAAAGATTAATAAAACTAAAAGCTGGTTCTTTTGGAAGATAGAAAAAATTGGCAGACTTTTGGCCAGACTCATCAATAAAAAAAAGAAAGGAATCAAATCTACAAATTTAGAAATGAAAAAGAGGTTACAACAGACAATGCAGAAATACAAAGGATTATTAGAGACTGTTATGAACAACTATACAGCAATAGAATGGATAACATGGAAGAAATGGACAGATTCTTAGACAAGTTCAATCTTCCAAGATTGAACCAGGAAGAAATAGAAATTATGAACAACCCAATTACAAGCAATGAAATTGAAGCTGTGATCAAAAATCTCCCAAAAAACAAAAGCCCAGGACCAGATGGCTTCACAGGAGAATTCTATCAAATGTTTAGAGAAGAGCTAATGCCTATCCTTCTGAAACTCTTTCAAAAATTTGCAGAGGATGGCACACTTTCAAACTCATTCTACGAGGCCACCATCACCCTGATACCAAAACCAGACAAAGACAACACAAAAAAAGAAAACTACAGGTCAATATCACTGATGAACATAGATAGAAAAATCCTCAACAAAATTTTAGCAAACAGAATTCAGCAACACATCAAAAAGCTCATACATCATGATCAAGTTGGGTTTATTCCAGGGATGCAAGATTTCTTCAACATACGCAAATCAATCCATGTGATACACCATATGAACAAATTGCAAGATAAAAACCATATGACAATCTCAATAGATGCAGAAAAAGCCTTTGACAAAATTCAGCACCTATTTATGATTAAAACTCTTCAAAATATGGGCATAAAAGGAACCTACCTTAACATAGTAAAGGCCATATATGATAAACCTGTGGCAAACATTATTCTCTATGGTGAAAAACTGAAATCATTCCCCCTAAGATCAGGAGCAAGACAAGAGTGACCAGTTTCCCCACTATTATTCAACTTAGTTCTGGAAGTCCTAACTACTACAATCAGAGAAGTAAAAGAAGTAGAAAAATCCAGATCAGAAAAGAAGAAGTAAAGCTCTCACTGTTTGCAGGTGACATTATACTGTACACAGAAAACCATGAAGATAGTATCAGAAAATTACTAGAGCTAATCAGTGAATTTAGCAAAGTTGCAGGATACAGAATCAATACACAAAAATCAGTTGCATTTCTATATACTAACAATGAAAATTCAGGAGGAGAAATAATGGTATCAATCCCATTCACCATTGCAACAAAAAGAATTAAATATCTAGGAATAAACTTACCTAAGGAGATGAAAGAACTGTACACAGAAAATTATAAAATGCTAATGAAAGAAATCAAAGATGACATAAACAGATGAAGAAATATTCCATGTTCCTGGGTAAGAAGAATCAATATTGTGAAAATGACTATACTACCAAACGCAATCTACAGATTCAGTGTGATCCCTATCAAATTACCTATGGCATTTTTTCCACAGAACTAGAGCCAAAAATTTCACAATTCACATGGAATACACAAAAGACCCCGAATAGCCAAAGTAGTCTTGAGAAAGAAGAATTGAGCTGGAGGAATCAACCTTCCTGAATTCAGATTATACTACAAAGCTACAGTCATTGAGAGAGTATGGTATGGGCACAGAAACATAGACCAATGGGACAAGATAGAAAGCCCAGAAATAAACCCATGCACCTATGGGTACCTTATTTTTGACAAAGGAGGCAACAATATACAATGGGGCAAAGACAGCCTGTTCAATAAATGGTGCTGGGGAAACTGATCAGCCACATGTAAAAGAGTGAAATTAGAGCACTTCCTAACACCATACACAAAAACTCAAAATGGATTAAAGACCTAAATGTAAGACCAGAAACTATAAAACTCTAAGAGGAAAACATAGGCAGGACACTTGATGACATAAATCAAAGCAAGATCCTTTATGATCCACTTCCTAGAGTAATGGAAATAAAGAAGAAGGACCTGATTAAACTTAAAAGCTTTTGCACAGCAAAGGAAACTATAAGCAAAGTGAAAAGACAACCCTCAGAATGGGAGAAAATAATAGCTAATGAAACAACTGACAAAGGATTAATTTCCAAAACATACAAACAGCCCATACAACTCAATGTCAGAAAAACCCAATCAAAAAGTAGGAAAAAGACCTAAACAGACATTTCTCCAAATACGTACTGATGGCTAACAAACACATGAAAAGATGCTCAACCTCACTCTTTATTAGAGAAATGCAAATCAAAACTACAATAAGATATCACTTCACACTGGTCAGAGTGGCCATCATCAAAAAGTCTACAAACGGTAAATGCTGGAGAGGATGCAGAGAAAAGGGAATGCTCTTGCCCTGTTGATCGGAATGTAAATTGATACAGCCACTATGGAAGATGGTATGGAGATTCCTTAAAAAAAACTAGAAATAAAACCACCATATGACCTAGTAATGCCATTCCTAGGCATATACCCTGAGGAAACCAAAATTGAAAGAGACACATGTATCCCATTGTTCATTGTAGCACTATTTGCAACAGCTAGAACATGGAAGCAACCTAGATGTCCATCGACAGATGAATGGAAAAAGAAGTTTTGGTATATATACACAATGGAATATTGCTCAGCCATAAAAAGAAACGCATTTGAGTCAGTTCTACTGAGGTGGATGAACCTATTATCTATTATTCAAAGTGAAGTAAGTCAGAAAGAGAAAATATCATATTCTAATGCATATATACTGAATCTAGAAAAATGGTACTGAAGAATGTATTTACAGGGCAGTAGTGGAGAAACAGACATAGAGAACTGACCTCTGGACATGAGGAGAGGAGAGGGTGAGATGTATGGAAAAAGTAGCATGGAAACTTACTTTACCATATGTAAAGTAGATAGCCAATGGGAATTTGCTGTATGGCTCAGAGAACTCAAATGGGGCTCTGTATCAATCTAGAGGGGTGGGATGGGGAGGGAGATGGGAGGTAGGTTGAATAGGGAGGGGATATATGTATATCTATGGCTGATTCATGTTGAGGTTTGACAGAAAACAACCAAATTCTGTAAAGCAATTATCCTTCAAGAACATAAAATTAAAACAACAACAACAACAAAGAATTGTTCAGTTTGCTATGATCCAGACTGTCAAAGGCTTCAGCATAGTCCATGAAACAGAGGTAAATGCTTTTCTGGAATTCGCTTGCTTTCTCTATGATCCAGCGAATGTTGGCATTTGGTATATTCCTTTTCTGTACCCAATTTGAAGATCTGGAAGTTCTCTGTTCACTTAATGCTGAAGCCTAGCTTGGAGAATTTCGAGTATAACCTTCCTAGCATGGGAGATGAGTGCAATTGTATGGTGGTTTGAACATTCTTTAGCACTGCTCTTCTTGAACATTGGGATGAAGAAGGACCTTTTCCAGTCCTGTGGCCACTGCTGGGTTTTCCAAATTTGCTGACATATTTCACACAGCACATTAATAGCATCATAATTTAGGATTTTAATAGCCCTGGTGGCATTCCATCACCTCCACTAGCTTTATTGGCAACTGTGCTTCCTAAGGCCCACTTAACTTCACAGTCCAGAATGTCTGGCTCTTAGTGAGAGACTACTCCTTTGTGGTTATTGGGTCATTAAGATTTTTTTTGTACAGTTCCTCTGTGTATTCTTTCCATCTATTCTTGATTTCTTCTGCATCTATTAGATCTCTACCATTTCTGTCCTTTATTGTGTCCATCTTTGGATGAAATATTCCTTTGATAGTTCCAGTTTTCTTGAAGAGATCTCTAGTCTTACCTTATTTGCTGTTTTTCCTCTATTTCTTTGCACTGTTCATTGAAAAAGGGCTTCTTGTCTCTCCTTGCTATTCTCTGGAACTCTGCATTTAGTTGGGTGTACCTTTCCCTCTCTTACTTGCTTTTTGTTTCTCTTCTTTCCTCCACTATTTGTAAAGCCTCCTCAGTCAACCACTTTGCCTTCTTATATTTCTTTTTCTTTGGGATGATTTGTTCACTGCCTACTATACAATATTACTGACCTCTGTCCACAGTTCTTCATGCTCTCTGTTTACTAGATCTAATCCTTTGAATCTATTTGTCACCCTCCACTGTGTATTTATTGGAGAAGGCAATGGCACCCCACTCCAGTACTCTTGCCTGGAAAATCCCATGGACAGAGGAGCCTGGTAGGCTGCAGTCCATGGGGTCGCGAAGAGTCGGACACGACTGAGCGACTTCACTTTCACTTTTCACTTTCATGCATTGGAGGAGGAAATGGCAACCCACTCCAGTGTTCTTGCCAGGAGAATCCCAGGGATGGCGGAGCCTGGTGGGCTGGCGTCTATGGGGTCGCACAGAGTCAGACACGACTGAAGCGACTTAGCAGCAGCAACTGTATATTTATAGGGGATTTGATTTAAGTTGTTCCTTGCTGCCCTAGTGATTTTCCTCCCTTTCTTTACTTTAAGCCTGGATTTTGCTACGAGGAGCTGATGATCTGAGCCACAATCAGTCCCATGTCTTGTTTTTGCTGACTGTACAAAGCTTTTCCATCTTCAGTTACAAAAAATATAATCAATCTGATCTTGGTATTGACCATTTGGTGATGTCCATGTGTAAAGTTGTCTCTTGTGTTGTTGCAAAATGGTGATTACTATGACCACTGTGTTCTCTTGGCAGAATTCTGTTAGTATTTGTCCTGCTTCATTTTGTGTTCCAAGGTCAACCTTACTCGTTTCTGCATGTATCTCTTGACTTCCTACTTCTGCATTCCAATCCCCTATGATGAATAGGGCATCTTTTTTTGGTGTCAGTTCTAGGAGGCCTTCTGGATTTTCATAGAAGTGATCAACTTGAGCTTCTTTGGCATTTGTATTTGGGGTGTAGACTTGGATTACTGTTGAATTGTTTACCTTGGAAAAGAATTGAGATCATACTGTTATTTTTAAGGTTGCTTGCAAGTACTGCATTTCAGACTCCTTTATTATGAGGGCTACTCCATTTCCTCTGTGGGATTCTTGCCCACAGTTGTAGATGTAATTGTCATCTGAATTCAATTTGCCCATTTCCGTCCATTTTAGTTCACTGGTTGCTACGCTGTCGATGTGTTCAACTCTTGTGACCCTTTGTAGTCCACCAGACTCCTCTGTCCATGGGATTTCCCAGGCAAGAATACTGGAGTGGAGTGCCATTTCCTTCTCCAGGGGATCTTCCTGACCCAGGAATCAAACCTGGGTTTCATGCATTGCAGGTGGATTCTTTACCTGAGATAATGGTCCCTGCTTGATATGTATTCTGGTTACCTTGGTTTCTTTACTTTTTGAAATTCATTTTAATATACAGATGCATATTGACAGTTCATATAGACACAAATATGTACATGAGTCACACTATGAAAATTATTTGTGTTTTTACCTGGTGGGTAGTGATTTTAATCAGAGACCTCAACATTTTTCTACACAGTATTTAAATCCACAGGGAAGTAGTGGGCAAGAAGTAGTCCTTTTCTAGATTCCAGGCAGCAGTCTAGGGCTTGTTTCCTATCTAAGCAATCCACTTTTGCTACATTTAGATAAATTTCAGTTCAGTTCAGTCGCTCAGTTGTGTGCAACTCTGAGATCCCATGGATGCAGCATGCCAGGCCTCCCTGTACATCACCAACTCCCAGAATTTGCTCAAACTCATGTCCATTGAGTTGGTGATGCCATCCAACCATCTCATCCTCTGTCGTCCCCTTCTCCTCCCACCTTCAATCTTTCCCAGCATCAGGGTCTTTTCAAATAAGTCAGCTCTTCACATCAGGTGGCCAAAGTATTGGCGTTTCAGCTTCAGCATCAGTCATTCCAGTGAATATTCAGAACTGATTTCCTTTAGGATTGACTGGCTGGGTCTCCTTGCAGTCCAAAGGACTCTCAAGAGTTTTTTCAACACCACAGTTCAAAAGCATCAATTTTTCAGCACTCAGCTTTTATTAGATAAATTTACTAATATGTGAAACCTTGTATCCAATGCTGTCACCAATCTCTGATCTTTATCTCTAGTATCTATTTTCCTTAATTTCCCCTTACCTAGTGTTGCTTAGAGATGATTAGATAGCATCACTGACTCAACCGACATGAACTTGAGCAAACTCCAGAAACATTGGAAAAGGGAAGCCTGATGGGGCTGTAGTCCATGGGTTCACAAAGAGTTGGACATGACGTAGCCACTGAAAAAGTGTTGCTTAATACTAGACACTTAAGCTGAAAATGAAATAATTTCATCCCATGCTGTTACTGAACCTGCCTTATATATTCTCCATTCCACATCCTTTTCGTTGTTTCAGTATTCCAAGTGCAAGTAAATAGTAATAATATAGACCCTTCAGTTCAGTTCAGTGGCTCAGTTGTGTCTGACTCTTTGCTACTCCATGAATCGCAGCACACCAGGCCTCCCTGTCCATCATCAACTCCCAGAGTTTACCCAAACTCATGTCCATCAAGTCGGTGATGCCATCCAGCCATCTCATCCTCTGTCGTCCCCTTCTCCTCTTGCCCCCAATCCCTCCCAGCATCAGAGTCTTTTCCAATGAGTCAACTCCACATCAGGTGGCCAAAGTAGTGGAGTTTCAGCTTTAGTATCATTCCTTCCAAAGAACACCCAGGGCTGATCTCCTTTAGAATGGACTGGTTGGATCTCCTTGAAGTCCAAGGGACTCTTAAGAGTCTTCACCAACATCACAGTTCAAAAGCATCAATTCTTCGGTGCTCAGCTTTCTTCACAGTCCAACTCTCACATCCATACATGACCACTGGAAAAACCATAGCTTTGACTAGATGGACCTTTGTTGGCAAAATAATGTATCTGCTTTTTAATATGCTATCTAGGTTGGTCATAAATTTCCTTCCAAGTTGTAAACATCTTTTAATTTCATGGCTGCAGTCACCATCTGCAGTGATTTTGGAGCCCCCCAAAATAAAATCTGACCCTGTTTCCCCATCTATTTCCCATGAAGGGATGGGACCAGATGCCATGATCTTAGTTTTCTGAATGTTGAGCTTTAAGCCAACTTTCAGAGTTCCTTCCAAAGAACTCTCCTCTTTCACTTTTATTAAAAGGCTTTTTACTTCCTCTTCACTTTCTGCCTTAGGGTGGTGTCATCTACATATCTGAGGTTATTGATATTTCTCCTGGCAATCTTGTTCCAGTTTGTGCTTCTTCCAGCCCAGCATTTCTCATGATGTACTCTGCATATAAGTTAAATAAGCAAGGTGACAATATACAGCCTTGATGTACTCCTTTTCCTATTTGGAACCAGTCTGTTGTTCCATGTCTAGTTCTAACTGTTGCTTCCTGACCTGCATATAGGTTTCTCAAGAGGCATGTCAGGTGGTCTGGTATTCCCATCCCTTTCAGAATCTTCCACAGTTTATTGTGATCCACACAGTCAAAGGCTTTGGCATAGTCAATAAAGCAGAAGTAGATATTTTTCTGGAACTCTCTTGCTTTTTTGGTGATCCAGTGGATGTTGGCAATATGATCTCTGGTTCCTTTGCCTTTTCGAAAACCAGCTTGAACATCTGGAAATTCATGGTTCACATACTGCTGAAGCCTGGCTTGGAGAATTTTGAGCATTACTTTACTAGCGTGTGAGATGAGTGCAATTGTGCGGTAGTTTGAGCATTCTTTGGCATTGCCTTTCTTTGGGATTGGAATGAAAACTGACCTTTCCCAGTCCTGTGGCCACTGCTGAGTTTTCCAAATTTGCTGACATATTGAGTGCAGCACTTTCACAGCATCATCTTTCAGGATTTGAAATAGCTCAACTGGAATTCCATCACCTCCACTAGCTTTGTTTGTAGTGATGCTTTCTAAGGCCCACTTGACTTCACATTCCAGAATGTCTGGCTCTAAAACACCATCGTGATTATCTGGGTCATGTAGATCTTTTTTGTATAGTTCTTCTGTGTATTCTTGCCACCTCTTCTTAATATCTTCTGCTTCTGTTAGGTCCATACCATTTCTGTCCTTTATCGAGCCCATCTTTGCATGAAATGTTCCCTTGGTATTTCTAATTTTCTTGAAGAGATCTTTAGTCTTTCCCATTTTGTTGTTTTCCTAATTTCTTTGCCTTGATCGCTGAGGAAGGCTTTCTTATCTCTCCTTGCTATTCTTTGGAACTCTGCATTCAGATGCTTATATCTTTCCTTTTCAAATCCTTTGCTTTTCGCTTCTCTTCTTTTCACAGCTATTCAGGGATCAAGACCATCCCCATGGAAAATAAATGCAAAAAAAAAAAAAAAAAGCAAAATATAGAGCCTTACAAGATTCCAAATTTAAAGCATAATCAGCAACAGTAATTTACCCAATCTGGCATTCATTGTTTCCTGATACCTGGCAAGTCTTCTCAATTTAAAAAAATTTTTTTAGGTTTTGGTGGTAATGATGAAGGAAGATTCTCAGTAATACCTCCACAGATTAGAATACTGAATTCTCATTTTAATTTATGAAATTTAATTTATGGACAGTCAGGATTGGGCTATGTATTATTTGCTGGGTAAACTGAAGAAGACATATGCTCAAATGGTATCATTAATAAGCCTATCTGATTCTTAACTTTTTAATTAAGAAATCACAGTGGTCTTTTCATGTTGGCTTCTTCATGAGAAGAAGTTGAAAGCCTTCATTTTAATTTTCAAAGAAATAAGTGGCAAATGTATTTTCTCCATTTTAAGTTTTGGAAGAATTCACCCCAGAGACACCTAAGGCTGGGGTTTACTTTGGCAAAACATTTAATGATGAATTCAATTTCTTCAAGAGATACCAGGCCAGAAAAATTTTTGATTCCTTCTTCTGGTCAGCTCAGTAAGGTGTATTTGTCATCCAAATGTTCAAATTTATCAGCACACTTTTTGCTAGCATTGTGTTATGTATCTCCTGCCACTGGGCTCACTCTTGTGAGGAATCACCCCGTATCCTCACTACTTTCTTAGGACTATTTGTACTTCCTTCGGAGAAGGCAATGGCACCCCACTCCAATACTCTTGCCTGGAAAATCCCATGGACGGAGGGGCCTGGAGGGCTGCAGTCCATGGGGTTGCTAGGAGTCGGACACGACTGAAGCGACTTAGCAGCAGCAGCAGCAGTACTTCCTTGCTTTGGGCAACTGCTTTGTTGTTGTTTTAATCTGTGAGTGTTATCTTCTCTGAGATTAACTGAAAATGGATTTGTTATTTGTTTGTCATTTCACTTTTGCACAACAGGCAAGATAAGAAGGCTAGTTCTGTCTCTAATCACTCTGTTCACAACAGAGGTTTTCCCTGTTTGAGAATAAAATTAAGGAAAAAATGTTTCCTTACTCAAATCTCTTCAGTGTTTTTACCTCTAAAAATTGTGCCCACACTTATCAGAAATTCAGGTTATTTACAAAATAGCATTTCCCAGGCTCAGGAATTTTCCTTGTACAAGGAAATAAATGTATATGAGAGATAGTAATAAATTTGGGGGAAACAGCAATGAGTGTAGGAAATAGCAGTAATAAAACAGTAAACCTCAAAAGTATTGAAAGTATGAGTTGGAGTATATTTTGAAATTGGAGAGAGAAAATGAAATCTAATGTGGCACAGATTTGACTCAATATCTGAGGCAGTGGGTTTATAATGCTTTATGAGATGCTTCTTCAGTCAACTCAGAAATTTGAGATGACTGTAAACCAATTTCCGATGATTGTGACAGTTGGAGAAACAAAGTTTCATAACCTGTAAGTAAGAAAAAGGAATAGTAAATCCTTTTTACAAGAAAATTTCTATTCTTTTAAGGTACACTGTTTGTCCTAGATGAAATAATATCTGATTACTCGGAGGTGGTATGCCTTTGGCACTTTCCCCTGTCTTCTCATGCCATTTTGATGATTCTCCCTTTGTTTCATATCACCTCTATTTCTTCCCAACTTCAAGGACAGAAGCTTTCATTTATTTTACTTTTTAAAAGATTGAAATGTAGTTAATTTATAATGTGTTAGTTTCTGATGTGATTTAGCTTCTGTAACGGAGAAGGCAATGGCACCCCACTCCAGTACTTTTCCCTGGAAAACCCCATGGACGGAGGAGCCTGGTGGGCTGCAGTCCATGGGGTCGCTAGAGTTGGACACGACTGAACGACTTCACTTTCACTTTTCACTTTCATGCATTGGAGAAGGAAATGGCAACCCACTCCAGTGTTCTTGCCTGGAGAATCTCAGGAACGGGGAAGCCTGGAGGGCTGCCGTCTATGGGGTCGCATAGAGTCGGACACGACTGAAGCGACTTAGCAGCAGCAGCTTCTGTAAAGTGTTTCAGGTAAATACATACACAAATATTCAATATTTTCCTTTATAGTTTATTACAGTGTATTGAAAATGGTTTCCTGTGCTATGCAGTAAGACCTTGTAATTGGTATATTTTATATACCTTTGTGTCTGCTAATCTCCAGTTCCTAATTTACTCCCTCCCTTTTCCGTTTGGTAACCATAAGTTTGTTTTCTATGTCTGTCAACCTGTTTCTATTTTATAGATTAAAAATTCTCATTTATACTTCAGGGCTCATTTAAAATTGTATGTCATTGCACTATTTATATTTTTGATATATCTCTAGAAAAAAATCATGAAAAGCTTAGTATTCTGTGAATAAATTACAAATATCCCTAAGAGGCAAGTAATCTATTTTAGGCTTGGAGCCCTGTTTTGGTATTTAAGATCTAATACCCAGAGAACTGTCATTTATGTGAATGCTGGCACTGCTTTTACCTGCAAGGTAGAATGCTCACCAAGTAGAAGTGATTCTTTTGGGGCAGCAAAATATGCCTCTGAAAAGATATATCAGCAAAGTACAATTACTGTGCCAGCAGTTTTCAGCCTCTGTGCTAAGTACTGAATTGCTCTTTTATCCTTTATTCCCCTCCCAATAGTGTGGACATTGACGGAATAGAGCTTATTGTTTTAAAACCCTACCAATGTAAAGATTGTCAGGAAATTTTTCTAAAATGAGATTTAACATGAAATCTGTTATATTCCTTAGCTTGATGACTATATTTACTGAATATGGTAAGTTTACCAAAAATACTAATTCATCGACGAAAGAGAAACATTGAACTCATTTCAAATGGTTAGGTTTACATTGTATTTATTCAATTAAACACTCATTCTCTTTTTCTTTTCTCTGGGAAAAGAACAAGCCTAGAGGCATAAAAGAGGAAGCTATGATTATGAGTCCTAAAATATAATTCAAAGTACAAATTCTCAACACCATATTCACATCATAAAATATGATTTCCCTGAAGTGTGCTGTCAAGATGCAAACATCAGAAGTTAGGTATTTCTTATATCTACTTTGAATGTTATTTCAAGACATTCAGAATAATCCCTCCTTATCTTTGGAACTCCACTAAAAACTCTTACATTTTTCCTTTTCTACACAAAGAAGTGTTAAGGAAAGAATAAACATATTTTGAACAGGTTTTAATGAAATTGTTTAAAATAAATACTAATGAAATTTAACGTTATGTATAATAACTATCATCACAATGAAAAGACAGTAGTTAATTTTATCCTGTTTTTTTTTTTTTAATATATCTTCCGATCAGTATCTTTTTTTTTTTTTTAAAGAAAATATACGTGGATGGGGCCCATATTTGACTTTTATAATTATTTCTCCCTACAAGTAATTAGGCAGATTATTTAAGATTCCTCATGGCTTCAAAATGGTGTTGCACATAAAAGTTGCTACTGGTGATTAACTTGATATCTGGCAAAATCTCACCTTATTGCATCTCATCTGTTCCCTTATATACTCTGACAAAGGACTATTTGAAACTTTAAAGTATGATAGAAGAGTTTTCCCAATTTCAGTTCTAGTCATATGAGTTAAATAACTGGAAGAGTCCTTTTATCTCCCTGAAAATTGAGGTTTATACTAAGCAGAAAACTTCTCATTTCCTCTTCCTTGTAGTGTGTATTAAATGACTGATCACTATTTTATGCATCCAAATTAATTATCCTTTCCATTAAAAACTCTCATCTTTAAAAAAAAAACTCATAGTTTTTTTTTTTTTAAGACTACCTTTTTAAAAAAGAAGTATTAGGTTTACAAAAAACTACAGCAATTTCTTGTATCTTCCCTGTCACTACAATTGTGTGGCTTCCCCCATTATCAACGTTCCTCACTCAGATGTTATTTTATTATATTTTATTTACCAAGGATGAACCTACCTACATTGACCTCAAGATCACCCAAAGTCCATAGACTTCACTCTTGATGTTGTACATTCTATGGATTTTGGCAAACTAGAGAAGGAAATGACAACCACTCCAGTATTCTTGCCTGGAGAACCCCATGGATGAGGAGCCTGGTGGGCTACAGTCCATGGAGTCCCAAGAGTCAGACATGACTTAGCTACTAAACCATCACCATGATCACATGTATCCATTATTAGCATACAGATCATTCTCACTGGCCTAAAAAACCCTTTGTGTGGTCTCTGTTCATTTTTCCTTCCCCCTTTGCCTCATAACCAGTGATCTTGCCTTTCTCTCCAACATTTTGCCTTTTCCAGAAGTCATATGGGATTTAGTCTTTTCAGAGTAATTCTTTCATATATTAATATGCATTTAAGCTTCTTCTATATCTTTTCATGGCTAAATAGCTTAATTATTTTTAGTGCTGAGTAATAGTTCATTGTCTGTGTCACAGTTCATCCCATTTACCCATGGAAGCACATCTCTTTTTTTTATATTTTTTTAAAGTATAGCATATGTATAATGTAAAGCAAAAAGGAAATACAGCTCCAAGAATCTTTACAAAATGAGCTTATCCATGTAACTAAAACACAAAGGTGGGAGGGGGTTCAGGATGGGGAACATATGTACACCCATGTCTGATTCATGTCAATGTGTGGCAAAAACCACTACAATATTGTAAAGTAATTAGCCTCCAATTTAAAAGTAATTAATTAATTAAAAAAAAATACTATGTACTACTGACCGTTCTCTTGTGAGAATGCCTTTTGGTATCCCTTCTGATCATTACCCTCCCTCAAAAGTAAAGTACTATTTTGATTTCTAACAACATAAGGTAGTTTCTTTTATTTTTTAACTTTATAGGAATGTAATCATGCAGAAATGTTTGCCATTGTTATTGCATATAATTGTAGGTTTTTATTCTCATTGTTGAATATAGTATTCCATTATTAATCTGTCATAGTTTATCCAGTCTACCAGACAAGAGATTTGGGTTGTGTCCATTTTTGGCTATTTTCTAAAGGTCCATGTATTTCAGTAATCATAACTAACAGTTCCTTTGAGTAGATGCTAAAGAGTAAAAGTGCTGGGTTACAGGGAATGTATATGTTCAATTTGCTAAATAATGTGTATTTCCACAGTGATTGCACTACTTTATGCTTCTAATGGCAGTGTATAAAAGTTCTAGTAGTACAGGGTATTTTATATTTTTATTTTTTATTGAAGGACAGGGAAGCCTGGTATGCTGCAGTCCATGGGGTTGCAAAATGTTGAACATGACTGAGGGATTGAAAAACAACAACAGTTGTGATTTACAATGTTGTGTTAATTTCTGCTGTACAGCAAAGTGATTCAGTTCTGTGTGTGTGTGTGTGTGTATATATATTCATATTTTTCCATTCTGGTTTGTAATAGGATATTGAATATAGTTTCCTGTGGTATATAATAGGACCTTGTTGTTTATCCATTCTATATATTAGTTTGCATTTGCTGGCCCCAACCTTCCAGTCCTTTCTTCCAATCCCTTTTACCCCTTGGCAACTACAAGTCTGTTCTTTATGTCTTTGAGTCTGTTTCTGTTCAGTAGATAGGTTCACTTGTCATATTTTAGATTCTACATATGAGTGAAGTCATACAGTATCCGTCTTTCTCTCTGACTTTCTTTGCTTAAAATGATAATCTCTAGGCCAACAATTTTCAGCTTGTATATTTGGTCAAGTTATTTAATCTTTATCTGTCGCATTTTCCTTATTTTTAAATTACAGTAATTAAATTGTTTCTCATGTGGCTGTTGCTTAGAAGAGGTACACAGAAAATTTAGTCTAATGTTAGTACATGCTGAACATAACTATATTGTGGCTTTTTAAAAAATATTATTCTGTTTTAATCCAACTACTTTAAACTTCACCAGTCACTGTCATGTGGGCTATGAGCTAGGCACATTGGATTATTACCAAGTTGAACAGTTGAAGAAAGGAGTTCTACTGGGACACATGAAAATAGAAATAGACCTGAAGGATATGCAATTTCATTCCTATACAGAATCCTGCATATGGGATCTATGGGACCTTTAGAAATAATTACCAAATAAAATATAGTAAAATTCATACTGGATGTGTACATCTCTGATAATATATTGAATGAACAAGGGAAAAAACAGAATGGCAGTATTTTCAAGGATGTAAGGATACATTATTTCTCAAAATGTCAATCAAAAGCCATCAGAACATAACAGGAAAAAGAGAAAGACATCTGGGTGTTTTGGTGAAAATAGGTTAGAGAGGTAAGATGGCAAGACACAAGGGTGAAAACAGTATTATAGATAAGAGATGCTGATGGCTAGACCAGTACAGTAGCATTGGGAGAATGTAAGTAGTCAGAATTCAAATTCAGAAATAATTTTAAGGTAAAGCCACTATAATTAGTTTACAAAATGTGCATGAAATGTGAGAGGGAATGAGATAGGAGTCAAACCACTGTCAACTGATATGGAAAAGATAGTTTGTGGAGCAATTAGAAGGGGAAGTTTAGTTCAGTTTTGATTTTATTGATTTCCGGAAACTTAAAGACATCTTGGTAGAGGTGTGGAGTTAGATACACAAGATTGCAGTCCATATTTGACTGTAGACATATATTTGTGCCTCATGGGTAAATAGATGAAATTAAACTAAAATGACATCATCTAGGAGTGAGTCTTGTTGTTGTGGTTCAGTCACTCAGTCATGTCCGACTCTTTGTGACCCCATGGACTGCAGCAGACCAGGCTTCTCTGTCCTTTACCATCTCCCAGAGCCTGCTCAAATTCATGTCCATTGAGTAGGTGATGACATCCAACTGTCTCATCCTCTGTCATCCCCTTCTCTTCCTGCCTTCAATTTTCCCAGCATCAGGGTCTTTTCTAATGAGTCAGTTCTTCGCATCAGGTGGCCAAAGTATTGGAGTTTCAGCTTCAGCATCAGCCCTTCCAATGAATTTTCAGGACTGATCTCCTTTAGGATGGACTGGGTGGATCTCCTTGCAGTCCAAGGGACTCTCAAGAGTCATCTCCAACTCCACAGTTCGAAAGCATCAATTCTTCAGCATTCATCCTTCTTTATGGTCCAACTCTGATATCCATACATGGCTACTGGAAAAACCACAGCTTTGACTATAAGAGTGAGTATAGATAAAAAATTAAAGAGCTTCCAGATAAAGAAGTTGGGTAGTAAAGGTGACTGGTAAATAAGTAATGAAATTGGGATTGACAGATATTTTTCTCCAGCATTATAAAAATATTTTTCTACCATCTTGTAGCTTCCATTGTGTCTAATGTGAGGTCAGTGATAATTTGGGTCATTTGAATCATTGTTCACTGCATGTGATATGTTATTTTTCTCTTTGTTCTTTTCAATATTTTCAACTCATTTTGGTTTTCAGTGGCTGACTATCATGTGCTTAGGTTTGATTTCTTTTTGTTAATTTTCTTTGGTATTTCCCGGACACAACTGAGTGATTGAACAACACTAAATTTTTGAAGCATTTTAGTGTACTTTTCATTTTTGTGTTTCCATATGAATTGTGAAATTTTTGGTTCTAGTTCTGTGAAAAATGTCCTTGGTAATTTGACAGGGATCGCACTGAATCTGTAGATTGCATTTGGTAGTATAGCCATTTTCACAATATTGATTCTTCCTACCCAGGAACATGGAATATTTCTTCATCTGTGTTTATGTCATCTTTGATTTCTTCATTAGCATCTTATGATTTTGTGTGTACAGTTCTTTTGTCTCCTTAGGTAAATTTATTCCTAGATATTTAATTCTTTTTGTTGCAATGGTGAATGGGATTGATACCATTATTTCTCCTCCTGAATTTTCATTGTTAGTATATAGAAATGTGACCGATTTTTGTGTATTGATTCTGTATCCTGCAACTTTGCTAAATTCACTGATTAGCTCTAGTAATTTTCTGATACTATCATCAGGGTTTTCTGTGTATAGTATCATGTCATCTGCAAACAGTGAGAGCTTTACTTCTTTTCCAATCTGGATTCCTTTCACTTCTTTTTCTTCTCTGATTGATGTAGTTAGGACTTCCAGAACTATGTTGAATAATAGTGGGGAAACTGGTCGCCCTTGTCTTGTTCCTGATCTTAGGGGGAATGCATTCAGTTTTTCACCATTGAGAATAATGTTTGCCATAGGTTTATCATATATGGCCTTTACTATGTTGAGGTAGATTCCTTTTATACCCATTTTTGAAGAGTTGTAATCATAAATGGGTTCTGAATTTTGTCAAAGGCTTTTTCTGCATCTATTGAGATTGTCTTATGGTTTTTATCTTGCAATTTGTTCATATGGTGTATCACATGGATTGATTTGCATATGTTGACGAAATCTTGCATCCCTGGAATAAACCCAACTTGATCATGATGTATGAGCTTTTTGACGTGTTGCTGAATTCTGTTTGCTAATATTTTGTTGAGGATTTTTCTATCTATGTTCATCAGTGATATTGACCTGTAGTTTTCTTTTTTTGTGTTGTCTTTGGTTTTGGTATGAGGGTGATGGTGGCCTCGTAGAATGAGTTCAAAAGTGTGCCATCCTCTGCAAATTTTTGAAAGAGTTTCAGAAGGATAGGCATTAGCTCTTCTCTAAACATTTGATAGAATTCTCCTGTGAAGCCATCTGGTCCTGGGCTTTTGTTTTTTGGGAGATTTTTGATCACAGCTTCAATTTCATTGCTTGTAATTGGGTTGTTCATAATTTCTATTTCTTCCTGGTTCAATCTTGGAAGATTGAACTTGTCTAAGAATCTGTCCGTTTCTTCCATGTTATCCATTTTATTGCTATAGTTGTATAGCAATTTATGGTATAGTTGTTCATGGTAGTCTCTAATAATCTTTTGTATTTCTGCATTGTCTGTTGTGACATCTCTATCATTTCTAATTTTGTTGATTTGATTTTTCTTTCTTTTTTTCTTGATGAGTCTGGCTAAAAGTTTGTCAATTTTGTCTATCTTCCCAAAGAACCAGCTTTTATCTTTATTAATCTTTACTATTGTTTCTTTCATTTCTTTTTCATTTATTTCTGCTCAGATCTTTATGATTTCTTTCCATCTACTAATTCTGAGGGTTTTTTGTTCTTCTTTTTCCAGTTGTTTTAGGTGTAAAGTTAGGTTGTCTATTGAATGTTTTTCTTGTTTCTTGAGGTAGGATTGCAGTGCTATAAACTTCCATCTTAGAACTGCTTTTGCTGCATCCCACATGTTTTAAATTGTCATGTTTTCATTGTTGTTTGTTTCTAGAAATTTTTTGCTTTGCCTTTTGATTTCTTCAGTAACCCATTGGTTATTTTAAAAAGTTTTGTTTAATCTCCATGTGTTTGTGTTTCTTACAGATTTTTTCTTGTAATTGATATCTAGTCTCATAGCATTGTGCTCAGAGAAGATGCTTGATATGATTTCAATTTCCTAAATTTACTGAAGTTTGATTTGTGACCCAAGATGTGATCTATCCTGAAGAATGTTCCATGTGCACTTAAAAAGGTGTATTCTTCTGCATTTGGATGAAAAGTCCTGAAGATATCAATGAGATCCATCTCATCTAATGTGTCTTTTAAGACTTGTGTTTCCTTATTAATTTTCTGTTTTGATGCTCTGTCCATTGGTGTAAGTGGGGTGATAAAGTCTCCTACTATTATTGTGTTACTGTCAGTTTCTCCTTTTATGTCTGTTAGTGTTTGTCTTACGTATTGAGGTGCTCCTATGTTGGGTGCATAGATATTTACAATTGTTATATCTTCCTCTTGGATTGATCCCTTGGTCATTATGTAGTGTCCTTCCTTATCTCTTGTAATCTTCTTTATTTTAAGGTCTTTTTTGTCTGATATGAGGATGCTACTCCAGTTTTGTTCTGCTTTCCATTTGCATGGAATATATTTTTCTATGCTCTCTCTTTCAGACTATATGTCTCTTGAGGTCTGAAGTGGGTTTCTTGTAGACAGCATATATGTGTCTTTTTTTTTTTTGTATCCATTCAGCCAGTCTGTGTCTTTTGGTTAGAGCATTTAATACATTTATATTTTAAGTAATTATTGATATATATGTTCCTATTGTTCTTAATTATTTGGGGTTGATTTTGTAGATCTTCTTTTCTTCTCTTGTATTTCTTGACTATATAAGTCCGTTTAACATTTGTTGTAAAGCTGGTTTGGTGGTACTGAATTCTCTTAACTTTTGCTTGTCTGAAGAGCTTTTTATTTCTCCATCACTTTTGAGTGAGATCCTTTCTGCATATAGTAATCTTGATTGTAGATTTTCCCTTTCAGTACTTTAAATATATCATTCCCTTCTGGCCTGCACAGTTTCTGCTGAAAGATCAGTTGTTAAGCATATTGGGTTTCCCTTGTATGTTACTTGTTGCTTCTCCCTTACTGCTTTTAATATTCTTTCTTTGTGTTTAGTCTTTGTTAGTTTGATTAGTATGTGTCTTGGTGTGTTTCTCTTTGGGTTTATTCTGTATGGGACTCTTCCTTCATACCTCTTGAACTTTATTGATTATTTCCTTTCCTATGTTGGTAAATTTTTTTTTAATTTTTATTTTATTTTTAAACTTTACATAACTGTATTAGTTTTGCCAAATATCAAAATGAATCTGCCACAGGTATACATGTGTTCCCCATCCTGAACCCTCCTCCCTCCTCCCTCCCCATTCCATCCCTCTGGGTCGTCCCAGTGCACCAGCCCCAAGCATCCAGTATCGTGCATCGAACCTGGACTGGCAACTCGTTTCATACATGATATTTTACATGTTTCAATGCCATTCTCCCAAATCTTCCCACCCTCTCCCCCTATGTTGGTAAATTTTAACTATAATCTCTTCAAAAATTTTGTCATACCCTTTCTTTTTCTCTTCTTCTTCTGGGACCCCTATAATTTGAATGTTGCTCATCTGATATTGTCCCAGAGTTCCCTGAGACTGTCCTCAGTTCCTTTCATTCTTTTTACTTAATTCTGCTCTTCAGAAGTTATTTCCACCATTTTATCTTCCAGCTCACTGATTGATTCATTCTTCTGCTTCAGATAGCCTGCTATTGATTCCTTCTAGAGTAATTTTAACTTCAGTAATTGTGTTGTTTGTCTCTGCATGTTTATTCTTTAATTCTTCTAGGTCTCTGTTAATTGATTCTTGCATTTTCTCCATTTTGTTTTCAAGGTTTTTGATCATCTTTACTATCATTATTCTGAGTTGTTTTTCAGGCAGTTTGCCCATTTCCTCTTCACTTATTTGGACTTCTGTGATTCTGGTTTCTTCCTTCATTTGTGTAGTATTCCTCTGCCTTTTCATGATTATTTTTTTTTTAACTTATTGCATTCGAGGTCTCCTTTTCCCAGGCTTAAGGGTTGAATTCTTTCTTCCTTTTGGTTTCTACCCTCCTAAGTTTGGTTCAGTGGTTTGTGTAAGCTTTGTATATGGTGAGATTTTTGCTGAGGTTTTTTGTTTGTTTGTTTCTCCTCTGAAGGTCAAGGCTGAGAGTGGTGGTAACGCTGTCTGCTGATGATTGGGTTCATATTTTTGCTTTGTTTGTTTTTAGATGAGGCATCCTGCACATGGTGCCACTGGTGGTTGGGTGATGCCAGGTCTTGTATTCAAGTGGTTTCTTTTGTGTGAATTCTCACTATTTGATACTTCCTAGGGTTAGTTCCCTGGTATTCTACGGTCCTGGAGTCAGTTCTCCCTTTCCAAAGGCTCAGGGATTGATCTCTGTTCAGGAACAGGGATTTCACCAGTAGTTTGTTATGGCATTAAGTGAGATTTAAACAAATACCCAAAAATGAGAAACCAAAAATGAACCCCAGACAAATGAAAGTTACAAAATCAGGCAAATAATAATTAAAATAATGGAATATACACATATACATGTACATCCATAAGCAAAATCAAAACTGTCCAACAAAATAAAGTACAATAGATTGACCCGACAAGCAAAGGAAACTAAAAATCATGTCTACTAATTAAGAACAAAACTAACTAAAGCACCACAAACTGGAAAACAAAACTAAAATGAGGTGCCAAATGGGGAATAAAGCAATGTAAATAAAACTAACAAATATGTTGAGAAGAAAGGAAAGAAAGAAAAGAAAGAATAGATATGAAAAGTTAAATAGACAAAGAAGATTTATATACATTAAAGTTTAACTTCAGGGGGAAAAGAATAGTAGGAAAAGCAAACAAATGGGAAAATATATAAAAATAATAATTGGTTTAAAATATTAAAAATTTAAAAAGAGTAAAGAAAAAAAGGAAAACTCCACAGAGATGCAAAAGCCCAAATAGAGGTAGAGTTTTATAACAACAATAAAATATGTGACTGAGGGGAAAGGAAAAAAAAAAAAAGCTCAAAAGCTTCATTAGATTTCATAGTGCCAGTAAAATCAACAACTACAACAGAAGGGGGGAAGAAAGGGGAAAAAAATCCAAAAGAATCTACAGAACAAATCAAACATAAGAATAATGTCTTTCTTGAGTCACTGCTGTTAGAGCCCTTTCCCTCTCTGGGAATTACAGTCCACCTGGCCTCCCTAGGTTGCCCTCCAACACTGTGCTGATCTCTGGACCTTCTGTGGGGCAGCTCAGATTCTAATCTGGTCCTACTCCTGTGTGTTTTTGCCTCCCAGGTCCACAGCTATCAGAACTAGTGTGTTTTCTTTTGTGGCATCTCTCAATGACCTTTTATATATTCCATAGACACAGAGTCTGCCTAGTTGATGGTGTGGATTTAATCAGCAGCTTGTACAGCTGGTGTGAAGGTTTTAGATCTTCTTCCTTAGCTACACTGCCCCTGGGTTTCAACTGTGGTTTTATTTCCACCTATGCATGTGGGTGGAGAAGGCAATGGCAACCCACTCCAGTGTTCTTGCCTGGAGAATCCCAGGGATGGGGAAGCCTGGTGGGCTGCCGTCTATGGGGTCGCACAGAGTCAGACATGACTGAAGCGACTTAGCAGCAGCAGCAGCATGCATGTGGATCATCCACTGAGGTTTGCTCCTGAGGCTGCCCTGGAAAATTTTGATTTTCCCCTGTGAGGGCAAGGTGTGGAAATGAAGCAGCTGCTTGGGTCACAGGGGTTCTGGCAGCACCAGGTACTCAAGGGAGTTGGCGGCTAGGGCAGCAGGCAATACAGTGTTCTAGAAGGGTATGGCAACCAGTATTGGCCATATGCCCTAGTATTCTTGCCTAGAGAACCCCCTGACATAGAAGGCTGGCAGGCCACAGTCTACAGGGTCACAAAGTGTTGGACATGACTGAAGCAACCATGTATACATAGACGCAGGACTTCTTTGCCTGTGGCAGCTCTGCCCTAGTGAGAGTTGAGCATGAAGATGGTGCAGCTGCTTGACTTGCGGGGACCCTGGAAGCCGCAGGGACATGGACTGCCTCTGCCACAGGAGTTATGGCCCTATCAGAGTCTTTTTTCAAGCCTCTTGTAGCTGGCGATCAGAAGGTTGTCTTGACCTTCTTTGTAGCTCCACCTGTTCAGGCACTTAGAGGGCTCAATTGCCTGGGATCCTTCTCTGTTATTTGGCGCGTCAGGCACATAGGTGGGGCCCCCTCGCTGAGGTCCTACTCTGCAGTTCAGTGTGTCAGGCGTTGAATGGGCCAGCCTCTCTATTGTTCAGCTGCTGATGCTGGCATGTGGGGAGAGGCAGGAGATGGTGATGGCTCCACCCTCTATGGTGACTCAGCGGTATCGTCTTACCTCCATGGCTGCCCACCTTTCCTCCACGGGTATTTCCCTCCACAGTCTCCGCCCTCATATCCGTTCCATCCGTGTCTCCCCAGTCAACAGCAGCCCTCACCCTGGAATTGCTCCACCATCCCTAAACTCCCTCCCAGCCTCTGCACAAGCCCATGGGACCTGCATCCCTGTTCAGGGTGTGTATGGTTGCAGCAAGGACTGTCTGATTCTCATTCCATTTAAGCTGCCACAGATCAGGTGTATCACTTTCAGCCTTAAATGTTTCTTCTCTGACTCATACAATTGCCCGGATGTGAGGATCGGACCCCTGCTTTAGTTCCCCCACCCACCAAGGGCAGGGCCAGTCCTGCTAAGACTCCTGTTTTTCCCCCTAGTTCCTTCATCCTACCAAATTTTGTGTGGTTTTATATATTCTTCTCTGCTGGTCAGGTAGTTCTGTCTGCTCTCAGCTGGTGTTCTGCATGCACTTCTGTGTCTGAAGGTGTATTCCTGACGTATCCATGGAGAAAGATATACTCCACATCCACCTACTCCTCTGCTATCTTCTGCTTTTCATTTTTTGAATATTATTTTTTAGTTATTTTAAAGAGTTTATATTTCTATTTTGAAATTTGCTTTTAAATCTAAGTGTGTTTTTTTTAATGCCCTTGAGCATAGTTATATCAGTTCTTGTCTGTTTTTTGGGGTTTTTTGGTATGTTAAATCATTTTGTAAGGTATCCTCAAACATTTCAAATGATGTGATGTATAAAGTCCAGATTAAATTTTTTTAATTGGTATGCAGCTAATTTGGCTAAACTCAAACTGTTCAAACTCTGATTTCAATGTCTGGTAAACCAAATTTCAAATCAGTGATTTTTATCTTAGCCAAGGTATTCAAGTTTTGCACTCTTCCCCCCGCCCCTTCCCCGTTCAGAGGTTAGTTACACATTTGGACATAGATCCTTTCTGGAAATTTTCATCTTATTTTTAGTTTGTGTGTTTGGCCCTGTTTTTCCAAGTGCAAGATGTAAGGATTTAACTGTTACATAGCCACACCAGGGTCTGCCCTTAGTATAAAATATATAGAAACAGGACACTCATAATTCCATTTACTACTTCCACGTGATGACTCTTTTTAGTATCTGCTTTGTTCATTCTCCATAGACTCTATCTCTTTCGTTGTTAATAGTATTGCCTTTTGTTGTTATTTTTTAGCATGCATATTTTTCATGTTAGAAATTTGCATTGATCAGTTCTTTGGCCATTCTAAAAGTAAATGTTTAATTATTTGCCTTTCAAATCTTGTTTTTAACTGTGAAATGAAAGCCTCAGGCCCCTAATGAGGGCATTAAGGCCTATTCAGAAATCTTGTCACTGATACAATATATAGTGCAATTTTTACTAATAATACTTGGTGGTGAAAGAGAGAAAAAAGATATGGCCTTTCAATTATTCATTTCTTCCTCATTATTCATTTATTCATTGACTTATTTATTCAGTATACATTTATGAGCCACACACAGTTGTCTATGCTCTTGGGATAGAACTGTTAAGAAATACAACATCTGTCCTTGTGGGGTTTGTATTGTAGGAGAATGATAGAAAAATGAAACAGTAGGCAATAAGTAAAAAAATTGTATTCTCTGGTAGATGGTGAAAAATACCTTGTAAAATAGGGGGCCTAGAAACATAGTGTGAGAAATAATGGTGCTTGAGAGTTTGTAGTTGTAAATAAGGTTCTACTTCATTGAAAAATGGGGTTTTGAGTACAGTTATAAAGGAGACAAGTGAGCTAACCACATGGACATATGACTTTCAAAAAGGGGCACTGCTATGTGCAAGAGAGGTCTCTAGAACCTGCAACGTGGTCAGTGTACCTGAAACAGGAAGGGTTCAAGCTCTGTTATTGTTCAGTCACACAGCTGTGTCTGACTTGTGAGCCCATGCACTGCAGCACACAGTCCTGCAAAGCACTACAGGCTTCCCCGTCCTCTACCATCTTCCGGAGCTCACTCAATCTGTGTCCACTGAAATGGTGATGCCATCCAACCATCTCATCCTCTGTCATCCCCTTCTCCTGCCTTTAATCTTTCCCAGCATTGTGGTCTTTTCTAATAAGTTGGCTCTTCACATCAGATGGCCAAACTATTGGAGCTTCAGCATCAGTCCTTCCAATGAATATTCATGATGATTTCCTTTAGGATCGATTGGTTTGATCTCCTTGCTACCCAAGGGACTCTCAAGAGTCATCTCCAACAACACAGTTCAAAAGCATCAGTCAATTCTTCAGTGCTCATCCTTCTTTATAGTCCAACTCTCACATCCACACATGACTGCTGGAAAAGCCATAGCTTTGACTATATGGACCTTTGGTGGCAAAGTAATGTCTCTGCTTTTTAGTACACTGCCTAGGTTTGTCATAGCTTTTCTTCCAAGAACTAAGTGTCTTTTAATTCCATGGCTAAAGTCACCATCTGTAGTGATTATGGAGCCCAAGAATATAAAGTCTGTCACTGTTTCCATTCTTTCCCCATCTATGTGCCATGAAGTGATGGGACTGGATGCCATGATTTTATTTTTCTGAATGTTGAGTTTCAAGCCAGTTTTTTCACTCTGCTCTTTAACCTTCATCAAGAGGCTCTTAGTTCCACTTTGCTTTCTTCCATAAGGGTGATATCATCTGCATATCTGAGGTTATTGTTATATCTCCCAGCAATCTTGATTCTGGTGGTGCTTCATCTAGCCCAGCATTTTGTGTGATGTACTCAGTATATAAGTTAAATAATCAGGGTGACAATGTACAACCTGATGTACTCCTTTCCTAATACTGAACCAGTCTTTTGTCCATGTCCAGTTCTAATTGTTGTTTCTTGACCTGCATACAGGATTCTCAGGCAGCAGGTAAGGTGGTCTGGTATTTCGATCTCTTTCAGAATTTTCCACAGTTTGTTGGTTTTCTTATAGTCAAAGGCTTTAGCATAATCGATGAAGCAAAAGGAGAAGTTTTTCTGGAATTCTCTTGCTTTTTCTATGATTCAGTGGATGTTGGCAATTTGATCTCTAGTTCCTCTGCCTTTACTAAATCCAGCTTGAATATCTGGAAGTTCTTGGTTCATGTACTGTTGAAGCCTGCTGCTGCTGCTGCTAAGTCACTTCAGTCGTGTCCGACTCTGTGCGACCCCATAGATGGCAGCCCACCAGGCTCCCCCGTCCCTGGGATTCTCCAGGCAAGAACACTGGAGTGGGTTGCCATTTCCTTCTCCAATGCATGAAAGTGAAAAGTGAAAGTGAAGTTGCTCAGTCGTGTCCGACTCTTTGCGACTCTATGGACTGCGGCCCACCAGGCTCCTCCATCCATGGGATTTTCCAGGCAAGAGTGCTGGAGTGGGTGCCACTGCCTTCACATGGAGAATTTTGAGCATTACTTTGATAGTGTGTGAAATGAATGCAATTGTGTGGTAGTTTGAACATTCTTCGGCATTACCTTTCTTTGGGACTAGAATGAAAACTGACCTTTTCCAGTCCTGAGGTCACTGCTGAGTTTTCCAAATTTGCTGGCATGTTGCATGTAGCACTTTAATAGCATCACCTTTTAGAATTTGAAATTTTTCCGTTGGATTCTGTCACCTCCACTAGCTTTGTTCATAGTGATGCTTCCTAAGAGCCCCCTGACTTTGCACTCCAGGATGTCTGACTATAGGTGAGAGATCACACCATAGTGGTTATCTGAGTCATTAAGATCTCTTTTGTATAGTTCTTCTGTGTATTCTTGCCACCTTCTTAAAATATCTTCTGCTTCTGTTAGCTCCATACCATTTCTGTCCTTCATTGTGCCCATCCTTGCATGAGATCTTCCCTTAGTATCTCTGAATTTCTCTAAGAGACCTCTAGTCTTTCCCATTCTGTTGTTTTCCTCTCTTTCTTTGTGTTGATCAATTAGGAAGGCTTTCTTATCTCTCCTTGCTCTTTTTTAGAACTCTGAATTCCAATGGGTATATCTGTCTTTCCTTTTTCTTTGCCTTTCATTTCTCTTCTTTTGTCAGCTATTTGTAAGGTCTCTGCACACAACCATTTTGCCCTTTTGCATTTCTTTTTCTCAGAAATGGTTTTGATCACCACCTCCTGTATGATGTATGAACCTCCATCCATAGTTCTTCAGGAACTATGTCTATCAGATTTAATCTCTTAATTCTATTTGTCACTTCCACTGTATAATCGTAAGGGACTTGATTTAGGTCATATCTGAATGGCCTAGTGGTTTTCCCTACTTTCTTCAATTTAAGTCTGAATTTGGCAAAAAGGAGTTCATGATCTGAGCCATAGTCACCTCCAAGTCTTGTTTTTGCTGACTGTATAGAGCTTCTGCATCTTCAGCTGCAAAGAATATAATCAATCTGATTTCAGTATTGACCATCTGGCAATGTCCATGTATAGAGTTGTTTCTTGTGTTGTTGGAAGAGGTTGTTTGTTAAGACCAGTGCATTATCTTGGCAAAACTCTGTTAGGTTTGCCCTGCTTCACTTTGTACTCCAAGGCCAAATTTGCCTATTACTCCAGGTATCTCTTTACCTCCTACTTTTGCATTTCAGTCCCCTATGTGTAAAGGACATCGTTTTTTGGTGTTAGTTTTAGAAGGTCATGTAGGTCATCATAGAACCATTCAACCTCAGCTTCTTTGGCCTTCGTGGTTGGGGCATAGACTTGGATTGTTGTGATATTGAATGATTTGCCTTGGAAATGGACAGAGATCATTCTGTTGTTTTGGAGATTGCACCCAAGTACTCAATTTTGGACTCTTTTGTTGACTATGGAAACTACTCCATTCTTCTAAGGGACTCTTGCCCACAGTAGTAGATATAATGGTCATCTGAATTAAATTCACCCATTCCAGTCCATTTTAGTTTGCTGATTCCTAAAATGTCGATGTTCACTCTTGCCATCTCCTGTTTGACCACTTGCAATTTACCTTGATTCATGGACCTAACATTCCAGGTTCCTATGCCATATTGATCTTTACAGCTTCAGGCTTTACTTTCCCCACCAGACACAGCCACAGTTAGGCATTATTTTTGCTTTGGCTCAGCCTCTCCATTCCTTCTGGTTTCCTCTCTTCTCCAGTAGCATATTTGGCACCTACTGATCTGGGGAGTTCATCTCTCAGTGTCATATCTATTTGTCTTTTCATTACTATTCATGGGGTTCTCAAGGCCAGAATGCTGAAGTGGTCTTCCATTTCCTTCTCCATTTGACCACGTTTTGTCAGAACTCTCCATCATGACCCATCTGGGTGGGTAGCCTTACAAGGCATGTAGGGTTAGCTGGGTCTTGCTCTGATGGGCAGTCCTAGGCTCAGTAAATCTTTAATCCAATTTTATACTGATGGGTGGAGTTGTGTTCCTTCCCTGTAGTTTTGCCTGAGGTCAAACTGTCATAAGGGTAATGGCAACCTCCTTCAAAAGGACTTAGGCCAGGACTGTTGTATTCAGTGCCCCTGACTGTGGACCCATGCCTCCACCAGAGACTCCCAGATACTCACAGGCAAGTCTGGCTCAGTCTCTTGTGGGGTCATTGCTCCTTTCTACTGTGTCATGGTGTGCACAAGGTTTTGCTGTGCTCTCCAAAAGTTTGTTTCCTCAGTCCTGTGTAAGTTCTGTAATTAAATGCCACTGGCCTTCAAAGTCATATTCCCTGGGGATTCTCAGTCCCTTTGCCGGATCTACAGCTTGGGAAATCTGTTGTGTGCCCTAGAACTTTTGCAAAAGTGCAAGAACTTCTTTGGTATAATTGTTCTCCTGTTTGTGGGTCCTCTGCTCAGTGGTTCTATGGTTGGGCTGATGGCAACCTCCTCCAAGAGGACTAATGCCACACTCTGTGCCTCCCAGGTCTGCTGCAACCAGAACCTGGTCCCTGCCACAGGCCACTGCTGACCCATGCCTCCGCAGGAGACGCTAAAACACTCAAAGGCAGGTCTGGCTCAGTCTTTTGTGGGTGTCACTGCTCCTTTCCCTGGGTCCTGGTGTGCACAATGGTTTTGTTTACACCCTCTGATCATCTGTGGCAGGTATGAAGTTTGATTTTAAACGCGATTTTGCCCCTCCTACCATCTTGGGGCTTCTCCTTTGCCCTTGGGTGTGGGGTATCTTTTTTTGGTGGGATTCAATTTTCTCCTGTCAGTGGTTGTTCAGCAGCTGGTTGCAATTTTGGTGTTCTCGCAGGACAAGATGAGCACATATCGTACTCCACTATCTTATTTATGTTGTCAGGCCTTGGGATGACATTATCTAACTTCAGCAAATGATCAACCTGATTGCTATGTTGAAAATAGACTGTAGAAAACAAATTTATTATGAGGTTATCAAATTAATCCAAGTTATCCACACTGGGGATGCATGACAGGCTACTTATTACACAGCAGTAGTGGAAAGTAAGTTTAAGCTATGGATGTATTTTAAAAGTAAACACAAAAGGATTTCATGATGGATCAGTATGTGTGGGGTGTAAGAAAAGTAGAGGGGTCAAGATGACTTTCAAATTACTGGCTTGAGCACCTAAGAATATTAAAATAATCTTATTAGGGGTCTTAAGATTTAGTAGCTATAAGGGGAAAAAATCAAGAGTCCAGTTTTGACCAGGGTAAACTTGAGAGGTCTTACTGGCCATCAGGGTTAGGGAGGTTGAATAGGTAGCTGCATATGTGAATCCGGACTACAAATCTAGATATGTGAGTCATATAAAAGTGTGAACTAGAGATATTTATGTGAGACATAATGCAGTATTAAAGACCATGAGAGTGGTTGTCGAGGGAGTGAGTGTGATCACAGTACAGACTAGTCCACTCTGCCCTGGAGCACTCCAACATTAACTCCTGGAATCTTCAAGTTATCTTGACATAAATCTGTGACTCTTTCAGACAGAACATGAAAATCACTGATTTGTGTAAGATCCTTATTTTACTTTTGAACAAATTGAAAAACAGAAGTGTAAGTTTATCCAACAGTTTATCCACTGTCAGAGAGCTATGACTAAATGCCCCACTTATCTGACTAATAATTAAAAGACTACTTGTAAAGCAAGAGGGAATAAGGCAGTAAGTGTTTCTTCAAATACCCAAAGAATAGATGTCTGTGCTTATTAAATATTTAATTATAGTCTTTCCTGTGCTTTAATTAAGCACAGACTTTGAAAACTTTTGATGAAAGACTCATAGTCCTATGTAAATTCAAAACTATCAGATTGAGGGAGTGTGACGTGTGTGTATTCAGTGTCTTTCATCACACATTACCATTTCTTGTCAGTAAAAGAACAAGAGAGAAAATAAAATTTTGTTGTAATAGCACAGAAAATAATATATACAAATCCATAGTAATGGTCTATTTGAATTTTATAGAAATATTTACTGAACTTCTGGTAGACTCATGCTTGAAGTCCTGAATTCTCCTTTTATATATTAGATGAAAATGTTCTGCTATAAAGTACTTCATCTTTGAATACAAAGATAAAACTCTCCAGATAAAATAACATTTTATATTTATATGGAAGCTTTTATAATAAGAATATTTCCCTCACTTATAAATAACATCATTTTACATACTGTTGGATTTCAGCTGTTATTAAGACACTCAGCATCACTACCAGGCAATAATTCTCAAACTGTTTTTTTAAAAAAAATAATACCACACCCTATTTAGTAAACTGGGATCCTAAATATTTGGAGTATGTTTACTTTTTTCTCCAATCAGCAAAAGAAAAAATTTATTGAAGTCTCAGGGCCATGGAGCTTGGACAGGAGGCCATTTTGCAGGCAAAGGAGAAGCTGGTGGAGGCGCCTTTTTGACCTTCGTCTTGCAATGCAGGTTGTTGGTGTGGCCACACTTGTTGTGGCAGTGGGCAGCGTGGGGCTGTAGGCAAGCACAATACTTGCAGCAGATCATCTTGTCGCAGCTGTATTTCTGAGTGAGTTAGCAAAGGGAAGGCTCAGTGATGCTGCCTTGCACACGAAGCACCAAGTGCCGGGTAGGCTCTTTCTGGATATTGTGATCTGACAGAGTGCTGTCATCCTCCAGCTGTTTGCCTGCAGAAATCAGATGCGGCTAATCAGGCCGGTTGCCCTCCTTGTCTTGGATTTTAGCTTTGCCATTGTCAGTGGTGTCACTGGACTTGACCTCGATGATGATGGTCCTGTCACGGTCTTCACAGAGATCTGCATCTCTGCATCTGCTGCTTGGCTGCCTGTTGAAGAGAAAGGGAGGAACAGTATACACCCAACAAATTATAAACAACAGTGTTATTTTCAGGAGTACCTACTTGTCTCTAGAAGAATGATAGAAATGGATAGTTTTCATTGTCTATTGGGTAACTGTGTCATACTCCCTAAGTGCAATAAGCCTGCAACACAGGCTTTCTTCATGTAACATGATTGTAAAGTTCCAAGATCAACATTAAGCTACCAAGGAAATAAATCAAGAATTATGTTTTTCTTCTATACTTTCAAGTATGTCCCATAGGCTGTAAGTACTGTCAACCAAAGTGAAGTTGAAGTGCATGACATGACTAAGCTTCTTCCTCGAATACTTCTCATGCAGCCCTTCTAGGATGAAAATATTATTTTCCTTGTTTTACAGATAAAAGAGGATAATAAAATATAAATAATTTAGTTGTCTTTTTAAAATTACATAGTATAGGTAGTATAGAAAAAAATAGAGTCTCTCTGGGTATTTAACTCATCATGTTCTTTGCACTTATTCATTTTTTTTAAATGGTGTTGCCACTCATTATTTTTGACACAGAATATTCTGAATGTTTTCATTTAGTCCTATCATTTATATTATGAACATATTTTTGAAATTTAACATTGTGGCTGTGTGTGTGTATGTGTGTGGGTATGTGTGAGAGAGACAAATAGATTGATCTCATGTGCCTTTAATTTTTTGTTAGTTTCTTTAATATGAATAAAAATTTAGATACCTTTTAGATTAAAATCCTCATTTGTTAAATGGGTCAAAATTACTTGTCAAAGGTAATGTTACTAGTATATTTACTGGAATATACAAAGCTTTCCTTATTGTATTGTACTATATATTTCTTTATGTTTCTCTATGATGAATTTGGGTTTCGCAGATGGCACTAGGGGTATAAAGACCCTGCCTGCCACTGCAGGAGACATAAGAGACGCAGATTCGATCCCTGGGTTGGGATGATCCCTTGGAGGAAATGGCAACCCACTCCAGTATTCTTGCCTGCAGAATCCCATGGACAGAGGAGCCTAATGCGCTATAATCCACGGGGTTGCACAGACTTGGACATGACTGAAATGACTTAGCACACACACATAATGAATTCATTCTTAAGGATTAGACTTATAAACCTACAGTACTCTGTTTGAAATCTAAAACAAGAATGTGAATCAAAGCCATTTTTTTCTGTTCAAAAAAGTAAGAAAATTCAAGATGGGAAAAGAACAGGCAGGAGAGTGTAAAAACATAAGAAAAAGCAGTAGATCATAGTCATCATTTCAGATGACCAAAAAATATGGTAAAAATATAAAGTAAATCTTTTACATTTACTTTTAGAGAAACTTGTATTATTTCTAACTTGCCTGAATTTCTCTGGCATTTTATTTCACCAGTATCATTCATATATTTTAGTACAATTATATATTAAATTCCTTTAGATAGCTAAATTGCCTTCAAGTCAACTTGTATACCAAATCACTCACCATATTGTACAGCTGTTATTTGTATAAAGTAGGAATTCAGTATTGTCTGATGTTGTTCTTAATAATTTTGAAAATGAAAGAGTGAGTGAATTTATCAGTGAGCTAATAGTTCCCACCAAGTGTCAATAGTGGTATGTGGTTAATAATTGACTATTACTGATTGAAGATTGCCAGCCTGAGCTGGGTGGGGCTCAGAGACACTGGGTAGTTCTGTGGCACTTTCTTCCATGCCCTTCAATTCATTGTCCAACTTCCCCAAGCCTCTATTACATGGTGAATATTAAAGTCAGTAAACTGGAACATTCTTAACTATCTTACTTTCCCTCTGTAGTCACAGTTTTTAGTACCATCTTTCATTGTGTGAGTTCATACGTATACTTCAATTTAGTTATTGTGTTAATAGACAATTGTCCATTGTCCTTATGTTCATATCTCATAGAGGTATAGCACAGTTGTAGTATGGACTTTCTTATATCTTCCCTAGTGTTCTTGGGCACAAGTTTAACTAGGCCATAGAGAGAAGGCAGTGGCACCCCAGTCCAGTACTCTTGCCTGGAAAATACCATGGATGGAGGAGCCTGGTAGGCTGCAGTCCATGGGGTCACGAAGAGTCGGAGAAGACTGAGTGACTTCACTTTCACTTTTCACTTTCATGCATTGGAGAAGGAAATGGCAACCCACTCCAGTGTTCTTGCCTGGAGAATCCCGGGGATGGGGAGCCTGGTGGGCTGCCGTCTCTGGGGTCACACAGAGTCGGACACAACTGAAGTAATTTAGCAGCAGCAGCAGCATACCAAGCAAAGAGTTGGACATGACTTAGCAACTGAACAACAGCAGATACCCGGCAGTTGGATTTCTGGGTCAGAGGATATGCACAACTTCAGCTTTGTTAGATAATGCCAAGTGGTTTTCCAAAACAACTGAACCAGTTTGCATTCCTACCAATGGAATGTGAATCATCAAATTGCTTTTCATCTCTGCCAATACTTGATGGTATCTAATAATTTGTGAATTTTACCAATCTTGTGGTGTGGAAATTATCTTCTCTACTTTAAGTATGCAGTCCCCTGATCACTAATGAAGGGCAGGATGTAAAAAGAAAAAAAAAATACCCATTGATAATTCTGATTGCATCCTTTGTAGAGAAACTGTTCATAATTTTCTTATGTCTTTTATTGCTATGCTAACATTCTTTATATAATCTTGATACTTAGCCTTTGTCAGTTTTAAATGTTGTAAATATATTTTGGCATTTGTATTTTGCATACTCATTTACTTCAGGGTTGTTTTGATGAATAATATTTTATTTTAATTTAGTTCACTGTTTAGTAATTATCTTCCATTATCATATTGTCTGTAACTTGTCAAATTATGCCCTCTATTAGTTTAGGTAGTTATACATGACTCTTGGTATTTGATAAGGCAAATAATTCCCACATTTTCCCATTTCATTTAATGATCACAAAATTTTCCTTATATTCAAAGTTAAAATTATTCTTTTTGAGCTTGGATTTCTATTATTAATCTCTTTTAAGCTCTTTAGATTTAAATAGCTAAATTTAAACTAAATTACCATAAACATGGCATATTTTTCTATATTTTGTTTGACAGTATTTTGTTCCAGATTTGTTCCATCTATTTTGCCAATGAGCTTGAAAACCAGGCTGTATTATCAAGGTTATTCTGGCCTCATAATTGGTTTCTTTATCTCTCTCCCTCTCTTTCTCTTTCCTATTATCTGGGGAAAAAAAGATTTGTTTATTTCTTAAATATGTAGAAGAGTTCAACAGGGAAATATCTAGGACAAGTGTTTTCTTGGTAGAAAATTCTAAGTTTTCTTTACAAAATTATTTTTACATTTAAGTTTCTTTATAATTACCTTTTAGTCTTTCATTTAATCTATGCAAGTTTGATTACATTTTATTTTACTTGAGATTTATAAATTTTATCTATATGTTCAAGTTGACATAATTATTTAAATGGACTCATAAAAATTTTAATATCTAGAGTCAAAAACAATGTCTAATATTTCTCATTCCTTATGTGATTTATTCTTTACTTTTCATTGTTGAGAACTACAGAGGAGCCTGGTGGGCTACAGTCCATGGGGTCGCTGAGAGTCGGGCACGACTGAGAGACTTCACTTTCACTTTTCACTGTCATGCACTGGAGAGGGAAATGGCAACCCACTCCAGTGTTCTTGCCTGGAGAATCCAAGGGACAGAGGCGCCTACTGGGCTGCCGTCTATGGGGTCGCACAGAGTTGGACATGACTGAAGCGACTTAGCAGTAGCAGCAGCAGCAGCAACATTTTATGAATTTTATTAATTTTACTTGAGAATCATCTAATAGCTTTGTTACTCCTATTTGTTGTATATTTTCTATTTCCTGAGTTTCTACTGTTATCTGTATTGTTTCTTTTCTTCTACATTCTTTAACTTTAATTTGTTATTTTTTCCTAATTTCATGAGATGGCTGCTTAACCCATATTTTGTTAACCTTTCTTTTTTTGTGGTGCTTCCCTCTTGGCTCAGGTGGTAAAGAATCTACCTGCAATGCAGGGGACTTGGTTTTGATACCTGGGTTGAAAAGATCCCCTGGAGAAGGGAATGTCTACCCATCCAGAATTCTAGCCTGGAGAAGCCCATGGACTGGGAAGCCTAGTATTCTGCAATCCATGGGGTCGCAAAGAGTTGGCCACGACTGAGCAACTAACACTAAACTACTAACACTTTTCTTCTTTTGTAGTATGTAGATTGTAAGCAGCAAGACCTGAAGCACATGTTTTCTTTGTAAGAGAGTTGGTTTATATTTTTCAACCATAGGTTTTAATTTCGATACAACATCTTTTAGGCTATGTATTTCCTTCTATGTATGACTTTTGCTACATCCATCATGTTTTGAAATATCTTTTTGAGTGAAAATGTCTCTTAATTCTGTAGTGCTTTACAATTCCCAAAAGTTTCACACATATGATTACATCCTATGCTGCCCCTCCCTCCTTCCTTCTCTGCATTGGTAACCACTACTGTTCTCTATGTCTGTGTTTCTTTTTTATTTTATTCACTAGTTTGTGGTATTTTTTAGATTCCACATATAAGTGGTAGCATATAGTATTTGTCTTTCCCTCTCTGATATATTACATTTAAAATATATTTCCCTCTCTGATATATAACATTTAAAATTATTTCACTTAGCCTTATGCCCTTCAAATTCATCCATGTTACTGCAAATGACAAATTTTATTTTTTATAGCTGAGTAGTTATTCCATGATATAGATGTAGATAAATAGAAAAATATATACTACTTTTTTTATCTGCTCATCTGTGATGGACACCTAGGTTGCTTTCGTTCCTTGGCAATTGTAAATAATGCTTCTATGAACAACGTGGTGCATGTTTTTTTATACTAGTGTTGTTGTTTTTAAAATACATACTTAGGGATAGGGAGATTCCCTGGTGGCTCAGATGGTAAAGCGTCTGCCTGCAATGCAGGAGACCTGGGTTCAATCCCTGGGTCGGGAAGATCCCCTGGAGGAGGAAATGGCAACCCACTCCAGTACTTATGCCTGGAAAATTCCATAGATGGAGAAGCCTGGGGGGCTACAGTCCATGGGGTCACAAAGAGTCGGACACGACTGAGTGACTTCACTTTCACTTTACTGGGTCATATGTTCTATTTGTAGTATTTTGAGTACTGTTTCCCCAGTGGCCACACCAATTGACAGCTCTACCACCAGTGTATGAGGGTTCACTTTACTCCGCATCTTTGCCAACATTTGTTATTCGAGTTCTTTTTGATGGTAGCCATTCTCCCCAGTAGGTGGTTATACTTCATTGTGGTTTTGACTTGCGTATCTTTGATTAGTAATGTTGAGCATCTTTTCATATGCCTTTTGGCCATCTGCATTTCCTCTTTAGAAAAATGTATATTCAGTTCTTCTGCCCAGTTTTTAAAATATCTTTTTCATTGTTTAAATTTCAAAATATTTTCTAACTTCTAATGTGATTTCTCTCTAATACATAAGTTGTTTAAAAGGTTAACCTTTTCCTCAAAATTGTAGATTTTACAATTATCTTCTGGTTGCTGATTTTTATCTGACTTCTAAAATGTGCTGAGGACATACTATATATTATATTTAAAATTGATGATATTTATTTTATCTCACAGCATGCTCTATTATAGTAAATTGTGCAGTACCACTGAGCCTTCTTTATGGTCTACCTCTCAAATCCATACATGACCATTGGAAAAGCCATATCTTTGACTAGTTGGACTTTGGTGGCAAAGTGATGTCTCTGTTTTTTAATTCAATAAGTTTGTCATAGCTTTACTTCCAAGGAGCAAACATCTTTTATTTTTATGGCTGCACTCACTATGTACAGTGGTTTGGGAGCCCAGGAAAAAAAATCTGCCACTGTTTCCACTTTTTCCCTTTCTGTTTGCCTTGAAGTGATGGGAATGGATGCCATGATCTTAGCTTTTTCAATATGGAGTTTTGAGCCAGGTTTTTCACTCTTGTCTTTCACTGTCATCAAGAGTCATTTTCTGCCATTTGAGTGGTATCTTCTACATATCTGAGGTTGTTGATACTTCTCCAAGAAATCTTGATTCCAGCTTGTGATTTATCCATTCCAGCATTTTGCATGATGTACTCTGTGTCAAAGTCAAATATGCAGGGTGACGATATATAGTCCATTGTTCCAAGTCTGGTTCTAACTGTTGCTTCTTGTCCTTCATATAGATTTCTCAGGAGATAGGTAAAGTGGTTGTTTTCCCTATCTCTTTAAGAGTTGTCCATAGTTTTTTGTGATCCACACAGTCAAAGGCTATATGTAGTCACTGAAGCAAAAGTAGATGTTTTTATGCAATTCCCGTGCTTTTTCTATGATCCAGCAGATGTTCAGAGTTTGATCTCTGGTTCCTCTGCCTTTTCTAATCTCAGCTTTTACACCTGGAAATTCTTGATTCATGTAGTACTGAAGCCTAGTTTGAAACATTTTGAGTGAACCTTACTAGCATGTGAAATGAGCCCAATTGTATAATAGTTTGAACATTCTTTGGCATTGCCTTTCTTTGGGAGTAGAATGAAAACTAACCTTTTCCACTCCTGTGGCCATGGCTGAGTTTTCCAAATTTGCTGACATGTTTGCAGCATTTTAATAGCATTATCTTTTAGGATTTGAAATAGCTCAGCTGGAATTCCATCACCTCCACTATCTTTGCCCATAGTAATGCTTCCTAATGCCCACTTGACTTCACAATACAGGATGTCTGGCTCTAGGTGAGTGACATCATCATCGTCGTTATCTAGGTAATTAAGACCTTTTTTGTATAGTTCTTCTGTGTATTCTTGCCACCACTTCTTAATCTCTTCTGCTTCTGTTAGGTCCATACCATTTCTGTCCTTATCATGCCCATTCTTACATGAAACATTCCCTTGATATCTCCAATTTTCTTGAAAAGATGTCTAGTCTTTCCCCTTTCATTGTTTTCCTCTATTTCTTTGCTTTGTTTACTTAAGAAGGCCTATTTTTCTCTCCTTGCTCTTCTCATTCTACATACAACATTCTCAGTAGTATTTCTAAAGTCTAATTTCTTGACATTTTTATAGCTGAGACAACTTTGTTTTTGGTAATGTCAATTATCTCATTTTTCTTTCAAACATTTTGGGTTCTGATATTCATGATATGTCTTTCATAAGCAGTGTATTTTTAAAGCCAATCTGGTAGTTGACATATATGTTAAGTAGTTATTCATATATCTGATTTAAATCTACCATTTTACTCCTTTTTTTCTAATTTTATAACATTCTCTATGTTCCTTTTCTATGTCTTCTTATCCTCTACTAAGTTAATATTTTTATCTTTACTCTTTCATTTTCCTTTTTAACTCATTCATTATGTATCCTTTCACTCTTGTTTTTGTGGTTACTCTAGAGATTACCACATTCACTTTTGATTTATTAGATTTTGAAGTGAATTAACTCTCAATATTGCACTGTGTAGAGACTTTTCCACAGTATTTTCACCTCAGTTATCCTCTCTCGCCATTTTTAATTGATATATCTAATATTAGATATATTATAAGGTCCATGTGATATTTTTATTATTTTACAAAGTTAACATTCACATACTTACCCACATATTGACACATTTTGTTGATAATCATTTCTTCTGGCCTATCTTTGCTTTCACCTGAAGAATATGTTTCAGGATTATCTATAAGTTATGTCTCCTATGGGCTTTAACTGGTGGCTCAGACATTAAAGAATCCACCAGCAATGTGGGAGACCTGGGTTTTATTCCTGGGTTGAGAAGATCCCCTGGAGAAGGGAACAGCCCCCCACCCCAGTGATGTTGCCTGGAGAATTCCATGGACGAGGAGCATGGCAGGCTACAGTCCACAGGGTCACAAAGAGCTGGACACGACTGACCAACTTTCACGGACTCACACACTGTCTGCTGCTAATGACTGTCTAATTTAGTCCTTATCTAAAAATTTTTATATTGCATAGGGTGAGTGATCTATTTAGCAACAATATATTTTAAATATGCTATTCTGTTTCAAGTAATTGTTTCTTGTCTTATCCACTCTTTCTTTTGAGAAGACAAGTATTAGCCTTGTTCCTTTGAGGGAGTTACATTTTATGGTTGACACGTGAATAGCATGGGTTTGAAATGTATAGGTCCACTTAGACATGAATTTTGTTCAACAAATACATACTAAAGTTCTAGGAGATTCCCAGTTGGCTGAATTTGAGAATGCAGAGATGTTAATAGGTGGGCCAGCTGTGAACTCTGTGTGGACTTTTGATTGTGCAATGGGTCAGCAACCCTAACCCTCTTATTGTTCAACTATGTTTGTATTTTGTTTTCCTTGTGTTTCTTGTGTTTCCTTCTTGTCTAAAGTCTTAAGCAGATTTATTATGATCTGTCAAGTATGGTATTATTATATATATCCTGTTTGGCCTTCTCAGTAATTTTTATATTTAGCTTCAGTTCAGTTCAGTTGCTCAGTCGTGTCCCACTCTTTGCGACCCCATGAATCGCAGCACACCAGGCCTCCCTGTCCATCACCAACTCCCGGAGTTCACTCAGACTCACATCCATCAAGTCAGTGATGCCATCCAGCCATCTCATCCTCTGTCGTCCCCTTCTCCTCCTGCCCCCAATCCCTCCCAGCATCAGAGTCTTTTCCAATGAGTCAACTCTTCGCATGAGGTGGCCAAAGTAGTGGAGTTTCAGCTTTAGCATCATTCCTTCCAAAGAAATCCCAGGGCTGATCTCCTTCAGAATGGCCTGGTTGGATCTCCTTGCAGTCCAAGGGACTCTCAAGAGTCTTCTCCAACACCACAGTTCAAAAGCATCAATTCTTCAGTGTTCAGCTTTCTTCACAGTCCAACTCTCACATCCATACATGGCCACTGGAAAAACCATAGCCTTGACTAGACGGACCTTTGTTGGCAAAGTAATGTCTCTGCTTTTGAATATGCTCTCTAGCTTGGTCATAACTTTTCTTCCAAGGAGTAAGTGTCTTTTAATTTCATGGCTGCAGTCACCATCTGCAGTGATTTTGGAGCCCAAAAAAATAAAGTCTGACACTGTTTCCACTGTTTCCCCATCTATTTTCCATTAAGTGATGGGACCAGATGCCATGATCTTCGTTTTCTGAATGTTGAGTTTTAAGCCAACTTTTTCACTCTCCTCTTTCACCTTCATCAAGAGGCTTTTTAGTTCCTCTTCACTTTCTGCCATAAGGGTGGTGTCATCTGCATATCTGAGGTGATTGATATTTCTCCCAGCAGTCTTGATTCCAGCTTATGCTTCTTCCACCCCAGCATTTCTCATGATGTACCCTGCATAGAAGTTAAATAAGCAGGGTAACAATATACAGCATTGACATACTCCTTTTCCTATTTGGAACCAATCTGTTATTCCATGTCCAGTTCTAACTGTTTCCTGACCTGCATACAAATTTCTCAAGAGGCAGGTCAGGTAGTCTTGGTCTTGTATTCCCACATCTTTCAGGATTTTCCACAGTTTATTGTGATCCACACAGTCAAAGGCTTTGCCATAGTCCATAAAGCAGAAATAGATGTTTTTCTGGAACTCTCTTGCTTTTTCGATGATCCAGCTTAATGCGTTTTAATTTTGGAATGTCTAGCCCATTCTCTTCAGATATTTATTTTGATGATTCTCTCTTGCTTAAAGACCTCTTCTTACACATATAGTACCATTTATCACTCTAGTATATTTTTAACTTTTATCTTTTTTTTTTTCTCTCTCTCTCTTTCAATTTGGATATTTTCTTAAGTCTTGCTATGAACTCAATATTTGTGTTCCCTCAAGTTTACATACTGAAATCACACTCTCCACTATGATGATATTTAAAGGTGGAGCCATTGGGAAATAATTAGGTCATGAGGGTGGAGCCCTCATGAATGGGATGATCTCTTTCTGTCACTTGAGGATATAGCAGGAGGGTAGTCATCTGCAAACCAGGAGGAGGGTTCCCACCAGGAACTGAATCTGCCCCTACCCTGGTCTTGGAATTCTTAGTCTCAGAACTGTGAGAAATAAGGTTTGTCATTTAAGTGAAGTGAAAGTCACTTAGTCATGTTCTACTCTTTGTGACCCCATAGACTATACAGTCCATGGAATTCTCCAGGTCAGAATACTGAATTTAAGTCACCCAGTAAATAATATTTTTGTTATACCAGACCAAACTCATTAACATAGGACTAATTTTCCAATTTAATTTTTTAATCATGCCTAATTAGCTACTAAGCTTATCTACTGAATATTACCTTTTAGTTATAGCATAGGAAAATCATAAAGTTATTACCTCTTTCTTTTCTTTTCTTTCCTATTTTTTTTGTGTGCTTAGTCGCTCAGTTGTGTCTGACTCTTTTCAACCCCATGGACTATAGCCCATCAGGCTCTTTGTCCATGGGATTTTTCAGGCAAAAATACTAGAGTGGGTTTCCATTTCCTCCTCCAGGGGAATCTTCTTGATCCAGGGATGAAACCCATGTCTCCTGTGTCTCCTGCATTTCAGCCAGATTTTTTAACCTTTATAATTATCTACTAATATTCTTACCACATAGTTTATTTCATGAATACTAATTCTAGTTATTTTAAAGTCTTTATTTGATAATTCTAATATGTTTTTTCTCTTGTTAGTCTGTTTCTTTGTTATTCATTTAAAATAGGAAAAAAAAACTTTAAAAAATTCATAGAGAATTCACTCTTAATTTTGGGTAGCAGTTGATATAGGCATATACCTTTCCTCTAAGTGAAACCAAGCGTTGAAATGATTTAAAGGTCAGCTTAAATCTTCTATTTTTGGTCTATCCCTATTCTTATGGTGAGAATTGTCAGATATTCCAACTGAGGGATTTTTCCAGGGACTATCTTCTTGGGTAACTGAAGTTCAGAATTTTTTATATATTTCTTCATGAGGTTTCTATTCTCAATCCACCATCAACCTTTTTAAAACTGGAAAATACCTCAAGGGAAGAAGCTCTGCTAGATTTTGGGATCACCTCTCTGTAATTCCCTTCTATTCAAGTCTTTGCTGTCTTGAAAGGTATGTAATGAAAATATTTCAACTAATCAAGTATCTATTGCTTAAATATTTTAGCCAGTTTTTAAAACATTACTTTTTATTTGTTTTATGGGAGAACATTTCTTCAACAACAAGACATCCATATTTATCTTGAATGTTTCCAATGCTATTACCCATTTTCTACTAAATCTGAGCTTTTTCTATTTGTTATTCATGCTCCACCGGTGCATGGTAGTTAACACTGCATTTACTTGCTACTGCAAATGCCATCAAGTTGAAAAACAGTTGAAGTAACAATCTATTTTTCACGGTTTTTCTTAATTTTTTCCTTAAAAATATTTACTATATCTTAGTTGATTGATGAATTTAGCATTTTGCAGTATATATGTTCCCTAGCTTATTTTTCCTGCCCCCTCATTCCTAGCAAGGGATTGTCAAGGTATACTTGTCATACAGTTGCAAACAATGGACAAGTATAGTAATTACTTTATAAACAATATATTTTAAAAATAAATGATTACTCTGAAATAGTAAAATAATAGCTACGATAGAGAAAAATATTATTCAAAGTATTTATATTTGTGGAGATATTTCTGGGCTTAAGAAGTGACTTGTATAACTTATTCCATAACTTACATAAAGTTATGGGATTATAAAAGTATTAAAGCAATCTGTCAATTCCAGATTTATATGTCCAATCTACTGAGTATGGAGATTTAACTTTAATAATTCACCTTCTTAATATATTTGGCTTTCTTTCAAATATGTGGTCATCTTTTTAGTATTGCTACTTATTAATGTTTCTTTTTTATGTTTTATTTAAGTGCTTGTTTTTATTCTGCCTCTAAAGACTCCAGTATGTGAGAGTTGTATGGATCTAATTCTCCTTTTTATTTCTACTGGGTTTCATTCTTGCTAACATATTTTTCTTTGATTTTGCACTATTCACTTGTGCTCTCAGTCATTTGATTTTTTGTCAATTGTAATATTTTGTGGTCTAGTTTGATTTATCTTCGTCCAGTGAGGATTTGAATATGCTTCAGTCAGATAAATCATGCCACTAACATCCAAGAACCCTTTAAATTAAATTTTAGTCCCACTTATTTTCATAGCACCCACTGTGAATTTGGGCAGCTGAGTCCTTTGAAGGCAGGCCTTTAATCATGAATTCACAAATGAAATTTCTATACCCTTTCATAAGTATAAGAAAAAAAGGAAATAATGAATATTTTTATTTTTCATTGAAAATTTACTGATATAAGGTAATAAAAAGACTTATACTGGAATTGTAAAAGTAGAAAGAGGTAAGAGAAATGTGTGAAGCAAAGTTAACTGTTTTAAAGGCAATATAATCATAGGACGTTTCTGTTTTAAATGTTTTCTCTGAAAATACTACACGAGAAATGCTTCATTGTTGATGGAACCAATAAAAATTAATTAAGATTTCAGATGTTACACTTTGCTCCATAGTGTCCATTCCTACAGAGATATGACACTAGGCGGTAGCCACCTCTGTTTCTTGAGATTCTTTAAACATAAGCGTGCACAGAGAAATTGGCTCCCCAGGTGGCGCTAGTGGTAAAGAACCTGTTTGTCAACGCAGGAGACGTAAGAGATGAGGGGTGATCCCTGGGTTGGGACTGAAGTGACTTAGCACACACACAAAACATAGAGAAATATATAAATGAAAATTTGTATATGAAACGTAGAAATGTAAATTATTGCAGGAAAAAGAAAGTACTTGACATGAAATATTAAACTGGTTTTAAATATAAAAGGTTACAAATACAACAAATATTGACAAACATTTAATTAACAAATCGAATTTAGAATGTCATTTTGGTTTTCATTGACGTTTGCATTATTGAGGCTGTAATGTCCTTAAATTTAATTATGTCAAATGAGACAAAGTGCCTAATATATAGGAAAAATAAACTTTATAATAACAAAGTCATTTAATATTCTTCAAATTCACTGTAGAAATACTGTTTTATTTTTTAACAGCCTTTTTCCCTTAACTAACAACATATAATCTTTATATCTTACAAGATATAGAAATTGTCAAGAAACCCAACAGGTTGCTTCAAAGTAAAAGTCCTGGACATCAGAGATAAAATGAGACTCATCATAAACTCATTGAAAATAGTTTTCTGTAAAATGAATTTTAATTCACAGGCAGTTGTTACATAAGCTTTGGCCATTCGCCCACTGGCTGCAGGTCTCCCCTTCCTTGTTTAGTAGAGAACAGATATTAATTGAGATTTGAAGAATGTCACTGAATAACAAAATTCTATTTCTTGCTTGTAAAAAGTATTGTACATAGGTATCTTACAATTCTGTGGCTGGTAAGTTGGGGGGAGAAAAAGACTAATGAGTTTATTTACTTCAGCATCTGTTTGAGAAAGGCTAGGACAAATTTTAAAAATAACAATATAAACTTTTTTTTTTTCTTTCACTAAGTGTTAAATTCAGAAATTCAAGGAAATATATAGAAACTTATCTGAGTAGTCAGATTATAGATAGCTATAGATATTTATTGCTTTCTGGCAGCAAAGATGTACTGTTTTCATGATAAAACTCAAAGAAAAGAATATATTTTATTTACCTGACTTAAGGATAAATTTCAAAGGTAAAAACTTGGCTCAGCTCTTTAAAGGTAAGCTAGCTGCTAAAAATATGCTTCTTTCATGCATAATATGTAAGAATTTAGAGAGAGCTTAAAAAATAAAAATGGAAACTGAACTTTCAACATGTTTTTATGCTAAATGCTTCCCAGAAATTTGTGAAAAAGAGCAGATGATAGTTATATTTAATTAAAGCACTACTAGAATTTTGTCTCTTTTTGGAATACTTCTAATCTTTTGAGAATTTATGTATTTCACATCAATTATTTTTAGGCAATATTAAATCTAGAGTAAAACTAAAACTTATTTTTCTTAGCCAAATTAGAAAAACTTTTAATTTATTGGTGTTTTTAAAACCAAAGTATTATGTATAATTTTTTTTCTCTAAAGAAGTAAAATTCTGTTTTAAAAATTCATGGGCATTACTTATAACAGTTTCAAAGCACAATGGATATATCAGTTATATATAAAAGTTGTACAGGAACATGTTGATTAACATTCAGTAACAATATTTAATGGAGCAAGAAGTAATTGTTAGGATAGAGCATTCCATAAACATTAAAAGAATGGAAAATTGTATATTAAACCAATAGTAATCAAGAGAAAGGGCTTCCCTGGTGGCTCAGTGGTAAAGAATCCAACTTCAGTGCAGGGGACATGGGTTGGATCCCTGGGTCAGGAAGATCCCCTGGAGAAGAAAATGGCAACTCACTCCACTATTCTTGTCTGGGAAATCCCATGGACAGAGGATCCTGGCAGGAATCCATGGGGTTGCAAAAAAATCAGACACAACTTAGAAACTAAATAACAACAATAAAGAGAGTATGATTTATAAAAGTGAGCAATAATATAAATTAGCAACAAACCTCATTAACATTTAATTTTTTGAGGTAGTGATGATAAACAGCAACTGAAGTAGAATGTATATAGTCATAATTTCAAATGAAGGTTAGAAGAGCAATGTTTAGTTATATAAACTATTATAAGAAAAAACAAATACTGAAATTTAAAACATATTAGCAATTAAATCACCCCTACTAAACTAACACCCCCCCAAAAAAAAAACTATAACATACAATAGAATGAATTAAATGCCTCAAAGTTATGTGGTAATATGGAAACACTCTAAGAAGCTTAAATACTAATCATAGATGTAGATTTTAAAAAGTAAAAATAAATGTAAAAAAGTTGATCAAATTTTGGAAATTTCTCTAAGAAATTAAAGAGAAAGAAAAGGCATCTGGGAAGATAAGACTAAAATAGAGGTAAACCAAAGAATAAGATTGAAAATAATGCTGGAAAATAACCAAGAGAATGAACAAAAATAAAGAAGTGATATTTGTCTGAATTACTTCACCTAGTATGATAATCTTTAGGTCCATCCATATTCCTGCAAATAGCATTATTTCACTTTTTCAATGTCTGAGTAATAGTTCATTGTATAATGTGCCACATCTTCTTTATCTGTTTCTCTGTTGATATACATTTAAGTTACTTCTGTGTCTTGACTATTGTAAACGGAGCTGCAGTGAACATTGAAGTGCATATATCTTCTGAAACCATGTTTTTCTCTAGATAAATGCCCAAGAATGGTATTGCTGGATCATATGGTAACTCTGTTTTTAGTTTTTTAAGGACCTCCACAGTGTTCTCCATAGTGGCTGTACCAATTTACATTCCTACCAACAGCGTGGCAGAGTTCCCTTTTCTCCACACCTCTCCAGCATATGTTGTTTTATAGACTTTTTGAGGCTGGCATTCTGACTGGTGTGAGGTGATACCTCATTGTGGTTTTGATTTGCGTTTCTCTGGTAATTAGGAATGTTGAGCATCTTTTCATGTGCCTCTTGGCCATCTGTATGTCTTCCTTGGAGAAATTTGTTTGAACTTCTGGCCATTTTCTGATTGGGTTGTTTTATTGATATTAAGCCACATGAGCTGTTTGTATATTTTGGAGATTAATCCCTTGTTGTTCACATTGTTGGTAAATATCTTCTTGCATTCTGTGAGTTATCTTTTCATTTTTGTTTATGGTCCCATTTGTTTATTTTAACTAGATTCCATTCATTTACTTTTGTTTTTATTTTCACTACTTTCGTAGATGGCCCAAAAAAGATCAGTCCAGTTGTTCAGTCTTGTCCAACTCTTTTCGACCACAGCTGTAATTTATGTCACAGATAGTTCTGCGTTGGTTTCCCTGTAAGAGTTTTATAGTATCCGATATTACATATAGGTCTTTAATTCACTTTGAGTTTATTTTTGAACATGGTGTTAAAGAATATTCTAATTCCATTTGTTAACATTTAGCTGTCAAGTTTTCCCAGGACTGTTTATTGAAGAGTCTGCCTTTTCTCCAGAAATAGTTTTGCCTCATTTGTCATAGATTAATTGACCATAGATGCATGGGTTTATTTCTGGGTTTTCTGTCCTATTTCATTGATCTGTATTTCTGTTCTTCTGCCAGTATCATACTATTTTGATGACTGTAAATTTGTAGTATAGTCTGAAGTCAGAACTTCTTTGACATTTATTGCTCAAGTCATCCTGTCCCACCTGGATTCTTGTGTCTCCCCTACAGTCTCTCATGGATATTAACATGAGAAAAAGTTTCACACTCAGTACACTCATGTGAATACATTTATTTTTTGTACTTCTTGGTCTCTAATTAATTTCACTTTCCAGGCCCTTGATCAACTAGCCATGACAATCAATTTATCCTTACTTCAGGCCAATATTCCTTCCCAAGAAATATACATGCAAGAGTACTTCTCAAAGCTTGTTAGCCTGGTTACTTTTCTATCATCATTCACTATTATAGCCCTCTTTCAATAAGTCTTTAGCCGGGCAGAAGTCAGTTTTTTGACTTGTACTAGATTGAACCATTTCTAAACCAATCCTGAGATTTTTCTCAATTACCAGTTGGTTACAGGGAAACCTTTATAAGGATTTCAATGGTAATTGAGGGAGATATTTCAGTGTTAACAGGTAGATGACGTAGAGGCGAGGACTGTACTTAACACTGGAAAGATCCACTCAGTCATGATATATTCTTTCTTTAATGCTGCATGCAATTAGCTAACATATTATTGAAGAATTTTAGTCTGTAAAATTATTTTTCTGTCAGGTTTTTGTCTACTTTGGGGGCTTCCCAGGTGGTGCTAATGGTAAAGAATCTGCCTTCCAGTGCAGCAGACACAAGAGGTGTGATCCCTGGGCTGGGAAGATCCCCTGAAGAAGAGAATGGCAGCCCACTCTAGTATTCTTGCCTAGAAAATACCATGGACAGAGGAGCATGGAGGCTACAGTCCTTGGTGTCTCAAAGAGTTGGACACAACTGAACATACATCAACGTCATTTGTTATCCAGATAATGCAGCTACATACGGTGACATTAAGAGTGTTCTCTTTTATATTCTGAAGAGTTTGTGTAGAATTATGAAGTTCAGTTCATTTCAGTTGCTCAGTCATTTCCTACTCTTGGCAACCCCATGGACTGTAGCACTCCAGGCTTCCCAGTCCATCACCAATTCTTAGAGCTTGCTCAAACTCAAGTCTATCAAGTTGATGATGCCATCCAACAATCACATCCTCTGCTGTCCCCTTCTCCTCCTGCCTTCAGTCTTTCCCAGCATCAGGGTCTTTTCCAATCAGTCAGTTCTTTGCATCAGGTGGCCAAAGTATTGGAATTTCAGCTTCAGCATCAGTCCTTCCAAAAAACATTCAGGACTGATTTCCTTCAGGATTGACTGGTTGGATCTCCTTGCAGTCCAAGGGACTCTTAAGAGTCTTTTCAAACACCACAGTTCAAAAGCATCAATTCTTTGGCATTCAGCTTTCTTTATAGCCCAACTCTCACATCCATACATGACTACTGGAAAAAAGATAGCTTGGAGTAGATGGACCTGTGTTGACAAAGGAATGTCTCTGCTTTTTAATATGCTGTCTATCATGGTCATAGCTTTTCTTATAGGAACAAGCATCTTTAAATTTCATGGCTACAGTCACCAGCGACAGTGATTTTGGAGCCCAAGAAAATAAAGTCTGTCACTGTTTCCATTGTTTCCCCATCTATTCGCCATGAAGTGATGGGACCAGATGCTATGATCTTAGTTTTCTGAATGTTGAGTTTTCAGCCAGCTTTATCACTCTTCCCTTTCACTTTCATCAAGAGGCTCTTTAGTTCTTTGCTTTCTGCCATAAGGGTGGTGTCATCTGTATATCTGAGGTTATTGATATTTCTCCCAGCAGTCTTGATTCCAGCTTGTGCTTCAATCCAGCCCAGCATTTTGCATGATGTACTCTGCATATAAGTTAAATAAGCAGGGTGACAATATACAGCCTTGATGTACTCCTTTTCTGATTGGAACCAGTCTATTGTTCCTTGTCCAGTTCTAACTGCTGCTTCTTGATCTGCATACGGATTTCTCAGGAGGCAGGAGAGATGGTCTGGTATTCCCATCTCTTTAAGAATGTTCCATAGTTTCTTGTGATGCATACAGTCAAAGGCTTTGGTGTACTCAATGAAGCAGAAGTAGATGTTTTTCTGGAATTCTCTTGCTTTATGATCCAGTGGATGTTGGCCGTTTGATCTCTAGTTCCTCTGCCTTTTCTAAATCCAGCTTGAACATCTGGAACTCACAGTTCACGTACTGTTGAAGCCTGGCTTGGAGACTTCTGAGCATTACTTTACTAGCATGTGAAATGAGTGCAATTGTGCAGTAGTTTGAACATTCTTTGACACAAATTACAAATATCAGGAAAGAGAGAACATCAACACAAACTGATGATAGGGGTATGGTACAAGCCCATGACAATAAACAGATAAATTTACCAAATCACTTGATAAAGCTTCCATAGATAACTAAGAAGAAATAAAGAGGCTAATCTGCCCTGTATCTTCTAAAGAAACTGAATCTGTAGTTAAAACCTATCCCACACAGAAAACTCGAGACCACAGAATTGCTGCCCAATATTTACTGGGATAAAAACAGTACTAGTTCTAGAACTAACACCCTCTAAAAGATGTCCTTTTCATTATACAGACTGGGATGTAAAAGTAGCAAGTCAACAGATATCTGGAGTAACAGGTAAATTTGGCCTTGGAGTACAAAATGAAGCAGGGCAAAGGCTAACAGAGTTTTGCCAAGAGAACACACTGGTCATAGAAAGCACTCTCTTCCAACAACATAAAAGACTCTACACACAGCATCACCAGATGGTCAATACCGAAATCAGATTGACTATATGCTTTGCACTCAAAGATGGAGAGGCTCTATTCAGTCAGCAAAAACAAGACCAGGAGTTGACTGTGGCTCAGATCATGAACTTCTTATTGTCAAATTCAGACTTAAATTGAAGAAAGTAGTGAAAAACACTAGACTATTCAGGTATGACCTAAATCAAACCCCCTGTGATTATACAGTGGGAATGACAAACAGATTCAAGGAATTAGATCTGATAGAGTGCCTGAAGAACTATGGATGCAGGTTCATGACATTGTACAGGAGGCAGTGATCAAGACCATCCCTTAGAAAAAGAAATGCAAAAGGCAAAATGGTTGTTTGAGGAAGCCTTAAAAATAGCTGAGAAAAGAAGAAAAGCTAAAGGCAAAGGAGAAAGGGAAAGATATACCCATTTGAATGTATAGTTCCAAAGAATAGCAAGGAGAGATAAGAAAGCTTTCCTTCCTAAGTGATCAATGAAAAGAAATAGAGGAAAACAATAGAATTGGAAAGACTAGGGATCTCTTCAAGAAAATTAGATATCAAGGGAACATTTCATGCAAAGATGGGCTCAGTAAAGGACAGAAATCGTATGGACCTAACAGAAGCTGAAGATGATAAGAATAGGTGGCAAGAATACACAGAAGTATATATAAGAATAATCTTCATGAGCCAGATAAGCACAATGGTATGATCACTCACCTGGAGGCAGACATCCTAGAATGTGAAGTCAAGAGGCCTTAGGAAGCTTCACTATGAACAAAGCCAGTTGAAGTGATGGAATTCCAGTTGAGCTATTTCAAATCCTAAATGATGATCCTGTGAAAGTGCTGCATGCAGTAGGGCAGCAAATTTGGAAAACTCAGCAGTGGCCACAGGACTCAAAAAGGTCAGTTTTCATTCCAATCCTAAAGAAAAGCAATGCCAAAGAATGCTCAAACTACTGCACAATTGCACTCATCTCACATGCTAGCAAAGTAATACTTAAAAATCTCCAAGCCAGGCTTCAACAGTACATGAACCATGAATTCCAGATGTTCAAGTTGGATTTAGAAAAGGCAGAGGAACCAGAGGTCAAATTGCCAACATCCATTAAATCATCGAAAAGGCAAGAGAATACCAGAAAAACATCTACTTCTGCTTTATTGACCATGCCAAAGCATTTGACTGTGTGGATCACAATAACCTGTGGAACCTTCTTCAAGAGATGGAAATACCAGATCACCTGACCTGCCTCTTGAGAAATCTGTATGCAGGTCAGGAAGCAACAGTTAGAACTGGACATGGAAAAACAGACTGGTACCAAATTGGGAAAGGATTATGTCAAGGCTGTATATTGTCACCCTGCTTATTTAGCTTATGTGCAGAGTACATCATGAAAAATATTGGGCTAGATGAATGGGAAAAATATCAATAACTTCAGATATGCAGATGACACCACTCTTGTGGCAGAAAGTGAAGAACTAAAGAACCTCTCTTGATGAAAGTGAAAGAGGAGAGTTAAAAGGTTGGCTTAAAACTCAACATTCAGAAAACTTAGATCATGGCATTCGGTCCCGTCACTTCATGGCAAATAGACGGGGAAACAATGGAAACAGTGAGAGACTTTATTTTGAGGGACTCCAAAATCACTGCAGATGTTGACTGCAGTCATGAAATTAAATGCCGCTTTTTCTTTGGAAGAAAAGCTATGACCAACCTAGACAGCATATTAAAAAGCATAGACATTACTTTGTCAACAAAGGTCCATCTAGTCAAAGCTATGGTTTTTCCAGTAGTCATGTATGGATGTGAAAGTTGGATTATAAAGAAAGTTGAGCACTTAAGAATTGATGCTTTTGAACTGTTGTATTGGAAAAGACTCTTGAGAGTCCCTTGGACTGCAAGGAGATTCAACCAGTCCATCCTAAAGGAAATCAGTCCTGAATATTCATTGGAAGGACTGATGCTAAAGTTGAAACTCCAATAGTTTGGCCACCTGATGCAAAGAACTGACTCATTGGAAAAGACTCTGATGCTGGGAAAGATTGAAGGCGGGAAGAGAAGGGGACGGCAGAGGATGAGATGGTTGGATGGCATCACTGACTCGATGGACACGAGTTTGAGTAAGCTCCCTGTGTTGGTGATGGACAGGGAAGCCTGTAGTGCTGAAGACCACGGGGTTGCAAAGAGTCAGACACAACTGAGTGGCTGAACTGAACTGAACTCCTTTGTATTTCCTTTAGATTTATTATTCTTTAAAAAAACTTTAAGTGGTAGAGTTTTTACTTAGACCTTTATTCTCTCTTGTATTAATTAATGATAGAAATATTCCTTTAAACAGTGTTTTTAGCTTCCTTCCTAACACTTTAATGTATATTTATAATTCTTATTAAATTACTTTACAATTTTCCTTTTGATTCACTTGTAATTTAGAAATGTTCTATTTAGTATTTCCAAATATTACAGGTAATTTTTAGCTAACCTCTTTTTGTAATTTTGCATTGAAATCCAGTAGTATCCCTAGAACTTACATTGATTAATTCTTTTTTTTTTAATGTATGATTTCTTACACGGAGCAAAATATGGTCTATCTTAGTTAATGGCCCATGTGCACTTGAAGTAATAGATTCTGTATTCCTGTTGGGTTCTATAGATGTTAATTAGATCAAGATGGCTGATAGGAATTTTCAGGTCTTCTATCAGGTCTTTCTAATGTTCTGATGTACACATTTAGGTGTGTTATGGATTTGGGGCTAATTGATATCTTTATCATTATCTACTTTTCTTATCTATTATAATCTCTATCATTATCTATTCTTCTTTATCCTGGGGAATATTTCTGTGCTGAAGTTCATTTAATCAGATATTAATCTAACTATTCCCATTTTCTCTTGATTATTGTTTAGTTGCTAAGTCATGCCCAATTCTTTGTGATCCAATGGACTACAGCCCACCAGGCTCCTCTGTCCATGGAATTTCCCAGGCAAAGAATACTGGAATGAGTTGCTATTTCTCTCTCCAGAGGATCTTCCTTACTCAGGGATTGAACCCACATCTCCTGCTTAGCAGGCAGATTTTTTACCACTGAGCCATCAGGGAAACACTTTCTCTTGATTACTGTTAGTTTAATATATAATTTTCCATTCTTTTAATGTCTTTATGTTTGAAATGTATGTTGTGGGATGTATATGTGTGTGTATGTGTGTTTGTCCAAGTTGACAAATGTGGTTAGTTTTACCTTTTTCCTCTCATGATTGTTTTCTGATTTTTATATTTTAACAGTTCTTTTTATGTCTATTACATTTGTTATAACTATAGATGTCATTGAATTAAAATCTACCTTCTTGGTAGCTGTTTTCTGTTTGTTCCATCAGGTCATTATTGGATTTTTTTTTCCACTTCTTTTTCTGCCTTTTTTTTTTTTTTTTTTTTTTTTAAATTTTAGTTGTGTCAAGTGACATATGGGATCTTAGTTCCTTGACCAGGGATCAAACATTTGTACCCTGCATTGGAAATGCAGAGTCTTAACCACTGAACTGCAAGGGAAATCCGTCTGCCATCTTTTTAATGAAACAATTTTAGCATTTCATTTTAACTCTTTTTTACTTACTATTCTTTATAGAAGTTTTTCAGAGTTTCCTTTGTATTTACTTCTTTATTAATCAAAGTGTACCTTCAAATAATATTATAACACTACTTCATTATAGTTTAAACAATTTTCAATATACTCTCAATTATTCCCTTGCAACTTTTATGCTATTCTTGTTGGACATGTTAATGATACTTGTGCTTTAAATATACACTGAAGCATGACTATTTTACATTACAAAGTCAGTTATTTTTACATGTATTAAGAAAATTAAGAAAAAAAAAAGGAAATTTGTAGTTACCTCCATTTATTTCACTTCTAGCACTCTTTGTTTCTTTCTACAGGTCCAGGTTTCTGTCCAATTTCTCAATGTCTAAAAGAATTTTCAGTAGTATCAATATTTTCCACAGTCCCAATCTGGCAACAGATTCATTCTATAATCATTCATAAGTGAAAAAAATCTACTATAATCTTTCTCTTTATTTGCTTGTATGTAATACATTTTGTTTCTGTGACTGTCTTAAAGATTTTATCTTTCATTTGGGTGGTGATCAGTGTATATAAGTTATGCCTAGATATACTGGGATTATTTGTTTTGTTGTTTTTGGAGTTACTGGAGTTTCTTGGGTCTGTGAGATTCTTGTTATTAATTTTGTTAAAGTTATTTATGCCGCTGCTAAGTCACTTCAGTAGTGTCCGACTCTGTGCGAGCCCATAGACAGCAGCCCACCAGGCTCCCCTGTCCCTGGGATTCTCCAAGCAAGAACATTGGAGCGGGTTGCCATTTCTCCAAAGCATGAAAGTGAAAAGTGAAAGTGAAGTCGCTCAGTCGTGTCCAATTCTTAGCGACCTCGTGGACTGCAGCCTACCAGGCTCCTCTGTCCGTGGGATTTTCCAGGCAAGAATACTGAAGTGGGCTGCCATTGCCTTCTCCAAAAGTTATTTATAGTATTTCTTTAAATATTTATTTTGCCCTTTTCTCTCTTCTGGGATTTCAGTTCCATTTATTAGACTGTTCATAACATTACTCTTTTTTCTATTGTTGTAATTTTTTTTATTTCTAGCATTTCCAAATGATTATTTCTTACCATTTTCATCTCTGTTAAAATTACTTTGAAAAGTCTACCTTTTTTGCCAGAGCCCTTAACATGCAAAGCATTGTCATTTTAAAATCTTACAGTGTAACTGGCATTTCTACACAGTCATCTTGAATCCCTTTCATATTTCTAAATATTGCTCAAGGTTTGTGTGTGTGTATATATATATATTGCATATATATGTGTACATATACTATGTATGAATGTGTATATACATATGTGTATATATTTGCATTCTTATAGAAAAATTAAAATGAATGCTCAGAATTAGTGCTAATTATTAATGGTATCAACAAACTTAAACAGCCTATAAATATTATAGTCATGAAGCAGTTAGGTACAAATAAAATCTCAGTTAGTCCCAACACTCTGATTTATGTAAAGCCAAAGACAAATCATATGTAGAATTAATGAGGTGGCCACTATATATCTGCTTAATCTGATTTTAAATTGACAACACTGTCATCTATTAACTTTAGGAGAAAATAATCAAACACATCAGCAAGCAGTATTGGTCTGAAATCTATTTATATAATTTTGCCTTCTGGTTATGGATTATAAATAAGAAATTTAACTGTAAAATGAACTTTAATAAGTCAAATATGTTTTATTTGATTATGAACCTTGATTTAAACCAGTTTCCTAGTGATGGATTCACCACACATTTTCTATTTTTCTGACTTAATTGGGGAAAGTAAAATTGCTCCCAATATTGGAATCAGACTTCCTTCTGAAGGATACAACGTTGTGGCAGTTCTTTATCTCAATTACCAAGGAAACACTCTGGCAGAGAATATGTTTACAATTCCATTTTTATCACTCAAAATACTAAATGTTATCTTTAAATGTACAGCCTTAAGCTTGAAAGATTATGCTTTATCTTTCATACAAGTCTGGAAAGATTAAGATGAAACCTTTTATTCTTTAGCATATTTCCTATCTAGTATATATGACCAGTTAAATTTGAAAGCAGTAGCATGTTAGTAATATTCTGTTTTGAATTTTAGAATTAAATCTTCAAGTAGTTTTTGCATTTTTCTTTAAGGTCATCTAGCAATATCCAGGGAGCTTAATACTTCAGAGTCAAATATTTAATTCTAATGTAGTACTTTGCAATTGACCTTAAGTATACCACTTACCTTTTCTACTTCAGATCTTTTTCTCTAGGAGAAAGAAATAAATTTTATTATGGTAATTAAGTTTTTCTTAAGGATCTCTGGAAGGCATGGCTATGTAAAACATGTACATTTTGGCCTTTATATTAAACTGCTATAATGATCACTGATTTTTATGACTTTTAACTTTAGCAGATTAAAATTAAATGTAGGCAAGAGAACATTAATACTGTCATTTCAAAATATGATTTGCCAAGTTATGTGGAGTGTTCTCACATAATTCACAGTCCCTTCAATGAACATGGAAAATTTTATTTTTACTACCGATGAAGCTCTAAATGTGAATAAGGACTTTGCATTTACAGACTATTAACAGTCTAAATATGAACAAGAGTTCCTGAGTATCACCTCAGATTTCACCATCTTGTCCAACTCGGAATATTTAGAGTAAGACTATAAAATTAAGACATGTGAAAACTTTATCATCTTAGTATAAATTATGTAACTATTCTGAACAAAGATTCACTAAGACCATAATAGGAGCTGCAAGATGTCTTAGATGCTAAAAGATAAAGTAACTGAAAAAGTATCCTAGAGTAAAAAGAATTAAAGGAGTCAAGGGCAAATTTGTGAGAGTTCTTCCTGCTACAAAAGTTTTGCAGCATTACCCTTATCTCTGAATCCTAAACACTGGTCCTTCCAGCATAACCAATAATACACATACAGGTAGTAATACTAGTTATGGCTTGCACTTAATATCATATTCAGTATATACATCTTACTATCATGACCCTTCATTCCCTGCCCAACATCTCTGAAAAACAAGAATTTCAATTTTGAAATTATTTTGTAGGTAGGAAATAGAAGCCCAGAGGATAAGTTACTTCCTTACATTCACTCAGTTAGGATCTAAACATACTACTCTCTTTTTACAGTATCACATTTTATTTTAAAATTGAAATAAAGGCAATGGGAAAAAGTATGTCCTGTCTTAAACAATTAAAATTCCACTTCTGCACTGTATTCATCATCATTTTCCCTTTTTGCAAACAAGAGGGAACAATTGTTGACTTCTTCAACAATTTTGAAGAAGTCATTGACATTTGACAAATCAGTTCAGTTCAGTCGCTCAGTCGTGTCTGACTCTTTGCGACCCCATGAATCGCAGCACGCCAGGCCTCCCTGTCCATCACCAACTCCCAGAGTTCACTCAAACTCATGTCCATCGAGTCGGTGATGCCATCCAGCCATCTCATCCTCTGTCGTCCCCTTTTCCTCCTGCCCCCAATCCCTCCCAGCATCAGAGTCTTTTCCAATGAGTCAATTCTTTGCATTGAGCAAAAACACTTTCACTTTTCATTGACATTTACTCATTCATTTATTTTATTTTTTTTTTTTTTTTGGCCCAGTGGCATGTGGGATCTTAGTTCTCTGACTAGGAATTGAACCCCAGGCCCTCAGCAATGAAACCACAGATTCCTAACCCCTGAACAGCCAGAGAATTCCCAGGGAGTCATTGACATTCACCTCATTCACACTTGCAGCTATCAAAATACTGTTATTTCTTTCTTTGAAACATCTATTAAATATGCCCTTTTCTCTTTAATTCCATCATAGTAATTCATATACCAATCTCAGAACACCATAATAGTCTCTCTTTGCCTCTAGCTTCAAACTCATAATCCTGCCAGCTAAGTCTTTTAAAAATATAACATTCAGCAAATGCCCGCAAAGACTGAATATCAAGAAAATCTCCAAGATTCCTGGTATCGTTTAGGCCTTCATTATTGTATCTCTCATGTAAATTAGTGACGCTAGCTCATGATCTCCGATTTTGTTCCCTTTTAATATACCAGCCACTCTGTTTCTATAGTAACCATATTGAAAGGCAAATTTGGCCATGCTTTTTCCCCTTATACCAGTGATTTAGTCACTCCCAAGAAAAAGAGATGCAAGAAGGCAAGGTGGTTGTCTGAAGAGGCCTACATATAACTGAAGAAAAGAAGAGAAATCAAAGGCAAAGGAGAAGGAGAAAGATGCCACTCAGCTGAATCCAGAGTTCCAGAGAATAGCAAGAAGAGATAAGAAAGCCTTCTATAGTGAACAATGCAAAGAAATAGAAGAAAAAGAATAGGAAAGACTAGAGATCTCTTGGGGCTTCTCGGGTGGTGCTAGTGGAAAAGAATCTGCCTGCTAATGTAGGAGATGCAAAAGACACAGTTTTGATTCTTGGGTCGGGAAGATCCCCTTGAGTCAGAAACAGCAATCCACTTCAGTATTATTGCCTGGGAAATCTCATGAACAGAGGAGCCTGGTGGGCTACAGTCTGTGAGGTTGCAAAGAGTCATACATGACTGACTCTTAATCAGTCTAAGAATACTACGAGTACACATACATACTATGAGATCTCGTCAAGAAAATTGGACATGCCAAGGGAACATTTTATGCCAAGATGGGCACAATAAAGGAAAAACCTAATAGAAGCAGAAGAGATTAAGAATAGGTGGCAAAAATACACAGAAAAACCATACGAAAAAAGTCTTAATGACCCAGCTAATGATGATGGTGTGTCACTCATCTAGAGCCGAACACCCTGGAGTGTAAAGTCAAGTGGGCCTTAGGAAGCATTACTATGAAAAAAAGCTAGTGGATATGATGTAATTCCAGTTGAGCTATTTCAAATCCTAAAAGGTGATGCTATGAAAGTGCTGCACTCAATATACCAACAAATTTGGAAACCTCAGCAGTGGCCACAGGACCGGAAAACATGAGTTTTCATTCCAATCCCAAAGAAAAACCATGCCAAAGAATGTTCAAACTACCACACAATTGCACTCATTTCCATTCCATGAACACTATTGTCTGATTTATTAAGGTCTTCTGCTTCATTGATTACACTAGAGCCTCTTTGTGGCTCACAACAAACTGTGGAAAATTCTAAAAGAAATGGGAATACCAGACTACCTACCTGCCTTCTAAGAAACCTGTATGCAGGACAAGAATCAACAATTAGAAACTTACATGGAACTATAGACTGGTTCAAAATTGGAAAAGGAGTATGTCAAGGCTGTATATTATCACTCTGCTTATTAAGTTCTACACAGACTACATCATGTAAAATGCTGAGATGGATGAATCACAAGTTGAAACAAAGATTGCCAGGAGAAATATCAACAACCTCAGATACGCAAATGATACCACTCTAATGGCAGAAAGTGAAGAGGAACTACAGAGCCTCTTGATGAGGGTGAAAGAGAGTGAAAAAGCTGGCTTAAAACTCAACATTCAAAAACCTAAGATCATGGCATCTGGTCCGATCACTTCATGGCAAATAGATGGGGATAAAGTGGAAATGGTGACAGATTTTATATTCTTGGGTTCCAAAATCACTGTGGACTTGGACTGCAGCCATGAAAGTAAAAGACATTTACTCTTTGGAAGTAAAGCTATGACAAATCTAGACAGTGTATTTAAAAGCAGAGACATCACTTTGTTGACTAAGGTTCAAATAGTCAAAGCTATGGTTTTTCCAGTAGTCATGTACAGACGTGAGAGTTGGACCATAAAGAAGGCTGAGCACCAAAGAATTGATGCTTTTGAGCTATGGTGCTGGAGAAGACTCATGAGAGTCTCTTGGACAGCAAACCAGTCCATCCTAAGAGAAATCATCCCTGTATATCCATTGGAAGGACTGATGCTGAAGTTGAAGCTCTAATACTTTGGTCACCTGATACAAATAGCCAACTCATTGGAAAAGACCTTGATGCTGTGAAAGATTGAAGCAGGAGAAGAAGAGGGCAACAGAGTATGAGATGGTTGGATGACATTACTGACTCAATGGATGTAAGTTTGAGCAAACTCTGGGAGACAGTGAAAGACAGGGAAGTTTGAAGATTGCTTCCATGGGGTCACAGAGAGTTGGATGTAACTTAGTGACTAAACAACAATGTCCAAACGTTAAAGGTTAAATCCAGACATTTTGCATGGTGACAAGGACCCTGTTATCCTCTTAGCCATTTCACAATAGTTGATTTTTCCTCAAAACTCATTTGCTGTCTGCTAACATTATATGGTGATTACAACCTCCGTGCATTTTCTCATGGTGATTTCTTAACCAAGAATCTTTTATACTACTCTTTTTCCCACTTGTAATTCCTCCCTCTCTCCTTCTCCTTTTACACTTCTCATTTCTCAGGGTGCAGCTTAAGATCCATCTACTAAATAAAGCATTTCTTTCCTTATTCCCATAATGCAGATTGGATTGAATTTTTTTGTATTAAGGTCAAATTAATTTAACATTAAATTAGCCATTTTATTTGTACAATGTAGTGGCATTTAATACATTCATAACATTATGCAATCATAATTTATATGAACATCAAAGGTATTTTCATCATTCCCTAAAAAAGTTATTGAACTTGAACAATTGGTGTCATATCTAAGAATCTGTAAACAACCCCAAAGTCGTGAAGATTTACCCTTATGCTCTAAGAATTTTGTAGTTTTACCTGTTAGATGTAGCTCTGTGATCTCTTTTGAGTTAATTTTGTTATATGGTGTGAGATAGGAATCCAATTTCATTCTTTTATATGTGAATATTCAGTTGCCCCATCACCATTTGTTAGACTATTTTTTTCCTTATTGAATAGTTTCGGCACCACTGTTTCCTTGGGCAGAGATGTATGGGTTCATTTCTGGACTTTCAGTACTATTGGTCTATATGTCTATTCTATGCTAGGAACACATTCTTCTGATCACTGTAAATTTGTAGTAAATTTTGAAATCTGGAAGTGTGAGTCCTCATCCTTTTGCAATATAGTTTTGTTTAAGAAGCCTCCTGCAATCCCCTGTGAATTTAAACATCAGCTTTTCCATGTCTGGAAAAAAAAAAAAAAACTTTAATTTTAATGGAGATTTATATAATGGGATCCTTGGATATCTTTGGGTACTATTGCCATCTTAACAGTCTTAACTCTTCCATTCCATGAACACTATTGTCTGATTTATTAAGGTCTTCAATTTCTTTTGACAATGTTCTGTAGTTTTTATTTACTTCTAGGTATTTCATTCTTTTATATGTTATTATAAATAAAGTTGTTTTATTATCTTCCTTTCTTGGATTGTCCATTGATGGTGTATAGAAATACAACTGATATTTGTGTACTGATCATATGTATTGCACTTTGCTGAGTTTGCTTATTAGCTTTAAAGGTATCTTAAGGAGATCCAACCAGTCCATCCTAAAGGAGATCAGTCCTGGGTGTTCGTTGGAAAGACTGATGCTGAAGCTGAAATTCCAATACTTTGGCCACCTCATGCGAAGAGTTGACTCATTGGAAGAGACCCTGATGCTGGGAGGGATTGGGGGCAGGAGGAGAAGGGGACGACAGAGGATGAGATGGCTGGATGGCATCACTGACTTGATGGACATGAGTTTAAGTAAACTCCGGGAGTTGGTGATGGACAGGGAGGCCTGGCATGCTGTGATTCATGGGGTTGCAAAGAGTCGGACATGACTGAGCGACTGAAATGAACTGAACTGAGGTTTTTAAATATAACAAATTATGTCATCTGCAAATAGTTTTACTCTCTCTACTTTGATGAATTTTATTTCTTTCTCTTACCTAATTCTCTGGCTGACTAGAACTACCAGCACAACAATGAATAGAAGCAATCAAAGTGGGTATCCTTATATTTTTTCCTGATTTTAGTGAGGCTTTCAGTTTTTCAACATTGAGCAATATTAGTTACAAACTTTCCTAAAATACCCTGAGACTGAGGAAATTCTCTTCTAGGCCTAGTTTGTTTAGTGTTTTTATTGTAAATGCATGTCAGATATTTTCAGATGATTTTTCTGGAATAATTATTGTGATGCCTAAATTTTTGGTCAAATGGACTTGTCTAAGCAGTTCCCAGGTAGTTGACAAACATTTCTAAGGTGTGTTAGTCAGAATGTCTCTGAGAGAGATTAGCATTTGAACCAGTGGACTAAGGAAGAAATAATGCCCTTGTCAAGGTGGGAGAGCATTATCCAATCTGTTGAGGTCCTGAATAGAACAAAAAGGAGGAGGAAGGATGAATTTACATTCTGTTTGAGCTGAGATATCCAGTTCCTCCTGCACTCAGACAGTGACTTTCCTGATTTTTTGTCATTTGAACTCAGACTTGGACTTACATTGTTGGTTCTCCCTCATCCCCCAGTTCTCAGGTCTTCACACTCAGACTGTTGTATCTTTACCTTTCCTGGTTTTCCACCCTTGAGATAGCAGGTCATGAGACTGACTCTTCAGTCTTCAAAACCATGTGAACCAAGTCTTATAAATTCTTCCCAATATATACCCTACTGATTTGTTTTTCTGGAGAACTCTGAGATAATCATGTTTTATTGGTTTTTTTCCCTCTTTCTATTAATGCAGTGCATTGATGTTCCTTTTTTATTATAGTATACACTTTTTATAGTATACCATTTCAATTACTTTCTTATTTTAAATGTATATTTAGCTATTTTCTTACTTGTTATCTTGGAGACTATATTTGACTTCTTAAACTTTAAACAATCTATTTTGAATCAACACTACTTTAGCTTCAGAGAATACACAAACTTTGCTCCTGTATAACTCCTTTCCTCCACATTCATGTTGTCAAAATCATTATACCTTTATGAATTGTGTGTCCTTTAACATCCTTTAACATAAATTTGTAAATATTGTTTTGTGCATTTGTCCTTTAAATGATATTGTGGAAAAAAGGAGTTAAAAATCAAAAATTCAGTAATACTGGCTTTAGAATTTACTTATGTAGTTACTTTTACTGCTGCTCTTTATTTCTTCATTTGCCATCTAGTGTCCTTGTACTTATTCCCGAAAATTTTTCTTCAACAGTTATAAATAGGTCTAGTGGGGAAAAGACACTCAACTTTTGTTTACCTGGGAATGACTTAATTTTTTCTTCAAATCTGGAGGATAACTTTTTCATACCTTTACTCATTGCTGCTGCTACTGCTAAGTTGCTTCAGTCGTGTCCGACCCCATAGACGGCAACCCACCAGGCTCCCCTGTCCCTGGGATTCTCCAGGCAAGAATACTGGAGTGGGTTGCCATTTCCTTCTCCAATGCATGCATGCGTACAAAGTCGCTTCAGTCGTGTCCAACTCTGTGCGACCCCATGGACAGCAGCCCACTAGGCTCCTCTGTCCACAGAATTCTCATTGGGTGTCCCTTAACATAAATTTGTAAATATTGTTTTGTGCATTTGTCTGGCCTCCTTGGTTTCTGCTAAAAAATTAGCTGTTGATCTCTTTAAGGATTCACTGTATATGATTTGTCACTTTCTTTTGCTGATTTCAAGATTGTCTTTTGGCTTTTTATGTATCATTTGTACTCTGTTGTATGTAGTTTGTAAAGTCTATTTTTTTAGCTTGTGGTCAGCTAGTGTCTTGACAGAAATTTCCTTTAATACAAGAAGTACAAACAAGACAGAAAACAAAGAGGAAAAAAGGAAGAAATGAGAAAACATCCTCTTAAGTATTTGCAGATGGAGCACTCCTTCAGTGCTTAGCCAGGCCATGTTGAACTCTGCCTTAGCTTCACTGCTTTCACTGAGACCAAATTCCAGTCAGAAGTGGAAGTTTAAGGATATCTCAGGTCACTCTGAGTGTGCTTCATGCTCTGGGTATATGCACAGATTTTTTAATTTCCTAGTATCCATGGTGCCTTCCACATTGTACTTTCCCAAGGACACACTCTCTCAGGCTTGCCCTCTGAGACATTTGGCATGTTTATTGTTTCCTCACCTGGAAGCTTCTGCTCAGGGTTGTTGTTGTTCAGTTGCTCAGACATGTCAACTCTTTGCAACCCCATGATCTGCAGCACATCAGGCTTCCTTGCCCTTCACCATCTCCCAGAGTTTGCTTAAACTCATATCCCTTAATTAGATAATGCCATCTTACCATCTCATCCTCTGTCATCCCCTTCTCCTCCCGCCCTCAATCTTTCCCAGCATCAGGGTCTTTTTCCAGTGAGTCAACTCTTCACATCAGGTGGCCAAAGTATTGGAGCTTCAGCATCAGTCCTTCCAGTGAGTACTCGGGGTTGATTTCCTTTAGGAGTCACTGGTTTGATATCCTTATTGTCCAAGGGACCTCAAGAGTCTCAGGGTTGCATTGGTTCATTCATTTGCTTTACAGTGTTACTGAGGAATGTATTTTATGTAATCACATTTCCATCCTGAGAAACTTCCAAGGTTAGGTAAAACAATGTGGTCTGCAGAGAAGTCCAAACAAATGCATTTTTATCTACAACCAGAGACCAGGGACCTACACTGGGAACACTGACTACTGTTGCTTTAAGGCTGTCATAAGACTAGGGTGGAGCATGGGGCTACAACAAGTAAAATTGCTATAAAGCTTTTCAGCAATTTTTAAATAACCTTATTCTTGATTTATTTATTTGCTTTGTTGCCATAAACCTTTAATATTTTTTCAGACTTTAGACAAAGCTGGTTCCACAGTTTTTGATTTTTTTTTTTTTAAGTGTGTCTACTGAGCTACCCACTTCCCCATTTTCACTGATGTCTACCTGCATTGGGCTTCCCTGATAGCTCAGTTGGTAAAGAATCTGCCTGCAAACAGGAGACCCTGGTTCAATTCCTGGGTTGGGAAGATCCCCTGGAGAAGGGAAAGGCTACCCACTCCAATATTCTGGCCTAGAGAATTCCATGGACAGTCCATGGGGTCGCAGAGTCAGACACGACTGAGCCACTTTCACTTCACTACCTGGATTAACCACTTTTGATTGTGTCCCTGTTTTTTCCCTACATCATTCATAATTTTATCATTAACAAATTCATAAATTTATTTCTTCACACATTAGTATTCCACTAATGGACAATAACTTTCTTAAATATAGAATCTTTCCCAAATCTAACAAACTGGCATACTATCTCTGCTCATGATATTTAGTAAATGAACTAACAAGTGTGACATATGATTGACCATAACAAACAAAAAGACTCTATACATTTAATTGTATGTAAATTTATCATTCAAATCACATTGTAACTGTTGAAAATATTATAAAACTCAGAGTTTGAAATCAGATACATTTGCTGAATAAAGAAATTTTGTCATTAATTATGAAGTCTAGTAAGGTTTAGGTCATGTATCAAATTGTTGACACCTGTGAAAACGTGGGTCACAATTTGTAGTGTTGGATTATAGCTCCAATCATTAAGCCAACTCTCTATGGAGACTAAAGTTTTTTACTCCTAAAACACCAGTAACAAGGCTTTCAAAAATTAAAAGAATGGAAATGAAATAATAAATTTTGTAAATATAATCTTAAAAGAATCATTGTTGAGGTTGCAACTATTATTATTGAAAACATTAATATGTTTTAAATGTTGAGACTTAACTATCCAAATTATAGTGGATTTACTAGCAGCATCTGTTTTTAAAATTTAGTTTTTTTTAAGTGAGTTTTATTTAAATAATTTGTTTAAAAAGCTTGATTGTAAAAACAGATACTGCTGGAAAATATTTTGGTTTTCAGAATCCAAAAGTGTTTAGGCTTAGTAAAATTATTTTAAAAAATGGTCACACTGGTTTTTTTCAGTCTCAAATCAAATCAAGTGTTTATTTGTGAGTCATTATAACAAGGAGAGATAAGAAAGCCTTCCTCAGTGATCAATGAAAAGAAATAGAGGAAAACAATAGAATGGTAAAGACTAGAGATCTCTTCAAGAAAATTAGAGATACCAAGGGAACATTTCATGCAAAGATGGGCACAGTAAAGAACAGAAATGGTATGGACCTAACAGAAGCTGAAGATATTAAGAAGATGTGGCAGGCATACACAGAAGGACTATACAAAAAAGATCTTCATGACCCAGATAATCACGATAGTGTGATCACTCACCTAGAGCCAGACATCTTGGAATGCAAAGTCAAGTGGGCCTTAGGAAACATCACTATGAACAAAGCTAATGGAGGTGATGGAATTCCAGTTGAGCTATTTCAGATCCTAAAAGGTGATGCTGTGAAAGTGCTGCACTCAATATGCCAGCAAATTTGGAAACCTCAGCAGTGGCCACAGGACTGGCAATGGTCAGTTTTCATTCCAATCCCAAAGAAAAACAATGCCAAAGAATGCTCAAACTACCGCACAATTGCACTCATCTCACACGCTAGCAAAGTAATGCTCAAAATTCTCCAAGCCAGGCTTCAATAGTACATGAACTGTGAACTTACAGATGTTCAAGCTGGATTTAGAAAAGACAGAGGAACCAGAAATCAAATTGCAAACATCCGTTGGATAATCGAAAAAGTGAGAGAGTTCCAGAAAAGCATCTATTTCTGCTTTATTGACTATGCCAAAGCCTTTGACTATGTGGATCACAATAAACTGTGGAAAATTCTGAAAGAGATGGGAATACCAGACTACCTGACCTGGCTCTTGAGGAATCTGTATGCAGGTCAAGAGACAAAAATTAGAACCAGACATGGAACAACAGACTGGTTCCAAATCAGTAAAGGGGTATTTTGAGGCTATATATTGTCACCCTGCTTATGTAGCTTATGTGCAGAGTACATCATGAGAAATGCTGGGCTGGATGAAGCACAAGCTGGAATCAAGATTGCTGGGAGAAATATCGATAACCTCAGATATGCAGATGACACCACCCTTGTGGCAGAAAGCAAAGAAGAACTAAAGAACCTCTTGGTGAAAGTGAAAGAGGAGAGTGAAAAAGTTGGCTTAAAACTCAACATTCAGAAAACTAAGATCATGGTATTCGGTCCTATCTCATCATGGCAAATAGATGGGGAAAGAATGGAAACAGTCACAGACTTTATTTTTTTGGTTCCAAAATCACTGTCCCTGGTGATGCAGCCATGAAATTAAAAGATGCTTGTTCCTTGGAAGAAAAGTTATGACCAACCTCAATAGCATATTAAAAAGCAGAGATATTACTTTGCCAGCAAAGGTCAGTCTAGTCAGAGCTATGGTTTTTCCAATAGTATGTATGGATGTGAGAGTTGGGCTATAAATAAAGCTGAGCACTGAAGAATTGATGCTTTTGAACTGTGGTGTTGGAGTAAACTCTTGAGAGTCCCTTGGATGCAAGGAGATCCAACCAGTCCATCCTAAAGTAAATCAGTCCTGAATGTTCATTGGAATGACTGATGCTGAAGCGGAAACACCAAAACTGGCCACCTGATGCAAAGAATTGACTCATTGGAAAAGACCCTGATTCCGGGAAAGAGTGAAGGCAGGAGGAGAAGGGGACAACAGAGGACGAGATGGTTGGATGGCATCACTTACTCAATGGACAGGAGTTTGAGTAAGCTCTGAGAATTGGTTATGGACACGGAAGCCTGCCATGCTGCCATCCATGGGGTCACAGAGAGTTGAACACAACTGAGTGACTGAACTGAACTGTTAGCAACAGTAACAATTCAAACATATTTTCTTTTCCTTAGGATATATTTATTTTGTTTCAATTATGTATTTACATTTATATAATATTTATACATTTAATCATCTCTACAAAGTTTATTTTGTTTTTTAACTTGAACTCTTGATAAATAGTACATTGCTGAATTTCAGATTTCATATAAATCTTGCAAAATTACCTAAAAATTTTAACAAAATAAATTTATCAAAGTTTTGGATTATATGAGGTTAGATTTCAGCTATTGATAGCTGATCCAAATCTGATTCACAGTTGTTCCTAGGTTGTGTATCATTAGTGGTTCCAACTCAAAGTCTAAACTGTTAAATGTATCATCGACCTTTTGGTGCAACCTAAATTCTGTTCTGCTCATTTCCCACTGCCCAGCACTATGAGGTTGCTAAACACAATTTAGGCTCATAGTCTTTTAATGGCTTTGTTTGGCTTACAGTCTCCAGAGAGAACTCTCTTTGTAAATCTATTTCCGTATTGCCTGTTTCTCTTAAATCTTGTTTTTCTAACCCTGGGTGACTTGATATGCCAGAAGTTGAATTTTTATCTCCTCTGTCCTAAAACACTGGAAAATCTTTGGTTAGCAGACACATTACTGAACTTCTCAATCACTCATTCTGTGCTGTTTATGAATGAAAATACTGTTGAATATTGTTGAGGTCCTTTAATGGACGGGAATCTGGTGGTCCGGAGTCGATGATAAGAAAGTAAGAGAGAGAGAGAAAGAGGCTAATATTCCTTGGTTTATGCACAAAACCAATAAAGCTCTTGACACAGAGCTTGTGTCGCTCACGAAGGCACAGTGCACCTTCCTGAGAGGGTCTTAGAAGCCCCGGCAGGAGAGTGAGCATGATGGGTTTCTACCCTCCAGAGAATTAGCCAGGGTGGAGGGGCGGGTGGGGGCGGGGGGGTGGGGGGAGGGGGGGGGAGAGAGAGAGAGAGAGAGAGAGAGAGAGAGAAAGAAAGGAAGAAAGACACGGGGACCCAAGCTCTGATGAAGCAAAAGTGTTTTATTCAACATAGTGTGGGTATATATACTGTCTTACAAGGTAGCTATTTTCAGCAAAGATAAAAATCAAAAGTCCAGACTTAAAAATTAACAAGGAAACATAAGGTAATCCATATCAAACAGAGAGGGTTGTAAATAATCACTTTTACCTTATGGTTCATAAAAAGAAAGAAGGTAGTAAATATTTACTTATCACCGTATGGGAAAACTAACAAAGGTAATGCATGCATTCCTCAGCCCCAGGAGTGGTTTGTCAACTCCTCTTAATTCCTGAATATTCAGGAATTAATAAGGGACAGAGGATTCGTGACAGATCCAAACAGCACACAGGAAGCCTCCTGTTAAATGCTTCCTGACAGAATATGAGTCTTACCTCTGAGTATATTCTTTTTTCTAGAATCTTAGCCCTTTAAAGCCTACCAACGTTGGTAGCTTTCTAATGCCTTCAAACAGAATTTTTTTTTTTTTTCAGATTAGGCCCTTTTTGATGGAGGCAATTGTTGTTTGTATAAGACACACCATCATATACAAGGAAATTTTTGTTTTGTTATATATCCTACTTGAATGTTTATGCTAAAACTCCTGTAATCTTCCATTAAGAAATTATTTTAAAACATTCTAGGGTATAGAATGACTAATGTTTGTATGTGCACATGTTTATTCTGGAGTGTAATAAACAGAGTAAAAATTCTTCCTATGACAATATTGAACAACAAGAAAATGTCTTTTAGTTAAAAATGTATCTGTTAAGTTTACAACTAATCAGTATTTCTAGTAGCTCAATAATTGCTTCCTCCTTTTTGTTTCTTGTATTAAACTCATTGTTTTCATAGTCAGTTTAAAACATAATCAATTAAGTTTTAAATTTGTTTTATTTTCCTTTATATATAATTAAAAGTACCTCCTTCTTACTAATTAGGCATATAACTTAATTGAACGTGGCTTATTAGTAAGTTAGTGACTATAGCTATGACATGGCTCATATACCATAAAATTCTTGCTGATCTTTTTTATGAGCATATATCTCGGAGTAATCATCTGACTGGAAAAGCAAATACTTGTTTTCTTTCAATATCAGCTTTTCCAATATCTCTCATAATGTAAATGAATCAATTTTGCAATGTTAGGTGTATGTCTAGAATTTTTTAAATGATAATATTTATTACATATTGTGCATTAACACGTTTATTATATATAATATACATGTTTATTACATGTATAATGATGCTGATTTAGCAAGACTTTATTAGTTCAGTGAAGTAATTGAAATCTGTTGTATTTTAGGCAAATTACTTCTGTGGACCTTAGAACAGAACATAATAGAAAGCACCTTCTTATACATTATGGTGAAGACTAAATCAGTAAACATGCATAGAGTATATACAAATTTATTGGAAGAAAATCTGGTGCACAGTAAGCACTAATATCTGTTGTTATCATCATTATCATGATCATAGTAGTATACAGGGTTTTTGATACGAATTGTGTAGACTTAATTGGGTAATTTAAAAATATTTAAAAGATAATCTGAACTGCACAAAATTTTTAACCTACATGCCAAATTTAAAACCAGTCCCCTTGTAAGATAGGTTTCCAAAGTAGTAAAATTATTGATATTGTCATCAGCGTGTATACACATGCTTATTTCAGGGTCGAGACCAGAAAAACATATTGTTTTTCATATTGTTCAAGGCTCACTAATGAAATGTTTAATTACTCTGGGTAAGAAGTATGCCTAGTTAATTTGTATAAAACAGATAATAGGTAATAGCAAATATATAAAAATTGTCAAATAATGTCCAGTACTATGATTTAGCTCTTTATTATTGTACCTTGTGAGGTGATATTACCAGCATGATCTTTGATCTTTTTTCTTGTTTTCTTCCTTCCTCACGTAACAAGAAACTCATTAACATCCATATGTGATTACCATGAACAAACAAACATCTCCTATCATATTTACAGAAATTCTTAAACATTAATCATAGCTAGAACTTAAGACTGTGGAATCATAAGCTATATTATTTTGTAGATTTTTAGTAATCCACAAATTATTTGTAACCATCAAAAGAGATACATCATAGAGTAAACTTTGTAGCATTGTTTTAATACATTTTTTTGTCATAATACTGATTTCTGCTTGACTATGGTGCTGTCATGCCTTGTGTAGTTCGTTTAGCTCGCTTTGCTTGCAGTAGGTCCTTGTTGGTTATCTGCTTTGTATATAGTAGTGTGTATGTTTTAATCCCAACCTCCTAATTTATCCCTCCACCCTTTCCCCTTTGGTAACCATAAGTTTGATTTTATGTCTGTAGGTCTGTTTCTGTTTTGTATATAAATTCATTGTATCATTTTTTTAGATTCCACATATATGTGGTATCATATGATATTTGTCTTTCTCTGACTTATTTCACTTAGTATGATAATCTCTAGATCCATCCATGTTGCTGCCAATGGCATTATTTTATGGCTGAGTAATATTCTATTGTGTATATGTGTCACTTCTTCCCTTTCCATTCATCTGTTGATGGGCGTTTAGGTTGTTTCCATGTCTTGGCTATTGCAAACAGGGCTGGTGCTGCAGTGAATGTTGGGGTGCATGTATCGTTTCAAATTATGATTTTCTCTTGATATGTACCCTGGAGTAAGATTGCAGGTTCATTTATTAGCTCTAGTTTAGACAACGGAGAAGGCAATGGCAACCCACTCCAGTACTCTAGCCTGGAAAATCCCATGGACGGAGGAGCCTGGTGGGCTGCAGTCCATGGGGTCGCGAAGAGGCGGACACAACTGAGCGACTTCACTTTCACTTTTCACTTTCCTGCATTGGAGAAGGAAATGGCAACCCACTCCAGTGTTCTTGCCTGGAGAATCCCAGGGACGGGGGAGCCTGGTGGGTTGCCGTCTATGGGGTCGCACAGAGTCGGACACGACTGAAGCAACTTAGCAGCAGCAGCAGTTTAGACAAACAGTCTTATAAAGGATTGGTTGATAAACATATGCATCCTCAGATTTTATTAATTTCCTATTTAGCTGTATATGCCCAACCACATTTGTTTAATGAGTTTATAGTCTCTTGTCAGATTAATATAAATTTCTTAATTCCCCTCACATCATTAAAAGGAATGAACTTCATTAATGGTACTGAGACTGAAAAGAAATACAACATTAGAAAATCAAAACTCCTGGATCTCACTGTAACAAGTGTTGAAATAAAATAGTCCAGGTAAATAATGTTGGCGTGCTTAGCATAAAATCTTCAGTGTCTGTCCTTACATAGTTGATACGCATTTGTGTTGCTTCAAATTTTTCACTATTATGGATAAAGCTTCTGTAAGTATTGTGGTACAGACTATTGTACAAACATGTAATTTTATTTCTCTAGGAAAAATACGTAGGAGTAAGATTGAGGATCATATGGAAAGTGAATTTTTAAGTGTATATGACATTAACAATGTTTCATAAAGTTGCTAAGCTGTTTTGCACTACCACCAAACATGTATTATATTCCAGTTGGTACCCTTTCTTGTCAACCCTTGGTATCTTCAGATTTTGAAGATCTAGCCATAATGATTTTAATGGATGTGTAGTGCCATCTCTTCGGAATCTTAATTTGTCTTTCCCTGAGAAATAAGTATGTTGAATGCTTTATTCACTTCCTATTCATATATGTTTCTTGGAGAAGTACATCCCAATTTTCTGTTAGAATTTATTGAACTTCTTAGCAAATGTTAAGAGCTTCCTGAAGTCTACTGCTAATTTGACCCAGTTACCTAGGAGAGAGATTTACAAGGTTTTCCTGATTGGTCTGATAAGAATGAGACTTTTCATACTTTGTAAGAGTTTCAGGGATTGTTCATTTTACTACTTTCTGTGTCATCTTTTTTTTTTTTTAACCTGGCTTCAGATAAATTCGTTCATTCATGTGTAGATATTTAATACCTAAAGTTATGAGTGCAAAAAAGCATACAGTTTATAGCTTGACTAATGCTCACTGTGTTAAGTTCATAAAATATTGTCTTCATTATTTAACTATAAATTTTATAACTCTTCTAAGTATTTAAAATACCAGATTAAGAAAAAACAAATAGGAGTGTGATTAAAGTTATTTTATCTGCTACATTCATTGCACACTGTTTTATTTCTTTATTATCCCTGTAGTCATTTAAATCTTACTGACATATAGAAATGTTTATGTATCCAATCTCAAGAAATAGGAATAGTGACTTACAGATTCTGAGTCAGCAAGGCCAGAGTGATTTTCAATTTATTTCCATGATAGGAAAAAATGATTTCTTGAGTCTTCCATGTTAATTTGATGTATGGTTTCTTAGACTGTTCCTACTTAAATAACATCCGTCTTTTGTAGTGTCACCAAGACTTTTCAAGCCCAGAACATTTACTCCAGTCAACTTCCTTCGCAAGTTTCCCAAGTTATATACATGGTTTTTGGTCCTGTTTAACATTTATATCTTTATTACTCTGTGTATCACAGGCTTCATCAGAGGGTTCTATCTGCCAGAAGTGAGAGACTGATTTTATTTCATATCCATCTATGTACACTGGCTAATTTATTTAGTTGCTATATTCCACACACCTGAACATGGGTTTATTTGCTAAACTTCTTCCTACCTACTAGGTTGGTTTATTCACAGTTACACACCTCTCTCTGTCCATCTAGGAGAAAATGTATTTTACTCTATGAAAAGATATATAATTAGTAAAATAAACCAAACACTGCATATTATACATATATATGTATATGCACATATGTATATATAATTATAGCATAATTTTGTCTTGATATGGTCAAACTTTATAGCAAAACTGTTTTTGGTATTTTTTCTGTTTATCTTCATTATTTGATTATCAACCAGTTCTCACAACTTTTTTATACTCTTACCTTCTTTGAATAAAATATACTTATTTTTCAGTATTTGATATCAAATTATAACAATTTAAGCAGGGGGAGGTCCTGTTGGCTGACCCTTTGTCCTTTGAAAATTATCTAGGGATTATTTTTTTTAAAAAGGTTTTTGGCAGTAAGTACATGTATATCTTTTTTTTTTTTTTAATTATAACATGGAATGAGGTACTCTTTGAGTAATGGACATTTCTTTTAAAAGATAATATTTCAAACCAAATCTTGTTAATAGGGATATATAATAGATTTATTTCATTTAGTTTCATTTAGCCTATATTATACACAGAGGGTTGTTTTTTATACAACCAAATAAGATCCTTCCCTCTTGATTTTATATTAAATTTACTTCAAGTGGAATTATAATTTATTTTTATTAGTATTTTTAGTGTTGTTTTATCAGAGGACTGTGTTTATTTTCATTTATAGCACATAATATATAAAGGATTTAGGGTTATATGTGTTCTTAATATTTAATACAAAAATATTTCAAGGAAGAATACATAGGGCTGAAAGTCATAGTTTCAAACTTTCTTTTTTCATTTTTTTCTAAACAAGGATTTTACACAAAAGAAAAATGTATAATCATAATGTGTAGGCAGTTACTTACCTTGACAGGGCGTGTTGCTGCAAGTTTCAGGGTATCTTGGAAATATCTGAAAGAATTAGGAGCAAATGATATGCCTTCTTGTGCAGCAACTTGGCATGTTGATAGATTAGTATTCCCAACAAAACACCTCTGTAATTACACTGCAATCACAAAGGTCAACATGCAGATCTTTTTGATCACACTTCACATCTTACGCCTTGCTGAATCAGTAATTTCATATGGAACTCGAAATGCGAAGCTCATCACCTTCCCCGTTTATTGGTTTACCCCTGCCTATTTAGCAAGTAATAATAGAAAGAAAGATTAAAACACACACACACACATACACACACACAAGCAGGCTATCAAATATTTCTTTTTCTTTGTATTACTCCATATGCATTTGTTAATTTGTTTAGAGTTTTGTTGGGGAGAAGGAAATGGAAGGAGATTGGCCATTACATTGCTCCAAAGTGAAAAGTAGAAAACATTTGCTAATTGAGAGCAGTGTTTCTAGTAATCTAGTAAGTATAGAAACATAGTAATAATAAAGTGTTCCTTCATTAGAGATAGTGGTAACTCAGTTATTTGCATTAAACTTTGTAAATATCCCAACATTTCTTGAAAATAGAAATGAGAAATGAAGTCCTCAGTTTGTCAGATTTAGCCTGACGGCAAACAGTTTATAAATGAAATTTAGTCATATGTTGCTTAATTTCCTTCTTAGAACACATAACATAGTTAATTTTGACTCTTCAGCAGAATAAAGTTTGGGGGTGGCGAGATATTTAGGTAGTGCCATTGGTCTGAGTAGCATGAGTGACCAGATATACTGGGAACAAACAAGCCTGTACTGTGGTCCACCTTTTTTTCCTACTAAATAGAATATCATTTTAATCTCCAGTGACTTCATTTCCTTATCTATAAAAGATGGTTGCTGAACTAGATAATATTTAATATTCTTTTATATTTGATCATTCTATTATTAAGTTTTCAAAGAACTTCTGGTGAAAGTTGGTCTGAAAGAGAAGAAAATGGGGAGGCTGGTTTAGGATGGTGAGGTGATGATATTCCATCCATATAAAACACACAAAGGATAATCCCGTTTAATATGTCAGTTCTATATTTTATCTGTTCTGCAGTATGTAAGATAACTGCACACTAAATGTATGTCAAGGCACAAAATATTCATCAGTAAAGCAGAATAAGAAGAAAATGTACATGTAATCAGTGTAGCTACCCAGATGACATCTTGTCACTATATTAAGAATTGTAATACCCCTGTGTTTTCCCATAATATAATTTTAGTCATCTCAAGTCCAGATATATTTTCTCCTTAAAGTATTCATGTCAAATAAATAGTCCTTGAAACCTAATCTTCCAAATATTTAGTTTCAAGTATTTCTCACCCACCAATTCTCATAATGATTTCTATCACTTAATCTAATAATACAAGGTCTTCAAATTTTGGACATCACTCCCACTTACGATTCTACTACTGGGAAGTATTTTATTATCAAATTTGGCCTCAGTCCCTTGACAATAATCTTACTTGCTTATGTCCAAACATTATATATTTACATTTAAACCAAAATAAGTGATGGATTAGAATACTGTGTAGCAGGAGTGTGGGGATGTTGGGAGGTAGCTTAGGATTCTCCCCTTTCATTAGCATGAGAAAGGGAAATTCTGAAAGCAGATAGAACTGAAATGACCCCTGGTGGCCCAATGCACAGGCAGTCCAGACACACTCTTCTTGAGCCCCACAACCAGGCTCATGGCCTATAAGAATCCGCATCTTCCCTAAAGATTTTTGCTAATTTTGTCAGCACTCTCATTCTCCTGGCCTCCTCTGCTTCTTGGGTGGTGACGTCTTACACTATCACCTTTGTTCTGTTCCATGCTGAGGCTCTTGTGAATTTTAGTTGCCTTTTCTGTTCTCTCAATCAAGATACTCCCATAAAACATTCATTTCTTTGGTAGATGTATTTAATTCTTTGCAGGAGTTTTAGATGGAATCACATCACACATCACAGCAGCTAAGCCATCTTTATAAAACCCACATTTGTTGGTTCCTTGTTTCTTTTCTCTTCACACTGTCTTATTATGCAGAGCAGTTCAATTCTTAACTGATTTTACATCCTCATTTGCACACCCATGTGTTTGAGATACACAGCAGGCAAAATGCTCTTCTGTGCAGTACACTAAGGAAGAGAGTGGTGCTTGTGGATAATTTTCTTCTTACAGAGACAGTATGTAAATGGGATGTATTATCATACAGAGCTGGATTCAAACCTGATTACACTGAGGGGAGAGAAGCTGTAGTAATGAACATCTGGGTATGATTTTAGGAGCCGATCCAAGTAGAATTCTTTAGCAAGAACTTTATCAAAGAAGCTATTTCTAACTCCTGGTAATTAGCATATACTACAATGACTGAATGATTGTACATTGGCTTAGTTCCCTAGCAGTTAGGCCTTCTATAGGCATGTTGATTCCATCAAAAGATTTCACAGAAATAGAACATGATAAGCTAGAATCAAAAATTGATCTGTTACTCTAATCACAATCTTAAAGACTCTTTGCCCTAAAGGTGGATGCTTACTGCCTCCTGTTCACTGTAGCATGTGGAGTGCTGGAGGGATTCACCTCATTCTGTATTCCTCTATTCCGTCCTTGGATGCAGAATGACTGATATATCTGTGTTTCTGTAAAAGTCTTTCTCAGCCTGTGAGTTTTTATACCTAACTCCAAGTCTTTGTTGTAAGCATTCTGCTATGGCCCTTAGGGAAGAGTCAGCAACTGTATGCAGATGAACGCTGAACCTGGGTCCCCCAGAGAAAATAAACTGTAATCCATGCTTTCCTTGAAAGTTGAAAAACATTGTTAAATGTTGATCTACTTTGTTCTATCCAGTGTTTGATGGATGACTTCCCTCTCCATTCATTGCTGCCAGAGTGAAAGTTACCTGTTACATCTTTTCTTAAAGGAACTTGTCATATTTTGGATTTTTAGTAACTAGGTGGTCACTTTGCCAAATATCTCTGGCTTGTTTAACATTTTTGTTTGCAAATTATAATAATTATTCTCATCGTTAGTATTGGAATGACATTTCTCTTATTTCTGTATTCTAGGGGAAGCAGCAGTTTTAAGCTGTGCTTTTTAAAACAATTATCTCACTTTGCAAATTACACATTTAGTAATAGCAGGATATTTTACTAAAACATTTAAGAGAATTCTTGTTCTTTTAATCCTTAAGTTGTGTCTGACTGTTTTGCGACTCCATGAAGAGTAGCCTGCAAAGTTCTTCTCTGTCCATGGGATTCTCCAGGCAAGAATACTGGAGTGGGTTGCCATTTCCTTCTCCAGAGGATCTTCCTGACCTTAGGGATCAAACCTGTGATGGCAGGCAAATACTTTATCACTGAGCCACCTGGGAAGCCATTTAGGAGAGTATAGTATTTTTAGTATAAAGTAAGGTGCTCTCCTGATAATGAATAACTGATAGTCCAATATCTAAGAAAATATGATTTATGAGAATATTATAAAAATATTAATAACATAACATTAAAGATGACTCCTTCTGAATGAAATTCTCACACATGCTAACTATAATATGGATAAAATTTAAATATAATATGCCAACCAAAATAAACCAGACACAAAAGGAAAAATATTTTATTATTCCACTTACATGAAGTACTTAAAGTGGTGAAATTTATGTGGACAAAAAAATAAAAAAGCTTCAAACTTTCTCTGGTGGTTGCCAGGGGTGAGTTATTGTTCAACGGAGACAGAGTTTTAATTGGGGGAACATAAAACAATTATGGAAATGAATGATGGTGTTTTTTACACAACAGTACAAGTGTATATAATGCCACTGAAATGTACAGTAAAAATGATTAAAACACTTAATTTTATGTTTTGTTTGCTACTGCTAAGTCGCTTCAGTCGTGTCCGACTCTGTACGATCCCATAGATGGCAGCCCACCAGGCTCCCCCGTCCCTGGGATTCTCCAGGCAAAAACACTGGAGTGGGTTGCCATTTCCTTCTCCAATGTATGAAAGTGAAAAGTGAAAGTGAAGTCGCTCAGTGGTGTCCAACTCTAGCGACCCCATGGACTGTAGCCCACCAGGCTCCTCCATCCATGGGTTTTTCCAGGCAAGAGTACTGGAGTGGGTTGCTATTGCCTTCTCCGATGTTTTGTAAATTTGACCATAATAAAGACAAAAATGTTATTTGAAATATATATTAAAGCCATTGACAAGTTGTTTCTAAACCTGAGGTTAGGGAAATATAAGAGGAAATGAGAGCATCTTGTTTTGCCAGAAAGTAATACAGCACTCAAGAAAAAGGAAGATACAATGTCAAAAAGATAGAAGCCAGACTAAAAACATTCCCAATGGCCAAAATTAGAACAATTTGAGCAACAAAGTAAATAGTAGCATTGGATTATGGCCGAAATAATAAAATAAATATGTATTAATCCATACTGATGATAGTAGATGATTGAATGAAGGCATAAAATGGGAGGAAAGGGACAGCACCTCTTTGCAAAATTAATAAATATAGAAAGAATAAAATAGAAAAACAACATTAGTAACCACCACAGTAATAAGTGCTGCAGGCAAGATCCACAGATCATGCTAATACTAGAGGGCAAAAGTTTAAGGAGAAAATATTTTCACAGTCTCAAAAGATATTCCTTAATATATTTTTGGATTATAGGTGGAAACAAAATAACATATTGGAGAAATGTGTTTGACAGTGTAGAGTTACTATTTTTTTCCCTTTGCAATAGATAGATAGATAATCCCCCTTGCTGTCATGACTAAGACAGCACATCACGCCTGTGGTGTTCTCCCCCTAGACTCATAATATCACCTGCATCATGGAAAACAAAACCCCCAACACCCCAGAAGTTGATGGAATCTACGGAATTCTAAACCTATTTTTCTAGCTTGTTAAGATCAAGAAAAATCTGACATAATTTGGAGGATGTAAGATGTACGACCATTGAATTCAGTGTAGATACTGAATTGTATCCCAGAATGGAAAGAGGATGTTAGTGAAAATATGGTGAAATATGAATAAATTGTGTAGTTAATAACTAATTTCTTTATTTGAATAATTGTGCCATGGATATACAAGATGTGAAAATTAGTGCAAACTATACCCTGTTTTTGAAGCTGTTCTGTTACTTTAAAATTACTTCCAAATAAAAGAAATTTAAAATATAAATATCATCCACTTATTACGATAGGACTTTGGAGGCAATCATTTCTCTATTTTTTAGATATTTGAAAGTAACAAAACATTATTTATTTATGTGTGTGTACATTTATTGATCATTCATCCATTCATTAAAAGGTACTCTAATATTTAATTTTCACTGAATTACTTAGGTTTTCCACCTTAAAAATAAATATAGGGATTATTAATCATCTTATTTTAGAGTTTTTAAACAGTACATAAAGTAATATTGACCAGTTTCTCATTTTGGAGTCTTGTATGCTATTATACAGGTAATAAAATATACATTTTATCCTTTAAATACCTAGAACTTTAACTACCTAGAAAAAGTTTTCACATTAATGTTACTCTGTTAAAGTCTGATTCTTGTTCTGAGTGATGATTGTAACTAATTTAATTGTTAATAATCTACCAAACCTTTATCAAGGTGATTGTTAATTTGTCATTATTTACTGTTCAAAATGCTCAGAAAATAGAAAAAATATATCTGAGGAACAACAGAGCAATCTAAAAGGAATAATTTCTCTGCTCTCCTGTCTAATGTTTAGTTACAACCATTTTAAAATGAAAGAATATTTTCTAATCATGAACTCAAAATCTACAATGAGAATATTAAAAGCAAGATGCTACAATTTATTCTCTAACCAAACAAAAACAGATTTAATGAAGACATAACATCCTCTCTTCATTCAAATAATTTCACTCTCCTTCAAGGAAGCTTTCAGTAACTAAGCTATCAAAACATAAGTAGTGTACAAACCACCAAAATAAATATATAAAAACACTTCTTTGGGGATATAGAACCATCTGTTTATCTTGCATACTCGCAGTTGCTATAAGAGTTGATTTCTGACTTGAAAGATTCATTCCCAAGGGCTGTAAGGTTACCTATCACTATGCTTGACAAAGAGTAGAAAATCTGACAGTTGTCAGAAAGGATTTCTATGAGCTTCCTAAAAATGAAAGGAAAGATCAAATTCTTTTGATCTTTGTCTGAGTGATCTTAGCTCTAGAAAGTGCCAGAGAAATGATTAGCAATGATCATTTTGTTTTGAAAGATATTGCTAATTGATAATGAAATTATAGTAATGTCATCTGCAGAGTAGCCTTGAATCAAAACTGTAAAGTAGATGAGTTTTAAAACTGAGAACTCTCTTAGTGGAAATTATTCTACGTTTTTTTTTCCATTCTACCAAGGTTTCTGGGGCTTCCCTCAGAGCTCAGTTTGTAAATCATCTGCCTGCAATGCAGGATACCCAGGTTTGATTCCTGAGTCGGGTCTTGCCTGGGGAATCCCATGGACAGAGGAGCCTAACAGGCTACCATCCACAGGATCACAAGAGTCAGACACGACTTAACAACTAAACCTCCACTGCCGCTGCCATGGTTTCTAATTCTGCAGTCTTTGTACCTTCTAGTGCCAGCCCTGCAATTCTTTATTGCTCATATATACTTTTGTGTGGAAATTTGACTTGTGCTGCCCTTCTGATCCCCCTTCTTTCTTTCCTTCCTTCCTCTATTCTTTCCTTTTGAGAAGTATCCATAGAGTGTTTACTATGAACTGGGCTCTAGGTTAGTGTCCCTGATTCAGGCAGTGAAGAATCTGCCTGCAGTGAGGGAGATCAAGATTCAGTCCTTGGGTTGGGAAGATTCCCTGGAAAAGGAAATGGCTACCCACTCCAGTACTCTTGCCTGGAGAATCCCATGGACAGAGGAGCCTGGCGGGCTACAGTCCATGGGGGTCACAAAGAGTCAGACATGACTGAGTGACTAACACTTTTATTTTCAGGCTCTAGGTCAGAAGATCAGTACATCATTGTGAATAAAATAGTCACAGGTCTTAATCATACACAGATTGTGGCTTACTGTCTAGCAGGTAAGAAAGACAGTAAAAAAGTAAACAAATATAACACGTTGCTTATATTCTGCAATATATCTCCTTAGCTTGCCTCTGATACTAGCATTAGTTAATGTCAGTTGTGGTAGGCAGTTCTGGTGAGACCAGACTTACCTGGGGCTGACACTGTTCCACTTCGTACACTGAGCATCTTATCCTGTTTCTTCTGCAGTGCTTTCTCCAATATCACTATAATTATATTGACATCTGTGTATGTGGTATGGAGAAGATTTGCAGAGCAGAGGCTCCAAGTAGGCGATCTCCAGCCTGTGGAAGAAAGCAGCAGGTGAGTAAATACTCCAAGCTTTTATCTGTTGATAAGAGGAAGTAATTTCTGGGATCCTTTTTGAAAATTCTCAAGGGCGGATAGTAGGTTGAGCTCTACTATCTTCTGTAGCTCACTAATGTGAAATATATAATGTTCCCTGACAGAGGACTTTCTTGCTTCTGTAACTTATTCACTTTGTTCCATTACATCTCTCTTCTGGGCTTAATCTCCCCAACCCCCAAATATCTACACCTAAGTCCCTATCTCAGGTTCAGCTTCTGGAGGATCAAAAATTTAAAAACTGTACATTCACTGAATAAATGCATAATTATAAGTCAGATTTGTTTTAATGACTAATAAGAAAAATGTGTTGCAACAGTGAAATATTGGTGCATTTTTCTGGGGAGTGAGGAGGTTTGTAAGAAGTTAATTCTGTAGTTCTGGAATTGCCCTGAGCAGGTTTTCTTGAAATAACTATAGGGTAACAGCCCCTGATAGGGTATGAAATGCACTGGTTAATACAGTGGAACCTGTGATGAGTTTGGGGATGATTTGTTTAAGCTTGCTACTGGTGTTTATTGAGATCAGTGAGCTTGACAATTTGTACTCTTGAGATACCTGGAGGGCTCTGCCAACAGCACTCTTTGCATAACAAGAAATATGCCCACAATACAAGCAAGGTGTAAGAAGCTCCATCTAAGACTCCATTTCAGGCTTGCAGGTATTATGAGTCCACCTTGGTGGTTTCTGATCAGAGAGAGATAGTATATAGTCTATTATGGTTATTAGAAAGCAAGAAAAATTCAAGCTTGAGTCTCTAATGCAATCACAGATCAAGATGCATACTCTTATTTTAATGCTTTTGCTGTATTCATAAAATAAATAATTAAATTAGTGAATTTATTAGATTTATTAAAATTTAATGTTATTAAATTTATAAGAATAAATTCATAAAGTAAATAATAAATAAGTGAACATAGACATTTTGGGTCCTCTAAGTCTTCTCTTAACAATCAAATCCTGTCTAACTCTCTGTGTTATACAGGAGGAAATCATATATATCAATGAGGAAGCTACATTATTCCTTGGGACCTAACCAGCATATAGGCACATATTTATAAATATTATATATGTAATCATCTGTATCTATTTGAAATGGAATATGAGTACATTCTGATACTACCACCCCATCTACTACCACATAGGTCATTCTCATCTCATCCCCCTGCTCATCTATAAACTCCAATGTCAAAATGAAGAGAACTGGCTCCCACAAACCACCAGCTGTTTACTTAATTTAATTCCAATGTGTGTATATGGTAGAATCACAACTACCAACCCATATCCACATTTCCTGGTGGCTCACGTGTTAAAGAATTTGCCTACAATGCAAGAGACTTGGGTTCGCTCCCTGGGTTCGGGAGATGCCTTGGAGGAGGAAATGGTGACCCACTCCAATATTCCTGCCTGGAGAATTCCATGGACAGAGGAGCCTGTTGGGCTACAGTCCAAGGGTTGCAAAGAGTTGGACACAACTGAAGGGACTTAGCACCACACATGCATATGGATTTCTGCAATCACATGGTCTGTTCAACTATTGAAGGACATCTTGGTTGCTTCGAATTTTAAAGAAAGTATGACTAGCTGTTATAATTACTTGCATGCAGTTTTTTTGTGTGGACATACATTTTCAAATCAGTTAGGTAAATAAATACCTAGGAATGTGATTTTTGGATTGCATGGTAAGGCTATGTTTGGCTTTGTAAGAAACTACCATATTGACCTCCAAAGTGGCTGTCATTCATCTCACCAGGATGACAGTTTTTGCTGGTCTGAATTCTCATCAACATGTCATTTTGTCAACTTTTGTCATGTTAGCCATTGATATTGATGTTTAAATATTGCTTTTGTTTTAATAGTTGTAATTGGTGTGTTGCTGCTAAGTCGCTTTAGTCGTGTCCGACTCTGTGCGACTCCATAGACGGCAGCCCACCAGGCTCCCCTGTCCCTGGGATTCTCCAGGCAAGAACACTGGAGTGGGTTGCCATTTCCTTCTCCAACACATGCAAGTGAGAAGTGAAAGTGAAGTCGCTCAGTCGTGTCTGACTCTTAGTGACCCCATGGAATGCAGCCTACCAGGCTCCTCCGTCCATGGGATTTTCCAGGCAAGAGTACTGGAGTGGGGTGCCATTGCCTTCTCCGAATTGGTGTGTAGTGGTTTCTAATTTTTAAATGTATGTTTCTCAATAATGAATGAGGTAGAGCATCTGTCGTATTCTTAGTTGCACCTGTGTATCTTCTCTAGTGAGTTGTCTCTTCAGATAGTTTGCCCATTTTTTCCCAGCAGATTGTTTGTTTCCTTATCATTGAGCTTTCAGATGTCTTTGCATACTTTGGATGCATGTTCTTTATCATATTTGTATTTTGCAAATATTTTCTACAAGTTATGGCTTGTTGTTCTCTTAATAGTGTCTGTTATGGACATCCATTTGCTCTAACACCATTTGTCAAAAAGACGAGCCTTTCTCCATGGAATTGCCTTTTTTTGGTAGATTCAATGCAATCCCTATCAAGCTACCAATGGTATTCTTCACAGAGCTAGAACAAATAATTTCACAATTTGTATGGAAATACAAAAAACCTCGAATAGCCAAAGCGATCTTGAGAAAGAAGAATGGAACTGGAGGAATCAACCTACCTGACTTCAGGCTCTACTACAAAGCCACAGTTATCAAGACAGTATGGTACTGGCACAAAGACAGAAATACAGATCAATGGAACAAAATAGAAAGCCCAGAGATAAACCCACACACCTATGGTCACCTTATCTTTGACAAAGGAGGCAAGAATATACAATGGATTAAAGACAATCTCTTTAACAAGTGGTGCTGGGAACTCTGGTCAACCACTTGTAAAAGAATGAAACTAGAACACTTTCTAACACCATACACAAAAATAAACTCAAAATGGATTAAAGATCTAAACGTAAAACCAGAAACTGTAAAACTCCTAGAGGAGAACATAGGCAAAACACTCTCTGACATACATCACAGCAGGATCCTCTATGACCCACCTCCCAGAATATTGGAAATAAAAGCAAAAATAAACAAATGGGACCTAATTATCTTTAAAAGCTTCTGCACATCAAAGGAAACTATCAGCAAGGTGAAAAGACAGCCTTCAGAATGGGAGAAGATAATAGCAAATGAAGCAACTGACAAACAACTAATCTCAAAAATATACAAGCAACTCCTACAGCTCAACTCCAGAAAAATAAACGACCCAATCAAAAAAATGGGCCAAAGAACTAAATAGACATTTCTCCAAAGAAGACATACAGATGGCTAACAAACACATGAAAAGATGCTCAACATCACTCATTATCAGAGAAATGCAAATCAAAACCACTATGAGGTACCATTTCACACCAGTCAGAATGGCTGCGATCCAAAAGTCTACAAGCAATAAATGCTGGAGAGGGTGTGGAGAAAAGGGAACCCTCTTACACTGTTGGTGAGAATGCAAACTAGTACAGCCACTATGGAGAACAGTGTGGAGATTCCTTAAAAACCTGGAAATAGACCTGCCTTATGATCCAGCAATCTCACTGCTGGGCATACACACTGAGGAAACCAGAAGGGAAAGAGACACGTGTACCCCAATGTTCATTGCAGCACTGTTTATAATAGCCAGGACATGGAAGCAACCTAGATGTCCATCAGCAGATGAATGGATAAGAAAGCTTTGGTACATACACACAATGGAGTATTACTCAGCCATTAAAAAGAATACATTTGAATCAGTTCTAATGAGGTGGATGAAACTGGAGCCTATTATACAGAGTGAAGTAAGCCAGAAAGAAAAACACCAATACAGTATACTAATGCATATATATGGAATTTAGAAAGATGGTAACAATAACCCTGTGTACGAGACAGCAAAAGAGACACTGATGTATAGAACAGTCTTATGGACTCTGTGAGAGAGGGAGAAGGTGGGAAGATTTGGGAGAATGGCATTGAAACATGTAAAATATCATGTATGAAACGAGCTGCCAGTCCAGGTTCGATGCACGATACTGGATGCTTGGGGCTGGTACACTGGGACGACCCAGAGGGATGGAATGGGGAGGGAGGAGGGAGGAGGGTTCAAGATGGGGAACACATGTATACCTGTGGCGGATTCATTTTGATGTGTGACAAAACTAATACAATTATGTAAAGTTTAAAAATAAAATAAAATTTTTTAAAAAATCAGTTGTCTCTGTTTGCGTGGATCTATTTTTGGGCTCCCTTTTCTGTTCCATTGATCCATATGTCTGCTCTTTCACAGTACCACACTGTCTTGTTTACTGTAGCTTTATAGTAAATCTTGAGTTTGGTAGTGACACTTCTGTTGATCACAGGTTTGTTTATTCACTAATATTACACTTCTTAAATACATACCCTTCTAATCTTGAAATCAGGCAATGTGAGTCTTCCAATCTTCTTTAGTAACGTTGTTGATTTTCATCTTTTAGCTTTCCATATAAACTTTAGAATCAGTTTATAAATATTTTGAAAATCCCTTGCTGGGACTTAGATTGGGATGACATTGAATCCATATATTAAACTTTGAAGACTTGACATCTTAGTTATAGTGAGTTTTCCAGTCTATGAGCAGAGACTATCCTCATTTATCATTAATTTTTCTTGAGGATCTTTTTAAGATCTTTGTGTTATTTAGAGATGTCCTACTTAAATTCTAAATATATAAGGGTTATCCTGCTTCATTTCCATTATTTTCTTCTAGTTTATTTATTTGATATCTATCATTTCAGATATGTTAGAGTTTGTGTTTTAACCCAGAGAGTGTATATATTGGCCAATGATTCATTATTCTTGAGAAAAATATGTATTCTGCTATTGTTGGGTGGAGTATTCCATAAATGTCAGTTAGGTCAAGTTATTTAAAAATAGCCAAGCAATTTAACTTTATAGGATTCACATTTTTCATTTAAATTCTGTAAAATGCTAGCTATGGTTTGAAAGTTTACCAAATCTGTTTTGTATTCAGTAGGCTATATGTTTCTACTACATAGGGGTAGAAAAGAGATTAGATAGAATTTTTAAAAGATGAAGCATATTCATTTCAATATACTACATCCTGGTGATTTTAATTATTATATTCAGCATGAGGAGGGCACACATACACATGAGCAAATGAAAAAAACAGTAACAGCAAGATCTGTTTTATGACCAAGTGGAGAAAAAAGTTAAAGGACCCCCAGTTCTATATAGGTGATACATTCATGCTGCTGCTGCTAAGTCGCTTCAGTCGTGTCCGACTCTGTGGGACTCCATAGACGGCAGCCCACTAGGCTCCCCCGTCCCTGGGATTCTCAAGGCAATCACACTGGAGTGGGTTGCCATTTCCTTCTCCAATGCATGAAAGTGAAAAGTGAAAGTGAAGTCGCTCAGTCGTGTCCGACCCTCAGCGACCCCATGGACTGCAGCCTTCCAGGCTCCTCAGTCCATGGGATTTTCCAGGCAAGAGTACTGGAGTGGGGTGCCTGCATAGTAGAAAATATTGGAGAACCCTCATCATTCCCTAGAAAGTTAAAGATTAGCAATTTAGAATAAGTCAGAATCCTCTAATTCTGAAAAGGTTAACCTAAGCAAAGTTCTTAGGCATCTTTTGCTTTAAAGCAAAAGACTATAATCAGAAATCACCTAAAGACGCTATAGGTCCTTTTCTTTTGTAATCACAGAATTGAAGTTTTCCTAAGAATCTACCAACAATGCTTAAGCTATTATAAATTCCCTTTCATAAAATGTTCTCTTATTATAATGTTCATTTGAATATATATTAAATTGTTGATTACCAGTTTCTCACTTCTGTGCTCTGAATGTCATTTGACTTGTCCTAAGTATCTGAAGGGTCAGTAATGTTAAGAATAATTTTTTAGCTGATAGTGTCTGTGACTGACACTTAAAAGGAGGCTGCATAATTTTTAGACTTTTATTTCTCCACTTAAAAGCATGTTCTCTTTTGTTCTCTTCTATCTCAAAGTCATGCAGTTATTTTCCATTTTTAGCACTTTTATTCTATTTACTCTTGAAAATTATCTTTTAACACTTCTCAGTTTCAACTAATGTAAACTTACTATATTCTGAAATAAAGTGAAGGTTGTTTATACTTCGAACTCTCTTCAATAAATTGAATATATTGTTAAAAATTATATATAATCTTAATTCAATCAAAGAAATTAAACTCCATTAGGATCTTATTCTATCATGTTGCAAAAGATGACGTGAAGTTTTTAAGACCTCTCATTCCTTTCACATAGCATGTAGCATAGATTCATAATATCTTAGATCTGTTTGGGTTATAAAACAAATTGTAATCTCAATAAGTATTCTTGTTTTTACAATAGACACTTTGTTCATTTATACAAAATACATTTTCAGGTATCACCAGCTATTCACAGCATAGACTAGGCTTAAGTAAAATTTCATTTTTTTTTCTTTTCTTTCCCATGTCAGTACATAATTTTCCATTTTGTTAGCTCCAGGCTTGTTTATTTGATTTACCTGTTGGGGAGAGGGAATGCATGTCCTGCCTTTCCTTGAAAGTATAGCATTTGACTCTGCCACGAATGGTAAGAGATTAATAAATAGCTATTGTGGTTGTCTGTAAAGAACCTGCCTGCAATGCAAGAGACCCTGGTTCAATTCCAGGGTAGGAAAGATCCCCTGGAGAAGGAAATAGTAACCCACTTCAGTATTCTTGCCTGGAGAATCCCATGGACAGAGGAGCCTGGCGGACTACAGTCCATGGGGTTGCAAGAGTTGGACACAACTTAGTGACTAAACCACCACCATTGTGGTTGTGGTACTTTTATCACTTCAGTTTACCTTTAAAACAACCCCGTGAATTAGGGGAAACTACTGTAGTTTTTAAATTTTATAGATGATTACATAGACAAAGCTTTTTAGGACTAATAGTATGGTCTTTGTGGAGTAACGTCAAAAATTCAGTTCATTGACTTCTAATAATCGTGCATTTTCCACTGAAAAATGTTGCCTTGTCCAATAATATTTGATTATTTTTCTCTTGTGCTTTGGAAATGTTCACCATATTGGTAACTGGGAAAGGGAATAGCCTCATCCCCAGAGTACAGTACTATAATAGGACAAGGGGAAAAAAAGATTTAGAAAGTAAAAGATTATTGGAATTTCAAAGCTGATAGAATTCATCCATACAGGAATTATGAAGTTGTTTAGTAGTTCTGTAGTTTTTTAGGAAATTTAAATTAAGCTATCAAAAATTAAGAATTACCTATCTTTTGGTCCTCTTTAATGATGCATTGATCTTTCAGCATTTCTTAAAGCCTTTTAATCAGAATTCTTCTCATGTGAGATTAAATATTTTCCTGATATCTGGCTTCTAAATTTAATTTCCTTGAAGTACCTTACTATTACAAGTAATAACCTGATAAAAAATAATAAATAATGGTGACCTGGCACATTTAGAATAACCAACAGTATAATACAATATCTCTTTTAGATTTAAAATATAGTTCTAAATTATGTTGTAGTGTAAAAAGCAAATATAACAGAAGTGGCATTAGTGATCATTGTACCAAAAGTAGTAGTTTATATAGTGAGAATGTTGGCACAAATGCCAAGAAGCCTGCATCCTCATCACCTATCAATAATTGTCGCTGTACTCTTGGCCAGGTCTTTTATAAAATTTTAAATCATTTTTGTGTTGTTTCTTTTTTCCTTATATGACATGACTGACTTTGCCTCTACATTCCTTTCCAACTCTAATATGTTGAATCTACCACCTCAACATCTGTGTTTTGCTTAGAGGTGTTATCAAATTCAGTTATTTACAAATGAAGGTTTAACATGCTTTAAGAAGGAAGTTGGGATGTATGAAATGTGACCAAACCCATCAATGGTAATGAACTAATAAAGAAGAAACAATAAGCCAACAAAACCACATTGGAAAAACACTGAGTTGTATAAACTTGAAACTTATGGAGAAGATAAACCATTTCCAACAGCATGTTTCTTTGAATTCTGAAGACATTCTATTATGGGAATTTAGCAAATGTTTAACGAATGAAAGAAAAGACAGTGTTAATTTGAAACAATGAATGTAATTAGATTCTGAAAGTTAGGTTAATTGAATCTCCTTGAGCTATGAAAAAGAATCTGAATTCAGGAAATCAGAGGTCCAGTTCAAATTTAACTCACGTTTAGTTCATAAGCCTTTTACGGCCTCAAGTCACTTTCCTCCAGGAGCTCTTTTTCAAAAGTGAAAAATGAATGAAGAGAGCTTTTCTGAATGTGGAGTGAATTTAGGCCAAGAATCATGGAAAATAAAATGAAAGAATATTATAAAATGGATTAAGTATAACTTTGTGACTTCAGTCATATTGGGGGAGGAGAGTGTACAACAGATGCCTAGTTTAATGTGTGAAATACAAAATGTGTAGAAAAAGCTTCTTATGACAGCACCCCGTTACATATGAGGTCTCAAACAAGGAACTGTACAGACTGTTAACTGAGGCTATGAAACTTAAGGGGAGTTAGATCAAATGTATTCCTTCTTAGATAATTTTGAAACTCTCAGTTGTCTTCATTTTTCATTTTCATGTAGTTTTTGCTATAAATCTTAGTGTCATAAGCATAGCACAACTGATGGCAATATCATTTGAATTACTAGGTTTTTAAAAATTGTCCTTACTAGGTAACTGGAATTTTTAAACCTAAGGTTGTAAAAAAATTAAATATCATAACACATTTTCAGAGAGCATGAATATAAATATGGCAGAAAATGTATAAAAACTCTTCATGTATTTACTTGATTTCATGAGTGCAAGTTTGTTTTCTAGAATGTATTTTAGGTTTTAACAATGATTACTTAGAATTTATAATCTTAGTGTATGCATTTTCTGAGAACTGAGTGATTATAGGTGCAGAATGGTGAATGAATGGAATAATTGTGTACTTTTGTTCAGAGGTGAAAACATGTTATGTGTGTGTGAGAGAGATAAGGATACAAATAGTTGCCACTTGTGAAAATAGACACCTTTGTCTTAAAATACTATATTTTCCATTTGTTCCTTTTTTGCTTTCTCAAAAGGTTATTTAAGAAAAAAAACACATGTGGAATAAAAATCTGGAGTATCAGGGATTTTAGTTGCGAACAGCATAATGAAAGTATATTGCCTAGCCTAAAGAATATCTGCTGCTGCTGCTGCTAAGTCGCTTCAGTCGTGTCCGACTCTGTGCAACCCCATAGATGGAAGCCCACCAGGCTCCCCTGTCCCTGGGATTCTCCAGGTAAGAACACTGGAGTGGGCTGCCATTTTCTTCTCCAATGCATGAAAGTGAAAAGTGAAACTGAAGTTGCTCAGTCATGTCCGACTCCTAGTGACCCCATGGACTGCAGCCCACTAGGCTTCTCTGCCCATGGGATTTTCCAGGCAAGAGTACTGGAGTGGGGTGCCATTGCCTTCTCCGAAAGAATATCTAGGTGGGCTAAAACCTGGGAGTCCACACAGCTGGAGATAGTGACATGGAGGAGAGATAGCTAAAGGCAGGTGTGCTGCCTTCAGTGGGCACAGACTCTGCAGACAGTAAGCAGTGGACACAAACTTCACACAGTACCTCTGATATGTCCACTTCTGGAAGCCAGATTGCCATGATGCCTGGTTTTGTGTCACTAACTTATGATTGATATCAGTGCGTGTGTTTGCCAAATGCTAGGTGACTTATCTATGTCCTCACTTTACTGAATTATAAGGCTTTAAAATGTGTGGGTGACATAATATCATGTCCAAAGGCAAATACCTACTCCACTGGCACCAGCAGACCATGTGGTAAAGTCTTTGCTCTAAAATTGGGACAGACTAAAATCATACAAGTTAAAAATTCACACATCTTTACTATCTGCAAGATGTAAGCCTGTTGAGCTATCATATCCAAGGTTTCAGTGGAAAGAATGTTGGAACTGACACTGCTGTTGTTAGGTAGATAAATATCTGTTGAGAAACACTCCCAGTTTCTAATTCTGCACATAAGGAACTTGGAAGGCACCCCTCCATCCTAACAGTAAGTAAAAAGCTAAACAGACTAAAGACATAATAACTTACTGGATCTGTAAGAGAGGAGAGAGCACAGGGAAAACCACAGCCCCCAAGATTGGAGAAACAAGTGAATATAGGGAGTCACAGGGGGAAACTACCGTGGGCATCAGTGCTCCAGTAGGAAATCCTGAACTGGAATTGATGAATTTCTGGAGGCTTAGTGCAGTCAACTCTGAGAGATAAAAAGTCCAGAGGGACCCAGTCCTAGGAAGTTTCCACCTTAGTAACCTTTTTATTGGGCTCCAAAATCACTGCAGATGGTGACTGCAGCCATGAAATTCAAAGACGCTTATTCCTTGGAAGGAAGGTTATGACCAACCTAGATAGCATATTAAAAAGCAGAGACATTACTTTGCCAACAAAGGTTCATCTAGTCAAGGCTATGGTTTTTCCTGTGGTCATGTATGGATGTGAGAGTTGGACTGTGAAGAAGGCTGAGCGCCGAAGAATTGATGCTTTTGAACTGTGGTGTTGGAGAAGACTCTTGAGAGTCCCTTGGACTGCAAGGAGATCCAACCAGTGCATTCTGAAGGAGATAAGCCCTGGGATTTCTTTGGAAGGAATGATGCTAAAGCTGAAACTCCAGTACTTTGGCCACCTCATGCGAAGAGTTGACTCATTGGAAAAGACTGATGCTGGGAGGGATTGGTGGCAAGAGGAGAAGGGGACAACAGAGGATGAGATGGCTGGATGGAATCACCAACTTGATGGACATGAGTCTGAGTGAACTCTAGGAGTTGGTGATGGACAGGGAGGACTGGCGTGTTGCGATTCATGGGGTCACAAAGAGTCGGACACGACTGAGCAACTGAACTGAACTGAATCTTTAAACATTAGGGTAAGGTAAATACAAAGTATGTAGAAATGTAAAAGAATGAGAATTAGAGCTGAAATAAATGAAATTTTCAAATGGAAATTAATGAAGAAAATCAATAAAACCAAAAGCTGTTTCTTAGAAAAGATCAATAATATCAATAAACCTCTAACCCAGGCTAAGAGAAAAAAAAATGAGAAAAGACCAAAGTTCTAATATCAGTAATGAATGAGAGAAGAACATCACAATAGATCTCAAGGAAATTAATAGGATTCTAAAGGAATAATATGGACTGCTTTATGCTTACAAATTTGATAACCTAGATGAAATGGAACAATTCCTTTAAATACATGATCTTCCAGACAAGAAAAAGATCAGTGGTTGTGGGGGAAGGAGAGAAAAGAGATGAACTGGCAGATCACAGAGGATTATTGGGAAAATGAAAACACTCTGCGTGATGTTATAATGGATATGTGTGATTATGTGAAAGTGAAAGCATTAGTCGCTCAGTCATGTCTGCCTCTTTGTGACCCCATGGACTGTAGTCCCTCAGGCTCCATGGGATTTCCCAGACAAGAATACTGGAGTAGGTTGCTATTTCCTCCTGCAGGGTATCTTCCTGACCCAGGGACTGAACCTTTGTCTCCTGCATCTCCTGCATTGTGGGCAGATTTTTTACAGAGTAAGTCACCAGGGAAACCCATATGTGATTATGTATTTGTCCAAATCCATAGAATGTGAGGCTTCCCTGGTGGCTGAGATGGTAAAGAATCCACCTGCAGCGCAGGAGACACATAAGAGATGCAGGTTCAGTCCTTGGGTTGGGAAGATCCTCTGGAGAAGGGAATGGATACCCATTCCAGTATTCTTGCCTGGAGAAGCCCATGGACATATGAGCCTGGAGAACTATGTTCCATAGGATTGCAAAGAATCAGACACGACTGAAGCAATTTAGCATGCAAATTAATGCATAGAATGTGCAACACCAAGAATGAGCTCCAAGGTGTATTATGGACTTTGAGTGGTTATAATGTGTCAATGCAAGTTCATTCTTGATAACAAATGCACTATGTACCGTTCTGGTTAGTAATATTGATACTTGTGGCATCTATACATGTGTGGGGGCAAAGTGTACATTGAAAATATCTCACTTTTTTGGTAAATCTAAAACTTGTTTTTGAGTCATTAATTAATTTGTCATTCAACACACTCAGAGAAATATATAGGGATATGAGCTTAAGACAAATCAGGACTACCTCACATCTACTCACCCAAACCTCATTCTTCACTGTATGTACTTATCACACATTTAATTATTTTGGTTAGGAACAAATAAGATAAAACATTTAGCAAATGTGATTTAGTCTTTTTTCCACTGCTTTTTATATTGATAACCTACTATAATTCAGCAAATAACAGTACTTTATAATAATTAATAGTTTACTACATGCTAGTGCAGCCATGAAATTAAAAGACTCCTTGGAAGGAAATTATGACCAACCTAGATAGCATATTAAAAAGCATATTAAAAAGCAGAGACATTACTTTGCCAACAAAGGTTCATCTAGTCAAGGCTATGGTTTTTCCAGTAGTCATGTGTGGATGTGAAAGTTGGACCATGAAGAAGGCTGAGGGCCGAAGAATTGATGCTTTTGAACTGTGGTGTTGGAGAAGACTCTTGAGAGTCCCTTGGACTGCAAGGAGATCCAACCAGTCCATTCTAAAGATCAGTCCTGGGTATTCTTTGGAAGGACTGATGCTGAGGCTGAAATTCCAATACTTTGGCTACCTCATGAGAAGAGTTGACTCATTGGAAAAGACCCTGATGCTGGGAGGGATTGGGGGCAGGAGGAGCAGGGGACGACAGAGGATGAGATGGTTGGATGGTATCACTGACTCGATGGACGTGAGTCTGAGTGAACTCTAGGAGTTGGTGATGGACAGGGAGGCCTGGTGTGCTGCGATTCATGGGGTCACAAAGAGTCGGACACGACTGAGCAACTGAACTGAACTGAGGCACTGTTTTGGGCTTCCCAGATGGCACTAGTGGTAAAGAACCCACTTACCAATGTAGGAAACATAAGAGATGGGGCTTCGATCCCTGGATTGGGAAGATCCTCTGGAGGAGGCAATACTAACTCCAGTGTTCTTGCCTAGAGAATTCTGTGGACAGAGGAGCCTGGTGGGCTACAGTCCACAGGGTCACAAGGAGTCGAACACGACTGAAGCGACTTAACATGCACACATAGGCACTGTTTTACATATTTTATAGCTAGTAACTCAGTCATCATAAATTACAAAATATTTACTGAAATCTTTGGTCCTGTTTTACAAACAGAGGAATAAAGTGTTGAGTTGAACTACATTGCCTAAGACTGTGCAGCTAGTAAGTGGAAGAACTGAGGTTGAAGCTATGCAGGCTGGGTGGAGACTGTTCCTTGGTTCAGTTCTATTTTGCCTAAACTTGACCCTAGAGCAGGAATCAGGAATGCAAGGGAAGGCAATTAGCAGCTGTGAATTTAGAAATGGATATACTGATAAAGTGTCAACAGGTGTTTCATAATTAAAGTGACTGTACATCCATGTTTGCCTGGGACTATCTTGAGTTATTAAGAGTCATGTTTTTTTCTCAAAATTACTTTGTTTGAGAAATAACAAATTTATAAGGAATGCATTTGTGCTGTTAGAATACAGGTTTACATTTCAGAGTTATCAATAAACAGAACATGAAGTATTGAAATTCAGATTACCAGAGAGCCTCTTTTTCTTACTCTTTGGAGGATAGCTGTTATACACACAAAATTAAAGCATGATAACATAAATATATGAAATATTTGGGGGTACCCATACAAGTAGAGATTATTTATTGATATGCTTGATGGAATCAATGCATGCTAAATTTTTCTTTCACATATTTACACAATAGGGAAAGCATTCACTGACCTACTTTTCTGTTTTTAATTTAGTGTTGCATTTTAGTGAATGAAAGCCGTGGATTTTAATCTTATCTCCCATTTGATAAATTGTTAGAGAAACACAAAACTAGAAGAACAGAGCTTCCAGTTTGTTTTAGGGAAAATATGTTTTATTAATTAAAATATTTTCAAATTTAGCATCATTCCTCATATGAATGGTGTGACCCTTTATTTAATGTGTGACTAGAAAATGTCAAACACCCTTTGTGAAAGGAAATATTATAACATACATCGATTGTAGCTATAAGTTTATTATTTTATCAACTGAACAACCTTGTCAACCGTCATCTCCTCCCAAAATAAACTTAGAAAAAACCTTTCAGGAATAATTTATAGATCATGAATTAAATAATAAAATAAATCCCTCTCATTCATATAACATGGTGATAATAAATTATGTATTTTTAATTTGACCCATCAAATTAATTAAGTTCCTCTGTAAGAGATCAACAAACATTTAATATAAAATATTTTAAACCTATTTATATAACACCAGTAAGCTACTGACCTAAAAAAGTAGCACACATAGAAGAACAAGATTTTCATAAAAGAACAATAACACATTTTTGACGAGCTTACTCTAAAAATAAAGCTTGAATGTATATAATTTGCATTGGGTAATTGGTATCATCACTCAGGGTTGGCTGGCAATAAGTTTTTGTATGTATGTATGTATTTCATAAATCTCATGTTTTTCATTTTTGTCTTTTGAGTAATGTTTTCTGTGCTTGTTATTTGAGGTTATGAGTGATGTTAATAAGAACATCTATTATAAACACAAGAAGCATCAACCTTGTCATCACCAGGGCACTGGTTAACATTGCCTTTTAAAAAACACAGGAGGGAAATCAGCAGAAGTGATTTAGTATTCTGAAGTAGAAAATTAGCTGTTTAAAAGTATTTTAATATTGTAAAGAAATTTTCCTCCAGTTAAAAAATAAAAAAAAAAGTATTACACATTTTCTTAAAAAGTATTTTACAATGTTGATGTTAGTTGCTAAGGCATGTCCTACTCTTTTCGGTAACCCCATGGGCTGTAGCCCGCCAGGTTCCTCGGACCTATGGGATTTCTCAGGCAAGAATACTGGAGTGGGTTGCCATTTCCTCCTCCAGGGGATCTTCCTGGCCCAAGGATTGAACCATGTCTCCTGTGGCTCCTCCATTGGCAAGTGGATTCTTTACCACTGAGCCACCTTGGAATCCCATTTTACAATATATCAATACTATTTCCAAATGAAAAGGGAAATCATGAGTGTTTCAAAAGATATAGAGTTCTTTTTTAATTCTCCAAAGCCTATGTGGTTTTCTAACAATATTCCAATTAATTGTAATGGGTGTTTGCAACTCAAATGCAAATCAGTACTAAAGAAAAAATTCAGAAGTCAATTTTCAGTAGTGTTTTGTTGAAATACTATTAACAGAAAATTCCCATTTATTGGCTTTTCTAGTTCATGGCTGTTTTACCTCTAAACATTTTGTTTCTTCCTAAAGATATTTCATTTGTACTTTATATACAGAAGGGTAAGGATTTTCTTAATAGATAAATAATTAAAGTGAACATTTCAAAATACTATATCAGCTTTCTATATTTCCGTTTGATGAAGCCTCCTTTTGGAGAGAAAGTAAACAGTAACTGTATCCACTCTAAGCAGTATCGGTGTATTAACATATGCAGTGGGTTTCCCATTCAAAGCCTGAAAGTCCCTTAGTCAGTTTACTTATCACCTGGTTATTGAAAACAGAGCGTGAATTCTTCCACCTTTCTTCTTTAGTTTGCAGTGCTTTACAATACTATTGACTATGCCAAAGCCTTTATGTGGATCACAATAAACTGTGGAAAATTCTGAAAGAGATGGGAATACCAGACCACCTGACCTGCCTCTTGAGAAATTTGTATGCAGGTCAGGAAGCAACAGTTAGAACTGGACATGGAACAACAGACTGGTTCCAAATAGGAAAAGGAGTACATCAAGGCTGTATATTGTCACCCTGCTTATTTAACTTATATGCAGAGTACATCATGAGAAACGCTGGGCTGGAAGAAGCACAAACTGGAATCAAGATTGCCGGGAGAAATATCAGTAACCTTAGATATGCAGATGACATCACCCTTATGGCAGAAAGTGAAGAGGAACTAAAAAGCCTCTTGATGAAAGTGAAAGAGGAGAGTGAAAACGTTGGCTTAAAGCTCAACATTCAGAAAACAAAGATCATGGCATCTGGTCCCATCACTTCATGGGAAATAGATGGGGAAACAGTGGAAACAGTGTCAGACTTTATTTTTCTGGGCTCCAAAATCACTGCAGATGGTGACTGCAGCCATGAAATTAAAAGACACTTACTCCTTAGAAGGAAAGTTATGACCAACCTAGATAGCATATTGAAAAGCAGAAACATTACTTTGCCAACAAAGGTCTATCTAGTCAAGGCTATGGTTTTTCCTGTGGTCATGTATGGATGTGAGAGTTGGACTGTGAAGAAGGCTGAGCGCCGAAGAGTTGATGCTTTTGAACTGTGGTGTTGGAGAAGACTCTTGAGAGTCCCTTGGACTGCAAGGAGATCCAACCAGTCCATTCTGAAGGAGATCAGCCCTGGGATTTCTTTGGAAGGAATGATGCTAAAGCTGAAACTCCAGTTTTGGCCACCTCATGCGAAGAGTTGACTCATTGGAAAAGACTCTGATGCTGGGGGGGATTGGGGGCAGGAGGAGCAGGGGACGACAGAGGATGAGATGGCTGGATGGCATCACTGACTCGATGGATGTGAGTCTGAGTGAACTCCGGGAGTTGGTGATGGACAGGGAGGCCTGGCATGCTGTGATTCATGGGGTCGCAAAGAGTCAGATACAACTGAGCAACTGAACTGAACTGAACAATATTATAGTCAGACCAGATCAGGAGTAGAAAAAAATATATATAGATAGGTAAGTGGAAAACAGAAATTGGAAACACAAGAATGAGCAGGGTTTGATACTAATTAATGTTGTCAGCCTTTGGTCATGTGCACCCCAAAGAGATAAGAATTAAGCTAGTTTGTATGACTAGCATTCCTGGGATTGGCTTTCATTGGTGCTTGTTTTTGGGATGGCAGGAATGGAAGTCCAGAGCTTGGGACTAATTAAACAAGAATTCATAAACATGGGGCCACTCTCAAACATGGAGTTTAACATCCTGGCAAAGCCTCCGAGTTTGGGACAAGTTCACTGCTAGGGTATCTCTTAGAAACCTGGAGAAAATAATTGTCCACACTGAGCAAAGTGGAAATGCCTGAGTTTGCTTAGCATGCAGTAGAAAAAGAGATCAAAATGGTTCAGAAAAGTGATCCTGCAGGAAGCCAGATATTAGGTGAGACCACACCACCCACCAGAGGGTTCTGTTCTGCAAGAATGCCCAAAGGTTACATTCATTCACCAAAACCCTCAGAAACACATTGGTGAAAGTGATACTGGTACCATTTTGTTCAGTGGTAGCTTTCTTCTGTAGGCCAGCACTGAAGGTAGGGCAGGTGATCACAGAGCTTGATGGCACAACCATAGAGAAGCTGGGACCCCAAAGCAGGAGACAGGAGGTGGGAGTTTATAACTTCCAGAAGCCAGGGGACAACAACTGCTATAGTGACTGGCACATCCGAAAGATCAGCCAGGGTCCTGGGCCGCGGGAATTAAGGAGAAGGTTACTAGAACACAGTGTCTTTCAGAGCAAATGAGGAGATTCCCTGGTGGCTTAGTGGTTGGGACTCAGTGCTATTACTACCAGGGCCCGGGTTCAATCCCTGGTTGGAAAAATAAGATATCACAAGCTTTGTGTCAAAAAAGAAGCACATTTATTGGATGGAAAATAGATTCAAATGGAAGTATCACTTCTTTTTCTTGTTAAATCACTTGTGTTTGCATATCTTCCTTTTTCTTTCATTGGGAGTATATTTATTCTGTTGTATTATAAATGTCTTCAGGATTTTATATATATATATATATATATGTATATCTTATATATGTGGACATATCAGTGTTCTCTCTCTCTCTCTCTCTCTCTATATATATATATATATATATATATATAATTCTTATATGTACAGACATATCAGTCTTCTCTTTCAAACCGACAGAAGCTGATGGTATAAAGAGAAATCACCATAGTCTATTCATCTTTTTATTTTTCAGTGTATGTTTCTCCACCGTTTGTGAGCACCCAAATTTATTCATTCATTCATTCATTTATTCAGTCACTTATTTGATGTCTATTGAAGGTGTGTTACGTGCTAGGTTTACTGGAGATATAATAGTGAAGACCACAAAATTTCTGCCCACTTGGCTTTTAATGTTCAGGGAAAAAAGGAACAGTAGAGAAATTTTTGTGTAAAGTATCAGTTAGTGATTGTTATTCTAGAGAAAAATGAAACTGTGCTAGCGGGATGGGTGGCCAAGAGTTCAAGTGGGGTATAGCTTTATTTCACTCTCCTCTCTCTGGCCCCATTAAATTATGGTTTCAAAGTGACTAATTTTCATCCTTGTCTGCATAAACTTTTTAAAATTTATAAGGAATATTAGTATTCCCAAATTGTATTAATTATGGAATAAAAGATCCCATCATTGTTTGGTAGAGGAAGCATTTGAAGAAATCAGATAAAAAAATTTACTTCTCTGTGGACCAGCACTGGGTTACAGCAATGTCTTGCACTCTTTAGGATAAATTATAAGGCTTGTGAAAACAGAATTAATTTAAACTTCTATTTGATCATTATAATAAATGTGTTCAGAGCATCCAGTTCGAAACAGTGATTTCTTCAAAGATGTAGATTTGAATATTCATGGGCAAGCAAGTAAGTCAACCAGACATCCGGGTGCTTGTCTCAGGTTTTGATTTCCATGAAGTGTTTAAACACTGACAGAGTCAATTACTGTCGTCACCAGCGAAAGCCCGTGCTACAGCCTTTTTTCTCTCTTAACCGTAGCCAGACAGTGATGGCTGCCACTTTAGTGACAATACGCTAATAATCTCACACACTGTTAAACTCTATCACACTAATAGCCTAATTTAGTCAAAGCCAATGCCACACTGATCTTACAGGAGTTTCCAGTTCAGAGAAGATAGAAATTATCTCCAAAATAGATACAGTCAATGGCTCTTCTCTCTCTCGCACACCAGAGAACATGTAATGTTTTTCCCCTTGCTATTTGAAAGGTAGTTATCCTGCCCACTAACAAATACCTCAGTCTTCACTGGCATTTGCTGCTGCTCTGAAGAAGGCATTTGAAAGCAATTTGAAAAATGGCAGTGGGGTTATTTGGAAGACCTGATGTTCCATGGCATTTTTTATCATTCTGCCTTTTCCCAGTAGCTGGGTAAGAATGGTAGTGTGACAGCAGGCTTCCTAACCTTATGTGACCTGGGGTTAATTAGCTTGCCTGGGCCTGTGGAATCATCTAACATGAGCCAAATAGAAAAGAAACGACAATATAAATTACAGAACATTCAATTTTGAACTGAATTTTTGCTTTAACAGATGCATCCCATACTGTAAGTTCATTGTTACTCAGAAAAATAAGATTTTAATTTTGAAAAGACAGTGGTTATATATTGTGATTAGCTTAGGGATTTTGCTAATAATATGAGAGAAACATAACTTGTTGGTAAGTATTGCTCTTACATCACCAGTAAAGTGATCATATAACAGTGCTGAGTAACTTAAAATTGCTTGAAAGTCTTATTTCCAATTGGATCAAATGCACTCTGCTGTAGCCATCTGCAGGCAAAACTATGTTAGGTGATGGGAAAGTCAAGGAAAACGCTGGAGTGAAAAGCATTCTTTAACTAGATGCTGATAATTGTGACCAGATTGCTTGTGCTCTAGTCTAATGTCAGTATAATCCTCAGTTTGTATTTATTCAAATATGATAAGGCAACAAAATAAAAAGAGGCTAAATTTGAGGGTTCGGTGTTAAGAAATATGCCTGTGTTGAAATAGCTTAGAACTGAGAGAAATATCATCAGGGGCACGGGTAAGACTACTGGTGAGTAAGAACTGAAAAAGTATGGTTTGCGTGTTGTTCTTTCTGGTTGGCCCTGTAATGAGAGAGCAGATATTCAGCCGATAATACCTCTTCTGTCATCCTAGTAATGGGTGCTTTGGGCTACAGCTCTCTGGTTACCTCCAGATGCTTAACTCCATAAAGTATATTAATGGCATCAACAACTAGGATGAGAATAAATGGGATAAATGAAACACTATCACCAGAATCAGTTCATTGGGTACAACAAAATCTGAACATGGAACAACATGCTTCCAACTTGTAAACTATTGACCTTCTTCATCCAGTTGTTTCTGTGTCATTCATATTAAATACACCTAGAAATCCAGTATTTCTCCATAAGGTTAGCCAGAAATTATTTATTAGATTGTCATTGTTGTGTAAACTAAAATTGTTGTTTTCTTTCTCTGAATATAGGTCTGCTGCTGCTGCTGCTAAGTCGCTTCAGTCGTGTCCGACTCCGTGCAACCCCATAGATGGCAGCCCACCAGGCTCCCCCGTCCCTGGGATTCTCCAGGCAAGAATACTGGAGTGGGTTGCCATTTCCTTCTCCAATGCATGAAAGTGAAAAGTGAAAGAAGTCGCTCAGTCTTGTCCAACTCTTTGCGACCCCATGGACTGCAGCCTACCAGGCTCCTCTGTCCATGGGATTTTCCGGGCAAGAGTACTGGAGTGGGTGGCCACTGCCTTCTCCATCTAGAAAATATCAATTATACACCGATCCTTTACACAAGTTTTGATTTTAGTAGTTTTCTCTGAGTAATTAAAATCTTGGAAAATGTTTTTTCATGGCCATGGAATAGGGAAGTGATTTGTAGGCTTCCCTATTTTTCAGAGTTAAATTTACCCTAAAGCATTTCTGCAAGAAATTGTAAAACAAGATATTCAAAAGGAACCAAAATACAGAAAATGCAACAAAGGGTTTCTGGCATATACTTCTTTATTCTGAAGCCTAAGATTAATGATAAGTAGCATCATATTACAGAAAAACATTGTGGAAATATTCCAAGTATTCCTGCCATGTTCAACAATCACTTCTTATTGCCTAAACAAGTACATCATTCTAGCAGTGCTTTTCTCTTCCCTGCATATTTTATTTTTCCTTTCTACTCGGTCATTACCATCAGCAGACTTTTCTCTTTCAAAGTCCTTTGACCTGACCTTTGCCTCAAGTTTCTGCCCATTCCTCTGTTACTGTTTATAGCAAAGTTCATTGAGAGTGTTCACCACAGTGGTTGATTACAATGCCTCTTTAAGCTCCCTTTAACCTCTTCTAATCAGGCTTTTACCCCAACATGACACTGTAACTCTTGTGAAAGTAACCAGTCACCTTCATGTTATTAAATTCAGTATCAGTTCTCAGTCATAATATTAATTAATGAGGAGTTTCTGGAACACTCAGAAGCTTTTCTTGGCCTTCAGGAGACCACTGCTCAACTGCCATGGTGCTTGCTATATTCTCTGTTATTCATCTTTTATTAAAGCTCATAAATGCGGTACTGAATGAAGGCTACTGTGCCTTATAAGCTTGATTATCTACCAAAATTCAAGACTCTTGCTACTACCTGATCATTTGTAGATATTAAAAGTTGGTGTCATGAATAGAACTGTATTCAGACCTAAGGCTATGAAGTAAGATAAAGGAGAGAAAACAATCTGTGAGGGGCTTTTGATCCCAGGGTAGTTGCTGACCCATTCTCAATATGAAGCAGCAAAACCTCTTTGTCAGAGGGTTTTTTTTTGCTAGTTTGTTATTTATGAATGAGAAATTTCAACTCCTGTGGTATTGGCAAAAAAAATCATGAAGAAAGGAAAATTTGGAGAAGAGTGAGGAATATTAGTTGCTGCCTAATTGTTTACATTAAAGTGAATAAATTTTCTAAAAATGTAAGAAAAAGTAAGGAGTCAAAAATATTAGGGAAAAGAGAAAAGGATGTTTCTGTACACCAAAAGTTCTGTTGGGTGTTTGGAAAACACAAGCTTCAGTTATGATTCTATTCAGGTATGGCCATTAGTCCCTAGCCATCCTCCTAGGCACACAGTGTAGTAGAGAGGTGATCATGGAAAGTTATGAAGAGTGCAGAGGAGAGTGCCATTGCCTTAAAAATACTATGATAGAAACTGTCTGATGAATCTTTGCTATCTTTTGTTGTTTTTCAGTCGCTCAGTCATGTCCAAATCCTTGAGACCCTGTGGACTGCAGCACACCAGGCCTCTCTGTCCTTCACCATCTCCTGGAGCTTGCCCAAACTCATGTCCATTGATTTGGTGATGCTATCCAACCATCTCATCCTCTATCACCCCCTTCTCCTTCTGCCTTCAGTCTTTCCCAGCATCAAGGTCTTTTCTAATGAGTCAGTTCTTTGCATCAGGTGGCCAAAGTATTGGAGCTTCAGCTTCAGTATCAGTCCTTCCAATGAACACCCAGGACTGATCTCATTTAGGATGGACTGGTTGGATCTCCTTGCAGTCCAAGGGACTCTCAAGAGTCTTCTCCAACACCACACTTCAAAAGCATCAATTCTTTGGTTCTCAGCCTACTTTATGGGCCAACTCTCACATCCATACACTACAACTGGAAAAACCATAGCTTTGACTAGACGGACCTTTGTTGGCAAAGTAATGTCTCTGCTTTTTAATATGCTGTCTCGGTTGGTCATAGCTTTTCTTCCAAGGAGCAAGTGTCTTAATTTCATGGCTGCAATCACCATCTGCAGTGATTTTGGAGCCCCCCCAAATTAAAGTCTGTTACTGTTTCCATTGTTTCCTCATCTGGTTGCCATGAAGTGATCGGGCCATATGCCATGAACTTTGTTTTTTGAATGCTGAATTTTAAGCCAACTTTTTCACTCTCCTCTTTCACCTTCATCAAGAGGCTCTTTAGTTCCTCTTCACTTTCTGCCATTAGGGTGGTATTATGTGCATATCTGAGGTTATTGATATTTCTCCCGGCAGCCTTGATTCTAGCTTGTAACTCATTCAGCCGGCATTTCTCATGATGTACTCTGCATTTAAGTTGAATAAGCAGGGTGACATTATACAGCCTTGATGTATTCCTTTCCCAGTGTGGAACCAGTTCGTTGTTCCATGTCCCTTTCTAACTGTTGTTTCTTTTTTTTTTTTTAATTTTATTTTATTTATAAACTTTACAAAATTGTATTAGTTATGCCAAATATCATAATGAATCCACCACAGGTATACATGTGTTCCCCATCCTGAACCCTCCTCCCTCCTCCTTCCCCATACCATCCCTCTGTGTCATCCCAGTGCACTAGCCCCAAGCATCCAGTATCGTGCATCGAACCTGGACTGGCAACTCATTTCATACATGATATTTTACATGTTTCAATGCCATTCTCCCAAATCTTCCCACCCTCTCCCTCTCCCACAGAGTCTATAAGACTGTTCCATACATCAGCGTCTCTTTTGCTGTCTCGTACACAGGGTTATTGTTACCATCTTTCTAAATTCCATATATATGCGTTAGTATACTGTATTGGTGTTTTTCTTTCTGGCTTACTTCACTCTGTATAATAGGCTCCAGTTTCATCCACCTCATTAGAACTGATTCAAATGTATTCTTTTTAATGGCTGAGTAATACTCCATTGTGTATATGTACCAAAGCTTTCTTATCCATTCATCTGCTGATGGGCATCTAGGTTGCTTCCATGTCCTGGCTATTATAAACAGTGCTGCGATGAACATTGGGGTACACGTGTCTCTTTCCCTTCTGGTTTCCTCAGTGTGTATGCCCAGCAGTGGGATTGCTGGATCATAAGGCAGTTCTATTTCCAGTTTTTTAAGGAATCTCCACACTGTTCTCCATAGTGGCTGTACTAGTTTGCATTCCCACCAACAGTGTAAGAGGGTTCCCTTTTCTCCACACCCTCTCCAGCATTTATTGCTTGTAGACTTTTGGATCGCAGCCATTCTGACTGGTGTGAAATGGTACCTCATAGTGGTTTTGATTTGCATTTCTCTGATAATGAGTGATGTTGAGCATCTTTTCATGTGTTTGTTAGCCATCTGTATGTCTTCTTTGGAGAAATGTCTATTTAGTTCTTTGGCCCATTTTTTGATTGGGTCATTTATTTTTCTGGAGTTGAGCTGCAGGAGTTGCTTGTATATTTTTGAGATTAGTTGTTTGTCAGTTGCTTCATTTGCTATTATTCTCTCCCATTCTGAAGGCTGTCTTTTCACCTTGCTAATAGTTTCCTTTGTTGTGCTGAAGCTTTTAAGTTTAATTAGGTCCCATTTGTTTATTTTTGCTTTTATTTCCAATATTCTGGGAGGTGGGTCATAGAGGATCCTGCTGTGATGTATGTCAGAGAGTGTTTTGCCTATGTTCTCCTCTAGGAGTTTTATAGTTTCTGGTCTTACGTTTAGATCTTTAATCCATTTTGAGTTTATTTTTGTGTATGGTGTTAGAAAGTGTTCTAGTTTCATTCTTTTATGCTGGGAGCCGGCATATTGCATATTGAGTGAGGATCTGGAATAGCTCAACTGGAATTCTATCACTGCTGAGAGCCAGCGTGAGGCACTCCACCCATGACAAAGGTCATGAGGAAGGAGGCTCGGCATACGCAAAGGCGGGATCGAGCCTCAGGAGTCCCCCTGGAAATTCTCGAGCATCTACCCCCAAAACCAGAGTCTGCCTACTTTTTGCTTTGTGCTTTCACCTACACCTCTGACTTTACGGGGGGCTGTCTCCCACTACCTCTCTCTGAAAAAAGAGTTAGCTTACAGCTCCAGTTAATAATTCCTGGGTGTGACAGTGTTTAACCTACAAACTCCTTTGGAAATCCTCTAGCCTGCCTGAATAAGTTTTTCCGGCCACGTGTGATTGTTCAGAGCCTCCCAACTGTGAGAGGCAAGAGATGTTCTAAACTGCCTAAACACAGATTCCTTTGAGTAGTTAAAAGATTGATTAGAAAATGTATTGGTGAAGGGTTTTTCACTTGTTGGGCCAATGTTTGCTGCTAAGTCTCCATACTCCTTACCTACTGTGTCCTTGGCAGTGTATTGATTGATATAATGGGTGTATAGAAATGTAAAATGCCGCTTTGTCCAATGCTTTTTGGAAGGCTGGCGCCTGACTTTGGAATAATCACCTTTAGAGAAAGATAAGTTTCTTAAAATGTTAACAGGCCTCCGGGCCAGAAGATGATGTCTATCACCTGAACTTTTGCATATGATAAGTTTACAGGAAAAAAGCCTGGCTTGCTGCATGACTCTACCCCTTCCCCCATTATCCACTATGCATAACTTAAGGTATAAAAACTACTTTGGAAAATAAAGTGCGGGCCTTGTTCACTGAAACTTGGTCTCCCCATGTCATTCTTCCCTTTAACTTCCGGCTGAGCGTCCATCTGGAGCGTGGATGTCCTCTGCGACCATTTATTTGCCTGGGCTTCTAAGACCCACTCGAGAAGGTGTCTAAGGTGGGGCACCTTCCGCTATTCGAGAGGGCGCCTGCGGCCTCCGTGGTCAGAGCTAACCTGGTGTCACGGGTTATATTGATTTTCCGCGTAAACCAAGCCACTCAGCTTCTTTTCTCCACTGAATTTTCCTACTGAGCTATCTTTATTTCAGCCGCTTTTCTCCACTGAATTTCCTCACTGAGCTATCCTTATTTTATTACTCTTTGAATCTTTGATGAATAAATAAATATAAATAGGTCGCCGACGCCGTCCCCGCTTCGAATACCCTGGATCAGCCGGGGCTGGACCCCGGCACTTTTACAAGTGGTTGACCAGATTTCCCAGCATCACTTGTTAAAGGGATTGTCTTTAATCCATTGTATATTCTTGTCTCCTTTGTCAAAGATAAGGTGTCCATATGTGTGTGGATTTATCTCTGGGTTTTCTATTTTGTTCCATTGATCTATATTTCTGTCTTTGTGCCAGTACCATACTCTCTTGATAACTGTGGCTTTGTAGTAGAGCCTGAAGTCAGGTAGTTGTTTCTTGACCTGCATAAAGGTTTTGCAGGAAGCAGGTAAGGTGGTCTGGTATTCCTATCTCTTTAGGAATTTTCTTCAGTTTGTTGTGATCCACACCATCAAAAACTTTAGTGTAGTCAAGGAAGCAGAAGTAGATGTTTTTGTGGAACTCTCTTGCTTTTTCTATGATCCAACAGATGTTGGCAATTTGATCTCTGGTTCCTCTGACTTCCAAATCCAGCTTGAACATCTGGGATTTCTTGGTTCATGTACTGTTGAAGGCTAGCTTGGAGAATTTTGATCATTACTTTGCTAGCATGTGAAATGAGTGCAATTGTATGATAATTTGAATATTCTTTGGCATTGCCCTTCTTTGGGACTAAAATGAAACCTGACCTTTTCCAGTCCTGTGGCCACTGCTGAATATTCCAAATTTGCTGGCGTACTAAGTGCAGCACTTTCATAGCATCATCTTTTAGGATTTTCAGTAGCTCAGCTGGAATCCCATCATCTTCACTAGCTTTGTTAGTAGGAATGCTTCCTAAGGTCCACTTGACTTAACAGACCAAGATGTCTGGCTCTACTTGAGTGATCACACCATTGTAGCTATCTGCTATCTTAGATTCTTTAATTAAATGGTCAGAAGACTATTTCATGGTAGATATAACTGAATAAGACTAAACCATATGAAAGGAGTGATGGTATGAATAGATCAAGTTTATTACAGAAAAGGCTGTTTAACTTTCTTACCTTCTATAAACAATGGAATATTCCTGAAGCCCTTGATATGTTGCCTGTGCAACCAAACTGAGATTAATTTTATGATGACAAGCAACAAGCCAATCACAATGATGTCTCTGTTCCAAATAATTATATATCTTGTGATAAAAGCAGTTGCTTTTGCTTGAGCCCCTTATTCCTACCTCAAGGTCAGAGAGTGGTAGATAAAAAATGACCCTCCACTGACCACATCTGCCATGCATTTGCTTTAATTATGAGAAAAAGGATTGAGCTATTCACAAGAAAAAAGTTGACCAACAGAAAAATAAGAATGTAATGAGAAACAGAACAAGGAGAAGAATGAAGTAGGTTGGCCATGTTCAGTTAGTTGTTCAGGTGATAGAAGAGAATTAAAGAAGGAATTGGTTTGCTACATTAAAGAAGACTTTTCTATTGCTTGCCTATGGCTGGATATTGTGAAATATTAATTTTATTGGTCAGTGGTCATCCCAAAGTAAACATTTTTGTTAACAGTTTGATTGAGATTCTTATACCATATAATTCATTCAAACGTGCCTTTGTAATTAATATTGCTCAGTATCAAATTTCAGGGTTTAATGCCTTAATTCTACTCTATTTTACATTGTATTAATAAATTCCCCACCATCCATATTTTAGTTATATAATTTCACATCCCTTTGATTTTAGAATTTTGAAAATATATTTTCGTTAAATCTTTTGTAGATTTACTATATGACAGTTTTATTTTCTCTCTTAATTCATTCTAATAGTCTCTTCCTTTAACTGGATGATTTTAATATACCTACATTTTAATCCTCCCATGAAAATTTCTTTCAGTTATTTTCTAACTTTTCAGCTGTATAATTCACTATATCTCTTCCCAGCTTCAAAATGTCTCTTGCAAACTCCAACCGTTTTTTTTTTTCAGATTCTTCCATCTTTTTGAAAATAACCAGGAAATTAGCATCTATCTGCCCACAGAAAAACATATATTCTTCTTAGGACTGTCTAGCGTTCCATCATTTTAAAGTATAAAGTTATTTTACATTAAACACCATTTACCAATGGTTTCTGTTTTCTTTTTTAATTTTTTAATTGCATTTCTTAATCTTTAAAACAAATTCTTTAAAATTTTAATCTGTTGTATCTCAGCATTCACTTTCAGTAAAACGAATAAAAATCTTAGAAGTTAAAAAATTTATATCTTAAATGTTGGTTTCATCTGGCTCCCTGATTTTGTTTCTTGCTGCTGCTGCTACTGCTAAGTCGCTTCAGTCGTGTCCGACTCTGTGCGACCCCAGAGACGGCAGCCCACCAGGTTCCCCCGTCCCTGGGATTCTCTAGGCAAGAACACTGGAGTGAGTTGCCATTTCCTTCTCCAGTGCATGAAAGTGAAAAGTGAAAGTGAAGTCGCTCAGTCGTGTCTGACTGTTAGCGACCCCATGGACTGCAGCCCACCAGGCCCCTCCGTCCATGGGATTTTCCAGGCAAGAGTACTGGAGTGGGGTGTCATTGCCTTCTCCGATTTTGTTTCCTGAGTACTCTTTAAGATACAAACCAACAGAGCTTTACTTTTTAATGTATATATGGAATAAAGCTTTTCATTAAAGTTTTGAAAATTAAAGAATCCATTGGTAGACAAACCTGAGCTACATTGATGACATTACTGATGATTATATTATTTATATTTTGAAAAATTTTGAAGGCTTCTGTTGGTATACCCTCAGAGATCCTGTCTTTCACCACATCCAGACTCAGTTTACTAACAAGCTAACAAGCCCATCAAAGACATAATTTCAGTTACAGGTATTTTAACTCCAGCATTCCTCTGCTTCACCTTGGGATTTCCATCTCTCTGTTTACCTGTGCGTTTGTTTTCCCATGCTGCCTGCTTTATCTTTAGCATATTAATCATAGTTGTTTTAAATGCCTGATCTGGCCATTCCATCACTCCTGCCATGCCTGGTTCTGATGCTTACTGGGTCTTTTCAAATTGTGTTTTTTTGCCCTTTGGTGTGCCTTGTAGTTTTTTCCTTGAGAGCCGTACTTAATGTGTCCAGTGAAAGGAACAGCTGAATTAGGGTCTTTAGTAGTGTTGGAGATATGGAGGGAGGGGAAGCATTCTGTACTTTTATGATTAAGTCTCAAAGTCTGCAAGTTAGTCACTTAATCTTAGTTAACCTGTGCCTCTGAACTGTGAACTTCACAAGCATCTCTCTGTTTTTACTCTCCCCTCTTAGGTGGGGCAGGATGGCTGGAGTGGACTCTCTATGGGAATTTCCCTTCTCCTACATGGAAAGTAAGAGCTGGATGGAATTGGGTATTTCTTATTCTCCAGGTCAGCTGACTTTGATAATATCCCAAAAGGTTAGGCTCTGGTTAACTAGCTGCCCCTGAGTGCAGGCCTTGAAGCCCCGTGCTATAGTTAGTATTTTTCTTTTCTTCCTTTCTTTTGCCTTTTCTTTTGTTTTAATGTTCGATCTTAGTTTTTATTATTTTGAAAATTTCCAGACATTCAATATAGTAGAAGGAATAGTACAATGAGCTCTAATTTGTACTGAGTAATCATCATTAATAATTAGCAATATTTGCCAATTTCAAAATGATTCCTTTTCTCTCCCCCTACTGGAAACACAAAGAGAGTTTCTCCATATACTATGGGAACCTTGCCAAGTTCCTGGAGGTACATTTTGTGGGGACCTTCCCATGACTGGCTCCCTCTGGAATTTTTGACGCTCAGAGCTGTCTGCACAACTCTCTTCATCTCCAGCAGTACATCAATAACAGTTCAGGTTTTCCTATCCTGGCCCTCCCTGGTGTTTTCTGCTAGTCTCTGCTCTGGAAAGACATGACTCCCTGTATTCACCAGTCTCTCTTCAGTCTTGGGGGCATCAGTTTGTTTGCCCAGTGTCTTCTCCTCTCGTACAGATCCAAAAACGGTCATTGAATTTTCAGTGTTCGTTTTTTTGTTTTGTCATTTGGACAGAGTCAGGTCTTCGAAACTCCTTACTTTCAGAACTAGAACATTTTTAAATTAATAGACTGTTTTGGAATACTTTGGGATTTACAGAAAAATTAAACAGAAACTACAGAGGATTCCTATATACCTTTTTCCCCTCCCTATAGTTTCCCCCATTATTCACATCTTGCTTTCATTTGATGCACTTGTTAAAATTGATGAATCATTATTGACATGATATTATTTCCCAAGGTACAAAGTTTACATTAGGGTTCACTCTGTGTGTTATAGTTCTGTAAGCTTGGATAAATGTGTATTATGTATATACCATTACAGTATTATATAGAATAGTTTCACTGCCTTAAAATTCTCAGTGTTCCACTTATTCATCTCTCATGCCCTGCCCACCCTCTGGTCCCCAGTAACCACTGATATTTTTACCATATTCATAGATTTGTCTTTTCCAGAATGTCATTTACTTGGAATCATACAGTACGCTATCTTTTCAGATGGGCTTCTTTCACTTAGTATTAAGCTGGTAGAATTCACCAGTGAAATCCTCTGAGACTGGGTCTTTTTGTTTTGAAAGGTTATTATTGACAATTATTTTAATAGCTGAAGACCTACTCAGGTTATCTTTATCTCCTTCTGTGTGTTTCTTTAGATTATGCCTTTCATAGAATGCTTTATTTCATCTAAATTATCAAATTTGTGAACAAAATAATATTCCTTTATTAACCTTTTAATGGCCATGAGCTCAGTAGAGCTCAGGTCACTCTCTAACTACTGATACTTGTAATTTGTGTCTTCTCTTATAATCTTTTTTCCTTCGGTGGACTGACTAGAGGCTTGTAAATTTTATTGTTACAAGGGACTGGAAAAGTTGTGACTCATGTTTTGCTTTGGCAAAATAAAACTATCAGCTGAGTTAAAATAGATACAGAAAATATACCTAGTGAATTTACTTTTGGAGAAGAAGTTTTGAGACAGAATGTTGCTACAGCAAGTCATTTAGTTTTTCATATTATTGATGACTACAAGAAGTTTAATTCAGAAAGTCATGTAGCTGTTTGTAATCAGGGTATAACTGATAGAAAAACAGATATTCTAGAACTTTCACCATGGAGTGTTGTGACTCTTTTATACAAACAGATAAGGTTGAAAAGTGAAATGAGTAACATTTTTGCCACTTAAGTTATCTTCTTGGAACAAAGAAAACATTAAAGGAGGCATGGTTATAAAATTCATTGTAAAGATAACCTAAACGGATTGATGTACTTTCCAGAGAGTATTTTCATTTGGACATCCCAATTCAAGTATTCTGTAAACCGAAAAACCCAGGAGAACCAGAAAAATTGAACCAGTTTGTCTGAGGTACAATCATCTTGCCGACATCACATAAGAAGTTAAAAATAAATGTTATTTTTGTAAGTCACTGAGATTTTGAGGTTAGTTTTGCAAAAGAAAATAAGTTGTGTAGTCTAGGATAAGAGAAAGGGAAGCATTAGAACTATTATCTCTGATATTTTATGTATGTTTTTTGTAGTTCTTATTATTCAAGAAATGCTTTAATGCTCGTGGCATCTGGTCCTTATAAAAAATGTTGAATTAGACCAAATGTAATATTTTGTCCTCAGAGTTTAAAAGTCTAGAAAATTGAGCTTTGTGGAAATAATTGTACCTTGGAAAGACAATATTACTCCTAGTATATTTCATCACACTCGCATTCAGTTGCTCAGTCATATCTGGCTCTTTACAGCCACATGGACTGCAGCATGCCAGGCTTCCCTGTTCTTCACTCTCTCTCAGAGTTTCCTCAAACTCATGTCCATTGAATCAGTGATGTCATTCAGCCATCTCTATCATCCCTTTCTCTTTGTGCCTTCAATCTTTCCCACTATCAGGGTCTTTTCCATGAGTCAGCTCTTTTCATCAGGTGGCCAAAGTACTGGAGCTTCAGTTTCACCATCAGTCCTTCCAATGAATATTCAGGGTTGATTTCTTTTAGGTTTGACTTGTTTGATCTCCTTGCAGTCCAAGGGACACTCAAGAGTCTTCTCCAACACCACAAATTGAAATTCTTCAGCACTCAGCCTTATTTATAATACAACTCTCACATCCATACATGACTACTGGAAAAACCATAGTTTTGACTAAAGGGACCTTTGTTGCCAAAGTGATGTCTCTGCTTTTTAGTATACTGTCTAGGTTTGTCACAGCATTTCTTCCAAGGAACAAGCATCTTTTAATTTCATGGCTGCAGTCACGTCCACAGTGATTATGGAGTGCAAGAAAATAGTCTGTCACAGTTTCCAATTTTTTTCCCATCTATTTGCTATGAAGTTATGGGACCATATGCCATGAATTTAGTTTTTTGAATATTGAGTTTTAAGCCAGTTTTCACTCTCCTCTTTTCATCAAGAGACTCTTTAGTTCCTCTTCATTTTCAGCCATTAGTAAATAAGTACCATCTGTGTATCTGAGGTTGTCGGCAATCTTGATTCCACCTTGTGCTTCACCTAGCCTGGCATTTTGCATGATGTACTCTGCATATGAGTTGAATAAGCAGGGTGACAATATACAGCCTCTACATACTCCTTTCCTAATTTTGAATCAGTCTGTTGTACTATGTCTGGTTCTAACTGTTGCTTCGTGACCTGCATACAGGTTTCTTAGGAGTCAGGTAAGGTACTCTGGTATTCCCATCTCTTTAAGAATTTTCCACTGTTTGTTGTGATCCACATGGTCAAACTACTGTATAATTGCACTCATCTCACACACTAGCAAAATAATGCTCAAAATTCTCCAAGCCAGTCTTCAACAGTATGTGAACTGTGAACTTCCAGATGTTCAAGCTGGATTTAAAAAGGGCAGAGGAACCAGAGATCAAATTGCCAACATCCACTGGATCATTGAAAAAGCAAGAGAGTTCCAGAAAAACATCTATTTCTGCTTTATTGACTATGCCAAAGCCTTTGACTGTATGGATCACAACAAACTGGCAAATTCTTCAAGAGAAGGGAATACCAGACCGCCTGACCTGCCTCCTGAGAAATCTATATCCAGGTCAAGGAGCAACAGTTAGAACTGGACATGGAACAACAGACTGGTTCCAAATCAGGAAAATTGGTTCCAAATTGTCACCCTGCTTATCTAACTTATATACAGGGTACATCATGTGAAATTCCAGGCTGGACGAAGCACAAGCTGGAATCAACGTTTCTGGGAGAAATAGCAATAACCTGAGATATGCAGATGATACTACCCTTCTGGCAGAAAGTGAAGAAGAACTGAAGAGCCTCTTGACAAAAGTGAAAGAGGAGAGTGAAAAAGTTGGCTTAAAGCTCAGCATTCAGAAAACAAAGATCATGGCATAGGGTCCGTGAGATTAAAAGACACTTCCTCCTTGGAAGAAAAGCTATAGCCAACCTAGACAGCATATTAAAAAGCAGAAACATCACTTTGCCAACAAAGCTGTGGTTTTTCCAATAGTCATGTATGGACGTGAGAGTTGGACTTAAAGAAAGCTGAGTGCCAAAGAATTGATGCTTTTCAACTGTGGTGTTGGAGAAGACTCTTGAGAGTCAGAAATTTAGTAGTTGTTGTTGTTTTTTTCCTGTTACTACATGTGCATGGATTAAAGACCAAATATAAAATTTTCAATTTAACTGTCAAATACATGGTAATAATTTTCACTTCTCTTGCCCAGATGAATTTTTGTTTGCTTTTGTAAAAATGGCTCTTACAGAGACCAGTCTTAAATTTTATTTGTCTCTGTGCTTGGACACTTGTCTTCTGATTTAGAAACGAAAATGTATAGCCCTTGGGTTCTATATTGACTTTTTCAGAGATTGTCATTGTATATAACATACTGTATGTGTATATCTGTTAGACAAAAATAAAAACACAGTTCTTGACCTGAGTTTTTAAGTTATAAAATGCTATTCAGTAAAAATTTGATATATGGAGAGCTTCAATTATTAACAAAACTATTTTTCAAATTATAAAATTCATTAATTCTATGGAAAAGAAAATTTTTTCTACTGCTTTATATTCATGAAATTTAATTTCATGGCTTACCAAAACATTCACAACTGTCAATGAAGAAATGTCTTCAGACTAATTAATGTCAAAATTTGGAAATGTGTAGTCTCTGCTGCGAATACTGATATTTCTGTTAAGAATAGCAAAATGCAGATGTGGTAAGAATTTAAGAGGCAATTCTATTTGTCTTGTGAAATGTCTATCCTTAGTTGAAACTTGTAGGTAAATGTCCAGAGCTGCTGCATTGCTATTTAAGTCCATTTACAAATCAGTGTACCGTGGCTCCACCCTAAGACACGGTGGTCTGTCTGTCACTCTATATTCAAGAACATAGTGAGTATGGTTGGGTCCTCAGAGAGTTGACTAAATGCAATCTCAGGAGTGTTCATGCATTCACTAGCAGTATTAGACATCTGTATAGATAGATATTCAAGTCAATAACTGTATTTCAAATTGTGTTTGTATAAACATTTTCGCATTAAAGGTTAATATTATTATTTGAGCTATTAAAATTATATACAACTCCGCAGATCAAATTTTTTCTTGGCTGCTACAGAGTTCTTCAGGGTTTTTCTAAACCACTATGATCTCTAAATCTTCCTCACATGGCTTTTGCTATTTGGTTCATATCTTTATATTAGATTCTTTAAAAAAAAAAAAAATCTTGTTCTTTTGTACCTTGGATTCAGGAATGACTAATTTCCCCTTACATTTTATTTTAACTAAATTCAAAACTCCTATATTTAGCTAGGAACTGTGTTTGACTCTGATGACTAGGCCGATTTGGCCCTATAAGAATTTCCCTTGGAAGTGGAGAAAGGAATAAGAGAACAGTTGTGAAAACAATTATTTATTGTAGTAATGGTTTAGCAGAGTTTGATAATGTTTGATTTATGTGGAAAAGGACAGTGCTACTAACTCTATGTAAGAAAGTATTCAATATTTATGTGCTACCAATAACCTTCTGATTGTCCCATAGAGTTGTAATCTATAAATCTGTATAACACTTTCTTTCATTGCAAGTTAAATTGTTTCCTTATTTTCTTTCTTCAAGCATTCAACAATTTTAGCTGTATCATTTGATATCTTAAGCAATTTTACTAAGAAGAGTATAGTATATATTATTTAAAAAGTGGGTTAATAGCTATTATAATCATTTTCATTTGAGGCCAGAAGTCTGAAATTATTAACTTCATCTGTTGTTAAGGTTCTGAGTTATAGATAAATTAGGAAACACCACATAAATTATTGCCAAAGGTTTTATTTACATATGTGTATAGAGATGTGTAGGGTATATATATGTGTGTGTGCAGGAGAAAATGAGAATAAGAACCTTAAATTATTTTTTCTTACTTATTTCTTTGTTTTTGTTAATCTTATTAATATCCTTCTTAAAAATCAACTTGGTTCCTACTTTTTGGATTTTTTTGAGCTGTTCAGTTCAGTTGAGTCACACAGTTGTGTCCGACTCTTTGCAACCCCATGAACCGGAGCACGCAAGGCCTCCCTGTCCTTCACCAACTCCCGGAGTTCACCCAAACCCATGTCCATTGAGTCAGTGATGCCATCCAGCCATCACATCCTCTGTCGTCCCCTTCTCCTCCTGCCCTCAATCTTTCCCAGCTTCAGGGTCTTTTCAGATGAGTGACCTCTGCATCAGGTGGCCAAAGTATTGGAGTTTCAGCTTCAACATCAGTCCTTCCAATGAACACTCAGGACTGATCTCCTTTAGGATGGACTGGTTGGATCTCCTTGCAGTCCAAGGGACTCTCAAGAGTCTTCTCCAACACCACAATTCAGAAGCGTCAATTCTTCAGCACTCAGCTTTCTTCACAGTCCAACTCTCACATCCATACATGACCACTGGAAAAACCGTAGCCTTGACTAAATGGACTTTTGTTGACAAAGTGATGTCTCTGCTTTTTAATATGCTATCTAGGTTGGTCATAACTTTCCTTCCAAGGAGTAAGTGTCTTTTAATTTCATGGCTGCAATCACCATCTGCAGTGATTTTGGAGCCCAGAAAAATAAAGTCAACCACTGTTTCCACTGTTTCCCCATCTATTTGCCATGAAGTGATGGGACTGGATGCCATGATCTTTGTTTTCTGAATGTTGAGCTTTAAGCCAACTTTTTCACTCTCCTCTTTCACCTTCATCAAGAGGCCCTTTAGTTCTTCTTCACTTTCTGCCATAAGGGTGGTATTATCTGCATATCTGAGGTTATTGATTTTTTGAGCTGTAATATATGCATATTTGAGTTGCACAGATTTTAGGTGAGTTGTACAGATTTTAGATGTACTGATTGGTTAGTTTTGACAATGGATTTACTCAGTGAAATCCACATAACTTTAAAAACATAGAATATTGTCATTACTCAAGAAAGATTCCTCATGCCCTTTTCCAGTTTATTCTCCCCTGCTCTAAAAGCAATCAAATATAGCATTGTAGGTTATTTTTATTTATTGCCTTTTCTAGAACTTCATATGAAGGGAATCATAGGGAATTTTGTAATTGAATTTTTCTCAACTTAATTTGTTTTATATTTATTCATGTATTTGCATATATCATTAGTTGGCAATTTTTAATCTTTTTTATTTTTTATTTTATTTTTAAAATTTTATTTATTTTAATTGGAGGCTAATTACTTTACAATATTATACTGCCTTTTTGCCATACATTGACATGAATCAGCTGTGGGTTTATATGTGTTACCCATCCTGAACCCCCCTCCCACTGCCTTCCCCATCCCATCCCTCTGGGTCATCCCAGTGCACCAGCTCTGAGAACCCTGTTTCATGCATTGAACCTGGACTGGTGATCTGTTTCACATATGATAATATACATGTTTCAATGCTATTCTCTCAGATCATCCCATCTTCACCTTCTCCCACAGAGTTCAAAAGATTGTTCTATACATCTGTGTCTCTTTTGCTGACTTGCATATAGGGTTATTATTATTATCTTTCTAAATTTTTAAATTATACAATGATCAAAAACTTTTTCCATTGTCCTATTGATGGACGCTTGGACTGTATCCAGTTCTTACTATCATGAACCAACTTTGTTTAAATACTGCTACACAGGCTTTTTGGAGACATGTATTTTCATATTACTGGAGTAAAATTGGAGTAATACATAAAGGTTCTTACCATATTTTGAGATACTACCTAACAGTTTTCCAAAGTGCTTGCAAATTTCACATTCCCCCAAACCGTGTATAAGACCGATTTCTCCACATTCTCTGTAACATTTGATGGTGTTAATCTTTTTCTTCTTAGCCACTATAGTGATTGTATAGTGGTGCTGCTGCTGCTAAGTCACTTCAGTCGTGTCCGACCCTGTGTGACCCCATAGACGGCAGCCCACCAGGCTCCCATCCCTGGGATTCTCCAGGCAAGAACATTGGTGTGGTTTGCCATTTCCTTCTCCAATGTATGAAAGTGAAAAGTGAAAGTGAAGTTGCTCAGTCGTGTCTGACTCTTAGCGACCCCATGGACTACAGCCTACCAGGCTCCTCTGTCCCTGGGATTTTCCAGGCAAGAGTGCTGAGTGGGGTGCCATTGCCTTTTTGCATTTCCCAAGTGATTAATAATGTTGAGCAAGTGTTATGCTTATTGATTATATATATGTTTATTCATGAAACTTCTGTTTAAGGCTTTACCCATGTTATATTAGATTGTTTATTTTTATTATTGAATTTGAAGAGTTATATACTCTAGAATCAAGTTCCTATTTAATATGTATATTATAGGTATTTTCTTGGTAGTCTGAATTGCTTAAATATTTAATGATGGATTTTGATGTTCAGAAATTTTTTATTTTGATAAAGTAAAATTTATCAGTATCTTCTGAAACTTTTTTTCTCATGTGGCATTTTTATGGAAACTTTATCCCAAATTTACAAAGCTACTTTGTCTTTTTTATACAAGTTTTCAAGTTATGGTTTTATATTTAGCACTGATTCATTTCCAATTAACTTTTATGTATGGTATACAATAGAGGTCAAAGCTTTTTATCACATTTTTAATTTTTAAAACTAGGCAAATATATAATTGTCTCAGTACCATTTATCAAGGGATTATTTTTTTCCTTAGTGAATTTCTTTGGCAATCTCATTGAAAATTAACTGTTTATGTGTTGGTATATGGCTTCACACTTGTTTTATATTAATCTATGTATTTATTCTTTTCTAAAACCATACTATCTTTATTATGATATCTATAATCAAGTATGGAAGCCAGATCCTTTTAGGTCTCAGTTTTGTCCTTATTTTCAAGATCACTTGATTCTTGTAGGTCTTTTGGGTTTTAAATAAAATTCTACCATCACATTGTCAAAATCTATTCCAAGACCTATTAATAGATTTTTTAATTGATCAAGTATTGACAAGCAGTACTCCAAAGTCAAATTTGACCACGGTTTTTATAATTAAACTTTTATCAAAAAAAGACTGTGCTCATTCATTTACACATTCCATGTTTCTGTGCTAACACATGCTATGGTATGTTGAATAATTGTGACAGAGATCATATGGCTTGTAGAGGTTAAAATATTTGCTATTCCTCTTCAGAATAAAAGAATTATTGATTCTCATTCTACATTAATCTGAAAAGAATATATATGTTAAATTTTGAGTTTTCAAGTCCAATAATATTTTATTTTTTTATTTACACAGATACCCTTTTTCTTTGAATGACTTTTGTTAAATTTAACCATAAATGTATATATAATTTGTTTTTTTATATTATAGCATTATATGAGTGTTAAATTTCATTTTCCAGACATTCATATTTAGAGGTTCAAGTTAATTTTATATTTTGACGGTGTATCTGTGATATTACTAAACTCACATATTAGAGCTGGTTTTCTTTTTTTGTCTGTGGCCTTTTTTTATATAGGCTTCTTAACATTTCTGAGTACGTAATTTAAGTCATCTAAAAATAAAGGCACTTTTACTTCTTTCCTTTCAATCTATGCATCTTTTACTTATTTCTTCATGATGTCAATATTTATAAATTTTTAAATTTTTTAATTGGTGGAAAATTTCTTTGCAAGGTTGTGTTGATTTCTGCCATACCAAAGTGTTGAATCAGTCATAATTTTATATATATATATATCTTCTCTCTCAGGTGCCGTCCTCCCCGTCCCCAATTCTACCCCAGTAGGTCATCACAGAGCACCAGGCTGGGCTCCCTGTGTTATATAGCAATTTCCCACTATTTCACACACGATAGTGCACGTATCTCCATGCTACTTTCTCAGTTCATCCTACCCTTATCTTCCCTTGCTGTATCCACAGTCCATTCTCTGCTACTTTTATCAGTATCATTTTTTCTAGATTCCATATGTATGTGTTAATGTGAAGTTCTTGTTTTTCTCTTTCTGACTTATTTCAGTCTATATAGGAGACTCTAGGTTAATTACAACTGACTCAAATTCATTCCTTTTTATGGCTGAGTAATATTTCATTATACATATGTACCACATTTCTTTATCCATTCATTTATCATTCATCCTAGATGAACATCTAGGTCGCAGCCAAGTCCTGGCTATTGTAAATATTGCAGCAGTGAATATTGGGATACATGTGTATTTTACAATTGTCGTTTTCTCAGGTGTATGCCTAGTAGTGGGATTGTTGGATAATATGGTTGACTTTTACCTAGTTTTGTAAGGAATCTCCATACTATTTTCCATATTCGTTGTATCTGTTTACATTTCCACCATCAGTGCAAGAGGGTTCGCTTTTCTTCACATCCTCTCCAGCTTTTATTGTTTGTAAGTTTTTTGATGATGGCTATTCTGACTGGTATGAAGTGATCCCTCATTGTAGTTTCCATTTGCATTTCTCTAATTGTGACTGATGTTGAGCACCTTTCCATGTGTTTATTGGCTATCTGTATGTCTTCTTTGGAGAAATGTCTATTTAGGCCTTCTGCGCATTTTTTGGTTGGTTATTTTTTATATTAAGCTATATGAGCTGTTTGTATATTTTGGAAATTAATCCCTTCAAAGTCACATTGTTTGCAAGTATTTTCTTCCATTCTGAGGGTTGTCTTTTCATCTAGTTTATAGTTTCCTTTGCTGTGCAAAAGGTTTTAAGTTTTATTTGGCCCCATTTATTTTTATTTTTATTTCCATTAATCTCAGAGGTGGCTCAGAGAGAATCTTGCTGCCATTTATGTCAAACAGTGTACTGTGAATGTTTTCCTCTAAAAACTTTATAGTTTTTGGCCTTACATTTAAGTCTTTAATCCCTTTTGAGTTTATTTTTGTGTATGGGTTTAGGAAGTGTTCTAATCTTACTCTTGTACATATAGCTGTCCAGTTTTTCTAGCACCACTTACTAAAGAGGATGTCTTTTCTCCATTGTATATTTTTGCCTCCTTTGTTGAAGATGAGGTGCCCCTAGGTGTGTGGGTTTATCTTTGGGCTTTCTATCTTGTTTCATTGGTCTGTGGACAGTACTATACTGTCTTAATGATTGTGGCTTTGTAGTATAATCTGAAGTCAGGGAGGTTGATTTCCTCCAGCTCCGTTCTCTTTCTCAGCATTACTTTAGCTATTTGGGACATTTTGTGTTTCCATACAAATTGTCATTTTTGCTCTGTTTCTGTGAAAAGTGCCACTGGTAATTTAATAAAGATTACATTGAATCTGTAGATTGCCTTGAGTTGTATAGACATTTTGACAATATTGATTCTTCTAGCTCCAGGAATTGGTGACGGACAGGGAAGCCTGGCATGCTGCAGTCTGTGGGGTCACAAAGAGTCAGATATCACTGAGCGACTAAACTGAACTGATCCAAGAAAATGGTATATATCTCTCCATCTGTTTGTGTTGTCTTTGATTTCATCAGTGTCTTATAGTTTCCTGAATTCAGAAAACTTTTGTTTCTTGAGGTAGGTTTATTCCTAGATATTTTATTATTTCGTTGCAATGATGAATGGGATTATTTCCTTAATTTTTCTAATTTTTCATTGTTACTATATAGGAATGCAAGAGATTTCTGCATATTTTATATCCTGTGACTTTGATAAATATATTGATACGCTCTAGTAGATTTTGGGTGGCATTTTTAGGGTATTCTATGTATAATATATGTCATCTGCAAACAGTGAGAGTTTTACTTCTTCTTTTACAATCTGGATTTCTTTTCTTTTTCTGCTCTGTTTGTCATGGCTAGGACTTCCAAATCTGTATTGAATAATAGTGGTGAGAGTGGGCACCCTTGTCTTGTTCCTAATCTTAGAAGAAATGCTTTCATTTTTTCACCATTGAGAATAAGGTTTGCTGAGGGTTTGTCTTATATGGTTTTTATTATGTTGAGGTATGTTCCTTCTGTGCTGATTTTCTGGAGAGGTTTTTTTTGTATATATGTACTGTAAATGGGTGTTGAATTTTGTTGAAAGCTTTCTCTGCATCTGTTGAATGATCATATGGATTTTACCTTTTGATTTGTCAATATGGTGTATCTCATTGATTGATTTGCTTATTTAGAAGACTCTTGGCATCCCTGGGATAAACCCCACTTAATCATGGTGTGTAATTCTTTTAATGTGTTGTTCAATTCTGTTTGCTAGAATTGAGGATTTTAGCATCTGTGTTCATCAGTGATATTGGCCTATGCTTTTCTTTGTGTGTGTGTGTGTGTGTGTGTGTGTGTGATGTCTTTGTCTGGATTTGGTATCAGGGTGATGGTGGCCTCATAGACTGAGTTTGGGAGTTTTCCTCCTTCTACAATGTTTTGACACAGTTTGAGCAGGATAGGTATTAGCTCTTCTCTAAATGTTTGGTACTATTTGCCTGTGAAGCCCTCTAGTCCTGGGTCTTTGTGGAAGATTTTGTTCACAGTTTCAGTTTCAGTGCTTGTGATTTATCTCTTACTTTCTAATTCTTCCTGGTTCAGTCTTGAAAAGTTGTGCTTTTCTAGGAATTTGTCCATTCCTTCCAGGTTGTCCATTTTATTGGCATATATAGTTACTCATAGTAGTCTCTCGTGATGATTTGTATTTCTGTGTTGTCTGATGTAACTTCTCCTTTTTCATTTCTAATTTTATTGATTTGAGTCTTCTTTCTTCTTGATCAGTCTGGCTAATGGCTTGTCAATTTTGTGTATCTTCTCCAAGAACCAGCTTTTATTTATTTATTTATTTATTTTTTGATCTTTGCTATTGTCTCCTCCATTTCTTTTTATTTCTGCTCTGATCTTTATGATTTCTTTCCTTCTACTAACTTTGGGGATTTTTGTCTTCTTTTCCTAGTAGCTTTAGGTATAAGATTAGGTTGTTTATTTGACATTTTTCCAGTTTGTTTGCTTTTTGAGCTAGATTGTACTGCTGTAAACTTCCCTTTAGCACTGCTTTTTACTGCATCCTGTAGGTTTTGAATTGTCGTGTTTTCATTATCATTTGTTTTAGGTATTTTTTTACTTCCTCTTTGAATTCAGTCCTGAATATTCATTGGAAGGTCTGATGTTGAAGCTGAAACTCCAATACTTTGGCCACCTGATGCAAAGAACCAACTTACTGGAAAAGACCCTGACGCTGGGAAAGATTGAAGGTGGGGGGAGAAAGGGATGACAGAGGAGGAGGCATCACTGACATGATAGACATGAGTTTGAGTAGGCTCTGGGAGTTGGTGATGGACAGGGAGGCCTGGCATGCTGCAGTCCATGAGGTCGCAGAGTTGGACAGGACTGAGCTACTGAACTGAACTGGGCTTGGTTGCTGCACCAACCTCTGGGCTGTTTAGAAGCATATTGTTTAGCCTCCATGTGTTTGTGTTTTTTACAGTTCTATTTTTCCTGTAATTGATATCAAATCCTACAGCCTTGTGGTCAGAAAAAAAAATGCTTGATAAAACTGCAGTTTCCTTAAGTTTACCAAGGCTTAATTTGTGACCCAAGATGTGATCTACACTGAAGAATGTTCCATGTGCACTTGAGAAAAAAAAAATGTCGTTTGCTGTTTTTGGATCTAATGCCCTGTAGTTATCATTAGGTCTGTCTTGTCCATTTAAGGCTTGTGTTTACTTATTAATTTTCTCTTCAGATGATCTGTCCATTGATGGAGTGTTAAAGTTTCCCACTATATTGTGTTACTGTTGACTTCTCCTTCTATAGTTGTTAGCATTTGCCTTATGTATTGAGGTGCTCTTATGTAGGGTACAATATATTTATAATTGTTAAATCTTCTTGGATTGATCCGTTGATCATGTGTCCTTCCTTGTCTCTTGTAATGGTTTTTATTTTAAAGCCTGATCTGATATGTGTATTGCTACTTTTGCTTTAATCTCCATTTGCAAGGAATGTCTTTTTCCATCCCCTCACTTTCAGTCTGTGTGTGTCCCTTGGTCTGAGATGTGTCTCTTACAGAAAGCATACATAGGGTCTGGTTTTTTAATCCATTCAGCCAGTCTGTGTCTTTTGGTTGGAATATTTAATCCACTTACATTTAAGGTAATTATTGATAGGTATGATCTTATTCCCATTTACCTTGTTAATTTGGGTTTTTGTAGGTATGTTCTTTCTTTTGTGTTTCCTATCTAGAGAAATTCCTTTGTTTTATAACTGGTTGAGTGATGCTGAATTCTCTTAACTTTGGCTTATCTGTAAAGCTTTTGATTTCTCTTTCAATTCTGAATGAAATTTTTTTGGATAGTCTTTTTTTTTTAAGTCTTTTAGATTATTTATTTTATTTATTTATTATTTTTTTCCCCCAATGTTCAAGCTGGATTTATTTTTTTTAATTTAATTTTATTTTTAAACTTTACATAATTGTATTAGTTTTGCCAAATATCAAAATGGATCCGCCACAGGTATACATGTGTTCCCCATCCTGAACCCTCCTCCCTCCTCCCTCCCCATACCATCCCTCTGGGTCGTCCCAGTGCTTTGGAGGCTAATTACTTTACAATATTGTAGTGGTTTGTGCCACACATTGACATGAATCAGCCATGGGAGTACATGTGTCCCCCATCCTGAACCCCTTTCCCACCTCCCTCCCTGTCCCATCCCCCAGGGTCATCCCAGTGCACCAGCCCTGAGCATCCTGTCTCATGCATCAAACCTTGACTGGTGGTCTGTTTCACATATGATAATATGCATGTTTCAATGCTAGTCTCTCAAATCATCCCACCCTCTCCCTCTCCCACAGAGTCCAAAAGTCTGTTTTTTACATCTGTGTCTTTTGCTGTCTCGCATATAGGGTCATTGTTAGCATTTTTCTACATTCCATATATATGCATTAGTATACTGTATTGGTGTTTTTCTTTCTGACTTACTTCACTCTGTATAATAAGCTCCAGTTTCATCCACCTCATTAGAACTGATTCAAATGCATTTTTTAATGGCTGAGTAATATTCCACTGTGTATATGTACCACAGCTTTCTTATCCATTCGTCTGCCGATGGACATCTAGGTTGCTTCCATGTCCTGGCTATTATAAATAGTGCTGCGATGAACATTGCGGTACACATGTCTCTTTCAATTCTGGTTTCCTTGGTGTGTATGCCCAGCAGTGGAATTGCTGGGTCGTTTGGCTGTTCTAGTTCCAGTTTTTTAAGGACTCTCCACACTGCTCTCCATAGTGGCTGTACTAGTTTGCATTCCCACCAACAGTGTAAGAGGGTTCCCTTTTCTCCACACCCTCCCCAGCATTTATTGTTTGTAGACTTTGTGATAGCAGCCATTCTGACCAGCATGAGATGGTTGTAGGTTTTTCCCTTCATCACTTTTAAGTATATCCTGCCACTCCCTTATGGCCTGCAGTTTCTGCTGAAAGACCAGCTGTTAACCTTATGGGGATTTCCTTGTATATTTGTTTCTTTTTCCCTTGCTTCTGTTAATATTTTTTTTCTTTGTGTTTATTTTTGTTAGTTTGATTAATATGTGTCTTGGCATGATTCTCTTTGGTTTTATCTTGTGTGGGACTGTCTGGGCTTCCTGAATTTGGGTGGCTATTTTCTTTCCAATGTTAAGGGTATTTTCAACTATAATCTCGTCAAATATTTTCTCCTGCTCTTTCTTTTTCTCTTCTTCCCCTGGGACCATTATAATTTGAATGTTGGTGTGTTTAATGTTTGTTCCAGAGGTCTCTGAGACTGCCCTCATTTCTTTCCATTCTTTTTTCTTTAATCTGCCCTGCTTCAGGTTATTTCTACCATTTTATCTTCCAGCTCACTTATCCATTCTTCTGCCTCAGTTATTCTGCTATTGGTTCCCTCTTGTGTATTTTTTATTTCAGATATTGTTTTGTTCACTATTGATTGTTCTTTATTTCTTCTAGATCCTTGTTAAATACTTCTTGTATCTTCTGAATCCATGCTTCCATTCTGTGTATCTGTGCCTCCATTTTATTTCTGAGGTTTTGGATCATCTTTCCTTTTTTTTTTTTTTTTTTTGGATCATCTTTATCAGCATTACTCTGAATTCTTTTTCAGGTAGACTGCCTATTTCCTCATTTATTTGGTCTGGAGGATTTTTCCCAAGCTCCTTCATCTGCTGCATGTTTCTCTGTGTTTTCATTCTGTTTAATTTACTGTGGTTGGGTCTCTTTTCCACAGACTGCAAGGCTGTAGCTCCTCTTACAGAATCTGCCCCCCGGGTGAGGCTGGCCCACTGCCTCGTGACTGTTTCCTGGTCTGGAGGTAGTGGTGTCTATATTCTGATGGGTGGAGCTGGATCTTGTCTCTGTAAAAGGCAGTGTTGTGTCCACTGGTGTGTTATGGGGTATCTGTGAGCTTTGGATGACTTTGGGCAGGGTTGTGTTCCTGTTTTGATAGTTGTTTGGGATGTGGTGTCTGGCACTGTAACTTGACCTCTGAGTGGGACCTTAGGGTTAGTGTTGAGATGGAGAGCTCTTGTTCATTAATATTCCATGGAGTTGAGAATTCTCTGGTGATCCCTTTTCCTGGACTCAGGTCTCCCACCTCAGAGGTTCAGGCCTAATGCCTTGCTGAAGCACCAAGACTTCACAAGCCACACAGCACAGAAGGGAAAAGTAAAATAAGAAATATAAACAAACAAACAAACAAAAAATAACAGAAAAGCCCCAAGACAAAAAAGCAGCATGAATCAGACAGGAATGCACGAAGAAGCTCACAGACTCACACTCACAAAAAGAAAAAAAAAAAAAGAAAGAAAGAATAAAGAGAGGAAACAAAAAAGAGAGCAGGAAAGCAATAAACAAACCCATAAATGAAAACAAACACTAAAAACTAGAGTAGCAAAAAGATAGAAACAGAAACATGAAGGAAAATGCAGTATAATAAAAAGATACTATAGAAATAGGAAAAAAGAAAATGAGTTTAAAAATAAAATAAAAGCATTAAAAAAGGGAAAAGCAAAAATTAAAAAGGATTACTAAAAAAGGAATAGGAATAGAACAAAACAAACAAAAAATATGGAGAGAGGAGGAGTAGTAAGAAAAATACTATCCTCTGACATATCCTCACCACGTAGTGAGCTCCAGTCAATCTGCCTAGTCACAAAGTCCTCCACTCTTTCTAGGAAGGTCTCTGGACCTACTGTGGGCACTGTGGGGTTAGCCGTGACTCCAGTCTGACCTTATGCCAGCTTGCACTTGCTTCCAAAGTCCACAATTGGCCCCAAAGTCCACAATATCTAGCTAATTGTGAGGATTCAGTCTCATGTACCTGCTGCTGCAGAGGTGCATCCCCTTCCTCTTCTTTGGTTGCAGTCCCTAGTGTTTCTCTTTGGTTTTGGCCCCACCTCTGCTTGTAGGCCCCCCTCCAACATCTGTTCCCTGCCCAAACAAGAGGGCCGCGAAGGCTGAGGATTATTTGGGTTAACTTGCTCAGTTGGGCTGGGGAGAGGGAGAGGTATGGCACCCACAATTAGCTTGTGTGGGGAGCGCCTGCAGTGGTGAGGACCTTTTAGAGACCTACTGGAAGTTGCTACAGTCTGCGGTGGGTTGTGCACTCTCCCAGAGAAATTGCCCCTATGTCATGGGTCTCTTGGAAGAGCCAAGCTGCATAGGCTCCAGGGAGTTTTGGGTGGTGACCTGCACCTGTTCACTGCTGGGCCACGGCTGCTGCAGCCATCACGCCCACTTCTGGGATTTCAGACCCCAGCCTTGTCTCGCCCCCCACCTCTGGCAGTTGTGCCGGCCTTGTTGGCGACAGGAGTACGGGCGTGTCCACCCCTGGGTTCACAGACAGCAGCTGGCTAGTCCCAGCTATGGCAGTTGTGAAGGTGGGGTTCCTGTGGTCTGGGAACACACAGAGTTAGAGGTCTGCAGAGTTAAGGTCTCTTGCCTCTCTGGTAGGCATAGGCTTTTCCTTGGACTCCCTTGGCTGTGTTGGACTAACTTCCTCAGAGTATCTTCAAGGCCGTCAACCACAGTCCTCTCCCTGGAGTCTGAACCCAGAGCATCAGCACCCACCCCCACTCCCTGAGGTGGGTGTGCAAACAGCTTCTTTGCTGGGGAATGCTTACGGGCAGCAATCACTGTGGTGAGTTCTCTCTGTTTTGCCTTCTTAGCACCTGTTGCTGTGTTCCCCTCTGAGCTTATGTCCCTACACCCTTGAGAGTGTGCAGAAACTCCTTCCTTCACAGCTCCCTCCCCAAGGTGCAGGACCCGTCCAGTTTCCTCGATCTCTTTGTTTTTTCTTAGATTTCCCTACCACTTTGACCACTTTGTGTGAGGGTTAACTTGCCTTTTTGTAAGTCTGAGGTTTTCTGCCAACATTCAGTAGGTGCTTTATAGGAGTTATTCCACAGGCAGCTGTGATTTTGATGTATCTTTGTGAAGAAAGATGATCTCTACATCTTACTCTGCTACCATCTTCCACCAGGCTCTCATCTTTTATATCTTATTCTTGCTTCATTGTACTCACTATGACCTTCAGTACAATATTGAATTATGCTGGTAAGACTTGAATGCCTTTTCCTCCTGATCATAGGGGAATGTGGCCCATATTTTACCATTAAATATGATATTAGTTGTAGGAATTTTTACTTTAGTTTTATTATTTAGCCTTAATTTATCAGGCTGAAAATAAAACACAGCTATTCCTACTTAGAAGTTTTATCATGAATGGATGTTGAATTTGCTCAAATGTGTTTTCTTCATCTTTTATAGTTATCATATAATTTTCCTCCATCTATGTTAGTTTTCATCTAGCTTCTTGCTGTCAAAGTTCATATCATTCATTTTATGTCTTTTTCCTTCTCTATTATTGCATATAATAATATAAATCTAAGCACTGATCAGCTATAAGCAAATTTTAACAAGTTGTATTTTCATCATTTAAATTGTGTTTTTGTTTTTTAATTTGAGATATTTTCTTGACTCATGATCTACTAGATGTGTGCTGTACAATCTTCAAGCATATGTAGCATATCCATATATTCTCTGGATATATTATACTTCAGTTCAGTTGCTCAGTTGTGTCCAACTCCTTGTGACCCCATGAATTGCAGCACCCCAGGCCTCCTTGTCCATCACCAACTCCCGGAGTTTACTCAAACTCATGTCCGTCAAGTCAGTGATGCCATCAGCCATCTCATCCTCTGTCATCCCTTTCTCCTCCTGCCCTCAATCCCTCCCAGCATCAGGGACTTTTCCAATGAGTCAACTCTTCGCAAGAGGTGGCCAAAGTATTGGAGTTTCAGCTTCAACATCAGTCCTTCCAAAGAACACCCAGGACTGATCTCCTTTAGGATGGACTGGTTGGAACTCCTTGCAGTCCAAGGGACTCTCAAGAGTCTTCTCCAACATTACAGTTCAAAAGCATCAATTCTTCGGTGCTCAGCTTTCTTCATAGTCCAACTCTCACATCCGTACATGACCACTGGAAAAAGCATAGCCTTGACTAGACAGATTTTGTTGGCAAAGTAATGTCTCTGCTTTTGAATATGCTATCTAGGTTGGTCACAACTTTTCTTCCAAGGAGTAAGCGTCTTTTAATTTCATGGCTGCAGTCACCATCTGCAGTGATTTTTGGAGCCCGAAAAAATAAAGTCTGACACTGTTTGCACTGTTTCCCCATCTATTTCCCATGAAGTGATGGGACCGGATGCCATGATCTTCATTTTCTGAATGTTGAGCTTTAGGCCAACTTTTTCACTCTCCTCTTTCCCTTTCGTCAAGAGGCTTTTTAGTTCCTCTTCACTTTCTGCCATAACGGTGGTGTCATCTGCATGTCTGAGGTTATTGATATTTCTCCTTGCAGTCTTGATTCCAGCTTGTGCTTCTTCCAGCCTAGAGTTTCTCATGATATACTCTGCATATAAGTTAAATAAGCAGGGTGACAATACACAGCCTTGATATACTCCTTTTCCTATTTGGAACCAGTGTGTTGTTCCATGTCCAGTTCTAACTGTTGCTTCCTGACCTGCATATAGGTTTCTCAGGAGGTAGGTCAGGTGGTCTGGTATTCTCATCTCTTTCAGAATTTTCCACAGTTTATTGTGATCGACACAGTCAAAGGCTTTGGCATAGTCAATAAAGCAGAAATAGATGTTTTTCTGGAACTTTCTTGCTTTCTCGATGATCCAGCGAGTGTTGGCAATTTGATCTCTGGTTCCTCTGCCTTATCTAAAGCCAGCTTGAACATCTGGAAGTTCACGGTTCACGTATTGCTGAAGCCTGCCTTGGAGAATTTTGAGCATTACTTTACTAGCTTGTGAGATGAGTGAAATTATGTGGTAGTTTGAGCATTCTTTGTCATTGCCTTTCTTTGGGATTGGAGTGAAAATTGACCTTTTCCAGTCCTGTGGCCACTGCTGAATTTTCCAAATTTTCTGACATATTGAGTGAAGCACTTTCACAGCATCTTCTTTCAGTTAATGATTTATAGTTTAATACCATCATAGTTTGAAATTATACTCTGTAAAATTTCTATCCTAAAAAAAAATTTTGTGACTTGTATTATGGGCCAGCATATGCTTTATGTCATTGAGTGTTTCATTATGATTGAGGAGAATTACTGTTTTGCCAGTATTGGGTGTGTCATTATAAATTAAGTCAAATTCTTTGGCAGAGTTGGTTAAATCTTCTATAAATTGAATAGTTTTTTGCCTTATTTCTCTATTAACTATTGAGAGAGGGATACTAAAGAGTACCACCATTAATTTATAAAAAGATTTTTTTGAAAAGTGATCGTTAGATTTAGCATATATTTGCTTTTCCAGGCATTATCCATGACATTCCTCAGAATCAGTTTTCTATATGGATTATTTATGTTCAGTCTAAAAAAATCATTTTAACATTATGTTCTTGCATTCTTAATATAATATTTGATTGAATGTCAGAAAGATTGAATAAAGGAAAATACAGTTGTTATAAATGACAGTATTTCCATAAAAACTCAGACCATTTCATTTGCCAAGGCATAGGGTAAGATTGAGGGGTAAAGGACTGTTACTGAAATCTCAAGTCCATGTTCCCTATGCACAATGAGGCCCTTTGGTACTAAACATTAGAGTTTGGAACAGAGAAAGATTTATTGTTCTGAAGAGACTGGACTGGATTAAGTTTGGAACATATTCATACAAAGAGGTTCATGCTCTAAGAACCCCAAAGTTACTAAAAGCTTTTAGCAAGTCCGTTTAAAAGCAAAACATGAAGGATAGGTGTGGTTGTTGCAGACTTCTCGGTGTCAGATCCTTTGTTCTTGAGGTCTAGTCATGGTCAGGTAATAATATTCCTATAAACCTCTACCAGATGAATGTTATTCTCTGTCCTGATGAGAAAGGGAGAAGTCTCAAGGCCCAACACCCTCCAAGATCCCAGTCCTGGCTAAGAGGAGGCAGATCTCAGCTGGCAGCTCCTTCAGGGCCAGGTTCCCATAGCCTGCCTAGCTGTCATCCCTGAAGGAGTCAGGCATCCAACCCAACTGGCCCTCAGTCTCCTCATGGCGCCTAGATGGGGAGACTAGATCTCATGGGCTGTGACCGAGGCAGATGGCCATTGCTATTCAGTTGCAGAGACAGGGATGGGGAGAGGTGCACTGCTCCTCAAGGCCTGGGCCACAGCTAATGGAGGGTCTTAGTGAGGGCTCTGCAGCCCTGCAGGACTTAGTCCCAGTCTGTTCCCTGGGCCCTCCAGCTCACTTGCTGGCCCAAGGCTGGGTAAAAACTGGAGGGCCTCCAGGAGAAGGCCTGAATCTGCCTCTTACCTCACTTTCCACTGATGACCACCATGCCACTGACCTTGACTGAATCACTTCCCCAGGGTCCCTCATTGACAGTTACCAGGGGCAGGGCCCACTGCTGTGCTGACCAATAGCTGAGCAGGACAACTAACAGTCACTCACTGACAGTTAGTTCCTTGTGGGCAGGGTCCACTGAGGCACTGACCAATGGCTGAGAAAGACCTGTTGCCTAGTAACAGGATGCAGAGTAATGGCTGTCTGCTCAGGGCTGTGCTCATCCTGCTCTGTTACAGGACCACTGCCTGATGCTGTGTGAGACTCATATAACCTGATTATTGTTTAGTTGGTAAGTCATGTCTGACTCTTTGTGACCCCTTGAACCATAGCCTGCCAGGCTCCTCTGTCCAAGGGATTTCCCAGGCAAGAATAACTGGAGTGGGTTGCCATTTCCTTATCCAGGGGATCTTCCCAACTCAGGGATTGAACCCACATCTCTTGCTTTGGCAGGGAAGGGTTCTTTACCACTGAGCCACCAGGGTAGCCCTCATATAACCTGGTAGCTTTCTCCTTTTTCCCCCATATACCCTCCAATATCTTCAGGCCCGCTATTGCCCCTTGGCAGCAAGTGACTCACTTCTGTTTCAACTCTAGGCTAGTCAGTCATCTCCTTGTTAAATCTACAGTTGTTTTATTCTTACCAGCATCCAGGGCTGTTTCTTCCTCCTCTCACTACTCTGTTAAAGATTAAATATACCATTGATCTCATCTAATAGGGGGAGGTTGCTTTTTTGGATTTTAGATTGTTAGGTTTACATGCCAATATCAACTTTCTAATGACTTAAAATAACTAATTTTGAGGATTATTTGTTTTGTACTCATTTAGGATTAAAGTGTCATTATCTAGTGATTTTTTTTTCTTTTAACCAACCATGATGCTATCTCAAAATAGCATTTGTGTAGAAGGTCTTAAATTAGGTTTTCTCATCTATCAATAAAAAATACTTATGTCAATATACGAAAAAATGAAATCTTCGCTTGAAACTCTAGTGACAATGTTGCAGTACTTCTGCTAACAGCCACTATGGAGGTGACTCAGGTTACTTCCTGCAAATTATAGTTTTCTCAAGCAAATTGTTGGAAGTGATAGGAGAAATAGTATAAAGTATATAAAATTAAATTGCAAGTTAAATATTAATATTTTCAGAGAATCAGCCAGTATGGTTTCCAATTGACTCCAATAGAAACTCATAAAAATATAGACAAGAAGAATCAGGCTATTTCATATGAACAAGCACTGCTGCTTTAGGAGTGAAAAATAAGTATGAAACAGCATGTTGGAAGTCACTGAATGGACAAACCTTATAACCCTGTGAAATATGTATTAATGTAGTTATCTTCATGATATGCACATAAGAAAAAAAAATCCCTTTAAAAAATCAACAAGCACATAAAACATGAGTCTACAACTACATGACTAATGGAATGGCATGTTGCTCTGAAAAAACAGAGCCAGGCCTGTGTTGCAAAAGTAATTTGCTATAATAACGATAACTTAGGAAATGAATTTAAGTTCAGAATAGACTATAGATAAATGAATTCATGAAATTCAAGCAGAAACTCATAAAGAGAGAACATAGATGGTAAGAAAAATATAAGATAAAAAGGAAATTTATTAAGCAAAGCAAAATTTTAAAAATAGAGATAAAATAAATATATTATACTCTTTATTGGGAACACTTTAAAGCAGATTTTTACGTTTAAATTATCAAATCATATAGATGCTGACAATTGGAAACAAAAGAAGTGAGAAAATATAATGGTTGACATGAAGGCCATAAAATCAAGATTCACTTTCAGGATGAGAGTTTTCTCAGTTATGGAACAAACAGAAAAAAAAAATGTAAATCAGAATTTAAGAAATTGGTCAATTGAAATAATTGTATTTGTGGTTTTATTTTTTAAGTTATTACAGTGAAGTCATACTTCTAGAAAAAATTTTGAAATACAAAAAACAAAAGTATTCTTTCTCATCATGAAGAAATAATCTGGTTTTCAAGTACAAAATTTTACAGAATTGTCATAATCTAAACTTAAAGTATTTTATTTTAAAATAAAAATTATTGTAAAATTATAAGCTCCATGATACACTCTTTTGTTCACTTTTTGTTCAGAATCTAAAACAGTAATGTCTATATAGTGTATATATATAGTAGATGTTTCTTACATTTGTAAATGAATACTATCACTGTTTAAAAAATAGACCTATTTATAATAAAGGAAGAAACAACATGTAAAGTCACAGTTAGCAATAATCGATGCTAATGTTTGATATATGTCCTCCCAGGTTTTAAAAAAATATTAAAGTATATTGTATATTTTAAATGAGATATTGTATGTATACTAAAATGCATATTGAATGCAGTTTCAATACATTCCTCAGTTCTTTTTAGCAAGCACAATTTTTCAGAGAATCTTAAAGCCCAGGGTGATTTTCGGAGAAAAGATATCCATCTCCTAACTGTGGGATAGGCAGGGCCAAAATCTTGAGGAGCTAAGTAGGGACTATCAAATGGATTTGTCTGTTTTCTGATTTTTACAGGCTTTAAAAGGCCTCTGATATTTTATTAAGTTCAAACTGAATTTTTTTCTAAAAGGAAAACATAAATGTGAGGGTATTACAGCAACCATGAGTTATATTTTAATTATTTTCATTTAAAATGTTTTACTTTCTATTTAGCACATTGAGTAGTAGAAATTTGCTTTCTTATATAAAAATAGTTGGAGGATTCCCTGGTGGCTCAGTCAGTAAAGAATCTGCCTGAAATGTGAGAGACCTGGGTTCAACTCCTGGGTAGGGAAGATCCCCTGGAGTAGGAAATGGCTACACACTCCAGTATTGTAGCTTGGGTGAAATCCCATGGCTGGCCGATCCAGGCAAGCTACAATCCATGGGGTTGCAAAGAGTCAGATATGACGGAGCAACTAATACACACACATATAAAAATATAAAAATATTTACCTTGCATATCTTAGAGAATTGTGTAAGTATGTGGTAAAATGCCTTGTTTGAGACAATATTAAAATTTAATTTATTGTAAGTAGTGAGTATTTTTTCAAAGAAGAGATCTTTAAAAGATCCTTGATAGAAAATGGGTTATGCAACTGTATCAGAAATAGATGTGTTTTAACACTCTCCTCGTGAAATGATCTGTGCAGCAGTCACACAGTGTGTTATACCAAATATTCTTTATGTTCAAGAATGATTCTTGCACTCCATATCCACATGATATCTACACCAGCCTGTGATAACACCATGACTGATTGGATCTGATTTGAGCTTTATGAGCCAGTGCAGTGTGCATTTCTGACACGTGTGGTACAAATGGCATTGCAATCTGAGGCTGGAGAGATATTAAATTCTTGATTTACCTATCTGCACTTTATAGTCATGGAGTTCATATCTTAACTATCCTTAAATAAAAATAGCCATAGTGATCGTACTAAAAAGATACTAAAAAGTGTTTCCTCAGTTCAGTTCATTTCAGTTGCTCAGTCGTGTCTGACTCTCTGTGACCCTATGAACTTCAGCACGCCAAGCGTCCCTGTCCATCACTATCTCCCGAAGTTCACAAAAACTCATGTCCACCGAGTCAGTGATGCCATCCAGCCATCTCATCCTCTGTCGTCCCCTTCTCCTCCTGCCCCCAATCCCTCCCAGCACAGAGTCTTTTCCAATGAGTCAACACTTGGCATGAGGTAACCAAAGTATTGGAATTTCAGCTTTAGCATAAGTCCTTCCAAAGAACACCCAGGACTGATCTCCTATAGGATGGACTGGTTGGATCTCCTTGCAGTCCAAGGGACTCTCAAGAGTCTTCTCCAACACCACAGTTCAAAAGCATCAATTCTTTGGCACTCAGCCTTCTTCACAGTCCAACACTCACATCCATACATGACCACAGGAAAAACCATAGCCTTGACTAGATGGACCTTTGTTGGCAAAGTAATGTCTCTGCTTTTTAATATGCTATCTAGGTTGGTCATAACTTTCCTTCCAAGGAGTAAGCATCTTTTAATTTCGTGGCTGCAGTCACCATCTGCACTGATATTGGAGCCCCCCAAAATAAAGTCTGACACTGTTTCCACTGTTTCCCCATCTATTTCCCATGAAGTGGTGGGACCAGATGCCATGATCTTCGTTTTCTGAATGTTGAGCTTTAAGCCAACTTTTTCGCTCTCCTCTTTCACTTTCATCAAGAGGCCGTTTAGTTCCTCTTCACTTTCTGCCATAAGGGTGGTGTCATCTGCATATCTGAGGTTATTTATATTTCTCCTGGCAATCTTGATTCCAGCTTGTGCTTCTTCCAGCCCAGCGTTTCTCATGATGTACTCTGCATAAAAGTTAAATACGCAGGGTGACAGTATACAGCCTTGACATACTCCTTTTCCTATTTGGAACCAGTCTGTTGTTCCATGTCCAATTCTAACTGTTGCTTTCTGACCTGCATATAGGTTTCTCAAGGGGCAGGTCAGGTGGTCTGGTATTCCCATCTCTTGAAGAATTTTCCACCGTTTACTGTGATCCACACAGTCAAAAGCTTGGACATAGTCAATAAAGCAGAAATAGATGTTTTCTGGAACTCTCTTGCTTTTTCCATGATCCAGCAGATGTTGGCAATTTGATCTCTGGTTCCTCTGCCTTTTCTAAAACCAGCTTGAACATCTGGAAGTTCATGGTTCATGTATTGCTGAAGCCTGGCTTGGAGAATTTTGAGCATTACTTTACTAGCGTGTGAGATGAGTGCAATTGTGCAGTAGTTTGAGCATTCTTTGGCATTGCCTTTCTTTGGGATTGGAATGAAAACTGACCTTTTCCAGTCCTGTGGCCTCTGCCGAGTTTTCCAAATTTTCTGACATATTGAGTGCAGCACTTTCACAGCATCATCTTTCAGGATTTGAAATAGCTCAACTGGAATTCCATCACCTCCACTACTTAAGTATAAATAAGGGAAGACAGTAAAATGAAGTGGTAATGACTTCAAGTCTTTTTTTTTTTTTTACTTCACCTTGAATGTGTGAAGATGAATTGCATAAAGAACTGGCATGTTTTTATATGTAATTTATCTAAAAGTGGAATTGTTTCATTGTATGTGACTAAATCGGCTTCTCAGGTGGCTCAGTGGTAAAGAATCAGCCTGCTATTGCAGGAGATACAGGTTCATTCCTGGGTCAAGTAGATCCCCTGAAGAAGGGAAAGGCTACCCACTCCAGTATTCTTGCCTGGGAAATCCCATGGACAGAGGAGCCTGGCAGGCTACAATCCACAGGGCCTTGAAAAAGTCAGATACAATAACTGACTAAACAACAACAACAACAACAACAACATGTGGCTAAATAACTCTGATTAGTTCATGTAATGAAATGAAAAATTGAAAGCATTTCCTCTAAAGTCAGGAACAAGACAAGGGTGCCCACTTTTACCATTACTATTCAACATAGTTTTGGAAGTTTTGGCCACAGCAATCAGAGCAGAAAAAGAAATAAAAGGAATCCAAATTGGAAAAGAAGAAGTAAAACTCTCACTATTTGCAGATGACATGATCCTCTACATAGAAAACCCTAAAGACTCCACCAGAAAATTACTAGAACTAATCAATGACTATAGTATATTTGCAGGATATAAAATCAACACACAGAAATCCCTTGCATTCCTATACACTACTAATGAGAAAACAGAAAGAGAAATTAAAGAAACAATTCCATTCACCATTGCAACGGAAAGAATAAAATACTTAGGAATATATCTACCTAAAGAAACTAAAGACCTATATATAGAAAACTATAAAACACTGGTGAAAGAAATCAAAGAGGACACTAACAGATGGAGAAATATACCATGTTCATGGATTGGAAGAATCAATATAGTGAAAATGAGTATACTACCTAAAGCAATCTATAGATTCAATGCAATCCCTATCAAGCTACCAACGGTATTCTTCACAGAGCTAGAACAAATAATTTCACAATTTGTATGGAAATACAAAAAACCTCGAATAGCCAAAGCGATCTTGAGAAAGAAGAATGGAACTGGAGGAATCAACCTACCTGACTTCAGGCTCTACTACAAAGCCACAGTTATCAAGATAGTATGGTACTGGCACAAAGACAGAAATATTGATCAATGGAACAAAATAGAAAGCCCAGAGATAAATCCACGCACATATGGACACTTTATCTTTGACAAAGGAGGCAAGAATATACAATGGATTAAAGACAATCTCTTTAACAAGTGGTGCTGGGAAAACTGGTCAACCACTTGTAAAAGAATGAAACTAGAACACTTTCTAACACCATACACAAAAATAAACTCAAAATGGATTAAAGATCTCAACATAAGACCAGAAACTATAAAACTCCTAGAGGAGAACATAGGCAAAACACTCTCTGACATACATCACAGCAGGATCCTCTATGACCCACCTCCCAGAATATTGGAAATAAAAGTAAAAATAAACAAATGGGACCTAATTAAACTTAAAAGCTTCTGCACAACAAAGGAAACTATTAGCAAGGTGAAAAGGCAGCCTTCAGAATGGGAGAAAATAATAGCAAATGAAGCAACTGACAAACACCTAATCTCAAAAATATACAAGCAACTCCTACAGCTCAACTCCAGAAAAATAAATGACCCAATCAAAAAATGGGCCAAAGAACTAAATAGACATTTCTCCAAAGAAGACATACAGATGGCTAACAAACACATGAAAAGATGCTCAACATCACTCATTATCAGAGAAATGCAAATCAAAACCACTATGAGGTACCATTTCACACCAGTCAGAATGGCTGCGATCCAAAAGTCTACAAGCAATAAATGCTGGAGAGGGTGTGGAGAAAAGGGAACCCTCTTACACTGTTGGTGGGAATGCAAACTAGTACAGCCACTATGGAGAACAGTGTGGAGAGTCCTTAAAAACCTGGAAATAGAACTGCCTTATGATCCAGCAATCCCACTGCTGGGCATACACACTGAGGAAACCAGAAGGGAAAGAGACACGTGTACCCCAGTGTTCATCGCAGCACTGTTTATAATAGCCAGGACATGGAAGCAACCTAGATGTCCATCAGCAGATGAATGGATAAGAAAGCTTTGGTACATATACACAATGGAGTATTACTCAGCCATTAAAAAGAATACATTTGAATCAGTTCTAATGAGGTGGATGAAACTGGAGCCTATTATACAGAGTGAAGTAAGCCAGAAAGAAAAACACCAATACAGTATACTAATGCATATATATGGACTTTAGAAAGATGGTAACAATAACCCTGTGTACAAGACAGCAAAAGAAACACTGATGTATAGATCAGTCTTATGGACTCTGTGGGAGAGGGAGAGGGAGAGGGTGGGGAGCTTTGGGAGAATCGCATTGAAACATGTATAATATCGTGTATGAAATGAGTCGCCAGTCCAGGTTCGATGCACGATACTGGATGCTTGGGGCTGGTGCACCGGGATGACCCAGAGGGAGGGTGTGGGGAGGGCGCAGGGAGGGGGGTCAGGATGGGGGGCACGGGTGTACCTGTGGCAGATTCATTTCGATGTTTGGGGGAGCTAATACAATATTGTAAAGTTTAAAAATAAAATAAAATTAAAAAAAAGAAATGTAATAAACATCTGTATGTATCAGGATACCTTCATCTCTGCAATAGAATATTGAATGCAAATATCAAGTTGGAGAAGTATCATTTCATTAATATAAATTCTTAGAATACACAGAACAGTATATCTACTTTTGTGAATACACAAATGAGTGTAAAAATGTACAATACTTGCATGAAAATTATTAGCACAAATTTAAAAAACAGGAAAGAAGAATTGACTTAAGAAAGAAGAATTTCCCTTGCATCAGTAAAACATAAAGATAGGATACAAGTCCCCTTAGCACTCAGGGAGGTCATGCAGTAAGGGAGAGTGTACTGGTATTTCACATTTAAATCTAGTAATAATAGAGAGCATGTATATTTCATCTGTCAACAAAGAATGACTTTCAGCACTATTTTTAAGTATATATATAATCCCCAAAAAATTTTTTTAAGTTTTAACAGGGCAAAGAATTATTTATTTAAGTTAATAATGTCTGTAACATTTTTCATTTTGTTTTTTTTTTTCTTAAATAAGCCATTATCCAGAGCAGTTCTTTTATGTATTTTCTGCCTATATTTTTAGAATTATATTTTTCATAGAGATATTACTATAGACTGACATGTTTGTAGCCAAATAATCTTGACTTTCACAAAAAACACTGCAATAGTCAGCATCACTGACTCAATGGACATGAGTTTGCACAAGCTCCAGGAGGTAGTGAAGGACAGGGAAGTCTGGCATGCTGCAGTCCATGGGGTCAAAAGAGTCAGACGTGACTGAGTCACTGAACAGCTACAATAGTTATGTTTATTTAAAATTATTATTATCAGCATGTAACCATACTTTCAGAATGTACTGAAAAAATCTCATTGAACTCAGTAGCATTTGCTCTGACTTTTTTTTTGAAGGAAATGAAATTTTACTTATTTTTTAAATTAATTTTTATAGGCATGTAGTTGTTGACTTTTTAAGTTGATTTACATTGTTGTAGTATTTTTAGGGGTACAGCAAATTGATTCAGTTACATACATATATATGTGTAAGTGTGTGTATATATATTATTTTCTTTCTAGATTATTTTCCATTATAGGTTATTACAAGCTAATGTGTATAGTTCCCTGTGCTAGACATTAGGTTCTTGTTTATTTTTGTATATAGTAGTATGTATATTTTTAGTCTCAAACTCTAAACGTATCCCTCTACCACCTTTCCCCTTTGAGAATCATGTTTTTCCCCCCATTCTGTGACACTATTTCTGTTATATATATATATATATATATAAATACATATACATATTTCTCTTTCTCTGACTACTTCACTTAATATGATAACCTCTAGGTCTACTTGCCTTGACTTTTTTTTTTTTTAAACTTTACATAACTGTATTAGTTTTACCAAATATCAAAATGAATCTGCCACAGGTATACATGTGTTCCCCATCCTGAACCCTCCTCCCTCCTCCCTCCCCATTCCATCCCTCTGGGTCGTCCCAGTGCACTAGCCCCAAGCATCCAGTATCGTGCATCGAACCTGGACTGGCAACTTGTTTCATACATGATATTTTACATGTTTCAATGCCATTCTCCCAAATCTTCCCACCCTCTCCCTCTCTCACAGAGTCCATAAGACTGTTCTATACATCAGTGTCTCTTTTGCTGTCTTGTACACAGGGTTATTGTTACCATCTTTCTAAAGTCCATATACATGCGTTAGTATACTGTATTGGTGTTTTTCTTTCTGGCTTACTTCACTCTGTATAATAGGCTCCAGTTTCATCCACCTCATTAGAACTGATTCAAATGTATTCTTTTTAATGGCTGAGTAATACTCCATTGTGTATATGTACCAAAGCTTTCTTATCCATTCATCTGCTGATGGACATCTAGGTTGCTTCCATGTCCTGGCTATTATAAACAGTGCTGCAATTTAAAGCCAGTACCGTCTCTGAGGCAGTATCTTTATTCCTCAAAAGGCAAGCAGATAAATATCAAGTTAGGAAAACCTAAAAAGCTCTTTCTTGCATTATTATTGCCATTATTTCATGTGTGTGTGTGGTGTGTGAGTTGTACATATTCTTAAAGATGTGCTGTGCTTAGTTGCTTTGTCGTGTCCAACTCTTTGCAACCCTATGGACTGTAGCCTGCTGGGCTCCTCTGTCCATGGGGTTTCTCCAGCCAAGAATACTGGAGTAGGTTGCTGTGCCCTACTGCATGGACCTTCCCAGCCCAGGTATCAAACCCAGGATATCTTCTATTAAACATAATAATCATATATCTTACCAAGAGGTAAAAAAATTTTTTAAGTTCATCTATACAAAATACTTGTTTATTGACATGTCACATGTCTGAAATTTCAGCATTAAACATTTTTCTCATTTGGGTTAAATTATTGTGTTTTCCAAAAGTCTTGTTAGAATTGATTTACTCTGTTACCCAGGCTTCCCCAATGTAGTAATTTACTAGTAGTTAATGAAAATTAGCATAGATTAACTCATTTTATTCTAGTACACTGAGCAGGTGCTCAATAAATGGGTGATATATTTACCTACATATATTTTATACAATATATTGTGTAAACATCATTAGAATCTGATAAATATGCCAAAATAATAAGAGACAGAACACATACTGATATACAGATAATAAAAAAAGAACTGTACAGGACTGTCTATCAAGAGACACAGTTGATACCCAAGCTCTGTTTTGAGAAACAAGATAAGTACATTAGAGGATATTTCTTGTTCTTCATATAACTCACACATGTGTTTGCCTGCATATACACATGCTTACTTGTATATGTGTGTATATTCTTTTTGACTTTTCTTAAAATTATCAAAATTTCTCCTAATGTATGAAATGTAGGACAGTTAAATTCAATGCAGGATCTACTATTGTATTTTATCAATTGAGGCTCTAGAGTGTTTTCTTCATCAGAACTGTTAACTTTGTCACTGTAAAATCATTAATTAACATAAAATAAAATGACACTAAAATATGAAACTTACAAATTATTCTAATGTTAATTCATTCATGAACACTTAGGCTTAAGAGTTCCAATATTGATTTTCATTTTTTCTCTTTGATGAACTATTTTTTGTTTTTTAGTACTGTCTTTTACATCTTTCTTTTCTCTTCCAGTTTTCTTAATTATAAGGACTTTCCTGTAGCTCCCTGATAGCTCAGTTGGTAAAGAATCCGCCTGCAATGTGGGAGACCTGGGTTCTATCCCTGGGTTGGGAAGATCCCCTGGAGAATGGAAAGGATACCCACTCCAGTATTCTGCCCTGGAGAATTCCATGGACTGTATAGTCCATGAGGTGGCAAAGAGTCAGACACCACTGAGCGACTTTCACTTTCACTTTCTTTATTACAGCATGTATGTGTTTATGTGTGTATAACCTATTATCTTTCTTCTACCATCCCTAAAACTCAAATTCCATGTTTGAAATTTCTTCATTTATTTTCTTCTGCTGCAGCCACAGGCCCTAAAAGTATTCCTGGTATTTCAGATCAGATTGGTCGCTCAGTCATGTCCGACTCTTTGTGACCCCATGAATCGCAGCATGCCAGGCCTCCCTGTCCATCACCAACTCCCAGAGTCCACTCAGACTCACATCCATAGAGTCAGTGATGCCATCCAGTCATCTCATCCTCTGTCGTCCCCTTCTCCTCCTGCCCCCAATCCCTCCCAGCATCAGAGTCTTTTCCAATGAGTCAACTCTTGGCATGGGGTGGCCCAAGTACTGGAGTTTCAGCTTTAGCATCATTCCTTCCAAAGAAATCCCAGGGCTGATCTCCTTCACAATGGACTGGTTGGATCTCCTTGCAGTCCAAGGGACTCTCAAGAGTCTTCTCCAACACCACAGTTCAAAAGCATCAATTCTTCGGTGCTCAGCCTTCTTCACAGTCCAACTCGCACATCCATATATGACCAAGGGAAAAAACAATAGCCTTGACTAGACGAACCTTTGTTGGCAAAGTAATATCTCTGCTTTTGAATATGCGATCTAGGTTGGTCATAACTTTCCTTCCAAGGAGTAAGTATCTTTTAATTTCATGGTTGCAGTCACCACCTGTAGTGATTTTGGAGCTCAGAAAAATAAAGTCTGACACTGTTTCCACTGTTTCCCCATCTATTTCCCATGAAGTGATGGGACCGGATGCCATGATCTTCGTTTTCTGAATGTTGAGTTTTAAGCCAACTTTTTCACTCTCCTCTTTCATTTTCATCAAGAAGCTTTTGAGTTCCTCTTCATTTTCTGCCATAAGTGTGGTGTTATCTGTATATCTGAGGATATTTCTCCCAGCAATCTTGATTCCAGCTTGTGTTTCTTCCAGTCCAGCGTTTCTCATGATGTACTCTGCATATAAGTTAAATAAACAGGGTGACAATATACAGCCTTGATGAACTCCTTTTCCTATTTGGAACCAGTCTGTTGTTCCATGTCCAGTTCTAACTGTTGCCTCCTGACCTCATACAGATTTCTCAAGAGGCAGATCAGGTGTTCTGGTATTCCCGTCTCTTTCAGAATTTTCCACAATTTATTGTGATCCACACAGTCAAAGGCTTTGGCATAGTCAATAAAGCAGAAATAGATGTTTTTCTGGAACTCTCTTGCTTTTTCCATGATCCAGCGGATATTGGCAATTTGATCTCTGGTTCCTCTGCCTTTTCTAAAACCAGTTTGAACATCAGGAAGTTCATGGTTCACATATTGCTGAAGCCTGGCTTGGAGAATTTTGAGCATTACTTTACTAGCATGTGAGATGAGTGCAATTGTGCGGTAATTTGAGCATTCTTTGACATTGCCTTTCTTTGGGATTGGAATGAAAACTGACCTTTTCCAGTCCTGTGGCCACTGCTGAGTTTTCCAAATTTGCCGTCATATTGAGTGCAGCACTTTCACAGCATCACCTTTCAGGATTTGAGAGAGCTCAACTGGAATTCCATCACCTCCACTACCTTTGTTCGTAGTGATGCTTTCTAAGACCCACTTGACTTCACATTCCAGAATGTCTGGCTCTAGGTCAGTGATCACGCCATCATGATTATCTGGGTCATGAAGATCTTCTTTGTACAGTTCTTCTGTATATTCTTGCCACCTCTTCTTAATATCTTCTGCTTCTGTTAGGTCCATACCATTTCTGTCCTTTATCAAGCTCATCTTTGCATGAAATGTTCCTTTGGTGTCTCTGATTTTTTTGACAAGATCCCTAGTCTTTCCCATTCTGTTTTTTTCCTCTATTTCTTTGCATTGATCGCTGAGGAAGGCTTTCTTATCTCTTCTTGCTATTCTTTGGAACTCTGCATTCAGATGTTTATATCTTTCCTTTTCTCCTTTGCTTTTCGCTTCTCTTCTTTTCACAGCTATTTGTAAGGCCTCCCCAGACAGCCATTTTGCTTTTTTGCATTTCTTTTCCATGGGGATGGTCTTGATCCCTGTCTCCTGTACAATGTCACGAACCTCATTCCATAGTTCATCAGGCACTCTATCTATCAGATCTAGGCCCTTAAATCTATTTCTCACTTCCACTGTATAATCATAAGGTATTTGATTTAGGTCATACCTGAATGGTCTAGTGGTTTTCCCCACTTTCTTCAATTTAAGTCTGAATTTGGCAATAAGGAGTTCATGGTCTGAGCCACAGTCAGCTCCTGGTCTTGTTTTTGCTGACTGTATAGAGCTGTTCCATCTTTGGCTGCAAAGAATATAATCAGTCTGATTTCGCTGTTGACCATCTAGTGATGTCCATGTATAGAGTCTTCTCTTGTGTTGTTGGAAGAGGGTGTTTGTTATGACCAGTGCATTTTCTTGGCAAAACTCTATTAGTCTTTTCCCTGCTTCATTCTGTATTCCAAGGCCAAATTTGCCTGTTACTCCAGGTGTTTCTTGACTTCCTACCTTTGCATTCCAGTCCCCTATAATGAAAAGGACATCTTTTTTGGGTGTTAGTTCTAAAAGGTCTTGTAGGTCTTCATAGAACCGTTCAACTTCAGCTTCTTCAGTGTTACTGGTTGGTGCATAGAGTTAGATTACTGTGATATTGAATGGTTTGCCTTGGAAACGAACAGAGATCATTCTGTCGTTTTTGAGATTGCATTCAAGTACTGCATTTCGGACTCTTTTGTTGGCCATGATGGCCACTCCATTTCTTCCGAGGGATTCCTGCCTGCAGTAGTAGATATAATGGTCATCTGAGTTAAATTCACCCATTCCAGTCCATTTCAGTTCGCTGATTCCTGGAATGTCTACATTCACTCTTGCCATCTCTTGTTTGACGACTTCCAAGTTGCCTTGATTCATGGACCTGACATTCCAGGTTCCTATGCAATATTGCTCTTTACAGCATCGAACCTTGCTTCTATCACCAGTCACATCCACAGCTGGGTATTCTTTTTGCTTTGGCTCCATCCCTTCATTCTTTCTGGAGTTATTTCTCCACTGATCTCCAGTAGCATACTGGGCACCTATTGACCTGGGGAGTTTCTCTTTCAGTATCCTATCATCCTCCTGGTATTTAGGAGATGCTAAAAAATAATCCAATGAATAAATGAAAAGTGAATACAAATGGTATATCTATATTTACTTTCTACATCTCAAATGCATCCTCATGGACTTGCAAGATATGAAATGCATGATTTATATAGAATTAAACATGTGTCTAACTTGTATATCTTTAGAAAGAAAATATTTACAGAAAAGCCAGTATAGTATTTGTGTATTATACTTGGAAATAATACAATCTGAGTAAACTGTATTACATGAGATGTAATTTTATCAATCTAAAATGACAGGTAAAAACCCCTGTAATTTTAGAAACTTTCTCAACATTAGTACAGTTACATCATTAAACGTGTGAACTGAGGTCTCATGAACACATACTTATATGCACAAACACAAAAATAACTAAGTTGATCTAGCCATTCTCAATAGAAGTTTGTGAATATAAATAAAATCAGGTTGGCAGATTTATGCTTAACATTGTGAAGTACATCTTGTCATTTAGGGAATACAGAGTTTTTTTGTAGAAAAACTAATATGAAAAAGTTTAATTGAAAAATTAACACTCAAAAATTGGGACAGATGAGTAATGATGTGAAAGCAGCTTAATCAAAGTACTGAAGTGTTCAAACTCTGTCCATACTGATGATAAAGTTGTAGGCAATTTCAATCTTTCCACCAAAAAACTAAAGTCAGCATCTCATTGGAATATCTTTTTTTTTTAATAAATTAGGCCATACTCTATAATCCTTATTCCTGTGTCATAGAATCATATGACAGGATGTTCATAAGAAGAAACCTTGGACCAGGAGGCTGACTAAACAAAATCAGTAAGCTCTATATTAGTCTCAAGAAAAAAGCAATCCTATGAATAACACATTGGTGCTGACTCAAGGAATCCTTCACCTTTCAGAACTGTCCTTAACTTCCTAAATATGATTGTCAGTTAGTGGTTGGCTAACAATAACAAAAGAATTCTAGGTTATATAGCATATTTAGAAACAAATTATGTTTGTAAAATGCTTCTATAAAGTTGTGATGTCACATTAGTTTTATTCACATTCAGCTTTTTTCCCCACTGTGTAGTAGAATGCATTTACCATCATCCAAACAACTATAACTGAATCCTTGCAAAATGGTAAGCATGCTTGTACATGGCTTTCCATTCCTCCAGGGCTCCATGGGTTTCTAGCAATGAGCCACACTGGGATCAAATCTGTCCTAGTTCTCTCATTAGAGTTATTTTCTGGTTAACTGTGTAGGTATCCTAATACATATCCTGTAAGATTATACAAGAGAAAAAAATAATTACTAAGATAGTGAATGTATCATCTCTCTAGTGCAAACTTATAAATGTAGCACATATGGAGTCCTGTCACATCTCTACACATTTAACTTACCCAATAACTCTGTGATGTACACTTTTTTTTTTTACTTTTATTTATTTATTTTTATTTTATTTTATTTTTAAACTTTACAATATTGTATTAGTTTTGCCAAACATCGATATGAATCCGCCACAGGTATACCTGTGCTCCCCATCCTGAACCCTCCTCCCTCCTCCCTCCCCATACCCTCCCTCTGGGTCGTCCCAGTGCACCAGCCCCAAGCATCTAGCATCGTGCATCGAACCTGGACTGGCAACTCGTTTCATACACGATATTATACATGTTTCAATGCCATTCTCCCAAAGCTCCCCACCCTCTCCCTCTCCCGCAGAGTCCATAAGACTGATCTACACATCAGTGTCTCTTTTGCTGTCTCGTACACAGGGTTATTGTTACCATCTTTCTAAATTCCATATATATGCGTTAGTATACTGTATTGGTGTTTTTCTTTCTGGCTTACTTCACTCTGTATAATAGGCTCCAGTTTCATCCACCTCATTAGAACTCATTCAAATATATTCTTTTTAATGGCTGAGTAATACTCCATTGTGTATATGTACCGAAGCTTTCTTATCCATTCATCTGCTGATGGACATCTAGGTTGCTTCCATGTCCTGGCTATTATAAACAGTGCTGCGATGGACATTGGGGTACACATGTCTCTTTCCCTTCTGGTTTCCTCAGTGTGTATGCCCAGCAGTGGGATTGCTGGATCATAAGGCAGTTCTATTTCCAGGTTTTTAAGGAATCTCCACACTGTTCTCCATAGTGGCTGTACTAGTTTGCATTCCTACCAACAGTGTAAGAGGGTTCCCTTTTCTCCACACCCTCTCCAGCATTTATTGCTTGTAGACTTTTGGATCGCAGCCATTCTGACTGGCGTGAAATGGTACCTCATAGTGGTTTTGATTTGCATTTCTCTGATAATGAGTGATGTTGAGCATCTTTTCATGTGTTTGTTAGCCATCTGTATGTCTTCTTTGGAGAAATGTCTATTTAGTTCTTTGGCCAATTTTTTGAATGGGTCATTTATTTTTCTGGAGTTGAGCTGTAGGAGTTGCTTGTATATTTTTGAGATTAGGTGTTTGTCAGTTGCTTCATTTGCTATTATTTTCTCCCATTCTGAAGGCTGCCTTTTCACCTTGCTAATAGTTTCCTTTGTTGTGCAGAAGCTTTTAGGTTTAACTAGGTCCCATTTGTTTATTTTTGCTTTTATTTCCAATATTCTGGGAGGTGGGTCATAGAGGATCCTGCTGTGATGTATGTCTGAGAATGTTTTGCCTATGTTGTCCTCTAGAAGTTTTATAGTTTCTGGTCTTACGTTGAGATCTTTAATCCATTTTGAGTTTATTTTTGTGTATGGTGTTAGAAAGTGTTCTAGTTTCATTCTTTTACAAGTGGTTGACCAGTTTTCCCAGTACCACTTGTTAAAGAGATTGTCTTTAATCCATTGTATATTCTTGCCTCCTTTGTCAAAGATAAGGTGTCCGTATGTGCATGGATTTATCTCTGGGCTTTCTATTTTGTTCCATTGATTAATATTTCTGTCTTTGTGCCAGTACCATACTATCTTGATAACTGTGGCTTTGTAGTAGAGCCAGAGTTAGGTAGGATGATTCTTCCAGTTCCATTCTTCTTTCTCAAGATAGCTTTGGCTATTCGAGGTTTTTTGTATTTCCATACAAATTGTGAAATTATTTGTTCTAGCTCTGTGAAGAATACCGTTGGTAGCTTGATAGGGATTGCATTGAATCTATAGATTGCTTTGGGTAGTATACTCATTTTCACTATATTGATTCTTCCAATCCATGAACATGGTATATTTCTCCATCTGTTAGTGTCCTCTTTGATTTCTTTCACCAGTGTTTTATAGTTTTCTATATATAGGTCTTTAGTTTCTTTAGGTAGATATATTCCTAAGTATTTTATTCTTTCCATTGCAATGGTGAATGGAATTGTTTCCTTAATTTCTCTTTCTTTTTTCTCTTTATTAGTGTATAGGAATGCAAGGGATTTCTGTGTGTTGATTTTATATCCTGCAACTATACTATAGTCATTGATTAGTTCTAGTAATTTTCTGGTGGAGTCTTTAGGGTTTTCTATGTAGAGGATCATGTCATCTGCAAATAGTGAGAGTTTTACTTCTTCTTTTCCAATTTGGATTCCTTTTATTTCTTTTTCTGCTCTGATTGCTGTGGCAAAACTTCCAAAACTATGTTGAATAGTAATGGTGAAAGTGGGCACCCTTGCCTTGTTCCTGACTTTAGAGGAAATGCTTTCAATTTTTCACCATTGAGGATAATGTTTGCTGTGGGTTTGTCATATATAGCTTTGATTATGTTGAGGTAGGTTCCTTCTATTCCTGCTTTCTGGAGAGTTTTGATCATAAATGGATGTTGAATTTTGTCAAAGGCTTTCTCTGCATCTATTGAGATAATCATATGGTTTTTATTTTTCAATTTGTTAATGTGGTGTATTACATTGATTGATTTGCGGATATTGAAGAATCCTTGCATCCCCAGGATAAAGCCCACTTGGTCATGGTGTATGATCTTTTTAATGTGTTGTTGGATTCTGATTACTAGAATTTTGTTAAGGATTTTTGCATCTATGTTCATCAGTGATATTGGCCTGTAGTTTTATTTTTTGTGGGATCTTTGTCAGGTTTGGGTATTAGGGTGATGGTGGCCTCAGAATGAGTTTGGAAGTTTACCATCCTCTGCAATTTTCTGGAAGAGTTTGAGCAGGATAGGTGTTAGCTCTTCTCTAAATTTTTGGTAGAATTCAGCTGTGAAGCCGTCTGGACCTGGGCTTTTGTTTGCTGGAAGATTTTTGATTACAGTTTCAATTTCCGTGCGTGTGATGGGTCTGTTACGATTTTATATTTCTTCCTGGTCGAGTTTTGGAAAGTTGTACTTTTCTAAGAATTTGTCCATTTCTTCCACATTGTCCATTTTATTGGCATATAATTGTTGATAGTAATCTCTTATGATCCTTTGTATTTCTGTGTTGTCTGTTGTGATCTCTCCATTTTCATTTCGAATTTTATTGATTTGATTTTTCTCCCTTTGTTTCTTGATGAGTCTGGCTAATGGTTTGTCAATTTTATTTATCCTTTCAAAGAACCAGCTTTTGGCTTTGTTGATTTTTGCTATGGTCTCTTTTGTTTCTTTTGCGTTTATTTCTGCTCTAATTTTTAAGATTTCTTTCCTTCTACTAACCCTGGGGTTCTTCATTTCTTCCTTTTCTAGTTGCTTTAGGTGTAGAGTTAGGTTATTTATTTGACTTTTTTCTTGTTTCTTGAGGTGTGCCTGTATTGCTATGAACTTTCCCCTTAGGACTGCTTTTAAAGTGTCCCATAGGTTTTGGGTTGTTGTGTTTTCATTTTCATTCGTTTCTATGCAAATTTTGATTTCTTTTTTGATTTCTTCTGTGATTTGTTGGTTATTCAGCAGCGTGTTGTTCAGCCTCCATATGTTGGAATTTTTAATAGTTTTTCTCCTGTAATAGAGATCTAATCTTACTGCATTGTGGTCAGAAAAGATGCTTGGAATGATTTCTGTTTTTTTGAATTTACCAAGGCTAGGTTTATGGCCCAGGATGTGAACTATCCTGGAGAAGGTTCCATGTGCGCTTGAGAAAAAGGTGAAATTCATTGTTTTGGGATGAAATGTCCTATAGATGTCAATTAGGTCTAACTGGTCTATTGTATCATTTAAAGTTTGTGTTTCCTTGTTAATTTTCTGTTTAGTTGATCTATCCATAGGTGTGAGTGGGGTATTAAAGTCTCCCACTATTATTGTGTTATTGTTAATTTCTCCTTTCATACTTGTTAGCATTTGTCTTACATATTGCGGTGCTCCCGTGTTGGGTGCATATATATTTATAATTGTTATATCTTCTTCTTGGATTGATCCTTTGATCATTATGTAGTGACCATCTTTGTCTCTTTTCACAGCCTTTGTTTTAAAGTCTATTTTATCTGATATAAGTATTGCTACTCCTGCTTTCTTTTGGTCCCTATTTGCATGGAAAATCTTTTTCCAGCCCTTCACTTTCAGTCTGTATGTGTCCCCTGTTTTGAGGTGGGTCTCTTGTAGACAACATATGTAGGGGTCTTGTTTTTGTATCCATTCAGCCAGTCTTTGTCTTTTGGTTGGGGCATTCAACCCATTTATGTTTAAGGTAATTACTGATAAGTATGATCCCGTTGCCATTTACTTTATTGTTTTGGGTTCGATTTTATACACTGTTTTTGTGTTTCCTGTCTAGAGAAGATCCTTTAGTATTTGTTGGAGAGCTGGTTTGGTAGTGCAGAATTCTCTCAGCTTTTGCTTGTCTGAAAAGCTTTTGATTTCTCCTTCATATTTGAATGAGATCCTTGCTGGGTACAATAATCTGGGCTGTAGGTTATTTTCTTTCATCACTTTAAGTATGTCTTGCCATTCCCTCCTGGCTTGAAGAGTTTCTATTGAAAGATCAGCTGTTATCCTTATGGGAATTCCCTTGTGTGTTATTTGTTGTTTTTCCCTTGCTGCTTTTAATATTTGTTCTTTGTGTTTGATCTTTGTTAATTTGATTAATATGTGTCTTGGGGTGTTTCGCCTTGGGTTTATCCTGTTTGGGACCCTCTGGGTTTCTTGGACTTGGGTGATTATTTCCTTCCCCATTTTAGGGAAGTTTTCAACTATTATCTCGTCAAGTATTTTCTCATGGTCTTTCTTTTTGTCTTCTTCTTCTGGGACCCCTATGATTTGAATGTGTAGCGTTTAATATTGTCCTGGAGGTCTCTGAGATTGTCCTCATTTCTTTTAATTCATTTTTCTTTTTTCCTCTCTGATTCATTTATTTCTACCATTCTATCTTCTAATTCACTAATCCTATCTTCTGCCTCTGTTATTCTACTATTTGTTGCCTCCAGAGTGTTTTTAATTTCATTTATTGCATTATTCATTATATATTGACTCTCTTTTATTTCTTCTAGGTCCTTGTTAAACCTTTCTTGCATCTTCTCAATGTTTGTCTCCAGGCTATTTATCTGTGATTCCATTTTGATTTCAAGATTTTGGATCAATTTCACTATCATTATTTGGAATTCTTTATCAGGTAGATTCCCTATCTCTTCCTCTTTTGTTTGGTTTGGTGGGCATTTATCCTGTTCCTTTATCTGCTGGGTATTCCTCTGTCTCTTCATTTTGTTTAAATTGCTGGGTTTGGGGTGTCCTTTCTGTATTCTGGCAGTTTGTGGAGTTCTCTTTATTGTGGCGTTTCCTTGCTCTGTGTGGGTTTGTACAGGTGGCTTGTCAAGGTTTCTTGGTTAGGGAAGCTTGTTTCGGTGTTCTGGTGGGTGGAGCTGTATTTCTTCTCTCTCCTTTTGAAGACTTGGGTTGCTTTTCTGGGTGCCTGATGTCCTCTGCTGGCATTCGGAAGTTGTTTTGTGGAATTTACTCGGCGTTTAAATGTTCTTTTGATTAATTTGTGGGGGAGAAAGTGTTCTCCCCATCCTACTCCTCCGCCATCTTGATGTACACATTTTAAAAACTGAAGATCATAAAGGATAAGCCACCTGTTGAAAATCACACAACTAGTCTAGTAAAGACTAAAAGCAAAATTCAGATCTAGGTTGTTCCATGCAAAATCTCACATTGTTAATAAGATACTATATTACAAGTAATGTTTTGGTAGTTATGAACTGTTTCTTTTTAGCAGAATATATAATCTATTAGTCTTAAAAGGTAAATTTTATTGATAGTTTTATTAATTATAAGAATAATTATACATTGGCTATTTGAGGGGGTTATATATAATCAATAGCATGTTCATATCAATTAAAATGTTCCTGCTGCTGCTGCTGCTAAGTCGCTTCAGTCGTGTCCGACTCTGTGCGACCCCATAGATGGCAGCCCACCAGACTCCCTGGTCCCTGGGATTCTCCAGGCAAGAACCGGAGTGGGTTGCCATTTCCTTCTCCAATGCATGAAAGTGAGAAGTGAAAGTGAAGTTGCTCAGTTGTGTCCGATTCTTAGCGACCCCATGGACTTCAGCCCACCAGGCTCCTCCATCCATGGGATTTTCCAGGCAAGAGTACTGGAGTGGGGTGCCATTGCCTTCCCATAAAATGTTCCTAGAAGACTTAAAATGTATAAACCTACAAGAGCCAAAGAAAATAGGAAGGTGAGGCTAACCACATAATTTAAGATGATGGAGACATATCATTAATGGAACAAGAAAATGAATACCAGATCAGAAATAAGGAAAGTCAGAAAACAATTTACAAAAAGTACACCCAGGAACCTTCAAAATTTATGACATTGGCACTTCTATGAGTGAAGTTTCGAATTGCTTACAGAGGATACTTTTTTAAAATTCTAAGATTTAAATGTGTGTGTGTGTGTGTAAGAGAGCTGAATAGAGTCTACTTAGGGAATACAAATAACGTCATACCTGACCCAGTTAATAACAATGGTGAGATCACTCACCTAGAGCCAGACATCCTGGAATGTAAAGTCAAGTGGGCCTTAGAAAGCATCACTACGAACAAAGCTAGTGGAGGTGATGGAATTCCAGTTGAGCTATTTCAAATCCTGAAAGATGATGCTGTGAAAGTGCTGCACTCAATATGTTGGCAAATTTGAAAAACTCAGCAGTGGCCACAGGACTGGAAAAGGTCAGTTTTCATTTTAATCCCAAAGAAAGACAATGCCAAAGAATGCTCAAACTATCACACAGTTGCACTCATCTCATACACAAGTAATGCTCAGAATTCTCCAAGCCAGGCTTCAAAAAAAAATAAAAATTAAAAAATACGTGAACCGTGAACTTCCTGATGTTCAAGCTGGTTTTAGAAAAGGCAGAGGAACCAGAGATCAAATTGCCAACGTCTGCTGGATCATGGAAAAAGCAAGAGAGTTCCAGAAAAACATCTATTTCTGCTTTATTGACTATGCCAAAGCCTTTGACTGTGTGGATCACAATAAACTGTAGAAAATTCTGAAAGAGACAGGAATACCAGGCTACCTGAACTGCCTCTTGAGAAACCTATATGCAAGTCAGGAAGCAACAGTTAGAAGTGGACATGGAACAACAGACTGGTTCCAAATAGGAAAAGGAGTACGTCAAGGCTGTATCTTGTCACTCTGTCTATTTAACTTATATGCATATACATTATGAGAAAGTCTGGGCTGGAAGAAGCACAGCTGGAATCAAGTTTGCTGGGAGAAATATCAATAACCTCAGATATGCAGATGACACCACCCTTATGGCAGAAAGTGAAGAGGAACTAAAAAGCCTCTTGATGAAAGTGAAAGAGGAGAGTGAAAAAGTTGGCTTAAAGCTCAACATTCAGAAAACAAAGATCATGGCAACTGGTCCCATCACTTCATGGGAAATAGATGGGGAAACAGTGGAAACAGTTCAAACTTTATTTTTTGGGGCTCCAAAAATCACTGCAGACGGTGATTGCAGCCATGAAATTAAAAGACGCTTACTCCTTGGAAGGAAAGTTATGACCAACCTAGATATTCAAAAGCAGAGACATTACTTTGCCAACAATGGTCTGTCTAGTCGAGGCTATGGTTTTTCCAGTGGTCATATATGGATGTGAGTTGGACTGTGAAGAAAGCTGAGTGCTGAAGAATTGATGCTTTTGAACTGTGGTGTTGGAGAAGACTCTTGAGAGTCCCTTGGACTGCAAGGAGATCCAACCAGTCCATACTAAAGGAGACTAGTCCTGGGTGTTCATTGGAAGGACTGATGTTGAAGCTGAAACTCCACACTTTGACCACCTGATGTGAAGAGCTGAATCATTGGGAAAGACCCTGATGCTGGGAGGGATTGGGGGCAGAAGGAGAAGGGGACGATGGAGGATGAGATGGCTGGATGGCATCACCGACTTGATGGACATGAGTTTGAGTGAATTCTGGGAGTTGATGATGGATAGGGAGGCCTGGCATGCTGTGATTCATGGGATTGCAAAGAGTTGGACACGACTGAGCAACTGAATTGAAATGACTGGTAAATAGAGGTATGATATTACTAGAAGATGGAATGTATGTTGCTTTACATGGGAAGTTTCCCATCATCTGATTAATTTGTGCCATTAAGCACCAAGCAGTTCAATGCAGTGTTGAGTGTCAGCTGGAAGCACCAAGCCACAATAATAGTTCACATACATGATGCGTGTCCACTCCACTCCACAGTCTTCTTTTCTGTCAAAGGCTCTGACTCAGTGCTATTGGTGATCTTCTTCAGTCCTCCCAGAACTCAGCAGCTTCATTTCTTCCTTATATCCCCTCTGTTGAGCTATCTGTATTATTATTATTATTTTTGTAGAGTATGTATTTATGATAGTACTCCATTTTTTGATGTTCTCCTGTGTGTTTAACTCTACTGATATTTTTACTTTGGAATTGTTGTTGGTGTTCTGGCCAGAAGTTTCATTAATATTCAGTATAGTGTTCCTAATCTGATTTTTCACAGCTGTTTAATTTAGCAAAATGTGAAAAATTTTAGTAACAAATATATTAAACTTTATACATATGATAAATGTTGAAACTGCTGTGGAGAGATTTTCAAGATAAATGTATTATTTCAAAAAAGAAGTATTTAATTGCATGCACAGTGATTTCTGTTCTGTACAAAAGAGAGAAAATTAAACTGTATATAGATTTGCTTTTGCATCACAGAGTACATTTAAGAGACTTCCAGGTATATAGGACAATAACAGCTACCTGGTCTGCATCTTCCAGTATTTCCTCCTAAAACAAAATAAAGTAAGAAGAAAAATTGCACTAAAACCATGCTTTGATCATAAATTGAAAATAAAGAATGCTCAAACTTTAAAATTAAAAATGGAAAAAATAAGTTGTTATTTAGTTGCTAAATCGTCCCCATGGACAGTAGCCCACCTGGCTCCTCTGTGCATGGAATTCTCCAGGCAAGAATACTGGAGTGGGTTGCCATTTCCTCCTCCAGGGGATATTCCCAATCCACGTCTGCTGCATTAGCAGGCAGATTGTTTACTTCTGAGCCACCAGGGAAGCCCATGGGAAAAATAAGTACAGACAGCAGTAGATCCAGTGTACACTGTACCCTGCTGCAAACAAAAGCTTTGTGTTGAAAAGAGCAGGCAGAAAGAGAGAAAGGGAGAGTTGTAGGAGAGAGGAGAGGAAGATGGGGGGTGGGGATAGGCAAGGGCAGAAGAGAGAGAAGTGCAGGAAAGAGAAAAGAGAAGAGTTACCAGGAGACCTAAAGTTATTGTAAAGCTGCCATTAAAAGTAAGACAGCTGTGGAGATGATTCTTTAAATATCCTGAACTTTCACAGCCTGATTTACAAAGAAGACTGAAGTTTTCTCTTTGTGAAATGGCTTCTTTGAAACACATAGCATCTGAGAAAGAAAAAAAGAATAAAAGGAAAAAAGAGGTACTCCTTGGGGAAAAATAATGGTATATTACTAATATGTTAAACTATAACCCCAGATTCTTTTTAAAAATAAATGAAGACCTGAATCCACAAATTGAAAGGGCAAACTGGAGAAAATTAACTGAGAATGATTAGCTCTTAAAAGTACCCTAGTAAAAACCACTAAACTTTGAAGATAGAGATTAAAAACTATTCAAGTTCTTTAAACAAAAAGATCAAATAAGTTACAAGGCAAAAAGAGTTAGAATGACATTCAATTATTTAAAAGCAACATTGAAAGCAAGGCCACAATAGAGTAGAATATGCAAAAATTCAATAAAAGAAGTGTAAACCAAGGATTTTGTATCAAGTTAAATATTTCTTAAGTATAAAGGTGGTAGAAAAAGCTTTAAACATATACAAATTCAGGGAATTCTCTGCTGAGACCTCCTTAGGAAAACTAGAATGAGTTTCATTCAAATGTGAGATACCAGGGAAAAATTCAGCAGAAGGACTGATACTGAGCATTTTAATATAGGAATGAGGGAGAACAACTAATGTACAAATTCTGTGTGTTGTGACCAAGGACATTTTTTAAAAGGGAGGAAAAGACAGTGGATATCTCTGAATGAGCTCACTGTTTTTCTTGTGCTTCTTTCCATCTGATTTTGGCCCAAACCACCTACCCTTTCTTCATCTTCCTTGATGACACCCTGAGCATGCTCCCAGCTCATGTTCTTAGGCCAGGCTGATCTTTGGCCTGCAAAACTCTTACCCCAAATGTCCACCTGGCTTCCTTGAGAATTCTTTTCTCGAACTGCTTAAGTAGCACACTTCCTGCCACACCCTATCGTCTTTCCAGAATCATTTTATTCCTTAGACTTTATCCCCATCTAACATGATACAGGCATAATTATCATCATGTTTTTCATACATTGTTGTATCTGCTGCTGCTAAGTCACTTCAGTCGTGTCCAACTCTGTGCGACCCCATAGATGTCAGCCCACCAGGCTCCCCCGTCCCTGGGATTCTCCAGGCAAGAACACTGGAGTGGGTTGCCATTTCCTTCTCCAATGCATGAAAGTGAACAGTGAAAGTGAAGTCGCTCAGTCGTGTCCGACTCCTAGTGACCCCATGGACTGCAGCCCATCAGGCTCCTCCATCCATGGGATTTTCCAGGCAAGAGTACTGGAGTGGGTTGCCATTGCCTTGTCCACCATTGTTGTATAAGCACAGCTTAAAATAACTATCATATGAGAAAAACTTGAAAAAATTAAGAAATTAATATAGTAGTAAAAGTCAGCTTTTAAAATTGTAGTTACTCCTTTCAATAAAAATTATCTCATTTCCTTTACTACTTTAAGTATATCTCTCATTTTGTCAGTTTTGATTTTATGTGTGAATTGTGTTTTTTCTTTGTGTTTGCACTGCCTTGTATTCATTTTGATTATTGTTGCTTGATAAGTTTCATAAATTTTGAAAAATTTTCAGCTTGTATTTAAAAACATTCATTCTTTCACTTTCTCTCTTCCTCAAAATGTAAGTGCACATGTTTTGAATCTTCCGTATCCCACATGTTCCTTTCATACTTTTCTGTAATTTTTGTCTTTATATTTTATTTGTATTTCTACCTGGATGTTTTCTAATTATCAGTTTTCAAATTTCCTAACCTTCTTTCCTGTTATGTTTTGAATACCTAATTGTAGTTACTATATTTTTAATTTTGAGGAATTGTTTGCTTCCTTTTTTTACACATGTGTTTAGAATCTCTGGTTTAATTCATCTGTTTATCTATTTTATTTCAAATTATTAGTTGTAATTTAAGTCTATTTTTGATAACTCCAGTATCTTGATTACTTGGGTTTATTCCTTTAACCGTGTTCTTGATTTTTGTTCTTTTTATTTTTGATAAATATGACATTTTGACATTGTATTGAATGCAATGTGAATTAATGATGCCGGAGGGTCTAGATGTTATATTTCTCCCCAGATTTTACTTACTTCCTATGGGCAGGTGGAATATAGGCAGATCATCTTATTTTTTAGCTCAGATTTATCTGGTTTTTCCCCTTTTGCTCTGTTTACCTCTTTCTGGGTCTCAACTAAAAGACTAAATTTTAACCATAGCCCCTCATTCTTGTTAGGCTTGTCATATCAGCTGTTAGTCTTCCAGCACTGTGAATTCTCTAGAAACTCTTTTGTGTTATAGCCTTTAGCATCTGTTTTAACATTCTCACCATCTCACTCAGTGGATGTATTGTTTAGAAGTTGATAAATATTCAAAGATTACATCATGTGTAGAATTGAGTTTCACTGAATTGTATTTCCCTCATAGTGATGCTCCTTAAGTCTTAGCTGTCCTTTTCTCTGATAAATTTAAACACCTTTTAAAAAACTTTATCTAATTTTAGTTCCTACCAGGAGAATTAATATTATACAAGTTACAGCAGTCTAAGTATAACCAATCATTACCTTGACAATTTGAAGTTTTCTTATTATACACCATGGTAATTTACAGAAATAAAGAAACATATAGATTAAAATGTGTGTGTGTGTGTGTATATAGATAGATATGGATAACTTTTTATTATGAAAGAAATAGAATGCTCCTAAAAACAAAACAAAAACCCAAACAACAAATAATAATTCTCTGTAATAAGCAAACGGAGAAGGCAATGGCATCCCACTCCAGTACTCTTGCCTGGAAAATCCCATTGATTTTCCTGGTGCCTGGTGGGCTGCAGTCCATGGGGTCGATAAGAGTCAGACACGACTGAGTGACTTCACTTTCACTTTTCACTTTCATGCATTGGAGAAGGAAATGGCAACCCACTCCAGTGTTCTTGCCTGGAGAATCCCAGGGATGGGGGAGCCTGGTGGGCTGCCTTCTATGGGCTCGCACAGAGTCGGACACGACTGAAGTGACTTAGCAGCAGCAGCAGCAGTAAGCAAAAGGAAAGCAAGAAGCAAGACTGACTACATGATTTGTCATTGTTTGACCCAGTGCAAAATGAAAACACAAGACCTTTGTTTTAAAATTAAGAAATTCAGGACACACATTAATAGAGTATTAAGTAGATTCTTGAAAATAATAAGTATTCTTTCTTCTAAAATTTATAAATAAGCTAGAGTAAAAGCAACTATAAAAATTTTACTCATTGTTAAGTTTTGAGTAGTTTCTCTAATGAGTTATATGATGCCCAAAATAATATGCATGCTGTTATATATAAATCCACTGTGGAAAAAGACTGTGTAATGAGAATGTATATAAGTGGGATGGGGTGGGAGGGAGGCTCAGAAGGGACGGGACAAATATATACCTACAGCTGATTCATGTTGATCTATGCCAGAAGCCAACACAATATTTACTGTAAAATAATCATCCTCCTACTAAAAATAAATTAAGTTTTAAAAAAGAAAAAAGTATATATTTTAAAAGGATATATATTGGCTATGTAGGAAAATGACTTATACCTTTATCATAGAAAATAAATGTAAAACAAACTTTATATACTAAATATAATATGTATCTTCTTGACAGTTGCCTCTCTTTAAATTCTTGGAGTAGTTGTTTTTATTCTACTCTGTTCTTCAGAGCCCAGATATCCAAACATTATAACTTCCTTTTCATATAATGATCCTTTTTCTTGGTAAAACCTAATTTCCATATATAATCAGACAGTGGACTCTTAAAGTGCTTTCAGTTTGAAACAGACTTTGCAAAAATAACTTTCAACCATTCCTTAATAATAAATAGTAGTCGATGATTTAAAAAATTTCTCATACATCATGCTCTTTCATTCTTTTGAAATGGCTTGTTCTCTTCCCCTGACCTGGAATGCTTTTATCATCCTGATTTAACTGGCAAACCTTTGGTTTTATTGAGGACTCAGTTTAGACAGAAAGTCTTGTTGGAACTTGCTGGCTGAGTTCTGACTAATTTCCTGTGCTCCCATAGCACCTAGTACAGCCTTAGAGCATAGATGGGCCATGAGATGTAGAACATCATGTATTGTCATTCTGGCTGCCTTTTATGGAAGTGCCTTGCTTTATTAGTCTTTGTTATCCCTGCCTGTAGTAGGTGTTCAGCAAATAAGTGTGACCAAACAGAAGTGAACTAGATTTTTAGTGTTTATAATTATACTCATCAAATGTTTCTTGAGCTCCTAACATTTTTCTGACAATGGACCAATACCACTGAGCAAGAGAGATTTGATCACTACCCTTACAGAACTCAAAATACTAAAAAGAAAGATGAAAGACAAATCACACTGTAATCAGAGTTGATAAGGAGAATGTAGGGTATTATGGGCATCTAACAGGACCTTGTTGTTGTTGTTCAGCTGCCCAGTCATGTCTAACTCTTCGTGACACCATGGACTGCAGCATGCCAGGCCTCCCTTGTCTCCAGAAGCTGCCCAAGTTCACGTCCACTGCATTGTTGATGCCATCCAGCCATCTCATCCTCTGATGCCCACTTCTCCTTCTGCCCTCAGTTTTTCCCAGCACAAGGGACTTTTCCAACGAGTCAGCTGTTTGCATCAAACATCAACTGTTTGAGTCAACAGTATTGCAAAATACTGGAGCTTCAGCTTGATGTTGAGCTTCAGCCTCAGTACTTGATGAGTATTCAGGGTTGATTTCCCTTAAGATTGGCTGGTTTGCTGTCTAAGGGACTCTCAGGAGTCTTCTCCAGTGCCACAGTTTGAAGGCATCAATTCTTTAGCTCTCAGCCTTCTTTAGGGTCCAGCTCTCAAAACCATATGTGGCAACTGAGAAGACCATATCCTTGACTATACAGACCTTTGTCAGCAAAGTAATATCTCTGCTTTTCAACTCACTGTCTAGGTTTGTCATAGATTTTCTTCCAAGAAGCAATCATCTTCTGATTTCATGGCTACAGTCACTATCTGCAGTAATTTTAGAATCCAAGAAGAGAAAAATCTGTTACTACTTCCACATTTTCCCCCTCTATTTGCCATGAAGTAATGGGACTGGATGCCATGATCTTAGTTTTTTAATATTTAGTTTTAAGCAAACACTTTCAGTCTCCTCTTTCACTCTCATCAAGAGGCTCTTTGGTTTCTCTTTGCTTTCTGCCAATAGAGTGGCATCCACATATCTGAGGTTGTTGATGTTTCTGCCACCTATCTTAACTTCAACTTGTAAGTCACCCAGCCTAACGTTTCTCATGATGTGCTCTGTGTATAGGTTAAATAAACAGGGTGACAGCAGACAGTCCTGTAATATTCCTTTCTCAATCTTAAACCAATCAGTTGTTCCATACAGGGTTCAAACTGTTGTTTCTTGAGCAGCATACAAGTTTCTCAGGATAAAGGTAAGATGGTCTGATATTCCCATCTCTTTAAGAGCTTTCCACATTTTGTTATGATCCATGCAGTCAAAGGCTTTAGCATAGTTGATGAAACAGAGGCAGATGTTTTTCTGGAATTCCCATGCTGTCTCTATGATCCAGCGAATGTTAGCAATTTGATCTCTAGTTTCTCTGCCTTTTCTAAACCCAACTTGGACATCCGGAAGTTCTTGGTTTTCATAATGCTGAAGAATAGCATGCAAGATTTTAAGCATAACCTTGCTAACATGGGAGATGAGTGCAATTGTCTGGTGATTCTCACATTCTTTAGCACTACCCTTCTTGGGAATTGGGATGAGGACTGACCTTTTCCAATCCTGTGGCCACTGCTGAGTCTTCCAGATTTCCTGACATACTGAGTGCGACACTTTGAGAGCATCATCCTTTAGAGTTTTGAATAGGTCTACTGGAATTCCATCGCACCCACTGGCTTTATGGACAGCAGTGCTTCCTAAGGTCCACTTGTCTTCACCCAGAATGTCTGACTCTGGGGGACTGACCACACCATTGTAGTTACCTGGTTCCTTAAGATCTTTTTTGTACAGTTTTTCCATGTGTTCTTTCCAACTCTTCTTGATTGCTTCAGCATTTACTACATCTCTACCATTTCTATTGTGCCCATCATTGGGTGAAATGTTCCCTTGATATTTCCAATTTTCCCGATGAGACCTCTAGTCGTTCTGCTTCTGTTGTTTTCCTCTGTTGTTATGCACTGTTCATCAGAGAAGGCTTTCTTGTCTCTCCTTGCTATTCTTTGGAACTCTGCATTTAGTTGGATGTGCCTTTCCTTTTCTCCCTTGCTTGTCACTTCTCTTCTTTCTTCAGCTTTTTGTAAAGCCTCCTCAGATAACCACTTCACCTTCTTGTTTTTCTTTTTCTTTGGGATGGTTTGGTTTGCTGCCTCCTGTACAGGATTATGGGCCTCCATGCATAGTTCTTCAGGCACAGTGTCTACTAGATCTAATCACTTGAATCTATTCGTCACTTCCACTGCATATTCATAAGGAATTTGAGTTAAGTCATACCTAGCTGGCCTAGTGGTTTTCCCTGCTTTCTTTAAGCCTGAATTTTCTCATGAGAAACATGATCCGAGCCACAGTCAGCTCTTGGTCTTGTTTTTGCTGACTGTATACAGTTTCTTCATCTTAGGTTACAAATAATGTAACCAATTTGATTTTGGTACTGACCATTTGGTGATGTCCTTGTGTAAACTCATCTCTTGTATTGTTGACAAAGGGTATTTGCTATGACCAGTGTGTTCTCTTAGCAAAACACTGTTAACCTTTGCCCTGCTTCATTTTTTCTCCAAGGCCGAATGTGTGTGTTACTTCAGGTATCTCTTGACTTCCTACTTTTGCATTCCAATCCCCTCTGATGAGTAGAACATCCTTTTTTGTCTTCACACTGTAGAATGTCTGGCACTGGGTGACTGACCCCACCATTGTAATTATCTGGTTCATTAAGATCTTTTTTGTACAGTTTAAGATGTCTTCTAGGTTTTCATAGAACTGATCAACTTCAGCTTCTTCAGAATCGTTGGTAGGGGCATAGACTTGAATTAGTGTGATATTAAATGGCTTGCTTTGGAAATGAACCGAGATCATTCTGTCATTTTTGACTCTGTACTCAAGTACTGCATTTCAGACTCTTATTGATTATGAGGGCTACTCTGTTTCTTCTATGGGATTCTTGCCCAATAGTAGTAGATATAATGGTCATCTGAATTAAATTTGCCCATTTGCCATTTTAGTTCACTGATTCCTAAGATGTAGATATTTATTCTTACCACCTGCTGCTTGACCATGTCCAATTTACCTTGATTAGTGGACCTAACATTCCAGGTTCCTTTTACAATACTTCTCTTTTACAGCATCAAATTTTGCTTTCATCACTAGACACATCCACAACTGAGCACCGTTTAAGCTTTGGCCCAGCCGCTTCACTTTTTCTGGGGCTATTAGTAATTTTCCTCTGCTCTTCCCCAGTAACACTGGACACCTTCTGACCTGGGGAACTCACTCATCTTTCTGTGTCATATCTTTCTGTCTTTTTATACAGTTCATGAGTTTCTCATGGCAAGTATACTGGAATTGTTTGCCATTCCCTCCTCTAATGGGTCACATTTTGTCAGAGCTCTCCACTATGACCCATCCATCTTGGGTGGCCCTACACAGTGTGGCTTATGGTTTCATTGAGTTACGCAAGCCCCTTTGCCATAGTAAGGCAGTGATTCATGAAGGGGAACAGGAGCTGAGCACTACAAAATTACTTAGCATAAAGTTAAATTGTTAAACTGATGTATTGAGCATTTGCATTGCAAATTATCAGAAAGATTGTGCAGACAACTAATCTTGTTAAGTCTATTTTCTTTTGTTCTTACATAATGATGTCATCCCCCATTTCCTAATTTCAAACATATTGATTGCCTTTGTATTTATGTGAACCTCAAGACAAAGAGATACACAACTTCTTATTTTAAAGCATATTTTAAATATCTAGGCTTTCTGTTTTTCCTATTCCAACTACATCCCATTATTAACACTCCCTGGCCTCCCTTTTATGATCCTAACTTACCCTTTCCATTTATAGGCACCAAATCAGCGTGGGATTAATATTGCCTCCCTTCAAACAGAAAGAAGAAATAGTTAGATTCTGTGGAAATCTTAAGATATACCTGTGTAGTTGTCAGAAATCTATGACAACTTTTAAATTTGTATTACTATGACATGCCTTCCCATTATAAATATTTATTATATTTATGTGTCCTTTGATAGTATTCAAATGTAGTAACCTACAGATGTGAAAATAGGAAATCCTAGGTTGAATAAAAAGTGCAACATAATATTTTAGTGTTAAAGCTCCTGTTTTAAGACATAGGTAGAATTATAATGAGAGTCCCTTGGACTGCAAGGAGATCCAACCAGTCCATTCTGAAGGAGATCAGCCCTGGGATTTCTTTGGAGGGAATGATGCTAAAGCTGAAACTCCAGTACTTTGGCCACCTCATGCGAAGAGTTGATTCACTGGAAAAGACTCTGATGCTGGGAGGGATTGGGGGCAGGAGGAGAAGGGGATGACAGAGGATGAGATGTCTGGATGGCATCACTGACTTGATGGACGTAAGTCTCAGTGAACTCCGGGAGTTGGTGATGGATAGGGAGGCCTGGCATGCTACAATTCATGGGGTCACAAAGAGTCGGACACGACTGAGCGACTGAACTGAACCGAACCGATAATGACAGTACATCAAAAACCTTTGCTCACTGTGGAACTTTGTTATGGACATTGTTGTTTCAATATCATACCAAGTAGTAACATGTAAAATTACAAGCGAAATGGACTCCAGCCTGATCTCGTCAGTCTGATGTTTGTCATATGTGCTTAGACATAGTTTCATCTATGTATATTCATACTTACGGCTGAATTATTCTTCAAGTCTGGCTCTTCTTAATATAAAGACTATCTTGTTAGTTTATGTCATTTAGTGCATAATTTATATTAAAATACCATATACTCTGTTATTTTCATTTGAAGCATCAATATTCTTGACTTTGGCTGCCAATGACTAAAAACCACATATGATTTTAACTTAAGTGAAGAGTCTTAGAGTGCATGCTAAATGAGAAATAATGCCTTTGCTTCCCCTACACCTGCCATTCGTTGTTGTCTTCTGTTTCCTAAGCATAGAGTTCCCTCTATGAGTGATTTTTGTAATTTAATCTTAGTTATTTTGGAGAAATTTTTGTTCACGTAACTGAAAAATTAAATTATGTTTTTAAGCTGTTTGGTGGAAATCTAGGGGAACAGTTTCCCGTTTCCAGGTATACTTAGCCGAGTTCCTTTTCTTTTTGATGTTACTCAACTTATGTTTAATTTAAAATTTTTTTCAAGGTGTGCTTTGCTCACATACCAAGTTGTTGTTCCATTCTGCTAGAATCCTGAATGAATTCTACTACTACTGATAGTTTTCCTTCATTTTTAGTTTTAACCTGTGATCTCCTTGCATATATGTTCAAAAACATTCTCAAAAAGAAGTTAAAATAGGAAGGGGAAGAGGGAGTAAGTGGAAAAGATAGTCTGTGGGAGCTAGAAGAGAAGAGAAAACATGGGAGGTAAAATTTCTGAGTCTGCTTGTCCTGGTCTATACAGACTTTTTGTTCCAAATCATACTTTATAATTCAGATATTGAATTATTGCACTATTTTATTAATAGATTCCACTGTGATTTATGAAAATCTGGTGTATTTGATTGCACTTTCTCTCTAGAAACTTACTGCTCTGTAATTTCAGTCATGTACCAAGGTGAAGATTTGTTTATTTATATTTTTGAACCTATTCTTAAGGGTGCTTAGCTGACCCTTTTCATTGTGAGATTTGTGATCCCCCTTCCCCAGATCTTATAAATCACTTCTCTTCCTACAATGGTTATTTCCTCTTCTCCATTTTTTCCCTATTCTCTCCTCAAATTCATGTCATTCTTATGTTGATGATATCGGAATGCTGCATTATGTCTCTTTTCTCCCCAAAATCAAACTCAGTCTTTTTTAATCTCTAAATAAGATTTCAATAACTTTCTAATCTTTGGTTTTTGTTTTCTTTGCCTAAGAAGTGCTTAGTTTTAAAGCTCTTTTTACACCCCTTTTTTTTGGTTGTTCATTTTACATAACATTATGTTCTGGCTTTATGTAACCAACACATTTCTTCTTGAGTCATTCTGAAGATAAAAGTTTAAGATGTTTACATTTTCTCTTGAAGTCTACAGTTCTAAGCTGTCTGCATTCTTTTTATTTCAGTTTGCTCCTCTTGGTCTCTTATTCTCCTTATTCTCTCCTTGTACATTCTAATAGCTACCTAGAAATTTCTCTGTCCACATGTATAAAAATGAATTTCTATTTTTACTGCTGTTTATATGATGCATATCAGCAGAATGAATGGGCTTCCCAGGTGGCAGAATGGTAAAGAATCCACCTGCCAATGCAGGAGACACGAGATTCGATCCCTGGGTCAGGAAGATTCCCTGGAGTAGGAAATGGCAACCCACTCCAGTATTCTTGCCTGGAAAACTCCATGAACAAAGGAGCTGGAGGACCACAGTCCATGGGGTCACAAAGATCAGATTTGACAGTACACACACCTGCACAAGGATTAGAATGAATAGATTGAAATTCTGAATTTAGCCAGAAGGTTCCTCAGCAGTCAATTAAGAAGGGATTTTTAACTCTGAAACCACTGTCTACCTTAGGATTCCTGATTCTTCCAGGAGTTTCAGTGAATTTCTCACAGCTTCTGTGCTTCTCCACTGACCTGTGCAAAGTCTGTTCTCTGTGTAACCTACAGTGACCAATTACAAGAGAAAGAGTGTGACTAGAAGGGAGCCAACTCTTCCCATTGTGTACTTTTTTTTTTTTTCCTTCAAAAATTCCACCAAACTATCAGGTATTAATCTCTGTTAATGTTGTCTCTCTCAAACTTATTATTTAATTTCTATTACATTTATATTATACCTTTTCATTCTGTTTTTGATGTCTCTTGACCTCTTTTTTCCTATCTCTATTTTATTTTAGAAATGGCAATTGATGTGATAGAGGTATTAGCTAATGCTACAGTGGTAATCATGGAGAAGGCAATGGCACCCCACTCCAGTACCCCTGCCTGGAAAATCCCATGGGTAGGGGATCCTGGTAGGCTGCAGTCCACGGGGTCGCTAAGAGTCGGACATGATTGAGCAACTTCACTTTCACTTTTCACGTTCATGCATTGGAGAAGGAAATGGCAACCCACTCCACTACTCTTGACTGGAGAATCCCAGGGACGGCGGAGCCCGGTGGGCTGCCATTTATGGGGTCGCACAGAGTCAGACACAACTGAAGTGACTTAGCAGCAGCCGCAGTGGTAACCAAATTACAATGTATAAGCGTATCAAAACAATACTTATACCTTAAACTTACAGTGTTACATGTCAATTATATGTCAGTGAATCTGGAGGGAAAATCTCTATGGGCTGTGTTCAGGCCAGTTTATTCAGAGCTTTATTTATCTATTGAAGGTTTTCCTCAGTTTTATCTATTTGTTTACATTTTCTACTGAATTTTTAACCTATGATAGCTGATTTTTCATTTATAGAAATTCTAATGGTAATATTAGCCATCTTCTTGCCTATTTCCCTGATGTGCAACTTTTAATTTTAATGTTTTCTTTTATAGTTTTATAAGCTTATAGTCTTAAGGTTTTTCTATTTCTCAATTTTCTGGGTGCTGTTCTTCCTTTCTGGGTGTGCCTTCTGACTCTCTCTTTGTTGTTGTTTGGGGGAATCTTGTTTATTTCATTGTGAACTAATCTTCAGTGGTGCTTGCTTAATTTGTAGGAATCCTGTGAAGCCTGAATATTGGATACACCTCTCTACATGGCAGGTTGATTTGATCATATTAGTATCTCTGCTTGAAGTATAATTTCAGACTCAGAGTTTTGGTAGCATAGGTTTAGAGTTTGATTTATTGCACAGGTGATCATTAGTTTTGGTTTTACTTCTATATCCCCCTCCTTGAGAGCCTTGTCCCTGAGAGATGACCCTTCCTTGTGACTCCTTCATCACTGGGAGGAAGTTCTTGTCTCCTGTCACTTAGAGGCAGCCTCCTGAGAATCTGTGCAGGAGTCTCACTTGTGGTTCCCTGCCATATGCAGTTTTATAAATTTTTTTTGTATTTAATCTAGCATTTTAGGGTCTTGTAGTATAAAGTGGTCTTATTAATTTTATTTACCTTGCTCTTAGATTGTTCTCAAGGGTACCTACAAATTATTTCAACTTTCTAAGTCTATTTCCCAGGATGTAAAGAAGACTTTTGTTCTAGATTAGGTAACTTTTTCTTTAAATGTCAGGATTGCAGTTATTTAGGCTTTGTTGGTCCTACAATCCCTGTTACAACAACTCATCTCTGGCATTTATAACATGAAAGAACCCATAAATCATGTATGACTAAGGCTGTGTTTGAATAAAACTGTTTTTAAAAACAGACAGTGGGCTGAATTTTGCCCATGGGTCACAATTTGCCAACCCCTGTTTGGATCACAGATTCTTATTCTTTTACTCCACAGACAGAACTCAGGACCATACATGGTTTTATATGAAACGTCTTTAAGAAATAAATGTACATGATTTTTTGTAAATATATTTAAGTCAGGATATATGCAGATATGTAAGTGTGAGAAGGGCAAAGAGAATATGTGTGTGTGTATGTGAGTGACTTTGATATGAAGTTACAAGCATGCACCTATAATTTTTTCTCTGGGGAAACTTTTCATCTTTCGTCAAATGTTTGAAAGATCCAAGGCTCTAAAAACATTAGTAAAATTACAGAAATATCCCTGAATTAGAATTTAGAAGTTCTAGAATTCTAGAAATTCTGAAACTCCAAAATTCCCTGATGAAGTTTTCTCGTAACACATTCCTCTTCTACAATAAAAATAATTCTCTGCACTTTAAATACTTGAATGTGATACTTTGAGTCTTTTTCCACCTTAATATGAGCATTGGCATGAAAGGGAGAGCAGGTGGGAGACATGTGATGGGGAGTTTGATACAGCATGATGCTCACATTATTTTTGAATAATTCTAAACCCATGCCATGATATTTAAAGAACTTAAGGTCAGTTTATTGAACAAAATGCTTCCTCTCTCACTAATTTCAACTGCTAATTTTAACCTCCTCTCAGCAAAACTGTTCAACTCCTGATGCAGAGACCAAACCACCATCTGCACTCACTCTATTATTTCCATCATTAATTGTTGGCTACAAAAATATAAAAATAGTGCAGCTACAGCTTTTCCTTCTGAATGGAATACAAGCTTTCTTTTCAATTCCTTTATTTTTTTATCACCTGGGCTAAGAAAGATTTACTACTAAATGCAGGTGTTCATTTCTGGCTTTCAGCCAAAGTTTCTGCTTAAGGTGGCTGAATTGGAGTAGGTCATCACTGATGCACGTTTTTTGCTTTAACTGTTTCTTAAAAATGAAGGTAAATTATGATAATATTCTCATAATTTCTTTCTGAGCCTCTGAAATAACTTAATTCTCTTTTCTATGTAATTTTAATCATTAATAATCATAAGTAATACCTTATAATTGTCTATTTGTACATCTATTTGAAAATATTAAACTACCATCTGAGTATAGTATACCAATAGCTATCAATAAGATTTAAAAATCTACCTTGGTGAACAGTTGGGCAGTCGAAAGTGAATTACATATCAAAATTTGAATATTATTTTCTGAAAAAATGAAATTAATGTATCTCAGGATAACAGATTTCAGGATATTTTAGAGATTTATAAAAACTAAATATATTGTTTACACATAATAAACCACAAAAATATTCCTTCTCACAAATTAAAAAAAAATGGAAAAGAAAAAAATATGGAATTTTGGCTCATCTAATTTCACCCAGGATACTTCTAGATTAAGTTCAGCAAGGTTGTTTGGATACTTTAAAATTTATATTTATGTTATGTATTTATATTTATGTAAGTTCAATTCAGTCGCTCAGTTGTGTCCAACTCTTTGCAACCCCATGAATCGCAGCACACCAGGCCTCCCTGTCCATCACCAACAATATTAATCCTTTTATGGGCTTTGCATTTCACATTAATGCCAAATACATTACTTTTTTCTGTGTGTTGGTATCACTCAAAAAATTGATCTGATCATTAGCTTTAAATTTATAAGTCCCAATAGAAGCATACTACATTTATTTTTTTTCCCTTATAGCTACATATATTTGTGTAGATCTTGGAAAATGAGGAAAGTGGTGGCCAGGAGCCATTAAAAAAGAAGCAGGAAGTGACTGTAACTATTTGAAAACATTTGCAAATATTTCCTGTTGGTTAAACATTCCAGAATTTAGAATAAAAATATCTGTCTATCTAAGAAGCAAAACAAATGAACAAAAATGAAAAAACAGGGTTGTAGAATACAGGGTACAAAATGTGGTTGCCAGAGGGGAGAGGAAAGAAATAGGTGAGAGAGATTATGAGGTACAAACTTCCAGTTCTATTATAAATGAGTATACCTTATGTTGTATACTTTAAGTTTATCCAGTGCTGTATGTCAGTTATATCTCAATACAACTGGAAGAAAAAAAAATTAATGAAACAAGGAAGAAAAGAAGGAAAGGGAGAAGGAAAAGAAGGGAAGGAAAAGGGAAGGATGGAGGGAAGGAAGTGGGTCCTACATGGAAGGCTTCAGTTTAGTTCAGTTCAGTCGCTCAGTCGTGTCCCACTCTTTGCGACCCCATGTATCGCAGCACGCCATGCTTCCCTGTTCATCGCCAACTCCCAGAGTTTACTCAAACTCATGTCCATCGAGTCAGTGATGCCATCCAGCCATCTCATCCTCTGTTGTCCCCTTCTCCTAGTGCCCCTAATCCCTCCCAACATCAGAGTCTTTGCCAAGGAGTCAACTCTTCGCATGAGGCGGCCGAAGTATTGGAGTTTCAGCTTTAGCATCAGTCCTTCCAATGAACACCCAGGACTGATCTTTAGAATGGACTGGTTGGATCTCCTTGCAGTCCAAGGGACTCTCAAGAGTCTTCTCCAACACCACACTTCAAAAGCATCAATTCTTTGGCACTCAGCTTTCTTCACAGTCCAACTCTTGCATCCATACATGACCAGTGGAAAAACCATAGCCTTGACTAGATGGACCTTTGTTGGCAAAGTAATATTTCTGCTTTTCAATATGCTATCTAGGTTGGTCATAACTTTCCTTCCAAGGAGTAAGTGTCTTTTGATTTCATAGCTGCAGTCACCATCTGCAGTGATTTTGGAGCCCCGAAAAATAAAGTCTGACACTGTTTCCACTGTTTCCCCATCTATTTCCCATGAAGTAATGGGACCTGATGCCATGATCTTCGTTTTTTGAATGTTGAGCTTTAAGCCAACTTTTTCACTCTCCTCTTTCACTTTCATCAAGAGGCTTTTGAGTTCCTCTTCACTTTCTGCCATAAGGGTGGTGTCATCTGCATATCTGAGGTGATTGATATTTCTCCAGGCAATCTTGATTCCAGCTTGTGCTTCTTCCAGCCCAATGTTTCTCATGATGTACTCTGCATAGAAGTTAAATAAGCAGGGTGACAATATACAGCCTTGACGTACTCCTTTTCCTATTTGGAACCAGTCTGTTGTTCCATGTCCAGTTCTAACTGTAGCTTTCTGACCTGCATATAGGTTTCTCAAGAGGCAGGTCAGGTGGTCTGGTATTCCCATCTCTTTCAGAATTTTCCACAGTTTATTGTGATTGGAAGGCTTAAAAAACAGCTTTAACTTAAGTTCAACTTAAGCACAACCCGCCATTCTTGTTCCTTCATTCAATTACTAATTAATTCATCTTGACTTAAGTTTATTACATATGCAATGCTAGATTCTATTTCAGCAGTGAAGATTTATAAGTGAAGAGAGCAGACAGAAATTGCTACCACTTGGGGGTTTACATTCTAGTGGAAGAATCCAAACAAAGAAGAAATGCAGTATGTGCATAATCAGATGGTCTTGAGTGTTCCTTGAAAAATTTAAAGCAGAGAAGGAGAGTAAATAGCGTGCAAGGGTGGGATGGAGGAGACGAGAGAGGACCTGTGCGGGTCTTAGTACAGAGACATGAGGAATGATCTGGGAATCTGGGTTTCTTTGTAATGACCTAGAGGAACAAGGGTAAGGAGCACACCTAATATTAGAATAGGAGACACTAATATAAGACCACCCAGTGGGGTGGTCTAGAGACTGGTAATCATTTTCAAAGCATGAGGATCACTCTGGGGAACACTTGCTTCTCTTTTGATTCTCTCAACTTCCTAATTACTTCTGTGAGCTAATTTTTTTCCTTCTGTCCAACTCGGCTCTAGTAGAAGCTTCATGTCATTTCTTGGCCAGCACAGGCCCCATCGTACTGCTTATTGGTTGTGCTACTTGCAGTTCCTGACCGTTTTATATGATATACCACTGTAAAGACTGTAGAAGGGTTTGAGATTTTCCCCTCCTTTCAAGGTAACAATTTCACCTGCCACAATTCTATAGGTGCTGGCAGATGAGATAGGACTCCTGGGCCAGAAGCAAAGGACTTTATTACCCATGGCAGAGCAAGCCACAGGATGTGGTTAGGATGGCTTAGAAAACTACTGATTTTGTAAGGGGGCTGCTGGCAAACCTGCCTTTCCTGTTCCCCAGAAGGAGACATTATGTTTAATAACCTGGCAAGGAAATTTCTTTGCCTTCTCCCCTGGAAGGAGATACTATGTTTTTCTTCCAAGGCCCTTTGTTATACAAAATCCCTTGAAAAAAGGTAGTTCAGAACAAAAGCTTTCACGGCTCTTTATAAGATGTCAAATCACAGGAGACCTTTGGAGAATTGTCTCCCAACAGCTTCATAATCTCTCACTCTTCAGCATCGGAAGTGCCAAGATCTCACGCTACCATTAAAAGTTGCAGTCCTGACTCACATCTCACTTTGCTAGGATGTCTTGATTCCTGAGTCAGCCTCCCTAATTCTATGGCTCTTACAAATCCAGTATTCCATATGTGTTGTTCTTATGTTAAAATTTAATTCAAATTGTATTAAAATACAGCATGAGCTGCATTTAAGAAAAATTTGAAGTAGCTGAAATTCGGTTTTAATATCCTAAACCTCTCTTGTAATAATTCTTGAAAATACCTGTTTCTTGCCTTTAGGAAGGTGTTGGAAGAGTGTGTAATTTCCTTGGTTCTGTCTTGCTGTAGCAAGCATTTGAAGCGACAGACAGACCTGTGTTACAACCCCATGTAATTTCCTCAGTTGCAGCAAAAATTTGATGCGACAGATGGACCCATGTTACAGCTCTGTTACAGTTCAGTTTTATTTGGCAAGCAAAGGAAAACACATCCTCGAAGCATGAGGGCAGCTCGACCCAGAAGACATGCAGAGAAAAGAAGCCCCCGGCTCAATTTTGGCTCCTCTTTTTATACATTTTTTTCTTCTCTCCCTGAGCCTGCCCTATGGACTACCCAGAAGGGCTGTTTGTTTTACCGGAGGTCCTCACACTGGTCCTCGGACCTTACTTTGTTCTGTTTTCGTGGGCTTTTCCCTTCTTTGTCTTTTAGCCACTGCCATTCTGGACTCCTTTTTCCTATTGTAACTACCTAACAAAGAGATGTGAGCAATAATTTGTTCTGTGGCATTAAACATTAACGACTGAATTAATTACCTTATCAAGGACATTTATGTTTTAACAAGTGTGTATAGTCATAACCAAAGGCATTATCATTATTTGTATAAGTAATAAAGATTAGTAGGAAACTTGTTTTGAATCAGAAAGGGTCTTTTGGAACATATCTATGGGTCTTTGACTCAGAAAAGTACTCCTTCCTGAGAGTATTGTATGTGGCCTGAGCTGCATGAAGCAGACCCCGAGATCTGCTTTATCCAGAGGCATAGTGCTTCTTTCTGTTGTCTACAGATCCCCATTATAGATTTCATTGAATTGATAAAGAAAGAACATCATCATTTTCAACAATAGCAACAACAAAAATCTTAAGGTCACTGGTCTGATTTATTTGTGGCTTGAAGCTGTCCATACCTTGACTTCTTTCCTCTTCTCTCCTGTTGTCTCTTAAATGTCATTAATTGAGGAGGGAGTTACTTGGAATAGACACTTCTCTCTGTGATTCCTGTTAAGTATAGGAAGTGTATTTTTTCATGTAAACTACCTCAGTAAAATCTTGAAAAAGTACATTAGTTCATTATGGTTTCATGATTCTGTATTCTAGAGAATAACCATTTGAAAAATGGGGTATGCAACTGTATTTTAAATTATTCAGATTAACTGAAGAGCATTTCATTTTACTTAAGGGGCATTTACAGCCAATTTCTACATAGAAAAGACATTTTGTCTCTGTTGTATTTGGTGTGACAAAATGCAGTGTCCATGAGTACTGGAACGTAGTGACAATCTAAGAATGTGACTTATTACTTGTAGAAGAGAGTCAAGTATCATGGGCATCATTGATGGGAATTTGCATTATGACTTTCTAGAAAAATTGGAACTTCTTTCTGTGACTGTATTCCCTAAATAACCAATTACTTCAGTTCAACAGGTCTTCTTTCTGTCTTAGTGACTCAATCATTAAAACTGCACAACAGAAAGAAACTTGATTTTAATATCCTGTAGAGAGGAATTAATATTATTTCATAGATATATAACAGATATATAATATTTTCTTTAGGATATTATTTTTCTTAAAAAAGTACATTAAAAAATAACTGACTTCCCCCAGCCCAATAATTATGTTGTTCAAAGCCAATTTTATTTTGATTACTATCCTTGAGGAGAAATGAACTTTTAAAACTCACTTAAACATTGTCAGTGTTCTTGATGTTCATAAAAATTCAAGCTAAGCTATTCACAGTCTACAGAAAATTCTTCTCAAGTCAGACTCACACCACTGTCCCTTGCCTTCAGGGCATGTTTGCCTTTAGTTTGCATGATCATTTGCAATATACATTGTGATAATCTGTCTACTTTGATTAACAGCATTGAATCCTGTCTATGCTAGCCTGCATCCCTCCAGGAGTTTCATAAATAAATCACTGTCACGTCTTCCACTGCCTGTTAAACCCTAGGAAATCAATATGCTTCTCCCTGTGTGTGGGCTTCCAGGAAGATTTCTCACAAAAATTGTCAAATAAGTAATGCTTGATAACTGAACTAGTTCCAATTTCAAGCATGTGAAGTCACAATTCTGGAGCACACTATAAAAGCAGAGTGTTAATACAAATTTAATCTAATTATTTAAACCACCATATGTATTCATAGGAATTCTCTTATGGTGAAGCCTACCAGCCCTAAAAAGCAAATAACATTCTATATTTTGTCTCATTGAGTTTTCCAACAGCTTTGTGCTATGTATCTGTATAAACAATCTTCAAACAATTATATCAAAAATTTTTTGTTTGCTTATTACTTGCTTATCTATTTAGTTTTGTCTTTATTTCATCTTTATTATACAATATTGAAATAATAAACTTTGTATTTCTTGAATCAGTTTTGGCAGTTTATATATTTAAATTTGTATATTTTCTGTATACTTTCAAAGTTACTAGTATAAAGTATGCTTATTTATGAAAATTAATTTTAAAAATACATTCTCAATTTATATTATTTATTTGGGTTTATTTTATTATTATCACTTTGCCAAAGGTTAGACCACTTAATTATTACTTTTTTAAATAGTGCCCTTGATTGCATTTTTATGGTTTATTTATATGTTTTTATTTTCTAAATTTCAAATCAAAGATGATGAATATGAAAACTATGAAATGCAGCCAAACTTGAAAAGTGATCTATAACTTTAAATTGATAAGAAAAGGAAATAATTAATCAAATATTTGTTTCTTAGGGAGAAAAAAAACACCTAAACCCAAAAAGTAAAATTAAAAAATTTAACGATGTGATGGCAATTAATAACATTGAAAGCAAAAACATAAAGAATGGACAAGTCAATTAAAAAGTCCATTTTTCAAAATTACTAAAAAATTGATGAGAAAAATAAAAGTCATGAAATAGGAAAAAATATCAAGATTTAAAAAGTGTAATTAGTACCAAACATCTGCATGTATTTAATAATGTAAGAAAATATTATGAATAACTTTATAGTAATAACTCTAAAAAAGTATGCCATTTAAAAATTTCTTTAAAAATAAATCTTACCAAAACCGAACCAAGAAAATTTGAAATCTATTATCATGATGACTATTGGAGAAATATAATCTAACATTCCAAATCCTCTTTCAAAGGAAATTCTGGACTAAGATAGCTGTATTGAATAAACAATGAAGAAATAGCACCAAAGTTATATAGACTGTTAGAATAAAACTGAAATGAAGCCAGCATGAACTTGATGCTTAAGTATCATTCAACACTGTAAAGATGTAAATACTCCCCAAATTATTCTGTATAGTCAACGTAATCACAGTGTTCCAAACTTTATTGTATGTTTTATGTAGAACTTGACAAATGATTTTAAGTTTATATAAAAACTTAAAGGCTGAGAATAGACATTTGGGAAAGAGAAGATGATGAGGGATTTGCTTTACTAGATATTAAAATTTTGATTAAAATCCAGCCATTATTAACATGAGTTTTAGGTCCAGAAAAAGGGAAATAGACTGGGGGAACTCAAAAGAGAGTGCAGAAACAGGCCCAGCACCTGATTTAGGAATACTTGGCATTACATAGCATTGGAAAAGAATGCTCCTTTTCTGTAAATAGTGCTCAAACAGATTACCTTACAGAAGAAAATGAAACTGATGTCTACCTTGTTAATTCACAGTGTATTGTAGATCAGTATGTAAAGTGCAAAATTATTTAAGTTCTGAAGTTAGGAGATTATCTTTATGGTCTTGAAGTAGGCAAAGATTTATTAAATAGGATATATTAAAAAATTAAATGCTAAACATAGTGGTGAAAACTGATAAACTATATCTGTGTGTAAGACATGTGTTCCAAACTATTCATAAATGTGATGTGTTCCAAACTGCATGATTGTAAGTTTGAGAGGGACTGTGATATGCTAGGGGCTTCCCAGGTCGCCCCTGGGGTGAAAAGCCTACTTGCCAATGCAGGACATGACACAAAAGACACTGATTTGATCCTTGAGTTGAGAAGACTCCTGGAGCTGGGTATAGCAAGCCACTCCAATATTCTTGCCTGGAGAATCCCATGGACAGAGGAGCCTGGAGGGCCACAGTCCATAGGATCCTAAAGAGCCGGATGCAGCTGAAGCGACTTAGCACGCAGACATAAATGATGTGCTAGATACATCCTGTTTCTTTCTTTTCTTAATTCCCTTAGTTAACCACATGTTTACTTTGTGATATGTCACTAAGTTTATAAAATTCTGTGTTCTCCTTAGTTTTATTATATCCAGCACATAATGGGTTAAAGAGAAAGAAGGAACAGTGGGAAGGGAGAGAGGACAGAGAAGGAAAAGAGGAGAGGCTGTATGTTCTACTAGGGTAATTAGATGGTATTTCCACATATTTCTTCCAAAATATATGTGATATATTAATTTTGGTACATTTAAATTTGTGTATCTAGGTCCTAACTAAACCTGAGTTCATCTTTAGCACTATTTGTACAACTCTAAAACCAGACTTACCAATGTTATATTTTAATAACTTGCATACCTAAAAGAGTGAACTACAAAACTGATCATCAGCACCAAACACGGTATTTTTAATTTAGGCTGGCTAATAGCATTTTTCATTTCATGGACATTCCCATTCCCTGTTGTTTCGCAAAAGAGTTTTGAAGATATGAATTAAACTATGTTGCCAAGAAGCACTTTATAATCCTTATTAAGTATATATTCTTATCTGTCTAATCTGGCCCTATCTCTGGACACAAATCAAAAAATGAAATTGTTGACTAATTGGTACTGTTTTAAGTCTTTTTTTTTTTTTTTTTTGCATTTTTCATTGAAGTGTAGTTGAAGTACAATATTGTATGTTACGTATGTGCAATATTGTTTGCAAATTTTTAAAGGTTATATTCAAATTTATAGTTGTTATGAAACATTGACTCTATTCCCTGTTTTATAAAATATATTCTTGTAGTTTATTAGTACATAATATTAATAGTTTGTACTTAATCTCCTACTTCTGTCTTACCCCTCCTTCTTGCCTCTCTTCCCTGGTAACCACTAGTTTGTTCTCTATAACTGTCAGTCTGCTTTTTTGTTATGCTCCCTAGTTTTTTGTATTTTTTAGATTACACATATAAGTGATACTATACATTATTTGTCTTTCTCTGTGTGACCTATTTCACTTAGCATCATGTCCTTCAAGCCCACCCATGTTCTTGCTAATGGCAAACTTTATTTTTTGTTTTCATAATATTCCATTGTACATATATGCCACATCTTCTTTATTAGTTCATCTGTTGATGGACACACAGGTTACTTCCACATCTTAGCAATTGTAAATAATGCTGCTATGCACATTGGGGGACATGTACTTTTTTCAAAATAGTATTCCTGTATTTTTCAGATATATACCGAGGAGTGGAATTACTGGGTCATATGGTAGTTCTGTTTTTGTTTTTTTGAGAAACGCCATACTGTTTTTCTCAGTGACTACACCTGTTTACATCCATACCAAGAGTGTATGAGGGTTCTGTTTTCTCCACATCCTCGCAAACTTTCTTCTTTGTGTTCATTTTGATGATAGCCATTCTGACAGGTGGGAGGTGATGTTTCATTGTTGTTTTGATTTGCATTTCTCTAGTGATTAATAATCTTGAGCATCTTTTCATGTGCCTGTTGGCCATCTGCATTTCTTCCTTGAAACAATGTCTATTTAGTTCTTGTGCCTATTTTTTAATCAGTTTTTTTTTTTATGTTGAATTGTGTAAGCTATTTAAACATACTGGATAATAACCCACTATTGGCCAAATCATTTGCATATATTTTCTCCAATTCAGTAGCATTTCTTTTTATTTTGTCAATGGTTTCCTTTGATGTGTGTAGCTTTTAAATTAATTGGATCACATTTATTTTTTTTTCTTTTATTTCCTTTGCTTTATGAGGCAAATCCAAAAAAAAATACTCTTGTGGTTTATGTCAGAGTGTTCACCTATGTCTCCCTCTAGTTTTATGATTTCAGTCTTACATTTAAGCCTTTAATCCAATTTTAGTTTATTTTTGCATATAGTGTTAGAGAATTTTCTAATTTTATTCTTTTATATGTAACTGTCCAGTTTTTCTTTTAGCACTTATTGAAAAAACTGTCTCTTTTTATTGTATATTCTTGCCTTTTCTGTCATAACTTAATTAACCATAAGTGTGTGGGTTTATTTCTGGGTTCTTTATTCTGTTTTATTGATCTGTCTGTTTTTCTGCCAGTACCATGCTAGCTTTGTAGTATAGACTAAAATCATAGCATGATTCCGTCAGCTCTCTTCTTCTTTCTCAAACTTTTGGTTATTCATAAAATAGTTTGGGTTTTCCATACAAATATTAAAATTTGTATTCTAGTTTTGTGGAAAAGGCCATTTATATTTTGATAGTAATTGCATCATATCTGTATATTGCCTTGAGTAGTATGATCATTGTAACTATATTAATTCAATCCACTCCAAGATCACAGTATATCTTTCCATCTGTTTGTTTCATCTTCAGTTTTTTTAATCAGAATCTTATAGTTTTCTGACTACAGGTCTTTTACCTCCTTAGTTAGGTGTATTCCTAGGTGTTTTATTCTTTTAATGTGATGGTAAATGGGATTATTCCCTTAATTTCTTTTCCTGATAGTTCATTGTTAGTGTATAGAAATGCAGCAGATTTCTATATGTTAATTTTGAACAGACCAATTATCAGTCACGAAATTGAATCAGTGACTCCCCACAAAATGAAAGGACTGGATAGGTGAAATACACAAAACATTTAGAGAAGAATTTATACCTATCCTTCTCAAACTATTCCAAAAAATTAGAGAGGAAGGAATATTTCCAATCTCATCTATGAAGTCACCATTATACTAAGACCAAAAACAGACAGTGATATCACACAAAAATAAAATTGCAAGCCAGGATCACTGATGAACATAGATGCAGTTTTCTTCAACAAAATGTTAACAAACCAAATCCAACAATGGATTAAAAGGATTATACACCATGATCAAGTGGGACTTGTTCTAGGAATGCAAAGATTCTTCAGTTTTCACAGTTTAATCAATACAATACACCATATTGACAAATCAAAGAATAAAGACTATATGACCATCTCAATATATGGAGGAAAAAGTAATTGACAAAATTCTACTAAAATTCAACAACCATTTATGATAAAACTCTCCAGAAAATAGTCATAGAGGGAGTCTAACTCACCATAATGAAGGCCATATATGACAAGCCCACAGCTAACATCATACTTATTGTATGGCAAACAGTTTATTTCACTTTTGTCTGCTTTGGATTTGTCAGATGAGCTTCAGGGCTTTTCAGCTGTTTTTAAGAACTAATGCCAACTTCATTCAAAAAACAGCAAAAGTGACTTTTAAAACTTCAAAACCTGAGCTAATTAAAATTTAATGACAGGAAAAAAAAGATCTTCACTAGAAGGTGAAGTTTAATAGTCACTTGCTTGATTTAGGTGCATCCAAAGCAAGCAAAACATACACATTTGTATTCCGTTCTCGTGAATCCTGGCAGCACAAAGCAAACAAATTCTGGCAGAGTTTCTAAGATCATAAAAATCTTGCATTTCATTGAAAACTATTTTTGTTTGGATTTTAAAAGCTGGCTTTGCTTTTATTATTTATGTTTTCTTTATGCATTTGAGTGTCACAAGCTGTTCTGTACTAAAGAAAGTTTGGTCAGCATTCTTGGCAGGCTCCAGATTTAGATTTAAAGAATCTTTACTATGCTACTATTTCCACCCTCCCAATCCTATTTGATCATCCATTTAAAGAAGTATTTATCCAACACCAGTAGAAAGGTAATAAAATATGAACAATATAAAATCTAACTATAATTTTATTTTTAAACTAGAACTTGATAACACATTTAAAGAGGCTAAAGATATTTCTTATTTTCTCTCCATACACTCATCCTGATTATAGTATTATACCTTTTAGTATAATAATTGAAAATTATTTGACAAAAAAAGAAACCCTGATGTTTTGTGTGTTCATACTGATTGAAGGGTAAATAAAAGAGGATCCATTTTTCTCTTATGCTTTATTCGTTTTGCCATTGTCTTATTTTCCTTGTCTCCTACAAGTCACTGTATTTTCAAACTTGCAATAAGCTGTTTAATCACGGTCAAATTGACATTATCATAAACATAATGTTTCATTCTTTGAGTGTATACGATCATTTGTATTAATAGCCCATATTCTTGATAAAACAATGGTACCATTTGTACAACAGACATGTTCCTATAGTGGTTACAAGTTCTTGTACCCCAGATATTTCTAGTTTCATATATATACTCATTTAATCATTGTATAGAATCATTAGATAATTTCAAGCTGAAAAATAATGGTCATTTAATTTATTTTTTTCCACTTTATAATATACTAAAAACAAGTTTGCCACTTTCCATATCAGATAATTATTATCATTATCTTTCCAAACTTTACCTGCTCTTAAAGCTCAAACACTGTAAAAATGATTTCTGAACATACCTTTCATTATAAAAAGAAAGGTATATTTATTCCAAAGTAAATTATCTTCTTTTTCTTATGTTTCCCAGATTAGATATTTTAAAACTCATCACTGAGGTTATATTCTGAAAAACCAAAGGTTTAAGATTCTGCATCTAAAGATAGGATTTCCTAATGGAAGTAACCTTTAAAACACATTATTGGAAAGATCAGCAAACAAGAAACTGCAGATAAAATTTAATGCTGTAGGACTGTGGCATCAAGTGACATCAAGTCTGTGAACAAGAATCCCCCACTGAGAGTTATGTTCACTCAGCAGATGATTTTATGAGAGATGTAGATACTAACGTCTGTGGATGCTAACTTACAGCCTTTAAAAAATGTAGTTAAATGCACACATGACAATTTAATATATAGTGAGAATTATGTGGAGCAGCATAAAAAGGAAACAACCTTATTTCATTTATTTTCTTTTTCCTTTGGAAAACCTGCAGAAAATAAAACACCTTTAAAAAATTTCTTCTGTATATTGAGGCAATTATCATCTGTACTATGAAGTTTAAGCTTTATATCACCTACATAAATTCTTTTGACTTTTATTTTATCTGTTTCAGTCTACTTCTCTGACATTTATGGGCCAGCAAATGGGCTCCCTATTGGCTAATTTAACACCTGCAGATTGGGCTCATTATAAGCATAAAATCTGAATAACTGAGATGGTTAAAGCTCCTTACCCTGGTTCTGAAGAATCTACCTAGTCTCAAATGTCTGTGGCAGTTGGGAACTCACTGAGTGAATTTTGAACAGACATGTGCAGTAGGTGATTGTCCCCATGTGATGATTCCAAGAGATTATGCTCCCTGATGATTTATTGCTGTATTTCTGAAATTGATATTTTGGGCTTCCCTGGTGGCTCAGACGGTAAAGTGTCTGTCTGCAATGCAGGAGACCTGGGTTCGATCCCTGGGTTCGATCCCTGGGTTGGGAAGATCCCCTGGACAAGGAAATGGCAGCCCACTCCAGTATTCTTGCCTGGAAAACCCCATGGATAGAGGAGCCTGGCCTGCTACTGTCCATGGGGTCGCAAAGAGTCAGACAAGACTGAGTGACTTCACTTCACTTCACTTCACTTCACATGTAAAGGATTCCTCTATTTCTCAGCTTTAACCTCCCTAACTCAATGCATATTTATTAAACACTATTCATGAGCTGTTAGGAAAGTCTGGGTAGATGGAAGGTCACAAGATATAATCAGACATAAAATGAACACAATATTCCAGGAAGTCGGTTATCTAATAGATGTGATAAGGTACATGTGTTAACCCATTATTAAAAATTTATATGTAAGTCCTTCTGTCCTAATACAGAACAAGTGCCTGCTGCTGCTGCTAAGTCGCTTCAGTCGTGTCCAACTCTGTGCGACCCTGTAAATGGCAGCCCACTAGGCTCCTCGGCCCCTGGGATTCTCCAGGCAAGAATACTGGAGTGGGTTGCCATTTCCTTCTCCAATGCATGAAAGTGAAAAGTGAAAGTGAAGTCGCTCAGTCGTGCCTGACTCTTAGCCACCCCACGGACTGGAGCCTACCAGGCTCCTCCGTCCATGGGATTTTCCAGGCAAGAGTACTGGAGTGGGGTGCCATTGCCTTCTCTGAAGTGCCTAAGCATACCCAAGTTAAAGGGAAATACAAAGTGGAATGGGGCTTCCCTGGTGGGTCAGTGGTAAAGAATCTGCCTGCAAAGCCAGAGATTTGGGTTTGATCCCTGAGTCAGGAAGATCCCCTGGAAAAGGAAATGGCATCCTTCTCCAGTATTGCTGCCTGAAAAATCCCATGGACAGAGGGGCCTGGCGGGCTATAGTCCATGGGTCACAAAGAGTTGGATACAACTTAGTGACTAAACAATAGGAAACAACAACAAAGTGAAATAGGATTAATCAAGTAAGATTTCTTAGAGAAATCATTTCTTTAGCCAGGGTTCATGACCCAGATAATCACGATGGTGTGATCGCTGACCTAGAGCCAGACATCCTGGAATGTGAAGTCAAGTGGGCCTTAGAAAGCATCACTATGAACAAAGCTAGCAGAGGTGATAGAATTCCAGTTGAGCTATTCCAAATCCTGAAAGATGATGCTGTGAAAGTGCTGCACTCAATATGCCAGCAAATTTGGAAAACTCAGCAGTGGCCACAAGACTGGAAAAGGTCAGTTTTCATTCTGATCCCAAAGAAAGGCAATGCCAAAGAATGCTCAAACTACCGTACAATTGCACTCATCTCACATGCTAGTAAAGTAATGATTAAAATTCTTCAAGTCAGGCTTCAGCAATATGTGAACCGTGAACTTCCAGATGTTCCAGCTGGTTTTAGAAAAGGCAGAGGAACCAGAGATCAAATTGCCAACATCCGCTGGACCATGGAAAAAGCAAGAGAGTTCCAGAAAAACATCTATTTCTGGTTTATTGACTATGCCAAAGCCTTTGACTGTGTGGATCACAATAAACTGTGGAAAATTCTTCAAGAGATGGGAATACCAGACCACCTGATCTGCCTCTTGAGAAATTTGTATGCAGGTCAGGAAGCAACAGTTAGAAGTGGACATGGAACAACAGACTGGTTCCAAATAGGAAAAGGAGGACGTCAAGGCTGTGTATTGTCACCCTGTTTATTTAACTTCTATGCAGAGTACATCATGAGAAACGCTGGACTGGAAGAAACACAAACTGGAATCAAGGTTGCTGGGAGAAATATCAATCACCTCAGATACGCAGATGACACCACCCTTATGGCAGAAAGTGAAGAGGAACTAAAAAGCCTCTTGATGAAGGTGAAAGAGGAGAGTGAAAAAGTTGGCTTAAAGCTCAACATTCAGAAAATGAAGATCATGGCATCCGGTCCCATCACTTCATGGGAAATAGATGGGGAAACAGGGGAAACAGTGTCAGACTTTATTTTTCTGGGCTCCAAAATCACTGCAGCTGGTGACTCCAGCCATCAAATTAAAAGAGGCTTACTCCTTGGAAGGAAAGTTATGACCAACCTAGATAGCATATTCAAAAGCAGAGACATTACTTTGCCAACAAAGGTTCGTCTAGTCAAGGCTATTGTTTTTCCTGTGGTCATGTATGGATGTGAGAGTTGGACTGTGAAGAAAGCTGAGTGCCGAAGAATTGATGCTTTTGAACTGTGGTGTTGGAGAAGACTCAAGAGTCCCTTGGACTGCAAGAAGATCCAACCAGTCCATTCTGAAGGAGATCAGCCCTGGGATTTCTTTGGAAGGAATGATGCTAAAGCTGAAACTCCAGTACTTTGGCCACCTCATGCGAAGAGTTGACTCATTGGAAAAGATTCTGATGCTGGGAGGGATTGAGGGCAGGAGGAGAAGGGGATGACAGAGGATGAGATAGCTGGATGGCATCACTGACTCGATGGACATGAGTCTGAGTGAACTCCGGGAGTTGGTGATGGACAGGGAGGCCTGGTGTGTTGCAGTTCATGGGGTCGCAAAGAGTTGGACATGACTGAGCGACTGATCTGATCTGATCTGATATGGAGAAAATCATGAGCACGATTGGTGAGGTCAAGTTGGCTACCTTCCAGTCAGCATCAATCTAATGAGATAAAAATCCTATTAAATGGCCTCAGAGCATCATTTGTTTTACCTTTTTTTTTTTTTAAATCATGCATCATATTTGAGTTCTTTCTTTTGTTATTAAATTATTAATCTTCATGAAGGCAAAGACATAATATTCTTGTTCATAATTGTATTCCCAGACATTATCATTGTGTCTATCAAAGTGGCCAACAGATAGGCATTTGTTGTTTTATTTAACAAAGGTGCAAACAAGTGAGTCATAAACAGGGTTCAACATTTAAGTAGAAAACAACCTTTCACATTGCAAATATATTGTCTCCTAAATTTGGACTCAAAACACTTTTCTCCAGTTTAGGTATAGGTATAGTGATGCTTCTTTCTTCCTGAGGAATATGAGGTAGACCTATTTATAGGTTCTATATGTTGGTGCAAATTGTCATTAACAACTCAAAGAAACAGCAAATAGCACAATACTAAGATTTAATATAAATTAGAAATTACTTCACTAGCACATATTATTAATGAACCACCCAAGAACACAGAATAAGTCCAATTATAATAGATAAACTCTGCAAACAAATTGAGTTTCACAAAAGCAGATGACCAGTACTAAGGAATCAAGACTGCAGAATACTGTCATCCTTTTTGGTCAAAGAATAGAGAAAATAATATTCATACAATTCCTAAACACTTATTTGGCAAAACTAATACAATTATGTAAAGTTTAAAAATAAAATAAAATAAAAAAAAGACTATTGGTATCAGATTCAAATACAAATCTCCAATAAATGAGAAATGTTAATAGAATATGTTTTGCCTTTTTAAGATATGTGTGTTACTACACTGGATAATAAGGAGTCAATTCTTTTTCTTGCTGGGACTGGGGATTTTAGATTTGATGTGATACAGCAGATATGATAGAGCACAGGGTCATCTCTGAATGGTGGGTACTTGTGAAAGTGCTGGCATTTGAACTAAATTTTAGGAAGGAGTAAGAGCTGGAATCAGGTGTAGGTAAGTTCATCCAGATAAAAGAAATATTATTAGTAAGTCATGTCCTTTGACAGCAATAGAGAAGATTAGGGGGCAGGCAGATATACAGGATAAATTTTTATAAACTGAATATACTTTTATAAAATAGCAGTGAAATCAAGAAATGGGATGTTGTCCACACCTCAGAATTACCTGTTATGTTCCCTTCCAGTCACTACCCTGGAAAAACAGTCACAGGAAAACCACAGTTATAACTTCTAAGACATTTGTTATTTTTTGCACTGTGTGTGAATAGAATAATACATAATGTATTTTTTAGCTTCATTATTTTTCATTCCACATTAAATGTATGAAATTTGGCCATAGAGTTGCATGATTTAGGTATTTCTTCTTATTGGTGTGTAAGGGAATTCCCTGGTGGCTCAGAGGATGAAGCATCTGCCTGCCATGCAGGAGACCAGGGTTCTATCCCTGGGTTGGGAAGATCCTCTGGAGAAGGAAATGGCAACCCACTCCAGTATTCTTGCCTGGAGAACCCCATGGACAGAGGAGCCTGGTCAGCTACAGTCCACGGGGTCACAAAGAGCTGGACACGACTGAGCTGTGTAGTGTAACTATAACACCATTTATTCATTCTACTGTTGATAGGTTTTCAGTTAGTTTCTAGGATTTTGACTATTTCAGATAGTGCTACTGCCATGAACATTCTAGTACATATTTTTGAGTGAACTTATGTGGATATTTCTTTTAGGTATAATCTAGAAGTAGAATTCCCAGAGCATGGGAACTGTGTGAATGTACAGTTTTAGTGGAGATTGCAAAACAGATTTTCAAAGGACTTGTACCAATTTACACTTCCTCCAGGAAAGTAAGGGAGTTATTTACTATTCTCCAAAACTTAATATTTTTATCATTGTTATTATTTGTCTTCACCATTCTGGTAGATTTTGGTGGCATATCTTGGTGTTTTAAGTTTCATTTACCAAACAATCAGAAAAATTTATCAGATTTTCTATTTTGTATTTCTGTGTGTTCTTTCTACATTCTGTTTATTAGTATTTTTTCAGAAATACTGTTGGGAATATATTATTCTATTCTATCTATTAACTTTTATCTCTCTTAATAGTTAACCTTATAAACAAAAGTTATTTTTTTTTATGAAATCCTTTAATGGTTAACACTTTGCATCAGGTACTTAAACCAATCTTGGTCTTTTCTAGTAACATGTACAGTCACCCAAATTTTTCTCTGAAGATTGTATTTCATATATATGAAATATATTTAAAGTATAATCTGACACCACTCTGAGTTCACTGTGTCATCTTAATATGCCTTGGGCATACAGTTTAGAATTATAAGGATATTGAGATTTTATGTTGTTTTTTTTCTGGTCAGATTTAGCATTATTTTTGAGGATTTTTCCCAGTTCAACCTGGTTATCAAGTTTATTAGCAAATATGTTGGTAATTATTTCATATTTTCTCCTCTTTAAATTGGTCATATTTTTTCCCTGTTCAATCATTGTTATAATTTGTAGCTTTCCTTTCCTTCTGCTATTTTTCTTGAACAAATTGCCCAGAGGTTATCAAATATATATTTTTTTAAACTTTTGGCCTTCTTGAAATTTCCTGTTATATATTTGTTTTTAATTTAAAAAATACACAACTTTTAAAAATTAGAACACACATTTTAAACCTACATTTATAAAATATAAATAATTTTATTCACTCTTATTCACATTCACTTGATTCAAGTGAATATATATATATATATATATATATAGAGAGAGAGAGAGAGAGAGAGAGAGATAAATATATCTGTCTCTTGTCCAGCACTAAGTGATGTCTCTGCTTTTCAACACACTGTCTAGGTTTGTCATTGCTTTCCTGCCAAGAAACAAATGTCTTCTGATTTCATGGCTGCAGTCACCATCCACAGTGATTTTAGACCCCAAGAGGAAATCTGTCACTACTTCTACCTTTTCCCCCTCTATTTGCCATGAAGTAATGGGGCTGGATGCCATGTTCTTAGTACTTTAATATTTAGTTGTAAGCTAGCTCCTTCACTCTCCTCCTTCATCCCCGTCAAGAGGCTCTTGAAGTCTTCTTCGCTTACTGCTATTAGAGTGGTTTCATCCACATATCTGAAGTTGATGAGGTTTCTCCCACCTTCTTGTTTCCAGCTTGTTACTCACCCAGCCCGGCATTTCTCATGATGTGCTAGCATATAGATTGAATAAGCAGGGTGACAGCAGACAGCTGTGTTGCACTCCTTTCTGAATCTTGAATCAATCAATTGTTCCATACAGGGTTCTAGCTATTGCTTCTTGACCAGCATTCAGGTTTCTCAGGAGACAGGTAAGATGGCCTGGTATCCCCATCTCTTTAAAAGCTTCCCACATTTTACTATGGTCCACACAGTCAAAGGCTTTTGCGTAGTCCATGAAACAGGTAGATGTTTTTCTGGACTTCCATAGCTTTCTCTGTGATCCAGCATGTGTTGGTAATTTGATCTCTGGTTCCTCTTCCTTTTCTAAACTCAGCTTGGACATCTGGAAGTTTTTGGTTCGCATAAGGCTGAAGCCTAGCATTCAAGATTTTGAGCATGACCTTACTAGAGATGAGTGCAGTTGTCCAATGATTTGAACATTCTTTAGTACTACTTTTCTTGGGAATTGGGATGAGGATTGACCCTTTCTAGTCCTGTGGCCACTGCTGGGTCTTCCAGATTTGTTGACATATTGAATGAAACATCTTGATAGCATCATTCCTTTAGGGTTTTGAATAGTTCTACTGGAATTCTGTCACATCCACTAGCTTTATTAACAGCAGTGCTTTCTAATGCCCACTTGGCTTTGCTCTCCAGATTATCTAGCTCTGGGTGGCTGACCACACCATCGTAATCATCTGATTCATTTGGATCTTTTTTATATAGTCCTTCCATGTATTCTAACCATCACTACTTGATCTCTTCAGCATCTACTAGGTCTCTACTGTTTATGTCCTTTATTGTGCCTATCTTTGAGCAAAAGTTTCTATTTATATCTCCAATTTATTTGAAGAGATCTCTAGTCTTTCCCTTTCTGTTGTTTTCTTCTAGTTTTATAGGCTGTTTATTGAGATATTACTTTGCCAACAAAGGTCCATCTAGTCAAGGCTATGGTTTTTCCAGTGGTCATATATGGATGTGAGACTTGGACTGTGAAGAAAGCTGAGCACCAAAGAATTGATGCTTTTGAACTGTGGTGTTGGAGAAGACTCTTGAGAGTCCCTTGGACTGCAAGGAGATCCATCCAGTCCATTCGGAAGGAGATCAGTCCTGGATGTTCATTGGAAGGACTGATGCTGAAGCTGAAACTCCAATACTTTGGCCACCTGATGCGAAGAGCTGATTCATTGGAAAAGATCCTGATGCTGGGAGGGATTGGGGGCAGGAGGAGAAGGGGACGACAGAGGATGAGATGGCTGGATGGCATCACCGACTCGATGGACGTGAGTTTGAGTGAACTCTGGGAGTTTGTGATGGACAGGGAGGCTCTCTGCTCTAACCCTTCCCTTATTATGACTGTGTGTGTGTGTGTGTGCGTGCGTGCGCGTGCATGCGCGCACACGCGAGTGTCATTCAGTCACATCTGACTCTTTGTGAACCTATGGAATATAGCCCACTGGGCTTCTCTGGCCCTTGAATTCTCCAGGTAAGGATACTGGAATGGATTGTCATTCCCTCCTCCATAAGATCCTCCTGACCCAGGGATCATACCCAGGTCTCCTTCATTGCAGGCAGATTGTTTACCATCTAAGCCACCAGACAGCACACAAACTGTCAAATATCTCCATCTTTGGAGGAATTAACCTTTTTCCCTGTAATGATCCCATGCATACAATATTAAAAATTAGTACATTTGGATACTTTTTCTTCTGTTAGTCTGCCTGTTTCAGTGTATTTAATTGATTTGTCTATGGAACCTTAGGAGGCTAAAGGGAAAGTCTTTCCTCCCCTACAACAGAATCCAGGACATCTGAGTTATAAATCATCAGTAGTAGTGAAGTCATGGCCTTCTTTCATAGTCTGTGCATTGGGGGATGAAAGTAGTAATCAATACAGTTTTTACAGTTTGTTGTTTTATCAGTGCATGACAATATACAGATCTTACGAAAACAAGACACTAAGTTTTGAACATTGTTTTTGAGAAGAGCATGGGTTAGTTGCTCCTTTTGTCTTTTTTTGCCTCCTTTTAAGAAAAAACAGTTGGTTTTTTGTTTTGCTTTGTTTTGTTGCATGGAAAGTTCTAGGATGACAGTATTCTCCTCATATCACTATATTGCTTTTTTCATTGTGTTTCTTTTTTGCTGAATTCTTTTATTTGAACAACAAGGAGCAGTTGTTTTGGTAAGACTTTTCTGATTAAAAACAAGCAAAAATCTTAGAGCGCAATTAATAAAATAGCAAGCAATTGACTTAAAGTGAAGAAAAGGTAGAAAATGTCTGAAAAAAAATTAGCCAGTTATTTTAAAAGTTAAGCAGATATCTACTCTCTGACCTTGTCATTTCACTCCCAGTTATGTATACCAGAGAACTGAAAATATAAGTACATTAAAAGTCTTGGAATAAAATGTTTATACAACACATTTATTCATAGTAGACCAGAAGTGGTAATAATACAGATGTTCATCAATTGGAAAATGGATAAACAAACTGGAGTATAATCATAAAATTAAATTCCACTTACCCATAAGAAAGAATGAGCTACTGTTGCAACACCAAGAACATGGATGAATCTCAAAAACCATTACACTCAGTTGAAGAAGTTTTACACACACACAGATATGTGTATGAGAATTTCTCTAGAATGGGTGAAACTAAACTGCAGTGATGTAAATAATATCAGTGTTGCCTTCTGAGTATTTAGCCAGTGGGGGAGTGGCTGATGGATAAGAGATAGGGAGATGTTCTACAGTTATGGAAATTATCAATGCCCTGATAGTGATGTGGGCTATATGAGCATATGGATTTTCAAAGCCCAACTGTTAGTAGTTTTCAGATCTGAACCTTTCAGTGTAAATAAATTATACTTTAGTAAAAAAGTTAAAACGAATGTGCAAAAAGCTTGGAGAAAAGCTTCATAAAATGTGCTCATCATCATTACTCATCAGAGAAAGAAAAATTAAAATCACAGTGAAATAGGAGCTCACTAATATCAGAATGGCTAAAAAATGAAAAAGAATGTCAGTTGATGTTGATGGCAATATAGAGAAGAAAATGATAAAATGTTATTGAAAAATAGTTGGCAGGTTTTTAAAACTAAGAAGCAGTGTATATACTTACTCTACTATCCAGTAATTTTATTCCTAGTTGTTGAGTCAGTCTGAATCATCTATGTTCCTGGAGGCAGATGGTAAAAGGGAGGGAATACTTCATGGAATTCTAAGTGAGGGCACTAAACTCAGGCACCCAGGAAGGCTGGACACTGAGGGGGAGTGTTCCATGCTCCAGCGACAGTAAGGCAGTGCTGGTGTGGAAGAGCTGAAGGGAGATGGTGACAGCCTTTCCTGGCAGCCTGGGGAGAGTTATGGTAAAAGATCACACATCAGAGGTGATGGGATGGTTGGAAGTTTGGTTACTTTGAGAAAATAAGTGTGTTGATTTGGCAAATAAATCAGTACATGAGGAATAATTGGATTTACTATTATCTTACCTACTGAGAAATGATTTACAAACAAGGAGGGAAAAGTTAGAGCATTGAGGTTTTCTATTAGAATTGGAAATATGGGTGTGAACCCTTTTTTAAAAAATACATAATCTAGTCATAATTATTCATGAATTCAGTATTTTAGAATTCACAGACTTGTTAAAATTTATCTGTAACCCCCAAATAAATATAGAACCTCTATGGTCATTCACAGACATGGACAGGACAGTAAACAGATTGAGTTGCCTGACATATGTGTTCCCTGCAGAGATCCACCAAGGCAACACTCTGCCTTCAGGTTTCATACTGTAAAAACCTTTTCTTTTCCTTATTTGAGTCTGTTTGAGTGATGTTAGTAGCTCAGTCCTGTCCAACTCTTTGGGACCCCATGGACTGGGGCCTGCCAGGCTCTGACCATGGGATTTCCCAGGCAAGAATACTGGAGTGGGTTGCCATTCCCTTCTCCAAGAAATCTCCCTGATTCAGGGATCGAACCCCAGTTTCCTACATTTCAGGTAGACTTTTTGCCATCTGAACCACTAGGGAACCATGGTTTTAACATTTTTGTGCTTTTCCTTGGTGCTTTTGCTGTTTCCAAACTTAGTGCTGAAGTTTGTCTAGTATTCCTAAAGGCAAGAAGGCTGTGGTGTCTCTTATGGACCAAATGTGTTAGATATGCTCCCTTCAGGCATAAATCGTTGTGCTGTTAGTCATGAGTTCAGTGCCAGTGAATCAGTGATATATTTTGAGTTTGATGGTTTTAAACAGAAACACACATACCACAACAATGTTATATAATGACCAGTTGGTGAAAATGTGATGAGAGACTCACAGGAACCTAACCCCACATTCTCAGGGGTGGTGGTTCAGTATTCCTTAATTTGGAATTTTCAGTGACTTGCTAGAATGTAACTACCATGAATAGTGAGAATAAACTTTGTATGGGAATGCATGTGAATTATATTCAGAGATGGGCATAGACTCATTCATACCATTTAGCAATGTTCTTGGTTTATAAATAGCATCTTCACTAAAGCATAAGAAATTTTGTCCAGGAATACCTTATATCAGAAAGGGAAGACATGCTCAAAGAATGATAAGACATGTCAAAAGTATATGAGAACCTAACTTGATGGATCTTTCATTGAGCAAGTCTAGGACAATTTGAGTATTAAAATCAATGACAATATCAGTTGACACCCAGTATAATAAAACAGGAACCCATGAGTTCATACTAATATAAATAAATGAGGAAAAGAACTCTTCTTCAATTAAATAACTAAAAAGACAGAGGAAATGATAGTCATAATTTGGAAAATTGTAATGGTGGCAGAGGTTTTGCTAAGAAACAGTATGCTGGTGGAATACTGAAATCTGAACACAATGATGACTTCACCCTAAAGAGACATGACTTTGGTTTTAAGGAAACATCCTCCAGACTCAGAAAGGAGTCATAAAGCATGAAAAGCCTGCAAATTTGAAAGACTATTAAGGACATAAGAGAAAGGGATAGATTAAACAACTGTTTCAGACTGAAAGACAAAAAATTAGAAGAAATACTGCTTTCTAGACAAGTGTCTGGACTAGAAGTGAGAGAGATACATTGATGTGATCATTGGCAAAATTAAAAAAGAGCCTATGGATTGGAAAGCAGCATTGTATATGGGACAGCTTCCTAAGTGGATGAGTTGTATGGTGGAAAAAGCAAGAGAGTTGCAGAAAAACATCTACTTCTGCTTTATTGACTATACCAAAGCCTTTGACTGTGTGGATCACAATAAACTGGAAAATTCTGAAGGAGATGGGAATACCAGACCACCTGACCTGCCTCCTGAGAAACCCGTATGCAGGTCAGGAAGCAACAGTTAGAAGTGGACATGGAACAACAGACTGGTTTCAATAGGAAAAGAAGTACATCAAGCCTGTATATTGTCACCTTGCTTATTTAACTTATATGCAGAGTACATCATGAGAAATGCTGGGCTGGAAGAAACACACGCTGGAATCAAGATTGCCAGGAAAAATATAACTAACCTTAGATATGCAGATGACACCACCCTTATGGCAGAAAGTGAAGAGGAACTCAAAAGCCTCTTATGAAAGTGAAAGAGGAGAGTGAAAAGGTTGGCTTAAAGCTCAACATTGAGAAAACGAAGATCATGGCATCTGGTCCCATCACTTCATGGCAAATAGATGGGGAAACAGTGGAAACAGTGTCAGACTTTATTTTGGGGGGCTCCAAAATCACTGCAGATGGTGACTGCAGCCATGAAATTAAAAGACGCTTACTCCTTGGAAGGACAATTATGACCAACCTAGATAGCATATTGAAAAGCAGAGACATTACTTTGCCAACAAAGGTCCATCTAGTCAAGGCTATGGTTTTTCCAGTAGTCATGTATGGATGTGAGAGTTGGACTGTGAAGAAAGCTGAGCCCCGAAGAATTGATGCTTTTGAACTGTGGTGCTGGAGAAGACTCTTGAGAGTCCCTTGGACTGCAAAGAGATCCAACCAGTCTATTCTAAAGGAGATCAGCCCTGGGATTTCTTTGGAAGGAATGATGCTAAAGCTGAAACTCCAGTACTTTGGCCACCTCATGCAAAGAGTTGACTCATTGGAAAAGACTCTGATGCTGGGAGGGATTGGGGGCAAGAGGAGAAGGGGACGACAGAGGATGAGATAGCTGGATGGCATCACTGACTCGATGGACATGAACTCCGGGAGATGGTGATGGACAGGGAGGCCTGGCGTGCTGCACTTCATGGGGCTGCAAAGAGTCAGACACGACTGAGCGACTGAACTGAATGCCAGAGAGGATTGTTTTTATAAGATACACACTGGAGTCTCTTAAGAGTAATAGGACATCAAAACAGAAAATGACTCTTCCAATCTATTTTCTTCTTTCCCTCCCTCCTTCCCTTCTCTGTCTCCCCCTCCCTCCTTCCCCGCCCCATTCCTTCCTTGCATCCATCTTTCCATGTAGTCTGTAAGAGAGAACAATATTCATTAATCTTTTTACTCTGAGAAAATCCTTAATATAATTCTTAGGTTTCCTACAAACAAAATATTCCATGACTCGCAGTAATTGAATAATATAAGTTTGTTGTGGATATAATATTACAAAAATAATTTTCAGTACTATTTTAAGTTGAGAACTATTTTCCTATGACTATCTTTATTTTGGCCAATTCTTTATTCTGCTCTTTTTATGTGTTACCTCATTCCTGTAAATTATAGCCACTTTAAGTCAGTGAGGTAGGTAAAGGAAATTTTAATTTTTTTAATTAAAAAATTATGTTGTATCCAAGTAAGTCTATATTCTTATCACAACTTTCTGCTAAGCAAGTTCCTAATGAAGTAGATGTATAATACACGATTTTTAAGGGTGATTTTATGTTTCCCCTTTTCTAACACTTAAAACTTTTCTTAGAGAATAAAAAAGAAAAGAGGCGTAGCTTACCCCTCTTGACTTTTACTTTGTTTCTTTGTACAAATTTAAAAAACTTAAAAGTCAGACAGTATGTCTTTGTCAAATTATCAGTTCAGTTCAGTCGCTCGCTCAGTCATTTCCGACTCTTTGCTACCCCATGAATTGCAGCACACCAGGCCTCCCTGTCCATCACCAACTTCCGGAGTTCACTCAAACTCATGTCCGTCAAGTCAGTGATGCCATCCAGCCATCTCATCCTCTGTCGTCCCCTTCTCCTCCTGCCCCCAATCCCTCCCAGCATCAGAGTCTTTTCCAATGAGTCAACTCTTCGCATGAGGTGGCCAAAGTACTGGAGTTTCAGCTTTAGCATCATTCCTTCCAAAGAAATCCCAGAGCTGATCTCCTTCAGAATGGACCGGTTGGATCTCTTTGCAGTCCAAGGGACTCTCAAGAGTCTTCTCCAACACTGCAGTTCAAAAGCATCAATTCTTCGGGGCTCAGCTTTCTTCACAGTCCAACTCTCACATCCATACATGACTACTGTCAAACTATGGCTTAAGGTAAAATAGCCTTTCATTTTTTTGAGATAAGCTAAATACATTTAATTTAAATAAAAGTTGAAATTTGATTCTGATTAATGTTATTGGCAATAGCAAATTTACTCAACCTTAATCAAAGGTAACATGGATACAAATTAGTTTAAAACACAGATTTATCTAAGACTTTGACAAAACATTCTTTCCTTGAGTGATATCATAGGGGCTAGTAAGTAGGCATGTAATTACAAAATTATCATATAAAGACATTGCTTTTTTTAACTTTTTTATAGACCTATGAATAAAATTATTTCTTTAGATACTAAAAATAATGAATAAAACTTCTTTGTGAAATTTGTGCTTAGACTTTGTTGCACAAAATACTCAATTTTCAGTCAAAATCGAGATAAATACAAAGGGGTTTATTTTCAATTGAAATTAAATGAATTTAGTATTGTTCAAGATACTTGTTAAAACAAAGTAGCTTGCTCACACTTATAGGAAGCTAAAAACAGTAGCAGAATATTCTTATGCTTTCTTATGAATGGCAGGATATTCTTTGACACAGAAATTGTGAAGATATTTATTGCATGCTTAAGACAGCAGTAAATCTCAACTTGAGTGTAATAACAGTACAACTCTCTGATGTCTTTATCTTCTCTCAGTATTCTGTTCTCTGAGCAGAAGGTTCAGAAAAGGGATCACACCCATTCAGTCTAGGAAGAGCGAAGGTAAATGCTGTTAATTTTGTGCTGTAGCTCTTCCCATCTTTGGGTAGAAGTTGAGTATTGTTAGTTTTCTTCCATAATCTAATGCCTAAGGAAGAATGGAAATGTTTCAAGATTTTTTATAGGGAGTTTTGTTTGTTTTGTTTTGTTTTTGCAACATGATTTTCCAAAGATTTAGTTTCCCTTTAAATCCAAGTATCTTGTCACCTGAAGTCAGAACATTTTCTCCAAGGCCTTGCAGAGACACATTCAACTGGTTTATTGTTGAAAACTCTGTCTTAACCAGCCTAGTTTTTTAAATTCATTCTATATTTTCAAAACACCAAGCAAAATCTCAAGAAAATTTTATGAAAAAAGCTCTTAAAAGAATTTATTCATCTTTCAGCTAAATCATCCTGTCACAAAACCTTCCTCTGTTAAACCATCAGATTTCTTTACTTAGCAGAGGATTATGTTCTCTTTGTCGACATTTGCATATAATTTTTAAATATGTTAAATGAACTGGTCTTTGATAAGTAAAGTTATCCATTTTGTAGTGTTATCCAGAACTTTTATTATTTTATCATTAAGAATTGCTAATCCAGCATTTCCACTCCTGGGTATTAATCTGAAGAAAATGAAAATACTACTGAAATGGATATATGCACCCCCATGCTCATTGTGGCATTATTTACAATAGCAAAGATATGAAACAACCTAAGTGTTCACCTATGAATGAATGGATAAAGAAAATGCAATGTATACATGTACAATAGAATATTATTTGGTCATAAAAAAGAAAGAATCTTGCCATTTTGAACAACGTAAGTGGACTTTCAGACAATTATCATAAATGAAATGTCAGGCAAAAGAAAGACAAACACCATTTGATCTCACTTATATGTGGAATGTTTGAATAAAAAAACTCAGAGATACAGAAAACAGTTTAGTAGGTGCTAGAGGCTAGGAGAAAATAGGTGAAGCAGGTCAAAAAGTACAAATTTCTACTAATAAAATAATTAAGTAATAGGGATATAATGCATAAAATGTGACTATAATTAATAATACTATATGGCATACTCGGGGCTTCCAATATAGCACTACTGGTAAGGATCTGCCTGCAAATTCAGAAGACATAAGAGATGTGGGTTCAATCCTTGGGTTGGGAAGATCCCATGAAGGAGGGAATGGAAATCCACTCCTGTATTCTTGCCTGGAATATCCATGGGCAGAGGAGCCTTGCGGGCTGCACTCCATGAGGTCACAAAGAAAGAATTGGGCATGAAGAAGCACAAGCTGGAATCAAGATTGCTGGGAGAAATATCAATAACCTTAGATATGCAGATGACACCACCCTTATGGCAGAAAGTGAAGAGGAACTAAAAGCCTCCTGATGAAAGTGAAAGAGGAGAGTTAAAAAGTTGGCTTAAAGCTCAACATTCAGAAAACGAAGATCATGGCATCTGGTCCCATCATTTCATGGCAAATAGATGGGGAAACAGTGGAAACAGTGTCAGACTTTATTTTGGGGGGCTCCAAAATCACTGCAGATGGTGACTGCAGCCATGAAATTAAAAGACGCTTATTCCTTGGAAGGAAAGTTATGACCAACCTAGATAGCATATTCAAAAGCAGAGACATTACTTTGCCAACAAAGGTCCATCTAGTCAAGGCTATGGTTTTTCCAGTGGTCATGTATGGATGTTAGAGTTGGACTGTGAAGAAAGCTGAGCCCCGAAGAATTGATGCTTTTGAACTGTGGTGCTGGAGAAGACTCTTGAGCGTCCCTTGGACTGCAAGAAGATCCAAGCAGTCCATCCTAAAGGAGATCAGTCCTGGGTGTTCATTGGAAGGACTGATGCTAAAGCTGAAACTCCAGTACCCTGGCCACCTCATGCAAAGAGTTAACTCATTAGAAAAGACCCTGATGCTGGGAGGGATTGGGGGCAGGAGGAGAAGGGGACGACAGAGGATGAGATGGCTGGATGGCATCACTGACTCGATGGACGTGAGTCTGAGTGAACTCCAGAAGTTGGTGATGGACAGGGAGGCCTGGGGTGCTGTGATTCATGGGGTCGCAAAGAGTCGGACACGACTGAGCGACTGAACTAAACTGAACTGAACTGAAAGTGACTTAGCATGCACACATATAGCATATTTGTAAGTTGCTAAGAGAGTAGATTTTCAGAGTTTTTATCACAGGAGAGAAGAGATAAAAAATAACTGTTGACACTAGCATGTCTCTGTGAAGAATGCAGTTCTATATTTTAATGTTTGGATTTCCCTTATTTTTTTAAAACAGTTGAAACGTCTGAAACAGACTATTGATGGGGCACCATAAATGCCAATATCAATATATTCTCTCTCTAAGACAGACCTTTCCTCTCGGTATAAAAACAAAAATGCTAGATACATCTGTATCTTTGGTTGTCTCAGAAGTACTTTGCAACAAAACAAAAGTTTTAATTTCATCATTTACAAAAGTTGAAAATACTACAGCATAACTTTTGCTAAAATTTGTTTATTCATCACCTGAATAGAAAAACTGCTGTTTTTCAGTTATTATACAAAACCTTTTCAGCATCATGTTGACTTTTCCTGCTGTTTGAGAATGTAATCTGAAAAATTATACACTGCAATTTGTCCTAGAATTTTGCTTTCTATAATTTTACATGCTTGTATTATTAGATTCTCTCCAGTGGTATCATTTTCTCTTTCCTGGGCATTAATAATTTACTGAATGATTTGCTTCCTAATACTTTTTATTAAATCTGACTTTTAATAATAAAAGCTTTCCTTTCATATGTTCTAAGATTCCAGGGACACTTTTAAATAATCAGTTCTTTTGTGTAAAAACCAGCTCCATCCTCCAATCACACCCTGGAGTATTGAATCCCCATCAACACACCACAGCAAAGTACACAGATTCCCTGGGTCATTCTTTCATTGTCTAATTGTTGAATGTCTCATACATTTGAGAATTTGAATTGAATTCAAATTGAATTCAAATTCAAATTGAATAATTTGAAGAAATCCTAAAACATGCCAGAGAGAGAAAATATATATAATATGAACAAACCTTCCTCAGTGAATATCTTTTGAGAAATCTGAAAAGACATAATATAAAAAGAAATGGTGATGCTATTCAAAAGAAAAGAAATGAGATACAGAAACAGAAGTACTGAAAAGTAAAATTAAGTGAAAGTATGGTTGCTGAAAAAAAGAGTCCAAAATATAGTACTTGAATGCAGTCTCAAAAATTACAAAATGATCTTGGTTTGTTTTCAAGGCAAACCATTCACCATCACAGTAATACAAGTCTGTGCGCCAAACACTGATGCCAAAGAAGCTGAAGTTGACCAGTTCTATGAAGACCTGCAATACCTTCTAGAACTAACACCAAAAAAAAAAATTTTTTTTCTTTGCATCATAGGGGATTGGAATACACATGTAGGAAGTCGAGAGATACCCAGAATAACAGGAAAATTTTTCAGTGGAGTACAAAATGAAGCAGGGCAAAGGCTAACAAAGTTTTGTCAAGATAACACACTGGTCATAGCAAACACCCTTTCCAAGAATCTGAGAGGTGACTCTACACGTGGACATCACCAGATGTCAACATCAGAATCAGACTGATGATGATCTTTGCAGCCAAAGATGGAGAATCTCTATACAGTCAGTAAAAACAAGACCTGGAACTGACTGTTGTGGCTCAGATCATGAGCTCCTTATTGCAAAACTCAGGCTTAAATTGAAGACATTGGAGAAAACTACTAGGTCATTCAGGTATGACCTGAATCAAATTCCTTATGATTATACAGTGGAGTTGATGATTAGATTCACAAGATTAGATCTGGTAGACAGTGTGCCTGAAGAACTATGGATGGATGTTCATATTATTGTGCAGGAAGAGGCAGTGACCAAAACTATGCCAAAGTAAAAGAAGTGCAGGAAGGCAAAGTGGTTGTCTCAGGAGGCTTTACAAATAGCTGAGGAAAGAAAAGTGAAAGGAAATGTAGAAAAGGAAAGATATACCCAAAGAATGTAGGGTTCCAGAGAAATAGCAAGGAGAGAGAACAAAGCCTTCTTCAATGAACAATGCAAAGAAATAGAGGAAAATAATAACATGGGAAAGACTAGCGATCTCTTCAAAAAAATTGGAGATATCAAGGAAATATTTCATGCAAGGATGGGTATTATAAAGGACAGAAACATTAAGGACCTAACATTAATGACCTAATAGAGGCAGAATAGATTAAGAAGTGGTGGCAAGAATACACAGAAGAATTTTACAAGTCTTAATGACCCAGATAACCATGATGGTGTGGTCACTCATCTGGAGCCAGACATCCTGAAGTGTGAAGTCAAGTGGGCTTAGAAACCATTACTAAGAACAAAGCTAATGGATGTGACAGAATTCAAGCTGAGCTAACTAAAATCCTAAAAGATGATGCTGTGAAAGTGCTATACTCACTATGTCAGCAAATTTGTAAAACTCAGCAGTGGCCACAGGACTGGAAAAGGTCAGTTTTCATTCCAATCCCAAAGAAAGGCAATGCCAAAGAATGTTCAAACTATGTACATTTGAACTGATTTCACTTGCTAGCAAGAGTATACTCTAAATCCTTTAAGCTAGACTCAGCTGCACATGAACTGAAGCTTTAAGATGTCCAAGCTGGATTTCAAACAGGCCAAGGGACCAGCTATCAAATTACCAACATCCATTGGATCACAGAAAAGCCAAAGGAATTCCAGAAAAACATCATTTCTGCTTCATTGACTATGCTAAATCCTTTGACTGTGTGGATCACAACAAACCATGGAAAATTCTTAAAGAGACGGGAATAGTAGACCACCTTACCTGCCTCCTGAGAAATCTGTATGCAGGTCAAAAGCAACAGTTAGAACTAGACATGGAACAATGGACTGGTCAAAATTGGGAAAGGAGTGCATCAAGGCTGTATATTGTCACCCTGCTTATGTAACTCATATGCAGAGTACATCATGTGAAATGCTGGGCTGGATGAATCACAAGGTGGAATCAAGACTTCCAGGTGAAATATCAATAACCTCAGAGATATAGATGACACCCTAATGGCAGAAAGCAAAAAGGAACTAAAGAACCTCTTGATGAAGAGTGAAAGAGGGGAGTGAGGAAAGCTGACTTAAAACTCAACATTCAAAAAACAAAGATCATGGCATCTGGTCCCATCACTTGATGGCAAGTAGAAGGGGAAAGAGAAGGCAATGGCACCCCACTCCAGTACTCTTGCCTGACAAATCCCATGGATGGAGGAGCCTGGTAGGCTGCAGTCCATGGGGTTGCTAGGAGTCGGACATGACTGAGCAACTTCACTTTCACTTTTCACTGTCATGCACTGGAGAAGGAAATGGCAACCCACTCCAGTGTTCTTGCCTGGAGAATCCCAGGTATGGGGGAGTCTGGTGGGCTGCCGTCTCTGGGGTCGCACAGAGTCGGACACAACTGAAGCGACTTAGCAACAGCAGAAGGGGGAAAAGTGGAAGCAGTGATACAGTTTCTTTACTTGGGTTCTAAAATCACTGTGGACAGTGACTGCAGTCATGAAATTTGTGCCTTGCTTTTTGGAAGGAAAGTTATGACAAACCTAGACAGCATATTGAAAAGCAGACATCACTTTGCAGAGAAAGATCCATATAGTCAAAGCTGTGGTTTTTCCAGTAGTCTTGGATGTGAGAGTGTGAGATGATGTGAGTTGTGAAATGTGAGAGTTGGAATATAAAGAAGGCTGAGCACTGAATAATTGATGTTTCAAACTGTGGTGCTAGAGAAGATTGTTGAGAGTCCCTTGGATAGCAAGGAGATCAAACCAGTCAATCTGTGAATTCTCTGGAAAGTTTGTTGCTAAAGCTGAAATTCCAATACTTTGGCCACCTGATGGGAAGAACAGACTCACTGGAAAAGACCTTGTTGCTAGGAAAAATTAAAAGCAAAAGGAAAAGGGACTGACAGAGGATAACATGGTTAGATACCGTCACTCACTCAATGGATATGAATTTGAGCAAACTCTGGGATATAGTAGAGGACAGAGGAGACTTTTGTGCTACAGTCAATGAGGTCACAAAAGGTTGGACATGACTTAGCAACTGAACTGCAACAATAAGGTTGCTAAAAATTAGTTAGCAGAAAGAGCAAATGGACAATATATCCAGAAAGTAGAAATGAGTAACAGATGGAAAATATAAGGTAAAAGATGATAAAGGAAACAGAAAATTAGTGTAAGGTATCCAAAATATCTGAAGGAGATTAGCCCTGGGATTTCTTTGGAAGGAATGATGCTAAAGCTGAAACTCTAGTACTTTGGCCACCTCATGCAAAGAGTTGACTCATTGGAAAAGACTCTGATGCTGGGAGGGATTGAGGGCAAGGAGAGAAGGGGACGACAGAGGATGAGATGGCTGGATGCATCACTGACTCGATGGACGTGAGTCTGAGTGAACTCCAGGAGTTGGTGATGGACAGGGAGGCCTGGGGTGCTGTGATTCATGGGGTCACAAAGAGTCGGACACGACTGAGCGACTGATCTGATCTGATCTGATCCAAAATATGTCTAATAGGGGCTCTAGAAAAGGCAAAATGAAGAAATGTGTTTTCTTTTAGATGGAGCATCCCAAAGCCCAGGAAAACTAATTGAAATGTAAATCTTAATTTTGTGTTAAACAATTGTGAAATGGAAATTTTAAAATTTAGATTCTTTTTCATTGTCAAGAGGAATTGGAGTGAGGGGGTATAAGAGGTTGGGAAAATAGTTACCTTGCAAAGGAGTAAAAACTTGAATAAGCATTGATGTCATAATCAATACTAGGTAGTAGGTAACAATGGAAATTCCGAGAGGCTATTTTCAACCAGGTGTTCCATACACAATTAAGAGGAAGGTAGGGGGAAGCTTTACCGGAAATAGTAATTATAGAACACTTTCTGAGTTAGCAGAGAAAACAATTTACATAGTGATATCAAGGTTAGCATTGTGTCCTGATTTAACTAAAAATAATAAGACGTAATTGAAATTGGAAGGTGAGTGAGAAAATTAAGAATGTTTTGAGAAATAAATCTACCATAGTAGAGAAATAAATGAACCAAAATTAATAATACAAGCATTCAGTTTTTAAACACTTTCACTTTTCATTTTCATGCATTGGAGAAGGCAATGGCACCCCACTCCAGTACTCTTGCCTGGAAAATCCCATGGATGGAGGAGCCTGGTGGGCTGCCGTCCATGGGTCTTACAGAGTCGGACACAACTGAAGCGACTTAACAGCAAAGCTAGCATGGAACAGGAAATTTGCTTGTTATTAAAAGTCCTACTGCTTTTTTTTAAGCACTTAAGATTTTCTTGGATAATTTTCAAACCAGTTTTTCTCATAAGGTGATCATTAACATAACCAATTTCAATTTTCTCATTCCATAACAACTTTGTTGATACTCCTAACTACAGTGTCAAAAACAGTGGCAAATATCATGCATAATTATATTAACAAGTAAAACATATGGAATGACTCCTGGACAGCATCTTCCTTTATTCTTTTTAAAACCCAAATGACGTTGTTTTGCTAGATAAAAGTCTTCTTTTCCTGCCTGGTGGTTTGGTATGTAAATGCCAGCTGTTGTAATGTTTTGATTTGGTTTTTAAAGAAGCCATTATAGAGCATTTTCTTTCTTTCATCATTCCAACTCCAAGCTAGAAGGCACTAACAGGCTTCAAGGTACAGAGCCATAGAATTTCCTTCTGGAACTTTCAGATTTTCCTTGAAAAATGAAGGCAGTTGTTTGCCTAAAATTTTTTCAAGAAATAATGCAACAAAAACCAGTGATATCTCATTTGCATCAGCCTCACAGACTTTCTAGCATCCTCGTAGAGTATGTTAATCAAACGCAGGCATCTGCTGTTATTCCGAGAGCAAATTTATAAACTAAATTCTCAAAATTACAGACTGAAGTCAGTCTGAATTAGCTTCAAAGTTAACTCATAACTTAGAATATCTTGAGCAAGTACTTATTCTGTCCATTTCTGGTTTCCTTGTATGGTTAACATACAGAAGTAAGTAAGTAAGTGTTAGTCACTCAGTCGTGCCCTACTCTTTGCGGCCCATGGATTCCAGCCCACCAGGCTCCTCTGTCCATGAGATTTTCCAGGCAAGTAGACTGGAGTGGGTTGCCATTTCCTTCGCCAGGGGATCTTCCCAACCCAGGGATTGAACCCGGGTCTCCTGCAGGGCAGGCAGATTCTTTACCCAGTGAGCTACAAGGTTAACAGTATTAAGCTTTTCTATCTTCTGTATATGTTGTGAAGTTACATGTAAATGGCCTTGTACTATTCCTGGCATAGTTTCAGTCTGTAAATAGTGGCAGGGCAGTGCTGTAGTTGCTGCCCCTGATGGTTCTGATAAACTTTATCATCATTGCAAACCCCAGTTTTTTCAACAGAGCTTTTTTGTTTTTTCTGAGAGTTAGTTGACAGATAGGCTATCACTAATTCTCCCTTCAAGCTAAAAATATGCATGGCTGCAGAAATGTCAACAGTAGACAGATAGTTATGCTGAAAGAGATGACATTATGAGAAATTCAAGGTATGGCCGCAGAGGAATATAACTACATTCCTATGGCACTTATGAAATGAATTTATAGCTAATTCCAAATGAGCTGCTACTCTGAAGAGATGTCAGTGCTTGAGAACAGGTGTCAGGTAGCTGATGACTTAGACAGACAATATATATTTGATAAGTTTCAGTATATCTTAGAAAATAATTATTTGTACTCATTTTACTGATACCATAGGGCAAAGATATGAATTGAAGAAAAATGTATAGTTATAAAAGAAATACAAATTTACTCATCCTGCTCCTTATACATACATAAGAAATTTAGCATTTTGGTTTTTGGTAAAGATCCAAATTTACTCACAGCTTTATACCTTGATGGACTTGAAACGGGGAAATAAAATATAGCTTTATGTGACTCCACAATCTCTACAAATATAAAAGCCTGTAGTAATGATATAGTCACTTTTATATTAATGTTCAGCCTCTCAAATGCCATCATTCTGTTCTGAAATTCATGACATACCAATTAACAACCTCATGACATGCCCATTTCTTCAGTGTTCTCATAGTGACAGGAGTAAGAAGGCCTTGACTCTTCCTGGGTTTTTCAGTTCCCCTTCCATTTATGCTGTGGTGTAGCTGGCTTAGGTAACCACTGAGATGTGACATCCCAGCAGGTCTTTGGAGGGCAATAGTCTAGATGCCGTGATACAACTGTGTGCCCCTAGTCATCAAATCCTTCTTTTGATTTGTGTCAGCCCATGTACAATTCTTTTAAGCTCTCCATTTCCATAGTGAAATTTCTGGATCTTTCTGTGTTCCACACACATTTTTACAGGAATTCAGGACAGAGACCTTAGGCTTACTGTGAAGCTCCGCTGGCATTGCTGCACTTTTGTTTTGCTTCGTGTTGGATATTCAACCCAAGAAACTGTATTTCCTACAAGTTAATTGAATTAAAGTCCCTAGGGGAGGGTACCATGTTTATCAATCTTTATTTCTGTCTTAAATTCCTCAAATCCTAATAATAGAGTACAGTATTGATTAGCTGCTGCTGCTAAGTCGCTTCAGTCGTGTCCGACTCTGTGCGACCCCATAGACGGTGGCCCACCAGGCTCCCCCATCCCTGGGATTCTCCAGGCAAGAACACTGGAGTGGGTTGCCATTTCCTTCTCCAATGCATGAAAGGGAAAAGTGAAAGTGAAGTCGCTCAGTCGTGTCCGACTCTTCGCGACCCTATGGTCTGCAGCCTACCAGGCTTCTCCATCCATGGGATTTTCCAGGCAAGAGTACTGGAGTGGGGTGCCATTGCCTTCTCCAACTGATTAGCAACAATTAATAATAATTAACTGAATAAAACAAGCATAAGTCAATGTGTTGGACAAGCTAATTAAGTGAGGAATGGAAAGAGATATAATAGGGGAAATCACAGTAAAGGTAAAGACTAGATTCAATAAATACATGATTTTGTTGGGTGCCAAATGTGAACTCACTGAGGTGTATCATTTCCAGATATGATCAAAAGCATAGTCAAGCTCTAGTAGAAGGTAAATTAAATGATATAAAAGTGACCTTGAAATATGTAGAAGTGATTGAGCAAGTCTGGTCTCAGGTGCCAGAAGGGTCATTGCTGCTGATATTGAAGTTGTAAAAAATTTTAGTGAAGTGGCTATGGGAACTTTCAGCTTGCTGATGAAGGCATCAAGAAGAGGGGTTGAATTTTGAGTGTCCTGTCATGGACACCACTTGTGAAGCTAAAATTAAGGTTTACTGAAGATTTTCAAAAAGTGATTGGTGGTTGGTGGTGTCAGAAGTGTGATCTACAATTAGCATGGGAGTCTACCGAGTATCCTTAATGACCCGGGAAATTAGAAAACACCACACTCTCCAGTGAAGAAAGCTGAAAGAGAAAGTAAAATTTCAGTTAAAGCAAAGAAGTTGAATTATTGTTTACAGACATATTTAACAATACTAGAAAATATGTTTTAATGGTATACTGTTATCTTAATGCTCATTGGAAAAGCCCAGTAACACCTAGGCAGATGGAAGGAGGAAGATGAGCAGTTTAATGTTATAGTGGTACAAGTAGTCCGTCAAGTGGTAGGGAGGTAGTTTTCCTATGATAAATAAGATGAAGGAAGCAAAAGTATAGGAAGAAATTCTTAGCGGTATGAAATTGATAGTGGCTTGGAGAGGTGTACACAAAATAAATAGGAGTTGAACTGGTGAGAATATTGGAGGGTTAACAAGATCCTGACGGCTTCAGTTTTTGTGTGACAGAATTGCTCATAAATCTTGTGATAAGCAGCTATCTCAAATAAGCCATGGAAAAATGGCATATATGAAAGCTTTGTTTAGGAATAGTTATATATATTGTGATTAGTGCTGTTGTGTTCATTAATGTGCTTTTGTAAATGAAGGGCTAATGCACTAAATGGAGGCAGCTGTCTATTTTTCTTAAACTGTACACTTTCTTTCTTAGGCCCAGAACATAGGCTAGTATTCAGTGAACAGTTTTATTTATTGCTCTTTAACTAAACCATGAGCATCTGTAATAAATAGAAGTAAAGTCAACAAATACAAGTAAATTCAAAACTGAGTCACATGGTGACTTTTGCAACTCTTAAGAATCTAAATACTGATAAAATGGCAGTGCAGAGTACCTTCAAAGTCATGAAACAGAGGATGGACACCAAAGATTGTCTGGCAGATCCATTATTCTAATAATTTTTCTTTACTCTGAGACATTAAAATGAAATTTTCGTTTCCAAAAGTTTTACAACCCATTTTCCTTTAAAATTAATTTTTAAGATTTTATAGAAAAACATTTTTTCATCTCTTCTCTTTTAGTCTAGATGGGGCAGTTTTTCTCTGCCCTGTCCTTTATTTTAGTTCTCTTAATACCTTTCAAATTTATTATTTGTATATAATTTCTATTTAGAAATTCTCTAAGAGATCCCTTTATGAGTTCCACAGGTTCCTTGGGCACTGAGTGAGAATGTCACTTCCTACCCCACCCATCTTACCCCCATTTTATAAAAGAAAAGAGCATTGTATGATGAGTTTACATGGTGTGTTCATGTAGATTAATGGAGCCAAAGTAAGAAACTAAGCTTTCTAATCCAATTTGATACTATGTATAAAATTTTTATTACTCTCAATTTCCTCCCTTTTATATCCAAAATCTGGCATCACCTTCAAACTGCAATTTCTTTGTACCTCAGATGTAAAAATCCCTTTTTTCTCATGCCAACTTGTAACTGATTTTCTCAGTGTGGCTTTAATTGACATCCTTTTTTCTATCTGTTCATTGTCAGTATGTAAAACAAAATTATTTCTCAGCCTTAATTGTATGCAGCATCCTATAATCAGCTCATCCTAGAATTATGGAATCACATGCAAATTATAGATTATGCTCATAAACTAAAGATTTTCCCAATTCAAGGAGTAACCATGAGCTTGCTTTGCATACTCTCCTACAATAGAATAAAATACCATCACTTAACACACAATCCCTATATAGAGTAGAATATAAAACAGTTCCTCAAAGAGACTTCATTATATTTCCTCATTTTTTTTTATTTCTGCTAAATTGTATTCCGTTTTTTTCAGTACTTCATTAGCAAAGAGAGAATCTAAATACATCAGAATCAGTTGTTTATCTTTCTCTACAAGACAAGTGAGAGAAGCCAGCATGGAATACTAACTTGACTAAGTCAAGATTTACATATTTGAATTCCGATTTGGCATCAACTTCCTTGAAACCTTGTGAGATCATAGGAGCCTCAGTTTCCACAACAGTGAAAGAGTGTGGTCTTCACTGCACCGCCTGTCTTTGCAGGGTTAAAGTTAGTAGTATAGATCTCTGAAAAATATAGACTTCAGAGATGCAGTGTATCCACAAAATTTCTGCTCTTTCTATTTCAGCTCTGACTATTCTACAGGAAAAAAAGAACAAACTAAATTCAATGAAACTCCAAACTTGATTAATTTCAAATCTTTAAATTTTCTGCTAGTCTCTGGACTCTCTGATATGTCATGATCTTTAATCAAGAGACTTTTCCATTCAGTCTTGATGCCACCATCAGTGAAACATAACTTTCTGGAAGTCTTCCTGCCTGTCCACATTCATCCATCTCAAGTTTACATGGTTCCTTTTCTTCTATCCTCTGAAGTGTCCTCTGTATTTCTACATTCAGAGCATTTAAAACTGTGTTATGTAATTATATATTCACTGTTTTTTATTCCTCAATATATTGAAAGTTCTGAGAGTTAGAAAAATTATGTTTTATTCTATGTCTATTATTAATCTATAATGGAAAATTATGAAAAATATGTATGTATATATAATTGAATCACTGCTGTACACAAGAAACTAAGGCAATATTATAAATCAACAATAATAATAATAATAAAGACTATCATCCCTTTGGCATAAGTTCATTTGGAGGTAGAATTAGTATCTTATGTGAAAAATACTGATCTTTACAAGCACTTTTTCACTTTTTCTATTTTCTGAGCCACCATGGTGTTTGTCCTTGGAGAAGGAAATGGCAACCCACTCCAGTGTTCTTGCCTGGAGAATCCCAGCGACGGGGGAGCCTGGTGGGCTGCCGTCTATGGGGTTGCACAGAGTCAGACAAGACTGAAGCGACTTAGCAGTAGCAGCAGCAGCATGGTGTTTGTCCTGCTGGGCGTGTTCATTTTTAATCCTGTTTTGGTTGTGCTGTTTTCTTGCTGTCCTCTAAATTATCATAGGTATACAACCCCTTGCTGCCTTATTCCCTTGAGTTTATTTGGGGGTACAGTCTCCTGGCCTTGGTTATTTTTTTACTTTGTGCCAAGTGCTTCACCATCTGGACATCCTACTCTGTTATCTACCAGTCACACCAAGGTCCTTTCAAATTCAACTTCTGTCCTCAGACTTGTCAAGACACAGCATTATCATGCATTTTCCTAATTCATGTTTGTTGAAATTCTAGATCATCTTATTTTCTTGGATATCGAATTGTTCTTTATTTACTGATGTTTTTTATAGAGGATTTGGAGTTATATATGGTATCAAGGCAGGAATAAGATTTGTCACATAATACAGCACTGCTCACTCTCTGTGCACTAGCTGTCTTCCCTTCCAAACACTTACACGTGTTATTTGGCAGTGCATGCAAGTGAAAGACACTCATTGTTTATGTGAGTGAGTGAAGTCGCTCAGTCATGTCCGACTCTTTGCGACCCCATGGACTGTAGCCTACCAGGCTCCTCTGTCCATGGGATTTTCCAGGCAAGAGTCCTGGAATGGGTTGCCATTTCCTTCTCCAGGGGATCTTCCCAACCCAGGGATCGAACCCGGGTCTCCCACATTGCAGGCAGATGCTTTACCATCTGAGCCACCAGGGAAGCCTTTATGTGTGTGAATTCCCATTTTTGTCAAATTTACTTCTACACTTTTAGCACTCACTTAGTTTTCATGATTTGATAGGGAATCAGGTGTCTTTTTCTTCCATCTTTAAATAAATTAAATATAATAGTGATATTTTAAAATATCAAGGTAATTTGAAAATCCCGAAATATAAAATCTCTATATAGATAAGCAAATCAGTTTTCATATACCATACATTTTTGAATGAAAATGATTGAGAAATCAAGTATGTTTTCCTACTTCTTTCCAGTTTCTTCCCTGCATAATACACACACACACACACACACACACACACACACACACACACACACACACAGAGTTTCTCTTTACTGCTTTTGTTCCTCAGCATCGATTGGCTACATACTCCTGCTGTTTCAAATCTTTCTCTCTGCACTGAGACTGATGGCATCACTTATCCCCAAAGTGTTCAGTGAAAAATACATGGGCACAACTTTGGGTAGGAATAGAATTTCAGCACTCAGTGATATAGGTAATCTCCTCACAAATGCTACCTGTGAGGCCAAAGTATCCTGTCATCACACTTTACATTTATTTATTTTTTTTTTTAATTTTATTTTATTTTTAAACTTTACATAACTGTATTAGATTTGCCAAATATCAAAATGAATCCGCCACAGGTACATTTAGCGCATGAAATTAATCAGTGTGGTCATCCATTGGCTATCATTTTTATTTTAAAAGGCAGCCCTCGGTTACACAACATGGCTTGTCTGGGATGGTTATCACTTAGCCTTTAGGAAGACCTGCCTAAGGCTTTGGTGTGCCAGGTTTCCCTTGGTCCATTATACTCCACTGTGCTGAGGCAGACCTACTTTTCTGCAACATCAACCGTACTTCCTATGCTATCATCACATGAAGGAGAAAAAAAATCAAGCGTGTCTATTTCTTCCTCTTAATATATGCCCTATCTCCACAAAGTCATGAAACATTAAGGTGTAAGAATGCCTAAGGATTAGAAATCTCTATTCCTTACACCCATCTTATACGGGAATCTGCTTTGACAGTTTTAGCTAATTGGCCAGTTGAGTCATCAATGATTTCAGCAAAGCAGGACTTAGGAAATTCATTCATTTAGTTATTCATTCATTGAATATTTATTTCATCCTGTGTTCTGAAGATGTAACAGAAGTAAAAAGCGAAAATTTCAACACTCATAAATTTTACATTCTACAGACAGGAGAAAGACACAAAACAAAAATGATTAAGTGAGAAGATATGTTGTTAGATATCAGTAAGTGTCAGAGATGAGAACAAAGCAAGAAGTAAAGAAAGGAATTACCAAGAGAATGATGAGGCTCGACTTTAAATAAGATGATTGGGAAATGTCTGATCAGAGGAAGTGCCTGGGGAATGAAGACTAAGGAGGGGAGTGCAGGCGTTATTGATGAAAGAGCTTTCTAGGCAAAACACATGAAAACTAAACACCTATAGATACAAAAGCTCTTAGATGTACATTGTCCGGTGTGTTTGAAGAGACAGATCCAGTGGCACTAAAACAGAACAAATAAGGGGAATGATAATACTGGGACATGAGGTCAGAGAGATAATTGGATTGGAGGAGAAAAGCATAGATATTTTGTAAGACATTGTAGGATGCTGCAGTAATTTTTGTTTCCTCTCTGAGTGATATGGAAAGCCAGGTTTTGAAGCATAGAAGTCGTATTGTACGATTGATATTTTAAAAGGTATATGTCCTCTCCCTCTAGAACCTGCACATATGTATACCTATGGCTTACTCACATTGATGTTTGGCAGAAACCAAAACCATTTTGTGAAGCAGTTGCCCTTCAATTAAAAAATAAATTAATTTTTCCTAAGTATTTTATTCTTTCCGTTGCAATGGTGAATGGAATTGTTTCCTTAATTTCTCTTTCTGTTTTCTCATTATTAGTGTATAGGAATGCAAGGGATTTCTGTGTGTTGATTTTATATCCTGCAACTTTACTATAGTCATTGATTAGTTCTAGTAATTTTCTGGTGGAGTCTTTAGGGTTTTCTATGTAGAGGATCATGTCATCTGCAAACAGTGAGAGCTTTACTTCTTCTTTTCCAATTTGGATTCCTTTTATTTCTTTTTCTGCTCTGATTGCTGTGGCCAAAACTTCCAAAACTATGTTGAATAGTAATGGTGAAAGTGGGCACCCTTGTCTTGTTCCTGACTTTAGAGGAAATGCTTTCAATTTTTCACCATTGAGGATAATGTTTGCTGTGGGTTTGTCATATATAGCTTTGATTATGTTGAGGTATGTTCCTTCTATTCCTGCTTTCTGGAGAGTTTTGATCATAAATGGATGTTGAATTTTGTCAAAAGCTTTCTCTGCATCTATTGAGATAATCATATGGTTTTTATTTTTCAATTTGTTAATGTGGTGTATTACATTGATTGATTTGCGGATATTGAAGAATCCTTGCATCCCTGGGATAAAGCCCACTTGGTCATGGTGTATGATCTTTTTAATGTGTTGTTGGATTCTGATTGCTAGAATTTTGTTAAGGATTTTTGCATCTATGTTCATCAGTGATATTGGCCTGTAGTTTTCTTTTTTTGTGGGATCTTTGTCAGGTTTTGGTATTAGGGTGATGGTGGCCTCATAGAATGAGTTTGGAAGTTTACCATCCTCTGCAATTTTCTGGAAGAGTTTGAGCAGGATAGGTGTTAGCTCTTCTCTAAATTTTTGGTAGAATTCAGGTGTGAAGCCGTCTGGACCTGGGCTTTTGTTTGCTGGAAGATTTTTGATTACAGTTTCAATTTCTGTGCTTGTGATGGGTCTGTTAAGACCTATATATAGAAAACTATAAAACACTGGTGAAAGAAATCAAAGAGGACACTAACAGATGGAGAAATATACCATGTTCATGGATTGGAAGAATCAATATAGTGAAAATGAGTATACTACCCAAAGCAATCTATAGATTCAATGCAATCCCTATCAAGCTACCAACAGCATTCTTCACAGAGCTAGAACAAATAATTTCACAATTTGTATGGAAAAACAAAAAACCTCGAATAGCCAAAGCGATCTTGAGAAAGAAGAATGGAACTGGAGGAATCAACCTACCTGACTTCAGGCTCTACTACAAAGCCACAGTTATCAAGACAGTATGGTACTGGCACAAAGACAGAAATATAGATCAATGGAACAAAATAGAAAGCCCAGAGATAAATCCACACACATATGGACACCTTATCTTCGACAAAGGAGGCAAGAATATACAATGGATTAAAGACAATCTCTTTAACAAGTGGTGCTGGGAACTCTGGTCAACCACTTGTAAAAGAATGAAACTAGAACACTTTCTAACACCATACACAAAAATAAACTCAAAATGGATTAAAGATCTAAACATAAGACCAGAAACTATAAAACTCCTAGAGGAGAACATAGGCAAAACACTCTCTGACATACATCACAGCAGGATCCTCTATGACCCACCACCCAGAATATTGGAAATAAAAGCAAAAATAAACAAATGGGACCTAATTAACCTTAAAAGCTTCTGCACATCAAAGGAAACTATTAGCAAGGTGAAAAGACAGCCTTCAGAATGGGAGAAGATAATAGCAAATGAAGCAACTGACAAACAACTAATCTCGAGAATATACAAGCAACTCCTACAGCTCAACTCCAGAAAAATAAATGACCCAATCAAAAAATGGGCCAAAGAACTAAATAGACATTTCTCCAAAGAAGACATACAGATGGCTAACAAACACATGAAAAGATGCTCAACATCACTCATTATCAGAGAAATGCAAATCAAAACCACTATGAGGTACCATTTCACACCAGTCAGAATGGCTGCGATCCAAAAGTCTACAAGTAATAAATGCTGGAGAGGGTGTGGAGAAAAGGGAACCCTCTTACACTGTTGGTGGGAATGCAAACTAGTACAGCCACTATGGAGAACAGTGTGGAGATTCCTTAAAAAACTGGAAATAGACATGCCTTATGATCCAGCAATCCCACTGCTGGGCATACACACTGAGAAAACCAGAAGGGAAAGAGACACGAGTACCCCAATGTTCATCGCAGCACTGTTTATAATAGCCAGGACATGGAAGCAACCTAGATGTCCATCAGCAGATGAATGGATAAGAAAGCTGTGGTACATATACACAATGGAGTATTATTCAGCCATTAAAAAGAATACATTTGAATCAGTTCTAATGAGGTGGATGAAACTGGAGCCTATTATACAGAGTGAAGTAAGCCAGAAAGAAAAACACCAATACAGTATACTAACGCATATATATGGAATTTAGAAAGATGGTAACAATAACCCTGTGTACGAGACAGCAAAAGAGACACTGATGTATAGAACAGTCTTATGGACTCTGTGGGAGAGGGAGAGGGTGGGAAGATTTGGGAGAATGGCATTGAAACATGTAAAATATCATGTATGAAATGAGATGCCAGTCCAGGTTCGATGCACGATACTGGATGCTTGGGGCTGGTGCACTGGGACGACCCAGAGGGATGGAATGGGGAGGGAGGAGGGAGGAGGGTTCAGGATGGGGAACACATGTATACCTGTGGCGGATTCATTTTGATATTTGGCAAATCTAATACAGTTATGTAAAGTTTAAAAATAAAATAAAATTTAAAAAAAAAATAAATAAAAAATAAATTAATTTTTAAAAAGATAATGTCTATTTATATATTTATGTCACTATAGATACAGATATGGCTAATTTCCCTGCGGAAGCTCGATGAGGAATATACACTGGGTCAAGGGAAAAAAATTAAGAGGCCATTGCAACTATCCAGACTAGAAATAATGTTGGCTTGGATCATGTCACTCTGTGGATATAGTAACCTATTAGTTGATTTTTAGATATATTTTAAAGTAGAGTTTCCAGGATTTGCTGCCAAATTTAATGTTGGTCATAAAAGAAAAATCATGAATGACAACAAGAGTTTTCGCCTAAACATCTGAAGAGTGGTGGTGTTGTGATCAAGATGGTGGAGATTTCAAGAGAAGCGGACTTTGAGGAAGGTGATAAATCTGTTTTGGAAATGTTAAGTTTGAGATGCATGTTGAATACTTAGAGATACTGAGTAGGTGATAGTCTGGAATTTAGAGATTTAAGAGAGAAGTCCAGGCTGAAAAATATCTATTGATATTTAGATAATATTTAAAGCCATAAATATCAAGGAGTGGATTTAAGTAAGGGAAAAATCCAAAAGTTATGTCCAGAAGTTCTACAATATTGAGATACTGGGAAGCTAAAAAGAATAGTCATAGATATAAAAGGGGAACCATCATGAGAGTGAAGTGCCCTGGAATGCAATAGAAGTTTTAGTAAGTGGCTACACCTGAGACTAATATACTGTATGTCAATTATATCACAATAAAAAATAAAGTGTGAGTGATTAATGTGTAAGATATTGGTGGTAAGTAAAGGATGATAAAAAGTGAGAATTCTCATTAGATTTAGCAATGTAGAGACTGGAAATGATTTTTTTTTAATTTTTTTTTTAATTTTATTTTATGTTTAAACTTTACATAACTGTATTAGTTTTGCCAAATATCAAAATGAATACCTGTGGTGGATTCATTTTGATATTTGGAAATGATTTTGATAAGAGTAGTTATGGGATGAAAGTCTCATTGGAATATCTTCAATGAGAATAACTGAAGAAGCACTGCAGATAATAAGCATACACCATTACCCTGAGATTTTCTGTTATGTGGAGCAGAAAAAGAGCAATAACTAGGGAGAAACAGGGCCAGTGTGTTTGTGTGTATGTTTCAAGATCGAAAATATCACAGATGGGTTGTATTCTATGGGAATGGCACCTTATCAAAATCATCTCAAGACATCTTTGACCTATTTTGACCTTTACATTGTACCTTAATCATATACTAGCCTTTCTAACTACCAAACCTATTATAGTCTTCTTGAATCAGAGGTCTTAACTCGGTGATCTTTCTACCCATAGTACCAAACCATCAATGAAATCCTGGATTCCAAACCAACTTCCATGGGAGTATGGTAGAATCTTAATATAAATACAAATGTCTTTCTAAATAGGTAAAGAACAGAAATATAAACTTCATTTCCCTACATCCCCAAAATAAACACCAAAATTAAAACAAGACAGGATTATGTCTTCTTTTAATTAATAATTTTGCTTCCACTGTTACCTTTTGGATATAGGTAGAAGTGTTTCAATGAAGGAAATTGAATGGAAATTTCAATGGAGGAAATTTCTGTTGACATTATGAATCCATAATTATTTTAAGTAATTTATACTTTTCCTTTTAATATACCTCAAAAGAAATATTTTGAGATAATGGCTCCTCAATTAATATATTTAAATGAACTTCTAGGGGTACATTAGAGACTATATTTAAAGATTAAAATGTATCAATAGTTTTATAGAAATTTGGAAGTGACTTGGGAATGTGTACCATATTTGTCAACGATTATCACAGACAGTGCTGTCTAACAAGCCGTGTCCTAATGTATGTCAGCAACACTCATGAGGTGGAGAAATAAAGTACACTGGTACTAGTCAGGGTCTGAAAAGTCACGTGGCAGACGAAAATAGGGAGGTGTGAAAACTGTGAAAAATACTTTCTTTCTACTTTCTTTCAGCCTACTTTCTTTCTACTCCACTATTGCTATTTGCTATGTTTTTCTGATTGATAGCAGTGAACATTTCAGAATATTCCTAACTAATTGACATTAAAAATAAAATAATGGTCCAGGAAGTAAACTAATATGATTTTATTAAACAGAGAACAACATTGTGATTGAGGCCAGAGTTTTAAAAAAGAGGCAGAAATGAGTTCATACGTCAAATCCTTTACTCAATTAGCCTTTTGTCCTTGAACCAATGTATTTTCTCTCTTTTGTCACTGAATTCATGGCATTTTGGATTTTATATTTTTTTATTTTAATATATTTTATTTTATTTTTTAACTTTAAAATATTGTATTGGGGTTTTTTTGTTTGTTATGTTTTTTAATTTTATTTTATTTTTAAACTTTACATAATTGTATTAGTTTTGCCAAATATCAAAATGAATCCGCCACAGGTATACATGTGTTCCCCATCCTGAACCCTCCTCCCTCCTCCCTCCCCACACCATCCCTCTGGGTCGTCCCAGTGCACCAGCCCCAAGCATCCAGTACGTGCATCGAACCTGGACTGGCAACTCGTTTCATACATGATATTTTACATGTTTCAATGCCACTCTCCCAAATCTTCCCACCCTCTCCCTCTCTCTCAGAGTCCATAAGACTGTTCTATACATCAGTGTCTCTTTTGCTGTCTCATACACAGGGTTATTGTTACCATCTTTCTAAATTCCATATATATGCATTAGTATACTGTATTGGTGTTTTTCTTTCTGGCTTACTTCACTCTGTATAATAGGCTCCAGTTTCATCCACCTCATTAGAACTGATTCAAATGTATTCTTTTTAATGGCTGAATAATACTCCATTGTGTATATATACCACAGCTTTCTTATCCATTCATCTGCTGATGGACATCTAGGTTGCTTCCATGTCCTGGCTATTATAAACAGTGCTGCGATGAACATTGGGGTACACGTGTCTCTTTCCCTTCTGGTTTCCTCAGTGTGTACAATATTGTATTGGTTTTGCCATATATCAACATGAATCCACCACAGGTATACACGTGTTCCCCATCCTGAACCCTCCTCCCTCCCTGTACCATCCCTCTGGGTTGTCCCAGTGCACCAGCCCTAAGCATCCAGTATCGTGCATCGAACCTGGACTGGTGACTCGTTTCATATATGATATTATACATGTTTCAATGCCATTCTCCCAAATCACCCCACCCTCTCCCTCTCCCACAGAGTCCAAAAGACTGCTCTATATTGGTCTACTACTCCTGGTAAACTAAAATCTCTGCAAAGACGTAGATGATATCAGTTTTGATCATCAATGTATAACTAGCCTTTAGCACATAATCAGAACTCAGTAAGAACAAGTTTAAGATAAAAAAAGAAGGAAGGAAATGATGAATAAACAGTAGCTATATGTAAGGAAAGAGAGAACGAGAACTCCGGGCAGAGGAAGAAGCAGACAAGTAGGCTCTGAGGTGAGAAGCAGTGTGATAAAGAGACCTGAAATCAGATTGGCCATCCATTGGGATTGGCTGAAAGAAAAATAGCAGAAAACATGGTTTAGAAATAATCACTATTCCAAGGGTATGAGGACTCAAAAACCATTTTTAATAGTTTTAAGAGCATTGAGATTCTTTTGATTTAAGAAGGGAGGTTATATGATCAGTTTTCCCTCTAACAAATAGTCTTCTGGTTTCCACCAAAGAGGTTCTGGGATGATGGATGTGGCATTGAACATATATGTACTTATCCAACTACCCACATATCCCTCCATCTCTCCTGAGCAAAGCAGCTCAGATAGCAGGGAAGACCTGGAGTTCTGTACACTTTTGGTTCTTCCCTGTGGTTCTCTGGAAGATGAGGTAGAGCCAGTTGCTCAGCCTGAGTCCTACTTCTGTTGCTGGGCCTGGAGGAGCCCTAGGAACTAAATGAGTGGAGACCTTCCTCCGACCACCTCCACTGACCGGCCAGCCCTCAGGGGCAAAGTCTTTTTCTTGTGGAAAATGTTGCACATGATATCACACTAACATACATTCTGGAACTGAAAATGTTGTTTTCCAGACTAAAAAGTACAAATTCATAAATAGGAAGTCAATGCTTTTTGTGCCAAAAAATCAAGTAGAGATAATATTTCAAGCAACGATGAAATAATATAAAAAGCATGAAGGAAAATATAAGACTTGGAGAGAAGATTCAGAGTATCTAATATGATCATGTTAGGATTTTCCAAAAGAGAAAAGAACCGGATATGCACAATCATTTGACAAATAAAAGATAATTTCTTTGAGTTAAAGAAAACTGAATATGCAGATTGACAAGATGTAAATCTCAAGAGAAATTAGCCTGTCTCTACTAAATGCCCAGGGCAAGGAAAGTACCTGACACACTGCTGCTGCTGCTGCTGCTAAGTCGCTTCAGTCATGTCCGACTCTGTGCGACCCCATAGACAGCAGCCCAACAGGCTCCCCCGTCCCTGGGATTCTCCAGGCAAGAACACTGGAGTGGGTTGCCATTTCCTTCTCCAATGCATGAAAGTGAAAAGTGAAAGTGAAGTCCCTCAGTCGTATCCGACTCTTAGAGACCCCATGGACTGCAGCCTGCCAGGCTCCTCCATCCATGGGATTTTCCAGGCAAGAGTACTGGAGTGGGGTGCCATTGCCTTCTTTGACCTGACACACGGTAGGTACTAAATGGATTTTTGATGTGTGAATTAATAGACAAAATTTGCTTCTGACTTTTAAGGTGTAATGATAAAATGACATATAATTTACTCAAGGAAAAGCAGATCAAGATGGAGAAAAAATTGCAATTGTAGTCAAATAGGAAAGAAAAAGGAAACCTTGGGGCTTTCTTCAATATGCCTCAATATTTTAATTTGAATACAAAAGGTGATTAAAATTTTATTGATCATTCATATGGACCATCTATATCAACCAGTCATGGTGATGCCATAATAAATTACCAATGGCCAAAAGTGATTCAAATGTATATTTAGGCTAAATATGAATAAAGTTTAAATGAAAGCCTTTGTAACACTGAAATACTTGGCATATAATTATATGAATAGAAGTGTATTATTTTTCAGCAAAAAATACAATATTTAATATAGTAGTATTAAAATTTTTTTTGTAGTCTACAAATACTGGTTAATAAGTAATGGGCTTTACATCATCACACAGCCATTAGACGCTGTGAGAACGGAGAGGTTATCATGGGGGAAAAAGATGTGTCTCTGCGGTTTTGCCTTTAGTGGATTATCAGATGTCCCTGCTGAATGAATAAAACAGCATGGTATAAAGAGTAGAATGTTGAATTTTATGATCTCTGAATTACTTTCTATTTCAAAAATTTTATGATTTTCTATTGATGACTGCTATATATAAGGATAGTTGCTATTTCTTAGATTCTTAGAAAATTTTATAGTGCAGTTTCTCCCTGAAAGCTACTAATTTCATTGTTTGGAATTTTTTTAATGTCCAAACTGGTCAAAATACTGTAGATCAATTTTTACATCTCCCTAAAATGAACTATCTTTAGGAAATAAATTCCTCAGATACATATTGAAAATCTATAGAGAAGTATTGCATTCCCCTTCTCTGTATTTGTTTGCCAATAATTCCAAATAATTTCATATAACTCTCATTCTTCGTTGGTATATAGGAAAGTATAAAAAAAAAATAACAGCAAACTTCAAAGGTCTCCCAGGCCTGTAAACATCTCCTTTATGGCTTTTATGGGATAGACTCTCTCATGTCATATTTTTAAAAAGGTTCTAATAGTAAATGTTTATTGACTTGTTTACTCCAGCCAATTTTCTCTATATCACCCCTCATGCTGTTTGATGTTAATTCATTACAAACGGTGAAATATCCCAGTGGAAGTATGAGTGTACAGGACTGCCAAACTCAGGAAGGCAAAAAAAAAGCACTTTTATTGGTACCATGTTCATATCTGTTGGAGAAGGCAATGGCACCCCACTCCAGTACTCTTGCCTGGAAAATCCCATGGGCAGAGGAGCCTGGTGGGCTGCAGTCCATGGGGTCGCTAAGAGTCAGACATGACTGAGCGACTTCACTTCCACTTTCATGCATTGGAGAAGGAAATGGCATCCCACTCCAGTGTTCTTGCCTGGAGAATCCCAGGGACGGGGGAGCCTGGTGGGCTGCCATCTATGGGGTTGCACAGAGTCGGACATGACAGACGCGACTTAGCAGCAGCAGCACATCTGTTGGAAGATTGCTAAATTGGTCTGTAAAAAAATAAAACTTGAAGACAGATAATTTATCAGATTACTTGAAATATAGATTGATCTGTGAGGTTTCCTTTGAAAAATACACAATGCGGTATCACTAAACAGAATGATCATATGGAGAACAAAATGAATTTTCCTTGTTTCTGATTCTTTGGAATCATACTCCATTGTGACTAAATAGGAAGAGAAGAATAATACCTCTGGCAAAAGTGAAAATGGCTAACACATGTACAGAAGAATCATGCACTTAGGAGAAGATACCATGCCTGTCTTTACAAAATGCTTATGCAGCTTATTCTTCTGATTTAAATACTAATTTTCTTTTAGTAGAAAATGTTTATTTTATTGAGAAATGTGGGCTTCCCACGTGGCACTAGTGGTAAGGAACCTGGCTGCCAATGCATGAGATGTAAGAGATGTGGCTTTGATCCCTGGGTTGGAAAGATCCCCTGGAGGAGGGTACGGCAACGCACCCCAGTATTCTTGCCTGGAGAATCCCATGGACAGAGGAGCCTGAAGGGCTACACTCCATAGGGTCGCAAAGAGTGGGACACAACTGAAGCAACTTAGCACATATTATTTTAACTGGCAAAATAATGTTGAGTGTTTTTCCCCTACTAAGAAATTTAACATTTCCATCTAGTTTAATTTTCTAGTTAAATGATAAAGAACTCCCCAGATATCTCCTTTTGGCACCTAAACGCCCTTACAGTCTGATCTCCCACAGAGTTGTTTCATCAAAGCAAGGTTAATGTTTAAGTCATGTAGTTACATGTGGGAAGAGCTTTTATTTACTTTTATTTATGTCCCTTACGCAGAAACATTATACCAGTAAAACAAGAATCCTGAGGGTTTCTGATTTTAATTCGAACCAATGTATCCTTTCCAAAAGTCAATCCCTGGACTACTTTTCTCCAAATATTTCTAGGGAATTTAGTTATTGCTGTTCCTTTCATATTTTCTTATTAATTTTCCACTTGAGGTCCCTGGACAAGTGCTAGAGCCCTGGAGAAATTGAAGTTACACATTAATTGTGTTTATGTCCTTTTCTTCTCTTTTCTTACAAAATTATTTTTTTAAGATAGATAAATGTGAAGATTTCTGCACTTCTCTGTCCCACCACCACCAGCCTTGACTGGATACCCTTGTCAACATCCTTTGTGGGCAGGAGAAAAACTATTGCTCACTCCATATATATATATATGTATGTATGTATGTATGTATGTATGTATGTATTTCAGTTCAAATAAGACTGCTCTCTGATTACTCTAAACCAGGAAATAAGTATTTGCATTTGGGATAAAGTGGAGTGACTAAGGTACCTCTCTGTGCCTTTCTAAAAAGAATATTCACTTTAATAATATTCTTCTCCTATAATATAAACTAGGATAGGACTGATTGGAGCAGATATTTAGAAGCAAACAGGACTTTCTGCCATAATTTAAGTTACTGTATGGATACATCCACCATCTTTGTCTCATGATGAGGGAATTTCTGAATTTTTTGTCTGCTATTCAAAAGGCTAATGAAATTTGTCTTTCTCTGTCTGGCTTACTTCATTATGACATTCTTTAGGCCCATCCATATTGCTGCAAATGGCATTATTTCATTTTTTTTATGGCTGAATAATATTTCTTTGTGTATATGTACTACATCTTCTTTATTCCTCTGTTGATGGACATTTAGATTGCTTCCATATCCTGGCTATTATAAATAGGGCTGCAGTGAACATTAGGGTGCATGTATCTTTTCAATTATGGTTTTCTCTAGATATATGCCTAGGAGTGGGATTGCTGGATTGTATGGTAGCTCTGTTTTTAGTTTTTTAAGGAACCTCCATACTGTTCTCCATAGTGGCTGTACCAGTTTGCATTCCCACTACCAGTGTAGGAGGGTTTTCTTTTCTCCACAGCCTCTCTAGCATTTACTATTTGTAAATAAAATATACCAAGAACTTTAAAAACTCAATAATAAGAAAACAGACAACCTGATTAAAAATGGACCAAAGACCTTAAAAGGCACCTCATTGAAGAAAATATAGAGATGGCAAATAAGCATATAATTATGTTCCCAACATCATATGTCATTACTGAATTGCAAATTACAACAGTAAAATACCACTATACACCCATTAGAATGGCCAGAAATCCAAAACACTGACACCAGATGCTGGTGAGGAGACAGAACTACAGGAACTCTCATTCATCACTGCTAAGAACACAAAATGGTGCAGCCAGTTTGGAAGACAGTTTGGCAGTTTTTAACAAAACTTAATATACCCTAACTATATGATTCAGCAGTCACTCTCCCTGGTGTTTTTTACACAAATGGGCTGAAACATTTTGCCCACAAAAACCTGCACACAAATGTTTATAACAGCTTTGTCCATAACTTCCAGAATTTTGGGGAATGCTAACACTTAACCTATTTGTCAGCATCATACTCCTGTTTCTTCCAAACTGTCCATCATCTCATAAACTTTTTCTTGTTAATGGTACTTTACTGAATTATAATTAACATACCAGAAAGTACACAAATCTTGGAAGTGTACACACCTCCATGAATGTAGACAAATATATGCACTGGAAAGCGATCACTCAGATGAAGATAACATAAAAGAGCTTTGCACAATATGACTTTACTGATCCCATTTCTGCTCTTTGGCATAGTCAATAAAGCAGAAATAGATATTTTTCTGGAACTCTCTTGCTTTTTCAGTGATACAGTGGATGTTGGCAATTTGATCTCTAGTTCCTCTGACTTTTCTAAAACCATCTTGAACATCTGGAAGTTCACGCTTCACATATTGCTGATGACTGGCTTTGAGAATTTTGAGCATTACTTTACTAGTGTGTGAGATGAGTGCAATTGTGCGGTGGTTTGAGCATTCTTTGGTATTGCCTTTCTTTGGAATTAGAATGAAAACTGACCTTTTCCAGTCCTGTGGCCACTGCTGAGTTTTCCAAATTTGCTGGCATATTGAGTGCAGCACTTTCACAGCATCCTCTTTCAGGATTTGAAAGAGCTTAACTGGAATTCCATCACCTCCACTAGCTTTGTTTGTAGTGATGCTTTCTAAGGCCCACTGGACTTCATATTCCAGGATGTCTGGCTCTAGGTCAGTGATCACCATCGTGATTCTCTGGGTCATGAAGATCTTTTTTGAACAGTTCTTCTGTGTATTCTTGCCACCTCTTCTTAATATCTTCTGCTTCTGTTAGGTCCAAACCATTTATGTCCTTTATTGAGCCCATCTTTGCATGAAATGTTCCTTGGTATCTCTGATTTTCTTTTCTTTTTTTTTAATTTTATTTTATTTTTAAACTTTACATAATTGTATTAGTTTTGCCAAATATCAAAATGAATCCGCCACAGGTATACATGTGTTCCCCATCCTGAACCCTCCTCCCTCCTCCCTCCCCATACCATCCCTCTGGGTCGTCCCAGTGCACTAGCCCCAAGCATCCAGTAGAGAAAGACAAATATCATATGATATTACTTATATGTAGAATCTAAAAAAAGTCTACAAATGAACTTATCTACAAAACAGAAAGAGGAGGGGATGGCAACCCACTCCAGTGTTCTTGCCTGGAGAGTCCCATGGACAGAGAAGCCTAGAGGGCTGCAGTCAGACATGACTGAAGAGACTTAGCACACATGTACGCACAAAAGAGAAATAGAGTTATAGATGTAGAAAATAAACTTATGGTTACTGGGCAGTAAGGGTGTGGGGAGGGATAAAGTGGTAAGATTAGGATTGAGATACACATACTACTATTAATATACATAAAATAAATAACTAATAAGGACCTACAGTATAGCACAGAGAACTCTACTCAATACTCTACAATGGCCTATACAAGAAAACAATTTTTAAAAGAGGGGATACATGTATATGTATAACAGATTCAGTCTGTTGTATATATGAAACCAACAGAACATGGTAAATCAACTATAACCCAATAAAATTAAAAAAGTAAAAAAAAAAAAGGCTAATGAAAAGATAAGTCAATAAGAGCAGAAGAGAGTTTGGGAAGATGAAGAGAGTTGCCATCTGAGCCTTATTAAGACAGACTCTTGTCTGAAACTCTAGTTTCCAGGGCCATAGTAAGGATCCACGATGACACTGGGTACTGCTTTTCTCAGATCATAATGTTCTCATGAATTTTTGACCAACAAGTTGTTCTCTGACCCAGAATAGTTCAGAAATATTGAGATTCATTATGGCAAAAACTCACAATGTTATCAGTGAAAGAGGGGATTTATTCAATCATACCAAATGTTCGAGGTTCTATTATGTTTATCGATGAGTAAGACAGTAAGTCTTCTGTAAATATATATATATATATATATGCCCATGATTTAGGATGCAGACATTTTTATTTTTATTTTTTTTTAATTTTATTTTATTTAAATTTACAATATTGTATTGGTTTTGCCATATATTAATGATGTGCAGTATTCCATTACTGAACACATTGTATTAATAAATATAATTTGTAATAAAATAGGTTTTATTTCAGAAATTTATTTTATTTTAGTCACATAAAAGTAATGTATGCAGAGGGAGGAGCCAAGATGGCGGAGGAGTAGGACGGGGAGAACACTTTCTCCCCCACAAATTCATCAAAAGAGCATTTAAACATCGAGTAAATTCCACAAAACAACTTCCGAATGCCGGCAGAGGACATCAGGCACCCAGAAAAGTAGCCCAACTCTTCGAAAGGAGGTAGGAAAAAATATAAAAGACAAAAAAAGAGACAAAAGAGGGAGGGACGGAGTTCCGTCCCGGGAAGGGAGTCTTAAAAAGAGAGAAGTTTCCAAACACCAGGAAACCCTCTCACTGCCGAATCTGTGCCGAGCTTTGGAAGCACAGAGGGCAACATAAAAGGGAGGGGAAAAAAAAAAAATAAACAATTAAAAATCGCGGACTGTGAGCCCTACGGTAACTCCCCCAGCGGAGAAGCAGCGCAGACGCCTGCACACGGCATTAGCAAGCGGGGGCTGGGCAGGGAAGTGCGGCGCGGGCTGTGTCCCTTAGAGTAAGAATCGGGCCGAATGTCCTGAGCGCTATCTGAGCGAAATAATTTGGGCTAGCAAACCAGACTGTGGGATATCTACCACGCGAAAAGCCAGCCCTAACCTAAGACACCGCCAGGCCCGCGCACAGAACAAAGGACTGAACAGAGATAGCCGGCTGCAGACCTCCCCCTCCGGTGACAGGCAACCAGAGCCGGAAGGGGGCAATCGCAGCCCCAGAGAGACACTATCTATAAAACTGTAAGCAGGCTTCTTTGCTAACTAAAACTTCTTGGGGGTCTGGACGGTCAACATCTGCCTGAGAAGGTGCGCCGGTTTTACACCCAGATAACCGAGTGGCGGGGAGGCGATAAGTCGCAGCATTGGCGCCCGCCAAGCACCTCATCGCCTGAGCTGCTCGACCTGGGAAGAACACAAAACGCAGGCCCAACCGAGTCTGCGCCTCTGAGGACTACCCGAGTGCCTGAACCTGAGCGGCTTGGACCTGGGAGCTCAGTCCAGGGCCGGCCTCTGATTGTTCCCGGCGGAACAACCTAGAGCCCAAGCAGTGTGGGCAGGGAGGTTACACGCGCCGTGAGCGGGGGCAGACCCAGTGTGGCGGAGGCACTTCGAGCGCACACCAGTGTTATCTGTTTGCAGCATCCCTCCCTCCCTCCCCACAGCGCGGCTGAACAAGTGAGCCTAAATTAAAAAAAAAAAAAAAAATAGGGTCCTCCACCGTCCCCTTTGTGTCAGGGCGGGAACCAGACACTGAAGAGACCAGCAAACAGAAGAAGCTCTAACAGAGGGAAACGCCTTGGAAGCTACAGGCCATAGATTAAAACCCTGTGGTTACTACGGATTACATAGGAAGGGGCCTATAGATCTTGAGAAATATAAGTCGGACTAAGGAACTGCCAAAAATGAACTGAACCCACAATACTCACAACAAAACCAGAGAAAGACCTAGATATATTTTTACTATTTTTACGATCAATCTTTCTTTCTTTCTTTTTTTTTTTTAATTAAAAAAAAATTTTTTTTAAGTCCTCTATTGTCCTTTAATTTTCACTTTTATAACTATTACTTTGCAAAAAAAAAAAAAAAAAAAAAGACCCTATTTTTTTTTTTTTTTTTTTTTTTTTCTTCTTCAGCAAACTTCATATATATATTTTATAATTTTTTGACCGTGGTTTTTTTTTTTTTTTTTTTTTTTCTTTTTTCTTTTTCTTTTTTCTTTTTCTTCTTTTCTTTAACATTGCATTTTTGAAATTCCAAACTCTACTCTAGATTTTTAATTTTAGCCTTTTGATATATGTTATCAATTTTGTACCTATAGTTTTTTTCATAATTGCTGTGACTTTTTTTTTTTCCTCTGTTTCTTTCTCTTCTTCTTTTATATAACATCGTATATCTGCAATTCCAAACTCTACTCAAGATTTTTAATTTATGCTTTTTGGTATTTGATATCAATTTTGTACCTGTATTTTCTTTATAATTTTTGCGACATTGTTTTTGTTGGTTTGTTTGTTTTCTCTCTTTATTTTTCTTCTTCTTCTTTTTTTTTTTTTTTTTTTAACGTTGTATTTTTGAAATTCCAAACTCTACTCTGGATTTTTAATTTTTGCTGTTTGGTATTAGTTATCAATTTTGTACCTGTAGTTTCTTTATTACTTTCACGACCTTGTTTGTTTTTCTTTGTTCGTTTTTTCTCTCTTTCTTTTCCTTCTCCTTTTCATTAACATCGCATTTTTGAAATTCCAAACTCTACTCTAATTTCTAATTTTTGTTTTCATGTATTTGTTACCAATTTTGTACCTTTAAGAACCCAATCTTCAGGACCCATTTTTCACTAGTGTACGAGATTACTGGCTTGACTGCTCTCTCTCCCTTTGGACTCTCCATTTTCTCCACCAGGTCACCTGTATCTCCTCCCTAACCCCTCTCTACTCTACCCAACTCTGTGAATTTCTGTGTGTTCCAGACGGTGGAGAACACTTAAGGAACTGATTACTGGCTGGATCTGTCTCCCGCCTTTTCATTTCCCCCTTTTATCCTTCTGGCCACCTCTGTCTCCTGCCTCCTTCTTCTCTTCCCTGTATAACTCCGTGAACATCTCTGAGTGGTCCAGTTGTGGAGTGCACATAAGGAAGTGACTACTGGCTAGCCCACTCTCTCCACTATTGATTCCACCTCATCTCATTTGGGTCACCTCTAACTCCCTCCTCCCTCTTCTCTTCTCCATGTAACGCTGTGAACCTCTCTGAGTGACCCTCACAGTAGAGAAACTTTTCATCTTTAACGTAGATGTTTTATCAGTGGTGCTGTATAGAAGGAGAAGTTTTGAAACTACTGTAAAATTAAGACCGATAACTGGAAGTAGGAGGCTTAAGTCCAATCCCTGACTCCAGGGAACTCCTGACTCCAAGGAACATTAATTGACAGGAGCTCATCAAACGCCTCCATACCGACACTGAAACCAAGCACCACACAAGGGCCAACAAGTTCCAGGGAAAGACATAACAAGCAAATTCTCCAGCAACAAAGGAACACAGCCCTGAGCTTCAAGATACAGGCTGCCCAAAGTCACCCCAAAACCATAGACATCTCATAACTCATTACTGGACATTTCATTACACTCCAGAGAGAAGAAATACAGCTCCATCCACCAGAACATCGACACAAGCTTCCCTAACCAGGAAACCTTGACAAGCCACCTGTACAAACCCACACACAGCGAGGAAACGCCACAATAAAGAGAACTCCACAAACTGCCAGAATACAGAAAGGACACCCCAAACTCAGCAATTTAAACAAGATGAAGAGACAGAGGAATAGCCAGCAGATAAAGGAACAGGATAAATGCCCACCAAACCAAACCAAAGAGGAAGAGATAGGGAATCTACCTGATAAAGAATTCCGAATAATGATAGTGAAATTGATCCAAAATCTTGAAATTAAAATGGAATCACAGATAAATAGCCTGGAGGCAAGGATTGAGAAGATGCAAGAAAGGTTTAACAAGGACTTAGAAGAAATAAAAAAGAGTCAATATATAATGAATAATGCAATAAGTGAAATTAAAAACACTCTGGAGGCAACAAATAGTAGAATAACAGAGGCAGAAGATAGGATTAGTGAATTAGAAGATAGAATGGTAGAAATAAATGAATCAGAGAGGATAAAAGAAAAACGAATTAAAAGAAATGAGGACAATCTCAGAGACCTCCAGGACAATATTAAACGCTACAACATTCGAATCATAGGGGTCCCAGAAGAAGAAGACAAAAAGAAAGACCATGAGAAAATACTTGAGGAGATAATAGTTGAAAACTTCCCTAAAATGGGGAAGGAAATAATCACCCAAGTCCAAGAAACCCAGAGAGTCCCAAATAAGATAAACCCAAGGCGAAACACCCCAAGACACATAGTAATCAAATTAACAAAGATCAAACACAAAGAACAAATATTAAAAGCAGCAAGGGAAAAACAACAAATAACACACAAGGGAATTCCCATAAGGATAACAGCTGATCTTTCAATAGAAACTCTTCAAGCCAGGAGGGAATGGCAAGACATACTTAAAATGATGAAAGAAAATAATCTACAGCCCAGATTATTGTACCCAGCAAGGATCTCATTCAAGTATGAAGGAGAAATCAAAAGCTTTTCAGACAAGCAAAAGCTGAGAGAATTCTGCACCACCAAACCAGCTCTCCAACAAATACTAAAGGATATTCTCTAGACAGGAAACACAAAAATTGTGTATAAATTCGAACCCAAAACAATAAAGTAAATGGCAACGGGGTCATACTTATCAGTAATTACCTTAAACGTAAATGGGTTGAATGCCCCAACCAAAAGACAAAGACTGGCTGAATGGATACAAAAACAAGACCCCTGCATATGCTGTCTACAAGAGACCCACCTCAAAACAGGGGACACATACAGACTGAAAGTGAAGGGCTGGAAAAAGATTTTCCATGCGAATAGGGACCAAAAGAAAGCAGGAGTAGCAATACTCATATCAGATAAAATAGACTTTAAAACAAAGACTGTGAAAAGAGACAAAGATGGTCAATACATAATGATCAAAGGATCAATCCAAGAAGAAGATATAACAATTATAAATATATATGCACCCAACACGGGAGCACCGCAGTATGTAAGACAAATGCTAACAAGTATGAAAGAAGAAATTAACAATAACACAATAATAGTGGGAGACTTTAATACCCCACTCACACCTATGGATAGATCAACTAAACAGAAAATTAACAAGGAAACACAAACTTTAAACGATACAATAGACCAGTTAGACCTAATTGATATCTATAGGACATTTCATCCCAAAACAATGAATTTCACCTTCTTCTCAAGCGCACATGGAACCTTCTCCAGGATAGATCACATCCTGGGCCATAAAGCTAGCCTTGGTAAATTCAAAAAAATAGAAATCATTCCAAGCATCTTTTCTGACCACAATGCAGTAAGATTAGATCTCAATTACAGGAGAAAAACTATTAAAAAATCCAACATATGGAGGCTGAACAACACGCTGCTGAATAACCAACAAATCACAGAAGAAATCAAAAAAGAAATCAAAATTTGCATAGAAACGAATGAAAATGAAAACACAACAACCCAAAACCTGTGGGACACGGTAAAAGCAGTCCTAAGGGGAAAGTTCATAGCAATACAGGCACACCTCAAGAAACAAGAAAAAAGTCAAATAAATAACCTAACTCTACACCTAAAGCAACTAGAAAAGGAAGAAATGAATAACCCCAGGGTTAGTAGAAGGAAAGAAATCTTAAAAATTAGAGCAGAAATAAATGCAAAAGAAACAAAAGAGACCATAGCAAAAATCAACAAAACCAAAAGCTGGTTCTTTGAAAGGATAAATAAAATTGACAAACCATTAGCCAGACTCATCAAGAAACAAAGGGAGAAAAATCAAATCAATAAAATTAGAAATGAAAATGGAGAGATCACAACAGACAACACAGAAATACAAAGGATCATAAGAGACTACTATCAACAATTATATGCCAATAAAATGGACAACGAGGAAGAAATGGACAAATTCTTAGAAAAGTACAACTTTCCAAAACTCGACCAGGAAGAAATAGAAAATCTTAACAGACCCATCACAAGCACGGAAATTGAAACTGTAATCAAAAATCTTCCAGCAAACAAAAGCCCAGGTCCAGACGGCTTCACAGCTGAATTCTACCAAAAATTTAGAGAAGAGCTAACACCTATCCTGCTCAAACTCTTCCAGAAAATTGCAGAGGATGGTAAACTTCCAAACTCATTCTATGAGGCCACCATCACCCTAATACCAAAACCTGACAAAGATCCCACAAAAAAAGAAAACTACAGGCCAATATCACTGATGAACATAGATGCAAAAATCCTTAACAAAATTCTAGCAATCAGAATCCAACAACACATTAAAAAGATCATACACCATGACCAAGTGGGCTTTATCCCAGGGATGCAAGGATTCTTCAATATCCGCAAATCAATCAATGTAATACACCACATTAACAAATTGAAAAATAAAAACCATATGATTATCTCAATAGATGCAGAGAAAGCCTTTGACAAAATTCAACATCCATTTATGATCAAAACTCTCCAGAAAGCAGGAATAGAAGGAACCTACCTCAACATAATCAAAGCTATATATGACAAACCCACAGCAAACATTATCCTCAATGGTGAAAAATTGAAAGCATTTCCTCTAAAGTCAGGAACAAGACAAGGGTGCCCACTTTCACCATTACTATTCAACATAGTTTTGGAAGTTTTGGCCACAGCAATCAGAGCAGAAAAAGAAATAAAAGGAATCCAAATTGGAAAAGAAGAAGTAAAGCTCTCACTGTTTGCAGATGACATGATCCTCTACATAGAAAACCCTAAAGACTCCACCAGAAAATTACTAGAACTAATCAATGACTATAGTAAAGTTGCAGGATATAAAATCAACACACAGAAATCCCTTGCATTCCTATACACTAATAATGAGAAAACAGAAAGAGAAATTAAGGAAACAATTCCATTCACCATTGCAACGGAAAGAATAAAATACTTAGGAATATATCTACCTAAAGAATCTAAAGACCTATATATAGAAAACTATAAAACACTGGTGAAAGAAATCAAAGAGGACACTAACAGATGGAGAAATATACCATGTTCATGGATTGGAAGAATCAATGTAGTGAAAATGAGTATACTACCCAAAGCAATCTATAGATTCAATGCAATCCCTATCAAGCTACCAACAGCATTCTTCACAGAGCTAGAACAAATAATTTCACAATTTGTATGGAAAAACAAAAAACCTCGAATAGCCAAAGCGATCTTGAGAAAGAAGAATGGAACTGGAGGAATCAACCTACCTGACTTCAGGCTCTACTACAAAGCCACAGTTATCAAGACAGTATGGTACTGGCACAAAGACAGAAATATAGATCAATGGAACAAAATAGAAAGCCCAGAGATAAATCCACGCACATATGGACACCTTATCTTCGACAAAGGAGGCAAGAATATACAATGGATTAAAGACAATCTCTTTAACAAGTGGTGCTGGGAACTCTGGTCAACCACTTGTAAAAGAATGAAACTAGAACACTTTCTAACACCATACACAAAAATAAACTCAAAATGGATTAAAGATCTAAACGTAAGACCAGAAACTATAAAACTCCTAGAGGAGAACATAGGCAAAACACTCTCTGACATACATCACAGCAGGATCCTCTATGACCCACCTCCCAGAATATTGGAAATAAAAGCAAAAATAAACAAATGGGACCTAATTAACCTTAAAAGCTTCTGCACATCAAAGGAAACTATTAGCAAGGTGAAAAGACAGCCTTCAGAATGGGAGAAGATAATAGCAAATGAAGCAACTGACAAACAACTAATCTCGAGAATATACAAGCAACTCCTACAGCTCAACTCCAGAAAAATAAATGACCCAATCAAAAAATGGGCCAAAGAACTAAATAGACATTTCTCCAAAGAAGACATAAAGATGGCTAACAAACACATGAAAAGATGCTCAACATCACTCATTATCAGAGAAATGCAAATCAAAACCACTATGAGGTACCATTTCACACCAGTCAGAATGGCTGCAATCCAAAAGTCTACAAGTAATAAATGCTGGAGAGGGTGTGGAGAAAAGGGAACCCTCTTCCACTGTTGGTGGGAATGCAAACTAGTGCAGCCACTATGGAGAACAGTGTGGAGATTCCTTAAAAAACTGGAAATAGACATGCCTTATGATCCAGCAATCCCACTGCTGGGCATACACACTGAGAAAACCAGAAGGGAAAGAGACACGAGTACCCCAATGTTCATCGCAGCACTGTTTATAATAGCCAGGACATGGAAGCAACCTAGATGTCCATCACCAGATGAATGGATAAGAAAGCTGTGGTACATATACACAATGGAGTATTATTCAGCCATTAAAAAGAATACATTTGAATCAGTTCTAATGAGGTGGATGAAACTGGAGCCTATTATACAGAGTGAAGTAAGCCAGAAAGAAAAACACCAATACAGTATACTAACGCATATATATGGAATTTAGAAAGATGGTAACAATAACCCTGTGTACGAGACAGCAAAAGAGACACTGATGTATAGAACAGTCTCATGGACTCTGTGGGAGAGGGAGAGGGTGGGAAGATTTGGGAGAATGGCATTGAAACATGTAAATATCATGTATGAAATGAGTTGCCAGTCCAGGTTCGATGCACGATACTGGATGCTTGGGGCTGGTGCACTGGGACGACCCAGAGGGATGGAATGGGGAGGGAGGAGGGAGGAGGGTTCAGGATGGGGAACACATGTATGCCTGTGGCGGATTCATTTTGATGTTTGGCAAATCTAGTACAGTTATGTAAAGTTTAGAAATGAAATGAAATTAAAAAAAAAAAAAAAATGAAAAAAAAAAAAAAAAAAAAGAAAACAACAAAAAAAAAAAAAAAAAAAAAAAAAAAGAAACTGCCATACTGTTTTCTACAGTGGCTGTACCATTCTACATTTCCACTAACAGTGTACAAGGGTTCAAATTTCTCCACATTCTCAGCAACACTTACTATTTTCTGTTTTTTATAGTAGCCATCTTAACGGATGTGATGTGGTACCTTATGATTTTGATTTGCATTTCTCTAGTGATTTTGTGGTGTTGAGCATCTGTTCATGAACTTACTAGTGATTTGTTTTTCTTCTTTGGAGAAATGTTCTATGTCCACTTTTTTTTTTTTTTTTGGTTTTATTTTATTTTTAAACTTTACATAACTGTGTTGGTTTTGCCAAATATCAAAATGAATCCGCCGCAGGTATACTTTTTAATTAAGTTGTTTTTAATGCTGTTCTTCAGTTGTAAGAGTTATTTGTATATTCTAGATATCAACTCCCTATCAGATAGATGATCTGCAAAATATTTTTCCATTTTGTTCATTGCCTTTTCACTCAGGCTCTTTGTTTCACCAAAGTTTTAAATTATGATGTAGTAGAATTTATCTATTTTTTGCTGTTGCCTGTGTTTTTGATGTCATATTCAGGAAATCACTGCTAAATTCAATATCATGAAAATTTTCCCCTATGTTTTCTTCTAAGAGTTTTATAGCTTTAGCTCTTATATTTAGGTCTTAAATTCATTTTGAGGTATCTTTTCTATGTATAAAATAAAGATCTACTTTCATTCAAAAAAAAAAAAAAAAAAAAAAAAAAAAAAAAAGTAATGTATGCAAAAATTAAACAAAATTTTTGTTTAAACAAAAATTTTGTGCTGGAAGATTAATGAAAAAAGAGCCACCTCTCTCTCTGCCCCTCCTGGTCCTCAGACACTAGCTACGAAGTCAACTTATAACTAACTTTTTTTTGTCTGTGCTGGGCCTTGGTTGCTGTGCATGCTTTTCTCTTGTTTCAGTAAGCACGGGCTACTCTCTATCTGGTGTGTGGGCTTCTGAACCTCCCCTTCTATATGTGTCCTTTTAGGAACTGCCGTTTTACCTTTCCTTATCGGACTGTCTAGCTTTAGGGAATATTGGTGTGCACATCAGGTTTCTTTTTTTATCAATTCCAAATTACTTTTTAATTCAACTAAATATAGTTACAAAATTAAGTAAACAGTTTTTAAAATCTTCAACTTAATGGAACTTTCTGCTTCACGTGATATGACTTAAATCCCTTGGTATCTCTTGCTCCTTTTGAGGAAGCAGGCAGCTACCTAAGATTTTTTTTATTTTTTAACTTTTATTTGCTGTTGTAGTATAGCCAGTTAACAGTGTTGTGATGGTTTCAGGTGGACAGCAAAGGAATTCAGCCATACATCTATGTGTATCCTGCACTGCTAATTTATGACTTAATAATTGGAATTTCTCTTGTTTTTTAGGTTAGGGCAACCATTTCTTAAAACCTGTGTCTCTTAGATGTCATGGCTTATTACTTCTTTTTCATTTGCTAGAGCACAGCTTCAAGCAACATCCTAAGAAAAAGCTAAAAAACAGATACATTTCCAGAATCTTTTTTTGTTTGTTTGGAAGTATCTTTATTCTGCTACCTAAATGGTTAACAGGTTTGACAGCATATGGAAATATATGTCAAATCATTTTTAACAGAGTTCTAAAGTAATTGATATTATTCATTGTGAGTGCTGTTTATATACAAACAGTCTGTTTGTACATTTTTTTGTTTATGTTTTTTGTGTTTTTTTTACATTGTTTTTGCATTCTTTGATTTATTTTAATACTTCTGTGTAATTATTTTTATATATACTATGTTGGATTCTCAATCAAACCCTTTAATTTCTGTTCTCAATTTTTTATGTTGACATCCTACAATATTTTTAGTTAATTTTTTAAGGCTTCTACTTGATTTTAATTTTTAAAATAATTTTGTTATGTTTCTAGATCCAGTGTGTTCACAAAAAAAATCTGCTATAGACCTTTATTGTTGAAATTCAGAGACAAAAACTGTTTATAGGGGACATGGAGTGTTACCCATGACCAAGATTAAAAAGTAATAGTGGTAATAATCATCATTAGTATCATTATCACCCCAGTGTTAGTGATTATAGAACACTGTTGGTAATACACACCTTCTGAAGGGCATTTGTTTAGTAAATACCAAAAGCTTTTACAATATGAAAATCACCTAACCACAAGTCACATATGCTTACTTCCAGAAGTTAGGAAATTACAAGAATAACATTAAAAATACCAGCAAAAGCATATTCAAGAATAGGATAACTGAAGGTAAATATTGGGGAAATAGATTAATAAGTTATACTTGGGTGCAAGTAATGGATGATTCACTGCAAAGTTCCTGAATTAATAGAATGACTTAATATTTCAAGTTAAATATATTAAAATAGGCTCAATAATTTTATTGAGAATTCAGATTTAATTCAGAGAAGGCAATGGCAACCCACTCCAGTACTCTCGCCTAGGAAATCCCATGGACGGAGGAGCCTGGTAGGCTACAGTCCATGGGGTCACGAAGAGTCGGATATGACTGAGAGACTTCACTTTCACTTTCACTTTCATTTTCATACACTGGAGAAGGATATGATAACCCACTCCAGTATTCTTGCCTGGAGAATCCCAGGGATGGGAGCCTGGTGGGCTGCCGTCTGTGGGGTCGCACAGAGTTGGACACGACTGACATGACTTAGCGGCATCAGCAGCAGATTTAATTCTCATTCTTGGACTATTGGCTTTTGTCTGCAAGTAAACTATTAGAAATAATTATGGTGTTTCAGTGATTGGTTAGACTAATTAAGATTTATTTAAATCTCTGAAAATGTGGTCAATATATATTTTGTATTATGTGTTTCAGATATACAGTATCATAATTTGATATCTGTACACTCTAAAAAGTGATCATCACCACAAGTATAGTTATCATCTATCACCATACAGTTGATTCCTTTCATCCATTTTGCCCACCCACCAACCCCGTTCTCCTTGCTGCTGCTAAGTCGCTTCAGTTGTGTCCGACTCTGTGCGATCCCATAGATGGCAGCCCACCAGGCTCTTCTGCCCCTGGGATTCTCCAGGCAAGAACACTGGAGTGGGTTGCAATTTCCCGTTCTCTTTAGGTACCCACTTATAACCACTAATCTATTCTCTGTATCTATGAGTGTGTTTTTGTTGTATTTATTTGTTCATTTGTTTTTATATCCACATACGAGTGAAATCATATATTTGTCCTCGGACTTATTTCACTTAGCACGGTACCTTCAAGGTCCAGCCATATTATCACAAATGGTAGGGTTTGAGAAGTATTCCACTGTGTATGTGTGTGTGTGTGTGTGTGTGTGTGTGTGTGTGTATGTATCTTCTTTATCCATTCATCCAATGATGGATACTTAGGTTGCTTCCATTGCTTGACTGTTGTAAACAATGCTGCAGTTGACTATATGGGTGCATATATCTTTTCAAATTAGTATTTTTGTATTCTTGAGGTAAATACCTAAAAGTAGAATAGCTGAATAATATGATAGTTCTATTCTTTTTTTTTTTTTTTGAGGAATCTTCAATAATTTCAAATGGAATTTCCATACTGTTTTCCACAGTGACTGCACCAATTTATATTCCTACCAACAGTGTATGAAGGTTCCCTTTTCTTTACATGCTCTCCAATATTTGTTATTTCTTGTCTTTTCATTAATGGCCATTCTAACAAATATGAGGTGGTATCTTATTGTGGTTTTAAATTGCATTTCCCTGATAATCAGTGATGTTGAATATCTTTTCATGTTCCTGTTGATTATCTGCATGTCATCTTTGGATTAATGATCTATTCAGATCCTCTTCCCATTTTTAAAAAGTTGTATATATTCTTTACATATTTTGAATATTTTAACAGTTTATCATATATATTGTAAATATCTTCTCCCATACAGTAGGCTGCTTTTTGATGATGATTTCCTTCACTATGCAGAAGCTTTTTAATTTGATGTAGTCCCAGTTCTCAATTTTTGCTTTCCTTTCCCTTGCCTCTGGAGTCAGATCTACAAAAATTTCACTAAGACTGATGTCAATGAATTTTTATATCTATGTTTACTTCTAGGAATTTTATAGTTCCCAGTCTTACATTTAGGTCTTTAATCCATTCTGAGTTTATTTTTGTACAGGGTATTAGAGACTGTTCTAAATTTCATTCTTTGAAATGTAGCTTTCCAGTTTTCCCAGCACCACTTATTGAAGAGCCTCTTTTCTCCCTTGTATATTCTTACCTCCTTTGTTATAGATTAATTGGCCATAAGTGTGGTGGGTTCATTTCTGGGATCTCTATTGTGTTCATTGATCTATGTTTCTGTTTTTGTGCTGGTACCATTCTGTCTCAATGACTTAGCTTTGTAGTATAGTCTGCAGTCAGGGATCATGCTTCTGCCGTCTGTTCTTCTTTGTCAAGGTTTCTTTGGCTATTCAGGGTCTTTTGTGGTTTCATTCAAACTGTAGAATTATTTGTTCTAATTCTATGAATTATGCCACTGGAAGTTTGGAGATTTCATTAAATCTTTAGATTGCTTTGGGTAGTATTAACATTATAACGGTATTTATTCCTTCAGTCAGTGAATGTGGAATTCTTTTCTTTCACATCCTTGGTTACATTTATTTCTAGGTATTTTATTCTTTTTGATGCTATTGTAAGTAGGATTGATTTCTTAATTTCTCTGTTAGTTATTATTAGAGTTTGTTCTTTATGGCCTTTATTATGTTGAGGTATATTCTGTGTACACCCACTTCTTTGAGAGATTTTACCATAACTGAATGTTAATTTTTTTTCTTTTCCTTTATAGGTTATTACAAAATACTGAGTATAGGTCCTTGTATGATATAGTAGGTCCTTGTTGGTTACCTATTTTATATATTGTAGTGTGTATACATTATTCCCAATCTCCTAATTTATCCCCCTACATTCACCTTTGGAAACCATGAATTTGTTTTCTATGAGTCTGTTTCTGTTTATAAAAAAATTCATATGTATTTTTTTAAGGTTCCACATATAAGCAATACCGTGTATTTGTTTTTGTCTGATTTGTTTCACTTAGTATGATAATCTCAAGGTCCATCCATGTTACTGCAGATGACATTTCATTATTTATTTATGGCTGAGTAATATTGCATGGTAGATACACATGCCACATCTTTACCCATTGATCTGTTGATGGACGTTTAGTTTGCTTCCTTGTCTTGGCTATTGTAAATAGTGCTGCAGTGAATATTGGGGTTGCATGTATCTTTTCAAATTATAGTTTTCTCTGGATATATGCCCAGCAGTGGGAGTGCAGAACCATAAGGTAACTATTTTTATGTTTTTAAGAAACCCCCCATATTGTTCTCCACAGTGGATTCACCAATGCACCTCCTCACCAATAGCATAGAAGGGTTCCTTTTTCTCTAAAATGTCTCCAGCATTTATTATTTGTAGACTTTTTATGATGGCCATTCTGACCAGTGTGACATGATACCTCACTGCAATTTTTATTTATGTTTCTCTAATAATTATATATTTAGCCAGATTTCCTGCCCATTTTTTGACTGGGTTGTTTGTTTTTTCAATGCAGAACTGTCAAAGCTGCTTGTACATTTTGGAACTCAGTCTCTTGGTTTGCAAATATTTTGTCCCATTCTGTGGGCTGTCTTCTCATTTTGTTTCCTTTGCTGTGTAAAAGCTTTTAAGTTTAATTAGGTCTGATTTTTTTTAATTTTTGTTTTTATTGCCATTATCCTAGAAGGCAAATCCAAAAAAGATACTGCTGTGGTTTAGGTTAGAGTGTTCTGCCTGTGTTTTCCTTTCGGAGTTCTATAGTATCCAATCTTACATTTAGGTTTTTAATCCATTTTGAGTTTATTTTTATCTGTGATGTTAGAGAATATTCTAATTTTATTTTTTGAAATGCAACTATCCAGTTTTCCCAGCACAACTTATTCAAAAGACTGTTTTTTTCTCCATTGTGTATTCTTCCTCTTTGTCATAGATTAATTGATCATAAGTGAATGGGTTTATTTCTGAGATCTCTATTCTGTTTCATTGATACATGCTTCTCTTTGTGCTTGTACCATACTGTCTTGATGACTTAGCTTCCTAGAATAGTCTGAAGTCAGAGAGTATGATTCTGCCAGCTCTGTTCTTCTTTCTCGAGATCATTTTGGTTATTCAAGGTCTTCTGTGTTTCCATATAAATTTTAAAATTGTCCTAGTTTTGTGAAAAAGGTTATTGGTAATTTAATAGTGATTTCATTGAATCCTTAGATTGCCTTGGGTAATATAGTTATTTTAACACTATTGATTTTTCCAATTCAAGAACCTGGTGTAACTCTCCATCTTTTTGTGTCATCTTGAATTTCTTTCATCAATGTTTTACAGTTTTCAGACTACAGGTCTTTTGCCTCTTCAGGTAGTTTTATTCCTGGGTGTTTTATTCTTTTTGATGCCATAGTAAATGGGATTGTTTCCTTAATTTCTCTTTGGATCTTTTGTTGTTAACATATAGAAATGCAGCAGATTTGTGTGTATTAATTCTGTATCCTGCAACTTTACTATTGTTGAGCTCTAGTAGTTTTCTGGTAGCATCTTTAAGATTTCCTATGTATTGTGTGTCACCTCTAAACATAATAGTTTTGCTTCTCCTCTAATTTGAATTTCTTTTATTTCTTTCTTTTGATTTAAAAAAGTGTATTTATATTGTAATATAGTTGGTTAATAATATGTTAGTTTCAGTTGTACAACAAAGTGATTCAGTTGTGTGTATACATGTATCTTTCCTTTTTCAAATTATTTTCCCATTTAGGTCATTACATAATATTGAGCAAAGTTTCCAGTAGGTCCTTGTTGGTTATCCATTGTAAATACAGCAGTGTGTACATGTCAATCCCAAACTCCCTAATATCTTTCCCCCTGACCCTTCCCTCCCTCATAACCATAAGTTCATTCCTAAGTCAGTGAGTCTGTTTCTATTTTGTAAATTAATTCATTTGTACCTCTGTTTTTAAAATATTTTGCATATAAGTGATCTCATCTTATTTCTCTTTCTCTGTCTGACTTAATTCAGTATGAATTCTTTTATTTCTTTTACCTCTCTGATTGCTGTGGCTAGGACTTCCAAAACTAATTTGAATAAAACTTGTAAGAAAGGGCATCCTTTTCTTATTCCTGATCTTAGAGGAAATTCTTTCAGCTTTTATTGTTGAGTATGATATTAGTCATGGGTTTAATCATCGATGCCTTTATTATGTTGTGGTAGTTTCCCTCTAGGCTCACATTCTGGAGAATTTTTTAAATGATTATAAATGGATATTGAATTATATCAAAAGGATTTTCTGCATCTATTGATATAATGACATGTTCTTTCTTCTTCAGTTTGTTAGGTGTATCAGACTAGTTGATATGTGGATATAGAAAAATCCTTGCATCCCTGAGACAAATCCCACTTGACCATGATATGTGCTTCGTCGCTCAGTCACGTCTGATGCTTTGCGACCCCATGGACTGTAGCCCACTAGTTTCCTCTGTCCATGGGGATTCTCTGGGCAAGAATACTGGAGTGGGTTGCCATGCCCTCCTCCAGAGGATCTTTCCAACCCAGTGATCAAACCCAGGTCTCCCACATTGCAGATGGATTCTTTACCATTTGAGCCATCAGGGAAGCCCATGAAACTGAAGTGGGTATTCATCCCTTCTCCAGGGGCTCTTCCTGACCCAGGAACCTCCTACATTGCAGGTGGATTCTTTACTAGCTGAGCTACCAGGGAAGGTATATGACCCTTTTAATGCATTGTTGGAGGTTAGTTCACTAGTATTTTGTTAGGACTTTGGCATCTATATTCATTACTATTATTGGACTGTAGTTCTCTCTTCTTGTGGTATATTTGTCTGTTTTGGGTATCAGGGTGATGGTGGCCTCATAGAATGAGTTCAGTAGCATTCCCTCCTCTAGCTTTAGAGGGATAAGTATTAACTCTTCTCTAAACATTTGGTAAAATTTGCCTGTAAAGTCATCCAGTCCTGGACTTTTGTTTATTTGCAGTTTTTAAGTCACAGATTCAACTTCAGTACTTGTGACTGATCTGTTCATATTTTCTATGTATTACTGGTTCAGTCTGGGAAGATTGTGCCTTTTAAAGCACTTGAACATTTCTTCGGGGTTGTCCATTTTATTGGCATATAATTGCTTGCAGTAGTTTCTTGTGGTCCTTTGTATTTCTGTGGTGTCAGTTGTAACATCTATTTCATTTTTAATTTTATTGGTTTGGGCCCTCTCCCTTTATTTTCTTGATGAATATGGCTAAAGCTTAATCAGTTTTATCTTTTCAAAGAGACAGTTATAATTTCATTGATCTTTTCTATGGTTTTTAGTCTTCATTTTTATTTATTTCTTTTCTAATATTTATTATTTCTTTACTTCTACTAACTTTGGATTTTGTTTATTCCCCTTTCTCTAGTTGCTCTAGGGATGATGAATTTTCTCAAATGCTTTTTCTTCATCTATTGAGATGATCATATGATTTTTATCTTTCACTTTGTTAATATAAATATACTGTATTGCATTGATTTATATGCAAATGCTGAATCATCTGTGTCCTGAAATAAATTCCACTTGATCGTGGTGTATGGTCCTTTTAATGTATTGTTAGATTTGAAAAGTGGTCAATATCATGTTGGCAGTGAGCATGACACTCAGGGCTATGACTGGAATTGATTAATGATTGTTTTGACATTTCAAACAACAGTACAAAAATGAACCTAAGAAAGGTCTGAAGCTGAGACCCACTGAGCAGTGCTTTTAGAAAATTGCCTTTCACTTGTTTTGTCTCAAAGGGAATATTTCAGTATTGTTCTTGTTTGGCTTATACATAGCACCTAGTAAAACAGACAGACGTATAATCCAGGTCTCTAGAGTAGTTAAGACGGAGCCAGGAATTATTGAGGAATATTAAAGGCAAGTGTCTAACTTTTGGCCAAGTTTTCTTCATGTATAAGTGGAATCACTTATCTTTCACATACAAGTTACACCTCATATACCTGAAGTGAGATATTTTGGGGAACTAGAAGTTGATTTCTAGAAAAATTCCTGTTTTATATACTGGTCTAAGTAAGTTTCCATAACTTCTATCACAAATAAAAATCTTCATTCCTGTGTACTTCAGCATCTTTCTACCAATGTCTTAGTCATCCTTCTTGATAATCAGGCACGCAGTGCACTGTGCAACTCCAGCAGCTGTTGTAAGAGAACTGGAAAATACTTAGAATAAGCTTTTAAGGATAGAGATTTCTGTCTTTATAAAGAGATTTTTTTTAATAAAATGATGAGTGCCATCTTCTAAATTAATTGGGAATAGATGAGAAGGTAAGAATAGTACTGTTACTTTTGTTTGCATAAAAATTACAGCATTTTAAACTTCAGAAATGGCTAATGGAAAACTTTCTCTCATGAAGATGCTTTAAATTTAACTTAATTTGTTGTGTGCTAAAATCAGACTATTTATCTGACTTAGAACTTCAGATAAATAGCAATCAGTGAGTAAATCACAGCCATGCATGATTAGGTCAATGTAGCTTCACTTGGTGTCTCTGAAATGTATGTGATTTTTGAGAAGCTCTTTGGAAAATTCTACAGAATAAAAGAGAAATACTATAGAGGCAGTATCATACTGAATAAAGTTAATTTTAAATTTGTATTTTTATATTAGGATGTTATAAAAAGTAATAATAATAAACATTAACAGGTACTACTTAACCTCATTCATTGAGGAATAGACTCTTTGCTGTTAAAAGAATAAGCTCATGAGGACTTTAAGATTCATTTTTTTAAATGCAAGAGACAGAAGTGATACTGAGACAGCAGACTGAGTTAAGAAAATAAATCTCGAAGGTTATATGACTCAAGATTAATAGGTAAATCACAATCAGTATCAAGGACTAACCATGGATAACTTCAAATAGTCTTATTTTAGCACATCACAAATTTAAAGAATTTTCATGATAGAAATTTCTCCATAGCCATCTCTGGAGTTTAAAATGCTGTAATTTTTAAGCAAATGAAAAGACATATGTTTGATCCACCTGCCAATATCTAACATTATAGCATTTTTCTTCTTTCTTTTTCCTTTGTCTCCAAACCCAATAGCTTGATCAGGTTTTGTAAGATACTTAAATTGCTTGGAACACAGGATATACTCAGACTCAGCTGTAAGGTATAGGTCATATAATTGCAGTCCTTTCTCTTTTTGGGAAAAAAAATCTGTAAGCTGTCCAAATATCTTGTTTCTTAAAGCTATTACTATATAGATTAATGGCGAAATGCAAAGTCAAGAGAGGCCATTGACTTGGATTTGAATCCTAGTTAAAATGTTTACTAAGTATTTGGTTCTGGTCATGTCATTGAAAATGGCTATACCTCAGTTGTTTTCTCTATCAACTTATATTTATTGAATCATTGTGAGGAATATATTAAATACAATATATAAAAGGTTACATAAAGTTTTCTGACCAACTTACCACATGGATCTAGTATAGATCACTCTCTATGGCAGAAATTCGTAAGAACTCTGCATAAAATATGACCAAAAATCCATTATATATCTAACTTTTTTAAATGGCCAAAGGATAACTCTGTCTCAAATTTTAAAAAAAAAAAATGGATCTCAGATTAGAGAGCTCAAATTTATGCTGATGACCTTTGTTAAGCAACAGACAAAGATACTAATCACACTGAGTGGTTGGTTTTTGTCTGGAATAAAGAGAAAAGTGATCAGGCCTTGAGTACAGGCAAGCTGGAAGGTATATATAAGACTGCTCATAAAGCCAGGGTGCTTGACATGATGTAGAGTCTTTGAAAAGGAAGGAGAAAAACTATACAGTGAAGTTTTTCTTTATACTATGGATGAGGAAAATAAAAAGATCTGTGAAAACTTTAAACCTGAGCCTTTGACCAAAAATGAGAAGAAATTCTGTAAGAGAGAAAAAAAAAAGCTTTAAAACTGTATTTAAAGAACAAAATGGATATCTAGAAATAAAATGTATAGACAGTGATTTTAAATAAATATCACGAGAAGATTAAAAACAACTGAAGAAAAATAGAGAATGGTTAGACATAAGGATATATGCATTAATAAGTCATAAAAAGATAAACATACAGAAAATAGGAAGGAGAAAGACACACAAAGAATTACAACACATCTATAATGATATTTTTCAGATGGGAGAATAGACAGAGTATGGAACAGATGACAGCAAAAAAGAATGAACTGGAACTTTATTGACTTGAAGAACCAAAATAAAGACCCAAATGCACAACTGAAGAATCATAAGACATAAGCAGATAAAACATCTACAAATATAATGATGAAAACCCAAAGGAACAAAACTTAGATGCAGTAGAGCAATAAATCAAAGCTCGAGAGTCTATGTAAATATATCTTTGATTTTCTTAGAGTAAAAAAGTTATCAATCTTGTTGTCTGTATTTAGCTCAGGAACACATTAAGCACAAGAGCAAAATGAAAGCTTTTTTCAGCACTAAGAGAAAATTTTACTTGAAATCTGACATCAACAAAATGAATAATGGCTTTGATGAAAAAAAATACAAGAGGTATCAATAAGAAACAAAATAAAATCATAAATAAGGAAATCCTGCTCTGGCTGAAATGGATTAAGAGGAACCAGATTTAAGCTCCCAATTGAAACTATTAAAAAAAATAAGTTTTTAGGACAGTGGACATTGCAAAATACAGGGAAAGCATCCCTTAGGAATGAAAGCAGACAAACAAAAAAGAGCCCTAAGATGACCCAAGCTTCTTGAACTAATACAGTTTTCAGGCTGGAGCAAAAGGAGGACAAATCCAGGTACAGTCCTGCACATCCCTACACCAGTAACACAAAGTGGAGACTCTCCAGGATGAAGGCAGTGAGTTCATAGCACAGAGGAAAGAGTTCCACGGAGAGACCATTCTGGAGAGGTAGAAGTTTCCCTAGAATATTCAGCTGCGTACTTCCCAATTATGTGTATATGTGAGGAAACTGATCAAGGCCAGAAGAATGCTAAAAACACCTGAAGGAATAGAAGGAATAGTGGTTGATGTTTACACAGAGCTGGAAATAGTGTCACTTCTCATCAGCAATATTAGAAAACCTCAGGATTCCTAGAAGGTCGGGTACAGTGTTTTTGAGTACATATTCTGAAGTTATAATAATTAGCTTCAAGTCCTCTCTACTAACTTATGTCTCCATTAGTTAGCGGTCATTTTTGATTGATATATCCCCTCACCAAAGCTTACATTTCTGGCTTCCTTTCATGCTTGGTTCTCAGTACATTCTCTGAGGCTAGTATTACATGCATGCGTGTGTGCTCTTTGTAACCCCATGGACTGCGTCATGCCAGGCTCCTCTGCCCATGGGATATTTCAGAATACTAGAGTGGATTGCCATTTCCTCCTCCAGGGGATCTTCCCAACCCAGGGATCAAACCCAGGTCTCCTGCATCTCCTGAATTGGCAGGCGAATTCTTTTACCACTGAGTCACCTACCTTTGTATACAAGATACACTGTCTTAAATATAGCATAAAATTATTTTACAGCCTGTTTGTGGCATATTATAGATGGAAGTATTTATTCATTTAGCCCTTCCTACACTTGGAAAAACCATTAGGATACATTAATGGCATTTATCTAAATTCTAATAAGCAGGATAAATCTGTAGTTTTCTTTGACTTCTAATCTATAGCCAAAGAAATTATCTCAGTTTGTCTTTAATGAGTTTGCTTTTTTTTCCTGTGCTGTACAGATGCATTGCTAACAGCAGTCTTTTAAAACACTTCAACAGTTCTATTGATTTTGAAGGGCCAAAACACTTTGCCTAGATATGTATGGAAGGAGTGTTCCTGGACATTTACATGTGTTAATACATACCCAAAAAAATTAGGCTTTTAGCAGTTTTGACCTACCCAAAGTATATATTAGAGTTTGAGGATACATTCCTGTTTTTCTCACTACACAATTTTGTGTGGTTTTTTTTTTTTAATCATAAACAACTCTCAATGTTAAATGACAAGATCAAAAAGTAAACTCTATTTCAGAGAAAAAACTGTTTTTAATACTGAAGGAATGCTGATTAGCATACATAGTAGTTTGAAGACTGAAATTATTTCCTCATTCTAGAAAATTCAGAGAAAGAAAAATTGTCATGTAGGCTATGTCAATAACAGTTTCATATATTTATGCACTAAAAACAACAAAACCATAACTTGATAACCTGAGGTGCTGGGTATACCCAGGCAGCATCTCCATTATGAACCAAATTACACTTAGACTGTGCACAGAAATAATGGATCAAGTTTCTCCCTTCTCTCTTTACTCTCATTTTCGTAAAGTAAAAGTTCTTCGTTTGATTTTCTTATGAGATCCCTTACCTTGATAGATTGGAAGTACTTGTATTGAACGACTTGGTGAAAGCTATGGAGCAGCAGGGGATAGTTAGCTTTGGAGTCCACTGGGGTAGCTAAGAACAGAAGCAGAAGTTATAGGGCCATGTTCATGCCTGCTCCACAAAGCAGCCTGGAGATGCATTCCTATGTCTAAGATGAAGCCTTGCACCAAAGCATACATTTTCAAACCCACAGAGATTCTTTGGGCATTACTGAAAATACCTCTAATGATGTGATTCAGGGTGAGGGGCACCCTGAATGAGAAGATGAGAATGAGAGTGGTGGGATCCCTATCTTAATAGAACAGCTTTGCTTTCAGCTATTTCCTATTTGGACTTTGATATGATGGAGAGTTTTTAGAGTGAGCGCCCCTGATACTTCAGCTGGTAAAGAATCCACCTGTAATGCAGGAGACCCCCATTCCATTCATTGGTCAGGAAGATCCTCTAGAGAAGGGATAGGCTACCCACTGCAGTATTCTTGGGCTTCCCTGGTGGCTCAGATGGTAAAGAATCTGCCTGCAATGTGGGAGACCTGGGTTCAATCCCTGGATTGGGAAGATGCCCTGGAGAAAGTAATGGTTACCCACTCCAGTATTCTGGCCTGGAAAATTCCATGGACAGAAGAGCCTGGCAGGCTACAGTTCATGGGGTCACAAAGAGTTGGACTCGACTGAGTGACTTTCACTTTCAAAGTTTCTAAAAAGGTTGTAAGAACTACTAATCCAAGGAAAGTTATGACTAACCTAGATAGCATATTCAAAAGCAGACACATTACTTTGCCAACAAAAGTCTGTCTAGTCAAGGCTATGGTTTTTCCTGTGGTCATGTATGGATGTGAGAGTTGGACTGTGAAGAAGGCTGAGCGCCGAAGAATTGATACTTTTGAAGTGTGGTGTTGGAGAAGACTCTTGAGAGTCCCTTGGACTGCAAGGAGATCCAACCAGTCCATTCTGAAGGAGATCAGCCCTGGGATTTCTTTGGAGGGAATGATGCTGAAGCTGAAACTCCAGTACTTTGGCCACCTCATGCGAAGAGTTGACTCATTGGAAAAGACTCTGATGCTGGGAGGGATTGGGGGCAGGAGGAGAAGGGGACGACAGAGGATGAGATGGCTGGATGGCATCACTGACTAGATGGACATGAGTCTCACTGAACTCCGGGAGTTGGTGATGGACAGGGAGGCCTGGTGTGCTGCAATTCATGGGGTCACAAAGAGTCGGACACGACTGAGAGACTGAACTGAACTGAACTGAATTCAAGAGATGGCCAAGGTCTTTTATATTTATAGTGCTCTAAGGTTGTATTCCATTTCTGCCTAAGTAAATAGTCAAACTAGAAGAATTAGATGCTTTTTTTCCCTACTAAACACGTTGACACCAATTTTAATATTTTTGCCACCTCATACATGCAACTCACCTAATCACAGATTTCTGAACAAAGTATAAATATTTTGCTACCCTTGAAAAAATCATTTAATTCTGGGTTTTTATTACAGTATACTATTTTATTAATAATTTAATATCCTCTGTGCTCTTACAAGCATTGCATCAGTATATTTTCTCTATTGAAGATGTGGAATATTACAGATTGACCTTTTCAGAAACTTTGTAGTATTGGAACGATTCAGGCTACAGCAATACCATTTACTGTCATCCTATTCTTTACTCTAGGAAATAAAACACAATTAAGATTTAGTTGAGTTTTATCCTAGTTCTCTCCTCCTGACTCTTTTGTGATTCATCTTCAAGCAAATAGCAATTTATTGATAATTGATCTGGAACACGTATCTCATCTTCTGCCGACACATGAGTCGGCATAGCTGTCCTCCACTTTAGATCGCTACCCATCTTGTCATGTGGAAAAGGTTACTCTTCTCCCTAGGTCGCTAGTGTAGGACTAAGATTAGACGGTGGTCTTTAACAGGATTCACTCAAAGGTTGATAGGTGAGGGAATCTGTTATTTCTGGATACACAGCCTGTTCTGCCTGTCTCAGTATCTGACAGAACATCTGCCAAATCTGGCTCTTTCAGTTGTGCAGAATTTTGTGAAAAAGATCAGTCTAGTCCAAGGTGTAATTTGCAGAATTTTATGCAGATAAATTTGAAAACCTAGACGAAACACATAATGACTAATTTTTAAATTTTTTCTCAGTAAGTTAACACATGTATAGTACTTCCCTCCCCTCCCGAAGTAGTCCTCATCAAAATCCATCCCAATAGAGGCAGAAAGTTCCAACAAAACAATTCTAAAGAAAAACCAAGAGAAAAAGATAAAGAGAATTCGACAGAAGACACCATGGGGTTTCACAGGGAACTAAGCCAATTCTTTAAGAAACGGATCATCCCAAACTTTATGAATGATGATAGAGCATAAAAAAGTTTTTGAAATTTATTTGACATCAGTGCAGCATAGATACCAAAACCTGACCCAAAAAATTGCACCCAAAACTGCAAACCACACCACTTACTTATGACTAGTCACAAAAAAATTTGGAATATATTGAAAGACTATCCTATCATGACCAAGTTAATTATTTCCAAGAGATCAAGGTAGTTTGATACCATTGCTGTTATTTAGTCCTGAGTTGTGTCCAACTGTTTGCAACTTGATGCAGTATAGCCCGCCAGGCTCCTCTGTCCATGGGATTTCCCAGGCAAGAGTACTGGAGTGGATTGCCATTTCCTTCTTCAGGGGATCTTCCTGACCCAGGAATCGAACCAGACCCAGGGATCTACTGCATTGGCAGGTGGATTCTTTACCACTGAACCACCTGGGAAGCCCAGTTTGATATTAGGGAATCAATTATTAAAATCCTGCATATAGGTTTATTCAAACAAATTGATCATATGAACATCTCCATTGAGAATATATGGCATTTGAAAGAAAATAACTATTCACAATTACACCCTAAACTTAAGAGGGGTTGTTTAATATTTCATTAACATGATTAAAATTCACCTTAAATAACTTTATATCAGGAAAACAAAAAAGTATCAATGGGAAAAGTAATACAAGTGTTATGGGAACTTAGTAAAATGGCAGAAAATAGAACACTAAAAAAATCTAAAACTTTCCTAAGAACAAACAAACATCAGGTAAAAAATACATAATGGATGAGAACATATATTTATCTCAGCAATAAAAGATGAAACTTCACACTCATGAAATTAGCAGGAAACATCCAACTCTTAAAAGAGGAAAACTCTAGAGTCCTGAAAGATTTAGAAATAGATTTGGAAAAAAATGAAAATCATATCATGGTCTTAAATAAGAAGTCTAAACATCCTAAAGATGTTATATATTAGTTCTTAAAATGTAATGCAATCCCAGTACAAATACTTTTCCAGAGCTAGTCAAATTGATTATAAAATCCATTAGTGAGAACAAAAATTAAAATACTCCATCAGATCAGATCAGATCAGTTGCTCAGTTGTGCCCGACTCTTTGCGACCCCATGAATCGCAGCACGCCAGGCCTCCCTGTCCATCACCAACTCCCAGAGTTCACTCAGACTCACGTCCATCGAGTCAGTGATGCATCCAGCCATCTCATCCTCTGTCGTCCCCTTCTCCTCCTGCCCCCAATCCCTCCCAGCATCAGAGTCTTTTCCAATGAGTCAACTCTTCGCATGAGGTGGCCAAAGTACTGGAGTTTCAGCTTTAGCATCATTCCTTCCAAAGAAATCCCAGGGCTAATCTCCTTCAGAATGGACTGGGTGGATCTCCTTGCAGTCCAAGGGACTCTCAAGAGTCTTCTCCAACACCACAGTTCAAAAGCATCAATTCTTTGGCGCTCAGCCTTCTTCACAGTCCAACTCTCACATCCATACATGACCACAGGAAAAACCATAGCCTTGACTAAACTGACCTTTGTTGGCAAAGTAATGTCTCTGCTTTTGAATATGCTATCTAGTTTGGTCATAACTTTCCTTCCAAGGAGTAAGTGTCTTTTAATTTCATGGCTGCAGTCACCATCTGTAGTTATTTTGGAGCCCAGAAAAATAAAGTCTGACACTGTTTCCACTGTTTCTCCATCTATTTGCCATGAAGTGATGGGACCGGATGCCATGATCTTCGTTTTCTGAATGTTGAGCCTTAAGCCAACTTTTTCACTCTCCACTTTCACTTTCATCAAGAAGCTTTTTAGTTCCTCTTCACTTTCTGCCATAAGGGTGGTGTCATCTGAGGTTATTGATATTTCTCCCGGCAATCTTGATTCCAGCTTGTGCTTCTTCCAGTCCAGCGTTTCTCATAATGTACTCTGCGTATAAGCTAAATAAGCAGGGTGGCAATATACAGCCTTGATGTACTCCTTTTCCTATTTGGAACCAGTCTGTTGTTCCATGTCCAGTTCTAACTGTTGCTTCCTGACCTGCATACAGATTTCTCAGGAGGCAGGTCAGGTGGTCTGGTATTCCCATCTCTTTCAGAATTTTCCACAGTTTATTGTGATCCACACAGTCAAAGGCTTTGGCATAGTCAATAAAGCAGAAACAGATGTTTTTCTGGAACTCTCTTGCTTTTTCCATGATCCAGCAGATGTTGGCAATTTGATCTGTGGTTCCTCTGCCTTTTCTAAAACCAGCTTGAACATCAGGAAGTTCATGGTTCACATATTGCTGAAGCCTGGCTTGGAGAATTTTGAGCATTACTGTACTAGCATGTGAGATGAGTGCAATTGTGCGGTAGAATCTCTGACAAGGAAGTATGTATATGTTGGGCAGAAATGAGTAGTTGATGGTTTTCTAGCATACAGATATTAAAACATACTATAAGTTTATCATTAAATTGTTTGATGCTGGCAAGTTAATAGGCACACAGAAAAATGGGATGAATAATAAAACTTGAAGGCCAACAAAGAGCAAATAAAAGTTTACCATATGACATTGTTCAATTTGAAATTATTGGAAGAAATGGATGTTTATAACAAGTATTGTAGGAGATCTGACATTATTTTTAAAAAAAGATAAAATGGATTTATTTTCCATACTTCATGAGATTATCTGAGTTTCTAGATAGAAGGCCTGGGCAGAAGTGAAGAAACTTGCAGAACTGCTGGCAATTCTGTTCTTTGTCTTTGACCCAACTCAGTGTGTACATTCACTCACTAAAATTAATGTATAAGATATTTATTGCTGCACTAATATAGAGAAAATGGAGATAAGCCAAATGTTCATTAATTATAAAATGGATAATTATATTTTGATATGTTTATACAAAGGCATTCTATAATGATATAATAAAGGAACAGTACTACATGCAATAGAATGAGTACATTTTACAAACATAATGTTGAGAAAACGACAGTGATTATGTTTAAAGTTGAAAACCAAGCATAACTAGAAGTTACCATCATGGTTACTTTTTGTGAGACATATTGACCCTTTCTGGGATATTGGCAATGTTCTGTTTCTGAATCTGGAAGCTCATATATGGAATGTTCGCTTTGTAAAACTTGATTGTTTTGCTGGTGATTGGTTCACTTATCTGTATGTCTGCCATCTGTTAGTAATTTTAAAAAGCTGACTGGTTTTCAACCTGCATTAATAAAAATTTTTAGATTTCTTAATGAAAAAACCTATATGTTTACAACTGTAATAAATTAGTAATATTAAGTATTCCATAGGTAAAATTATTGCAGGAAATATGGGAAGGCTCACATTTTTCCTTCCTCCTTAGGGACAAAGAAATAGAATGATTCATAAAATACCTCACATAAAGTTTGAGATATACAGAATCTGGGCATATATCTACCACATATTTAGTGGTAGTGTTTGATTTCAGGGAAAGTATCTAAAAGGAAAATGTCTCTTGAGTGCAGAATTAGCAAAAAAGTTTACATATGTCAATAAATATTGCAAAATGTATTATAAGAATGAAAAGTGGAATAATGGCTCACATATGAGAAGTTAAATTAGTTTCATCATTGTGAAAAATACCTATCATTCTATTTAGATGAGATTTTGGAATCCATTGATGTTGTAATACATTGAGACTTTTAGAGATGTTGCAGTTGGGTGAGTGTATTTTGCATAAGAGATGGATATGAATCTTTGAGCATCAGAAGTAGATTGCAGTAGCCTGAACAGTGGTTTCCAAAGTTGTCCTAATCTCAATCACCAGAATGTGTGAATATGTACCTTATATGGCAGAAGGGATTTTGCAGCTATGAATAAGTAAATTAAAAAAAAAAAAAAACCTATCATTCAAATGTTGTAATTATATAAGAGATCTTTGATATACAATAGTTTTATAAGAAAGTACCTAGATCCTTAGGCCTTTAGTGTTTTGTTTCTTTTAACTCAGAAAAAGCTTCAGTTCTAGTATTACCTATTTTCAAATACTAAAAAAAAAAAATTAAAGAAATCTGCTGATGTCTTTTGCTTGAGCATTGGCAACATATTCAATCCTAGGAAATTTAACCTCTGTCTGCCTCTATTCACTATATGCCTGTAAAAGTGACTTGGAGGTATTTGGCTCAGTTCCATAGTATTTTATTGACACAAATTTCATCTTAACAGTCATACATCTTCACCAAATAAGGCTATGCTAAAACTCAAGCCTTCAAGATAAATAGATTTGTATAGAGGAAAATATAGCAAGAGGTTGAAAAAGTTCAAGGAATCAAATGAATAGAGCATGACACTTGGCCAGCATCTAAAATGGGAACATCAAATATAATATCAGTTATGCAGGAATAACATGGATTTCTAGGGCAAATATGATTTATTCATTGCACGCCGAAACATTGTGTGAAAGGAAACATCCATCACTGTAAGAAAGTGCTGTTTGCAAGCTACCTAATAGCCATGAAATCATATTCTCAGTCCAATCAAAGAGCAGATAAAGACTGTAAAAACTGACAGCTTACATTTTTATCCCTATTTAATAAATAAAACTTCTAAAATTATATGTTGTAGCTAGGACCACAGCCCAGTCCTCTGCTTTCTCAGAACTCTGAAAGAAAAACCAGCACCACAATCAAAAGATTTTCTTTCTCTATGGCTTGTTAACTCATTTGCAGTATTTTTAAGAATGGGGTGTCTTCACTGCTGAATAACCAACAAATCACAGAAGAAATCAAAAAAGAAATCAAAATTTGCATAGAAATGAATGAAAATGAAAACACAACAACCCAAAACCTGTGGGACACTGTAAAAGCAGTCCTATGGGGAAAGTTCATAGCAATACAGGCATACCTCAAGAAACAAGAAAACAGTCAAATAAATAACCTAACTCTACACCTAAAGCAACTAGAAAAGGAAGAAATGAAGAACCCCAGGGTTAGTAGAAGGAAAGAAATCTTAAAAATTAGAGCAGAAATAAATGCAAAAGAAACAAAAGAGACCATAGCAAAAATCAACAAAGCCAAAAGCTGGTTCTTTGAAAGGATAAATAAAATTGACAAACCATTAGCCAGACTCATCAAGAAACAAAGGGAGAAAAATCAAATCAATAAAATTAGAAATGAAAATGGAGAGATCACAACAGACAACACAGAAATACAAAGGATCATAAGAGACTACTATCAACAATTATATGCAAATAAAATGGACAACGTGGAAGAAATGGACAAATTCTTAGAAAAGTACAACTTTCCAAAACTCGACCAGGAAGAAATAGAAAATCTTAACAGACCCATCACAAGCATGGAAATTGAAACTGTAATCAAGAATCCTCCAGCAAACAAAAGCCCAGGTCCAGATAGCTTCACAGCTGAATTCTACCAAAAATTTAGAGAAGAGCTAACACCTATCCTGCTCAAACTCTTCCAGAAAATTGCAGAGGAAGGTAAACTTCCAAACTCATTCTATGAGGCCACCATCACCCTAATACCAAAACCTGACAAAGATCCCACAAAAAAAGACAACTACAGGCCAATATCACTGATGAACATAGATGCAAAAATCCTCAACAAAATTGTAGCAATCAGAATCCAACAACACATTAAAAAGATCATACACCATGACCAAGTGGGCTTTATCCCAGGGATGCAAGGATTCTTCAATATCTGCAAATCAATCAATGTAATACACCACATTAACAAATTGAAAAATAAAAACCATATGATTATCTCAATAGATGCAGAGAAAGCCTTTGACAAAATTCAACATCCATTTATGATCAAAACTCTCCAGAAAGCAGGAATAGAAGGAACATACCTCAACATAATCAAAGCTATATATGACAAACCCACAGCAAACATTATCCTCAATGGTGAAAAATTGAAAGCATTTCCTCTAAAGTCAGGAACAAGACAAGGGTGCCCACTTTCACCATTACTATTCAACATAGTTTTGGAAGTTTTGGCCACAGCAATCAGAGCAGAAAAAGAAATAAAAGGAATCCAAATTAGAAAAAGAAGAAGTAAAACTCTCACTATTTGCAGATGACATGATCCTCTACATAGAAAACCCTAAAGACTCCACCAGAAAATTACTAGAACTAATCAATGACTATAGTAAAGTTGCAGGATAGAAAATCAACACCCAGAAATCCCTTGCATTCCTATACACTAATAATGAGAAAACAGAAAGAAAAATTAAGGAAACAATTCCATTCATCATTGCAACGGAAAGAATAAAATACTTAGGAATATATCTACCTAAAAAAACTAAAGACCTATATATAGAAAACTATAAAACACTGGTGAAAGAAATCAAAGAGGACACTAATAGATGGAGAAATATACCATGTTCATGGATTGGAAGAATCAATATAGTGAAAATGAGTATACTACCCAAAGCAATCTATAGATTCAATGCAATCCCTATCAAGCTACCAACAGTATTCTTCACAGAGCTAGAACAAATAATTTCCCAATTTCTATGGAAATACAAAAAACCTTGAATAGCCAAAGTGATCTTGAGAAAGAAGAATGGAACTGGAGGAATCAACCTACCTGACTTCAGGCTCTACTACAAAGCCACAGTTATCAAGACAGTATGGTACTGGCACAAAGACAGAAATATAGATCAATGGAACAAAATAGAAAGCCCAGAGATAAATCCACGCACATATGGACACCTTATCTTTGACGAAGGAGGCAAGAATATACAATGGATTAAAGACAATCTCTTTAACAAGTGGTGCTGGGAAATCTGGTCAACCACTTGTAAAAGAATGAAACTAGAACACTTTCTAACACCATACACAAAAATAAACTCAAAATGGATTAAAGATCTCAACGTAAGACCAGAAACTATAAAACTCCTAGAGGAGAACATAGGCAAAACACTCTCTGACATACATCACAGCAGGATCCTCTATGACCCACTTCCCAGAATATTGGAAATAAAAACAAAAATAAACAAATGGAACCTAATTAAACTTAAAAGCTTCTGCACATCAAAGGAAACTATTAGCAAGGTGAAAAGACAGCCTTCAGAATGGGAGAGAATAATAGCAAATGAAGCAACTGACAAACAACTAATCTCAAAAATATACAAGCAACTCCTACAGCTCAACTCCAGAAAAATAAATGACCCAATCAAAAAATGGGCCAAAGAACTAAATAGACATTTCTACAAAGAAGACATACAGATGGCTAACAAACACATGAAAAGATGCTCAACATCACTCATTATCAGAGAAATGCAAATCAAAACCACTATGAGGTACCATTTCACGCCAGTCAGAATGGCTGCGATCCAAAAGTCTACACGCAATAAATGCTGGAGAGGGTGTGGAGAAAAGGGAACCCTCTTACACTGTTGGTGGGAATGCAAACTAGTACAGCCACTATGGAGAACAGTGTGGAGATTCCTTAAAAACCTGGAAATAGAACTGCCTTATGATCCAGCAATCCCACTGCTGGGCATACACACTGAGGAAACCAGAAGGGAAAGAGACACGTGTACTCCAATGTTCATCGCAGCACTGTTTATAATAGCCAGGACATGGAAGCAACCTAGATGTCCATCAGCAGATGAATGGATAAGAAAGCTTTGGTACATATACCCAATGGAGTCTTACTCAGCCATTAAAAAGAATACATTTGAATCAGTTCTAATGAGGTGGATCAAAGTGGAGCCTATTATACAGAGTGAAGTAAGCCAGAAGGAAAAACACCAATACAGTATACTAACGCATATATATGGAATTTAGAAAGATGGTAACAATAACCCTGTGTACGAGACAGCAAAAGAGACACTGATGTATAGAACAGTCTTATAGACTCTGTGGGAGAGGGAGAGGGTGGGAAGATTTGGGAGAATGGCATTGAAACATGTAAAATATCATGTATGAAACGAGTCGCCAGTCCAGGTTCAATGCACGATACTGGATGCTTGGGGCTAGCACACTGGGACTACCCAGAGGGATGGTACAGGGAGGGAGGAGGGAGGAGGGTTCAGGATGGGGAACACATGTATACCTGTGGCGGATTCATTTTGATTTTTGGCAAAACTAATACAATTTTGTAAAGTTTAAAAATAAAATAAAATTTTTTAAAAAATAAAATAAATAAAAGCTTCTTAATGTCCTCTTGGGGGACATTATCTACCAAAAAAAAAAAAAAAAAAGAATGTGGTGTCTTTGAAAACATTTCTTTTTGGCTAAAGGGGAAAAAAAAAATCTCAACTGATTTTTAGCCCCAAAGCAAAATAAGATTATCCCAATTGGCGTTCTTATTCAAAATTGAATATTAAAATCAAACAGCTACTGGCAATGACAGTGATGGTCAAAGGCAATGATTATGGAAACCAAGGATTTATTTAAGAGTGAAAAGGAAATTACTTTGCCTTGTCATTAAAAATGAAAATAATACCAACATATCAGTCTCCATATGGACTAATCCATATGGCAGAGACCAAATGCTCTGGCTGGCAAATGCTTAGCAGAAATCAGAGAACACTGTTCAAGGAGATAAGTAAAGGACAGTGAATATAAGTAAGATGCTCTGTTGGAAAATGTACTCTTCTTTCTATTCATATGTAAATCCTACTGACAAAATTTGTATATGGGGTTGCAATTGGAATTAAGTTCTGCATGCTTCCAGTTGTAAAATACATAAGATATGTAATAATAAATAAGTACAACATTGAGAATATAATCAATAATATTGCAATAACTTTATAAGGTGATGGATGGCTACTAGATTTATGGTAGTCAATTCTCCACAGTAAAGAAACCATCAACAAAGTGAAAAGAAAACCTACAGAATGGGAGCAAAATATTTGCAAACCAAATATCTGATAAACAGTTAATAATTATAATATATAAAGAATTCATATATTGGGAGGGAAGTTCAAGAGGGAGGGGACATATGTATACTTACAGCTGAGCTATGTTGGTATATGGCAGAAACCAACACAATATCATAATTACCCTTCAATTAAAAATAAATAAATTAAGAAAAAAAGAACCCAATAAAAAATGAGTAAAGGACTTCAATAGACATTTTTCCAAAGATATAGGAAAGGCTAACAGATACATGAAGAGATGGTCAACATCGCTAGTCAATAGGGAATTGCAAATTAAAACCATAATGAGATACCATCTCATGCTTGTAGAATGGCCATCATTAAAGACAAAAGGTAACAAATGCTGGTGTGGATGTGGAAAAAAGGGAACTCTTGTGCACTTATAAATTGGTGCAACGACTATGGAAAATAGTGAGGAGATTCCTCAAACAATTAAAATTAAAACTGTGATATGATCTAGCAATTTAACTTCTGGGAATATCCAAATGAAATGAAAACACTAATTCAAAAAGATATATGTACCCCCATGTTTATAGCAGCATTATTTATAGTAGCCAAGACAGGAAAACAACCTGAGTATTTGTTGATGGGTGAATGGATAAAGAAGTTGTGGTACACACACACACACACACACTCATGTACAATGAATATAATTAGTTATAAAAAAATAAACATATCCTATCATTTGCAGCAAGATGGGTGGACCTTGATGGTACTATGCCAAGTAAAATAAGTCAGAGAAAGAGAAAGACAAATACTGTCTAATCTCACTTATATGTGGAACCTGGAGGGGGAAAAAAGACTCATAGAAAAAAGGTCAGACTTGTGGGTACCAAAGACAAAGGATAGGGGGCAGGGGAATTAGAGAAAGATGGTCTACAGACTCCCAGGTATAAGATAAATAAGTACTAGCAATATACCATGCAACATGATGAATATAGCTAACACAGCTATATGGAAGAGAGATATGATGTTATATGTTATATAATAGGTATCTATATATGATATATGTATATATGATAGATGTCTATCATATAACACTGCTATCTAAAGTCTCCTCACAAGGAGATCCCCCCACCCCAACTTTTCTTCTTCTCTTTTTTTAATTGAATATATATAAGAGGATGGTTTATCAGCTGAACCTATTGTGGTAATCTTTTCACTATACATGTAAAATCAAGTCATCATGCTGTGAGCCTCAAACTTATGAGTGATATATGATGTCAATTATTTTTAAATATACCTGGAAAATAAAATTGCCATAACATCTTCAACATCACTTATCTTTAAGATAGACATAGGAACAAGAATTAGTTTCAAAAGTGTGTAAGTGAGGACTGGGAAAAATAGCTCTAAGAGTTTAGGTACATATATTATTTATCTAGTTACTGTTAATTTATAATATGAAAAACATTTTTCTAGTTCCTGGGGAAAAACAGGAAGGGGAGCAAAAAAAAAAAAAAAATAAGAACCTGCCTATATGGAGCTTACATTCTTAAAAAAAGTGTTTTAAAAAGAATAAATTATACACTCATGACCTGTCAATGGTTTTAAATGCCACAAAAACAGTAATACTGATTTTAAAAGGACAAGTAGTATGTATTCATTATAGATGAGTTTGTTTCATAAAAGGTGGTCAGGAAGGCTTTTATTGATTAGGTGATGTTTAATCAAAGACATAAATACAATAAGGAAATCCATTGAATTTTTGTTTTACTACAAAGAATGAATTTTACTGAAAAAATTTTATGTAAATTTTTACTGTAAACTTTAAGTACAGTTAAAATAAATTTAAAAGATAATAGAATAAGTGAGGATTGGGTCAAAAATATGCTGGACAGCTTGAACAACAGGTACTAGTTAGCCCAAATGTAGTATACCTGGATAGGACTAAGTAAGGGAAAGTTAGTAGAAGTGAAGATACAAAAATCATAGGGAGACAGATCATGCAAAGTCATCTAAGCAATTGGAGAACTTTTGACTTTAGAGTTGCCTAGAAAGACATGAAAAGTTTGAACAAAGGGATGATATTATTTTACTTCTGTTTTAAAGGATTCATACTAGTTACTAAGTTGTGGGTAGACCAAAGAGAACAACAATATCAGAAGATAATTGGGTAACTAATTAGATTAGATAAATAATTGAACCAAAGTGATGATGTTTTGGACCTAAGCATTGATACTGGAAATAGCAAGAAAGGTCCGATTATGGATGTACATTAAAGATGGAGTTGACAAGATTATCTGGGGGGAGTGGGGTGGACCTGGGGTAAGTGAGAATGAGGAGAATCAATGTCGATTTCAAAGTTTTTCACTTTAGCAACTTGAAGGATAAGGTTGTTTTTGCCTATGGTTTGGAATGAAGAGGTACAGTAAATTTGAGGAGAAAGATGAGGCTTTTTACAGTTTTGAATGTATTTATTCAAATCATCTATTGAACCATCAAGAGATGCTAAGTCCAAGTCAAATAGGCAAATCTATGAGTCAGTTCAGACCAAAAAGAGGTAACATGATGTAGCTTCTTGGGGGTAATGGAGCAGCAGTGTTTCTTTATTGTGATGGTTATATGGATCTGTACCTGTGATACAATCTTACAGGATTATGCAACCCCCCAAAATAAGTGCATATAAAAACTGACAAAACCCAAGTAAGATCTATGGTTAAGTTAATGGCTGTGTTCTAATGGGAATTCCAGACTTTGATCATTGTACTGTTTGGATAGATACTATTATGAAGGAATCCAGTCAAAAAGTACAGGAGAACTCCCTCTTCTATTTTTGTAACTTTTACCCGAGTCTACAGTAATTTCAAAACAGAAGGTCTAAAAGTGTAAAATAAAATGAGAATGAAAAACTGAGTATGAGTTTTAGCCTCATTCCACATGTACAAGTGCTCTTTTGATGGAAAGCCTGGCTTGAACCAGTTTAAGTGAAGATTGGAGACAACTAAGTATACTGAGGAAATTTCAGGAATTTTGCAGAGAAATTGAGTGTTAGCTGGATAAGGATTAAGAGAATTTTTTTTTGGTTGGGAAAATTTTACAACTTTAAATTCTCATTGGAATGATCCAGTAGAGGGTTTAGGAGGTTAAACTTGGATTTAGGACAGAGAGCACAATTACTGGAGCTGCATTTTTAAGGAGGAGAGAAGAGATAGAATCTGATGCATAGGCACTGGCTTAGGCTTCAGATCCAGTCACAGGCAGACATATCCATTTCTATTTGTCTGTCTGTCTATCTATCTATCTTTATTTAGGCAAGTGAGAGAGTTGAAAAAGTTGACAATATGTTGTGATATTGAAAGAGATATTAAATTCCCACGTAACTAGTGGGAAACTGGTGATCCTGAGTTTTACATAGCATATGTTGTCTTAGTTGTGATTTCCTTTAGTCACATTTAGTGGTGAGGATTTACTACAGCTGAAATTTTGCTCCAATATCTAAGAAAGTAGGAAGAGTGATCAGGTAGTTCGAGATACTTTCTAGAAAGTGAATCAAAGAATAATTGCTGGAGTCTAAGCTAAATAAGAAGGGAATTAAAGACTTCTGCATGATTTTGCACAATACAGCTTTGTCACGCTCAGTTCTGTTCAGTTCAGTCGCTTAGTCATGTCTGACTCTTTGCAACCCCATGGACTGCAGGACACCAGGCCTCCCTGTCCATCACCAGCTCCCAGAATTTACTCAAACTCATGCCCGTTGAGTCAGTGATGCCACCCAACCATCTCATCCTCTGTCGTCCCCTTCTCCTCCCGTCTTCAATCTTTCCCAGCATCAGGGTCTTTTCAAATGAGTCAGCTCTTCACATCAGGTGGCCAAAGTATTGGACTTTCAGCTTCAGCATCAGTCCTTCCAATGAATATTCAGGACTGATTTCCTTTAGGATGGACTGGTTGGATCTCCTTGCAGTCCAAGGGACTCTCAAGAGTCTTCTCCAACACCACAGTTCAAAAGCATCAATTCTTCTGCACTCAGCGTTCTTTATAGTCCAACTCTCACATCTATACATGACTACTGGAAAAACCATGTCCTTGACTAGATAGACCTTTGTTGGCAAGGTAATGTCTCTGTCTTTTAATATGCTGTCTAGGTTGGTCATAACTTTCCTTCCAAGGAACAAGCATCTTTTAATTTCATGGCTGCAGTCACCATCTGCAGTAATTTTGGAGCCCAAAAAAATACAGTCTGAAACTGTTTCCACTGTTTCGCCATCTATTTGCCATAAAGTGATGGGACTGGATGCCATGATCTTAGTTTTCTGAATGTTGAGCTTCAAGCCAGCTTTTCCAATTTCCTCTTTCACTTTCATCAAGAGGCTGTTTAGTTCCTCTTCACTTTCTGCCATAATGGTGATGTCATCTGCATATCTGAGGTTATTGATATTTCTCCTGGCAATCTTGATTCCAGCTTGTGCTTCCTCCAGCCCAGCGTTTCTCATGATGTACTCTGCATAGAAGTTAAATAAGCAGGGTGACAATATACAGCCTTGATGTACTCCTTTCCCAATTTGGAACCAGTCTGTTGTTCCATGTCCAGTTTTAACTGTTGCTTCCTGACCTGCATACAGATTTCTCAGGAGGCAGGTCAGGTGGTCTGGTAATCCCATCTCTTGAAGAATTCTACACAGTTTATTGTGGTCCACACAGTCAAAGGCTTTGGCCTAGTCAATAAAGCAGAAATAGATGTTTTTCTGGAACTCTCTTGCCTTTTCGATGATCCAGCCATGTTGACAATTTGATGTCTGGTTCCTCTTCCTCTTCTAAAACTAGCTTTAACATCTGGAAGTTCACAGTTCACATGTTGTTGAAGCCTGGCTTGGAGAGTTTTGAGCATTTATCACACTGTTTGCACTTAAATTATCACTGATACTGTTTAGTATATTCTTTGTAAATCCATTTGGGAATTAGATTAGGATCCAGCCTGTAAAATCCACATGGTTTTCATTTGTTTATACATGTCATTTTGCCTCTGAAGCCAAGTAATTGTGAAGCACCATTCATAAGAGAGAAATTCATAGACAAATTTTTAAATTCCCCAATGTGTAATATCCAGAGAAGGGTAAAATGGTGCATTCACTACTAAAAGATAATTGTCACTTGCATTCAGATCTTCTTTGAAAATTATAAAATACTTAATATGTATGCATACAGTCTTATAAACCACACCTTTTCTTTACTAATGGTATAAGAATAAAATTGCACATTGGGGGAGGGAGGTTCCTGGTGGTTTAGGGGTTAGGGCTTAGCACTTTCACTGTGGTGGTGTGGGTTTAGTTCCTACATTGAAGAACTAAGATCCTCCAAGCCAAGTGGTGTGGCCAAAACACAAAATTAAAATTGTGCTTTGGTATCAATGTATATCTTGCAAAAAGGAAGAAAAACACTAATTTTAAACTCATATGAGCAATATTAAATATATATATATATTTTTACTACTTACTATGTATATATATTTTTTTCTTAATGGAAGTATGTTGTCAGCCTTATTTTGACTAAATCATAAGTTTTTATTTCATACATTTTAAGCAATTAAAAAGAAACTTTTAAACGTCAGTCAATGGAATTATTGTGGCTGCTATGTGGTCCAACACCCTGTTTATCAACTATAAAGAAAAAAGAGTTAATTGCAGATAGCAGTTATTTATTGAAATTATTAACAAGTTCAATAGTATACTATTAATCTACCATTAAAGAAAATAATTAGATCACATACATATTGTCTTATTTTTTAGTTAGAGTTTATTTTATAGAGCTAAAGATATTTATCTCCCTATTGACCAACTAATGGAACAGGATAAAAGAATCATGTTTGCAGTTTCTTTGTGCAGTGGGTCTTTACTTGCCACTGGATAAATGCTGCCTTAGAATTTGCTACCTGGTTATAAAGAATCTAAATCCAGGCATAAAATTTGTGCAAGTATGTATATTCTCATCCTTGCAAATTCCATATGTAAGCTGTTTAATTTTGGATATGATGTGGTCATTGCTACCTCATCAAAGACTAAAGAGAAGCCCTTATCTGAAAAGTACAGTAAACCATATTTTGATATAAGTAGTTCTTAATACAGCAGGTCTGTAATTACTGCCAGCCAGTATGCCTACCTGCAGAGAAACTTTTATCTAGGTCAGTTTGAATTATTATTAGTAGGAGATTAAAACTCCAGCTCAACAACTGCCACTATAAAACAGCAACAACAAACAGAAAAGAAACCAAAAATAAGAAGAAGAAATAAGAAAAACAGCTTATATCTCAAAATTCAAGCTTAGAGGAACTGAGATTTTTTTTTAAAGAAAATCTCCCTAACTTGGGTGCACCAAGAAATAGAGAACAATTAAAAATATGTGCTTTGACTAATTGCTTTCAATAAAAGAAAAAAAAAGATTTATGCAAATAGATGTTGCTCTTCTAAATGGTGTTTAACATTAAGTTGTGTGTGACTCTTGTGCAACCCCATGGACTGTAGCCTACCAGGCTCCTCTGTCCATGAAATTTATCCTGAATCCAAAACCAAGCACTTTATATTGTGCTACATTCCTAGGAAAACTGACCATGAATTCCAAAAATGCTGAAAAAATAATTCAGCATCTGCACGAAAAATATCTCCTGTTTCTTCACATCATTTCCAGATGATCAGGCCCAAGACTGAGACTCAGACTTGCTCCTCAGACAGAGCCATGTGATCTTGGCTGGTCACTTTATTTTCTCTGAACCTGATTTTACCAAGTTACAGAGCATAGTAATAAATAATGAAATGTGTTAATTAATTCCTTCAGAAGATTACAGAGTTGGATCAGTGAACAGTATCCATAATCATAATAGCTTGTACTTAACATACTGCTTCTGATGTGTTAACTTATTTAATCCTCACAACAACCTTAAGAAGCAGGTCATGTTATGAGGGTCTGTTTTCAGTTAAGAAAATTGAGTTCTGGAAAGGTAAAGTAACTTGCCTAAGATATTCAAATATTAAGTAGTAGGTTTGAGTTTAGACCTATGGTCATCTGGCTTCAGACTTGTAGAAGTCTATAAATCATGAAGATCTATACAATGTCCCATTATTTTCTTATTGAATAAGGTCATTGTAAGTGTGATGTGGATCAGAATGGTATCAACCACCAAAAACCCATTCCTTCCATTATTAAAAAATCACTAGAGATGTATGAGAGGATTACAGTCGATACAGCAGCTGTCCTTCAGTACTCTAATGGCACCAATCAAATGACAGGAAAAAGAAAAATCTGTGTTCCAGGTCATCTGATGCCTCCAATGATTTTGCAAACATTGAAAATTTGACAAAACAAACTCAAATTGCCCCAGAAATTTTTATCCATTTATTCTTTAAAGTATCTGTATCTCTAGGGAGCTAAAGTCTCCACTTGTCTAATTCAGCTTGTCAGAATGTTTCTAAGGGCTATGTGCTGTTGTAGAACATGTATGATGATTCTTTAAGAAAATAAAAGTGTGTCGACTGTAAGAAAAAAACCTAAATGAGTTGCTTTATGTGCCCTTTAACAGATAATCTGTATGTTTGCAACTTGATCTCACATATCAAATTAGTTACATTAGTTTTATTCCTTAGACATTTACTAAGTAATAATTATGCTATTAACAATGATCATTATTTATTAAATGTTAATCATGTGCTGGGACCGATATTAAGAATAACCAATATTAAGAATATTCTCAGTTTTCTGGCCTGGATTATTCTCTGGTTTTCAAGCCTTGCAGATGACCTTTACTTGCTTCATTAGCTAAGAATCTTTCAGCTTTATGTGTGAAGGATCTAATGAAAATTGGTGTTAGCTGAATAGAAAGTTTAATGGTTCCTGCAAATGAAAAGGCCAGCAGTATATTAAATCGGGTCAGCTGGCTTATAGGACCAAGCATTTTTGTGAACCTAATCTTACCTTTCTGCCTCTCATCTCTTAGCTCTGCTTTGTTCTATGTCATTTTGTTCATTATCTGCATATCTCTCTTTTGATAGCTTCTGGGTTTTCCACCTTCAGAAGCAAGATTGTTTCTGTTTTAAGTAGTTTTAGCAGGGGTCCATGGTTTCTCCTTTTGACCTGGTTGAAGATATCACTTTTTACCTCATTTTGTGACTTGCATGTGAGACTGACCGTAGGATGACTCGATCGTGGACAAAAGCAAAGCAACAAAAAACAAGTGCTTCCTGTCCCTGGTCATAGTAACTGACTCACTCACAAGATTGTATCCTAATCCAGGTCAATGAGAAACAATCTGGGTCTTCTGGGTCTTTTCTGAAACTACAGGAATGCATAGTTACTTGAGGGTTGAAAGTTGTTTGAAAATTGCTTGGTATGCATTAACTACTTGGGCTATACTTAAAAGACAGTCATTATTTATCTGAAATTCAAATTTAACTGCATGTTTTGTATTTTTATTTGTTAAATATGGCTATCTTACTCAGATTATTCACTAATGTGATAAATTAATACTTTCAGAAAGGAACACACATAGATAAAATGATAATAAACTAAGCCAAATAATATATGGCAGGAATGGCATTTTCTATATGCCAGGAATTACCCCAAAATCATGAAAATGCAATAACATGTAATTGTGTAAAAACTCTATAAACTAAATGATTTTATCATCTTTATTTTAACAGATAAATAAATTTGGGCACAGAGAGGTTAAATATCTTGTTGAAGGTGAAACAGCCAACAAGAATGGAGCTAGTATTCAGCCAAGGTATGTGACTCCGGAGACTTCTTACAGGCAATCCTTTTTTTTTTTCCTTTTTAATTTATTTATTTATAAATTATTTCTTTTAATTGGAGGCTAATTACTTTACAGTATTGTAGTGGTTTTTGCCATACACTCACATGGATCAGCCATGGATGTACATGTGTTCCCCATTCTGAACCCCCTCCCGCCTCTCTCCCCATCCCATCCCTCAGGGTCATCCCAGTGCACCAGCCCCGAGCACCCTGTCTCAGGCATCAAACCTGGACTGGTGATCTATTTCACATATGGTAGTATACATGTTTCAATGCTATTCTCTCAAATCATCCCACCCTCGCCTTCTCCCACAGAGTCCTGTTCTTTACATCAGGCAATCCTTTTGAAAGTGTCATCTCTTTCACACCCTGGGGCCATTAACAAAGCTCCCCTGGTCAAGACCAGAATTTTAAGTATATTTTCCTGTGCTATACATTAGGTCCTTGGCGATCTTATATATGCTAATGTGTATATGTTAATCCTAAACTCCTGATTTATCCCCCCTGACCCCATGTTTCCACTTTCATAACCATAAATTTGTTTTCTATATTTTAAGCCTATTTCTGTTTTGTAAATAAGTTCATTTGTATCATTTTAAAAAATTAGACTCTACATATGAGTGATATCATATGATAATTGTCTTCTAACTTATTTCACTTAGTATGATGATCTCTGGGTACATCCATCTTGCTGCACATGGTATTATTTCATTCTTTATTATGGCTGAGTAATATTCCATTATACATATGTACCATACCTTCTTGATCCATTCTAATTCTGGGCTTTCAGAGGAACATAATTTACAAAAGCTGCTGCTACAGCTCAGTGGTCAACAGAATTACAGTTAGAGGTTTCAAACTTGATTTATTTTAAAATTTTCTAAAGAGAGGTTGACAATTTTTGGCTGCTTAAATACTGTTAAAATATGTATAACTTCCTGGCTAATTTCCTACACTAAAAGGTAAGTCATTTTATTATTATAATTATCTGATTAAAATATATATAGTTTAGGTGGTGTTTTATGATCAATTTAGATGCCTAAATCCATATATGTATCTATATCAATGTCTACATTTATGTCTATATAAAACCAAAGGTATATTTTTTAATCTGTTATGAAAAAATACAGTACTGCTTACAAAAAGAATTTGAATAAATATTAACTGCAACTTGTCATATATCTTCATTTTCCCAACTCTCTTCTAAATACCAATGTTACTTCCCAACACGGAGAATCACCATAATTTTACGAAAAACACATTTTTAAATCAAAGTGTTTATGTGGTAATTGGAGGGTATTAATGCTTGCCTAGATAAGCAGAGTGTTCAAATACATTTGCAACCAGCCACTCGTCCTGCTAGACCACAGGTGAGACAGACACAACACTGCCCTCATTGTCATTAACTGTCTTCCTTCTTTAGCACCTCAGCTGACTCTTAGATAGGTAGACTTGTCTCCAGATGGAGCAACTTGGTTTTTTCTTTACAACAAAAGCCAGGGTGGGGAGCTGAGTTGATACAGAAATAAGTGGATGAAAAACCTGTAATGAAATAGTTTCTTAAAGTGAATCCTAACCTCTGTTAGGTGCACTGTGATATCACCAGTCTTCTTTGTCAGAAAGTTTTCTAAAGAAAGGTTGATGGTTTTTGACTGCTTGACTACTGCTAAAATATGCACAATTTCCAGGCTGATTTCCTACATGTCTACTGAAAGGTAAGTCATTTCATTATTAAAAGTATCGGATTAAAACACGTATAATCTAGGTGGTCTTTTTACTGTCAATTTACATGCCTAGATGCATATCTGTATCAATGTCTATATTTATGTCTGTATAAAACCAAAGGTACCTTTTTTTAATCCATTCTGGAAAAAAAAATCAATGCTACTTAGGAAAAGAATTTGAATAAAAACTAACTTACTACTTACATGTCTTATATAAGTATATATGTCTTATATAAGACACACTACTTATGTGTCTTATATCTTCAATTTCCCATTTTTCTTTTAAAAACCAGTGTTACCATCCCAACACAGAGAGTCACCATAATTTTATGAAAAATACATTTTTAAGCAAACATGTTTACATGGTAAATGGGAGTATTTATACTTGCCAAAATAGGCAGAGTGGTCAAATATATTTACCACCTGTCACTAGCCATTCATCCTGCCAGAGGACAAGTGAGACAGACACAGTGCTTGCCTCATTGTCATTAACCATCTTCCTTACTTATCACCTCAGCTGGCTCCTGGGTAAGGTGGGACTTGTCTGAGGATGGAGCAGCTTGGCTTTTTCTTTATAACAGAAGCCAGAGTAGGGAACTGAGTTGATACAGAAATAAATGTAAGAAAAACCTATAAGGACATAGTTTCTTCTGAATCCTCACCCCTTGCACTGTGATATCGCCAGTCTTTGATAGAAATATTCATTCTTTGGGAGCATATTTGATCAGTTTTTCTAGATCTCTCTGAATGGATTAGAGGCACTGATAACTTAAACTTTTAAGGCAGTCCTTTAAAAATAAAGTATCGTGGGGCTGGTGCACTGGGACGACCCAGAGGGATGGAATGGGGAGGGAGGAGGGAGGAGTGTTCAGGATGGGGAACACATGTATACCTGTGGCGGATTCATTTTGATATTTGGCAAAACTAATACAATTATGTAAAGTTTAAAAATAAAATAAAATTTTAAAAAAATAAAGTATTTGTGTACCTTTTTTATGAAACTGATCTGGGGGTGTTGAAAATCACTATAAAATTGGCACATTATTTTGAAGGATAATGTTTACAAGTATATGTAGTCAGATGGGGTGGGTTCAGATCTTGACCATATGACTGAGAACTGTCCATTACTTAATCTTTTTGAAGATCAGTTCCCTGAATTGAGAGAACTGAATGAGAACACATGTGGAAAGCGCTGAACACTGCCTGGCACATACTGAGTACTCAATAAATATAAGCCATTATTATTATGAAAAATATCAAGAATATTGCTAAGTTTAACTCATAGTAAGCATGGGTTTCTGTTACAAAATAAGAAATCTTAAAGAAATTAAGCTGGTCTTTTCTTTCTGTGTTTCAGTCTATTCTGCTCATATTCACTGTACCTTAGAAGGTTTAGGAAGGTCTGGTCTGTGGGAATAATGGCTTTTTCTGTTTTTCTTTAAAGCATTGCTATTAACTAGTCCTTTCTTTTTTGAAGTTGTGCTATTATTAGTGCTTGCTATTATCTAGTCCTTTCTTTGAAGATGTGCTATTGTAAAGGTCTGGGACTGACCATGGCTTCAGTTCAGTTCAGTCACTCAGTCCTGTCCGACTCTTTGCGACCCCATGAATCGCAGCACGCCAGGCCTCCCTGTCCATCACCAACTCCCGGAGTTCACTCAGACTCACGTCCATCAAGTCAGTGATGCCATCCAGCCATCTCATCCTCTGTCGTCCCCTTCTCCTCTTGCCCCCAATCCCTTCCAGCATCAGGGTCTTTTCCAATGAGTCAACTCTTCGCATGAGGTGGCCAAAGTACTGGAGTTTCAGCTTTAACATCATTCCTTCCAAAGAAATCCCAGGGCTGATCTCCTTCAGAATGGACTGGTTGGGTCTCCTTGCAGTCCAAGGGACTCTGAAGAGTCTTCTCCAACACCACACTTCAAAAGCATCAATTCTTCAGTGCTCAGCCTTCTTCACAGTCCAACTCTCACATCCATACATGACCACAGGAAAAACCATAGCCTTGACTAGACGAACCTTTGTTGGCAAAGTAATGTCTCTGCTTTTCAATATGCTATCTAGGTTGGTCATAACTTTCCTTCCTAGAGTAAGCGTCTTTTAATTTCATGGCTGCAGTCACCATCTACAGTGATTTTGGAGCTCAAAAAAATAAAGTCTGACACTGTTTCCACTGTTTCCCCATCTATTTCCTATGAAGTGATGGCAAGTTTGAAATCCATTAGATAAGATGTTGTTTCCTGTGAACAACAGACACAAGATCACCTGAAAGGTGTCCTTTTTTTGGTGTTTTATTTTTCTGTGAAAACTACAATATATATTTTACATAACTTTAACAAAGTTATTTTCTAGTTAGGTTACTTGATTAAGCTGTGAAGACTGTGTGACCTTTTTATGAGTCTTGCTTTGTCTTTAAAAATGCTGTATATTTGTCTATCAATCCAACCTACCTTCCTAGTTTGATTCACTAAAAAGACCTAGAAATAACAATAACCCAGTAGGAATAGGCACCTCTGTCCTCAAAACTATGAACTCTGAAATGTTATAACCACTAGTTGTCTTAAATTATTGGCTGACTCCAGGACTATTACAGGAAATGTTCAAGGTGAGTCTGTGATACTGCATCACAGCAAAAAAAAAATAATAATAATAATAATAATAAATGTATAATAATGTTATATCAAAAGGATTTTGGGACTAAAATGACGGAACTCCAACAAAGGTGGGAAATTTTGGCAACAAATGTAAAATCAGATTTTGTTGATTAATATATATGAAATATATATTTTAAAACATTGAGTTAATAAGGATACTAAAAAAGAAGATATAGTGTCAATTTAAAAATTAATAAATAACACAAACAAAAACCTTTATTGGTTACCACCTAGGTATGTAGAGCATCACTTCTTTACCCTGAAATTGGTAATTGATGGAAGATTTAATATCTTCCCTACTGATCTCATATTAATGACATTTGCTATAACTCAGTAGTCCTAATGAATGAAAATGTTTTTATTATAGAAAAATTTAGTTAATAAATGAGGAAGAACTAGCCAAATGAGAAAATTTCCACTTTGTATTCTGTAATTAAATAATTGTTTCAGACAGAGGAGTAAACAATTAGATCTAAGATTGATGGGGAGCTTTACAAAGGATGAGATAAATGCTAATCCTGCTTAGCAGTCTTACTGCTATTAAAAGTGAGACGGCCAGATAGTCAAATACTGTGTACCTCCTAGAAGCATTATTCCAAAAGTTGAACCTGAGTCTTCTGGATAATGCTCCCAATTTATAAGAAAAACAATTGTTTCTCCATCAATTTAAATGGCATCCAAAGGAACGAGACAGAAAAATCACTGATGCAATCCATAACACTTGACAATTTACTTGGTTTTTGCATTGTGTCAAGGTTGCAAAACAAGAATCAGGAGGACTTGGAGAAAGGAGACCATTCTAGAGTAACAGACCTCAGAAACATAACAACCAAGTCAATGAACTTAATTTGAGTAACAATTTGAACAAACTGATTTTAAGCAGATGTTATAAGACAGATGAGAAGCTATCAATAAGAAATGGTATTATATGTAAAGAAATTATTGCTAAATTTCTTAGATAGGTGTGATAGTAGAATTGTGCCAAAGAAAGAGAGATATTCATCATTTTATAGTGTCCTCCACATTCCTGATAACATCCCTTCCCCTGAAGTCAGCTTCATCTGAAATTATTACAGATTTTGATTAGTGCTAGCATATGTTTATTTCCTTAAGGAGATCTAAATTTCTGATGTATATAATTTTCCCTTGACCTGAAAAAAATATTTTAATATTTTTCATAAGTAAGGACTGGTTGCAGTGAATTCCTTCAGATTTAGTTTGTCTGACAATGTTTGTATTCTCCTTAACTTTAGAATGGTAATTGTACTAGATACAGAATTCTAGGTTGGTAGGCTTTTTTCCCCCCAGCACTTTAAATGTTCTAATCTGCTGTCTTCTTTTTTGCATAATTTCTGACAAGCATCTGTATCTTAGCTTCTGATCTTTCTTCAGTTATGGTTAAGGTACTCTGCCTCAATCTTCACCCTCTACCCCCAAGAAAAAGGCTTTTTTCAAACTTTTCTCTTTGTTTTGGGTTTTTTACTGTGTAAGGGTGATCGTGTATTGGTCTGCTTGAACTGCCCATAACAAAATACCATAGACTGAGTTCCTTAAAAATCAGGCTTCTCCCCCTCATAATTCTGGAGGCTAGTGGTCCAAGATTAAGGTGACAGCAAAGTAGGTTTCATTGTGAAACTTCTTCCCTTGGCTTGTAGGCAGCGACCTTCTGGTTGTGTCATCTTAGTGGAGAGGGATGAAGAACAGACTCTTTGCTGTGTCTTCTTACATGGCTGCTAATCCCTCATCTAACCATAACTAGGTCCTAATGGCTCAAATACCATCACACTGAGGATGAGGGTTTCAACATACGAATTTTGAGGAACACATTCAATCCATAGCAATTTAGTGTGATTAGGTTTTGGTATTTATTCCTTTTTTTGTTATCTGAGCTTCTCATACCTGTGAGTTGGTACCTGTCTTTAATTTTAGGAAGTTCTCAGCTATTACTACTTCAGATATTCATATCCTCCATACTCTTTTTTTCTCTTCTGATATTCCATCTATATACAATTGCAACTTTTAAAACTGTCCAACAGCTCTTGGATATTCCAGTCTGCATTTTATTTTTTTCTCCTTTACTTTCATTTAGTTTTTATTGACATATCTTGAAGCTCACTGTTTGTTCTCTTGGAAATTTCCTCTGAGGATTGTCAGATGCATTGTTTATTATTTTAAGTTACTCACTTGAATTCTTCTTTCTTTTTAATATAAATACTTATTGCTATAAATTTTCTCTGAGCACTGCTTTATCTGTATCCTATAAATTTTGGAATGTTGGATTTTATTTCCAATAACCTCAAAGAAATATGTAATTTAGTTTTTTTTTTGTCCTATTGGTTATTTAGGAATGTGTTACTTAATATGCACATATTGTGAATATTCTAATTTAAATTTATTTTAATTAGGTAATTACTTTACAATAAATTTCCTTTTGTTGTAGATTTCTAATTATACTTTGTATACTTTCACTTTAAGCTAGTTTTACATAGTTTGTGGTCCTTGAGAATATCTCATATTTATTTAAGAAGAATGCATGTTCTTCTCCAATTGGATGGTGTGTTCTGTAGATGTCTGTTAGATCTAGTTGATTTTCTTAAATTTTCTGTTTCCTTATTATCTTCTACCTTATTATTATATATATTGCAAATAAGGTATTGAAGTCCCAAATATTTATCTGTTTTTCCTTCAATTCTGTCAGTTTCTATGTATTTAGGAACTGTGATTCTGTGCAGATGCTTGTTTATAATTGTCCTATTTGCCTAGTGGACCAATCATTTAAACATTAAAAATATTTCTATTCATCTCTAGTAATATTTTTTGTCTTAGTCTTTTATTTTTCCATCCTTTACTTTCATTCTATTTGTGTCTTTGAATCTGAATTGTGTCTTCTGTAGAACACATACAGTAGAATATTGGTTTTTTAGAAATGCAATCTGAAATCTGTGACTTTGTTGCATTTTAATCTATTTACATTTGTTATGGTTATTAGTATGTTTGTATTTATATCTCTCTGTTTTTTGTTTTCTATGTGCATGATGATTTTTTTTTGTTTCTCCATTGCCCCTCTTTTGTCTTCCTTGAACTAAGTAGTTATTTTTAGCATAACACTTTAAATCTTCTAATAAATCCTAATTTTATTTTTTGAAGTTCAAAAATCTACATCATTGGTTATAATGTGAGAGAGGAAAGTGACTGTAACCCTCAGTGAAGGTAAATTGCTATCCCTTGGATTTGTAGTATTTCCTTCTGGTGAACAGTGAGTTTCAATCCCTAATGAATCAGTATTATTTTCAAGAAATGTTACTGATGGGAATGTGCTCTGTAATCAGATAAGGGAGAAAGGAAGTTGAGAATCATTATTCTGTATTAAGTAGAAAAAGGTTACACTTTTATCAGTCACTAGAAAAAATAAAGAACCACAACATAATGTAGGGCTTCATCTGGATGAAAATGCATTACAAAACTGAAAACGATATCAATAGCAATTCAGCCCAGTGTATAAGGAGTGTATGTGTGATGGGCTTCCCTGGTGACTCAGACAGTAAAGAATCAGCCTGCATGCAGGAGACCCAGGTTTGATCCCTGGGTCAGGAAGATCCCCTGGAGAAGGGAATGGCTACCCACTTCAGTATTCTTTCCTGGAGAATTCCATAGACAGAGGATCCTGGCAGGTTACAGATCATGGGGTTGCAGAGAGTCAGACATGACTGAGCAGCTAACACTTGGGCTTCCTGGGTGGCACTAGTAGTAAAGAACCTGTCTGCCAAAGCAGGAGACATAAGAGATTTGGGTTCAATCCCTGGGTCAGGAAGATCCCCTGGAGGAGGGCATGAAAACCCACTCCAGTATCCTTGCCTGGAGAATCCCATGGACAGAAGAGCCTCGTGGGCTACAGTCCATAGGGTCATAAGATGTGGACATGAATGAAGCGATATAGTATGCATGCATACATATGTGTGATATAGACATATGTTTATACACATACACATGCATTAGTATATACTGTTTATATTGATATGTACAGGTAATGCTTGAACAACACAGGTTTGAACTGCAAGGGTCCACTTATATGTGCATTTTTAAATATGTATTACAATACTACATGATCCATGGTTGGTTGAATCCTGGAATGCAGAACCAGGGATGTGCAGGGCCAAGTTATGGCTGGATTTTCAACTCTGTGAGCACCCCTAACCCTCATGTTGTTCAAGGGCCCCCTGTATATACATATGTACATATATTTATGTATGTATACATGTATGTATATGTATAAACATTGATGTAATTATTCTATAATAAGTAATGTTAGAATGCTTAAACCAATTAGTTGCAAAGAACCTTATGATTTTATCTTTATCAGTATCCACTTTAGGTGGATCTTGAATATAGCATGATAAATCAGCTTTTCAGGAAAAGCTACATAGTTTATCTGTCCAACTAGTTGTTACTGAGGACTGGATAAAATGGAGAAGTTCTAACTAAGAATTAACTCTGTTGAAGAAAATACCCAAGGCACCTGATTTGGGACATTTCCATATTTGCTCTGAAAATTTTCCACAGCTTTTTCCACAAAAAGCCTAATAAAGCTTATTGAGGCACTTGCTTGAGAAACCAAGGTAACTCTTTTTGTGCATCTGAGTTCTTTAATGATTACCTGGATCATCTCAGACCACAGTGGGAGTGGATGGTTGTACTCAGGCCAGGAGACTCAGACTGAGATTCCCCACTGAATTTTAAGCTTTGAATTCTGTAAACATATAATGCAATTGTCCATTTGCACCCAAAGTGATGTTCAAAGTGACTGTAAGATTAGACATTTACTTGTGGCATAAACATTTCCCATTTCTAAATTAATAGACATCTGTTATAATTTTAAAATGTCAATTTTTAATGTTTAAATGGAAATAACAGTAAATATTAGAAAGCAACATTTATGTTTTATACAGATAAGTTCATTCTATAAAAAATGTGTTACTAATGGAAATAAACTTATGAACTATGTTTTTAAATAAACAGACTCTCACTGTTCCTAGGCAGTGTTTTGCTAGAACAGTAAGCTTTTCCATAGGACAAAGAATAAGATTTATTTAACTCAAAAATTGTCAGGTCATAACCTGAAAATGCCAAAAAAATTTTAGTGCCACCACTAAGAAAAATACTCTTACTTGGTAACTGGCTTTAGTCAATATGTCTCAAAATATCATGATAACAGATCAAGAGTTTCTTAAGTTTATCGGTTTTAGTACATGTAGCTCAATTGCTGACTTGACAATTTTTTGAAAAGCTCTAGTGAAAAATTTAGATGGAAAAGAAGTTACAGTAAAATATTTTTAAGACAAAGCAGTTAAAGCTGTTTTAACTCTGAATATGTTCTGCTCAGAGTGAAGCATGATACAAAGCAGTGGTAGGTGATAAAGAAATAGCAATATTGTACTCTTTAGTCAATCGTGTCTGACTCTGCGACCCCATCAACTGTAGCCCGCTGGGCTCCTCTGTCTATGGAATTCTCCAGGCAAGAATACTGGAGGGGGCAGCCATTTCCTTCTCCAGGAGATCTTCCTGACCCAGAGATCTAACCTGCTGCTACTGCTGCTAAGTCGCTTCAGTCGTGTCCAACTCTGTGCGACCCTTTAGATGGCAGCCCACCAGGCTCCCCCATCCCTGGGGTTCTCCAGGCAAGAATACTGAAGTGGGCTGCCATTTCCTTCTCCAATGCATGAAAGTGAAAAGTGAAAGTGAAGTCGCTCAGTCGTGTCCGACTCCTAGCGACCCCATGGACTGCAGCCTACCAGGCTCCTCTGTCCATGGGATTTGCCAGGCATTCACTGGAACAGCCTCTTGGAGCTCTGGGGCAGAGCTGCAGGAGAGAAGGTGGGGTCCATTTCTGTGAATTCTTCTGCAAAGTTACATCTAATTCATCTCGGAAGACTGGCTTAAAAGGTGCGGGCACTTTCTTGGCAGCTAAATCATCCCAGTTTATTTTCTGAAAACAGGGATGTTCTTTGATTTCATCTGCATCGTGTGGACCACATCCCAGTCTCTTCTTGGGATCTTTCATCCTGAGACGCTGGATCAGGTCTTTGGCTACAGCACTCAGTTGACTGGCGGAGTTTAGGTGTTGTAATGTATGAATTACTACCTGGAGCATCTCTGTTCACTGTTGATGGCAAGAACTCCCAAGCTGAGATATCTAGGAGAATATTAAAGAGCGAGCCTCTGTATCCCCAGGAAATGAGTGCTGTAGCCAAAGAGATCTAACCTAGGTCTCCTGAATTGCAGGCAGATTCTTTACTATCTGAGCCACCAGGGAAGTCCAGCAAAGACAACCACACAGTGAAAAAAAAAAAAAAAAGCTTATTATCTGAAGACAAAAACAGGTGAGATCAGATTCTTTTCTTTTTAAAACATCTACCATTTAACTCTCACAAAGAGGTCGATTTATAGGACATATATACAAGAATGAACTTTTTGTTTAGTAATTATCCCTTCTGGTATATTCTGTTAAACAAAACAAATTACAAGGTTATCATGTTATAAGGGATAGGAAAGTAAACTATTACTAATGCAATAAGTTGCAAAGATATATCACAAGGGCATGAATGCACAGAGAGCTAAATAATTAAGGCTAAATATCATTGTAAAGGAATGAAGACTAAAATAATAATTTAAATTTATATATCTGGTTATGCATATATATATGTATATAACATTAATAAATAATAATATTTAACATTAATAATAATATAATGTAGTTAGTATAGTGTATTCATTAGTAAATACCTGACATCTCAATTATATAGTTTAGTGATTGTTGAAGTTTATGATTTAATAATATGGAGAAGGCAATGGCACCCCACTCCAGTACTGTTGCCTGGAAAATCCCATGGGCAGAGGAGCCTGGTAGGCTGCAGTCCATGGGGTCGCTAAGAGTCGGACACGACTGAGCGACTTCACTTTCTCTTTTCACTTTCATGCATTGGAGAAGGAAATGGCAACCCACTCCAGTGCTCTTGCCTGGAGAATCCCAGGGACGGGGGAGCCTGGTGGGCTGACATATAAGGGGTCGCACAGAATCGGACACGACTGAAGTGACTTAACATAGCATAGCTAGGGTTAATGCACTATTCTGCTCATTAAATTAAAATCTATATATCCTTTCAGCCTTTTCCACCTAGGGTCACAGGAGCAATTTAAGCCCTAAGGCCTTCAGGCAGCTCTTTATTGTAATAAATTAACATTCTTCCTATGTATCTAGAATGGTACTAGGTAAGTACCATGCTTCAGAAACTTGAGAATAAAATATAATAGATAAAGTATATTAAAATTATATGCTTCATTTGGTGTATAATTAATTTGATTTTACCAAGTAAATTTTAATAATGAAAACTATTTAGTCTTCTAGCTTTTATTGACCATCTAGTCATCAATATAATGAATCAGTATCTTTCTTTATGCATGTTACAAGTGGGCCTACAGTATACACTGTTTGGGGCTTCCCAGATGTCTCAGTGGTAAAGAAGCCTGCCAATGCCGTAGACATGGGTTCGGTCCCTGGGTCAGGAAGATCCCCTGGAGAAGGAGTGACAACTGACTCCAGTATTCTTGCCTGAGAAATACCATGGACAGAGAAGCCCAGCAAGCTACAGTCCATGGGTCACAAGACTTGGATATGACTTAGCCACTGCTGCTGCTGCTGCTGCTAAGTCGCTTCAGTCGTGTCCGACTCTGTGCGACCCCATAGACGGCAGCCCACCAGGCTCCCCCGTCCCTGGGATTCTCCAGGCAAGAACACTGGAGTGGGTTGCCATTTCCTCCTCCAATGCAGGAAAGTGAAAAGTGAAAGTGAAGTCGTTCAGTCGTGTCCAACTCTTTGCAACTCCATGGACTGCAGCCTACCAGGCTCCTCTGTCCATGGGATTTTCCAGGCAAGAGTACTGGAGTGAGTTGCCATTGCCTTCTCCGACTTAGCCACTAAATGACAATAAATAGACTGTTTAATACAGCCAAATATTTCCCAGCTGTCATGAGCATATGTGAATTCTGCACTAAATCATGAGGACTTCTAAACTATAAATTCAAACAACAAGGGAAAAAATAAAATGGATGTTTAGCACTACTGAGTAATGACAGCATTAGTATCTGTTGCATTTTTGCTGTATGAAAAGATTTTGTACATTAAAAGCAAGAATGTATTTGTCTATTTTAATGTAGGCACTTTCTGTTTAAATGTTCTCTGTACCCCAAAGCAATGGCACCCCACTCCAGTACTCTTGCCTGGAAATCCCATGGACGGAGGAGCTGGTGGGCTACAGTCCATGGGGTCGCTAAGAGTCGGACACGACTGAGCGACTTCACCTTCACTTTTCACTTTCATGCATTGGAGAAGGAAATGGCAACCCACTCCAGTGTTCTTGCCTGGAGAATCCCAGGGACAGGGGAGCCTGGTGGGCTGCCATCTATGGGGTCACACAGAGTTGGACACGACTGAAGCAACTTAGCAGCAGCAGTACCCCAAAGCAACATCTGTCTTCCAGATCCAGCAGTGACCTCACCCAGAGTTCACAGCCCTTTGATGTCATCACGTTTCCTGTTAAGGACACCTGCAGAGAGGTTCATTAGTCTCAGAATACCAGCTTTAGAAAATACAGGTTTTGATTACTCAATTAAATTTAAGTTTAAGATAAATAACACACTTTCATATGGGTATGTGGGTCTTCCCATGTGTCACTAGTGGTAAAGAACCCGCCTGCCAGGGCAAGAGCTATAAGAGATGAGGGTTTGATCCTTGGATTGAGAGGATCCTCTGGAGGAGAGGGCATGGCAAACCATCTCCAGTATTCTTGCCTGGTGATCCCATGGACACAAGAGCCTGGTGGGCTAACAGTTCATAGGGTCAAAAAGAGTCAGACATGACTGAAGCAACTTAGCACACATGCATGCATATGGGTATGTCCCCAATATCACAAGCAATGTCATTATATATATGGAATTCAAACTTACATGTGTGTCCTGTATTTTATCTGGCAGTTCTACATTAACCATGAAAGGTGATGTTTAGTGTTACAGGTTAAAAACTGTGTACCTATTGAGCATAAAATCCTATTGAACAATTCACCAGTGGGTTTTTTTGTTGGTGTTTATGTTTTTTAACAAGTGTGTTTTTGGTTGGTTTGTGATGATTCAGGTCCTCAGAGTTGCCAAATTCCAGGGCCCAAAGCAAGGCACTTCTGCTCTGTTCAAATGCTAGTGCTTTGCTTGAGTGCTGTTTTTCTACTCTGCCATTTTTTAAACTTTTGGCTAGTTCCCTTTTCATTATTTAACCCATCACTAACTAGAGACAGAAAAGGACTATTTTTTTTCTTTTTTTTTTTAAATTTTATTTTTAAACCTGAAACACTGTATTAGTTTTGCCAAACATCAAAACGAATCTGCCACAGCTATTTTTAACCAATGCTCATTTTTCTTTAAAAGCAAAGACACATAAGAGAAGCTTTTTGAAGAATCCCTCTTGCATTTCATTGGCCTGGAACTGGGATGCTTTCCTATGCCAAAACCAGTCATTAACAAGAGAAATCTAAAGGAGTGAACAGGTGAAAACTGGATGTGCAGTTTGTTACAAAATCCTGTTATATACCCCTTGTAAGCCAACTCTTCTACTCTCCAAGGTAAGAGTTTCCTCTCTCTCTCTTTCCATTCATTCCTTCAGCATAGAATTGTGAGGATTTCTATGTGCCAGGTATTCTTGGTCCTTCAGGTATTCCAGCATATAAGCTCTACTAGCCTTTCATAGCCCTCCCTTCCTTTTTCTGAATCAGCTGATGATGCCACTTGATAACTAAATAAGAAAATTTGTTGTTGTTTAGTCACTAAGTCATGTCCGACTCTTTTGTGACCCCATGGACTATAGCCAATCAGGCTCCTCTGCCCATGGGATTTCCCAGGCAAAAATACTGGAGTGGGTTCCCATACCCTCCTCCAGGGGATATTCCAAACCTGGGGATCAAAACCTCATCTCTTGCATTGCAGGAGGATTCTTCACCACTGAGGCACCAAGGAAGCCCAAATAAGAAAACACATGATCAAAAGGAAAGGATTCACCTTCTCAAAACAGAATCCACCCATGTAGATTTTGCTTAGATTCTGTAGCTTCTCTTCTATTATAGTAGAGAAAATACTACTTTTTTAAAAGGACAACTTCCCTGCATAAGTTCCAGATCCAGGACAATTTCACTCTTGCCTCCTCAGGGTCTTACTCTTCTAAGTATTCCTTCTTTTCCTGCATCATCAATCTCTCCCCCCACCCCCAGTTTGTTCTATCAGTACATTTTATTTCTTAACGGATGCATATTTTCCCAGAAACCACTCAGTTTCTATATTCCCCTTCTAAGCAAAACCTCTCAGTAATGTATGTACACTCTTCCAGTGCTTCATTTACCATTCACTCTTTTACCTATTTCACTTGGGCTGATGAAAGTCTACAGTCCATTGAAATGTCACTTGTCAACATGACTAAAGACCTTCCTTTGGACAATTCCAGTGGACATTTGTCTGTCTTCACCTTAGGCAACCTCTCACCATATGCTACACTTGACCACTGCGTTCTTCCTAAAATATCCCCTCCTTTGGTTTCCATGATGCCTCACTTTTCTTGATTTTTATTCCCTATTTTATTTTCCATCCTTTCTCAGTCTGTATATGCTATCTCCTTCTCAAAGGGATCCTGTAGGATTTCCTGTAGGCCTCTCTTTTCTTCTCTTCTATACCCTCTCCTAGTGATCTTAAAATTTTACATGGCTCTATATACCATATGAAAATGACAGTGAAAGTTGCTCAGTTGTGTCTGACTCTTTGCAAAACCATGGGCTATACAGTCCATGGAATCTCCATGCCAGAATACTGGAGTGGGTAGCCATATCATTTCAGTCCATTTCAGTCTCTCAGTCGTGTCCGACTCTTTGTGACCCCAAGAACCACAGCACACCAGATCTCCCTGTCCATCATCAACTCCCAGAGTCCACCCAAACTCATGCCCATCGAGTTAGTGATGCTATCCAACCAACCCATCCTCTGTTGTCCCCTTCTCCTCCTGCCTTCAATCTTTCCCAACATCAGGGTCTTTTCAAATGAGTCAGCTCTTCACATCAGGTGGCCAAAATATTGGAGTTTTAGCTTCAACATCAGTCCTTCCAATGAACACACAGGACTGATCTCCTTTAGGATGGACTGGTTGGATCTCCTTGCAGTCCAAGGGACTCTCAAGAGTCTTCTCCAACACCACAGTTCAAAAGCATCAATTATTCAGCGCTCAGCTTTCTTCACAGTCCAACTCTCACATCCATACGTGACCACTGGAAAAACCATAGCCTTGACTAGACAGACCTTTGTTGGCAAAGTAATGTCTCTGCTTTTTAATATGCTATCTAGGTTGGTCATCAGAGAAGGCAATGGCACCCCACTCCAGTACTTTTGCCTGGAAAATCCCATGGACGGAGGAACCTACTGGGCTGCAGTCCATGGTGTCACTAAGAGTCGGACACGACTGAGTGACTTCACTTTCACTTTTTACTTTTATACATTGGAGAAGAAAATGGCAACCCACTCCAGTGTTCTTGCCTGGAGAATCCCAGGGATGGGGGAACCTGGTGGGCTGCTGTCTATGGGGTCACACACAGTTGGACACGACTGAAGCAACTTAGCAGCAGCAGCAGGTTGGTCATAACTTTCCTTCCAAGCAGTAAGCATCTTTTAATTTCATGGCTGCAGTCACCATCTGTAGTGATTTTGGAGCCCCCCCCCAAAAAAAATAAAGTCTTCCACTGTTTCCCCATCTATTTGCCATGAAGTGATGGGACCAGATGCCATGATCCTAGTTTTCTGGATGTTGAGCTTTAAGCCAACTTTTTCACTCTCCTCTTTCACTTTCATCAAGAGGCTCTTTTGTTCTTCTTCACTTTCTGCCATAAGGGTGGTGTCATCTGCATATCTGAGGTTATTGATATTTCTCCCAGCAATCTCGATTCCAGCTTGTGCTTCTTCCAGCCCAGCATTTCTCATGATGTACTCTGCATATAAGTTAAATAAGTAGGGTGACAATATACAGCCTTGACGAACTCCTTTTCCTATTTGGAACCAGTCTGTTGTTCCATGTCCAGTTCTAATTGTTGCTTCCTGACCTGCATATAGGTTTCTCAAGAGGCAGGTCAGGTGTGTGGGTACCCATATATGGGATTATAATTCCCAAATATCTCATTGAACATCTTATTATATATCTAATTGATTACCTGATCATTTCTACCAAAATGTCTCATAAACATGATAAATTTCACAAAACAGTCTTTTGATTGTCTTTCCTCTTTCCTAACAAGTCCATCAGTTAATAATCCTGTTTCTCCACTAATCCTTTCATCTTAGTGAATTCCTAGACATGCCACCCAGTTATTTTAATCTGAATTTCTCCTGATTACCACCATATTCACATAAACACATATATGTAACTTGTCAGTGCCAAATTCTTCTGCCTTAACTTAAAAATGTATCATAAATTTTTCTCTTTAACTTTACTCTTACCAGCCCTGTTATCATTGTGTTCCATTTAGAATATGGAAGTAGCCTCCTAAGAGGTTTCTCTTTTCCCTCTTTCCACCTTCAATTCCCTTTACATCGGATAATCAAATTGATCTTTAATAACGTGGTCATTTAATGTACCTTTGCTACCTGAAATTATCCATTAGCATCCAGTTTTTACTTAGAATAACATAAACTTTTTCCCATCCCTTCAGCCTTGCCTTAGTCTCAGTTCAGTTCAGTTCAGATCAGTCACTCAGTTGTGTCCGACTCTTTGCGACCCCGTGAATCGCAGCATGCCAGGCAGACCTCCCTGTCCATCACCAACTCCGGGAGTTCACCCAAACTCATGTGCATCAAGTCGGTGATGCCATCCAGCCATCTCATCCTCTGTCGTCCCCTTCGCCTCCACTTTCCTTTGTTTAGTACATTCCTACATGCAGGACTTCTGACAGATAAAATCCATCAAGTCTTAGCTTTACAGATTTTGAAGACGTATTAAGACCTTGATTTTTATGTGGAGAGCTAATAGTTTGACATATAAAACTAAACTAGCCATGCATTCAAAAAATTTTTAATTAATGTACTGTTTCTTGGCACAGTAAAGGAGCACAGCATTTCTGTCAGTCAAGTTCCTAACCTTTGGAAGTACAACTTGCTATTCACATTAGAATCATGCTCTCAAGTATCAGCTCAGACTCAGATTGACCTCAATTTCAGTGAAGAAATTTGACCTGAAACAGAAGGATTTAACCACCTCACACTCTTGTGCTCAGCCCTATCACTGCTGCTCATTCAAACATGATGCTGTTCCAGTTCTGACTATTCAGCTTAAAATTTTACTTTGACAAGTCCTTGGCACAGCACAGGCACTGAAATAACTCTTTTTTAAGTGATAAGATACAGTTTGTACCCTTCTGGAGCTCTCGTTTTCAGACTCCTTATCCCTATTCCTCAGTCCTATGCTTTTTATTCCAAGCCCCCTTCCCTGTCTGTCCACTCCATTCAACCATTCAAACCCCCAGTCTTATCACTGTTCTTCAGCTTTGAATACTATTTCACTCTTCCTTTTCTGGAATCTGGCTGATAAGTAGGTTCCCACGTATGAGATTCTCTGTTGTTTTTATATTGTAGGTTGTTGTCATGCCCTCTCCCAGAAACAAGGGCATTACTCCTAAAAGAAATCATCTAGCTTTTGACTCCGGAGAAGGCAATGGCACCCCACTCCAGTACTCTTGCCTGGAAAATCCAATGGACGGGGGAGCCTGGTAGGCTGCAGTCCATGGGGTCGCGAAGAGTCAGACACGACTGAGCCACTTCACTCTCCCTTTTCACTTTCATGCATTGGAGAAGGAAATGGCAACCCACTCCAGTGTTCTTGCCTGGAGAATCCCAGGGATGGTGGAGCCTGGTGAGCTGCTGTCTATGGGGTTGCACAGAGTTGGACAGGACTGAAGCGACTTAGTAGGAGGAGGAGGAGTAGTAGCTTTTGACTCAGCACTGAAATTGCAATCAGTAACCTGATAAATTGCCTGATTCAGTTTATTAGTTTGGTACCCTTTATTCCTTCAGCTTTGCCTTTGAACTTCTTCTCTTATCTTTCTGGTATTTTCCAGAGTAGTAAACAAAGGATCAGGGAAGGCAACGGCACCCCACTCCAGTACTCTTGCCTGGAAAATCCCATGGACGGAGGAGCCTGGAAGGCGGCAGTCCATGGAGTCGCAAAGAGTCGGACACGACTGAGCGACTTCACTTCACTTTTTACTTTCATGCATTGGAGAAGGAAATGGCAGCCCACTCCAGTGTTCTTGCCTGGAGAATTCCAGGGACGGCGGAGCCTGGTAGGCTGCCATCTATGGGGTCGCACAGAGTCGGACATGACTGAAGTGACTTAGCAGCAGCAGCAGCAAACAAAGGATATCATTCTTTGCAACTCCTTATTTAGTCCAAAATACAACAGAGTAGTGATTATTGTTGGGATGAGTATGTCAATAAATTTAAATTCTGTATACAAAATGTTGTGTCATGAAAAATTCAAGAATAATTGACTAGGTTGGAAAGTATGCATATCTTACAAATTAAAGGAGCTGTAGCCTCTAAGTTTCTGCTAAAAAACTCTGTGGAAATAACTAGTGTCAATAATTTTCCAAGGCTTGGTTCCATCTTTTAAAAAACTATAAATAATTGAATTTTAGATGAAGAAGCCAACCGGATCTACCAGTTAAGACAGGGCTTTCCTGATAGCTCAGTTGGTAAAGAATCTGCTTTCAATGCAGGAGACCCCAGTTCGATTCCTGGGTCAGGAAGATCCTCTGGAGAAGGGATAGGCTACCCACTCCAGTATTGTTGGGGTTCCCTTATGGCTCAGCTGGTAAGGAATCCGCCTGTAATGCAGGAGACCTGGGTTCAATCTCTGGGTTGGGAAGATACCCTGGAGAAGGGAAAGGCTTCCCACTCCAGTGTTGTGGCCTGGAGAATTCCATAGATTGTATAGTCGATTTGGGTCACAAATAGTTGGACACGACTGAGCAACTTTCACTTCACTTCACCAGTTAGGACAGCCTCATGAAACTGTAAATTCAAATGAAGAATGTGCCCATTTAATTGCTATTTGCCACTTTAAAGTCTCTTCTAGAAAACAACATAGCAAGGTGCTGTATTAGAAGGGGGGGATAGATTGGTTCTAAGCTGGAATTCAACATGTTTATCTTTATGATAGTATTAGTTTCCAATGGCTGTGCTAACAAAGTACCACATTCTTGGTGGCTTAGAACAGCACACAGTCTCTTATAGATCTGAGGTTCAAAATCTGTTTCACTGGGCCAAATCCAAGGGGTTGGCAGGACTGCACTCCTCTGGAGGTTGCAGGGGATAATCTGTTTCCTTGCAGGGATTAGGAGCTAAATCTTAGACAACCCAAAGATTTTTCAGCCTTCCACAAGGACCTTGTGTAACCTTTGATTCTCAGTTTCTGGTATAAAATGGGGCTAAACAGGATATTTTTAAGAACTGAAGGAAATGAAAAAAACTTAAACTTGTCATCTAAGAGGCAGTTACAGCTCCTGATTTACACTTGTTAGTAGCTTTATGGTTTAATGTAAAATCTCTTCTTGACACTTATCTATAAGTTTAATTTTTCAAGAGACAGTGCTATTTAAAAACAAGGAAATGATTTTCTGATTTTCCATGTTTGTATGTGTCTGTATCATATTGCTGTTTAAAGTATGGTACTTTTTCCAGTTTGGTATTTGGAGTTGGTGGTGGTGCTCAGTCATGTCCAACTTTTTGCAGCCCCATAGACAGTAGCTCTCTAGGCTCCTCTGTCCATGGGATTTTCCAGGAAAGAACACTGGAGTGGGTTGCCATTTCCTCCTCCATGGGATCTTCCCGACCCAGGAATTGAATCCATGACTCTTCTGTTTCCTGCTTTGACAGGCAGATTCTTTACCACTGAGCCACCTGAGAGGTTTTAGCATATTAAACAAAAGTAATCAAATCATTGATGCACCAGACATAACATAAACACAAATGCCAGCATATCTCTTAATGTTTCGGAAATTCATCTTGAGTGGACTGGTGACAATTCTCTGGACTTTGTCATTGGAATTGCAGATATCCTTGTTTTATCTTAACCTTATCAGCCATGTCATCTCTCCCATTTTAGGTAGGTTTAGCCTTAGTGGGAGAAGGCAATGGCACCCCACTCCAGTACTGTTGCCTGGAAAATCCCATGGACAGAGGAGCCTGGTATGCTGCAGTCCATGGGGTCGCTAAGAGTCAGACACGACTGAGCGACTTCACTTTCACGTTTCACTTTCATACATTGGAGGAGGAAATGGCAGCCCACTCCAGTGTTCTTGCCTGGAGAATCCCAGGGACGACGGGGCCTGGTGGGCTGCCGTCTATGTGGTCGCACAGAGTCGGACACGACTGAAGTGATTTAGCAGCAGTAGCAGCAGCCTTAGTGAAAATAATACTGATAGCATGAGTAAGTTAAAGGGGAATGCACTTCTTTTAAATCAGTTTAAATTATATATCTCAAGGTCTCTGAAAGTTACTAAGACAGCTAAAGCTCTTTCAGAATATTTAAAGTAGCAGAAGCTGTCAAATTGGTAAAAATATTTGAGAGAAATTGTATCTTAATAAAAGGGAGACAGTGATTGAGACATATTGACTTAGTCTTATCAGAGACCTAGACCAGACTTTGGAACAATAAATTTATATCACAAGTATTGCTGCTGCTGCTGCTGCTGCTGCTAAGTCGCTTCAGTCATGTCCAACTCTGTGCGACCCCATAGATGGCAGCCCACCAGGCTCCCCCATCCCTGGGATTCTCCAGGAAAGAACATTGGAGTGGGTTGCCATTTCCTTCTCCAATGCATGAAAGTGAAAAGTGAAAGTGAAGTTGCTCAGTCGTGTCTGACTCCTAGCGACCTCATGGACTGCAGCCTACCAGGCTCCCCTGTCCATGGGAATTTCCAGGCAAGAGTACTGGAGTGGGGTGCCATTGCCTTCTCCACAGTATTGCTAAGGAACTGATAATCTACTTTTGACTGTAAACAGCATGATCTGTCTCACACTGTTGTTAATTTCAGTTCAGTTCAGTTCAGTCGCTCAGTCATGTCCGACTATTTGTGACCCCATGAATCGCAGCACATCAGACCTCCCTGTCTATCACCAACTCCCAGAGTTCACTCAGACTCACGTCCATCAAGTCAGTGATGCCATCCAGCCATCTCATCCTCTGTAGTCCCCTTCTCCTCCTGCCTCCAATCCCTCCCAGCATCAGAGTCTTTTCCAGTGAGTCAACTCTTCACATAAGGTAGCCAAAGTACTGGAGTTTCAGCTTTAGTATCAGTCCTTCCAATGAACACCCAGGACTGATCTCCTTTAGGATGGACTGGTTGGATCTCCTTGCAGTCCAAGGGACTCTCAAGAGTCTTCTCCAACACCACAGTTCAAAAGCATCAATTCTTCGGTGCTCAGCTCTCTTCACAGTCCAACTCTCACATCCATACATGACCACTGGAAAAGCCAGAGCCTAGACTAGACAGACATTTGTTGTCAAAGTAATGTCTCTGCTTTTAGTTTAAGTCATTTTATTATAATACTGTATTTTAAAAGAACATGGAATATGATAATTTGAAGATATTTTAAAGTTTTTAAGTATTCATGTAAGCAGTGTTGATGCTTGAGACTGTATCTTTATATTTCCAAATGCTTGGGCATGATATTTATTTATTGTGAAATATATCCAGGAATATTTAAGTTTTAGATTTTACATGGTTGGCTACTATTCATTATTCAAGTCCTGACTCAGGTGTCACATGCTAGGAAAACTACTTCATGAACATCTATTCTAAATTAGTATTTTCTACTAAGTTATTCTCTATAGCACCACCTTGTTTTACTTCCTGCATAACATCTGAGTTTCCCTGAAATCACCTCTTCACTATTGTCTGTATTCCCATAACATGTAAGCTCCATGAATTACAGACCTCTATACCTCAATTGGCTAACAGAGAAGAAGGTCCTCTAGGCACTTAATAGCTGGTGAGTAAATGAGAGACCCAAAACAATTTGAGGGAGGTAATAATAGTTTTGGGATCTGGCAGTTTATGATTACATACTGTCTGATGTTTTTATATCTCTGATGACTTTCAGTACTCAGAAGAGTCCCTGAAGATTGGCAGATTCAAAGGAAGTAGAGATCATTCCTCTCACAGGACCCTGGAATGCAATTCAGACACAAAGGACAGTCACGAGGTCTGTCTGACAATGCCTTTCAAGAAAACATCAACTTTAAAAAAAAAAAAAAAAAAACTTTAAATATATCTCAAGAGCTTAGAGGATTCCTAGTGAAATAAAAACTAAGTGCAGATTTCCTTGTTTCCGGTTGAGTTAAACACAGGGTCCCTCACTCCAGCAAAAAGTTCAGTACAGTACAGTCGCTCAGTCATGTCCGATTCTTTGTGACCCCATGGACTGCAGCATGCCAGGCCTCCCTGTTCATCACCAACTCTCAGAGTTTACTCAAACTCATATCCATTGAGTCGGTGATGCCATCCAACCATCTCATCCTCTGTCATCCCCTTCTCTTGCCTTCAATTTTTCCTAGCTTCAGGGTCTTTTCAAATGACTCAGCTCTTTTCATCAGGTGCCCAAAGTATTGAACTTTCAGCTTCAACATCAGTCCTTCCAAAAACATTCAGGGCTGATTTCCTTCAGGATGGACTTGTTGGATCTCCCTGCAGTCCAAGGGACTCTCAAGAGTCTTCTCCAACACCACAGTTCAAAAGCATCAATTCTTCAGTGCCCAGCTTTCTTTCTAGTCCAATTCTCACATCTATACATGACTACTAGAAAAACCATAGCCTTGACTAGACAGACCTTTGTTGGCAAAGTAATGTCTCTGCTTTTGAATATGCTGTCTAAGTTTGTCATCAATTTTCATCCAAGGAGTAAACGTCTTTTAATTTCATGGCTGCAATCACCATCTACAGTGATTTTGGAGCCCCAAAAAAAAGTCAGCAATGTTTCCACGGTTTCTGGATCTATTTGCCACGAAGTAATGGGACCAGATGGAGAAGGCAATGGCACCCCACTCCAGTACTCATGCCTGGAAAATCCCATGGACAGAGGAGCCTGGCAGGCTGCAGTCCATGAGGTGGCTAAGAGTCGGACACGACTGAGCAACTTCCCTTTCGATTTTCACTTTCATGCATTGGAGAAGGAAATGGCAACCCACTCCAGTATTCTTGCCTGGAGAATCCCAGGAATGGGGGAGCCTGGTGGGCTGCCGTCTATGGGGTCGCACAGAGTCGGACACGACTGAAGCGACGCAGCAGCAGCAGCAGTGGCAGCAATGGGACCAGATGCCATGATCTTAGTTTTCTGAATCTTGAGCTTTAAGCCAGCTTTTTCACTCTTCTCTTTCATCAAGAGGTTCTTTAGTTCTTCTTCACTTTCTGCCATAAGGGTGGTGTCATCTGCATATCTGAGGTTATTGATATTTCTCCCAGCAATCTTGATTCCAGCTTGTGCTTCATCCAGCCCAGAGTTTCTCATGATGTACTCTGCATAGATGTTAAATAAGCACAGTGACAATATGCAGCCTTGATGTACTACTTTCCCTATTTGGAACCAGTGTATTTTTCCATGTGCAGTACTGACTTTTGCTTCCTGACCTGCATATAGGTTTCTCAAGAGGCAGGTCAGGTGTTCTGGTATTCCCATCCCTTTCAGAATTTTCCACAGTTTATTGTGATCCACATAGTCAAAGGCTTTGGCATAGTCAATAAAGCAGAAATAGATGTTTTTCTGGAACTCTCTTGCTTTTTCGGTATTCTTGCCTGGAGAATCCCAGGGACAGGGGAGCCTGGTGGGCTGCCGTCTCTGGGGTCGCACAGAGTCAGACACAACTGAAGCGACTTAGCAGCAGCAGCAGCAGCAAATGTTGGCAATTTGATCTCTGGTTCCTCTGCCTTTTCTAAAATCAGCTCGAACAACTGAAAGTTCATGGTTCACATATTGCTGAAGCCTGGCTTGGAGAATTTTGAGCATTACTTTACTAGCGTGTGAGATGAGTGCAATTGTGTGGTAGTTTGAGCATTCTTTGGCATTGCCTTTCTTTGGGATTGGAATGAAAACTGACTTTTTCCAGTCCTGTGGCCACTGCTGAGGTTTCCACATTTGCTGGCATATTGAGTGCAGCACTTTCACAGCATCATCTTTTAGGATTTGAAATAGCTCAACTAGAATTCCTTCACCTCCACTAGCTTTGTTCATAGTGATGCATCCTAAGGCCCACTTGACTTCACATTCCAAGATGTCTGGCTCTAGGTGAGTGATCACACCATTGTGGTTATCTGGGTCATGAAGAACTTTTTTGTATAATTCTTCTGTGTATTCTTGCCACCTCTTCTTAATATCTTCTGCTTCTGTTAGGTCCATACCATTTCTGTCCTTTATCGAGCCCATCTTTGCATGAAATGTTCCCTTGGTATCTCTAGTTTTCTTGAAGAGATCTTTAGTCCTTCCCGTTCTATTGTTTTCCTTTATTTCTTTGCACTGATCACCGAGAAAGGCTTTCCTAACTCTCCTTGCTATTCTTTGGAACTCTGCATTCAAATGGGTATATCTTTCCTTTTCTCCTTTCCTTTTTGCTTCTCTTCTTTTCACAGCTATTTGTAAGGCCTTCTCAGCCATTTGCTTATTTGCATTTCTTTTTCCGGGAGATGGTCTCGCTCCTTGTCTCAGGAGCAAGCAATGTCATGAACCCCCTCCATAGTTCATCAGACACTCTATCAGATCTATTCCCTTAAATCTATTTCTCACTTTCACTGTATAATTCTTAGGGATTTGATTTAGGTCATACATGAATGGTCTAGTGGTTTTCCCTACTTTCTTCTATTTAAATCTGAATTTGGCAATAAGAAGTTTATGATCTGAGCCACAGTTAGCTCCCAGTCCTGTTTTTGTTGACTGTATAAAGCTTCTCCATCTTTGGCTGCAAAAAATATAATCAGTCTGATTTCAGTGTTGACCATCTGGTGATGTCTATGTGTAGAGTCTTCCCTTGTGTTGATGGAAGAGGGAGTTCGCTATGACCAGTGTGTTCTCTTGGCAAAGCTCTGTTAGCCTTTGCCCTTCTTCACTCTGTACTCCAAGGCCAAATTTCCCTTTTACTCCAGGTGTTTCTTGACTTCCTACTTTTGCATTCCAGTGCCCTATAATGAAAAGCACATCTTTTTTGCGTGTTAGTTCTAGAAGGTCTTGTAGGTCTTCATAGAACCATTGAAATTCAGCTTCTTCAGCCTTAATGGTCGGGGCATAGACTTGGATTACCGTGGTATTGAATGGTTTGCCTTGGAAACAAACAGAGATCCTTTTGTCGTTTTTGAGACTACATCCAAGTACTGCATTTTGGACTCTTTTGTTGACTATAATGGTTACTCCAGTTCTTCTTTTTTTTTTTTTTTTTACTTTTTTTTTATTTATTTTTTTTTTAATTTTATTTTATTTTTAAACTTTACATAACTGTATTAGATTTGCAAATCAAAACGACTCCAGTTCTTCTAAAGGATTGTTGCCAACAGTAGCAGATATAACAAAAAGTTACATATACTTAAAATATCTAAATATGAGAAAAATGAATGTATGTATATTAGATGTGCTGTGCTTAGTCATTCAGTCATGTCCTATCCTTCATGACCCAATGGACTGTGGCCCGTCAGGCTCCTCTGTCCATGGGGATTCTCTAGGAGAGTATACTGAAGTTGGTTTCCATGCCCTCCTTCAGGGGATCTTCCCAACCCAGAGATCAATCCCAGGTCTCCCACATTGCAGGCGTATTTTTTACCATCTGACTTCCACCAGGAAAGTCCATGTATTAGATGGATATAGATGTAAAAGATAGGAGGAAAGGGAAAATAGTGAAAGAAATTAGCCAGTTTAAAAAAAAAAAAAAGCAAACTAAGAATAAGACAGAGCTGTAACAAAACAAATATAGCTAATAACAGATCTGATATCTTGCACATCTGTATTCACAGATTTGTGTTTTATTAAAGTTTTTAAAGGTCATATGATCGTTTGAAGAGCTATTTAGAAAGTCATGAGATAAGAACCCTCTGTATTGACTTACTAGGCTGAGGCCGATATACTTTGAGGCTAGGAAAGCCATCATGAATGAAGGGAAGGCTTGCTGATCCTTGATGGCAGCCAGGCCCAAACCAGTGGCCTGCCCCTCCTGGTACAGTCACATCTGTCTTCCCTCAATACTGCAAGCTCCTTGCAGCAGCTTCTGGTCGCAGGTACCACTCAGTTGACCCAGAGTGGTCAGAATACAACAGAGTAGTCTGATTTAATGAGTATATGAATGAATGCATGAGTGAATGGATTATTTACCTCCTGTTTTGCCAAATTTAAAATATTGTCAATTTGAGCTGAATTGTATCCTGAAAGTTTCAGGTCACCAAGATAAGAAATGCCCTTTAGATAGAATTTTGCAAAATTCAGAGTAAACTGCTGAGTTGCATGTTCCATTTCTTTGTAAATATTCACTCTCATCTGGAGCATGCCCATTTCTGATAATTCTGCTGTTTACACATCATCCCATAAAAAAGATTTGAGCTGCCTATTAAAATAGCTGTATAATCTGACATTTCTGAAATGTGCTAGATAAATAAGTAATGAAAAAAAAATCTTGCAGTTTCCCAGGAGGAATCAAAATCACCTAATCAAGGTACCAACCAAGTATCTTCAAAAATATTAAAAATATTCATTGTCTTCTCATGCAACTTAACTGCTATTCTGTTTCCCTCTTTCCATTTGGAAATTATATAAACTGTGTGTTTTCTAAAAGATTATGTATATTTAGAAGCAAGGTTTTTAGTAAGAAGCTAGTCCTTTTACAACTGTCCTGTGGGAAAGAAAGAAACTTCAAAGAGAGAGTTACTGAAATATAGTAAAATATTATCCCATGATTGTGAATGTTTTAAAGACACAAGAAAAAAGCTCTTTGGAATTCTGAAGGCAAGACTAAATTGAGCACAGTAGAACTCAGAATGTCCTTTGAACCCCAAGTTTTTATTCTCAGCATATAGCCAAGGTAGCATATAAAGGTTTCAAAATTTTTCCTTAAAATGAAAAAGCAAAATCTTTGCACTTGCCTATAAACAATGCAAGACTGTGTTCTAGTGTAGGTATAATTCACTTAGACTGTTTAAACAGTTCTCTCAGCCTCGACATTTGTCACATAAAATTTAATATTAATAGAGCAATATTTCAGTATTCTTAATTTTAATAAAAATGTTTATTTGTATAGCTTCTCAGTAAGAGCTTTCTTCAGTTCAGTTCAGTTCAGTCGCTCAGTCATGTCCAACTCTGCAACCCCATGAACTGCAGCACACCAGGCCTCCCTGTCCATCACCAGCTCCCGGAGTTCACTCAGACTCACATCCATCGAGTCAGTGATGCCATCCAGCCATCTCATCCTCCGTCGTCCTCTTCTCCTCCTGCCCCCAATCCCTCCCAGCATCAGAGTCTTTTCCAATGAGTCAACTCTTCGCATGAGGTAGCCAAAGTACTGGAGTTTCAGCTTTTTATACTTTACCTAATTTGAATTTCTAAACAGCTTCTGTGAGAGTCACAATAGTTGTCTTTGCCACTTAGAGGCATATGACTCCTTTACTCTTTCATAGTTTAAGTACAAGATTCCATGAACCTTTCAGAAAAGACTCTGCAACACAAACTACCCTCCAGGTGTGACTATTCTTATCATGAGGAATACCAACTCTTACAGTATCCACTGTCATGAGAACATGGCATTATTCATACCATTCTGTAACGAGATATATCTACAGGAACAGTGGTATTGTTCAAACAAAACATGTATACCTTATCAGATATTTCTCTGAGTATTAAAATTTTATTTAAAAGGCAGACTCTGAGGAGTGTCTTTCTGCAGTAGTTTATTTAGGATACACACATAGGCACACAGAAAGGAAGAATTGACTTCAACCTGACTGATTAAGAAAACAAAGTCACTATATCTACCCATCCAGTCACATACTCAACTAGTTAAACACCTAGACTCTTGTGCTTAGTATAAACAAATCATTAGGGTTTTATATTATTTCAGATTTTGTAAAGCATAACAAAATCTTGCTTTGACCAAAATAAAATATCCCTCATTATTTTTTTTGTTTGTTTTGTTTTTGTTTTTGTTTTTGTTTTTAATTTTATTTTATTTTTAAACTTTACATAACTGTATTAGTTTTGCCAAATATCAAAATGAATCCACCACAGGTATACATGTGTCCCTCATTATTTTTTTAAATTAAGCTAATTGTACTTTGGCCACCTCATGCAAAGAGTTGACTCATTGGAAAAGACTCTGATGCTGGGAGGGATTGGGGGCAAGAGGAGAAGGGGATGACAGAGGATGAGATGGCTGGATGGCATCACTGACTCGATGGACGTGAGTCTGAGTGAACTCCGGGAGTTGGTGATGGACAGGGAGGCCTGGCGTGCTGCGATTCATGGGCTCACAAAGAGTCGGACACGACTGAGCGACTGATCTGAACTGAACAGAACTGAATTGTATTTACATTTGTTGTTTTTAAATCAAAGTACAATAAACTTCATCTGTATTAAGTGTATAAAATATTATATTTGGACAGATAATAACTATGTGGATACAAAGCCACAATAAAGTTACATAATATTTCCATCATCCTCAATGCTGTTTCCTCATTGTTCAACAATCTGTCCCCTCCCTCTGCTCCCAGATCCAAACAGCTGGTCTGCTTTTCATTACTTATAGATTGTATTTTCTAGAATTTAGTATGAATGGAATTAGGCAGTAAGATATTATATTTGACATTCTTAAAGACAATGATTCTGAGATGTGTCTGTGGTGATACATGTGTTAGTAGTTTATTATGTTTTAATTGCTCAGTAGTGTTTTTTGAATGTGTGCCATGTGTTCAATTGTGTCTGACTCTCTGCCACCTCATGGACTGTAGTCTGCCAGGCTTCTCTGTCCATGGAATCTTCCAGCCAAGAATACTGGAGTGGGTTGACATTTCCTCCTCTGGGGGATCTTCCCAACCCAGGGATCAAACCCACGTCTCCTATATCTTCTGCTTTGCAAGTGGATTCTTTACCTGCTGATAAACCTTAATTTCTTAGCTCATTTTCCTGTTGACAAAAATCTAGTTTATTTCTAGCTTGTGTCTACTATCAATAACACTTCTATTAACATTCACAAACAAATATTTTTGTGCATGAATGTTTTTATTTCTCCTCAGTGAATATAGTGGAATTACTGAGGTATATGGTTGGTATATATTTGACTTTATAAGAAGCTACCAAACCTGTCAATATACAGTAAATCTTAAAATCAAATTTTGTAGGTGCTCTAGCATTCCTCCGCTTTTTAGTAATTGTTTTAGTTTTTATAGATTTTCAAAAAATAGCATGGTTTTCATAGGAGCATACTAGGATATTTTTTGGTATTCTATTGAATCTATAGATCAATTTGGTGAGAACTGACTGCTTAAAATAGTAACTGTTGCAATCCTTGAGCATGGTATTTTCAACACTATCTTGTTTTCTTCAATATTCATAGAAATAACTAGCTTTATTATAAAGATTTTGAATCTTTCATTAAATTAACTCCCCAAATCCTATGTTTTATGTCATTATAAAAGAAATTTTTGCTTGTTATATGCTGGAACAATTTGCTAATTTATTTAATATTTTGTGATCTGTGTTCATAAGCAATACTGACCCATAATTTTACTTTTTGTAGTATCTTTACAGGTTTGATATCAGAGTAATTCTGATTTCATTTGAAAGAGTTTATCAGTAATTGATATTAATTTTTCTTTGAATTTTTCATAGACTTAATCATCAAAAAATATCTGCTGGTACTTCTGGGAAAATTTTTGAGTAACATTTCAAAAAGTCAAATAGACATAACACTATTTATATTTTTTATTTATTTGTGTTGATTTTAAGCTGTAGATTTTCAGTTATCCCTTTCATCACAGTTATTTTATTTGGACATAAAATTATTCATAGCATCATATTATTCTTTTAATCGGTACAGAATCTATAGTGAAAACCTTCTTACCTTAAATTAGTAATTGTACTATTTTTGTGTTCACTCTACTTAGAGTTTAATCAGATTCATTTATCTTTTTAACAAACATGCTTTGGCTTTATTAATTTTCTTTATTCTCTTTTTTATATTTAACAAATTCTTGCTCTTATTATTTAGTTTTTTCTACTTGAAAAACATACTTTTCACTGTTTTTCCAGCTCCTTTTGATAATTTAACAAAGGCAGAGAAATGATTCAATTTATTTATTATTGTCTTATATAATCATGTAAAATTTCATATTGCTATCTATGCATTACTTTAATTCCCATAACTTTTGATGTATGTATATGACACCACCCTTATGGCAGAAAGTGAAGAGGAACTCAAAAGCCTCTTGATGAAAGTGAAAGTGGAGAGTGAAAAAGTTGGCCTAAAGCTCAACATTCAGAAAACGAAGATCATGGCATCCGGTCCCATCACTTCGTGGGAAATAGATGGGGAAACAGTGGAAACAGTGTCAGACTTTATTTTTCTGGGCTCCAAAGTCACTACAGATGGTGACTGCAGCCATGACATTAAAAGACACTTACTCCTTGGAAGGAAAGTTATGACCAACCTAGATAGCATATTCAAAAGCAGAGACATTACTTTGGCAACAAAGGTTCGTCTAGTCAAGGCTATGGCTTTTCCTGTGGTCATGTATGGATGTGAGAGTTGGACTGTGAAGAAGGCTGAGCACTGAAGAATTGATGCTTTTGCACTGTGGTGTTGGAGAAGACTCTTGAGAGTCCCTTGGACTGCAAGGAGATCCAACCAGTCCATTCTGAAGGAGATCAGCCCTGGGATTTATTTGGAAAGAATGATGCTAAAGCTGAAACTCCAGTACTTTGGCCACCTCATGCGAAGAGTGGACTCATTGGAAAAGATTCTGATGCTGGGGGGGGGGGGTTGGGGGCAAGAGGAGAAGGGGACGACAGAGGATGAGATGGCTGGATGGCATCACTGACTCGATGGACGTGAGTCTGAGTGAACTCCGGGAGTTGGTGATGGACAGGGAGGCCTGGCATGCTGCGATTCATGGGGTCGCAAAGAGTCAGACACGACTGAGTGACTGATCTGATCTGATCTGATCTGATATTCTAATATTCTTCACTATTCATTTAGAAATATTTTCCACTTTCTCTTGTGATTTTTCTTTGACCCATGAGTTGTTTGAAATTTTCTTGTTTAATTTTGGAAATACAATTTTCTTGGGTATCTTAGGGTTTTTTAATCTATAATCTGATTCTGTAATGGGCATACAATATACACAGTTAAGTTTGCTTTTAATTTCTTGATCCTTGCTTTTTGGTCCAGCATGTTGTCAAATATTCTTTGTGCACTTGAAAATAACAGTTGTATCAGTTCAGCTCAGTTCAGTCGCTCAGTCATGTCTGACTCTTTGCGACCCCATGAATCACAGCACTCCAGGCCTCCCTGTCCATCACCAACTCCCAGAGTTTACCCAAACTCATGTCCATCAAATCGGTGATGCCATCCAGCCATCTCATCCTCTGTTGTCTCCTTTTCCTCCTGCCCCCAATCCCTCCCAGCATCAGGGTCTTTTCCAATGAGTCAACTCTTTGGATAAGGTGGCCAAAGTATTGGAGTTTAAGCTTCAACATCAGTCCTTCCAATGAACACCCAGGACTGATCTCCTTTAGGATGGACTGGTTGGATCTCCTTGCAGTCCAAGGGACTCTCAAGAGTCTTCAACACCACACTTCAAAAGCATCAATTCTTCGGCGCTCAGCTTTCTTCACAGTCCAACTCTCACATCCATACATGACCACAGGAAAAACCATAGCCTTGACTAGACGGACCTTTGTTGGCAAAGTAATGTCTCTGCTTTTGAATATGCTATCTAGGTTGGTCATAACTTTCCTTCCAAGGAGTAAGCATCTTTTAATGTCATGGCTGCAGTCATCATCTGCAGTGATTTTGGAGCCCAAAAAAATACAGTCTGACACTATTTCCCCTGTTTCCCCATCTATTTCCCATGAAGTGATGGGACCAGATGCCATGATCTTCATTTTCTGAATGTTGACTTTTAAGCCAACTTTTTCACTCTCTACTTTCACTTGCATCAAGAGGCTTTTTAGTTCCTCTTCACTTTCTGCCATAAGGGTGGTGTCATCTGCATATCTGAGGTTATTGTTATTTCTCCCGGCAATCTTGATTCCAGCTTGTGCTTCTTCCAGCCCAGCGTTTCTCATGATGTACTCTGCATATAAGTTAAATAAGCAGGGTGACAATATACAGCCTTGACGTACTCCTTTTCCTATTTGGAACCAGTCTGTCGTTCCATGTCCAGTTCTAACTGTTGCTTCCTGACCTGCATACAGGTTTCTCAAGAGGCAGATCAGGTGGTCTGGTATTCCCTTCTCTTTCAGAATTTTCCACAGTTGTATAATAGGATATAATTATTAAAAAAAAAAAAACAAACAGCTAGGCAACCGTATGTGATAATTTTTCTAGTCACCTCTACTTGTACCAACTTATTACCATTTTGTATCAGTTGATGAGATAATTCTGTTAAATATATCCTACTCTACTTGCATTTCACTCTCCTGATACCATTTTTTGCTTTACAGATCTTGAGATTCCTTTATTATTCACCTACACAGACAGATTGTCATGTCTTCCTTATGAACTGACTCTTACCATTATATAGTGTAAAATTTTATCTCAAAAAATAGTCTTTGATATTATATATCAATGATCCCATAGTGGAAAATTTGATTGAATTTAAAAATGAGTCATAGAGTCAACAACAACAATTATACACTCTGTCTTGAAGACTATTTCACCTAATACTAATAGAACATTCTAAACCACTCAAGCTACTTGTTATATCATTGATCCTCTGTATCCCCGGTATCCACATCCTGGGATATAAAGGACCAGCTACGTTATGCCATTTAATATAAGGGAGGGCCCTGGAACCATGTCCCTGAGAATGCTGAGGGATGACGGTATATTATTTCTGTTTCATCCATTTAGTTTGAACCCGCCAGTGTCTTTATATTGTTTCTTCTCCACAGTATGTAATTCGGCCCTGCTTTTTTTCATTCTTACATTCTCTGCATTCTCTGGAGCATTTAGTCAATTAATTTTTTAAATTTAGGTATAATTAATATACAGTGTAAGTTCCAGGTGTACAACATGGTGAGTCACAATTTTTAAAGGATATGTTCCATTTATAGTTATTATAAAATATGCCTGTATTCCTTATGTTGTACTCTATGTCCTTGTAGTGTATTTATTTTATACATAGTACTTTTTACCTCTGAATCCCCTACCCCCAATCTGTCCCTTGCCCCACTGGCAACCACTAGTTTGTTCTCTGTATTTGTGAATTTGTTCTTTTTGTTATCCCCTGCAGGAGGGCAGGTTACATTAGTTTTACATTTAAGATGCCACAAATATATGTGATATCTTACTATATTTGCATTTCTTTGACTTACTTCACTCATCGTAATATCCTTCAAGTGCATCCATGTTAGTGAAAATGGCAAAATTTCATCATTTTTCATGACTATAGTATTCCATTATATATATATCTAACATCTTTATTCATTCATCTTTTGATGGACACTCAGGTTGCTTCCATGTCTTGGCAATTGCAAATAATGCTGCTGAACATTGGGTGCAAATATCTTTTTGAATTAGTGGTTGGGTTTTTTTTTTTTGGATATGTTACCTGGAGTGAAATCAGTGGGTGCATATAATAGTTCTTTTTTAGGCTTTTAAGAAGCTGGCACACTGTTTCCCACAGGGGTTATACCAATTCACATTCTCACCAGCAGTGTAGAAGTGTTCTTTTTGATGATAGCCATTCTGATGGGTGTGAGATGATGCTGCATTGTGGTTTTGATTTGCATTTTGCAGATGATTCATGATTTTGAGCATCTCTTCAAATTTCATGATTTTTGAGCATACAGGCCACCTGTATGTCTTCTTTGGAAAAAGATATATTCAGGTCATTTGCCCATTTGTTAATCAATTTGTTTGTTTCTTGTTGAGTTGTATGAGCTATTGATATATGTTGGGTATTAACTCTTTAATGATCATATAATTTGCAAGTATATTCGACCATTGTCGTTTCATTTTTGCAATGGTTCATTTGCTGGCCGTGGAAAAGTGTTTAAGCTTAATTAAGTCTAATTTGTTCATATTTGCTCTTATTTCCTTTGCTTTAGGAGACAGATGGAAACATATTGGTATGATTTAAGTCAAAGAATATTCCAGCTATGTTTTCATCTTTTATGGTTTCTGGTCTTATATTTAGGTCTTTAATCCATTTTATTTTTTTATATGATGTTAAAGAGTATTGGACTTTCATTCTTTTACAAGTAGCTATCCAGTTTTCCCAGAAATACTTATTAAAGAGGCTGTCTTTTCTCCATTTTATATTATTGCCTATACAATTCTCCCAGAAACACTTATTAAAGAGACTGTCTTTTCTCCATTGTATATTCTTGCCCCCTTTGTCATAGATTAATTGACCATATGTGCGTGAGTTTATTTCTGGGCTCCCTATCCTGTTCTATTGATCTATATGTCTGTTTTTGTGCCAGTATCATACTATTCTGATTAGTGTAGCTTTGTATTATATTCTGAGGCCAGGAAGATGATTCTTTAATCTCTGTTCTTCTTTCTCAAGATTGTTTTGGCTATTCAGATTCTTTTGTGCTTCCATGCAAAATTTTAAAGTATTCTAGTCCTATAAAAAATGTCATTGGTATTTTGATAGGGATTGCATTTAGTCTGTAAATGGCCTTGGGTAATATAGTCATTTTAACAATATCGATTCTTCCAATCCAAATACATGATATACCTTTCCATCTCTTTGTGTTGTCATCAATTTCTTCTATCAGTGTTTTATAGTTTTCCAAGTAAATATTCTACCTCCTTAGATAGATTTAATCCTGGGTATTATATTCTTTTTGATGCAGTCAGGTCAGATCAGATCAGTCGCTCAGTCGTGTCTGACTCTTTGTGACCCCATGAATCGCAGCACACCAGGCCTCCCTGTCCATCACCAACTCCCGGAGTTCACTGAGACTCATGTCCATCGAGTCAGTGATGCCATCCAGCCATCTCATCCTCTGTCGTCCCCTTCTCCTCCTGCCCCCAATCCCTCCCAGCATCAGAGTCTTTTCCAATGAGTCAACTCTTCGCATGAAGTGGCCAAAGTACTGGAGTTTCAGCATCATTCCTTCCAAAGAAATCCCAGGGATGATCTCCTTCAGAATGGACTGGTTGGATCTCCTTGCAGTCCAAGGGACTCTCAAGAGTCTTCTCCAACACCACAGTGCAAAAGCATCAATTCTTCGGCACTCAGCCTTCTTCACAGTCCAACTCTCACATCCATACATGACCACAGGAAAAGCCATAGCCTTGACTAGACGAACCTTTGTTGGCAAAGTAATGTCTCTGCTTTTGAATATGCTATCTAAGTTGGTCATAACCTTCCGGAGAAAGCATCTTTGAATTTCATGGCTGCAGTCACCATCTGCAGTGATTTTGGAGCCCAGAAAAATAAAGTCTGACACTGTTTCTACTGTGTCCCCATCTATTTCCCATGAAGCGATGGGACCGGATGCCATGATCTTAGTTTTCTGAATGTTGAGCTTTAAGCCAACTTTTTCACTCTCCACTTTCACTTTCATCAAGAGGCTTTTTAGTTCCTCTTCACTTTCTGCCATAAGGGTGGTGTCATCTGCATATCTGAGGTTATTGATATTTCCTCCCAGCAATCTTGATTCCAGCTTGTGTTTCTTCCAGTCCAGTGTTTCTCATGATATACTCTGCATATAAGTTAAATAAGCAGGATGACAATATACAGCCTTGACGAACTCCTTTTCCTTTTTGGAACCAGTCTGTTGTTCCATGTCCAGTTCTAACTGTTGTTTCCTGACCTGCATACAGATTTCTCAAGAGGCAGGTCAGGTGGTCTGGTATTCCCATCTCTTTCAGAATTTTCCACATTTTATTGTGATCCACACAGTCAAATGCTTTGGCATAGTCAATAAAGCAGAAATAGATGTTTTTCTGGAACTCTCTTGCTTTTTCCATGATCCAGCGGATTTTGGCAATTTGATCTCTGGTTCCTCTTCCTTTTCTAAAACCAGCTTGAACATCAGGAATGCTAGATGTCAAATGGTGTATAAAAATGCAACACATTTCTACATATTAATTTTGTGTCCAGCAATTCTAATGAATTTATTGATTAGCTTTAGTAGTTTTCTAGTGGCATCTTTAGGATTTTCTATGTATAGTATCACACCATCTGACAACATTGATAGTTTTACGTTTTCTTTTCCAATTTTGTTTCCTTTTATTTGTTTTCCTTGTCTGAGTGCTCTGGCTAGAACTTCGAAGACTATGTTGAATAAAATTTTGAGAGTGGGCATCTTTGTATTGTTCCTGATCTTAAAGGAAATTCTTTCATCTTTTCACTGCCGAGATATTAGCCATGGGCTTGTCATATGTGACCTTTGTTATGTTAGGTATGTTCCCTCTATGCCTACTTTCTCGAGAGTTTTTACATAAATGGATGGTGAGTTTTGTCAAAAGACTTTTTCTGTTGAGATGATAAGATTTTCATTATTCAGTTTGTTAATGTGATATATCACATTGATTTGTGAATATTGAAAAACTCTTGCATCCCAGAGATAAATTCCACTTGATCATGGTGTATGATTCATGTGTTTTTTGGATTTAGTTTGCTAACATCTTGTTGAAGAAATTTGCATCTATGTTCACCAGTGATATTGAAATGTAATATTCCTCTTTTGTGATATCTGTGTCTGATTTTAGTACCAGGGTGATGTTGGTCTTATAGAAGTAGTTAGGACATATTCCTTCTGCTGAAATTTTTGGAATAGTTTCAGAAGGATAAATGTTAACTGTATTCTAAATGTTTGCTTGAATTCACCTGTGAAGCCATCTGGTCCATTATTTTTAGTTTGCTGCTCTGGACATTACAATATATATTCTTAACTTCTCAAAGTGCATGGAATCATATGTCCCTAAGTATTCTGTGTCAGTAATTTAGAATTTCCCTGCTTATTGTGAATTTTATAGAGACTCATATTCTAAATTGGTTAAACTCTAACTTCAAGCTCTCTTTTCAGCTGCAGGCCAAATCTCAGTTAAATGCATTTTCTTCTAAGTGCACTACTTTGAGTAGACCACACACACACGATTCAAAAGGTAGTAAAAATCTTTAGTAGTCATTAAACACAGACTTTGGGGTTCCCCTCCTTGGGCTTCTTCATTTAAAGGATTCCCAGCCATTTCATTTGATAGGACTTCTCTAGTGGCTCAGATGGTAAGGAATCTGCCTGCAATGCAGGAGGCATGGCTTCAGTCCCTGGGTTGGGAAGATCTCCTGGAAAAGGAAATGGCAACCCACTCCAGTATTCTTGCCTGGAGAATCCCATGGACAGAGGAGCCTGGCAGGCTACAGTCCATGGGTCACAAAGAGTCAGACACGACTGAGTGACTATCACTTTAAGACTACCATAAACTTTTTCTCCAGTTCCTCACACCACCCCACACCATCAAGAATCATAGTTTACCTGCATTTTAATTACACACAAGTGTGTAACTCAACAAAGACTGGTCTTTTTCCAAGTTTTAACTTCTCTCCAAAATCTTCCTATCTTTATTCAGTCTCTAGAATCTCGATGTTGTTAATTTTGGCATGCTTTTGAACTGTGGTGTTGGAGAAGACTCTTGAGAGTCCCTTGGACTGCAAGGAGATCCAACCAGTCCATTCTGAAGGATATCAGCCCTGGGATTTCTTTGGAAGGAATGATGCTAAAGCTGAAACTCCAGTACTTTGGCCACCTCATGCGAAGAGTTGACTCATTGGAAAAGACTCTGAAAATGGGAGGGATTGGGGGCAGGAGGAGAAGGGGACGACAGAGGATGAGATGGCTGGATGGCATCACTGACTCGATGGACGTGAGTCTGGGTGAACTCCGGGAGTTGGTGATAGACAGGGAGGCCTGGCATGCTGCGATTCATGGGGTCGCAAAGAGTTGGACATGACTGAGCGACTGATCTGATCTGATCTGATCTGACCCAGATTTTATTATTTTCTCTAAGGAAAGGCCTCCTATTAGGAGCTTACATTACTTTTTTGAAATGTGCAATGCTGTTGTCTTTTACAGTGCCTCATACTCTGGATTTGATTAATTGTCCCCTCATGGTTCTTTAGAGTGGCAAAGAACTCACCTGCTAATGCAGGAGATGTAAGAAATGTGAGTTTGATCCCTGAACCAGGAATATCCCCCAGAGGAGGCCCTGGAATCCCACGGACAGGGGAGCCTGGTGAGCTACAGTCCTTTGGGTCACAAAGAGTTGGGCACAACTGAAGCTACTTAGCACACAGCACACAGTTCTTTATTCCTCTATCCTTTGTAGTTACTTAAATGGATATGTATTTAAAAGTTTCATTACTTTTAGCTTATTTTTTGTTAAGAATAATTTCTATGTTCTTATTATATCATACAGAGAATAATTTCAGATGTATGTCTGTAACTGATGCTATGATGATTAAGGTGGTCACTGCCAGATCTCTCTATTGCAAACACAAAATTTTTCCTTGGTAAGACATAAGTAACCTGCTGTGTTATATTTTGGCACTCTGCCATATTGTGTCTCCCATAACATCTCTTTGAACATTCTTGCCTGAATTGGTTAGTACAGTGGAAATGATAAAATGATGGTTTTCCTAATTATAGTTCACTAGTTGATGTGTACTGATAGATTTTTTTTTTTTTTTTTTATAATGCGAGAAGTAGAGTTTTTAATTACAGGGGAAAGGTCTACTACAGAGAGCCCAGAAGAGAGCAGGTTCAAGGGCTAGTCTCAGGACATATTTATAAGGGCACTGGCAATGAATATAAGGAGTTTTAGACCACATGCTTAGCACAGAGACCAGAACATGAGAGCAGTCTAAGGCTGCAAAATCAGCCTAGAAATTTGAGTGAAGCCAGTTGCCAGTTATTTAGATTTTAGACACTAATTTGCATTCTACATACCTAAGCATGAAATTGTAATAAAAAGTAAGCTCTTTTAAGAGTTTGAAAATGGTGATGAAGCAATACCAAATAAAACATTGGACTGTTTTGGTAAGCATATGTCTAAACATCCTGTGTATTTTATTGAGTAAGCACAGATATTTTAGGCACTGCTAAACAAAAAGAAAAAGAAAAAAATTTAAGAGAGAGACAGAGATGAAGAAAATGTATTCTAATGGGCCTTAAAGTATGCCAGGGAAATCAAAGTAAATTGATATGATAAATTGTTTGTAATTTACTCTGTATGTATATATATATATATATATACACACACACACACACACACACATATATATATATGTGTGTGTGTGTGTGTGTGTGTGTGTGTGTATTTATGTTTAGAATGTCTCCATAATGGGAGACTTTTGGAGTCATCTAAATCACAATGCATTTGATATCTGATGGAGGCACTGAGTTATAACTGACTGAAAATTTCTCAAAAGACACTCTGTTCCAAGGGGGCAATCTGTCTTACCTTTAGGTAGTCTAGGTAGTCTAGCTCCTTGTATTAGATATAAAATCCATCGCTCTGTAGCATTAACATACTTATTCAGTTTCAAACAAACATATATTGAACACCTACTATATTATAGTGTGCTTCAAGTAATAGGTACTCTATATTATGAGAACAATTGCTATAAGAAGACAGCCCTTTAAATATTTGATCTGTGAGGATTTCCATGCAGACAGTAACTTGCATAGAGATGCCATGGAAAACAATGAAGGCTCTTTTAGTTTTCAAGAAAATATATATACATTTATTAATAATTATATTTATCATGATGTGGGAATTTCAGTGGAGTTGCTTTTATGGGGACTCTTTATCATAACCATTTATGTTTAAATTATTTTAATTTTCATAACTTAGAAATCAGTAGAAAGAATGAATTCCCTTTTATCCTTGATTCTTTGTTTACCAGTTAAAAGTGAAATTAAGGCTCTAATATAATATTTACATTATTTAAACCAAATATATACGTATATTCCTTGAATGTCGATATATAAAGATACACAGGAATGCCAAGCTTCAGTAAGGACTACAGTTATTAGCACTCTTGCCTTCTGCAGCAGTGCTGAGTGCTGGCTGGCTGTGGATACTTCTCCATTGTTGAATGACCTCCCACTGCATTTAATTTGAATGTTGTTCTGACAGCTTTAATCAACCATAAAACAGTACCAGCAGAAAACAGACTAAAACCTTCAGATGGTTTGCCTAAGTATGCAATATTGTCATAAACATTAAGCTTTGTTTTTAATGTTCACTCTTCCCCTACATCAACCCCAGTTATACTTTCCAAATAAAATTGAGCTACACAATACAAAGCTTGGTAGAACATGATTAATTAACATCCATTTCCTCCAACAATAGGATCTTCCTCTTCAGAAAGGGAAAGCATGTGGGAAATATTTCTGCTGAACAAATTAGGCGGGGGAACCTCTCTCATTAAATAAGAAGGTATATAAATTTAGCACTCAGTATTCAAATGGAAAATACATACCCGATGGTATATTGACTACTCCCAATTGAAATATTATACAAAAGCAATAGGACTAAAAGATCAGGCAAGAATTCCATTATGCTTCATTTCCATTAAGTCAGACAGCTAAGTGTGCTTGACAAAGGCGCATTTGTATGGGCTCTATCTCCACATACCAGGTAGCTAACTGTCATGAGCAGCTTAAAGAAGTCTGACACACTGAAACCACTATGCCCCAGAAGAGTGCTGGGATCCTTTTCTTTAGCCACTGAATATTAAGAAGGTCCTTTCATTAGTAGCAGTGTACACCGGAGACAGTTCACACTCGCAGCTCTGCCGAGAATGGCATTCCAGAAGTCTGCTTTTCTGCTGATAGCTCTGATTGTCTTTGGTGTTGGATATGCAAACAGAGGAGTGGCATACACAGCTAGGAAGTGTTCAGAATCAGACCCCACGGGCAGACCTGAAACAGAAGCAAGGACACTTGATGCTTCAGTGATTTGAGAGCGGGCTACAGCCACATGTCTATTTGCGTGAGACGCATAAAACCCCTTCAGGTGCTTAAGCTTCAATAAACCCAAACCTCTCCAGTTATCTTTGTGTCACAGACACTGAACACAATGCCCGGCTCAGTAATTTTTTTTTTTTTTTTTTTACTCTTATTGAGACTTCCCATCACCGTTCAGTTCAGTTCAGTCGCTCAGTCGTGTCCGACTCTTTGCAACCCCATGAATCGCAGCACGCCAGGCCTTCCTGTCCATCACCAACTCCCGGAGTTCACTCAGACTCACGTCCATCGAGTCAGTGATGCCATCCAGCCATCTCATCCTCTGTCGTCCCCTTCTCCTCCTGCCCCCAATCCCTCCCAGCATGAGTCTTTTCCAATGAGTCAACTCTTCGCATGAGGTGGCCAAAGTACTGGAGTTTCAGCTTTAGCATCATTCCTTCCAAAGAAATCCCAGGGCTGATCTCCTTCAGAATGGACTGGTTGGATCTCCTTGCAGTCCAAGGGACTCTCAAGAGTCTTCTCCAACACCACAGTTCAAAAGCATCAATTCTTCAGTGCTCAGCCTTCTTCACAGTCCAACTCTCACATCCATACATGCCCACAGGAAAAACCATAGCCTTGACTAGATGGACCTTATTTAATTTAGAAACTGTTCATAATATCTGAATTACTTTCAGATATATATATAGAAAATGTTTTTTTTTAATCTCTTTTATGTTACTTAATATAGAGCATTAAACTTTATTTGGGTAAACATAACTGCAAGGTTATGAAAAAAATTCATAACAGTTGAAATAGAGCTTTTACCACATCAGTGAAGGAAAGGCTGACAAAAAAATGAGGGGCTACGTTCTGTAATAGAGATTTTGATGATGAATGTTTACTAAATCAGCTCTTTTTTTAACCCTCAACTTAGTTTATCATTAATAGTCCAGTTTATGTAGGTTTATATCTTATACTTTGTCAGCTACATAAACAGGAGAGATATGTATAATTACAAGTAAAACATGTTATGAAGTTATGAAATTCTTTTTATCCCTTTGTTTTAAACTTCCCTCCAAATACATTTTAAACTGCATTTTCTTTTCTTTTCTTTTTTTTTTTTTTCTGACAAAGCAAGAGATTTTATTGAGAAAGGGCACTGGGGTGGAGAGCAGTAGGGTAAGGGAACCCAGGAGAACTGCTCTGCCATGTGGCTTGCAGTTTGGGTTTTATGGTGATGGGATTAGTTTCCCGGTTGTCTTTAGCCAATCATTCTGACTCAGAGTCCTTCCTGGTGGTGCAAACATCACTCAGCCAAGATGGATACCAGCAAGAAGGATTCTGGGAGGTGGTCGGACACGTGGTGTCTCCTTTTGACCTTTCCTGAACTCTTCCAGTTGGTGGTGGCTTATTAGTTCCATGTTCCTTACCAGGACCTCCTGTTGTAAAACAACTCATGCAAATGGTTAGTAGGGGCCTGGCCAGGGTAGGCGGTTTCAGTCAGTGTGCTTCCCCTAACAAAACTTAAGACATGTTTACTTTTGTATGTGTATGGCACACTTCAGTGAAAATTTACCTGCTGCTGCTGCTGAGTCGCTTCAGTCGTGTCCGACTCTGTGCGACCTCATAGACAGCAGCCCACCAGGCTCCCCTGTCCCTGGGATTCTCCAAGCAAGAACACTGGAGTGGGTTGCTATTTCCTTCTCCAATGCATGAAAGTGAAAAGTGAAAATGAAGTCACTCTTAGCGACCCCATGGACTGCAGCCTACCAGGCTCCTCTGTCCATGGGATTTTCCAGGCAAGAATGGGGTGCCATTGCCTTCTCCAAAAATTTACCTAAAAACTAATAAAATTTATTTCTACAGCTGCAGAGCCAGGCCTCAGGCAAAATCAGTTTTATCCAGTTGAGGTGCACCAAACCCCACTCTGCATCATTTTTTTTTGGTTATCAGTGCTCTGCAGTCTTGATTCTACCATTATGGAGACTCATCTCCCCTTTGGCAATGCTTCTACATTGTCAGCTTCTTCGGCTGGTCCTGACTTAGCTCATTGCCCACCCCCGTCTCTCTCTTCTTCACTCTCCCATCTTTACTTGCTACCCCCCACTTCCTTTCTGCCCTCTCCACCGTCTCTCTCTTCCAGCCACAATTACCTCATAAAACAAACACCATTGTCAGCAAGTCAGCGTACAGAAGTGGCTACTTTGAGCAGAACAGGCCACTCACTATCAAATCTACAGATAATTTGGAATGCTTAGCAACTGGAAGCTGGTTGGGTGTACATAAAATCAAGCCCTATCTGTAAGGATGCTTTCTGTACACAAGTTAAGAAGTGGGCTGTGGACATATCCAGCACATGGACACAACCACATCACACTTCTGTTTAGTCCTCCACCCCAGCTGGATTTGAACCATTGGAAATCATGAAATTACCCTTTTACCTTCCCCCGCACTGTCTAGTGCAATGCCAAAGATATAGTAGTAGTGTTAGTTACTGAGTAGTAGTGCTCAGTCGTGTCCAACTCTTTGCGACCCCACGGACTGTAGCCCGCCAGTCTCCTCTGTCCATGGGATTTTCCAGGCAAGAATACTGGAGTGGACTGCCATTCCCTTCTCCATAAACTGTATTTTCTAATAAGATGTACATCAGTTCTACTTCTCACCCATTCCTAATCAATTCTTTCATTTTCAACTCTAATCTTTCTAAAATTTTTAGAAAGAAAGTAACAAATAAAAACCTAAAAGTCACCTACAACATTCCCTATAAAACTGTGGGTAGCGAAATTTACAGTATACATTTAATAAGTCAGTGAATGTTAATAAGTCAATGTATGGTTAATAGTGTAATGCACATAACATATGCACTATAGATCTCATATAATGCTATCCCATATTTTCTGTTTGATAAGCAACATTTTTCATTTAAAAATATGTCCTGAATATTACTTCATGTCACTAAATATCCTACAAAAAAAATCAATACCATTTATTATATTAATATACCTATACCTAATTTCATATAACCAGTCAACTAAGGGAAAGTTAGATGGAACACTAAAGGTTAAAAGAAGACTTTCAGGGGGGAAAAAAAAAGCACAAACCCTACCAGACTGGTGACAATCTTATGATACGCAGTACAAAAACAGAGTTGATCTAGATCCAGATTTCCATTTCCTATTTTGAATCATGAGTTTTTAGAAACTTTCTGTTTTGGTGAGTTTGAATGATTTCTTTCAGAGTTGATTACAAATTTCTAAATACCACTCTCACCTATGGTTACCATGTCTGCTTCCCTATTAACCTAAAATAATTAAAAAAAAAAAAAAAAAAAACAATTCAAGCATTGCTGTTTTGTATCACCAAAATAACTGAAGCATTTTATAGTATATAGAGTTTTACCTTAGCTCTCAAATTTATCATCTTTCACTGATTATGTGAGAACATTTAAAAGAAGAATTGAACCCTGCTTAAACCCTCAGCCACTTAGTAACTCTTATATTTTTTCATTATTTATAAAAAATTTAAGTAGATGGTAAATGTTTAAAATAGTATTCTCCATCTGATTCAAATTGTAATTTTTATTGGATAAACTTTTCCAATTATAATTTTGGTGTATTTAACTATTTTTTCACTATAAATCAATTTTCTTAAAGATCTAGGTATTAGATGTGCTCATACCTGCAATAATCATGTTTTTTTATCTTTATGTCTCATCAATGGATCTCAAGATGCATTAGCTATTTCTAACATTTGCCATCTCTACTAGACCCACGTTTAAGACTGGGTTTATGTGTATCCCAATATTTGTGGATCTTTTATATTCTTTGGCTTTAACTCCAAGTATGCAGTCATGAGAACTGGAAGAAAAATCATGGGACAAATGGAAATGGTCTCTAACCACTTAATCTTTCTTGGAGCAGTGAATCCATATGAGGACATTGATATACTAAGTTATCATGGTACTATTCATGAGAGACTAATTTGTAACGGTATTCTTTTGAAAGGAATGCAAAATAACTAAATTTAAATTTGAGTGCCAGCTAAAAATAAATTGAATGTCTTGTGTGTCAGCACTTAAAAGCTCCCTAATGGGCTTTAAACCACTATTCACTATTATTGAGAGATGACTTCCAATTTATAAGGCAGACACTTTTGTCATTAAAAAGAAAAAGAAAAACCTCTACTACAGAAATACTGTTAAGTTGCATCCAAACGGAAATGTTATTTTAGGAATGTAAAACTTTATTTTGCCTCCAAAGTTTTCTCTAGTTTCAATCTTGACTTTTTCTCCCTAAGACCAAATACCACTCTCTTGATCATTTTCAAGATGATTTTCTTCATCCTGCTATCCAGACTCAGTTTGATCAGCACTACAGCCTCTACCATCATAGACTCTTTCTTACACAAACTATTCCTTAATATAATAAGGAATCCTAATAAGTCTGGCTCTATATTAAATCTATCATCCATTCCTTGTACAAAATGCTCCCCTCTGCTCCTGGTCCTATTTCATGAAGAAGTTGTGGAGAAATGCAAAACTGTAACAAAATTTGTGATTTTTTTTTCCTTCAAGCCATAGCAGATTAATTTGAATAAGGCTAACTCTTTCCCCAAAACTGGAAAATCTGGACGATATGCAAAATAAAACATATGTCTTTAATAGTATTGAAGTAGGAACACTTGAATGGTCATGATCCTACCAGGATGAAATGCCCCCAGATGTGAGTAATGCATTCAATACTGCATTTCCTCTAAAAAGGTCAGTGTCTTAACCACAGCACTACAGACATATTAAATCAGATATTTGTGAAGGGGAGTTGTACTGTGCATTACAAGAAGTTTTACAACATCCTTAGTCTCTATGTGCTGGATGCAAGTAACACCATGATAGTTGTAAAAACCAAATATGTCTATTGACATTGCCAAATGTCCTGAATGGAGGAGACCAAATTTCCCCCAGTTGAGAAAACTACTGCTATAGAGCATCAGTGAATCAAGAGAAGCGTCTGTTAACCTGGAAAGAACATTCAGGAGCTTTTAAGAGCTGGGGCACAAACTGTGCTAATCAGGGCATTCAAAATGAGCTCTCAGGTTAAATTCCTAAAGGACAGCCACATAGCAGTATGAGTGAGCCAGAAACAGTTAAGTTCTGATTTTGGCCAACTTTGAAACAGCACAACCAATGATTGGATTAAAATTATCTATTTCGGCCCTAATTGCCTTGAAGAGGCAAAATTAATCGTCTCTGAAAGAAGAGATCAGCCAAGTCCTCAAATTATGTGAACAACTTCTTATATATATATATATATATATATATATATGTGTGTGTGTGTGTGTGTGTGTGTGTGTGTGTGTGTGACATGTAGTCTCATTAAAGTCATAAATGATTGACCAAAATCAAGAGGAAAAACAAGTCAATTGAAATAAATTCATGGAATAGGCATTGACTTAACAGATAAAGGCTAAAATAACAGGTATAAGAAATTAAAGAATTATAAAATGGATTAATTAGGACAGAGCAGATAATAAGAAAATAATAGAATGAAATTTGTAGTCTAAAACTAAAAACTGAAATAAAGAATGTAATATATGCGTTTGAAAACAGATTAGACAGTGTGGAAGAAACTGCTATTAAACTGTTGAGTTCAGTTCAGTCGCTCAGTCGTGTCTGACTCCTTGCAAACCCATGAATCGCAGCATGCCAGGCCTCCCTGTCCATCACCAACTCCCGGAGTTCACTCAGACTCATGCCCATCGACTCAGTGATGCCATCCAGCCATCTCTCCTCTGTCATCCCCTTTTCCTCCTGCCCCCAATCCCTCCCAGCATCAGGGTCTTTTCCAATGAGTCAACTCTTCGCATGAAGTGGCCAAAGTACTGGAGTTTCAGCTTTAGCATCATTCCTTCCAAAGAAATCCCAGGGCTGATCTCCTTTAGGATGGACTGGATGGATCTCCTTGCAATCCAAAGGACTCTCAGGAGTCTTCTCCAACACCACAGTTCAAAAGCATCAATTTTTCAGCACTCAGCTTTCTTCACAGTCCAACTCTCACATCCATACATGACCACTAAAAACCATAGCCTTGACTAGATGGACCTTTGTTGGCAAAGTAATGTCTCTGCTTTTGAATATGCCATCTAGGTTGGTCATAACTTTTCTTCCGAGGAGTAAGCTTCTTTTAATTTCATGGCTGCAGTCACCATCTGCAGTGATTTTGGAGCCCAAAAAAATAAAGTCTGACACTGTTTTCACTGTTGCCCCATCTATTTCCCATGAAGCGATGACCAGATGCCATGATCTTCATTTTCTGAATGTTGAGCTTTAAGCCAACTTTTTCACTCTCCTCTTTCACTTTCATCAAGAGGCTTTTGAGTTCCTCTTCACTTTCTGCCATAGGGTGGTGTCATCTGCATATCTGAGGTTATTGATATTTCTCCCAGCAATCTTGATTCTAGCCTGTGTTTCTTCCAGCCCAGCATTTCTCATGATGTACTCTGCATAGAATTTAAATAATCAGGGTGACAATATACAGGCTTGACGTCCTCCTTTTCCTATTTGGAACCAGTCTGTTGTTCCATGTCCAGTTCTAACTGTTGCTTCCTGACCTGCATATAGGTTTCTCAAGAGGCAGGTCAGGTGGTCTGGTATTCCCATGTCTTTCAGAATTTTCCACAGTTTATTGTGATCCACACAGTCAAAGGCTTTGGCATAGTAAATAAGGCAGAAACAGATGTTTTTCTGGAACTCTCTTGCTTTTGCCGTGGTCCAGCAGATGTTGGCAATTTGATATCTGGTTCCTCTGCCTTTTCAAAATCCATCTTGAACATCAGGAAGTTCATGGTTCACGTATTGCTGAAGCCTGGCTTGGAGAATTTTGAGCATTACTTTACTAGCATGTGAGATGAGTGCAATTGTGCAGTAGTGTGAACATTCTTTGGCATTGCCTTTATTTGGGATTGGAATGAAAACTGACCTTTTCCAATCCATGGCCACTGCTGAGTTTTCCAAATTTGCTGACATATTGAGTGCAGCACTTTCACACATCACCTTTCAGGATTTGAAATAGCTTAGCTGGAATTCCATCACCTCCACTAGCTTTGTTCGTAGTGATGCTTCCTAAGGCCCACTTGACTTCCCATTCCAGGATGTCTGGCTCTAGCTGTATATTAAACTGTAATATAGGTCAAAAAAATACAAACAGGCTCAGAGAGAGAAAAGATTAAAAAATTCAATAAAGAGTAAACGGTGTACAGTTACAGCAAAAGAAGCTGAATATATGCATGATTAGAGGATAAGAAGCAGAGGAGAGAGATTGTGGCAGAAATGGTATCTTAGAAATTTCTAAAATACCATTTCTAAATGGTATCTTATCAAGTTTCTAAAATTTGATAAAAACATGAACCCATACATTTTTAAAAATTTTTGATGAACATATATAGGAAGAAAGATATACCTGGGTACATCATAGAGCATTGCTGAAAAAATCCAAAGACAAAAAGAACCTTTAAAAGTAACCAAGAAAATGAGACATTTTTAAAATAGAGTAATAATACAGGCAACTAACTTTCCAACTTAAACTGGAGGCTAGAAGGTAATGGAGTGCTATTTTCTGCCAACCTCAGACTCTCTATGCAGTGAAAATATCCTTCAAAAATACAGACAAAAACTTATTACCCTGAAAAAAAGTAAAGAATTTATCATCAGTATAACTACACAAGAAATAGTACTTAATGAAAAGTGTTCATTAAGCAAAAGAAAAGTGATCCTAGACAGAAGTATAAAAACTGAGGAACAGAGTAAAAATAGCTAAATACAGATGAATATAATTACACACACAATGATAATAATCAAATTTGAGGAGTTTAAAATGTACTAGAAATTAAAATACATGGCATACATACAACAGTACAACAGTGTCAAAATCCAACAGTGTTTGAAAAAGGCAGGAGGGAAGTACATATAAATGTAGTGAGTGTTGCAGCTTCTTTATCTAGGAAATGTAAAAGTTTTTGTTCATATTACATGCACATATTATTCTATAGAGGTATCACTAAAAACAGTAGCAGAATATATTGCTAACAATTTAGTAGAGCAGGAAAATGGGAAAGTAGTAGTTCATCAAAAAGAAGACAAGAAGAGAAAATATAAATGTACATTGAAAAGAGAAATGAGAAAGAGTAAGATGGTAGATATATTGTTAAATATATCAATATTCACAGTAAATTTATGCTAACCTTTTTATTATTAAAAAAACATTATGTGAACTATTATGTTATGCGAACCATTCTACTGGATAATTGCGTACTGCAGATAGGTATAAATTCTTCAGATAAGCTGTGACATAGGCACTGCAATATACTTGTTAATAATACCCTAAAGAGATCTCATTATGCACACTGGTGTGTTTTCTCCCCATTCCAATCTAACACATTCTTGAAAGATATACCTAAAATGCTTTAAATATCATAAATGACAGCAGTGTTTTATATAACCTGGCATAAAATGACACCATCCTGGCCTAAAATTATCTTTTACTACCATCCCTGCCTCTTTCTCAAAATTTATTCTCTCTCAAGTTCATTCACAGGTGCTCCAGTTCTCAACACTGTTAACAAGATGTATCCAGCATATTTCTTCTTTCTTTATATTTTACACTTATTAAATATCCATATATAGAAAAATAGTACCAATGTTAGGACCCACCTCAGATCAAATAAATCAGAATCTCCAATGCTGGTACTAAAGCTTTGGCCTTTTTATGCTTATCAGCTCTTTTCAATGGGATAATGATTTTTTAGGTCAACAGTTTTGTAGATATTTCCTAAGGCTTATGTGAATATTCATTTTATGTAAGTTATAATGCAATAAAACTTCTTAAAAAATCAAAACTTCCGCATATGATCCCAGTGCACAGCTATACTGAATAACTGCTAAAGTAAAGAGGGACAAAAGAATGTAGTCAAGAAAGATTTCAGTGGTGAATGTATGAAGTAAGATAATGGGTTTAGTTCCCACTGAGTTTCAAGGATCTTAAAAACATACAAATAAATATGTCTGGAAGATAGTTGGAGTTAAGAATGGTCTTTGAAAGTCAGTGGTTAAGTTCGAAGATACACATTTGGAAGTTTTAAAGTTTCAGTTGGATAATTTCTTCCAAATAGTTGGTGTAGCAAGAGATTAGCAGATGTTTTAGGATAAAACCCTGGAGTACTACCAATATCAATGGCCTGGAAAAGAAGATTGAACCAAAGAGAATATGAGGAACATGAAAAGTGAAGAGAATCAGAAACCTCAGATGAATCAAGAAAAAGTTAAAGATAGTTTTAGAGGAAGAAACTAATTGCCTATGTCAAAAGATGTTGAGGGACCCAAAAGGAAGAAAAATTAGAAAAGATCACTGAATTTTTCTGAGAGAATATCACATAAAAGTAAGTGGTTTTGTAATATGAAAATGAAAGAGGCCAAAATATAAAGGATTTTGAAAGAAGTCATCAGATAGTGAATCTATTGTGTATGAGGAAATTGATTAAAGAAATTAGATATTACACATATTAGGAAAGAAATAAAATTAATAGAGATGCAAAATGATAATACAGTCAGAAAGAGTTTTGAAGACCAGTGAACTCTTACAGAAGTCTTAGAATTATATGCCAAATATATTTTGTGTCTAATATATAATACAGCAAATGGTAACTGATATATATTAATGAATAATTATTATGAATGCTGGACATGAATATAAAAACCTTATACATCCATTTCTATTATAAAGTAGATATTTGGTGTGTACAGCAGAGAACATGAAAACCCTTTAAATAGCATTATCAAGATTTTATTACTGTACACACAAATTTTTGTTCAGGAAAACAAATTCAAGAACGAGCTTTTGACAAAGTTGGTAATATTTTATAAATAGTACTTCATTTATTTTTATAAGTTTTCATCAGTAGAAGTACCTTGGTCTTACTTCATAGTCCAATTCCTACTTCCTACTGAGTAGTCAGTTCTAAACACAGAATCATATTGCTGGGAGTTTGATGGTAGCCTTTGAAACTACCAGTCATAAAGGAATTACAAGTTCCAGTACTTCAGTAAAGATTTGAAAAGTGGTGCAATGTTACAGTTAACAACCTTTATTTAAAAAAAAAAAAAAAAGATTCCCAACTTGGTGAATGATGACAAACCAACATTCAAACCCTTCCTTTTAAAAAAATTAATATACAAAAAAATAAAAATTACTGTTTTTACTTTCATGAGATTAAGGTGTCATTAAATATTTCTCAAGAAAGTTTATATAGTTCATATCTTGTTTATCTTACATCTATTAAATTCAAATTTCCAGTGTCCAAAAATTTGTAGGTTTTTGGGTCTGTTCAACAGAAGGAAATGTGTGTGTGTGTTCAGGAAAGTTCAGAATTTTGTTTCAGGTGTTGTCATTTCTTAAACAACTCACTAGTCTAGTTTATGTCCTCAATGATATATTGACATGAAAGAAAATTAAAACTTAAAAGAGGTGATGTCAATTCCCATTTGAAACACCAAATTACATTCCAACTCAGTGTATACTATAGTCAATCAAGATCTCCAAGAATGCTTAAAATTCTAGATGAGAAATAGAAATGAAAATTAAATTACCAAGTTTCCCACAAAAAATTAACACAGCAATGTTGTTATTGTTCATCTTCATTATTTTTTTTCTTGGATGGTTGGTTGGTTGGCTTGTTTTTTCAGCTTAATTGAGATATAATTGATATATAATATTGTATAAGTTTAAGGTATACAGTGCATTCATTGGATATACCTATATATTGCAAACTGATTATTATCATAGCATTAGCTAACACCTCTGTCATGTCACATAATTGGCATTGTTTGTGCTGAAAACAATTTAAGATCTACTCAACAATTTTCACATACGTGCTGTGCTTAGTCGCTCAGTCACGTCCAACTCTTTGGGACCCCATGGACGGCAGCCTGCCAGCTCCTCTGTCCATGGGGATTCTCTAGGCAAGAATACTGGAGTGAGTTGCCATGCCCTCCTCCAGGGGATCTTCCCAGCCTAGGGATTGAACCCAGGTCTCCCGCATTGCAGATGGATTCTTTATTGATGGAGCCACCAGGGAAGATCTCTTTCATGTATGTAGTACAGTATTATTTACTATAATTCCATGCTGTCATTGGATCCCTAGAGCTTATTCATCTTATAACTGCAAATTTGAAACCTTTGACCAATATCTCCCTACTTCTTAGAATCCCCAGCCTTTGAAAAACAGTGTTCTTTTCTGTTTCTAGGAGCTTGGCTTTTTTATACTCCACATGTAAGTGATATAACATAATGCCCTCAAGGTTCATACATATATCGGAAATGACAGGATTTCCTTGTTTCTCATGTGGTTGTTTGTTGTTTAGTCTCTATATATAACTTAGGACCCCATGGACTGTAGCCCACCAGGCTCCTCTGCCCATGGGATTTTTCAAGCAAGAATACTGGAGTGTGTTGCCATTTACTTATCCAGGACATCTGCCTGACCCAGAGACTAAACTGGCATCTCCTGCATTGCAGATGGATTCTTTACCATCTGAGCCATTTGGGAAGCCTTGCTTCCCAAAAGACTTGCTAAGTCACTTCAGTCATGTCCGACTCTGTGCGACCCCATAGATGTCAGCCCACCAGGCTCCCCCATCCTTGGGATTCTCCAGGCAAGAACACTGGAGTGGGTTGCCATTTCCTTCTCAAATGCATGAAAGTGAAAAGTGAAAGTGAAGTCGCTCAGTCGTGTCCGACTCTTTGTGACCCCATGGACCACAGCCTACCAGGCTCCTCCGTCCATGAGATTTTCCAGGCAAGAGGACTGGAGTGGGGTGCCATTGCCTTCTCCATGGGAAGCCCTAGAGATGGCTTATTGTTGTTTAGTCACTAAGTCGTGTCTGACTCTTTATGACCCAGAGGAGTGTTGCCTGCCAGGCTTCTCTGTCCATAGGACTTCCCAGGCAAAAATACTGATGTGGGTTGCCACTTCCTTCTCTATGACTGGATAATATTCCATATATAAACATATATATATATATATATATATATATATATATATATATATGGAGAGAGAGAGAGAGGGAGGGAGAGAGGGAAAGACAGAGAGAAAGGTCATTTTGATCCATTTATCAGTTGACGGACACTTAGGTGATTAACAAATCTTGGCTATTTGGAATAATTCTTCAGATAATATGGAGGGGAAGAGATCTCTTCAAGATCCTTCTTTCAGTTTGTTGGATATATACCAGAAGTGGGATCACTAGATCATATGGTGATGGTTTAGTCACTAAGTCATATCTGACTTGTGACCTGATGGTCTGTAGCCTCCCAGGCTCCTGTGTCCATGGGATTTCCCAGGCAAGAATACTGGAGTAGGTTGCCATTTCCTTCTTTAGGTGATCTTCCCAAACTTGGGATTGAACCCTAGTCCTGCATTGCAGGCAGGCTGTGTACTGACTGAGCCACCACGGAAGTCCATAAGATGAGAGGTAGATCACATAGTAGCTGTATTTTTAATTCTTCAAGGAAACTTCATACTGTTTTCATAGTGGCTATACCAATTTACATTCCCAAAACCAGTGTATAAGGGTTCCCTTTTCTCCACAGCATCACTAACAATTATTTTGTCTTTTTGATAATAGCCACTCTAAACAGGTTCCAGGTATTATCCCCTTGTGGTTGATTTGCATTTCTCTGATGATTAATAATACTGAGCACATTTTGTGTGCCTGTTGGCCACTTGTGTCTTTGGAAAATATCTATTCAGGCCCTCTGCTCATTTTGTAATCAGACTGCTTTGATTGAGTTGTATGGGTAATTAATATATTTTTGATATTAATCTTTTATCAGGTATATGATTTATAAATATTATCTCCCATTCTGCAGGTTGCCTTTTTATTTTATTGATTATTTCCTTTGCTGTGCTGAAGCCTTTTAATTAGATGTTGTCCCACTTAGTAATTTTTGCTTTTCTTGCTTGTGCCTTTGGTGGCACATCCAAAGTATCCTTGCCAAGACCCATGTCAAGGAGCATCTTTTCAATATTTCCTTCCTCGAGTTTTAAAGTTCCAGGTCTTTTGTCTAGGTCTTTAATTCATTTGAGTTAATATTTGGGAGTGATACAATATAGGACTCCAGCTGAATTATTCTGCATATGATTATTCAGTTTTCCGAACACTATCTATTGATGAGACTATCCTTTTCCCTTTGAGTATTCTTGACTCATTTTCAAATGTTAGTTGACTGTGTATTCAAGGGTTTATTGCTGGATTCTCAGTTCCTTTTCATAGGCCATGTGTCTATTTTTTTGGTCAGCACCATACTGCCTTGATGACAATAACTGAAATATAGTTTTAAATCAGGAAATGTGCTTCTGCCAGCTTTGTGCTTTCACAGAATTACTTTGGCTATTCAGGGTCTTTTGTGGTTCCAAACCAATTATAGGATTGTTTTTTCTATTTCTATGGAAAAAAAAAAGTCATTGCAATTTTGATAGGGGCTGCACTCAATCTGTAGATGGCTGTGGACATGGTAACATTCTTTCAATCCAGGAACATGGGCATTTTTCCATTTGTCTTGTTCAATTTCTTTCATCAGCGTCTTAGAGTTTTCAGGTACAGATCTTTCACCTATTTAGTTAAATTTATTAATAAGTATTTTATTGTTTGGGTGCTATCATGACTGGAATTGTTTTCTTTGTCAGATATTTTTGATTTTCATTTTCTTTGTTGACTCATGGTTTTCCAGTAGTGTGCAATTTAGATTCCACGTGCTTGTGAATTTTCCAGCTTTCCTACTGTTACTGATTCCTAGTTTCATTCTGCTGTGGTTAGAAAAGATACTGGATATGATTTCAGCCTTCCCAAATTTGCAGAGGCCGTTTTTATGTCCTATGACATGATCTATCCTGGAGTATATTGCTGTGTACGTCAGAAGAGTCTGCATTCTGCAACTGCTGCATGGAGTATTCTATGTCTGTTTAAACCTCATGATGTCATCATGTCTTTATTAGTGTTTTTAAAAGTTACACAATTATTTTTATGTAGGAAAATTAAAAATTTATAAAATATAAGTAAGAAAATCTAACGTTAATCTGATCCCCATTTTTCAGATATAATGTATTTATATTTTTAAATACCTCTTAGTAATTTTTCTATGCATTGGAATCACTTGTCATTAGATGTCTTCATTTGCTCTGTTATCAAAGATGCTTCTGACACTTATCTATTCACTGGATACATTTCTATGTTAGAATGTGCCAACATATATCTAATTCCTTCTTTTCTTTGTCAATTGTCAGATTTTACTCTCATTTAATAACTCTGAATTTAACTCTGAATTGTCAAAAAATAATAAATATATTCTTTATTCATTTTCCTTAGACAATTCTCCTAAAACTAGAATTACCAGGTCAGTGAATGTACACATTATTAATTCTGATTTTATTATCACCCTTCAGACATATTGTGTCATTTCCTTTTCTACCTTATTATACAAAGGCCTATATCAGTTTATTTTTGCCAAAATAGACTGATTTCCCTAAAATCTTTTCTACTTGTATTAGCAAAATTATAGGAATATTGAACTTTTTCCATGATTTTAAAGAAAAATGTTACTAATATGCAGTAGCTATTTTTATTTCTTTTCTCATGCTTTTCAGGACATGTATACCAATAGGTTGTCTGGTAATCTTAGTTTTCCAAGTTTTTAAAGTCCTTAATTTTCTGAATTGATAATGAGGAAGATTACATCAGAAGAAGCTAGAAAACACTAGTTTTAAAAAGTTAAGCCTAGTAAAGAAGAGAATCCCAGGGATGGGGGAGCCTGGTGGGCTGCCGTCTATGGGGTCACACAGAGTCAGAAACGACTGAAGTGACTTAGCAGCATCAGTAAAGAAGCAGCAGAATGAACAATTTAATTGGAAATTAAGTAAATTTTATGGCATAAATATTAAGTATAAGAAGCATGTGTTACCATCTCTTTTTTGGACTGTTCTAAAAATAGGAAATGGATAAGTGATTTTTGTCAAGGAGTAGAATGAGTAAATATTCAGTGTGTCCAACTTCCCAATGTGTATCAGTCTATGCAGCCACAAAGGCATTTGGGCATCTTTGCTTGTAATGTAATCAATCTAGGAAAGAACTTTAAAGTTATATGATACCATGTCCTTAGCACCTACACTGTAAGGTATTTAAACTATTAGAGAAATTAATTCATTTAGACACTTCTATGTGAAGTCAACTGGGCCTTAGAAAGCATCACTCCAAACAAAACTAGTGGAGGTGATGGAATTTCAGTTGAGCTATTTCAAATCCTGAAAGATGATGCTGTTAAAGTGCTGCACTCAATAGGCCAGCAAATTTGGAAAACTCGGCAGTGGCCACAGGACTCAAAAAGGTCAGTTTTCATTCCAATCCCAAGAAAGGCAATGCCAAAGAATGCTCAAACTACTGCACAATTGTACTCATCTCACACGCTAGTAAAGTCATGCTCAAAATTCTCCAAGCCAAACTTCAGAAATACATGAACCATGAAATTCCAGATGTTCAAGCTGGTTTTAGAAAAGGCAGAGGACCAGAGATCAAATTGCCAACATCCACTGGATCATCGAGAAAGCAAGAGAGTTCCAGAAAAACATCTATTTCTGCTTTATTGACTATGCCAAAGCCTTTGACTGTGTGGATCACAATAAACTGTGGAAAATTCTGAAAGACATGGGAATACCAGACCACCTGACCCGCCTCTTGAGAAACCTATATGCAGGTCAGGAAGCAACAGTTAGAACTGGACATAGAACAACAAACTGGTTTCAAATGGGAAAAGGAGGACGTAAAGGATGCATATTGTCACCCTGCTTATTTAACTTATATGCAGAATACATCATGAGAAATGGTGGGCTGGAAGAAACACAAGCTGGAATCGAGATTGCTGGGAGAAATATCAATAACCTCAGAAATGCAGATGACACCACCCTTATGGCAGAAAGTGAAGAGGTACTAAAAAGCCTCTTGATGAAAGTGAAAGTGGAGAGTGAAAAAGTTGGCTTAAAGCTCAACATTCAGAAAACAAAGATCATGGCATCTGGTCCCATCACTTCATGGGAAATACACGGGGAAACAGTGGAAACAGTGTCAGACTTTATTTTTCGGGGCTCCAAAATCACTGCAGATGGCAATTGCAGCCATGAAATTAAAAGACACTCCTTGGAAGGAAAGTTATGACCAACCTAGACACCATATTCAAAAGTAGTCACATTACTTTGCCAACAAAGGTCCATCTAGTTAAGGCTATGGTTTTTCCAGTGGTCATGTATGGATGTGAGAGTTGGACTGTGAAGAAAGCTGAGCACTGAAGAATTGATGGTTTTGAAGTGTGGTGTTGGAGAAGACTCTTGAGAGTCCCTTGGACTGCAAGGAGATCCAACCAGTCCATTCTAAAGGAGATCAGTCCTGGGTGTTCATTGGAAGGACTGATGCTAAAGCTGAAACTCCAATACTTTGGCTACCTGATGCAAAGAGTTGACTCATTGGTAAAAACCCTGATGCTGGGAGGGATTGGGGGCAGGAGGAGAAAGGGACATCAGAGGATGAGATGGCTGGATGGCATCACCGACTCGATGGACGTGGGTTTAGTGGACTCTGGGAGTTGGTGATGGACAGGGAGGCCTGGCGTGCTGTGATTCATGGGGTCACAAAGAGTTGGACATGACTCAGTGACTGAACTGAACTGAATTGATGCTCCTTTACTCCCTAGATTTATTCTTTTTAATTATAATTTCACAGATTTCTTGGGACAAAGAATCTTTGTCACAGAAATCATGGGGCAAATATTATTTTTAAAATGATTCCTAGAATATACTATTTTTTATCCCTCAGTGTTCTGTCATTATGCTCAAGATTCAGAATGTGTTTTCAACATTCATTATATATTTCTATATTACTTTTTAAGTAAATGTATGTTTTGGGGCTTTTTGCATAATTGAATTATTTATCTCCATATTATATGACCTTAGATTGATATCCATTTAGTTATTGTTTACGTTTTTAATATATTCTACTTTCTTCATGTCAGAATGTCACTATTGCCAATGACATATATTTGTTGTCTCTAATCCCACAAATTTGGAAAACTCAGCAGTGGCCACAGGACTGGTAAAGGTCAGTTTTCATTCCAATCCCAAAGAAAGGCAATGCCAAAGAATGCTTACTACTGCACAATTGCACTCATCTCACATGCTAGTAAAGTAATGCTCAAAATTCTCCAAGCCAGGCTTCAGCAATATGTGAACCATGAACTTCCTGATGTTCACGCTGGATATAGAAAAGGCAGAGGAACCAGAGATCAAATTGCCAACATCCGCTGGATCATGGAAAAAGCAAGAGAGTTCCAGAAAAACATCTGTTTCTGCTTTATTGACTATGCCAAAGCCTTTGACTGTGTGGATCACAATAAACTGTGGAAAATTCTGAAAGAGATGTGAACACCAGACCACCTGACCTGCCTCCTGAGAAATCTGTATGCAGGTCAGGAAGCAACAGTTAGAACTGGACATGGAACAACAGACTGGTTCCAAATAGGAAAAGGAGTAAATCAAGGCTGTATATTGTCACCCTGATTATTTAACTTATATGCAGAGTACATCATGAGAAACACTGGACTGGAAGAAACACAAGCTGGAATCAAGATTGCTGGGAGAAATATCAATAACCTCAGATATGCAGATGACACCACCAATATGGCAGAAAGTGAAGAGGAACTAAAAAGCCTCTTGATGAAAGTGAAAGTGGAGAGTGAAAAAGTTGGCTTAAAGCTCAACATTCAGAAAACGAAGATCATGGCATCCGGTCCCATCACTTCATGGGAAATAGATGGGGAAACAGGGGAAACAGTGTCAGGCTTGATTTTTTTGGGCTCCAAAATCACTGCAGATGGTGACTGCAGCCATGAAATTAAAAGACACTTACTCCTTGGAAGGAAAGTTATGACCAACCTAGATAGCATATTCAAAAGCAGAGACATTACTTTGCCAACAAATGTCCGTCTAGTCAAGGCTATGGTTTTTCCAGTGGTCATGTATGGATGTGAGAGTTGGACTGTGAAGAAGGCTGAGCACTGAAGAATTAATGCTTTTGAAGTGTGGTGTTGGAGAAGACTCAAGAGTCCCTTGGACTGCAAGGAGAGCCAACCAATCCATTCTGAAGGGGATCAGCCCTGGGATTTCTTTGGAAGGAATGATGCTGAAGCTGAAACTCCAGTAGTTTGGCCACCTCATGGGAAGAGTTGACTCATTGGAAAAGACTCTGATGCTGGGAGGGATTGGGGGCAGGAGGAGCAGGGGACGACAGAGGATGAGATGGCTGGATGGCATCACTGACTCGATGGATGTGAGTCTGAGTGAACTCCGGGAGATGGTGATGGACAGGGGGCCTGGCGTGCTGTGATTCATGGGGTCGCGAAGAGTCGGACACGACTGAGTGACTGAACTGAACTGAACTGAATCCCACTAATTCCTATCCTCTCCCTGCCTTTTTTTTTTTTTTCTAATCTAATGATCATGATCTGGGAACTTGGAGCTTTCCTGGTGGCTCAGACAGTAAAGCGTCTACCTACAATGCAGGAGACCTGGGTTCAATCCCTGGGTCGGGAAGGTCTTCTAGAGAAGGAAATGGCAACCCACTCCAGTATTCTTGCCTGGAAAATCCCATGGATGGAGGAACCTGGTAGGCTATAGTTCATGGGGTCGCAAAGAGTCAGATATGACTGAGCAACTTTACCTTCTTTCTGGGAACCTGAGAATATTAAAATTATAATATCCAAATAATAAGGGATATTATTAAATGTAAATTCAAAATATGACTACTATTAACTACCCACCCTGAAGTATATTCAGCAGAACTATTTCTCAAGACTTAATTTACCAGATGATCTTATGGGGAAAATAGTTTTTATTTTATAGGAAATTTAGTCTTCATACCCTAGGCTTTCTTAGTTTAGAATTCTTAAATTGAATTCATAGTAAAGAAATATCTTGAAGGAACTGTACCAAAATGGTGATTGTTTCCAAGCACTTTTCATTTATTCGAGCACCACAATCTACTTTGTATGCAATTACTTAGCTTTTACAGTTGAACTAGTCCTTTCCATCTATAGAGAGTCAGTGCATGAAATTAATAATCCCCAGGGCTATAGTCCATGGGGTTGCAAAGTGTCAGACATGACTGAGTGACTTCAGTTTCTTTCTATAGTTCCATTTGGAAAAGGAAATGGCAACCCACTCCAGTGTTCTTGCCTGGAGCATCACATGGACAGAGGGGCCTGGTGGGCTGCGGTCTATGGGGCTGCAAAGAGTCAGACACGACTAGGCAATTAACACACACACATACACACTGAGTTCTACTGAATTACATATGTGTTTGGGCAACACATAATCTCTTCAAGTGCTTCTTTAAAATGGACCAGAGTACACATTACTGTTTTAAACATTCCTAAACAAATGTGCAATCAGGCAACATGAATTATTTAATACCATAACTCTCATACCTAGATAAACAATGATTAATATTTAGTTGGCATTTGTTTCCTCTCTGCCTTCACACACATACACACACAGATGTACACATTTACATATTTATAGATACAAAGATGTATCTGTATGTGTGTATTCAGTTCAGTTCAGTGGCTCAGTCATGTCTGACTCTTTGAGACCCCATGAATCACAGCATGCCAGGCCTCCCTGTCCATCACCAACTCCCAGAATTCACTCAACCTCATGTCCATTGAGTTGGTGATGCCATCCAGCCATTTCATCCTCTGTTGTCCCCTTCTTCTCCTGCCCCAATCCCTCCCAGCATCAGAGTCTTTTCCAATGAGTCAACTCTTCTCATGAGGTGGCCAAAGTATTGGAGTTTCAGCTTTAGCATCAGTCCTTCCAATGAACACTCAGGACTGATCTCCTTTAGAATGGACTGGTTGGATCTCCTTGCAGTCCAAGGAACTCTGAAGAGTCTTCTCCAACACCACACTTCAAAAGCATCAATTCTTCAGTGCTCAGCTTTCTTCAGAGTCCAACTCTCACATCCATACATGACCACTGCCAAAACCATAGCCTTGACTAGACAGACCTTTGTTGGCAAAGTAATGTCTCTGCTTTTGAATATGCTATCTAGGTTGGTCATAACTTTCCTTCCAAGGAGTAAGCGTCTTTTAATTTCATGGCTGCAATCACCATCTGCAATGATTTTGGAGCCCAAAAAAATAAAATCCGACACTGTTTCCACTGCTTTCCCTTCTATTTTCCTGAAGTGATGGGACCAGATGCCATGATCTTAGTTTTCTGAATGTTGAGCTTTAGGCCAACTTTTTCATTCTCCTCTTTCATCAAGAGGCTCTTTAGTTCTTCTTTGATTTCTGCCATAAGGGTGGTATCATCTGCATATCTGAGGTTATTGATATTTCTCCCAGCAATCTCGATTCCAGCTTGTGCTTCTTCCAGCCCAGCATTTCTCATGATGTACTCTGCATATAAGTTAAATAAGCAGGGTGACAATATATAGCCTTTACGTCCTCCTTTTCCTATTTGGAACCAGTCTGTTGTTCTATGTCCAGTTCTAACGGTTGCTTCCTGACCTGCATATAGGTTTCTCAAGAGGCAGGTCAGGTGGTTTGGTATTCCCATCTCTTTCAGAATTTTCCACAGTTTATTGTGATTCACACAGTCAAAGGCTTTGGCATAGTCAATAAAGAAGAAATAGATGTTTTTCTGGAACTCTCTTGCTTTGTGTGTGTGTGTGTGTATGTGTATATATATATATATATATATATATATATATGTATAAATATAATTTCAAAATAATCTGAAGTCATTATGACAGTTTACAATGAAGTATTGCCAAGGGGTGTGCTAAGAAAATAAGAACATAGCCCATTAATAATTCCTATCAAGAATTATTCCTTAAACTTTGTCATTATGTCATTTTACTCTGTTAATATGGAATATCTCCCAAACTGTTTATTTTCATAATATTGAGTTTCAGTTGACACCAAGACAGGTATATTTAGTAATGTCTCATAATCTATATACATCTTGTTGCTTTTGTGTATTTAAGGCTTTTTTTCTATTTCCTATATCAGTATTAAAAATAGAATTTAGGTCTAGGGGCTTAATTAGATTCACTATAAATTTTCATTTATTTTCATAAATCCACAATTGGTGAATATTTGTGGTACATAATACATGTTATCAGGTTAATCCATATGTGTGTTTCTACATTTGATTTCTTGGTCAATATTATGATCACCACATTCTCTGTTTTAAAGGTAGATTTTTTGCCTGTGGAATGATATTAATATTTTCACCACACACAAGCACATAGTCCTTCGTCCCTGAAAGTTTTCTTGTTTTAGCAGTCATTGATAAGTCTTGAACAAATAAATTTATTTTACTAAGGATGAAAAAATATCTTTGCTAATTCAAAATTTATATTTATTAATTATTTTGTAAAGAAGTACTTTCTATCATTCAGTGAAAATGAATTACAATTACTCCTATAAAGGCATGTTACATGCTTATTTTTTCAATTAATTACCAAGTTTAAGAGAAATAACTGTTGTGTAATACTCAAATGAATAGTGACAAATGAGTCTTCATACTGTTTTAAGTTATGTTATACACACACACACAAGAATACAGATGGTAAAAAAAAAAGAAAAGAAAAGAATACAGATGGTGCTAATTGATGGCCAGATAAATAGATAGCTTACAACAAATTACAAAATCCTTTTTATACTTAAATTGTCCCAAAGTTGGATAGTAGAAACCTCTTTTTGTCATTTAGGTATAACTATTTTAGTGTCCGCCTTCTGTATTTTCTGCACCATAGTCACAATGATGCATTTCTGCAAGGAGTTATTTTCCTTTTAATGGAGAATGGCATTTCAAATCTGTTATACTTTGCTATCAATGACATTCTAGGAATCAGCAAACTGAAATGGACCGGAATGGGTGAATTTTACTCAGATGACCATTATATCTACTACTGCGGGCAGGAATCGCTCAAAAGAAATGGAGTAGCCATCATGGTCAACAAAAGAGTCCGAAATGCAGTACTTGGATGAAATCTCAAAAACGACAGAATGATCTCTGTTCGTTTCCAAGGCAAACCATTCAATATCACAGTAATCCAAGTCTATGCCACAACCAGTAATGCTGAAGAAGCTGAAGTTGAACGGTTCTATGAAGACCTACAAGACCTTTTAGAACTAACACCCAAAAAAGATGTCCTTTTCATTATAGGGGACTGGAATGCAAAAGTAGGAAGTCAAGAAACACCTGGAGTAACAGGCACATTTGGCCTTGGAATACAGAATGAAGCAGGGCAAAGACTAATAGAGTTTTGCCAAGAAAATGCACTGGTCATAGAAAACACCCTCTTCCAACAACACAAGAGAAGACTCTATACATGGACATCACCAGATGGTCAACAGCGAAATCAGATTGATTATATTCTTTGCAGCCAAAGATGGAGAAGCTCTATATAGTCAGCAAAAACAAGACCGGGAGCTGACTGTGGCTCAGACCATGAACTCCTTATTGCCAAATTCAGACTTAAATTAAATAAAGTGGGGAAAACCACTAGACCATTCAGGTATGACCTAAATCAAATCCCTTATGATTATACAGTGGAAGTGAGAAATCGATTTAAGGGCCTAGATCTGATAGATAGAGTGCCTGATGAGCTATGGAATGAGGTTCGTGACATTGTACAGGAGACAGGGATCAAGACCATCCCCATGGAAAAGAAATGCAAAAAAGCAAAATGGCTGTCTGGGGAGGCCTTACAAATAGCTGTAAAAAGAAAAGAAGCAAAAAGCAAAGGAGAAAAGGAAAGATATAAGCATCTGAATGCAGAGTTCCAAAGAATAGCAAGAAGAGATAAGACAGCCTTCTTCAGCAATCAATGCAAAGAAATAGAGGAAAACAACAGAATGGGAAAGACTAGAGATCTCTTCAAGAAAATCAGAGATACCAAGGGAACATTTCATGCAAAGATGGGCTCGATAAAGGATAGAAATTGTAGAGACCTAACAGAAGCAGAAGATATTAAGAAGAGGTGGCAAGAATACACCGAAGAACTGTACAAAAAAAGATCTTCACGACCCCGATTATCACGATGGTGTGATCACTGACCTAGAGCCAGACATCCTGGAATGTGAAGTCAAGTGGGCCTTAGAAAGCATCACTATGAACAAAGCTAGTGGAGGTGATAGAACTCCAGTTGAGCTATTCCAAATCCTGAAAGATGATGCTGTGAAAGTGCTGCACTCAATATGCCAGCAAATGTGGAAAACTCAGCAGTGGCCACAGGACTGGAAAAGGTCAGTTTTTATTCCATTCCTAAAGAAAGGCAATGCCAAAGAATGCTCAAACTACCGCACAAATGCACTCATCTCACACACTAGTAAAGTCATGCTCAAAATTCTCCAAGCCAGGCTTCAGCAATATGTGAACCGTGAACTTCCTGATGTTCAAGCTGGTTTTAAAAAAGGAAGAGGAACCAGAAATCAAATTGCCAACATCCGCTGGATCATGGAAAAAGCAAGCGAGTTCCAGAAAAACATCTATCTGCTTTATTGACTATGCCAAAGCATTTGACTGTGTGGATCACAATAAACTGTGGAAAATTCTGAAAGAGATGGGAATACCAGGCCACCTGACTTGCCTCTTGAGAAACCAATATGCAGGTCAGGAAGCAACAGTTAGAACTGGACGTGGAACAACAGACTGGTTCCAAATAGGAAAAGGAATACATCAAGGCTGTATATTGTCACCCTGCTTATTTAACTTATATGCAGAGTACATCATGAGAAACACTGGACTGGAAGAAACACAAGCTGGAATCAAGATTGCTGGGAGAAATATCAATAACCTCAGATATGCAGATGACACCACCCTTATGGCACAAAGTGAAGAGGAACTAAAAAGCCTCTTGATGAAAGTGAAAGAGGAGAGTGAAAAAGTTGGCTTAAAGCTCAACATTCAGAAAATGAAGATCATAGCATCCGGTCCCATCACTTCATGGGAAATAGACGGGGAAACAGTGTCAGACTTTATTTTTCTGGGCTCCAAAATTACTGCATATGGCAATTGCAGCCATGAAATTAAAAGACGCTTACTCCTTGGAAGGAAAGTTATGACCAACCTAGATAGCATATTCAAAAGCAGAGACATTACTTTGCCAACAAAGGTTCGTCTAGCCAAGGCTATGGTTTTTCCTGTGGTCATGTATGGATGTGAGAGTTGGACTGTGAAGAAGGCTGAGCACCGAAGAATTGATGCTTTTGAACTGTGGTGTTGGAGAAGTCTCTTGAGAATCCCTTGGACTGCAAGAAGATCCAACCAGTCCATTCTGAAGGAGATCAGCCCTGGGATTTCTTTGGAAGGAATGGTGCTAAAGCTGAAACTCCAGTACTTTGGCCACCTCATGCGAAGAGTTGACTCATTGGAAAAGACTCTGATGCTGGGACGGATTGGGGGCAAGAGGAGAAGGGGACGACAGAGGATGAGATGGCTGGATGGCATCACTGACTCGAAAGACGTGAGTTTGAGTGAACTCCGGGAGTTGGCGATGGACAGGGAGGCCTGGCGTGCTGCGATTCATGGGGTCGCAAAGAGTCGGACACGACTGAGCTACCAGTCTGATCTGATCTGATCTGATGTTGCTTCTGAATATCAATGCTTCTTGGCATTTTCAGTGGACAAAACCACATGCTTATGTTAAAATATTTATGTAATAAGTTTCAGTGCACAACACAGAATACTACTGCTAAAAAAATTAATGAATGACAAGATTTCTGTGCAGTTTTCTTTTGTCTTTAGAATAAGTGTCACTAAGGCAGTAGCATAAGGGATCTGGTCTTCATCTATTTGGTTTGTTAACAGTTTGACATAGAATTTGGGATTTAGCCTTCTCACCAAATTTCTTGAATGTGTAAAATATTGATTTGGTTCTAAATGTGCAAAACTATGTAAGAATATACTCGGAAAAGTTTTGTTCTCAACTCCACACCTTATACTCATTTCACTCATTCCTATATTGATCACTTTTATTTACAGTTAGTTTTTATCAGTACGTCTTTGGTAAAAACATCTGACGATGTGTGTATATATGTGTGTTTAAGTATGTACATGTATCTATATGTTTTCCTAACTTCTTACACAACAAATAGAATGCCATCTACTCTTACTTTTCTAGTTTAACAATGTACATATTCTTTCAAGTCCATAGAAATGTCCTTCACTGATTTTATAATACCATGGTATTTTGATATGTAGATTTTTAAAAATTTAAACTGTCTCTTAATCTGAACATTTGCCTTGTTCTGTAACCAGTGCTACACTGGATAGCATCAACATATCCCATCCCTCCCAACCGCCCCTTATTTTCAAAGGACTGTTTTTAGGCTGGATCCCTAGAAGTTAATTTGCTAATGTAAAAAATCTATCTAGCATTTTGTGTTGATAGTTTCCCCCAGTAAATTTCATGACATTTTGCCTGCAGTCCAGTATACTGACAATGCCTTTCTCCTCAGCAAACTTATAAGGCCAACAGAGTTTGTTGTTGATATTTTTGCGTATCACATCTAAACAATGAGAACATTTTTAAATGTAGGTTTTAATTTGAAAAATTTTAAATTATGAATGTATGTTTCCTAGATTTAGGGGTATTTTTCCCATTTTTCTCGTTTCAACTGTTTTCTAATTTTTCCATCAGAATTTACTTTTCTGAAAGAGATGGAGGAAAGAGGCTCAGAAAGAGCCAACCTAAGGATTAAATTTATGAGGAAAAGGTGCACATGTCTTCTGGTTTTAGTTTGGGGGGGTGGGTGTATGTTTTTCCATGCCTAAGGTTTTCCTTTTTTTTTTAATAGCCAAATTTATTCATCTAATATCACTTCTGAATCTTGAGACATATTACTTAGGCTTCTCAATTCTGACATAAGATACTTAATAAATATTTACTACTGGCATGATTTCTTTTAAAATACTTACATATCTGACCTACTTGGAGTTTATCCTAGTGAAAGGTAGGACATACAGGTTCAATTTTAGCTTTTTAAAAAAATTACTCTCAAATTGTCTTCAAAATATTAATCAAAAACTCATTACATCGCCCCCCACCCTGACTTAATTTATGATATATAGTACTTCTATAGGTACTTGGGTCCAATTTACTTTGGTACTAGTGGCCTTTCTGATTTTTCAGATATAAACAGCACATTGCTTTCATAAGAGAGGGTTTTTTTTCTTTATTTTAATGTCTAGTAGGGGCAGTCTTCCTCCACCTTGCTGATCTTTAGGGTTTTCTTGTCTACCATGTTTATTTTTTCCATATGACATTCCTAATAAACTTGTTTACATATAATGAAATTCTACTGGTAAACTTTTTGGGACCATGGTAAGTTTATATTTTACCTAGTATAGATCAAGGTCTTTACAATGATTGATTTTATACTAAAAGATTGTGCTTCCTTCCATCTAAGATGACATTTGTGTCTTTCTGAAGAATTTAAATACTTTGCTTCTATAGGTTTTGTACATTTCATCTTTGGTATTATCTTTTATTTAAACAAGACCTTCTCTGTGATCATTTTGTTTGAATGTATGAAGGTTTTTTGAATTTCTTAAGTTTTAATACTCTGATAACTTACTAAAATGTTTGCATTGGGTTTTCCTTTTTTTAAAACTTCGTCTTGAGTTTTCCGTAAATACTATTATAAAACTCACAAAATTAAGCATGTTTGTTCTTTTCCAAATCTTTTCTCTCAAATTATTTTTTCTTTTCTTATTGTTTGAGTAATAACTATAAATCAGCCTTAAATATCAGTATAGATAGATAGTGGGCCTTTTTCTTATTTTGGTCTTACTGCTCTATTCCTTCCTACTATGTCAGATGTTGGTTTTGCAACTGAGGCATATACATTTTATCAAGGTTAGGAAGTCACAATAATTTTTTTTTTTAATTTTATCAGTGTTTTGTTAACAGTGGAATTTTAAAGTTATATCTCTATAGTATAAATTGAATCATCCTTAAATTTCTATAATAAATCCTACTTGATCATCATATATGATTTTTAATATGCTTTTAGGTTCTTCTGATATTATTTTATTCATGATTAAGCAGGACCAGCCTGTCCTTTTTAAATTCCATATCTCTTACACTATTACAGCTCTAACATCCTTATATAAGGAACTGACAATCTTGACTGGTATAGTAGGTATAGTATTAAAGTGTGTGTGTTACTAGCTCAGTCATGTCCAACTCTTTGCGATCCCGCAGACTGTAACCTGCTAGGCTTCTCTGTCCATGGGATCCTCCAGGAGAGAATACTGGAGTGGACTGCCATTCCCTTTTCCAATAGTATTAATATATCCTCCTTAATATATCCTCCTTAATCTCTCTAACATTTAAGTGGCATTAGAATTGCTTTTGTATTTTTGGTAGATTTTTCAGTGAAGTAAATCTAGGTCTTTATGTGGGGGAGTGTTTTCAAACAAGGTTTTGCTTTCTTTTTTTCTGTGGTTTTTTTTTTTTTTTTGAAATCTAAAAGTTAAAAAATATATAAATGTTTTATTGATAAATTTTTCATCACAGAGGCTGAAAAATAACATTTTGAATGGAGTTTTATCACTTCTACCTTTCTCTCAGCCAGGAAAAACCATTTATTAAGATGGTATCTCTTCTTTATTGTGCTCTTCACCAAGTGATGATGAATAGATAAAGTATCTTGTTGATAGCTTACAGAGTTTTAGAACAGAGTGGAAAACACTCTGCAAACTGAGACTGCTAACTCAGATTTTAACAATTTGAGTTACTTTCCTCTGCTGCTATCTGAAAGAAAAGAGTGATTAATAATTACTAATCTGACAACTATTATGTATCTACCAATTGATTTAAAAACTCAGTGATAGAACTCTTGTATTTGTATCTAAGCATTTGGATGTAGACATTTTAATTTTTAAGAAAACTTTCCATGTTAAGAACTTTCCTTCCCCACCTAGCTCAGCTAGAAAATTCTCTGCCCCACAACAAATGGAGATATGATATGCCCATGGAATTCTATTCTAACTCCATCCTTTTCCTGGAGTATTTTTTGCACAGCATCCAAAACTTTCTAGGAATATTTCCTTTGCCCAGGGCATACTTCTGATTTTTGAATATCTTATGCATGGTTTAAGAATTAGAAAAATGAGTGGTCTTTGAGCCACATATTTGCTCTGTATCCTCTTTTTTATATAAGTTCCATTCATTCAGCAAATATTTAATAAGCATATGATATCCTTTAGTTGGAAGTAAACATATTTATACCTATGGTATTTATGATGTCTTTATATTATTGTGTACTTAATGTCCATGAAATAATCAACTCTAGTTCAATTCTAACCTGCTTATTAACAAGGTAGCATACTAAAAATGGTGAAATGCTTCCAGGTTCAGTGAGTTTAACTCTTTTAATTTTGGTATTGGAAGTTTAAGTGAAAAAAGGGCCAATCTGAAAATAAGTGTCAAGATATTCAAAAGTCTATAAACTCTGATGTAATGACTCTCATCTTAGAGCTCTCTCTTAAGAAAGCAGAAACTCAGATAATGATTAAAGCATAAAGAACTTCAACATTATTTAATGTAAAATTGGGAATAAATTGTATATCCAATAATATGGGACTAAGTTAATACTATATTTCTGAGTTCCTATACTATACATACAGAGAACGCACTGGTCATAGCAAACACCTGCTTCCAACAACACAAGGGAAGACTCTACATGTGGACATCACCAGATGGTCAATACCGAAATCAGATTGATTATATAATCTGCAGCCAAATTTGGAGAAGTTCTATACAGTCAGCAAAAACAAGACCGGGAGCTGACTGCGGCACAGACCATGAACTCCTTATTGCCAAATTCAGACTTAAATTGAAGAAAGTAGGGAAAACCACTAGATGATTCAGGTATGACCTAAATCAAATTCCTTACAATTATACAGTAGAAGTGACAAATATATCCAAGGGGTTAGATCTGATAGACACAGATGGAGGTTCTTGACATTACAGGAGACAGGGATCAAGGCCATCTTCAAGGAAAAGAAATGCAAAAAGATGAAATGGCTGTCTCAGGAGGCCTTACAAATAGCAGTGAATAGAAGAGAAGTGAAAGGCAAAGGAGATAAGGAAAGATATACCCATTTGAATGCAAAGTTCCAAAGAATAGCAAGGAGACATAAGAAAGCCTTCCTCAGGGATCAGTGCAAAGAAATAGAGGAAAACAATAGAATGGGAAAGACTAGAGATCTCTTCAAGGAAATTAGGAACATTTCATGCAAAGATGGGCACAATAAAGGACAGAAATGGTATGGACCTATCAGAAGCAGAAGATATTAAGAAGAGGTGGCAAGAATATACAGAAGAACTATACAAAAAATATCTTCATGACCCAGATAATCATGATCACTCACCTAGAGCCAGACATCCTGGAGTGCAAAGTCAAGTGGGCCTTAGGAAGCATCGGTACAAACAAAGCTAGTGGAGGTGATGGAATTCCAGTTGAGCCATTTCAAATCCTAAAAGATGATGCTGTGAAAGTGCTGCACTCAATATGCCAGCAAATTTGAAAACCTCAGTAGTGGCCACATACTGAAAAAGGTCAGTTTTCATTCTAATCCCAAAGAAAGGCAATGCCAAAGAATGCTCAAACTACCGCACAATTGCAATCATCTCACACACTAGCAAAGTGATGCTCAAAATTCTCCAAGACAGGCTTCAACAGTAGGTGAACCATGGAATTCGAGATGTTCAAGCTGGATTTAGAAAAGGCAGAGGAACCAGAGGTCAAATTGCCAATAACCATTAGATCATCAAAAAAGCAAGAGAGTTCCAGAAAAACATCTACTTCTGCTTTATTGACAAGCCTATGTGTGGATCACAACAAACTCTGGAAAATTCTTCAAGTGGTGGGAATACCAGACTACCTGACCTGCCTCTTGAGAAATCTGAATGCAGGTCAGGAAGCAACAGTTACAACTGGACATGGAACAACAGACTGGTTCCAAATAGGAAAAGGAGTACATCAAGGCTGTATATTGTCACCCTGCTTATTTAACTTATATGCAGAGTACATCATGAAACATAAGCTGCAATCAAGATTGCCAGGAGAAATATCAATAACCTCTCATATGCAGATGACACCACCCTTATGTCAGAAAGCAAAGAAGAACTAAAGAGACTCTTGACGAAAGTGAAAGAGGAGAGTGAAAAAGTTGGCTTAAAACTCAACATTCACAAAACTAAGATCATGGCATCCGGTCCCATCACTTCATGGCAAACAGATGGGGAAGCAGTGGAAACAGTGACAGATTTTATTTTGGAGGCCTCCAAAATCACTACAGATGGTGACTGCAGCCATGAAAGTAGAAGATGCTTACTCCTTGGAAGAAAAGTTATGAACAACCTAGACAGCATATTAAAAAGCAGAGACTACTTTGCCAACAAAGTTCTATCTAGTCAAAGGTATGATTTTTCCAGTAGTCATGTATGGCTGTGAGAGTTGGACTATGAAGAAAGCTGAGTGCCAAAGAATTGATGCTTTTGAACTGTGGTGTTGGAAAAGACTCTTGAGAGTCCCTTGGACAGCAAAGAGAATCAACCAGTCCATCCTAAAGGAGATCAATCCTGAATATTCATTGGAAGAATCTGATGCTGAAGCTGAAACTCCAATACTTGAGCCACCTGATGCAAAGAACTGACTCATTGGAAAAGACTCTGATGCTGGGAAAGACTGAAGGCAGGAGGAGAAGGGGACGACAGAGAACAAGATGGTTGGATGGCATCTCCAACTTAATGGGCATGAGTTTGGGTGGACTCCGGGAGTTAGTGATGGACAGGGAGGCCTGGTGTGCTACAGTCCATGGGGTCGCAAAGAGTCGGACATGACTGAGCAACAACTGAAGTGAACTGATGCTATACATTCAATTGTGTAATCAAGATTTCAAAATCAGAAGCAAAAGGTTGCAAACTCTAAGTAATGCCTCAACTAAATGCACTGTCCCAACCCTGGTAACTAAGTCCCAACTACATTGATGTTCTTTATCTTCCTGGAATGTGCCATACTTATGCTGCCTCAGAGCTGCTGCACTCCAGTTACTGTCACACTATCCGTTTTCATCATCTTTATTACTGTTATCACTAGTGGCAGTCATCAGATTGATTCATTTATTTATCTTTCTTTTTATGTTGAAGGATAGTTTAGTCTCAGGTGTACAGCAAAGTTTAGTTATACATAAATATACATCATTTCTTCACATTCTTTCCCTTACAGGTTATTACAAATATGCAGTATAGTTCCCTGTGCTATACTGTAGGTACTTGTTAGTTATCGATTTTATATATAGTAGTGTGTATCTGTTAATAGTAAACTCCTAATTTATCCCCCTTGCCCCTTGCTCTTCAGTAACTATATTTTTTTTCTATGCCTGTGGGTCTATTTCTGTTTTGTATATAAGTTCACTTATATCATATATTTTTTTAAGATTCTATGTATAAGTGATACCGTATATTTGTCTTTCTCTATCTGGCTTACTTCATTTAGCATGGTGGTCTCTAGGTCGATCCATGTTGTTGAAATGACATGCTTTCATTCTGTTTTATTGCTGAGTAATATTCCACTGCACGCCACTTCTTTATCCACTCATCTGTTGATAGACACCTGGGTTGCTTCCAGTTCTTGGCTATTGTAAGTAGGGGTGCATGTATCATTTCAAATTATGGTGTTCTCTGGATATATGCCCAGGAATGGGATTGCAGAATCATGAAAGAAAGTGAAAGTGAAGTCACTCAGTCGTGTCTGACTCTTTGCGACCCCTTGGACTATAGCCTACCAACTTCCTCTGTCCAGGGGATTCTCCAGGCAAGAATACTGGAGTGGGTTGCCATTTCCTTCTCCATGCAGAATCATAGTTCTGCACAATAGTTCTATTTTTAGTTTTTTAAGGAACCTCCATTCCGTTCTTTCTAGTTCAGTTTAGTTCAGTCACTCAGTTGTGTCCAGATCTTTGTGACCCCTTGGACTGCAGCACACCAGGCTTCCCTGTCCATCATCAATTCCCAGAGTTTACTAAAACTCATTCCCATTGAGTCGGTGATGCCATCCAACCATCTCATCCTCTGTCATCCCCTCCTGTTCCTGCCTTCAATCTTTCCCTGCATCAGGGTCTTTTCCAGTGAGTGAGTTATTTGCATCAGGTGGCCAAAGTATTGGAGCTTCAGCATCAGTCCTTCCAATGAATATTCAGGACTGTTTCCTTTAGGATGGACTGGTTGGATATCCTTGCTGTCCAAGGGACTCTGAAGAGTCTTCAACACCACAATTCAAAAGCATCAGTTCTTTGGCACTCAGCTTTCTTTATGGTCCAAATCTCACATCCATACATGACTACTGGAAAAACCATAGCCTTGACTAGACGGACCTTTGTTGGCAAAGTAATGTCTCTGCTTTTTAATACACTGTCTAGTATGGTCATAGCTTTTCTTTCAAGGAGCAAACGTCTTTTAATTTCATGGCTTGTAATCACCATCTGCAATGATTTTCGAGCCCAAGAAAATAAAACCTGTCACTGCCCATTATTTTCCCATCTATTTGCCATGCAGTGATGGGACCAGATGCCATGATCTTAGTTTTTTTAATGTTGAGTTTTAAGCCAACTTTTTCATTCTCCCTAGTGGTTGTACAAAATGTATAGTCCCACCAACAGTGTAGGAGGGTTCCTTTTTCTCTACATCCTGTCCAGTATTTACATGTATTTATTTTTTACTATCTGTCTCCTTCAGTAGGAATATAAACTGCACAAGCATATAAGAGTGTGGCCTATTCTCTTCAGTACTCCATGTTTGCATAAACTTACTTCTTGATAAGCACAGACACAGAATCTAAAGCAAACAATAATATGAATGTAAACTCATATGAGTGGAGACATTTCTTCCTGTTAACTTACTTAACACATACACCTTGAATATACTACTGGAACACTCAAAAATCTTAGGAGGAATAAAAGCCACATATACATAATATAGAAATAAAGATGTTCACAAATACCTAAAAGAAATATCTCTTGATAAAATCAACTACCAAATATTTGATAATCTGTATGATTTTTAAGGTCAATATTTTGCAACCAATGTTCCAGAGAATATTGTGTTAAGCATAAAAAATTTTCTTTTAATATTTATAGGGCAGAAAGTTTTTATATCCCTTTATGAATGAGAAAAAATTACAGAGAAAATACTGAAACAAACCCTTTTGGAAAGTAACAGAATATCAAGTATCATTACATATCTCTTATGTCATTGTGTCAGTAATATCCTTTAAAATGAAATGACAAATGGATGTAATTTTCTTGATATGAATGGTTGTAAAATAATGTTAAGTCAGGGATCTAGGAATGAATCACAATTTTCTTTTCTTCCAGAGATCTAGCCACTTAAGTAGTTTTTGTGTATTTTTCACCATATTATAATAGAATTCTGATAAATACCAAAATTTTTCAAAACAGTTTTTGCCTAAAATATACCAGTAGTATTTTTGAATGGCTTGTATAAATAATCAGTAGTTTCCCTAAATGATATCATCCACAAATGTATTCAAATTATGCAGCAATCTAACATTACATTGGACAAGCAATTATGGGCTCACTAAAAGATTAGTCCCAGTGTAATCTTCAGAAAAAAATAATAAGTACACTCTATTTCAGCTTAGAAATGTAATTACAGTGTTACTGGGCTCAAATAAGTATCATCAAAGAGAATTAGAATAAGGTATATTAGCAATGACATAACTTTGCTAGCTGAAGATTTTTATAAAATTATTTAACACTGAAGAGAATATTCTTAGAATCAATTAAAACTTACATATATAAGGAATAATATCTGTTTAAACACCTGAGAGTTACTGGGTTGTCTTTACAGTTCTTTTGACATAAATGAAAAAATGCAAACAATATTTCATTGAGGAATCTAAAGTGAATTATTTAATATAGTAATTCCAAAGTCTCTTTTGATGGAAATTAAACTCTCCAGAATACTTTAAGAATTAAAGAGAGTAATGGTTTCAGGCTGTCATTAATCGCCTTAGTTTTCTTTAATAAAGAATTCATTTTGTTCAAATCAGCTATATGTTAAAATCAAATGATTGGGACTTTCTTTGGAAAGTTGGAGGCATTCATTCTCAACAATTCCTAAGAATTAAGACCTGAATAAATGACATAGCTCAGTTGGTAAAGAGTCCAATTGCAATACAGGAAACCCCAGTTGGATTCCTGGGTCAGGAAGATCTGCTGGAGAAGGGCTAGGCTACCCACTCCAGTATTCTTGGACTTCCTTTGTAGCTCAGCTGGTAAAGAATCTGCCTGCAATGTGGGAGACCTAGATTCAATCCCTTGGTTAGGAAGATCCCCTGGAGAAGGGAAAGGCTACCCACTCCAGTATTCTGGCCTGGAGAATTCCATGGAATGTATAGTCCATGGGGTCATAATCACTAACATTTCCATCCTCTCATATACTTAACACTGATGATGGGGGAGGAGGTGGTGAGAACATTTTACTCTCTTAACAACTTTAAAGTATATGATACAGTTTTGTTCATTATAGTTATCATAATATACATTAGATCCCCAGAACTTATTGATTTTATGGCAAGAAGTTTGTACACTCTGGCCAAATTCCCTCCATTTTCCCCACTCCCAGAAATGGACAATTTCTATTCTACTGTATCTCAGAATGACTTTTATTTTTAGATTCCTCACATAAATGAGAACTCATATTTGTACTTTATATACTTTATTTTGGGGGGCTCCAAAATCACTGCAGATGGTGACTACAGCCATGAAATTAGAAGATGCTTACTCCTTGGAAGGAAAGTTATGACCAACCTAGACAGCATATTCAAAAGCAGAGACATTACTTTGCCAACAAAGGTCCATCTAGTCAAAGCTATAGTTTTTCCAGTAGTCATGTGTGGATGTGAGAATTGGACTATAAAGAAAGCTGAGCAACAAAGAACTGATGCTTTTGAACTGTGGTGCTGGAAAAGGCTCTTGAGAGTCCCTTGGACTGCAAGGAGATCCAGTCAGTCCATCCTAAAGGAGATCAGTTCTGAATATTCATTGGAAGGACTGATGCTGATGCTGAAACTCCAATACTTTAGCCACCTGATGCGAAGAACTGACTCACTGGAAAAGACCCTGATGCTGGGAAAGATTGAAGGTGGGAGGGGTCGGGGATGACAGTGGATGAGATGATTGGATGGCATCACTGACTCAGTGGACATGAGTTTGAGTAAACTCTGGGAGTTGGTGACAGACAGGGAGGCCTGGCGTGTTGCAGTCCATGGGATTGCAAAGAGCCGGATATGACTGAGTGACTGAACTGAACTGAACTGATAATTAAGCAATGTTGACTTATATTCATACCCCTGTTGGTCATCTGCATTTCTTCTTTTGAAAAAATGTCTAAAAATGAGCAGAAGACCTGAATAATCATGTTGTTTTTCAATACTGTATTTTCTATGCGGTTTATATAGTTTGAATTTTAACACCCTTTGGTCATATCATTTGCAAATATTTTCTCCCTTTCAGAAAGCTGTCTTTTCATTCTGTCAATGGTTTCCTTTGCTGGGCAAAAGCTTTTAAGTTTAACTAGGTCTCATTTCGTTTTGCTTTTGTTTCTTTTGCCTTAGGTAACTGATGCAAAAAAAAAAATCAGAGTGTTCTGCCTATATTATCTTCTAACAGCTTTATGTATTTTAGTCTTACATGTAGATCTTTAATCCACTTTATTTTTGTGTATGTTATGAGAAAATATTCTAAGTTCAGTATTTTACATGTCGCTGTCCAGTTTTCCCAGCACCGCTTACCGAAGAAACTCTCTTTTCTCCATTGTATATTCTTGATTAATTGACCATAAGTGTATGGGTTTATCTGGGGGGTCTTTATCTTATTCCACTTATCTGTGTGTCTATACTGTTTTCATTACTTTTTTGTGTGCCAGAACCATACTGTTTTCATTACTATGCTGTGTGCTGAGTCGCTTGGTCATTTCCGATTCTATGTGACTCCATGGACTGTAGCCCACCAGGCTCCACTGTCCATAGGATTCTCCAGGCAAGACTACTGGAGAGAGTTCCCATGCCCTCCACCAGGGGATCCTCCCAACCCAGGTCTCAAACATAGCAGGTGGATTCTTTACTGTCTGAGCCACCAGGGAAGCCCTTTCATTAACATAGATGTATAGTATTGTCTGAATTTAGGAATCATGACTCCTCCAGCTTTGTTATTTTTCCTCAAGTTTACTTTAGCAATTAGGGATCTTTTGCCTATATAGTGGTTCCATCTGTATTTTCAGATGATTTTTTCTAGTTATGTGAAAAGTTTCCTAAGTATTTTCATAGGTATTGCATTGGTCCCTATATTGCCTTGGGTAGTTAGCGATGTTAATTCTTCCAATCCATGAACACAAGATATTTTTCCATTTTTGTCTTCTTCAAATTCTTTCATTAGTATCAACAGTTTTGCAAGGACAAGTCTTTTACTTTCTTAGGTAGGTTTATTCTTAGTTACTTTATTCTTTTTGTTGTGATTGTGTATGAGATTGTTTTCTTAATTTCTCCGATTGTTCACTGTTAGTGTATAGAAGTGCAACAGATTTATGTGTATTAATTTTGTATCCTGCAACTTCACTGAATTAATGAGCTCTAGTACTTTCTTGGAAACTGTTTGCTATCACTGTAGGTTTCTGGATACAGAATTAATATACAGAAATCTTTATACACTAATAAAGATGAATCAGAAAGAAAAATTAAGGAAACAATCCCATTAAAACAATCCCATCTAAAAGATAAAATACCTAGGAATAAACAGACCTGAGGAAACAAAAGACCTGTACTCTAAAACCAGAAGATGCTGATGAATGAAACTGAAGATGACACAGATGGAAATATTGTGTTCTTGGGCTGGAAGAATCAATAATGTTCAAATGACCATAATATCCAAAACAGTCTTGAGAAAGAAGGGTGAAGCTGGAAGAACTATGGTCTGTGACTTAAGACTATACTACAAATCTATAGTAATGAAAGCAGTATGTGGTACTTGCACCAAAAAAGACATAGAGATCAATGGAACAGGATAGAGAGACCAGAAATAAACCCACACACTTATGGTCATTAAATGAAGTAAGAATATACAATGGAGAAAAGACAGTCTCTTCAATTAGTGGTACTGGGGAAAGTGGAATAGTAATGACTAAACTTAAAATATTATTTCACACCATATACAAAAATAAATTCAATGAATTAAAGACCTAAGTGTAAGTCCAGATACTATAAAATTCCTAGAGAAAAACATTAAAAAAAAAACACACAATCAAAAAATGGGCAGAAGACCTAAATAGACATTTTTCCAAAAAAGACATACAGGTGGCTAAGAAGCACATGAAAAGATGCTCAACACTCTTAATTACTAGAGAAATGCAATGAAGTACTTCTTCCCATCAGTCAGAATGTCCATCATCAAAATGTCTACAAATAATAAATTCTGGAGAGGATGTGGAGAAAAGGGAACTCTTCTACACTGTTGGTGGGAGTGTACCCTTGTGCAACCACTATGGAGAATACCATGGAGGCTCCCTAAAGAAACTAGGGTTAGCATTCCCACACCTGGGCACAGGTCCAGAGAAAATTCTAAATCAAAAAGATAAACGCACCCCAGTGTTCACAGGAGCACTGTTTACAATAGCCAGGACATGGAAACAATCATGTCCATTAACAGATGACAATAAAGAATATAGTATATGTTGTGGTTCAGATCATGAATTCCTTATTGCCAAATTCAGACTTGAAGAAAGTAAGGAAAACCACTAGACCATTCAGGTATGACCTAAATCAGATTCCTTATGATTATACAGTGGAAGTGAGAAATAGATTCAGGGGATTAGATCTGATAGACAGAGTGCCTGAAGAACTATGGATGGAGGATTATGGCATTGTACAGGAGACAGGAATCAAGACCATACCCAAGGGAAAGAAAGGCATTAAGGTGAAATGGTTGTCTGAGGAGGCCTTACAAGTAGCTGTGAGAAGAAGAGAAGCCAAAAGCAAAGGAGAAAAGGAAAGATATACCCATTTGAATGCAAAGTTCCAAAGAATAGCAAGGAGAGATAGGAAAGCCTTCCTCTGTGATCAGTGCAAAGAAAGAGAGGAAAACAATAGAATGGGAAAGACTAGAGATCTCTTCAAGAAAATGAGAGATACCAGTGGGACATTTCATGCAAAGATGGGTACAATAAAGGACAGAAATGGTATGGACCTATCAGAAGCAGAAGATATTAAGAAGAGGTGCCAAGAATATATAGAACTATATGAAAAGATCTTCATGACCCAGATAATCACAATAGTATGATCACTCACCTAGAGCCAGACATCCTGGAGTGTAAAGTCAAGTGGGCCTTAGGAAGCATCACTACGAACAAACCTAGTGGAGGTGACAGAATTCTAGTTGAGCTATTTCAAATCCTAAAGGATGATGCTGTGAAAGTGCTGCACTCAATATGCCAGCAAATATGGAAACCTCAGCAGTGGCCACAGGACTGGAAAAGGTCAGTTTTCATTCCAATCATAAAGAGAGGTAATGCCAAAGAATTCTCAAGCTACTGCATGATTGCACTCATCTCACACATGCTAGCAAAGTGATGTTCAAAATTCTCTAAGACAGGCTTCAACAGTAGGTGAACCATGAAATTCCAGATGTCAAGCTGGATTTAGAAAAGGCAGAGGAACCAGACATCAAATTGCCAGCATCCGTTGGATCATCAAAAAAGTGAGAGAGTTCCAGGAAAACATGTATTTCTCCTTTATTGACTATGCCAAAGTCTTTGACTGTGTGGATCACAACAAACTCTGGAAAATTCTTCAAGAAATGGGAATACCAGACCACCTGACCTGCATCTTGACAAATATGAATACAGGTCAGGAAGCAACAGTTAGAACTGGACATGGAACAAAAGACTGGTTCCAAATAGGAAAAGGAATACGTCAAGACTGTATATTGTCACCCTGCTTATTTAACTTATAAATACATACAGAGTACATCATGAGAAACGCTGGCCTGGATGAAGCACAAGCTGGAATCAAGATTTCCAGGAGAAATATCAATAACCTCAGATATGCAGATGACACCACCCTTATGGCAGAAAGCAAAGAACTAAAGAGCCTCTTGATGAAAGTGAAAGAGGAGAGTGAAAAAGTTGGCTTAAAACTCAACATTCAGAAAACTAAGATCATGGCATCCAGTCCTATAACTTCATGGCAAACATATGGAGAAGCAGTGGAAACAGTGACAGACTTTATTTTGGGGGGCTCCAAAATCACTGCAGATGGTGACTGCAGCCATGAAATTAGAAGACACTTACTCCTTAAAAGAAAAGTTATGACCAACCTCGACAGCATATTAAAAAGCAGAGACATTACTTTGCCAACAAAGATCAGTCTAATCAAAGCTATAGTTTTTCCAGTAGTCATGTACGGATGTAAAGTTGGACTATAAGGAAAGCTGAGCACTGAAGAATTGATGCTTTTGGACTGTGGGCTTGGAGAAGACTCTTGAGAGTCCCTTGGACAGCAAGGAGATCCAACCAGTTCATCCTGAAGGAAATCAGTCCTGAATATTCATTGGAAGAACCTGATGCTGAAGCTGAAACTCCAATAGTTTGGCCACCTGATGCAAAGAACTGACTCATTTGAAAAGACCATGATGCTAAGAAAGATTGAAGGTGGGAGGAGAAGGGGATGCCAGAGGATGAGATGGTTGGATGGCATCACCAACTCAATGGACATGAGTTTGAGTTGGTGATGGACAGGGAGGCCTGGCATGCTGCATTCCATGGGGTTGCCAAGAATCAGACACGACTGATCAACTGAACTGAACTGAGCTGATACTGGTAGCTCGGTTGTAAAGAATCTGCCTGCCACTACAGGAGGTGTGGGTTTGATCCCTGGGTCAAGAATATCCTCTGGAGAAGGAAATAGCAACCCATTCCAGTTGTCTTGCATGGAAAATCCCAGGTACAGAGAAGCCTGAGGGGTCACAGTCCATGGGATCACAAAAGAGTCAGACACAACTTAGCCACTAAACTACAACATACATGTATCTAATGGAAGGTTCAGATCAGATCAGTTGCTCAGTCATGTCCGACTCTTTGGGACCCCATGAATCGCAGCACTCCAGGCCTCCCTGTCCATCACCAACTCCCGGAGTTCACTCAGACTCACATCCATTGAGTCAGTGATGCCATCCAGCCATCTCATCCTCTGTCGTCCCCTTCTCCTCCTGCCCCCATTCCTTCCCAGCATCAGAGTCTTTTCCAATGAGTCAACTCTTCGCATAAGGTGGCCAAAGTACTGGAGTTTCAGCTTTAGCATCATTCCTTCCAAAGAAATCCCAGGGCTGATCTCCTTCTGAATGGACTGGTTGGAAAATACTAATCTAAACAAAGTAATCAACTGAAGAATTTTAAAACCAAAATGTATGATTATCTTTTTTCATTGTGACAGTGGTATTAAAGATGGGTTTTATAAAAATATGTCAGTGGCAGATCATTGAGAAGTCTACTGCAGTAATCCACCCGAAAGATCTAAAACCTTGAACAAAGGAAGTGACAGTAGATATGAAGGAGCAAGAATAGAGTTGAGACCTACTTACATATTAGGATTACTAGTAATCACCGAGTAACAAGATGTGTCCAAGTCTGAATTCTTGGATGTATTTAAGAAAAAATTAATAAATTGTGATGATATCAGTGCCTTCACAGAAGCCATGGGAAAGTTATACAGGACTTGTCTCATCTTTAAACACCAAGGCAGCTTACAGTGAATATCAATGTTTCTGTCTGAGGATTTTTTCCCAGCTGCAGGATCCAGATAATTAATGTCCCAGAAGCAGCTCTCAATCAGTAAAGGACATTCAGCTACTTTATGATATACACTATATTCCTTGTTTCTCAGATAGGATCATTCTGGCATAGATTGTATGCTGGATCCTGATGGCCCCAGCACGATGTAACTACAGTTGTTCATAGTGTTAACCCCCTCACTAATGCATCTACTATACTGGAAATCCTAGCTAATTCAGTAAGGAAAGAAAACAGTTTAAAGGTATATAGATTTTAAAGTAAGAATTAAGAATAACTCTAGATGTCCATTGGCAGATGAATAGATACACAATGAAATATTACTCAGCTATAAAAAGGAATGCATTTGAGTCTGTTCTAATGAGGTGGATGAACTGGAGCCTATTATACAGAGTGAAGTAAGTCAGAAGGACAAATGAAGGATATTAATTCATATATATAGAATTTAGAAAGATGGTACCAACAGTCCTATATGCAAAGCAGCAAAGCAGACAGACATGAAGAACAGACTGTTTTATTCAGTGGGAGAAGGTGAGGTTGGGATGATTTGAGAGAATAGCATTGAAACATATACATTACCATATGTAAAATAGATGACCAGTGGAAGTTCAGTGCATGAAGCAGGGCACCCAAAGTCAGTGCTCTGGGACAACCCTGGGATAGGGTGGGAAGGGAGGTGGGGGGTTCAGGATGTGGGAGACACATGTATACTTGTGGCCAATTCATACTGATGTATGGCAAAAAGCATCACAATACTGTAAAAAAAATTACCCTTCAATTAGTAACCAAAAAAAAAAAAAAAAAAACCCTCAGGTTACCTGGGGAAAAAAAAAAAAGCTCTATAGACCTATAGCAAAATTCTATAGGTAGAAAAGGCTACAGAATCTATAAAAATTATAGAATAATGGAATAATAATAAGTTGAAAACAAAATGATGAGTGGATAAACAAACTTTGGTATCTATATAATAGAATTCTACTCAGCAATGAAGAGGGACAAAATATTTATATATGGCCATTATGCTAAGTAAAAGAAGTCAACATGAAAGACTTAATAGTGTTTGAGTCCCTTTATATTAAATTCTAGAAAAGGCAAAACTAGAGTGACAGGAGTTAAATCATGGTGACTGGGAGCAGGGTCAGGCAAGTGCACAGAATGCAAAAGGGGCAGAAACGTTAGAGGGTGATGGGATTTTTACCTTCATAGTTGTGATGGTTAGGAACATATAATTACTAAACATCATCAAGTTATACATCTAAAATGAGAGAAAATTATCTATAAAAAGTATATATACAATTAAAATTAAAACAAGGAATTAGAAAGGTAAATAAGACGGGAATGAAAACAAAAGGAGGCCACTGATGACCTTACCAAGAGAAGTTTGAATAAAATAGTTGGGTCAAAAGTCAGATTTTATTGGGCTTTACATCAATGGGCAGTAAGGAAACATGCACCAAATATACATTATAGTTTGGAGAGTCTCAATTAAATGACAGAGAGAGACTACATGACAAGAGGAACCAACACAGAGGGTAAAGGGAGAGTGTTCCAAAATAAAAGAGATGAGACTTAACTAAGATGAAGATGAGAAGGACTAATGGGAAAGGATAGATTGAAATCTTCATTGAGATGGCTGCCCCTGGTTAAGACCCTCATCCAGACTAGGAAGTAGAGAAATTTAGATATGGCTGTATATATTACACATTCATAGGTAGGGCAGGAAGGTCAGAGAGATGTTGGTTTTCTCAACTTTCTCAGTAAACTAGGAAGCAAGGAAGTTTGGTTAGAGTGAAGTTCAAGAACGGTGACCTTGAGAATTAAAATTTTGTAGCCAGAAGGGAGGAAATCAGTATGGTCAGTAGCTAATGAAGGTCAAGAAAAGGATTGAGCAGTGCTAATAGTGTTGATGAAATTTCAGACGATAAACTGAGAGTGGTTTATATTTACAAAGTTGAATGATACATTTAGAAAGTACAGCCTTAGATAACTAAAAATATTGTAAAAATCCACAGTATATAAAAATATCAAATCATTGCGCTGTACACTTGAAAATAATGTTATATGTCAATTAGACTTTTTTTGAAGTTGAGGTATAGTCTTACATATTGTACTAGAAGCCAGAAAGTTTAATTTTAGCATTGGTCTCAGAGCTTTGCTTGGAAGGTGTGGCTAGAGGAAAGAGATATAAAGGTATCAAGAATTTTAGGCAGAGTGTTGTTTCACATGATCACTTGTGGGATCCAGTAGGAAAAGAGAGTTCAGAAAAGAACTATTTGTTAGGGTTACTTATCTCTTAGTAATACAATCCCTGCTTCCATAAAGCATATATATATACACATCTTTATGACAAGACATTTTCAAAGAAATACCTTTTTAAGCATATGCTGAAGGAGGAAAAATCCATAAAGACAGAAAACAGACAAAATTGTTTCCAAAGGATGTCTATCATTGGTAGTTTGGGTATTTGTTTAACTTAAATTATCTATTATATATATCAAAATTAGAAATGTTTAAAAGTTTATATCTAATCTTTAGCCTGATTTCAACAAAAGATGTAAGAATTTGAAAATAATAGATCCCTTAGATAGTCTTCTGATTCATGACTAATCCAGCATCTTATCTCTGTGACATAATGGTGAATACAATTCATTTAGTTTCATAATTATGCATAGTTCTTTCATGTTTGACATGAAGAATATGAGAATGGAAAAATATTTTTATATTTTTCAGTGTTATTTGTACATATTAACAATTTAAAAAACACACATTCTGTCAAACCATGTCTTTACTGTTTCATGTTTATGCAAAATAAAATGGTATACCTCAGGTATTTTTTAATTATATAAAGTGATTTTTATATTGTGGCTTTCAATATCTGTATCTCTTTTATATATAAGATGCTTAATCTTTAGGATAATCTTTTAAATTTAAGATACTTAAAATATAAAAATACTGATGATAAAGTTATAATTTTGAAATTCTCACATAATATACCAAAAAAAGCCTCGAAGGACATATTTCTTATGTTTCAACCTTTAACCATTTCCACCGGCAATTCAAGCAACTCACAGTTTACTTTGCACTTGACATTATAAAGCCTGTGAGTGAGTTTATCTGGTGTCTGCGTATACGTGTGCCTGCCTCACACAAAGGAGCCACATGTAACAACTCACCTTGCACACCTTAGAAGCTCAGGCAGTGATTTATAGGAGTATGACAGCCTTTTTGTATGATGTGTTTGTGATCCATGATACTGAAACTTTCCAAATAAAGCTGAAGGTCATTTACAAGAAAGTATTGATCATTTTAGAAAATAAGTAGTTAGAAAAAGCCCTACATCTATACAAGCTAGGTTAAGCACCACTTTTGAAGGCAAGAGGAATTGCATTTGTCTGGACTATAAAACCTAAGTTTAGATAAAGAATCTGGCAATAAAGCTGAAAGGCAGACAGGATAAAAGAACAGGGTATTATTAACGCTTATCACTCCTTAGGTCCATGCAGTTCAATGACAGATTCAAAGGGATGTGCTGATAAAGGATTTGCCTATAGTTTGACACAGTGTGCAGTGGTTCCAATAAGCCTCTTGTGGAACAAAGAAAGCTAAGATGCTTGTGAAGTCTGAATAGATGAATGACAGCTCTGAACCCAAGTGGCAGATAGTGTTTCCCTCAGGCTTTGTTACACATATATGATATATAACAATTTATATATATATATATATAAATATCTCTAAGAGAATATATCAACTTGCTGTGTTAATGACAAAGTAGGAACTGCAATTCCTGCTTTAGTTTCAGGAATTTTTATGAGAGCATCAAACAGAACCCTAAATGTTCAAGAAAATATCATTGTTTTCACTTTACTGCAGATCTTAAATTTTCTGGATCTTTCTAAACTTTTTAAAACATATCACTGAACATGCCACCACATTACCAGCAATGAGAAAAATATGCCAGAAAATACAGACTGTAAGAATTTATTCTACCAAATCAAACACCTTAAAATTTTAAGGCAGTGAGCTCCAGATAAATATTAGATTTTGACTATATATTTCCTAGTAGTTTTCTAGTAGACAAAACATGCAAATAGTTTAAAATTGATCAATATTTTACTCATGTGATTATCAGCTAATTTTACATAGAGAATACTAAATGTCATGTACACAGGCCTTAGCCTATATATGCCTGAATAAATGTTCTGAAAATAAGTCAAAACAAAAGTTCTATTTCTTTTATCTTTGTATAAACAGTACTTTTTTTAATAAAATATAAAAATTACACAGGTTTGCTTTATATAAGATGGACAACATTTAAATGATAAATCTTCCATAGTTAAAAATATCTCAACATTAATGGTCGTTATATTTTTTATTCTTTTGTCCTAAAGAATTATAGTTGAAATTATTCATAATATGTATTCTGAGACTTTGTTTTTCATTTATATTTTCACAAACGAGTCAAGTACTTTTAAGAAAATATGGTCAACTGCAAATATATACTTTATTATAGAAAATTTGTCTTAAGTCATCTCAAAGCCATGGAGAATTGGGGAGCTAGAGCACTTTTGAAATTAATTTTTCAATTAAAAACAGTAAAATTAAGCAGGTAGGTGACTCATATGTATTGAATATAAATGATAAAAATTAAAATGAGTTTTCTTCCTCTCCACACATCTATAGTAAGCCCACCTAAGAGGCTGCTATTTTTTTTTTTTTGGGTACCGTTTTGGATATTTTATGTATTTAGAGAAAAGACCTCTTTCCATGCCCAGCCCCTTCTCCTTTCTACTCCTCCTCACTGACTCCTCCTCCCTTCCACCTCTACTACTTTCTCTCTCTTCCTCCTCCTCTGTGTGCATTGTCTCTAAGATGCACATATGTGTTTGGTAACCCTTTCATATCTGTACATACGTATCTAAATTCATTATGCTAATAGTTTCAAAGGGATGTAGGATATTTAAGCAAAATTTTTGTCCCTGTTTGTGGGCTCTGCCTAGATGCTCTCTATTGGTCTTATTGTGTGTCCTTGTGTCAGTGTATGCACATTGTTTACATACAGTGTGTGTATGCATGTCTCTCATGTCAGTGTATCTGTATGTCAGTCGTGTCTGACTCTTTGTAACCCCCTGGACTGTAGCCCACCAGGCTCCTCTTTCCATGGAATTTTCCAGGCAAGAATACTGGAGTGGGTAACCATTCCCTTCTCCAGGGGATCTTCCCGAACCAGGGATCATACCCAGGTCTCCTGCACTGCAGGCAGATTCTTTACCATCTGTGTCAAAAAGACTATACCACCTTAATAATTCTTGATACCTGTTAGAATAAGTCCATTTTGCTCTTCAGTATTGCATTTTCTCCATTTGCCTCTTAAACATCTTTCACTCCTTGATTATATAGAATTCTATTGCTTAATTTTCAAGTATAAAGAGATATTTTAGTTAACTTTAGTTTCTGACTTCTGCCTTAATTTCCATGAGAATAGAAATATAATCTGTTTATTTATAAAAATTTTTGAAATTAGTTGGGAATTTTCTTTTTGGCCTAATTGTTATATAAATACACTATGCACTTCAAAAGGATTAATGTTTTTTGAGATTTTGCAGGAGCAGCTAGAGTTAAGAGCATATTTGACATATATGACATATATACACATATATATATTATATAAGTATGGATATTTATATCAAATATTCTAAGTTTATACATCTTTTTCAAAGTTCCTATCTCCTTGCTTACTTTTGGTTTCTTATTCTAACATTTATTTAAAGAGATATGATAATTGGGGAAGAAGAAGAAAAACTCACTGTTTTATAGACATAATACTATACATAGAAAATTCTAAAGATGCTACTGAAAAACTCCTAGAGCTCATCAGTTAGTTCAGTAAATTTTCTGGATACAAAATAAATATACAGAAATCTGTTGGCATTCCTATATACTAACAATGAAAGATCAGAAAGAGAATTTAAGGAAATAGCTCATGCTGCTTAGTATCCAAAAAAAAACTCATTCAAAAAATGAGCAGAAGACTGAAACGGACATTTCATCAAAGAAGATATACAGATGGCAAAAGGCATAAGAAAAGATGTTCAACATGCTAATTATTAGAGAAATGCAAATCAAAACTACAATGAGTTATCACCTCACACTGGTCACAATGACCATCGTCAAAAAGTCTACAAACAAGAAATGTTGGAGGAGGTGTGCAGAAAAGGAAACCCTCCTACTCTGCTGGGGGATATAATTTGATACAGCTGCTATGAAGAACAGTATGGAGGTCCTTAAGAAACTTTAAATAGAACTACCATATGAAACAGCAGCATTACTTCTGGGCATATATCTGGAGAAAACCATAATTCAAAAGGATACATGAACCCCAATGTTCATTGCAGCACTGTTTACAACAGCCAAGCCATAGCAGCAACCTAAATGTCAATCCACAGGGGAATAGATAAAGAAGATGTAGTACATATATACAAGGGAATATTACATAAAAAAGGATGAAATAAAATCATGTGCAGCAACATGGGTAGACCTAGAGATTATCATACGAAGTAAAGTAAGTCAGAGAAAGACAAATATCATATGATATCACTTATAGGCAGGATCTCAAAAAATGATACAAATGAACTTACCTCTAAAACAGAAACAGACTCACATACTTAGAAAATTAATTTATGGTTATCAAGGTGGAAGAGAAGGGGTGAGGGATAGGTGGGGATTCAGGATTGACATGTACAAACTTCTATATTTATAATAGATAAACAAAAAGGATCTAGTGAACTCTGCACAGCGAACTCTACAATAACCTTCAAATGGGAAAAGAAGTTGAAAAAGAGTACATACATGTGTATATATAACTGAATCACTCTGACGAAACTAATAACATTGTTAATCAACTATATTTTAATAGAAAATAAAAATTAAAGTCCCTGATTTTGGATTTGTTGTTTTTTCCTTTTAATTCTATTAAAATCTTATCTTTTGAGGGCATATTATTTGGGTATATATGCACATTTTAAACTTTTATCATCCTGGGAATTAACCCATTTAATTGAAATTTAATATGAAAGAGTTACATTCATTTTTCTGTTTAATCTATTATTCTAATCCATTACTTTCATATTCCCTGAATTTTATATTTAAGTTGTAATTCCTGGAAGCTGTATATGTTTTTTTTTTGTTTGTTTGTTTGTTTGAGTCTGAAACTCTTTCCTTTTTCAATTGGCATTATTTTAAGGGTCTTATGGTACCAAATGTATTTTGCCCATTTTCAAATGGAACAAAAGTATTTTTTAAGAAAACAGTTTCTTATACCTGTACTCCAAAATACAGAGGAATTATTTTATATGGTGCTACTGCTTAATAGTTGTTTTTATATATCTTTACTGTTTCCTTCCCCCTTCATTGATCCCTGCCTTGTCATGGCAAAGAGGCTTGCATAATTCAATGAAGCTATGAGCCATGCCATGTTGGACCACCAAGACGGACGGGTAACAGAGGAGAGTTCTGACAAAACGTGATCTATTGGGGGACAGAATGGCAAACCACTCCAGGATGCTAGTCATGAGAACCCCATGAACTGCATAAAAAGGCAAAAAGATGTGACAGTAAAAAATAAGCCCCCCAGGTCGGAAGGTGTCCAACATGTTACTGCAGAAGAGCAGAGGACAAATACTAACAACTCCAGAAAGAAGGAAGCAGCTAGGCCCAAGCAGACATGACTCCTGGTTGTGGATGTGTCTGGTGATGAAAGTAAATTCCACCACTATAAAAAACAGTATTGCATAGGAACCTGGAATGTTAAGTACATGAATCAAGTAAATTGGCCCCCTAATGTGAATAGCTGACTCACTGGGGGGAAATCCTGTTGCTGGGAAAGATTGAAAGCAGAAGGGGAAGAAGGTGACAGAGGATGAGATGGTTGGATGGCATCACCTGGTCAATGGATATGAGCTTGAGCAAACTCCAAGAGATGGTGAGGGACAGGGAAGCCTGGCATGCTGCAGTCTGTGGGGTCACAAAGAATCAGACATGAGTTGGCAACTAAACAACAATTTCTTTCTTCAAAACACTAGTCATTCATTCAATTTGAAATCAATGAAAGTTGCATATGCCCAATTTAAGTCATTTGTTTTATTTCATATAAAGTTCTAAACTATTTTAACACCATTTTTAACACAATCTTTGCCAAAAGAATTTAATTATTTTCTGTTGCATATTTATTATTAAGTATTAGTAATAGTACTTAATGTTGAAAAGGTCTCTCTACCTCATTGTAGGCTCTTTTAAACCACTTTTATTAGTGATCTTTCTTGACCAAAGAGAATGTACGATTGAATTTAATAAGCTGGATTTAAAAGTTGAAACAAACAGATAAAAGAGCTTTAACATATAAAAATTAAAGCAAGACTGATGAGAGTGAGATGAAATAAAATGCAAAAAGGATCTGAAGAGAGTCTTTGAATGTGATATTAAAGCAATTGTTATGTAGTTCAAAGGCTGAAAGCTGATACCTACGGATGATTCTTTAATAGACCCATCCAAAATAAGAAAAGTTCACAAGTTCAACTGAAAACACATACATGACTTATTCTAGGCCCCCCAAAAAACTTCTATCACTTTGCAGAAAGAGACATAAAGATACAGATATAAATACAGATATAGGTATGTATCAAATGCCTTTTGTGAGTAAATCATATGTCAAAAATAAAGAGGTGTATTTCTTTTTCTAATTTTCTCCAGCTGGTGGTTTAACTATAGAGTAGTTAGGCTGATTTCCATAAACTGCAGTCACAAATCAGTCTCATTGCTTTTCTGTAATTATGTCTTGTATAATGCAGAAATTAGAGGTTTACAGAAACATGCAATCAAAAGACATTTCAGGAATCGACAAAAAAAAAAAGGCTACTTTTCTTATGTTTTAAAATACTTAGAAATTAACTCTCCTCTCTGTCTCAATTCCTTTATGTGTAAAATCAGATGCTAGTAATACTTACCTACCTACATAACAACTATAAAGATAATTTAAAATAGATTATGTGGAGTACTTAATTCAATGGCAGTCTCTTTGTTATTGCTCAGTATTATTTGAAACTGAATATAAAATTGATCTAAATGTCCAGCCAAGTTACATGTTTTATTTTTTCTACCAGATAACATTTGAAGTAAAATGTCAAGTAGTACCACATATCTAAAATTGATTTTTAAAAATTACAAAAGTATAAACTTGAGTACACATCAGATTGTTCTCATTGACTAGATAAACTGGAAGTAAAACTGGCAGCAAATGATCATAAAAGTAATAAACAGTGCCCAAAGAAGATGTCCAAGATGATCCACTAGACTGCGGGGGGAAATGCTACAAATTCTATTGATAATTATAATTAATATGTTGAGGTTTTCATTATGATGTAGATTAAAAGAACCAAAACTCAAATATTAGGGGTCCAACCACAATCCAGATACACCCACTGCTACTGCTCATGTCTGAGTTTTCACCAAGGAACCGCACTGCTTGGCTAGTTGCCATCATTTGCACAAAACATACAGGGACTCAGACATCAAAACAAATGCAGTTGGGGAGGGGGGTGGATCTAAATATTCAAATGAAAAATAAATGTAACAATAAATTATTTAATGCAGAGCATTTTTGTATTTTGGGTTTGTTTTTTGAAAACACAGTACAGCCTAGTTTCCCAATCCTTTGAACTTTCCAACTTAAAAATCTGCAGGGCAAGAATGCAGACATAGATGTAGAGATTGGACTTGGGGACACAATGGGGGAAGGGGAGGGTGGGAAGAACTGAAAGAGCAGCATTGACATATCTACACTGCCATGCGTAAAACACGAGGTTAGTGGGAAGCTGCTGTAAGCACAGGAAGCTAAAGATGGCCTAGAGAGGTGGGATAGGGAGCCACTGGTGGCTCAGACTTTAGAGTCTGCCTGCAATGCGGGAGACCCGGGTTCAGTCCCTGGGTTGGGAAGATTCTCTGGAGAAGGGAATGGCTACCCACCCCAGTATCTTTGCCTGGAAAATCCAATGGCCAGAGGAGCCTGGCGGGCTACAGTCCATGGAGTCACAAAGGGTCAGACACAACCGAGTGACTTCACTTTCACTTTCAGAGGGGTGGGATGGGGTGGGTAGGAAGGAGGCTCAAGAGGGAAGGGGTGTGTGTATACATATATATATATATATATATATATATATATCTGACTCACTTTGTTGTACAGCAAAAACTGACACAACATTGTAAAGCAATTATATACCAGTTTAAAAAGATAAGTAAATTTAAATATAACAAAAGCCGCCAAAGGAGATCACAAGTAATTAAATTTATATCATTAAAAGACTTATCAAAAAGCTTGAACAGTGTGATTTGGAAAGTCATATTTAATTTTTAAATGAATCTGGGTTTTCCATAATTCAAGGGTTTTATACTATACATAGTGTGTTTTACCAATATAGACTTCATATATCTTTTGTTTAATATAGAAAAATTCACAAAGAACCTATAATATGCATTGGGACATATTTGTTTTTGTTCTTTAGAACAAAATGTTGAACATGTAAAACATCTTTTCATTTACAGCCCCATTCTCTCTTTTAGTTAACCACAGGTACCAGCTTTGTTAAGAAAGAAAAACATTTTAACTCCTTTCTATTTTTTCTTTCATTATCATTTAGTGTTTAAAAATTCTTTGTAATCTCTATTTCCAAATATACCTGGCAAGATCCTTATTTAGTTAAAACTCTTCTGGAAAACAAGGGTTTAGAGAGTGAGCTTGTTTTTTTCTCTTTTTTTCAAAACTAAAATGTATTATCATTACCAAAATTGGAATATATTTTTATAATTTTGAAATATTTTAGAGTAGTAGGAAGTTGGAAAGTTATCACAGAAAGTTTCTATGTAATCTTCTTCCAGAATCCCTATTGGTTACATCTTATTATATAAATAGAATCAAAGGGTCACATATTGTATGACTATTTGTATAATAGTCTCAAAATGACCAAAGTATAGAGATGGAGAACATAGTAATGATTGTAAGAGATAGGAATGGTAGGTATAATGATTAACTGGATCTAAACATATGATCAGAGAAGGCGATGGCACCCCACTCCAGTACTCTTGCCTGGAAAATCCCATGGACAGAGGAGCCTGGTAGGCTGCAGTCCATGGGGTCGTGAAGAGTCAGACATGACTGAGCAACTTCACTTTCATTTTTCACTTTCATGTATTAGAGAAGGAAATGGCAACCCACTCCAATGTTCTTGCCTGGAGAATCCCAGGGACGGGGGAGCCTGTTGGGCTGCCGTCTATGGGGTCACACAGAGTCAGACACGACTGAAGCGACTTAGCAGCAGTGGTAAAGAACCTGCCTGCCACTGCAGGAGACATAAGAGATGTGGGTGCGATCCTTCAGTCAGGAAGATCCCCTGGAGCAGGGCATGGCAACCCACTCCAGTATTCTTGCCTGAAGAATCCCATAGACAAGGGAGCCTGGTGGGCTACAGTCCATAGGGTCACAAAGAGTCAGACACGACTGAAGTGACTTGACACGCACATGTACATGTGATAAAGTTCCTTGAAACCACACAGACACCTTACACCAATGTCAGGTCCTTGAGTTCAATATTATACTACAGACATCTAAGATGTAGCCAATAAAAGATAGCATTGTTCCTGTCTGCCTTGGCTGCTCTAGCTATTGCTACTGATAAAAGTCAATTTGCCAGGTATAGAGCTCCCAAAGGGTGATATCGTCCTTCCAGGGTGATGTTTGATTATGACATGTACCTTGTGTTTTAGTGGAAGGAGCCGTGATTCTTCTTGAATCAAATATTCTGGGTATGGGTCTATGGGCAACATTCCTGAACCGAGAGCCTCTTAACCAGTGCCTCTATCTAACACAGTGGTTTTTGTCCATGAATCTGGCATACTTCATAAATCAAATATAAAGCACCCAATTTAAAGAAGAAAAAGGAGTGTAGCAGACCATGGGATACACATGGTGCTATGATACAGATCATGGTGCTATCACATATCGTACCACCAGCCACTGATGGTTTGAAAGAGAGATGGCCTGCCTTTTGAAGGTGCAGTTAAAAGAACAAGTTAGACATATTACCTATGATCTTTGCCATCCTTCTTGATACACCATCCTCCAGCATGCAATCTATACTCTAAGATAAAAACCATCATTCTATATATATGGTTGTCATAATAAATAGAATGCATGATTCTGGGAACCAAAGTTTGGAAATAGGACTGCCATGCTTCTAATAATTTCCTATGACTCATGAAGAATCAGTGGTTTCTATCTCTCTTTCCCACAAGGGAAATCACTTTTACCAGAATTTTTATAAACTTTATATCAAATTTTAAGTTTTGCCTGCTGCTCAGTCACTTTGATTTATGCAGAGAAAAAATCAAGGAAAAGGGTCACTATTTGGACAAGAATAATTGACCCTGAATATTAGGAGACAGAGCTGCTCTAACAGTTTTGGGCAACCAGGTGATCAACGAGGCCTTCTTCTGTCTCTTAAATCTTCCCAAATTTTTTGCTTTGGAGAAGATGGAAGATAGTGTTGCTGGGTTTTTTCTTTTTTCTTTTTTTTTTTAACTTATGAAGGAAAATATAATTTTTCCCCCTGGAATATTCATGACATCATTCCTTGTTCTTGATGTTTAGAAAATTCAGGATATATTCCAATATGGATCATTCTCTAGTGATGGTGGGTACTGACAGTCTGATAGGTGCTGGCAGCTTGTTCTAGTTTGCCTGCAGACAGAATCCAACATCTCAAGTGATACTGAATAGAAGAAGAGTGATAAATGTGGACATGCAATTACATGGTGTTTATTACTAAAATCAGCTCGAACAGAAGCAGCAGAAAGAAGCCCTCCCCAACAGGCAAGCTTTCAATACTTAACTCATAATTATAAACTTGTCCTGGTGGGAGTCTCAGCACCCCTGTAGGCCTCCACTGATACAACCCTTCACCCTGTCGTTTCTTAGGCCGTGATGTTCCTAGCTTGTCAGACATCTTCTTCTCACTTTTCAATGTTTTTAATGTTCATTTTACATAGAATGTCCAGGATTTTAGCTGTATTAGCTGGAAGAATAAGGGAACATCTCATCTTCCCAGAAGCAAAATACCATACTGTTTTTTAATTGTTTTAACTACTATACAAGGCTGACTCCTCTAAGAGGAGGCATATTTAGTCTTTGATGTCCTTGTGTGCCTTCACAATTAAACCCATTTCCCAATTGCTTCCCATGTGGAGCTAATGGTAAAGAATCTGCCACAAGTTCAGGAGACGCAGGAGACATGGGTTTGGTCCCTGGGTAGGGAAGATCCCCTGGAGAGGGAAATGGCAACACATTCCAGTACTCTTGCCTGGTAAATTCCAGGACAGATGAACCTGGTGGGCTGAAATCCATGGGGTCAGAGAGTTGAACAGGACTGAGCATGCACATTCACAAACACACACCTAATGCAAGATGAGTCTGAAACCAAACAGGACCCCGTGGGCATCCTGAGTGAGGAAGCCCTTCTGTATCCCCTATTTCTTATTTTCAGGAAATAGACTCTGGCCTCTATGACCTTCCCTGAGTTCTAAAGGGCAGAATTGAATAGCTGCTAATCAAGGAAGGGAGTGGGTGCAGAGACAGGGGAGGAGCAGTGAAGGAACAAGAGTGGAGTCTTGGATGAAAGTCGTGGTCCCCACCAAGGGATACACTTAACAGTATCTCTGAGCAACCTCCAACAAAGGAAAGATGTTAGCATTCTTTATTCCAGAGAAGACCTCCTAAGGCCAGATCAAAGTAACCCAAGAAGCTTATCAAGAGATTCTGAGACCAGATTAAAGGGCTGCAGGCCCTTTACACACCCTGGGTTATCAGCAGCCCCATCCTTGAACCATTGCTAGGAAACTCTTCACCCCATCCTCCAGGTTGAGAACCTCAAACCTGCTGTGTCCCCTTTTATCTCACAAAGCAATACTCTTCTACTTCAGACAAAACTGTCTCTGAGATCTGATGTGGCACCAGCACACAGAGGCCAAGTTTTCTGCATCAAGCCCACTGCTCCTGCTCTCTCAAGTCTCCGTTTCTCTCAGGAATATCAGTTCTATGATTCTCTTCATTTTATGGAACTCATCTACATTCTCAGGGAAGTAGTATTGAGTTGGAGTGAGAGTAAGAAAATTTAGGAATCTCTTTTACTATATAGACACCAGGCTACTGGAAAAATTCACATACATCTTGGTGATACAATTTTGTACCATCAGTTCAGCTACTTAGCCTCTTTCTGTATTTAGAGAAGCAGCAGAGACCTTAGGCAGTCATGGGAAAGGAATATTGTTTCTATACATATTTGCTTTTACTCCTTAAATCCATTTCTCAAATGCCATATTTCCATATCTGCTTGTGTATTATCTGTTCTGCACATAGATAGCACAGATACTTCTAGACTTTCCTCTGCTGCTACTACTTAATGCTTAGTTATGTCCGACTCTCTGCAGCTCCATGGACTGTAGCCCACCAGGCTTCTCTGTTCATGGGATTCCCCAGGCAAGAATACTGGAATGGGTTGCCATTTCCTTCTCCTGGGGATCTTCCTGAGCCAGGGATCAAACCTGCGTCTCCTGTGTCTCTTGCATTGGCAGGCAGATTCTTTATCAATGTGCCACCTGGGATATTCAAGGTAATAAATGGCCAAGATGAACGTGAGGTAAAAGGGAGTAAGGGGTCACCCTTGTTCCACTATTACATCCTGATGTGAGAGCTGTGTGATTCTTCAGATCAAGAAACTAGTTTGCTGGGTTTTTGTTAAAATAAGCTATCACGGCCATAGGCCTTGTCCCATCTACATCAGACGATGTACTGTCTTTGGCCATTTCCTTAAATCCTTTTGCTTTACACATTTAAGTCCTAACCCTATACACTCACAGGCATGAGGAAAAGCCATCTATTCAAGTTCTTTGTTTGTTCTTTAAACCATAAATAAACACACATAACATACCTTTCTCTTGCTTAAAAATAAATAAATAAATAAATAATGTATTCAGGAAACTAATGGAGAAAGATGAGGTGACAAAGCAAAAAGTATGTCATTTTATAAATGGCCTCTACTTTCTATTGAATCAATATTTTCATAGAAAGTTATCTAGAAAAAGGGCTTCTGATTCTAAAAATTCAAATATCATAGTTTTATATGAAGTTTTTTTTTTTTTAGTGCATCTAGAGAAATCTTCGATTGTGAAACAGTAGACTAAAAGTGTTTCTTAGCAGTGGACTCTGTTTTCCTGTGACCTGCTCTTACTCCCTTATTCCCAACCCCCACTGCACACTGGAAAGCAGGTCACACAGTGTTATCACAGCCCCATACTTGTTTTTTTATATCCTTGCTGCTACATCTTTGAACTTACTGCTCATACGTATTTAGTCACTCAATCATGTCTGACTCTTTGCAACCCTTTTGGACTGTATCCCACCAGGCTCCTGTGTCCATGGGATTTTTTAGGCAAGAATGTTGGAAAAAAAAAAAAAAAAGAATGTTGGAGTGGGTTGGCATTTCCTCCTTCAGGGGATCTTCCCTACTCATGGTTCAAACTTGTGTCTCCTACGTCTCCTGCATTGCAGGCAGATTCTTTACCCACTGAGCCATTGGGGAAGCCCTTGAACTTTCTACTCAGGAGCAATGAAACAGGCTTCCTCTGTGACGATCACCTCTCCCACTTCATCTTCACCTCTGGCCCTCAGGCTTTCATATCTGGGACTACTAGCATGGTCTTCTGGGGTTTTAGTCTATTTTCTATTTTACTTTGCTTCTTTATAACTGTCTTTATGTCAATTTCAGTATCCTGCGCACATCTTCAATCAAAGTTACAGTATTCATGACCCATATGATAAGGTTCTCTTAACTAATTTCTATTTGCTAGAATTATAGTCTTTCACTGAGAAGCCAAAAGTTGCCCCCACCTTTTCAGATTATATTTGAGATTAGGTTTTTCTTAAATTGTTTTCATACCCGTCTGCCTAGAAATCTCTTAATAAGCTATATTTACATATGTAAAATGAAAAAATATATATTTTAAAGTGTAAGTTTATAGTTGCCCTCACAAAGCACATTATAACTTGAATTTAGACTTTTTTTTTTTAATTCCACATTACAAGAGAACTAATACTGTGCTGGAAGTAATTCTACCATGATGAAGATCAATGTTTTACCTACTTTAAGACAATGTGGGAACAAATGAAATAAAGAATAGCAAATCTGGCTGAAACCCTGATAAGCCAAGTAACCAGTCATTTCTTTAATGTATTTTTTTTTGACTATTCATAATTCAGCAGAATTCTGCTTAACCTACTTACTGCTGGACAATTTTTAAGTCAGGGAACAGACTGCAGGATGCCTGCTGCAGAAATATAATGCCTTCCTGAGCAGCACTTACAGTTTCCATTTTGGATTTTCAAATCTCAAAGGAAGCATCTGCTTAAAGAAGTTCATGTGTGTGATGAAGAGTCTTAGTCACAAAGAATACCACAAAATGTAGTTAGAAGAACCTAGCAAAAGGGAAAAAGATATGCAGAAGACATTTTTGTCACTTAAAGTGCCATTTTTTACTCTATTGTTTCCCACTGTCTAATAAGCTAAAACTTTTCCAGAGAAGTTTGTACAGAGATTTTAAAAATTAATTTCTGTGGGATTCTTAGGAGAAAGTGCTTAAATATAATACCATTTAATCAGGCAAGCTATGAGTGGTAAAAAACTGAAGTGACCTTTCTATTACTAGTAGGAGGGCACTTAGGTTGGAGACAAAGTGGCCTCCTGTATCTGACTGCTTCTGTAGAGTAATCAGATCATGATCTTTCTTGTTCTGCAGCAATAGAAAGCAATTGCACAGCTCTGAACATTTTAATTTGACCGCCATCAAATTTGTGTAAGGTGTTCAGCTTGTGTAGAGGTCTGTGTTTAGAGAAACTATTACAATCTGATGAAAATGTACCATGAGATCAACCCAATCTCTATTAGGCATCTGCTTTAAGATATTTTGTTTTTAATTTATTTTTTACAGTGTCGTTGTTTTCTGCCATACATCAATGGAAATCAGTCATAATTATACATGTGTCCCCTCCCTATTGGGCCTGGCCTTCCCTCATCCCACCCCTCGAGGTCATCCCAAAATGCCATGCTGGGTTCCCTGTGTTACATACCAATTTCCTACCAGCTATCTGTTCTAAAGTTGATAGTGTATATATGTTAATGCTACTTTCTCCATTTGTCCCACTTTCTCTTTCCCCAACTGTGTCCACAAGTCCATTTTCTACAGCTCTATTCCTGCCCTGCAAATAGGTTCATCAATGACATTTTTCTAGATTCCATATATATGTGTTAATATACATCTAGAGTAGGCATGAAATCAAAGTGAAATAAAGAAAAAATACACTGAACAAGTTTCAAGTTTATCTCCTATTCATCAGAGAAGGAATAAAAAAGATTTAATAGATCAGCCTGCTTAAAATAAGGAAACAAATAGGAAACCTTCACTATGAGAACTAGCTATGGAAGTAGAATTTAAAGTCAACTCTGATATAGACAGACCAATTATCCTTTAAATTAAATTAGGATTTCAGCTCTAATGAACAACAGGCAGACACTAGATGTTTTAGATGTTTTTAAACCTCAAATTTTTAAGGAGATATAGAAGCATGCTGGAAACCTTCAAATCAATAGAATCAATTCCCCTGCCATATTCTTCCCTATCAGTGATAGAGGTATAGATAACAAGATAATCCCAATTTTATTAGTTTCTACAGACACTATAAAAATAATATGAATATAGAGTGTATTTTTCTCAAAAACCACTCACACGTTTTTATAAAATTGTTCCCATGCTTGCCCAGTCAGTTGGATTCATACCTTTAGGATGAGGTTTGGCACATGTGTTGTACTATAATACTTTGTCATGGTTTATAACTTCTGCCACAACTGACCACATACCTGAAGTATATTCTCCCAGTGCTGAGTCAATGGACTTATTATTTGGAAAATTAACTATGATTAACTATAGTCAACAAAAGAGTCCTAAATGCAGTACTTGTGTGCAATCTCAAAACACAACACAACAGAATTATGTGTTCATCCAACATCACAGTAATCCAAGTCTATGCCCCAACCCCTAATGCTGAAGAAGATGAAGTTGACTGGTTCCAAGAAGATCTACAACACCTTCTAGAACTAACACCAAAAAAAAAAAAAAAAAAATGTCCTTTTCTTCATAGGGGATTGAAATGCAAAAGTAGGAAGTCAAGAGAGACTTGGAGTAACAGGCAAGTTTGGCCTTAGAGTACAAAATGAAGCAGGGCAAAGGCTAACAGAGTTTTGCTAAGAGAACACCCTGGTCATAGTAAACACCTACTTCCAGCAACACAAGACAAGACTCTACACATGGACATCACCAGATGGTTAATACAAGACCCGGAGCTGACTATGGCTTGGATCATCAGCTCCTTATTGCCAAATTCAGGCTTAAGTTGAAGAAAGTAGGGAGAACCACAAGGCAATTCAGGCATGACCCAAATCAAATCCCTTATGATTATACAGTGGAGGTGATGAACAGATTCAAAGGACTAGATCTGGTAGACAGAGTGCCTGAAGAACTATGGAAGGAGGTCTGAATATTGTAGAAAAGGTGGTGACCAAAACCATCCCCAAGAAAAAGAAATGCAAGAAGACAAAGTGGTTGTCTGAGGAGGCCTTATGAATAGCTGAGAAAAGAAGAGATGCAAAAGGCAAAGGAGAAATGGAAAGATATGTCCAACTGAATGCAGAGTTCCAGAGAACAGAAAAGAGAGGTAAGAAAGTCTTCTTAAGTGAACAGTGCAAAGAAATAGAGGAAAATAATAGAATGGGAAAGACTAGAGATCTCTTCAAGAAAACTGGAGATACCAAGGGAACAGTTCATGTAAACACAAGCGCAGTAAAGGACAGATATGGCAAGGACATAACAGAAGCAGAAGAGATTAAGAAGAGGTGGCAAGAATACACGAAGAACTATACAAAGAGATCTTAGTGATCCAGATAACCATGATGGTATAGACACTCACCTAGAGCCAGACATCCCGGAGTATGAAGTCAAGTAGGCCTGACGAAGCATTAGCACAAACAAAGTTAGTTGAGGTGATGGAATTCCACTTGAGCTATTTCAAATCCTAAAAGATGAGGCTATGAAAGTGCTACACTCAATATGCCAGAAAATTTGGAAAAACTCAGCAGTGGCCACAGGACTGGAAAAGGTCAGTTTTCATTCTAATCTCAAAGAAAGGTATGCCAAAGAATGTTTAAACTACCACACAATTGCTCTCATTTCACATGCTAGCAAAGTAATGCTCAAAATTCTCCAAGGTAGGCTCAGCAGTACATGAACTGAGAACTTCCAGATGTTCAAGCTGGATTTAGAAAAGGCAGAGAAACCAGAGATCAAATTGCCAACATCTGCTGGACCATAGATAAAGCAAGGGAATTCCAGAAAAATATCTACCTCTGTTTCATTGATTACACTAAAGACTTTGACTATGTGGATCATAACAAACTGTGGAAAACTCTTAAAGAGATGGGAATACCAGACCATCTTACTGGTCTCCTGAGAAACCTATATGCCAGTCAAGAAGCAACAATTAGACCTTATATGGAACAAATGACTGTTTCAAGATTGAGAAAGGAGTATGACAGGGCTGCTTATTGTCACCATGCTTGTTTAACTTATATACAGAGCACATCATGAGAAATGCCAGGCTGGATGAGTTACAAGCTGGTATCAAGATTTCCTGGAGAAATACCAACAACCTCAGATATGCGGATGATACCACTCTAATGGCAGAAAGTGAAGAGGAACTAAAAATAAAAAGCCTCTTGATGAGAATGAAGGAGAAGAATGAAAAAGTTAGCTTAAAACTGAATATTAAAAAAAATTAAGATCATGGCATCTGGTCCCATCACTTCATCGCAAAAAGAAGGGGAAAATGTGGAAGCAGTGACAGATTTTTCTCTTCTTGGGCTCTAAATTCACTGCAGATGGTGACTGCAGCCATGAAATCAGATGATTGCCTGTTGGCAGAAAAGCTATGACAAGCCTAGATAAATGAGTTAAAAAGCAAAGACATCACTTTGACAACAAAGGTCCATATAGTCAAGGTTATGGTCTTTCCAGTGGTCACATATGGTTGTGAGAGCTGGAACATAAAGAAAGCTGAGTGCTAAACAATTTATGCCCTTTAACTGTGGTGCTGGAGAAGACTTTCAAGAGTCCCATGGACAGCAAGGTGATCAACTCAGTTGGTCTTAAAGGAAATCAACCCTGAAAATTCATTGGAAGAACAGATACTGAAGCTGAAGCTCCAGACCTTTGGCCACCTGATGTAAACAGCTGACTCAATATTTCCCTGATGCTTGGAAAGACTGAAGGCAGAAGGAAATGAGGGCATGACAGAGGATGATGTTTGGATGGCATCACCGATGCAATGGACATGAACTTGGACATAACTCTGGGAGATGGTGGTAGACAGGGAGACCTGGCATGCTGTAGTCCATGAGGTCACAAAGAGCCGGACACAACTTGGCAACTGAACAACAAACAAAGAAATCATAGAACATAATCCATCCTCTCTGCTATTACAGTTTCTTATTACCTTTTAACAACTGTTACATGAGTTGTTTTTTGTTTTATGCTTCTTTTATGGTTTACTGTGTATATGTATGTGTGCTCAGTCACATCTGACTCTTTGCAACCCCATAGACTGTAGCCAGCCAGGCTCCTCTGTCTGTGGAATTTTCCTGGCAAGAATACTGGAGAGGGTTGCATTTCATATTCCAGGGGAATCTTCCCAACTCAGATATCAAAACTGCATGTCTTGTGCTTCGTGCATTGGCAGAGGGCTTCCTTACCACTGAGCCACCTGAGAAAGCCTTACAGCTTACAGACTATTCACCAAATAGAAATCTACACATCCAAAGAGACATCTTAACTTACAGTTTTCAAAAAAAATTTCAATACTTAACCCTATACTGATATAAAAGATCTTGTAAAGCACTACAACGAAGTGTTCAGGAAAAAACGTAAATTTAATACAATAGATATTAATATTTTGGTGAAGAACATTTTTACTGGTACAACTGTTTACTATAGATATTTTTATTTCAGTTGTGTATTTTCCTTAGCAAAGAGCACTGGTACATCATAAATCAAGACAAGGTCAGCTTCCCAGCAGAAAATTAATCTTCGCTTACAAAGAAGTCAATAGGAATTGAGAGGATATAATTAATATAATGTTAATTCCTCAGTTTTCTCTGCCTGGCTCTAGATTAATTAAAACTCTGGGATCCCTGCAACTCTGATAGGGCTCCAGTAATCGTACAGTCTCTAAAGGGTAGAGTAAAGGACGAGCTAGACCATCAAACAGTTACAGCTTAAACATGCTTTCTCCTTGAAACGATCCTCATATCTCAGCACTTAAGGATCCACAATGCATGAATTCACTGCCAGGACAAAGAGAAACATTTGAACTATATAAAATCACCAATATTCTACCATTTTACCCTTAGAAATTTTCATGATTTGACCTGGTATTAAACATTCAATGCAATCCCTATCAAGCTACCAACAGTATTCTTCACAGAGCTAGAACAAATAATTTCACAATTTGTATGGAAATACAAAAAACCTCGAATAGCCAAAGCAATCTTGAGAAAGAAGAATGGAACTGGAGGAATCAACCTACCTGACTTCAGGCTCTACTACAAAGCCACAGTTATCAAGACACTATGGTACTGGCACAAAGACAGAAATATAGATCAATGGAACAAAACAGAAAGCCCAGAGATAAATCCACGCACATATGGACACCTTATCTTTGACAAAGGAGGCAAGAATATACAATGGATTAAAGACAATCTCTTTAACAAGTGGTGCTGGGAAATCTGGTCAACCACTTGTAAAAGAATGAAACTAGAACACTTTCTAACACCATACACAAAAATAAACTCAAAATGGATTAAAGATCTCAATGTAAGACCAGAAACTATAAAACTCCTAGAGGAGAACGTAGGCAAAACACTCTCTGACATACATCACAGCAGGATCCTCTATGACCCACCTCCCAGAATATTGGAAATAAAAGCAAAAATAAACAAATGGGACCTAATTAACCTTAAAAGCTTCTGCACATCAGAGGAAACTATTAGCAAGGTGAAAAGACAGCCTTCAGAATGGGAGAAAATAATAGCAAATGAAGCAACTGACAAACAACTAATCTCAAGAATATACAAGCAACTCCTACAGCTCAACTCCAGAAAAATAAATGACCCAATCAAAACATAGGCCAAAGAACTAAATAGACATTTCTCCAAAGAAGACATACAGATGGCTAACAAACACATGAAAAGATGCTCAACATCACTCATTATCAGAGAAATGCAAATCAAAACTACTATGAAGTACCATTTCACACCAGTCAGAATGGCTGCAATCCAAAAGTCTACAAGTAATAAATGCTGGAGAGGGTGTGGAGAAAAGGGAACCCTCTTACACTGTTGGTGGGAATGCAAACTAGTACAGCCACTATGGAGAACAGTGTGGAGATTCCTTAAAAAATTGGAAACAGAACTGCCTTATGATCCAGCAATCCCACTGCTGGGCATACACACTGAGGAAACCAGAAGGGAAAGAGACACATGTACCCCAGTGTTCATCGCAGCACTGTTTATAATAGCCAGGACATGGAAGCAACCTAGATGTCCATCAGCAGATGAATGGATAAGAAAGCTGTGGTACATATACACAATGGAGTATTACTCAGCCATTAAAAAGAATACATTTGAATCAGTTCTAATGAGGTGGATGAAACTGGAGCCTATTATACAGAGTGAAGTAAGCCAGAAGGAAAAACACCAATACAGTATACTAACGCATATATATGGAATTTAGAAAGATGGTAACAATAACCCTGTGTACGAGACAGCAAAAGAGACACTGATGTATAGAACAGTCTTATGGACTCAAGAGGGAGAGGGTGGGAAGATTTGGGAGCATGGCATTGAAACATGTAAAATATCATGTATGAAACGAGTTGCCAGTCCAGGTTCGATGCACGATACTGGATGCTTGGGGCTAGTGCACTGGGACGACCCAGAGGGATGGCATGGGGAGGGAGGAGGGAGGAGGGTTCAGGATGGGGAACACATGTATACCTGTGGCGGATTCATTTTGATATTTGGCAAAACTAATACAATTATGTAAAGTTTAAAAATAAAATAAAATTTAAAAAAATAAAAAGAAGAAAAAATAAAACAATGATAATAATAAAAAAAAAAAGACAACCCACAGAATGGAAGAAAATACTTGCAAATAAAGTGACTGATGAGGGATTAATCTCCAAAATATGCAAATAGCTCATATAGCCCAATATCAAAAAACAAACAACCCAAATAATGGGCAGGAGATCTAAATAGACATTTCTTCCAAAAAGACATACAGATGGCCAAGAGACACATGAAAACATGCTCAACATCACTAATTATTAGAGAAATGCACATCAAAACTATAATGTATTACTTCACACCAGTCAGAATGGCCATCATAAAAAAAATCTACAAACAGCAAATGCTGAAGAGTCTGTGGAGGAAAGGTAACACTCCTATACTGTTGTTAGGAATGTAAATTGGGTCAGCCACTGTGGAGAACAATATGAAGAGTCCTTAAACTAAAAATAGAACAACTATTTGAACCAACAATCTTACTCCTGGTTATACACCCAGAGAACACCATAATTTGAAAACACACATGTACCCCAATATTCATATAAAACATTCTGTGACATGGAAGCAACCTGAATGTTCATTGACAGAGGACTGGATAAAGCAGATATGGTACATATATACAATAGACTAAGACTCATCCATAATAAAAAAAACAAAACAATGCCATTTACAGTGACATGGACGGACCTAGAAATTGTCCCACTGAGTGAGGCAAGTCATACAGAGAAAGACACATATCATATGATATAATTTATATGTGGAATCTAAAAAAAAAAATTGTATAATGAGCCTATTTACAAAACAAATAGAATCACAAATGTAGAAAACAAACTTTTGATTACTAAGGGGGAGAATAAATTAGGAGATTGGGATTGACATATGTACATTTTATATATGAAATAGATAATTAATAAGGACCTATGGTATAGCACAGGGATCTCTACACAGTACTCTGTAATGACTTATATAAGAACAGAATCTAAAAAGAGTGTATTTATGTATATGTTAACTGGTTCACTTTGCTGTACAGCAGAAACTAATACAACATTGTAAACCAACTATAACAATTTAATTAAAAAATAAAGCATTTAAAAGGGATATGGAATCAATGCAAAGTATAATCTCTCTAACAAATAATCAGGAACGTCAGCAGTGATAAGAATCATGTAAATTAATACATTTAACAGATCCAAAAAGTAAAACTTTTCCCAGCATTGAAACTGCTAAAGAATGAAAGGGACAAATTTTGGGGGGTACGTAACTATGTTTAAAGAGCAGTTTATTTTCATTATAAAAGTCTTTTAAATGAGTCGTCATTGTTATCACTAGTTTTTACTTATTGATTTCTACTCTGTCTTGTTTCTAGAACAATTTCAATGGATTGGATGAGTTTTATGTTAGCCAAGACAAAAAACAAAACCCTGCGTACAACTCATATTACAGTGTCCTTGCAGTAGCGTCCCCTCAGAAGATATACCATTTTGCTTATAAGATCTAGTAAGGGTAGTAAGCAATGATGCAAAACTCAGTAAGGCTTATGCCTCTTACTTCTTTATTAAAGGGCATTGTAACCTTTAATTATGGAGATCACAGTCAAGACAGCAAAAGGAAATGCAGAGTTGAAAAATGGAAATAAATATCTTTTAGTCATGTTACACAGAGCTGGCCTAGGATATAACCATAATATAACTTGTTGCAACAAGTATAAAATATGTGCTATTCACCTATTCACTCTTTTAGTCATTCATTTATTCATTCATTCATTCTACAGGTGTTTACTGAAGAATTCACACGTGACAGGAAGCATTCTTGGTGCTGGGATGCCTTCTCTTGTGGAAATGACAGCCTATTGGTACTACAGGATTACCTATGAACTCTGTTTTTAGAAAAATATAGATATACTTTAGGAGCAGAAAATGCTGTTTGACTCCACTTATGGAGGTACCTAGAATAGTCCAATTCATAAAATCAGAAAGTACACTGGAAGATGCCAGGGGCCCAGGAGTGAGGGTAGATGGGAAGGGCAGATGGGGACTTAGTGTTTAATGGAGACAGAGTTTCAGTTTAAGCAGGTGATCAATGACGCTGCAAGATGACTGCAATTGTGAATGTACTTAGTGTCACTGAACTGTACAGTTAAATATGGTTCGAATAGTATGTTTTATATTATATGACTTCTACCACAATAAACATTAAAGAAATGTGATTATATCTTAGTTACCTCTATAATCAACTTCTGAATAATTTTTAAAAAACGGTATTATCATACACAGCTTAATTATAACACAACACAGAAGAATCTAACTTTCGCCCTCCTTCAGTATTATATTCTTAGTAGAAGACACTGTGTGTGTGTGTGTTGCTCAGTTGTGTCCGACTCTGCAACCCCATGGACCATAGCCCACCAGGCTCCTCTGACCATGGAATTCTCCAGGCAAAAATACCAGAGTGGGTTGCCATTTCCTTATCCAAGTAGAAGACACTACCATATTTTATATCAACTATTGCAATAATATCCTAACACCCTCCTATAGTCTTCACAGAACTGCTTGAATATGTTTCTAAAATATAAGCCAAATATTTTCCATGCTCTGCTCAAAACCCTGTAATGTTTTCAAATTTTCTATCTCATTGAAAGTTATTTTTTTATCATAGCTTTAAGGGATAACCCCTGGTATGCCCCGACCCAGATAATTATCATTCTCTCCTTAGTTACTGCATCCATTATTTGGATTCCCTGCTGTTCCTCAAACATAACAGACATGTTCCTGTCTCAGGACCTCTGCACTTATTCTTTCCTCTGCTGGAATACTCCACTTCCTGATCCCCACAAACCTTAGTTCCTATTAAACTGAAACTCAAAAATTCTTTTTATCAGAAAAACTCTTCCTGATCACTTTATATAAAATAGCTCTGATCTCAATTATATACCATCACCCACATTATTAAATGTTCCTCTATGCATAACACAAGCCAACATGAAAAACAATTTTATTTTTCAACTTGGAGTTGTATAAAGATGACAATTAAGTTAAATATTAATATATGCAACAAATCCTGAATGCACTCAGATGTTGATATTTAGTTGCTCTCTAGGGGTTAGTGAGATTCTTTATTCAGCATGAATAAGGAAGCATCACTTTTTCTTTTGTTTCTGGATGCCTGTTTGTCCAGGTCCATCTAATCCCCTTCTCTTTCTCATGGCCATCATGTTTTACATTGTGCATTTATATATAGATTGTTGTTTCTGGTTATCTATTACTGTTTACGGAATTGTCTTAGTTTTGCATCTGCAATTATTTGAAGCTCACTTTGAGTACAGTATTTATCAAGCTCCTTGGCAGTATGCTTTTCCAATAAATTATGCAAAATTCTGCTGTTTTCTATTCAACAACAAGAAACATCTGCTACATATCAGACACTGTCCAAATATTGGAGACACCTAGAATAATACACACAGGCAACAATCAAATAGATGGGAATTAAACTCCATATTTTAAAAGAAAGAGTACCAAAGAATTTGTGGACATGTTTTAAATCATTACACAAGCATTTAAAGATATGGCTGATTCTCAACACAAACGATGGGAACTTCTATGGGGCCATAAATTAAAAACTGCAAACAAGAGAGGAAAAGGAGCTGTCCTGGATATCTGCCTACTAAAGAAACCTAGAGAATTAATATGAAAATACCTGCAAACTCATATTCCAGCTTCTCTTGCAATAAGGTTAAACATAGGACTATGCTAACCAATAAAATATGAATAAAAGCAATGGGTATATTTTCCGTGCCAATGTGAGCAATCATCCATCATGTCTTCTTCCCTTTTCTCTCTCCCCTGTGTGGATGGTAGTAAAAAAAAAACTCCAAAATGTCAGTGCCCCATGATCAAAGAATTTTGGATACCCAAGTCAACTTTTGGATTAGGACAGCCCAGGAATACACCACTGGACTTCACGTTAGTTACTTTTATGATGTCAAGCCCCTGAGATTTCAGAGTTAGAGAAGAATGACTCATTCACTCGTGATCATGTAGAACTTTGAAGAGGTGTTCTTCTGCAACAAAACCATAATATATGTGGCGGCTGCTGCTGCTGCTGCTAAGTCACTTCAGTCATGTCCGACTCTGTGCGACCCCAGAGATGGCAGCCCACCAGGCTCCTCCATCCCTGGGATTCTCCAGGCAAGAACACTGGAGTGGGTTGCCATTTCCTTCTCCAGTGCATGAAAGTGAAAGTGAAGTCGTGTCCAACTCTTCGCGACCCCATGGACTGCAGCCTACCAGGCTCCTCTGTCCATGGGATTTTTCAGGCAAGAGTACTGGAGTGGGTTGCCATTGCCTTCTCCAATATATGTGGCAGTGATCAGCAAATATTGCCAAGGGCCAGCTTATAAATATTTTAGGCTTTGAAGCTACTATGGTCTCTGTTATAACTGCTCAATAATCCTATACTCAGCTGTAGACAGTACATAAATGAATGAACATAGCTGTGTTCCAATACCATTTTACTTACAACAACAGGCCAAAGGCTGGATTTGGCCTAAAGGTAGTTATTTGCTGAACCATAGCTTACAATGTGAAAAGGAAATTGATAATGAAGGATAGAGATGCGATGATCCATGTTATACCACAGCAAAACTGTTGCTGCCATGATATTAGAAGTCAACCATGTGCCTAGTGGGTTTGGAGATCTAGCAGAAGTGATTTTAAAATCCTAGCACTAAGGATATGCTTTCTAATACTAAAAAGAGCTCAACAACAACAAAAAAAGGGCGTCATTGAGCAAGTCAACAGGAAAAGTATCAGACTTTAGAAGAAATGGAACAGTTGAATATTTTCAGACCCTAACCTAAGAGATTAAATGCTAAAGGCACCAAGCAAAAAAGAGCTATAAAAGACCCTCACTTGCATAAAGTGAATAAGGGAACCCAAAACCAGAGTAGAAGAGTGGCCTGCACAGGCCACCTCTGGGCTAAGGAGTGACAAGGGCACCAAAAAGCACAGCTGAACTGACCGGAAGCACAGGTTTCCTAAATTTAAGAGATCTGTATTGCCAAGAAAAAGAAAGCTTTGGGGTGGCTACAGACAAAGAAGACTGTGTAGGAAAAATCGCTCTGAATCTTTTTCTAGAGGATTAAATTCTCTGTCCGTCTATGAAAAGACTATAGGCAAAATCACACCTTTAAGGTTACTTGAAGATGGAGGATGTAAACTTACTGTTAATAAGAAGAGAAAGAGCATGGGATGATCAGCGCTGCAGCACCAAATGCTCTCAGTCATCCCCACGCATCTCAGTGCTCCATGACAAGGAAAGGAAGGGGAAAAAATAAACAGAAGAAACACAAAGAAAGGACACTTGCTAAGGAGCCTGAGGGTGAGTTGAAGCAACCAGAGGAAAAGGGAATCTCTGAAGTGGGACAAACAAAAATCAGATCACACAACAAACCTCCAGGAAGGGACTGCAAAGTATTTGCTCTTAAAGAGCCAAATAGTATAAAAATAGAGAGGTTCAGGATATAAAGAGATACACACCATTTCAGGCATTCAATTTAAAGAGGTAAATTGCTTCATGGGGCAAGTTTCTTAATCAGGAAACGTGATTTTCTAAATTTCATGGAATAATCAAGGGAACAAGATGTTAATGCCTGTTCATTAGTGGGGTATTCCCAAAACTAGTTCACTACTTCAGCGACCACGGTTTTAAATTGAGCATTAATGTCTTTGGGGAAGACAGAACAGATTTTCATTATTTCGATGTGTTTCCTTACTTAAGACTTGTGTGTGGAGGGGAGGTGGGGAGAGCATGATTCTAAAAATGTCTTCCAAACACAGAGCTCTGAAGAGGTACAGGAACCAAAGAAAGGAGTGAGGTTTGTTAATTGGGTGACAAAAAAGGAAAACAGTAAGAGAAAGTGGAAAGTATACAGTGACGAGAATCTATCAACCTCTCCTCCATCATCAAAACCAAACAATGACAACAAAACACTGCTAAGTTATTGTCTTTGCTAGGTTAACAGAAAACGGTGCCATTAAAATAAGAATCCTATAAAATATAGAGATATCATTCAAAATAAAAACAACAAAGTCCACAGAGATCTGCTGCATAAAAATCAGGTTTAAAAAAATGCAATTTAAATGAGGCATCTTCCCCACTCCCACATATATGAAAACATCAACCCAAAGAAAAAGTCCTAATCTACACACTGAACAGAATTAAAAATACTGAAATGAGCATTTGAACACATGAAAAGCTACTTTGAATCAGAAATCAAAAATCAAAATGAATTTTCTAAAAAAGCACAAGCTTCACCCAACTTAATTATGACTGTGAAATTTTCAGAAAAGGATAGATAGCAAGCATTTCTTGAAAATATATGAATAATATGTGAATATACTCATAAAGGGAGCGATACGTGGGAGATTACCATATACATTTTAATTGAAATAATATTTACATCTAAAATTGTATTATTTTCAGGTATAAAATATAATAATTCAACATATACATATACTGTGAAACAATCCCCACTATTAGCCTAGCAAACACTGACCACCAAACATAGTCACAACTTTTTTCCTCTGTGCTAAGAACTTCTAAGATTTATTCTCTTTTCAACTTTCAAATATGGAATATAGTATTATTAACTATAGTCGGCATGCTGTACTTTAGATTCCTAGAACTTAGTTTCTAACTAGAAGCTTGTACCTTTCATTACCTTCATGTTGTATATTTTGATAACAAATAATGCAACTAAAAATTGAGAGAAGGGAGAGGAAAAAAGAAAACCACAAAAAACTCATTGTTTATAGACAAAAAGTAGATATTTAAGGCCACCTCCACCAAAAAAATAAAAAATGGTAAAGCAGAGAGTAAAAGGTTAAATAAGAGGGAATTAAAGTTGCTAGAGGAGATCTAAATACCAAAATAGCCCTTGACAAACCATTCAACCTTCTTCAATACCCAGTTTTGTATAAAAGAGACAGTGTACATCTTATAGATAAATAAACATAGCAAATAAAACAAAAGGCCCATAATTATAAATTATGATGCAGTTGAAAACTAAACCAATCAGTCTTACAAATGAATCTGAATGAGCTTAATCAACCCTCCAGCATAGAAGAAAAAAATATTTTCAATTTGGGACAAAAAAATATGATCATATATGATCCAACCATCCCACTCTGGGCATATATCCAGACAAAATTATAATTCAAAAAGATACATACGCCTCTATGTTCATTCCAGCACTATTCACAATAGCCAAGACATGGAAGCTGCCTCAATGTCCATCAACAGATGAATGGATAAAGAAGATGTGCTACATATATACAATGGAATACTAGTCAGTCATAAAAAGAACAAAATAGTGTCATTTGCAGCAGCATGGATACAACTAGAAATTATCATATTAAGTGATGGAAGTCAGAAAGAGAAAGATAAATACCATATGATATAACTTATATGTGAATCTAAAATATGACAAAATGAACATTTCCACAAAACAGAAACAAACTCACAGAGAGAGAATAGGCTTGTGGTTGCCAAGGGGAAGAGGGTGGGGAAGGGATGGAGTGGGAGTTTGGAATTAGCAGATGTAAACTCTTACATGAAATGGATAAACAACAAAGTCCTACTGTATACCATAGGGAACTATATTCAATATCCTGTGATAAACCATAATGGAAAAGAATATGAATATATATATGTATCGTAACCGAATCATTTTGCCAATCAGCAAAAATTAACACATTGTAAATCAACTATAGGTCAATAACATAAATTTTAAAAATTAGACACATGGTCATAATATTCCCAGTATTAAAAAGGAAACTTGCTAGTAAGATTTGACAGAATGAACTTTATAATATATGATCCAAAATTCCCCTTTTGTTTTCCCACAGAGCATTTTAGTGCAATTTCTTTTTCAGGAAATGTCACCTCACTGAATTTCACAGAGTCATCAAGGGAACAATAAGATACTGCATGCTCATCAGTGGGGTATTCCCAAGCTAGTTCAGCAGCCACTATTTTCAACTGAACATTGGTGTCTCTGGGGTGGGGGTGCGGGGACAAAACAGTTTTGATTTATTTAGACATATTTGCCTGTCTTATCCAAGACTTGTGAGATTCAGTCTCCATATGTGCCTTCACCTCTCCTTCTGCACCAAGCCCAATCACAAATGCTCTGTTTCTGTTATTTATCTTCCTAATCGAGTTATATATGTCCTCCCATCTGTCATGAAAATAACACAGTCGCTTAGCCTTCTTTTTCAGCTGTGCCTTGGTCACACTGGCGTTGGTGTTATAATCGTCCTGGTTTTCTTTACTTTATCTGAACTCTTAGAAAATATGCTCACACTATTTGCCACGTTAAAAGGTCAACCAGCTCTATCTTCCCATAAAGGACACCAGTTAATCCCCAGGCAGAGACAAAGAACTCTGCTATTAATACCATTCCCAGTTCCCGCACTGAAGGTGCACTTCTACATCATGTCATGTGGAAGGCTGCAACAATGGATAATGACCCTGAGCTGTAAATCATGGTTGCCAACACCCGTCATAAGAGATAGTGAGTACATGGCTGGATCATCTCAACCCTATCCACCGACTTAGAAGCTCCTCAGACCATATAAAGATGAAAAAATAAATTTGAAAGTATGTTAGGACTCATGCAATAGATACTCTTGGGCTTGCTGCTGCTGCTAAGTCGCTTCAGTCGTGTCTGACTCTGTGCGACCCCATAGACGGCAGCCCACTCTTGGGCTTAGGTATACCCTATTTCCTTTTAGAATTAGGACTCCAAGAAAGAAAAAAATCTGCAATTTCTTTTTCATTAGTAACTCTGGGAGATTTTGATCATAAAGACACATGGGTATATACCTGTTAACACAGGGCAACACCAAAAGAGGGTGAGGCCTTCTCCTTTTGCATGGAACACAGTGGAGCACAGAAAGGATGCCACATCACACAACTCCAGGGCAACTGAGCAGCTGTGTTTTGTGGCCTTCCCGAGTCCTAGGCACTGATGTAAAAAGGTCCAGTGGCAGCCAGACCCGTCAAGAGAAGAGCAAGGTTAATACAGATGGTGCTGCCTGGCAGGGTCCCAACGTACCCATCTAAAACTGGAGTGCCAAACAGATACCTTGGCTCCAGATTAACCTGTGCACCTACAATACGGACATTTATACAGATCCTTTGGATTTTTAGATGCTCATGAAATATAACTGGCAGCATCTACCACCCCCCACCCCCACTTCTTGGGCTTAAATTATTAACTCACCCTGGCAAAATGTTTCTTCAAGTCAGTTCTAATTCGCATGTCAGTGGCAGCATACAGGTTAGAAGCAGCATGTGGAAAGCTGGGCAGAAGATCAAGTTCCATCTAATGAAAGCCTAATGGTACCCTCCAACCTCAGAGGAAATCAATTCCAAATCAGCGGTGTGAACTGATGTGTTTAATGAAGCTGTCGCTGATGTTGTCAGAAGGACGTGTCAGTCATTAGGATGCTGCCACCTTTCCTAGATACTGCAGATGATTCTTCTAAATATTTCCAGACTTAAAAGGGAATAGTTTTCCAAATGTTAACTGTTACTTGCAGTTAACCTTGGATACCTAAGATTTTTGAATAAAATTAATTCAATGAGATTATTTTATGTAAATCATCCAAGAGACCTGGAAAATGCAGGTAGTTGACCACAAAAGTCTCTTCTATTTTCTTTATTTAATACTGAATTCTTTTAAGTATGCCCACATAATTCACTTGCATGGCAGAGATATTTCACTTTATTAGCTAGTCTTTATATTTTTATTTGGGCTTCCCTGGTGGCTCAGTAGTAAAGAATTTGCCTGCCAATACAGGAGATGCAGATTTGATCCCTGGGTCGAGAAGATCCCCTGGAGAAGGAAATGGCAACCCACTCCAGTATTCTTGCCTGGGAAATCACATGGACAGAGGAGTATGGCTACAGTTCATGGGGTCACAAAAGAGTTGGATACAACTTAGCAAAAAACAACAACAATAACAATATTTTTATTTTAAAAGCCTTGGTAAAATTCCTCATATTTCTCTGAATACTCTTAAGTCTTGGATTGTCCCATTCATCTTCCTGATATTTCACAGCCAAATTCAGTATAATTTATATATCCCTTTATGAAGGTATTCATTTCACGAGTATGTATATTCTAAGAAAAACTAACAACTATTAACTATTCATTAAATGGCACTTTTTAAAGCATCCAAATTTATACTGAGTGAAGATATTTTTTCCCAAGCACTTTAGGAAGTGGTGAAAGAATTTATAGGAAAAACAAAAAGGCTGAATAAAGAAGGCATCAGGGTAGGATCAGGGCTTCACTGGAGACTATTAAAACCTTTATGGACTTGTATTGCACCAGCAACATCTTGTGTTACTGCATAAGGCATGTCATCCTCAAGAATTCTAAAGCAAAATATTTAGTTTGCAGGTATCTGAATAGATCTTGATGTCTTAACAGTGAAGCCCTCATGATACCAGTTAGTGTTCAAAGTGTCTGTAATTCACTTGGGCTGGTAATACTAATATATATGCCACTTCTGGTAAGCAGAAATGAATGCTCATTAGCTCTCCAGATTCAAGGCATCCTGCCTAGGTCTGAATTCTGACTCTGCTGGTTAATAGAAAAATATATTAGCCTCTATTTTCCTTTGCTTTCTCAATTTTAAATTGTAATAATTATAGAGCTTACAAAATCATATTGTTAACATTGTTCCTATACCTAAGATACTGCAAACATTACTTGGCACAGAATAAGTTTTATAAAGCATTAGCTTTCTATGCTGTGCTTAGTCACTCAGTGGTGTCTGACTCTTTGTAACCCCATGAACTGCAGCCAGCCAGGCTCCTCTATCCATGGGGATTCTCCAGACAAGAACACTGGAGTGGTTTCCATGCCCTCCTCCAGGGGATCTTCCCAACCCAGAGATTAGACCCAGGTCTCCCGCATTGCAGATGGATTCTGTACCAACTGAGATACCAGGGAAGCCCAAGAATATTGGAGTGAGTGGCCTATCGCTTCTCTAGGGATTCTTCCCAACCCAAGTATCGAACCAAGGTCTCCTGCAGCACAGGTGGATTTTTTACAAGCTGAGCTACTAGGGAAGCCCAGCTTTCTATGATTGCTAAGTCACTTCAGTCGTGTCCGACTCTCTGCGACCCCATAGACGGCAGCCCACCAGGCTCCCCGGTCCCTGGGATTCTCCAGGCAAGGACACTGGAGTGGGTTGCCATTTCCTTTTCCAATGCATGAAAGTGAAAAGTGAAAGTGAAGTCGCTCAGTCATGTCCGACCCTCAGCAATCCCATGGACTGCAGCCTACCAGACTCTTTCATCCATGGGGTTTTCCAGGCAAGAGTACTGGAGTGGGGTGCCATTGCCTTCTCCTTTCTATGATTAAGACACAATTAAAATACAATAAAATATCATATATCATCCCACAACCTAAGGAGGAGAACCAAAAATAAAGGTAATTCCAAAAATAATTATTGATCTATGATAATAATAATCCCTGAGGTTTGTTTTTTCTTTTTTTTTTTTTTTTTTTTGGTAAATAAGGGTACAAACAATAAGTGTTTCAGAGGGTATGGAGAAAAGGGAATCCTCCTATGCTGTCAATGGGAATGTAAACTGGTATAAACCCTATGAAGAACAGTATGAAGGTTCCTTAAAAAACTAAAAGTAAAACTACCATACGATCCAGCAATCCTACTCCTGGGCATCTAGCTGGAGAAAAACATAATCCAAAAGGATAAATGCACCTCGGTATTAACTGCAGCACTGTTTACAATAGCCAAGACATGAAATCCACCTAAATGTCTATCAACAGATGAATGAATAAATAAGATTTGGTACATTTATACAATGGAATAATACTTAGATAATAAAAAAGAATGAAATAATGCCATTTGCAGCAACATGGATGGACCTGGAAATTACCATACCAAGTGAAGTCAGTCAGAAAGAGAAAGACAAATACCATATGATATGATTTATATATGGAATATGAAAAAAAAAAGATACTAATGAACTTATTTACCAAACAGAAACAAACTCACAGACTTAGAAAATAAACTTATGGTTACCAGAAAAGAAATGTGGGTGGGGGGTGGAGGGGAGGCAGTGGGGAGGTGTGATAAATTAGGAGCCTGAGATTGACATATACACACTTCTATATATAAAATAGATCATCGCAAGGACCTACTGCCTAGTACAGGGAATTGTACTCAATCGTCTGTAATAACCTATATGGGGAAAAAATATCTGAAAAAGAACAGATATATGTATATGTATAATTAAATCACTTTGCTCTATACCTAAAACTATACACAATGATATAAATCAACTGTGCTCCATTGTAAAATTTTTTAAAAATAATTTAAAAATTAAAATATTAAAAGTTGCAAAATGTTGATGGAAAAACTCAATGGTCTAAATAAATGGAAAGCTATTTCCTGTTAAAGACTAGGAAGAATCAGTATGTTTAATATGTTTGCGCTTCCCATTTGATCTAAAGATTCAATATAATCTCACTCAAAATCTCAGCAAATGATTCTAGGTTTCAACAAACTCATTCTAAAGTTTATGTGGAGAGGCAAAAGACCCAGAATCATCAAAATAATACAGAAGAAGAATATAGTTGGAAGACTGATGCTACCCACTTTACGATTTCACTACAAAGCTACAGTTATCAAGACTAGTACATTGGTGACTGCTGTTGCTGCTGCTAAGTCGCTTCAGTTGTGTCCAACTCTGTGAGACTCCATAGATGGGAGTCCACCAGGCTCCTCTGTCCCTGGGATTCTCCAGGCAAGAATACTGGAGTGGATTGCCATTTCCTTCTCCAATGCATGCACGCATGCTAAGTCGTTTCAGTCATGTCTGTGCAACTCCATGGACAGCAGCCCACAAGGCTCCTCTGTCCACAGGATTCTGCAAGCAAGAATACTAGAGTGGGTTGCCATTTCCTTCTGCAAGTAACGGTGAAAGAATATACAAATGGCCCAGCAGTCCATTCCACTCCTGGGCATATACCCAGAGAAAACCATAGTTGAAAAAGATACATGCACCTCGCTTTTTATAGCAGCCCTATTTACAATAGCCTGGACATAGAAGCCAACCTAAATGTCCATCAACAGAGGAATGGATAAAGAAGATGTGATGCAATGAAATATTACTCATCTGTAAAAAGGAATGAAATTGGGTCATTTGTAGAGAAAAAGATGAACCTATAGTATCATATGGAGTGAAGTAAGTCTGAAGAGAAAAGCAAATATAATAAATTAATGTATATATGTGTAATCTAGAAAAATGGCATTGATAATCTTATTTGCAAAGCAGAAATAGACAGTGACATAGAGAACAAATATATGGATACCAAGGGGGAAGGAGGGGTAAGAGGAATTGGGATATTGGGATTGACACATGTATACCACTGATACTATGTATAAAATAGATAAGAGGGCACACTGTACAGGACAAGAAACACTACTCAGTGCACTGTGACGACCTGAATGGGAAGGAAGTCCAAAAGGGAGTGGATATGTGTATCTGTATGGCAGCCCAGTAGAAACTAATACAACACTGTCAAGCAACTATACTCCAAAAAAAAAGTGATTTCAAAAAAAGAATAGACAAATAGTGACCCTCCTACACTGTTGGTGGGAACGTAAATTGGACTAGCAACTGTGGCGAACAGTATGGAGCTTCCTTAAAAAACTAAAAATAGAGCTACCATATAATCCACCAATCGCACTCCTGGGTATATATCAGAGAGAAACATGATTTGAAAGGATACATGCACCTCAATGTTCATAGTAGAGGTGTATAAAATAGCTAGGTCATGGAAGCAACCTAAATGTTCACCAACAGATGAAATGATAAAGAAGATGTGGTCTAGGGTACTCTTTCTACCCCCTTCTGATGTCTATCTCAGAAGCTTTCTCTATCTCCTTTATACTTTAATAAAACTTTATTACACAAAAGCTCTGAGCAATCAAGCCTTGTCTCTGGCCCCAGATTGAATTCTTCTCCTCCAGAGGCCAAGAATCCCGGCGTCTTTGCATGATTCAGCAACAACCTTTCATCTTGGGGACTCATCCGGGATTCTTCAGGACAAGATGGGAGCTAACAATTCCAGCCTCACTCCTTTGAACTGTATCCTGAAAAACTGGGATAGATTTGATCCCCAGGGCTTAAAGAAGACACACCTGGTCTTCCTATGTGTACTGCGAGGCCACAGTATCCATTGGAGGATGGCAAACAGTGGCCAGTTGGAGGGTCTCTTAAGTATAATACTGTTTTACAATTAGACTGGTTCTGTAAAAAACAAGGGAAATAGGTAGAAGTAGCATATGTGTTGCCCTTTTTCTCTCTGCGAAATATGCCAGACTTACGTCCTAAGGGTATAGATTTGGGCGTGAAAGCTTCAGCTCCCTCCTGTCCTCCTACTTTGCTAGATGAGATGGAGGACAGGAGACAAGAGATAAAGAAAAACAGGTTTCTCCAATCTATCCCTGGGATCATATGTGCAGAGCAGCCAGAGAGACTGAGGAACAGCCATACAAGCTGTTCCTCTTCATGAAACACCCACCGGGAGAAATAATCAGTCTATGAGAGTTACAAGAAATACAAAGAATCAAGGAGGATCTGGGAGACTATTTAGAGGACCCAGAAAAAAATATATTAGAGCTTTTAAAGGTGTTACTCTGCTTTATGACCTTACTTGGAAAGATGTGATGTATATCTTGGGACAAACGCTGACGCCCAACTCAAAGAGTCAAATTTTGGGAAAAAGCGGTTGCTTACAGAATGAATGGCTTGGTAATGAATTAGTAGGGAAGAGGGAGAATGAGATAACCGCCCTCCCCACTGGAACACAGGCCATCCCAATTACAGAACCAGACTGGAACTACAACACAGCTAAAGGAAGATGGGATCAGAGTAATTTTGTCAGATGTATTCTTGAAGGACTCAGGCAGGTGCGTGCTAAGCCTTTAAACTATGGCAAATTGGCAAACATAGAACAGGAGGAGAAGGAAGCTCCTAGTAAATTCCTAGATAGACTGAGAGAAGCCCTTCGCAGATTCACTGAGATTGATCCCAAAAGTGAAGAGAGAAAAGTGATCTTAAAAGATAGATTTCTCACTCAGTTGGCTCCAGATATCTGCCATAAGCTATTAAAACGGGCATATGGACCAAATCAGCCTTTAGATAATCTGTTACAACTGGCTCAGACAGTCTATTATGGTAGGGAATATGAGGAAAAGAAAGAAAGGCAGAAAAAGACAAACAGGCGGAAGCCCTCTCAATGGCTATGAGAACCATTCTTCAGTTCAGTTCAGTTGCTCAGTCATGTCCGAGTCTTTGTGACCCCATGAATCGCAGTATGCCAGGCCTCCCTGTCCATCACCAACTCCCGGAGTTCACCCAGACTCATGTCCATCGAGTCAGTGATGCCATCCAGCCAACCATTCTTAAAAGGCCTGAAAAAAAATGCCCAGAGGGACCCAGGTGAAAAGAAATGGGCATGCTATTACTGTGGAAAGGAGGGGCACCTCAAGCGGAATTGCCCTCAGGCATCTAAGCTGCACCCAGCTCCATGTCCTATCTGCAAAGGACCACACTGGAAGAGAGACTGCCCCCAGAGGTATAGGTTTCAGGGGTCAGACTCTCAAGACAATCAGGACTGAAGGTGCCTGGGGGTCCCCACACAAGCTCCTGTCCTAATTACACCTGAGGAACCCCAGGTATTAATAACTGTGGGGGGCCAATCCGTCGATTTCCTTTTAGATACTAGGATAACTTACTCCATGCTTACTGAAGCCCCTGGCCCACTTTCTTCCTGATCCGCTTCCATAATGGGACTGTCTGGACAAGCCAAAAGATGAGCCTGATAATCTATGTGAGCCTACTTCTGCTGACTCCAAAAATCCTGAGTCTGCCATTTGGCTTTCCTGTCCTGGCTCACTCCTATGCTGCATTTCATAATCGTCTAACTGCTGGGTCTGCGGAGCACTCCCCTCTTCATCAATGGAAGGCTTCCCATGGTGGACATCTCCACTTCAAGGAAAAGACTTTCTCCAAATCTGCAAATACCTTCGACAACAATCGCATGTGATGCCTCTTCTTAAATTGATGACATCTAACAATCCTAAAATAGACTAGTGCAACACTTTGTACTTTAACTATGGACATAATGTAACTTTTCATTTTGGTTTTAACTTGTTTTAATGACTATTTTGCCTTACGTCTGTAACTGTATAATGGGGTTTTCTAATCGTCTAAAAGCTTTTAAGGTACAAACAGTTGTCCATGCTCCTATGGGTGCCACAGCCTCCTCCAACTATTACTTGGGGCCCCTGGATCAGAGACCCTCAATATAAGGGTTAGGAGAATATGTTGCCTCAACAATTTAGGGACCACACCCCTAAACAGAAGGAAGTAGTTATGGAACTAAAAACAACACCCCATTCCCTTGGTGACATAATTCTCCTAAAAGAAAAGGGGGAATGAGAGAGTCATTTCCTAGGCAGGTTGATAAGAAGTCTAGGGGTCCCCAAGGAGAGAGGGGTCTGGAATCCTCAAGGAGGAAGAAAGGACAAACTTTTTTTTCCTCTACATTCCTTAGGATTATATAACAATAATGTATCCTGCCTGAGGACAGTCTCTGGATTAAACCTTCTGGCTAATTCTGTTATCTTAAAATGTAAATTATGGGAGTAGGTCTGGTGAGGTCTTTACAACCTCCAGACATTCTTTGGATCCATTGGAGAGTATATAACTCCATTGCTAACACTAAGCAAGTGGGTACTCTTTCTATCCCCTTCTGATGTCTATGTCAGAAGCTTTATCTCCTTTATACTTTAATAAAACTTTATTACACACACACACACGAAAGAAGATGTGGTCCATATATACAATGGAATATTATTCAGTATAAAAAGGAATGAAATATGCCATTTGAAGCATCATGAATGGTTTTAGAGATTATTATACTAAGTGAAATAAGCAATACAGAGAAAGACAAATATCATATGATAGAGCATATATATGGAATCTAAAAAAATGATACAAATGAATATATTCACAAGACAGGAATGGAGTCACAGACATAGAAACAACTTTATGGTTACCAAAGGGGAAGGGGATAAATTAGGAGTTGGGGATTCAAATATACACACTACTATATATAAATGGCTCAATGATAAAGGGTCCAGCTACCAATGCAGGAGATGAAGATTTGAACCCTAGATTGGGAAGATAGCTTAGAGAAGAAAATGGCAACCAACTCCTATGTTCTTGCCTGGGAAATCCCATGGACAGAGGACCCTGGGGAGCTATAGCCCATGGGGTAGCAAAAGAGTTGACCATGACTTAGCAACCAAACAAAAACAACAATATATACAAAATAGATAACCAACAAAGACGTACTGTATAGCACAGGGTCCTATACTCAATATCTTATAATAACCTATAATGACAGAGAATGTACAAAAAGAATATTTATGTATATATAATAAAATCACTTTGTTGTATACATGAAAGTAACAAAACATTGTAAATCAACTATATTTCAATTTTTTAAAAATCTAAAGTTTGTTTTAAAAAAAATGATGCTTAACTGGGGCTAAGAAAGTAATAATATTTAATTATATTAACAAGATATCTAACCTTATTATTGAAGCTTTTAAAATCAAGAATAACTGCTGAGTTTTTAAAAATTAGGTTTATGGACAATAGAATGGGAAAGACTAGAGATCTTTTCAAGAAAATTGGAGATACCAAGGGAAAATTTCATGCAAAGATGAGCACAATAAAGGGGAGAAACATCAAGGACCTAACAAAAGCAGAAGATTAAGAAGAGGTGGCAAGAATACACAGAAGAACTATACAGAAAAGTTTTAATGACCCGGATAACCACAATGGTATGGTCACTCACCTAGAGCCAGACATCCTGGACTGTGAAGTCAAGTGGGCCATAGGAACTATTACTACAAACAAAGCTAATGGACGTGATGGAATTCTAGCTGAGCCATTTCAAATCCTAAAAGATGATGCTGTGAAAGTGGTGCACTCATCATGCCAGCAAATTTGGAAAACTCAGCAGTGGCCACAGAACTGGAAAAGTTCAGTTTTCATTCCAATCCTAAAGAAGGGCAATGCCAAAGAATGTTCAAACTGCCACACAATTGCGCTCATTTCACACGCTACCAAGGTAATGTGTAAGCCAAGAACTTCCAGATGTACAATCTGGATTTACAAAAGGCTGAGGAACCAGAGATCAAATTGCCACAATCCATTGGATCATAGAAAAAGCAAGGGAATGCAAAAAAAGAAGAAAATATCTACTTCTGTTTCATTGACTACGCTAAAGCCTTTGACTGTGTGGATAACAAGAAACTGGAAAATTCTTAAAGAGATGGAGATACCAGACCACCTTACCTGCCTCCTGAGGAGCCTGTACACAGACCAAGAAGCAACAGTTGGAACCAGACATGGAACAATGAACTGGTTTCAAATTGGGAAAGGAATACATCAAAGCTGTATATAGTCATCCCGCTTATTTATTCTGTGCAGAGTACATCATGCAAAATGCTGGGCTGGATGAAGCACAAACTGGAATCAAGACAGCCAGGAGAAATATCAATAACCCTAGATATGCAGATGGCACCACCCTTATGGCAGAAAGCAGAGAGGAACTAAAGAGCCTCTTGATGAAAGTGAAAGAGGACAGTGAAAAAGCTGGCTTAAAATTCAACATTCAAAAAACTAAAATATTGGCATCTGGTCCCATCACTTCATGGCAAATAGATGGGGAAACAGTGGAAACAGTGACAGATTCTATTTTTTTCAGCTACAAAATCACTGTGGATGGCGACTGCAGCCATGAAATTAAAAGACCCTTGCTCCTTGGAAGAAAAGTTATGACCAACCTAGACAGCATATTAAAAAAGCAGAGACATCGCTTTGCCAACAAAGCTGCATAATGGTTTTTCCATTAGTCATGTACAGTTTTGAGAGTTGGGTCATAAAATGTGAAATGTGAATGTGAATGTGAATGTGAAAGAATTGATGATTTCGAACTGTGAAGTTGGAGAAGACTCTTGACAGTCCCTTGAACTGCAAGAAGATCAAACAAGTCAATCCTAAAGGAAACCAACCTTGAATATTCATTGGAGGAACTGATGCTGAAGCTCCAATACCTTGGTCATATGTTGTGAAGAGCCGATTCATTAGAAGACCTTGATGCTTGGAAAGATTTAGTGCAGGAAGAGAAGGGGGCGAAAGAGGATGAGATGGTTGGATGGCATCATTGACTCAATGGACTTGAGTCTGAGCAAACTCTGGGAGATAATGAAACACAGGGAAGCTTGGCGTGCTGCAGTTCATGTGATGGCAAAGAATCAGACAGGACTTTGTGACTGAACAACATTTGAAGTATAATATCCATAGATTAAAATTCCTAATATTTTATAGGACTCAGAGAATTTTGAGAAATGTATGAAGCTTGCTAATTATGAACACATTAAAGATATGGAATAGTCTCAACACCACAAACAGTTCTCTTGTGACACTTGATGGTCAATTTCCCCAACATCCCTGCTGCTGCTGCTGCTGCTGCTAAGTCGCTTCAGTTGTGTCCGACTCCGTGCGACCCCATAGACGGCAGCCCACCAGGCTCCCCCGTCCCTGGGATTCTCCAGGCAAGAATACTGGAGTGGGTTGCCATTGCCTTCTCCATTGTGTGAAAGTGAAAAGTGAAAGTGAAGTCGCTCAGTCGTGTCCGACTCTTAGCGACCCCATGGACTGCAGCCCACCAGGCTTCTCCATCCATGGGATTTTCTAGGCAAGAGTACTGGAGTGGGGTGCCATCGCCTTCTCCGGTCCATTCACTAGTTGACAAATATTTGGAATGTGTCCAGATTCCAGCTTGTCATAAATAATCTACAAATATTTGTGTATAATTATCCTTTCATTTTGGAGAGTAAATATTTAAGAATAAAATATATGAGTTGTATGGTAAGTGCATATGTAACTACTAGAATTTTCCCAACTGTTTTCTCAAGTGGCTATATCACTTTGCATTCACACCAACAATGTATGAGAATTATAGTTACTGTGTATTTCTGCCAAAAAGAGACAAGACAAACAGATACATTACATGGAATACAGAACCCAGAAATATACCAACACAAATATTAGCTGATCTTTAACAAATGAGCAGACAATTCACTGGAAAAAGGAATGTCTTTCAACAAGTGGCACTGGAATGACAGGACATATGCATGCACACTTAGTGATAAGTTTCTAAATATATCACCAAGCATAATCCATGAAAGAACAAAATGGCAATTTGGACTTTATTAAAATTAAAATCCCTACTCTTCAAAGACATTGTTAAGAGAATGAAAAGACTAACCATAGGCAGAAAGAAAATATTTGCAAAACACATATCTAAAAACTGACTTCCCTGGTGGCTCAGACAGCAAGGAGTCTGCCTGCAATGCAGGAGACCCCAGTTCTATCCCTGGGTTGGGAAGATCCCCTGGAGAAGGAAATGGCAACCCACTCCAGTATTCTTGCCTGAAAAATCCAATGGACGGAGGAGCCTGGCAGGCTACAGTCCATGGGGTCACAAAGAGTCAGACATGACTGAGTACTTCACTTCACTTCACTTCAAAAACTGACTTGTATGTAAAAAATTCAAAATCCACTTAAATTTCAACAATAAGAAATAAACAAGCCAATTTTAAACAGTGCAAAAGATCTGTACACATGCCTAGCCAAAGAAGATATAGATACGGCAAACAAACATATGAAAGGATCCTTAACTTCATAGATAATTAAGGGACTGCAAGTTAAAATAATAATGAGATACCACATTAGAATGGCTAAAATCTAAAAAACTGACACTACCAAATGCTGACTAGGATTTGGAGGATAGGAATACTCTTATTGCCAGTTGGAATGCAAAATGGCATAGCATTTTAGAAGACAGTTTGACAGATTCTTAAAAAGCTAAACATAGTCTTATCATCAACCAGGAATTATTCTCTTAAGTATTTTACCAAATAAGTGGAGAACCAATGTCGACACAAAAATATGTATGCAAATATTGAGAGTAGTTTTATGTTAATTGCCAAAACTTGGAATTAGCCAAGATGTCCTTCACTGAGTGAACTGATAAATCAACTGTAGTACACTGCAGTTCATACACTGGAATACTTTTCAACAGTACAAAAGGAACAAGTCAATTGTCAATTCCCCAAACTACTAAGAAAATGTGTTATGAAGAATAAAAACAAGTAATTAAAATTATGAAAAAATATAAATGAATGCCCAGAGAAATGCCAAAAAAGAAATGATCTATCAAACCATGGGAATTTATGCAGAAATAGTAGATACATTTTACTAGATGAAACCAGTTCAAAAAGCCACAAACAATATGGTCCCAACTATATACCATTCTAGAGAAGGCAAAACTATAGAAACAGTACAAAGAGCCATGGTTACCAGAGGTCAGAGAAAGGAGAAGGATGAATATGGTCCCAAACAATATGGTCCCAACTATATACCATTCTAGAGAAGGCAAAACTATAGAAACAGTACAAAGAGCCATGGTTACCAGAGGTCAGAGAAAGGAGAAGGATGAATATGGAGCACAGTGGATTTTTAGGCATTGAAACTATTCTGTATGATACCTTAATGATGGATATGTAAAATTGCAAGCATTTGTCAATACCCATAGAATTACACAACATATAATGTTAGAAGTGTGGTTCATCCATTCCAAAACTAAAGTAATTATCAACACTGAAGAAGAAAAAAGCACATGATTATCTCAGTAGGCAATTACAAAGTAGTAACAAAATCCAAATCCATTCCTGATAAAATCCTTCAGAAAACTTGAAAGAGGAGGAAACTTCATCAACCTGATAAGGTACATATACAAAACACCTATAGCTAACATCATATTTAATTGTGAAAGGCTCAATATTTTTACTTAAGTTCAGGAATAAGACTATAATGTCTGCCATCACTATTTTGACAGAACATTTATTAGTGGTTTCAAAATGTATCCAGATTGGAAAGGAAGAAGTAAAGCTGTCTTTAAACAGATGACATGACATTTAATAAATATCTTTATAAAAATTTCAAAATATAATACCAATATACATTACTTGGTTGGAATTCTATACACCAATAACAATCAGAAGTTGGAAACAATAATCCTGTTTATAATAATATCAAATTATATAAAATACCTATGGATAAATCTAGATGAATATGTGAAACCTCTACTGAACACTACAAAATATTGCTGACAGAAATTAAAAACTTAAATAAATGGAGACAACATCCATATCTTCATTGATCTGAAGACTGTTATTCAGATGTCAAATCTCCAAAACTGATCAATAGACTCAATACAATCCTGTTGAATAAAAATGCCAGCAGGTGTTTTTGAAGAAATTGATAAACTTATCTAGTAATCCATATAGAAATGCAAAGGACCTGGAATAGCCTGGACAACTTTTAAACAGACAAGCAAAGTTGCAAGAGTGACACTATGTATGCTAAAGACTTGGATAAAGCTACATAAAAAAGACAGCATTGTACTGACAGAAATACAGGTTTAAAAATCAACAGAACAAGAAAAATTGAGAAATAGGTCCACAATTATAGAGACAACTGACCTTCAACAAAAGTGCAATGGCGATTGATTGACAAAAGGTATATTTCTCAACAAATGATGCTGGAAACACTGGATATTAATATACAAAAAAATAACATTTCTTATTTCTTATTCAAAAATTAATTTTCTTCACAGGCATAAAGGTGAAACTTCAAACTATGCAATGTGTGGAATAAAACAAGATAAGATATTTGCTTCCCTGGATGAGGAAAGATTGTTTAGTTATGAAATAAAAAGCATATTCCATAGAAGAAGAAATAGATAAATGAAACTATCAAAATTAGAACTTATGTACTTTGAAAGATACTATTAAAAGAATAAAAGTACAAGCAATACTTGTTGTACCTTTTTTTGAAATACAATATTTTCAATATTGTATTGAAATACAGTATTTCAAGGAAAAAATACTTGAGAAGCATGTATGTGATGGACTTGTATTCAGAACGTAAAAAGAACTATCAAAGTTCACTAACAAGAAAACAAACCAGTTTTTTAAATGGGCAAACATTTGAAAATGGACTTCACTATGAAAAGAAAACTCTATGACAAATAAGCTCACAAAAACATGACCCACATAATTCATGAAAATATATAAGCTACCCACACAATTTATTAGCAAATGTAAGTTAAAACCACTTGAAATGACACTGCACAGCTATTAGAATGTCTAAAGACTGACTGTATCAAGGGTCATTGATATACAGAGGAGGGGGAACGCAACACACTCGCTGGAAAATGAATGGTACAACCACTTTGGAAAACAATCTGCCAGTTTCTGGCAGTTCCCTTAAAAGTTAAATATGCAGGTATCAAACCATCCATCAATCTAGAGATACACCCAAGAGAAAAAGCAGATATCCATATAACCCTGGGTACAATGATGTTCATAGCAGCGTGATGTGTAATAGTCAATAGGAGAAACAGCCCACATGTTCTTGAGATTTGATGACTCTTTAGTGCTATGTTTAGAGTCCTTTTCTTTTTTGTGTGTATATTTATTATAGATTTTTGGTTTGCAGTTAGCATGAGGTTTCTGTATAAGAGTGTAGTAGTGAAATTATCTATACCTGCAGTAAGCAGTTAAGGGGTATGCAAATCAGATATAAAATCTAATATCAAAAATGGTATCAGGAAGGAAAGTACAAATGCAGAGTTTTTAAAATGCTTTGAAATTAAGAGATAAGCAACAAAATATATTTTAAATTATATAAATGATTTTACTACTTTTGTTTTTTAGCCTCTCTACTAGCTTTGTATGTGGATGACTGCCTGCCCTTACTCTATGCTTGCCTTTACCAGTGAGCCTTTTCACTTCATAATTTTCTTGTTTCTAGTTGTAGCCACATGTTTATCAACAGGAAAGCTGATAAAGAAATTGTGGTATATCCAAACAATGAAATACTACTCAACAATAAAAAGTACACCTGTCAATATATGTAGCCACAGGGATGCATCTCCAAGTGACTGTGATGAGTAAAATAATCCAGATAAAAAAGAATACATGTTATAGTATACAATTTACCTTATATTCCAGATATGCAAACTAATCTATAGTAACAAACAAGATCAGTGGTTGTCTGGGGTGGAGAGGGGATGGAATAGAGGGATTATAAATTAGTCAAGATAAACTTTCCAATTGATGAAATAATTCACTTTTTGATATAGTCACAGTTTGATGAGTGTATTCATATTTATCAAATGATGCTATTTAATATGTTAAATTTATTGTATGTCAAACTCAATAAAAATTAGGAAAATAAAACATTTTAAAAAAACAGGTCAAGAGGGAAGTAGAAGAAAAGTTCTCCAAAACAGGTTCAGGTAGCCAAATAATTATTTTCATACAATACATTACATATAGTCACAGCCTTTCCCCATAACTAAGATTCCATTTAATTCTATGGGCATTTATTTTCTACATTGTTTAGTCTTCCCTAAGTGCCAGATGTCATGCTAATGGCTGAGAGTTTAAAGGTGCAGGAGAGATACTATGGAATATTTTAGCACAGAGGTTGTTAGGGCTGGATTTATTGCACACTGACCTGGGTTCACCCTTCCCTCCTAAATGCTGCTGCTGCTGCTAAGTCGCGTCAGTCATGTCTTATTCTGCGACCCCATAGACGGTAGCCCACCAGGCTCCTCTGTCCCTGGGATTCTCCAGGAAAGAACATTGGAGTGGGTTGCCATTTCCTTCTCCAGTGCATTAAGTGAAAAGTGAAAGTGAAGTCGCTCAGTCGTGTCTGACTCTTAGTGACCTCATGGACTGTAGCCTACCAGGCTCCTCCATCCATGGGATTCTCCAGGCAAGAGTACTGGAGTGGGGTACCATTGCCTTCTCCATCCCTCCTAAATGATCATATGCCAAATACTCAAATTATTTAAGCTTCTGTTTCCTCTAATGAAAATAAGATTAAATGGGATAATGTATATCACATTCTAACTAATGCATGGGGAATGGTAGCGTTCCATCAATTATTACTATCGCCATATTACTATTAAAATAAAAACAGTGCTTTTGAGCATATCATCAAGACTCTAGAAAAATAAAAGAACAAACTGATTTGCAGAACATTGAAAAGCTTTTAAGGAGCTTATTTCTTCTCACAGGTGTACTAATTTGTCAGCCTAAAAATACACTATCTGGAAACCTTCCGCCTTTAGTATACTATTTTTCAGTGGCTAAAGAAACCCAAGATTCCTTTAAAATGTCAGAACGGTACACATGACACCAACTAGTGTTGTCTCAGTTAGCAAACTGCAATTCAATTATCCACATGCAAGATGAAGAAAATAAAATTCCAGAACCCATTCTAAAGGCCTTCTGTCAGCTGCAGCAAAGATCACCTGCTGTTTGAAAGTTGTGTTCAGCCAAAACAGCTAATATACTTTCAAATGTCTTTTTTTTTCCATTTCAGTTGGGACATAGAATGTCACTCCTGGCAGTCTTCAGAGCTTCTCAACAATCTAAACTCTGAAACATGAAGGGATTGTATTTCTGATCATCACCTTTGAGACAGGGGGTGGGCAGGGTAAAGGAACAAATGGAAGAATAAAATCCCTCTATAAAGCATGATGTTCGTTCTAGAACATCAGCAGGAGGGACAGATACTGAGCAGGACTCAGGCATGGCTGCCATGCAAAGCCCATTACTGCCTTCTTCATATTTTTCAGGCTGAGTATGTATTTCCATGGCTGAAAAGAGGCCAAGAGGTTTTGTAGAAGTAAATGAATCTTGAAAATGTCTGTGCCAGAGGAAACTCTGCTCAAGCACGTAAGCTCCTTGAAGCCAAGGTCTAGGAGTGCTACAAAATGGCAGATAATAATTTGATATTTTGAGGCTAGATCACTCCCTGCCTCCCCCACCCGCCCAAGGACTCTCCCACTCACCCAAGTCACTGTGTGCATTCACGGTCGAGTCTGACTCCCTGTGACCCCATTGATTGTAACCCGGCAGGCTCCTCTGTTCACGGGATTTTCCAGGCAAGAATACTGGAGTGAGTTGCCATTTCCTCCTCCAGGAGATCTAGACACTGGTTGAACACAAACAGCTCCTGGAATTCTACTTGTTAAACTTTTAAAACCAGTGAATTGGGCTAGTAAACCGGTCAAGGGAATGCATTAGCTGACATTTGAAACTTACAGAGGGAACAGTTACAAGTGTGGAGGGTTTGGATGGTTACTGCTAAACTGCACTGATGCTGCAGAGAAGGAGAATGAAATGCTGAAGCCAGTTATCAAACATTTTAAAGTCAAGTATGAAAGCCAGAGGACCCTTTTCGTAGCATACAGAGCCCTCATCTGCTGTTTCAGGAGTACAGACACTGTATCCTGGGCAGAAAACCAGGCCCAGGATATAATGGTCTCAGTGGGTGAGCTTCAGAAGGTTAAATGCTCCAGCCAGCTAAGTCTTTTAAGTCAAAATCAGAGTCCTGACTGGGAAATCCTAGGAGTCTGACATACAGAATAGAGACATCTGGGAGAAACTCTGAGATTTTAGGTTCCCTAGACTCCACTGAACCTTCTGAGCCAACAGGGTGACAGACCTCTCTTCAGAGTTGGCACTCCCCTTATGGCTGCAGTAACACAGAGGTCTCTCCCCATCAAGGCGACCACTTCCCCCTAAGGGTCTGTCCCATCTTCCTTCCTGACAAACTAGGCACCTAGCTAGGCTTAAGTCATGGCATAGACTAGCTGGGGACATACCTGGCCTGTTAAGGAAGGAAATACCATATATCCCTAAGGAACTACAAGGCCTATTTAGCATGGACCTATAGAAGCTGGAGGAATATTCAAAGAAATAGATTCTAAGAGTGTGTTTTCAAAGGGTCCAAACAGCAATAACAAAAATGGACAGGAAAGCATTTATACATTTGCAAGTACTCTCCTAAGATACAGGATTTTAAACCAACGAAGCTTTCAGGAGACAGTTCCTCATAACGTGGAAAAGAAGTTTAGAACTGGTCTGTGTTAAGCAAAGTTGAATTGCCCTGGCAGATGGTGAAAGAAAAAATTAGAAGGCTCAGATAACTGGGCATTCTTGAATAAATATACTCTATGTATTTGGAACACTCACCAGATGATTTTCTTCCATAGGAAGACACAAAGTCAAGTGCTGCTGGAAAGAGGCATAAAAAGTGAACTAAAGAGTTACCTGGCAGTTCTTTTCTAACTATAGAAGCTGAAGGTAAGCTTGGCTTACCAGAACTCCAGAGCTTGGCTTGCTAATATTAAGTGGGATCTCAGACTAATGGTAGAAGCCAAGTAGCTGATTTGAAGACTGTAAGCAAGTCTCTTATTGATCAATAATGGTGCAGCTGCAGCCAAAGAGACCTGACATCTAGAATGTTATCAAACAGGCTAACAGAACCATAGCAATCTCAGGGGAAAAATGGATGGGCATCCACCAAGAGTACCACTCAGCTGTACAGGGATGATGGAGAGGCTGAGACCAGTCACTCCTATAAGAAGCCTTGACACCCAGTATACAGACTAGTCAGGTTTTACACCTAGAACTCTTCTAGAATCAAAACGCTTTCACAAAAAGAAGGATTCTGCAATACCACCACCAAAAGTGATCATGTTTCCTCAGCCCTTCCCCCAACTACACATGGCCATTTAATTATTTTTCTACTGTATTTCAGGAAGAACAAAACACCCATATATTTCAAGGAATATTAGAAACAGAATGTGAGTTCATTTTAATATCCAGAAAAGCCAAGAGTTACCTGGACTCTGCTGCTGCAGTGGACAGTACATGGGAATAAATAGAATGGTAAAAATAGAATCCTGGCCAAGATTTGATTTATGATGGGTGTTCTGAGCCTGGGGACTCACTCAAGCTTTCTGCAGTCCCTGAATGTGTAACGGGGACTGACATACTTGGCAGCTGATGCAGTTTCCACATTGAGTCCTTGGCATGTGAAGTAAGAGCTACTGTAATGGAAAACAAAAGTGGAAGCCTCCGAAATTTCCCTCAGATTGCTAAAACAGTAAATCAAATGCAATGCTACATTCTGGACTGGAATGGCAGTGATTAGTGCCACACTTAAAGATCTTAAGGATTTTCATCCTATCAATCCATTTTCATTACTTTTGATTGCCGCTATATTTAGACCTTCTTTTAAGATCTTGTTTCCCGTCTTCTTCTCTGATTCTGTTTCTCCCCTTTTCTTCCTTTTGAGAAAAAAATAATATTTTCTAAAGTACCCGATGTTCTGGAAATATAAATTTAATTTCTAATATTTTAATGCATGTCTCTTGATTTTTAACCTGCATACTTATTTTTTTGAAGTCTAAAACCACTCAAACTATGTCTCAAGATAAAGCTGTTAGCGTCTTTTTGTCACCTGCTAAATATACTATTTTTTTTGCTTAGTTTTACCTTTATCTTTTTACAAAGTAAGTATTTTTATAGTCTAGAATAAATTAAACTCACCAAAAGATTGTTAACTATCATGTTGCTCTGATATTCTGTAATTTTTTATATCCTACATCCACCATCTTCATTTTCCTTTTCACTGTAGTCTATTTTTAAAGAATTCTTTAACAGGTTTCTTGGTTATTCAGATATCACAGTATATCTTTAATTTATTCTTATACTCGGTAATTTAACTGGGCATGCACTTCAAGGTTATTTTCCTTCAAAACTTTGAAAATATCATTTTATTGCTTTCCAGCATCTGTTGTTGCTAAAGAGAATTTTATTGTCGGTTTAATTTTCACTTATTTTGTCAATCATCTGGCAGCTTTTGAAATGGTCTCTTTAATCTTGATAGTCTGCAGTTCAACTATTCTACGTTTAAGTCAAGTTTGTTTCTTTGTTTTTAATTTTTTATCTGACCCAGAACTCCAGGAGATATGTTAAATTGAAGATCTAACTTTCTTTAATATTTGAAAATTCTTAGCTCTTGTCTCTTCAATTACTGCTTCTTCTCTTTTTCAGTCCCTATTTTGGGATCTCTTAGAATCTTGATATATCTTCCATGACTCTCATTTACTGTCTGTCCCTTTTATCAGTGACATGTAGTAGGGTGAATGCATTAGTAACATTTTCCTATTTTCTGTTTTACATCCAGTCCAGGGCTTTCCCTTCCTCTTGCTTTCTTTAAATTTTAAAGACTATATTTTTATTTCAATGACTATATATCAGCATTAATGATTACTTTGCCAACAAAGGTCTGTCTAGTCAAGGCTATAGTTTTTCCAGTGGTCATGTATAGATGTGAGAGTTGGACTGTGAAGAAAGCTGAGTGCCAAAGAATTGATGCTTTTGAACTGTGGTGTTGGAGAACTCTTGAGAGTACCTTGGACTGCAAGGAGATCCAACCAGTCCATCCTAAAGGAGATCAGCCCTGGGTGTTCTTTGGAAGGACTGATGCTAAAGCTGAAACTCCAGTACTTTGGCCACCTCATGCGAAGAGTTGACTCATTGGAAAAGACTCTGATGCTGGGAGGGATTGGGGGCAGGAGGAGAAGGGGATGACAGAGGATGAGATGGCTGGATGGCATCACCGACTCAATGGACGTGAGTTTGAGTGAACTCTGGGAGTTGGTAATGGACAGGCAGGCCTGGCGTGCTGCAATTCATGGGGTCGCAAAGAGTCTGACACGACTGAGCGACTGAACTGAACGGAACTGAACTGATACTTATTTTGTGATCCCTTCTACCTACATTTTCTTGTTTCATTTCTATTTTGCTTCACATTTTTTCTATATATGTGATTTGTAACGTGTTTTGAACACTCTAAACATGTTCCTTTTAAGTGCTATTAGACTATTTTATAAAATCAATTTTGTTTCAAGTAAAATTATCTTTGAATTGTTGAATCTGCATTATTTAATATGCTCTTTCTTCATCTTTCTCCCAGGTTAATTTACCAAGTTAAGATATCAATGTTAGCAGCATGAGACCCTCTGTCTTTATGAGGGTTTGTAGGGATTTACTCTAAAAAGGAAGGGCTTTTCCCCTCCCTTCTTTCTTGCTCTTTCCCCTCATTTCCTGACATCCTTCTCTGTCAGGTACTTTTTCAATTAACTCCAGCCCCTCTACCTCTCCAGATTCCAAGTTAAGAAACAGATCTTAAAATAAGGATTTAGAGTGACTTTTACAAAGTTTGAGTCTACAGCACATCCAGTAGGGAACCAATGTGCTTTAAAAGTAGTGTATCTGGACCCCCGAATGTCACTAGTCCCACACTTCTACATAAAACCTAAATCTTGGCGGTGTTTATAGGACATTAGTTTGCTTTCCTTTTCTTTGACGGGGAGGGGTGGTGGTCCTCACTAAGGCACTGGTTTCATGAGTGACTCAGGTCTATTTCCTCATCATAAGGGCTGTTTTTCATCCCAGTTACCACCTGGAGGTGAATTCCAGACACCATGGTCCACCTGCAGACCTGGGGCCAAGTGGGTCTATAGTTTCACATTTACTCATAAACTTCCTTTATCTTTTCCATTTTTAGTACAAAGTGCAATTCATAAAACAAAAAAATTACTAAAAATTTTTGTTTTCTTCTCAATAATATCCATTCATAGGGAAAATAAATTTGTATGTATCAAAGTAATATTTTGATTAATTTAGAATAGAAATGACTTTTCTCCCCTCCCTTTTTTATTTGTATCACAACCTACCCAACTTTTTATAGTATCAGGGACTTAAGAATTATAATGCATTAGGAAAAATGAGCAATGTTTAAATAGATTAGCTATGATGGGATGGTGAAAAACTGAAGGAAAAAATAATCTTTAATATGTTATTGGGATTTTCCAGTATATATTCTGACTTTAATGTTTAGCATTTAGTAGTATGTATTTTTTGCAGAAATAATAAGTATTCATATTATGCTTTTTCTTCTGTACACTTACAAACATAATTCATTTTTGAAGTATAGTTAATTTACAATATTAAATTAGTTATAGGTGTATAACATAGCATTTCAAAATTTTATAGATCATACTCCATTTAAAGTTACTATAAAATATTAGCTATATTCCCTCTGTTGAATACTATATCCTTTTAGTATATTTATTTTACATATAGAAATCCAATTAATAGAGTGATAGTTTACAAAGAAAGAGCAGACGGAAGATTTAACTCTGTGAACATTAAGAGAATATGTCTAGGTTTAGTGTGTCAAACCAGATGATCTGCCCCCCACCCCCCACCAAAAAAAGAGCAAACAGAAATTAGGAAATTGACCCTATGAGCAAAACCTAAGGAATGTGAAAAACAAATTCCTTAGACTAAAGATAACCTAATAAAAGGAGGACTGATAAAAGACAATTAGATGTATGGAGTCAAATATCTATTTCTCTATAAACAACAATCAGAATGAGGGCAGGGAAGGAAGGAAGGAAGGAGAGAGGGAGGGAAGGAAAGGGAAGAAAGAAAGAGAGGGATGAAAACAAGGAGAGGTGGAGGAGGGAAAGGAAAAAAAGAAGAGAGGAGAAAGAGAGAGAGAGACAAGGCATGAAAGATAGGATGGGAATTTAGTGAATACACAAAACTCCTTGATTCTAAAGATTGTAAGCTATGAATGCAAAATCTTGGTCACTGGGGACTATTCAGCAAAGTGTAAACAGCTCTCTTTCTGAGCCAGTTTAAATATACTTAACTGGCAGCTTTAGCTGAGAACTTGACTTCCTGAAGTTCCTTCTAGTTTAGTCATTCTCCCTCACGTCTTGTAGCTAGACGGAGTGCCTCATAAAAGTTCTTTCAACTTCTGCATATTCTTGGCCTGAAAGTTGGAGGGAGTTCTGCTGAGATTTGCATTTCCGTATTACTGATCTAAGAGGTTTGTGAGCACACATAAACCTTTGGATACTGATTGGAATTGCACTCAAGAGCTTCTTGGGTTGTCTGCTACTTAATTAGACCTTCCACACAGGGAAAGAGCAATGAGCTGGTGCCCCATCTCCAGCAGATGCTTGTGCCAGATGTGCAGAGAAACACACACTCCATTTCCTATAATATTCTCTGTTGTTCATTTTTATACTGTAGCAAAGAAGCCTTTCTGAGAATACTCCTAGAATTTATGATGAAAACAAAAAATGTAAACACTAAAAGAGCTAATCTCTCTTTCAATATTTTTGCTGTGTATGCTTTTAATGTATATTCTCTCTTCTCTATTGTTCTACTGCTTATACTTTAACTTCTACACAGTCATTTCTGATGATTCTAAATTGGACTTCCTGTGCACCAAAAAGAGGCCTGATTATCCCCTATATCCCAGAGCACTGGATGATGATGCCTGAAATTCCACAGTCAGAAAATCTAGTCACTTTAGGGAAGGCTTTGATAAAATGTGATGTTGAGAGCATTGAGACTGATGGAGTGGAGAAACAGAGAAGAAAAGAACATTCCTGAGGAGATGTAAAAATTTTAAAGAAAAATAAACTAATAATAAATTATATCCATTGTGGTATTTTGCTAAAGGCAGTCTCTTTAAACCTTCTCATAAAGGCATTAGAGGGAGGAACTCAACCAGGACATCCAGGCAGGCAGCAAGTTTCACTGACTTAGAATTACTACAGATTTTGCCAGTAAAAATACCAATAATATCATTATTTGTTATTTGAAACCTTACTACATTGATGAAAGAATACATTTGAGAATGCTTTTCTAGAATTAGTTGAGTCTGCATTCAGGGGTCTCTTGGAATTGCAGTCATATTCCTACTTCATATAGAATGAGGTATAAGAGAGGGAGTATAGGATTTAAAGGTAAATAATATAGTAGTAACTATTCTATGTCACAGTCTCTGAGCTCCTGTGTGACACATGGAGTTTACAATTACTAACATACAGAGTCATTAAGTTCACATGATAAAAATACGCAAAGCATTGCATAGAGCTTAGTGCCCGTTTGGTGTCCAGTGAATATTAGCTTCCAACATTCTCTGACATAACTGCAGAAAGATCTATTTTGATCCACTTCTGAGAGTAATGAAAATTTTTTTAAAAAATCAACAAATGGGACCAAATTTAAGTTAAAAGCTTTTGCACAGCAAAGGAAACCATCAGCAGAACAGAAAGAAAACCCACAGAATGAGAGAAAATATTTGCAAATGAAGTGACTGACAAGGGATAAATCTGCAAAATATGCAGACAGCACATGCAGCTCAATAAAAAAAAAAAAAAAAAAAAACCCTGATCAAAAAAATGGGTGGAAGATCTAAACAGGCCTTTCTCTGAGGAAGACATACAGATGGCCAAGAGGCACATGAAAAGATGTTCAACATCATTAATTATTAGAGAAATGCAAATCAAAATTACAAAGAGATAGCACTTCACACTGGTTAGAACAGCCATCATCAAAAATTCTACAAACAATGGGACTTGCCTGCTGGTCAAGAGAAAACCCTAATTCAAAAAGATAGATGCACCCCAATGTTCACTGCAGCGCTATTTACAATAGCCGGGACATGGAAGCAACTTACATGTCCATCAACAGAGGAATGGATAAAGAAGATGTGGTACATATATACAATGAAATTTACTCAGCCATAAGAGAGAAAGAAATAATGCATTTGTAGCAACATGGATGGACCTAGAGATTGTCATACTGAGTGAAATAAGTCAGAGAAAGATAAGTATCATATATCACATATATCACTTATATGTGAAATCTATAAAAAAATAGTACGAACTTACAACTTACTTAAAAAACAGAAAACACATATAGAAAACAAACTTATGGTTAGTAAGCAGTAAAGATGGGGTTAAATTGGGAGATTCAGATATGATATACACACACTACTATATAGAAAAGATAACTATAAAGAACCTAATTATAGCACAGGGAACTCTATTCTGTGCTCTGTAACCACCTATATGGGAATGGAGTCTAGAAGACAATGACATATCAATATGTATGTGTATGGCAGATTCACTTTGATGTACACCTAAAACTAACACAACATTGTAAATCAACTATATTCTAATTTTTAAAAAATCAGGGTGCCAAACAAAATATAAAAGTTTGAATCATAATATTTAAAATGTTTATGAGCATATATCTGTATATTCACTGGGATAGGAAAGAAAATGCAGGAAGGGTGACAGGAAGGGAGATAAATTCCAGTTCTTGATACCCAGTTGTAATGTCTGAATTTGTTCAAATAAATATTTATAGCTCATGGAATTTAAAATTATTAATAAATCAGATGACCAATGAAAAAATAAATTAAAAACAGACAAATATTAGTTTCCTGCCCACTGCTACCACCCCCACTGCCTAAATTTTCTCTAAAGGATAATTTTTTCATAGTGAAATTGAAAGTATTATTAGTCACTCAATCATGTCTGTCTCTTCATGACCTCATGGACTGTAGCCCCCTAGGCTTCTCTGTCCATGGGATTCTCCAGACAAGAATATTGCTGTATGTTGCCATTCCCTTCTCCAGGGGATCTTTCCGACCCAGGGATCAAACCTGGCTCTCCTGCAATACAGGTGGATTCTCTACTGATAGGACCCATCCTTTATGTCTCCTCATGGGCTTCCCTGGTAGCTCAGCTGGTAAGAATCTGCCTACAATGCGGGAGACCTAGGTTTGATCCCTGGGTTGGGAAGAGACCCTGGAGAAGGGCATGGCAACCCACCCCAGTATTCTTGCCTGGAGAATCCCCATGGACAAAAGAGCCTGGCGGGCTATAGTCCATGGGGTCACAAAGAGTCGGACATGACTGAGTGACTAAGCACATTTGTTGTATGATAAATATCAGCTAATGATATCTTGCCTTTGGATTCTTAGATAAAACTATCTCACTCTTTTCTATCACAGTTTATGTAAAATCTAATGCCTTGTCAAAAATTTCAGCAAATTTCCCAAAACTTCCATTCATGGCTACATTTGGACACTAGTTTCTGACCCAGGGAGCTCTCATATTCCTTTACATTCCACCTTCTGCAGCTATGCATTTCTCCCAACTTGATGTGGATCCTTATACGAAAAAACTTATCCTTGATTTCTACCAAAAATTTACATAAGCAACAGAGGTAATACCACAGAGATGGAAGAACTCAGAACAATACATACCACTGTCCCTACACTTTTATTGCCTCTCTAGAATGGGAAATTTCTTACTGGACATCATTTTCCCCAGGTTCAGCCCCTAATCAAACTGCTTTGCCTTTTCTTCCAACTGTTTCCCTTCATTATTTTCATATTTACCCCCACTGCTAATTTCCATTCATCTCTTAGGTATCCATCCTGTATTTTCCCAGCTTGCTTCTTCAGAAGCTTTTCCTGTCTCTGTTAACTTAGTAGAGTACATTGTTTCTTCACCAAGAAGACCCTAGATTCCCCACTATTAAACTATATTTTTTATATCACTGTAAGAGTGCTGGATACGCTTACTGAAAGTGAGTATTTTGAATGACAATTCTTTTGTACCTTCTTTTTGTAAATGACTGAAATATAAAGGTGAACTGTCCTTCCGCAGGATATCAACACAAGCTTCATCTATTTTTTTCCTGTTTTTGTTGTTGTTCTATAGTGAGCTACTTTGAGTATTCACATATCATCGCTTTTAAACTGTACACTGAACCTCTGTGCAAGAATAAACAAACATATTATTATAGTCAAAACAAGTCTTTTTAAAAAGGAGGAAGAAAGGTAGGGGAAGGGTCAAAGGCAAAGTCAAGGCCAAGGGCAAGTCCAAACAGCTAGTGTGAGGCCAAGTTCAAAGTCAACCTCAAGTTCAATCCAAGGTCAAAGTCAAGGTCAAGTCTTTTTCCTTGTTTTAATAATTGCTCCAAATGATTCTGTTGCATGCTGAAGTTAGCAAAGCATTACTATAATGAACAAACTTTCACTGTATCCTCTTCTGTTTTAAAAAAAAATGGAGTTTAATTGCTTTACAATATTGTGTTAAGTTTCTGCTGTACAACATGGATCAGGTATAAGTTTACATATATTCCTTCCTTTTTTACTCTCCCTCCCATTCCACTCCTCTATAATCTATACCACTTTTGTAAAAAATTCTATTAAAAATCATTCTGAAGCATTTTCTTTTTTTTTAATTTATTTTTTTTTAAAAAAGACTAGAGCTATCCTATGATCCAGAAATCCCACTCCTGTGTGTATATCTTGAGAAAATCATGATTTTAAAAGATACATACACCCCAGTGTTCACTGCAGCACCGTTTACAATAGGCAAGATATGGAAGTCCCTAAATGTTCATCGGCAGAAGAATAGATAAATAAGATGTGGTACATATACACAAAGGAATACTACTCAGCCATAAAAAAAGAAGGAAATAATGTCATTGGCAGCAACGTGGATGGACCTGGAAATTCTCATACTGACTGAAGTAAGTCATACAGAGAGAAATATATGATATGGCTTATATAAAAAAATCTAAAAAAAAATGATACAAATGAACTTATTTATAAAACAGAAACACAGACTTAGAGAATGAATTTATGGTTACCAGGAAGAAAGGGCAGGGGAAGGATAGTTTGGGAGTTTGGGATTGGCACACTACTATATTTAAAATATATAACCAACAAAGACCTGCTATATAGCACAGGGAACTCAGCTCAATATTCTGTAATAACCAAAAAAGGAGAAAAATTGAAAAAGGATACTGGTATTGGTATAACCAAATCACTTTACTGTACATCTGTAAGTAACATATCATTGTTAATCAACTTTTCTCCAATATAAAATAAAAAATAAAAAAATAAAAATCCTATTAAAATTTTTTCTAAAGAAAAAGTCTTTCTATACTTGTTCATTTATTCCTAATACTTGAACTTTCAATACTAGAGCTCTCCAGTGCTGCTCTGACCCAACTAGACTGCAATCCTCATGAGGGGAGCAATGTTTGTTTTACCTACTGCTAAGTCCCTGACATAGTACAACAGTGTTTGGAGGTCTCTAATGCAAATGTGAGATAAAGCTTCAGGCTGGAGTTATCTGAAGATTCAACTAAGATGTGTGTGCACATGACCTCTTCATTCCTATGGTTGGCCTTTCAGTGCCCCTTTCTGAGGTCTCTATTAGAAGGTACTTGAATTTCTCTTTTGGTAGGTCAGGGCTCCAAGAGATAAAGGAAGTAAATACTAATCCTCTAACAGTCTGGGTATGAAATTAGCATAATGCTATAGACTGAGTGTTCCTGTTCCCCCAGAATTCATGGTAAATCCTAATGCTCAATGTATTTGGAGGCAAAGCCGTTGGGAATTGATTAGGTCATGAATGCTGCATAGCCTTTATGACTGTAACTGTGCCCTTATAAAAGAGACTCTAGAGAGTTCCCTGGAACCTCCTACCATGTGAGGATACAGTGAGAAAAGGGAATTCTAGGACTGAGGCAAACAAATTGACACAATAATCCTGTCTTCGAGATGAATCTCTCTAGTCCTTAATCTATGAAAAGATCCGGCACATGAACACTGAAGTAAATTTATATAATGGAGAAATACTATAGGTTGCTTTCTTTCATGAGAAATACTCATAATAATCTAGAATATCCTGTATACCAAATCTGTAAAACAGAAAGCATTATTCATTTTTAGCAGGAAGTTTCTTTTTAATATTAAACTAATTTCTTCTTTCTAATTGAACTTTTCTTTTTTCTCATGATTTCTTACTAAAAGATTTCCACACTTGTAAAAGGAAATATTTTTTTAAAAAAGAGACTAAAATTTATTTAGTAAAGTGCTTTACACCTTAGGATTGTGTATGTGGGGATTCTCTGTTCAAAACTGTCACTAAAATATACAAATAAAAAGACAACATGGTATAGATCTTAAGGCAGTATTGCAGATCATAAAGTTGTTTAATCCATCCTTCTTGTCCAAATCTACTCTAAGAAGCTGATAGTCTCAAAATCTATTGAAAATGAAAACAAAAAACTTCACATTCTTTTTTTTTTTAATTTTTTTAAATTTTATTTTATTTTTAAACTTTACATAATTGTATTAGTTTTGCCAAATATCAAAATGAATCTGCCACAGAATGTCACATATTCAGTGATATATTTGCCTTTCATTCTATAGTTAATCATTCTGTTAGAAACCTACTATGATTGAATATTATTATAGGTTAGTCTTAGCTTCTTTTTTAAATTTTATTTTATTATTAAAGTTCAGTTGTGCTAGGTTCAGGTGTACAACAAAATAGTTCTGTTACATATATTGTATATATAGATATACACACATATACATCTATATGTATATATATTCTTTTTTCAGTTTCTTTTCCCATATTACAAATAACTCAGGTTATTACAAAGTACTGAGTGCAATAATATATGAAAGTGAAAGTCACTCAGTGGTGTCCACCTCTTTGCAACCCCATGGACTATCAGTCCAGTTCAGTTCAGTCGATAGTCATGTCTGACTCTTTGTGACCCCATGGACAGCCTTGCTGTCCATCTCCAACTCCCCGAGTTTACTCAAACTCATGTCCATTGAGTCGCTGATACCATCCAACCATCTCAACCTCTGTTGTCACCTTCTCCCACCTTCAGTATTTCCCACCATCAGGGTCTTTTCAAATGAGTCAGTTCTTCACAACAGGTGCTTAAAGCATTGGCGCTTCAACTTCAGCATCAATCCTTCCAATGAATATTCAGGACCGATTTCCTTTAGGGTGGACTGGTTGTATCTCCTTGCAGTCCAGGGCACTCTCAAGAGTCTTCTCCAACACCACAGTTCAAAAGCATCAATTCTTCAGCACTCAGCTTTCTTTATAGTCCAACTCTCACATCCATACATGACTACTGGGAAAACCATAGCTTTGACTAGTAGGACTTTTGTTGGCAGAGTAATGTCTCTGCTTTTTAATGTGCTGTCTAGGTTGGTCATAATGAATTCTCCAGGCAAGAATACTGGAGTGGGTAGCTGTTCCCGTCTCCAGGGGATCTTCCCAAAACAGGGATTGAACCCAGGCTTCCCACATTGCAGGTGGATTCTTTACCAGCTGAGCAACCATGGAAGCCCAAGCATACTGGAGTGGGTAGCCTATCACTTCTCCAGTGGATCTTCCTGACTCAGGAATTGAACCAGGGTCTCCTGCATTGCAAGCAAATATTTACCAGCTGAGCAACCAGGGAAGCCCTTTAAATATATATAAATAAATAATATATAAATTATATAAAATAAAATTTTATATTTATATAAATATATAATATATAAAAATAAAACTATATAAATAATAATATATAAATACATATATGTGTGTGTAATATACTATATTATATACTATATATATTTATGTGTGTGTGTGTATATATATATATATACACACACACATACCAGGGAAGCCCTTCAAATATATATATATATGCAATATACTATATTATATACTATATCAAAATTGTATATTCTCACCCTGCTTATTTAAATTATATGCAGAGTACATCATGAGAAACGCTGGGCTGGATGAAGCACGCGCTGGATTCAAGATTGCCGGGAGAAATATCAATAACCTCAGATATGCAGATGTCATCATCCTTAGGGCAGAAAGCAAAGAGGAACTTAAGGGACTCTTGATGAAAGTGAAGGAGGAGAGAGAAAAAGTTGGCTTAAAACTCAACATTCAGAAAACTAAGATCATGACATCTGGTCCCATCACTTCATGGCAAATAGATGGGGAAACAGTGGAAACAGTGACAGATTTTATTTTGGGGGGCTCCAAAATCACTGCAGATGGTGATTATAGCCATGAAATTAAAAGATGCTTACTCCTTGGAAGGAAAGTTATGACCAACCTAGACAGCATATTAAAAAGCAGAGACATTACTTTGCCAACAAAGGTTCGTCTAGTCAAGGCTATGGTTTTTCCAGTGGTCATGTATGGATGTGAGAATTGGACTATAAAGTAAGCTGAACACTGAAGAATTCATGCTTTTGAACTGTGGTGTTGGAGAAGTCTCTTGAGATTCCCTTGGACTGCAAGGAAATCCAACCAGTCCATCCTAAAGGAAATCAGTCCTGAATATTCATTGGAAGGACTGATACTGAGGCTCCAATAGTTTGGCCACCTGATGCAAAGAACTGACTCATTTGAAAAGACCTTAATGCTGGGAGAGATTGAAGGCGGGAAGAGAAGGGGTGACAGAGGACAAGATGGTTGGATGGCATCACTGACTCAGTGGACATGGATTTGGGTGGAGTCCAGGAGTCGGTGATGTACAGGGGAGCAGTCCATGGGGTCGTGAAGAGTCAGACACCACTGAGTGACTGAACTTAATTGAATATTATATATATATACACACACAAAAAAAACATAGAGTTCCCTGTGCTACACAGTAGGTCCTTGTCATTTACCTGTTTTCTATATAGTAGTATACGTATGTTATGTATTCAGGGATATATTTTCTTTTCATTCTATAGTTTGTCATTCTGTTAGGACTCACTATGACTGAATGATATTATCACAGTTGAGGCTTAAGTTTCAATACCGTGTATATCTGCTTAAAAGGAAGGACTTAATTAGTCTCTCATCATCAAGTCCTTACATTTTGCCCTATGTTTATTATAGCATATTGTGTTTCCGAAAAGCAGATCCAGTATTTCAAATTTCCCTGGTGTCTGTTAGAAAGAACTCAGTAGTAGAGGATACTCAAAGGAGAATGTGAACTTGCAGTTTAAAATTAAAAACAAAATTATAATCCATGGCAATGAGTCTTACTTTATTTTCCTATTCCCCAATCCTCTTTAAGGACTAGGAAAATGGAATGGGGCCCAGATTTATGATAATAGCCAAGAGCATAATCACATAAATAGGGCACAGAGTCTGAAATCTTTGAGCTTATTCCCTGGCATTCCCCTGGTTGGTTAGGAATTGTCTGTGGGCGAGGGAGGTGTTTGAGTACATGCATAACCTAACACACGTTTCTCCCTAAAAAAGGAGAAGTATGATACAAACTTTAAATACTCTTTTAAATCTTTAATTAAAGTTTATATTGTTAGGAATGAGAATAATTATGCAAAGCTTCAGTTCAGTTCAGTCACTCAGTCATGTCCGACTCTTTGCCACCCCATGGACTGCAGCACACTAGGCCGCCCTGTCCATCACCAACTCCCAGAGTTTACTCAAACTCATGTCCGTTGAGTCAGTAATACCATCCAACCATCTCATCCTCTGTCATCCCCTTCTCCTCCCTCCTTCTATCTTTCCCAGCATCAGGGTCTTTTCAAATGAGTTAGTTCTTCACATCAGGTGGCCAAAGTACTGGAGTTTCAGCTTCAGCATCAGTCCTTTCAATGAATATTCAGGACTGATTTCCTTTAGGATGGTCAGATCTCCTTGCTGTAAAAGAGACTCTCAAGAGTCTTCTCCAATACCACAGTTCAAAAGCATCAATTCTTCAGTGCTCAGCTTTCTTTATGCAAAGCTTAGTTTAATATTATAAAAGCAATGGATAGACTTTAATATGATTTCACAAAAGAAGACTTTTATTTTGAAAATTCAAATTAGCACCAGAAATAACTGCAAACTTTACAATGAACCTTTTTCAAGATGAAGTTATAATTTTCTATCTATATTTAGTAATCAAGATAGATTTTGAATGACAATTATTATATTCTAAACTCTAAATAAGATTCCTAAAATACAGTCTAAAACATGAGAGTTTGGACTCCATTCTATCGCTTGTGACTTGAGGTCACAATTTTCTAAGACATGCACAAGTCATTCCTGAGTCATTTCATGAGTTAATGTGAAAAACAATCACCAAAGTTGTTAAACTTGTGACTTGATAAAAACAGATTCCTGCTATGAGGAAGAAACAGATGTGGAGAAGGTGCTTCTTAATGAAATCGTTTGCTGAAAAACAATAAAGAGATAACAGTATACATTGAAATGCTGTCACTTCCATTGTAATAAAATACAAACCTTTTATCCTGGGAGACTAAGAGAGATTGTAATTCAGTAGAGGAGAAACATGCAGACTGCTCTATCGATCAATACAAAGTAAAAGATAATTCATAATAGCCCACTTCAGAACAATTAATGTCTTTCATTCTAAGTTGAATGAAGAGGAGAAAATGAGGGCACAGACAAGATAGCAATAAAGAGAAAGAGAAGACATTGTTAAAACATGGTCCTTCAGTTATTTCCAGCACAAAACATTGACAAGAGTGGAGACCAGGGCAGTCAGGATGTGATTTATTTGCCTGTAGCTGGAATTGACTGATCCATCCTATCAAGAATATTCTGAAGTTATTAGATTAAATTTTGATTTAAAGGTATTTATTCATATTCACAGTTTATGTAGTACATTGGAATGATGATTTGGTTCTCTGGGGAAAAAAAATCTCTTAAGAGAGAAGACTATTTACTTTCATTTCTATTGAGCCATTATCAACCACAGTACAGTCAGACTGTCTCTTCAGGGTGAGGGCAAAACAACAGTATTTATTCAAGAACATTAAAAGACATATGCTAGAGTTCCTAAACCCTTAGTAAGCCTTCAAGTGGAACAGAAAATGCTTTTAAATATATTTAGTGAGAAGTTCTCATACAATAATTGTGTTTACCTCCAAGGGGATTCAAGTTTTCTAATCCCAAAATCAAGCCCAACAGAGTCAAATATTTGGATATGGAAAGTTATCTAAAAAATTTGACAAAACTATTTAAGCCCTGGAAAACAGGCACCGTGTACTACACAATACAATTTCTTGATGATCCTTCAATACTCCATATAGCTATTACTTATAATATAATGTCATTCCATGCTTTCATGGTCTTCATATAAAGTCATAAATTTGTATTTGTTAAAATTTAGATTAAAATAAAAATAGTGGTTCAAGCTATTTCAAGATTCAGAAATGCTAAATACTTAATTTATCCTAAGTCTTTGGAATACCTAGTCTATGCTAAAGTTTGGCATTAATATTATAAAACCTTTAGACATTGAAGAAAGTGAAAGTATCGCTAAATGAAAGACAAAATACATGACTAAAGATGCAGTATATGATTTTAGAACTGGACTTTTAAATTAACTGGCATCATACATTTTTCCAATGATTCAACTTGGATAACAATTATAACATTTCTTGAGATATATTAAGTTAATATGTGGGGCATAATTGGAACTAGACAGTTAGACTGTAGTATTAAAAAGGAATCAAGTAGTTTGAGTCTGCACAGAATGACCATTTAGAAATTTTTTTTTTTATTTTATTTTATTTTTAAACTTTACATAACTGTATCAGATTTGCCAAATATCAAAATGAATCCGCCACAGGTACAGAAATTTTTAAACCACACTTATGATTAATACTGGTAGATAGGCTTTAAAATATTTTGTGCTACTGAATAAATGTAAGGGATTTTTATAAATGGAAGTCTGAACTATACAATCATGAATGTGTCAAGGGGAATAAATACAGACTAACACAATGGAAGATTTCTTCACAATGGTGACCTAAACTGGGTCTTACAGCTTGAACAAGGAAAATTTATTTAAACCATGAAGAGAAATAAAATATGAATTCCAAATATTAAAAAAAAAACAGAAATTTGGTTAATTTATATTACAAAGGCAAGTGCCTAGAAACTCGCAGGCTAAAAATTTAAAGGGAACTTTTATGTTAACCCATCTACCCCTTTGTAAGTCTCCAGCTTCTGAAAGAATGCAGATATCTCAGCAGATGACAAAAGCACAAGTAATATGATGGCAATCCATTCTCCTCAAGGGAAGTTTTGCCCAGAAGTAGAAACACAAGTTTTTCTCAACAAGATATTTCAGGTGCTGTAATAGGGCAATTCAAAGAGAAACAAGAGTCTCAAGAAATTATCAAGGTATTTTCTTTGGCTCCAAAAGCACTGCAAATGGTGACTGCAGCCATGAAATTAAAAGACACTTGCTCCTGGGAAGAAAAGTTATGACCAACCTAGACAGCATATTAAAAAGCAGAGACATTACTTTGCCAACAAAGGTCCGTCTAGTCAAAGCTATGGTTTTTCCAGTAGTCATGTATGGATATGAGAGTTGGACCATAAAGAAAACTGAATGCTGAAGAATTGACTCTTTTGAACTGTGGTGTTGGAGGAGACTCTTGCTAGTCCCTTGGACTGCAAGGAGATCAAACCAGTCAATCCTAAAGAAAATCAGTCCTGAATATTCATTGGAAGGACAGATGCTGAAGTTGAAGCTCCAATACTTTGGCCACCTGATGCGAAGAACGGACTCCCTGGAAAAGATCCTGATGCTGGGAAAGATAGAAGGTAGGAGGAAAAGGAGATGACAGAGGACAAGATGGTTAAATGGCATCACCGAATCAATGGATATGAGTTTGAGCAAGCTCCAGGAGATAGTGAAGGACAGGGAATCCTGGCATGCTGCAGTCCATGGGGTCGTAAAGAGTTGGACACGACTGAGTGACTGAACAGCAACAACAAAATTTAGGTAACAAGATGGCCACATCTGGAAATCACAGAACTTTTGCTTTAATTGAAAAGATGTTATTACCAGTCAGAACAGTCTTGGTGGTACAGTTTGGAACTCTGAGCTGTGTAACAGAGTTTATTTTATGTCTACCCAAGTGGCTAGCAAAACCATATTGTCAAAAGCAAGGTTTTATCTGAAATATTTATATCCAGTGTAATGAAAATGGTACTGGGTAAAAATAGTTCAGTAAATGAAAATTCTAGAAGGCATCCAGTACTCCTTGCCACACTGGTTGGCATTAAAATCCTTCTCAGTTAGTAATCACTTTATTACTTTTCTGAATTACTTTATCCAAATGTTCAAGAAATACTGCTATGGTAATATATCTCTTGAGGTACATTTACTACTGCTTTCATATTTTCTATACTTTCATTCTTTTTAGTTTGCTATATTTTACTGGTCTAAAACTTCATCATGTTTGCACATATATCCTATTTTGTCCAGTTTTTGTAAGTCTTCAAAAAAAACGCTCTTGTGAAGGACTGCTCATATCACAGATAAAAATTAAGGTTCTATTTTTTTTCAAGACCTAGAATTTCATGTACACATTAAGATAAAACAAAAATTTCCACCTGCCTAACATTATGACCCAGACACAAGATCAGAAAGAGAAAGCAACAGCTATTGTTATCTTCTTTAGTTTAAAATAATCACTGATATTTTATTTTGGTATGCAAGTAAAAACTTGCATTGTTAGCAAGAAGAAAGAAAAAAAAATACCTCTGTTGGGGCAAGGTGAGATTCCCACCCGTGTTTTAAAGTGCATCTATTGTAATCATGCAAACTTACATTTTACAGTAATTTATAGAGAAGGCAATGGCAACCCACTCCAGTACTCTTGCCTGGAAAATCCCATGGACAGAGGAGCCTGGAGGGCTGCAGTCCATGGGGTCGCAAGGTGTCGGATACAACTGAGAGACTTCACTTTTACTTTCATGCATTGGAGAAGGAAATGGCAACCCACTCCAGTATTCTTGCCTGGAGAATCCCAGGGACAGGGGAGCCTGTTGGGCTGCTGTCTCTGGGGTCGCATAGAGTTGGACACGACTGAAGCGACTTAGCAGAAGCAGCAGCAACAACATACAGACACTAATATTGTTTCTTATCTAAGTGATGACTGTCTAAATGCCTAAATCAGAATTTGTTATTGAATTACACAGACCTTCCATTAAGCGCCATTGAGATTGATGCCTTTTGATTTCAACCTTAATTTTAAGACCAAATGTAAGATACTTGAAGCTAATGCTATTAAACCACTCTCAGACTTTTTATTACTGGTTAGGAACATAAATTCAGCCTTGAACTCTCCTTTTAAGTCACATGACATTTATCTGATAGTGGCCACAATGTCCTCTCTGTAGGAATCTAAAGACCTGTATCTGCTAGTTCTCATCAGATAGCAAAGTTCAAGGCGATGGAGGTCAAAAGTGAAATTAAACCATGAATACTGCTCACAGTAGGGAAAGGGGAAAATGGTTAAAGAAACAAAGGTGGACTCGTAGGAACAAAATGTCAAAAGTGAATCTACAGAAAATGTGCAGAGGTGTACGTGCCCAGAAATAAGTATGAACAAAGGGGACAGCCCCTAAATATACTCTAGGAAACCAATGTTGGAGTCAAAGAGACCTTTATTTCACTCTAGGGTTTTCCTTTACTCTATGCTTTCAGACCTAGATTCCAGGATGACAAAGAAAAGCCATTATATCTTCTAAGTGAGAGCACTTCTGCTATTGGAAGATAGAAGTACCAACTCTTCAGTAGTCTTATTAATTCTAATCACATATCATGTTATTTGCCCAAAATTCAAAAAGTACAAGTTGACCCTTCATTTAACCCTTCACAAGTCCAGGCATTTATCTTTGTCATGTGAATTTTTTGCCTCTTCATTTTAATAAATCAATACTATAGATCATGACAGAGCAGTACATAATACACTGCTGCTGCTGCTGCTAAGTCACTCAGTCGTGTCCGACTCTGTGCGACCCCATAGACAGCAGCCCACCAGGCTCCCTTGTCCCTGGGGTTCTCCAGGCAAGAACACTGGAGTGGGTTGCCATTTCCTTCTCCAATGCATGAAAGTGAAAAGTGAAAGTGAAGTCGCTCAGTCCTATCCGACTCTTCGCGACCCCATGGCCTGCAGCCTACCAGGCTCCTCCGTCCATGGGATTTTCCAGGCAAGAGTACAGGAGTGGGGTGCCATCGCCTTCTCCGTCATAATACACTGGTCCTGTCTTAATTTATCAGTTTTTTAAATTACTTTATTTTAGGTAATATTACTTTACTTCTTTGGCTATAGGATTGTATTTAGGTCTGAATCAATAGAGCACATTACTGTCTTAACTAGGTATATAGTTATTTTCTCTGTATAGTTTTGTATATTTAGGTAGTTGGCAAATTCTTTGAGGACATATTCAATATATCCTACCACCAGGTATATTTTTCTGTGCCCAGCATAGGGTTTTGAATAGATGACCCAATGGTCACTGAAAAATTTAAAGCTAAATTAAAACACACACATACATCATTACCTTAATGCATCACTCTATCCAATAAATATAGAAAGCAAGTAGATCAGAAGTATATTTTATCTTTCTCAACCCACATGTTCACTCTTCTCCATGATCCCCTCATACTTTAATAAATTAGCAATAAAATAAAACAATTTAGTAATAAGCATTTTACTACCAGCACACAAGGAGCATTTCTGTTCTCAGAATTTACATGTATTTTTAACTGCATCTTCCCATTATGTTACTGATTATTTAAAATAAATATGACCATTGTGATTCAACTACTGATTTATATATTTTTTAAGCTGAAATAAACAAGATATTTTATCTTTTCAAGGTCATCCAAATGACTGCAATGAGTTGAAAAAAGCAAGAATGTCACTCAGCTTGAAATAAAAATTATGGCTCTGAATTCAGAACAAAGGTTAGAACATTAAAGTTTCCTTTACTTCTCATGTCTGACTTAACTCTATGCTGTAAAATTAAATGTAAGATAAAAAAAAATTATTTTCTCTCCAAAAATATTCTAGTTAAAAATAATTTTACTTGAATTTCTTGTGATTCTAGTATGTAGATGGCCACATAGGAGAGACCACAGATGTTGGCAGCACCAAGCCTTATATTTGAACTTCACTAGCCATACGACCTGTGACAGGGTCCTTTATTCCCTGACAAAATGCTATTGTCATTCTTGACTGTAAATGTTTAACTAAGATTGAGAACTTCTGTCTTTGCCTTAAAATTTTATTCTCTTTGTTCAGCCTGGGTGATCTCATTGACTTCCATTGTTTTCACTTCTATTTGTAAGTTGGTAACAAAAATCTTGCTTGAGATTTTCAGCTTTTGTAGCATAGACAATTCCAGTCAACCTGCTCAACAACCCCGTCTTCCCTTTTTCTCCTCCTGTATCTTCCCTCAGTAGGTACAGAACTGATTGCCCTGTGATCTACTGTCTAATACACTCATTTTTTCTCCTCTGCTTCAGGTACAAGAGCAGCTGTTCATGAGATTTTAGCCTTTCCATTCTCTTGCTTACATACTTCAGTGAATCCCAACAACTTACAAAAGTTAGTATTATGAGATTTAAATCCTGTCTTTTAGGACCTCTATGTACTAAACCTTGTTTACCTCTCCAATTTCCCCTCTCACCATTTCTCCCCTCACTTATTTTGCTCACACTGAGTTATTTACAGTTCTCCACAAATATCAGGATATTTCCAATTACTCTTTCTTCATGTTTCTCTACTCACTTATACCTTCCTCAACCCTCCAACTCAGAGAAGACAATGGCACCCCACTCTAGTACTCTTGCCTAGAAAATCCCATAGATGGAGGAGCCTGGTGGGCTGTAGTCCATGGGGTCACTAGAGTCAGACACGACTAAGCGACTTTTTCACTTTCATGCATTGGAGAAGGAAATGGCAACCCACTCCAGTGTTCTTGCCTGGAGAATCCCAGGGATGGGGGAGCCTGGTGGGCTGCCATCTATGGGGTCACAGAGAGTCGGACATGACTGAAGCAACTTAGCAGCAGCAGCAGCAGCAGCAACCCTCCAACTAAATAACATCATCTCTTCAGACACAGATCATGTGTCATCTCCTGCCGAAAACAAAAGTCTTCTCTAATTCCCTTTCCTCGCTTGCTCTGATTAATATGCAATAAAAACCCAGTAACAATTCTATGGCAGCACACCGCATTTATTTTTGAAATAATCTCTGCCTATATCTATGTTTCCTTATTTCTCCATGGTTCTTATCATTCGATTCCTGAGCATGTAAGAGGTATTCAGTGAGGATCTGAAGGATGAATGAATAAATATATAATATCTGAGCTAGGCTTTAAGAAGATAAGCAAGATAGTGACTTGTGCAAGTGGCAGAAAGGTTGTTCCAGGCACTGCCACACCCTGAGCCCACAAGTGAGGAGGAAACCAGAGCACATACCAGTCAATGTAAAGTCAGTCAAAGGGAAAATGGTTCAGACAGCATGAACCATTCAGTAGCAATGGCTACTGCCACCTGGCTGTGTCCTCTCAGGGTACTTTAAAGTGTCCAGAGACCCTTCTCCAATCCAGGTAGCCTTCTATACCTCAGCACTTAATATGGATAATGAGAAGATTTGTTAAGAATTGCTGACTTCATACTTTACAATAAATATTATATAAAATCAACCAAAGTATCATTTCACAATCATATACCAGGAAGAATAGAGCCCTGTCTATGTCCAATTCCCACTTGATCAGGAGTTGAGAAGTCTTGTTCATGGATTACTACCATGAATAATCTGTTCCTCTTGTCAGGGAACGTCTCTGGTCTGGATTTCAGCACTCTCTCATTGTCTTCATACCACACCATTCTGTGCTGACTGCTTTCATCCTTGCACTGCAGAATTTTTTCAGTCTTTGCTTTAAGGTCACCTTAAGTATTCTTTTTTTTTTTTTTTTTTTTTTTTTAATCAAAGTGATGGTTAAGCTAGTTTTGTTCCTCTCTGTTATGCTCTACAAACTGTCTGGCCTGCATCACTTGGTACTGTAGACTGATTTCTTTCTATTTGGGGGGACCCGAATTTCTCTGTCTCTAATCTTAGGACATTGTGTTCTCTAGCCATCTGTTCCAGGGTTCTGCCTACACAGCAGAGATGGGGGAAATGTTTTATATCCTTCTTCTGTTGGGAAGAGTAGCTTCCCGATTGAGTGTGAACTAACAGCAGAACCCCTACCGCATGGGAATGTGGAGGTCATGACATTTCAGATACAACACAGTGATACCCACTCCTAAGTCCCTCAACTCTGTTCATCTCCAATGGACAACCTCATACTCAATGTCATGAAACTGAACAGGAACATTTGTGGCAGCAAAACAGAATTTATGAAGCTATTAAATTTGCAAAGTCAGATGAAGTCAAAAATCATGGAGAGTTTTAAATGAAGAGCTGCATAAAGACTGGATAATCAAATAAAGGTAATTCCATGAAAATTGTAACATCAAGACTTACTCTTACAATAGTGAGATATATCTTATTTTTACTTTCACATCGAGACTCTTGGTGGGTGCAAATGTTGTCAGTATGTAAATCAGCTTGGTCAAAAACATATCATGTGCTTCAAAATTCTAAACACACTTTTCCTAAACATTAGCTGGAATTTTCCATTAAAAGGCATGACTTTTTTTTTTATAACCAACTACAAAAACTTTACTTTTCCAGGTTGTTTTAATACTAAAAATAAATAGCTCCTGGTCACCCATGCATTTATACAAGAGTAGTATCCACAGCAGTTATTGCTGAAGGACAGCTATACCTTCTGAAAGCATAAAAATAGGCTTGAATTCACCCTTGAAAAATTGAAAACTCATAGTGGCATGTGTTATGTTTGATAACAGTGTTACTTGGCAGAACAAATTAGTGATGTCCAATCAACATCAAAAAGGACACTGGAACATATCAGACAGAAAGTTATTTTGACACATTGGAAATGTAGTATGTATATTAAAAAAAAAGACTCAGTTGAGCTTAATTTAATTTTATACAAATTTGATCTTCTGTAGATAAATGTGACATCTCTAATTTTAATGAGGTATCCTCAGCATTTAATTATCAGTGATTCATTGAAATGTTTTGGCTATCATGACACTTGATTGTTTTTCTTTTTGTTACTACTGGGTTCTCTGTGTAGTGTGGTAAATATATCTCTATTTCAGAGATGAAGGAAAATATCCAGTAGGGTCTTAATACTGTAAAACATTAAATAAAATATATGTAAATTACATTTCTCTGATATTATAAAATGTTCACCTATCTTGTTCGCATTGGTTATTTTGTCATTAGTATGCCTTGCCTTTAAACAATGTTAATAGATACTTTCTCACAAGTGTTCAAATGACTATGTAGAAATGACTAGCTCATAATAGTTTCTTTTTATACATATAAAATTGTTACTTCAGTATTTCAATGTTCTAGATAGAAAAACCTCAAGACAGTTTGCATACATATAGAAGAATGACTTCCATGGATATTTTCCTTTGAAAAATATCCACATATTGAAATATAATACCAATTTCAAATTTTTGCCTTGAAATGTTAAAAGGCTCAGTATTATAGAAGTTGCTCTCATTTATGATTTGGAAAACATAAAATGCTACCAAATGTACCATGATGCCAATATGAATGAATTTTTCTGACAGTGCTGAAGATAATGTGGCATGCCACCCACATCGTCTCTTTAGGAAGGAAGCATCCATCCCCCACATGCAAGGACTTCTGACTGTTGAATCAAGGAGATTCACCTCCTTGTCACCCTTGAAAGACTACAACTTCAGACCTCCACTGGGATCTGGTGAGGCCTGTGCTGAAAATACAGCCCTTTTCAAATTACCCCTCTGGCCACCCCCACTACCCTGACATTCTCACAGGAATTAAGGGTATTTCCTAGTGTATCTACTGCATGTAAATGTCTACCTTAGAATCTATTTCCTGGGGAAAATGATCTATGAAAACTAGCACTGGGAAACAGACACTAAAATGAGGTTTGGGGACCATACCATCCACTGTCCAGATACCATCCATCGCTGGTGTTAGATGAAACAAAGAGTCTCTGGCCTGTGATCTTCTCCACTGGTGAACTGGATAGGTTGGGGAAGGGGAAGCTCTGGTGAGTACACTAACTTAGACACTCCCAGAGTTTCAGGGAAGTGGCAGTCATAATTACAACAGAGGCAGATGGTTCTTGCTGGATGCTACTGATGTATTAGAGAAAAAATATAAAAAGAAGAGTAGAGGATGCTTAATTACCAATTCAAGGAAAAGTGTGACAGCTAGATGATCTCCCTGGTAAAATAAAAAAGTATCTTGTCTCCCTCATCCTGAAAGCAGTAAAGGCTAAGGATCAGACCCAGAACTTAAGAGTAGTAATGCTCTCAGGAAAACTCAGTTCTCACCTCCAGCAAGTCTATTATGCCAAGGTCAGATTCATTGTTGGGAAGGAGTGGGAATCTAAGATTAAGTTTGGAAAATCTGATTTTCCAGACCAATAGCCCCATGCGAGCCACAGCCCTCTGGTCCTTCACAAGTGGCTCTCTGCACTTAAGTTAAAGGTTGGTGCTCCTTCTACTCACCAGAACATCAAGTTAGAACTTATTTATATGAGGGCATTATACATGATGCAAACAATAGATTCCAAGCAAGGACATTGGAGACAGATGTTGACACTGTATTAAGATGGCTCTTAGAATCATAATAAATGATTCTATGAAATAAAATGAAATAAAAATGACAAAAATGTCATGGAAAATTGTGGAAGAGTTCAAAAGGCTCAGAGATTAGACATGCTAGAGTAGGTATACTATACAAAGTCAGACCAAAAGTCCACCAGATAACTATATTTCACAGAGAAGACACAGAGGTGCCTCTGTTTAGCAAAGTGCTAAAAAATGTGTTTGTGAGAAGGGTACCAACCAGCATTATTAGGAAGCTCGGTGGTGGCTGTCATCTGTAGGATAAGGGGATCAGTAGGAGATGCTGTTACAGAAACGACTCCCCTGACAGCAGGGGATGGTATCATCTCCCAACCAGGAAGGCCATATGGTGTCACTTAACCATCAGAAACAAAGTTGGAGCCATGATCCTAATGAGCAGCAAGGCTGAACAAGCAGTCAGCATGGCCTGACTCAAAACCTTAGAGACGGTTAATGGAACACAGTGTCCTTGGGGAAAGACAGTGTTTTGCTCCATCATCACAAAGAAATGAAAGATGGATGGTCAGGAGACTAAGAGTGGCTACCCTTTTAAAACTCACCATCTCTAGCAGAGGATCCAGACCTGAGCCAGTTTGCAGATCCAGAACCCCTTGATTAAAGAGCAGCTCAGGTCTAATGTAGGGTGGCTCAGTCAGTAAAGAATATGCCTACAATGCAAGAGACTGCCTGCAGCACAGGAGACCTGGGTTCGATCCCTGGGTCAGGAAGATCCCTTGGAGAAGGGAACAACAACCCACTCCAGTATTTTTGCCTGGGAAATCTCATGGACAGAGGAGCCTGGAGGGCTACAGTTCATGGAGTCATACAAGTCCCTGTCTTACTACAGAAAGGGTATGTAGTAAAATTTCCTCCAGCATTTTACCAAAGGAACCTTTGGCCATCTACGAAAGTAACTTCACTTTGAGGAAAAAGAGAATAGGTGGATTTGATTTATGACTCTTAGACACAGTGCTTGAGCTGACAATTACGGTTACATCCAGGTAACTGAAGTGTCAACATATCCACTCCCTGTCTCCACCTCTGTTATCTGAGAGGATGTGGAAGCCAGGCAGTAACTGTCCTGGCCTGGATCTGGCTTCAGTCTAGGTCTACCAATGTATTTTATGGTAATTTCCTTGATCCCTGAATGCATAATGGAAATGGATGTCTAGTGCAATTGTCAGAATTCCCACACTGGTTCCATGGTTTGTGAGGCAGGAGCTATTAAAGAAGGGACAGCCAGATGGGAGCCTCTGAAACTCAACCCCCTCCCAGCCAAGATATTAAGAAGCCAGATTGTATCTCAGGAAGAATTATCTAAATATTTAAAAGGTGACTCGATGGACGTGAGTCTGAGTGAACTCCGGGAGTTGGTGATAGACAGGAAGGCCTGGCGTGCTGCGATTCATGGGGTCGCAAACAGTCGGACACGACTGAGTAACTGGACTGAACTGAACTGAACTGAACTGAAAGAGCTGTTGGTCCCTTCATATCATCATTTATTCTCCACACTGGCTCTCACACCAAACAGATCCTGAAGGATGAGAGTGGACTACTGCAAATTCAGTCAGGTAATAGTCCCAGTTGCAGCTTCTGAAACTGATGTTCTATTTTTGCTAAATCAATAGACCTGAGGTAAACTACCATTAATATGAAGAATGCACTCTTTCCTTGTACCTATTAAAAAGCAGTTCACATTGACATGGGATTGACTACAGTATATATTTTCAAGTTTCCCCCAGGGTTAGGTTTACTCTCCTGCACTTTGTTATATTGTCTGAAGTTCTCTGCTACGTTAAATCAACCTCAGAATATTACGTGAGTCCCTACATCAATGACAACAAGTTTGTCAAACAAGCTTACTTGTTCATCAATTTGGTTAATTAAATGAACTGAAAGCAAGTTAATCAAACCAAAATACACTTTGTACTAAATATGTTGGAGGCCTCCATGAAGTACATACACTGTACAAGGTTTTTAATCAGTGAACTCTTTCTATGTCCTGTGCCCTGGGGCATTCTTGGACATGTCCTTTGTAAAGCATGGATTATCACCTCTCCCACTGCTAAGGAAACAAAACCTAGCTGGACTCCAGGATTTGCTCCAAATCCAGTAAAGCCATGTCCTATGTCCTGGATTACATAGAAGGCTGCCAGCACCAAGGGGACCAAGAAGAGAACAGACCTCCACAGCAGGCCCAGCTTTCAGTACAGGCCTGTCTGCCTCTTGGGCTACATGATCCAGGAGACCCTATGGCTTCAGAGGTATATATGATAAGAAAAGATGCCATGTAGAGAATTATCCAGCAGTAAAATTACAACACAGACTGCTAGAGTCCTTGATAAAGGCCATGCCATCTGTGGCAGAGAGTTAAATAGCATTTGAAATGTAACCTGTATTGGCCTTCTGGGCCTTGATGGAGATAAGGCAAATGACCATGCAGCCAGAGGAACTCATAATGGGTTGCATTCTGTCCTGTTGTAAGGGGGCACCCAACCATAATCCCTTGTAAGATCAGATGGAACCTGTGGGATAGGGCAGGAGCAGGTACAGAAGGCACAAGGGTCTGTTCATAAATAGTTGAAACAGATTTTGGCCTCTCTCAGCTCACTATAACTATGTCAGGAGGACCCCTTAAAACTAGATGATGGAGGGGAAAAAAAAAGTCACTCTGGAATCATAGATAACATCAGCTCAGTATGAATTTGAAAGAAAATCTGCTAATGCAGGTTATCATCACCCAGGGATGGTTATGAAAGTCAGTCATAGGGAAGAGTCTTTGCAATGACCAGAGCTTCAGACAGGATAGACCATCTACTTTGTGTGGGGAAAATGGCCTGGATTAAGAAGATTTATAACCTGATAGAAAGCAGAGACTGACTTGGCTATTGGGTCATGGATGTGAAAAGATAAAGGCTGGAAGACTAGGAGGTCTGGAGAAAATGTGGATATATAGATCCAAATGAACTTGTTTATATTGTATGTTAAAGGCTATCCAAGAGCATCTACCATAGAAATGGCACCAATAACACAGACACAATGGCTCAGCCACTTGGTATCCACCAGCTTCTGTTACTGGCCATCACAATGCTCTGGATTCATGAATAGTAGCATGGGGTCTCATTCATTAAGGCTGATTTCACTACTACCAGTGTTGAATGTCTTGAGTTTCAGCAACAGAAACCAAATCCCAGGTCTCAAAATACAGTACACATTAGTAACTATTTAATAATTGGCTGTCAGAGGAAAAAAAGTCTTTGTCTCTGTGATATTACTATTTTCTGCATGGTGAATTTGAAGTTACCAAGAGGTCACTACTGAACTTAGAGGCATAAAGAGAAGGGCACAGTCACCAGTTGAGACAAAACTAAAAGCAAACACTGCCACAGTGGCAAGCTGATTACACGGAAAACTTTTCATCTTGGAATTGAATCATCCTAACTGAGATCATTAATTATGTATATATTCCATCACTGGCTGCTTCTCATATCCACAAGGCTTAAATGAGCATTAGTATCTATGTGAAGGTCAACAGAATGTTTAAACCCTTGACATGAGGTCCCATATATCATCATACTCAATGTTAAAGAACCTCTTCCCAGCATAGGAAAAGTTGCAAAGGGAACATGTTCATGGAATAGAGTGATTCATCACATCAGTCCTAAAGGAAATCAACCCCAGAATATTCTTTAGAAGGACTGATGCTGAAGCTCCAATACTTTGGCCACCTGATGCAAAGAGCTGACTCACTGGAAAAGACCCTGATGCTGAGAAAGATTGAGGGCAGGAGGAGAAGTAGATGACAGAGGATGAGATGGTTGGATGGCATCATTGACTCAATGGACATGAGTTTGAGCAAACTCCAGGAGATGATGAAGGACAGGGAACTGTGGCGTGCTGTAGTCCCTGAGGTCACAGGGAGTCAGACACAATTGAGCAACTGAACAACAACAAATTGCATACCATAGAGAAGCTGCTGGCCTGTCAGAACAATAAAATGGACTTCTGAAGGTGCAGCTACCTGCTTAGAAATTATCATCTTTCGAGTATGAAGCATCATCCTCTAGGACTTAGAACATACCATACACCTCAGTTACAGTTTTATTTCTTTAATAGGTTGAATACATGGAATCAAGAAGATGGATGTAGAAGAGATGGCCGTTTTTAAGAGTTCTCATTTTCTTTTTGGGGAAATTGGTGCTTCTAGTGCCTGAAAGTCTATGTTCTGCAGTTCTGGATGCCTTATTCTCTCAGAAAGTAAATGTTTCTACAAGGGGACTCAGCAAGAGCCCCAACTGAATTGCAGATTCTCATTCTCCACCTGCAGAGATGACTGTCTGCTGAGCTCATAGCTGAACTGCCCCCCGAGAAAGGTTTCTGCCTCACCAAGGTTACACTTTCTTCTTAGTCTGCATCAAACATGCTGACAACCTGACCTCAGTTTGGGACATCTCAGATCCAGAGTTTCACTTGTGCCCGATTAAGCCTCTGCTGCAACCGTCCAACAGTTCACCTCTTCCCCTGTACAAGCCTGCTCCCCTCTCTCTGTCACAGATATTGGTTGCTTATTCAACCCCTTGCTTGAGAATCTCCATTTTAGCACCTACTTCCAGCCAAAACCAAACTCTGATGGTACCATTGATCTCAATCTCATTTTCAAAAACTTGTCCCAAATTCTCTACATTTTTCTGGCCATTTCATACCAAAGTTCAAAGACTTTTTTTTTTTTTTTTTTTTGTATTATTCTTTCTTATTCTTACTCTTAAAAAAATTCCTGAAGCAGTGCTCATGCAATCTGGCACTCAATTTTCAGAGTACATTTATATTTTCTAAAAATGATCATTTCATCAGAAGCAAATATCCCCTCTGACTAAAATTACCCTATTCCCCTACCACCTCATCGCAGAACACAGTCTGACTTCTCAGTAGATCTGAGTGTTACAAAGGGAAAACAACCAAAGCACTACTGTTCAATTTAAAACAAAATCATCTACCTTTTAGCCAAGTTCCACATGTCATCTCTTGGTCTATAATTGTATCACTATAAATAGCAGTTTCCTGATTCCTCTCAAATTGCTCCAAAGATTAATGTACAGGTTTTCTTATAATTTTAACAAAAATAGAGGCAGTGAGGCCTTCTTCCCTTTTCAAATGTGAAAAAGTCTTTCGTGAATTATAAAGACTATTTGACTGTTTAACACATCATTAAATCTTTATGTACTTTTAGAACTTCCTGAAAAAAAAAATCTACTCATTTTTCAAATCCATTCAGGATATAAGTATTGCTAAAATAAATAGGGTGTTAAAATAAAACTCTAACTAGGCCATTATATTGGTGAGATAAACAGTACTGCCAGGTAAAATTTCTCTTGTTAAATTGGTCTTTATTTCTTAAACCTCTTACTTTTCTTTCTTAAAGTTGTCCAGCACCATGAAAATTCACAGATTTCAGGTACCGGTTTTGTTTTTTCTTTCATTTTCCCCTCTAGTTTCAAAAGGATTGCTTCCATAGCAAAGAAGCAATATTCCAGCTGGCTCCTAAACCATGTATTTTAAAGCAGTTTGGAAAACTAGAAATGAGTCACAGGACAATTTTTTCACTGTATCCATTACAGTGTCCAGATAACAAATTAGTTATAGAATCCAAGGTGCTTCTTGACACATCAATATGTGGTTATGAACAAGATATACTTGAGCAAGGAATCAATTTCACTGCAAATGGTACATTATGGTATCAATATCTCAAATCAGTGTCTATCTCCATAACTCAGCTTTCTTCCCAATTTGTCCTTAATGTCTCTCGATTCTAATGATCAGCAAATTCTAAAGTCAATTACAGAATTCATCTCCCACTTTTTTCTCCACTATTTCATACATTATTCCCACCACAGGTGTAACTGCTATGTCATTTTTAAAACACATTAGAGTAACTTGAGTTTAGAGTAAATTAATCAAATTATAACTGGCCTTAACATAAAATCAACATCCAACACATGCAGGGTTGAAAAGAGGAAACAATGTTTACATTTTAAGACCAACAAGTTCACAATTTGTAATACGACATGCACTGAAATATATCGTTTAATGTGTATTTAGGGAAATTAATCACTGCAGATGGTGACTGCAGCCATGAAATTAAAAGATGCTTACTCGTTGGAAGGAAAGTTATGACCAACCTAAATCAGATCAGATCAGATCAGTCGCTCAGTCGTGTCCGACTCTTTGCGACCCCATGAATCGCAGCACGCCAGGCCTCCCTGTCCCTCACCAACTCCCGGAGTTCACTGAGTCTCATGTCCATCGAGTCAGTGATGCCATCCAGCCATCTCATCCTCTGTCGTCCCCTTCTCCTCCTGCCCCCAATCCCTCCCAGCATCAGAGGCTTTTCCAATGAGTCAACTCTTCGCATTAGGTGGCCAAAGTACTGGAGTTTCAGCTTTAGCATCATTCCTTCCAAAGAAATCCCAGGGCTGATCTCCTTCAGAATGGACTGGTTGGATCTCCTTGCAGTCCAAGGGACTCTCAAGAGTCTTCTCCAACATCGCAATTCAAAAGCATCAATTCTTCGGTGCTCAGCCTTCTTCACAGTCCAACTCTCACATCCGTACATGACCACAGGAAAAACCATAGCCTTGACTAGACGGACCTTTGTTGGCAAAGTAATGTCTAGATAGCATATTCAAAAGCAGAGACATTACTTTGCCAACAAAGGTCCGTCTAGTCAAGGCTGTGGTTTTTCCAGTGGTCATGTATGGATGTGAGAGTTGGACTATAAAGAAAGCTGAGCGCTGAAGAATTGATGCTTTTGAACTGTGGTGTTGGAGAAGACTCTTGAGAGTCCCTTGGACTGCAAAGAGATCCAACCAGTCCATCCTAAAGGAGATCAGTCCTGGGTGTTCATTTGAAGGACCGATGCTGAAGCTGAAACTCCAATACTCTGGCCACCTAATGTGAAGAGCTGACTCATTTGGAAAGACCCTGATGCTGGGAAAGATTGAGGGCAGGAGGAGAAGTGGATTACAGAGGACGGGATGGTTGGATGGCATCACCGACTCGATGGACATGGGTTTGGGTAGGCTCTGGGAGTTGGTGATGGACAGGAAGGCCTGGCGTGCTGCAGTTCATGAGGTCGCAAAGAGTCAGACACGACTGAGGGACTGAACTGAACTGAACTGAACTGAGGGAAATTACATTTAGCAAAACAAATTCTTTATTTCCTTGAATGCCTTTCTGTTTCTCCTCTCTCTTCGTCTCTTTCTGCCTGCCTACCTGTAGGTGTAATATTTCTTTTAGGACCTCAAACATAGCACTGCGTGAGACCTGTAGAAAGCCTTCGATAGGAAATCAATGAGTAATTGAATTCAAAATTGACTGAACTTAAAATAAGCTACAGCAATAAACCTATATCAGCAGAAAGGCAAATCTATTTCCCAAACAAGATCAAAGAAGCACAGCAACTCCATTATGTGACCTCACTGAAAATTAAAACCTCTTAAGAGGCTCACAGAGTAAGATATAAAAATACATCTTGTAACTTCGGTAGAATTCTTTGGGAACTAGAAGATCTTTGAACAAGATGAGGTATATCTGAAGAAAACTTTTATACTTTTTCTCTTATTATAAATTATAAATAATCTCACACTAGTAAATAGATAAATAGTAAACAATCCTCATATTAAAAAAAAAACAGACTGATACTGCAAGAGTGTAATTCAAAATATATAGTACTTGATACGAAGCCTGGCTAACTCACAAGATTTGAAGAATATCTATTCACTCAGAAGTCACTTTTCAACAGTCCCCGGAATCCATGGCAGATTGAAGAGAGCTAGTAAAGCGAGAAATGAACAGGCCTGAAGCATTTAAAAATGGAAGTGACAAGTTACACCAAACTGAGCACTATAATAGCTTTCGTATAGTGCATGACAGTGGGAAGTATCTTTTACTCAAGATGCACTATGGTTGACTAGGAATTTCAAACCCTGGTGTGGGTTCATGAGATTAAGAAATTCCACTTGACTTTCAGTTCACTAAGTAAACCACTTCTCTGCTTCCTCTGTTTACCACCTTTATAAACTCATGATAACCTCCTCTTCCTCTGCATTTTAACAGATGCTATGAGGTTTCAGAATTTAGGGGGGGAATATCTATCAATAATGACAAAACGTTGTCATCGTCCTTAAGTGAATTTGGTCTTAAAGACATCATTAAGGTGTTGTAGCTCTCTTTGGAATCTACCACAAGCTCATCATAAGCTGATGCTTTGTTATTGCTGTTTATTTTGCCTGCCTCTCCCTTATTCTATACCTGATGAGGATTCACAATAATGTGAGAGACTTCTAACTGAAGACTTAGTCCTCTGCCTCACAATTTATCTTCTCCATCCACACTGTACCGGGGGAGAAAAAATAAGACACTGAGAAACTACTCATAACTACAAGAACTATTGACTGCTTCATATTTATCCACTAGACACCTAATATCTGTTCATTCATGAAGCCTTCCTTCAGACATTGTTAATACACAAATGAATATGGTAGTTTCCTCATGCTGAGTTCTCACAACTGGTAGCCTGGAGATCTCTAAATTATACTCTTCTCAACTCCTGGGGAATAATCATCACCAACCTCTCACTCAGGGCCACTCAGTCTGGGAAACATCAGCTTTAATAACAGACCTAGGACTATACCTTACAAGGCCGTTCTGGCTTTTTATGAAAAAACCAGTCTTCTCCTTCCTGACACTAGCACTGATATAATTCTATTATTATTTGTACATTTTCTTTATAGGAGTCCCGCCTTGTCTGTTAGGGACAGGTTCCAAGACCACCAGTGGATACCTGAAACCATGGATAGTTACCAAATCCTATATATACTATTTCCTACACATACATACCTATGATTAACTTATAAATTAGGTACAGCATGAGATTATCCAAATTGCCAGCCAGCCGCCTCGGGGGCCATTATTAAGTAAAACAATTACTTGAAACATAAGTACTGTGGTACCCTGAACAGTTGATGTGGTAACTAAGAAGGCTGCTAAGTGACTGATGGGAAGAACATTCTTAACAGAGGGGTGACTGACATCCCAGGCAGGATGAAATGAGATGTTGAGAGATTTCATCACACTACTCAGAACGGCACACAATTTCAAGTTTATGAATTATTTATGGAATTTCCCATTTTCAGACCATAGTTGACTATGGATAACTGAAACCATGGAAAGAGAAACTGGAGAAGGGGGAACTACTGAATTAACATGTTTCCTAAGTTTAATATAAGTTCCATGTTGGAAAGGGGCCTTGTGTCTTCTATTCACAGTGAATCCCACAGAGACTCAATACTGTGTATAAGCCACAAAAAGTTAATTCATGAGTTAATTATGACTCCACAGAGTTACTTGAGACCAATTATCATTTCAGAGAGCTTTGATTTACTAAAACTAAAATCTTGATTCTTAATTCCACATTTAATTTCAGAATATAATGGAACCACCCCCAGTACCTAATGTTTCACTGTTCTTTTATTAAAAGTAGATTCAGGTCTCAGTTCTGGAAGTTTGCCCAACTCTTCACAATAGAACAATGATTAGTACCTTACTCACATGCTAAAGAAATGAACATCATACTTCATAAAATCAGAGATATAAAAAGTTACTCCATCTTTGGGAGCTTCTATTTTGCCTGAAAAGGTAGGGACCAAAAAAAAAAAAAAAAACAGTTTCAAGGTCTTCACAGTATAGAGCATGAGAAATTTAAACCTATCCTTATATTTTTTCTAGGAAAACACATGTTTTACTTATGAAGAAAAACTGGGAACGCATTTCTACCTTTATATGAGAGTGTCTCCAAACCCTATCTTAAGGCATTCTCTATCCACTTTACATTTGCCTGTGGCAATGCATCTTACAGGATGATTTTTCTGCAAGAAATCTTCAGGATAATAACCAAATTTACCCCCATACCCTTCCAATTATAAATTATTAAAAGCAAATATACCCTTGGTATATAAATTTCAAAAGCATTAATGAATTAGACTAAATCATTTTTTCTTTTTTATTTCAGGAAAGATACTTCATCTGTGTTTTCTAATTATATTTTTGGTCACCCTTTTTCCACTTTCTTCAAAAATACTCCTTTTTTCTAAGAGCAACTTAATGTTTATGTTCTCTTAGATTCTGTCTTGGCAATCCTGTTAAATTTCATTTTTATTTACCAAATACCCACTTTCTCTCCTGGCAGAGAATTGTACTTCTCGGCCCCTCATAAGTCAGAACCTGTGACTTGCTTTGACCATGGAAATGTGAGCAGAAGTTTGATGCGTTACAGGCAGAAGAGATAAGGATCCCTCCATGCTTCACCCCATTCTCTTTTCCCTCTGCATAAGGAAAAATTAAGTGCCAAATACAAGCTGTTCAAGAGGGCTGTATGCCAAAGATTTTTTTAAAAAGTCAAATCCTACCCACCATAGATATGTAACAAAACAGAGAAGCAAACCTTTGTTACTGGGAATCATTGAGATTTGAGGGCATTGTTACGATGGCACAACCACATATACAAGGACTGACAGAACTTTCCTTACTCTGTTCCTGCTCTCTAGCTCTGTATCATAGCTTTAGCTGCCACCTATATGTTCATTATTTCCCCCTCAAAATCTTTACCTCCATCAGAACAATCACCTAATCACTAAACGCATTTTCTACATGCCTCCTGGACCGTTTCACCTGGGTACTCTTCAGGCAATTGATAATCATGACCCAAACTAAATTGTCATTTTTCCTTCAAAAATGTCATCCGCTTTCCTTTCCTCTAATATTACTTATCTGTGAGAGTCATCCTCAACTGCTGTCTCCCTCAACTCCACTCCGCATCCAACGGATTGCCAAGTTTTGTCAGTTCTGCAACCCAAACAGAATATATGCCATTGTCTTCATCTCAATGCCAACATTCTGATTTAGAATCTCATCATTCATTTCCTATGATTTAAAACAACCCAGATTGTCTCTGCTTCCAATCTTGCACAATCTCGGTTTATTCTCCAAATTTTCACCAGCATGGTCTTTCTAAAATTCAAATGTTATTCTATCATTTCACTGCACAGAATCCACCAAAGGAAACCAAGCGTTCTTTACAATGTTCAAACCATTTGCACAGCATTTGAGATTCCTGAGGATCTGACTCCAACACACCTTTTATTTTTACCCACCGATATATGCCCACATTCATCTTCCCAATTTGCCAAGCCTCTTTCTGAGGCATCATGTTCTTTAAAACTTCCATTACTTTTCACATTTTTGTCTATTAGTGTTGCTTTGCTCCTAACACTTGAGTGGCTAACTCTCCTCATTTCTCTGAGCCAAAGTCACAATTCCAGACATCACCAAAAGCAGGAAGCAGATAGAAATGAGCTTTTGTGGATCCTACTTATGTATATCTTAAAATAAAAATAGACAAAGGGATACAAATAAAACCAAAGGCTAATAGGTCATGAAAACAGATCAAGTTCAGGATCTTTAGTGAAAGTGAAAGTGAAGTCGCTCAGTCGTGTCCAACTCTTTGCGACCCCATGGACCCCAGGCTCCTCTGTCCATGGGATTTTCTAGGCAAGAGTACTGGAGTGGGTTGCCATTTCCTTCTCCAAGGAACAACTTAAAAGTATTTGACAATCCAACTGGATAAAAATGCAAACTTTTCTACTGGATTTTGCTATTACCTGGGATGGTGGTGCAAAAGCCAGTTTGTAGTAGGTTAAAAAGTAAATAGAAAGTAAGACTTGGAAACACGAAGTACAGACAACTCTCCTAACAAAGATCAGAGCCTTTAGGACGGAGAGACATGGTTCAAGGTCTAGAAGGAACACTACGGAAAGAGAGACATATCCTCAGTTTAGAATTTCAGAGGAGAGTTGGAGACACATTGGTTAGACACGTTAGCTGCTAGGGGAAATTAGAATGAAAGGCAGTTCTTTTGAAGGGAACAGGGGTTTCTGAAAGTGGAATGTTAGGTAAAGATGGACTTGCTTAGAAATAGATATTGCTTTGCCAGTGGAAAAGGAGAAGCACAGGAGAGAAGTTATGTTTAGTCACATCCAGATTACAGTGAGAGCAGCTCAATGATGCAGAAATATCCTACAGATTTGAAAATACTGGTGGGATGACAGATGAAAGGTCACAGGTGACCTTTTGTAAATCACATCCATTGATTTCCTAAGAAGCCAAGACCAAGAAACAATCAGGTTGTTCTCTGAGTGATGAAGCAGAATTGGATTTATCACATTACAACCTACATTCCAAAACAATATTTTTAATATAATTTCACCAAGAATCCTTGACAAAGTCATTTGACTCCATAAAATGAATTGTCCGTCCTCAGAACACTGAATGATACACGACATCATATTTGAATGATGTGCAGAGCTGGACAATGTATAAACTATGCAAATATATATATGGAGACACAAAGAGCCACAATAAATCCTTGACAGATATTAGAATCAGAGATGGGTATTATGAGGCAACATCATTTGTTTACATTTTTATTTTTGCTGAAAAATAGTCATATTTGGGAGTGTAGAATCAGCTTTCCTTACTGGAGTCACTAATTCCTTTGAAATTAATTTCCCTTTGCTAAGCTGACCTAACAAATTGGGATCCCACCCCCAGTATGTATAGATGTGTTGAAGATTAGATATTGTTTATAAAGAACAGTCTCCTTAGCAGGAATTATTCTATAGGTATAAATTGTGAACTTATGTACTAACAGCAGGAAAAGAAAATTAAATGCTAGCTATTGCTTTGGGGGAATATTATTTCTAAGAGTTCAGAATTGTTTCTAATTAAAACTATCTTTCCTTAAAGCAAGTTTCTAGAGATTCAGTAGGTTCCTTCTGCCTAAGAAATATTAAAAACTCTGTGTTAGCAGACCACCCCTGACCTTGGATTTTTAGACTGGAGCATGTTTGTTTCAAGTACTTAGGTTTGATGCTATAATATCTTTGCCATATTTTATTGTATTGAATTTCTCTACACAATTTGGATTTTTTCTTAGAGATGTAATAAAAATTTATGGGCATAGCTGCATAGCCCATTGCTGTTACACTTCTGCATATACTGTCATTAAAGACAACATGTGAAAGGGTTTACAACATCAGAAATCCACATCATATATGAATATTCAAAGGATTTCCACCATCAGGTGGCTCACGACATTCTTGTGGTGTTTTCTATCCCCTTTTACTGATTTATATTAGAAAAACTTACATTTCTACCATTGGGGGGCTGGAATTATAACATGTTTTTTTATGCTCTGATTAATGTTAAGACACTTCCAACATTGCAAAAAGGCATTTCTTCTGAGGTTTTAACTTCTAGTTTTCATAGCCCTTTGCAAGTCTGATTTTTTTTTCATTTATTCATGCTGCCTCACTTTAATTTATTCGTGTTACTCAGCCCCAGAAACAGACGAAACAGCTTTGGACTTGTAGGAACCATTTGACCAGTTACTATTGGACAGAGAGGGGCAGCACACACACTCAGCCCTCTGGCAGCCTGTGTGAAATGCATCAGTAGCCTCCACCCAGGAGGCAAGGTAAGTGCCCACATCAAAAAAAATACACCATTACAATGGATGCTAATAAGTCTCAGAGGAATTCAACTTGAATGAGAAAGTTCCAGTTCATTATCTTTTATCACTTACAGTCACAACAATGTGCTAAGTTATTTTCGCTAATATCTTCAGCTGAGCCATTGCACAATGCCTTTTATCTTTTGTGAAAATTATCTAGTTTTTGCAATAAATAATGCGGATAGAGACCAGACAGCTATTTTAAGATGAGCATTTTAATGGTTAGGTCAACTAAGTAGAGCATGTTAAAGATCAAAGAGACTTTTTTAGACACTGACTCACAAAAAATAATGGAGAGTCTAAAATGGTAAAAAAAAAAAAAAAAAAAAGTAATCACCTGGTATAAGAAAAGAAGTAGTAAAGTCAAAAAATCATCTCAGATGCAGGATATACTTGACAATGGTATAGAAAAAATGTAAACCTATAGTTAGCTTTTATATATTTCTGCCCAATTAAAACATAACCATGACATGTATTCGCCTTCCCTGGAAGGCTAATAATGTGGCACCTAAAGCAATATTCCCCACCCATGTGCCCCTGGGATTGACCACAGTGCGAGGGTTGTGTGGAGGAAGGCCAGAAACATTGCTTACAAGAGGTACTTAGGAATTCAGAGATTGAAGGCGAATGCCTAGGTAATTCTTTTAAAATAGACCCCAAAAATGTTACCTTCCTGACTCAAGGTCAATTCAAAACACCCATTTAAATACCATACATTTATCACACCACTGCACTGCATTTTGTATAGTTAAACACAATTCTTGGTGATATTTTCCATTTATGTGGCTCCAGTATGTTTGCTTTCTCAGACTCACTACCCAATTTAAAGAAGTAGCCCCCCTCTAGATGGAGAGGTTACTTCATCCCTTACTTTCTTTTTTCTTACTATTTCTTATCTGAAATGCTATCATCTGTGTACTTGCCAGCTTGGCTACTTTCTGCTCCTCTCCCCTTCTCAATAAAGTCAGCAATAGGATATAGACATCGGTTTTACCCACCCCTGCAGTCCAGCTCCGAGAACAAGGTTGGCCACCACAGAGGATGCTCATGTCATTCATATAATTACCCCATTTCAGTTAGAATTTTTAAAATGTATGCTTTTCAATTGAATTGAAAATACACCCCCCCCCATACACACAAAAAAAGTTTGCCATTTTACAATGAAGTGAAAGAGAAAAAGTAAACAAATTTATTACCCCAGTAAAACATTCCTTCTACATTTAATCTTAAATGTCTTTGAGCTGACCCATCTCTGGGGAACACAGCTTCTGCTTTTGTTGTGTATTTGTGGATGTGGGTTAGAGTTGGGCACGATTTATGAAGCTAACTTCTCCAATACTTAATATCATCATAAAATGTTAGACCAAAATCATTGTGATCAGCATCCCCACACCACTGCTGACGGGTAACTTCACATAAGGGAATGAAGGCATTAGTCATTGATGAAACCTCACCGTGATCTTTTTGGGAGCTGCTCAAGTGCATGCCTCTGAATCTTTACTGCTGATTTCTCTGTAGAACTCACCTTAGTGGCTTTATTCAGTTTCAATGAAACTTAGTATCAGAAACACTTGTCAAACATATGACTAAAGTCATAAATACAGTACCATCAAAAATGAAAGAAAAATAATAATGCAGGATGGATATCATTTATGTCAACTTAACATTTAAATTCCCAAATATAATCAAAAGCTTTGAGAATCTGGTGGACAGCAAGGAGATCAAACCTGTCAATCCTAAAGGAAATCAACTCTGAATATCCACTGGAAAGACAGATGCTGAAGTTGAAGCTCCAGTACTTTGGCCACCTGATGTGAAGAGCCAACTCATCGGAAAAGACCCTGATTCTTGAAAAGACTGAGGGCAGGTAAAGAAGGGGGTCAGAGTATGAGATTGTTGGATGGCATCACCGACTCCATGGACATGAGTCTGAGCAAGCTCCGGGCGATGGTAAAGGACAGGGAAGGGAAGCCCAGCATGCTGAAGTCCATGGAGTCACAAAGAGTCAGACATGACTGAGTGTCTGGACAATTAACAACAACAATTAAATTCCCAAATATAATCAGAAGTTTTACCTTTATGAAAGCCTCTGGGAAGACCTGGGTCTCCTATGCAATTGCTCAGCTTCCTAGGGGGAAAGAGAATGAAAGAATCACAGATGGAAGGGGAAGCAGAGATAGAAGCAGGGGTTAGTCAGCTGTTGAAGAACCAGTTCCAAAGCACACAGGTGGAGATAACTGCCTTTGGGAGGGCAATTCCACAGAAGGTCCTGATCTAAAAACCTCCCCATCCTCTCAGCTCTCTTCATCAATGGGTTGATGTTATTTTCATTTCTATGATGTTACGTCTTGGCTCCCTGTTAATAGTAATAGATCCTGGAGTAATAGGGAGGAATAAACCAGAAAAATAAAAAATATTGAGTATAAAATACAGGGGGTGGTGAGATTCAAAAGACCACTTCATACAAAACAATGTGTTAACTTTTCTGTCCTCCCTTTCCTTTCCTTAAAACCAAGCAGTGAAGAAAGTGCTAGTGATGCATTCAGCTTTTTCATTTGTTTTGCTCTCTTCCACATACAGGTCTGTTTTAAAAAGTGATGCATGTAAGAATTTCAAAGCAAATAAAAGTTACAACACAATTACAGTATGTCTAGCCTTCAGCCATTTCCAGAGCTTGAAACAAAATGCCATTAAATTTTACCTAACCTTTTGTTACTTAAAGTAGATAGTTCCTGCCTGCCTCCAGACACACGCAGTTTTTCATTCTTTCCAAAATTTAGTATTGTGTCTAAACTAGTGAAAGTGAAAGTGTTAGTCTCTCAGTCATGTCTGAATCTTTGAGACCCCATGACTGTAGCCCACCAGGCTCCTATGTCCATGAAATTCTTCAGGCAAGAATACTGGAGTGGGTGGCCATTCCCTTCTCCAGGGGATCTTCCCACCCCAGGGATCTAAACTAACCAGTCATGAAAATGTAACTTCATGAATGGGATTTAGCTTGTATCTCTATAACAGCAGGCTTCCCAGGTGGCACAGTGATAAAGAATCCACCTGCCAATGCAGGAGATTCAGGAGACATGGGTTTGATCCCTGTCTCGAGATGATCCCCTGGAGAAGGAAATGGCAATCCACTCCAGTATTCCTGCCTGGAGAACACCATGGACAGAGGAGCCTAGTGGACTGCAGTCCCTGGAATGGCAAAGAGTCAGATACAACTGAGCACTCTATAATAGCAAAGTATTACCAATGAAGCAAATAAGGATTTGAACTTTTGAGGATTATTTTATGGGGATCCTAACGATGTGAGAGTTGGACTGTGAAGAAAGTTGAGCATCGAAGAATTGATGCTTTTGAACTGTGGTGTTGGAGAAGACTCTTGAGAGTCCCTTGGACTGCAAGGAGATCCAACCAGTCCATTCTAAAGGAAATCGGTCCTGGGTGTTCTTTGGAAGGACTGATGCTAAAGCTGAAACTCCAGTACTTTGGCCACCTCATGCAAAGAGTTGACTCATTGGAAAAGCCTCTGATGCTGGGAGGGATTGGGGGCAGGAGGAGAAGGGGACCACAGAGGATGAGATGGCTGGATGGCATCACTGACTCGATGGACGTAAGTCTGAGTGAACTCCAGGAGTTGGTGATGGACAGGGAGGCCTGGCGTTCTGCAATTCATTGGGTTGCAAAGAGTCAGACATGACTGAATGACTGAACTGAACTAAACGATAATGTAATATTTTTAGAGAATTGTAGAAGGGAAAGAGAAATGATGGAGACACAGAGACAGTGAAAGAATGAATCCAGGCCAAACCTGAACAGAAACTCAAAATAGTTGATTTTTTTCCCTTTGTAACCTCCTTCCAAAGCCCTCCTGTTTTATTTGCACCTCCTCTCCCTCCATTGTCTGCAGCCCAGCCTTCTGGAGTCAGACGTGACCTAATGCTCACCCTCTATGACACATCTTCTAGAGAAGCCTTGGGAGAAAATGGAATGAACCGTTTAGTAGACAGTCCTTTGGACAGCAAGGAGATCCAACCAGTCCATCCTAAAGGAAATCAGTCCTGAATATTCATTGGAAGGACTGATCCTGAAGCTGAAACTCCAATACTCTGGCCACCTGATGCGAAGAACTGACCCATTTGAAAAGACCCTGATGCTGGGAAAGATTGAAGGCAGGAGGAGAAGGGGATAATAGACGAAGAGATGGTTGGATGGCATCACCGACTCAATGGAGATGAGTTTGAGTAAACCGGGAGTTGGTGATGGACTGGGAGGCCTGGCGTAATGCAGTCCATGGAGTCACAAAGAGTCGGACACGACTGAGCGACTGAACTCAACTGACTGATAAACTCGGTGTGTTATATTTGCCATATTACACAATTACAAATTCTGGATTGGTCATTACACCCATTTCACAGATAGGAAAGCTGAGGTTTCATAATTCGTTCTTTGTTACCCAGCTTTCCAGTGAAATATCTGGCTTCAGGTCCTGTTTCATCTGACTTTAGAATGTGTCTTTTCAGTGCAGTGTGCTGTCTCTCTACCTCCTTACCCAGACTTGCAATCGGCCAGCAAGTGGACTGAATGAACTAGTTCCACCAGAGCCTGAATAATGAGTGAGACTTAATACACTTTCCCTCCAAGGAGTACACATATTTACACAGGAGAAAACACCCTTAATTAATGAAGGATTTCCTAAGGTAAAATTTCTAGGCTAAGCATTACTTTTCTGGTCAAGTGGCATCAGGGCTGAATGCTCCACTGGCTTTATTCGGCAGGTTGTGGCTCTCAAACAATCAAGTATATTTAGTCCCAACAGACAACTAGGCATTGTGCTCCACAGTATTTTTTTTTTTTCAGTGATTGTTACTGGCAGGCTTTGAAGCAGTTGCTCTAACATTTGGGAGAGCAGTGTTTGCAGAGGGAATTTGGTTCAGTTCTTAATAAATGCATTTGTCATGTTTCTAATTTTCTTTCTATACCCTTCAAATGCAGTTGCTTCCAGCCTGAAAACAAGATAACCTCAGTTTGATGTTGTTATTGTCTCTCTTGTTTCCTGTAGGATATCTGAAGAGAGAGAAGCAACATGAATTCTTGGCAGTAACAGGCTTTTCCAAAGGTGTTAATGCCTCACATTCTGAGGCTGTTTGAACTGCTTTAGTCACACAACAAGAGTAATAAATTAACCTCACTTTGCAGCTACCACATCAACTATAAATGGTGCTCCTACCAGCATCTCTCCGGGCAGCTGTCTAGAGCAATAAGCTTCACATATGCCAATAGTCTAAGAGGTAAGGTCAAGTTCCCAAGCCAAAGTTCCTGACCTTGAACCTCCCTCTGTTAACTCGAAGCTCTGTGGAGTCCATTCACCCATTTTGTTTCCCTTGATTAGGTTTCTAGTGCATGAGAAGGGAATAAATACAGTACCCACCCAATTACTCATCTGATTAAATGAGCAATGCCTATGAAGTACACAAAAGAGTGCCTGAAATGCTCTGTTATACGTGAAATACATTTGCAATTCACTTAGTCCTTCTGAAACATGGTATTTATTGTGTTGCATCATATATGGCAAGAAGGGATTCACTGTCATCATAGGCTGTGTGTGTGTGTGTGTGTGTTAGTTGTTCAGTTGTTTTCAACCCTTTGTGACCCCATAGACTATATAGCCTGCCAGGCTCCTCTGTCCATGGAATTTTCCAGACAAGAATACTGGAGTGGGCTGCCATTCCCTTCTCCAGGGGATCTTCCCACCCAGGGATCAAACCCGGGTCTCCCTCACTGCAGGCAGATTCCTTACCTTACCATCTAAGCTGCCAATCTTTAGACTATGAAAAAACAGGATTCATAGGAGGCTGCTAGAAGAGCACATGTTTGGCACGGCATTCACTACTCATAGGACAAAGCAGATCAGTGATCGAAGCTGGCAGAGTTCTTCAACTGCATGAAATGGGGACTTGAGAAAAGAGAAGGCTGGAGCAGAATGAGAACCCAAGTGCCTTCTCAGAACCAAAGAGGATAACATGCCATGAGACCTTAAAGAAGAAAGTCAGAGCTAATAAAAACTTGCTAAATAGATTAGAAATGGCAGGTTGCAATGATAAAATACAATCATCTAGAAGCTGTCTCAGAGAAGGCAATGGCACCCCACTCCAGTACTCTTGCCTGGAAAATCCCATGGACGGAGGAGCCTGGTGGGCTACAGCCCATGGGGTCGCTAGGAGTCGGACACGATTGTATAACTTTCAAGTAGACAACCTGAGCGACTTCACTTTCACTTTTCACTTTCATGCATTGGAGAAGGAAATGGCAAGCCACTCCAGTGTTCCTGCCTGGAGAATCCCAGGGACGGGGGAGCCTGGTGGGCTGCCGTCTATGGGGTCGCACAGAGTCAGACAGACCGAAGCGACTTAGCAGCAGCAGAAGCTGTCTGAAAAGCAAAGGTGATTAAGGCAAAGTGAGGAATTATTACAGACAAAGAAAGAATACCGCTGAGTGTACACTCTGTTTTAAATTGATTTCACTGCCCGAGGCACTTGTGAGAGTCACATTCTGAAGGACCAAACTAAGCCTTTCTCCAGAAACGTTGAGACACGATCAAATTAAAAGTATAGTTAGTAAAACTCCTATTTCCAATGAGGGAAATGAATCCACTGAGAACCTGGAGAGAGAGGTATGGAAAGTAGAGACAAGCAGCAGAAGAAAACATAGGAAAGTTCTAGAGACAAATTCATCTGGCAGCAAAGACACCTTTCAGTGCTACTGCTTGCTGTCTGCCATCCGCCATCTGCACAGCCTGGAGTCAAGGCCATGGTGCCACTTGAAATCAATCGAACATACAACCAAATACATGAAACTTTGACTACATCTCTAGATTTAAAGATGAAAACAGTCAAGAAACAGTTTTTAAAAAATCAGGAACATTCCAGAATCTCTGATCATTCATAAAGATCCCCATTCCTATAAGAGCCCCATCCTACAAGTTGGCCCCAAACACACCTCCCCATGTGAACTGAACAATTTACTATATTCTGTTACATCATCAAATGTTCTCCACTAATAATCTGAGATACTAAACGTCCACTGCTAAAAATGAAAATGCTTCTGGGAACGTGAAGAAACGCCTCTTCAATGCTGAGCAGAGAGGAACAGCACTGGAGAACTGGAGTTCTCATCAAAGCAGGGTGGAGGTAAGAAAAAATTACAGGAGGAAAGTCAGACCTCGACACGGGTTCAGCAAGCATCCACAGGTATGCAGGGCAGTAGAAGAAAGAAGTGGAAAGGAAAATAGAGCAGTACACTGTTACATTTTGCCTAAATTTTTACTTTTTCTTTGGACCATGCTTGAGTCAAGAAACTCTTCTTTAAGGCTTTCATTCTCAACTACATGACTCCCAGAATGTGGATTAGACATTTACATCAATACTTTATTTCAGTTACACTCACTATCAGCTATCAGGGTTCTGGACACTGCTTTCAAACCTGATTATGGCGACTTTTCTGGGAATGTATACTCAATTTAAATTCACTAGAAAAAAATTTTTAATTTACAGAAGCTAGAGAAGAGCTTAAACAGTAACTGAGATGGAGGAAAATGAGCAGAGGTTCCGAGAGCAGTGGGGAAATGTTAAAGGTTCAAGCCCTTATTACAGAGACAAAAGCAGTCCCCTCACCCACCATAGCTACAGGAGGAGGAAATGGAGGTGGCAAGACCTCAGCTCAGCAACTGAAGATGCCCTGAACTCTGGGCTGGAAGAGCTGCTGGAAATTTTAAGAAATTCTGGCAACAGAGAGCTGAAAGAATGAGGTCCAATATTTGTGTATGAAACCTGCCCAGATCCCTGGCTGACAGCAAAATTACCCCCATGTGGGGAAGAGCTCCTGAAGCATGGTGGGAAAATAGGTGCAGACAAGTGAATTGCCCTTGAAGGAGAGATCTGCAGAAGAGAACTGTGAGTTTGGTGCTTCTGTAACTCAGACCATTCCCCTAAGCATAAGTTGCTAAAAGACTGGCCATACCATGCATTGGTGAGAATGTAGTACAACTGGAACTTCATAAATTGGTGGACAAAATACACATTTGCCCTGCTACTTTAGAAAAGAATTTGGCAACATAAGAAACTGCCGTGTCAAACTACCATATGACCCAACAATCACATTTACATTCACTTAAGAATGAAAATGTATGTCCACATAAAGACCTGTATGTCAATGTTCATAGCAACTTAATCATGACAGCTCAAAACTGAAAATAAACAAAATGTCCATTAATATATAAACGGATAAAACCAACTGTGGCTTTTTTTTTGTTGTTTGTACAGTGGAATACTACTAAGCAGCATAAAATGACTGAACTGCTGACATAAAAACAGGGGTCCATTTCCAAATCATTAAGCTGAATTAAGGAAGTCAGAAACCTATTTTCAGGGAATAGGTATAGCCTTTTTTTTTTTTTTAATTCTAGAAAAATGCAAACTAATCTATAGTGACACAGAGCAGACCAGTAGTTCCCTGGGTTGGCAGAGGTAGTCTGCAAAGAGAAATATGGAAACTATGGCATAATAGACTTGATCAGTATTCTTAGTAGGATAGTTATTGCACCAGTCTATATTTTGTCAAAACTCATCCAACCACACACTTAAAATGGGGCAGTTTACTCTATATAAGCTACACCTCATCGAAGTTAACAACAACTAGGTGGGATGATTTGTAGATTTTAGAGCCGTTCAAAAGCAATTTTTCATAGACCTTTAAACAATCATTTACGCAATCTGGTTATCTTTTAAAACAGCAAACTCCGCTGCACAATGAAGTGAAACAGCCACATACATACATATCCCCTCCTTCTTAGGTGTCCCCCTACCCTCCCTTTGTCCCACCCATTTGGGTCACTGCAGAGCACTGAGCCAAGCCCCTTGCACCACCCAGCAGGCTCCCACCAGCCATCGGTCCTACACAGGGCAGTGTATACATGTCAATACTGATCTCCCAATTCAACCCCCACCCCACCCCATGTCCACAGCTCTGTTCTCTACATCTGCACCTCTATTCCTGCTCTGCATATAGGTTCATCTGTACCATTTTTCTAGATCCCACATATATGTGTTAATATATGGTATTGTTTTGCTCCTTGTAACTTAGTTCACCCTGTATGACAGACCCAAGCTAAAGTCAGAGGGAAAATATAGCTTTAAATACTTACGTCAATTAAAAAGAATGACGATAAACAAAATAGGCATGCACTTTAATAAGCTTGTAGAAAAAGAACAGAAAAGCCACCCCAAGGTAATTAAAGGGAAGAAAATACTAAAGATAAGAGCAGAAGTACCTAGTAAACCATAGAACTGAGAAATAAATTCAGGTGCATTTTAAACAGGCAAATAAAAAAGCACACAGTATATCACATAAAGTCATGACTTGGCCCTCAGAGTTTATCTATCCCTTGACACAGCCCCCATACTCATCTCCCACCATTCTGAACTAAGGATGACCCCTTGCCACCTGAACGAGAGATTGATGTAAATAAAATGTTAGAGAAAAAAAATTAAATAAAACATAGCACACTCAGCAATACTTATGGCTTGAAAACAAATGTAACCAGTTACATCTGTCTGACATTTGGATACTTCCTGCTTTTTTCCATTTCTCTTTCACCTGTGTGCTCAGCATTCTTCCTGCCCCCCACTCCTTTTATTCTCCTCTCATACTTCTGACATTTAAAAATGCTTATCGCGTATAAGTTATCTGGATAGATTTGAAGTTCAAGGCATTGAAAATTTGGTTTATTTATAGGAAAGACCTTTCATAAATGAGTAAAGAAATATTGGGGGGAGAGGAAAAGAGGTCAATATTTTCTTTATTTCTATTTTTGACATTTATAGAAGGGCCTCTGGTCCATATAGTGCATCGTGGCAAACTGTTCAATTTTCCCTTCTTCTCTATTAACAGAATTATAATTTTGCTTGGTGTGGCATTGCTCTCAGCTGCAAATCCAACACATTAACAAATACAATAATCCCACTTACTTCTGCAACCTCCTTTGGAATAAGGAATGGCCAGAGGGCAGAGTTTTGTTAAATTAGATCTAAGCAGGCTAAGCAGAGCTTATGAGAAAATGTTAATAAAGGCTGATGCAGTTTGAATATGATTTTTATGCTATGCTCTTCCCCTTCTTCATTCCTTTAAATAGGGACACAGAAGAGTCAGAAATGGCATCTTGCAACCACAGGTTAAAGGATATCAACAGAAGCCTAAGAACAACTCTAAGGTTGATGGAGCAAAAAGTGAGCCATGACGGCTTTCTGGAGCTACCAAGTCAACCCTTTCTTTTCTAAATCTAAACTTTTTGTTACGCAGAAACAGACAAAATACCTTATTTATTTAATTGAATTTTATATGCCTCTGAACTTATTCCTTAATGATGCATGCAATCCCTCTATAAAACCTCTGGTTAACATTCATCATGAAATGATTACTACAAGAATTTAGTGAACATCTATGGACAGAGGTGCCTGGTGGGTTACAGTCCATGGGATAGCAGAAGAGTTGGACACAACTTGGTGACTAAACAACAACAACAAATCATCTCATACATTGATGCTTTTGAACTGTGATGTTGGAGAAGACTCTTGAGAGTCCCTTGGACTGCAAGGAGATCCAACCAGTCCATTCTAAAGGAGATCAGTCCTGGGTGTTCTTTGGAAGGACTGATGCTAAAGCTGAAACTCCAATACTTTGGCTACCTTATGCATAGAGTTGACTCATTGGAAAAGACTCTGATGCTGGGAGGGATTGGGGGCAGGAGGATAAGGGGATGACAGAGGATGAGATGGCTGGATGGCATCACTGACTCAATGGACATGAGTTTGGGTAAACTCTAGGAGTTGGTGATGGACAGCGTGCTGCAATTCATGGGGTCACGAAGAGTCGGACACAACTGAGTGACTGAACTGAACTGAATTTTATATGTAAACTTAGTATACAACAATATAATTAATATTTTTACAGTTGAGAAATAATGAGGAGCCATCCTTATACCATTCAAAAGGATAAATTCCCAAGAGATCAGAAATTTGAATAGTGAAAATAGGAAACTATATAAATATTAGACAAAAACATGGGTAAATTCTTCTATAGCTTTAGCAATGGAAATACTTCCTTAATGACTCAAATTCAGATGCACAAAAGAAAAAGATTGCTAAATTTGAAAAATAGATTATACAAAAACAAAAATATATTTCATAGCTAAAAAAGTCCACCATAGTGGTATATGAAATAAAACACCATTATTATGTAATAATAATGTATGTCAAACTTATAAACAAAATACTAAAATCATTAAAATGTACACACTTGAAAAATAAAGAAAAATTAGTAAGGTGTAAGAATGGATACTTCACAGATATGGAAATATAAATATCTCTTAACCATATGAGAATATATTCAACCTGATTCATCTTCAGTTCAGTTCAGTCACTCAGTCATGTCTGACTCTTTGCAACACCATGAATCGCAGCACGCCAGGCCTCCCTGTCCATCACCAACTCCCGGAGTTCACTCAAACTATGTCCATCGAGTCAGTGATGCCATCCAGCCATCTCATCCTCTGTGGTCCCCTTTTCCTCCTGCCCCCAATCCCTCCCAGCATCAGAATCTTTTCCAATGAGTCAACTCTTCACATGAGGAGGCCAAAGTACTGGAGTTTCAGCTTTAGCATCATTCCTTCCAAAGAACACCAAGGGCTGATCTCCTTTAGAATGGACTTGTTGGATCTTCTTGCAGTCCAAGGGACTCTCAGGAGTCTATTCCAACACCACAATTCAAAAGCATCAATTCTTCGGCGCTCAGCTTTCTTCACAGTCCAACTCTCACATCCATAAATGACCTCTGGAAAAACCATAGCCTTGACTAGACAGACCTTTGATTCATCTTAACTGAATGCAAAATAAAACTAAATTGAGTTTCCAATTTTCACAGACTGGAAAATTTCAAAACGTTTGATGTTACCACCTTGCTGGCAAAGCAGGGTAAAATGGTCATTGTCAGTTATTGCTAGTAGGGATGCAAAGTAGGGGAACCTATATGATAAAGAATTTGATGAGGTAACAGCTGGCAAAATTATGTAAGCATTTGAAACCAAGAGGGTCATCAGTTTGCCATTAATACATAATAAACTCACCCTCTTTCGCTTATCCAAGTTATTTTGTTTTTACAAAAAAACTTGTGTCCTCCAAATTTCACTTAGTCTAAACAATAAGATGTTTTTGCCCAAGTTGTCCAGTTCCAGGTCAAGCAGGTTAAGACTGGTTCAGACCACAGGCCCTCCAACTGGGCATGCATGAGCATCTACTTTGTGAACTTTGGACATCAAAGACCAAAATTCCACCCTAAGAACATGTTCACACCATCGTTTTCTGAACACATCCCCCAGGAAGAAGTCTATAGCTTAGTCACACCTGCGAAGAAGGATGATTACCCTATCTTTTCTTATCTCTGGCTACCTTTTCTAGGCTCCTCACACTTCAACTTTATTCCATAAATACCTTGAGCCTTTTGCCTTCAGGGAGGCAGAATTGTTCCCCTGTCTCCTTGCTTAACTGCCCTGAGATGAAACCATTTCTCTCTGTAAACCTTGGAATCTCCGAGTTTGACTTGCTTCGTGCCTGATGAAGGAACCTAGTTTGATGAAAGTAACACACTGACCTCCTGACTCAGCAATTCTCCTTCTAGTAATCTAGCCCAAATGTATCCTGACCAAAATTTTTAAAAAGCTATGTGCAACAATTTTCATACAACAGTGTAGACTGGTTGAATGAATTATAAATTGTCCTCAGATTGGAGTACTCAGTTCAGTTCAGTATGTAACTGCAATATAACAATTAGTAAGGAATATCTGCTTTAATATTCTAGCCTATGAAGACTCCGAATTCACAAAGTTGTATTATTTTATGGCTTTAAAAGATTTTTTTACATAGGATATATTAAAACAAGTTTTAAATACCTAGTTTGCTTGGTAATAACTTATAAAGCTTCCAGCATACTGTTATCTATTTTGGGTTAGAGAGGGAAAAACCTGGGATACATACATTTTCCATTCCATGTCTTCAATTTTTTTCTTGATTATAGAAAGCAAAAATGAATAAAATAAGAAAGGGAAGGGAAAAAGAATAGGAAAATAAAGAAAAAGATTATGATAGGAGACCATGCTGACCTATAGCTCTACAATCTCACCTTAAGTTGTTCTTTTTTGAGATATCTAAGCTTTGTAGAATTACGTTTTTCTAGCAAGACATAATGATTTGCTGAGAAATACAGTAAGCAAGAGAACAGAATAAATAATGCTAAAACATAACTAGTTTTTTATTTCAGCAATACGTTCTAGTTGTTTTTAGTAATGTATGTAATTTGGAAGTTTGCATTGTGAATTGCTGGTTGGTCACAAAGATACTGAGACAGTTATACTTTAAAATGGGTGGGGTCTGTGTGCATGCATGTTTCAAATGGTTAGTACAAATTAACTTTCAGTTCAGTTCACTCAGCCGCTCAGTCATGTCCGACTCTTTGCAACCCCATGAATCGCAGCACGCCAGGCCTCCCTGTCCATCACAAACTCCCGGAGTTCACTCAGACTCATGTCCATTGAGTCAGTAATGCCATCCAGCCATCTCATCCTCTGTCGTCCCCTTTTCCTCCTGCCCCCAATCCCTCCCAGCATCAGAGTCTTTTCCAGTGAGTCAACTCTTCACATGAGGTGGCCAAAGTACTGGAGTTTCAGCTTTAGCATCATTCCTTCCAAAGAAATCCCAGGGCTGATATCCTTCAGAACGGACTGGTTGGATCTCCTTGCAATCCAAGGGACTCTCAAGAGTCTTCTCCAACACCACAGTTCAAAAGCATCAATTCTTCGGTGCTCAGCCTTCTTCACAGTCCAACTCTCACATCCATACATGACCACAGGAAAAACCATAGCCTTGACTAGATAGATCTTTGTTGGCAAAGTAATGTCTCTGCTTTTGAATATGCTATCTAGGTTGGTCATAACTTTCCCTCCAAAGAGTAAGTGTCTTTTAATTTCATGGCTGCAGTCACCATCTGCAGTGATTTTGGAGCCCAAAAACATAAAGTCTGACACTGTTTCCACTGTTTCCCCATCTATTTCCCATGAAGTGATGGGACCGGATGCCATGATCTTAGTTTTGTGAATGTTGAGCTTTAAGCCAAGATTTTCACTCTCCACTTTCACTTTCATCAAGAGGCTTTTGAGTTCCTCTTCACTTTCTGCCATAAGGGTGGTGTCGTCTTCATATCTGAGGTTATAACTGACTTTAGAGAGAGTTTAAAACTCTATCTATAAAAGTCTGATTAGAGAACAGTTTCTAATATAATTTAGGGTTAAAGAAAAATCTATTTAGTTAAAATATTAACATGTGTCTCACCTAAGGAAAAATTCTTGCAAGTCTTATACCTATATTCTTATACACCCATGCAAAATAAACCCACATTCCCTTAGTCCCTTTCCTATGCAGCAAAGGCCTATAAAAAGTTTTAAGCTTAGATACAAAACTATTTTGAATATTACCTGGAGCAGCAGGATATCAATTACCTCTTCAGGGTATGAATTACTCCACGGTAATCAGTTAATACAAAATCAGGATAAGATCATGACTATATCATTAAAGGAACATGCACATGGAACAATCTACCAAATTAACAGTTTGATTAATGGAGTCAATGAATAAGTCAAATTAATCAGCATACCATTAACTAAAAAATAGTCCAAACAGATCATCCATGACTAACTATTACCTGCTGCTGCTTCTGCTAAGTCGCTTCAGTCATGTCCGACTCTGTGCGACCCCATAGACGGCAGCCCACCAGGCTCCCCGTCCCTGGGATTCTCCAGGCAAGAACACTGGAGTGGGTTGCCATTTCCTTCTCCAATGCACGAAAGTGAAAAGTGAAAGTGAAGTCGCTCAGTCGTGTCCAACTCTAGCGATCACATGGACTGCAGCCTACCAGGCTTCTCCGTCCATGGGATCTTCCAGGCAAAAGTACTGGAGTGGGGTGCCATTGCCTTCTCCGAACTATTACCTAAACAGAGGCTAAAATTAGACAATGTCTACATCATACTGAAGAGAAACACTGAAATATTTAATATTATCACCATGTTATCAATATTCTCCTATTCTGAACCAGCAAATCTAAATTGTAGCATTCTTGAACTCTAATTATATGTTTTTCAAAATAGGAACAACAATAGCAAAAAGCAGTTATGTATATCTACTGATGGCATAACCAAATACATACAACAACCAACTAGCTGATAGCCTAGAAAAATAAATCAATTACAAGAGTTTCCTCACAAAATACCATTAGACCCCTTCTTTTCTACTGCATTGATGGGCCATATGGTGATGGATTTATTCTACACTGCAGTAGGAAAATTTTATGGTAAAGAAATTAGATTGACATTTTATTTCTGCACACTGCTAAGTTTAGTTATGAGCTAATTATATGTGAAATATGGTATGTGTCTGTTGATATATGGGCCTGGGTTATATTTTTAAATCAAAGAATAATTTAAGATATATTCCCAGGCTGCATTCATCCAACAACTGATGTCCACTGGGAGGAGCAAAAGAGCAGGGCTGGTGGCTGCAGGTTGTCTGCAGTGACAAAAGCTCCTAACAATTTGCCGTTCAATCTTCAGCAAAGCTTCCAGACAAACACAGACTCCAAGCATCGGTGTGCAGCCAAACTGGCTTTGAATGAAGAATTGCAAGAAGGTGTCAAGGGATCAAGAGATCAGCTAGTTGGTCTCAGCCACAGAATGCAGTACAGTTCTGCCACCTAGTGGTCGCTTCCTCACACGTGACTTGGCGGCATTTACACGTGTGTGCATTCTTACAATTATCTCAAAGAAAACCATGATGCTGAGAATGGTCAGCAAGAGCTTGGCAAATTACTTTCCACCATGTGAATATACGGTTATCCAGGCTTTAAGAAATGCTTCTTTATTTGATATACAGGTGAGGCCCTTAGCGATCTGATCTCTCTCTGTCCATCATCGAACTCATCCCCAATCATAGACCTTCATAAAGACCAAGCTATTGTTACACAGTTCCACCATATTCTCTCAGGAATTTCTCTGGTACATAATTCCTTCACTCCTCTTGACAACACTAAACATTCCTACATCTTTTAACTTGCTAATTTTGTCTCCATGAAGCCTGCACTGACTCCTAGTCAATTTGACACGTGGCACGTTTTCATATAACTCACCCCATTCTGACTGCCCTTTTGAATACCTGACTTACTTACTAGAAGCTAATTTTCTCAAAGGGCAGGATTTTACTTTTATATCTTTATATTGCTTCGCATTTACCATGCCTCTGGCCCATAAATACATGATTTACTGATGTCTAGATATGTATATTAATGTGTGTGACCCTTTGCAAGAGGTGTTTAATTCCTCATTTAGCACAATTATTTTATATAAAGGGTCAGCAAAATCCCCTGGAGAAGGGAATGGCAACCCACTCTGGTATTCTTGCCTGGAAGTTGCATGGACACAGGAGCCTGATGGGCTATAGTCCGTGGGGCTGCAAAGAGTCAGACACAACTGAGCAACTAACACACATTTTATATAAAAGTGAAGCAAACGTTTATTAACTATTTCCAGGCATGGTCTTCTAATGTTTCATAAATCTGATTTTTCGGTGTTTTCACATGATTCAAGTACGTTTGCACCAAATATACGGCAAGTTTGGGTCCTCAGCACTACTAAAGATTCCACTCCTTCTAAGACCAGATTTTATTTTTAAGATTGACTGTAAAAGAAATCTGAAGAAATTTTAAACATCATTTTAAGTTTCATCCTACCTGAATGCAAGAAATGAAAAATGAAACTAGAAAGTATGTATACTTTATTTGGAAAATAAATTTTCCTGGATTAGTCTTCAATTTGTGAAAAAAACCTTTAATCTCAAATGTGCAATATAAATTTTCATGGTGGTCAGGAAAGTAATTTTGTAAGATTACCACCTTTTTTACTTAATTTCACTCATCCTGGCCTATCTTCAAGCCGCACCTGCTTGCTATATCAACCAAACTAAACATTTACTCATTTCCGTATTACATAACTGAAATAGTTGTGGAAGAGTCAGCTTAGATTTTTCTTTCATTATCTGCTGGGTTTGCAGTGAAATCCTGGTTTAGAAAGTTTATTGTCCAAAGATATTCTATAGCAGATAAAGTTTGACGCTTGAGGTTGCCAAATGGAGTTTACAAAACGATTGGTTATGAAGCAAAATCACCTTTGCATGTAGATGAGACATTTGATATGGAAAAGTATAAACAGGGAAGGCCTGAAGAGCCGTGAAAAATGATGAAGTATGGTACCCTTTAGCAAGTAACTGAGCACAATCCATCATCAGAATGTTTTTATGTGAGTTCACCTGTCTCATCTCTCATGCTCTGGATGGACGTTCAGCAGATAACTTTGATAAATTTAGAATCAACGAAATACTTTCTTAATAATTTTGCTTAATGAGTTTTAAAAGAAATAAAGAATAGAATCATGGGCGTTATTATATAGTGTGATGTATATCACTATACATATATGAGATTTGGCTTCCAAGTGCTTTTAAAGACATAAAACCCAAAGCAATGTTATCATCTTTTGGAAGGAAATTTATATTAAATATAAATGCTATGTTGTCTTCTATTTAATCAAAATCAAACAGACTGGTATTTACCTAAATAAGAATTAATTCTATTTATTGCTCTCTCCCTTTGTATCAGAATGATATTTTTTGTTATATTTATTCTAAAATTTCAAACCTAAGAAAAGCCCAAGTACATCATTTAAACCCAATAAAACTTTAGCTCTATATAGAGAAGCAGTTTCCAAACCTGGATTATTAATATGTCCTGGGAGCTTTTAAAATACATAGATGCCTTGATCCTGGTGAAGACTCACAGAAATGGAATTGGAGATTAAGACCTAAAATCTATTCTAAAGGCTTTCCTATCTCACCTATCTCACCAGTGGAGGAACTGGTGTTTCAGATGAAATGGTTCTCCAGTGTGCTCCTCAGAGGAACAGGGACAGCATCACCTGGGAACCTGTTAGAGCTGCAATTTTTTAGACTTACTGAATCAAATCCTCTGATAGGCCCAGAAATCTGCATTTTAATAAGCCAGTCCAACAGGCTTATTAAACAGATGGAGAGATATACCAGTTTTTGGATTGGAAGAATCAATATTCTTATAGTCAGAAAATGACCATACTCCCCAAAGCAATCTACAGAGTCAATGTAATCAGTAATAAATACAAATGACATTTTTCACAGAATTAAAACAAAAAATTGTACAATTTGTATAGAAACACAAAAGACCCCAAATAGCCAAAGCAATCTCGAGCAAGAAAAATGTAGCTGGAGGAATCAGACTGCCTGACTTTGGACTCTACTGCAAAAAATTACAGTAATGAAGACAGTATGGTACTGTCAAAAAAGCAGAAATATGTATCAATGGAATAGGACAGAAAGCCCAGAGATAAACCTATGTACCTATGGCCATATAATCTATGACAAAGGAGGCAAGAATATACAGTGGAGGAAAGACAGTCTCTTCAAAGAGTGGTGATGGGAAAATTGGAGGGCTACATGTAAAACAGTCAAATTAGAATAGTCCCTAATATCATATGCAAAAATAAATTAAAAATGGATTAAAGACATAACTGTAAGGCCAGAAACTATAAAACTCTTAAAGGAAAACATGGGCAAAACACTCTCTGGCATAAATCACAGCAAATTCTTTATTGATCCACCTCCTAGAATAATGAAAATAAAACAAAAAATAAGAAAATAGAACCTAATTAAACTTAAAAGTTTTTGCATAGCAAAGGAAACCGTAAACCAGACAAAAAGACAACTCTCAGAATGGGAGAAAATATGTACAAACAAACCAACTGACAAGGGATTAATCTCTAAAATATACCAACAGCTTATGCAGCTCAATATAAAAAAAAAGACAAACAACCCAATCAAAAAATGGGCAGAAGACCTCAATTGACACTTCTCCAAAGAAGACATGCAGATGCTAATAAATACATGAAAAGATTCTTAACATCACTAACAATTAGAGAAATGCAAACCTTACACTGGTCAGAATGGCCATCATCATCAAAAAAAAGTCTACAAATAATAAATGCTGAAGAGTGTGTGGAGAAAAAGGAACCCTCCTACACCCTAGGAATGTAAATTGGTACAGCCACTGTGGGGAACTGGATGGCGAGTCCTTAAAAACCTAATAGACCATAAACATATCAGATCAGATCAGATCAGTCGCTCAGTTGTGTCCGACTCTTTGCGACCCCATGAATCGCAGCACGCCAGGCCTCCCTGTCCATCACCAACTCCCAGAGTTCACTCAGACTCACGTCCATCGAGTCAGTGATGCCATCCAGCCATCTCATCCTCCGTTGTCCCCTTTTTCTCCTGCCTCCAATCCCTCCCAGCATCAGAGTCTTTTCCAATGAGTCAACTCTTCGCATGAGGTGGCCAAAGTATTGGAGTTTCAGCTTTAGCATCATTCCTTCCAAAGAAATCCCAGGGCTGATCTCCTTCAGAATGGACTGGTTGGATCTCCTTGCAGTCCAAGGGACTCTCAAGAGTCTTCTCCAACACCACACTTCAAAACCATCAATTCTTCAGTGCTCAGCTTTCTTCACAGTCCAACTCTCACATCCATACATGACCACTGGAAAAACCATAGTCTTGACTAGACGAACCTTTGTTGGTAAAGTAATGTCTCTGCTTTTCAACATGCTATCTAGGTTGGTCATAACTTTCCTTCCAAGGAGTAAGCGTCTTTTAATTTCATGGCTGCAATCACCATCTGCAGTGACTTTGGAGCCCAGAAAAATAAAGTCTGACACTGTTTCCCCTGGTTCCCCATCTATTTCCCATGAAGTGATGGGACCAGATGCCATGATCTTAGTTTTGTGAATGTTGAGCTTTAAGCCAAGTTTTTCACTCTCCACTTTCACTTTCATCAAGAGGCTTTTGAGTTCCTCTTCACTTTCTGCCATAAGGGTGGTGTCATCTGCATATCTGAGGTTATTGATATTTCTCCTGGCAATCTTGATTCCAGCTTGTGTTTCTTCCAGTCCAGCATTTCTCATGATGTACTCTGCATATAGGTTAAATAAACAGGGTGACAATATACAGCCTTGACATACTCCTTTTCCTATTTGGAACCAGTCTGTTGTTCCATGTCTAGTTCTAATTGTTGCTTCCTGACCTGCATACAAATTTCTCAAGAGGCAGATCAGTTGGTCTGGTATTCTCATCTCTTTCAGAATTTTCCACAGTTTATTGTGATCCACACAGTCATAGGCTTTGGCATAGTCAATAAAGCAGAAATAGATGTTTTTCTGGAACTCTCTTGCTTTTTCCATGATTCAGCGGATATTACTGTTATAACAACATAAATGTAGGAGATAAAGTTAAGAGACTTCCTAATAGACACTCATCTAGTAAATATCTGGGCTTAAATTACAGAAATAGATACTATCATTTCCAAGAAATCCGTCTCATGCTCTTAACATTAGTGCTCACTGCCTAGTCTACTGAGTACACATAGTAGGCACTGTGTAACTGAACTGAAAAGACTACCTCACTTCCAAGATGAGGGAAAGTAAGGCAAAGATTTTCATTCCTGTTAACTCCCTCTGGATAGAGGCATCTTAAGAAATAGTACCTGGAGTTTTTAGCCATGAGCGTAAAGTAGGAAAACCAATTCATCTGCATCGAAGGATACTAGTTTGCAGAGGTTCAGAAATGAAGTAAAACTGAAAGCCTGGACAACATCCAGGGCTAAGAGTTTTCCTGCATCAGAAGTTTGAATTCACTATTCCCCAGGCCCTAAAACCATATTAGTGCTGACACAATCTCAAGAGCTCATGTGTTCAAACATTCCATCAACATTTAAACTGAGTCATTTATTTCTCTAGACATCAGATGTCAGCTGAACTATTGATCATTATAAATTTGCGTGTAATAAGCATGAATTGGTCCACAACATTCAGAATGCCAGATACCTCACATTTCTTTATTATTTTCAATCAAATCAAACTGAATTCTAGCTGCCAATCATCATAGTTGACAATGCCATTATCAATCCATTATCCCCACTATTGATCAGATGAGTACACTGAGGTTTACACCATTGAGTTAAATGAAGCCTTTCTCCCCACCCTCACCCCTGCTCCTTCGGGTTGGTCACTGGAGCCTTTGGCCCCTGCTCAGGCCTAGGGCTGATGAGAGGACAGCTCCTCTGTATTCTGCCAGTCGGTTCCACATCCCACCATGGGACCCTTACAAAGATCAAGAATTAACGGTCTCAACACACACTCTCCTCAGGGACCCACACAGCTACTTCTTTCAAAATTCTATCACTTCAGGGATGCTTCAGTAATTCAAGAAGCAATTCTCAAAATTTCACAAGGTTCCACCCTTCTCATCTCTCATATTCCAGTCTCAGGAATTCCAATCAGCCACCTGATTTTCCCATACACTGTGTGGAAAACCTCTTTCAGAAATCCCCCAAAGCCATTTTTACTTGCCTGGGAGCAAGGAAAGCCTAGACCTTAAAAGTAAAATTCTGGCTACTCTGGTGAGTCTCTAGTAAATTTTACTGCTAGCAATAAAAATCAATTAAAAATAAAAAGTCAAATACAGTATTTTAATATATGACTGCATATAAATCACTTAATCTCTCAAACTCTTGAGTAGCCTAGAATTATAAAAGCATCTAAGGACCTTTCATTGTTTTTCTAATTAACCTTAAAGATCACCTCGACTTCCCCAGAGAAGCTCATGGAATGAACAAAGTAGATTTACAGAAGACCCCTATTTATCTTCAGTGACATCTCTTCTCACAAGTAAGATATGCAAAATATCTGTATGGTCCACCCTCTCCCACCCCTCAGTCACACATACAATGTAGACTCTACACCTCACTTCATATGACAAGGACTCTAAAGGTAGTGACTGAGGATGGGGTTAGAGACTGGTTTGGATAAACTAGGAAAGCTGAGCATGCACTAGGAAAACTGGAGACTCAACTTGGTAGCTGATTGAATACGGAAAACAAAGAAGTTAAAAGTAATTAATTTAAAATAGAGCAAATGGAAAAAGTCAAGGAATTGAAGTGTTCTGATTTGGCTGATTTGGCTTTTTGGATAGAAAAAAGAGAGACAGAGCAAAATTGTACAAAAATTATAGTGAGTTCAGTTTTGAACATGTTGAGTTTCAATGCCTCTGAGGCATGCAGGCTTCCTGGGGACCGTTTCACAGAGGTTACCAACAGAAGGAAACTCAGGTCTGGAAATCAGGGGAGACGTCTGAACATTACAACTTCAGCTTTGTACCAAAATTTCTGGCTTCAAGCTTCAGAAACTTTAAATTGCCTTTTGATTTTAATTATTTTAATCACTTTATTGCTTAAACCTTATCTTCCCTTGCATCCTCTTAATCCTTAGAATTTAAATTCCTGTGCCCTCTTTTCCTGGAGAGAACTACCTTTGGGTACAGCTTCTATTTTTGGGTGTGTGGAGGGAGTGCTGAAAGGGGGGAAACTTGCTTTCAAAGACTAATGCTGAGAGATATCAAAGTTTTAAATAAATTCCAGGGGCTCTGAGTCCTTTTTATTGTAAATAAATTGAAGGAAAAGCACTTTGCATTTGACGGTCTGAATCAAAATTCCAGGGGTCCAGATATTAGATTATTAATGGAGCTAGTAAACAAAAAGCTTAATTGATCCAACTAGGAAGCAACAGTTAGAACTGGACATGGAACAACAGGCTGGTTCCAAATAGGAAAAGGGGTACATCAAGGATGTATATTGTCACCCTGCCTATTTAACTTATATGCAGAATACATCATGAGAAACGCTTGGCTGGAAGAAGCACAAGCTGGAATCAAGATTGCCAGGAAAAATATCAATAACCTCAGATATGCAGATGACACCACCCTTATGGCAGAAAGTGAAGAGGAACTCAAAAGCCTCTTGATGAAAGTGAAAGAGGAGAGTGAAAAAGTTGGCTTAAAGCTCAGCATTCACAAAACTAAGATCATGGCATCTGGTTCCATCACTTCATGGGAAATAGATGGGGAACCAGGGGAAACAGTGTCAGACTTTATTTTTGGGGGCTCCAAAATCACTGCAGATGGTGATTGCAGCCATGAAATTAAAAGACGCTTACTCCTTGGAAGGAAAGTTATGACCAACCTAGACAGCATATTCAAAAGCAGAGACATTACTTTGCCGACAAAGGTCTATCTAGTCAAGGCTATGGTTTTTCCAGTGGTCATATATGGATGTGAGAGCTGGACTGTGAAGAAAGCTGAGCTCCGAAGAATTGATGCTTTTGAACTGTGGTGTTGGAGAAGACTCTTGAGAGTCCCTTGGACTGCAAGGAGATCCAACGAGTCCATTCTAAAGGAGATCAGTCCTGGGTGTTCACTGGAAGGACTGATACTAAAGCTGAAACTCCAGTACTTTGGCCACCTCATGCAAAGAGTCGACTCATTGGAAAAGACTCTGATGCTGGGAGGGATTGGGGGCAAGAGGAGAAGGGAACAACAGAGGATGAGATGGCTGGATGGCATCACCGACTCGATGGACGTGAGTTTGAGTAAACTCTAGGAGTTGGTGATGGACAGGGAGGCCTGGCGTGCTGCAATTCATGGGGTCGCAAAGAGTTGGACACAACTGAGCGACTGAACTGAATGTACATAAATCATCTTGAGTCATCAAGAACAGCTTAATTTTAATCAACTATTTAATAATTTTAATTTTGCCACTTCCCTCAATGTTCCTCTTAGTTTTTTTCATGAAATTATCATGGTCTAATCAATTATTGAAGCTACAAAACGTTTACTCTGGTGAGGCCTCAGCTGATATAATTTGGGTTTTTCTACTAAAGCATTCCTTTCCTACAAACCCACCCTGCCCCTTCTAGTCTGGGCCTCACCGACAGTAAGAAGCCATCTCATCTTACTGCCTAGTGCTTAGAGTCAGATAATCCTTGCTTTTTTATTTTTGTTTTGTTATTTTATATTGGAGTATAGTTGACTTACAATAATGTACAGGAAAGTAATTCAGTTATACATATATATACATCTATTTTGTTTCAGATTGTTTCTCCTTTTTTGGCCACCCTGAGCGGCTTGTAGGATCTTAGTTCCCCGAGCAGGGATCGAACCTACAGTGGAAGCACCAAGTCCTAACCACTGGACCCTCCAAGGAATTCCCTCGGATTGTTTTTCCATATAGGTTATGACAGAGTATTGAGTAGAATTCCTAGTGCCATGTAGTAGGTTCTAGTTGTTTATATATTTTATATATTGTATTATATACATGTGAATCCCAACATCCTAGTTTTTCCCTCCACTCCACATTTGTAATTTGGTAACCATAAATTTGTTTTTTAAAATCTGTGGATCTGTTTCTGTTTTGTAAATAAGTTCATTTGTATCATTTTTTTAAGATTCCACATATAAGTGATATCATATATTTGACAAGCCTTGTTTTGAATGCTGGGTTTCTGCAGAATCTCTGTGCTCCAGCCTCCACCCTACTTACTACCTGGGAAAACTTGGGCAAATTATTTAGCTTCTCTGAGAATCTTTTATCACAGAGTCACCTGAGAAGCCCTGTATAAAAATAATTATCATAATTGGAAAGAAAGAATTAGAAGGGGAAGGAAGGAGTAGTGAGAATCGAGAAAGTGAGAGAGAGAGAGAGAATAAAGGACTACTTAAGAACGGAGGAATCAGTGAACAGGGGGCAGAAGGAAGGAAGGAAACACAAAGGAGAAAAAAGGAAAAGAATGTCTCCATGCTTATGATGTCATCCATTATGCACAGTGTCTTAATAGACATTACTGGTTATTCCTGACAATCCCATGACATAGGTATTATTTCCTAAGTAGTAATTTTACATCTGAGGAGACAGATTCTCAGTTCAGTTCAGTTGCTCAGTCAGGTCCGACTCTGCGACCCCATGGACTGCAACAGGCCAGGCCTCGCTGTCCATCACAACCTCTCAGAGTTTACTCACTCATATCCATTTAGTTGGTGACACCATCCAATCATCTCATCCTCTGTTGTCCCCTGCTCCTCTCGCCTTCAATCTTTCCCAGCATCAGGGTCTTTTCAAATGACTCAGCTCTTCCTATCAGGTGGCCAATGTATTGGAGTTTCAGCTTCAACATCGGTCCTTCCAATGAACATTCAGGACTGATCTCCTCTAGGATGGACAGGTTGGATCTCCTTGAAGTCCAAAGGACTCTCAAGAATCTTCTCCAACACCACATAGTTCAAAGGCATCAACTCTTCAGTGCTCAGCTTTCTTTATACTCCAACTGTCACATCCATACATGACTACTGGAAAAACCATAGCCTTGACTAGACAGACATTTGTTGGCAAAGTAATATCTCTGCTTTTTAATATGCGGTATAGGTTAGTCATAATTTTCCTTCCAAGAAGTAAGCGTCCTTTAATTTCATGGCTACAATCACCATCTGCGGTGATTTTGGAGCCGAAAAAAATAAAGTCTGCTACAGTTTCCACTGTTTCTGCCATCTATTTTCCATGAAGTGATGGGACCAGATGCCATGATCTTTGTTTTCTGAATGTTTAGCTTTAAGCCAACTTTTTCACTCCCCTCTTTCACTTTCATCAAGAGGCTTTTGAGTTCCTCTTCATTTTCTGCCATAAGGGTGCTGTCATCTACATATCTGAGGTTACTGATATTTCTCCCAGCAATTTTGATTCTAGCTTGTACTTCCTCCAGCCCAGCGTTTCTCATGATGTAATCTGCATATAAGTTAAATAAGCAGGGTGACAATATACAGCCTTGACCGTACTCCATTTCCTATTTGGAACCAGTCTGTTGTTCCATGTCCACTTCTAAGTGTTGCTTCCTGAACTGCATATAGATTTCTCAAGAGGCAGGACAGGTGGTCTGGTATTCCCATTTCTTGAATAATTTTCCACAGTTTATTGTGATCCACAGTCAAAGGCTTTGGCATAGTCAATAAAGCAGAAAGAGATGTTTTTCTGGAATTCTCTTGCTTTTTCAATGATCCAACAGATGTTGGCAATTTGATCTCTGGTTCCTCTGCCTTTTCTAAAATCAGCTTGAACATCTGGAAGTTCACGGTTCATGTATTCTTGAGGCCTGGCTTGGAGAATTTTGAGCATTAATTTACTAGCGTGTGAGATGAGTGCAATTGTGCGGTAGTCTGAGCATTCTTTGGCATTGCCTTTCTTTGGGATTGGAATGAAAACTGACCTTTTCCAGTCCTGTGGCCACTGCTGAGGTTTCCAAATTGCTGGCATATTGAGTGCAGCACTTGCACAGCACCATCTTTCAGGATTTGAAATAGCTCAACTGGAATTCTATCACCTCCAGCTTTGTTCCTACTGATGCTTCCTAAGGCCCACTTGACTTCACATTCCAGGATGTCTGGCTCTAGGTGAGTGATCACACCATCGTAGTTATCTGGGTCATGAAGATCTTTTTTGTACAGTTCTTCTGTGTATTCTTGCCACCTCTTCTTAATATATTTTGGTTCTGTTAGGTCCATATAATTTCTGTCCTTTATTGACCCTATCTTTGCATGAAATGTGCCCTTGGTATTTCTAATTTTCTTGAAGAGATCTCTAGTCTTTCCCATTCTATTGTTTTCCTCTATTTCTTTGCACTGATCACTGAGAAAGGCTTTCTTATATCTCCTTTCTATTCTTTGGAACTCTGCATTAAAATGGGTATATCTTTCCTTTTTCCCTTTGCATTTGGCTTCTCTTCTTTTCACAGATATTTGTAAGGCCTCACCAGACAACCATTTTGCCTTTTTCCAATTCCTTTTCTTGAGGATGATCTTGATCCCTGTCTCCTATACAATGTCATGAACCTCTGTCCATAGTTCATCAAGCACTCTATCAGATTTAGTCCCTTAAATCTATTTTTCACTTCCATGGTGTAATCATAAGGGATTTGATTTAGGTCATACCTGAACATCAATTTCTGCTTTATTGACTATGCCAAAGCCTTTGACCTTGTGGATCACAATAAACTGTGGAAAATTCTGAAAGAGATGGGAATACCAGACCACCTGACCTGCCTCTTGAGAAACCTGTATGCAGGTCAGGAAGCAACAGTTAGAACTGGACATGAAACAATAGACTGGTTCCAAGTAGGAAAAGGAATACATCAAGGCTGTATATTGTCACCTGCTTATTTAACTTATATGTGGAGTACATCATGAGAAACGCTGGACTGGATGAAGCACAAGCTGGAAGCAAGATTGCTGGGAGAAATATCAACAACCTCAGATATGCAGATGACACCACCCTTATGGCAGAAAGTGAAGAGGAACTAAAAAGCCTCTTGATGAAAGTGAAAGAGGAGAGTGAAAAAGTTGGCTTAAAGCTCAACATTCAAAAAACAGAACATGGCATCTGGTCCCATCACTTCATGGGAAATAGATGGGGAAACAGTAGAAACAGTGTCAGACTTTTTTTTTTTTGGCTCCAAAATCACTGCAGATGGTGACTGCAGCCATGAAATTAAAAGATGCTTACTCCTTGGAAGGAAAGTTATGACCAACCTAGATAGCATATTCAAAAGCAGAGACATTATTTTGCTAACAAAGGTCCATCTAGTCAAAGCTATGATTTTTCCAGTAGTCATGTATGGATGTGAAAGTTGGACTGTAAAGAAAGCTGAGCGCTGAAGAATTGATGCTTTTGAACTGTGGTGTTAGAGAAGACTCGAGAGTTGCAAGGACTGCAAGGAGATCCAACCAGTCCATTCTAAAGGAGATCAGTCTTGGGTGTTCCTTGGAAGGAATGATGCTGAAGCTGAAACTCCAATACTTTGGCCACCTCATGCGAAGAGTTGACTCATTGGAAAAGCCTCTGATGCTCGGAGGGATTGGGGGCAGGAGGAGAAGGGGACGACAGAGGATGAGATGGCTGGATGGCATCACTGACTCGATGGACGTGAGTCTGAGTGAACTCTGGGAGTTGGTGATGGATAGGGAGGCCTGGAGTGCTGCGATTCATGGGTCGCAAAGAGTCGGACACGACTGAGTGACTGAACTGAACTGAACTGAAACTATGGTGGAGGTAATGAAGATAATGGTGACCTCCTTCAAAAGATCCCATGCATGTACTGCTACAGTCGATGCCCCCAACCCTGTATCAGGCCACCACCACCCCCATGCCTTCGCCAGAGACTCCCAGGCACCCACAGGCAAGTCTCCTGTGGGGTAACTGTTCCTTTCTCCTGGGTTCTGGTGCACCTGAGTTACCAGGGAAGCCCCTTAGTGCTCCTAAAGCACAATTTCCCCACCTCAGTGTCTTTGTACTTTCTGCTGCTTTCAGAACCTACCCCTTCCCCAAATTCATATAAATGTCCTCTCTCGCTTTCTTCAAGTCACTGCTCACATGATGTCCTATCTATGACAGCACACAACCCACCTCCAACTGGTACTCTGTTGCTTTACAAGCTTTACTTGTATATTTATTTATTTTTGCATGCCACTTATCACCAACTGGCCTAAAGTCAGTGTGTTGCAGGGAGGAAGCCAATTCTGACCCCATGATGGCATGATTGCTTATTTGACTTACTTTGCATTGCTCTTGTTATTATAATCATACAGAATGGCTTGTCTCAGAGAATCTTGCCCCTCTGCCTGACTGTTAAACCAAAGTGCTTTTGTTTAGAACCCTGCCCACCTGTAGATGGCAAGAAGGGAGAAATTAACACGTCTCCTGCCTGAGGCTTGCCATTCTGGGAGATGTTTGCAAGATTAATGGCAAACATTAATTAATTAATCCTCACTTCTCCCCATCTCTCATCTATAAATGAACCTGGTGTCCAGACCCCAGAGATTGTTTTAAGGAACTAGCCTGCCATCTTCTTGGTCAGCTACTTTCCAAATAAACTTGTTTTTCTTGCCTCAGCACTTGGCCTGTTGTGCAGCAAGCAGAGTGAACTTGGACTCAGTAACAATCCTACTTGATTATTTGTTCATTATTCATTTCCAGACTAAATATATGATCCATGAGAGCTAGGACATTTTTGGTTCACTGCTTGATCTCATTGCCTAAAACAGTGTTCAACTCAGTAATGCACAAATATTTTTCATCAAATGAATGAAAGGATAATATAATTGTATCAACAATGTAATGAATGTGGCCTGAACTAAAACCTTACCTCCTGAATTTTTTTGCCCAATTTTATTTTTCTATCAGTTTACAATTCCTCTACTCCATACATCAAAGCATAAAATGCAGCGAAATATCACAGGAAAGAGAAACGCTTACTGAGACTTGGCGCTCGGCACATTGAATCAAACCCCACGATGCTTTAGAATACATGGACCACTGAACAAATGGATTAAGTCCTGTTTGCTTAGCCAAAAATTTAACTGCAAACATCAGTCATTTCCTACACAGGGACTACTGATGGGGGAGAGCCTTGAAAAACAGCCAAATTTAGTCCAGACCTCCTGAAATTCTCCCCAGACTAAATGGCAATGACAAGTAGTATGTAGAATGGGGGATGCTGAAGAAGGGATTTCTAGATAATTTAACAGCAAGTCATCCTAAAATGTGCTCTCCCCAAGCCTTCTTTGGATTAAGTTTATAAAAGAAAACTAAGAGTAGAATTGAGTTTCAACCAAAACCCGTAGGGGCCAGTTTCAATAGATTATCAAGGCACTTAATTTTTCTGGAGTAAAGGCCAGTGAAACCTTGGAAATCTTTTGAACTGAAATGAATTATTCTTCTATTACCTTGTAATATAATAATGATAAGGATATTTAGGCTAAATTTTATAAAAATAAATACCCTAAAGAAGTAGCAATTCTGACTCAGGCTCTACCACGCCAATATAATTTTATGAATCCCTAGACACTTTTTTATCCAGGCTATTATCCAAGTGATTTCTTTGGAGGGTAGGTCTGTTTGGATACAAACAGGGTATGGTTAAAAAATATTACCCATATAATAAGTTTTTTTTAATAAGTTAATGTAAATGAAAGATTTCTTATTAAGACTTCTTGCTCAAGGGAAATAGTGCCTTAAAATTAAGCTTGCTATAGAACATTATAATAAAGAAGCATGTAGCCACAGAAAAACTCTTGGAACAATAGTGTGTATTTTTCATGCATAGGTGCCAGAAAATCTAGGACCTTGTTAAGGTCAAACAGTTCCATTATTTTCTTCAAGTCCACACTCTTAATAAATCAAGCCATTAGGAGGGCAGACCATCAATGTCCTTTGAGAAAACAAGAAAATGGCAGAAATGCCTGAACTTAAGCTATTTCAGACCTGATGTTATTGATTGATTCTTGGTGGCTTCATGTAAGCCTTCATCAGAAAGAAGATCAAAATACAGCTGATCTTAACCTTTTCCTTAAAAATGACCTCAATTCAATAAAAGTGTATAGATTGCTCATTTTATAGTCATGGCTGTCCTTTGCCCCATGGGAGAATACAAGGCAGTATTAGACCCAATTCCTGCCTTTAGGGGCCTTATATTGGGAATAGTCAAAAAGTTCATTTGGGTTTTACCATATGCTGTTACAGAAAAACTTTTTGAAACCTTTGGCCAAGACAAGAAATGGATATACCTGAAAGCTATGACTGTGTTACAAAAATCAAGAGACCATGTGAGATAAGCAGGAGATGAATGTCAAATACTTTGGGAATCTAGACATTGGAAAGATCCCATCTAACTGAAGATTCAAGGGAATTCACACACACACCAAAGGTATCATAATTGAGTTGGACCTTGAGCTGGGTTTGAGGGAATTTGTAAGGAAAGAAATCCCCAAACAGTGACTCTCCAAACAGGGAGAACCAAGCCAAGGTTATGTCTAAGGAACAAGAGACAGTCCACATAACAGGCAGCTTTCAAGATGACCCTCACCTCCTATTATCCACACCATCATAGAATCACCTCCCCTTGAGTATGAGACGGACCTAGTAACTTGCTTTTCAGGAAAAGGAAAGGCCAAAGTAATAAGATATCAGTTCTACAGTTAGGTCACAAATGATTTTAACTTTCATCTTTCTGGACTCTTTCTATTGCCTTCTAGGCTTGCAAACCTTGATAAATCATGATCCCATATAGGAGAAGCCCATGGCTCAAGTGGTAAAGAATAGGTCTGTAATGCAGGAGACCCAGGTTCAATCCCTGGATCAGGAAGTTCCCCTGGAGAAGGGAATGGCAACCCACTCTAGTATTGTTGCATGGAGAACTCCATGGACAGAGGAGCCTCGTGGGCTACAGTGCATAGGGTCATAAAGAGTCAGACAAGACTGCCTAACTAACACTTTCACATGTACCAAGGAATTGTGCACAGCCCACAGACAACAGTGAGTGAGAAACTGAGGCCCTCAGTCCAATAACCTGGGAGGAACTGAGCTTGGAAGCATACTCTTCACGACTTGAACCTTGAGATGACTATAACCACTGCAGACACCTTCACTGTAGTAGTGAGAGACTCTGAAGCAGGAAACATAATTAAGCCATATGCAGATGTTACAGCAGGCAGGAAGCTAGATATGAGCAGAGCAAAGGGGGGCAGGTAACAGGAAATCATGCATCTTGCAAGCAGCAGGGGTCCGTAGGCAAAGAAAAGCAGGAACCTCCAGAGTGATGGGAAACAACACATTTTGGGTGATGAACGTTCTGGAAGCACACAAAGAAAGGTTGGGAAAGGTGGGAATCTCCTAGTTATAAAATGCAACCTGTTTGGGCTTCCCTGGTGACTCAGTGGTAAAGAATTCATCCATCTACCAGTGAAAGCATCCCTGATAGCTCAGCTGGTAAAGAATCCTCCTGCAATGCAGGAGATCCTGGTTTGATTCCTGGGTCAGGAAGATCTGCTAGAGAAGGGATAGGCTACCCACTCCAGTATTCTTGGGCTTCCCATGTGGCTCAGCTGGTAAAGAATCTGCTTGCAATGTGGAAAACCTGGGTTTGATCCATGATGCAAGAGACATGGGTTTGAACCATGATCAGGGAAGACCCCATATGCAACGTAACAATTAAGCCCATGTGTCACAAACTATTGAGCCTGCGCTCTAGGGTCTGAGAGCAGCAACTACTGAAGCATACATACCCTAAAGTCCATGCTACACAACAAGAGAAGCTACTGCAATGAGAAGCCCACATGCATTGCAATCAAAGGGTAGACTTTGCTTGCTGCAACTAGAGAAATGTTGAACCAACATTTCTCTAGTTGCAACCAGCAACAAAGAACCAACATAACCAATAAATAAATAAAATTATTTAAAAACATGAAACATTTAAATGTAACCTGTTGCTCCTTGTGCTCTCATTACTGTAACATTAGCCTCACAGATAAGAAGTACTCACCATACACTGAGGCCATGACACTTCTGATCTAAGCTATATAATGAAAATCCTCCTCCTTTCCAGAAGATAGAGCTGGGATAAAAATCAAAGACTAGATCCCCAAACTCCTCCTTCTCCAATGACTATTCTGCCTCTTCACTTGTATGCCCCTCATAACCGGCTTACATTTAACTTCTAATGCAGAGTACATCATGTGAAATGCCAGGCTAGATGAAGCACAAGCTGGAATCAAGATTGCCAGGAGAAATATCAATAACCTCAGATATGCAGATGACACCACCCTTATAGCAAAAAGCAAATAACTAAAGAGCCTCTTGATGAAAGTGAAAGAGGAACACGAAAAAGCTGACTTAAAACTCAACATTCACAAAACGAAGATAATGGCATCTGGTCCCATCACATTGAAAGGTTGTTGCTGAGCCATGAAAGATGCCAGGATTCTTGACCTCCAGAGGAGAGGAATTCAATCTGGGGCCAGTGACGAGGCCTGATCACTCAGAGCTTTTTTGTGACAAAGCATATTGAAGTATAAAGAGACAGACAAAGCTTCTGACATAGACATCAAAAGGGGGTAGAAAGAGTGCCCCCCTGCTAGTCTTTAGCTGGATCTTTTATGCCTGTTAGAAAGCTATTAATCAGAGAAGAGAGACACCTCAAGGCTGAGCGAGTTTCACCTCTCCCACAATATGCATTCTCGGGATAGGATGGCACAAGGTGTGTCATACCCCAACCATAAAACAATTGATACCAATACTGGTTTATTGAGCTATTATCAGCCCAAGGTTTGAGAACAGAAAAAAAAAAAAAATTAGTCTTATATGGAACCATTTTGAAGACAGGCAAATTCCAAAGCAAATGCATAGTTTCATAAACATAGCTTAAGAAAAACATTTCCATAAGAAAAACACATTGGTTAGCTCAAGGTTTGAGAAAGGTTAAGTTCAGGTGGAACCAGGTGACGTCATAGCAACACAGAATTTTAAGAGAAACCTCCTTTTAATTCTGTATGGAGAAGGGAAAAAAAATCTGACCCTTGTCCTTTGTTTCGTCACACCGCTTAAGGGAGAGATAAAAAATGTCTTACCCTTGAAGCCTATTACCTTTGTTGGAGACCCCTGGCCTTCCTGCCTGTTACCCTCTCTACTTCATGGCAAATAGAAGGGGAAACAATGGAAACAGTGACAGACTTTATTTTCTGGGGCTCCAATATCACTGAGTGATATTGGATAGTGAGTGCAGCCATGAAATTAAAAAGCACTTGCTCCTTGGAAGAAAAGCTACGACAAGCTTAGTCAGCATATTAAAAAGCAGAGACATTACTTTGCCAACAAAGGTCTATGGTTTTTCCAATAGTCATATATGTATGTGAGAACTGGACCATAAAGAAAGCTGAGCACCAAAGAATTGATGCTGTTGATCTGTAGCGCTGGAGAAGACTTTGAGAGTCCCTTGGACTGCAAGAATATCAAGCCAATCAATCTTAAAGGAAATCAGGCCTGACTATTCATCGGAAGGACTGATGCTAAAACTGAAGTTCCAATACTTTGGCCACCTGATGCAAAGAACTGACTCACTTGAAAAGACTCTGATGCTGGGAAAGATTGAAGGCAAGAGGAGAAGGGGATGACAGAGGATGAGATGGTTGGATGGCATCACCGACTTGATGGACATGAGTTTGAGCAGGCTCCCAGAGTTGGTGATGGACAGGGAAGCCTGGTGTGCTACAGTCCATGGGGTCACAAAGAGTCGGACACAACTGAGCAACTGAACCAAACTCACTTGTATCCTCCTCATAACCAGCTTGCCAAAGAACCCCTGGGCAGCAGCTCCTCACCTGTCTGACTGCTCTCCCTCTGAGGGTACATCCTTCTTAAACAAACTCTCAGTTTACTTTCTTAACCTCCTTGTTTGTCTCAGAATTCTTCTGTGGCAAAGAAAGAACCTAAAATTCACTGGAAACAATTTTCTACCATAAGATACCATGTGACAGCTGTTGTTCGAAGACACTACATTTGGGGATAACTTTTTATGCAGGGGTAGTAAGTTTTGCACTTCAGACTGACTAGAGATTATTGTGTGGAGTAATTATTTATGTGTTGGCTTACTATTTCAAAATCATTTACTCGTGTCATTTGACTTTTAACATTCCTTTGTGATCGAAAAAAGCAAGTGAAAAACTCACTCTACAGATAGGAGAAATTACCCTGGCTTAATGGTTTATAGTCTCTGTCACATAAGTAGCTAGTGTTTTTCTTTAATTCAGGGATCTTTTCATTACAACACTCAGAGGAACAGAGGGCTGGAAATTTTCAAGATTTAATGTATATGCGGATCATAGTCTTTAATTGGGATGAACAGAAATGACAAATACCTGATCACAGGGAATTGGTTTTGCTGTTCATCTTTGCCTTTCTCACTCTTAAACTCTGAATGTGTTATAAATAATCTTCTGCTGGGTTTTATAGCTTTGTTTTGGTGTCTTTGTGCTTCTCCTAAGGCTGTCACCAAAATGTCAAAGTATGCTGACATTTCAGTTGATTTTGAATGGCTATTAACTTTTTAAAAATTGAAGAGATCTAATATGCAAACAGGCAGGCTTTCCATATGGTACCTAACATATGTACATACCATAATATATTGTTTATTGAGTTTCAGAAAACTCCTAGCTAACTTATTAAATACTCAACTGATGCTTACCTCCTGCAGTATTAACATTTATTTATATTATTTAAATTATATTACTGGGCTTCCCTGGCGGCTCAGACAGTAAAGAATTCACCTGCAACACAGGGAATTATAAGTATATACTACTAGGAAATTATAAATATATACCTCCTCTCCTGAAGGAAATATACAGAACAAAAACAAACCTTGCTTTTTAAATTAGTTGTTGAAATGAATATATTCTAATCAAGTAATACTTTCAATAACACTAAATATTGCTGCATTTAGTAACATTTATACCTCCAAAACCCTAGATTTTTGTTTTAAATACTTATGGATTTTATATTCTTAATTCTCAGTCCTCACTATTAGCCCATGAATCATCAGTTTATTCCGACCTATATTTTTATTTTTCCTGGCACTTTGCATTTCTAACCTCCTACTTTCTCTATGAAAAAGAAACTCAGAAAATACCCAATTTTAATGATGTTTAAAGATAGGCTCTACATGAGAGTTTAAGCTAATGTGAGAGCAGTCAGGGGAGACATCCTGTGTGGGTTTGAAGCCCACCATTTAGAAACTGGGTAATGTTAGACCAAAAAACTAAAAATTAGTACTTCTGGTAAAAACAATTCTGATCTTATAAAGGAATTACGGGGATTAAATAAGTTAATATTTTGAATGTCAATCGAGTCCCTGGTGATGGGTGCCAGACGTGTTTGATAAAAGTCTTCTTAGGAGATTCCAGGGAGCAGCCATTCCTCTAACTCAGGGCTCTCGCCCTGGCTATACATGAGGATCACCTTGTAGCTCTCAAAAATTACTCATACGTGGACTCTGCATTCATTTTCAATCACTGCTATAAAAAATTCCCACAAACTCTGCAGCTCAAATAGACATAAACATACTAACTTACAATCTGGGAGGTCAGAAGTCCAAAATGAGTCTCACTGGATGCACCCCACGATGTCAGAGGGCTGTGTTCCCTTCTAGGGGCTCTAGAGGAGAATCTGTTTCCCTGCTTTCTCTGGGTTCCAGAAATTACCTGGATTTTGGGGCTGCTGGCCCCCTCCTCTCCTCTTCAGAGCCTGCAATGAATGAGTCTTTCTCATATTGCATCACTCTAACACAGACTCATTAGACGCCCACCCTCTACCCCACCTAAAGAAGCCTCTGATGACACTGGGCGCACCTGGATACTCCAGAATAATCTGCCGTAAGGTAGACAATTAACAACAGGGATCCCATCTGTTACCTTGATTGCCCTTTGCCAAGCAAGGGACTCACTCTTGCCAAGCAAGGGTTCCAGGAATCAGGGCACAAACATCTTCTGGAGGCCATTATTCTGTTTACTGCAGATTCCCATCCTCCAAAGAGCCAGGGTTAATTGCTCTTGGCAAGGATACATGCTTCACACACTCACTAAGTGATTCTAATGTCCAGATTCGCTTGAGAACTACTGATCTCAATTATTATCAGGATTCCATGAAACATAATGCCCATAAAATGTTCAATACTGCTAAAATTAGATTTGGAAAGCATTTAATTAGACACATTAGATGTTAAAGACAGTATGAAGTTCTATAATAGAGAAATCTGTTCAACCCCATTTAACGAATCTCTTACACTTTTTAGAGTAATATCTGTTAAGAGTCCAAGGAATTATTTTTCTACATAAGGTTTTTGGGATTTAATGCTCTAGGGAGGAAAATGAGTGTAATGGTATTTTTTGTTTTCTTTACTCAGATGCTTTTTAAAAATTATTTTACTACTAAGCTGTCTGTTGAATTTAGGATACGGCAAATACTTGTAATCCAAATTTAAGACAATTTACTCAACATTGTATTACTATTTATGTCATTAAGAACCTAATAGTCAATATAGTATAATTGAATCATTCTTTGAGGAGAAAAGAAAGAGCAAGAGAGCTCCCCAAACAGAACTATTTTGTTAAATAAAAGAACTTGGTTTTCTCATGCTTAGGACTGAATTGTTTACACAGAACCACATAATGACTTAATGCCATAAAGAATTAAATCACTTTATTTTATAGACACATATTGTGAAGACAATTAGGGCACATCTAAAAAATCATGAACACCGAGTCCATATTTACTAGAAGACTCACTAAAAGAGATAAAATAGATAAACTATTTCTTTCTTAAATTTCTCATCAGAAATCTACCTTCTTGTGTCTCAAGTCAATGTGGAACATGTAAGTGTTTGGGAAATTTTGTATCGATTGAAGAGAGACTCAAGATTAATAACAAATAATTTGACAGCTACGTTCTCATGTTTCAGAAGAGGGATAATTCAAGACAAATAATCAAAGAGGTTAAATAAAGAGTTTTGATGGTAAAAGAGCAAGCAGGTCCTTATGAAAGGTTCTCCCAAGATAAACAAAGGCAAAGAGTTATTTCTCATTGAATTATCTGCATCCCATGGTTGGTGTGTGCGTGCTCAGTCGCTCAGTTGTGTCTGACTCTGATCCCATGGACTGTACCTCACCAGGCTCCTCTGCCCAAGGAATCTTCCAGACAAGAATACTGGAGTGTGTAGCCATTTGGCACTCCAGGGGATCTTCCCACCCGGGGACTGAACCCATATCTCCTGCACTGCAGGCAGATTTTTATCAGCGCACCACCTGGGCAGCCTCATCCCATGGTTGGACTGTCCTCCAACTGCTAACCGCGTTTACAGCACATCCAGAGAGTCTAGGGTCAGTAGTTGGAGACTAACTGTAAAATTTCAAGAGTTCAAGTTATCGTGGGTTACAGAGAAAATGTCCAACCCCGCCTACTGCCTAACTCAGAAAATACTGTTCATTCGGTTGTTTTTTTGATATTGAGCTCCATGAACTGTTGGTAAATTTTGGAGATTAATCCCTGCCAGTCTCATTATTTGCAAATATTTTCTTCCATATATACACACAACTAAAAACAGATAACCTGTAAGGACCTACTGTATAACACAGGGAACTATGTTCAATATTCTTTAACAAGCTAAATGGGAAAAGAATTTGAAAAAGAATAGATAAATGTATATGTACAATTGAATCACTTTGTTGCACACTTGAAACTAACACAACACTGTTAATCAACTGTACTTCAATATAACATTAAAATTTTTTTAAAATATTGTTCAGGGCTTTTTTCCTACTTAAATAGTGGCATATAGTCACATATGATATACAGTGGTACTGAACCACACAGCTCTGGAACCCAGCCCCTTATATTAAATCCCAACTGCACGTTTAATTGGATGAATGACCTTGATAGGTTATTTAACCTCTATTGCCTTGCATTCTTCATCAGCAAAACAGACGAAGTGATACCTCAGTGCTTAGAACTTAGTAAAAGCCTCACTAAATATTAGTTCTGGTTTTTAGCTCATTATGTTTATATATATTATAAAGTAATAAGACTAAGTGCTTAGACAAATTTATTTCAAATGTGTTATTTTATAAATTTGATTAAAAGTGCAATCTGCAATGCATAAAAGAAGTTTAAGAAATGAAGTGGAATTTCATTTGAAATACTGTGACATGTGATGAGCATAATTTTTCCACGAATTAACACCATTGATTTATGGAAATAAAAGCTATGTTTAAAGCTCTATTCTCATTTTTCAGAGAAAAACATGGAGTCCAAAAGAGATTAAATGACTCATATCTTTAAACACATAAAAGATAAAGGACACAATGGCAAAGTTGTAAAGATTTCATGCTTAAACAATTTTACTCTATTAAGATCTAAAAACTACTTAAAATTCTCGAGGGAAGTTTTTTGGTACTGAAGTTTCTTCAAATACCTCATTCAAAAACACACTAAATATCGTGTCAGTCACCAGCCACTGTGCTGAAGGCGGAACAAAAGTTGAACAGTGATAAAAAGGTATGTGGGAATTAATAAGATGAGATTTTTTTTTTTTGAGAGTGTTAGGATGGAAAAGGCCCTTTGACTCCAACATTTTTGTATTACTGATGAGGTCATCAAGTTCTAGAAAATGTTTAAATAACTTGCCCATAATCCCTCAGCCAGCAAAGGACATATTTAAGTTCTGTAACTCCCAGTTTGCCTACCCAGCAAATATTGACCTTCATAGGAGATTCTGAGGCATAGAGAAACCAAGGTAACCAATCCTTATACGAAATAATGGAGGAGAAATGCAGTGCTGGAAATTTTTCTGAGCATTAATAAGAAACCATATTTGAGCTTTCTCCCAGGATATTGGAGTTTTTAAAGGTCTTGGGTTTAAAAAAGCAGATTTTTGATTTGGAAATTTCAACTAGCTAATAGCAAGCTAAGGCATTACAGAAACAATGAAAAACCAGCAAACAAGGCAGTAAACATATCTCTTCATTTTTCTCACAACATGACTCTAATTGTCAACTTGTGACCTAGGGTTCTTTTCTCCTTTTTTAATGTTTATTGGGGTATGGCTGATTTACAGCATTGTGTGACCTAGGATTGTTGATGTTTCTCTGACCTGCGCTGTTCACCTCATTCCACCTAAGAATTGTCAGGTTAGTCCAACCTCCCCCTGCTGGACTCAGGCAGTGTATTGTTCACTGTGCTGCACTGAGAGCCTCACAGGGTTCCCTGTGTTCTCCTCATTCTGACTCCTGCTCGACCCACCCTGTCAGGCTGAAAAGGGGTCATATTTTTCCCCGTATATTTGAAAACATAAATCTTTACTCCCCCACTGAGCGTTTTCCCTGCATGCAACACTGTACTGTGCACGCTCTATTACAAGGTCCTGTGATCTCACTTCTGCTGCTGCTGCTGCTGCTAAGTTGCTTCAGTCGTGTCCAACTCTGTGCCACCCCATAGACAGCAGCCCACCAGGCTCCTCCGTCCCTGGGATTCTCCAGGCAAGAACACTGGAGTAGGTTGCCATTGCCTTCTCCGATCCCACTTCTACTCTACTGTAATTGTTCCAGATTTGATGTTCCCTGCTTCCAAGCTTGCCTGTATACAGCTGCCAGGTAATCTGCTTAAAGTCCAACTCCAGTTACACTGGACCCTGGAACAACACAGGCCTGAACTGTGAGGGTCCACTTACATATGGATTTTTTTCAGTATTAAATACTATAGTACTACAGGGTGTGTGGTTGACTGAACCAGGGATGTGGAACCACGAATGTGGAAAAACTGCGGACATGATGGACCAACTCTAAGTTATACTTCAATTTTTGACTATAGGGTCAGCATCCCTAACCTTTGTGTTGTTCAAGGGTCAACTGCATATTATTCCTCTGATTAAAAAGTAAAAACACTACACACACACACACACATAAATGCAAGTTAAAAATAGTGAAAACTGAATAAGGTCTGTACTATAGTTAGCAGTAATGCTGTTGCTGTTCAGTTGCTAAGTCCTGTCCAACTCAATTGCAACCCCATGGACTGCAGCATGCCAGGCTTCCCTGTCCATCACTATCTCCTGGAGTTTGCTCAAACTCATGTCCATTGAGTCAATGATGCCATACAACCATCTCATCTTCTGTTGACTCCTTCTCCTCCTGCCCTCAATCTTTCCCAGCATCAGAATTTTTTCCAATGAATCAGCTCTTTGCATCAAGTGGCCAAAGTATTGGAGCATCAGCAGTAATGTACTGAATTCAGTTTTCTGGTTTTAACATCACACTGTAGCTGTATATCATGTTGGTTCCCAAACTGGCTCTCATACACACAGGGCAAGGAGAGACCAAAGAAGCAAATCCCTCTAGACTGCTAGGTGGCAGGTTTAATGAGCAGGGGAACTTACTCTAGGAGGCTTGTTTAGGGCAGCCGCCAAGACTTCTTGGGACAGCTCATGCTCTGGGGACAGTAGGCAGAGCATAAATTCCAAGGACAGGGGATGGAGGAAGGGGTTCTCTGAAAGACCCGATCCAGCTCGTGGGTCAGCCACTGGTCACATCCCATCACCTCCTCCAACAAAGTCACCCCTGGCAGAATCTGAGTGATAGGTACCTGACAGGCTTTCTACTATGTACTTCCTAAGCTCCTAATTATGTCAAAATTTAAAACAACCAACAAAAAGGTAAAATTTGTGAATGGATTTCTTCCCATTTTCAAAATAAACATGATATTCTGTTTTGTACTTCAGGGAACTCTCCAGAACAGAACCACTTACAATTTCCTAAAAAACCTAGTGTTTATTGAGATATTTTGCCTTGACCTTTCAATGCCTCTCTCTCCCTCATTTGGCTTGTCACTTCCTCTTTGAAAGTGTACCTTAAATACCACTTTCCCTTCAAGCCCTGCCTGATCCCTCACCAGCTAAACACAGTCTCTCCCACCCAAAAAATCTTGTCCCATGTCTCTTTTGACACTTGCTATTGTTCAATCACTAAGTTGTGCCTGACTCTTTGCAACCCCATGGACTTGTAGCATTTACAATATTAGATTATTCAATTTGCGGACTGATTTTCAGCTCCTACTCAATTATAAACTCTTAAAGGACAAAGTCTATATCTTAATTATCTTTTAATGCCCCAAGATTCTAGTAAGTACTTTGCCCAATATTTACTAAAATAAAAAAGAAGACTTCTGCTTCCAATAGGCAAATGAAGTGGACATCAGTTATAATCAATTTAATAAAACAAAAATTTTACACACTGAGGAGCAAAATAATACACGTGTTTTAACCAAGTGGAGCTTTGCATGTATGAATATTTTTTGTTAGAAACAGCAGAAAGTAAAGATGTTATTTGGGTACTTGCTCAGGAGTTAAACTTTTGTTTGCCTATGCAACATTCAGGCAAACTCTATGGTGTAAGTTGCATAGAAGATCCACACCAATTAAAAAGAAAGGTCTCTTTCTTTCGATTAAATAAGCAAGGTCTCTAAAACTGCACCTTGGTTCATCCTTCCATAAATTATTTTCTTCGCAATATGAATGTCTTTCTCTTTACTTCCCTTTATCTTCTCATTGTTTCCTTCCATTATAAAGGGTTCAGCAAGTCCCTCCAGTCACTGGGGTGTGGTCCCAACACATAAAGTCTGTGGTGACTTCAATCTGAGGTTCCTATTTCACTGCAAGATGGTATTCCAGTTGTGAGGCTCAAATATTATTTATCTGGCACTTAGTGTGACATAGCATAATTATTTCAGCACCCTCTTTGATGAAAGAATATGAAAGCAAATAATATAACAATGTAAGAGGAAGCTCAATTTTTTAAATTTATTTTAATTGGAGGCTAATTACTTGACAATACTGTGGTGGTTTTGCCATACATTCACATGAATCAGCCATGGGTGTACATGTGTTCCCCATCCTGACCCTCCATCCCACCTCCCTCCCCATCCCATCCATCAGGGTCATCCCAGTGCACGAGCCCTGAGCACCCTGCCTCATGCATCGAACCTGGACTGGCGATCTATTTCACATATGATAATATACATGTTTCAATGCTATTCTCTCAAATCATCCCACCCTCGCCTTCTCCCACAGAGTCCAAAAGTCTATTCTTCACATCTGTGTCTCTTTTGCTGTCTTGCATATAGGGTCATTGTTGCTGCTGCTGCTGCTAAGTCACTTGAGTCGTGTCTGACTCTGTGCGACCCCATAGGCGGCAGCCCACCAGGCTCCTCCATCCCTGGGATTCTCCAGGCAAGAACACTGGAGTGGGTTGCCATTTCCTTCCCCAATGCATGCATGCATGCTAAGTCGCTTCAGTCGTGTCTAACTCTATGTGACCCTATGGACAGCAGCCCACCAGGCTCCTCTGTCCACAGGATTCTCTAAGCAAGAATACTGGAGTGGGTTGCCATTTCCTTCTCCAGGGTCATCGTTATCATCTTTCTAAATTCCATATATATGTGTTAATATACCGTATTGGTATTTTTCTTTCTGACTTACTTCACTGTGTATAATAGGCTCTAATTCCATCCACCTCATTAGAACTGATTCAAATGCATTCTTTTTAATAGCTGAGTAATATTCCATTGTGTCCACAGCTTTCTTATCCATTTGTCTGCCAATGGATATCTAGGTTGCTTCCATGTCCTGGCTATTTTAAACAGTGCTGCGATGAACATTGGGGTACACATATCTTTCAATTCTGGTTTCCTTGGTGTCTATGCCCAGCAGTGGGATTGCTGGGTTGTATGGCAGTTTTATTTCCAGTTTTTAAGGAATCTCCACACTGTTCTCCATAGTGGCTGTACTAGTTTGCATTCCCACCAACAGTGTAAGAGGGTTCCCTTTTCTCCACATCCTCTCCAGCATTTATTATCTGTAGACTTCTGGATAGTAGCCATTCTGACTGGCATGAAATGATTATTCATTGTGGTTTTGATTTGCATTTCTCTGATAATGAGTGATGTTGAGCATCTTTTCATGTGTTTGTTAGCCATCTGTATGTCTTCTTTGGAGAAATGTCTGTTTAGTTCTTTGGCCCATTTTTTGATTGGGTCATTTATTTTTCTGGAATTGAGCTACAGGTGTTGCTTGTATATTTTTGAGATTAATTCTTTGTCAGTTGAGGAAGCTCAATTTTTAAAACAATTTATGCATCCCTATTTACTTCATGTGAATCTCTGTATCTAGTTTCCAAATTGGCAAAAACAACTTGTTTTAATCTACTAATAAGGGATGTATTATTCAGACAGTGTCATCTACCTTGAGCTATTTTATTATTTGGGGTGACTGGACCACTGACATTCCACAATGAACTCACATTCAGTGGAGCATTTTGAGGGCTTCCTAAATGACAGATGCTGTGCCTGACACTCAATGGACTTATCTGACTTTCTAGTCTCTGTGGCGAATTTGAACATGGTAAATATTCCTTCCAACCTCAGCCAGTGCCTCTTGTTAATAAATTAATATAAAATGTTTTAAAGAATAAACTGGAGTTGGTAACATTATCTATGGTTTGTACAGCTCATGAGTCTCATTCAAGGATCAACCCAGAATCATGCCTAAGTAGCACCAAGAACTGATGAAACTGCATTGACTGAAAATTACTTCTTTATAGCTATACTTGTTCCCCAACATGTATCCATTGATAATTAGCTTAATTTCTGTTCCCTACAACTGATCCTCAGCTAAGATCATAGATTTAAAGATGGAACTTTTTTTTTTAATTTTATTTTATTTTTAAACTTTACATAATTGTATTAGTTTTGCCAAACATCAAAATGAATCCACCACAGGTATATATAAACTCCTCAAACTACAACCACTTCACCTGCTCCAATGCACAAGGTCTTTCAAAATTTGCAAAGTCAAAGAGAAGCATATGTTTCTCAATAAGAATGAGAGAAATGTGTTTGCACATTTGTTTTATATGCAAATGTGTTTTAATAATCATCTTTAGCTCAGAGCCACAGTAACTCTGTCCAATATAATCTAGAAAGAGCCTGATACAGATTTTAAGTTGGATGAATGATTCTAAAGAAACCAATATTTTGGCACCACATAACTTCAGAGAAGCATTAGGAAATCCACTTATTTTAGTTTCATGAGCTCATAAGGAAATAAACTTACATTAGTATTAATGGCAGAGATTGAGGTTTCCTCTCAAGATTTCTTCAAAGTTATAACCAGGGGTGAGAAATAAAAATCTAGTTTTCCAGACATCCCTCACCAGGAAGAAGAGTATATTTATAATCCAGAGATTTAGGGGAAAATAATACAGCTTTGTATGACATGTAAAAGGCACTAGTGGAAGTAGAGTATAATCAATTTAATTTATTAACACCTTAATTGTATACCACAAAGAAACAAGAATTTGATGATTTCAAGATCAAGAAAAATTCTAGATACAGAGCATATTAATTCAGAGTTGTCTTGAGAATGTGAATATAAACCATGAGAATTAAATGAAAACTTCTGAGGAAGTAAAGATATTACAGCAGTTAGGCTTTTGTTATTATCGCTTCTATTGTACATGTCTATATGTACTTTCTATAACCAAAGAACTGTAACACTGAGCCCCTGTCCTCAGAATGCTATCTAGATGTAGCAAATTTCAAGATTTATCCACAGGAAATATTGACGACATTGAAGAAAGTACTAAGAAAGAAATTGGAACATGAGCTGAAATCTAGAAGAATGTGTAAAATGTGTACCTCTGCTAATAAAATTTGCACAGACGTAGAAGAGGACAGAGAAGAAAGAAAAATGAGCAAATGCAAACACAGTGTCCAGGCCACCTAAACGTGAAGAGTTTTTAATTACAAAATTAGGTAAGAATTACTCCAGGCAGATAAATTCTAAAATTATTATAAAGTTAGTAATTATAAGAATTCTTGAGTAGAACATGAAAGAAAAAACTGAATGGCATGCCAATGAAGCCATAAATCAATGGAAGAAAGGCTACACTGAGTGAGCTAAGAATCCTGTGTGTGTTCATTTGGGCAATGATAGGAGCTTTCACAGGTAAAAGCTTTCACAAGTGGTGCCAGTGGTAAAGAACCCACCTGCCAATGCAGGAGACATAAGAGACGCAGGTTCAATCACCCAGTCAGGAAAATCCCCTGGAGGAGGTCATGGCAACCCACTCCAGTATTCTTGCCTGGAGAATCCCATGGACAGAGGACCTTGGCAGGCTACAGTCTATATGGTCACAAAGAGCTGGACAGGACTGAGTCAACTTAGCACAGCACAGCATAGTTTTCATTAAGGTGGTAGTGACAGGATTTGAGAGTCAGGGGCAAATGAGAAATATATTTCAAGTGAAGAAACAGTACAACCTGATGATACATAGACGATAAATTGCAGATTTATGAGGAAGAAGATATGAGCTAAATTTGATTCCTAATTTTCAGGACTATGAGAATACAGAAAAACAATGCCATTAAATAATTTGTAGTGTAAGAAGGGAAATGAATGTAGAAAAACATTGGGAGTGAAATATAAATAGAATTCAAAAACGACATGTAGTGTAATGTATTCAAATGGGTATTATCTACTGGCAATTCAAAATGTGAGTAAATTTTGGGTGAGTGGTTTGGCTAAATGCAATATATTTGTGAAGCATTAGTAGAAAGGTGGAGAAGGCAATGGCACCCCACTCCAGTACTGTTGCCTGGAAAATCCCATGGATGGAGGAGCCTGGTAGGCTGCAGTCCATGGGGTCACTAAGAGTCGGACACGACTGAGCAACTTCACTTTCACTTTCCACTTTCATGCATTGGAGAAGGAAATGGCAACCCATTCCAGTGTCATTGCCTGGAGAATCCCATGGACGGAGAAGTCTGGTGGGCTGCTGTCCATGGGGTCGCACAGAGTCGGACACGACTGAAGCTACTTAGCAGCAGCAACAGCAGCAGTAGAAAGGTTACTTGAGTTCCTGAGTGTTAAAGATATTTCAAAAATGGGAAGAACAGATAACCATGAATTTCTTTGAAGACTGTCTCCATAGAGAATGGAAGAATAGGGGGAAAAGAAATAATAGAATAGAATGTCAGAGAATAGTGTAATGTATAGAAATCTAGAGAAGAAGCCACTTTTAACATTAAGCTCCACTGTGTGCATGCTGAGTCACTTCAGTCATGTCTGACTCTTTGCGACCCCATGAACGGTAGCCCACCAGGCTCCTTTGTCTATGGACTTATCAAGGCAAGATATACTGGAGTAGGCTGCTGTTTCCTTCTTCAGGGGATCTTCCCAGCCCAGTGACTGAACCCGCATCTCTGACATCTCCTGTATTGGCAGGCAGGTTATTTTACCATTAGCACTACCTGGTTCTTAAAATGCACCATCGCTACTTGGAATAAAGTATATTCTTCTATAGAGAATATACTTTTTTTGATGAATGAATGTAATAAATAAGCCTACAGATCTCAATGGAATCACATAACAGAAGCTTATTCTTTGCTTTCAAGAAGTCCAAAACCCTGGACCTGATTGGTAGGCAGCCTTCCAAGGGCTCATGTTTTGAAGCCTTTTATCTATGGCTCCTCTCTTTTCCTGGACTTCAGAGTCCTGTGTTTCTGGCCAAGGAATAGGGAAAGAGAATGGACTATGTGTTATAGTTTGTGTGCATCACTTTTCTTCTCGTTCCACTGGCTAGAACTCAGCCACGTGGGCTTATTAATTGCAGGTGTATTTCGGAAATCTAATCCATGGGCTCAGGAAGGGGAGGAATCTGATTTGGTGAGCAGCTAGATAATCTTCACCACACTTAGTTCTGGGGATGTGTCTGATTAATAATGATAATGATGAAGAGATAGGAGCCACATCAAGTTTCAACATTTATGTCATTCATATGGATGTGGAATAATTCTTTTTTCATCTTTCAATAAAATGCTTACATTCTAGCTACAAATACCACTGACTACATGAAATTTAGCAAATCACATCTCCCTTAGTAGGAGTTACAGTATTATGGCAAGTAAAGTAAATATTCAGTTTAAAATTGTAATGTATTTATATATTTAAGAGAAATAGAATTTGTTATACTGTGTTTGATAGAAATACAAGTGAAGGGAACTAATGTGTCATTCACTTACTCTTTGTGGCAAAACAGACAAAACAAGGAGGAAAGCTAGCAGCACTGCAGTTTTCTGCATCTTTGGACAGCTGGAGTTGAGAATAATCAACAAAACGGCTGACCCAGGAGAATCAAGCTTAAGCTAAAGTGAGTAAGCACCACTCCTGGTTGTCATAACAATAAGGTAACATATTAAGAGTCTTGCAATGAGATAAATCACAAGCAGGGGAGGCAAAAAAGTCATCTGAATAAGAGAAACAGTATCTTATCTTGTTTCTCAAGTGACAAATGTCCGAGGAAATCTAAAGAGCTGTCTCTTTAAGAAGGTATAGATAATAACAGGAAAGACTTTGAAGTAAAGAGGATTAAAATTGAGTTTACATGCCCTCAGCTTCTGGGTCCCTCAACATAATTATTGTTCATCCCATCAATTTGCTTAAATGTCATACAAAAATGTGAAGAATTTGGAAGCTAACTCTGTCTTACCACCACCCTTCCACTCTGCTCAGGAAGATGGAGCTGGTATGGGATATGAAGGGTCTCACTGACCAGCATAATTGGAATTGACTGTAGCAACCTGTGGCTTAGATGAGTGGTTCTCCAGCTTGTCTATACACTGAAATATAGAGGAAAAAATTAATTATGCCTGATTCCCACCCCTACTAAGTCTAGATTTCTTGATTTAAAAATCTAGATTTTTTTTAATACAAACAGCTCACACAACTCAATAACAACAACAACAAAAAACAAACAATGCAGTAAAAAAAATAGGCAGAAGACCCAAATTGATATTTCTCCAAAGAAAATATATACTTGATCAACATGGACATGACAATATGCTCAACATCACTAATAATAGAGAAATGCAAATCAAAACTACAGTGAGGTACAACCTCACACTAGTCACAATACTCATCATTAAAACATCTACAGATAACAAATGCTGATAAGGTGTGAAGAAAAGGGAATCCTCATACACTATTGGTGAGAATGTGTTAAGAAGCTGATACAGCCACAGTGGAAAACAGTATGGAATTTTCTCAAAATCTAAACCCAGAACTATCATATGATCCAGCAATCCCACTCCTGGGCATATACCCAGACAAAACCATAATTCAAAAAGACACATGCACCCCTATGTGCATAGCAGCACTATTCACAATAGCCAAGCCATGGAAGCACATAAATACCCATCTAGAGATAAATGGATAAAGAAGAACTGGTACATCTATACAATGGTATATTACTCAGCCATTAAAAAAGAATGAAATAATGCCTTTACAGCTACATGGATGGACTACAGATTATCATACTAAGCAAAGTATGTCAGAAAGAGAAAGACAAATATCATATGATGTCACTTATATGTGGACTATAAAATATGACACAAATGAACCTATCCACAAAACAGAAACAGACTCCCATAGAGAACACACTTGTGGTTGTCAAAGGGGAAGGGAAATGCGTTCAGAGTTTAGGATTAGCAAATGCAAACTATTATGTATACAATGAATAAAAAACAAGGTCCTACTGCATAGCACAAGGAACTATATTCAATATCCTATAATAAACTATAAAGGAAAAGAAAAATCTCAATTTCTTCCAAAGCTGCCTAGATGATCCTCATGTGCAGCCAAGGCTGAGAACCTCTGACTGAGGTTTTTCCTCTTCACTCTCTTCCTACTGTCCAGGTAGCTGGAGTCTCTCTGTGAGCAAAGTGAGATTCTAGGGGAGTATTATGGAATTGAGTCAATACTGATTATAATTTATCAGGTGAACTGGAGTATGGTTATTGAATATTCATTTGTGTTTATGATATGTGAGGCATTGTTTTAGAGTCTTAGAATACAGAGTAAACAAAACAAAGAAAGGTCCCTTCTCCTGTGAAGCTAACATTATCCAGGAGAGACACAATAAACAATGAATTCTGTAAGCAAATAAGTTTCATGTATTTTAAAAGGTGATAAAGTGCTATATAAAAAAAAGAAAAAGCAGAGCAAGGTAAAGGGGATTGAGAACACTAGGAGAGGTGAAAGAATTACAACTTTGAATAGAGTCATCTGGGAGGACTTTCCCCTGAATTTTGTTAGCGCTTTTGTGTGCTGTTTCATTCCTTTGTCTTCACAGTCTTGGGGTGTTATGACCTACTTGATGTTCAAAGAGGGAAAGAAACCTGCTTAAAATCACTGGACTAAATTGGAGTGATGAATGGGCTTCCCAGGTAGCTCAGCTGGTAAAGAATATGCCTGCAATGCAGGACACCCTGGTTTGATTCCTGGGTTGGGAAGTTCCCCTGCAGTAGGGCATGGCAACCCACTCTAGTATTCTTGCCTGGAGAATCCCATGGACAGAGGAGCCTGGCAGACAATAGTGCATGGGGTCACAGAGAGTCAGACATGACTGAGCTAGTGGACTAAGCACAGGACAGAGTCATGAATACAACTCGGGTATGTGTGAGCCCAAAGCCAGTGTTCTCATTCACGTTACATGATCCTTTCTTTCTTTGCAGTCATATTATTTATTAAACTCATGCACCTGGTTGTGTTGCCTCCATTTATGCATCATATACTTCTTCATGGCTTGTCAATCAGAACTAATGTTCCCAGGAGATCATCTGCATGTAATATAAGCCTGTCGCCCTTGGACAATGACACCAAGTTTCAAAAGAAAATAGGTTTGATTTCTCTCACATGTCTGAGTGTCTGCTGCTGTTGCTGCTGCTAAGTCGCTTCAGTCGTGTCCGACTCTGTGCGACCCCAGAGATGGCAGCCCACCAGGCTCTGCTGTCCCTGGGATTCTCCAGGCAATGACACTGGAATGGGTTGCTGCTGGGGTCCTGCCCTGGTGGATCCAGAGAATTCGAAGCGGGGATGGCGTCGGCAAGGATCAGGAAACAACTGCTTAATTAAATGTTAATTAAGGATATAAAGAGTAATAGAATAAGGATAGCTCAGTGAGGAAATTCAGTGGAGAAAAGAGGCTGAAATAAGGATAGCTCAGTAGGAAAATTTAGTGAAGAAAAGAGGCTGAATAATTCAGCCAGAAGGTAAGAGAAAGAATGACATGGGGAGACCAAGTTTCCGTGAACAAGGCCCGCACTTTATTTTCCAAAGTAGTTTTTATACCTTAAGTTATGCATAGAGGATAATGGGGGAAGGGGTAGAGTCATGCAGCAAGCCAGGCTTTCTTCCTGCAAACTTATCATATGCAAAAGCTTAGGTGATTTGCATCATCTTCTGGCCCAGAGGCCTGTTAACATTTTAAGACCCTTTCTTCAGAAAACTTATTTTTCTCTAAAGGTGATTGGTCAGGAGCCACCCTCCAAAAGCATTAGATAAAGTTGCATTCCTACAGAGCAAAGGTGTGGTGGGCTATAACAAGAAAAAGAATTAACTCAAGGGTCCCAGGTTACAAACATTAAAGCTACTACTTACACCAATTATATTAATCAATACAGTGCCAGGGACACAGCAGGTAAGGGATATGGAGACTTAGCAGCAAACATTGGCCCAACAAGTGAAAATCCCTTCACCAATACAATTTCTAATCAATCTTTTAACTGCTCAAAGGAATCTGTATTTAGACAGTTTAGAACATCTCATGCCTCTCACAGTTGGGAGGCTCTGAGCAATCACATGCGGCCTGAAAAACCTTTTCAGGCAGGCTAGAGGACTTCCAAAGGAATTTGTAGGTTGAAACACTGTCACACCCAGGAATTAATAACTGGAGCTGTAAGTTAACTCTTTTTTCAGAGAGAGGTAGTGGGGGACAGCCCCCCGTAAAGTCAGAGGTGTAGGTGAAAGCACAAAGCAGAAAGTAGGCAGACTCTGGTTTTGAGGGGTAGATGCTCGAGAATTTCCAGGGGGACTCCTGAGGCTCGATCCCGCCTTTGCGTCTGCCTAGCCTCCTTCCTCATGACCTTTGTCATGGGTGGAGCTCCTCACGCTGGCTCCCAGCAGTGATAGAATTCCAGTTGAGCTATTCCAGATCCTGAAAGATGATGCTGTGGAAAGTGCTGCACTCAATATGCAATATGCAATATGCACTCAATATGCAATATGCCGGCTCCCGGCAGGTTGCCATTTCCTTCTCCAATGCATGAAAGTGAAAAGTGGAAGTGAAGTCGCTCAGTCGTGTCCGACTCTTAGTGATCCCATGGACTGCAGCCCACCAGGCTCCTCCATCCATGGGATTTTCCAGGCAAGAGTACTGGAGTGGGGTGCCATTGCCTTCTCCCTGAGTTAGTGTAGATATATCCTATTTCTAACAACTGTAGAAAGTTAAAGCTACAAAATCTAATTTGCTGAACTGAAATGGACTGGAATGGGTGAATTTAACTCAGATAACCATTATATCTACTGCTGCGGGCAGGAATCCCTCAGAAGAAATGGAGTGGCCATCATGGTCAACAAAAGAGTCCAAAATGCAGTACTTGGATGCAATCTCAAGAACGACAGAATGATCTCTGTTCGTTTCCAAGGCAAACCATTCAATATCATGGTAATCCAAGTCTATGCCCCAACCAGTAATGCTGAAGAAGCTGAACGGTTCTATGAAGACCTACAAGACCTTTTAGAACTAACACCCAAAAAAGATGTCCTTTTCATTATAGGGGACTGGAATGCAAAAGTAGGAAGTCAAGAAACACCTGGAGTAACAGGCAAATTTGGCCTTGGAATACGGAATGAAGCAGGGCAAAGACTAATACAGTTTTGCCAAGAAAATGCACTGGTCATAACAAACACCCTCTTCCAGCAACACAAGAGAAGACTCTATACATGGACATCACCAGATGGTCAACACTGAAATCAGATTGATTATATTCTTTGCAGCCAAAGATGGAGAAGCTCTATACAGTCAGCAAAAACAAGACCAGGAGCTGACTGTGGCTCAAACCATGAACTCCTTATTGGCAAATTCAGACTTAAATTGAAGAAAGTAGGGAAAACCACTAGACCAGTAAGGTATGACCTAAATCAAATCCCTTATGATTATACAGTGGAAGTGGGAAATAGATTTAAGGGCCTAGATCTGATACATAGAGTGCCTGATGAACTATGGAATGAGGTCCGTGACATTGTACAGGAGACAGGGATCAAGACCATTCCCATAGAAAAGAAATGCAAAAAAGCAAAATGGCTGTCTGGGGAGGCCTTACAAATAGCTGTGAAAAGAAGGAAAGCGAAAAGCAAAGGAGAAAAGGAAAGATATAAACATCTGAATGCAGAGTTCCAAAGAATAGCAAGAAGAGATAAGAAAGCCTTCTTTAGCGATCAATGCAAAGAAATAGAGGAAAACAACAGAATGCGAAAGACTAGGGATCTCTTCAAGAAAATCAGAGATACCAAGGGAACATTTCATGCAAAGATGGGCTCGAAAAAGGACAGAAATGGTATGGACCTAACAGAAGCAGAAGATATTAAGAAGAGATGGCAAGAATACACAGAAGAACTGTACAAAAAAGATCTTCACAACCCAGATAATCATGATGGTGTGATCACTGACCTAGAGCCAGACATCCTGGAATGTGAAGTCAAGTGGACCTTAGAAAGCATCACTACGAACAAAGCTAGTGGAGGTGATGGAATTCCAGTTGAGCTATTCCAAATCCTGAAAGATGATGCCATGAAAGTGCTGCACTCAATATGCCAGCAAATTTGGAAAACTCAGCAGTGGCCACAGGACTGGAAAAGGTCAGTTTTCATTCCAATCCCAAAGAAAGGCAATGCCAAAGAATGCTTAAACTACCGCACAATTGCACTCATCTCACACGCTAGTAAAGTAATGCTCAAAATTCTCCAAGCCAGGCTTCAGCAATATGTGAACCATGAACTTCCTGATGTTCAAGCTGGTTTTAGAAAAGGCAGAGGAACCAGAGATCAAATTGCCAACATCCGCTGGATCATAGAAAAAGCAAGAGAGTTCCATAAAAACATCTATTTCTGCTTTATTGACTATGCCAAAGCCTTTGACTGTGTGGATCACAATAAACTGTGGAAAATTCTGAAAGAGATGAATACCAGACCACCTGATCTGCCTCTTGAGAAATTTGTATGCAGGTCAGGAAGCAACAGTTAGAACTGGACATGGAACAACAGACTGGTTCCAAATAGGAAAAGGAGTTCGTCAAGGCTGTATATTGTCACCCTGTTTATTTAACTTATATGCAGAGTACATCATGAGAAACACTGGACTGGAAGAAACACAACTGGAATCAAGATTGCCGAGAGAAATATCAATAACCTCAGATATGTAGACGAAACCACCCTTACGGCAGAAAGTGAAGAGGAACTCAAAAGCCTCTTGATGAATGTGAAAGTGGAGAGTGAAAAATTTGGCTTAAAGCTCAACATTCAGAAAACGAAGATCATGGCATCAGGTCCCACTACTTGATGGGAAATAGATGGGGAAACAGTGGAAACAGTGTCAGACTTTATTTTTCTGGGCTCCAAAATCACTACAGATGGTGACTGCACCCATGAAATTAAAAGGCACTTATTCCTTGGAAGGAAAGTTATGACCAACCTAGATAGCATATTCAAAAGCAGAGACATTACTTTGCCAACAAAGGTTCGTCTAGTCAAGGTTATGGTTTTTCCTGTGATCATGTATGGATGTGAGAGTTGGACTGTGAAGAAGGCTGAGCACCGAAGAATTGATGCTTTTGAACTGTGGTGTTGGAGAAGACTCTTGAGAGTCCCTTGGACTGCAAGGAGATCCAACCAGTCCATTCTGAAGGAGATTAGCCCTGGGATTTCTTTGGAAGGAATGATGCTAAAGCTGAAACTCCAGTATTTTGGCCACCTCATGCGAAGTGTTGACTCATTGGAAAAGACTCTGATGCTGGGAGGGATTGGGGGCAAGAGGAGAAGGGGACGACGGAGGATGAGATGGCTGGATGGAATCACTGACTCTATGGACGTGAGTCTGAATGAACTCCAGGAGCTGGTGATGGTCAGGGAGGCCTGGCGTGCTGCGATTCATGGGGTCGCAAAGAGTCGGACACGACTGAGCGACTGAACTGAACTGAAAGTTTTTTGTCCATTTCCTACTATCTTTATTAAATAACAATTTTTATCAAAAACACTTTGGTGAAATTTAGGCAATCTTTGTTCCAAGGTAATATTTTAGACATTCAAAAGGGAGCATCCTTTGTGCTATGTTTAGCATATCTAAAAATAATAATTAAGGAAACCAGTATGGCAACTGTTAATAGTTAATCATGTTCTATCTTTAAAAGATATCTTTGGTATATTTGTTCTCAAAATTCTTGCCGAAGCCTTTATCCTCCATCACCAAAACGCTTATACAGGTCCCTCCAAATATTCACTGCTGCTCACAGAATAAAACCCAGAACCCTGATTGGCCTGCTATGTCTCGACCATGAGCTCAGAGCATTTCCTTCCTGGATCACCATGAGCCTTCTTTGTTTTCCTTAAATATACCCAGCCCTCCCCGACCTACAGACTTTGAGCGTGTTCCCTCTGCTGCCAAGCTTTCTCCCCATCGGTTCATCGCTGTCAGTAAGGACTCACCACAAATGTCCTACCATTTGTAGCTGTGAGTGTATCTATTAACCTAACATAGCATCCACAACCCATCTCTAACCCATTATTATGTTGTTTTCAATCTACCATTTAAGAACCTCTTGTTATCTTGTTTACTCAGTTATTTGCTGTCTCATTCACTAGAAAATAGGCTCCCTGAGCACACAGACCTTATCTATATGCAACAGACATTTACATCCACAGCACAGAACACTGTCTTCAATAAATCCTTCTCAAACAAAAAAATCATGGGCAAATATCTGGATAATATGTGATGGACATGAAGATCAGATGCATTTGATTCAGAATGTGAATGAAAGAAAGAGAAAAAGTGAGAAAGAATACATGTGTCTCCTTGTAGGGATATCATGTGTATTATGTGCAAAAGGTTAAGTATGTGTGGTCTAGTCTCACACAGGAAGTGCAGATACATAATTTTAGATAATGAATGAATACAGTTATTTCACTACTTCATTAACTTTGTAGTTCCTATCAGTTGTACAATGATTTTATCATTTTGTTATATAAAAATTACCTTTATATAGTTTAGGGGATAGTTAACATTAACTTTGGGGAGAGTTATTAGTATATAGACACACTTCCACTTGTCTGTTGTGATTCAATAACAAAAAGTGTGAGGTCACTGATGACTTCTAATTAAAGCCATAGAGTGAAGAAAAGTTCTAACAGCATTTAAACAAAGGAGAAAAGACATTTGACAGTTTTATGCTACACAGCACTGGAGAATCCATATTTAAGACATTAAGCTATGGAGTACTACCTTAAACGATATTGCTTTAGGTGGGCTGAAAAGAAACAGAGGAAGGAAAAAAACAACTCCAGTTTTGCTAAAATTGGTTTCTGATGCAAAAATAATAAATGAGAGGAATTTGACATTTAAGGGAACATTGTCAGAGGATTCCCAAGACAGCGATATAACATTGCAAAGGCGACATTCAACTCCCCAGTAAGGGTGAGGATTTAGCTTAACAAATAATGATATGAAGGAAAATTAAGAAAGCACATTGCTTGACTGAATAATATTGAGGGAAACTATTCATTTAAAAACCCTGCTAACAGATGTAAGCTATTGTATACAGAATGAATAAACAATGAGGTCAAACTGATGGTCCTACCAAAGAACAGTATTCAATATCCTATGCTAAACCATAATGGAAAAGAATATTTTAAAAACGTGCATATGTATGTAAGTATATATCCCAATCAATGGGTTGGCAAGATCCCGTGGAGTAGGAAATGGCAACCCACTACATGATTCTCGCTGAGAGAATCCCCATGGGTACAGGAGACTAGTGGGTTACAGTCCGAGGGGTTGCAGAGTCTGACACAACTGAGCCACTAATACACACACATGTATAACTGAATTGATGCTGTATAGGATAAGGCAACAGCAACCCACTCCAGTACTCTTGCCTGGCAAATCCCATGGATGGAGGAGCCTGGTGGGCTGCAGTTCATGGGGTCGCTAGGAGTCAGACACAACTGAGTTACTTCCCTTTCACTTTTCACTTTCATGCATTGGAGAAGGAAATGACAACCCACTCCAGTGTTCTTGCCTGGAGAATCCCAGGGACAGGGGAGCCTGGTGGGCTGCCGTCTATGAGGTCGCACAGAGTCGGACATGACTGAAGCAACTTAGCAGCAGCAGCAGCAGAATTTTATACAACTGTAAATCAACTATGCTTCATTAAAAAATGTTTTATAAATCCTGCAAATAGATTTTGATCTGTAGTTGCAGATCTTAGATCATACAAATATACCAGAAACATCAGTAAGTTCAGTTGCTAAGTCGTATCCAACTCTTTGCGACCCCATGGACTACACCACACCAGGCTTCCAGTATATCACAAGCTCCAGGAGCTTGCTCAAACTCATGTCCATCAAGTCAGTGATGCCATCCAACTATTTTATCCTCTGTCATCCTCTTCTCCTCCTGCCTTCAATCTTTCCCAGTATCAGGGCCTTTCCCAATTAGTCAGTTCTTCCCACCAGATGGCCAAAGTATTGGAGCTTCAACTTCAGTCCTTCCAATGAATATTCAGGACTGATTTCCTTTAGGATTGACTGGCTTGATCTCCTTGCAGTCCAAGGGACTCTCAAGAGTCTTCTCCAATACTACAGTTGGAGAACATCAATTCTTCGGTGCTCAGCTTTCTATATAGTCCAACTCTCACATCTATACATGACTACTGGAAAAACCACAGCTTTGACTAAATGGACCTTTGTCAGCAAAGTAATGTCTGCTTTTTAATATGCTGTCTAGGTTGGTCATAGCATTTCTTGTAAGGAGCAAGTGTCTTTTAATTTCATGGCTACAGTCACCATCTGCAGTGATTTTTGAAGTATAAGAAAATAAAGTCTGCAACTATTTCCATTGTTTCCCCATCTATTTGCCATGAAGTGATGGGACCAGATGCCATGGTCTTCATTTATGAATGCTGAGTTTTATGCCAGCTTTTTCACTCTCTTCTTTCACTTTCATCAAGAGGTTCTTTAGTTCCTCTTTGATTTCTGACATAAGGGGTGGTGTCATCTGCATATCTGAGGTTATTGATATTTCACCCAGAAATCTTGATTCCAGCTTGTGCTTCATCCAACCCAGCATTTCACATGATGTACTCTGCATATAAGTTAAATAAGCAGGGTGACAATATACAGCCTTGATGTACTCTTCCCTATTTGGAACCAGTCCATTGTTCCATGTCTGGTTCTGTTGCTTCTTGACCTGCATACAGATTTCTCAGGAGGCCGGTAAGGTGGTCTGGTATTCCTATCTCTTTAATAATTTTCCACAGTTTATTGTGATCCACACAGTCAAAGACTTTAACATAGACAATAAAGCTGAAGTAGATGTTTTTCTGGAACTCTCTCACCTTTTCGATGATCCAATGGATGTTGGCAATTTGATTTCTGGTTCCTCTGCCTTTTCTAAATCCAGCTTGAACAACTGGATGTTCTTGATTCACATACTGTAGAAGCCTAGCTTGGAGAATTTGTTAGCATGTGAGATGAGTGCAATTGTGTGGTAGTCTGAACATTCTTTGGCATTGCCTTTCTTTGGGATTGGAATGAAAACTGACCTTTTCCAGTCCTATGGCCACTGCTGAGTTTTCCAAATTTGCTGGCATATTGAGTGCAGCACTTAAGCAGCAGCAACTTTTAGGGGTTGAAATAGCTCAGCTAGAATTTCATCACCTCCACTAGCCTTCGGAGTGATGCTTCCTAAGGCCCACTTGACTTTGCACTCCAGGATGTCTGGCTCTAGGTGAATGGTTACACCATCATGGTTATCTGGGTTGTGAAGATCTTTTTTGTACAGTTCTTCTGTGTATTCTTGTCACCTTTTCTTAGTATCTTCTGCTTCAGTTAGGTACATACTGTTTCTGTCCTTTATTGTGCCCATCTTTGCATGAAATATTCGCTTGGTATCTCTGATTTTCTTGAAGAGATCTCTAGTCTTTCCCATTCTATTGTTTCCCTATTTCTTTGCACTGATTACTTAGGGAGGCTTTCTTATCACTCCTTGCTCTTCTTTGGAACTCTGTATTCAGATGGCTATATCCTTCCTTTTCTCCTTTGCCTTTTGCTTCTCTTCTTTTCTCAACTATTTGTAAGGCCTCCTCAGACAACCGTTTTGCCTTTTTGCATTTCTTTTTCTTGGGGATGGTTTTGATCACCACTTCATGTACAATGTCACGAACCTCCGTTCATAGTTCTTCAGGCACTCTGTCAGTTATAATCCCTTGAACCCATTTGTACCTCCAGAAACATATGAGAACACAAACTAGAAATATCAAAACATACTTTCTATATTTCCATTTTCTTCACCTCAAACACTCCTTATATCTGGAGTCTTCTGTGACCAAGATGAATAAATCCTCTGGCATGAAAAGGTTCTCTTTTAAAATTGTATTATCCTCATTTTTATAGATTAATTTTTCTCCTGTTTCAGCCAAGGTACCAATATTATTCAATTGGTTCAAAAATATATTGCTTGCACTGTGCAGACAGTTTGGGTATCGCCTCTGGTTAAGCCTTTATGAAAAAGCTGGTTTTTCTATAAAGGAGGAAACTTGTGTAGCAGGACAACAAAAGACTTTCATGCTGCATTCTTCAATCTGAATGAACCTGCTGAATTGATAAGGACACTAAAACCAGAATTAGCATTTTGCTTAAACTTTCCTTTCAGCAGTGCCCCAAAGCTTTATAATTCACTTCCTCTCATTCTTTACTATTCTCAGATAAAAAGAAAGGGAAAAGAATACTGGAGTTTTGTGTAAGAAAATGTAACTTCCTCTGGCTGAATGATGATGAGATTTTTACATATAGAAATCTTTTCAAGAGTGGTGCTGGTGAGAAACTTAGGTGGCAAGACTGATTTCTTTAAGGAAAAAAAAAGGCATTTGGACAAATCTTCCATTCTTAAATTATTATAAATATTGGTGCCATTTCAGATTTGAAAATGCCTAACTCATCATTTCTAGAGACTTCCCTGCCTGTCCAGTGGTTAAGACTCTACACTTCTATTGCAGTGGACACAGGTTTGATCCCTGGTCAGGGAACCTAGATTCTCAATGTCTTGTGGCAGGGTTAAAAAAAAAATCATTTCTAGACTTAGGTAATACAGAATCAGGTTCACAATTAGCTAAAAGAGATATAGATAAATTTCTCAAAATTTCCTTGAGTAAATACTAGAAAATTATATTTGTGTGTGTGTGTGTATGTGTATGCACTCGGTCGCATCTAACTCTTTGCAACCCCATGGACTGTAGCCCGTCAGGCTAGTCTGTCCATGGGATTCTCCAGGCAAGAATACCAGAGTGGGTTGCCATTTTCTCCTCCAGGAGATCTTCCTGACCCAGGGACTGAACCCTTGTCTCTTGCATCTCCTGCACTTCTTTACCACTGTACCACGTGACATTATTTTAAAATCTTATTAAGCGCTTTCTGAATCCTATGTGATACTGATTGCTAATCATACTTTCAAGACCAGGAAAATTGTTCATCATCCCATCTCCATCCTTTTCGAGAAACCTTTTCTAGCTGCATCCATTCCTCCATTCAAAATGGCTCATTCTGTCAGTTAAATTATTCTAATGTACTCATTTACATGCAAGTGCTACTAAGTAACCATAGCTTGATATTTTGCCCAAAGGAATGGTTCACTTAAACTAAGGGCTATGAGAGAAAGTTTACTCCAAAGAAATAATTATCAAATGGTAAAAATTTAGCTATTCTTGCCAGGGCACACACAATCTAGAAACACAGCCCTTTACAACCAACATCAGAAAACATGTCATCTGTTTTGCCCTTGCCCGTGTGGCCCACTTCTCTGAGGCTGTGATCCTCCAATTTTAGCATATGCCCAAAGCACCTAGGACTTCTTAAAACATAGATTGCTTAGTGTTACCACCAGAATTTCTCATTTAGTGGGTATGATATGGGACTGAAGATTGTATTTCTAATTATCTCCAGTGCTGCTGGTTTGTGGGCACATACTGAGAAGCACTGATCTAAGTTACCAGTCCTCGTGCCTGTCTGAAATCACCTAAGGAATTTTACTTTTTAAACCTTTCTTTAAATTGAAGTCTAGTTGATTTACAATGTTGTGCTAGCTTCAGGTGTACAGCACTGTACAGATTTTCAGATTCTTTTCCCATATAGGCTTTTACAAAATACTGAGTACAGTTCCTTGTACTATACGGTAGGACCCTGTTGTTATCTATTTTATGTATAGTAGGTGTATATGTTAATCCTATCCACCTAATTTATCCCCCACACTTTCCCTCTGGTAACTATAAGCCTGCCTTCTTATTGGTTCTGTAAATAAGTTCTCTGTTCTATAAATGCAGATGCCACCCACAGAGATCCTGATGTCATGTGCTTACGCTATGAACTAGAATCAATCACCTTTTTTAAAAGATCCCTAGGTAATTCTAATATGCAGCAAAACTTTCAGTGCATTACTCCAAGCACTTTAATGAGAATAATGCTAAGAATATATAATAAGACAGTATATAGCTCCTGTACACCCATCCTTAATCAACAATATTTAGTAGATGCTCATTCAACACCAATCCTGTGTGCTGGGTGCTGGGGGTGCCCTGGCCTGCAATATCCTCTGTGACCTGACCCTTGGAAATCTTTGACCTCACATCTAACACCCTCTGCCCAGCTTACCCGCAGCCATTAGCCTCCAGGCACAAAGGCCTCCCTGTTGACCTCAATGTACTGCCAGCTCAGAGCCTTTGTATTCATCATCCTTTTTCCAAGAAGACTCTGCCCCTTCCTCTAGTTCTCAACTCATCATCACTTCAAGGAGGACCTCTAACCCTTCTACCTAAAAGATTTGACTTCCTTCTAATCCACTCCCTTTATTCCTTTACCCATCTTTATTTCTACTGGTAGCACTTAGTACTACTCAAGTTAATAAACATTTATTTATTGTCTGTCTAATTCCACTGAATATAAGAAACTAGAATCTATGTTTTGTTCACTGCTACATTCCCACTGCCTAGAGTTGTGCTTTGCCTACAACAGAAACGTAAGAAACATTGCTGAATAGATGGGGATGCAGCGGCAACAAGATGAGCATGACAAGAAGAATGGGACTCGTGGATGTGAAAAGCCAACAGGCACAGAACAATGTAAGAACAGTCCATATGGCTAGGAGAGTACAAAGGAAGGGCAGAAACCCCAGCCTGAAGCAGCCCTAGAAGACTACCCAGAGGAAACGATTTCTAAACTAAAAACCGAAAATGAGTGGGCACCTTCCAGAAGGATGGTAGAAAGTGCTCAGAATATGACACATGGATGAACAGAAAGAAGCTTAATAGATAATTCAGCATGGGTCTACTAAATTTCCACTGGGAATGAAGTGCAGTAATTAAGCTATAAAATATACAGAGATGACTCAGACTGAAACCTGAGAGCATGAAATCCTGGAAGGCCGGAATCAGACAGATGGATTTTAAACATCTTCATCCACCCTACTATTGCTATACCTGGCAACAACGCACACACAGTAGGCTCTCTATTAGCACTGGGATGAATAAGTATGAATAAAGGAATTGCAACCATGAGGGTTCAGGGATCTGACACTTCCACAGTGCCTTGCACACAGACAGGTTTCAAAAAATAACTGCTGATCCATGATCTCCTGAGATGAATGATGTTCACCACACTTTATTCAAATTCCAAATGATATGACTCATCCTACATGAATATTAATTAGATGTTATTACTGTTGTATCTTACCACAAGGAAACAATAATTATTTCATTCCACTAAATTTCTCCACAAGCCACCAGGATTATGTGACTATGTTTCCAGCTTTGATTTCATGCTAAATTTTCTTCATGAATTCAGTAAATGATTTTGTGCAAGTTACTTCTTTGTACTAACCAAAAGACACACATTTTTTGTTTGTATTTTTTTAAAACCTGTCAGAACCTCACAGAATAGAACAACCAGGTTTTTGTAATCTTCTTATCCTATTTTTAATCTTGAGATACCTGACAAAGTCTTACATTCTTTTATTGTGACAAAACTTAAAAATGACACTGCAGAGAAAAACCACGCTGAGTACTTCTCTAGTTTTAAAAGTAATGCTTGGGGCTAGTGCACTGGGACGACCCAGAGGGATGGTATGGGGAGGGAGGAGGAAGGAGGGTTCAGGGTGGGGAACACATATATACCTGTGGCGGATTCATTTTGATATTTGGCAAAACTAATACAATTATGTAAAGTTTAAAAATAAAATAAAATTTAAAAAAATAAAAGTAATTGACTTAGATTTAACACATATTAATTCTTTTGACTCTAATCATCCTCTGTTAGAATCCTGAAGATGTGAGAAACATGATTCAGGCAAAAGGAACAGTATCTAATAAACCCAAGAGAATTTCGGTTGTCAGACTGTCAAGTACTCCCCAGTGACCCCGTCTCTTGAACCTGATCTCATGTAATTCCCTCACCTTAACCATGGGCTACATCTGTCAATTCACTCTAACAAAACACGCAAAAGTGATGAAATGTTACTTCCAAGAAGAGGTGACGAAAAGACTATGACTGTCACTGGGCGCATGTTTGTTCTGCTCCTCTTTTGAGTCACCAGTCGTTCTGTCATCAAGACACTCAGGTAGCCTACATAGGGGCCCATAGAGTGAGCACCACAGTGAAGTCCACCAGTGCCCACCAGGTAAGCTGGGGAAGATACGCTCCAAGGGAGAGCGGCAGCAGTTCTCTCAGCGAGCATGGACGAGGATGCTACAGCTCCCGCTGAGCACTGAGATGGCTCCAGTCTCGGTTCACAGCACGAGTCCAGCCTCATGTGACACTGAACCAGAGACTCCTAGCCAAATCTCGTCTAGATTCCTAATCCACAGACTCTGCGGGATAACTTTATGCTTTAAGCTGCTATGTTTCAGAGTAATTAGTAACTGGTACAATAATGAATCACAAGAAAGATGCCATTATTTGATTTTTACCCTCTTGTGGCTGTCTCCTAGGCTCCCTCCTCTCAGAGGTAGTAGAGCATCGTGGTTAAGAGCGCTGACTCTAGGGACTTGCCCTGGTGGCCCAATGGCTAAGACTCCACCCTCCCAGTTCAGGGTGCCTGGGTTCAATCTCTGGTCAGGGACTAAATCCCTCATGCCACAACAAAGATCAAAGATACGGTGCCACAACTAAGACCTGGGGCAGCAAAATAAGTAGTTTTGTTTTGTTTTGTTTTTAAGAAAAGAGCACTGACTCTGAAACACTGATTCATACATCTGAGTGGGAATCACAACTCTGACTCTCGAGAGTAATAACACGTGATCGTAGCATCTACCCCGGGCCTTGGTAGTAATTAAATGAGAATGTAAAGTTTCTCACTGATACCTGATGTTGTGCAATTGTAGTTGCTTTTCTTATCCATTCTTTTCCTCCCTCCCTACATTTTCATTTCTCCTTGTCAGTTCTCCTTTCCTCCTCTTTGTCTTACATCCATTTATTTCCCCTTGCCTTAAGCATTCTTTCAAGACATACTTATTGAATTCCAACTATTTGCTCTTCCATAGCCTATTTCACAGACAACAGAAGAATGAGGCCCTCTTATGGCTGTTATTTCTCTCCCCTTTCTATTGTTTTACTCTCTGCCATTCTTCCTAACCACCACAGCACTCTGAATTTTTTAAAGTACATCACCTTGGTTATTTTATCATTAGAAAGATTTACTGGACATAGAAATAGTCCACAGCCAACAGACTTGTCCATCTTCCTCGTGTAAGGGTTTCTGGTATTGGCTTAATCTCTTTAAGATCACCGAGTTGCAAATAAAATTTACTAATACAACTAAACAAGTTATATACATATTTTAAAAGTTAAAAGAAATATTTTATAACTGACTTGAAATACCCTGATTTTTTAAAATCTGTTTATTTTCTTGACATAAGTCCACAGGACTACATATAGAAATATAAATCCTATGCTATTAATAACCCCGAAGTTTCTTGTGGATTTATATCATTTTTAGCAACTAGCTAAATGTAAAAAAAATACTCTTTTTCACAGAACATTTAAGCAATTTTAGTGGAGTGATATAAGCTTCTAATAACTTCTCAATGACTCTTTACCACAGGTTGAAAAATACTGCAAACATCAAGCACTGTGAGAGGTAGCCTGGCTAAGTGCTCAGGAGTACCAACTCTGGGAGCCAGACCACTTGGAATCAAATTCTATTCTTATACCACCCTGGCAATTTACTTCACCTCTCGTGCCTGTATTTGCTTATCTGTGAAATATGGACAACAAGGTTGCCTGCTTGGTAGAGTTCTTATAAAAATAACATGAGTTTATATCTCTAAGTTGCTTACAGTCTAGGATATAATTTATACCCTATGTGTTTGTTAAATAAGGATAAGGAGGTTGAGAGCTCTCTGAGATGGATATTTTAAGAAACTAAAACATAAAATAGAAAGGAGAGCTTCCTAATAACCCTAAGTGTTCCATCTCAGAGTCCTATAAAGAATAATCAAACTGTTCTCAAGCACAGTGTACTCTTCCAAGAATATCTATATCCAGGAGAAATATAGTGGGCACTCAAAGAGTGCCCAGGAAGACTACCCAGGAGACAACAGCGGTTGGAACAAGTGGATGTTTGATTGGATGATGTGAATAATTTAGAATCAAAGCTACTATGCTCGAATCATATTAATCTGGATATAAGTGGAATGTGAAGGTTTACAAAGTCAAACTTCACTTTAATTCAGAATTTCTGATCAGTAATCCAGTATCGGGTGAGCTAAAAATGTATTTGTGCATTTATTTCATCACTTTTGCGTTTACTGGGGACCATTTCTTGGAAGACCAAGATGAATGTTGCTGGCTTTAGGAAGCTTACTCTAGAGAAGATCAAGCAGTCATAAAAAGCAAACTGTGTTGTATGCACGAATGAAGACACGTAGCAGAAATAATGATAATGTGGTAAAAAGAAAAGGATAATATGGATGATATAATCAATATAACCTTCAGAGAGGAAGTAAAAACATAAAGATATAAAAGAAAAGTAAAGGTTGGAGTGATAACTAAAGGCAGCTAACAGGTCAAGCAGAACAATCAAACTGCAAAGCAAGGATGGGCATGTGAGTATAGCCTGTCTCAGAAACAAGAAGAATCTCTCTCTTGCTGTTTGTGGAACATAGGTGAGAAAGTGGTGAAAAAGAACAGACACACAGGCCATGGGAGGTTCTTTCAAGGGCTTGTGTGCCATGGTAAGAAATGGATAGTTCTTCTCATAGGCCAAGCAATGTTCCAAAAGGATGGACTGCTGGTCAAATAAGTTTGCTTATTTGAAAAGTGCTGACTAGCACATTTCCTTGGGGACTGCATTGCCTCTAAGGACTCAACAAGATCACAATGAAAAGAAATCATTTTCTCAAATTTAATTGAACAGGCAAATTCAAACAGAGTTCCATTTTCTGGAAATTACATGTCCTCAGAAACACAGTTCAGAGAAGGTTATTGATAACTCTGCTTTTGAAGTGGAAGACAAATTTGAGAAGATAAAAAGGCGTTATCGGGGTAGCCAGGCAGGAAACGACTAGAACACGAAGTAGGGAAATGGTAGTAGGACGTCACAATAAAATCTTGAGAGAAGCACACAGCACCTGCTCAAAGGCAGAGAGTAAGAGGGAGAGGACAGTGTGAAGTGACCCAAAGGCCGCTTCATTTAAAACCAGGTAACTGTTGGCTTAAAGCTCAACATTCAGAAAACTAAGATCATGGCATCCAGTCCCGTCACTTCATGGCAAATAGATGGGGAAACAGTGTCAGACTTTATTTTTTGGGGCTCCAAAATCACTGCAGATGGTGACTTCAGCCATGAAATTAAAAGACGCTTACTCCTTGGAAGCAAAGTTATGACCAACCTAGATAGCATATTTAAAAGCAGAGACGTTACTTTGCCAACAAAGGTCCGTCTAGTCAAGGCTATGGTTTTTCCTGTGGTCATGTATGGATGTGAGAGTTGGACTGTGAAGAAGGCTGAGCACCGAAGAATTGATGCTTTTGAACTGTGGTGTTGGAGAAGACTCTTGAGAGTCCCTTGGACTGCAAGGAGATCCAACCAGTCCATTCTGAAGGAGATCAGCCCTGGGATTTCTTTGGAAGGAATGATGCTAAAGCTGAAACTCCAGTACTTTGGCCACCTCATGTGAAGAGTTGACTCATTGGAAAAGACTCTGATGCTGCAAGGGATTGGGGGCAGGAGGAGAAGGGGACGCCAGAGGATGAGATGGCTGGATGGCATCACCGACTCGTCGGACGTGAGTTTGAGTGAACTCCGGGAGTTGGTGATGGACAGGGAGGCCTGACGTGCTGCAATTCATGGAGTCGCAAAGAGTTGGACACGACTGAGAGACTGAACTGAACTGAACTGTTGTCTTTCTTTTAGGTGTCAAACACAAAAGAGGTTCAGAAAAATTCAAGATATAAGAGAAACACTATACTTAAGAATTCATATATAGGTAGAAAATGCCACACCAAAAACAGAGTAAATCTGTTAGAGGCCACTGTCGGCAGAATTTGCTGCTGAGCCATTCTTCCCACCTTTGTGGACCCCTACCCCAGCTCCGTGTCCTGCGGTGGTGCCCATGCACCCCTAAATTTCTTTTCATTGCACCTTTTTTCCCAGAAAACATTCCTTTCATTTACACTTACAAGTGATGCCTTTGCCTCTTGGATATTTCTCATTTAAGCCTTAGCTCTAATACACATTAAAGGCTTTACCTTTTGAATATAAAGCACATCAATAAAGGGAAGAAGGATAAATGCTTAGGAAAAGAGAAAAGGCTGGCATTGCCTAAAAAAAAAAAAAAAAAAAAACAAAACACCAGACAGAGGTGATGGCCTCCCCTTTGTTAAGGACAGCTCTGGAACTGGGAAAGGGATGAAAGTGACAGCAAATCAACTTTCCTCCGAACACCTGCAAAGCACACTTCAAAGCATCATGAGCCCAAAACGTCTGCGAGTGAGCACAATGAGATGAACACTTTCTCAAGTGAGAGCCAGGATTACTTACATCAGAATACACAGTGATGTTTTGTTTAAAAGGTGAGTAAGCCTAGATGTCAACCCTAGGAGTCTCTAGGTTCAGTCATCTGAATTTATCACCTAACACCCTTCAGTGACTTCCTGAATACAGATATTCAGGAACTGTTGGTGAAATAAGATGTATGCAAATCATGTTTGGTAGAAGGCTTGATATAAAATATTGGCAAACAACATTTGGGTCAACAAATTTGGGGCTATTTTTGTTGGCAGTGGTAGAGAAGCCAGAAAGCAAATTTCATTCTGAATTTGCTTTATGTAAGTTAATTATAGAGGGATTTACCAGTATTTCTCAGAATGGATTTGCAATCAGCTTGGAACATTTTTATTATCTTGATTTAAGAAAGGATTTAATATAAATCAACCCAATTTAAAATGGCTAGTTGATTTAATCAAATTTTAACCCAAAAAAGACACTTAATTATTTGACATTACCTCTGGCTGTTTTTTGCAAATTTTAAATAGATGACTGTTTTGTGTAAGATATAAAATGTAAATTTTAAAATAATTATTATGAAATACATTAACAAAATCACAAAACTGAGTAATTTGTTTGCTATCAGTAAATGAATATAAAGACTTTTTGAGATTAACCATCTTCATTATAAATATATAGATTTATTTTTTAATATGAAAAGCAAATTATTTGCATTTTGGATTTTTCCATCAATAGGGAACAGATACTAACATATACATAATATGATTCTGAAAAAGCTTGCAGGCTAAACTTAAACTTTTCTAGAGACAAATGTCCTGTTTTTATTTTAATGTTGCATGGAGAATATCTGTCCAGGTGAACATGAAAAATTAAAAATATATTTTTACACTGTTAATGGCCTTCATCTTATTCTGTTTATTCTCTAGTCAGAAAATTATGTTCTGCTCACTCAAAATTCACACTTGTAATTTAGTGTTTGTTTCAGAAATATTTCTTATCCTTGACTAAAAATATAAATCATCAGTGAACTTATTAAAGTACACTAATACCCAGGCTCCCCCACTAACCAGTTTTTGAGGGGTAGAGCTGGACTACTGTTTCAGAAACTCACTGGTTAATTCTAAAGTCTGGCCAAGGTTGAAATACCCAGTTTACAGAAAACACAAATAGTTCTAAGTGTGCATAAGACTCTATTATTATTAGACTGGTTTATCATATGCAATGTGCTGTGCTTAGTCATTCAGTCATGTCCAACTCTTGTAACCGCACAGACTATGGCCTGCAAGGCTCCTCTGTCCACGGGATTCTCCAGGCAAGAATACCAGAGTGGGTTGCCATTTCCTTCTCCAATCATATGCAGAGTTTTAACTAATTCAATCAAGTTGTATAGGTGACTCATGCCTGTTCATTGGTTTTGTGTGTTTCTGTGGACATATGGGTGTGTATGTGTGTGCACGCTGGGATGTGTTTATCATTTGCTTATTTTTACCATTAGTAATAACTACGAATTTCTGAATGTTTCACTCTTTGTATCAATCTTAGTTATGGCTGGATACTGCAAATTTAAATTTCACCTTAAATGTCCTACCACCTTAAATGTCCTACCACCAAATGTTCCTACCACCAAGTATTAGAGAGAAAAGAATACTAAAGAGCCTTAGACTTGTTCTTAGGTATCATAAAATTTATCTGAAAAGTTTCTTTTTAATGTAATATCTAAAATACTTTAAAATTTAATGTCCATTTACAGAGGAATGGATAAAGAAGATGTGGTACATATGTACAATGGAATATTAGCCATTAAAAAGAATGAAATAATGCCATCTGCAGCAACATGGATGGACATGGATATTATCATACAACGTGAAGTATGTCTGATAGAGAAAGACAAGTATCATATAATATTGCATATTGATATATGCATAATCTAAAAAAAATATACAAATGATCTTATTTACAGAACAGAAACAGACTCACAGATTTAAAAGCTAACTTATGGTTATCAGGAAAGGGCTGGGGGAAGGGTAGACTGGGAGTTTGGGATTGACATGTACGCACTGCTACATTTAAAATAGGTAACTACCAAGCATTTACTGTATAGTAGAGGGAACTTGCGGAGAAGGCAATGGCACCCCACTCCAGTACTCCTGCCTGGAAAATCCCATGGAGGGAGGAGCCTGGTGAGCTGCAGTCCATGGGGTCCCTAAAAGTGGGACACGACTGAGCGACTTCACTTTCACTTTTCACTTTCATGCACTGGAGAAGGAAATGGCAACCCACTCCAGTGTTCTTGCCTGGAGAATCCCAGGGACGGGGGAGCCTGGTGGGCTGCCACACAGAGTCGGACACGACTGAAGTGACTTAGCAGTAGCAGCAGCAGAGGGAACTTGCGGAGAAGACAATGGCAACCCACTCCAGTACTCTTGCCTGGCAAATCCCATGGACGGAGGAGCCTGGTAGGCTGCAGTCCATGGGCTCGCTAGGAGTTGGACACGACTGAGCAACTTCACTTTCACGTTCATGCATTGGAGAAGGAAATGGCAACCCACTCCAGTGTTCTTGCCTGGAGAATCCCAGGGACGGGGGAGCCTTGTGGGCTGCCGTCTCTGGGGTCTCACAGAGTCAGACACGACTGAAGCAACAGCAGCAGCAGCAGCAGCAGCAAAGGGAACTTGACTCAATTCTCTGCAGTAACTTAAAAAAGAATTTGAAAAAGAATAGACACATGTATATGTATATCTGGGCTTCCCAGGTGGCTCAGCAGTAAAGAATCTGCCTGCAGTGCAGGAGCCACGAGACTCAGGTTCAATCCCTGGGTCAGGAAGATACTCTGGAGAAGGAAATGGCAACCCATTTCAGTATTCTTGCCTGGAGAATCCCATGGACTGAGGAGCCTGGCAGGCTATAGTTCACAGGGTCACAAAAATTCAGACACCACTGAAACAACTTCGCTTTTTCTTTTTTATATGTGTATCTGAATCACTCTGCTGTACACTTGAAACTACACAAGACAATATTGTTAATCAATTATAAACCAACATAAAATAACACAAAAGTATAAATTATGTCAAGAGAAAATAAAATACCTTAAAATTTGAAGGCACAATATATTTTAATCAAAATTAAGATAAGATCATTTTCAGGCTGGAAAATCTTGGTTTTAATACATCAAATCAAGATTATTTTTAGAATAATGTAAAAAGGCTATCAAATAAAACTATGAGAACATACCTGAAATGTACAAAATGCAAAATTCAGGTTAAAATATGTGTGTGATATAATCTTAGTGGGGAAAATGTGCATCAATAAATAAATAGGGGAAAGAAAAAGGACATTAAAACATATTTTCACTGCTGACTTCTAGGTAATGAGAACAGGTAAACTTATTTTCTGTACTTTCCAAATTCTCCCCCAGTAAACATCTGGGAAGCCAGATTATGTCCAAACTAACTTTATAAGTTGAAATGATTTATACAGATTTTTATATTAGATTTGTTTTCTAAAAATTCACATTATTTTTATTTAAAAAATAATGTGAAACTATGAATCATACTCCTGCTTTTCTAATTGCTGCATTCTTATTTTAAAAGAGGAATGATTTGGCCTGTTTTTACCTTACAAGAGATGATCTAAGTTGAGTTGATTTGGCTTATGCTTCTTAGCTGATTAGATTTACACATTTGCAGAACCTAGTAAAGCAAATATGTTCAAGAAGATGCAGCAAAATATTCACAATCCAACTTTCACCTGATCTACTCATTTTCTAGTTTTTTGTCTCTTTTTCTTCTATGCCCTTCTTTCATTTTTAATAGCATGTTAACAAAACAAAAAAATTAATTATGGTATTTTATTAAATGCTATTGGCTAAGTGTCTACAACATGCTAAGCTGCTAACATATATTAGATAGAGTGTACAGTCCTTTCAGAGCCAATAAGTCAGACTAGAAGGAAGTAATTTTTAAATCTCTGGTGATTTCTCTGTCTTTAGAGAGTAATAGAAAAGATTTGTTGCCCAATAATTATCCTTAATTTAGGACCTCATGATTAAAGAAAACTCTGCTTAATAGTATGAAATGTAAGTAGCATTTAGAAGAAAAATAGGTCAAGTAAATTGAATTTTGAGAAAGAGCCATAGGTTAATGACAAAGGAGGTTTAAAGGTGATAGACAAGGCTAAAATTAATGTAAATGAAGGAGAAGAAATTGCTGGATATTGCACATTCATCATAGACATCCTGCATAGTTCAGGGCTGATGTAAGCTTTCTCTCCTACATTTCTCTTTCTCTAATTGTATTTATCCAAGTGAGTGAGAATGGTAGCTACTGAGCAGCCATTTTCCATACATTTTCCTAGATAGACATATTTATATATACATATTAAAAACTTAATTGCTCAGAAATGCATGTCTTTAATAAATGTAAATTAATAAAAACCTATTTAGGAAGACTTTTTACTTGCATGCAATAATTCACACAATATAATGTTAACTAAAAACAGTGGGATACAAACTTATAAATTGTCAAGACTGGCTCGACAAGCAGGGTTTCCGAAAGTGCAATACTGCGGGAGAATGAGAAACAAGACACAAGAATTCAGTGAAAAGCGAGGATCAGAGGACCAACACCGCTCCAAGGTGAAGGTGCCAAAACTGAATCCAAGCTAGCTTTATTATACTCTCAGCCGCGAATGAAAGAACGTGCAGGGAGTTAAGCTATAACTCATATGGCCTTCAGGGCCAAAGAACAAAGGGATCATTAACCACTGAGTAACTAAGAAACAGTAATCAATAACAAAGCAGTAACTAAGACTAATATTCTTATCTATAGATTTTCTACGAGATATGTAAAACATGTGACTCGCCAGTTGGGAAACAGTCTGGGGTCGGTTTTCCGACCCCAGGATCATATCTTGTTTTCAAGATTATGAACTGTTCCCTCTGGACTTGTTCCAAGAGTCTCATGCATTATAGCATCCAGTTTATCCATAATTATAAATTTCTTTTGTGGCAATTGCCGGGGCCTGCTTTTCTTTTATTCTTCCTGTCTGCTACAATAAATAAGATGAAATAGCAATTATTTAAAAATAAGCATATATATAAGGAGAACAGACTTGAAACAAATATACCAAAATTAAAGCTTGTTAGTAGTTATTTCCAAGAGTTAAGAATGATCTTTAAGTTACTGCTTCATTACTTTCTATTTTCTAAAATGTTTATTTCAGAAAGGAACTGTTAATTAAAATTTTCGAATGGGAGAACACACGGGCAAACCGAAGTCTGACTCAGGTTGATGTTTGGTAGAAACCAAAGCAATGCTGTGTGCGCTTAGTTGTTCAGTCATGCCCAACTCTTTGCAACCCCATGGACTGCAGCCCACCAGGCTCCTCTGTCCATGGGGATTCTCCAGGCAATAATACTGGAGTGGATCGCTATGCCCTCCTCCACGGGATCTTCCCAACTAAGGGATCGAGCCCAGGTCTCCCGCATTGCAGGCAGATTCCTTACCATCTGAGCCACGAGGTAAAGCAATTATCCTCCAATTAAAAATAAATAAAATTTTAAAATACAGAAATACCAAAAATATACATATTTAGATATATGTTGCTGTTGTTTAATCACAAAGTCGTGTCTGACTCTTCCGACCCCATGGACTTCAGCCCATCAAGCTTCTCTGTCCACAGGATTGCCCAGGCAAGAATACTGGAGTGAGTTACCATCTCCTTCTCCAATTTAGATGTATAAGATATAACTAAAATACTTTGAAATGAGGAAAATTTAAGCTAAGTGCTAAAGACCAAACAATCAACAAAGACTTTTTTAGACATAGTAAGCTTAAGAATCAGTATTATTTAAAAATAAATGATATAGTCAGTGGGGAACACTAGAATTTAGTGGGGAACACTAGAATTTAATGGAGATAATTTCTTAATTAATCACCTTTTTATACATACTATGAGCTATATGATGTGAGGGGATAAAGCACCGAGTTTATGAGATCGCAATCTGAAAACACAGAAAATAAGAAACTGGGTAAGGTTCACAGGTATTTCTTCTCAAAAAGTAGGTGAAGATACGTATTTTTAATTGATTGTCAATGGTTCCAGAATGGACGCTCTGGTCAGTGCACTAAGGCAGTCAAATCATACCATTTTAAGGTAAAAAATGAATTAGATACAAGCAATATTCAGATGCAAAGGATGTATGGGGTCACTTTAGTGCCACCGCCCTTTAAGTGTCTCCACTTACACCCTTCCTCACAAATCAGTTTATTAAATCCAAATGTCTATATTCTATTATCCCAAATGACTTCTCCCAGGTCATACAAAAAGAGGATACACATTTAGCCAAAGCTCTCATCTACAAACAGGCCTTCAACCCTTGGATGGGTGCTATCTTGGGCACAGCCAGACTAATCTTTTTTTTAAATTCTCATTTTTTTTTCCTGCTCTGGTTTGTTGATTTATTCCATAAAATTTGGCACCAAAGACTACAGACTGCTTCAGATATGATCTTACCAGAAGGGGGGCTTTCACAGGAAATGTATCCTAGATCCCCAGGAATAATATTCCAAGTCACAAACTTCACTAGGACATAACAATTATCACAGTAATACTCCCAATGAACTATTAAGTATGCAGGCGTGTGCATGCACACGTGTGCACACGCACACACACACACACACACACACATTTTCCATGCAAAAAGGAGAGGGAGACAGTTTGAAGGAATAATTATTTAGCAGTCAGCTGCAGGATGGCTCTCAGGGAGGAAAGAGGGTGATGCAAAATGGTGACAGCTGAGTCTGGTCACCTGACAAGAGCCAAATCAAAGTGTTCTACAAGTTATCCCCAAGAGTGCTGACTCTATTCAGGACCTGTAGAACGAAAACAAAGACTAGTGTATATAAGCATCACTCTCATGACAAGGAAAATACGGTTTAAATAGAACCTAAAGAGACAGGAGGCTATATTGGGAACTTGTCACAATCATCTAGGGGAAAAGATGATGATGTTCTAATCTAAGGTGGTAAACTTACAGAGAAAACTCGGAATGGAGATATATCCAGAAAGAGAGTCAAATGTGATGTGGTTGGTGAGGGAGGTGGAGACGTCAAAGATTATGTCAGGCTTCATCTCACCTTTATTCTCAGGCATGACTAGTAAATTTTATATAATTTTGCAATCCTGAGGCAAATGGCATCAGTAAAGAGTAGTCAATAAAGAGTAATTCTATCCATCCACTGGTAATTAATATACTAAACAGTGGGAAAGCATTTCACGAAAAGCAAAATACTTAGATATAAAATAGATATCTATACAAAATGATAAAATGCTCATAAGTGCACTTAAAGGAAAACACACACTCATTTTAATTTATACAGCCAGATAAAGCCCGGAAGAATTTAAGTGGAAATTGAAAGATGAGATACCATTAACCAAGAGAGTAAATCCACACCATATGGAGGTATCCAACAGGCAGCTGGATATATGGGCCAGGGTTTGGGAGGGAAATCTTGGCGAGAATTTCACTCATGCTTCCTAAAAATATGTAAATTGGCATTGAAGCCACATGATCTTGTAAAATCTGAAGATGGGTGGCTTCCTGTGAAGTCAGATCAGTGCTTCCAATGCCGCCCCATCTGCCTTCTCATTGGCGTTATTGGCAACTGAGTTTCAGACTCCCATTCCTCAGAGCTTCCATCCTGGAGCACATCTGCCTTCATGGAAGCTCTGCCTGCATCTGAATATTTCACAATGGACCTTCTATGCCCTCTTTAATTTTGAAAAAGACTTGCTCACTTTTTTTCAAATATCCATTTATTGCCACACCACAATCTTCCTATGGGCCACCATCAAGAATACAGAAAGTATCTATGCTCTTCTTAACATCTCTAGCTAGAAAATTACAGTGTTAGTTTTCTAGTTAGAGATGAGCTCTAATAAAGACCAGCCTTTTCCAGGTATCTGCTCTATAATATCTACTAACATCTAAAATTATGAGTGTGGTGAGCATTTTGCTTTAGTGGTTAAGTGCATGGGCTCTTGAGCTCTATCTAGCATCTGGTTTCAAATCCCAGCTCTGCCACCTCTGAGCTTTGAGTTCTTGGTCAAACAACTTCACTCTGTGCTTTAACTTTCTCATTAACTTTCTCATCTGTAAGGGGGACATGATAATAGTATGTACTTCCTGGTCTTGTCATAAGGAGTATATGAGCTGACACATGGAAACTGCTAAAATAGTGTCTGGTTCCTGGTAAGTGCTACAAAAATGCCCACTATTATTTTTATTGTTTGTTGTTATTAGCATTATTTTTTCTATCCATCAGTCTTTCATAGAGGAATTCTGATATCTGGCAAGTCATTATCAAAAGAAATTAAAAATATATAGTTTATTAATATTCTCATCTTCGTATAAGAAGAAAAAAAGGATGTAAGTGAGGAATTTCTAGTATTCTCAGTGGAAAAATGTTCTCAACTTTTATTCTATTATGATATCTGTACATCTGTCATATCAATAAATAATTTAAAGTTTTATAATTAATATTTCATGGGTTGTAACTGTGGTCGATCACTAATAATTTCCAGTTATGGGTAACTTCAGTAAATATTTAATGTCTTTAGCCAAAAATGATCAGGGTAGGGAAGCAAATATCTCTGGTGAGTAGAAATGCAGGTTTTTGAAGTAGAGAACTCTCCATGTACTCAGCAGAATGAACCATTACATATACAAAGACAGTGACTTTTATGTCAGCAGCATCATTACCAGACACTCATTGGTGATGGTGCTGCCTAGCGCAGAAGTCTCTACTGCTCACAACACGCAACCACCATCTCATCCTTAAAGTCACAGGGAGATTCTATTCTAGGAGTTGGTCTTCAGCCCTATGAGGTTCTTTCAATGTGTTAAAGACTTGTCTACTGTATAAGGAAGTTTTTTGTTGCAAGTAACAGAAAACACATCTTGCCTTACCTTACATATGCTTTGTTTCTTGTTACTGAAACACTCACAGGTAGGCATGCTTTATCACTCCTTAAGCTCCACTTCTCTTTGATTCTCTCTGCCCCAGTCTCATCTATGAACATTTTATTTTTAGCCTGGTGTCTATCATGCAGCAACATTATCAGGTCCCACTAACCACACTGTACCTGCTCTAGAAGACAGAAAGCTTCTCGTCGCCAACCACAGATCAAAAGCTCTGAGCTTCACTCTATTAGAACCAATGCATGTTACAAGCCCATCCCTGATGAGCGACTGTACAAGATGGATATGATTTTGCTGAGTGGTTATGTGGCTATTACCATAGCCCAAAGGCAGAATAAATAAGGATGCAACCAATTCATCTGGTTATTTTTTATGTGAATGATGCCATTTCCACAGTTTTAAGAGTTCACACTATTATGCTTGGTATTCTATGCCAAACAAGTATTTTAAGTTTGATGTGATTTCAGATTTTAAACAATCACTGCATATTAAATAGCAGTACCCCCAAAATAAGTTTTCTTTTTCCTCTCTTGATCAATAGAAAGGATCACTTCAACATTGCTATTTTTCAGTTAACCACTATTATGGAGTTAGTTTTGAGATTCCTATTCTTATCAAGAGAATTGATTCCTTGTATTTCTTGCAGTTAAACTATCAGTAAGATTAGCACAAAGGTATTATTTTCACAAATGTCATTAAGGCTCTAGCTGAGACAGCTCTCCAGTTTGACCACAGTCTACTTTAATAGAAGTTCTCATGTCCAGGACCACTTGTTCACATAATAGAAGCTATTGGTTAAAAGGGTACATTAAATAAAGACCCATCACAAGCATGGAAATTGAAACTGTAATCAAAAATATTCCAGCAAACAAAAGCCCAGGTCCAGATGGCTTCACAGCTGAATTCTACCAAAAATTTAGAGAAGAGCTAACACCTATCCTGCTCAAACTCTTCCAGAAAATTGCAGAGGATGGTAAACTTCCAAACTCATTCTATGAGGCCACCATCACCCTAATACCAAAACCTGACAAAGATCCCACAAAAAAAGAAAACTACAGGCCAATATCACTGATGAACATAGATGCAAAAATCCTTAACAAAATTCTAGCAATCAGAATCCAACAACACATTAAAAAGATCATACACCATGACCAAGTGGGCTTTATCCCAGGGATGCAAGGATTCTTCAATATCCGCAAATCAATCAATGTAATACACCACATTAACAAATTGAAAAATAAAAACCATATGATTATCTCAATAGATGCAGAGAAAGCCTTTGACAAAATTCAACATCCATTTATGATCAAAACTCTCCAGAAAGCAGGAATAGAAGGAACATACCTCAACATAATAAAAGCTATATATGACAAACCCACAGCAAACATTATCCTCAATGGTGAAAAATTGAAAGCATTTCCTCTAAAGTCAGGAACAAGACAAGGGTGTCCACTATCACCATTACTATTCAACATAGTTTTGGAAGTTTTGGCCACAGCAATCAGAGCAGAAAAAGAAATAAAAGGAATCCAAATTGGAAAAGAAGAAGTAAAACTCTCACTATTTGCAGATGACATGATCCTCTACATAGAAAACCCTAAAGACTCCACCAGAAAATTACTAGAACTAATCAATGACTATAGTATAGTTGCAGGATATAAAATCAACACACAGAAATCCCTTGCATTCCTATACACTAATAATGAGAAAACAGAAAGAGAAATTAAGGAAACAATTCCATTCACCATTGCAACGGAAAGAATAAAATACTTAGGAATATATCTACCTAAAGAAACTAAAGACCTATATATAGAAAACTATAAAACACTGGTGAAAGAAATCAGAGGACACTAATAGATGGAGAAATATACCATGTTCACAGATTGGAAGAATCAATATAGTGAAAATGAGAATACTACCCAAAGCAATTTATAGATTCAATGCAATCCCTATCAAGCTACCAACAGTATTCTTCACAGAGCTAGAACAAATAATTTCACAATTTGTATGGAAATACAAAAAAGCTCGAATAGCCAAAGCTATCTTGAGAAAGAAGAATGGAACTGGAGGAATCAACCTACCTGACTTCAGGCTCTACTACAAAGCCACAGTTATCAAGACACTATGGTACTGGCACAAAGACAGGAATATAGATCAATGGAGCAAAATAGAAAGCCCAGAGATAAATCCACGCACATATGGACACCTTATCTTTGACAAAGGAGGCAAGAATATACAATGGATTAAAGACAATCTCTTTAACAAGTGGTGCTGGGAACTCTGGTCAACCACTTGTAAAAGAATGAAACTAGAACACTTTCTAACACCATACACAAAAATAAACTCAAAATGGATTAAAGATCTAAACGTAAGACCAGAAACTATAAAACTCCTAGAGGAGAACATAGGCAAAACACTCTCTGACATACATCACAGCAGGATCCTCTATGACCCACCTCCCAGAATATTGGAAATAAAAGCAAAAATAAACAAATGGGACCTAATTAAACTTAAAAGCTTCTGCACATCAAAGGAAACTATTAGCAAGGTGAAAAGACAGCCTTCAGAATGGGAGAAAATAATAGCAAATGAAGCAACTGACAAACAACTAATCTCAAAAATATACCAGCAATTCCTACAGCTCAACTCCAGAAAAATAAATGACCCAATCAAAAAATGGGCCAAAGAACTAAATAGACATTTCTCCAAAGAAGACATACAGATGGCTAACAAACACATGAAAAGATGCTCAACATCACTCATTATCAGAGAAATGCAAATCAAAACCACTATGAGGTACCATTTCACACCAGTCAGAATGGCTGCGATCCAAAAGTCTACAAGCAATAAATGCTGGAGAGGGTGTGGAGAAAAGGGAACCCTCTTCCACTGTTGGTGGGAATGCAAACTAGTACAGCCACTATGGAGAACAGTGTGGAGATTCCTTAAAAAACTGGAAATAGAACTGCCTTATGATCCAGCAATCCCACTGCCTGGCATACACACTGAGGAAACCAGAAGGGAAAGAGACACATGTACCCCAATGTTCATCGCAGCACTGTTTATAATAGCCAGGACATGGAAGCAACCTAGATGCCCATCAGCAGATGAATGGATAAGAAAGCAGTGGTACATATACACAATGGAGTATTACTCAGCCATTAAAAAGAATACATTTGAATCAGTTCTAATGAGGTGGATGAAACTGGAGCCTATTATACAGAGTGAAGTAAGCCAGAAAGAAAAACACCAATACAGTATACTAACGCATATATATGGAATTTAGAAAGATGGTAACAATAACCCTGTGTACGAGACAGCAAAAGAGACACTGATGTATAGAACAGTCTTATGGACTCTGTGGGAGAGGGAGAGGGTGGGAAGATTTGGGAGAATGACATTGAAACATGTAAAATATCATGTATGAAACGAGTTGCTAGTCCAGGTTCAATGCATGTTACTGGATGCTTGGAGCTAGTGCCCTGAGACAACCCAGAGGGATGGTATGGGGAGGGAGGAGGGAGGAGGGTTCAGGATGGGGAACACATGTATACCTGTGGCAGATTCATTTTGATATTTGGCAAAACTAATACAATTTTGTAAAGTTTAAAAATAAAATAAAATAAATAAAGAATCTAAGATACATTGTTTTACTTTTATTTACATTAGACATCCTCAGTCCAGAGCAACCCCTTATTATTTAATGATATTAAGTTATTTAGGAGAAGGAGTGTTCTTTTCCATAAGTTTCCCTTCAACATTTTATCAGGATATTGATGGTTCATTCAGTAGAAAGTCAATACAATGTCTAATTACATCTATAACTTTTTTGAGTACTTCATGCATAGCTTTTGGTTTTGAATTCTATTTCATAACTTCTTCATATTTAACTTTTTTTCTGTCCATACATGCAGGAATTCTGCATTTTTGATAATTTAATTTTCCAGAACACTTATCACAAACCCTCTGTTATGTATCATCTTCCAGAAAATATTTGCACTCTACCCAGCCCCAAATCAGCTAACACTATAGAGACTTAATTATTTTTTGTGTTTGGGCTTTACGATAGCACTCTATTATATAAGTGCATGTGCATATACACACAAAAATATCACCTGAGACATACATTTTCACCTGTATTTATTCAAAGGTTAGAGTACAAATTTAAACCAATAATAATACAAAAGTTTCTGCTTAATGGACACTTATGAGTCCATAAGACATATATCCTTATCTTGTATCTTTTCCAAAACAAGAAAAATTTTGCCTGCATTTAAAATATTCTAGAATTTTTTAATGTTTTAAGATGAATTAACAATGTCATATTCAAGAAAAAAATGGAAAGTCTTTACAGACCTTGAAAGTTTTTCCAATTGAGTTGTGAACATATGTTACTTAAAAAAAGTGTTTTTTTGTAACTTTATTTTTTCACGTTTCTTTGAATAATTCACCATCCATCTATGCTGAGGCTGATTTTTGTGAGATACATTAAACCAGTAAAGATAAAAGATTTATGTTGTAAAAGCTGTAGAATTTGCTGATTTAAAAAATATTAATTTGGGGTTGCTGCTATGATTTCTTCTTTGAAAGTCTAACTCTAGATGCTGCACACTCTGGTTTTTACGCCATTATTTCTGTAAGTAAATGTGACATATTCTCATTTAGATCTGTTTCTCCAATTTGGTAGAGTTACTCTCTAATCCAGTTTTCTCTATTGATAAATGACTTTAACTTCTCTGCAATTCTCTGAGCAGCATGCATATCAGCAGGTAATTTCTCCTAGCTGGTGTTCAATATGTGGATTCCATGAGTTTTTTTCCCCAACATCTACACTCCAGTCCATTTATTAAAAATATGTGGGCTACCCATATTTTCTGATGCAATGGTAGGACCTGTTTGAGTACGGTTAATGGATTTTCAACACTGTCTCTGTTGCATAAGAAACATCCATAATGGATCAATTATAATTTATAATTTAGATTTGCATTTCTAAAATAAGACAAGAAATTAGCCACCTGTGAATAAACCTGTGAATTGTTAATGTTTTTAACAATTTTCCAATCCATAAATAATCCAAAAACATTTTATTTAGCAAATGACTTTTTCATGTTTTCACATAATTTTTATGTCAACAACTCTCTTCTCCCACTCATCTATCATAGTTTTCACTGTTCATTAAAATAAAAGATCCAAATAACATGTGTGCAGTTGTCATGGCAGGCAGGGTATGTGATGTCCTCAATGATCCCAAACTCCTAATATTGCACATTGTTGTGTAATTCCTTCCCCTTGAGTGTGGGCTGCCTAGTGACTTGCTTCTAATCAGTATAACATGGCAAAGGAGACAGGATGTCACTTTCATGATGAATTTACATACAATTGTAACTTCTCTTTTCCTATAAGACTCTTCTGCTTTCTTGGCTCACATGCTTTGATGAAACAAATTGCCATCAATAAACTAAGGATGATCCCCAACCAAGAACTAACTAGGAAGTGAAGTCCTCATTTCAACAATTCTCAGGGAAGCAAATTCCTCCCAAAACCCCAAAACCACAGGAGTTTATAAGTACATCCTTCCCCAGTTGAGACTTTACAAGAAATGGCAACCCCGGCTAACAGTTTTGATTGTAGTCTCATGAGAGCCACTGAAAGAAAGCCTAGGCTAAGGAGCTATGCCCAGACCTCTGACTCACTGAAGCTATAAAATAACAAATGTGTGTTAAGTCATTAAGTTTATAGTGATCCATTATACACCAACAAAACTCTAATATGCTTGCCACAAACAAGTTTGAGAAAAAGCAAAACTAATTAGGATCAGTTCAGTTCAGTCACTCAGTCATGTCCGACTCTTTGCCACCCCATGAATCGCAGCACGCCAGGCCTCCCTGTCCATCACAAACTTCCGGAGTTCACTCAGACTCACGTCCATCAAGTCAATGATGCCATCCAGCCATCTCATCCTCTGTCGTCCCCTTCTCCCCCTACCCCCAATCCCTCCCAGCATCAGAGTCTTTTCCAATGAGTCAACTGTTCGCATGAGGTGGCCAAAGTACTGGAGTTTCAGCTTTAGCATCATTCCTTCCAAATAAACCCCAGGGCTGATCTCCTTCAGAATGGACTGGTTGGATCTCCTTGCAGTCCAAGGGACTCTCAAGAGTCTTCTCCAACACCACACTTCAAAAGCATCAATTCTTCGGCACTCAGCCTTCTTCACAGTCCAACTCTCACATAAGTTTGGCTATGTAATGGTGGAGTAATCAAATACATTAAAGGATAATCGAATATTGTGGCATTTTCAGGGTCTTCAGTCAGTAATTTTTTTTAACAGAAAGAATGAATAATGTTGCATTTTGCTAAGTCAGTGAAGTAGAAAGTTTTAAACACTCTTACAAATTGGAGAAGGAAATGGCAACGTATACCTGGAAAATTTCATGGATAGAGGACCCTGGTGGGCCAAGTTTAGCACTAGAATTGTTTATTATATTACAAAGTTTCTCTAAGTCTCAGAATGATAATTCCAAAATACCTGCATCTATTGTCTTTCCTCTTATGCAACTTAAATGCAAGTTTCCAAAGAACAAGGAAATTAATGAACACTGACTCTGTCATGTTGAATTCAGTTTTTCTGTGTCATTATTTAGTCATCTGATTATACAATGTATTACATATAATACGTACACAAATTAAGTTCCTGTTTATCTATTCTATATACCCAGAGATTGAACTTGAGTCTCTTACATCTCCTGAATTGGCAGGTGGGTTCTTTATCACTAGCACCATCTGGGAAGTCCATTCATTACATTACTACCAGAAAACAGTGGACTGGATTATACCAAAGTAGAGTTTAAGTTTCAGATGTTTGTCTCATCCATTAATTCTATGATATAACTGAAGTTATACTTGGGGAGAATGTAGCTGCTAAGCTAATTCACTTCAGTCATGTCCGACTCTGTGCAACCCCATAGACGGCAGCCCACCAGACTCCCCCGTCCCTGGGATTCTCCAGGCAAGAACACTGGAGTGGGTTGCCATTTCCTTCTCCAATGCATGAAAGTGAAAGGTGAAAGTGAAGTCGCTCAGTCGTGTCTGACTCTTAGCGACCCCATGGACTGCAGCCCACCAGGCTCCTCCATCCATGGGATTTTCCAGGCAAGAGTACTGGAGTGGGGTGCCAGAGGTACCTCAAAACAGCAGATATCTTTCACAGTAGTTGATCAGGGTGAGCTGCCAAAAAGATAATTAGAGGTATAGCTATTTTAATGCATATTTCATGTCAATGAGAATATATAGGAACTACTTTTTGTCTTTTTCACAACCATTAGTACTATTTTTTCTAGGAAGAGACATAAAGCAGAGAGCTAGGCAACTCCAAGGCTGGTGCAACCCAGATGGCATCCTCAGTCCCCACTTTCACATTTCCAGCTCTGAATCAAACATGAAGTGAAAATCTCAGACACGTGGAACAGGGTGTTAATTCCTGGCTCAGAAGACTTTTCTAGCATTTCCTTCACATTACACTTATCTCAGCATCTTGCCAACCTAAAGGTAAATAATGCTCACTGACTGTGATAGAACCTCTGACCCCTCTCTTTAGGATTGCCTGCCAATAACTATTTGTAGAGTCCTTGGGGTATAAGTCCCGTGTGCTCATGCACAGAGTCATCTCTATCTTATGATTCCAACATTTTCCTATTTAATCCATATTTTCTGCCAAAGGTTCAAATCTTTCCAGGGTTGACTTAGAGGCAGCAGTTGCTCTCTAAGACTGCCAACTATCTTTCTCTGATGAAAATCTGCTTTACCAAAAAGCTTAGAGTTGTATGTGGTTATGGAAAGTGTAACAGAAGGGTTAGCTGCTGCAACTGCTGCTGCTGCTAGTACTATTCATAGTGTCTGACTATCTTGGTTCAACATTATGCTTAGTCAATTAATATTTGTTCTATTTTTTATCCATGACCCCAAATGGGGGAAATAACTTTCAAGTTTTCACCACCACCAACAGGCTTCACTCTTAAGTAAGAGTTATAAATTGACTTTGCATTCCTCTCTTCCAGCAAGTATATGCTCCCTTTATATGTTTGCTGCACATTCTTCTGAGGGTTCAGAGACGGGAGGGAGGTCCAAGAGGGAGGAGATATACATATGCATATAGATGGGCTTCCCAAGTGGCACTAGTGGTAAAGAACCCACTGGCCGAGGCAGGAGACACATGAGATATGGGTTCAGTCCCTGGCTCAGGAAGATCACCTGGAGAAGGGCATGACAACCCACTCCAATATTCTTGCCTGGAGAATCCCATGGACAGAGGAGCCTGGAGGGCTACAGTCCATAGGGTCACAAAGAGTCAGATCAGAAACGAAGCAACTTAGCACGTACACACACACGGCTGATTCACTTCCTTATACAGTAGAAACTAACACAATGCTGTAAAGCAACTATACCTCAATTAAAAATAAAAACCAATTATCTGAATGATACACATTGTGCAATACATTTCAGCATCTCTCTCCTCTAATTCTGAAGGATACTGCTCACATCAAAATCGGGGCTTCATGACTACTCCCCAAGAATGCAGTCTTTGAAAGACCTTTAGGTCGTACTGAAATAACTCCTCAGTGAGCCCCACCCACCATTGCTATAGACATCATTGGAAATGCCTAAATTCCAGAGACATGTTTATAAAAATTAAGATTCAAATTAGCGGTCTATAACATAAGAAAGTCAGGTTGAGTCTTTTTCAATTAATACTGGACTTGATGCATCACCAGTTCTTGAACCCACTCCTTCATCCACCCACATCTATGGCCCTCTATGAGGACAGCATTAGCCACTATGGTAGATCAACCTCATGCTTACCATTCCACAACACAGTCATAGTTTCCAACATTCTCTCTGGAATACACATTTGTCCAGAGAGTAATTACAATGCATTGCACACTTTTTGATTTAGAGCCACGTGAAATAACAGGCTATATCTATAAGCTGCTTGAAAAAGAAATCTGTACCAGACAAAGGTAAATGTCCAACTCCTAACTATAAAAGTGATGATTTCATTTATCCTGCAAATAAAATTTCGCTATTAGACTACGGTATGTATTTCAGATCATTTCACTTGCACAATCAGCATTTAACAATCTGTAATGAGGCTTGTCATTTTGTAACTTGAAGCCTGATCATAAACTGTGCAAAAAAAATTCAAGGTGATGCAGTCAATTATTTGGATGGGAAATGAGTATCATTCTTCCCTTGATTAGAGACTAAGAGAAATCTTAAGAAAGTGGGGCATCTGTTTTCCTGCCCTGAGATAGGTCTATATGTTAATGTACTGCCCTGATTCTGAGGATGACACTGTGAACCATGAGTGAGTCATTGCAGTACTTTTCCATCAGCAGTGAGGAATTTTCCCTATTTTACCTCTTTTTACCAGACATTGATTTACTGGATGAGATCAAAGGACTGTAAATGGTTAGGTCCATAGCTTCTGGTTAACATGGACACAGTTCTGTGCCCGTTGCCAGAACTGAATTCCAAAATGGGTCAGTTGATCTTAAGCAACATCATACAGGGACCCACAATCATAAAGTAAACATCCAGAATGTCTGAGCGTTCAGACTGTGGTGCCAACTGAGACACTGGAGGCAAGGAAAACAAGCTCATACCCAGAACACACGTCAGCCACAGAAAGACAAACACCTCCTTCCTCTGAAATAGAAGAGATGTGAAGAAAGCTACTTGTCCCAGTAGGGCTGGCTGTTCTCAGTGGCTCAGTACTGATCTCTGCTGCTGACAGGTCAGTGTTCAGTTAAAACAGGAGCTAGAATAGGGATGAACCTGTAATAGGGAACTCAGACTCTAGGCTTAAAAGCAAAGTCTCCGTTCTGCAGCCAAAATCACTCCTGTGATACAGTCACAAGTAAACTTATGAACAGAAGCTAGACAAATCATCACACCCAGAGGTACATTTAGCTCCCCGCTGTATTGAATGGTATACCATTGGCACTGCTGTGGATACAAAAATCTGCAAGCTTCGAGCCACTCCCATACGCCTACCTTTCCACAGAACTCTTCATCTCAACTATCTCAATCTTTTTCCGTACAGGCTCCTAACTAAGTAGCCAGGCTATTTATCACAGCCAACTACAGCCACATGTATTTTTACCTCAGATCAATTCTTTCTCCATGCCAAGTAAAAGACCAAGCATACTGCTTAAGGGTATTCCCAATGGAAAGATTTCTCTGCAACACTGCTCTTAAGGCCACATATGCTATAATGTAGCTGCTGTCCATTTTTGGCTCACACCAACTTATCAAGCTAACCCACCCACATACCAAGCCAAGATATTTTCCATGTCTATCCTCTGGTCATAAAAACCCATCACAAGATGTGAACATGAGCAGAATATTGGTCCCCTGAAAAATTCATCACTGCACCCAGTCCTGAAATCTTAACACGGTATGTCTTACTCTCTGGAGCATATGTGTTTTAACACAAAATCCAGAGCATATTCCAGTTCCTGCTCTCCTAGTATTCTTAGTATGTTGTTATTAATTTACAGTGAATGAACATAATGCTCTGTGAAATGTTTAAATCAGTGCTGTTCAGTGGAAATATAAACATATAAATAAAGTTTTTCACCAATTACATTTTTAAAAGAACAAGTTAAATCCATTTTACTTACATGTATGTTAGTCAACCAATATCCCAAACTGTTTTTGAAAATGTAATCACTATAAAAATATTAATTAGATATCTCAAATCCTTCTTTGGTACTAAGACTTTACTATTTTACACAAACAGCACATTTTGATTTGCCTTCTCCACATTTCAAGAGCTCACTAGCTACACGTGAACCTCCACTTTTGACCAAGGTGGGATAACAAAAACCAGAATTACCCTCCTGTCAAGCAAAAAACTAGACAAAATATGTGAAATAATACTTTTCTAGACACTTGCCTTAGGGAACAAAGGACAGGAATACCTTGGAGATGGGAAATGAGTGAATTAGCCCTATGACTGCCCCAACTTACTGTCCTGAGAGTTTCTAAGACCTTGTCCAAGAAGAGGGACACCAGGAGGAGTTCAGCAGACTCCCTGATTGAGGAGGGGGCTTGGAGCCTGAGGAGATCAAGGCAGCTACAGGCCTCAAGAAAGAGAACCAGAGAGGAGAATGCTGCATAGAGAGAGAACCACAGGGATATTCGGCAGAACAGCACATGTGTGTAAGGAAACTAGGTAAGTCAGACAAATAATCACATGAAAGGATTAGCGGAAACACACACTCACACAAATCGAGGAAGAGTGTGCATTCCCACCAGCCATGTTGGAAAAATGTCAAGATTTATTGGGTGTCAGGAAGAATACACAGAGGTGTCTTGCTTCAGTTGGGGTGATAATTAGGTCTGCGATAGGGGATCAAACTATTTCCAAGTAACAGGTGCATCCCAGAACAAAAGACAGGATTATTTATAAGACTACGAAAATACGCAGCACACAAATTGGTAAAATTCACAACATCTCACCTCCAATCAAAAATGACGAGGCTTGCAAATAAGCAAGAAAAAATGCTCCATCATGAGAAGAAAAATTAATCAACTGCCACCAACCCAGAATAGACCCAGATATAAAAACTAGCTGATGAAAACATGAAAGCAGTTATAATTATACTGTAAATTAAAAAATACAAGTTGAGAGAGACTTCCAGTTTCAGATTCAACAAACTTGGAAACTGTCACTCCTGTCTTCAAAACAAGAAAAATTGATTGTTGATAGAAAATCAATGATTTGTCCTGCACATTAAGGAATGGAGGTCACAGAACAATCCTGAAATCTGGAGAGACAGCTACATGCAGAAACACCACATCTGAAATCTACCTCTACCTACCTGGAGAAAAAGCTGCTGGAGACAGAAACTTGCAGAAACTGTTCAATGGTAAGTTTGATGACATGCTGGAAGTTGAATGAGGACTCTTAAGAGACCCAGAAATTCCCTGAGAGATGATCCTCTACTTTTTTAAGGGCTTTCTCTCCAGGGACCTGACCAAGTCTCATTGTGAGGAGTTGAGAAAGATCTCCTTGTGGCCCTGGGAGGGACTGGGGAAGAATAACCACTGGGAAATACATGTAGGTCCATTTTCATATCAGAGGCTTCTCTCCAAGACTAAGAATTTGGCCAGAGCAAAATTTTAAAATCTTAAGCCAGGTGGGAGAAGGGGAAGAGAATTTTCCCCATGCCAGCCTTCTATAGTCTCTTTATTTCATGTAAGGGTGTTGGTGAGAAATAAAATTAATACAGATTAGAACACTGCAGCCAAGGAAAGGAGTAGATGGTAGTGGGAAGAGAGAAGGGGAGTAAGCTATACCTGAAGAAAACAATTGTGAAGATCACAGTCCTGAGACAGAAGTCCATCAAAAGACTGAGACTTAGTTGGAATATCATACATTGCTCCCACATACAAACACCTTACCACCACGTCAACAGGCTCCAGTATAATAACAATAAGTGATAGCTGAACAACCTGAGGATCCAGACCTTGTCTGATTAAGAGCATGTGAAGCCTGATGTCAAAAGGGGAGGAAGTCAAGGACATTAAGGAAGTGAAGTCTCTGGCACCTACAGCTACAGTTATCGATCACAGTGCTGCTCTACTCCCAGACAGATTAACAGCAATCCTTAAAGCCCTATTTATTCAGTTCTTATTACCCAGAATAACATGTCTGGCTTTCAACAAAAATGATAGAGCATGTCAAAAGCAAGGGGAAAAAATACTCTCAAGAGACAAAGCAATCAGCAGAACCAGACTCAGAAATGACACGGATATTGCACACTGTATGATTCCAATTGTAAGATATTTTGGAAAAGGTTTAGCTATTGAAACAGTGAAAAGCTATCAGTGACTGCAGCTACTCAGGCAGATGGAGGAAAGGATGAAAGAGGGAAGCACAGGAACATTTGAGCATGGTGAAACTATTCTGCCTAATACTAAATCTGGATACATGACACCATTCATTTGTCCAAAGCCATAAATTTTTACAGCAAAAGAACTTTAAAGTATGAAAAATTTTAAATATACTCAGGAAGTTAAGGGGTCCCTGAAAATGATACCGGCAGTAACAAAACAATCTAATGGTATTACAATGGTATGAAATAATGTAACTGAAAGGGCAGAGGAAAAAGATTTTGTTGGAAGTAACTCTGAAAATGAGTTAGGACTGCAAGAGTAAAGATGACAGAAACAACATAAGCACTCTACTTTGACTCATAAAACTGTTTACGGTGGGAGTACAGGTTGACAAGTCTTAAATTATTATACATGGATTCTGAACAATACAGTGAGATCCACAAAGGAAGGATGAAGGGAGAGAGATCCCTCACTGCTGGACTGTGAATTTATAGCTATCCCAAGGGAGGAGGCTAGAATGATCCATGTGGTAGATGATTAGCATTAGATAACTCAATATTAATTCAGGATTAGCATAATACAGATACAGATGATACATAGAGAAACACATATAGATGTATATATACACGAGTTGGTAAACACGTAAATATTCTTGCCGTCAGCTTAGAGGTCCTGCAAACTTTATCACTCTATAGCAACAAACACATCTAATGTCTAGATCTTGGTGTCTAATAATACTCTCCTTTAAGAGGAACCAGGGCTCCCTGGATAAATGCATGACTCCAGAGCTCAGGGAAGGAACACACAAGATAATCCCTGTGGTTTGGAGCAGTGTAGAGTGCCAGAAAGTAAGAAAATGATGAATGAAAAGTCCACAAAAGTGGGGATATATCAAAGGGACACAGGAGCTAACAAAGAGTTCTCAAAGTCAAAGCTAAAACAATTTGAACAATGAAATAAAGTAATACTGGATTATAAACCAAAGTCCAAAATAAACAACCAGGAGTTCACAATAATATAAATAAATGATTCAATAAATAAAGAGAAAGAAGACTAGTCTCCAAAGGAGAATTCTAAATAATTTATGTAGACACCCCACCTTCAAGGGGAAGAAACATAATTCCCTTCTTTTTAAGTGTGGGCTGCATACAGTGACTTCTTTCCAAAGAGTACAATGTAAAAACAAGGAAAACAGAGGAACTTTGCTGAGGAGAAATTTGACCAATGTGACCTGAGCCGGGTGATTGAGATGAACACCATCAGCAATGGGACAGGTGAGCTCTAGGTCTTGATATTACGTGCAGTTTCCTGTGTATTCTGCCTTCCAAAAACCCCAGTCTAACTATGAGAAAAAAAGTCAGATAAACACCAACTGAAGGACAGTCTATACATATCTGACCAATACTTTGCAAAAAATATCAAAAGTCACCAAAGATAAAGAGTGTCTGAGAAACTGTTACAGTCAAGAGGAGCCTAAGGAGATAAGGCCAGATGGGATCCTGCAACAGAGAAAAAACACTAGGTAAAAAGCAATGAAATCTTAATAAGTTATGGACATTTTTAATACGTGATTTATTAGTTACAATAAATGTACTACAACCACTGAGCAATGTTAATAATAGGGAAACTGGGAGTGGAATATTGGGAACTCTCTGTACCATCTTCACAAGTTTTTTAGAACTCTAGAACTATTTTAAAATAAGTTTATTTAAAACGTGTTAGTGACACGAAAGATATTTTTAAAAGGACTCAAATTAAACTTCTAGGGATGAAAACTACAATCTTAAATTAAGGCCCAGATAGACTTTGCCTCAGATGCAAAATTTAGGGGTGGGGGGGTGCCAAAAAACTCTATATCAAGATAAACAATATTTTAAAGCAATATTCTAAAAGTCATAATTAATGCAAAAATATCCATGATGAACATAATACATAAATTTAAAATAAAGGATTCAAAAAATGCTGTGCCAAGCCATATTGGAGCCTGAGATAAAAAGGAAAATTGTGAGCCCATATACATGTTTTATGTATTTTCTTACTAGTTTTTTCCAGAACATGAGAGTAATTGAAAAAATAAAAAGTATGTATAATAATACTCACAGCATTAAAGTTTATTCAGGAAATTTATCTCGATAAAGTTTATACATATTAAACAAGTTACATTCACTCATTTTAACTAAAACTCAAAATTAAAAATGAGATAAACCAAAAAACAAGTTCTTAAAAATATTATTGATGAGTTTCCTTTTATTAAATCCAGAAAAATAAAATTATAATATTCTGTTTGAGGTATAAATAAAATGCTTTAAGTTAAACTAGCATTGTGCATTTGAAATACCTACTTTTCAATCATTCAGTGTTTTCCCAGGAATGGGGTAGAATAGAAAGTTCAGCAAAAGATTCATATGCACAGCCCTTGAGTTACAGAAAATAATGAACTAGCATAATTCACTAGGGAAAGGTTGGTACTTTCAATCAATAATATTGGGAAAATGGCTATATCAAAGAAAAATAAACATTGACTCTTTCCTCATTTCATGCATAAAAATTAGTTCACAATTTACCACAGATCTAAATGTGAAAGGCAAAATAATATTTTTGATATCTTTACATTAGTCAGTAAAAATATTTCATTAACAGGATACAAAAAGTCACTAACAACAAAGAAAAAAATAATGAATTGGACCTTATTATTTTGGTTTATTAAAAGACTCCATTAAAAGAGTGAAAAAATTAATTACAGCTGGGAGAAAATATTCACTGCATATATCGAATCAAGGACTCATACCCAGAATATTTGAAGTATTTCTACAAATCAGTAAGGGGGAAAAAAAGACCTCAATTGAAAAATGGGAAAAACTTAAATGGATACCTCTTGAAAGAGGATATCCAAATAGCAAACAAACAAACAAACAAAAAAAACAGATAGAAAAGGGGGCTAAAAAGTATGTTATCATGACAATGCAAATTAATACCATAATGAAATGTCACTGCATGTGTGTATAGAACTCTTTGGTGATTACTTAAATAAGATCCAAAAATAAAAATAAAAAATAATTTCATTCTTTTTTTTATATATGGAGAACAAATACTGCTTTTTTATTTAATGAAGAAAAACACAAATGTAGCTAAAAATTAAGCAATCTGACAGGTACCTTAAATGTTAAGTTTGCTTCATAGGAATTATAAAAATGTTAAATATTTTATATGGTAACTTAAAGTGAGGCTTGACTAAGTCAGTATTAATATTTTCTCACACGATTAATAAAATATTTCTAGCTACCTTAGAGCTTACATATGTGAGTTTTGAAAGAAACTGCACAAAACTTTGTCTATGTTTTACCCAAAATGCTGTAAAAAATTTTGGTATTTCCAAAAGCATTCAACTTATATTGGAAAAAGCAGCATCTCACTAATTCATTAAATTTTTAGGAATTAATATTCAGAACTGACAAGTATCAATTATATTTAAACACAGTATTTTTAGCATTTACCATTTTTTATCACTATTTTTGCTTTGCTCCAAAGCTAGGCATTTTTGACATTTCCATCTAGGGATGGAAGAGGTATAGTTGCTAACTGGAATTTTTCATGACTTCTATCACACCACATATTTCTACCACATATGTGAATTCAGACATATCCTACATGTCTCAATACCCTGTTTTTAAAGCCAGGCTTCACACTTAGCAGAGATATATGTGACAGGGAAAGAAAGGTTTAAAAAGCATTTTCTTAGCTGTTCTTTAGATTTTAAAACCCTGGGCAACATCCCTTAGCAGGATTGGGGTAGTTGAGGAATATGCTTATTTTCCATAAAATGGAAGAAAAATTATTTTGCAGACATTTGCTTTTCAGACAATTTTAAGATCAATTTTAGGAACAAATACATATGGAAGTTCAAGATCTGGAAGATGAAAAATCTGTGAATATAATCAACCAAAACATATTGAGAGATACAGAATTTTGTAAGATTTTATCTTAGAAATTCTGTAAAGTTAAGATGAAATGATGGGAATATTTCACCTGCAAGTTATCCAGGTGAAATCTTAGGCAAGCAATCTTAGGCTTTGGAAACTCAGAGGTTAACATAAAGGAAAAAATTTCTACTTGTAAGTTCAAAAATTGATTCTTACTAATATATGCAAATTCAGGTATAAAATATTAGAATAATAAGTATATCCAACTATTGATGATACATACAGTAAATGAGATCAGTGTTTTCTCAGTTTTGTAAATGACATATAATAAATGGAACTGAAATGCAATTTGAATAGTACTGCACTAGATTTTTAAGAGTATTTTAATTATAATGAGTAGCTTTTTCATTGTTTAAGATGGGTTTAGCAACACCTCTGAGATGGGTTTTAAAATGGCTTAAAAATGATATTTCTAATTAGAATGAGGTCTATGTTTTAATGGCCATTTTTGAGTCAATTCAATATATTTTCACTACCATTTCCTTTTGAAAAGGGCATATTTTATATTAGAAAATAAAACACACTTGATTTTTCTTCCTCTGGTTGAGTCTGTAAATGATAAGCTTTTAGTTGAATAACTATGGCCCAGGAACATACACTAATCTCCATCTGCCTCCAAGAACACTTTCTTGACCTCTTGGCTCCAGAGGAATCTCAAAACCTCCATCTTTTGATCTGTTTTTATGAGAATGAGGAATAAATTGTTTTTATCTGTATGGGTTTTTCCCTCATAAAATTTATTGGGTTGTCAAAGGAATGCCTATGTTCCCACAAGTTGATCACCCAAAAGTACTAAAATAACAAAATATTTCTTGATGCCATAAAGAAATCTCTCCTCCAACTCCTGTTTTTAACAAAGGTATCTAGGAAATAAGACGCTCTGTCAACAATAATCTCAGCTAAACAAAGCAGATTTTTCAGTATTTCACTCTGCTTAGAATTGAGTTAGCCAAAAAGTTCGTTTGGGTTTTTCTGCAACAGCTTACAGAAAAATCCAAATGAACTTTTTGGCCATTCAATATTGCTTTAAGCACTAATACTTAACTGATCATCTAAAAAAGAAGACCTCTCTCTAAATCACTTCTATTTCATAGCCCTTTGAGAGTCTATGCATTTTAGCAGTCATAGTCACATTCCTTTCTATCAAAATTACACAGACATGTTATGGAAAACTATGTTACTTGTTTTAGTATTTAAACCTAGATCTTCCCACTACCAGTGCCCCCCCCCCACCGCCCCGCCCCAACTCTTACCTCTGACAACTCCCTCTACTACAGCATGTATTTATTCATCTGTTACTTGAGCATATATTCTGTCCCATGCCTTTCCTGGTTACTGGAGAGATCAATAACTGAAATAACAGTCTACAAGAGGGTGTAGATGATTCTCGTGCTGACATGCTAAGTCACCTCAGTCTTGTCTGACTCTCTGTGACCTTATGGACTATAGCCCACCAGGCTACCCTGTCCAAGGGATTCTCCAGGCAATTATACTGGAGTGGACTGCCATGTCCTCCTCCAGGGGATCTTCCCAACCCAGGGATCAAACCCATGTCTCTTAGGTCTCCTGCATTGGCAGATTGGGTTCTTTAAGAAAAAGAATGACAAATAAAAACATATAGTATATTAAAAAGTAATATGTACTATGGAAATAAAGGATAGGGGAGACTGGGAATATGGATTGCAATTTTAAATACAGTGGTCAGCTTAGGCTTGGTTGAAAAAAAAGACATTTAGATAAATCTTAAATAGGGTGATCGAATATCCCTACAAATATCTGGGGGAATAACTTACTAAGCAGAGGTAAGTAAATTTACTTACCAATAGAAAATCCTCTATTTACTGCCAACTGAAAATCCTCAGGCAAGAATAAAGTAAAGGTTCTCTAGGGACATAAAGTTCTGAAGCCTGGAGAGAGTAAACAAGATCAACAGGAAGAACAGTACATTAAGGTAGAAAGATGAGGCAGATCATTCAGCGTCTTAGAGACCAATGCAAGGAATGTGGCTTTCTTTCTGAAACAATGGAAACCAATAATATTGACACAATCCATCTTCCATAGTTGAACTATTTAATACTATCCTGCAAGTAGGATAAATAAACAGGGACTACTAACAAGGAGCTATTGCAGTAATCAAGGGAAAAACCAACGGTGGCTCATGTTGAGAGGTACACTATTTTAGCAGTGATGTGTGTGAAAGTGTTATTTGCTCAGTCATGTCCTACTCTTTGTGATCCCATGGACTATAGCCCACCAGGCTCCCCCTGTCCATGGAATCTCCAGGCAAGAATACTGGCCTGTGTTGTCATTTTCTTCTCCAGGGGATTTTTCTGACCCCAGGGATAGAACCCATGTCTCCTGCATTGCAGGCAGATTCCTTACCATCTGAGCCACCAGAGAAACTTTGAGGTGATTAAAAAAAAAAATGGTCATAAGGTGAAGATAAACTAAAGTAAAAGCCAAAATTATTTCCTAACCAAATGGCTGCATGGTGAGTAAGCCAGAGTCAAGGAAAGGAAGATTCCAAAGTTTCAGATGTTAAGTGATTCTATTCAGTTCAGTTCAGTCAGTCAGCCATATCTGACTCTTTGTGACTCCATAGATTAAAGCATGCCAGGCTTCCCTGTCCATCAACAACTCCCAAAGCTTGCTCAAACTCATGTCCATTGAGTCGGTGATGCCATCCAACCGTCTCATCCTCTGCCATCCCCTTCTCCTCCTGCCATCAATCTTTCCCAGCATCGGGGTCTTTTCCAATGAATGAGTTTTTCGCATCAGGTGGCCAAAGTACAGATGTTTCAGTTTAAGAATCAGTCCTTCCATGACTTTCAAGACTGATTTCCTTTAGGATTGATTGGTTTGATCTCCCTGCAGCCCAAGGGACTCTCAAGAGTCTTCTCCAACACCACAGTTCGAAAGCATCAATTCTTCAGTGCTCAGCTTTCTTTGTGGTCAAACTCTCACATCCATACATGACTACTGGAAAAACCATAGCTTTGAATAGACAAACCTTTGTTGGCAAAGCAACTTCTCTGCTTTTTAATATGCTTTCTAGGTTGGTCATAGCTTTTCTTCCAAGGAGTAAGCGTCTTTTAGGTTCATGGCTGCAGTCACCATCTGCAGTGATTTTGGAGCCCCAAAAAATAAAGTCTCTGTTTCCACTGTTTCCCCATCTATTTGCCATGAAGTGATGGGAAGGATGCCATGGTCTTAGTTTTCTGAATGTTGAGTTTTAAGCCAACTTTTTCACTCTCTTCTTTCACTTTCTTTCTCTTTCTTCCACCTTTTTTCAAGAGGCTCTTTAGTTCTTCTTCTGCCTTAAGAGTGGTGTCATCTGTATATCTGAGGTTATTGATATTTCTCCTAGCAATCTTGTTTCTAGCTTGTGCTTCCTCCAGCCCAGCATTTCACATGATGTACTCTGCATATAAGTTAAATAAGCAGGGTGACAATATACAGCCTTGACGTACTCCTTTTCTGATTTGGAACCAGTCTGTTGTTCCATGTCAGGTTCTAAATGTTGATTCTTGACCTGCAAACAGATTTCACAGGAGGCAGGTCAGGTTGGTCTGGTATTCCCATCTCTTGAATAATTTTCCACAGTTTGTTGTGATCCATACAGTCAAAGGCTTTGGCATAGTCAATAAAGCAGAAATAGATGTTTTTCTGGAATTCTCTTGCTTTTTTGATGATTCAACAGATGTTGGCAATTTGATCTCTGGTTCCTCTGCCTTTTCTAAATCCAGCTCGAACATCTGGAAGTTCACAGTTCATGTACTGTTAAAGCGTGGCTTGGAGAATTTTGAGCATTACTTTGCTAGCATGTGAAATGAGTGCAACTGTGTGGTAGTTTGAGCATTTTGGGGGATTGGAATAAAAACTGACTTTTCCAGTCCTGTGGCTACTGCTGAATTTTTGAAAATTTGCTGGCATATTGAGTGCAGCACATTCACAGCATCATCTTTTAGGATTTGCAATAGCTCACCTGAAATTCCATCACCTCTACTAGCTTTGTTCGTAGTGATGCTTCCTAAGGCCCACCTGACTTCACATTCCAGGAGGTCTGGCTCTAGGTCAGTGATCACACCATTGTGGTTATCTGGGTCATGAAGATCTTTTTTGTATAATTCTTCTGTGTATTCTTGCCACCTCTTCTTAATATCTTCTGCTTCTGTTAGGTCCATACCATTTCTGTCCTTTATTGAGCCCATCTTTTCATGCAATGTTCCCTTGGTATCTCTAATTTTCCTGAAGAGATCTCTAGTCTTCCCCATTCAATTGTTTTCCTCTATTTCTTTGCACTGATCACTGAGGAAGGCTTTCTTATCTCTCCTTGCTATTCTTTGGAACTCTGCATTCAAATGGGTATATCTTTCCTTTTCTCCTTTGCTTTTCGCTTCTCTTCTGTTCTCAGCTATTTTTAAGGCCTCCTCAGACAACTATTTTGCCTTTTTGCATTTCTTTTTCTCAGGGATAGTCTTGATCACTGCCTCCCATACAATGTCACGAACCTCCATCCATAGTTCTTCAGGCACTCTATCAGATCTAATCCCTTGAATCTATTTGCCACTTCCACTGTATAATCGGAAGGGATGTGATTTAGGTCATACCTGAATGGTCTAGTAGTTTTCCATACTCTCTTCAATTTAAGTCTGAATTCAGCAATAAGGAGTTCATGATCTAAGCCACAGTCAGCTTCCAGTTTGTTTTTGCTGACTGTATAGAGCCTCTCCATACCAGCTGCAAAGAATATAATCAATCTGATTTTGGTATTGACCATCTGGTGATGTCCATGTGTAGAGTCTTCACTTGTGTTGTTGGAAGAGGGTGTTTGATATGACCAGTCCATTCTCTTGGCAGAACTCTATTAGCCTTTGCTCTGCTTCATTCTGTACTCCAAGGCCGAATTTCTTGTTACTCCAGTTATCTCTTGACTTCCTACTTTTGCATTCCAGTCCCCTATGATGAAAAGGATGTCTTTTTTGAGTGTTAGTTCTAGAAGGTGTTGTAGGTCTTCATAGAACCATTCAACTTCAGCTTCTTCAACATTATTGTTTGGGGCATAGGCTTGGATTACTGTGATATTGAAAGGTTTGCCTTACAAATGAACAGAGATCATTCTGTCATTTTTGAGATTGCACTCAAGTACTGCATTTCAAACTCTATGGCATTTCAGACTGATTCTACTCATCAGCCATTTTTATAAGCGCAGAGAAAGACAGAGAGACAATGAGAAAGGAAAAAAAAGAAAATGAGATGAAAAAATTATTTTTATTAGTGGGTTGTGAGTGCATAAGTGGAAAGGAAAGAGCTGAATATCTATACTAGTTCTTCCATTTATTAGGCAAAAATTGTACTCCCTGATCTTCAGTTTCCATGTCTCTAAGAGTGCATATTGTCTATTTATTAAGATGCTGTTCAGAGTATTTACGAAGATAACATAAAATACCTAGCATAATTTTTCTTCTATTTTCTTCACTGTTACTATCACTAAACAAATAAACTGAGATTGTTTACAGAACCAAAAAAAAAAAAGTGCGTAACTAGATTCTCCACATCAATAAACCAGCTCAGGAATTCTCAAACGTATTCTTTCAGCTGTCATTAAATCTCTATGTACTATATTAGGTTTACAGTCCTTATTTTTTCTTTTCCATGAAAATTTACCCCAAATTCATTTAAAATGGTTATTTTTCCTAAGAATAGTGCACTATGAAGCAATTTCACAACAATATGATCCTATTGAGAACTAAGACTTCGTTATGATTTTTTCCTAAGTGAAAACCAAAGGAACACGTACATTAACAACTAGGAAAAGAAAAACTTAGTGCTGAGGTTGGTTCATTAAACCTTACCAGATAAACTCAAATCTACATCATGAAAAATGACTGGAGCAATACTAGATGTCTAAGTGGAAGAAACATATCTTCTAGTATGTATTCCTGAGATTTGTTTTTAAAGCCTATTCTTTAAATCTTTTCAACAAGCTTAAAATTCAATATAGGTTTATTTTCTCCAGAAAGATAATTTCATATTTTAGACCATAAAACAAATGTATACCTAACTCACAGCCACAGGAAAGCATAACTCATCTTTCAGTTTGTTCCCTCATTATAAATTTAAAATCATATATAAAAAGACTTGGCATTTGGAATCCTAGGTAGCTGCAATTAAATGATTCCAGGTACTTGTTGGTACATTTCATATACACTCATCTACCAAATAGTAAGTCAAATGTCTTCATACCCAGTGAAAACTGGGTCAGGGATAGAGAATGAGGAAGGAACCAGATATTAAAGAAAGTTCTCTGTGAAGACAAAACTTGATGCCAGATTGGTATGGATACCTGGTTCTATACAAAGGAATGTAGAGGAACACAATGATGAAAAAGTGTATGAAATATTTTTTAAATATTTTTTACACTTTAATTTGAAAAATTCTGTAGGTGATAATTGCTCATAGCCAAAAAAAAAAAAAAAAACCTTATAATGTATTGTGGAGTCTATAGCTTTTCTTATGTGGAAATAAAACTACTTGAGCATAGGATCAAAGACAAGATGGAAAAAATTAGGATATACTGTTTTAAGTTTCTTACATTATATGAAGTTGTATAATACTATTCAAAAGTGAAGTGTGGCGAGTAAAAGATTCATACTGTATACCCTAATATATAATAACTGAAATATTTTTAAAGAGAGCTACAACAAATTATGAAGATAAAATGAAATACTAAAAGAAATCTAAAACAAATCAAGGAAAGAGAAAAAAGTAAAATGAAGAGCAAGACAAATGGAAAACAACCTGCAAGATTATAAACTTAAACATAACTATATCAATAATCATTTTAAATTTAAGTGGTCTACAGTCCAATTACATTAAAAAAGTAGAAATTTTCAGATAAAAAGGCAGTACCCACTACATCTAATCTGTAAGAAATCCACTTTAAAAATAGAGACACAGGTTAAAAATGAAAGAATGGCAAGAGACATACCATGCAAACCCAAACATAAGAAAGTTGGAGTGACTGTTTCAACATAAGAAAAAGTATGCTTCAAAACAAAAATATCACCAGTGATAATAAAAAGGGGTATTCTATAATAGAGTATCTATAATAATAGAGTATCAATTCACCAAGAAGATACACCAATTACAAATTTATATGCCACTAATAAGGGCTTCCAAATATATGAAGCAATAACTGAAAAAAGTAAAAGAGAAGTAGACAAATCTAAAATTTTAAGTTGGAGATGTCCATGTTCCACTCTCAATAATTGATAATACAAGTAGACATAACATCAGTAGTGATATACAAGACCTGGACAAAACTGTCCATCGACTTGACCTAATTGACAGTGATAAAACTCCACCAAACCACAGACTACTCATTCTTTTCAAGTTTAAATGGAATAGGAATGGAGACAGACCATTTGTCTGGCCTTCAAATGTCATAATACATGTTAAATTAATTAAAAATCCTAACAACTCAATTAAAATAGAAATTACTAACAAATACAGAAAAGTCCTCAAATATTTAGAAATTGAGCCTCACATCATTAAACAATGCCATTAAGTCTAAAAAGTCACAGAATAAAATAAGATGTATTGAAGTGAATGGTTATAAAAACATATCAACAACATGCCAACATATGCAGGCTACAATTAATAACAGTATCCACAGGCTTCCATGGTGAATCCTATCAAATGTTTGAGGGAGAAATAATATAGGTCTCAGAAAATATTAGCGTATTAAAAGAAAGCAAACCATAGACAAGTGTTTTTCTAGGAACAGATACTAGAATAGATGCAAACAACTCAATCAAAAACTGAGCAGAAGACCTAACTAGACGCTTCTCTAAAGAAGACATACAGATGTCTAATAAACACATGAAAAGATGCTCAACATCGCTCATTATTCAGTTCAGTTCAGTCGTTCAGTCGTGTCCGACTCTTTGCGACCCCATGAATCGCAGCATGCCAGGCCTCCCTATCCATCACCAACTCCCAGAGTTAATGCAAATCAAAACTACCATGAAATATCACCTCACACTGGTCAGACTGGCCATCAACAAAAATCTACAAACAATAAATGCTAGAGAGAATGTGGAGAAAAGGGAATTCTCTTGCACTGTTGGTGGAATGTAAAATGATACAACCACTATCGAGAACACTATGGAGATTACTTAAAACACTAGGAATAAAACTACCATATGACCCAACAATCCCACTACTGGGCATATACCCTGAGGAAACCATAATTGAAAGGACACACATATCCCAGTGTTCACCGCAGCACTATTTACAATAGCTAAGACATGGAAGCAACCTAGATGTCCACTGACAGATGAACGGATAAAGGACATATAGTACATATATATAAGGGAATATTAATATTACTCAGCCATAAAAAGGAACACATTGGAGTCAGTTCTAATGAGGCAGATGAACCTAGAGCCTATTATATGCTGCTGCTGCTGCTGCTGCTAAGTCACCCAGTCGTGTCCAACTCTGTGCGCCCCCATAGACGGCAGCCCACCAGGCTCCCCCGTCCCTGGGATTCTCAAGGCAAGAACACTGGAGTGGGTTGCCATTTCCTTCTCCAATGCATGAAAGTGAAAAATGAAAGTGAAGTCGCTCAGTCGTGTCCGACTCTTAGCGACGCCATGTACTGCAGCCCACCAGGCTCCTCCATCCATGGGATTTTCCAGGCAAGAGTACTGGAGTGGGGTGCCACATTGCCTTCTCAGAGCCTATTATATAGAGTGAAGTAAATCATAAAGATATTAATACAAATATATGGATCTAGAAAGATGAACCTATTTGCAGGGCTGCAATGGAGACTCAGACGTAGAAAACAGACTTGTGGACAGGGAGGGTTGGGGAGGGTGGGAAGAACTGAGAGAGCAGCATGGAAACACATACTGTCATATGTAAGCTAGATAGCTGATGGGAATTTGTTGTTTTGCTGCAGGAAGCTCAAATCTGATGCTCTGGGACAACCTAGAGAGGTGGGATTGGGTGGAAGATAGGAGGGACAAGATATATGTATACCTATGGCTGATTCATGTTGGCGTATGAAAGAAACCAACACAACATTATAATGCAATTATTCTCCAATTAAAAATAAATAATTTTTAAAAAAAGAAAAAGAAAGCAAATCATAGACAAGTGTTCAGGAATTGGAAAAGAAAGACAACTTAGTATTCCCCAGAAAATAATAAAAAATAGATACTAGAAATATAAAGAACTTCGACCTAATATGGGATATCTATGAAAAAAAGGTCAGGAAAAAGTAAAGAATATTGATTTTTAGCACTTAGCATTACACATTGCGATGGAAGTCTAGGTAGTGTGTAAGGCAATAAGAAGGAGACAGGAAGACTTAAAGAATGATGTAAAATCCCTTTACTCACAGTTCATACCATCATGTATTAGAAAGTCCTATGGAAATTTCTATAAATTCCTTTTGTAAAGTATTTTTATTTTTTTTTTTTTTTATTTTTTTTTTTTAAATTTTATTTTATTTTTAAACTTAACATAACTGTATTAGATTTGCCAAATATCAAAATGAATCCGCCACAGGTATACCTGTGTTCCCCATCCTGAACCCTCCTCCCTCCTCCCTCCCCATTCCATCCCTCTGGGTCGTCCCAGTGCACCAGCCCCAAGCATCCAGTATCGTGCATCGAACCTGGACTGGCAACTCTGTAAAGTATTTTTAAAAAGCTACTACAATCAGTAAGTGATTTTTATAAGATTACAGACTAGAAGAACAGCACCCAAAGTTAAATATATTTTAATATACTAACAGTGAAAAGTTGGAAAATAAAACTATAAGAAAGTATAAAAGTATCTAAAAACTTTAAATGTACTAGAAAATTTGATAATATTAAGATATCAATTTTCCCTTAATTGATACATGGATTCAATGCAATTTTAATCAAACTAGTTGTTTTAAGGATTTGGGAAGAATATTTTAATATTTATGGAAATGTAGTATAAGATACCTACGAATGGAGTATAATGGAATATAAAGTAAAATGATAAACATTTCCATAATAAATAACCACTGGAATTAACCCAGGTATGATAATCAAGAGAGCACATTATTGGTACAATGATAGTTAGGCAGGTGGAAAGTCCAAACACTGAACATATATAATAAATTGATTTTCAACAAAAGTTCCAAATAAATCGAGAATGGATACTCTTAACAAACTATACTAGAAAAATTAAATATCCACATGTGGGAAGGGGGAACATTAAACCTACATGCAAAAATTATTATGAAATGGATCACAGTCCCCCCTCCCCCAAAAAAAAAAAAAAAAACACACAGAAAAAAGACTTGGGTTAATCAGTAACTTCTTAGAAAAGAAAAAATACAACCATTAAAATATTGAAAAATCATACTTCAAAATTTACAATTTTCAATCTTTGAAGGCCACCATTAAAATGAAAAACAAACATAAAACAATCAGTGTCTGAAGAATAATTCTTAGTATTCTCAGTACATATGTTCAACTTAGAACTAATACCCAGAATATATTTAAAAATTTCCTACAACTCATTAATAAAAAAAAATAGCACAAGGTAATCTAGCAAAATGTGAATGAACATTTCACAAGAATAGATATAGAGGTGATCAGTTAAGTACATGAAAAGATGCTCAAAAATATTTTATCAGTGAAATGAGTACTGAGTATAAATTTATTAAGATCCATTTGAATGATTAGAAGTGAAAAGACTTCCCAAGTTTGGGTGAGGATATAGAGCACCTACCTGTAGCTTTCAGGCCTTGCTGCTGGAAATGTGAAATGTTACAACTACTTTCAAAAACCATTTGGCAACTCTCCCAGAGTTAAGCATATACTATTCCTACCACACAGCTATTCCACTCCTAGGTATTCAATCAATAGAAATTCAAAGCATATGTTCAAACAAATATTTGTGCATAAATGTTCACAGTAGCTTTACTCATTATAACCAAAACTGGGAAAGAACCTAATGGCCATTGACAGCAGAATGGAGAAAGAAATTTCAGTATATTCATTTAATGGAATATTATTCAGCAGTAAAAATGAATAAACTAATACCACACACAAAAGAATATCCAAACATTATGCTGACAGATAAGCCAGATATAAAAGAATGGATACTGTACAACTTTATTTATATTTGTCAAGAAAAGGCAAAACAGAGACAAAATTTCCTGCGGCTTAGGTCTTCCAGAAAGTTCAAAAAGCAATCAATGGTAGCCTGGGTTTGGAGGGTAGTTTTCTATGTATGGACATGAAAAACTTTGAGGGCCTAATAAAAACCTTCAATATCTTGATTATGGTGGTGGTTACAGGAATGTACACTTAAAACATGTACTATAGAAATAATAAAAATCAATACCTAATAATCTGGTCAAATTAACTTTTGTTCTATAAATTAATCAATTTAGCCCACTCTGATTTATATGGTTAACAAAATAATATAGTTGCTGACACAGAGTGAATATCCAAATGATACCAGTTGCATTTTATTCAGTAATAGTAAAGTACACAGATTTATTTTATGCTTGGTATATACTCCTCTATTTTCGATCCCTGATTAGGAATTATCTACTAGGCGTCATGCAAAAGGAAGTTATAGTACCTTTAAGTTCTCTTTGAGCATATTGGACTTTCCTTAACTCTCAAAGTAAAGTAATTTCACTAAAGGTCTAATTTTTCCAGTTTAATTTAAAAATTCAATGATGTATATCACTGTATTACATCTTTCTACTGCCACTGCAGAAGGGAAAGCCAGTGATCCATTAGAGAAGGTTAGCAAAACTAGAAGACCACAATTTTTCATTTAAGATACAGATTTTATACATTCTAAGATATAGAAAAGTAGAGCTAAAAGTATACATTTAAAAGTATTCTCAAGTAGACAAAAATAAATAACAAATAACTGAATCTATAATAGAAAAAAAATGGCCCCTCATTTCAGTTGTGGTACTCTTCTAGACTGGTTTTAGCAAATGCATGCACTTTTGTGTTGCAAAATTCATTCAAATCATTAAGACCACCTTACGTTACAGTGAATTTTCAATGCATTATTTTCTAAAACATCTTCATATAAGATATACCTATACAATGTCAAAGTATCTAAATGATAAGTAAAACAATTTAAACTTCCCTATTACAATGAAGAATTTAATCTTCAGTTTGTTCTACATAGAAATACTATTTCTGTGTAGATATACTCATGTAGAAATACAGTCTCATGAAATACTATTTAAAGAGAAATTTAAAACAATAAAATGGGTAGACCAAAAACAACTTAACTACTTATTCACTATCTTTTTTCTCTATTTTTAACAGCTTTATTGAGATGTAATTTATGTATAAAACATGCATATGTTTAATGTATACAATTTGCTGAGTTTAGACATTTGCATACATCTGTAATACCATCACCATAACCAAGGAATTCAGCAGATCCATCACCTCCAAAAGTGTCTTGTCTTCCTTTACTAGAGTTTTTGGTTTTCCTTTCTTGTTTGTTTTTTGGATTAATGTTTTGTTTTTGTCATAAGAACACTTAACATGAGATCTACCCTCTTAACAAATGTTTAAGTGTATAGCCCTGTAATGTTAACTAACTAGAGGCACTGGGTTATACAGCAGATCTCTAGGTTTATTCACCTTGCACAACTGAAACTTTATATCCATTGCATAGTAACTTCCCATTTTCCCTCCCCCTAGGCTCTGGCAGCCACCATTCTATTCTGTTTCTGTGAGTTTGCCTGTTTTAAATATCTCATATAAATGGAATCATGTACTATTTGTTCATTGGTGAATGCCTTCTTTTCCTCACCTTAATGTCCTCCAGGTTAGTCCATTCTGCTGCAAATATTAAGATTTTCCTCTTCTCGAATACTGAATAATATACCATTGCATGTGTATACCACATTTTCTTTATGCATTCATTTGCTGATGGACATTTATTTATTTGCTGATGTGGAAATAAATGTAAATAATGCAGCAATGAATATGGGAGTGTATCTTTTCAACATTCTCATTTCATCTCTTTTGATGTTTAGTCAGAGGTAAGATTTCTGGATCATAATTTTATTTTCAGTTTTTTTGAGGAACTTTCATACTGTGCTCTCCGGTGGCTATACCATTTTACCTCTCCATAAACAATGGAGAAGTGTTTGAATTTCTCCATATCCTTATCCTCACTCAGCTCTTGTCTTTTTGATGATAGCCATTGCAACAGTTGTGAATTTAAAACTCACTGTGGTTTTGATTTGCATTTCTACAGTGATTAGTGATATTGAGCGCCTTTTCATGTACCTGGTGCCTATTTGTATATCTTCTTTAGAGAAATGCCTGTTCAAGACCTTTGCCCATTTTTAATTGGATTGCTTGGTTCTTTCCTATTGTGAAAGTTGCCCAGTTCAGTTCAGTTCAGTTCAGTCGCTCAGTCGTGTCCAACTCTTTGCGACCCCATGAATCGCAGCACACCAGGCCTCCCTGTCCATCACCAACTCCCGGAGTTCACTCAGACTCACGTCCATGGAGTCGGTGATGCTATCCAGCCATCTCATCCTCTGTCATCCCCTTCTCCTCCTGTCCCCAATCCCACCCAGCATCAGAGTCTTTTCCAATGAGTCAATTCTTCACATGAGGTGGCCAAAGTACTGGAGTTTCAGCTTTAGCATCATTCCCTCCAAAGAAATCCCAGGGCTGATCTCCTTCAGAATGGACTGATTGGATCTCCTTGCAGTCCAAGGGACTCTCAAGAGTCTTCTCCAACACCACAGTTCAAAAGCATCAATTCCTCCGTGCTAAACCATAGCCTTGACTAGACGGACCTTTGTTGGCAAAGTAATGTCTCTGCTTTTGAATATGCTGTCTAGGTTGGTCATAACTTTCCTTCCAAGGAGTAAGCATCTTTTAATTTCATGGCTGCAGTCACCATCTGCAGTGATTTTGAAGCCCAGAAAAATAAAGTCTGACGCTATTTCCCCATCTATTTCCCATGAAGTGATGGGACCAGATGCCATGATCTTCGTTTTCTGAATGTTGAGCTTTAAGCCAACTTTTTCACTCTCCTCTTTCACTTTCATCAAGAGGCTTTTGAGTTCCTCTTCACTTTCTACCATAAGGGTGGTGTCATCTGCATATCTGAGGTTATTGATATTTCTCCCGGCAATCTTGATTCCAGCTTGTGTTTCTTCCAGTCCAGCGTTTCTCATGGTGTACTCTGCATAGAAGTTAAATAAGCAGGGTGACAATATACAGCCTTGACGTACTCCTTTCCCTATTTGGAACCAGTCTGTTGTTCCATGTCCAGTTCTAACTGTTGCTTCCTGACCTGCATACAGATTTCTCAAGAGGCAGGTCAGATGGTCTGGTATTCCCATCTCTTTCAGAATTTTCCACAGTTTATTGTGATCCACAAGGTCAAAGGCTTTGGCATAGTCAATAAAGCAGAAATAGATGTTTTTATGGAACTCTTGCTTTTTCCATGATCCAGCGGATATTGGCAATTTGATCTCTGGTTCCTCTGCCTTTTCTAAAACCAGCTTGAACATCAGGAATTTCACAGTTCACGTATTGCTGAAGCCTGGCTTGGAGAATTTTGAGCATGACTTTACTAGCATGTGAGATGAGTGCAATTGTGCGGTAGTCTGAGCATTCTTTGGCATTGCCTTTCTTTGGGATTGGAATGAAAACTGACCTTTTCCAGTCCTGTGGCCAAATTTGCTGGCATATTGAGTGCAGCACTTTTACAGCATCATCTTTCAGGATTTGAAATAGCACGTGTCCAACTCTTTGCAACCCAATCTCAGCACTACCCAGATTTTTACTAGATAACTTATTGCAAATATTTTACCTACTTTATATGTTGCCTTTTTTTTTTTACTGTATTAATGTTTCCTTTGCCATACTGAAGATTTTTACTTTATTATTATTCCACTTGTCTATTTTTGCTTTCATTACCTGTATCTTAGATATCATATCTAAAAAGAGTATTGCCAAGACTAAAGTCAAGAAGCTAATTCCCTTTGTTTTCCTTTAGTAGTTTTACAGTTTGGGGTCTTCATTTTGAGTTAATATTTATAATGATGTGAGGTAAAGGTCCAATTTTATCCTTCTCCATGTGGATATCCACTTTTTCCAACACCATTTACTGAAGAGAATTCTGTCACCACTGTGTATTCATGGTACCTTGCTGAAGATCGCAGAACACATATGCATGGATTTATTTCTTTTCTCGATTTTGTTCCATTGGTGTATATGTCTGTGTTTCTGCCAATACCATACTAATTACTGTGACCTTGTAATAATTTTGAAATAAAAAATTGGATGCCTCCAGCTTTGCTCTTTCTCAAGATCATGTTGACTATTCTGGGTCTTTTGTATTTCCATATGAATGTCAGGGCTTTTTTTTCCATTTTGGCATAAAAATGCCATTTGGGTTTTGATGAGGATAGCAATGTATCTGCAGATCATTTTGGGTAGTATAGACATTTTAACAATTATTAAGTCTTCCAATTCATAAATATGGGATGTCTTGCCACTGTTTTAATTTTTATCAATATTTTATACTTTTCAGTGTATAGGTCTTTTAGCTTCTTCAGTAACTTTATTCCCTAATATTTTATTCTTTGGTGCTATTCTAAATGAGATTTTCTAAAATTCCTTTTCCTTTCCTTAGTTCATTGTTTATGTATAGTAATACCACTGGTTTTCTGTGTGTTGATTCTCATATTCTGTAACTTGATCAAGTTCATTGAATCTGTTCACTAGCTCAACAGTTTCTTGGTGGTGTTTGGAGTCTCCCATATATAAGATCAAGTGTCCTAGTGAAAGTCTCTCAGTCGTGTCCAACTCTTTGCAACCCCATGGACCATACAGTCCCTGGAATTCTCCAAGCCAGAATATTGGAATGGGTAACCATTACCTTCTCCAGGGGATCTTCTAAACCCAGGGATCTAACCGAGGTCTCCCGCATTGCAGGCAGATTCTGTACCAGCTGAGCTGCCAGGGAAGCATATAAGATCATGTCATTTGCAAAAAGAGAGATTTTATTTCTTTCTAATGTAGATGCCTTTTACTTTGTTTTCTTGCCTAATTGCTGTGACTACAACTCCCAGTAGTCTGTTGAATAGAAATGGTAAGAGTAGGTCTCTGTATCTTGTTCCTGATTTTAGAAGAAAAGCTTTCTGTTTTCTACCATTAACTTTGATGTTAGCTGTGTATCTTTTACCTTAGATTATGGAAATTCTACAATTATCAAATTGTTTTTATATGCATGGTACTGTGTGCAGAGCAATCAAAGATTTTGAAACCTTCTATAACAAGGTACTCACAGTTTGGTGGAGGATCGGCTGATGGAGGAGTTAAAGAGACATTATTATATTCAAAGATTTTTTTCTCCTCTTCATTAAATGTTATGGACTAAGGAGTAACTTAGAAGAAACTGAATATGTTCTGTATCTCATACTTAATTGTTCATTTAAGGAGGTCTTCTCTCTTCCATAGCCTTCCTTTCCATTTAGACAAAGCAAAATCTTCTTAAACTTTCTTATTATGATCCCCTCTTTCTCAGATTCATGCATATCTTCCAAACTATCGGTATAACATATTTTTCTGTAATATTAAGAGAGATACTTTTAAAAGAGAAAGTATCTCCTCTCATACTGTTATGGGGCAAGAACACATTTCTTGCATTAGCTTCACCAAACAATTGTGTCCTATATCATTATACATGATCATTTTAAAGCAAGTGCTGTCTTAGCTCACCAATAAGTTGCAATCTTATACAAGAAATTACCTTCTCTTTATTTGCATCGTGATGCCTAGTAAATGTTAAGGACATTGTAGATACACAATAAATACATCTTAGCTTAACTGTGGGTTTATATATGTTATAGACTGAATGTTTGTGTTGCCACAAAATTCATTATATTAAATCCAATCTCCCATGTGATGGTATTCAAAGGTAGGGACTTTGGGAGGTAACCAGGTCTTGAGGATGGAGCCCTCATGAATGAAATTAGCATGCTTGTAAGAAGAGGCCATGGGGCTAGTTTGGTTTTTCTACCATGGGAGGATCCAATGAAAACTCATCAGTCAACAACCCAGAAACAGCCCTCACTAGAACCTGATCATGCTCGCATCCTGATCACAGACTTCTAGCCGCTATAACTGTGAGAAATAAATTTATCTTATTCCATGCCACCCAATCTATGGTACTTTGTTACAACAGCCCAAACTATGACAACATACTTGGAATTATCCTCAGGAAATAACAATCTTTCTCCCTTAGCTCATATTTTAAGCATTACCTTATCAGAGACCTGACTTTAATCTCCAGCTCTTTCAAAGGAAATATTATGCCTTTGGGGTAAATAGATTGATTTCAAAGCAAAATTTTCAACCTGTCACTTTTTATTCTAAAAACAGCATTTCTGGCATCCAGCTTCCATCATGTGATCATCCAGCTTTGGCTTGGTCTATCATGTAGGGCAGGGACAACAGATACAATCTGAGCATGAAAATCAATAAATCCAGATTCTAGCTCTAGTTCCTTGCATCTCACTTTCCTTTGATTTAGGTCATTGTCCTGAGCAATCAACAGGACAAAGCAGAAATTCACAATAACGTTTTCTTGTGGCTTAGGGTCACCAGGATTCGTGCCATATAAATAGAACTTAGTATGCATTACTGTTATCTCTGATTTTCACACATGATAATGAGTTATCAGTCATGTCTAATCCTAACGTATATGACAGACAAGATAGTACAGGTGTTTTGACAGTTTAGGGAAAAAAAAATCACTTGATTTTTCAGAATGCTTCTAAAAATTCTATTAGGCATTCCAGTGCCTGATTTAGACAATAGTATTCATGAGAACATTTTTTAAAACATCCTCTCACTATTTATTGACTATAAAGTTTTCCGACACAAAATGAACCTTAGGAAATAAAATGAATTAAATTTTGGTATCAGCCACTGGTGTCCAAGTGTTGCTGCACATATTAATGACCTGAGGATCTTTAAAATTACTAATGCTTGGCTAGCACCCCATATATTCTAATTTAATTCATATGGGTGTAACATGGACATTTCAATTTTTTAAAAGCTCCTCAGGTGATTCCAATGTTCAAACCACTATCCTAAGCAAATGCGTAGTCTTATTTCAGTTTTATTTCTCAATTGCACCATAGCTGCTGAAGTTCAATGATGAAGTTTTGCTCTTCTGAATAATTTCTTAACTATGTGATTACCTATTTTATTTAGAAATATCAAGTCACTTTTATGCATTACTTTTCTTACTGTGATATATTAATGTCTTAACATTTGGCTTTCCAAGTCCTTACTGTGTCCACTAATTTTGAGTGAACCTTATTATTTTCTCCGATCAAACTAAAACATTCAGGCTTTTGTAAAACTCAGAAGAAGACCTACTCTCCAATTTGCATCTCTATCACAAACTATTCTGTTCAGTGAAAGTTTCCCCGTGTATGTACAATGTCAGAGATGTACAATGCAACACCACACTGCACCCATCACCTAGTTCTGTTTTCGATAAGCTGTGCTCTACAAGGCATCAAAAGCAAGTTTGAGTATCCAGTTCCCTTAGGGCACAAAGGCTATTCTAATGAATTAATCTTGCTAAGGTAGTTGTTGGGAAAAAAAATCTCTTCTCTGTGCTTTTGTTCATGCTGCACAATTTCCTTGGAATAACCTTTCCCATCCTTGTCATCTGGTTTTTGGACTACTGAACATAGGTTGATGTTCCAGGGCTCAGCCTGGACATCACATTGACCATTAAATCTGTTCTGAGCCCCTTTTTCCCAGTGAGAATTGTTCACTTCATTCTTTGTGTACTCACTGGGCAGGTGAGGTTTCTATTATAGAACTTTAAACTTTCTTACACTATCATTATAACTGACGGTTCTCTTTATATGGGCTTCCCTGGTGGCTCAGAGGTTAAAGTGTCTGCCTTCAATGTGGGAGACCTGGGTTCAATCCCTGGGTTGGGAAGATCCCCTGGAGAAGGAAATGGTAACCCACTCTAGTATTCCTGCCTGGACAATCCCATGGACGGAGAAACCTGGTAGGCTACAGTCCACGGGGTCGCAAAGAGTCGGACATGACTGAGCAACTTCACTTTCAGTTCAGTTCAGTCACTCAGTCATGTCCAACTCTTTGTGACCCCATGAATCGCAGCATGCCAGGCCTCCCTGACTTCACTTTAAGTGACTATAAATCACTCAAAGTTAGGGATTATGCCTTATCTTTTTGTCCCAAGTGCCCATAACTGTATTTGCCAATGTAGGTAAAAAATGGATAAACATTTATCCAGTGAATTAAATTGACTGAATAGTGATAGGAGTATGGGGTTTGGGGTCAGAAATGAGTGCAAATTCCAATTCTGCTTCTATTAGCATGTTTTTGAACAAATGACATAGATTTCCTAAGCTTAAATTGACCCCAAGTATAAAATGTGACTCATAACAGCTGTCCTTTTAGGATGCTATGAGATGTTATACAAGAAGATATTATGTGTGTCAAGTACCTCTTACAACACATTCTCCCCCAAGCCTCATCTCTGGTAAACTCTAGTATTTACCAGCACCACCTCCCCATACTTCAACCAAACTTTGTCTGTCCCAAATACTTTAAGCAACAATTTGACTATCTATCCTCTTCACTATTCCATGATGTTATTAAAAGGTGTTAAGCTCTGATTTCTAAATATTGGGAGCTAGTGTTTAATCAAGGTGATCATAATGCAAGAAAATGCAAGCATACCAGCAAACTATGCCACTGGATCATGAAATTGATCCAGTATCTGACAATTGTCAAGGAAATGTTGCTCAAGGGCAGAGTAGTGAAACGGAACTACGTGGCACCTGGGTGTTTTCATCTTCTATTACTACTTGCTGTCACTATAAATTAGAACTTAAAAATCTAGTACCTTGGGGTGAGAAGACATGGAGCACCCCCTCTCCTTTTGCCTCCATTTCTGCCTGCCACACACCTGAATAAAAACAGTCATTGCTGCTAGTTCAAACCTCAAATGAATTTATGGCATTGTTTATCAATTGTTTGTTAAATAAAAACTCATTCAGTTCAGCTCAGTTCAGTCGCTCAGTCGTATCTACTCTTTGCGACCCCATGAACCTCAGCACACCAGGCCTCCCTGTCCATCACCAACTCCCGGAGTTCACCCAAATTCACGTCCATCAAGTCGGTGATGCCATCCAGCCATCTCAGCCTCTATCGTCCCCTTCTCCTCCTGCCTCAATCCCTCCCCGCATCAGAGTCTTTTCCAATGAGTCAACTCTTCGCATGAGGTGGCCAAAGTATTGGAGTTTCAGCCTCAGTATCAGTCCTTCCAAAGAACACCCAGGACGGGTCTCCTTTAGTATGGACTGGTTGGATCTCCTTGCAGTCCAAGGGACTCCCAAGAGTCTTCTCCAGTACGGAATGAAGCAGGGCAAAGGCTAATAGAGTTTTGCCAAGAGAAAGCACTGGTCATAGCAAACACCCTCTTCCAACAACACAAGAGAAGACTCTACACATGGACATCACCAGATGGTCAATACCGAAATCACATTGATTATATTCTTTGCAGCCAAAGATGGAGAAGCTCTATACAGTCAGCAAAAACAAGACCAGGAGCTGACTGTGGATCAGATCATGAACTCCTTATTGCCAAATTCAGACTTAAATTGCAGAAAGTAGGGAAAACCACTAGACCATTCAGGTATGACCTAAATTAAATCTCTTATGATTATACAGTAGAAGTGAGAAATAGATGTAAGGGACTAGATCTGATAGACAGAGTACCTGATGAACTGTGGAGGGAGGTTTGTGACATTGTACAAGAGACAGGGACCAAGACCATCCCCATGGAAAAGAATTGCAAAAAAGCAAAATGGCTGTCTGAGGAGGCCTTATAAATAGCTGTGAAAAGAAGGGAAGCGAAAAGCAAAGGAGAAAAGGAAAGATATACCCATGTGAAAAACTCATTGCTGCTACTACTGCTGCTAAGTCACTTCAGTCGTGTCCGACCCCGTGCGACCCCACAGACGGCAGCCCACCAGGTTCTCCCGTCCCTGGGACTCTCCAGGCAAGAACACTGGAGTGGGTTGCCACTGAAAAACTCATTAGGATCTGGCAATTGTCAATTTTAGAGATGACAGGGAGAAGAGAAGAGAATACAATTTTAGCTTTTTTTCTGAAGAGGAATAAGCAAACAATGTTTCACTGTCTTACATTTGTTTTAAGAAATATTTTTAAATACCACATCACATATGTAAGACATATGATCTTGATGACTTCACAGAAATTCTATGGTTGACAATAAACTATTTTAAGTCCTAATTCATTTAAAAACTAAGTACTCATTTTGGAAAGCAAATACTCGGTTTCCTTAAAGTGAAATCCATCAGTATACACTATTACTTTACTATAATATATAATACAATGGCCAAATACCTAGTCAGTCAAAAAACTTTGGTTTTCATTAAGAAATTCTTACCTTGATCCCCTGGAAAATAGTATATGCTAAATTTCTTTTTATCTTTATTAATTATATAAAACCATTAGTATCTTTCACTTTTAAGTGACTCTGTTAAGTGTACTTATGATTTAGCCTCTATGTCTCAACTCATATGCTACTTTTAAAGGGAAAAAAAGTTTTTCTTCCACATCCAGAATGTGTTGTGTATTTCCTCTGTATTTGAGTAATACTGAGTATTCTCCTTATCATAGAACTTTTCACATGTCATTGCAATAGCTTCTCTGCTTACATGTATCACTGACTAATTCTCAAGCTCTCTTCGTGTTATTTATCAGTGTGTATATTACATATATACATGATTTTTCTATTTTATCTGTATGCTGCTAAGTCACTTCAGTCGTGTCCGACTCTGTGCGACCCCATGGACTGCAGCCCACCAGGCTACTCCATCCATGGGATTTTCCAGGCAAGAGTACTGGAGTGGAGTGCCATTGCCTTCTCCTTTTATCTGTGTGTGTATATATATATATATATATATATATATATATATACACACACACACATATATATAAGCATAGGGCTCAGTGTGCAGTGAATGCTCAATTATCATTTCTTAATAAGTATTATAAAACATTAAATGGACTTACTGGTGAAAAGATTAAAAATGACAGTGAAATGGACATTTTTGATAAATAAAAGAAATAATTCACTGACTATAAACATATATTACAGAAACTGTTTAAAATATGGAAATTTATAGCTACACAAAGTAGAGCTTTGAAAGGATAAAAAATAAGGATAAGTGTAAAACACATTTTTCTTATTTTTTTTAATTCCTTTAAAAGATTACTGTCTAAAGCAAAACTTGTAACAATATATTATGAGTTATGTAAAATATGCATAATGTGTGACAGCAATAGCACAAATACTAAAATGGAATAAATGGGAGTATGTTTTTATGATGTTCCTACACTCCATGTGAATGTGTATTTTTGAATGTGTGTTTTTGTAGGTGGGATACATTAAAGACATATATTGTAAATGATTCCAAAAATTTCAAAGGTATAACCAGCACATAAATTATTCTCAACAGCATAAATTATTCTATAAATTATTCTCAGTGAAACTGAAGTCACTCAGTCACGTCCAACTCTGCAACCCCATGAACTGTAGCCTATCAGGCTCCTCCGTCCATGTGATTTTCCAGGCAAGAGTACTGGAGTGGGTTGCCATTTCCTTCTCCAGGGGATCTTCCCGACCCAGGGATGGAACCCGGGTCTCCAGCATTGTAGGCAAATGCTTTTACTGTCTGAGCCACCAGGGAAGTCCCATAGAGAATACCTAACGCAAACAAGGCAGAAGATAATTATAAAAGATACAGAAATATTGAGAAAGCAACTAGCAAACTGGCTGATTTAAATGCAAATATATAATTATGTTAAATACAAAGGTCCAGAAATGCCAATTAAAAGATATACCATGTGAGACTTAAAAAGTAGATCCAACTCTAAGCTGTCTACAAGAAACTTACATTAAATATCAAGGAACTGATGGATTAAAAGTAAAAGATGGCAAGGTACAGCATGTAAAAACAGAGAAAGTTAAGGGAAGTGGTCCAGTGGTCCAGTGGTTAGGCGTACACACTGACTGCTGAGTCCCAAGTTCAGTCCCTGGTTGGGGAATTAAGCTCCAACAAGCTATATGGCATGTCCCCCATAAAAAAAAGTTGAAACGCCTATACTGGTTCCACTCATAATCATCAAAAACTAGAAACAACCAACAACCTTAATGTCCATGAAACAGTGAATAGATAAACTGGCACATCCATACTATGAAACAACGTTAAGAAAGGAGCTTCTGATTTACACAATAACATGGGTCAATCGCAGATGTGTTACACAAAGTGAAAGGAGCTGGCTTCAAAAAGCTACAAAGCTTAACATATGATTCATTTACATGACACTATGGCAAACTATACTTGTTGGTTTCTCAGTCATATCCTACTCTTGGCCACTCCATGGACTATACAGTCTGTGAGGCTCCTCTGTCCCTGGAATTCCCAAGGCAAGAATACTGGAGTGGGTTGTTATTTGTTTCTCCAGGGGATCTTCCTGACCCAGGGATCAAACCAGGGTTTCTGGCATTGCAGGCAGATTCTTTACCATCTCAGTCACCATGGATGATTCATTTACATGAAACTATGCCAAAACTATAGGCAAAATAATTCATATCAATGGTTTCCAAGTGCTAGTTGTAGGAGGAGGGGTTAATGATGAAGGGGCATGAATACTCAGGGTAATGAAATCGTCCTATATCCTGCTTATAACAGTGGGGACATAACTGTGAACATTTATCAAGTTCAAACTTTACACTTAAAAAGGGTAAATTTTATAATATACAAATTATACCTTAATAAATCTGACTTCAAAAAGTGCATTACACATTAAAGATGTGTTAATAAGCAGGTCAAATATCTTTCCTCTCCTTGTACATGTAAAAAGGAAGTAGAAATGTCCCTTTGGAAATATGTGTCAAGCAGCTCTGCACTTCAGAGCCAGCATCAAAGCTTGAGGGTTTAATGCTATTAATTTTCTCTGGTTCAGCTCTAGGCACCCTGAAGGGCACTAAATAAACAGCCACTCACTGAATGACTGTTCTTTATAGCTCCTGCAGCACAAAGTTTAAAAATCAGTGACTAGAGGATGGAAAAGGGAAGTTGCAAACTATAATTTTTGAGAGGGCAGAAACAAGCCCCAATACTATGTTCCATGACTTAACCTTCATTTTTAAGTATTGTCAAAAGGAAATACAGCAAAAAAGATCAAGGAGCCTTGGGTCCCAGACTCTTTGGTCTTACTCTTCGTCACTGACTGCTCATCTCCTCTCTCCTCCCTTCTTTACTTCTCCCTCTCTCTATCTCCCCCCAACTCTCCCAAACACAAGTAATGCACACACTGAAACTCTGAGTATTCTTTATTTTCACAAAAATGCAAATATCTGAAAAAGATTTATTTGCATTTTGAAACTGATCAATAGATTCAGTTCAGTTCAGTCACTCAGTCGTGTCCAACTCTGCGACCCCATGAATCGCAGCACACCAGGCCTCCCTGTCCATCACCAACTCCTGGAGTTCACCCAAACTCATGTGCATCAAGTCAGTGATGCCATCCAGCCATCTCATCCTCTGTCATCCCCTTCTCCTCCTGCCCCCAATCCCTCCCAGCATCAGAGTCTTTCCCAGTGAGTCAACTCTTCGCATGAGGTGGCCAAAGTATTTGGAGTTTCAGCTTTAGCATCATTCCTTCCAAAGAACACCCAGCACCGATCTCCTTTAGAATGGACTGGTTGGGTCTCCTTGCAGTCCAAGGGACTCTCAAGAGTCTTCTCCAACACCACAGTTCAAAAGCATCAATTCTTCAGCACTCAGATTAGGCTTTAGCAAATAGATATCAGTCACATTTGAATTGGAAGGAAGTGTTTGTCTACATTCCCTAAATCATACATCTATGACTGGCCACTACACTCAACATGAAACAGACCACACCCTCTCTTATTTAAATTATTACCAAATATACACCGAATTCTGGAAAGACGGAAAAACTTCTCTGAATTTTATTGCATTCACAGAGCTCTTTTATTTTGCTGTAGATCTTATTCCAAAGGACTTTACCATGGCCAACTGGCTAATCACCCTCTACACTAAGAAGCATATTTAGAAACTATCAAGGATTTCAGTAGACCAAAACTCATAAAGAGAAATCTGGGGACTCAAAATAATAATTCCAAAGATGACTTACTCATTTTGTGTTAATTATAAAATGAACTATCAGATCATAAGTAAAGGATTAATTAGTTGTACAGTAAAAAACCTGCTAGATCATATGGAGGACAGAGGCTCATAGTAATATCAGAACTGTGCTGCTCTAATGTATACTCCAAGGAGATACAACAATTGTAAATATATGTACACCCAACACAGGAGCACCACAATATTCATACAAAGGAAAAATGCTAATAATCACAAAAAGAGAAGCTGACAGTAACACAGTAACAGTGGGAGACTGTAACACCACAATTACACCAATGAACAGATCATCCAGACAGAAAGTCGATAAGGAAACACAGGCCTTAAATAAAGCATTAACCCTAATAGACTTAATTGGTATTTATAAAGCATTCTATTCTCCAGAACAGATACAAGCTGGGTCACACAGCAAGCATCAGTAAATTCAAGAATATTAAGATTATATCAAGCATCTTTTCCAACCACAATGCCATGAATTAGAACCTACAGGAAAAGAAGTATAAAAAACACAAATATGTGGAGGCTAAACAATATGCTACTAAACAACCAATGAATCACTGAGGAAATCAAAATTACCTATAGACAAAAGAAAATGAAAACACAACCATCCAAAACCTATGGGACACAGCAAAAGTAGTTTTAAGATGGAAGTTTACAGAAATAAAACCATACCTCAGGAAGCAAAAAAAATCTCAAGTAAACAACCTAACATTACAACTAAACCAACCGGAGAAAGAAGAACAGATAAAACCCAAAATTAGCAGAAGGAAAGGAATCAGAGGTCAGAGTAGAAGTAAATGAAATAGAGTGAAAGAAAGCAATAGAAAACATCAATGAAACTAAAAGCTGGTTCTTTGAAAAGATTAACAAAACTGACAAAATCTTTAGAGAGATTCATCAACAAAAAAAAGGGAGAGAGCTCAAAACAAGAAAATTAGAAATGAGAAAGAAGTTACAACTGACACTGCAGAAATACAAAGGATCATAAAGACTATTATAAGCAACTATATACCAATAAAATGGACAACCTAGAAGGAATGGACAAATTCTTAGAAAGGTACAGCCTCCAAAGACTGAACCTGGAAGAAATAGAATATATGAACAGGCAAATGAAACTGAAACTGTGATTAAAAATATCCAAAAAACAAAAGTCCAGAAACAGATGCCTTCACAGGCTAATTCTAGTAAATATTCAGAGAAGAGTTAACACCTATCCTTCTGAAACTCTTCCAAAAATTTGCATCTCAATAGATGCAGAAAAAGCTTTTGATAAAACCCAACACCCATTTATGGTAAAAACTTTCCAGAAGGTGTGTAGACAGGTAACCTATCTCAGCATAATAAAGACCATATATGACAAACCTAAAACTAACACTCAACAGTGAAATGCTGAAACGATTTCCTTTAAGGTCAGGAACAGACAAGGATATCCACTCTCACCACTTTATTCACATAGTTTTGGCAATCTTAGCCAAGGCAATCAGAGAAGAAAAAGAAATACAAGGAATCTAAATTGGCAAAGAAGAAATAATACTGACTGTTGGCAGGTGACGTGGTACTATATGTAGAAAATGCTAAAGATGCTACCAGAAAACTATTAGAGCTCATCAATGAATTCAATAAGGTTGCAGGATACAAAAATTAATATGTAGAAATTTGTTGCATTTTTATACACTAACAATGAAAGATCAGAAAGAAATTAAGAAAATAATTTCAATTATAATCATATCAAAAAGGATAAAATATTTAGGAATAAACCTACCTATGGGGCAAAAGAACTATATTCCAAAAACTAAGACACTGATGAAAGAAATCTAAGATGACACAAACAAATGAAAAGATTTTCCTAGATTGGAAGAATCAATCTTGCCAAAATGACTGTATTACCCAAGGCAATCTACAGATTCAATGCAATCTCTATCAAATTACCAATGGCATTTTCTGTAGATCTAGAACAAAAAAAATCTTAAAATTTATATGAAGACACACAAAAGCCAAACAATTTTGAGAAAGAAAAACAGAGCTGGAAGCATCAGGCTCTCTGACTTCAGACTATATTACAAAGCTATAGTCATCAAAACAGTATGGCACTGGCACAAAATTAGAAATATAGATTGGCATAGGATAGAAAGTTCAGAAGTAAAACCACACACTTATGGTCAATTAATTTTTAAAAAGGAGGCAAGACTATACAATGGAGAAAAGACAGTCTCTGCAATAAGTGGTGCCGGGAAAACTGGATAGTTATATATTAAAAAATGAAATTAGAATACTTGCTAATACTGCATATAAAAATAAAAGGGATTAAAGACCTAAATCTAATAACAGATACTATAAAACTCATTTGAAAAGAGTCTGATACTGGGAAAGATTGCAGGCAGGAGGAGGAGGGGATGACAGAGGACGAGATGGCTGAACGGCATCTCCAACTCAATGGATGTGAGTTTGAGTAAGCTCTGGGAGTTGGCAATGGACAGAGAGTCCTGGCATGCTGCAGTGCATGGGGTCACAAAGAATTGGACATGACTGAGTGACTGAACTGAACTGAACTGAAATAATCAACATAAGCACAATTCAATATGCTTCTCAAAAAACACGCTTATAGTTTGCATCTTCACTTCTGGTCTTCTTTTACTAGTAAACCCTCCTGTCTGTGATAATCTCCAAATTTTTCCAAGATCTGATCTGAACTGAGTTATAGGTTTGCTAGATAAACATTTTCTTTTTTTTAATATAAATTTATTTTAATTGGAGGTTAATTACTTTACAATATTGTATTGGTTTTGCCATACATCAACATGAATCCACCACAGGTATACACATGTTCCCCATCCTGAACCCCCTCTCTCCTCCCTCCCCATACCATCTCTCTGGGTCGTCCCAGTGCACCAGCCCCATAAGAGCCTTTTAGAGTTGGTTCTATTTATAAGCAACTGTTTGTGTCCTGACTCCTTGTAGTCTGTTGCTCTGTTTTCCTTGCTCTATTCTCTTGGAAGAGTCACCTCCTTACATTTGGAATTTTAACACAAATTATAGATTATTTTTGGTCTCTTTGACTGTAATTGGTCAAAATTCCTATTTAACCACAATCTCATTACAGAATACTTCTAAAGCAGTTTTATTTCCCTAGGTGCATTTTTGTCCTATAAAATCACATCTTGCTCTCTTCCACACCTTGAGCTGTTGTTATCTGAGCAGTGCTATAACCTAGGTTGGATGTCTGTCCCACATTCCAGTGAAAGAATTATTTCAAGATGCAGAATAGGATAGAGATAAAGGGCTTGGGCTTTAAAGTAAAACTACACACTAATTTTAAATACTCATTCTTCTGGCTGTGTGACTAGGTCAAATCATATAATATATCTAAATAAGGCCCTCCATGATTCATTCTTCCTGCAATAGGTGTTTATAAAACACCATGTATTATCCGACCCTTGTCAACCTTTCCAGCCCCTTCAGCTGAACAACCTCACCCTACAGCTTCACCATTAAGTTTCAATAATAAGTAATGAATACACACATTCAGGAACTCTCTCAGCGCCTGCTTTTTGCACATGCTTTGTTTCATTTACTGAGAGTAGTCTTACCACCACTACCTTACCTAATTCTTACCATAATTACTAATTCTTACCATATTTACTTTTTTTACATAATTACTTTACATTTTTTACATAATTACTTAATTCTTACTACCGTAGCTAATTCTTACCATAAAACAATCCTCAGAAGTGATTTTGAAATATAATGAATAAATGAAATCTTATATCTGATAGCTGAATCAAAAAAAGTTTTCTCAGAGTAGATAAATCTCAAACGATGGGAATGTCATTGGGAAAACAGAAAAGTGAGTTCACACAGAAAACCAATCAAGCAAAGGAATGGAGGAAAAAGGGGAAGGCAAGTAGAAAAGTTTAAAATTGAGGAGAAACTCATTGGTCTAATGTGACTTAAGGGAGGAATATTCCCTGAGTAGAATAAGTAACAGGCAACAGAGCAATTCCCTTCGCCAAAGAGAAGGCATAGTCCAACTATAAAATATATCTTTTGGCCAGATTTCAAGACTCAGATTTCTTCAGTAAAGAACCCTTTTCCTGCCTTTCTGCTGCTGTTTCATGCTTTGCTTTTCTCATCCCGCCTAACCCTTGGCTTGATGACTCTGCTAGAGGGTAGGCCAGGTTTTGGATTGCAGGTTTTTCATGGAAAGATGACACACACCTTGGCTTCAAAACCATGCAGTGCTGTGTTTGGTAAAATTCATTTACTCTCTCACTTTGCATAACCTGAAACTGGACACACCAGATTGCAGCCAGAGGCACAGGTTCCTTCTTACCAGAGATGAGATGATACCAGTGATCCATGTATCCATTCAACACTCAAATTTAAATTAGAAAACAATTCTAGGTAATAAATTTTTTTAATTTACTAAAATTATTGGCTACCAATAATTAACTGCTAAGAAATAATTACTAGCAAACCCAATTCAACAGCACATTAAAAAAGATCACACATTCTGACCAAGTTGGATTCATCAGGATCACAAGGATGGCTCAACATATGTCCATCAGTGTGATACACCTCGTCAACAAAAGAAAAGACAAAAACCTCGTGATCATTTCTGCTCAAGAAATTTAAGGCATCATCAAAAATGTCTGGGGGAAGATAGGGCAGAGTACTTTCTCAGGACCACTGAAAAGATACTCTATGAGCAGTTAATCATATCATATCTAAATTTAAAACTGTCTTTAATATTATAAGTATTTTTCTGAGTTTTCACACTCTGAAGAATTTTCTCAAGCTGCATCCTTTAACCACTACACTACTGTAAGAGTAAACTTATCAGAAAACACCAAATTTATGTATCAGGCTAAAAATCATAATAAAGAAAAAAAAAGAACATGATGTGATAGCCAACTTTTTACGTTTTAAAGATCACCCTTGTTTCAAATCTTAATTGACCAACCATTGATCACTGACTCAGCATTATTCAAGTCTCCTAAGAAATGTTCCTTAAAATTCAATTATTTATCTGAAAGTAGTCCTACACAATTTTAGAAGATCTAATCTAAAGAAAACTGTAGAGGCCAAGGAAAAACAAACAGAATTTTCCCAAAGATTTTTGGTAAATGCTCCCTTTAATAATGTATAATTCTGTTATTCAAGTACTATATCAGATCAGATCAGATCAGATCAGTCGCTCAGTCGTGTCTGACTCTTTGCAACCCCATGAATCACAGCACGCCAGGCCTCCCTGTCCATCACCAACTCCTGGAGTTCACTCAGACTCACGTCCATTGAGTCAGTGATGCCATCCAGCCATCTCATCCTCTGTCGTCCCCTTCTCCTCCTGCCCCCAATCCCTCCCAGCATCAGAGTCTTTTCCAATGAGTCAATTCTTCGCATGAGGTGGCCAAAGTACTGGAGTTTCAGCTTTAGCATCATTCCTTCCAGAGAAATCCCAGGGATGATCTCCTTCAGAATGGACTGGTTGGATCTCCTTGCAGTCCAAGGGACTCTCAGGAGTCTTCTCCAACGCCACAGTTCAAAAGCATCAATTCTTTGGCACTCAGCCTTCTTCACAGTCCAACTCTCACATCCATACATGACCACAGGAAAAAACATAGCTTTGACTAGACGAACCTTTGTTGGCAAAGTAATGTCTCTGCTTTTCAATATGCTATCTAGGTTGGTCATATAGTCATTGTTAAAAATTAGAAATAAGAAAAATCACCTGTAATTTAACACATTACTACCCTGTGAACCATCCAGAAATAATTCTTGTTGACACTTTGGTATATAGCTTTTCAGAGTTTCCTACACATAATCTGTCTATATTACAAATTATATCATACTGTATATATTATTTTAAATTTGTATCATTCATTAAATGGTATATCATGCACATCTTTCTATATCAGCAAATACATATCTAAAACATACCAAGGCCCTCTTAATACTCCAAAGTTTGAACACTGTATGTTAGCATTCCTTTACCAATTCCTTATCTTTTGGGCATTTTAGTGGTTTTCAAGGGGTTTTTTTCTATTATATATATTTGATAAACTGGTGGATATTCCTATATAGGAAACAAATCATTTATTAACTATGTTTGAGTATGAGAAAACATTGAAGTCTTATCTATCTGAAAACCACTTAGCAAGTAATTTCAGATATCTGAAAACATTTACAAAAGAACAAAGTCAAATGTTTTCTAAATACATGTTGTTTGATTATGAAAGTAATTTTTAGTTCTTTGCTCAAAATCATGTAATTTTATTTAAAGCACAATTAGAATTGGTTTGAAAAACAGAAACAGAAAAAAAGTAAACAGGTAATATTACACTAAAAACAAGAGGCTCTTTGTTGCCTTTTGGACATTACAAAAAACATTCAATAGTAATAATGAATACTGTAATTTAATTTTTTAATTTATTTTTTATTGAAGTACAGCTGATTTACCATAATTTAAATGTAATATTCACTGGGTATTTGCTATGCATTATGGAGAAGGCGATGGCACCCTATTCCAGTACTCTTGCCTGGAGAATCCCATAGACAGAGGAGCCTGGTAGGCTGCAGTCCATGGGGTCACTAGGAGTCGGACATGACTGAGCGACTTCACTTTCACTTTTCACTTACATGCATTGAAGAAGGAAATGGCAACCCACTCCAGTGTTCTTGCCTGGAGAATCCCAAGGACAGGGTTTAATTATCTGTATCTCCAAAAATATTTAATAGGGCAGGTGCTATGCAATATATTTAAGTGCTTCAATCTAAATTATCTTTAATTCAATATGTAAATGAATAAACCTCAATTTTTTAAATCTCTTGCCTATAGAATGTGCTTATAGCCACATGTAATTCTTTAACAGTTGAAAGGTAGGTAGTACAACTGAGAAAATGAACTTTTAATCTTATATCATCTTCAGTTCATTTCAGTCACTCAGTTGTGTCTGACTCTTTGAGACCCCATGAATCGCAGCACACCAGGCCTCCCTGTCCATCACCAACCCCCAGAGTTTACCCAAACTCATGTGCATCGAGTCAATGATGCCATCCAGCTATCTCATCCTCTGTCGTCCCCTTCTCCTCCTGCCCCCAATCCCTCCCAGTCTTAATTCATTTAATTTAAATTTTAAAACTGAAAACTATCTTTGTAAGATGACATCTCCCTTTAGTAGTATTATAGTTCACACACTGGCACTGTACATTATTTCACTATTACACATAAACAGCACTGATCTAGTGGGTATCAGTGGATTGATCCATTTGAATAGTATTTTTCTGTGCAGCACTGTAACATGATAATATGTTTATTTGAATATGTGTGCAGACACCATGAGTTAAAATGATATGCAAACTGTATTTGATAATTAAATTGAAGTATTCATTATAACTTTAATTCAAATATAATAATATTATGGTTGTAGTTTTAAAATAAGTATGAACATATCTGTAAATTTAAAATATAGGTACAAATCAACTTATTTACAAAACAGAAAGAGACTCACAGACAGAAAACTTGTGATTACCAAAGAAGAAAGTGGAAAGGGAGGGATAAATTAAGAATATAGAATTAATAAACATACACTACTCTGTATAAAATAGATTAACAAAGAGGTTTTACTATATAGCGCATGGAACTATAGTCAGTATCTTTTAACAGTCTATAATAGAAAAGAATCTGAAGCTCTACAACTGAAACTAACATAATACTGTAAGTCAACTATAGTTCAATGAATAAAATTTTAAATGAACAAAGTGTAGGTTTATTACTGGTGCATAATTAAATAAAGATTCAGAAGATGGTATTAAGATGAGAAATAGTAAGAGGGTAGTTTGCAAGTTCACAATGAATGTCAACTGGAATTTTCTCTATGAGAATAAAAGTAAATGTTACTGTATAAAAATACAGATAATAAATCAGACACTATTAAGATACTTTTTCAGCAAAAACATAATTAATTTGATAAGATTCTTCTCAAAAGTCAAAAAAGAACCAATTACATTAGTATCTGAGATCAGAATTAAATGTCAAAAAATTCTAAATGATTTTAAACAAATCAAGCTTGTAACTTTGGCAATGTATAGAATAATTTGACTTGTTGAAAAATGAATCATTCTTAGATGGTAAGATTGTAAAAGAAATTACCTTAGTCATAGAAATTTTATAAGGAAATTATGAAGTCTTCAATTAAATTACCAGATAATTATAACAAAAAAATCAGTTCGTTCAAAAATTTTGTTAATTATGAGCATTTTTCTTTAGCTTTAGTTGAGTTACAAAATATAAGACATGTACATGCTGCGTGCTAAGTTGCTTCAGTCATGTCTGGCTCTTTGCAACCCATGGACTGTAGCCCACCAGGCTCCTCTGTCCTTGGGATTCTCCAGGCAAAAATACTAGAGTGGGTTGCCATGCCCTCCTCCAGGGGATCGTCCTGACCCAGGGATTGAACTCAAAAGTCTCTTAAGGCTCTTCCGCATTGGCAGGCAGACTCTTTTACCACTAGTACCACCTGGGAAGCCCAATGTTAAGACATGCGGCCTAACAAATATTTTTAGGTAGTTGTGTCTCAAAAAACTTAAAATTTGAGAGAAAAAAGTCAATTTATAGCCTAAAGAAAATCTAAGCTAAGTAATTTTGAACCTTTTGCATCTTTCAAAGAATTATAGCTAAATATTAAAAAGTTTGTTTCTATCATGACTGATAGTGTTCAGCTATAGCTATATTAGATGAAAATCTGGATTTATTAGAATTTTAAGACAATAAAGAATGTTTCCTGTATCACTTTATTCCACTTCATGATTCATCCTGAAATGTTTGTGCTCAATTTTCTTAAGTATTATAGACTCTATACATAATTTCTAAATACACAAAGAAAACATACATGTATGTATGTGTAAATGAGTACAAATGCTATGAATCATTGCCAGTGTGCAGAACTATGAGAACATACAGAATATAATGAATTTAATTTTCTTTGCCAATGCACATTGAGTTCCGAACAAGTTTACAAAGGTTTGGTGTTCTGTCAAGTCCACTGCAAGATTTCTTTAAACAGAAGAGAAGCTCATCATTCAGTATAGGAAGAAAAAAAGTGGCAATGTAATTTAATTAATGCAATTTAATTTCTCATTGATATTACACTGAATATGAATGAGCTAAACTTGACATTCTAGGAAAAGACAAAGTTGGTTCATGATCTAGCTGGAGAATTACATGAATTTATGCTGAACTGAAATTTCTCATAGTAGTTATCAATAAGAATATCTTACCATATTTTTCAATAATGAGTCAGTGTGCAAAAACAATAATTTTGTTAATTTAAAATTGCTGTTTCATTATATAAATTATCCACCAAAATAATAAAATTTGATGAATGCTTTGCTGACATTGGTAAATTTAGATTTTCTTTTAGTTTACGCAACAATCTTTTGAAGTTATTAATATTAAGTTAAAGTTAGTGAATTTTCTTAATGTGGAAAGACATGTTTTGATTGTGTTATGTTTTTCTTCAAAGTCAAATCATTTCTAAAGTAATGAATGAGTATTGTCAATGTGGATGCGAATATTAAAGAAAAATTATTTTTTGGTACTTATCTCACTTACTGAAATTTTAAAAATCTGAAACAACACGAGTATATAAATTTGTTTTCAAATGTAAATTTTATGAAATCTAAACACAGATCACATATTTTCAATGTAAATATATGGTTTAACTTAAGGTGTGCTATACTGTAGAAACATAATCTCAAAGACTTATTACGAAACAAAGAGATATAAAATGTCTCATTAATAAATTTATATTGCTTACATATTATATTTGAACATAACTTTTTGGCATATTCAGTTAAATAAGTTATATTTTTTAAAATTAAATTCCCCTGTTTCTTTTTATCTTTTTAATGCAGATGCTGAAAAGTTTAAAATTACGTTTGTTTGACCGTATTATATTTCTGTTGGATAGCACTGATGTATGATAACTTTTCTCCCTAATATCCAGATCAAATGATTCTCTAACTCTTCCTCTATGAAAATTCTATTTACATAGAAATTTAGAGGAATACATAAAAAATTTTAATTATCCATAATCTAATTTAGAATTTTTATTACTTTGATGTACTTTCTGGTCTTTTTCCTAAATCAATCTCATTTCTCTTTTTCTTCCTCAAGATCCTCTCCACACTCCCAATAAGTGAAACTGAACACTGTTATTTTTTCCAAAATTTTTTGTGCCAGTAAGAAATGAAAAGTGAATTCAAGTTTAGCCACAAAATGATTACAGAAGCTATGCCTTTTGGGGATTTAATGGTTAAAAAGCAAAGTATCCCATTTCTCTGCAAAAGACATTGTCAAGAGAATGTAAAGACAAGCAACATACTGGGCAAAAGTATTTGAGAAAGACACATCTAATAAAGGACTATTATCTAAACTGTACAAAGAACTTTTAAAACTCAACAGTAAGAAACAAAACAACCTGATTAAAAAATGGAACAAAGACCATGACAGACATCTCACCAAAGAACATATATTTTGGCAAATAAACATATGAAAAGATACTCCACTTCATGTGTCATCAGGGAAATACAAATTTAAATAATGATGAACTGTAATTACATACCTATTAGAATGGCCAAAATCCAGAATGCAGATGACAACAAATGCTGACAAAGATGTGGAGCAACAGGAATACACATTCACTGCTGGTGGGAAAGCAAAATAGTACAGCTACTTTAGAAGGCAGTTTGGTACTTTCTTATAAAACTAAACACACTCTTAAACCACATAATTCAGCAGTCACACTAACTTGATATTTACTCAACAGAGTTGAAAACTTATCTCTACACAGAACACAGCACACAGATGTTTCTACCAGCTTTATTTGTTATTACCAGAACTTGGAAACATGAGAGAGGTTCTTTAGTAGGTGATTGAACAAACTGACACATTCAGACAATGGAATGTTATTCAGTAGTAAAAAGGAATGAGCTCTCAAGCCATGAAATGACATGGAAGAAAGTTATACGCCTAGTATTAACTGGAAAAAAAAAAAAAAAAAAGCCAATCTGAAAAGGCTACATACTATGTGATTCCAACTGTATTATATGCTGGAAAAGACAAAACAATGAAGGCAGCAAGATCAATGGTTGCTAGGGGATGGGGGATGAAGGGATCACTTTGGGAAGCACAGAGGATTTTTAGGGCAGTGAAAATAGTATCTGCATGATGCTATCTATAGTAGTGGACACTCATCATTAAAATTTGTCCAAATCTATAGAATGTACACCATCAAGTTGTTGTTGTTTAGTTGCTAAGTCACCTCTGACTTTTTGTGACCCCATGGACTGCAGTGTACCAGGCTTCCCTGTCCTTCACTGTCTCCCAGAGTTTGCTCAAACTCATGTTCACTGTTGCTATCTAATCAACTCATCCTCTGTTGCCCGCTTACAATGCAAACTATGGACTTTGAGTGATTTTAATGTTAGTCCAGGTTCATCAGTTGTAACAAGTGTACCACTCTGAGGGGGATGTCGATGATAGGGGAGGTTATGCAGATGCAGGGGCAGGGAGTATATGGAAAACTGCTGTTTCCACTCAATTGTGCTATGAAACTAAAACTGCTCAAAAACATCAGTCAATGTTTTTTTGGAGGGGTGGGGGGAACCCACTGGATGTTCTACTCTTCTTTCTCTGAAATTAGATGGGACCTTTCCCCACTTGTATTTTTTTTCTAGATTTCCCAAAATAAAAAATATTGTATAAGTTGTTCAGTGTTGTTCCATTTATGTTGAAAGCAATTTATAGAGAAGATACAAAAAGTTAAATTATTTAAACAAACTTGTACAATGATAACTCCTTGAAAGGATAATTAGTATCTTCAATTTAAGTAAATCATAAAAACTTGTATAAATATAATATATATACTTCAAGCAATTATTTACAAAGAGCCTTTCCTACCATTATCACTATTATTGGTAATTAATGGGATATGTATCTAATATTTCTCTATAATAGAGCACAAGCCTATGTGTGACTTTGAAATCTTTCCATTTATTCAACAAACAATATATACAATTTATTGAAGTAAAGTTAATTTCAGATAACTGATTTAGTAACTGTATAATAATTTTTAAAACCTGATTATGAAGTGTGTTGTGTGTGTTGGTGGTGGTGGCATTATAGTCATGAAGGAGGAGCCTCATAATACTTTTCTGTTTATTTTAGAAAGGCTAGATTAGAGGGTGAGCTCTAGGGTGGATTTCTGAATATAACAACATATGACATATATTTCTTCTTTACATAAAAGTATGAAGTTTGCACAAATTGACAATAAGAGCAATTTAATCTCAATCCAACCATGTCAAGCTTTAATTGGAAATTCAGAAACCTAAAGTAAAGGCTTATTGGGTAACAAACCACAAGCACAAATATTTGTCCCTACACTAAAGCGTATGCCACAAAGTCCATTGGAAAATTAATTTCTAGTCAACACCAGTAGCATTACTTAGAAACAGGTTATTTGTCTTACAAAATTAGCAACCATCCAGATAATTTTCATTTTGTTCTTCCTTCACTCCATCTATAAAAGCAAAATAACCTTCAAGGAGATAGTTATCTGTGAAATACAGAGATATCGTGTGTATTTCAATACAAAATGCATCCTTTCTCTTCCTTTATGGAGTAAGTCAGAGTGATGAATTTTAAGACTACCTTAACATCTCCAATGGATGCAACTTGCCCTGAATTGAAGCATTTAAAGAGGGCATCTTTCTAAAGTGTTGATAATCTATCTAAAGTACAAGCTAATAATAGCACAATTGTTGGTATTTTAAATAATGTTCTTGTAGCTCTGTAACCAGTAAGAAATAAAACTGTTTTCCTCTAAATGTTTAGTTTTATTATTTAAACATGATTAATCTCATGCATTTTATTTGCATATTCCTTGGTACAGAAAATGCTAATGCTACATTATTTTGAATTAAAAGTTTGTGTTTGTGGCCTTTTCTCTGCATTTACTGCTTGGCTTGTTGCATCAACAAGAAGTGATGAAGTTTAATTACATTTATGAAAATGAACTTAAAACTGTTAATACTTTGCACATGTTTTAAAGGCAATACCACTTTAGAATGAACAACAAAAGCAGACCAAGTAAGTCACATTACTTATAGCATGCAAAGTAATAGAAAGGAATTCGTATTTATTAGAACAACATTAGTACAGAAAAGTGATTATGCTTCCCTGATTTGTTTATTTTCTTCATGCTCTATGGGGCTCTTACATGGCTTCTGAATAATTTTCTAACTTGTTATTTCCCATAGCAAGCGTATAGCTATTACTATCTTGGATGACACATTAGGGTAAGTCAAAATGTAATCAAATCGTAGAATTTAAAGCATCTAAACTCTGAGAATACCAATATTTTATCTGAAGGAAAGTGTCATACATTAAATTTCAAACAGGCAGGCTCTTCTGCTTGGATCACGTGCATGTGATTAATTAAGGAGGCTGAAGGGAATGGGGTGATGAGGAGGCATTTGTACAATTTGTTCATGTCTTGAAATACTTTTTTCTTTCTCAAATAATTTCAAAATTTTGTCTTATTCAATTATGAAAATGGATGACAAACCTGGGATTACCAATACCCCACAAATTTTTACAAGGGAAGGAAGACACCTTGCAATGTTTGACATAAAGTTCTCAATAACAGGTACTAAGTAACATTGAGGAATTGAGAAATTTAGTCTCTGAACTCAAATAGGCATAGATATGAAATTTATCACTATGTGACTTAGGCACGTTACTAATCTCTAGCCAATTTTTTCATAAAAACCCCACAGGACTTTTTATAAAGAATAATAAAGAAAGTTCACATGAAGAAATACTATGCATTTAGAACAAAAACTGTTGAATAGTAGCCATTCAATACATATTCATTTTAGCATTATTCTTGTTAGTATTACTAATGAACCCTTAATAAAATTCAGAGTTAAATAGGCACTCAATAATGTCACTTTTTATCACTGTTAATATTACTGTTATTGAATACCATTATATTCTCTTCCTCTCAAGTACTGTCTAGCCAAAGTTTATCCTGCCCATCCATTCTTATCATCATTCCAAAGACAATGATCTTTCCTCCTTGGGACTTACAAGGGATATGGGATTTTAAAAAATTTATTTACCACTGAGAGTACTAAGTGTATTCCCAGCAATGTGCTAGGTGTACAGGGAGCACAGGAGAAAAATGAGGTACAGATATTAGTAAGACACCTGAGGCCCATGCAGCAAAGTCTTATCAATAGCAAGAAACAATTTAGAAGCTGTTTTTCAATCCTTCACAACATTTAAACTAGCTTGAAAAAGCTGCAAGTTAGTGAAGGAGAGCCAGTCCTCTTCCACATACTTTCAGAACAAAAATGGCAATAATATAAATGTTTGCCGGCCTCAACTTAAAGTCAATTTATCTTTGAATAATGCTGAAAATAACACAACCCCAGGGATTTTGTTGTAATAGAATCTGTCTGTTAACAAACAAGACCTTCCCCAGAATGCATTATAATCCTAGGAAACATCCTAGAAAATGAAATGAAGAACAAAAAATAACATTTCAAGATTAAAAAAAATAAGTTTTGCCCTGGCATTCTCATAAGTAAACAGAGAAGAGAAATACTTTCTTTAGGGAGTACATTTGTAAATCCTTTTTTCTTCCTAAGGCACACAGATGCGTGTGCCTGACTAAATGGCTAGGTAATTTATCACTATATGGGCATCAATTCAAACCTATTTATTATCTGAAATAATCAGATGTGATCATTAAAAACATAGAGGGACATAATAAGAACCAGAAAAACAGTCGGTAAGATGAAGCTTTCTCATCATTCTTTTCCTTCCCTTATTTTTCTTGATTCACCCAAAAGGATAGATGGTGCCAGTTAACAGGGGTAAGGAAAGAAAAAGGCTGACTGAGCTGTAATACACAAAGTAAAGGGAAAACAAAGCAAAGTAAACATACCTCAGCCAAAGAGAAGGAACAAGTGTAAAGAGAGAGGAAAAAGAAAATGCGATGTTAGACAGTATAATTAGAAAAACAAAAACAAGGGGGATGGGAAGAATATTACAGAACAAGAGAAGAGCTGGAACAAGAAAGAAGCAGCATGAAAAAGAGGAATGAAAGAAACTGAGGAAAGAATAAAGGCCAGGGCTGAAAACCAAAATTTTCCAAGCCAGGCTTCAGCAGTACATGAACCATGAACTTCCAGATGTTCAAGCTGGTTTTAGAAAAGGCAGAGGAACCAGAGATCAAATTGCCAACATCTGCTGGATCATCGAAAAAGCAAGAGAGTTCCAGAAAAACATCTATTTCTGCTTTATTGACCATGCCAAAGCCTTTGACTGTGTGGATCACAACAAACTGTGGAAAAATTATTCAAGAAATGGGAATACCAGACCACCTGACCTGCCTCTTGAGAAATCTGAATGCAGGTCAGGAAGAAAGAGTTAGAACTGGACATGGAACAACACACTGGTTCCAGATCGGGAAAGGAGTACATCAAAGCTGTATATTGTCACCCTGCTTATTTAACTTATATGCAGAGTGCATCATGAGAAACGCTGGGCTGGAAGAAGCACAAGCTGGAATCAAGGTTGCTGGGAGAAATATCAATAATCTCAGATATGCAGATGACACCACCCTTATGGCAGAAAGTGAAGAGGAACTCAAAAGCCTCTTGATGAAAGTGAAAGAGGAGAGCGAAAAAGTTGGCTTAAAGCTCAACATTCAGAAAACGAAGATCATGGCATCCGGTCCCATCACTTCATGGCAAATAGATGGGGAAACAGTGGAAACAGTGTCAGACTTTTATTTTTTTTGGGTTCCAAAATCACCGCAGATGGTGACTGCAGCCATGAAATTAAAAGACGCTTACTCCTTGGAAGGAAAGTTATGACCAACCTAGACAGCATATTAAAAAGCAGAGACATTACTTTGCCAACAAAGGTCCATCTAGTCAAGGCTATGGTTTTTCTAGTAGTCATGTACAGCTGTGAGAGTTGGACTATAAAGAAAGCTGAGCGCCAAAGAATTGATGCTTTTGAACTGTGGTGTTAGAGAAGACACTTGGGAGTTCCTTGGACTGCAAGGAGATCCAGCCAGTCCATCCTAAGGAAGATCAGTCCTGAGTGTTCATTGGAAGGACTGATGTTGAAGCTAAAATTCCAGTACTTTGGCCACCTGATGCAAAGAATTGACTCATTTGAAAAGACCCTGATGTTGGGAAAGACTGAAGGCAGGAGGAGAGGGGACGACAGAGGATGAGATGGTTGGATGGCATCACCAACTCAATGGACATGAGTTTGGGTAAACTCTGTGAGTTGGTGATAGACAGGGAGGCCTGGCATGCTACAGTCCATGGGGTCTCAAAGAGTTGGACACGACTGAGCAACTGAACTGAACTGAACTCAAAACCTGTAACAATTTGCAAAAATAAAACAAAAGTGAAGGAAATAATGAACACAACAAACTCCTGCCCCCAAAAAGAGAAAAGATTCAAAGAGACTAAATGCATTCTGACCATATTTTTCTTAACATAGACAAATGTAAGAACACACTAAAATTACTAATAGTGAGAAGTCCTTCAGATAAAAATCAAGGTCATAAATAGAAATACTCCAGGGAAGAAAGAGAAGTCTAATTATAGGTCTTAGGCACTTCTTAAAAAGTGCTTTTATGTTTCATGGATGTATGTTGCCAAACCATGAATGGATAAAGCAGGGTTCCACAGTATTGTCAAGTGGTTTTTTTTGTAAAATGATTCATGACTCTGGATAGGAATTCTGTCTGGCCATAGGTCATTCCTCCCACAATAATGAAAGTTCAAAGTATAAAACCAACGTTCCAGTAAGATTTAGTGTCTAAGGTATAAACATAATAGGCACTTTAATAAGACATTATTGGGGCTTCCCTGATAGCTCAGTTGGTAAAGAATCTGTCTGCAATGCAGGAGACCCCAGTTCAATTCCTGGATTGGGAAGATCTGCTGGAGAAGGGATAGGCTACCCACTCCAGTGTTCTTGGGCTTCCCTTGTGGCTCAGCTGGTAAAGAATAAGCCTGCAATGCAGGAGACCTGGGTCTGATCCCTGGTTGAGAATATCCCCTGGATAAGGGAAAGGCTACCAACTCCAGTATTCGGGTCTGGAGAATTCCATGGACTGTATAGTCCATGGGATCACAAAGAGTCGGACATGACTAAGTGACTTTCATTTAATTAACTTAGGAGATTATTGAACAATTAACAGTCATATATTTTCTATTTTTCTGTTTTTTAATTAATTTATGCTCTTTTGAATTCTAACACCCATTTTTTAACTTCTACCTTTTCTTAAGCCCATATTGTTTTTAACCTAACTCATTTAATTCAATATTTAATACACTTTTATTTTTTCCCTTTTTGATACATTTTCAACACTAATTTTCCTCTGGGTACTATTTTAGTTGTACTTCATAGGCTTTCATTCACAGTAGTTTTTAAAATTAATTTCTATAATACTAAAAAGTCTTGGTTTTGATTTCATAGTTTTAATGATTTTCATTCACACTTGATTATATCATAGATAATTTTCCTTACATCCAGAGAACAGGAACTGTTTTCTCTCTTATTCAGTGCATTTCAAAGTAGGACAATGTCATTCACCTAGCAGAAAAAATAATTTATTGGTTAATTATAATTGATCTTTTTTCCAAGTTAAAAAAATATGTCAAATTACAGACAAACTGAATAAAACTTTTCCAGTCATTTAGAAGCCATTAAAAATCATGAGCTCTTTATTGCCAAATTCAGACTTAAATTGAAGAATTAGGGAAAACCACTAGACCATTGGGCTATGACCTAAATCAAATCCCTTATGATTATACAGTGGAAGTGGGAAATCGATTTAAGGGCCTAGATCTGATAGATAGAGTGCCTGATGAACTATGGACAGAGGTTCGTGACACTGTACAGGAGACAGGGATCAAGACCATCCCCATGGAAAAGAAATGCAAAAAAGCAAAATGGTTGTTGGGGAGGCCTTACAAATAGCTGTGAAAACAAGAGAATTGAAAAGCAAAGGAGAAAAGGAAAGATATAAGCATCTGAATGCAGAGTTCCAAAAAATAGCAAGGAGAGATAAGAAAGCCTTCCTCAGTGATCAATGCAAAGAAAAGAGGAAAACAACAGCATGGGAAAGACCAGAGATCTCTTCAAGAAAATTAGAGATACCAAAAGGACATTTCATGCAAAGATGGGCTCGATAAAGGACAGAAATGGTATGGACCTAACAGAAGCAGAAGATATTAAGAAGAGGTGGCAAGAATACACAGAAGAACTGTACAAAAATGATCTTCACGACCCAGATAATCACGATGGTATGATCACTGACCTAGAGCCAGACATCCTGGAATGTGAAGTCAAGTGGGCCTTAGAAAGCATCACTATGAACAAAGCTAGTGGAGGTGATGGAATTCCAGTTGGGCTCTTTCAAATCCTAAAAGATGATGCTGTGAAAGTGCTGCACTCAATAGGCTAGCAAATTTGGAAACCTCAGCAGTGGCCACAGGACTAGAAAAGGTCAGTTTTCATTCCAACCCCAAAGAAAGGCAATGCCAAAGAATGCTCAGACTACCGCATAATTGCACTCATCTCACACGCTAGTAAAGTAATGCTCAAAATTCTCCAAGCCAGGCTTCAGCAATACGTGAACCGTGAACTTCCAGATGTTCAGGCTGGTTTTAGAAAAGGTAGAGGAACCAGAGATCAAATTGCCAACACCCGCTGGACCATCGAAAAAGCAAGAGAACTCCAGAAAAACATCGATTTCTGCTTTATTGACTATGCCAAAGCCTTTGACTGTGTGGATCACAATAAACTGTGGAAAATTCTGAAAGAGATGGGAATACCAGACCACCTGACCTGCCTCTTGAGAAACCTATGTGCAGGTCAGGAAGCAACAGTTAGAACTGGAGATGGAACAACAGACTGGTTCCAAATAGGAAAAGGAGTACGTCAAGGCTGTATATTGTCACCCTGTTTATTTAACTTATATGCAGAGTCCATCATGAGACATGCTGGGCTGGAAGAAGCACAAGCTGGAATCAAGATTGCCGGGAGAAATATCAATAACCTCAGATATGCAGATGACACCACCCTTATGGCAGAAAGTGAAGCGGAACTAAAAAGCCTCTTGATGAAGGTGAGACAGGAGAGTGAAAAAGTTCGCTTAAAGCTCAACATTCAGAAAATGAAGATCATGGCATCTGGTCCCATCACTTCATGGCAAATAGATGGGGAAACAGTGGAAACAGTGTCAGACTTGATTTTTTGGGGCTCCAAAATCACTACAGATGGTGACTGCAGCCATGAAATTAAAAGACGCTTACTCCTTGGAAGGAAAGTTATGACCAAGCTAGATAGCACATTGAAAAGCAGACACATTACTTTGCCAACAAAGGTCCAAGTCAAGGCTATGGTTTTTCCAGTGGTCATGTATGGATGTGAGAGTGGACTGTGAGGAAAGCTGAGCACTGAAGAATTGATGATTTTGATCTGTGGTGTTGGAGAAGACTCTTCAGAGTCCCTTGGACTGCAAGGAGATCCAACCAGTCCATTCTGAAGGAGATCAGCCCTGGGATTTCTTTGGAAGGACTGATGCTAAAGCTGAAACTCCAGTAGTTTGGCCACCTCATGCGAAGAGTTGACTCATTGGAAAAGACTCTGATGCTGGGAGGGATTGGGGGCAGGAGGAGAAGGGAACAACAGAGGATGAGATGGCTGGATGGCATCACTGACTCAATGGACGTGGGTCTGGGTGAACTCCGTGAGATGGTGATGGACAGGGAGGCCTGGCGTGCTGCGATTCATGGGGTCGCAAAGAGTTGGACACGACTGAGCGACTGAACTGAACTGAACTGAAATATGACACAGAAGAAAAAGGAGACTATGGTGGACTGGGAGGAGCAGGAAGGGAAAGGCAGGAGGGGGAGAAGGGAGAACAGGAAAATAGTAAAAGCCTGGGATTGAAAAGCCTCAAATTTAGACATCACACCAATACCATCTTCATTTTCCTTAAATATAACACAAGCTTGCCCAGGATATCTAAGATCCTCCTCTATATATGTGTTTTGGTTCAATCTATGATGATTGGTAGATAATACATACATCTATGAGCACACATTTACACACACGTGTGTGTACTTTCATCATCAACTGATTAATCACATAACTAAAGAAGTGAAGTGAAGTCACTCAGTCGTGTCTGACTCTTTGCAACCCCATGGACTGTTGCCTACCAGGCTCCTCCATCCTTGGGATTTTCCAGGCAAGAGTACTAGAGTGGGTTGCCATTTCCTCCTCCAGGGGATCTTCCCAACCCAGGATCAAACCCATGTCTCCTGTATTGCAGGCAGATACTTTACCGCCTGAGCCACCAGGGAAGCACAAACCTGCTTGCAAATGCAGGAGCCTCAGAAGACTCCAGTTTGATCCCTGGGTGGGGAAGATCCCCTACAAGAGGGCATGGCAACCCACTGCAGTATTCTTGCCTGGAGAATCCCACGGACAAAGGAGAATGACAGGGTACAGTCCATGGGGTCGCAAAGAGACAGGACTGAAGCCATAGAGCACTCAAGCATGCATAGTAGTAAGGGCTCAGTGGTTAAAAAAAAGAAACAAAAGAAAAATCCACCTGCTAATGCAGGAAACCAGGGTTCTATATCTGGATTGGGAAGACTGGATGGAGCAGGAAACGGACAACCCTCTGCAGTATTCTTGCCTTGGAAGTTCCATGGACAGAGGAGCCTGGTCAGCTACAGTCCATGGGGTCACAAGAGAGTCAGACACAACTTAGCGACTATACAACAACAAATAGTAGTCATAGGGAACTCATTATAACCTGAATCAGCCAATTTGTCTTTGAAATGCGGATTCGCATCTGCTTTATGTTCTATGTCTAATGGAGCCACACCGAGTAAAGCAGTTTCTTTTCATCTGAAGTCACTGACGGAACTTTTTCAGTCAGGGTACAGCTGCAGAACCGTGATTCAAATTCATAGAGAGATGACATAGTAACAATAACATTCACAATCATTATGATATTTGTTATTAAATAAAGTCTCTTCCTGATTCAACAATATTTCCACCAATCTGATATTTAGTGAAGCACGTCACTCTGAATTACAGTTCACCTCCTTTCTCCCAAAAAGTCCACCTCTTCCCAGAGGTTTCCACTAGAGAAATGCTCTCTTCAACTCTTACAGAAGTCTCCCTTCCCCTTTTCCTCCTGGAGCTAGTTGTTCCTAGGGACTGGGGGTGCAAGGTTTCCAAATGCTGAAGTTTCTAGACCAGGGCGATAATGAAAGCCATACAGCTGACGACTGTGATTAATTGGGGAGGTGGTGCCTCCTATGCAAAGGTCAACCACTGCTGCTGCTGCTGCTGCTAAGTCGCTTCAGTCGTATCCGACCCTGTGTGACCCCATAGACAGCAGCCCACCAGGCTCCCCCGTCCCTGGGATTCTCAAGGCAAGAACACTGGAGTGGGTTGCCATTTCCTTCTCCAATGCATGAAAGTGAAAAGTCAAAGTGAAGTTGCTCAGTCATGTCCGACTCTTAGCGACCCCATGGACTAACTCACGATCCCCTGTAGGAATGTGTGTTAGAACTTTGGAGAATTTTTAAGGCAAAGTTTTAAGTAAAATCTCCCAATTTTCATATTATATGTTTGAAACTATTTCATAATTGTCGAAGACAACATATAGACTGTGAAAGCTAATATATATATCCTTGGGTTAAATTTGACCCAAGCCTGCTGGTTTCAAGTTTCTGGTTTAGACTTGAGATGTAGTAGGATATTTTTCACCATGCCTTAGCTGTTAATTCCTCACTGGGGTTGATGAGAGATCAAATTTTAGGAACAAAAGCCTCTATTTATATTCACCAGATATAACAAATTGTAAAAGAGAGATATTCAGAATAAGTATGAGGTTTTATTTGCAATCTTTGAGAATCTGCTATTTTAAAGTTAGCAATATAAAATAAAAATTAAACTACAAAATAAAGTTACAACCATTAATACTGGAGTTCAAAATTTTCAAATGTTGTAACTTTTGGAGGTGATGAAACAGTTTCCCAGGGTGGTATTTACTTTAAACAAATCACAATGAAACAACAAGTAATTTTAGACAAAAAGCTTATTTATTCTAGGTCAATTTATAACCTCCGCCTGTTTATCCAGCAATTTTTACTTTAAAGATGTCATGTTACTTTTCAATCCCAAGAGATGGAAATAATCATTCCTACAGTCCAGAGCAGGGATCAGTGACCATTTCAGCAAAGGACCTCATAGCAAATGTTTTAGTAAATATTTTAGGCCTTATAGATCATACGATCTCTGCTGCAACTATTCCAGTATGCACTGTCATGTGAAAGCAGAAAAAACAGTATGTAAATGAATGGCATGGCTGTCTTCCAATAACGTTCTCTACATTTACTAAAATTTGAATTTTACATAATTTTTGTGAGTCACAAAATATTATTCTTTTCATTTTTTCAACCATTTAAAAGTATGTAACAAATATTCTCGGCTCATGGATAGTATAAAAACAGGTGGTGGGCCAGATTTGGGCCACAGGCTGTAGCTTGCTAACCTCTGATTTCAGAACACATCATTTCCAGTGTCGAGACACGTGGAATACCAAGTTACTTATAAATACTGAAAATTTTTTAAATTATATCATCAAGTTGTTAGGGAAGTGGTTTGGCAAATGGAGAATCAGAACGAGGGAAACTGCATTATTCGAAAAAACACCTCATCTAAAAGCAGGGAACTTATCCATATCCCACAAAAAAAGCATATCACATGCAAACTGCTAATTAAATGCCTTTTTGTTGTTGTTGTTGTTAATTAAATACCCTTTTGCACTCTTGTGAAATGTTCTTGTTCAAAACCACAGATCTAGGAGACAGTTTAAAATTCTAGCAGTGGTAAATCATACTCTTCATTTTTGTTTGTTTTGTTTTTTAATTGGAGCATAGTTGCTTTACAACGTTGAGTTAGTTTCTGCTGTGCAGAGGTGAATTAGCTATAGGTATACGAATATCCCCTCTTTTTTTGGATTTCTTCCCCATTTAGGTCACCACAGAGCACTGAGTTCCCTGTGCTATACAGTTGGTACTCATTAGTTGTCTACTTTATACATAATAGTATATATGTGTCCATCCCAAAATCCCAGTTCATCCCACCCACTCCCTCCCCCACTTGGGATCCATACACTTGTTCTCTATGTCTGTGTCTCTACTTCCGCTTGGCAAATAGGTTGAAGTGAGTTAGAAAGAGAAAAACAAATATTGTATATTAAGGCATATATGTGAAATCTAGAAAAACGATACAGATGAACCCACTCCTCACCATTTTACCAGCTCTGACTTTGGCCAGTTGTTTTTAATGATATTTCTGACCATCTTAACTCCTGCTAACATGTTAGAGGCAAATTATACCAATATTGTAGGACCATTCCCCATCATATGGACAACATAGGTGTATGCATTAGGAGATATTTTTTCTTGATCTTACCCTTTTAAAATATTTCAAGGAAAACGTGAAATAATTTATTAAATATGCCTTGGGTTTCTGTTTTCAATTTCCTAAGCAAACAATTATTATCCATTACTTTCTTTCAGGTTAAAAATCACACTGCAGATTTATTTTGTACAATAGATTGAGATTGTTTATATTACCAAGGCATTAGAAAATCATTTATCATACATTCTTTTTGTGTGTGCAGTTCTATCTTATGTACTAAACAAGATGTTTCCTTTTGCAAAGGTGTTGCATCCAGAATAAATAAACCTCTGGAAGGAATGTGAGCAGGACTGAAATTATCCATCAGGATAATGAATGGTATTTTAATTATTTTGAGTATTTTTCTTTGCATATTTCAGACATTGTACTTATTCTGAAAACACATAAAAGAATATAAGGCCAAAAGATCCTTTGCAAATGTCTCCTTGAGTAATTAAGTCCAGGGCCTGAACTCAGCATTTGGTACTTAAAGTTATTTAATGTCCTCCAGAATTAGATAAGCTAGAAAGCTAAACTTACTTTTCACTCTGTAAACAGCAATGCTTGTATGTCTGTTTTGTTTCAGGGAAAAAAATCATCCTACAAACTTTACAGCACTGCACTAATACTATGGCTTGCACGCATGCTGTCAGTTTAGTTGCGTCCAACTCTTTGTGACCATATGGACCATAACACACCAGGCTCCTCTGTCCATGGGATTCTCCAGGCAAGAATACTGGAGTGGGTTGCCATGCCCTCCTCTGGGCATCCTCCCAACCCAGGGATCGAACCCATGTCTCTCATGTCTCCTGTTGGCAGGCAGGTTCTGTACCACTAGTGCCACCTGGGAAGCCCAATATTATGGCTTAGTTAACATATACGGAGATCCTGAAAGGGAGGTATGAGTAATCACTTCTAAACAATGGGAAATTTGAGGAAAAATAATTTTTCTTAATGGTGCCAGCTATTTCATTAAGAAATAGAGTTCACTGCTTTTCTTCCTTGGAGAATTTATTGATTTTATAAAATATTTATACATAGATGGGCTTCCCTTGTGACCCAGCTGGTAAAGAATCCACCTGCAATGCAGGAAACCTGGGTTCAATCCCTAGGTTGGGAAGATCCCCTGGAGAAGGGAAAGGCTATCCACTCCAATATCCTGGCCTGGGGAATTCCACGGACTTTATAGTTCATGGGGTTATGAAGAGTCCGACACAAACTCTGCAGGCCAGAAGGGAATGGCAGGATATATTTAAAGTACTGAAAGGGAAAAATCTACAGCCAAGATTACTGTAGCTGGCAAGGATCTCATTCAAAACTGATGGAGAAATAAAAAGGTTTTCAGATAAGCAAAAGTTAAGAGAATTCAGTACCACCAAACCAGCTTTACAACAAATGTTAAAGGGATTTATATAGTCAAGAAATACAACAGAAGAAAAAAAGACCTACAAAATCAACCCCAAATAATTAAGAAAATGGCAACAGGAACTATATGCCAATAATTACTTTAAATGTAAATGGATTAAATGCTCCAACCAAAAGACACAGACTGGATGAATGGATACAAAAACAAGACCCATATATATGCTGCCTACAAGAAACCCACTTCAGACCTAAGACATATATAGACTGAAAGTGAGAGGATGGAAAAATATATTCCAGGCAAATGGGAAGCAAAAGAAAGCTGGAGTAGCAATCCTCATATCAGACAAAGCAGACCTTAAAATAAAGAAGATTACAAGAGATAAGAAAGGACACTACATAATGATCAAGTGATCAATCCAAGAAGAAGACATAACAGTTGTAAATATCTATGCACCCAACATAGGAGCACCTCAATACATAAGACAAACACTAACAGACATAAAAGGAGAAATTGACAGAACACAATAGTAGGAGACTTTAACCCCCCACTCACACCAATGGACACATCATCAAAACAGAAAATTAATAAGGAAACACAAGTCTTAAATGATACATTAGATGAGATGGATCTCATAGATATCTTCAGGACATTCCATCCCAATTCAGAAGAATACACATTCTTCTCAAGTGCTGCTGCTGCTGCTGCTAAGTTGCTTCAGTCATGTCCAACTCTGTGCGACCCCATAGACGACAGCCCACCAGGCTCCCCCGTCCCTGGGATTCTCCAGGCAAGAGTACTGGAGTGGGTTGCCATTGCCTTCTCCAATACATGAAAGTGAAAAGTGAAAGTGAAGTCAGTCAGTCCTATCCGACTCTTAGCAACCGCATGGACTGCAGCCTACCAGGGTCCTCCGTCCATGGGATTAGGCAAGAGTACTGGAGTGGGGTGCCATTGCCTTCTCCGTTTCTCAAGTGCACATGGAACATTCTACAGGATAGACAACATCTTAGATCAGAAATCAAACCTCAGTAAATTTAAGAAAATTGAAAACGCATCAAGCATCTTCTCCGACCACAATGCAGTGAGACTAGATATCAATTCCAAGGGGAAAAAAAGTAAGAAACACAAGCACATGGAGATTAAACAACATGCCTCTAAATAACCAACAGGTTACTGAAGAAATCAAAAGGGAAATAAAAAAATTTCTAGAAACAAATGACAATGAAAACATAAAATCTATGGGATGCAGCAAGCAGTTCTAAGAGGGAAGTTTATAACAATGCAATCCTACCTCAAGAAACAAAACAAAACATCAAAGAGACAACCTAACTTTACACCTAAAACAACTGGAAAAAGTAGAACAAAAGAACTCCAAAATTAGTAGAAAGAAAGAAATCATAAAAATCTGAGCAGAAATAAATGAAAAAAAAATGAAAGAAATAATAGCAAAGATAATAAGACTAAAAGCTGGTTTTTTGAGAAGATAAACAAAATTGACAAAACTTTAGCCAGACTCATCAAGAAAAAAAGAGAAGAAACAAATCAACAAAATTAGAAGTGAAAAAGGAGAGGTTACCAGAGACAATACAGAAATACAAAGGATTTATAAGAGACTATTGTGAACAACTATATGGCAGTAAATGGATAACCTGGAAGAAATGGACAGATTCTCAGAAAAGTTCAATCTTCCAAGACTGAACCAGGAAGAAACAGAAATTATGAACAACCCAATTACAAGCACTGAAATTGAAGCTGTGATCAAAAATCTCCCAAAAAACAAAAGCCCAGGACCAGATGGCTTCACAGGAGAATTCTATCAAACATTTAGAGAAGAGTTAATGCCTATCCTTCTAAAATTCTTTCAAAAAATTGCAGAGGAAGGAACACTTCCAAACTCATTCTAGGAGGCAATCATCACTCTGATACCAAAACCAGACAAAAGCAACACACAAAAGAAGAAAACTACAGGCCAATATCACTGATGAACACAGATGCAAAAATCATCAACGAAATGTCAGCAAACAGAATTCAGCAACACATCAAAAAGCTCATACAACATGATCAAGTTGGGTTTATTCCAGGAATGCAAGAATTCTTCAATATATGCAAATCAATCAATGTGATACACAATATTAACAAATGGAAAGATAAAAACCATATGATAATCTTAATAGATGCAGAAAAAGCCTTTGACAAAATACAGCACTCATTTATGATTAAAACTCTTCAAAAAATGGGCATAGAAGGAACCTACCTCAACATAGTAAAGGCCATATATGAGAAGCCTACAGCAAACATTATTCTCAATGGTGAAAAACTGAAAGCATTCCCCCTTAAGATCAGGAGCAAGACGGGTGTCCACTTTCATCACTATTATTTAACATAGTTCTGGAAGGCTTAGCTACAGCAATCAGAGAAGAAAAAGAAGTAAAAGGAATCCAGATCGGAAAAGAAGAAATAAAGCTCTCCCTGTTTGCAGGTGACATGATACTCTACATAGAAAACCTTGAAGATAGTATCAGAAAATTACCAGAGCTAATCAGGGAATTTAGCAAGTTGCAGGATACAAAATCAATACACAGAGATCACTTGCATTTCTATATACTAACAATGAAAAATAAGAAAGAGAAATTAAGGATTCAACCCCATTTACCATTGCAACAAAAACAATTAAATATTTAGAAATAAACTTACCTAAGGAGACAAAAAAACTGTACACATAAAATTATAAGACACTAATAAAAGAAATCAAAGACGACATAAACAGATGGATAGATATTCCGTGTTCCTGGGTAGGAAGAATACATACTGTGAAAATGACTATACTCCCAAATGCAATCAACAGATTCAATATGATCCCTATCAAATTACCAATGGCATTTTTCATGGAACTAGAACAAAAAATTTCACAATTCTTATGGAAACACAAAAGACCCCAAATAGCTAAAGCAGTCTTGAGAAAGAAGAAGGGAGCTGGAGGAATCAACCTTCCTGACTTCAGATTATGCTACTAAGCTACAGTCACAAGACAGTGTTCTACTGGTACAAAAACAGAAATATAGATCAATGGAACAAGATAGAAAGCCCAGAAACAAACCCATATACCCATGGTACCTTATTTTCGATAAAGGAGTCAAGAATATACAATGGGGCAAAGATAGCCTCTTCAATAAATGGTGCTGGGAAAACTGGACAGTTACATGTAAAAGAATGAAATTAGAACACTTCCTAATACCATACACAAAGATAAACTAAAAATGGATTAAAGACCTAAATGTAAGACCAGAAACTATAAAACTCTTAGAGGAAAACATAGGCAGAATCCTTGATGACATAAATCAAAGCAAGATCCTCTGTGACCCACCTCCTAGAATAATGGAAATAAAAACAAAGGCAAACAAGTGGGACCTGATTAAACTTAAATGTTTTGCACAGCAAAGGAAACTATAAGCAATGTGAAAAGACAACCCTCAGAATGGGAGAAAATAATAGCAAATGAAACAAGTGACAAAGGATTAATTTCCAAAATATGCAAGCAGCTCATACAACTCAATGCCAGAAAAACAAACAACCCAATCAAAATTGGGGAAAAGACCTAAACAGACATTTCTCCAAAGACATACAGATGGCTAACAAACACATGAAAAGATGCTCAACATCACTCAATATTAGAGAAATGAAAATCAAAACTACAATGAGATATCACCTCACACTGGTCAGAATGTCCATGATCAAAAAGTCTGCAAATGATAAATGATGGAGAGAGTGTGGAGAAAAAGGAATGCTCTTGCACCATTGGTGGAAAAGTAAATTGATACAGCCACTATGGAAGATGGTATGGAGATTCCTTAAAAAACTAGGAATAAAACCACCATATGACCCAGCAATCCCACTCGTAGGCATATACCCCGAGGAAACCAAGCTGAAAAAGACACATGTATCCCATTGTTCACTGCAGCACTATTTACAATAGCTAGAACACAGAAGCAACCTAGATGTCCATCAACAGATGAATGGATAAAGAAGTTGTGGTACATATACACAATGGAATACTACGCAGCCATAAAAAGGAATGCATTTGAGTCAGTTCTGATGAGGTGGATAAACCTAGAACATATTATACTGAGTGAAGTGAGTCAGAAAGAGAAAGATAAATATTGTATTCTAACGCATATACATGGAATCTAGAAAAATGGTACTGAAGAATTGAGTTACAGGGCTGCAAGGGAGAAACAGGGATAGAGAATAGACTTATGGACATGGGGAGAGGGGAGGAGAGGATGAGATTTATGGAAAGAGTAACACAGAAACTTATATTACGATATATAAAATAGACAGCCAACAGGAATTTGCTGTATGGCTCAGGAAACTCAAACAGGTGCTCTGTGTCAACCTAGAGGGGTGGGATGGGGAGGGAGATGGGAGAGAGGTTCAAAAGGGATGGATATATGTATACCTATGGCTGATTCATGTTGAGGTTTGACAGAAAACAACAAAATTCTGTAAACCTATTATCCTTCTATAAAAAATAAATTAAAAAAAAAAGAGTCGGACACAACTGAGCACCTTTCACTTCACTTTATAGGTAGATATCCTTTTAGTATATCTCACTTGATGATAAATCGCAGATGATTTCATGTCCAGAAACTAAAGGTCTCAGAAGAAATCATCATCATATTTTTTGGTGATGGTTGGCTGTGTGTGTGTATGTGTGTGTATGTCTTGCCTCCGTGGCAAAACATTTGTTTAGACATTCAAATTAAATGAAAAGGATCATCTAAAATGGGGCAACTTTTATAGGGAAACAAAGGGATGTTTATACACTTTCTGTATACTACTTTACACATCTCTATAATTCAAATTGTCATTTACCATCACTCCTTAGATTAAGCTGCTGTAAGTATGTAAAAACTGTTAATATTTCTAACTCAAATTTAAACACTTTAACCTTAAGGAATTCATAGGAAACTTTTTATCAAATGTTGCACCAAAAAGATAGGTAATCTATGGTCATGTAACCCCACGATGTAGTATTCCAACAACTATTTTTAAGAAATATGTTCTCTTTCTGTCTTCCCATTCTTTTGTGATTACTTAGATTGTCATTTAAGTGATATTTTCTAGAATTTCATCTGAGAAAAAAGTTACAGGTTTTGTTTTATCTAGTATTTAATGTTGGCTTCGCAGGTGGCTCAGATGGTAAAGAATTTGCCTGGAATGCAGAAGTCCTGTGTTTAATCCCTGGGTTGGGAAGATCCCCCAGAAAAGAGAATGGGTATCCACTCCAGTATTCTTGCCTGGAGAATTTCATGGACAGAGGAGCTTGCAAGCTACAGACCATGGGGTTGCAAAAATATAGAACTTATTGTATCCTCTTAAACATGTGAACACATACTATTTGAAACAATTTAAAAAAACCTGAAATTAAGTCACATTATAAAGAACAATAATGAACCTAGCTCTTATCTACTTACCATCTATCCTTAAATTAGAATTTTTAGAAATTATTAAACTGAAAATATTCCCCTGCAAGCATACATCATGAATGTTAAGTCTTTATAAGGGAGAAAGCCCTGCAGTGGAAATCAAGAGAAAGAGTTTTATGCTGGCTCTGATTCCAGTTCGCTCTATAGTCTTCAGTAAGTCTTTTAAAAGCTTTGTTCATCTATAAAATGAGTTAACAAGACTTCTACCATTGATAAAGCTACTTTGTGCTAAAGAAATTAATACATATGGAAAGCTTTTAAACGGTATAAAATATTCTAAAATTCTAATCTATTATTAAATCAATTCCACTAATATTTACTTGTGTATTATTCTATTATATTTAAATTTCTATTTCACTTTAGAACTCCAATCATTTCAAATAATGAATGTGGAATATAGGAGGAATATCACCATAGGACAAATAAAATGAATCTGATATTTGGAAAAACCTAGGTCTGTTTTATGCTGCTTTGCAAATTCAGCCTGTGTCTATGTGCATGTATGTGATCTTTACATTGGCAGGTGCACACTGAGAAATTCCAGCTCAAGGATTTACTTAGTATCTATTCCTGACTGTACTGGAGAATGCCTCCAGGTAAAGGTGCTAGATTGAGGTCATAAAATATTATGACTCACTTTGTTCATGACAGTATAATCAACTTAACAGTGGCAACCAAAAGCAATTCATTACGTGCTGCAAGATGTATTTGCTGGTCATGGGTCTGGCTGTTACACATTTATGTTTAAAAAAATTTTAGATTACCTTAACCAAAGCAAATCATTTAGTCATCTAACACATATAACTTAGAATAAAATACACTTCATCTATGCTGCTATGAATTAAAATTCAATCAGGATGTTAATATCAAGAATATAAGTACATTACGGATGTTGTCATTAAAGGTTATTCATACAATACCACTTTTGCACTCACTATTGGGTTATAGAAGAATAGTGACCTGTATAAATGGAAAACACTAAATTTTAAGACAAAAAGCTTTCTGAAACAGTATCTGAAAAGGGTTCAGAATTTTAAATGCTTCAGTACATTTAACAATATTTATCAAAGTGTTATTTGTTAATATGGTACATAATTCATAATTACTTTCAAGGACATTCAAAACAAACAAGATTGGTCACCTCCAAGTCTTCTCCCTTTAAAATATTTGTTGAAAGCATTCAAAAACACTCAATACAAATAAAATTGGTCACCAATAAGTCTTCCACCATTAAGTTCAGTTCAGTCACTCAGTTGTGTCTGACTGCAACCCCATGAACTGCAGCACGCCAGGCCTCCTTGTCCATCGCCAACTCCCACAGTTTACTCAGAATCATGTTCATTGAGTCGGTGATACCATCCAACTACTTCATCCTCTGTCATCCCCTTCTCCTCCCGCCTTCAATTTTTCCAACCATCAGGGTCTTTTCAAATGAGTCAGTTCTTCCCATCAGGTGGCCAAAGTATTGGAGTTTTGGATTCAACATCAGTCCTTCCAATGAATATTCAGGACTGATCTCGTTTAGAATGGACTGGTTGGATCTCCTTGCAGTCCAAGGGACTCTGAAGAGTCTTCAACACCACACTTCAAAAGCATCAATTCTTCGGCGCTCAGCTTTCTTCACAGTCCAACTCTCACATCCATACATGACTAATGGAAATACCATAGCTTTGACTAGACGGACCTTTGTTGGCAAAGTAATGTCTCTGCTTTTTAATATGCTATCTAGGTTGGTCATAACTTTTCTTCCAAGGAGTAAGCATCTTTTAATTTCATGGCTGCAGTCACCACCTGCAGTGATTTTGGAGCTTCAAAAAATAGTCAGCCACTGTTTCCACTGTTTCCCCATCTACTTGCCACGAAGTGATGGCACCAGATGCCATGATCTTAGTTTTCTGAATGTTGAGCTTTAAGCCAACTTTTTCACTCTCCTCTTTCACTTTTATCAAGAGGCTCTTTAGGTCTTCCTCACTTTCTGCCATAACGGTGGTGTCATCTGCATATCTGAGGTTATTGATATTTCTCCTGGCAATCTTGATTCCAGCTTGTGCTTCTTCCAGCCCAGCATGTCTCATGATGTACTCTGCATATAAGATAAATAACCAGGGTGACTATACACAGCCTTGACGTACTCCTTTCCCTATTTGGAACCAATCTGTTGTTCCATGTCCAGTTCTAACTGTTGCTTCCTGACCTGCATACAGATTTCTCAGGAGGCAGGTCAGGTGGTCTGGTATTCCCATCTCTTTAAGAATTTTCCACTTTGTTGTGATCCACACAAAGGTTTTGGGATAGTCAATAAGACAGAACTGGATGTTTTTCTGAAACTCTTGCTTTTTCAATGATCCAGCGGATGTTGGCAATTTGATTTCTGTTTCCTCTGCCTTTTGTAAATCCGCTTGAATATCTGGAAGTTCACAGTTCATGTACTGTTGAAGCCTGGCTTGGAGAATTTTGAGCATTACTTTACTAGCGCATGAGATGAGTGCAATCGTGCAGTAGCTTGAGCATTCTTTGGCATTGCCTTTCTTTGGGATTGGAATGAAAACTGACCTTTTCTAGTCCTGTGGCCACTGCTGAGTCTTCCAAATTTGCTGGCCTATTGAGTGCAGCACTTTCACAGCAGCATCTTTTAGGATATGAAATAGCTCAACTGGAATTCCATCACCTCCACTAGCTTTGTTCATAGTGATGCTTCCTAATGCCCACTTGACTTCACATTCCAGGATGTCTGGCTCTAGGTGAATGATCACATCATCGTCATTATCTGGGTCATGAAGATCTTTTTTGTATAGTTCTTCTGTGTATTCTTGCCACCTCTTCTCAATATCTTCTGCTTCTGTTAGGTCCATACCATTTCTGTCCTTTATCGAGCCCATCTTTGCATGAAATGTTCCCTTGGTATCTCTAATTTTCTTAAAGAGATCTCTAGTCTTTTCCATTCTGTTGTTTTCCTCTATTTCTTTGCATTGATTGCTGAGGAAGGCTTTCTTATCTCTCCTTGCTATTCTTTGGAACTCTGAATTTAAATGGGTATATCTTTTCTTTTCTCCTTTGCTTTCTGCTTCTCTTCTTTTCACAGCTATTTGTAAGGCCTCCTCAGACAGCCATTTTGCTTTTTTGCATTTCTTTTCCATGGGGATGGTCTTGATCCCTGTCTCCTGTACAATGTCACGAACCTCTGTCCATAGTTCATCAGGCACTCCATCTATCAGATCTAGTCCCTTAAATCTATTTCTCACTTCCACTGTATAATCATAAGGGATTTGAGTTAGGTCATAGCTGAATGGTCTAGTGGTTTTCCCTACTTTCTGCAATTTAAGTCTGAATTTGGCAATAAGGAGTTCATGATCTAAGCCACAGTCAGCTCCTGGTCTTGTTTTTGTTGACTGTATAGAGCTTCTCCATCTTTGGCTGCAAAGAATATAATCAATCTGATTTCGGTGTTGACCATCTGGTGATGTCCATGTGTAGAGTCTTCTCTTGTGTTGTTGGAAGAGGGTGTTTGTTTCCATGAACAGTATGAAAAGGGCCATGCTCAGTAAATCTTTAATCCAATTTTCTGTTGATGGGTGGGGCTATGTTTCCTCCCTGTTATTTACCTGGGGCCAAACTATGGTGGATTAACTGCAGAAGTAGTAGAAACAGCAAGAGAACTAGAAGTGGAGCCTGAAGCCTTGACTGAATTGCTGCATTATCAAGATCAAACTTTAACAAATGAGGAGTGGCTTCTTATGGCTAAGCAAAGCAAGTAGTTTCTTAAGATGAAATCTACTCCTGCTGAAGATACTGTGAAGATTGTGGAAATGACAATAAGGGATGTAAAATATGACATAAACTTAGTTGATAAGACAGCTGCAGGGCTTGAGGAAATCGACTCCAGTTTTGAAAGAAGTTCTCATGTGGGTAAAATGCTATGAAACATCACTGTATGCTACAGAGAAATCTTTCCTCAAAGGATGAGTCCATGGATGTGGCAAACTTCATTGTTATTTTAAGATACTACCACAGCCACCTCAACCTTCAGCAACCACTACCTTGATCAGTCAACACCACCAATATAGAGGCAAGACCCTTCTCTAGCATAAAGGATTACAACTTGCTGACGACTCAGATGATGGTTAACATTTTTTAGCAGTAAAGTTATTTTTGAATTAGGGTATGCACATGCTGTTTTTCCTGACAGCTTATGATTACTATTTACCCTTGTCATTAAGCACTTCCTAAAAACCATTGCTTGGGGCAGCATGATGGGTCATTTTATAAGCATGTACTCTTTGTCCAATGCTGTACTGAGCACTATAGCAGCTGTAAGAATACTGGAGAGTGCTATTTTTCTAAGAGTTAAACAAAGGGATTCTTTCATTTGATCATTACAATTTTATGAGTACTGTTGTTAACTCTAGTATTCAGAATTTAAAAAAAAAATCTTAGTTATAGAAATGTCAAGTATTTGCCAAAGGTCACAGAGCTGGTAAAGAGTAGAACAAGAATATGAACTTAGAAAATCTGACTCCAAAGCCTACCTACTTAACTACTATATTATGCCACCTCCCACTTACTCCAAATGGGCAGGAATGGTTGATCGTATGCTCTATGCCAGATACTAGCACTGATTAATTACCTGCATTCATTCATCTAATTGCCACTATTGCTTCATGATTGTCATCTTTTTACAGAGGAGAAAGCTGAAACCTAGAGAGAGTAGGTAATGTGCTTAAGATCACACAGGTAGAAAGTGGTGGTCTTGGGTTAGAGCCCAGGTCTCTGACTCTAGCCCTATACTTGACTGCTCTTCTCTACTAGAGCTTAAAACAAAATCTCACTGCCACATTCATTGTCATGAAGCTCCTCTTTTGTTTTTTTCTAAGAGTTTTATAGTTTGAGTTTTAACGTTCTGATCTACTTTGAGTTAATTTTTGCATGTCATGTGAGATAAGTGTCTAACTTCACTATTTTGCATGTGGATATTCAGTTTCTACAGCCCCATTTCTTAAAAAGACTGACCTTTCTCCAATGGTCTTGGCACCCTTATTGAAAATCATTTGACAGTATATGTGAGAGTTCATTTCTGGGCTGTCTATTCTATTCCATTGGTCTATACTTTTGTCTTTATGCCAGTACATGCTGTTTTGATTAGTTTATCTTTGTATTAAGTTTTGAAGTCTGGAAATATAAGACCAAGTGTTTTTCAGGATTTTGGGGGGCTATTAGGGGCCCCTTGGGGCTTCTCTGGTGGCTCAGACAGTAAAGTGTCTGCCTACAATGCAGGAGACCCAGGTTTGATCCCTGGGTCGGGAAGATCCCCTGAAGAAGGAAATGACAACCCACTCCAGTACTCTTGCCTGGAAAATCTCATGGACAGAGGAGCCTGGTAGGCTACAGTCCATGGGGTCACAAAGAGTTGGACACGACTGAGCGACTTCACCTCACTTCACTTCAAACTATGGTGAAGTGAAGATAATGAAGATAATGGTGACCACCTTCAAAAGGTCCCATGCATGTACTGCTACACACAGTGCCCCCAAACCTGTAGCAGGCCACTGCCGACCCACGCCACCACCAGAGGCTCCTGCACACTCATGGGCAAGTCTGGGTCAGTCTCTTGTGGGGTCACTGCTCCTTTCTCCTGGGTCCTGGTGTGTACAAGGTTCTGTTTGTGCCCTCCAAGAGTCTGTTTTCCCAGTCCTGTGTAAGTTCTGGCAGCTCTAGGGTGGGGTTAATGGTGACCCCTTCCAAGAGGACTTATGCCATACCCAAGTCTGCTGCACCCAAAGCCCCTGCCCCTGCAGCAGGCCACTGCTGACTCATACCTCTGCAGGAGACACTCAAACACAGTTCTGTCTCAGTCTCTGTGGGGTCTTTGGCTTCTGGTGTGCACAAGTTTTGTTTGAGCCCTCTGAGTGTCCACCATTAAAATATTGTTAAAATTCCTCTGATACAGGTGAAAATCCATAATGATTCCAAATCCCTTTACAAGTGACCTGGTCCTATGGCCTGCTCATATTTGTAATCAAGTCTAAATCTTATTCAATGGAAAACAAATCTCTTAAATAATGCCCTCTGACTAATCTTGGAGTGGTCTATGTATGTCAACAACAGAAATTTACTCACTCATGAGGCATACAAGCCTTAGAGCAATTCAGAGAACAAAATCTGGATATCATTCTCCGGTATCATTGACTCCAAGAGGAAGGTAATCCACAAGGAAATTTCCTTTATGTCCAGACAGGGCCCATATACCACAGCAAATATTACCAGCAAACATTTTACATTTTCACAACTGTAAAGTAAAAGAAGGAAGAAAGTTATCTACTAGAGAAATGTTGCTACTGCTGCTGCTGCTGCTGCTAAGTCACTTCAGTGGTGTCTGACTCTGTGCGACCCCATAGATGGCAGCCCACCAGGCTCCCCCGTCCCTGGGATTCTCCAGGCAAGAACACTGGAGTGGGTTGCCACTTCCTTCTCCAATGCATGAAAGTGAAAGTGAAAGTCAAGTCACTCAGTCGTGTCCGACTCCTCGCGATCCCATGGACTGCAGCCTACCAGGCTCTTCCGCCCATGGGATTTTCCAGGCAAGAGTACTGGAGTGGGGTGCCATTGCCTTCTCCGAGAGGAATATTACTTTATATATTAATGTAATTAACTTTTACCTGTCTCAGGAGGTATTCACTGGGTAGTCTGTAATGGTGGCTTTGTTAGGACCCATCTCCTCCACTCAGTCTGAGTGACTGAGTGGCTGGCTGGGTTAGAAGATATCTAGCTTCCTTGTCTGAATACCTAGAACATTTACAAGAAGGACCAAATTGTTGTATGTGTGATAAGAAACTAAAATTTACTGTCCACCACTATTTCCTAGGTGTAATTATTGTTGCTTCAAATGGATTTTGCTTAAAAGTGAAATCAATGTCTTATGCGTATATACTCCAAGTCTAGCAATGCCCTGAGCACATGGAAGCCATGTACTAAATATTTACTGATTGTTTGTTGACTGACAGAAGCCAGCCTAATATATTGACCCAATGATATTTAAACAGTATATTCAGTGGACTGAGAAAACTATGGAATCCTTCCACAGGCTCTATCATATGTAATAATCTTTTATAAATATTGGTAACTCTGATAAAGATAATGATAACATTTTTTTAACCCAATATTAATGTACTAACAATTCAGAGGCCTGAAAAAGTATACCAACTATTTTGGTCTTAATATATCAACCAAGAATATCTTGATTCAGGAAATTTAATTTTGGTCATATTTTCTTTTTAAAATTACAAATCAGTAATATTATAGGAAAACAAAAATTAGCAAGATGTGTTTGTATACCACAGTTACTTAAATAATAAATACTAATAGAGAAAATGCCAGAATCAAGTATAATTGCTAGGTTCTTTTCAAGACCTCATCAAATTAAGATGATTATAGTACTGTTTTAAGGCATAAATTTAGCATTCTTAATGAAGATGCAAGCCTTAAATGGTAACAGTTATTACATTAGATATAAATTTTTATGGCCTCATTTATTTTTTAAACAATGAAAACTTTCTATCTTTGTAAAGGATCTCTTTCTGTGTGCCTCTTTTTCTCTCAATTTGAAAAATAAGAGATTTTTGCTGTAGCAAAAGCAAAGATTAATAATTAAATCAGATAACATTTAAGGAATTTCATTGTTCAATTTATTCAACTGAATTTCTTTCAGTTTCTTCTCTTTATGTATTCTTGAAAAGAAAATGTGTGTTTGTATTAACAAAAAGAAGATAGAAATAACATAAAACTCCTCATCACCTCTTTCTGACATTATGAGTCTTGCCCTGGAATAGAAGACTATCATGCATATGGTTGTTCTTTGAGTTTGTATGGCTTTTGATATAACACCTTGGTAGTAACTTTTCTTAGGCAAAGGACCCACTCTGACAGTTCTTGCACAGAAAAGAACTGAAAGAACAGATGGAGGTATCAAGGTGTTATCAAAAAAGAAGGAATACAGGGCACTTATAGCCAGAAAATTTTCTGTAACAGAAAACTTGATCTTTAATGCTCCACTCCTTCCCACTTACATCTTATTTCTCCATGTTCCATTTCTGTCTAGGACTGGAAAATAGAGCAGGAAAGGGTGGTTTTTCCAACTACTAATCAGCTCAAGTAGTTAATTTTTCCTTGTGAAATGTACTTTAAAGTGATGATATAGAAAGATTTTTTTTTAATTTTATTGGAGTATAGTTGTTTTACTATATTGTTAGATTCTATTGTACAGCAAAATGAATCTGCAATATCTATACATACATTCTCTCTATTATGTATTTCCTTTCCGTTTAGATTACCACAGAACATTGAACAGAGTTCCCTGTGCTAAATAGTAGGTTCTCATATCTATTTTATACATGCTATCAGTCTTCCAGTTCATCAAACCTCACAGCTTTTTCCTTTGGCTTCTTTCCTGGGTGAGACATTTTGACCAACGTAGTTATTTTCTATGTATAATATGGTTTTTAGTCCAAATGTGTAAGTTTCAATTCTGATTATTTATGAACATTAGGGAACTTTTTAAATGGTAAGCAAGGAAAAATAAAAGCATCTTGTGAGATACCCCATAACACAGGCCGCATCCCTCATTAATCCCAACATCAAGATTAAGTAAGCAGAACTGCATTATATACATGTTTATAATTTCAACAATATTTTTAAGGCAAAGTAGAGCTACCCCAAATCAAATATTAACATATCAAGTAAAAAGCAAATTAATACGAACATATTTAACAGGACAAATGTTTCTTCACAAATATAGTTATCCCCGAGTTATAAGTAATCTTATTATTGACAATACCTTTTACATTATTTAGTACCTGCAGTGCTTTGTACTGATTTTTGCATCTTTCTTACATATTTTCTTGTACATATTTAAAAATGTAAAATATCCTCTTTTGTATTCAATTATATATATAAATCCATAGTCTAGTATATTTCAAGATTATATTGCTATATATATATATATATATATATATCCTTTCCTATAATAAAACCACATTTATCTATGTTACAAAAATAATCATTTGAAAACTGAAAAATATTTTTTAATTGTATTAACATTTTTAAATGCCATTTATATATGAAGTTGCTCAATTTAAAATAAGAGACACTGATGTATAGAACAGTCTCTTGGACTCTGTGGGAGAGGCAGAGGGTGGGATGATTTGGGAGAATGGCACTGAAACATGTATAATATCATATATGAAACGAGTCACCAGTCCAGGTTCGATGTACGATACTGGATGCTTGGGGCTGGTGCACTGGGATGACCCAGAGGGATGGTATGGGGAGGGAGGAGGGAGGAGGGCTCAGGATGGGGAACACATGTATACCTGTGGTATATATATATCATTTTGACATATGGCAAAACCAATACAATATTGTAAAGTTAAAAAATAAAATAAAATTTCTTAAAAAATTAAAAATAAATAAATAAATAAAATACCAAGATATTGGGAATATTAGATAGGATACCATCTACCTGGTATAGTTTCAGAATGTCTCCACTTAGCATGTGTATTAGCTATTGATAAATGAAAATGGAACTTGTGTACTAGTTCTCTTTCTAAAGAAAGAACAGAGGACACTTTGTGAACACCTCTCTCTTCCTGGCTTGAAAACAGGCTTTCACTTAAATTATCTAATTTAAACTTCATAATGACTCTACCCTAATACAATGAAATAATTATCCACATTTTTCAGATTAGGAAACTAATAATATTTAGAGAGACCAGGTAATTTCCTTGTGGTAATATTTATTATAGCTCTTGATTTGTTATTTATATGCTAATGTTCCAACAAACCTATCTATCTCACAAAGATGCATATATAGGATAAGCTAAAATAAATTTGTATTAAGTGAGGTTGAGGTAGAGTAGAACAAAATGAAGTTACATATTCGAGAGTTAGGATACAACTTTATCTAAGCCTTCTAACAGACAAGATTTAAAACATAGTCATTTATATGTCATATACTACCTACAAGTTAAAAATTAGCAGTTGCTCAGAAAAAGTACATCTAATCAGAGACTTAAGAGAAATTACCTTATTTTTGTAATTTCCTGACATGATCACTGTCAACGGGGGATTTTCACAAAACCATTTCTTATAATTCATGTAGTCTAACAATATTATACTGTTCAAGAGAAAAAATGAATATGTCAGCAGCAATCTATTAACTGATGTAGAAAGGAGAGGCTTTTCCTTTAGGAGAATCCTAGATACACACTGAAAATAATGTTTCTGAAAGCTATTTATTACCATAGGCAATGGTCACAATAAAATGTTAAAAGGGAGAAATATATTTCAAAATAAAATGTTAAAGTGAAAGAAAATAAAATGTATATTCTCCTACATTCACCATATTTAAGGTTCCCTATAAATTATTTTCCAGATCTAACATAAATGTCTCTAATTAGCTCCTATTAGAAACACAAATAATATCATTAAATAAATAATTAGATCACACTTGTGTCTATCTGCAGCCAGCAAGGGCTAAGTAACATTTGAATAGTATAACATATTATCAAAATATATTAAGGTAAGATAATCATGCTTAACAATTCTCTTTCAACTATGTCTTCTGTACTTTTTATTTCACCATGAGAATAAGTTGGTAATTAACCTATTGTTAGAAGAGCTAAATCCCAATTTACCCTAGTTATCCATGACCTTAAACTGCACAAAAGCACATTCCTTCTTTAATGCATGCATGCGTATGTAAAAATAGAAACTGAAGTGTCATAGGGAACATACCCTTCTTCTATTCATTGCCACTTGCCTGACAGGTCAAGTAGCTTCAGGCCAAAATAATTCATTTCAGGTCACCAGGCTAACAATTTCCAGTTTACAGTTCTCTAGTAAAACGAATTCTAACACATACCAGAAAATAGAATACTAGCTTCAAAACATTTTGGAAACCTTCAAAGAATAAACCAGGCTTTTCATTAGTGCTGTAAAATTTAATGACACTTCCACTTATAATTGGCTTTTTTTTAATTTATTTTATGATTACATTATCTGGCATCTATGTCTTTCTCAACTTAACTTTTATCCCTTTATTACAACTCATTAGGGAAGCAAGGAGATACAAAACATAAGTTAAATGGTTTTATTGTTGGCCCTTTTGGCAAAAACAAAAAAAAAAAGACAACTCTACTCCCTAGAGAATTATCTAGACTCCAAAGGTCAGTAGGAATTCTTTAGTTGTTTTCTATTGTACAGTATACTTAATATTTCCTACTGTCCTTAAAAATTATTCCTTGAACAAATACTATAGGACTTCAGCATCATTATATAGTCAAGGTAGAAAAGCTGGAGAACAGGAAAAGTACAAAGGAAAACAATTACCAATGCTAAAATTTGATGTATGCCATTTTTTTTCCAGCAGGTAAAAACACATGTATTATTAAATTTATCTTATATTATCCATTTTTTTAGCATTTTCTCAACTTTAGCAATCTATTTTGCAAAACAGATCTTCAGTTCAGTTCAGTCACTCAGTCATGTCTGACTCTTTGCGACCCCATGAATCGCAGCACGCCAGGCCTCCCTGTCCATCACCAACTCCCGGAGTTCACTCAGACTCACGTGCATCGAGTCGGTGATGCCATCCAGCCATCTCATCCTCTGGCATCCCCTTCTCCTCCTGCCCCCAATCCCTCCCAGCGTCAGAGTCTTTTTCAATGAGTCATCTCTTCACATGAGGTGGCCAAAGTACTGGAGTTTCAGCTTTAGCATCATTCCTTCCAAAGAACACCCAGGACTGATCTCCTTTAGAATGGACTGGTTGGATCTCCTTGCAGTCCAAGGGACTCTCAAGAGTCTTCTCCAACTCCACAGTTCAAAAGCATCAATTCTTCGGCACTCAGCCTTCTTCACAGTCCAACTCTCACATCCATACATGACTACTGGAAAAACCATAGCCTTGACTAGACGGACCTTTGTTGGCAAAGTAATGTCTCTGCTTTTGAATATGCTATCTAGGTTGGTCATAACTTTCCTTCCAAGGAGTAAGCATCTTTTAATTTCATGGCTGCAGTCACCATCTGCAGTGACTTTGGCGCCCAAAAAAACAAAGTCTGACATTGTTTCCACTGTTTTCCCATCTATTTCCCACGAAGTAATGGGACCAGATGCCATGATCTTCATTTTCTGAATGTTGAGCTTTAAGCCAACTTTTTCACTCTCCACTTTCACTTTCATCAAGAGACTTTTTAGTTCCTCTTCACTTTCTGCCATAAGCGTGGTGTCATCTGCATATCTGAGGTTCTGGATACTTCTCCCAACAATCTTGATTCCAGCTTGTGCTTCTTCCAGTCCAGCGTTTCTCATGATGTACTCTGCATATAAGTTAAATAAGCAAGGTGACAATATACAGCCTTGACGTACTCCTTTTCCTATTTGGAACCAGTCTGTTGTTCCATGTCCAATTCTAACTGTTGCTTCCTGATGTGCATATAGGTTTCTCAAGAGGCAATACAGATCTTAGTAGCTAAATATTTCATTATATGGATGTATTGTCATTTATTGAAGTAACTTTGAGGTTATTTCCACTTTTTGCTATTAAAAATAAAGCTACAGTGGGCACCCTTGTGAACATATCTTTATGCATAACAGAATTTTCTCATAAATTCCAATAATTTTAATATTTAAGTCAAAGTATAAGACATTTTTAAAATTTGACTTCCAAAGGTAATTTATATAGTTCTATCATTTTCTACTCTATATAGCAGTATGACAATGCCCTTTTCCAAGAAGTCTACCAAATAATATATTTTTCTTTAATTTTGCCAATTTCACTGGTAAATATTATTTCTTATAAGGTCATCTTCAGAAAATGAAAATCTGAAAGAATTAATCTCTGCAACAAGAAGCACTAAAAAAAAGAATTTCTATAGGCTAAAGGACAATGATATCAGATAGAAACTTGGTTTTACAAGAAGGAATGAACACCAGAAAAAAATAACATTGCTCAGTAAATATTAGGAACCATTGAAATTATTATTCCCATACTTACGCAAATTTCTGTTGTCACCTTAAAGACATCTAGCCATTTAAAGTAATTTTAAAAATTGATTTTTAGAATATTTAGAAGTACATGACAATTAAAAATATATTGTTATAAATTTCTTAAATTGTTCTTTAATAGAATTAGTGCTGTATAAAGGATTGGTAATAGAATTTTTAATGCATGCTGTAATAAATTACATATGCATATTTTATTATCTAAAGAAACACCCCAAAGAAGTACAAAAAGGAATAACTACAATGTAACAAGATCAGATAATGCAGAATATTAAAAATACATTTATATACTGCCAAGAAAAGACAAAAGAAAAGCACTGGAGGACAATGAATGGTTAATAAAAAAAAATCAAATAATGATATGAAATTCAAGCATGTCAATAACTACATTAAATTTTACAAATAAAACAATCCTTGAAGCACAGACTGTAAAGCTGGATTTTAAAAAGCAAGACTTAACCATGAAAAATAAATAAATTTTAACATAAAAGAATGATAAATTTTAAAGTTAAGATATTTCTCACCATGCAAGCATTGATCATAAGAAACCTGTTATAGCTATACTAATGTCTACCAAAAAGACTTGAAGATGAATAGCATACCAGGGAATTAAAAAGTATGTCCAATTGGATGGTAAATAAAAGTAAACAAAATAAAATTTATGGAACTCAGCTAATTCATTTTTAAATAAAATTTATAGTTTTCTTCTCCAATTTTTAAAATTGTGGTAAAATATACATAACATAAAATATAGCACCTTAATTATTTCAACTATACAGTTCAGTGTCATTAAATATATTCATGATGTGTAACCATAACCACTATACACCTCTGTAACTCTTTTCATCTTGTAAACTGAAACACTCTACCCTTAAACAATAACTCCCATTTTCCCATCTGCCCCACCTCTGGCAACCACGAATTTACTTTCTGTCTCTGTAATTCTGACTACTCACATAAGTGGAATCATACTGTATTTGTCTTTTTGTGACTAGCTTATTTTACTTAGCATAATGTCCTTAAGATTCATCTATTAATATATTCTCTTGCCTGGAAAATCCCATTGGACGGAGGAGCCTGGTAGGCTGCAGTCCATGGGGTCGCTAGGAGTTGGACACGACTGAGCGACTTCACTTTCTCTTTTCACTTTCATGCATTGGAGAAGGAAATGGCAACCCACTCCAGTGTTCTTGCCTGGAGAATCCCAGGAACGGGGGACACTGGTGGGCTGCCGTCTATGGGGTCACACACAGTCGGACATGACTGAAGCAACTTAGCAGCAGCAGCAGCAGCAGCATATGTCAGAATGGTCTTTCTTTCTAAGACTGAATAATATTCCATAGTATACATAAACCACATTTAAGTTATCCATTCATCTGGCAATGGATATTGGGATTGCATCCATGTTTTAATTATTGTGGATAATGCTGCTATGAATATGAAAGTAAAAATATTTCTTTGAGTTCTGGTTTTTAGTTCTTTGTATTTGTTTTACTTTTTCTTGCCTAATGGCTTTAGCCAGAACTTCAAGTACTACACTGACTGGAAGTGACAAAAGCAGGCATCCTTGCTTTGTTCCTGATCTTAAAGGGCAAGTTTCAGAGAATGGCATTCATTGTTGGTTTTAATTATTGCTTTCATTATGTTTAGATAGTCTGCCTATTCCTTGTTTGTTGAGTGTTTTTATCATGAAAGGATGGGTGTTGAATTTTGTCACTTTTTTTAATCAATTTAAATGATCATGTAGGTTTCTTTACTTTCATTTTGTTGGCTTCATCACATTGATCAATTTTCATATATTTAATAATCCTTGCATTCCAATAATAAATTCTACTTGGTCATTTTATAAAAATCTTTAATAAACTGTTGAATTTTGTTTGATAGCATTTCATTGAAGATTTTTGCATTCATGTTCATAAAGGATATTGGTCTCTCTTTTCTTGTAGTGCCTCTGTCCAACTTTGATACAAGTTAATGTTCTTCAGTAAATCTCCAGTTTGAAATATGTTTTGATTTAAGCAATGCAGTGGGATATTTGTAGTCATTAGAAAAATAAGGTTGACCTTTCTTTCCAGCCAAGATTGAGTAACAGAAACCAGATCTACCCTACCTGAAACAGCTTAAAAATTACATGAAACAAAGGCTTTCAAAACATCATACATTAGGCAATGAAGACAATGAAATGCGCGTTATGATTGTTCCAGCTTACTGCCAGTTGTAAATCTGCATGTAGCAACTCAAGGAGAAAAAAACCCAGGCAGTGCCTGGCAATATCCCTAATGGGAGACAGAGCTGAGTGTCAAAGGAAGCTACAGTCTCCAAACCAGAATAATAGAGGAGAGAAAAATACACTCAGAGAGAACCCCAGAGATGTGCAGAGAATCCATCTAATATTCGTTAAACTACTGTTCAGCGCATGAGTGTGAGAAAACTCCCCATGTCTGTGAGGAGGAGCAGGGAATCATCTGAAAGGATTACAGGAAATAGTACTTGGAGTTCCCACAAGGCTGGGAATAATTCCGGTTCCTAACAACCAGATAGAAAACCTCACAATGCACAGAACATGTAATGCTAACAAGCGTCTTGCTTCTGCAATGTGGAAAAAATTAATTCCAGACTTTTAAAGCAAGACCCTATGTTAAGGATACATGAAGAAACACTGGATACCTTTGTTCAAGAAAAGACAAGAGAGATAGAAGAACCTAACTGAACTTCTAAAAATGAAAACTTAAATGTCTGAGATAAAAATACACTAAAAAAGCAGATTAGGCCTTGAAGAAGAAATGCCACATGAACTTAAAGTTATCTGAAATGAAACCCAGAAGAAAAAAGACAGAGAGAGAGAAAGATAAAAATGAAGGGACTGTAAAATAACATTAAGCAATTAAAATATGTATAAGTAGAATCCCCAGAGTGGAGGACTGAATAGCTATTTTAAGAAATAATGTCCAAAACTTTTCCAAATGTGATAAAAACTATAAACACACAGGTGCAAGAATCATAGCAAATAAAAAGCATGACAAACATGAATATAATTACACAAAAGAGGAAATAAAGTGGAAGTGTTAGTCACTCAGTCATGTCAGACTCTTTGCAACCTCATAGACTGTAGCCTGCCAGGCTCCTCTGTCCATGGAATTTTCCAGGCAAGAATATTGGAGTGGGTAGCCATTCTGTTCTTCAGGGGATCTTCCAGACCCAGGGAACAAGCCCAGGTCTCTTGTATTGCAGGCAGATTCTTTACCATCTGAGCCACTAGGGAAGCCCATGCAAAAGCATATCATTATCAAATTGTTTCAAATCAGCAATAAAGACAGTATCTTAAAAGGAGCCAGAGAAGCAGCCATAAAGAAGAAAAAAAAAAAAAACTATGACAGATTTCTCATTAAAAAAAAAAAAAAAGCGAAGACGATGTCAAAGCAACATCTTTAAAGAACTAAAAGGGATGAATGTCAACTTATAATTCTTAAACCTGTGTAAATATATTTAATAAAGTTAAAATACACACTTGTTCAGACATACAAAACTTGAAAGAATTCATCTGCAGCAGACATGAATCATAAGAAATATTAAAGGTCCCAAAGCAAAATAATATTAAAAATACACATTTTTAAAACTTGAGTCAAACAAAGCCTAAAGCAAGACCCCAAGAGATCAACCTGTTTAGAAGTAACTGTAGTCCAGAATAAAGCCCAAGAATATTTTTAGAAATACAAAAGCACCCCATAATTAAATTAAGCAAGCCTAGCATCCAATGAAAAATCATCAGCCAAGCAAGAAAGGAGAAAAACACAACCAATAATAGAAAGCATAACACAAAATATTCCAAAAGGTGGTATAGTGTGAAATATATTGACAACTGTTTTAGAAAATTCTTTGGCAACTTCTTAAAGACCACAAAAAGGCTTGAATCAAATGTTCACAGCTGCTTCATCAGTAATAACCCAAACTGGAAATAATCCAAATGGCTATCACCAGATGAACAGATAAACTGTGGTATATCCATATAATGAAACACTACTCATCAATAAAAAGGAATGCACACTGATGCAGACATCAACATTTCAGAATGTTAAAATAAACATGAGAGAAAAGGTCAGACCAAAAAAAAAAAAGTTTATACTCTGTGATTGAATTTACATGAAGTCCTGGAAAATGTACATGAATCTGTAGTGAACGAAAGCAGTTCAGTGGTTGCTGGCAGATATTGACTAGAGAAAGGTATAGGAGGATAACAAAGTGAAATAAGGCAATTTTTCAGTGAATGATAGGTTCAGTTTCTCAACTGTAGTAATATTTTCACAGGAAGACATATATATTACATCCTACCAAATAGTATACTTCGATATAGTTATACTTCAATAAAGCTATTAAAAACCAAAAGAAGGCCCATAGGTACTAACTAATATGAGAAAATGTTTATTATAAATCAATTTTTTATAGTCTGGGAAACTATGTATTTTATCATCCTAACTTAGTACAAAACAATAGATACATATACATATTTGTATAGACCTAGAAGACACCTGGCTGAGAAGGCAATGGCACCCCACTCCAGTACTCTTGCCTGGAAAATCCCATGGACGGAGAAGCCTGGAAGGCTACAGTCCATGGGGTCGCAAAGAGTCAGACACTTACTAAGCAACTTCACTTTCACTTTTCACTTTCATGCATTGGAGAAGGAAATGGCAACCCACTCCAGTGTTCTTGCCTGGAGAATCCCAGGGATGGCAGAGCCTGGTGGGCTGCCTTCTATGGGGTCGCACAGAGTCGGACACGACTGAAGCGACTTAGCAGCAGCAGCAGCAGCAGCAGAAGACACCTGGAAATAAAGGTTTATGCTCACAGCAGGGCACACAAAGGAAGTAAAGTAGGTTTCAGGAATCGTAGTGGACTTTTTGCTTTATATACATCACATTTTTACAACCAGGAAGCTATTAATTTGACATTTAATTTACATAAATAAATTGCCTTAGAGAAATTAGAACTGTCTTATAAATGTTTTAACTCATTCTGAGGCAGGAAGCAGATGGGCCCATCAGGCAAAAGCAATTGGAGACTCATTCCCTATGGCCTGAAACTCCAAAACGAGAAAAGCAGTATAATTGAGGGAGGAGGCTGGGCCCTGCCCAGACCACATATTTCTTATTCTCCAAGTCAAGAGACTTCCCCAACCACACATACATGAAAAAGGCTCCTTGGAGACCAAAGGGGATTTATGTCAAGGGATATTCCCTACTCAGATGCCTTTTCACTAAAATCCATCTTGACTAAGAGCTGTGTGTGCACACGTTGGAGGATCCTGAGATATACCAAATATGGACCATGAACCAGGCAAATCAAAATGATTGGCCAAAGGAAACCCAGAAGAAATGCCCCATAAAAGTAATTCCAACTGTCATGAGGATGCAACTCAGTGCCTCTCTCTCTCCCTGAGTCTGCCCATGTATCTATTCACACATACTATACTTTTTTTTTTCCTCCTAATAAATACTTGCTTCACTACTTTCCATCTTTGTGGAAATTCTTTTCTGCAAAGCTGAAGGGCCAGGGCCCTTGTCACCGACCACAGGTCTAGTGGCTAGGATCTGATGTTCTCACCACCAAGACCTAATCCCAATCTCCAGCTAGGAACCAAAGCCCCGCTCCAAGTCATTGCAGAATGAAGTGACCCAAGATCAATTCTTTCTCACTTCTCATTTGAATTTCTACAAGTATAATGATTATTTTTATTCTAAAATTTGAAGTAATAAGGGATATAAGTAATAAGCAAAATAACCTTTTGCTAAGGTTATTGCTTAATTTTTGTAATTAGTGTTGCCATCTTGGTTATACTCTGTCCCTTAGATTGAAGAAATCTTCTAAGCATGATGAAAGTAAAACCAAAAATAAAAATATCATAAACTAAACCTGCCTAGAAATATAGCTTTTCATTTCAACTAGTAGTAAATTAAAATCCTAGACCCTGGTATACATACGGATGGATTCTTTGTGTGATACATGAACACAACAAAATAGTTAAAATAGCTAAAACAGCTAAAGCGGCAAATTTAAGACTCAGAAATCTGGCTGCCTCTAGGGTATAATTGCATTTCTTTCCAGGGAACCTCACACCTTGAATTAATGAGAACATTTGGATATTGTTTTCTTTTTTTTTTTTTTTTTACCTTTATCTCTATTTGATATGTAACAGACCAAAAAAGAAGGAACTGCAAAAAGCAATTCTATAACTTTTTACCAAAAACAATTATACTGATCTTTTTATATACAGGTCAATTTAAGGACACACCAGATTCTTTATGTATCAAATTAGCCAATATTTCAAAAGGCTTAGAGCCTAACAATGTTATGTAATTCTTATAAATTAATAATGAGTTTTAAGTGCCATAACACCTATAAGTAATAAAAGAAACCTATGATTTCTGCCTAGACAGGCTGTTAAAGAAATAGTTTTTCATTTAGAATAACTTTGCAAAGTAGTCAACTGCCAACTTAACCAATGGGTTGTAACAAATAGGTTTTGTTTTAAAAGTTCATTTGCAAATCCTACTGTTTGAAAATTAGAATACTTTACTTTCTTTGCTTAAAAAGAATCCTAGCTTTAACACTAGTCAGGCCACTAAAGCCTACTTGGTGTGCATGCGTGCTAAGTCGCTTCAGTTCTGTCTGACTCTTTGTGACCCTATGAACTACAGCCTGCCAGGCTCCTCTGTCCATGGGATTCCCAGGCAAGAATATTGGAATGGGTTGTCATTCCCTCCTTCAGCGAAGCTTTGCAACCCAGGGATCAAACGGAAGTCTCTTAAGTCTCCAGCACTGACAAACGGGTTCTTTACCACTGGTAAGAACCAAGTGGGAAGCCCCAAGCCTACTTGGTACCTAATTTAATATGTATATATCATATTCTACAAGTACTAAAGAAGAGATGCACCATTTTAAATATTTATTTTCATAAATAAATACATGACAGTTTTAACTCAGAACTTGAAAAATGTACCATACCCTGCTAAAGTTGTAGTTAGAACTTCTCACTTCCTAAGTATTCTTCTCCCTAATACTAAGTAGAATCAGTCTACAAAAGTATGAAATGTTTTTATCTTGTTAACTGCCTTTATCCCCCAATAGAATATAAGCTCTAGGAGAGCAGAAAGCATACCAAAGAGACAGTTCTCAGCAACAACAACAAAAAAGGTAAGGACAAGGGGTAACTGGATCAATATTATGATTAAAAATTTGAGTAGGAAATGAGGATACAAGATATACGTGCTGTGCTGTGCTTAGTCAACTCAGCTGTGTCCGACTCTTTGTGACCCCATGGACTGTAGCCTGCCAGGCTCCTCTGTCCATGGGGATTCTCCAGGGAAGAATATTGGAGTGGGTTGCCATGCCCTCCTCCAAGGGATCTTCCCAACCCAGGGATCAAACCCAGGTCTCCTTCTCCTGCATTACAGGCTGATTCTTTACCAATTGAGCCACCAGGGAAGTCCAAGAATACTGGATTAGGTACCCTATCCCTTCTCCAGGGAATCTTCCCAACCCGGGAATCGAACCAGGGTTTCCTGCATTGCAGGCAGATTCTTTAACAACTGAGCTACCATGGAAGCTCACAAAAGATACACAGTACATAACAATTAAAAACTCCAGGAACAAGAAGCTATACAGGATCCATAGTTCAATTATAAGATAATGGCTTCAAATAAGATTCAGTGAGCTTTAGGAAAAAAACAGAATGTATCCAATACAGAAACAAAAATAATTAACAAGCTGAAATATAACAAGGAAACAGTAATGAACACATATGTGTGTTCTCTCCACAAGAAAATAAAAGGGGCTATCAGAAATTCCAGGAGATAAAAACAGTCTAAGATGACTGCTTTCAGCATACCATGCAGACTAAAATGTAGCAGGGTTTTCAGCAATGAGTAGAATTCAAAAATAAAGAATACATTTCAACTTGGTATTAGACATACAGATCTATCTTTGGAATTCAGAAGACACGATATAAATTTGGCAAATTGATTTTCTCTTCCCTGAACAAAATTTGCACAATCATGAGCAAATCTTTGCAAGTTGTCAACTTTTAGAATTAAACCTATAGACAAAACATCATGTTTAAAAAATAAAAACAATCTGCTTTAACAGTGTAGGCAGAAGGACATATCTGACAGAAGTTAGCAGATAGGAATGGGGAAATTAGGAGGTCAAAATAACAGGAAGACTAATCATATATATATACATATGTATAAATATATAAATCTATATTTAAACCACATGGTAATCACAAACCAAAAATCTATAATAGATAACACATTACCAAAGAGAGAATGGAATCCAAACATAACAAGATAGTCATCCAATCACAAGGGAAGTAAACAAAAGTTGTCAAGCAAAATACATCAGAGAAACACAAACACCATATGATTTCACTTATATGTAGAATCTAAAGAACAAAGAAACGAACAAATACAACAAGACAGAAACAGAGTTCTAGATGCAGGGAACAAACAGCTGGTTGCCAGATGGGGGAGGAAAGAAATAGGTGAGGGAGACTGAGAGGTATAAACTGCAAATTGCAAAATAGATGAGTCACAGGCATGAAACGTACAGAGTGGGAAATGCAATCAGTAACTAAATGACATCTTTAGATGCTGACACATTGTAACTAGACATAATGTGGTGATAAGTTTGAAATATATAGAAATAACAAATCACCGGGTTGTGTAATAGGAACTAACATAGGTGCAGATCAACTGTACTTCAAAAAAAATCAAATTCATAGAAAAAGACATCAGATTTGTGGTTACCAGAGGATAAGGGTGGGAGAGGGGGACCTGGATGAAGGCAGTCAAAACATACAAACTTCTAATTATAAAATCAATACACAGCATATAACATACAATATGATAAATATAATCAACACTGCTGCAAGTTATATATGAATGTTGTTAAGAGAATGAATCCTTAGAGTTCTCCTCACAAGGAAAATATTTTTTTCTATGTCTTTAATTTTGTTTCTATATTCCATGATGGACATTCACTAAACTTATGGTGATAATTACCTTATAATATATATAGTGCAAATCATTTTGTTGTATACCTTAAACTTGGTGCTGTATATCAAAATTACTTCAACAGAATTGGAAGAAAAATGTAATTGAAAATATTTTTGAAAGAACAGGAGCCACTAATAGTCATTATAAAACGTACAGAACCAAGAGATACAGCCTATATTTCAAAGAATAATAAATATGGGTGTGTCTGTATATATGTGTGAGTATATATAAATATACTTATATTTATATGTGTGTGTGTGTGTATATATATATATATATGTTCCTGCATGCATGCTCAGTCATGTACAACTCTTTGCAACCCTACAGACCATAGCTGGCCAGGCTTCCCTATCCATGGGATTTCCCAGGCCAGAATACGGGAGTAGGTTGTCATTTCTGACTCCAAGGCATTTTCCTAACCCAGGGATCAAACTTGAGTCTCCTGTGTCTCCTGCATTGGCAGGTGGATGCTTTAACAATGAGCCACTGAGGAAGCCCACATACATATAAACACACACACACACACACACACACACACACACACACACACACAGAGTGAGCTATTATTTCATAAAGAAAGAAACTAGAAAATGATGGAATAACTACATTAGGGAGTTGGCAGGTACAAAATGATAGAAGTGAACTAATTCCTTTCTACATCATAGAAAAGAAATAATCATTTCTAGAATTGATAAATCAAGAAAGAGCAGTATAAACAGTGTCAAGATACTATAGTTTCCCAAAACAAGGAAACAACTGTAAGAAGTTGCCCTGCTTGGCATTTGATATTTCTGTGCCATTTAATTTTTTAACCATCTGCTTGAAATATTTTCATGAAAATTTTATTTGATAAAGGGAAGATAAGTAGCCCACATATATCCTCAATAACATGTGCAGCAGGCTCAGTATGAGTTCTGTGCAGGACTGTATGAGCCAAACTGTCATTTGCAATTCTAGTACTTCAGGTGTGAAGAATCACAGATGCAGGGAGAGTAAAAGCTCTGGTTCTCTGTCCAGTCATACCCAGTCCCCACTGATGAACTGAGCATCTTTTTAAAGTATTTACCTATCAATTATGGTATAGATACCTCATCAAACTTTAAAGCCCAAAGCACTGAAGATCAGCCTCACCCAGTCCCTGCCATAAAAGCATTCTCCCTGGTTAACTATTTCTCCATCAGTGTAATCTGAGCAGTTCTATAGGGACTTTCAACTATTAATATAAACATCAGACTTGCTTCTGAGATGAAATGAGTATGTAGTTGTCTAGTTTTTCTACAACTACTCTACTTTTGGCCTTCACAAATATTTTTTTTAAAACTATATATTGTTAGATAACCAGATATATGAAAGAAGAAAAAAGAGTAAAGGATAATGTGTTGACATATTAGATAGCATGTCTGGGGACTTTATGGTGAAGGACAAAGGAAGTTAATAAGCACTTGTTCATGGAGGATCTGGAGAGACAGGAAATAATGTGCAAAAACCCTGAGGAAAGAAGATGTCTGGTGGGCTTAGTAAGGCTGGAGTAGAGTGGTGGTGAGGGGCTGTAATTGTGAAAGATAATTCAGGGGGCAGTGTGACTAGAGAGGGACATATAGATCATATGGAGTCTTGTTGGGCAAGTTAAGACTTAAGGATTTTCTCCAACAGAAGGAGAAACACTGGAGATTTCTGAGCATAAGCTTGACACAATGTGTTGGCCACTGGGTTGACATCTGAAAATGTACAAAAGCAGAAGTAAGGAGACAAGAGATGATGAGAAGTGGACAGATTAGGGCTTTACTTTGAAAGTAGAGATGATAGGATAGAAAGAGAAGCTTCAAGTATTAAACCAAGGTTTTCAGAATAAAAACTGGAAGAATGGAGTTGTCACTTACTAAGATGTGGAAGACTCGAGGAGGAAGAGGTCCTGGAGGGGGCATGTCAGGAGTTCAGAAATACCTACTAGATATTTCTTTCTAGATAAAAAGAGATCATATCTATATTTTCACCATAGTAAAAATCTGATTGAATTCAAATATTCTCCACTTCAGGTAAGTGGAAATATGACCATTTTGAGATTTCTAATGTTACTAAAAGCATCCCAAATCCGTATTGCAGGAAAATGGACCTGGAACACAGCAATTAAGCATGCAAATGAGCAGCTCATTTCTTTTGGTCCTGGGAAAATATCATTAATCAAATTTATGAATGCAATGAAATCACTTCTTCCATGTTTATTAAAAGTCATTATGAAAATGTTATCTCTGGGCTCAGCTGACAGTTTTCAACTTAATGTGGCTTTTAATCAATGGCAACAAAATCAATTATGTCACCACTGGACACCTCAAGGAAGGTAAATTACTACCAGTCAAAAGTTGTTTTCCTTTAGATCTATATCCCCACAGATGTATTTAAAAAAAAAAAAAAAGCAAACTAGAACCATAAAAAAATAGTAGAATCATGTTTTCTATAGGCTAACACTGTGTAAAGGAAAGGACCCTTATTCAGGAGAAAAAAGGCAGCCCGCGTTCCATGGTCTGCTACCCACCAGCACTGTAACATGTATAGAACAGTCTTATGGACTCTGTGGGAGAGGGAGAGGGTGGGAAGATTTGGGAGAATGGCATTGAAACATGTAAAATATCATGTATGAAATGAGTTGCCAGTCCAGGTTCGATGCACGATACTGGATGCTTGGGGCTGGTGCACTGGGACGACCCAGAGGGATGCAATGGGGAGGGAGGAGGGAGGAGGGTTCAGGATGGGGAACACATGTATACCTGTGGCGGATTCATTTTGATATTTGGCAAATCTAATACAGTTATGTAAAGTTTAAAAATAAAATAAAATTAAAAAAAAAAAAAACTCAAACATTCAAAAAACTAAGATAAAAAAAAAAAAAAAAAACTTCACCCGATTTTATTGAGCTGCAGATTCTCCTTCTTTTGAATGCCTTCTTAACGTTTTACGATACAATATAAATGTAAAATGGTATTAATCATAAATTACATGTAAATTACCTACTCATTTATTTACTCATTCAAGTATCATTACTTGCTTAGTGCCAATCAGATATTTTAATATCATCTTGACTGTGTAAATAATATTTTTTAACGTTTTATTTTATATTAGCGTACAGCCAATTAGCAACATTGTAATAGTTTAAGGTGGACAGCAAAGGGACTCGCCATACATCTACATGTATCCATTCTCCCCCAAACTCCTTGAAGTGAGCATCTTCATTTGCTTGGAAAACATACAGGTATGTATTCAAGGCAGGTGAAGGATGGATAAGAAGATGAATGGGCAGATAGATGAATTAATCAATTGACAGTGTACATGAAACTACTTCATAAAATTCAAAGTGCCATTCCAATGTTGATTTTGAGTATTCAGGTAGAATAGCCATCTGACTAAATAAAGGGAGATAAAAGTTTAAAGATGTGTTGACAATGCATTTATAATCTCAAGCTACACAGCCACCTTTTGAGGAAAGCTGATATGATGTTCTATTCCCCACTCCAAGTTATAGCCAGTCATTGTATTCAGGACTTCCCACCAGAGAATACACAATATACACAAATGACAACATGAAGATTCTCCAACTATAAAACAGAAGTAAAGATATATCCCAATCTAAATATAAACCTCATTAAAATTTCTTGGGAAAAAATTTAAAAACCACACAGTCAACAGAAATTTAATCCTATTGATCTTACAAGTCAAAATCTCTATGAAATTAGTAGCCCAAAATCAATGCTCCTCAAATTTTTATTTCACTCAACCTCAACAGGGTGAATTCTCTATGCTAGGGAGAAGACTTCAGAGGTTCCAGTCTTGTTAATTCTTCTAGATACTCAAGACAATATATTCATCGCTAAATCTTTCAAGAAAAGCCCTTTTAATGGTCTGGAAAGTTAATAGGGTATTAAATATTATCATAGTATTTGCTGCATATCCATGAAATTTAGGGATAAAAAGCATTACTTATCTCTAAAAGTTATCACATTCAACATTATGCTTCTAAATACAGTATTCAGGAATGCCAAAGCATCACTGGTATCTGAGAGAAAGGAAAATGGATAGAGAGAATTTCAGTGTCAGTCTGGCTAAAATACTAGTCAGTTTATAAGAGATGCTTGGAATCCACAACCTGTAAGAAGATTAAGCTCAATTCCACCAACAGGTTAATGTTAGGAATAAGTCTATCAGGAGAAAATCATCCAGTTATACTATTCCCATCTTCAAGTTGCTTGTTTTGTTTTAGTTTTGTTTTGTTTTGTTTTTTTCAATGTTTGAAAAATTGCAATGTCAGCAGCCCTAGTCATTTAAAGCACTTTTTCTCCTATTCAGTATATTCAACATATCTTAATACTCCTTTCTCCTTTGACTTCTATGTTTCTCTCACCCCAGTGTTGAGTCGTCAGCAATATCTAATGATGCAACATCCATAATGACTTGCAACAATTCAATTATTATTTGAGTTGGTTTCCTTCTCTGTTTGGGCTTCCTGTGTGGCTTAGCTGGTAAAGAATCCACCTGCAATGAGGAGACCTGGGTTCGATCCCTGGGATGGGAAGATACCCTGGAGAAGGAAAAAGCTACCCATTCCTGTGCTAGTTGAGTTTGCTGAGCTTGACTTCTCTCCATTGTCTTTCCATGGGTTTCTCTAGTCAAGAAGCTTGTTTTTTTAACTCTTCTAGATGTTCTCTTCTGGAGCCTCATCAGAGTAAGAGAGATAAAATCAGTTAGCCTGGTTCTACCTGAAGTATTTTGCCCATTTTCTCTCCTTTTTCTGGTTAACTCCCACCATTAGGTGGGCTTCCCTGATGGCTCAGACAGTAGAGAATCTGCCTGCTATACAGGAGACCTGGGTTTGATCCCTGGGTTGGGAAGATCCCCTGGAGAAGGGAATGGCTACCCACTCCAGTATTCTGGCCTGGAGAATCCCCATGGACAGAGGAGCCTTTCAGGCTACAGTCCATGGTGTCACAAAGAGTAGGACACAACTGAGCAACTAACACTTTCCACCATTAGGGTATTTCTCTATAGACTGACATATAGTCAAAACCACAATCTATTGTTCTATGTATTGCATCTTTGTTGTGTCTTCCTACAGAATATGAATTCCATAAATTTCAGGTAGGTTCCCTCAGGACAAAGAGAATACCTGACTTCCCCTTGTAATAATTCATAATGGTTTGAGTATTTTGCACTAATATTCCTAAGTTCCTCCTTGTAAATGTGTCCAAATTTCCTTATAACTAAATGGCATAGTCATCCTGGTCTTCCAGGTATAATGACACAAATATTCTCACAAGGAATTCTCTATCTTCAGCTTTAAGAATTTCTTCTCCATAGTCATTTGGATCCTAGTTCCTTCCAGCATAGTTATTTAATCCTGCTATTCTCTTTCTGTCAGAATTCTTTGAGTCCCAGTCGCCTTTTCTGTCCTAGTACCAACTAAACCAATATCTTGCCCTTACCTTCTTCAGAGCAATTAAGGGCAGGTTCAGTTCTTTCCGTTTTATATCTGACTCCCCTGGCCTTTAAGATCTCATTTTTCCCTTCACATTTGTCTAGTCTGTGAGCTAAAATACAGCTTTTCTAATAAGCAACTCTCTTTCTTCAACTCAGTAAGCCAGACTTCCTTTATTTTGTTTTTGGCTAATCGTTCTAGTTCCTTTTTATTTTTTAATTATTTTTATTGGAGTATAGTTACTTTACAAGGTTGTGTTAGTCTCTACTGTACAGCAAAATATACATATAGCACCTCCCTTTTGACTTCTCATTCAGGTCACCCCAAAGCAATAAGTAGACCTCTCTCTGCTATACGGTATGTACTCAGAGTCATCTGTTTTATGCGTAGTATCAGTAGTACATATGTGTCAATCTCAATCTGCTAATTCCTCCAAACACCACTTCCCCCCTGGTATCTATAGATTTGTTCTCTATGTCTGTGTCTCTATTTGTGCTTTGCAAATAAGATCATCTATATCATTTTTCTAGATTCCACATATATGCATTAACATATGATATTTGTCTTTCTCTGACTTACTTCACTCTGTATAACAGTCTCTAAGTCCATCCTCATCTCTACAAATGACACAATTGCGTTTCGTTTTGTGGCTTAATAGTATTCCATTGTATATATGTACCACCTCCAGTTGCATCTTAATTGACTGGTAAAACTTAATTTTTCTACTGTTAAAAGATATAACTTTCATTTGCCTTCTTAGACAGTGGGTTTGCAACAACCTAACTTTGAGTTACATCATTACCATCCCAGGAGAACATTATATTCTCTTCATTAAAAGAGCTTCCATTCATTTTCAGTTATTCATTCATAAAAATCTACCACACTTTCCTGGGAAAACCCATAGTTTGGGTCTGTGAAAACAGGTTCCACAGTGAAAGTTTATTCAGTTAACAAGTTTCAAGCCAACTCAAGACTACATAGTTTGTTCCTGCTATACATTTATGTATTAGCCTTGCAGACAGGTGGCATAAGGATGAGCAGAATGTGCATCAGCTGGTCTAGCACTGCTCACAACAGCCCTGGTACAAATGGAGCAGAACCAGAACCTCACAGAGTCCTGTAGAACCTGCAAAATTCAGCTGTGTTGCAGTCTTAAAGCCGCAAATATCATTATTCCTTTCAAGGTCTAAAAGGACTAAACTTTGCTCCACCTGAAATTATTCAGCCAAGTTGTGCCTATGAATCTCAAGGTCTTTCTGTCACAGTCTTACCTAAAGGCATCTATATCCAGGAAGGCTAAAGTCACCTGCACTGCCCGACTGCATCGAAGGCACAGGTGCTCGTAGCCTTGCCTGAATAAAACTGCCACTTTCCTGGGACAAAGTTATGTGCTTCAGTGACCCATCAAAGACAAAATCCCACCTGGCCAATTTACTAAAGCCTGAGGCCTAATGCCACCCACCCAGGGAGCATGAGTTAAAAGCCAATAATAAAATGATTTAAAAAAAAATAGCCATATGTTGTGCTATAGAGAGTTACTGCCCACCAAAGTCAAAAAACCATGACTTCCACCTCTGCCGTTGCTTGGAAGCCAAAACCCTCTTGGACTGTTTTAGGGTCTGGCTTTGGTAATGTACCTCTACCTCCACAATTCTCTTCTCCCCAACTTCTATTCCTGACCTGTTACCAAGGTGTCTGATCCAATATACGAGATTCAGAGATTCTCATGTTGAATATATAACACTCCTCTCCCCTTACTGAAGTTCAAAACCAAATGAGAACTGATTACAATGTTAGGAGGATGGAGACATCATCTTTATGACTAGGGAAACTGTTGGGGTAATGACTTGCACGTGCAGTCACAGTGAATTCCTAACACTGCGCCCTACAGTCAGGCTATCTACCATATGTTAGAGAGGAAAACAGAATACCATATTCATCTAATGACAAATGTGTAAAGCATGCCACTACTTTATGCACCCCTGAGAAAGAAATGAACCCTGTCTATCATTTAAACTAGGACCTGCCATTAGTCATAAGACGTATGTTTATTCAGAGATGCTCAGTTATTTTAAAAGTGTGTCTTGGCATAGAGAACAGACTTGTGTTTACCAAGGGGGAGGGGAATGATGGATTGGAGTTTGGAATTAGCAGACGCAAACTACTGTACACAGAATGACAAACAAGGTCCTACTGTATAGGGAACTACAGTCAATATCCCAAGGTAAACCATAATGGAAAAGAATATGAAAAGGAATATATGTTTATATATAAATATATATATATATGTATAACTGAATCATTTTGCTGTACAGCAGAAGCTATCACAACACTGTAAATCAGCTATACTTCAATAAAATTAGGGTTGTTTTTTTTTTTAATGTGTCAGATCCAACCAGTCCATTCTGAAGGAGATCAGCCCTGGGATTTCTTTGGAACGAATGATGCTAAAGCTGAAACTCCAGTACTTTGGCCACCTCATGCGAAGAGTTGATTCATTGGAAAAGACTCTGATGCTGGGAGGGATTGAGGGCAGGAGGAGAAGGGGACAACAGAGGATGAGATGGCTGGATGGCATCACCGACTCGATGGACTTGAGTGTGAGTGAACTCCGGGAGTTGGTGATGGACAGGGAAGCCTGGTGTGCTGCAATTCATGGGGTTGCAAAAAGTCGGATACGACTGAGCAACTGAACTGAACTGACATAGAGAACAGACTTATGGGCATGGCAGGAGGGGAGGAGGGAGAGGGTGAGATGTATGGAGAAAGTAACATGGAAACTTACAACACCATATGTAGAACAGACAGCCACTGGGAACCTGCTATATGCCTCAGGGAACTCAAACAGGGACTCTGTGACAATCTAGAAGGGTGGGATGGGGAGGGAGATGGGAGGGAGGGGAACATGAGTGTACCCATGGCTGATACTTGTTGACATTTGACAGAAAAAAAAAAATTGTAAAGCAATTATCCTTCAATTTAAAAATAAATATTTTTAAAAATGTGTCTTAGAATTGAACAAACATGAAAACAGGATCTCTACAAGCTGGCAGATGCCACAAAAAGTAAAGGGGAAGAGGTTACACTTCATGTGTCCTTCTCATCCTCCCCTGCACATGAATATGAAGGTTGACTCCTCCACTGAGGAGTGACGAGAAAAGGGAAGAGAGGCCAGGCAGAGCTATCCTAATTCATAAAGGCCTGGAAATACGAGACACGGAGAAAAGAGATGCCCTCACTCAACCAAAAATTAATGTTCTGTTTCAAAGAATCTGCAATAGTATGAAAGACAATGCCAAAAGTAATCTTGAAAACTTTTCGTACAGAAAAAAAAAATGCTTGTCCTTCACAGAAGACAAGTTCTGCAGGAAAAAAAAGAAACCTAAGTATGAAGTTAATATTTATTTTGAAAGCCTGGAAACAATATTTCCACAAGGCAGTTTCAATTTTAAGAGAATAATTCGAGCACGGTAAATACGTTGGGGCTATCATTTGCAATTTTCAAGCACTGACCCAGCATTTTAAACAATCAATAGAAACAGGATCTAGAACTTGATTTTATCAGAATAACACAATTGGTCTCATGAGTTTAATCAATCTTGACTGTTCGTTTATCTGAATGGTCTCATGGTAACTCTCCTTTTAAATCAGAAATATTACAGTCTTAGTCTCGGTAGCAAGAACAGAGTGTTGATTTTCAACTTTCAGTTGACCAGAAGCATGCTAGCTCAGCATTATGGATAAAAGGACATTCAGGAATCTGGTGAAAATCACCACTAAAAGCAAACATATAGGTATTACAGCAAAACAACACTGCATGACTGTCAAGGGCATCATCTGTGGAGTCCGGAAGACCTGAGCTCTAACATGAACCCCACTACTCACTAAGTGGGCAGAATACTCACTTCACTTCAGCTTCTTCATCTATATAGAGTATTAATATTTGCTCCCTCTCATAACTGTTGTATGAATTAGAAGGAAATGTATGTAAATCACTGGCACAATGCCCGATCCATAGAAAATGGTCAAAAAACAGAAATACTTAATTTTTGCTATGGGAAAATACATACTACAGATACAGCTTACACACAAGATGAATACCGTTCTCCAGTATGGTAATGATTAGTGCCGTTCACAGCTGTTTCAGGTCCTCCGCCTTGTGGACATGGGGTAGAATTGCATCTCTGCCCCCTTATGGTTTCTGGGATTACTTTCGCCCAATGAGCTGTGAATAAAATGTATGTGTCTCTTGCTGGTCAGTACATTTAAATACTGATGTGGGACCCTCGAGCTCTCCTTTCCGTTTGCCACAACTGACAGGGTTCCATAGGGTGAGTGGCTGCTCCTTCAGCTTGGATCCCAGAGTGAGGACAATATGAAACGGAGCTCCTAGTCAACCTTCAAACAACATGTATTATGAGTGTTGTCATAAACCAGCAAGATTCAGGGATTGCTATTACTGCAGCATAATTTAGTCAGTCCTACCAAACACACCTAATTAATCTCACCTCTGAGAATCACATGTTTTGTAATTACATTATCGTAATATCAGTTTTTATATGTCCTACATCTTCCTTCTATGGTTATCATCAAGCGGATTGTTGGCAATATTGCTTAAATTCATTCATTCAACAAGTGTGTTCCATGCACTGTGCTATATTTCAGGCAAAGAACACTGAACAAGAAGACATAGTACCTTTCCTGATAGTTCATTATGAAGTTGACTGGATCATGGAGGAAGGAGGAGATCACAGATAATAACCAAAATATTCTCTTAAAATTTTGGCTTATTTCATTTTAATTTATATAGAGATCAATCACCACATACTCCCAATCATTACAGTCACAGTAGGTACATAATCTTATTAATTTTCAAATTACCTGAAACTTTCAGTCATGCTATTACTCCTTAAAGTAAAAACTTAACTGGGAGAGAAAATTACCAGGCTAAAGCCCTTAGTAGGGATGGTTTATTTGCTAACATTTTTTACAAATGGCAAAGCTACTAAAGATGAAAGCTCTGTGAAAGGGAAAAAGAAATACTCAACAGAATTTTGAAGGGGAATGAAGTTTAGGTATATAAGGAACAACCTAAATATAGACCACCGGTAAGCACAGCGTGGCTTGTGGTAAAATGGGAGAAGCAGAAAAGCATCATTCAGTGAAAAGGAATAAGGAGAGGCAAGATAGGGTCTTAGAATACATACTGGATTTAAAATCCATTAGCTTGATTAAGGTTCTGGCTTTACCGCTCATTTACTGTATGACCTAGAATAAGTCAGCTAACTTTTTCTCTGCCTTAGGTTCTTCATCCAGAAAATATGCACAGTAGCTTAAAAAAAAACACAATAAGTTTTCCAGACATGAAGGCATTTCGAAAACCCAAAAGTGCTGGTCAAGGTGAAAATGTTTCTATTTGGGAATTTGGGATTAGCTGATGCAAACTATTATATATGCAATGGATAAGCAATGAGGTCCTACCATATAGCACAAGGAACTATATTCAATATCCTTAATAAACCATAATGGAAAGGAATATTATAGTTAAACAGTAGCCTTTTCCTTCTCCAGGGCATCTTCCCAACCCTGGGATCAAACCCAGGTCTCCTACATTGCAGACAGATTCTTTACCAGCTAAGCCACAAGGGAAGCCCAAGAATACTGGAGTGGGTAGCCTATCCCTTCCCCAGCGGATCTTCCTGGTCTAGGAATTGAACTGGGGTTTCCTGAATTGCAGGCGGATTCTTTACCAAATGAGTTATCAGGGAAACCCTACTATATAGTATAGGGAACTATATTCAATATCCTGTAATAAACCATAATGGAAAGGAATATATATATGTATACACACACACACACACACACATATATATATATATATACACAAAACTGAATCACTTTTGCTGTACAGCAGAAACTAACACATTATAAATCAATGAGATTCACTGATTCACCACGACTATTTCTGCAAGACAGAAAGTAAAAGAGGTCAATAGTTTCTATCCTGTGATAAAGTGACAAGGCTTCTGAGTGTTTCACTTTGTATGTCAACCAGAAGAGATACAAGGGCACTCCTAGAATAGTCATTCCTTCTCACCTGCATTCCAATAACTCATTCCAATATTCACTATGGAGAATTCAGTATTTGGAATAGTGAAATACTCAATACTTCATTCCAATACTCACCCGCACTCCAACAGTCTTCAGTGGAAGAAAAAGGAATTGAGTTACAGCAGACAACAGAATTCAGAATAATGTGAGATGCACCTTCGAGAATGACAGCCAGCTGGAAGATCATCATGAGTTCTGGGCAGAAAAAAAAGTTTGAGAAGCACTCAATCAGCTGACTTCTTGGTAAGCCTTTCACTGTTCTTATTCAACTATTCTCTGATCTATTCATATTCCTGGAACATCCATTTAGGAAACATACTATTAAAGAATAGATGGGCAAGAGCAACTTTATTACTTAAGCAATACTCTAAGGAACAAAAAATATTTCATTTAAGGTACAAAAAGGGATTTGCCCTTCTTCCCTGCAAACCTTAAGAACCACAACTTTGCACTGCATTCTAATCATCGCTACTAATAAGAGTACATGAATTCTACAACTTTTAGAATCAAAATAATTATGCTTTAGGAAAAATAATGGATCACAAAAGTAAAGAATTGTGACTACCATGTAGTTTTAATAAACATTTCCTCCGGAACTTTAATCCAACTTTCCTTCTCAGGCTACGAGATTCTCATTTGAACAGAATGGATTTTATGTGTAGTTGTTACTACTAGTTTGACATAACTTCTAATTGAAATGTCATGCCCTCAGTGATGGAGTCTCCACTACCAAACCAAACTAGAAGATAAAAACAACTGCCTTATTAAGGTTTTGACTCAATAATTCCAGCAACATATGTTTTGCCTGAGAAAAAATTTTCCTGAAATCTTGAATTAATTTTATTAAATTCTGGACTAGAAATGACAGCAAATCTTAACATCTTATGTTGCCATTTTGTGGTATCCCCACCTATAAAGAGAATCTTTCTTCTTTTCCAGTGTTCTTACACTAGATCAGGCCAAAACAATTCTAACTGAAATGGACATGGTTTTTCTTATGAAAAGATTTCCCAATAGGCACATTGACTTTCACATTAAAAAACGCTTATAAACCTAGTGTTTTATAAACCTAGAGAAGTTATTAAATATTGCTTAAACATATAAAAGGTTAAAGGAGGAAATATAGAGACAGAGGAAGCAACTTTTTGTTTGTTTGCTTTTGTTTCTAATGAAAAGTACATTTCCAAAGTAGCAAAACAAATTTAAAAGCAGAGTATTGTGGATCAGAGTAAAATAACCTGAAATATGATACTGAGAACTTGTGACATCTCCCATGGTCATAAGGATTCTGGTTGGAACATTCCTAAAAATAAAGCTTATATTGATTGAAAGCATTTTTCTGGCTGTATGTTCCGTAACATCCAGAGCTATATTGAATTAATCTATCCTCACACCTAGCAGATAGCACATTACCTGGCATGGATCAGGCCCTCAGTAAATATTTATTATTAAATGAGTCCCCAGAATAGAACCACTAGAGGGATATCTCTGCACAACATTCATGCTTGAGGATCCACTTTTTTTTTTTTTTTTTTTGCATACTTAAAAGTGCATTTACTCTTTACTGAACAGTCTTCCAAATAACTGAACTGTAGGGCATCATTGTTTGGAATTTGTGCTTATACCTATCGATACAAACAGTTTGCATTGCAACTTAGCATTTCCTTTAAAAGGAAACATACTTTTAAGCCCTAAGAGTATTAAATGATCCATATTGCTTTCAGATAAAGCATGAGCCAGATATTAAGATAATTAATAATAGGAACTACACTTGACCTTGATCCTGAATAGTCACTTAGCCACAGCCTATAAAGGAACAAAGAGTGAATGCTCTCAATAGGTAACTACAAAAATTTTCCCTTCCATGACAGATCTATTTATGTCCCCCAATTTCAAGTCAAAATTAGACTTGAATGATTAGGAGTTTGGGAGTAGCAGAGGCAAACTACTATATATAGGATGGATAAACAACAAGGTCCTACTATATGGAACAGAGAACCATATACAATATCCAGTGAAAACCTATAATGTAATAGAATATGAAAGAGTATATATATGTATAATGGACTCTCTTTGCTGTACAATAGAAATGAATACAACATTGTAAATCAACTACACTTAAATAAATTTTTTAAAAAATTAGACTATGGACTGGAACACTGTCTCCAGCATAGAAGTGATTTAAGAGGGAAGCAGTGAGATTACTGCCCAAGTCAGACACTTTAAGCCAGCTGACTCAGCTGCCAGCTCCATTCACCCTCTTTCTTGATACCGTACACTAAAGAAGCTAGAAAAGCAAATTGCATGTTTCGAACCAACTATGTAGCTAGGGGCAGTCATATGGAAAGGTCTGGCCAGTTAGACATAAATGATAATATTATTATGTTTTTTTAATTTATTTACTTTTAACTGAAGGATGGGGCTTCCCTGGTAACTCAGTTAGTAAAGAATCTGCCTGCAATGCAGGAGACTCTGGTTCGATTCCTGGGTTGGGAAAATCCCCTGGAGAAGGGATAGGCTACCCACTCCAGTTTGTTTACAATATTGTGTTGGTTTCTGCTCTACATCAACATGAATCAGCCAGAGGTATACATACCTGGCTCAGAGGGTCCCCTCCCTCTTGAGCTTCCTTCCCACCTCCCACACCATCCCACCCCTCTAGGTTGTCACAGAGCCCCAGTTTGAGTACCCTGAGTCATACGACAAATTCCCACTGGCTATCTATTTTACATATGGCAGTGTATATGTTTCCATGCTACTCTGTCCATTCATCTCACCCTCTCCTTCCCTCGCCACACCGTGTCCATAAGTCTGTTCTCTATGTCTGCATCTCCAATGCTGTCCTGCAAATAGGTTTGTCAGTATCATCTTTCTCAATTCCATATATGTGTGTTAATATATGATATTTGTTTTTCTCTTTCTGACTTACTTTACTCTGTATAACAGGCCCTAGGTTCATCCTCCTGATTAGCACTGTTCCTTTTGTGGCTGAGTAATATTCAACTGTGTTTATGTACCACAACATTTTTATTCATGCATCTGTCAATGGACATCTAAGTTGCTTACATGTCCTAGATATTGTAAATACAGCTGCAATGAACACTGGGGTACATGTGTCTTTTTAAATTATAGTTTTCTTCAGGGTATATGCCCAGTAGTGGGATTGTTGAATCATATGATAATTTTATTCCTAGTTTTTTAAGGATTCTCTATTCTGTCTTCCATAGTGGCTGAATCAATTCAAATTCCCACCAACAGTGCAAGAGCATTCCCTTTCTCCACATCCTCTTCAGAATTTATTATTTGTCGATTTTTGGATGATGGCCATTCTGACTGGTGTAAGGCGATATCTCATTGTAGTTTTGATTTACATTTCTCTAATAATGAGCAATGTTGAACATCATTTCATGTGTTTATTGGCCATCTGTATGTCTTTTTTGGAGAAATGTCTGTTTAGGTCTTGTTCACATTTTGACTGGGTTGTTTGTTTTTCTGGTATTTAGTTGCATGAGCTGCTTGTACAGTTTGGAAATTAATCCTTTGTCATCTATCTCATTGCTATTATTTTATCTCACTCTGAGGGTTGTCTTTTCACCTTGTTTATGGTTTTCTTTGCTGTACAAAGCTTTTAAGTTTAATTAGGCCCCATTTGTTTATTTTTGTTTGTATTTCCATTACTCTAGGGGGTGGGTCATAGAGGATCTTGATGTGATTTATGTTATAGAGTGTTCTGCCTATGTTTTTCTCTAAGAGTTGTATAGTGTCTGGCCTTTCATTTAGGTCTTTAATTCATTTTGAGTTTATCTTTGTGTATGGTGTTAGGAAGTGTTCTAATTTCATTCTTATACATGTAGCTGTCCAGTTTTCCAGCACCACTTATTGAAGAAACTATCTTTGCCCCACTGTATATTCTTACCTCCTCTGTCAAAAACAAGGTGCCCATGGGTACGTGGGTTTATCTCTGGGCTATCGTGTTCCATTGTTCTATATTTCTCTTTTTGCACCAATACCATACTGTCTTGATGACTGTAGTTTTGTAGTCTAGTCTGAAGTCAGGTAGGTTGATACCTCTAGCTCCATTCTTCTTTCTCAAGATTGCTTTGGCTATTCTGGGTCTTTTGTGCTTCCATACAAATTGTGAAATATTTTGTTCTAATTTTGTGAAAAATGCCATTAGTAATTTGATAGGGATTACCTTGAATCTACAGATTGCATGTGGTAGCATAGTCATTTTCACAATATTGATTCTTCCAACCCAGGGACATGAAATATCTGTATATGTTATCTTTAATTTCTTTCAGCAGTGTCTTATTATACAGCTATTTTGTCTTCTTACATAGGTTTATTCCTAGGTATTTTATTCCTTTTGTTGCAATGATAAATGGGGTTGATTCCTTAATTTCTCTTTCTGAATTTTCATTGTTAGTGTATAAGAATGCAAGTGATTTCTGTGTATTGATTTTGTATCCTGCAACTTTACTAAATTCACTGATTAGATGTAATAATTTTCTGATAGTATTTTTAGCATTTTCTATGTATCGTATACTTTGTCTGCAAACAGGGAGCATATTACTTCTTCTTTTCCATTCTGAATTCCTTTTATTTCATTTTCTTTACTATGTGGTTTTGAGAAAGATCATGCATCCCACATACCTAGGGTAAATACAGTTTATGCTTCTGATCCTGCTTATTCTTGCCTCCTGAATAAGTGATGTGACAGCTGGAGCTGGAGCAGCAATACTGCAACATGAAGGAAAAGAGAGAAATGCTGGCTCTCACAATACTAAGCCACTTAACCAATACAAAAACTGCCTATTTCTACAGTCCTGATAATGAGAAAATAAAGTAGGATAGCACTATTTGCTTAATCCATTGTTTGTTAGGCAATGTGTTAATTGCTGCCAAAAAAAACATTTCTAACTGCTATGCTTCCCTTTCTCACACATATGTATTTCAATTTTAGCTTTGAAGTGCTAAATTTGTAGAACAATAAGCTTTTGCCATGGGTCATTCTATTCAAAGGATATGAGGTCAGGATTTTTATCTTGATTAGTATATAGTGGCCACTTCCATAAGGTCACTCTTCTTCCTAAAGGACCTTCCTTATCTATTCTAGCATATATTTTTAAAGACTTGTTGACACTTCTGTTCACCATTATCAGAACTAAAATCTTAAAGGGCAAGGTCCCTACTACCTTCTATCTTTGGTATCCAAAACACTCTGCAGAGTGTTTGGCACATGATAGTCTCCAATGTCAAGTTCAGATGTGACAGTTGGATCATAAAGAAGGCTGAGCACTGAAAAATTGATGTTTTCAAATTGTGGTGCTGGAGAAGACTCTTGAGATTCCCTTGGAAACCAAGGAGATCTCCCAGTCAATCCTAAAGGAAATCAACCCTGAATATTCATTGAAAGGATTGATGCTGAAGCTTTAGCTTTAATAGTGTGGCCACCTGACGGGAAGAGCTGACTCATTGGAAAGGACCCTGATGCTAGGAAAGATTGAGAGCAGGAGGAGAAGGGGGAGACAGAGGATAAGATTGTTGGATGGCATCATCAACTTGATGGTAATGAATTTGAGCAAACTCCAGAAGATCGTGAAGGACAGGGAAGCCTGATGTGCTGCAGTCCATGGGGTCATGGAGTCAGACGTAACTGAGCAACTGAACAGCAAGTCTCCAGTGAATGTTACTTGATTACATACATACATATGTATGTGTGAGTTGCTCAGTTGTGTCTGACTTTTTCCTACCCAATGGACTGTGACCTGCCAGACTCCTCTGTCCATGGCATTTTTCAGGCAAGATACTGGAGTGGGTTGCCATTTCCTACTCCAATAACATATATATACATGTAACTAATTGGATCCTGCTCTGAATCGAAAGGCTGGCTTAGGGATGACCCACTCAGTATGTCATCTCTTCCAGGTATTGAAAAATAGGTATGAATTTTCAGGAAGGAAATAATCAACAAAAGACCAAAATCAATAATATCACCATATGTTTTATCTAACAACATACAATGTAAACCTTTGCCAAAATCTCTGGGATAAAATTTACAGGTGAAAAGGTAAACCCATTCACTCACTTTTCCTTCTTCTGCACCCCTTTAGCATTTGTGCTCTGCATCATTTACAGAGACCAGAGTCATGAGTCCAAAGTAAAAGCAGTGATTCTAACCACACATAATCTGTATAAATTAACTCCTCTGAGCAGTAGTTATGCCAAGAGCATTTCATTAACCAATAAATCTCATAACTTTCATCACCACATTATCCCTGATCACCACTAAAAAATTATTTTTAAAAAGACCTAAAAGAATCTGCCTGCAATACAGGAGACCTGGGTCCAATCCCTGGGTTGAGAAGATCTCCTGGAGAAGAGAAAGGCTACCCACCCCAGTATTCTGGCCTGGAGAAATCCGTGGACTGACAGTCCATGGGACCACAAACAGTAGGACATAACTGAATGACTTTCACTTCATTTCAAAACTAAAAACAATTTGCTTGACATGAATACAGAATGGAGACAAAACCTCTAGAAAGATCTTCTAATCATTTTAATCTTTTTATTGCTCAGATGCCTATTAAGATTTATAACATGTCAGTAAGTTTTAAGAATTTCAGACAGAAAAGTGATTGCATGACATCACTCCCCTCTTAAAGAGGGTGAAGCAAATTAACAATAAACCAGATTAACAATTCTAAACTCCTCTTACATAGAAATTTGGGATACATGCTATATCCAGGACTCAGTTTACTCAACCATCGAAGTCAATATGATCTTTTAATCTTTAAAGGTTAATTCATTCATTCAACAAAGGTCTACTAAGAATGACTTCTCTGAGCCCCCATCCTCCACACACTCATCATTTCCTTAAGTACTATCAGTAAAACTTCCGATTTAGTAGAGAAGACAAATAAATAAGCACTTCAATTTTTTTCTGATGAGTATTTTCAAAGAATCTAATATTTTTATAATATTTATGTTTAGTTCCTTATTTATTTTTATTAACAATTATTCTAAAAATTAAAATATTCCAAAGAAGCTACTCGTGGGTAATGGATATTTTAATATTTGAACATTTAAGTTTAGAACCTCAATTCAGCTATTAACTATACCATATGGAGGATAAAAGCAAAACACATAGTAAATATCCAAGAATTATTTCTCTTCTTTTTCCCTTGTGAAAGGCACGGATGAAAATGCAAAAGAATTCAAAGCACTGCTCAGATCATTTATATGCCTACAAAGTGAGTTTCATAAAGCACCACAAAAACAAATGTATTCTTTTCTCACCGCTGCCCTTGCATTTCTTGCCTATAGAGCTTATTCTTCCCTGTCCCTTTGGATGTAATTGAAAGCCAGTGCCTTGACTTCTAGATTGTTCATAGATAAAAATTGCTTCCTTCACTTTAGAACCAAAAGACAAAACAAACAACAATAACAACAATCCACTAAACTCACATAGAATTAGGTTCTACATAATGATCAAAATTCTGATGTCCATCTGGGTTCAAGTTTTTCCCCTCCCCCAGCCTTGAAGAGCAGCGAGAGGAGCCAGGGAAGCCTGCAGTGGAAGCTGGCAGGCTGTATCCTCTCTGCTCAGCCAGTTCTACATCCTCAACCTCACTCCACCTCAATCAGGAGATGAGTCCAACAGGTCAGAGATGGAAGACACGGCAAGATAAGAAAAGTCCTGTGTGAACTGCTCTCATTTAGCATTGCTTTTTCCTGGGTTTAGTAGGTGCTCAACGCTGTCTTTTCTAATCTCGTTTTAATCAGTTCTGTGAAGACCCTTGGATCTGGAGGATTTCTAATTGCAAAGTATGACCTGCTTCTGGTGAGGCTTTCATGACTGAACAGTTACTACCCTACTTTAAACCCCTGGCTGTCTGTACATTACCTTCAGATTTCACCGAGCCTGTTGTATGTGAATTAGGAAATGGTGTCTTGTCCAGACTGATGAATTACAAAAAAAGCAACCCCCCAACCAGGTTGATACAGCACACACATAAGCACCGGGTCAGCAGTTCTTTTTCACCTTCAACTAGGCACCTTTAAGCACAACCACACTGCCACGCTTCCCCGGTGGTTCAGAATGTAAAGAATCCACCTGCAATGCAGAAGACTTGGGTTCAATCCCTGAGTTGGAAAGATCCCCTGGAGGAGGGCAAGGCAAACCATTCCAGTATTTTTGCCTGGAGAAGCCCCATGGACAGAGGAGCCTGGCAGGCTACACTCCATGGGGTCACAAAGAGCTGGACGCGACTGAGCAACTAAGCACAGCACAGCGCACTACCACAGTCCCATGCCCTTCATAGACTGTCTAAGGGGCATTCAAAGTTTCTCCACCAAGCCCTTCTGGTTAGAATCCAAGCAAACACACCTGTTCTGTGTGCTCACCACCGCCCGCACACACATACACACACACAGAGAAAAGCAAGCCCTTCTACCTGTCATAGGAGGCAGTGCAGTTACCTGCCAAGTTCAGCTTTATTTCAGCCCTCTGGGAAACAGATCTGCACCCAGTCTCTTGCATTTTATATTTTTCTGCTATGAATTTAAAAGCAAATCTATTACATCACCCTAATTCCAGAGGAACGTAGCAACGGTTTCCCTGAAGCAGCAGCACCCCTCACTAGAGTTGAAGTGAGGAGACAGCACATAACTGCCCCCCATCCTCTACCTGCATATTGAGAGCACCCCCAAAACTCTCTCAATTCCAGTTTTCCTATCTCTCTCAGCTTCTTGGACTTTAACTCTTTCATAATCCACATGGCTTAAAGGTATTCCATTCAAACCCAGCACAGGGCATCTGAAAACTGCTTTGGCACCTGGGGTAGTTGGCACCCCTTTGCCTTGGAGCTCCAATCAAAATTAAGACTAGAATATTTTAACTTTTATATTGTGTAACAGTAATTAAAATTAGAATGTACGAAAGATCCAAGGATAAACATTTTGAAAGAAGTTGAAAAAAAGAGATATTTCTAAGAAAATTAGATATAAACTTTAATATTTTAAATATGTGCATTATGTATTTACAGAGATGTGTGTGTTAGTCCTCCAGAACTGGTCACTCCCGTTCCGGAAAAAGAGTTACAGAGGGGAATTTAACAGTCACATGGCAGATGAGTGAGGGCAGACTGATACAGGAGATACTGGCCAGATGATTGGAGGGTTTACATAATTTAATGCCCAAACCCCACACTTTCCAGAAACAAAGTAAGCAATGTGAACTCACTAACCTGGCAGGTGTGAGCCAGCACTGTTCCAGACAAACTGGACACCCCATGTTTGAATCAAAATAACTGCACACCGCTGATTGGAAGGAGAAGCCAGCAAAGAAATCTCTGGAGTGACCCAATCAATGGACATTCACATCAAAAAGAACGTTAGTGAGAGTCAACTCTGGATCAGAATGGGAACATGGAAGGCATTTTCATTTGTAATTAACAATGACAACACATCAAATCTCAATGTTCTTTCTGAATGAAGGGTGGTATGCTTTATGGGCCACATGCAACAGGCATTTTACCAGAAGTTGGAACACTGGCTGTAAAACAACTTAAGAAGGAATATCACGATTAATTATTCAAATAAATATAGATGAATTAGTAAAAAATGAATTAAATTAATAAAAATATAAACTAGAAAGAGTGGTCTAGATGTCCAAACACATATGTGAATTGAACAAATTTTATAAAGGCCATAAACATACTATACTAAGGTACTTAAAACAGGGGACTAGAATTGTTTAGAGTTGGAACCCAGCTAGAATACTTAGGGGAGGATGGGGAAAGGGAGAGATTTCATTTCCAACTGGTATGCCACTTAGCTAGAAACTGTACTTCATTTCTATCCCTTGAAGCTTTTAAAAGGAACTTGGAAAGATACACATACATATGCACATACACACACACACCAAATAAATATTAAAAATTAAAGCTATGTTCCCAATGATAAATTTAAGTTAAATTAAAAAGGAAGAATTAAAGTATAAGACTAACTGCCTTCAAGTAAATATTATGCTTGGTTCAACAATTAAGTTACCATTAAGTTAAATAAAACTATAAACTGGAGACCGATAGTGGTAACTAGTAATTAGTTGCACATAGCTAACATGGTACTTGCTAATCCTCAAAATAATTCTGAGGGATGAGAAATTATTATCCACATTTTACAGATGATGAAACCCAGATACTGTGAGATTAAAAGACTTGCCCAAGGTCAAAACTAGGAAACGATGGCAATGACAGATTTGAATTCAGGGAGCATGCTTCCACCAAGCTGAAAAGCCCTTACATTCATCAATCCTTTGTGTGTGTGTGGGAGAGGAAAAAGGGAAAGTGTCCCATAACAGCAGATCTGGTAACAGATTGATAATTTGCTTCAGTATTTCAGTCTCTACACATCACAAATCTTAGTATGTTAAACAGGCTACATACAGGATATGGTAATGCAGTTCAGTATATACATCAGGGCTTTCTTTGTGCAAACATAGCTACTTTTTCAATGAAATTTTAAAAATCACATCTCTTTGTTCAATTTCAGCTGACTCTGATAAACTCTTAGAAAAGCAAAAAGACATCTTCTGGAACAGTCTGAAGAAGGAAAAAAACAAAAACAGACTGCCAACGTGGCTCTGTGGGTATCTGAAGACCTTGCAGTATATACAACTTTATCTTCTCCATTGTTGCGTCACTGTTCCTTGATGTACAGTCGTCTATTGGAAAGACATTGTGAAAATTCTCTCTTATGAAAGTCAAATGTGTTTGTGGTGAGATAATAGCAATGCGGTACAAAGGAAGAGTGATTCTTCTCCTATTTGGGCACTCCTATTGCAGTCAGAAAGAATGGTACTGGAAGGGGAACTTCGAGCATTTTTACAGAGTCACTATTAAATAACATTTTAATTTTTAATATATTCAAGTTTCTAGTTTTAATGACATTCACAATGGAATATACAAGTATTTTTAAAATATCCTTGGCTCTCTAAAAGAATCAGTGGTAAATTGTTTCTGTAGTCTAAATGTTCCGGCTGGCTTACAAAAGCAGGCAGTTGTTTAACAAGTTAACATTACATATTAAAGAATAAATGTAGCATTAAAGCATTAAGTTTAATGGTCTCTGGATACAGGTAACTCAGGCCTTGGTTAACAAAGTTAGTATATTAGGGTGGGGAAATTATTGACAGTGAATTTTCATTTTGAAATTATACATAGAAAGAGGCCTGGAATTTCACGTTTAGGATTTTATTTGCAGCTCGGAGTCTATTACAGCTATTTCCATGTGCCTTTTCTCTTTTGTGCCTACGTCACCGATTTTAGGTTATTTATTTAATTTTAAGAAGAAAGAAGAGGTTCTGTAAAAATCATTGTGTCTGCTAACCACAAGTAGGACTAGAAAAGAACTAATGTGGGGGAGGGAGGGTCGCTGCCAGCAGGCGGTGTAGAAACATCTGATAATAAGAAGGGAGATTATACAGCACTCCCCTCTAATCTTATTCCACCCAAGAAATTTGGGAGAATGCGAAAAAGCAGCAGCCCAGCATTTTTTGAAGGGGCGTGGTTTCCTTCCAGGGGCTGTCCAATCGAATTCCTTCAGAGGGAGCAATCCCGAGAAGATTGATGAGGGTTGCTAGGAAACAGGAGCGTCCCCCTCCCGTCTGACCCAGAGATTGTTCTGCACAAGCCCTCTCCAGGGGCTCTCAATGTGCAGTTGAGCGGCGTGTGGGGCAGAGCTGCACATCGGCCTCCCAAGCTCGCTCCCTCTCTGTCTCCTCCAGCATGCGGTCCTCCGGTTGCACTGGGACCACAGGAGAGTTCTTCCAGGGCTGACAGTCCCGGTTCTCCTGCAGGCCACGAGCTCGAGCAGAGCTTCAAAGTTAGAGCCTCCGACCTCCCTGCTGCCCCCATTCCCCTCCACCCGATCCCTCCGAAATTCACCAACCTTTGCAGGCACTGCTTCAGGATTTTAAACAGAGAGGTAAAGCCACCAGCAAAATCGCCCTGGCTTTCTGTATAATAATCCTCCCCTCTGGGTACCCTGGCTCACTGAAGACTCTGCAGATACACCCCTGTTAAGGGAGGGAGAAAGGGGGACGAAGAGGGAAAGGGGAAACGAGAGGGTAAGAAAGGAGCAAAAGAAAAGGAGAAGGAGAGGATGCCAGAACTGTCCGTGCCTCTGCCAAGAGAGTCCCAATTAGATGCGAAGGTTTCAGCCCGGCCAAGGTGAAGGAAAGTTGCTACCTAGCTGGGAAGTGGGTTTGCCCCTAAGGAGAAGGACAGGCACTCGGCAGAGAACTGCTCCCCTCCCCTCCTTGGAAGACCACTGCACCCCCTCCCCTTTTCCCAACCTCCTCCCTCTCTTCTCCTCCCACCCTCCCTTTTCCCACTCCCCACTGACTCGGAAGCCTGGATGCTCTGCCACCGGGCAGTGGTCCAGCACGCAGCCTGGAGGGGGCGGGGGCAGGGGGCACTGTGACAGGAAGCGGCGCGTACAAGTTGGCCATTTCGGGGGCAAAATAAGTTCTCCCTTGGATTGGGAAAGGACAAAGCCGGCAAGCTACCTCTTTTGTGTCGGATGAGGAAGACCAACCATGAGCCAGAGCCCGGGTGCAGGCTCGGCCGCCACTGCTGCCACCGCGGTCCGCTCCAGTCCCTGCCGGGAGTTGTCGGTGAGAGGTAAGGGGCCCCGAGGAGGACGTGTCCCTCTGGAGGGCGCCCAGCGAAGGCGCGGAGGCTCCGGTGCCGCGTGGGGCAGGCACAGCCCGTAAAGTTGAGGCAGAGCCCGGACCAGTCTCTACCTTTCTGGCAGGGGTGGGGAGGGTGGGGGGCAGCAGCAAGGTGGGTGTGCGTGAATGAGAGTTTGTGTGTGTACGCGCTCATCTATGACTCCGGGAGGGAGGCAGATTTCGGGGTACATATCGGGTGCCCAGGGTTGGAGAGGTGGAGGGACTGACGAGCGCTCGCAGACCCCCAGAGAGACCAGTCTCACCAGCCAACCACCTCCAGCTCTGCTCTCGGCTCCAGGATACGTTTCTATCGGGGGGGTTCCCCCAGTTTTGTGCACAGGAAAACGTGCGGTGACTGGCTGCCACACAGGCGGTTTCATGTGGGTGTGGAGGTTGCCAGGCGAGGTGGGCAGCGGTCAGCGGAGCTGGTCCGCGTCGCAGCTGGGAGACGCTGTGCTGCCAGAGGTTGGCTCTCCCACAAGCACGCCTGTCAAGGATGCTTAACTCATGCCCTCCGCTCCTTTTGGCTTGAGCGCAAAATCAAAGAGCCAGACTGGGAGCATATCTCTTCGTCAATCCTGTTCCATTTTCTTATCTGACAGTGAGATAACTCAGAGAGGGCGGGATCCAGAAATAGACTAGGTAATATACCCAATAAGCTCGTTTCTTAAGGATTTAATTTAGATTTCCTTCTAGTTCTTTCCCTGGATTAGCAAGCGTAGAGGATTCCCAAAGGTGTAGCACTCTCAGGTAGATATCTTAAGGGGACATGCCCCTGCCTTTTAAGTATTTTAAAGCATTGTAAATTTTAATAACAATAGAACTATATACTTCTAATAATCTGCACTCAAGTGCTCAGCTAATTTGCTAGTAAAATTATTTATACTGCTATTTGAATAGTGCTATGTTTGACATATACAGAAACATAGTTACATATCAGTATATTCGAAGTTGAGGTTTCTGTGAGTTAAGGATCTCAGCAGTAGTTTGTTACTTTTAAATTTCTCTGCTTAAATTTATCTGTGCTACATGATTTTAGAACTAGAACTATTTATTAGAGCTATGTTGTGTTTCTTTGGAAGAAAAAAAGCATTGATTAGTACAGAAATATTGTTCATTTACTCAAATTTAGGTCTGCTTTGGTTTATCTGATTACATATTTTAAGACTGTTACTTAGACTCTAATTGTTCCTGGAAACATATGTAATATTGGCATGACAAAAAAACAGACCCTAAACTCTGGTGGATTACACACTTCCTACCAAAGATGTTTAGGATACTCTATTAGTTAATGGTTCTATAGTACTGTGCACATTTTTCCTCAAAGCAACCCAATAGAATTTGAATAGATTTGTGAAGTATTATAATATCAGACTTCAATAAAGTGATCTATTCCCTTACATCATGGCAATGTCTGGTATTTACAAAGATTTCTCACACCTGTAGGCTTTATGTGTCCACCCTTTCAAGTTCTGACCAAGCAGGAGTACATGGGTATTTTCAATAGACATGCCCTAAGACTTGATTGCTGTTCAGAGTAACTCAGATGCTCAGGATGGAAACAGGAGAAGTCTTGAAATTTATATTATCACAAATAAGAGAATGAAAATTTCAGAGTATCTACATTCATTGGGCTAAAAAGAATGATAAATGGTAAGAATACCTTTTAAAAATGATAACCCCTCCCCTCAAAAAAAAAAAAAAAACTATAAAGCCTCCTGTTCTATGAGCTAGATTCATACCAATGAAATGTGAAATTCAGCTTGTAGAAAACTATGCCAACGCAAGCAATAAATTATATTTGGAGACAGGGAGAGAAAGTCACCTATTTAATTAATGGCATTTTTTAGACTTCAGAAATATCTATAATCAATACATTGAGAAAAGAGATGGAAGGCTACATAAACAGAAAACATTATACATAATTAAAATACATCCTATTGTCTTTTTTAAAAGTTGTAGTGTACACCTGAAAAGAGGGTAAGTCAATGACTTTTCCCCACAATTACCAAACATCTAAATGAGCCCCACTCTGATTTTACTCACTGCAATTAAAATTGGTAAGTTGAGTAAATGCTCAGATGGAATAAAGAGTGGTAATCTTTATTTTTATTAAATTTAAATTAATACTTTTATTGAGTGAAAGAACTAGGATAATTGGCAGAAGGCCACCTATCTTACTTCTCTACTTCATGACAAGTGACCATCAAGAACCACAGAAGAGCAAGGGCAGTCTTAGTTTGAAAGATTCCCAGCAATCACATTTTTTTTTACAACTCCCCCAGGTACCTTTTTCTCTTTTTTGTTTTATGTCAGTTTCTTTTTATCAAGTTAAACCATTTTCTCTTTCTCATCCACAGTTACAAAATGGTACATGATTTTTTTTTTTCCAGGGTTGTAGTTACCTCCTGCCAAAATATAGCCCATTATCTTGGGGATAAAATGTTTCAATTTGTTGTCCTACACTCGACAAGTTCCCAAGATACCATTAAACAAAAGAAAATTAATACCTAACCTCCATTGAAAGCCAGGACAGTGTGCATTTATGCACATGGGAATATGGCCAGAGTTCCAAAGTAAGGTTTTCTTTTTTTTCCTCCAGGGTTTACTCCTCTCAAAAGTAGCAATGTTTACTCATAGTTGTCTCACTTTGCTATTTTACACTGAGCTTAGTGTGCATTTTCATCTTTTCTGAAATTCTGCTAAATGCATCCAATTCTGCATTACATGAATTTGTTGAAATTGCTCCCAAGAAGTAGCATAAAATTGTAGAAGATTATCCACCAAGACTGAACACATAAAATGAGTACAATCATATTCATAATGGAGAAGGCAGAAACTGTTAGGTCATCCCCCTCCTTCTTCATCTAATATAGTCTTGGTCTCTACAGCACATTATGTTTTAGAGTACTTCAGTCCAGTCTGATTTTAAATGGCTCAAGTAATGACCTCTATTATCTTTGAAAGATTCTTTTACAGTTTAATAGTTCTCCCTATCAAAAACTTTTGTTGTGATATTCAGTCTAATTTTCCCTTGGTCCCATTTGATCTTGTAATTTATTCCCTATTATAATCCCTCTGGACCAGTTCATTCTCTTACCTGATTTACACTCTTTATCCAACCTTTATACAGGATTTGTAAAATACAAAAGCTTTATAAAGTTACAGGAGAGAACACAAAGGTCACAGTTTTATATCTGGACATCTTTTCTAAATATTTATGACACATCTTTCAGGTCATTCATGTGTATGTGTGTGACTGTATACTCAATAATTTATTTTAGCAATGCAAGTGTGGAGAAATTTTTCATCTTTGACATTCATGACCTATGTGAATATGAAGATGATCCCTTCTAAATAATGTGCTATGTGGATGCACATTTATGAGACATTTTCATTGCAAATTTGGTGTCAACAGAACCCTGTCAACGCCCACACTACAAGGGAGTTCTGTGACATGCTGGTCTGATGCTCCACTGAGTCCCAGAAGCTGTTGTCATGTAAATTCCACTATTGAAATGAAAATGATTTCCATAATTAATAGAGTGTGCTAGGAATGTAATAGTGTATATACTTATTAATGAATGTGTACATTAACATGATCCAGCAATTCTTTTAGAACACGGTAGCCCTTTCATACTAAAACAATCTGAAAAGCCAACAAAATTCAGGTTGAGTTCATCACTTTCCTGTATCATGAAGAGTAAGCTCAAATCATGCATACATCAATATGGAGTCTATTTAGATTTATAGGGAGGTACCATATGTGAAGGTTACTTTAAAAATAGAAAAGCCTGCAATAACCATGAGAGAAACAGGTTTTCACTTTGTTCACTTAAAAATCTGGTTCCAAGACATCCTTGTGTAGGATTCTTTAAGAGTCTTGAGCAAATATCTTGGTAGACTTGCCATCCCACTCAAATGTTTCTTCAAGTCCCAAGCATTGAAAAGCCAGTTCTGCCAGACAGTGGAGGAATAAATGACAGAACTCAAGAAATAAATTTCTAGGTTATATTTGGCAAAATATACAACAAAGAGTAAGGTAAATCAGCAACTCAAAACACAATTTAGTGCTGTCTTCTTTACTGCGTGGTGAGCATTAACATTGGAGGTAGAAACATTCGTATGGATTGTTAAGGAAACAGAACAGAGAAGTGGCATTCCAAAACTGAATATAGCTTTAGAGGAGTAAAATTAGACTGCAAGGAATAAATAACTTTTAAGCCAGTATTCTCCCTTCTAAAGCCCCAAAGTGTTTTTATAGTGCCATTCATCACATCATGGTGAGTACCCTCAAAATGATTTTCCTTAGAAACAAAGGGGAATCAATTCTCTTGGTTCAGGCAAAGCAGGCCATTAATATACTTGTGGCTTCTCCTTGAGACAGAGCCATTCTCAGAAGTCTCAGTCTACACAGCATGTAATAGGTCCTCACCAAATGAGTAATCTTTCTACTGAGCTGGAAACTGTACACTGAACTTTTAGGAACAGAACACAAGAAAAGATCTTGAAAACATTAAGATAGAATCTATATAAGCAGAGACTAAAATATCATGTTTGGAAATAAAATCATATATAAAGAGAAGTACCTCCGCAGAAAGCTCACATGTTTATTCCTTATTAGAATTTACTTCACTATCATTGCCTTTGCACAATTTTGCCTTTGCCACAGCCTCTCCACACACACAAACACACAACATTTGAGTAAATTCAATTGGAAGAGTATAGGTATCCACCAGAGAGAAAATTTCAAAACCTTGACACTAGACACATAGCTTGAAAAAATATTACAACTTATATATATGTAGCATGGGAGTAGTACTAACAGTTTGGGCCAGATTACCCTAAAAAGAGGTTAAATAAAAGGTGGCTAACAGGGAAGCAATCAGTGAGTAAATATTATTAAGCACCTGTATATGCCAAACAAGATTCAGGACATACAAATGAGGACATAAAAAATATTAATACACACACTAAATCTCATAAACATGTAAAGTTGAAAGTATTCCAAAAATCAAATTTGAAACTCTTGAGTAGAGAAGAGGTTACCAGAATTATCAACTGAACAAAAAAGTCTATTCCATCATTGAAAAGATGTATTTAGACTTAAAAATCTATATATAGATATTCCAGCACTCTGTGGAGACACTGTGTCAGATGCTTTAAGGTGAAAAAACTATCATAATGTCATGAAGTGAAGTGAAGTGAAGTTTCTCAGTCATGTCTGACTCTTGGCAACGCCATGGACTGTAGTCTACCAGGCTCCTCCATCCATGGGATTCTCCAGGCAAGAATACTGGAGTGGGTTGCCATCATAAGTCATAATAACAGATAATTACTGACCCATGGCCATGTTCTGAAAACTCTGCTAAACCACTGCATTTCCTAATTTAATACTCACAAGAACCCTATGAGGTAGGTACTGTAATCCCTAGTTAGTAGAAGAAGAAAGAGGCCCAGAGGTAAATTTTCCGCAGTTCAGATAGTTAACAAGATAAGCACTAGAATTCAAAACTCACTTCCTTGTCCCAAGTCCCATTCTGTTTGCTACTATGCTACACTGCCTCCCAAGTTTATGTGTCTGTGGGGGGATTTCATTTCCTGCATCAACTATTTTCTGAGCCCCAAGTAGAGGGGCTTTGGTTAAAAAAGAGAGACAGAGAGAGAGACCAATGGTGAAAGAAATGGAGCCAGAACAGAATTTGACAAGCTCCATCTCTCTTCACCCTGAGAGAGACACGATCTCTTCTGAGGGGCAAAGAAATGCAAACAGAAGAAATAAACTAAAAAATTATTTACGCATAATTAAAAGAACTAAGGGGGAAAATGAGAAACAGAAAATTCTGTGAAGATGATAGGTTTGTTAACAAACGGAGAAATAAACATTAGATATGAAAATGTGACAGAACTATGTTTTCCTGGAGCCTGATTTCAGCGAACATTTCGAACCCAGGTCTCCCACATTCCAGGCAGATGCTTTAACCTCTGAGCCACCAGGGAAGCCCTCAGCGAACATTGCTATCTGTAAAATTTAATCCAGGTAGCGAGAATATAGTCTCACAAATAGTCAGCAAGGAGATGAAAAGCAGTTTTCCTTGTTAAGGCTAAAATAATTATATTTCTCTTTACAACCAAACTACTTCCTACCAAATAAAAGAGCTGGTAAAAATGGTTTGTAGACTAGTACAAGTTTGAAATTTCTTCACCCAGCTGAAGCAGTCATTCATCTTTATCTAAGAAACTCTGAGCATTTCACACCTTTGGGCATTTATTCCTAATATAAACACCAACTTGAAAAATGATGGACTCGAAGTTTCCAGATTCTAAACACACTAAGAACAAGAGAGGCAAAGTGACCTGCTGGTGATTCCAAAGGCTCAGTAGGGCGGCTCTGGGAAGACACACAGAGCTCATGAGTCTCTGACCCAGGTACTTCCCCACAGGCAGGAAACCTGCTGTCTTGTCATATGAATTAATATTTCATTTCAGACAACTAAAGAGCTGAAATAGGAGTCTTTACTTGAAAGTCTTACTCTGATTTGTGATTTGTGCTACTTCATGGACATAAAACACGAATGGGTATCACAGATCTGTCTCCCCATCTGGTGGAGGCTGTTTCTTTTGAATGTTAATAATACATAGCAGATAGATTATTAGTAATATTTTGTATTTTGCTTAACAGTTTCAATGTACCATGTGTTGGTGAATATAACATAATGGAAACTGCTTTCACAAAATATGTCAAAATACGTGCCAATTTGGGAGATGACACTCTAGGGTCAGAAACAATTGGAATTTGTATCTGTCTCAAGGAGAAAATGAGATCTGGAGAATATAATTAGCAGTTTCTATTTTGAAGCATCTTATTTTTCCTTAAAAAAGCAAGGACCCTCTACAAGCTGATGCATTAATCCAAGTGATTTCTGTCAAGTCCAGATATACTGGTGGCCAGACCATACCTCACTTCAGAATTAAGGAGTCAAGACATGGGACTTAGATCCTCCACAGACTTTGCTCAAGAGCTACCCTTGAGAAAGATGTTTAAAAGAATGTTAAATCCCCAACTCCCTCCAAAAGGATCTCTCCCTTAGTTCCTAACAGTCTCTGAATTTTACCTAGGAAATAATATTTCATGCAAGAAATATGAAAGACCATATATGTTTAGGTCCATGTAGTTCACCAACCTTCTAACACATTGGATTTAAAGGTTCATCTTTTTCAGAAAAGTTAACTTCTTCAAGTTTGGTGGGGAGTGACAGAAAGAACAATTATAATTTTTACCTATTATACAATTTTGTCTAAGTAGAGCCCTTCGATGGAGAAGGCAATGGCACCCCACTCCAGTATTCTTGCCTGGAAAATCCCATGGACGGAGGAGCCTGGTGGGCTACAGTCCATGGGGTCTCGAAGAGTTGGACACTACTGAGAGATTTCACTTTCACTTTTTACTTTCATGCATTGGAGAAGGAAATGGCAACCCACTCCAGTATTCATGCCTGGAGAATCCCAGGGACGGGGGAGCCAGGTGGGCTGCTGTCTATGGGGTTGCACAGAGTAGGACATGACTAATGCGACTTAGTAGCAGCAGCAGCAGCAGAGCCCTTCGATGGCTATGATTTCCTGAACAAATGTGATGCAGAAATGTAAGAGAAAAGCCATCTTTCCTATAGTTATTGAACAAATGACATCCCTCTAGGAAAGCCATTGAGATGTTATAGAGTGTTCCCCTGCCCCACTTTTTTACTTTTAAAATTCTAAATGTGTGTCTGTTGCTATGATGTTGCTAGGGAATCTAGTAATCGGAAGTATAGTCATGGGAGGGAAAAGGCTGAGATATATGAAGTAGGACAGAAGGAACCCTGAGGGGCAGACTCTGAGCAGTTCCCCTCACCCTTCCCTTCCTACGCACACACTCAGACCACAAACAATAATCACTCACTTTGTTGTTTGGTTGCTAAGTCATGTCTGATTCTTTGTGACCCCAGAGACTGCAGCATGGCAAGTTTCCCCGTCCTCCACTACCTCCCAGAGTTTGCTCAAGCTCATGTCCGTTGAGTCAGTGATGCCATCCAACCATTTCATCCTGTCACCCTCTTCTCCTGCCCTCAATCTTTCCCAGCATCAGGGTCTTTTCCAGTGAGTTGGCTCTTGGCATCAGGTGGCCAAAGGATTGGAGCTTCAGCATCAGCCCTTGCAATGAATATTTAGGGTTGATTTCCTTTAGAATTGACTGGTTTGATCTCCTTGCAGTCCAAGGGACTCTCAAGAGTCTTCCTCAGCACCACAATTTGAAAGCATCAATTCTTCAGTGCTCAGCCTTCTTTATGGTCTAATTCTCGCATCCGTACATGACTACTGGAAAAAACCATAGCTTTGGCTAGATAGATGGACCTTTGTTGGCAAAATGATGTCTCTGCTTCTTAATACACTGTCTAGGTTTGTCACAGCTTTTCTTCCAAGGAGCAAGCCACTTACCTTGCTATAAATAGTATTTATCATATTACTGCCCAGAAGAGCCTACACCAGAATCACTCTGAAGTCTACTTAAACTGAAGAATACTGAGACAGATCCATTCCAGACTAATTTCCTTTAGGCTGGGATTCGGGAATGCATGTATTAAATATGCGTCCAAGTCACTCTTAGGCACACTCAAGTTTGAGACACACTACTGTTTTAGTCAGCCCCGGCTACTATGTATTTGAATACATAGACTGGATGGCTTAATCAACAGATGTGGACTTCTCTCAGTTCTGGAGGCTGGGAAGTCCAAGATCAAGGTGCCAGCAGATTGGGCTCCTGGTAAGAAGCCCCTTCCTGAAGAACCACCTTCTCACTGTGTCCCCACATGATCAATAAAGAGAGTGAGCTCTGGTCTCTCTTCTTCCTCTTACAAAAATACTAATTCCAACACTGGAGCCCCTAGTCTCATGACCTCACCTAAACCGAGCGGACACGACTGAGTGATTTCACTTTAAACTTTTCACTTTCACGCATTGGAGAAGGAAACGGCAACCCACTCCAGTGTTCTTGCCTGGAGAATCCCAGGGACGGGGGCGCCTGGTGGGCTGCCGTCTATGGGGTCGCACAGAGTCGGACACGACTGAAGCGACTTAGCAGCAGCAGCAGCAGCACCTAAACCTAACCTCCAGAAGGTCCCATCTCCAAATATCACCACATCAGCGTTACAACTTCAATAAATGAATTTGGTGGGGTGACGAGAGAGACATTCAGTCAGTCCATAAACATTAGACTTAAGAAATGAGGCTCAGCGAATAGCCAGTGAATCACTGTAGAAAACTATTCCCCACAGCAAGCCCACTTTAATTATGTTAACAAATGTCCTGAGCCACTTGTTAATTCTGTGAGCCTGAGAATTAATAAATTAATTGTGTCTGCACGCTCAGCTGCCCAGTTATGTTCAACTTCTTGCAACCCTGTGCACTGCAGCCCACCAGGCTCCTCTGGCCATGAGATTCCCCAGGCGAGAATACTGGAGAGGGTTGCCATTTCCTTCTCCAGTGGATCTTCCCAACCCAAGGATCAAACCCAAGTCTCCAAGTGAATTCTTTACCACTGAGCCACCTGGGAAGCCCAGTTAATTAAGTTCAGCTAATAAAGCACTGTCTCTGTGAGTTCTCTGAATACATTCATTTTCTGGAAACCTCATACTGTTTTCACTGCAAATATTTTTTTTTTCTATCACCTATAGTAAATTCCACTATGATATGCAAGCACATACAATACCTATTTTCTGGATGTTCTTATGAGGAAAACTTCTCATATTTGATCTTTCATTTCATATTTTAGAATGGCAATACTGGGATGTTAGAAAGGGAAGTTACTGGTATTTGAAGAAGATCATCGAGGAAAATATAATTCCTATTTCTGAGAATAGAAATGCTTCTAGTTTGGTAACTGCACATGTAAAATTCCCGTTGTCTTTAAAGCTAGACCCTTGTGAGCTAGGGGATGTGGGGAAGCACTGTTTTGTCCCAGTCCTCCCCTTTGCCCTCTGGATCCACAGAGCAAGAGAAATAAAACAAAACAAAAACTTCATTTGGCAACTTCTTATACATTCTCCCCTCAGCTTCTAGTTCAGTTCAAGTGAATGGTTGCTTAGCTGAAACTGGCAATCCTCACAAATACTGCCAAAGATAGTTTCCTGAGCAGCGTTCAGAGCCACATGGGAAAAATGCAGGAGGGGAAGGAGGGGCAGGCAGCAGCGGGTGGGGGATGCTTAGGCTGGACCACCAGCTTCACTTCCTAGGGGGTCTTGGCCAACTCTTTGTTCACTTGATTTCCACACTTTATAGACTTCCTGAGAAGAAAAGTAATAAAAAATAGAACATTTCCCCCTACAAAATGTCAAATTTCTGAAAGCTACACCCTCTGGGATGGTTGCAGTGCTTTGACCTGATAATGACTTCTATGGGACTCTTCCCATTACACAATCGAGCTAAAGCTAAACACCCATTGCTACCTCAGATTTCCGGATTCTAGGAGGGATACCATGATTTCCCCAGACAAATGGTTTCAAGTCTTCGACATTTCCATTCTGTTTGGTACTCTGTTATTTCTTCCTCCCTAGCCTGGAGAAGGCAATGGCACCCCACTCCAGTACTCTTGCCTGGAGAATCCCATGAACGGAGGAGCCTGGTGGGCTGCAGTCCGTGGGGTCGCTAGGAGTCAGACACGACTGAGCGACTTCACTTTCACTTTTCACTTTCATGCATTGGAGAAGGAAATGGCAACCCACTCCAGTGTTCTTGCCTGGAGAATCCCAGGGACGGGGGAGCCTGGTGGGCTGCCGTCTATGGGGTTGCACAGAGTCGGACATGACTGAAGCGACTTAGCAGCAGCAGCAGATGTGTAAACTGTGTTCTTTTCTCTCCTACTATGGCCAAACCCTTAGCCCAGGTTATCAGCACTTACCTTTCAAACTTCTCTCACAGGTTATCTCGTCCAATCTCTCCCTCTTCCTGTATTATTTACTTCCAGATATCTAACGAGTGCCTACTATGTGCCCACTCTAATCTAGAGATGTTATAGCAGTGAACAACAACTGAAAAAAAAAATTTAGAAGAATTTTTGTTATCATTCACCTTCCACTAAATAGTGAGAGTCAGACAATAAAGAAGGGAACTGATGTGTGTGGAGAAAAGATAATGATGTGATGTAAGAAAAGGGGGGGCAGTTGGAAAAGATAACATTACTACCAGATGAATAACTGACTTTGCCATTCCATTCTTTGGTTTAAAAGGCATTAAAGATAAACCATTACTTAAAAAGTAAGTTTGTGTTTCCTATCTTGGCCATCAAGATCTTTAACAAGCAGATTCCTAAGGTGTCTTTCCAACCTTTCTTCCTCAATATAAGCCTCTCCTTTGCCTGGATTTTGTTTCCACACAAAAAGGAACTTTGAGTATCTTTTTAAGCCCCAACTTCATTTAGAATGAACTTCCTTTCTACAAACCTAAATTTCAAGGCCAATTTCAAATCTCACCTCATTGAAGTTCATACTAACGATACTTTCCTATCAAGGCAAATTTTCTCCAAAATATTCATGTGATCCTCGTCATCTGGGGGTTTGAATAGTGAAATATTGTTCTGTCCTGAGCAAACAGGACAAACTGTACTGTAGGGAGAGCAGTAGTTCAAAGAATAAAATCAGAAGGCAAATTTATTTTTATTTCACACTGCCCCTCTTAAGTGCATTCAATAAGCTGCATTACACTCTGATGTAATAAAACCATACACTTTAATTGCAAAGCAGTCTCCATTTGCAAACTGAGTATGCCTGGACCAATATAATAAATAAAACTTTGAACTTTAGAGTTAAATCTCCTCTCTGTTCCCAGCAGGAGCCTATTTCAGGTCAGAAGTTGAGGAAGAAAGCACCACCGCTTCTAAGGTTCTCTTCCACCCTTTCTTGTCCCTCTTACCAGCACAAGTTCTGAGTCTTCCAAGGACCGAGTTGGGCATAGTCAGGAGACATGGGAAATAAGTTCTTACCTAATAAGGTTCCTAGTCTCTGGGCCCTCAGATTTTTAAGGCAAGAGAGAGAGAGAGAGAGAATGTGTGTGTGTGTGTGTGTGTAAGACTTCTTTCTCCATTGCTGGGAGTCTCTCACCTCAGATTTCTTGACACAAATTCTCCTTTGTCTCAGCACACCTCCTCAGCTCCTGCTCTTTCAGCAGTCCATCCTGCACAGATTCTCACTTTTGCCCCTCCTGTCTTTTCTCTTGGGCTGGAACCCCCTTTGATGTCTCTCCTGTTGAAATGACTATGCAAATACGTGTTTGTGGAATGTATGAGTTTGGTAATACAGTCTAAGTAGAAAAGATTTTCAAGTTTTTATAATCCAGAAAAATGTTTTTATGAGGCTACCTGTATAAAGACTTACAGAAATCAATGTCTATGAAATAATTTAAGAGGTGGAATATCCATGTTTCCCTGCCAAGCATTAGCTCCAAAAGGACTAAGGTCTTCTCTTTTTCAGCAGCTTAGAATAATGACTGGAACGTGTAATAAGAATTGAAAATGCAAGTGTTAGTTGCTCAGTTGTCTGACTCTTTGCAACCCCATGGCCTGTAGCCCATCAGGCTCCTCTGTCCCTGGGATTCCCCAGGCAAGAATACTGGAGTGGGTTGTCATTTTCTTCTCCAGGGGATCGTCCCAATCCAGGGAATGAACCTGGATTGTCTCCTGCATTGCAGGCAGATTCTTTACCACCTGAGCCATCAGGGACCCATATTTAATAAATGAAGGAATCCTACTTCAAGTTTTACATTTACTCACTGGCTATCTTTCACATTGAAATATTAACATTAATTTCTCTTCTTCATATCTCATACCTTAAGATATAAGGATTACTATTAAAAGGATTACTTTCAATCCATAAATTATACCATTTTCCTAAAGGCACTTTGAACCCAAACAAAAGAATGCCATACAAAAATTTTTAATTTGCGCATGAAAAGCGATATCAATTGAATTCAATAAGTCCTTACTGAATGTCTATTATGTTCAAGGCACTGAACAAGGTACTGAGGAGAATACAGAAAAGAAAAAGTTACCATGTCTTCCTAAGAATTTATCATCTCACAGGAGAGATAGGATATGTCCATATGTGCCTATGCTGCTAAGTCACTTTAGTCGTGTCCGACTCTGTGTGACCCCATAGACGGCAGCCCACCAGGCTCCCCCGTCCCTGGGATTCTCCAGACAAGAACACTGGAGTGGGTTGCCATTTCCTTCTCCAATGCTTGAAAGTGAAAAGTGAAAGGGAAGTCGCTCAGTCATGTCCGACTCTTAGCGACCCCATGGACTGCAGCCTACCAGGCTCCTCCACCCATGGGATTTTTCAGGCAAGAGTACTGGAGTGGGGTGCCACTGCCTTCTCTGATATGTGACTATAATAGCAGGAAAATTCAGGAGTCCAACTGTGAGGCCCTAGAGTGAGCAATAATACTTGTGGCTGGCATAAATGCAGAAAGTATCATATTTAAAAAGTTGCTTCTGTTCTGGACCTTAAACAATGGTTAAAATTGCAGAAAGTGGAGAGAGTCATTCTAGACTGATGCAAGGGTAGAGAGACGGTGTGGGGAAGCTCCTGAGGGAGCAGCGTGTGAGCTGGCTAAGCTGAAGGGTGGGGTGTCTGTGGTTCAGAGGAGGTACAGCTCTGCAAGTGGACAGAACAATCATTAATATCTCTCCAGTGCATGCCAAGTCACTTCAGTCCTGTCAGGCTCTTTGCAACCCCATGAACTGTAGCCCACCAGGCTCCTCTGTCCATAGGATTCTCCAGGCAAGAAGACTGGAGTGGGGTGCCATTCCCTTCTCCAGGGGATCTTCCCAACCCAGGAATCAAACCCTCATCTCTTTATGTGTCCTGCACTGGCAGGCGGGCTCTTTACCACTAGCGCCACCTGGGAAGCCCCACACATCTCCTGTAGGCCAAGGGACACCTCTGAAAGCATATGAGCAGGGGGATCTTCAAGCACAATGTGAAGACAACTATGAGGAAATAAAGGTTTGGGAGTCAGGGAGATGAGCGGGCTCATATGGCAGCCATTCGGATGAGAGGTAATGATGGCCTAAACTAGGGCAGCGGCAATGGGAATAGAAAACAGAATGAATTGAACAGACACAGAGATGAAAGTGCCTGGTAGGTAAGAAATAGCTGTTGGATGAAAAACACCAGCCAACACAATTAAGCTAATTGTCTTCCTCCTTCTATAATGGGAAGGGTCATGCAGTATCAAATCCTGGATTTAATAAAGGGAAAGCAGGGGAGAGTTAAAAGGCTATTTTTTAGGAACTTGAGTGGAAAGAAAATGTAATATTCCAGGTGCTATTTAAAAACTTAGAAATGAAATCAATATTTTCCACATGATTATGATCTGATAGTATTTATCCACCCATAGTAAGTTAAACCACCATGGTCTCTCATCAACCACCTTGACTTATGTCTTCTACATCCATCCACAGGCTAGAGCCAGAATGATCTTAACACAAATCTGAGCATGTTTCCCTTTGCTTGCTGCTGCTGCTCAGTCACTTCAGTCATGTCCGACTCTGTGCGACCCCAGAGACGGCAGCCCACAAGGCTCCCCCGTCCCTGGGGTTCTCCAGGCAAGAACACTGGAGTGGGTTGCTATTTCCTTCTCCATCCCTTTGCTTAAAACTCTCCAAAGATTCTCCTCTGCTTTCGGGATAATCAAACTTGCTTTACCTGGCCCACTATAATCCGCATTTGTTTCCAGCTTTATGTTCCATCCCTCTCAACTCACACCTCTTCTTCCAATCAAACTGAACAGCTTGAATGCCTTCCCCTTTCTCTCTCCCCAGGCCTTCTCATAGCTGAGCAACTTCCCAGAACCCGGGCACACTCAATTTGAATTTTCAGGGCTTCATTAGAATTCTAGACCACTTCTGACAGTCTATAGTTCTTGATGCTATGCACACCTCAAACTCCCTGTACTTCTCTTTATCGTTCTTTATGATAATTGTCTATTTCCCCACTGGAGTCTGTAAGTGCTAATAAGACAGAGACCACGCCTGCTTATTCACAGCTGGGTCTCCGTTACTCAGCAGAGCAAATCGCACATAGAAGACGATCAATAAATTCTTATTCAATCAATGGAGTAAAGGTTTAATTAAATCATTCTGGGACTCATTTTCCTCATTTTAAAACTCAAGTATTGATCTTTAAAATTCCTTTTAGTCATATAGTTCCCACAAGTAAACTTTTTCAATAAAGAGGATGGAATTCAGCATCCCAAGTTGAAATGAGTATCCTACTACACTCAAAACATCAGTGGGTCCTATTTATAAATTTATATTTTAATTGCTGTTTAAATAGGAAAATCATTGAAGGGATGGACTGGGAGTTTGGGGGTGGTAGATGTGAACTATTATATATAGAATGAATGGACATCAAGGTCCTACTGTATAGCACTGCTACTGCTAAGTCACTTCAGTCGTGTCCGACTCTGTGGTAACTATATTTAATGTCCTGGGATAAATCAAAATGGAAAAGAATATAAAAAAGAATGTGTGTGTGTGTGTGTGTGTGTGTGTGTGTGTGTGTGTGTGTAACCGAGTCACTGTGCTGCATAGTAGAAATTAACACAATACTGTAAGTCAACCATATTTCAATTAAAAAAATAAGTAGCAAGATAATTAATAACAATGCTAGTGATATGTTTCCCTATTCCTCAAACTGTCTTCATTTTGCAAGCTTTTCTCTTCATCTTAAACAGTGAGATCTAAGTAACAAGGAGACAGAGAAAAATAACCATAAAAACAGATTTTTCCCAAGAAAGTCACCTTCCAGGCAGATTTCCTCTTCCCCAGAATTCTCATAAATGGAAATACATTTCAGACATTTTCATAAAAGAGGATGCAGAAATCTTATTTGGTAATACTAATTCCTACCAGCTCAAGTGAGTAACACCTCAAGGTGTTCCATTTAATGCAATTTCTGTCACAATACTTTTCTAAAATAAAACAAATGAGGCTCACATACATATTCTATACGGTATTTTTAGGAGAATTAGAGGGATACTGTGAATAACAATGACTTTTATTGAATATTCACTGTATGCTAGGTACTGCTTATTTGCTTTAGTTATATTAACTCATTTAATCCTCACACTAGCCACCTGAGGTAGGTACTGTTATTATTCCCATTTTCCAGAGGGGGAACCCAAAGCACTAGCAAAAGTTTACATAATAAGAGTATAGCTAGGATTTGGACCCAGTTCATGAATTTGACCAGCTGACTATACTGCTTCTCTCACAAAATCATCCCCAAACTAAAATGTATAATATGCAAGAAACATTTGCAATAACCATCTTATATTCCTTGATTTGAAAAACAATACAAAACCTGGTGACATTCTGAGCTCTCAATGGACAATAAAAATCAGAAATATACACAATAGAATGTTACTCAGCTATTAAGAAGAATGCATTTGAATCAGTTCTAATAAGGTGGATGAAACTGGAGGGTATTATACAGACTGAAGTAAATCAGAAAGAAAAACACCAATACAGTATATTAACACATATATACGGAATTCAGAAAGATGGTAACAATGACCCTATATGCGAGACAGCAAAAGAGACACAGGTGTAAAGAACAGACTTTTGGACTCTGTGGGAGAAGGCGAGGGTGGGATGATTTGAGAGAATAGCATTGAAACATGTATATTACCATATGTGAAATAGATCGTCAGTCCAGGTTCGATGCACGAGACAGGGTGCTCAGCGCTGGTGCACTGGGATGACCTTGAGGGATGGGATGGGGAGGGAGGTGGGAGGGAGGGTCAGGATGGGGAACACATGTACACCCATGGCTGATTCATGTCAATGTATGGCAAAACCCACTACAATATTGTAAAGTAATTAGCCCCCAATTAAAATAAATAAATTTTTAAAAAATCAGTAATATAGTCAGACATTGGCCCAATTTACTAATATTATTATCAGAATGTGTTTATTTATGTTTACTGTTTTCACCTAAAGCTTTCTACTTCCAGTAGCTTGAGACTCAGCTAAAACTAAAATAATCACTTCTAAAACTTTCTATCTTTACAAATAATTCAGTCTTTTCATTTCTAGAATTTGCCACTCCTTGAAAAGGCAAAGTGACAGTGCTTTTAATCTATTTATTACCAAGAGACAATGTAAAGAAAAAGGAAAAAAAAAATCACTTCCGTTATTTTCTGGAGAAAGAAAAGATCTCTGATTATTTTGTGTATAACAGACATATCTGGTACACAGTGAAACCAGTGGTCAGGAAGAGGAAATGGTCCTACTTTATGCCTTTCTCTGTCATCCAGCTCTCAGAATAGATATCTTTACATCTATCCAATCTTTGAATTGATTTATTAAGCTGAGTTTACAAGTTAAAGAGGAAGAGGTCCTAAGGAGATAATTATGGGAATACAAATCAAGAGAGACAACTTTGAAAGAATAGTAATTCTGCTTCTTGCAACTGACCTTAAATCCCTAGGAGGAGAACAGAACAGCTTAAAGCAACCTTTTCTCTCTATTCAGAAGTGATCGTGAATTAATTGTGCAGTTTAGCTGAACTTTGTTTTTCCTTGTATCCTAGGAGAAGATCTCTGACAGACTGGGAATTTTTGCTTGTTTGTAATGTAAACTCAATATCTAGAGGTAGTTCTTCACACCACATGGGCTCATTGGAAAGCCCCAATTCCCAAAACAAACAAAGAGAAAAAGCTGAACAAAATAATCCATCAGCAAAAGGGAAAAAGAAAATAGAATGCTTGTAAAAAAAAAAAAAAAAGTTTTAAATCATTTGATTTTAAATAATCCCTGAGAACATTCTGGTGACACCAGAAGTCTGATAACCATATTCAAACTTGCTCATCAATGAAGGCATATAACTTGTGGTTCACATGGCTTCATTACTTGCCAGGATAATAAAAGCACTTAGTGAAAAGTTTGTCTATATTTGGTATATCAACTAGTCCATGCAGTTCTAGCAAAGAGGAAGTTGGAGCATTTGATGATAAATACAGGAAGAAAAGGGGACGACAGAGGATGAGATGGCTGGATGGCATCACTGACTCGATGGACGTGAGTCTGAGTGAACTATGGGAGTTGGTGATGGACAGGGAGGACTGGCGTACTGAGATTCATGGGGTCGCAAAGAGTCGGAAACGACTGAGCGACTGAACTGAACTCCAGCACTGCTAAATACTAACTTTGATAGTAAAAATTAGAGCTTTATAATTTTAATTTTCTCAAATGGATTATTTCCATGCATGCATGTATCGTTTTAGTTAGTTAACATTAACCTTATGATGCTAATTCTATAACTTCTTTCATTTAACCATGACAGTTTTATCCATCCATTCAACCGCTACTTATCAAGCACACATATTGAATTTGTTAGGCATATTTGAGTATGTTAGACACTGGCAAGCAAAAACAAAAAGCAAACAAAAAAACTGGTCCTTGCCCTCCAAGATCCTTATTTACAATTTTAAAACTATATTTTATTTCTTTTTAAGTATAAGTGCTATCATTGTCCATATAATAGTTCAGACAAAAATGAGTCTATAAAGGCTACTAGGACTGGATCTGCTTCCTTGAGCGTCCCTGAAACAATGCCAGAGGCATAAGAGTCACCCCAAACAAACTCCCTTTCCTGTTTTCATAGTAAGAAGATTTGCTTAATGCTTTTATAAAGAAAAATGTATTGTCATATAAAGAACAAAGGTGACAACTGAGGGAATGCTCTGGGGGTCAAGTCGTTAATATCTTGGTATGTGTATAACTGTCTCTATTTACTTTAACTTAGTGTATCATTCGGAGAAGGCAGTGGCACCCCACTCCTTTACTCTTGCCTGGAAAATCCCATGGGCGGAGGAGCCTTGTAGGCTGCAGTCCATGGGGTCGCTAAGAGTCGGAAACACTGAGCGACTTCACTTTCACTTTTCACTTTCATGCACTGAAGAAGGAAATGGCAACCCACTCCAGTGTTCTTGCCTGGAGAATCCCAGGGACGGGGGAGCCTGGTGGGCTGCCGTCTATGGGGTCACACAGAGTCGGACACGACTAAAGTGACTTAGCAGCAGCAGCAGTGTATCTTTGGCACATTGATTTATTCTTTCCAGAAACTTGGACTAAGTACCTTCTGTGTCTGAGACCTATAGTTGGTGCTGGGATCTGTACATTTGACCTTCTGGTCCTATGAGTAGAACTTACAGAAAATAAGTCACATGGATAGTGTTTAACTTATTAATGACCATATGCTCAGGATTTTAAAAAATTCAAAAGGTACTCAGTAGAATGTCGACTCCAAGAATCATATTTTCTAATGTTCTTTTCCTGAAGTTAGAAAGAATTTGGTCTAATTAAGGAGGCACGGTATTCTTTGACAATTAAAAAAAAAAAGGAATCTGAATCAAAAGACACTGGAAGACATATATGGGACCAATTTGAATTTCACAAAATAAAAAGCATTTTTGCTGCCAATGTTGTTCTGAAATTATTTGCAAGATGTATTTTGTAAATGACTTATCAAAAATCTTTAAACCAATCAATAAGTCAACTGAAGCTAGAAACTACACTAGCTAGTAAATTGATTTGCTATTATTATTCCTCCATACAGCAAAATAGGCACTTTCTTTTCACAGTTTAATGTTTCTATAATTGTGATAAAATTCAATTTATGTGCATACTTTATGTAATAGTTTTTTTTTAAACATTGTTCTTAAATTCATGGTGAATCTTATAATGAATGGTGTCAGAGTTAAGGAAATATATTTAGCTGCAAGCACACTAACTTTCTATCTTATAAACTGTATGTTTCATAATAATTGCAAATAACTTAATCAACTTTACTTTTAAATGCTTGACATTTTGCTACAAATATAATGATAAACTCTTTTCTTTCATATACTTTCCAGATCAAATCACTTGCTTTGAAAAACCTCATTACCAGAATCAGAAATTCTCTCTCAACACCTTCATTAATTCTACTTGAAAATAAGAATGGTGTCTTATTAATCTCTATACATTTCTTGTAGGGAAAGCCATAATCTGCTATTTCTATATTGCTGGAGTCTATAATAATGCCTTAAAACAGTAAATAATTGTTGAGTGAATAAATGATATGCTGGAGGAAGAAATGTAAGAATAAAGACCTTGAATACAATGAGACCTCAATAAATATGTGTTGAATTATAATACGTTGCTTATGTTGACTGACAGGTTATATTGCCATAATTCAGTGATAAATTTTAAGATCTTTCTATAGTGTTTGCCTTGATACCATAAAGAGGCAATTAATAAATGCTAATGATTTAAAATTTTACTTCAATTTTCAATTTCATGTGTATCTAAAATGGATGTATTTAAGAGTCTTGGTATTTCAGTCTTTTGCTCAAGCACTCCTGTCATATACTCAACAATTTTTATGATACTGTCTGTTAAAGAATGTCCCCTGAGTAACCTTTATCTTAAAGATGAATTTTTGAAGATATAAACTTCTTATGAAATACAACCTTCTCCGTAATTACTTTCTGCACATACTCTAATATTAAATTGTTTATTAATGTATCCTTGCCTTCATACTTTATCATCGGCACATCTAACCCCCAACAGCCACGAGAGCCAAACCTAGCCTATTGTCTCTAAACTGAACTTCTCCATTTAAACTCTTAACTGGAGTCTGCCATATTTGTTGTAGTTTTTACTCTACTGAGTTAAAGCAGCACATCAAATCAAAAAACTGGCTAAAAGTTTGGGCTAAAGAAATATATTTTAATACAATGAATGAAAATTGAACAGTATTTTTTTCCCAGTGCTCAGTCTCAGTGACTTCTCACTAGAAATTAAAAACGTATTTGTAGACTACTTATCTGGTAGCAGAGACCATTTCACCAACAATATCACTTGGAGTAAAAACTGTAAGTAGGGAAAAACAGAGGATCTCAGACCAGGTCCTTGTTGTTCATTGCTCAGTCACTCAGTCATGTCCGACTCACAGGGACCCCATGGACTACAACATGCTAGGCTTCCCTGTTCTTCACTATCCCTAGGAGTTTGCTCAAACCCATGTCCACTGAGTTGATGATGCCATCCAACCATCCTAGAGATGTTTTCCCAGGAGAAGGCAGTGGTAAACTGTACTGCTGTGGCTGGGAGGGCAAGTTGGCTGAGAAAATGCATGGGACCAATACTTTTGCATCTTGATCTTAAAAACTATTGAGATCAACATGTTTAGCATCTTAAAAGCTATTAGAAGTTAACATGGAGTAGAGAGATAAGAAACTGGAGAAGACTGAGTTGAAAATTGGATTTGAGGAAGTAGAAACAGTGACTTCTTCTCATTTGTGTAGTTTTGCAGTTATGGTGGGCAAAAAAATGAAATAGTAGCTGGAGAGGAATGTGGATCAAAAGAAATTCTATAGCTCTTTAATACTGGGACTTCTGAGGTGGTACTCGTGGTAAAAAAAAAAAAAAAAAAAAAAAAAGCCTGCCAATGCAGGAGACATAAGAGATGTGGGATCGATCCCTGGGACAGGAAAAATCCCCGAGTAGGAAATGACACTCCATTCCAACATTCTTGCCTGGAAAATTCCATGGGCAGAGGAGCCTGGCAGGCTACAGTCCATGGGGCTGGAAGAGTCAGACATGACTGAGTACAGCTTCAATATATACAATACATTATGGGATTAAAATGTATTGATGCTGTTTTCAGACTGAGTGAATTATATGACATAATTCCTTGAAGAAGAAATTGTAGTATTGTAGTATCAGGGGCAAATCAAATGGCTTCATAAATATTGTCAAGAATTTTGTATATAATATTTTGAGCTTAGGGTAAGGGTAGGCCATTTAAGTTCAAGCCAGAGGAACTTATTATCTAGTGGGGGAGAGAGGGATCAATCAAATGTCTCAAAGAAATATGAAACTGCAACTACAATGGATACTAAAAATAGATCTACGATGCTGTGGGAACATATAATAAGAGGGCTTTATATCACAAAAGTAGGTTCCCATGAAAAAATTGACAGATCGAGGATAAGTAAGGGAAGAGGGGAGGAAATCAGACTGTAATCAGTAGGCTGAGCAGGAGCATAGACACTGTGAGAGTGAGAGCAGGCCTTCTATGAAGAGCTGAAAGGTCAAGGTGACTAAAATACCGAGGACAGTGAGCAACACTGTATATGCTGAAAGCTAAAGTGTTAGTTGCTCAGTCATATCTGACTCTGCAACCCCATGGACTGTAGCCTCTGTCCATGGGATTCTCCAGACAAGATTTCTGGAGTGAGTTGCCATTCCCTTCTCCACAGGAACTGAACCTGGGTCTCCTGCATTGCAGGCGGATTCTTTACCATCTGAGCCACCAGGGAAGCCCGCATGTGCTAAGGGTTATCCTAATCCCAAGAACAGTGGGAAATCATTCAAGTACTTAAAGCAGAAGTAGGGTCATTCATTCTTTTACTTTTTAAAAAAGAGCCCTCGATGGAATCTGGAGAATGGATGAATGGATTGAGGTCAGAGAGGTCAACTGGATACAGATTGATCTGTTTTGGAACTTTTATAACTACAAAACACAGTAGATGTTAGCTTGGGGAAAGTTGACAGATTTTTAAATGAGGAAGCAGGTGATTTAGAGGAAAGTTTTAATAGTTAGAAAGTAAAAGGATGGTGGCATATGGGTTATGGATATTAGACATCATCTTGATATTTATACAGTTGTTCAGGACATTCACAATGAATCAAGCAATCAATCAATAAAGATTTACCGAGTGCCCACTATGACAACAATCCATCATTCCTTTTACGGAAGGCTTGAAATTATTTATGCATTAGAAATAGAGATCAGATTCTAGACATTGTTTATCTCAATTGTTTTTGACATGCTAAAAAGAAACAAGCCATTGTTGATGAATATCCATTGTGTCCTAGGGATCTGGGGACAAACACCGCATTCAGAAGCTACAAGAGGCTTATCCAAAAGGGATGACAAAATCATCTCTACCCAGCACAGCCTGCACAACTATGGTGCAAGCAGATGAAAGTTGCAGTTGGCAGAGAACTCATCAAGGGTAAATCATCAACACAACTGCAAGATTCAAACAACACTCTCACCTCCTCCTGACACAGGAGAACTAGTAAACCAAGTCACACATAGCATAAGTTCCACTCTTAATGACTGAGGGGCAGTGACAGCATTGATCTTGGGGAGGCCTGGCCAGCATTGGACAAACACCAATGAGAGAGACTGATTTGAAAATATTACAAAGATAAGCCTTCATATTTCTCTCCTCCAATTCTCTGGGAAAGATGGCTGAGACTTCACATTAAGTCTAACAAGTCTTACAGCACAAGAATTCTATTCTCAGCATCACTATTGATTATAGTAGCTGTGGAAGTCTGCTTAGAAAGACACATTTTTCATTAGTCAAACTATTACCTGACACATGAGGAAATACATTTTTTCTTTGATTCTGTTTTTTTCCACTGTTAACAAACTGAATATATTTAAGAGAAAAAATACAGTGAGGAAGACAAGTTTCACACTCGATGCTGGAAGAACCAGCTATGAATACGGATTCTACCGTTTGTAAACTGTGCTATCCTGAAAGATATTTTAATTTTTTCAAATCTCAGTATACTATCTATCTCACAAGGCTGTTCAGATAAGGGAAGGTAACAAATATAAAAATACTTGATGGGGTACTTAGTAGGTGCTCATGAAACTTTTGCTGAAACTTACCAAGACTCCATTACCTCTGCCCCTAGAGTAATATCCACTCACAGAAGATTCTTAGCCTTCATTCCAATAGCAACAGGACCCCACCATCCATCTATATCAACACTTCTTTTTATAACCCTGGATACTAATTAAAACAGATTCCTTCATCAAATGATTTCTACCTATCTTTTTAGAATTTTCTACATAGATCCTACTATGAATTCTATAGGCTTCTCTACCATATGTTCTATTTCCTATGTTTATGAAGATTGTGTTATCTAAGTTTAAGAAAATGAAGATTTCATATAAATTATCATTTGGTGAAGGAAGCAAAATAACACAGAATATTTCCTGGCTTCTTTCAGGCTGAACTGCTGTAGCTTTAATAACTTCTGCACTGCAGTGATTATGAAACTAATGCATATTTTTAAATGTTAACTCAAGAGTGTCAGACGTTTACTTATATTCGGCAAAATCTTAGGAAGAACAAGTTTGAGGGCTACACAATAACGTGGGCTGTTAGACATATTTTCTGTTATTCACATTTTGTGAAAAGTCTTTAGCCTCTAATCATTTTTTATCAAAATTGTTGTAATATCTACTTTCTGAGAGGTGTGAAGTCAGAAATAAGAACTTGCTGTTAATGTTAATTACAGGAGCAAGTTGAAATGTATTTTAACAAAAGCATGAGATATTGAAAGTCAAATAATTCCTTAGAGACTTTAAGCTTCACTTAATAGGCAGAGGGATCTAGAATAAAATTTGTGGAATTAATAATCCATGTTATAGAGAGAAAGAATCTTGCATTTCACAAGCACAGACAATGATCTGATTAGCTTCCCTTTTCTCTCTAGTCACTCCGGAAAATGTCTTATTCATGGAAGCAAATGGAAAGATGCTTCAAGAAATCACACAGCTTCTTTACAGCCAAAAACATGACTACATTCCCCACACATCACCTCTCAGTGTAACACAATTAACCTTAAGAAAATTAAAATAAGTTCTTTAGAACTAGTATGTATAATCATCAATGTTTGTGGGTTTTTTTTTTTCCTTTTTCCATCTAAAAACCTGAGCAACGCTAAATGACAGGTTTTATATTTAGAAGTGAATATCCCTCACTGGAAGACAGAACATAATCTTTCGCAGTTCATTTTGTTTTTTTCTTATCCACATTCCCCAAATAGCCCTTCAAGTTTCAGAACCCCTCTTTTCTAATGAATTGTAGTATCCAAACCAGCTATTTCGGGTTTTGGGTTTTCTTTTTTTTAAATGAGAAAATTAGCTTATTCATGAAGCACATTCTTTTAAAAAGATTAAGATGCAGACATTGATGGGCTTAATGGTATTTTATCAGGGCAAACTAGGAAAGGCATTCAGAGTTGCAGCCCCCTTGATAAGCATCCGCTTACGTACTCTCATTACTTCTGTTTATTCCATACGGATACCTGTTCCTGGCAAGTGATCCACTTCGTGAATTTCCTGCCAAAATTCACACCAGATATTTTGTTGTATAACTTAACTACCCAGAATAAATCTTTGACGTGAAGGTTGTCATAGGAGACTATGAAATAATACGAGTAGGAACATTTATATAAAGCACATTTCTTCCCGGAAGTTTGATCTCTTTTTGAGCTTAGTGCCTCTGACAGGAAGGAGGCAGCAGGAAGCAACTTATCAAATCAAAGACTTGTGGATCTTCTCTAGTGCAAGTGTCAAAAGCCCTCAAAATTGTTTTGTAAAATGACTGATGCCCCACATATCCCAGGTAACTAACAAGGCAGTACTTTCACATCTGACCTGAATAGTAGAGTTGCCTGACTGACCCAGATTGTCGCAGAATTAAGGGCAGAGGACAGTGGATGATTCAACTTGGTTCCTGAAGCAGAAGGGGTGGGGGAATACCTGTGTTTTGAGATATATGATACCAGGTAATGAGTACTTTGCTTTTAGTGGAGAAAAACTAGTGCGCCTCACAGTAAGAAGCCTAATTTATCCTTTAGTGTTTTCCTTAGCCTGCTGTGCTACCTGCATTTTTCTGATTTCATCAGGTAGAAGGTTATTTCAATAGATATTTAGCAAAGCTTTAACCCATTATATCATCTATGTGACCTATTTTTCAATAGAGCAATAGCTTAACATTTCAGCCACCTTGAAGAGTGGAGGTTCTGGCTGCTTCATTCTGCTCTCTGAGATGCTCCCTGGAGTAGAGATAGCACAGCAAAACTGCTGCTGCTGCTGCTGCTGCTAAGTCGCTTCAATGGTGTCCAACTCTGTGCAACCCCACCAGGCTCCCCCATCCCTGGGATTCTCCAGGAAAGAATACTGAAGTGGGTTGCCATTTCCTTCTCCAATGCATGAAAGTGAAAAGTGAAAGTGAAGTCGCTCAGGCGTGTCAGCCTCTTAGCGACCCCATGGACTGAAGGCTACCAGGCGCCTCCATCCATGGAATTTTCCAGGTAAGAGTACTGGACTGGGGTGCCATTGCCTTCTCCCAGCAAAACTGAGGACACTCAAAACATTGGGCTATCCACCACCCATTCATTGAACACCTTGGCCCCAGTCTTAATATCAAAGTCTCTTCTTCCTAAGTCCAAACCTCCAGGAAACTCTAACACAACATTCAGCTGCTCAAGTGCTCTGCTCCTGAGAAATGCCAGTTGAAACAGAAAGGTATGAAGTCTGTTATAAAAGTGCCATTGCTTTTTTATTACAAGCTACAGGGATTACTCATCAAGCCTTCCCCGTCTCTTTCATCCAATCAATCAACAGCAGGCTTTTTAAGCAGACACTGGAGGGAACCACTTATGGTGTGGAGGGAAATTCTGGTAGCTAATCAGAGCCTTTCTTTTCTCCCTTGTTTTTTTTCTTCATATCTCCCCTACTCCCCTTCACCCCCTTTTTCCCCAGTCCCCCAAGTCTGACCCTGTTTGGTGAAATTTTTTTCCTGATTTATAGATACAAATTAAAGGCAAGTGACTTCATTAGATTCTTAACTCTGCCTGTCATATTGCTGTTGATCTGTTTTTGTATGTCTTGGTTATTTCAATTGTCAGCCATAATAGTAACAGGAGCATGTTTTAATATAGTTTCAAATATTCTCCTGGCAAGCTTTTACCCTGCTACTACACCCTTATGATTCTTTCAGTTTCCAAAAAACAGCCGAAATGACAAAATATTTTTTATTTTGTTTTTGTTATATAGGCCACCAGTTATGAACAAATTTAGGTAATCAGCAAGCTTGTTTTCATGTGAAAATGTACACACACACACACAGGTTAAGTTCACTCAGAGGCAGGCTAAGTTTTAATTCCCCTTTCATTCATGTTGGCCTTAAAGTGGTTGAAATTAATTCCAACCACCCTTTCCCCACCCCATTGGATGGGTTTTTACACCCTTTGATGGTGTTGTTTGGGCTTTTCTCTCACATGCTAATGAGGCATTCACTTTAGCTGCCACAACTTCATATAATCCCTGGGCAATTCTCACACTTCCTAATGATCTCTTCTTTAGAGAGCAGTGAATCCTGGAGGAAACGGGGAGAAGGAAGTGAATGACTGGGCTAGTGTAGACCTATCCTGAAAATAGATTCACTCTGGAAGAGTAACAGTTGCTGAAGAAGAGAGTCCTTGCTACCGGTCATGTACAGACTGTCCACACTGTACCCAGAGCAAACCACTGTATATTTCCTGCAGCCTGGTTAATCATCGAGTGGGGATTTCAGGGGAAAAAAAGGAAACCTATCTCCTGGGAGCCTTGCCTTTTATCCATTGGATATTCCTTTAATATGTATTTTACAAATGTCCAAAGATCAAACTACTGTAGTTCTTGCTTCTTCACAATCATGGGTAAAAAGCCCTGATTAAGCTGGGTAAAAGGTGAAATATGGAAAAAAAGCTCACCTTTCTATACCAGGGAAGTGAATACATTTTCCACAGTTTCCTGAGGCTCTCAAGACCTTCACTGGTGTCCATTCCTTCCTCAAGCAACTTTTGGAAAATACCTAGTTGGAGGTATAGCCTCTCCAGTGGAGAAACTGAAGCCCAAACTGAAGATGCTGAAGCAGAAGTTTCCATATTAGTTGCACATTAGCACGGGCATGTTCAGTCGCTCAGTTGTGTCCGACTTTTTGTGAGCCCAAGGACTGTAGCCCGCTAGGCTCCTCTGTCCATGGGGATTCTCCAGGCAAGATTACCGGAGTGGGTGGCCATTTCCTCCTCCAGAGGACCTTCCCAACCCAGGGATAGAACCCGCATCTGCATCTCTTGTGTCTTCTGCATTGGAGGATTCTTTACCACTGAGCCACGTGGGAAGTCCACTGCACATTAGCATCACCTTCAAAAGCTCTCCATGCCCACACTTCACCCCAGGCCAATTAAATCAGGACCACTGGGATTTGAGGCCCAGGAACTGGTATTTTTTTAATGCATGATTCCAATGAACAGCCAGGTTTAAACTGCAAACCAAAGCAAGAACAAGTACTGACAACCAAGGGCACAGAGACACAAGAGCTGGCTCTGCTGCTGAGAGCACCTCTGTTCAACACTGTCCATGTAACATCTCTCTTGTCGGAACACATTTCCCAGATCAAGAGTGAGAAAATCCTTACACTTGGCTACTCATCTTTACACAATTCTGTTTTCTAATCTTTCTTGTACATTATAAGTGGATCCTTAGAAGGCTGAGCTGTGAGTGACTGTCATCAGGGTGGCATGATCCTTACTTTGTCTTCCAAAAAGGCAACCATAACCAGTGGTAACCACTGCATAAGAAAACATTTTTTAAATAATAATTGGAATTTCTTAACAATCATCCATGTTTTCCCTTATGTATTCTCCATCTAAATTGACTCCATCTCTTCCATCCATGAGTTGTGTTGAGTTCAGTCCCTCGGTTGTGTCCAGCTGTTTGTGACCCCAAGGACTGCAGCACGCCAGGCCTCCCTGTCCATCACCAACTCCCAGAGTTTACTCAAACTCATGTCCATTGAGTTAGTGATGCCATCCAACCATCTCATCCTCTGTCGTCCCCTTCTTCTCCCATCTTCAATCTTTCCCAGCATCAGGGTCTTTTCCAATGAGTCAGTTCTTCCCATCAGGTGGCCAAACTATTGGAGTTTCAGCTTCAGCATCAGTCCTTCCAATGAATATTCAGGACTGATTTCCTTTAGGATGGACTGGTTGGATCTCTTTGCAGTCCAAGGGACTCTCAAGAGTCGTCTCCAACACCACAGTTCAAAAGCATTAATTCTTCAGTGCTCAGCCGTCTTTATAGTCCAACTCTCACATCCATACATGACTACTGGAAAAACCACAGCTTTGACTAGATGGATCTTTGTTGGCAAAGTAATGTCTCTGCTTTTTAATATGCTGTCTAGGTTGGTCACAGCTTTTCTTCCAAGGAAGAAACGTCTTTCAATTTCATGGCTGCAGTCACTATCTGCAGTGATTTTTGGAGAAATAAAATCCGTCAACTGTTTCCATTGTTTACCCATCTATTTGCCACGAAGTGATGGGACCAGATGCCATGATCTTAGTTTTCTGAATGTTGAGCTTTAAGCCAACTTTTTCACTCTCCCCTTTCACTTTCATTAAGAGGTTCTTCCATCCATAAATATCCCCAGTTTTTAAAAAAATTATATCAGAAATTCTTTCTGGGGCTGCATATTCCTTCAACTCTCTGCTCTCATTTTACCTTTATGATTAAACATAATATAAGAGCAGAGTTGCTTAGTCTTTCCATTTACTATCTCCACTTAGTCTCATAATTCATTACCCCTTAGCTTTCTGTCATGTAATTTTTGTCCCCACCACTCTAATGAATGATGTCTTTAGTCCTAGATTCACAATGAACTCCTCATCCAGTGAGCACCAGTCCAGCAACTTCTCCTAGTTGTAAAACTTGGAACACTCTAGCACAGCATTACTTTAAAGTGCCTTTTAAACCATCCTCATCACCCTGGCTTCCTTTCCCCCTTTTTTTTTTTTTCTGGCCACGCCAAACAGCATGTGGGATTTTAGAGGTATTGAACCTGTACCCCCTTGCATTGGCAGCTCAGAGTCTTAACCGCTGGACCACCAGGGAAGTCCCCCAGTTTGTTTTCTACTGCTGTGTCATCTTTTCCTCATTTTGTCCCCTTCGTGTAACATTTTACCACGTTCTTTCTTCTGTTCTCTTTTCTTTTGGTACCAAGAAATGCAAAACTAAGGTCTACAAAATTTTTTACCTTCGTGTTTGCACATTTTTCTGGCCAAGGAAATACAGAACTGCCATCATATTCTGCAAGAATTTCATAACTCAAGCAGGGCAAAGAACTCATAATAACCTCACTCCATCAGGAATCCTATTGACTCCTATGGCAGCAACTATCAACTTCTAAGCTGGTGACTTCTGGTACTGAACTTCTCCTCTCCCTTCCAAATGCCAGGTGTACATTTCCAGTGTCTGCCAGGCACTTCTACTGGATGTACACGTAACCCCTCAGAAGAATCGCAGCCTATCTCATCAAAGAGCACCTCATGACTTCCCTTTGTCTTTTCATGGAAGCCTTATGTTCCCAAATGCCCAGTTACATGGTCTTGGAAACTTAAAAAGTTTTGTGCCCACATCTTAAATCAAAAAATCCAGTTGGTTCTATTCCCGAATGACCTTTTGAATCCAATCCTCTTTCCCACCTCTTCACTTACCATGCTGTTTCAGGATGTTATTTTAAGTACCATATCACTAGAGTCTCTAACTTGTCTGATTCCCCAGCTTAGTTTGTCCCAGGATCACCATCCTACACTCAACTTTCAAGTTAATTTTCCTAAATTTCCACTCCATTTATGTTTTCCCCTGCTTAAAGCTTCCAGCAGCTCCCAATTTCCTACTGAGTTATTTAAGCCTTCAAGCTCCTTCACTGGGTGGTCCTAATTAACATTTCCATGCTCATCTTCTAATTCCCTTCAGCATTTGACAACTCTTCATTCTCAAAAGACAGTCTGTATTTCCATTACTTATATTATGCTCAGGACAAAATATATATTCTCCCATCACTTATTTCAAATATCCTACTCATCCCTCAAAGTTTATCTCAAATGCAGCCTTCATGAAATATGTTCAAACCTCTGAGCGAAATACAAAATATCTTATTTCCTGGCAAATAGAAAAAAAAAAAATCACAAAAAACCACTTAAATCTAATGTCACCCAATCCAAAATAAGTTTCTTTTTAATCCCCAGGCTTCCTACATGCCCCTTTCCACGTGTTTCTGCAACCATTTTTAGCAGCACTTACTTATTTCCTTGTATGGTAATTCTCATGTATAAATTTTTATATGTATTCTCATGTATAAATCCTTAACCAGCTTTTCAATACTCAAGGGTATATAACTTTTCTTTTTCACCTCTGTATCCTCTAAAGTTAGCTCACTATCAAGCACATAGGGGGGTACACAATTAATCTTAAATATCTCTCAACTATGCTTTTAGCAAATGCCCTGTTTATATTGGTTAGTTGTAAAATTAATATTCAGAGCTTCTTAATTTCTCCCCACTATGATCTTGCGTGTTATTTGACAGCAGACTCCATCTTACTCACCACATTCTCAATAATATCTGCTGAAATTAAGTGAATGATTCAGGTTATTTGAGAAAACTCAGGATGTGTCAGCATTGGGAACTGCATTAATCTAGTTAGGTCTCAGTCCTAATCTCAATCCTTTCAACCCTCTTACTTTCTGGTTCCCATGTCAACTGCTTGTGGCAAGTGAGGAAAAATAATTTTCCTCTATACATCTAGGTTTTTGGCTAAGACCTCCCACCACCAAATAAAAAGACATATTAATAGGAGGAAAACAGAAGTTTAATAATATGTTTACTCTCTTGGATACACAGGAGATACCCAGGAAAATTGAGTAAATCCTTGAAATGGGCCAAGTCACCACTTTAAACACTATCCATAGGCAAAAAATGAAAGACCGTATTAGGGGGGACTAATTACGGGAGGTTACCAGGAAAAGCACAATCAATATGGATAAGGTTGTTACACATATCTTAATTAGTTACCTTCTTTACTGAGAAGAGTTTCTGGAGATTTAGAATCATCCTTCTCTTCCTGGTAGAAGGTTGGAGACACCCTTATAAGTGGACATTTCCCTTATAAATGTAAACGTTTCTTATAAGAAGATAACTTCTATTCAGTTTTCCAAGCTCCTCCCATATTTTAACTCCCAATGGGTTAAAAATAACCCATTCAAAATGATCAATATAACAAAGATGCATATTTCAGGGTGCCATGTTTTGTTCCCTTTCACTCACCAGCTTCCTAAAATTCCAATGCTTGATTCACTTCTCTCAGTTTATTAGCCCTGTGTTAACCCTACTGGGCTTCCCTGGTGGCTCAGACAGTAAAAAAAAAAAAATCTGCCTGCAATGCAGGGGACCAGGGTTCAATCCCTGGGTCAGGAAGATCCTTTGGAGAAGGGAATGGCAACTCATTCCAGGATTCTTGCCTGGAAAATCCCATGGACAGAGAAGCCTGGTGAGCACAGTCCAATTGGCTACAAGCCAATTGTTTGGGGATTTTTGTTGCTACTGTTTTTGTTTTTATTTGATTTGCTTGCTTTTTCCCACCCCTGAATAAAATCTCAGCCAGGCTGTACAGATTTTCTAATCAATTTTAGGTAACAGAATATCTCATCTCTTCTAAAGAGCATCCCTTCCCGTCCAGTGTGAAATCAATTAGGCAAATAGAAGGCTTCTTCCTTGCTCCTGCTCAAGAGTGTTGATGCAGGAGGGGCCTGCTGTGGAGGAGGAACTGCAGTTAGCACCTTTGCACCTTCCTGCTCTGCTTCCTCCCTCCTTCCATAGATACTGTCTTGGCCCTTCCATAGCCGGGCTGAGGTAGAGGATGTAGGGAAAAGAGACAAACGGGCAATAAAAATCTATCTTGGCAAGTGCATTGTGATTTGGCATCAGCTTCTTCTGTGAAGAACATTTACCCAAAGGTGACTTATGGCGACATTTGCAGTTTCCACGGAAGACTGCTGCCTGCCTACCCTCCCCTGACTTCACGATGGAGGTCACAGCTTCCTGGATGTGGCAGTGTCTTTCCCCCAGATGTCACCTCATCCCAAATGATGGTTTGAAAAAGGGTTCCTTGTAAGCAGATGATGGGCAGGTTCCCTTTTTAGGGAACATATCTCATATGTGGGGAATAATAAACTACCCCAGCAGTAGCAGAAAGACAACTATCTCTCAAAGCATCCCATGGTCCTGTTGTTTTACCAGCTCCAACCAGGCCCCGAACCTTTGACTATGTCCCCAAAACTCTAGAGGGCTCTAATCAAACTTTCTGGTTATCTCAAATGCATTTTTTTTCACTTGGCTTATAACATGCAGAAGCACCCAAGCTTGCGGGTATATTGAAAGTGGTCAACACGCTGACAACCAACAACACTCTAAAAGAAGGCCTCTTCATCAAGGTCTCTGAGATCAATATTGACAACCCTCATATACTCAAGAAAACTGGTGAAACTAAGAGTTACAAAACTAATTTCACAATCCCTCAGCATGTCTTACATAGGTAAAAACTACTAGCTGTAACACTGTTACCAGCTTCAGGGCTGAAGCTGAAGTGGAATACAAAGAGCCCCAACTGTTACAATGTTCTATGTCCCTACTGAGATCACTTACCTCAAAAACTGGGTCTCTGAATCTCAGCTGAGTACTCAGCACAATCCATCCATTCCCTTAACTGTTTTTGCTCATCTTGGTCTTCACTTTCCTTCTATGGTTTTTCCAAAGTTTCTCCTCTTTACTCACCTGTTATCATCTGCACTCATGGCAGGGGATCTTGTCTCCTATTTCATCTGGAAAACTTGCACCACCAAGGATAATTCCTCTCAATTGTCCACTTATGTCAAAATGTACCTAAAACGAACCCATTTTTGCCTTTTTCTCCCTAATGTCAGAGAGTAAGGTTTCCAATCTCACGTCTGAAACCAAAGCATCCACTTTTTCAAGTTTCTCTGCTTCTCATTTCCTTTATGTCTTCCAGCCATGTCTTTTACATGCCATCTGCTTCGAGGCTGATTCCTCAAACAATGGCTTTTCTCACGCTATACACTTTTCTCTTTTAAAATTACACTGGAGTATAATTTACTTACACTATTTTGCTAACTTCTGCTGTAAAGCAAAGTGATATAGTTATATAAATATATATATTCTTTTTATATTCTTTTACATTATGGTTTATCACAAGATATTGAAGGTTCCCTGTGCTATACAACCGGAAAAGGTAATGGCACCCCACTCCAGTACTCTTGCCTGGAAAATCCCATGGATGGAGGAGCCTAGAAGGCTGCAGTCCACGGGGTTGCTGAGGGTCGGACCTGACTGAGCGACTTCACTTTCACTTTTCTCTTTCATGCATTGGAGAAGGAAACGGCAACCCACTCCAGTGTTCTTGCCTGGAGAATCCCAGGGACGGGGGAGCCTGGTGGGCTGCCATCTATGGGGTCACACAGAGTCAGACACGACTGAAGTGACTTAGCAATGTGCTATACAACAGGACCTTGTTGTTTTATACACCTTTTTAAAATAATCACATTTGTGTTTTTCATGTCAACTACTGTCTCTATACCGATGACCTAAATCTTGATTTCTTCACCTATAGACCTGGATTTTTCACCTGGACATCTCACAGACAACTCAAACTCATTGTCCAAAACTCAATCTACTCTCAAAAACTATGCTCCTTCTCCATGGCTCAAACCACCACCCACCTGGTCTCTCAAACAAGAAATGTATGAATCAACCATGACTTCTATCTGCAACACCTTCTATTTAATCATCTTCTAAGAGATTTTTATCTCCCAACATTTTTTTATACTTTTTCCCTTCTAGCCATCTTTCAGTTCAGTTCAGTTTAGTCGCTCAGTTGTGTCCGACTCTTTGCGACCCCATGAATCACAGCACGCCAGGCCTCCCTGTCCATCACCAACTCCTGGAGTTCACTCAGACTCACGTCCATCGAGTCAGTGATGCCATCCAGCCATCTCATCCTCTGTCGTCCCCTTCTCCTCCTGCCCTCAATCCCTCCCAGCATCAGAGTCCTTTCCAATGAGTCAACTCTTCGCATGAGGTGGCCAAAATACTGGAGTTTCAGCTTTAGCATCATTCCTTCCAAAGAAATCCCAGGGCTGATCTCCTTCAGAATGAATTGGTTGGATCTCCTTGCAGTCCAAGGGACTCTCACGAGTCTTCTACAACACCACAGTTCAAAAGCATCAATTCTTCGGCGCTCAGCTTTCTTCACAGTCCAACTCTCACATCCATACATGACCACAGGAAAAACCATAGCCTTGACTAGACAGACCTTTGTTGGCAAAGTAATGTCTCTGCTTTTGAATATGCTATCTAGGTTGGACATAACTTTCCTTCCAAGGATTAAGCGTCTTTTAATTTCATCGCTGCAGTCACCATCTGCAGTGATTTTGGAGCCCCCACAATAAACTCTGACATTGTTTCCACTGTTTCCCCATCTATTTCCCATGAAGTGATGGGACCGGATGCCATGATCTTCGTTTTCTGAATGTTGAGCTTTAAGGCAACTTTTTCACTCTCCACTTTCACTTTCATCAAGAGGCTTTTTAGTTCCTCTTCACTTTCTGCCATAAGGGTGGTGTCATCTGCATATCTGAGGTTATTGATATTTCTCCTGGCAATCTTGATTCCAGCTTGTGCTTCTTCCAGTCCAGTGTTTCTCATGATGTACTCTGCATATAAGTTAAATAAGCAGGGTGACAATATACAGCCTTGACGTACTCCTTTTCCTATTTGGAACCAGTCTGTTTTTCCATGTCCAGATCTAACTGTTGCTTCCTGACCTGCATACAGATTTCTCAAGAGGCAGGTCAGGTGGTCTGCTGTTCCCATCTCTTTCAGAATTTCCCACAGTTTATTGTGATCCACACAGTCAAAGGCTTTGGCATAGTTAATAAAGCAGAAATAGATATTTTTCTGGAACTCTCTTGCTTTTTCCATTATCCAGCAGATGTTGGCAATTTGATTTCTGGTTCCTCTGCCTTTTCTAAAACCAGCTTGAACATCAGGAAGTTCACGGTTCACATATTGCTGAAGCCTGACTTGGAGAATTTTGAGCATTACTTTACTAGCATGTGAGATGAGTGCAATTGTGTGGTAGTTTGAGCATTCTTTGGCATTGCCTTACCTCCCCTAAACTAGACCTATATTATTTCTAACCTAGTCAACTACAACAGCCTCCTAACTTGTCTACTTGCACTGAAGTTCTATTCTCCTCAAAAGGAAGTATATTAATCTATTGTTGTAGATCATGTTATGCCAAATGCAGACACTTGAAACAGCAAGCACTTATGTCACAGTTTCTGAAGGTTAACTGCATGGTGTTGGCTCATGGTCTTCCCACAGTCACATTCAGAGTGATATGAAAGCTAACCAGGACTGGAAGATCCACTTCCTAGATGATGATCTCACAGGGCTACTGGTGGAAAGCCTTAGTGCCTCACCATGTGGGCCTCTCCTGGGGCTTCCTAACTGTCCTTACAACAGGGCAGCTTACTTTTCTAGAGCCAGGGAATTTATTACAACTGCAAATCTATCAAATCTATCATCTTTCCTACTAGAGATCTAAAAGATCTCTCTATAACCCACAGGCTACACTCAAATTTCCCTTACACTGCTTCCAAGACTCTTGAGGATGGAACCCTAAATGTATCTACAACTTCAGTTCCCATCACTCTTCTTTATATAGTGTCTTCTGAAAATACAAAATTGCTTCTTGTTCCCTAAACACAATATTGTATTTTGACCCCAAGACTTTTCTCAGGCTACAATTTCTGCACAAAATTTCCTGCCCTTTGTAACAGATTATATTTATTTGGACCCAACTTACCCATCACCTGTTCTAGAAAGCCTTCTTAGAAATATGCCTCCCAACCCCAGGCTCAGGACTCACCTGCTGCTGCTGCTGCTGCTGCTGCTGCTAAGTCGCTTCAGTCGTGTCCAACTCTGTGTGACCCCATAGACAGCAGCCCACCTACTTCCCTATTATTATTGTTAAAATTACTGTTATCTATTATGATCACTGAGGCATATTCTCTTTATATGAATAGAATGTATGCTTGCTGAGGGTATCAAATTACTTATCTGTGTCTCTTTTAAAATTTTGCTGCTATAATGGTTCCTAAAATCTCACTGTGTATCTCTGTATTGATGACATACTTCATTCTAGGGCTTCCTGAAGAACAAAGAGTACAATCCAGGTGGGCTGGCATTTTCTGAAGAGATGAATCATCTTTCCTGGAAAGATACTACCTTCCTCAAGTAGGATTTATAGACCTAGGCCAGCCCCCGCACAGAACCAGAAGTGGTGAGCCATGCTCAGTTACAAGTCTTTAAGCAAAACACCACATTCCTGATTCCAGAATGTTTTTTGTCTGCCTGATTTGGCAGCTTCAAGACAACCAGAAGGTAAAACTCAAGTAATCCTAGGCTGAGAACCAGAAAAATAAACCCAAGTATAGTGAGAGCTAATATCCTACCAAGTGCTCTAGCAAAGTAGTACTACCAACAGATAGAACTAGGCTTAATGTGTCCTGGGTGGACTTGCAAATGGGGTTAGGAATGAAGGTGAATTATTATGATCAATGTTCTGCAACCATTATCCTAAAGAGTTATCCTCTAAATAGAATAATGATTACTTTGATTTCTTGTCAAGTTTGGTTTCCCCATTTTCTGGGTAGACACATAAATCTCAAGAAAAAATAAGGAAACCAAGATTCTTCTTGATGAAGGAAACACTGTATTTATTTCAAATTTTTCCATAGATTGAGATGTCTCAGAATTTTCCCTCTGATATACATTGAAGGAATAAAAACTCCCAAAATAATACTTTTTAATGTTGAGATTTAAATTCTCTTTAGTTGAAAAATGATACATATTCTGGTAATTCTTTTAATTATCAGAAAGATATGAGAGATAAGTATTAAAAAAACAGAAGTAGCAATAAATACGGTCTCATATAGCAAAAGAAAGATACAACTGCATTAAATATGGTAGTATTCCATTAGGAAGGAAAAAACAAACTCGTAAGCCTTAGGCTTTTTTTTCAAGCTAATGCTCTCAACAGAAGCTATATGGATTTCATCAATATGTTTATATGATTTCAAGCCAAGAAATTCTGTAAAGATTATCAAAGTATCTGATGTAGCTTCTGGCAAGAAATAAAGTACATCTCACAAGGACCTTGAAAAAAATGTTTGTTAGAAGGGTTTCTGATTTTATCAAGAAGATTTAGCTTAAAATATGAAGAGGAGAAAAAAATATCCCAATAAAAGATTGAATAGCATAGAAAACAATATATAATAACATAAACTAACATCAAGGAGGAAATAACCAAGTAACTCTTACAAAAAAAGTAGCAGGATGTGCAGAATGTGAAAAATATATCTTCAAATCAATAAACCAAAGCAGAGAGAATAAATCTAACAAACCTAATACATTTTCTTTTGAGACAGTTACAATCTCATAGGTATATTTTAATTTCAATAGTGTCACTAATGATGAGAATATGCAAGTTAAGAGGTATATTAATAGTTCGTTGGAAAAGATTTAAATGGGTCAGAGATCAGTTTCTCTTCTAAGAAAATATAGACAATCACTAACAATCACGGACATAATGGTGGAAAAGTCGCAAAATTTACTTGAGTAAACACAGAAGTGGCAGAAATGCTATTGTGTGTTGGGCAAAAATGTAGGTAATATATTTAGATGAACTATACAAAGTTTTTTAATAAATCCTTGCACAGAGGTGGGATAAAGTAATGACAAAGAGGTAGTGTTTATCTTTTCATCTGCTGGAAATCTTTTGGTCAAAATCAGAGTGTCTAATACAACCATGCCTTGATTTTGGTCACAACAGCAGACTTCAACTGGCATCCTTAATCTCAGACAGTCCCTAAGCCAATCTTAGTTGGAGAAGATCATATATCTGTTAAATTCAGTAGCCCACTGTTGACAACCAGCTGAAGCCCTAGGTATCTTGCCTGCTTACTACCCCTGTGCTGTGCTGTGCTTAGTTGCTCAGTCATGTCCGACTCTCTGAGACCCTATGGATTGTAGCCCATCAGGCTCCTCTGTGGGGATTTTCCAGGCCAGAATACTGGAGTGGGTTGCCATGCCCTCCTCCAGGGGATCTTCCCAGCTCAGGGATTGAACCTAAGTCTATTGAACGCAGGCAGGTTCTTTACCATCTGAGCCACCAGGGAAGTCCAAGAATACTGGAGTGGGTAGCCATTCCCTTCTCCAGGGGACCTTATGGACCCAGGAATCGAACCGGGGTCTCCTGCATTACAGGCAGATTTTTTTTTACCAGCTGAGCTACTAAGGAAGCCCTACAATCCCTGAGTCTTCCCCAACCCTTCTGCATTTTCTCATTAATATGACTTGACTTTTCACTTAATCACCAAATACCAGTAGAGGGCCCCAAGTGGGACAAGATTCCTGGCTTAAGCACTAACCCAGTGATCACCCTGACACGTTATACAACTATGTATGTGGGAGTTTCAGTCCTAGAACCCTAGATGTCTAGTTGCCATCCATGCCCTGCTTAAAACTGAGACACCAATCACATGACACTCCTTGGAATCATCTGGAGATGCCATCCGCCTCACTGGACCAAACCATGCTTTGCAGTTTCAGATTTCTCTCTTGGCCCAATGGCCTCTGCTGAGGTCAAGCACATTTTGTCACCCAGCCTATACAAGACATGTCACTTGCTCCTAATTTGCTCTTTTAGAAGACCACAGAAAAATAAAATATTTTTCTGAAAACAAAGGAATCATAAAAGAAAATTGCTAGGATCTTTATCAACACTAACACTGTACTATTCTATACTTTTAAGTTTGGATGAAAAGGAAGAACTCACTGGGGAATTGATGCGTGACTCTAGAGAAGGTAAATATGTTAGCTAGCTAGATAAATAAACTCTAATCTAGGAAAGACTGTTTCTGAAATTTCAGAGAAATAGCAGAAGACCTTTAGATGGAAAAATGGCTCACTAGGGATGAAAAATCTAAAATTAAATTATGACTGTACAATTTTAAATAACCTCATAAGAAAAAAAACTATTAAAATAAATTATTGTTGCTGAGGAGAGAGCTGTCCAAAATAGTCCAGGGGCCTATATTTCCCAAAAAGGAGGCTGGTAAATGAATTTTAATGTATATAACAGAATATTTGGAAACAAACTGATGTATGCAAATATTGCATGCTATGGAAAAAGATTTTTATAAATTAAAAAGGCAGGACAGAAATATGAATTGGCCCTAACTCAAGAATACATATGCATAAAAAATGAAGCATGTTAAAATTTGAACCATTATTATCATTTCTGTGGTGGAACTGAAGTTGATTTTTATTTTTTATTTTATTTTTCATATTGGTTTCTAGTTTTTAAAATTTCTTCAGTAAAGATTCCTTTTATAAACAGGGGGTACATGAATGTACAAAATGTACAAAATGGGGAAAAAGGAGCCCCCAACTACAAATGGAATACAAAAGAATGGTACAAACATTTAAAAAGCAGTGTCAGGAATGCAGAAGCAATAACTCTGGCTATGAAAAATGCTAAGGAAAATGAAAAGAATTTTAGAAGCTATGTTTAAAACAAGAAGAAAAGAATGAACTCTAGCCATTTCTCCAAACAGAGCAGATCATATTAACATTGCTTTCTTTTCTGTGTCAAAGCAACTCTTCACAGTAAAGAGTAGCATATGGCTAAGAGATGGGATTCCAGGGCTGTTAAGAATACTGTCAGGATGCACCTAACTCTTAAGTGATTTCACATCTCCAAATGAAGTCTCTCAGTCATGTCCGACTCTTTGTGACCCCATGCACTGTAGCCTTCCAGGCTTCTCCATCAGTGGGATTTTCCAGGCAAGAATGCTGGAGTGGGTTGCTGTTTCCTTCTCCATCATATCTCCAAGCTCAAGAAATTTTACTGTCTAGAAGGAATTTACAGATATCATCACCACAGCCCAGACATCATCTCGGAGAAATCACAGCAATTAGGAAAAGTGAGAAAAGTCTGGAAATGGACAAATATATAACCATTTATCCAACAAGGGCATAAAGAGATGTTACCAAAACTATATGTAGTTATCTTAACATTGTTTGAGAAGAGACCTTTAAGGAGATTTTGATCCCTTGGAGGGTAAGTCAGAATATTTGCAGTATAAGGCAAATGTAGTTAAATGTAAAATGTAGTTAGCAGCTTAATATCCTATCAAAGCTGAAAAGAATATGGTATGATTCCCAAACTCCTAATTCTGAAATTCCATGGTAAACACTAGTTTTCCTGATCTCACACAGCATTTGGAAGCCTGTTATCACTGTAAGCAAAGATGGATGAACACAGGCTACAGAAACACAAGCTAGAGGAACATGGTAATGGATGGATAAATGCCCCACATCATGTTGATTAATATACCATGTGACCCTTAATTCATTCCCTCTCTAGAGTGATTTGCCGTGAGACTCTAATCTCTTGGCTAACCATCTTATATGATCAGAATAACAAATACATAGATGGCAGGCATATAATATCTATAGAGGCTATTTTGCAGAAAGATGTTTAATTAATTTGGATTCTCAAAGATTTCGACAAGATATAACAAAGCTAAAAGAATATACACACATACACATAAATATTCTAATTAAATATAAAGAACTGTGCCTTTTTAAAAAATAGGTTTTGGAAAACACAGGATGAAGTAACTTTACTATTAGTATCTCCCATAGAAGAAGGCCTAAAGATTTTAGCTATCTGCATGGTCAGTAAAAGCAAAAGTATGATCCAGTTGGTAGGGGATCACATTGAACTATCCAGAGGAATGGAGGAAAGGGGGGGAAGTGACAGGCAATTAGCCAAGTCCTACTTCACCCACACAGGTAAATGGACACAGCGAACAGCCAGTATATTTAAAAAGAAGATAAATATCTTTGTTGTTTACAGTAGACTAGGAAGAAAATAGAATGGTGCTGGCTGCCAGTTGCCCACTCCCCATGCCTGCTCTCCCCTCACCCATATCCTTGATCCCTTCCATCAGAAACTGGATCCTCTCTTCCGGTTTCTCATGGTTCATACATTATTAACTCATTAGTCCCAAAACCTACCCAGAGAAGTTCCTAACTGTTTATTCAAGTGACTTATTTTGCTGAGGAAGACAAAGTTACCTAAAAATAAGAATCAAACTCTTTTGGTGGTTAGACCAGGTTAACCAGTGCAGACATCTTTATCTCTATAATTTATTTACTCAAAGCCACACATTTAAAACAAAATACATTCAATGGGAACTTTCTTTCTGTTACACGGTAAGATAATCACAGGTTCAGATGTTCACAGGATAGGATAATTACAAGATAGTATTTTTTTTTTAATTTTAAAAATTAAAAATAGACTTTCTAATGGAAAATGAACTTGCAGAGCAAGGAAGGCAGTGGTTCCCCAGTCCTCACTGCTCAGCTAGTGGTCTGAACAGATCTGCTTGCTACACTTAGGGCTTCCCAGGTGTTGCAATGGTAGAGAATCCGCCTCCCAATGCAGAAGACACAGGAGACACGGGTTAGATCCCTGGGTAGGGAAGATCCCCTGGAGGAGGGCATGGCAACCCATTCCAGTATTCTTGCCTGGGAAATCCCATGGACAGAGGAGTCTGTGGGCTACAGTTTATGGGGTTGCAAAAAGCCATACACGGCTTAGCGACTGAGCAAGCACATTTTGAAAGCTATATGAGGTTCTAGAAATAAATCATCATGATGACCAAGCATATTGGAGCCACAAAGCATGAGGATTGCTGAAGAAGCTACAGTCCTTTTAGAAGAAAAGATTTAGGAGGAATATCGTAATTGGCATAACACATTTTAAGACTCATGTGTATTTGCTATTAGCTTTATTCAGAAGATCTCCAAAAGGATGAATAGTATTAATAAACAGAACATATGGGAAAGTTGTAAAGAACAATCTTCAGACAATATGGTCTACTTGACTAATTATAAACTATACATCTCCAAGATTTAGTCCTAAAAGTATAAGCTGATGGATAAGACAACTAATAGAACAGGTTAGCCTCTATTCTCCTAAATTTCACCTTCCCCTAAAAGTTCTTTTCTACTTCTTTTCAGCTGCCTCCACTATGAAAGCTTCAGGTGGTCTTTTCCCAGTTCAATACATCCTACTTTAAGTCACAGTATTGAATGAAGTCCTTTTCCCTTAGTATAATTAGACAGATTAAAGCTTTTAATAAGACTTTGTTAAATACTAAATGGTTGCAGAGGAAGAATGATCATAGAGAGTACAAGAGTCAAAGATCTGTATAATTAAGAAGCCCGAGGTGCGGAGCTCATGCAGCTGGCCTGTTCTCAGAGCTCCCTGAACCCTCCCCCTAGACATGCTCTGAGGAGCTGGCTACACCTGAACCACCACAGACAAACAAGTTCTCACATCTCTCTCTTTGACCTCTCATAACTTCTAAGTCCTGGCCTGCCTCTGTGTAGTGGGCACTAATGTACCACCACCTTTGGCAGCCCAGAGAAACAAAATACTCTCCCCTCTCTACCCAAGGTCTTTCTTCCTGTTTTCCAGTGCAATGCACAATGTAGATCCAATATTCACTTATATCTTTGGGCAGCACAATTAGCATAGCATTTGTGTAGCAGGGAGAGCACGCCCACACAGTAAACAGGATGTGCTCTCCTCACAGTACCTTCATCAGTTAGCACTGTGACAAAACCATACAGCAAGCTCTCCTTTACAGAAAGCTTTTCAACAGAAGTTATAGGCCCCACAATTCATTATATCAAGGGGAATCGCCACACTGGCCAAGAGGATTCAGCCACGTAGATTAATTCTAATATTCCTAAGATGAAAAGATATTCTCTCATTTGCATTTCCTTTTTCTCTGGATATTTCATACCATGTCACATTCAGTTCAGTTGCTCAGTCGTGTCCGACTGCAGCACGCCAGGCCTCCCTGTCCATCTCCAACTCCCGGAGTTCGCCCAAACCCATGTCCATTGAGTCGGTGATGCCATCCAGCCATCTCACCTTCTGTCGTCCCCTTCTCCTCCTGCCTTCAATTAATGGAATTCAATAGAAAGAATATGACATTAATGTGTCCTACCATCAATTAGTAATGAACATGCTCTTTTTTTAATGTGTCTATATTATTTATGAATGGCTCCATTTTTATTTTAGGGAAGTTTTTGGTGGCCAGGGGAGTAGAGTAGGTGGGGGATTCATGCCAACAGCAGCTGGCAAGCGTGAATGAATGGAGCAATGGCCCAACATTTAACATATGCCTGAAGAAATATTATAAATTCTCTGTAGACATTTGAATTCTGGACCAATATCTTACCTCTGAGGTTTCCTGATTTGAAACCTATCTTCTCTTTACACTTTTCTATCTCCACGATTTCAACAAGCATAGACACACTGACAAAGGTGAATTAATGTAGAACTATCCCTGCAATTCAAAGAACAAACAACCCATTTGAAAGCATAAACTTAACTTGGTTTCATAAGAAAGTGTTCCTATGATAAGTAGGCAGTGTGTAACATTCACAGGTAACAGCAAAGCAAGCCACACAGATCAGTGCCACTGCTTCAAGCTGACAGTACACACCAACGAGCTCACAGCCTCAGTGCTTAGTTTATTAATTCTAACCCAGAAGTCCAGTATCTTTGAAAGAAAAACAACTTCAGGAATTTTTAATAACCAGACTGACTAGGTAAGCAGTTTTCACACTTAACTAGAGCATTTGCAGAGCACAGAGTATAACATCAATATACAGATACTTAGATACACATATACACATATCTTTGTATACATATACATATTTCCCTGGTGGCTCAGAGATGAAAGTGTCTGCCTGCAATGCGGGAGACCTGGGTTCGATCCCTGGGTTGGGAAGATCCCCTGGAGAAGAAAATGGCAACCCACTCCAGTACTCTTGCCTGGAGAATCCCATGGACGGAGGAGCCTGGTGGGCTACAGTCCACGGGGTCGCAAAGAGTCTGACACGACTGAGCGACTTCACTTCACTTCACATACATAAGTGATATCTATCTATATATGTATAGATATCTCATATACATCAGGATCTGGTGTCACAAAAAAGCAAAAATGTAACAGAACTAACATGTAATGCATGCCATAAACATGAATATATTGCCTTTGCATTTTATATGAAAGCCATTACAAAATTAAATAGTCCACAGCTTATAGGGGTTGCAAGCCTATGTACTAAATGCTGTTGCTGTTTTAGTCAATCAGTCATGTCCAACACTTTGTGACCCCAAGGACTGTAGCCAACCAGGCTCCTCTGTGGGATTTTTCAGGCAAGAATACTGGTGTGGGTTGCCATTTCCTTCTCCAGGGAATCTTTCAGACCCAGGGATCAAACTCGTGTCTCCTGCTTGGCAGACAGATTCTTTACCATTGAGACACTTGCGAAGCCCCTATGTACCCAATAAGATAAAATAAATTACAAAGAAAAGTAATGACCACTGGATTCAAGTTAGTGCATACTTAAGAGAAACTCTGCTTATTCTTTTTTGCTTTGGATTCTGCTTTAGTTTATATTTGCATTCTTTTTTGTTTCGGGAGGATTGTGGTGGAGCAGTGATGAGGAAGAGAAGTCAAAGGCATACTGCCATGAAGTAGAAAATCACACGGCACATGCAGAAACTGAATTGAGTTCAATTTTCACCTGAAAAGAGGTGAATTCTTTATTCTCTGACTACATTTTTGGTCACTCATCAAGTATTCTTTATCATTCATTCAACCACTGTTGACTGACTTCTTGCAATGTGCCAGAGAATGAGATGGTTCCAAGGAACCCTTCCTTCTCTCAAAACACTTAGAGAAAGAGAGAGAAAGAGGACAGTTATGTAAAAAATGAGGCTCCAGAGTGATAAGAACTACAGTAGAGGTGAGTGAGATTACAGCATAAGGAGACACAGCTAAGACTGGAGTCAGTGTCATGAAGGCCCCCTGGAGGATGTGACTATTAGCTTCTTTTTGAAGACTGAGTTGGCCAAATAGAGAAGGCAAGTCAATATTCCAGGTGGATGAGGTGCTAGTGTGCCAAAGAGCAGAGAATGCAATTCAATGGGAAGAGGACTTTGGTTTGAAGCAGAGTCAAACAAGAGATGAAGTGGAGAAAAAGAGTTTGTTTGTACTTCCCATACTGAGTGGTTTAATTCTTATCCACAAAGCATCAACATATTAAAGGAGGTGGCATTTTCAGATTTGCATTTAAAAGAACATTCTGGGTAGCAATTTATGAAAATGGATCATAAGGAGGCAAGCCTGATGTCAAGGAGACTCTGAAGTTGTCTGGAGAAATGATGGGGCTTGAACTGATGATGGCCATGGAGACTTATGACAGCCAAGAGATTGAAGAAATATTCCTCTACTGTAAAGGAACTTTAATGACCAAGTAGCCAGAAATTGGTAGGGAGAGGAGAAGAAGGGGTCAATGACCCAGGTGCCTGTATGGTCTTGCCATCTCATTTACTGAGATGGAAAGTGTAGGAAGAAATGGTGATCTGGAGAAGGGAAAGGTAACAAATTTGCTTTGAGATATGTTGACATCACAGTGCCTGCCCAAGGAACACACAAATGAAGATGGATGCCAGAGAATTATACAAACCAGTTGGAAGCTTGAAAGAAATGTCTACTGATTTGGGGACATCGGCCCACAGGGCATCACTGATTGCATGAAGTCTTCAATAGGTATTGTGTGAGAGGTAGGTGGCCGGAGACTGAACACAGAGCACACAACCTCTTGCCTAAGAGAAGCCCAAAGAGATGGGAAGACAGCCAGGAAACATGATGTCACTGATACCAAAGGAGAGGGAACTGTGCAAAGGACCAGCTTGGTGCAGGCATGGTACCAGAGACTGTAGTGATTCACCTGAGAAGTAAAAGTCTCCACTCTAAAGGAGATCAAAAAGAAAGCATACACATATTAAATCATAATACAAGATAGAATGTGACAGATACCATTTTAAAAAAAATTCAGATTAGTGCTCAGGAGCTCAGAGGAGGGAGCAGCCATTTCCATTTCAAACACAGAAGTGACACTGCAGTGGCTGTTGTATGTAACACATGGTCATAGTTTTTTTATGGTATTTTTTTAGTTTATATGGTATTTTTCAGATCTTTACTAACCACTCCTTTTTTTTCAGAAATCTTCTTTATCATAGCTGAAAGTAATCTCTCCCTCCTTTGAAGACCTAAATACTGCATCTAAATTATGATATGTACCACATTCTCTTTGCTATGGATTTGCTGTTTTCTTATCTCTTTGACCAGATCGTAAAGCTCTTTGTGGTCCCAAACTCTGTCTTACTTTCCTTGGGACCACTCTCCCCTTCCCCAGTGCCTGGACCAGCCCCCACAGGATGACAGTCTTGCTCTGTCACTCTGTCCTGGATTCAAAACCCATCGCAGCCACTTGTTCAGCTATTAGCTTCTTGACAATTCACAAATGATTAATGCCCACTAAGGCATAGTTTTCTCAACTGAAAGTAGAAATAAAATGTTCCACGAAGGGCTATTGTGAGTATTAAGTATAATGTTTCTAAAACTACTCAGGAAATTATTTGGCACACAGTAAATATTCAGTAATGGTTTGTTTTATTTCAATGTACGGTACATAACAAATAAACGCTTACAGAACTAACAAATACCTGAATGAATGATCGTGGCAACCAGTTTCCATTCCTAATAGATTTCTGATTCTTTTAAATTCTTGAAATGTTCACAACCTATTATAGCTAGGCCTCCTCTACATCCAGTATATCCTTTTCCATCAAAACGTTGCTTAAGATTTCTAGAACTTTTGCCTCCAGCTACCCTCCTTCTCCTTAGCAGTATCAGAAATATACTGTGCAGTGGACTGATTTTGTTTAGCAAAATTTCTTACTAGTATGAAAGCAGAAAATATGGTGTTAGTGCTTTTCATCAGAGAATCAACTATGAATAATATTCTGTTCTTCAAGAATTTGAGGTCTTTTAGATGTTGCTTATTATTTGTCTTCCTGTACAAAAGACCTAAGCCAGGCAGCCAGGTTTTAAATCCCAGCTCTGCTTTCCAATGTTGTGTTAGTTTCTGCTCTACAACAAAACAAATCAGCTCTGTGTATACATGTATACTGTTTTTCGTGAGCACCCCTCCCTATCCCCAATCCCATCCTTCTAGGTCAGCACAAAGTACGGAACTGAGCTCTGGGTGCTGCACAGCAGCTTCCCACTAGCTGTCTAGGTTACACACGGTACTGTATGTATCTCAGTGCCACGCTTCCAATTCAGCCTGCCCTCACTTTCTAGTTTTGTGATGTTGGATAATGTATTAGTTATCTCTAGCCTCAGTTTTCTCATCTGTTAAATGGCAATAACCTACATCAGAGAGGTGCTATGAGGATTAACCAAGCATGTGTTTACAGCACTTACCACAAAGTAAATATAACATAGATGTTACTATTTATTTCCTATGCATTCATGCAGACTTTGCTACTCAGTGTTTTCTATTCATGTTACAGATAGGTTCAATCTCTCATTATTTTAAATACCTCAATTGGCTTGTACGCGCAGCATGTTTTCTAGCCTCAATTAATATACTGCAGAAAACAAAATAGAAAGTGGTTTAAGGTTTATTGAATGATCTGAAGTTTTCCCCAAGTACTAATTAAAGCAGCAAAGACAGTTGGTATGACACATTGTTTCCTCAAAAGCATTCTTAAATAAAGCTTGGAGAACATAATAAACATGTTTTTCTTGTTTTCTTGGTGTTATTTCATATTACCAGGAAAGATTATAGAGCTCATTTTTTAATCAGAAGTAAAATAAGACTATGCAGATAAAGTGTCATCGGTCAGAAAAAAAGCAGAGCATGCCCTGGTGTCCTTTCAAGGGCCCCAAACAAGCCTTGCTGTTCTCTGCCCTCGCCCTTCCCTCTGTCTGTGTCAGATAGATCTAGATATACAACCTACTGTGTCACCTGGGCTAGTTAATTATCCTAAGTCTTAGTTTCTTTATCTACAAAATTGAGAACAACTACTTCAAAGACTGCTGTGAGGATTAAATGAGAGAATACAGTTAAATCCCTGAGCACCATACCTGGCAAATAATGAATGCTTAATATACATAGCTTAAAAATAATAACCCTCAGTTTGAACAAAGAACAAGATAGATTAGCTATACCAGACTAACCCTCATACTATAAACAATTAAAATTCTGGACATAATATAAAGACACACGGATTGCAGTCCCTGAGGAGCAACTAAAGCAAGCAGCAAACTGAGAGGCTATAAACCTAAAGAAGAGCTGTACTTCCTGTGGCTGTTTTCCCTGTAGACTCTTACAGGCTGCACTGGCAGGGGATAAAGCTGAGGAGGGGAAAAGCTGAGGAGGGGAAGAAGGGACCTTGCTTCACGGAAGAAACCAAAGTTAGAGTGCAAGGCTGCCAGAGAGGCTGGAGGTTAAAGGGCAAAATCCAAGAAAGAGGAGAGTCCAGAAGGAGGGCCCAAAATATGGCTGCAAATTTTTCTCTAGTGGTACACAGGGAGGAACTCCAAGAAACCCAACACAAAGCAACAGCTGGGGCAAAAGGGAGAGCAGATATTCTAGAAACGTCTCGTGCTGGAAAAACAGAAATTAGTCTCTTTAAGTCCCTCCAAATGGAGAGGCAGGGTTAATATATTAAAATTTGCCTTGTTAAACCCATAAAGCCTTCCCTAAAGTAGGGCAAAGGCAGGCATCTAAGAGACTGACCCAAAGGCAGTACATTTGACTGGCCAAAGAAAACTTGATGCTTAACTCAATGTCTGTGAAGTTCAGTGTTCATTCAAAATCAAGGCTTGCTAAAAACAGAAGAAAACCACCAGAAGCCAAAAGAAACATAAAAAAAATGAAATAGATGTTCCGGTGTTTCAGATATTAAAGTTATCTGAAGGGGATTTTAAAATAGTCATGCTTAATATATTAATAATAAATAAAGAGATGGATGGACGATTTCAGCAGAAATCTAAAATCCCTAAGGCTCAAGCTGAAATTTCACAACTGAAGATATAAAAATTGAAATCAAGAATTTAACTGATGGGTTCAGTAACATATTAGAGATAGCACAGTAGATAATTTAGTGAACTAAATACATGACAAGAAAAAGTGCTCAAATTAATGCCTATAAAATAAAAAAGGATAGAAAACATAAGGAAAAATAAGAATAACAAAGGATTCAATGAAAAGGTCTGGCATACACGTCATCTGAGTATTTGAAGTAGAAGAGACAGAATAATAAAACTTAAATACCTGAAAAATTTTTCCCAGGAGTTTTCCAAAATTAATGTAAAGTGTCTAACTGTACATTTAAGATTCAAAAATTGCATAAGCAGTCAGTAGGACAAATGTGAATAAAGCCATACTTAGGCACATTGTAGTTAACACTATTAAAAATTAAGGCAACGAGAACATGAAAAAAGTACAAGACAAAAACTAACACTGACATCTGACTCTTCAACAGAAAAATGTAGAAATAAGACAACAATGGACTGACACTTAAAATGCTGAAAGAAATATATTGCCTAGAATTCTGCACCTCTCAAAATTATTTTTCAAAAAATGAAGACAAAATAAAACTATTTTTAGAATATTAAAAACTGAAAGGTGTTTTGCAGGCAGATCTGCATTACAAAATACTGACAGGACTTTTGAGACTAAAGGAAAATGATCTCAGAGAAACATATAACGTCAGGAGGCAGTGCAAAAAAAGGATTTATTTATGGGTAAAAAAAAAAAATAGTGCATATTGACTATTAAAACAAAAATATATACAATTCACACTTGAACAGCAAGGTCTGAACTGTTGAAGTCTACTTATCAGTAGATTTTTTTCAGTAAATACATAACTACAATACTATGCGATTAGGTGTTGGTTGAAATCTCAGAAAGTAGGTATGGAAGGCAGAGCATAAAGTTATACCTGGATTTTTCAAGTGCACAGGGGGTTGGCACCCCTAACCCACAAGTTGTTCAAGAGTCAACGGTGTATTTTGTCAGTTTGAGGAACTGACAAAATATAGATGTAACATGTTCAAGCAGTAGTAAAAGTATACTGTAGTCAGTAATGTAAACACTCAAAAGAGTACTAAAAGAATGCAAAAGTTAAAATCTTAAAGGAATTATAAAATGGATTAATAATGAAGAATGATAAACTGATGAATATAAGTGAAGCCAAAAAAGGAGGGAGAAAAGGACCAGTAGTACAAACAGTATGGAAAACAAAACAGTCCACTTAAAGGAGTCAAGTTAGTGGTTATAGTTAATGTAAATGGACTCAACTTTTTAATTAAAATACAAAATTTGTCACACTAAACAAAAAGCAAAATGGAGGCATATCCTCTTTATAAAAGAAACTTTAAATGTAAAAGCACAAAAGTATGAAAATAGGTATACCATGTAAATATTAAACAAAAGAAAAATGGTATGGCTATATTAATATTGGACATAGATCTTAACTAGAATAATAAGATATAAAGATGTACTTTTCAATGTAATAAAAGGGTCAAGTCCATAGGAAACTATAAATTTTAAAGTACATAAACTATAAACTATAAAGTCATAAATTTGTAAATACACAATAGCATAAATTTCAAAGTACAAAAGGCAAAAGCTGACAAAACTAAAGAACATACAAACCAACAATCATAGAGGCAACTTCAATACATTATTTCAGTCACTAATAAGAAAGCAGACAAAGGAATCAATTCAACATAGAGAAGTTAAGAACATTATTAACTAACTTGACCTAATCTGGCTATAGAACACTATACCCAACAAATGTAGAATGAATATATATATATATACATATTTATATAGACATATATGTGTATGTATAAAGACACGTACAATATATAATATAATATATACTATATATAATAACTTATTTAAAGACAGACTTTTTTGGTTAAAATGAGGATCTTGTCTTTATGTTCACAAAGTGTTAAGAAATAGAAAGTTATAAGTCAGTCTTTCCAAGAACCTGGTGTCCCAAGACATAGTGTTGAACAATTAATTCTGTTTGTATTTATTCAAAACCTTGAATTCTTAGAATTTAATTCTGAATCAGCTCTATTATCTTCATCCCAACAGGCATACATTTCAGCTACAATATACAGAGCTTCTGAGATTTTAAAAAAAGAGGTGGGAGGAGAGCCAATAAATAGATAATTCATTTATTCTAAAATTAGTCCCATTTCAGACAAATGCCATCCTATTATAAGACTGAATAAACTAATGAAACATAGCAGAAAAATTAATTACAAATAGTAAGAACCCAGGGATAAATTTATAATGGAAAAAGGAATGTTATTTCTTCTTTTTTCCTCAGGAAAGTTGTTGCTTGCCACATAACTTTGACTTTGAAAGTTTTGAAGCAAAATAACTCTTCTGGGGTACCATAAAGTTAATATTTTACACTTATTTAGAGAAAAAGTTTCTGACAAATATTTTTGCATTGTACAAATAAAATCTGAAGAAGTTATAAGATACTAGCCAAAAAGAGTCAATGAATAGTGACAAGATATAACTTTTGAAATAAAAGCTTCTGATTTGTAAAAATTAGCAGTGAAAATTCACCCACAAAGAGGTCTCTAGATGGGTCTTATAATAGATATTAGAAAATCTGAAAAATTTATTTAGCTTTTTATAAGAAATCCATCACTAACCTATTTTTTTTAATAAAAGCCATTATATGTTTGCTCATAAATAATTTTTTAAACATCTCCTCAGACTTATACCTTGCAAATTCATCACACATTCATTTAAAAATTATCCATGAAGTATATTCCATGTTCTAGGATTAAGCTAGGTGCTGTAGTTAAAAATAGTGAGTCAGAAGGACTTTATTATGAGTAAAGTGAATAAAAATGACAGTAAATTATGGAAGTACATCAAAGGAGAAACCAGCTTGTGAAACATAAGCTAACAACAGCAGGCAAGAGACCTGCTTTAGAGGGAGGGTCACAGGAGGCCTCACTAGTGTATTAACGTTTGAAGGGACAGTGTCCCAGGCAGAGAGGATCAGGCCTCACTGGAGTCAGGAAAGAAACTAGAGAGGCAAGAGAACTCCCTGGAGCTATGGAGGTCCAGTGGTTAGGACTCGGAGCTCTCACTGCAAGGGTCCAGTTTCAGTCCCTGGCTGGGGAACTAAGATGCCACAAGGCACTGCCAAAAAAAAAATAATTAGAGAGTCAAGGAACTGAAAGTCCATGGGACATGGAGCGAGGGGAAGAGCAGACTGAGTGAGTCATCATTCAGGAAATTAAAGTAGACAGATTTAAAATATAGATTTTTGTGGGTAGATTCACCATTCTTGCTGATTTACTACAAACAGGGGGTAAGGGACAGGCAGAAAACAAGGATAAACTCGTAAATGTTTGCCTTGGGCAACCAGGTAGATAGTGGCACCACGTACTGGCATAGGAAGACTGGATGTTGGGAAAGGACAACTTTGCAGAGTGGGGATCAAGAGCCTTACGCTGAACATGAAAAATTTTCCTAAAAATTATTGCACTTAAGAACAAGAAGGCTTGGGTGAGAAGTTTGAAGAGTGGAATTTGCATATATAAAAGGAGAAGTCATTCTGAAGATTTCAGAGGACTTGACCTTGTTCCTTCCCTTAGATGTATACTATGCCCTTTTGTGAAACACAGACGCTTTGGTCAAATACCTCAACATTTTGAAAGAATTAGGAAATGGTGTTAAACTCTTCCAGGAATAGAATCCACCCTGGGGCTTCCCTAGTGGCTCATATAGTAAAGAATACACCTGCCATGCAGGAGACCTGGGTTTGATCCCTGGGTCAGGAAGATCACCTGGAAAAAGGAACGGCAACCCACTCCAGGATTCTTGCTGGAGAATCCCACGGACAGAGGAGCCTGGTGGGCTGCAGTCCATGGAGTCGCAAAGAGTTGGGCATGACTGAGCGACTAACACTTTCACACTTTACTCTAGAGAAGAGATTAAACACTAAGGAAAAGGATGAAAACAAGGCTGTAAGAACGTACCTGAAATATCTGCACCATATTTATTTAAATGTATAAAGTATGTGGGCAGGATACACTCATTCAAACAACTATATCTGTAAGTCCACTTCATTTGCATACCAGCTTGTATTTTAAAGGGGATTTTCTTCTTTCCTTATGACAAAAGGGAAAAACTGCCTTCTATGAAATTCTAAGATTTTGAAGTTATTATAAAGATGAAACTTCTCAGGGGAAGCAGTTTTGACCTGCCATGATTCCCTGCAGTATTCCCATAATATTAGATGGTTACTGCCTTTTCTTGTCCTTAAAACCTCAAGTATTTTACTATTCTCATTTCCTTTCCCATCTGAGAGCTCTGAAACTAAAGCTGGGAAAGGAATGAACATCAAAAAAAAATCCTTTATTCTCAAAAATTGATCAGCTAGAGGAAAGGAAGAAAGTAAAATGCTAAGTCAAAAACCATCCTAACATGTAAGTTGCCTTTCTTAAGTGCAAAAATTCCTGTCATTTTCCTGGATTATGTGTATATTTTAAATAGTGTTTCACGCTGGGGTTTATTATGTGAGTTTTGTTTGTTTCTATATCCATTTTGCCAAGTTTCTTAATGTGTAATTTTCATGAATCTAAGTAGCAGTTATTTATATCTTCTACTATAATAAACTACTGATTCATATAATATTAACTATTACATTAATTGAGTGTGTATACTATAGACTGGAACACTGTTCAACAGTATTTCATATACTGTTTTCTTTAATTCTTAGAGCTACCCAATGAAGTAGGCATTATTAATCATTTCACTTTATAGACACAGATAAACAGCTATTAAATCACTTGATCAAGATTAAATTATGCATCTAATAAACAGCTAGTTCCTTATTCACCATACTTACTGCTGTTCAATTAGACTTTGGACATAATGTATTTAGAACACTAAATATATTTTTAACACTGGCCTACAAAAAAGATAGTAAGATGAATCTATTATGTAAATCATTATTCTAAATCGTATGTGGCCAAATTGAATTGTCTTTTTTATGTTCTACTGATTAAGATCATAAAGCATTCTCCCAATTGAGAAAAGGTTCTCTCATCCATATATATGGTATATATATTCATCAAATTATTGAGAACACACTATGTATTAGAGGCACTTAGTGTATTTCAATAAATAAAAGAGACAAAGCTCCCTACCTTCTGGCAGCTTACATTCTAATGGAGGAAGATGCATAATAAACATATAACCTAGCTTAACAGAAAATTAAAATATGGTGACAAGTGCCTTGGAAACAGAAAAAACAAAATGTCAGCAGAAAGTCATCAAGTCATCAGTACTGCTATGGCACAGGGGTAGAGGGGGTTGCAATTTAAACAGGGTGGTCAGGATCAGCCTCACTGAGATACTCAAGAACAATTACCAGCAAGAATTTTATTCTTGCTCATTGTTCTCCAAATAATAACACATAACAATAATCTGACTGCAGTGTTTCCGTTTTTAATGCTACTAATTATCTTTTTGGACTTTGGCCACCTCATACGAAGAGTTGACTCATTGGAAAAGACTGATGCTGGGAGGGCTTGGGGGCAGGAGGAGAAGGGGATGATAGAGGATGAGATGGCTGGATGGCATCACCGACTCAATGGATGTGAGTTTGGGTGAACTCCGGGAGTTGGTGATGGACAGCGAGGCCTGGCGTGCTGCGATTCATAGGGTCACAAAGAATTGGACATGACTGAGCGACTGAACTGAACTGAACTGAATTATCTTATTGAATAAATTCAACACATATAGAATTAGGACAGAAACTGTCATCTCATCAAGGAAATAAGGCTCTGTATGATTAAGGAACTGATGCTTTCTTTTTAAAGCAATTTATTGTCAATTGAGTAATGCGTTGTAACATCACAGAGTAAAACAATCTTAAAGTCAGAGCTTTAGTTCTTGAAACGCTTGAATCTGAACTTTCTAATTTAGCAGAATGGGAGTATTTTTACCAATTCCATGGAAAATTCTGCCAAATATTGTATGTGTATATATACCTGCACACATATTTAAACATCAGATGGATAGAATAAATGCGTTAACTATGTAAAACATATACATAATTATGAATATTTGTTAAATACTGATTTGCCTGATTATTGCACAAATAGAGACATTGACTTTGGCACCTAAGGAAATTTGCCAAAGACTCACAGATCACGTATCAAATTACCGTATCTTATACGGATCTCTTAATTTTCTCTGAAAATGCTGCTCTTCCTCTACTGCCATTTCCCAGTCCCCCAAACAAACACCCTAGATCCTTCTATTTATCACACCCCTCACCTGTTTGGCATGTCTTGTTTCTTCATCCAAGCCAAACGTAAGGTACAATCACGCACTTCCCATCTTCCTCACCACCATTCAGCACTATCCTCCTCACCTACCTTTCCACTTCCCATCTTGACAACTCTCCCCAACACCTTCACACTTACTTACTCATTATCCATCCAGCTGCCAACGTGAGCTCTATGTCAAAGTACCTCATTTTCACAAAGCTAAAACTGTAACTCTCGTATAAATGTAGAATCAATATGCATCAAAAATTCTGAATCAATTAATGACACAACCAGGATTTTGAAGCTGGATCACAAGATAGTTGGAGAAACACGGTATACAGGACAAGCATATTGAAATACGCTTGCTGATTTAGAGACAAAACTGGCTAACGTCCTACAGGCAATGAAACTATCACCTATGGAGTCTTCTTCTCTACCTCTCAAAAATCCTTTGCATCTCTAACAGACAAAAATCTCCAAGTCCACACATAATGCCATAGAACTGGGGCTCTAAAATAGAAAGAATGTCAAATGAAGATATTCCCTTAGAGAATTAAATAATCCTTCGAAGGGCCTCCTGGACATTGTTCCCATTTGATAATAAAAGCATACATAGCCATCTTTTGGCCTTATTTCCAAGTCTGTGATAGTTTTTCTTAACAAGCATAAATAAGATTCTATCCTTCTCTATTTTAAAACTTTTCTTTCTAGAATGAAATAAAAATTGCCTACCATGAACCACAGAGTCTACACAAGCTGTTCCTTTGCATCTTTTCTACCATCCTCCTGTGATCCTGCCACACTGATCTTGCTGTTCATCAAACATGCCTCCTTCCGCCTTTTACTATGCCTTTTCTCTCTGCCTACTGCTCTCCCACCAGATTCAGCTATGGCTTCCACTTTGCATCATTCAAGCCTCTGCTCAAAGGCCCACATGCACGTGCATGCACACATGTGTACACACACACACACACACACGCATAACACACACACACACACATAACACACACCTGCCACATCTTTCCATCCCATTGCTTTTTATTTTCCTTCAGAGAACTCACCATGGTATGATGTGATAGTATTACGTTTCTAGTTGTTTATTGTCAGTATTCATTTTTAGAATATTAAGGAATTTTTGCCTCTTTTATTCTTCACTATCTCTTTAGTACTTTGAATAGTGCCCAATGACTGAAGTCACACAGACACTATATAGCACTGCCTCAAAAAGAAAATGTTGCTCGCTTAAAACACTGTTTCTTATTTCATAAAAGACAAAAAATTAAAAAGTAATTCCAGAAAGCAACAGTAAAATAATGCCACATCTGGGATCAGGAGCAGGGAAGGGCACACTGGGTCAGAACATGGAGCCTGGACAGATGCACCATGAAATGACAGAAAGTCCAGGCAGCCCTGAGAGGCTGAGAATACGAGAAAATCCAGAGAGGTGGGCTTTTGTCATCAGAAAGAACTGTCTGGTAATTGATTGGTGATGGGTATCACAAGGAGTGGACATGGATTCAGGACAATTTTGGGGGGCAGACCACTATCATTCATTGAGAATTGCTCTGTATGAGGCACTGTAGCAGGCACTTTGGCTGTTATCTCACTTAATCTTCATCAAAACCCTTTGAGGTGAGCAGCATAATGAAAGTGGAAGTGTTAGTCACATCAACTCTTTGTGACCCCATGGGCTCTACCCCGCCAGATTCCTCTGCCCGTGAAGATTCTCCAGGCAAGAATACTGGAGTGGGTAGCCATTCCCTTTTCCAGGGGATCTTCCCGACCCACAGATTGAACCCAGGTCTCCTGCACTGCAGACAGATTCTTTACAGCCTGAGCCACCAGGGAAGCCTGAACAGTACAATACCTATTTTTAAATTAAAAAAACCAAGGTTCCAGGAAGTAGAAGTTGTATATGACTAGGAAGTGGCCAGCCTGCATTAGCACATGTATCCATTCATCTGTTGATAGACATTTAGGTTGCTGCCATAGCCAAGATATAGCTTGACCACAATGAACATAAAAGCTCAGCAACAAAAAACAATGCATGATGTTAGGGCAGAACTTTCTTGGGATTAATATGCATTTGCTGCTGCTGCTGCTAAGTTGCTTCAGTCGTGTCCAACTCTGTGCGACCCCACAGACGGCAGCCCACCAGGTTCCTCCGTCCCTGGGATTCTCCAGGCAAGACCACTGGAGTGGGTTGCCATTTCCTCCTCCAATATGCATTTAAAATTCCTGAAATCCCTCACAACCATAGCCAAGAATTGTCCCTAGAGTATCCTGTGGCATGACCCCAGTGGTAGCAGAAAAATGATTACAGAAAAAGGGCCTGGAAAGAGAATTAGACTGCTATAAAAAGTCAGTTCATTGCAATGACTATTTTTTGTGCACCTCTATTTTATAGGATGTCCCAGACCAGGCATCACCAATAAAAACTATCTCCTCCAAGTCTTTTAACTACAGCTGAGCTTTGAACCTGAAGAACATATCATTTAATAACCATATTGCGTATTTTCAAGTCATTACACTGGAAAGGAAAGACAATCTCCCTTTCACTACAGCTCCCCTGTTTTCACATAGGTAGTTCTGTATTAAGTTCATCAATCACTTCCACACTACGAATTCCAAAGGTTTTCATTAACACTCAGTCATAGAAGACAACCAAATGATAATAAAAGTTATTAAACCAATATGGAATGTGGAGGGGAGAAGTTAGCTCTTAATTTGGATTGACATGAGTTATTTTCCTCCTGGAAGTATACAGTTTTGCAAATAAGAATGGGATTCTCTGTAATAACAACTACCCACATAATTCTCTCAGAAATAAAGTATAAACATATGCTTGAAAATCAGTCCGCCTGTACAAAATTCTCTATTTTTGTACCAACTTCAAAAATCACAGAGAGAAACAACAGTGAGCCTAGTTTTGCCTTCCCTCGTGTGTTTAAAAGGGAAAAAAAGGCAATGCATGAAATGGAAGAATTATATAAAAAGTATTAAATGCTGATGCAGGATACGTTTACTTTTAAATATTTGATTTAATTTAATAAGTAACTTTTTATTTGGTTATGAAACTTAGGTCATTCTTCAGGTTCTGCTGTTTTCCTGAGGAAAACTAATCCCAAAACAGTGCTTCTTGTTTGCTGAGCTGAACAATGACTGGTCGTCTATGAATTGGTGGGGAAATAACTGGGGTCTTCACTTCCTCACACGTTATGTTTGTTCACAGGCTTCTTTGATGTTAATTCTCTTCACAGCACTTATGTTGGTAATGAAAGAATATCAAGGGCCCCCTTTCATGGCTACAAAGTTAATTACTGCAATCAGAGAGCATTTGCAACTGTGGTTTGTACCAGCGCTTATCAAGTCCTTAAAAGTATTCATTGGCTTGATTCCTGGACAAATCACCTCAAATAGAGCAGTCCATAAATGTACGTCAATTACCTTGCAGATTTATTTATCCCTTTTTCCCCCAACTGAAGTTCACTGAACTGTAGATAAGAAAGACAATGAACTTGGTGGTGGATTAAAAATAGAGAAGTTGTCATGGAAATGAACTCTTTCCTTTCTCCTATAAATAGATGAAAGATTTTGGAAAGGTGTTCATTATAAAGAGAATGTAATTTGATAACTAGACAAGCAGATTTTGTTTCAATTGTGAAAATTAAAATTACGTAAGGCCTAGAATTAAAATCTTTCTATTCTGTTCAGTTCTGAATATATTTCTTAGGCTTAATATGGTAACACCACCCTGCATTCTGAAAAGGGTACAAAGGACCAACAGCATAAGACCAGACTCTGCCCTCAAGCAGCACAATTTTTACAAGTAAAAACAGTCAATGAAGTATGATTCCTAGACAGAACTGCAGTAAATATAATAAAATCATGAATCTTTTTGCACATAAAAAATTAATTTAGAGAAAAGTCCCCATATAGGTCATTAGATAAACACACCTAGATTCTAGCCAGGTTCTTGCGGATGTAGCAACTCACTCTGCAGCAAATGAACTGAGTCATTCATTCCATGAAGGCAACACACTAAAGGGGGGAAAGTTGAGCTCTGACTTCAAATGATATACCCACTTTCACCCGTCCTTCACCCACTTTGATACTTGTAAGCAAGTCACTTTAGGGCTTCTAAACTTTAGTTTCTCATCAGAAATAATGCCCACCTCAAATAACTCTAGAAGGAATTAAGGGAGATAATACAGATAATGTGAGAACTTTATTAGTGTTCAAAAAAGATAGTCCTCTCTCCCCAGAGCACACCATATCTGCATCCAAGGCAGGGACTATAAAGAGAATCGGGGCACTTTTTCAAGTTGGAGAAAAGCAACAATGCCAGTCATAAGAGAAAACTGATACCACCCATAATGAATAAGGCTTTCCATGCAAAAATAGAAAAGTAAATACTACTTTAACTTCCACTTATAAGGAGCAAACAGATCTATTGGAGTAAGAGTTTGCTCTGCTGTCAGTCAAAGCTGATTAACTAATTCTGTGTATATACACTTGCTGCTCTTCTGCTTAAAGCGCAAGTTACCTCCTGGTCCTCTGTTGCTTCTTTGCACCTAAGTGCTCAGTCGGTCTGAGGTAGGCTGAATAGTAGCCTAGCCTCCCATACACACATACACACATGTGCGCACACACACAGATGCCCACAGCTTAAACCCTGGAACCTGTGAATGGTACTATACATGGCAAGAGGAACTTTGCAGATGTGATTAAGAATCTATGATGAGGATATTATCCTAGATTATTCAGGTAGATCCAATGCAATTACAAGGGTCCTTCTAAGAAGGAGGCAGGAAGATCACAGGGAGGGGAAACCCAGGTGACAACTGTAACCGAGTTGGAGTGGTGAGGCCACAAACCAAGGGATGCCTCTAAAAGCTGAAAGGGACAGAGAACAGACTTTCCTGTAGAACCTCCAGGAAAGAACCCTGCCAACATCTTGCTTTTAGCCCCATAACAATCATTTCAAATTTCTGACTTCCTGAACTGTATATTTGCAGCCACCAACTATGTGGTCATCTGTTACAGTGGCAATTAAGAAACCAATACACCACCAGTGAATCTCTCCACTGTTGACAGCTCATCTGTTTTATAAAGTTGAAGTGCATCCCTTGCTTTTGGTTCTTCTGCATTAATAATGATAACAACAGCAGCAGCAGATGGCATTTGTAGAACTCCTGAATTGTGCTAGACACTGAGTTAGACATCTTACCTACACTGTGCTATACAGGAACTTCTATGAAACCATTTCACATACGACACATTGAAGATCAGGATTCCAGTTCAGCACGATCTCCTGCCAAAGCCCATCATTTTAACCACTATGACATTCTGAATCTCTTCCCTCTATTCCATCGTCTCTCCCTTCCTCTTAGATCCCCATCCCACAGGCAGAAATCACTGGAAAGATGCCTATTTCTTATATGTCTCCAAAGGGAGGTTTTTAAAGAAGGAAGACCTTGACCTATAACTGTGTGTAAACAGTCATGCTACTCTAAGGAAATATACACCTAGGGAAGCTCCAATACTTTGGCCACCTGCTGCAAAGGGCTGACTCACTGGAAAAGACCCTGAGGCTAGGAAAGAAGCATTGAGGGCAGGAAGAGAAATGGGTGACAGAGGATGAGATGGTTGAACAGGATCACCGACTCAATGAATGGACATGAGTTGGGGTGCACTCTGGGAGAGAGTAAAGGACAGGGAAGCCTGGGCGGTGCTGCAGTTCATGGGGTCACAAAGAATCGGATATGACTTAGCAATTGAACACCACCACCTAGAAAAAGAGAAAGAAGGGAGGAAAGTAGAGAAACAGATAGGGAGTGAAGAGAAGAGGAAATTTTTGAAACTCTATCCCCAAATAAATGTCACTGTTTACTCATATGCAGGGTTTAAGTTAAGAATATCATGAATAGGTAAAGAGAAGTAAGGACATACACAGTGAAGGATTAAGCATAAACCAAAAAAAAAAAAAAAAAAAAAAGAGAGAGAGAGATAAAAATAGACACAGTTTGTAGGCAGAACTTACTGAAAGACTAGTCTGACTCAAGCAGTAAATTTAAATTAGGAAAGGATAGGAAGTTTGACACAAGTAAGTTGAGGTCAGTTTTCTAAGAAGCTTAACTGCCAGGAAGAGTTGAGGATGCAAAGCCTTTATTCATTTTTGAGTAGGGGACGGTGAGAAGGTGAGAAGGCTTTTTTAAAAAAAGAGAGAGGCTTTTTAAAAAAACTTTTATTTTTATACAATTTCAAAGGTTACTTTCCATTTACAGTTATTCTGAACTACTGGTTACATTCGCTGGGCTGTACAGTACATCCCTGTAGCCTATCTTACACTAAGAGTTTGGACCCCCTACTCCCTCACTCTGTATTGTCCCTCCCCACCCCCACTGGTAACCACTAATTCATCCTCTATATCTGTGAGCCTGTCTCTTTTATGTTATATTCACTAGCTTGTTGTATTTTTTAGGTTCCCTGTATTAGCAATAAAATATAGTACTTGTCTTTCTCTGTCTTAACTATTTCACTTAGCATGTGAGAGGCGCTTGTTTAAACCTCTGCCTTTTTCCACCTGATCTTCCTAAAAGTTTAAGATCAGAATTAAAATTTAAATGAAGATAGTTTTTAAAATATTTACAATAATTCAATAACTATTCCTGATTTTTAAGTGTATAATTTAGAGGTAATAAATAGGTACTTAAATTTTAAATGATTTCACTACTAAAAAATTGAAATCCTTTGCAGGCATACTTTCATAGACTATACATACTGTATCACATGACATTTATTCAGCTTTGAGAGGCAATAACCCCCTCCATGGTATTATAAAGCTCTGCTAAATCAGACAACAGTGCTTATCTCTGATGCAGAAAATGATGATAGAAAAGAAAGGGAACTGACCAAACTCTGATGACTACTTCATGTATGTCTCTCATTAATCCTTACAGTACTACAGGGGAATTTATTATCTCCAGTTTACAGATGAGGAATCCAAGGCTCAGAGGATTTAAGTAACTCGACCATTTAGAGATATTAATAGAAAAACTGCATCTGAGCTAAGAAAGTGTCTATTCCATTGGAAGAGAATTAAACTGAAACAGACATTTTAGTTATTATTTCCTGTTATCCATTCATTTTCTTATAAAAACAAACACTTTGATAACATCAAAAAAAACAACTGAACTAGGCTATTTACCAATTTACTGAGGCTAGCTTCCCTGGTGGCTCAGAGGTTAAAGCGTCTGCCTGCAATGCAGGAGACCTGGGTTTGATCCCTGGGTCGGGAAGACCCCCCTGGAGAAGAAAATGGCAACCCACTCCAGTATTCTTGCCTGGAGAATCCCATGGACGGAGGAGCCTGGTTAGCTACAGTCCACGGGGTTGCAAAGAGTCGCACATGACTGAATGACTTCACTTTCTTTCCTTCCACACTCCTTCCTCTCTGAAGCAAATATTAACACATTTCTGTGACAAAAAACTATGTGTCTATACCACAATCTACTGTTAACAGTTGGAGAGCAAAGGGTCCCTCAAAGCATCCTTTCAGAGAAAACTCAGAAAGTAGTCCCCTCCCCTACCACTAGGCATTGAAACACATTCCCTAAAATTTTTTTTTTTTTTTTAATTTAAAAATACCTGGAACCCCACAGTACCGTACCATATATAAGATAAGCAAGGTCTTACTGTATAGCACAAGGAACTATATTCAGTATCTTGTAATAAATTATAATGAAAAGAATCAGAAAAAAGAATATAGATGTATACATCTACAAGTGTATAACCAAATCACTTTGCTGTACACCTGAAACTAACACAATATGTAAATCAACTATACTTCAATTATAAAAACATACTTGGAACCCTAAAGCAAAATGCACATTTTGCAAGTCCAATTTTCTATTCAAACACTGGGGGAAAAAAATACTGCCAGCTGAAATGAAATGTTAATTAATAACTGATTAATACTCTTGCTAACCAGAAGAGCCCTTGGGGACACTTTTCCAGAACAAGGCCTCAGTGGCTGTATTTACGGCTTCGTGTCCTATGACAGTTCCATTTCACATTCAGTCCTATCTTCCTTGCTAAAGCACTTGTCTTGAGATTCAGAAATTTCCCTCCACCCGCCTCAAGCCCCCCACCCGCCCCACCAAAGGTATGTTTCTTTACTAGGAAGCTCTTCAGTTATGTAAATGTGCTGAGAGCATTACCCTGAGAGAGGGCACTAATGAATTCTTTATATCCCTAAAGATCTTAAATAACATACACAAAGCCAGAGATTTTAAAGCCAAAAATGAAAGTTTAACCATGAAAGAGAAATCCATGGGGGAACAGCATTAGACTGCTTCAGGAAAGTAACCCTTGAGCTGTGACCCACTTATTAATTAGGAGAGGCTGAGGTTCAGAAAGAAAATTCGCTAAAATCACATCAGCTACCTTAATAGATTCAGGGGAATTTTCCCTCAATCCACTTGATTAGTAGAGGCTGAAATGTACTATCTTCTACAGGATGATTATGTCGACTGGAAAAAAAAAAAAAAGCACAAGGTGAGAATTGTGAGTTAAGCTGTATTTGGGCAAAATGAGGAGTAGAGCTTGGGAGGGCGTGTGTTCATGCATGCCTGCTGTCACTTCAGCCATGTCCAACTCTTCGCAACCCTATGAACTGCAGCCTGCCAGCCTCCTCTGTCCAAGAGATTCTCCAGAGCCTGGGAGACAGCATCTCAAATAGCTCTGAGAAACTGCTTCAGATAGGGAGATGGGAAGGTCAGTACATATGTGATTCCAGTGAAGGGAGAACACATGCAACCCAACACATATGTCTTGCAGAAGGCTATTGCTAGTCACAAGGAGCAGACATCACCATGAAGGCTTTTAGTGTTTTTCTAGATGTGAGGAGATACAAGAATTGGGCTCATAAAATTGGCTCCTAAATATATCTAACTATCTGAAGACCTGTTCTGCCAGTTTTTTCCAGAGCACAGAGTACCTCATTTCTGATCTCCACCTCCTTTCAGGGGGTGTTGAGGTCAGCATCTGCAGCAGCTCATAATTGAATTCTTGTAGAGATAAACAGCAAGTACCAATTTGCAGGAGACAATTAGAAACAATCTGTATTCATCTAAAATCTTCACTTCTTTGCCTCTTATGTGGGAATGATCTTTCCCCTAGAACCTGACCCTAGATGGTTCTCTGTCTGTTTATTCTGATGATTTAATAACTGAGCAACTAGCGTTCCTAATGGCTACTCCTAAAACACCATCTTCCTCACTAATGTCATCAGAATGGCAGGGCATACAGATAGGAGCCATCAAATGTGATATCAGGCATGAGAAATCAGGCTTTTTTAGAAAGTACAGAGAACCTGCAGGTGGTGGTATTAGAGGGGAATCTGTATTTTCTTTTTGTTTTCATTTGTTTTCCAAATTTTGAAAATGCTTTACTTATCCAATCAGAAAAGTTATTTTTTAATGTCAATGTAAATCATACATCATATCCCATGCTGAAATAGAAAGCCAACAGATCTCACTGCAAGGTCCAGTTCAGCCAAAATGGAACAAAATCATTTTGGAGGAATGGGGTCATGGGAAACTTTCAGGCTTGAGAAAGAGGCATGTGTCATGAGATGAGGAGAATCAGCATTTCCCAAGGGGTCAAGAGGGTTAAGAAGTCACACAGAACATTATTAACATCATCCTTATTTGAGGGCAGGAAAAGTTTGATCTGATCCAATGTAAAATGTATTATTTATTTTTAAGATTCTTCAATGAACGTCTATGCTGCCAAGATCTCTAGTCAATGGGGAGCTAAGAGTGCAGGCTTCATAGCATGGTGTTCATGAACCTGGTGAATTTACCACAGTCCACAGGCCAACTGTATCCTGCAGATACTTCCCACATACTGAGGGCAGGTACCATCAGTAAGTAGGGTTTCCATGAACCAAGCTCAGAAAACTGATGTGTAAAAGCCTGAGGTCATTTTATTAATTCACAAAAACAAACAATGGTCTTAGAGACCCAAGTGCCTAATTGTGTACAACTAGTCCAACTGCTGCATTGAGACAGACCTGATCAGGGAGCCAATTCATAACCAGAAAACAATTTTAAGAAGCATGAATTCAAAACTGAGAGAGGTAATGAAAACAAAAGTATTCATGAAAAGGCAGTTTTCCAAATGCTTTATAGAACCCCTTCAGTTTCTGCTGAAATGGTTAAGGTGGAAGGTTTCTGTTCTCATCTTTAATTGTGAAATGAAAACATAGCCTACAATCTCATTTTCAAATTCTTGGGAGAAGCCTCATGTCAGTCCCCAGCTACTAAACACAATTGTATATTTTTCACTCTAATTTGCTCTATGTTTTAATTAACAACCCTGAAGCTGCCTTGAACAGTGTTTCCTACCTTTCTCAGCCTGAGTAAAATCTGCCTCACACTATCTGGTGGAGCCAGACAGTTATCTTATTTATGTCCCAATATCTTAACACAACATAATTAAGGAAGCTGGAAGGTGGAGCACAAAGCAGTACTGGGATTGTTTTTCTGTTTTCCAGAGGATACTGAGCATTTCTATCATAATGTAAGGAGACTGGGGTCACTCAAGAGAAATTATTGCTTCTACTGTCATATGTCCTTCTTCGTGGCTGGGAAAAATGAATACTAATGTGCTCAGATACATGAATTCGAAAGCTTTCAATTTACTTGGTAGCATCAGTGCCATTAATTTATACTCTGCTAATTTAGAATATATGATTTAACCTGCATGCATGCATGCTAAGTCGCTTCAGTCGTGTCCGACTCTGTGCGACCCTATGGACAGCAGCCCACCAGGCTCCTCTGTCCACAGGATTCTCTAGGCAAGAATCCTGGAGTGGGTTGCCATTTCCTTCTCCAGCGATTTAAGCTGAGATTAACTGAATTTAAATGTAATAAAACCACATTTAAATATTCTATATTAATTTTTGTAATCCCGGATACAATTCAAAGTTTTACTACTATCCAAATCATAAATACATTCTGTTGGGTTAGTCAAAAAGGTCCTTCAGGTTTTTTCCATAAGCTGTTATATGGCAAGAGAAAAAGAAAAAGAAATGAATTCCTAGATTATCTTGGAAACTGTCTCAACCCTTTGCTTCACCCCTTGGCTGGAACATTTACGTAGCCCCCCAGGGATGGTAAGGGTTGATCAAATTGACTGGCAAGACCGCCTCACTTGTAGGGTCCAGTTTTCTAGGGACAGAACACAATGTGCCCAGGTGGGAGCCTGCTGAGTCAGGCTTGCACAATAGCTGCACATCCCTGATAGACGCCCTCAGCAAGCAAGCTTTCAGTGTTTATTTATAAACACAGAACACAGGGTTATCATTATTTTCAAGAATCTAAGATTCTTAAACAGGGCTTATGGGTGGGGGATTCATATTCCAATGAGCTGATCTTTATCAGAACCATGAGCTGAAGTTCGGCTTTAGGCTCCCTAAAGAACTCAATTATTCTCCTTTGGCCAATTTTCTTCACAAATCCAACTCTCTCTGTGCTGTACATGAAAAAGCACACAAGAGAGAACAGAATGATCTCCATCTCACCCTCTTTCATTTTTTTAAATCTTTCTTAAGAAAACATTTTGGCCCTGGTAAACACTCAGGTACTTGACAGTTCTATCACCTGAACACATTTCCCTAAAACAAGAGAAATAATACAATGCCAGGTTCAAGAGCGAGCCTATGTATCAAAAAGTAGCTGACAGTCGGCACACTAGAGTTACTCTTCCAGAGGAAAAACCAGGCAGAACAAACATAAAAAAGAACAACCTTCTAGGAGATAATTTCCCACAAGCTGTATAAACTTTCTTTAGCTAAACAAATAGTCCTAGAGATGAACTTTTGTTTTCCTATTTTGGGGACACATCGTAATGATTACCTGCGGTTTTTCTCACTGGAAAACTTGACAACGAGACAAAATATGTTCTTTGTTTTTCCCAGCTGAATGTCTCATAAAGATATTTTCAGAATCTAAGTTTTTCCCTTGTGAATGATTTTATAAAATTTAATATCAACTGTATAACCATCAGATCAGACTTTGTCAAAGGACAGATCCTCAAGCCATGCTCCAGAAATTCCACCCTGAGACAGGCAAAGCCTTTGTTTGTTAAGGACCACCTTCGCAGTCTCCCATTCCCCAATATATCTTAATACTCCACAACCTCAAAGAGGTGGGAGAAGCTGCCGTGTGTTGTCAGATGCAAGTTTCATGAAATGTCAATGTACTCTGAAGATTTTCTAGGGACAACACTCTCAAAAATCAACCTCAGATAATGGAGCAAAGACATGGAGCAGATAAAGAGCTATAACTGTGTGCTAGGAGAAGGAGCTTGCGTCCACAAGTCATAGAAACAAATCAGAAAAAGACATCAGTGTCCACGTAAGACCCTGGGCCCTCCATCCATATGAATGTATAACTGGGAAAGGCCCAGCCATGGGAGAGACTTAGGTTTAAGCAGTTAGGAGAAGTTTGCTCAGTATGACTGAGTCATCCTCCTACCAAAATGATTTCCTAATGTCTCACCTCTTGCCACTTTTTTTCACCTGCCTTTTCTGAAATTTCTGGTCTCCTCTCACACATGAAGTATCCAAGTAGTCTTACCTCAAACTATAACTTGAATTTGGAACATGAAGCCACTCACCCCTTAAAATGATGGTTTAATCAAAGCCTCATCTGAGAAGGGCAAGACCTTCTGTCTGCTTCACACCTTTGCTTCAGGAGTGAAATGTCACTGGGGCTTACGATTCGCCCATGTCTTGTATTACAATTGCAACAAATACAAGGAGAGGAGTTTTCACTTTGTTCTCTAGGAATGTGCATTCATTTGTTCATCCCACTTCAACTCTGGTTAAACTTTTACTCAGCCAAGTGGAATGATTCATCAGGTAACACATGGAAATTTGATAGCATAGTTAGAAAATCTCAGCTCCACTGAAAGCATTTCAGGGAAACACAACTTCTTCACCAGTCCCTTTAATTGAACCAGGCAAATGAAACAGTATAATGAATTCATACCTTTCTAAAAGGTCCTTTCTAGTCTTAACCTGCCCAAGAGGACATAAGTCAGATATGTTCAGTTCAGTTCAGTCGCTCAGTCATGTCTGACTCTTTGCAACGCCAGGCCTCCCTGTCCATCACCAACTCCCGGAGTTCACCCAGACTCACGTCCATTGAGTCAGTGATGCCATCCAGCCATCTCATCCTCTGTCGTCCCCTTCTCCTCCTGCCCCCAATCCCTCCTAGCATCAGAGTCTTTTCCAATGAGTCAACTCATCGCATCAGGTGGCCAAAATACCGGAGTTTCAGCTTTAGCATCATTCCTTCCAAAGAAATCCCAGGGCTGATCTCCTTCAGAGTGGACTGGTTGGATCTCCTTGCAGTCCAAGGAACTCTCAAGAGTCTTCTCCAACACCACAGTTCAAAAGCATCAATTCTTCGGTGCCCAGCTTTCTTCACAGTCCAACTCTCACATCCATACATGACCACAGGAAAAACCATAGCCTTGACTAGACAGACCTTTGTTGGCAAGGTAATGTCTCTGCTTTTGAATATGCTATCTAGGTTGGTCATAACTTTCCTTCCAAGGAGTAAGCGTCTTTTAATTTCATGGCTGCAATCACTATCTGCAGTGATTTTGGAGCCCAGAAAAATAAAGTCTGACACTGTTTCCCCATCTATTTCCCATGAAGTGATGGGACCAGATGCCATGATCTTCGTTTTCTGAATGTTGAGCTTTAAGCCAACTTTTTCACTCTCCACTTTCACTTTCATCAAGAGGCTTTTTAGTTCCTAAAAAGGTCCTTTCTAGTCTTAACCTGCCCAAGAGGACATAAGTCAGATATGTTCAAAGACCTTTAAAATCAACTAAAGCTTTGAGACTTTTCTAACTCCCCATCCCTAAAGTTTGCCTAATTTGCCTCTACTGAAAAAGTTGTTTAATCCCACTATTTTCTCTCTTATTGTAGTCATCTATTTCAGATACTCTATATCTGATGGTTACAGATACGCTATATCACTTAGCCTATCAGTTCTGACCCTGCTCAGATTTCACACAGCAACCTCATTTTAGCAATATAACCAAATATTTTCATACTCCCTATTAATAAGAAGTACTCAAGTTTTTCTCCTTTTTTCATGGGTATTAAAATACTTATTTGAAAACTAAGTACGTTTTTTAATAGATACAGTTAAAAGTAGAATAAACTCGTCTTGAATTTTTATTCAGCCTTTTAGGGATAGACTAGATAAGTACTATTAAAATTAATTTGTAAGAGGACATTCATAATTGTCAATGACACCAACACTGATACTGTTTCATTATCACTTCAGTAGTTCTTTAAAGATTCAGAATATCACATGGGGTCACAAAAAGAAACCATCCTTGCCAATGTGTTTTGACCATGAACCAGAACACATTTAATTTCTTCCTTTACATCTCCAAATATAGATGGCAATCTTTCAATACTGTTCACAAACATATTAAAGAGTAACATCAAATATTTGGAAGTTTGAAGTATAGGAAAGAAAAAGAAAGGTGATGTACTTAATTTTAATTGTTTTGAGATTAATTTCATGAATTTTACACCTAAAGGATTCTATTTGCTATAGCTCTATGGTGAATAAATTTTTCTCTTGAAAACTCATAATTAATTCTTCCACCTTGGAAGGCTGAAAAGCCTAGACTTCTGAATATATTTACATGGAAATTAACATTCTCTTCTCCTATTTCTTTGAAATTTCTTTAGAGACTATCTTTCCTCATTCAGTTCTGACTGTATCAAACATCTATTAATATAGTTTCCTTTTCTCTATATTCTGAAAGCTTGGGGTTTAGAGAAACCTCAAGTGTGCAAAAGTCTGAAAACTAAGGACAAGCCAACCAATGTTAACTATGAACTATTTCCTTTAATCCTGCGAACAGTGTTGAATAGATTATTAGGCTAACCTCACATAGGCAACTATTTCCTAGTCACCTACAGTTCCTCCCTCCATACATACAGCAGCATGTTTCTGCAATCAAAAAGAGAGAGAGAGAGAGAGAGAGAGAGAGAGAGATCTAATAAGGAAGCTGATGTGTATCACTGATTATATTTTCACATGTATCTGGAGTCTGGTAGGCAATGCTAATGTATCAGTGAATGCTAGAAAACCATTTGCAATTAGATATTCCAGCTACTGTTTTCTTCATCCCTTCCTTCTTCCTTCTTTCTTTTAAATTGCTTTGCCTCTTTCTTTCAATGTCATTTATTTTTCAATCTTTGGACAATTTATTTTCTCATTAAAGTGAAACACAAAGAATGGGTTTCATTACCTCTCAGATAAGAGAAATGCTGGTTGATTGGCACCAACATACAGGTTCCCTCACTGGAGAACTCGAAGTCATCTCACTTCCCATCTTTGAGACAGATTCTTCACAAAAGATAAGTGATTTGAAAATCAAAGGGTCACTTTGCTCAAAGAGGGAGGAAAGGCTGAACTGGCAGCTTGGTCTCCATACTGAGGAGTGAGCCAGAAGACAAAGGTCTAAGTTTTAAAAATAAATAAATAAATAAACAAACAGAAAAGACATATTGACCCAAGTCCAAATATTGATACTATCAGATCTGGCAATGAAAAGATAACCAGAGTCTTTTCCATTGTTTTGTATACATCTTTTTGAGAAGCTCCAGTTTGGACAAAGCAAAAACTGAGAACAAAAGAAAGAGAGGAAAAAATATATATAAAACAAATAGACATCATTTTGTCAAGTTTCTAATTTTTCTTTTTGAGGCCCCCTAACAATTTTGGACCACCAGGCATACAAAACATAACTGTCATCTGATAGACCTCACCTCTCTCCTCTGGAAAAACTTGTGTCTAAACCATTCATTTCTAAACTCTTTTTTCAAGATCACAAGGCAAGATTTTGCTAATGAAGCTTATCAAAATATAACACTGGAAGATGAGACTCCAAAATACTGAAGCAAACACAAAAGTGGCAAAGCACCAGAAATGCTGCACTGGACTTCAGTCCAGTGGAAGGAAACCTACTCAAGATGAGAAAACCCACACTTTGCTCACACAGATCTATGGACCATTTGAACCAAAAATTATACATTATATTTCTAATTCTCAGGACAAAGTGAACATTACTAAGAGACATATTCTGCAATGAATTCATTAAAATGTCAGACTATTTTCAATTCTGACATTTTTGTATTTCGGATTTTTTTATTCTTCAAAATGAAGCATGATGTAGTGACAGAAATATTCCTTAAAGTTTAAAGTGAACAGAGCGCCTCCTTTTTCCTAACTTATTGTTAATTCCATCAACAAAATGATATCTAGAATTCCCTTTGTCATTTGTAAGCAATCATGTGAGATGCAAGAAGAATTTAGTAGAGTCTATCTATGGTCTCCAGAAGCTTAGAATCTAAAGGGACAGAGTGGATGGATGTGTCACAGGCCACCCACATTGCATGGCCATTACAGATGCTAAGAGTTCAGAGGAAGGGAGACCATTTCCAGCTGGTTTTGGTCAAAGAAGTCTCTTTGGAAGGGCTTAGGGAGGGCAGTATGCAATTTTCATCATTTTTTTCAAATGATGGATGAAACAGAGGATGATACAAATCAATCTGATGACACCAACACAAAACGTAGAGTCAAAGAAGTACAAGGGTCTCATCTGTGTACTCCTGTCGGGGTTGTTACGAGGAATAAAGGAGTGAAGTAGTTTGGAATGGAGCCTGATAGATGCAAGGACTAGGTACATATTCATCGTTACTATGGAAAATAGTTGGCAGACTACTTAGATCATAGGGCAGATGGACCTGTTAGTCAGGTGCCCCTCAGGTAAATGCAGGAGAGATGGGAGGATACTCAAGGACTCCAGGGACATGCTGTTAAACTAGGGACACTGACCATAGACCAATATGGACAATAGGGGCTGATTTCGTAAACTGTCTTCTTTAATTATCAAGTAATAGCAGTATTCCTGGAGAAGGAACTGGTGAACCATTCTAGTATTCTTGCCTGGACAGAATCCCATGGACAGAGGAGCCTGGCAGGCTCGAGTCCACAAGGCCACAAAGAGTCAGACATGACTGAGTGACTAAACAATAGCATTATTGGAAAAAAACACTTGTAAATCACAATTTTACCACCTGAACAAAACAAGTATTTTCATTGCTTTGTATTCCCTTCCAGGGATTTGTCCATATGGCTGAATATTTTTTACCTAGAAGTTGTCATACAATTTTGCACTCAGACTTTTTTCACTGAAAATTCTAACATCGAATATATCTTTGCTGCTTTTTAAAATCTTTTTTGAGGAAACACACTTCCCTAGAAGACAGAATTAGACCTGCAACCGCCACTCAGGAGATTAAAAGCAGACACTGAAAAGAATTTTGTCTCTGCAAGAGTAGCTAAAAACAGAAATTATTTCTTGATGAGTTTTTATAAATACACTTCTCTGGAAGGTCCTTCAGCAAATGGCGCATGTTCCATGTCTTAAATTTTTCAGAGCAACACCATCAGGAAAATGTTGCCCTATTGTCTTTCTCCCCTCTCTGCCTTCCCCTTCCTCCTCATCTTCAGGACACTCAGACATGTCAGACTTATCTTGATTTGATTCTATATTTTTAGCAAATTGTCTGGAATCCAAGTCTTTCCTCATTTACTTCAATGTGCACTCAGGCAACGTGCTCAACCCCTCTAAGCCTCCAGTTTCATTCCCTGTAAAATGAGAGGAGTATGAATACATCCACAGAGGATTGCTGTAATAAGTCAAGGAGGGATTCCATGAGAGGCAGCATGTATCGCGGTAAATGCACAGACTGAAACCATTGTGCCCAGATTCAAATTGCATTCTACCCCTCCCTATGGAATCTTGAGGCTATCAAACATCTTGCCTCAGTTTACTCATCAGTACAATGGGAATGAGAGTAATAATGGTTTCTATGTTCTTCTGTGTAGGTTGTTATGAGGAACAAAGGAGAAAAGTAGCTTGCAGCGGTGCCTGGTACATGCAAGGGCTAAGTAACTATTCATCATTACTATGGAAAATGGCCAGCACACTATTTAGATCATGATAAGAAGCCAACAAGTGCTAACTATAGATATTACTTTCTCACATTCAAGTAGAATACTTTTATCATCTCTGGTAATCAGTATTCATTTCATCACTAAACCCAAAAGATATCAGTCCATTCAGTCGCTCAGTCATGTCTGACTCTTTGCAACCCCGTGGACTGCAGCACACCAGGCCTTCCTGTCCATCACCAATTCCCGGTGTTTACTCAAACTCATGTCCACTGAGTCGGTGATGCCATCCAGCCATCTCATCCTCTGTCGTCCCCTTCACCCCCCACCTTCAATCTTTCCCAGCATAAGGATCTTTTCCAACCAGTCAGTTCTTCACATTTGGTGGCCAAACTATCGGAGTTTCAGCTTCAACATCAGTCCTTCCAATGAATATTCAGGACTGATTTCCTTTAGGATGGACTGATTGGATCTCCTTGCTGTCCAAGGGACTCTCAAGAGCCTCCTCCAACACTACAGTTCAAAAGCATCATTTGTTCTGCACTCAGCTTTCTTTATAGTCCAACTCTCACATCCAAACATGACTACTGGAAAAACCATAGCTTTGACTAGACAGACTTTTGTTGGCAAAGTAATGTCTCTGCTTTTGAATATGCTCTCTAGGTTGGTCATAACTTTTCTTCCAAGGAGTAAGCGTCTTTTAATATTATGGCTGCAGTCACCATCTGCAGTGATTTTGGAGCCCCCAAAAGTAAAGTCTGTCACTGTTTCCATGGTTTCCCCATCTATTTGCCATGAAGTGATGGGACTAGATGACATGATCTTAGTTTTCTGAATGTTGAGTTTTATACCAACTTTTTCACTTTCCTCTTTCATGTTCATCAAGAGGCTCTTTAGTTCCTCTTCACTTTCTGCCATAAGGGTGCTGTTATCTGCATATCTGAGGTTATTGATATTTCTCCTGGCAGTCTTGATTCCAGCGTGTGCTTCATCCAGCCTGGCATTTTGCATGATGTACTCTGCATATAAGTTAAACAAGCAGGGTGACAATATACAGCCTTGGCGTACTCCTTTCCCTATATGGAACCAGTCTGTTGTTCCATGTCCATTTCTAACTGTTGCTTCCTGACCTGCATGTGAACCTCATTAATTTAACCAAACAATTAATATAATATTTACCAAGTGTCAGGCACTGTTATTGGAGAAGGAAATGGTAACCCACTCCTGCAGTCTTGCCTGCAGAATCTCATGGACAGAGGAGACTGGTGGGCTACAGTCCAGGGGGTCTCAAAGAGTCAGACACAACTGAAGCAACTAAGCACAAGTACAGGCACTGTTATAAAGCACTTTCCAAATAGGAGCTTACCCCCATGAAACAGCTTCTGTTGTTTCTTCCACTTTACAAATGAGAAGACTGAAACCCACACATCTCTAAGACTCCAGGTGATGAATCCATCCCAGTGCTAGCAGCCGACAGAGCTGGGATTTGAACTCAGGCTCTCTGGCTCTAGAAATCAAGTTCTTAACTATGGACTGTGTAGCTTCCAAGAAAGCAAGACGTTCAACCCACAGGCCCTTTTCTCATGCAATCTCCTGGGCCACATGCCAAGCACCGTAAGCCCCATCTCAACACTAAAGATCTATGGGAATGAGATCTGTAAACATTCAGGCTCCATGCCAGTGGCCACTTTGGTTTGTATTGCCAGGCTCCTCCAATCCCCCACCCGGCAAAGGCCACACACAGAAGCCTCACAGTTCAGGAGAGTCTGGGAAATTCAAAAAACAGAAGGCAGATGAGAAGCAGCAGGGAGTTTCATCCATGAATGTCTTCACACAGGGCCCTAAATGCTGATTGAGGGTATGTTGCCCTCCATTGAGGAGAGACCGACTCCTGCTGGCAGGAAGCTCGGCGTTGACAACAACCACTGAAAGGGAGGCAGTGAGTCTGCCAGCTGGGATAGACATCTGGCAGAGGATCACAGGGACGCCCCACCAGCCCGTCCAACCCGGAGCTGGATTTAAACTCATTTCCCCTTAGCACTATGCAAGAGCTTGCCCGGTCCACTGCTGGGAGAATAGAGCAAAAGAAACTCATCCAGAAGCAATCAGTTCCAAGGTAGAAAGGGTGGAACTTCTAATGATGCATCATTAGTGAGTTCTCCTGACCAGGACATGACTGAGGCTGGCCAGAGTCTTTTAATCACCTTGGTTTAAGGTTTTGTCTCCATATAAGCAGAGAGTAGAAGGCTATCTTGACAATTTACTAACTAGCTCCAATCTCAATACCTCCCTTTCTCACACACACACACACACACACACACACACACACACACACACAGCTGTTAAAAAACAAATGTCACAAGAACATGGATAGACTTAAAAATCATACTAAGTAAAGTAAGCCAGACAGAGGAAGATAACTATCATATAATATCTCTTATATGTGGAATCCAAAAGAGAGAGAGAGATACAAATGAATTTATTTCCAAATTAGAAAGAGACAACAGACATAGAAAAAAACTTATGTGCCAGGGTCCAGCCCCGGCTGATCCAGGGAGTTCGAAGCGGGGACGGCGTTGGCGAGGATCAGGATACAATAGCTTCAATTAGATATTAATTAGAGATATAAAGAGTAATAGAATGAGGATAGCTCAGTAGGAAAATTCAGTGGAGAAAAGAGGCTGAGTAGCTTGGTTTACGCGGGAGACCAATAAAACTTCAAGACAAGAAGCTTGCACCACTTACGCAGGCCGCAGGCATCCTTCCGTTCTCCCGAAGGAGAGGAGACACTGAGGCCTCCCTGGTCGGATCTTAGAAGCCCAGGCATAATTAGTAAGCTTGGTGGGTTCCGCGCTCCAGATGGAGACTCAGCCAGAGTGAGAGAGAGAGCGACATGGGGAGACCAGTATTTCGAGAAACTGATCCCAACTCTTTATTTTCCATGGTCTACTTTTATACACTGAGATGTTATGCAAAAGTCACGCGGGGTCAGCAGTCCTGAAAATCAGGTGCTTCATACAAATGTATACAGAGGTCGTAGGGGTGTTACATCATCTTCTGGCCAGGGGGGCCTGCTGACAATTTATGACCCTCTCCTTGTGACAGCGGTCAGTCAACCAGGACACTTATTTCTCCAGGGGTGATTATTCTTAAACAGATGCCACCCAAATAAAGTTACATTCCTATAGGGTGAGGGTGTAGTGGGTTTTAGTTAAGGAAAGAATTTACTTAGCCTAAGGTCTAACGTGATTTATATCAAAGGTTAATACTTATTTCTTCTATATATTCATTAACGTGTGTAAGGGCAGGGGATGTGGAGACTTAGCAACAAACATTGGCTCAACAAATGAAAACCCCTTCACCAATACAATTTCTAATCAGCCCACTATACTTATACTAATGGTTTTCTAACTTTTCTAAGGAACCTGTTTTTAGAAGGTTTAAAGCATCTCGTGCCTCTCACGGTTGGGAGGCTGTGAGCAATCACATGTGGCCAGACGAGCCTGTCAGGCAGGCTAGAGAACCTTCAGAGGAGTTTGTAGGTTAAAACACTCTTGTCACACCCAGGAGTTTTTATTAACTGGAACTCTAAGTTAACTCCTTCTCCGAAAGAGGTGGTGGGGGACAGCCCCCCATAAAGTCAGAGGTGTGGGTGAGAGCACAAAGTAGTAAAGTAGGTAGGCTCTGGTTATGGGGGTAGATGCTCGAGGATTTCCAGGGGGACTCCTGAGGCTCGATCCCACCTTTGCGTATGTCGAGCCTCCTTCCTCATGACCTTTGCCACGGGCAGAGTGCCTCACTCTGGCCCCCAACACTTATGGTTACCAAAAGGGAAAGAGGGACAGGGAGAAATAGATAAATTAGGAGGTTGGAATTAACATATACACATTAGTGTATGTAAAATATCCAACAAGGACCTACTGCATAGCACAGGGAACAATACTCAATATTTTGTAATAATCTTTAAGGAAAGAGAATCTGAAGAACATATATTAGGTTGGCCCAAAAGTTTGTTCAGGTTTTTCCATAAGATGTTGTGGAAAAATCTGAACAAACTTTCTGGCCAATCCAATATGTATATATATGTATGTTGTTATTTAATCACCAAGTCACATCCAATTCTTTGCGACCCCATCAGGGAAGTCCATATGTATGTACATGTATTCATATTTATGGGTTTCCCGAGTGTCTCCCTGGTGGTGCAGCAGTAAAGAATCCACCAGCAATTCAGGAGTCATGGGTTCAACTCCTGGGTCGAGAAGATCCCCTGGAGAAGGAAATGGCAAGCCCCTCCAGTATTCTTGCCTCGGAAATCTCGTGGACAGAGGAGCCTAGTGGGCTACAGTTCAGGGGGCTGCAAAAGAGACACTACTTGGTGACTAAACAACACATATTTATACAACTGAATCACTGTGTTGTACAACTGAAACTAACAAGATTCTGAAAACTGACTTTGCTTCGATTTAAAAACAAACAACAAAAAAAAGCAAAAGTCTTAATTTTTAGCCTTTAAAAAAAAATTACAGAGGTTATTTTGCTTTGGTGCCTGAATTATCATCTAAATGATCTAGTTAAGGTCTCATCTTCCATTTTTAGTCAACGAAATCCCCAGCTTAGATTTCCCAAGTGCTCTGGTTTGGACTGCATTTCAGGTTCAGCCCTGTGTTCCCAATTTCAGACCCTGGTCCTGAGCCCCACTGTCCTTTGCATGCTGAAGTTTCTCAGCTAGTCCAGTTCTCTGCTTTCCTTCCAGTCCCTGTAACTACAAGTGGCCCTGCAGCTCTAACCCGGCCGCTGCATAGCTGCCCCCAACATCCATGCTCCCCACTCCTCAGGACTTGTTGCTACCCAGCCCCTGCCCCTCAGACCACCTCATCACAGATCCCACGAGAGACTCTGCTTCCGGTGACCCATGTCAACTCTATTCTTGGTCATACCTAACCAGGCTTCCCATTTGACTGCCAGCTTCATATGGCCCTTTAATTTCAACATTCCCTTAACCTCAAGAGAGAAGCACCTTTTCTTTAAGACCCTAGCCCTGCAGAAGCTTCATAGGTGGATCAAACTGAGTCACTTTTCCTTCTACCTCCCACCATTGACACCTCGGCCTCTGTAACCAGCTCAGACCTGTCTGAGTGAAGCAAGTCTTCTGTTTCCCTGAGGGGGTAATTTTAGACTTGGAAATGGTATCATATTAGTAGACATCAAAGTAAAGGAAGTCCTGCAGACTGGAAATGCTGAGATTTCAAAAAATTAGGAAACACAACTGAGTTTTACCAAAAATGTCTTTAATTGAAAACTTCATACCAAAAATATATTCTAAAGACTATGTGGAACTGGGGATACAAGGGTAGGATGGGAGCATGGAAGAAGGGTGAATTATGTTTGGATGGCATCAGGAAAATAGCGTATGTCCTCAGCAGGGTTAACAGCATAAACAATGGAAATAACCTATTTGAGGAACCAACAACATAGAGAATCTTGGTATTAAAAAATGGAACAACAAGTTTTAATACCAAGATTAAACTACACTGCAATTAAAAATGAGCATTTTCTGCTATCTCAAAGCCAATTTTGAGTATGTCCTTGTATAGTTGTACATAATCAAGAGACTATTTGTTCATAAATTGAACAGCCTATGAATATAGCTCCTATCTTCTTTTATTATCCTGGCAACTAAATTCACTTATAATTTCATTTTTAATAACGCTAATGCAACCAATTAAAATGTAAGTAATATAGTCCACTTATTTTATTCTTTCAACTCCCCAGATATGAGCTGGTAGGAGCTCTGGGAAGCACAGCTTCAGTGCGCATGCCACCTGTGATTCACAAGCCAGAAGTAGGGGAGCTTGTCAGTTACAATCCCTGTACTTGGAAGTCTGTAAGATTCACCTTCACTGCCCCTGAGAAATTAACTCATTAGTTCAACATGTGGATGTTGTCTATGTACTCAAAAGTTATTTGGCTGAAAGTTGTGGGAGATACAAAGACGGTTAAGACCAACTTCTGTAACTCAGGCCCAAGTGATCCAAACATGAGGCAGAGTTTATCTTGTGCCAAATATGGCAAAGGCAAAGGGAACCTACAGCCCTCGAGTGTGGCCAGGATACTAAGGCCTCCCCATTCCTGGGAGACGTGGAACTTCTCTGAGAGTCAACTATGACTCAAAGCCCTGCAGACAGCTTTGCTGAGCCCTCTTACATCACACAGGGGTCAAGGTCATGACCACCCAATAGTTTTTCTTTCTCTCCTTCACTGTGGGTCAAATTGGTTTGGTCTTTCTCATCTTTTTGGTCATCTGGTTGGAGTCAGATGGTCTTTCTGACTCCAACCAACAAGGACGCAGTACAGCATAGGGAACTATATTTAACATTCTTTAATAACTCATAAGGGGAAAGAATCTGTAAAGATTGATACATAACTAAATCATTATGCCATATATACCTTGAAACTAGCGTGATACTATAAACCAACTATACCTCAATTTAAAAAAAAAAATATGAATACAAGGAAAAAACTGGTATTAGTCTGACAAATCCCCCAGCTTTATCCAGCTAACTCCTTGTTTTTCTCACATAGCTATTTTCCTAATAAAGTTCTTGCACATTTAATCCCATCTTGGCCTCTGCCTCTCAGAGGACCACGGCTGACACAATTTCCTATCTGACATAACTGCACATTTTCCCTTTTAAACTTTGTGCTGTGGAAACCTTGCCTCAGTCACTACTTTAACCACCAGTTCAAATATCAACAACTGTTAACCCTTCAGTGTGCAAGCATTCTCTTGCATGACCAGAGGAAGCAGATGTGACTCTCATTCCCATTTTTTTCAAGATGAGAAAGAGAGACTTAGTTAAGTAACTTGCCCAAAGTCACCCAGTTAATAAAAGATAGAGCCAGGACTTGTACCCATAAAATCTATGTTCAGGGCATATCCTTCTAACCACTATGCAAGGCTGCTAAGTAATTAACCTACTAAATCAAATACATTTATATAAGTTTGCAATCTTTGCATCTATTCAAAAGTTTACCGTGGCTCACCTTATTGTTTGCTCAGCTATTCTCAAAGTGGCCCTGAAACTCCCAAACAGTTTAGGACGAGTGTGGACACTGCACACAGCTCTGAATTAGGAATCCGTTTTGCTGCTGCAGACATTTCTGGATTTTTCAATATATTTTGAGAGATCACCACGTGCCAGGCACCGGGCTATGAGAATATCTGTTCTTTCTTTAAGGAAGTGAAATTTTGAAACAGAGGAGCTCTGTGTAAGCTAAGGTTCCACTACTCTAGGATTCTAAACTCCCAACCACCATTTTGCCACTTGATTGTCACAAAAACTATTCTTGGATCAAATTTTTCCCCTCCCAGCCCCATTACTTAGCTTTTTCTTGATGTAGAATCATTAGTTTTCATGAGTTTCCCTCTGTTAGGATCCTGATGATTGTATTGGTCAGAAACAGCTAGTTAGAACAGAAGGGTCAAGCACATGTCCAGCCTCCATGCAGGGGTCATTTTGATCCTTATCAGTCACTTCTACAAGGATGTGGAAGTGATCAAAATCAAGGTCAAACATGAATGGGAACAATTGCTGTTAAACTCTCAAACACCAGGTACCATCTGTTGGTGACCATGATTACACATTGCACAGGATTAAAATAATCTATGAGGAAGCAGTGGAGAATAGTGGAAAGATGGACTTTAGCATCAGACAGATGGGTTTGCACCCTACTCTACCATGACTGACTCAAACCACAGGCACATTACTTAACCTTTCAGAACCCCCATTTCCTTTCTTATCCGATCTTCATGAGAACTAAACAAGGTATTACAAGTGGGTGCTCAATAAATGCCTCCTACTAGCACTACAACTCTACAACCCCTACCAGGCTGTCAGCTCCTTCCAGACCCATTTCCAGATCATGTAGCCTCAGCACATAACAAGTGACTGGCACAAGACAAATATGTTGTTATTCTTATTTATGGAATGAATGAATGAATGATTTGTAATCTAGACAGTGGGCTCTCTACATGTAAATTCACATGGTGATCTTCCAGACCATATCTATCTTCATCCATGATTCATAAAAGCAATTCTAATAACTCTTGGACCTAATTCCAAGATCCCAGCTTACTCTGAAAGGCCAATGCACATAAGTTTAGAATACAAGGAGAAAATTCTGATTTGTCACCTTGCAAGAGCATTTAAGCATGAAAGGACTGAAGATGAGGTTTGACAATGGGAAAGCCAGGGAGATTATAAGGGAAAGAGAAAAGATGAAAGCAATGGTAATTTCATCTTTAAACGGAGTTTGTTCAAAGCACAGATTTAATAAATTATAGTAGCAAACAGTTACATGGCAATTTCCATCTTCAAGGCTCTGGATCAACTGTTAGCAAACTCTCTTTCCATGCAAATGAGGAATAGTGATACCATTTGACAGCTGGGTAAGTGAAGATAAAGACCCTCAATCACATTTCCAGTGTTGCACAAGAAACTCAGTAACAGTCAAGATGCGTGTCCAGGCTTATGCTCATAGCACTGGACCTTCTTTGATCATAAGATAATGTACAGAAAAGATCAATTCACCGGTGAGGTACAAGAAAGCAAAGAGAGAGAAAGAAGAGGAAAGAGGAGAAAAAAGAGATAAATAAACAGAACAGAGAACATTTACTGAATGTTCCCAAGGATATTACATGCATTATTTCACTTACTTCTCAAAGCAAGCCCTGGTTTGGATATTACTGCGAGAAAACTCAGCCTGAGAAATGCTAAGGCATTTGTCCAAATTAAACTGTTGGTGAAAAAGTTAAGATTCAAACCCCAGTTCTGACTCTAGAGTCCAGGATTTTCCCAACATCCTTGTCTGCAAGATGTCCACAAGATAATGAGGCATCTAATACCAGGCAGGAGTGAGTATGTGTGTAGGCATCTGCACGTGAGTCAAATGAGATCATGCAAGAGAAACACTCTGCATTATAACCCAGTTGGCCTCTGTTCCAGATGTTGTATGCAAAAATAGTTTCTGCTTATTCATTTGCTTAATATTAGGCTCATAGTTTGCATAAAGCAATTAGGAAAAACAATCTCCGATTCCCCTGTTGGAAGATTTGAAGATATCTTAGCCAGGAAAAATGAGACATTTAGTTTCAATTTAGCATCCCCACCACTGTTGAAGGGATCAATGACTATAGGAGATTTACAGATTAAAGATTTATTTTCCAAGTATGGGTAGATGTTAGAAAATAGAACCCTGGAGGTGAATGATGTGGTTCCCCTACTTTTGGTTCCCCTACTTATTAACTGTGTGTCCTTGGGCTAATTATAGCTATTTCCACCCTCAGTTTTCTCATCTGTAAAATGGAATATAATAGTACTGTAGATGCCAGAAGGTGATCTTGAAGATTAAATGTGTCAATATATGTTCAAATGCATGGCAAGTGCCAAATAAAAATTAGTTATTAGACTTATTACAAAGTATATCACTTACTTACTTTTTAAGTCTGATTCTCTCGTTACTGGACTACGCTAATGTACCCTAGAAGTCTTACTATCCACCACAGATTGTTTTAATCAAAAAGAGACATCACTGTCAAAGAAATGAATTGCTCTTGATTGCTTTTAAACATGTCCCCGCAGTGAAACATACCAAATTGTTCCCTCATAATTCCATTCATGTATGTGTCAGCATTGACTTTTACTTCAATTCATAATGGCATTTACAGCCTCCAAGCTGATAAATACAGACTCGTAGCAGAATAATGATCAGTACAATGGCTATCATTTGGTCTTATTCTGTTCTTCTGTCTACTTTTCTTCATCAATCTCTCCTTACAAAGGAGAACTTTTGCCTTCTATCACTGATAGAAATTTATAAAACTATTATCAAGGTATTTTGAAGCACTTCTTGCTCACTTAATACGCAAAATAAAATAAGCATCAAGTTCTCTAGAAATGTAGGGGGTACTGGTGTATGGCTAGTCATTTTTAAATGCCTCACCTTCTAACAGCAAACTGGAGCAATGGGAAATCCTTCAAGTTACTTACAGATATGGAATAAAAGAGTTTGCCAAGGCTTACCATACTCAAGGGGGGAAGATGGCCACAAAGGAAAGGGCTTTTGAAATATTAAAGAAAAGGTAAAACTCTGCAGCACTTCTGATTTCCAAATCACAAAGGGAATATCCAGAACAGGAAGAAAACATCAAGAAGTCATTGTAAAACAGTGCACATACCATCCTCCCAGTCAGTGACAGTAAGGAGAAAATATAGGATCAGCTTAAAAAAAAAAAAAAAAACACCTCGCTAAGGGTATTTTATTGATGTACATTCATTTGCTAAAGACCTCTTAATTCTTCTGGGTCCCTGAAACTGTCAGAAATTCTACAAGTGTGAAGAGTGTTGTATAAGCAAAATGAATGTCTTCATCGCTGAGTGTGATGTTTTAGGCTTTATATATGCCTATATTAGCAGGATTTTTTAAAATGAAAACGTAAATCTGTTACCATTTACATTCTTCAGCCCACCTGGCCTTAAGTCATTATTTTAGTCCTGCATTTATCTTGGGGTTGTAAAGCAAGCATTCTCATCCATGCATGAATTCCACGTTGCAATTTATCCAGACTAACTACCACCTAAGATTTGAATGTAATGATCTAGTCAATTAAATAAACACTGAAAAACAAACAGAGCACTGTTTGCTTTCAGATTTCTCACAATCTGACCCTTTGAATAAGAATGATACATGGGTGTGTGTGTGGGTGTGTATGTGGGTGTGGGTGTGTGTGTGTTTGAGACAGAGAGAGAAAAGGGGGAGATTAAAAGCACATCCCTGCATCTCTTTGGTAAATGTAAGACATCCTTTCTACTAGAAATAGTCCTTTTGTTTCCAAACACTTGAGGCTAGTTGCTGGTTTGCTAGAGAGGTCCAGGGCATTATTTTCTGCCACACTGAGGCTGAGCATCATTGTCCCAACGTTCTCTCAGAGCCACCACCCATCTCTGCAAAAGCAAATCTCCCTAATCAGAGGTGGTGGAGAGAAAAGAACCCCAAACTAGAAATCAGGACACCCAGGGGCCAGAAGCATAAATGCTATTAATTAGTTTGTGGCCAAGGGCAACTCACTTAACCCCCTCAAGGCCTTGGAATCCTCTATTAAATACAGGAAACTGGAATAATCATTAGTTAAGGAAGATTACAATTGTCCACTTCTTTGGTTTGGTCGTGTGAACAGGAACTAAGGCCCTCCTATGTTCTCTAAACGAGACCATAACTGAGCCACTGCTGCCTTTGAGCTCTGAACGGCACCGGCTGGCTTAAGGTGGAATCAAAAACATCTCCGAATTCACGTGGAAGTGGGCAATGTCAAGGGCATCCTACTAAGCATGTTGAATTTGATGTGCTGGTGAGGATCTAAAACAAGGTGCCCTTGAGTAGTTGGTGACAACAGCTTTAGGTAACAGAAGAGGAATGGAAGCCAGGCTACAGGGAACAAGTCAAGTTATGGGAGTGGATAAGAGTGAACCTGAAGAGTGAAAATGGAAAACACATGCATACGCACACACATACACACTGATTAAAAATACGAAGAAATAAGAGAAAGAGAGGCAATCAGTGGTAAAGAATCCACCTGCTGATACAGGAGACAATGGTTATGATTGACCCCTGGGTCATAAAGATCTCCTGGAGAAGGAAGTGGTAATCTACTCCAGTATTCTTGCCTGGGAAATCCCATGGACAGAGGAGCCTGGTGGGCTACAGTCCATGGGATCACAAGAGTCAGACACCAATTAGCGACTAAACAATAGACAGGCAACAGTCTGGGTTCTTTGGGCATGGGCTGAGCTTAATCCTTCTTTCTGAACTGTACATCCCCTCCTCAATTTGTACTCTACCACAGAAAGCCACAACCAAGCAAATCAAGTGTGAACTAACACAGTGTATCACAGTGTATGCCACAAAAAGTCAGCACCTAAAATGGCCTGTCCACATAGTGGGGTTTGTGTGAAAGCATTCATTCATTCAACAGATATTCACTGAGTACCTACTGTATGGCAAGTACTTTTAAATACAAGAGACACGAGTGAGCAAAATTCTGCTTCTTAGCATATACCTTGTGGTAGAGAGAATGAGACCAGCAATAAAATAAACCGGCTCTGTGTTCTGTGAGAAAAATGAGAGAGGTTTTACAAACAGAGAGGGGGCTGATCTAAGTAGTTTGGTCAGGCCTTCACTTGTCTGGGGCCCCAAGGGGAAACTGATGGTCTATCATATCAGCTGCTGGGGTCACTGACATGCACCTTGCTTAGCTGCTCACATTCATGCTCACTGGCTATGAAGACAGCTGTCCCCAAGAATCCACATTGCTCAGAACCAAATCAGTAGCAAATATATCCACTGAGCAGAAGAAGAGTTCAAAAGGGGTTATACGGTAGCCTAGTATGTAACAGATGAAAGCTTCCAGCCTCCCAGCCTTCATGCTGGTTTGTTGATGAGTTTTTAATTTCTTCCTCATGGCCTCTTGGATGCAATACCAAGTAAGGGAAAAATCTAGGAGGCATTCATTTGACCCCTAAAAACATGGAAATTTCTGCTCTTCCTTGACACAGATAAGAAAGGAATCTGATCAAATGATATCTGTATACTTCTTTAAAACACATATCCTCCTCTATAAAGGAGAGCTTTTTATTTCATGATAGATAACTTTGTCATTGTTCTGGGATTCCTATTTGATAATTCAAATCTTAAACTTAGGCCACTGGATTAAACCTATAATTAAGCATGAAAATATATACACACTTGTGTGTGAGCATGACACTCTAATACAGCATAAGATGAAGAGTAAACATTCTATTAATGGACAGAAAGATTAAATGTCTAAAAGATGTTTATCTCGGCCATTCTGAAATGACCTTATCATCTCCTTAAGACTTCTATTAAAGTGTACCTGTTACCCTGTCAAAGACTTGACGCCTGGAATAAATGCATTCTGAGGCAAAGGAGAAAGGCTGGTCCAATGCTGGGAGGCATTCTTAAGAAAGCACAGATCCAGCTGGTCAGTATAGAGAGGAAGTCATGAGCTGGCACACCCATCACAGTGAGAGGCTACTGAGTACCTTGGAGAGAGGACACCACTGGGAGGCATGGAAGACTCTAAGAGAAACACGGACATCTGGGAAGTCAGAGTTGTCAAGAGACCTTAAAATTCAGCAAGCTGAGACTCCTCCCTGTAGAGAACTTGGCCTCTGGAAGAAAAAGGCGGACAACATAAAAACTTAAAGTTGGAAGACCTTTGAGACTGGGCACAACCCTAAACATCAGTGTTTCCTACACTCATCTGGGCCTAAGAGTCCTCAGAGGTGCTTGTGAAAAATACAAACTCATAGTCCCTTCTCTTCCCCACCACCAGCAATTCTGATTCATCACATCTTGAGTTATCCTCAGAAAGTTCTATTTTTAAAAAGGGATTTGTATTATCTAGGGAATGTGAGAAAGATTCCTCTTGATGATGCATGAAGCTTGTCTATTAGATTCTTTATTCATCATGTGGCTCTGCATGAACTCACATGTGCCAAGACTTATCATTCTTTAGTTAATAAATTCACTCAGTCAGTTCAGTTCAGTCACTCAGTAGTGTCTGACTCTTTGTGAACCCATGGACGGCAGCAGGCCAAGGTTCTCTGTCCATCACCAACTCCCAAAGGTTGCTCAAACTCATGTCCATCAAGTCAGTGATGCCATCCAACCATCTCATCCTCTGTCGTCCCCTTCCCCTCCTGCCTTCAATCTTTCAAAACATCAGGTTCTTTTCCAATGAGTCAGTTCTTCACGTTAGGTGGCCAAACTATTGGAGTTTCAGCTTCAGCACCAGTCCTTCCAACGAATATTCAGGACTGATTTCCTTTAGGATTGCCTGGTTGGATCACCCTGCAGTCCAAAGGACTCTCAAGAGTCTTCTCCAACACCACAGTTAAAAAACATCAATTCTTTGGCACTCAGTTTTCTTTATAGTCCAACTCTCACATCCATACATGACTACTGGAAAAACCATAGCTTTGATTAGATGGACCTTTGCTGGCAAAGTAATGTCTCTGCTTTTTAATATGCTGTCTAGGTTGGTCATAACTTTTCTTCCAAGGAGCAAGTGTCTTTCAATTTCATTGCTGCAGTCACCATCTGCAGTGATTTTGGAGCCCAAGAAAATAAAGTCTGACACTGTTTCCATCTATTTGCCATGAAGTGATGGGACCAGATGCCATGATCTTAGTTTTTTTTAAATGTTGAGTTTTAAGCCAGCTCTTCCAATTTCCTCTTTCACTTTCATCAAGAGGCTCTTTAGTTCTTCTTGACTTTCTGCCATAAGGGTGGTGTCATCTGCATATCTGAGGTTATTGATATTTCTCCCAGCAATCCTGATTCCAGCTTGTGCTTCTTCCAGCCCAGCATTTCTCATGATGTACTCTGCATGCATATAAGTTAAATAAGCAGAGTGACAATACACAGCCTTGACATACTCCTTTCCCGATTTGGAACCAGTCTGTTGTTCCATGTCCAGCTCTAACTTTTGTTTCTTGACCTGCATACAGATTTCTCAGGAGGCAGGTCAAGTGGTCTGATATTCCCATCTCTTGAAGAATTTTCCAGAGTTTGTTGTGACCCACACAGTCAAAGGCTTTGGCATACTCAATAAAGCAGAAGTAGATGTTTTTCTGGAACTCTCTTGCTTTTTCGATGATCCAGCGGATGTTGGCAATTTAATCTCTGGTTCCTCTGCCTTTTCTAAAACCAGCTTGAACATCAGGAAGTTCACGGTTCACATATTGCTGAAGCCTGGCTTGGAGAATTTTGAGCATTACTTTACTAACGTGTGAGATGAGTGCAATTGTGCAGTAGTTTGAGCATTCTTTGGCATTGACTCTCTTTGAGTTTGGAACGAAAACTGACCTTTTCCAGTCCTGTGGCCACTGCTGAATTTTTCCAAATTTGCTGGCATATTGAGTGCAGCACTTTCACAGCATTATCTTTTAGGATTTGAAATAGCTCAACTGGAATTCCAACACCTCCACTAGCTTTGATCATACTGATGCTTCCTAAGGCCCACTTGACTTCACATTCCAGGATGTCTGGCTCTAGATGAGTGAACACCATCATGCTCATTTGGGTCATGAAGCTCTTTTTTGTACAGTTCTTCTGTGTATTCATGCCACCTCTTCTTAATATCTTCTGCTTTGTTAAGTCTACACCATTTCTGTCCTTTATTGTGCCCATATTTGCATGAAATGTTCCCTTGGTATCACTAATTTTCTTGAAGAGATCTCTTGTGTTTCTCATTCTATTGTTTTCCTCTATTTCTTTGCATTGGTCACTGAAGAAGGCTTTCTTATCTCTCTGCGCCATTCTTTGGAATAAATTCACTCCTTCTTTTCAAATGCACTGCTCAGCATGTGAGTCACATCAGGGACAACATGTGAGGCTATCAATACGGTTAGGATGTAATCCCTGCCCCCAACGGTCTGGCCTCAGGAGAAGCTCTAACACGTCCATGGTGCTACAACAATGGATCATAAACAAAATACCCAAAGTCTGCGTTACTGAGAACAGGAGGCTCACACTGCCCTTTCCTTGATGCTTCTACATTGGGAGGTGCTTTTTGATAGTTCTAAAGTCACATGCTAGTTCTAAAGTCACAGACCTCATTAATTAGAGTCAAGACTTCTGGTCTTAATGCCATATATTTCTACTACACAGCTATTTTCCCACTTTAAAAAGTTACCTAGAGTTTAAGTTCTTATGCAATCCTAATAGCTCCAAATAACAGAACTACTAATACAACCCACACCATGACACTTCATTTTGTACCTGACACAAATCATTTCTTTCCACAGCAATAAAGATTCACAGGTAATATAGAAATGGTGTTTGTTAAATGAATCCCAAAGAGGTCATCTCTCCATGAGTCTCAATACAGTCAGAACTCTATGACCTGTAACATCTCCTATTGAGTTCCACATTATTAAAAAAAAATTAAATTACATGAGGAATATGATTCAGATGATAGCCATAATGATAATTAAAAGGAATGACAATGACACCTGTGAGAAAAGGTAGACAAAATTGGAACTGGCAACGCTAGAGTGGGAGCAGGCTAGGGAGTGATGTTATCTTTCTGGTACCCAGGGCAATACTGCATACAGAACGGTGATTGTCTGAGTCCTGTTGGTACCAATAGCAAGAGAAAAAGCAGAACGTGTCTAAGTACTCATTCCTTTCTTAGCACTAACCTTAAAGGGGAGTTGAGTGGATGCTAAGAAAAGTCACTAAATGTAAGATCTTATTATCAAACAAAGTAGGAATAATCACTCACTGTGTGCTCAGTCATGTCTGACCTTTTGTGACCCTATGGACTATAGCCAATCAGGCTCCTCTGTCCATGGAATTTTCCAGACAAGAATATTGGAGCGGGTTGTCATTTCCTCCTCCAGGGGATCTTCCTGACCCAGGGATCGAACTCAGGACTCCTGCATTGCTGTCAGGTTCATTACCATTGAACCACCTGGGAAGCCTTTAGTCATTCACTAAAGGGCTTTTGGGGGGCTTCTCTGGTGGCCCAATGGTAAAGAGTCTGCCTGCCAATGCAGGAGTCCTGAGTTCGGTCCCTGGGTCGGAAAGATCCCCTGGAGGAGGAAATGGCAACCCACTCTAGTATTATTGCCTGGAAAGTCTTTTGGAAAGAAGAGTCTGGCGGGCTACAGACAATGGAGTTGCAAAGAGTCAGACAGGACTTAGCGACTAAATAAAAACAAACAAGAAAAGAACTTTTTACTGAGATATTTTTAAAAGCTAAATGTATTTGCATCTCATCATGGGGAGGTAGGTTGTGGTGCTGTCCAGAGTCGGGGAGCCACACAGCTCTTTGAGGGAGGCTGAAGCTGTTGATTGGACACAAAGGTGATGACCAAATATCATTTAATTAAGCAAAGAAAATTCTGAGAATTCTGAGGATTTCTTCCCCAGTCCTGCCTCACCGAATGCAGTCTTTGCCTTGTTCCCTCATATCGCTGCGAATCTTTGGCAGAATAGATTGCACTGAGGTATATTGGTTTGTTGAATGCAAAATTTGTGGCCAAGATTTTGGCCAAGATAGTACATGTGGTAATAAATGGATTTTTAAATCGTATGTGTTTACAATTATAAATCAGCACTGCAGGCTCATTGATTATAAATGAAGTAAATCTAAGGAGAGAATGTATTTTTTTCTAGACTTCCTCCAAGAGGGGCCTTGGTCACTATCTCAAGGGAATGGAGAGATCATGTGTGTGAACCAGTGCTACCAAGAAGATAGAAACAGATTAAATTGATCCCTCCAACTCTGCTTGAAAACAAACTACCAGCACAGTTGCTGATTCCCTCTACAAACCCTGTGTCTATCAAACTGCTTCCTTCCTGAGAAATTGCTTACTAGCACCGACTGTCTGGGAGACAGTTAGGAAATCGTTTTTCAGGCAAAGCACTAATAGCTGAATTTAGCTTCTTCATTAGCACAGAATGTAACCGCCAGGTTTCAGAGCGCATATCATCTATCTCTATAGTATCCAAAATGACTTACTTGGAGACACAGTCTTCATGCTGTAAAATCATCTTCCTGGGAGTGCTTTAAATTTCTTCACTTTGCAGAACTTAGTGGCAAGGAGCCCAACTCTCCTTGCTGGGAAGTTTTCCTAAGTGAGGACTAAAATTAGTTGAATCACTGTTCCTCGAACTCATATGTGTTTCAGACACCTGGGGATATTGTTATAATGCAGATCTTGATACAAAAGTCCTGTGATGGGGCCTAAGAGTCTATTTCTAGCAAAATCCTGGTTGATGTCTCTACTGGTGATTCACAGAATACAGTCTTGAATGGCCAGAGTCAGATCATTTGCAAAAGCCAATTCAATTCAGCATTCAGTTAATAAGCACTTGTTCTCTGCCAAAAACTGTGTCAGGTGTGGTTCTCCGGAGTCGCATCTCTAAAAGATTGCAATATGATTGAGAAAATTAAGTTCACTTCCTGTAATGCCCTCACAAAGTTTTCAAACTTCCCCACTGACTGAAAAAAAAAAAAAAAAATCTCCTGAGGCATCTGTTTCAAGTTCAGTCCAGTCACTCAGTCATGTCTGACTCTTTGCAACCCCATGTACTGCAGCACACCAGTCCTCAGTGTCCATCACCAACTCCTGGAGTCCACTCAAACTCAAGTCCATTGAGTCGGTGATGCCATCCAACAATCTCATCCTCTGTCATCCCCTTCTCCTCTCACCTTCAATCTTTCCCGGCATCAGAGTCTTTTCCAAAGAGTCAGTTCTTCGTATCAGGTGGCCAAACTATTGGATTTCAGCTTCAGCACCAGTCCTTCCAATGAATATTCAGGACTGATTTCCTTTAGGATTAATTGGTTTGATCTCCTAGTCATCCAAGGGACTCTCGAGAGTCTTCTCCAACACCACAGATCAAAAGCATCTATTCTTCGGTGCTCAGCTTTCTTTGTAGTCCAACTCTCCCATCCATACATGACCACTGGAAAAACCATAGCTTTGACTAGACAGACCTTTGTTGACAAAGTAATGTCTCTGCTTTTTAATAAACTGTCTAGGTTGGTCATAACTTTTCTTCCAAGGAGCAAGTGTCTGAATTTCATGGCTGAAGTCACCATCTGCAGTGATTTTGGAGCCCAAAAAAATAAAGTCTGTCACTATTTCCATTGTTTCCCCATCTATTTGCCATGAAGTGATGGGACCAGATGCCATGATCTTAGTTTTCTGAATGTTGAGCTTTAAGCCAACTTTTTCACTCTCCACTTTCACCTTCATCGACAGGCTCTTTAGTTCTTCTTCACTTTCTGCCATAAGGGTGGTGTCATCTGCATATCTGAGGGTATTGATATTTCTCCCGGCAATCTTGATTCCAGCTTGTGCTTCATCCAGTCCAGCGTTTCTCATGATGTACTCTGCATATAAGTTAAATAAGCAGGGTGACAATATACAGCCTTGATATACTCCTTTCCTTTGGAACCAGTGTGTTGTTCCATGTCCAGTTCTAACTGTTGCTTCTTGACCTGCATACAGATTTCTCAGGAGGCAGGTCAGGTGGTCTGTTATTTCCATCTCTTGAAGAATTTCTGCAGTTTGTTGTGATCCACACAGTCAAAGGCTTTGGCATACTCAATAAAGCAGAAGTAGATGTTTTTCTGGAACTCTCTTGCTTTTTCCATGATCCAACGGATGTTGGCAATTTGATCTCTGGTTCCTCTGCCTTTTCTAAAACCAGCTTGAACATCTGGAAGTTCATAGTTCATGTACTGTTGAAGCCTGGCTTGGAGTATTTTGAGCATTACTTTACTACCGTGTGAGATGGGTGCAATTGTGCGGCAGTTTGAGCATTCTTTGGCATTGCCTTTCTTTCCAGTCCTGTGGCCACTGCTATTTTTCCAAATTTGCTGGCATATTGAGTGCAGCACTTTCACAGCATCATCTTTTAGGATTCGAAATAGCTCAACTGGAATTCCAACACCTCCTCTAGCTTTGTTTGTAGTGATGCTTCCTAAGGCCCACTTGACTTCACATTCCAGGATGTCTGGCTCTAGGTGAGGTAAGCACACCATCATGCTTACCTGGGTCATGAAGATCTTTTCTGTACAGTTCTTCTGTGTATTCTTGCCACCTCTTCTTAATATCTCCTGCTTCTGATAGATGCATACCATTTCTGGCCTTTATTGTGCCCATCTTTGCATGTTTACTCACTAGAATTAAGGTGAAACCTGAATACTAACATTTAGCAGTGATTGTTACCAAATGTTACAGGCACTGGACATGACTACTCCTTAACATGAATCTGATTCATCCACTTAATTGTTATAACTTAGGTGGACTTTCTTCACTCCTCTCCATCTTAATTTTCTTATCTAAAAAACGTTAGTAATTATACTACTCTTTAAGGATTGGTTTGAGGATTAAGTGAAATAATGTATACAAAACCTAAGCACAGGGCCTGACATATGGTAGGTATTCCAGTCACAGTGGCTGCACTCACCCCAAGCTTAATGGCATAAAACCAGCACCATTACACAATGCCGTGGATCCTGTGGGTCAGGAATTTAGAAGGGACACCACCGTGTCAGGGTGGTTAGACTTCTGATGGGGTATCTCAAAGCTCCAAGCATGAAGTTAAGAATAAGCTAGGCAAAAGCTGCTTCTCCTTTCCTGAGCTTGCCTCATAGGTCATGCATATCACTTCTACCACATTCCTTTAATTATGACTATAGCCCTCCCATTGTCAAGGGTAGGACAATAGGCTCCACCTCTCAATAAGAGTAGCAAATCTCATTGTAGATGAACATACAGGATAGTTATCTTTGGACAATAAAGGCTACCACAATAGGCAAACAATAATTATTTCTCTCCTTCTTGTGGACTAGAAACCTATCAAATAGTTGTCCTACTATAACATCTACAATTCTACCCATGGAGGCAAAAACTCGGTCGTGGGTCCTCCAGGGATCATTGTTTAATTGCATGTGTCTAGTTGCATCTATGTCTACCTCCTAATCTAAGAATGTCTCTGACTGCCAGCTCACAAGCACAACTAGGTCTATTCAGAGAAACCCTTACCCCTAAGTGTAGAAAGTAATCATCTCCTTGAGTCACAAGACTTTACAGATCATGACAGAACTCTTCCCAAACAAAAGGCCATTCTTCCTCATGAGTTGCACCCAAACTCCTTAATAAGGGCCCTGTCTCTGTCTGCCTCCAGTTTCTAGATTGCAACTGCAATGCAGAGTGTGGTTCAGAGTTGATATTCCATCAAGTTGCAAGAATTCAACTCCATTCTCTGTGTTCTCACACTACTTCCTGTCCTAACCAGGTTCTTTACTGAATCTAGTATATCATCACTAATCCTTCCCTCCTTATTTCCCCCAGTTGGACATTTAACAGCCTACTCTGGATATCCAGAACAATATAAAAATACAACTCCAAAAGCACCACTTTCCACTCTCCTTCTTCATGTCAAGTTCCGTTTTTAGTATGTAATTCAAAATGAAAGCACTAAGAGATCTTTTAAAGGTGAATCTCAGAATTCCTGCTCCAGTTAACTGTTTACACTCTCTGTGCAACTCAGCTGAGAATCCCCTGCATCTTGATACATTCGTTTTCTCTGGTACCACTCTTCATGTAACTGGTCAATATTGATTATTCTGAAGTCATAAGTGTGTTAGCAGCCATATCTGAGTACTGGGAATAAGAAACAAAACTGAAACAGACATTGAAGCATCTGTTTTGAAATTGCAGCCAGGATTGAGGCAGAGAAAGTAAACAACTGAGTGGGAGTCAAATGTAAGTGGTAAAAGTTAAGGTCTCAAGACCCAGTCAAGAATAAAACCTATATGTTAGGGGAGAATGCAAAATGAGTAAAACAGAGTCCTCTTTTCTAGAAAAGTTAAGTAAGATATTCATGAGGAAAATGAGTGTAAGATAACTATAACACAAGGCAGAAGGTGACATAGCTCAAGAAAGACACAACAAATCCACAGGAAAATTTAATGGAAGGAATGTCATTTTAACCAAACAAGACTCTCTGAGGAGAAAAACTCTCTAGAAAGAAATATGATGTCTGTTCTGGTCTGGTCCCTTATTGTAACTCCTCTCCTAGTATCCCCACCTCAGTTCACATGTGCTCTAGCCCCTTCTTTACCCAAATCTGAAATCCTATCAATCCTTAAAGACGCCCTTGAGACATCTCTTCCTCAGAAGGTGTTAGTTACTGGTACTTTGTGCCCCTCTCAGACTATTGTACATAAAGCTGTTACAGCACATGACACTGTATTTTATATTTTATTATATTTATTTGTATTTTATATTTCTTCTCAGGCACTGATGTCCTTAAGGGAAGAAGCTACCCTTTTCCTCCTTACACCTGTATGTTTAGTACAACACTTGATACCTTGTAACAGTGACCAAATGGATGTTGAATATAGAAATGAGAATCTAAGGCCAGGTCAGAAGTCCAGTACAAGTGAAACACATGTTAAGAAAAAATACGGTGAGATGTTACTGTTTTTCAGTGCGCATAAGTGTATATATGAGAGTACATGAACTAAACCAGGAGTCTGCAGACTTTAGCCCATAGACCAAAGTGCCCCCCTTTGTTCTCTGTACAGAAAGCTTCCCTGGGACATGGTTGCAACCATCTGTTTCTGTATCATCCATGACTGCTTTGATACCCATCCCAGAGCCAAGTAGATTTTAACAGAAAACATATGATTTGCAAAACCGAGAAGATGTACTATCTGACCCTTTATAGAAAAAGTTGGCCAACCCATGATACGTAATGTTTAGAATGATAGAGTCTAAAAATGCCATGTTATATCCTGGAGATAATTTCATTGCTTCAAAAACCCCCTTTTCCTATGAACATCCCTGCATATACACTCTTACTGCACTACTCCATACTACCTTGCTCCTGCGCAGACCCGCTTCCACACCGGCCACCTCTATTGCTGGGTCAGCCTCACAGCAGCCACTGTACAAAGAATGGAGAGCTGGCCCTCTAGGAACTTAGAATTAAGCACACGAAAAAACTGGCTAGTAGGAGCATCAGCAGTCCCTCTGCCTCCCACAGACCACACAGATTCTGAAGGAAAGAGTATATGCAACAGGGAGGCACATCCTATGGAACATGGATAAAACCATTAATGAATTTGCAGCAACAGGGGCAGATATAGAGACTACCACACTAAGTGAAGTAAGTCAGACAAAGACAAATATTATATGATATCACTTACATGTGACACCTCAAAAAATGATACAAATCAACTGATTTACAAAACGGAAATAGACGCACAGATACAGAAAACAAACTTATTGTCAAAGGGGAAAGTGGGGAATGAATTAGGAGTTTGGGATTAACAGATACACACTACTCTATTGAAAACAGATAAACAAGGACCTACTATACAGCCCAGGGAACTATATTTAGTACCTTGTAATAACCTATAATGAAAAAGAATCTGAAAAGGTATATACATATATAACTGGTATATATGTGTGTGTGTGTGTGTGTGTGTGTGTGTGTGTATCAGATCAGATCAGTCATGTCCGACTCTTTGCGACCCCATGAATCGCAGCACACCATGCCTCACTGTCCATCACCAACTCCCGGACTTCACTCACACTCACGTCCATCGAGTCAGTGATGCCATCCAGCCATCTCATCCTCTGTCGTCCCCTTCTCCTCCTGCCCCCAATACCTCCCAGGATCAGAGTCTTTTCCAATGAGTCAACTCTTCGCATCAGGTGGCCAAAGTACTGGAGTTTCAGCTTTAGCATCATTCCCTCCAAAGAAATCCCAGGGCCGATCTCCTTCAGAATGGACTGGTTGGATCTCCTTGCAGTCCAAGGGACTCTCAAGAGTCTTCTCCAACACCACAGTTGAAAAGCATCAATTCTTCGGCGCTCAGCCTTCTTCACAGTCCAACTCTCACATCCATACATGGCTACAGGAAAAACCATAGCCTTGACTAGATGAACCTTTGTTGGCAAAGTAACGTCTCTGCTTTTGAATATGCTATCTAGGTTGCTCGTAACTTTCCTTCCAAGGAGTAAGCGTCTTTTAATTTCATGGCTGCAGTCACCATCTGCAGTGATTTTGGAGCCCCCAAAAATAGAGTCTGACACTGTTTCCACTGTTTCCCTATCTATTTTCCATGAAGTGATGGGACTAGATACCATGATCTTCGTTTTCTGAATGTTGAGCTTTAAGCCAACTTTTTCACTCTCCACTTTCACTTTCATCAAGAGGCTTTTGAGTTCCTCTTCTCTTTCTGCCATAAGGGTGGTGTCATCTGCATATCTGAGGTTACTGATATTTCTCCCAGCAATCTTGATTCCAGCTTGTGCTTCTTCCAGCCCAGCGTTTCTCATGATGTACTCTGCGTAGAAGTTAAATAAACAGGGTGACAATATACAGCCTTGATGAACTCCTTTTCCTATTTGGAACCAGTCTGTTGTTCCATGTCCAGTTCTAACTGTTGCTTCCTGACCTGCATACAAATTTCTCAAGAGGTAGATCAGGTGGTCTGGTATTCCCATCTCTTTCAGAATTTTTCACAGTTTATTGTGGTCCACGCAGTCAAAGGCTTTGGCATACTCAATAAAGCAGAAATAGATGTTTTTCTGGAACTCTCTTGCTTTTTCCATGATCCAACGGATGTTGGCAATTTGATCTCTGGTTCCTCTGCCTTTTCTAAAACCAGCTTGAACATCAGGAAGTTCACGGTTCACATATTGCTGAAGCCTGGCTTGGAGAACTTTGAGCATGACTTTACTAGCGTGTGAGATGAGTGCAATTGGGCGGTAGTTTGAGCATTCTTTGGCATTGCCTTTCTTTGAGATTGGAATGAAAACTGACTTTTTCCAGTCCTGTGGCCACTGCTGAGTTTTCCAAATTTGCTGGCATATTGAGTGCAGCACTTTCACAGCATCATCTTTCAGGATTTGGAATAGCTCAACTGGAATTCCATCACCTCCACTAGCTTTGTTTGTAGTGATGCTTTCTAAAGCCCACTTGACTTCACATTCCAGGATGTCTGGCTCTAGGTCAGTGATCACACCATCATGATTATCTGGGTCGTGAAGATCATTTTTGTACAGTTCTTCTGTGTATTCTTGCCACCTCTTCTTAATATCTTCTGCTTCTGTTAGGTCCATACCATTTCTGTCCTTTATCGAGCCCGTCCTTGCATGAAATGTTCCTTTGGTATCTCTGATTTTCTTGAAGAGATCTCTAGTCTTTCCCATTCTGTTGTTTTCCTCTATTTCTTTGCATTGATCACTGAAGAAGGCTTTCTTATCTCTTCTTGCTATTCTTTGGAATTCTGCATTCAGATGTTTATATCTTTCCTTTTAGCCTTTGCTTTTCGCTTCTCTTCTTTTCACAGCTTATGTGTATATATATATATATATATATACACACACATATATATATATACACACACACACACATACATATATATAACAATCACCTTGCTGTACACCTGAAACTAAAACAGTATAAATCAACTCTATTTCAAAAAAATTCTTTTTAATTTTTAAAAAGCAAGTTTCTTGAAATTTGTAATGGGCCCTTAAAACAGGCCAAAATAATTAATGAAAGTCAAATGTGGGACTACCTATACTTTAGTCATCATTTTTTCAATTTACTTGCAGCAGCTGTGTACAAACTTGACTATCCTGAGAACTTGTGAACCAGCAGCATCCAGAGACATATCCCTTTCTTCCCCAGGCAGTGGGGCTGTTGAGCACATCAATGAATTAAATTCATCTAACAGTCCACAGTGAAAGAAAGTGAAGTCACTCAGTCCTGTCTGACTCTGCGACCCCATGGACTGCAGTCCACCAGGCTTCTCCGTCCATGGAATTTTCGATGCAAGAGTACTAGAATGGGTTGCCATTTCCTTCTCCAGAGTCCATAGGGTCTCACAGAAACAAGCATGACTGAAGGGACTTTGAGCACACACACAATGGCTTAGACGGGCTTCCCAGGTGATGCTAGTGGTAAAGAAACCCCCTGTCAATGTAGGAGACCCAGGAGACTTGGGTTTGATCCCTGGGTCGGGAAGATCCTCTGGAGAAGGGAATGGCTACGCACTCCAGTATTCTTGCCTGGAGAATTCCATGAACAGAGGAGTCTGGTGGGCTATAGTCCATGGGGTCTCAAAAGAGTCAAACACAGCTAAACAACTAACACTACATTCAATCAGCCATCAGGCCTGAGGTCTTCCAGATCCCTGACTCCCTGCACTGTCCCCACTACTGAGCTGACAGCCTTTCACATCATCTTCTCCCCTCCTCCTAGCAGAGGCTTCCACTGCTTCAGTCACTTGTGAGTACGCAGGCGTGACTTTCCCTGCATGTTTACTGTCCTTCATTGCCACACACAGAGCAGAGCAGCCAAGTCCACATCTGTTCCACTGGTCAGAATTTTATCATTTAGTTAAATGAGCAGGCAATGACACTAGTAAAGTAATTGCAATTCAGTCCGAGCCCCCCACAGTGAGATGCAGCGGTGGCGGTACACGATTAGTATTACAGGGTTCACAGTGATACAGAGTCCAAAGACTTAATTTCTTCACTTCCAGAGAAGGTTTTTTTTTTTGCTAGACTATCTGTCCCTAGTCTAAAAATAGTACCTCCCAAGATAAGGAGTTTACAGTTGTCACAGTCAATTTATCCCCAAAGAAAGTAGCTCTCTTTTATCTGCTCTGATTCTATCTTCACAGAGTGAATTCAGAGGCAATCACCAAGCATTACTTCCAGTTAGCTTCCTGTTGTGAAATCATTTTTAAGCAGATTTTTTAGTTGAAGAATGCTGATGTCCTTTACAAATAGCAAGGTATAATAGGTAAGTGTTTCTATTTCTAAGTTGCATTTGCTATGGGCTAAGTCGCTTCAGTTGTGTCCAGCTCTTTGCAACCCTATGGACTGTAGCCCACCAGGCTCCTCTGTCCATGGGGATTCTCCAGGCAAGAATACTGGAGTGGGTGGCCATGCTCTCCTCCAGGGGATCTTCCCAATCCAGGGTTCAAACTTGTGTCTCTTATGTCTCCTGCATTGGCAGGGTAAGCTGCACTGCCTGGGTTCATATCCCAGCTCTACCAACCTCAAGCAAAATAATCTCTTCCCAGCTCTATACCTTCGTTTCTTCACCTAAAAAATGATGATGACAGGGCTTACCACATGATGATGTCAGAAGGATGACGTGACATAACACATTGAATCTAACATTCTTAGATTAGTGAAGTGAAAGGCACTCAGTTGTGTCTGACCCTTTGCGACCCCATGAACTATACAGTCCATGGAATTCTCCAGGCCAACAACTGGAGTGGGTAGCCTTTCCCTTCTCCAGGGATTCTTAGAATAGTGCCTGCCATAAAATGTGCATCAGCGGTATTATTTCTCACTCTGGATTCATCTTTATTTTTCTAGACAGCATCCCCATGCTACCCATGGTTTCACACAGAAGTGACTCTATCTTGTTAATGGCTTTTGAAAAGTGGTTTTGAACAAAATGCTGTTTTATGTTTCTGATCCCAAACACACTCTCTTCTGTCATGGACAAAAGCTATAATTTCTAGTGTTAGTTCAGTTCAGTTCAGCCGCTTAGTCGTGTCTGACTCTTTGCAACCCCATGAATCGCAGCACGCCAGGCCTCCCTGTCCATCACCAACTCCCGGAGTTCACTCAAACTCACGTCTATCGAGTCAGTGATGCCATCCAGACATCTCATCCTCTGTTGTCCCCTTCTCCTCCTGCCCCCAATCCCTCCCAGCATCAGAGTCTTTTCCAACGAGTCAACTCTTCGCATGAGGTGGCCAAAGTACTGGAGTTTCAGCTTTAGCATCATTCCTTCCAAAGAAATCCCAGGGATGATCTCCTTCAGAATGGACTGGTTGGATCTCCTTGCAGTCCAAGGGACTCTTAAGAGTCTTCTCCAACACCACAGTTCAAAAGCATCAATTCTTCGGTGCTCAGCTTTCTTCACAGTCCAACTCTCACATCCATACATGACCACAGGAAAAACCATAGCCTTGACTAGACCAACCTTTGTTGGCAAAGTAATGTCTCTGCTTTTCAATACGCTATCTAGGTTGGTCGTAACTTTTCTTCCAAGGAGTAAGCGTCTTTTAATTTCATGGCTGCAGTCACCATCTGCAGTGATTTTTGAGCCCCCCAAAATAGAGTCTGACACTGTTTCCCCATATATTTGCCATGAAGTGATGGGACCGGATGCCATGATCTTCGTTTTCTGAATGTTGAGCTTTAAGCCAACTTTTTCACTCTCCACTTTCACTTTCATCAAGAGGCTTTTGAGTTCATCTTCTCTTTCTGCCATAAGGGTGGTGTCATCTGCATATCTGAGGTGATTGATATTTCTCCTGGCAATCTTGATTCCAGCTTGTGCTTCTTCCAGCCCAGCGTTTCTCATGATGTACTCTGCATATAAGTTAAATAAGCAGGGTGACAATATACAGCCTTGATATACTCCTTTTCCTATTTGGAACCAGTCTGTTGTGCCATGTTCAGTTCTAACTGTTGCTTCCTGACCTGCATACAAATGTCTCAAGAGGTAGATCAGGTGGTCTGGTATTCCCATCTCTTTCAGAATTTTCTACAGTTTATTGTGATCCACGCAGTCAAAGGCTTTGGCATACTCAATAAAGCAGAAATAGATGTTCTTCTGGAACTCTCTTGCTTTTTCCATGATCCAACGGATGTTGGCAATTTGATCTCTGGTTCCTCTGCCTTTTCTAAAACCAGCTTGAATATCTGGAAGTTCACGGTTCATGTATTGCTGAAGCCTGGCTTGGAGAATTTTGAGCATTACTTTACTAGCATGTGAGATGAGTGCAATTGTGCGGTAGTTTGAGCATTCTTTGGCATTGCCTTTATTTGGGATTGGAATGAAAACTGACCTTTTCCAGTCCTGTGGCCACTGCTGAGTTTTCCAAATTTGCTGGCATATTGAGTGCAGCACTTTCACAGCATCATCTTTCAGAATTTGAAATAGTTCAACTGGAATTCCATCACCTCCACTAGCTTTGTTCGTAGTGATGCTTTCTAAGGCCCACTTGACTTCACATTCCAGGATGTCTGGATCTAGGCCAGTGATCACACCATCATGATTATCTGGGTCGTGAAGATCTTTTTTTTCATTAGTAATGAAGCCATTCACTTAGGACTCATATCTCAGTTCTAAGTTAAAGGAAAATGATGATATCACATACATATGTATCAAATTACATATGTTTAACTTTCCCAACAGAATCTGAACAAATTGTTTGCATATGTTACTGTCAAACAACAGAAATAATTTCACAAGTCTCGTTCTATCCCATCATAGTTCTCATAGTTCATCATTGCTTTGATCATATAAGATCAACTGCATTCTTTCAATAACCCAGCATATTTAAATTTCTATTAAAAAAATAGTGTGACTGGTTGCCATAGTGGAAAGCTATTAAAAATATGATGGGAAAGGAATGGCCCAGTATTCTTGTTTCAGTGGAAAGGAATGGCCCAGTATTCTTGTCTCCTAGGTGTTCATTTTTATAGACTATATTTGCTACTCCATTAATCTTGTGCATTTTCATAAGAAAAATCAGCTTTCCAGAAATCACACTATCTATATCCTTTCCCTTAATAACTTTAGAAACCATCTAATTTCTTCCAAACTTGCAGAAAATACAGAACTTAGAATTTTTCCTGAAACTTCAAATATATACACCTATGTAGAAACATACTCCAAAAATAATTTTCAAAATAATTAAATAACAAGTATTAGCTAGACCATCATTCTCCCAACTGTTTTATACTCTTGGATCTTAAAAATAGGTCGCTTAGCAAGATAGTCTACACTCCTTGCTTTTACTTTCTCACCACTTATTCTCTAAACCTTAGTATTCTATCCTCCATTGGAACTACTAGTCACCTGGGTTTGAATCCTAGGAATCATCTCTGATTTTTCTCTCTATACAAAATCAATTACCAAATTCTTTTTATTCTTCCCAAGAAATGACTCACAATTACAACTATTTCATTTCATCTTCTGGGAACACCAGCAACATTAACTACCCCCGGCACTGCTGAACCTGATTCCTAACAAGCTCCCCACCCCAGCATCTCTCCACACTGATCTACAGGGTACATGTGCATACGCAAGCTCACTCATGTATGCATTCGCATCAACATTCTTCCTGGATTCCATGTTGTAACTCCAAAACAAGAAAATCTGGCCAGAAGTTACCAAACACATGCATACATGTGAGTGTTTCTGTTTTGCATATAGATTCATTTGTATTATTTTTTAAATTCTACATAGAAGTGATATCATATTGAAATAGTATTTGTCTTTCTCTGTCTTATTTCATTTAGTATGGTAACTTCTAGATCCATCCACGTTGCTGCAAATAGCAATATTTCTTTTTTTTAATAGACGAGTAATATTCCATTAAGGGGCTTCCCCAGGTGGCTCAGTGGTAAAGAATCTGCCTGCCAATGCAGGAGACACTGGTTTGATCTCTGGGTCAGGAGGATCCCCTGGAGTAGGAAATGGCAACCCACTCCAGTATTTTTGCCTGGGAAATCCCATGGACAGAGGGGGCTGACAGGCTACAGTCTATGGGGTTGCCAAAGAGTAGGATATGACTTAGCAAATAAACAACAATAATATTCCATTATATCTATCTATATATATAGAGAGAGATGTATGTATATATCATATATGTGGGTCTGTATGTATATGCCACATCTTCTTAAGCCAGTCATCTCTTGATATGCATTTGGGTTATTTCCATGTCTTGGCTATTTTAAATAGAGTTGTAATGAACATTGATGTACATGCATTTGAAAGATTAAAATTTTAAATGTGTAACCACTATGGAGAACAGTATGGAGGTTCCTAAAAAAACTAAAAAATAGAACTACAATATGATCCAGAAATCCCACTTCTGGGGATATATCCAGAGAAAACCATAATTCAAAAAGATACATGCCTCTAACATTAATTGCAGCACTATTTACAATAGCCAGGACATGGAAGCAACTTAAACATTCACCAACAGAGAAAATGATCAAGAAGATGTGATATACATATACAATGGAATATCATTCAGCCATTAAAAATAATGGAATAATATCATCTGCAGCAACATGGGGGCACGTAGAGATTGTCATACTGAGTGAAGTAAGTCAGGCAGGGAAAGACAAATACCATTGATATGGCTTGTATACGGAATACATAAAAAAGGTACAAATGAACTTATCTACAAAACAGAAATAGAGTTACAGATGTAGAAAACAAACAACGGGGGCGGGGCAAGGAGAGGGATAAATTGGGAGATTGAGATTGACGAGTACACACTGCTACATATAAAGTAGATAACTAGAGTGATAATGACCTACTGTATAGCACTGCTGCTGCTGCTAAGTCGCTTCAGTCGTGTCCGACTCTGTGCAACCCCAGAGACGGCAGCCACCAGGCTCCCCCGTCCCTGGGGTTCTCCAGGCAAGAACACTGGAGTGGGTTGCCATTTCCTTCTCCAATGCATGAAAGTGAAAAGTGAAAGTGAAGTTGCTCAGTCGTGTCCGACTCTAGCGACCCCATGGATTGCAGCCTACCAGGCTCTTCCACCCATGGGATTTTCCAGGCAAGAGTACTGGAGTGGGGTGCCATTGCCTTCTCCAATGCATGAAAGTGAAAAGGGAAAGGGAAATCGCTCAGTCGTGTCTGACTCTTAGCGACCCCATGGACTGCAGCCTACCAGGCTCCTCCGTCCATGGGATTTTCCAGGCAAGAGTACTAGAGTGGGGTGCCATTGCCTTCTCCAACTGTATAGCACAGGGAACTCTATTCAGTACTCCGTAATAGCCTATATGGGAAAAGAATCTAGAAAAAGAGTGGATGTACAGCTGATTCCCTTTGTTGTACATGTGAAACTAACACAACATTATAAATCAACTATACTCCAATAAGAAAAATTTTATGATGTGTATTACATTCTACATGGACAGTATTTCAATTATTTTAAATATATATACTAAGAGTCTTCCACATATAAGCTATATTAGGAGAAATAAGAATGTAATTGATAATAAGGTCCCTGACCATAAGGAGTCTACAATTTAGCAGAGAAGGAATAAAATGAGTAAATAAGTTTTAAGGCAAAGTGTACTAGGTGTCTTAAGAAGAGAAATATCAAATTCCTAGCATGTCAGGACTTAAGAACATCTAAGTATGAGGCAGATCCAAACCAGAGGAGAAGATAAACCTAAGGCACATGACAAGGAGGGCTGGGAAAACAAACGTGGAAACAGAGGCAGTGGTTCATGTCCAACGAGCGTGGCAAGTTTAGGTATGGTTTAAGCAGAAGATTTTAACTCAGAGACTGTACCTCAACAGAGATGGCGTATTTCTGATGATAGTAAGAGCATAAACAATAATAACAGCTAACATTTTTGAGCATTTACTGTATGGCAGGCAATGTCCCAAGGATTAACTAGGCTTATTCTCCCAACAGTCCTATGAAGTAAGACTATCAATACAAAGGAAATTTCAATATGAGGAAAGTAAGGTTTAAAAAGATTCAGTAACTTTTCAATAGTCACTCAGGTAGCAGGAGGAGTCAGTGGCAACTAGAGACTAGAATTAAGTACCTCTTAAAGAAAGGTGGGTGGTCATCCTGGGTGACCATTCATTTCACAGAATAGAGAAATAGCTGAAGGAACATCTAGCACCACACTTACCAAAAGGGCTAGTGTGATCTCAGTAGGTTCTATGGACTCTGACAACAGCACAGGAATTCAGACTCAGAAGGAAACTGAAATACTAGGCAGCAAAACTAAAACAGAAGAATATATAAACAGAAACTCCATGAGGAAAGCAAGGATGGGGAGACAGTAAAGGCTGAGACTTACAAGCTCACTCCCTCAAATAACTGGATTCCCGGTCTATGGAGAAAAGACTGAGGTTAAACCCAGAAAAGAGCTGCCTTCAGGCTCTTGTCCTTCTTCCCTCTGGGAAGTGCTAGGCACACATGAGCCTACAGATGGGCAGCATCTGTGACTCCAGAGGGATGGGCCAAGGTTTAGAAGCGCACACACAAACACTGGGTTAGAAAAGAGCCTCATGGATAAGATAAGAGTTGACTTGTATATTCAAGAAAAGAATTTATAAAGATGGGGCAAAAGAAAGGGACTTCTAATGAAGCAAAGATGTAGCAGGGAAACAGGGAGCAATCTAGTTTTGCTGAAGCCAAGCATTTATTTCTAAAAGTAGCCAAAAAACATAGAAAAAGGAAGATGCCAGGTTGAGGACTCCATACAGCATCCAGTGAGATGAATGGTGTCCTAGAGAGTTTTGAGATAATTAAGAGTCATTTTCTTCTACTTCTAACTACTAATTGTTCAAGAAAGATAAAAGGATAGATTAAACAGCAGCTCAGCGTGAATTACACAGCACACCTCTTTCTAAAGCCTTTGATCTCTCCATCACCTCTATTGCTCACTGATTTGAGCCAGTTCATTACTCAATTAGTTCCTTTTCTGGGAGAGGTTCCAGGCAGGTAGGAGGCAACACTAAATCCATCAGTTCTGGTGCCTGCTAACAATTCTGCCATTCGAAACTATGAGTTAAAATAAAATGTAGAGATTGCTTTTGGATTCAGTTTCTCTCCCCTATTTATCTCCATCAATAACATGGAATTAGTCATAAGCCATTCATCTCTTCACAGACATGTTAAGGTTAGGGAGCCCCAGTATATACTTACAAAGAAAAAGAGCTCCATATGCCCATAAATGTCACATAGGAAATTTCTCTGCGGGCAGCTTCATTCTAGAACACCACCCTCTAATGATGCAAATTCCCTTCACAGACAAAGGTACGCCCAGAGGTGTATTTCCATTCATGGATAGTTTGGGATCTAGCCAAATTCTTCTCATCCTCTTCTCCTCCATCTTGTCCTCAGTTCAGTATAGTTCAGTTGCTCAGTTGTGTCCGACTCTTCGCGACCCCATGAATCGCAGCACGCCAGGCCTCCCTGTCCATCACCAACTCCCGGAGTTCACTCAGACTCACATCCATCAAGTCAGTGATGCCATCCAGACATCTCATCCTCTGTCGTCCCCTTCTCCTCCTGCCCCCAATCCCTCCCAGCATCAGAGTCTTTTCCAATGAGTCAACTCGTCGCATCAGGTGGCCAGAGTACTGGAGTTTCAGCTTTAGCATCATTCCCTCCAAAGAAATCCCAGGGCCGATCTCCTTCAGAATGGACTGGTTGGATCTCCTTGCAGTCCAAGGGACTCTCAAGAGTCTTCTCCAACACCACAGTTCAAAGGCATCAATTCTTCAGCGATCAGCCTTCTTCACAGTCCAACTCTCACATCCATACATGACCACAGGAAAAACCATAGCCTTGACTAGGCGAACTTTTGTTGGCAAAGTAATGTCTCTGCTTTTGAATATGCTATCTAGGTTGGTCATAACTTTCCTTCCAAGGAGTAAGCGTCTTTTAATTTCATGGCTGCAGTCACCATCTGCAGTGATTTTGGAGCCCCCAAAAATAAAGTCTGACACTGTTTCCACTGTTTCCCCATCTATTTGCCATGAAGTGATGGGACCAGATGCCATGATCTTCATTTTCTGAATGTTGAGCTTTAAGCCAACTTTTTCACTCTCCACTTTCACTTTCATCAAGAGGCTTTTGAGTTCCTCTTCACTTTCTGCCATAAGGGTGGTGTCATCTGCATATCTGAGGTTATTGATATTTCTCCTGGCAATCTTGATTCCAGCTTGTGTTTCTTCCAGTCCAGCATTTCTCATGATGTACTCTGCATAGAAGTTAAATAAGCAGGGTGACAATATACAGGCTTGACGCCCTCCTTTTCCTATTTGGAACCAGTCTGTTGTTCCATGTCCAGTTCTAACTGTTGCTTCCTGACCTGCATATAAATTTCTCAAGAGGTAGATCAGGTGGTCTGGTATTCCCATCTCTTTCAGAATTTTTCACAGTTTATTGTGATCCACACAGTCAAAGGCTTTGGCATACTCAATAAAGCAGAAATAGATGCTTTTCTGGAATTCTCTTGCTTTCTCCATGATCCAGCGGATATTGGCAATTTGATCTCTGGTTCCTCTGCCTTTTCTAAAACCAGCTTGAACATCCGGAAGTTCACGGTTCACATATTGCTGAAGCCTGGCTTGGAGAATTTTGAGCATGACTTTACTAGCATGTGAGATGAGTGCAGTTGTGCGGTAGTTTGAGCATTCTTTGGCATTGCCTTTCTTTGGGATTGGAATGAAAACTGACCTTTTCCAGTCCTGTGGCCACTGCTGAGTTTTCCAAATTTGCTGGCATATTGAGTGCAGCACTTTCACAGCATCATCTTTCAGGATTTGGAATAGCTCAACTGGAATTCCATCACCTCCACTAGCTTTATTCATAGTGATGTTTTCCAAGGCCCACTTGACTTCACATTCCAGGATGTCTGGCTCTAGGTCAGTGATCACACCATCATGATTATCTGGGTCATGAAGATCCTTTTTGTACAGTTCTTCTGTGTATTCTTGCCACCTCTTCTTAATATCTTCTGCTTCTGTTAGGTTCATACCATTTCTGTCCATTATTGAGCCCTTCTTTGTATGAAATGTTCCCTTGGTGTCTCTAATTTTCTTGAAGAGATCTCTAGTCTTTTCCATTCTGTTGTTTTCCTCTATTTCTTTGCATTGATCACTGAAGAAGGCTTTCTTATTTCTTCTTGCTATTCTTTGGAACTCTGCATTCAGATGCTTATATCTTTCCTTTTCTCCTTTGCTTTTCACTTCTCTTCTTTTCACAGCTATTTGTAAGGCCTCCTCAGACAGCCATTTTGCTTTCTTGCATTTCTTTTCCACAGGGATGGTCTTGATCCCTGTCTCCTGTACAATGTCACGAACCTCAGTCCATAGTTCATCCGGCACTCTATCAGATCTAGGCCCTTAAATCTATCTCACTTCCACTGTATAATCATAAGGGATTTGATTTAGGTCATACCTGTATGGTCTAGTGGTTTTCCCTACTTTGTCCAATGTAAGTCTGAATTTGGCAATAAGGAGTTCATGATCTGAGCCACAGTCAGCTCCTAGTCTTGTTTTTGCTGACTGTATAGAGCTTCTCCATCTTTGGCTGCAAAGAATATAATCAATCTGATTTCAGTGTTGACCATCTGGTGATGTCCATGTGTAGAGTCTTCTCTTGTGTTGTTGTAAGAGGGTGTTCGTTATGATCAGTGCATTTTCTTGGCAAAACTGTATTAGTCTTTGCCCTGCTTCGTTCCGTATTCCAAGGCCAAATTTGCCTGTTACTCCAGGTGTTTCTTGACTTCCTACTTTTGCATTCCAGTCCCCTATAATGAAAAGGACATCTTTTGGGGGTGTTAGTTCTAAAAGGTCTTGTAGGTCTTCATAGAACTGTTCAACTTCAGCTTCTTCAGCGTTACTGGTTGGGGCATAGACTTGGATTACTGTGATATTGAATGGTTTGCCTTGGAAACGAACAGAGATCACTCTGTTGTTTTTGCGATTGCATCCAAGTACTGCATTTCGGACTCTTTTGTTGACCATGATGGCTACTCCATTTCTTCTGAGAGATTCCTGCCTGCAGTAGTAGATATAATGGTCATCTGAGTTAAATTCACCCATTCCAGTCCATTGTAGTTCGCTGATTCCTAGAATGTCTACATTCACTCTTGCCATCTCTTGCTTGACCACTTCCAATTTGCCTTGATTCATGGACCTGACATTCCAGGTTCCTATGCAATATTGCTCTTTACAGCATTGGACCTTGCTTCTATCACCAGTCACATCCACAGCTGGGTATTCTTTTTCTTTGGCTCCATCCCTTCATTCTTTCTGGAGTTATTTCTCCACTGATCTCCAGTAGCATATTGGGCACCTTCTGAACTGGGGAGTTCCTCTTTCAGTATCCTATCATTTTGCCTTTTCATGCTGTTCATGGGGTTCTCAAGGCAAGAATACTGAAGTGGTTTGCCATCCCCTTCTCCAGTGGACCACGTTCTGTCAAATCTCTCCACCATGACCCGCCCATCTTGGGTTGCCCCACGGGCATGGCTTAGTTTTATTGAGTTAGACAAGGCTGTGGTCCTAGTGTGATTAGATTGACTAGTTTTCTGTGATTATGGTTTCAGTGTGTCTGCCCTCTGATGCCCTCTTGCAACACCTACCGTCTTACTTGGGTTTCTCTTACCTTGGGCTTGGGGTATCTCTTCACGGCTACTCCAGCAAAGTGCAGCCTCTGCTCCTTACCTTGGATGAGGGGTATCTCCTAACCGCCGCCCTTCCTGACCTTCAACATGGGATAGCTCCTCTAGGCCCTCCTGCGCCCACGCAGCCACAGCTCCTTGGACGTGGGGTTGGTCCCCCGGCCGCTGCCCCTGGCCTCAGGCATGGGGGCATGGGGTAGCTCCTCCCAGCCGCCACCCCTGACCTTGGACGTGGGGTAACTCCTCACCCATCATTTTTATTTGTATTTCCACTCCCACAGCTCCCTCTGACTCCTCTCCTCTTCCACTCTGCATCTTCCACACTGGCTCAGTTCTCTTGTACACACACTCAAATGAATTTCCTCCCCCTATATGCAGTAGAGAATAATACGTGACTACTGCAAAAGCTTTTCTATTTATAATGTGTGAGAGTGTATCATTATTACTATCAGTAATGGTCTCACATATTTGTTAAAATGACTGGAAGGGAATGAAAGAAGGGAGTAGAGAGGATAGTCTTTCTCTATTTGCATATGAAACTGGATCAAAATCTCAATGTGATAGGGAAGCTTCATCTACAAGAGACTGCAGGGATCTGAAGAGAAACTGTGTTAACACAGCTGGACTGGGAAAGAGAGACAACACATGGTTGATGGTGACAATGTGATCTCCCTGCTGCTACCCTGCCTCCTTTTCAGCCTTCAGTCCTCACTTAAGAGCAGATCTGCCTGGCTGTCAATCACTGCACTCCTCAGTATAAGAAACTATGTGAAGCATTAGTTCTTACAAACATTACACAGATTTAGAAATTTGAGAAGTCATACAAAATAATATTCCCATGGTTAGAATGATACTCTCTAAGACTCTTCATCTGTCTTCCAATTGGATGGTGACTTCTAAGTCTTCAGTATTGTCTGCTTCCTTGCCTCCACTGTTAAATACTTGCTAATATGCATACAGATAGTTACTAATGCTGGAATTATCTTGACCTGCTGCAAATCCTTCAAATATATTATTTTTTATATTTTTCAATGCCTAACTTGCAAGCATTTATTTGGCTTCACAACTCTCTGCAAAGTAGCCATTATTAACTAAAACTCAGATAATAAAACCAAGCCATGAAGCTACTAGTTCAATAAATTCCTAGTTCATACAACTAGTAAGCAGTGGAATGTAAGATTCCAATAAGATGTCTATCAATTTGTTTTAATACACCATATTGCCTTTCACAAATAAAAAGAAATTGGGTAATGGGACTAAGTACTAACTACCATTTTAATATAAAGATGCAAAAGTGAAAAGTGTTAGTTGCTCAATTGTGTCCAACTCTTTGCAACCCCATGGACTGTAGCCTGCCAGGCTCTTCTGTCCATGGGACTTTCCAGGGCGCACATTTTTATATAAATATTAGTTATAATGCCATATAGAGCACTTTGCAATTCCTTGAAAACTCGCATAAATAGTATGTCCATCCTCAAAGCATTGCAGGAGAGAAGCAGCATAAGAATTGATCACATTTTACAGACAAGGAAACTGAGTTTAAGAGAAAAGGAGGTTTGCCCGAGGCTACATGGTCATTAAGCAGTGGAAGCACAAGGAGCCCGCAGGTCTTCCCAGCTTATTTTCCCACTGTGTTTAAAGCAGTTGTGAGCTGAATGAAATTTCAAATTCTATCTGAACTGTCCTAATTGCTACGATATAGTACAATATGATATGATGATACATAATACAAAGGAACACTTAGATAGCACTGAAGAGCACGTGGACAGGGGATAAAGCTGATGGATACACGCTGATTCTAATGGGAGGTGTGTGAGGATCCTTACAGCTGGCAGGCATAAAGGTGGAAGAGATTCAGGGTGGTCTCCAGGGGCCATGTGCCAGTTCATTTTTCCTGTAAGCAGGTGGTGAACCTTGACTCATTAGAAGAGGCAGGTTCTCGATCAATCTGGTTGGCATCCTTGCCAAAGTTTGTGAGACATTTGTTTGATGTAACAAACAACTCCCAAGAGGGATCATGTCCCAACACAAAAGAAAGTTATATTTTGCTCATGTAAATTCCACTGGCGTGTTTTAGATGGATGGGTAGCAGTTACCCAAGCCTGATCCAAAGAGACCCAGGTATCTTTCATGTATGGCTGTGGCACGTTTTGCAGTTGGCTTCCAAGGCTCCTGTGCTTTCCTTCAGTTTAGCAGGGAAGGAAAAAGAACATGGAGACAACCCCATGAGGAGGTTTACAGGAGCCATACCCCACTCACCTTCCATTGGCTGAATTCAGGCACAGGAGGTTGGGGTATATTATCTTGCTCAGTGCATCCAAGGAGACGAAGAACTAGATTTGGTGAATAACTGACACACTTTCCCAGAGCTCTAGCAAAATTTGCCTGTGTTTTTTTTTTTTTTTTAATTGAATCCATACCTAATGAAATTCTAATACATTCATCAGAAAAAAAAATCATACCTATTTTAACTCTTGTGACAGAAGTCCTGAACATTGTTATTAGGGCCCATAAACAATAAACCATCTAATTCCACTTCAAAAATGATAGTTTCTGTCAAAAGTGATAGGTTCTTTCATAAATAGCCATAAGCACCTGCTGGATCAGATTTTAGTTCAGCACAGGAATAGAAACAAGCACAGCCTTGGGCTCAAGAGGATGGACTTAGGAAATGGAAAGTTCCAGATCTGACTCCTGTCTGTGCTTCTCATTGGTGAGAGTTAATGTTTAACAAGTGTCAAGGACCAAGCAAGTATTTAGCACTTGACATGTATTATTACAAAGAGTGGATTTTATGGATGCTAAAACAAGTTTAGGGCTTGCTGACCTGCCCAAGGACACAAGAGAATACAGAACTAGGCTCAGAACAAAAGGCTGAGTGAGATTCCAGTCCTGTGCTCTTCTCACCCTTACTGAACTCCTCTGAATGCTGGCTACTTCACTTGTAAAACAGAACTAACCGCACCTACTTCGTAGGTTTCTTGCAAACAGTAAATGAGCAGGCATGTAACACAAAAACAGGCACATAATGAAAGGCCTGGCTTGTTAATAATATTAAGGAGAGTAACTGCTCTCTCAACATGAGTTTTGATCTACCCGAGTTTCTTCATCTTCAAAAAATTATATCTGAGAAGAGTCTAATAAAAATATTCTTTATGCCATATCTCTGGGACACAGAGATCTCCAGAAATTTACAGAGGGGCAGCTTTGCTAGTAGTTTATAAGGTTCACATGGCCTCTGCAAGCGCAGGGCATGATATAAACCAATATAGTCTTTAAAACAGCTATGGAAGAAAAGAGGTCGAAATATATTGGTAAAGCCATAATGAAACAGTCAGCATTAGCAGCAGACAATCTATAAGCTGGCAGACCAGACAAGAAGGATAAATACTCTTATTATGAAGGATAAATACTCTCACATGACCCACATTGTTCTCTGTGAAATCTATGGTACACATTTTCCCCACCAATTAGATACTCCTTTGTCAGATTTGACACAAGAACATTTCCCAGCTTTAGAAGTTCTGCTTTGTTGGGACTATTTTGCGGGCAGCCATGTGATAGAGCATTTAGCATCCCTGGCCGAATGGCAAGGAAGTAAAAGCAGGAAGGAGCCATAGATTTCTCTCTTAAGGATGCTCAGTGCCCACCCCAGGGGTGGAAAGAGAAAAGAGTCTCAGGAACTAGTGATGGAATGATTTTCCACTGCCTATATTCACAGCCATTGCCCCTCCTCAGCCAACTCCTGCTCCCAGATAAAACAGAAAATGAAACCATCCTGAGAGACACCAAATCTCCACATTTTTAGCTCAGCAAGGAAAAGGCATGGACACTTGTAAACACAGTCAAGGAGAACAAAGTGCCATGTTCATGGCACTGGGAGGAAACCAGCCTGACTGTGGCAGAGGTCACATCTTAGAATACAAGATATAAAGCTGTATTCACTGTATCAGGTAATAACAGAACTCGAAAGTCAAATATAAAGCCAGACACATTGCTCTTCAATTAGCTCACTTAACTTTATTTCACCTTCACAACTTCCATGTGAAGCAGATGCTCTTTCCCTCATCTTACAGATTTTATAGATGAGGAAACAGAGCCTCAGAGAAGTTACATGACTTGCCCAGGATCACACACTTCACAAACTCCAAAGCACAACTCATTTTCATTCTGAATCCAGGCTCCTGAGGCAGGAGGCACTGAGGGTACACTGGGAGGTTTCTGAACTTGTCAACTCAGTGCCTTATAACTGGATGACTGGTACTGAAAGAAGCCTAGAGCACCATGTACTACCTCAGAGTTACAGAGTGTACCTACACTTAAAATCAGAGCACCATTTCCACAGCCCACATTTATCAGATTGCGGAGCTGTAGGTGAAGGGCAGGGGATGCACACTTAGGTCTCTTCATTTTGAGATGCCCTGTGAGCATCTCTGCTGACCTGTTACAAGAATGTTGCCCTTCCTACTCCCACACGGTTGTAGCTGGTTCTCTCTGGAACCTCTGGTCTCCCTCATCTTCTCATGTCTTTCCTAAACACTTCATACAATCAATCATGTAATGGCCATCAATTCAGGGTTCTACCAACAGACCAAAACATGGAGCCAAGAACGGCTGCCTCTGATAAAAATTGAGGGGCATACAATGAGAAAGGTCAATGAACCGAAAACAGACTAGAGAGGCTTTGATACATGATTACTTCTCAGCGCCATCAGACCCACTGCAGCGAGCAAGGATCATAAGGAAAGAGCAAAAAAGTGGCTATGCCTACACACCGGCTGCCTGAAGTTTTCGAACTGTTGAGATTCGATACTTCCCTTGGTGTCATGGGTTGCTGATTGTGCCGATCGACGGACATGCAAGGATCAATACTCCCAGGTCTCTGAGTGCGTGCTACCTGTGGCCCACTCAGCCAAAGGCATCTCTTAATCTTGAGGAAACTGCTTTGGTCAGAGCTGACACCCCAGCCATCTTTAAAAAGCTAAAAGAAAAAACATAAGTCATGCATAATTCTGTCTCTAGGAGGCAAAAAAGAAGAAAAAGAATTCCTAAATTGGTTGATATTACAGTTAAATCAATGCAGAGGTTAATCCGTGTATCATTTATAGTCTGCCTTCAAATGCACAGTTCCTGCACATTCACGGCTCCTCCACATCAGCAGGCTCAGCCAACCACAGACCATGTAGTACCCTAGTATTTACTACTAAAAATATCCACTTGTAAGTGAACCCACGCATTCAAGCTCGCGTTTTTCAAGGGCCAACTACACACATATACCAACTTGCCACATTTGGACGGAATTAGAAAGTAGAAACGTCTTAACTGTACCTGAAGGGAATGAGCTAAACCAGTGATTCTCAAAGAGCCAGCCCAGACCAGCTGGAAGCTTGCTGAGATTTCAGGTTCGGGAATGCTGGCCAGACCTCCAAAAATAGAAACGCTATGGGTGGAGCTTGGCCATTTGTGGTTCAACGCCCGCTCCAGGTGTTTCTGGTCGTGCTCGGTTTGGAAATTATTGAACTAAGACCACCTCAACGCACCTTTTGAGCCTTAACTGAAGTAAAATCGAGCCAAAATTACCCGTAGAAAACGAGGCAAGTAGATTTATTACTTAGGAAATAGTAGTAAATGATTAAGTCCTTTCTACCAGTTTTATGAGATGAAATAGTTGGATAGCATCACCGACGTGGACTCAAACTCAACGGCCTAAGTTTGAGTAAGCTCCGGGAGTTGGTGATGGACAGGGAGGCCTGGCGTGCTACAGTCCATTGGGTCGCATAGAGTCAGACACAACTGAGCAACTGAACTGAATTGAACCAGTTTTATGTTCTTTGAGAACTTACATATTTTCATTTCCTTCAATTTCCTCATCTCTAAAATGGGAATAATAGTATAATTTAGTTCACCAGGAAGTTGTGAGGATTAAACAAAATAATATTTGGATTCACAAAATGTGCCGGACACAATTGTCAACATTCAAAAATATTAGCTATTATTATTACAGTTCAAATTAACACCAAAAACAAAACATCCAAACCTGAAGAAAATGTCCACAAGGATAATCAAACTTAAGCAAACCAAATATAAATGAGAAAATTTACAAATCAGGAAGAAAAAGCAACCTGATATAAATGAGGAAAATAGTACATCTACTATGAATGAAAAACTGCAGGAAGTGAGAAAAAAGAAAATTTTCCAATTGTGAAGTTAGTAACAGCTGAACAGGTAGTAAATAAGATCTGATAACCATTCCATTAGTCCAGCCTCTACTGTGAGGAGAAAAAATAAATGTAACCTGTCCTTCCTTAGAGTAACCCATTCTAGGAGTAACTCATACTCTCTTAACCTGGAAAATCAAGACCAAGGAGCAGAAGATGAGGTAAAATATTCCACAGTAAAACTGCATTGGACTTAGTGACAAAAATGGACACTAAGTCCATTTAAAAAGCAAGAATTTTTGACAATATAAAACTTAAAATAGCAAGTTTTGTTGCCATTGAAAAACATAAAACCAACCACATTTTTTTTAAATAAATAAAACAAAAAAATTCTGCCTATCCAAATCAAGTTGCAGAAGAAAGTTTGTGATCTGAAACCCAACTGAATTTTTTTAAGTGCATAAGGAAATTTCAAGAACCAATTCAAAATTCAAAAGTAAAATTATGGGAGAAGTAAGCTAGAGTTGATTTCAATGAAGCAAAAACACTCTTAAAATTCTTTGGTTATTTCAAAAATCAATCTTCTAACTGTCTGAAGACTTGAAAAAGCAGAAAGAAGCCCTATTGCAAGGACTTCCAACTCATTGACTTCATTCATCCAGAACTTGCCTGATGGATCTGTCATCTTCCTCCCAGGGTGATGGAAATGATTTTCACTCCATCCACTTTTCCCTGTGGTGTTCTATTCTTTAGAGCATTGTAAGCATGGCAACTGCAGAGGTAGAGATCAACCTGCACAGTTCATGTCTAATTCAACCTTTGCAGGCAGATGAAGGCAGAAATACATGTATAAGTGTGGCCTGACCTTGGCAGTCCTGCAAAGAGAAAACAGTCCTCTCAATGCCACCATTTCCCCCTCCTACTGAGTTTTCAAGAGCCCTTTCTTCCCAGACCTTATGAGAGTATAGAAATATTTCAGGTACTTAAGGATCATAAGGAAAGAGCGAAAAAGTGGCTACGCCTACACACCGGCTGCCTGACATTTTCGAACTGTTGAGATTTGATACTTCCCCTAGTGTCATGGGTTGCTTATTGTGCCGATCGACGGACATGCAAGGATCAATACTCCCAGGTCTCTGAGTGCGTGCTACCTTAAACTTGAGGAAACTGCTTTGGTCAGAGCTGACACCCCAGCCATCTTTAAAAAGCTAAAAGAAAAATCATAAATCACGAACAATTCTGTCTCTAGGAGGCAAAAAAGAAGTAGAATTCCTAAATTGGTTGATATTACAGTTAAATCAATGCAGAGGTTAATCCGTGTATCATTTATAGTCTGCCTTCAAATGCACAGTTCCTCCGCATTCAGGGCTCCTCCACATCAGTGGGCTCAGCCAATCACAGACCATGTAGTACCCTAGTATTTACTACTAAAAATATCCACTTGTAAGTGAACCCACGCATTCAAGCTCACGTTTTTCAAGGGCCAACTACATATATGTACCAACTTGCTACATTTGGACGGAATTAGAAAGTAGAAGCGTCTTAACTGTACCTGAAGGGAATGAGCTAAACCAGTGATTCTCAAAGAGCCAGCCCAGACCAGCAGTGTCCACGTCAGCTGAAAGCTTGCTGCGATTCAGTTTCCGGAGCGCTCGCGAGCTCTCCAAAAATAGAAACGCTATGGGTGGAGCCTGGCCATTTGCGGTTCAAGGCCCGCTCCAGGTGTTTCTGATCGTGCTCAGTTTGGTAACTATTGAACTAAGACCACCTGTAAGCACCTTTTGAACTTTGCTGCTGCTGCTGCTGCTAAGTCACTTCAGTCGTGTCCGACTCTGTACGACCCCATAGACGGCAGCCCACCAGGCTCCCCCGTCCCTGGGATTCTCCAGGCAAGAACACTGGAGTGGGTTGCCATTTCCTCCTCCAATGCATGAAAGTGAAAAGTGAAAGTGAAGTCGCTCAGTCGTATCCAACTCTAGCGACCCTATGGACTGCAGCCTACCAGGCTCCTCTGCCCATGGGATTTTCCAGGCAAAAGTACTGGAGTGGGGTGCCATTGGCTTCTCCGTTTTGAACCTTAACTGAAGTAAAATCAGAGCCGAAATTACCCACAGAACAGGTGGTTCAGGAAGTGAGTTAACATCTATCGCCAACTATGTTAAGTTACCCACGAAGAAGGGTGTTTCCAAAGCCAAGCCAGTGTGAGGGACACGAGAGCCGAGTTCCACCTTCAGTTCTGCTCATTTGCTTTGCTACCTTATTTGCATCGCTACCCTGTCTCTGGACCTATTTCTGCATCATTAAGGTCAGAAGAGTAAACTCTTATTGGTGGTTTCCAAATCCAGAAACTCATCAGAAGGCTTTAACTATATTTCTGGATACCACCCCAGATCTTCTTCATCAGAATCACAAGAAATAAGGCCCAGGATATCTATTTTCCAAAAATTCATCTCTGGAATGATTTGATTAGATGATCACTAAGGCCCATTTTTGTTTTATACGTTGTATGCTGCTGCTGCTGCTGCTAAGTCACTTCAGTCGTGTCCCACCCTATGTGACCCCATAGATGACACCCCATCAGGCTCCCCCGTCCCTGGGATTCTCCAGGCAAGAACACTGGAATGGGTTGCCATTTCCTTCTCCAATACATGAAAGTGAAAAGTGAAAGTGAAGTCGCTCAGTCATATGCCCAGCACTGATTTCTCCTCCAAGCACAGAACAAAGAAGAAATGCCTTTTGCCATCAAAATCTTTAAATATAAATGGGAATCAGTTCTCCCAAGTTGTTGCGCTTCTCTATTGCTGAGTAGCAAACTACCCAAAACTTAATGGCTTAAGATGATGACGTAAATTTTCCTCCTGAAGCTGCCATTTTGCCAGAGCTTGATGGAGACATTTCACCTCTCTTCCATTCATCCTATCTGGGGCTGCCTACGACTGGGGGCTGGAATATATGCGTTGGTGGAGCCTGGATGTCTGCTGGGACCCCTGCAGGTGCTACCACCTGAAACTCTTACACGATGCCTCTCCACGTGCTGCTCAGCTTCTTCCCAGTAAGGTGTCCAGCTCTAAAGGTGAGCATCCCAAGAGAGAGAAAGCAGCAGAAGCAAAAAACCTTGTCCCTTTTACACCTTATGGTCACACAGCTGCTGGCATCTCCACCTTATTCTCTTCATAAGGAAGTCACGAAATCCCATCCAGCCTCAAAAGGATGGAAAATAGACTCCGCCTCTTGAGAGAGAGTGGCAAATTTCTGGAAGAGCATATAGGACCAGAAATATTTTGGGGAACTACCACCTGCCGTACCATGGGTAAAGTAGCAGATATGTAACAGAGAATAAGGCAGGATGGTAAGAAATAGGATTGGAAAGGCACTGTACAGAAGAATTTAAAAGAACTTGAAAATCAGGAAGAAGAGTTTAGACATGCTTAGGTAGGAAATCAAACCATGGAAGGGTTTTGAGCAAAGCATTCTTTGAGCAAAGGATTCTTACTGCATTTCACCCCCACAAGAGATACATACTGTAAATAAAGATGAACTTTGTAAAGCCCTCTAGGGAAAGTGTGTTATAGGCCTGGAGAACTGAGCTCTGTTTCTTCTCTTTGACTGCTCTCCATGACTACAGTTGTGAATTTAAGAAAAGGAGAACAATGGGAGCGCTTGGAGGTGTTTCCCACATGCCAGACATTTTGAATGTATTATCTTGTTTAATCATCACAAGAACAACCAGAGGTCAATATTATAATCACCACTTTCCAGATGAGGAAACCGAAGCTCAGAAATGTTAAATAGTTTGCCCAAAGTCAAAGAGCTTATAATCCATGGAGTCATGTTTAAAACACAAGTCTGACTACAAAGTGAGGGCTTTCTCACTGTGTTGTTCTATATGGCATCATCATTTTGAAAGTGTAAATTCTCAAACATTATATGTTTCATGCAAAAATATAAACAATGTAGTAGTCACTCTGTATGTATGTTTTAATGTCAGATACTGGAAAATGCTCAAACTACCACACAGTTGCACTCATCTTACACGCTAGCAAAGTAATGCTCAAAATTCTCCAAGCCAGGCTTCAACAGTACAACTGTGAAATTCCAGATGTTCAAGCTGGATTTAGAAAAGGCAGAGGAACCAGATACCAAATTGCCAACATCCACTGGATCATTGAAAAAGCAAGAGACTTCCAGAAAAATATATACTTTTGCTTTATTGACTATGCCAAAGCCTTTGGCTGTGTGGATCAGGACAAATTGTGGAAAATTCTTTAAGAGATGGGAATACCAGACCACCTGACTTGCCTCCTGAGAAATCTATATGCAGGTCAAGAAGCAACAATTAGAACTGGACATGGAACAACAGACTGGTTCCAAATCAGGAAAGGAGTACATCAAGGTTGTATATTGTCACCCTGCTTATTTAACTTATATGCAGAGTACATCATGAGAAATGCTGGGCTGGATAAAGCACAAACTGGAATCAAGATTGCCGGGAGAAATATCAATAACCTCAGATATGCAGATGACACTACCTTTATGGCAGAAAGCCAAGAGGAACTAAAGAGCCTCTTGATGAAAGTGAAGAGGAGATTGAAAAAGTTGGCTTACAACTCAATATTCAGAAAACTAAGATCTTGGCATCTAGTCCCATCATTTCATGGTAAATAGATGGGGAAACAGTAAAAACAATGGCAGACTTTATTTTTTTGGGCTCCAAAATCACTGCAGATGGTGACTGCAGCCATGAAATTGAAAGACACTTGCTCCTTGGAAGAAAAGTTACTATCAACCTAGACAGTTTATTAAAATGCAGAGACATTACTTTGCCAACAAAGGTCCATCTAGTCACAGCTATGGTTTTTCCAGTGGTCATGTATGGATGTGAGAGTTGGACTATACAGAAAGCTGAGAGCCGAAGAACTGATGCTTTTGATCTGTGGTGTTGGAGAAGACTCTTGAGAGTCCCTTGGACAGCAAGGAGATCCAACCAGTCCATCCTAAAGGAAATCAGTCCTGAATATTCATTGGAAGGGCTGATGCTGACGCTGAAACCCTAATACTTTAGCCACCTGATGCGAAGAACTGACTCATTTGAGAAGACCCTAATGCTGAGAAAGATTGAAGGCAGGAGGAGAAGAGGGTGACAGAGGATGATATGGTTGGATGGCATCATGAACTCAATGGACATGAGTTTGAATAAACTGTGAGTTGGTGATTGACAGGGATACCTGGCATGCTGCAGTCCATGTGGTCACAAAGAGTTGGACAGGATGAGTGACTGAACTGAACTGAACTGAATGGAAAATGAAAGCAACAGAAGATTCAATTAAAATTTTCTGCTTTCACCTTAAAATAAGAACTTTTTCAGAGAAATGGAAAGGCAGGCGCTATATTCCAAGTTACTATGATCTGTAAGATGTACATTTTCTCCCTTATCACACAGAGATGCACCTCAATGATTCAGAAAAGCATAGTCTCTGAAAGATCAAAAGAAAACTACAAAAAAGTAGAGAGAATTTGTAGAGACTTCATGGTCCTTCCATTATTCCCTTTCTACTAAAAACAGTGTTCACATCTCATATTTTTTTCCCTTTTGAAATCACATTGTTTTTCTTATTCTGATCTTCAATCTGTAACCCTGACCATACCATATCCCTGTGACCAGGGATAAATTGAAAGGTTGACAATGCTTATTTTTAGAAATTTTATTAGCAACTACTCACCCCTAAGTACTTAAAATGTCCTCTATGGATTGAAAAAAAATGTTTGTGATATTTATCTTGCCAGTGGAATCTGTATTATAACAAGAGACTTATGGGTATAAAAAGTAAATCTCATAGAAGAATTGCAGTTTGCAGGCTTTGTTGAAGAGGCTAAGCACCAGGATCTCTGTGAGTGAGAAGGGAGCATTCAGCACCTCCTCCAAATCTATTATATACACACTAATACACTAATTAATTTAAATATGACCCAAGTCACTTTCATATGTAATTCCTCAAGAAGTGAGCTGGCTTAGACGATGACAATGAGATATTCCACTATAAGGTATTTGGTCTTTTATATATTTATATTTATATTTATTTATATATATATATATATTTACATATATATATGTATATAAAACAGAGCACATCCATGAGCATTTTCTCATTTAAGTTTATGAACAACATTGGGAACTGTTATTAGCATTATCTCACAGATAAGAAAACTAAGACACCAAGGGTTGTTTAAGATCCCATTCAACAGTGCTAAAGTTTTTCTTCAAGGAGAGCTATAGCAGACATATGGAACCAGAAGCTCTTGCCTGCTGCAGCAGCCTAATGTCATATGGGTGTCTCTCCCAGATAGTCTGGGCCCCTGAAAAAAATCACAGAGAGTTATGCTGTTGATTTTTTTCTGCAATGGAAAGCAAGAACAACTACCCATCACTAAGTCCCACCAAGAGGAAATAGCGCCCATAGGAGTGTGAGGCTCAGAAGGAGACACAAAAATTCCAAACAGACCACATGCTGAGAGTTTCCACAAGGTCACTGGAGAAGCTTCCAACCTCCTGCTCCCAGAGCAACATGGGGGTGACGATGAGCACCACCATCTCAGAGGTAAGAGTTAAATTCCTTCTAGGTGTGGCAACATTCTCATGCATGAACAGAGGAATGAGGAAATAACTGTACCACCAAGGAGCTTACAAGAGTTCTAGCATGGTGACCAAAACAAGTGCAGAGATAGATTCTCTACAGTACAGAAGGGGATGTGCCTTACAAAAGATACCCAAAAAAGCACCCTTGGAAGTATATGAATGGGAACCAGCAGAAGCCGAAGTGGGCTCTGCTTGATTCCTCATGCCCAGGCCTTGGACTCTTAGCCAACACCAGTACATGCTGGTTCCCTCTGCTGTGGCCAAGTCTGGGTCCGCTGGCTGTCTTGGCATCTCATGGCCCCATGTGATAAGTGGCTGATTTATGTGGCGAAGAAAAGCCAGGGCTTTCTCATTTGCCTTTTACCTTATGGAAATTTCCTTTCCATCTCATAACTCTCTCAGTGCTGGCATTTGGGTCATTTTCTTCTCCAGTTGGCTTTGTCAAACAGCAGCCAACTGCCTGGGCATTTGGCCACAGCAGAGGGTCAGGCCAGTGCTTGACTGAGATAAAGTGCATTTGACTTGGCAGGTGTACCCAAAGGCCCCAAGGGCAGTGGGATGTGTGCTTTATCTAATTACTCACAGCCACGCCACTGGGGTAGAGTGGGGCACTGGCCAAGGGTAAAGAGAATTCTCTCCTGTTTTAGCACTGGCCTACCTTGGAGAAGACAGACTTAGATTTAGAACACCACCCTCCAAACCTGGCAATTTGTACGCTGGAAAATCTGACTGAACAGTCACGAAGGTGAAAAAAATATAACCAGAACTCTTCCCTAGACACCTGCAGACACCTTGAATCTAGGACTTTCTGCCACCTCATTCAGTGACCTTGGTGTAGTTACGTGACCGTGCTCTGCCTCCAATTCGAACACTACATGAACACCTTCCTACAGAGCTGCTCACCAAGAACTTAACAGACTGAGAAACTGGACCTTTGGAGTGAGAATTCTTTGGACAAAATATGCTATGTCATCATTATAGTAGAATATATTCACATCTGATTTTTTTTAATATACATGGCTAGGAGGAATTTTTAAAAGAGAGGTCATATTTCCAGAGCTTCTAGAAGAAATCCATAGTTTTACAAAAGCACAGGAACTTTGGAGTAAAGTTAAAGATAATATATTTGTTTGATTAAATGGCTCACTTTAGGACAAAGGACAAAGACCTTACTTGTCCCATTCACCTGTGTATCTTGAGTGCCAGTCATGTCAATGCATTAATTAGCATTGATTTAAATGAATGACTGATGGAGAAGACCAAATTAGAAATCTATGGCTATGTCTAGTCTCCTAGTCTCATACTTCACACAAGATAGGCCCTTAATAACTATTCTTACTTTTCATAGTTTTCTCCCTGACTTTTTTTTCTAACATTGCCAAAAATACAAAGCTTCTTCTAGGTAGGCCTCAGATGTTCAGTATCTTTCAAAAATATCGAGTATCTGAGCACGTTTTCTAATTGTTTCCTCATCAGCCTCTCTAATCTTTATCTTATGACTAATTTGTTTGTGTTCTATCCTTGGTGGGTAAGGAGGGAGAACACATAACAAAAAATGGCAGGATGGGTCTAACGTAGCCCTGAACTGAGAAATCAAACCAGATACATGACTCATAGGGGGTTAACCATATGCAGAAAAGGATATATATATATTTTTTGAATGACTTCAGTAGAAGTCTATGCTGTATTTGAGAGGAGAGAAAAGTGTTGTTAAGTTAAGCAGACCTCTAGAATTCCAGAAATATGTGCCAACCATGAATTTAAGATGGAAAACAAAATATACAAGTTAGAGAACACTGACCATTCAGCTCAACCCCTTGGTTGTACAGACTGGAAAAGTGAAATTCAGAGACTGCCCAAGTCCATGTAACTCAGCAGAGTCCAGCCATGGCCTTCGTCACATTTGTTTCACCTTCTAAGGCAAGCTGAATCTCTAGCCTGGTGCATTTGCTAAGGCCAAATTTCACAAGGCTTATACTACTTTACTCAAAAAGCACATTGGACAGAGATCCGGTGGTACTTTTAGTGATTCTTGGGTAAAGCAGACCATTTACAATCAGCTTCTTTGAATAACAGGGTTGGCAAATGTCACACAAATTTGGCCTGACAACAGCTAGGAGTCAAATGTCTCACACAGGCTTCAGATTCCAGTGTCCACTCTGCACCGATTCTGCAGACTGAACAGAACAAAAACCACTGACTCTTCCCATGAAGACAACACGCTCAGAGGACTCTGGAGTCATAAACTGAATTCTAGTCTTCGTTCTGATTTTGTTCTGATTTAATAATGCAGACGACACTGCTCACTGCTCCAGATCCTGAGAGGAACTGGAAGAGACAGCTCGTAAGCTCACTTCCACATGTAAGTGTCCATGATTCCACTACACATCCAATCACCCAGAGAAAAATTTCAGCAGACACCCTTGAGCCATGTGGTGAAAAGTCAACTGCCACAACTGCTTAACTAAGTTTCAGTGCACTCAATAATGTGATGTTTCATCATAAAATGCGCTCTCCTTTACAGATTCTAGACCCTCACTAACATGTCTCAGAACATGATAATGGACCCTCTCGTATCTTGGGGGTCAAAAAGGATTTGAAAGCCATTATTTTAAGAGAAAATTGACAGGGGATTTATTCTTTTATATTTGAAGCCATATTTTCTGTGAGCTCATTGTATTTCCTAAATGGCAATTGTGATATTGAATACCTTTGATCTTCTACATAAATCAAAGCCTCTATTTCCTTAAAGGCTCAGTGTGTGCTATGAGCTCCCACTCATTTGTCTACAAATAGGCACTGAAGAGGTTTAGCCTAAACCGCATGCAAGAGTCCAGGTATAATCCTGGCAGAAGTATGCAGAGACGTAAATGGAAACCTCAGGCAGACTCTGTCGGAATATGTTGGGACCATCAGCTCTGGTTGCCAATTCTACTCAACCCATTTCCTGCTTCAGCAGCCCACCCTGGCAAACATCCGAAACGGCCAAGATCTAAAATAGCCACACAGCAAGGGATACTATCATCCGACGTTTTTATTAATGATTTCTTCAAGGCCGTATCACAGTCCAGTGACCACAGAGTTGTTCAGTGTGGTCGTTCTAAATGCAGCTAATAGCAGGATGTAATTGGAAGCAGCTTCGGCTCACTTACAAAACCCTTGCTCTGTTAATTGTGATTTCACAGCCCACTAAGCAGCACAACCTGGAGCGAATGTTTCTGCGAGGAACATTCAGCGTTCTGTTACTCTGTCCTCCCCGCTGCTGTTCTTCCTGTCGCCCTGTGCTTAACGTCACCTTTTTCAAAAGCTCAGGAGCTGGAAGTAGTTGCCTTCCTCAAGGCGACATCCTTTTATTTGTCCCCCTATGTGGCAGCAGACAGCCTGTGGATACACCTATTATTTTGCTTTTGTCTTAACCTTTCCCTTTTCCCCATTGTTCTCAGAGCAGCAGCATATGTCCAATAGACACCTCGTGTTTCCTACAGCTGGCTGCCAGCCATCCCTGCGAAGCAACAATGGAAGACTTCTTTGTCCGCCTTGGCTAACCTGTGCTAGTACCCCTGATTCTTTCTTTAACAAACTGTACCCCCAGGAAGGAACAATATTGTCTAATAGAAGGGAAATATCATCAAATCACAATGGCACCCCACTCCAGTACTCTTGCCTGGAAAATCCCATGGATGGAGGAGCCTGGTAGGCTACAGTCCATGGGGTCGCTAAGAGTCGGACATGACAGAGCGACTTCACTTTCACTTTTCACTTTCATGCATTGGAGGAGGACATGGCAATCCACTCCAGTGTTCTTGCCTAGAGAATCCCAGGGACGGCGGGGCCTGGTGGGCTGCTGTCTATGGGGTCGCACAGAGTCGGACACGACTGAAGTGACTTAGCAGCAGGACTTCCCTGGTAGCTCAGAAGGTAAAGGATCTGCCTACAATGCAAGAGACCCAGGTTCGATCCCTGAGTCAGAAAGATCTTCTAGAGAAGGGAATGGCAACCCAGCCACTATTCTTGCGTGGAGAATTCCATGGACAGAGGAACCTGGCAGGCTACAGTCCATGGGGTTGCAAAGAACCAGACAAGACTGACTGTCTAACACTTTCACAACAGGTCTCTATCTAGAAGAAAATATATTGGAAGAATCTAGTGTTGTGTTACATCCACAGATACTCAGAAATAGGCACCACATGCAGACTAGAGTTCATCCAGGACAAGAGCCCTTAACTAAAGTTTTTGAGAGAGACCCTAAAATAGGGATCCCCTTTTTCTTCGGGACTCAGATTCTTCATATGAAAAATTGAGAAGATCAAGGGTCAGAATAGACTATTCCTAAAGCTCTTCTATTGAAACATTTTATCATCTGCAAATACTCACACATATCAAAAACAAAAACACAAACTGTGATGCCAAGGACAGTGGCTGTTTAGAGGAAGGAGCAGTGGATAGTACGTTAAGAGGTACACCGTGAAATTTTTCATGGAATTAGACTACTGTCTATAGTTCACTGGTTGCCACAGAATCCACTCAAAATGCCAAAAAGAACACTTATCTTCTTTTGATTCACCTATGTCAGACAGTGTCATTCATTGTTCTTACTATGTCAAGTCTTCACAGCTCAAATAATGCATTCCAGGGGAGTATCAGAGGGCAATTTTGTTTCAATCAATATGCAAACATCATTGAACATACTCAGATGCTAACATACCAGCAAGGGATTTCATGTAAATTCCACACAGCGTCAGTAATATTTAAGGAAATCCAACATGCTCATTCTTTGTGCAGTTTTAACTAAAGGTGCTACTTCTCATCTATAAAATCAGAGCCCATTTTCTAATTCTTACTACAAGTTTTTGACCTAATGAAGAAATAATGGTTTTGAATAAAATCTGCTTTCCCGAGGTATTCAATTTTCCTCTGGGTGTCATGTGAAAATACCATCCTGTGGGTAGCATCTGTGTGTCCCATCACAGTCTTGGTAAAGTGACAGCCCTCCCTCTGGGAAGTGGGTCACTGGCATGCCGGAGAGGGGATGGTTGTCTAGTTCAGCATTCATGCCACTGGGATAATTCTGTAGGAATTGCAAACAGGAACTGCAGTTCAGGGCTTTTGAAACTCCTCAAGGTTATTACTTGATATGTTCACTAAATAGCAAGGTGGAAATGTCTCATGCTAAGCCACAAGTTAGAGAAACATCTGGACAGTGGATGGACGTAGCTCCAAAGATGGCTCTGCTGAGAAGACTAATGGGCACCAGGTATAGAAACAAATTCATCTTCAAAGATGTCCTCCCTAGTTAGGATCTTTCCAAGAGTCTCACCCTAGAGGAAACAGTCATCTGAAATGAAAATGGAACTTGTACAGACTTGAGACAAAATATTTTTGAGGCAATAATACTTAAGGAATTTAAGTGAAGCAAACACAAATGCGTGCAAGTAAAAAGAAGCCCCAGAAAGACGTTCAAGCCTCTTGACGGGATCTTACAGGTCATGCTCTTCTTATCTGTCCACTGGGATATCTGGAGAGAATCCTCAAAGACAGGGAGTAACAACAGGAAGGCCAAAGAACTGGGCATCAGACAGATTGGTTCCACTGCTCAGTGACTCAGCAGTCCTGAGCAAGAAGTGCTGAAGTCTGCCCTTAAGCCGGTTTTATTCACCTATTTACAAAAGAAACCTTGGGAAGAGTAAATGAGTGCAAATTACAAATAAGCTCCAAAAATGTTAATTACTTTTCCATTCAGGATTGAAGGATCGAATGTAAAAGGAAACTGTGATTTATTGTAAAGTGTGAAGGAAAGGAGAAAATAGTCATTTATTTAGCCAACAAATAGTTCTGGCCCACCTGCTAGGTGTTGTTGCCTGGCAACACGTCATCCATTGAAAGGGAAGACCCTACTAAGCTCCACAGAGCCACTGGTTCTCCAAAGGTTAGCTATGATAACTGGTTTGTTCACAGCTTGCCAGGTAGCACGTCCAGCAATTTACTTTCTGACCAATAGCAGACTTTTGCGATACAGACCATAGCCAAACATGTGACCCAAGTTCTTTGTAGAATAATACAACTGGGACAAATCAAATGATAGAGACTTCACTAGTGCTACAAGCTGACCGATAAATTAACTTGTGCAGACTAGAAAACTATTCTGAGTTAAGAATGACAACAGAAAGCAGCAAATGTTATGTTGGTATTTCCTAGGAGCTAGCTAAAGAAAACAGGCTATAAAAGAGAACAGAAATGAAGTGAATGGGTAAAGTGATTGAAACTGGTGATGCTAAGACTAAATTGAGAGTGACAAGAGATGTCTGAATCTGTTCAAGTGACCACAAGTAAAGACTACAAGTGGAGAGCAATATGTTGACCAGACCGAAGTGGAGATAAGACAGGTGTGTGAAATCCAACTGGAAGAAGGCTGTGACTGGCAGTCAGAAACAAAGATCAAGAGAAGATTAATGTTATCTAACAGTGGCAACAGAGAAAAGAAAGCTAAGTTCAGAGCTGCTGTGATCAAAACAGCAGTCAGGATATGGTGAAGGCTTGAGCATATATAAAATAATGTGCACCTCAAAGATGGGATAAGAAGGATAATTAAAATCAACTTTCTATACAATTATTTGTGACCTTTTAAATGAAAGGCTATTGTCACCAAAAATACAGAGCATAAGAAAGACAACGGAAGCAAATGCCTGGGTATATTCTCAGGACTGCTACTTACTGACACTTTGAACTTGGACCACGAGTTGGCCTCTGCAGGCATCAGTTTTGCAGTTATCTAAAACGGCGCCAGGCATCACAGAAGGCAGAATGGTCATACTCAGAGATTAACTGTCTCTGGAAAGGGCAGTGGTATCTGCAGCCCTTGGAACCCCACCAGATGGATGGCCTTGAAATGGTAATCAAGCCCAACCTGTGTGTACGAGCAAACAATTATGGCAATGAAGGCAGGAGTCTCTGGGTCCCCATCAGGGCACAGTGGAGTGCTCTGCCAAAATCAGTTTGGGTTACATTATATTAGCTTTCGATAATTATCATGTTCTCAAGAAACCATATTTTTACTGTATGTGGCCAGGATGCTATCCATTCATCCCTGTATCTTTAGAATCTACCAGAGGCATTGGCATGTAATGGTATAGTAAATCATTTAGTTAAGATTGCTGAACAGAATTTCTTCAACACTGGAACATAAGAAAGTCAAAGATTAATTCCATTTGCTTTTCAGAACTTAAACTGTGAAAGCCTTGGTTGCCTCACTTCACAATGAGCCTGAAGTTTAGCTCCACTAACTGGAGCTCACTGTTCACCTTTCTGCTCCCATCCTACCTGAGATGTTAAGTCGCAGGGACGGACTACCAGTTTGCATGTGACTGGTGTATGTGTCAGTTACACTCCGATTCCTGGTTTCTGCTTAAATACAGGAAGGAAGACAAAGTGCCTGCCTTCCTATTATAATGAGAAGGAGGTCTCTCTCTGCATCACCCACACTCACTCTCGATGAAGTAAGGCACCTCATTTTCCACCAGGGCCTCTCACCCGGCATTAAGAGATTCTCTCATCAGGGCTGGAGCTGTCAACAAGCCCACAGTTGTAAAGTTTATATCAATGCCCCAGTGACCAATTTGTCATAAAATCACTTCAAAAAGCACACAGTCATGTTCGCCATCCTTTTTCACATTAGTCTTGTTTTTACTTCTTAAATTTTCATTGAAGGATAATATACATACACTTTATCTGTTGAAACTATGTATCCATCCTAATTGTGCATTGATGAATCTTAACAAACTGAATACTCCCTGTGAAACAAGAAAGCTACAAGCACTCAAGAAGAACTCTCATGCTTCTTCCAGTCACTAACTTCCCACATCCCCAAGCATGACATCCATCCTTACTTTCAACACCAGAGATGACATTGACTTGGTTTTGGCTTTTTCCTATGTGCAGATTCATACACTATGCACTCTTCTGTGTCTTGCCCCAACCCCACCCCCCTTTCCTGACGGAGGAAATGGCCTTTGTGTAACATGGGAGCACTAATAATTTCACACTGATAATTTGGGTGGTATACAAGGAAACAAAAGGATACCCTGAAGCTGAGTTATAGGAAGACTGTGTTAAACTCAGTCTTTCTTAAAACACAGATTAAGGTTGTCAGACCCGTTTAAAAGTTCGAGCTACCCAAGAGACATGTGAGTCTGCTGGTTGAAACTCTATGAGTTGAGCTACAGCTGTGTGTTAGCAGCTCCCCACATTTGGATGTGGACAAAGATAGGGGCTCAACTCTCCACGAAAGCGAGGCAGGGACTGGCTAAGAGGGTAGAAGGCAGTGCGGACTTGTAGGCACAGTAGCTGCCATGGAATTTAAGGACTGGTCATTATTACAGCCACAAGCCTCTGTAGCTGAGGTTCCTAATGCTCTGGGATCATTAACATTAAGACACTTTTGCTGGTAGAATCTTAGTAACTGTCTGCTCTTGGCATATGAATCAACTAATATCCTAGTCCACAGTGACCTGGAGTAAGAGGTGCCCAGCCCCTTCCAGTAAAACTCAGTATGACAGGAAAGGATCAAGGGAGAAGGGATGAAGCAAAGTTGTTCAGAATAAGCAGAATAAATCAACTGGCAGTGAGCACCTCTTTTTCTTAGGTGGTTACTTTCCATCTTCTCCAGGCATTTTATGGCCCTGAGCACCCATACACACTGAACAGTCTAGAATTCACTGGCTATCTTAGAAGTTAGGGCTTACCTTGCATCACTCAGGCAGCCAGCAATTCCCCAAGATGATGCCACTCCTAAACATCAGCCAGGAGAAAGACAGGATGCCAGAGCATTAGCATCAGGTGGTCTGTTCACTAAAAGAAGAAAGAGACTAGGCAGTGAAATGTACCCAGTCCTGGATCAACGGTGGCCTTGAGCTAGAGGTGATCATATGGAGAGTCTAGAATACCTCCCAAATATCACTGGAGCCATTGACAAACTATCCTCACTACTATCATTCTTTTTTTTTTAACTCTCTGGTGGCTCCAACAGTAAAGAATCCGCTTGCAATGCAAGAGACCTGGGTTCAATCCCTGAGTGGGGATGATGCCCTGGAGAAGTATTCTTGCCTGGAGAATTCCATGGACAGAGGAACCTGTCAGGCTACAGTCCATAGGGCTGCAAAAAGTCAGACACAACTGAGCACTAACACATACATAGCCCATTAACAGTGTTGTGATAGTTTCAGATGGGCAGCAAAGGGACTTGGTCACATGATACATATACATGTATCCATTCTCCCCCAAACTTCCCTATTACTCTAATAGTAGCTAACAGTTATTGAGCTAATTATGAATTATTTCATTTACACCTAAAACAACCCCATGAGATAGGTACTAATAATGTCTGAAAAGACAACCAAACCAGTATTCTTGTCTGGGAAATCCCATGGACAGAGGAGCCTGGCAGGCTGCAGTCCATGGGGTTGCAAAAGAATTGGACATGACTTAGCGACTAAACAACAAGAAAAATAAAGCAGAAGTGGCTGTATGCCAAGGCCAGGAAGTAGATTCATGCCTTAGATCACTGTTTTGACATTCACTATTATATTTTAAACTTTTCTATTTCCTTTAAAGATAGTCACTACAATTCATTCACATATTTCATGACACTTGAATAGTTTGTGATCTGCAGTTAGAAAAACACTGGCTAAAGCATTATGTTGTATTGCTTTCCCAAGCTCTTCTTACTTGATTCTCTAGGAATGGACTTTATGACCACACCGTTAAATTTACCACCACTGGTGTGCCAGTAAACATCTAACAACTAGATCTTTGGTGTTGTGAAGGCCCTGGTTATTAATTTTTGCTGATTTTTACACTGTAAATACTCCCACCATGGCCAATTTGAAGCTATCAACATGACACTGATGAACACAGACTTGGGAAGAAATACAGATGATTGGCTGCCAAGAACTATCAATCAACTAAAAGAGCACCAATACATTTCCCCAAAATTTTCAATAAGAACAGAAAACATGTTTTAAAGTCATGTCAATTCCTGGGTAGGGAAGATCCCCTGGAGCAAGAAATGGCAACCCACTACAGTATTTTTGCCTGGAAAATTCCACGAACAGAGGAGCCTGGCAGGCTACAGTACATGAAACTGCTGAGTTGGATACAACTCAGTGACTTTCACTTTCATGGCAATTAGTCTAAACCCACAGTCTCACAGTATCTAATATATATATATAAAATCAAGCCTTTTCTATTTGAGTAGGGGTTCCTAAGTGTTATAACTTGAAGAATATTAATTAGGCCCTGCTACTTCATTATCTGTACACTGAGTATCTAAAATTCCATCATTAAAAGTGTTTCTCTTTTCTTAAGCCCACGTTTAGCCCATTTAAAACTTTGACCATCCACAAATAGGTGACAAATGAACTTGTATCAATGCACTAAAAACCAGTAGTTTAAAATATTAGATTATTTTATTTGTAGTAAGTAAGAGAATTGAAGTCGCTCAGTCATGTCCGACTCTTTGTGACCCCATGGACTATAGCCTATCAGGTTCCTACGTCCATGGGATTTTCCTGGCAAGAGTGCTGGAGTGGATTGCCATTTCCTTCTCCAGGGGATCTTCCCGACCCAGGAATCGAACACGGGTGATCAACCTAGATAGCATGTTGAAAAGCAGAGACATTACTTTGCCAACAAGGGTCCGTCTAGTCAAGGCTATCGTTTTTCCAGTGGTCATGTATGGATGTGAAAGTTGGACTGTGAAGAAAGCTGAGCACTGAGGAATTGATGCTTTTGAACTGTGGTGTTGGAGAAGACTCTTGAGAGTCCCTTGGACTGCAAGGAGATCCAACCAGTCCATTCTGAAGGTCAGTTCAGTTCAATTCAGTTGCTCAGTCATGTCCGACTCTTTGTGACCCCATGAATAGCAGCACGCCAGGCCTCCCTGTCCATCACAAACTCCCGGAGTTCACTCAGACTCACGTCCACTGAGTCAGTGATGCCAACCAGCCATCTCATCCTCTGTCGTCCCCTTCTCCTCCTGCCCCCAATCCCTCCCAGCATCAGAGTCTTTTCCAATGAGTCAACTCTTCACATGAGGTGGCCAAAGTACTGGAGTTTCAACTTCAGCATCATTACTTCTAAAGAAATCCCAGGGCTGATCTCCTTCCATGATCTTCGTTTTCTGAATGTTGAGATTTAAGCCAACTCTTTCACTCTCCACTTTCACTTTCATCAAGAGGCTTTTGAGTTCCTCTTCACTTTCTGCCATAAGGGTGGTGTCATCTGCATATCTGAGGTTATTGATATTTCTCCCGGCAATCTTGATTCCAGCTTGTGCTTCTTCCAGTCCAGCGTTTCTCATGATGTACTCTGCATAGAAGTTAAATAAGCAGGGCGACAATTTACAGCCTTGACGTACTCCTTTTCCTATTTGGAACCAGTCTGTAGTTCCATGTCCAGTTCTAACTGTTGCTTCCTGACCTGCATACAGATTTCTCAAGAGGCAGATCAGGTGGTCTGGTATTCCCATCTCTTGAAGAATTTTCCACAGTTTATTGTGATCCACACAGTCAAAGGCTTTGGCATAGTCAATAATGCAGAAAAAGATGTTTTTCTGAAACTCTCTTGCTTTTTCCATGATCCAGTGGATGTTGGCAATTTGATCTCTGGTTCCTCTGCCTTTTCTAAAACCAGCTGGAACATCAGGAAGTTCACGGTTCACGTACAGCCCTGGGATTTCTTTGGAAGGAATGATGCTAAAGCTGAAACTCCAGTACTTTGGCCACCTCATGTGAAGAGTTGACTCATTGGAAAAGACTCTGATGCTGGGAGGGATTTGGGGCAGGAGGAGAAGGGGACAACAGAGGATGAGATGGCTGGTTGGCATCACTGACTCGGTGGACGTGAGTCTGAGTGAACTCCGGGAGTTGGTGATGGACAGGGAGGCCTGGCGTCCTGTGATTCATGGGGTCGCAAAGAGCTGGACATGACTGAGCGACTGAACTGAACTGAAGAGAATTGAGAAAATGGAAATTCAGATAAGAGCATAAAGGAACTGATGACTTGGCAGTACTTGCATTTCTAGGAAAATCCATCACGAACAGGGTAACACAATAGGCACCATCACAAATTCTGGTATCATCTGAGATGCAGGACAGTGTCAGGAATCTGTGGAAAGGTATAACTGAGTAGGAGGAAAGTTGCAGGATTAAATAAAATAATCTATTTAGAACATTAGTTATAGTTTCTAGCACAGCCTAGTTGCTCAACCTGTGGTGGATTCATTTTGATATTTGGCAAATCTAATACAGTTATGTAAAGTTTAAAAATAAAATAAAATTTAAAAAAAAAATAAAGAGAAGAGATGGGAAAAGAAGAGAGGTTCTATTCAGAAATCATTTAATGAAAAGTGACATAAAAACAGATTTCAAACTGACATAAGCAAAGAGGAATTTATTATCTCACATGACTGAAAAATCTTACCTGGCTTAAATAGCACGTCCAATATTGTCAGTTCAGTTCAGTTCAGTTCAGTCACTCAGTGGTGTCCAACTCTTTGCGACCCCATGAATCGCAGCACACCAGGCCTCCCTGTCCATCACCAACTCCCAGAGTCCACCCAAACCCAGGTCCATCAATTCAGTGATGCTATCCAACCATCTCATCCTCTGTCATCCCCTTGTCCTCCTGCCCTCAATCTTTCCCAGCATCAGGGTCTTTTCAAATGAGTCAGCTCTTCGCCAATATTGTCAGGTCTTATTATCTCTCCATCTCTTGGCTTTGCATCTCAGACAAACTTTGCCTCATGGTGGTGAGAAGGCTCCCAGCAGCTCGAGACTTACCCGCATTCCTCTAAGTCATTCTAACAGAAAGAGGATGGTTTTCTCCTGATGGTTCTAGAAAATATCCTCACATTAACCCTGGTTGGCAATAATTTGGTTACAGGCTCATTCTGAAACAAATTGCTGTGGTCAGGGACCTAGCACACTCTGGTTAGTCGTGCGTGTCACAAGCCACCTAGCAAGTCAGGAATGGATTCACTTTACTTTATGACCATAAGTTTCGGTTCCCAACAGAAAACTGTGGTATGCTTTCCAGAAAAATTGGAAATGGATGCTAATCTGTCAAACTACAAGGGAAAATCCAGTTTTGTTCTAGATCATGAGAATTTTAAAACTGAAAGTTTTCCAAATTTCCAACATCTTATTCAGCAAATCAATTCAGGGGTGATATGCAAAAGGTTTAACAACTAATACAAAGTTACAAAAATGAACAGCAACCACACCCCTTGGACCTGGAACCTAAAGACCAGACTCTTCCAGAACTGAACACTTTTCCAGCTGTGCCACAAGGAAACTGAGAGACGTGGTGAAGATATGCCAGAGAGGGAACCAGAGCAGCCGGAGAAGTGGCAGAATATTCAAAGGGTGTAGTAGACTAACTCTTCACCACCTGAACAAAGTTTTTCAATATCCTAACAACTAGAACAACTATACCAGTGTGTACCAGTGGTGTTTCAACCTTGGCTGAAGCTATTTGCAGCTGTATCATAAAGAAGAATGTGCTGTCGGCTATGATCCTTTTATATTCAGAAGCCTGGCCTTTGAATTAGGAAACTGTTCTTTTCAGAGGACACCAGAGGAGCAAAAAGGTTTTCTGCTAACAAGATCTAGGATAAATGAAAACATATACACAAAGGGAGAAGTAAACTCAAACTATAAAATAAATCAAATAATAGCAGAATTCATCTTTTCTTACCATTTTAAAATTTGTGACAAATAAAATTGTCATGATCTCTTCCTATCAATACTTAATAGTTAGATTTACAGATATTCTTCTATATTAAACCACATATTTACCATTTCTGCTGCTCTTCATTCTTTCCTGTAGATTTGATTTTCCATCTGGTGCTGTTCCCTCTTCCTCTGAAGTAATTCCTTTAGCATTTCTCATAGTGTAAGTCTGTTGGCAGTGAAATAAATCGCTCAGTTTTAGCTGCCTGGAAAAAAGTTCTTATCTTACCTTCATCCTTGAAATATATTTGAACTGGAAGTAGAATGTTGGGATACTTGACCGATTTTTTCCCCAAACCTTTAAAGATTCCACTGAGTATGGTCACCATTGCTTCTGAAGAAAGGGATCCCTCATTCATACTGTTACACACAAATTGTGCTATTTTGTTCTGTTTTCAATGTTTCTCTCTCTCTCCCTCTCTCTCTTTTTTTTGGGGGGGGGGGGTTATCAATTTGGCAAAGATTTGTCTACATATGGTTTTATTTGAATTTATCTTTCTTAGGGTTTGCTGAGCTTATTAGTTCTTTTTTAAGTTTTTTAATCTTATGTTTAATAACAAAATTGAGGGGATTTTCAGCCATTGTTTCCTCAAGTATTTTTTTTCTTCTTTCTCCTCTGCTTATGAAACTCAGATTCTACCTGTGTTAGATCTCTTAATATTAAAAGAACTCTGAAACTTTAACTTTTTTCAATGTTTTTTCTGTTAGGTCAGATTAAATAATTACTTTTCATCTATATTCAGCTTCCCTTATGGCTCAGCTGACAAAGAATCCCCCTGCAATGCATAAGACCTGGGTTCAATCCCTGGGTTGGGAGAAGGGAAGGGCTACACACTCCAGTATTCTGGCCTGGAGAATTCCATGGACTATATAGTCCATGGGGTCGCAAAGAGTCAGACATGACTGAATGACTTTCACTTTCACTTTCTTCCATCTATATCAATTTACTGACTGTTTTACTATCTTCAATCTTTTGTGTCCCCATGTACACCCAGTGGCGTTTTTATTTTATATATTTACTAAATAATTAAGTAGTTTTCTTGGATATTTACTTTTATGTTCTAAAATTTCTGCAGTTTTTTTTTTTTTTTAGAGCTTCAATTCTCTGCTAAGATTCCTCATCTGATCATTCATTTTTTTTAAGTCTTTGAACAAACTTATCTTTATAATAAACTATTTAAAGTTCTTATCTGCTAGTTTTAGAATGTGGATAATTTGGAGACCTATTTCTAATGAATGCTTTCTGTCTTTACTTCAGGTCCCATTTTCCTGTTTTCTTATATTGCAAGTAATTTTTGGTTGTATACTATGGAATTATATTATGTCTGTGCCTCATGAGGTCAACAAGACTGCCATTGCACCATGGCAGAAATGCATTCCCATGCAGAATGTTGGGGAATTCCTAGGGTAATCATGGTGTTTCCCTTGAATGTTTCTTTCTCTCAAAGATCATAGTTTGCCTTGTATGTGTTGTCAGTTTTATAGCTGTTTTCAGCAAGAGGACAAGTCTAATACCAGAAGTCTAATGACATGGCCAGAAGCAGAAGCTAGCTAAAGATATTCTGAAGAGTCCATTTAGCACAAGGCAGAGATAGTGCTGTTTCAAACACTGTACCATTTATATACTGAGGAGAATTTGATAGATAGGGGTGAGATTTTTGTGGAAATGTGTATGGAATGCATTCCCTTTTGTAAGACATTGGAAACTAATGATACAAGTCTTCTTAAATCTAATTCTATATTTACTTTTCATTACTATTTTGAGCAATCTGCATTACTTTCTCTCTCTTGCTCTATTCAGGAAGCAGTAAGGCTTCATTTTTCTTCAAAACACTTTGACATTATTCAAGAGGAAGGACAGTATATACACAGGATATTATGAATAATATCCACTTGAGGAATCATATTGTTAATAGGTAAAAATGTTCCCCTGTGAAGAATATTCCTCCATTTTTTCCCCTTCATATTTTGTCCAGAGCTATAAGGAAAGCTAATGACAAACCTAATTTCTGTACTCTCTGTTCAGGCTGACAAACCTGCAACTTCTAGCAGACTTGGCAGCTTCTAAGAGGAAAAGGATACAGATGTGCTGCGGGGAGCCGGGGGAAACTCCAATTCCAAGGCGTGAAAATAAGGTTAGGAAACTTAAGGATGAAAAAACAGCTGAAGTGGCAACACACACAGACACAGAGGAAAATAAATGTGCCCTTTGATATAAACAAAAATAAAGGTTTACTTTGAAGGGAAATAAATGGTTTTTAAATATAACATATATTGAATGATCAACTCAAGTTAACATTATTGTCAAACTACCTGCAGTTACTCTAAGGACCAAAGTTTAGCAATGTCAATGAATTGACAGTTCAAAATTGTCAGTGTTTTCCTACTTCATAAAAACATGTCCCTCTAAATTCAGATGATAAAGAAAGGTGAGGAAAGTTGTCCAAGGCCATTTAGTGAAGCGGGCAAGTCTCCTTTTGGCTTCATCAATACCTCTTTCTGGCTCCATCGTCCCAAATGGTAGAGTTCCCCTCTTCACTGTAATCATGTAGGGTTCCTGGGCTTCTTTTATCTTCTCTGTGAATAAAACAGGCTCATAGGAAAGGGTCTGATCAATTTGTTCCCACTATTCAACTCAATGGTTTGGTTATTTGAAATTTTTAAATTTATGGTTGGACTTCAAACTAGAGAAATTTGAGGAAAGCAGAACTCTCCTTCCTAACTTCAAATCTTAATACATAAGCCTGGCATCCACTCTTCTTACTTGTCATTCATGTTTTCACAGAATATAACCTGTTATTTGGTGTGTTACTTTCCATTCCTCCTAATCGCTCTCAGATGGACGATATGTTTTCCAATCTTCCTAGTCTCTCCAAGTGCTCTCAACTTTTCTAATGTTATTTAATTTTTTCCTTAAAAGCCAACAATTTAAAGGACCAGAGCTTTAAATAGGATCAGAGCTATTTAGGCCAAGTTTCTCTAGTGCCAAGGTTGAATCTTGACCTATGATAAAAATCATTTTGAAAAAACCTGATCATTTCTTTATTCTCTGACTGGAATTTCCAAATCATTTTTCCAGTCTCCTGACCAGTCTCTCAAAAGTTTACATGCTATTTGGAATTTATCATTTGACAATGATGTACATGAGACACTGTGAAAAATACAATATCATTTAAGGTATTGATCTTGATACCAAGTAGATTAAAATCTAATGAGGAAAGAACAATTCACAATTGTTAAATTTCAATTTTCAAACTATGCAAAGTAAATATAAAACAAAATATGATCATCCTAATAAACACTGGCTTCCCACGTGGTGCTAGTGGTAAAGAACTCACCTCCCAGTACAGGAGACGTAAGAGACATGGGTTCAATCCCTGGGTCAGGAAGATCCCCTGGAGAAGGGCACGGCAACCCACTCCAGTATTCTTGCCCGGAGAATCTCAAGGACAGAGGAGCCTGGTGGGCTACTGTTCATGGGGTCACAAAGAGTTGGCCATGACTGAAGTGACTTAGCATGCACACAATAGACACAGCACAACTTATAAGGGAATTCAGCAAATGGAATTAAACTTCCTTACTGCTGCAGTAATATGGAAGGCTTATAAGCAGTAGAGATTTTAAGCTAGATCTGCTAAACGTGAATGGATTTTAAATAGATTCTCATAGTAATTCCTTAAATGTTTATGGAAAAAGTTCCTTTGTTGCCTAAAAGAATAAAAGAAGTAGAACTGCACAGTGATACATCCTGCTAATAAAAACACCAGTATGGCTACAGCCTCTGTTTACCCAATTAAACAGGTAGTCTAGGAACAAAAACCTTGTCTCTTATTGCCTGTAACTCTTGAAGCTGAAAACTTTCTAATGAAACATACAGCCAAATTGTACATGCTAGCACTAACCCTAAATTTTCTTTGGATCAGTTGGGTGTGCAGGCTTTGAGCACACTCAAAAGCCCTTCAGCACCTCAAGGGCTTATTTTTAGGAAAGAGTGAGCATGACTTCTGGCATTATACCTCCCCTGGATAAACTACTTATTCATTGAGTCAAACTGGATTTCATTTTCGACATTAAGTCCCTGGGCAAAGTCAAGAAAGGAAGCAAAATACATATTAACATATGCAGAGTATAGCAATATGCCCTGCCCATGTCTTTCAGGGGTTATATTCACAGTCAACCCCTGAGATGCTACTAATGCAAAGATTAATAAAACACTGCTGAGCAGGTTGCCTACTGAGTGGACTATACATGCTTGTTTATAGCACACACATCACTCACCACCCCTGAATGGAGAACTCTGGAATGCAGAGCCTCTGGCTGCATACAAACGTGGCTACAGGAGGAAGTCTGTTTATCTGGGGAATGTGCTACTGGCTGATTTATCATGAAAGGAGCCTGAAAAGAAGTGGTGGCTGCTCTTTCCCACAATCCGATAAGCTGTTACACAGAGATAAACAGTTGCATTGAATTAAGCATGTTTGTCTATTTTTCGATGCTGACTTTTAACTTCCTGTTCTTTCAGTTTCTTGGGGCTTCATTTTTAACAATGCTAACTGTTTTAAAATTATGCACAACCCTACAGTCTTAATCATTTCAAGTTCTGCTTTAAGGAAAAGGTAAATAAGAAAATATTGACAGCGAATTTAAACATTACTCTAATTGATGTTTAACTGGTAACTGTCTAAGACTACATAAAGTGTTACTTAAGGATGCCCTGTCAGAGGGCTTAGAACTATTTCACATGAAATAGGTGTTAGTCAACTTGTTTTTAAGTATTGTACATCTAATATTTTAATATATATAATATGCAATGAATTGCTTTTTCAATCAAATACTTAATAACAATCACCATGTTAAAGGAAACCCATGGCAAACTTATTATCAATATTTTCACAAATGGTGGAGATAGTTGGTAGAAAGAGAGATGAGTATTTTTCCATCACTCTCTCTGTAAAAATATACAAGCATTTAAATTATTCGACACCAGGCATAATGTTCATTTGTTTACAACTAAAGTTTCTATCTTGGGTATCCAGTTCATGGCCCAGCACCCACAAAGTAGGTGTTCAATAAATATTTGATGAATGACTGCATCTGTGAAGCTTTGAAACAGGATAATAGGCATGTTCCTACTTCAGTATTCTCCTGACTGAAAACCAGTAAATGTAGGAATGTAGGTCAACTTGAGGCCACATCTTTCCTGGCTTTGTACAGATCTGCCTCAGCTACAACTTCCCAATTCAAAGGCAGCATTTTCTCCTGCATGCTGCACAAAATACTGCCTGCTGGCAGTCCTGTCATCAAAGAACATAGGGGAAGAACATTTGGGATGATCAGGTAGGTAATGACATAGAACAACTGATTTCTCTAATTTCCACTTGCTATGCCACAAGTGATATAGTAGAGTCATTTGCAAATATCATTATTGTGGATAGCTATATTCCTTCAAGAAATATTTGTTGAGTATCTGGATGACAGACACTATGCCAGGCCCTGGGTTCACAAGGTAAACACAACACAGGCCCTACGTAGAAACAGACAGACTGACACTCTGACAGTCTGACACACACTACTACTTTCAGCATGCTGTGATGTGTCATCTGAAGCCTTCTCTGGCTAACAGCGTTTTCTTAAGAGAATTAAGCTTTCCATAAACTATAAGGTCATCTTTACTCTGTATAGTCAAATTTCCTTCATATTCAAGAGATATCTACATTTAGATATCTACATACAGATATAGATATCTATAGGAAGACGGTAAGACTGTGTTGATGACCTTCTTTTAATTAACTATTCTCTTTCATTAGGCACATAAAACAATTATTTTGTAGTGCCAATTTCAGTTTCTTTATCATTAGTAATAATGATCGCAATGTCTTTTACCTTCCACGGCAGTTTTGCTTCACAGGGAATTGCACATAAAGATCAAAGAGAGACCAGAACTCACAGGAAACAAACAAGATTCTACTACAGTATCAACCTCTTTAAAAGTCATTATTATTATTAGATTTTCTGGTGCCCTATGGCAGATCTCCCAGAGAAGCTCTGGGTTAACACTGAGTGTTCCAACCACCGCCACTGTGAGTGTGGAGGTTCACACCTATTAAATAAACCAAACCAAACTCAGGTGACTTGCGTGTCTCAAGAAAACAACCCATGACTTGCCTCACATAAAAGGAATAGGAAGCATTTGGAAAGCCAGGTTTTAAAGGGCAATGCCAATAGGAGAAGGAAGAAATGTCAAAAATGCTGAAATATACACTAGACTAATTCTTGTCTGGATGTTTTCGTTGAGTTTTGGTTCTTTTCTTCCTACCTTAAAAATCCTTAATGTTGTGCATTTCATTTATTCTAAATGAGCAAAGAAACAAATATGAATAGTAATAATAAATGCAAATATTTCTTGATCCAGCTACAGCAGGAAGACAAAGCAAAAATAAACAATTTGACTGAGGAAGGAACATAGGAAAAAATTCTTGGCCTTTTCTGGTACTGACCACGAGATCTTAAATGTTAAGTTGATATTTACCGAACAGTGTAGAAGGGCCTTCCCAGCAAAGAGACCAACATGTGCAGGATGATGATGTCATCATCATCCTCTGAAGTGAAGAGTTCAAATGACCGAAGCATAAGGTTTGAAGGTAGAGGTGGGATGATGCTGATGGGCATGGTGAATAATAAGACTTGAGAGCTTGCCAGATTCAAGATCATGGAGCATGAAGTCCTTCTTTCAACCTAGAGGCAAGGGGAAGTCAGTATAAATTAATAAGAGATGGGCACTTTGAACAGCAATTAAGATTATACGTTAGACAGAGTATCTCCTCCAATGGGACACCCAATGGCTAATATTTACTAGTATTAATATATTTGAGAGCACACTGATGGTGTGCCTTTTAGACAGTCTGACTAAGCCATAAGCAGCCAGGAAAGACCCCTCCTCCATAAAACGTCACAAATACACCATCATGCACAAAAGTGGGAGAGCAGACCCACTTACTCAACCACACATACAGGGGCATGCAACTGTGTGTTGTCGGGAAACTGCTGCAGGAGTCTCTGCTCTACCGTCTCTCACCTGCCTCTGATATAATAAGCTTACATCACCAAGGGGATGGGCAAATTGAGAGAGTGTGCTGACCAGTGCTTACCCTAGTGCCAGGGAGCCATGTGTCAAGAGTACAACAGCAGGTCCATTGGTTCATGTGCACGTGCAACCAGACAGCCCCACACCAGGATTTTTTAAAAAGTCCCCTGGTAAGACCCCAGCTTACTGTCAACAACATGATCCCCATCTTTGCTTGATTCATAAAAGTTGCATATGTTCAAGCTTATCATGTAAAAAGAAGCTTGATTTAGGAAACTGGCCTAAGCTCCAGTGTGCTATGCAAACCCCAGCACTCATGCTTACCATTCTCCCTGAAATGTGAGGCCCATGTCAGGAGCTGCCTAACCCCAGCTAAACAAGGCAGCCACCAGGCATCACACTTTCTCCAAAATCAATGTTATATCAATGCTACAGCTTATACAATAAAAAATTGTGTAAGCTTACATTTGAGGAAGGTTCAGTTCAGTTCAGTCGCTCAGTCGTGTCCGACTCTGCAACTCCATAAATCGCAGCACACCAGACCTCCCGTTCATCACCAACTCCCGGAGTTCACTCAAACTCACGTCCATCAAGTCAGTGATGCCATCCAACCATTTCATCCTCTGTCGTCCCCTTTTCCTCCTGCCCCCAATCCCTCCCAGCATCAGAGTCTTTTCCAATGAGTCAACTCTTTGCATGAGGTGGCCAAAGTACTGGAGTTTCAGCTTTTAGCATCATTCCTTCCAAAGAAATCCCAGGGCCGATCTCCTTCAGAATGGACTGGTTGGATCTCCTTGCAGTCCAAGGGACTCTCAAGAGTCTTCTCCAACACCACAGTTCAAAAGCATCTATTCTTCGGTGCTCAGCCTTCTTCACAGTCCAACTCTCACATCCATACATGACCACTGGAAAAACCATAGCTTTGACTAGATGGACCTTTGTTGGCAAAGTAATGTCTCTGCTTTTGAATATGCTATGTAGGTTGGTCATAACTTTTCTTCCAAGGAGTCTTTTAATTTCATGGCTGCAGTCACCATCTTCAGTGAGGAAGGTTATCTTTTCCTAATTCACAAAAAGATGCTTTGGAGGCTAGCATCGGAGAAGGCAATGGCACCCCACTCCAGTACTCTTGCCTGGAAAATCCCATGGACGGAGGGGCCTGGTGGGCTGCAGTCCATGGGCTCGCTAAGAGTCAGACACGACTGAGTGAGATGACTTTCACTTTTCACTTTCATGCATTGGAGAAGGAAATGGCAACCCACTCCAGTGTTCTTTCCTGGAGAATCCCAGGGATGGGGGAGCCTGGTAGGCTGCCATCTCTAGGGTCGCACAGAGTCGGACACGACTGAAGTGACTTAGCATCAGCTCCCTAACAATATACTGCTATTGTCCTGTTAGAGATAACAAGAGTCTGACATTATGGGTTAAAAAAAGAAAAAAAAAAAAAAAAAAAAAGGACGTGGCTTTGGGAAGGGCTCTTTTGTGTAGGTTTCTGGCTCAGAAGCCTGGGTACAGAGAAGAACCATTCACAGAGATAAGAGTAGACCCTGAGGTGTCAGAGGATGTGTGGAGAGAACTATTTATGTGTTATGTTTGGTCACTAGGTCATGTCCAACTCTTTGCGACCCCATGGACTATAGCACACCAGGCTTCCCTGTCCTTCACTATCTCCTGGAGGTTCTCAAACTCACATCCATTGAGTCAATGATGCCATCCAACCATCTCATCCTCTGTCATCCCCTTCTGCCCTCAATCTTCCCAGTATTTCCTCAGTCTTTTCCATTGAGTCTGCCCTTTGCATCAAGTGGTCAAAGTATTGGAGCTTCAGCTTCAGCATTAGTTCTTCCAGTTCAGGGCTGATTTCTGACTGGTTTGATCCCCTTGCTGTCTAAGGGGCTCTTAATTGTAGTGCTCGAGAGCTGTTTAGCAGGCAGTTAGCCTAGGAGACTGTTAAGTGGTTGAAACTGTGAACACTAGTTGAGCTAACCCAGGAAAGGAGTATTCAGTACTGGAATTGAGATGTAATCGGACATGAATCATGAGAACAGAAACCTAGGAAGCAGAAACAGGTAGAAAAGAATTAAGATTTCAATTAAGTAAAATAAGGACTACAAAGGGTTTATCGTTGAAAGACAGGGAATAAAGACTCATAGCCAAGTTGCTTCCCTACCAATAGCAAAGTAAATGACTCAGTAGAGATTACTGAACTGAACATTAGAAAACCTAGAGTCTGAACACTACTAAGTACAGCTTGTCAGGTCACTTCCTCTCTTTAGTCCTCAGTGTCCATTTCTGGGAGGTGGAGCCACTAAGAGCTATGTCACGGAGTGTTTTAAGGACTGAGTGAGAATACTTGGGAGCACTCCTGGTGCACTGCTCCATATATGTTTAGTAGATGGTAACTGGAGTCATTATCCCATCAAAGGTCTGAATGGGGACCATCAGTATAATCACTGTTGCCTTCTTTACCATTTTTGTTCATTCAATTTTTATCTCTTTAGGAATTTGGTGACAGACTCTGTTAGTCTGCTCCTCCTTTACACGAAGGACAGACCAAAGATCCAGGTTGGCAATGAGAGAGGAGGACTAGCGGGCAGCATTGGCTCCATCCACTGATATCTCCCAGAGGTAGAGACATGGGACTCATGAAGATGTTGACAAGACTCCAAGTTCTTACATTAACTTTGTTTTCAAAGGGATTTTTACTTTGTTTAGGGGACCATAACTTTCTTAGGAGGGAGATTAAAATAGAAGGTGACCTCGTTTTAGGGGGCCTATTTCCCATTAATGAAAAAGGCACTGGAACTGAAGAATGTGGGCGAATCAACGAAGATCGAGGGATCCAACGCCTGGAAGCCATGTTGTTTGCTATTGATGAAATTAACAAAGACGATTACCTGCTCCCAGGAGTGAAGCTGGGTGTTCACATTTTGGATACCTGCTCAAGGGATACCTACGCATTAGAGCAATCACTGGAATTTGTCAGGGCATCTTTGACTAAAGTGGATGAAGCCGAGTATATGTGTCCTGATGGATCCTATGCCATTCAAGAAAATATCCCACTGGTCATTGCAGGGGTCATTGGCGGCTCTTACAGCAGTGTTTCCATACAGGTAAGACTGACAGTGTTGTGGATAAAGCACTGTATCTCTTTGGTTTTATGTCTTTGGGGAACAAAAGGAAAATATCCTAATAGCTTCATCAATGGATGATATTAACCATGTAATTGTTCATTTCTGTAAGTCTCTGGTAATATAGGTTTGCAGACAGAACAGTACTTGAGCAATGAAAATTGTTTAAAGATATAGCAGGTAGCTAGTGCAGCATAATGAGCTACTCCAAAATGCAGTGACTTAAAACAACAATTATTAATTACTATAGTTTATAAGTCTGAAGACTGGCTGGAGTGAGCAGATCACAGCTAGGTTCAGCTGCAGGTAGCTCTGCTCCAAGTTTGTCCCTCATCCTCCACCTGGAATCAGCCAGCTAACCCGCTCATATTTGTCGGAGTGATGAGAGAGGTGCAAATGCAAATGTAACTGCACAGGCCCCTTCCAAACTTCTGCATGCTTCACAGCGTGAACATCCCACCGGCCAAAGCAACTCACAAGGCTCAGCCAGGATCAAGGAGCAGGGAAATAGGTGCCACCCACAAGCCACATGCTGCTAAGTTACACCACAAAGAATGTGGCTGTATCACAGAGCCATGACTTCAAGTCCTCAATACAAACAAGCACAGGAAGGCACAAAATCACTGAGCTGTGTTTTTTTCCACACTAATTTTTTCCCAAGCATTGCTTTATTCAGAGATAAATTATAAAAAATTTCTCATGGTATAAACCTGCAAATGTATGCAGAGATGCTAGATAATTACTACAAAAAAAAAAAAAATAGAGGGAACAATTTAGCACAAAACTAGATAAAAAAACTGATAATTGGTTCTCATAATTTTGTTAGGGAAAGAAGGAACATATTAGTCAAACTCTTACAGTGCTCACAGGTCACAAAATTAGAGATGGAAAAGAGCTAAGAAATCATCCAGCTCAAAATTCTCATTTTCCCATGCCCTAGAAATACTGGTTTCATGAATATTCCCATTGGTAGGTAGCACATGAACTAGAACTTAGACTGATCTCTTGTACTTTTGGGCTCTTTCAACTCTTCTATGTGATTTTTATGCTATATGAAGTTCAATATTTTTCCTGGTAAATGTGGCCATAATACAAGTCCATAAGATATGAATCATATACTTTGCTTCCTACCAAATGACTGTCATCAAAGCTCCATACACTAAAAGAAGTCATATTACACCCATGTTGTCTGTACATGTCACCAACCACTTAAGTTGGCTCTACTCACATTGGAATAATCTTATTTCCATATCAGAGACTCAAGGCTTATAAAATTCTACATAGAGTTCTGTGCTGCTCTAAGCAGCTAGTGCAAATTTTTTTCCTTCTATAAGCACACACTCATATTATGAGTAATTAGGATAATTGATTTTTCATAAATATCCTTTGACTTCATTAGATGGATAGAAAATACTGCACATCTCAAAGCATATCATGTTAATTTTGCCACTATTTTTACACTTGGATAACAAAAGATGGAATTTGCTATTTGAGAAGAGAAAACTAAAGTCTATATTTGTCATACTTCAATAATAATTTCATCAGATAAGTGCCAAACATTTTATAAATATTTATATTGTACTCAATATTACCACTAGTAATGAATTACAAATACGTTTTTCTGACCTTAGTTTCTCCAAATACAGTAATAGCACTCCATAGCAGATGTGTAAATACATATTTACCCAAAGTAATTAACAAACTGTGCTAGGCAAATAAAATTTTAATCTACTTTTACTTTTTTATTACCTATAAACTTCTCAAAAGGGGTCAGATTATCTTTTTAAAATGTAGGTTATTAAAACCCTGTAGTTGTTCACAAGGGGCAAAACCACTTAATCATCGAAGGACCTGGCTTATTAGTTCACTTATCTGGTCTATATCTCTATAAAATCACAAATACTGATATGGTTTTTGTCTCCACATTATACATAAGGAAACTAAAACTCATATTATATTGAAAAGGACATAGATTTAGGCAGCACCAAATGGAACTTGAACTCCAGCTCCACAGTTTACAAAAAGTGAGTGAGTGTTAATCGCTCAGTCACTTCAGACTCTTTTCGACTGTAGACTGTAACTCACCAGGCTCCTCTGTCCATGGGATTGCCATTTCCTCCTCCAGGGGGATATTCCCGACCCAGAATCAAACCTAGGTCTCCTGCAATGCAGGCAGATTTTTTTTATCATCAGAGCCTTCAGGGAAGCCCCAATTTACAAGCTTATTTATAAAATAAGGAAAATACTATCCACTTAAAAAAGTTATTGAGAGGATAAATTAAGAGAAGCCATGGGAAATGCGTTACCAAAAAAACTAACAGATTCAATAAGCAGTAACTATTATGAACCTAAAATCTTTGGAAAAATCGGTGGAAGAGCCACCTCTAACACCAGCTCCAAGAAGTTCCGAGAAATTGTTGCTGGTCCCTCATGTGCCTTGTCAGTCAGGTAATCTGTACGAAGCTCCCTGGGTGCATCCTGCAACATCAGAGGGGTTAGAGAGACCACTCAAGTCACAGAACTCAGCCTTGACCTCGAGGAACCTAAATTCTGGCTATGGATACAGTACTATTATGAAATAATAGTGACTACACTTCTGAATACATTCAAGGGGCTTACATGGTAAGAAATGACCTTTGGGAAAGTTTTGAAGGTGACTGAGAGAATGAAAGCTGCACTAGAGAACAGCTAATTGGGCCACAGTCTGCATGAAACACTGGATCTGGGGAAGTCAATCAGAAAGACATGGTAGGAGTCTGCGAGCAAGAGGACGAAGACCTTGCCAGCAGTAAGAGGGTGAGCTGGAGAAGAAAGGAGAGAGAGGGCTTCACTGCCCCCTTCCCGGTCCCCAGGTGCTCAGGCTCTGATTAGGCCCCCACTGGTCCCCTCAGCCAAAGGAAATGGGGAGGTGTGGCCATCTGTCTACACTCTGATCTCCAGGCCACCTTCCAAGGAATCCTTCGCCATAGAGCCTTAGCCTTAGCCTTAGCCTTTCAGCTAAGCATCATGAATGAAAAGCAGTCTTAGGGGCTCTTATGTAGCTAAGAATTCAGGTGTGTTACCCTTGTTAAGCCTATCTGTCTTTAAATAAGAATTCTTTTACAGAAATAGTCAATAGCAATCCAAAGCAATAAATTCCTGATGGGGACTTTGAGACACTCTTGCACCTACATTAATGAGAGAAGTGTCTTAGAAGAGAGGCATTTTCTGGGTGCCCCTCACCCTCACTTTTGCTCAGGATGGATTCTGATCCTCTGCCCTGGTGTCTGCTAACGGTGGTGACAGTACAGCTGGTAGCCACAAAGACCATGTGGTCACCTCTGCCGTCCATTTTCAACTGCTCTTAACTTCTTGAATAATTACTGGAAAATGTCTGAGCTTGAACTGAGCTAGGGGGAGAAAAGAGGGTTAAACTGTAGGGGGAAAAAAATTTATATATATATCTATATAATTTATTTATAAATAAATTTATTTATAAATTTATTTATATTTATATTTATAAATTTATTTATAAATAAATAAAAATATATATATTTATAAAAATTTATATATATATATATATATATACACACTAAGATAAATCCACCACACAATTACAAAGATTCCACTCATTTAAGTGTTGCATCCGGTACCAAACCACAGCACAGAGTTTTTAGTCACAAAATCATTCCTGAGAGCCAGACTTATCAAGAATGATAAAATTTGTGCATCTTCTCTTTTGTGGTTGGGTCAGTTTAGACATTATCATCTCCCCATTTGGCCGGAATAGCTTTACTCTTGGGATAGCTTCAGAAGGTACTTTTCTCTCCAGTTTCCTCTCCTCTCATTATCTTCCTACTAAAGAAGAATTTCTCTAGAAATCAGCAGAGGAGACACCCTCCACTGTATTAGTTCATACAACAGGCAGCCTGCAGACAGCAAAAACCACGTGAAAGGAGAAATTCTTAATGATTTGCTGAGTTAATCTGTATCGCCATTGACAAAAAAAACAGAATATTTTCTTGACACTCTTAATAGACAAACCACTTTTTGGTGGTCCATTGTCTAAAGCAACAGAATTGATTTTTTAATTTGGTAATCAATGAAAGCTAGAATCAAAATCCTTCTTTTTTAGCAAATATTCATGGGGTCTATTCACCACTCCCTCTGGTGAATAAGCTTCTTTTCAAAGTATTTTAAAGATTGTATTCCACTTTCCTCTATAAGCCTGCAACCCACCCACTTGGGGGAAAACACTGTTTATTCAAGTAGAAAAGCAGGTTGGTTGCCTTTAGCAAGGCAATTGTCTACATGGTACTATTCCGAAGCAGTGTTTACACGTGTGCTTTTTTCAAACAGACTGTAGTTAGAGCTCCTAAGTTGTTCAGTCAAAAAAAAAAAAAAAAGTCTCATGAATTGTTCCAAAATATTCCTCATTCCTTTCAGGAAATGTCTATTTCCTTGGTCTTTCTTGCCTTATCCAGAGCAAGGTCAGCTGCAACAGAACAGGCATAAGTTGACCCGGTTATTATTGCATCCCTGAGTGTTAAAGTAGCCTCAGCAATAAATGGATATTTGGGTTACATAGCTCATACAAAGGGCAGAAGAGAGCCTTGAAAGGATCCTAATGCCTCTTTTCCGTGCCTGACACAGTAAACTCTTTTTTCAGAATTTTTAGCACTAGTCACATCCCAAGAACTCCCTGACCCTGGGAGGTAGTTATTATATCGTTTACCATGACATGGATTTGGACATGTCATGCATTGCTCACATCAAGTCCCTGAGAAGAGTAGCTCAAACTAAATCCCTTGCAATAAGTTTCCCAGATTTTATCTAGATAGGGTATGAAGAATAGCCTATAAAGACACTAAGCCGTCTATTCTTCCTCCTCCACCCAATTGCACAGTGAGAAAGTGGACCAGCACTCCAGTCAATCTGTATTAAGTATCATCTTCCCTCAATGATTCATTCCTCCTTTAATTCAAATGCTGTGGGGAAGAATCACACATGAATTCCTGTTATCATAGGAACATCAGAAAAACAGTTGAAGGACTAGATGTTACAAAAGGCCTCATAGGGTTAGCTGTGTCCAAGTATCAGATAGACTCTAGAATGGAAAAATAATGCTTTTTTTCTGTGGCTAAATAGATAATTTTTTTTAATTTAAATTTATTTATTTTAATTGGAGGCTAATTACCTTACAATATTGTATTGGTTTTGCCATACATCAACATGAATCCGCCACGGGTGTACACATGTTCCCAATCCTGGGCCTCACCCCCCACCTCCCTCCCCATACCATCCCTCTGGGTCATCCCAGTGCACCAGCCCCAAGCATCCTGTATCCTGCATCGAACCTGGACTGGAGATTCGTTTCTTATATGATATTATACATGTTTCAATGCCATTCTCCCAAATCATCCCCCTCCTCCCTCTCCCACAGAGTCCAAAAGACTGTTCTATACATCTGTGTCTCTTTTGCTGTCTCGCATACAGGGTTATCGTTACCATCTTTCTAAATTCCATATATATGCGTTAGTATACTGTATTGGTGTTTTTCTTTCTGGCTTACTTCACTCTGTATAATCAGCTCCAGTTTCATCCACCTCATTAGAACTGATTCAAATGTATTCTTTTTAATGGCTGAGTAATACTCCATTGTGTATATGTACCAAAGCTTTCTTATCCATTCACCTGCTGATGGACAGACATCTAGGTTGCTTCGTGTCTCTTTCAATTCTGGTTTCCTCAGTGTGTATGCCCAGCAGTGGGATTGCTGGGTCATATGGCCATTCTACTTCCAGTTTTTTAAGGAATCTCCACACTGTTCTCCATCGTGGCTGTACTAGTGTGCATTCCCACCAACAGTGTAAGAGGGTTCCCTTCTCTCCACACCCTCTCCAGCGTTTATTGCTTGTAGACTTTTGGATTGCAGCCATTCTGACTGGCGTGAAATGGTACCCCATAGTGGTTTTGATCTGCATTTCTCTGATAATGAGTGATGTTGAGCATCTTTTCATATGTTTGTTAGCCCTCTGTATGTCTTCTTTGGAGAAATGTCTATTTAGTTCTTTGGCCCATTTTTTGACTGGGTCATTTATTTTTCTGGAGCTGCAGGAGTTGCGTGTATATTTTTGAGATTAGTTGTTTGTCAGTTGCTTCATTTGCTATTATTTTCTCCCATTCTGAAGGCTGTCTTTTCACCTTGCTTATAGTTTCTTTTGTTGTGCAGAAGCTTTTAATTTTAATTAGATCCCATTTGTTTATTTTTGCTTTTGTTTCCAATATTCTGGGAGATGGGTCATAGGGGATCCTGCTGTGATGTATGTCAGAGAGTGTTTTGCCTATGTTCTCCTCTAGGAGTTTTATAGTTTCTGGTCTTACGTTTAGATCTTTAATCCATTTTGAGTTTATTGTGTGTATGGTGTTAGAAAGTGTAGAGCAGAGTTTCTCAGCATTGTCACTATTGGGCTGGATACTTCCGCTGTGCGGAGCTGCCCTCTGCACTACAGGTTGCTTGGCAGCACCACTGGCCCCTCCTCACTAGACTGCATGCCAACAGGACCTTAAGTGGTGGTGCACCCAAATGTTTCCATACACTGTCAAATGACAAAGTTCTCCCCCTTCCCCACAGACCAGCACTGACTTAGAGCAGGGTGTATCTAGAGCCAGCATAAGGAAGAGTTATTAGAAATGAAATGATAGTCCTGAATGAGGAGGCTGTAAGTCCTTCATCACTGGAGTTATTCAAACAAAAACTGACCTCTATATAATTGAGGAGACAAAGTAACATATTAGTATCTGAATTGTGTTGCATTTAAGGGCATTTCTTAATTTTATAATTATACGGTGCTAAAGCAAAATACTCTATTAAGATGAGTGATTATAACAAAAGTATCTAAAACATGAAACAAAATAAATTATAGACTCTTTTCCATTGGGAGTAATTTGAAGAAGTCTAATCAATTGTTACTTCACTTGATTATGGTAGTATTTGTGTGAGTTTGGTAAATCGAGCTTCTCAATTATGTACTAGTTACAACTAGGACACATATAATTTCCCTTTCATTAGAAAATAAGCATTTATTAAGCATATGTATTTTAGGTTCAGCAAGAACACTACTGTGTAGACTAGGTAAGGGGAAGCAGAGAGCATGCAAAATAAAATGCATAAATCTTATTACAAAACAGAAACAGGCTCATAGAAATAGAAAACAAGTTTAGAGTTACCAAAGGGGAAAGGAGAGTGAGGATATATTAGGAGCTTGGGATTAACAGAGACACACTACTATATATAAAATAGATAAACAATGAGGAGCTACTATATGGCATAGGGAACTATATTAATATCTTGTAACAACCCACATGGGAAAAGACTCCGAAAAAGAGTATCATTTTGCTGTATACCTGAAACACTGTAAATCAACTGTACTTCAATAAAAACATTTATAAATAGTAGACATTTTATGAGCCCTTGAGGCATCTATAAGCAAATATCAAATCCATACATAAAACACATACAAGAACTGAGAATCAGTTGACCCTGTAAGTACTAGGAGACCAGCGAGAATGATGGAATGAGCAGAAGGGAATGGAGGTAAAGAGGAAAAAGACTCTTAGATCTGTGTGAACAGAAAGCAGATCTGTGTGAACAGAAAGCTTGCCTTGGAAGTGTCCCTAGAAAGCTGCTTTCTCATAGCCTAATGATGTATACTATCTGCTCATTCTTGCCTAAAAAGGAGAACAAAGTGTTTCTTCTATCTGGAATGCACTGTCCCTTAGCCATTTGGCCAAGCCAAATCCTTCTCTCTTTCTGTTCTCAGCTCAGACACTGTCCTTTAAAAAAAAAAAATCCCTTTTATTTGTTTTTAACTTTTTGGCCATGCCACACAGCATATGGAATCTTAGTTCCCTGACCAGGAATAGAACCCATGCCTCCTACAGTGAAAGTGCAGTCTTAACCACTGTACTGCCAGGGAAGCCTCATACCCTATCTCTTTTGAGAAATGTTTCCCAAGCTCCCATTACTTAAGTACACACCTCCATTACTAGCTTATTAACTATAATTATTCCTTTGCATATCTATTTTCCCACCTAACAATAAGCTACTTGAGTTTGGGAGCCACATCTTTTATCTTTGTATTGAGGGTACCTAAAACAATACCTCCACCAAGTTGAGAGTAAATGCTTTTTGAATGAATTGAAAGAATTAACAGACTGATAACCTGCTGCCTGTCCAGAAGGCTGGAAATCCCTGAATGAATCCTGGGTTGCAGATCACAACCATGACCTACTTATTCTAGGTCAGTCTGGATGATCATAAATGAAAAATAAGCATTTTTCTACAATGGAAAACTGCATATGATACAAAAGACAGATGATGTAGCAAAGTGAGCTTGTGGGACAAAACCCCCCACACATCCTCCCCACCTTCACTGCGTGCCACAATAGATGCCTTGATTTGAGAGTAGCTCTAAGGGTTCCACTCCATTTGTCCTTAGACTGACTATTCCCAGAGACTACTATCCAACACTCAACATAGGTGGGCACCCAGAGCCATTCCAGATTAGGTTAGTGCCCCATACTTACTCTAATCAAGCTCTCTTCAGTCTTTCCACGTCAAGAATACAGTGTTGACTATGCCAGATTCTGTGCTAGGAGCCAACACGAAAGAGAAGGAAACATCATCCTATCCTTAAGACAAGTAGAATGACAGCATTAGAAATCCATTCACCAATCTACCTTTAGTGTCTCTATCACTAGAAAAGCAAAAATGATAGTTGCATTTAATGAGCTTAAAATTGCAAACACAACAATCACAGCACAGATACAGCTATACATTTTTAGCATGCCTTCCTAAAAATTTCAGCTCAGTAATTAAAACTCTGGGTGCAGACTAACTAGAATTTATTTAATCCTTGACTCTTTCCTCATTTCTAAGACTAAGATATTAATAGTACTTCTTTTACTGGGTTATTGCATGAATTAAATGAGAAAATACATGAAAACCAGGTTAAAAAAATAGAGTTTCACACATAATGAGAATTAAACATTTTTGATTTTAGTATATATTATCTGTTGGCTTAAAAAAAAAAAAAAAACTTTCAACATCTCCAGTGCAAGAGGAATAGTTCCAAGAGGAATTGAGGTTCATGAAGGTCAAGTACCAAGTTTAAATTTCTACCACTTTACAAGCAGTGGAATCAACATTAAAATCTAGATAGCTCGCCTCCCACACTGCTATCCTGATCACCCCCTCTCACAGCCTAAGCGTCAGAAAAACTCAAGAATTATCTCAGATAGAATCTTTTTATTTATTTCCTTCCCAGACTTTTCATGCTAAAGCAATCTCACAAATCCCACCCCACACTCCCCCCCATCAAAACAGGGCTGTGTTATTTAAGGACTTTATCACAGGGAGGGAGGCAACAGCAAGAGCAATTCAAAAATGCTTTTGTTAACATTGTTTCACTGTAGAAATTTCTCGCCAGAGGTAATTATCTAAGATGCACTATTTCTTTTCCTTTGCTTTGGAGTTAATTTATTCCTTAATTAATTCCCCTTCTGTCATGTGTCTATTTGGAAACTACTCATGAAAAACAAGAGATTACCATCAGCACCACTGGCCGCAGGGCAATAGAACGGCCCATGACTGAGAACCAGCTTCTGTGGTGTTCACACGTCTAGGATGGAGGTCATGAAATGAAAACCAAGGGGTATGGGCATTCCTGAAAGATCAGTAAGTGTTTCATAATATAGTACAATTATAGATTAATAGGTCAGCTCATCAAGGTAGGACTGTTGAAACTTTCAGTTAAAATGAAGTTGTGATTTTGCTTTAACAACACAAAGTTCTCTTTCCAAATCACTATCAAATATGTGCCTTTTTAATAGCTCAATATATACAAGGCTCAGGATGTCAATATGGAAAGAGCCAATACGTAGCAGTTTATAATAATGAAAGTCTATTGATTTAATGCAGAACAGAAGCACTTTTACAGTTCTCTGAAAAACGCAGTTGAAAACTTAGAGTATTTTCGCAATAGTGGACTCTGAAAATTCAAGAATAATGTTCCAAAAACACCTGCAGTTAAACTCTAAGCAAACACTGCTACTCCAGGCCGTATAGCAGTGGGACTTGGAACACTAAAATTGTGGTGTCGCTATTTTTGACATCACCACCTGGTATATTATGGAAATCCCTCTGTTACTAGTGACAAAGTCTTGATTCCTGCCAGCTCCTTGATTTTACATTCCCATAGAGGGAACTGTAAAACACAAGAAAATACAATAGGGACAACATCTTCAAAAATTATATGCCAAAAATAGACCAGGTTTACTTGCCAAGTGGTCAGAATGGCAAAGCATATTGAGACATTTGCCGTCACTTATTAGGGTCAAATTGGCAGGGCGTGCATCCCAGGGACTAGCAGGTCCCTACCAGGCACTGTGTCTACACTTTGGGTGGCTGCCATTAGGTTCACAATGAGGCCTCAGAGAATACAAACCAGGCAATTAAGCTCTCCCAGTGTGGAAAACAGATGTGATGGAACACATAATCTATAATTTGTTCAGGATTTTTCTCCAAAAAGTAACTTTCCATCAAAGCAAAAAGGACATATGTGCATTAAGCATATATTACCTATATTGACACAGTAGTTTTAAGGAATATCATTTATACAAGATTTAAGAAATGTGACAATAAACGTAAGCTGGTGTTATCCAGTAAACTTCAACTGCTATCAGAGTTCACTTAACTGAATCTCTGCTTTTATTTCTACCTGCAAGAAACTGCTTATGCCCTTTTTCTGAGATGCTTCCAGGAATTTAAAAGTTCTCTAGCCTTTTTATAGTCTCCAGTGATGAACACTGTTTATGACCTGCTTCTTTTCAAGAAGATTTCAAGGTGACCCGTAATGACACAAACAGGAGAACAAATTAAGACATGAGTACTTAAGTAATTACTACCAACCAAATAAATGGTTTTAATGAACTCAGGTTTTATTTTTTAACCTCCAATCTTGACCTTTCTACTATTAACTTATTAACTGCCATTAGGATTACAAGGTCCCTGGCCTTCAACACCTCACAGCCTGAGTCAGAATGAGTATGTTGTCCATCTGATTACCCTTCCCTGACTTTTTCTTTTCAAGCTGGATGTCATCCACTGTGGCCTGCTTAGAACATAACTTTTGTCATGTCATTCCTTTATTTAAACTTTGTAATGTCTTTTTATCTTTTAAAGAAGAAAAATCAAAATATTTATCATAGCATGTGAAATACTTAGCAGTCCAGGCACAATCCTTTTATTCTTCCTCATCCTACTAATCCCTAGAGGGCACTGGGTACCCTGATAACACTGAATAATCTGCTGCTTATAAAGCAGAAGTGAATTTGCCCATCTCTGCCTTTGTGCTCATCTTTCTGCCTGAAAACTTCCTTTCCCTTCCTCTGCTTGGTAAACGTCCACTCGGTCTTCAAGATCAAGTCTAAGTGTTACCTCTACATGGGAACCCACCATGACTCACTTGAACCTGCTCCTTCACCTGTGTTTTTGTATATGTGCATGTATCTCCAAATTTTATCCTTAGTATGCTTCTTTGTCTCCCACAAGACTACACCTTCCTAGAAGACAGTGGGGGTACATTGCTCATCTTAGGACAATATAAATTTGAGCATAGTGTCTTGTAACATCAATGTCGATTAAAGTTTGCTGAATGAATGACTGCTGGATCGGCCATTCCCACCACTTCTTTCATTTTTTGAACATTTACTAAGTGCCAGCTGGTGAGTTAAGTGCTTCACAAGTATTAGCACTTCATCCTTAAATAACTTCACAAGCCAGAGACTACTTATTCCCTTTTTACAAAAGAAGAGACTGAAGCTTAAGGAATTAAAATAACTTAACTAAACCAATAACTTAAAAAACTAAATTCAAGCAGCTAGTGAGAGAATGGGCTGGTATTCCACTGCTGGCCTATTTGATGCCAATCCTATGCACCGAATGGTTACCCTACTTGCTTATATGCCTGACAGTTCTGTTGAAGTGATGAACATTTAACAGAAACCCATGAATAGCATAGTTTTATTTACTACAAATAATATGGTCTATAACCCTCTGTCCTAAACTATTGCAAAGGATCTCAGAAATAAATAAAAATCATTTTTTAAAAATTAAGCTACAGCCCTTAGCTCTTCCTACACATCCTCAACAGTTTCGGACTTCAGTTAACAGTAAAAAAGGATAGGAGTGTCTTTTTTAATCAGTAGGACTAAATTTATCACATTATGTTATACAAGTGACTTCAGGGGCCACAGAAAAATATGGATTTGTTCAACTTGTGGCTTTGTTAAATCCTCAAGAGGCACTGTAAAAAATCAATAACCAAGGCACAAAAGGATGTGTTTTTAACAGGTCTTTTGCTGTCAAGTCATCCTTGAAGTCATCTTTTTGCAGGTGTCACTGACAAACACTAACACACACCAGACAAGATATGCCATAGACTTTCTGATCTTATTTTTACGGACTGCAACTCAGACTCATTCAATCCCATGATTTCTCTTAAAAATTAATTCACGAGGGGAAAAGGAGTAAATAGCAGATACAGGCTGATACAGTAGGCAACATGTCATCTTGTTTCCCTTCTAAGTATCTGCTAAGACTAGTTGGAAACAAGTCATTCCTGAGACAGTGCCTTGTTAGAAAGGGAGCAAGACAGACCCTTGTCAAATGTGGGTTTCACGATGAGAAACCTGACATGCCTGATGATGCCAGTCTCCCAGGAAAATGTGTTTCAAGGGACCCTACATGGTCTACATAGCACTTCAGCCTCAGTAATAAGGGATGAGAATGCCAAAATGGCTAACCTTGCTATTCATGAATTACTTAGTCACAAAGGAAGAAAATGAAAATGTCTGACAATATGGGTTACAAACCACAGGTGTTGAGTGCAAAGATTTCAGGAGAGAGAGAGACAGCAATCAGAGTTACTATAAGCCATTTATGAAGGTTTCCACCATGATTAAAGAGTCCTTTTCTGGAACATCCCTACAAAATCATCAGGACTCAGTCATACCATTAATGGGAATGGCAATACAAATCTTGGACTAGAGTGTTTTTTGTGCTCACGGCATGTAAGAATCAGTGACTTTTGCAGATTAAACTGAGAAAATTGGCATTTGCTATGCTCTGTTATATGACTTCCTAAATCCAGATTAATCTCTGACCCTCAAACATGGGCTCCAGTCAACTCACTTCACGCAAAACATTCCCAGATGTGCTGCAGGTAGTGTGGTCCAAAACAAACAAACAAACAACAACAAAAAAAATGACTAATCCTTTCTGCAATAACAATATGATTGGCATCCTTTATGGGCAGATAAGTCATGTGATGGGAACAGCTTGAATTCCTCAGGCAGTTTCTCAACTACACACCACCTCCAGTTTCATTTTAAAATCCAAGCCAATCTGAGGTTTCTGAACAGCTAATAGTACAGCTTGATCATTCTCAATAGGAAGGTCACTGTGGTCTCATCCCATTGTTATGGCTTTATGTAATAACATGGGTTATAAGGTAGCAGATGGCTTAAAGTACAGTAGTCTTGTGGGCTTGCATATAATCACTTAATTAAAAGAATGAAACAAAGCATTCAGCACTGCATGTGTGATAAAACAATTAAAGGTGTAGCTTATTCTTAGAAAACAGCCCCAAAGTATATGGAAACAACACCAAATGTAAAGGCAAACCCTTGGAGGTTATTATCAAGTCTCCTCATTCCCGGGACAACACCAATGGCTTATTTTTCAAATGCATACAGTTCAGCTTTGTAGATTGCACTTTTCTTGGGAAGTAATAATTTGATGCCTCTTTACCATCTGGAATTGTTATAGCTAAGCACAGGTCCCCGTAAAAACCAGCTATTGTTGTCCCCATCAGCACATCCTCAGAAGATAATAACCACGAACTTTCTGAAAAGAATCCTCATCATGGGCAATCACTTTAGTAGGACACTTACTTCTACTGGACTCTAGACCTCCATCTGCCTTTTTGTCCTCTGTTGAATAAAATGTCTGGAATTGTGTCACCAGGGAAGGCATGAAGGTCATGTTTAAAATGGGTATGTCATAGCCCTTATATGTGGACTTTAAAAAGAAAAGATACAAGTGGACTTACTTACAAAACAGAAAGAGACAGACTTAAAGAAATGAAATTGTGGTTGCCAGGGGGAAGGGATAGTTAGAAAGTCTGGGATGGACATGTACACACTGCTATATTTAAAATGGATAACCAACAAGGACCTATGTAGAGCATATGGAACTCTGCTCAATGTTATGTGCCAGGCTGGATGGAAGCGGGATCTGGGGAAGAATGGATACATGTATTATGTGTGGCTGAGTCCCTTCACTATTTACCTGAAACTACCACAACACTGGTAATCAGCCATACCCCAATACAAAATAAAAGTTAAAAGTTTGGGGAAAAAGAATATGTATCTCAGCAAAACTATAAAATAAAACGGGTAGGTCATGGATGTCCTGAATGGGAAGAGTGACCACAGGATGTGGAGGCTCACGGTGACTGACATTTCTAATTCATATTCCCTTTTTTCACAACCTCGAAGAATAGACTACCCCAACTCTTTCCCAAAGCTTACACTCTTTTATCCCTATGATCAGAGCATCACTGAAATGAAGCATGACACCGAGAATTCTAAAGACTTCCCATAACTTGCTAAAAAAAAAATTCCAGGAGAAATAAAACTCCCAAATAAATTGGTCTTTAACTCAAAATTCTCAACAGCAAATGAGGATGGTTTGGATACCTACAGGAGCCTGACTCCATAGTCAGCTATTGATTATTGGAAAAACATTCCCAAGAAAGAATAAGAACAGAGCAACTGATGTGAGTGCTGAGGGTTTGGCTGCTTATGTATCTGTACACAATGCATTAGTCTGCAGAAAAATCTTCCCTTATGAGCAGACCTTAGTATGGGTTCATTTGATGAAGACTTCCCTTAGGTATATGTTTATCTGATTCCTACTTTAGGTTTATATGGTTTGAGGACTAAGGCTCCATGATAAGGCCTTTAGTTTGTTTTCCTTAAGATAAAAAGGCACCTTTGTAACCCAAGGAAATTGGTGTAATAACCAGATCCAGTTGGCATTATACTGACTTCCTTTTGTATACTCCTAATTACACAGAGATACCTTGCAGAAATTTTGGTTTTAACAGTATAAAAACCTTTGCTTCAGCTACCTTAAGGTCTAAGCCTTTTGTACACTCCTAATTACACAGAGATACCTTGCAGAAATTTTGGTTTTAACAGTATAAAAACCTTTGCTTCAGCTACCTTAAGGTCTAAGCCAATCGTCTATGTATCATCTCACTTTGGAGAAAACTTGACAATGGTTAGCAAAGGATCTACAATGCACAGAATATTGTTTATAGGTAGTGTTTGAGAGGAGCTTTACATTGCTTACTGGGGTAGTTAGTTTGTGGGGAGGGGTTCCCACAAAAACATATCGTTGCAATTAGAAAAGGTCACGTGGAAGTGAAGCAAACTATCCACTCACTCATCAGCTCATTTATTTAACAAATAATACGGCGCACAGGCTTCCCAGGGAGCACTAGTGGTAAAAAACCTGCCTGCCAATACAGGAGAGACATAAGAGATGTGGGATTGATCCCTGGGTCACGAAGATCCTCTGGATGAGGGCATGGCAACCCACTCCAGTATTCTTGCCTGGAAAATCCCCTGGACAGAGGAGCCTGGCAGGCTACAGTTCATAGGGTCACAAAGAGTCAGACATGGCTGAAGCGACTTAGCACACACACACATGCACATGGCACACCTCTTTACTCCACAAGGCATCGAAGGAACAGAAATTAACAATGCACATTCCCTGGCCTTCAGAGTTTTCATTCCAGTAGAGGAATTAGTGAATGATCTAGAAGTCACCATACATTTTGATTAGTGCCATGAGGGAAATACATAAGGAGTGACAGTCTCAGAAGATGGGTGTGCAACTCAGCCTGAAGTAACTTCTCAGAGAAGGGGCCCTTGAATGGACTCACTGAGCAAACAAGTGGTAAAAGTCATTTTAAGCACAGGGAACAACATAGGCAAAGGCACATAGATTTGAGGACACAGTACATGGGAGAAACTAGATAGTTCATTGGGAGACAGAAATAAGAGGGAAATAGTAGCAGACATTCAACATTATATACTATTGGTTGTTGGACAGCTATTGCCAGTGATGGCCATCCTGGGGCTTCCCTGATGCTCAGCAGGTAAAGAATCCGCCTGCAATATAGGAGACACGGATTTAATCCCTGGGTTGGAAAGGGCATTGCAACCCACTTTAGTATTCTTGCCTTGAGAATCCCATGGAGAGAGGAGCTTGGAGGGCTACAGTCCATGGGGTAGCAAAGAGTTGGATGTGACTGAGCGACTAACACTTTCACTTTCACTAAAACTGCAAAAATGAAACAAAGGCAGAGCTACTAATTCAAACCATCACATCTGCTGGAAAACATAACAGTAGCTGGTCAAGCCCAGCATCTTTAGCATTTCTCAAATCAAAAAAAAAGTCCATACATTTGTGGCTTGAGAGGTTGCATTGAAAACATTGCACTGCCTAGTCCAGGATAAGTTCAAACCACCCAGGAAGTGGATATTCCTCAGGTGTTTGAACACTGAACATAAAACTATAGTACACTATGTGCAGAAAGGGCTTCTAGGAAACCTGGATGCAGTCTTTCAGGTGTTAGGAAACAACGGGTTCTGGCATAAGGCCTTGGTGTTTCCTACATAAATCATAAAGCCAAACTTGGTAATGATACGTATAACTTGAAGCTTTCAAACTCCCAGCTGAAATGACCCCTGGTTTCTTAGACCACTGTTTTTACCTCTGTAGATGGTCAGGCAGTAAACAAACATCTACAGAGTTATCTCAAAGTACAGAACTGACAAATGAAAAAGTATATTTTTAATAATAGGGAATGACTACTCATGGTCCTCTGGTCAAGGAGATAGTGTCTTAAGAAATGAAAAAGGACAGACATATTATAACTTGAAATATATCATTGCTATACTGTAATGAGAGGAATTCCATATGGCAGAGGTTAAGAGCTTGAATTGCAGAATGAATTGAATAATAGGAGAAGGGGACAACAGAAGATGAGATGGTTGGATGGCATAAGCAACTCGATGGACGTAAGTCTGAGCAAGCTCCGGGAGTTGGTGATGGACAGGGAAGTCTGGTGTGCTGCAGCCCATGGGGTCGCAAAGAGTCAGACACAACTGAGATACTGAACCAAACTGAACTGAGAAAGTAAGCGTAGTGTCAGACAGCTGGGACGCAAGATTCCCAGCTGCTCTGTGCCTCAGTTCCTCAATCTATAAAATGGGATAACGGTAGTATCAGCCTCATAAGATTGTTATGAGGATTAGAGGAGATAATACAGCTATAACAGTGGATCTAAAATTGAATCTAAAGAAAGCAAACCACTTAATAATTCCTCTTTAACTTTAGCCACACTTGGATTCCTGGTGGATTTTTGCAACATTCAACTTGGCATCTATACCCTCATTTTCCCCTAGTTTTCTTATTTTTTCTTCACTTATATGTAATTTTAACATAAATCCAGAAACATACATCTCTTCCCATGTAATATCACCCAATTGCCAGAAAAGAAGGCTAGTCCTTTGGAAAAATCAAGAAACTGGGCTCCACTCAGCTTTTTTGCTTATTGGTTGTATAAATTTTAGAAAGTCACTTCACTCTGTGAGCTTCAGTTTCCTCACCTATAAAGCAAAAAGCTTAGATTAGCTTCACAGCTCCTTCTAGCTCAAAAATGTAATGATCTCATAGCTTATTTATGTTTTTTCCAAAGTCACTGATAAAAATTTAATCTTACTTGGCCACCTCATATAGAATTTCTTCCAAGCTATTCTATTTTAGTATATTTAAATTTTTATCCAATTCCTATCACTTTCCCCTTTTCATGAGAATCCAGGTAATGTCTCCAATATCTTGTTGAAGTCAGAGTTCATGGCTACAACTTCTTCCTAAATGGTCCAACTAATGTTGGTAGATTCTGCTGAAATTCATTCTCAGTGAATCCATGCTGATTTCTAGCAACTTTTTTGTTCATTTCTAAATGCCTGCATGCTCTCTATAGGGAACTCTGAGAAAAAAAATTACCAAAATATGTCATGATTATTGATTTATATTTATTCCTGATTTATAGTTCCTGAATTTTCTCTTACTCCTCCCTTTTTATCCTCTGACAGTCCTCCCATTATTAATTTCTCAGAAATTATTAATAGTAATTACCTGATTTAATCTGTGATTTCTTCCAGAATTCAGAACCGGAGGAAAACTTAATTGATTATGGACCCTTCTTGTGGTCTTCTCCCTGGCTTGGATGTGAGAGAACTTTTTCATATATTTGTATCACAATCTCCAGATTAGGAAACATTCTCACAAAGGCACATAAGGAGGCAGGAAGGACTGGGCAGTGTCTTGCTTTCACTCATTTAGAACCAACTCTCCCAACCAGTGATCCTCTCTCTCCTTACCACAACTTCTCCTAAAATATAATTGAAAAACAATCATAGCAACAATCGACATCACTCCATTTTCACATTCTGTGCTTTATTCTTCCTGGTTCTCACAGGTTCATGCCAGTCTTGTATATTGTCCCAGGCCTGCCCAAGAACTAACACACCTACAGGTTTTGTCTCTCTTGCTAGTTCTTTCAACACTCACATGGCTCAATGCAGCTTAGCCATCCAGTGGCTTCTTTGGAGATCTTGACTTGTTTGTCTTATTGAGACTATTCCCTATTATTTTAATAATTTTTTAAGTTTTCCTATTGCTCTTAAGCTATATATCTTTTTATTAGAGTTTCTAACCATGAAAAGTATCTCTCTACTTTTAAAGCAGTTTTCCCTAAAGGATATAAGTAGATCTTTTTGCCCTTCCTCCACTCCTACTAACACTATAACTGGGTAACTTTCTTCCAAAAGTCCATATGATTTCTCCATCCTAAAATGATTCTTCTATTCTTAAAATGATGTCCAGTGTAGATGTCCTCTTACACCTTCATGTTTTCACAGAGGAAACCACATGGCCAGTAAAGCAAATCAAGAATGTTTCAGATGGCCAGTTTTATGTTAAAAAGAAAGCTCCTAGTAGCAATTAAACCACAATACTGCTTCTGTTCCTCCCTCCTGTTCTTCCTACCTGGGTGCCCTTCTGTGCTTCAGACCTCAGATTCACAGTCACACAGGAGACAGCAGACTCAAGGTTATGAGAGGGCAGCTATGGTCATTCAGGTCAAAAGACCTGCTTCTAAATTGTGATTTTGCCTCTACTTTCTAATCCTATGATCACAAACAGATTTCTTCATCTCAGTTTCTGCACTGCTACAATGGAGAAAACAACATTCATCATAAAAGGCAGTTGTGAATATCAAAGGAGAAAATACACATATAAACACCCAGTACAGTAGTCACTGGCTTTACAACAGAATAAATAATTTTGAAAATGCACAAATCAAACTAAGAACTTTATTCTTCTCTAGAAGTCAGGCTGGAGAGGGTGAGAGAGGGAAAGAAAATGAGATTTATAATCTGCTTATTTCTGTGGTGTTTAATTTTTATATTAAGCACTTTTACTCATGTAATCTAAGGAAACTAGTATTAAAATGAATGGTTCACCATGACAAAAGGCCTCCAACGCTTTGTTCTATCATTCATTTGCATTACATGTGTTTCAAAAATGTAAATGTAACTCTGAACATCATCCTCTGACTATATGATTGCTCCATGCTATTTAAGAGGTAATACAATTGAGATTACACTTTAGTAGAGTTCCATTCTCATGTTTAGCTCACTAAATGTGCCTCCTTTTTCTAAAGTAGGCTGTAGTCTCCTCTTTAAAACACTCATACACAAGCTATTGTATTACTGAAGTAGAATTGATTTACAAAGTTGTGTTAGCTTCAGGTGTACAACAAAGTGATTCAGATATATAGATAGAGATACATATTTATATATCTCTATATATTCCTTCAGATTCTTTTCCATTATAGATTATTACAAGATATTGAATACAGTTCCTTGTGCTACACAGTAGATCCTTATTGTTTATTTTGTACATAATCATTTGTATATCAGATAACTACTCATAAAATGATAGCAATCGCTGCAGTTGTATTCGAACCGACACCTATCCAAACCTGCTACAATTGTGCCCCTTCCTACCCAGAGAATATTCTCCATATCGCTATCATTCTATGCCCAGTTCACTCTCTTGTACGTCTGCCTTGTTTGTAAATTGTTCTCAGATATCCTGGAGAGGTAGACGTGGAGCCACAGGATCCTATTCATCAAAAGACAAGAACTTTTTCTTTACTCATATCCCTCCGGGAGAAGGAAGTTTCAACAGTTTAGGATTCTTTCGCTGTGGTTCCTAGCAGCCAGAAATGATGTCTACGGGCATGTTTCAGGTCCTTTCATTCTCTGCCTCCCTGAAGGGTTCAGATCCTGATGAATAGAACTTGAAGATTAGAAAATTGTAGCATCCAGAAGAGATGGTCTCTCCAATGTCATCCAAAGTCTCCATAATCAAGCCAAGTCCGTGCACAGACAGGGGTCTCATCACAGTCTGCCACAGGGCTACTTACATTCGAAAGAAGCCAGGTACTCAGTGCAGAAGTGATGACAGTACTGGGTCAGTGCCATCGCTCAGGCTGAGTGAACAACCAGCACTCCCATGTTCAAAGGAATCGGGAGAGTCCATTTTGTTCAGGGTCTCTAGCCCTGCGAAAAAATACATGGCATACTAGCCTTCATCCACCCACTTACCCATTCACTCACCTCCATTCCCCAAAATTCACTCACATCCTAGAATATATACACATATATTAAAAGTCAAGATGCAAAAAAGATCTGGATCCTAAATTTGCATTATGTTGCATGCTAAGTGCCAGATTTTCTTGCTGTTCTATTCGTAGTTACATGAGAGGTACCATGATTTGCAAAGATATAGAAAACATTTTTGATAGCTCTGGGCTATGTCAAGTATTAGTTTTAGTAGCAGGCCAGATCTCTGAGAACATGCTGTGTGGCTGTGTATGAATATGGCTGTTGGTTTCCACTGCCAGATGAAATGATGATTAACCAGGACTCAGCTGTCAGTTGTTTGATGTTACTTGTGCTCTTTGCTAACAGCTGCCTACTTCAAGCTGTGCTTCCTACATGTCAAACATAAACCCGAAACCGCAACTTTCAGAAGGGAAATTTCAAAGTTCTCATCGAGTATGTTGGAATAGTCAACATTATTTCCAATTAAAGTCTACTTAGTATATTATGTAACTAAAATCATTGTAAAGATAGAAATGTTCAGAATATGTGAGGTAGCCAGGAAAAACAAAAACTTATTAGATTTACATACAATCTGCATATATATTTTAAAATGTATAAACTTCACAAATACTCTATGCATAAAATGTTCCTTGATATGCTGTCTGTTTCCTTTTTTATTCTGTAATAAATAAGAAGTGAAATATTATTCCAAGGTAAATTATAAGAAATGTACATTCTTTATTCAGAATAAACTTTAAACATTTTAAAGTAAATAGTTCTTTATTGACAAGGTCCTCAACACTCCCTAATTTGCTTTTTAATCAAAAATATCATAAAAATAGCATTTGTATGCTTGGGCTATGTATAATCCAAGCAGAAACAAAATGTTAAAAAGGTGAAAAAAATGTTGGTCAAGTTCTTTAAGGTTAGAAAGGCATATGCCTAAACTTGGGGTGAGCCAAAAAGAATGGACTTTTTTTTTTTTTTTTGGGCTTAACCTAGATAATAAGTGTCTAATTTGGACTGTCCATGTGGCATACAGTTCCCAAATTAAATTCTTTCACAGACTGCCTTTTTTAGCAAAAGAGGGGGAAGTGAGAATTAGACAACACCCAGGCTCTTTCTGTACAACCACAGCCAAGTTTGTCTAAAAACCGAATTTGGCTAATTCACTGTAGTTCATTGTTAGACTCAGTTATAAGAGGGCTCCAGAAACTTAAAGCAGCCCCCCATTCACACCTGAACAGAACTGAGTCTGTTCCAGGATGTAGTATAAAGTCTAGGAGAGAAAGAAACATGCCCTTCTCATTTCCCTTTGTCTTTTCCCAACACTTGAATTACCTGCTTGGAACCTGTTTCCTAATTCCCCAAATATAGTGTCCAGGAAAGCAGCTGGCAAAGCGTCCAGAACAGCTTAGCGGTCTGGAGTTGTAAAGGGAGCTGGGCTTTACCCAGTATGTTTCATCTTTCCTGTGCAGTCAGTTACCTCCAGATTTCTAAAAAAATGGTACCTGCCTTGTCTCCCTCACTCCCCCAGGTGGCAAACCTGCTGAGGCTCTTTCAGATCCCACAGATAAGCTACGCATCCACCAGCGCCAAACTCAGCGACAAATCGCGCTATGATTACTTTGCCAGGACCGTGCCCCCCGATTTCTACCAGGCCAAAGCCATGGCCGAGATCTTGCGTTTCTTCAACTGGACCTACGTGTCCACCGTGGCCTCGGAGGGCGACTATGGAGAGACGGGGATCGAGGCCTTCGAGCAGGAAGCCCGCCTGCGCAACATCTGCATCGCCACTGCGGAGAAGGTGGGCCGCTCCAACATCCGCAAATCCTACGACAGCGTGATCCGCGAGCTGCTGCAAAAGCCCAACGCGCGCGTTGTGGTCCTCTTCATGCGCAGCGACGACTCCAGGGAGCTCATCGCCGCTGCCAGCCGTGCCAACGCCTCTTTCACCTGGGTGGCCAGCGACGGCTGGGGTGCGCAGGAGAGCATCATCAAAGGCAGCGAGCACGTGGCCTATGGCGCCATCACCCTGGAGCTGGCCTCGCAGCCCGTCCGCCAGTTCGATCGCTACTTCCAGAGCCTCAACCCCTACAACAACCACCGCAACCCCTGGTTCCGGGACTTCTGGGAGCAGAAGTTCCAGTGCAGCCTCCAGAACAAGCACAACCACAGGCGTCCTTGCGACAAGCATCTGGCCATCGACAGCAGCAACTATGAGCAAGAATCCAAGATTATGTTCGTGGTGAATGCAGTATATGCCATGGCCCATGCCCTGCACAAAATGCAGCGTACGCTTTGCCCCAACACCACCAAGCTCTGCGACGCCATGAAGATCCTGGACGGGAAGAAGCTGTACAAGGATTACTTGCTAAAGATCAACTTCACAGGTAAGCAAGAAGCCTTTAATCAATTTTCTTCTATGATGCAAATAGTGGAATCAAAGAGGAATCAAATACCTCTGCCCCAACCCAGAAATCTTTGTTTCAGAGCCACCCAAGCGATTCAAACTGAAATATTCCAAGATGCAATATGATGGGTTTTTTATGTCGGTTACTTATTTTCTTGAGAATATCTTGGCTGGTACACCACATGAGATTGAAGACCCCCTAGGCTGGACTGACCTGCGGTAGCTGCCTAGATGTGGGCTATGCCACATTTGCTCTCTTTCTTGTGATTAGCTGTGGGATATGACACCTGCGCAATGAGCATTTAATCTTCTTTAGCAGAACTGACAACTCTCTAAGGAACATGAACTTCCAAGCTTTCCTTCTGGGTGATTTGAGCAAAAGAGTCTCATAACTTTCACAGTGGGGGTGAGAAAAAAAAAGTCATTCTTTTTCCAGAGCCTAATTAGGGAAGGAAAGAGAAAAACACTCAGAGCATGGTGATTCCAGGCATTCGAATTTATATCTTCTGCTGTACAGCAGCATTTCCATGTCAGTATTAAGAGTTGTGGATTTTTCTCAGATTATCTTATGAAATGAAACTGTTTTCCTGGGAGCTTGACTTTAAGCAAACTAAAAACTGATGGAAGTCATTCTGATATAGAAGTGAACATCCAGAGGTGTGTTCAAAGTGGCTTTTGCTGCTCTATTTGTTTATAAATATGGTCTAAACATTTCTCAATATAGCACTGTGTTTTAACGTACTGGTAACATATAAAAAAAAAAACACACAACATCTTTAGAATTGCATGCTCTTCTACAGTGCATGTGATATCATTGCATTAAGGTACCAGTTCTGGGGAATTTTGCTTAAACCTAAGTCATAAAGTGGTAAGTAATATTACTGAGTACAGAAGATTTTGATGCCAAAAATATTCCAATGAGAGAACACTTTCATTTGTCTAAGTTGCTAATCATCTCCCATGCCACTCGTGCGTCATTCTAGTCTGCAGTCTGTTTCAATTGATTTATCATCCAAGGCATGAAAGTTTTTATGCTCAAATCATATAATCAGTGAAGCAAGTAGCAATTCTCACTTCTCCCTTATAGATAATCACTCAGAAGTCAAATGGACTGAAAAAAATCAATGGTAGTACTGAAAGAAGACCCCATGACAACTGGCTTCTAGTCCAGAACTCTCACCCCTACTCTAGCCCAGAAAATAAGCACCAAAATTATCAGCCTGCATTTTTGCACATCCTTTCTTCATTCTACACAGAGAGCCAAAAGTGGCTAAAATTAATTATGTCAGCATTCGCTCCTATTCATCTGATGGATACCATCTCTTAACATTAGAACAGGCACTGAAAATGGTAAAGATGAAGCCTTTCCTGTGCCCTGTATCCCCACAGGTGTATTCCATATAAGAGCATGTGTGTGTGTGTGATATACATGTATACATGTCCAGGATTTATCTCAAAATCCCAGATCAGTTCACACTGATGACTCCAGAATATAAGAATGGACCACAGAGTCAGTAAAAAAAAAAAAAAAAAAAAAAAAAAGAATATCTTTAGACATAAATAAACTCTCAGATTATCTATAAATAGCATCTACAATGCACTTAATTCTTAAAGCTGAATAAGATAAGCAACTTCCTTCCCTTTCAGACTACCCTTGGGGTAATCATTCATCTTTATGCACCACAAGTATTAATTAACTCCATTATTCTAGTTCATTACTCCTTGGTATGCAAATATACAAATATATACACTCATTAACAGCTAAAAAATGAAAACTCTTGGATTTCAGAGAGCCTTTGCAAAGTGTTTTTTGTAACCAAAATATTTTCCTTGATTTCACTGATTGAGTCTTAAATGGCAAAGAAAAATGAAGAAATAAGGCTATTATTTGGATAAATGAAACAACAGGATCTTCTTTTTGTCTGCCTTGTTCAATTACTGGCTTCGATTCTACAATTTAGTTTGGCTGTGGAGACCTGACCACAAAGTGCTATTTTCGCCTTCTCAATTTGCTCGACATTACTACTAGTCACTCTCCATCTCTGAAGAGAATAGCAGGGTGAAAAACAGATTCACACTACAGAAAAGAGAGGGAATTTAGACCAGCTACCAGGCACATATGCATAGCAGTAAGACTTGGGCAAGAAAATGCCTTACTATGAGAGGATCCTGAGATGCTAAACTAGCTAAATATGTCTGTTGAAAGAATAAGGTTAACCTAGTAAACTACTGAAAAGTAGATCTGTTTTACATTTTTTTGGAAATAGTATCTCTGATTCTCTAACTTGAATGCTGAGGCAGTGGCTTAGGCACAATAGGGAACACTTCAGCAAACATTGCAGTCTTCTCTTGGATCAAAAAGTCCTCATGAATCCATCTGCTTGTTCTCAGTGCGTCTACTCCAGGATTCTTCTGGCAGACAGTTGTAGTCAATCCCCCTAGAGCCCTAGTCCTCACAGGATGGAAGCTCTAAGCCTCCTGAGACTACTCCTCTGTTTCTGGGTATATTCCTACTAACTAGTTCCAACACTGGCCACTATGAGTATTCCTTAAAGTTAACCAACTGTGAATATTTCTTTTACAAAAGAGATTTTTGGAAAACTATATATGCTGTGTTAAAAAGACTTCTAAATAGTGAGTCCTCCTGGCATAAGATCTAGTGACTCTCTACCTCTCTAGACTCATCTTCTGCCACACACCCAGCATTCACCCTTCCTTTCATTAAGACTACTTACAGATCACCATGAACATCATGCCTTTCTTTATGCCTTTGTGCCCTCTGTATATGCTATATCCTCTACCTGGAACATGCTCACCCCATCCCCTTCTGTCAGGTCTAGCCCCTTTACTTATTCCATCCTAACTGCTACTACCCTGGTCCAAGGTGCCAACACCCACCTCCAACCCATCCACAGCACAACAGCCAGGATGGCCTTTTACAGTGTTCAGTTCAGTTCAGTCACTCAGTCGTGTCTGACTCTTTAGGACCTCATGGACTGCAGCACGCCAGGCCACCCTTTCCATCACCAACTCACAGAGTTTACTCAAACTCATGTCCATTGAGTTGGTGATGCCAACCATCTCATCCTGTCATCCCCTTCTCCTCCACCTTCAATCTTTCCCAGCATCAGGGGCTTTTCAGATGTGTCAGTTGTTCGCATCAGGTGGCCAAGCTATTGGGAGTTTCAGCTTCAGCAGCAATCCTTCCAATGAATATTCATGATTGGTTTCCTTTAGGATGGACTGGTTGGATCTCTTTGCTGTCCAAAGGACTCTCAAGAGTATTCTCCAACACCACAGTTCAAAAGCATCAATTCTTTGGCCCTCAGCTTTCTTTGTAGTTCAACTCTCACATCCATACATGACCACTGGAAAAACCATAGCCTTGACTAGACAGACCTTTATTGGCAAAGTAATATCTCTGCTTTTTAATATGCTGTCTAGGTTGGTCATAACTTTCCTTCCAAGGAGTAAGCGTCTTTTAATTTCATGGCTGCAATCACCATCTGCAGTGATTTTGGAGCCCAGAAAAATAAAGTCAGCCACTGTTTCCACTGTTTTCCCATCTATTTGCCATGAAGTGATGGGACCAGATACCATGATCTTAGTTTTCTGAATACTGAGTTGTAAGCCAACTTTTTCACTCTCCTCTTTCACTTTCATCAAGAGGCTCTTTAGTTCTTCTTCACTTTCTGCCATAAGGGTGGTGTCATTCTGAGGTTATTGAAATTTCTCCTGGCAATCTTTATTCCTGTTTGTGCTTCATCTAGTCCAGCATTTCTCATGATGCACTCTGCATATAAGTTAAATAAGCAGCATGAAAATATACAGCCTTGACGTACTCTTTTTCCTATTCGGAACCAATCTGTTGTTCCATGTCCAGTTCTAACTGTTGCTTCTTGACCTGCATATAGATTTCTCAGGAGGCAGGTCAGGTGGTCTGGTATTCCCATCTCTTGAAGAATTTTCCACAGTTTGTTGTGACCCACACAGTCAAAGGCTTTAGCATAGTCAATAAAGCAGAAGTAGATGTTTTTCTGGAACTCTCTTGCTTTTTCGATGATCCAACAGATGTTGGCAATTTGATCTCTGGTTCTCTGTCTTTTCTAAATCCAGCTTGAACATCTGGAAGCTCATGGTTCATGTACTGCTGAAGCCTGGCTTGGAAAATTTTGAGCATTACTTTGCTAGTGTGTGAGATGAGTGCAATTGTGTGGTAGTTTGCGCATTCTTTGGCATTGCCTTTCTTTGGGATTGGAATGAAAGTCAGAGGAAGTCACTCCTCTACTCAAAACCTCTTAGAGAGTCTCCCCATGTCGCTCACAGTCAAAGTCAAACTTCTAACAGTGTTCTACAAAGTCCAACCTGGTTGGCCCACCCTGGCTCCCACATCCCTGTTACTGCTGCTCCCCTGCCATCATCCGTTACCTTCCTCTCTTGCTCACTTCACTCCAGCCAGCCTTGTTTCCAAACTTAGGGCTTTTCCACTCCCAATTCCCTCTGCCTGGTAAAGCCCTTTCCCCAGACATCCCTATAGCTAATTTATTCCCTTACTTCCATCGGGCTTTCCTTAAATTCTAGTTTCTTATTGAGGCCCACCTGGCTATGAGGCCCACCTGGCAATGCTTCTTAAGATGGCAATGCCCCCAGTCCCTACCACATGTGCCCCTGTTTCCCTTTAACCTGTTCTACATTTTTTTTCACTCCATTATTTTTTCACCTTCTCTTTTATGGATAATATTTACATTTTCATGTTTATTCTTTATTGCTTGATTTCACACTTGAATATAAACTCCTGAAAACAGAAATTATTATCAGTTTTATTCACTGCAGTAGCCCCAGCATAATAAGTGTTCAGTAAATATTTGTTGATTATGACTAGCACTTAACGCCCATATTTGTGTTTCCTTCTCTGTATCCATTACTAAGATTGTGAACTTTTTCAACGCAGAAAACATATGTTCCATCTCTGATCTCAAATACACAACACATTTACTGGTATAGAGTGCAAAATATATTAGTGTTTACCAAAGGAATATGGGATGAGAAAAATAATCAATAGCTTTATAATGTGATTCTTTTTTGTGAAAATTAAATGTATATTTTTTCATTAACAAATGAATTTCAAGAAAGAAAAGTTTATGACTTCTAGAATGACTGGCTTTTTTTTTTTTAACCTAAGCACTGTCCATTGGTTTTATCTTTGTATTTGAGGCAAATTTAAAACCAAAGAGCATCAGCACTGGATCTGGGATTTGTTCCTGTTTTATATATGAAGCCCCATAACTGAAAGTAATTTGCCCAAGATCATCATCTTCTTAGTGGCAAGGAGCAAAGTTGAAATCCAGGTCATCAGACCCAGTGCTGCTTTTATACATACACGGGAACTCTGGGAAGTTGGGGACTTTGATCCCAAACACCTAACACAGTGACTGACACATGCTCACTATTTATTAATGGAGTGCTTATTAAAGGAATAAAAGACAGTCAGTCAATAAGTTCAAAATACGCTTCTTCTTGCTCTCCTTTTCATTATACCCTTAATGCTCCTGGATCACTTTCTCAATTATTTGGAGCTAAGGTTATTCATAAAACAGCCAAACTTTGGAAGCTGAGCCTTAAACCTTAGGATATTAAAAAAAAAAAAAAAAGCTTCAAAGTATTCTTTTATTAGTAAAATTTTTCCATCTGAAAGAGCCATGTCATGTTGAATTTTAAAATAAATATTTAAATCAGAATTATGTTTGGTGGCAAGAGACTTTTCCAAATCATTTTGAGTAAACTTCCATGCACTCATCATGTAAAAAGAGAGCTTAAACTCACCAATGCAGATAAAAACAGAGGAGACAGAGAGGGCTATGAAACAGTTGAAGAAATGCAATGTCACTGTCATTTTGTATGTTCGTGGTCTGGTACAATGCCTCTCACTTTTTATTATGAGACGAGCTCAAGAAAAGGGAATAGACCAAAACCACAGAGTTCCAAAAGGCCTTCCTCAAAGAGAACCATACTTTTATTCCTCACTTGACAGAGGTGGAAATTCAGGATGTCAGCATTATGATCTTCACTTACTGAAACCCCTAAAAGTGAACGCAACTGTTAGGGTGACGTGGTAACTAGAGTACACCCAGTTCAGAAGAAAGCATCCCATTTACTGTGCACACTGCCAGGCTTCTCCAAGGCACAGCCAGCGGGAGGATGCCTTATCTTGGGAATAACACTCATAACATTCCTTTGTGTGATTCACAAGCCTGGGTAAAATGTTCGAGAATGGAAAAACTGAGAATTTTACACAGTAGGAAACTGATCCAAGATCATAGAAAAAATAGGTGGTAGAACAAATCCTCAAGGTCCTGATGTAGCCATTGATTCCAGCTGAGGTTTAGACTTTAGTCCAGGTCCTGGGGACCCAGCAGTAAACAAGACAGCTGGAGTTCCAACTCTGTGAAGCTTACACCAACGGCCAGTCCCCAGAACATCCTCAAAATATAGAAGCAGGATTAGTGGGGCTGCATAAAAAAGAATGAAATAATGCCATTTGCAGCAAGATGGATGGACCTAGAGGTTGTCATACTAAGTGAAATAACTCAGAGAAAGACAAATATATGATATCGCTAATATGTGAAATATTAAAAAATGATACAAACGTACTTATTTACAAAATAGAAACAGAAGACAAAGGTGCGATTACCAAAGGGGAAAGGTGGGAGGGAAGGGATAAATTAGGAGGTTGAAATTAACATATACACATATTAATATATGTAAAATAGATGACCAACAAGCACCTACTGTACAGCACAAGGAACTCTACTTAATATTCTATAATAACCAATAGGGAAAAGAATCTGACAAAGAATACATACATGTATATGTATGACTGAATCGCTTTGCTATACACCTGAAACTAACATAACATTGTAAATCAACTGTACTCCAATATAAACAATTTTTTTAAAGAATTAGTGGTTCTGCAATAGTATTCTTGTCTGGAGAATTCCATGGAGGAGCCTGGTGGGCTACAGTCAGTAGGGCTGCAAAGAGTCAGACATGACTGAAGCAACTTAGCACGCACACACGCGTTAACTTTGTGTTCTATTTGGTTTTGAGTTTTGTTTTGGATTGGAAAATCATTGTGTATCTTATCCCCAGAATAAATCTAAATTCACTGAACAAATCTTACTCCCAAGACTTGAATTATAAGCAAAGGGGGCAGCTCCTTGTTAGTACCGGACCTGGTAATCAACAATGGGCTGAAGAGTAGAACACACAGCTGTGAAGGGTTTTTGTTCATTTGTTTGTTGGTTGCTTTTCCCTTTCTCTCTCTCTTTGTGGCACACTTGTCTCCTGGTACCAGCCAAGAGACAGACTCCTGAGATCAGAGGTGCCTGGAGCTCACGGAGATGGTCTAGCTTTGTTCTTATGTTTACAGTTCTCCAAACCTAAAAGAGGAGCAGAGGCAGGAAATGGGTAGTCCAGCCTCACTGCCCCATTCAGCTCTGCATCTGACTCAGCCGGTAGGTAGAATGTTCACTCCTGTTTGGAGCTGTAATCACAGAGCACAGGCCAGGAAGGGCAGGTTTTCTGGGACACTGCACTCTTAAGGAATATGTGTGAGCTGGCCCCAACCCAGCAAGGCTCTCCTCTTGAAAAGTCCAGGGCCATCCAAGGCACAGCAAGGAAGCCAAAATGGTAATGGCCACATCTTTAGATGAATGGGCTTTGAAGTTCCTGAAAGAGCAAACTGCTCTTGATCTTGCTTCCTCCCCTGGAACTTTTATAGTTCCCACAAAAGCACAGAAACTTGTTCCAGCTCTGCTGATCAAAAGCATTTGCAAAATGTAAAGATAAATATCCTGTACTTTTTTTTTTTGCCCCCTTTTCTCTCTGGTCAGCTTCCTGGGGTCACCAGAATAAGATCTAAACCCCCAAAGGACACTGCTCACGCAGTTACTTATTTGTTTATACATCATGCATCTGTGCTTTGGTCGCCTAGAAGCTTGAGAAATGACTCTCATTTTAAGGTCACACAGTGGAGAACAGGAGCCTCTAGAAAACCTAATTTGCCACTTTGGCCTGAGCTTTCTGCTGCCGCTGCTTGTTATTATGATCATATGGTTATTACTATTATTACCATGATTATTTCATAATGCTTACTTTTTCTCAATCCATTTGAAGAGCTGTCCTGTCAATGAAGCAGAAAAACATAATCATCCCCAATAAAATGGATTTTACCATCTTGCTAATTGGAAAAAAATAATACGATAAATGTGCTATTTCTTCTATGTGTCCAGACTCTGGGACACTGTGGTGTATTTACAAGGACATTACAGTAAAGGTGTCTGGAGACTGAAGAAAACATTCAGACCATTTAAAAAAATATATAATCAACATATCCTTCAAAAATAAACTTAGCCTACAATCCTAACTTTCAGGATACCCAGGAAGCGCCTTTTATGGGAAGTTCCCCAGAGCTGGGTTTAGTAAGCCTTCCTAGGAACCTAGCAAAAGTCTCCTAATGCCTAAGCAGTGAGCACAGCTTCTGTAGGTGATGGGAGCTGATGTTCTGAGCTGAAGAGTAAGCATTGAGGAGGCTGGCTAAGGGACTCAAGGACCGGTCACTCTTCTAACCACTCTCTTTTATTTTTTTTTAACTGTTCATTTTATATTGGAGTATAGTTGATAAGGCAATGGCAACCCACTCCAGTATTCTTGCCTGGAGAATCCCTTGGACAGAGGAGCCTGGTGGGCTGCTGTCCATGGGGTCGCACAGAGTTGGACACAACTGAAGCGACTCAGCATGCCTGCATGCATTGGAGAAGGAAATGGCAACCCACTCCAGTGTTCTTGCCTGGAGAATCCCTTGGACAGAGGAGTCTGGTGGGCTGCCGTCTGTGGGATCGCACAGAGTCAGACACGACTGAGGCGACTTAGCAGCACCAGCAGCAGCAGCAGAGTTGATTAACAAAGGGGTGATAGTTTCAGGTGTACTACAAAATGATTCAGTTATACATATACATGTATCTATTCTTTTTCAAATTCATTTGGCATTTAGGTTGTTACATAATATAACTGGGGTCATGTATCTTTTCAGACCATATTTTTCTCCAGACATATGCCCAGGAGTGGAATTTCAGGATCATATGATAACTCTATTTCTAGTTTTTTAAGGAACTTCCATTCTATTTTCCATAGTGATTGTACCAGTTGACTTCCCTCCAATGGTATAGGAGGGTGACCTCCCTCTTACTTTAAATACTTAACAGATGTCCACAGTATATTTAGTCAATATATATGACATCACCTGGCAAGATTACATAGTAATTCTTCACATTTTCCTCTAAAAACCTAGCATTAAACCTGAGGTAATGTAGACACTCCACTTGGGTGTGTTTCATTTCAAAACTATGATAGCTAAATAATTCATTTCACTAAGATAAATTGGAATTTGAAAAGGTGGCAGAGTCCCCAGAACTTATAATGCTAAATAACATTTCAGAATATTCAAGTATTTAATTCCATCCAAAACCTATTAACAATTTTACTAGCACAGAATTGACCCTATATTAAATTTGCACAATAACATCACAAATACAAGCTTATCCACAAACTAAGCCACTGACCCTAGCATGATTAGATGTTCTAAGACTGACCATTAATATTTTTGTTTATTATTTTAAAAAATCAAGCTTATTGCAATATAATTGACATACCACATTTTGCAAGTGTAAAGTGTGCAACATGTTGACACATTTATATGCTACAAAGTAATTACCATTATAGCCTTGGCTAACATCTCCATCCCATTACAGAATTACCATTACATTTCTGTGGTGAGAACATTTAAGAACTGTTCTCTTTGCAACTTTCAAGTATGTAATACAGTTTTATTGGCTATAATCACCATGTTTTACATTCAGTTCAGTTCAGTTGCTCAGTCGTGTCCAACTCTTTGCGACCCCATGAATCGCAGCATGCCAGGCCTCCCTGTCCATCACCAACTCCCGGAGTTCACTCAGACACACGTCCATCAAGTCAGTGATGCCATCCAGCCATCTCATCCTCTGTCGTCCCCTTCTCCTCCTGCCCCCAATCCCTCCCAGCATCAGAGTCTTTTCCAATGAGTCAACTCTTCACATCAGGTGGCCAAAGTACTGGAGTTTCAGCTTTAGCATCATTCCTTCCAAAGAAATCCCAGGGCTGATCTCCTTTAGAATGGACTGGTTGGATCTCTTGCAGTCCAAGGGACTCTCAAGAGTCTTCTCCAACACCACAGTTCAAAAGCATCAATTCTTTGGCGCTCAGCCTTCTTCACAGTCCAACTCTCACATCCATACATGACCACAGGAAAAACCATAGCCTTGATTAGAGGAACCTTTGTTGGCAAAGTAATGTCTCTGCTTTTCAATAGGCTATCTAGGTTGGTCATAACTTTCCTTCCAAGGAGTGTCTTTTAATTTCATAGCTGCAGTCACCATCTGCAGTGATTTTGGAGCCCAGAAAAATAAAGTCTGACACTGTTTCCACTGTTTCCCCATCTATTTCCCATGAAGTGATGGCACCAGATGCCATGATCTTCGTTTTCTGAATGTTGAGCTTTAAGCCAACTTTTTCACTCTCCTCTTTCACTTTCATCAAGAGGCTTTTGAGTTCCTCTTCACTTTCTGCCATAAGGGTGGTATCATCTGCATATCTGAGGTTATTGATATTTCTCCTGGCAATCTTGATTCCAGCTTGTGCTTCTTCCAGCCCAGCGTTTCTCATGATGTACTCTGCATAGAAGTTAAATAAGCAGGGTGACAATATACAGCCTTGACATACTCCTTTTCCTATTTGGAACCAGTCTGTTGTTCCATGTCCAGTTCTAACTGTTGCTTCCTGACCTGCATATAGGTTTCTCAAGAGGCAGGTCAGGTGGTCTGGTATTCCCATCTCTTGAAGAATTTTCCACAGTTTATTGTGATCCACGCAGTCAAAGGCTTTGGCATACTCAATAAAGCAGGAATAGATGTTTTTCTGGAACTCTCTTGCTTTTTCCGTGATCCAACAGATGTTGGCAGTTTGATCTCTGGTTCCTCTGCCTTTTCTAAAACCAGCTTGAACATCTGGAAGTTCACGGTTCACATATTGCTGAAGCCTGGCTTGGAGAATTTTGAGCATTACTTTACTAGCATGTGAGATGAGTGCAATTGTGTGGTAGTTTGAGCATTCTTTGGCACTGCCTTTATTTGGGATTGGAATGAAAAGTGACCTTTTCCATTCCTGTGGCCACTGCTGAGTTTTCCAAATTTGCTGGCATATTGAGTGCAGCACTTTCACAGCATCATCTTTCAGGATTTGGAATAGCTCAACTGGAATTCCATCATCTCCATTAGCTTTGTTCATAGTGATGCTTTCTAAGGCCCACTTGACTTCACATTCCAGGATGTCTGGCTCTAGGTCAGTGATCACACCATCGTTATTATCTAGGTCATGAAGATCTTTTTGTACAGTTCATCTGTGTATTCTTGCCACCTCTTCTTAATATCTTCTGCTTCTGTTAGGTCCATATCATTTCTGTCCTTTATCGAGCCCATCTTTGCATGAAATGTCCCTTTGGTATCTCTAATTTTCTTGAAGAGATCTCTAGTCTTTCCCATCCTTTTGTTTTCCTCTATTTCTTTGCATTGATCACTGAGGAAGGCCTTCTTATCTCTTCTTGCTATTCTTTGGAACTCTGCATTCAGATGCTTATATCTTCCCTTTTCTCCTTTGCTTTTCACTTCTCTTCTTTTCACAGCTATTTGTAAGGCCTCCTCAGACAGCCATTTTGCTTTTTTGCATTTCTTTTCCATGGGGATGGTCTTGATCCCTGTCTCCTGTACAATGTCACAAACCTCCATCCATAGTTCATCAGGCACTCTATCAGATCTAGCCCCTTAAATCTATTTCTCACTTCCACTATATAATCATAAGGGATTTGATTTAGGTCATACCTGACTGGTCTAGTGGTTTTCCCTACTTTCTTCAATTTCAGTCTGAATTTGGCAATAAGGAGTTCATGATCTGAGCCACAGTCAGCTCCCAGTCTTATTTTTGCTGACTGTATAGAGCTTCTCCATCTTTGGCTGCAAAGAATATAATCCTTCTGATTTCGGTGTTGACCATCTGGTGATGTCCATGTGTAGAGTCTTGTGTTGTTGGAAGAAGGTGTTTGCTATGACCAGTGCGTTTTCTTGGCAAAACTCTATTAGCCTTTGCCCTGCTTCATTCCGTATTCCAAGGCCAAATTTGCCTGTTACTCCAGGTGTTTCTTGACTTCCTACTTTTGCATTCCAGTCCCCTATAATGAAAAGGACATCTTTTGGGGATGTTAGTTCTAAAAGGTCTTGTAGGTCTTCATAGAACCATTCAACTTCATGTTTTACATTAGATCCTCCAAATTTATTCCTCTTATTACCAGAAGTTATTGCTATATTGCTATACTAAAAAGAGTATAATTTTGAAACTTTTCAAAAAATATTTAGTTTTCACAGTGAATTAGTGTCAGGTACTGTAAAGTATGAAAAACATGAGTAACTGCATCCTTTCCACACTTAAGTAGCTTCATAACTAGTAAAGGCACTAAGAGAATATATCTTGCACTATACAGAATTTCATCTTTGGCATCTTAAGAGAGGGACAGGTAGAAGAGAGAGAGTGTAGGTACAAAGAAGAAATCAACAGTGAGCTGGATTTTAGAAAAGGCTTTCTAAAATATAGAACACTGGATATGACTCATATTTTGTTAGAAGTGGAGAGGGAGAAGGAGACTTTCCAGGTGAATAAACCATTCCACACCACACCAGCATGTTAATAACTTTTAAAATGTGTCATTTCTCTTTAACTTGCTATAAATGCAGAGCTCTTTGGGAAACTAAAATTAAACAATAAAGTATTGATCTGAGTTTTTAGATTAGATTTGAAATGTGCCTTTTCAGTCTCCTCCTATAGAAAATGCATAAAATTTTCCAAAATCACATTGTTTGTGATCTTTATCTTCTTATCTTAACCCTGAACTTCAGCTAAAACCAGTAGAGCTCTAACCTGAAGAAAGGATGAAAAGAAAAAGAACCAGAGTTTACTGATTGCCAGCTGCCTTACAATAGCCATTGTACATTTCATTCATTAATTCTCACAAAAATCCTGTCAGCTAAGTAGATGTTATTTCCCCAGGTTTAGAAGTTTTCAATGAAACCCAAAGGAGTTAAATCACTGTCTCAAGTTTGCAAAGCTAAGTAGCCTCCAAAGCCAACTTAAGGCTCTTTCCTAATCACACATTATTTTCCACTATTGTTTCCTAAGGAGAGAAAAGGTCAGTTTATACTGAGAATTAAAGGAGACAGCCCCATCATCATTTGACTCGACTTACTGTGTGAAGTTGCAGAAATAATAAAAAATTGCTCCAAAATGATCGTGATGTGAAAAGAAATCTGTTAACTCTTTCATTAATTGCCACAATGGTGTCTTCATAAAGAATGACTATTTGCTGAGGCCTCCGATTATATACCTCACTCCTTCTGAAAGCATCTAATTGCACTAGATCAATATTCTTGATATCATACTGTTATTTCTAAAAATCAATAATAAATTGCAAAAAAAGAGTAATCAGGCTGCAGGTCACTGTATCTTAAACACTGTTTAAGATTGCATTTCTGCATTTTTCTTCCCTGTCACCCCATTCTCTCATTCTAATTATAAACCTTCATACTTAATTAAAAGCAAATTGATAAAAGAAAGAGGGAAAATAGTGGATGTGAAACCCTTGCAGAATTTCCATCCAAGACCATAATAATTCTGAGGGCTTGTTTGTTTAATGTATTTGAATGTTTTTTTTCTGTTCTGTTCTGACTGTTGGGTAGTGGTGGTTGTTTAACACACATCACAAATCAGGTGTTCTTTCTAAAATTTTTTTAAATACGCTTGGGACTTTCATAAATTAGAACTTTTTATTTTTAAGAAGTTTTCTGTCACTAAGTTTTGTTTATAGTTCCGATTATTGATCACATATGGTGGCGTTATACTAGCTTCTCGGGGCACCTAAAACGTCTTCTCAGGGATACAGGTATACATGGTTGATTCACTTGCTATAGAGCAGAAATGAACACAACACTGTAAAGCAATTATACCCCAATAAAAATGTAGCAAAAAAGTCTTCTTACCCCTAAAATATTATAATCTAATAAAAATGTATCTTTAATTATCTCTATTTTAATAAAAGTAGAAAACAAAGAAAATGTCTCAATCATCAAAAAGCAAGCTTTGGATAGTGAGGTCATTTATAGCCTCTTCATTTTTATTCATTAAGAACTCTGTGTCAACTCCAGATATATTTTAAATAAAATTATATATGAAAGTGAAAGTGTTAGTTGTTTAGTCATGTCTGACTCTTTGCAACCCCATGGACTGTAGCCCACCAGGCTTCTCTGTCCACGGAATTCTCCAGGCAAGAATACTGGAGTGGGTTGCCATTTCTTTCTCCAGGGGATCTTCCTGACCCAGGGGTCAAACCAGGGTCTCCTGCATGGCAGGCAGATTCTTTACCATCTGAGCCACCAGGGAAGCCCCCCAAATTTTATATGTGCATATATATATATACACACACACACACATATATATATATGTGTGTGTATATATATATATATACACACACAATATAGATATTAAGTTTCTACAAAATTTCTAAAAGGAAAACAATAATGCCAACTTCCAGAGATAAATTCCTCCACTCTTTTGCCTATCTAAATTCTCCCTGTGAATATAACCTCTGGATAATCCCTCCTCCATTCAATTCCTCCCTTTTCAATGCAGAAATTTATTAAGTTCTTTTTCTGTCTTTTGTCTTGCAAGCATCTTTTGCTGCTGAATTAATCCAGTATTTAAACAGAATTTTAAAAAAAAAGGAACGTCTACTTTGTTTTATTTTTCTTCATTTCTTCAAAATTATTATAATTTTATTTAAAATGTTGTAGCAATATTTAGGATTCTGACAGACACTTTTAAAGTGAAGTAAGATCAATTCCTTTGACAACAGAAGTAAGAAAACAAGAGCTGGATATCCCAGTTCTCCACTCCTTTTTGCTGGTCTCTTCAGTTTAAATTTACATAGTAAATAGTATTTAAATTTAAATAGTATTCTGGCCTGGAGAATTCCATTAGACTGTATAGTCCATGGGGTCGCAAAGAGTTGGACATGAGACTGAGCGACTCTCACTTTCAGTTTAAATTTAGTCATCCAAGCTATTAGACCAGGGATTGAATGAAGTGATACAGTTAATTCAATTCCATGACTACACAGGCTCATCCCTTTTCACCCTATCTCAAGCCACAATGTGACAAGGAGTTTAGTATCCTGTCCCTCATGTCTGATAGCACATCACCAGAGCTCACTCCATCAATAAAAATTAAAACATCACCAAAAGTTCAGATTCCTAAAACCCTAATGATAGTTGTAAAAATGTATGTCGTTTACACTATCTTTTTTTTAAATATAAATTTATTTATTTTAATTGGAGGCTAATTACTTTACAATATTGTATTGGTTTTACACTATCATTTTTAAAACACTTTGAAACACACTAAAACTAGATCCTATGAACTAGGTTGCACAGTTACTATTTATCATTTTACAGAAGAGGTGAAGTCACTCACCCAAAGTCAGAGAATAAAAACTCCTGGATTAGAATTCATGTCCCTTCATCGTTAGTTGTGATATGTCCCCTTGACAGCCTGATGAATGGTGTCAGATTCATGATGTCTGAAGAAGAAGATTTAGCTTCGGGACCACAGACCACTCAAGAGCTTTTGTGTAGCAGGGTTTTATTAAAGTATGAAAAGGGGCAAAGAAAGTTTCTGATATAGACATCAGAAGGGGAACAGAGAGTGCCCCACTCACTAGTGTTAGCAAGGGAGTTATATGCTTTTTTAATTAGTTATTACAATAAATCAAAAGAATGTCTCAAGGTTGTAAAGATCTTACTAGACCCACTCCCATAATTTACATTTTAAGATAACAGGCTTAGCCAGAAGGTTTTCAGGAAAGAGAAACTGTCCTCAAGCAGGATACATTGTTGTTATATAATCCTTAGTAAAGAGTTTATGGTAGGCTGGTGGCTCAAATGGTAAAGCATCTGCCTACAATGCGGGAGACCCAGGTTCAATCCCTGGGTAAGGAAGATCTCCTGGAGAAGGAAATGGCAACCCACTCTAGTACTCTTGCCTGGAAAATCCCATGGACAGAGGAGCCTGGTAGGCTACAGTCTATGGGGTCGCAAAGAGTTGGACACAACTGAGCGACTTCACTTTCTTTCTTTCTACAGAGTTTAGACTGAGTTGTTTGTTGTGTAATCATCAGTTCTGGAGTTAAGGAAAAAGGCATTTTATGTGACTAAGACTAAGGAATGTAGAGGGGGGAAAAAATAGTGTTTGTCCTTACCTTCTCCTTGAGAATTCCACTTCAAGAGCCCTAGACCCCTTTCTCCTCCTCGGGGACCCTGGATTTCTTATCAACCTGCCTAGGAATTGACTCTCTCATTCCCTTCTTTTCTTTTAGGAGAATTATGTTGCCAAGGGAAAGGGGCATTGTTTTCATTTCATAACTACTTCCTGCTGTTGAGGGGCGTGGCCCCTAAATTGTTGAAGCAACGTATTCTCCTAATCCTCATATTGAGGGTCTCTGATCCAGGGGGCCCCAAGTAATAGTTGGAGGAGGTTGTTGCACTCATAGGAGCCTGGACAACCATTTGTAACTTAAAAGCTTTCAGACAGAAACAAACCACATTTTACAGTTACAGATGTAAGGCAAAATAGTCATTAAACCAAGCTAAAACATAATCAAAATTAAAAGCCACATTATGTCTATAATGTGTCCACCAGTACATCTTAGGACTGTTAGATGTCATCAGATCAAGAAGAGGCATCACATACGATTGTTGTTGATGAAGGTTTTTGCAGAGTTGAAGAAAGTCCTTTCCTTGAAGTGGAGAAACCCACCATGTTAAACCTTCAGTTGATGGTGGCGGGGTGAGAGGATTGCTCCGCAGACCCAGCAATTAGACTGATTGTGGAATGCAGCATAAGAAAGAGTTCAGGACAGGATGGAGTTGACTTTAGGGTCAAACGGCAGACTCAGGACTTTTGGAGACAGCAGAAGCAAGCCCACCTAGATTCTCAGACCCATCTCAGTTCCTGGCTCAAACAGCAGCTTGTTTGGCTCAAAGGCTAGGTCAGGAATTAACCTCCCGGTAATGTCTGTTGAAAAGCTAAAAGCTGAGTCACATAGTTAATTTTAAGGTTTCAGGATCTCTGACAATATCTGTGCACAGAAACAGTCTGTCATAGAGACAGTCCCCTTTAGGGGGGGCAGTTCTGGTCCTCATTAAAGCTACAGGTAAAACTTTAAACCAACTGTCTTGTTTCCTGAGTTAGCTTACACAGGTGTCTTTTAATAACGTCATTAGCCTTTTCAACTTTTTTGAAGATTGGGGTCTCCAGGAACAGTGTAAGTGATATTCTATTCCTAGAGCTTTTGACACCCCTTGAGTTACAGCAGCTTTAAAGGTTGAGCATTGTTGCTCTGAACTTTAGAGTTCAAGATCCCACTTACATCATGAGGAATCAGTACAGTAAGATTTTGCCCATTCCTTAACCTCAGGCTTTAGTGAATACTGCTTTTGATGTGGAAATAAGTGAGGGTCATTGAGCTTGATAACGACAGGAACAGCATTTTGTGCTCTGCCCACAGTTTTCCATCAGTCCACACTCTAGGATTTACAGCTTGTTCCATTAAAAAGAGCTGGTTCCATATTCATGAAAACAGAGGCCTGGACCTTGGTCAGTATATACCTCCCCGAAGGGGTGAGGGAGACTCTGGCACGATTAGAAACTCATGAGAAAACAGGACAGAGTCCCAGTGCCACTAAAAGGATGACTGACATCATGTTTGGCTCATCCAGACAGTCCCACTATGGTAGTGGATCAGGAGGAAGGCAGGCCAGGGGCTTTAGTGAGCACAGAGAAAGTTACCCCAGTGTCCAGAAGAAATCGACTGATTGGCCCTCCACAGTTATTAATACCCGGGGTTCCTCAGGTGTAATTAGGACAGGAGCTTGTGTGAGGACCCCTGGGCACCTTCAGTCCTGATTGTCTTGAGAGTCTGACCCCTGGGGCCTACACCTAGGAAGACAGTCTCTTCTCCAGTATGGTCCTTTGCAGACCGGACCTGGAGCCGGGGACGGCTTGGTTCCTGAGGGCAATCCTGCTTGAGATGCCCCTCCTTTTCACAGTAATAGCAAGTTCATCCCTTTTCACCTGGATTCCTCTGGGCATTTTTCCTCAGGCTGTTTCAGAGCAGCTCTAACAGCCATTGTTGGGGCTTCAGTCTTTTGCCTGATTCTTTTTTGCCTCTTATTTTCCTCCTTATATTCTCTACCATAATATACTGTCTAAGCCCATTGCAACAGATTATCTAAAGACTGATTTGGTCCAAATGCCTGTTTTCATAACTTAAGCAGATATCTGGAGCCAACTGAGTGAGAAATCTATCTTTTAAGATCATTACTCCTTCTGCAACATCAGTAAACTTGTGGAGAGACTCCCATGGTCTATTTAGGAATTTACCAGGAGTTCCCATCTCTCCCTGTTCTATGTCAGCCAACTTGGCAAAGTCTAAAGTCTTAGCGTGCGCTTGCTTAAGTCCTTCAAGAATACATCCAGCAAAGTGGCTCTGTTACTGTGTTGACTAAAAAAATAGATGTACAATTTGAGAGTTGTGAGTTAAGTTTTATTGGGGGCAAAATGAGGACTGCAGCCCGGGAGGCAGCATCTCAGATAGATCTGAGAGACTGCTCCAAACCAGCAGTGGGAAAAAGTCAATATATAAGGTTTTGATGAAGGGGGAGTTCAATGCCGTGAAGCACTCATTTTACAAAAGGTTTTTGTTAGTCATGAGGATCTGATGTCACCATGAAGGGATTTAGTCCTTCTCTAGATACGGGGAGATGCAAGGATTGAGATCATAAAATCTGTTCCTAAAAATATCCAACTATCTAAAGACCTATCCCACCAGATTGCAGGAGCACAGAGTGCCCCACGCCATCCTGAATTCCCTCAGGGGTTGTTGAAGGTCCACAGCTATAGCAGCACGGGGTTCAATCTCAGAGAGGCAGATTGCAAATGCCTTTGTTGTTCCGTCCTTGGTAAGTGCCAATTTGTAGTTGACAATTGGAACCACTTGGCTCCCAGTAGGAAGGAGGGCTCTTTTGTGTTCCCTCTTTTCCCTTATCTCACATTCAAGCCATTCATCTCCAAAAGCAGTAGCTTTCCCCAAAACTCAAGCTCTCGAGTCAGGAGTCAGCATCTGTCCCAAAACATGCATTATAACTCTTCAAGTAAGCTCATAAAATAAGTTTGTCCTGTAAAGCCTCTATGAACCTTTTGGATCCTCTCGATAGTCTTGCCCACAATTGGTACTGTTTGAATTTCTCCCAAGACTGAGGCAACCCCTACTGGAAGGGTGCCCCAATTCTCAGCCTGTTCAGTGCCTCTGATACAGGGGCAAAGTAAGAAAACAGGAGGGAGCTGAAGTTTTCACACCCAAATCTGTACCCTTCGGACACAAGTCTGGCATGTCTCGCAGAGAGATAAAGAGCAACACATATGGCACTTCTACCCGTTTCTCGTTTCCTACAGAACCAGTCTAGTTCTGGTTTCCTACAGAACCAGCAGGCCAGCATTCCCCATCTTCCAAAGGATACTGTGGCCATTCAGTATCACAGAAAAAGATCAGGAGTGTCTTTTTAAATTCTAGGGATCGAACTTGTCCCAGTTTTCTTAAATACATTTTAAAGGAGTGGTTCTGGAACTGCTAGCTCCCATCTGTAAGAGAGAAAAAAGTGGCATCCACAGCCATCGCTTTTTTCCACTGGAAGCATCTTTGCCTACTCTGGATGGGTGTGTAGACAGACTCTCCACCGAAGCTTTCCTTCCCTGGTCGGACCTAGCCTGTCCCTTACCAACGCAGACGTCTTACTCGTCCATCTGTGTTCTATCACCAAGGTAGGGTGGAGATGCACCAGGGGTAGACCTGATGGCATCCCGGATTGATTTTCAGTTCCTTACCACCAAGACCTTTGTTTGATTTGCTAGAGTGGTTTCCCAGAATCTTTCTCAAGCTAAGACTATGAGGGGAAGCATCTGTCTTACATGTGCCGTGCACATTCCTGAGTACAGTCCTGGCTGCAGTAGAAACAGTGAGTCATAAAGGGACAAACAGCAACCAAGATGTCCCTTCTGAGTGTCACCATGCCGGTATATGTGATAGCAAAAGAGATAGTGGAGGGTTGGCCAGCAAGGAAAAAGTGATTTTCATCCTCAAGCTACTAGGGCCAATCCTTCCAGTTCATTCCCACAGATTCCACAAAAGGAATATCTAGGGACTTAAGGCAAATCCATCAGAGAGCCTCCTCTGATCCACTAACAGTTACCACTGCCAAAGGAAGAAGCCCACCGTACTTCCAATCAGAACAGATCCTGCAATTCCTGATGTGTGTCCTCAGAAACCTCATGGTCCCCAGCAGTGCTTCTATCCACATAGACAGGAGACACAGCCGTGACAAAGACTCACTTTCAGGTCCCTGGCCCCTGAGGCAGGCCTTTACTCTGAGTTAGATTAGAAGCTGTCAGAAGGCTCTGAAAAAGAAGTGACAGGAACCACAGCAAAGATTTAGAAGAGGGCACTTTTTGAAAGTATGCTTACTCAGCAGAAAAGCTGGGTTTCCCACGTAGTGCCAGTAGTAAAGAATCCTCCTACCAATGCAGGAGACGCAAGATACACAGCTTCAATCTTTGGATCAGGAAGATCCCCTGGAGAAGGAAATGGCAACCCACTCCAGTATTCTTGCCTGGAAAAATCCCATGGATGGAGGAGCCTGGTGGGCTACAGTGCTTGGAATGGCAAACAGTCGTACAGGACTGAGCATGCACACATCAGAAAAGCTAATGAGGAAACTTAAAGACACCTGTCAAGGTTGGCATCCTAACACACATCTTCTATAAATTCTGAAGATTCTAAGACATTTTAATTTCTCAAGAGTAAACCTTTTGTTAAATCTCTGAAGCACTCAACTAGAACTGGAATCGATTTTATCATACATTACCTACGAATCACAGATGAATTTGCTTTTCATATTAAGCTTTGAATTTTATACTCCAGATTTAAAACTGGACAAAAGTGCTTACCAAATAACAATGTGGTTCTACAGGAATTTGTATTCTCTCCATCCAGACTTCCTACCATATAATTGTTGATCATATCTACAAAGTGAGAAAAATCATGGTGATAATAGATATTCTTTTCTCTGCAAATCTGTTTTCCCCACAGCACAAGACACCTACTCCAATTGTGCAGCTTCAAGCAATCCTCAAATTGTTCTGGCCTCATGCACTTCCTGTGCATAATATTGATAGTAAGGTGATCTACTTCTATCCCTTTAATATTTATTATTAATGATAGGAACATGACAAAATGTTATGGGCTTCATTGATCAAAATATTAAGTCATTTCTACTATAATTATTGCAGCATATTTCTTATGTCATACACAGAAAGAGGTCAAAGAAAAAGATGTGATTACTACCCTTGAACAGCCACATAATCAGCTGCAGGAGGCAAACATATATCTTAAAACATCACATGAGGCAGGATGCATTAAAGTCTGTAATTATTAAGGCAGTAAAATAGCTCATGTAGTACTTTACATTTTAAAAACATACTTATAGCAACCCACTCCAGTACTCTTGCCTGGAAAATCCCATGGATGGAGGGGCCTGGTGGGCTGCAGTCCATGGGGTCGCTAGGAGTTGGACACGACTGAGCGACTTCGCTTTATTTTTTCACTTTCCTGCATTGGAGAAGGAAATGGCAACCCACTCCAGTGTTCTTGCCTGGAGAATCCCAGGGACGGGGGAGCCTGGTGGGCTGCCGTCTCTGGGGTCGCACAGAGTCGGACACGACTGAAGCGACTTAGCAGCAGCAGCAGCAGCATACATATAGTATCTCATTTGATTTTTATACCATTTACAAATGAACAAGGCTTATTAAACACAGGTGAAGGTAATGCAAATTTCAACTAGGGGTTGTGAAAAGGGCAGGATTTGCTCACGAAAGTCCTCTCAAGAGGAACTTGAAGAATAAGACATTTTTTAAATTGGGTAAATATTTGAACAAGTATAATAGATAAGACACCTTAAAAATCCCCAAGCTAGAGCCACTGCCGCCTCACCCAAGGATGGCATCTCTTGCTGTATGGTTAGTGATGGCCTTGGAAAAACTGCATTGATTATGGCCTATAATGGTTTACTCAGCCTCATTCCTTGTCAAACAGTCAAAATACTAGAAACTTCTGCTCAATACATTAAGTAAGAATATACTGAAACCCATTACATGATTGTGGTCATCAGCAGCATTCAGGAACCTAGCAAGCACAAACCTTGCTTTCAAGAATTACATGGGTATAAAGTGAAATCTCAAAAATTACATCTGCTAGAAATTTATAAATACATGCTACTTTTCTTATGAATAAAAACAGTGTTGATGTAGCCTGTATAATCAAGAATTTCATCTTCTGGTTCTGCTTCACTGAGAATGACAAGGTAATCCTGTGTGCTTCCTCCAAATTGGAAACTACTTCACATAATATTGACTGAAAATATCCCCTCTAGTTCGAAAATGTCTTCTTTCTTGAAGCCAATTTTTGCTTCATGACTTTGTCATAGAAGGTAACCCTAACTGAAGGTTAACTGCATATAACCAAGTATTATGATATGCGTGAAGCACACTGAACAGAGAATCAGATGTGAGGTCTGCCCCAAGTTGTGACATTAACTAGCCCTGAGATCTTGAAGCAAGTTAGGCAAGCTCTCTGGTCCTCAGTTATGCCATATATCAAATCAAAGAATCTTTCTTGAAAAAGAGCCTTCCTTTTTTTTTTTTTTTTAAGAAAAATGTAATTAAAACCCTCATTTTGCTCACACACACACACTTATACATCACATATAAATGCACCCATTGCAGTAAGGTCTCATCTTTTTTCACAAAACCACCACAGAATAGTTTCTTTACTTTATCTTTTAGTACCATAGAAACAATGGATCATTTTCCCAACTTCATCAAAATTTTGTGTAGTCAATACTGTTTCCTGGTCCTGTGGGAGCATGTTTAATCCATATTGCTTAGTATGCCATTGTTCCTGTTTGTCTAGAGTTCATAATAAAATTGCCCAGAATATCTATTTTTCTGTGAGTTTCACCATAAGGGAACCATCAGGTGAGAAGTAGAGAAGAGAGAGCAGGAACTAATAGCAAGTCATTTCAAATATAAATTTTGTTTACAACATATGAAGTACCATCCAATTGCTTTAAAGCCATCATTAGAGCAAAAGTTCATGGTAAGGGACAACAGTAAGTTTACTGAAAGGCTGGGGGGGAAAATTTAGCTTTTGATCTTTTCAATTTTTTTTTTTCGGATTGCTAACATCAAGAATCAACTTTTGAACTTTTAAGACATTTTTAGCTTGTCCTAAAAGAACCAATAAAAGAAACTAAATCATCCCATGAACCATCTTTGTTGCTCTGCCCTAGCTATGTGATTTTCTCTTTCTGCATTGTCCCCGCTTTCCAGGAAGTGTCATCTCCAGGGGCTATTGAAGGTAGATGAGTGAAGAGAGATTCAGCATTTTGATGGTGCTCTTTACCCACCTGATGCTCCCATGGCAAATGTGCCCCAAACTGAACTATGTTCTTGATGTGACCGAGAATCTATCTGACCCTACGTGCTGAGAGGCTTCAGAGAGCTCTCATTGAGCAGATTCTTTTAACAAAATGGAAAGGGAACATTGCAATTACTTAATCAAAGTTTTCAAGCTCTTTCAAAAATTAATCTATTTTAATCTTAAAGAGTATTATACTAAGAAGTAGAAAATCAAAACCAGATAAAAGTGAAGACATTCTGATTGAATTCGGGGGTGTTGGGAACCCTGATATCCATCCAATAGTCTGCTTCCCTACTGCTCCTTCTCCTCAGTTCATTGTACTCATTTGCTGGATGAGAAGCCAGAGATATATCTCAATCTATATAATAGAAAGATGGCATGAAACATATAGAGCATTATATAGATGGAGAAGGAAATGGCAACCTACTCCAGTATCCTTGCCTGGGAAATCCTATGGACTGAGGGATCTGACAGGCTACAGCCCATAGGGTCTCAAAAAGTTGGACACTACTTTGTGACTAAACAACATAATATAGAACGTATGAAATAGAAGCTTCCCTATTTACAGATTTTAAACTTCTTAATTTGTATTCAGATTAGCAAAGTTACGATGTGGAATAAAAATTCTTCCCCACTCTACCACCATCAAATGGGGGTTTGAGCAGCTCTCTATGGCCCTCATGCCCACAACCATTGTATGTTGTTACTTTGAAGTGTTTTTATGAAAAGCGTTTAGCCCATTTTGAAAGGTTAAAAGTAGCAAGAATGTTAAAAGTGCTAATAAGATGCATTTGATTATAAGACAAAATAGGTGTAAGATCATTTTTTAAGTGTGACCAATTTTACAACACACATTGAGATCAAACATCGGGGAGTTCCGCTGTTTCTCGCAGACGGCCTGACTCAAAAGGTGGGGAAGCCCACGTCCTTGTGCTGATGCAGTTGAGCATCAGGAGACAAGGAGAAGCAACAGACCAAAGTGGGGAAACTTTGGAGCGTGTGGGGCTACAAAACGGGAGATTTACCTCTGACGCCTGTTAACCATGTGATGATTCAAAAAGATGTTAGAATTCCAATAAAGAACTGAAAACTAATTCTTCATAAAAGTGTTGCTGTTGAAACTTCTGTCCCTAGCCAGAGATGACCCACTGGTTTCAAAGCACATGTGACTCTAAACAGAATCAAAGTGAGCGTTAAAGTAGTGATGGAGGATAGAGCCTCTGAGAAAATCCTCACGGTATTTGCAGGGAACATCAAGGATAATCCCATCCCAGCAGATTTTGATGCAGAAAAATTGGTCTATTTGGGAAAAGAATAATATGCCTATTTTACCATTCCTGTTTATGTTTAGTAAAAATGAAGGGACTGTAGGCATAAACTCACCTCAGTCACTTTGGACTTAGGGCCAAAAGGACTGATGGACAGCGTTTTGGAGTCTAGTTCGTTCATATTAGGGGCTTCCCAGGTGGTGTTAGCGGTAAAGAATCCGCCTGCCAGTGTAGGAGACACAAATATGGGTTTGATCCCTGGGTTGGGAAGATCCCTGGAGAAGGAATGGCAACCCACTCCAGTATTGTTGCCTGGAAAATTCCACGGGCAGAGGAACCTGGTGGGCTACAGTCCATAGGGCCACAAAGAGTCGGATACGACTGAGTGATAGAGAACCAGTTTGCTCCATATAATGAACAAATAAATTTCTGAGTAACACCAAAACCTCCTTATCTTGACTCATTTGCTCTATCTGGAGGGCACTATACTTAAATTTTTATTTTCCTTGGTAGATACAAATTAGTTGACAGAATGAAGTCTAATCACAGTGGCCCTCGTTATTATCTGAAATCCTTGAGTTATTTCCAAGTTCTGAGATTATTTTGATTATTCCCCTAATTTAAAAGTACAACATAAAAATAAATTGTATTGTGTTTCAAGTCATAAAATCTATACTCATCTGCTAAATGTGGAAAATTCTCCCCATAAAGCTAATTAACTAGATAAAAGGTCCGTATCAGGCTTGAAGCAGTTCCTGTCTCTAAGGGCCTAACTCAGTAATTAATTATGTTTCTGAGAGTCTCTGAAAACACTTTTCCAGCTTCCTGGGTCTTTAGAAATGAAACATTTTGGGCATCATCCAAAATATCTTAATCTCTCGATCTGCTTAGAGTCCAGTCAAGTTGTACAAGGAAAGAAAGATGTGTGAGTCCTTACCATCCTCATCATTTCCTCAGTTATTCACCTCAGGGTTCCGATGACACCAGTTGAATTTTTAATCAACCTCATTTTTTGAGATTTGTTAACATTCGAGTGACCATTCATTTGCAGTGAGTTTAGGGTATGGGCTTGGTTGAAATCAAAGCTATTAATAAAGTATGAGTTAAGCACTGAAAGTATAGAACAAATGAAGAGATGTGCTGTTATTTAATAAGCCACATCTTGGTCCCTGTTAAAAGTTCCCCACGTTAGGTAGGATGTGTGTGGACATGTCCTAGTGGCCAGGACTCTTGGAGAGTCCTGCCACTAGATCTAGAAGAACTGGCATCCAAGAGGGAAGAGAAAAGTGAAAATCACCTCCCCCACTGAATCATTCTGCCTAGCCCTTTATTTGGGCTTTCCCCCAAATCCAGACCAGATGGTTTTTTAAAGCTTCTCAGGGGAAACAGACTATAAACATCTAAGCAAAATCAAAAGATGTGCATAGATGACACTGATGCTCCATACAGCCCAGTATGCCCAGGAGTCCGCACTGCCAGTCGTACAGCTGAGCTCACCGTCACAGTCTGAATACACTCACCTTTCTCTATAGCGTCTCCAGATTTGAAAAGCTTTCAAATTATTCTTAAAGAAACAAGAGTCATATAATACTTCAAAAAACAACTAGTAGAGGATGGGATAGATAATATCAGAAGAAACACAACCTGTTGAAGATAGAAAGCTACCCTTCAAAGATTACTTGAAATAACGTGTTCTCCCCTTTCCCTTGGAATTCCATAGTGTCGCCTTAACAAAGCTGAAGAGGGTTGGAATTTTTAATTACAGGCTCCCTTGCTATGTTTACCAAACAGCTAGTAGCCCTGAGGGTGGAATTAGGCTGTTTAAAGTCATGTTTTAATCTCCTTTGTAATTGCAATTTGATTGTGGGTGTAAATTACCTAGTAGGCTTGCCACCTTCAGTGCCAGCTACTTCCCAGAGTGCATAATTTTGAATTAAAAGGCTGATATCCATCCAAAAGTTTCCCAGAATGTTTCATGGGCTTGGTGAATTATGCATTAAACAGAATTCTTTAAAAAGAAGGCAAGAGGTTCCTTTGATGTCAGCTGGGGTTTTTCATCATATTATGGACTATTAATTTCTAGACTCTTTTAGAGGTACTTTCTTGAAATCTATGTTCAATTTAGGACTTATTACTGATCTTTCTCTAACCTTTATATTTTATTTTAACAGCATCATATATCACCCTGAATATGGCAGGTTCTGGCAGAAACCTGGTGGTTAATTTCCTTGGGGGTGTAGGTATGGGGGGAGAAGGAAGAAATGGATAGTTTGCTGCAAAGACACCATCTGCTGGACAAAGTGTGGATATACTGTTAGGAATCTGCCTGCATATTAGGAAAATTATTTCGAAGCCAATGAGGACAGAACCAATTAGGGAGCTTATGTATATGGGGGCTCATCTATGGGACTTCTCTAGGCTATATCCAGATGCTAGTGGCCTCATTTCGTGATTTTTTTTAACACCTCGCAAGTTGTGTTGATGTGTTTGACTTTGAGCTGTATTCCCTATTCAACTGTAACATTATAGGATATAATAAGCAAAACTGATTATAAGAAAATAAACAGGGACCTTCTTTATGCAAAAGGATATAAAGATAGTCAAGCTTCCACCATCGTGGGCAAATGCAGATTCTGGAGAAATTATGTTTTACACAATTCCATATTTCTATTCTCTCTCTTTTTATTTCTGTACACAAAGCACTCTGAAATTTGTCAAGGGCTGTGCTTTTCTACACCTTATAAATAGGGTGAATGAATATAGACTTTATCCTTCAACATAGACCCTTTTGAGAGTGAAAAGGAATGCTGTGAACAATGGAACAGAGTGCATAAACTGGGACTGTCCTGGGCTAATTCAGGGTAAAACATCCCTCCCATCATAGGTAACCCAGTCTCCTCACAAACAGAAACCAACTCTCATTCTCTGTCTACTGCCAATTTATGTTAGAGAACAAAACTTAAAAATTTAAATGATTCAGTGCCTTGAAAAGATTCCGGACTGGGGCAGTGAGAAAAACTTAAGTTTTCATCACTAATAGGTTCAGCATTGAAATTATTTGATTCTGTTTTGCATGCATTAATTCATCCATGATTAAATATCACAGGAATGTCAGATAAAGTTTCACAAGTACCTAGAAGGGATTTATACTAAGTCACTTCCATTGTGTCTGACTCTTTGTGACCCTATGGACTACAGCCCAACAGGCTCCTCTACTCATGGGATTCTCCAGGCAACAATACTGGAGTGGGTTGCCATGCCCTCCTCCAGGGGATCTTCCTGATTCAGGCAGGGATCGAACCCATGTCTCCATCTCCTGCATTGGCAGGAGGGTTCTTTACCACAGCACCACCTGGGATTGAAGTCCCTTCTATTAATACCTGGGTGGATACATTGCCTTAGGAATAAGGCAGCATTTGAAGTGAGCATTGGAAAAGATGCAGGATTTGGGGACTGGGCACTCCAGCAAAGACAGAAGCTTTCAATAATGACCTGTGCAAATCAAGGGACGTATAGTGCTTCCCCATCGCAGAGCTAACACTGCTTTTCCACAGACATTTCTTAAAGCTTACTAAGTGTCAAGCACTCACTCTAACACACTGATGGATGAAACAGACATCAGCCTCTCCCTTGAAGAATACACGGCCTGGCAAGCGGTAGTATTGAGCATCTGCATTTCAGAGGCCATTTCTGAATTAGAGCCAAGTTGGGAATCATCCGTGTATTTAAACTGACAGGAAACAGATAAGATGACTTAGGGGGAAAATGTATAGGAAAAAGGAAAAGACACAGAACTAAACCCTGATGTACTCTGATATTTAGAAATAGGATGAAGAAATTCCCAAAGGAGCAACAACAACAAAACTAGCTGGTATGGTAACAATGAAACAAAAAGAAAAACATATCTTATTCTTTCTCTCCAACTGGGGGATTTAGGAAGAGCTCAGAAGAAACGAAGCTTGTCATGGTGTACATCAGATGTAGCTTTAAGCTTCCTCATTATCTAATAATTAACACAATAATTTTAAAATTATGAACACCTTTCTCCAAGGAACCCTAAATGCTCTGTGTGTCCCTTCTAATGTATCTCCCTAGCACTGTAATTAAATTACAAAATTATACATTATTGAAAATTAAGCAAAAACACCATTACCCTCTATGCTATATTTGATTTTAGATTTCCTGTGGGGAAATGTGCAGTTCTACCTTTTCACTTTCAATGAGGTGAATCAAACCAGGGCTACAATTCCAATCTTATTTATGAATATAAAATTAACTCAAAATATAGCTCAGTCAGTCTCCCCAACTCCCTCCTGTATGGTATACTGTGTCACACTGTCCATCATTTTTTAATGAATCTTATTCAACGAGCTGTTCAGGGGCCTGCGTCTGATTGCCTTCTATGTTAATTTTTATAGAAAATTTAAAGTATAACTTAGGTTGGAAGTGGGTGTGAAGAACGACAAATACTTCCCATATTTCCTGAGCCTAGTCTCACTTTCGGAGAAGGCAATGGCACCTCACTCCAGTACTCTTGCCTGGAAAATCCCATGGATGGAGGAGCCTGGTAGGCTGCAGTCCATGGGGTCGCTGAGGGTCAGACACGACTGAGCGACTTCACTTTCACTTTTCACTTTCATGCATTGGAGAAAGCAATGGCAACCCACTCCAGTGTTCTTGCCTGGAGAATCCCAGGGACGGGGGAGCCTGGTGGGCTGCCGTCTATGGGGTCACACAGAGTCGGACACGACTGAAGCGACTTAGCAGCAGCAGCAGCAGTCTCACTTTAGCTGTCATCTTGTTAGGCTTTGGAGTTCATTTATCCACTCAGTAAATATTTAATAAGCATCCAGCAGGTGTTAGGCCCTGTACCTGCACACTAAGGCTAGAAACGTATCCTAATCTACCTTCGAGGAAGTTAGAATCTACTGGAAAATACACATGAGTAAAGAGGTGACCACACTATAGTGTAATAAGTCTACCCCACTCTGGACACAATCGATCTTTTACTTTTTTATTCATCCTTTTTTAAGATTCTCTGGCTTCTATTACTTTTCACAACACAATTCTTCTATGACATCCAGGATTCCATACCCTCTTTATCTTTTCTCCTTCCCTCTGCAGCCCTTCTCTTTCAGTCTCCTTTCAGGCATCCTCTTCTCACCCTGTCCAAACTCTCAATGGTGGGACACATAAAGACTCCATCCTCCCATTCCTCCCATATAGTTACCTCCTCTAGTCCCTAACATTGGACATCATCCATGTAGTAATGACTCACAAGTGAATTTTCTCCATCCCTGCCCTCTCTGCTGGCATAGAGAATTGTATATTTAATGGCTTCTTTGACATCTCATCTTGCATAGGCAAAAAAATCTCATTCATCATATTCAACTCAAAGATCTTCATTTTTCACCTCTCCTTCCTGCACCAAAACACACACACACACACACACACACCCAATCCTTTACCAATTTTAGTCAATAGTACCATCATCTGCTTATTTAAATAAAACTTTATAATCAATCAAAGATTAACTCTGTTTTCTCATTCCTAATGTTCAGTTCATGAGCACTGCTTCAAAGGATACTTCCTAAATCTGACCACTTCTTACTGTCTTCACTCCTCTTCCAACTCATCCATCTTCATCTCTTGATCCCTGAAACAGGTGCTAAATGACTTTCCTTGTCTCCCTTCTGATGCTCTTAGGGTTCATTCTTCACATAGTAACCAGAGTGAGCTTTTCAAAATATAAATCTAGTCAGAATATCCTATGAACACTGTTCATTGATGATAGAATAAAATCTAAATACATTACCAAAGCCCATAAGCCCCTCTAGGATCCAGTCCCCTGCTTGCCACTCCAAATTCATAACTTGCACCACACTTTCTTCTTATTCTCTAAACATGAACCACACTGGCTTTCTTCTTGTCCATTGAGCACTTTAAGCATGTTCCAACTTGAGAAACTGTATTTCCTGCTCCTTCAATCTAGTATATTCTTCCTCCAGAGCCTCAAGTGTCTCACTCCTTCTTGTCTTTAAGTTCAGCTCAGATATTACTTCCCTGAAGAATCCTCCCAACCATTATTACCTATCATTCGCTGTACCATTACCTTGCTTGACTTTTTGTCACAGCATTTACTGATCACAATTTGAAGTTACACTAGGGTCATCTGCATGGAGGCAAGGATTGTAGTCATGTTGGTCACACGATTAGCCTTAGCATCTGCTACATGTTTGATAAATACATGAATCAACTGAGGTTAGAATCAAATACTGCTACTGCTAAGTCACTTCAGTCGTGTCCAACTCTGTGCAACCGCATAGACGGCAGCCCACCAGGCTTCCCTGTCCCTGGGATTCTCCAGGCAAGAACACTGGAGTGGGTTGCCATTTCCTTCTCCAATGCATGAAAGTGAAAAGTGAAAGTGAAGTCCACTAGAAGTCAAAAAATTAATGTGCATGAATCAGGAAAGATGGAAAGAATTCAGAGCCTTCTACAGTTTCTCAACCTCCCCCTTTACTTTACTTAATAAGATGCAATTTTTTAATTGATCACAATGAAAACTCATAAATATGGTCTCAAAAGTTATTAATCAATGAGATACTCAAAACAACAACATGAAGTCTGTCCAGAAGACACTTATACCACCAGAGCAACTATCTGCTATGCAGCCTCGAGCCAGAAAGGGAATTTAGATCTCTTGAAGTAGACCATGCACTACACACAAACACACACACACACACAGCATGTCTCCATAGGTGTTGTCTCATATTGCAGACGAGGGTATTCCTTCTAGTCTAGATCACTCCTTTCCCTGGTGACAGCCAAAAAAAATTAATTCCTTCTAAAACTACCCACTTACAGAAATTTTCAAATCACATTGTGAAGGTGTTTGCTTATTTTGCCTAAAAGACCAGCCCCGATTGTCATTCCTAATCACTCATCTAACAATTATTGAAATGCTTACTATGTGCCTCTTACTGTGCTAAATATTAAAGATGAATAAGACATGGTTTCTGCCTTCAAGACAACTAAATCAGCATGTGAAAATCACTAAGATAGATGAACTCACTATTTATGGAAGCACCATGAACAAACGTATAAATTAGGCTGGGGAGACAAGACTCATAGTAAGAAAGACAAACCACAGTTCAGAACACAAGTGCTGCTGTCAAACAGACCGGGGCCTGGTTCTGAGATGTTCACGTACTAGTCTCATGGCTCAGCCTCTTTCACATTCACTTCTCTCACATGAAAATGTTCAATAAGGACCCACTTGATTTGGTTAAATTAAATGAGATGATGTATGGAAAGCACAAGAGTAGCACTATGTAGCAGTATTCATAAATATAGCTTATAATTCCTCTCTTAGATGATTATAAGAAGGAACTTTTGAGAAGGTACTAAAGGGTATTTATTATCCAGTAAGAGAAGGTACATATAATGCCAAATGCCTCAATGGTCACAGAAACCTGCAGCCTTACTCACTTCCCAGCAGCACCTAAAATTCCAGAAACTAAATACAATTGGCAACCCACTCCAGTATCCTTGCCTGGGAAATCCCATGGACAGAGGGCCCTGGCAGGCCACAGTCCATGCAGCAACAAGAGTCAGATACGACAACCATCTCCATCTAATACAATTGAAAAAGAAGAAGGTCTGATCCAGCAATGCTACATGATGTGGATCGGCTTCCAGGACATGCACATGTACACTTTGGACCATAAGCTTCTCTTCTGGGCACCAAATCTCTCATCTTGTTGACCAAACCTCTGATGGGAACTGGGCAAAGAAGCTGTAAGGTATCCCTCGGCCATCACAGTCACCCCCAAAAATCTGTCTCCAAGTTCATCGTTGTAAGACATATCTACCTGTAAGATACATCCCAGCCAAGTCTGCTCCACCAGCTTCAACTACTCACTAGAAAGAAGATTTCACTTTCCATGGCAGTTATCACAGCCAGAGACACTTGATGTCATTTGCTGAACTCATTGGATGAAAATAAAAAAGAAAGCAGTAGCTGTCATTGTTTGTATGTCTTTATGCATGTGTGGGAAGCAGTAAATCTAAGGGGAAAATAGCTTTTCATCTTTCCCCTTTATCCCCGCAACAAAATTTTTGCAAATTTCTTCTCTCTCAAATCATACATTATTAAGAGAGGCCTTGAAAGAAGAAAGGATTTTACATTCATTCCAATTGCTATCTTAATAATGTTCTTGCTTATTGCTTTTGCTTCAAATGAGTTACCATATAGTACATTTAAGGACAATCATACACCCTAAAGCCAACCACAGAAATGCTGCAAGGACAATTTGGAACCTGTTTGAAGAAAAGTATTGAAAGCTGACAAGTGTAGCAACAGCAATCAGAGATGCAGGGGCCGAGCTGAAGTTAATACCAGGCTGCCCAGCAGGCCCGGGGGCACAAACATATCACAATGGCTAGGATCAGCAACCAAAAAATGAACTCTCCTCCAAAATGCAATTTCTGCAGTGCAATTACTCAGAGCCATTTGATCCAAGATGTACCGTGTTCTGTCTCATGAATGCCAAAATCACACATCATCACTGCCTCCTTCCAAAGTTGTCTGTTATTAGTTCTGAGTGGAAAGCACTTGCCACAATGAAAATAGTCAAAAACAAAATAGATTTAAAAACAACACACACAAACAACAAAACAAAACACACACACACACAAATCCCTTCCCACTCCATGCTCCACAGAAGGTGCTTTGAAGTCAAAATAAAATAGGAACTGCCAAGTTCTAGGAAAATGACAAAGACTCCCCACCATCCTTGAATATATTCTTCCCACCCTTCCAAAATTATCTGTTCCCAGATGATCATATTCAATCCCATTAAGATTGCAGACTTTTACAAAATGAACCCAAGATCCAACTCTTGCAGTGATTTTAAATTTATACACCAGTCTCTATAACCAATAATCACGCCCTTGGGGGCAAGTTTTGATGTGGTGAATGTTTCTGACTCATAGCACATGGAAAGCGTTTAAGTGTTGTGGGGAAAAAACCTGAATAATCAAAATTCAAACATCCAATGCCAATGCCTAGACACAGCTCTGAGTGTGGCTTGTCCTGCTGGGAGTAGACCAGACCTGCATTTAGGGCATGGCAGGTGTGGTAAAGACCCTGTCTGCCTATGCAGGTAGACATAAGAGACACAGGTTTGGTCCCTGGGTCAGGAAGATGCCCTGGAGAAGGAAATGGCAACCCACTCCAGTATTCTTGCCTGGAGAATCCCATGGACAGAGGAGCCTGGAGGGCTGTAATCCATAGGGTCGTGTGATCCATAGGGTCACACAGTCGGACCCACACTGAAGCAACTTAGCATGCAAAAGGTGCTCTCTGATTTCCACCAGGGTCTCAGCCCCGGGGCTTGCATGGAGAGGCGAGGAAGAATTACTTTATCTCAAAGTCATTATTCTAAAATAGATAACAGAAATTAATTAAAACCTTAAATTGGGCCTTCCCAAATTAACTCATTAGGTAGTATGTATTAAGTGCCTTACACAAGCAGATCATCTACTTAACTTGCAAACATTTTTTAGTATTCAGATGAAAGCTTTGAAGTATTAACCCTAAATATATCAGGTTTCTTCAGAGTGTTATGACCATACTTATAGCATCATAATAATATACAATGGGCTTCCCTGGTGGCTTAGTTGGTAAAAAAAATCTTCCTGCAGTGCAGGAGGCCACGTTCAATCCCTGGTTTGAGAAGACTCTCTGGAGAAGGAAATGGCAACCCATTCCAGTATCCCTGCCTTGGAAATCCTATGGACAGAGGAGCCTGGCAGACTACAGTCCATGGGATTGCAAGAGTTGGACACAACTTAGTGACTAAACCACTGCCAATAATAAATTATAATAATATATACTATACCATATATATTTATAAGAATTTTATCAATTTATCATCTGATGCTTGGGGAGGTCCCTTGCTTTCTGCCTCGTATTATTCATTCTTTCTTTCTTTTCTAGTTCCTTTATCCATTCCTCCAGCACAAAATTGGTAAATGCTAGCTACTAAGGTTGTAACAATTAATAAGACAAAATCCTTGCTATCAAACATGTTATAGGTTCTCCAAAAGAAAAGGACAGGGATAGGAAAGCAAAACCAGAACAGACTTTCCAAAGCAAAATTGCTTCCACACTTCCAGGCTCTTCCCCCTTCAGCATCCTTCCATGCCCATCTTCTGGCAAGAAATCCCTAGAAGTGCAGAGAGACAAAGTCATAGGTTTTTCTTCCTCAGTTCCATAGCCAAAATTATACCCTGAAGAAAAGGTCCAACATTTCTTCACTACCTCTAGCTTTGTGTATGTGTGTGTGTGTTTGTGTTGACATCCAAATCTAACAGAGGTACTCGGGCAAGGTTTAGAGTGTGGTGGGACGCAGTTAATTCATAAGCAATTTGCAAAATTGGAAACAAAGACAATATTACAGATAATATACCCCATGGTAACAAGCTGAATGAAGAGGAAAGTTTTCTTAGCTATAAATAAATATATTATGTTCTAAACACTTAGGCGGTTTAAGTCTAATTTAAGTCAGTGAAGTCTGGAATCTAAAGAACTATGGTTCGTAGATTAGCTGTGGTTCCTGTAATGATTATTGGAACAGACCTAAGCCATTTAATGAAGACTCAGAGAACCAGCTGGCTGTCAACATAGTGGCTGTACAATGGTAGACACTGATTCACTCTCTCATTCATTCGTTAATTGAACAACCATTTTTCAACTACCTACCAGAGGACAGATGCTCTAATCATCAGAGAGCGATAGAACCTTTCAGTACACTATACACTACACCAAGCACTGTCAGCGGAACAGGCCCAGAAATTCTTCGGGTCACCGAAACACGAGTAAGTAACCAGTGAGCCATGAAACCCAGATTCCAGCGTCGGCAGGCAGGCAGGCTCCAGTGAAAATCGATGCATGACATAGTTCCAGGTCTCATGGGGCTCTCAGTCTAGACTGGGGTCCCAGAGCAAATAAACAACTTATTAACAATGAATCACTCTCTGCTACAGGTATACACACGGGCGCTGGAACCCCAGAAGAGAGTTCATTTATGGTCAGGCATCATTGTTTACTTGCGTTCTCCACCAAAACACTTCCTTTGGTTACTTCCTCTCTCCTCATTTTGAAAAGAAAATCAAATTTTGAAATCTTAAATTTTCTTCCTAAATAGTAGGATTATTTTTCCGTCTCCCTTGGTATTTGTTGAGGTAGTTACACCTGGCTTAAAAAAAACTATTTTTCAAGGACCTATTCTGTATTAGGCATTATTTGAGGGGTGGACGTTCAAATACCTCACCAGGTATGTATTTGAACTGCAACTCCCATCAGCCATGGCTGTTTTTCAATAAAGGCCCAGGGTTATCTGGTCTTTCTGTAAATCTAAAGTTTTCTCTCAGTATTTTAGTAAAGCTAATTCAAGTGTTTTACAAATACTCGGGTGGCTCAGACAATGAAGATCTGTCCTCAGTGCGGGAGACCTGGGTTCGATCCCTGGGTCAGGAAGATCCCCTGGAGAATGGAATGGCAACCCACTCCAGTATTCTTCCCTGGAGAATTCCATGGTCAGAGGAGTCTGAAGAACTACAGTCCATGGGGTCACAAAGAGTCGGACATGACTGAGCAACTAACACTTTTACTAATGCAGTAAAGGACAAATAAAACTATTTCTCAGGCTGATCTTAGCCTATGGATCCCAGGTTACAATCTCTGAAAGATAATAAAGTTTGGCTTCTGCCACTGAGGAGCTCAAAACAAGGATAGTAATGGAAAAGAGAGACAAAGACGATCTATACTAAGAGAAAGACGATGAACGCTGAAGAAAAGGAATGTTATATGTAGGCTCAGAGAGGAATTACACTTTCAACTGAGATTCACCAATGGGCAGCAATTCCATGTGAGCAATTTCACAGGCATTTACAAGAAAGAGAGGGTATACGGAGCACAGGGAAGGGGAGAGCTGAGCTGCAGGTGGAAAAGCGCAGGCTGCATCGCGGCAAAGTGGAAGAGGATTGTTGGCGTTTCTTGTGCATTGTGAAGGGAGAAAGTGAAAGATACAAACAGTGAGATGGGCTGGATTTTGCAGGACTGTGGAGTTTAGCATGATACTTTATTCTGGAGGGGATAGTCCCAAGGATCACCAATACACAAGACATTAGGCGTCCTTCAATGAAGTAAATGAAATAAAGTTTGGAAGTCCAAATCTTGGGGAAAGGCTGTATACCACATCAATCTCTGGATGATTCTCAAAATAGAGTCACAAATTAGATGCTCTAAGAACTAAACCCTGTACAGTTAGGAACAAACTTCAAAGCAATTACCTAGCTTCCACATACTGTAGGTGGCTTCAGAATATTAAGGTTGTATAGACAGATGGATAGATAGGAGTATGCTATATATTGCTGTTTTTAGTTGCTAAGTCGTGTCCAACTCTTTTGAGACCCCATGGACTATAGCCTGCCAGGCTGCTTTGTCCATGAGATTTCCCAGTCAAGAATACTGGAGTGGGTAGCCATTCCCTTCTCCAGGGGATCTTCGTGACCCAAGGGTTGAACCCACATTTCCTACAATGGCAGGCAGATTCTTTACCACTGAACCACCAGGCTATATAATAGGAGTGTGAACCAGTAAAATAAAGGGGGGCAGGGAGAGGAGAGAGATTGGATACAGAAAGTCACCTAGGAGGCTATTACAATAATCCATTGTAATAATAACAGTTTGGGATTGCTAGCACTCCCTGTGTGCCAGATATCACATGAGGTGCTGTTCATATATACATACTGTAATGAGAACCAGAGTTAGGGTAAGAGCAGTCCTCACTATTCAGTTTCAGGAAAAAGTTGGATCAGCCAGTATTGACTCCTCCCCTCCCATCCTCTCAGCTTTTTCTATAATTTTTCCCTGTCCTTTTACTTCTAATACAAGTGCATGTGCCCCATAACTACAATTTGAAAGAAAACAAACATTAGCTATTTGAATGCTGCCATTAAACCATTTTTCCAACAACTGAGACTCATTCCTCTCTTTTTACTCTTCCCTGAAATAGGGCGTTAGTGCCAAATCCCTATCCTCCTTTTTCTCCTCCTGGGTTTTAGTACATACGGATCAATAGCCAAGAGGAAACAAATTTCAATGTTTGTTAAAAAAAATGAGCAAGGGCTTGGTCTCCTTCCCACCATTCTCTCCCTACAATGCTGCCATGATATTACAGGTAGGATATAAGGCAAAGGCCAGAAGCAGAAAAAAAGCTTTGGTTTCCTCCCTCTAAACAGCTGAATCTTTAGAGCAGATTCAAAGCCTACAAATCCAAATGTCTGTTTACATGAGGAGTGAGTATCAGGACTTTATTCCCCGCATCTTCCAGGCAGGAGGAACAGAGAGCCTGGAGGAGGATCAGAGCTACTAGACAAATGTCAGCATGTCTGCATACTCTGCAGACTAGAGGTGCAAACACAGGCATGATGATGGTCCAGGTCAGCCCTGAGGGGTTGGTGCCTCCATCAGTTGGCCATGGGAGGTAGAAGAGTACCTGCCTGTCTTTCTTAATCACTGTGATTCTGACAGTTAGGGAAAAACAATCCATGAACGTCGGACTCTGCCAATCACATCCATAGATTCTCTTCTGTGGAGGAGAAAGATAAGATGGAAAAAGAGGTAAAGTTAAGGAGCAGACATCCCTCTTTCTTAGGGCAGAGGCCAAAACATGAAAGGTATTGTTTTAGGAAAGCTGGACAAACCTTCTTTGCCCCAAATTCTTTCTCTACTGAGATATCACATTCCATCATCAATAATGTATCTCTGATGACCTTTCACACTGTCCTCTAAGTATGATCTCTTTCACTATGAACAGCCCTGAAAGGAGTAACCTAAACAGAATCTAGTACTTTGATGGGAATTACTTTTGCCTAGGGCTATGTGGGAAGCTGGGGTACTGGGAACAAGAAAGCATGCTGAGAAAAAAAGAAGATAAAAAGGAAGTAGATGAGTCCCAAGAACAATTTGTGCCATCTTCATTATTACACACCTGCTCAGATGCTATCAGCAAATAAGATCACGTTCTCGCTGATTTCAAGGATGACTTTGGGTAAAGTCCTAGATGTTAACAATGCCCAGTCCTCTGGGTTTGCAGTAAAAGTACCATCTGGGAAATGAGGGAATTTATGCAAGAAAATGATATATATATATATGACTTTATAATAGATAAAATTAACTTGGTGATAGAATCCTAACAGCTCTTAAGTATAATGATTATATATTATATAAGTATATATAATGTTATATACATTATAGATACTATGTCAGTATATATTGTCTAATTATATAATTGACATGTATGTGTGTGCTCGGTTGTGTCCAACTCTTTGCAACCCCATGGACTGTAGCCCACCAGACTCCTCTGTCCATGGAGTTTTCCAGGCAAGAATACTGGAGTGGGTTGCCATTTCCTTCTCTGGGGGATCTTCCTGATCCAGGGATTGAACCCACATCTCTTGCATCTCTTGCATTGGCAGGCAGATTCTTTACCTCTGCACCACCTGGGAAGCCCTGTATAACTGATAATTACATAATAATATACTATATAATTATATAAGGGCTATGTTCTATCAGTAAGTTAATTTAACACAATTGGAGGAAGAACAGAAGACTCATCTGATTTAAAATGATTCCTGAGGTTGACTAATTTCTAGGAATATTTTCTAAGAAGAACAAAATAACTAGATTTATGATACCCTTTGCACTTTTATTTTTAGAATAATTCAAAATAGATTTTATGCACAAATTGGGGTGAAAATGCAAAGCAATTACTTTCAATTTTGTCACCTTAATTATTTCCAGCGGAACAGAAATCCTTTTGGGAAGATGCAGGTTTGGAATTTTTAACAGTGTGTGAAAGTGCCTGATGCCCTGACAAGGTCACTCAACATACAGGAGTTCATTGATGCAGTCCCTCTCAGTGAAGACCTGCTAGGCTACAGTCATTTAGGAAAAACATGACAATGTAACAATAGGCCCACATACTGGGAGGAGAAGCAATTTATTTCCCCTGTATTCTCTTTGCACCATACCACACAGAGTGTCAAATGCATGTCCAGGCATGCATAAGGCAGGAGACTAGAAATTAATTTGCTTCCCTCATAGAATCTGCAGTTACCGCATACTAAGCTGCCCTGCCTATCTGTGGGTGTTCATCCATGAATGCTGAATAAAATTTCTGCTGTTTGGCTTTTTATATGAAATGCTATACTGTTTGCTTAAAAAGGGAAACTCATTTTATCAAGTATTCTTGCAACCGTGATTATGTTCTTCAGAATATTAGCTCTGCTACTATTTTTTAAATAGGTTTTCTTTTTTTAACAGTTTTTACTGCTGACTTACTATCACCTCTCTGAAAGGGATTTTCTCAGTTTTCAACTTCACATTTCACTCTCGTGCAGCATTTAGAATTGGAGCCCAGCAGGCCAAGTGACTGAAGGGCAGGACAATGGGAAACAGATGCCTTCTTTTTTTAATTTTTTTTTTAACAAAGTCATGGACATGTGCTTGTATCCAACTTTGGTTTAGGGAAGCATTTTTTTTAATCTATGCGATTAAATTATTCAATTCATGTGAGGGAGTCACCTTTAAAAGCATGAGGACAGATTAAATTTATCCTCAGAATTCACAATTTCTCTTCATAAAATTGAACACCTCTGGTGAGTGTTGCAAAGTCACAGTGTTCTTGGGTGCTCAGATTTGTGCTGGAGATGTCACATTAAAAAGGAAGAAAATTCCCACAGAGACCCCACTGCCTGCCCCCCGACAGCTCTTCTTGCTGTGATCTGCTCTAAAAGGGTCCCTGACACCCACCCCTGTGACACACAAGAGACGGCTGCTCTCCTACAAGGTGACTGACAGCCAGGAGACACCCAGCCAGGCTGGCTGCTTTTTCCAAAATGGATAAAAGAAAATCACAGAGATCTGTATGAAATGGGGTCTGTGGTAGAGGTGAGAGGCTGTGGAGAGGGGACCAGGGGCAGTAAAGCTGTTGACGAATGTGAAAAGGAAAGGACTTTGAAGGAGAACACCGAAAGGACTTTGTAAGCTGGAAATGACTGGAGGAAGGAAAAGGACTAGATAATTATAACATCCATTTTACAACACCAATAAAGAATTTCTCTGGAATGGATGTTTTCAATTTTTAAAGAGGTTTGAGATTATTAAACTATTTCTAAAACTCCAAACAGGTATTACCTTAGACCAGGATTTCTCAGTCTTGGCACTGATGAAATTGAGGGCTGGGAAGTTATTTGTTGTGAGTTTGTGATCAGTGCCTTCTGGACTGGTTAGCAGCACCCCAGGCCTCTCTCCACTAGATGCCAGTAGCAGCCCCCAGCCTGAGTCATAACAACCAGAATATCTCCAGACATTGTCAAATATTTTCTGGGAGGAAATATTACTCCTGGGATTTTCCAGGCAAGAGTACTGGAGTGGGGTGCCATTGCCTTCTCCGTGGCTGAGAACCACTGGCTGTTAACCATGGCTATATAATAATACAGTAAACTGGTAGACTCCAGGAGTTGGTGATGGACAGGGAGGCCTGGCATGCCGTGATTCATGGGGTCGCAAAGAGTCAGACATGACTGAGTGACTGAACTGAACTGAAACTATCAAAATACAAGTGCAGGCCCATTTCCTAAGACTGATGTTTAATCGGTCTCTGGTATGACTCACTGGCATGTGTTTGAAGTTCCTAGAATGATGCTATTTGACCTAATAAGTCTAATCATCAATTTAGGAAACAGTCAGTGAATGCATACGGCGTGCCCAGCATTGCCTTGGATGATGAGACAGCAAAGATGAATGAGAGGCTTAGGACCTAGTGAAGAGATGGACATACAGTGGAAACTTTTCCAAGATGTACTCGATTTTCTTAATGTTAAATGTACAGGACACCGTACCAACACAGAGAAAGAACTGGTAGCCTGATGGCACAACATTTGAGATGTCACTGCATTTCCATCAGAACTGCTAAAATTCAAAAGCAGCAACATTCAGGAAGTGGAGCAACCGGAACTCACATACATAGAAGTTTTACTACTGTCAACATGTGCATATGTACACTTGTACACACATACACACATCAGAAGTGCACACATGTATCGGAAAGGTCATAGCATCACGCAGGAGATGCTCTTGGCTCCTCCCCCAAATTCCCTCAGCACTCACTGTTCTCATACATGTCAAGGCTTCCTAATAGAAGCATCTGTGACCCTCTGCCAGGGGGCTCTCTCTGGCCACAGAGCCATGCTCTGCCTGTACCTAGAGCAGCTGATGGGACCTGGGGCAGCTATTAAACGAGAGCTGTCCCATCCCAGCTAGTGAGTAGCTTTGGTATTCTGTCCCAACACCCATTCTGTAAAGACCCCAGGGAGAATGAGACCCATGGCGCTCAGGCACACCTCTTGTTTTGGATTCATTCCTGTGTATGTCTTATTTCTCCATTTCCCTATCAACTCTCAAATCAACTATTTGAACCCAAATCTAGTCTTAAGGTTTACTGCCAGGATAACCCAGCTAAAGACGCAGCATAATTCATATAAGATGAAGACTTTAAAAAGAAGGGGGAAAAGGCATAACTGTCAACAGCAACATGGCTAAGTAAATTGTGGCACACCCATATAATAAAATATGATGCATCAATAAAAGTAAACCAACTATAGCTTCTTAATGTTACTTGAATGAATCTCACCAAACTTAATTTTGAGCAAAAGATATTAGAGTTACATAACCCATACTTTATTCTATATTCATATCACGCATAACATCAGGCAATCATGGTTCGTGGTACTTAAAGATGATGGTGGTACCTTTGGGAAGAAGCAAGGGTAGACAGGGATAGAACAAGAGTACTGGCAATGTTCCATTTCCTAACACCCATAATGTTACATAGGAGTATTCACTTTGTGATAATCCTTATTTTTACCCCTTTTCTGTATATGTATTTCAATGAAAAGTTTCATCATAGGGCATGTAAGAAAAGCAATAGATTATGTAATGGAGATCAGGACTTGGGGAAGAGAGGGTAGAAAAAGATGTGGTAGTTACATTAGCTCAGGTTAAAAATGGTCCCTAACCAAGATTCAGGGGCCACCGTGAACCTTCCAGCTAAAACCAAAAAAAAAAAAAAAAAAAGCAAAAGCAGACCCTGAGCCTTTCCCCTGAATTGGGGCTGAAGGAGATCGAAATCTCACTAATTTCCACTCACTGCTATTTTCTCTGTGCCTTGCCTCCATACTCTTCATTCTTAGTCTAGGAAACATTGTTCCTTTCTGAGCCTCCTCAGTGCTGAAAATTTCAGCCATAAGATGTAGACTCTAGATAGGGAAACAGGAAAACGTGTAATGAGACCTCAGAAGTGTTTGCCGTGCTAACTTCTCAGGAGAACTGGAGAGGTCTTTATACCATCTTAACCCTAAAAAAATGCAATGTTCTTTCAGTAGCTTTTCTAGAACACTCACTTTCCCTTGCACCTGAGGAACTTAGCCAGTATTTTTCCCTGTATCAGACAGCACTTCAGACATCTAGATGGGGCTGTGCCTCAGCAACCACTCTCAGGTGGTAAATAACCGTGGAAATGCTTTGGCAGTTGTGTTCCTAATCAGCAGGTAAATTAATTACACTTAGCCAAGAGTTCGTTTTTATTCTTTCCTGTCTTCCTGCTGCATGATGTTTGTAAAGGATTCTGTTGGCTCCAGCCAGAGGATTTTGATTTCTTCACCTCTTGACCCCTAATAAGGTCTTTCAAGGGAAAAGCCATTTTCTGTCTTCTCACCTAAGTCTTTATTCCAATCCATCAAAAGAGTTCACAGAAATTTCAGTGATGGCCTGGTTGTAAAATTGGAGCCATGTCGCTGCTGGTAGCTCTTGCAATCTTTATTAGCATTTATGGACGTGAACCCAGGCAGTGGCAGTTATATTCCCATTATTAACAGCCTGTTAAGAGCCACATTGGACTTCTGTCTGAGAGGAAAAAATAAAGAACTGATTTAATTTCCTCCTGCCATTGACCTGTGGTATTTATAAGGTATCAACCCGCCTCATCTCTATGAAACGGACCCTAGGAGGACTGGTCACCTTGGTATGAAACTTCCAGAATAAATCCATTTGAAACTGGGACCAGAACTAACTGGATAATGAGCTAAACTGAGAAATTAGTCTCCTGATTCGAGGCCAGATCAGGTTTCCTCTGAAACATGAAGACCTGATTTTGAGACACTAGCGCAGTGAAGTCGGACACGACTGAGCGACGTCACTTTCACTTTTCACTTTCACGCATTGGAGGAGGAAATGGCAACCCACTCCAGTGTTCTTGCCTGGAGAATCCCAGGGACGGGGGAGCCTGGTGGGCTGCTGTCTATGGCGTCGCACAGAGTCGGACACGACTGAAGCGACTTAGCAGCAGCAGCGCAGTGAAGTAGATTTTGGAGAAAGATTCTTAATCTTTGTGGGAAAACAAAACAAAACAAAACAAAAACTCCGCTATCTTTCCAATTCTTCCCCAACCTCTTTAGTTTTTTTCATGCGGTTACCACAACAACAGAGGTGATTTATCTTTCCATTTTGAATGATGCTTAGTTCTCTTGGGGAAATTCAACTCGAGAAATAGGAAACCCTCTAAAGAACAGTACAGCTCATCTCCAGAGAACCATACTTCCGGATCACTGGACTTGAACTATTTCCCAGGTGGGTCATTTGACTTAGAAGCGACTCTGAATGCATCAGGAAGGTGACAGGATCGATACTTTCACACTGCTCCGTCACTTGAAGTCACTCCAGCAACACCTGAGAAAGAGCTAGGTTTTCCTACCTGCCTCCTCACTACCCAAGTCAGTCGTGTTTGGATCAGCATTCAGGTACAGGAAGATTCTCCCTTGTGGAATATTTGACAGATACAGTTTACCTTTTTCTTCTAGGTTCCCCTTTCATTCTTTTTCCTTCTAGTATAGACATAGCAAGGGCTTCCCAAGGGGTGCAGTGGTAAAGAATCCACCTGCCATTGCAGGTGGCTCAAGAGATCTGAGTTCAATCTCAGGGTTGGGAAGATCCCCTAGAGGAGGAAATGGCAACCCACTACAGTATTCTTGCCTGGAGAATCCCATGGACAGAGGAGCCTGGCAGGCTACAGCCCATGAGATTCTTCAGGCAAGACTCTCTCAGATCTCAAAGAGTTGGACATGACTGAGGGACTAACACGCACACACAGTAGCTCTTTATTCCAAACTACAGATCAGAACACTTCTGCTGACAATGGGTTTGTTACATATTTAATAAGACAGATTTAATAAGAGGGAAATTTATGTTAAAAAATTCCACCAAACAACTGTTTACCACCCACTTACCAAGCACTTGTGATAATATTTGCAGCAGTATCATTTTCCTTATTTATTTACTTTGCAAGCTGTTCTGCCTGACCTGGCCCAATTATTCATTATACTTTTTAACTTTATAATTTATTTTTATAAAAATAATACACGTACATAATTTTTATGTGACTTTGACAAAGCTCATAAGAAAGAGCAATAGTCTCTTGTCACCCTTTCCCAAGACAGTTTGTCCAATAATTTACTTTGACTCTCTTGATACTGTCTTCCTTCTACTTCTCTTTCCCTCTTTCTAAAACATCTCTTGATTGAATGCTGAAATTCCATAGAATCTTCTCAAATCTTTGTTTTATTTTCTACTTTCCTTCTGAGCATTTTGGTCAAACTTTGAGAATTCTTTCAAATTTAACTTTCAATCTTTATACTGAATTTCTATTTTCTGCTCTCAATTCCAAAAGTTCATTCTTGCTCTCTGAATGTTCCTTTTTAAGAATAGACTGTAGTTATCTCCTAGATGTAGCATCTTTTCTTATCTCTCTGAGCTCATTATTATTATAAAGTTTTCATCTTTTGCTCCCTGCATTGTCTCTATTGATGCCAAATTTCCTTTTCTGGTTGTCTTTCATGTTGGAAGTTTACTCAAATATCTGGTGTTCCTTGATTGTTAATGTATATTTTCCTTTTTTATTATTGTATTTTGAATAGTTATTATAATCATATGCTTAAAAATGCAAAAATATAAAAGAATTCAGTAAAAATTTCCCACCCATCTTTGCCATGCATCTGCCCACTTCCCATCTCTTGCCATTGGTAACCACTATCCTTGGGCATCCTCTCAGAGGTCCTTTATGCACAAAAGAGCTGTAGAAGCCACATTTCCCAGCCACTCTTTAAGTTGGGTGTGACCCTGTAACTAATTTCTAGTCAATAAATGTGAACAGAAACACGTGCCACTTCCAGGTTTATACTTTTAGAAAGCAGATGCAACTACTTCCTACTCTTTTTCTCCTTCCACTGGGTGGATGCTGATGAGAAGGAGGCCCTAGGAATTGGTACAGCTTCAAGATGGAAGGGACCTGAGTTCCTGAATCAGCGTGTGAAAGAAAGATACCCATGGATCAAGACCTTAGCCTGCTGCATGAGGGAGACATAAACTTGCATTGTATTTGAATGCTTAAATAATTTGGGTCTATTTATCCACACAGGCAAGCCTACCCTAACTAATAAAATTTGTCTACACATCACAGAGACATCAACCACATTCTCTACATTTAAGGAAAGAGTAAAAGTCAGCAGTGTGAAATAGTAGGCACAGAGTCAACCAGAGAAGGTGGCATAAAAACGGCAGTAGATGTTGGCAAGAGACATGATGAGCAGCAGCTGGAAGAGCGGAACCAGACACGCCGAGACAGCGGCTGCTCTTCAGTTCACTTCAGTTCAGTCACCCAGTCGTGTCCAATTCTTTGCGACCCCATGAATCACAGCACGCCAGGCCTCCCTGTCCATCACCAACTCCTGGAGTTCACCCAGACTCGTGTGCATCGAGTCGGTGGTGCCATCCAGCCATCTCATCCTCTGTCGTCCCCTTCTCCTCCTGCCCCCAATCCCTCCCAGCATCAGAGTCTTTTCCAATGAGTCAATTCTTTGCATGAGGTGGCCAAAGTATTGGAGTTTCAGCTTTAGCATCAGTCCTTCCAATGAACACCCAGGACTGATCTCCTTTAGGATGGACTGGTTGGATCTCCTTGCAGTCCAAGGGACTCTCAAGGGTCTTCTCCAACACCACAGTTCAAAAGCATCAATTCTTCAGTGCTCAGCTTTTCTTCACAGTCCAACTCTCCAGCTATAAGAGACAGTGTTGAGGGTACCAATCCTGTACAGTTAGGAACAAACTTTAAAGCAATTACATAGTTTCTGCATATGGTAGGTGCCTTCAGAATATTCAGGTTGTGTGTAGATAGACAGATAGATAGGAGTATGTTGTGCATGGGGCTTCCCCAGTGGCTCAGCAGTAAAGAATCTGCTTGCAATGCAGGAGCCACAGGAGACATGGGTTCGATCCTTGGGTCAAGAAGATCCCTTGGAGGAGGGCATGGCAATCCACTTCAGTATTCTTGCCTGGAGAGTCCCATGGACAGAGGAGCCTGGTGGGCTATAGCCCATAAGGTCACAAAGAGTCAGACATGACTGAAGTAACTTAGCATGCATGCTGTATATAGATGGCTTGCAAATACGTAGTCAGAATGATTATCCTCCAAAACATGAAAATACTACAGTTGAAGGATTATGGATGAGTGTTTTTTTTTCCATCTGAATCATCTAAACTGTTTAAAAGAAAAATACCATCCATTTATGGTGAAAATATTTTTTCTTGACTTTGAAGGAGAAAAAAAAATCTTCCTTTTAATTATATACTTCCATGAAAATATTTAATTTCTTTGCATTCAATAAATAATACAGATGTGATTCAAAGTTCTGTCCAATTCCTATTTGGAGTTTTTCATGAAATGAATATTTATATACCACACAGACTATGACTGCATGTTTGCCGTTCCCCAGTTCCCCAGTTACATAATCAGCTCCTTTGAAGGCAGACACTATATTGTACTCATGGATTGTCACTGGCACTTGGCACATAGGAGGCACTCAGGAATGTTAAGTGAATGAATTTATGAATGCTTGAGTGTTCCAGTTGCTTTTAATATGTAAATTCAATGGTAATTGATAAATTATCTCAGCCTTGGAATCTTGTTCCCTGGTATTTGAGTTCCACTAAGTGTATGATATAAAGTCATTGACTGATCATACTTAAGACATCTAAACAGTGTTCTTTTCTTTTTCTTTTACTTTACACATCACAGCTCCATTCATCGCAAATAAAGGTGTAGATAGCATTGTCAAGTTTGACACTTTTGGAGATGGCATGGGACAATACAACGTGTTCAACTTCCAGTATGTGGGTGGCAAGTATTCCTACCTGAAGGTTGGTCATTGGTCAGAAACCTTATCACTAGATGTTGACTCTATCCACTGGTCCCGGAACTCAATGCCCACTTCCCAGTGCAGCGACCCTTGTGCACCCAATGAAATGAAGAATATGCAACCAGGGGATGTCTGCTGCTGGATCTGCATCCCCTGTGAGCCCTACGAATACCTGGCTGATGAGTTTACCTGTATGGATTGCGGCCTTGGGCAGTGGCCCACTGCAGACCTATCTGGCTGCTTTGACCTTCCTGAGGACTACATCAGGTGGGAAGACGCCTGGGCCATTGGTCCAGTCACCATTGCCTGCCTGGGTTTTATGTGCACATGCATGGTTGTGACTGTTTTTATCAAGCACAACAACACACCCTTGGTCAAAGCATCAGGCCGGGAGCTCTGCTACATCCTGTTGTTTGGGGTTGGCCTGTCCTATTGCATGACGTTCTTCTTCATTTCCAAGCCGTCACCAGTCATCTGCGCCTTGCGCCGACTGGGGCTGGGGACCTCCTTCGCTGTCTGTTACTCAGCCCTGCTGACCAAGACAAACTGCATTGCCCGCATCTTCGATGGGGTAAAGAATGGCGCTCAGAGGCCAAAATTCATCAGCCCGAGTTCTCAGGTGTTCATCTGCCTGGGTCTGATACTGGTGCAGATCGTGGTCGTGTCTGTGTGGCTCATCCTGGAGGCTCCAGGCACCAGGCGGCACACCCTTCCAGAGAAGCGGGAAACAGTCATCCTAAAATGCAACGTCAAAGATTCCAGCATGTTGATCTCACTTACCTACGACGTAGTCCTGGTCATCTTATGCACTGTGTATGCCTTCAAAACGCGGAAGTGCCCAGAAAATTTCAACGAGGCCAAGTTCATTGGTTTTACCATGTACACCACGTGCATCATCTGGTTGGCCTTCCTCCCTATATTTTATGTGACATCAAGTGACTACAGAGTAAGTCTTGGAATGGTTTCTCCTTTTCCTTCTTCTTGTATCCTTCTACTGTTTTGTTATGTAGAATTTACAATAGACTCCTTTTATCTCAGCAATCAGGTAGCTAAATAACAATGCTATGATGAACAGCCATGTTGCATATGGAAATTAATTCACTGTGTTTTAAAAGCATTTAATTAGTGCTTACTATGTGGAAAATGTGCTAGGCACAGAAAGGAAGATACATGTATATGGCATGGTCATTCAAACAATTTATAATCTGGTAGGAGAAAAGTATAATACACACACACACCTTTAAAACTTTTAATTAAATTTAGAAAGTGAGTGACGAGAGAATAAGACTTACACCACTAGAAATCTAATGAGAATACTTTAAATTAGACACAAGAGGACCAGGCTACCATAGATCAATCTGTAAGTTAAAGCAGACTTGCAATATTAAGCCAGGATCAGTTTAAAGACCTAAAAACTCTCACTTGAGTTTCAGATAAGCATCATTATTTCTCTAAAATGGGTTAAAATACAATGTTTACTTATTGTACTTTTCCTACAACTTTAGTTCCTGTAGGCATGGTATATATATGTAATCCTTGAATTAGTTAAAAATTTTACTGTCTATATTCAGGCAATCTAATTACACCATTATTCATATAGTCTTCAGTGATATTTAGTTCAAAGTTCTGGGCTTCAATATAATTATCATCTTTTCTGAAAGAAACTGATTCATCATTCCATCAAAACTTTTCAAATTGTTGAAATGATCCATCAGTTGCTCTTGCACTTAAAATTGTAATTTTAGTATCTTCCAATGAATGAGTATGAGTGAGTATAGGAATTTTTCCCTCTTAAAGCAATCGGTTTTTATTTTCTACATTTCTTAAGTCATCATCAAGTTTTCCAGAGGCATTATGGTTTCCTTGTTACACTGTGATTTCACCAAATAAAGTGCCTCTGTAGGTTAGAATAGTCTCCAAAACTTTTGTTTATCAGCAGTTCCTATGTTGCCAAGCTCTTGAATATCACAGCTCAAAAATAAGACAAAGCTACTTACAGCAACAGATCAAGAGACTGGCAAAGCTTGGTGTGTCTAGTCTATTAAATTATGCACCACCATATGACTGAAACCTCTGGACTACCATAAAGGAAGAACAAGAAAAATGAAGAATATATATTCAGTGTTGGGGTAACAGTCAGGCTTTCTAAAGCTATCTATAAAAATTTTTGAAAATCTGTCAAAGGAAAAAACATCAGAACTAAATCAGAGGTCAGAACTAAAATCAAAGGCCAGATTATATGCACCACAAGTTTTGAGTGTGGGGATTAAATGGAGAACTACAGTTCATGTATTTTAACACCCCTGATTCTATCTTTTATTTTTCAGTACACATCACCGTCTTAAAGACCTGTAAGGGTTTTTTTTTTTTCCAGTTCTTAGGTAGCCATCTTTAGTAGTTAGGACTTGGGGTATTGGGACTGCAAAATGGTTATTACACTGTTAATTATTTCAGCCTCAACATATGATTTGAAACTATTCTTTCTCAGAAAAGCTAATTTAAAAAAATAGCAGAAAATACTACTTAGAATGAAATTTCATTTCATTGAATGAACTAGCATTTATTTCTAAAGATGACTTCCCCCCTTTAACATGATAGCAGTATCATGATTAAATGAAATTAACTGAAGCCCCAAAGTTTCACATGGCAGAAGTTACTAGAGAAATGCAGCATAGAGTGTAAAATGCAATAAAGTTGAGTGTTTTGAGGTGTGTGCTAATTAAGGCAACAAATCACACAGAGATCATCTGAGGTCTCACTTATCCTTGCAATAATGCCAACCCTGAATTTACAAGAGAACCGAGAAGGTACACCATAGCCTCCAACACAGTGGTTTTCATCTCAACTGCACATTGAATCAACTGGGTAGCCTTGAAAAAATACTGATACCTGGGGCAGAGCCCCAGAAATTCTGATTTAATTGGCCTGATCTGTGGCCTGAACTTCAGGATTTGTCAAAGCTCCCCAAGTGACTCTCACTTACAACCACAATTAAAAATCGCTGCTCTAATGAATCACATGCTCTTCTCATCTCATAGATAGCTTTAGTGTGGCCTGCATTGTTCTGAAATTCTTTGAAATATCTGTCAAAGTTAGAAAACTGAGAAATTTTATATAGCTATCCAGATTCTTGGCTCCTCTTAACAAAGTGAAACTCATGAACCCTAATTCCTACAGGCAACAATTAGCTGGTTGAGTAGTGTTCATGTATCTAGACAGAACTCTCACTCCTGTTGCCCACAATGCCCACCAACCCCTGAATTCTTACACTTGTTTTCCTTCATGTATGAAGTAATGGAACTCAGGCCTCTTGTTTTAGACTGAGTTTTTAAATTTCTCCGAGGTAAACCATGTGGCTCAGATAGAATCAGCAGCACTAGAAAAGTACCCATTAATCTAAGAACTGGCATTAGAAATTTGGACATCAGTCAACAAGGTTTTATGACTCAGTACCTTGCCACTCACTGGGAATTACACATAAGTATAAAGTACCTTTCCAGTCTTCAAAAAGCTTATACTCCAATTGGGAAAAAATAATAAGAATGAATGAATTCAAGATTAACGCAGAATAGTTTATAATTAAATTACTGATACAAACTCTTAAATGCCTGTTTGTTTCAAAAAAAGAGTTGGATCAGTAAGAGCTTGGTCTTTCCAGGAATACTCCTGCTTAAAAAGGTGAGATTTCACCCTGGACCTTCATTGGAAAGTGCAATTAAGGTAGTTAGAGAATATAAGACTTAAAGGGAATATTCTTGAAGCAAAATAGAAATGAACCAAGAAAATATGGTAATATCAGTTGTACTCAAATGGAAGATAAGGGGAGTCTAGTAAGAAACTCATGGGAACTGGCAATTTGGTCAGATTATACCAGGTAAAAGAATTCATTTAAATAATGTTTAAGGGCTTTGAGGTCTTGTGATTTTTTTTTTTTAATTTTTCTTGTTTTCTTTTGGTTGGTTGTTTGCTTGGGCAAAAAAGTAACATAATTAAGGTAAGAGGGAAAGAAAGGAACTGACTCTACCTGATCGACCTCCAAGACCTTACTCTGCTAAATGCTTTGCATACTTGAGCTCACTTACTCTCATTGGCACCCTGGAAAGCAAATTTCATTATCCATTGGAAAGATGAGTAAACAGACTCAGAGGATAATTAACTTCCCAGGTGGCACAGTTAAGAAATAGTAGGACAAGATTTTTGGATCCAAATCCATGCCTTTCATGCTACACCACAAACTTATCTGTTCTTAATAGAAGGAATACATTTGTAGGAGTAAAGCCTAAAACAAGCAAGACTAATTGATGCTATAAGAGGCATCAAGACAAAGCAAGCAAAAACTTGGGTAAGAATCCAAAAATGTGAAGAATCTTTGAGGAATACCCAGACCATCTCCTTCTTTATTGCAACATAACCATCCTAGATAGTGTAAAGAAACCAACACTGAGTCATCAGGGATTCAATACATAGTGTACATGGTGTAAATAAAAAATTAGGCCATGTTTGGGTGGAAAGTTTTCCATAAAAAATTAAAATGGTAATTACTAAGTATTTTGTTCAGTCATGTTTTCCAAAAGTATTTGAGCCTTTATCATGGGCCTTGGAGATGCAGCAATTAACATAGGCCAGCCCCTCCTTTTTTATAAATTACAGTCTAGTAGGGAACAAGAGGAAATAAAGATGGAGAGTGAGGAATGAACAAATGAAAATTCAGGATAACTCATGCAGGGGTGAGTGCTGTGATGGAAGGCAGAGGGGGTATGCTACTTCCCAAGCTTTAAGGTGTATACACCTGGGAATCTTGCTAAACATTTGATTCAGTGAGAAGGGATGAGGCCCAAGATTCTGGATTTCTAGCAAGCTCTTAAGTGATGGAGATGCTGCTGGGCAAAGGACTGTACTTCAGGTTTCAAGGTGCTAGATTCTTTTCTGGGGTTGGGACAGGCAAAGCACTTAATCTAGGCAGAGACTTGGGGGTGACTTTAGAATTTTTTTTACAAGGTTTAAGTACTTGCAAAGAAATTTCAGTGTTCCCATGTTGAATATTTGAAGACTTAAAGAAATGTATCACATCTCATTCTTTCAAAAAAAAATCTTTGCCACCCCTCCTAGTACCCATTTCATAATACTCTACTGAAAGATGGAAAAGCCAGACAGGGGAATTCCACACACTAGACAGACGAAGCAGTAAGCACAAATGCCTCTAGGCAAAAATGTCATAGCAAAGAAAGGTGTATGTGGCTACGGTTTAATGTGCAGATGGAAGTGTGATTTTATATGAGAGGTAGGCAGGGCGTGGGGGGCTAGACCACTTAGGACTTCATAGCACATAGCAAAAAGTTTAGATTTTATTCTATATGGAAAAAGAAACCACTGAAATTCACTTATAAGCAGAACAGTTTAGTGATCTCACATTTTAGAAAAAAAAAATCAATCTGCTGAAGACACTATATGACAGAAAGGCAAAAGCAGGAGAGGGGAGAGTGGTTAGGTATTGTAGTAGGTGTTCCGGTTGGAGCTGATGGTGACTGGAGCCAAGGGTAGGATGTCAGTGATGGAGACAGAACCTGTCAGGAACCGTGAAGGGTTTTTAAACCATCCCGCAGTCTAACAGGTGAGTCCACCACAGTTTCAGGGATGCTGACAGAAGACATGAGATTCCTGATTCAGAGACAAAGGACTTGATCACTCACGGCCGCCACTGTAGCCAGAACATCAGCATTTGTGTGGGCTTCCCAGTTCCCACTAGGCAATGCAGAGTGGGCCGGTGACACCTGCACACAGTCATCAGGACAAGGTCAGTGCTACTGACCTTTCACCTTCTCTTAGAATCTGCCCAGCACTGTTACCAATCTTATCCTGTTTTTAAAAGGTGGCTATTGTGTTCATCATAGGCTTTTAGCAAGAATTTTTAAGAAACGTTGCAACAAAATATTATTGACTTCTGAGTTTAGGATGCCTCCTTAAATCTCCCTCTCAAGCAAGTGCCTCACTTGTCTCATTCTGATCCCAGCCCTAACCTCTCCCTAACGGGTCTGGGTAGGATGGTGACTTGGTTGTTTGTAACCAACAGAGCATAAATATTTGAATTCTTACCTCCCCGAAGTTTCCCAGCATACTGGGTCTGGTGCATACAGTTGGCAGCTACCGCTGGGGATGGGGAGACTTTCACCCAGTCCTTCCTGTCTTCTTAAGGCAGCTGCAGTCAGGATGGAGAGTAAGGGAAGAACCAGGCAGCAGGCAAATCTGCATACCAGGAAGGAAAGCACATCTGCTCTGTGTTTCAAGCATGTAGAGCTATGTGTGGTTCAACTGAATGAAGAGCTGATGTTTCTGAGCACCCAGAACCTTGAACTGAATGGCAAGATCATCATTACTGTAACTGTTCAACTTTGGGGACCCCTTGACTCAGGAGGCCAGAGCCAGGTACCTATCTGCCTAGGGAATATTGCTTGTGTATTTCAGCTTACTTGGCACTGACTCACATAGACAGCAACATTTTTAAAGGCATCCATCTCAACTCAGGGCATTTGCTATCTCAACACGATGACATCACTTAGTGTCTTGCCTGGTTTTAGCATAGAGCTAGGCAAGTGTTCCAGCACTGCAGCTGACTGTAAGAATCTCTCTAGATTTCCTCCCATCAGTTTCTCATTCTTTGGTGTAGCACTTTTGTCAGCATTTTAAACACAATGCAGGTCAGTAAAAGCCCAAATACTAGTCAGTGCCTCATCTATGGTTTTCTAAAGCATTATTCTGTTTCAGGGAAATCTCATAGAAAGGACCAAAGCTCCTTTTCTGCAGCCCAGTTTCCACTGTAAAAAAAGCTGAGACCTTTGTCATCTTGGAATGGATCTAAGTTTGGCAAGAGAGACTACAGCTGGGAATGAGCCATAAGGGGCTCAGCTGTTGCCATTCCTCCTTCACAAGCAATAGTCACCTGCCTCCCTCATCTTCCAGGGGAGGCAGGCAAAGTCCCAATGATTCACCTCGTCTCTGCAAGGTTTCCCTTTTCATGGTCAGCGTAGTCACATGTCCCTGCATCTTTTATGTGAAAAAGAGTGGTACTTTTCTGCCCATCAAGGACCCGAATCAGAATAGGGAGGAAATCCACCCCATGCCCAGAGGAGAGTCAGCAATGATTTCAGTACTGGTCCAGCAGCTCTATCTAAACCCACTTCCTGTTACTCAGCCTGCGACCCCATCCCTCAAATCTTCTTCGTTGATGGCAATAAAGTGGAGCACTATTTATTGCTTGGATGACCACATAGTTTGGTCAACCTGTTTGCTACAGGTTCTCTGGACTTCTCTCGAGGCCTGTTAATCAGCCCACATTTCCTCTTTGAGAAAACCTTTCCAATCTCACCGTCACAGCTGTCAAAGACCATAAAGTCTGGATTTTACTCAACTTATTCTAACTTACCATGCTAGCCTGCCACAGTCTTGTGGACGCTGACAAAAAGGACTTTATAAGTCAAAGCAATAGCAGTAGCTGGAAGTTTAGCACTGGCTGTGGTTCCCTGAGCCCTACTTCCTGCAGACTAGGCAAAGGGGCTGTAACCACCGCATAGTCAGTGGTGGCATTACCCGGAGGAACTGTGAGATTAGGGAACCTGAGTCTTCTCTAATGGATGATATGCTGGTCCCTTGTTTCACAGACACTATCTCCATCTCTTAAGGCTCTTTGCAATAAAAATCCCTTGAAAAGAAAGTCTGGAACAAAGGCAGTCAGAGCTGCTGCTTGAAAGATATAGAAGCCCAAGAGATCATAGAGGATTATCTTCCAAAAGAACAAATACAGCTTGCTATTGGACTGGAAGTGTGGGTGTAAGAGAAATGGAAAAATTGAGGATGACTCTCAGGTTTGGGGCTGCACAGTTGGGTGGCATTTGGTGTCACTTAAATGGAGACACTTGGAGGAAAGGATCAAGTTCTGCTTACAGATTCATTCTGATTTGCCTCCTCTATATCCACAATGATACACCAAGACAGCAGTTGAGTGTATAGGTTTGGAAGCCCAAAGGATAAGCTGGAAGTAGTACTACATGTGTGAATATCATCCACACAGGAAGTATTTATACCCTGGAACTCAATGAGATGGTGAAGGGAAGAGTATCCAAAACTGAGTTCTGAGACACTCCAGCACTTAGAGCTCAGGTAGAAAAGAAAAAAGTTAGCAAAGGTAACTCAGATGAGGAACTGTCAGTGAGGGAAGGATGTATCCAGGAAGTGGTTAACCATGCCAGGTGTTGCTAGGAGCTTGAGGAAGATGAAAATAGAACAGCGTGAGCTGGGAATGTTCAAAGATGCAGGACAAATAATTATATGTAAGTACAGACTTTTTATAGTGTGATTTATAGAAGGAATTGGGCAATTGAAACTATGAGGCTGATACTTGGGTTTTTTTAAAAAATTAAAAGGTACCTTTTAATATTGCAGCATAAACTGTGACCAAAATGCACCTTCAGTTTTGCCTCCCATTGTTCCCTTAGTAGTGAGTGAGAGTAATCACCCCCCAGCCCTGGATGGAAATCCCAGTGGACAGAACAAAAACACAGGGTGTTCACCACGTAAGGCACCGTGTTAGTGTTGGGACAGAACAACAGGTGACCATGCTCAAGAGGTGCATGAATTTGTGCGCCCTTAGGTAACATAAGGTCCTACAATAATTTTCAGTGGGAAACAGTCTATTAGGAAATTCAAATGCCTTGCCCATGTAATTATCAAAACCATATCCTGACTTAACATTCAATCTTATTTTCTCCTGCATTCTGGCCTGCCTTCAAGCGGTAGCAGTCGGTTTCCCCTTTCTCCCAGCTCATAGTCCCCAGTCCACCAGTTGCTCTCCCCTCAGCTCTGGTTAAAGAGTAATAAGGAAGAAGTAGGTCAGTTCTTATGTAACAGGATGGCTTTATGATCTTTGAGTCCCCAGTGGCTAAAGACACATCCTTGGGATAATCTGGAAGATGATTAAAGGATGTTTTCATGTGATTATCAGAAATTTCATACTGGTTGTTTTTTGTTTTTTTTTTTCCTTGCAGGTCCTTGAGTGAGTTGGCTGGCAATTTTCTACTCTAAGTTGTCACACTTAGGCCCAGAACATCCAGCTGTTCCCCCTCTAGCCTCCTTCCCATCCTGGGAAAGACTCCAGGCCCCTGCACATGGCCCTTAGATTCCCCCTGATGGTTCTCTATCCCATGGCTCATCTTGAGCATCCCACTCACATAGCCTCTGCTTTGATAAATTCTTAAGGGCTATTTCAACACATTCACAAGTCTCCTTGCTGTGGTACAAAAGTAACTGGCCATTTCTCACCTAGGAATCAGGCTCCCAGAAAAAGCGTCAGACCTTCTGTGAATAGCCACACCAATGCCCTTCTCTCTAGACTTTAAGTGAGGAGTTGGGTACAATCCCCCTATAGTAGAGAGGATGTGGAATTCACAAAACAACTTTGTGCAAGCTCTTCTCACAAAAGCCTTCCTCCTCCTCTCCTTGTAATGTCTTAAAACGTGTGATGAGTTTCACATTTATAGAAGTGTTTTTAGAAAAGGTTTAGAAAATGTGCACATTTGAACCTGTCTCACCCTCATGGGATAAGTGATCCCTCTCTTACCGGCACCACAGTCAGATCCGAGACAGGGAGAACACAGTTCTAATAACATGTTTTATATATGTATGTAAAACAATTGTGCTAGTAATGGACTTGCTATGAATAACATAGTTATGATTGATCAAGGCTTTTCCATCATGGAATTAGATAGTAGACTTTTCTGAGAAGTTAAAGGAGCCTGAAATCAGGGAGCAAGTTGGAGAGCACTGGAGTGGTTAGGGGAGCAGAAGCTTTAAGACAGTGAGGAGAGATTTACTTTCAGCAATTAAAGTAAAGGCAGATTCTGAAGAGTTATGAAATACATGTAACCTGATTTTTAAAAAAATCAGAAACAGGAAGGAATCTTCTAAAACTATGTGGCTCTTCTAGTTAATTGTTCAGTCTTCAGTTTTCCTTGATTACAGAGGAAGGTCAGACACTTTGGGGCATGAGAAATTATTGCTATCTGGTAATAGCATTGCCTTAAGAAAAAGGAAAAAGAACTCTAAAATGACTCTAGGATTTACCATAGCTACTCTGAGTAGAAACTGATAGAAGAAATAATTAATTGCCATTTTTCATACCAAGAGTGATTAAATATGTAGAATCTAATTTGGGATTTTCCAGAAAAATTTATGGGAGCTGAAGCCAGGACAAATGAGAAGATCAGAGAAGATGAAGAGTGGAGGCAAGAGAATAAAAAGAAGAGATGATAAAACCGAGTTCTGAGGTTTGCTTTCAGGGATAAAGGGAAAATTCTTTCTTTGAAAGAAAGGGAAACGAAGATGGACTAGTGAGTATCTGATGTATCAAAATTCCAGAGAGATGCTAATGAAATGCTTAAGAGTAGGTACCTAGAAGAAAATTGACATTGTCCCCCACTATTGAGTAAGGAAACCAAGAGCAGATAGGCAGCACCCCCAGCATGAAAGAGAGACAGAAATATGAAACAGGATCAAATTTGTTCTTAATATAGTAAACCTTAAACAAGCCGAGTTGATTAACTCAAACCATCAGACATCAAGTCACTCCATCACTTAGTAGTGATATTTCACTACTTAAGATTCTGACTTCAGTAGCTCTGCAGAAGTATCTTTTATACAAATATACTGAAGAAAACAAAGCAAGAAAGTCCATGGGAAGTCTTGGCAAGCCTTGAGGAACACCCATCACAAAGAGTGTTTGCTTACAAATCCTCAGCAATGGTTCCCTGTGGATCCCAGGCTCAGAAAATTCAACATAATTGCTGTATTGGTTTGGCTAGAATAAGAACAGAACTGTAGATGATCTGGTTTTTTCACTTTGCTCTTTTTTTAGCATTCTCTTGAGTTGACCACTGTATTGGATTTATAGTCAAGATACCTAACTAGGCAACCTTTTCTTGTAGGTGCAGACAACGACCATGTGCATCTCTGTTAGCCTGAGTGGCTTCGTGGTCCTGGGATGTTTGTTTGCACCTAAGGTGCACATCATCCTGTTTCAACCCCAGAAGAATGTGGTCACGCACAGGCTGCATTTGAACAGGTTCAGTGTCAGTGGAACCGGGACCACATATTCTCAGTGTAAGTATGGCACTTGACACGGACCCCTTCAAACATAGCGTTGTGGTAGGGAGCAGGCTGGGAGGGGGAACAGGAGACATAGAAACAGACAACACATGTCCACCCATAATCAATCTCAATTCAGTTTTAACAAGTGCTGGTTAATCACTGTGTGCCGGGTGCTGTGCTGGCTGCTAACAATACAATGACAATGCAAGAGGGCAAGTTCCTGTATTCAGTCTAGCTGAGATGACAGATACTAAACCCACGACCACAACTGGGATTTTTAAGGATGTTGCGGACTCAGACAACCAAGTTTCTAGTCCAACCAATTCAATAGTGAACCGTGAGCACATCACTTTACTGCTTCCTCCCTTAGGTGGTCTAGAGGGCTGGACTAGATTGGTGCTCCATAAAGTGTGTTTTGTGTCACATAGATGCTGAAGGTGCTTCATAAAAATTAAAAGAGGAAGATAATCAAATAAGACGGAAAATGCAGCAACCTAAATACCCACTTGGAAGTTCAAAGTACATCCTTTGACATGAGCATGATAAAGGTTCTAAGAATCTCTACAGCAAGGAAACCTGTTTCATTCTGTTATTTACAGTTTCTTAAAAGTATCTAACCACAAGAAAACCAACTCACATCCCTTGGAATACACCTTGGAAAATTTGGACTAGATCTACCTCCTATTACAAAGACACAATGTTTTTTCAGCTAACAACCAGCTGAGAAGGCAGTGTGAACTGAAAGATACCAGGATAACTCCCAATCAGAATTCTCTCTCCTCTTGGCCTGCAAGTCTCTGAAACTATCCTTAGAGAAGCATTTAATTCTTTAGAGTCATCCAAAGCACAAATGTACCTAAAGGGGACAACCTTTTAAGCCATTTTCAGCTAATCTGTGGTATGAAGTAGGAGAAATTCACTGACAGAAGGATGAAGAAGGGGAAGTGTGGGGGCGAAGGGCTGAAAGTGACAGAGACAAATGACTACTTCACAATTTTGCCCCAAGCCGATTAGAAAGAAAACTTCAAAATAGCTCGGCATCACAGAGTGAGCAATCGCATTAGTGCCCCAGTTTCTTCAACAACATATAGGATTTTATAGTGCAGTCCTTTCCCTCGCAAACAAAGGGAAGACTGAGAGCTGCCAGCACCTTCCAGGGACGCGCTGAGTACACCACTCCTCCCCAGTCTCAGCTGCTATAGAGATGGACACCTTATTTATTTTCAGCTCAATTTCCAGGTGTCACAATGGCTGAGTCCCAGGACCTGGTAAAACCTGTGACATCATTTTCCTTGTGTCCGACTCTCTGTGACCCCATGGACTATACAGCCCACCAGGCTCCTCTATCCATGGGATTTTGCAGGCAAGAATACTGGAGTGGGTAGCCATTCCCTTCTCCGGAGGATATTCCCAACTCAGGGATTGAACCTGGGTCTCCTGCATTGCAGGCAGAGTCCTTACTGTCTGAGCCACAAAGAAACATGCTTATTTCTTGAGCAAACAAATCTCTTGTCTAGCAGCCAAACAGCTAATCCAGACAAGAAAAAGCTGGCATGTAATAATGATAACTAATAAAAACAAAAACAGTAATGGAGCTAAGAGGAACTATCATTTATTGTTTCCTTTGTGCTGGGCATTGTGCTAAATCCTTCACACATGTGTGCACGCATGATATAGCTTATTTAACGCTCACAACTCTAGGAGATAAAGAAACCTATCCGAGGGAACACACATTGAAAGTGGCAGAACCAGAACTTAGAGACAGTTTCTCCGATTTCCCAAACCCGGGCACCACACCACTGCATGCTGCTACTTCAAACAGGAAATTTCCCATGGACAAGGTACTTGGTAGGCTTTCGAGGGAAAACAAAAGAAAGGTTACCCTAGGCTGTGCAGCATGATTTACCTCTGGGTGAAAAGAGTCTTGTTGAAAGCTTAGAACTCTTGGTTGTTATTAAAACAAGTTGTCAAAATCCCCAAGTCTTTCACAGACATTTTTCAAATCTCATACGTCCAAACCTCAGTAATTTAGAAATGGTGGCATTTTCTGATGCATAGACTAGGAATTAATAAATTCCTGAAGAGGTAACAAAGGCACATTACCCAATCAAGTCTCTCCTCAGAATTTGAGAAACATCCATTGACACAAAAGCAATGCGATGCAGCTGCCACGGCTGTGCTCCGGCTGTCACTGTGTCTAATCTGCTAGCGGCCCAGCCAGTACTTCAACACAGACGTCTACCAGCCCAGCAGTTTAGGACTGCTTTGTTACTCAATGAAATTTCATTTTTTATCTTTTAAAAAGTCTAAATTTAGACCTCATTTTCTCCATGACTTTCCTCTAATTAATCCAAATTAATTAAGTGGCATTAAAGTAACAAATGAGATAAATTTTGACTTCCCTGGTGGCTCAGACGGTAAAGCGTCTGCCTATAATGTGGGAGACTCAGGTTCGATCCCTGGGTCGGGAAGATCTCCTGGAGAAGGAAATGGCAACCCACTCCAGTATTCTTGCCTGGAAAATCCCATGGACAGAGGAGCCTGGTAGGCTACAGTCCATGGGGTCACTAAGAGTTGGACACTACTGAGCAACTTCACTTTCTTTTTTTCTTTCTAAAGTAACAAAGTGAAGTACTTTTGTCATGTTCTAGGCAATTTCAAAGTGCATAAGTAACAAATCTATTGATTTTTTACATATAATTCTTTATCTTTTACTCACAATAGTTTTATATTTGTGGGCTCATTTTATCCCATGAATACTGGATATAACGAGTTCTATTTTATAGCAAGAAAATAAGAGACGTTATTTCTCAAGGATACACAAGGATTCAAGTATTGACAATGGATTTTCTGATTTGTGATTATTATCCTTCCCATTTTAATACATTGGAACCATTGCCATGAAATTCATTCAATTATTAAATGCTTGAATGCCTTCTATACACCAGAAATTTCTAAGCACCTGTTGTACACAATGAATAAGATAGACTCTCTGGTCCCAGGAAGCTTAGTGTCTAGGGCAGTGTTTTTCATGCTATAGAATGTAATCCATGAATGGGTCATGAAACTGATTTAGTAGCTTTGACCAGCATTTTTTAAAAGAAAATATAAAGTATCTTAGAGTGCATCACATGCAATAGGCTAAATAGCATTTCATGAAGTTTGCTCAAGTTTATATATGGATACCAGGTTCAGGTAAAACATCTATTTCTATGAATTGCCATCAAAGAAATTTGAAAGCCATTGATCTATGGACTCTAGTTATAAGTATAAACATGCTGCTGCTGCTGCTAAGTCGAGTCAGTCGTGTCCGACTCTGTGTGACCCCATAGATGGCAGCCCACCAGGCTCCCCCGTCCCTGGGATTCTCCAGGCAAGAACACTGGAGTGGGTTGCCATTTCCTTCTCCAATGCATGAAAGTGAAATATGAAAGTGAAGTCGCTCAGTCGTGTCTGACTCTTAGCAACCCCATGGACTGTAGCCTACCAGGCTCCTCCATCCATGGGATTCCCCAGACAAGAGGACTGGAGTGGGGTGCCATTGCCTTCTCCGATAAACATGCTACTGACCCACTATGGTGAAAATTTGAGCAATTGGTTTAACATCTCAGTGCCTGTTTCCTCAATTATAGATTCAGTTCAATTAATATTCATTTCATTCCTAAATACTGGGAAGTATGTCTTTTAAGTAATCAAGAAAAAATCCTTAAACTGTTCTGAGTTCATTAAGTAAAGCATATGCTTTTCTTACATTGTACATAATTTATATTCTTCTGGTGAGTATTCGCAAGCATGTTATTCCATTGGGTTATTGCTACCAATATTGCTGCTGACTTTCTGACTTACTTCCTTCGGAGGTAAAAACAAAAACCTCATGTATGGATGAGAGTCAGCTGGTATAGCAACAAAGTTACCCCCACAGAGACACATTTAGTTATCTATTCCCATATAACAAACTTCCCCCAAAATTTAGTGGTTTAAAAGAAAGCGCTTTTATTATGTCTCTTGGTTTTGTGGGTCAGGAATTCAGGCAGGGCTGGACTGGGCAGTCCGTCTGCCCTACGAGGGCTTTACTGGGGTCCTTCTGTGCTGTCGGCTGAGACTGAGCTAATCTGGAGAGAACACAGTGGTTCACTCTCATATGGCACCTTTGTGGAACACCTCTCCATGTGGGACCTGGAGAGCATGACAGATCCTACCCTAATTCAAGGGGAGGGATGAAGACCCCACTTGTCAGAAAATGTGTGGCCATTTACATCATGCTACACCTTCCAAATCCTATATCCATCCAGCACTGCACTCTTAGCAGAGATTAAGTGACATGACACATGCAATACCTAGAACTCACCTTGACGGAAAGGTGCAGCCACATTAACTCGCAGTTAATTCTCTGGCAAGAGAATAGCAGAGATACCACATCCCTCCACTTTGGAGTGTAAGTGAGCTCCCTGACAGCAGCTAAGGTGGTTGATAGTAGAAAGAGTATCAGTTATTGGGTTTTAAAAGCTGGGCAGTTGCTCCAAAAAGATACAAAAAAATGGCCAAACTCAGAAGCAGGCATGGAAGAAAGAACATGGTTAAGGACATCCTGGAAGATCCACAATCTGAGAAATGTTTACATATTACTGTATATAAGAGAGAACAATTTTAGTTGCATCTGATTAACTATATACAGAATAATAAAAATAAAGGAAACAGTAACTTTTTTCCACTAAATGTGCCCGTAGGCTAAGTGTTCCCAATATTTATGTATTTAAAAAAAAAAAAAAAAAAAAAAAACGTTTGAAATGGAGATTCCCAGACCCCGTCTCCAGAACCTTTGTATCATGGATTCTTGGTAAAGGCCAGAAATCTGGTCTGTAACAGATACTCCAGCTGGTTCAATAGAAATGGTCCAAGGAAAACATTTTGAGAACCTCAGCTGAAGGCAACCCGTCTACTTCATCCACTGCTATCAGTGAAGAGCAGGGAGCATCATTTATATGACTCTCAAAGAGGACGGAGGCCCTGGGTTCAGAGAAGGAGAGCTGTTTTGAAGTCCTGTCCTTTGCTTCGTGATGCCAAGAGCTATATCTCAGCACAGTTATTTCCCCACCACCCTCAGAACACTCAAAGGAAGGTATTTCTTTCATAGAAGCATCAGGCCCCTCAAAAAAAACAAAAAAAATTACTAAAGGTGAAGGTGGGAATAGACATCCGATAGCAGTAGATCTCAGAGACCCTGATATCCTAAAGTCATACTTGTAATGCTGTTCCCACACCCACACACATAAGCAAACAGCCTTCATATTTGGAAGAGAAAAAAAAGAGGTCATTCTTTGTTTTGATCGGCTTTAGAAGCAAAGGATCTTCCCAGAGCTGATCTCCAAAGTAAGGCAATCAAGAACGTATGCTGAGAATCTTAATATCTGCAAATTGAATGATTTTTTAAAAATAAAAGCCTTCCCTTTCCCATTTCACCTGGCAGTGTCTTGTTCTACCAGCGTGGGTGTACAGTGTAAGGGAATGGCATCATTTTGAGGGGGACAAGCTGGGTGAACATGTGAGGTTTCACACCATAAAATCCTATAGGGCCTGTGCAGGTTAGAATGTTGTTGACGCTGATATGAGTTTGCATCAGCATAGACTGAGGGGAGAAGAGAGAAATGGAGTGTGCCCAATAGTCTTCAGAGCTATTATGTACCCAGACATGGTCCTACGGGGATGTGTAGTTCTCTTGCTCATGGTGATCATTCAAATGTATGTATGTCATTATCATTACGATCAGCCAAGAGGCTTCTGCTAACTAATGATGCCCAGATTTGGGTCCCAGAGGAGCCATGGGCATATGGAGATTGATTTTCTTCTGCCAAAACCTTATTCAGAATGTCACTTGTTTAGGTGGTAATGTGTGAACAGCTCAATTAATAGAATTATTCATTATTACCAAGAATTTGCCCATTATAAAAAGAAAGCAGTAGTCTAAAAAGATCAAGGGAGGGACTTCCCTTGCAGTATGGTGGTTAAGACTTCACGTTCCAAGGCAGAGGGTGCAGGCTCAATCCCGGGTTTGGGAGCTAATATCCCATATGCCTCAGGGCCAAAAAAACAAAACAAAACCAAAAGTGATATTGTAACAAATTCAATAAAGACTTAAAAAATGGCCCACATCAAGCAAAAATCTTTTCATAAAATAAAATGGTAAAGGGAACAGTCTTCTAGCATCACAGCATAATGTGCCATGGATCTATACCAACAGAAAGTAACTGCATGAGGGCCAGATTTTGTACTTATCAGTGGTCAAGCTTTGAAGATACCCCAGTTGGCGGGGGCAAGCCACTGTTCAACTCTGAATAGCACTTTATAAAAGAAAAAAAAGCACATAATACCAAGTTTCTTCTCTACACTGATAGTTCAGGAAAACAGTATAACATACCTGCTTTACAGTTCAGGGAGTCTCATGACGACTGGCCAGCAAATTAGCAAGGTATTGGGCAACCCACACTGAAGTGACGGTCTTCTTTGCCACAGGCATAAGTATATTATAAACATAAATCCTGTCTGACCAACGTAGGAAGAGCCTAGAGTTTGCAGCAAGTTAAGCCGTTTGCTTCAGGCAGAATACACCTAGTGCATCCAAATCAGATAGACGTCAATCCATTCTCCCTTAAGAAAGCCAAGTCCACAGCACGCCTGAAAACCTCTTTCTATTGCCTTTCTCTCCCTCATTGAGGAAGGAAGGATAATCTCCAGCTATAATAGGTAACCCCATATACATCAGGGAACTGATGTTTAATACCTCTCCTTTTATTTGACATTTCCATTTACTTGTCTCACAACCACTCTTATACAGCCTTTAAATCATTTTCCCTTTACTTCTACTATTTTCCTAGGTTTTCCCCAAGTAACTATAGCCTACCTCCTTTAATACAGAGACTAGAGCTGCAAGGAATGATATGGATCATGTATTCTAACAAACACATTTATAGATGAGAAAACCAAGGTCCCATCTATTAGGTACTTTATGGAATTTGATAACTGAAGTCATAGATAAAACTCTCAAAAGCTTCTCTGTGGCTCCTTTGGCCTCTCTGGAGTTTCTGCCTCGGTTCAGTTACAGAATTCATCTCAGAGACCATTCTGACAGTGAGAATCTTAGCATCTGCAAATTCAGTGATTTCTTTTTTTTAAGTTCAAAGCTTTCTCTTAAGCACAGCACATGACGTCATCTTGTTCTAATAGCATGGGTGTAGACTTCTGTTCCTCTCAAAAACCCGTGGCAAGGAGTTCAGCACCATAAATCATGTCTCTCTGAAAGCCCTGTGATCCCCACACCCTGGCTGCACACAGACAAGGTGATGTATTCCAAAAGGGCTACCCACAAAGTTTCTTCAAAAACGAGATTTGATGAAGACAAAGGAATATAGTTAATGGTGACCCTCTCTAAATGTCTGTGTCAGAGATATAATTTCTCCCATTAACATAGTTTTTTAAAAGCCTCACTTTCTTGAATTAAATTACATCATATAGTTTCTCTTGTGTATTGTATATTAGAATGGAACATAAACACAGCAGTTCAAAGAAAGTTCCTAAACCAGAGAATTTAGTATTGTATGAGAGATACTTAGAGTCATATGCATTTCCATGTAACCCCAAATTTATTAATGCCTTTAAGAACAGGGTACCATGTTCAGAACTATGCATATATGTCAATAAAAAAGAAAATATGTATTTAATCAAATACTGTCCATACACTGATCTCAGATGATCAATACCTTAAAACAAAGCAAAGGGTCTAACATCAATTTATTATATCCTATTTCATCTACTTCTTTTACATTTTAAGTGAAATTCTCTAGAGAACATCCATAAATGGAGATATCTGTATGCCTACAGCAGGAAAATGCCTCAGTTCAGTTGCTCAGTCGTGTCTGACTCTTTGGGACCCCATAAATCGCAGCACACTCCCTGTCCATCACCAACTCCCGGAGTTCACCCAAACTCACGTCCATTGAGTCAGTGATGCCATCCAGCCATCTCATCCTCTGTCGTCCCCTTCTCCTCCTGTCCCCAATGCCTCCCAGCATCAGAGTCTTTTCCAATATGTCAACTCTTTGCATGAGGTGGCCAAAGTACTGGAGTTTCAGCTTTAGCATCATTCCTTCCAAAGAACACCCAGGACTGATCTCCTTTAGAATGGACTGGTTGGATCTCCTTGCAGTCCAAGGGACTCTCAAGAGTCTTCTCCAACACCACAGTTCAAAAGCATCAATTCTTTGGTGCTTAGCTTAACGCCTACTCATATGGAAAAAAAAATTTAACATTTCTACCTCACCTGGAGTAATTGCAAAGGCTTTGGGAAAGGAAACACTAACCAAGTTAATGTGACCAATTTGATGGATAATACACACTTTGATTGAAGAAATTTTGTGCCCAGGCTCAGCTCTAGGCACTGGGGTCATGGATGAAACAGACAAACTGTATACTCATGATGCTTGCATTCTCATCAAGCAAGGTGGGGCACAGAGAAACCAATACTCCACAATAACTCAGGTGTTGGTTGATAAGCAACGTGTAGAAAATAATAGGGAACACAGGCAAATAAGGCAGATGGGGAAGAGAATGTGTTATTATTTTTATAAAATGGGAGGAAGTGATAAGGTGACACTGAGCAGAGTCATGAAGGAAATGAAAGAAGGGAGTTATGCTGATATCTGGGGAAACGAAATTCCACACATGGGAAACAGCATGTGCAAAGGGCCAAAGAGGCAATGAGCCTATAGGTAAATGGTGAAAGGGAGAGGAGATGAGGACAAAGATGGAGCAGATCCTTTAGGGTTCTGGAGGTCATTCATTGTACGGACTTTTACTTTTCTACTGAAAGAACTGGGAAAACACTCGAAGGGTTTCATCAGAAGTGGCAAGACCCGACTTGAAAAGCATTATTTTGGCTGTGTGGGCAGAATATAAGACAGGGAGCAGGCAGAGACCTACCTCATTTAGCAGGCTGCTGCCTAGCCCAGATGATGGCTTAAATCAGGGTGGTAGCGATGGAAGCCAATACCGTGAGCAGATGCTGGGGATAACTGGAATACGAGGCTATCAGCATCAGCTTCACAAGAAAGAAGGACTGATACCTGGCATTACTTCATTAGAGTTTAACACTTCCAGCTTTCGACTTGGATCCCTAGCTGTAGTAGCACTTATAGCTCCTATTCGTTGTTTGAATTAATTGTTTTAAGTGAGTTTCTGATCTTAGCCTGAGAACACATTTGGATAGAAAAGAGGAAAAACAGATGTTTAGCAACGAAGAAGAGGGGAGAAGAACAAAAAATAAGTAGAACAGTACAAAAACTTCTTGAGTATTTTTATTTAGAGATTATTGTGCATCCAACTTTGGTATTTCTTGGGGGAGGGAAGAGAAGATAAAGGAACATAACTGGAAAGAAAACACGACAGCATTATGTGGCAAAATGGACTGAGGTATCAAGTTGAAGATCAAGTGGGATTTCTGTTGATAAGGTAATTAAGTTGTATCACAGGTTCTATTTTCTCTTTCCATGAATCTTGTCTCATAAGAAATCAATCACTAAATGAAGCAATCTTTGCTTTCTTAAGTTCTAACTCCACATTTAGAAATTAACTCTTGAGTTTATAGAAAATAATTTCCTCTTCAAACTACTGGTAACAGTTGAAGACATTTTGGTCATAAAGGGAAAATTAAATTATTAATAATGGATTCTCTGTCTCCTACTGAGAAATCTCAATATAGCAAGGCTACCAAATGGTTGGCTAGCCGTGTCACATCCGCCCAGACAACATTATCAACACACGCACTTCTTTTGAAATGAGACCAAGGGGCCCTAGCACAAGTAAATTAAGGTGAAGAGTAAAACAGAAACAGGTCCAATAACAAAGTAGGAGGACAAGGCAACAGATAGTGGATGGAAATTGTATTCCATGACCATAGCAGGAAAATCTCTGAAACAAGCAGACACACTGGGAGAAATTATTCAGGGTCACTGGGAGCAAGGAAATGGAACAGATGGAAACAGACTGGAATGTCTGTTCTGTTTAAATGTTTATTTTTTTCTAAGTCTGATGTATTACACAGAGTAACACACTGATTCTCAGGAATCAAATCTCAGCCACTGAACTGACTAGCAGACTTGGCATCCATAAGAATCTATTGAATAAATATGTTTAGCATTGATTGAGAGCCCAGTTACTCAGAAAAATTGGGTCATTTTCTCCAAAGCCTGGCCAGTCTCTGCATTACTGGTACAAGAAAAATGGATTTCATGGTGCTAAACAAAGCTGCCACTTGGCTGCATTGATCTCTAAAGCTTCACCAACGTTTGTGAAGCAAAACATGCCTTCTGATGGACGTAAATGGTCCTTTTGTGGTCAGCTGTGGAATTTATTAGGTCTTTTTCAGCTCTCTTCAGTTTTCACTTTAAATAGCAAAAAGTACCATGTTAACCTAGAGTAACAGCTGCTACTCACCCCCACTCCGAGGAAAGCCAAAAATAAGCCTGCACACTTATTTCTGACAGAAAGGACAATTATAGAAATCTGCCTAACCGCACTTAATAAAATAGGCTAAACTTATGCCATCAAAACTCTTGTGAGAATTTCATTCAAATCGTAGAAAAGCTCATCACAAACACACACACGCAAATGGCAGTACTTTCCTCTCCACACATTTTACTACCTCGGGGAATAACAGATGGGCTAATACAGGAGGCATATGTAAAATATTTATGAAAGGCAAAGTAATTGTGATGGTAAACTCATAAAACAGTAATTTCTTCTGCTATATTCAGCAGCGTGTACAAAAATGAGAATATCTTTTACATAATAAAAAATGCCCTGACAAAAGCTACAGATGAAACAGTAAAAGAAAAGCAGAAAAATACAAGTTACAATCCCCTCTGATACACTAAAAAGTGTTTAGGAAAAAAATAAAACTGCAGTGTCTTGTGGGTTTTTTTGCTGTTGTTGTTCCTTGCGAGAAGACCTTGAATTTGCACCATCTTCCTCTCAAATAGTTTAGACATTCTACCATAGGGTGTTCCCTTTAAAGTCCCTGTGAAGCAGGTAGATAATTTCAGGTTACTCTGTAACGCTCCGTGATGGCGTTCACATGGTGTTTGGCAGAAGATTATGTGACACTAATGATTTGAGAATTCCCCATGTGCCTACCTTTGCAGCCCATGTACTTCTGACCTACATGGTCAAAATAGACCCGATTTTTAAGAAGTTAGAATGCAGTGAGCAAGCAGATCATACGTGCACACTTAAGATAGCGATCATCAAATTCCACAATAGTATGGGGAACACTGGAGTAGGTTTCTGATACCATCTTTAGAAATGCAGGTAGAAGGGATTAGACGAGTTCAAGGTGGACAGCAAGGGGCACTAACACACTCATCCCTGGTTGTGCTAGACGTGCCCCCACGACGCAGCATTCCTTTTCAATCTCTGAAAATGAAAATCCTGCACAGAAATAATAAAACTTGATCTTGGAAAAGATGAAGAGCTTAGTCAAAATGTCAAAGGCAGTACTGCTGTGGGATGCTCACAGCCCAGCCAGTCCTCTGCAAGCACAGTCGATGCCACCATGCAACTTGAGGAGAAAGGCCAACTCGTTCCAAAATAAGGCAGCTCACAAGCCTCACATTTGCTGTCATTTCTTCAGGATAATAAATTATTTCCCCTGTTGAAATTTCCATCAGCTCCACCGTTTTTTGAAAGGCAACCATTCATACAATCATTCAAAGAAGTATTTATACAGTGTCTGTTCCATGACCAGCAAGATGAATAAAATAATGAAAAAGACAAACAGCCCCAGCATACTTTCTAGTCAAGAGTGTAAGACTTAAGATGCTAAGGGGGAAAAAAGGCAAGGGAAAAATTCAGGTTTAAGACTGGGTAACATGACAGAGAGTAACTGGTTGGTTACTTTAGACTAGATGGGGGATGACAGCCTTTTCCAGAGGATGACATTTCACATGTGGATAACAAGAAGGAGCCAGATATGTGATTTAGAGAGGAAACAACAGCAAAAACGCAACAGCTATTTCAAAAGGCCAGAAATTGAGAAACAGATATTCTGTATTAGAGAACAAAATCAAAAGGGGATGGGAGTCGGGGGAAGAGAGAATTAGATGAATTCAGAAAGCTAAGCAGTGTCTAAATCATGCTGAGATTTATAAACCAGAGTTAGGAGAGCACAGAGAGGCCACGGGAGGTGTGTACGTTGGTGACTTACATTTACAGATACGCTGGCTGCTACAGAGAAAAAGCACTGCAGGGGAAGCAAGGATGGACACAGACAGCCCAGGGGTGCGGCTGTTACAGTGGCCAAGAGAGAGAGAAGGCTGGCCTGGCCCAGGCACTGCATGCAGACAGACAAGTAGCTGGAGGTAGAGACACAGTTGATTGGATCTGATGATAACTTTGACATGGGAGGAGAGAGAAAAAAGGAAGGAAGTGTAAATGTTAGACTTTTGGTTTGGCTAACTGGCCAGATGGTGAGACTGTTCACTGAGAAAAGGAAGACTAAACAGGGACAGGTCAAGAAATCAAAATTATGTGTTGGCCACTTGATTCTGAAATGTCTATTAAACAGCCACATGGAGATGCCAAGTAGACAGGTGGACACAAGGAAGCTGTAGAGAAAGTACACAGAGTGGCCAGGAGCACTCCCCTGGGTTTCCAGTGAACTGTGGTTTGAACTTCATTTCACCTTGTTCTTTCTCTTGCCTTACCCAGCTTTGATGAAGCAAGAATCAGATAAAGTATATGAAGAAGCTTTGCAAAGAATAAATTAATGCCGTCATATTTGTAATTATTATCACGTATCACCTTCCATCAAATATTTATCTGGTACACACTGTGTCTTCACCATGGAAGTTTCAGGAAATGTAGATTATGCCGTCCCTGTCCCCCAGGATACTGTAGCTTCTAGTGGGTTCACATGGTAAAGAAAAGTGAGCCTCATTCTAAAAAGGATAAAAGGGAACAATCTCCAAAAGAGTTAGCACGTCACATGACTCCTCTGTAACCTTAGGCAGCCTCACAGACTTGCCTTTCTTATTTTCTCACACACCAAGACAAATAGCACAGAATTGAGAGGCTGGAGTTTCCATAGCAGGGTGTCTGCTGAAAGACTTCTAGTGTTCCAACTATGGTGAATGTTCCCACACTGAATGCCACATATTAGCAAAGTTCACAATTAGCTTCTCCTTCATGTTTAAAGACATTCCTATGAAAAATGCAGTTTCACGTGGCAAGAATATTTCCACTATGATAGTGGGAGGAGAAAGCATTAGCAACCCACTCCAGTGCCTGGAGAATCCCAGGGACGGGGGAGCCTGGTGGGCTGCCGTCTATGGGGTCGCACAGAGTCGGACACAACTGAAGCGACTTAGCAGCAGCAGTGAACATGAAAACTTTAGCATGAAGTTAGTTTATTTGATTATTAACTGAGAGAGCTATGTCTTTAAAGAATGGGACAGCTAACTGGGCAGCTTGACCTGGGCTGTGGTCAGGTAGCCAAGGAGATCAGCTCCTCTAGGTCAGAGCACACCAGATGGACAGACCAAGAACAGGATGTCAGCAGTTCCAAAAGGTTATGTGAGGCCATTGCTAACTGATTCTCTTGGCCATGTTGTTTGATCCCATGGAGGATGGGGGTACTTGCTTTTGTTCTTATTCAATAAAAGGAAAAAGCTTTCAGGGAGACATGAATATAACTTACCTGTCTTTATATCTCTCTCACACACAAAAAAAATGTTCAAAACAAGGTCAGCTAGGAATTTCATCTAGGAAAATGATGACCCATAAAAAGAATGAATATTTGTATCCATATTATACTCACACCCTGACACGGTCATCACTATTGTCACTAATAAGAGCATCATCCCTTTGAAATGCCTTTCTTTCTGCAAACTATTATGAAATTGAAGTTCTTACAACTCAGCTCTCACTAGAATTATCACTGAGGTTATCCACTTGAAGAATGAAACACGTGAAACCATTCTCAAAGACAGTGGGTTCACAGATGACTCTTGGGTCTACAGTCATCCTGTCCATAGAGAACAAAATTAATTAAGGTATTGAAAATAATAATTAAACAATCTAAGTAAATTGCCATGAGTATTCAATTTTATGCACTGTATTTTAACCAGTTTGGAAATTACCAAAGTTAATTTTAAACCCACAAGTGACTTCTTTCAACAGTGATTATGCTTATCAGCTCTTTCCAAGAGGTATGACATTAGTGGAGGTACGATCTGGGATACACACTAATTTTGTGCAGAGCACATTTTGAAACTTGACCTGCTGCAGCATTAAATCACCTAGCATTTTCTAAAGCCAAGTTAAAATGAGTTTTCCACTTAATTTTAACTAGTATCTAGGATTAGCCATGCCAGTAGCTCTATGGCCCCCTTGACTAATGCAGAATTTTCTGTCCTGCTCTGTTTTCCAGCCTCTGCCAGCACATACATGCCAACGGTGTGCAACGGCCGGGAAGTCCTCGACTCCACCACCTCATCTCTGTGATTGTGAATTGCAGTTCAGTTGTCGTGTTTTTAGGATATTAGATGAAAGTGCTCATGTGCAGCTCCAGAATGTGGAAACAGCAAAAGAATACCCCTAGTACCTTTTTTTAGAAACAGTACAATAAATTATTTTTAAGGACTGTACAGTATATAGTGATGTGCTAGAACTTTTTAGACTGATTTTAGTGATTATTAATGATTCCTTAGAACCTGGAAATAACCCATTGTTTACAGAGCTGAGCACTGGTGACAGGGTCTGACAGGGTCAGTCTATTAGAAAATATGGTGGCAATATTAGATAACCTTTTTTCCTATGAAGTTTTTTGTAGGCCCTTGTTGTAACTAACTTAGGATGAGTTTCTATGTTGTATATTAAAGTTACATTATGTGTAACAGATTGTTTTTCTCAGCACAAAATCAAAAGCATCTGTATTAATGTAAAGATACTGAGAATAAAACCTTCAAGGTTTTCCAGCATGGTGGATAATGGCCTTGTTCTTATTTAATCATTCCAGTTAATTTGAATATGTTGATTTATACCATTTCTATTTTATTGTTGGGAAGAAATTATCTAACTATGCTTCTCTTTACATCTGTTAATAGATACACTGAACACAAGTTTTACCCTGTAAGAGAATTGTAAGCATGTCTAGACTTCCTCACAGATCTTTGCAGATAACATGATCAGAACTTGACTGATGACACCATAAATATCAGGTTATTACAGTGGCCAGACAATAATACCCTTATTGGTTTCTTTAAGCCACATCTGCAAGGCAGCCCAGAATTTGCCCAAATAGGTCTCTGAGGTGAGGAGAGAGTTTTTCCATTCCTATATTCCTCTGAATACCAAAACTGACCTGTCAGGGAAGGTTTGATGGCTCTCATTTCCCAAAACCACCTAAATTTTTAGCAAGGAGCCTGGAAAAGCATCTTATTCCATTGGAAAAATCACTCTGGTGGCTCACAGCTGAATGAGGCAATGAAAATGCAGGACATCTTTTCCAAAGTCCCAAGAACAATGTTTAGGAGCACACAGACTTGTCACTAAACGTGAATATTTTACTAACCTAAATAAAGGAGCACACAGGGAAAGCTCGGATAAGCTAAAATGGGGTCATTCTTACCAGTACTGTCCTATTTCTCCTGATAAGTCCTTGAGTAATAAGTCATTTATTAATGTAGAAAAATCACTGAGAATCTAACTATCTGCTAGGTCCTGCACCAGATACCATGGACAGAGCATGTATTCGTTTCCTGTAACTAATCTGACAACTTAACATGAACTCAGTGGCTTAAAACAACAAAAATTGACTCTGCGCAGCTGCACCTTATTGGCTATGGGGAGAATCTGTCCCATTCCTCTTCTAGTTTCTGGTGTAGCTTCTTGACATCATATCACTCCAATCTCTGCAACCGTCTTCATGTCACATTCTCCTCTGTGTGTCTCTTATGAGGACACTTCTCACTGGATTTAGGGTACACCTGGATAAAGCAGGATGATCTTATCTCAAGATCCTTAATTGCATCTGCTAAGGCCCTTTTTTGAAATGAAGTAACATTAGGATGTGTAACTTCTAGGGGGCCATGCTTCAACTCATGACAGGGAAAAAGAGGATTACCAAGTACTTGACTTTAAGAAGCATCAAGACTGGAAAATATGCTAATGAGGAGACTGCCACTGAGGGAGACAGTGAGAGGAAGGAAGAGGAGGCTATTAGGGACCCACAGGCTAAATAACCAGGGCCTAGGTAATCAAGACTGATACTATTTTTAAAATATCCAGAAATAACGAGTAGGTGCATGAAAGCCAACATGACTGGCCTTGAAGGAAATAAACTGAGGAGTCCCATGTTAGCAATTCTCTTCTTCCTTCTAGATGCCTTTGAAGCATCACCCTCATCAATGTGTCCAAAACTCACCAGATGCTCAAAGACAACAGTGCAAAACAGTCTCTAAATTCTCAGATTCAATGAACATGGATGGGAGGGAGTGGGTGTGGCAGATTGGGTAACAGTAGTTGTCCAAAAAGACACTAGATGTCAAAAAAGAACTCTGTTGTGAAAAAAAAAAAAAAAAAAAGAACTCTGTTGTGACTGAAACTGGCAGGAGTGCTAGATAGGTGTGCCCAGAATGAGTACCTGCTCAAAATCAAGGCTGAGGCAAGGCTGATGGCAGAGAAAATAAACTCAGTCCACTGATGGGATTTGACAGGCCGAGGAAGGCAATATCAGGTGAGTTATTCAGAGACACTGCTGATGCCCAAAACAATCAAACTGATCTTGGATCTTCTTAAACAAGACAGTTAGGTCGTGGGTGAATCCTGAGTGGGTGTTTCTGAGGACTGGGTTTTGATCTGTGGTCACTGTATTTCACTCCCTGTCTTTACACTGAAAGTGCATTGACTGACAGCTCTCATTATCTTTTTCTTCCCTGCCATGAACCATGTTTCCTATTCAAATGCACACACCCTAACACATGATCCCTAGAAGTAATTTTTTAAAGAGCATTCAGCATATGTATGGAAAATAGCAACTATAAAATCCTTTTTACATGAGCCATTTCAAACCAATAGGTTTTGGGTTGATTTTTTTTAACTCCAGTAACAACATTTCATTCTCTCAGAATATAAAACTTGCTGAGCTGATCCATCTTTGCAAAAATGTCCTGAATGCAAGGAACTCAAGCAGAATGATGTATCCCACTCATAAAAAAACATGCCAGAGCCTCATGATATGGTTAATTTTTGTTGGATTCCTGAGTGTTTACAGCTTTTGAAATTCTGTGTCCTCTCTAGTTTAAATACTAATATTCACTTGCCCACTCAGATTTCTCACAGTAACATAAAAAGGTCCCATTTTCAAACTGTGAGGCAAGCTGGTTTGCAGATCACACAGAGGACAAATTAAGACAGTGGCTGAGAAAGGAGGTAATTCAGCCAGTGTACCTTTGCAGACTTCAACCCCACAGTTCTCTCAGCTAGCCCCCTGCTTTATCCATGTAGCCACCATGATAGTTTGGGGTGTCAGAGCTCTGTAGCAAAAGGCCACAGAGAAGCAAAACTAAAATGAGGTGCCAGGAAGATGGAACATCAGTACGGATCAAAACCTTCACAGTCCTAATAAGGCCCAAACCCACGAATAAGGCAATTATCACTCCTGCACTGTGAAAGAAAGTTTAGATTTGCATCATCCCCACTGGTTGGACTCATTAATTTAACCCAAGCAATGGTAATTTGAAATCTGTTGATGGCTTGGATGGAAACCCTTAGATGGTTAGCTAAGATAAAAGGAATATTACTCCCTTCAAAACCAAATTTACCAATATCCACAAGCTGTTTTATTTAGTATTCTTCATCCAGGAGTCTTTATTAATAAGATGAGGAAAATTCCAGCAAATGAAAAGCCTAACTGGGATATTTTGCTCAAGGCAACTGGAGGTCTGTTTCTTGAACCACCAATCATTAAAGGAATCCTAAGTGTCCTTTACAGTTCAGTCAGTCTTAAAATAGGATTTGGTAAATACGTGTGGACTGAGGTGTACATGGCCTGAATACATGCAATGGATGCTCCAGTGCTGCCAGGGAACCCTATCCAGCACCAGAGCTCATGAATCTAGGCTGACACTACTTTCATGCATCAATATATGTTACTTCCAAATAGTTAATTGAAATAAATCTGTCAAAGAGATTGAATATTATCTCCAAATCTAGTTACCTTAGCAATAAATGTTATAGAAATCACAATGAGAAAAGACTTTTAAATCAATCTTACTGGTTGACTTTGAACCAATTCACTTGTTTTATCATTTCCTAATCAATATCTACAATCAAGTCCCAGAACTATAAAAGGAACTCAGAAGAGTATCTGGCTTTGTCTTTGGTGAGTGATTAAATCACCAAGGGAAGGTAATGGGCTATTTTTTTCTTGATCATCTCTAGAGACTTAAGAAACTTTGAAGGTGTAAACTCCTAAAGGGCAAAGAATCTGTGGAAATAGGTTATTCCAAATAGTTTTGCTTGTGGGTTGTAGTGATGGAAAACAGTGGTCAGCAAGCCACAGCCCACAGGTCAAATCCTAGCCTAGCATCTGTTTTTATAAAATCTGTGAGCTAAGAATGCTTCTGCATTTTTAAATAATTGGAGAAACAATACCAAAAGTAATATTTCATGACAAGTAAAACTGAAATGAACTCAAATTTCCATGTACATCAAGTTTTATCAGAATGTAGCCATACCCATTTGTGTATAGACTATCTGTGGCTGCTTTCATGCTATACTGGCAGAGCTGAAACAGAGACCACATGAGCTGAAAAGCTGAAAATACTACCTGACCCTTTACAGAAAAAGACGGCTGATCTAGACCATTGCAATGGTAATATCCAATAATAGCAATTATAATAGTAATATCAATTAATTTTCAATTATTTGTCCCATCTTTTACTTCATTTATGATTCTAAAATGAACTTATCTGAAAACATTAAACCAAAATAAAATTCAGCAAAAATGTAATTTCTGGCCGTTTACTATGAAGGTTAACTCCATTTTAGTGTCCAAAGAAGAAGTCAGGTGTTGGCATTTTTTAAGGTTTACCCTCCTTGAGTTCTTTTCTTAGAGCAATCTTAATTTATAACTTGGTCATGTAAACCTTAGATAATGTTCATGGTCACTAGGAAATAGATGTGAGGATATATACATCCTCTGAAGAAGTTCTACTCTATCTTTATAAATGTGAACAATACACTGCCAATGAAATCAACTTCCCACCCCAGCTCTCAGGAAATTTACATTCATGAGGAAGAGAGAAATGATCTGCATATTAGCCTCCCATCAGGAATGACCATGAGTCATAGGAAGTAGCTCTACTGCCAGATGTCAGATGACAGTTGACCAGATTTGTCTTGAACTACCCCAGACGGTAAATGACTAGACACAGGTAATCCTTCCACATAACCATTTAAATCACCTTTTCTCTCCTTGGGAAGAAAATAATGACAAAAATCTACACAAAAAATACTATGAAACATTTTTAATCCTGAAAAGGACTTGATTACTAGTGATCAAATAGGGGAAAAGTCAATAAAAATAAAGTTCAATCTTTTAAATCAAGTGAATACAAATCAAATTGCTCAACATTGTTAAATGGTATGATATAGTTTATCCATGAAAGATATGGTCTCATTCAGTGGAAAACTGATTTAAATATGTTTTGACAGAGTGCTAAGAGATTTTATAGGTGATAGCTGACTTAATGGAGTATTTAAGGCTTCACAACTGCCTTTTAGAAAAATAACAAATAACTTCTTCTTCTACCACCTAGAAGGGAAAAGATATAATAAATGTCAATTAAAAGTCAGAAATGTGATTGTTTATGCCTTTCAACATTACACTGAGCTTTGCAAAGGCAAGACATAAAGTAAGTTTTATAGCCAGAATTCATCTGAATATCTTCCTCATAATATACCTTCTGTCATACTTCTTCAGTGGTTGAAATAAAATGACAATCCACTGGGATCCAAATGAAAAAGTCAGCTCTTTCCAAAAATGGGACTGAGCTGCCAAAATCTATCTAATATCTAAAATAAGAAATAAAATAAATAAAATTTTCAATACCAACTATATTTTCTGAGAATTCATTAAAATTTAAGGCATTTTTGACATGTCAGAGATTTTAGTCCAGTGACAAGAGAAGAAAGACGCTATCTGTGAGCAAATCCCAATTATCTCTATGGCTTAGAACATACATGCTGAACACAGCAAAAATGAAGACAGAGGTGGCAGGTGACCATGTGGAAACTTCCTGACTCTGTCCAGTCTGCACAACTTTGCCAGGGCTCCTGTGAAAGGGTGTATTTCAAGTGTATTTTTATTCTTTTGTTTAATTTTTGATCATAATGGGGAATGGCTCACCAGCAGTGATGGCAGGATAAAAATGAGCAATGTCAAAATAATTTCATTATAATAAAATGTAAGAAATTAAATGTAGAAAAGGTTTATGTAATGCAATATCCTCTGTGAATTTCACAAAAAAACAACAAAGCCCACCTCACTTATACTCATGAATCCAACAGTAGTGACATACACAAAACAAACATTCATTCAACAATAACAGAATGGTCCACTGTTTTACCCACCAGTGAAATAAATTCAATTATTTATTTTTCCTTCATTGGCCACAAAACTAAGGATGACCTGCTGAATCAAAAATTACAAGGCATACCTCATTGACAGACTGGGGGCAAAACATTTAACAAACTTGTCCCTGTGCCCTACCTCACCGGCCAATTACCAACCTTTTTAAAACTCTGGATTAAAACCTATAAAGATCACTGTTTATTGAAAACAAACAAGATCACCTTAGATTATAAATGGTCAGGAAACTTCCCTCTTTCCTAGTTTTAAAACAAGTTTTACACAAAATTGGTCATACCCAGCTTCGTTCAAACTTCTTTCGACAAATATTCAATTCCTGCTAATATCAGTATAACCTGTCCATTAGAGAAAATACCACAATTATCTGGATCATTTTTTAATAAGAGCAACAATACTTATTTCATAGCTGCTTATGGTACGACAACATTCTTATTTTGAATACAGATATATGCAATATTCTAAAATTGAATTTCTAAGTAACTTAAAAAGAAAACTTCCATGGAAGTAATAATCCTTATGGTCTAGCATGTAACCTTTGATGCTTGACACAGGGCAAAGGTACCCACTGCCATTTTCGGGAGGCCATAAATTATCCCAGTAGCTCTGTACAGTTATCTGTACTGACACACAAGCCATCCCACTTTTTTCTCATGATTTTGTAAGTGATTTGATAAAAAAAAGCTTTCCTATTCAGTCTAAATTATACTTCAAGTAGTACATAAATTGTTTCAAGCCATTTGACTTCTGTGATAGTGTCAGCTTGTTTTTATTAGGGGAAAGTCTAAGCTTCTCTTTGCCTTTATATATATATATATATATATATTTTTTTTTTTTTTAAGAATCCCATTTCTTAGAAAGTCCTTCTTACCAGTTCCAACAAGGATGGAATTTCAAAGGCGATTATAAGTTTAGATAACCCAAACACATGCTGACTCTTCATTTAGAATTACTGCTTACTTAGGCTCCTGAAATCAAGAAGGATACCCTATGGAAAAATGAAAAATCTATTGTCTTTCTTTGTTCATCATTTTTAATAGAAAACATGTTTAAAGGTTGGTCAGGAAAATAAATAATGGGAAAAATAACTGTACCTTAAAAAATTTTTCAAATCTTCCCCAAAATATAAACAAAGAAAAGACATACATGGGATCACAATGCATATGCTCACATTAGCCCTCCAAACACACTTTTTATATAGAATTTATAAAGAAGAAAAATTACCCATTAATTACATGGCATGCATCAGCAGTGCACTGGCGGGCTTAACCTTGGTTCTGAGTTATGTGTATATACAGACAAATCTCTTCCTGAGTTGAGCTTCATCTTCAGTTGAGACTCAAACCATTTGCTTTCTTATTTTTGGCAAGACACTTGACCATGTGATAAGGCAATCTAACATTTCAACCTCCTTCCCTTCTCAGTGGCGTGGCCCTCCTCTGTAACATCGCCAATGTGCCGGATATGAGGACAGGCTCTAAACTATGGTTCTGTAAAACTAGAGAGTGGGCTTCTTTGTTCATTAGTCTGACAGCTACAGCACTGTCTTTTCATATATTTGGAGATCTTGAGGATTTCAGTTGAACAGATTCAAAATGGTCTTCTTTTTCCTATGGGTAGAAAATATAAAGACAAAAACAACTCATTAAAATTACAGTAAGATTTTAGGATCTTACCTACCCAGAAAGTAAGTTCTTAAATCAGCTCAATGTATGTACCAGCCACTCATAATTGGGATTTTACATTTAAAGGGGAGGGTAGCAGATCTAAAACAGATAGCATGCCTACCCCAAAGACACATAATCCAAAATAGAAGCAAACACATGACTGTAATAGATACCAAAAGACACAGCTGTGATCCTTATGAAGAAATTCACTGAGACCCTTTCAAGGACGACATCTGATCTAAGTGCTGAAATAGATGACCTATCCATGTAAACTGTAGATAGTAAGTTAAATATTCTCAAGATAACATAGGGTAAATAATAAGAAAAAAGGAGAGCAGAAATAAAGAGAACATTAAAAAAAACATAAGATCATTTGGGTTCACTGGTAAGTTTTAGGAAAATCTTTGGGGATCATGTTTACTAAAGATATTAAAAACAAGCCATCTCAGATAATAAATCAAAATTTGAATGCAAGTCTATCATTGATGTAATTTGTTTTATAATGCATTCAAAATGTAATCTATTAAGATAAATTATTCTTCTTTAATGGGGAGAAAAGGAAATAGTGAAATTTCTCCCAATGTTTTCATTACTAGACAAAGCTTTCCAAAGGCTGCTAGAATGTAGTGGAGGGACTATGCTGTTGAGGAGAATAAAGATGAAAAGAATTAGGATTATTTTAAAAGTAAAAGATACAGATGGCTAACAAACACATGAAAAGATGCTCAACATCACTCATTATCAAAGAAATGCAAATCAAAACCACTATGAGGTACCATTTCACGCCAGTCAGAATGGCTGCGATCCAAAAGTCTACAAGCAATAAATGCTGGAGAGGGTGTGGAGAAAAGGGAACCCTCTTACACTGTTGGTGGGAATGCAAACTAGTACAGCCACTATGGAGAACAGTGTGGAGATTCCTTAAAAAACTGGAAATAGAACTGCCTTATGATCCAGCAATCCCACTGCTGGGCATACACACTGAGGAAACCAGAAGGGAAAGAGACACGTGTACCCCAATGTTCATCGCAGCACTGTTTATAATAGCTAGGACATGGAAGCCACCTAGATGTCCATCAGCAGATGAATGGATAAGAAAGCTGTGGTACATATACACAATGGAGTATTACTCAGCCATTAAAAAGAATACATTTGAATCAGTTCTAATGAGGTGGATGAAACTGGAGCCTATTATACAGAGTGAAGTAAGCCAGAAAGAAAAACACCAATACAGTATACTAATGCATATATATGGAATTTAGAAAGATGGTAACAATAACCCTGTATATGAGACAGCAAAAGAGACACTGATGTACAGAACAGTCTTTTGGACTCTGTGGGAGAGGGAGAGGGTGGGATGATTTGGGAGAATGGCATTGAAATATGTATAATATCATATATGAAACGAGTCGCCAGTCCAGGTTCGATGCACGATAGTGGATGCTTGGGGCTGGTGCACTGGGACGACCCAGAGGGATGGTATGGGGAGGGAGGAGGGAGGAGGGTTCAGGATGGGGAACACATGTATACCTGTGGCAGATTCATTTTGATATTTGGCAAAACCAATACAATACTGTAAAGTTTAAAAATAAAATAAAATAAAAGTAAAAGAAATATGAAGCAGATCAGTCCTGGGTGCACATGGATATGTGTATAAAACTGAGAAGTGAAATGAGAACATAACAGGAAAACATAACAGGAAATAGATTCTGAGTATCTGTCAAGAAGAATCAGGTTGCTTTTGTGTCTTCTCCTATTTGAGCAGAGAAGTCCAAGACTTCAGATCAACTTTAGGGCTACATGGTCAGAATTACAGAAAAAAAAAAAAAAATCACAATGCAAACCAGCATATCCCATTTCCCTGCCTCTGCCCAGGCAACAAACCCCTGGGAGAGCAGCCTGCAGATTGCAGCACCCTAACCCATTGGTTCTAGGAGAATGTACCTCAAGTCTCACATATCCCAGCCTTAATTTTGTAGGAATAACCATCGATAATCCAAATATTTGTTAAACATCCATATGTTGCAGGAACAGGAACATGGACTAGACTTTATGGGATACAAAATGCCTGCCCTCAAGGATCTCACCATGTATTTACAGGAAAGAGCATTAGACATCAGCCATGAACTAGAAGGGAACGCTGAGGTTTTTGTGGCCATGCTTTGAGAAGATTTGATTCAACCTGTTCCTCAGGTAGGGGAGGCAGAGACCTGTTGGTTACCCTCCAGGTAATGTTTCAAGTAAAACACTGGAAGCCCTCTATACAGTCATGTTTGCTTCATAAGGCTTTTGTCACCATATCCTCTGATTTTGCTCCTATAATATGGTGGGATATATACATATATATGTGTTATGTGGTTAACATCACTAATTAACTGGAATATCCTGATGGCAGGAATTCTATCACTTTTTAATTCCCATAAAATGACCCAAGGCCTCACACATCATTGGCTGCCAATCAATGGTTGTGAAAAAGTCCTGAACCACTAGCATGTAGAAAGAAAAAATTCTGAATTGGAACTCAGAAGATGCAGTTTCTAATTCCTAACTTACCCTCTCTTGGACAAAGTGAACCTCTCTAGGTCTCAGTTTACTCATGCATTAAATAAAGAGGCATAAAAAATGATCTTTTAAAGCTCTAAATTCAAGAATCCAAAGAAAATCTAACTTCTCCCAGAAGTTTCTCCTTAGCCTGTCACTACCCACCTACCTGCATTCTTTTCTCTTCTGCTGTGCTCCAAGAGACCCTACTCAATACTCCTGCCATGTAACAAAAAGAATAAAACACCTAGGAATAAACCTACCTAAGGAGGCAAAAGACCTGTACTTAGAAAGCTATAATATACTGATGAAAGAAATCAAAGACAACACAAACAGGTGGAGAGATTATACCATGTTCTTGGACTGGAAGAATCACTATTATGAAAATTAATATACTACCCAAAGCAATCTACAGATTCAATGAAATCCCTATCAAATTATCAATGGCATTTTTCTTAGACATAGAACAAAAAATTTTAAATTTGTAAGGAAATAAAAAGATCATGAATAGCCAAAGCAATCCTGAGAAATAAAAACAGAGTTGGAGAAATCAACCTCCCTGACTTCAAATTATACAGTAAAGCTACAGTAACCAAGACATGATGGTACTGGCACAAAAGAGAAACACAGATCAATGGAACAGGATATAAATCCTAGAGATAAACCCAAACACCTATGGTGACCTAATCTATGACAAAGGAGGCAAGAATATACAGTGGAGAAAAGACAGTCTCTTCAATAAGTGGTTCTGGGAAAACTGGACAGCTACATGTGAAAAAATGAAATTAGAACACTTCCTAAAATCATACACAAAAATAAACTAAAAATGGCTTAAAGACCTAAATGTAAGGCCAGACACTATACAACTCTTAGAGAAAAATACAGCCAGAACACTCTTTGGCATAAATCACAGCAAGATCTTTTATGACCCACCTCCTAAAGGAATGAAAATAGAAATAAACAAATGGGACCTAATCAAACTTAAAATCTTTTCCACAGCAAAAGAAACCATAAACAAGACAAAGGCATCTCTCAGAATGGAAGAAATTATCTGCAAATGAAGCAACTGACAAGGGATTAATCTCCAAAATATACAAAAAGCACCTGTAGCTCAATATCAGAAAAAAAAAAACAATATCAGAAAAAAATACCAATCAAAAAATGGGTGGCAGACCTAAACAGACATTTCTACAAAGAAGAAATGGCCATACAGATGGCCAGGAGGCACATGAAAAGATGTTCAGCCTCACTAATTATTAGAGAAACACAAATCAAAACCACAATGAGGTATTACCTCACACTGGTCAGAATGGCCATCATCAAAAAAATCTATAAACAATAAAGGCTAGAGAGGGTGTGGAGAAAAGCGAGCCTTCTTGCACCGCTGGTGGAAATGTAAACTGATACAGCCACTATGGAGAAGAGTATGAAGGTTCCTTAAAAAACTAAAAATAGAACTACCATATGACCCAGCAATCCCACTCCTGGGTGTATACCTGGAGAAAACCATAATTCCAAAAGATACATGCACCTCGGTGTTCACTACAGCACTATAAACAATAACCAGGACATGGAAGCAAACTAAATGCCCATCAACAGAGGAATCAATAAAGATGTGGTATGTATATACAATAGGTTATTATTCAGCCATAAAAAGGAACAAAACTGTGCCAATCACAGAGACATGGATGGACCTAGAGACTGTCATCCATGAGTGAGGTAAGTCAGAAAAAATAATACTGTATATTAGTCCATAATATCTAGAAAAATGGTACAGATGAACCTACGTGCAAAGCAGAAATGCAGGCCCAGATGTAGAGAACAAACATGAGCACCGAGGTGGGGAAGAATGGGAAGGATGAACTGGGAGCCTGGGATTGACATATATATACACTATTACGTAAAAAGTAGATAACCAATGGGAGCAAACTACAGCTCAGGGAACTCTACTCACTGCTCCATGGAAACCTACATGGCAAGGAAATTCGAAAAAGAGGGGATATATGTATATGTATAATTGACTCACTTTGTTAGTATAGCAGAAACTAATACAACACTGTAAAGCCGCTACACTCCAATTAAAAAGACTTCTACTGTAGCCCACATGGACAAAGGTACAAAACACACTGCTGCTGCTCCTGCTGCTAAGTCACGTCAGTCGTGTCCAACTCTGTGCGACCCCATAGACGGAAGCCTACCAGGCTCCCCCGTCCCTGGGATTCTCCAGGAAAGAACACTGGAGTGGGCTGCCATTTCCTTCTCCAATGCATGAAAGTGAAAAGTGAAAGTAAAGTCACTCAGTCGTGTCCGACCCTCAGCGACCCCACGGACTGCAGCCTTCCAGGCTCTTCTGTCCATGGGATTCTCCAGGCAAGAGTACTGGAGTCGGGTGCCATCGCCTTCTCCAACAAAACACACTAGGTCTCCCTAAGTGTTTTTAAAAGCCCTTGACCTTCCTGGACCTGAATGTTCACAGGCACAGAACTCCAGTAGATGAATAGAAATAAGGTGGAACTTCAGCTACTGAAACGGGACAAACTGATTTGTGGCAGTGGAGGATCAACAGTGTAGTCTGATACTGAGGCACCTGGGAAGGAGTTACGTTACACCCTGAGAGACACAAAGGTTTTTAATTTTCAAAGTTACACTTTCACCTCCCTATGAAGGAAAATGTTCCACTTTCAAATTGTTGCAAGTGCCTTAGATTTAACAGTCTACTGTCTACCAAATCCAGCAGATGCTCTCACCACAATTTGGTTGCCAGTCCCCCTTAAACTTAATGAAAAGTATCAGAAATAGCTGGTAGGGTGCCAGCTTCTGCTCCAAAATAAAAACAATCGACATGTCCATTCCCATCACTCAATCATTCCATGGAGTGGACAAATACCACCCAGTCTGCGGCATGGGCAAACAGGAAAAGCTGGACTAACTGTCCTCAAGCAGTCTCTCCAAAGACAAAGAAGAGACACAGCTGTCAGAGGTGAATCAGAAACACTAAGGTTTATAAACCAGCAAGAAGGTCGCAGGCACTATCAACCAGTGCTGCCTAGCTAAAGAGATTCCATTTGGTGTCCCTATCATAAATAAATACTTTCTTTCCACTGGCACCTACAAGTGTACCTACAGGGCTATACTTTTTGTGAGAACCAGACATTAACTTCTCTCCTAGAAACAGCATAGCTTGTACCCTAGGAGTGGTCCAAAGTGGTCATAATTTAACTGTTTATGAAAACATCCTCCATAAATCATGTAGCTCTTAAACAACTGCAAGGACCTTTTCAAAATCAGACTACTCTTGGTTAATCAGAGTCGATTCCTGGAGGGAAAACTGACTTGTTATTCACACTCACTCTGTGGGTAGCTAGTAAATTTAAAAAGATGGAATATTAAAAAAAATGTATGAAATCATGCCATTTGCAGCAACATGCGGAGAAGGCAATGGCACCCCACTCCAGTACTCTTGCCTGGAAAATTCCATGGATAGAGGAGCCTGGTGGGCAGCAGTCCATGGGGTCACTAGGAGTCGGACACGGCTGAGCAACTTCACTTTCACTTATCACTTTCCTGCATTGGAGAAGGAAATGGCAACCCACTTCAGTGTTCTTGCCTGGAGAATCCCAGGGACAGCAGAGCCTGGTGGGCTGCCGTCTCTGGGGTCGCACAGAGTCGGACATGACTGAAGCGACTTAGCAGCAGCAGCAGCAACATGGATGGAACTAGAGATTAATTACTAAGTGGAAGTCAGTCATAAAAAAAAAAAAAGACACCATATGATATCACTGATATGTAGAATCTAAAATATGACACAAAAGAACTTATCTACGAAACAGAAACACAGAGAACAAACTTGTGGTTGGTTGCCAAGGATGAGGGGCAGGAGGAGAAGGAAGATTAGGAATTTGGGATTAGCAAATGCAAACTGCTAAGGAGGTTTGGATTTTGTTGGGAGACAACTCTCCTTGGTTCTTTGGCATTTCTGCATATCTTATGAATACAACACTGATTTCCCTTTGTTCTAGACTACCTTTTCAAAGGTCTTTATATAGAAAGCAACCTTTGAAGATGTTATATCCTTCCAGAGCAAAGGGCAAGCTCACGTACAGTCTTGAAAACAGTGTTTCCCTCTAGAGCAATGAATGGGGATGCGAACTGTCCAGCACAATAATATCTCTCTTTGAAACAAAGGCCGAGATGCTTGCTGCCCATTCTAAAAGATTTAGGTTTCCAAGTTCATTAAAGTTTCCTTGCCTATAATGCAGCCCACCAAGAGTCATCTGTAGGAAGTGAGGCTTTGAAACTGGGATAAATGCTGAGGTTTTAGCTAGTGCTTCTGTTACGACCACTTAAACTGTCCTTTGTCTCTGATCAGAAATTCTATGTCTTCTCAAGTATCCATGAAATCATAGCAGGCTCACTTATTAGCTTATAAGTAGGATAAATTCTCAGCTCTTGACAATCACTGCATAGTCACTGTCCCTTAGCAATAGTACCCTCCATAAACTAGCATAATAAGCAAAATCAAATAGCCATTAGTATAAGGAGAATAGGGCTTATTCATTTATTTTTAAATGATCCCCTATATTTATGTACCTAAATTAGGAAATGATTACTAAAACACTCGCAATAAATGTAGTCTTTGCCACATGCCCTGCCTGCTGAAAATCCTTTGAAATGCAGTTTCTTTCATGTTTCATTCTATTTTCAATCTTGCAAAAATAAAGTGGCACGTTTTATCTTTTAAGTCAATGGTGAAGAATGTCAATAAAATGTGTTTACAAATAATATGTAAGGCTTCATGTTATCTGTTTGGATATAGTACTCATTTCAAAGCTGATGAATGTGATACCATCTGATAAGGTAATATCTCAACATTTTATATAACTTTTATTTTCTCTAAATGAAACAATCTTGTTCTAAAACAAAATATATAAATAAACATTGGATCATTTATTTACCTAAAATTTTTGGTTTTGTAATACTATTAACACATTATCTTTGTACAAATTCAAATATTACAAAATTGTATTACTTCAAAGACGAAAGACACCCATTAATTAAAAACTCTCAAAATGCAGCTACCATTAGTAGTTTCCTGTTCAGATACTAATATAAATGTACATTTAATACAAATGTGATAGTCTATGTGTTGCTCTCACTTCACTGACCTTGGACCTACTAACATATCAGTACACATAGACATCTCCATCTGTAACAGCTGCAGGATTGCACAGCATCCCACTACTTTGATATATGGAAATTTAACTACTTCCTGATGGTGTTAAAAGTTTCTTCTACTTGGTTAACCAGCAAAACAATACTGCAGCGATTATTCTTGTATTTACATCTTTCTGTATTTCCAAAAGTATTTCTATCAGATAAATACCACAGAGATGCAGATATGTTGAATGACAGAGTTTGCAAGATTGTTACTGTTGGGTTAATATGGCCTCTTACTCATAAACACACAGTATTACCAGGTTAAAATTCTGCTGTTACCTTTGTTGCCAAGGATTTGAGTTTTCTCAGCAGGGACTGTTTGTTGGAGTACACGACTTCCTCTTCATTATCTTCTCCTTCCATGATAGCACAGCTGTCTGCAGCTGGGAGTTCACACTCTTTTGAGTTCGTAGTCATTACTAATTTGGAATATTTGTACTCCAGTCTAAGTAGTGGTAAATATATAAATAGATAAAGAGGCTGTTTAATATAAATTAATACTTATTTGGGGTGGTCATACACCAGCTAATTGTCTTGGAGTATAGTTGCTTCACCAACAGATTTCCTTTACCCATCACCATAACACTATGTGTTCTCATTAATCTACCACCTATATACCAATCTTTTCCAGAATTTCAGAGAATCAGTACAATATAGTTAATTCTATTACACTTATTTTACATCACATAAAGTGGCCAATTATGACAAACTTTTGAAAAACAGAGAGAATTAGAGGTATGAATAAATTTTCATCATTTACAAATATTTGGGAACTAATTTAATATGCAGTTTTCCAAAGTTTACTTCATAAAATGAGAACATTGTATATAGGCAAGTGATTTGGTCTTACTATTTCTTTCACTCATTGCTTTCTGTTTCCCACCTCAGATTATAACTGTCCTTAGATAATACAAAAAAGAACTTTCACAGCCCCACTGACAGGTAAATCATTTTTAAAAAGCCTAATCATATAATGTATCAATATATAATTGGTAGTTAGACTCAATACTCAACTTCAGATTCTTGAAGTCCTGGAGTAAATAAAGGTGATACTTGCCTACACATGCTTAGACTGTTTCTTTGCAAATATTTGCCCACAAGAAACTGAAAAAACAATGATGGGGCAAGAAGGCAGCATGATGTCATGAAAATAAAATAGACACACAGAGAAAATCTGCCTTTTGCTCTGAGCTCTGCTCCCATCTACCTGAGTAGCCTGGAGCCTCTGTTCTTCTCTATCTCATAAAAACAGTGAGTCCAATGCAATTATCTCTAATGTTCTCCAGTCTTTCTGTTATCAGAATAACAACCATTCCATTTGCCTTCTTAAAGACCTTTCCCATAACTCTTTCAACTAGGAGAAATTTCTTTTGGCTCTGGGAGAAATTGTTGAGTATGGTGATTAAGCCTAAAATTTTCACGATAAAAGAGATTCCTCATTCTTATTCGGAAGTTACTTACTTCTGATTCTTTTTCCAGAAGTAGCAAGTTAGAGCCACCAGCAAAACGGCTGTAAAAGCTCCCACTCCTGCTCCCACTTTTAGCCAAAAGTCAACTGTTTCACAGGTTGACAACTTTTTCTCAGGCAAAGAAATTCCTTTAATGCACCACTTAGGCTCATTCCACACATATAAAGTTTCCTTTCAAAACACAAAGAGGACATAGAAATTAGATTTAGACGGAGGAGGGTCTTGCTAACCCTTTATTGACAGTAGGCAGAGAGGATTATTCAGCTTTCATCTAAGCTGTAGCTCCACGAAGAGAGGAAAGAGATATAAAAGAGAGAGAATAAGTAAATGATGAATGAAAATGCAACAAGACCATGAATTGTCAGATCATGTTTGCTTCATTATAAGGAGGCTGAACAAAAATGATTCCCTGTGGATTTATCATTTGAGCTATTTTCTTCAAATATGTGATGAGCCCTGACTTAATCATGTTTTTAAATGAAAGCTTGGGTTGTTTAATATAACTAACTGGGACGGGTTTTACCCACTCATCACGTAGGTCCATTTCCCCAAAAAGCCTCTCCCCTGAATAGCAGAACAGATCCTGGAGCCAGACATACAGGCAAAGCATGACTGGAAGACTTTGGTGACTAGTGTGGGGTAGGCATGCAGACTGCACCCCCTTGCAGGTTATTCTGGGTCATTGCTACCCAGCTGAGGGACTTACTCTTGTCCTCCCAAAGTAGATGACAATTTTGCTAGGGCAATGTTTTCAAACTGCTCCCTGCAATCAACTAGTAAATAGTAAAATAAAAACAATGGGTCTCAACCAGCAACTTTTTTAATAAACAGATCAAATAAGAGATCAGAGACAAAAATCAGAGTACAGGCATGATTCCTTATATATTTCAACATATACAATGACCAGTAGCAATTTGCATGATGATTATGCCCAGTGACATTAAATGACATGAGGCATTACATTTTTTACTCAGTGTGCCTCCTTAAATTTTCTGGTGAATGATGGTAACTTTATCTACACGCTAACAGAAGCATAACACCATAATGTTTAATTTCACACACTCACACACTTTCACAGTTAGTCTTGAAGTAAATGATGTGTAGGAGAATCCTATTTACTTTGAGGAAAAGTTTCAACAAAGTTTTGGTTGAGAACTTTTCAGAAAAGATGTTAGTAATTGAAGAAAATTTTAGTGTAACACTTTATTAAACTTAACTGTGAATACATTATTTTTTAAATGGCTCATATAATTTTTATAAGAAAGGTGAGGAATGAGGAGGCATGAACAAGGTTGAACTGCTGCCTCTCTACATGTAAATAATGACAATAAAGAGATAAATGTTAACTCCAGTCAGCAAATACTGATTTCAACTGAAGGGTGTTCCAACAAGAGAAAAAAAAAAAAAGGCTGTGAAAGAATTTATATGGTTGTATCACATAAGCTACACCCAAAGCAAATGGCAAGCTCTAATGTCCAATGATGGTCTTATAAACGAGCCATTAAAACTTCAGAATTAAAAAGACACAAACTTGTAAACCCAGAGATTTTAACCTCTCAATAAGCTCCTCATATTGTTAAGGAAAAATAAAGTCAAGCTATTGACAGAATTTCTAGTCATTCTGTAACTTGATCATTCTATACATTTCTTAGTCATTCTATTAATTACAAAATTTTATCCCTACATTAGGGGCTTCCCTTGTGGTTCAGCTGGTAAACAATCTGCCTGCCATGTAGGAGACCTGGGTTCAATCCCTGGGTTGGGAAGATCCCCTGGAGAAGGGAAAGGCTACCTACTCCAGTATTCTGGCCTGGAGAATTCCAGGGACTATACAGTCCATGGGGTCACAAAGAGTCGGACACGACTGAGTTTTACTTCCACTTTCACATCCCTACATAAGTCATGTCTTCGGCAAACAAGAAAATGGCTGATACAACAGCTGAAAATTTTATTCTTGCAGCATGTAAGGATATTTTGTGAATGGAGTGAGATAAATTTTCAAATCTCTACCACTATATAACATTTAGAAGTAATGCTTAATACGTACTTAGAACCTGGTATGGATTTTTGAGATTCAATTTGATAAGAGCACTTTATCACAAGTCATGCAGGTTTTTAGTTTATATCAGCTGTATGTGGAGGAATTGTAGTCTGTAAATTTAACTTCATGTGCGTCTGGATTATACATCTTTATAAAATTAGAAAAACATTCTCAGTCAATATAAAGTGCAAAACCATAAAGAATGGAGCAGACAATATAATAGAAACACAGTAGAATTATTTAAAAATTAAGATAGCCATATCAATATTTTACAATCATTTTTTTTAATATCAAAAGGCGTTGGCATCCAAAGAAATCCACCCTTGTTCACTGACATAATGCAAGATGCAGGGAAAGTTGCCATGTGTATTGAAAACTCACCAAAGAACAGACTTATCAAAATATAATATTCAGAGATTGGCAGTAAACATACCCACTTACTGCATCAAACCCATTTGTCTGCTATTGCAATGAATACCCTGAAGAAGGACATTTCATTTTTTTCTACTTGAAGCTCCCTCTCATTTGGCAAATATTTTCAAATTTGACATCTAAACATAACAGAAAGGCATATTTAACTGATTTTAATATTTCTTAAAATAAATTTGGAACTATAGGGGGAGTTACACACCTCAACACATCAAACACAACAAAGTGTTCCAAAAGGTATTATTCTTAAAGCAAAACCAAACATTTAAAAAGCATCACCTCACTACTATCTGTTTCAATCATCTTATAAGATGCTGAACAGAGGTTTTTTAATGAAGATAGTTTGAATGAGATAAAATTAGAGAAATAGTTGCCTCCCCATTGTTTCAAACTTATAATCACTACCTTCCAGAAGAGAAATATTAAATATTGAAGAATGTTTGGATAAAAGGTCATTTAGCTTGACTGAGCGACTTCACTTTCACTTTTCACTTTCATGCATTGGAGAGGGAAATGGCAACCCACTCCAGTGTTCTTGCCTGGAGAATCCCAGGGACAGCGGGGCCTGGCGGGCTGCCATCTCTGGCGTTGCACAGAGTCGGACACGACTGACGCAACTTAGCAGCAGCAGCAGCAGCAGCTTCTCAAAACTCCTGCATTAAACTTGGTGGCCAAAGAAGGGAATGCATCTTTTATTTTTCATTTACTCTTTAAAATAATTATTATAAGGTAGGAAGTTTATCATAATTCTAGAGAAAATATAAATTTCCACTGTGAAGCATAAAAATGTATCATTATTAGGATTAAAAAGAAACCATCTTTTGTGAGGTTGAAATTTTTATCTTTGACCCACTTACAAAGGTTTAAAAGAAACTGGCTCAGCCATGCCTAAGATATTTGAGCAGTCTTGGCTCTGTTGCTCTGAACTGGTGTGAGCTATCAACAAGTAAGCACACTTACTGAATTAAGTATTTCCTAATTTTTGGTTTAGTGTTATCTATTTGGAGAGGTCTCCATTTTGCATTAAAGCATTAATGAAACATATTTTGTACTGTTATGCCTATGCTGTATAAGAATAAAATATTAAAATAAGTATTTTTTCATAAAACAATTTTATTTTTAGGCATACCTCTGTGTTTCTGAGTTTGTGTCTATTTCCTAGGCTTGATGTATCATGTATTTCTTACTACAGGTTCACTGTCATTCAAGAATGGAAAATACCAGTTTACAGAATAGTTCTCAGTGTTTCTTTTTTTTTTTTCCTTAGAGGTGGAAACTACTGCTTCCAAATATGCTGAGTGTATGGGATTGGGTGGGGGCATTCCGATTTCTTCTCCCACTTGGACCCTCCAACCTGCCAACTACAAGCTCTTTAAGAGTTTCCTGGATAGAAGAGCTCCCCTCTCTGATCACTTTTCACAGTGAGTACCCTAGCATGCTCTGTGCTGACCTGAAAGTCAGTTCTATCCCATCTACCTGGTGTGCTGTGTTCTTTGCTGAGTCACTTAGTAGTGTCCTACTCTTGCGACCCCACTGACTATAGCCCATCAGTCTCCTCTGTCCGTGGGGATTCTCCAGGCAAGAATACTGGAATGGGTTGCCATGCCCTCCAATCCCACTGGAATCTCTGATCCTCTGATGTCCATTTTCCAATAGGGTCTCCACCACTGGTACTGATGAATCCCCTCATCTGTGCTTCTTCAGTGTAATTTCAATGGAATTTAGAGATGATGAAGTAGTCAAGTAAGTTATTTTGAAAGAGGAAAAGTATGTTTTTATATAGTACTAGTCAAAGCTGCTATAGTGAAGTGGGTGCTCTCAAACATCATATTAGTATAAGAGCAAATTGATGTAACCAAAGCAATTTATTAATAGTATAATAAGCATCAAGAACCTTAATAATGGCCATATCTTTCTAGCAATAAACTCTAAGGAAAGAATCAAATGTCTAACAAAGATATTCACTATAGAGTTATTTACAAAAAGATGGTTTTCAATTTTTTTCTTAAATGTTCAATAGGGGAATTATCAAATCCCAAATTGCATACGTAATAGAATATTTTTCTATAAATAAAAGTCATTTTTTAAAAAAAGTAATGACAAGGGAAATAAATGTATAAGGAAAACAAAATAGAATCCTTACTTTTAAAAAACAAGTAAGTGAATGCAGAGAAAATATAGAGTAGGATCTTGATTAACGTGTGTGTGTGTGACTGCACATAAGATTTACTCTTTATATATGCTTCTTGTGGAGAGTCAGTTTTATCATCCTCATCTTCATTATACCTATAACTGCATTCTATAAGCTATATCTTGGATTCTTTATATCATTTCTTTATGATCTTGGTAAATACCCATAGTCTACAACTCCCTTGTATAATTTATTTTCCCAATTCCAGTACACATCTTCAGCTACCTCAGCATACAGAAGTATAGGTATCAAACTTTATTTTAGATATATATTAATGTCTCATTAAGTTAAGCTTTAGCCACACTGCTGCTGCTGCTGCTGCTGCTAAGTTGCTTCAGTCGTGTCCAGCTCTGTGCGACCCCATAGACGGCAGCCCACCAGGCTCCCCCGTCCCTGGGACTCTCCAGGCAAGAACACTGGAGTGGGTTGCCATTTCCTTCTCCAATGTGTGAAAGTGGAAAGTGAAAGTGAAGTCGCTCAGTTGTGTCTGACTCTCAGCTACCCCATGGACTGCAGCCCACCAGGCTCCTCCATCCATGGGATTTTCCAGGCAAGAGTACTGGAATGGGGTGCCATACCGAATCTAAATGTCTATGATGTAAAAGTGATACTGAACTAAACCGTTGTATCTTCAATGACACAGTTCTGCTTAAACAGTTTGCCCCTTACCTGGAATCCTCTCTTGCAGGCACCCTCAATCTCATGGAAGTCGTGTTCAGTGCACAGAGGGCAAGCTCCCACACTCTCCCACAGGAAATAGAATGTACATCCATCGCAGGTGCCTGCTGGACACTTGCTGAAATAAATCACGGAAAACAACAAAACCAACAGCTTTCGTAACGCATTCAATTGAGTCCAATCAACATTTGAGCACATACTGCATACTTGGAAGCAATACGTAGATGCAGAGGCAACACATGAAAAAAAAATCTGAAGGAGACAACACCGCAACTAGATACCACTCTGCACCAACCTAGATGGCTAGAATCAAAAGTTGTGAGGTTGTTGGGCAATTGAAATCTTTACACTCTGCTGATGGGAGTGTAAAATGGTGCAACTTTGGAAGAATCTGGCAGTTTCTCACACAATTTAACAGAATTATCCTATGATTCAGCTATTCTACTCTTAGGGAAATATCCAAAGGAAATAAAAATGCTATCTCCACACAAAAACTTGTACATGAATGTTCCTAACAGCATTATTCATAACATCCAAAAGGTGGCAACAATCAAAACATCCATCAGCAGATGAATGGGTGAACAAAACATGGTTTTACCCATCCAATGAATTATTACTCCACCTTAAAAAGGAATGCAGTACTGATGCATGCCCCTACTTGAATGAACTTCAAAAATATTATGCATAGTGACTGAAGCAAATAAAAATTCCACATTTTTATGATGTTATCCGGATTTAAGTCCATAATAGGAAGCTCTATAAAACATTTGAAAATGGGTTAGTGATTGCTTAGAGTTAGGAACCACTTACTAGGTTTAAGGAGATAATAGCAGCTATGGGATTTCTTTGCGAAATGATAAAGAGGTTCTAGAATTGGCTAGGCTGATGGTTGCACACTCAGAATATACAATAACCACTGAAGTGTACGTTTTCAATGAGTAAATTGTAATGGTGTGTGAATTACACCTCTATAAAGTTGAGTTTTTTTCTTTTTAATTTAAAGGAGAAACAGGCACAGGTAATGAACAAAAAAAAAAAAAAAACTTCAAAGAAGTTTACTGGTGAAAGTGATGCCTGAGCCATGTCTAGAATATTCTAGATAGTAGTTAGAATAAAAGGGATGGACACAAGGGAATTCCTGCCATAGGAATGGAATGGTAAGTGAATTGGAGGAGAAGTGCAAGCAGGTCATTGTCATGGGAGCTTCAGGAACAAGGCAGTGACTGAGTACTGGGCATTTGGGCACTAGGTGGTGAAGGAGGTTTGCACTTTCTGTTTAAGGTAATTGCACAGAAGTGAGGTGCTTTAGAGAACAGAAGGACACATAGGTCCGTGATCTGCAGAGGGTAGGGGAAAGACATACAAACAAAATTGTCTAATGTAAAAAAAAAAAAAAAAAAAAACACCATCAATCAACACACAGCTCAATGATGTAAATGATTCTGCAATCCTGGGTTTCCTCAGTCTGAGGATGACTTCCTTTGACAAGAGGCACTCAGTGATGATGAATAAGGCTTGGACCCAGATGAGGGATTGCACTGAACCAACCATCAGGCAGGACCTGCATGCAGACTTTAAAATCCTACTTTCCGGTGGGTATGCCTTTTATGTCAACTCATCTCTTTCATTTCAAGAACAGATACACATGGCATAGCTCAAAAATTAACGTGCTGTTACTGGATACAGAATTCTTACTGAAGCAAGAAACTATTCAGAAACATTCTAATAGGAATGACTGTTTTGTTCATGAATTCATTAAAACCAGGGGAATATAGTTCCCTCAACTTGTATACTGCACTTCCCTTAAGTTAAGCTGTGTAAATATAAGGCATTGCCCTGAAAATCTCCTTCAGACCTTAGCTTGTGCAAAGTGCAGGTGCCCTGAAACTAATAGCAAAACAACAGACACACAATAATACAGAGAATCCAAAAAACACCCCTTTGTAAGTTTTCATTTCAAATGCCTTTCTGATGATTCACTATCCAAAACTTCAGTCTATCAGAAAGGTAAAATTTCATACTATTAGTTAACTAAATATATTCTGAAAAAGTGAAAGTGTTCCTCAGTCGTGCCCGACTCTTTTGTGACCCCATGGACTGTTAGTGGGCCAGGCTTCTCAGTCCATGGAATTCTCCAGGCAAGAATACTGGAGTAGGTTGCCATTCCCTTCTCTAGGGGATCTTCCTGACCCAGGGATCAAACTGGGTCTCCCACATTGCAAGCAGAATCTTTACCATCTGGACCACCAGGAAATACATTCTAAGGTACCCTAATATGAACACTGAAACGAATCCCCATGCCTGATAAGCGATGCATTTTTATATGTCTGTCCTTCCAAAGTGCCTGTGTGCTGCCGACTAAGTGAACACGGTGGGATGGAAAAACAGCAACGTTGTGTATGACGCTCCAGAAACAGCGGCGAGTGCTGCCGCAGCTGTGAACAGTGGTGAACAGCGACTCCTGGGAAAAATGACTTGACTCTCTAACTTGCTTTAATTTCTCTTTTTTATAAAAAGGGAATAATAAACACATTCAGAATAAAAAATACAGAGAGATATTTTTTAAAAACAGGAGATTACAATAGACAAAAACCAAGCCACCTAAAAAGTCATTCCTACCCTCTACCTTCCAGATCAGTAAAAGCAACTTAAAATTGTTCTTTTGAAAAAAACTGGTAACCAACTGGAGAAATCCTTCAAGAACACAATTATTATATATGCATAACAATGATTTACAACTTCCAAAATAATTACAGTTTTCTGATCAGTTAGCAAAAATTACCAAGAGGCTTTCCTGTTCACATCTTTTCTCCCAGAATTATTTTCTACTTTATCTTTCCAACACAGAAAAACTTTAAAAGGAGGAAAAAAATGTTTCTATTGGGAAAATGAAAGAGTAAGTCTGCTAAAGTTTGAAAAAAAGAACTCAACAAAAGAAAAGGAGAAAATTAATCAAAGTTGCAAAAAGCAAGACAAAAGACTTGGGTTACAGTCCTAACTAGGATTTTCAAATGATTTTGTGTTTTTCCATAAGTGATTCAACCTCTCTCCCCACCATGTCATTCCTGTAATTTGTCAAAAGCAGAATGTCTGCCATACTGCATTCACAGGGTAGTTATAAAGGATAAAATGAGAGAACCATTTGACAAAGTTTAAAGAACTGCAAAATATAAAAGACTATTAACAATGCACATCACTTTCTAAAGAACTGGTAGAGCCAAAGAAATATGAAAAAAAAAATCAAGACATTGATATAATTTATAAAGCTGGCATTAAGTGTCAAAATACTACAATGATTCAGTGCATTCCCTTTGCAGACTTCACTTTTTAAAAGCAAGTCTTAGGTTTAAAGCAGTTTAGAATCGATTCTTAAATTCTTTCAACTCAATGAGTCATTTGAAATGTGGAGCATCAAAATTTGATTCTTTGTTATGAAGCTAATTTTCACAGTTTGAATCAGGCCTTTCCTGGGGAAAAAACAAGAATATATGAAGCAATAGTTATTTCAATCATGCTTACATACATAAATGAAAACAGAAAAAAGATACAAGAAAAAAATGTAGTAATATAAACATTTTATCTTTGTGAAATACTTTTCCCTTTGATGACCTCGGTCACCATCATCTTTACTTCCCAACCAGCTTTTTTCAGGTGTCACTAATTGTGCTTCTACATAACTTTTGCTCTGCATGATCACCATAGAAACCAATGGGCACATGTTTAAAGAAATAAGACAAAGTCATGGATAGCTGGGGTATGGGAAGCTAGACTTCTACAGGATGGCCCAACATGCTGTGAATTATAGGTAGAGAAACCACCACATATTCAAAGGGCAACCAGGTAAACCTTGATTTGGTTTACTGAGAAATAAGTAACAGGCTTTCTAATTTCCCAATTTTACTTCTGGGATTGCTTTATCAATCAGGGTGGCTCTAGCAATGTGCAAGAATTCAGACAAATCTTTTTTTAGAAAGTTATATCTTGGATTCTAAAATGGAATATATTTCATAAATCAGTTACTAGTGTCCTCTTCAGAATGAATCATCTTACCTAAAACAGGATCTAGCTGGTTCATATTATGAATCCATGGAGAAGAACCTTGTGTTTTTATGAACTATTATCACATAAAAAAATCTATTATTAATATTTGGATAGTTGATAAATCACTGTAAACAGTTTTCCCTAAACTTTATTCAAAATCCAAAGGTAAAACAAATTCATCTGTGCTGTCAGGACCTTTCCAACCCTTCTGGAGTTAGTCTCAGGAGATTGGTGAGAAAGGCCTCTCTCAAATGTGCCAAGAACATTTATCATCTGGTATCAGGGCACTATTGTTGTTGAACTTCTTTCATGTGGGGCATCTGTAGTTTTCTTGGGGTTCCTTGTTCTCAGGGTATACAGACTGTGATCCTCTGTCGGGGCAATGCTCTCTGACCTCCTGCTGTCTTTCTTCAGCTTTGGAATCTCAGGAAGTTCATCCTGTTTCTGCTAAGGATGCCTTGTCATAGGCCAGAAACTCTTCTTATGTAGGGTCCATAAAATTCATTGCATGTTGCTCTAACTCCATCTGCCTTAAGGCTGAAGAGTATCAATCACTTATGACGCAGTTTAAACACAAGATATTTTGACCTAGAAGTCTAGATCTACAAGATCTAGAGGTACAAAATTTTACCAGTCTCCTGCAAATACTTCTCTTTCTAAAGCTTCTACCTTGGGTTAACTACCAAAAGTCAGCATCTGTTGAAGATTTGGATAAACTAAATTTACTGACACTCTCTAGTCCCTTTTATCTATAGATTCTGTATTTTCTAAAGTGAAATTAGAACATGTCAAGTTTTATCATCTTTATTTCATATTTGATCACAAAACTTGATGACTGTTTCATATTTTTACACCATATCTTAAGATTATTTGTTAGTGTTTAAAGTACATACTTTTAACAATTTTCTATTAGAATTTTTTCATGTTTTCCCAAGTAGGATAAATTAATTCATGAATGAAGAAAAATGTAAGGAAACTGATACATGGTAGATTCTAGCCTCAATCTTGATATTCAGTATTTTAGGGTACATCTGGATGTTGGTTACTTTTCATAAACTTTTTTTTATTGACACATAGTCAATTTCAGTTCAGTTTAGTTTCTCAGTCATGTCCAACTCCTTGCAACCCCATGGACTGCAGCACACAGGCTTCCCTGTCCATCACTCCTGGAGCTTGCTCAAACTCATGTCCATCAAGTCAGTGATGCCATCCAACCATCCCATCTTCTGTCGTCCCCTTCTCCTCCTGCCTTTAATCTTTCCCAGTATCAGGGTCTCTTCTAATAAGTCAGTTCTTCACATCAGTTGGCCAAAGTATTGGAGTTTCCGCTTTAGCATCAGTCCTTTCAATGAATATTCAGGACTGATTTCCTTTAGGATTGACTGCTTTGATCTCCTTGCAATCCAAGGAACTCTCAAGAGTCTTCTCCAACACCACAGTTCAAAAGAATCAATTCTTCAGCGCTCAGCTTTCTTTATAGTCCAACTCTCATATCCATACAGGACTACTGGAAAAACCATAGCTTTGACTAAATGGACCTTTGTCATCAAAGTAAAGTCTCTGCTTTCTAATATGCTATCTAGGTTTGTCATAGCTTGTCTTCCAAGGAGCAAGCATCTTTTAATTTCCTGGCTGCAGTCACCATCCGCAGTGATTTTGGAGCCCAAGAAAATAAAGTCTGTCCCTGTTTCCCCATCTATTTGCCATGAAGTGATGGGACCGGATGCCATGATCTTCGTTTTTTGAATGTTGAGTTTTAAGACAGCTTTTTTCACTCTCCTCTTGCTCTAACTCAAACAGTCAATTTACAATATTGTATTAGTTTCCTGTATACAACAGAGTAATTCAATAATTTTATAGATTATACTCCATTTAAGGTTATTATTAAATATTGTCTATGTTCCCTGTGTTGTACAATATATCCTTATAGCTTATTTACTACTAGTTTGTACCTTTTAATCCCTCTACCCCTATCTTGCTCCTCCCCACTTCACTTTTTCCACTTGTAACCACAAGTTTGTTCTCTATAATCTTTCTTTTTTTGTTACTATCACTAGTTTTATTTTTAAATTCCTCATTTAAGTGATGTCATACATTATTTGACTTTCTCTGACTTATTTCACTAAATGTAATATGCTCCAGGTTCACCAACATTGTTGCAAATGGCAAGATTTAATTCTTTTTTATGGCTGAATATTATTCCATTTTGTTATATATATGTAGGTATGTATGTGTGTGTATATATATACATATATATACACATGTATATATATGCACACACACACCACAATATATACCACATTTCCATTACCCATTCATTCATTGATAGATATTTAGGTTACTTGCCACATCTTGGCTATCATAAATAATACTGCTATAAAACATTAGGGTGTATGTACCTTTCCAAGCTAGTGTTTTTTTCTTTGGATACATACCCAGGAGTGGAATAGCTGGATCATATGGTAGTTATAGTTTTAGTTTTTTAAAGAACTTTCATACTGTTTTCCACAGGTGTTGTTCTGTCCTCAGTTGTGTCCGGCTCTTCGTGACCCCATGATCTGCAGCATGCCAGACTTCTCTGTCCTTCATTATCTCCCAGAGTTTGCTCAAATTCATGTTCATTGAATAGGTGGTGCCATCCAATCATCTCATCCTCTGTCATCCCATTCTCCCTCCTGCCTTCAATCTTTCCCAGCACCAGGGTCTTTTCCAATGAGTTGGCTCTTGGCTTCAGTTGGCCAAAGCATTGCAGCTTCAGTTTCAGTCTTAGTCCTTCCAAGGAATATTCAGGGTTGATTTCCTTTAGGACTAACAGGTTTGATTTCCGTGCTATCCACAGGACTCGAAAGAGTCTTCTCCAGCACCACAGTTTGAAAGCATTAATTCTTCAGTGCTCAGTCTTCTTTATGGTCCAACTCTCACATCTATACATGACTACTGGAAAACCATAGCCTTGACTATACAGACACTTTGTCAGCAAAGTGATGTCTCTGCTTTTTAATACACTGTCCAGGTTTTTCATAGCTTTTCTCCCAAGGAGCAAGCATCTTTTCATTTCATGACTGCAGTCACCATCTGCAGTGATTTTGAAGCCCAAGAAAATAAAATCTCTCACTGTTTCCATGTTTCCCCATCTATTTGTCATAAAGTGATGGGACTGGATGCACGACTTTCCTTTTTTGAATGTTGAATTTTAAGTCAACTTTTTCACTCTCCTCTTTCACCTTCATCAAGAGGCTCTTTAGTTCCTCTTCGCTTTCTTCCATAAGGGTGATGTCATCTGCATATCTGAGGTTATTGACATTTCTCCCAGCGATCTTGATTACAGCTTGTGCTTCATCCAGTCCAGCATTTTGCATAATGCACTCTGCATAGAAGTTAAATAAGTCTAGCTAGAAGGATTTTGAGCATTACCTTGCTAGCATGTGAGATGAGTATAATTATGCAGTAGTTTGAACATTCTTTGGCATTGCCCTTCTTTGGGATTTAAATGAAAACTGACCTTTTCCAGTCCTGTGGCCACTGCTGAGCTTTCCAAATTTGCTGGCATATTTATGCAGCATTGTCTCAGCGTCATCTTTTAGGATTTGAAATAGCTCCGCTGGAATTCCATTTTCTCCACTAGCTTTAGTAATGCTTCCTTAGGCCCACTTGACTTCACACTCCAGGATGTCTGGGTCTAGTTAGCTGAACTAATTTACATTCCCACCAACAGTGTACTAGAGTTTCCTTTTCTCCATTTTTGCCAACATTTGTTATTTGTGACTTTTTTGGATGGCGCAATTCTGACTGGTGTTGAGGTGATATCTCATTGTGGTTTTGATTTGCGTTTCTCAAATAATTAGCAATGTGGAGCATCTTTCCCTGTGCCTTTTTGGCCATCTGTATGTCTTCTCTGGGGAAAAAAAAATTGTGTATACCGGTCTTCTGTCAATTTTCAAACTGTGTTTTTTTTTTAAATATTGCGTTTGTCAACTACAAATTGGCACTTGCCATGGGTGCTTGCCATCTACCTCTACAAGGATTAAACCACGTGCTTCTACTGCTGATCTTCAACACCCCCAAAGGAGTTCAGGGTGGAGAGCAGAAATGAGGCACTCTGTGCTCTGGGAAAATTGGCAAGACGGGTCTCCAGACAGTTAGATATTCTCAGGAGCTGATTTTATGAGCTCAGTTCTTGGATCTCTTCATATCTAGAAAAGTACTAAAATCCTTCATGGTGACACTATTCCTTGTACAAGTGAAGGGTTCATAAGACTAGTAGAAAACTTTTGGAAAAATATGGCCTTCATTGCATGTATTCTCCCTTCACCAAAATCACATATATACTGACCTTTCCCCCCTGCCTCTTTGGGGCAGTTTCTCACAGCTATCTGAGGTGCTGTCTCCCAGATTGCAATCCTCATTTTGGCCCAAATAAAACTTAACTCGCAACTCTCACATTGTACATTTTTTAAAGTCAACAAATTGTACGAGCTGTCTATATATTTTGGGTACTAATCCCTTCTTGGGCATATCATTGGGATACATTTTCAATCAGTAGGCTATTTTTCACTCCAGCATTCCTGCCTGGAGAATCCCATGGATGGAGGAGCCTAGTGGACTGCAGTCCATGGGGTCACGAAGAGTCAGACACAACTGAGTGACTTCACTTTCACTTTTCACTTTCATGCATTGGAGAAGGAAATGGCAACCCACTCCAGTGTTCTTGCCTGGAGAATCCCAGAGACGGAGGAGCCTGGTAGGCTGCCTATGGGGTCGCACAGAGTCAGACACAACTGAAGTGACTTAGCAGCAGCAGCAACAGGCTATTTTTCATTTTGTTGATGGTTTCGTTGCTTGTCAGACCCCAAGGCTGGAGCGTTTACTATGTAGCTGAAACCACTCACTCCTCAGGGGGATCTCCCAGCTTGTGATGTCTCCCTCCTCTTCTGTGTCCCTTCTGAGGGGCATAGGTCCATACTGACCACTTCTCCTCCCTTCCTAATTGACTCCATGTGACTCTTTCTGTCACACCCCTGGGTGCACACAAGTCCTTCTGCCAGCCTCCAGTTTGTTTTCAGTGAGAATCGCTCCACATGCAGATGTATTTTTGACATGTTCATGGGGGGAGGTGAGCTCTGCGTTGTCCTACTCCACCATTTGATCTCTTCCTCCTTCTATTTCTTGATCATAACGGGTTTCAGTTGTTTTCACTTGTGATCACAGTCCTTTCATATGCCTCCTTACTATTTAATGTTCTAAGAACATGTTTTATTTTAATTGAGTTCTATTGCCTTTTTAACCTATATATGAATTTATATATTATCTGTCCTTAAAGGGTGCAGAGAACAGAAATAAACAAGGAACTCATTTAAACAATAGTTATTCTCTGGCTCTTAATAAATTAAAATGAATAGACAACTGTTTTGGCTTTAACAGTCCTTCCCCAACTACCAACAAAAGCACTACACTAGCAGCCAATAGATCCAATGACTTTGATACAGAGATTTGAATTAGAGCCTGTGGAAGAAATCCCTGGTGTGCTCAACCTCTGAAAGCTCTCAGGACAGAACTGTGAAGCATCCCTTTTGTGAGAGACAATCTCCTCAGAAGCTACACTTAGAAAATGAATTTTGGTTTTGAAGGAGGATTTCACAAAATGATTTTGGACTTATCAACTACCCAAGCAGTTAAATGTGGTTAAAAGTTGTGAGAGAGAAAGGAGGAGGATTTTCCTCTAACTCAGAACATTAACAAAGACAACCTTATTTGAGGAAAGATGAGTCATTAAAAAGAAGGCACCAACAACTTGCAGATCAGTTGAGTTCCCAGATAAATGTGCTATTTCCCTCTGTTTACTGTGTTTATTTGCAAATCTCTGCCTAAGAAGGACGGGAGGAAATGACAAGATAAAAGCATGATGACATAAAAAGAACAACAGAATCAGGCAATCACCCCATTGTGACTGCCACTCTATAGCTACGCATACAACCAGGCTTCTCAGTGTTTCCTCCTGCGTCGAGTAAATGGGTTTGATGGGAGGATCCCAAATGTGCAATGACATCTCCATTATCAGAGTAAAAATGGTTCCCTCTGCTTGTTTTCCAATAAAGCTTTTAAAAAACCTTTCAAACCTTTTTAAATCTTTCCAGATAAAACTAACAGCAATTTCTCATGTTTTTGAAAAAGTACTCTGGACATAGTGCTTAGGTCTAAATGTTTCCTAATGAAAGGAGAATCTTCAATTCCTCTAACCACATAGGATCATGATTAGGGGTTTGGGAAGCCTTTTAGGTAGAAACTGGAGAGGCATCAATTTAGGGATATTAGTGGTCGACTGTGTTAGCAATTTCTTCTTTGGCCAAGGTACAAACTGCACTAGATAATCTCAAAAGTCCACTCCAGCTCTCTGATTTCATCTGCCACAGACATCATGCTGTTAAGTTTTCGTTGAAAATGTCTCACATCCTCCAGACACTTTGTGGAATTAGAAACCAACTGCATTTGCCAGACCAAACAGACAGGCCGGAGTTTCCAACTGCAGATTTGTGGGCGGTCCAGGATGTTTGCTGCTCCTTCTACGTTGCATGTGAGATCCATAGAGGACACACAGTTCTCCTTTTCTCTGGCCCCTTTCACTTTCTGTGAAGACATCCTAATTTTTTTCCCCAGGGCTGGGGATCTTGTGACATTTTCCCTGGTCACCAAGACACGGAGCCCCAGTCAACATCACTACTGCTAAAGTCGCCTTTGCCTGGTTTGTAAGGTTATTGGCCAAGAGAGAATTCCAAGGGACAGCACCCTTTCTGAGCTGGCAAGTTCTCTCCATAGTGGCTTCTTGGTAAGCATATGAGATTTCACAGGGCAATTGCCTGGTTAGTACCTTTCTTTCTCTCCCGGAGAATTTAAAGCTCAAAAAAGAAAAATGCAAATTAAATCCCCTTCAAAAGTAGCCTAAGTAAATTTGGCTCTGTTAACATTTCTTTACTGTTAGTAGGAAATCTTTAGTCAAACCTACAGCTAAAAAAATATTCTCATTATTTCCGTACAAGCTTCCATTTCTCATGTTCTGATCGCAGAGCGCCCCCTTGTGCCCTGAAGGGAAATTCAAGACTCAAGAATGAAAGATCAGCACAGGTGGCTCATACTTGGTAAAGAATCCACCCACCTCCATGGGTTTCCTGGATGGCTCAGCGGGTAAAGAATCTGCCTGCAATGTAGGATACACAGGAGACATGGGTTCAATCCTTGGGTCGGAAAAACCCCCCTGGAGAAGGAAATGGCTACCCACTCCAGTATGCTTGCCTGGAAAATCCCATGAGCACAGGAGCTTGCTGGACTACAGTCTATGGGGTTGCAAAGAGTTAAACATGTCTGAGCAACTAACACACAGGCAAGCAACAGCAAATGTATATTCAGTCCTATTAAATGTGCACACAGCACACTTAATTCCAAAAAAAAAAAAAAAGAATCCACCTGCAATGCAGGAGACCCTGGTTCGATTCCTGGGTCAGGAAGATCCACTGGAGAAGAGATAGTCTACTCACTACAGTATTCTTGGGCTTCCCTGCTGGCTCAGCTGGTAAAGAATCTGCCTGCAATGCAAGAGACCTGGGTTTGATCCCTGGGTTGGGAAGATCCCCTGGAGAAAGGAAAGGCTACCCATTCCAGTATTCTGGCCTGGAGAATTCCATGGACTATTCCATGGGATCTCATAGAGTCCAACACGACTGAGCGACTTTCACTTTCACTTTTCACTTTGAGCACATTTAGGTTGTGAGGTTCAAGCAGTTCCCTAGAGCAGCAGTCCTCAAACTACAGGATGCATCAAATTAAACAGAGTTTTATGAAAATATGAAAGAATCCACCCTGTAGACCACAGCCTTTTAATTTAGCTTTTCAGAAAATTAAAATGCAAAACAAAATGTGAGAATCTGTCTCAGAAAAAAAAAATTTCCAAAATGGGGGTTAAGATCAATGGTTCTCAAATTTTAACATGTCAGAACTGCCTTGTGGTTTTATAAATATTCTGGTGCTTAACATTTGGAGATTCTTTCGGTTTCAGTGAAGGCCTAAAAATCAGTTTTACAATAGACACTCCAAGGTATTCTGCTGTCTCTGATCTTGGGAAATCCTTGCAAAGATAGTCAAGTAGAAAAAACTGCCTGAGGTCAAAGAAAAAACTTAACTTTTCTTCTTCTCATAAGGAAAAAGCTAGTTTCTAGATGCCATCATTTAACATCATGAGACTATCATTTTCTCATTACATGAAAACATCAGAACCCACCTTGGGAGAGTTAGAGTGGCGCATTTTCTAAAGGACAGTGTTTGACTTCAGTAGTATTATCTGCTTAAGTCATGGAGGCTCCTGAAGGAGGCCTTAGAAGTCATTCATGTGGGCTCCCAGAGGCTAGACCAAGAGAACTGAGCTGATAGGTCCAAAAAAAGCACCTCAGAAGTACTCTAGTAAATAAAACAAGTGTCTGAACTCAAAGCAATATGGTGAGATATCAGAGCATAGTGAACAAATCTCTGGATACACCTTCTCACAAAGAAAGTGTGCTCTGCTGCCCCGACTCCAGCTTGGATGCTGGCCCAGGGATCCTCTACCACATGATGCCCTTGAGCTCTAGGCTCCCTCTGTTTCTTTCAGTTTTATTATGTTCTGTGCTCATCATATTAATATCTCACCTTGAACAGGTGAAGAGAAAAATTAATGAAACAGAGTTGGTAAGAGGTGAATGCTGGTGTGAGTTTACGCCCAGAAATGAGTTCAAAATACCATGTTATCACTGTAATTATTTTTAAGATACCCAAGTAACTGAATCAATGCTTCAACCACTGATTTCCAATCCTGATGTAATATAAGCAGGATTTATTAAAATCTCATAAAAGTTACAGTAAAAGTAACAAAAACAAAATTAAATCAATCACTTTTTAAAATATACATTTTTTGCTAGCTTGATGGATAAAAATCTGCAAATCAAATTATAATCCAAAGGTACCTTAACCCTAAAAAGATTAGAAATAAATAATCTACATAGTAGACAATGAATAACTATACAAAATAAAAATCAGGAGACACTATGAAAGCATTTTTTAAGTTTACAATCTTAAATTCATGAAATTGCTTAGTTTCTCTTACTGTTTCCAACCAAAGAGGCTGTATTAATCGGATCTAGACTGTGGACAGCTAACAGCTCAATGCCAATCAGTTAAAGGAACGATGCTGTGTATTCTACAGGTCAGACTCTAACTTGGTGATTTCGCCACCAGTGATTAGAGAACTCAAGAACAGGAATCTCATCTAACCTGACCTTCATCCCTCATAGAGAAAGAAACTATGACAAAGAGGTTAGATTGCTTAATCTAGGTCACCTAGATAGTTCCTTGCTGATAAAGAACTATAATCCAGGTAAAGTCCTAATCCAGCTCTTAAGAAAACTGACACTAGATAGTGAGACTCAATCAAACGATACAACAATATAGTTATATATTACTTAAATAATTTTCAAGGTAATTAAGACACGCAGGCAAACAAGATGAGAATCTGTCATTGAGGAGACTGAAAGTGCTGAGACTCGCAAGGACCTATACCTCTTAACAGGCAAGCAGCACATCTGGAAAACAAAAATCTACAGATTCTTTGTTCCCTTTCTGCTTTACACCCATAGAGAATGTGTTTTAAAATAGCAAGGTTCTGGAGAGTTGTGCTTCCTGATAAATACATACATGGAGGAATCATATTGAAATAAGACTACCTGGGGACAGAAATGGCTCCCGCTCCTGGTTTAGCAGGATTACACCTCATTTTCACAGCAGTTGATCGGCCATTTACACAAGAGGTTGTAGTTGTAGAAGACCTATTAGAAGGCAAAGGTCACTTCACAAAACAAATATGACACAGACTTCAAAAACAAAAACATTCTGTGTATAACTGCTCCTATGCTCTATGAATAAATTAAAAAAATGTATCAAAGTTCACCAATTCAGAATTTACTTTCACTGACTATGAAAAGCTGCCTGCTCCACAGGTAAAGTGATATGCCATCATCAAAGGATTAATAGAGCTATTGTAATTATAATTAAAATTACAATCAAAAGAATTTTTTAAGGTATTAGAGGTCATAGTGACTTAGGCTGATGTTTTGATGTGTGAATTACAAATAATTACTGCCTAGACAATGAATAGTGTCTTTATTGCCTTATTTAAAAGATTATATATATGAGAAAAATTACATAATGCTTTCTAAATATTCCATGTTTCCTATTTTTTACTAAGTCTTTCATTTAAGAACCAACTACTGATTATCTATTCAAAATAAGCTACTATGTTAGAAACCCTGAAGTGATGTCCTAATGATTAAGAAAATAATCAAAAGAAGCAGCATGTTCACTTACTTATAAAAGAAATGCACATCTGGTATTTGGCTTGGTGAAACTGGGAACATATCTTCTTTTATATTAATATTTTGCAATGTGGTTTCAACTGTAACTCCTAGATGACAATAAAAAAAGACAATATTAAGCAATATGAGAAAATTAGGTTTACTTAGTTTCTATATCTAAAGAGAAAATAGCTTTACTTTGAGGCTGTCATTTTAACTAGAAATATCATATAAGATTAATGTATTATTGGTAAGAATAATAAACCTTACAAGGTTTCCAGAATAAAAAATACTCTACTCCTAACTTTGCAATTTTGCTTTAGTCACTTTACTTCCCTGATGCTTATGTCCTGAATTTGTAAAATGCATGCAATAATTTAGGTGGTCTGCATAGTCCCTTCCAGTTTTAACATTTCAACAATCTACTATTATAATCTCAGCCTCTTGTGAATTATGTTGAATGAGCTGGGCTACTTTTCTAATGTAGCTTTTCATCCATTCACATTCATTATAAACACATTTGACAAAATAAAATTTTGTGTGCCCTAAATATTTCCAGAAAGTAACTTCAAATTTTATCTAAAAGCAAGGCATCCCCCACCCATCAACCCCATGCAAAATTTATAGCAGAGTCAAAATGCAAGCAATAACAGCAACCTTTGTTCTCAGAGTTCTGATGCGCAAGCTCAGTAACTGTCCTCGGTGCTGAAAATTATAGCACCTGCCCTTGGTGCTAAATTCTTCTGGCGTCTATAAGTGGTACCGGAGTGGGTTGCCATTTCCTTCTCTAGGGGATCTTTCCAACCCAGGGATCAAACCCAGGTCTCCCACATTTCAGGCAGACACTTTACCATATGAGCCATCAGGGAAGTCCAGAGTCTATAACAATGGTTCTCAAATCTAGCTGCAGATTAGAATCATCTAAGAAGCTCTTTAAATTGTTAGATTATCACATGCATTGTTAGATCCCTAATCCTACTCCAGATATTTTAATAAACCAGATCCTTAAGAATAACTAGTTATGGACCTGAATTTTTTTTTAAGTTTCCTATACTTTCCAGACTAGAGACAGAAAGGGCAGATGGAGAATAAAATTTAGCACACTCACTCTTGTTGTTTGTCACCAGATTTCCTCTGGTATGAGAAAAGATGATAAAAACTGGTGACAGATACTATGATTTAAGTCTATATTGTGTTTGTTTACTCTTCTTCTTTTGCTCACAGTTTGGAAGGTTTTATTATTTTGCCTCAAAAATTCCTAGAAAATCTGACGAAAGACACAGATTGCTAGAGAACGACATGTCATATGAATTAATACATAACTCTAGAAGCTTCTAATACTCATTAAGAATGATCAAAAGATCTTACTTGTAGGGAATTCTAAACCGTGCTATAAAGTGATGACTTAGAATTATCTGTGGGTTTTAATCACCTATGGTAAGCACCACTGCAGAGACAAGTTATCAGTAACATGATTTTAAACAAATGCATGCATTAATACATGAACCAAATGAAACTTACCCAAAAATGTATCTGCCAAAATGATGGATTGTGATGATAAGGCTGCTCGGAAACCCTTACTTTCAGAAGGAATAATAGTTGACTGGCACACAAATGCTCCTACCAAATTCGTGTAATCGTCTGACCCTGCCACCATTTCCTTTACTGTAAAGTCTGTTATATTGTTGGTACAGAGAGCCAGCTTCTTCCCCTAGGAAAACAAAGTCAGAAATAAGTTTTTACTGAAGGTAAGTTTCTAAACTGGATCTCAGCTTCCTAGTGATTCTAGCAGAGCATTGGCTCTCTCCTCACCACAATTCTGATTTCAGGGATCTGGTGAGGGAGCACAGGCACCAGTAATTTTTAAAAGCTCTCGGGTGCTCAGTCACTTCAGTCATGTCTGGCTCTTTGTGACCCTATGGACTATAGTCCACCAGGCTCCTCTGTCCATAGGATTCTCCAGGCAAGAACTCTGGAGTGGGTTGCCATGCCCCCTCCAGGGGATCTTCCTGACCCAGGAATCAGACTTGCATCTCCTGCATTGCAGGCAGATTCTTTACCCAATTCCAATGTTCAAACAGGGTTGAAAATCTGACATTCTAATGAACACAGTGATTCAAGGCTGCACTGCTCCCCCAACTACAGACTTCATTTGTGCTGGATGAAAGCCACTTGACTTAAGGAAATATAAGTCATCTATGAAATCTTCAGTTCTTCAGACAACACTGCATACAAAGGGATCGGAAAACTGCTGGTGAAAGTTTTAATGCCAAGAAAAAAAACTTGCTCTTCCTTCTCCTGAATAGGCCTGTGTGTGGCAGAAAAGTATTGTCGAGTCTAAAAAAGAAAATATAAAAGTCTAGGGCAACATCTAAATTCTAAACAGTTGGTCGCTATAAGTGTTTTTATTCACCTACTCTTAGACTCAATGACGTGGATCTGCTCAAGTTCACAGTATGTTTAAGTATGAGTAAGCTCACAGGAGCTTACCTTTTTAATCATTTGGGGGATAGTTATAAAACTGGGAAGACTTTAATTTTTTTAATATAGTATGTTTAAATATACTGTAGTTCCACTAAAAAGCACTTTAGCTTACTCTATAATTTCTGTGAAGAAATGTATAAAGAAAAAGAGAAACACTATTTTACTGGTCTTAGATGTAGAATGTGCACAGATGGGCATAAAGAACAAAGATTTCTCTTTCTTAATGCAGCTAGCAATCTTAACCTATAAAATGTTTTCTCTCCACCAAGCCTGCTCACCGCAATACCAGGTGCAATATATTTTTACTAAGCTTAAATTAAATTGTTGAGACTAAAAAAGAAACAAAGAAAAAGAGCAGAGAGAAACTACTGAGGAAATTAATAAGAGAATAAAAGTAAAAGAATTAGAATAAAAAGGAAAGAAAGAGAAGGAAGACAGAAGAGAGAAGACAAAAGCTAAGTCAGTGGTCATACAGGAAGGAGATTGAGAAGAAGTGTGATATACTGGGTTGGCCAAAAAGTTTGGGGTTTTCTGTAACATTTTAAGAAAATGCTGGAAAAACTTTTCAGCCAACCCAATATAATGGAATTAATCTTCTTCACTGCTTTACACAGCATTTAACACAATAGGTATTTAACGTATAATTATATATTCAGTGAACTTAGTGACTAATCAAGGGAGTGTGCTGGATTGCCCCGTGTAAAATCAGTATAGGACAAATGTCACACCATGTAAAAATGTATAGATCTTTCTGTTTGAAAACCTCTGTAGTCATGAGATCTCTTTTTATTTCCTTTGTACAAAGTTTGGCACAGCATTTCAAAATGAAGACTATAGGAGTTAATAAGGGACTAGATATGGAGAAAATGACTTATTATACTTTCAACTTAGCTAAGGGTGAATATATACATCCCAACTCCAACCTTGTATGCCCACAAAATTATTGGATACAGAGTCCTGTAACTCTCCCTTTACCAGTATCAATTAACATTCTACTTCTTCCCAAAGAAAATTAAAACCCATAATCTATTAGCAGAGGCTACCTCATCACTTACCCCCTGCTTATTTCCATTTTGTTTTTGGACAAACTTCCTCTGAAAAGTCTTTTCTTTTTAACATAAACTTGACCAGAAAAGCAACAGTAAAACTTTCTCAAACCTTAACTTTATGCCTAAGAAATAGGTGGGATTGACAAGCCTGAACCACCTTTACAAAAATGAAAGATCCTCAAAGCCCTTACACCATAGCTTCAAGCTTTGGGGGTTCAACTGACTGGATAAGTGCTTTGATGGACTGAGAACCAGACAAGGATGCTCCTGGTGGAGAAAACTGCCAACATGCCAGAAGGCAACAAAGGATTTAAGCTGTCAAAGCTCACTTTCTGACATTTGGCTGTTAGTTTCCATAGAGATTTTATTGGTCCACCAACACAGAAAATAGCTCAATCAGAGTTGAAACCTAGCCCCATCTCACCTTGCCAGAACTCACCTCATGCCCACATAAACTGATATTGAAGAAATGGAAGTACTTTGTTCCTTTGGAGGTAAAGCTGGGACCATTCATTAAGGAGCCCACACTGCTGAGGTTGCTGAAGTCATAATGCAAACTTTGATTTTCTTTTTCATGGTAGAAAAAGCAGTCACTGTAGCACACTGAGTGGTCCTTTAACCATAAACATTAAGAAATCCAAAACAAAACAAAGCAAAAACAATATGGCAGGAAAGAAAGCATTAGCTGCTATGAAAAAAAAAAAGTGTTCCCTAAAAGTTCTAGGTTTAAAAACTATTTCAGTAGTTTTGTCTTAGTCATAGCATATTTTAACTGCTCTAACATAGAAAACTTCTAAACTCTAGATTTCTCTAAGCAAAGTTCAGAAGAGTTAGAATTTTTTAAAGAGTGAAGTTATTCTAAGATTAGTTTCTTATGGAAAGGTATTTTTAATCAAAGCCAAAATGTCCTGTCATACCAGTTCAAATAGACATCAAACTATTTTTTACATCACTCATAATATAGCATCAATCTTTTCCTTTAAAATGTTACAAGATACTCTTGCTGTTCTCCATATACACCTACAGCCTACCTGTAGAGAGGCAGCTTACTTGTTCTGCCATAATGAAATATACAAGACTTCACTTTTAATATTTTGGGAAGGTATTCTTATTTAGATGTTCTTCTTAATATTCTATGTCCCCAGTAATTATCACTTTCAAGACACATGTTAAGCACTCAATAGATGCAAGGCAAGGTAAAATAAGGAAGGGAATTTAAAAAGCCATTTATAAATATAAATTAGAAACATTAAGAGAAACCTTTGAGTTTGTCTATTAAAATATGCTTTCCTGGGGATAACTGAAATACAGACCCACTTACCTGAGTGCTTCTACTCCCAGGCCCACATGGAATACAAGCCTCCTTGCCATAGACCTGATGTATGGACAGGTAGGTATCAGGTGGACACTCCATGCACTGGTTGGTTTCTTTCTCAATGTAGTGGCCTGGGGGGCAGGGGACACACGATGAGCCCGACTGTTCAGAACCAAGGGCACAGGCACGGCATGAGGACGCCACCCCATCAACTGCATTAGTGGCAGTGATAGAATAAATCTTCACCATGTCATTGATGAACCGTCTATTCTAAAAAGAGAGCAGAAAGTAATGACTTCTGCCTTGGCACTCAGTTGTACAACCAGATTGTTTTATGTTCATATCACCAAAATAACTAAGCAAAGTATTCCAACCTAGCAGTTTATAACTGACAGTAGATTAATAGTACTCATTTTTGGTACTTTTCTTTTTTAAAATTATTAAGACTTAACCCAGTTCACTTTTCACTTCCATGCATTGGAGAAGGGAATGGCAACCCACTCCAGTTGTTCTTGCCTGGAAAATCCCAGGGACGGCGGGGCCTGGTGGGCTGCCATCTATGGGGTCGCACAGAGTCGGACACGACTGACCCGACTTAGCAGCAGCAGCAGCAACCCAGGTCTCATTGCAGGCAGACGCCTTAACCTCTGAGCCACCAGGGAAGCACCTAAAACTTAACACTAGAAGCTAATTTTCATGGTTATGGAGTTCCAGGAATTTTGCCACAATCACCATGAGATTATATCATAACTGGTAAAAATTCAGGCATATGTATAGACTTGGAAGAACCAATACGATTTAGCAAAAAGAGCAACCGTATCTCCCATCACTGTTTATTCTGATATAGTCTAAATATCATGATAAACGTGTTTATAATGATGTTTACAGTGTGGTAAGTTGAAAAAGACTTGGACCAGGGATTAAAAAGTCCTTACTTAAACACTAACTGTGTGACATTGATGCAACTGCATCAGTTCTTTGGGTCTCCTCTCCCTCTTTAGCACTTTCCTTAACCAGCACGCTCTGACTTCTACTGGATGCACAACAGAGAGTAAAAACCTAGATCTTACTAACACTTTTCCTTTTTGTAACACTGAGTCAATTAAGGTCTAGTTTTCATCAAGCAGTGAACACCACTGTATCAGGAGAGAGCAGCTTCTTAAATGCTTTTTGTCTGAGCTAAAGACAAAAGGGAGGCCAGGAAGTCTTCTATAGCATGTTCACACCCCACAGGCTGGGACTCTGAACTCTCATAAAACACAGCTGGAGTCAAGTGAAACCTGAGGAACAGGTTCCTCAATGAAAGTCTGAAGAGAAAAGAGAAAATGCTCTCCATCTGCCACCATAGTGTTAAGGCAGCGTCTTAAACAGTGATTTACCTTATTCCCACCCTCGGAAGGTCGTTATGATGGAGATCTACCACAATAACACGTACTTGAAGCATATGATGGAAAATACTTACGAGAGGATTAAGGTCTATTCTATTCTAGCAGAAAGTAAAAGAGAATAGTTCTGTGTGTTAACCCAACAACATGTACATAGACAGTCTTCAAGCCACAGAAGGTGACAATCGTGACCTTGAAGTAACAAACCAACACCAAGAAATGGCATCTGAGCAAATGACAGATCATTCAGACAAAGAGGAAGAAAGTTACCAGCCTTCCCAAAGGCTCAGAAAGCTTTACAAGTAAGTTTTTAAATAACTACAAAGATTTTCTTCCTCTTAAACTTTTAACACCTATGTTTATTCAAAGTGTAGAGCAATTCTAAGATACATTGTCATTCCATTTCATAGTCTTGCTCTCAAAACACAAATAAATATGTGTATATATATATCATTTTATACCAGTTTACTCATAACCAAATGATTGATTTCACATCAGTAAAAAGCTAAGTCTTTTCCTCCAGTAGATTTCAGTCAGCACTTTGTATAAATCTCCACAAGGAGTATCATCTTTGCTCTTTTTTTTTAAGTGCTTGGAACTTACATCTTGACCTTGATTGGTCCTCTGGAATGCCCACGTAAATGTAAATGTGGCATTCTTGAAGATGACATGGGTATAAGCTTGTTTTTCTTTGGTTCCACCCCATGACTCCACCACATTTGTACTTTTTCTATTAATATCCTAAAATATAGAAATATATATATATATATATATAAGAAAGCACAAATTCAGTATGAATATACATGTATATACATCACAATCCTATATTTATATTTACAGTAACCCTATAGAATTTGTGAATATTTATCTGCAGAGCATGTAAGCCTAAAACTCTCAAAACCTTCCCTTCAAGTCTACACAAGCACTCACTAGCTTAGTAATTACAATGTATCAACCACATTGCCAATATAACCTGAAAGAGATCTCAAATCAGTAAGTTTAAGGAGTTATTCTTTTGTGAGAGAGACTGGTTTATGTGTATATGTGTGTGACTTTAGCATAGGAAATACATATAAGGAAAATGAAAACAAATTTCTCAAACTTCTGACAGCAAACTTCTAGGATCCTCATAAAATAACAATGCTTTCTTTCCATCTTTTTTTTTCCCTTGAGGGATTCTGACAGGTGACTCTTACACAGGAATTCTAAATTCTCTCTGAATTATATTTGCAATTTACAGTGCAGATTAGCTAGAACGTTATTTTATGTTCATGCAATCTTCTTTTGTTTATATTTGAATTCTAAAAAGATGAGTCTGTGTAACATTTTATTTCTGATTTCCTTAGCTAAATTCAATATCTAGAATATTATATGAATGTGTGACAGTCCAACCAATATTATGTCATTAACATGGTCAGAAAGCAAATGTAGTAAGTAAAGCAAGTAATATAACACACATCTAATTTATTTGAAATGAAAAACTGGACTAATTCTGAATTTTCTAATTAGTCTTCCCTGCAGAAACCCTAAAAGATGACTTAGGAATTTGGATAGGCTTCTTTTAGTTATCCGAGATGTTGATAAAACAATGGCATGAGCTCAAGCCATATCTCTTTCTTTCTATGATGTAAGGGCAAGCTTTGACGACAAACATGTTATAAAGCAATCAGATATGCTATAAAGATATGTTTCTTGAGTTCACACCACAGACAGGAATAACAGTGTATGCTTGTCACACGTTACACAATTTCTCACATTACCAAACAACCAAATAGTCACACATGCCACTTCCAAAAAGGATCTCATAATATACTGATGGTGCTCTGTTAAACACCTTCTGGATGTTTATTTCAATAACAAATGGAATATTAGTTTTGCACCTTACCCTTGCAAAACACTACATGATTTTCAAAGCATTTTGATGTGTTATTTAGGTATGATATCTCAAAAACTCTTGTGCAGAAATCAAATCACAGAGTAAAGAAAACTAACAGATCCTGCTATGAGCCAAAAATGCTTAAGACTGATTTTCCAAAATAAATATTAATATGTATGATCCTTACCCTCAGGAATGCTTGATCAACTGAGAGAGACAAATAATGAATACATTCACATAATTAAAATAGGGTTTTCTCAAAAGGTTTTAGGAGCACACTGGACAGAGTGGTTAACTTTACTTAAAGGAATAAGAGAAAGCTTCCCATAAAGGTGAGGTTTGAGCTGCCCTTGATGTATTGTGTGAATGGGTGTTCACCAGACAAAAGAGAAAGTCATGCTAGCTTAGTGTGCCAAGGCATATGAAGTGAAAAAGGACAGAGTGTTCCACTAACAATCCAGGGTGTCTAAAGAGAGCTGAGTAGTAACAGCAGTTTGGTAACAGAGGCTGGGCAAGGAGTACAAAAAGCCATATAGATGCCATGCTAAGGAATTTTAAGTGTATTTATAAGCTATTGGTTCTCTAGCATTAGTGCATATTAGAACCAACCTCAAGGCTTGCTAAAATACAGAATGCTGGGCCCTATCACCAGAGTTTCTCAGTAAGACTAGTGTAGGGCTCAGAAATTTTCATTTCCAAAAGTACCTAGGTGATGCTAGTCCAGGAACCACACTTTGAGAACCTCTGCCACGGGCAATAAAAAGTCCCTAAAGGTGAGGGCTGCCTCTACGATTGTTTTTATGTTTATAAAGATAGTTTTGACAGCAAAATTGACAGGATGGAGATAATAAAAATAGACAATAGACTACTGTTGAGAGATAATAGGAATCTGAATTTCAGTCATGGCACTAAGTATGAATAGGAACTAACAGATTGACGAAATGAGACGAGAGACCTGAGAGAATTAAAGACTTCTTAAGAAGTCAAGGATGTGTTGAAGATTAGTCAACATCTTCTTTTACTACCATCAGGAGTTAATACTTAAATCTCCACATATCTTGTACATCATGCAGGAAACTTAACAGACTATTAACTAGCTACTAAAGGACTGTTGGGAAAAAATTTAATTGTGTCATTGATGTCACCACTTAATGATAACACCAAAGTCTTAGCCAACAACCTTCTAATACCTGCACGAAGTCTTAGTATATTTTGTGTTGCTACTTTTTCTCAAGCTATTAGATGAGACTTATAGGACATCTAGGGGAAAAATGGGCAAAATTATGATATGTGCCTAATAAAATCCTTTGTCTGCATGTATTAATTTCACAAGGAAGAGTGTCGTTTTTCCCAATGCTCTCCCACCTCCATTATTTTGTACTCTCACTTATTAATACATGCTTTTCCCTCATGATGGCTTGAACTGCTGAGTGGTTACTAGGGCAGAATTTTCACTTCTGTTAGTGGCATATTTTTTGAAGAAATTTCCTACAGGATTAATATTTCCTGGCTTCTGTCTGTCACCCATACCTCATCACTAATTTCTCTCCATGAGGAATGAGTGCTTTGTAGACTTCGCAACTCTTAATGAGTTCTTTAGACATTTTTTAATGTTTTTGGAAGACTCTAAAAATGGGAAGAAAAATGGGATTCTTATCCCAGTTTGTATAAATAAGTTCACACTTGAAAGAGAAGGCTAAGCCTAGAAATATACCTCTGAAAGCCACTCTTTGACTTACCACCATGAAGTACAGAACACAGTCAGCTGAACAGAGGGTCTCAAAAACAAATGTTATTCTTCCCAGTTCAGAACCCATGGCTCCAGTCATCGATGTTGGTGGTCTATTTAACACAGTAAAATTACAATACTTATAGCATGTTCTAAGTTCAATCTGGGAAAAATTAAGTCACTTTATTCACTAGGCTGAAAGCCATGCTTTTCTCTCTTCCTAGTCTACTGCTGCACGGAGTCTACAAAACCACAGCTTATATGCTCAGACCTCCTGGGGTAAATGCCACCATATAGCTTATAGCAAGAAAAAAACTCCAATTGGGAAATTCAACATGGGGGACTAAAGCAAATTGTGAATTTGTAACATAGTACTTTACATATAGAACTGCGAAAAAACAATAAACCAAAAAAAGACTCTCCTGTAAATGTCTTAGACTACTATCTCTGAATTAAGCATCCAAGAGTCGTAGTTTTCATAATGCTTGGATAGAGTATTTTTAAAAACTTTCAGCTCCATCTAATATAAAATTAACAATTACAGTTCCCCAATCGCTGATTCTATAAATATTCTTAAATCTATATTATCCTACTCAGCTTGCTATTTGCCAAGTACATCACGGTATTATAATAATATATTTTATAAAAGCAGTCCTGCTTCATCTGTTTCTGTTGGGAAACAAGCATGAGGATTCTTACATAAGGGAATCAGAATTGGTTTTCCTTACTTAAATCCTGGGATATGCAAGTTTAAGATCAGGTAATCATTATCGGAACCTCCAGCCCCACTCTGGATGTGATCTCCAGCCACCTCCCAACCTAGAAAAGATAAAGGTTATCAGCAAAAACTCCATAAATGATTTCCAACAATCTTTTTACATAAGGCCACAAAAAAAGAATTCCCTTTTTTTTAATTCCAGTTGTAAATTGCGTGCAGATGTAGATGCCTAGATATCAATAAAGACATTGCATATGATTCTCCAGGAAGAATCAAGTAATGCATATTTTTGCATCAAAGTTACTTAATGGTAAAACTAACAACAGTCTTCTCAATGACGCATGATTTTTTTAAACAAGAACAAATGGTTTTTATCCAGTTTAATAAACTAAGAAAAAAATCCTAGTCTTCAGTTAACCAATGGGAAATAGAAACTTCAAATTACTTAATGAAGATGTGGGGTCTGGAGTTCTTTCTTAGAGTTCATTGTATTATTGTTCCCTAATTTAACACCTATTTACATTCACTTACTTATTCACTCACTGAACTGGCATTGAGTCTCATGAACCATGATACACATTAGGGAAAGAGAGCCGAAACTGGGTCCACCCTCACTATGAAATCAGTAGAATATAAAAGACACAGCTAAGAACAGTCAAAAGTATGGGGTAATATGTGCTCATAGAATGTGATGTGAGTCTGCCCTCTGCAAAGAAACAATCAGCATGCCATGGACTGAAATGGCCACTATAAAATGTAAGGAGATACAGCCCTCCAAATACCATCAAACAAGGTTATTAATTAATGGCAAACCTTATTAATGGCAAATCTTTGCAAGAGGAAACAAATACATCTCATGTTTGAACACTGGCTATTACTATATGTTTTATTATATCGCCTGCCTAAAAAACTATATTGAAGTTCTAACCCCCTGTACTCACGAACAGACCTGATTTGGAAACAGAGCCTTGGTAGATATAATCAAGTTAAGATGAGGTCATTAGGGGGAGGCTTACTCTAATATGACTGGTGTCCTTATGAAAAGAGGGAAATTTAGACACAGACACTCAGGAAGAACACCATGTAAACACACAGAGACACAGAGACCCAAGAAGACAGTCACGTGAAGATGAAGACAGAGACTGGAGTTATGCTGCCACAAGTCAGGGAATGCCTGGAGCCACTAGAAGTTAGAAGAGGCAAGGAAGAGACTTCCCAGAGAGCCTTCAGGAGGAACATGGCCCTGCCAATTTGGGGGTTTCAAACTTCTAGCCTCCAGAGCTGCAAGAGTGTAAATTTCTGTGGTCTTAGAAAGAAAGAGAAATCGCTCAGTCATGTCTGACTCTTTGCAACCCCATGGACTGTAGCCTACCAGGCTCCTCCATCCATGGGACTTTCCAGGCAAGAGTACTGGAGTGGGTTGCCATTTCCTTCTCCAGGGGATCTTCCTGATCCAGGGTTCAAACCCAGGTCTCCCGCATTACAGGCAGATGCTTTACTTTCTGAGTTACCAGGGAATCCCTGGTCTAGGGGAAGCCAATTCCGGGGTTTCAAATTTCTAGCCTCCAGAGCTGCAAGAGTGTAAATTTCTGTGGTCTTAAACCCCCCAGTTTGTGATACATTCTTTGCAGCATTTTGTATTTTGCTTTTTCCCTCAGAATGAATCCCACATTTTTCATGTTTCTACACATAATTTCTATTTTTAGTTAATTTTTATGTTTTTAGAAACCACATTTATATTTATTGTAAAATTCTGAAAGCTACAGAAAAATTTAAAGATGAAAAGTAAAATTATTTATAAATTCACCACCCAGAAAAAAACTACTGTTAACATTCTGAGGTGTTTCTTTTCACTATCTTTTTGATATATACATGGTTTTACATAACTGAAATCCTATTGCTGATGACATTTTGTTTCATAGTTTTATACACTAACATTATTACATAAGCATTTCTATGTATAAATGGCTCACCAACATGCTAATGACTGAGTTGATAGTTTGTCCTGTAGACAGATACAACTAATTCTCATAATGTAAGAAATCACTCCCACTACAGTGCTTACCTCCTGCTGACCATACATCCAGTGTAACCATTTGGATTGTTTTAGCTTTTTTAGCTAGTTTAAGTGACACTATAATTAATATATTTTTGGTAAAGCTTTTCTATATTTTTCTAGAAAAGAACCCCAATAAAAGAACTGAGAGAGTTAATTCCTAGGTAGGTTAATAAATAGTCTAGGGCCCTCAAGGAGGAAGGGGTCTGGGGCTTTCAAGGAGGAGATAGGGGTCTGGAGATCTCAAGGAGGAGAAAAAGGTCAATGTTTTTTTCTTTAAGCCCAGAGCTAATAACTGCACAACAAAACAACTCATCTTGCTCAAGGATATGTTTTTCCTTAAACTCTGTACCAATGATTTACAACAACAATGTGTCCTGCTTGAGGACATGTTTCTCCTTGAGAACCTTCTGACTAATCCTCTCATCTTAAAATGTATGTTGTGGGAGTGGGTCTTGGAAAAGTATATAAGGCCTTGATAAGACTAGTGAGTGGGGGCACTCTCCATCCCCCTTCTGATGTCTATGTCAGAAGCTTTCTCTGTCCCTTTTTTCACTTTAATAAAACTTTGCTACACAAAAGCTCTTGAGTGATCAAGCCTAGTCCCAAAGCTAAATCTCCTTCTTTGGAGATCATGAATCCAACATCGTTCACCGTAAGCTATCAGAACTACTGGGTCAAATAAATATATTTTTTAAAGCCAGTATTTTGTACTGTTACTCTGATTCTGAAAGCACTGTGAATACATGAGGAATATTTATTAAATACAGTGGACTAAATGAAAAAAACAAAGTAACTCAAACTTCTCAGAAACCTCCCAGCCCAAGTAATGAACAACATTTCAGAGTATTTCTTTTCACTCTTTATCTAGTGCATAATTTTCTTTAAAATTATCCTTAGGTTCTATTGTATAATCTATTTTCTGGTTTTTTTTTTTCACTTGGCATTATCTTCTCATTTTTCTAATAATCATTATATCAAAAATACTTTCCCATTAAAAATCTTTGTTACATCTAGTGTTAAAGAGTTAACAATATGCTATAAGGTTATATCATCATTTTATTTAATCATACCCCATGCTGAAAACTTTGTTTTCTCATATTTTTGACTCTCATAAATAATACTAAAATTAACATATCTGTGCATAATTTCTTTCTTTACATCACACAAGTTTCCTTGGTGTAAACTCCCAGATGTGAAATTACTGGGTTAGAGAACAGGGCCATTCAAAATGTCTGAAATACTGCCAAATTGTTTTCCATATGGCTGTCATTTTTAATGATTACATAACATTTCATCCAATTAGTACAGCATGACTTTTATAAACATTATCATATTGTTGGAATTTAGATTATTTCGTTTTGTTATTAGAGATAATACTCAATGAAAGCTTCGTGAATAAACACTAATTTGTTTACAACTCTAAATTCCTCTTAGGCAAAATTCCAGTGCATAAAGATGTACTTATACATACCTGTTTCACAACCATGGGAAATCCCAATTGAGCATACAAAAGAACCTCAAAGTACTTCAAGTCACACAATCAAGTTGGTCAAAGCACATCCACTTTAATTCCATGATGCAGTAATGACCTCACAAGACAGGTTACCCTGGGCCTCTCACTTTGATCCCCATTATTCTGAGCACTGCTTTCCTCGAGGCTAGTTACTGAACTACCAGCCATAAAATTATAATCACTCTTTATCTTTGTATCTTTCACTTACTGTTTGCTATTTCAGTATCACATGCTAATATTGCAGAGATATATACTTAAATTGAACATTTCAGAAAATCAGCAAAAATTTAAATTATAGCCTCTGAGTGAATGAGAAGCCTTCCCTGGTGGCTCAATGATAAAGAATCCACCTGCCAATGTAGGAGACAGGGGTTAGATCCCTGGGTTGGGAAGATCCCCGAAGAAGAAAATGGCATCCACTGCAGTATTCTTACCTGGGAAATCCCATGGACAGGAGAGGCTGGCGGGCCACGGTCCATGGGGTGGTAAAAGAGTTGGACATGATTTAACAACTAAACAACAAGTGAATGAGTAAGCAAGTGGCTAAATCAACTATTTTCATGAGATTTAGACTAAGAGTAACCTCTTTAATCCTCACTAGTAAGTGCATGCACACACAAGTGTACCAATGCTTTCATCAATACATTCTCCTTCTTATTTTTGCAATATCTCAAACTTCCTCAACCACAGGATAATTTTAGAACATAAACCCTATAGTCAGGTAATAATTACTATGTAATTTCTTCTTCTCCTTTAGGAAAAAAATCCCAGGAGTGGGATTAAGTGATAAAGAGTACTGTTCCATAATGTTCTTTATATATAAAGGCTTCCTTCATGCATCTGTTTAACCAAAATTATTCAAAGACCTAGGATTTGTCAACCTGAGTACTCACGTGTACACCTCACTCCCCACATTTCAAATCTGTTTATTTGGGATAGGTGCTAATGTAAAACAGATGTGATTAAAGAGCATTTTTCCAATGATTAAATACAGTATTGAGAAAAACTGAACTGATAAAAAATACCAGTGAACTTGTAAAAGTAAAGAGCACATTTTAGTATCCGTAACATCTACGTCTAGTGTCAAGTTTAAAAATGCACATACAGATATTGTCATTCATTCGAACAACAAATATTGCAGAATAACTAAGTGCTACACTCACTTAAATGTAAGAATAAATAAAATTCAGCAACCATCCTATAGAGTTCAGCCATGTTTCCAAGTTATCAGTAAGTGAGGTTGATACATGTTTGTAAACAAGGTCATAGACTCCATAGGAAGAGGAATAAGAGATGATTTAGCCCTCCCCAAGCTCAGTGCTGAGCCAGAAAACCAAACCAGGCAGAACACTCTCATAAAGTGGTATGTATACACTATGACCCTTCCAAGAAAACAACATAAATTTCATTGCCTCCCTTAGTAATCTATTCTAGTATTTATAACAACCATGAATGGTGATCCTCAATATCTATTTCAAAACTGACTCCAAAAATGCAAAATAGTTTATATTCTTACAGGACAGTCATGTGGCTGTGGCACTGTACTAACTATTTTTATGTGAGGTCTGGGAAGACAAGTAGCCAAGAGATAAGATTAAGGTTCCTCATACCAATATTTAGTGGGTTTTTACACAAGTGAGTCCAAGAGTCACTACCACCAAAATACATTGAGAAGGCTGATTCTGAACTCACCGTTCATTCCATCACACTTTGAATTCCCAACATTGAAACAGGAGGTTTTCATGTTGCCAGGAAGCACATTCCACCATTTATATTCAAACCCAAGTGCAGGCTCCGTTCCTGCTGGACATGGTCTACATTCTACAAGAGACAAGTGGGACAGAGAATTACAATGATGTCACATCTGGTTAACTTCCTCTTCCTCTGTTCCAAGCACTACTAAACTTTAATCATCAGGGAGGCAAATAGTAAGGAGAGACAGTAAAGCTCTTAAGAATTAACAACTTTTTCAAGAGCAGTCTGAAAGAAAAATAATTCTGGGTAGAGTATACATATACTTGACTAACATGAAAAAGGAAACGAACACAAACTCTTCTAAAATAATTTCTTTCATTTCTGGGCGTAACTGCGTATACTGAATTAATTTGCATAAGAAAGGTAACTCTGAAACAACTTCTCTTACATGTGATTTTAGAATCAATTTTCTCCATTTCATAAATAAAGAAATATTACATCCTTCCTATTAGTTACTAAACTTAACAGAACATTATATCACTTAATTATGGACTGATGACTTGAAACTCAAAATATAGGCTATACTGAAAAGTGATGACAGGAGCTGAGGGGTGTGGCAAGAGTCAGATTTATAAACAAACCTTATTTAATATTTAAATCTGCAACATTAAAATAAAGTGTCTTTTACAACCATTGTTTTCACGTAGCCAAGACACTCTGCATTACCACATCAGAAGGGGAGAGAGAGAAATTGTTTATTGAGCAAGCATTTTCTGGTACTGAAGTACTACAGGAGACATTTTCATATAACTTCTCAATGATGATGAACTAGATATTATTCTCTGCAATTTTACAAGTGAGAAAACTGAATTCAAATTAGTGGATACATCATACTATTGATAGCCTGGCAGCAAGCAGATTTGAACACAAGTTAATTCAACTGCTTTTTATGCTCTCAAAGGCTCTGGATATTAAGCATACAGCATGGCTATACTCAAGTAAGGTATCTACAACAATAATGCATTGTAATCTTTAATAAAATTAAAACAAATTCTGTAACCATCTTTCTTTAATATTGTTAAGTTTTCCCCAAATGTACACGTTGAAACAACCTACTTAGGGACTATTTAATTGCTACCCGATCAAAATAATCAATTTTTTCTAATATTATGGTATAAAATGTGATTATTCCAATTGAAATAGGAGTTCTATTTTATGCTTACATCAATGTTTGTGTGCACACACACTGGAAAAGGAGCACTTATCCTTAATCACTTAAATTAGTTGGCATTCTCTTAAAAATATCCAAAGCATCATCCTATTAAGAGGATGTGTGCTACATGAAATGCCATTAAAAAACTATTCTTTGCTATACTGAATAAGCCACTGCAGTCTCATAATTCCCTTATATTTCTTAACTCTTCTTCAGCCTGTGAGATAAGAAAATTATGTGTTCTAAGGAATTTTCCATAAAAGCAATTCAGGACAATGTCAATGTGACCCAACAAGTTTATTTTACTAAAGGTCCGATTCTTGGGCCAATTGATATCCCATACCCTTTGTTCCATCCGAAAATGTTCCAGGAGGGCAGGGATGGCAGGAAGATGATCCATTGTTATAAAACCCAGGGTTGCAAGGTGGACAATCCTTCTTCTCTCCAGAAGGGGGCAACCTAATAGCATCCGTGAGATCCTCTCGGCAGATTTTGGGCTCTATCCACTTGTACATTATCTGTGTCTGCAAAAGAAAAAGAAAAAACAAAACAAAAAAAAAAAACTTGCAGGTCCTGTAACATGCTTTATTTGCTTTAAACTTCCAGTAACAAAAATGTTAAACTGACAGCTTAGGTAAGGTCCAAATAGTGACAGAACAGAGCGCCAGCTGAAGAGAATCTAAAACTTCAGTAACAAAATGAGACAGAAAAAAACACTTTGGTGGGAAAACGACAGTTACCTCCAAATGGTTTTACGCTAAGCTGCAAAGACCTTACCTCATATACACAGGGTATCATTATGAAATTCCTCTTTAAAACATACAGAACACGACTGCAACTCTTACTCTTCTAGCCACTTGTTCACTTTATCCCATAAATGCCCTAAGTTTCTCTGCGGACTATCTTCCTTGTGTTGAGACCCACCCCTCACTACTCTCTTCCTTTCCCCTTTCTACAGCCTACATCATCTTGCTTTAGCACATAGTGATGATAAAACAAAAAAAGTTACATTTTTAGTTGAATATCTCTAGCTTCACATTTCAATTCCGTTATTTCATACACTGGTAGCTCTTCTCTGAGTCTTTCCAAACAACCTGAGGTTAGACTACAAGAGCCGTAGCTAAACTATTTCCTCCTGAGGCTTCTAGGCCCTGTCACCTGTGTTCTAAATGACAGGATTAAGATCTCCTCTACCTTCATGGAGGGTAGTCTTTTAAACTTTTCTTCTCACACATGCATGTACCCAAAAATAAAACAAAATACAACTAAGTAGCTACAAGTCAGCCAAACCCAGAAAATTGTGATTATAAAATTCTTATATTTTGGAACTAGAAAGAAACATTAAGTGAGTTAGCCATTTCAAAACAAAATGTATATGCTCAGTGAAAAATAGAAAAGGCAGTCTACATGCAAAGAGAAAAATCACTCAAGTTCTTGCATAGTTTAACACGCTTTTTAAAAATAGACTAAAATTTATTTCATACGTTCAGCTGAAAGTACCATTTCTCCTTGAAAGCAATGATAAGTCTAATATTAAAGCAGGAGAATCAAAATTAAAGACAATTCTCTATAGTTATTTCCAGTTAATAAATCATATATAGTAAGCCCTTGAGGCCACTCAATTTTATTCTCAAATATTAATAAATTACCTTATCTGATGAAAGCTACTTAAGAACATAGTTTAAAAAGTAGATGTCTCAACAGAATTATAAATAACTGTTGTTTGGGGTTTTTTTTACAATTCTGCATTTATGGCCTATGTCATGATACAGCTTAACCAGCCACTTCAACCATCTGCCTTTCTCACCATCTGCAAAAATGATTGCTATTCCTGCTGGAGTTTCCTAAATAGCTGAAAAAATTAATTAGATCCTGTATCCAACAGGAGCTCTCAATTCCTCTGAGAAAGACAATATAAAATTCAGAGAATGTAAGCAAATAAACACATTATGTTTAGGGGATTGTCTTTTTAAAAATCTGGCTTAATAAGTATAGAAAACAAGTTTCTGATGATGATCAATTCACAAATTTGCTGATTTATTTTGACATTAACTAAAACTGCAATGAGTTATGTGTGAGGTATTGCACAGTCGGGAAGAGATGGCTCCCATATGCCCGTGGGTGTGGTGCTGAGGCTGTGCACTGAAGGCTCATCTTGAAGGCATTGTGCAATCTTCCCCATTTCAGGAGCTCAGTTATATTATGCACAAGTTTGTAAATGAGGAAACTTCAGATAAGAGCCCCGAAGTCATACACAGCTAGTAAAGGGTAAACTAGCACTAGCCAAAGAGAGTTGGTTTGGTGAGGGTAAAAATAATAAAAATTTTTATTGATTTTAGACAAACTCCCTAACCACATTATTTTCAAACCAAGCACAGTATATGTTTAAAATTTAGAAAATGTGCACCACCTTTAAACACTTGGAAGTCAAATTGCAAATTCTCTGTAGTAAAAGTTTTGTTTGCAAAGCCTCTTGCTTCATATGCAGATTGATTCTGTGCCTCTCTAATGCGGACAGATGCTTTCAAGTCTGGCTGACTGGGAAAAGATAATGATTAATATTAATGATATTTAGTACCAGACGGCTCACAGTGCAGGTGAAAAACCACAATCAACTCATTCTTTGGCAAGTTCAGATAAAATTATGAAATGCTTTATGAAACTAAAACCCTAATAGAGCAAAACTTAGCAGATTGCCATTAAGGCTACAGAAGAGCTGTAAGAGCCATGTATACTTATATTAAGCATGAGTAAAATATGTTTTAAAGAGATGCATCAGACGTATCAATTGGAAGCTGGTTTTCACATAAAAATAGCATTCAAATTTGAGACTGGGTTTGCCCACAGTTGACAGCTTTCTCCCTTTGGAAGTCTCTGCACAAACCCACCAAACCCTTTGCAGACTGACAGCTCATCTAAGCTAAATTACATGTGATTTAAAAGGATTTACTGATTGCCACTCCAGCATAACAGCCGTGTGCGTCACGATGTTCTAACTCAAAAGTTATCAGGCAGACAGTCTATCACTCACCTCTCTGCCTCTCCCAAACCTTGATCCTGTCCAGCTGCAAACCACTGGGCACGTATCACCACTTCTCTTGGAAGTACCACACCATTCTGCCAAGGTGGGAAAGACCGCTCCTGCAAGGTCGGGCTCAACATCCACAAATGCTCTAAGTTGGTCCTCAGCCCACACTTCTATGCATCAACATAGAGTGAATGTCAACATTCTAGGAATCAGCGAACTCAAATGGACTGGAATGGGTGAATTCAACTCAGATGACCATTATATCTAGTACTGTGGGTATGAATCCCTCAGAAGACATGGAGTGGCCATCATGGTCAACAAAAGAGTCCGAAATGCAGTACTTGGATGCAATCTCAAAAACGACAGAATGATCTCTGTTCGTTTCCAAGGCAAACCATTGAATATCACAGTAATTCAAGTCTATGCCCCAACCAGTAACGCTGAAGAAGCTGAACGGTTCTATGAAGACCTACAAGACCTTTTAGAACTAACACCCAAAAAAGATGTCCTTTTCATTATAGGGGACTGGAATGCAAAAGTAGGAAGTCAAGAAACACCTGGAGTAACAGGCAAATTTGGCCTTGGAATACGGAATGAAGCAGGGCAAAGACTAATAGAGTTTTGCCAAGAAAATGCTCTGGTCATAACAAACACCCTCTTCCAACAACACAAGAGAAGACTCTACACATGGACATCACCAGATGGTCAACACCAAAATCAGACTGATTATATTCTCTGTAGCCAAAGATGGAGAAGCTCTATACAGTCAGCAAAAACAAGACCGGGAGCTGACTGTGGCTCAGACCATGAACTCCTTATTGCCAAATTCAGACTTAAATTGAAGAAAGTAGGGAAAACCACTAGACCATTCAGGTATGACCTAAATCAAATCCCTTATGATTATACAGTGGAAGTGAGAAATAGATTTAAGAGCCTAGATCTGATAGATAGAGTGCCTGATGAACTATGGAATGAGGTTCATGACATTGTAAGGGAGACAGGGATCAAGACCATTCCCATAGAAAAGAAATGCAAAAAAGCAAAATGGCTGTCTGGGGAGGCCTTACAAATAGCTGTGAAAAGAAGGGAAGCGAAAAGCAAAGGAGAAAAGGAAAAATATAAACATCTGAATGCAGAGTTCCAAAGAAAAGCAAGGAGAGATAAGAAAGCCTTTTTCAGCAATCAGTGCAAAGAAATAGAGGAAAACAACAGAATGGGAAAGACTAGGGATCTCTTCAAGAAAGTTAGAGATACCAAAGGAACATTTCATGTAAAGATGAGCTTGATAAAGAACAGAAATGGTATGGACCTAACAGAAGCAGAAGATATTAAGAAGAGACGGCAAGAATACACAGAAGAACTGTACAAAAAAGATCTTCACGCCCAGATAATCACGATGGTGTGATCACTGACCTAGAGCCAGACATCCTGGAATGTGAAGTCAAGTGGGCCTTAAAAGCATCACTACGAACAAAGCTAGTGGAGGTGATGGAATTCCAGTTGAGCTATTCCAAATGCTGAAAGATGCTGCTGTGAAAGTGCTGCACCCAATATGCCAGCAAATTTGGAAAACTCAGCAGTGGCCACAGGAATGGAAAAGGTCACTTTTCATTCCAATCCCAAAGAAAGGCAATGCTAAAGAATGCTCAAACTACTGCACAGTTGCACTCATCTCACACGCTAGTAAAGTAATGCTCAAAATTCTCCAAGCCAGGCTTCAGCAATATGTGAACCGTGAACTTCCTGATGTTCAAGAGGGTTTTAGAAAAGGCAGAGGAACCAGAGATCAAATTGCCAACATCCGCTGGATCATGGAAAAAGCAAGAGAGTTCCAGAAAAACATCTATTTCTGCTTTACTGACTATGCCAAAGCCTTTGACTGTGTGGATCACAATAAACTGTGGAAAATTCTGAGAGACGGGAATACCAGACCACCTGATCTGCCTCTTGAGAAATTTGTATGCAGGTCAGGAGGCAACAGTTAGAACCGGACATGGAACAACAGACTGGTTCCAAATAGGAAAAGGAGTTCGTCAAGGCTGTATACTGTCACCCTGTTTATTTAACTTATATGCAGAGTACATCATGAGAAACGCTGGACTGGGAGAAACACAAGCTGGAATCAAGATTGCCGGGAGAAATATCAATAACCTCAGATATGCAGATGACACCACCCTTATGGCAGAAATTGAAGAAGAACTGAAAAGCCTCTTGATGAAAGTGAAAGAGGAGAGTGAAAAAGTTGGCTTAAAGCTCAACATTCAGAAAATGAAGATCATGGCATCCGGTCCCACCACTTCATGGGAAATAGATGGGGAAACAGTGGAAACAGTGTCAGACTTTATTTTTCTGGGCTCCAAAGTCACTACAGATGGTGACTGCAGCCATGAAATTAAAATATGCTTACTCCTTGGAAGGAAAGTTATGACCAACCTAGATAGCATATTCAAAAGCAGAGACATTACTTTGCCAACAAAGGTTCGTCTAGTCAAGGCTATGGTTTTTCCTGTGGTCATGTATGGATGTGAGAGTTGGACTGTGAAGAAGGCTGAGCGCCGAAGAATTGATGCTTTTGAACTGTGGTGTTGGAGAAGACTCTTGAGAGTCCCTTGGACAGCAAGGAGATCAGCCCTGGGATTTCTTTGGAAGGAATGATGCTAAAGCTGAAACTCCAGTACTTTGGCCACCTCATGTGAAGAGTTGACTCATTGGAAAAGACTCTGATGCTGGGAGGGATTGGGGGCAAGAGGAGAAGGGAACGACAGAGGATGAGATGGCTGGATGGCATCACTGACTTGATGGACGTGAGTCTGAGTGAACTCCGGGAGTTGATGATGGACAGGGAGGCCTGGCGTGCTGCGATTCATGGGGTCACAAAGAGTCGGACATGACTGAGTGACTGATCTGATCTGATCTGCTTCTGTTTTTCCTTGTCATTTCCCCCCATCTCTTCTCTAAATGCTTTCAAGCCTGGGTCCTATTCTTCCATTATGTGGAAGACAGCATGGGGATCTAACATTGTCCTGAAAGATCTAGCTGGGGCTTTAGGTAAGCAAATGGTCTAAAATTAAATATAATAATAATAATAAACTGAATCGACACTATACATGGATGACCTTATGGTATGAGAATTACATCTCAGTAAAGCTTTCTTTCAAGGAAGGATGTTAAGACTTGTGAAATTTTTATTTTAAATTCAGAAATTGCTAGTCACTGAAAAATGCCATGTTGTTTTTCCATCATCCTAATTAAGAAACAAAGGCCCCAAGTACATTCCACTTGCTTAAATCATATAGGAAGAAAGGTACATCTAAAACCCATATCACTGTATACCCTATTTTTTAATGTTATCTACATCTTACTTCTGCTATAAAACTCAGAAGTACTGTTACAGACACTGATCATTAAAACAATTTGTAATATTGAATTAAAGAGCAAAGAAAGTACTAGATAATATGACACAAAACACTAGCAAACCTTTATGATCCAACAATTTCCTAGACTCAGAGATGAAAAAGTTCCGTGGCTGGATGTCTTCTCTGTAAAAATTTCGCTTCTAAAATGCCCTTCCCTACCAGGCACTCTCTAGCCTTGACAGAAAGTTTCCAATTTGGCAAAACATGATGTTCCAGAACTGGGAAGTTCTGGTTGTTAGAACATCATTACATACAACTGGAATTTATGTTCTTTAAATATGCCTAATGAACCCAAATTTTGCCTTATGGGATAACACAAAAAGGTCTATTTGTTTTTTATTTTAAGACTTTCTTTCAAATGCTTAAAACTTACTATTGAGGAAATTCTAAGTATCTACTACATGTAGAAGAACACTGTAGGAAATTTAAATATTAGTAAGACAAACTGTTCTGAAAGAGGTTTACAAACCTGTGCTTGTAAGAGAAAGATTTACAAACTACTATAATATAAAAAGAAAATATATGAAGATACAAAAGCATCAGATTTGGAAAACAACAGAGTTGATTAGAATTCTAGTCTTAAGACGTAGCCACAAATAGCTATGACCTTAGAAAAATTATTTAATCTGATTAAGCCTGTTTTCTGATTTTCAAACTGGGTATACTAATGTCCAGTTACACAGCTGTTGAAAAAAAGAACTGGAAGCAATGCTTGAATATACACGCAGAGCAAGCATGTAGATAAACATGTAAACGACACCTGCCTCTGCTATTAACACTATCACTACTATTACTGTCATCATCATCACCATCATCATTTCCAAGAGAAACATGAAATGTCATGGTCATTCAAAGGAAAGAAATCAGATCACTTTTGGACTAGCAGGAACCATCAGAAAGATGATCACCAGTCCACCATTAGATGGGGTCTTTCCTCCAATCTGAAAAAATATTTCTAGTAACGTCAATAATATTTCATATGAAGTAGTTACCTACTTCTTTTCTCTGGAGTCTTCCCATTTCGTCAAAATTTCCTCAAGCCTCTACAGAGTACAGAACACAACACTCTGTGTTAATCGTACATCCACTTACTAATTCTCTCATTAATTCATTCAAAAGATAATTCACTACCTTCTGCATTCTGGGTACTCTACTAGACCTAAAATTTTTATATTTATTTTTTTAATAATTAAGAACACGTTTCTGTCTATGGGAAGCAGAGAGTTCAGTGAAGGAAACAGTCATCTTTACAAGTATTTGCAATAAAGTGATCTCATATCAAAGAAGACTCTAGAGAGTGCCATGGACTGCAAGGAGATCACACTGGTCAATCCTAAAGAAAATCAACTCTGAATGTTTTGGAAGGACTGATACCAAAACTCCAATACTTTGGCCACCTGATGTGACGAGCCGACTTACTGGAAAAGACCCTGATGCTGGTAAAGACTGAAGGCAAAAAGAGAAGGCGGCAGAGGATGAGATGGTTGGATAGTATCACCAACTCAGTGGATGTTAACTTGAACAAACTCCGATAGATAGTGGAGGACAGGGAAGCCTGCAGTGCTGCAGTCCATGGGGTTGCAAAGAGTTGGACATGACTTAGCGACTGAAAAACATATCAAAGTATTGCAAATGTTGATCATCACATAAGCACCAAAAGAGGTATGTACAAAATTCTGTGGGAATTCCCAGGATTTCAAGACAATCTTGCCAGATCAACGTTATTTAAGAGTGATGTATTCTGGAATCTATGCAGAATCACTCTGATTTTATTGTGCTAACAGACAGTATCTCTTTCTCATTTGGAACTAACTTGTGTGATGATGAAAGGAACTGGGAGCCACATGGTCTAGCCTTCCCAGCCATAGAGATTAACAGATGAACTAAGCAGTATAACCAGAGTAGTTCACACTACTGGACTGAATGGCTGGTCTGAGATGGGCTCGAAATTCAAGCAGGGCCAGTATTTTCAGAAACTTTGTTCAGCTCTCCTTTGATCAAATTCTGTAAGGATGACAGTGGCTGGAATGGAGATATCAGAGTGTATCTGGCACCACAGAAAAAAGCTATCTGAGAAGGAAATCAAACTGAGCCAAGAATATTGGTGAGAAAAGCAAAAGAAAGGCTTGGTAAAACTGTTTGCTCTGTGATAACTTCCCCAGTCACATGAGTCAAGGAACTCCTGCCCTGCCTGTTCCCACTCAAATTCTGAAAAGTATTTTTTTAATTCAATACATTAATTTCATAATCATCTCCAACTACAGAAGCCAAACTGACATAGTATGGAGCCTGAGTGTGACCAGAATGTGGGGGTGAGAGTAGGGAGTTGCACTGGAATACAACTCATGACATAAGCAAGTGCTAGAGTAGGCGTGCTTTCATAGCAGTGAGTGAACTTGAAATTTTAATGTGTGTTTTGTTTTTTAAAGGTTGCTTAGAACCCACATTTTACAAATGTTGCATGAGGTACACCTATATCAGATCAGATCAGTCACTCAGTCGTGTCCAACTCTTTGCGACCCCATGAATCGCAGCACGCCAGGCCTCCCTGTCCATCACCAACTCCCGGAGTTCACTCAGACTCACATCCATCAAGTCAGTGATGCCATCCAGCCATCTCATCCTCTGTCGTCCCCTTCTCCTCTTGCCCCCAGTCTCTCCCAGCATCAGAGTCTTTTCCAATGAGTCAACTCTTCACATGAGGTGGCCAAAGTACTGGAGTTTCAGCTTTAGCATCATTCCTTCCAAAGAAATCCCAGGGCTGATCTCCTTGCAGTCCAAGGGACTCTCAAGAGTCTTCTCCAACAAGTATACTAACGCATATATATGGAATTTAGAAAGATGATAACAATAACCCTGTGTACGAGACAGCAAAAGAGACACGGATGTATAGAACAGTCTTATGGACTCTGTGGGAGAGGGACAGGGTGGGAAGATTTGGGAGAATGGCATTGAAACATGTAAAATATCATGTATGAAACGAGTTGCCAGTCCAGGTTCGATGCACGATACTGGATGCTTGGGGCTGGTGCACTGGGACGACCCAGAGGGATGGTATGGGGAGGGAGGAGGGAGGAGGGTTCAGGGTGGGGCACACATGTATACCTGTGGCGGATTCATTTTGATATTTGGCAAAACTAATACAATTATGTAAAGTTTAAAAATAAAATAAAATTTAAAAAAAAAAAGCATCAATTCTTCGGTGCTTAGCCTTCTTCACAGTCCAACTCTCACATCCATACATGACCACAGGAAAAACCATAGCCTTGACTAGACGAACCTTTGTTGGCAAAGTAATGTCTCTGCTTTTGAATATGCTATCTAGGTTGGTCATAACTTTCCTTCCAAGGAGTAAGCGTCTTTTAATTTCATGGCTGCAGTCACAGTCTGTAGTGATTTTGGAGCCCAAAAAATAAAGTCTGACACTGTTTCCACTGTTTCCCCATCTATTTCCCATGAAGTGATGGGACTGGATGCCATGATCTTCGTTTAAACACATGCAAAGATTCAGTGCTTGAGATCTGAGCCCAAAAGAATGTTAACTAGTTGACTGGATAACAGACAAATATTCCTCAAGAGAGGGCATCTTTTAATATTAACAAAATATTTGATAGAGCTTCTCATTATCTCCCTGTGGATAAGACAGAGAGCTGCCGACCAAATGATACAATTAGTGGATATATGGCTAGTTTAAGAACTATATGTAAAACATTTGATTTTATAGATTTTTTTTTAATAAACATTTCACCCAGGTTTTACATAGCTCTGAAGCCTTCCCTGATTTGGTCAGAGCACCCAAAAGCTCAGACTTCTCTCCTATAGCACTAATAATAATCAGAAATAGTGACTCATTTTCTATAACAGATTATCTCTTTTTCTGAAGTCTAGACCAGACGTTCCCAAATTGCTGAGATCTTGGACCAGCAGAGTCAGAATTACCTGGGAACTTCTTAGAAATGTACATTCTCAGGCCATGCCCTGGATCTACTGAAACAGAAAATCTGGGACAGGAACCTCCAGGGGAGTCCGATGTTCACCAAAGCTGAACAACAACTGCTCTGCAGTATATGGAGACATGTATCTTCTTCTGTCTGTCCTTACTTGGCTCTGCACTCATCACTCAGCACTCTGCATATAACCAGTGCTCAGTAAAGATTCACTGAATGAATGAGTGAATGAGTAGACATTCCACATTTTTCATGATGTGAATGAGTCTATTAATCAGGATTAGAATGGTTCCAGTTACCAATTAAAATTTTCCTTAAAAGTGTACTCTATAGGCAGGCAGCATATTAAAAAGCAGAGACATTACTTTGGCAACAAAGGTCCATCTAGTCAGGGCTATGGTTTTTCCAGTAGTCATATATGGATGTGAGAGTTGGACTATAAGGAAAGCCGAGTGCCGAAGAATTGATGCTTTTGAAGTGTGGTGTTGGAGAAGACTCTTGAGAGTCCCTAGGACTGTAAGGAGATCCAACCAGTCCATCTTAAAGGAGATCAGTCCTGGGTGTTCATTGGAAGGACTGATGTTGAAGCTGTAACTCCAGTACTTTGGCCACCTCATGCGAAGAGCTGACTCATTGGGTAAGACCCTGATGCTTGGAAAGGTTGAGGGCAGGAGGAGAAGGGGATGACAGAGGATGAGATGTTCGGATGGCATCACTGACTCAATGGACATGGGTTTGGGTAAATTCCAAGAGTTGGTGATAGACAGGGAGGCCTGGTGTGCTGCGGTTCATGGAGTTGCAAAGAGTCGGACACAACTGAGCGACTGAACTGAACTGATAGGCAGGAAGCAAGCAAATAACTAAGTTTCAAAAACTTGAACATTCCTGTGTCATATGAATCATAATGCTCAAAATCTGTATACCTTAAGAGCCATTTCCCTTGATGATGCTCTCCAAGCAAGGGGATAATAAGATCCAAAAGAGCATGACAGGACAATAAGAGTCAAAAGACAGCCGATGAATGCCCTGGAAAACATCATCAAGCCACCAGCAAATTGCCAGGCTACTCAAAGCAAGAACAAATAACTCTTAAAAAGATGAAACCAGAACAAATGAAAATGTTGTAATAAAATCAGAAAATATTCAAATGGATGTGTATAATAGACATGTCTTCACTATATCTGTTATCTAATTAAGTTCACATTGCTTTTTGTTCACTTCTGAAGCTAGAAACCTCTCTCTTAAAGACTTAGATCAGTTTTTAAAGAATCAGTGATATAAAAGAGATAATTAATAAGGACCTACAGTACGGCACAGGGAATTCTATTCAGTACTCCATAATGACCTATGTGGGAAAAGAATAGAGTGGATATATGTATATGTATAACTGATTCACTTTACTATATAGCAGAAACTAATACAAGATTGTAAATCAACTATACTCCAGTTAAAATTTTTAAAAAAGAATCACTGAGTTTATGGAGTGCTGGTACACTGTTTTGCTATATATCAAAAACACAAAAAGAGCATAAGTTGTCTGTATCTGTGTACACAATATGCCTGTGGGTGTACACATGTGCCCATATATGTGTGTGTATGCATGTATGTGCACCCTGTACATTCTATACTTAATATGTGGCTCTACTTCTTTACTTCGGTTCAGTTCAGTTGCTCAGTCATGTCCGTGTATTTAAGACCCCATGAATCGCAGCACACCTTCTTTAAGCACAGGCTAACTAGATTTTATCATTCTATTCACTGACATCATTACTCACTGACATAATAAAATCATGATTTTTGAATATTTTTATTATAGCAAAAACAAGATACATTAGATAGTATATAGTATATTAGATCTTATTCATTTACGCTTCAGGAATGTTTTTATTGTTGTTTAGAGCTCAGTTTAGTTCAGTCGCTCAGTCATGTCCGACTCTTTGTGACCCCATGAACCACAGCACACCAGGCCTCCCTGTCCATTACCAACTCCTGGAATCCACCCAAACCCATCTGGCAGACAGCCATCTGTCTGTCATCCCCTTCTCCTCCTGCCTGCAATCTTTTTCAGCATCAGGGTCTTTTCTAATGAGTCAGCTCTTCACATTCAGTTCAGTTCAGTTCAGTCACTCCGTCGTGTCTGACTCTTTGTGACCCCATGAATCGCAGCACGCCAGGCCTCCCTGTCCATCACCAACTCCCAGAGTTCACTCAAACTCATATCCATCGAGTCGGTGATGCCATCCAGCCATCTCATCCTCTGTCGTCCCCTTCTCCTCCTGCCCCCAGACCCTCCCAGCATCAGAGACTTTTCTAATGAGTCAACACTTCGCATGAGGTGGCCAAAGTACTGGAGTTTCAGCTTCAGCATCAGTCCTTCCAAAGAAATCCCAGGGCTGGTCTCCTTTAGGATGGACTGGTTGGATCTCCTTGCAGTCCAAGGGACTCTCAAGAGTCTTCTCCAACACCACAGTTCAAAAGCATCAATTCTTTGGTGCTTAGCCTTCTTTACAGTCCAACTCTCACATCCATACATGACCACAGGAAAAAACATAGCCCTGACTAGACGGACCTTTGTTGGTAAAGTAATGTCTCTGCTTTTGAATATGCTATCTAGGTTGGTCATAACTTTTCTTCCAAGGAGTAAGCGTCTTTTAATTTCATGGCTGCAGTCACCATCTGCAGTGATTTTGGAGCCCCCAAAAATAAAGTCTGACACTGTTTCCACTGTTTCCCCATCTATTTCCCATGAAGCGATGGGACCAGATGCCATGATCTTTGTTTTCTGAATGTTGAGCTTTAAGCCAACTTTTTCACTCTCCTCTTTCACTTTTATCAAGAGGCTTTTTAGTTCCTCTTCAGCTTCTGCCATAAAGGTGGTATCATCTGCATATCTGAGGTTATTGATATTTCTCCCAGCAATCTTGATTCCAGCTTGTGTTTCTTCCAGCCCAGTGTTTCTCACTATGTACTCTGCCTATAGGTTAAATAAGCAGGGTGACAGTATACAGCCTTGATGTACTCCTTTTCCTATTTGGAAGCAGTCTTGTTCCATGTCCAGTTCTAACTGTTGCTTCCTGACCTGCATATAGGTTTCTCAAGGCCAAAATATTGGAGATTCAGCTTCAGCATCAGTCCTTCCAATGAATATTCAGGGTTGATTTCCTTTAGGACTGACTGGTTTGATCTCCAGGCAGTTCAGGGGACTCTCAATATCTTCTCCAGCACCACAGTTCAACAGCATCAATTCTTCAGTGTTCAGCCTTCTTCACAGTTTAATTAAAGACTAGAGTACCAAAGAATAGCATGGAGAGATAAGAAAGCCTTCCTCAGTGATGATTTTAAAGAAATAGAGGAAAACAATAAAATGGGAAAGAGTAGAGACCTCTTCAAGAAAATTAGAGACACTAAGGGAAAATTTCATGCAAAGATGGGCACAATAAAGGACAGAAATGATATGGACTAACAGAAGCTGAAGATATTAAGAAGAGGTGGCAAGAATACATAGAACTATACAAAAAAGATCTTCATGACCCAGATAATGAAGTGATGTGATGTGACGTGATGTGATGCAAAGTGAAGTGATGTGATGTGAAGTGAAGTGATGTGATCACACGATGGTGTGATCATTTACCTAGAGCCAGACACCTGGAATGAGAAGTCAAGTGGGCCTTAGGAAGCATCACTACAAACAAAGCTAGTGGAGGTGATGGAATTTCAGTTGAGCTATTTGAAATCCAAAAAGATGATGCTGTGAAAGTGCTCCACTCAATATGCCAGCAAATTTGGAAAACTCAGCAGTGGCCACAGGACTGCAATCAGTTTTCATTCAAAAGCCAAAGAATGTTCAAACCACCACACAATTGCACTCATCTCACACGCGAGCAAAGTAATGTTCAAAATTCTCCAAGCCAGGCTTCAACCGTACATGAACTAGGAACTTCCAGATGTTCAAGCTGGATTCAGAAGAGGCAGAGGGACCAGAGATCAAATTGCCAACAACTGTCGGATCATCAAAAAAGCAAGAGACTTCCAGAAAAACATCTACTTCAGCTTTATTGATTACCCCAAAGCCTTTCACTGTGTGGATCACAAAAAACTGTGGAAAATTCTTAAAGAGATGGGAATACCAGACCACCTGATCTGCCTCCTGAGAAATCTGTATGCAGGTCAAGAAGCAACAGTTAGAACTGGACATGGAACAACAGACTGGTTCCAAATCGGGAAAGGAATATGTCAAGGCAGTATTATTACCCTGCTCATTTAACTTATATGCAGAGTACATCATGCAAAATGCCAGGCTGAATAAAGCACAAGCTGGAATCAAGATTGCTGGGAGAAATATCAGTAACCTCAGATATGCAGATGACACCACCCTTATGGGCAGAAAGTGAAGAAGAACTAAAGAACCTCTTGATGAAAGTGAAAGAGGAGAGTGAAAAAGTTGGCTTAAAACTCAACATTCAGAAAAGTAAGATCATGGCATCTGGTCCCATCACTTTATGGCAAATAGATGGGGAAACAATGGAAACAGTGACAAACTTTATATTCTTGGGCCCCAAAATCACTGCAGATGGTGACTGCAGCCATGAAATTAAAAGACGCTTGCACCTTGGAAGAAAAGCTATGACCAACCTAGACAGCATATTAAAAAGCAGAGACATCACTTTGCCGACAAAGGTCCATCTAGTCAAAGCTATGGCTTTTCCAGTAATAATGTATGGATGTGAGAGCTGGACTATAAAGAAAGCTGAGTGCTGAAGAATTGATGCTTTTGAACTGTGGTGTTGAAGAAGACTCTTGAGAGTCCCTTGGACAACAAGGAGATCAAAACTGTCAATCCTAAAGGGAATCAGGCCTGAATATTCATTGAAACGATGCTGAAGCTGAAACTCCAATACTTTGGCCAACTGATGCAAAGAACCAACTCATTGGAAAAGACCCTGATGCTGGGAAAGATTGAAGGCAGGAGGAGAAGGGGACAACAGAGGATGAGACAGTTGGATGGCATCACTGACTCAGTGGACATGAGTTTGAGTAAGCTCTGGGAGTTGGTGATAGACAGGAAAACCTGGCCTGCTGCAGTCCATGGGGTAGCAAGGAGTCAGACATGACAGACTGAACAGAACTGAAAACATAAATTTAATTTGCCTTACTTAATATAAAATAAAGTTCAGCCAAGAAAAGTTTAGCTAAAGAAACATGATTCCAAATTACTTTCAACCCACCTTAATGGAGGAAGGCACAGAAACCCACTCCAGTATTCTTGCCTGGAGAACCCCCATGGACAGAGGAGCCTGGTGGGCTACAGTCCATAGGGTCACAAAGAGTCAGACACGACTGAAGTGACTTAGCATGCAATGGCTCTCTGCATATATTTTCTAAATAGAAATAGCTCTTACTTAGCCATTAATGTACATTCAACATCATACTTCATACTTCATAAATCCTTGCTCTTTAAAAGCTGTTAATGTTACTCTTCCGATTGAAATTCATAGATGCACTTCTAAATGAAAATGTCCATAATTTAAACTGTCCTTCCTTTGACCTATTCTAAGTACTTGTTATACTCTAAATATAAGAATATACTTTGTCTTAAGTATTGGGAAGTAAATTTAAAAAGCTTAAGGACTAAGGGTAAGATGAACAATTATATAAATATAAAAATTATAGATTAGAACCTAAGGACAAAAATCAACGTCATTATTTCAAAGATGCAAACACACACAAAGAATGCTGCATCACAGCCAGCTTAATCTCAGTTTCTCCTACTGACATAGACTGGTAGGCTAACTTCTTAATTAAGACAATGGCAGGTCAACTGCAGAGTTCAGGTTTGTATCCTTCCTCTGGCTAAGTGCCATTTATATGGTAATTAATTTGCATTTTCTAAATGCAATTACACAGCAATCTGCCATAATGCATCAGCCTATGGCTGCATGGCTTTTATTGACTGAACCTACTGAGTAACCAAATAATTAAAGAGAAGTTAAACATTATCTTCATTCTGTGAGTCACAGAACACATTTTAAGGCTGTGCTCTCCTGATACTAATATTCCTGAAAAAATTTAACTGTTTACAATAGCAGTAACTGACTGAGCACTCACTATGCACCAGGCCCTGTGTTAGGGAATCTTAAATTGAGTATCTCATGTATTTTCCTGGCAGCCCTATGAAGTAAGTACTGATATTATTCCCATTGTACAGATGAAAAACTCTCGAGACTTCGAGCACACAACATAGCACTAATAAGCACTGTGTGTTAGTCGCTGTCATGTCTGACTCTTTGCAACACAGTGGATCCCATGTCACCCTGCCAGGCTTCTCTGTCCATGGAATTCTCTCCCAGGCAAGAATACTGGGAGTGGATTGCTTCTCTAGAGGAACTTCCCAGCCCAAGGATCAAACCCCGGTCTCCTGCATCGCATGCAGATTCTTTACTGGTTGAGCTACCTACAGGGAAGACCTAATAAGCAGTAGATATGAAAATCAGAGCCAGAAAGGTGGGCTTAGGAGTCTAAATTCTTAAATTTCCTCTGTGCTACTTAAACACACGTGCTATATATCTGCTCATTTAACTGTCTAAGGAACAAACTGTAGTCTGTTCAAAATAGGAAAAGGGGTGGATAAATGAGGGATGTAGATGACTGAATATAGCCTGTACCTTTCCTTCCTCATCACATGGAGTGTGGATCTGGAAATAGTCTTTTGAGGTACAGGGAGGGCGCTCCATACACTCGCTGGATCCTTCTTCTGCAACACAAGAATGCATTTCAGAAATGAGTCATTTATGTTGTGACTCTATGAAAAAGACAAACATGAAAACAAGCAAACAAACAAAAAGCAGACAACTGAAAAGTAAAAATAATCTTGCCAGAAGAATGTAGGTAGAACTAGTTAGGCCTAGAGCAAATGAAGCCCTGGATTTTTATTTTTCCTAGAGCAATAAAATGTTTCCAAGGTATACAAGAAGCATATCATAGCTTTCTAAGAAAACATTAGATTTCCTTCATTATCACTGCATGTTGTAAATCTGGAACAAATTAAGTTTCTAAGTACATCTCCATGCCAACGAATCATCTAAAAGTACAATACGAATTTTTTTTAGGCAAGTATAAACATATCCAAAACAGCTACCTGGGGGTTGTGGAACAGAAAACATTATGGACAAAAAGAAAAGTTCTGCAGAAAGAGGTAATTAGAAGTCCTATTTTATCCACTAGGTATGAATTCATTTCAGGACTTTGGTTTCTGGCCCACTGTTTTCATCACATTGCATGTGTGATTTCTGGCTTATGACTGTACACTGTCCACAAACATAAATTTAGCAAAAAAGATCAAAGAGTATAAACAGGAGACTCATCTTACCTGAAAATTGCGAGTCCTCATCACACCTGATGCATTCTTTGGCTCCCTTCTCAGAATAAGTGTTTCTGGGACACACTTGGCAGATGAACGAACCTGGTTTGTCGCTGAAGGTGCCGGGCTTGCATGGAAAGCATTCTGATGTGTAGGCCACCCCTGTGTGGTAATGGGAGACACAGCATGGAGGGAGGGCCCTGTACCACCCCTGTGTGGTAATGGAAGAAAGAGCATGAAGGGAGGACACTGTATCACCCCTAAGTGGTAATGGGAGACACAGCATGGAGGGAGGGCCCTGTACCACCCCTGTGTGGAAACTGGAGACAGAGCATAGGGGGAGGGCCCAACAGCAACAAATCAGCATGTCCTTGCTTCTGCTACCAGAAGTGAAAGAGAAATATTAATAGTAAGCTCAACCCAGGTCTTTTATATACCATTAATTCAACATCACAAATGTATTTACTGTTTGTAGAGAGCTGGGATGAATACTGAATTGAACAATGAAGTATAGTGAACAGTTAAGAGATTCAGATTTGATAGAAGTATATAATCAGTGTATGAGATTCCATAGTAAGATGGCGGAGTAGAAGGACGTGCGCTCATCTTCTCCTGCGAGAACTCCAAAATTACAATTCACTGCTGAGCAACTGTCGACAGGAGAATGTTGGATCCCACCAAAAAAATATACCCCACTCCCAAGGGCAAAGGAGAAGCCCCAGCAAGACAGCAAGAGGGATGAAATCACATTTAGAACCAAACCCCATACCCACCAGAGATGCCCAGAGGGCTCAAACAAAACCTTGTGTGCACCAGAAGAGTCCTAAGAGATTGAGCCAGACCGGCCTTTGAGATCTGCCTTTGAGTGTTTGAGTGTCTCCTGTGGAGGTATAAGTCAGCAGTGGCCTGCCACAGAGGCAGAGGCTCTGGGTGCAGCAGACCTGGGTATGACATAAGCCTTCTTGGAGGAGGTCACCATTAACCCCATCATAGAGCTGCAGGAACTTACACAGGACTGGGGAAACAGACTCTTGGAGGGCACAAACAAAACCGTGTGTGCACCAGGACCCAGAGACTCCAGAGAGACTGAGCCAGAACTGTGTTTGAGTGTCTCCTGCAGAGGTATGGGTGGTATGGGTCAGCAGTGACCTGCTTCAGGGGCAGGGGTTCTGGGTGCAGCAGACCTGGGAATGGCATAAGCCCTCTTGGAGAAGGTCACCATTAACGCCATCATAGAAGCACCAGAGCTTACACAGGTCTGTGAAAACAGACTCTTGGAGTGAACAAACAAAACCTTGTGCACACCAGGACCCAGGAGAAAGGAGCAGTGACCCCACAAGAGACTGACCCAGACTTGCCCATGAGTGTCCAGCAGTCTCCGGCGGAGGCATGGGTCAGTGATGGCCTGGTGCAGGGTTGGGGGCACTGAGTGCAGCAGCACATGCATGGGACCTATTGAAGGAGGCCGCCATTATCTTCATTACCTCCACCATAGTTTGGCCTCAGGTCAAACAACAGGGAGAGAACACAGCCCCACCCATCAACAGAAAATTAAAGATTAAAGATTTACTGAGCATGGCCCCACCCATCAGAACAAGACCCAGTTTCCACCTCAGTCAGTCTCTCCCATCAGTAAGCTGCCATAAGCCCTGTATCCTTATCCTTCAGAGGGTACACAGAATGAAAACCACAACCACAAAAAACTAATCAAACTGATCACATGGACCACAGCCTTGTCTAATTCAATGAAACCATGAGCCACGCCATGTAGGGCCACCCAAGACTCACGGGTCATGTTGGAGAGTACTAACAAAACGTGGTCCACTGGAGAAGGGAATGGCAAAAAACTTCAGTATTCTTGCCTTGAGAGCCCCATGAACAGTATGAAAAGGCAAAAAGATACGGCACTGAAAGATGAATTCCCCAGGTCAGTAGGTGCCCAATATGCTACTGGAGAAGAGTGGAGAAATAACTCCAGAAAGAATGAAGAGATGGAGTCAAAGCAAAAATAAAATCCAATTGTGGATGTGACTGGTGATGGAAGTCCGATGCTGTAAAGAACAATACTGCATAGGAACCTGGAATGTTAGGTCCATGAATGGAAGTAAATTGGAAGTGGTCAAACAGAAGATGGCAAGAGACAATATCAACATTTTAGGAATCAGTGAACTAAAAGGGACTGGAATGGGTGAATTTAACCCAGATGACCATTATATCTACTACTGTGGGCAAGAATCCCTTAGAAGAAATGGAGTAGCCCTCATAGTCAACAAAAGAGTGTGAAATACAGTACTTGGGTGCAATCTCAAAAATGACAGAATGATCTCTGTTCGTTTCCAAGGCAAACCATTCAATATCACAAAAATCCAAGTCTATGTCCCAACCACTAATGCTAAAGAAGCTGAAGTTGAACAGTTCTATGAAAAACTACAAGACCTTCTAGAACACCCAAAAAAGATGTCTTTTTCATTATAGGGGACTGGAATGCAAAACTAGGAATTAAAGAGATACCTGGAGTAACAGGCAAATTTGGCCTTGGAGAATAGAATGAAGCAGAGCAAAGGCTAACAGGGTTTTGCCAAGAGAATGCACTGGCATAGAAACACCCTATTTTAATAGCACAAGAGAAGACTCTACACATGGACATCACCAGATGGTCAATAGCAAAATCAGACTGACTATATTCTTTGCATTCAAAGATGGAGAAGCTCTATCAGTTCAGTTCAGTTCAGTCACTGATCGAGTCTGACACTTTGTGACCCCATGGACTGCAGCACGCCAGGCTTCCCTGCCCATCACCAACTCGGCGCTTACTCATATTCATGTCCACAGAGTCAGTAATGCCTTTCAACCATCTCATCCTCTGTCAACTGTTCTCCTACCGCCTTCAGTCATTCTCAGCAACAGGGTCTTTACCAATGAGTCAGTTCTTCGCATCAGGTGGCCAAAGTACTGAAACTTCAGCTTCAGCATCAGTCCTTCCAATGAATATTCATGACTGATTTTCTTTACGATTGACTGCTTTGATCTCCTTGCAGTCCAAGGGATTCTCAAGAGTCTTCTCCAACACCACAGCTCAAAAGCATCAATTCTTTATAGTCCAACTCTCATATCCATACATGACCACTGGAAAAACCACAGCTTTGACTAGATGGACATTTGTTGGCAAAGTAATGTCTCTGCTTTTTAATATGATGTCTACATTGGATATAACTTTTCTTCCAAGGAGCAAGTGTCTTTTAATTTCATGGCTGCAGTGATTTTGGAGTCTAAGAAAATAAAGTCTGTCACTTTTTCCATTGTTTCCCCATCTGTTTGCATGAAGTAATGGGACCAGATGCCATGATCTTCGTGTTCTGAATGTTGAGTTTTAAGCCAACTTTTTTACTCTCTTCTTTCATTTTCATCAAGAGGCTTTCAGTTCTTCTGCACTTTCTGCCATAAGGGTGGTGTCATCTGCATATCTGAGGTTATTGGTATTTCTCCCAGCAATCTTGATTCCAGCTTCTGCTTCATTCAGCACAGCATTTCTCATGATATACTCTGCATGTAAGTTAAATAAGCAGGGTGACAATATACAGCCTTGACATACTCCTTTCCAGATTTGGAAACAGTATGTTGTTCCATGTACAGTTCTAACTGTAGCTTCTTGACCTGCATACAGATTTCTCAGGAGGCAGGTCAGGTGGTCTAGTATTCCCGTCTCTTGAAGAATTTTCCAGTTTGTTGTGATTTACATAGTCAAAGGCTTTGGCATAGTCAAGAAAGCAGATGTAGATGATTTTCTGGAACTCGCTCACTTTTTCAATGATCCAACAAAAGTTGGCAATTTGATCTCTGGTTCTTCTGCTTTTTCTAAATCCAGCTTAAACATCTGGAGGTTCATAGTTCACGTACTGTGGAAGCCTGGCTTGGAGGATTTTGAGCAATACTTTACTAGCGTGTGAGATGAGTGCAATTGTGTGCTGGTTTGAGCATTCTTTGGCATTGCCTTTCTCTGGGATTGGAATTAAAACTGACCTTGTCCAGTCCTGTGGCCACTGCTGAGTTTTCCAAATTTGCTGGCATATTGAGTGCAGTACTTTCACAGCATCATATTTTAGAATTTTAAATAGCTCAACTGGAGTTCCATCACCTCCACTAGCTTTGTTTGTAGTGATGCTTCCTAAGGCCCATTTGACTTCGAATTTCAGGATGTCTGGCTCTAGGTGAGGGATCACACCACTGTGGTTATCTGGGTTATGAAGATCTTTTTTGTATAGTTCTTCTGTGTATTCTTGCCGCCTCTTCTTAGTATCTTCTGCTTCTGTTAGGTCCATACCATTTCTGTCCTTTATTGAGCCCAACTTTCCATGAAATGTTCCCTTGGTATCTCTAATTTTCTTGAAGAGATCGCTAGTCTTTCCCATTCTATTTGCATTGATCACTGAGGAAGGTTTTCTTATCTCTCTTTGCTATTCTTTGGAACTCTGCATTCAGATGGGTATATCTTTCCTTTTCTTCTTTGCCTGTCACTTCTGTTCTTACACAGATATTTGTAAGGCCTCCTCAGACAACCACTTTGCTTTTTTGCATTCCTTTTTCTTGGGGATGGTCTTGATCACTGCCTCCTGTACAATGTCACAAACCTCTGTCCATAGTTCTTCAGGCACTCTATCAAATCTAATCCCTTGAATCCATTTCTCACTTCTCATAAGGGATTTGATTTAGGTCATCCTAAATGGTCTAGTGGTTTTCCCTACTTTCTTCAATTTAAGTCTGAATTTGGCATTAAGGAGTTCATGATCTGAGCCACAGTCAGCTCCCAGTCTTGTTTTTGCTGACTGTATAAACTTCTACATCTTTGGCTGCAAAGAATATAATCAATCTGATTTCGGTGTTGGCCATCTGGTGCTGTCCATGTGTAGAGTCTTCTCTTGTGTTATTTGAAGAGGGTGTTTTCTGTGACCAGTGTATTCTCTTGGCAAACTCTACTAGACTTTGCCCTGCTTTATTCTGTACTCCAAGGCTAAATTTGTCAGATACTCCAAGTATTTCTTGACTTCCTACTTTTGCATTCCAGTCCCCTATAACGAAAAGGACATCTCTTTGGGGTGTTAGTTCTAGAAAGTCTTGTAGGAGTAGCTCTATACAGTCAGCAAAACAAGACCAGGAGCTGACTATGGCTCAGATCATGAACTTCTTATTGCCAAATTCAGACTTAAATTGAAGAAAGTAGGGAAAGCCACCAGACCATTCAGGTATGACCTAAATCAAATCTCTTATGATTATACAGTGGAAGTGACAAATAGATCAATGGATTAGACCTGACAGAATGCCAAAAGAATTATGGACAGAGGTTTGTGACATTGTTTAGGAGGCAGTGATCAAGACCATCCCCAAGAAAAAGAAAAGCAAAAAGCCAAAATGGTTGTCTGAGGAGGCCTCACAAATAGCTGAGAAAAGAAGAGAACCAAAAGGCAAAGGAGAAAAGGAAAGATATACCCATTTGAATGCAGAGTTCCAAAGAATAGCAAAGAGAGATAAGAGAGCCTTCCTCAGTGATCAAGGCAAAGAAATAGAGGAAAACAATAAAATGGAAAAGACTAGAGAGCTCTTCAAGAAAATTAGAGACATTACAGGAACATATCATGCAAACATGAGCACAATAAAGGACAGAAATGGTATGGACCCAACAGAAGCAGAAGATATTAAGAAGAAGTGTCAAGAATACACAGAAGAACTATACAAATAAGATCTTCATGATCCAGATAGTCATGATGGTGTGATCACTCACCTAGAGCCAGACATCCTGAAATGCAAAGTCAAATGGGCCTTAGGAAGCATCACTATCAAGAAGGCTGGCTGTGGAGGTGATGGAATTCCAGTTCAGCTATTTCAAATCCTAAAAGATGATGCTGTGAAAGTGCTGCACCCAATATGCCAGCAAATTTGGAAAACTCAGCAATGGACACAGGACTGGAAAAGGTCAGTTTTCATTCCAATCCCAAAGAAAGGCAACGTCAAAGAATACTTAAACTACCACACAATTGCACTCACACACAAGCAAAGTAATGCTCTAAATCCTCCATGCCAGGCCTCAACAGTATGTGAACCGTGAACTTCCAGATGTTTAAGCTGGATTTAGAAAAAGCAGAGGAGCCAGAGATCAAATTGCCAACATCCATTGGATCATGGAAAAAGCAACAGAGTTCCAGAAAAACATCTATTTCTGCTTTATAGACTATGCCAAAGCCTTTGACTGTGTGGATCACTACAAATACCAGACTACCTGACCTGCCTCCTGAGAAATTTGTATGCAGGTCAAGAAGCAATAGAACCGAACATGAAGCAACAGACTGGTTCCAAATAGGAAAAGGAATACGTCAAGGCTGTATATTGTCATCCTGCTCATTTAACTTATATGCAGAGTACATCATGAGAAATGCTGGGCTGGAAGAGGCACAAGCTGGAATCAAGATTGCTGGGAGAAATATCAGTAACCTCAGATATGCAGATGACACCACCCTTATGGCAGAAAGCAAAGAAGAACTAAAGAGCTTCTTGATGAAGGAGGAGAGTGAAAAAGTGGGCTTAAAATTCAACATTCAGAAAACGAAGATCATGGCATCCGTCCCATTACTTCATGGCAAATAGATGGGGAAACGATGGAAACAGTGACAGACTTTATTTTCTTCGGCACCAAAATCACTCTGTTGGTGACTGCAGCCATAAAATTAAAAGGCGCTTGCTCCTTGGAAGAAAAGTTCTGACCAACCTAGATGGCATATTAAAAAGCAGAGACATTACTTTGCCAACAAAGGTCCATCTAGTCAATGCTATGTTTTTTCCAGTAATCATGTATGGATGTGAGAGTTGGACTATAAAGACTGCTGAGCACTGAAGAATTGATGCTTTTGAACTGTGGTGTTGGAGAAGACTCTTGAGAGTCCACTGGACTGCAAGGAGATCAAAGCAGTCAATCCTCAAGGATATCAGTCCTGAATATTCATTGGAAGGACCCATGCTGAAGCTGAAGCTCCAGTACTTTAGCCACCTGATGGATGAACTGACTCACTGGAAAAGACCCTGGTGCTGAGAGAGATTGAAGGTGGGAGGAGAAAGGGTTGATAGAGGATGAGATGGTTGGATGTCATCACCAACTCAATGGACATGTTGAGTAAGCTCCAAGTTGGTATGGACACTGTAGCCTGGTGTGCTGTAGTCCACAGGGCCGCAAAAAGTCCAACATGACTGAGTGACTGACCTGAACTGAATCAGTGTATAAGCTCAGCTATCAAAACAACTTCATTAATCAGAAATGGAGTAAATTCTGATTCCTTCCAATTCTGTACCATTCTCTTCTCTCTGTGTCTACCAGTTCCCTTTTCCTCCACTGCTCACTAGTTACATACAGACAAGACCCACAAGACCCAGGGAAAAGCTGACTTTTCTTCAGGTTTGTAAGTCCAGGTATCACCAGCAGATGTCCCTATAACTAATGAGTTAGCTTCACAGGAAGAAGCACACTTATACCATAGTAAAATGTAAATCAAAGTTAAATAGAAGAGAAATCACTGCTTTAAGTAAAAGTAGCTCTGATAATGAACCATGCCAGAGCATACTGTCCACTCTCAGGAGTCAGAAAATGCAGTTGGTTAAGAGAGGCAAAAGGTGTAGGAGACAGGCCAAGATATTTATTTCACTTATTTTTATGGATACAGTCATGACCTGTATAAGTACTATGCCAGCACAATGAAGTCTTCTTGAATGAAGAGTAGGTTATTAATAAAGATTGTTTTCTTTTATTTCAAGACACCTACAATTGTCATTATTTTTACTTTCTACATTTCTAATTACTTCTAATTACTTCTAATTACAGATTAAATAATTCAGTTTAGGGATAGGAAAAACAAACAGCCAACTTGCCAGAAATAAAACCAGGGTCTCTAGGCCAATATGATGCCTAACCTGCTAATTTTTGTCCCATATCCCCTTGAACCAGCGAAACCAACAATGTAGTCAATATTTTAAATGGGATAGGCGACTACTAAAAGAGACAGATGTGAAATACCTTCAATCGTGATATTTTTTACCAACACTGGCTTGACTGCCTTGGAACCCATAAGGATGCCTGTAGTTCTCCAGTACAGTATGTTTGTGCCTGATTTCAACATTACCTGTAAAGAAAACACAAGACACTCAGGTCAGATGAACCATGCTACTTCCAACCATACCTATATCAAAGTTAATCCCCTATACACTTTTCAACACATTGTAATGAAACACGATTATCTGGAACCCACAAATTTAAATCAACTACTTACTGAGACTTAAGCTTTCCTTAAATTCACATTTTGTAAAAGAAAAAAAAAAGTTTGCCAACCCCAAAAATACAGTAAAGAGGGAGGAACAGAAAATTCTTCAAGCGTGGAAGAAGATAAAATGAATTTCAAATCATGTGCATGAAGACTTGGTTTATATTTAAAAGACTCAATTTAGATTGTGAGAGGCACTTAGCCCAATTACATACTGATTGCTGTCACTATTCGTAAGTAAATCTCTGGGCTCTGAAAACAAAAAGGTAATAGAATGAGTTTGCTTCCTTTTAAAATTCCTTAACAAACAACACTGCAACAGCAACAAAAGAAAAATAGGACTGTTCTTATAGAATAGTCTGATTTGACTCTATGGCTCCAGAATGTAAATGATACAATGTCTAATATTTGCTTCCTTTGCCACCAGAACATTTTTATCAAATTACTTTTCCTATCAATTTCATGCTGATTCAGTCAAGTAAACTAATGAAATTAAAAGATGCTTACTCCTTGGAAGGAAAGTTATGACCAACCTAGCCAGCATATTAAAAAGCAGACACATTACTTTGTCAACAAAGGTCCATCTAGTCAAGGCTATGGTTTTTCCAGAGGTCATGTATGGATGTGAGAGTTGGACTATAAAGAAAGCTGATTGCCAAAGCATTGATGCTTTTGAATTGTGGTGTTGGAGAAGACTCTTGAGAGTCCCTTGGACTGCAAGGAGATCCAACCAGTCCATCCTAAAGGAGATCAGTCCTGGGTGTTCATTGGAAGGACTGATGTTGAAGCTGAAACTCTAATACTTTGGCCATCTGATGCGAAGAGCTGACTCATTGGAAAAGACTCTGATGCTGGGAAAGATTGAGGGCAGGAGAAGAAGGGGATGACAGAGGATGAGATGGTTGGATGGCATCACCGACTCAATGGACATGAGTCTGGGTGGACTCCGGGAGTTGGTGATGGACAGGGAGGCCTGGCGTGCTGCGGTTCATGGGATTGCAAAAAGTCAGACACGACTGAGCGACTGAACTGAACTGAAGGGTGTTTTGCTTTCTCATTTGCCACCCTTATTCTTCTATGGAGTCTGGCTGGGCGAATTCAAGCAATATAAAATTAAAACATATCTGACTACCTCACCCTGCCAGAGAGTCAGAAAAGCAGTACGTTAAATACTCTTCCTTTGTATTAAGTCTTTATAAGTGAAGAAAGCATATTTGCTGCCAAGGGTTACTTGTACCTTCAAAGCCCAGAGGACTGAAAGCTTAGGTGAATGGATCTTAATTGGTACTAATATCACTTCCAGGCATACAGATCAAAAAATTACTCTGAAAGGATGCATTATATTAATCACTCAAGGATGAGGTATCTGCTACAACACAAAGGCAAGGATGGATGGTCACTTATTGAAACAGTGTTCAATCTACATGGCAGGCACCATGTTAGGCCCTCCCTATGTATCCTCTCAATGGACATGAGTTTGAGCAAACCCCGGGAGATAGTCAAGGACAGGGCAGCCTGGCGTGCTGCAGTCCATGGGATCACAAAGAGTCAGACGTGACTGAGCCACTGAATAACAAATGTGTCCTCTCATTTAACTCTGCAAGATTGGTCCTATTTCTCATATAAACTATTAGAGTCAAAGAGACAAAGTCAATTGCCTAAAGAAACACAACGACTATAAACCAGAGCTGCTGCTGTTGTTTAGTCGCTATTTCTAATTCTTGCAACTCCATGGACTATAGGCTGCCAGGCTCCTCTGTCCATGAGATATCCCAGGCAAGAACAATGGAGTGCTTTGCCATTTCCTTCTCCAGGGGACCTTCCCGACTCAGGGATCAAATTAGGGTATAGTACTTTACCACACTGTGTTTGTTTCTGCTGTACAATAAGTGAATCAGCTATATGTGCACACATATGCCCTCTTTTTTGGATTTCCTTCCCATTTAGGTCACCACAGAGCATTTGGTAGAGTTCCCTGTGCTATACAGCAGGTTCTCATTAGTTATCTATTTTATACCTAGTAGTGTATATATGTCAATCCCAATCTTCTAATTCACCCCACTCCCTTCCCCGCTTAGTGTCCAAATGTCTGTTCACTATATCTGTGTCTCTATTTCTTCCTTGTAAAAAGGTTCATCTATAACATTTTTCTAGATTTTAAATCCATGTCTCACTCCAAAGGGACAGTGCCTCAAATAATAACAGATTTAGAGACTGTGTTACCTAATAATTGCCTTCAAACACTCAGGGTTGTCCTTAAAGAAATAAGCAGTTTACCAGACACAACCAGAAAGGGTAGAATTTTGAACAATGGGTAACAGAGAGAAAGCAGGTTTCAGCTCCAGACATGGATGAATTTTGTGATATGCAGAGCTGTGCAAAACTGGACTCAGAACAGTCCCCAAGAAGACAACTTTGAAAATCGCTTCTTGGGGTGACTGCAGAGAAAGCTGGATAAAAGAAACTCAGTTCAGTTCCATTGCTCAGTCATGTCTGGCTCTTTGCAACCCCATGGACTGGAGCATGCCAGGCTTCCATGTCCATCACCAACTCTGGAGCTTGCTCAAACTAATGTCCATCGAGTCAGTGATGCCATCCAACCATCTCGTTCTCTTCATCCCCTTCTCCTCCTGCCTTCAACCTTTCCCAGCATCAGGATCTTTTCCAAAGAGTCAGTTCTTCACATCAGGTGGCCAAAGTACTGGGGTTTCAGCTTCAGCACCAGTCCTTCCAATGAATATTCAGGACTGATTTCCCTTAGGATAGACTGGTTGGATGTCCTTGCAGTCCAAGGGATTCTCAAGAGTCTTCTCCAACACCACAGTTCAAAAGCATCAATTCTTCAGTGCTCAACTTTCTTTATAGTCCAGCTCTCACATCCATACATTATTACTGGAAAAGCCATAGCTTTGACTAGATGGACCTTTGTCAGCAAAGTAATGTCTCTGTTTTTTAATATGCAGTCTAGGTTGGTCATAGCTTTTCTTCCAAGGAGTAAGCATCTTTTAATTTCATGGCTGCAGTCACCATCTGCAGTGATTTTGGAGCCCAAGAAAATAAAGTTTGTCACTATTTCCATTGTTTTCCTATCTATTTGTCATGAAATGATGGGACCAGATGCCATGATCTTTGTTTTCTGAATGCTGAGCTTTAAGCCAACTTTTTCACTCTCCTCTTTCACTTTCATCAAGAGGCTCTTTAGTTCTTTGCTTTCTGCCATAAGGGTGGTGTCATCTGCATATCTGAGGTTATTGGTATTTTTCCCAGCAATCTTGATTCCAGCTTCTGCTTCATCCAGCCCAGTGTTTCTCATGGTGTACTCTGCATATAAGTTAAATGAGTAGGGTGACAATATACAGCCTTGACATACTCCTTTCCCTATTTGGAACCAGTCTGTGGTTCCATGTCCAGTTCTAACTGTTGCTTCCTGACCTGCATTCAGATTTCTCAAGAGGCAGGTCAGGTGGTCTGATATTCCCATCTCTTGAACAATTTTCCACAGTTTGTTGTGATCCACATAGTCAAAGGATTTGGCATAATCAATAAAGCAGAAGTAGACATTTTTCTGGAACTTGTTTCCTTTTTCTATGATCCAATGGATGTTAGCAATTTGATCTCTGTTTCCTCTGCCTTTTCTAAATCCAGCTTGAATATCTGGAAGTTTATGGTTCATGTACTGTTGAAGCCTGACTTGGAGAATTTTGAGCATTACTTTGCTAGTGTGCAAGATGAGTGCAATTGTGCAGTAGTTTGAGCATTCTTTGGCATTGCCTTTCTTTGGGATTGGAATGAAAAGTGACCTTTTCCATTCCTGTGGCCACTGCTGAGTTCTCCAAATTTGCTGGCATATTGGGTGCAGCACTTTCACAGCATCATCTTTTAGGATTTGAAATAGCTCAACTGGAATTCCATCACATCTACGGTTAGCTCTGTTCGTAGTGATGCTTCGAACTCAAGGATCCATCCAATGACAAGAGTCACTGATTAATATCTTTCATATGATTACCACATCTGTAAACTTACATACCCAGAGGTTCTGTATATTAATTCTGAGTAGACTTCATTCCTGTTAATGCCTCCCTTGAAAAGCAGGACAGTTGAAGTGTGATAGGAAAGAGCAGGGAGAGGGAGCTAAGGAGAAAAGAAAAGGAAAGAAAATAATACTAGAAAAAGCCTGAGTCCATGAAACTTAGGGGCAATTTCTTCCCTAACTAGAAATTTCTAAATTAAAAGATAATTTTTTTCTTTAAAATAAACTTTTAAAAATAAGTTTGAGAAAAGAAAGGAGAAGAATGGGGTTGGTATGAGAGAAGAGCAGAGAGAGACTTACAGAATGAGAGCCCCATTCTCCATTGTCTGTGAGTTTTACCCACTTGTCAGCGGTGGTGTCCATCTCCTGGCACTGATCATTCTGAATCTGTGGAGTAAACATAAGGGCCCAGTAAAGCTCAGTGAACAGTGTTTTTAATTAGATGTGTCACTCATCACAGGACAGGCTACAAGAGCTTCTTTCAATGTGTAGGAAACAACAGCCACAAGTAATTATCAATAAGTAAACACACCAGATCTCTGGAGCCTGAGTGACAACTGCATGAGTACCTAGTTCTAAGTGAATCTTTCTCATTATTGTAACAAAAAGACAAGCCCATTAAGAAGTCGGAAATTGGGCAAGCAGGAGCAGGCAGAGGACGAGAGGGGAGTTAACGCTGAAAATTCACATAGAGGAGAAAAAGTCATTGCAAAAATGTGAAAGCTTGTGTTCACCATGCAGCCCCAATAGTATAAAAATAAAGTTTATACTATTTAGTATAAACTAGTTTATAGGGCCATTTAAACCTTAAATTAATAAATAAATGAAATCTGCTTTGTTTTCAGTTCCCTAAGACTTAACCCAAATGTGTACATAAGTGGCTATAGCCAAAGTCAAAGACCACGGTTGGTATTTGGGGACAAATGTTGATACTTTATAGCAATTCAAATAAATACAGCTAATATCTTCAGCACCAAACATCTTGTGCTTTCCAGACAACTCTTCTAAAATACCTAGGAGTTGGGACATACCTCTCCAGGTCTACAAAAAGTAAACAGATATCAAAAATGCCTGTGTATTTTTTTTACAGTCTTGACTTCTTGAGGCTATATTTACAGTCTTGACTTCTCCCCGTAGCTCCTGCAATGCAGGAGACCTGGGTTCAATCCCTGGGTCAGGAACATCCCCTGGAGAAGGAAATGGCAACCCACTCCAGTATTCTTGCCTGGAGAATCCCTTGGACAGAGGAGCTTGGCGGGCTACAGTCCATGGGGTTGCAGAGAGTCAGACATGGCTTAGCAAGTGAGCACATAATAGTCAGCATCAAAGTAGGGTTGAAATAATATCTCATCATCTATACTTCCTCCAAAATGGCTATTTCTCTATTCTTTAAATTATTTTTCCACTTCATTCATTCCCCTGACTAATTTCACAAACAGCATTAATATCTTGTCCATAAGAGCTATTTCCTAAAGACTTGACTAACTAGAAAACAGATCCTTTTAACAGCCAAAACCAGAGAAAATCAGCTACTGAGGATATTTGCTTTAACTGAATTTAAGTATCATATTTATATTATAAGCATAATGACAATCAATAAGAATGTTAAGCCATTTTTAAACAGATATAAACCCTTTATATACCTTTTTTGGTCCATATTTGCATAAACTGAAAGCTTTTTTCTCAGTGGATATCATACATCTAGTGTTATTTTGACAGTCTACTAGCATTCTGGAGATCTGAGTCCTCTCGTTAGTCATTCTAAAAGTAACTAGTAAAGGTATAACCTTGGTCCAATCACTTCTTCTGTCTAGGTTTGAGTGTCATCATTTAAAAAAAAAAAAAAGTATGTGTGGAGGGGAGAGCTGAATGAAACTCCCAGACTCCTAACATTAAATACTTTACTGCTTTCAATCTGTAACGTTCACAGGTACATCTGCATCCTTTAATCTTCAGACATTCCCTTTCCATTAACTACTAGCAGGATGGACATAAGGCACTGACTCTCTGAGTCAATAAATTGCAACCTATTAAGCTGAAACATCAACAAAAGAGGAAACATAAACTCACCACCCCTTTTCAGTCCATAACCAGAAGAACAAAGGCATCACTGAGAGGAAGCAATGAGACTTCATGCCTTAAGTTATCTTCACTGACAGCTCTCAAAGGACTTAATAGACAACACAGAACTAAATGTTTATTCAAACAATTATACAATTACCTTGCTTTTTAACTTTATTTTAGTAATATTTCAAAAAATATCCCATGGAATATGGAGTTATTCACTCTGAGAAGTGTCTTGCAAACAAAACGTAACTTAAAAAGCCAATCTGAATATTGCTTAACATCTTAAACTCATCAAAGGATATTAAGAGTAAAGAGGGTCCTTAAAAGGTCTGGTCTACAATCCTCTTTATGAAAAGGAACGTTGAGAGCTGAAAAGTTAGTTGTCCAGTAACACACAACCAGCGACTGCAGAGTTGGGACATGAGCCAGAATCGCTTGACTTTAAATCTTAGGCTCATACATTCACAAAAAATATTTCTTCCTAGCAAACTTTTGATTTAGAAATTTCCATTATCAAGAGCAATATAAATTTGCTTTAGCATTATCAGTACATTTATCCCTGAAATCTGGGCCACAGAAATATTTTACAAGATATTTTCGCAGTTACTTGCACAACACACATACTCTTTTTTTTTTTGGTTTAAGAAGTCAATCGGAGCAAATTTTTCTCAAGCATTTGAGTCACTGCCACAACAAATATTTGCACAATTAGGTACAGTTTACATTAAAATAGCTAAATATTCTTTGTGGTAACAGCCTATTCTGTTAGACTATTATTTTATCCTATAGTCTTTGATGTTATTTAATCTCTTGCCAGAGACATCAACCACCTCATCCCTTGATTTCTTTATATTGTACAAAACTGGGACAACCAGCAAGATACAGTCATTTCTAGTTCTGAAATATCGCCCATGAGTACACTTAAATAATTCAAATATTTAAAATTGAAAAGAGAAGAAAAATATTTTTAAATAAAAACCAAGATTGGTGAAAACATATTTTTAAAGAAAATAGCATCTATCACTATAAAAAAATTAAATGAATCTCAGGAAATATATTCAACACACAAAAAGTCTCAACCAAATGGTCACCTAATGATCATATCCAAAAGGAAAACAACCCGAATGTTATTCTACAAGGAGAGAACTCAGAGGTAAAAAAATAATTATTAACCAGAAAGTATTATAGAAAAAATAAATACTTCTTATCGAAAGCTTCAGTTAACACAAAAACCAAGGCACACAATGAAATGGAAACAAATGATTAAGAGAAATTTTACATGAATGCCCTTTAAAAACTGAATTCTAGAATATAAAAGGCCTTACAAAGAACTCAAAGAAGATGTTGTTGTCCACATATTGGTACTCAAAGAAGACGTAACCTGACTTCTTGAGGCGCACAGCATAGATCAAGGATACTGTGCAGTCATCACGATTGGACTCTATGTAGTTTCCACGAGGGACCCAAGAAGAGCTGTGAAAACAAAACCATTTCATGTTAGCATTCAGAAACCTCTCTGTTCACAAGTTCTATAACTGAGATTTAAAAGCAGTTCTGTCAACAAAGCACAGCAGGGAAGTCTGAAGTGCATGTGGACCCCAAAGGCCAACACCACTGCTTGAAAAAAGGTTCAGGTCTTGTGGTGCATAACTCCCTAAAATCATCGTAAGATTATGCAATTAATGTGCCATGCAGCTGCTGCTTATCACCAAAAATGTGATCACTAGATAGCTGGTCACTAATTCTAGCAGTCTTTGATGGAATTACTCTCAAACAATACCTTAAGTTTTATTTACAAACACATATTGGCAGGGGTGTCCATTTATTATGAGAGAAGAAGTCATCCTAGAAAAAGTCCTTTTAAAGTGACTCTAAATACTTTTTAATGTTTATTTTGTGTTGGGGTATAGTCAATGAACAATGCTGTGATCGTTCCAGGTGAACAGCAAAGGGCCTCAGTTATACATATACATGTATCTTTCTCCCTCAAACTCCCCTTCCCTCCAGGTTGTCACATAACGTTGAGCAGAAAATAAGAGAGAGAGAGAGAGAGAGAGAGAGAGAGAAAGTGGAATCTAAGAAACAAACCACAAAGGGACTTATAGATACAGAGAACAGACTAGTTTTCTGTGGTTGCCAGGGAGGGGGGAGCAGAATAGATGAAGGGGATGAAGGGGTACCAATCTCCAGTTATGAATAAGTCATGAGGTTGTAAAAAAACAAGATAAAGAATATGGTCAATATTGTAATAACTTATTGTGGTGATCGTTTCATAATACATGCCACTGTCAAATCACTATGTAATGCTCCTGAAACTAGCATAATATCAATTTTCTATGCAACTGTTACATTTCAATTGTTTTAAAACAAAAAAAACTACATGATCAGCCAGATGGAAAAAAATAATAAAGTGAACCTAAATAAAATGTAGATCACAGTGTCACAGTACATAGTAGGAGCAAAAGTCTGATAGGAAATTTTATCTAAAAAAGAAAAGATTAAGGAAATATACCAGTGGACAAAAGTTGGATTGTAAATCTAACCATAAGCTAATTCTTAGATTAATCAACAGTGAGTCATGCGTCCACTTCTGGGCCAAGAAAGTTTCCAACCAGACTGTATGACAGCACAACTTAATATCCTCCTCTTTGAATGTAACTTTCCATTTGGATTATAAGAGTGAGATTTTTGGCAAATTCTTTTTACTAACAACAACAAAAAAAAAGACTGAGTCTCAACATGACTCACTAATTGGTACTGGACTTGCCCTTTTCTTTAACAATCCAGTAAACTAAACAACACACACAAGCCACGCTCAGGCACTGACACTAGCCAGTGCAGGACCGAGGGTCTTGACAGCAGGAAAATGCATGAGACAAAGCCCAAGCTGACCCTGACCTCATTCATTCTCAGGACACTTTCCAGACTCTGGCACCGGGAGACAGCTCCCAAGCACAGCGCAGTGGTCTCACTGAGTGGAGAAACAGGGACGAATGTCCGGGGGAAGCGGAAATAACCAGAATTTACAGGCATGAGAAGCAGAGAAAACAGGGGCTCCAGGAGTCCACATGGAGCTTCTCTATAGGCCCAGGCTTGGGGCTGGAATGTGCAGGCCTAGTAGAGAACAGCCACTGCAAAACTAAGTCAAAATCAGAGAGGTCACGTTTATGGGTATTGCAGGATCTCCAGGCCAGCCAGAGAGGAGAAAACTTAATAACCACATTGGACATTCATCTGAGACTCCAGAAGTGCCACATTTTAGGAATAAGGACCATGCCCTAGGGTAGGTATCCACAAACTTTTTCATAAAGGGCCAAAGAGTCCATAACTGGGGCTTTATGAGCCATGTGATCTCTCCTGCAGTACTCCACTAGGCAATTATAGCTCAAAAGCAGCCATAGATAACGCATAAATAAATGAGTACAGCAGTGTTCCAACATAACATTATTTATAAAACAGGAGTAGGCTATAGTGTGCCCTAGAGTAAAGACCATGACCTAGAACTAAGTGTGAAACCAACAAAGAGCCACCTTAAAAAAATTCTAAATACCAGACCTAACGAGACACTCTTCTGGTAAATATGCGGCCTTCCAGACCAAAATCCAACGTCTTTTACACAAAAGAAAAAAATAATCCACATTCTCCACATTGTAACACCCATGATGCCTAAGATACATTAAAAATTTACTAGAAATGCAAAGAAGTGGTAAAATATGACCCTTAATTGACAACAAAGAATGAAAAGAAACAGACAAGTATTTAAGACAGCTTTTAAAAATATAATCAAAAAACATCAAGAGATGAATACAGTAAGTGAAGGCATGAATAATCTCAACTATTTTAAGGGAAATAAGAACTATTTTAAAAACTAAATGGAAAATTCTACAGCTGAAAATTACTATTTGTGAAATTTAAAATTCAATAGATGAGCTTAAGATCAAGTTTGAAACTGCAAAAGAAATAATGATAGAGCAATAGAAACTATGTAATCTGAAGTATAAGAGAAAAAAATGGGGGAAATGGAGTCTCAGTGACTACGGACAATACCAAGTGGCCTAACATACATGTAAATGGAGTTATAGAAGGAAAATAGGGAGAGAAGGCGGCAGAAAAACATTATTGGTGAAAGAATAGCTTTAAAAAATTCCCAAATTTAATAACAATATCAACCTACAAATCCAGGAAGCTCAGTCAACTTCAAGCAGAGTAAAAATACAAAGAAAACCAATGCTTTCTTTGAGTCATGTGTCAACTTCTGGGCCAAAAACGTTTCCAACCAGACTGTATGACAGCACAACTTAATATCCTTCTCTTCAAATTTAATTTTCATCTGGGTTATGAGAGTGAGATTTTTGGTAAATTCTTTGTTTTTACTAACAAAAAAATAATAATAATAAAAGACCGAGACTTCCACATCTCAACATGACTAGCAAAGAAATAGAGAACATATTATAAGCAAAGAAATACAGAACATATAATAAGTAGTCAAGGAAACAATGACACATTACATAAAAGGAAGCTAACAAAGCAAAATACAGCTAATTCTTTTTTTCTTATCACAAACAAGGGAGAGTTCAGAAGGTAATGGAACACCTTTAAAACACAGAAGGATAAAAGTAAAAGTCCAGAGTCCTACGTCCAACAAAATATTCTTCAAAACTGAGGCTAAAGATGTGTTTAGATTTCAAAAAGTTGAGAGAATTTATGAGCAGCAGACCTGCATGAAATGATAAAGAAAATTTTACTAGAACACTTTCTAACACCATACACAAAAATAAACTCAAAATGGATTAAAGATCTAAACATAAGACCAGAAACTATAAAACTCCTAGAGGAGAACATAGGCAAAACACTCTCTGACATACATCACAGCAGGATCCTCTATGACCCACCTCCCAAAATATTGGAAATAAAAGCAAAAATAAACAAATGGGACCTAATTAACCTTAAAAGCTTCTGCACATCAAAGGAAACTATTAGCAAGGTGAAAAGACAGCCTTCAGAATGGGAGAAGATAATAGCAAATGAAGCAACTGACAAACAACTAATCTCGAGAATATACAAGCAACTCCTACAGCTCAACTCCAGAAAAATAAATGACCCAATCAAAAAATGGGCCAAAGAACTAAATAGACATTTCTCCAAAGAAGACATACAGATGGCAAACAAACACATGAAAAGATGCTCAACATCACTCATTATCAGAGAAATGCAAACCAAAACCACTATGAGGTACCATTTCACGCCAGTCAGAATGGCTGCTATCCAAAAGTCCACAAGTAATAAATGCTGGAGAGGGTGTGGAGAAAAGGGAACCCTCTTACACTGTTGGTGGGAATGCAAACTAGTACAGCCACTATGGAGAACAGTGTGGAGATTCCTTAAAAATCTGGAAATAGAACTGCCTTATGATCCAGCAATCCCACTGCTGGGCATACACACTGAGGAAACCAGAAGGGAAAGAGACACGTGTACCCCAATGTTCATCGCAGCACTGTTTATAATAGCCAGGACATGGAAGCAACCTAGATGCCCATCAGCAGATGAATGGATAAGAAAGCAGTGGTACATATACACAATGGAGTATTACTCAGCCATTAAAAAGAATACATTTGAATCAGTTCTAACGAGGTGGATGAAACTGGAGCCTATTATACAGAATGAAGTAAGCCAGAAAGAAAAACACCAATACAGTATACTAACGCATATATATGGAATTTAGAAAGATGGTAACAATAACCCTGTGTACGAGACAGCAAAAGATACACTGATGTATAGAACAGTCTTATGGACTCTGTGGGAGAGGGAGAGGGTGGGAAGATTTGGGAGAATGGCATTGAAACATGTAAAATATCATGTATGAAACGAGTTGCCAGTCCAGGTTCGATGCACGATAGTGGATGCTTGGGGCTGGTGCACTGGGACGACCCAGAGGGATGGAATGGGGAGGGAGGAGGGATGAGGGTTCAGGATGGGGAACACATGTATACCTGTGGCGGATTCATTTTGATATTTGGCAAAACTAATACAATTATGTAAAGTTTAAAAATAAAATAAAATTTAAAAAAAAAAAGAAAAAAAAAAGAAAATTTTACAGATTAAAAAAATAATACTGAACAAACATTTAGAAAATAGGAGAAAAGAGCATCAACAACCGTAAATACATAGATAAAAACATAAAGCTACATTTTTCTCAAGTTTTTAAAAAATTAACTGATTCTTTAAAACACATTTCATTGTATTACAGGGTTTATGATGTGTTCCTAAACGTATGATAATAGCACCAGGATAAGGGCCTAAAGGTAACTATACTGTTGTAAAGCTTTACATTTTATATAAAAGGACAATAACAATACTAATTTTACTTTAAGAATTGTAATTTGTAGCCTTTGCAAGACATCTAAAGATGTAAAAACACTAACTACAACAGAAAACATTGATAAATTGTACTTCTTCAAATTTTAAACTTTTGGTTATTTAAAAACACCCCTGAGAAAATGAGAAAGCAAAAACTGCAGATAAAAGAACTATTTCACACACATATATGTAAATGTGCATGCATATGTGTATAGGTTAAATATTATACAGATTCATGACAAAATTTCCTTCATGTCAAGCATACACAATGAACTACTACAGCTCAATAATCAACTGACCCAAAAACATAACAAATGGATAAATATTTGACACTTAACACATACACCGCTGCCACTACGTCGCTTTAGTCGTGTCCGGCTCTGTGCGGCCCCATAGACAGAAGCCCACCAGGCTCCCCCGTCCCTGGGATTCTCCAGGCAAGAACACTGGAGTGGGTTGCCATTTCCTTCTCCAATGCATGAAAGTGAAAAGTGAAAGTGAAGTTGCTCAGTCGTGTCCGACTCTAGCGACCCCATGGACTGCAGCCTTACAGGCTCCTCCGTCCATGGGATTTTCCAGGCACGAGTACTGGAGTGGGGTGCCATTGCCTTCTCCATAACACATACACACACACCCACAAACATATGGACTATGAACATATGAATAGTGCTCAATACCTTTATAAAGAAGGAAATGCAAAAAAAAAACACAAAGAAATACCATTTCTCATACATACACTAGAAAGACTAAAATAAACCAAGACTTCTGTACAATATTTTACAATGTAAATAACTAGAATTCAAATGCACTGCTAGAGTCTAATGCTACAATCATTTTGAAAATCTCTGACAACTTCTTACAAAGTTCAACACACATCTTCTATATGATCCAAGCAATTAAAAAGAAGTAAAAAGAAAGCAAGATTGGGTGGATAGAAGGAAGGAAGGAAAGAAAAAGGCAGAGGGAGGGAGGAAAGGAGACAAGCTTAGCAGTAATCGACTGAAATTTACACTGAGAAAATGATACTCAATACACTGAAAAATTTCTGCTAATCATTCGATTTCTTTAATGAATAAGCAATTTCAAGTAGAAAAAAAAGCCATGTGAATATCTCCTGCTCACCAAAACAAAGATCTGATGTCTTATAATATCCTGCTGGTACTCTCCTCTAAGAACTCTTTAAAGAATTTAAATTATACACACAAAAAGGTTTCACACGTTATGCAAAGGTACAGTGCTCCTGTGAAATCTTTCATAAGCTGAAATGGTATAAAGCAAAGAAGTAATTACCTTAGGACACAAATTAATTTACAAAATAAACTGTGAGAAAGCAATGATCCCACAGATACAGTTCAAAGTTACGATGACCTGATGCTGAGATGCTGAATGTAGTTCCCAGAAAGAGCTTAGTGGGGCTACTCTCACTGCACAGGGTACAAACTGCCTCTAGGGTAGCTCCATTTGCTGCAAAATCAATGCTACACAGCATTTTTGCCTTTTGCCTTTTTTTTTTTTTTTTTTTAAGTGAAAATCCTCTTTGGATTTCTTTTGGTTAACAAAAACAGGTACCAATGTAGGTCATCCATAAAACTGAAATGACATATTAAACTCTGGAAAAGCAGAGGTTATCTGTGTGTGCATGTATACACACATATATGTATTAATATATGTAGATACATATACAAATGTGTTTGAACTGCACCATTCACTGATACTCAGACGATTTTCACTAAATACACATTACAGTACTATTGAATCCATGGTTGGTTGAATCCACCAGTTGCTGAAGGGAGGATACAAAGGGCCAACTTAAAGTTGTAAGTGTATTTTTAACTTTAAGGAGGTAGGCACTCGCACCCCCATAATGCTGAAGGGTCAACTGCATTTATATGTGTGTACATTTATACACACATACATATAATTTTTCCTCTGGCAGAGGAACCAGAGATCAAATTGCCAACATCCGCTGGATCATGGAAAAAGCAAGAGAGTTCCAGAAAAACATCTATTTCTGCTTTATTGACTATGCCAAAGCCTTTGACTATGTGGATCACAATAAACTGTGGAAAATTTTGAAAGAGATGGGAATACCAGACCACCTGACCTGCTTCTTGAGAAACCTGTATGCAGGTCAGGAAGCAACAGTTAGAACTGGACATGGAACAACAGACTGGTTCCAAATAGGAAAAGGAGTACGTCAAGGCTGTATATGGTCACTCTGCTTATTTAACTTATATGCAGAGTACATCATGAGAAACGCTGGGCTGGAAGAAGCACAAGCTGGAATCAAGATTGCCGGGAGAAATATCAATAACCTCAGATATGCAGATGACACCACCCTTATGGCAGAAAGTAAAGAAGAACTAAAAAGCCTCTTGATGAAAGTGAAAGAGGAGAGTGAAAAGTTGGCTTAAAGCTCAACATTCAGAAAACGAAGATCATGGCATCCGGTCCCATCACTTCATGGGAAATAGATGGGGAAACAGTGGAAACAGTGTCAGACTTTATTTTTTTGGGCTCCAAAATCACTGCAGATGGTGACTGCAGCCATGAAATTAAAAGATGCTTACTCCTTGGAAGGAAAGTTATGACCAACCTAGATAGCATATTAAAAAGCAGAGACATTACTTTGCCAACAAAGGTCTGTCTAGTCAAGGCTATGGTTTTTCCAGTGGTCATGTATGGATGTGAGAGTTGGACTGTGAAGAAAGCTGAGCACTGAAGAATTGATGCTTTTGAGCTGTGGTGTTGGAGAAGACTCTTGAGAGTCCCTTGGACTTCAAGGAGATCCAACTAGTCCATCCTAAAGGAGATCAGTCCTGGGTATTCATTGGAAGGACTGATGCTGAGGCTGAAATTCCAGTACTTTGGCCACCTCATGAGAAGAGTTGACTCATTGGAAAAGACCCTGATGCTGGGAGGGATTGGGGGCAGGAGGAGAAGAGGACGACAGAGGATGAGATGCTGGATGGCATCACCGACTCGATGGACATGAGTTTGAGTGAATTCTGGCAGTTGGTGATGGACAGAGAGGCCTGGCGTGCTGTGATTCATGAGGTCACAAAGAGTCGGACATGACTGAGCGACTGAACTGAACATACAATTTTTATATATATAGTTAGAGAAATAATCCTATTAGTGCTATCTAATATCACGACTCTATATGATGAAATGACCATTATCAGAAGAGTAAAAATGGCCGAGAGAGAGACTGCTAGAAAGCAAGGGGGATGAAGGGAAGGTAGGAAGGAAGGAGGAGCAAACGTATCTACTGTCACAGCTAAATAATTCCCCAACATCTTTAGTTCAGGGTAAAAATGTGAGTCATTTTTTATTTGAATCATTTTAGCTCAGGGGAAAAAATGTGGCCATCCTTGTCAGAAGTTGGCCAGAGGCTGGAAGTTTAATTGTACAAAACACAGGCACATGAAAGGGAATGTTAAATAGTCAAATAAGAAAACAGGAAGGGTGAGAACCCAAAGATAAAAATTCTGTGTTTTTTCAAAACAATTTAACCTTCCTCCAATATTGTCACAGGCAAAGCTATAATCTCCTATTAAAAAGGTGGAAATTAAGTAAAAGTGCTTTCTACCTTAGGTGTTTGGCCCATTCTATGTAGCAGAAAATCATCAAGTGTACAAATCAAGGTTATACATTTTTCCTTTTCAAGGAAAATTTTAAAAATGGAAAATATTCATTAAAATTAGAGAAGAGTTTGTAGAACTACTGGCTTTAATATAGTTATATTAGAAAACTAAGTTGCTTTTCTAATACTTTTATTGTATTTTACATACTATATATTATGTCCTAAGAGCAATTACTTTAACCTCATGAAAATTCCCTGGTGCTTCCCTGGTGGCTCAGATGTTAAAGCAGTGCGGGAGACCTGGGTTCGATCCCTGGGTTGGGAAGATTCCCTGGAGAAGGAAATGGCACCGCACTCCAGTACTCTTGCCTGGAAAATCCCATGGACAGAGGAGCCTGGTAGGCTACAGCCCATGGATTCGCAAAGAGTTGGACACGACTGAGCAACTTCACTTTCTTTCTTTCATGAAAATACAGCTACATAATTCATAAGGACTGTCTAAAAAATATGACTATTTGCAATCAGATTGCCTATAGTGTTTGCTGCAGCAGCACATATGCAGTTAGTTTACCTATAATCCCAATCACCACCAAGGTTATCCTCAACTTCTTTCTGGAAAAGAGCAACTACACCCTCTTCAAGGCTCCTTTGGATCTTACTTGTTACAGCCCTCTGGCCTGCTATCAGAAGGGCCGACCACAGTGTCCATGAATGTTGCGACGTTGGAAAATCCAGCTGGCAATTCATCCCATTCGTCAAATTTGATGCCACTGCCCAAGGAGTAGGTGCCTTCACCACACTTACTGCATACCTGGTTCTTCATTTCTAGATACTCCCCAGAAGCACAGGAGAAAGCTGGAAGGCAAAATGCATAACCCGTTAGTCATCACACGCCCCCCTTCAGTTTCCTCCCTTCATTCCTATCACTAGCATTGTTTTTATAAAGCTCTGATCATGTTACACCCTAATTAAAGTTTTCCAAAGTTTTCCTTATCACCACAGGGACTTCACAGTTTGTCCCCACCCCATTTTACCAGGTTCATCACTTGACCGATTCTCTTCCAACCATAACAAAACTATTATCACTCCCAAAATATTTCATCCTCTTTCTTGTCACTCTAGTCTTTGGAGTTGCTGACCAACCCATGTGCTCACCCTAAAAACTCCTGTTCCTAACTCAAAAATGACCCTCTTTATAACAGAAGACGGGTTCCTGCCCCTCCAGGCAGTCAACTGGGGCTCCACTGTACTCCTACAATACTCTTTTTATAACAGCCTTCCTTAAAGATAGAAAACAGAGATAAATATTACTTATCAACTGATGTGAGACTTCGAGGTTCAAAAAAACAGGTATCATTATTTTTGAATATTAGCTAATTGTACCTGGCTAATACTAAGTGCAAATAAAAGGTTTATCCAAAAAGAGGGGATATATGTATACATGGGCTTCCCAGGTAGTGCTACTGGTAACGAACCCCCTTGTCAATGCAGGAGACATAAGAGATGCAGGTTCAACCCCTGGGTCAGGAAGATCCCCTACAGAAGGGCTTCGCAACCCACTCCAGTATTCTTGCCTGGAGAATCCCATGGACAGAGGAGCTTGGCGGGCTACAGTCCATGCGGTTGCACGACTGAAGCGACTCAGCATGCATGCTGAATACATGCATGTATACATATGGCTGATTCACTTTGCTGTATAGCAGAAACTGACACATCAATATAAAGCAACTGTATTCAAATAAAATATAAAATAAAAATGAAAGAAAAAGGTTGATCCAGTGAGTAACATAAACACAAAGGGGATAACAAGAGGGTAGTGCTTCATGTGTATCAGCTAAACAAGTATCCCCACTCGGAAACCATGAGTCCACATTTTCAATATTCATGACTCTCACCCAGTCATTTCCACAGCCTCCACTTTTTTTTTTTAACTGATGCCAGGCTCTGTGCAAATCCTCAGACGGAACCAGAGACAGAAGCCACAGGCAAAGTGCAGAACAGATGACACAGTTACAGAAAAGACGGCAATTCTTCTGCTGTTATTACTCATTCAGCAAATACAAATCTATGTCCCCCAAATGTGTGGTTCTGTGCTCAGGGCAGTATTAGTGACTCAAACATAGCAAAGAGCTTTCTAATCCTTTAATCAGGATATTAAAGAAACAAGAACAAAATAAAACCTCCAAATTACCTGATGAAGAAAAACAAATCTCCCGACAGTGAAGCAGCAAAACCTCACATTTAGATAGATTTTCCTTTTAGAATACATGGAAATGTGGCAAAAAATAAGAACAAGATAATTTTGAAAAAAAAATTAAAGAATTAGAGCTAAGCATCCTGTATCCTGCATTGAACCTGGACTGGCAATTCGTTTCTTATATGATATTATACATGGATGCTTGGGGCTGGTGCACTGGGATGACCCAGAGGGATGGTATGGGGAGGGATGTGGGAGGGGGGTTCAAGATGGGGAACACGTGTACACCCGTGGTGGATTCATGTTGATGTATGGCAAAACCAATACAACACTGTAAAGTAATTAGCCTCCAATTAAAATAAATAAATTTAAATTACAAAAAAAATAGAATTAGTGCTAAAACCCATATTCATCTACTTACTTATCGAATGAATAAATGCTGTCTTCAAAAAAGTTTAAGATACTGTAAAATGAACTTCTAACCCTCAAATTAGCAGGATATCAGAAAATAAGAAAAGATTAGGCAAAAAGTATTACATGCTGGCTACAAGGTCAAAACTCTCTCGGATCAAGCTGTACCACTTCCAAACTGTGACCTTGAGTGAGGTAGTTCAGGCCTCAGTTTCTGTCTCTGAAAAATCAGATAATAATCATAGTACTTCCCTATGGGGATATACTGAGAAAATACAGTACAAAGTGGTCTGTACAGCATCTTGCATTTAATAAATGCTCACAACATATGGTTGCGATCACTACCAACACAACCAAGAGAGAAATATAGTAATAAAAAAATTTTTATTTTGCTTTGTATGGTTTATAGGTCTTCCAGTAAACTGATAAACAGTATCATAAACCAAGAGCATACATTACACCAAATCAAGAGTCAGCAAGACCAGGAGCTGACTGTGGCTCAGATCATGAACTCCTTATTGCCAAATTCAGACTAAAATTGGAGAAAGTAGGGAAAACCACTAGACCACTCAGGTATGATGTAAATCAAATCCCTAACGATTATACAGTGCAAGTGAGAAATAGATTTAAGGGACTAGATCTGATAGATAGAGTGCCTGATGAACTATGGACAGAGGTCTGTGACACTGTACAGGAGACAAGGAGCAAGACCATACCCAAGGAAAAGAAATGCAAAAAAGCAAAATGGCTGTCTGAAGAGGCCTTACAAATAGCTGTGAAAAGAAGAGAAACGAAAAGCAAAGGAGAAACGGAAAGACATACCCATTTGAATGCAGAGTTCCAAAGAATAACAAGGAGAGATAAGAAAGCCTTCCTCAGCGATCAATGCAAAGAAATAGAGGAAAACAACAGAATGGGAAAGACTAGAGATCTCCAAGAAAATTAGAGATACCAAGGGAACATTTCATGCAAAGATGGGCTTAATAAAGGACAGAAATGGTATGGACCTAACAGAAGGAGAAGACCTTAAGAAGAGGTGGCAAGAATACACAGAAGAACTGTACAAAAGAGATCTTCACGACCCAGATAATCATGATAGTGTGATCACTCACCTAGAGCCAGACATTCTGGAATGTGAAGTCAAGTGGGCGTTAGAAAGCATCACTATGAACAAAGTTAGTGGAGGTGATGGAATTCCAGTTGAAGTTATTTTAAATCCTAAAAGATGATGCTGTGAAAGTGCTGCACCCAAGATGCCAGCAAATTTGGCAAACTCAGCAGTGGCCACAGGACTGGAAAAGGTCTGTTTTCATTCCAATCCCAAAGAAAGGCAATGCCAAAGAATGCTCAAACTACTGCACAATTGCACTCATCTCACACGCTAGTAAAGTAATGCTCAAAATTCTCCAAGCCAGGCTTCAGCAATACGTGAACGGTGAACTCCCAGATGTTCAAGCTAGTTTTAGAAAAGGCAGAGGAACCAGAGATCAAATTTCCAGCATCAGCTGGATCATGGAAAAAGCAAGAGAGTTCCAGAAAAACATCTATTTCTGCTTTATTGACTATGCCAAAGCCTATGACTGTGTGGATCACAATAAACTATGGAAAATTCTGAAAGAGATGGGAATACCAGACCACCTGACCTGCCTCTTGAGAAATCTGTATGCAGGTCAGGAAGCAACAGTTAGAACTGGACACGGAACAAGAGACTGGTTCCAAATCGGGAAAGGAGTATGTCAAGGCTGTATATTGTCACCCTGCTTATTTAACTTATATGCAGAGTACATCATGAGAAATGCTGGGCTGGAGAGGGCACAAGCTGGAATCAAGATTGCCGGGAGAAATATCAATAACCTCAGATATGCAGATGACACCACCCTTATGACAGAAAGTGAAGAAGAACTAAAGAGCCCCTTAATAAAAGTTCAGTTCAGTTCAGTCGCTCAGTCATGTCCGACTCTTTGCGACCCCATGAATCGCAGCATGCCAGGCTTCCCTGTCTATCACCAACTCCCAGAGTTCACTCAAACTCATGTCCATCGAGTTGGTGATGCCATCCAGCATCTCATTCTCTGTCGTTCCCTTCTCTTCCTGCCTCCAATCCCTCCCAGCATCAGGGTCTTTTACAATGAGTCAACTCTTCACATGAGGTGGCCAAAGTACTGGAGTTTCAGCTTCAGCATCAGTCCTTCCAATGAACACCCAGGACTGATCTCCTTTAGGTTGGACTGGTTGGATCTCCTGGCAGTCCAAGGGACTCTCAAGAGTCTTCTCCAACACCACAGTTCAAAAGCATCAATTCTTCAGCGCTCAGCTTTCTTCACAGTCCAACTCTCACATCCATACATAACCACTGGAAAAACCATAGCCTTGAATAGACAGACCTTTGTTGACAAGGTAATGTCTCTGGCTTTTCAATATGCTATCTAGGTTGGTCATAACTTTCCTTCCAAGGAGTAAGCGTCTTTTAATTTCATGGCTGCAATCACCATCTGCAGGGATTTTGGAGCCCCCCAAAAATAAAGTCTGACACTGTTTCCCCATCTATTTCCCATGAAGTGATGGGACCAGATGTCATGATCTTCGTTTTCTGAATGTTGAGCTTTAAGCCAACTTTTTCACTCTCCTCTTTCACTTTCATCAAGAGGCTTTTGAGTTCCTCTTCACTTTCTGCCATAAGGGTGGTGTCATCTGCATATCTGAGGTTATTGATATTTCTCTCGGCAATCTTGATTCCAGCTTGTGCTTCTTCCAGCCCAGCATTTCTCATGATGTACTCTGCATATAAGTTAAATAAGCAGAGCGACAATACTCCTTTTCCTATTTGGAAAGGAAAGAGGAGAGTGAAAAAGTTGGTTTAAAGCTCAACATTCGGAAAACTAAGATCATGGTATCTGGTCCCATCACTTCATGGCAAATAGATGGGGAAACAGTGCAAACAGTGTCAGACTTTATTTTTTTGGGCTCCAAAATCCCTGCAGATAGTGATTGCAGCCATGAAATTAAAAGACGTTTACTCCTTGGAAGGAAAGTTATGACCAACCTAGACAGCATATTCAAAAGCAGAGACATTACTTTGCCAAAAAAGGTCTGTCTAGTCAAGGCTATGGTTTTTCCAGTGGTCATGTATGGATGTGAGAGTTGGACTATAAAGAAAGTTGAACACCGAAGAATTGATGCTTTTGAACTGTGATGTTGCAGAAGACTCTTGAGAGTCCCTTGGACTGCCAGGAGATCCAACCAGCCCATCCTAAAGGCGATTAGTCCTGAATATTCATTGGAAGGACTGGTGTTGAAGCTGAAACTCCAATACTTTGGCCACCTGATGTGAAGAGCTGACTCATTGGAAAAGATCCTGATGCTGGAAAAGATTGAAGGCGGGAGGGGACGGGGAGGACAGTGGATGAGATGGTTGGATGGCATCACCAACTCAATGGACATGAATTTGAGAAAATTCTGGGAGTTGGTGATGGACAAGGCATGGCATGCTGCAGTCCAAGAGGTTGCAAAGAGTCAGACACGACTGAGCAGCTGAACTGAACTGAAGAATCAGCAATCTAGATCTCACAGGCCAAACCTGGCCTGCTGCATGTATTCATAAAGTTTTTTTGAAACACAGTCACAACTATTCACTTATACATTATCTATAGCTACTTTCACATCACAGTGCAGAGATGAATAGCTGTGAGAGAGACTGATTGCATGTCAAGCTGAAAATATGCACTCTCTGATAAAACAAAGTTATCTTTGAAGACAGTTTAGTCTAGTGTCCAAAACTGTACTTTTAACTTAATTAGTAAGAAGTAATTTTTTGATAAGTGGACCTTAGAATCTAAAAAGGAGGTAACTGTTATTCCAAAGAGAACTCATTATCCTTTAAAGTCATTAAGAATATCCTCAACTCTTTCAGAGGTATTTCCTTGTCTAAGGTCAGAAGGAAAACTGAGAGAGAATGTTACTGGTGAATGTGTTGACTATTTATAACATAGTCAGTTCTTTTTACTCATAACAGTCATACAGAGTTATCATGAAAACTACGCTGGCGAATAATGAAACACTGCTCCTGGGGAAATACAGGGTTAGACACCTGGGATTCTCTGGTCACAGTATCTTCATCAACAAATCAATATAGAACCTTGTTTTACATGTTTTTCAGCTGAAAAACATCTTATTTAAAATATATTGCTGCTTCATTAACATTTAACTTATGGCCAAAGGGCACTTCTACTTATACTTGCTGCTGCTGCTAAGTTGCTTCGGTCGTGTCTGACTCTGTGCAATCCCATAGACGATGGCCCACCAGGCTCCCCCGTCCCTGGGATTCTCCAGGCAAGAACACTGGAGTGGGTTGCCATTTCCTTCTCCAATGCATGAAAGGGAAAAGTGAAAGTGAAGTCGCTCAGTCGTGTCTGACTCTTAGCGACCCCATGGTCTGCAGCCTACCAGGCTCCTCCGTCCATGGGATTTTCAAGGCAAGAGTACTGGAGTGGGGTGCCATTGCCTTCTCCAACTTATACTTGAACTAAGCTTATTTAACATATGAATCTTCTCCAAAAGGCAAAGGACAGCCTTCTTGTACTTAGGATCACTGGCCAGCACTTCAGCACTATTTTAAATGGTAAATTAAGCAATAAAAAGCACACAAAAATGGAAAACATGGCATTGCTGCTGCTGCTAAGTCACTTCGGTCGTGTCCCACTCTGTGCGACCCCATAGACGGCAGCCCACCAGGATCCCCCATCCCTGGGATTCTCCAGGCAAGAACACTGGAGTGGGTTGCCATTTCCTTCTCCAATGCACGAAAGTGAAAAGTCAAAGTGAAGTCGCTCAGTCATGTCCAACTCTTAGCGACCCCATGGACTGCAGCCTACCAGGCTCCTCTGTCCATGGGAGTCTCCAGGCAAGAGTACTGGCGTGGGGCGCCATTGCCTTCTCTGAGCATGGCATTAAATAGACTGTTAAAAGGACATTGTTGGCAGTATGTGAAATAAGATGGCAGTGTCACTTTCTTTGACCTCAGCTGGGACCACGTGATCAGGAGATCCATTTTTACTGCTTTCCACATGTTGGCAAATGACAGCAAATGTATCACATGGATTGATTTGATACAAATAAATTGTTTAAGGTAGGTAAATTTACAAATATGGAATCCATGAATAATAAAGACTTTCAGCAGACCTGTGAAGGAGAAAGCTATCATGCCCATTTGCCAGAAGAGGAAACTGAGGCACAGTACATTTAAATAACCTGATTAGAAAGTTATCCAGTTAACAAGTGGCTAAGATGATATTCAGATTTATCTCTCTGATTCTAAAGCTCAAGTCCCAAGAAAATTCAATTCAAACAGTAACTATTATAATCAATGCAAAAGGGCAAGTAATTTAAAATTAATTCATTATTATACTTCATATTTTTCATTTGCTGTCTTGAACTGTTCAACAATATTCATGTGTATTACAAAGCAATAACAATTCCCTACACACACGTCTTATGAAAATTTTAATATAACTAACACACACATATTTTCAAAATATTTTAGCAAGTTACTAACTTCCATAAGTCTCAGTGTCCACACTTATAAAAGGAAAATAGTAATTATATATCTAAGAGTTTGGGGAATAAATGAGATATTCAATATAAAACATTTAGCAGCATGCCTGAGATAAAGCATGTACTAACTGTTTGCTACAATTATTAGTAATATAATTCAGAGGTCTGGGACAATAAGAATTCTGCCACTGAACTAATGATTTTACCTCTGTTTAGAATAATTACATGGTCAAAGTTAGTCTAATTGATACAAGGCCTTTAACAATACAGAAGATCTAAAGAGTCTATAGCTTTGGTATTTTAATTACTTGTTCCTACTCAATCTTTTTTTCCATCCTGGAAGTCAGCTCTAGAGTCACACGTCAAAGAAAAGGACAAGCCACACATTCTTATTAAACTCTATTTACTCCATGAGATGATGTCAACACAAGCATACTGACTTCCTCTGGCAGGCACCAGCGAGAACTAGCGTTTCCTTCTCTTGTATCTACTAACTACATCTACTTTCTACTATTTAACTCTGCTTTCTTGGTCTTTGGATTTCAGTCAGATTACAAGGATTTTTATAATCTAAAGGACTAAACTTTTCATTCAAATTTATATAGAGTACAACGTAAGACTCTTTTTTAAAAAATAAAGTAGCTAATTTACAATGTTGTGCTAGTTTCTGATATTTTCTCCCAGTCCATAGGTTGTCTTTTCATTTTGTTTATGCTTTCCTTTGCTGTGCAAAAGCTTATATGGCTGATTAGGTCCCATTATTTATTTTTGCTTTTATTTCTATTGCTTTGGGAGACTGACCTAAGAAAATATTGCTATAATTTATGTCAGAAAATGTTTTGCCTAAGTTCTCTTTTAGGAATTTTATGGTGGCATGTATTATATTTAAGTCTTTATTTTTGTGTATGGCGTGAGGGTATACTCTAATTTCATAGATTAATAGAAGACTCTTTCAACAAAAACTGGATGACAGTTATTGTGTACAGCTGTTTTCACTCTTGTGAATGTGAGTTTGACTCTATTTCATTTAAAGAATTAATCATTTCTCAACTAAATACTATTTTTTCTTCAACAACCTTGAATCCTAGAGTAACTGTATGGAAGATAAGCAAACTCCAAAGTTCTGGTATGAGAAGAGAAAGTTCTTTTTTGAGTACGGTCACACACTACTTAACAGTGGGACCAGCCTGGGATTTCATACTTTACCTAAGCATCCAGTAAAAGTGATGTTAAAAATCCAACCTTCTTATATATATACTTTATATATACATTATATATATATACATCATACACAGACATACACTCAACCATAAAAAGAACAAAGTTTTGCCATATGCAACAACATGGATGGACTTGGCGTGCATTTTGCTAAGTGAAATGAGTAATACAGAGACAAATGCTGTATGATATCACTTATGTGTTGAATATAAAACAATATAATAAACTAGTGGATAAAACCAAAAAGAAGCAGACTAACTGCTATAGAAAACAAACCAGTGGTACCAGTGAGGAGAGGGAAAGCCGGGGGGTGGGGGGGCGGGGGGGAGGGCAGGGAGCAACATAGGGGTGTGGGATAATTTTAAAAGGGGTTTTATGGGATTATATAAAATCATGTGTATGAAATTTTTGAAAATTGTAAAGCATTATAGAATATAAAGAATCTTTCATTCAATAAAAAAGTAAAAAAAAAACCTCAACCTCTTAAAATCCAAACTGTAACCAAGAAGTCATTTGCTAAATTCAGTATTCTTTTTCTCAGCTTTATACTTCTTTCCTGACATCTATTTCCACTACTATAAAAAGTGAAAGACGCAGGTGTAAAAAAATCAGGTGACCAACCAGCAAATGGCTGGGTAATTTACTTAACCCTCCTTGACTCCATTCATTCACATTTCAAGGAGGTCACCACTTTCCCCTCCTCTCTCACAAAACTGTTTGTGGTCCTATGAAACACTGAAAACTACTCTGAGAATAAAAATATAACATGAAAATTTAAGGCTTTACCATCTTCAAGCAACTGCCCTACACAATGTACCAAATAATGATTTCTAAATTGAATCATTTATATGCTGATTATCATCTATACTTTATGCCTAAAAATTTTTTTTAATTTATTTTTAATCTTTTCACCACAAGGGCCTTTTAGTGGTGCTTTTCTTCCTTCAGAGACCTCATGCTTTGAAAGATAATGGCTATCAATTACATTTATTCATAATTCATCCATTTTTCCTATTTTAACTCAAAGTTATTTGTTACTAAAATTTGTTTTCTGAACAGTAAACAGCAATAAGAAGCAGTAAGAAAAGAATTTTCAACTTGCTTGTTCAATGAAATACTGATGATATAGAGTGCCTATGCACTCTCATTACAGGTAAATGCATGGGAATCACACTGCATTATTTCATTCAGTGGGTATCTCTTGAGGATCCAGTACTGAGTAGGCAAACACTAGTCACCAAGGGTATTCAGTGAAGATGGAAACAGTCCCTACTCTCATGAGGCAACTAATCTAGTCTAGACTTACCTTCCTCAAAACAGATGGAATTCACATTTCACTAAGCTAAATTCACGGTAGAAATATATAATATCTAATCAGTTAACATAAGTTAATAACTAACTAAATAAATTGCATATGTTTATGGGAAAATGATTAATTAAATCAATCTCAGAATTAAGATGAGCCAATATATTTATTTTCTTCAATTGTCTCATTTTATTTACATAAGATCAAGAAAACAAGGTTAAAGCTGTATGCATTGTTTTTACTGACTACAAAAGAAGAACTCTCTTCCAGCTATTATTATTCATGGCCATTAAGGAAAGTACTAACAGGAAAAATAATGCATAAATTGTGAGTTTCAAAAATGATATATTTTACCTTTTCACGTATGCAGGTCAAGAAGCAATAGTTAGAACCAGACATGAAACAATGGACTGATTCCAAATTGGGAAATGAGTATGTCAAGACTGTATATTGTTATTCTGCTTATTTAACTTCTATGCAGAGTACGTCATGCAAAATGCCAGGCTAAATGAAGCACAGGCTGGAATCAAGATTGCTGGGAGAAACATCAATAACCTCAGACATGCAGATGACACCACACTCCTGGCAGAAAGTAAAGAAGAACTAAAGAGTCTCGTGGAAAAGCTGGCTTAAAACTCAACATTCAGAAAACTAAGATCATGGCATCTGGTCCCATCACTTCATGGCAAATAGATGGGAAAACAATGGAAACAGTAACAGACTTTATTTTCTTGGGCTCCAAAATCACTGCAGATGGTGATTGCAGCCATGAAATTAAAAGACGCTTCGCCTTGGAAGAAAAGTTATGACCAACCTAGACAGCATATTAAAAAGCAGAGACATTACTTTGCCAACAAAAGCCCATCTAGTCAAAACTATGGTTTTTCCAATAGCCATGTATGGATGTGAGAGTTGGACTATAAAGAAAGCTAAGTGCCGAAGAATTGATGCTTTTGAACTGTGGTGTTGGAGAAGATTCTTGAGAGTCCCTTGGACTGCAAGGAGATCCAACCAGGCAATCCTAAAGGAAACCAGGCCTGAATATTCATTGGAAGGACTGATGCTGAAGCTGAAACTCTAATACTTTGGTGACCCAATGCAAAAATCTGAGTCATTGGAAAAGACCCTGATGCTGGGAAAGATTGAGGGCAGGAGGAAAAGGGCATGACAGAGAATGAGATGGTTGGATGGCATCACCGACTCAATGGACAGAAGTTGGAGCAACGTCCAGGAGTTGGTGATGGACAGGGAAGCCTGCCATGCTGCAGTCCATGGGGTCGCAAAGAATCGGACATGACTGAGTGCCTGAACTGACTGGCTGATCTTTATTAATCATTTAGCCAGTCAATTATCATTATCAGATAATTAAAGCTACAACTGCCTGTCAGGTTTATAAGTCTTCCCACAGAAAACAGAAAGGAAGTAGGAAATGGCATCTAAAAGAAGCTGAGGGAATTCCCTGGCAGCCCAGTGATTAAGAACCCACACTTCCACTGCAGGGAGCTTGGGTTTGATCCTTAGGCAGGGAATTAAAATTCCGCATGCCACGCTTGTGGCCAAAAAATATAAATAAAATAAAAGCAGCTGAACAACAGACTCAGTCCAGCAAATCTTGGCTGTTCTTCCTCCCTCCATGCCTGTGACAAGGAGAATGCTTAGAGACTCTCTTTTTCAGGTTCTTAATTGTGAAATTCTTAGAGAAGAAAAATAATTTATCTCATTTTACAAAATTAAAGTGAGACAGGAAGATACCAAAACAGTGCATTAAAACAGGCCATTTCTTGTTGATGTTCTTATTTACATGTAGGCATTTTTCTTTCCCGTTGGCTAAAAGGATTCCTTGTTCTCTTTCATTATATTTTACTTACTGTACTTGTTTTATTTTCCTGGTCAAAATTCACAAGGCAGCAATACAGGCTGGTTGTAAACACATCACCTGTTTGCCATGTTCAACATAAGGCTGGAAGAGAATAGAAGATGGTAACACTATGCAAATTCTAACAACGGCAGACATTGCAGTGTTCTGTGAGGAATAAATACTCATGAACGTTGAGAAGATATATTATATTTCCACTCTAATTCACAAGGCATGGAATATGAGACATGATCTGATCACAGAATGAATAAATTATGGTATGTAATAACTCTTAAAACTACCAGAATGACCAAAAGGGACTTTTAAGATCACCTGGTACAAACCCTCCTGGTATGGATGCCGAGTTTCCTCATCTGTTGTGACCTGGAGTCCTTAGTTCAACTTCTCTACAGTCACCACGGGCAGACTCACAATCTATGAGTCTCATAACTCCTATGACTCTCTACTTAATAAACATACTTCCCTGCAGTACCATGAAGCCAAAAGACTTTATTACAGCTAAGCTAAAAAAAAAAAAAAATCCACTGTTTCTGAAGTAAAGAAGAGCATCCGAAAAACACATCTCTGCCTTAGAAGTAAAAGACATGAATTCTACTTATAGCAGGGCTGCTTAGCCACGTGGAGTAACATACGAGCTGCAGTGCAAAGTCTGAAGTGGTGCAATGATCAGAACCAAATTCTTAAATAACCTACAATAAACATGTTTAACTTTCCATTAAGATTCAGTGATGAAGATGGAGGCCACAGGGATGTGTTTGTAAGTTCAGATTTGTGCAATTCTTCAACAGAGAAGGAAGAAAATTTTCACCTCTCATTTTGCAAAGATGAAAGGAAGACAAGAGATATACAAAGGATTACATTAATACAAACCAGTTCTGGCTGATGTGCTCTAATTAACTGGTTTATGAAAAGACTATTTAGTCAAAGGATTGCCTCTCCATCTCTGAAAATGCATCCTCACCTTAACATTCTTTCCAGTGAACGAGTCCTCACAGAACCCTACCAGTTAGGATGGTGTGACTGTCACTGCGCTTCATGGAAAAGATTGATCAGCAAGAATAATCTGTCCCCCACCCCTACCCCCCAAATCACCAACTCCTGGGAGGAAAATTGATCCAAGTAACACCACAGCTACAATCCCCATTAATTAAGAGCACCTAGATTAAAACTTCCTATTATTAAAACACACACACACAAATATATTTTATTGTGGCTTCTTGACTTCAGTGTTTTATAGGGAATAGGGAAGGAGACAAATTCCAGTTCACTGCGCACAGGATGACACCAGGTTTATGAAAAAAAATCTAATCGTGAAGGTCAGGGGAAGGTAAATGTTAAAGAGTATTTGATGAGGTCACCAAAGAGGGCAGAGAAATGCATCTGTGAAATCAGTTTTCTCAACTTTCAATTATGTCCCAACACTTTGATTGTTATCACCCTGAATTTTTCCTCTTCCTTACAAAGTCCCGGTCACCATGTACTTTCTGATAGCTCCTCTGCCCTTGATTTTGCAGTTTTGAGGGTTGGGTCCTCTCATCTCCTTATAAAACACTTTTTTCAAAGAACCTTCCCCAACCATAGCTCCCATCAAACACTTCAACTGATCTAAAGCCTGTTTTTGATCTGTTATCTTAACAATCTCATGCATTCCTGCCTTTCACCAACCACTTGTGTGTTGCTGAGCAGATTTAACTCCAGTCTTCTTCCCACCTGAAATGTGATGCATCGATACCCAAAGCTTGAGGACAAAAAGTTTCGATCCTTTCATATGTAGAACAGATTTTCACTAGTCTGATTAAATAGATCTCTGTGTTTACCCTACAGAAATGAAACACTGAAGGCAGACTCTGACTTGGTGACACCAATGTTATTCAATCAACAGAAACCCCAGTGTTTGGAGCTGTCTTAGGGTGCAGGAGAGGATGACAGCCCCTCCCCTCTCGGGAAGAATGAAACAAGACTCTATTCTAAATTAAGAATCAGAAATTCTTAGTTTTCTAGTTGGAAACTAGACTAGATTCTAGTCTCTACTGTTAAAAAAAATATCAATATTTTTCTACCATTGCTACATGCTAAATAATGAATGTACACTATAGGCCTCAAGCACCAACAGTTTTCTAGACAGGGGGAAAAAAGCCCTAAGCAATCCATTGTATTTGAGGATATAACCACAAATGTGCCTTAAATTAAAAATGTTTCCCCTCCCTTTCAGAAAAATAGACACGATTAAGGATAAAATTTATAATAAGGTCATCAATCAATTAAAATAACCCACCAAGCAATATATTTGAGCCTTTAGATGCTATCTTGTAAAAAAAAAAAATCCATTTACCTATAGGAGATCTGCATAACATTTTTTCAAGAGGTAATGTAAGATGAGCACAATGCCTCAAGAAGGGGCCTAACACTTGTTCAATAAACACTGGAATGCTGTCCAAAGAGATGGGGCACCATACAGGTTAAGAACATGGACCCAGGAGCTAAACTGCTCTGTTTCAAATCCTGGTTCTGCCTTTGACATATCTTTGGGAGATAATCCAAGTACCTACTTCACAAGGTTGTTAGGATACTTGGATTTGAGAGAATACACATAAATCATTTACAATCGTGCTGACATAGAGCAAGTAAAGATTGGCTATTATAATTTTTATTATTATTTTCAGTAAGCTACATTATTATATTATTATGATTCTGGATACTATAAATTATATTTATTATTTCATTTAAGGCCCTCAAATACCTGCAAACAGCTGTCTCCGGATTCAAGTCCTTGGTATAACACACTGGAGCCTGTAAGACTGGCCAGCATTATCTGTCCCTGCTCACTTCCTCCCTGAGCACCAGCCACGCACACCTGCCAGGGCCCCCAGGAAACCCAGTGCTGCCCCTAAGCTTCACCTCCGCCCATGCTCCCTCTGCTGCAAATGCCACTCTGCTTCAAGTTCATGAAGGTCATCCTTGAGGGTTCGCCTCAGAGATCCTCAGAAAATTAACACATACGGCCCATTAAGTAAGGCATTTAATCCCTGTCTCAACTCTAAGTCAGGACACAATTTTTCACATGAACCTGTCAAGGGTCAGATAAATTTCCAAGGTTATTCAATCTGCATTTCAAACTCATACCTGCTTTGCTGTGAGGTCTCTTGACTCCCTCTGAGCAAAAGTCAGCCCTCCCTTCTTGGCAAGATCACCCTAGGTATTTGTATCTATCTTGCACTTTGCCCCTATACTAGAAATAATTTTTTTCCCCACCTGCTCCATTAGAATGAAAAATCTTGGAAAACAGGAATCTAGTGTTCGTTTATGGAATATTTTTGGATCTCTATTGTCAAGAATATAGGAAATATTCAACAAATGTTTAGTGAATGGATTAAAACTCAATAAATAGCTGTGAACTAAATATTTTGCTCAAGACATACATCTGTTGCAGATCTGGGGTTTCATCCCAGGTATATATCATGCTGCCCATGATCAGTAGGAAGTCTGGGACTGGACACCCATTTGGTAGTGCTTCCACTGAGCCTTACAGAGCAATGAAATTAGCTAAACCATAGCATAAGGAACAACATATAAAAATTTCCTAAATTAGCCTGGCATTTGTGTTTAAACCTGCATTTCCCCAAAAACATTATCTGAAGAAATTAGCCAAAAGGGTGCAACTACACATTGGATAAAAGAGTCCTATAATCAAATACTTGGGAAACTCGGGGTAAAACAGAATTCAGTTAAAACACAGTAAATGTTCTATAAATAATTACCGAATTTCTCAGAGACTTTATTATGAAAATGTGCACTGCAGCCTTTCATCAAGGGGATATCGCAGTAGCCGTTTTTAAAAAGTATTGGCATTTTTCAACAAAAAAATCTCTCAACACCATTTATTTGTTTACATGAAATATTGCAGAACAGAATGCAATCACCATTCAATACCGATGTACTCAATTTTCCCAAATGTTCTGGTTGTCATATCAATAACAACTCCACACAACTGAAACAGGCTATGTATTGAATCCTGGGGAAGCACCTACACTTCAAAGAGCTGTTGCTGCTGCTGCTAAGTCGCTTCAGTCATGTCCGACTCTGTGTGACCCCACAGATGGCAGCCCACCAGGCTCCCCCGTCCCTGGGATTCTCCAGGCAAGAACACTGGAGTGGGTTGCCATTGCCTTCTCCAATGCATGAAAGTGAAAAGTGAAAGTGAAGTCGCTCAGTCGTGTCTGACTCTTCACGACCCCATGGACTGCAGCCTACCAGGCTCCTCCATCCATGGAATTTCCCAGGCAAGAGTACTGGAGTCGGTCGCCATTGCCTTCTCCTTCAAAGAGCTATGATCCCCCAAAAAGGGATTTTTAAATATCCCACCCAGGAAGCTAAAACCAACTACCCTTTCCATGACAATCCTTCCTCTTCTTTTAGTCCAACTGGAATCAAAAACTATTGATTCAAACTGTCACCTCTGCTTACACCTTAAGGCCCATGAAATGTAGGTTAAAACAACAGCTCTGAGAGACACAGTGAAAAAAGGAAAACAATTGTATTCAAGGGTTTTTTAATATCTAAATATAGCATTTTAAAATCTAAGAGCAAAATATCAGTTTATACAAATAATGAACTATAAGACTAAACAATGCCCACAATACTATGACTTGATGCTAACATAACAAATCAGATTACAAATACTTTAGTCATCCCTGATTAGAAAGCAATGTGTTAAGTTTATACTTGAAGTCACAGGCTGAGAAATATGTGAAGTAGTAGACAAAAGAAATACACACTCCCAAAGGAAGAGAGATCTTGCTATGTTTTTTCCCTTTGGTGTTCCAGACATGTCTGAAAATATGTAAGGCAATAGGTAAAGGAGCTCTTCCCTCACTCCTAGTAGCCAGGCTTTTATTTCTAAAGTTTAGTTTGAAACAAAAAGTCCCTTTTCTCCAATGTGGTTGGTGAGAGTAAGAGAGAGGAGAAGGAGAGATGGTATCCCACCCAGGAAACCATTCCAGAATGACTATTGCTTTTAATAATCTAAGAAAGTCAAGCAAACACCCAGAGAGTCAAGGGAAGAGTTTTAAAACTCTTGCGTACACATGGCGGATTCATTTTGATATTTGGCAAATCTAATACAGTTATGTTAAGTTTAAAAATAAAATAAAAAAAAAAAAATTTTTCTTCAAAAAAAAAAAAAAAAACTCTTGCGTAAGAGGAAAGTGATCCAACAGTAGAGAAGGGATGGAGTTGGGACTGGGGTTATATCACCTCATTTTGGGAGGAAGTAACGAGTGCTATATTCAGGAATGACACGCTACCTGTAAGCTGTGTCTGAATGACACCAACACCTCCAATGGTGGATGATGTCCACAGACATGAGACTCGGCACCAGGGCTTGGAAACAGCAGCAAAGTTCTCTGAAGCTAAGCCTGGAGCCAGCAGAGAGACAGAGAGAAATGAAGTCATCTCGGTGGCCTGCCCAGTGCAGCACTGCCTAAGACACTGAAGACTCCACAGCAGAGGGGTCAGGAGGACAATGGGAAGCTGTGTCAGTTAATAAACAGAGGTCTCTCCCTCCCATTTCCTGAGTGCAGCAAGCCTCAAGCTCACATACAGTCCAGGGATCTAGCACAACAAAAACTGAAGCCTGACTTCTCATTAACTTCACTCAGAGCCATGCAACCAGATTTTACAGGATTTATTAAAGATAAAGATATAATACAGCTTGCCCATCAATTTTATTTTTTAAAACATACAGTTGCTACATAAACATTTCTATAATCCTTTTCCTAAGGAGAAGCCTCATGTACTGTTTGTTTCTGAGAAAGAGGGAAAGATCTAGCCAATTACATTTTGAAGATTCTATAGGAATTTCAACTGAGGCCGCATTCTGGGTTTTGCTTCACTGAGAACAGTGGGATCTGGGGAAGTTATGTCTTACATAAGCACTGCCCTAAATATTTTTCACTTGAGTGAAGCAGATATGTAAATTTTTAAATTTTCTTTTAGATGGCCCAACTGCTGGGCCATATCATCACAAATAACTGCTGAGTCTAGTGCCTGTGGGCATCATCCATCATTTCAGGTTTGGGTATCATTCACACTCAGCTTGCAGATAGCAACCTGCTCCTGAACCCCAACATTTTTATCCTCTTTTATCCTGAAGCACACATTTTCTAATATCTTCCCTTGAAGATGGTCAGTGATAAAGCTATATGTACCCCCATGCCAGCTTATATGTCCAGATAGGCTCTGGAATCAGACATGTCTATATTTGACTGCATATCTGCCACATCCTGCCTATATGACCCAACCTGCAGTAACTGACTTCACCATCTTAACTCCGAGTTTTCTTATCAGCAGAGATATTGACATTAGCTATCAGAGAGGGTTGTTGTGAAGATACAATGGAAAATGATACGAAGCTCCAAGCACGGTGGTTAGCCTATCATCCATGTATGAAAAATGGTAGCTATTATTAGCAGTAGAACATCTAAGCCACTGAAGGAATATTCAGTTATTATCATAACTGCCTTCAGCAGTGCTTTGATGGCCAGTAATGTGCTAAGCACCGCGCTTAATGTTAGGAATTGACTGAGCTTCTAAGGTAATTGCCTCTATTAAGTTTCTTGTGAGTTTCGAAATAACTTGCCTTTATCATATAAAGAACAGTCACAATCAGAGGCCAGACTAATAACCTCCAGAGCAGATATAATTATAGTATACAGAAATACATGTAAATTCAGATTTCAGACAAACCAAGATAGAGCCATCTCATAAGTAGTATCATTTTAGGCTATCATTTTAAAAGTAAGTACTATCATTTAAAGTGATTTACAACTAATAATGACTTTACTATATTGAGTTTTTAGAGTAGTTCTAGCTGGCATGTCAAATTCATAACATTATCTGTGGAAGATAATAATAAATAATGAGCAAAAAAACATCCTTGGCAACAAACAGAAATAATTCCTAGTCAGACATCAATTCTGAAGCATATTTTTGAAATTTTGGCCAACGAATTTAATTAGTGGTATGCTGGTAAGCTGATTTGTAGTGCTTGTCAATTTCCATCATGTAAATACTCCACCATAGCCCATTTCAAAGGAACAATCAGTTCTCAAAAGCCAGTGCCAGTCAACAGCGGCACAGCTACTGAAACAGTTCAGTTCAGTCCAGTCCTTCAGTCGTGTCAGACTCTTGTGACTGCATAGACTGCAGCATCGCCAGGCTTCACTGTCCATCACCAACTCCCGGAGCTTGCTCGAATTCATGTCCATTGAGTTGTTGATGCCATCCAACCATCTCATCCTCTGTCATCCCTTTCTCCTCCTGCCTTCAGTCTTTCCCAGCATCAGGGGTTTTTTCCAATGAGTCAGTTTTTCACATCAGGTGACAAAGTACTGGAATTTCAGCTTCAGCATCAGTCCTTCCAATGAATATTCAGGCCTGATTTTCTTTAGGATTGACTGGTTTGATCTCCTTGCAGTCCAAGGGACTCGTCAAGAGCCTCCTCCAACACCACAGTTCAAAAGCATCAATTCTTCGGAGCTTAGTTTTCTTTATAGTCCAACCCTAACATCCATATATGACTACTGGAAAAACCATAGCTTTGACTAGTTGGACCTTTGTCGGCAAAGTAATGTCTCTGCTTTTTAAAATGCTGTCTAGGACTGTCATAGCTTTTCTTCCAAGGAGCAAGCATCTTTTAATTCCATGGCTGCAGTCACCATCTGCAGTGATTTTGGAGCCCAAGAAAATAAAGTCTATCACTGTTTCCAGTGTTTCCCCATCAATTTGCCATGAAGTTATGGGAATAGATGCCATGATCTTAGTTTTCTGAATGTTGAATTTTAAGCCAACTTTTTCAATCTCCTCTTTCACTTTCACCAAGAGGCTCTTTAGTTCTTCTTCACATTCTGCCATAAGGATGGTGTCATTTGCATATCTGAGGTTATTGATATTTCTCCCGGCAATCTTGATTCCAGTTTATGCTTCATCCGGTCCAGAATTTCTCATGATGTACTCTGCATAGTCATTGGAAAAGACTCTGATGCTGGGAAAAATTGAAGGCAAGAGGAGAAGAGGATGACAGAGGATGAGATGGTTGGATGGCATCACTGACTCAATGGACATGCTGCTGCTGATGCTGCTAAGTCGCTTCAGTTGTGTCCGATTCTGTTTGACCCCATAGACAGCAGCCTACAAGGCTCCTCCGTCCCTGGGATTCTCCAGGCAAGGACACTGGAGTGGGTTGCCATTTCCTTTTCCAGTGCATGAAAGTGAAAAGTGAAAGTGAAGTCATTCAGTCATGTCCGACTCTTGGAGACCCCCTGGACTGCTGCCTACCAGGCTCCTCCGTCCAGGCGATTTTCCAGGCAAGAGTACTGGAGTGGGTCACCACTGCCTTCTCCCAATGGACATGAGTCTGAGTAAACTTGGGGAGTTGATGATAGACAAGGAAGCCTGGTTTGCTGCAGTCCATGGAGTCACAAAGAGTCAGACACGACTGAGCGACTGAACTGAATTCTGCATAGAAGTTAAATAAGCAGGGTGCCAATACACAGCTTTGACGTACTCCTTTCCCAATTTGGAACAAGTCTGTTGTTCCACGTTCAGTTCTAACTGTTACTTCTTGACATGCATACAGATTTCTCAGGAGGCAGATAAGGTGATCTGGTATTCCCATCTCATGAAGAAATTTTCACAGTTTGTTGTGATCCACTCAGTCAAAGGCTTTGGTGTAGTCAATAAAGCAGAAGTAGACATTTCTGTGGAACTCTCTTGCTTTTTCGATGATCCAACAGATGTTGGCAATTTGATCTCTGGTTCCTCTGCCTTTTCTAAATCTAGCTTCAACATCTGGAAATTCTTGGTTCACATACAGTTGAAGACTTGCTTGGAGAATTTTGAGCATTACTTTGCTAGCGTGTAAGATGAGTGCAATTGTGCAGTAGCCTGAACGTTCTTTGGCATTGCCTTTCTTTGGGATTGGAAAGAAAACTGACCTTTTCCAATCGTGTGGCCACTGCTGAGTTTTCCAAATTTGTTGGCATATTGAGTACAGGACTTTCACAGCATCATCTTTTAGGATTTGAAATAGCTCAACTGGAATTCCATCACCACCATTAGCTTTGTTAGCAATAATGTTTCCTAAGGCCTACTTGCTTTTGCATTCCAGGAAGTCTGGCTCTAGGTGAGTGATCACACCATCGTGGTTATCTGTGTCATAAAGATTTTTTTGTACAGTTCTTCTGTGTATTCTTGCCACCTCTTCTTATTATCTTCTGTTTCTGTTAGGTCCCTACTATTTCTGTCCTTTATTGTGCTCATCTTTGCATGAAATGTTCCCATGGTATCTCTAATTTTCTTGAAGAGACCTGATACATTCAAAATGCTGACACACTCCACCTCAGTAGGGTTGTTTACAAGGGAAACACGGAATTAGCCCATAAGGAAAAGGTAAATATAGATAAAAGATGTACAGATTTTTCAGAAAAGTGACAGAAGCAATTTTGCAATGAGTTAATTCCACAGGCAATACTCAGGCTGTTTCCCTTTTAACTGGAATCCTCCCTGAGAGCTGGTCCTTTCTGTAGAGGCGGTCACATATACCCCAGCCATGGATCATCTTCTTCACTGGCCCCACTATCCTCTCAAGATTCTTGCTGGATACAAGCCTTTCCCTGGCTAACCTGGATTTCTCAGGTTCTCTTTATATTCATTTAATATCATTCACCAAGAAATAATGTCTTTCTTCTCTAATTTTCCTAAGACATACCATCTTCCCGTCTCTCTTTTATTAGTAAATCTACACCTATGCTAAAACTACTCCAACCAACCATGGAGATGGAGTTTTCCCATGAAGAGGAAGGAATTAGCTATCTGTTTAATTAATTTGCTTATCTGCTTTTTCATTTGGGAACAAAAGAAGTCAGCTTTTAGGAATACCATTTGGAAGACTGTAGAAAAACCCCAATAATCTTTGTCTTACTTCTGGCTTTGAACTCTAGAATACTACAAGACAACTTTACTGCAGGATCTTATGACTCACCAAATTCAAGGGTTTTTAAAAGTAGAGTCTATAAATGAAAATTAATTTAATGACATATTTCTGTTAATTCATGTTACACTTCAAACCTGCTTAATTGCTACAAGACAAGCTGTCGAATATGATAGACAAATTCTCTAATTACTCTGTACATTAAAAAGACAAATTATAATATTTCTATGGCTAAAAAAAAAAACAAAAACAAATCCATTGCCAGGTTAGAGAGTTCTATAGATGTGTGTTGGGGAGGAAAGCACAACAATGTAACTGTTCTTAATGTCACCGAACCTACAAATGACTAAGATGGCACATTTTACGCAATGTATTTAACAATATTATGTGTACCAAATGCTACTTATGTGTACCAAAACTCTGAAAAGTCCCTTAAAATTTAAAGAAAAAAAATCTATTAAATAGAAATTCTGCCACTCTGCCCTTTAGAATTTCAAGTAAGATAGTAACCAGCTTTTTTAAGACAAATAAATGGAAATAACACCCTTTAACACAGCCTGCATCTCCTTTCAGACTTCAGACCTGCGGGTACTAGGTGTTGAGGAAACATGCTTCTGTTCTGCTGGACAGCCATGCTCCCTTTTTCCAAGGCCTTTTATAGGCATCACACTTAACTTCTCAGGCTCATATGAAGGACTAGGGTTTAACTGGGCAAAAGGTCAAAAAGTCAAGACATACTGCATTCTTTGCCTCTCACTGGGTCAGGCAGGCCAGAGCAGTCCACTGCGGGGTTCGGAATGGCAACTCTCCACCTGGAGCCACTGCCATCACATTCTGTATATTCAAAGTGGTAATCTTTCTGCAAATAATCACAAAGACAAGTCTTGGTTAGAGCCAGTTTTCAGGGGACAACTGTGCTTTCTCAGTCACACTTTTCTCAGTCACTGCCTGGAAGCCTCATTCCAAACTGTTCTCTCTGGTTGATCCTCATTCTTCCGAGACTCCATGCAGTTTTTTGATAAAAAAAATATATCATGCCACAAATGAACTGACTTGCAAAACAGAAAAGGACTCAGAGACTTAGAAAACAAACTTACAGTTGCCAGGGCCAGGGGCGGGAGGGAGGGACAGTTAGGGAGTTTGGGAAGGTCATGTGTACACTGCTACATTCTAAACAGATAACCAACAAGGACCTACTGTATAGCACATGGAACTCTACTCAATGTTATGCGCCAGCCTAGATGGGAGGGAGGTTTGTGGGAAAATGGATACATGTATATATAGGGTTGGGTCCCTTCACTGTTCACCTGCAACCACCACAACATTGTTAATAAGCGGTGTGTGTTTAGGTCGCTCAGTCATGTCTGACTCTTTGTGATCCCATGGACTATAGCCCAACAGGTTCCTCTGTCCCTGAAATTCTCCAGGCAAGAATATTGGAGTGGGTTGACATTTTCTTCTCCAGGGGATCTTCCCAACCCAGGGACTGAACCCAGATCTCCCACACTATAGGCAGATTCTTTATCTGAGCCTCCAGGGTATACCCCAATAAAAATAAAAAGTTTAAAGTTTGGAAAAAAAATGTACCATACAAGGTGCTGAGGCTCTGAAGAGGAACATGACAGCCATACACTTAATGGTGTGACCAGGGACCTGTAATCTCACACACCCAAAAGGCAACAGCACACGTCCCTGTTTTTGCAGGCTTCTTAAGATCTGAATAATTGATAGATATGAATATATGAGCAAAATAACCCTAAGAAATTGAAGGCTGTCACTGTCCTAAATTTTTCAAATGAAGAAATAAGAGAATTGTTCCCACAGACCTAGTTTTTCACTGTTTAAAATTTAGCAGAAGGCATAATAATTAATCATCCAAATACTAATTAAACGACTACCAAATTTTAAAGCGGCTCTTCCAGGCTCAATATATCCCCACCACAGCAGACTATCTTCATTCACTGACTGTAAAATAGACCATTTACTACAGTCACCAAGTAAGACCAACCCACTTGTCTCTGGCCCTTGGTTGCTCTGAACTCTGTCTTCACGTTGACCACCCCTGCTCAGAGCACATCACTGAGACCTTGAGCTAACAGGAATGAGGAAAAAATGTAGCATTTCATTTCACTGCAGCATTTCAAGAATGAGAGAAGTTACAAATCTAGCCCAAAATATTTTCAGCTCAATATTTTAGAAGTTGCTAGGTGGTTTCATCTACTCTGTTTATTAATAACGGGAGTGAATAGAAATATTGTCACATAATCATCAGAAAACTAGGTGTGGGAGATAGGGAAGTTTGTGTGCATGTGTGTGCGTGTGTGTGTGTGCATGTATGTGTGTGTACACAAAGAAAGAATACCAGTTAAGAGGCAGGTTCTGGGGAATCAGGTCTGAGTTTGAACTGACATCCTATTCCTCCACATACCATCAATGTGCTATACTGGGCAAGCCACTTTACCTCTCAAAGCATCCATTTTTTTCATTGGTAAAATTAGAATAATAGTATTTCCTATTTTGCATGGCTTTGCAGCAGTAAAATGTTAGCCAGGTTAAGCTCCACTGAGTTAGCACTTATTAGTGGTAGAATTCTTCTTCTTCTTAAAGGCAATGTGGATACAAAGGATGATATGCAGGAAGGAACTAACTAGTGGTAATAAGGTAAGGCACAAACTACCTGCATCTCTGTTTCCCCTGCTTCAATATCTGCATGCTGTTAAAGATAAAACAAAAAGGGACCGAGAGTTAAAGAAGGTATAATCACTGAGCTGGGAGCCAAGGGCTTTATGCTGCATTCAGCAGACTCTCTCCCAGAAATGAGATTCATTATATCTTTCAAGCAATCATCTCTAAATAGGATTTTTTTCAAATAGGATTTTTTTTTTACAAAGCTTGGTAACAGACAATTTGAGATGATGTTATTTGACAAGAATCTGGATTTCTAATATGTTTTACTGCCAACTAAGAGCAAATCTACACATGTTTAAAAAAAAATCAATAGAAGCCTACAAATGGGAAAGGCTTTCCAGAAGCAAAGATAAGAGGAAGGAGGGAAGAAGGGAGGAAAGAAGAGAGAGAGGGAGGGAGGAAAACACAATGAGGTTCACTAAATTTGACAGCATACAAATGTTAAACACTATACATCAGTAGTCATCCTAAACAAAAGCAAAAAGTAAACAACAAAACGAACTGCCGAAGAAACATACAGCAAAGGTTAATTAATTTAAGAATACCAGGTTTCTGAGTTCTGCAAATGAATGGTGGTGATGGGTGTACAACAATATGAATGTACTCAATGCCTCTGAACGGTATACTTAAAATTATTAAGGTGCTAAATTTGATATATATATATTTCACCATAATCTTTAAAGTATAAAATACTGGGTTTCTAAAAATCAGTAAGGAAAAGGACAAATAACTATTGGAAATATGGTCAAAGAACACAAGCAATTCATTAAAGAACAACACAAATAGCCAAGTATATGCAATGCAGGAGACCTGGGTTTGATCCCTGGGTTGGGAAGATCCCCTGGAGAAGGGAATGGCAACCCACTTCAGTATTCTTGCCTGGAGAGTTCCACAGACAGGGAAGCCTGGAGGGCTGCAGCCTATGGGGTCACAAAGAACTTGACACCACTGAGCAACTAACAAAAAATATATATACAAAACAAGTTGAACATTGCCAAAGAAATACAAATAATGATTTTCATCAAGTTGACATGACATTTAAATTTATTTTAAAAATCTCTAATGTAACAGTGCAGTAAAATGAGCACTCATATGTGCTTCCAAAGAGAGAATGAAGTAGTATAGGATTTCGGGGAGAAATAGTCATTCTGTACCAAGAGCTTTAATGTGTTAAAAAAAATTTGACTCCAAAATTCCACTTCTAGCATCTTATCTAAGGTGGGGGCAGTGTTTCATGTGTTCAGTGATTTGTGTACAAAATAGCTCATGAAAACCTTCCTATAGGTTGAGGGAGCATAATTAAGAGTTTATTATGGAATCTCACATGCACTTTATCTGGAATTTTTCACACATATTTATGTCATTAAATACTCAATAATTATGTGGATTAGGAAAGACAGTTAACATTATTCCCATTACTCAACTAAAACTCAGAGGTGACTTACTCATACATACCCACCTAGTAAGCAACATAACTGAGAGCAAAACTCAAGCCTTCCATTTATTTACTAGTGTTATCAGTTTACATAACACAATTGTGCTTGAAATAGAATGCTAGTTTTAAAATAGAAGTGGTCAAAGTTTTGCATATAAGAGCCTGATAGTTACAAGTCTAATAAGAATCATAAAGATGTCTCACACTCAGAATACAAGAGGACACAGGTAAGCAGAAACCATTTGATTCTCCCTCTATTTCTATACTAGTTTTCTGCAGATGCTGCCAAAAATTACCACAAACATAAGCCACTTGAGACAAAAGAACTTTATCCTTTCACAGTTCTAGAGGCAAAAAATCCAAACTTGGTATCACTGGGCCAAAATCAAAACGTCAACCAGGCTGCCCTCCCTCCGGAGGTTGTGGGGAGGACGCTCTCCATGCCTCTTCCGGTTTCTAGTGGCTGCTGCCATTCATTGGTTTGTGGCTGAATCACTCCGGTCTCTACCTCTGTGGTCACACTGCCTTCTCCTCTTCTGTCTGATCTCCTTTTTATCTCATTCTGATAAGACTCTTGTGATTGCATTTAGGGTCCACTGAGATCATTAAAAAAAAAAAAAAATCCCCCATCTCAAGATCCATAACTTGTTCACACCTTCAACCATTTTATCCACAAAAGATAACAACTCATAGGTTCCAGGGGAGAGGATATGAATATCTTTTGAAGAGGAGGGCATTATTCAGCCTACCACGGCCCACCCTCTCGTTTCAAAATTTCATGTCGTTCCCACATGCAAAATACACTCACCACATACCAACATTCCCTAAAAAGTCTCAACCCATTACAGTATCAATTCAAAGGCCAAAACCTCATTTACATCTCATCAGCTCAAAGGTCCCAAATCTAATCATTTAAATCAAGTATCTGGTTATGATCTATAGGGGGCAAGATTCCTCTCCATCTGTGCACCTATGTTACCTGCTTCCAAAGTACAATGGTTTTTGACATTAACAACAGTTATAGACATTCCCACTCAGGACAAGATAAAGTGGAAGAAAGAGAAGGATGATGTCAACCATCTCAAGACATTTCAAAATTCAGCAGGACAAATTACATAATGTTTCAAGGTCTGGGAATAATCCACTATAGTTCGTGGCTCCAATCTCTGGGCCCAATACTCTACCCGCAGAGTCATTCTTCTGAATTTTTTTTTAAATAAAAACATATTTGCAGTTGAGTAGTTTTACTGGACTTCTTCTTGCCTGTAAAGTTTTGGGAATCCAACAGCCCTCCTCCATTTCATCCATCTCCCATCATTTTCTTGATGCTGGCAGTATTTCCCCTTTTATCAAAAAGTTTGTGGGTCTCCTGTGCATTTCATTCCATGAGACAGAAGATCTTCCTAAAATCTTTCCTGGATAATCCCATCTGTGTTCCTGGTTTCTGCTAAGACAGTTGAGATCCATGAATCACACACCTAATTTCTTTGACACTAGCAAAAGGTTTTCCAGCCATACTCTGGGCCTCCAAAGCATACTCTCCTAACAGTGATGAATTTAGCATCTTTTGCAATTTGCACAGGCTGAGAATTTTCCAAATAATCAAGTCTTGATTTCTTTTTAACAATTGTCCCTTCGATTTCTCTTTCCTCTAACATTTTATTGTAAGCTGCGAAACTTTGCTCAGAAATCTCCCCCCGTTGATATTCAAGTTCATCACTTACAAGTGTTACTTACCTTCCACACAACAGGATGAAATTGTTAAACTCTGCCACTATATAACAAAAATCACCTGTCCTCCAATTTCCAACGATGCATTCCTCATGTTCTTTTTAGCCTTAACCAGTAGCACATTTAAAATTTCTACCAACATTCTACTAAGGACAATTTAATATTCACTTTTACTACTGTATTTCTCACTTCTTTCTGAATCATCACTAGAAGAATCTTTAACATTCATATTTTTGTCAACAGTCTGTTCTAGGCAGTCTAGGTTTTTTCTATCATGTACTTTAAATTCTTCCAGCTTCTGTTCATTACCCAATTCTAAAGCCACCTGCTCATTTTTAGTTACGTGTTACAGCAACTCCCCGCTTTCAGGTAGTAAAATCTGTATTAGTTTTCCTTTGACTGCTGTAACAAATAACCAAAAATTTATCAGCTTAAAGCAACAGAACTTTGTTCTCTTACAATTCTGAAGGCCAGAATCCAAAGCCAGCATCACTGAAGTGCCACCCAGGCCACATTCCCTCTGGAGGCCCTCAGGCAAAATCCATCCCTTGCTTCTCCCAGTTTCTGGTGTCTGCCAGCTCCATTGGCTTGCAGCTGCCATCACACCAATCTCTGCCTCTGTGGACACACGGCCTTCTTCTTCCTCCCCGTTGTGACTGCATTTAAGACCCATTCAGATAACATCTTCATCTCAAGATTCTTATTCACATCTTCACAGTCTTTTTTAGGCCCTTTTCTCCCCCTGTCATATAAGGTAACATACACAGATTCCAGGGATTAGGACATGGCCACCTTTCTTTGGTAGGAGGAGTAGTATTCAGCCTACCACAATCTCCTACTGCAGAATAGCCTAGACCAGCCATATAGTTGCATAATGGTTTTCCTGTTCCTCTTGTTCCCAGTTATTTGTATTAGGAAGTCTTTCTTTCTCATCCGCATATCCCACTGTAAAGATCCTGGCCCTCATATGTAATTTGTTATCCTCTGCAAAATAATGATGCTGAAAAGTATGGCATGAATTTCAAATGAAGCAAGACCTCTGAATAAAATAGGTAAGCTCAAGAAAACTCTGTCACCATGGCCTCTGTGTTATTCAGGTTGCCAGTTATGAGATGAGAATAGCAGTAAGTACACAGAAAAGGTATGTTGTGTTTTCTGGATGCAGTGGTAGATGTCATATGCCAATTAATCTTCCTATGATTCTTTATTCTACCTGCCTCCTCTAAAATACCCTTGAAATCTAAAGAGGCACAGCTATTGTTAAGTTACAAAATTCTTAGCACTCCAGCAGGAAACTATAATGTGTTTATTTATAATTTAAAAACACTGAAATGCAAACCTACTTCATGCAGAGGGCAGCACTTGGGGTCAGAAATTTAGACTGCAGCCCCTACCTGATGGGTTTTATTTTTTCAATTATTTAATAGGCTATTTCATCTAGGCCAGTAATAATTTTTTAAATCTACTTCTGAAGTCAACCCTAAACGCAAAGCAGAGATCTAAGAAATAGTGTGATGCAGTAAAATCACTCAAGATACAACATACACTCCCCAAATATTTTGAATGGTATTCAAGGTACTGAATAAAGAGAGCTACAGCACATTCATTTTCAGATTTATAGATAATACCTCATAACTCTAGCCACAGACCTAAATAGATATTGAGCTAAATTGATCCCTTTGAAATGGGAATTTGGGGGGTATCAAAGAGAAATTAAAAAGAAAATGTAAATTTTTTCTAATGTAAATATAAAATTAATATGTCAAATATTTTATTTAAGTCATTAACTAACAAGTCAATCCAGAAATAAGCCATTGTCACCAGTTCAAAGGAGAACTCAAAAGAACACATATCAACTGCCAACCAGGAAAGTGAAATGAACTAAGAGATGCAGAACTGGGAAATATCCTAAGGGCAATAATCAATTACATTCCAAAAAATAAAATGGCTTTTCATTTCTATGGACAGGAATCATTTGTATTCTTATCAATTTCAGTACTGCAAAATAGTTCAAAGTCAGGGAACAATGCAAACTTATACAGAAACTGATCATTCAGAAAGGTGCTCTAAACAGGTCAGTCATCTTTTCTGCCTATTTCAACATGTTTCACAATTTTGCTGACAAGAGGAAAAGTTCCTGTCAATTTTTGCAACATTACAGGGCTCCTGACACTCTATCACCAAACATAATGATGTGAGTCAGAGCACACTCTAAACAGCAGAACATCCGCTCACAAGCCACACTCTAAATTATAAACTGGAGGAAGGGCTTGTCGTGACCCCACTCAGGGGATGGCAGTTATTTAGACAAGTCTGCAAATCACCAAACACTGGGGAATGAAAATACTGCCTCAAATAACAAAATGATGGGACACTCTGAAAATCCAACATTGTAAATATATGGGAACCAAGGAAACAACCCAAAAAGAAAGAGCATGGAATTACTCCTGATGAGAGTGGATGAAAAATTGTAGCTCACCATCTGCAAGAACAAAGTCACCAGCTACTGCAGACACTGACCTTCAACACCTCTGAAAGGAGTTCAGGATGGAGATCAGAAATGAGGCACTCTGTGCTCTGGGGAAAAAACCGGAAGAACAGGCCTGCAGATATACATTTTTAGGAGAAGATTTTATGAGTCTAATTTCCTGCATCTTCTCATATCTAGAAAAGCACTAAAATCATTACTAGCAGCCACCTTTTCTCAAAATGTGTTAACTGCATGTACCCTCTTTATCAAAATCACATACATCCTGCCCTTTTCTCTTACCCCTTAGGAGCAGTCCCTCAGAGCTCTCTGAGAGGCTGTCTCCCAGGGTATAGCCTTTATTTTGCCCCAAACAAAACTTAACTCATAACTTTCATGTTGTGCATTTTGTTTTTTCAGTAGACAGCAAATGCTTAAGAGAATATTATTCCTCAATACAAATCATGATAACACACACACACACATTCACTCACAAATCAACTATAGGCACAAACTCCCAAATTGTGCTTTCTTACACCTAAACAGAAAATGTCAGGATACACCCAAATAAATATTAGCTACTTAAAGTAGCCCCTACAAAAAACTGTTTCCTTGACCAATCATCAGTCAGCCTCCTCTGAACTCTCTTCCCAATAAAGCCTTGACCTCTGGGCTTCTGTGATCATCTCTGCATCACCCAGTTTTATCAAGAATCCTGTCAAGTCAGTTTAGATAGAATCCCCCTTTACCCTTGATGTTTCCTCTTAGTAATTTTCCATCCACTGACCCTCACCCTGCTCCTTGGATATAAATCCCCACTTGCTTATGCTATATTTGAGCCTGAGGTCTCTTAAACCCCATTGCAATAGTTCTTGAATAAAATCCGTTTTTACCATTTTAACTACTGACCACTGGCTTTCTCTGACACCCTTAATGCAAAAGTCATTTATATTACAAAAGACTTATAGTTCTCACAGAAAATCTGGGGTATCATCTCTCAATTATGATGGCAGTTGCTATAGTTTGACTACACATAGGCTAGACAATGTTTTGAATATATCTCACATATGAAAATAATATGCATATATGTATATATGTTCTTGACATTATATTGACAATAGTGAAAGTCGCTCAGTCGTGTCTCTTGGCAACCCAATGGACTGTACAGTCCATGGAATTCTCCAGGCCAGAATATTGAAGTGGGTAGCCTTTCCCTTCTCCAGGGGATCTTCCCAACCCAAGGATCGAACCCAGGTCTCCCTCATTGTAGGAGGATTCTTTACCAGCTGAGCCACAAGGAAAGCCCATATTGACAATAAATATATAGTATTTATATACTGACATTAACATATATCATTTATCATGCTTTATACCTATATTAGGGCTTCCCAGGTGGCTCAGTGGGTAAAGGATCCACCTGCAAAGCATGAGATGCAGGTTCAATTCCTGGGTTGGGAAGATCCCCAGGAGGAGGGCATGACAACCCACTCCATTATTCTTGCCTGGAGAATCTCATAAACAGAGGAGCCTGGTGGGCTATGGTCCACAGGGTCACAAAGAGCTGGACATGACTGAAGTGACTGAGCACACAAACCTACATTAATATATTTCATTTTCATACATGAACATCAATTTATATCATTCTGGCTCAAATGGTAAAGAATCTGCCTGCAATGCAGGCTACCTGGATTTGACCCCTGGGTTGGGAAGATCCCCTGGAGAAGGGAAAGGCTACCCACTCCAGTATTCTGGCCTGGAGAATTCCATGCATCCATGGGGTCGCAAAGATTCGGACAAGACTGAATGACTTTCACTTGATCACTTACTACATGACACTTTAGTTATTAAGTAAGCACTATGGCCTAAATGCCATGGGGGAGATTTAAAATACATATAGCACACAGTCTTTGTACTCAATAAGTTTATGTTTTTGTTGGAGCACCAAGACAGACAGACACACACACACACATACCCTATATAATTTTATAAGAAAGCAGAAAGATTGAGGCTTCCATGTTGAACAGTGGCATTACAAGACAATGGACAAATTAAAACTGTATAAGGTGAAAAAAAAATTACCAGTAAAAATCTCTCAACTCTACCAGAAAATAAAACAGGTACCACTTTCAATAAACTCATCACAGCCAATTTTTCCTTAAGCCCTTATAAGTTACCCATTTCTTAGCAATCAAATGGCTTGCATTTTAGGGATCATTTTCTAGAAAAATAGGGTAGAATATGCATGATATGACCTCATTATATCATGACTTCAGAGTCAGAAGAAATTTCTGTGATCTTGAACCACCTGAAAAGACTTTGAGGAGAAAGCCCTGGAAGACAGGTGGGGTTTGTAACTGCTCTGGTGCTTATCAGTTCCTTCATAACTAGCAAGTCTAATAGGATGTGATAAACAGTGAGGCCAAGTCTGAAGATAATATGCCTAAAGACATGCAGTGAAATACATTAGCCTAAGACAGGTGAGTGAGTGAACTAAGGAAAGAACAAACGAACCAACGAGATATACTTATGTCAGTGACTCTCCTACGAGCAAATCAGTTCCCTGATGCTCCCTGCCTCCCCTCTGCAGTCAATTCAGAATTGACCACAGTTAATTATAATGATCCAGTAGGTGAGCACATATTTGAGTTTATAGAGTCAAAGGCAATAGAGACAGAAGAAGAAAAAGTGCTGATATCTAAGAGAACATACACAGAGGGAAGAGACCAAAAAAAGCAAACATAATTCATTTTCTTCAAATGAGGCTCCTTCTCTTTGAGTATTTTTATGTGAAATGCTGACAACAGCATAGTCTTGTATTTGATGAGACTGCAACTCCTCTTGGAGCAAGGCCCTCAAATTTAAGTCTCAGCAAAGTGTGTGACACCTTATTTGAGAGAGCGAGACACCAGGAAGGAAAAAGAGAAAGCATGAGACTGTAGTGCTCAGCACAAACGTTCCAACTCCAGTTCCCACGGGCGAGGGCATACAGCCTACTACGTGGGAAGGTCAAACACAGGAGGATGCTCAGTGCAGACACACATGTGACATAACAAAAACGTCCTTAGCCTACACGACCAAGTACAGGAGCACACAGCATTGTGCAGAAACATTCATACCCAGACTTTTTTATAGAAGGAACATGAAGTTAGTTACCATGGGAACCTAAGGCTAAGTACAGCAATATGTATCTGATCTATTTATGACACATCCTCTTCTCTACATTTGCAGACATGATGGCTTTTAGAAACTATTTTGAAAATGTTCATGTTTTGAACCTGAGTTCAATATCTGTCTTTGTAAACAAGGCCTTATAGGTATTCAACTTATTTTGTCATTCAATAAATATTCACTGCACGTCTCCCCCATGACACTGTGGAGATGCTGCGGATACCATGATAAATGAAGCAGCCAAGTCCCTGCTCTCATGGGACTTACACTTTAGTATGAACAGAAGTGCCCAGGTCGATGGACATCTAGGTTGCTTCCATGTCTCAGCTGTTGTAAATAGTGGTGTAGTGAAAACTGGGGTGCAGGTATCTTTTTGAATTATGGTTTTCTTCAGATATATACCCACCAATGGGATTGCTGGAGCAAATGACAGCTTTTTTTTTAGTTTTCTAAGGACACAGAAGCAAACCTAAATGTTCACTGATGGAGAAATGGATAAAGAAGATGTGGTACATACATACAGTGGAATATTACTCAGCTATAAAAAAGGACAAAATAATGTCATTTGTAGCAACATGGATGGACCTAGAGATTGTCATACAGAGTGAAGTAAGTCAGACAGAGAAAAACAAATATGCGACCCCATAGACAGCAGCCCACTAGGCTCCTCTGTCCCTGGGATTCTCCAGGCAAGAATACTGGAGTGGGTTGCCATTTCCTTCTCCAATGCATGAAAGTGAAAAGTGAAAGTGAAGTCACTCAGTCGTGCCCGACTCTTAGCGACCCCATGGACTGCAGCCTACTAGGCTCCTCCGTCCATGGGATTTTCCAGGCAAGAGTACTGGAGTGGGTTGCCATTGCCTTCTCCGATAAAAAAGGACGAAACAATGTCATTTGTAGCAACATGGATGGACCTAGAAATTGTCATACAGAGTGAAGTAAGTCAGACAGAGAAAAACAAATATAGTATGATATTGCTGAAATAAGTTATCTTTTTTAAAATGGTACAATGAACCTATTCACAAAGAGAGTCACAGATGTAGAGAACAAACCTGTGGTCACCAAGGCAGAAAGGAAGGAGGGATAAATTGGGAGATTGAGATAGGCTTATATTTACACACTGCTATATATAAATCAGATAACTACTAAGGACCTACTATAAAGCACAGGGAACTCTACTCACTACCTCACTACTTCATAATGACCTATATAGGAATAGGATCAAAAAAAGAGTGGAGATATATATATATATATATATATATATAGCTGATTCACTTTGCTGTACAGCAGAAACTAACTAACACTGTAAATAAACTATACTCCAATAAAAATGTTTTTTAAAAAGAAGTGCCCAGGGTTTCTTGGCAGGATCCAGCTTAGACCATTTTCTTTCTCTGGCTCTCAGTCCAAACTGATAAAGATATACAATGGGCTAGTCTCCCCTCTGTCTGTGCCAAACCTAAGACCACAAGCAACTCAGGTGCCTCCTAAGTTATGCTTGTAGTCTTACGTCCTATTTCTCATATTTTCACTGTTCTGGATAAAGGGGAACCAGCCACATCTCCTGCACTGTCATGGAACATCAGGAAAAGTTGCAAAGAATATTCTAAAACAAGTTTGGAAAAAGTGACAGACTTTATTTTCTTGGGCTCCAAGATCACTGAGGATGGTGACTGCAGCCATGAAATTAAAAGGCAGTTACTCCTTGGAAGAAAAACTATGACAAACCTAGATAGCAGACACATTACTTGGCTGACAAAGGTTCGTACAGTCAAAACTATGGTTTTTCCAGTAGTCATGTATGGATGTGAGAGTTGGACCATAAAAAAGGCTGAGCACCAGGCTGGTGCTTTTGAACTGTGGTGCTGGAGAAGAGTCTTGAGAGTACCTTGGACTGCAAGGAGATCAAACTAGTCAATCCTAAAGGAAATCAACCCTGAATATTCATTGGAAAGACGGATGCTAAAGCTGAAGTTCCAGTACTTTGGCTACCTGATGCGAAGAATTGACTCATTAGCAAAGATCCTGGTGCTGGGAAAGATTGAAGGCAACAGAAGGGGACGACAGAGGATGAGACGGTTGGATGGCATCACCAAGTCAATGGACATGAGTTTGAACAAACTCCAGGAGACAGTGATGGACAAGGAAGCCTGGTGTGCTGCAGTCCATGGGGTCACAAAGAGTCGGACATGACTGAATGACTGAACACAATACAACAAAACAAGTCTACCCAAAAAGAAATGAAGGAAAATGTCAATGTCCTTAAGACTGCAGCCAGATAATCTCTATTATCGATGTTAGATTTATTAGTTTAAAAAAAAACTTCATAGAAAATGCTGAGGAAAATGTTATGTCCTTGAACTAAAGGTCTTTAAACACACACCATTATTATTTTACCATCTAATTATATTTAAACTTGCTGAACTATCCCTATTCCCCAAAACCCATAAAAAATGGAGATTCTCAAAAAAGTAGAGAGAAAAGGAATAAAAATAATATAAATGACAAAAATAAAGAGGCTGGAAGTGAAAAGCACAATGCAGGTGTCAATAATTTGGAAGACAGGACACCTAGGTGAACTCTAGCAGACTTATGAAAACAAAACAGCTAAGGACTGCACATCCAGACAGTAACAAGAAGAAAGCTGACATGAGCCACAGAAAGACTCAGAATTGAAGACATCAAACATCTCAAAGCAAACAAAGAAACAAAGACTGAAAATCTGTTTTAAAATGTAGACTCTTCCATTCCCTTTCAATCATGACAAGAGAAAAAAATTATTTGCTCCAGAAAAGTTGAACTCGAAAGGTTACAGATTCAGGGGCATCAAGTGCAGCAGATGGAAGAAAAGGCAGCTTATCAAAAACAAGGGACTGTGTGCACACCTGCATACTAAAGATGAGACCTACCCCAAACCCTCCCCTGAAACACAAGCCCAGCACCACTGTCCTTCCACCTGAACTGCCTCCCCCAAACTAGTAGCCACCTTTCTCCTTCCCAAAAGGTGCCCTTGACAGATGGTATGCCTCACATCAGGACCCTTACCCCTGCATTTCAACTGATTTTCACATCTGCTTATCCTAGAAATGAGACTTGCTGGAACCTAACTTTTATCCACAATATCATTGTTATTCATAAAAACACTAATGACATTTGCAGAATCCTATAAGCGCTCCAAAATAATTTTCATTACATTATCCTACTTGAAGTAGTCTGAAGCACATCCCTACGTAGTAAGCAAGTGTCCTGTCTCCATCCTCATGGCCAATGTCAAATTTCAATCACCATCTTCTGCCATCTGAATGACTACCAACAACCTAACTGGCCTCCTGCTTCTGCTCTTATGTACATCCACGACAATCTGCAGCCAGTTCTCATTATGTCATCCCTGCTTAAAATCCTACAACTTCAAATTAGCCAGAGGACAAAGTCCATAATCTTAGCATAGCATGAAAAGCCTTTCTTGACTCATGTTCTCTCCGCTTCCTCAAGTTTTATTTCTCAATCTTCTGCATATGTGAAACACTGAAACACAGAATAAAATATACTATGTTCTTCCTTCCCTCCATGCCCTAAACATGACTTATTCTCAGCGTGGAAGGCTTCCTCTTTGCCCAGACCCTGTAACAGCATAAAGGAATCTCCATAATCACAAAGCACTGTGTAGCAGGTTCTCCTTCAGGCCATACCTAACATTGGCAGGACCAGGGGCAACAGTATAAACTGAAATGCCCTTCATCCTCTACATTCACCACACACCTTGAACAGCCAGCCTCCTCATATACAAGTGGTGACACCAACCAGCACATTCAAGCTCTGTCAGTGCCCCTCCCACAATAACACCGTCTACACTCAGGAGTATGGACCTGAAAAAAGCCACTGATCACCCTGGAAGCAGACCTGGGACTTATAAGCATGCAATTGCAAAGTCATGTTAACCAAAGTATTGTATAAAAGGGCGGGGAAAGAAGGAAATGTGACATCTAGGTGGGCACATCTCCTTAGCACATAGATTACAAGGCAGGTGGAGGAACACAGCCACAAGAAGCCCAGAGGGGGGCCCTCTGCAGCAGAGACAAGGTAGAGGCCCCTCTTGCCTTGTCTAAAGGTTGATACTGATCTCTCTTATGGGCTTCCCTGGTGGTTCAGATGGTAAAGAATCTGCCTGCAATGCGGGAGACCTGGGTTCTATTCCTGGGTTGGGAAGATCCCTGGAGAAGGGAGCGGCTACCCACTCCAGTATTCTAGCCTGGAGAATTCCATGGACAGAAAAGCCGGACATGCTACAGTCCATGGGGTCACAAAGACTTGGACACAGATCTTTGTTTACATAACAAGATCCAAAGAAAAGAGCAGTAGGAAAGACAGCTACTACTTCAATAGACAGAATTTCCAGGGACAGCAAGAAAATTGGCCTACATCTTGAAGGGTTCTTGGGTAGAGGTAATTTTTTATTCTTTTTTTCCTCTTTCCTTTTTTTTTTTTTTTTTTGGCCTCACCCAAAATAAAAATGTAAAATCGTAGATAAAAGTCCAATGTTCCAAAAAAATAATAAATCTCAGAAATTGATTTTTATGTCTAACAACATATGGTTGTGAGCTTATATGTATATAAAATCCAAATTTTTCTACATTAATCAGGCTGAAACCGAAAAGGTGCCTTTGCTTCTGCAAAATTTGAGCAACAACTTACTATTTAACAAGCACCAAGAGAAACTGCATCAAAAGTTTCAGACACGTACTAAACATAACCCATGACATATCAATTCCACTTCTACTTCTGGACACATAACCCACAGAAACCATAATAGGTTTACATCATAGCATTATTTAAAATCATAAAAAACTTGAAAACACTCTAAATGCGCAACAATAAGGGACTGGTTAATAAATTACTGTGCATGCATGATGGATTTTATATAGTCCATTCTAAAATGATAAAGTCATTGCCATATTTGTGATAAAATTATGACATTTAAGTATAATATAAAAATTATACAAAATAATATGTCTGAACTTGTAGGCATGGATATGTAATAATACAGATAAAAAGTTAACGTGTGTATGTATACCAAAAAATTGACAGCAGTAAACTGAGTAGAGAACATAGCGATTTTTTAAAATTCAAGTTAAAATTACAATTACTTTACAATGTTGTGTCAGTTTCTGGTATACAGCAAAATGATTCCGTTATATTCTTTTTCATATTCTTTTCCATTATGGCTTATTACAGGATATGTGTTTCCTGCGCTATACAGTAGGACCTTGTTGTTTTGGAACATAGTGATCTTTATTTTCTCTTTTGTGATTCTGTATTTTTAAATTTTTCTACAGTTCTTAATAAAAATGTACTTCTTCCCCTAAATTTGGATATCTGCTTGCCAAGCAAGACATAAAAAAAAAAAAAAGCTCCCGTTTCTTCTGACTTTAAAATAGGTATCTGATGGGACTTGTAAAAATTCAAAGGACACCACTGAAAGATTATTCTATTACAATGCATTAGCCTTTCGGATGGGTGTCAATCATTAGCAAGGCTTTAAGGGCAAAGGCCACAAGACATAGGTTGTAAGTTCTGTAGAAGGTAGCATGGAAGAGAAGACCCAGACCTGAAGTACTGTACAAGCAGGCAGAAACAAAGATTTTAAGTAAATATAAAGAAGATAAAGAAAAGCAGGAAGAGTTGGCTGGGAGAAAAAGAGAACAAGACAGTGGAGAAACTCTGCACAGTTTGCTGATCTCACAATTTGGTTCAGGAAAGGGAAAACTCCACACTTAACTCACCTAAGCCACTGGCAGAGTTCAGAGAGAAAAGATTTATAAAATACAATTTAAATTCAAATTTAATTCTTGTCAGTGCTGCCACTTTAAATTGAGCTTTACTTGTTAAGAGTCTACAGAAATAGCATAGGTGATAAAAGGCTCTGAGAATTTTGACATCCAAATCATGTTTTTGCTTACAAACTGTGTGAGCTTAATAAAAAGAAACTAGTTATTTAAGTTCTTTTGAACTCAATTGACCCTATAAGAATCTCTCAAATTAACAGAATTTTTTTTTTTTTACTAGTATAATCCTAATACCTATTATCGGGCTTCTCTGTTGGCTCAGTGGTAAAGAACCGCCTGCCAATGCAGGACATAGGTTGGATCCCTGGGTCAGGACGATCCCCTTGAGAAGGAAACACAACTCCCTCCAGTATTCTTGCCTGGGAAATCCCATGGACAGAGGAGCCTGGCGGGCTATAGTCTATGGGCTTGCAAAAAGTCAGACATGACTTAGTGATTAAACAACAACAATGCCTATTATCATAACCACACTCCTAAAAAACAAACTTTTAAAATCTGTTAAGAGATTTTTTTATAAAAATGAGAAAGAGTAGATACCTGCTGATCTATCTGGCTAGCATCCTTTTCCCATTTCTTCATATAGCAGAATACCTCATGAGTTCAATACCCTCTGATGACCTGTTCCAAGATTCCAGGCAGTTCTGATTACGCAGCCAATCACAGGACTCCTAGCCCTGGCCAGGCCATGCTATGGACATGTTACCTGGTCAGTTTTAATAAACTAGTCTGGGTGTCAGACAGGATGCAGAACACCTAATACAGCTTCTTTTTCCCAAAAATAAGCTTGCATCCACACAAAATGCAAGACTCCGCAAAATTAAATAGCAAGTGACCTGGGGAACAATGTCAAATTTTGAATAACAACTAGTACAACCATAGTGAGTTTTCTGGTTTCATTTCTTCTTGTATCTCCTGGCTTTGAGCTGAAGGTGGGCCCAGTCAGGGAACTGTCTAGTAGATGTGACTCAAAATCTTCCAACTTTCCAGGCAGATCAAGAAAACGGATCCCTGTGAGCTAAATAAGAGTGGGGGAGGGGGGCAGCGGGGAGGGGAGGGGGGGAAGTGTGCTTGTGTTTTTCCTTTTTCTCTCTGCCAGCCCTACCCCAAGGCCAGCACCACTTACACAACTACACGGATGCCACTGCAGTGACACAAGGACCTAATGCCCCAAGAGAAAATCATCTCCCTGGATAAAGGAACTACAACAAGGACCTCCTCTGTGTAAAGAGCTGGGAGCAGTGGAAGAGATGGGTATTCTTGTTATCCTTTTTATCCCTTTTTTCTCTTACCACTTCACCCCAATCAAGTGAATTGAAGAAAAGCATGGAGGCTAAAATTATGGAGGAATCCATCTTTCTGGCCAGACGAAATATAAAAAGGAGTCCTTTGGAAAATATCCCAGAGTCATGGAAAAGAGGACCTCCTAGCTGTGTGTATAAATAAATCACACAATTCCCAGGCTCACCCTCAAGCTAGGTATGTCTGGAATACAATTAAAGCAGCATCTCAATGTCACAGAGAACTCAAGTACAGCATAAACCAGCTTAAGGCAGGGTAAGTAACACCTCCTGTCCCTCCCCCCAACAAACAGCAAAAGCTTTGAAACCTGAATGAACACTGGAATCACCACATACAGAAAGTGATCTATGCTATGAACCTAATTAGCTCAGCTGCCTGCTAAAACAAACAAAAAATTTTTCTATAGAAAACTTTAAAAGGACCCAGAATTTCACGACATATTTTAAATATTCAGAATACAATTTAAAAAATTTGATATATAAAGAACTAAGAAAATCTGATTGCTATTCAAGAGAAAGACAATCACCATGTGATAAGTCCAAATGAAGATATTAAGAATTATCAAAGCAAGAATTTAAAAGCAGCTATTTTAACTGTCTTCCATGAGACATTTATTTTAAAAATCTAGATATCGTTTATATTGCCAAGTTTGTAATTATGCAAATAACAATCGTAATTTACCATAGAAAAATTAGAAAACATGGATAAGGATGGCTCCCCTCAATTTTTCTTGTCTACCTATAATAAAACTGTAGGATCCTCTCTCCTTCTTTGGTAGGACTGTGAGCATAAGCAAACTAATTGAAATCACTGTAAAACATGAGATGATTATTCATATACAAGACACAGTATTACTAAGTAATATTTAGGTTTATATGCCAGAGAGCTCTTGCTGACTTATATTTCAGACCACCCCACCATAGTAGACACTAGAAAATAAGGACTGGAACCACTTAAAAGACTCATGACTAGCTACACACAATGCCAAGACTGTCACAGCCCGTGCCTGGGTAAAGCGAACACTAGGTCAACTATCCATGCCTGACATTATCACTTCAGTTGAGTTATTTGCATCCCAGGAGCTGGATTTTGTCTTTGTTACCTATAAGGTCTGAACAAAAAATGACACAATAATGTGGCACAGAAACCAAAAGTGAGTAAGTGCCTAAGGCCACCTCACCCTAAAAACGGAATGTAGCCAGGCAAAAGTGGTCCATCCCCTAAAAATAGGCCACCAAAGCTTAAAAGCTAGGACAGGATCCCTTCATGTATCCTGCAATATGATCTGCCAAACACTTGTGAAGAACTCCAAAGAGACAGTGTTTAATTACAAATGACAAAACCGTAAATGTAGCTTCGTAGGAAAAAAAAAAAAACTTTTAAGGATGTTTCCAAAACAGGGCTCAAATCATTCACATTAGGAAATACAATTTTTTTAAAAAAACAGTAATGTAGTAGTGAAGTCGCTCAGTTGTGTCCGACTCTTTGGGACCCCATGGACTGTAGCCTACCAGGCTCCACCATCCATGGCATTTTCCAGGCAAGAGTACTGGAGTGGGTTGCCATTTCCTTCTCCAGGGGATCTTCCTGACCCAGGGATCGATCCCAGGTCTCCCACATTGTAGGCAGATGCTTTTACCATATGAGCCACCAGGGAAGTAACAGAAACAATAGGAAATGTGAGGCCACAGTCCAGCCTTAACTATGTAACAGCCTAAGAGCTAAGAATATAAATTGACCAATTCCTAAACTCAGTCGAGTCAGGGCATGGACCAAAAAAACAGAAGAATCTTGAGGGTGATTAAAGCCAGAATGTGGAGAGAATGCAAGAGAGTGGATAGAATAAGACAGAGGAAAATTAGACGGAGATCAATGTCATGGAAGGCAAGACAGAGGTTGTATCGGGTCAAGCCAATACAAACCAGGATACTGAGTAAAGGTTTAGAAAGGAAAAACATCACCCCATCTCAGGGGCTGCTGATAGCAGTTATTCAGAATTTAAATATTTCAGGTGAAGCCAGAGACTCGGTCTTTGACAGAGATATTAAAGAAAAATGATACATAATTAAGTTGTTGCTTTTAAGTGGCTCAGTCGTGTCCGATTCCTAAGTGACTCCATGGACTATAGCCCTCCAGGCTACCCTGTCCATGGGATTTTCCAGTCAAGAATACTGGAGTTGGTTGCCATTTCTTTTTCCAGGGGATCTTTCCAAACCAGGGATTGAACCTGTGTCTCCTGCATTGGCAGGTGGATTCTTCACCACTGAGCCACCAGGGACGCCCATGTAACTAAGTAAATATATTTATACTATTGTTGATTGGGGGGAAATATTGTACATTTAACACAATGGAGATTTCTCCTTCAAAATGTTCATAAAACTCTGGTGCCTTTTAAAATAAATGGTGATTTAGAATTGAGGAAACAGAGTATTGTGAGAAATCTGAGACTCAAGATTACTGAGATCCAGCAGCAATGCCTAAGGCAGAGCTGAGTCAAAAATAGCACAAGTAAAATTATCTTCACCACATCACAGCTCCTAACATGAGCAATTTGCTTATTAATATGTATTATGGGTACTTCCCTCTCATTACCGGCTTTTACTACTGAGCACTTTTTCAGCTGGACTCCCGCCCTACTCAGTGGTCTTTCTCTATTCCTCCTCTAATCAGCTCACTTTTTCTCTTCACAATTTTAACACTAATATTTTCAAGCCATATACTAAAACTCAGTCCCTTCATTCTCAACAGATAACCTCACATCTGACCTCAAAAAGAAAATCCCTCCAGGCACAAATTTCCCCAAATTGTCTTTCTTCTCCTGTGAGTGTCTGTGCATGTGCAAACTTACTTAACCAGCTTGCCTTCTTCCCTTGGGTCTCATGCAACAGTGCATCCTTACCATTTTATAAAATTTATCTCTGACTGTTCTCTAAGCCTCATTCTTTCAAGAATGTTCCATTTATTACTCTGCCTCTCCCTCTCTCTCTCCCCTCAATGCATAAATTATTCATGTCTCTCCCATCAGTTAAAAAAAATCTCCACTGTTGGTGATTCATCATTCGGTCCTCAAATCCAGTCTCCACCCTCATTTGCCCCAGGTTAGGCCCAGAGAGGCTGACCTCTGTAGACTCCATCACTCACACGCCTTTGAAAGCTGGATTCTTATTATCTTTGTCCAATAGGAGGAGGCTCCAGCAAGACAGGAGAGCGAAGTGCTTATCTCCCTTTCACCATCCACAGCCATGGAGCGTCCCTAAACACCACTGCCTCCCTCTCTGTCAGGGCTGTGAGTACTAACAGCTTTCTGATCTATTCCTGATAGTCCCTGGGGCCTCTGTCGTTGTTTCTCTTAAAATCAGTCCACAGCTCCATACAGTTTCTTTATTAAACGCTATTCAGGTGAATGTTTTGTGTGAGCTATTTTCCTGCTAGGATTCTGATCGATACAGCTCATGTCCCACTCCAGCTCCTTTCTGTCTCTTCCCAGTCAGGCTTCCTGAAAGGGTGCTCTGAACTCACCACTGTTTTTCATTTATCCATCAACTCACTATGATCTTGGAGAAGGAAATGGCAACCCACTCCAGTGCTCTTGCCTGGGGAATCCCAGGGACCACGAAGCCTGGTGGGCTGCCGTCTAGGGGGTCACACAGAATCGGACACAACTGAAGCAACTTAGCAGCAGCAGCACTATGATCTAGCTTCTGCCACCCATGAATCCACTAAATTCACCTTCCCAGTAGGGATATTTAATATCATTTATGACCTGGCTCTACCTTCCAGCTCTATCGCCCACCATCTGCCATGAGACCATATGCTCCATCCAGCAAATGACCCTAGAGTTGTCTTCGGCCTCCTATAGCACTCTCTCCACCTGAAATGTCCTTCTCTGCTCAGGTATCTAGTGAACCTCTAGTCATCATGCAAGTGTCAAGTCAGGAAGCTCTTCCTTCTGGGAGTCCTTCTCTCACTTACCCACCCTACATTAGCCAGGATTAAGTGGCTTAAACCCCCAGATCCTGTGAACAGCTCTTGCACCCATCATATTTATCTTGTAATCCCACCAAATGATTCTCTCTCTCAGAGCAGAATGACTCCAGAGCCCTCAGAAAACAGAGCTTATGTGGAAACACTGTACTGAGAAGTACAACTCCAGGGAAAGAAGAGGCAGGAAAGGAAAGTGAACATAAGAGAGAGGATCACCAAGCTCCCTTATAAACTGGTTGCTCAGACTGGCAGAATGTCTTCAGAGAGGCAGTATGAAGCTATTGGATCTCCAGCCAGTCCAGAAGCAGGAAAAGAAAGAATTGACCCACTGACTCCTCTCATTGGTCAAAGTTCTGCCACATAGGATAACTCCCACCACTTTCAGGTTGCCCATATATGAGTTCCAAGTGGGTCCCATTGTGTCACCTGATAAATATGTATTAATTAAATTATTAGAAAAGGAAAAATTTATACCTTTGCCCAATTGATAAATCTCAGTTGAGTAGTCTAAATCTCTCAATGTGTAAGACCATTAAGGCATTAATACCATAAACTGTAAAAAGTTGCAGCTAATGCTGAGGTTAATGAGTAGAATTAACTCCTGAAGAACTAGACAGCCAGAATCCAAAGTGTTGCAAATAAGTTTGACTTTTCCTTGTGATTTCTTCTCTTTCAGAGGAAAGTTTAATACCCAAAGTGAAGATGTTTTATTTATCAATCAATGTCTGAATTAACTGGGAGGGACAATACTCACTGTGCAGCACTCTTTCACTCATCTGATCTAGATTGATTTGACAGCTTAAAAATAAGAAATGCTGCCATCTGACTGAACCTATTATTTCCAATAGTAATATAATGTTATAGAACTTGTAACAGAAAAGGGATCTTCCACTGGATCCAAATTCTCTACTACATTAATAAAGAGCAACTAATCAAATGTTCATTCTTAAAATCATAGTAACCATTCTCTGAAGAAGCAGTGTGGCTCTCCAACATTAAAACAGTGTTTACATGTTCCCCTCACTACTTTTATATCCCTCACTAGTATCTGGGTAAGCCCCAAATTATAGAACCTAGATAAGAGAGCAAAAAAGAAATTCCTTGACCCTTTTTTTGATGAGAAGGAATCTAAATCATCTATGATCACAGTTAGGCAGATGCATGCTCAAACTAAGCAAAAGAGGTAGGTTTAACCATTAGCTATTTTGACCATAAAGCAGAAACATTAGCCTGTGATCACACTCAGGTCTGTCAGAGTCCTTGGTAATCATGAGTGAAAATCTGGGTCCAGGCCACATTCACACCTTTTGCTTAAGCCAGACTCTGCTAGAAACTATGGCTATCTTGAAATGTCACTTAATCCATCTCTTCCCCTGCAGGCAAATGGTAACAGACTTTTCTTCCAAATTTCCAGAACCACCTTCAGAACTAGAAGAATTAAGTGTTTTCCTCCTCATTCCAGAGAGCAATGCCTGCTGCTGGGCAGTCTCCATACCTAAAAGAGCTGGACAGGCAGTAATTCCCCAAAGGCTCAAGGCTGGGTTCTGGAGAACCCAAATCTCATCAAAATGAACTAAAAGGGGTATTCAACATTCTTCTCTACCATCACACCAATGAATTATATCCTGCTTTAATAACAGTGGTATAATCTTTTAATTATGGCCTATCTTTACATATATTGTTAAGCATTTGACAGAGAAATAATACTGTGGAAACCATCATCCTCTCAAAATTTAAATTTAAACATGAAGTTCTCCTTTAACATTTATATTAAAATGCTTCCACCTAAAGGTTTGCTTTGATTGCTTTTGCAATAAATTTTAAGATTTTCGTTAAAAAACATCAGATATTTACAACTATGTTCTTGGCTACAATAATTTATCTTTCTACCAAGAGGCAGAATTACGCAGTTGGTAAAAGTTCAGGACCCTGAAACTAGACAGTTTGATTACTGGAGAGTTTGCTTAACTTCTTGTCATCTGTGAAGTAGGGGTCACAGTTGTACCTTCTTTACAGAATCATTGTGAAAATTAAGTGAGATGATAAATTATTTAGGATACGTCTTGGTCATAGTCACCACTACGGAAGTATTGCTATAGTAACCACTATTGGTAGTAGTACTACAGAAACAGTTTAAGCATGGTTTTCAAAAAGCATGTCTGCCTCAAAATCATGGTAACATATTCTTGCTGCACGTCTGTGTGTGCATTATGTCCCTTGCTCTAAAGAATATAACCAACCCAAGAGATGATGGCATCTCTCTTTTTATAGATCTTAGAGTCTGTTATTGAGCTTAAAACTGCACACAAATTGAGCCACAGTACCTGTTGGGTTACATGAAACAATGAACTAAAATATTCCCCACTTATACAAAAGCAAAATTCTCTTCGCCTACATGAGTAAATTTACTTTTCTCTGGTGCAAACTGACAATTTAAGTGAAAAAAATGAACCAATTTAACACAGAGTATTATAAAAGCACAAATAATTATATATTAAAATTATAAAGCCCTTGATAATACTGAGATGTTCTCGTGCAATTAAAACAAACTGAATACATGAAGGCGAACCAATCACCTAGGTTTTGTCAGAGTTTCATAATTTGTGAAACAGCAGATTGTAGATATTTTTTTAATGTGCAATTTTAATCAATTTTGGCTTTGTTTCCTTTTTAAATAATGCAGGCTATATGTCTGGGGTCCATATATCTTTCTGTTTAGCCATAATGAAGAGAGTAAAACAGCACATACAAACACATGCCTATTTTGAGATAGGAGATTTCTCACATGGTGGCTTTTGGCTACCTTGGCTCTCAATTCCGAAGAGTTTGAGGCAGACGGGCTATGAGCCAGCATGATGCACAATGAGGTTCAGTGGGCTACGGGCTGCTATTTTTTTTTTTCCCCAAAGTCTTTGGAACAACTGCAAATGTAAACAAGCACATTCAGTTCAGTTCAGTTCAGTTCAGTCGCTCAGTCGTGTCCGACTCTTTGCGACCCCATGAATCGCAGCACGCCAGGCCTCCCTGTCCATCACCAACTCCCGGAGTTCACCCAAACTCACGTCCATCGAGTCAGTGATGCCATCCAGCCATCTCATTCTCTGTCGTCCCCTTCTCTTCCTGCCCCCAATCCCTCCCAGCATCAGAGTCTTTTCCAATGAGTCAACTCTTCGCATGAGGTGGCCAAAGTACTGGAGTTTCAGCTTTAGCATCATTCCTTCCAAAGAACACCCAGGACTGACCTCCTTATGTATCCTAAACAAGCACATTAGGATACATAATTTAAAAGCAACATTTGATGGGATGGGGAGGGAGGTGAGAGGGGGTTTCAGGATGGGGAACACATGTACACCCATGGCTGATTCATGTCTTGTATAGCAAAAACCACTGTAATATTGTAAAGTAATTAGCCTCCAATTAAAATAAATTAATTAAAAAAAATAAAAGCAACATTTGCACATATTTTTGTCTTTTATATTTAAAGAAAACAAATGGCCATGCCATTGCCAATGTTACTACCATGTAGGCAGAAGTGACTGAAAAGAAATTTCTGAGGCAGAGTTGATTTTGTTTCTAACTCACCTTATATCCCCATATGCAGCTCTGACCACCATTCTGATGCTTACTGTTTGCATGCTAGGCTTCAAATTTGAAGTGGAATGCCCTGAGTTCTACTCTCTAAACTGAGATTCCAAGGAACAGAAATTTACAAATTTTAAATATAAAGAAAATAGTACCTCCTTATTACTGTAAATAAGACAATTAGCTCTCCAAACCTTGACTTTACCTTGGATAAAATTAAAAGAGAAAATATAGTCAAAATATTATTTTAAGAGATGACACAAAAAGAGAATCTTGCAAATCCCTTAGTTCTTTAAGGTTTCAAACTATTGAGCTAGCTGTTATTCTTCTCAGGAGACTAAAAAAAAAGTCTAAAAATTATTTATTTTCTCTGGACCACTAAGGCACACTGAACAGCAAAGTTAAAGAACTAGCTAAGTGAGTTAAAGGTCTTATTTCAATTTAAACCTATATAGTCTGTGACCTTTATCATAAAATAATCCTTTCTTCAATGCTTACAGAAAAGAAATAAGGCCCCCAGCTGCTAACTACAAAAAATTAATATAATCTCCCTGAAATATAACCTTTAACTATACAGAATGTTATAGCCAGAAAGCTTGGAAACCCTCTGTCAAAGGAAACAATGCTTGCTGCCTTCATTTATAGGATATAGTCACCATTACAAAATGGAATTTATTCACCTGAGCTGTAATGAACTCACCAGCATTGTGTGATCCATATATGTAATCACAGACTTATTTATGAATGTATCACATTTAGATCTGCCATATATCATAATAGAAGGTAAGATGATGATGAAGCACTAATGGAAGTCCCAAGGACTGCAAAGTGCCCACACACAGCTGGTACAGAGCAAACTCGAGGCAAGTGACAGTATCTGGTGACTGAAAGCAATGATGATTCCTTTCATACGTAAGAAACAAGGGGTCTATGCTATTAAATACCTATGTTATTGACTAGCTGGTCAGTGACAGAACCAGGGCAAACTATCCAAGGCATCATATTCCCAGTCTGATGTTTTATCTAGTTCACCACACAGCCTCTCTTTCCAGGAAAAGAGCTTCTCACCTCTAAACTTCCTTATTACTTAGTGAGTATCATCACATGTGTGGTCAATGAGAAAAGTTTACAGGTTTCTCTCAAAACGCATGATGTTCCTGATTATAAATGTAATTACAAAATTATCCTTGACAGTTGGGAAAATGTGCCCCAACTCTGCTATGCCAGGGTTTGTTCTCTTAGGGAAAAGGAAGTAAAAAGCAAGCAGTTCAGAGCATGTTTGGAGGTTCCATAAAGTCAGGAGGCTCCTCCTGTCTTTCTACTTCATCCCTCTGACTTTCAGCCTCAATGCCACCTCATGATCCAAGATGGTTGCTGAAGCTCCTGCCATTCTACTCACGTGACAGTCAGCAAGGCAAAAAGAACTGAAGAGAAAGAGGAGAGAACGTGTGCCCTCCTCTTTTTAAAAGTAAGTAACCCAAGTAAGACAGTGGGTGCTGAGAGAGGGCATTAAAGGGCAGACAGACTGAAATCACAATCACAGAAAACTAGCCAATCTGATCACATGGACCACAGCCTTGTCTAACTCAATGAAACTAAGCCACGCCATGTGGGGCCACCCAAGACAGAGGGGTCATGGTGGAGAGGACTGACAGAATGTGGTCCACTGGAGAAGGGAATGGCAAACCACTTCAGTATTCTTGCCTTGAGAACCCCATGAACAGTATGAAAAGGCAAAAATATAGGACACTGAAAGATAAACTCCCCAGGTTGGCAGGTGCCCAATATGCTACTAGAGATCAGTGGAGAAATAACTCCAGAAAGAATGAAGGGCTGGAGCCAAAGCAAAACCAACACCCAGCTGTGGATGTGACGTGATAGAAGCAAGGTCCCATGCTGTAAAGAGCAATATTGCATAGGAACCTGAAAAGTTAGGTCCATGAATTGAGGCAAACTGGAAGTGGTCAAACAGGAGATGGCAAGAGTGAATGTCGATATTCTAGGAATCCGCAAACTAAAATAGACTGGAATGGGAGAATTTAACTCATATGACCATAATATCCACTACTATGGGCAAGAATCCCATAGAAGAAATGGACTAGCCATCAGCCATTATAGTCAAAAAAAGTCTGAAATGCAATACTTGGATGCAATCTCTGAAACGACAGAATGATCTCTGTTCGTTTCCAAAGCAAACCATTCAATATCACGGTAATCCAAGTCTATGCCCCGATCAGTAACGCTGAAGAAACTGAAGTTGAACAGTTCTATGAAGACATACAAGACCTTCTAGAACTAACACCCCAAAAAGGTGTCCTTTTCATTATAGGGGACTGGAATGAAAAAGTGGGAAGTCAAGAACCACCTGGAGACACAGGCAAATTTGGCCTTGGAGTACAGAATGAATCAGTGCAAAGGCTAATGGAGTTTTGCCAAGAGAACGCACTGGTCATGGCAAACACCCTCTTCCAACAACACAAGAGAAGACTCTACACATGGACATCACCAGATGGCCAACACCAAAATCAGATTGATTATATTCTTTGCAGCCAAAGATGGAGAAGCTCTATACAGTCAGCAAAAACAAGACCAGGAGCTGACTGTGGCTCAGATCATGAATTCCTTATTGCCAAATTCAGACTTAATTGAGAAAAGTAGGGAAAACACTAGACCATTCAGGTATGACCTAAATCAAATCCCTTATGATTAGACAGTGGAAGTGAGAAATAGATTTAAGGGACTAGATCTGATAGAGTGCCTGATGAATTATGGACGGAGGTTCGTGACATTGTACAGAAGGCAGGGATCAAGACCATCCCCAAGAAAAAGAAGTGCAAAAAAGCAAAATGGCTATCTGAGGAGAACTTACAAATAGCTGTGAAAAGAAGAGAAGTGAAAAGTAAAGGAGAAATGGAAAGATATAAGCATCTGAATGCAGAGTTCCAAAGACTTGCAAGGAGAGATAAGAAAGTCTTCCTCAGCGATCATTGCAAAGAAATAGAGGAAAACAACAGAATGGGAAAGACTAGAGATCTTCTCAAGAAAATTAGAGATACCAAGGGAACAATTTCATGCAAAGATGGGCTCAATAAAGGACAGAAATGGTATGGACCTAACAGAAGCAGATGATATTAAGAAGAGGTGACAAAAATACACAGAAGAACTGTACAAAAGAGATCTTCACAACCCAGATATTCACAATGGCGTGATCACTGACCTAGAGCCAGACATCCTGGAATGTGAAGTCAAGTGGGCCTTAGGAACCATCACTAGAAACACAGCTAGTGGAGGTGATGGAATTCCAGTTGAGTTTTTTCAAATCCTAAATGATGATGCTGTGAAAGTGTTTCACCCAAGATGCCAGCAAATTTGGACAACTCAGCAGTGGCCACAGGACTGGAAAAGCTCCTTTTTCACCCCAGTCCCAAAGAAAGGCAATGTCAAAGAATGCTCAAACTACCTCACAATTGCACTCATCTCACACGCTACCAAAGTAATGCTCAAAATTCTCCAAGCCAGGCTTCAGCAATACATGAACCGTGAACTTCCAGATGTTCAAGCTGGTTTTAGAAAAGGCAGAGGAACCAGAGATCAAATTGCCAACATCCGCTGGATCATGGAAAAAGCAAGAGAGTTCCAGAAAAACATCTATTTCTGCTTTATTGACTATGCCAAAGCCTTTGACTGTGTGGATCACAATAAACTGTGGAAAATTCTGAAAGAGATGGAAATACCAGACCACCTGACCTGCCTCTTGAGAAACCTATATGCAGGTAAGGAAGCAACAGTTAGAACTGAACGTGAAACAACAGACTGGTTCCAAATAGGAAAAGGAGTATGTCAAAGCTGTATATTATCACCCTGCTTATTTAACTTATATGCGGAGTACATCATGAGAATCACTGGGCTGCAAGAAGCACAAGCTGGAATCAAGACTGCCGGGAGAAATATCAATAACCTCAGATATGCAGATGACACCACCCTTATGGCAGAAAGTGAAAAACTAAAGAGCCTCTTGATGAAAGCGAAAGAGGAGAGTGAAAAAGTTGGCTTAAAAAGTTGGCTCAACATTCAGAAAACTAAGATCATGTCATCTGGTCCCATCACTTCATGGAAAATAGATGGGGAAACAGTGTCAGACTTGATTTTTTGGGGCTCCAAAATCACTGCAGATGGTGACTGCAGCCATGAAATTAAAAGACGCTTACTCCTTGGAAGGAAAGTTATGACCAACCTAGATAGCATATTAAAAAGCCAGAGACATTACCTTGTCAACAAAGGTTTGTCTAGTCTAGGCTATGGTTTTTCCTTGTATGTAGTGGTCATGTATGGATGTGAGAGTTGGACTGTGAAGAAAGCTGAGCGCCAAAGAATTGATGCTTTTGAACTGTGGTGTTAGAGAAGACTCTTGAGAGTCCCTTGGACTGCAAGGAGATCCAACCAGTCAATCCTAAAGGAGATCACTCCTGGGTGTTCATTGGAAGGACTGATGTTGAAGCTAAAACTCCCAATACTTTGGCCACCTGATGGGAAGAGCTGACTCATTTGAAAAGACCCTGATGCTGGGAGGGATTGGGGGCAGGAGGAGAAGGTGATGACAGAATATGAGATGGCTGGATGGCCTCACCAACTCAACAGGCATGAGTTTGGGTAAACTCTGGGAGTTGGTGATGGACAGGGAGGCCTCTCGTGCTGCACAGTTCATGGGGTCGCAAAGAGTCAGACATGACTGAGTGACTGAACTGAATTGAGGAGTATACTATGATCTCATTTTCTTTTATGAATCATTCTTATTTACAAAAGCAATCATGGATTTCAAATTGTTATACCGTCCAAACCACTTGCCCTTCACTTTAACTGGTCCATAATCTAGCGCTCAATATTGCTGATGATGTGTAGGTGTGTTCAGTCGTGTCCAACTCTTTGTGACTTCCTGGATTTTAGCCCACTAGGCTCCTCTGTCCAAGGAATTTTCCAGGCAAGAATAGTGGAGTGGGTTGCCTTTTCTTCTCCAGAGGATCTTCCTGATCCAGGGATCAAACCTGCATCTCTTCTGTCTCCTGCATGGCAGGCAGATTCCTTACCACTGTACCATCTGGAAGCACATCGTCACATCAACACCATGCCACCAAAATTAGTCTAATCATTTACCTCTAAAGGTACTATGTGCTCATCTGCCCCCTCTATTATGACTTCACCTCACATATAATGCCTCATGTGCACACATATACACACATACTCTACTCGGCTAAATTCTTCTCTTCTTACAAACCCACTTAACACTCTTCTCAATGAAATGTATTCCAAATCAAAATCTCTCTTTGATCTACTTTAGCTGTTTCACCTGCACTATTAATATGATCCCTCAGATTTTCTTTCTTATTACAAATCTTAGATTCCTGGCCAAATTTTAATCTCTTGTGAATGCAGGAATTAAGTCTTATATCTCTTTATATTATCTGACTCTAGAATAATACAAATGTTCAGCAGATTCTGAATTCATAGTATTGGCAGTTTTTCAATCATATCCCTTTACTCTAAACACAGAAGGAAGGGTGGAAGAATAACCTTAGAAAGGAGATGCCCACTTGGGAACTGGGGAAACCACATTAGACTTCTCTTTCTTCCAAACACACAGAGAGCTGCAATGATAAGCATGAAACATTCTCTTGACTTAAGAGGTATAACAATGAGTAAATTGAAGTCATTTATCAGGTGTTTTGAAATTCCAAGATAAAAGCTGTCAAATTAATATAAGGTCCTCATCAATCATCTTACATGCTTAAATGATGTAGCAAAGCAGCAATAAAATGCACATCCCTGAGAAACAGCTCCACTAACACATATATTTTTTTAATAACTGAACTGGTCGAGCAATTCCTATCTAAAATATGACATGTTTAGGGCCTCCCAATACTTTACAACACAAAAGCCATTTATAAGGAATTTCCCAATCACTGAACTTGGGTAATGGGAGTGGTAGGGACGGAAGGGTACAGGGTGCAAGGCAGTTTCCATGGTAATACAGAAAAAAATGTTTTAAAAAATCCTATCGGGGTCTCAGAAATTGAATGGGAGAATGGTGATAATAAAAAGTTGACTTTTCAGCTGGTACTTAAAAAAAAGAAATCTAAGGCTTATAGACATACTTTAGCATTCACCCGTAAACCAATGGCTCCATAACCCACAATAAAAGAGACAGAGCTACATTTCCTGCCCCCACTTTATTACTCATTCACTCATCTCAACATGTTAAGTACTAATATATCTATTAGAATACCCTGGACTACAAGTAAACACCTTTTCAAACTAAACAGGAAAGCTGAATTTTGTCATATAACATGAAGTCACCAAGATGTGAGACTTTCTAAAGTTGACTTCAGTGGCTTAAGGATGTCCTGAAAGATTCAGGTTTGAACTGCAGTTGGCCCTTGAACAATGTGGGGGTTGGGGTGCTGACCCCCAATGTGGCTGAAAATCACTGTATAACTTTTGATTCCCCAAACACTTAACTACTACTAATAGCCTACTGCTAACTGGAAGCCTTACCAATAACATGAACAACCTATTAACACATTAACATATACTTGGTATATGTATTCTTACAATAAATGTATTTTTACAATAAATTCTTGCAATAAAGTAGGCTACAGAAAAGACACTGTTATTAAGAAAATTATAAGAAAGAAGAATACTATACTGTACTTATTAATACATTTTCTGTTACACTGTTTACAAGATGAATTATCTTGAGCACCTACATCAATATTGTCTTATATGATACAAAACACTGTAGGTCTTATCATATTACTAACACTGCTGCTGTTGCTGCTAAGTCACTTCAGTCATGTCCAGCTCTGTGCGACCCCATAAACGGCAGCCCACTAGGCTCCCCGGTCCCTGGGATTCTCCAGGAAAGAACACTGGAGTGGGTTGCCATGTCCTTCTCCAATGCATGAAAGTGAAAAGTGAAAATGAAGTCATTCAGTCATGTCCAACTCTTCGCGACCCCATGGACTGTAGCCTACCAGGCTCCTCTGTCCATAGGATTTTCCAGGCAAGAGTACTGGAGTGGGGTGCCATTGCCTAGCCTATACCTAATGAATGAATCATTGTAAAACTTTTATGGTATAGAGTATTACAGCCATACTCATAATACAGTGTTAGAAACAGTGTTACTTTTTTTAACACACTTATCTGTGAAAATAGGCTGATACATATTTCCTCCAAGTACGAGAGAGAGGCATCCTATATGGATTATAATTCTTTAAAGGAGAAGGCAATGGGACCCCACTCCAGTACTCTTGCCTGGAAAATCTCATGGATGGAGGAGCCTGGTAGGCTGCAGTCCATGGGGTCACTAAGAGTCAGAAATGACTAAGCGAATTCACTTTCACTTTTCACTTTCATGCATTGGAGAAGGAAATGGCAACCCACTCCAGTGTTCTTGCCTGGAGAATCCCAGGGGCAGGAGAGCCTGGTGGGCTGACGTCTATGGGGTCACACAGAGTTGGACACGACTGAAGTGACTTAGCAGTAGCAGCAGTAGTAAAGCAAAGTTATAAAATAGTAAGAAATACACTACTAATTTTACATTAAATATCATTCACTTTATGCCTACATAAGGATAGGCTGGTATCTGTATATATTTTATGCATTCATGACATACTTACATTTTTCTTAATTTTTTCAATATTTCTAAGCTATGTGATTCATCTGTTAGGTTTTTCTTTCAAATGATGACAAGCCTCAAAAAAGATTTCCATATATTTATTGAAAAAATCTGCATATAAGTGGATGCTGAAGAAGCTGAAGTTGAACGGTTCTATGAAGACCTACAAGATCTTTTAGAATTAACACCCAAAAAAGATGTCTTTTTCATTATAGGGAACTGGAATGCAAAAGTAGGAAGTCAAGACACACCTGGAGTAACAGGCAAATTTGGCCTTGGAATATGGAATGAAGCAGGGCAAAGGCTAATAGAGTTTTGCCAAGAGAATGCACTGGTCATAGCAAACACCCTCTTCCAACAACACAGGAGAAGACTCTACACATGGACATCACCAGATGGCCAACACCAAAATCAGATTGATTATATTCTTTGCAGCCAAAGATGGAGAAGTTCTATAGAGTAAGCAAAAACAAGACCGGGAGCTCACTGTGGCTCAGATCATGAACTCCTTATTGCCAAATTCAGACTTAAACTGAAGAAAGTGGGGAAAACCACTAGACCATTCACGTATGACCTAAATCAAATCCGTTATGATTATACAGTGGAAGTGAGAAATAGATTTAAGGGACTAGATCTGATAGACAGAGTGCCTGATGAACTATGGATGGAGGTTCGTGACATTGTACAGGAGACAGGGATCAAGACCATCCCCACAGAAAAGAAATGCAAAAAACAAAATGGCTGTCTGGGGAGGCCTTACAAATAGCTGTGAAAAGAAGAGAAGCAAAAAGCAAAGGAGAAAAGGAAAGATATAAGTATCTGAATGCAGAGTTCCAAGAATAGCAAGAAGAGATAAGAAAGCCTTCCTCAGCGATCAATGCAAAGAAATAGAGGAAAACGACAGAATGAGAAAAACTAGAGATCTCTTCAAGAAAATCAGAGATAGCAAGGGAACATTTCATGCAGAGATGGGCTCGATAAAGGACAGAAATGGTATGGACCTAACAGAAGCAGAAGATATTAAGAAGAGGTGGCAAGAATACATAGAAGAACTGTACAAAAGAGATCTTCACAACCAAGATAATCACGATGGTGTGATCACTTACCTAGAGCCAGACATCCTGGAATGTGAAGTCAAGTGGGCCTTAGGAAGCATCACTATGAACAAAGCTAGTGGAGATGATGGAATTCCAGTTGAGCTATTTCAAATCCTGAAAGATGATATTGTGAAAGTGCTGCACTCAATATGCCAGCAAATTTGGAAAACTCAGCAGTGGCCACAGGACTGGAAAAGGTCCGTTTTCATTCCAATCCCAAAGAAAGGCAATGCCAAAGAATGCTCAAACTACCGCCCAATTGCACTCATCTTACACGCTAGTAAAGTAATGGTCAAAATTCTCCAAGCTAAGCTTCAGCAATATGTGAACCGTGAATTTCCAGATGTTCAATCTGGTTTTGGAAAAGGCAGAGGAACCAGAGATCAAATTGCCAACATCCGCTGGATCACGGAAAAAGCAAGAGAGTTCCAGAAAAACATCTATTTCTACTTTATTGACTATGCCAAAGCCTTTGACTGTGTGGATCACAATAAACTGTGGAAAATTCTGAAAGAGATGGGAATACCAGACCACCTGACATGGAACAACAGACTGGTTCCAAATAGGAAAAGGAGTACGTCAAGGCTGTATATTATCACCCTGCTTATTTAACTTATATGCAGAGTCCATCATGAGAAACGCTGGGCTGGAAGAAGCACAAGCTGGAATCAAGATTGCCGGGAGAAATATCCATAACCTCAGATATGCAGATGACACCACCCTTATAGCAGAAAGTGAAGAGGAACTAAAAAGCCTCTTGATGAAGGTGAAAGAGGAGAGTGAAAGAGTTGGCTTAAAGCTCAACATTCAGAAAACGAAGATCATGGCATCTGGTCCCATCACTTCATGGCAAATAGATGGGGAAACAGTGCAAACAGTGTCAGACTTTATTTTTGGGGCTCCAAAATCCCTGCGGATGGTGATTGCAGCCATGAAATTAAAAGACGCTTACTCCTTGGAAGGAAAGTTATGGCCAACCTAGATAGCATATTCAAAAGCAGAGACATTACTTTGCCAACAAAGGTCCGTCTAGTCAAGGCTATGATTTTTCCAGTGGTCATGTATGGATGTGAGAATCAGACTGTGAAGAAAGCTGAGCGCCGAAGAATTGATGCTTTTGAAATGTGGTGTTGGAGAAGACTCTTGAGAGTCCCTTGGACTGCAAGGAGATCCAACCAGTCCATCCTAAAGGAGATCAGTCCTGGGTGTTCATTGGAAGGACTGATGTTGAAGCTGAAACTCCAGTACTTTGGCCACCTCATGCAAAGAGTTGACTCATTGTAAAAGACCCTCATGCTGGGAGGGATTGGGGGCAGGAGGAGAAGGAGACGACAGAGGATGAGATGGCTGGATGGCATCACTGACTCGATGGACATGAGTTTGAACTCCGGGAGTTGGTGATGGACAGGGAGGCCTGGCGTGCTGCGATTCATGGGGTCGCAAAGAGTCGGACACCACTGAGTGACTGAACTGAACTGAAAGTGAACCTGTGCAATTCAAACCCATGTTGTTTGCAGGTTAACTGTATTTTTCCTTTCTACTAGAGTTGGCTTCATTCTTAATGTGGTCACAAGATGGTTATAGTAGTCCCAGCTATCACCTTCACAAAATGCAATATCCAGAAACAGAATAAATAATCATGTCTGTCAGTTTTTCTGTCTATTGTTAAGGATATTTTCCCTCATCTCACAGGCCAGGACAGGATCACATGTCCACTTTTAACTTCTAGCAAGGGAAAGATCTTGACAATTGGTTCAGACCATTCATCAGAAAACTATTCAACGGCCACTGTAGCAGGAATAGACAACACATAAATGAGTAAAAGTTGTGTTCCAACCATACTGACAGAAACTGGTGGAGGGCTGGATTTGGATTCATATAATTGACTGACTCCTAGTTTATACTAACAGAAAACATTCCTGGAGTTGTATACATAGTTATTTACCCAGAAGCACATGGTAGACTTATAAACAAAACCAAAGTGGAAGGAAGGAAGATGAAAGTGAGCAAGAGTGGAGCAACCAACTGGGCTACCACAACCCACTTTGTGTTCCATCCCAAGGCCAGGCTGCCTGTTATCCTTTTGTGATTTCTTCCCTTTTCTCAAGCACATAATAGAGTCATAAAGTGATTTTCCTCCCAGAACTGGGAATGGGGTCAAGGGAAGGAGCATAAAATAAAGTCAAGATTAAAGAATGTATCTAGTAAATAAAGCCCAAAGACAGGAGAGGAGTCATTAAAAGAAACTTTCCTGGGGAGTCAACTGTTGTGGATTAATTCAGAACAATTCTATCAGTTAGATTCCCTAAGTTACAGAAGAAGACATAAGCAACATGGTCACAATGATATTGTAGGGAAACCAGGCTATGTATATTCCTGAGCCAAAACTTTAATTGCAATGAAACCCACCACTGAGCTAAATTCGAGAGAAGTGAAGAATAAGACAGACAAGATTCTCACCTTTGGGAAACATGTTCTAGTTAGACAAATTAACAACTAAAGTAACAGATTATTAAATTTATGATAAAAGTTGGAAATACTCACACAAGGGTCAGCCTTTTTGTTCTATGCAGACTTTCCACTGACTTGATACGGGCCACTCAATGAGAGGGAAATTTGCTTTACTTTCTCTACTGATTCAGATGTTAATTTCATCCATAAACACTCTCACAGACACACCCAGAATAACATCTGGCCAAAAGTCTAGGCACTCCCTAACCCAGTTATATTAACCATCACATTGTTCTACTTTCTCCTAGTTATATATTCTGAATGTAGTATAGACCAGGCCCTGAGAACAGCTCAGAAGTTTTGGCTGACCATTTCCTGAAACAATTTTAAGTATGATACTGCTATGCTTAGTCACTCAGTCTTGTCTGACTCTGCAACCCCATGGACTGTAGCCCACCAGGCTCCTATGTCCATGGGGATTCTCCAGGGGATCTTCCCAGCCCAGGAATCAAACCCAGGTCTCCCACACTGCAGGCAGATTTTTTACCGATTGAGCCACCAAGGAAGCTCAAGAATACTGGAGTGAGTAGCCTATCCCTTCTCCAGGGGATTTTCTCAACCCAGGAATGGAACCGGGGTCTCATGCATTGCAGGTGAATTCTTTACCAGCTGAGCTACCAAGGAGGCCCCAAGTATATTAATCACATTCATATTCAAGCAAATTCACAAATTTAGCTCTTTCAGCATTTACATTTTATATATTTCAACCATTACTTTTATACATTTCAGCATTTACATTTATATACTTTACAAATTTCTCTCTCTGAGCTTGGAACTAGTTTTTCCAGGGATGACCTATTCCTACAACTGAATCAATACACAAAAGGGAAAAAACAAAACTTAGATTTTTCTGCATACCCCATGCTTTCCATGGGTATTTAAGCTTTAGAATAAAGCATCTAGAGGGGAGGATACTGGATAAATTTTCAAAAAGTCTGGCCCAATGAAAGGAGCTAGAAAGTAACCTAAATATGCTGTCTTCCTGACTAGGTGGTATTCATATATAAATTTAAATGAAGGCAGATGACTATCACAAAAAGAAGCCAGGGGAGTACTACAGGGATTTATCATATTGCTTCCCTGGTGGCTCAGATGGTAAAGCATCTGCCTGAAACTTGGTAGACCCGGATTCAATCACTGGGTCAGGAAGATCCCCTCGAGAAAGAAATGGCAATCCACTTCAGTACTGCTGCCTGGAAAACTCCATGGACAGAGGAGCCTGGTGAGCTACAGTCCATTGGGTCGCAAAGAATTGGACACGACTAAGCGAGTTCACTTTCACTTTTGACTACAACTAAGAAAGAAAAGATGAGAAGTTGCCAGTCCCCTTCTGCTCATCCTTCATGCTCAAATTAACTATTCCGCTATCTCCCACAAGGAACTGCCAGACAAATGATTCCAGGAATGATCTGAATTTTCAGGATTAAAAATTCCAACCTTACTTATCTACCTATTTCTCCATACATTTAGAAAATTTAGGCAGAAGTAGTTCAACTGGCGGAGAAGGCAATGGCACCCCACTCCAGTACTCTTGTCTAGAAAATCCCATGGACGGATGAGCTTGGGAAGCTGCAGTCCATGGGGTCGCTAAGAGTTGGACACGACTGAGCTACTTCACTTTCACTTTTCACTTTCATGCATTGGAGAAGGAAATGGCAATCCACTCCAGTGTTCTTGCCTGGAGAATCCCAGGGACGGGGGAGCCTGGTGGGCTGCCGTCTATGGGGTCGCACAGAGTCGGACACGACTGAAGCGACTTAGCAGCAGCAGCAGCAGCAATTCAACTGAAATGAGAAGACACGGAATCATCAACAACACCCTCACTTAACAGCTTGTGAAGCTGATGGGCTTTTGTGACAAGTCGAGAAATTCAGATCTCTTCAAGACTGATCACAATCCTTGATCTGAAGAAGTATCATGAGTGTCCCTTCTGACCAAGGTCACTTGCCCTAGGGTATCTGTGGGTTCCTTCTGGATCACACGTGGACCCAAATCCCCAATAGGTCATAGAAGGAGCTCTCAGTCACATGTTCATCCAGTCAGTTACACCACACAAACTGATTTTCTGTAGACATCCTCACCTAGTTATACAGTTTGGGTATCTGAATACTGAATCGCTGTTTATGAAAAAGCCTATAGTATGGATTTATTTGGAATCACATGGTATGTGATTAACATCTCCTAGAAAATCAGAGAGTGGCTAGACCCACTATCTAAGAGCAGACAATTAAACAGCACTACGCAAGGGTAGACAAACAAAAGACTATAATGCAAGGTCTGAAGAAGCACAAGCTGGAATCAAGATTGCTGGGAGAAATATCAATAACCTCAGATATGCAGATGACACCACCCTTATGGCAGAAAGTAAAGAGGAACTAAAAAGCCTCTTGATGAAAGTGAAAGAAGAGAGTGAAAAAGTTGGCTTAAAGCTCAACATTCAGAAAACTAAGATCATGTCATCTGGTCCCATCACTTCATGGGAAATAGATGGGGAAACAGTGCAAACAGTGTCAGACTTTATTTTTTCAGGCTCCAAAATCACTGCAGACGGTGACTGCAGCCATGAAATTAAAAGACGCTTACTCCTTGGAAGAAAAGTTATGACCAACCTAGATAGCATGTTGAAAAGCAAAGACATTACTTTGCCAACAATGGTCCATCTAGTCAAGGCTATGGTTTTCCCGGTGGTCATGCATGGATGTGAGAGTTGGATTGTGAAGAAAGCTGAGCACTGAAGAATTGATGCTTTTGAAATGTGGTGTTGGAGAAGACTCTTGAGAGTCCCTTGGACTACCAGGAGATCCAACCAGTCCATTCTGAAGAAGATCAGCCCTGGGATTTCTTTGGAAGGAATGATGCTAAAGCTGAAACTCCAGTATTTTGGCCACCTCATGTGAAGAGTTGACTCATTGGAAAAGACCCTGATGCTGGGAGGGATTGGGGGCAGGAGGAAAAGGGGACGACAGAGGATGAGTGAGATGGCTGGATGGCATCACCAACTCAATGGACGCGAGTTTGAGTGAACTCCGGGAGTTGGTGATGGACAGGGAGGCCTGGCATGCTGTGATTCATGGGGTTGCAAAAAGTTGGACACAACTGAGCGACTGAACTGAACTGAAAGTATACATGTATGTAATTAACAAAAATATACTGCTCCGTTTTATATTTGGAATTATACTTGAGGATATAAGAGAAATAAAAGTGTAAACCCTATCTTCAAGAGATGATCACATGAAAAATTCTGAATTCATGGAGAAAGTGTTCTGTTAAACAAAGATACTATAAGAATACTCACATTTGCTTTATTCCATGGGGTCGCTACAAGTCGGACATGACTGAGCGACTTCACTTTCATTCTTCACTTTCATACATTGGAGAAGGAAATGGCAACCCACTCCAGAATTCTTGCCTGGAGAATCCCAGGGACGGGGGAGCCTGGTGGGCTGCCATCTATGGGGTCGCACAGAGTCGGACACAAATGAAGTGACTTAGCAGCATTATCATACAAGTTGTACATATCTTTAGTTTATAAAGCATTTTAACATCTATTAGCTCACAGTGATCTGTACTGTGAGACTCAAAAATTGGTGGATAATGAAGCATTATCTGTATTGCTACAAAGAAGAAACTGACGCTCACAGAAGTCAAGCAGTTTTGCCTATTGTTTGATGGTTCTTGGTGGCGGAACCAGACTACAGATCAAGGCTTCCTATCTCTGCGTCAAGCCAAGGGTTTCCCAATATTAGCACTTCAGATATTGGGACCCAGATGGTTCTTTGTGGGGCCAGATAGTTCTTTGTTGTGGGGAGCTGCCTGGTGAACTTCAGGGTTTCAGCAGCATCCCTCACCTCTACCCACCAAATGCCAGTGGCAAGGTCTCCCCTCATCAAGTCATGACAATCAAAAATATTTCAGACATAGCCAAATGACCCCACTGGGGCCAAATTCACACATCCACCATTGACAGTCATTCATCTAGTCTACTTTCTAGGATTCTGTTCAGGTTAATAGCAACTATATTTACAGTATATGGCAATTCTGATTCATTGGATCATCAATTTTTCATAAGGCAAATGCAAAATATGTATATATAACAACCATATATATAATATTTATGTTATATATATGTTCTAAAACAATCTCTCTTACCAAATATTTTTTAATATTCCATAGTTTGATTTTTTCAAAGAAACTAAGAAAATTATACTGCCTGATAACAGGAACAGCAAGCAACAGGTGTAGGAAAGGGATATTTAATGAAGAGTTATGGCTAATGGAGAGTTCTGGAGTGTTCGTGGCAAAAAAAGAGAAATTCTTATATGTATTTGCATACTAGTGAGGTTAACAAAAAATAAAAGTACCAAACTAGTACTCCCATTTCCACTTCTTCCCTTCCTAATTCTGGTATTATCCATATTTGACATTGTGAAAAAGAGATTAAGAAAAGACACCTTGTAAATTACCCAGTCTATAGCAGCCAAAGGGAAAAAAAAAAACAGCTGACAAAACCCCTAATTTGGCACCAAAAGCCTTTTCTTGGCATTCCCCAGTGAGACCACTTAAGAACATCAAATATGTAATCCTACTTGATTTATGCAGAATATTCAGTACTTTGATGTTTTAGCATTTTTTGGAAACAGAGTTTGTTTCAATCACTGTGTCATGTACTTTACTCTGCCATAGGAATAAAGAAACCTCCCTAATAAAAGACCTAGATGGGAAACAATTAAAATGAAAAATGTGTACCCCTATCAGCAAACTCTGTAGGTAACTCTTAACTAACATTAGTAAATGATACAGTCTATCAGTTATCAGCTTGACTATTCAACAATAAAAATCAATGGAGTATATATAATGCAGAGTAAAGAATATATATGCTTTGAAATGAGAGCCTGGAGTAGAAAATTAGGTCAGTTCCCATAATCATGTGTGCTGGGTCGCATCAGAATTATGCTGCAGTTTCTGGAGACAGCATACCCAGATTTATGAACAACACCTACTAAAGCCCCAAGCCTCCCCAGGGAAGAGGGAGCCATAACAAGCTCTGCCTATGAAAACAACATTCATACAGTTTTAGCACCATATTTCGCCTGTGTTTTAAGAGACTGAATCTAAATTACGCTGAACAGAGTCTGTTCTCCCACGTGAACTCCTGTGGTTGAGAATAATTTCATGACCTAAAACACTGAAGATAAACTCTTTGCATTTTCATAACAAAGATCCATGCACATGATATGATCCTCCTTCACACTACATTTGTTTCCAGAACAGACTGTTTACATGTCTAAAGGTCAATACCTAACAAAGATGATGCAAGAATAAAAACAGTGCCATATGGAACTCCCTGAATTTGACTGAAAAACACATCCCCAAGAGCCAGATTACCCTTGCAGAGAACACATTACTATCCATATGCAAGGCAAAAATGCCATGTGAACTATTAAGAGCTCCAAGGGACACTATATGCCCCTCCCTGCAAGCTGCCACATCACCCCTTGTGAAACTGTCCTGGTGAATACTCATTAACAAAGGCTGGGCTTCCTCTCAGGACACTACACTTTTTCTTTTTAAAGGAAGAGAAAGGGAAGAATTTCTGTGCTTTTTTAATTTTTTATTTTATATTGGAGTACAGTTGATTTACAATGTTGCATTGGTTTCAGGTATACAGCAAAGTGATTCATTTATACATATGTATGTATCTATTCTTTTTCAGATTCTTTTCCCATATAGGTTATTAGAGAGTATAGTTCCCTGTGTTATGCACTAGATCCCTGTTGATTATCTATTTTAAATATGGTAGTGTGTATGTGTTAATCCCAAACTCCTAATTTATCCACCTACCCCCCAAAGGAAGGCATGTGTAAAGGAAGCTGTGAGATTCAAGTGGCACACCCTGGGTAACTGCAGACTTCAGAGGTGACTCTTTAGAAAAAACCTCCTTGTCCCCAGGCCATAATCTGAAGCTTGGTTTTCTAAGCCAGAGAGAGAAAGCTTCTGAACCCCTGTCCCAGTCAACACCAAAGTATCCTGTAAATTCAGCTCATGCCAGAGAAACCTAAAGAAGTCTTTAAAAAAAAAAAGCAGCCTGAATTCATTCACTGGCCCAGACTCAGCGTCTGACTCAGCCCTGCAGTGTCCCCGACTTACTGGGGCTCCTGAGCCAGCCGTCTACTGTTGTCATTCCTCTGCCTCTCTTAGTAATCTAAGCAAGTGCCAGCCACATTCTACACACTGTACAAAATATCCAAGAGGGAATGAACCCCACTCATTAGATTCACATCACAGGCTTCAGCTTGGCTAAGTAAAGACCTAGGAAAAGCACTATCATTTTAGTGGTTTCAATCAAGAAAACAAAGCATCATCCAGTGACACATGTGAAAAAGTAGCTGCACCGCTGAGTAACTGGCCAAGTTCACTACTCTGTCAAGAGAGCTGATCTACAACAGCAACATGTGCTAGAGAGAACAGGGGAACACAATGGAGTGAGAAGTTCACATTTCCATTCTGCCTCTTACTAGATGAGTGACCTTGACCTCTCTGAGCTCCATTCAGAAAAGATTATTTATTATCAGAAATATTGTTACTCAGAACTGGGAGAGGATTAAATGAGATAATGTGTACCAGAGATAACAATGCCTTGTGTATTGTTTTTCTCCATAAATGAGGCTCCCCAGAAATCATCCTGCCAAGAAATTAAGAAAAGGAAATCTTGGTCCAGCTGGATGAAGGAAGCCCACCACATCAGGCTCCCAAATTGCTGTGAGGAAGAAAAGGAGGCTGTGCAAGAAAATGGCAGAGAAGGCAATGGCACCCCACTCCGGTACTCTTGCCTGGAAAGTCCCATGGACGGAGGAGCCTGGTGGGCTGCAGTCCATGGGGTCACTAAGAGTCAGACACGATTGGGCGACTTCCCTTTCACTTTTTACTTTCATGCACTGGAGAAGGAAATGGCAACCCACTCCAGTATTCTTGCCTGGAGAATCCCAGGGACAGAGGAGTCTAGTGGGCTGTTGTCTATGGGGTCGCAGAGAGTCGGATACGACTGAAGCGACTTAGCAGCAGCAGCAGCAAGCAAATGGTGAGACAGGTGTGTCTAACGCCCCCTCAATGAAGCTCAAGTCCCAAGAGAGACAGATGTGTCATTAGACAGATTGAGGAAACTCTGGTATGAGAAATGGAGCAGCTTTATTTTCCATGCACATCTGAACTTAATGGAGTAAACTGTGATCCACCAGAGTTACAAGTCAATGCAGATCTATTCTGGTAGATTTGGCTGACGAGTCAACACAGTGCTGGGGTTTTTTTCATGAAATGTTACCAGTGTCAAAGTCAAGGTTCTCATCCAGTTAGGCAAAGGTCAAACTAACTTGCCAATTAGGAATATCTCAATCCAATTCAATGTTTCCAGTCACTTCTAGTCTAAAATTTAGTCCAACCCAGTATAAAGCCAGGGTGCCCCACCCTTCTAACACAGACTGCCTGTACACAGGTACTAGTTCTTGCCGGGCAGGGTAGGGAGGGGCCTGCTCTCCCCTCCCTGCCCCACAGGCCAGCTCTATTGAGGATGGCAAGGAAGAAGCAAGGCAGGTGGGGTCAGCTTGTGCAGCAGCGGTCCTCATTCTGCTGGCCACTGCTACTTCTCCATCCTATGCCAGTGACAAGTAATTGTTATTGCCATCAGCATGACCTCTCCCCCTAAGTGAAAGTGTTGGTCATTCAGTTGTTTCCAGCTCTTTGCGACCGCATGGACTGTAGCCTTCCAGGTTCCTCCACCCACGGAAGTCCCCAGGCAAGAATACTGGAGTGGGTTGCCATGCCGTTCTCCAGGGCATCTTCCTGACCCAGGGATTGAACCTGGGTCTCCTGCACTGCAGGAAAATTCTTCACCATCTGAGCCACCAGGGAAGCCCAATATGAATGTCAAATGCTGAAGCCTTCTACCTCCCAAGTACTCTTGGGATAGAAAGCATACCACCAGGTATTGTTCCCTCCACAAAGGCACACAAGATACTGCGAAGGGAGGTTTTGCATTTCCTCGAGAACCCAGCAGTTGTAAGAACTGTACTTCCTCATCAGACATGTACCTCCTCACTTACTTGGGGCACATCAACTAGAGAAGCCCAACAATGCCTCCCACTCAGCTAACTGTCCCATCCTTAACACAAAGGTCCTCAGGAAATGCCAGCCCCCCTTACCCTTCAGTTTGGGAGACTGTTGTAAAAGTTTTAGTATGTGGGGCTGGATGCTTCCACCCTCTCCACACCCAAGTGCCCCATCCCCCAGCTCTTTTTTGTCAAGAAAACATGGGACACTTCTGTGAGTTGCCAACGAAGAGGAATTCCAGGTGAAATGTGAACCACCCCTTTCAAAACCTCCAGTGCTACATGCTACATGTTGTCTCTGGCTTTGGGGCTTGGTTTTGGAGAATAAACATGATGAGTAACCCTTCAAAGAGGAGGGAAACGGGTAATTACTACATCACAGTCTCGCTCCCTATAGAGGCTTTCTGTCCCCACATAGATGAGTAAATATGGAATAACAGAAGTTCTATAGGTCTGCCATCTCTTCATAGGCCCTGCTTTGTGGAACTGTAACACAGGCCTTCCTCTGATCTAAAATATAAGGAATGCATCTCCTTATGCTCTCAACTGTGAGTTGACTCCAGAGTAGAAGGGAACCTGGAAAATCATCTGTTAGTGTTATTATCCATCACCCTGTGGCATCCTTAATATCAGAGGTTAGAAACTGAGGTGCTCACCTCCAGCCTTAGCAAGGACCAAAAGGGTGACGAAGGTAGGGCAGTCACCTGACCTCTCAGAGGCTCGGTCTATGCTCCTCAGAAGAGAACACTATCCTCCCAGCAAACTACACAGTGTGACATGGACTAATGAAGGCATTCGATAACTATAATGTTTTAAAAATGCATGTTAATATGCCAGCTGAGAAGCATCATCCTGATTAATTTCAAAGAAGAGTAAGGAAGAAGTGAGGTGTTTTAAGTTGCAGCCCTACGTTTTCACAAAGGCAGACAGGGACTAGCTGAACCCACCCTTTCCCAAGGCCACACACGCATGGTACCAGCCACGGTACCTGAGTACTGGCATCTTGGGTCCTGAATTTCTGATGTTATGGCTTATAAATCTCCAGAACCTCAACATTCACTGAGGATTGTAGACCTCAGCATTCAAAAGTACCTGAAAGCTCTTTGTGGTTCAAATGCCTTGTTTTAAAATGAAAGAGCTAGACTCCTGGACACATATCTGGAAAAGATGAAAATTCTAATTTGGAAAGATACATGCACACCAATGTTCATAGCAGCACTATTTACAATAGCCAAGACATGAAAGCAGCCTAAGTTGACCATCAACAGAGGAATGGATAAAGAAGATGTGGCAAATATATACAATGGAATATTACTCAGTCATAAAAAGAATAAAATAATGCCATTTGCAGCAACATGGATAGACCTAGAAATTATCATATTAAATTAAGTCAGACAAAGACAAACATCATATGATGTCACTTGTATGTGGAATCTAAAAACTGATACAAATGAACTTATTTATAAAACAGAAATGGACTCTTAGATGTAGCAAACAAACTTACAGTTACCAAAAGGGAAAGTGGAGGGGAGGGATTAATGAGCAATCTGGGGTTAACAGACACACCCTACTGTACATAAAACAGATAAACAACAATGATCTATTGTATAGTACAGGGAACTATATACAATAACCTGGAATAACATATAATGGAAAAGAACCTGAAAAAATAATATATATGTATATATACGTTTAACTCATCACTTTGCTGTACACCTGAAACTAACACAACATTGTAAATCAACTATACTTCAATTAAAAAAAAATAATGAAGCAGGAGCTCAGAGCGTAAAGCTAGATCAAATAAAGCATTCTCTCTAAATACAAGCCGTGTTATGCTGGAGTAAAGAGCTGGTTTTTCTCTGAAGCTGGGAAAGGTACAATACAAAGGAACCACATGAAGTAACCCAGAAAGCCGGCTCTGCCTCTTTGGTGGGGTCAGACAGGAATAACGGTGCTGAGAACAGGTGCGCTTGGCTTCGCAGCTGTGAGAGTTGAAAGGGGCTCTAAGGAAGCAGGCACCTCCCAGCTTCTCATGTTGCTACAGAGGTTCTTATCTACAAAGCCATCTTAAGAACTAAGTGTGAGGCACTGGCTGTGCCATGAGCTCACTAATTGAAATGTATTAACAGCATTAAGTCCAATTATCCTTTCAAAAGGAAGAGAGCCAAACCAGGCCTCCAATAGCAGAGAAGATAATTAAGTAAAACTGTTTCTCACAGATAAATAATGGATATGACAACAGATGCCCCTCTTTCCTGGATGGTTGGGGACAACAAAGGAGGAATGTGGTTGTTTCCAAAATGAATGCAAAATAGCTGCAGGCTAAAGATCAGCCCCCTTTGAAACATCCAGTCAGGAACAGACCTGGTCTCTGTGAACCAGGATGAAACAAAAATCAATGTTTCTACACACATTACTTATTTCATTATGTACTTGTACTTTGCCTTACAAAAGAAGCTAATACAAATTCAATACGTGTCCACATCCCGAACATAATGCTGCTGCCTGGTCAGCCAAGGTCTCTGTCCACAAACTCGAAGCATCTTTGACACAAGATGCTGCAGAAAGCAACTCTTTCTGGGAGCACTGAGCCTGAGCCTGCCCTGTCATCTGCCATTATTCTTGCTCAGCTCCGGTGGATTAGAGATAACAGTCACTCCACACATTTTTCCCTAACACACACTCTCGAGGATGCATGCTGATGGCTACCGGAGGCCCATCATCAGCTGTAGGCCTAATTACAGACAGCGCATTCTCACTGTGAAAGCCACTAATGGGAGAGGAAGTCCTACAACTGCTATGCTGAAAGGTCTTAAAACAGAGAAAAATGAGACCATTTTAAGAATTCTCCTCCAAAGAATAAATATTAGACTACAAAAGAAAATTGTTAACCTTGGGAAAATGAATCCTAAACAGTAAGCTGTACGGAGAGCTCAGACTTCGCTTCACAATAGCCCAGAGCCACTAGTAATGAGATCTCTAAGGCAGCTTCCTCACTCTTCCAAAGAGTGAGGAGGAATTTACATGCATGTGTGTGCATATTTTATGGGCTGAGTGCAGGTACCCATCATGGCAAATTTCAGCCGTGTCTGTTCTCTAAGGTTTATGAAATGTGATTACAAAAAGCCAATTGCCATTCATCCTCAGGGGCCCACAGTGAGGCAGCTTACAATAGGAGCTCAATACACATACGCTGAATAGATGAACAAAAACAAAGGAGGGGAAAGGAGGTGGGTGAAAAGTTTGCCAACTGTTTTCACTTTTTAACAATTTACTTACTATAAGCATCATAGCATATAATGCTTGGTTAAAAATGAAAGACTGATTTACTACATTATTTAGGTCTTTATTTTCTACACAAGGTGAGAAAGAAACTACGCAGGAATCCTTTTATATTAGCAAAAGGACAATGTTGAAAGAAACAGAGGCTACATATTTTAGACCTCAGTGATAGAGGTTATCCCAGGGCAAAACACACACCAACTTATCCTGGCATTTGATGAAGAAAGTCGTCAAACCACAGCAAACTGTCCCTATAGGTGAAACCTGAGTAAAGGTTTTTATGAATGCTGCTTAAAATATAAAGTAACAGCTCAATGAAAATCAAAGCCATGTTTATAATTAAAATTATTCAGGAAACTCACACAAGCAACTAACTGCTCAAATAGTGCCAAAGTAATTAAATAGGAAGAAGAGAGTCTTTTTTAACAGATGGTGCTGGACAACAGAATACACATATGGAAAAATAAACCTCAACCCCTATGAGTAAAGCTATATAAAAAATTAATTCAAGATGGATCATATACCTAAATGTTAAAAAGTATAAAGCTTTTAGAAGAAAACAAGCAAATATCTTCACAATAGGTAAAGATTTCTTTAACAGATACAGAATCCAACGATTCAAAAAGAAGGGGGGAAAAGGTAAATTAGACTTCATTGAAATTTAAAAGTCTGGGTCAACAAGAAAAAAGGGAATAGGCAAGTCACAGACTTGGAGAAAATACTCTGAAAACACACTTCTAGAAAATAATTCAAAGTCAGAATATAAAAAGAGTTCCTACAACTCAGTAATGAAAAGAAAAACAACTAATAAAAATCAGTCCCACAGCAAAGGAGACACAGATGTATAGAACAGTCTTTTGGACTCTGGGAGAAGGAGAGGGTGGGTTGATTTGGGAGAATGGCATTGAAACATGTATAATATCATATAGGAAACAAATCGCCAGTCCAGGTTTGATGCAGGATACAGAATGCTTGGGGCTGGTGCATTGGGATGACCCAGAGGGATGGTACAGGGAGGGAGGTTGGGAGGGGGGGTTCAGGATGGGGAACACATGTATACTCATGGCAGATTCATATTGATGTATGGCAAAACCAATACAATATTGTAAAGTAATTAACCTCCAATTAAAATAAATACATTTTTTAAAAAATAAATTTAAAAAAATAAATAAAATCAGTCCCAGATATCCATAGAAATTTGACCAAAATATACAAATGATCAATACATATATATAAAAAAATTTTCCTCACTGATCATCAGGAAAATGAAGATTAAAATCACAATGAGGTACTACTACACATCCACTGGAAAAGCTACAACTAAATAGACTAAAAATGCAGAATGTTAACAAGGATGTGAAACAAATGGAACACTCATATCTTGCAGGTGGAAGTGATAAGTTGAAACAATCATTTAGGAACAAGGGTTCTGCAGTTTCTGATACAGTCAAGTTAACACCTACACAACGATTCAGCTATTCTACTCCTAAAATTCTAACCCAAAATATGAAAACAAAATGTCCACAAAAAAGATTTGGATAAAAATCTTCAGAGCCACTTACTTTATTCATAATAGCTAAAATCTAGAGTCAACCCAAATACCCATCAACCAAAGAATGGATAAACAAACTGTGGTACAATTACACCAGGGAATACTGCCCAGGATTAAAAGAAACTGCTGATACATACATCAGTGTGAATGAATCTCAAAAACATGAGAAGCCAGATACACACAAAAGAAATATGTACAATATAATTCCATTTATATTTAGTTTTAGAACAGGCAAAACTAAACTATAGTAAAAAGTGTCAGAAAAGTTGATGTCTCTTGGTAGCAGGGTTGAAGAGAGGATTAACTGGAAAGGAACACAGTGGTATGGGAACAGCAGCTCTGAAACTGCTTTCTACACACCCTACTGCTACTGCTAAGTCACTTCAGTCGTGTCCAACTCTGTGCGACCCCATAGACAGCCTCCTACCAGGCTCCGCAGTCCCTGGGATTCTCCAGGCAAGAACACTGGAGTGGGTTGCCATTTCCTTCTCCAATGCATGAAAGTGAAAAGTGAAAGTGAAGTCGCTCAGTCGTGTCCGACTCTTAGCGACCCCGTGGACTGCAGCCCACCAGGCTCCTCCACCCATGGGATTTTCCAGGCAAGAGTACTGGAGCGGGGTGCCATTGCCTTCTCCTTTACGCACTCTGCTGCTGCTGCTGCTAAGTTGCTTCAGTCGTGTCCAACTCTGTGCGACCCCATGACGGCAGCCCACCAGGCTTCCCGTCCCTGGGATTCTCCAGGCAAGCACACTGGAGTGGGTTGCCATTTCCTTCTCCAATGCATGAGAGTGAAAATTGAAAGTGAAGTCGCTCAGTCGTGTCCGACTCTAGTGACCCCCATTGGACTGCAGCCTACCAGGCTCCTCCGTCCATGGGATTTTCTAGGCAAAAGTACTGGAGTGGGGTGCCATTGCCTTCTCCGCTACGCACTCTAGACTTGACCAAATAAGCATAAACGCTCAACATATTGAAACCAGGTTTCTCACTACTACAAAAGGGAGTTACAAATACAGAAACGAGAAAAACATGGAAGTAATCTGTGTTGTCTGATTGAATTGAAATTACCAATTAAATTTATAGCTTTTCACATGAACAGTTAAGTTTAGAAATAAATAGGATATATGTGTGTGTGTGCATGCATGTGTATATACACACACAAGCATAAATTTTCCAGCTGTCTTCTAAGAAGATCTAGAAAAAAATGATACCCAGTAAAAGAAACATGCTTGGCTCCCAGATCTCAGTTCTAAATACCATCCTTCATTTAAAGAACCAAGGTTTCTTGGTTTCTCCAAGGTTCCTTGGAGAAAGGGCTAATTCAAGGGCTGAGGCAGGAAAAGTATACAATAAGCCTAGAACATCTTGTGCTATACAATAAGGAAATGTTCAAAAAATAAATGAAACTGGTAGAAGTGACACAATAGCTAGCCTGAAGGGGCTTTGATTAGCTGAATCTGAGTCAATATGTGAATGAAAATAATCAAAATTACTGACTAAAAATAAGAATCCATCAGTCCATAAATAAATAAATAAAAGGTTTTTATTGCAGTGTCATGCTGCACTTAGTGGCTCAGTTGTGTCCAACGCTTTGTGACCCCGTGGACTGTAGCCCGCCAGGCTCCTCTGTCCATGGTGATTCTCCAGGCAAGAATACTGGAGTGGCTCCCATGCCCTCCTCCAGGGGATCTTCCCACCTCAGGGATGGATCCCAGGTCTACTGCACTGCATTAGTTCCAGGTGTCCAAGATTTGTATACATGCAAAATGATAATCATAGTAAGTCCAATTAACAGCTGTCATCTGACTTACAAAATTTTTCTTACAATAAGAATTTTAAAATTTACTCTTAGCAACTTTCAAATATGCAATGCAGTATTAACTATAGTAACCATACTGTGTTACACTTCCATGACTTATTTATAACTGGAAATTTGAACTTTTGACCACCTTTAGCCATTTCACCCACTCATACACTTCCTCCCTCTGGCAACCATCAAACTGTTCTATGTTGGTGAGATATTTTTTTAAGACTCCACATATAAATGAGTGAGCTTCTCTGGTGGCTCAGATGGTAAAGAATTTGCCTGCAATACAGGAGACCTGGGTTCAATCCCTGGGTCAGGAATATCCCCTGGAGAAGGGAAAGGCAATCCACTCCAGTATTCTTGCCTGGAGAATTCTACAGAGGAGCCTGGTGGGCTATGGTCCATGGGGTCACACAGAGTCAGACGTGACTAAGCATGCATGTACACATATGCATATAAATGAGATACATAAAGTATTGATTTTTTTCCATCTCACATATTTCACTTAGCATGATGCCACAGAGATCTATGTATGTTGTCTCAAATAGCAAGAGTTCCCTCTTTTTTGAGGCTGAACTCTATTTCAATGTATTTACATACCACACTTTGTTTTCCGAGTCATCTACTGATGGACAGTTAGGTTGTTTCTATATCTTGGTTACTATTAATAATACTCCCGTGAACACTGGGGCAATGTAAATTTTTGAGTTAGTGTTTTTGTTTTCTTTAGATAAATATTCAGAAGTGGAATTGTTGAATCATATGGCAGCTCTATTTTTAATTTTTTGAGGCACCTCCATACAGTTTCCCATAGTAGCTGCACCAATTTACATACCTACCAGCAGTGCACAAAGTCTCCCTGTTTCTTCACTTCCTTGCCAACACCTTCTTGTCTTTTTGATAATAGCCTTTCTGGCAGGTGTGGGGTGACATCTCAGTGTGGTTTTGATTTGCATTTCCCTGATGATAGATGATGATGATTGATAGTAACGTTGAACATCTTTTCATGCACCCATTGGCCATCTATATGTCTTCTTTGGGAACATGTCTACTCAGTTTATCTGCCCATTTTTTAATCACATTGCTTTATTGATGTTGAGTTATGTGAGTTCTCTATACCTTTTGGACATTAATCTTTTATTAGATACAAAATTTGTAAATATTTTCTCTCACTCAGTAGGTTGCCATTTCATTTTCTGGTGGTCTCCTTTACTCAGCAGAAGCTTTTTAGTTTGACATGGTCCCACTTACTTATTTTGGTTTTTGATACCATTGCTTTTAGTGTCAGATACAAAAGTATCATCCAAGACTGCTGCCAAAGAAATTACCACATATGTTTTCTTCTAGTTTTATGGGTTTGGGTCTTAACATTCAAGTCTTTTATCCATTTTAAGTTAATTTTTGTGTATGGTATAAGATAACAGTCCAGTTGCTTTCTTTTGCATGTGGCTGCCTAGCTTTCCCACCATTATTTACTGAAGAGACTGTTCTTTCTCTACTGTATAGTCTTGGCACCAATAAAGGCCTTCTTATCAATAGAAGTTCAACTAATAAGTAGAGAAGCAAAAATAACAGTCAGAAAACCATTAATGGTTGCTAAAGTCAGTGGCTAAACATGCTTTTGTTTTGAGGTATAGCTGATTTATAATATATTAGTTTCAGATGTATAACATAGGGATTCAAAACTTTTATACACTATACTCCATTTAAAGCCAGTATAAAATATTGGCTATATCCCCTGTGATTTACAATATATTCTTGTAGCTTATTTATTTTATACATAGCAGTTTGTACCTAGTAAGTAAAAGTTCAGTGAGAACCAGAATACTTGGAGTTCAAATGTATCGACCACAAAGTACTAATTGATTCCAAAGGGAAATAGTAATTTTAGAGTGGAGGGTCCTGACAAGCTTAATGAAATGATCAAAGTTTACATCATCAATACTGGGGCAAACTGATATCACATGTTTCCTAACAGGATGTACAGGGAAGGACATAACATTACATGTGCTATTTAACTCCGGAGCATCCCACAAGCACAATTCAAGGAACGTTCGACAAAATACTCTTCAATATGTCATAATCAATAAAGACAAGACTGAGGAACTATTCCAGATGGAAGAAGGCTACAGAGACATGACAAGAAAAGGCAATCTGGAATGCAAGATTATATATTAATACTAAATTAGGGAGGAAAGTAGCTCCTGGTGGCTCAGACTTGGGATTTATCCCTGGGTCGGAAAGATCCCCTAGAGAAGACAATTGCAACCCCCTCCAGTATTCCTGCCCTGGAAATCCCATGAACTGAGAAGCCTAGCAGGCTATAGAGTTGCAAAGAGCCAGATAAGACCTAGCGACTCTGTCACCACCACATAGCTATAAAGGTCATTCTTTGAACTGATGAAATTTGATTATGAACTGTAGATTAGACAGGAATACAATATCAATGTAAAATACCCTTTTTTGATCATCATACTATGGTTGTGTCAGAGAAGGATCTTATCCTTAGGAAAGCAACATAATGCTTCCAAGTTCAAGCAGACAGAGGCAGAGAATAAAGCAACTGGAACAAAATTAAATACTTAGTAAATCTGGATAAAGGGTATATAGATGTTTCTTGAACTATCTTTTCAACTTTCTTTAAGTTTAAAATAATAAAAGTAATCAGAGAAACATGAGTAAGCCATAGAAAAACTTTAATAAATAGTAAACAATCAATATACATAGCAAGTAGTACTATAATGAATTCAGTAATTGGAGGAAAACAAACATACCAAATTCAGTGATTCATGAATTCAAAAAATAACTGCAACTCTAATTTTGCTAAGCATTATTGGGTTTAAAAAAAATACTTACAAGACATGAAGATTTATCTTCATTATAGGAAAAATAAGACTTACCAGCACACAAGATGAATTGTGATAATTACTACAATAAAGGTACAAGCTTACCCAGTATGCAGAAAGAGCATTCCACTCAACTAGGGAGATCCTAGGGAGGCTTCACGGAGGAAGGAGAGATTTGACCTATGGGTAGGATTTCAACATACAGAACAGAAGTAGGGAACAAAGCACAGGATGTTCCACACAGAGGGAACATCACGGTGAAACTCACTGCGGAGCACATGTGGGCTTTATTGCACAAATTGTGAGGAGAAAATTTGACTTGGTATAGAGGGTATGAGAAGCAGCAGTAGGAGAAAGGACTAGAAAAATAAGTGTGAAGAAAAATCAGATGAGTTTTAGATGCCAGAGGTATCTGAATCTAATTTTACATTCAGGGGAATACCCCAGTGTTCTGGGGGTTAGGAACAAAAGGGATGGCTATTTCACACAGAAAGTCAGGCAACAGGCTAATCTAACAGTTCAGGTAAGTGGACATAAAGATCTGGACCAAGAGAAGGTAGAGACAAGAGAGTGTGGTATTCCTAAATCTTCCTCTGATCATCTCACCTCTAGCCATAAAAAGGCTCAAGCTAACCACCAGCTGTCAAGCAAGCTAATAAGCATGAAGTGTGCTCACAAAGCATTTTATAAGTTCATCTTTAAAACCAGCATATTAAGTCTCCACACTAGAATGAAGAAATTTGTACAGATTTATTAGTGTTTCTGTTTTTCTCCAATAAGCCTAGGAAAGCTTTAAAGAATATCCTTTAAAATTCCAGTGTATAAAACTCTTTATAAACACTACCTTTGAAGACTCATCTCAAGTAAACTCTTTTTTTAATAAAAGAAGAAAAGCCTAAAATCAAAGCATTTCATTTATTCAAATCTTTTTTCTATATTCAGAAATAAAATCGATGCCTGTGGCTATTGCAAACTTCACAGTAAAAGTTACATTTAATATTTCCTACATCACTCCACAGATAATTTTAATTCTTATAAATAAATACATTCCTTCCAAGTGGGGAGGGGAGCAGGGTGGAATGAAAAGCAAGATTCTTGATACATGCCCCCAACAATAGTTTTGCCAACTTTGCAACTGGAAATCTTTGAAATTAGGATTCAAGTAGTGCTAAGCTTATTTTACAGCTATAAATGGAGTAAAATAAAGCTGTAATGCAGGGAGTATCTACAACTTCAACCTGTGCTCATATTATTATAGAGCTAAAATGACAGGCTAAATAGGAAAATGCCTAGCACACTCTCACTTTTGTTTGGGGAAAGCTGGGCTTCCCCAGTGGCTCAGAGGTTAAAGAATCCACCTGCAGTGCAGGAGACACGGATTCGATCCCTGGGTCAGGAAGATCCACTGGTGGAGGAAATGACAACCGCCCCAGTATTCTTGCCAGAAAAATCCCATGGACAGAGGAAACTGGCGGGCTATAGTCCAAAGGGTCACAAAGAGTCAGACACAACTGAGCACAACACAAACAATATATTATTACACATTTCTACTGAAAGCCACCAAGAACTTTTAACTTGAATTCACTGAGAAATTCTCCTGTTTTTAGGAAATTACAGGAGAGATGAATCTTAGTGTAAAAGAGAGGAGCACTTCATTCTGCTATCACCTTTATTATTTCTCTAGGGGATCTTCCTGACCAAACCTGCATCTCCTGCATTAGCAGGTAGATTCTTTACCGGTGAGCCACTAGGGAAGGCCTATGCCAATATGACATTTAATTTCTACTGCTTTATAATAAGTCTTGAAATCATGTACTGTAAGTTCTCCAAATTTGTTATTTTAAAAATTGTTTTAGCTATTCTAGTTTCTTGGTATTTTCATATGAATTTTAGAATCAGACTAGCACTTTCTATTTTAATAAAACCACTTGGGATTTTGATTGAGATTGCATTGACTAGAGACCAGGATTTCAGGGTATTAACATCTTAACAGTATTGAGCCTTCTAATCTATGAACATGGCACTTCTCTCCATTTATTTTGTCTTTAATTTCTCTCTGTAGAGTTTTCTGGTTTCCAGTGTAGAGTTTCTTCAATTAAGGATTTCATATTTTTAATGCAATCATGCAAATTATTTTTTATAAATTTCATTTTCTAATTGTTTGTTGCTAAATAGAAAGGGAAAAAGTGGAAACTGTGACAAATTTTATTTTCTTGTGTTCCAAAATCACTGCGGATGGTGACTGCAGCCAGGAAATTAAAAGACGCTTGCTCCTTGGAAGAAAACCAATGACAAACTACAGCATATTAAAAAGCAGAGACATTGCTTTGCCACAAAAGGTCTGTCTAGTCAAAGCTATGGTTTTCCAGTAGTCATGTATGGATATGAGAGTTGGACCATAAAGTAGGCTGAAAATCAAAGAATTGATGCTTTTGAACTGTGGTGCTAGAGAAGACTCTTCAGAGTCCCTTGTACAGCAAGGAGATCCAACCAGTCAATCCTAAATGAAATCAACCTTGAATATTCACTGGAAAGACTTATGTTGAAGCTGAAGCTCCAATACTTTGGCCACCTGATGCAAAGAGCCGACTCATTGGAAAAACCCTGATGCTGGGAAAGATTGAGGGCAGGAGGAGAAGGGGACGACAGAGGATGAGATGGTTGGATGGCATCTCTGACTCAGTGGACATGAGTTTGAGCAAACTCCAGGAGATGGTGAAGGACAGAGAAGCCTGGTGTGCTGCAGTCCATGGAGTAACAAAGATTCGGACATGACTGAATGACTGATCAACAACAACAATATACAGAAATACAACTGGCTTTTTTATGTTAACTTTGTATCCTATGACATTGTTAAATTCAAGGATTTTTGAGGCATTTCCTTTTGTGTTTCCTTTCTTGGATTTTCTATTTCCATATCCAGTCACTCTGGCAGCCCCAAACTCTGATCTCTTAACTCCTCAGCCCAAGACTGTTGCTTTTTGCTTGGATTTTATATGCAATGACAGAGGATTGACAGTGCTCGGGAAGGAAAAACTGGATAAATGTGGCCCTCACTCAGTGTGGTTTCTATCTTTCATGAGATGTAGCAAAAACCCTTACACATGTTCTATTTATTATCTATTAAAAGCTATATATTACTATATTTAATATAGACACAATTATGAGAGACATTACATTAAAATTAGGCATTTATAATTTTGCATTTTCCAAGTTCATATGAGTAAAATGTTACTTTTATAATAAAGGCTTCTGAAATTTTAAAATGCTGCCACAAAACAAGTTTGCAAATAAACCATGTGCCTGATGCTATACCAAACAAAATAATAAAGGACAGAACATTTCTTGGACTGAATTCACCTCCATAGACTTGAAAATAGCACCCAGTTTTTTACAATGCATAATACTGCTCAACACTTTGATAATATTAAATTCTCACAGACTGATAGTAACAAGTTTCAAAAGAATTCATACTTGAAAACAAGGATTGCTGAAATTTATTTCAAACTCTTTTTAGCAGATTCTCAATACACTTTTTCCGGGTTCAGTGAATTCTCAAGATTGCCAGTTGGCTTAACTTCAGCACATAAAAAATATGGTCTCATATTATCCAGCTTTTACTAATTTGGTATCTTGGGAGCTTTCACAGAAGTGCATGGCAACTACCTATAATGAGAAGTGTGGTTGGTTGATCACTAGGGAGTTGATCATTGAATAAACACACATGTCTTACCTTCTCCTCAACAGGACAACATTACAGGTATATTTATAAGAAGGGAGGGAAGATAAGAGAGAAAAAAATAAGAAATAGGGTCTATATATTGTAAATATCTAGAATATAACATCTATACCAACTTTATATACTATTGAACAGAAATATAAGCAACAAATGCTAGTCACATACATAATTTTAAGTTCCCTAGTGGCCTGATTATAAAAGTAAAAAGAACAACACAAATAAACAGAAAGATATACAGTGCTCATAGATTGGAAGAATTAATATTGTTAAAATGGCATACTACCCAAGGTAGTCTACAGATTCAATGCAATCCTATCAAATTACCAATGGCATTTTTCACAGAACTAGAACAAATTACTTTAAACCTTGTGTGGAGACATGAAAGACCCCACATAGCCAAAACAATCTTGAAAAAGAACAAAGCTAGAGGTATCACATTCCTTGATTTCAAACTATACTACAAAGCTGCAGTCATCAAAACAGGATGATACTGGCACAAAAACAGACACATAGATCAATGAAACAGAATAGAAAGTTCAGTAATGAACCCACACATACGGGCAATTCACCTACAACAAAGGAGATAGGAATATACAATGGAGAAAAGACATTCACTTCAATAAAAGGTGTTGGGAAAACTGGACAGCCACATGCAAAAGAATCAAATTGGACTTCTTTCTCATGCCATATACAAAAGTAAGTTCAAAATGACTGAAGACTTAAACAAGACCTGAGAGCATAAAATTTCTAGAAGAAAACAGAGGGAGTATGCTCTTTGACATCACCCTTAGCAACATTTTTTGGATATGTCTAATCAGTCAAGGGAAACAAAAGCAAAAATAAACAAACTGGAACTACATCAAACTAAAAAGCTTTTGCACAGCGAAAAACTAATAACAAAACAAAAAGGCAGCCTACTGAATGGGAGAAGATACTTACAAACAATGTATCTGCTAAGGGGTTAATATCTAAAATATACCAAAAATTCATATAATTCAACATCAAAAAAAGAACTCAATTTAAAAATTGGCAGGGGACCTGAATAGACATTTTTCCAAAGAAGAATAGACATGTTACAGAAACACACGTCCATGTGCCTGACACACAGTGAGGCCAAACAATATCAAAATGTCAGAGATTGGACAGAGAAAGGTTTATTAAGGGCCATGCAAGGAAATGGGTGGGTCATGACATAAAACCTCCAAACTCTCCAAAAGTTCTCAGCAAAGCCCTTTTCTCTGAAAAGGGAGGGCCATGGTTAGTTGCTGCAAACTCCTTGGTGTCAGTCTTTTTTCTTGAGGTCAGGTAATAATGTTCCTTTAAATCTCTACCAAACAAATGTTATTCTCTGTTCTGTCAAGAAAGGACAAGGTCCCAAGGCACAACTTTTCCCCTCTGAGGTCCAGGTTCTGACTGAAGAACCTCCGTTGGTGGCTCCCTCAGGGACAGGTCCCCAGACCCTGCCCAGCTGTTACTCACTGAGGGAGCCAGGTTTCCAGGACCCAACTGGCCTTTAGACTCCTCAGGCCACCCAAATGAAGATTGCCGCTGCCATTTGATCAGGGGACAGGGATAGGGGAGAGATTCACTGCTGCCTCAAGGCCTGGGCCAAGGCCAGTGGGTGGCCCTGGTGAGCAGGTGAGCTCAGAGAGGCCAGGACCTGTCTCTTACCTCACTCTCCACCTGAAGACCACCACTCCCTCAACCATTGGCTGAATGCCACACTAACGGTCGCTCCTTGACAGTTGGTTGCTTGTGGGCGGGGCCCACTGCAGCACCAACCAGTGACTGAGCAGGACCACTAACGTCGCTCCTTGACCGTTGGTAGCTTGTGGGAGGGGCCCGCTGCAGGGCTGACCAATGACTGAGCGGACCCATTGTCTGGTAACACAGTGCAAAGTAATGGTGCACAGCAGACAGCCTTTTGCTAAGGGCTGCCCTTCATCGCACTCTGTTACAAGGTGAGGTGGAGGGTCCCCAGGAAGAAGGCTGGGATCCGCCTTTTACCTAACTCGTCGCTAAGAGTCGGACACGACTGAGCGACTTCACTTTCACTTTTCTTTTTTTTTTTTAATTTTATTTTATTTTTAAACTTTACATAACTGTATTAGTTTGCCAAATATCAAAATGAATCCGCCACAGGTATACATGTGTTCCCCATCCTGAACCCTCCCTCCTCCCTCCCCATTCCATCCCTCTGGGTCGTCCCAAGCTTTCACTTTTCACTTTCACGCATTGGAGAAGGAAATGGCAACCCACTTCAGTGTTCTTGCCTGGAGAATCCCAGGGATGGGGGAGCCTGGTGGGCTGCCATCTATGGGTCGCACAGAGTCGGACACGACTGAAGCGACTTAGCAGCAGCAGCAGTAGCAGCTACCTAATGATCACCAGTTGGTGAACGGGCCCAGTAACGGTCACTCATTGACAGTTGGTTGCTTGTGGGAGGGCCCCACTGCGGCATCAATCAATGGCTGAGCAGGACCACTAATGGTCCCACGGAGGTAATGGATGCTTCCTAATGGGATGCAGGGTAATGGCGCACAGCAACAGTAGCGTGCTAAGGGCTGCACTCAGCCACATTCTATTACAGACTCACAAAAAAGATGCTCATATCACTATCAGGGAAATGGAAATAAAAAACCACAATGAGATATCGCCTCACACCTGTCAGAATGGACATTATCAAGAAGATAACAAATAAGTTTGGTTGAGAATGTGGGGGAAAAGGAGCCCTCTAACACTGTTGGTGAGAATGTAAATTGGTTCAGCCACTAGTAACAGTGTGGAGGTTCCTCAAAAAAACTAAAGCTAGAACTGCCATACAATCCAGCAATTCCATTCCTGGTATTTATACAAAGAAAATGAAAATACTAATTCAAAAAGAGATGTGCACACCTATGTTCATTGCAGCACTATTCACACTACCCAAGATGATAAAGCCATAAAAAGAAGGTACTCTTGGTATTTGCAACAGCATAAATGGATCTAGAGTATTACACTAAATGAAACAAATTAGACTGAGAAAGACAAATACCACATGATTTCACTTATATGTGACATCTTAAAATGAACAAACATTACAAAACAGAAACAAACTCATAAATATGGAGAATAAACAGGTGGATGCCAGAGGGGAGGGAGGTGGGAGGATGAATGAAACAGGTGAGGAAGAATAAAGGTACAAACATCAAGTTATAAAAACAAATGAGTTATAAGGATGTTCTTTAAAATGATAAAAAGGTAAAAAGAAACAGTTAAAATTAATTATGATATATTTATCCTATCCTAGTATCATTTAAACACATAATCACATAAAATATTAATGAGAATCTACATTCTTTTGTTTGTACTAAACCATCTAAATCCAGACTGTATTTTACACTGACAGCAAGTCTCAGTTTGGACTGCTCACATTTCCAGTAGTCAACAGCAACATGTGGCTAGTGGCTACAGTATTAAAAAGAGCCATACTTTCTCCATGCAATCAGTGAGTTTTTATTCAATTACATCATGCCTCTCTATCCTGAGCTAGTGACCATTTTTGTATTTAGGATGTGAATAACACTCTGAACACATACTGCACTGCAACAAAAATATGATGGGACCAAAATCTAATGTAGGCAAGGATGAAAAGAATATTCCAACCAGAATGAACGAAGAATAACAAAAGTCTTATCTGAAATGGATCCACTAGCAGAAGGTAGCATTAAATCTGCAACTGTTCACAGCAGAGCAGAAAATGTACACTGCATGGTCCTGCTGAACAGACCAAGGAACGAGGCACTAGACTAAAGGCCAAGAAAGTTAATAACTGGAATATCCTCCAGAAAACTGACCACAAAAAAAATGTTAAAGCTGATCTGAAAAGGAAGGAATTAAAGCTCAAAATTACACAAATATGGTAAAGATGCCATTGAATTGGGCACAAAGAAGTCTTTGGTCATCTAAGGGCTTGGTTAAACCTTTCCAGAGACTTCAGAAGATGGTACAAACTTCACACTCTCCCCTCTACTGCAATTCACAGTGCCGGCATCTCAAAAGGAAGGTCCAGCACAGGTCTGCTGCCCCAGTTTTTACATCTGGTGTCCAGTTCTGGTGTCCACTGCACAGAGGATGCTCCTTGATGGCCTGGCTCTGAAACTGGCAGGCTTGCATTCTTAGTCCCACAGGACTGTAACAATCAGAGAGGTCTTGGAAGTCTATCAGCCTCAAGGCACTGTTTGGACAGCTGACAGTAACACACCCCAACTTTAATCTGAGAAGCAGGCTTCAGGTCTGGAACACATCTAAAGACCAAAAGATACTCTCAGAGAACACAGGCCTGGGAATGCCATCTTTCTGCTCTCTACTTTGTCATGGCCCACTGGTACCTCCCCAGAAAGAACTTATACACTCTTCCAGAGGCCCCACAGGGGACCCCCTCTGATCACCCAACCTGGAGACCAGCAGGATTTATGATTGTGGTCTCACGAGACTGGATATATTTGTAAAAGTTGCTGTTTGATGGTCTAGCTTCCAGTCAGCCTGAAACTAGATGCCAACTGAGATCCCTCCGTTTGGACCATTGACAGGACTTGGCACACTCCTCACCCACTGGAAGTTATTAACAGTAAATCAAGTTGCTTGGAAGATCACAAAGGTTTGTGAGACAAACAGGAGCTAGGGCAAGCTTGAACAATAAGTTTCATCTCCTCCACAAGGCCACTCCTCCAAGGCTTGGAGAGGCAGCTGTTTCACCTAATAGAAACAGACACATAGAAACAAGCACAAGAGTCAAGAAGCGTTTGGCAAACTTCCTCGTCAGGTCTGCTATTACTCTAAGCCACTTAGCTTGTGTTTCTACACGTGAGCATCTAGTCTTTTAAGAAGTTAATGTTCCTACCTCAACATAATAAAAGCTATATATGACAAACCCACAGCAAACATTATCCTCAATGGTGAAAAATTGAAAGCATTTCCTCTAAAGTCAGGAACAAGACAAGGGTGCCCACTTTCACCATTACTATTCAACATAGTTTTGGAAGTTTTGGCCACAGCAATCAGAGCAGAAAAAGAAATAAAAGGAATCCAAATTGGAAAAGAAGAAGTAAAGCTCTCACTATTTGCAGATGACATGATCCTCTACATAGAAAACCCTAAAGACTCCACCAGAAAATTACTAGAACTAATCAATGACTATAATAAAGTTGCAGGATATAAAATCAACACCCAGCAATCCCTTGCATTCCTATACACTAATAATGAGAAAACAGAAAGAGAAATTAAGGAAACAATTCCATTCACCATTGCAACGGAAAGAATAAAATAATTAGGAATATATCTACCTAAAGAAACTAAAGACCTATATATAGAAAACTATAAAACACTGGTGAAAGAAATCAAAGAGGACACTAATAGATGGAGAAATATACCATGTTCATGGATTGAAAGAATCAATATAGTGAAAATGAGTATACTACCCAAAGCAATTTATAGATTCAATGCAATCCCTATCAAGCTACCAACAGTATTCTTCACAGAGCTAGAACAAATAATTTCACAATTTGTATGGAAATACAAAAAACCTCGAATAGCCAAAGCTATCTTGAGAAAGAAGAATGGAACTGGAGGAATCAACCTACCTGACTTCAGGCTCTACTACAAAGCCACAGTTCTCAAGACAGTATGGTACTGGCACAAAGACAGAAATATAGATCAATGGAACAAAATAGAAAGCCCAGAGATAAATCCACGCACATATGGACACCTTATCTTTGACAAAGGAGGCAAGAATATACAATGGATTAAAGACAATCTCTTTAACAAGTGGTGCTGGGAAATCTGGTCAACCACTTGTAAAAGAATGAAACTAGAACACTTTCTAACACCATACACAAAAATAAACTCAAAATGGATTAAAGATCTCAACGTAAGACCAGAAACTATAAAACTCCTAGAGGAGAACACAGGCAAAACACTCTCTGACATACATCACAGCAGGATCCTCTACGACCCACCTCCCAGAATATTGGAAATAAAAGCAAAAATAAACAAATGGGACCTAATTAACCTTAAAAGCTTCTGCACATCAAAGGAAACTATTAGCAAGATGAAAAGACAGCCTTCAGAATGGGAGAAAATAATAGCAAATGAAGCAACTGACAAACAACTAATCTCAAAAATATACAAGCAACTCCTACAGCTCAACTCCAGAAAAATAAATGACCCAATCAAAAAATGGGCCAAAGAACTAAATAGACATTTCTCCAAAGAAGACATACAGATGGCAAACAAACACATGAAAAGATGCTCAACATCACTCATTCTCAGAGAAATGCAAATCAAAACCACTATGAGGTACCATTTCACGCCAGTCAGAATGGCTGCGATTGAAAAGTCTACAAGTAATAAATGCTGGAGAGGGTGTGGAGAAAAGGGAACCCTCTTACACTGTTGGTGGGAATGCAAACTAGTACAGCCACTATGGAGAACAGTGTGGAGATTCCTTAAAAAACTGGAAATAGAACTGCCTTATGATCCAGCAATCCCACTGCTGGGCATACACACTGAGGAAACCAGAAGGGAAAGAGACACGTGTACCCCAATGTTCATCGCAGCACTGTTTATAATAGCCAGGACATGGAAGTAACCTAGATGTCCATCAGCAGATGAATGGATAAGAAAGCAGTGGTACATATACACAATGGAGTATTACTCAGCCATTAAAAAGAATACATTTGAATCAGTTCTAATGAGGTGGATGAAACTGGAGCCTATTATACAGAGTGAAGTAAGCCAGAAAGAAAAACACCAATACAGTATACTAACGCATATATATGGAATTTAGAAAGATGGTAACAATAACCCTGTGTACGAGACAGCAAAAGAGACACTGATGTATAGAACAGTCTTATGGACTCTATGGGAGAGGGAGAGGGTGGGAAGATTTGGGAGAATGGCATTGAAACATGTAAAATATCATGTATGAAATGAGTTGCCAGTCCAGGTTCGATGCATGATACTGGATGCTTGGGGCTAGTGCACTGGGACAACCCAGAGGGATGGTATGGGGAGGGAGGAGGGTTCAGGGTGGGGAACACATGTATACATGTGGCGGATTCATTTTGATATTTGGCAAAACTAATACAATTATGTAAAGTTTAAAAATAAAATAAAATTTAGAAGTCAAAAAAAAAAGTTAATGTTCCTATAAGCAGCAATAGGGATGGAAGAGCCTGGTAGGAGGCTGTCTATGGGGTTGCACAGAGTCGGACACGACTGAAGAGACTTAGCAGCAGCAGCAGCATGCAAAAATGACCAAGATTACTATCAGAGTTTTTATACAATCACCAAAAGAAAAAAAAAAAAACGTTCAAAATGTTAACCCAGGCTTGAGTTATCATCCTCACTAATCTGATGGCAAAAAAAAATTGGCATTCTGAAGCATCGCATACACCGTGGAAAACAGTATTAGCAAAAGACTCTGAGTCAGAAGGGAAGTGGCTGTCACAAAGGTAATGTATTGAAGTCCCTCTCTCATTTTCACACTCATATTTATTGAGTTTAACTCATATATACAAACTATTCTTAATCATTCTATGAGTGTGATTTTCTGCTTCCTCCTAAAATCTCAAGGTTTTCCCTAGTTTACAGGAACATCAAGAAAGAGGGTTAGAAACTTAAAGCTGCAATACTGAGAAGCACCAGCAGAGATGGAGTGAAGGCAGAGCAGGTGATAAAGAAGATAATGATAATAAACTAGGGGTACAGAGTGGGGATAGAAATGACAGATTCTCAAAGAAATGTTGGATTAACTTCATAAGCATCTTCATAATGATGCACCTACAACATCAAGATAAATTGAAATTAAGTTCAATCCTATTTTATTTTTTAAAAGTTCTACCAAAAAGAATTACAGTAGGTTCTCATTATTTACAGATTCCTCACTTACAAATGCTCCTACTCACTAAATTTTGTCTGTAGCCTCCAAATCAAAATTCATGGCACTTTGGCCATCATTCACAGATATGGACAAGATGGCAACAATTTGAATCATCCAATACACATCTTCCCAGCTGAGGTCAAAAAAGATGATTCTCTGTCTTCCTGTTTCAGCTGTCAAATACTGTAACTAAGTGTTCTTCTCATAGTATATGTTGTGCCAAGTTTTTGTGATTTGGGCTTTATATGAGCTCAGATGGCAAAGAATCTACCTATAATGCAGGAGACCCAGGTTTGATCCGTGGGTTGGGAAGATCCCCTGGAGGAAGAAATAGCAACCCACTCTAGTATTCTTGCCTGGAGAATTCCATGGACAGAGGAGCCTGATAGTGGTCCATGGGGTCTCAAAGACTCAGACACAACTGAGCGACTAACACACGTACACACACATGAGTAATTTTGCCCTTTAAAATGGGCCCCAACTACCAGGCTGAAAGTGCTGGCCAATGTTCCTAGAAGGTTGTGATGTGCCTGATGAAGAAAGGCTTCAGGAATAAGTTATAGTGTTATTAGCCATGAAGTCAATACTAACGAGTTAATGATAAATATAAAACAAAATGTCTTTAAGCGGAAACACCCATAAAACAAAGTAGGGTGGAGAGAGGGCAAATGTAGACTGCATGAGTGGCTGGACAGCTTAACACGACCACCATGGCATGTGCTCTACCCTGAGCCATGCAACCCTCCAGGCATGTGTGCTTCACAGTGTGGCCATGGCTGCTACAGCTGAGATGGAAGCTCAGTTGTGAGACACAGAGGTGGCTCAGACCCGAAGCAGCCAGAGCAGGACAGGGACAGCCATTACTGGTGCTTGCTTAGGCAGCATGTCAGAAGCACTACCAATCTCTGTCTGTGGCCAGACCACCACAGCCTGCACCCCAACCAAGCTGAGTGCCTGCATCAGTCCTTCCTGTCTTTCTGCTGCCCTCTGGGTCAAAACAAACTCAAGAGAAGAGAACTGACATCAAGCCTTTTTTTCCAAACATAATAAGAAACTGGTAATCAATTATATAAGAAAAGTGGGAAACTAAATGACGAACTACTAAAAAAAAACCAATGCGTCAGTGAAAAAATCAAAGAGGAAATCAGAAAAATTTCAAGACAAATGTAAATGGAAACACAATTTTCCAAAATCTATGCAATGCAACAAAAGCAGCTCTAAAGGCCTTCCTCAAGAAACAATAAAAATCTTGAATAAATAACCTAACCTACCATCTAACAGAATTATAAAAAGAATAAAGCCCAAAGTCAGCAGAAAGAAGGAAATTATAAAGATCATAAAGATCAGATGGGAAATAAATAAAATAGAGACAAAAAAAAAAAAAAAACCAGAAAAGATCAATGAAACCAGACCTGGATCTTTGAAAAGATAAAATTGATAAACCTTTAGTCAGGCTCATCAAGAAGAAAAGAGCGAAGACCCAAATAAACAAAATAAAAAATGAAAAGAAGAAATAAGAATTGATAACATATAGACACAAAAAATCATAAAAGAATTCAACAATTACATGCCAACAAACTGAACAACCTAGGGGAAATGGACAAATTCCTTGAAATATACAATCTTCCAACACTGAATCAGGAAGAAATAGACAACTTGAAAAGACCAGTCATTAGTAATGAAATTGAATTTGTACTTAACCAAAAAAAAAAAATTTCCAGCAAACAAAAGTACACAGACAACATCACAGGGGAATTCCACCAAACATATAAAGAAAAGCTAACACCTATCCTTCTCAAACTATTCCAAAAACTTAAAGAGGATGGAATATTTTCAAATTTATTATGTGAGGCCAACATTACTGTGATACCAAAGCCAGACAAAGACATTAGGAAAAAAAAAAGGAATTATAGGACAATTACCTCTGGTGAACATAAATGTAAAAATGTAAAAGTCCTCAACAAAATATTAGCAAATCAAATTCAACAATATAAAAAGGAATCATATACCACGATCAAGCAGAATTTATTCCAGGGATACAGGGTGGCTCAATATTCACAAATTAATCAGTATGACACACCATATTAACAAAGGCAAGGATAAAAAATCACCTGATCATTTCAACAGATGCAGATAAAGCAGATGACCAAATGCAAAACCCATTCATGATCAAAACTCTCATCAAAGTTAGTAAAGATAGAACACTTATCAACATAATAAAGGTCATTTATGACAAACCCATGCTAACATCATACTCAAGAGTGAAAATATGAAAATCTTTCCTATTAAACCAGGAACAAGACAAGAATGCACTTTCGTCACTTCTATTTAATACATTATTGGAAGCCCTTTTCACAGCAATCAGACAAGAAAAAGAAAAGGTACCCAAATTTTTTCCCAGAGAAAAGTGTCACTATTCACAGATGATTTGATACTTTATATAGAAAACCCTGAAGTCCTCACCCCAAAACTATTAGATTAATAAATGAATTCAGTAAAGTTACAGGATACAAAATTAATATACAGAAAGCTTTTGCTTTTTTATATACTAATACTGAACTATCAAAAAGAGAAAGCAAGAAAACCATTCTTTTTTAAATTACATCAAAAAAGAATTTAAAAAAACCTAGGAATCAACTTCCCAAGGAAATGAAAAATGTATATTCTGAAAACTATAAACCATTGATGAAAGAATTTGAAAATGGAAATATACCCCATATTCTTGAAATGTAAGAACTGATAATATTAAAATATCCATACTACTCAAATCAATATACAGATTTAAAGCAATCCCTATCAAAATATCCATGAAATTTCTCACAGATTAAGACAAATAATCCCAAGATATATAGAACCACAAAAGGTCCTGAATTGCCAAAGTCATCCCGAGAAAAAAGAGCCAAGATGGAGGTATCATCTATACTGCGAGTCCACAGTAATCAAAACAGCAAGACACAGGCACAAAAACAGACACAAACCAATGGGTTAGAGGGCCCAGCAATAAAACCACACGCTTAGGCTCAATTAATCTATGACAAAGGAGGTAAGAATATACCGTGGAGAAAAGGCAGTCTCTTCGATAAGTGGTGCTGGGAAAACTGGACAGCTCCATGCAAAAGAATGAGATTAGAACATTTCCTCACACTATACACAAAAATAAACTCAAAATGGATTAAAGACCTAACTATAAATCCTGAAACCATAAAACTCCTAGAAAAGAACTTAGGCAGAACACTCTTTGACATCAATCATAGCAATATTTTTGGATCTGTCTCCTAAGGCAAAAGAAATAAAAGCAAAAGTAAACAAATGGGACCTAAATATTAAACTTAAAAGCTTTTGCACAGCAAAGGAAACCATCAACAACAACAAAAAAGACAACCTACTGAATGGGAGAAAAAATTGCAAATTATATATGATAAGAGGTTAATATCCAAAATATAAACAGGTCATATAATTCAATATCAAAAAACAAACAGCTCAATTAAAAGATGGGCAGAAGCCTGAGCAGCCATTTTTTCAAAGATTTGATAGTCAACAGGTTGTTAACTGCAACACTTTTAAAGATCCCTGGACAAAAATAGGACATCTGCTTTAGAAGTTCTCTGACACAAGTTTTAATCCCAGCTCTTTCCTGCTATCTGCCTAAAGTCTTTCCAACAAACATGAACTACTCAATTCTTCACTAGTACCCATGTCAAATCGTTCAAAAATCAAATTTTTCTAATATCAACATCCCTTTATTTCAGAATGAGTACTTTACATAACAAGTTTTCTTAAAGTAGGTTGGTTGTCCGTTGACCGGCTGCAGTGGCCAGTTTCTTAATTAAAGCACTGGACATAACAGCAACAACTTCCTTTCTTGGCAACAAATCCCTCTGAAGGTGTGATTACTCTCACACTCTCAAGTTGCTCCTAAATTAGCGCTATCTGTGCTTCATGATTCACAGTGAAGCTGAAATCTGAGACAAACAAGTCTAAATAAACAAAAGCAAGCAGACAGAAAACTCTTTAACCTTCAAGAAGCAGAGAAACACTCATCATTTCTCAATGACTTTGATAAGAATGACACCTTTATTTTAGGGTTATGTATATAGGAATATTTGAGCCCCAAACCATTAACATAACTTTGTTCTTGGAATAAAATTATTTTTCAGTGACAAAATTATAAAGATCTAAGAAAATAATGAAAAGACTGGCATAGAAAGGAACAGAAATAGTCAGAAATCATAGAAAATTGTGAGGCAATGCCCAAATAATTTACAGTTCATATTTCAATTGCTTTTGTCAGTTATATAAGAATTGACCCTACTGAGTTATTTGCTGCAACATGTCATGTGACTGTCCTGAGCAACGGAACCTATCCTCTCTCCATCCCCATTATGTTGAGCAGCAGCTGCACACGGTGGGCTCTTCATGTCCATGGGAAAGGAAAAGGCAGAAGTTTAGAACAAGGTGAGTTGCAATCATCAGGAAAACAGTAACACCAGCAGTAAAAACTCCTAAATGTCAAACAGGCCAGGCATGGTCAAAAGAATGGAAACCACCATTCCAAACACCTGCCCTCAAAAAGTAACAAAAAAAAAAAAAAATCAAATTTCCAACAAGAAAACAGATAAAAAGCAAGTCTTCTAGAATTCTTATCCCACTGAAGTTCTCAATTTTATTTTCCACAGGAGGGAAAATAAATTAGACTGGAAGATGAATTGCCAGAAAGAGAGCTGTAGAAAGATAAACAATGTCTTTACAATGAAGAGAAATTTTTATTTCATCTATTAAATTTGAAAAGATATCTAGTGTAGACTTCTACATTCCTGACAATCTCATTTCTCAAAGAAAAAAAAAATTGTAAGGTCCAGAAATTGGATACATTCCATTTTCAGGAATTTGTCCTAAGGAAATATCTAAATATCTAGATTGAGAAAACATAGAGCTACAACAATGTTTATTACATAACTGTAATATCCAAAAGTGGGAAGCATTCTAAATGACTGACAATGGAGAATTGCTGCAATACATTTTGAGGCATCCACACAGAGGAATTCTGTGCACTCATTACAAACTGTGTATATCTCCCCTGATATGGCATTATGGTTCAAGATGATAAGTGTAACACGATTCCATCTTTATAAAATGCATGAATGACTACACATATATAGAATGTATGCATGCTAAATCACTTCAGTCATGTCCAACTCTTTGAGACCATATGGGCTGTAGCCCACCAAGCTCCTCTGCCCATGGGATTCTCCAGGCAAGAATACTGGAGTAGGTTGCCATGACCTCCTCCAGGGAATCTTCCCAACCCAGACAGGGAAGGCGCATCTCTTCCATCTCCTGCATTGCAAGCAGGTTCTTTACCACTAGCACCACCTGGGAAGCCCATATATATGGAGTGGATATACACAAAAGCATTAATGTAATCATCCCAGCATATTTGGCTTTCTTTTATTTCCTGATCTCTTTTATAATAAACATGTATTATTTTTATACAAAGAAAAAAAGAGATCATTCAGAAGTAAAATACAAAAACAAGCAGATAAAGACTAAATGACTTCTCATTAATACCTTCAGCCTGCAGTAAACAGATGTTCCATTTCATACCACTGGAAAAGTCACTTCCCATTCTGACATTTAATGCAAGAAAAATACTAAATGCTTACCTAGGTTACCATCGATTCATACAATTTGTTTCCCTAAGATGCAAGAATATTTTACCTGTGTATGATAAATCAATTGAGATGGCTAAGAAATGAGGTGTTCTAGTTAAATGATTTTCAAAGGGTAGAAACAATTTCCCTCAGCAATGAATCAGGTCAATTTCCTGTAGAGGCAGATAAAGTATAATGAACAAAATTCAATCTGTCTTTGATGAATGAGGATATGAGTACCTCAAAAGTCAATGCAAATTATAAGACTCTGGACACAGAGAAACTATAGAGAAAAGACTAAGTGAATTTGTTCTGACTGGAACATATGCCATGGAAATGAGTTCCCTGAATGAATCCCAGATGTGCCCTGTTTTCTTGCAATCTATGTCTGTCTCTAAAGTATAACACAGAAGATCCTCGGCTGGTGGTTCAAGAAGCTTCCAGTTAACGGCAGTCTTTTTCTAAGTCATTGAAGAAAGTTAGTATATAGCAAAATAAATACTGAGATAAGAAGCCTTTGTAAACAATATGTAAGTTTTAAGCCACATTTATTCAAGACAGTATAGGATTTTTGCTCATTATCAAAATCATGCACTAATCACTTAAAGACTTGGGGAAAAAATTTGAGGAAGGCAGAAACCAAAAAATCAAAGAATGATAGATATCACTACATAAAGACTTCTAAGTTCCCTCTGACCAAAATACAACAGACAAAATGAGGAGACAAATAGCAAACTAGGAAAAACATTTATAACAGATTGTGAAGACTAACATCTTGATTATATATTTTTTAAAATTCTAATTATTAAGAAAAAGACAAATTCACTTAAGGCCATGAAGCAGGCATTCAAAAAAGGATGAACACAGTAACTATGATAAAATGTTTTATATGAATAGAAATAAAAGTGTAATAATATAATACATATAATTTTTATTAAAATGACAATGATTATGAATTTTTTAATGTACCAAAAAAAGAGGAAACAGACACTGAAATACTGCTGGTAGGAATGTAAATCAGCCTAACATTTCTGGAAGAAAATTTGGCAATACGCATCAAAAGCCTTAAAAATATTTACTCTGATAAAACAGTTATATTCCTAAGATTTTTTTATCCTTAGAAAAGTAACTAAGCACTATTTGACAAAAAATAAAGGGATACTTATCATAGCATTACTTAAAATAGGGATCCAAAGCTAAGCTTTAATCACAGAAGAGACTGGCAAAATAGATTCTGCTTATTAAAAATCATGATGTACCAGAATACTTATAGACATCAGAAAATATTTTGAAATGTTAGATGGTAAATACTTCCATAAAATGGAATGCATAATAAGATTTCCAATTTTTCTCTTTCAAGAAAATATTTTTTATACAGTTGTGTTTTCATACATATATGCATGTCCATATTTTCTAAATTTTCTAAAAGAAACCTCTGTTGACAGAAGAAACTATTTTTTAACAAAAAAGTAAACAATTCATGATAGCACTATTACAACCGCCAAAGTACAGAAACATCCCAGGTGTCAATCAGCAGATGAATGGATACACAAATTATAATACATATATATCATAGAATATTAGTCAGCCACAAAAAGGAATGAAGTACTGATGCATGCTACAACGTCAGTGAACCTCCAAAACATTATGCTAAGTCAAAGAAGCTAAATACTGAAGGTCACATATTATATGATTCCATTTACATGAAATACCCAAATAAATTCATAGAAACATAATGCAAGTTGGTGGTTGCTGAAGCTGCAGGGACAGGGGAAACTGATGAATTTGCACAGGGGGTTACTCTAGAATGACAGAAACATTTATTAACTAGAGGAGATAGTTACACGACATTGTGAATATACTAAATGCCACTGAACTGTTCACTTTAAAACAGTTAATTTTATGTTTGTAAATGTCACAATACTTATTTTTAAAATTTAAGAAAACAGTAGAGAAAAAAAAAAAAAGAAAATCCCCTAATCATTATATTCCTCTTTAAAATTTACCAAACTATTTCAGTCACTCGATACTCTAAGAGACCATTTCCTCAACCAGTGAATCCCAGGTAGGCTAATTTGTCTGTCCATTAGTCCCTCACTATTTTTATTACACAAATATTAATAGCTAACACAAATATGGAACTCACTATGAATTGTTCTAAAGAGTTCACATACATTAATTATACTGAATCATCACAGCAGCTCTATGAGGTAGGTATTATTATTATCAGTGTTACTTATTATTATCTCTACAAATGACAGAGAAATAAACTGACTTGCTCAAGGGACAGCTAGTAAGTGACAGGATTGGGACTTAAACCCAACAAGACTGCCTGCAGAGCCCTCACTCTCAAGTGCTTCAACTGGCATGTTTTACTTCCTCAAAGAATCCATGGGTCTTGACAGAAAAATTAGAGGTAAGAGTGCAAAGTAGGGGGGAAACTACCCATGATCTTTCCATTACAGGGATATTCACTGTAAATCTGTTGCACATTTTTTCCAAATCAATATACACATCTACATACATACAACCAAGTCTGCATAACATCTTTTTTAGCCTGTTGTGCTCAGTTGTTTTGGACTCTTTGCAACCTTATGGACTGTAGCCCACCAGGTTCCTCTGTCCAAGGGATTAACCTGCTTCACTTATTGTAAACTTTTTCCATGTAAATAATTATGCTGCTATGTCATCACATTTAATGGTCCCATGGTATCCCGTTTAATAGAAGAAACAACCTATTTAACCAGCCACAGATTAAATATTTGGGTTGTTTATGAATAATGCTGAGATGAACCACATAATCCACACATCATTGTTCAGTTAACCAATTTACTCAAGAGAATTACAGAAGTAGGTATAAAATACTTGGTGAGAAAATGCTTCAAAGCTCTTAACAAATATTACCCAACTGTTTCTAGAAAGTAGTTAACAGTTTACACTCTCATTTGTAGGTTATTAGAGTAACTCTCTTGCCACACTTCTTTGTCTGAATTTTGAGATACATTCTATCTATGAACCTGAGGATCATTTCATTCCCTACTGTACCTCTCCAACAGACACACACTTTCAGTGGTGGGAAACTATATTTGAGTCTTAGAGGATTCTTTTTAAAGTATAGATCAATTTGTGGAGCATAGACATCTTTACCATGTTGAGCCTCTTTGCTTTAAACTATGACATAAATCTGTTTAGGAGTGATTCTTATAAAACATGCCTGTGTGGCATGATCATTTTCAATGAAAAAGCAAGGTCTCAGCAGTTGAAGGCCATACATCAGTGACTGAACTAACAAGAATTAAAATAAAAAGTAAATTCCACTCAAGCCTGTCTCACATCACTAACATGTGACTCTTTTCTTACAAAAAAACCCTAGGCTAGCTGTCTTGGATTTAACTGATGAGATTAAGTCCTCCTTATTCTGTTGTTGTTGTTTAGTTGCTAAGTTGTGTCCAACTTTTTTGGTACCCCATGGACAGGAGCCTACCTGGCTCCTCTGTCCATGAGACTTCCAAGACAAGAATACTGGAGTGGGTAGGATTCCCTTCTCTAGGGGATCTTCCCAACCCAGGGAATGAACTTGAGTCTCCTGCATTGCAGGCAAATTCTTTACCATCTAAACCACCAGGGAAGCCCTATATGCTGAAAAGTGAAAGTGAAAATGTTAGTCACTCAGTGGTGACTGACAGTGGTGTCTGACTGTTTGCAACCCCATGGTACAACTAATCCAGTCAGTCAGTGGTGTCTGACTCTGCAACACCACGGAACAACTGTAGCCCGCCAGTCTCCTCTCTCCATGGGATTCACCAGATAATAATACTGGAATGGGTTGCCATTTCCTTCTCCAGGGGATCTTCCCGACCTAAGGATCAAATCCACATCTCCTGATTTGCAGGCAGATTCTTTACCCCTGAGTTATGAGGGAAAACCCCTTCTTATTCTAGATTGTCCTATAACTCAAGGCAGAATTACAGAAGGCTGACCTTCTAAGGCTCCAAACTCTTGTCCTGAGGAATGTTAAGTATCTCATACTCAATGAATAAACTTGATTGACTTAGATGACTAAATTAAAATTATAGAACCAATCATGTGCTGGTAAAAAACAAAATGCCAACACATGTCTGGGTCAAACAAAAGTAGCACAGGCTTGATTCACCAAGCCTTCTCATTGATTATTTGTAAACAAGGCTTATTTTCTAGAAACTACCAAGCTACATCCCTCTGCCTGGTATGACCATACTGTGTTTTAGTCATGGTTTAGTCACTAAGTCGTGTTCAACTCCTGCGACCCCATGGACTGTAGCACACCAGGCATCTCTGTCCATAGGATGTTCCAGGCAAGAATACTGGAATGGGTTGCCATTTCATTCTCCAGGGTATCTTCCTGACCCAGGGATTGATCCTGGTTCTCCTGCACTGCAGGCAGTTTCTTTACCGCCTGAGCCACCAGAGAAGCCCATGACCTTGCTGGACATGAAAAATTCCACATTCAGTCAAAAGTGTCCAACAAAAAGCAAAGATACAGTTCCTGTTTCTCTAAAAACATAAAACCAGAAAAAAGAAAGTCATAAAATGTTGAGTTTGGAACCTTTACAGATTATCTAAAGCAATCTCTTTCTTTTCCAAATGAGATCAAGATAAAGCAAGCTACCCAAGGTCACACAGTTAGCATCAAGACAAATCCCATAATTGGGTCTCTTAACTCCCTTGTTCAATGACAATCCCACCACACTTTGGCACATGCAGATACAATTAAACATGACCTCTCTAATAACTGATTTACAAAAAATAATTGCAATAAATATGAAGTGTTTCTTCTGAATAATTAAAATTAGATGGTATGCTCTTTAAGCTGTTGTAAATTAAGGCTGGTTCTGCAATTAATACTTAAGAAACACTAAGCCTTTATCATGAAATACTTTTAATAAATTAAAAACAAAACCAAATTTGAGCACAATTCTTCAAAACTCCACACTATTCTTAAATAATACAGGTTTGATATAATGCATTTTACAGGGAGCCAGTTAATTCACTGAAAAAAAAGTCATCAATTGGAAATTGTCAAATAGTGTGGGAGTAAAGGTGTACACTTCTGGCAAGCCAGCCTCAGAAAGAGAAAACACAGCAGCTGGTAGAAAGGAAAGCCTTAAACAAACATGTTCTCCTCTTGCTTTTGCTTAAATAAATCAGTCTACCAAAACATAAAATCAAGACCTACGCATATATCTGCTTCCATATGCTCTCTGTATTTCATCAGTACAGGCACCAAGAAAGTCCGGAGAAAAAGATGTCTTTCTAGAGTCACTGAATATGAGAAAGTGAAGGGAGACGTTGGAAGGCTTGTGGTTTAATGACGGCAGAAGAACACTGAATTCAGATTTCACTGAGCTGTGGTCATCAATGAGATAAACCATGGAGCTAGAACAGGAATCAGTTCAGTTCAGTCACTCTGCTGCTGCTGCTGCTGCTAAGTCGCTTCAGTCGTGTCCGACTCTGTGTGACCCCAGAGACGGCAGCCCACCAGGCTCCCCGGTCCCTGGGATTCTCCAGGCAAGAACACTGGAGTGGCTTGCCATTTCCTTCTCAAATGCATGAAAGTGAAAAGTGAAAGTGAAGTCGCTCAGTCGTGTCCGACTCTTAGCGACCCCATGAACTGCAGCCCACCAGGCTCCTCCATCCATGGGATTTTCCAGGCAAGAGTACTGGACTGGGGTGCCATTGCCTTCTTCATCAGTAACTCAGTCATGTCCAACTATTTGTGACCCTATGGACTGCAGCACACCAGGCTTCCCAACTCCCAGAGCTTACTCGAACTCATGTCCCTCAAATCAGTGATGCCATCCAACCATCTCATTCTCTGTCATCCCCCTTCCTTCATCTTCAATCATTCCCAGCATCAGGGTATTTTATGGTGAGTCAGTTCTTCGCATCAGGTGGCCAAAGTATTAGAGTTTCAGCTTCAACATCAGTCCTTCCAATGAATATTCAGGACTGATTTCCTTTAGGACTGACTGGTTGGATCTCCTTGCAGTCCAAGGGACTCTCAAGAGTCTTTCCCAACACCACAGTTCAAAAGCATCAATTCTTCGGCACTCAGCTTTCTTATAGTCCAACTCTCACATCCATACATGACTACTGGAAAAACCATACCTTTGACTAGATGGACCTTTGTTGGCAAAGTAACGTCTCTGCTTTTGAATATACTGCCTAGGTTGGTCATAATTTGTCTTCCAAGGAGCAAACGTCTTTCAATTTCATGGCGGCAGTCACCAACTGCAATGCTTTTGGAGCCCCAGAAAATAAAGTCTCTCACTATTTCCATTGTTTCCCCATCTATTTCCCATGAAGTGATGGGACTGGATGCCATGATCTTCATTTTCTGAATGTTGAGCTTTAAGCCAACTTTTTCACTCTCCTCTTTCTTTTCATCAAGAGGCTTTTTAGTTCCTCTTCACTTTCTGCCATAAGAGTGGTGTCAACTGCATATCTGAAGTTATTGATATTTCTCCCGGCAATCTTGATTCCAGCTGATGCTTCATCCAGCCTGGCATTTCACATGATGTACTCTGCACAGAAATTAAACAAGCATGGCAACAATATACAGCCCTGATGTATTCTTTTCCCTATTTGGAACCAGTCAGTTGTTTCATGTCCAGTTCTAACTGTTGCTTCCTGACCTGCATACAGATTTCTCAAGAGGCAGGTCAGGTGGTTTGGTATTCCCATCTCTTTCAGAATTTTCCACAGTTTATTGTGATCCACACAGTCAAAGGCTTTGGCATAGTCAATAAAGCAGAAATAGATGTTTTTCTGGAACTCTCTTGCTTTTTCCATGATCCAGAGGATGTTGGCAATTTGGTCTCTGGTTCTTCTGCCTTTTCTAAAACTAGCTTGAACATCTGGAAGTTCATGGTTCATGTACTGTTGAAGTCTGGCTTGGAGAATTTTTAGCATTACTTTACTAGCATGTGAGATGAGTGCAATTGTGTGGTTGTTTGAGTATTCTTTGGCATTGCCTTTCTTTGGGGGAATGAAAACTGACCTTTTCCAGTCCTGTGGCCACTGCTGAGTTTTCCAAATTTGTTGGCATATTGCATGCAGCACTTTCACAGCATCATCTTTTTAGGATTTAAAATAGCTCAATTGGAAATCCATCACCTCCACTAACTTTGTTCATAGTGATGCTTTCTAAGGCCCACTTGACTTCACATTCCAGGATGTCTGGCTGTAGGTGAATGATTACACCATCGTGATTATCTGGGTTGTGAAGATCTTTTTTGTACAGTTCTTCTGTGTATTCTTGTCACCTCTCCTTAATATCTTCTGCTTCTGTTAGGTCCATACCATTTCTGTCCTTTATTGTGCCCATCTTTGCATGAAATGGTCCCTTGGTATCTCTAATTTTCCTAAAGAGAACTCTAGTCTTTCCCATTCTATCGTTTTCCTCTATTTCTTTGCAATGATCACTGAGGAAGGCTTTCTTATCTCTCCTTGCTATTCTTTGAAACTCTGCCTTCTAATGGGTATATCTTTCCTTTTCTCCTTTGCCTTTAGCTTCTCTCCTTTTCTCAGCTATTTGTAAGGCCTCCTCAGACAACCATTTTGCCTTTTTCCAATTCCAATTTTTTTCTTGGGGATGGTTTGATCCTTGCCTCCTGTACAATGTCACAAACCCCCATCCTTAGTTCTTCAGGCACTCCGTCTATCAGATGTAGTCCCTTAAATCTATTTCTCACTTCCACTGTATAATCATAAGGGATTGGATTTAGGTCATACCTGAATGGTCTAGTGGTTTTCCCTACTTTCTTCAATTTAAGTCTGAATTTGGCAATAAGGAGTTCATGATCTGAGCCACAGTCAGCTCCTGGTCTTGTTTTTGCTGACTGTATAGAGCTTCTCCATCTTTGGCTGCAAAAAATATAAACAATCTGATTTTGGTGTTGACCATTGGTGATGTCCATGTGTAGTCTTCTCTTGTGTTGTTTGACAAGGATGTTTGCTACGACCAGTGCGTTCTCTTGGCAAAACTCTGTTAGCCTTTAACCTGCTTTGTTTTGTACTCCAAGGCCGAATTTGCCTATTACTCCATGTATCTCTTGACTTTCTACTTTTGCATTCTAGTCCCCTATAATGAAAAAGACATCTTCTTTGGGTGTTAGTTCTAGACAGTCTTGTAGGTCTTCACAAACCATTCAACTTCAGCTTCTTCAGCATTCCTAGTTGTGGCATAGACTTGGATTACTGAGATACTGAATGGTTTGCCTTGGAAACAAACAGAGATCATTCTGTCGTTTTTGAGATTGCATCCAAGTACTGCATTTCAGACTCTTTTGTTGACCATGATGGCCACTCCATTTCTTCTGAGGGATTCCTGCCCGCAGTAGTAGATATAATGGTCATCTGAGTTAAATTCACCCATTCCAGGACATTTTAATTCACTGATTCCTAAAATGTCGATGTTCACTCTTGCCATCTCGTTTGACCACTTTCAATTTGCCTTCATTCATGGACCTGACATTCCAGGTTCCTATGCAATACTGCTCTTTACAGCATCGGACTTTACCTCTATCACCAGTCACATCCACAACTGGGTGCTGTTTTTGCTTTGTCTCTGTCTCTTCACTCTTTCTAGAGTTATTTCTCCACTGATTCCTATAGCATATTGGGCACCTACTGACCTGGGGAGTTAATCTTTCAGTGTCCTATCATTTTGCCTTTTCATGATGTTCATGCAGTTCTCAAAGCAAGAATACTGAAGTGGTTTTCCATTCCCTTCTCTGGTGGACCACATTTTGTCAGAACTCTCCATCAAGACCCATACATCTTGGGTGGCCCTACACTGCATGGCTCATAGTTTCACTGAGTTAGACAAGGCTGTGTTTCATGTGATCAGTTTGGTTCGTTTTCTGTGATTGTGGTTTTCATTCTGTCTGCCCTCTGAAGGATAAGGATAAGAGGCTTATTGAAGCTTCCATAAGCTTATGGGAGAGACTGACTGAGGGAGAAACTGGGTCTTGTTCTGATGAGTGTGGCCATGCTCAGTCAATCTTTAATCCAATTTTCTATTGATGAGGGGCTATTGTTTGACCTGAGGCCAAACTATGGTGGAGGTAATGAAGATAATGGCGGCTTCCTTCAAAATGTCCCATGCATGTGCTGCTGCACTCAGTGCCCCCGACCCTGCACCAGGCCACCACTGACCCACGCCTCCACCGGAGACTCTTGGACACTCACAGGCACGTCTGGGTCAGTCTCTTGTGGGGTCACTGCTCCTTTCTCCTTGGTCCTGGCGCACACAAGGTTCTGTTTGTGCCCTCCAAGAGTCTATTTCCCCAGTCCTGTGTAAGTCTGGTGGCTCCATGGTAGGGTTAATGGCGACCTCCTCCAAGAGGGCTTATGCCATACCCAGGTCTGCTGCACCCATGCTTCCGAAAAAATCATCTGCTATAGGTTGGTTCGTATTTGGAGCCCTGCCAGGCTTAATCTGTGGAACATCCCCTGAGGAGAGGCTTGCTGCTATTTTACATTAGAGAAGAATTAACTTTCTTCCAGCTGGGGTTTTTGTAGTGTTTAAAGTTAAACAATATTTTTTAAAAGTTGTAATTATTTAAACCTCCATCTCCAAGAGCTTCATTCAGTGGCTACCTTAGGGCACTGCCACAGGCTTAGGTTCCCAAGCCAAAATGTAGCTTGAAAAATAACCAAATAAGCATTCTATTTAACACTAATTTCCATCACAGGTGTTTTCTTCACTTAAAAGCATTGTGTTCTGCCTTAATACTACAAGGAAGCAATAAGCTCACACACACACACACACAAATTGCTATATTTCAATTAAATTTACAGTTCTCCCTTGTTGCACTGAGAATTTAGAGCTAATGGGCCCATGTACTGACAACTGCAATCATTAGTTATGGGTGCATTTTAACAGTTTCCAAATGAAATCCTTTAGAGTCACAAACTGTTTTATGAGGCTATCTTAATGGCATGTATTCCAAAAAAGCCTGATGCTAGAAGAGAAGCAACTCTTTTGAGAGAACAGGATAGCCAAAAATTTGCTGGAAACACTTCAATAGATCATACACCCAGATATACAAATAAAGACAGTTTATATGATGCTCAATGCAAACAAAACTTCTTAAACAACTTCTCTGTATAAGGGTGATATATGATGGGGTCTGATGTTGGTCTTTCTTGAGAGCTAGGCTGTGCTGCCATCTTGATAAGACCACGGAGATGATACACAGAGTTCAGGTTGGTGTTTTCTCAGAGAAGGCACCATGGCTTATCTTGTCTCCCCATGTAGACAAAAGCTGCATCTGCTGACATACTCATTCTACTCTCTCATTTCTACTCATGAGAGAAATGAGGATTCTAAATAAAGTCTGACCTTGTGTGAATATAAAGTATTAATAAAAACCACCTTTCTAACTCATTTTATATTTCTTTTCAAAAGGAGGATTCACGGAAAGTCCAATTCAGTATGTGTCCATTTTACATCAGGAAATCCACCTTCCTGGCCCAAATCCTCTAGGTGACCTCTGTTACCAGAATGACTAGATTAAGTAGCCACTGATTATACCTAAGTACCACCCAGCAGAAAAATGTGTAATATTATTAGAGTAAACCTTCAGAAATGAGCCTACAGAGAGTAATGGTATTATGCCCCCCCACAAAATTCTTAAAATGAGTCCTCACCCACAGTATCTCAGGATGTGAGCTTATTCGGAGATAGAATCTCCATAGAAAATAATCAAATTAAAATGAGGTCATTAGGATGGCCCCAAATTCAATATGACTGATGTCCTAAAAAGAAGGAGAAATGAGAGCACAGAGAGAGGCCAAGAGAGCAGACAGATGTGAATGGACCTATGGAGGAGATGGCCACCTGCAAGCCATGGAGAGAGGATGGAACAGACCCTTCCCTAGAAGGAACCAATCCTGCCCACATCTGGGTTTAGGACTTCTAGCCTCCAAAGCTGAGAGACAATCAATAGCTGTTCTTAAAGCCAGCTAGTCTGTGGTACTTTGTTATGGCAGCCTAATACTAAAAGACACCCCCAAGCTAGAAGGAAGGGACAGTCATGTGACACTAAAAAGTGTCCTAAGTTCAACAGGATAGAAAAATAAAGGTGTGCTTCATCTTAATTCTTTAAAAAAAAAATAATCCAATAAAACCAGAGTCACTAATGGTAGAACAAAATCTTGCCACCGGAAAGAACCTTAAGCATGTCTGTTCAGCATTACTCTCGGCAAGTAAATATCTGCACCTTCCCCTTTGGCTCCTGTCCTCTCCTCTCCTCTCCCCTGAACAGCTAAGTTCCTCAAAAGAGCTGCCCCTTCTCACTGCATCTGCCCCCTTTCTTCTCACTCTCTCCCGAGTCCACTCCTGTCAGTCAACCTGGATGACCAATGAGCACCTCTGTCAATCAAAACTGCTCTTTCAAGATCACCAGTGGCCTCCACTTGGCAAAATCCAAGCGTCAGTTCTCAACATTCCTCTTACTAGAGACAACTCAGTCCCTCCATTCTCCCCTCCTTCAGCACTTTCTTTATCTAGCCCCCAGGACACTAGTTTCCTCCCTGGGCCCTCTGAACTCTCCAGAGGTGCCCTAGCACTTGGTCTTTGACCTCTTCTTTCTCTACCTACAAGTCACTTCTTTGGAGATATTAGTAAAGCCTACTGCCTCTTTCAAATACATAAAAATATACTTTGTGCACAAAATATACCCAGAATCCAACAGTTTCCCATAACTCCACCCAAAACCCTAATCTAAGCTGCTATAATGCCTCACAAGATTACTGTAATAATCTAACTGAGCATGTTTTCCACATAGCAGCTAGGTTGATCTTTTTACATATAAATCATATTACTTTTTGTAATATCTGTGGAAGTTTAAAATCAAAGTCTTTAACCTGCCCTAAAAGGTGCCATGTCCTCTGCCACACCCCATCCAGCTGTGCCCTCTATGTCTGCATCTCCTGCCTTGCCCTGTCACTCATTCCAGTCCAGCCACCATGGGTCACTCTACTTGGAGTATGGCAAGGGCACACTCATCTCAAGGTCTTTGCCCTGCCTCTTCCATGTGCCTGGAAGCCTTTTCCCAAGACGTCCACATGGCCTGAGCCCTCTCTTCATGAAGGTCCTGCTCAAATGCCAGATCTTTCCTGAGCTCTCAGACAACTCCTCTGTCCCCTCACCTCCCTTATTTTTCTTCTTAGACTTATCACCACCTCTCATATATTTGTGTAATATCTATATTCTACCATTCTATAAACTCTGTAAGAAGAGAGACTCTATTTTTCACATTGATAAAGTGAAACATAAGAAGGGCTGGATAAATATTTGTTTAAAGAATGAATGAACATCACATGGCAACCAGAGTAGGTGACACATAAATGACACTTTGAAACATAGACATTAGACCTGTACACTGGAATGTATTTCCTGGGCCCTGTGCTCAGTTAAGTTCACTTCAGTCACTCAGTCATGTCCAACTCTTTGCGACCCCATGAACTGCAGCATGCCAGACCTCCCTGTCCATCACCAACTCCCAGAGTCCACCCAAACCTATGTCCATCGAGTCGATGATGCCATCCAACCATCTCATCCTCTGTGATCCTCTTCTCCTCCTGCCCTCAATCCCTCCCAGCATCAGGGTCTTTTCTGGTGAGTCAGCTCTTTGCATCAGGTGGCCAAAGTATTGGAGTTTCAGCTTCAACATCAGTCCTTCCAGTGAACACCCAGGACTGATCTCCTTTAGGATGGACTGGTTGGATCTCCTTGCAGTCCAAGGGACTCTCAAGAGTCTTCTCCAACACCACAGTTCAAAAGCATCAATTCTTCGGCGCTCAGCCTTCTTCACAGTCCAACTCTCACATCCATACATGACTACTGAGAAAACCATAGCCTTGACTAGACAGACCTTTGTTGGCAAAGTAATGTCTCTGCTTTTGAATATGCTATCTAGGTTGGTCATAACTTTCCTTCCAAGGAGTAAACATCTTTTAATTTCATGGCTGCAATCACCATCTGCAGTGATTTTGGAGCCCAGTAATATAAAGTCAGCCACTGTTTCCATTGTTTCCCCAACTATCTGCCATGAAGTGATGAGACCAGATGCCATGATCTTAGTTTTCTGAATGTTGAGCTTTAAGCCAACTTTTTCACTCTCTTCTTTCACTTTCATCAAGAGGCTTTTTAGTTCCTCTTCACTTTCTGCCATAAGGGTGGTGTCATCTGCATATCTGAGGTTATTGATATCTCTCCTGGCAATCTTGATTCCAGCTTGTGCTTCCTCCAGCCCAGCATTTCTCATGATGTACTCTGCATGTAAGTTAAATAAGCAGGGTGACAATATACAGCCTTGACATACTCCTTTTCCTATTTGAAACCAGTCTGTTGTTCCATGTCCAGTTCTAACTGTTGCTTCCTGACCTGAATACAGGTTTCTCAAGAGGCAGGTCAGGTGGTCTGGTATTCCCATCTCTTTCAGAATTTTCCACAGTTTATTGTGATCCACACAGTCAAAGGCTTTGGCATAGTCAATAAAGCAGAAATAGATGTTTTTCTGGAACTCTCTTGATTTTTTGATGATCCAGCGTATGTTGGCGATTTGATCTCTGGTTCCTCTGCCTTTTCTAAAACCAGCTTGAACATCTGGAAGTTCACGGTTCACGTATTGCTAAAGCCTGGCTTGGAGAATTTTAAGCATTACTTTACTAGGATGAGGGCAATTGTGTGGTAGTTTGAGCATTCTTTGGCATTGCCTTTCTTTGGGATTGGAATGAAAACTGACTGACCTTTTCCAGTCCTGCGGCCACTGCTGAATTTTCCATATTTGCTGGCATATTGAGTGGGCCCTGTCCTCAGAGATTACTAAATTAGGAACATGTTATTAGTCTGTGATTCTCATGTGCAGCCAGGTTGAGAACCACTACATTAAATTATAAACTCCTTAAAGGATTTTTTTTATCTGTGTACCTCAGGCACAGTGGTTGGCAAAGTGATTAACAATGTTGATTAAATTAATGGATCCATGAAAAACCGTCCTTTAAAGTGATTGCTTGTTTACATTTATGGATAAAGAGCTATAAAAGAGCTATAAAGTCCTTTTCACTGTGATGTATCTTCAAAGGTTACAATTCTTCCTTAGTCTAAAGAAAAATGTTCCTCACTATAAACTCTACTCACTAGCCCCAGGTCTGCTGTTTGAAACACACTTGAAGGCTAGTCTCTGGTCTTCATATATTTTCAAACAATCATAATTGAGCCCTTGCATTTAGGCTTCTTCTTTGGTCAGGACAAATCTTAGCCCATGTAAAAAGGGTTATGCTTCAGATTCATTCTGCTGGGAAGTGGGTATTTCAGCCACAAACAAGGACATTTAATCCATGTTCTGAATAATAATTAAAGGTTAGCTGTACTGAGGAGAAGAAACGGTTTTTCAGACATAGCCATGAGCAAAGCATCCACGAATGGAAGTGCATGATAATCTCTGGAAATTGAGAACTGTGGTTAGATCACAGAATAAAAGGGGTGAAATGGGAGTAAAAGGCAGAAAGAGAAAGCTGAGAGGTCACCTCAGGCCACATGATAAAGAGCCTTATATGATATTAAAATAATTATTTTATGACTAATTGGATCCACCTGGAGTTTAGAGATGAGAAGAGAACCAATGAATTCAGGTCAATGACTATCAACCAATCAAAAATGAAAGCAAGAAGAAAAGCTAGTTTCAAGTAGAGGGGAAGATAATGAATTTGGTTTGAGATGTTTTTAATTTTAAATAGTTGAGGATATCCTACCAGAGGTATTTCTGAAGGAGTTGTCAATGTGCTTTTGGAACTTGATGGAGAATCAAGCACTGAAGGTTGGATTTAAAGAGTCATTTAAACAAAGGCTGTAGGTAAGACAGGCAGTTGGATGAAAAATATTAACACTGGTTCTCCATAGTGGGACTGCAGGTATCTTTTTTGTTGTTCAAAACACTCAAATTGTTTATAGTAAGAATGTATTACTTCTATTTAAAGAAAATAAGGATTATAAAGTAAAATATGGGTAAGATCATTGACAGATGGCAAGAACAGTGTAAAAAGAGAAAGATCAAATGCAAAAACCTGGGAATAACCGCATTTACAAAGGAGTAACAGAGGAGTAGCTAGCTAAAGAAATAGGATCTACGATAGAGTAATACAAGATTTCAGAAGTATCTCAGAAAGCAAGAGAGGAGCAACCTAGAAAAGAGGGTTTAATGCTACAGAGAAAAAGAGTAGGATGAGGATTAAAGAAACCACTGGTAATTAGATGATTACATAACAAGACATTTAGGGAAATGATTGAGATAAAAGCCAGACTACAGTGAGTTGAATAGAGAGTAGGAAATTAAAGAAAGAAAGGTAAGGAGCCTAGCTTTGAAGGGAAGGTCAAAAACAAGTCATAACTGAAAAAGAAGGTCAGGTCAAGGACTAGCCTACTTTTCTCTGTGTCCACCATGGAGACGCAAAACTTGCAGTCAAGGAAGTCAAGTGAGTCACATTCATTCTCTGTCCTACCAAAGTCCACACCTGCTGCCACAAAGAAAATAACCCTACACAGGACAAGGTAGCCTGTCTCACCATCATCGCTCATGTCAGTACCTTTGTCCTTCTGGAGGAAAAAAAAGACAGTTTTCAGAGCCACTATTACTCTAAAAGAATTCTTACCTTATTCTCAACACAAACATGTTAGTCAACCAAAATTCCACACACACACACAAAAAAAAAATACAGTGAAACTTAGCTATCTTGCTAGATTTATGCTTATAGAAATATAATTCTAAGGACTGCTGTTGAGTCTGTTGACCTCGTAAGGAGCTCAGGTGTCCCTTGTGGAAAATAACTAAATAAATAAATAAAATTTCAACTTGTAATCCGTATATTGAATTATCCTTCCAAATGAACACAAAGACTTCTCTCACTATCCAGATAGTCCACAAATGCTCATCACCATGAATGAAAAATAAATAAATAAAAGTCCTTATTTTAGCCTCCGAATGAGTGGTGGAAGTTCCACCTTTTTCACCTGCACTCTGAGAGACATGCATTCAGTTAACTGATCATGAAATTATCTATAGGCAGACAGGCAGGCAAGTGGAAGCAGTTCCAACAAGTTGATCTAACTAAATGATTAGCTCTTCCCAAAAAATCAAGATTTGTCTGAAATAGCACTAAGTAAAACAGAAAACTAAATTAACTCCCAGAATATCTCAGGATGCTGAAAGTCCCTAAGTGCTCACATTTACATTTCAGGCTGCTGCTGCTGCTGCACGTTATAAACAACCTATTTGGAGTCCTCACTAATGAGTTCTTGATATTCATAGATTACATTATCATACCAGAGCTTGAGAATATCAAGTGCTATGATTAGAACTATGTCATGTTAAAAATAGATGGGCATATGTGGCAGAGTCATACGATGGAATGCTACTCAGCAATAAAAAGGGACAAGCTATTGATACTCACCACAGTGGGAATCAATCTCAGAATCATTATGAGTGAAAAAGAGCCAGATCAAAAAAAAAAAAAAAAAAAGTACATGCTTCTATGATTCCCTTTTATAAAATCTAGAAAAAGCATGTGAATCTGCAGTGACTGAAAGCAAATCAGTGGCTGCCTGGGGACAGGGCAGAGGAAGGGCTGGATTACAAAATGGAAGCAGGAAGCCTTTGGGGCTACTGGAAATGGCCATCTTGATTATACTGACAGCTTCCTGAGTGTACATACATGTCAAAACTGACCAAACTGTATACTTCCAATGTCTGTCATTTAGTGTACTTCAATTAATCTTCAATAAATTTTTTAAAAAGTTTGAGGCAATTGTTCAATCTTCTCATAAAATATCTGAATAACACTTTAAAGCAGTATCATTTACATATGAACAATGAACAGACTAATAAAAGATGATTATTTTTAAATGCATGAATATGCCTAAACACTTAGAACAATGTCTGACTCATATAACTCTGATACAAGTCTTTAAAAAAAAGAGGAATAAAAACATTTCAATAGTTGTGGTAAAATGATAGAACAGTGGTCCATCAATTTTTCTTCTCAATCGTCTTCGGTATATACTGTTTTTACAACCGAGTTGAGCCTTTTATTTGTGGTTGAAGATATCATCTGAACAATACACCTCACCCCCGATTTCAGCTCCATTCTTTATTCTCAGCACACACAGATGAAGACAGTAGCAAGACACACTCAAGGTCCAGTGCCTGCCATGTGCTGCTTGCTGTGGAAATACTACAGACAGCTCTGCTACTTCAAAATTCCAAAAACATTTTTCTAATCGAGAATCTCGTATAGCAGAATGAGATCCCCTCAGTTGATCAGCACAGCATAGAAAGACAGTTTGTCTGACAGCAGGAGCCGGCCCAGGGACGCTGCACAGAACCCTCATCCCGAGGCAAGAGGACCAGAGGTCACCCACTGTGCACCCAGCTGTGCAAGGGTGAGACCCAGAGAGTGGCACAGGGAGCTCCCCCAGTGAAGACATGTGCAACACTAATATCTGCCTTGGAGGGGATGATGGACTTCTGAAACAGAGGAAAAGGCAATTACTACCTTGAGAAAACAGAATAATGACATTGATTGACTAAAAGACAAAAAATCTATAAGTAGCTGCTCAGTGTCCTTTAATACAATTCAGTATGTTAGCCTCCTGAAGCAGCTGTCGCAAGCTATAAGTATGGACCAGCCTCCTGGGTAGGCAGAGTGTAAGGCTGTGGGGTTCAGTGAGGTCTCTGGAGACAAATACATCCCAGCCTCATGGCTCACTAGCTTTGTCATCTTCTTCAAGGTATTAATTGCCTTTCACCTCCAGTTTCTTCATCTCTAAAAGCAGAGGGATGGACTGCTGTGAGGATTACTGTTAATATAAGTAAAGTGTTTATACACTTAATTACTCAATAAATGGTACTGTTACCAAAAAACTGAAGATAATTAACTGCTCTGTAAGAAACTAGACACACAATTTTCAAAACACACTAGCTTTTCAATATATCAGGGAAAAATCAAAAGATAAAATGGTAGGGGAAACAGCCACAGAAAATAGTAACACAAAACAGATATACAAGGACTGTACAGGTGAAAAATACAGAATGCTTCAAACACTGAAGCAGATTCTGCCCTCAAATATGAAGATAATTCCGTAAAGATGACTTTTTTCCCCCAAATAAATGAAGAAACTCAACAGAATCCAAGAGAAAATTCCAGGGAGAATTTTTTTTTTAATTTTCAGAAGTATTCTGAAATTGAAGTGGAAGACTAAATGGAGTGAGAACAGTTGAGAAATCTGAGAGAAAAGCGAAAAATGTTATATAAAATTGTATTATAAATCTCTGTGAGCAATCTTGGTACAAAAATATCAACAGATATAAAGTAGCCCAAAAGGAATCAAATAAATATTTGGTTGTTTATATAATATGCCTCATATGTTATACATAAAACAATAGATTATAAAGAATAGATATGCCTATTTGGCGTAGAAAACAAATCAATGGAGAAAGGATGGATTATGGGTTGTTCAAATATTATTTGTGAAAACTGGCTTTTCAAAGAATAAAGTCAAAGATTTACCTGACAACAAGCACTGAATAAAATTTTAGTTGAATTAAAATGTGGCAGTAAATTCACAGCATATTATTAAATGCAAAAAAAAAGATTACCAACTGTACGTACAGACTATTCCCATTTTGTCAACATACATGTAAATTCATAAGGAAATACATGCAGAGAAATATGTGTTATTCCTATTACAAATGCTAAGATATTCAGAGTGGTGTGCTTATTTGGTGGGATTAAGGGTGGTTTTATTACTTCACTTTTCTAAAATGTTATACATACACTGCTTTTAATTTTAAAAAGGTCAAATGGGAAAAGTGAAACCATAAAAAAAATGTTAAAGCAAGTGGTGTTAGCATTTACCTGCTATTTAGATAGTGAAGCACTTTCTAGCATACCAAGTTCAGATCTACTCAAGCATCAACTGATTATTTTGGCTTAAATTTTCTCCTAGTATGCATTACTGATATGCCCAAGAATTATCACATAGAAGTCAGGGGTAAACTTACATTTCAAATGGCCAGTTCTTCCTGTTCTCAACTTTAAGATGTTAGATTAAACACCAAAGGGCATTGCTTTATGTTTACAATGTAGCAATATTAGAGTACAGTGCTAAGGATGAAAGATTAAGAAAGAATGTGTCCTAAGATTAAACCACCAAGGAGAAAGATTTATCTTCTCACTTGTTACAGTAGCAATGCACACATATTCATTGAACTGCCCCTTAAATCTACCACAGACTGCAGCCATGATATTAAAAGACGCTTCCTCCTTGGAAGAAAAGGTATGACAAATCTAGACAGCATATTAAAAAGCAGCAACATTACTTTGCCAACAAACGTCCATTTGGTCAAAGCTATGGTTTTTCCAGCAGTCATGTATGGATGTCAGAGTTGGACTGTAAAGAAAGCTGAGCACCAAAGAATTGATACTTTTGAAATTTGGTGTTGGAGAAGACTCTTGAGAATCCCTTGGACTGCAAGGAGATCCAACCAGTCCATCCTAAAGGAAATCAGTCCTGAATATTCATTGGAAGGACTGATGCTGAAGCTAAAACTCTGATACTTTGACCACCTGATACAAGAACTGACTCATTTGAAAAGACTCTGATGCTGGGAAAGATTGAAGGCAGGAGGAGGAAGAGACGACAGAGGATGAGATGGTTGGATGGCATCACCGACTCAATGGACGAGTTTGAGCCAGCTCCAGGAATTGGTGATGGACAGGGAGGCCTGGTGTGCTGCAGTCCATGGGATCGCAGAGTCGGACATGACTAAGTGACTGAACTGAACTGAACCTAAGTGTTAGTCACTCAGTCCTGTCCAACCTTTTGCTACACCATGGACTGTAGCCAACCAGGCTCTTCTGTCCATGGGATTTCCCAGGCAAGAACACTGGAATGGGTTGCCATTTCCTTCTCCAGGAGATCGTCCCAACCCAGGGATTGAACTCATGTCTCCTGCATTGCAGGAGGATTCTTAACCTCCTAAGCCACCAGTAAAGCCCACAGTAACATAGATGCAGTGCAGTAAACCAGAATTCATGGTTCCACACAGACGTGACCCAAGACAACAGTCTGTCCTAAAAGAAAAAAAAAAAAAAAAAAAACTCTGCAACTTTCAGAGTTAAAAGTAGCAGCACATGGTTCTACAGATATCAAACATCTTCTTGGATGAATTAAATTGCGCATTCTTCTAGCAGCACTAAGCCTAATCCTGTCCTCTAAGTGAGCATTACACCAATACCTCTTATGCGTGACTGCACTGACTGTTACTGAGGCTTACTACTATGGTCCCCTTAAGTCTTCTTCAGGCCTAAACAGCCGCAGCTCCTTTGACCCATCATCAAGTATTTGGAGACACTCTCCAAATAGTTCATCTTCCTAATTTACACCTTAAACTAACATCACCCTATTCCAATGTCCCTCTTCAAATATTGCATCTAAGTTGTATTGAAAGTGAAGTGAAAGTCGCTCAGTCGTGTCCAACTTTGCAATTCCATGGAATTCTCCAGGCCAGAATACTGGAGTGGGTAACCTTTCCCTTCTCCAAGGGATCTTCCCAACCCAGCGATCCAACCCAGGTCTCCCGCATTGCAAGCAGATTCTTTACCAACTGAGCTATCAGGGAAACCCTAAGTGAAAGTCATTCAGTGGTGTCCGACTCTTTGCAACTCCATGGACTATATAGTCCATGGAATTCTCCAGGCCAGTATTCTGGAGTGGGTAGCCTTTCCCTTCTCCAGGAGATCTTCTCAAACCAGGGATCGAACCCAGGCCTCCCACATTGCAGGCGCATTCTTTACCAGCTGAGCCATAAGGGAAGCCCAAGAACACTGGAGTGGGTAGCCTATCCCTTCTCCAGGGGATCTTCCCGACCCAAGAATTGAACCGAGGTCTCCTGCATTGCAGGCAGATTCTTTACCAACTGAGCTATCAGGGAAGCCACATAAGTTGTATTACTGACCTGTTAAATGCCCACTTTCTATGATCCAAGCACTCTGCCTATATTAGTAGAACCAAAGAATCCTTCCGCCTGCCCATCACTGCTTTTGGCAGCCGCATGACATTTGTGGCTTCAAAAGTACTTTTAAGCAAGAATCCCTCATCTTATACTTGAATATCTAAATTTCAGAACCAAAAAGGACAGTCCACATTTAAAACAATTATGCTTGCCCATTACTCTAGCCTTTTGCAATCATCTGAATCCCAATTCTGTTTTCCAACTCATTAAGTATCTTTCTCAGCTTTCTGACTTTACAAATTTTGGTTAAGCCTTCTCAAAACCAAACTACTGTTTCAACAGTCAAAGTAGAACAGTAACAGGACAGAGACTAGAGACTAAGACCAAAGGTTATTACATTGGAAACCTTCCTCCAGTTTATCATTAAATCCTTGAATTAATAACCTCTGGGTACATTTGTTCATGTATCCAAGACTCTTCCTAGATATACTATCATTCAGCATATACTTCTGCATTGGCTCAGACAGTAAAGCATCTGCCTGCAATGCAGGAGACCTGGGTTTGATTCCTGGGTCAGGAAGATCCCCTGGAGAAGGAAATGGCAATCCACTCCAGCACTCTTGCCTGGAAAATCCCATGGACGGAGGAGCCTGATAGGCTACAGTCCATGGGGCCGCAAAGAGTCGGACACGACTGAGCGACTTCACTTTCTTTTCTTTCTTTCTTTCTGCATCTTGTCCACAGGGATATGATATTTCAAACATCTAGCCAAACATCAAGAATCATGTGCCTGTATCATACTGCAGATCGACTGGTCACCTAACCCTTTGACCCTCAGTCAGCTTCTGTGCCTTTTCAGTCTCATTCTCAATCACTTCTTCCCCTGCTTGCCTCTAAATGCTGGTGTTTCCCTGAGCACCTCCCTCAACACACGGTGCTCACAGCCTAGGTGACCTCATCAACACCACTGGCTTCAATTACCTCTTACTAAGCGCCTCCTGGCTCCCAAGTCACCTCTTGGATGCACTCGCAAACATTCAGCTGTCTCTGGGAGAGCACTGCTTGGCTGTCCCTCGGGCACTTTAAACTGAGGATGCCAATAATGAACTCATCCTCTTTCTCCCAGCAGCCCTATTCATCTCTTACATTTTCAATCTCAATGAAAGGTAGAGTGTCTACCAAGTAGCCCAAGGCAAAACCCCTAGAAGTTGTGGTAGACTGAAATTGATCACTCAGCTGTTAAATCCATCTCCTAGCCTCCCCCTTTGACCACTTGCTTAGCTCTGACTTTTTTTTTCCTCCTCATGGGAGAGGTGAGAGCCTCCTAACTGAACTTCCTGCCTCCAATATTACCCCCTTTTATATTCCTCCACTCACAAACAAAATAATCTGTCTAATCTGATGTCAATGATTCCACAAAGTTTTTCTCACAAAAACCTCAGGCCCCATCTTCCTCATCATCTAGTTCCTTCTCGCCACTGTCACTCATACGCTTTTACTCCGGCCCATGAAGTGGTTGTGTGATTCAACTCCTCTGTGTGGTCACACAATCGGTTTACTTTGGCTAATAAGATAGGCTGGCCTCCGTGCATACTACACAATGACCTCCTCTTTGCTATAATAAGTTCAGCGGTCATTCCTCAGCTTTCCCTGCCTTATTATATCACTGGACCAAGCTGAGCGCTCCGTCACCACTGAAATGCCTACTTGGCTTCAGGCATCCCACGTTCCTGGTTTTTTCTTATTCCACTCCAACCCTTCTCAGTCTTTGCCAGTTCTTCCTCATGTCCCTGGTTTCTTTACGTTGGGACTTTCCTGCTTCAACCCTTAACCCCCTTATTTTTTCTGTCACCCTGCCTCCTCACACTCTTGGTGATGTCATACAGTTTTTTGGTTTTAAATGCCATATGCCAATGGACCTCTCTCAGTTCCCATCTCCTGCATGGCCATCTCGTGGCTTCATGACAAGCACAGCCTGGATGCCTCTGCTTGGGTAAGTGCCTCAAAGCTGACGTGTCTGAAACTGAGCCCCTGCTCTTGCCTGCTCCAGCTCCTGCGTGGGCTTCCCCAGTTTTTTGACTGGCAAGTCCTCCCTTTCAGTGACTCAGGCCTCGACATCTGGAGTCTCCCCTGACTTCTTGTCCTCCCATGTCTCACATCCAATCTGTTAGCAAACTCTCTGGTCTCTGCTTCTGAAGAGCCAGAGTCAGAGCTTCTCACCCCTTGCAAGTTTAAGTAGGGGACCAGGGAAGGCCTGACTAAGAAGATGACAACTGAGTAGAAACCTAAAGGACATGAGGGAGAAAGACAAGCAGATATCTGAGAAGAGAGCTGCAAACAAAGGAAGAACCAGGGCAGAAGCCCTGAGAAAAGTTTCCACTACATGTTCTGCAAAAGCAAAGATAACGGGGAGGCTGAAGTTGAATGAAGAATGGGGGGAATAGTAAGATGACATGAGAGGCTTAACGGAGGCCAGATCATGTTGGGCCCTGCAAGCCACCATCAAATCTTTGACTCTCAACGAAGCCTTAGAAGAGCTCTGGGCAAAAGATAACACATGTTTTAATGGGATCTCTTGACTGCTCTGCTAAGATCAAACTGGAGATCAAGATGGGAAACAACAGCCATCATCCAGGCGAGATCCTCTTGTGGTGTGGTCCAGCAGGCCAAGGGGCATTTTCAATAAAAGGCTGAAGTAAAAGGCTCATAAGTAGACAATGGCAGATACTCAAATGATGCTATATTTTGCAATATATCATATATTAAAATATTTTATAAATATTACAAAAAATACCTATAAAGAAACATTAATATCATTGGGAAATGCTTAAATAAGAGAGAAAAAGATACAATATCTACATAAACTATGCACTCACTTATAGCTAAAAAGGAAAAGAAAATATATAGGTAGGAAATGTGCTAAAACATTAATGCTAGATATCCCTAAGTGGGCCTCCCTGGTGACTCAGTGGTAAAGAATCTGCCTGCCAATGGAGGGGACACAAGTTTGATCCCTGATCAGGAAGATCCCCTGGAAAAGGAAATGGTTACCTACTCCAGTACTCTTGCCTGAAAAATCCCAAAGACTGAGGAGTCTGGCGTGCTACAGTCCATGGGGTTGCAGAGAGTAGGCACAATTTAGCAACTAAACAACAGTAATAAAGATGCCCTGCAGAAGCAGGAAGTTAGCAAGAGTTACAGTTGAAGAAATTCTAACAACAAAACAGGTCCCTGGGTTTCAGACAATTAAACTGTATCCCTCACTTTATACCTAGGGCAGTGGTCTCCACCTTTAGCCTGCCTCATAATCCTGTAGAGGGCTGGTTATGACAGATTGCTGGGCCTCAAACTCAGAGTTCCTGATTCAGGAGGGTGTGTACAGGATCCAATAACCTGTATTTCTAACAAGTGCCTGGGGAATATTGACAGTCCTAGTGTTAGGATCACATTTTGAGAGCCATGGACTAAGGGGAAAGAACCTAATAAAAGTGAAGTTTTAAATAGGTTAAATAACATCCTGAATTCCAGAGCTGTAAATTGACTTGAGAATAAACTTCAATATATTCTGATCCCTGGGCTTTTGTTTCAGAGTCTTAAATCTGGTACAATTAAGAGAAGGTGTCAATTAGGATTAAATGTGTTATAAAGATCAATTCCTTTTTATAGCTGAAAAGAGTGGAAGTCAGTCACTCTATAATATTTTCAAGGCAGTGATTAGTGCCCCCAGAGAAGAGGACCTGTACCTTACTCATTTCTAAAACCCCTAAAGTGCCTTAAACAAGAAGACAGTTAATCACCATTTGCTGAATAGGATGAAATGCCTGCCCTAATGAGTCTATCTCATGTTGGGTGGGTTGAAGGGGCAGGTGTTCAGAGCCTCTGGTAAGGCATTCCTGCACCTCTGAGTGACTCAGAAAATGGAACCGGCTCTGGGCATATGACGCAGACAAAGGCCCTCTTTCCTCTGGATGGATACAGACCTGCGTCAGGGCAGCTGGCTGGGCACCCTGATCACTGCATGGACTCCCACTCTTACATGGCCCCACGGCTGGGTACAACTCACCCAGCCTTGCAGGATAGGTCTGTGTGTGTGAAGATTTTGTGGAACAGGGTATGGATGCCCCAGAGCAAGCGACAGGCTGGAACAGCGAAAAGTCTGTCTGTTTAGTACTCTAGGAAGGGTTAGACATGGTGGTGGTTTAGTTGCGAAGTCAAGTCTGGCTCTTGCGATCCCATGAACTGCAGCCCACCAGACTTCTAAATCCCTGGGATTTCCCAGGCAAGACTACTGGAGTGGTTTGCCATTTCCTTCTCCAGGGGATCTTCCTGACCCAGGGATCCAACCTGCATCTCCTGCTTGGCAGGCGAATTCCTCACCACCTGGGCCACTGGGAAGCAGGTCATAGGAACTGACCCAGGAGTAAATGGTTTCCTCTGGATGAGATGCCCTATCATCACCACCCACAGCCTCGTACTCATGCTGGGGGTCTCAGCTTAAAAATCTCTTTTTTGGGGAATCCCTCCCACCCCAACCAGACTAAAAAGGCTATGTACACCCACTGCACACAGTTCCCATCACAACTTATGACAAATGTAATTACCTGATATACAGTGTTGCTTTGAGTCTGCCCACATGAGATTATAAAGCTCAATGTGGGGAAGACCACACATTTTATTCAACATTTTACTGCTAGTACCTGGTACATGAGTACATAATAAATGTGTTTAATGTTGAAATATTACATATAACTTCAATTAAGAAAGGCAAAAAGGGATAAGAATTATCCTTGGTTTCTTCAGCGGAGGGCTTCCCCAGTGGCTCAGATGATAAAGAATCTGCAATGCACGAGACCCAGGTTTGATCCCTAGGTTGAGAAGATCCCCTGGAGAAGGAAATGGCAACCCATTCCAGTATTCTTGTCTGAAGAATCCCATAGACAGAGGAGCCTGGTGGGCTACAGCTCATGGGGTCGCAAAGAGACAGACACAACTGAGCGACTAACACTTTCTTCAGGGAGAAGGAGACGACCACCAAAATTTAACTTTTTTTTGCGATAAGCAAGAATTATTCTAGGATCCAAGGCACTGCTGAAGAATACACTCTGATAGGAAAACGTGCCACCCTATACTATGCTCTGCTATTTCTATCCCTTGTGCTAAAATATGACACTTCACAGATCTGTCAACTCTTGGTTTTACATTGTAAATATTGACGGTGTGAATACTTGCTTGCATTTGCCTAAAACATGAGAAATGGTTCTGAGCATAAGAACTTGAAATGGAAAATTCACCTTCACAAGCATAACAGGCAAGATTAATTATGTTAACTGCTTGAAAACAGAAGCCAAGTCCTAACTTCTCCAGTGACAGTGTGGCTTTAGACTCCCTAAGCCCTTAACCCACAGCCCATGACCTTCAGAGACTTCCTACAGAAAGGTTAAAGGTTATTTCTCAACTACTCCCATCAAAGTCTCAAACAGAAAATAGGACCATTTACAAGTCTTCCAACTTCTGACATGGATGACCCAATTTCTTAGCAAATCTTAGAATACTATAATGATAAAACTCTACTCCATCGCTATTAGGCTTCCCAGGTGGTGCCAGTGGTAAAGAACCCCCCTGCCAATGAAAGTAATCATCAGAAATGCAGCTTTGATCCCTGGGTCAGGAAGATCCTCTGGAGTAGGGCACGGCAACCCACTCCAGTATTCTTGCCTAGAGAATCCCATGGACAGAGGAGCCTGGTGGGGTATAGTCCGTAGAGAGTCAGACACAACAGAAGCAACTTAGCATCCATACATGGCCATCACTACCACCTCACCTGCCAGTTGGTACCATCCCACCACTCCACAGGAACCACTATGGCAAGAGCGCGAGTGAGCTAACTGTCAAATTCAAACTTCTCTTTTCGGGTCACATCTTATTTGAATTTCTTTGGACCACTGACACTACAACCAACCCCCTCCTTCATCAAAGGCACTTCTCCTTTTCCCCCTAATTCCACACTATTGTGTTTCCCTGAAACCCGCTATTCCTTATCTGTTTCCTTTGGGTACTTCTCAGTTTCTGCCCCCTTTAACGTCAGTAAAACCCAAGTTTGATCTTTCACTTCTTGTGCTCACTCCTTGGATGATCTCATGCAACCCAGCAGTGTCAACCATGCCTTTCATTCAGGTGAGCTCCATGTCTCCACTCCAGCCTAGACCACGGCCTGAGCCAAAGGGCCTGCCACCTACCTGCCTAGTGAACCCTTGAAAGGTTGGCTCTCCAGAACCAAGCTCCTTATCTCCTCTTCCTCATACTCCTCCTCATGGAGGCTGGAGGCACCAGCCTCTAGACAAGGCAGAACCTTCCATTCCCTCACCCTCCACATCTACCCACAGGCAGTTCTACCTTCCCTCTTTCCATCTTCACAACTACTCCTCAACTGAGGTTCTGTCATCCTTTACCTGGACGCTTACAACTGCTCCTGGCAGGCCTCACCTCTTTCTATGTTCCACTCCTATGTGACCTCCATACTGTTGCCAAACTATATTTTGTTACCCGTGATTTTTAAATCCTTCTATGGCTTCCCATCACCTACCAAATGAAGAGCAGCTTCTTAGCAGGATGGAAGGTCCTCTATGATCAGCTTCTGCCTGCCTCTCAGGCTCATCTCTCATCAGGCTCCTCATAGCATGCAGCACTCCAGTTATATCCAATTAGAGAGGAACTGTTCTGAGCTGCTGCCATTTTCAATCTGCGCTCTACATCAAAAATGTCTTCGCCCAAACTAGCCCAACCTCATATCTGACCCTTGTTTGTTTGGCAAATTCCTACTCACCTCTCCAGACTCCTTCACCTCTTCTGCAGGGCCTTTTTTGATCCTTTCCACTAGATTTACGGCCCCTTTCTTCTTTCATGGCGACAAATCACTTCACCGCAATTGTTAGTTTCCATATCTGACTCATCCTTACCCAATTAAATTTTACTTTTTTAATTTGGAATTTCACATCAGCTGACATTTTTCCTGGCACAGTAACGGTTTAAACTCAGTAATGGTGGAATAAAAACCATTGGCCAAAAAGTCATGATTCAATCAAGATTCAGAGAAACCAGAAAAATTATATTATGTAGGAATGTAGAACAGTGAAGTAAGAATCAAGAGAGTTTGTGATTTAATTTTCCAAATTTAAATAATGCATACATAATTCAGTTAGTTCTGTTCTTTTTATGCACTTTTCTCTCATACAGTCTCTCTTCTAATACCTTACTCCAACTCTTGAATCATCTGTTGGCTTTTATCCTTTTGTTCCTCTGGCAGTCCCATTAATGAGTCAAAAATTCCATTGTATTCAATTCTTGGATAAGACTATTTTCTCTGAACCTCTAAAGTTTCTCTGTAGACCCTTTCTGAAACATCAGGATCAAAGTCTACTCAGCTAGCAATCATCAACTTTCATATATTTATAAAGTTTCCTTTAACTCATACTTTTAACTCATATTCATGCTCACAATTGAGACAGGCAGATCTCTTTTTATCACTATCATTTTACAAATGTAAAGCAGATACCCAGAAACCTAGAAGATATTTATCCTTTTAAGTTCCCCCATAAATAGTTTGAAGAAAATTAATTTTATACTTTGTGATGTTTAGTCCTCACTGTTTTTTATTGTTGTTAATTTAAACGCCATTTATCAAAGTCACATCCTACTGGTGTCCTTCAACTGCTGGTACACTGACTGTACTTTTATTACTGTCTCCTCTGTCCGCGCTTGTGCGTCCACCCTACTGACTGATCCCCAGCTGAGCATTCCAAAGCAATCACTTTTCTCCCCTTCTCTGCTCCATAATCAATGACTTTGACAAAGGAAGCTGTATTATATGAGTTTCACCCAGAGTCCAGTCCTCTGCAAAGAATCTTAAGTGAAACTTTGCACATATCCCAGCCACTCTCTTGTGAACTCGGGGGATCATAAAAAGATTCTTCCCAGGCCAGCTTTCTCTGCTTCTCCTCTGCCAAAACTAGGCAAGGAAAATGAGAGTCTATGTGATTTAGTTAAATACGATGACTTTTTATAAAAATACTGATAAATGAGGATGAGGCTGCAAGTACTGGCGGCCATGAGGTTTAGAATTACCTGCAGATTTTCCCTTCGACATCCTCTCCTTGTCATTAAGAGCCGGCTTTAGTTTCCAGCCTCATGCCCCTCCCTCACTTTCAGGGCTCTCACTTTCCTCCCCACCAGTGGTGCTATCCCTTATGCGGGGCATTCCTTTTCTGTTAATAAAGAGTGGAAAGGGATTAACAGGCAGGAGTGGACACAAAATAGTTACTTTTTAGTGTTACATCTTTATTTACAAGAGTTTGGCCCACATTCCATAGCTGTTATCTCACAGGAAGGCCCCTCCCCACACATAAGCACCAGCCAACTCTTACCCTCAAAGCCTGAAAAACTCCTCCATTCTCACATCCCTCTTAAAAACAAAGTTAGAGAGAAACAATAATCAATTCTATAAATTAGCTCAGTGGGTTAGACCAGAGGCCAAAGAGCAGATTCAGCCCCCTGGCCCGGCCAAAGGAACCCCTAACTCCCAGTTAAACATCTACTAACTGTTCGTCAGTCATCAGAACATAACTGGATCTGCGTGTCACCATTTCTAAAAACACAAGCCACAGGCATGTTCAGGAGCATCCTCCTATCATTTTATTTATTCCCATCAATTCGAACTTGAAACATCAAGGAACTGAGTCAAGTGAAATTTGTAAACTCACTATAATTAACTGAACACAGCCTTCTGGAACCTTCAGTCAACCCCCTGCCTCTGGTTTCACTATATCTGTCTCAGGGTGCAAACTCCATTCTGTCTGGGTCTGCATGGATAGAACATGTGCTTACCTAAAGGATCGGTCTAGCTCTAGTGGTCACCATCCCCTCACTAGCCCTCACTTGCACCTGTTTCAAGTAAAGCCTCCATCACTAAGAATTAATTTTACAAGAATCTGACTTTTCACTTAAGGAAAAAAAAATGTTTTGCATAATTGGGACTAGGGGCTGGAGGCAAGGTTTTCAGTTTGTCCTGTTACAACTACTCAATCTGAAGATGACCAAGAAGTGGGCTTTCTCTGGAAGCCTGGAAGAATGGACTATTCCCAGGTGACAGAACACAGATTAAACAAGTAATTATCCTAATAAGCTCTGAAATTAAACACAGCTGTTTGCTGAGCTCTAGCCCTGATTTCCCCAATTATAACACTACTGTGTGCTGGTATACATGCCTTTGATCTGAATTTCTTTCATTTCAGTCTGTCCTAGGACTGAGACTGTGGGAGAGGAAGATGGATGAGGTCTAGAATGCAGATATTCTATAATTCAAGCCTGGGTAAAATTCAAAAGTGACACAAAGGAACAAGGTCTGGTCTTGCTTCCCAGAGGGGATATTAACTAACCCATTTTTGTTACATTAAAATAAAATGACCCATCACCCTGATTCCTAGCAATCTTCCTAAAACAGTATTCACTGCTCACATCCTCCTCAACATAATCACTCAAAGTAGGTCAGAAATGTTGCTTCCTTCCCCTCATTGATTTTCATTAAGAGGATGCACTTTCTGGAACACTAAAGGGGAAGATAAACACCCAGTACAGCTACCAATGACATCCCCTGTACATTTTTGGCATTATTAAGTAGAGTTCTCCCAAAAGCAGGGGAAAAAAAATCTCATCACTCCTATTTATCTTTCTTGGCTGTATATCAACGATAATCTCAAACTTCAAAATACACAGTAGTAGTGCTTCAGCCAGCTGATGAACATCTCCCAAAAGGAGAGACATTAACTCTGTCTTTTCTAATTTTCTAGATCACCAACCCACCTCTTCCCTAAGTACACATTCTTTTTCTTCCTAATTCACGTCCATGTTTTGCCAAAAGGATGCCAAGCGACACCACACACTGGCTTGGCAAGTCCCCGGGGCCTTGTCAGGACGCTGAGTGCAAAGGAAGGGGTTTGTACACACTGGGGAGTGGCGAAGGGGGAGCTGGAAGCCCTCGGCAGCAGTGCCGGCTCTCCAAACCCCACTGGCAGGGCTTCCCCGGTCCCCTGCCCTTGGTGAAAACTCTCCTCGGCCCCAGGTCCTCAAGCCTGGCACTCCAGAAAAGCGCCGCCAAGTCCTTCAGAGCCCTCAAAACACAGGAGTGCAGAAAGCATCCCCTCAAAGCCAGCAAAGCCACACATCCTCTCTCGGCCAGCTTCTCGGGGCGGGCAACTTCATCCCTGGAAACAAACGAAAAGCCCGGTCCTCTCAGGAAGGAAAGAGGTGACAGCAGAGAGCAGTAAATGGGCACGACCCTCATCCCGCACCTCCCGTCCCCCACCCCCACCCCCACCCCCCGCAAACTCCAGGTTTCAGAGCAGGTGCGGCTCACCTCCAGGCAAGGAGGAAGCGGGCGGCCGGAGGTGGAGGGCAAGTCCCCAGCCCAGGCCGCCTGGCAGCCGGCGAGTGCCCAGCAGCAGATCCAGGCGGGGCTCCAGGGCGGCGAGAGTCCGCTGCGGGGAGCCCTGGCCTGCCGCCCCCGGCCCCTCCCCCGCGCCGGCCCTGGGCGGAGGAACAGCATCTCCTTCCCGCTGCGGTCGGCCCGCCGGCCGGCTGGAAAGCAGCCTCCCGGGGTGGGGCGCGTTCTGCTCCCGGGCCGCTAGGGCTGCGCGCTCAGCTCACAGCTGACAGCTCCGCTGTGCTCGCGGCCCAGGCGGCCGGCGCCCGTGCTCCCGTCACGCCGGAGGGAGGGACCGCGGGGCGCGGGCGCGGCGCGGGGGCGGGACGCGGGGCGGGGACGCGGGAGCCCGAGAGCAGGTGCAGCAGGCGGGGTCTGCGGCCCAGCCTCTCCGGTCCTGGGGTGCCGCGTGGTCGCCGGGGGCTGGAGCTTCATTACACTGTAGAGGGGGAGAGAGGCCGGGGTGTCTCCTGTCCCCGGTCCCCTCTGCCCACCAGGAGGGGCGCCCCGGGGGGAGCCAGAGTAAAATCCAAGACCTCGGGACATTGTTTTCTGGCGGCCGGTCTTTAAATGCTTCCTACTTCCCGCGTTACGCACAAACACACCCAGATGAGCCACAGGAGCATCCTTTCGTAAGAATCCAACTAGCTGGCGTCACATCGAATTTGGGGGTGATTTGGATGAGCATCAAATGGCGGGGAAGAAAAGGAGAATGAAATTTAGATCCAGGTTGTGACTCAGTATTCTAAGTTACTTGACGAGAATAATGACAATTCCTAACCCATAGGTTGTTATGCGGGTTAAATAAGATGATACACTGTTAAGCACCCGAGAATGCCTGACAAGTAGATGTGGTGCGCGTTGAAATCAGTAGTGAGGGATCATGGATGCTGCTGCTGTTACTTACGGGGATAACTGTGCAACCTTGGACAAATAAGCCCTTTTGTTCTGGAAGAAGCAGGTTTTCCATCTGTACGATAACTGGGGTAGTCTTTTTCTTTCATTCAAAAACATGTTGAGTTGGGTGGTGGGCATCAAGTGGTGAGCAAGACGAACATTACAGCTTCCTCAGTGTTGGAGATCCCTTCCTCTAAAATTCTGTGAAGGGATGAGTTATCCTGTTCTTCAAAAGCAGCACCCAGATTTATTTTAATTGAGCACCTAGAGACATCTACCTGGCGGACCCAATGTAAGTTGAACTGAATTGCCTGTGGCACTATCCTAATGTCCCTTTAATAAACATTTCCACGTAAAATGTGCAAGTCCCTTTCTCTCTCTCTCCTTCTCTCCCTCTATCCTGTTTCATGTGTTCTGATACAGTTATGTAAACTTTAAAAATAAAATAAAATAAAAAAAAACATGTTTACTGTTAACATTTTGGAAAATATTGAAGACTATCAGGAAGAGCATAAAATCACTAGGGAACCCACCACCCAGAGATACTATTAGTGGTATTAGCATGTTGAGGTATTTCCTTCTTGGCATTTAATTGCGTCTCTGCTGCAAAACTGGGATTATAATTTGTAACCTGCTTTTATTTTTTCCTTAGTATTAATATTTTCTCAAGTCATTAAAGTCTCTGACAGCACAACTTAAGTAACCATATAATACATAATATATTCTACTGTTTGGATTATATATAATTTACTTTTGGATATTAGGCACTGTTTCTCAAGTATTCAATGTTATTAATCATTCAACCCTGTATATTCACTAGTAGGACTGATGCTTCACCTGAAGCTCAAATACTTCGGCCACCTGATGCAAAGAGCCAACTCATTGGAAAAGACCTTAATGCTGGGAAAGATTGGGGGCAGGAGGAGAAGGGGGTGACAAAGGATGAGATGATTGGATAACATCACCAACTCAGTGGACATGAGTTTGAGAAAACTCTGCTGCTGCTGCTGCTAAGTCGCTTCAGTTGTGTCTGACTCTGTGTGACCCCATAGATGGCAGCCCACCAAGCTCCCCCATTCCTGGGATTCTCCAGGCAAGAACACTGGAGTGGGTTGCCATTTCCTTCCCCAATGCATGAAAGTGAAAAGTGAAAGTGAAGTCGCTCAGTTGTGTCCAACTCTTCGCGACCCCATGGACTGCAGCTTACCAGGCTCCTCCGTCCGTGGGATTTTCCAGGCAAGAGTACTGGAGTGGGGTGCCATTGCCTTCTCCGTTGACAAAACTCTACGAGATAGTAAAGGACAGGGAAGCCTGGCATGCTCCAGTCCATTGTGTCTCAAAGAGTCGGACACAACTTAGTGACTGAACAACAACAGTAATTTTAGAATGAATATACGTCTCCTTTTAATTTTCTATGGTGCTTTTCTAAATTTGAAATCATTGGATTACATAGCATGTGCATTTTTAAAGGTTTTGGTGAGTAGTGCACAAATTCCTTAAAAAAATTTTTATCAGTTGCTATCAGCAGTTTATGAGTACTTACTTCATAACTTTCTAAATTATAATGCTTCATGTATCTGCCATTTTTGTAAAAGAGAAAAATGCGACTGTTAATATTTTTAAAATGTATAGTATTTTTTTTATTTAGTAATGTTACCAAACTCATGTTCAGCTGCTCACCACTCAAAAGCCAATAATGGAGAGCCAAGTGTTGGTAGAAAGAAAAGTTTGCCTTAATCAGAAGGCTGGCAATCTGAAGAGAAGGAGGACTCATGTGCCAGAACCAACTCCCCAGATTCTGCTCAGCCATGAGAGTTTTTGAAGGGAAAGGGGGGAAAGAATATCAGTGAATTACCAAGGTACAAGCTTAGATTCTGCACCATTCTTCACTGTGCACAGACCGGCTGACTCCTCTTTATCTTTTCTTCAGATGTCATCTTGCCCATGTCATCTGCCTGCAGGATTGCAAAGGGGGCTGCTGGGGGTACAGAGCTGCTCATGCTTAACTATTTAATTATTCATTTTTCTTTTAGTCTAAGGAAGGAATTCACAGGTTAGGCATGGCATGGTGTGCATTCAGTAGAATATAAGTCAGGAGTAAAGTTAAATTGTCTAGCAATCTCATTCCTATAATTAGATTCTTTTAGGGTTAGAGAGGAACAGGAATGAGCAAGCAGAAAAGGGGCAAAAGAGCTTCTTTCAGTAACACAATAATTTTTCACATATATTTACCAGCTATATAGTTCCTTCTCCTGTTGGTGTGTGAATTTTTCACTGACACTCTTTGACCATTTTTCTATTTCAGTTCAATCTTTTTTATTGATTTGTAAGCAGTCTTTGTAAGTTTTATATATTATACCTTTGCTTACCATATATGTCACAAATGCTCCTCTCAGTTTGTAGTCTTCTTTTTAATTTTGTTTCTGGTGACCTTTTCTGCAAAAGACTGTCATTTTTATGTACTCAAATATTGCCACATTTCCTTTTGTGAGTTCTTCCTTTGTTTTATGCTCAGAGGTACTGTACCTTTGCAAGATCAAATAGATGCCTATATTTTCTTATTTTGTTATTACTTTCTTTATATGTTTTTATTATTTAATCCATTCAGAATTTGAGTCAAATTATATTATTATTTTTGTCACCTAAGTGGGACCTAACAACATGGTTAATGGATTAAAAACAGTTTTTTCCTTGTAAAAAATAAAAGTCATCCCAGTCACCTTAGCTTACATGACAATTACAAATTTTCCTAAATGGGACAATTTGCCACTTTCAATAAATGATTTTCTCGTAGGATTTTCACCTAGAGAAAACGTGTTCACCTTAAGTAATTAAAACCAGCATGCAGACTGGTAGAGAAAGGAAAATTCTAAAAAAACTCTGTGGTTCCTTTGTACTTATTTATTTTAGAATTTAACTGTAGGTTATTCAGTTGATTATTGATTATCTGATCAATCAGTTCAGTTCAGTCACTCAGTAGTATCCAACTGTTTTCAACTCCATGGACTGCAGCACACCAGGCCTCCCTGTCCATCACCAACTCCCAGAGTTTACTCAGACTCATGTCCATTGAGTCAGTGATGCCATCCAACCATCTCATCCTCTGTCGTCCCCTACTCCTCCCACCTTCAATCTTTCCCAGCAACAGGGTCTTTTCTAATGAGTCAGTTCTTCGCATCAGGTGGCAAAAGTATTGGAGTTTCAGCTTCAACATCAGTCCTTCTGATGAATATTCAAGGTTGATTTCCTTTAGGATGGACTGGTTGGATCTTCTTGCAGTCCAAGGAACTCTCAAGAGTCTTCTCCAGCACCACAGTTCAAAAGCATCAATTCTTCGGCACTCAGCTTTCTTTATAGTTCAACTCTCACATCCATACATGACTACTGGAAAAACCATAGCTTTCACTAGATGGACCTTTGTTGGCAGAGTAATATCTTTGTTTTTTAATATGCTGTCTAGATTGGTCATAACTTGTCTTCCAAGGAGCAAGCGTCTTTTTATTTCATGGCTGCAGTCACCATCTGCAGTGATTTTGGAGCCCAAGAAAATAAAGTCTGTCACTGTTTCCACTGTTTCCCCATCTATCTGCCATGAAGTGATGGGACCAGATGCCATGATCTTAGTTTCCTGAAAGTGGAGTCTTAGGCCAACTATTTCACTCTCCTCTTTCATTTTCATCAAGAGGCTCTTTAGTTCTTCGCTTTCTGCCGTAAGGGTGGTGTCATCTGCATATCTGAGGTTATTGATATTTTTCCCGGCAATCTTCATTCCAGCTTCTACTTCATTCAGTCCAGCATTTCTCATGATGTACTCTGCATAAAAGTTAAATAAGCAAGATGACAATATACAGCCTTGACGTACTCCTTTCCCGATTTGGAACCAGTTTGTTGTTCCGTGTCCAGTTCTAACTTTTTTCTTGACCTGCATACAGATTTCTCGGGAGGCAGGTCAGGTGGTCTGGTATGCCCATCTCTTTCAGAATTTTCCACAGTTTATTGTGATCCACACAGTCAAAGGCTTTAGCATAGTCAATAAAGCAGAAGTAGATGTCTTTCTGGAACTCCATTGCTTTTTTGATGATCCAACGGATGTTGGCAATTTGATCTCTGGTTTCTTTGACTTTTCTAAATCCAGCTTGAACATCTGGAAGTTCTCCATTCACATAATGTTGAAGGCTAGCTTGGAGAATTTTGAGCATTACTTTGTTCACGTGTGAGATGAGTACAATTGTGCAGTAGTTTGAGCATTCTTTGGCATTGCCTTTCTTAGGGATTGGAATAAAAACTGACCTTTTCCAGTCCTGTGGCCACTGCTGAGTTTTCCAAATTTGCTGGCATATTGGGTGCAGCACTTTCACAGCATCATCTTTTAAGATTTGAAATAGCTCAACTGGAATTCTATCACCTCCACTAGCCTTGTTTGTAGTGATGCTTCCCAAGGCCCACTTGACTTCACATTCCAGGATGTCTGGTTCTAGGTGAGTGGTCACACCATCGTGGTTATCTGGGTCATGAAGAAACTCGTTTCGCAGTAAAATAATTAAGTCCAGTGCTCCTGGGTTTCACTAGTAATTCCACAAAACCTTCACTCAAAAGCACCCGACTTACAGCATAGCAGAATGATCCAAGTAACCAATTTACTGAGTCAGCTGGGAAATAATGCCTTTTGACATTAGGGTGGTACCCTTCAGTGTAAAATATACAATATTATCTGAACTAGTGACTAATATGTGATGCTGTTTCTCCCCAAATGAGACTTATATTAATAAAAGAAAAAATTAATATATGATTATATACATAAAAGGATAAGGGAGAAACTGTGGGCAGGGACAATCATTTCCATTTCTGCAATTGCTTCTGAGATTATCTGTGGCATTGATCACTTTCTTCCTCCTTCATTCATGCTCAGACAGCTCCTCAGCTGGTCATGGTTCTTTGGCTAATAGGCTGATCAAAAGCCTAATCCCTGAGTAGGTCTGAACCTTGGCGATACTTGCTATATAGGGTTGCTGTGGTCTGCCATCAGAGAAGGTGATGGCACCCCACTCCAGTACTCTTGCCTGGAGAATCCCATGGACGGAGGAGCCTGGTAGGCTGCAGTCCATGGGGTCGCTAAGAGTCGGACACGACTGAGCGACTTCACTTTAACTTTTCACTTTCATGCATTGGAGAAGGAAATGGCAACCCACTCCAGTATTCTTGCCTGGAGAATCCCAGGGACAGAGGAGCCTGTTGGGCTGCCGTCTATGGGGTCGCACAGAGTCGGACACTACTGACGCGACTTAGCAGCAGCAGCAGCAGTGGTCTGCCATTAACTTTCGGCACTGGATATCACAATACTAGGAGGTACTCCAGAGGAATTCCTGAGCTCCATCTTAGAAACTCATAGTTAACCACTCTAGTAAACTTTATTTTTCTTCCTGGTCCATTGGCAGGAGGAGCCCAAAAAGCCAAAAGCAATTTTAACATCCCAAATTTCAGTTCAATTGTCTCCCCCAATGGAATATTTATCCACTGAATAATAAGACCTTCAGGCTAGCAGGACTTGGACTTGGGAAGGAAAATTTTGTGCTTTGGTCATTCAGCATAGTAATAAGAAATACCACCCACATTGTACTCCTTGATTTCTGGACCAATATGTCCTGGTTTGGGGAGAAACAGCATCACATATTAGTCACTAGTTCAGATAATATTGTATATTTTATACTGAAGGATAACATCCTAATGTAAAAACGCATTATTTCCCAGCTGATTCAGTAAGTTGGTTCCTTGGATCATTCTGCTATGCTGTAAGTTGGGTGCTTTTGAGTGAAGGTTTTATGGAATTACTAGTGAAACCCAAGAGCACTGGCCTTAATTATTTTGCTGTGAAATGAGTTTCTTGATAAAAACAATATTCTATGAGAACACATGGTATAATAAGGTAAGATGTAAATAAGGCATTAAGTCAACAGACTCAGCAAAATGGCCCAGGAAAACAAACCAGAACCAGATTGTGTTTACTCCAGTGAGGACAGAATACTGTTCACTCCATAATGGAAAGGACTCAGTATAAGCAACCAGCAGGTAGGCTGCCCTCTCATTGTTATACAATATGGAGAGCTTTCTATTGGTCTCTACATCTGGCTGATTGGCATTTAGCAGTAGTGGGAGAGCCAGGTCAACCTCAGAGAGAGGCAATCAATTTCTTTATGGAGGCATATCCAATCACCATCACTGCTATGGTGCACTATTGTTTATAAGCTCATTGACACAGTAAGGTCACTAGGGAAAGAAGCTGACTGCCGTCAATGGCGAGTCATCTGGTTTACCTGGTCATTGACCATGTGGTGAAAATTCACATGGGATATTAATATTCCCACAGGCTAGGCCCGTTTCAAGAGATACACACACATAATTCTTCCCCAATCCTCCTTATCAGCAAAACTCCAATCCTATTCTTCCCAAATTCCTTCACCAAATGGCCTAACTTTTAGTTATTACCTGTGAGCTGGTGTAGAGCTGACATCATGTCACCTTCCTGGTAGAGTTCACCATAAGGATTGTACCCACTGGAGGAGTTCCCTTCATTGTCCTTCAGAGCCACTCATGATTTATTTGTTAATCAATGTAAAAGCAGAGGATTGGTCCTTGAGTTTTTCAGCACATAATTCTAAGGCCAGAAGGCATGAACTAAAAAATCAAAGAAAAGTTAAACCACTTGGAAGCAGAATATTATGCTGAGTTAGATAAATGTCAACACAATTTTTTTTCTGTACATACATTGTTCCAAGAATCCTCTTCCCTCTGCAATAACCAGCTTGTCTGTGAACCATATACTCAATATTTGCATGCCTATCAGCTAATATTGATATTAGGTGAGACAGGAACATTGCTAGCAACTAAAGCTGAGCCATCAGAAATCCTGTGACCTGACAATTCCTTTATCATTTTATCCACTTCCCTATTCCAAAAGAAACACAAGTATGATTGGCATGCACAGATTCTGCAAATCCATTTACCCAGATAAGAGCAGGGAAGGAAATAAATTCTAGCCCCTTAAAGGTCAGGGATATGCAATTTTTATTTCATGTAAGTGACTTCAGTCAAATAATTTGGAAGAAAAGACTAGGTGAGTGGATGCAGATTTTTTTTAAGGTTTTAAATGTTAAGCACTGTAAAGAAGTCAACAACTGAACCTCAGGAAAGGATTGGCCTTTAAAGATCACTGAGCCAAATCCCATCTCAAATCCCTGAATCCTCTTGGCAAGTCTCCCTCAAATGACTTTCCAGACTTTAAAAAACATTTCAGTGCTGAGAAGTCACTACCTTTGCAGACAGCCATGTAAGGAAGCCTTTCTTCAGGGGAGCAAAACATCTGTGCCGCAGTCACAGTTCTAACGCGGGCCCAAACAGGGCCAGCCCCATTCCCCTTTCAGTGACAACCCTTCCAATAGCCTCTTCTATCATCATCTTCTTTTCTCCAAAATAAGTGTCCCCAATTTCTTCCACAATTTTTCACATGATCTGACTTTTCATTCACCTCAATTTTCCAATATTCCTCTTGAAAGTATACATTTAAACTGAAGTTGTAGCATAGATTTAGTATGCAATAGAGTAGACGTATAATTCCATATATTCTAAAGAGACTGTAGTTTTTTCAACTTCATGTCCAGGTGGATTTTTCTGAAAGCTGCACCAATGTTCACTCTGACTGCTAATATTCACTAGGAGCTCACAATGTGCTAAGTACCTTGAAGAGGGCCTCATATGCATCATCTCATTTAATTTTCCTGACAACCACCTGTGAGAAAGGCACTATTTTTATGCCACTTGCAAATGAGGAAAATGAGGTTTAGAAAGAATAAGTACCTTGAAAAGAAAGTGAAAGTGATAGTCGCTCAGTTGTGCCAGACTCTTTGGGACCCTATGGACTGCAGCCCGCCAGACTCCTCTGTCCATAGGGTTTTCCAGGCAAGGATACTGGAGTGCCATTTCCTTCTCCAGGGGATTTCCTGACCAAGGGATTGAACCCAGGTTTCCTGCACTACAGGCAGATTCTTTACCGACTGAGCTACCAGGGAAAGACTTAAATGTGAGTGAGTGAGTGAAAGTCACTCAGTTGTGTCTGACTCTTTGCGACCCCATGGACTATACAGTCCATGAAATTCTCCAGGCTAGAGTACTGGAGTAGGTAACCGTTCGCTTCTCCAGGAGATCTTCCCAACCCAGGGATCGAACTCAGGTCTCCCGCATTGCAGGTGGATTCTTTACCATCTGAGCCACCAGGGAAGCCCAAAGTACCTCACCTAAGGTCAAATATCCTATAAGTGGCAGAATTTGGTCTGTCCCAGGATTTCTGGGAAGGTAGCAGCACCTATTGGAGAAGGCAATGTCAACCCACTCCAGTACTCCTGCCTGGAAAATCCCATGAACGGAGGAGCCTGGTAGGCTGCAGTCCATGGGGTCGCTTAGAATCGGACACGACTGAGCAACTTCACTTTCACTTTTCACTTTCATGCATTGGAAAAGGAAATGGCAACCTACTCCGGCATTCTTGCCTGGAGAATCCCAGGGGGGCTGCCATCTATGGGGTCACACAGAGTCGGACACGACTGAAGCGACTTAGCAGCAGCAGCAGCAGCAGCACCTATTGATACTTAGTATGTGCCAAGACTGTGCTGAGCTCTCACTTCAAACAGTTAAGTAGTTAGTATTAATATTCCCATTTTACACATAGGGAAACTGAGACTTAAAGAGATATAACAAAATGATTAGAAATAATGAACTAGCTTATCTGAACAAGTTCAGTTTATATACCCAGATTTGGGATTTTTAATTACCCCTTATAAAATTAATCTTGCTGGATTCAGTCCATTACTCTGTCAATTTTTTTTTACAAATACTGATTTGTTCCAAAGTATTTTTATCTCTGCTCCATTTTTATAACTGCAAGTTTTACAAGAAAGTTTCCATGTGTTCGAGTTACCAACAAATTACACTGCATGGAAGGAGACATAGGAAAGAGTCACGCACAAACCACTAGAACTGTCTTTCCAGATGCTATCAACATACTCACCAGACCGTATCAGCCAGTCATTCAACCTTTAATACACTATGTAGTCTGGGCCATATTTCTCCATTTTGTCCACAAGAACACAATTTGTTGTGTCTTACTGAAATACAGACTTGTCATCCCAGCTCAAACTTAACAACCCTATCAAAATAGAATCATATTAGTGTGAAATAATTTAGAGATAGTAAATCTATCTTGGATCTCAGTGATCTTCGTGCGTTTCTAAGTATTTGTTATGTTTTCAAAATAAAACAGTAAATTAAATGTATTTGCAGTTGCTTTCATTCTCATGATGCTATATTTTTATTCATGTAATTAGAGACAGCACTTTCTCCACCATTAAAATGATATCTGAGTTCCAGTGCCTTCCCACTTAGTCTTCTGAGTTGATTTTTGACTCTTGTGACTTGATTTTTATAATCCATGCTTGTGATCTTGACCTCTTGGGCATCTTTACGATTGGCAGTATAATTTTAGACTTTTGTTTGTATTTCCTATTTTGCTAAGCTGATAGTTTTACTTTTTCCATCATTGAATTACCCATTAACTATAAGTAAATTATCTTCTCCTGAAAGTCATCCAGAAGCTTTTGACAAATAGAGGCTTGGCACCTGAGTAATAATCCTTTAAGGCCACGAATCTGTCATAGAACCTTTCCTGGCTTTGAAATGCTGTGATATATTCAGTAGATTTGGCAGTTTTCTGTTACCTCTGATTTCACTACTTGGCATTTAATAGTTCTTCTTTGTATAAAATAATGTTTCCTTGTATATATATGGCTGAGTCTCTTCATTGTTCACCCAAATCCATCTCAACATTGTTAATTGCCTATACCTCAGTACAAAATAGAAAATTTTTAAACAAAAAAATTTTTCATTAAAAAAATAGCATTTCCTTTCAGTATTACAATGATATCTCTCTTTAAAACATTTAAAGCAATATTATAGATTTAAACTAAAGTTAATTTAGGCATCTGAATGCTACCACATATGACTGTAATGTTATTCACAAAGATAATGACCACTAAGAAGCATAGGAATTGCAGCATGTTTCTTTTGACACTGCCTTTCAGAAAACACCCAGATTTCAACATGTCAAAACATGAAAAATATGTAACTCAGATAACTGAAGAAAAACAATAGCTATGCTAGCTATTGAGTCTATGGTACAAATTGTGCCCATGTTTCAAAGTCGTGCAAAACTGAAAACTTTCAACAGTATTTTCCTGGCCTCCATTCCCCATTTACAACCTGTAACAGAAGATGAAGATGTTTGATTAGGAAATGACAAAGGTCGGACATCTGTCTAATATTATGAAATGCTTTGTTCAAGATACTTTGCATTTTTCAACTGATTACCAAATTTCTTCACATAATCTTGTAAATCTTTTGTCCTGTCCCAATTAGCTTTATTTTAAATGTATCTGTAGAGCTATTATCCCTTTGAGAGATACGAAAGGTCACTTTCTTTTTTTAAAACACAGAATTATTCAACAGAGCTTAATAACTACACTGCTAATATAATTCTTACTATACCTCTGAGATGAAATGCTCCTTGAGATAGATTCAGACCAAGTTTCATTTGTAATGTTAATGTATTTTGCCTGAGAAAGCCTCAGCTGTTACACTTCCCCACATGCTGACCAAATCCTAATGAGGTTTTGGTACTACAGTAAAGAAAGACATATCTTTTCACTTTTCGTCTTGGTTCAGAAATTAAAATTACATTAGCCATTTGCAGTATGCCTATTAGTGTTCCTTTGATAATTTTCTGATCCTTAGCATTTATAAAGTAGACCTTGAATTTTGATACTACAAATCCTGATTGACAGTTAATGATTCTTTTCCTTATTAATAAAATGGAGTGGCCTGAGAAATTGATAGAGATGCTCTGTTAAAATAACATCAGAACCTAAAAAGTAAGATAAAATAAGCAAAACAGAGCAGGAACCAGCTCAGTTCTTCCTCTTCAAAATGAGGGGGGGAAATTTGGTTCTAAATATCGTGTCCTCAGTATTACAACTCAGATGAATGTTACTCATGGAAGAAAAACCAAGATGTGGTTTCAAACCTATTCAGAAAATAATTTTTTTCCCTAAGCAATGGAAGAAAGTAATTATATAAACCACATTAAGCCATTGTCAGAAATCAAGATTATTCATATCAGACACCCTGAATAAACACCAACATTTTTACTTGTTTCACACCCCCATTCTTCATCTCACTCTAGTTTACCCCTGTTTATAATTGCTAGAGTTTAGCTAACTCTTTGTATTTGGATATTTTATTTATTTGACAGGGCCAGGTCTAGTTGTGGCACGTGGGATCTTCAATCTTCATGCAGCATGTGAAATCTTTGTTGTGGCGCATGGGATCCAGCTCCCTGCCTAGGGGTCGAACCCAGCTCCCCTGCATTGGGAGCATGGAGTCTTAGCCACTGGACCCTCAGAGAAGTCCTGAATTTAGCTAAGTCTTGATTCTACTATTAGCCCCGCATAAATGACACATTTTAAACTGTATAAAATTGAGAAGTTAATACATCTATTAATGACTCTCAGTCCCCCACTAATTTAAGCTCAAATGACAGGGCTTAGAATTCACAGCCCTTCTCGTTCTGGCCTCAGCCTAACTTTCAATCCTTGTCATTAACCATTTCCTTGAAATTGCTTATGATCCAGTCGCTTATGAGATAACATGCAATTATCTCAGCTGCTCCATGATTTTTTTATCTCTACACCTTTGTTCACATTCTTTGGTCATTTACCTGAAATGAACATCCAGGTATCGATCTCCCCCTGTCTATCCTACAAAGTAAGCTAAAATATCACTTTTTAAATAATGATTTGTTTTAGCCCCCAAGTTGTGTATGAGCATTTAGTTTATATGATCTTTATTGAATTTATTATTTACACCTATAAATGATCAAGTGATCTTTGAAATCCAAGGACCTTTCAATATACTTTCTGGCAGCTTCTGCAGTTTAACATAGCACCTCACATTACATACTTCTCAGTAAATATGTATAAGAGCGTGAATAAATGAATAAATGTCTAGTCTCTGGTCTTATATTTATGCTATCTATTATTCATAAAGCAACCTCTCATTTTTTTTCATGCCAATCTAAACTTATTATAGGAATAAATTATTTTCAAGGACTAGGAAAAAATCCATTTTCAGTAATGTGACTCATGACACCATGCCACTGAAAATAATTAAAATAATGAAAAATATTTTAACTATATCTCATATTAGCAAGAAAATAAGGCCCCTCAGAAACCAAAAACTAAGTAAATACAGGAATCCAAAGAAGTAAGCTGAACTTTGACTCTGGCTTTCACTTTGAGGACATTTGCCCATGGAGGTGAATTTGGGTTTCTGTATTCATAGGTCACAAGGAGATAAATCCTGGGAGCTACCTGACCAAGATGAGCAATCTGATAGGAGATGCCTTAATAAATCAGGTACCTCACAGGCCTAAACTTTCCCGGTATATGTGAACTAGAAATAAATCCAGAGGACAGCAAGGAAAATGGCCTATTATAAAATGTGTCATTGGGTAGAAGTAAACACTAAATCGCCCCTTGGAATTCCTACCCACAAGCTGGCCCTCACTTGAACTGGTAGCTCAATCTCATACCACCCTCAGGCAAAAAATTTAAAGTGTTTCTATGTTGGTAGAGTTCCCTAAAATTTGGCAGAAGCAAAAGCAAGTAGTCACTGGAGATATAAATTGCAAATACAGGGCTTAAAAAATTCAAAAGATAAAATTCCCAAACACATAAACTTAGAGTTTAAAAACTCACACAGGGCTTCGCTGGTGGTTCACCAGTGAAGAATTCACCTACCAATGCAGGAGACACAGGTTCGATCCCTGGTCTGGGAAGATCCCACATGCCACGGGGCAACTAAGTCCGTGAGCCACAACTACTGAGGCTGTACTCTAGAGCCTGGAAGCTGCAACTACTGAGACCACATACTGAAGCCTGAGCACCCAAGACTCTGCTCCACAGGAGAAGCCGCTGCAATGAGAAGCTTTGCACCACAACTAGAGAGGAGCCTCTGCTTGCTACAACTAGAGAAAGCTTGCATACAGCAACAACGACCCAGAACAGCCAAAAACAAATAAATAAAACAATAAATTTTTAAAAACTCTTACAACGTATCAGGAAACAAGACACCTAGAGTCAGTGATAATAGAAACAACAGATAGCAAAGTCAGATATGTAAAGATTTCATATATTGGATTTAGAAGACAGGGACGAAATATTAAACTTATCTATTTTAAAAATTAAAAGGACAATGAAAATATAAGAGAAAAATAATAACGAATGTTTTAAAAAGACAAAACTGGTTTGAGAGAGCAAGAAAGAAGTAAGGAAGGAGGAAGAGAAAGCTAGAGGGAAGGAAAGAGGAAAAAAGGAAGGAAAGAAGGATGAAAGGAAAGAAAGAAAAGGAGTGGGAACTACATAGAACATTTAGAAATTAAAGCTATTAAAAGTGGAATAAAAAAACTCAATAGACTCTCCTTTCCCATTCTATTTCCCTTTCTATTACCCCAGCCCAATAATTCAACCTTGATTTTTTTTAATTAGCAAATTGTCTTTACCTAATAAAGAGTATTTACAAAAACTACCACTAAATGTCATACTCGATGATAAAAACTTCCCTTTCTTGATCAGGATAATAACTAGAATGCCCAATTTTTCAGCTTTTTACTGGAATTTATAGCCAATACCAAAAGGAAATAAACAACAGACAGGATATAGGGGAAGAAATTAAAATATCATTACTTTCACAAGATATGAGTGTTATGAAAATTCAACAGAACTGTAGATAATTTCTAGAATAAGAAGAGTTTAGTAAATTTGCAGGGTAAAATCTATTACATTTTATACATCAATATAACTGAAAAATATTTTTGAAACCAAAATAAAAATTTATAGAATACTCAGAAATAGACTTAATAAAACCATGCAAAATCATTATGGACAAAAATATAAAGCTAGGCTGAAGAACATTAAAGACCTGAATAAATCAAGAGATATATCATGCTCATGAAATAAAAGAGTAATATAATATAGATGTGAAGAAGAGAATGGCAACCCACTCCAGTATTCTTGCCTGGAGAATCCCATGCACAGAGAAGCCTGGCGGGCTACAGTCCATGGGGTCACAAAAGAGTCAGACTGAGTGACTAAACAACAAACAACAATCATATAGATGACAGCTCTGTAATTATGTAAATTCAATGCAATGCCAATAAAAATCCCATCAGATGTGTGTGTACAAATTAACATGCTGAGGCCAAAATTTGTAGTGAGATTCAAGGATCAAAAATTGTCAAGCTACTGTTTCAACTGAGGGAGAAAAAAAAAGTTTGGAAAACTTGCCTTACTAGAATAATAAGATTTTCAATACAGTTATAGATATTTAAATCAGGTGTTATTTACACAGATGGACAATTAGAGAAAAGAAGTAGAGTAAAAAGCTTAGAAATAGACATATATTTATCAACTGATACATGACCAAGGTGGTTTTAAAAGTTCATGAAGGAGAAACTGACTTTTCAAGGCAGTTCTGGGATAACTGAGTATCCATAAGCGGAAAAGATGATATTGTATGTAGCCTTACCTGATAGCATAAATATTCAGTTTTGTTTGGATTAAATATCTACTGGATTAAATATGTGACTGTTAAAAATATAATTAAAATACAATATAGGAAAATATAATCATGACCTCACACCACAGAAAAATTTCTTAAAATGTGCAACGTAAAGGAAATGATTGATAGAATTTACTAAAAATAAAGAATTTTGTTTCTCAAAAGATACCATAAAAAGATTAAAAACAAAGGGGCACAAAGGGAAGATATTCCTGGCAGAAGGATTTACATCTAGAATATATAAAGAATTCCTATGAAACAGAATGCAGCATCCAACAAGTTTATTAAAAGTATCCTTCCAACAGATTTAACCTGTCTACAAAAACTTCCTAAATCTCTACCTCAGTGACCCCTAGCCATATTAATTTTGGTAAATTTAACATTGAAGTAATCTTGTTTTTCCTAAAACTGAGTCATCCAAGTTCAAAACTTGTAGTCACACTTAACATTTACCTGACTTTGCTTTCTATATTCAATTATTTATTAAATACAATCAATTCTTTTTCTGCAAGTCTTCTCACATTTTTGTTCTTTCCACCACCATGTCATCTTCATGATTCAACACCTCATTTTCTTGACTTGTGGTAAATTCCTAACTGGTCTCCCTGCCTCAAAGTTCTCTTTTACAATTTTCCTGGCTGTTGCTCAGCAGATCTAGATTCATCCACCTAAACCACACTTTATTTTTCAATGAAAACACATTTAATCACAACCATATAACAAAATGTCGTTTAATCTGATCTAAGAATAGGGGGTGGCTTTTTTATTACACAAGTCAAGAAATCTGTTAGATGACAGCATTCGCACCTCAATTTGGTAGAGAATGTCAGAATTCTAAGTGGCTAACCATTTGGAAAAAATAAATTATACTCCTAAAGCACACTATATATATCAGGAAAATCATGTATTGAAAAATAAAACATTTTTGAAGAAGATGAAAGAGACTATCAATAAAACCTTAGGATAAAAAGGATTTCTTAACTGATAGAGTAAGTACGAATTATACGAGAAACAGTGATAAACACAACTACATTAGAATTTAATACTTGTGTGTACCCAGAAAAATTATTTTAAAAAATGAAAAAGATAAATCATAAATTGAAAGATTTGCATCACAAACTACTGTCGAATGATTAGTATCCAAAAGATATGTTAAAAAAAAAAAATACACGTGTTCAAATCAATGATCAAGACAACCCAATGGAAAATAGTCAAAGATCTTCAGACCAAATAGAAACAAGAAGTACCAAAAACATAAGAAATAGTGTTTAATCTCATTAGTACGTGAGGTATACAAATTAAAACTATACTGAGTTACCAGATTAGCAGGAGTTGAATAAAAGTGACAATAATAAGTATAAAAGATGGCTGTGGAACAGTTAAAACTTGTACAGGACTCTTGGCAGTGTTCTGGTACAACACTCACTCTGGAAAAACACTGTGACATTATCTGATAAAGTTGATGCAACTTTATTATCCTATATAGTTGACCCAGCAAATATACTCCTAAGAATATGTCTCCCCTACAGCAACACATGCACACATGCTCCAGAATACTTGCAAAAAGAATATTCACATCAGCATTTACTTGCAACAGCAAAAACCGAGAAACAACCCTGCTGCTGCTGCTGAGTCACTTCAGTCGTGTCCGACTCTGTGCGACCCCATAGACGGCAGCCCACCAGGCTTCCCCGTCCCTGGGATTCTCCAGGCAAGAACACTGGAGTGGGTTGCCATTTCCTTCTCCAATGCATGAAAGTGAAAAGTGAAAGTGAAGTCGCTCAGTCGTGTCCGACTCTTTGTGACCCCATGGACTGTAGCCTACCAGGTTCCTCAGTCCATGGGATTTTCCAGGCAAGAATACTAGAGTGGGTTGCCATTTCCCTTGCCAGGGGATCTTCCCAACCCAGGGATCAAACCCAGGTCTCCCGCATTGCAGGCAGATGCTTTACCATCTGAGCCACTCCATCAAAAACACAAAAGATAAGCAAATTATGGTATATACACATGATGGAATTTCACTTATGACAGTAAAACTTATAGGATTACACCTAAACAAAACTGTATGAATGAATCCCAATGACATAACATTAAATAAAAAAGCAAGCTATGGAAAATGCTTATAATATGATTCCATTCATATAAACCATAAAAGTATGTACTACCTACAAGGATTTTTTTTTTATTTATCAATATTGTTGGTTCTTCACAATCGGAAGCAAGCAATCTATTTTGCTAAACTGTGAAAATAATTTCATATATATTAGTTTCCTGGGAGTCAACCAAAGAGTGTTCATCAGTCCTTTTCCAGAAATTGATGAGATACAAATCAGAAAGGAAGAAAAAGAGAATGAGAGCGTTGAATGGTACAGTGAGAGGTCCCTATATTTTCTGTGATCAAAATCAGTACATATCCATATTTTTTTCTTTTTTTAATATACTTATTTTAACTGGAGGCCAATTACTTTACAATATTGTAGTGGTTTTTGCCATACGTTGACATGAATCAGCCATGGGTGTACATGTGTTACATATCCATCTTTCACCTTTCTTCTTTCTTTGTTTTATGTTTTCTGTGGCATTCCAGTGACCAATCTTTTACTCTACTTCACATGGCTCAATAAAATGCACAAAATATCGGTCAGAGATTATAATAATCAGTTATATGTCACTATTATAAAGCAAGGCAAAAAAAAAAAGTCCAAAGACTTGGCTTCCAGTTCCAGTTCTCCAAAGTTTGTCACATGTCCTTCATCAAGTCATGCTACTTCACTGTGCTTCAGTTTTGTCTTCTGTTAAAACAGGGATAATCATGCCTGCCTCAGAGCATCCTCATGAGAATTAAAACAGTAAACTTATTTTTTTTAAAAAACGGACCAACACATAGTAGACATTCAAGCAGTGTCAATTTCCTACTACCATCACTGTGCTACCTGAGCAACTGAATCACATATAAGTACGAATGGGGGCAAGGTGGTGTTGGGGTGGAGAATGAGCAAGATTGTACCTCGGGATGCAAGCAGCTGCTTAATTTGCTTTCATTTCATAATTACAAGGTCACCAAGTCTTTTGCAAATAAATTTATGTCTGTTGCAACAAAAAGAAGGTCACAGTAATTCTAGCTTGTGTTTTCTTTAGCTATTAATGTCATTACATAATCAATCATTATGCTCGTTTCTTCCCCCCTTATTTTATGTAACAGCCCTTGTCAATTTGATGACAATCATCTTGTCCTGTCACTTGTTTCGTGTTCTTTTATCTAGCTTTCTCGACCCAGATTCCAAGTCCCAGCCTTATCCTCCTTTAAGATGCCACTGACTGCTTCATATGCAGTATCTTATGTTTATGCTTCTGAAAAAAACTAGCCTAACCTATGCAAGTTTCTATGACTGCTTAGGCCCACCCTCTTCAGTTACTGAACACGGAGGACTGTTTGCAATCACTACCAGCAATTGGGGCATCTAAAACTTGAGCCCAGAATCCATGTTATCTGATACATACACCATAATTTGTATACTGTTTCTAGGGGTTAAATGTGCCCCTATTTCTATCAACGAACTCACAATAGAGCTTTGAACTCAACCTATTACTGATTTGCTTAAACAGAATAAGTCATAAAGACTTCTTGCCTTAATCCATTCCAAGCATGGGACTTTTGACCTTCTTTCCACTTTCATGGTACCTAAACAACAATAAATATTGCTGACTGACCATTTCTTATTAAAAAATATGACAGAGACTATAGGAGGGTCACATTTCCCCACTCTTTGCATCTAGGTCAGGTCATGTAATTTTGGCCAGTGAAATATGGGTGGTCATATAACCACCCATATAACATCCTGACCCCTATAACGTCCCCTGGGGCCCTCAACCCTCTTTGCTAGTTAGCTGGCCAAATGGAGGGCACCCACTGAAGGACTTGGGAGCCCCTACTAGAATTGAAACCACCAGCTAAAATGGGCCTGGATCCCTGACTCAACACTGGAAGAGAGAACCCGTGGGAGAGCCATCTGACCTGCTTTGGTCTGCAACATGAATAAGAAATAAAACTTTTTTGTATTATGTCACTGAAACTTGGGAGTGGGTTGTTATAGCAGCTAGTGTTAATTACCTTGACTAACAGCATGAACCACATTATTACCTGACAGTGTGCATGTCAAAATAAAACACCAAACAAAGCTGTAAACATTCCTAAAAGAAATTTGGACAGTTCAGGGAAATGCAGTCTTTAGATTGTGATTGTCCTAGTCAAGACTGTATATCTGTGTTATAAGCATCATGTAGTTGTGCTCTTCCTAAATTTTAAATAGGAAAGATATACAACTGTAAAATCAATAGATAATCTGAGAAATATTTGGCAGATATTAAACCAAATTGTTTTATTCATAATAACCCCTGGGTTTTGGTAGTTCCCAAACTCTTATGACAATAGTCAACCCTAATAAGACTCTGAGCATAGTTTCTTCCATATTACCCCTTCTAAAGAATACCCCTTCTACCTTTAAGGCTGAGCTGGGAAACTTAATGCTTTTGGTTAAGGATGTGTGTGTTGAGAGACAGTTCCCCGTTCATCTTTTGTATTTCTTCACATCATGTAAGCAGAGGTGGTGATAGCATTTTACTCTGGACTATCTCTTCTAGGATGGCTGCGGAGAGCGTAGTCTTGAAAGACAGAGATAGCATGTCCCTTTGGAGTACAAGTTTGTTTTTTTGCTGTCCAGTAAAATGAAAGTAATGTCTCCCTTTAGTTCAAAGTTTGGATGGGTTTGGGTGGATTTGGGCTTTCCTAAGCTTGAGTTCCTCAGCTGTGACATCAACCTTGTGTGTGTACAGCACCCATCTAGGGCCATCATCCTTACTCCCCAGGACTTAGGGGAACCGGGGAATGGGCACTCACATGAAGCTCATGCTGCCTCCTGTGCCATGAGTAATTCAGCCCCTAGTCTCTGACCCAGGAGTCTCATGCGTTCTGCCAGCAACCATGAAACTGTGACAGGCTAACTTGCTAGCCAGGGTAAGATCTCAGACACCTTATGATTCTTGATGACATGATGTAGAAGGATAAGTCCACTCCAAAGAGAAGCAGGATGGAGAAACCTCTCCACTCTCACAGTCCAGGGAGAGTGTAAGAAATACAAACAATGAGGAATTAGAGCAGTAACAACAAATGACTGTGCTGCCTCCCTGCCCTCTCAGAGTAGAATCCCTAGACAGAGTGGGGGAATGAGACCCACTAGAAGTATCCAGGTTGGTAAAGGGATTCCAAGAACATCCATTAGGAATCAGGAGAGGCTAAGGCAGGCTTACCCAAGGTAACAGATGCTCTGGTATGGCACCCCATTCTTCCCTTCTTCAAGACTAAGACACTCATTTCCCTGGCTGGTGGGAGTATTGATGCTGACAGTTCATAGCTAAATATTTCTCAGAGAACTGTTCTCAACTCAAGACAGTCCCACTGCCCAGGGGAATGCCCTCTGGGGAGCAGGAGAGCAACTCTCATCCAGTGACTGGTCAATACAGAGTTACACATGCCTTATTTAATTCAAGACCACTCTACCATCCATTTCAGCTTCAGAGATTCTCCATAGGATGAGCTATGTCTTTACTACATTCCATCATATCGTTGCTGATATTACTGACCCTGATGCTGGGAAAGATTGCAGGCAGGAGGAGAAGGGGGCGACAGAGGATGAGATAGTTGGATGGTATCACTGACTCAATGGACATGAGTTTGAGCAAACTCCAGGTGATGGTGAAGGACAGGGAAGCCTGGTGTGGTAGGTCCATGGAGTCACAAAGAATCAGATACGACTCAGTGACTGAACAACAACAATCACACTGTTGTCATTCCCCTCCTCCAAGAATAGATTCTGGGGAACCTTCTCAATAAACTTCTGCATGCAATAAATCTTATCTCAACCTGTCTCCTGGTAACCTTATCTGCAACACATAAGCATAGCTTAGAGACTTTATGCCCCTAGATTGAGTGCCACATACAGCTTCACCTGGCATGATGGGAAGCAGTGATGCAGTGATGGAGAGACGAGCCTGGAGCAGCATTCATGTCCTCCTATGGACCACACAAAGGATGCAAGAGACACATAGCACTGCACTGAGAAGCATAAGATTCTGAGAGCTGTAGGACCAGCAGAAGTTTGGATTGTGAGGTCACAATGTATGGAGATTTTAACTCTAGAAATACATGTCTAGGACAAGGGTCTATTGTTTGTGGGTGTTTTTTTTTTTTCCATTCAGTTGCTCAGGTGTGTCCAACTCTTCATGACCCCATGGACTACAGCAAGCCAGGCTTCCCTGTCCTTCACTATCTCCTGGAGTCTGCTCAAACTCATGTCCATTGAGTCAGTGATGCCATCCAACCATCTCATCCTCTGTCATCCCCTTCTCCTGCCTTCAAACTTTTCCGGCATCAGTCTTTTCAAATGAGTCAGCTCTTTATATCAGGGGGTCAAAGTACTGGGGCTTCAGCTTCATCAGTCCTTTCAATGAATATTCAGGACTGATTTCCTTTAGGATTGACTGGCTTGATCTCCTTGCAATCCAAGGGACTCTCAAAAGTCTTCTCCAACACCACAGTTCAAAAGCATCAATTCTTAAATGCTAGCCTTCTTTATGGTCCATACATGAAAGTTAAAGTTACTCAGTCGTGTCAGACTCTTTTCAACCCCATGGACTATACAGTCCATGGAATTCTCCAGGCCAGAATACTGGAGTGGATAGCCTTTCCCTTCTCCAGGGGATCAGGAGATTCCCTGAGATCAACCCAGGGATTGATACATGGCTACTAGAAAAACCATAGTTTTGACTATGCAGATCTTTGTCAGCAAAGTAATAATGTCTCTGCTTTTTAACATGCTGTCTAGGTTGGTCATAGCTTTTCTTCCAAGGAGCAAGTGTCTTTTCATTTCATGGCTGCAGTCACCATCTGCAGTGATTTTGGACCTCAAGAAAATCAAGTCTGTCACTGTTTCCATTGTTTCCTCATCTATTTGCCATGAAGTGATGGGACTGGATGCCATGATCTTAGTTTTTTAAATGTTGAGTTTTAAGCCAGTTTTTTTCACTCTCCTCTTTCACCTTCATCAAGAAGCTTTTTAGTTCCTCTTAGCTTTCTGCCATAAGGGTGGTGTCATCTGCATATCTGAGGTTATTGATATTTCTCCCAGCAATCTGGATTCCAACTTGCTTCGTCCAGCCTGGCATTTTGCATGATGTACTCTGTATGTAAGTTACATAAGCAGGGTGACAATATACAGCCTTGGCGTACTCTTTTTCCCAATCTTGAACTAGTCCATTGTTCCATGTCCGGTTCTAACCAGCAGAGTATCCAGGCTCAAGAACATTTCAATGAATACTAGTCTAGGAAGAAAACCCAAGAGCCACTCCACAGCAGACACCCCTGTACTCTACTATGATTGTGTAGTCATATAGTCTCATCCCCAAATACACACAGATACCATTTTGGAAAGGTAGAGGAAGAGGGGAAATAGATTTTAAATCCAAAAATCTGAGTCAGTCAGAAAAAAATATTTAAACCAGAAGATATTGTAAACTGGCAAATTTAAAGTTTACATCTCTTTCTCCCCCACTCCACTATCACTAGACATGCTACTGCTAAGTCACTTCAGTCGTGTTCGACTCTGTGCGACCCCATAGACGGCAGCCCACCAGACTCCCCCGTCCCTGAGATTCTCCAGGCAAGTCACTAGACATGAGAAGCCTTCATTTTATTGGCACACTGTACAGTTGGCCCTTGAACACACAGGTTTGAAATACATAGGCCCACTTATACATAGATTTTTTTCAGCAGTGAATACTGTAGTACTGCATGAATCCAAGGTTGGTTGAATCTACAGAGGCAGAACTTGTGGATACAGAGGGCAGACTATAAGCAGATTGTTGAGAGTGTGAAGGTTGGTTCCCCTAACCCCTGCGTTGTTCAAGAGCCAACTGGATGAGCAAATTTGCAACCACTGGTAAATATAGGTCTATAGCAGTATCATTTTAAAAATTCTAGTTTTCAAATCCTAATGCTTGTTAATAAGGTAGTACAAAGTACTAGAACCTACATGGGTGGTTTAAAAGTCCTCTGATGCAAGAATATGAATTTTAAATTGACCAGACTACCAACTCCTTGAGTATGGCAACTGAGTTTTACGTATCTTTGAATCTCCCCAGTGGCTAGCAAAGCATATAATGAATAAACATTTTAACATAATTTACTATCAGCCTATTATGAATCATTTTGAAACCTATTGCTCCACTCTGTGGCCTTAAGTCTTTGGATTTTCCAAATCTTTTGATACTGTGAAAATATCCTTGGAAGGATCATTTGTTTAGCTCCTATTAAAAAATAGTTTATCTGTATTAACCCAGGGCTGAGAGTAAGAAGAGAGCAGAGTTCTGGGAAAGGAGAAATAGAACTAGAAGGGGAAAAAATTGACAGGTCAGACAAATCGCATCACCATTTTGCCTTGGGCCAGCTCTGAAAAAGAGCTGGCAAGAATAGCAATTTTACTCCTGAAATGTATTTTACACTACAACAGCTGAAGTAGTAAACTAGTATGACTGAGAAACAGGAAAAGGAAAATAGTATTTCCCAATGACCTTGCCCCACTTCGGACATTATCCATTCTTCTGAGTTAAAGTATTTGTGGTTGGTAGGATTATGCACTCCACTGGAAAGATGTCCATGTCCTAAGCCCTAGAACCTGGGAACACTTTGCCTTACATGCCAAATGGGACTCTGTGACTGTGAATAAGTCAAGGACCCTGACCTGGGAGACTATCCTGAATTAACAAGGGTGGCCCCAAGGTAATCATGAGGGAACTTAAACATGGGAGACACAGGAGTGTCTGTGTCAGAGAGGCACACTGTGAGAAAGACTGGACAGGCCTTGCTGGCTTTAAAGATCCAAAGGGATGCAAGAGACCCCTAGATACTAGAAAATGCAAGAAATCAGTTGCTCCCCCAGGGCCTCCGGAAAAGAACACAGTCCTGCCAACATCTTGATTTTAGTCTGGTGAGAACTGTTTCAGACTCCTGACCTCCAGAACTGTAAGATAGTAGATGCCTTTTATGCCACTAGATTTGAGGTAATTTGTTTCAGCAGCTATACTAGGGAACCAATCTAGTGTTCACTGAAGATTTCTTTTAAAATGTAAACATAATCTTGGGGAAGAAAAGCAAGGCTAATGTAAGAATCAAATCATCATTCAGCCAGTGTGTTTGCTTAATCACTTGAGAAGAGGTGTGTGAACTGCATCTTCAGACATAGACACTTGTTTCTCCATCAGAAAACATCCTACATGGCGTCTTTTCAGAGAGCACGTCTGACCGAGCAGCCACTGTGGGTTTTTACACAGGAAACAAGAGGCTAGACTAGAGCACTGGATGACAGAGATCCTGCAATGGAGAAGGATCCTAGGGGCTTTTTATGTTTCTTTTTTCCTGAAAGATTTTTTTAGTGTGAATGGTGAAAAAGGATCACAGCAGTACATATTCATGCTGGTGGGATAATGAAAAAATCAATCATCTCAAAACAACCCCATTTCTAGGATGACCTCAGTAATTTAGGAAATAATGGCCTGTCTTAGATATGAATATGTTTCTTGACTTTTGGAAAATATATGCAATCTTACATTTCACAATGAAAAAAGAGGCAGGTGACAATTAATTATTTATTGACTAAATATTCTATAAATACATTTGAAGTTAAGCTAGAAACAGTCCGAAAATAATAATGTATCAATTTTTTCTTTCTATTCATTGAGCATTTTTCAATTAAAATTAATGGTAAGAAAGAAACCAAATTAACAATGGTTGTCTGTAGGCGGTCAGTCTGCTGCTGCTGCTGCTAAGTCGCTTCAGTCATGTCCGAATCTATGCAACCCCATAGACGGCAGCCCACAAGGCTCCCCTGTCCCTGGGATTCTCCAGGCAAGAACACTGGAGTGGGTTGCCTTTTCCTTCTCCAATGCATGAAAGTGAAAAGTGAAAGTGAAGTCGCTCAGTCATGTCTGACTTAGCGACCCATGGACTGCAGCCCACCAGGCTCCTCTGTCCATGGGATTTTCCAGGCAAGAGTACTGGAGTGGGGTGCCATTGCCTTCTCCAGGCGGTCAGTCTAGAGAGTTATATATTTTTCTTTCTACTTTTTAATATTTTTCCAATTTTACACAATAAATGTGTATCACTTTTAAATTTGATTAATTAGTAGGCCTTGAAAAATTAATGAGGAAAGTTTTTTCTAATGTTGTGAAATGTTAACAATTAAAAAAGTAAAGTCATCTCTTAATCATTAGGAGGCAACTTTGCATTGTATCAGTGATCTGTAAAAGTTCTCTGAGTAATTATACCCTTAAAATATGCCTGTGAAAAGTAGCCCACCCTCTTTAGGAGACAGTCATTCTGCCCTGTTTTCTGAGAAAGCTGGTAGTGACACAGAGCTCATAGATTCTTTAAATCTACAAACATGAAAACACAATATTATTGAATTTATACTAACAAAAAGGGGTGATAACAAACAACTTAAGCTTTATCTGCAGTGTTTTCATTTTTGGAGCAGGGGTAGACAAACATTTTCCATAAAGGGCCAGAGAATAAACATTTTAGGCTTTTCAGGTCAGAAGGTTTCTGTTGCAACCGTGCAACTCTGCCTTTGTAGCTCAAAAGCAGCATAAACATGCACTCAACAGAGTTACTATAATGGATTGCAATTTTAGTTTTTGCATGTTATGGGACTGTCACAATTTTCTACCCAGGAGTCAAATGTGAGGGAGAAAACAAGTATGCATGAATATAAATGTGTAAAATCAAAGTGGCCTTGAGTCTTGAAGTATACACCAAAACAATCTGATGAATTTTGGCCTAAATGAAGTTTTATCAGGGAGTCTCAGAGCAAAAGTCAATAGATGTGATTTCTTGTTCTATAGCTACTCCCAAAAAACTTAAATTTGGGGGGTCCTCAGTGTTTTCCTATGTAAAGTGTGTCAAAGCAATCGGATTCCCTCATCCCTAGGCTCCAGAGAACAGCCATCACAGCCACACAGTTATTTTTACGGATGCTGGAGCTCCTCTCACTAATGTATTTATCAATGTCTTAGTGAAGGGAATGATCGCTGGGCCTTCTCTAATACTACAGTGGAGGGAGTGGGGCAGTGTGAGCCTGCATATGATTAATCCACTCTGAATTCCCACCTCCCTAAATTTTTGAATTCCTTCCTCAACATTACACCTGGAAATCCTGGCCTCTCAACCTCAATGAATGTAGACAACCACTGACCCCAACTTTAATTCAACTAATCAAGCAAACGGTTACAGCCACTTTCAGCTGCTTGAACCAGTATATTAAATCCAAACACTCTGTGAACACATATCAATAAACTTAGCCTAATCCAATGTTATAATCCATCTATCTTAATCTAACAACTAGAAAATCCATTCCCACATAAATTCACCAAGTTTCTGCCAACATATAATAGCAAGTTTTGCAACTCTTTTGAACATAGCTATGTAAGCACTTTTTGGCAGGTAAGAGCCCTTTACAGGAAAGAGCTCTCTGCAGGAGGCCCTGTTGTCTCATCACTAACCTTAAACCAGGCACCCCAATGGTCTACTCATCTCCATCCCTGGCACACCTTTCACATCTTTTGATCACATACTACTTCACCTAACTTGTTTGTTCTTTCCATAGATCAAAGACGTAGAAGTGAAGAATAAGTAATTAACAGCTAACCGTATCTCTTCTCTAGCTTCCCCTTCAGTAATCTGGTGAATAAATTGTGTGAACAAAATAGCATCGAAAGAAGAATCAAAGAAGTCAACAAGCCTGCACACAGGCACGCACGCAGTGGGGGGTGCCGGTGACTCTGACACCCTGTCTCAGTGATTGTTGTTGTTTAGTCACTAAGTCATGTCTGACTCTTTCTCAACCCCATGGACTGCAGCCTGCCAGGCTCCTCTGTCCATGAGATTTCCCAGGCAAGAACACGGGAATGGATTTCCATTTCCTTCTCCAGGGAATCTTCCCGAGCCAGGGATCAAACCCATGTCTCCTGAATTGGCAGGCAAGTTCTTTGCCACTGATCCACCAATAAACCTCTATCTCAATGATTAACTGATATGATTTCCCTTTTGAAGCTTTCATGGCTGAACAGAATCTTCGGAGATGGTTTTTGGGGAACACAGGAGTCCACCATCTCTCCAGATTGCCGGTATTCTGCTTAAAAGGAATTTTCCTTACTACTAACATTTGCCTCTCTCACCAGTATTGATTGTCAAGTAGCGAGCAGCCAGACCTGAGCTACTTTTACTCATGACCTGTACATGTTCTGACTCGAGTTGTAGAGGTCAGGACAGATGGTGCTGGCGGGTTTTGACAAGGCTAGGCATGAGGTTATTACAGGACCTTGCTGTAAGGGAAAGCCAGTTTCCTCAGTGACAGCAGGAGGCAAAGGAGGCTCAAAACACCCAGGGGTTCCAGACTCTCAACTTTGTCTGAATTTGCAGTTACTCCATTCCAAGTCCCACTCCTTCCCAATTAATGTCTTAACTTTCAAGTAAGAGACTGACAGTGTATAAATCCAACTTGTGTTGTAATTCTGCAATCTACACAACTAAATTGTGGCCTGCTCTTCAGCAAAGTCCATCCAGGGGCTACAGAAAGTAAAAGATTCTTTTTGGGCTGCTATAGAAACTCTCTGAATCTGCAAGAGTGTCTTCAGCTGAGAGCTAAAAGGTCTGAATTGGTCATTTTCTCTCAGTAAGCTCATCAGCTCAATCAAGGAGTTACCCTGCCTTTTAGATTTTATAGTTTTCACCACAAACAAAAAAAGATATGTATGACAGCCACTTGGTCTCCAAGACATTTGCTTCAGCAAATACTTCATCACAATCAACCACAAGAGATTATTTAATTAATCATGATACTAGTGCATGTCATGGACGTTAACAACTCATTTTTTATTGCTAAGACATTAAGCAGTAATTCAAGGCCAAGAATATAACTAAACCAAATCCAGAAATCCATCTTTTAAGATATGTTTCCTGGGACCTTTTCTGTTACTACACATTGGGATCTAGTCAGGAAAACAGACACCAATGTAAGTATTTCAAGAGGGAATTAAATATAAGGAATTGGTTACACGGGTGTTGGTGGGCTGAATGGGCAAAATAGAGACACCGGGGTAGGCCAGAGATAAGAACACAGGGAATTCCCTGGTAGTCCAGTGGTTAAGATTCCACCACCACAATGCTGGGGGCAGAGGTTCCATCCCTGGTCAGGGAACTAAGATCTTGCATGACATATGGCACAGCCAATAATAATAATAATAAATGTAGCTATCACCCCTTATGCCAGTGAAACACAAAGGAGAGTTTAGATTATCAGAAGCTCAGAGGAGGGAGACATGGCTGCTCCAGGTACCTCTGAGCAGACAAAGGAGCAAAATACCAAAAGAAGATGGAGCCTGGAACAAAATGCTCATGTAGGTGCCTTACTAACGGGAATAACAAGCCAACAGGATGAAAAGCTTTTCTCTCCTCCTCCTAATATCCAATTTCTTTGAAAACCCTGCTATTCGAGGAAACTGGCAGGCAAAGTTTTCTGGGAAATATAGTTTACAAAGCCCCAGCTCCAACATTACAGAGTAGACTAAAATAGGTTAAACGTAAAGTGAAATGAAAATGGCTAAGTAACTGGTACATTGCCATCTCCCAAGGGCAGACTCATCTCAATTCAGGAAACTGAAGCATCAAAAACCAAATGCCCACCTAATATGATACAGTTTTTTAAACTGCCGTACAGCTAGAACGCGCAAAGCCAATAAGGTCAGCACATTCTCTCTCTCTTTAGAGGCAGACTTCCATGAGGGTAAAGACAAGAAGTTTTGACCATCAGTTCCAATTCAACCTTCACATTTAGAGCATTGCATGTGAGCCAAGTCACTTCAGTTGTGTCCAACTCTTTGCGACCCTATGGACTGTAACCTGCCAGGCTCCTCTGTCCATGGGGATTCTCCAGGAAAGAATACTAGAGTGGGTTGCCATGCCTTCCTCCCAGGGATCTTCCCGACCAAGGGATCAAACTCATGTCTCCTGTGGCACCTGCATTGCAGGTGGATTCTTTACCACTGAGCTGCTGCCAAAGCCTCACACTTAGAGCTTTAGATATGTGTAAATACTAATACCCTGCATGACTCCTGTGTCAAAATTCTGATTCATCTTCTCATTTTAATTAGTTTATCCAGAATACCACCTGAGGCTTTGCCTACTAAACTCGGAAATGAAAACTACTACTTCTTCAGTTCTTCAGGCCATTGTATTCTTCAGGTCCCCTTGTATTTAACAGAAAAAAAAAATAATAACTTCTCAAAGTATGTGGCATAACCAGTTAGGACTCTTTGTGGCTACAAATGACAGAATCCTAACACAAAGTGGCTTATGCAAAAAGTAGAATTCATTAGCTCATGCAAATCTGTCGATATATGTTTATCAGGTATACCAAGTTCAGTTATCCAGGTGGGAGATATAGAGCGAAAAGCTCTCCTCATTGTTCTGGCCTGGAGTTGACTATAGGTGCCTGCTCTTCTTGCTTAATAGTCTGCAACTATACAAAGGACCTATCACCTCCTGTGTTCCAGGTCCCTCTTCTTTTACCTACGCTCAAGCAAAACACAGTTGTCCCCTGAACAACAAAGGTTTAGGCGCACTGCATTATCCAAGTGAAACTTATATAACTCCATTATCCACAGTTCGTACATATCCCCAGTTCCACATTTGAGCATTCAACCAACCTCAGATGGAATAGAACTGTATAGCGTTTACTCTTGAAAAAAATCTACATATAAGAGGATTCATGATGTTCAAACCCATATTGTTCAAGGGTCAATTGCATACAACCACTAGACCCTAAGTGCAGTTTCAGCAGTTCTTTATTCAGTGGTTCAACAGAACAGTGCTAATTGTAGAGAACCAGGGAGTAAAGGATATAGGATTAACCACTGAGCCTCCAACCACTTCATTCCTTTCTACTATAGTCAGCCCTCCATATCTGAGAGTTCACAAGCACAGATTCAACCAGGCATGGATTGAAAATAATTGGGAAAACGCATTCCAGAAAGTTCCAAAAAGCAAAACTTGAATTTGCTGCACCAGAAACTTTTTACTTTGCATTTACATTGTATTAGGAATGATGCTAAAGCTGAAACTCCAGTACTTTGGCCACCTCATGCAAAGAGTTGACTCATTGGAAAAGACTCTGATGCTGGGAGGGATTGGGGGCAGGAGGAAAAGGGGACAACAGAGGATGAGATGGCTGGATGGCATCACCGACTCGATGGACGTGAGTCTGAGTGAACTCCGGGAGTTGGTGATGGACAGGGAGGCCTGGCCTACTGTGATTCATGGGTTCTCAAAGAGTCGGACACGACTGAGAGACTGAACTGAACTGAACTGAGGCATTATAAGTTATCTAGAGATGATTTCGGAGAAGGCGATGGCACCCCACTCCAGTACTCTTGCCTGGAAAAGCCCATGGATGGAGGAGACTGGTGGGCTGTAGTCCATGGAGTCACTAAGGGTCGGACACGACTGAGCGACTTCACTTTCACTTTTCACTTTCCTGCATTGGAGAAGGAAATGGCACCTGACTCCAGAGTTCTTGCCTGGAGAATCCCAGGGACAGGGAAGCCTGGTGGGCTGCAGTCTATGGGGTCACACAGAGTCAGACACGACTGAAGCGACTTAGCAGTAGCAGCAGCAGCAGAGATGATTTAAAGTATATATGCTAGGATAAGTGTAGGTTACCTGCAAATACAATGCCATTTTATATAAGGGGCCTGAGCATCAGTGGATTTTGGTATCCATGGGGTCTTGGAACTAATCCCCAGGGGTACCAAAGGATGGCTGTACTTGGAGGGGGGAGGCCTCTTTGCTATCTGGGGCCTCTGGAGGAAGGAAGCCAAGCACAGGGCTCAACTTTCCCTGCTCTCTCCCTTCTCTCCAGTAATTCCTACAGTCCCCTCTTCACCTACTGGTGTCATCAATTCTCTCCATATTCTGAAAAGTTGCTTCCCCTGTCTTCTTATTTCTTACAAATTATGTTGAAGATAGAAGCTTTTCTCTACCAGAGTCTATTGGTTCTGCTAGAGAAGAAGTGAACATTGGTCTGTGGGAAGTAGGGGTAGAAAGAGATGAAAACTCTACCTCTATCAGAAAAAGGGAAGGAGTTGGAAGATGATCTTCTAAAATCTAAAATCAAGGAATCATAACAATAATTGCTAACATTTATATAACATTTGGGCTCAGACAGTAAAGAATCTGCCTGCAATGTGGAAGACCTGGGTTTGATCCCTGGTTTGGGAAGATCCCCTGAAGGAAGGCATGGCAACCCACTCCAGTATTCTTTTTTTTTTTTTAATTGGAGGCTAATTAATGTACAATATTGTAGTGGTCTTTGCCATACTTTGACATGAATCAGCCATGGGTGGATGATTCATGTCATCCCTCCCACCTCCCACCATACAACTCCCACCTCCCTCCCTATCCCATCCCTCAGGGTCATCCCAGTGCACCAGCCCTGAGCACCCTGTATCATGCATCAAACCTGGACTGGTGATCTATTTCACATATGATAATATACATGTTTCAATGCTATTCTCTCAAATCATCCCACCCTTGTTTTTCCCCGACAGAGTCCAAAAGTCTATTCTTTACATCTGTGTCTCTTTTGCTGTCTCGCATATAGGGTCATCATTACTGTTTTTCTGAAGTATTCTTGCCTGGAGAATCCCCATGGACAGAGGAGTCTGGCCAACTACAGTCCATGGAGTCACAAAGAGGCAGACATGACTGAGTGACTTTCACATGTAACATTTACTATGGACCAGGCACCAGAGAAGGCAATGGCACCCCACTCCAGTACTCTTGCCTGGAAAATCCCATGGATGGAGGAGCCTGGTAGACTGTAGTCCATGGAGTCGCTAACAGTCAGACATGACTGAGTGACTTCCCTTTCACTTTTCACTTTCATGCATTGGAGAAGGAAATGGCAACCCACTCCAGTGTTCTTGCCTGGAGAATCCCAGGGACAGGGGAGCCTGGTGGGCTTCCGTCTTATGGGATCGCACAGAGTCGGACACGACTGAAGCGACTTAGCAGCAGCAGCAGCAGCATGGACCAGGCACGGTCGTAAGTACATTATAAATATCAATTCACTTAATCCCTACAAAAAGTGCATCAGAAATCCTGAGTCCTTTACTTACTAATGGTGGGATAAGCAGGAAACTCTTTACTTCACTGAACCTCTGCTGAAAATGTGGGTAATAGAAGTAGCTACCCCAAGGCTCATGGGGTTGTTGTGATGAATAAATAATAAAATACACGATGCACTTGGCTGGCTCCTGTCTGGAACAGAGTAAGCACAAAACAAATCATTAGGAAAGGTAAAAAACATCAAACATGCATTACACTGGCTGATTAATTCCCTTTTGAAATCCCCATCTCTCTAGCACAAATGATTCTTATAACTTCCTACAGATTTCCTGCATTTTGGGGGTACTGCTTCTCCCAGTGGTGGGGGTCGAGGGAGGGTTGGGAGAAGATGAAGTCTTCTTAGGGACACTGATTTTCTTTGCAATCCAGCCAATTATGACATGACTTCTCTCCAATCTTTACATTTTTTTCCCAAGTCCTTCCCTTTCCCCCCAAAGACCTAAGTTTTTGAAACTCAGAAAACAGGAAAAGATTCCTTTGTCTCTGCTAGACACTATTGCCCTCTGAAGGCAAAAGCATAAAATAGTGCCCCTGCGTCCTTGAAGTGTGGTCCTTAGACCAGCAGCATTGGCATCTCCTGAGAGCTTATTAGAGATGTGTAGATCTAGAAAATTAAAAAAAAAAATGCTAGACATGTACAGGTCTAGAGAAAAATTAAATCTATGAAATAAAAGAATATGCATTTGGGACTCTGAAGAAAATCTAAGTATAGTCAAATCTAACTATAACCACTTAAAGTTAAATATTGAGATAAGGGAGGTTGTTTTGCATTAATATCTGTGATGGTTAATTTTATATATCACCTTGAAGAGTATCTTTGAATGTGATCCACATTTAAATCGGTGAACTTTGAGTAAAGTAGACGGTCCTCCCTAGTGTCATTGTTATTGTTCAGTCACTCAGTCATGTTCGACTCTTTGCGACCCCATGGACTGCAGCATGCCAGACTCCCCTGTCCTTCATCATCTCCCGGAGCTTGCTCAAACTCATGTCCATTGGGTCAGTGGTGACATCAAATCATTGCATTCTCTGTCATCCCCTTCTCCTCCTGCCATCCATCTTTCCCAAAATCAAGGTCTTTTCCAATGAATCAGCTGTTCGCATCAGGTGGCCGAAGTATTGGAGCTTCAGCTTCAGCATCAGTCATTCCAATGAATATTCAGAACTGATTTCCTTTAGGATTGACTGGTTTGGTCTCTTTGCAGTCCAAGGGACTCTCAAGAGTCTTCTCCAACACCACAGTTCAAAAGCATCACTTCTTTGATATTCAGCCTTCTTTGTGATCCAACTCTCATATCCATACATGACTACTGGAAAAACTATAGCTTTGACTAATATCGACCTTTCTTGGCAAAGTCATGTCTCTGCTGTCTAGGTTGGTCATAGCTCTTCTTCCAAGGAGTGAGCATCTTTTAATTTCATGGCTGCAGTCACCATTTGCGGTCATTTTGCAGCCCAAGGAAATAAAACCTGTCACTGTTTCCATTGTTTCCCCATCTACTTGCCATGAAGTAATGGGACTGGATGCCATGATCTTAGTTTTTTGAATGTTGAGTTTTAACCCAGCTTTTCACTCTCCTCTTTCACCTTCATCAAGAGGCTCTTTAGTTCCTCTTTACTTTCTGCCATAAGGGTGGTGTCACCTGCACATCTGAGGATATTGATATTTCTCCCAGTAATCTGGATTCCAGCTTCTGCTTCATCTAGCCCAGCATTTCGCATGATGTACTCTGCATATAAAGGATTTAGTGTAGTCAATGAAGCAGAAGTAGATGTTTTTCTGGAATTCTCTTGCTTTTTCTGTGATCTAGTGGATGTTGGCAATTTAATCTCTCATTCCTCTGCCCTTTCTAAATTCAGCTTGAACATCTGGAAGTTCTCAGTTCATGTACTGTTGAAGCCTGGCTTGGAGAATTTTGAGCATTACTTTGCTAGTGTGTGAAATGAGTGCAATTGTGTGGTAGTTTGAACATTCTTTGGCATTGCCTTTCTTTGGGATTGGAATGAAAACTGACCTTTTCCAGTCCTGTGGCCACTGCTGAGTTTTCCAAATTTGGTGGCATATTAAGTGCAGCACTTTAACAGCATCATCTTTTAGGATTTGAAATATCCTCATCACCTCCACTAGCTTTGTTCATAGTGATGCTTCCTAAGGCCCTCTTGACTTCACACTCCAAGATGTTTGGCTATAGGTGAGTGATGGCACCATCGTGGTTATCTGGGTCATGAATATCTTTTTTGTATAGTTCTTCTATGTATTCTTGCCACCTCTTCTTAATATCTTCTACTTCTTATCTTATCCAATCACCTGAAGACCTGAAAAGAATAAAAACACTGCCCTCCCAAGGAAGAGGGAATCCTCCAGCAGATTGAGTTTGAACTTTATCTGCACCACTGGCTCTCCTGGTCTTGCATGTGCCAGCCCACATTGCAGGCTTTTTAACTTGCTAGCCTCCATAACCATGTGAGCCAAATCCTTATAATAAATCTCTGTCCACACATGTACAGAATATGTATGCATCCTATCGGCCCTGTTTCTCTGGAGAACTCTGATTAACATAATGTCTAAGTTCAGGAATAGATTCTTTGTGATAAAAAGATTTCAGGGAACCACTGAGCAAGACCACCATCTTAATGTCATGCCAGTGCATCCTCTTAAATGGCTAAGGGCACCCTGGTCTGCTTTAAATGCCTACATAGATCTCATTTCTTCAGAGACTTTCTACTTTGAAAGTAAAGCAAACTGGCGGCTTGACTGATTGAGGATTGATTGATGCTTGCTGACTCTTACAATTTAATTATGTTTATATGTGTAAACTCCTGTCATTCTACCTTACTTAATGTTGATTAAACTTTAAACTTACAATGTTGGTTATTCAAAATCAAAATATTCTTCCGATTCCTTCATTGTGATTCTCAGTGCAATTTAAATTTCTCCAGCTGTGCTCTAAATCCTTTTCTCAATTGTTACAGAATATGTTATAATACTTTGCACATAATAGGCAAAAAAAATGTATTGGCTCACTTATTTCAGTCCAATATAAGCAAAGCTCTCCATTTATCTTCAGTCATTTTATAATATTTATTATCTATAAATATATATCTATATATTTATATATCTATTTCCAGTATAGAAATCCTGAGATGACAAAAAACAGAACAAACTTTCTTATTCTCCTACAGTGACTTTCAAATTAGTTACCTTTTAGGGTCCAAAGGCATATTTGTTGGAGGAGAACTGACTTTAGGAAATATACCAATACTTCTAAAGTTAACACATAGAAAAGTTTGTCTCATTCATTCGTTCACCAAATATTGTTAAGTTCACAGGTTTGGTCAATGCACCTAGCTAAATGCTAAAAAGATACCACTAAAGGCTGGCCCACCACCCCTTATCTACAATTGGGAAATTCTCAAAACTGCAATTTTCTTCTGAAATTTGTTTAACAAAATTAATTTGGCTGCAAAACTAGATCTCAGCTAATACAAGTGGTCTTTACTGTTTCCACTCAACTTTAATGTTTAGGTATATCACTGACAAAATATTTATGTATTTGACCTCAGGGTAAAGATCCAGACCCCCCAAGAGTATTTCATCTTAATGATTTATACACCATTTTACCTTTTCAAAAGATGGGGGAGTGGGATTCTGATTCTGAAACATTTCTGACTACAAACATTTCAAATAGGGACTGCAAATCTGTTCCCAAAGAATTTATAGACCTATGCACATACGAATCACCTGACCAGCTGTTAAATCATGCTAGCACTCAGTGTTCACTCAAGTTTTAAAATTGGAGTGCTGGGGATAGCATCAGTACTTTTTAAAACTCCTCAGGTGATTCTAATATACATCCGGATTCGAGAGTCACTGTAATTGACATATAGAACAACAGGATACTGATTAAGTGACTTTGGGAGTGCCTGCCAGAGTTCAGAATCCTATCCTTTCATGAGTATGCTGAAAAAAATGCAGTGTGTTGAGACGAGAGTGACCAGGAGCATAGGGGGTGGACACGATGACATAAGAAATCATGATATCAGTAAATAACTCAAGTAATTGGAAATTAGATGGAGAAGAAAAGACTTAAGCAAAATGCGTGTAATATCAGCCTATAGAACTTGATTTTGTTTGCATAGCTCCAGAGGATAAATCAAATTCTGATTCAATAAATATCTATCAAACACTTTTGTTTCTTTATTTACTTATGGCTGTGCTGGATCTTCATTGCTGCATGGGCTTTTCTCTAGTTTCGGTAAGCAGGGGCCACTCTGTAGTTGTGGTCGGTGCAGGGCTTCTCATTGCAGTGGCTTCTCTTGTTGTGGAGCACGGGCTCTGTGGTGTGCAGGTTTCAGTAGTTGTGGCTCCTGGGCTTGAGCACAGGCTCAATAGTTGTGGCAAACAGGCTTAGTTGCTCCAAGGTATGTGGGATACTCCTGGATCAGGGATCGAACCTGTGTCTTCTGCATGGGCAGGCAGATTCTTTACCACTGAGCCACCAGTGAAGCCTCCAAACACTCTCTTAGTGCCAAGACCTATGCCAAGGACTTTCATATATGTCTTCATTTAATTATTTTAATTCTCAGTTAATGCCATTCTTGCCACAATAAGAAGTAGATATCGGTCCTCTTTTACAAGTGAAGTGAACAGAAGTAGAGTGTTTTGCCCAGGACCATAAAACGATTAGCGAATGGAGTCATGATTCAATACTAGTTTTTTCCAGACCCTACATTTACTGTTGTTTCTATAACTCCCTCTGAGAGTGAAAGACACAAGAAGGCAGATTTGAGGGCTTTTAATAAGAAAATTTTTTCTGATCATTAGGATGTACCTGGGAACGGCATGGTCAGTCATGGGATATAGTGAGTTCTCCATTATTGGGGGTAATCACATAGAAGCTTAGTGACTATTTAGCGAGAATATTGTAGAAGAGTTTTGACATCAGATAAGACATTAGATGACATATTTTGAGGCTCTCCCAGCTCTGAAATCTTTAAATCTATGACTTTAAATACACAAGTAGAATGTTAAATAACAAAGCAAGCCAGCATACATCTAGGACCCAAACATACGAATGATATAGGAGTTTCACAAACAGGCAAGGGTTCTGGTAACAGTGTGCCCAGAAACGACCTCCTGGAGGTGCCTTAAAGCAGTGGTCCCCAAACTTTTTGGCACCAGGGATTGGTTTCACGGAAGACAATTTTCCCATGGATCAGGATGGAAGGATAGTTTCAGGGTAATTCAAGAACATTACATTTATTGTGCACTTTATTTCTATTGTTATTACATCAGCTCCACCTCAGATCATCAGGCATTAGATCCCAGAGGTTGGGGACCCCTGCCTTAAAGAACGGTTTGGGTGTGGGCAGGACATTTCATGAGGAGGGAACAGCACATACAGAAGAACAGAGGCAAGGAGATGTGTTTGGGGGACAATAATTATTTCAGCCTATCTTGGGTAGAAAGCTCACATATAGGGGGTAAGATTGAGCAACAAGATTAGAAAAATAGAATTAGTTTCAGGCATGCTCAGTCGCTTCAGTCGTGTCTGACTCTTTGTGACCCCATGGACTCTAACCTGCCAGGTTCCTCTTGTCCATGGGATTCTCCAGGCAAGAGTACTGGAGTGGGTTGCCATGTCCTCCTCCAGGGGATCTTGATGACCCAGTGATAAAACATGCATCTCCTGCAATACTGGCAGATTCTTTACTGCTGAGCCACCGGGAAAGCCCAGTAGCTCTGAAGGTGTTTTTTGGGTTTTGTTTTTCCCCTAAGAGTGGACAGTCTTTAGAATTTTTTTTCCAAGGGATCATATAAATTATATATATATATATATATATATATATATATATACACATATATATATATATATACATATATATATAAAGACAAGAACAGTAAATAGAAGACAGCTATAATTATAAAGGGCCCAAATTGGTCAGCAGCAAGAGGATTAAAAAGAAAGAGACAAGAAGAATCATCAGAACATTTACATGAATTTTAAATGGGTCAAAAATGTACTTGTAAAAATGAAATTATGACTGTACTAGAAGAAAATTTAGGTAACCTCTTTTATAGTCTTGAGATGAAGAAAGATTTTCTAAGCATGATTCCAAAGTAAGAAATAAAGGAAAATATTGACATTTTTGATTACATAAAACTTAACATTTCTGGTAGTATAAAACACAGCATAGGTTAAAAAAACAATTGATAACCTGGAAAAATATTAGCAATTTGTATATAACATTACTAGGATTTAATATCCAGATAATATCCTTAATAAAAGTGTTTAAAAGACTGCTTTGAAAGAGATGAGCAATCCAAAATAGAGAATATTTAAAGTACATGAATAGGTAATTGACAAAATAAGGGGTATATTCAAAACATTGAATGAAATCTAGAGGAAAGGCAATTCGATAGTTCAGTTCAGTTCAGTAGCTGAGTTGTGTCCGACTCCTTGTGAGCCACAGCACTCCAGGCCTCCCTGTCCATCACCAACTCCTGAAGTTTACCCAAACTCATGTCCATTGAGTCGGTGACACCATCCAACCATCTCATCCTCTGTTGTCCCCTTCTGCTCCTGCCCTCAATCTTTCCCAGCATCAAGGGTCTTTTCAAATGAGTCACTCTTTGCATCAGGTGGCCAAAATATTGGAGTTTCTGCTTCAACATCAGTCCTTCCAATGAATACCCAGGACTGATCTCCTTTAAGATGGACTGGTTGGATCTCCTTGCAGTCCAAGGGACTCTCAAGAGTCTTCTCCAACACCACAGTTCAAAAGCATCAACTCTTCTGCGCTCAGCTTTCTATAAGTTGACTATAAGTTGGACTATAAGTCCAACTCTCACATCCATACATGACTACTGGAAAAACCATAGCCTTGACTAGACAGACCTTTGTTGACAAAGTAATGTCTCTGTTTTTTAATATGCTTTCTAGGTTGGTCATTACTTTCCTTCCAAGGAGTAAGTGTCTTTTAATTTCATGGCTGCAGTCACCATCTGAAGTGATTTTGGAGCCCCAAAAAATAAAATCAGCCACTGTTTCCACTGTTTCCCCATCTATTTGCCATGAAGTGGCAATTCAATAAACCATTGGTAAAAGCAAAAATTTGCTAATTTAGCAATAAGAAAAAATAATAAAATCTGTACATTTTTGTCCCAATAACTTTACTTCTAATAATTTAGCCTAAATAAATAATCAGGTAGGGACTTTCCTGGTGGCACAGTGGATAAGAATCCACCTGCCAAGGCAGGGGACATGGATTTGGTTCCTGGTCTGGGAAGATTCCACATGCTGCAAAACAAATAAACCCGTGCACCACAACTACTAAAGCCCACACACCCTAGAGCCTGTGCACCACAACAGAAGTCACTGCAATGAGAAGCCTGCTCACCACAAGAAAGAGTAGCCCCTGCTCGTCACAACCAGAGAAACCCCACACAATGCAATGGGACCCAGCACAGCCAAAAATAATATAAATTGATTTTTTTTAATTATTTTTAAAAAGAAATCATCAGGTATGTGTACATGTGTAGAGATATTTGGGCTTCCTAGGTGGCTCAATGATAAAGAATCTGCCTGCCAATTCAGGAGACACAGGTTCAGTCCCTGGGTAAGGAAGATCCTGTGGAGAAGGAAAAGGCAGCACACTCCAGTATTCTTGCCTGGAAAATTTCATGGACAGAATGGAGCCTGACGGGCTATAGTCCATGAGGTGCAGAAGAGTTGGACATGGCTTAGCAACTAAACAATAGAGATATTCATTGTGGTGTTGTATGTAGTAGTAAAGAGTAGGTCTAAGGTTAATATTTTATAAGAGGATATCAGTTAAATACATGAAGATATACCCATTTATTTGGATGTTGTTGCTGCTGCTAAGTCGCCTCAGTCATGTCCGACTCTGTGCGACCCCAGAGACGACAGCCCACCAGGCTCCCCCGTCCCTGGGATTCTCCAGGCAAGAACACCAGAGTGGGTTGCCATTTCCTTCTCCATATTTGGATGTTATGAAACCATTAAAATTGTTTTGTAGACATAGTTTTATTAACATGAAAAGATGTACACAATTCACTAGACAGTTAACAAGTTAAGAAGACAACCCAAAAATATATATAGTATAATCTCATTTTTTAAAATACATGAGATTTTTAAATATATGGCAAGCATAAATGTACAGTGTCTGGAAGAATGTACATTACAATATTGAGAAAAGGTATCTTTGAATGGTGAGATGACTGATAATCTTTTACTGTCTTCTCTATACTTGCTAAAACATATGAAATCTTACATCTCAATGAACTCTTTAATGTTTATTTTACAAAGGCATAATAAAGTCATTTCTACTTAGGAGACAGGTAATGAACTAGCCTGACTTAACAACTGGATATGGGTGACAAGAGGGATAGGAGAATTAATAACAGCACTGAAGTTTGGACCCAGAATTAATGTAAGAATAATACTGGAAGTGAAGAAAGGATGCAGCAAGGGAATCACTTTGAAGTTGAGAAATTGAGTTTCATGTTAATCTTTGTGTCTGAGATGACATGAAAGACAAGCAGAAATATCTGGCAAGCACTCTTTCTTCATTTCTCTGACCAAAACCAAAATGATGAATGTGGGAATCACACAGGTTTCAGCCTACTCTGTGTTGAAATTAGGATTCTATCCTCAGTGGATGGTTTTGAGGCAAGCAAAGACTAAGCTGAGGTAAAGTGAGAGTGAAGTTGCTCAGTCGTGTCCGACTCTTTGTGACCCCATGGACTGTAGCCTACCAGGCTCCTCCGTCCATGGGATTTTCCAGGCAGGAGTACTGGAGTGGGGTGCCATTGCCTTCCCCAGAGGATCTTCCTAGCCCGGGGATCGAACCTGGGTCTCCCGCATTGTAGGCAGACGCTTTACCATCTGAGCCACCAGGGTAGTCACTACCATCTGAGTCACCAGGGAAGCTGAGGTAAAGTGACATGTAAATTTGAAGGGGTGCCAAAAATCTCAGATCAAGATACGTAATATTTTATGCAGTATTTTCGAATATCAAATGCAAAGAAAATATCCACAATGAACAAATTAAAGACAAGATCAATATTACTAATTTTTTATTCCTTTTGCCCCGTGCTCCAATATGCTCAGCACGAAGCTACCACTTAACCTATCCTTATTTAAACTTTTTATATTTTTGTTTGGCACTGATTTTTTGCATTAATTTCCATTCCTTAAATAATAAATGAAGATATTATCTATATTCATTACTGAAGGGTATTTTTAGTGCCTCTTAAATGTTGTGCCTGAGGCAAATGCTTTGTTTTCTTTGCCCTAGTCCCAGACCTGTTTAAGAGAAATGGAGAAAATTTTCCCTATGTATATTAGTTCACTAGGGCTGTCATAACAAAGTACTACAAATCGGCTGGCTTAAATGAAGCTGATTGTGTTACAATTCTGGACGTTGTAAGTCCAAGGTCAAGGTGTTGGTAGGTTTGGTTCCTTTGAGGGCTGTGCTACAGAATCTGTTCCATGCCTTTCTCCTAGACTCTGCTGGTTTCAGGAAATCTTTGGTGATCTTTGATCTATAGATGCTTGACCCCAATACTTGTTTTCATGGTGTTCTCCCTGTGCCTGTGTCTGCCTCAAAATTTTCCCTTTTGTAAAGACACTGGTCATACAGGATTAGGGGCCCACCCCACTCCAATATGACCTCATCTTGTCTTAAGTAGTTATGTCTACAATCACCCTATTGCTATGTAAAGTCATATTCTTCCATACTGGAGATTTAGGACTTCAATAAATGAATTTGGGAGGGGAGACACAATTCAACCTGTAACACCATGTTTAGTAAATTTTCTATGTGCTTTAGTCTAGTATTCTTTAGAAGTCTTAACACAGTTAAGCTCAGAGTTTCCGTTCTGCATTCAGTGATGAGCAGGGTTGACTTATAGCCTCTGACTTCCTTTTGACTACAAATACTACAACTATCTGACTATTAGTTCTATATCTGCAGGCACACTAAGTTGTTTCAGTCATGTCTGATTCCTTGCGACCCTATAGCCTCCTCTGTTTATGGGATTCTCCAGACAAGAATACTGGAGTAGGTTGCCATGCCCTCCTCCTCAGAATCTTCCTAAATCAGGAATCAAACCCCTGTCTCTTATGGCTCCTGCATTGGCAGGCAGGTTCTTTACCACTAGCGCCACCTGGGAGGCCCAATAAGTGACTGACATATCATTAATATTAATAGTAAGTTCACTAGAAAAAATTATATTCATTCCTCCTATTTTGAAGAGAAAACACTTCATTATCATTTACTGAGTAAAAAATCCCAAAATAGATCAGAATATTCCTGACATTATGGAGGATGTCACTTAGATCTATATGTGGACTTCCCAAAATCTAGTTAAAGAAAAAAAAAAAAAAAAATATATATATATATATATATATATATACATTGCTGTAGTTGTTCAGTCGCTAAGTCATGTCCGAATCTTTGTGACCCCCATGAACTACAGAAAGCCAGGTCCCCTGACCTTCACTGTCTCCCAGAGTTTGCCTAAATTCATGTCCATTCAGTCGATGATGCCATCCAACTATCCCATCCTCTGTCACCACCTCTCCCCCTGCCCTCAATCTTTCCCAGAATCAGGATTTTTTCCAGTGAATTGGCTCTTCACATCAGGTGGCCAAAGTATTGGAGCTTCAGCTTCAGCATCAATCCTTCCAATGAATATTCAGGGTTGATTTCCCTTAGGATTGACTGGTTTGATGTCCTTGGTATCCAAGGGACTCTCCAAGAGTCTTCTCCAGCATCACAATTCAAAAGCATCAGTTCTTCAGTGCTCAGCCTTCTTTATGGTCCAACTCTCACATCCATACATGACTACTGCAAAAACCATAGCTTTGACAATACAGACCTTTGTCAGCAAAGTGATGTCTCTGCTTTTTAATAAGCTGTCTAGGTTTGTCATGGCTTTTCTTCCAAGGAGAGTCTTTTAATTTTGTGGCTTAATTTTAATTTTGTGGCTACAGTCACTATCGGCAGTGATTTTGGAGCCCAAGAAAATAAAATCTGTAACTGTTTCCACTTTTTCCCCATCTATTTGCATATTTATATCATATTTTGCATATATATTTATATTATAAACATATATACATATTTTATATATAATGTATATAATTACATAAAAGCAATGGGGCTTCCCTGGTGGCTCAGATAACAAAGAAACTGCCCACAAAGTGAAAGACTCGGGTTTGATTCCTGGGTCAGGAAGATCCCCTGGACCAGGGAATGGCTACCCTCTCCAGTATTCTTGCCTGGAGAATTCCATGGACAGAGGCTACAGTCCATGGGGTTGCAAAGAGTTGGACACAACTGAGTGACCAATAGTAACTAAAAGCAATATAGAAAGACAAAAGAGGGAGGAACGTAGACCACAGTGAGCTCAAAATATTCCCTATCTTCAGACTTCTGTTCCTTAAACTGAGTTCTAGCATTTCTACTTGGAAAAAATTCCTTTTAAAACTTAAAACACATCTGCCGCTCCGACCACCTTCTGCCAACCCCTGTGTTCTCCCCAAGGAAGCAGGAATTGCTTAACCAGACTGATAAGGCTCAAAATACTCATCTGGCCACACATAAAATTTAAGCATTCACCATGCATTTAAATGCAAAAGGTACATACAGGTGATCTCTTTGCCTTCTCTATTCTTGGGGTTACAGAGAAGGCAATGGCACCCCACTCCAGTACTCTTGCCTGGAAAATCCCATGGACAGAGGAGCCTGCTAGGCTACAGTTCATGGGGCCACTAAGAGTTGGACGTGACTGAGCGACTTCACTTTCACTTTTCACTTTCATGCACTGGAGAAGGAAATGACAACCCACTCCAGTGTTCTTGCATGGAGAATCCCAGTGACAGAGGAGCCTGGTGGGCTTCCGTCTATGGGGTCGCACAGAGTCGGACGCGACTGATGCGACTTAGCAGCAGCAGCATTCTTGGGGTTAAGTGTGTAAATAGGCCTAGAATTGCCACCAAGGAAAAGTAGGTCCTTCCAGCTGTTAGGGAACTGGTTATTGCTTCTTACTGTGGTAACTTGTGGCTTCCCAGAGAGTGGTGACATGCCAAGGTAATAGATTGGGTTTGGGAGCAACAGGTGGGAGGCACTGTTTAGGCTTCCATGATTTTTTTTTTAAATAAACACTGATAAATTGGAATGTGTCCAGAGGTACAACGGTAACCCTTTGGGAAACACTGACCTAGGCTATGTGTATCAGGTATTAATAAATGACCCTGGACAACCTGTCCTTCACCTTGTCCTCTCCTCTTGTTGAAAGATGAACTGTAAGTCAAGGAAGCAGCCACAGGTGAGGCAGGCGTTGGTTCTGATGGCTAATCTGATATGAACATTCAGCCTATAAAAATGCATATTATTTGCACCCACAAAGCTCAGCAGGAGGAGCTCCTCTCCTCACTTCTTTGCAGGCCATAGCCCTTTTAAAAACTCTTTTCCTACTCCCCCCGCCCCACCCCCGCACGCCCAACCCCCACCCTGCGATGGCTCAGCAGGTTAAGAATTCATCTGCAATGCAGGAGACACAGGAGGTGTGGGTTCCATCTCCATGGGTCAGGAAGATCCCCTGGAGAAGGAAATGGCAACCCACTCCAGTGTTCTTGCCTGGAGAATTCCATGGACAGAGGAGCCTGGCAGGCTACAGTCCATGGGGTCACAAAGAGTCGGACACGACTGAGTGACTAAGACTTTCACCTTCCCTACCAAGGCTCTCGGTGTTCCTCGTGACTTGATAGCATCTGATTAACAAAACAGATGGAGCATAGAAGGGGACATACTGCCTGATCCACCCCAGGCCTCACACCCTTCACCCCACCCCAAGGACTGCCCACTTTCTAGAACTAATTAGAAAAAGTACAATCAATAATGCATTATTAGCCAGTCTTTTGAAATTCCTCTTCGGTCAGCAGGCATGGGCCCTGCTGAATTTTACACTTGAGAAATTAACCAATTTTCAATTTTATTTCAAAGGTCAGAGTAATAGGGAACATACTTCTTTCATTTCCAAGAAATTCATTTTAAAATTGGCATCTCACACATAATAATATCACTTACAATAAGTCTGGAGCTAAAGTAAAAAGAACTTTTCTCCCTAATCATCCTATCAATCTTTGAAAATCTTTAGGTATTAACTGTATTTAATATTTCCCTCCCAACAATAATGTCACATGTGATTCTGATAAAATATCATTTAAGTATGTATGAATCTGAAGTATTAACATTTTAAAAGTGAGCGATAAACAAAAGTACATCAAGATACTAGTATAATTATATTCACTGTTGAATTTTTGAAATGGCAAACTCCTGGAATGGACCAAAATATCTATTAATGGGGGTCTAAATAAATGAATCATAGTACATCCACAAAATAGTAGTACATTCTGCCATTTGCTTTTTTATTTTTAATGAAATTTTATATCTGGAGGTCTTTAAGCCATAAAAAGGAACTAGGTAAATTTGTGTGTGTTTTCCTGAGAAAATCTCTGAGACATATAATTTTTTTTAATGATAGCGTGATCCCATTGGTGTAACTTTCTTAGAGTGTGTGCATGTGTGTGTCTGTGTCTGTTTCTCTGTATGAAAGGTAGAGTCATTCATTCAATAAAATATGTATTATGCCCTGTTATGGACCAGGCACTGGGATTTTTTTTTAAAGATATTACAGAAACAAAGAGGAACAAGACAAAGTCCTTACTCTTAAGAAGCTTATTTGTGAATGGAGCAGAAAAACAGTAAGGAAGTAAATAAATAAGATGCTTTTAGATAGTGACCAACACTATGAAGAAATAAAACTGACTAATGACAAACTGCGTAAGATAGGCTGAGGTTAACACCCGAAAGCCAGAATAGATCAGGGGAGTCTTTCAGGCAGAAAAACCTTCTGATGCAAGACCCTCAGATAGAACAAAACCAGTGAGGTGAAACAGGGCTAAAGAAGATGGTAGAAATAATTGAAGAAGCAGGCAAAGCCAGATCAAGAAGAATCTTCTAGCTCATTTAAAGGAGTTTACACCTTATTCTATATGCAGTAGGAAACCAAGGAAGCTGGGATTGAGCTGGGCTTGAGTGATGAGGGAGATGACCCAAGATGAATTACAAACCTTAAAAATTGCATAAGCACTCCCCATGCCAGTCCTTAGGATGCATTAGAGGCATCCAAAATGTAGGCAGAAACTTTTTCTCCACTGTTTTTTTAACTATGTGCAAGTAATATTTGAAATGTTTAATGAAAAAATGGGTTAATAATGTAAGGTGGTAAACCAACGCTGAGAATGTTTTCCGGTTTTTTGGTTTAATGTGCAATACTTTTTTCTAAGCATCAGTCTTCACCAGACTGTGAGCAAGGACAATGCCATACTTGCATTAACTAAGACCTCCAAACTTCTGAACTCCCCACCAATTAAGGAAAAAAAATATTACTTTTTAAGTTCAAGCTCTCTTCTAGCCAGTTCAAACCAATTATTTAACTTCTTCAGATCCTAGCTTGGGCTTCTTCAAAGAGAGAAATGATGTATAACTCAGATTTAATGAGTTAATGCAGGAAGAACTTAAAGTTAGGTGCAAATTGGAACTACCCAGAAAGTTAGTACAGGTTCCAGAGGATCACTGCCATAGGATAAGATCTGAATATCTGCATTTTATTCAAAGTTTCCGGGTGATTGATATGCACCCAAGCTTGATAACCAGCAAGTTAACATATGTGCCTAATCTAGTGCAATTCCTGGCATAGCAAACCCTAATAAAAAAATGTTAGCTCCTCACTCTTCCTTCTTCTGTTTGAACTACAGAGTAGCTGGTTTCCCTTCTATCATCTGTCTCACCAACTCTTCAGTGAAACTAACAAAATGAAAACTAAGAGAGATAAAATGTATGACCCTTGTTGTTTAGTTGTTAAGTCGTGTCTGACTATTTGCAACCCATGGACTGCATGCAGCATGCCAAGCTCCCCTGTTTTTCACTGTCTCCCAGAGTTTGCTCAGATTCAGGTCCATTGAATTGGTATGCTATCTAACCATCTCATCCCCTGCTCCCCCTTCTCCTTTTGACTTCAATCTTTCCCAGCATCAGGGTATTTTCCAGTGAGTCAGCTCTTCGTGACAGGTGGCCAAAGTACTGGAGCTTCAGCTTCAGCATCAGTCTTTCCAATGAATATTCAGGGTTGATTTCCTTTAGGGTTGACTAGTTTGATCTCCTTGCAATCCAAGGGACTCTCATGAATCTTCTCCAGCACAATTTGAAAGCATCGATTATTCAGTTCTTAGCCTCCTTTATGGTCCAGCTCTCATATCTGTACATGACTACTGGAAAAATCATAGATTTGACTAGAAGGACCTTTGTTGACAAAGTAACGTCTGCTTTTTAATATACTGTCTAAGTTTGTCATAGCTTTCCTTCTGGGGAGCAAGCATCTTTTAATTTCATGTCTGTAGCCACTGTCTGCAGTGATTTTGTACTATTCTGCACAAATAATAAAAGTCCTGTGTGCAAATGTTAAGTTTTATGTGCCCTGCAATTACAGACACTTTTTTGGCCACTTTAAAGAATTTGCATATGCATGAGATGGGTGGGAATAGTGTGGGACCTGTCCCTCTCAAAGAGTGACAGTTGATGGTAATGATTTGCTCCAGCCCCCTGAGCCTCCCCAACATGAGAGAGTGATTCATTTGCATTCAGACTCATCCACACTGTTGGTAATATCTCCAGACACCACTGACTGACTCAGCCTCCCCGGAAGTAAAGGTCAGGCACTGACAAGGCTGCAGCTGTGCCCACCATAATTGGAGCCACTGAAGTTCCTGGAGGTACTGAAGTACCTTGAGACTCTGACTCTTCCCACAATCTCACCTCAGAAGAGCTGCATGAACTCTGGGTCTCCCAGTGGAGGGGCCAGAGAAACGCAACTCAAGAGTATGGAGGAGGTTACTTCTTCTGAGAGATGAGACAGAAAAAGAAGGCAGCAGATAAAGGAGACTTGCTCTTCTGGGTCCTCTCCCTACTCTCCTATCCATGTTGTACCCCTATTCCCCAAGCTCTATCCCCATATCAAATTGATACTTCCATGAATCAGTCCCTAAGGCCATCATCAGGCCCCCAAACACATAGCAACTAAAAGTGAGATGCTAAAACTAGGCAGCTGACCTCACTCCTCTTCATAAAATATGATGGACAAGGAGGACCCCCTACTCCCACCTCAGGAAGAACCAGAGGTATGAATGGGAGGACAGAGGAATTTCCCAGAAAACAGAAACATTGTCCACTAGATTGACAGAACTTTCAGGACACCACAGAGTCCTTGCCACTCCCACCCACCAGAGTCTGAACGCATGCTGTGCACCAATGACAGCCAGACATTTTCACTCTGTCCCTTTTAAAATGGAAATTTCTTTTGCAATTTTTCCTGCTAAAGTTTAATTACTGCATATGCTTGTGTTGAAAACCAATAACTTATATTTAAGTTTTTACATCATTTGACACTGGGGAAACACAAGGAGACCAGATGGAAAGGAACGAACATCACTCAGAGACCATAGACTTTAAAGAAGACTTTATATATATATATATAAAGAGGGATATATAAGTGCAAAGAAAAATGTGATATTGAGTACCAAAGAGATGGACTATGAAAATTCACTTCTATTAGCATGATGAGTATACCCTTGGCTTCTGCATCCCTGCTTTCAATAGCTATTATTGCTTTTTATATCTTTTTTTTTTTTCCTTTAGCATTTTCTAGTCTGACAGGTGTAAAGTGGTACATTGATGTTAATATAGTTTGCATTTTTATGACTACTAGCACATTGGAGCATCTTGTGATATATTTATTGGTTGTTTGGATTTGCTTTTGTGAATTGCATAATCATACCCTTTTTTGTTTTTCTGTTGAGTTGTCTTCTTTGTCAAATTGTAAGAGCTCTCTGTGTATTATAGTTATTAACCCTTGCTAAATCCATCATCTGCTTTGCAAATATTTGTTCCAAATTTAATGACTGTCTACAAGCATTGCTTATACTTTATTTTACATAAAAATTTTAGTATTTATGTGCTCAGATATATCAATTTTTAAATTGATGCTAGAAAAAAATTCATCATAAAAATTTTTTAAATAGATGCTAGGCTTATTATTATTTATCATCACCATTAAGGTCTTTCTTTCCCCATAGACCGTATGCCTTGCCTTTTAGATTTTTTTTCTAAAATTCTTAACATTTTAATTTTTATAATTAAGTCTTTGAATTGAAATTTACTTTTGTATATGTGAAACATAGGAATCCAATTTTATTTTCTTATAGATGAACAACAAGTTGTACCAGCACCAATTGTTAAATAAATTGTTTTCTCCATGAATTAAAATATTCTCTTCATGTGTTAAATTTTGATGTTCCCTGTATGTCTGAATGAACAATTTGTCTACTCCTGAGTAGTGACATTGTAGAGGCAAGTATCTTTCCCCACCTCATATAACTTGCTTTGGCCTAAAGAAGGGGGCAGAAGTGACAGAATGCTAGCTTCAAGCCTAGGTCTCAATATGCCCTGCATATTCCTGCTTGTTCTCTTGCACCTTTCCCATAGCCATGAAAAGAGCTTTCTATAGCTTTTTCTCTATAGCCACTGCCCCTTCAACCTAGAGAGAGACCTTAAAGCAAATCTACTCAGACAAGTTCAGACAAGAAATATGGGTGAAAATACCTGTCAGGGTGGTCCATGCCAAGATCCTATTTGTCATTCCCATTGTGCCCTTGCTATCTCTGCAGTGACTTATACTATGTACATCAAATACAACCAAGACTGCCATTTTGACCACAGAAGATTGGACCAGTTATTCTTACCTATGCTGAAAGCATATATAGTTACCTGAACATTAGGAAGAGCTAATCCTTTGAGAAGCTTAGAATAAAACTCTGCCCAATAGGGATACCCTATATCAAATGGTAACAAATCAACAAACTTCATTCCTCTTGCTAAGGATGAAGTAATATGTACACAGAAAAGGGTCAGTATACCATTGAGTGATAAACAATTGCTCCCTACTCCACATAGTTTGCGTCCATGCCAGTTTGGGAAGTGTTGGCTCTTCTCTTGGGTTTAGCCTATGAATGTCAACAAATCTGTACTTTCTAGCCTTTTATTTTCCAACAACAAAATAATAGCTGGTATATTTTAGTATTTACCAAGCAACAAAAATAATACCAAAGAATACCCTATATTTAACATATATATGTCATTTTGTTAAATCCTAATAAATTAATCTGTGAGGTAGTTAGTATTCTTATTTTCTTTTTACAGGTGAGGAAACTGAGGTTTAGAGAAGTAAAATAACCAGTTCATTGTCATATAGCATGGAAGCAGAACTGGGATACAAAATCAGACCTGTCTGGCTCCCAGGATAGTCTATAGCAATGGTTCTCAAAATGTGGTCCATCAGCACCACCTGGGAACATCTTAGAAATTCTTGGGTCCTACCCAGACCTACAGAATCAGAAACTCTGAGAAAGGGACAAGAAGTCCACATTTTAACAAGCTCTCCTCACCAGGATTTTGATGCCTGCTTAAGTTTCAGAACCACTGCCTTAGACCATACTACCTCTACAAAATAGTTTTAAAGGCCGGAATAAATTCTGTGAGCAGAAATGATCTGAAAGTCTTCCTGAAGACTATAAGCTGAGCTTTAGAGGATGGAGAGAATGAAAGTAGGTATAAAAAGGAGATGGCAAAAATTAAACATACTCTAACCAAATGGACTTCCCTGATGGCTCAGATGGTCAAGTGTCTGCCTGCAATGCAGGAGACCTGGGTTCCATTCCTGGGTCGGGAAGAAACCCTGGAGAAGGAAATGGCAACCCTCTCCAGTACTCTTGCCTGGAAAATCCCATGGACAGAGGAGCCTGGTAGGCTACAGTCCATGGGGTCACAAAGAGCCGGACACGACTGAGCGACTTCACTTTCACTTTCAATCAAATGACCCAGTAATTGCATCCTTCATTATTTACCAAAAGCAGTTGAAAACTTATGTGCATACAAAATGTAGCACATGGATATTTACAGCAGGTTTATCCAGAATTGCAAAGTCTTGGAAGCAACCAAGATGTCTCATAGTAGATGAATGGATAAATAAACTGTGGTATATCTACACAGTGGAATGTTATTCAGTGCAAAAAAAGAAGTGAGCTATTAAGTCATTAAAAAAAATCGAGGAAATCTGCTATTGTTGTTCAGTCAGTTGCTAAGTCACATGCAACTCTTTGTGACCCCATGGACTGCAGCATGCCATGTTCCTCTGTCCTCCACTATCTCCCAGAGTTTGCTCAAATTCATGTCCATTGAGTCAGTGATGCCATCTAACCATTGCATCCTCTGCTCCCCCTTCTCTTTTTGCCTTCAGTCTTTCCCAGCATCAAGGTTTATTTCAACAAGTCGGCTCTTTGCATCAGGTGGCCAAAGTCTTAGAGTTTCCGCTTCAGCATCCGTACTTCCAATGAATATTCAGGATTGATTTCCTTTAGGGTTGACTGGTTTGATCTCCTTGCAGTCCAAGGGACTTTCAAGAGTCTTCTCCAGCACTACAATTCAAAGACATCAATTCTTCAAAGCTCAACCTTCTTTATGGTCCAACTCTCATATCCGTACATGACTAATGGAAAAATCATAGCTTTAACTATATGAACTTTTGTCCACAAAGTGATGTCTCTGCTTTTTAATAAGCTGACTAGGTTTGTCATGGCTTTCCTTCCAAGGAGCAAGTGTCTTTTAATTTCGTGGCTGCAGTCACCATCTGCAGTGATTTTGGAGCCCCAAAAAGCAAAGTCTGTCACTGCTTCCACTTTTTACCCTTATTTTTGCCATAAAGTGATGGGACCAGATGCCATGACTTTAGTATTTTTTAATGCTGAATTTCAAGCTGGTTTTTTTTTCACTCTCCTCTTTCACTCTCATCAAGAGGCTCTTTAGTTCCTTTTCACTTTCTGCCATTAGAGTGGTATCTTCTGCATATCTGAGGTTGTTAATATTTCTCCCTGCAATCTTGATTCCAGCCTGTGACTCATCCAGCCCAGCATATCACATGACGTACTCTGCATGTTAGTTAAATAAATAGGATAACAATGTACAGCCTTATAGTACTTCTTTCCCAATTTGGAACCAGTGAATTGTTCCATGTCCAGTTCTTTTGCTTCTTGACCCACATACAGATCTCTCAGGAGACAGGTAAGGTGGTTTGGTGCTCCCATCTCTTGAAGAATTTTCCACAGTTTGTTGCGATCCATACAGTCAAAGGCTTCAGCATAGTCAATGAAGCAGAAGTAAATGCTTTTCTGGAACTCCCTTGCTTTCTCCATAATCCATTGAATATTGGCAATTTGATCTCTGTTCCTCTGACTCTTTGAAACCCAGCTTGTACATGCAGAATTTCTCAGTTCACGTGCTGGTGAAGCCTAGCTTGAAGGATTTTGAGAATAACCTTGCTAGCAGGTGAAATGAGTACAATTGTACAGTAGTTTGAACATTCAATTGTACAGTAGAGGAAATTTAGATGCATATTAATAGGTAAAAGAAACCAACCTGAAAAGTCTACTTACTTGTAGTTGATGACTCCAACTGTATGACATTCTGGAAAATGCAAAACCCTGGAGGCAGTAAAAAGATCAGTGGATGCCAGGGAATGGGGACTCTGAGAGATGGAGCAGAGAGATTTTTAGGGCAGTGAAAATACTTTGTATGATAATATAATGGTGGATACATGTCGTTAGGCATTTTCCAAACTCTTATAACATAACAACATCAAGAGTGAACCCTAGTGTAAACTATGGGCTTTGGATGGTTACAATATGCCAATGGAGGTTTAGCAATTGTAACAAATGTACCACTTTGGTGAAGGATGCTGATATGGTAGAAATTATGCACATATGGGAGCAGAAAGCATTTGGGAAATCCCCACACCTTCCTCTCAATTTTGCTGTGGATCTAAAACTGCTTCTTTAAAAATTGCCTTAAATAAATAAAAAATAAAATACTAAATACAAAAAAAGTACTTTGCCTGGGAAGGTTGAAAGTCAAAAGAGTGATTATGTGGATGGAAAGACCACGACCAGCTTTCATGCAGGAGGTAATCATTAAAAGAAGCTATGAAGAACAGTTAGAATTTGAACAAAGAGCGAAGGACAGGACTTTCTATCTTGAGATTCTCAACCTTGGCACTAGGAATGTTTTGGAAGAGATCATTCTTTGTCATGGTGTCTGTCTTGTGCATTGTATAATGTTTAGCAGCATCCCTAGCCACTATCCACCAGACACCAGTGGCATCCTCCAGTTGGGCCAACCAGAAAGTCTCCAGATACTGCCAAATATCCCTGGCAATAAGAGGAGGGAAAGAGCAATGTCACGCATGGTTCAGTTCAGTTCAGTCACTCAGTTGTGTCCGACTCTTTGCAACCCCATGAATCGCAGCACGCCAGGCCTCCCTGTCCCTCACCAACTCCTGGAGTTCACCCAGACTCACGTCCATCGAGTCAGTGATGCCATCCAGCCATCTCATCCTCTGTCGTCCCCTTCTCCTCCTGCCCCCAATCCCTCCCAGCATCAGAGTCTTTTCCAATGAGTCAACTCTTTGCATGAGGTGGCCAAAGTACTGGAGTTTCAGCTTTAGCATCATTCCTTCCAAAGAAATCCCAGGGCTGATCTCCTTCAGAATGCGTGGTTAAGAACCAGATAAAGAGCCAGGTGAAAGGAACAGCAGTTGGAAAGGCAAGGAGACAAATAACACAAAGCATGAGAATGGTTCAGTTAAAATACAGTGTTGTAAAAACTATTCATTATGAAAGTCAAAGCTGGAGTGTAATAAAGTAATGAATGGTGGGGCCAGAAAAGTCTTCTGGGACCACAAGTTTTCATGAAAAGTGAAAGTGTTACTCGCTCAGTTGAGTCCAATACTTTGTGACCCCATGGACAGTAGCCTGTCAGGCTCCTCTGTCTAAGGAATTTTCCAGGCAAGAATACTGGAGTGGGTAGCCATTCCCTTCTCCAGTGGATCTTCTTGACTCAGGGATTGAACCTGGGTCACTCACATAGCAGGCAGATTCTTTACCATCTGAACCACCAGGGAAGCCTCACAGGGTGTCATACTTTCAACTTAAAAGTTTGGAGTATATCCTGTAAACAAAGAGGAAGTACCAAAGGTCTTTGATCTAGAAATAACAGCTGAGCACTAAGATTTGTGGATAATGCTGTTTAGAAAGAATTAAAATGATTGCTCAATGTCCTTCTTTGGGGAGAGGATTTTAAAGGACTGCTACATAGATAAACCATTAGCATTCAATATTTTCTTCTTCAGGAGATATAGAGGCTATAGCCTGTTTAAAAGACCTGAGGCCCAGAGAGGAACCAGATGGGGGCTCACTGAGCTGAATCTCAGGCAGGCATCCAGTTTGTGTCTAGGCTGGAGTTAGAATCTTGGAGATGCAGAAGGAAACCCTATCCTTCCTCGTGCCCACACCCTGTGGCCAACAGTGGAACCTTCCCCCTAACGCGCCTGCCTATGGAGCAGGTATTGGAGGCTGCACTGTATCTGTTTGATGGGATGTTCCTGCTCCAGGCTTCTAACCTGAGTGGCCACTGCTGGGCTGGCCCCCTCAGGCTTTTCAAGGCCGCTTTGTGCTGCCCCCCAAGGAAGGTTTCTGCTTTGCTGGAGTCCAGACGGAGGCCAGAGTGGCTAACCTCACTTGAATAGGAGACAGAGGTATCCTAGTGGCTTCTGATCCAGGTGCTGTTGAATTGTGGCAGCTGGATGAGAATGAGATGCTCATTGACAACAAGTTCTGCAAATAGTAGCACAATAACATTGTGTCTACAGTCAGTGTCCTGAGCTCTGGCACACAAGCTGTGAGCTGGTAGCAAAGACTTCTGGATCAAGGTTTGAGACCTTGCTCGGCAGATGGTTTGAAATTCCTACCGAGCTCATTCTGGGCAGGCCACCTGTGTTGCTGCCTTTCTCCACAAGGATCCTGTGTTTCTTTCATGTGGTGAGGACAATAGAATCTTATTGGAGGATATCTGCTGTCCCAAGCCAGCCTCACAGATAGGCCACGGTGCCTCTGGCTACCTTCTTGCCTCCTCGGCTTTGCATCCTCAGCAGACTGAAGTCTTTGGTGATGAGAATGGGACTGTCCCCACCGTGGACACCAAGAGTGCAAGCTGTGCCCTCAGCTTGGTGGTGCAGTCCTAGTGCGTCTCTGGGCTGGTGTTCTCTCCACACAGTGCTCCCCTCCTGGCCTCTGTCAGCGACAACTACTCACTTGCTGTACTGGACTTAGAACTTTCAGAGGTTTAGAAGCCAGGCCCACAGAAACTTTGTGAGAGAGGCTACTTGGTCCGCACTGAATCACTCCCTTTTTACCACAGCGGGCTGGGACCGTGAAGTCCTCCACCATTTCATGCCCACAGAACCTCTCCCAGAGCCTGGACCTAAGAGTGTTGCCAAGTAGATTAGATTTCAGACAAAAAGCAAATCCCCTGAGAGTATCCACTCCCTTTGCTCCTGCCCTCTCATTGTGTGAGACAACACAGGAGCCTTATACAGTGTGTCAGTACACCAGATCTGTGCAGTTAGTAGGCATTGTCTCTCAGGCTGGGGGAGGCTGGATTCTGAAGTCCTATAGTCAGGGAAGAACAATTTCCTTGAACATGAAAAAAAGAAATATTTTCTACATCACCTAGAGGATGGTGAATGTTTTTTGGACAAAAGTTTATGGAATTCTCCAGGAACGCATACTTCGCTTCTCCAAGGAATCTTCCCAACTCAGGGCTCAAACCTGGGTCTCCTGCATTGCAGGCAGATTCTTTCTCATCTGAGCCACCAGGTAAACCCCATATAAAATATTTCATACTAAAATCTTTTTCTTAAAAAGCTCTTAATTTTTAAGTTTTTAAAAAAGGAGATTTTTAACATTTACTACTTTTTTTTCTATTCATACTGTAAGCTCTGAAGAAAGTGACTATTCTCAGCTGAGAACTGACACAGATGGGTGCTGCTGCTGTGCTTAGTTGTTCAGTCGTGTCCAACTCTTTGTGACCCCTTGAACTATAGCCCGCCAGGCTCCTCTGTCCATGGGATTCTCCAGACAAGAATACTGGAGTGGGTTGCCATGCCCTCCTCCAGGGGATCTTCCTGACCCAGGGATCGAACTCAGGTATCCCTCATTGCAAGCAGATTCTTTACTGTCCAAGCTGCCAGGGAAGCCCAAGAATATTGGAGTGGGTAACCTATCCCTTCTCCAGGGGATCTTCCCAACCCAGGAATTGAAACAGGGTCTCCTGCATTGCAGGTGGATTCAATGAGTAAAGCTTTTGACAAAAGATAATGAAATATACATCTTGTTCTAAGATGTAAGTGAAATTGACTTTTGCACTTCTGCATTACCTATGTCCAGTGATTATACTTCAATTTTCTGGTCTTTAGAGTCTATCTCTGGACCCATAAACCCCTCAGCACAAAATATTCATGACCTCATTTCACATGGCTCCCAAGATAATATCATGTGCTGCTGTAACACTGTGATAATAATATGGTAATTAATGCTCAATTAGCTTCAGCAGCAAGTGAATTATTGTTTGAGAAGATGAAAGAGGGCAGTCCAGAATTAGTTTTGTTAAACTAAAAACTTTTAAGAATTGGAGAAAATTTAAATCACAAGAAAAAGAAAAATAATATATTTCATAGGACATGAGATATTAAAATCTGAAGTAGACACAAATTCACTAAATAGAAGATTATAAGTGGCATTCCCATTCTAATTCACACGATGCAAAAATGTTAGGATTATTAGTTCTATTAGTTATAGTCCTATTGGAGCAGATCATATGATAGAATATGTATATTTTCCATAGCAGTAATGCCCTTTCTGTGATTTTGATAAGCACATCTTTAGTTATGCATTAATACATAAATAATAATATAATTTGGAATTTATAGAGCTCCTCTAAAAAAATCACATGTCCTGAAAAATTATATTCAAAGTGACCCTAATGAAAATAGATTTTTTCCACTGTGAAAGAATTTCCTCCCTCTCTCCAAAGTAACTGGAGAATGAACGGTAACAATCAAACAGAAGGCAGACAAGGCATGTCTAAACCAAATGTAAATATGTTGTCTTAAATATTTTACATACCTTTTGAAAGTCAGAAGAGACTTCTTTAGGAAGATGATTCTTTTAATTAACATATAAATATGCGTCATGACTTATGCATGCATGCTAAGTCACTTCAGTCCTGTCTGTCTCTTGGCGACCCCATAACCTGCCAGCTCCTTTGTCCATGGGGTTCTCCCAGCAATAATACTGGAGTGGGTTGCCATGCCCTTCTGCAGGGGATCTTCCTGACCTAGGGATCAAACCTGTGTCTCTTATGTCTCCTTCACTGGCAGGCAGGTTCTTTACCACCAGCAACACCTGGGAAGCCCATGACTTTTTATAGGATATTTTAAAGGGGGATCTAATTTGATTGAATTCAAATTAGAAAAGAAATAGTTCAAAGGTAAGATGAATAAACAAAATGAAAGGACAGAAACAAATACCTATGAAATTTGAGATGCTTTGAGTCAGCATTTGAAGGTTGTATTAGCCCATGACTTAAAATAGAGAAGTCCGGGGGAGAGCAAATAAGAAATGCACTGATCCAAGCAGTCAAGGTTTGCAATCTTTTCGTTTTGAGTGTGGGCTGGATTAGCGGCTTCCTCTTAACAGAGTATGACAAAAAGTGATGGCTTATTACTACGGTTAGGTTCCATAAAGACCACGGCTTCTGTCTTTGATGTCCTCTCTCACTCCCTCACACATTCATTCTGAGAGAAGTCAGCTGTCAAGTGAAGAGCAGCCCTCTGAAGAGACATAGCAAGGAACTGTAGATACATGGCACAGAATTCATTAACAGCTAGCAAAGAACAGAAGCCCTCAGTCCAACACCCTAAGAGGAACTGAACAAACTCAGAAGTGCTTGTTTTACCAGTTGAGCCTCACATGAGACTGTGGTCTCATCTGATAGCTTAACTGAAACCTCACGGGACTAAGGACCAGAGGCATCTAATATCTGGCTCACAGAAAATGTGAGATAATAGATATTTGCTATTTTAAGCTACTAAGTTTTAGGGATAATTTTTTAAGCAGTGATAGATAACTAAAATCAGGGGTGGTTTGAAGCCCTGCAAAGAAGCTAAAATAGAACTCATATCTACAGCTTGGAACTGGCTCCATGGTAAAACGAATGTATTTTCAAAATGTGCAATGGAGGGGATTGATTCTTGGTCAAGAGATAAGATCCTGAGACCAAGGTGTAATTATGGCAGAGGAAATGGGAAAAGATTCCTGGTTTCTAAATAAATTCGTCTCAACTAACCCAGTTAGGTAAGAATTTACTTTTAATTTTGCTTAAAATATATGTTATTAAATCTCTCTGTAAAATAGAAACATCTAGTTGTACCTTGGAATGAACTATTCTGGACTATTAATAAAAAGCAGAGAGAGCAATGGGGAGCTACCAGAAGAAAAGAAAGACCAAGGGGACGTCTGTTCCAAAAGAGCTTAGCTTTGAAAAAGTTCACTTCTTGGGGTTTCTACCCACTCCCATAAAAGAAAATCCAAGATCCACGATAGCACTTATTCTGTACTGCAATTACTGGTATATCTGTCTTCCGTACCAGACAATGAGAAACTTGGGTAGAAACTGGAACTTATTTATAAATATATTCTAACACATTTTTAAGGTGTAGAACACAGTAAGTAGGTATTCAAATATTTAGTGAATAAGTAGATCCACAATTAAGTAACTCTAGGGAATTAAAGATCTTTATATCACAATACACAGTGAACGTATCATATCACATACGTATCAGCTCAGTTTAAGAGCTAACCAAGGAATTTCTATTCCCATTTAAGATGGTGTAAGCCCACTACACCCTAACTCTCCTGGTAATTACAAATAAAACCCCTGCAACAGAATACAAAAAAGAAACTATCTGAGGATTTTGAAGAAGGCAACCAAAACTCAAAGAACAACCTGAACAGCAGTTTCCCAGCCTGGACCAACGGCAACCCAAATCCTGGAACTGTGCAGCAAGTGTGGACATGAAAATCTCCACAAGAAATGCTTTTTATGATCAGAGGATGGGGTAGTGACATGCCTGTGTGTTTTGGTGAAATCTCTCTGCCTTGTTTTATTTTCCTGTATTCCAGCCTTCCCCAAAGCAGTATGAGGGCAGTGACAATTATAGTTGGATGGGCTCCTAAAACTCTGAGAGAAAGCCTTTACCTTCAATCAGAAGATCCAGGAAAGAGCTTGCTCCCCACCCTCAAAAATGTATGGGGGAAACCCAGGATATTTCTTTCTTTTTCCTCCTTCCTCTATGCCCCAGGTATGGGAAATGCCCAACAGTGTGAAGCAGCTAAACTCTGAGTGAAACTGCAGTTTTCCAGTCAGGGGACTGGGATAATGAACCTTTGACATTGGGGAAATAATAGGAGAGGAGCTCAAGGAGACTCTCTCAACCTGGGTATCCCTCTCTCAGTCTGGGTATCCCTGTATGAACCCACACAAGTCCTAGGCTCACCTCCAAGATGTGAATGCACAAAATAGGCCCAAAACAGCATAATGAAGGCTTTAGAACTGAACTACACTGTAGACTCCACCCAGGTCTCAGACTCACATCCAGTGGGATACACATGAGATGGGATCCCAGAAGCTGGAAAGACTTTAAAACTGAACCACTTACCACAGAAGACAGTCAGAATTTGTAGTCTGAACCTAACTAGGCTGACTGCTGCTAAAACAACAACAACAAAATCAACAACTTACAGATGATTTTTACACAACCCAGATGTTCACAGCATAATGTTCAAAATGTTCAGGATAAAATCCAAAATTACTAGGGATATAAAGAACCAAGACAATCTAAACAGCTCTTAAGAGAGAGTGCAATCACCAGATCCCTGGAAGCAGGTAGAAATGTTAAAGAATATAGAGGTCTCCTATAAATCTATAATTATGCAAATATACTTGACTATATAAGCAGTTTCACAAACTAAGAAAGACTTTAGCCACGAGAAGACTAATCTTGAATAAGGAAGCTTCAGAGCATACGGTAGGAACCCCTAGAAATCATCAGAACCTCAAATTGGGCTCTGGTTACACTCACCCTCCATAGACGCCAACAGTACACTGACTCAGGTCCAGCCTGGCTTCAGCACATTTGCCAACTCTGAAACCTTGACAAAGCTACATTGCAGTAACTTCTTAGTGCCAGTTTCTTAATTAGCAAAATGGACATAATGGCACTTGACTTAAAGGTACTTAAAAGTATTTGTGAGGATTTACAGGGTTAAAACATATAAAGCACTTGGAGTAGTTCCTGGGGAGATTTTTGTGCAGAAAGCAAATGGATAGCATTTCTTGTGTGCCCTATGTGCCTGCTCCTTCCTCCTCCACCCCCTCTAAGCTCTTATTATTTAGCAGGCACTGTACTAAATGTTTTACATGCTTCATTCCATTTAATCTTCACAAGGCCACTGTGAAATAGGATGGTGGCTCAAATGGTAAAGAATCTGCCTGCCATGCAAAAGACCCAGGTTTGATCCCTGGGTTGGGAAGATCCCCTGAAGAAAGGCATGGCAACCCACTCCAGTATTCTTGCCAGGAGAACCCCATGGACAGAGGAGCCTAGCAGGCTACAGTCCATGGGGTTGCAAAGAGTCGGACATGACTGAGCAACTAACACTTTCAATTTCATCTGCATTTTTTAGATGAAAAAAAATTGGATTAACTCACTTTATTTCTGTACACACAAAGACACACATATCATTATTTTTTACTTTTATTTGTGAGTTTTCTGTCTTCCTGAGTAATATTTTATATACCTTATATATCCACTATATATTTATTTTATAGATTAAATCTCAAAGGAAAACCCCATTTCTCTTACTTTAAAATTTCTTGCGTGGCAACACACTGTTGCCTCCATATACCACCTACCTTATTCTTGGTTATTTTCCCTTTTAAATATGTTATTTTATAGACTTTTCCTGACTTCCCTGGATCTGGGTCCTTTGACCTCATGATAGATAGTCACACCATGGTATATGTGCAGAAATCTGGACCAAAGCAGGTGTTCACTGCATCTGGGAGTATGCATTCTTGGAGGCAGTGTGGGGACAGTTCTCAAGAGCCATTTCATGTTCTAAGGACAGAAACATTGTAGTAATGTTCAGGCTCTCTCTGGTCTTTGAAATAGACCTGACTCCTTTGGAATATATTCTTTAAAATAAGTTGATCAATTATTTTGTACTTAATGCCAATGGCTGTGTCAGCATTACTGATTTGGAGAGTAATTATGTGATTTCATAACTATTCTGGGAAAACATGAACATACTGGAAATAGAATGAGGGAGGTTATAGAAGTGTTGAATGAAACATGGAGACAAGCCAAAACTATTAATGACTTTCATGCTGCTCAGCAGAAATCACCTTTCATGTTCTCCGTTAATACAGTTAGAATCTAGGGATGACAGATTTCCAAGTTATGGAGTCTCAAGAAGTAATTACAAGTCATCTCTTCCTATAATTGCAAAAATATAAGATCTATTTATTAAAATAATAATTATTCAACATTTTATTAACCAAATTTTTGCATTGCTCCCTATGTGAAAGAAGTTTGGTAGGCCTCATACAAGAATAAATTACATGTAAGGACACAATAATCTCAGGAAGTCCTTCAAAACTAACTGGAGGAAGAGATACAAGTTAGGGAGAAATGAGAGCAGAACTACTTATGGAGGTTACAGAATCATTTTGTGGGGTTCCTTCCACTATCAACATTTATATACAGATGAAATCAAGTAAAATTACATGACATGCACTCTTTTTTGATTAATTTTTATTGAAATATAGTTGATTTTCAATGTTGTGTTAGTTTCAGATGTTGTGTTAATTTTAGATATAAAGTGAATTAGTTATATATATATATAAATATATCCACTCTTTTTTAGACTCTTTTCCCATATTGGTCATTACAGAGTACTAAGTAGAGTTCCCTGTGCTATACAGTAGGTTCTTATTAGTTATCTATTTTATATTTAGTAATGTATATATGTCAATCCCAATCTCCCAGTTCAACCCCTCCACCCCTTTTACCCTTGGTAACCATAAGTGTGTTTTCTATATCTGTGACTATCCTATTTTGTAAATAAGTTCATTTATGAAAAAGTTCATTAAAAATAAATAAAATGTTGGATCCACTGACAATCATTATATTTGAGAGAAAAATCAACTCAAACTGACTTTAACAATAAAGGAATATATGACATCAAAGGCTCAGTTTCACACTAATCTCCATTCTGCCTTACATAATATATCTTTAGACTGGCCTTTCTGGGAAGCTTCACAGTTTCCCTGCTGGTGGTAGTAATATGCTACAATACAACCAACTTTACATTTGTTATACCTCAACATCCAGTACCAAAAAGATGTCTCCTCTGCCATTTCTCACATGTGAATTTTTATTTACCTTCCTTTTAACAAGATAGCAATTGTCACACAAAATATCATTGTTTTGATCTGGTTATGCACCCATGCCTGAAACAATCACTGTGATCAGAAGGATGGGATACATAGATTGGTCATTTGTCTTACCCTTCTAATAGATAGAACCCTTCTAATGTACTAAATGCTCTAACTTCAATCTAATTGTCTCAACTGATATTGAACTATTAAATAGCTACAAATTGACTTATCTATAATTCTAGAATGAGGCTTCCTTGGTGGGTCAGCAGAAAAGAATCCACCTGCAATGCAGGAGACATGGTTTTGATCCCTGAGTCAGGAAGATCCCCTGGAGAAGGGCATGGCAACCACTCCAGTATTCTTGCTGGGAAAATCCCATGGACAGAGGAGTCTGGCGGGCTATGGTACATAGAGTCATAAAGAGTCAGACATGGCTGAAGTGACTGAACACGCACACATAGTTTCAGCAACGTTCCATTTAATTAATTGTTATTTTGCTCTGAAAGGTAAAGGCTACATATAGATAACTCTACATTTACTATATTAAAAAATGCTGAAACAGAATGCTTTTTCTTTGTTTTTATCATTTACATTATGAATTTATTTTTCCAACTTATTTTCATCTATTAGGTAAATACTTCAATTAAAATTCAGTTAAAAGTCTGAAATAGTTTTCAAAATAACTATGATAATATAGGATAGAATTTGAAAGAAATGCAATTCCTTTTAAAGTAGTAATATAACTTGTATCCCTGTTCATATTTTTGACTGGTTACCTAGAGCTACAAATATATTTGGACTTTTAAAAAATATTAAAATAAATCTTTAAAGCATATATTTCTCAAGAAGTTTATCTATGCTTCCCATCTCCACCTTCTCACCTCCCCCCTACATTTTACAAACCCCTGGAATTTGGCTTCTGCCCCATCACTGTCATTACCAATAGGCTCCATGTCACTCATTTCAACTGATATTTTTCAGCTTGTGGATTACATTACTTGATCTTTCAAAGTCTTCAACAGTTGGGCCAATTACACTCTCCTTTCTTGGATTTTTTGAGTCTGCCCTCTCCTACGAGCCTCCTACCTTTCCAATCACCCCTCTTGTGTCCCCATTGCAGGCCTATTCTCTTCTACATGGCCATTAAATGTTGGAGTCCCTCAATATCACCCTTAGTTGCTGTCTTCATCTCACTCCTCACTTTTTTCCCAGGAAATTTCACATACACACAGTGGTTTGATGACAGTCTATTGTGCCAGGCCTAGCAATGCAGATCACAAAGCTGAATTCTTGGCCCAGAGAAGTCATCTGAGCCCTGGACTCAGTGTTCCTACTGCCTGATTATGGCAGACCCTGAAAATACTGTTCAAACCCCATTTCCTTCAAAAAGTCATTGGCCGCTCAGCTATAAAGAATGTGGCAAGTTGACAGACAAAACTATAATTCAAAAAGATACATGTACATCTGTGTTTACCGCAGCGCTATTCACAATTGCCAAGACATGGAAACAACCTAAATGTCCATCGATGGATGAATGGATAAGGAAATGTGGTACATATATATACAAAGAAATACTACCCAGTCACAAAAAAGAATGAAATAATGCCATTGACAGCAACACAGATGGACCTAGAGATTATCATATGAAGTGAAGTAAGTCACAAAGAGAAAGACAAGTACCATATATCACCTATCTGTGGAATCTAAAATACAACACAAATGAACCTATCTACAAAACAGAAACAGATTCACAGACAGAGAACAGACTTGCGATTGCCAAGGGGGAGGGGGCTGGAGAAAAGATGGAGTGGGAGGTTGGAGCTAGCCACATGAAAACTATTACTTACAGAATGAATAAACAACAGTATTTTACTGTATAACACAGGGAACCATATTCAATAACTTGAGATAGATCAAAGTGGAAAAGAATATAAAAATAATGTCTATATATGTATATATACATACACACACACACATATATATACACAACTGAATCACTTTGCTCTACAGCAGAAATTAACACATTATAGATCAACTGTATTTCAATTTAAAAAAAAAAAACTGATTTGCCAATACACCACACAGTATCTCACTAATCCAGCTCACAAAGACTGACACATAAACTCAATTTCAAGTTACTAATTTGCAAAGGAAAATGTTTACTGCCTCTGGTTGGTATGGCCTACACATTCTATACCTATAGGAATACTACACAAAAAGTCAAATTATAGTCAAAATGTTTCTTGGTGATCATAACCTTGGAATGAGTGGTGTCAGTTCTATGCTGTCTCTGGGCCAAGTCTTCTGTCCCTACACACAGTCAATCTGCCTTTTTTCTGAAATTTCAGGGCTGACCAAGCCCCCACACCATCTGATTGCCATGTGTTTTCCTTTTGCTGCTAAATATAGTCAATTAGGTTACACAGTTTAATGTCACCTGGTGGGCAACCATTCTTCCTTTTTAGAGAAGAGTTTGCTATTCTGTCCTATGATCCTTTTAAAACTTTAATTCCCAAAAAACAATCTAAAGTCTCATGGAGAAGGAAGGGAGCTCACCTCTCTGCTAAGTATTCACAACATATAGGAATCTTGAATTTCAAAAATTCCTCCTCCTCTAGCCTTCCCGCATACATCTCTAAACTGTCATCTGGGCAAAATACCATTTTAAGCAGAAGAGAATTTGTAAGAAAAAGGGAAATAATGGAGAAAGGTTAGTACCTGGATATGGGATAAAACTTAGCATTTGTCTGTTCCCAGATGAATATATCAGAAGCTCAAAAATATATACAAAATGAAAGTAAGGATAAGAAAACCAAAAAGAGTGAGAAACTAGAAAAGCAAACGGAAGTCAATATTCATGAACAGGGAAACCTAAAACATGGAGTCGGTCAGAAAACAGTGCACACAGGAACCAAGAATCAGGGGCTGGGGCTGTCCCACTTGACATTCCAGGGGGTGCCTTTCACATCACTGTCTACATGAACAGTGCTTGCTGAGTTTTGTCATGTGCATGCTCACTGTTTACAGAGGCCCTGGATATAAGGGTAAGATCAGAAGTCCAGATCTGCGTGAATAAGGAACTGAAAGAGAAGGGCAAAACAGGCAGAAGATATGAGGCCGTCACACTCAGATGATTTAAAAATTTTAAATACTGTCTGTCTTGGAGAGCTTTCCCATAGTTCTGCTAAGGAAAGAAACACATTCTTTACATATGACTGATCTATGACAGCAAATTCGGAGAAGACAATGGCACCCCACTCCAGTACTCTTGCCTGGAAAATCCCATGGATGGAGGAGCCTGGTAGGCTGCAGTCCATGGGGTCACTAAGAGTCAAGACGACTGAGCGACTTCACTTTCACTTTTCACTTTCATGCATCGGAGAAGGAAATGGCAACCCACTCCAGTGTTCTTGCCTGGAGAATCCCAGGGACGGGGGAGCCTGATGGGCTGCCATCTATGGGGTCACACAGAGTCGGATACGACTGAAGCGACTTAGCAGCAGCAGCAGCAGGACAGCAAATTAAAGCCAGCTACATAACCTATTGAAGTGAGGAGGGGGAGGTGGGGAAGACGGCTAATCCCAAGAAATGTTGTTTACAGCTAGCATTTTATTCTGTGTTTCACACTGGATCTAGGATGGTTTTTCCAAACATATATTCTGATCCAGTTCAATGCACCACTGAAAAAAGGCTTCGGTAGCCAAGAAACATTTCAGAAATGAGTAGAATGTATTTCCCTAATGGGAATTTACAACTCTCAATAATTTATAATGACTCATACATAAAAGGCCAATCTAGTTTATTTGAATATGAAATATCTTTTTTTCTGGGTAACATTAACATTCTGTGGATGACGCTTTTGGAGCAGGCAATTACTGACATGTGAGATAACTGCTTAATTCTCCCTCAAGATTTACAGTACATTTACATTTAGAAATACTGTACTCCTGAACAAACAAGATGAAAGAAGAGATCATGGGAGGTGTATCCACTGGGAAATGGTTTGGGCTGCTAGAACTGAGGCTCAGTTATAATGGTTAAAACTCATTAGGACCTCAATCCCTTTCTCTTTTCTCTCTCTGTCTCTGTGTTTCACTGTCTCTCTCTCAGTCTCTCTGTCACACACACACACATATACACACAAATGTATGCTATGTGGTCCTACAAAGCTATGAGGAACTTACACTCCATCTTTTTATTCTACCATCCTAATGCCAAGTTCCACATCAAAGTTACATAATTGTTGTCAGGAAGAAAGGGCAAGAAAAGGTATAAAAGGCTCTCTGCAGAGCTGAGTCAGCCCACCGCTTGTTTTACATACAGTGAAATACACAAATCTTACATGCACAATTCAGTGGATGTACCACATAACCAACATCCCAATTAAGAGAAAATATTTTCATAACAGCAGTAAATTACTTTGTGTCATCTTCTACTCAGGAAGATGAGTGGTGCTCATCTTCCACTCAAAAGACTACTATGGTCCTCACAGGAAGCCACGGTTCTGGTCTATTTTTTCATACTTTATTTTTGCCTGCTTTTGAAATTCATATAAATGGATTCATCCAGAGTGTTTTTATCTGTGTCTGGATTCTTTCACTCAACATAATTATTCTGAGAATTATCCATGTGATAGCATGCATCATTTGTTCATTTTTTAAAAATTTTTGCTAAGCAATATTCCACTGTATGAATATACCACAATTCTCCTGCACTCCCCTGTTGGTATGTATCTGTGCTGCTTCCAGCTTTGAGCTTTTATGAATAAAGCTCCATAGCTATTTTTATACAAGTCTCTTTGTGATGACCTTATAAATTTCTGTCCACTGAAAGGCCTGGGAACAGCAATGTTCCAATAGTAATGACCATACTTAGTGCCCAGTTCTTGATTTCTAAATACTGCCCTCCACTAACAGAGAGCTAGAGCTTCTTGTAGAAATTGCTAATTCATAAGGCGGGAAATGGGAAGTACAAAATGAGTCTGGAAACGAGGTCAGTTTGCTTGTTTACTGACTTTATAATTTTTAAAATGACAATTTTAAATTTTAGTTTCTAATCCATAAAAACCCATGAGAAAAGAAGAGGGAAGGAGGAAGAAGGAAAGAAACAGTGAGAAAACTGGCAGTCACCACTTTTATCAAGTGATAAAAGTGAACATTATCAAAAATAAGTCAGGTAGGTAGAATAATGTACCCCCACATAAAACTCCACATCCTAATTTCCAGACCTGTGATTATATTCCTCTAGATAGAAAACAGAACTTTGCAGATTAAGGTTAAGGACATTGAGGTGAGAAGAATATTCCGGATTATGCTGGTGAATCCAATGTAATAAAATGATCCTTAAAAGTGGAAAAGTAGGGCAGGAGATGAAGTCAGAGAAGAAGATATGATGAAAGCAGAGTTCAGTGTGATGTGATTATTATCTTTGAAGATGGAAGGGAGCCACAAGCTGAGGAATGCAGGCAGCCTCTAGAAGCTAAAAAAGGGAAATAGAGATTTTCCCCAGAGCCTCCAGAACAAATTCAGCCCTGCTGATACATCCGTTTTAGACCAGTGAACCCATTTCAGGTTTCTGATTTCTAGAAGTATAAAATAAATCTGTGTGGTTTCAATCCACCAAATTTGTGCTGTAATATGTTGATACAGCAACAAAGGAAATGAATGCAATGGGACAAATCAAAGTTTTGTGCCACCTGATAGGATGCAACGAGAGGAACCTGTCATTACTTCTGTGATACTTCTAAGAAAGGCACAGAACCTAAATTTAGTGGTGAGGACACATTATACAAATACAAGTGGTGAGACATTTTATAAAATAACTGGTCTGACTGCTGTGTTTAGGACTTCCAATACAATATTGAATAGAAGTGGCCAGAGTGAGCATTCTTGTCCTGTTCCAGATTTTGGTAGGACGGCTTTCAGCTTCTCACCACTGAATATTATCTGAGTTGTAGGTTTGTCATAAGCTGCTTTTATGATGTTGAGATGTTCCCTCTATACTCACTTTTACAAGGGGTTTTATCCTGAATGAATGCTGAATCTTATCAAATGCTTTTTCTGCATCTATTGAGATGATCATGTCCTATTGTACAGCACAGGGAACTACATTAGATATCCTGTGACAAACCATAGTGGAAAAGAATATAAAAAAGAATATATACATATAACTGACTCAATTTGCTCTACAGCAGAAATCAACACAACACTGTAAGTCAACTATTTAATAAAATTTAAAAATATTTTTTAAAAACTGGTCTGCAAACTTCATAAATGTCAAGGTCAAGAAAATGAAGGAAAGACCAAAGAACTCTTTCATACTGATGGAGAGTAAAGAACAAAGACAATAAATGCAACACATGGTTTGAACTGGATTCTTTTTTCTATAAGGGATATATTAAGACAGTAGGTGAAGTTTGAGGATTAGATGGTAGTAATCTATTTATCATGATTGTGCTAAGTCGCTTCAGTCGTGTCCAACTCCATGTGACCATATGGACTGCGGCCTGCCAGGCTCCTCTGTCCATGGGATTCTCCAGGCAGTAACACTGGAGTGGGTTGCCATTTCCTTCTCCAGAGTAGCACAGCACATTTATTATGATTATTCAGGGGGAAATGTCACTATAGGATACACACACAAAAGTATTCATGGGTGACAGTGCATTATGACAGCAGTTTACTCTCAAATGGCTTAGGAAAAAAAAATAATTATACTGCACATGCAACTTTCCTGTAAGTTTGAGATTGACTATTTCAAATAGAAACTAAAACAAAACTATGGAGAAATATCTTTACCAATAGATTAAATGTTCAGAATCCTATGAATAAAGAAACTTTTTTTTAAAGGAGGAGGATATTTTTTCATTAAGGTACAGTTGATTTACAATGTTTCAGGTATACCGAAAGTGATCAGTTATATATGTGTACATATACACACATAAAGACTTCTCTATAGTTCATACAGTGAAGAATCTGCCTGCAATGCAGGAGACCCCGGTTTGATTCCTGTGTCGGGAAGATCCTCTGGAGAAGGGAATGGCAACTGACTCCAGTATTCTCTCTTGGAAAATCCCATGGACAGAGGAGCCTGGTGGGCTAGTCTGTGGGGTCGCAGAGTTGGACACAACTGAGTGACTAAACCACCATCCTACACACACATGTGTATATGTGTGCATATATATATATATATATATATTCTTTTTTAGATTCCTTTTCACTATAGGTTATTACAAGATACTTGTAATAAGATAGTTGCCTGTGCTCTACAGTAGGTCCTTGTTGTTTATAAAGAAACTTTCTAGAATGAATTAACTTGCTCAAGGACAGGTAACTGGTCAATGACTGAAGATAAGATGAAATAACAGATACAAACTTTTGGCCTAGATTTTAAAAGATTTTTCCCTGCTGGAGACAATTCTGTTATGTTATTTTGGGTCATTTTAAATTGTCCAGTTCTTCATATCAAAAATTTCAGATATTTCTGTCTTCAAAGTTCAGTTTAAATCCGGCTTCTGATTCTGTTCTCTTTGTGTTGTTCAAAGCAGGCACATGGAGATGTCCTTGGGTTAAGGTCATCCTACCAGTTCTCCAGTGATGGTAAATTTGGGGGTGGGGATAGGGAAGTAAGAGATAAGAAGTAAGGAGAGGTATGCTTTTTCTTCAATTTAATTCTATCTCTGCTTTTTCAGAGCATTCTTTCCACCTTCCATTTCTTCCCAAATGAAAACCCCAAATGAGGGCTGTGTACCAAAATGTTTTCGGAATGTAGAATATTGTGGGAGAAAGAATCATTATCTTTCCTTCTCCCTAATCTAAAAAAGTATAATGACATAGTCCATATATCATTCTATTACTTTTCCACATGCTGTAAAAAGTCATTTGCATCACAAAATTTTCATGTGAATATTTAAAGTGCCAGTGTTTCCATGAAACCATGGTTCTAATTTAATATTCTTCCATTTTTGTCAACAGTTCATCTAAGTACTGACAGCTCAAACAAGTAGCGTATGCTCTTCATTCATTCCTATCTCAAATAATTATTTGAGCAAACAATTATCAGTCCCTAATTTGCCATTTGTCAGAGATATTTTTATTCATGTATTTAACTACCAAATCCCTAGTCTGGGGCTTATACTGACATACTATAACATCTTATCTTATAAGTACCCTTTCGATTCATGAAGCTAAATCTCCACCTCTTCCCCTCCCTCTTCCACAGTCTCCCACATCAGCTGAGCACTTTACTAGCTCCTTTCATTCCATTCTATGGCATCTATGTCCAATTGTCAAAGCTTTCTGCACCCTCATATTCTTCCAGAAGTATTTTTTCTTTCACACAGTGAACATCTGGCTTTTCCCTAATGATATTTTTAACCTTAAAATCTGTTATAGTGGGATAATTATTCTTTTTTTCTCCAATTTATAGGGGAAAAAAGTTAATCCTTTTCTCAATTCCCACTGCCCTTTAGTTGTCTTCATCCAATTTCCCTTCTCTGCTTTTCATGCCTTATGCCACCTTCTCCCTATACTTGTGCAGCCTGACTTTCTAGGCTACACGGGCCTCTGATTGACAAGGGGATGTCAAAGGGGCACAGGAGCCAACCTAAATCTGGAACAATTTGAGCAATAAAATAAAAATTAGGATCAGGTTATAACCCAAAGCATATTAAGTGCCCAGTTCATACTGATATAAATAAATTATTGAGTAAATTAATAAATGGAGAAGAAGAAATAAATCTCTGTAGAGCAATTTGAAATAATTTGTGTAGATATTCCATCCTTAAGAAAAAGGAGAATGACACCCCACTGCTTAAGTGTGGGCTGAGCATAGTGACTTCCTTCCAAAGAGCACATGGCTGGGGGCAGGGGCATTGGCAGGAGGGTGGCTTTCCAACGGAGGAACCTGAGAAAACTACCACAGCCAGGTGATCAAGACTCACATTAACAGAGGGAAGTCACGAGGACAGCACGTACCTTTGATATGTTGAAACTGGCATTCTGCCTCTGGGTCTTCCTTCCAAAACCTCATAACCCAAATCTAACTATGAGAAAAATAGTCAAATTCCAATAGAGGTACATCCTACGGACTTTCTGGTCAGCGATCCTCAAAACTGTCAAGGTCGCCAAAAACAAGGAAAGTCTAGAAACTATCACAACCAAGAGAAGACATTACAACTACATGTAATATGGTATTCTGGGATCCTGGAACAGAAAAAGGACATTAGTAAACACTAAAGAAATCTAAATAAAGCATGGATATTAATTAATAATACTATATCAGCATTGGTTCCTTACTTGTAACAAATATACCATAATGTAAGATCTTAATAACAAGGGAATACTAAATGTATGGTGTATGAGGATTCTGTACCATCTTTTCCATTTTTCTATAAATCTAAAACTCTTCTAAAAAGAGTTTTCTGGCTACATTTAAGGCTAGTCACCAAATCTGTGCCCTTCCTTTCTGTTCACCAATTAAAATTCCAAATTTCTTAGTTTAGTATTCAAGGACCTAGAAGATTACAAAATACTGTCCTCTGATTATTTGCAAATCTTCCTACCAAGAGGTGAAGTTTTATCTATACACATGGGCTTGGACGGTGACTTGCTAATATGAAACAACTAGAGGCTTAGGAAGTGTTTGAGCATTGAAGTTTGCTTTCTTTGCTACTTTTGGAATATTGCTGCCATATAGACAATCTGAAGCCAGATACCTGAAGTGACGACATGGAGGAGGACTAAGCCATACCAGCCGTCAACCTATCAACTAGACATGTAGATGAGGCCACCCAATCCCAGTTGATCTTCCAGCTGACTTCACCTGCATGAGTAAGCCCAGGTGAAACTGGCCAACTGCTGCCAGCCCCAGCTGCCACAGCCCCAACTGCCAACCCATTCATAGTGAACTAATGATTGTTTTTGTTAGACACTATAAAATTGGTATTTTGTTACACAGCAAATTAGCCAAAGCTCACTGATACACTGCTTCATTACTTACCTTACCTCACTGAAGTCAGTCCAACTTTGTTGTCCAGAATAATTCTTCTATGTTCCACTCAAATTGCTGGGGGTTATTCCTTGTAAATTCTTTATACTTTTCTGAATATTAGCTCATAAAATCTTACCCCCCTCTACCTAAAGTAGAGTGACATTTCCTTAGATACTCTCACATCTCTGTCTAAGGAAATGTCACTCATTTTACATTTCTACAGAAAGTTTAATATAGAAATACTAAGAGGGGAGGAAATTTGGTTCATCAGAGTTCTTGTTTGAGTCTAAGAAATATCTTGGTGTGAAAGGTAAGAGCTTGAAGACATTGTATGGATTAGTATATAGACTCAGCTGCAGAAACAGGAATTCAAAATACACATAGATTATGAAAACAGAGGTTTACCTCTCTCTCATGTAACAGGGCATAATCACTCAAGGACAGGTGTGGGACAAATCAGATGTGGGGAATTAAATCCTGTCCATCTATCTTGTTGCTCCACTTTTCCTATAGCCTTTATCTATGTAGTTTAAAATGACTCCTTACCATTACACCCACATTCCAGGCAGAAGTAAAAGAAGAAAGCAAAAAAGAGGGCACGCTCATTCCTTTAGGGAAAATATCCAGATATTGTACACATCAGTTCTACATATAATACTTGGCCAGAGTGACAGTCATACAATTAAACCTGGATGCACAGGTTAGGAAATTATCACCAGGAATTATTATCTTGGCACTCAAATATTTTACTATTACTGAACAAGGGAAGAATAAATATGGGGATCAGTAGTAGATTTCATCACAAGTAAGATCAAGAATATTAGCCTGCCAAATGCTGTATCTAATGTCTGAGGCAAGAAGAAGAGCTGCCTCTGTTCTGAAGTAAGAGAGAGTAGGAGAAGAGAAAAAGCCAGGCAAATGTTGGAAGGCTATGAATCCTCTCTTAAAACCTCTAAATTCTTGGATTGACAAGCTCTGTGACAACTGGCAAAGAGACTAGGTTCTTCAAGGTAAAATAAATTCAAGAATTAGAGGAAGAGCAAACCATGATATCATAAAACTGAGAACCTGCAGAAGACTACGGAAAGCTTTGAATGTAACCGGATTTTGGAATTGGGCATTTGAGGCAATCTAACACTGACTTCATGATATAGGAAACAAAAGACCCTACCTGACATGTGAGGATTACCAAAGCTCCTTTTTATTATTTATTTCTGAAATATAGAAACACTATTTATTTGGAGATGTGCAATGCAAGTTAAAATACATGCCAGTATTTTTTATTTTCCTTAGTAAAGTATAATTGCCTTACAATATTTATTAGTTTCAGGTGTATAAAATAGTGATTCAATATTTTTATACCTTATGAAATGGCCACCACTATAAGTCTAGTTACAAGTTGTCACCATGCAAAGCTATTACACTATTATTGACTGTATTTCCTGTGTTGTACATTATGATGATTCACTTATAATTGGAATTTTGTACTTCTTATTCCCCTTTTACTTATTTCACCCATCCTCCCACCTCCTCCATTCTGGCAACTACTAGTTTACTCTCTGTATCGATAAGTCTGTTTCTATTTTGTTATGTTTGCTTGTTTGTTTTTCAGATTTTGCATATGAAAGGTCATAAGGTATTTATTTATCTTTCAATGTCTGACTTATTTCACTTAGCATAATACCCTCTAGGTCCATTCATGTTGTGACAGATGGCAAGATTTCATTCTCTTTTATGGTTAAGTAATATTTTACATATATAAAGCATATATACTTATATATATACATCAGTTCAGTTCAGTTCAGTTCAGTAGCTCAGTTGTGTCCGACTCTTTGCAACCCCATGAATCGCAGCACGCCAGGCCTCCCTGTCCATCACCAACTCCTGGAGTTCACCCAGACTCACGTCCATCGAGTCAGTGATGCCATCCAGCCATCTCATCCTCTGTCGTCCCCTTCTCCGCCTACCCCCAATCCCTCCCAGCATCAGAGTCTTATCCAATGAGCCAACTCTTTGCATGAGGTGGCCAAAGTACTGGAGTTTCAGCTTTAGCATCATTCCTTCCAAAGAAATCCCAGGGTTGATCTCTGTATATGTATAAATGACTCACTTTGCTGTACGCTGGAAACTAATACAACATTGTAAGTCAACCATACTCCAATATACAATAAAAATTAAATTTAAAAAACTGACCAAGCCTGGACAGATTAACCCTAAGTTCTACAGTAAAATCTATTAGTCAACAATCTCTCCCTCCACTTCCTCTCCATAGCTTCTAAACATAGGTTTTCAGTGTCTCACTCTCGTGAGACAGACAACCAAGGAAGGTCAGGTTTTGTTTTGTTTTTTTTTTTTCTTTTTAAATTTATTTATTTTTTAATTGAAGGATAATTACTTCACAGACTTTTGTTGTTTTCTGTCAAATATCAACATGAATCTGCCATAGGTATACATATGTCCCCTCTCTCTTGAACCTCCCTCCCATCTCCCTTCCCATCCCACCCCTCTAGGGTGATACAGAGCCCCTGTTTGAATTCCCTGAAACATACAGCAAATTCCCATTGGCTATCTATTTTACATATGGTAATGTGCTCAATATTGCTCCTTATTAGAGAAATCCAAATCAAAACTACAATGAGATATCACCTCACTCCAGTCAGAATGGCCATCATCAAAAAGTTAACGAACAATAAATGCTGCAGAGGGTGTGGAGAAAAGGGAACCCTCTTGAGCTGTTGGGTGAGAATGTAAATTGATACAGCCACTATGGAAGGTGGTATGGAGATAAAACCACCATGTGACCCAGCAATCCCACTCCTAGGCATATACCCTGAGGAAAGCAAAATTGAAAAGGCCAGGTATTTTAAGAACATCTCCACGATGGAAGACAAAAAAAGAAACAAGAAGAAAGAAGGAACTTTAAAAATACTATCTGATAGAGAAATTAAGAAAACCCATCTGCAATTGCATCAAAAATAATCAATTTAATCAAGGAGGTGAAAGACTTACACTCTGAAAACTACAAAGCAATTGATAAAATTAAAGATGACACAAATGGGAAAAGACACTGTGCTCATAGATTCGAAAAGTCAATAGTTAAAATTTCCATACTGCACAGAGCAATCTACAGATTTAATGCAATTCCTACCAAAATACTCATGGCATTTTTCACAGAGCTAGAACAAATAAACCTAAAATTTGTATGGATGCACAAAAACCCTGAATAACCAATGCAATCTTGAGAAAGAACAACAAAGCTGCAAGTATCACAGCTCCTTTTAAAGTCCGTAACTTTTAAGAAAACAAGGGTGCTAGGAGCAGGATAAAGCATGGTTGAAAAAACATGGTTTCTTTAAAAAAAAAATCAGTATAGACTTTCAAATTGTGCTACTTATAGCAACTATAAAGTTAGCAATTTAAGAGAGCTTTTAATTAGGCATAACATAGTTTTAGCTACTGGAAATAGATATGAAGTATGAATCACTTTCTTAACAGAAATGTAGGCTAAATGTATCCATCACAGATTTTAAGAATTTCACCTAAATTTCTTCTTAGCCACATTTTGCATACTGACACTGAGACATCAGTAAACCAGATGAACTAGCCAATTTCTGTCTTTCCAAATGAGTCCAAATGGACTATAGTTTATAATGTCAGTGGAAATGACACAGCAGATGGACAACTGCACTTATGACAGATTGCAACATGCCTGATTACAAAATAATTTGTTGCTGAATAGGCCTCATCACCAGAAGAAGTTCTCATGGAGAAAGTTTCTTTAGAACCAAATAAACATAAAGCAAGAGTCATCAGGAAGCATTATGTGAGCTTCCATGTGTCATTTTCCAGATGTTAACCAGGTACAATATAAGAAGGCTCTCTCAGAAAAAAAATTCCTGGAACAAGTTACTCTCGCCTTTCTGATGTAAGCTGTGGGAGAACAGCTGTACAAATGTCTGGCCAGCCAGGAAACGCAAAACATGACTCTGCCCTCTATGAGCTACTGGTGGGATTTAAGATTCAGGTAACCTCTTTGTTATTGATTAATGACATGCAGAATTCAGGTAAGTTCTATGAATATTCATATTATTAGTAATATAACAAATATGGGAATATCTGTTGCATCAGCATTCCTTATCTGCACCACCATGGCTTGCAATGGCTATATTTTAAAATATGTTTAAAGTAACATATAACATTTTTTTAGTTTCTAACCTATAGAATTTTCAAAATCCTAATCTTTTTAATCCTTAATCTTCTGTGAAAGGACTCAATATCTCTGAATTGTGCTCTACCAACACTTCCATGCCCTCATGCCACCATCTTATCTTCCTGTCACTGGAAAAGAGTCAGGTGGATACTCTACTTCCAGCCTTTTAAAACCCAGAGGCATCTCTGTAGTCTTTGGAATGCACTCTGTTGAGTTGCCTGTCTCCTGAAAATACTGGTAATTCCCAGGTACATTTTTCCTTCAGTCTCTATTTCCTATGGTACAACTGTGTAAATTGGAATTCCAGTCCTGGGTATCCATTCCACATCCCCCAAATTTCAAAATCTATCACAAATAAATAGATAAAAAGACAATTAACTATAACATATACACATACTTAGTGCAAACTTTTATTAATAGGTAAAATCAAATACCACTTACTATCAATATATAAATCAATGTTAATTATCCCTCAGTATAATCATATCTTTGCACTATTAGTGGATTGCTATTCCTTCCTGTACTTTCTTGCACCTGTTAATCCTTCCCTTACCATAAAGGCAGCTTTGATAGTTTTCCATGCTCTGATTCAGAGGAAGAATATGCATACAGGTGAGAACAAAGAAGTCAATTAAGTTTTTGAATGGATTTTTATAAAATTACATGAGACAATACTGAAATCCAGAATTTTCAATCTTTAAGAGCCAAGAATATGAAGGGAAAAAAAGGATTTTGAGGCTTCAAACAACAGTAATCATTTTATTATTACTCATAGCTTCTATGGATCAGAATTCTAGGAAAGGTTGGGATATGCAGCTCCATCTTGCGGGTGTTGCATGCCTTTGCAGTCAGATAATGGTGGGAAGGTGCCCACAAATTCCTTCAAAAGGTAGAGCCCAATCCTTATCCCATAAGTGTGGGTTTACTTTAGTGTCTCACTTCTAATAAGTGGAACAAAATAGAAGTGACAATGTGTAACCTCTGAAATTAGGTCATTAAAAGCACTGCAGCTTCCTCACCCTTGGGTCACTTGCTCTTCAGGAAGCCAGTTGGCCTGTGCTTGAGGACACTTAAGCAGCTCTATGGAAAAGTCCATATGGTAGGAACTGAAGCCTCCAGCCAACAGCCAGGAACGAAGTCTTTTGCTTGGAACTAGATCTTTTAGTCTCAGTCAAGTCTTCAGAGGACTGAAGCCCCAGTCAACATTTTGCTAGCAACCTCATGATAATCCCTAAGAAAATCACCCATCTAAGCCACTCTTGAATTCTGGACCCATAGAAACTGGGAGAGAATAAATGCTTGCTGTTTTAAGACACTACATTTTGGGGGTAATTAATTTGTTACACAGCAATAGATAACTAGTTAGGAGGGGAAGCTGGAGTGGCGGAGGGCTCTCCAATCATCCTTCATTTTTTATGTTCTCAGTACTTCTCTAATGTGGCTTATCTGGGCTAGTTTGGGCTTTATCACTCTATGGCAACTGGACTGCATATATGATGGCTGAACACTTGTTGGCTGATAGGCCTTTTATAATCTATCTTTAGAAGTCAACATAGCACCACTTTCTGCATACTTTATCAGTTAAAGTAGTCACACAACAGTGGGAGGACAATTAGAGACTAAGGACAAAGCATAAAATGTCTGATGAAATAAAAGCTATGTCTTAACACACACAAAAAAGCAGCCAGTCAGTGTCCAGTGTCAAAGGGAGGAGTCACGCACCTCCATCTCTTAATGAAAGGAGTGGCAAGTTGTATTGTATGAAGAACATTTTGGATAGGAAATACTATTACAGCCATCTTTAGAAAATGCAGTTTTCCACATTGAAAGCCTTCCACATTTTAAGCCAAGTACCATATCCAAAAAAAAAGGCATTTGAATAACAGATTAGCAGAGTCATAAATTTAGGAGTCATCAGTGTATAGAGAGCAACTGTAGCCACTGGGAATGGATAATATCACCTAGAGAGAGGATAGTGTGAGGAAGAAATGTAGGCCTTAGAGGTCACCATGAAGAACTCTGAAATTTAAGAGCCAGGCCAGCTAAGAAGCAAATGGAGAGGTAGCAGGAATTTCAGAGTATTTTATGTCAAAGTCAATAAAAGAGGGGTACTTAAAGAACAATGCAGTCATTTCAGGAGCAAATGCTGCTGAAAATTAAGTTAAATGACAGAATATTTTCATGAGATTTAGCAATGTGGAGGTTGTTAATGATTTTCAGGGGCATGTTGGAGGCACAAGCTAGACTAAAATGGTTGAAAACATAAAAGAAGGAATAAGCATAGTCCCAGGAGATGAGATCATAAAGCCCAAAAGAATGGATTAGCCTTAAATAAGAGAAGGAACATCTGTAGGATTGGAGGAAAGGAGTTTAGGATGAGCTCGGATGAGCACATAAGCAGGGGCAGGGTAGGGGCAGCAGGCTATCAAGGAAGTTAATGCTTAAAAGTCTCTGGTAAAAGGTCATTTGTTGAAGAGGGGGTAGAACAAATAGCTCTTAAGAGTCTGAGAAGGTCTCTGAAGGCCTGTTGCCGAGGAAATGACAGATTTACTCACTACAAACCTATAGTGTATAATCTATGACTTTAAAAAAGTTCATTGACTTGAATTTAACTTTTTGTTTAAATAACAATAAAGAGAAGTTAAATAAACTATGTGATTTCTACTTTAAATTTAATAAAAATAAAATATCTATATAATATCAGATTTTCCTACCAAGTGAATATGAAAATGGTAGGAAAACCCTGGTCACTTATTTTATTCTACCTTCAGGTATAAGCCTCCTATGCTAGGGAAATTTCTAAATGCTTCATTTGATTTATTACTTTATAAAAGTGTAGTTGCAGTAAGGAGAAACATAAGGTCTAAAAGCAGGAAATTACAGGTTTATTTTCATTTTTACCCATTGCAAGAGACATACTGCTTATACTATAGCTACTATGATCTTTTCAAATAACATAGCTATTTATAAGATTATATATGAGACACTGTTATATCATATATTCCTCCTGCAGTTGTTCTACAATGGTAAAGCAGCATGGGTTCCTTCTCAGCCGAGACGCGTGTGAAAATTTATTACAGACTCATGATCAAGAGAGTTCTCAATAGAGAATGACTCCACAGCATATGGCTCTTTGGCAAAGGAAAAAAAAAGACTGCAGTGTCTTTTGCAGTATCTGAAAATGAGCTCCTGTTCAACAAAAATGAGCTTATCCAATTATAATGGAAATAGAGAAAGGATTTTTACCTCTGGACAATGGCTGTAAGAACCTTAAGTCTTGCTACACCAGGTTGAACCAACACAGACGAAAATTCAGCATAAATGTAAACTTCTGGTAAGAAACATAGACACAGGAAAAAGATTTTAGTGATACTCTCCTGCTGCAGCCACATATCTTTCTTACCCTAGGTTTGCTAAAATAAATATAATACGGCTATAGAGGCTACAACTATATGATTATATATGATAATAATATTCTCAAGTCTGAACACATAATCCTGTTTTTCCCAATTTCATTAAATTAACTATATTACATGTCTTCATCAGGTCTGTCCACTTAAGGTGCAGTTGTTATAATAAACGTTATTATGCTCTGGAATTTAATTTGCTATGGTTTATTTAATATAAGGTAGACATTCTTTATGAAACAGAAACAGATTCACAGACATAGAGAACAGACTTGGGTTCACCAAAGGGGAGAGGGGAAGTAGGGAAAGGATTGAGATTTGGGGATTAGCAAATGCAAACTATTATTAATTGAATGAATAAACAAAGTTCTACTGTATAGCATGGACAGAGGAGCCTGGCAGGCTACAGTCCATAGGGTCGCAAAGAGTAGGACACCATATAGCACAGGGAACTATATTCAACATCTTGCAATAAACCATAATGGAAAAGAAAATGAAAAAGAATGTGTGAATCATTTTGCTGAAATACACAACAGAAATACAGCAGAAATAATACAACATTGTAAATCAACTATATTTCAATAAAGTAAATTTTAAATATATATATAATGTAGATTTTCTTAAGTACATATTATAAGACTAGGCTGATAGTTCAGGTAATTGGGGAAAGAAATAGCTTAAGAAATAGTATTTCCTATTGGGTTTAGACTTTGCCTGTAACAATTTCAGGTCAAGGAAAACCTTTAGCTTGCATGTATCTATATATTTCTGTTACATGTATATTAAGGGTATCCAGTGAACCCTTAAGTAAGAAGCCATATCACTTTTTCTAGTGCTTGAAACACTTTGCCCAGAAACACGAAAACAGACCAATTTCCAAGGAGTTTAAAAAAAAACAAAAGACTTAGAACAATGGAACGTAAAATATCCCTTTTCATACCTTTCAGCAATAGACTGCCATTATGAAACACAAAATTTTAAAAGGTATTCATTGAAATAGAATTGCTGTCCTAACAAATCCTACTCAACATACAAATAAGGCAAAAATTCTCTTTTCCTGCTTTTTATCCTTTGCTGTTATGATGGGTAAATACAAATAATATCTGACACTTCTGAAAATCTACTATTGGTCAGATATTTTTTCAGAGTGCTTTGACTAAGCAAGACCAATGAAGAACGGTCCATCTTTCCTAATATCTGTAATTTAGAGTGGGAGAAGGCAATGGCACCCCACTCCAGTACTCTTGCCTGGAAAATGCCATGGACGGAGGAGCCTGGTGCGCTGCAGTCCATGGGGTCGCTAGGAGTCGGACACGACTGAGCAACTTCACTTTCACTTTTCACTTTCATGCATTGGAGAAGGAAATGGCAACCCACTCCAGTGTTCTTGCCTGGAGAATCCCAGGGATGGGGGAGTCTGGCAGGCTGCCGTCTATGGGGTCTCACAGAGTCGTACACGACTGAAGCGACTTAGCAGCAGCAGCAATTTAGAGCAATCTGAGGATACCAAGTGATTTGATTCATATTTTGTCTCAATCTTTCATTAAGTTGATAATTATGAGCAAGTTCCATGAGCAACTGAAATAATTTAGTAAATTTGTTTTGTACAGACACATTAAAAAAAAAAAAAAAACTAGCATTTTGTAAGCTCTTTAATACTTTGTCTCTCAATCTCTGCCACGTCCCTGTTCCCTATGCCTGGATAGGGCTCAACACAAAGGACAGGCTCATGAAGGTCTGCTCAATGAAAGGAAGGAATGGGTGTATCACAAACCTGCACACTCTTGAAAGCTATAAAGGTTACGCAAGTTCCCTGTTTCTTTCTGTCATTGCACATTCTGTACAAGGGAATTAGATATATATCGAATAAAAGAGAAAAGAATTAATCAGTTAGTCGTTAAATGCTAGAGGGCCTTTCACAATTGAATTTCAAAGCATAATCCCTTTGGTTTCAATATTCTTGAGGCTTGTCAACTGTCTACCACAGCTTATCACTAACAAATTCAAGCCACAGAATTCCCATCTACTCTTGTAGCTACTGGTCTGGAAAGGAAAAAAAAAAATCTTGCTGAACAATAAGGACATCTGCTGGTTAAAGTGGAACACTCCTATCCTTGAAATGCTGCAACTAGATGGACAAGATTTGGGTAATAAAGTTTAGAATAATGCCGAACATGTGATATCTTGTTCAAATAACCTCCTTCTAAGTAGAGTAATTATAAAAGTAACATTTGTTTGTTTTATTCCAGAGTTGTCCAAGTAGGGACACTATCTGAAAAAAGACTGAGCTATCCCGCCAAAGAATTGTTGTTGTTGTTCAGTCACTAAGTGTCTGACTCTGTGATCCCTTGGAATGTAGTACACCAGACTTCCCTGTCCTTTGCTATCTCCTGGAGTTTGCTCAGATTAATGCCCATTGAGATGGTGATGCTATCTAACCATCTCACCCTCTGCTGCCCCCTTCTTTTGCCTTCCGTCTTTCCCAGTATTAGGGTCTTATTTCCAATAAGTCAGCTCTTTGCATCAGATGGCCAAAGTATTGGAGATTCAGCTTCAGCTGAATCCTTCCAGTGAATATTCAGGGTTGATTTCCTTTAGGATTGACTGGTTTGATGTCCTTGTAAAGCTAGATTTAGAAAAGGCAGAGGAACCAGAGATCAAATTGCCAACATCCGATGGATCATTGAAAAAGCAAGAGAATTCCAGAAAAACATCTATTTTTGCTTTATTGACTATGCCAAAGCCTTTGACTGTGTGGATCACAATAAACTGGAAAATTCTGAAAGAGGAGGGAATACCAGACCACCTGATCTGCCTCTTGAGAAAGCTATATGCAGGTCAGGAAGCAACAGTTAGAACTGGACATGGAACAACAGACTGGTTCCAAATCAGGAAAGGAGTATGTCAGGCTGTATATTGTCATGCTGCTTATTTAACTTGTATGTAGAATACATCATTAGAAACGCTGGGCTGGAGGAAGCACAAGCTGGAATCAAGATTGCTGGGAGAAATATCAATAACCTCAGATATGCAGATGACACCACACTTATGGCAGAAAGCAAAGAAGAACTGAAGAGCCTCTTGATGAAAGTGAAAGAGGAGAGTGAAAAAGTTGGCTTAAAGCTCAACATTCAGAAAGCTAAGAGCATGGCATCCAGTTCTATCACTTCATGGGAAATAGATGGGGAAACAGTGGAAACAGTGACTGACTTTATCTTTTTGGGCTCCAAAATTACTGCAGATGGTGACTGCAGCCATGAAATTAAAAGACGCTTGCTCCTTGGAAGACAAGTTATGACCAACCTAGACAGAATATTAAAAAGCAGAGACATTACTTTGCCAACGAAAGTCCATCTAGTCAAAGCTATGGCTTTTCTAGTCGTCATGTATGGATTGAGAATTGGACTATTAAGAAAGCTGAGCGCTGAAGAATTAATGCTTTTGAACTGTGGTGTTGGAGAAGACTCTTCAGGGTCTCTTGGATAGCAAGGAGATCCAATCAGTCCATCCTAAAGGAAATTAGTCCTGAATATTCATTGGAAAGATTGATGCTGAAACTGAAATTCCAATACTTTGGCCACCTGATGTGAAGAACTGACTCACTGGAAAAGACCCTGATGCTGGGAAAGACTGAAGGTAGGAGGAGTAGGGGATGACAGAGGAAGAGATAGCTGGACAGCATTACCAACTCAATGGACATGAGTTTGAGTAAACTCTGGGAGTTGGTGGTGGACAGGGAAGCCTGGCATGCTGCAGTCCACGGGGTGGCAAAGAGTCGGTCGGACACGACTGAGCAACTGAACTGAACTGAACTTCATGGTCCAATTCTCACATCTGTACCTGACTACTGGAAAAACCATAGCTTTGACTATACAGGCCTTTGTTGGCAAAGTGATGTCATTACTTTTTAATATGCTAAGTTTGTCATAGCTTTTCTTTCAAGGAGAAAGTATCTTTTCATTTCATGGCTGCAGTCACCAGCCACAGTGATTTTGGAGCCCAAGAAAATAAAATCTGTTACTGTTTCCACTATTTCCCCATCTACTTGCTATCCAGATGTCATGATCTTAGTTGTTTGAATGTTGAGTTGTAAGCCAGCTTTTTCACTCTCCCCTTTCACCCTCAAGAGGTTCTTCACTTTCTGCCATTAAAGTGATATTATCTGCATAACTGAAGTTGTTACTTCTCCAGGCAATCTTGATTCCAGCTTGTGATTCATCCAGCCCTCCATTTCACATGATGTACTCTGTGTATAAGTTAAATAAGCAGGGTGACAGGCTTCCCTGATAGCTCAGTTGGTAAAGAATCCGTCTGCAATGCAGGAAACCTTGGCTCAATTCCTGGGTCAGGAAGATTCGCTGGAGAAGGGATAGGCTACCCATTCTAGTATTCTTGAGTTTCTCTTGTGGCTCAGCTGGTAAAGAATCTTCCTGCAATGCGGGAAGACCTGGGTTTGAACCCTGGGTTGGGAAGATCCCCTGGAGAAGAGAATGGCTATCTACTCCAGTATTGTGGCCTGGAGAATTCAGTGGACTGTACAGTCCATGGGGTCACAAAGAGTCGGACACAACTGAGTGACTCTCACTCAACATACAGCCTTATGGTACTTCTTTCCCAATTTGGAACCAGTCTGTTGTTCTATGTCTGGTTCTCACTGTTGCTTCTTGACCTGCATACAGGTTTCTCAGGATACAGGTGAGATGGTCTGGTATTCCCATCTCTTTAAGAATTTTCCAGTTTGTTGTGATCCACACAGTCAACAGCTTTAGCACAATGAACCCAATGTTTTTCTGGATTTCCCTTGCTTTCCCTGCTGCTGCTGCTAAGTCGCTTCAGTCGTGTCCGACTCTGTGTGACCCCATAGACGGCAGCCCACCAGGTTCCCCCGTCCCTGGGATTCTCCAGGCAAGAACACTGGAGTGGGTTGCCATTTTGTTCTCCAATGCAGGAAAGTGAAAAGTGAAAGTGAAGTCACTCAGTCATGTCCGACTCTTAGTGACCCCATGGGCTACAGGCTACCAGGCTCCTCCATCCATGGGATTTTCCAGGCAAAAGTACTGGAGTGGGTTGCCATTGCCCCTATGAGCCAACAAATGTTGGCAATTTGATCTCTGATTCCTCTGCCTTTTCTAAATCTAGCTTGTACATCTAAAAGTTCTTGGTTCACATACTGAAGCCTCGTTTGAAGAAGTTTGAGCATAACATGGCTAGTATGTGCCAAAGAACAGAAATGGCTAGATTTCTGATCTGATTTCTGATCTTCAGGTTTAAGATAGAAGTATCTCTGAACTCAGCAAACATTTTAAGTGTCTGCTAAGTTAAGGTACTGTACCAGGTGTTGGAAAACTGAAGCTGTAAGACAAAGCAGAGGCGGCAGATGGTCCAGCCACTTCTGGGCACATGCCCAGTTCCAGCCTCAGAGGAACATGAACGTGAACGTGAAGTTACTCAGTCGTGCCCGACTCTTTGCGAGTCCACGGACTGTAGCCTACCAGGCTCCTCTGTCCATGGAATTTTCCAGGCAATAGTACTGGTGTGGATTGCCATTTCCTTCTCGAAGGATCTTCCCAACCCAGGGATCGAACCCAGGTCTCCCGCATCGTAGACAGATGCTTTACCATCTGAGCCACCAGCGAAGTCTGAGCCTCAGAGGCAGGGGGGTTAAACTCAGTTAACATCTGTGAGAAACCGAATCTATTACTTACCAGCACTGTGCTCTCACCATTTTATAAACATTATAGGCCAGCTACTTCCTTACAAATACATTCTTTCCTACACTAGCTGGACAGATGCCTTCTTCCCTCCTGACCCCTTCTCACCTTTCCAGTCCCTGCTGAAGTGTCTCCTGAGAAAGGCCAACCTGGAACTCCCTACATGAAGTTCACCTTCAGAGAACTCCATTTGTATCCTTTTTAGAATTTACCAAACTGGCAATTGCTGATTGGTTTGCCAATATATTGTCCCTCTCCCTTCAAAGCCAGACTATAAAGGAACAGATATTTGAATCTGGGTACAAACACTCTCCTAGTTTTAGTAAAGTAATTTAACTGTTTCTGTTTTGTTTTGCCCACAGAATTTTCAAGGACAGAATGAAAACTTTTATTCTCATTTCCTGGGAGGATCTGAAGTTCTCCATTCTCCTAAGTGGAAGAGGAATGAATTTTTGCTAATGTTTCAAGGCCTCAGTAAAGACCTACTGCAAAAGAAAATGAAGAGGATATGGAGTGGTGGTAACCAGGCTGAGAGATTAAAAGAAGTATAGAGATGAGACACTGACACAAGGAGGGTAGGAAGGAGGTATGAGACGGAGTGCCCTAAGCCCCACAGAAAGACCTAGACGACAAAATCTGAGACACAAGAGGACTTGGAAGGGTCTGATGGGTGGGCCTAGCTAGTGACAGTTTGCTCATTTCTTTGTTAGCATAGGAATTCCCATCAGCTCACCAGAAATTCTGGAAGGCCTGCCAATGTATACACATCAGTTGTATTAGCAGAACTCAAGAGACTAGGTAGAAAGAAAATGGGCTACTCAGTAATAATATTTTTCATTACTTTAAATAAAAGTTATTGCAAACATCTCTTTCCTGAATCATGACATCCAGAACACAAGATAATCATGAAACAATAGAATTTGCCTCTCAGTATTTGAACCACTTTTATATAAACATACCAACCTATCAACCTTTCAAAAAGGAAGGGTCATTTCATCAATATTCTATTGCTGATGAGGTTCATGAAAGTGTTATAAAAAATCTGGGGTCCAACAGAGTTAATCATAACTAGCAAATGCAGTAAATACCATAAGTGTCCTATACTTTTATAATACCTTCTGTTTGTGAAAAAAACTATTTCTCCAGATTTTTCTACAAAACACTTGTTCCTAATTAGGTAAATACTAGGATAATAGTAAAATTCTCATGCATTCTCTAGGTACTACTAAATAGTGAGGTATGAAACACCTAGAATTCTAACTGCAGAAAGTTTCTCCAGGTTTAAAATTATGTTACGGATAATTTTACACTGATTAGGCAAGTTAAAAGAGAGGTTACTACTACAGATTTACTTTTAAAGTTATGGGTTAAACTGATACTAAAATACACTTGTTTTCCCAGAGTAAATACCAACTGACCTTGAAGAAAGGTAGTTATGAAGGAAACTCGCCCAGAAAGGAAAAATTACCAGGATGAACTTGACTCTTAGGTACTTAACAGCCAAACGCAGACTAACCTAACATTTTTCAGGAGAGAATGGGTAGCAATTATAATTTAGATACCACTGTCTTATGCCTCAGCTAAGAAGAATCCAATATGGTCATGCTTTGTGGAAAATGTAGCTAATTAAGAACCAATTCCTAAATGATAATGTTAACAATTTTATACACATAATTATTATCTCATTAGAACTCTACTTTTAGTAATTTAATTGCTTTTCTGGTTCAGAGGTTTATTATTTTCCATTTTTAAGTGCTTAAAACATATGATAGGCTCTGTGCAAAGCATTCTACCTACATCATTCTGGTAGATTTTAGTATCTCCACTTTTCAAAAGCAAGTGAAGCTTAGAGATGTGTAGTACCATATCCACTGCTAAGCAATATAGTCAAGATTCACACTTTGGTCTGACTTCAACATCTGTACCACAAGACCCTGCCTCATGGTGGTGGTTATCTACAATTATGTACTCATTTAAAAACTAATACCTGCCATAACCACAGGGGATGCAGAGATTACCACAAATTGGTAATAATGTTAGAGGCAATAAAATGCTGCTCCTGACACTTATTTTTGAAATATGGTCAAACATATCCTTCTTCCAGTTTAGTCAAGAATCTGGAAACTGGTTGTAATAATTTTTCATTATAAAAAGACTTTCAAAATCTACTTTATGAGCTGCAAGAGGGTAGTTCAGAGCATGGGCTTGGAGCTGAGGCTTCTGACTCTGCCACTTATTTGCTGTGTGTCCTTGGACACATTCCTTCACTTATTTGATCCTTGTCCAAAATGGGAATCATTTACAATCACTATACAGAAGCTTTGGCACTTGTGAATGTTAAATGCATTCAATATATGGAAATCATTTAAATGATACATAAGCACTCAAAAAAAGTTATCTAACCTTGTCCAAACTCAGTTTGTATTTTTAACTAGACCTTATTTTTGTGGGGTGCCATTTAAGATTCACAGCAAAATTGAGGGGAAGGTACAGACACTTCCCATATAGTCCTTACCCTATATATGAATAGTCTCCCCCATTATGAACATCCCCCAAGGGAGTGGTACATTTATTGCAAAGGATGAACCAACACTGACATGTCATTAACAACCGAAGTCCACAGGTTATATTCTATGGGTTTTGATAAATGTATAAAACAATGTATCTACTGCTACATTCTAAGTGTTATACATTTTATGGGTTTTGATAGATGCATAACACAATATATCTACTGCTATAGCATTAAACAGAATCATTTTGCTGCCTTAAAAAAATTCTGTTGTGCTCTGCCTATTTCACTTCCTCTGGCCTCAAATCCTGGCAACTACTGATCCTTTTATTAACTCCATGCTGCTACTGCTGCTAAGTCACTTCAGTCGTGTCCGACTCTGTGCGACCCCATAGACGGCAGCCCACCAGGCTCCCCCGTCCCTGGGATTCTCCAGACAGGAACACTGGAGTGGGTTGCCATTTCCTTCTCCAATGCATGAAAGTGAAAAGTGAAAGTGAAGTCGCTCAGTCGTGTCCGACTCTAGCAACCCTATGGACTGCAGCCTACCAGGCTCCTCCGTCCATGGGATTTTCTAGGCAAAAGTACTGGAGTGGGGTGCCATTGCCTTCTCCATTAACTCCATAGTTTCCCCCTTTCCAGAATATCAGATAGTTGGAATCATTCAATATGTAGCCTTTATCAGATAAGACTTTTTTCACTTAGCGGTATACATTTAAGATTCCCCCACGTCTCTTCATTCCTGTGTCTTTTCATGGATAGCTCATTTCTTTCTAGCACTAAATAATACTCTATTGTACAGGATGTACCAGTCTATCCATTTACTTACTGAAGCATACCCTGGTTGCTTATAAGTTTGGCAGTTACAACAAAGTTGGTATAAATATTCATATGCAGATTATTATGTGGACATAAAGTTTCAACTATTCCGGGTAAATATCAAGAATTAATTAATGATCACAGGGTAAGAATATGCTTTGTTCTGTAAGAAGCCACCAAAAAGATTTCCATAGTGGCTATACCATTTTGTTTCAAAGTCTCATCAGCACTTGGTGTTTTGGATTTTAGCACTTCTAATCAGTGTGTGACGGTATCTCGTTTTCCACTTTTTTTATGAAATGCGACATTTATGAGTGAGAACGTTATCCCAAAGAATAAATAATGTGGACTACTGGTAAAACTTACACACCTTTGGCTTAAAATCTAAGTAAATATTTATCTATCCAAACTCATTTCTGTGTATAGTTTCTTCCCCTTTCTTCAAAGAATTAGTATCACTTCCACGAAGTCTTTCAACTATATTTTGTATTCAAACCAGTTATATAAAAAAAAATTTTTTAAGTAAAATATAGAGGAAAAGTAAGCATTATTGACTTGATTAGTTAAGTTCAAGACGTATATATTCCCGTCTTGACAGCCTTCGTTTGACCTTTACAACTGATGACCACATTCCCACTGTGACCATGTAGTGTGAGTCTACACATACTTATTGGACTCAAGAAATTTCTCAAATCTCATTTCTGAACTCCTCTCATCCCCCTAGTGAGAGAAAAGCAGTGCACAATAAACCAGTTTTATAAACAAATAAAATGAGGTCAGAATCACAAGAGTTGTAACAGAGTTCCGACCACTCATCTTCGAAACTCTCTCAAAACAAAAATTTCTGCCGGGGCGGTTCTCTGGCAGGTTGATGACTATGGGAGCGGTGTCGAGTATTTCCCTTCCTGAGAGCTCCCCGGGTAACGAGCAACCAGCGTGTCAGGGCCGGGCTTTGTAAGGCGTACTGGGCATTGCGGACCACCATCTTCCTACACTCCCAGACCATACATTTCACGAAGAATTGCATCACATGCTCAACAGGTAACACGTCTACGCGCCTACAGCAGGGCGGACCCAGTCAGAAGAGCCACACACACAATTTCCGGCCTTCCTCTGCATCCAGACCCCGCTTTCAAGCCGTTCCACACGGCGGCTCCCTCCGTTCTGTGGCCCTAGGTAATTACGAAAGTCGGCTCGCGAGGGCCAACGGTCCCCGGGCCAAAAGGATCACAGCTGCGCCGAAAAAAGACGGTCCTCCTACACAATATCAGTAACGGGGAAGTCAGTACTTAAATTTCCTAGTGTGAGGTAAGGAAAACAACAGACAACAACCCCTACTCTGAGAGAGACCGAAGCTCCAATATCCAGAGACCCTTTTTGGCGCGCCGACTTGGACGGAAGTGACGCAACAGCCGGCGCGCAGGGCCAACCCCAAGGAGAGGAGGCCGGGCAGGGGAGCGTGCGGGGACTGGGGGCGGGGCGCGGCCGTAGCTCCGCTTCCGGTGGCTCGTAGCGCTCGCTCACTCCAGCTGCAGCCACTCTTGCCCGTGGCTGCTTCCTCCATCCTGGTATTTTTTGGAGCCTCCATCCTGGTTCTTCCAAAGTGCCCGGACCCAAAACAGGAAGTAAGTGCGATAGAACCTTCAGGTCCCAACCGCCGCCAGGGCCGCTCCGCCCAGTGGAGTCTGTCCGGCCCCCTTGTTGCCCGCCTGCTCCCGCCGGCCGGCGCCAGCTGCAGGCGCTCTGGCACCGCGGGCGGGGTCGGAGCTGGGCCTTCGTGACGCCGAAGCTGCCGTTCCCGCAAGCTCAGGCCAGGGCCTCCTTTTCGGGGCCGGGCTTGCGGCGGTGGCGTGGGCTGCAGAACAGGGTAGCGAGTTGCGGCCGAGGCACAGCTAGCGATACGGCGGGGGCGGAAAATGGCGGCTTCGGAGGAGCTAAATGGCGCCGGGACCCCTGGGGGTGGGGTGGGCCGAGAGCTTGGCTAGAGAATCGGGCCCGGGAACACGGAAAGTAAAGAAGCCTTCCTAGCTTTCTGGGGGGCGATGGGGAGTGGGGGTTCCTTTCTTATGTTTTTGTTGTCTTTTCGGGGTTTTTTGGTCCAGTGAAGGAGAGGTGGGCTTGGATGAGATTGAGAGAATTGGGGCGGGTCTCGCCCCACCCCACCGCACCTCGTTTTTCCCTCGTATCTTTTTGTGTCTTCACATCTCCCATCTTTGGGGAGATGGCCCAAGGCGGAGGGAATCGGGGTTGCTGGCCGAACAACTCAGGTTGTCAGCCTGAGTCTTTTAGAAAAGGGAAAGATGGGACCTGGAGTGCGGGGAGACAACCCTGAACCGACGGAGAGCAGGAATATGCGCCTGCAAAATAGAAATTGTGTTTTGCCGAAATTCGAGGAAGTTTTTACAATTTGAAATCTTCGTCCTTTGAAATAGATTTTGAGAGTCTTAAGTGAATCTGCGGCGTAGATTTGAGGGTAGAAGTGACGAAATGCTGTTCTATGCAGTTGAATGATACAGCATATGTTTTTAGAATAAAAATAACTTGGTGTAAATAAGGAGAGGTGATAAGTCAATGAAATGTAAAAGGACTCCGTTTCCCTGATTGAATTTAGAAATTCAAATCCAATGGCCATTTTCTCGTAACTTTATTCATCGTTGTGCACCTTCTGACAGTAGGTGAGGCTACTCGTTGGGACTTTTGACAAAAGGCGAATTCTGTAGGATTGCTTTCTAATATTCAGTATTTTACAATAATACCATTTGAAAATGTTTTATCTTCACTGATTTTACCTTTGCTTCGAATTCACCAAAGACAACCATTTATAGCTTTTAAACTCTAGTTGAAGTAAAACATTCTTGCATTATGTTAAAAGTTTTACAAACAGAAAAATGTTTTAGTGAAGGATTTTCGTGTTTTCCCGTTACTTCAGATTTTTTTCCTTTTAGCTGTGGTCTTAAATTTGTGTTTCAAATAACTATCGCTGCATTTTAAAAATATTTAGTGATGTGAATAGTTTACCATCACTTTAACGTTTAAAAACTGGTGATGTTACACCAAAAATTTAGCTTTTTTACTCTGTTGCTGTAGTGGTAAGAGTCATTTATTAGGTTAAGATTTAGAGACCTAGTTAAGGTTCAGGAAAATATTGTTTACATTCCTTTTCGTTACAAAAGTTGTCAGACTGTAAAATTTGGTGTGAAAATCAAGTTTTTTTCCCTTCATTCACAAGGGACAAAAAATATCTTGATCCTTTCTGAAATTACGTGTTACGAAGAAAAAATGCATTTCTTGTTTTGTGATAATATTATTTTAACCCCCATATACTAAGTTACTTTTATGTGCCACCAAACAAGCTAATTTTTTTTTTTTTTTTTACTATTTTAGTTGATAGGCTCACCCCAAAATATGCTTTTTGGGACTGATCTAGAACCAGCATATTCTCCGTGAATCTCTTTAATTGATTGCAGTTGAGCTAGATGGTGGAGCCAAAATGCTATTGCCCTGTCTTCATCAACAGTTAATCAGTAAGTACTGGGCATTGCATACTTATATAGAACTTTTAAGTCCATAGTTTAAGCAATTACATAAATATATGCTATATAAACATTTTTCTCTGAGTGTTCAGGTTTTAGAATTATTAGAGGGAAAGCAATCACAAAAGAGTATTGGGGTTAGAATTGGAGCTTTGAAAGCGGAGTATGGCTGGGAAATGGTTACTGGTAGAGAGTTCTATCCCCTCCCCAAAAAAGGTAGTTGTCCTCTTTATAGTCTTTCCCCCCCACCACCCCAAGTTTTCTTCTCTTTACAGGCTTTTTTAAGATGAAGAAAAGTTATTTCGTTTCACCCTCACCGAAGCAGGAGAGAGAAGTATAATTGTAAGGTTAGCTAGACCTTAGTAGTTAATATTGAAGTAAAAACAACGAAAGTAGACCTTACCTTTCTCGCATGTTTACCTTTCTGCTCACTTTATCTAACAACTGTAGACCCTAATTTTTATTAATGTTGTAATAAACGTGTTTCCTGAAAATAATACTGTTTTAAAGTTGTTTTCTTCATGCTCCATCAAGAACGTTGGCTTAAGTTAACATTTGTGACAGTGAATCAGTTAATGTGAACCCAGTGCCTGGTACATTGTTGTTAAAATTTTGAGGGGGTTGGGAAGTGTGTCTTCTTGTAAAAACATCAAAACTTTAAAACAGTAATTAGGAAGAGCTCCAGTTTTTTAACATCATATGTAGCATCTGTTTGGAGAAGGCAACGGCAACCCACTCCAGTACTCCTGCCTGGAAAATCCCGTGGTTGGGGGAGCCTGGTGGGCTGCTGTCTATGGGGTCGCACAAAGTCGGACACGACTGAAGCGACTTAGCAGCAGCAGCATTAGCCTGCTTTCTCAAAGTGGGATTTTCTTTTTTAATAGTTTTCTCTTAACATCATCATTTTTAGCACTTACCCCCCCTCATATAAAAGGATTCCTTAGGAATTGGTATGCTTCTAAATGCTTTGAGTTCCAAAGCCTTTTCTGTCCTCAAATGATATGCAATGACCTGAGAAAATGAAAAACCTACTGCCAAGAGTCTTAAGTATGATTAATAACATACAGAGTTATGAAATGTATGTGGTATTTGTTTGCTTTCCTATCTTTTTCTCCCTTCATTTTTTTTTTTCCTTTTGTGAAGAGGATGCTTGTAATAGAAGTCACAAATATGTTTTGTTTTTGATTTCAGAAAGGTAAATGGTAAACTTAAATAAAAGAAGGAGCCTGATTATCGTGTCTTCTTTTTCAAGTTTATGGAAAGATCCCATTCCATGACTGAATAGCAGAAAGTTGTCATGAGAAAGCACACTGGATAGCCCTTTATGAGCAATTTAACTTGTTTTTGTTTGTTTGGTGGGTGGGTGTATGGGAGGGATGTTAACCTTATCCCATTTTTTTAAGCTGTCGTTTTAGTTGTGTGCCATTCTTTCAAGCACCTGGTTGTCAAAAGAATCTTTATTGACCATTAGGTGTTAATGCAGCAAATGAAATGCTTATTAGACTTATTTACTATCCATGTAGTTTTGTATCTGTTGAAGTGTGGTTTAAAAATCAGCTTCAGTGTATTGATATACTTAATCTAAGTGAAAGCGAAATTCCGTGGAATTGTCCAGGCCAGAATACTGCAGTGGGTAGCGTTTCCCTTCTCCAGGGGATCTTCGCGAAGTGAAGTGAAGTCGCTCAGTCGTGTCCGACTCTTTGCGACCCCAGTGGACTGTAGCCTATCAGGCTCCTCCGTCCATGGGATTTTCCAGGCAAGAGAGCTGGAGTGGATTGCCGTTTCCTTCTCCAAAAGATCTTCCCAACCGAGGGATCAAACCTAGGTCCTCCCGTATTGCATGCAGATTCTTTACCAGCTGAGCCACAAGGGAAGCCCAAAACTGACTCTGCAACCCCATGGACTAACACTCCAGGCTTGTCTGTTCATGGGGATTCTTCAGGCAAAAATGCTGGAGTGGGTTGCCATGCCCTCCTCCAGGGCATCTTCCCAACCCAGGGATTAAACCCAGGTCTCCTTCATTGCAGGCGGACTCTATCTTCTGAGACACCAGGGAAGTCTGAAAGTTGCCAGGTCGTGTCCAACTCTTTTCGACCCCATGGAATTCTCCAGGCCAGAATACTGGAGTGGGTACCTTTCCCTTCTCCAGGAGATCTTCCCAACCCAGGGATTGAACCCAGGTCTCCTGCATTGCAGGTGGATTCTTGACCAGCTGAGCCACAATATTTAGTATTGCCTGGAGAATCCCCATGGACAAAGAAACCTGGAGGGTTAGATATTTATATTTACATACACTGTAGAGTGATAATTTAATGTACTCCCTTTAAAGAGCTTCTCATGATGCTTTACATAAAGGACTCAGTTTTGAATGGACGAAATCTTAAAATGTAGCCAAATACACAGTATATTAGCTCTTAAATAATGCACTGGGTGAAAGACATTTTTGCTTTTTAATAAATGGTATGATTATATTGCCAAACAAGGTATAAAGTGGTGCACCATGAAATGAATGATTACTACCAAGTAATTTTCTTTTACTTTAATAATGTCACTGTTTCCATTGGTTGGTAATTGAAGTCAACATCTTAAACAATTAAAGCCTATTATAATAAATCCCAGTAATATTTTTTTTGACATTTTATGGTACACAGTCATTATCTTAAAACAAAGCCATAATGAACATTAGTTAGCTACCATAATTCAGTATGCCTTATGTTCATGTACAGCTCTGCTTCTCACACTTTCCACTAAGTATAAAGAACAAATCCCCAGGGGCCTGGGACCGTAGTTCAGAGCACTCAACATCAACCATGAAGTGTTCCCCATTCCTATTTTTAATAAAATCATTATTTAAGATGTTATTCTGTGGTGGTGTCTGTTTTCCAACATCCTTCTATGTACCTGTGTTCAGGATGTAGGAATTTGTTACCTATTCTCTTCCACTAAAACTTTGTATTTAGCAGATTTTTCATTCTTTCAAAATAAAAATTTTAAAACATTTTTTAAATTATTATATGTTACTAAGAAAATCCCCATATAAGCATTTCCTAAGGTGTTAGTTATCTATCACCAGGTTTCATAGTGGCCAAAACAGTCTATAAGAGCAAGACCTTGGAAAAAAAAAAAATGTTCAGTAATAGGTTAATGCTTAGATAAGTTTGGGTACTATGCACCCAAATAAAGCACTATGAAAGAGTTAACTAGTAATATTGGAAAGTAAGTGCAAAAAAGTTACAAAAGATGTAATAGGTATTATTTAAAACAATAAACATCACAAAAATTTGGAAGATCATCACACAGAGAAGAGTAAAATGAGTGATTTTCTTATGTTGGGACAGGAAAAAACACATTTGAAAACGGAATGTGTCCTTACTGCCTTATTAGTTGGATTATGCCAAAAACTTTGTCTCAGCTAATGTTTCTCAGTCTGCCTCATCCAATAAAATTTTGGTGCTTTTATGTTCTGTAGCTTGCCTGATTTCCTGCTATAAAACTATTGTATTGTTTTTCATGCCATGTAGTCTCATCCCGTCTTGCAATGTGGAATGACAACTTCAAGATTCAAGGGTCACCAAGTGTTAACTCTGCTTCTCATGATCTCCACTAATATTTGATACCCTTCCCACCTTAAACTTGAGTACTGTGCTTGGGAATCAATGACATTTTTCTACAAAACTAAGAAGAAATGCCACTTCTTGGTTTGATCTAGTTTTTAGAAGATTTGATACTTAGTTTTAAGTTGCTCAGTTGTGTTCAACTCTTGGCAATCCCATGGACTGCAGCACGCCAGGCTTCCCTGTCCATCACTAACTGCCGGAGCTTGCTCAAACTCATGTCCATTGAGTTGGTGATGCCATCCAACCTATCTCATCCTCTGTCATCCCTGTCTCCTGCCGTCAATCTTTCCCAGCATGAGGGTCTTTTCCATGCTCAGTAAATCTTTAATCCTGTTTTCTGTTGATGAGCAGGCTGTGTTCCCTCCCTGTTTTTTGGCCTAAGGCCAAACTGTCGACCCAGACTCCTGGACAGTCACAGGCAAGTCACAGCCTGTTGCATAGTTCTCTTACAGGAGGTTGCCATCCGTTGCACCATAGAGCCACTGAGCAGACGACCCACAAGCTGCAGAACAATTATACCAAAGAAAGTCTCGCAGTGTTAAGAAAGTTCTAGGACCCACAACAAGATTTCCCAACCTGGGGATCTGAGAACCCCCAGGGAATTTGACTTCGGAGGCCAGTGGGATTCGTTTACAGAGCTTCCACAGGACTGGGGAAACATTGTTGGAGGGCACAAAATCTTGTGCGCACCAGGGGAAGGGAGCAGTGTGTCCCTACAAGAGAGTGATAAAGATACTTAACTGCCTAGTAAATCAGGACAATTATGTAGGTTTAATTGATGGAATAATAGTTTAAGATAATCCAGTGAATAAACGACATTGATACAAAAATGGAGTAGAATGAAGGGCTCATTTCCTTAAATTGTATGTTAAATAACAGATCCAAGAGTAGTGGGTTTTTTTGGTTTTACATTGAGTAGGGTCATCATGTTCATTGGAAGCTATAAATGTAAACAAATACGTTTCTCATTTCAATGTAAGTACACGTAAGTATTATAAATGTTCTGTACCACATTTCAGGTATTCTTGTTTTTACTGAAGTATTGTTTCAGATGCCCCCCAAATGATGGAAGCATGCCAAAATGCCATGTCACCAGTTAAAAATGGATGTTAAAACTTTTTTCAAGTTCTCACGGTTGGTAAAACAGTACATATAGTATAACCCATTTTAGAGAAAGAAGGGAAGATCTAAATGGGATGACAGTGTGTGTTTATTTGCCCACAAAATTTGATACTAGATATATTGCTGATACATGTCCCTGATAAACCAAGTGGAGAATGGGTTTTCAATTCAGGTATAGTCTCATGCATAATGAATTACAATACATAGCACTAAATTACTCACCTTTGTACCTTACTTTCATAAGTTGATTTATTCACCAGTATTTTTCATTTAGTCTAATAGTCCTAAGATACGGATGTATTCTTCCTGTAAATAACAGCTATCTTGATTCTACCATCGGTAGTATCTACTCCCTCTACTTAACTTGCTAAACCTTGTAGACCTGTTTTGCATTACCTTCTGTATTTAAAGTTCTCTGTATCCCAGTAGATGACCAGTGTTCTAAGCATTGCCCAGTCAAGTAGTCACTTCTCCATCTTATCCTCTAAGCAGTATTTAACAGTCTACTGACTACTTAGTGCTCCTTGAATCTCTATTTTCCTCCTATATCCTGGCTGGTCTTTCTCAGTCTTCTTTACTTGTTTGTGTATTGCTTGACTTTCCAGTAATACTGGACTATCTTCTAACTTCTCTAGTTGATCTTATCTTTACAGTTTGCATGCCACTAACTCATTTATCATTATATAATTCTTACCTGTTGAATTACAGCTTCCAACTGGTAACTTGACATCTTCGTTTGGGTGCCTTATATCTTAATTTGTTAGTATTAATAGTAATAAAATACTTAATAAAAAATATTTTAGTGCCCCAAAACTCAGCTATTCAAGCCAGAAGCCTAGGAATCATCTTGAAGTAGCTCCTTTCAGCAAATCTCCTTTCTTAATCTTTCAGCAAATCTTGTCAACACTGCCTCCAAAATAAATCCTCTGTCCAGACTCCTTCCTTTCATTTCTGCCACCTATTCTAAATGACTCATTTCTTGGACAACTGCTTGTCTCCTGACTTACTCCCTTATCTGTCCTCCATGTTGCAATCTGAATGATCTTTTTAAAATGTAAATTATGTTTCCCAATTTAAAACAGTCCAAGAATTTGTAAGGCCTTGTGAAATGTGCCCCTGCCTTTTCTTCCAGTCTTAAATTCAGCCACTCTCCCTCTTGCACAAAAACCTCTGCATAGTGGCTTTCTTTTGTACTCCACTCCCACCCGTCTGAGTCAGGTCCCACCTTGAAGACTTGGCTATTAATCTGTTGGCTGGCTTGCAGTCATGCACTTGAAATGGTGAAATGGTATCTCTTCATCTTGCTGTTGAGGCAAGGTAAAGTAGCCACTGAGATAAGGTTCAGTATCTGTAGTATGATAGTATTTCTGTAAAGTATATGTAACAGGGAGGGATGTGTGTGTTATTCACTCAGTTGTGTTCAACTCTTTGTAACCCCATGGACTGTAGCCCTCCAGGCTCCTCTGTCTGTGGAATTCTCCAGGCAAGAATACTAGAGTCGGTTGTCATTTCCTCCTCCAGTATATCTTCCCAACTCAGGAATCAAACCCAGGTCTCCTGCATTGCAGGTAGATTTTTTACTGTCTGAACCACCAGGGAAGCCCCAGGGAGGGATATATATTTTCTTATATAAAGTAACTGGAAGGAGGCATGAGAAATCAACAGCATTCTTTACCTCCATGAAAGGGATCTAGGTGACTGGGGAACTAGAGTGGAAAGGAGGCTTCACCATTACCTTTGAATTTTGAACCATGTAAATCTGTTACCTAAAAAAGAAAATTAGAGGAGTTTCTTAAATAATAAATGCAGACCATGTAGCTCTAACTACAAGAAGGGGAAAACCCCAGGAAAATGAATCAAGAGCTTATATTTTGGGGTTTTAAAAAAGTAGCAACTGTCCTAGAGAGTATCTCACACATTGGGAATGTGATATATATTTGTTGATGGAACAGATAAGCTAATTAATTTGTAAAGCAGTGTAGACCCATTTACTCATCTCCAACATGAATTACCAAACTTTTAAAAATGAACCTAGATTCCTGCTTTAAAGCTAGTACACTCTTTGGGATCACCTCAATTTTTATAATACAGATTATCAAGAATGATAAAGTTCCTATCTAGCTATTTCAGACTCCCTTTTCCATGTACCATTGTCACTTTTTCTCAGTTTTAAATTAACTTGGGTCCTGAGATCACATTCATTAAAATGCTAAGCCAGTAACAAATTTGCACTTATCAAATGAAAGATTGTGCTTTTTTGTTTGTTTTTACTTTGTTGTTTCTTTTTTAATAAAAATACTGGCAAGGTTACCAGGAGTAGAGTTTACATCTAAATGGTTGGAATATAAATTTGCACATCCTTTCTGTAAAATAGACTGCAGTATGATTTAAGAGTTTATTTTATCATATTCTTTGATCTAATAACTTTTTTAAAGAGTACAGAAAAACCTCGGTTTAATACCTAGCTTGGCTTCCTTCACAGTTTTCAATGCAGGATATAAAAGTGCTTCTATGATATAGTCTCATAAACATGTTGAGAGTGAACTATAATTTTGGAAAGTTTATGGATGGTTTTAACTTTTTTTAACATTTCATTTTTCCATCTTCTGGAGTAGGTACAAACCAGATTTTAAGAAGTTTTTAATGGATTCAGAAATGAGAACAACACGAAATATATTAACTGACTGAATGTTTCTCTAGCAAGATCTGTACCTGTTGCACTACAGACTCATTTATGTATACCAGTTCTCAAAGATACCTATCCTGGAGAGGAGTTCTAATTAGAATACTGCAAAAATGAGAAATTTAATTATTGGTTTTGCATCCCCTTAAACCTAAAATCTTACTGTGTTTTTTAGTTTTTGGTTGATCCTTTGGGGTGAAGATGAGAATCCTATTAAAAAATCCTTTAAAAATCAGTCAATTCAAATTTCATAAATTTCACATTGCATTGAAAAGTTTGTTTATAATTTACATTTTCTGGCCTGATTGTTTAGGATTTCTTTTTCCCACAAATCCCTAGGCAGAGTTAACAGATAGTGTATGGTTTTTAATACTCTAAGATGAAATATAGTACTACATATAAAAAAAGGTGCTGATTATTACAAAGAAAAAAATAACAGTTATTGGTAATACTTGTGGTACTGGTGGTTAGTATACACCCTGGATCGAGTTACATGTACCCAGGTCTACAGTTCATAGAACCACTGGTATAGTTCAACTTGTTTTTTCCAAGAAAGCTTGACTGCCTAATGGACAACTTAGGTTGAGAAACCACATGTAAACTGACTTAGTAGGCATAGGATCCTGTCATTTCTGTTCTTCACTGGAGAATAGTTTTAGAGGCTGATTTCCAAAAGCTCTACTTAAAGAATTCTGGGTTGGTCCTTCTTGTTGTACTTGAGACATCACAGAGGCTAGAAGCAAAATTATAATCAGCATACTGCTAGCAGACAGTTGTTTGTTCTCAGTAAGTGTTATTGTGTAATGCTATTACTTTTTCAGAGTGTTGCAGAGGTAGGAACATGGGGGAGAAACAATCTGGATAACATGAAAGTGATGCTGGTGGCTAAGGGAAAGCATCTGGATTCTGTGGGAAGGGCTATAGCTGATCCATCTGTTTTCTAGGTAAGCATTCCTTTGTTCTGGGTACCTCACCTCATGATTTGCAAATTTTCATCATAACTAAATCATGGTCTCCATTTATCTTTAATTTGGAAATGACATCTTTGACATTGTAAAATGAATGATGTCCTTCTAAAACAGTAATTTGTATAGTAAAACTTGAATAAATCACTAGATCTTCACCAAGTAAATGTTAATAGTTCTTCAGTTTTTCTGCCAAGGAAAAATGCATTTGTGTAAGTGGCAATTATATGTATAGACAAATATCTTACATATAGGAACCAAATAAATATTGAATGATTAATTTGAAACACATCAAGGCTTACGTCCTCTGTATTATTTAGTTGGAGGCTTCCCAGATGGCTCAGCTGGTAAAGAATCTGCCTGCAATGCAGGAGACAAGGGATCGATCCCTGAGTCGGGAAGATCCCATGGAGAAGGGAATGGCAACCCACTCCAATTTTCTTGCCTGGAGAATCCCCTGGACAGAGGAGCCTGGCGGGCTGCAGTCCGTGGGATTGCAAAGAGTCGGATACGACTGAGCGACTAATACTAGACTACTAGACTAGACTGTGGACCAGACCAAAATTGAGTGTTGAGACAAGAACTTCATTGAACATTACAAGGTAAGCCCAAAGACTTCAGTTAGGCCACTGATTACAACTCAGTGCATTTCCACCTGTCAGCCATGACATACTGCAATTAAAGCACTGATCATTCAGTTTGTCTAAACAAAAAAAATAAGTATAAAATAATAGGTAAGACAGTTCTGTATTTCAAAAGAAGGGCTAGCTCCATGTCTATTAGAAAAACAGTTTGGTCAATGATAGATATATGTACTTGTTCAAAATTATTAAAAAAGAAACAATTATTTAGTGTTCATATTTTTCAGATAATAATAAGCTTAAATACTTGTAAAAAATGTTTCTCTTAATCTAATTCTTAGATTAAGAGAAAAGTTGTGCTGGATCTTCTGCTAAAGAATCAGAAATTATTAAACATATGTCTGAGTATATCACAGAGCTGCCAACTAAAAAAAGTGGTGAGAGTTTTGCTCATATGTCAGACAACTTGGAATAGACTATCTTTCATTGGATGTTATAAAAACAGCTCTTTAAAAAAAAAAAGTAAATGCTTTAAGTTTTTAATTAATCATTGCATTTTAGATTGTTGCAGATTATTATAACTAATTCTAAGTAATTGGTATAAACTTCTGAAAGACAAATTTTGAAACTTGAACCATCATTGCAATTTCACACAAAGAATACTGTAGGCAGATATATTTGGAGAGGGCTATTTTATGTTCATATTTGGAAATAATTTTTTTAAACCTTAATCTGAAACCTATTCTTTTACAGATTTGAGTATGAGCACAGTTGAAGAGGATTCTGACACAGTAACAGTAGAAACTGTGGACTCTGTGACTTTGACTCGGGACACAGACGGGAACCTCATTCTTCATTGCCCTCATAATGGTAGGAAAAGCTGCAGACATATAAATCTTTTTGGATTTCTGGATTTCATGTCACCTTTAAACCTTATTACTCAGTTTAGTCTAGAACAGTAGAAAAGGAGGTTATTTCTTAGAAAACCTTAAATCATGTTTATATTTTTAAAATATACTTTGTATATTTTTTTAATTTACCATAAATTTCGATCTTTATGAATCTTGTAGCTATTTTATAAGTAGAATTTGTTGAATCTCTAATGATGGATTAACTATAATACACTTCCTCTTTGACACCATTTGATACCAGCAGTATATATAGTACATTAGAAAATGTAGAAATAATCCTGCCAATGAACATAGAAGAATTTTTTTTGTTTAGAACCTGTGTTAGAGAATTTTACATGACTGAATAGGACTTAATATCATCTGTAATGAACTAAAATTCAGTTGACTTGAGGCTTGTGGTTTTGTTATTTCTCTACCTGTTCCGTATTTATATTTATTTTGCTTTTTAAGTTTATCCTTGTTCAGCGTAGGTTCTGTGTTCTTTTTCACTTAGTACTTAATCCCTGGGTTATTTCATTCAAATCTGTGGTTTTAATTTCTGCATAGCTACTACAGTGATTTAAACCTCTCTTTATTGTGAATTCTGTTTCTCATAGGCACCTTAAATTTCACATGTCTCAAACTATGTCTCAGGTCCCCTTTCCTTTGTTCAGGTTCTCATTTCTCACCTGAGTAGCCTTTTAGCCTATCTCTAACCTCTAATTTATCCTTCAAACTGCTGGTGATTGTGGTCATGATTCAATAGTACATGAAAGCTTTTTTTTAAAAAATAAGCTTCCCCGGGATTTTTATAATATAATTCAGGTTCTTTAATTTGGCACATAGGCCTCCCATCATCTCAGCTTTCTTTCCAGCTTCATTTCCTGCCACATTTCATTTATCTGTGTTCCAGCAGTTCACAACTGTTATTTTCCTAACTTACTGTAAGCTTTTCATACCTCAGTATCACTCCACGTATTAATCCTACTGCCAGTGATAATCATTTTCCCCTGGCTTCTGTTTCTTTTTGAAATTCAAGACACCTTTTCTAGAAACCGCCCTTCACCTCCAGAAATTAAATGCTTCTCTGCTCATATAACAGCCTCTTCATTCCACCTTCATCGTTCTTATTAAACTATTTTGAAATTATATTAATCTCCACTGTACTACGAGCTCCTTGACAGTCAGGGTGTCTCTCATTGTTCTGCTTCTCGAACTTGAGAGGCAGTTTGAGGAGCAGAACTTCTGATGGTAGGTATTCAGTAAATATTTGTGAGTAATTAAATAACCAGTCTTTATCTTTATGTGTGAAATAATCTAGAAAGCCAGGTAATCACAGCACAAAAGTGTGATGTTTTAGAAAGTGCCACCTTGGTTCCTGGTTCCTTGTCATAAGAAGTGGAACTGAGGTAGGTGTGTTAAGGGCAGTGAGTCTCATTGCACAGCTATCTTTTTCTGACTTAGCAAATTAATAAGATTATTTTACATTCATTACTTGTGGAAGATTTTGTTTCCTCCTTTTTGATTTGAAGATTTCTGAGATTTTTTGTTCTTGTTTTATTTCATTAGAAGCTGATGAAATAGACTCAGAAGATAGTACTGAACCTCCACATAAAAGGCTTTGCCTGTCTTCTGAGGATGATCAAAGTATTGATGATTCCACTCCTTGCATATCCGTTGTTGCACTTCCACGTAAGTCATTGTATTAACATAGAGCTTCCCTTCTGAATCAGAATTCACATTGCAAGAGATTAAACTGGCATTTCAGTTTAACCCATCAGTTGGACCCATTATTTTTCTCCTTGTTTAATCAAAAAACCTCCTTTAATCGGCTCTTAATGAGTGCTTATTTATGTGCCAGGCATGGCTCTACATACTTTTGCTATATTGCCAAGTTTAATCTCTCAAGCTTTTATTTTAATTGACCCCCCATCTGAGAGTCTTTTTAGACATTTTTTTCATAATCATGCTCTCCCACATGAAATTATAATTTCAGTATCATTGTTGTTTTGTTTTTAATGTACTATGTGTATGTATGTATGTCCTTGCTTTCTTAATAAAGAGAGTAAGGTTTTTTTATCTCCTCTCCGAAGAAGCATATTCACCCTCATTGAGAAGGCTTTCTCTAGAGGAGGTATTTTTATCCTTATGTTATAAATGAGAAAACTAAGATACAGAGAGGTTAATAACTTGTCTAAGGTCTTACCCAGGCATTCTGGTTCTTGTAGTTTATGTTCTTTTTATGAGTTATATGGATAAATGGAAAGTAGAAGCCTGATAAGTTTATTCTAAGAAAGTTCTTAAAATGTTTATATTCCAAGATCATTTAGAATACACTGGATTCTAAGCAGGTGTAGTATTTTGGATGAAATACTGTTGGTGAAAGACTACAGCACATCAACTGTAATGTTAGATTATATTTCTCATTAGTTTAGCAAAGAATATGGAATCTGTTGAACCGTGGTGGCCCTCCAAGGCTGGAGTAGATATCTCAGTCCCCGATAATGAGGTTCGGGCCCAGGGCTATTGGTGACGCACTCTGCACAGAGGAGGGTATTGCCATATCCAAGAACTTCCAGGGGAAGAGAACTAAGACTGGGTTTTCATTGTCAAAAATCATGTCTTCATAAGCAGATATGTATTTTGTATTTGGAGTTAATTGCTTATTAAACTGAGCAGAAAAGTATCGTATTAATTGTAGTCACCATGCTGAACATTACATCCCCAAGATATAAAAATATTTAATTAAGTCAGAATTTTTGCATGATTATCTTGATGTAAATTTTGACCTCTTACTTAATTTGGTTAGAGTGCCTTGAATGTGATTGTAGGTTTGATCTACACTTGATATTTTGTTCTATTTTATGGAGTAAGACTAAATCCTTCACATACTCGTTCACTTACCTGGATAAGATAATATGAATGTGTTGACATGAAAGGCCATGAACTGTTTGATGTTGGGTCATAGCATCACTGTGTAAAGAGGACAGTCTGGAGCCTAATTTATAGTAAGACTGAATTTATGAGGCGTGGCTTTAAGTTCCCTGGACTTGTAAGAACTTTGTTGATAAAAATCAACTTAGGAAAGTTTTTACATTTAAAAAAGTCCCAAAAGCATGAAGTCCTATATCCATCACCATCTGGGACCAGTTAAATGGGCAAGTCATTTATGCTGGACTTCATGAAGATGAATATTAATTTTAAAATTTTAACTTTAATTTTAATATTGAGGTTTTCTTTAGATGCTTTATAAAACTGATTAACATTTATCTGTCTGAGCCTTAAAAGTTCTCTTAACTCTCGTGTTAATCAGTGTAGATCACTTGCTGCTACTTTTTGCATTCATTTACACACATTTACTTCATTACCTATTCATCATTAAAACTCTTGGAGTTTCTCTGGTAGCTCAGTGGTAATATGCCTGCCAATGCAGGAGACACGGGCTTGATCTCTGGTCCAGGAAGATCCCACATACCATGGAGCATCTAAGCCTGTGCACAACTACTGAACCCACATGCCACCAACTGCTAAAGCCTGTGTACCCTAGAGTCTGTGCTCCCCAGCAGGAGAAACCACTGCAATAAGAAGCCTGCACACCACAACTAGAGAAAAGCCCTGAGCAGCAATGAAGTCCCATCTCAGCCATACATGAATACATAAAATTATTTAAAAATACAACTCTTGTGATTATTCATTTAGATGATCGTTGGAGTTACTTATGCCTCTGATTCCCTTTGTTCTTCATGCTGCGTTATTTGTCATTCCCATACCACTCTCGCTATTGTACATGTAACTGGAGTCTGTTTGTATCCTACTTCAGACTTTGTTTTCCTGCCACTAATTCCTGTCTTTGCAGTTTACTTTCTCTAATACTTCTGCAGTCCTTTGCCCCAGTGGGACCCATTAACCTTAGCACTTTGCAGTTATTTCTTCTTCACTCGTTTTCTTGTTTCCTTCACCTAGTTTGTTTTTATGGTAAATCATTATAATTTCTGTCTTGCATTTACCCTGAGATCCTTTTTTCTTTCCTTCACCTCACCTTTCTTTAATGAAACCACAACCCTGGTTCAATTTGTCTGCCTATTTATGACTATACCAGTATAGTTAATTGAAAAGGATTGGAGGAGAAAAGCACGAGTAAGCTGACTGCTCTCGCTTTAAATTTATGATCATTAAATGGGTTCCTTATGTTGCATCCCAGTCATACCATACTTATCTGGTATTCTTTCTCCCACTCTAAGATGGCTGTTTCATACATTCTGAAACCTCCAATACTTCTTCCACATTTTTAACTCTTAACTGATACCCTTGCTTCCTACTTTACTGAGAAATTTAAGTGGCCAGAAAATAGTTTCTGTAAGTTTCCACTACTACTAATGTATTTACAAACCGACTTGTATCTATGTCCATGTGGTCTTGTATTTTCACCCAGCGAAAGCCAACCCTTCAATATACCAGATCCCATCCCTTTTGCCTACCTAAGGACATAGTTGCAGGAATTCTCTCCTTTCTCTTCTGAATCAACAGTTTTTTTTTGTTGTCTTCTGGATCATTCCCATCAGCGTTACAAAAATACTATAGTTTCTTCTTTAAAATAAAATGTCCTGTTAGCTCACTTTGGGCTCCCATTTAGTTTCTCTACTTCCCTTTAGAACAGAAGTACCTTGAAAGAATTGCCTATACTTGCCTCCATTTCTAATTCCTTTGTTCCATAAGCCCACTCCAATCAGTCTCTCAGCTTTTAATGCTATACTATAAATGTTGTCTCCAGAGACTTTCTTTTTTCTTCTTTTTTTTTTTTTAAGTTTTTTTCCAGAGACTTTCTTGTTGCTAAATCCAGTGGTGATTTTTTTTTAGTCTTTGTCTTACTTGATCTCCCCACATTTTTTATCACTCCTGTCTGAGACTTCTTGTCACTTGGCTTCCAGGGAATGCATTTCTCTAGTTTTCTCTCTGTCCATTTCTTCTTAGTCTCTTATGCTGACATGTCCACATCTCCCCAGCCTCTAAATGAGGAGTACCCAGGATTCAGTCTTAATTGCTTTTGTTTTCTGTTTTTACTCCCTAGAATTCATGCTTTTAAATCCCCCGAGTTATTCCAGGCCATACCTCTCTTAACTCCAGATGTTGAGTGGGTTTAAACATCTAGTATGTTTAAAACTGAGCTACATTTTTAAACTTGCTGCTTTCTAAACCCTTCCTCCCATTTCATTATTGGTAGGTACATTCTTCTAGTACCTCAGGTAAAAAACTTTTTTTTTAATTCCATTCTTGACATTTTATTTTCTTTCTTATTTGGTTTATCTGCATGCCCTTTTGGCTCTACCATCAAAATATATCCGCAATTTGAACTACTTATCACCCTCACTTGCCTTCACTCTAGTCCAAGTCACCAACACCTCTTACCTAGTAATAGATTATTGGCTTAGCTTCTTCACTCATCTCCTTCCAGCTAGGGCTGCCCTTCGGGCTATTTTCCCCTTAGCAGCCAGGGAGATCCTGTTAAAGAAAAACTCAGTTTATATCACTCCTCTGCTCTAAATCTTACTATGGTCACCTTAGTGGAAGAGAATTAAAGCCAAAGTCTTCATTTACAGTGGCCTTGGAATCCCACACAATATCTTGTTTGGTCTACTCTGGCCACACTGTCTTTGCTGTTCCAGCAAGCACTCAGAACCTTTTTGCACTTGGCTTTCCATCTGCCTTAAGTGCTATCTCTCAAGATAGCTTCATGACTAGCCCTTTTCCTTGCTTTGTTCCAAATCCTGGTTACTTTTCCTGGCATCCTATTTAAAATTTCAAACACTTGGCCCCACTACCAACACATTTCCCATACTTCATTTTTTCTCCTTAACACTTTTCCAACATAATACTGTGTTAATTTTGTCTTCCCCCTAGACTCCAAGTGCCTTGAAGGCAGAATTTTGGGGTTTTTTTGTTTATTGTTGTCTCTCCATTGCCCAGAACAGTACCTCGCATGTATTAGGTGCACTGCTGCTGCTGCTGCTAAGTCACTTCAGTCGTGTCCGACTCTGTGCGACCCCATAGACAACAACCCACCAGGCTCCCCCGTCCCTGGGATTCTCCAGGCAAGAACACTGGAGTGGGTTGCCATTTCCTTCTCCAATGCAGGAAAGTGAAAAGTGAAAGTGAAGTCGCTCAGTCGTGTCCGACTCTTTGTGACCCCATGGACTGTAGCCCACCAGGCTCCTCCGTCCATGGGATTTCCCAGGCAAGAGTACTGGAGTGGGGTGCCATTGCCTTCTCCGTAGGTGCACAATGGATACTCGTTAAGCAAATATATTTGTATGTATACCACATACACTTAGGTGTGTGGATGTATTGGTGAGGAATATGTTAAGAAATTAGATGATCACATCCTAGTTCTTTGGGTACATTTTTTAATAATTAGGACCTGCTTTTATTACTCTGGAGATGAACTGTTCTTTTTCTTGAAGTTTCAGAAAATGATCAGAGCTTTGAGGTGACCATGACTGCAACCACAGAGGTGGCAGATGATGAGATTACTGAGGGAACTGTGACACAGATCCAGGTATAGTAAGTCTTTGTACCACTGCAAGAAGATTATCCTTTGTACATAACCTTAGGTGATAAAATGATGAGAATAGATTCTGTTTGACAATATGCGTGAGTGCTGCGTCTCTTCATTCACATCTGACTCTGCAACTCCATAGACTGTAACCTGCCAGGCTTTCTGTCCATGGGATTCTCCAGGCAGGAATACTGGAGTGGGTTGCCATGCCCTCCTCCAGGGGATCTTCCCGACCCAGGGATTGAACCAGTCTCTTACGCCTCCTGCATTGTCTGGTGGGTTCTTTTCCTCTAGCTCCACCTGGGAAGCCCTGAGTCTGAAAAAGTAGCAATCACAGGATGGAAGTAAGACCCTGCATATATGAGTCTCAGAATTGTAAACAACAATAGAATTTTAAAGCTGATTCCTTGTAGAGTGGTTCACATCTGTTGAACTAATGCATATGCATTCTTTATCTCCCTAGAGTGATCTCTTTTGAGCTGTTAAATAACTTTAAATTTTATCTACCAGTTATTTGAGATATTGATTGGGATATAAAACTTTTTAAAATAAGCTTTACCCAGCAGTTATCTGTAGTGACTGATTTAGAAAGATTCCATGTGTTCTCTGCCCTAATGTGAATGAAAGCTGGTCATCTCAAGTACATTTTAACTATAACAGTGGTAGTCTCAGTTCCTTTTGATAACCTGTACAACTAGATAGATTTTACCGTGTGTTGAGGTTAAATAATTAGCCTGTTTTCCTATATGAACTTCTTTAATTGTCTTGTGTTATTTCTGCCAAAAGTAGTCATCATTCTTAGCTCTCTTCAGTGGCCAGCAGCTTAAATCTGTTTTACTTGTAAGTTTATTTCTGGCTGATTGTTCTTTTGCTCTGTCTCTTCATTTAATAAAATACTTTTTAGCAGACAATAGAGACATTGTACCATTATTTTTCTTCTGCGAAGCATCATAATAACCCTTCTTCATTACGAAGTAGGTACAAGTTGATACATATCAGGGACTAAGGATGTTTCAGAAGGATGTACTGTGAATTGCAGTGAGGAGCTTGAGAGCAGTTCCAGAATAACAGGATTTCCAGAGAAGCGATATGCTTCATATGTGCTCTAATATGCTTCAGACATCTTTGAGGCAAGCTGGGGAATTTGGACAGAAATTTTTCTAAATCCTCAGAAACAATAGGGCACATTCTTCAAAATGGATCTTGCAGGACTTCCTGGTGGCCCAGTGGTTAAGAATCCACTTGCCAGTGCTGTAAACATGGATTCCATCACTGGTCCAAGAAGATCCACATGCAGAGGAGCAGATAAGCCATTGCACCACAACTGCTGAGCCTGTGCTCTCGAGCCTGTGCTCTGCAGCAAGAGAAGCCACTGCAGTAAGAAGCCTGTGCACGGCAACTGGAGAGCCAAAAGAAAGAAAAACTTTTTTAAACAGTTCTTGTCAAATTCATTTGTAGTGTTGTCTCACTTCCATTTTTAGCATGTTGAAAATAACTATATACATATGTCTCATTTGGTTTACAACCTAGTTATTATCAGACTGATCAGTGGCAATGTACACAAGTTTTAGGGTTGTTTTGTTTAGATTATTTCTGAAGAGTTAATGAGTTACAATCTAATACTAACCTCTTGGTTTGTTATTACCATTAATTTCTAATGTTTTTTTAAATAACATTAGGTTGGGAGTGAAAGCACAGTTTAAAGTTCAGAAATAGTGTGCTTTTTTGCTGTGCCCTTTGTGGCAAACTAGGTGTAGTTATTGGACCTAGTTTAGCAGCGAATGCCCCCTTGTCCCATTCCAGTGGTGGGACTAGCTTGAAAAACAATTAGGAACTAAAATAAACTTCCCATGTATGTAGTACATTGTGGTTGCAAGAGGCATTTAGTGAGTGAAATATTTATTTTCAGATTTTTAAACCTGTATATATGATAATTAAGAAACCCAACAACCAGTTCACAAAGACTTCATTTAGAAAAAGCAACAGTAAGTTAAACAAAGCCTGAGTAACTTGAAAAGATTTATGTATAAAGTAGGAAAGTGGCTGGTGCTAAGTTGCTTCAGCCATGTCCAACACTATACACTGTAGCCAACCAGGCTCTTCTGTCCATGGGATTTTCCAGGCAAGAATACTGGAGTAGGTTGCCATGCCCTCCCCCTAGGGATCGTCCCAACCCAGGGACTGAACCCAAGTCTCATGTCTCCTGCATTGGCAGGCGAGTTCTTTACCACTAGTGCAACCTGGAAAGTTCAAAGTAGTGAGAAACAGGGGTTAAATACCAAAAAACTTAATCACTATCTGTAAACTAAGTATAGTAGATAGCCTCTTAGGTACCTAAGTCTCCTGATATACTCAATTTGATTGACAGTGTTGAATATTACTGCTAGAATTTAGTAGTTATTTACTTCATTTGATGATTTTTGTCATCTTTAACATTACATGGTTTAAGTAATATGTAAGTCTTCTTCAGGAAATTTTGCACCATAAGGCATTAAGTATTTACCCAAAGACAGTAATTAATCATGAAATGTTTATTCCTGAGATTCACAGAGTGGGCTTTGCTATATATATTTAGACTCACTTTGGGAAATGGTGATTTTATTCTTTCAACAAACTAGTTAATGTAAGAGAAAGTTATCTCAGGAGATTTTTCTACATTTCTTAAAAGTATTGTATGTATCAAGATCTTTTGATAGCGCTCCATATTATCCTTGATAAGTAACTCCTATATTAAATCTTACAGAATTGTGATCCTCAGAATATAAGAGGCCTTGGATATTGTCTGACTAGTCTGTTTAAGTTCTCAGCTTTATAAAGTTCTCTTAACCTTTAAAAGAAAAATCTAAAGTATATGACACATAAATGCCGGGTTATAAACCTTTTCTTGTTTGTTCTAGTGATATCTAGCTTTTGCCTATGGTTTGTTTTTTGTTTTTTGTTTTTTTAAGAAAACCACTTTAATAAATACACCACCAGGTATACAAATAGTAGGTAACAATAGGCACGGCTTTTCTCCTCATTGTGCCTTGATTCTTCATTGACAGCTTCTCTCTTTTCTAAGTGAGATGTTTCATTTCCTCTTGAAAATAGAAATCCAGTTTCTGCCTACTCAAGAAACAGTCAATCTTTGTTAGGTCTTATCTCCAGAAAGTGACATAGCTTAGTAGTTGATCCAGGCCAGAGACCCAACTGGGTTGAGTGGTCACTAGGCCTATGCTGCTGCTGCTGCTGCTAAGTCGCTTCAGTCGTGTCCGACTCTGTGCGACCCCATAGACGGCAGCCCACCAGGCTCCCCCATCCCTGGGATTCTCCAGGCAAGAACACTGGAGTGGGTCTAGGCCTATGACTCTCCTCTTATCCTGGTCTGCATATAACAGGCTCACCTTACCTGATATGGTAGCACTGTTGCTATATCTTCCTCACTTATACCATAGCTCTCTCTAGCCCACAGCCAAGTCTTTTAAAAACAGCTTTATTCCTGCAGAATTTTCTAGATTAGATATGTCCTTAATTGCTGATAGCTGCATAAATACACTGAAAGCCACTGAATTGTATACTTTAAAGGGTGAATTTTATGATGTGACTTGTATCTTAATAAAGCTTATTTAACTATATTTCTCAATACAGGCTATTTTATTGCAATAATAATAAAATTAGTACCATATGGTTCTTGGAAAAGAAGATACCGTTAGGAGGGTAGGTATCAGCTCTAAATACCTACCCTCCTAAATGTAAAAATAAAGTTGTCAGTAAACAATACGCAGACTACAGTTTTGCAATAACATCTTTTGAATTAGCCTGTTAATCTTTTAGATTGATCAACAGGTTACATTACAGATGACCATGTATTAATATTTAGGCAGCAAACTACCTGTGAGAACATAAGTAATCATGACACTCGATCCCAGCATTTCCATTATTTTATATATGAGCTGTGTTATACATAGTAGTAGCAGTAGTAGTTTAGTCGCTAAGTCATGTCCAACTCTTGCAACTGCATGGACTACAGCCCTCCAGGTTCCTCTGTCAGTGGGATTCTCCAGGCAAGAATACTGGAGTGGGTTGCCATTTCCTTCTCCATGTTTTATACATATAAATATTCAAATGGCTTTTTTTCTTGTTGAAGATAATTTTGTTTTCATGCTGCCTTAAAAGCAAGAAAATGTTTGTCTTTTTATGAATTCAGTGTAGTTTTATTATATCTAAAACAAATGAATTTCATGTTACTGGAAATTCATTTGTTTTAGATACAGCAGAGTTTTATAATGCTTAGCATTACAAAAATGAATCAGGTTGGGTGTAAAATCAAGCTGCCACTTTTTTTTTTTTTTTTTTTTTTTTTGCCTTTTGAAGATTCTACAGAATGAGCAACTAGATGAAATATCTCCCTTGGGTAATGAGGAGGTTTCAGCAGTTAGCCAAGCATGGTTTACAACTAAAGAAGATAAGGATTCTCTAACTAACAAAGGTAAGATACACTGAATTTCAGTGGCCAGTGGCAAAAGTGAGTGTCAAAAAGAGCTTGTAGTCATAAGGATCCTAATTTGGGCCTTCATAATTATGGTTGAGTAGTTACAGTAATTTGAACCTAATTGAATTAAATTTGGCTCTGAATGGGACTGGGGAACCAATATTCATTTTACAGTTATTGATCACTTGTCCCATATGAAGTAGGTTATAAACAAATGCAGTGTTACTGTTTAAGTCAATACAGTTACTGCTTATGGGAGAAGGAAGTCAAACCTTTTCAAAGTTCTACTACTAACTTTGATCTGATAAGTTGTTTAGAGGTTTAAAGTAAGTGTTTATAGTGCTACCGCACTTGTAAGGATTACTAGGAAGCTACTTCAGGAAAGTGGGGGTTGTGTATATGCCACTCTGAAGTAAGGAAAGGAAACAAAAAATAAGTAAATAGATTGTTTTCAACCCTGGTACAGTAACTACTCATTAAGAATGAATTACTCACTCGGTATTCCAATGTTATGTTTACCTTGTCCTAGAATCTTTTATATGTGTTTTTTTCCCCATAAAACTTATTTTTCACTGCAGAAATTTTTCAGAAAGTTTTGAGTGTGTTTTGGCTTTCACACTTTCTATAAGTCCTATCCTCCTGAAAGGGTAAGAGATGTAATTAAGAGGAAGTATTTTTTATGACTCTTTTACTTACTACCCCTGTTTACTAGGGTCATTTGTATTCTTTCTTAAAAACCAGGGGTCACAGAAGCAACTTTACATAGGGATTTTTCAGATTTCAGATGAATAAGACATTAAATTAGCTACATTCTTTTCTTCTCAAGAATAACATTATCAATAGCATTACTTGTTTTCTTTTAAAGGACATAAATGGAAGCAGGGGATGTGGTCCAAGGAAGAAATTGATATTTTGATGAACAATATTGAACGCTATTTGAAGGTATCTTATGGCATATTTTTTGTTTCACGAATTTTTTGATTGCCAGTTGCAAAAATACTAAAGTAGCACTTTTCAGTAATTATGTAATGGATAATTGGCTAACATCTTGTATCTTAATAATTTCAGTTGTATTATAGTATATTTATACATTTTGAATTCTCAGTTTAAAATAGCTTTATTGCTTTAGGTAACACCCCAAAGTTAAGACAGAATTTTAATAGCCTCTCAGAATCTTAAAGCCCTATCTTTTCAAGCAGCCTATAAATTAGAATTTAAGTTTATGCTGTGTAAAGCCTAAGAGATGTGTTTTCTTTGAATTTATGACATTGCACTAGTCCTTTCCCTTAAAAAATATTAGTTCTTTTTCATATTCAGGCTTATATCCTGTTTCATATTCAGGCTTAGTCATCTTCTTCATTAAAAGACTGATGAAAACAATTTTTAAAGCACTAGAGATAGAAATTGCCTTAATATATAGTGTTGGCCTTTCAAATGCCAACAGTCCATGTGGTAATTCTGAAAACATGTGAAGAATGATACAAGGCTTTGTTTGCACCATGTGAGGGATAACATATTGTGAATTACTCATGAGAACAGAGAAGGAGAAGCTTATTCTCAGGGTTAGGACAGGTACAGAAAATATTTACAAGAGTAAGGATTTGAGCTGAGTTTCAAAGAAAGGGGTAAGACTTAGGAGTAGAGTAGGGCAGAGTACATCATGAGAAACGCTGGGCTGGAGGAAGCACAAGCTGGAATCAGGATTGCCGGGAGAAATATCAATAACCTCAGATATACAGATGACACCACCCTTAGAGCAGAAAGTGAAGAAGAAAAGTGAATAAGTGATGAAAATGAAAGAGGAAAGTGAAAAAGTTGGCTTAAAGCTCAACATTCAGAAAACAAGATCATGGCATCTGATCCCATCACTTCATGGCAAATAGATGGGGCAACAGTGGTAGACTTTATTTTGGGGGGCTCCAGAATCACTGCAGATGGTGACTGCAGCCATGAAATTAAAAGACGCTTGCTCCTTGGAAGGAAAGTTATGGCCGACCTAGACAGCATATTAAAAAGCAGAGACATTACTTTGCCAACAAAGGTCCATCTTTGTCAAGGCTGTGGTTTTTCCAGTAGTCATGTATGGATGTGAGAGTTGGACTAAAAAGAAAGCTGAGTGCTAAAGAATTGATACTTTTCAACTGTGGTGTTAGAGAAGACTCTTGAGAGTCCCCTGGACTGCAAGAAGATCCAACCAGTCCATCCTAAAGGAGATCAGTCCTGAGTATTCATTGGTAGGACTGATGTTGAAGGTGAAACTCCAATACTTTGGCCACCTGATGCAAAGAGCTGATTCATTGGAAAAGACCTTGATGCTGGGAGGGATTGAGGGCAGGAGGAGAAGGGGACGGCAGAGGATGAGATGGCTGGATGGCATCACCGACTCAATGGACATGAGTTTGAGTACAAACTCCGGGAGTTGGTGATAGACAGGGAGGCCTGGTGTGCTGCAGTCCATGGGGTCGCAAAGAGTCGGACATGACTGTGGGACTGAACTGAACTGAGGGCTGGAGGGAACATTATGAATTAATGATGTGTGTTGAGGATTTAGAGTTCAAACCCAGAGTACATTAACATAACCCCTTTAACCTGAACCGAAGACAGTTGGCTGCTAGAACTTGAGCTTTGAAGTTTAATTATTCTCCTATTGTTTGATAGTTTATGTGTAATTTTTCACTATTTTAAATACATTGCTGCCTAGTACATCCACATTCTTAAGCTTAATTTTAAGCTACACTCCTTCCAAACTACACTTTATAAATTATAAAGAGAAAAAACTTTACTTCTTTATTAGGAAAGGAAGATCCTTCCCACCAAGCTAATTAATTGTTTTAAGAGAAACAGAAATTCATTGACTATTGAAATATATCCAAAAGTGTATTAAAAGTTGTCCACTGATCACACACACTTTAGTTAAAATTGGGGAAATGCTACAAGTTTAGTAACCAGTTGGTTAAAAAAACAAACAAACACACACTGAATTTGGGAAATTAAGAAGCTGATTTCTTATGTAAGAAATCAGAGTAGATGATTTCCAAGGACTCTTCCAACTTGATGGTTAAAGGGCAGCTTTATGATTAAGACCTTTTAGATGACCATTTCATTTGACCAGGTTGTGAGTAGTAAAAACTTTAAACTACAGTAGTTGAAATAGAATTGGCAAAGAAAAGACAGATAAGCAAGTAGTCTTCTGAGGAAGCCTGGTGACTGAATATTGGCTAAGAAAGCAAATGAGATGGAATAATTTAAGAGTTTTTTTAATTTTAATTGAGGATGTTTATGAGGAGGATGATAGAATTGTCAGAAGTAAGAAATGTCCAAAAAAGATACACTGATCTTGGGAAGAGATAATTTGTTTGATTTTGATTTTTGACTATGATTTTTTATTATGTGGTGCTCTTGCAAGAACATTATGGAGCTGTTTTTAAAGCAATTAATTAGATGTCATATATCCATATTTTGGGTAAAAAGATAAGATACTGTCACAAGGCACTGAGAAAAAGAAAAGTCTTTTCATCTCTCTGTACTATCATCCTGCAACACAGTGCCTTACATCTAGGTACTTGTAAATATTTAGGTTTACTCGTTTCCAGACTTGAAATTGAATAAAAGAATTTTAAAAAAGATTCTAAAATTTAGCAACTTTTTACTGTAAAGTTTAATACAGTCAAAAGAGTATACATAATGCATTTCAGTGTAATTTTACATGTTTTAAAATTTACATCAGTAGGTTTATTCTCTGGGTATTCTGTAACTGGCTTCTTTTGTTCAGTATTGTGATTTTTGAGATTCATCCCCTATTGGGTTTTTTTTTTTAATTGAAACCTGTGTTTCATCATGTGAATATATAAGTTATCCATTCCACAGTTAATGGTCATTTGGGTTCTTTTTAGTTTTTTGCTGTTAATTTGTATAATTCTGGTGGGTGTAAAAGGTATTTAATGGGTTTAAATTGTGTTTGTCTGATTATGTATTGTTATATGCTTGTTGGCCATTTGTGTTTCCTCTGAAATTCCTATTTGTGTCTTTTATCAGTTTTTTCTGTGGGGTTGTTCATCTTTATAATTTTCTTGATGTCTTATCGTATACTGGATACTAATGTTTTTTTGGTTGTGTTACAGATATCTTGTCCCAAGTTAGTGGCCTGTCTTTTCATTCTCTCTAGGTATCATTTGATGAAAAAATATTAATTTCAGTGTCAAAATTATCATCTTTTTACTTTTGTGCTTTTGTGTGCTTTTTTAAAAAATCCTCCTGTGTTTCAGGGGCATAAAGATATTCTCAGATAGTTTTGCCTTTCATGTTGTTTTTTTTTTACTGTGGTTATGAGATAGCGTTTCAGTGTTACTGGGTTGTGGTTGTTTTTGCTTTCTTTTTGTATGGATGACACTTGTTCCAGCATTATTAGGGAATGTCTGTCCTTTCCCAGTCTACAATACCCATTCTGTCTTAACTCAAACGTACACAGATGTGTTTCTAGCTTTTCTAATTTGTTCCTAGGTTCTGTTGGATACCTACACCAGCACAGCACTGTCTCAGAAGCCTCAGTATCTATCTGATGAGGCAGGTCTCTTCATCAGTGTCTTGGCTGTTCTTGGCCGTTTGCTCTCCCATTATAAATTTAGATTCAGCTTGCAAAGAATGAAAAACTGTTGCAATTTTTATTGGGATTACATTGAATCTGTATCAGTTTGAAAGGAATTAACACTTTTTTAGTATTCTGACTTCATATTGAAGAACATTTTATAGCTCTCTGTATTAGTTGGGCTTCCCTGATAGCTCAGTTGGTAAAGAATCCACCGGCAATGCAGGAGACCCCAGTTTGATTCCTGGGTCGGGAAGATCCACTGGAGAAGGGATAGGCTATTCAGCTGGTAGAGAATCTGCTTGCAGTACAGGAGACCTGGGTTCGATCCCTGAGTTGGGAAGATCCCCTTTAGAAGAGAAAGGCTACTATGCACTCCAATATTCTGGCCTGGAGAATTCAGTCCATGGGGTCACAAAGAGTCAGACACAACATTGAATCTGAATCAGTTTGAAAGGAAGTAACATCTTTTTAATATTCTGACTTCCTACTGAAGAGCATTTTATAGCTCTTTGTTTTAGTTAGTCCCTCTTTAATTTCACTTAATAGTTTTATGTTTCCTTCATAAAGGAATTGCATAATTTACTAAGATTTAGTTCTAATTTTGATGCTATTATTAGTGAACAGTTTTAAAGATTTTTATCAGCTTTGTCTAGAAATACAAATGACTTTGTTAATTTTGTAACCAGCATTCTTGCAAGTATTCTTAAATAATTTTTTCATAGATTTTTGGGTTTCTACATGTATAACATCTGTAAATGATTCTTTTCTAATCTTTATGCTTTTTGTAAAAGTGGGGTGTAGTCGGTGTACAATATTATACAAGTTTCAGGTATACATAGCGATTTACAATATTTAAGGGTTATACTCCATTTATGATTATTACAGTCTTTATGCTTTTTGAATGTTGGATTTTATGATTGCTCTTTCCATATGTGTTGAGATTTTACTTCTTTCCCTGTAAGTCTACTTGTGTAATTAATTACTACTCTTTGTGACATTAATACAAACTCATTCCTAGAGGAAGCTTACTTTTTGCATTGAGTATTAACCTTTTTATATATTACTGGGTTCAGTGTGCTAAAAGATTTTGAGGATTCAGGTGTATATTTTGATGATTGAACTTGGCCTGAAAAATCTTTTCTGAAATTCTCCTTGTCTGGTTTTGCTTTTAAGATTATGCCAGTCTAATAAAATGAGTCTAATAAAACAACTATCCTTTTTATATTTAGGATAGTTTAAAATCAGAATTATGTTTCTCCTAATTGTATAGTAGGATTTACTTGTGAAGTCATCTTGGCCTACTGTTTTCATTGTGGGAAAATTATTAATAACTGGTTAAATTTTCTTCATGATCTGTGCTTATTAGATTTTCTTTCTCTTCCTGAGTCAGTTGGTAAGTTGACTTTTTCTAGAAATTTATAAATTCTATGTAAGTTTTCAGATTTATTGCCATAAAATTTTCATGAGGTTCAATCTCTAGACTCTAGGCTCTTTTTTTAAGGTTTGTTGTTAAGTTTATCTTTTTTTGTCTTTTATTTAGTCTTGTGCATCTTTTCAAAGAAACAGTTTTTAGCATTGCTTATCTTTTCTTTTGATTATATTAATTTTGTTCTTAAGACTTCTTCCTTTTCTACTTTATTTAGATATAATTTTTTATAATTTTAAAAGTGGTTTGCAGGACTTTATTGAATTATATACAACTTATTTTTGGAATATTTAAGTATCATTATTTATTTGACTTAATAAATTAGCAATGTTATTTTTCTAAATGCCATTGGTTTTAACATTAAAAAATCTTTTAAAAAGCATAGTATATCCATATGTATTTTATCAGAAATCCCCTAAATCAAAGAAATGTACCCATTTAGGCACGCGGAATAAAAGATGCTACAGAAATCATCTTTGAGATGTCAAAAGACGAAAGAAAAGATTTCTACAGGACTATAGCATGGGGTCTGAACCGGCCTTTGTTTGCAGTTTATAGAAGAGTGCTTCGCATGTACGATGACAGAAACCATGTGGGAAAGTATGAAAACTTGTAATACTGCATGTTTTCATGTAACTTAGATGGGAAATATTTAAGGAACTATCATTTTTTAACTAAAATTATGATCAAAGCCTAATTGGAGACAGTTACAAATTACTGTTGAGTGATGTTAGTATTTTTATTCTCCAAGTACATGTTGTAAATATGGTGAAATCCCATTACAGTAAGAATGTAATTTCTCTTTTAGAAAGTAGAATCTGAAATACCTTATATAGGTTTGATTTGAGACTTAGCTCAGTTAATATTAAGACATCAAAATCTGCTTTTGAGTAAACTAGTGTTAAAATAGTATAAAAGTAGTGAAAGATTTAGGAGATGTAAAAAAAACTCTTAAATTAATTGGTAGTGTTTTTCCTATTCATTTTTATAGTATAACATTTCCTAGGGCGGTCGGTGACTTTTTTTTTAATAAAAGCAGAACAGAAAATAACTAAATTTCTGGATATAATGCATGGATTTCTGTCATAGATAATATCCAGAGGAAGCCTTCGTATCTTCAATGCAACGATAATAATGGTGTTATTGACATATTTTAAATTTCTCATTGGGAATTTTAGATGGTAGTAGTGTGGCGTATTAGATACTGCTTTTAAAAAGAACATTGCATTGGTTATGTTGAGTACTTCCTACTAAAAAAAAGTCTTGACTTTGGAGCAAGAATATATCAGTTGTCCATGCGTGGGTAGAGAAAGAAAACTTGAATTTTTTCAGTGACTTGTAAGAGTTGACCATAGATTTTCTTTTTAGCTCCAGTTTACCATGTCATCATCTTTCAGAATAGCCATGGTATTAGAGTACCTGAATCTAACTTGAAATAACACAAGTGTTAGGCAGCATAGGAGAAAATACATTTTAAATGTTAAATTTTCCTAGAGAAAATTGTTACAGTGCTAACTTTTATTAATAGCTTAAAATATGTTTTTTTAACGAAAAAAAGCATGAATTTTTATTAATCTACTTAGAAATTGATTACTTTAAAAATATTATGAATATGCCAAGTGATCAACATTTGGCTCCCTAAGTGAAATTCTGATTTACATTAAGGGCTTTTAGCATTCTTTAATTGATCTTTTAAAAATTTCTTTAAATTTCTAGATATACACCTGAAGAAATTGAAAAGCTCAAGGAGTAAGTTTGACTTTTTTTTTTTTTCCCCATTAATTCTGATAGTTGAGTTTCAATTTTATTTTTTAAATATTTTGTGTTTTCTAAAATTTTACTTTGAAAATGTCAAGTGATTATTGGTAGACTGGCATAACTTAATCCTGCTGTTAAGCAAAGTTGACCATATAAAGACCTTATCAAATCTATAGAGTAGCCATGTCCATAAATTCAGTCTTCTCTTGTTCTCCTTAGACCACTGATTGTGTCCTTAGACCACTAATAGTGGTTACAAAAGAGACTAGATGGCCATTCTTGGTAACCTGAAGACTAAATTTGGGGAACTTACATAACCAGGACCAACAGCAAGGTTGTGCTAATGGCTTAGTTTGGAATGATTTAGAGCTGGCAGATCTTTCACTGACTATCTGGACTGACTACTTTATACAGTCTTATTTTTTAGGACACATAATTTGGGGACCATAAAGTATGGGTTAACTGACTGTGTTGATCATGAAAGGAAAAAAAAAATGCTGATCCAGTTTATGATAATAAGAACTTATGAAATTTTTCAGGTGTCTGAGAAGAGCTTGTTAGGAGTACTCAAAGGGGAAAAATCTGGGGATTGCCTGGGATATTGTGTCAGTAACCTGAGGGGAAATTTGGTCTTTTTTGAACACATATCCAAGTTACTTATTTCTTCTCTGACCCAGGAAAAAGGCAATTGCTGCCTGTTTTTTTTCACCCACAGACAACTGTGGACCCCAAAAAAGGCCACACTTTCAAACTTTGGCTCTCAAAGTATTGCTGCCCACCACTTCCAAACCAGTCAAATGGGAAGAAGAAGAATGAAGAATAAATGATGAAATTAAAAGGGAGGAAACAGTTGAACCAAATGCTGATTGGCAGACTCTTGTTTTAGGCTCCGGATAAAGCATGGCAATGACTGGGCAACAATAGGGGCGGCGCTAGGAAGGAGTGCCTCTTCCGTCAAAGATCGGTGCCGACTGATGAAGGACACTTGCAACACAGGTACTGTGAGCGCCGCTGTTCTTTTGTCACCATTCAGCCCTCCTGCCCCTTCACATACTCCTTCTCTTCTATTGTGGAAAGAGCTTTACTACTCATTAAAGTTTAGACTTTTTCTTCTAGTGCCCTTTCTTTTCAACTAGACCCAACTAATCCTTTATTTTTGAGCTTTGTGTAGTAAGGTGATATTTTCATAGGGACACATCTCAGCTTCAGAGGTTTTATTTAGGTCTAGCATTGTTTCCGTTTTGTAGCCATTCAAAACTGCTCCAGGTAGGAAAAGTATTTTTGTCCTATACAGGTACTTTTAAAGCATATGTGCAGGAAGTCATTTTAAGTCCATCTGACTCTCGAACTGATGTTGGCAACAGCTTAATCCTGCTGTTAAGCAAAGTTGACCATATAAAGACCTTATCAAATCCATAGAGTAGCCATGTCCATAAATTCAGTCTTCTCTTGTTCTCCTTAGACCACTGATTGTGTCCTTAGACCACTAATAGGGGTTACAAAAGAGACTAGATGGCCATTGTTGGTAACCTGAAGACTAAATTTAGCAACAGATACCCAATTCATGTATACAAATAACTGATTGATGATACTGTTAAACCTAACCCTTTGTGACCAACAGTAGTAGTATTTAGGCTCTCACCAACTCTCACTTATCTCTCTGAACCTGTTTCCTCTGTAAAATGATGAAGGTAGAATAAATGATCTTATAGTTCCCTTTTTAGCCCTCAAATTATCTGAAGGATCCACAGCCTGTGCTCAGTCTTTGAATTAGAAATAAGTTCAGTTCTCAAGCTAGGCTTGAGCTTCCAGGGAATATATTTTTGACCTCGCCCCCTAAAGTGGAATCAGGAATGTTTCCTGCTTAACCACTCCACCAGCACTGTTACCTCTAAGGCAGTGAAAACATAAATTTCACCAACTCTTATTGTGTAGTGAATGAAGCAGAAATGGGAGCTTTAGGTTTACAGTGGAACCCCAGAGGTTCATGTAAGACATTGAGCATAGAAGCCTTTTTATGAGCATAATGGAAAAACATTATGGCATTCCCTGATTGCCAGCCTGAAGGAATGCTGTGCCTGTTACCTTTCCTTGTTATTATTTATTGTTTTGGATCAGGAATTTTGTCTTTTGACCACACCATGAGACAACAGTCTGAGTTTCCCCTTACTTTTTTGCCATGCTAAAATAGGAGAGCAGGAACTTTGTCTTGAATCTCTGGTATCCAGAACTGTGCTTAGCAGTTGAATGAATGAATCCCAGAAAGGCAAGCACATAGCCTTTTTGAAATTTGCAGCTGCTAGTAGTTCAGTTCAGTTCAGTCGCTCAGTCGTGTCTGACTCTTTGCGACCCCATGAATTGCAGCACGCCAGGCCTCCCTGTCCATCACCAACTCCCGGAGTTCACCCAGACTCACGTCCATCGAGTCAGTGATGCCATCCAGCCATCTCATCCTCTGTCGTCCCCTTCTCCTCCTGTCCCCAATCCCTCCCAGCATCAGAGTCTTCCAATGAGTCAACTCTTTGCATGAGGTGGCCAAAGTACTGGAGTTTCAGCTTACGCATCATTCCTTCCAAAGAAATCCCAGGGCTGATCTCCTTCAGAATGGACTGGTTGGATCTCCTTGCAGTCCAAGGGACTCTCAAGCGTCTTCTCCAACACCACAATTCAAAAGCATCAATTCTTCAGCATTCAGTCTTCTTCACAGTCCAACTTTCACATCCATACATGACCACAGGAAAAACCATAGCCTTGACTAGACGAACCTTTGTTGGCAAAGTAATGTCTCTGCTTTTGAATATGCTATCTAGTAGTAAGAAAAGAGAAACAGTGGAAGACATTTTTTAAAGTTTCTCCCTTTTATTTTTTTGCCCTGTTTTTCTGCTTAAGCTTTTTTAAAGAAAAAGACCAAAGGGAACATGTGATATTGTTAGTGGGTTTATGGATTCACAAAAACTGAAATAGAAATATGTGTGAATACCAGTCTCAGACTTCTGTTTTATCACAGCAGCTTGGAGTTGGGAAAGGAAATGGTATAAATCAGGTTTTTGTTTTTATTGAAATGGGTGGGAAGCCATAGGTGGTGTTCTACTTGTCCATCCTCATTCATTCCTGTAAGTAAAGGTCTCTGTTGAGCTTACTACTTCACTTCCACACAGCAGGGAATCTTTGGTGGGACAAGAAAAAAGTATGAGTTTCTTTGTCCATCAAGCCATCAATGGAATACTTCCCAGTTAGGACTCAGTATAACTTGAGAGAATATAATTCTTTCTAGCTATGTTTTAGATAGTTTTTCTTTCCTTAAAGAGTCAGTTGGTGCTTTCTATTAGGATTCTGTATTTTCATTTGTAGTACTAAGAACCTTTGTTGTTTAGTCGCCAAGCCATATCCAGCTCTTAGTGACCCCATGAACTGTAGCCTGCTAGTCTTCTCTGTCCCTGGGATTTCCCAGGCAAGAATACTGGAGTGGGTTGCCATTTTGTACTCTAGGGGATATTTCCGACCCAGGGATCAACCCCGCATCTCCTGTGTTGCAGGAAGACTCTTTACCACTGAGCCACCTGGAAGGCCACTAAGGACCTTACTGGGCTAATAACTGTATTAGTAGTTACATACAGGTTTTCCGTATGTCATTCAGAAATAATTCTGACAACTACTGCATACTTCCGATCAGTCCTTTGAAATACAGTGCTGAGTCTGATTTGCAAAATAAGAAAAAGGTAGCAGTGGCCATCTGGATGCTGTCCTTCTTTCAGGGAAGTGGACAGAAGAAGAAGAAAAGAGACTTGCAGAGGTGGTGCATGAATTGACAAGCACTGAGCCAGGTGACATAGTCACACAGGGTGTGTCTTGGGCAGCTGTGGCAGAACGAGTGGGTACTCGCTCAGAAAAGCAGTGTCGTTCTAAATGGCTCAACTACCTGAACTGGAAGCAGAGTGGAGGTACTGAGTGGACCAAGGAAGATGAAATCAATCTCATCCTCAGGTTTGTGCCCTAAATCTTCTCATGACAAAAGCTGCAGAACTGCTGTGGCTGTCTAGATTAACTGTCCTCTTTTGGTTTCCATAGATGCCTGATATCGGGAAAGCATCTTTTCCATGGAGAGCCACTGTTTAAAATCCTAACTATTTCATATCGAGCTCTTCTTTGTTTTGCGTTTGTTCCTCTTTTAGTGGATTTAGTGCTCGTGCACGGTACCATATTGAAGGCGTGGAGACTGAAGTCCTCTCTCTGTCCGCAGATCAGGTGTGGCACAGACCGCGGCAGTGCAGCTTCCCACTGTGCCCCCCCCCCCCCCCGTGCCTCAGTCCTGGCCAAAAGGGGCCATGTTGAGGGTAAGAGGGCTGTCAGTCTCCATGCCCTTCAATCTTTGGCTACTGTGCGAATAAGATAGCCCACATTCGTTATCTCCCACCTTCAAATTGGACCAAATTAGACGCTTCCATTTCATACATATCCAAAGATAGCTTTTAGGTAATAATTCTAAGCTTATTGTTTTAAATTAGTTGGTTTAAGACTCAGTGTCCAAAAATACCAGCTAGAATTTTTGTGGCTACTCCCAACTGAAAATCAAAATCCTGACAGTTAACTAGAAAACATATAGACCATTAAAACCCCAAATTTAGCTGTAGTATTTTGTGTTAATTGTGGGGTTTGGGGTTGCTGCTCAAGCACTGTTTTATCTTTTTATCATTTTCTTTTGAGTTTTATTTTTAATATAGCTTTTCCCCAGCTAGTCATCTTTATAAATAGTTCTTTTCTGAAAGCGAAAGTTGCTCAGTTGTGTCCAACTCTTTGCGACCCCATAGAATTTTGCAGGCCAGAATACTGGAGTGGGTAGCCGTTCCCTTCGGGATCTTCCCAATCCAGGGATCAAACACAGGTCTCCCACATTGCAGGATGATTTTTTACTTCAGCCTAAGCCATCAGGGAAACCCAAGCCACCTGGAATGTGTAGCCTATCCCTTCTCCAGCAGATCTTCCCGACCCAGGAATTAAACCGGGTTCTCCTGCATTGCAGGCAGATTCTTTACCAGTTGAGCTATGAGGGAAGCCCCATTCTTTTCTAAGTAATTTTATTTTACAAGTGGAAGAGCTCAGATCTAGAAAATAGCATTATATAACACACTACAAAACATTATAGAACACTATACAACTAAACCTGTCCTTATTCTGTTCTAACCTTTAGCTCTTCCCTTTCCTTCACAGTTCTGGTTCTGACCATATTTATGGTTCAGCACATTGGTAGCACCATTAATGAAAGGCTGTCACTGTGCTGCGTCTTAGCTCTTAGCTCAGGAAGCAGGCCTGCACGCCCGCAGTCCATCCTTTCCTGTACCTAACATCTCAGTGACACACCCTGCCGTTCCCTTTATTGCCGGTGCCATCACCTGTAGTCAGAGGAGGATTCTTGTGGAGAAACAAACATCTAACAGATGCTTATTTTGTAACCTGTAGGATAGCAGAGCTTGATGTAGCTGATGAAAATGACATAAACTGGGATCTGTTAGCGGAGGGATGGAGCAGTGTCCGTTCACCACAGTGGCTTCGAAGTAAATGGTGGACCATCAAAAGGCAAATTGCAAACCATAAGGATGTTTCTTTCCCAGGTAATGTATTATTTGCTCCTTAAGTCCTTACCTTATCTTAAGTACTCAAGGAATTAGCAGTTAGAAGTTCTTTGCCTCGGCTGAAGAGAGATGAATCATGGTAGATTTTACTTCAACCTCTGTCCTGTTTCTTTGGGTAACAAACTTTCCTTGAGCAGAGTTAATATGATTTGTAATTCTCAAAGCACCAAGGATGGAATTACACATATTTACACACATTCTTCTCACATAAACTGTGAAGAGGAAATAAATTTCACATGTGTTTTCACTGCATACAAAGATGTAAGAAATTACATTTAAATCAACTTTTATGAATTGAGTAATTTCTAATTAACTGCATTATTTAGAGAAATTCTATGGAGATTTATTTTGTAGAACAAAGGCTGGTGAGTTTCTAATTTCATTTATTGTATAAATCTAGAGATCTTAGGTTTGCTTAAAAGTGAAGTTTAGCTTACTTTTCCATTTCACTGTCTGCTCTGTACTTAAGCACTGAACCAGGTAGTACTGTCTTCGATTTAGGTAATCAAATTCACTCTCACTGATATAGTGTTCCAGCTTCATTTTTGCAAAGGAAAATTAAATGCTGAGGAATTTGGCTTGATGAAAATGTGATTTTTTTTTCCCTAAATACCCAGTTACAAATTTATTTTGCATTTTAAAAAGTGTAGTATAACCAGGAGAGTGAAGGAATACTAATGTAACAGGAACCCAGCATCACCTGGGATGACTGATGTAGTTTATCATGATTAGTAGAGGAGCTGGCTTTACAGGAGCTCAGGTTGTTTGCATACTGCTGTTGGGAAAAGCTCAGCTGCCACTCTGGGGTTGTAAGTTAGATGACAGCCTGCAGTGGCTAAAACAGTCAAGTGCCATTTGAGTCAGGGCAGGGGGTAGGTACACGATTCATTACTGAATAAAAATAAGCTAGTTAGTTTTCTTCCCAAATAAGAATTTTATCAAGAAGCCCTAAGACATAGAAAATGTTGTATTTCCATGTTCCTTACAATGGCTATTAATGTGGCTTTGATGGCAGAACAATATTCGGTTGTGAATTTTTTAAAAAATCTGTTTTGATAACGTTTCCAAAAATTTCCAGACAGGTTGTGGTTTTTAAATATTTTTATTATTATTTTGGTAGGATGTCATCCTATATACAATTATTTATTCCAAATACTTTCCCTCCTTACCCCCCACCTCCCTTGCTGCTTAGATGGTGGTCTGTCGGAGAATCAATGTTCTTTTTGTCTACCCATCTCCCTTCAGTCTTGATAAAAGGTCTTAAACAGTTACATGAAAATCAAAAAAACAACCCAACGCTTTTGGAGAATAAATCAGGACCTGGAGTTCCAAACAGTAATTCCAATTCCAGTGTACAGCATGTTCAGATCAGAGTTGCCCGCTTGGAAGACAATGGTGCCATCTCTCCAAGCCCCATGACAGCCCTACAGATTCCCGTCCAGATCACCCACGTCTGTAAGTAACCTCAGGACTCCTTGCTATTTGACCTGTGCGATTTAGTGAATGGCTCTGACACCTTTCAGTCTTCTAGAATTTTGACAGAAATTTATCCAAGTTGACGAATTAAAGGAGATCTAAGGCATTTTATGTTTATTAGCTTGATAAATATTTGCAAAGGATGAATGTGTAACACGAAAGACTGATAACCAACTGCCCAGCCATTATAAACCATTTTAAATCATCTTACTTTCTAGATGTTATAAAGAATTAATGGTTAATAGAAAACTACTTAAAATACTGTCAGTAAAGTAGTGCTCAAAATTCTCCAAGCCAGGCTTCAGCAATATGTGAAGCGTGAACTTCCAAATGTTAAAGCTGGTTTTAGAAAAGGCAGAGGAACCACAGAGACCAAATTGCCAACATCCGCTGGATCATGGAAAAAGCAAGACAGTTCCAGAAAAACATCTATTCCTGCTTTATTGACTATGCCAAAGCCTTTGTGTGGATCACAGTAAACTCTGGAAAATTCTTCAAGAGATGGGAATACCAGACCACCTGACCTGCCTCTTGAGAAACCTGTATGCAGGTCAAGAAGCAACAGTTAGAACTGGACGTGGGCTGGGCACGCAGTGGACGGTCTGAAACGTAAAGCACAGCTTTCACTGGGGCTTCGCAGCTCCGGAGCCCAGGATGGGTTCCTCACGACCCTCCTCCACCGCAACCAAAACTAAGGCACCAGATGACTTAGTGGCTCCTCCACTGGAGAAGGAAATGGCAACCCACTCCAGTGTTCTTGCCTGGAGAATCCCAGGGATGGGGGAGCCTGGTGGGCTGCTGTCTATGGGGTCGCACAGAGTCGGACACGACTGAAGTGACTTAGCAGTAGCAGTTGTGAAGAAACCACACATCTATTATGGACGTTTGGAAGAGAAGGAGAGGGAGCATCTGGCCAAAGGAGAATCTGGGCTTTTGGGAAAAAAAGGACTCAAAGCAGGAAACATTAACATAACCTCTGGAGAAGTATTTGAAATTGAAGAGCACATCAGTGAGAGACAGGCTAAAGTGTTAGCAGAGTTTGAGAGAAGGAAGCGAGCCCGGCAAATCAACGTTTCCACAGATGACTCAGAGGTCAAGGCTTGCCTTAGAGCTTTGGGGGAACCCATCACACTCTTTGGAGAAGGTCCTGCTGAAAGAAGAAAAAGGTTAAGAAATATCCTCTCAGTGGTCAGTACCAATGCCTTAAAAAAGACCAAAAAAGATGATGAGAAATCAAAGAAGTTCAAAGAAGAGTATCAGCAGACCTGGTACCATGAAGGACCAAACAGCCTGAAGGTTGCTAGACTGTGGATTGCTAATTATTCACTGCCCAGGGCAATGAAATGCTTAAAAGAGGCCCATCTTCATAAAGAGATTCCTGAGACAACTAGAACCTCCCAGATGCAAGAGCTGCACAAATCTCTCTGATCTTTGAATAATTTCTGTGGTCAGATTGGGGATGATCGGCCTATCTCCTACTGTCACTTTAGTCCCATTCCAAAATGCTGACCACAGCTTGTTTGAGTGGGCTTTGCAAGCTCTGGTCTGTTCCCAATTGCAACCTCCTTAACAGTCTTTGAGGCCATAACACAAACGTGGGAGCGATCGTATTCCATCCCAAATCCACAGTCTCCTTGGACCAAAAAGACATCAATCTGGCCTCTTGTGCTGCTCACGGTTCTGTGAAGCCGTGGAGCCTTGACAGTGATGAACGGTGGCAGATATTGAAGGCCACACAATGCATGTGGCCCATGTAATGTGGCATCCATCAGGACGTTTCTTAGGTACCACCTGCTATGACCCATCATGGCGCTTATGGGATTTGGAAGCTCAAGAGGAGATCCTGCATTAGGAGGGCCACAGCATGGGTGTGTATGACATTGCCTTCCATCAAGATGGCTCTTTGGCTGGCACTGGGAGACTGGATGCATTTGGCCAAGTTTGGGACCTGCGCACAGGACGTATCATGTTCCTAGAAGGTCACCTGAAGGAAGTCTATGGAATAAGTTTCTCCCCCAATGGCTACCACATTGCAGCTGGCAGTGGCGACACCTGCAAAGTGTGGGGCCTTCGACAGAGACGTTGTGTCTATACCAGTCCTGCCCATCAGAACTCAGTGACAGGTGTCAAGTTTGAGCCTATCCATGGGAATTTCTTGCTCACTGGTGCCTATGATAACACAGCCAAGGTCTGGACTCACCCAGGCTGGTCCCCTCTGAAGACTCTGGCTGGCCACAAGGGCAAAGTGACGGGCCTAGACATTTCTTCCGCTGGGCAGCTCATAGCCACTTGCTCCTATGACAGGACCTTCAAGCTCTGGATGGCTGAACAGGCAGGACCATGGAAGGAAGGACTCAAGCCTCACTCTCCCTTTAGAGCCATTTTCAAAAGAAAGGAACTGATATGTTTTGTTCTGTCATGTATTCTGCCAATTACCATGTGTATAGATCCTCAAAAGAATTGAATTTCTGGCTCAGCTCCCACTTCAGGCAAGCAGCCGAATCCCTGGGTGTTGGTCAACCCCTTCCATGGTTGAAAAATTTTAGTTTTCATCTTCAAGCCCCTCCATGAACTTTATAGACATTGTTTTTATTAATCTTTTGTTTGAATGCCCTCTTGCTTCCCTCAAAGCACTCAGGATTTTTACATCTTGAAACCTGGCTTTCCATTACATGGTACGTGTTTCAGAACTCCATGTGACCCAGAGAGAAAGATGGCCGTGCTCTATGCAGGAAGCCCTCAAGTAGAGAAGCACATCTCACTGTGCGCTAGCTGAACAGTACCTGACAGAGCGAGAGCCCTGAGAACAGAAGGCGAAGACGTGGACCACAGCTGTGTCCTGGGTGACGCAGTAGACGTTTTACCTCATCCTGTTGAGTTCACTTGGAATGCTAACTGCATCTGGAAGTTCAGAACTGAGCATCTGCCTCTTCAGAAAATGTCTTCCATTTTTGCTTTGAAGTCTGGCATCCTTTGTGTTACCCCAAAGCTAGGCCATTGTGTCAAGATTCAATGAAATTTTTAGAAAGCAAAAAAAAAAAAAAGAACTGGACGTAGAACAACAGACTGATTCCAAATAGGAAAAGGAGTACGTCAAGGCTATATATGGTCACCCTGCTTATTTAACTTACATGCAGTACATCATGAGAAACACTGGGCTGGAAGAAGCACAAGCTGGAATCAAGATTGCCGGGAGAAATATTAATAGCCTCAGATATGCAGATGACACCACCCTTATGGCAGAAAGTGAAGAGGAACTCAAAAGCCTCTTGATGAAAGTAAAAGAGGAGAGTGAAAAAGTTGGCCTAAAGCTCAACATTCAGAAAACTAAGATCATGGCATCTGGTCCCATCACTTCATGGGAAATAGATGGGGAAACAGGGGAAACCATGTCAGACTTTATTTTGGGGGCTCCAAAATCACTGCAGATGGTGACTGCAGCCATGAAATTAAAAGATGCTTACTCCTTGGAAGGAAAGTTATGACCAACCTAGATAGCATATTGAAAAGCAGAGACATTACTTTGCCAGCAAAGGTTCATCTAGTCAAGGGGATGGTTTTTCCAGTGGTCATGTATGCATGTGAGAGTTGGACTGTGCAGAAAGCTGAGTGCCAAAGAATTGATGCTTTTGAACTGTGGTGTTGGAGAAGACTCTTGAGAGTCCCTTGGACTGCAAGGAGGTCCAACCAGTCTATCCTCAAGGAGATCAGTCCTGGGTGATCATTGGAAGGACTGATGCTAAAGCTGAAACTCCAATACTTTGGCCACCTCACGCAAAGAGTTGACTCATTGGAAAAGACCCTGATGCTGGAAGGGATTGGGGGCAGGAGAAGGGGACAACAAAGGATGAGATGGCTGGATGGCATCACCGATTCAATGGACATGAGTTTGAGTGAATTCCGGGAATTGGTGATGGACAGGGAGGCCTGGCGTGCTGCGATTGATGGGGTCGCAAGGAGTCGGACATGACTGAGCAACTGAACTGAACTGAACTGAAGCAAGGACATAGAGTCTCTACGATGGCACATCATTTGTAGTAATTCTCCAGAAGACATACAAATGAGGAATGGATTTGAGGTAAAATGTAGAAGAAATGGGTTTTGGTGAGGTCAAAAAAGATTCTCTTAAGGGAGTAAAGACCCAGTTTCCTACAGGGATTGTTTTGTTTACCTCTCTGGTGTCAACAGAGAGGCTTCCCTGGTGGCTCAGCTGGTGAAGAATCTGCCTGCGATGCGGGAGACCTGGGTTTGATTCCTGGGTTGGGAAGATCCCCTGGAGAAGGGAATGGCTACCCACTCCAGTACTCTGGCCTGGAGAATTCGATGGACCGAGGAGCCTGGCAGGCTACAGTCATGGGGTCACAAAGGGTAGGACACAACTGACTTTCAACTTTCTCTTTTCCTTAGCCTCTGACATCTTCTTGTGCTTAATGAGATGAGAACCCAGTGAGTTATAGGGAGAGAAATTTATTTTCTAAGATCTAAGCCAAATTGATCTACCTTTCTTTCTATTATAAAGGGACAGAAAATGAAAGAATGAGGATAAAAATCTCAGAACCATATTATTTTTTCATTTTTATCTCCCTTTTTCCCCCTACACAATGTTATTTGCCTATGGAAAGGCCATTGCTAAGAGTTTTTCAATCACTGGGTGTTATTCTCAGTCTGGGGATTATTGGCATTTTGAGTGGGACAGTTCTCTGTTGGCAGGATGTCCTCCTTCCTACACACTGCAAGATGTGTAGGGTCCCCTGACGTCAGCCATTAAATGCCAACAGTGCTTTCCAGTCAGTATGACATACAGGCAACTTACATGTTTTCATATGTACTCTATGGTCCCATTTGAGAATCTCTGGACCACTTAATTGGCATTAATTAACACTGTATTTCTGGGAATTCCATGGCAAGATGTTTAAATTAATTATGTTTATTAAAGTTCTAATTTAAATGTGCATATTAGCTTTAGCTTTCTACCAGTATAGTAAAACATGAAGAATTTATTTCCTTTAACCCTGCTTGTTTTATTTTATAGTCTTGAGAATTGCAAAGCAACTGAAATTACTAATCCACCATAAATATGAGAGATTCTGTTGGCTAAAAATTATTTATGCATAGAGAAAGTTATAATTTTCCTTGGCTACTAGGTTGATGATACTTAGCGGGAAAATAGCAAACATTTTATAAATGGTGCCTTAATATTCATTTCACAGCATACTTTTTTAAGTATTAGAATAATTTTATTTCATCCAGTAAGAAATACGGGTAAGAGTTTTACAAGACACCCATTATTCTTGGCATTTGAGCTAAAATCTCATGATTGTTTCTTTCTTTATTAGAGGTCAGGGATGCAGACTATTTAGGGCCAGAACAGTACATATATGTTAGGCTTTGCAGGCCAAGGCCAGATAGATCTCTATGGAATTTTCTATTTTTGTTTTTACACAATCCTCTAAAAATGTAAAAACCATTCTTAGCCTTGAGCCACATTTGTCCACAGCCATAATTTGCTTACCTTTGATTTAGGTTATTTATCTGAAATCAAATTATTCTAAGTATGATCTTAAAAATCCATGAACTAGTAAGAAAACAAATTAAGTGCATTTCTCTTAAACTGAGAAGTATTATAGTCAGAATGTAATAAACAATATATGTTATACATTAGAAGTCAATTTCAAATCATTTTCCACATGGATGTACCTACAAGTGGGACTCAAAGCACCAAAAGAGCTCACATTTCTTCTAGCTTGCTGTAGTTCTGTATAACCTTGCAGACACGATCTAGTCTGAGCTTCAGTTGACACACCTGTCTGATCTCTAAAGTGCTGTTCATTCACCCAGTACAGTCATCTGAAACAATACTGTATGTATTTCATGTTTTTGATCCTTACAACTACTGTATGAGATAAAGAGGGCAAGTAAAGTCTCTGAACATTAGTTTGGATTAAAGTAATTTACTTGCCTGGATTTACACTGCCAGAAGTGATGTCACTAGAACTAAACCTAGTATTCTCGGACATCTCTATATTCCGGACATCTATACCATCTTACCAAAAGATACAGGAACACTTAGCATTTTATCAAGTTCCTGTATCTTTGCAGGTTAGCCTTAGTGTACTCCTCTTTCTTACGAACATTAGAAATATCTTATGATCTGTGCCAGGGTTAGCAAATTTTGTCTCTGTCATAGCTACTCAACTGCCCTTGTAGTGCAAAAGCAACTACAGAAAATACATAACCAAGTGGGCCTGACTGTGCTCCTGTAACACTTCATCTGTGAACACTGGTAGTGTGCTGGATCTGGCCGTGAGCCATGGTTTGCTGACCCTTACCTGTGCCATCCCAGAGAGATCCATTAGATTTCTTATCTCTTAGTAAATGATTGTGGGTTTCCAGGCCAATTATTTGATATGAAATTGCCCTCCTAATTAATTGAATATACTAAGGAAATTGAAATTTAAAAAGTGTTTTATTGTCCTTGTTCTTACCACAGCTTCAGCAGACTCCGCTGCTGCTACTGTTGACTCGGAAACAATAACACTAAACAGTGGAACACTACAGACATTTGAGATTCTTCCCGTGAGTAACTACTTTAAAAAGCCATATGATGTATAAGATCAGTTGGTATCGGTTTTAGAAATATTACATAAGCAAATGAAATATAAAAATTAACCTGATTGTCAATAAGTGTAACTATATCCATGATTTTGGAAGCCACATGGTTAGAAGACAACATAAATCAGACTTCTACTTTTTATAATTAATTTTAGTCTTTCTTTTTCAATCTGATATAAACTAATAACATCTTTTCCTTATATAGATGAAAATGACAATACTAACATGTAGGGTACATGCTACATATTTTTATCGAGTTATAAACAAGTTCATATTGGTTGAGGAAAAGTTTATGGAATGAATTATTTTACAGAGTAACACTGCACTAGCCATTGAGGATACAGGATTTAAAAGTCCTGGTCATAAATGATGTAGCCTCTTAGGCAAAGAATCTTGCAGTCCCTTAAAAGGTTAAACATATAGTTACCATATGACCCACCAATTCTAATCCCAGGTATACCTAAGAGAAATGAAAACATTATGTCCATGTACATGAATGTTCATAACTAAAAAGTAGAAATAATCCAAATGTCCATCCACTGATAAATGGGTAAATAAAATGTGCTATAGACATACAGATGATTATTTGGCAGTAAAAAATATGCTACCATAAGGATGAACCTTGAACCTTATGCAAAGTGAAAGAAATGGGACACAAAATATATAGTTCAGGGCTCCCATTTGATACGTCAAAACTAGGCAAACCTGTAGAGACAGAACATAGATTAGATGTTAACTATGCTAAGAGATGGGATATGTGTGCTAATTTAAATGTAATTTCTTGGTGGGGGGGGGTGAAAATTTAAAAACAGCCCCAGTTCTTTGCCTGATTTCTAAAATAGGTAAACCCAAAATTATTGGCTCCGTTTTCGTGAAGAAAATATTTTATTTAAATTATGTCAAGATTTCTTTGCTGTGAAAAATATAAGGAGTATTAGTGCATGAGTTTATTTATATCCTATACACAGCCAAATCTCATAATGGCCCACAGAGCAAAAGATTCTCTTTCGGAACTTCTACTAGGCTGCTTGCTTAATCTAAGCCTCGGTTTCCTAATTCAGCGGTCTCCAAAATAGAGTTGTAAAAGAAAGCCATTTGTCACAGGTACAAAACAGAAATTTGTTTTACCTTTTTTTGCCACCTTCCCCCTGGCCAAATAAATAATGTATACACATATATTTGAGGTACGTGTTCAGGTTTTAACTTACGAGGTCACATTCAAAGATTTAGAGACTTCTATCCTAATTTATTAATAAAGCATAATAGTGCCTCAGCTCTGAAAATGTATAAGCATTAAATGTATTTAAGTATATTAAAATATGCATATATGATATACATGTACATATAAAGTATTTACTATACCACCTGATGATATGTGAGGAATAAATACAACCTTTAGAAAAAGTCAGCTTTCACTTTTATGAAGAGGGAGAGAGAGAAGTGAGTTAATCCCCTGTGTGTGCCAGGCACCATCACAATCATTTCTAATCCTCAACAAACCTTTCTGTGAGCAGTAGTTATTATCCCTGCTTTCGTGTTTAAGAAACCTAGATTCAGTGAGTCAGGAGCCAGTAGAGCTGCTGTGAAGGAAGTCCACAAGACTGCGTCAGACTAGAGACCAGGATTTAGGACCTTCACCTCCAGCTCGAGGTGCACATGCTCTTCCTTCAGAGTTTTAGGGTAAACCAAACTCACATTACCGTGGAGAAGCTTATGGTTGTGAAACGTGTGTTGCTGTTTGGTAGTTTTGTTACACTTCCATAAAACATCTCAATATACTATCAGTTAAGCAGTTTTCAATTAGGAATTTTTTTCTTTCAGCAGAAGACTAATTGCTATTTCTGTACATTTTCTCCTAACATAAAAATTTTCTAAAATTATACTATGAAAAAAAATCTATTCAAGTAAGTAAACACTGCCATAGTGCCTTTTCAAAGATGTGAAGGTTTTTAAGTGGGAGACTGCTAGGTTGTATGTGCTACAGAGAAAGGATAAAGAGGGTGTGCTGGGTTACTGTGCTGGAAACAGTGGTTTATGAGGCAGTGTCTTGGACTGAAATTGAGCTGAAACCAGACCATAGACACACAGGGCGTGAAGAGTAGAATCCAGGCCTTGCCTCTCTGTTAAACCTGCAGGCTGAGAAACGACTTACAACACATAAATAGTCCAGAATACTATGCTTTTTATTATTTGCACCCTCATGATTGGGATCAAGTACATTTGTGGCTAGTGAAGTCCCCATTTTGGATGTAAAGCTAGACGTAGTGAGCACTAAGTCTGCTTACTGAATGGTATGATGCACCTGTGTTGACCTTATTTTTCTTTTTCCTTTAGTCTTTCCATTTACAGCCCACTGGCACTCCAGGCACCTACCTGCTTCAGACAAGCTCAAGCCAAGGCCTTCCCCTCACTCTGACTGCTAGTCCCACAGTCACCCTGGCAGCTGCTGCTCCTGCTTCTCCCGAACAGATCATTGTTCATGCTTTATCTGTATGTCATCTTACATAAATTGCTTGATTTTTCTAATTTCTGTAGAAAAGACTAGCTAAACTGACAAGTGTCACCAGAGATAGAACTCATACCTTGGGGGAGGAGGGAGATAAATTTCGAGCTCCAAGACCTCAGGACCTGTTAGGGACCAGAATTAGTTGATACATAATATTAAGAGCCAATACTACTGTAAATCCATAGATTTAAACTATTCTACCACTGTTGTCCCAGGAGCATGTTTTACACCTTCACTGGGGTACTTCCCTCATTCCTGTACATGAGATGGACGTACATTAGGGGAAAGGGGCTCTTAGGAGCACAGGGGCCCAGGTAGGTCAAGAAACAGGAATTCTAGAGGAACATGGTAAGAACACTGCAGATCCAGAGGTGAGACGCATGGAGGGGACACCAGGGTACCACGTGTAAATGTCATTTGTTGTCTGTAACTTTAGGCTGGTATGTACTTTTTCATCTTGCCACTGATTGTTTTTGTTAACATTCTATAGCCAGACCATTTGTTGAACACAAGTGACGTCACAGTGCAGTGTCACGGACCAAGAGTCATCATTCAGACAGTTGCCACAGAGGACATCGCCTCTTCCATATCCCAAGCAGAACTGACAGTGGATAGTGATATTCACTCATCTGATTTTCCTGAGCCTCCAGATGCCCTAGAAGCAGACACTTTCCCAGACGAAATTCATCAGCCTAAGATTACAGTAGAGCCGCCATTTAATGATGCTCATATATCCAAATTCAGTGACCAAAATAGCACAGAACTGATGAATAGTATTATGGTCAGAACAGAAGAAGAAATATCTGTCACCCACCTTAAACAAGAGGACGAACCCTCCCCATTAGCCCGGGCTTATGTTACTGAAGTAAGTTGCACTTAAACAGCCTTAAGCCTCAAACCTGCAGTTTGGGAAAAGCCTAGAGCAGGACCTGTCACTGAATTGGTTCTTTTAAATTATTTTTTTGCTAGTATGTAAAACTTCCGAGTGTGAGGTTATTATTATTATTTTTGTCTGTTTAAGACCTTAACTTTGATTTCTTTATATTCTAACTTTAAAGTAGGATAGTATTTGAAAGTCCTTTCAAGCCTAAATGTGTTTGGGGACTTAAGGGAAACAAGGAATGTGAAACAGAATCTTTTTTTGTTTGTTTGTTATTACTTAGGATTTAGGGTCTCCTACCATAGAAGAGCAAGTTCATCAAACAACAATTGATGATGAAACGATACTTATTGTTCCTTCACCACATGGCTTTATCCAGACATCTGATGTTATAGATACTGAATCCGTCTTGCCTTTGACAACACTAACAGGTACTGGAACTCCATCGTGTGCCTGATAAATCTTAAGGGGGTAATCAGGCAGTGAGTCTTGTTAAATTTTCCCTTTGGTAGAAGAACACTTATTCTAAATTCTTTGATGTGGATTAGATGATATATCTCATTACAGATCCCATACTCCAGCATCATCGAGAAGAATCAAACATCATTGGATCATCTCTGGGCAGTCCTGTCTCAGAAGACTCAAAAGATGTTGAGGATTTGGTACACTGTCATTAGGTAATTCTTAGAAACAAGCCATTCAGGCAAAGCCACACTGTTCATTATATCTCCAAAGAAATAGGAGCATCCCCCAAGAGGCTTAATTTACCATTCCTCTGGCTTTTGAATAGCTACAGTGCTCAAGCCACATACAGTGTTGCTGCTATGACTTTTTACCTCTTTAAATATATCATCTGAGGTCTAGTCTTACAACAGTATGTAGTTGAGTGGAGCACTAGGGTCTTAACTGCAGAGATCCCAGTTATTAGTGTTTCTTATCAGCAGGGAATTTCACTTTAGCGGAGAGAATTTTGAAATCGCCAAAGCTTAACTACTGTTTTAAAAGCAGTAATATTCATCTCTACAGATCAGACATGGCACTCTGTCCGGTCTCAAGTAGGCCTGTTTATATTTCAGAGAAGTCACATGCTCTAGAGCCTCCCAGTGACCTTCTGCACAGAGATATCGTCTAAGTAGTTTGAGACTTGAGGTGACTGTGTGGGGGTTATTTGGGTTTACCCATTGCTGGCAGTGGGAGCTGATTTGGGCTGGGTAATGAGAAGAGTATTAAAAGGGTTTAGAAAATTCACTACAGGTTTTTTTTTTTTTTTAATTACTTTTTAAAGGGAATATGGATGAGAGTAGTAAAACAAAATTCACCAGAAGCTAAGCATTTTCATCCCTCAGAACCCACTGTCACCAGTTTACAAAGTTAGCACTTTGAAGTAAAACTAAATGGGAAAGGAAGTACTAAGTTGCCTATCCTATACCATGACCTTTTATTACATGTTTTGCTATGTAAACTACCCAGGAAATAGCAGAGTATCCGAGTTTGCCGTTCACTTAGTGCATTAACTGGTGGGGGTTTGATGTAACTTCTCCCTCTCAGGCAATTTAAAAACACAAAATTTGCTTCTTGAAACAAACCAAGAGTCATTCCTATACTAGAGAAGGTTAAGCCAAAATTAGCCTCTAGGGCTTTAATGAATATGACCCCTATAGAAAAAGGTAAAAAAAAAAAAAAAAAAAAAAAAACTTGTATAAATTATTTTATTTATTATTGTAATTAGATCTACACAATCAAAGTTGTCTTTTCACCATCTGTGTTTTGTTAACGTGAAATTGTAGTTATAAGCAAAAGTTGGTTGCCTAGGGAACAGTAATTGTATATTCAGTTTAACAGAAATAAAAGAATATTTGTCTTAAAATGCAAGATTGTTTGTTACATAGCCTTGCACCACGCCATTACTTTATATAAAAAATTTCAAAAGTGAAAATGATTTGTGCTTTAAGGGGTAATGTTTAAGTGCAACATCGGCTCCTCAAAGAAAAAGAAAAGTGATTTAGGATATGTCTCCCCTGCAAGAGGGAATTTAGATTTACAATTAACATGAAAATCATGTATCAGACTTCTGCAGGAGACTCTTCAGCATACCTTATCCAGCTCTTATTCGAGTCCAAATATATTGCTTTGAAGAGACCTGGTGAGTGTATCTCTTGGCAGCCTCACTTTCCCACATCATGGAAGTACAGATTCGCACATATACATAACATGATGATAGAAAATAAGATATAGTAAATAAGGTTTCTAAATTTCGGTTCTAAATCTCCTTGTCGATACCAGTAGATCTAAAAGAAGAAGAATTAAATAGAAGTTTAAGTAATAGCATTGGGCTGAATATTAAAAGTTTTAAATACAACTAATTCTTTCCCACTGTGACCAGGTTCATCCATATATACTTTTCCCCCTAAATGAGGCTAAGGCAGCCAGAATTTTATTCTTTGTAATTCAAGTGTACCAGCTGAGTTTATATCCAAAATCATACTTTATTCCTGCTTTCTCAGTTAACTTTGATCAATGTTTAAACCAAGAGTCCACCAATTGTTTGGCGAGTCATTCAAGAATATGTATGTATCTTCTAGAGATATTTTAATTATTATGTTAGTAAAAGGTACAGCTTTTTAAAGTACTGGAAGGGAGGACAACTTTTAAATTCCTTTAACTGATTCAAATTGCCACCAAAACTGGAGCTTTGCACACGCATGCCTCTAGTTTAAGCTGTTACAGATCACTGTCAGCCACTTCCGGCTCTAGGCTGGGAGTGGAAGAGCAGTTCTGGGAGCTTTGTTCCCAGGCTCTCCAAGTCCGAGGGGCCACTCCTTCCCTCAGGCTAAAGGAACATAACAGTCAGTGAATCTGAAGCTGGGAAGTGTCCCCAGGTTTAATTTTAACTCAGATCTTACGTGAGTCAAAACAATTATGTTAAAGGGTTTTGAAGGGAAATGAAACAGCCGCCAACTAGTGATGACTTGGCAAATACCCAACTGAGGATTGGCTATTGTCTTTGTTTCTTTACCTAACAGAAAGGCTTCTTAGTAGTGTTATAAAATCTGAACATTCTTGTGAAAAACATACAACTGTAGCTTTAGGTTTCTCAAGAGGTTTTGGTGTTAATTACTTTCATTTGGGGAGATAATACTCAAAGATTAAAATAGACTAGTTCTGTAATTATTAGAGGAGTAATAACATTTCCCAAAGACTGTTGGACTCTGTATGTAGTCCTTGAAGAAAGATGAATTAAATTAAATCACATCATATCTTTGGTGACCCAAGTCTTTTTTTTTTTTTTTTTTTTTGTATCAAGGGAACAGAGTTGCCTTTTAGGGTTACAAGGTTACAACTTTGGGATTTAGGAGAAAAGGAGACAAATTAAAAAAAAAAAAAAATACCCTGGGATTTTAACAATGAGAATTGTGACATCCTTTGGGGGAGAGGAGTGGTGTATAATTAGACACCTTTTCATACAGATTTCCAGGCACTGCAACCATCAGCCCTCAAGGATACTGAATTTAAATTTTCAGTAGTACTCACAAGTATGCAGGCAGTGATACTACTCAAAGAGATGCAGACAGCAAAAAATATATTCAGCGGTTTTGGAGGTAGTTGAGGGAAAACAAAAGCACTGATCAGCGTTACCTGTATGGAAAGAAAGTGTGTCAGGCCTCAGGAGTAATTCCAAGACTTGGTTAGACTGCCATCTAGGCAAAGTAACATTATAAAATGCTCCAAATGGTGAAATGGCATCTTATCTACCACCAGGTTTGTCTTCTGGAATGTTAATGTTTAATAAAATCTTTTTAATTGTGTTATTCCTTCTAGTACTTCCACTTAATCTTCCCAACCTCCTTTATGAAAGGAGACAAACCACCATGAAGCAATAAAACTAGCTAACCTCAAAATAAACCTCTTCATCAACAAAGATTAGAAAGCATTTAAACATCATTCCCCAGGATTAATGACTATACTGGGGAAAGTTCTAACCTTTTTGTTATTTTGAGTATACCAGCAAAAAAAAAATACCCAAAACTGTTTTTGCTTAACATGAAAAATACTAAAAAATAGGTTTCTAATACCCTATAGTTCTCTTTCTACCTTAAATATAATGTTACCCATTCTTTTATGAAGAAGTCATAGAAAGAGACTTAACTAAAATTCTCTTAGATTTAATAAAAATGTGCCAAATAAAGGTCATTCTCAGACTGGGAAATGTAGCTTTGTTTTATTTTGATAGCACCAAGCTGTAGTATACAGAATGAGAAATTAAAATAATCTTAAAGCCAAAGGATAATGAACATACTTTAGGAACAAAATAAACGTAAAGATACTAGAAGAGCTGTGGGTTACATACAGAAGGGAGTTACTAGTAGCCACTCACATACTACAGATTTATTAGGCAAACCCAGAAAACCAAGTTTATTTGACTTGTGCTATTTCACATTCAACTAGGGGGTGAGAGTGGAAATCAACTAGCTACTCCATTTATACCAAATGCAGTTTTATTCAAGTGTGAATAAGATTGAAAGCATTAATTTAACTACAATTGGAATGTTCCATATGTTCATGTACTGGCCCTTTAAGGTTTTTTTTTTTTTTTTTTTTTTTTTGAGAGTTGACTGAACTGCAGTATTAAGGTTTTCAAAACTTTGGCTAAGACCCTGGCTGACACACAAAGATACTTACTAGGATCAGTAAAGATGTTAAGCTGCCAACAACTAAATTGATGATTCGATCCTGAAAAAGAGAGAATTTTTTAGCCATATGATAAACTCACGGCATTTTAGAAAGACACAATGCAGGACACTGAGAATGGAGAAAGCACCCTGCCCCTCTGAGCTTCACACAAACAGCTGCCAGAAAAGCAGAGTGTACTGAGCCACCAGGGTAAAGAAAGGGGTTTGGGGAAGCTGGACAGCTGCGTAGAGAAAGTTTCTTAAAGGGACATGGCATTTTTACATTAGGGCTTTTTGAAGATGGGAAAGGGAGGCTTACAAATAATCTACTTTTGCTGCTGGGAACAGTATGAGCAGAAGCAAAAGGGACAGGAACGTGGGGGTGGCCAGCCCAGACCCTTGGTGAAAACAGTCAGGAACCAGACTTAGATGTGTCTCTTCCCATCATGAGTTTCAACCTATTCGTGATACAGATGGTATCCTTGTTCATTAATCTTAAGAATCACCTGAATGAGGAGCTTGGGGTTTCTACCTATCAAGATCTCTTGTTATACCCATCCCTGCCCTAACCAACTCCAAAGAATGCTTTGAAAAACTGATCTAATCCAATCCTCATTTTACTGGTTAAGGTACATTTTGGTTCAGTGAGTACAGTTAAACTAGTTGCCTAAAGTCAGACAGCAAGTTAGAATCAACATGAAACAGGATATCAAAATCAGGGTCACTGGTTATATGGTTTCAGTTAAAGGAACTGAAAAATCAAGTAATATATAAAAATAGTATGTACTAATATGTATATTAGGTTGATAGCACTTATTCACAGACCTTACAGAATGAAGTGGTAAGGGTTTAAGACCTGATTAGGAAATACTACCTCACGGCCAATGAGAATATCAAGTAACCTTAGTTTGGAAAAGTCAAAGCTGAAGTCTTTAAAGACTGTGTTGGTAACCTCTGAGCACTCCAAGATCAGCAGGATATGGAATATGAGCAGCCAATAAACAAAAGCTCCGAGATAGGAAGGGCACAGGAACTTGCACAGAGTTGTCTGCTTCTCAAGATAAGAACCCAAAGAAGAGTAGGGCAGGCAAAGCCGGGAGGGAAGAGTGGAACAAAGCAAAGGGTAGGGCAGGCAAAGCTGGGAGGGAAGAGTGGAACAAAGCCAAGTGTCCTCTCCAGGGCGTCTGACCTCACACTCCAGACCAAGGCCACTGCAATTTAATGTCACACAGAACAAAGGAAACTGAACTCCAGCCGGACCCTGACCCAACCTGAGGACTCGAACAGATCTTACCAGCTAGAGAAGACCACACTGCACACGCAAGAGTGAAACCAGAGCCTCTTGTTAGGAAAGTGACCCAGGGATAAAGCGCTGAGCACTAGTCCTGTACAAGGCAGATGTGTACTTAACATAAAATGTGTTTACAGACAACCCATGTATGAGAACCCCACTGTTTCTGCCTTGTGAAAAAGTTTCAACTAAATCTGGTCTATTCTAAGAAGTAAAGAATATTTGCTCCCATCTCCTTATAAACTCCAGGGATTCTTAAAGGTCTACATATGTCACAAGAGCTTTTGCCAACAGAAGCCACTGAAGAGGTTCAGGTGAGAGGCAGCCACCAAGAATCCCTATTCTCCAAATGGTACAGCAAGTTTGGCAACCAGGATCAAAACAGGGAGAAGAGGGGATCTAATGGTGAACAGATGGCAACTATGCCAGAAGCTTTTGTGTATCTTCTAAAAAATCCCGGGATGAAAGGCTAGTGTGACTATTTTACAAGTGGAAACACAAGCTCAGGGAAATTTAGAGATTGCCCCAAATCTCAGTACCAATAAGTAATGGAAACAGGATTCAATGCAACAGAGGAGATTCCATTTCTACTTTTCACAGAAACAGCAGTGTAGCATGTAACTGCTGGTCTAGACAAAGATTGTTGTTGGTTAGTCACTCAGTTGTATCCAACTCTTTGTGACCTTGTGGACTATAGCCTGCCAGTTTCCTCTATCCATGGGATTGTCCAGGCAAGAATACTGGAGTGGGTTGCCATTCCCTTCTCCAGGGGATCTTCCCAACCCAGGGATCCAACCCACATCTACTGCACTGGCAGGCAGATTGTTTACATCTGAGCCACCAGGGAATTCCTAGATAAAGATAGCAAGTTGCAAAGTACAAGCCTATTAGCAAAGTACAACAGTACTACAGTAAAGTGTTTATCTTTCAGGAATGATTTCCTCATAAGTGATTGTTTTAGATTGGTGAACTTAACCATAGAAGCCTAACTGGTTTCAGTCATTCATGAAAATACATCTAAACTTTAATGACTACTTCCCTATTTGCCTTCTAGACAATCTGTCTAGAATCCCAACTCATCTTCATGAATATCAGGTATTCAATCATTAAAATACAGTCTCTCTGGGACTCAGTGGACATGAGTTTGAGCAAACTTGGGAGATGGAGAAGGACAGGGAAACCTGGTGTGCTGCAGTCCATGGTGTCGCAAAGAGTCGGACACAACCGACTGACTGAACAACTAGGACTCCCAAGATGGGACGAAGTATTTAGAATATGGCACAACTATTTCTCACAGTCGCCTTTCTCCAAGCCAAGGTCTTGGCTTCAGGCCTTCAGCTATTGAAGTAACCTTGAATGCAGGCCAAAGAAACAGCAGAGTTAGCTTTGGAAGACCTCCCACTTCAGTCTAAACTCTTGCTATGCAGACTGCTCTGGCTCTGCAGCACTGGTCTCACTTGAGAGCCTGTAAGAAATGTGCAATCTCAGGCCTTGCCCCAGACCTACTGAATCAGAATCTACATTTTAACAAGAGCCTCACATGATCTGTGTGCACAGCTGTAAAGTTTAGAATCGAAACCATTTTGAACATTGCTAAGTTCAAATCTTCGGGTAGAGACCCTCCCTAGGCCCAGAGATGATTTTTCAGGACTTTAGCAGCTCCCCCCACCCCTCCCAGTCTCCAAAGATAGAACAATAGAGAATAATTAAATTGCCCTTAATTAGCATTTCAAGGGGCAGTGTTAGGGCTAATATGTTCCAAGTCAGAACAGAGTGCATGGAGAAAAGGGAGTATTACATTTAAATTTGCTGTTTATGGAATTAATTGAAATTCAGGTTATCTCCATATCAAAAGCTAGTTTCTATTAACTCAGCTACTCTATTTCTCACAAAAACTAGCTCTCTTCCTCAGTTTTATTATTGCTGTATTTCCATCTAACAAAACCATTCTCCCTACCAGATCTTTATACTGTTACTTATTTTCACTCCCCAAGAAAGTTGAGCAGGATCAGAATCAGCCCTGATCTTTACCCACAGAGATGACAGGACAGGTTGTCTTCCCTTCCTGCAGGGGCTCCCCTCATGGTTCAGACAGTAAAGAATCTGCCTGCAATGCCAGACAACTGGGTTCAATCCCTGGGTTGGGAAGATCCCCTGGAGGAGGGCATGGCAACCTATTGCAGTATTTTGCCTAGAGAATCCCAATGGACAGAGGAGTCTGGCGGGCTACAGTCCATGAGGCAGAGTCGGACACAACTGAGCGACCGAGCACAGCCCAGCACAGCCCTTCCTCAGACATCTACTCAGCAACAGGCCAAGAGACTGTCTTAACTCATATGTATGAATTTATGAGCACATAAACATAACAATATACAAACATACATAGTATAGTTTTGACTGGGACTCTGCATATATTGGGCTTTCCTGGTGTCTCAGTGGTAATGCAGGAGACAGGTTCGATCTCTGGGTCAGGAGGATCCCTTGGAGAAGGAAATGGCAACCCACTCCAGTATTCTTGCCTGCAGCATTCCATGGACAGAGGAGCCTGGCAGACTACAGTCTCTGGGGTCGCTCCAGAGTCGGATTAAGTTTAGTGACTAAACAGCAACTGCGTATCTGCATATAGTACCTCTTGTGTGCTCAGTCATGTCAGACTCTTTGCAGACCCAAGGACTGCAGCCCACCAGGCTCCTCTGCTGAAGGAATTCTCCAGGCAAAAATAAATGGAGTAGGTCACCATGCCCTCCTCCAGGGAATCTTCCCAACCCAGGTATTGAACCCGCGTCTCCTGCATCTCCTGCATTGGCAAGTGGATTCTTTACCACTGAGACACCAGGGAAACCCATATTCCCTCTTAAGTCATTTATTTATTCACTTAAATATTATCTCAGTTATCTCAATAAAGCTGGGAAAAAAGTGTCTTCTATGTTGTAACTCAGGATGAAGGGACTCCACAGAGACCTGGGGAGAGCAAACGTCATGACGGGGAAGAAGCTGGGCTGCGATGCCCAGGTGGAGACAGCAGCCCAAGTCCAAAAGAGGCTCATCTTCCTCTGAAATAATGGAGGAGAGAAAGATTGCTGTGGCTGCAGCGTCTGTACCGGGGTGAGACAAGGTAGCTCTGTGCAGCAGTAAGGAATACACTCTCTCCATTTACAGTGGGGACCTGGGTTCAGTCAGACCTGTTTGCCCAAGGTCATACTGCCAGGTAGTGGCGAAAGTCTCCTCCCCCAAGCTCTCTGCAAAATGCAAGGCTAACAAGCAATTCAAAAGGTCTAAGAACGCTTAGACATGTATGTGGTGGCCCTGAAATGAGAGTTGAGACCAACGTTCTCATCTCACTGACTAGCCAGATGGCTTCAAAAGGACCCCTTAACCCCTTTGGGTCTATCAAGTGAGAGGACTGGGCTGATGTCTGGTCCTTTCCAGTGTTAACTATTCATGGTTCTCGGTCATCAGCAGTAGACAGCACCTGGGCCAGAGGAGAAGGCCTATACCTCAGCAATCAAAAAGCACAGGAGCCCCCAGATTCCTTGCTCAGTCATTAGCCAGCATCCTGACACAAAACAGAGAACCCCAAATTCACTTCAAGTGCTCAAGTGGTAAGGTTCTGGGAACATCCCAAATAACCAAAAGCCGGCCTTTGTCCTCAGCAACCCAAAACATCCTGCTCAGAATGCTGACAGGTAAAATCATGCTTCCATTGCCACAGTAATTTATGCTTTGCCTTATTCCAAAATGGACCTGAAGCCTGTGCTATCTTAGCAAAACCATAATCCATTCGAGCAACAATAAAAAAGTAAGGCAAAATTTCTAAAGTGATTTGGGGAGTAGAAAGAAGGAGCAAAAGGATTTATGAGAAAAAAAATCTGACTATGGGACTTCCCTGGTGGTCTGGTGGTTAGGACTCCGAGCTCTCACTGCCAAGGGCCCAGGTTCAATTCCTGGTCGGGGATCTAAGATTCCACAAGTCAAGTGGCACAGCCAAAATATATATATATATATATATATATATATATATATCTGAGTGAAGAAAACTTTTCTAAGTTCAAATGTTAGTGCTAAGATTCCAAGCAGCCCAGAAAGAAGTCCAGTGGATTTCAAAGCTCTCCCTGATGACGGTAAGCGCACTGCAGGATGAGAAGAGGCAAGCTGCTCCTGGGTCTAAAGGGAGTGTTGCAGGGGTACCCAGATGTAGAAAGCACATCTACTTCACACATAATCAGTTCTCTTATTGACACGTAAAAATAGCTGAAGGCATAACGTCCCCAGAAGAGTGAGCTGCGGGGTAAGAAGTGGGACGGCTGAAATGCCACACACCGAATTTAACTGCTCTTCCTTCACAGCTCAACTCAAACATCGCCTCCACTATAACTCCCATCCAGACAGCATCCTCGGGCACCCCTCAGGATGGGAGCTGTCCCTGTCTCAGGTCTCCCGGGTCACATGGTCCACATGTGACACTTCTGTATTTATTGCCTGTCACCTCCTCCATTAGGACTGGCAGTTTATTAACCATGGGGAAGGTAGCCTCGAGCCTGGCGCACTGCCGGCCAGTGCCCTGTGAATGATGCTTAAAGAACAGTATCATCAATAGAAGTGGCTGATGGCATTTTCCTTAGAGCCTCTCACCAGGAGAGGCCACTCAGCCGGAGCCTGACTTATCAGAAACCCCAGCTTCCAGTCGCTGCTGTAGGACAGACACACAGCCGCACCATAGAAGCCACAGGCTGGCCCTGCAGCCCATGAGGTGAGGCTCTCCCCAGCTACGGGGGCCAAACCCTCATGCTGACTCCTGGGCCAGATGTCGGCAACCCCATGGAAATGCCAGGAGTGAGCCTCGGGCACCTCTAGGTCCAGGCTTCCTAAGCCTGAGGATAAAAGCCTGGTCACTCATCTCCTGCCAGAGCAGCATGGCCCTGGTTTCAGAGGCATGACAGCAACTCCTGCTCAGGAAATGGTCCGCACGCCATGCTCCCTCGCACTCCCAGGGAGAAAGCCCCTTGAGGGCAAGGAAAACCCTGGATGGACAATGCCAGGAGAACATTCCCTGACATGCTCTGGAGGGAGGGGGTGGAGGAAGGGGGAGGCTAAGAATCCCACTTCTGTGTCACTTCCCCCTTTGCGACTCCACCCAAGTCCTCAGACATCACCACAGGTGGCCCTACAGACCCCATCCCTCCCCAGGTGCGCTCCAGCTCCATCTTCACCCCTCACACCCACCGAAACCTGTTCAATGTGAGCCAGCCTGGACACAGAAAGTTCTCATGAGCCCCGGATCTCCCTTGCAGCCTCTGCCCTTCAACTTTCTACCCAACAAAGCCTATGCCACCCACATACTCCTCCCAGGTGCGCTGGGCCAGGAAGAAGGCGGGACAGGGCACGTCCTGCTTCCCAAGCTGGAGAGAGAAGCCAATTTCAGTAATATCCTCTACTATGTTCTGAATGTTTGTGTCCCCCTAAAATTCATAGGTTGAAATCCTAATGGCTAACGTGACAACAGGAGGAGGTAGGGCCTCTGTGAGGTACGTAAGTCATGAGGGTTGAGCCCTCAGGAATGGGGAACTGCATGCGTCCTAAGTCGCTTCAGTCGTGTGTGACTCTTTGCGACCCCGTGGACTGTAGCCAGCCAGACTCCTCTGTCCATGGGATTTCCAGGCAAGAATACTGGAATGGGTTGCCATTTCCTCCTCCAGTGGGTCTTCTGACACAGGGATCGAACTCCTGTGTCCTGCGTCTCCTGCATTGGCTGGCAGATTCTTTACCACTGAATCATCTGGGAAGCAGACAGACAAAAGCATCCTGTATTTTTAAGATGCATGTCCCTGTCAGTCTCATGCCAACTTCTTCCCTTCCTCTTCACAATTATTTCAGCACCTGCTCTGCCAAATCCCTCTTCTCCAACCCTCTCCTGCACTGCCCCTGAGCTTAGTCTTCATCTGCATCCACTAACTAGATCACTCCCAATCTGTGTCACCAAAGCCCTGACCAGACCATGCAATCAGCAGTTTGAGCATCCAGAGCCCCCCCCTGCTCTCGATGCTTTGACAATCCAGTCCTGAGTCACCCCCAGACCCTCCCCCAGTTACTTCCAGGCTCCAGGGCTAAGCCTTGCTGTGGAGCCTTTCAACAATCCTACCTGTAACTGTTTACTCGTCTGTCTTCTCCTCCTCGCTGTAAGGCCTGGGAGGCTGAGGGCCACTTCCCCCTTGTTCACCGCCAGGCTCTGGGCCACTACCCATGGCTGACTTCCAGCTCCATGGTGCCCTCTCCAAACTGTGCGCCCCTCCGTGGGCCAGTGCCCACCCAGAGGCAGGAGCAGCTCTGTCTAACTCGGACCAAGCCAAGCCATGTGGCTGTGGGAGCGGCCATCACCCAGGGTGGAGAAAATGTTCTTCTAACTACAAAAGTGCAACCGCACCCGTGGGCAGGGATGCAGGTCATTTCCCTTTTATATATTCCTAGCATATATGAGATATTCAAATATTAGCTGAAAGAACAAACTAACTGGTTTACTACAAGTTCACATGTTCACAGCTGGGCCTTCGCTGATTTTCACGGCCTTTCATTTTAGGTTGATTGTCCCTGTCTCTCTCCAGGAAGTGGTCTGAAGCTCCACCTCATCTCAGGTTTACAATCTCACTCTTGAAGCCTGTCCATCAGCAGAGATCCTTATAAAATAAAAGACGCCAAGAGAAAGAGGACCCCCCATTCCTCCAGCCTGAAGAGGACTGGGGGGCAGCTGGCTCCTCTGCCAATCCTGGTCTTGTTAGTTACCTCTATCCTTCTCTCTGGGCTGAATCTCTCCCTTGTGGAGTCCACCTCTAGCCCCCAAATCTCAACTCCTCCAACATCGGAAGTATCTTCTGTCCATCCTGCTCTCCATTCTAATGTTCAGCATCCATTCTCCACCCTTTTTACATGCTAAGTGTGAGGAAGTCAGGAAGGAATTAAAACAGGGTAAGGGAAGAGTGATCAGGGTGGAGCTGGGGGGCTATTTTTAAAAAAGAAGGTCAAGGAATCCTCCTGTTTGAGCAGGAACCCTTTTAAGAAAAAGGAACGAGACACCTGAGGATCTAGGAGACGGGTACTGCAAACAAGGCAGTATAGCACTTACAAGGGCCCTGAGGCGGGTGTGAGCCTGGAAACTGGAAAAGAAGGCCAGGATGACTGAAGCCGAGAAGAGAGGGAAGAACAGGGACTTGAGTAGCTCTCTCCTCCATGTTGTACACACATGCTCCATAAGCAAAGATACGCTCTCGGGACTTCCCTGGTGGCCCAGTGGTTAAGAAGCCACCTGCCAATGCAGAGGACACAGATTCAATCCCTAGTCAGGGAACTAAGATCCCACGTGCCGTAGGGCAACTAAGGCCACGTCCCACAACTACTAAGCCTATGCACCACAGCCAAGACCCTGTGCAGCAAAAAAATAAAAGAAAAAAAAAAAAAGAAAAGATACACTGTAGCACACAGCACACTCCCTGGGACACAGCATGCACACAACTATTGTATCAAAGCATACATTACACGCACACTCTCGACCACTGACAGCCTCCAGAAGGAAAGTGTGCGTCATACAGCATCTCCAAGTTCTAGAGTCTGCTCACAATGGGACATTCGGCTCCCTCCCCTTCAACCCAGCTGGACCTCCTGCTTGGGATTCCCAGTCACCTCCTCCTGTCAAATCTGACTGTTCCTGGGCCTAAGATTCAAAAGTCCTTTGTCCTGATGCCCCCAGTATAATAAATATCCCCTTCTTCCGTGCTCCCCGGAACTCTATGCCTCCTGTCATTACAGGGCTCCACCCCACGTCAGTCCTCCTAGCTCACAAGACCCTCAGGTCCCGGAAGAGCAATCATCTTTTCTTGTGAGGGAGAGAGGAGAAAGGCAATCCAGTCACCATGCATTAAACACACCAGGAGCCCATACTTCCTCCCACTGATGAGGCCCGTGGGCCACATCCTGCAATTCCGCATGCAAAGGTTTACATTTCTCATCACAGCTCAGAGTCCTGATACCAGAAACAAAAGGCCAATTCTCAGAAATGATTTTCCGTTTCTTCTTCCAAGTCGCAGTGGAAACCATCTCGTCAGGAGAGCTGTAGCAGTGGCCCCGTCAGATGCCCCAGGGGCAGCCATGCAGGGACAGAGACGCTGAGAGGCCTGACGTGGGAGGTTTGGGTTTGGGGGAAGCAAGAAAAGTCAGGCACTGCCGGTGGGTCTCCTTGGAGCCCCCAGAGCTGCGTGGTCCTAAGGAGACAGGAGAGTCCCCCAAAGCTGTGGCCAGAGGCAACCAGCATCCCTGGGGTGAAGCCAGGGGCTAGACGGCCTCCCCATATAACTCTGGGAAATGGGGAGCTCCGATCACAGGGGCTGCTGTCCCAGGCTTCGGAGAAAACCACAGGGGCAGAGCCACGTGAGGAAAGCTTATAAGACTCACACACACCCACACTCGCCAACTCGCATGCTCTGAGCCCGGTCTCAAACACACCAGGGCCTCTGCAGCTGCCTACAGCTCTGAACGCCCACTTCTGTCTCAGGCCCTTCTAGAGAAAGCAGACATTACGGATGCCTTGAAACATGTCCCCTATTTCAAAGATTCACATTCTGAAGCATCTTTCACTTGTGAATATTTCTGTGATATCCTTCCTGCCAGATTCTCCTCCTCACGGTGAGGCGTACTTGAAATATATTATTTTCATTGAAGCATCACTTAGGGAAATGAGATCACAGTAAAAATAGAAAACAAACCTACTCCACATGTTTAGGGGACAAAATGATCCCTAGCACTGGTACCATAGGAAGTGCTGCTGCTGCTGCTGCTAAGTCGTTTCAGTCGAGTCCGACTCTGTGCTAAAAAACAGAAGAAGAAGGAAAAAAAAAAAGGATCTAGCACTTCCTATCTATCTAGTGCTAGATCCTTTTTTTTTTCCTTCTTCTTCTGTTTTTTAGCCTCACCACACAGCATGTGGGATCTTATTTCCCAGATCACTGATGGAACCTGTACCCCACCCCACCAAGAATTGGAAGCATGGAGTCCAAACCACTGGACCACCAAGGAAGTCCCAGAAATGCCAGGTCTTTATGTGCTCTGACCTTCAGAACTGGGAGACCAAGAACAAGGGCTAGGACGTCAGGATCATGACAAACCCAATATCTGTGTTTTCCCCTGCCTCATGCCTGCCTATGATCTCAGGTACATCATGGAACACTGAAGCCAAAATTTCCATATTTATACAACAGTCTAACATGCAGGGAATCCCATAAAGATTCAGATATATTACAGTAAAGCCCTAGAACAGAGTGACATTTACAAGCGTCAGTAAACGGCTGCTCACATGCTGTTAGTATTATTTCCACCACGTCTAATGGGCTGTCATTCACCAATGGGATTAGGTCCTCAGAGATGAGTGCGAGTTGAGTGGGCCCCAGAGCCTGGCCCGCCTTTCAAGAGCAGCCCAATTTCAAATGCATTCCATCATCCCCACCGGGACACTTAAGTTTGTCAACCCAAGTGTCTCCATGGCAGCCCCAAAAATATGGTCATTATGGGTGCTTAGTCATTCAGTCATGTCCAACTCTTTGCAACCCCATGGACTATAGCCCGACAGGCTCCTCTGTCTATGGAATTTTCCAGGCAAGAATACTGTAATGGGTTACCATTTCCTGCTGCAAGGGATCTTCCAGGCCCAGGAATCAAACCCACATCTGTGTGTCTCCTGCATTAGCAGGTGGGTTCTTTACCACTGAGCCACCAGGGAAGCCCCATGGTCATTATACCTACACACAAACTATGGACTGAACCTAAGAAAAAAAAAAAAAAAGACTAATTTAGTAGGACCCTGTCTGTTACCACAGATCTGCGAAAACCTTTTCTACAGAAGGAAAAACACAAGCAAACCACCAGCTTCTGAGAGACCAGGCCTCAGTTTAAGTTTTTACACAGTATTGTATTATGTTTATGGGCTCTTTGCTCAAGCTCAGCAAGGAGAGGAGAGAGTGATGCCCTTAACTGCACAGGAGCCTGTTGGTACCCAGCACCCCAGGTTTCTGAACACCAGCCCCCACCTTCTGCTGATGGTTCAGGAGGTCCCAAGAAAGTAGGTTACTTTTTGGTGACACTAGATGCTCACTTCACTTAAAACTTAACATACCTAAGAACATAACAAGAAGCAGACATAGATACAGAGAACAAACTAGTGCTTACCAGTGGGGAAAGGGAAGAAAGGAGGGGCACGACAGGAGTAGGGGATGAAGAGGCACAAACTATTAGGTATAAAACAAGGGATGTAGTGTAAAGCATGGGGAATATAGCAAATATTTTACAATTACTATTAATGGAATATAACCTTTAAAACTGTAAATTTCAGGATTTCCCTGGTGGTCCAGTGGCTAAGACTCCGCACACCCAAGGCAGGGGGACCAGGGCTCCAACCCTGATCTGAGAACTAGATCCTGTATACTGCAACTAAGACCTCGCACAGCCAAATAAATAAGTTAATATTTTTTTAAAAAACAAAAATTGTAAATCTCTCTATTGCATACCTGCAACTCATAATATTGCACATCAACTATACTTCAACAACAACAAAAAATACATAAAATCCAGAACTAGGCAAGGCATTGTGCCAAGTGCTAAAAAGGCTGGAGAAACAAAGCAATTGGCTGCTACCCTCAAGGAGTGTAGACTCTGGCCGGGAAGGCAAGACTTATTATATGAACCTCTCACAGCAGAAGCAGTGAATACCAGGAGGCATCTCTGACCACCAGGCTCGTAGGAGAGAAGCATGGGTGTAGGCTGGGCAGAAAGGAAGGCTCTAAGATGGGGAATCAGACTAACCAGGATTCAGGTATTTGGAGATGAGAGCGTGCAACAGAAAGTAGAAGAGCATTTACTGAGAGCAGGAAGGCAGCTCATGCACAGAAAGAGGCCCAAGGAGAGGTGTCAGCCCAGACTGGGCATCACAGAGCACAGTTAAGACCAGGGCTGTCAGCCTCCTTGTGCACCAGCATCCTTGGAAGAGCTTTTTCAACATACAATCGCCTGAGACCATCCCTCAGAAACTTCCCAGTCCTGGCATCTATCATCTGGAACCGTCTCTCTAACACAAGAAATGGCAACTAAAAGTGGTTTGGCAGGCTGGGTGAGAGCCACAGGGACAACAGATCCGTCCTGGGAGAAACTAGCTCCAATTTGAGGGAGAATCAGGGTGCGCTCAGAGATCACCGGGAGGGAGGCTGTGTCAAAGGCAAGAGTCGAGAGGCCCTGGGGCTCTGGGCAGGGGGAGGGGCGGCAGGCAGACCCAACACTCCTAACCACAGCTTTGTCCTTAGGAAGCAGCAACCCTCATCCCCACCCCGCAAAAGGCAAGAAGTAGCACTCTAACCTTAACACAATTATTTGCAAGGTCAAATGCTCCAAGTCTGAACTGTCTGAATTCGACTACAGGTCATCAAAAGACCTGTTTTTCACTTTTTGTTTTTTGACCTCTTTTGCAGGGAGGGGAGGTAAGGATTCAGGAATATGCAATAGAACATGAAACTTTTTGCCTTTGGCACCAAAGATCTGAGCCTCAGGACCCACTAACTTGCTCCCTACATGGAGAGACCCTCCATATTATGAGTCCAGTGTATGCGCCTTCCTCCAGTGTCACTCACTCTTCTTACATCACATCCACGTAGGAACAAAGGGACGGAATGGTCACCACCCTTCTTAGAGGATGAATCATTTATTATTAGTGAAAAACAACAGAAGAGGCTGGTCCAGGAACTGGCTTTCATTGCATTCCATGGAGGGAATGCAGCTAATTTCAGTAATATACTTTACTTCCATACATCTAAAATACTGTCATTTAAGTACATACTCAATATGAAAAGTGGAGAGATTTTTACACCTTTTTTTTGTACTAAGGCTTTGTAATCCAGTGTGTATTTTCACTTAGCCCTCTCTTCCGCCCTGCCACCCTCCCACCCTCCCACCCCAGCCCACTGCACTGGCTGCGGGAGGCAGGTTTACCTTCCGCCCCAGACAGAACCACCCTCCTTCTTCCCCTAGGTTCACCGATCCACCGGCTAAAATGGATTTCGGATGATTCTGCAGCCAGCTAGCAAATCAGGAAATCAACATCAACTCACAAGCCCTGAGGATAACTCAAAGCATTTCATTACCCAGACAGAAAGATGGCCCAAAGGAAACTTTTACAGGCAGCTGTGGGCAAGAGAGGGACAAATATCTCCAGGGTATAGTTCAAACGAGGAAGGGAGGAGCAAGGAATAGATTTCTAGAGTGACATTTCCTGAAGGGAGTTCTGTAGACACTCCGTTCAAATCTGCTGCGGGTGGAGGCACGCAAGGTAAGACTCCAGAGCAAGGCATTGATTGTGCCAGCGGTGAGAGGTCAGCCACCAAAAGAGCACCACGTACCACCCCCTTCTCCAACGAGACTCTCAGTGAAAAATGAGCACGTTAAAGGTTCTGACAAGTCCCGCAGTAAAGAAAAATGTTTCACAAACATGACTATGGAACTACTATGACTGAAAATTCACTTGCTTTAGAACTGCACTGTCTGACGTACCAGCTCTGTGTGATTACTGAGCACCTGAAACGCAGCTAGTCCAAACTGAGATGGGCTCTAAGTGAAAATGCACACTGGATTACAAAGGCTTAGTACAAAAAAAATGATGTAAAAATCCCTCTACTTTACATATTGAGTACGTACTGAAATGACAGTATTTCAGATGTACGGAAATAAAGTATATTACTGAAATTAACTGCATCTGTTTACACTTTTAAATATATGGCTATTAGGATATTTAAAATCTCATACGTGTTTCACCTTATATTTCTATTGGGGTAGTGCTCAAAATTCAGAAAATGCTAAGCAACAGCACATGCCCTGAAACCTCAGACACATCATATTATCACATTATTTGTGCCACAATTGTTTTTCCCTGAAAGAGATGTACTGCATCCCAGACCTAGGGATGAAGTAAAAACAGACGAGAAATGCACCTGCATATTCAGGCCAGGGTGGGTAAGACAGCCCACCTAGCAATATAAAATTCCAAAGGTATCAAGGAATGAGTATCTCTGCTTTTGTCTATTATCCCTTAGACATTTATGTAACAATAGAGAACTATTTTGCTTTGCCATTCACTCCAAGGCTGTATCTATAAGTTATTGCTAAACATCATGCTAACAACTGAATAAATCCGGGGTTTGGTAACTGAAAACAGTACGTAAAGACAGAAGTTCCTTTAGGGACTGCCCATGCGGGCACTGCTCCAGACCTGCTAGGTCGTGTATTTCTTGTAATATGGCAGATTCTAGTATCTTTCACTTCCTCCATGACTTTGGGCATATAAATCCACCTATTTCCTCTGAAAGGGCCAAGTACGTGAATGCCCACAGTGGTTCCTGGAGCATGTGATCCAGACTGCGAAACTCAACATTTACTGTCCTAGTCAACTTGTGAAACATTGCCAGAGGAGAACCAGTTGTGTGACTGAACTCATAGCCTGCTTTGTAGTTCAGCTTCCCTGCTTGTGAAAGGAGTGACAAGATCCATCACCCAAAGGAACTGGGGGATCAAACAAGGTGACGCTGGATGCAAAGCATGCTGCCTGGCATGGAGGAAACACCACTTCCCTCCTGACTCTGCTCTGTGGGCTTCAGTCATCTTGGCCATAGAGTTAGAGATTGGACCTCAACCTCTGGGCCTTTCTAGACTTAAAAGTGAGAGCCTATCTGTGGTCAGTCAGTAAAAGGCAATGAAGAGGACTAAAAGCTCAGAAGATCTGTCAGACTAGGACAGGAAGTGGGCTTTCCCCTTTCTTTTACTCAAAGGCAACAGTTCATTAATGAATTGGCTGTTGTGTCCAGTTTCCAGGGAATCGCTGGGAGCAAACTCACACAGCAGCCATCAACGGTTTCCCAAGGTCCTCAGGAAGCACGGGCTCCAGCAGTGACCGTCCTCCGTGGGAATGGCTCCACCTAACATGTCCTGTGCTTTCACTAACGAGGCCCATCCTGCGCCCCGCTCACTCACGTCCCCAACAAATCACTTGCCGTCATTAAAGACGGATGCCTCCTCTTCCTCAGATACGACAATTTATATGAAACACGATGTTTCTTCCTATCCTAAGACCAAAGTCTCTCTCCTTTCTCCATTCTGTTTAATTTCTGTATGTCCAATCACCCTGTCAGCCCTACAGAAGAAGCTAAAGGGAGGAATTCTGGGAGATCTGGAAATATATATTATTCATAATTTTTTTCTTTTCTCTGAGTAGCTGATCTTACTGTTATGAGGTCTAAAACTGCCTAAGTAATGCTGGGAGTATACACTCTTGGATTGAATAAATCTGTGATAAACAGAGATATATTTGGAATAGTCAAATTCTTGGATGGATTTCAAATGGATCATAGGCAATAGGTAAACATAGTCATTGACTACTTAGGCCCAAGTGAGTCAGAAAAAATCACTATTTCTAAGTGTCCCTATAAATCAATAAGTCCCTTATCAATTCACATACATCAGTATTAAGGGGCTAAAGGAGGTCAGAGGTCTGCATCACCAGAACCCCACAATCCCTTGTGCACCAAGGTATGCGAAGGAGAGACTGAACCTCTTCATTCTCACGCCAGCTGGGCAGCCACTGGGTAGTCCAGTGGCTAAGACTCTGCGCTCCCAATGCAGGAGACCTAGGTTTTGTGGCTAAGACTCTGTGCTCCCAATGCAGGAAGCCTAGGTTTGATCCCTCGTCAGGAAACTGGATCCCACATGCCCCAACTAAGAGTTTACATGCCGCAACTAAGGATCCTGTGAGCTTCAACTAAGACCCTGCACAGCCAAATAAACAAATATTTTTATAAAAAGGAGGTGGGGGGGGCAATCTGATCCCTTCAAGCAGTCAGCTGCCTCTACTCCCCAGGCCCCAAATCCTCTTCCAGTCAACTCCCAATGTAGGAGCCTTCATATCTGAAAGCTGAAGGCTACCAAATGCTCAGAATGGAGAATCCATCCTCTAAGATCTTCCCAAGCTTCACAAAGGGACCACGTTCTCCCCTGTGCCCCAGTATGCCCCCTCTATGCCCTGTCATAGCACAGATCCAGCTGCCTCACGTGTGCTTACCTATTTCCCCCAACTACTTGGATTCCTTGGACCCCACCCCACCACCCCCGAGGCTTATCACAATACTGTTAGCAGATAGGAATTCCATGGCAGTCCAATGGTTGACTCCTCAGTGATGAGAGAGAGCCTGAGTTCAATGCCTGGTCAGGGAACTAAGATCCCACAAGCCATTCGGCCAAAAAGAAAAGAAAAGAAAAACAATATTAGCAGAAATAGGAATATCTACTGGATTCTGGGATTATACAAAAGCCACACAATAAACAAGCAGCATCTTCCTATACATCAAGCTTAAAACATTTTCTTGTAAAGACACTTTGAGAAGAGAAAGCAAAATCCACAGGGAGGTTAAAAAAAAAAACAAAAAAAAACAAAACACACAAAGTAGTGGTCTCCTGGCAGACTGGAAGCTTCCAAATTCAGGGTCATGCCCCAGGTTGTCGGCTGGACAAGCTTTCTGTCCTTTCTGCTAAAGAGGTCCCTGCCTGAGCAGAAAAACCCAGGAAGCTCTGGACTCCATATGTGCCCTACTTTCTATGAGAGGCTGAGAGTACTTTGTCAGGGGTCAAAGATCACCAGCGTCACTTTCTAACTAAAAAAAAAACAAAAAAACAAACAGGCTAATCTTGCCCAAACAACTCAGAAATTTAATGCTGGGGACAGGAAAAGAGCTCTCTTCAATTACTGGACCAGGACATCACAGGATTAAGCTTGTAAGAGAACATTATACTTTTTAAAAGCCTGAAATAAGGCACTAGAACGTGTATGGGTCTGAGACTCTTTGATCACTTCCTGGAATGGAGCCCCATCAAAGGAACCCTAATTTCATGCCTCTACTCTTCTTCTCTGCTTGGTTGCCTCAGCAGTAAACCCTTAAGGGCTCTAGATAAACACCAATCAGAAGCACCACTCTTGGGCCCTTATGGAAGCCTCAGAAGCCTCTTGAAAGTCAGCACGCCAGGTGGACAAGCGGATGTGCAAACACTCTGACCACCCGGCTGGGAGGCGAGGCAGAGATCGGGCTTCCGCACTCCCGTTTAGGGCCCCTAACAGCCCAGAACTTTCTGAACTTTTCTCCACCCTCAATCTTCAAAGGCTCTTGACCAACCCTGTCCCAGAGAGGGAGCCGAGGGGCAAAGCAAGTATCCTGAGAAGGATGAAGGGGGATCTCGCTGCAAGTTCCCTCTAGGGGCCGCAGAAGGACCCAGCAGGGCTCCGGGTCCCAGGGGCGGGGAGTTGGACAGACACGCCACTCAGGCCCCGCGTCCGGGGCCGCACTCACCTTGGCAGATGTCTCTCCAAACAGAGGTCTGTTGTCCAGGCCACTTGTGCCGTACGTCCTGGTGGAAAAGTCCTCCATTTTAGGGTTTCTTCACTGTCCCCGAGCCACTCCAAGCCGAGCCAGCATTGCCTCCCGGAGTCCCGGGTCTACGACTCGCGGCGCCGCCGGTCACAGGGCGCTCATTGCCGAAGCCCAAGGAGGCCGGAGTCCCGGCGGCGGGGGTGGGCGCTCAGACCCGCGGGACGAGGCCGCTCTGCCCCAGCCTCGCTCCCCTCCTCATCGTGAGCAGCTGCCTCAGGAAGTGAAAGGAAACAACACCGCTTGGCCGTCCCGCCCGGCCGCTCCCGCTTCCCCCAATCTCAGCGCCCCGGGCCGCCCGGCTGTCTCCGCAGCTCGGGATGCAAATCGGCTTGGCCGGGGCTCCCCGCTTCCCCGCCCTCGCCGCTCCGCTCCGTGACACGACCATTTCCCGAGCTTTCTAAATGTTCTGGTGAGCACGGATCCCTCCACGCTCGAAGGCGGGGAAAAGTTTTCCCGGGAGAAGGCATTACCAGCCCTCCCGCACCGCTCCGCCCCTCTCGCCCCCGCGGCCAGCGGCCGGAGTAATGAAGCTGCGGGAGCAAAGCCCAGCGGTCCGCCCGCCCCTCCCGCGGCGTTGCGGGATCAGGTCGCTGCCGCGCCGAGCAGCTCGGGTCCCCGCTCAGGTGTTGCCGGCACCTGTGGGCCGACGCGCGCTTGCGGCGTAAGAAGGGGATCCTTCCTCGGCCCCGCACCGACGGGCCACCCTCCCGGAGCCGCCCCGCGCCCGCAGGCCAAACCTCGGCGTCTCCAGCCGCCCGCACGCTCGGGAGTCCTGGCTGCACTGGAGAGCGCGGGTCCCGATCCACGCCGGTGCGGCGAGGCGGTGCCAGGCGTCGGGGAGAGAGAGAGAGACCTTCCGCGCCGGCGGCGAGTGTGCTGTGCGGCGGGTCCCCGGTCCCCTCCCACGGCCGGGACCCGCGGCCACTGTCGCAAACCGACTCGGCCCGCCCAGGCCGCGTCACGGCCGAGGCCACCAATCCCGCACACCGGGGCGCCGCATTGGCTACGGAGCTTTATTTCTAGAGGTGCCAGTTTATTCCCCGCGAGGCAGCCGATCTCCCGGCTCCCCGCTTTCTCTGGCTCCTAGTAATTAGCGCTTGCGCGACCCACGTGGGCAGAGCACATCTCGGGAAGATAGCCTCGCATTGGGCTGAAAGCTTCTTAAAAACAACCAGCCTGCTTTAACCACCCCAGTCTTTGCACCACTAGGATGGAAAGGGAGTGGTTGATAAATTAGTTGTTTATCATGTTTGTGTGTTTGTCTGGTTTGTTCTGTGATAGGGAACCTGTGTCTTGGACAGAGACGGTCAAGAGGTAATCCGTGCTTAGGTATTTCTTCGACTTGTCCACTCATTCTGCTGGTGATGATTCTGAGAAGCATATGTGTATCCACAGAGGAAAAATGCATCGTATGTCAACCTCTTCGGGTTTGAAGCTGGAGAACTTGAGGTGGACAGACACCCTAGGCAACCCAGCGTCACTCTGCATTTGGGAGCCTTTTTAAGTATTAGGGAACAAATGCAACCACGCCAGGTAACCCGGACACTACAGCTCCTACACTGAAGAGAGCTGTGACTTAGGTTTGTTCGCAGGGAGAGCGCATGTTGGAACACTGTAGCCCTGTAACACTTAGACTCCAAGACAAATTTCCACGTAGTCCTTCTAGAGTTTAGGACAAGGGATTGGGATAAGGGATGGACTAAGAACCACAAATGGCAACCCACTCCAGTATTCTTGCCTGGAGAATCCCAGGGATGGCGGAGCCTGGTGGGCTGCCGTCTATGGGGTCGCACAGAGTCGGACACGACTGAAGCGACTCAGCAAGAACCACAAAGCTTCAGTGGAATCAGGTATGGAGCATATCGATCTACCAGCTCTGTATTTTATGGATCTTCTCTTTGTCGGGACTTTTTGTTTTAAGAGGAATGCACACAATCTTGCACCCAGTTCTATTAGACGTTTGACCCAATAAGTAATTTTATTCACTCACAGGCAGCCACATTTATTCAACAATACTTCTGAGAACCTGCTCCGTACCAGGCAACCATCAAATAGAGTAATACAGTCATCAAGAGACAGTCATGGTCATAGTGTTGAGGCTGGAGTGGCAAAGAGAGACACGTGACACCGTGGAGTGACTCATAGCACAAGCTTTGAGGTTGATTATATCTGCCCTCAAACCTTGATGCCACCATCTACAAGCTGTGTAATCTTGGGAAAGTTATCTAATGTCTAACCTCTCTTGAGCTCCTTCGATGTAAAAAGTGAAGATGATAATAGTAAATGGAACTAGAATATCTAACTTCAACCTTTAAAAAAAATAATTGAATAGAGAATATTTAAGACACCTGGCAAGTAAGTTTCCAAATGGTTGCTTGCTTGAGTGCTTCCTTAGTCATGTCTGACTCCGTTACGGAGTCCCAGCTTGCTCTGCCCACTGCCTGATAGGCCAATGAATCCGAGAGAGGAAGTACTGGGGCAAGCAAGAGACTTTAGTCGGGAGCCGGCAGACTGAGAAGATGGCAGAAGAGCACCTCAAAATAGCCATCTTATTGGGGTCTGGATGCCAGGTTATTTTATAGATCAGAGAGAAAGAAGCAATGAGGAACTAAAGTCAAAAGGCAGACTAGAGAGGGAGAGGCAGTGGGGAAGTAAAGTGAAAGGTTCTTCAGTCTTGCAAAACATCTCCAAAGGGATGTCCAGCCTTCAGAAGGAGTGTGTTAATCTCTTCTATTCACAGGTGGGCAGGGACAAACAATCTCTCCTCGAACTGAACAAAGACACATTAATTTACATTAAAGCAGAGGGGCAGGTTCCTCTAAACAAGCCATTGAGTACGATATACCAGACCACCTGATCTGCCTCTTGAGAAATTTGTATGCAGGTCAGGAAGCAACAGTTAGAACTGGACATGGAACAACAGACTGGTTCCAAATAGGAAAAGGAGTTCATCAAGGCTGTATATTGTCACCCTGTTTATTTAACTTATATGCAGAGTACATCATGAGAAACACTGGACTGGAAGAAACACAAGCTGGAATCAAGATTGCTGGGAGAAATATCAATAACCTCAGATATGCAGATGACACCACCCTTATGGCAGAAAGTGAAGAGGAACTCAAAAGCCTCTTGATGCAAGTGAAAGTGGAGAATGAAAAAGTTGGCTTAAAGCTCAACATTCAGAAAACAAAGATCATGGCATCCGGTCCCATCACTTAATGGGAAATAGATGGGGAAACAGTGGAAACAGTGTCAGACTTTATTTTTCTGGGCTCCAAAATCACTACAGATGGTGACTGCAGCCATGAAATTAAAAGACGCTTATTCCTTGGAAGGAAAGTTATGACCAACCTAGATAGCATATTGAGAAGCAGAGACATTACTTTGCCAACAAAGGTTCGTCTAGTCAAGGCTATGGTTTTTCCTGTGGTCATGTATGGATGAGCGCTGAAGAATTGATGCTTTTGAACTGTGGTGTTGGAGAAGACTCTTGAGAGTCCCTTGGACTGCAAGGAGATCCAACCAGTCCATTTTGAAGGAGATCAGCCCTGGGTGTTCATTGGAAGGACTGATGTTGAAGCTGAAACTCCAGTACTTTGGCCACCTCATGTGACGAGTTGACTCATTGGAAAAGACTCTGATGCTGGGAGGGATTGGGGGCAAGAGGAGAAGGTGACGACAGAGGATGAGATGGCTGGATGGCATCACTGACTCGATGGACGTGAGTCTGGGTGAACTCCGGGAGTTGGTGATGGACAGGGAGGCCTGGTGTGCTGCGATTCATGGGGTCGCAAAGAGTCGGACACGACTGAGCGACTGATCTGATCTGATAATAATAAAGGCAAGTTAAAGAAACAGTTTCCAACCTGGAGTCAGAATTGGCTTCCTCCCTGCAACATTTGCAAACCCATGGATTGTAGCCCGCCATGTTCCTCTGTCTCGGAGAAGGCAATGGCACCCCACTCCAGTACTCTTGCCTGGAAAATCCCATGGATGGAGGAGCCTGGTAGGCTGCGGTCCATGGGGTCGCTAAGAGTCAGACACAACTGAGCGACTTCACTTTCACTTTTCACTTTCACGCATTGGAGAAGGAAATGGCAACCCACTCCAGTGTTCTTGCCTGGAGAATCCCAGGGGCAGGGGAGCCTGGTGGGCTGCCGTCTGTGGGGTCGCACAGAGTCGGACACGACTGAAGCGACTTAGCAGCAGCAGCAGTAGCAGCAGCATGCTCCTCTGTCTATAGGATTATCCCAGCAAGAATACTGGAGTGGGTTGCCATTTCCTTTTCCAAGGGATCTTCCTGACCCAAGGATGAAACCCGTGTCTCTGGCATCTCCTGCATTGGCATTTGGATTCTTAACCACTGAGCCATCAGGAAAACCGCACACTGTGGAGATGCACTCCCCCTATTCTGGTGGCAGGGAAAGCTTCCCCAAGGAGCCATTTAAATCAAAACCCCCAAAGAGGAGCGTACATTAACCAAGGTGAAGAGCAGAGTCAAGAAGACAGGCCAGAGAGACTAGATATTTATGTAGGGTGTATTTGAGGAGGAAGGTTGAGTCAGGAATAGTGACCCTCTGACTCTTTAGCTGCTTATTCTCTTGTCTCATCAATTTTCTGTGTCTCTCTTCCATTCCTTTTCCTAAAACCCAGTTTTCTCATGACTGCTGTTCACCCAAAACTTCAATAAACCAATGGCTTTAGTTTGGTTTTGGTGCTAAACTCAGGGAAAATGGATCTTATAGCTCCAGTGCCCACCACTGCTTGGGGGGCTCAGTCTCTCGTCTTTAAGTTCAGATTCTCATGAGAAATTTCAATGGGCTCAATCTAGATTATAGACTGATTTCTAGTTGCATAAAGTCCTCCATCCCCAAGAGTCAACAGGTGGGACCACACAGAACACATTTTCTAGGGACCACCCCCTTGAGGATGGTTCAGTTCAGTTCAGTCACTCAGTCGTGTCTGACTCTTTGTGACCCCATGGACTGCAGTACACCAGGCTTCCCTGTCCATCACCAACTCCTGGAGCTTGCTCAAACTCATGTCCATCGAGGTGGTGATGCTATCCAACCATCTCATCCTCTGTCGTCCCCTTTTCCTTCCACCTCCAATCTTTCCCAGCATCAGGGTTTTTTCCACTGAGTCAATTCTTCCAATCAGTTGACCAAAGTATTGGAGCTTCAGCTTCAGCATCAGTCCTTCCCATGAATATTCAGGACTGATTTCCTTTAAAATTGACTGGTTGGATTTCCTTGCAGTCCAAGGGACACTCAAGAGTCTTCTCCAACACCACAGTTCAAAAGCATCAACTCTTCGGCACTCAGCTTTCTTTATAGTCCAACTCTCACATCCATACATGACTGCTGGAAAAATCATAGCTTTGAGAAGACAGACTTTTGTCGGCAAAGTAATGTCTCTGCTTTTTAATATGCTGTCTAGGTTTGTCACAGAGTTTGTCATTGAGGAGGGTAGAAGATTGTTTAAATAAAGAAGAGACTATGTCTGTATCAGGTCAATGGTAGGATTTTCCAGTGTCTTGCTGCTCAGAGTGTGGTTCCTGGACCACAAGCAGGACATTACATGCTAACTTATTAGAAATGCAGAGCTTCAGTCCTCACCCTAGATCTACTGAATCACAATCTGCATTTTAATAAGATCCCCAGGGGACTCAAAAGCCCATTGAAGTGAGAAAGGTGCTTTTTTCATACACCTCCATTTTACAAATTGGCCATACAGATGACCCAACCAATAACCATCACTTCTCATTTCTTGATCTTCGTTGTGTTTCAGCCACTCATTCCAACGCAACATTCTGGACTTTGGCAACACCCAGAATGGCACTGTGCTTGAAATAGGCCCAGATGGACCATTTATTAAGCCTTCTTCTCCAATCCCTTTAAATCTTTCACTCCTGGTCAGTACATCAGTTCCTTGGTCCCTTTAGTGTCTCCGAGTTTTTGGTCTCTTGACTCCTTCTCAGTGGATCTAGTCTCTGGTTTTCACTTTCTTCCAGCTTAGACTCTGTGTTCTCTCACTGCACTCACTCTTGTGATAGTATCTTCAGTTCTCTTATCCCACACCTGGGCAGAAAGTCCCCTAAAATGCTAACCCTTCTGCTTTCTCAACACCTGTGGCCAGGTGTCTAGTGCAGCTGGACGGGGAAAAAATCATAAATGTCCCTAATTAGAGTAATTTTAGATTTAAGGCAGCCAACCTCAAGTATGCCCTTAAAACCGTGTGGAAGTCCTGTGTTGCCTGGACAACTGTGCTGTGTGTTGTCTCTGCTCCCTGACCCTCAGCAGATGACTCGGCTGCCTACTTCACAGGGAAAAAACCAAAGCCATTGCATGGGAATTCCCTCCACTTCCCAGCACACCTACACACCCACCTCTGCCCACCTTCTCTACTCCTCCTTCCCTCCAGTGAAAATGGAAGAGATGCCTATCTGTCTCTCATATTTTACGTTCCACTGCACCCCATGATCACAGGCATCTCACAGCTATGATTATAATTTTTCTGTGAAAAGCATTTAAACATGCTCAGTTTCAACCATGTTAAAACTAACAAGCAAAAGCCTTGCATTAAACCGGTGTCTCCCTCTGGCTACCACACTCCTCCACACCCTCTCTGGAACTCTTGGTTGCCTTGGTAGCCAGCTTAATCCTCCCCTCTTCTCCCTGGAAAGCAGAGCTTACCTCCCATTATAAAGGGAAAAAAATGCCAGATGTACATTCGTAGCTGGGGGAGTGGAAAGTGAGTGTTAGGGTCACTGAGTCATTAAGGCAAGTCTGCTGAGGATTTTTAGGAGGGTTTTGTCCCTGATAAAAGGAGGGAAGTACATGAAGAGAGCTTTCCCTCTAGACATTGTCATGTGATGATGTGGCCTTCGGAGATGCTTCTACCATCTTATGACCATGTAGAGTGGCTAAGAATATCCCAGAGAAACCAACTGGAGTCTTAAGTTGTGTGTTTCTGACTTCTTGTGTGCGGGTCTGTGTGTGTGTGTGTGTGTGTGTGTATTGAATGGGAGTGACTCTATGGTCTGAATCATTTTTATCTAGGTATTCCCATGCTCATAGCTGAAAGTGTATTGACACATTTTTAAAGCTAAACTTTCTGTAAAAAGCTCCATAGAGATCGTATCCTCTTCCTCCCTTCCCACATTTGCCTCAGTCACTGAAATCTGGTTTAGCAGCACTACTTCCTGGGTGTTCTCTCAGGAAGGTTCTCATGAGAACTTTTTTGCTGAATCCACTGGACCCCTTTCAGGTCTCATCCCACCTGGCCTTTCAGTGGCACTTTGCCTTTTAAAATGCAGGAAGTAACCTTTACTATAGGTCTTCTGCTCTTCCTCTGCACGTCTCTTAAATATTATTCCCCAGGGCTCCATCCTTCATCTTTTCTCTTCTTACTACATGCTTTGCAAGGGCCATGGCTTCAATTTCTATCTCTATGCTAAGGACTCCCAAACCTATATAAATGGACTTCCGCGATTTGCCAGGAGAGAGATAATTTATGAAGAAAGTCACTTGTGAAGTTAAATAACTCCTTTATTTCAGATATAATTGAATCATGCTTCTCCCCTTCCACTGTCTCTACAGTAAAGCTTCCCTGGAGAGCAGTGCCTCTCCATTCCAACTGGACATTAAATACTTAGGATTTTTGAATACCCTGGGTGCTTGGGGCCACACCCCAGGCCAATAATATCAGAATCTCTGGAGACAACACTCAGCAACAGTATTTTTTCAAAACTCCCCAGACAATTCTGATATGCAGCTAAGTAGAGAATCACTGGTTAAAGGGCAAAGAATTGGGCTCAAAATCTGGGCCTCGAGTTTCACTGCGGATCTTTATTCTGTTAGGGGAAGCACACTGACTGAAACTGCCCACCTCGAGGCACCATAGTAACCATTTGCATGAGCTGTTTTACGACAGGAGGTCCTGGTAAGGAACACAGAACTAATAAGCCACCACCAACCTGGAGAGTTGAGAAAAGATCAAAAAGTGACACCACATCTCCAACCACCTCCCAGAATCCTTCTCGCTGGCATCCGTCTTGGCTGAACAAGCGTGCACCACCAGGAAGGACTCTAAGTCAGAAAGATTGACTAAAGAAAACACAAACTAATCCCATTACCATGGGATTAGTCACCAAACCCAAGACTGTGGCAGAGCAGTTCTCCTGGGTTCTACCCTACTGCTCTCCACCCACGCACTCTTTCCCAATAAAATCTCTTGCTTTGTCAGCACATGTGTCTCCTCAGCAGAGAAGGCAATGGCAACCCACTCCAGCATTCTTGCCTGGAGAATCCCAGGGATGGGGGAGCCTGGTGGGCTGCCGTCTATGGGGTCACACAGAGTCAGACATGACTGAGCAACTTCTCTTTCACTTTTCACTTTCATGCATTGGAGAAGAAAATGGCAACCCACTCCAGTGTTCTTGCCTGGAGAATCCCAGGGACGGTGGAGCCTGATGGGCTGCTGTCTATGGGGTCGCACAGAGTTGGACACGATTGAAGTGATTTAGCAGCAGCAGCAGAGCCTTAAATTTAGTCAGTCTAATTTTTGTTGTTTAACAAAGAACATATAGTTTGAGTAGTCATGTGACAGGAAAAATGATTCACAAATATATTGAATTTAGGCATCAAAACAGATTGCACCTATCAGTCTGAATATGCTCCCAGGAGCAGATGAGATATGTAGCCTTACTGCTAACATTTTTTTTACATAGAAGGATGAGATTTCTACACACTCCCTGCAAATCAGGCAGGTATTGTGAAAGAGCTAGCTCAGTAATCAGGAATCACCAGTCTGGTCTGAGCTTTAAAAAGTTCACTTGGGCACCAGTTTCCTCAACTGTAAAAGGAAAGAGTATTTTTACCCTGACATTTTACCCTGACAGGTCTAAAATGCTAATAAACTGTGAGAATAACTGGAGGATCTGTTTTTTAAATATTTTTCTATTTTGAAATACGTGTAGATTTATAGAAAACTTCTAAGGGTAGCACAGAGAGTTCTAGTACATACCCTTCACCACCCACCTTTCCCCAATGTTGTCTTGTTACACAACTATGGCATATTTATCAAACCTGAGAAATTAATGTCACTCTGATACTATTAATCGAATTACACACTTTATTTTGGAGTTTCCTAGTTTGAAATAAGGCTGATGTGTAGTAGAGAACTGTGGTACTGAGCACGTGTCAGAGGCTCAGTTTTATATCCATTAAAAGCTAAAGGAAAATAAATTTCCCCAGAGGGTGTGAAAATGAAATGAGATATGGTAGGTGAAGCTGATTTTTATACTCTAAAGTGCTATTCACTGGAATGAATCACAAATGATAAAGAGTCATTTTTAGATGTTTTTATAATTGATTTGGCATTGCTACTAAAGTGGATAAAATATCAAACAGTGGTCTATTGCCCATAGCTGGAGCATAGTTCTCTATTTGAAAGTGCAAAATTTGCACAGAGAAATTAGAGCAATGAAATAAATAGGCTAATTTAAGCCAATCCTCTTGAATAGGATCAAATAGATTTTTTAGCTGAGGAACAGTTTACTGAAGTTCTTACAATAAATTGTGAATTTTAAATTGTGTGTGTATTGCTTTTAATTAATTCTTAATTTAGAAATCTGAAATTAGTTTCATGGACAAGGTAAAGAATTTTTTAGGTTTTGAACTATAATACATTATTTTATTTTATTTTATTTATTTATTTGGTTGCTGGGTCTTGGTTGCAGCACACAGGATCTTTAGTTTTAGCATGTGAGATCTAGTTCCCGGACCAGGGATTGAACCCAGGCCCCCTGCAGTGGGAGCCCAGAGTCTTAGCCACTGGACCACCAGGGAAGTCCCTATAATACATTTCTTAAGAAAGCTTAGAAAAAAATGATGGGAATGACAGTAGGCAGTTCTCTTTTGTTACCATTTCATTCAAGATTTAGAATATCCCTTAAAATGATTTTGAGTGAATTAATTAAAATTCAGGCATTTAGCTTTAGGAGTAGTGTGTACTAGGTCTTGGCTTTATCACTAATTGCATCACGTTTAGTTATGTATTTAACCCTAAGAGTTTCATTTCCTCATTGTAAATGAGAACAATAGGAGAGATTGCTTTTTAAAGATTTGTGGCACTAACATCAGGTGACTCTTTGGCCCTAAGAGAGGAAAGACTGAAGTTAAAGAGGAGAAAGAAAGGAAAATATAAATATATACGTAGTTTACAGATGCAGTGTAGCTGTACTAGCAATTTGTACAATGGCAGTGGATATTTTGGGTCTTGTTCTGGGGCGCGGGGAGGGCAGGCTTAAGATCTTTCTCACAAAGGTGTTTCCTTTATGACAGATATTTTTAAAGCCATGACCACAGCATCACACACTCAAGCCCTAACCTGCTCGCCTTGCTGAGGGCGTCCTTCCCCTGTGGCTTCAGTTGTCCTCTACATAGACCTAACAACGGGATAATCACACTTCTTTTCTTAGAATAATGTCACTTTAATTATTTTAAGGAAGACAAGATAGGAATCCAGCTATCTCATTGCTTAGGAATCCACATTCATAGTGAAAAACATCTCAAGCAGTAAATGGTATCACTGAACAAACTATGATGTCTCTTGCTAATTATGGGAAATTTATCAAATTAACTTTTGAAGTGTAAAAATACAGAAAAGTTTCCAAAAATGAAAAAGCTAAGCATTCATCATTCTTGCTTCTGACTTGTTAAGTAAAATAAATAGGACATTACAGAACAGATTTATTTTCCAGGGAAGAACTTTGGGTGGGGAAGTTTGTTTTTTTTTTTTTTAAGAAGCATGTTAAGATGTAGAATAAAATAATTAAATAAATAACAACCAAGGTAAAGAAATTCTCATGCAACCTGTCCATCCAACAACACACACATTTTTCCTTCTTCAAGAGTCATTTATATTCTCCCTCGTGAAAATATTAGCACCACTTCCCCTTTGGCTGGGTTCCCTGACACTCCCTACAGTGAGAGCAGACATCTGATACTGAGCCTCTATTTTGGGAAAAGATATTAACACTCAGAATCCACATAGGAAGAAATCTCATCTAGAACACCCAGTGTATTTTTCAACCCCATCCCCTGAAAGAGTGATCTGAGCAGAGCCTCTGAATGTCTGATATAATTAGCCAACAGCACCTTCCCTTCCCCACTGTGGCGGGTTGCATTGTGGATTTCCAAAAGATGTTTACCAAACACCTGTGACTGCAACCTTATTAGAAAAAAGGATCTTTGCAGGCATAATCAAGGTAAGAATCTCGAGATGAGATCATCCTGGAATAACATGCAATAACAAGGCTCCTTGTAAGAGATGAAGGCCAGGGCAAGACAGCCCGAGGCTGCAGCACCGAGGGTTGCTGGCAGCTGCCCGAAGCTAGGAGAGAGGTGAGAAACAGATCCCCCTCAGAGCCTCCAGATAACCCTGCTGACGCCCTGACTTTGGACTTGTGGGCTCCAGAGTTGTGAGAGCATAAATTTGTGTTGTTGTCAGCCACTCCGTTTGTGGTTATTTGTTAAAACAGTCTTGCAAAACGAATACTGGGCACTTCTGGGAATTGCTCCCTCTCAGTAGAGATGTTGCAAGAAGTTAATAAGGTTGGCCAAGCTTTCTCCTGAGATAAGTCCCCTAGAAGAACCACTTGTTCCACAATGAAGAGGGTCCTAAGAGAACCATTAAGTAGATGTACAGAAAAGGAAACCTACTGCCCGTAGAGTATGACACTTACCTATCAATAAGGACCCTGAGTTTTTAACAGACACACAGAACTTTAGGATCATCCTACAATGTCATCCTTACACGCTACGCCTGCTTCAAGCTGCTACCTTCACTCACGCTTTTTTTTTTTTTTTTTTACTTTACCACATGGGATGTGGGATCTTAGTTCTATGACCAGGGATGGAGGTGGCACCCCCTGCAGTGGAAGCATGGAGCCTTAGCCCCTGGACCCCCAGTGAAGTCCGACAATAGCATTTTTAAGCAAAGATACAAAATATTAGGATATATCCACCTCTACTGCTGGCATTTCTATCAGAAGAACTGCTATACTCATTAGGTCATAAAGGTGCAGGAGACAATACTTCTTACCCCAGTAATTCTAAACCTAGGATTGTAGAGGCAGCTCTAAACCAACACAGTAAGAGACTTGCAAGTTTCAAGGTAACATTACTTGAGATAACAAAAGAGTGAAAGCAGCACAAATGTCCATCAACAAAAGAACCGATGAAGTCAGTGGACCAGATCCATACGGTGGAATTCAACAAGGAAAGTGAGTGAACGTTTCAACATGCCAACATGGACGAATCTCACAACCATAAGGATGAACAGTAACCGAAAAAAGTAAGTTGCAGAATGCTCATGATGCGGCTGCTGCTGCTAAGTCGCTTCAGTCGTGTCCGACTCTGTGCAACCCCATAGATGGCAGCCCACCAGGCTCCCCCGTCCCTGGGATTCTCCAGGCAAGAACACTGGAGTGGGTTGCCATTGCCTTCTCCAATGCATGAAAGTGAAAAGTGAAAGTGAAGTCGCTCAGTTGTGTCCGACTCTTAGAGACCCCATGGACTGCTGCCTGCCAGGTTCCTCCGTCCATGGGATTTTCCAGGCAAGAGTACTGGAGTGGGGTGCCATTGCCTTCTCCGAGAATGCTCATGAGTACATAGCAAACACTGGAAGTGCCCTGCTCATAAACCCTTAGGCCTTATCATCGCAGCACAGGCCAGTCTAACCCTTAACTGTTAGTAACTTAAACCCTTTGCCAGGGGGGTTGCTCTGTTTGCAAAGCCCACTCTGGCTGCACACGGGGCAAGCAGGAATGCCAGGAAGTTCACAGCATCCAAAAGCCAGCCCTCAACCAGTGATCCACAGGGCTTGGGTAGAAATTCTTGGGAGGAATAGTTCCACCGTGTATCTTCTACTCTGGCTCCTCAATGCAGTTAAGGTATAGATGTCCACAGGGGTAGTAACTTCTTTCTTGGCTGCTTTTTCTTCCTTGTCTCAGGTCCCCACTCCCTTGCTGGGCCTTTGTGACTGTACAGGCTACTTTTACATGTCAGCTGAGCTAAGCGATGCCCAGATGGCTGGTAAAACCTCTCTGGGTGTGTTTTGGGGGGGCATGCCTTGGAAAGACATTAGCATTTGAATGGGAAGACTAAGTAAAGATGGTGGCCCCCACCAATGCAGGTAGTCACCACTCAACTCGCTGGGGACCTAAACAGAGCAAGAAGGCTGAGAAAGGGTGAATTTGCTCTCTCTGCTGAGCTGAGACACCTGTCTTCTCTGCCTTTGGACACTGGCGCTCCTGGTTTGTGGGCTGTCAGACTTAGACCAGACTTACACTCTCGGGCCCTGATTCTCAGGCCGTCAGACTCAGGGTTGAATAACACCACCTGCTTTCCTGGTTGTCCAGCCTGGAGACAGCAGATGGTAATACTTCTAAGCCTCTACAACCACATGAGTCAACTTCTATAATAAATACAAATCTCCTCTTATATGCATCTATACATATCCTATTGGTTTTATTTCTCTGGATAACCCTGACTAATACAGTGGCTCGCCTCTCAGATAAACTACTTGTATTAGAATTCATATCTCAGAGAGTGCTTCTGGGCAAACAAAACCAAGGCAGTAGGGCTCTATTTGTATGTGATTCAAAAATAAGTAGAATAACAATCTGTTGTTAAGAAGAGGTGCAGCGTGTAGTTAAGGGTACAGAAGCTAGAGTGGACTGCCTGGGTTTCAAGCGTCTGCCACTTACTAGCTGTGTGCCTCTGAGCAAATCTCTAAACCTTTCTGTGCCTCAGTTTCCCCGTCTGCTGAATGGGGATGGTAACGATATTTACTTTTATGATTGTTGTGAGGACTAGACTTAAAATACGTAACAAATTTAGAATACTGTCTTAAGAGTCCAAGCTATTTACTACTGCATTTGCAATAAAACCATAAGGGGAATTTTAAACACAATATTCAGAAGCATTGTAACTTTTCAAAGCAAGGAGTTTGATAGGTTCAGAGCTGGGTATATGGGGGTCTCAAAGGTGCTAGTTAAGTTCTATTTTTTTAAGTTGGGTAATGGATATATTTTTGTTGTTTTATTACACTTTATAACTTACATGTAAACTGTCTTTTAAAATATCTATCAAATAGTGCATAATTTTTTAAAGGTGAAAAAGTAATCTCCAAATATATTCAAATTTGTGTCTCTTATGATCTCACGGTACTCTGTTTCAGCTAAGGTTTCCCCTCCCCCACTTTCCTAGCGTTCCCTGGAGGTAGTGACCTTTCAGACTTTGCCTGAGTGGCCCCTTTCAGGAGACTTTCCCAGACACCAGTACCCTGTGAGGCCCTGGGCCCAGCCCACATCACATGATCCTCCTGGAGTTTCTCAGCAACCTTGTACTGTTATCTTTAAACATATCTTAACTTTAAAAATTCTATCCTTTTGAATGAGCATCGCACTTGAAATATTTAACAATTAGTATATGTTTACTTTGGGCTTCCCTGGTGGCTCAGATGGTAAAGAATCTGCCTGCAATGCAGGAGACCTGGGTTTGATCCCTGGGTTGCGAAGATCCCCTGGAGGACGGCATGGCAACCCACTCCAGTACTCTTGCCTGGAGAATCCCATGGACAGAGCAGCCTGGCGGGCTATAATTCATGGGGTTGCAAAGAGTTGGACACGACTGAAGCAACTCAGCACACACACATGCACACATATGCTTACTTTAGAAAAAAGATACTTGTGCAAAAAAAGAAAACGGTATTCTCACAATATCATCACTCAGCTATAACCACTGTTAATATCCTGATGTCTGTCCTTCAGGACTTTATATTCTATTATACATTTAAAAACAAAATTACAGTATAAAGTAGTGCTACTAAATGATATCCTTTTAAAACTTAATATACTGGAAACATCTTTTTTTTTTACTAAAATACTGAGTTTATTTCCCATGTATATTTTTGTCTCCCCACCATTTCCATCTGTCTGATCACCACTGCTACTCTTCCTATCGTAACATTCCATACATACTTACAACCAAGCGAAGGGTGCAGTTCCATCTTTAAAAACTAAACAGGCATTTTGGACAACACATTCTTGGCAATGGAACGCGGACAACATTTATCAGACACGGTAGGGAAAGTTCTCACTCTGCATTATAAAAAGGACAGCCAGATATCAACTGTTACAGAAATGAAATAAGATGGAAAATTTTTAACAAACTGTTTAAACTATTTTCTTAAAGAGACTTCCTCCACTGCCAGAGATCTTGAAGAGCCTCCTGGTCAGTCATCTGGAAACAATTCTTCACATAATTGATAAACTTGGCTTCCACTTTGGGAAGGGAACCACCTTTTTCTATACTTGCTTGCATTTTTGCTTTAATGTCTTCTACAGAGCTAGGTCCTTTCGGTGTTTTAGGTGTTTTTTCCTGTTTTTTGAAGGATTCTTGACCTTTTGATTTTGGTGTTGACGGTTTTGAGTCTTTTCCATTTTGGTTCGATTTTTGTGCATTTTTGGCTGGAGTATCTCGTACAGATTTCTTTACTGGAGCTTTTTCTTCAACTTCCTCCTCAGCATCGTCATCGTCATCACCTTCATCTTCATCAGCAGCAAGCTTTACTTTTTTCTGGCGAAACTTGCTACCACTTCCAGGGGCAGAACGCTTTCCAGATATACTTAGGAGTTTCACCTCCTCCTCCTCTTCTTCTTCTGACTCTGCATCTTCCTCCACAGCTACTAAGTGCTGTCCACTGATATGCACAGGCCCTGAACCACACTTCAACCTAAGACCACAGGGGGTGTAATTTCAAAGCCCCCAAGAGAAACCGTTGGCTGTACAGACATTTTCAAAGTTGCCAGTGTTAATTTAATTGGACTGCCTTCATAATTCATGGCCTCTGCTTCAACAATGTGTAACTCATCCTTTGCTCCAGCCCCTAAACTGACCGTTCTTAAAGATAACTGGTGCTCATTTTCATCATTATCCACCTTGAAGTGATAATCTCTGTCAGCCTTTAGTTCACAACCGAAAAGATAGTTCTGGGGCCTCAAGGGGCTCATGTCCATGTCCATTGACTCCTCCATGGCTTGGCGGCACGCACTTATGTGGGAGAGAAGCCGCACGGAGTTAAACGATTACTATTTGAACCAGCAGCCGCACAGGACAGAATCACACCAGGGCTGTAAACATCTTTTTTTTTTGAGAAGATTTCATTGCAGGAATAAACAGAAGAGATTCAACAGCTGCTTAGTCAACCGAAAAGAGGCAGAGTTTACTATAAGGATGCCTGGCGCTAAGGAACAAAGGATTCACGAGACCCTAGAAGGAAATGCAGGTATGACAAGGCAGCAGAAGTTTGAGAAGCCCCTCTAGGGCTCCACCATTAAAATGATTACATGTCGCTGTGTATCTGGGTGTTCTCTTCTCTGTATTGACAGGCTTCCTTGCCCTAGGTATTATTATTTTAGGTCCTTAAAGCTTCTGCTTTCTCAATTTCTTCTTTCTCGTGACTTCAACTTATTGAAACCTTTGGCTTTTTTGTGACCCATTATTACCCTTTCAGGCTCTCTTTATCTTGTGGAGTTTCACCTTTAGCCTTACTCTGCCAATCACCTAAATCTCTCTGCAGTTTCTATTTCAGGCTCACAAGACTCAGTTCTGATAGACCCTGACAGTCTCCTTAGGGGCAGGACTTCCGTCTCAGGACTTAAGGTGAGTCAGTGGTCAAGAGACTGGCTGTCCTTGAACCAGGTGTTCACTGCTGGTCTCCTTGGTCGTGTCTTTCCCCTGCCCCCATGGCCTTCCTTTATTCTTGCCTATAAAATGTGTCTGGCTAGAGTTGTGGTGCCCTCTTGTGGAAGCTCTAGGTATTAAGTGAAAGAAAGGGTTCACTCATTCGTGTCCAACTCTGCAACCCCAGGCTCCTTTGTCCATGGAATTCTCCAGGCAAGGACACTGGAGTAGATTGCCATTCCCTTCTCCAGGGGATCTTCGTGACCCAGGGATCGAACCCACAGTTCTCCCACTTTGCAGGCAGATTCTTTACCATCTGAGCCACCAGGGAAGCTTTTAGGTATTAAAAGTACAATCATTTTCTTCTAAAATTGTTTTCAAATTATGGGTACATGAATTTAGGGTGATAAAATCAACTAGAGGCTGACAACTAGAATATTAAGAATGGAATAGAGTGGAAGGAAATGGAACAGAATAGATTGGAACTGAACAGAATGGAACAAAACAGAATGGTGTAGCACAGAAAAGAACAGAACAGGATAAATGAGTGTATCACACTTCCTATGACTGAGTACTGTTTCATGAAAATTTATTTCGTGTGTGTGTGTGTGTGTAAAACAATGTATATGATATTCAAAAACTTTGAAAACTGGCATGACATAGGAATAGACACTCATTATAAATAACTAGTACAGTTGAACTGGTGAGAGACAGCTGTTCCTCAACCTATTATGGATGGGCACGGATGTGATAAACATGCTTATTTATTGATATCGGTCGCATCAAAAGAACTTGAAAGACACTGTTCTAGGACTCAGTATAGTTATATATCAGAATTTTAATGATCGTCCTATTTGTACAGATGTGCTACAATTCATGCAACCTAGTGGCCCTCTCCCTTTTTCCATCTCCTCTCTAATCCCAAGGAATATGAAACAGTCCCACCACTAAGAGAGGCCCTAAGTGATTTGGATACATGCTCATGACACAACTCTCCTGCGTATGACACACGTATTCATTCTCTCACCCCTCTCTCCTTTCATTCTCCTCCTCCTCCTTCTCTCTCTCTGTCTCTCTCACACACACACAGTATTACTCCTCCTTCTCTCTCTCTCTCACACACACAGCATTACTCCTCCTTCTCTCTCTCTCTCACACACACACACACAGCATTACTATTTTTAACTGTTTTCCTGTTATTGGAGCAGTGGTAGGGTGGCCTGGTTAACAGCGTGGGATTCTAGAGGTTAACTGTTGGGGTTAAATCCTGACTGTTTCATCTACTGGGTATGTGACCCCATGAATTAACCTCTCTGTGGCCCCCAGTCCTTCATCTGCAAAATGGGCATAATAATAATAACAGAGTTGTCTGGGAAGGCTGAATGTAAACTCCTTAGAAGAGTGTCTAGGACATAGGACTCAATTCAATGATAGCTCTTATCATTATTTAGACTGTGTCCAGTGTTTCACAATTATAAGTAAAAATATTGATTCAGTGAATACTTCTGTAGCAACATCTATGGAAAACAGACTTAAGTCACCATAGGGAAATAGATTGCTAGGTGAAACAGATACATTTTTAATTAAAGCTTTTAAAAATTTTGCTGAATTATCTACCTGAAAGGCTTTTCTTCTACCAGTGTTTGAGAGCGTGTTTCCCAGAAACTGTAGTCAACACTAGGAGTTATGATTTAAAACAATAAACGCTGCTAATCTGATCAGGAAATATGGTACTCATCATTATATCAGTTTGCTTATCTTTGCTTACTAACCCGGTAAGCAAAGTGCTTACTGGCCATTTATGTTGACCCTCCAGCAGAGCATCTTGAGAATGTGTCTTGATGCTGAGTTAGTTTTACATGAGATTACATCCCCATTAACCTGTAAAACTCTCACATTCAAATCTTTCACACCAGCTGAGCACAAGTCCTGTATGCAACTGGTTCCAATACAGCTTAGCTGAATTAAGTATCACGGCTACCACATCTGATTTCTGCAATGAATTTCTGAGTCTAGTACTTAGAAAAAGGAAGACATCAGATTGATCTGCATTGCACTGTCTTACAAATAGCCTTGGACAAAGGAAGGCAGTGTGCTTCCTTTGTGCGTCTGAGAATTGGGTGACTACATGTTGTTCAGTTGCTCAGTCGTGTCTGACTCTTTGTGACCCAATGGACTGCAGCACACCAGGCTTCCCTGTCATTCACCATCTCCTGGAGCTTGCTCAAACTCATGTCCATTGAGTCAGTGATGCCATCCAAACATCTTATCCTCTTTTGCCCCCTTCTCCTTCTGCCCTCAATCTTTTCCAGCAACAGGGCCATTTCTAATGAGTCAGCTCTTCACATCAGGTGGCCAAAGTATTGGTGATTAATAAGAGCATTTACATATATTTTTAATTACTGTTTCTCTGTGGAGGTTATTTGTCAAAATGTTCCTCTTCTCAAAAAAGAGAACTGTTTTCGTATTGACACTATGCAAAGACTATAGTTTCAAATGGGACAGCCTTTCCATCATCTACAAATGAGTATAAGGCAATTACTGTGTGCTAGGTATGGGAAAGGAGTGTGTGTGTGTGTGTGTGTGTGTGTGCATGCTCATGTGTGCAAGGGCAGGGGTGGGTATGTGTACAATGCTCAAAACACAAGCACTTCCTTTGGAAGATTAGCCTTTAGTTGGTGAAGGAAGTAGCATAGTACGGACAGAACGATGCTGAAGAGTATCCAGAAACTGGCATTCTGTTCCCAAGCAGCTCAAACTTACTTTGTCAACTCGGGCAAGTCCCTTAACCTCCCTGCACTTCAGTTTCTTTACCTGGAAAACTAAAAGCAATGAGACTGTTTCTAACAACCCCCTGTGAGCTATACAGTATAAGAAATAAAGGGATGGGATGAGACAAACACATAAGACTCATAAGTGGTTGCTGTCAGGCAGTGAGAGACAGGTCAGGCATGGGAGAAAGGTTTAAAGCAGGGAGATGGCATGTCTGGGTGAGGCAATCGAGGGGGATCTGTGTAAAAGTTACATCTTAGCTAACTTGGTGGATAGAGCAGAGGGCGTGGGAAACAAAATTGGGGGAACAGCAGGAGCAAAGAACAAAAACTAAGGTAAGAAAGTGCCAGACATCTCCACGGAAGGATAATAAGCAGTTTGGCTGCAACACAGGGTTCACGCAAGCATCCACTGAGATTTCACTGGGAAAATGAATGAGGAGTGGGGAAGGGCCTTGACCTGGCACAGGAGTTCACCCACAGGGTTTCAGGCCAGAGGCAGGAAGGGTGTCTCAGGATTTCTAGGAGCACCAAGATGAGAGAGGAGCATGCAAGCGTCTGTTAATGCATGTGTGTGGGTAAGAGTGATGGGGGGAGGGGCTTCCCTGGTGGCTCAGTGGTAAGGAATCCACCTGCAATGCAGGAGACACGGGTTCAACCCCTGACGCAAGAAGACCCCACATGCCGCTGACCAGCAACGTTTGTGAACCATAACTATTAAGCCTGTGCTCCAGAGCCTGGGCACCACAACTACTGAGCCTCCACGCTGCAAATACTGAAACTCACGCTCTGCAACAAGAGCAGCCACGGCAGTAGGAAGCCCGTGCACCACAGCTAGAGAGTAGCCCCTGCTCAACCCACCTAGAGAAAAGCCTGCTCAGCAACAAAGACCCAGTGCAGCCAAAAATAAATAGATAAAAGTATTTTTTTAAGAAAAGAGTGAGCTCTTTGGTCTCGGCGGCAGAAGCAAGATGACGAAGGGAAGTCATCGTTTGGAAAGCGTCGGAATAAGACGCACACGCTGTGCCGCCGCTGTGGCTCTAAGGCCTACCACCTTCAGAAGTCGACCTGTGGCAAGTGTGGCTACCCTGTCAAGTGAAAGAGAAAGTATAACTGGAGTGCTAAAGCTAAAAGACGAAATACCACCGGGACTGGTCGAATGAGGCACCTAAAAATTGTATACCGGAGATTCAGGCACGGATTCCGTGAAGGAACAACACCTAAACCCAAGCGAGCCGCTGTTGCAGCATCCAGTTCATCTTAAGGATTTCAACGATTAGTCGCACAATAAATGTTCTGGCTTTTAAAATTTAAAAAAAAAAGAAAGAAAGAAAAGAGTGAGTAAGATGGGTCCACGGGGCATGGTCAGTCCAGCTCTGAGTCGTGGCACGATGTGAAGGTTTTTTGAACAGAGTCAACAAAGAGCAGTGTTCTAGGGCAACTGACCTGGGGGAAATATAGAGGAGGCTAGAACTCAGAGGCTAGAGAAGGGAGGCCAGTTAGGAAACTATTAAAGAATTCATGCCCTCGGGCCTAACTCTGGGTTCTGGCAGTGAACAGGAAGAAGTAGTTATGGCTACAAGAGCTTCTGAGGAATTGCTGATAGAAAATTCCCCACAGGAAGCTGGTGATGCAGACTGAAGGTGGAGGTGAGAAAGGCTCCAGTGAAGGGCAGACGGTGGAATCATAGAGCCTGGGAGCACAGAGGAGGAGAAATGCTTGCTTCTCTGAGCTGGGGAAGAAAATTTCCAAATGGAGGAGAAAGAGTTCACACCTCTGTTTTTTTCTTTTTTTTTTCAGTAAAGTATAGTGCAGTGGGAGGATGTCTCCTGAGTAGTTTGGGGAGGGAGTTTTGCAGCCAGACAGACATAGTATGATTTTTAGTTAGTGGCTTCACCACTGACGGGCTTCCCTTGTGGCTCAGCTGGTAAAGAATCCACCCACTATGCAGGAGCCCTGGCTTCGATCCCTGGGTTGGGAAGATCCCATGGAGAAGGGAAAGGGTACCAACTCCAGTATTCTGGCCTGGTGAATTCCATGGACTGTATATATATAGACCATGGGGTTGAAAAGAGTCGAACAGGACTGAGCGACTTTCACTTTCACTTTCCACCACGGACAGAAGGGATGATGATCCATAAGATTACTTTAATCTAGTTAAGATTCTGCTTCCTCATTTGTAAATGGAGATGTTAATAATACATCGACATTCTAGGAGTCAGCGAACTAAAATGGACCGGAATGGGTGAATTCAACTAAAATGACCATTATATCTACTACTGTGAGCAGGAATCCCTTAGAAGAAATGGAGTGGCCATCATGGTCAACAAAAGAGTCCAAAATGCAGTACTTGGATGCAATCTCAAAAACGACAGAATGATCTCTGTTTCCAAGGCAAACCATTCAATATCACAGTAATCCAAGTCTATGCCCCAACCAGTAACGCTGAAGAAGCTGAAGTTGAATGGTTCTATGAAGACCTATAAGACCTTTTAGAACTAACACCCAAAAAAGATGTCCTTTTCATTATAGGGGACTGGAATGCAAAAGTAGGAAGTCAAGAAACACCTGGAGTAACAGGCAAGTTTGGCCTTGGAGTACAGAATGAAGCAGGGCGAAGGCTAATAGTTTTCCCAAGAGAACGCACTGGTCATAGCAAACACCCTCTTCCAACAACACAAGAGAAGACTCTACACATGGACATCACCAGATGGTCAACACTGAAATCAGACTGAATATGTTCTTTGCAGCCAAAGATGGAGAAGCTCTATACAGTCAGCAAAAACAAGACCAGGAGCTGACTGTGGCTCAGATCATGAACTCCTTATTGCCAAATTCAGACTTAAATTGAGGAAAGCAGGGAAAACCACTAGACCATTCAGGTATGACCTAAATCAAATCCCTTATGTTATACAGTGGAAGTGAGAAATAGATTTAAGGGACTGGATCTGATAGACAGAGTGCCTGATGAACTATGGACAGAGGTTCGTAACATTATACAGGAGACAGGGATCAAGACCATCCCCAAGAAAAAGAAATGCAAAAAAGCAAGATGGCTGTCTGAGGAGGCCTTACAAATAGCTATGAAAAGAAGAGAAGCAAAAAGCAAAGGAGAAAAGGAAAGATATAAGCATCTGAATGCAGAGTTCCAAAGAATAGCAAGGAGAGATAAGAAAGCCTTTCTCAGGGATCAATGCAAAGAAATAGAGAAAACCAACAGAATGGGAAAGACTAGAGATCTCTTCAAGAAAATCAGAGTTACCAAGGGAACATTTCATGCAAAGATGGGCTCGATAAAGGACAGAAATGGTATGGACCTAACAGAAGCAGAAGATATTAAGAAGAGGTGGCAAGAATACATAGAAGAACTGTACAAAAAAGATCTTCATGACCCAGATAATCATGATGGTGTGATCACTCACCTAGAGCCAGACATCCTGGAATGTGAAGTCAAGTGGGCCTTAGAAAGCATCACTACGAACAAAGCTAGTGGAGGTGATGGAATTCCAGTTGAGCTATTTCAAATCCTAAAAGATCATGCTGTGAAAGTGCTGAACTCAATATGCCAGCAAACTTGGAAAACAGAGCAGTGGCCACAGGACTGGAAAAGGTCAGTTTTCATTCCAATCCCTAAGAAAAGCAATGCCAAAGAATGCTCAAACTACTGCACAATTGCACTCATCTCACACACTAGTAAAGTAATGCTCAAAATTCTCCAAGCCAGGCTTCAGCAATATGTGAACCATGAACTTCCAGATGTTCAAGCTGGTTTTAGAAAAGGCAGAGGAACCAGAGATCAAATTGTCAATATCCGCTGGATCATGGAAAAAGCAAGAGAGTTCCAGAAAACCATCGATTTCTGCTTTATTGACTATGCCAAAGCCTTTGACTGTGTGGATCACAATAAACTGTGGAAAATTCTGAAAGACATGGGAATACCAGACCACCTGACCTGCCTCTTGAGAAACCTGTATGCAGGTCAGGAAGCAACAGTTAGAACTGGACATGGAACAGATTGGTTCCAAATAGGAAAAGGAGTATGTCAAGGCTGTATATTGTCACCCTGCTTATTTAACTTATATGCAGAGTACATCATGAGAAGCACAAGCTGGAATCAAGATTGCTGGGAGAAATATCAATAACCTCAGATATGCAGATGACACCACCCTTATGGCAGAAAGTGAAGAGGAACTAAAAAGCCTCTTGATGAAAGTGAAAGAGGAGAGTGAAAAAGTGGGTCTAAAGCTCAACATTCAGAAAACTAAGATCATGGCATCTGGTCCCATCACTTCATGGGAAATAGATGGGGAAATAGTGAAAACAGTGTCAGACTTTTTTGGGGGGCTCCAAAATCACTGCAGATGGTGGCTGCAGCCATGAAATTAAAAGACACTTACTCCTTGGAAGGAAAGTTATGACCAACCTAGATAGCATATTGAAAAGCAGAGACGTTACTTTGCCAACAAAGGTTCGTCTAGTCAAGGCTATGGTTTTTCCAGTGGTCATGTATGGAGGTGAGAGTTGGACTGTGAAGAAAGCTGAGCACCGAAGAATTGATGCTTTTGAACTGTGGTGTTGGAGAAGACTCTTGAGAGTCTCTTGGACTGCAAGGAGATCCAACCAGTCCATTTTAAAGGAAATCAGTCCTGGGTGTTCATTGGAAGAACTGATACTAAAGCTAAAACTCCAATACTTTGGCCACCTCATGTGAAGAGTTGACTCATTGGAACAGACTCTGATGCTGGGAGGGATTGGGGGCAGGAGGAGAAGGGGACGACAGAGGATGGGATGGCTGGATGGCATCACCAACTCAATGGACATGAGTTTGAGTAAACTCCAGGAGTTGGTGATGGACAGGGAGGCCTGGCGTGCTGCGATTCATGGGGTCGCAAAAAGTCGGATATGACTGAGTGACTGAACTTAACTGAACTGAATGATACCTTCCGACTAGGCCCCTTTTGAGGATATTGACCTGGAACAGAACAAAGATAATAAATAATTGCTATCGGTAAAACTATAATTATTATTTTCATGTATTTCTATTTTAATATATAACCACAGGACTAGTCCAAACTAGCCCTATCCTGTTTTTAACAAGGTACTGAGCTGGTCTTTGGAGACAACAGAACAAAACTCTAAGTTATGCAGCCAAAGCATACGCAGAGGAGAAAATGTTGACCTCAAACAAGACCTAGAACCGAAGTTTCTCTCACTGAACCAAAGTACCGGACGTGCCCCTGAACCAGAGCACGGAACCCTTTCAGAAGATCTGGTGCTGAAACCCCATTCCCACACCTGACCACAAAGGGCCACTTTCCAAAACCTGCCTGCCAGCACATCCTCATAACAAACTCCTCACCTAACTCAGAAATGGGTGAGAGAATCACTGATGGGGAGAGAGATCTAAGCTTTGCCTCCTGCCTCCTTACTTGGCTGCCCTGCAGTAAAGCCCTTCTCTCTGCAAAGACTGTTCCCTCAGTATTGATATCTGGGCAATAAACCCAACTTGCTCTGAGACAAGAACAGAAGGGGTTTGGCATTGTGACTGGAGGCAAAAAAAAGTTATGAAAGTTAAACAACTCGTGAGGGAAGAGGAAATGGGGATGTTTTGTGATTAAGCATCTGGATTCTCCTTTTTTCTCTCTGTCTCATTCAAAATTTTTATTAAAGAAGTTTTCAGATACTAATAAATCTGTATACAAAATGAATCTGTATACAAAACAGAAACAGACTCACAGACAAGGAAAACAAACTTGTGGTTACCAAAGGGGAGAGGGATGAGAAGAGGGCTAAATTAGGAGTGTGGGATTAACATATAAAACTACTGTACATATAAGAGAGAAGCAACAAGGACATACTCTATAGCACAGGGAACTATACCCAATATCTTGTAATAACCTTTGAAATATAATCTGCAAAAAATAAACAAACCACAAATTATTATGCTCTACACTTGAAATTTAACATAATATTGTAAATCAACAGTACTTCAAAAAACAAAAGGTAAAAAAAAAAAAAAGTAAAGAAATTTTCAAACACAAAAGTAGAAAGAATTGTATCATGACCCTCTTTGTACCTAACACCCAAGCTCAACATTTTGCTAACCTGTGTTGTTATTTTTTGGATGAAATTATGTTAAAGCAAATCTCACATATCAATCAGTTCAGTTCAGTCACTCAGTCGTGTCTGACACTTTGCAACCCCAGGGACTGCAGCACGCCAGGCTTCCCTGTCCATCACCAACTCCCAGAGCTTGCTCAAACTCCTGTCCATTATGTCGGTGATGCTGTCCAACCATCTCGTCCTCTGTCGTCCCCTTCTCCTCCCACCTTCAATCTTTCCCAGCATCAGGGTCTTTTCCAGTGAGTCAGTTCTTTGCATCAGGTGGCCAAATTATTGCAGTTTCAGCTTCAGCATCAGTCCTTCCAATGAATATTCAGGACTGATTTCCTTTAGGATGGACTGTTTTGATCTCTTTGCAGTCCAAGGGACTCTCAAGAGTCTTCTCCAACACCACAGTTCAAAAGCATCAATTCTTTGGCACTCAGCTTTCTTTATAGTCCAACTCTCACATCCATACATGACTACTAGAAAAACCACAGCCTTGACTAGATGGACCTTTGTTGGCAAAGTAATGGCTCTGCTTTTTAACATGCTGTCTAGGTTGGTCACAGCTTTTTTCCCAAGGAGCAAGTGCCTTTTAATTTCATGGCTGCAGTCACCATCTACAGTGATTCTGGAGCCCAAGAAAATAGTCTCTCACTGTTTCCATTGTTTCCCCTTCTATTTGCCATGAAGAGATGGGACCAGATGCCATGATCTTCCCTTTTTGAATGTTGAGTTTTAAGCCAGCTTTTTCACTCTTCTCTTTTTCACTTTCATCAAGAGGCTCTTTAGTTCCTTTTCAATTTCTTCCATAAGGGTGGTATCATCTGAGTATCTGAGGTTATTGATATTTAAATACACAGAAGAACTGTACAAAAAAGATCTTCATGACCCAGATAACCACAATGGTGTGATCACTCACCTAGAGCCAGACATCCTGGAATGTGAAGTCAAGTGGGCCTTAGGAAGCATCAATATGAACAAAGCAAGTAGAGGTGATAGAATTCCAGTTGAGCTATTTCAAATCCTGAAAGATGATGCTGTGAAAGTGCTGCACTCAGTATGCCAGCAAGTTTGGAAAACTCAGCAGTGGCCACAGGACTGGAAAAGATAAGTTTTCATTCCAATCCCAAAGCAGGACAATGCCAAAGAATGTTCAAACTACTGCACAAATGCTCTCCAGGCAATCTTGATTCCAGCTTGTGCTTCATCCAGTCTGGCATTTACCATGATGTACTCTGCATAGAAGTTAAATAAGCAGGGTGACAATATACAGCCTTGATGTACTCCTTTCCCAATTTGGCACCAGCCATTGTTTCATGTCCGGTTCTAACTGTTGCTTCTTGATCTGCATACAGGTTTCTCAGGAGGCAGGTCAGGTGGTCTGGTATTCCCATCTTTTGAGGAATTTTCCAGTTTGTTGTGATCTACACAGTCAAAGACTTTGGAATAATCAATAAAGCAGAAGTAGACACTTTTCTGGAATTTTCTTGCTTTTTCTATGATCCAAGGGATGTTGGCAGTTTGATCTCTGGTTTCTCTGCCCTTTCTAAATCCAGCTTGAACATCTGGAAGTTCACAGCTCACGTACTGTTGAACCCTGGCTTGAAGAATTTTCGGCATTATTTTGTTTGTGTGTGAGATGAGAGCATTTGTGCAGTAGTTTGAACATTCTTTGGCATTGTCCTGCTTTGGGATTGGAATGAAAACTTATCTTTTCCAGTCCTGTGGCCACTGCTGAGTTTTCCAAACTTGCTGGCATACTGAGTGCAGCACTTTCACAGCATCATTTTTTAGGATTTGAAATAACTCAACTGGAATTCTATCACCTCTACTTGCTTTGTTCATATTGATGCTTCCTAAGGCCCACTTGACTTCACATTCCAGGATGTCTGGCTCTAGGTGAGTGATCACACCATTGTGGTTATCTGGGTCATGAAGATCTTTTTTGTACAGTTCTTCTGTGTATTCTTGCCACCTCTTCTTAATATCTTCTGCTTCTGTTAGGTCCATACCATTTCTGTCCTTTATTGTGACCATCTTTGCAAGAAATGTTCCCTTGATATCTCTAATTTTCTTGATATGACTTCTTGTAATCTTTTTAAAAGACCATGAAAATCAATTCCCAGTAGTATCATGGATGAGCTTGCAATAATCATGGATCTTTAAGAAATACTCCACCTATATTTTTTTCCCCAGTGCTGAATTAAATATGGGCAAAGAAACTAAAATGCACTGAAGAGTTAGCAAGAAATAAAAGAATTCTCAGAGTCAAAAAACTAAAAATAAAAATCAGAAAAGTATGCAAAGAACTAAAACTAGTTTCCACTTTGAGGATTAACTTCACCCAGCTGAGCATGAGTTTCCATTCTCACAGGTTTCTAAAAGCGCCCCAAGCCCAGTGTCCACACAAGCTGTGTCAGTCACTCAGTCATGTCTGACTCTGCAACCCCACAGACTGTGGCCAGTCAGGCTCCTCTGTCCATGGGATTTCCCAGGCAAGAATACTGGAGTGGGTTGCCATATCCATCTTCAGGGAATCTTCCAGCCCAGGGATTGAACCCACATCTCCTGCATCTCCTGCATTGGCAGGCAGATTCTTTCACCACTCAGCCACCACTGATGCTGGGGTGCCATGGGGCTACCTCCTTGCTGTAAACATAAAGGAGAAATCATCAGTTTCTTCACAGAGCAGCAAGAAGATGGATTGTCTCAAACCTTGTCAGTGGGGGATGGGGGAGGGGTGGGGAGGCAGAATTTATAACCACAAAATGGCCTCACAGTACGTGTTCAGTCCCTAAAAAGCACTCTCAGTGCACCATGGAAAAAGAAAACCCCTCAGGGCAAGAATGTAAAGTGGTTCTGGCTTGGCAGAGCCTTCAGGCTCTGAGAAAAACACTTAAGTTCAGGCCTCCAAGAAGTCCCACTGAGAAGACTCCAAGAAATCTGAACTCATGGTCAATAACCACAACACTCATAAGGAAACAAATAACCTTGGATGAGAGCTCACAGGAAAAGACAGGCTCCAGAGTCAGAACCACAAAGGCGATACGGGATGATCAGACAAGTACCAGGACAAAGTGTGTAAAGCGGCGAAGTAATCCCCCTGAGGAGAGAACTGGGCAGTGACAGAGCTGGAGTTTCTAGCCACAGTTTGAAATCAGATTTGTCAGATAATAAGGCATTTTCTTTTTCCTTTTAAAGGTAATACTTAACATGCTGTGTATTTACCATCCTCAGTTTTGCCAACACTCAATCATGTTTGCTGAATAATTTTTGTAAAAAGCTAAAGCATATTTAATAGATAACTTTGAATCCCCACTTATACCTCTGAGCCATTTCATTTCTGTCCTTCCCGCCCCAGAGGTTTGTCATACTCCCCAGGTTTGTCTAACTCTTCTAACTCTTCTTCAATTTGTTCTTCCTTTGACATTGTTTTGAACAATATACCTATCATACGTGGGAGATTTTTGGTATAACTGAGGGTAGGAAACAAGGAGTCTCTTCTATCTTGTTAGATTTAGCCAATGGCTTTCCAGAAAGATTTCATGCTTCAACCCACCTTGCATCAGAGTTAGTTTAGCTCCACATTCTAACAAGGATCAGTTTTATCAGCTGTTTTAATTTTTGCCTATACTGTGTGTGAGAAGTCACTTCACTCATGTCATGTCTGACTCTTTGCGACTCTATGGACTGTCTCCTCTTGTCTAAGGGATTCTCCAGGCAAGATTACTGGAGTGGATTGCCATTTCCTTCTCCAGGGGATCTTCCCGACCCAAGGATGGAACCTGAGTCTCTAAAGTCTCCTGTGTTGACAGGTAGGTTCTTTACCATTAGCACCACCTGGGATATTATAGGTCTGATATTGTGTCTCATTGTCTTAATTTGCATCCTTCTGAATATTAGTGAGGCTGAGCCTCGTTTAAAATGGGTTTTCTCCTTACTAACTTGCCTGTTCAAATCCTCTGCTTATTTTGTGACTGGTTTCTTAGCCCCTTGCCAGTTGATTTGTGTCCATGCTGTTTACCAATTCTCTGTAAATATGGGTGCTGTGAATATCCTCTTTCAATCCATGGTTTGTCTTTTCACATTTTTAAAGGTTTTCTCTGATGCCCAGAAGTTTTAATTTTGGCATAATCCATGTGTTAATATTTTTTCTTTTTTCTTTATGTCTTGTTTATAAAAGCATTTTTCTACCCAAAGTCATAAAGATACTTTCCTATATTTCACTCTACATGTCCTAAAGTTTTGCTTTTCACTTTTGAATCTTTAATCTATGTGGGCTTCCCAGATAGCTCAGTGGTAAAGAATCCGTCTGACAAGCTGCAGACCTGGGTTCCATCCCTGGGTCAGGAAGATCCCCTGGAAAAGCCAATGGCAACCTACTCCAATATTCTTTCCTGGAGAATTCCATGCACAGAGGTGCCTGATGGGCTACAGTCCATGGGGTCACAAAAGAGTTGGACACAACTTTAAACTGTAAGGGGAACATTAAGTAAAGAGGAGTTCAGTTCAGTTCAGTCGCTCAGTCATGTCCGACTCTTTGCAACCCTATGGACTGCAGCACGCCAGGCCTCCCTGTCCATCACCAACTCTTGGAGTTTAATCAAACTTATGTCCATTGAGTCAGTAACACCATCCAACAATCTCATCCTCTGTCGTCCCCTTCTCCTCCCGCCTTCAGTCTTTCCCACATCAGGGTCTTTTCAAATGAGTCAGCTTTTCACATCAGGTGGCCAAAATATTGGAGTTTCAGCTTCAACATCAGTCCTTCCAATGAACATCCAGAATTGATCTCCTTTAGGATGGACTGGTTGGATCTCCTTGCAGTCCAAGGGACTCTCAAGAGTCTTCTCCAACACCACAGTTCAAAAGCATCAATTCTTCGGTGTTCAGCTTTCTTTTTAGTCCAACTCTCACATCCATACACGATTACTGGAAAAACCACCGCCTTGACTAGATGGACCTTTGTTGGCAAAGTAATGTCTCTGCTTTTTAATATGCTGTCCAGGTTGTTTATAGCTTTTCTTCCAAGGAGTAAGCGTCTTTTAATTTCACAGCTGCAGTCACCATCTGCAGTGACTTTGGAGTCCAAAAAAATAAAGTCTGTCACTGTTTTCACTGTTTCCCCATCTATTTGCCATAAAGTGATGGGACCAAATGCCATGATCTTAGCTTTCTGAATGTTGAGCTTTAAGCCAACTTTTTCACTCTCCTCTTTCACTTTCATCAAGAGGCTCTTTAGTTCTTCACTTTCTGCCATAAAGGTGGTGTCATCTGCATATCTGAGGTTATCGATATTTCTTCCAGCAATCTTGATTCCAGCTTGTGCTTCATCCAGCCCAGCGTTTCTCATGATGTATTCTGCATATAAGTTAAATAAGCAGGGTGACAATATATAGCCTTGATGTACTCCTTTCCCTATTTGGAATCAGTCTGTTGTTCCATGTCCAATTCTAACTGTTGCTTCTTGACCTGCATACAGATTTCTCAAGAGGTAGGTAAGGTGGTCTGGTATTCCCATCTCTTTAAAAATTTTCCAGTTTGTGGTGATCCACATAGTCAAAGGCTTTGGCATAGTCAATAAAGCAGAAATAGATGTTTTTCTGGAACTCTCTTGCTTTTTCAATAATCCAACAGATGTTGACAATTTGATCTCTGGTTCCTCTGCCTTTTCTAAATCCAGCTTGAACATATGGAAGTTCTTTGTTCACATACTGTTGAAGGCTAGCTTGGAGAATTTTAAGCATTACATTGCTAGCGTGTGAGATGAGTGCAATTGTGCAGTAGTTTGAACATTCTTTGGCATTGCCTTTGGGACTGGAATGAAAACTGTCCTTTTCCAGTCCTGTGGCCACTGCTGAGTTTTCCAAATTTGCTGGTATATTGAGTGCAGCACTTTCACAGCATCATCTTTTAGGATTTGAAACAGCTCAACTGGAACTTCATCACTTCCACTAGCTTTGTTTGTAGTGATGCTCCCTAAGGCCCACTTGCACTCCAGAAAGTGTGGCTCCAGGTGAGTGATCACACCATCGTGGTTATCTGGGTCATGAAGATCTTTTTTGCATAGTTGTGTGTATTCTTGCCACCTCTTCTTAATATCTTCTGCTTCTGTTAGATCCATAGTGTTTCTGTTCTTTGTTGTGCTCATCTTTGCATGAAATGTTCCCTTGTGCACACCAGGAGCCAGGAGAAAGGAGCAATGTCCCCCCAAGAGACTGAACCTGAGGGAAGGCCTCAAAGGTTGGGGCGGGGTGTGCAGCCAGCTGGCATGCAGTACTCACACATGCCAGTAGGTGCCGCTCCACCACTGCCGGCCCCTGCAGGAGAATCACATCCACTCCTCACTGAATCTGTTTCTTTAAATCTGCAACCTAGTAATTAGTAACCAGGCTGTTTTCAGGTGTATATTTTTGCCATGTCATTACCAGGAGGAGATGTGTCAGGTTTTTAGATTACTTCTTGAAGTCCCTTTAAAATTACTTTCTTTTATAGTCAGGTATTTGACGATTCTCCGGAAGTGATACGTTACATGCTAGAAACTTTCCCAAAATTGGACAGCAATGTATGTTTTGCTTTCATTCAAGATTGAGTCATTGTAGGAAATATAGTCTCAGTAAGTAAATCTGTCAAAATGCTAAGAAGTTAAGCCTACGTTTGGCATTAGGTGGACTGTTTCAGAGGCTGAAGCCACGTGGTCTCACGACCTATGCCAGAGGGTCTGATGTGGTGGAAGCAATAGTTCTCAGCAGTGGGCAGGAAGCAGGCTCGAAGGCACAATTGACTGCTATCAGTGTACGTGGCAATTTTGCTTTGGATTATTTTCTTCCCTGGGGGAAAAAATGGCCACAGTAAATGGCCTTCATAAACTCCACAGAGGTTCTGTTATGGAGGGAAAAGAACCCTGGGGCTCTCAACCCAGCCCCTCTGGGAGCACTCCGAACTGAGGGGAAAGCATTCTTTAAACTGCTCATCCTCTGCTTGTAGAGACTTGTGTCCCAGAACTAGATCTGGTCCAAAGTGAAGACAAACTGACGATCAGTGCTTCTGTTTGGATTTTGTAGGGCTGAAGGGGACGCACTAGGATTATACTCTCTATTGTTTGAAAGAGACTAAAATGGGCCTGGTTTTTTAATATGAGAATATTAATAGATTTCTGGGCAAATTCTGGAAGCAGAGAAATGAACAAGAGGAACTGACACGGAGGAGAGCTCTCTCCCTTGAGCAAAGGGGCGTGTCTTCTAGTGAGGCTGCCTTTAGAGCAACGGCTCTCATCCTTCATATGGGTTTAGACTCTGCTCTTTCTCACAGCTTTCCCTGAAGGGTGCATATGTGGGGTGGGGAAGAGGTCCATTAGGACCCTGCTGGAAGATGGAAGAGGTGCCCCCCCATTTCACGCTTGCAGAGAATCCTCCAAGGAGACCAGAAGACTCGGAGGGTCAAGTCCACATGGGACCAATCTGCTAGAGTACCTCCCATCATTCTATATTAAGATTTGAAGACTCATCCTATGGTCAATCATGTCTCCAAGATGCCATTGGGATTTATTAGAGTTTTGTTCTTGGGAAATACCTAGTTTAACCACTGCATTTAGCAGATAAGGCAAGTAAAGTCTGAAGAGGAGAAATGCACTGCCCAACATCATTCCAATTAGGAGTCAGATTGGCTTTTCTTATTCTTGCTTATATTAATATATTCCATCCCTTCCTTAAGTTATTGAAATGATATTTTCTAGGGAAAGTATATAGTGTTTCCAAAGCTCTCTTATCATCCTCATCACATGAGAAAAAAGTTCCAGCAACCCAGAGCTTACTGTTTTTTTCTTTCACCACTGTTTGCTCAGAGTTAACACTCAACAGATCTGTACTGAATAAATAACATTGTAATGTTAAAAAAAATATGCTGTTGTGGCCAAGATGGAGACTCAAACTTTAGCTGTGTTAGAGGTTTTACTGATGAAGGATGGGGTGCAATTTGTACTGTGAGATACTGAAGTATCTTATCTCTTTCTGAAGAGGTGAGTGAACACCAGGACAGGGAAAGAGGCTGTGTCCACAGAAGGGCTTAACTATATATTTTTTTAAGACCTGCGATGTGAGCACAGTTATAATTTGCATATAATTTAAAGTTTTTCCCTTACATCGAAATTTCTCTAGTCATGGCTCTTCAGCAAAGCCAGTTACAGGAGTAACAGTTTTATGATGGTGATGTTATCCTTTCCTCCAAAATTCAGGACAGCTGAGGAATAAGGCACTAGAAAGAGATGACCTCTCAGCTCCATTACCAAAACGGTGACCTGGAGAAGGGCTGGCCTGAAAAGCCCAGCCAAATCACCAAATCAGGAGTAGGGAAATGACAAGCCAGCTCTTGAGCTACAGAAGCTTGGTTTTTTTTTTTGTTGTTTTTTTTTTGTAATAATTTTACTTATTTTGGCTGTGCTGGGTCTTTGTTGCTGCACGGGCTTTTCTCTAGCTGCGGTGTGCGGGAGCTACTCTCTAGCTGCGGTGTGCGGGCTTCTCAGTGCAGTGGCTTCTCTTGTTGCAGAGCACGGGCTCTAGGGCATGCAGTCTTCAGGAGCTGGGATTCCTGGCCTCTAGATCACAGGCTCAGTAGCTGTGGCGCCTGGGCTTAGCTGCTCTATGGTACATGGGATCTTCTAGAACCAGGGATCAAACCCACGTCTCCTGCATTGGCAGGCAGATTCTTTACCACTAAGCCACCAGAGAAGCCCCTGTAAGAGCTTGTTTTAAGAGAAGTGGGCCTGGGTTGGATCCTGTAACAGGCAGGACAATGTGAAGACACTCTGGTGTCATTGTTGGCCTGGGTTGGCCTTGGGTCCCGTGAGTGGTGAGGATCATGGGAATTTCCAACCTGCCTTTTAGAATTGGGTCTCCTTGTTTTTCTAAGGTCATTCCCTTTTAACACTCCTCCTGTAATGAGGAGGCAACAAGTAAGTACAACCTAAAACTTCAGTTTCTGGAGTCAAGCCCTGCTGCTTTCAATAGCCAGATGTAGATGGCCAGGAGTCAGGATTCTCACTGCTTGAGAAAGGAGACATTGGTGAGGCTGCTGCTGTGTTTACGTTGGTATGAAAATGAATGCTGATTCTAATCCTAATTCTAACGTTTCAGAAAACATACCATGAGCGTCACTACAATCCACCAGGAAATATCATCCCTCATTCACAGGAGAGGCCAGTGATTTTCAACCAAAGGGCCCCTGTTCTCTACCATTCTACACTCTTTTTCATTCACAAGCTCATTTAGATGTTTTTTTTTTTTTTTTTTTAAATAACAGTTCTATAACTTGGACAGAGATCTAGTTTCTGAAAGTGTATCAAGTCTGGGGTTGATATAGTTCAGGGAGAGTCTTGTTGTTTTACTGGACAGCAGTTTGGTTTTAAGAAGTCAGACTGACAGTGTTCTCCCAACTGTAATGTCACCTAAATGACAAATATAAATGACATATATGTGAAATATATTTCTATATTATAAAATTATATAACCGTCTGCTCAAGGGAAAGATCACGGTGAGCCTCGCCTGCCCAGGGACTTCTCCCAGGGTGGACTCTCCCACCTGAGGATCACTTGGGCTCCTCCCATCACTGCAACTCCCCACCCTCCCTCAGGAAATAAACCCCACACCCTTGTGATGGGGTGCACTTATGATCTCTAGACTACTGCCCGCAAACCACCTGGGGATCTTGTGAAAATGTACATGCTGACTCAGAGTCTCCCAGCTCCCAGTTAACAGCTCCCAGAGGGGTACTAGAGCTACTGGTTTTTCGACCACACTCTGAATGTCCAGAAAAGGTCTAGACCAGCATTCTCTAACATGGGTTCCCTGAAACTTTTTAAATGAAAAACAACAACAAATGTCCACAAACTGGAAAAGTTATCCCTAAGCCCTTCCTCAAAATACACTGTTATAAATCTGAGGAAGTTTTATGCTCCTATCAGTAATTATCTTAAACAGGACTCTCTCCATGGCTCTCTGATGATTTAAAGTTTCAAACTTCTCAGATAAGAGGGTGACTCTCATGACACTTTCAGCACTCTTAATACAATGCTTGCAATTTATTTCCTGACTGGGTGTGGAGTTAGGTAGGTCTTCATGGAGTCCTTGGGATGATAGAAGAAACAAAGTTTAAAAACTTGTGTTTTAATTGCCAGAGTGTTACAATAGGTGCAGAACTTGCTCAAAAACACATGGTAATTGCTCTGATCATGGAGTAAAAATCCAAATAATAAGATCCCAGAAGGGACACAGAGCCCAGCCCAGGGAGTGGGGCACTTGGAAAACTGGGGGGCAGATGTACCTTTCAGGATAGAGCACATCTGATCAACTAGGAAAGAAAGAAAGGAAAGGAGGCAATGAGGAAGGTAGGGGCTGTCTCTCTTCAGGTAACCTCTTTTGAAGCAAGGGCACAAGTTTAGGCAGCAAGCTACTCATTTAAATCCTAATCTCCAGTGTTCTCTGTTAAAGCTCTCTGTTCTGCTTAGCTTCAAGCGGAAGCTGCCTACCCCACTGCCTGACTCTGGGTTTAGTTTCCTGACAGTCAGGGACAGCAGACAAAGCTTTGTGCCATGGGATTTGGGGGTGCAAATCAAGCTAGACAGAAATGTTGGCTCTGATGAATGACTTTTGGCAAGTTACTCACTTCCCTGAGCCTGTGCAATGGGGATAATATATAGTATCTTTTGCCTGGGAGAGTTGAAAGTTGAGAGATTATAAACATGATGTATGTAAAAGACCCAGCCAGGCACAAGGCATTTGCTGTTTGATTTAGTATTAATACTACGGAGTATTAAAGAATGGAGCTACTCTTTTTTTTTTTTTTTTTTTAATTTATTTTTTTTTAATTTTATTTTATTTTTAAACTTTACATAACTGTATTAGATTTGCCAAATATCAAAATGCATCCGCCACAGGTATACATGTGTTCCCCTCTTTATGTTAGTATTCATACTAGCAAGCCATGCTGGGTATGGCTTAGCAGCCAGCAGCCACCTAGAGCCCAGTCTTGCTTCCTTTTCCCACCTTTGTCAGGTAACTTGCATGGAAGTGGTGTGCTAGGGGTTGAGACTCAGTAGAAGGAGCAGCTGTATGTAAGACCTTGGCGAGGACACAGTCACAGTGACATGTCTGGAAGACAAATGCCATATCATGCAAGTCTCAGCAGGTTCAAAGACCCAAACAAAGAGTGGAGTCTGGAACAGGACGTTCCATGAGGAGGAAACGTGTGCTTGTGCCTACGTGCCATGCTGCAGGCAGCAGGGTAGCAGCAGGAGGGTGCCTCCATAGTGGGGGCCTCGCTCTTACGGGGAGGGGCAGCTGGACGCAGCCCCAGGTCTGCAGCTTGTATGCTCTGTCACTTCCCTCTCACTTTCAAGTCATTGCCCAGGGCTGCCAAGACAGAGGGGGAAGTTATGAATCTAATCTGGGCTCAGGTCACATCTCTTGCTATTATTTTTTTCAATGAACTGACTTTGGGGACTTTCTCTCTCTGAGCTTCATTGTGTTTTGTTTATCAATGAAATTGGCATTCTTTATCTAACCTCCATCATGGTTCATGACTAGGATTGCCAGATAAGCAAATAATGCAGAACACAGTTCAATCTGAATTTTAAATAAGCAATAAATTATTTTAGGCTCTAGGACACAGCTGAATGTGGTCATTGTGAGTATGTGCTGTGTGCTGTGTTTAGTCACTCAGTCATGTCCAGCTCTTTGTTATCCCATGGACTGTTACCCGCCAGGCTCCTCTGTCCATGGGGATTCCCCAGGCAAGAACACTGGAATGGGTTGACATGCCCTCCTCCAGGGATTGTGTAGTAATTGGTCCCAAACATTGTATGAGACATACACTAAAAAAAAAAAAAATTGTTGGTTACCTGAAATTCAAATTTAACTGGGTGTCCAATATTTTACTGGACAACCCCATTCACAGCAATTAAATATTTAAGAACATTTAGCACAAAGAAGGTACTGACGTGACTGCGAGCAGGGGCTACTCTTTCCTGTGGTCTTTATTTATTAATTCTGGCTACGCTGGGTCTTCGTTGCTTTTGCACGGGCTTTCTCTGGTTGTGGTAAGTGAAGGTTACTCTCTAGATGCAGCGTGCAGGCTTCCCGTTGCCATGGCTTCTCTTGTTGTGGAGCACAGGCTCTAGAGCAAGTGGGCTTCAGTAGTTGTTGCAAACAGGCTTAGTTGTTCCTCAGCCTGTGGAATCTTCTTGGACCAGAGATCAAACCTGTGCCCCCTGCACTGGGAGGTAGATTCTTAACCCCTGGACCACCAGGGAAGACAAGAGATCATTGAATTTCACTAATCTGGGCACAAATGATGGAGGTCACTGGTGGCACGTGTATGGATATTTTTATTCTTTATTTTTTAATGGAGGCAACATTGGTTTACAATATTTCGTGTGTACAACACAATTCAATTTATGTATATAATAACGGGTGTACACCACCAAAAGTTTAGTTTCTGTCCAACATACACTTTGCCCTTTTCACCCATCTTCACCTCTTCTTACCCCCTTTCCTCTTTGGCAACCACCAAGCTGTTCTCTGTATCTGTTCATTTTTGTTTTGTTTTTAGATTCCAAATATCAGTGAAATTAAATGGTATTTGTCTTCTCCTTCTGACTTGCTTCCCTTAGCATAATACCTTCCAGGTCCAGTCATGTCACAAATAGCAGGATTTCATCTTTTTTTTAATTTGTGTGTCTGTGAGTGTGTATCACCTCTTCTTTATCCATTTCATCCACTGAAGGACACTTAATTTGTGTCCATATCTTGGCTGCTGTAAATCTACAACGAGCACGGGGGTACATACAGACAGAGAACAGACTGGTGCTGCCAAGAGGGAGGCGTTTGGGGAGAGGGGTAGAGTGGGAGGCTGGGGTTAGCAACCTGCTCTTGAGTCTTCCAACAAATGCTTTATACACTCCCTGTAAATGCCTTATTTTCCAAACTAGAAAATACAGAAGAACTGCATCATAATGAGACATTTCATTCATGTGCTTCTCATTCTGGAGCCTACAAACACTGATTCCAGTGGATGACTGTGGTATTCGTACCATACTGACACATTTCTTAATTGTGCAAACTTCTAAGATTTTTGAACAAAATTTTATAGAATTATATGATAAAAATGTGTTCACAGAAAGCCACGCTTAGTGGAGTGGCAGAAAGGTTAAATTTTAAACAGTACCCGATAGGGCTGTAAAACCACCGCGTTCATTTTGGCAAGTTAAAATATACTTGTGATATGGAGTAACTGTAATAGTTGCAGTTAGTATTTAGAATTCTAGAAAAAGAAGAAATTTATAACTTTTCCAGGTATGTCAAAGAAAGTATTGACAAGTTTCTGTATTTCTGCAGGGGGAAAAAGAACTGATTTTAAAAAATACAGAATCTTGTATACTTTTTAATGAGAAATTTTTCATGATGAATAACTTTATAATGATATGATGACAGAAAAGTAAGGAATTTCTTAGGCTAATCAAGGTTCAGCTTGTTGGAAAGCCTCAGGGCTTTCCTAAGAATCCTTGCCCAGCTCTCATCCAAGTGCTTACTGGCAAGGGCAGAAACTTCTGAATCCTTCCAGACCTGGGCACATCCAAGACCTGGGCACATCCAGACCTGGGCACAGTTGCACAGCCCATCTCCAGCTGGACTTTCTGGACTGAAAAGGAACTGTGTAGTTTTGGAAGATGACAGGCCTGTTGCATCAAAGAACTTTGGTATTTGCTGCAACTGGTCTTCCAGTTAGGGTTAGGGTTAGGATCAGGGTTAGCTCAAACAGTAAAGAATTTGTTTGCAATGCAGGAGACCCGGATTCAATCCCTGGGTCGAGGAGATCCTCTGGAGAAGGGCATGGGAATCCACCCCAGTGTTCTGGTCTGGAGAACCCCATGGACAGAGGAGCCTGGCGATCCTACAGTCTGTTGGATTGCAAAGAGTCAGATACGACTGCATGACTAACACTACTTGTTAGGCAAGAAAAATCATGGCATGACTCACTAACTGAAAAAGACTTTGAATCAACTCTGCTTACTTGTAGAGAGAATCCACATAATAATTCAGTTTAATATAGAATGATACACTTAACAGACTACAGAATTTTCCTAGGATTACTTTAATCCATGGGACTGAAATCATGAATTCTGACTCAGAGACTTCTCTCCAATTAAAATGAGATTTAGAAAATTAAACTTTTAATTTTGAGATACTGTAATTAACACCCAGTTGTAAGAAACAAAACAGAGAGATCCTGTGTGTAATTACCTCCATTTTTCCTGATGGTAAAATCTTATAAAAAACTATCATACAATGTAACATCCAGGGTATTAAAGTGATACAGTCAAGGTACAGAACAATTTTGTCACCACAAGGACACCTCCTGTTACCCTTTTATACAGCCACATCCAGGTCCCCTCTCGCTCCTACCCCCTCCTTGACTTGTGACAGTCGCTACTGTCTTTTGATTTCATCATTTTGTCATTTCTGGAATATTATGAAGATGGAAACAAACAGTCTGTAACTTTGGGGGCTGGGCTTCTTCACAATCAGCACCCCCCAGATTGTTGCATATATTTACAATTCATTCCTTTTTATTGCTGAGAGGTAGATCATGATAAGGGTCTACTGCTGTCCCTCAGTATCTCCTGGGGATTGGTTCTAGGACTCCCACAGACACCAAATTCGAGCATGCTCAAGTCCCTTATGTAAAATGGTGGAGTGTCTGCATATAACCTACACACATCCTCTGTACACTGTAAATCATCTCTAATGACTTATGATGATTCAGTTCAGTTCAGTCGCTCAGTCGTGTCCAACTTTTTGCGACCCCATGAATCGCAGCATGCCAGGCCTCCCTGTCCATCACAAATTCCCTGAGTTCACTCAAACTCACGTCCATCAAGTCAGTGATGCCATCCAGCCATCTCATCTTCTGTCATCCCCTTCTCCTCCTGCCCCCAATCCCTCCCAGCATCAGGGTCTTTTCCAATGAGTCAACTCTTCGCATGAGGTGGCCAAAGTACTGGAGTTTCAGCTTTAGCATCATTCCTTCCAAAAAACACCCAGGGATGATCCCCTTTAGGATGGACTGGTTGGATCTCCTTGCAGTCCAAGGGACTCTCAAGAGTCTTCTCCAACACCACAGTTCAAAAGCATCAATTCTTTGGTGCTCAGCTTTCTTCACAGTCCAACTCTCACATCCATACATGACCACTGGAAAAACCATAGCCTTGACTAGACAGACCTTTGTTGGCAAAGTAATGTCTCTGCTTTTCAATATGCTATCGAGGTTGGTCATAACTTTTCTTCCAAGGAGTAAGCATCTTTTAATTTCATGGCTGCAATCACCATCTGCAGTGATTTTGGAGCCTAAAAAATAAAGTCAGCCACTGTTTCCACGGTTTCCCCATCTATTTCCCCTTGAAGTGCTAGGACCAGATGTCATGATCTTCGTTTTCTGAATGTTGAGCTTTAAGCCACCTTTTTCACTCTCCTCTTTCACTTTCATCAAGAGGCTTTTTAGTTCCTCTTCACTTTCTGCCATAAGGGTGGTGTCATCTGCATATCTGAGGTTATTGATATTTCTCCCAGCAATCTTAATTCCAGCTTGTGCTTCTTCCAGCCCAGCGTTTCTCATGATGTACTCTGCATAGAAGTTAAATAAGCAGGGTGACAGTATACAGCCTTGATGTACTCCTTTTCCGATTTGGAACCAGTCTGTTGTTCCATGTCCAGTTCTAATTGTTGCTTCCTGACCTGCATATAGGTTTCTCAAGAGGCAGGTCAGGTGGTCTCTTATTCCCATGTCTTTCAGAATTTTCCACAGTTTGTTGTGATCCACACAGTCAAAGGCTTTGGCATAGTCAATAAAGCAGAAATCGATGTTTTTCTGGAACTCTCTTGCTTTTTCCATGATCCAACTGATGTTGGCAGTTTGATCTCTGGTTCCTCTGCCTTTTCTAAAACCAGCTTGAACATCTGGAAGTTCACGGTTCATGTATTGTTGAAGCCTGGCTTGGAGAATTTTGAGCATAACTTTGCTAGTGAGTGAGATGAGTGCAATTGTGCAGTAGTTTGAACATTCTTTGGCATTGCCTTTCTTTGGGATTGGAATGAAAACTGACCTTTTCCAGTCCTGTGGCCACTGCTGAGTTTTCCAAATTTGCTGGCATGTTGAGTACAGCACTTTCACAGCATCATCTTTCAAATTTGAAATAGCTCAACTGGAATACCATCACCTCCACTAGCTTTGTTCGTTGTGATGCTTCCTAAGGCCCACTGACTTCACATTCCAGGATGTCTGGCTCTAGGTGAGTGATCACACCATCGTCATTGTCTGGGTCGTGAAGATCTTTTTTGCACAGTTCTTCTGTGTATTCTTGCCACCTCTTGCCTCCTCTGCTTCTGTTAGGTCCATACCATTTCTGTCCTTTATCGAGCCCATCTTTGCATGAAATGTTCCCTTGGTATCTCTAATTTTCTTGAAGAGATCTCTAGTCTTTCCCATTCTATTGTTTTCCTCTATTTCTTTGCATTGATCACTGAGGAAGGCTTTCTTATGTCTCCTTGCTATTCTTTGGAACTCTGCATTCAAATGGGTATATCTTTCCTTTTCTCCTTCTTATAGGAAAGATATATCTTTCCTATATGTCTTCTTTTCACAGCTATTTGTAAGGCCTCCTCAGACAGCCATTTTGCTTTTTTGCATTTCTTTTTCTTTGGGATGGTAAATCCCTGTAAAATGTCACGAACCTGATAGTTCATCAGGTACTCTGTCTATCAGATCTAGTCCCTTAAATCTATTTCTCACTTCCACTGTATAATCATAACGGATTTGATTTAGGTCATACCTGAATGGTCTAGTGGTTTTCCCTACTTTCTTCAATTTAAGTCTGAGTTTGGCAATAAGGAGTTTATGATCTGAGCCACAGTCAGCTCCTGGTCTTGTTTTTGCTGACTGTATAGAGCTTCTCCATCTTTGGCTGCAAAGAATATAATCAATCTGATTTCGGTGTTGACCATCTGGTGATGTCCATGTGTAGAGTCTTCTCTTGTGTTGTTGGAAGAGGGTGTTTTCTATGACCAGTGCATTTTCTTGGCAAAACTCTATTAGTCTTTGCCCTGCTTCATTCCGTATTCCAAGGCCAAATTTGCCTGTTACTCCAGGTGTTTCTTGACTTCCCACTTTTGCATTCCAGTCCCCTATGATGAAAAGGACATCTTTTTGGGGTGTTAGTTCTAAAAGGTCTTATAGGTCTCCATAGAACCGTTCAACTTCAGCTTCTTCAGCATTAATGGTTGGGGCATAGGCTTGGATTACTGTGATATTGAATGGTTTGCCTTGGAAATGAACAGAGATCATTCTGTCATTTTTGAGATTACACCCAAATACTGCATTTTGGACTCTTCTGTTGACTATGATGGCTAGTCCATTTCTTCTAAGGGATTTCTGCCCACAGTAGTAGATATAGTGGTCATCTGAGTTAAATTCACCCATTCCAGTCTATCTTAGTTTGCTGATTTCTGGAATGTCGATGTTCACTCTTGCCATCTCCTGTTTGACCACTTCCAACCAGTCCATCCTAAAGGACATCAGTCCTGGGTGTTCATTGGAAGAACTGATCCTGAAGCTGAAACTCCAATACTTTGGCCACCTCATGCGAAGAGTTGACTCATTGGAAAAGACCCCGATGCTGGGAGGGATTGGAGGCAGGAGGAGAAGGGGATGACAGAGGATGAGATGGCTGGATGGCATCACCAACTCAATGGACATGAGTTTGAGTGAACTCCAGGATTTGGTGATGGACAGGGAGGCCTGGCATGCTGCGATTCATGGGGTCACAAAGAGTCAGACATGACTGAGTGACTGAACTGAACTGAATAACCAATTAAAAAGTATATAGCTCCCTTGCTAATACAAGCAAGTGGGGCCCTCTCCATCCCCCTCTGATTTCTATGTCAGAAGCTTTCTCTGTCCTCTGTCACTTTAATAAACTCTGCTACACAAAAGCTCTTGAGTGATTAAGGCTGGTGTTTGGTCCTGAAGCTAGATCTTCTTCAGAGATCATGTTCACCATAAGCTATCACCACTGTCTGCTGCTAGTGTTTTTTATTAATGTCATCTGCAGAGATTAGCATATGACTCTTCTTTCTAGGCTTTCTCACTTAAAGTTGTGAAATTGTTGAAGCCACCCTTTTGAAGGAAAGGTAGGATCAAAATTTGCTCTCACCAAATGTAATTCCTTTATGTTCTGCTCTATAACTTGACCACGATGGCTGCTCAGAGTAGACCACTAACATGAACATTCTTCCCTGTTTTATTAGAATAAAATTTACATCAAGGCTCTGTTGTTAACAGGTTTGCTTTAGACCAAATGCCCTTGTTAATCATTTTAACATAACATATGACTGCCCTTTGTAACACAGATGTCTTTAGGATTAACTCTCAGGCCTTCCCTGGTGGCTCAAATGGTAAAGAATCTGCCTGCAATGTGGGAGACTTGGGTTTGATTTCCTGGGTTGGGAAGATCCCCTGGCGAAGAACATGGCAACCCACTCTAGTATCCTTGCTTGGAGAATCCCATGCACGGAGGAGCCTGATAGGCTATAGTCCACAGGGTCGCAAAGAGTCAGACACGACTAAGTGACTTCACTCACTCACTCTGTGTCCGTGAAAACAGGATACCTATATTCTTTCAGAAGCACCTTAGAAAAATGATCTGACTGCTTTTATTTTTAAGCTTCGTTTTGAAATGAAAATTTGTTCCAACGTGGATTTTAAAGATTCAGCAAACTTGTTCATGAATGACTTGTTTTACTCCCTTTTTTCCAGCTTTATGGAGGTAAAATTGAAAAATAAAGTGTATACAGTTAGAGTGTACAGCATGATAATTTAGTATACACTGTGAGTGATTACTATGATTATCACAATCAAGTTAATTAACACAACCATCACCTCACATAATTACATTCATCTCTTTTTTCCTTTTTCTTCTTTTTTTTTTCTTTACGAGAGTACTTAAGATCTACTCTCTTAGCAAATTTCAGGTATATGTTACAATATTATTAATTATAGTCCCCATGCTGTGAGATCCCAGAACAAGTTCATCTCATAACTGAAAGCTTGACTAGTTTTAGAAGCACCCCTTCATGTTCTAGAAATTCTATTAATTAAATATCTATCTCTGGTCTCAAGTGTTCCTTTCATATTCAGACTCCAAATTATCTGATTTTTCTCCTTAAAGATATATAAGCTGTTTCTCTCCTTTTTTTGAACCTTGTTTTATTATCCTAAAATTTTTTTCTTTCCTATTAAAGAGGAACTGCTATTGAAATTATATTCTCCTATGAATCAGACTGTTTACAAATGTGAGTTAAATAGATAACCAGTTTTAAATTTCATTCTTTTTTATCTTGTATTTCTAAAACTCAAAAAGAATTTGTGAGGAGAAGAAAAAAATTGCAGATGATCATATTTAATAATCCACTTTTAATTTGAAAAATTGAGATATATAAGATATATTAGGTGCAAAAATAATTGCAGTTTTACATTGTTGAACTTTGCCATTTGACACTAGGATAGATTCTTAAATAAATGTGATTTTGTTATACATCATTTTCTTGTGCATTTCTCACTTTTTTTTTTTTGCTAATGACTTATTACTTGCTGTTTATTTTACACTCATTTTAAACTATGAACTGATGTTAGACAAAAAGCAAATTCGAGTGGTTTTTTTTTTTATTCAAGTTCAAAAAGGGTCGTAAAGCACTCGAGACAACTTGCAACATCAATAATGCATTTGGCTCGGGAACTGCTAATGAATGGACAGAGCAGTGGCGGTTCAAGAGGTTTTGCAAAGGAGACTAGAACCTTGAAGATGAGGAGCATACTGGCTGGCCATCGGAAGTTGACAACTACCAACTGAGAGCAATCATCAAGGCTGATCCTACACTCGAAGTTGCCAAAGAACTCAATGTCTACCATTCTATAGTCATTCAGCATTTGAAGCAAACTGGAAAGGTGAAAAGGCTCGATAAGGGGGTTCCTCATGACCGGACTGCAATTCAAAAAAAAAAAAAAATCATTGTTTTGAAGTGTCGTCTTCTCTTATTCTACACAACAACAATGAACCGTTTCTCAGTCAGATTGTGTCATACGTAGAAAAGTGGATTTTATATGACAATCGGTGACAACTAGCTCAGTGGCTGAACCGAGAAGAAGCTCCAAAACACTTCCCAAAGCCAAATTTGCACCAAAAAAAGGTTATGGTCACTGTTTGGCAGTCTGCTGCCTGCCTGATCCACTACAGCTTTCTGAATCCCAGCAAAACTATTGTATCTGAGAAGTATGCTCAGCAAACTGATGATACGTACTGAAAACTACAGTGCCTACAGCTGGCATTGGTCAACAGAAAGGACCCAACTCTTCTCCACAACAACATCCAACTGTATGTCGCACAACCAACAACACTTTAAAAGTTGAATGAATTGGGCTACAAAGTTATGCCTCATCTGCCATATTCACCTGACCTCTTGCCAACCACCTACCACTTCTTCAAGCAATACAACTTCTTGAAGGCAGAATGCTTCCACAACCAGCAGGAGGCAGAAAATGCTTTCCAAGAGTCCATCAAATCCTGAAGCACGGAGTTTTGTACTACGGGGAAAAACAAACTTATTTCTCATTGGCAAAAATGTGTTGATTGTATGGTTTCTATTTTGATTAATAAAGATGTATTTGAGCCTAGTTAAAATGATTTAAAATTGATGGTCCGAAACCACAATTACTTCTGTATCAACTTAATAATTCACACACTATAAAATTTACCATCTTATTTATAATATACCATTCAGTGTTTAAAAAATATATTCACAAGGTTATGCAACCACCACCACTATCTAATTCTAGAACATTTTTATCACTCCAAAAGGAAATCCCACACCCACTACCAGTCTTTCACCTTTCCACGCACCACTCCCACCTCAGCTTCTAGTAATTAGAAATTTACTTTCTGTCCCTATGGATTTGCTTATTCTAAGAATGGAATATTATTTATGGAATCATGTAAATATTATTTTAGGTAAGTGATCTTTGTTTGCCCTGTTTTACCTACTGTAATGTTTTCAAGGTTAATCCATGTTTTATCAGTACTTTGTACCTTTCTGTGGCTGAATAATATTCCATTGTATGGCTGTATAATAGTCTCCTTATCCGTTTCTCTGTTGCTAGACTTTAAGGGTTGTTTCTACCTTTTGACTATTGTGAATAGTGCTGCAATAAACATTTGTATATACATATTTGTTTGAGCTGTTGTTACTGTTAGCTGCTAAGTCGTGCTTGACTTTTTGCGACCTCATGGACCAGGCCAGGCTTCCCTGTCCTTCACTATCTTCCAGAGTTTGCTCAAATTCATGTCCTTTGAGTCAGTGATGCCATCTAACCATCTCATCCTCTGCTGCCCTCTTCTTCTTTTGCCTTCAGTCTTTCCCAGCATCAGGGTCTTTTCTAATGAGTTGGCTCTTCACATCAGATGGCCAAAGTATTGGAGCTTCAGCTTCAGCATCAGTCCTTCTAATAAATATCCAGGGTTGATTTCCCTTAGGATTGACTGCTTTGATCTCCTTGCAATCCAAGGGACTCTTAAGAGTCTCTTCCAGCTCAATTCAAAAGCATAAATTCTTTGGCACTCAGCCTTCTTTATGGTCCAACTCTCACATCCTTACAGGACTACTGGGAAAACCATAGCTTTGACTACATGGACCTTTACTGGCAAAGTGATGTCTCCACTTTTTAATACACTGTCTAGGTTTGTCACAGCTTTCAAGAAGCAAGCATCTTTTAATTTCATGGCTGCAGTCACCATCTACAGTGATTTTGGAGCCCATGAAAATTAAATCTGTCACTGCTTCTTTTTTCCCATCTACTTGCCATGAAGTCATGAGACTAGATGCTATGATCTTTGTTTTTTGAATGTTGAGTTTTAAGCCAGCTTTTTCACTCTCTTCTTTCACCTTCATCAAGAGGCTCTTTAGTTCCTCTTTGCTTTCTGCCATTAGGGTGGTATCATTTGCATATCCAAGGCTGTTGATATTTCTCCATGTAATCTTGATTGCAGCCTGTGGTTCATTCAGCTCAGCATTTCATATGATGTACTCTGCATATAAGTTAAAGAAAGGGTGACAATATACAGCCTTGTCATACTCCTTTCCCAATTTTGAACCAGTCAGCTGTTCCATATAAAGTTCTACTGTTGCTTCTTAACCCACATACAGGTTTCTCAGAAGACAGGTAAGGTGGCCTGCTATCCCATCTTTTGAAGAATTTTCCACAGTTTATTGTGATCCACACAGTCAAAGACTCAGTGCAGTCAATGAAGCAGAAATAAATGTTTTTGTGGAATTACCTTGCTTTTTCTATGATCCAATAAATTTTGGCAATTTGATCTCTGGTTCTTCTGCCTTTTCTAAATCCAGCATACATCTGAAAGTTCTTGATTTGAGTACCTATTTGTTTGCATGCCTATTTTCAATTCTTTGGGGAATATATTTGGAAAAGAAATTGCTGAGCTGCGTAGTAATTCTATGTTTAACATATTTAGGAATTGCCAAGTGCTTTCCAAAGTGGCTGCACTATACTACTCAGACATAAAAAGAATGAAATAATGCCACTTGTAGCAACATAGATGCAAGTTGAGATTACCATACTAAGTGAAGGAAATCAGAAAGACAAAGACAAATACCACGTGATATCACTTATATATGAAATACAAAATATGACACAATTGAGCCTATCTACAGAAACAGACTCGTGGACATAGAAAACAGGCTTGTAGTTGCCAAGGGAAAGTGGAGTAAGGGAGGGGTGGAATAGGAGGTTGCGGTTGGCAGATATAAGCTATTATATATGGAATGGATAAACAACAAGGTTCTACTGTATAGCACAGAGAACTATCTTCAATACCCTATGATCAACCATAATAAAATATTTTAAAACTGTGTATGTGTGTATATATATATACGTGTGTGTGTGTGTGTGTATAGCTGAATCACTGTGCTGTAAAGCAGAAATTAATGCAACATTGTAAATCAATTAAAAATACTTCAATTAAAAAAAAGTAGCTGCCCTATTCTACATTTCCACAAGCAATGTTCAAGGATTCTAATTTCTCCACATCTTTTCTAATCCTTGTTATTTTGCTTTTTTTTTTTTGAAAAAATAGTCATCCTAGTGGGCATAAAGTGGTTTCTTATTGTAGTTTTGGTGTGTACTTCCCAAATGATTAATGAATTGAGTATCCTTTCATACACTTGTTGTCCATTTGTATATCTTCTTTGAACAAATGTCTTTTCAAATCTTCTGCTCATTTTTTTAATCAAACAGATATTTTAAAAATTTTGTCTTGTTTTAGGAGTTCTTTATATATTCAGGATACTAGACCCTTCAGATAGACAATTTTCAAATATTTTCTAATATTCTGTAGGTTGTATTTTCACTTTCTTGATTGTGTCTTTATATGTAAAATTTTAAAAAATTTTGATGAAGTCCAATTTATGGGGTTTTTTTCCCTTTGTTGTTTGTGCTTTTGGTGTCATTTCAAAGAATGTGCTTCAAACTAAGGTCTTTTAAAGCAAAATGTCAATAGAATCCTTTCTTCTTCCTCACTAGTACAAGCAGTACTCATGAAACTAGTAAAGTCCTGGCAGTACTTTAATGGATCTGCAAGTCTTTTATTTACATACTGTTATGAACTGATTCTATCCCCTAAAATTTATATGTTGAAGCTCTAATCCCCATTACCTCAGAATGTGACTGTATTTAGAGACAGAACTTTTAAAGAGATAATTAAGTTAATGAGAGATATTAGGGTGGTCCCTAATTCAGTCTGACTAGTGTCCCTATAAGATTAGGACTCACAGACACCAGGGATACAAATGCACAGAGAAATGGCCATGTTGAGGACACAGCAAGAATAGGCCATCTGTAAGCCAAGGAGAAGGGCCTCAGGAGAAACTGAACCTGCTGATGCCTTGATCTTGGACAACTAGCCACCAGAATTGTGAGAAAATTAATTTCTGTTGTTTAAGCCACCCAGTTTGTGGTATTTTATTATGACAGTCCTACAAAACTAGTACTCATGTAGTGGAACTTATATCCCAATTTACTTGCAGATCGTTACAGTATTGGTAACATCAAGGGGCATATTTATTCTTTTCAATGCTAATGACCTTCTGCATCAGTTTGCTTCTTTTCGGGAAAAGATTTGAAAAATGACCAAAATTTCCCCGCTGTTTCAAAATTTTCCCTCTGGACTTGGGATATTTGAACCTTGACATCTGACAGCTTCTGATATCAGTGGTGACTTATGTAAGTTGGAACTAAGTCCAAGGAAGTATGCTTTGATTTTGTAAAATAATTTGAGATAAGTAAATAAATTGAATTTGGAAAATCAACTGTAGCTAAAATGAATTTTCACATGGGTGGGTCTTCAAATTGCCTACACCGACCTATTTGAGCTTTGTGGCCCATTGAGGGAAAGGAGACCAGGTTCACTAAAGTGAGCAGAGTTGTTAAGGAATAGTATCCATTTCAAAATGCCTAACTTGGTCAGGTAGTGTCTCAGATTAAAAATTAACCATTGGGACTTCTTTGAAGGTCCAGCCTTCTGCACTTCCACTGCAGGGATTGAAGGTTTGATCCTTGATCTGGGAAAACTGAGATCCCACATGCCACGTGGTATGGCAAAAAAAAAAAAAAAGTCTTTGAATGTCTGCAATCAACCCAAGTTTCAAAACATCACCTACTTGAGATTTAACAACTTGAACTATGTTTTGTTTTATTTTTATGAAAAACTAAATATTATATAGTCATTATAATGACAGGCTAGATTATTCAGACCAACAACCTGTTGAAAATGTAAATTCTTGTGTTAAACATGGGAACATTCTCCTTAAAAACAGATGAATGCCCAACCATGGGATCTGATCTTTGGTTCTGAAGCACTGCACAACAAGAGAAACAGGAAGCAAAATCTGATCCTGCCTGAGGTACAAAATCTAAGGACACATTCTTCACACCAAACTGGCTCCTTACAAATAATTGCATAATCAAACTAACACTTACAAATATCTGGAGCCCAAATTTTCTTCCATTGAGTGACCCAAACACCTGAAGCTGTAAATTAAGCTTAAAGTGACCCCAAGTTAGCCCATGTCTAAAGGCAACTGTCAAGAAGGCAAGTAATTTCTGGATGGAGGAAGTCACATCCATCCAAGACCTCAAATTTTCCCTAAAAATAACCTGAGAACGATGAGTGGCACATGATGAAAACAAAGTAAACAACAAAATAAATCACCATGAAAGAAAATAAGCACAACAACAGAAAGACCTCAGATACAGGAACTATTAATACTAGGAAACCAATGTTTTATACTGTTATCAGAAAATTTCAGAAAGGAGCCTAAAGGTAACTTTAGGAGAAAGTATAAAGAGTGAACTAAAGTAAGTGAAAAAGAACAAATAAAATTTTTAAAATAATTGCAGTAATTTCAAATAAAAATTCTATAGCTATGAACTGTGTATAAGATACTAAGAGACTTAATGAACTGGAAGACAGAGCAGAAGAAATTATCGAGAATGTGATTTAGAGAGAAAATAATGGGAAACACAGAAGGAAAATTAAGAGACAGAGAGAATGGAGAAAGAAGGTAGAATATAGGTGTAAGGAGTCCCAGAAGAGTAGAGAGAATGGAAAAGAAATAACATCGACAAGGTAATAGCTGATAATTCCCCCAAAATGAAGAAATCCAGTGATCTTTTGATTTAAGAATGAATCTCAAGGACTTCACAAAAATAGATTTCAAATACAAAATAGGGGGGCTTCCCTAGTGGCTCAGTGGTAAAGAATTCACCTGCCAATGCAAGAGATACAGGTTTGATCCCCAATCTGGGAAGATTCCACATGCCATGGAGCAACTAAGTCCACGCACCACAACTACTGAGCCTGTGCTCTATAGCCTCAACTACTGAGCACGTGAGTCATAACTACTGAACCCCTGCACCCTAGAGTGCATGCTCAGCAACAAGGGAAGCCACTGCAACTAGAGAGTAACCCCTGCTTTGCACAACTAGAGAAAAGCCCATGCAGCAACAAAGACCCAGTGCAGCAAAAAATAAATAAAATACCAAACCGGGAAAACTACAGAACACCAAAAACATAGAATAAATATGAAGGAAGACAGAAAGAGAAATTCATATATGGATTAACCTCAAAGGAGTAATCACTGACATCATCAGCAAAAGTGGAAACTAAAAGTTAGTGGAACGCTAATGTTAGGTAGTTAGAATAGGAAAAAGGAGTTCAAAATGGCAGTTGGCTAAAAGACAAAGAAAGGGAAAAGCCCATAAAAATGGAACAAAAGAGAATCCAAGGACTGGAGTGAGAACCTCAGGTGAAAAAAACAGCCCTCCTGGCTAGGCCAGTTTACATAGGGCAGGCTGAGGCGGGAGGAGACAAATGTACAAAAAAGAGGAAGCCAAGATGGATTGAGGGCTCTCCTTTGGGACTGGCCTGCCCTCATGCCCTCATGCAAAGGGTGTACTATCCTTTGCTTAATAAAACTGAGCTGGAACCTAGCTGCAACACTGGCCCACCGTTTCAAATGTTTGCTGTGGCGACACAAAACCAAGGAAATTACACACTCCCCCGACACTATCTTTCATGTAAAAGAAGATAACAGTCAACCTAGGATTTTTATACCTTAAAATACCTTTTAAAAATGAAAGTAAGTGACTTCCCTGGTAATCCAGTGGCTAAGACTCTGAGCTCCCAATGCAGGGGGCCTGTGTTCGATTCCTGGTCAGGGAAGTAGATCCCATGTGCTGCAACTAAGAGTTCACACGCTGCAACTAAATATCTCAAGCACTGAAACTAAGACCTGGCACAGCCAAATAAATAAATAATTTTGTAAAAAAGTGAAATAAAGACATTTTCAGGTAAATATAAACAGTGATTTTTGCCATTAGCTGAACCTCTTTAAAGAAAACTCAAAACGAGGTATTTCAAATAGAAAGAAAAGTGATACCAGATTCAAAGTCTGAGATCCAAGACAGAATGAATACGTACAAAACTAGAAAATACATGGATAAATCTAAACAAATTTTTACTGCATAAAATAATAGCAGATGCACAAAATCTCATACATGAAGTCCAAAACCCAGAAATAACCCAAATGTTCATAAGCTGATGGATGAACAATACAGGTATATCTATAATGTAATATTATTCACCAACAAAAGGAAATGAAATACTGATACATACTACAATATCGAGAAGGATTTGTCAGTAAGACGTTCACAGAAAATCTGATAAAAGCTATGACATAAAACAAACAAACCACAGATAGGGCTGAAGACGGATCGTGGCGATGACAAACTAGATCAGTCATGGGACTTTTTGTTGTTTTAATCTTTATAACTCTCCTACCTGCCATTGTCAGTGCCTGATTCAAAGCATATGCTCAACATACCATGACACATCTTTTTTTTTTTTTCAAGTATTTCTGACTTTTTGAATAAATCTCTCATTGAAACTATAGATTTCAATAATAATAAATAATAATAATTTCAATAATTAATTCAAATAATAATTTCAATCTAATAAACTATAGATTATTCTTCCTTCATTTGTACACAAGTCACACTTGTGCTACACTGATTTAAGTATGAACTGGGGAGTCAAGAGAGGATCTAGGCTTGATTCATGATCCCTCACTTATTAGTGATATGAAATTGGTGTATGTATTTTATATTAATTCCCTATTGTTCCTGTTATGAACTACCACAAACTTAGTGGCTTAAAGTAACAGGAGTTTTATCCCTTTAATCTTTCCATTCTAGAGATCAGAAGCTCAACATCAGGGCTAAAATCAAGATGTCAGCAGAACTGCATGCCTTCTGGATCATCCATTTCTTGCCTTTTCCAGCTTCTGGAAGTCATCTGCATTCACTGCTCTATAGCCTCCTTCCAACTTTAAGGCCAGCAGTTACATAACTCCACCACCTCTTCATCCATCTTCACATCTCCTTCCTTGACTCTGTCTCTGCCTGTTCCCCTCTTGTGAGTACATGAGGCCCAGGTGTCGAATCCCAGAAACCCTATCTATCTCAGTTCAGTTGAGTCACTCAGTCATGTCCAACTCTTTGCAACTCCATGGATGGCAGCACACAGGCTTCCCTATCCATCACCAACTCCCAGAGCTTGCTCAAACTCATGTCCATCGAGTTGATGATGCCATCCAACCATATCATCCCCTGACATCCCCTTCTCCTCTGCCTTCAATCTTTCCCAGCATCAGGGTCTTTTCCAATGGGTCAGTTATTCACATCAGGTGGCCAAAGTATTGGAGTTTCAGCTTCAGCACCAGTCCTTCCAATGAATATTTAGGACTGATTTCCTTTAGGATGGACTGGTTGAATCTCCTTGCTGTCCAAGGGACTTTTAAGAGTCTCCTCCAAATATCACAGTTCAAAAGCATCAATTCTTGGATGCTCAGCTTCTTTATAGTCCAACTCTCACATCCACACATGACTACTGGAAACACCATAGCCTTGACTAGACAGATCTATGTTGGTAAAGTAATGTCTCTGCTTTTTAATATACTGTCTAGGTTGGTCATAGCTTTTCTTCCAAGGAGTCTTTTAAGTTCATGGCTGTAGTCATCATCTTCAGTGATTTTGGAGCCCAAGAAAATAAAGTCTGTCACTGTTTTCCCATCTACTTGCCATGAAGTGATGGGACCAGATGCCATGTTCTTAGTTTTCTGAATGTTGAGGGTTTTGTTTTTCTTTTTTTGAATGTTGAGTTTTAAGCCAACCTTTTCACTCTCCTCTTTCACTTTCATCAAGAGGCTCTTTAGTTCTTCTTCACTTTCTGCCATAAGGGTGGTGTCATCTGCATATCTGAGATTATAGATATTTCTCCCAGCAATCTTAATTCCAGCTTGTGCTTCTTCCAGCCCAGCATTTTGTATGATGTACTCTGCACAGAAGTTAAATAAGCAGGGTGACAACATACAGCCTTGATGTATTCCTTTCCTGATTTTGAACCAGTCTGTTGTTCCATGTCCAGTTCTAACTGTTGCTTCTTGACCTGCATAGACATTTCTCAAGAGGCAAGTAAGGTGGTCTGGTATTCCCATCTCTTTCAGAATTTTCCACAGTTTGTGGCAATACACATAGTCAAAGGCTTTGGCATAGTTAATAGAGCAGATGTTTTTATTGAATTTTCTTGCTTTTTCGATGATCCAATGGATGCTGGCAATTTGATCTCTGGTTCCTCTGCCTTTTCTAAATCCAGCTTGAACATCTGGAAGTCCATGGTTCACATACTGTTGAAGTCTGGCTTGGAGAATTTTGATTATTACTTTGCTATTGTGTGAGATGAGTGCAATTGTGCAGTAGTTTGAACATTCTTTGGCATTGCCTTTCTTTGGGATTGGAATGAAAACTGACCTTTTCCAGTCCTGTGGCCAATGCTGAGTTTTCCAAATTAATCATATCTGTAAAATTTCTTTTGCCATCTGAGATTTCATCAGTTCAGTTCAGTCACTCAGTCGTGTCTGACTCTTTGCAACCCCATGAATCACAGCCTGCCACGCCTCCCTGTCCATCACCAAGTCCCGGAGTTGACCCAAACTCACGTCCATCGAGTCGGTGATGCCATCCAGCCATCTCATCCTCTGTCGTCCCCTTCTCCTCCTGCCCCCAAATCCCTCCCAGCATAGATCTAAATAAAAGCTTACCTTTTTATACCACCCCAAACTGGAATATGTTGAATGCTTGGAGGAATTTACTGAACTTGCCTAACCAAGGCAAACTTTTAAAAATTAACTCCTGGCTGAAAATGTTTTAGCCACAGGTTATTGTAAAACAGGATGGTTGTTGTGAAACAGTATGTCCCTGAAAACACAGCACTCTGGCAGCTGAAATGTACCCCTCCCAAAACACACTCTGGTAGGTAAGAACAATCATTCAAAGTAGCACCTCTAGCTAGGATTTCTCAAGCGGACTACATTAAGGTTCCTGCCTGAACTTGCTTCCCTCCTAGTCTTCTACTGACACACTTTTTCCTGTTTGTAGCTCTCCAGTCACACAGATCTTCTTCGGGTTCTTTCAAGGTCTTTGAACACACTCTCCCCTCTTGGTAACAACCTGGTTACCCAGCTACAGCTGGTAACTTATTCACCCTTCAGATCTCAGCCTAATGTTATCTCTAAAGAGAGTCTTTAACCACCAAACATAAATTAAAATACTGCATTCCCTTAAAAGAACTTAATGAAATTTTCATTTCATGATTATATGTGTATTTAATCTGTTTGATGGCTAACTCCCCAGTATGCCTGTAAGCTCTGTAAGCTGGACAGCATATCAGTCTTATCCTCTACTTTATTGCCTGCAGTTAGTACCCTGATTGACAATAAATACTACTGAATAGATAAATGAATGCACAAATGAGAACAGTTTAATACACAAGTTATTAGAGTATTTACAGGATGCAAACTTTCACTTGCTTATGGGCTTTTGAACCTCTGTTATTGTTGTTCAGTCACTAAGTCATGTCTGGCTCTTTGAGACCCCATGGACTGCAACACTTCAGGCTTTCCTGTCATTCACTATTTCCTGGAGTTTGCTCAAACTCATGTCCATTGAGTCAGTGATGCCATACAACCATCTTGTCCTCTGTCACCTCCTTCTCCTCCTGCCCTCAATCTTTCCCAGCATCAGGGTCTTTCCCAATGAGTTGGCTCTTCACATCAGGTGGGCAAATTGTTGGGAGTTTCAGCTTCAGCATCAGTCCTCCCAATGAATATCAGGGTTGATTTCCTTTAGGATTGACTGGTTTGATCTCCTTGCTGTCCAAGGGACTCTCAAGAGTCTTTTCCAGCACAACAGTTCAAAGGCATCAATTCTTCAGTGCTCAGTCTTCTTTATGGTCCAACCCTCACATCTGTACATGACTACTGGGAAAACCATAGCTTTGACTAGACAGACCTTTATTGGCAAAGTAATGTCTCTGCTTTTTAACATGCTGTGTAGGTTTGTCATAGCTTTCCTTCCAAGGAGCAAGCGTCTTTTAATTTCATGACTGTAGTCACTGTCTGCAGTGATTTTGGAGCCCAAGAAAAAAAGTCGGTCACTATTTCCATTTTTTCCCCCTTCTATTTGCCATGAAGTGATAGGACTGGATGCCATGATCTTAGTTTTTTGAAAGTTTTTTTAAAACTTAGTTGAGTTTTAAGCCAGCTTTTCACTCTCATCTTTCACTTGCATCAACAGACTCTTTAGTTTCTCTTCGCTTTCTACCATTAGGGTGATATCATCTGCACATCTGAGGTTATTGATATTTTCCCCAGCAATCTTGATTTCAGCTTGTGCTTCATAAGCAGCCCTGCATTTCACATGATGTACTCTGCATAAAAGTTAAAAAACAGGGTGACAATAGATTGCCTTGTTGTACTCCTTTTCTAATTTGAACCAGTCCGGTGTTCCATGTCCAGTTCATTCACCACAAATATACTTCAACCCAATGAGGTCACATTTCCTGAAAGCATTTCTGCTCTGGTAGAAGAAGGCTCAGATTTCAGTATTACAAACTTCTTGCAGTCCACCTCTCCCTTCCTGCAGCCAACCTCTCTACCGTGGTGATGAGTCACATGCCAGGTGGAAGCCTTCATGCTGTGGTAACTCTTTAAAATATGTTTTCTTACTCCTCAGCTTGTGAAGAGTGTATTACTTGGGCAAAGGGTATGTACAGATATACATAATCTAAAGCATAAATACTAAATAGGCCACTATGGCCTATTTGGGGTGGGCATTGCGTAAGTTAAGAAATTGTCTGGAATTAGAACAGCTTGCAAACTCAGCTCTACCAGTGTGTGACTCAGAGGGAAGCTACACTCTCATTCTTCATCTCAATCCAACATAAGGAAATGTGCCTTAGATAAACCTATTATATTGTCTCATAGAATTATTATCTGATGATAATGACTAAGCAAAGCTTTGATAAACTTTAAAGCATTTTATTCTTTTAAATGAGAAAGTTGGCAGAGATTATTAGTAAGGTTTCCTCTATTGTTAACATTTAATAATTCCAGAACAGTTTTTGAAGGACTCACGAATCCCTACCTTTCTTTGTTGTTCATTCGCTCAGCCGTGTCTGATTCTTTGCAACCCCTAGGACTACAACATGCCAGGCTTCCCTGTCCCTCATTATCTCCTGGAGTTTTCTCAAACTCATGTCCATTGAGTTGGTTATGCCATCCAACCATCTCGTCCTCTGTCACCCTCTTCTACTTCTGCCCTCAATCTTTCCCAGCATCAGGGTCTTTTCCAATGAGTCAGCTCTTTGCATCAGGTAGCCAAAGTACTGGAGTTTCAGCTTCAGCATCAGTCCTTCAAATGAATATTCAGGATTGATTTCCTTCAGGATTGACTGGTTTGATCTCCTTGCTGTCCAAGAGACTCTCAAGAGTCTTCTCCAACACCACAGTTTGAAAGCATCAATTCTTTGGTGCTCAACCTTCTTTATGGACCAACTCTCACATCTGTACATGACTGCTGGAAAAACCATAGCTTTGACTAGATGGACTTTTGGGGGAAAAGTGATGTCTCTCATTTTCTTTAGAGAGATACTAATTCCATACTTGTTCATGGGATCCCCCTATAGTCCCACGATGAGAAACAAAACTGTATGTCACCAAGGCTACTTTAAACATCTATTATTCTCCTTAAACCACAGAAGCCTGAGCCTGGCATAATTATTTTTAGTCTTGTGACTTCTCCACGCCACTCTGATAGCCTGGTTTATGATTCAATAAGAGACCTTCTAACTGCCTTGGATTCTTTCCAGTTTCCAGGCAGACTTGTGATTAGTTCATATTTCTGCCATGGCCTCTCTTCCATCCTCCATCTGCTTCTTCCTCAGCTGGGTGGCTCCTTCCTTGATAAACTCCTGCTCGGATTCCTAATCTCAAGGACTGGCACTGGAGATTCTCTATCACTTTCATTTTTGGTATTCTTAGGATTCTTAAGATGAGATCTATAGATGCCTAGGCCCTGAGATTCTGACATTTGCTGTGCGTTCTATTTGCTTGGAGGATGGGGAAGACAGTTTTGTGAGAGAGGCAGATTCCTGGGCCCCACTGATCCCTCTGATTCAGAAAGTCTGGGAGGAGTTTTGGGAAATTTCATTTCATACAAACATCCTAGGTATTCAGATGAAAATCATAGCTCTTGCTTTGAGCAAAACCAAGAGGGTTTACATAAATGAACTTCAGGGGATCTGGGAACCTCCAAAAGTTTTCACAAGGTTTTGTTTCTATGTGTATTTGTACTTCTCTGAGGGTAGGTTCATAAATTTCAAAAGATGATTTAAGGAGTCTGTGATATAAAAAAACAATTTTTAAAGTAATGCATTATCATGTTAGATATTTACCTTGAATATATATATTTGTCCTCATTGAAAAAAAGAAACCTTTCTCCTTTTTTGAGGAATAAAATATGGACTCAGGAATATCAACCTCCTTTTTATAAAGAAATCAGTTTTGATTAATGATAAACTATGAAATAGTCATTATTAAAGAAAAAGAAAAGCATAGGAAGATATATATATAAGAAATAAGAAGAAAAATACCAACCCACAATCCAGAATTAATTGGTTAATGTTCCCTTATATTTTCTTTAAGGCGTTATTGTAAGAGTCTAATATATGCATTTTACTGTATAAGGCATTCTTAGACATTAAAAAAATACAAACATTTTAAAATTGACTAAGGACTGTAGATGCACACACAACATGCCGCACACTTTGTTTCAAGTTCCAGAATGCCAGAGATTTAACATGAAGTAGGTAGTACCAGTCGGACACGACTGAGCGACTTCCCTTTCACTTTTCACTTTCCTGCATTGGAGAAGGAAATGGCAACCCACTCCAGTGTTCTTGCCTGGAGAATCCCAGGGACGGAGGAGCCTGGTGGGCTGCTGTCTATGGGATCGCACAGAGTCGGACACGACTGAAGCGACTTAGCAGCAGCAGCAGCAGGTAGTATACATGCACACTAATGGGAGCAAGAATGGTGCCACACTCTCAACCTGTCATACTCATTTTAACAGGAAAAGTACAAAACTAGCAGCTAGAAAAATCTTGGTTCTGGTCCTTCCTCCATCACTTTCTACTCGTCACTTAATATTGCTGGGCTCCTGATGACTGACCTCTTAGAAGGCACATAATCTTTTTGAAGGCAGGACGCAGTACTGCATGATATCCTGAGGTCCCATAAAAACATATACATAGATATAGATATATACAAACATATATATATCTATGTATGTAAACAATTATGTATGTTAGGTCACTTGGAAAATGCAGGAAGAGTATAAAGAAATAAAAAATAGTCTCTATGATTATAATGCAGAGATAAAAGCTCTTATCTAGTATTTTTTTTCCCACACCTAAAAATTAAAGCATCACTCACTTTGGCTTGGCATTGTGCTAGAAAGATGCAAAGTATGTCTAATAAAATGATATGTATCCTACATTCAATTTTTATTGAAGAAGCAAACATCACTGCAAGGGATAGTATTAAGTTGTACAGATTTGTATAAGTTAGGAAAAGACATAAAATATAGCACTTGTATTGATACAAGCAGAATGTCAAATGCATTTTTTGTAAAAGCTACACAGTTGGCAGCCTACTATTATATCTTACACTGTATGTGTTTCACCATAACATACAACAAAGAATGCTTCATGACTCCCACCTTTTGTGAGCTGCCCTACACATGAGACAGAAAACTGGAAAACAGAATCAACGTGTTGATTTGTACCTGTATTTAACATAATGCTGGGCAAGGACTAGTGCTTAATAAACATGTATTTGTATAGCCTTTCACCTCTTTAGCTAATCACATTATCAGCTTCTGTGGAACAAAGAAAGTGAACCTTGCACACACCAAAGCAGAGGCCAAGGTATTTAGAAGGCTAAAAGGAAAGGGGCTACCGAAGGGGCTATCAGTCAGAACAACTGCGTCAAGTTGCCCAGTCACAGTAACTGTCCCAGTTAGCCGACTTCAGTAGCACAGGGGTGAAACTATACGTGAGGATGGTTCACAAGGATTACAAAAAGGATGGGCAATGAAGAATTTGTGTGAGTCAGCCTGGCTGTGCAGTCAGCCTGGGTTGTTGGTAAAAAGGTGAGAAGAGAACAGGAAGGGGAACACCAAGAAAGGGTTCCTACAGGAGTTTGTGTGTAAGAAAGAGCAGAAGGCAGACCCATGAGATGGTGGACATCATTTTATTTCCTAAGGAATTCTCCAAGTTTGCTGTGGCAGACTGCAAATCTCTCTCTCTCATCTCTCTCTCTCTTTCACACATGCACACACACACTTATACACACACACACGTGTGTGTGTGCCATGACCACTTCACTTTCCCATAGGATTTCTGCCCATCAAGAGACATGGTCCCAATGAGCCCTGTTTTAGGACAACTTGTAAGGCTCACTGGGAATTTCTCAGAACTAAAACATAGGCAGGGATGAAGGAGCTCTGAGAGCAACCATTTTATTTCCCAGGGAATGCCATGATCTACCTGGGGTTTCAATGATTAGCTCCAGACATATCTGTTAGCAGCACAAGTAGGTTTCTAGACCTTCTCAGGAGTGCCCTGAGTACACCACCCTTCCTCCTATCACATTTTTGGAATTACATGGCCCTGCTATAGAATCTTGAGACTCTCCAAGGCTATTTCTGAACTCTCTTTACAAAGGTTCATTGTTTATTCAAGAATATTATATTCTTATTTGCAAAATTCTATTTGGGAAAATGGAAGCCCTAAAATCTAAATGGTTTTGTGTTCCAAATAAGTCCCAGGACCCGGAAGAGACATAGGAAACACCGTATACACAATATATTATCTCAATGAAGCAAGAATTCAACGTTGAATAAAAGCTGATACACTACTGTGTAAACATCAATATGACAGACTATCTTAAAGCTTTTAAAAAGATATGAAAGTATCTTTAATCTTAGTGCTTCAAAACTGTTTTATTTTTATTGACCTAAAGTAGGTCTTTTGAAGCTTTGTCATAAAAACAAGTTGTCGAGTTTCTATTTTTTTAGGAGAGAAGCTATCATTAATGAAGTGAAAGTCGCTCACTCGTGTTCTAGTCTTTGTGACGCCATGGACTCTCCATGGAATTCTCCAGGCCAGAATACTGGAGTGGCTCGGCCGAGAGGAGCTACCCCACGTCCAAGGTCAGGGGCAGAAGCCGGGAGGACCCCATGCCCGAAGGGCAGGGGCCAAGAGGAGTTACCCCACGTCGGAGGTCAGGGGCGGCGGCCGAGAGCGCCGGGCTGTGACAGCGCAGGAACCGCGGAGAAGAGCTACCCAAGTCCGCGGTCAGGGGCCGCAGCCGGGAGGAGCTACCCCACGCCCCCACGCCAGAGGCCAGGGGCGGCGGCTGCGAGGAGCTACCCCACGCCCCCACGCCAGAGGCCAGGGGCGGCGGCTGCGAGGAGCTACCCCACGCCCCCACGCCAGAGGCCAGGGGCGGCGGCTGCGAGGAGCTACCCCACGCCCCCACACCGGAGGCCAGGGGCAGAGGCGCGGAGGAACAACCCCAGGCCCGAGGCCAGGGGTTGCGGCAGAGAGGACCAACCCCACGTCCAAGGAGCTGTGGTTGCGCAGGCGCAGGAGGGCCTAGAGGAGCTATCCCACGTTGAAGGTCAGGAATGGCTGTGGTGAGGAGATAACCCTCGTCCAAGATAAGGAGCAGCAGCTGCGCTTTGCTGGAGCAGCCATGAAGAGATACCCCACGCCCAAGGTAAGAGAAACCCAAGTAAGATGGTAGGTGTTGCAAGAGGGCATCAGAGGGCAGACACACTGAAACCATACTCACAGAAAACTAGTCAATCTAATCACACTAGGACCACAGCCTTGTCTAACTCAATGAAACTAAGCCATGCCCATGGGGCAACCCAAGATGGGCAGGTCATGGTGGAGAGATCTGACAGAATGTGGTCCACTGGAGAAGGGAATGGCAAACCACTTCAGTATTCTTGCCTTGAGAACCCCATGAACAGCATGAAAAGGCAAAATGATAGGATACTGAAAGAGGAACTCCCCAGTTCAGAAGGTGCCCAATATGCTACTGGAGATCAGTGGAGAAAGAACTCCAGAAAGAATGAAGGGATGGAGCCAAAGCAAAAAGAATACCCAGCTGTGGATGTGACTGGTGATAGAAGCAGGTCCGATGCTGTAAAGAGCAATATTGCATAGGAACCTGGAATGTCAGGTCCATGAATCGAGGCAAATTGGAAGTGGTCAAACAAGAGATGGCAAGAGTGAATGTCGACATTCTAGGAATCAGCGAACTAAAATGGACTGGAATGGGTGAATTTAACTCAGATGACCATTATATCTACTACTGCAGGCAGGAATCCCTCAGAAGAAATGGAGTAGCCATCATGGTCAACAAAAGAATCCAAAATGCAGTACTTGGATGCAATCTCAAAAATGACAGAATGATCTCTGTTCATTTCCAAGGCAAACCATTCAATATCACAGTAATCCAAGTCTATGCCCCAACCAGTAACGCTGAAGAAACTGAAGTTGAACGGTTCTATGAAGACCTACAAGACCTTTTAGAACTAAAACCCCCAAAAGATGTCCTTTTCATTATAGGGGACTGGAATGCAAAAGTAGGAAGTGAAGAAACACCTGGAGTAACAGGCAAATTTGGCCTTGGAATACGGAATGAAGCAGGGCAAAGACTAATAGAGTTTTGCCAAGAAAATGCACTGGTCATAACAAACACCCTCTTCCAACAACATAAGAGAAGACTCTATACAAGGACATCACCAGATGGTCAACACCGAAATCAGATTGATTATATTCTTTGCAGCCAAAGATGGAGAAGCTCTATACAGTCAGCAAAAACAAGACCAGGAGCTGACTGTGGCTCAGATCATTAATTCCTTATTGCCAAATTCAGACTTAAATTGAAGAAAGTGGGGAAAACCACTAGACCATTCAGGTATGACCTAAATCAAATCCCTTATGATTATACAGTGAAAGTGAGAAATAGATTTAAGGGCCTAGATCTGATAGACAGAGTGCCTGATGAAGTATGAAATGAGGTTCATGACATTGTACAGGAGACAGGGATCAAGACCATCCCCATGGAAAAGAAATGCAAAAAAGCAAAATGGCTGTCTGGGGAGGCCTTACAAATAGCTGTGAAAAGAAGAGAAGCGAAAAGCAAAGGAGAAAAGGAAAGATATAAGCATCTGAATGCAGAGTTCCAAGGAATAGCAAGGAGAGATAAGAAAGCCTTCCTCAGGGATCAATGCAAAGAAATAGAGGAAAACAACAGAATGGGAAAGACTAGAGATCTCTTCAAGAAAATTAGAGATACAAGGGAACATTTCATGCAAAGATGGGCACAATAAAGGACAAAAACAGTATGGGTATAAAAGAAGCAGAAGATATTAAGAAGAGGTGACAAGAATACACAGAAGAACTATGCAAAAAAGATCTTCATGACCCAGATAACCATGATGGTGTGATCACTCACCTAGAGCCAGACATTCTGGAGTGCAAAGTCAAGTGGGCCTTAGGAAGCATCACTATGAACAAAGCTAGTGGAGGTGATGGAATTCCAGTTGAGCTATTTCAAATCCTGAAAGATGATGCTGTGAAAGTGCTGCACTCAATATGCCAGCAAATTTGGAAAACTCAGCAGGGGCCACAGGACTGGAAAGGTCAGTTTTCATTCTAATACCAAAGAAGGGCAATGTCAAAGAATGTTCAAACAACCACACAATTGCACTCATCTCACACACTAGCAAAGTAATGCTCAAAATTCTCCAAGCTAGGCTTCAACAGTATGTGAACAAAGAACTTCCTAATGTTCAAGGTTGATTTAGAAAAGGCAAAGGAACCAGAGATCGAATTGCCAACATCCATTGGATCATTGAGAAACCAAGAGAATTCCAGAAAATGTCAATGTTAGCTTCATTGACTATGTTAAAGCCTTTGATTGTGTGGTTAACAACAAACTGGAAAATTCTTCAAGAGATGGGAATACCAGACCATCTTACCTGCCTCTTGAGAAATCTGTATGCAGGTCAAGAAGCAACAGTCAGAATTGGACATGGAATCACACACTGGTTCCAAACAGGGAAAGGAGTACGTCAAGGCTGTCTACTGTCACCCTGCTTATTTAACTTTTATGCAGAGTACATCATGAGAAATGCTGAGCTGGATAAGCACAAGCTGGAATTAAGACTGCTGGGAGAAATATCAATATCCTCAGATGTACAGATGATACCACCCTTATGGCAGAAAGTGAAAAGGAACTAAAGAGCCTCTTGATGAGAGTGAAAGAAGAGAGTGAAAAAGCTGGCTTAAAACTCAACATTCAGAAAACTAAGATCATGGCATGTGGTTCCATCACTTCATGGCAAATAGATGGGGAAACAATGGAAACAGTGAGAGACTTTATTTTCTTGGGCTCCAAAATCACTGCAGATGGTGACTACAGCCATGAAATTAAAAGACACTTGCTCTTTGGAAGAAAAGTTATGACAAACCTAGACAGCATATTAAAAAGCAGAAACATTACTTTGCCAACAAACGTCCAACTAGTCAAGGCTATCTATGGTTTTTCCAGTAATCATGTATGGGTGTGAGAGTTGGACTATAAAGAAAGCTGAGTGCCGAAGAATTGATGCTTTTGAACTGTGGTGTTGCAGAAGACTCTTGAGAATCCCTTGGACTGCAAGGACATCAAACCAGTCAATCCTAAAGGAATCAGTCCTGAATATGCATTGGAAGGACTGGTGCTGAAGCTGAAACTCCAATCCTTTGGCCACCTGATGCAAAGAACTGACTCATTGGAAAAGACCCTGATGCTGGGAAAGATTGAAGGCAGGAGGAGAAACAGATGACAGAGGATGAGACGGTTGGATGGCATCACCAACTCAATGGACACGAGTTTGAATAAGCTCCGCAAGTTGGTGATGGACAGGGAAGACTGGCACGCTCTAGTCAATGCGTCACAAAGAGTTGGACAAGACTGAGAAACTGAACTGAACTGAGTATACACAAGCATTAAGTCCATGGTATTTAAACTCATTCATAAAACTCATGCTCCAAAACATGGGAAAGGGTATCTTTCAGTACCTTTCATTTTCCTGAAAACTAGTGATGATATGGAATCACATGTTCTGTAACATGAAAGTTGACTTCTTAAGAGAATCCTCCATGAAATACATTGGAGTGTTAGTTCCTAAGAGAAGCTTTTGTTTATCTTAGTGTAAACCCATATCATTAATACCTAATGTTCCTGACTTCTGAATATGAAGTAATACATGAATGGAAACCAGCTGTCCTCTGAGTTAGGTGAGACAGCTCAACGCACACAGGCATAACTTAAGTGCAGTGTTCATAATGACTTTCTAGAAAGCTATTAATCCTGCTAAATAGGGGATCTGTATACTAATCTCACCTTTTTCAATGCAGGAACTATAACGATAGGGCAGCCACGGGAGTGCTTCCTAAACAGCAAGTTCTTTTTTCCCTTGGTCATGAATTCCATTCTTTCTTGACCATTAAAGACTCTTTGGTTCTATCTCTTCACAGCTTATCCCCACTGTGCTACACTTTCTTTTTTTGAAAGTCACAGACAATTTATCTTTCTTTAATTAGATTAGGAGGAAAAAAGTGAAGAACGCATTGTGGGCGGAAGTGCATGCTAAGTCACTCTGGTCGTGTCCGACTCTTTGTGACGCCATGCACTGCAGCCTGCCAGGTTCCTCTGTCCATGGGATTCTCCAGGCAAGAATACTGGAGTTGCCATACCCTCTTCCATGGCAGGAAGCAGTAAGAGTCTTTTAGGGTCTGGCATTGATTTTCATAGCAGAACATACAGCAGAGACGTGGGAACACACAGGTTACTCTTATGTTCCCTAACTATGCTGCTTAAAGGGATGCTGTTGCCATGCTAGTTGGCTATGCCCCACAGGTGGGGTGCTGGTCTTTCCCCAGAAATCTTTATCCTAGTCTTCATCACAAGGAGGGCACTGCCACATGCTCTTGGCCAGAGTCTCTTGTCCAAGGTCCCTGATTTCCTGACTACATCCTGCTCAATACGCCTTTTGTCATCACAGCTTGATATATGGTGACTGATTTCAGCCTGGGGAAGCTGATGGAGAGCACCGAAGGGACAAGTAGCCCATGTGTTTGTGACGTCAGGATGATTCTTTCTCCACTTGATGAGATGATAAGGAAACCTGCAGGCCCTAATCTGGTGGGGTTTTTTTGTTTTTTTTTGTTTTTACCATAGGGGCATCATAATAGCCTTTCAGGGTCCAGGGAATCATGTAATTTTCTTCCATGTTGGCAGTGAAGAAGCCAAGACAAAGAGCTCAGCCAAGACACACTCTCCCTACAGTTGCCTTCAACCCACACCCACTTTACTCTGCTATACTTTCTAAAGCACTTTCTAACTTATAAACCTACAACAGCTTTCTATTGTCAAAAGAAATCTTGAGAGACAATGTGGGATAGCAGAAAGAGCCCCAAGTAAGGCCAGCTTTAAAAGTGTGGGTGTGTGTCTCCACAGCTTTCAAGCACAAAAAGTGAAAAGTATATTCTTCATTCGGTCATGTCCGACCCCATGGAGTACAGCCTGCCAGGCTCCTCTGTCTATGGGATTTCCCAGGCAAGAATACCGGAGTGGGTTGCTATTCCCTGCTCCAGGGAATCTTCCTGATCCAGGAGCCAAACCCAGGTCTGGCTTTTCATCAATCATTACCATCTCTCCATCTCTCTGTATACAGCCCCAGTATGAATCTCTCGTCTCAACCAGCCTCCTCACTGTCCTTTACACACCTGTCAATGTGGCTGTCACTTTCAGAAGGAAAGCCCATCTTCCTCCCTTCTTACCAATAAACACGTTTCCTCTATGGCCCTTTAATTCCAAATATTCTCGAGTTAGAGCTCATAATAACCTCTCTCATGTTTTAGGTTTTAAAATACTATGGCACTGGTATTTATGAACTATTAATATATGACATCTCCTGACACTCAATTTTCAAAAGGCACAACCTCTTCTCCAGTTATTTTTGCATGTACATTTATTCCTGTACCTTTAAGTGTATAAATATTTTTTCTAACTCTTGATTCCTTCTTCTTCCCCACCCTTCCCTCTTTTTACACACGATTTGAAATCAATTTCAATAACAAAAAAGGGAACAATAAATAGACACTGTTCATATGATTCAAATTTTGCTGAGCTTCCTGGCAGCTATAGCTTAAAGGAAAAGTTGTTTAAATCTCATTAGCAGAAAAGAGGAAACATACCAAAAACTTTCTGTGAATTTAACCCTAAAAGAAAGGTTTTTAATGTGAGACATTGTAGGAGATATTGTAAGTGATGTAATGAACAACATCCTTAACATTTGCACAACATTTTTCAAATTTAATGTAGTTGCTTCTTGAGAGGGCCTCCAATGTGGGTTGAAGACAAAACATTAATATAAATCTAGTGAAGATGATACTTTAAAAAATCCTCTCTGGCTCCTTGCAGAATATTAGGCATTGAGTAGGTGCCTAATAAATACTTGTTAGTGACCTCTTTAAGGGAACTTTTACATTATTTTCACTTGAAAACTAGTGATGGAAATCTGCAATATTTTTCTCTTACAGGCATCTAAATAATCAAAGAGAACAGGGGAGGTAAAGAAAGCCAGATCCCTAAGTTAGTGAAGTTTTAATCAATGGTTTATTTTCTCTGCACAGAAAGTTATGAGTCGGACTTTCCACCCAAAGGAAGTAAGAATTTGGTTGTCAGGCTGAAAAGATATGGTTACATTGAATTAGAACAGATTTTAATATTGATTCTGCCCTTTGGCAGAGTTCCCAGTGAGGTAAGAGATAGAGAGGCCTCTGGGCTAGACAGCTGGTGTTTGTCAGGTGGAGTAAAATTCAAGCTTTGTTCTCATCCAAACACTCCAAGGGCAAAGCCAGTGGCAGAAGCTGAGCTCTGCTGAAGGAAAGAGATAAGGTGCCCACTCCTGAAGTCAAAGAAAACTTCCCTGTTGGGATAGGCACAGGAAGGCCACCTGTGGGTCAAAAAGGGAGAGGGTACCACTCCATAATAAATGTGGACCTACCCTCACGGGCCTCTGTGGTGGGGTCCATCTTAACAAAAAGTCATGTCCACATGTTGGAGAGGGTCCTAGAATTAAGATCTCTCTTCAGGCCCACTCACTGCTGCCTCTCCAGGATCAGCAGTATGGCAGAGTACCAACCCAAGTCACTCTGGGCTGGAAGCCCAAACAGCTTGCTCGAATCTCATTCTTCTCACTCGCCCAACCTCAGCCCTGTTGACAATTGGGGATGGGTAATTCCTTCTTGTAGGGGACTGTCCAGTATAGGATATTTAGCATCTCTGGTCTCTACCCACTAAATGCCAATAATATTCCCACCTGTAGTCATGATAATCAAAAATGTTTTCAGATATTGCCGAATGTCCCATGATGGGCAAACAACTTCCTTTGTCAAGTTACTGCTTAGAATGTGCTGAGATAGGTACTCAATAGTCTCAGTAAAGCCCATTTACGGCTAGATTCTAGTTGTCAGAGAATACATTTGTAGCCTGTATTTCATTTCTATGTACTTTGTCTTAAAATTACTGTAAATACTCCTTTTGAAAATTTAGGTTTGTACCAGTTGGACTAAACGAAAATGGAATTTTCCTCACCTTAGTTTAGGAAGATAACTCAGAGCCCTGGAGGAGTAATGAATTATCCCAGGGAAGCACCCAACACACAGAATAGAGGTGTAGGGGGAGCTGTGGGTGCTGGAGTTTTCCCTTTAAAAAACTCACTATTTTTCCCCCTGGAATTTCATAGGATATCTGTATTTTCTTTGCAGCCTCACGCAAATGTTTTCATGAGCTCCCAATTTGTACACACAAATATTCACTGACCGTGTCCTCTGACTGTTTCAAGACCCCTCAGCATCAACACAGGGCTTTGGAACCACCTTAGGAGAGCCTGGCTACACCTCACGTGTGTTCTCTGAGCTTCGGGCTCACATGAATTCATGTGCTCAGAGATAAACAAGACAAAGAAATAAAAACCAAAACATTCAGATGGCTTTGGGGCCCCTATTAACTCAGAGAAAGAGATAGCTGAAAGGAAACCACAAATACACTCGATGAAATGACGGTTTTGACAGATACTCAATGTGCAGAGCTAAAAGAAAGTTCAGCAGAGAATGCCAGAATAGAGGAGACCAGGGGTTGTTAGAAGTTTCAACAAGAAACAGATGGTTCCATCCGGCTCTAATAAAAGATGAAACTACTTCTTCAAAGCAGCCTAGTTACCTTATGAATATGTGCAGGAAAGAAACCAATGACTGGAAAGAGAATGAAGAAAGGGATTTGTGTTGTGAAAATAAAGAGGGAAACTTCATTAAAATGGAGTCAGGAGGCCAGCGGGGGGTGGAGGGAGCTTTCATGCAATATCACTCATTGTCCATGACAGGAAGAATTGTCAAGGTCAGCAGAAGGAAAGAATCATTGATTACAGGCCCCCAACAGGAAAATATGTACATTGCATCTCCTACAGTTCTGCGAAGAGAATGCACTGGTCATAGCAAACACCCTCTTCCAACAACACAAGAGAAGACTCTACACATGGACATCAGCAGATGGTCAATATTGAGATCAGACTGATTATATTCTTTGCAGCCAAAGATGGAGAAGCTCTATACAGTCAGCAAAAACAAGACCAGGAGCTGACTGTGGCTCAGATCATGAACTCCTTATTGCCAAATTCAGACTGAAATTGAAGAAAGTAGGGACAACCACTAGACCATTCAGGTATGACCTAAATCAAGTCCTTAACAATTATACAGTAGGAGTGAGAAATAGATTTAAGGGACTAGATCTGATAGACAGAGTGCCTGGTGAACTATGGATGGAGGTTCATGACATTGTACAGGAGACAGGGATCAAGACCATCCCCAAGAAAAAGAAATGCAAAAGAGCAAAATGACTGTTTGAGGAGGCCTTACAAATAGCTGAGAAAAGAAGAGAAGCGAAAAGCAAAGGAGAAAAGGAAAGATATAAGCATCTGAATGCAGAGTTCCAAAGAATAGCAAGGAGAGATAAGAAAGCCTTCCTCAGCGATCAATGCAAAGAAATAGAGGAAAACAATAGAATGGGAAAGACTAGAGATCTCTTCAAGAAAATTAGAGATACTAAGGGAACATTTCATGCAAAGATGGGCTCAATAAAGGACAGAAATGGTACGGACCTAACAGAAGCTGAAGATATTAAGAAGAGGTGGCAAGAATACACAGAAGAACTGTGCAAAAAAGATCTTCATGACCCAGACAATGACGATGGTGTGATCACTCACCTAGAGCCAGATATCCTGGAATGTGAAGTCAAGTGGGCCTTAGGAAGCATCACGATGAACAAAGCTAGTGCTGCTCCTGCTGCTAAGTCGCTTCAGTCGTGTCCAACTCTGTGCGACCCCATAGACAGCAGCCCACCAGGCTCTGCCGTCCCTGGGATTCTCCAGGCAAGAACACTGGAGTGGGTTGCCTTTGCCTTCTCCATTGTGTGAAAGTGAAAAGTGAAAGTGAAGTCGCTCAATCAAAGCTAGTGGAGGTGACAGAATTCCAGTTGAGCTCTTTCAAATCCTGAAAGATGATGCTGTGAAAGTGCTGCACTCAATATGCCAGCAAATTTTGAAAACTCAGCAGTGGCCACAAGACTGGAAAAGGTCAGTTTTCATTCCAATCCCTAAGAAAGGCAATACCAAAGAATGCTCAAACTACCGCACAATTGCACTCATCTCACTCACTAGCAAAGTCATGCTCAAAATTCTTCAAGCCAGGCTTCAGCAATATGTGAACCGTGAACTTCCAGATGTTCAAGCTGGTTTTAGAAAAGGCAGAGGAACCAGAGATTAAATTGCCAACATCCACTGGATCATTGAAAGAGCAGGAGAGTTCCAGGAAAACATTTATTTCTGCTTTATTGACTATGCCAAAGCCTTTGACTGTGTGGATCACAAAAAGTTGTGGAAAATTCTTCAACAGATGGGAATACCAGGCCACCTTACCTGCCTCTTAAGAAACCTGTACACAGGTCAGGAAGCAACAGTTAGGACTGGACATGGAACAACAGACTAGTCCCAAATAGCAAAAGGAGTACATCAATGCTGTATATTGTCACTATGCTTATTTAACTTATATGCAGAGTACATCATGAGAAAGGCTGGGCTGGATGAAGCACAAGCTGGAATCAAGACTGCCAGGAGAAATATCAATAACCTCAGATAAGCAGATGACACCACCCTTATGGCAGAAGGTGAAGAAGAACTAAAGAGCCTCTTGATGAAAGTGAAAGAGGACAGTGAAAAAGTTGGCTTAAAGCTCAAAATTCAGAAAACAAAGATCATGGCATCTGGTCCCATCACTTCATGGCAAATAGATGGAGAAACAGTGGAAACAGTGTCAGACTTTATTTTGGGGGGCTCCAAAATTACTACAGATGGTGATTGCAGCCATGAAATAAAAAGACGCTTACTCCTTGGAAGGAAAGTTATGACTAACCTAGGCAGCATATTTAAAAGCAGAGACATTACTTTGTCAACAAAGGTCCGTCTAGCCAAGGCTATGGTTTTTCCTGTGGTCATGTATGGATGTGAAAGTTGGACTATAAAGAAAGCTGAGTGCCAAAGAATAGATGCATTTGAACTGTGGTGTTGGAGAAGACTCTTGAGAGTCCCTTGGACTGCAAGGAGATCCAACCAGTCCATCCTAAAGGAGATCAGTCCTGGGTGTTCACTGGAAGGACTGATGTTGAAGCTGAAACTCCAATACTTTGGCCACCTGATGCAAAGAGCTGACTCATTTGAAAAGACCCTGATGCTGGGAAACATTGAAGGCAGGAGGAGAAGGGGTTGACAGAGGATGAGATGGTTGGTTGGCATCACCGACTCAATGAACATGAGTTTGAGTAAACTCCAGGAGTTGGTGATAGACAGGGAGGCCTGGCGTGCTGCAGTCCATGGGGTCGCAAAGAGTCGGACACGACTGAGCGACTGCACCTAACTGACTGAACAGGAAACCAGATACTCCAGCAACTCAGCCAACGAGAAACAGTCATCACCCTAGACTCTCACTTTTCTCTGACAGACTAATTCAAAACAATACTTCCTAACTTCCTCTTTTTTCTCTTATAACTTTCCTTTCTTTTGTTGAACTTGCCTATGGCTTTTGCTATAGCTTGCTTGTCCTGAATTGTAGCTCCTCTGGTATTTCCTAATAAACCTATTCTGGTAAAACAACTGACTGATTTATTTTTAAGGTCAACATCACTTGATGCTAAAAATTGGGATGCCAAGAAGACCTCCAACAACTCCCAAGGTATGTGAGCAACCCATAGAGCCCAGAGCTCATTGCTTTCTCACTGACCATGAATTTGAGGAAAAGAGTCTCCTGAATTTCAAGCCCACACTCTTTGCATTTTGAGTTCAGGCTTTATTTGGGATCTGTTTGAAGGCTTTGTTCTTTCTGAGAGTGTTCATATGGCCTTTGGCTCAATTCCTTTGGAACTGGGCTGTTCCCACTGCAACTCTGTCTATTGGAACTCTGTTTATTGGAACTGTGTTGACCTTTAGCCTCATTCCTTTTGGAACTGAGCTGTTCCCACTGGAAGTCTGTCATATCAGAACTCTATCAGAACTGTCCTGATCTTCAGCCTGATTTCTTATGGAACTGGGCTGTTCCTATTGGAACTGTACGTTTGGGAATTTTTCTTGTTGATTTAGAGGAAAAAATCCCAAAGAAATGGGATCCCAGTCATCAGAATGCTTTGAGGGTGCCCCTGGCCAATTTTATGTTTAAAAACTTGGATCTCTCCTTAAAAAGAAGAAAGTAATGCTATTTGCAGCAACATGGATGGACCTAGAGAGTGTCATACTGGGTGAAGTCAGACAGAGAAGGAGAAATATCTTATGATAGCCCTGCAGAATCTAAAAAGAAATGATACAAATGAACTTACTTACAAAACAGAAAGAGACTCACAGATTTAGAGAACAATCTTACGGTTGCTGTGGGAAGGACAGGGAAAGGGATAGTTAGGTAGTTTGGGATGGACGTGTACACACTGCTATAATTAAAATGGATAATCAATAAGGATCTACCCTACAGCACAAGGAACTCTGCTCGATGTTATCTGGCAGCCTGGAGGGGAGGGGGATTCTGGGGAGAATGGGTACATGTACATGTATGACTGAATCTCTTCACTCACTGTTTACTTGGAACTATCATAACATCATTAATCGGCTATAACCCAATACAAAATAAAAACTTAAAAAAAAAAAAAAACACCCTTTCCTCATGTGCATTTCTAACTCAATAGACTGATGTAACCAAAAGTAACTTAGAACACTAATGGCCATTATGGGGAACTTCCAAACTTCTCACACTTTTCTTGAAACTGAATTGGACAGCTGTGGGCTCTAAAGCTGTCAAAACCTAATAGGACACATATTTTCAATGATATTTTGAGGCTTCCAAGCATTCTGCTGCTGCCTCACTTTAGTCATGTCCGACTCTGTGCCACGCCAGAGACGGCAGCCCACCAGGCTTCCCGTCCCTGGGATTCTCCAGGCAAGAACACTGGAGTGGGTTGCCGTTTCCTTCTCCAATGCATGAAAGTGAAAAGTGAAAGTGAAGTCGCTCAGTCGTGTCCGACTCTAGCGACCCCATGGACTACAGCCTACCAGGCTCCTCCGTCCATGGGATTTTCCAGGCAAGAGTACTGGAGTGGGGTGACATTGCTTTCTCCATTCCAAGCATTATCCAGGGTCTAAAATTGCTTCTCTGCAAATACAATTTCCAAATTAACTGAGTCACTAAAGAAAGACAAGACGGCTTCTCCCCTACTACCTCATTTTTTGAAGGCAGCCCCTTGTGCCCAGCCCCCACCCCTGGTGCCATCCTTCTCCTCTGCTGCACCCTCAGTTTCCCAGTCTCATTCTTTCACCAAGCTTCCCCTTTTCCCTGAGCCTCTCCTCACTTCCACCTTCTCTGAAGCTATCAGAACCTTTCCCTTTAAAGGTTTCTCTTCTGAGGATCCAAATAAACCCCAAATGTCTTTTGTTCCCTGGACTATAAGGCCAAATTGAGAGCCCTGAAATAACTGAGGAGCCCCATAAGTTTGCTGAAGTATTTAACATTGTTGTTCAAACTAACCAACCTGGTGTCTCAGATTTTGAATAGTTCGTCCACTTGCTTGTTGCTGATAGTCAAGCCAAACAGTGAAGGAATTTTGCTGGATGAGAACATCCTGAACAGATGTAGAAAAACAAACTCCTAACTTTTAGCAAAAGGCTAGAACACTGCCTGAAAACTTTCACTGGGCAATTACAGTAGCTCTTCCTAAGCCTGATCGAAATAAAATGAAGGCTTGCCCACAGAAATCTGAGGAACCCCTTCTTGACAATTATAACAGACTTCAGATCATTTTCAAGTGAAATTCAGGTCTTCCTTCAGATGCTGAATCCACTCAGGTAGACTTTAACTCTATGTTTATTAATGGGCTGAACTAGGATCTTTCTCTGTTGGTTAAAAGACCCAGGGTTGGAGTGGGAAGCCATGTCTACTTCAGAATTTAGTTAATTTAGCAAATCAGCTCATTTGAACTCTAGCTGACTCACCTAAATGAGAGACCACTAGAATTCTTAATTTTCAACTCCAGCAGATGAAGGCCCTGAAACAAAACTGAAAACCCCCAGTGGGACTTTCCTGGTTGTCCAGTGGTCAGGACTCCTTGTTTTCCCTGCAAGGGGCATGGGTTCGATCCCTGGTCAGGGAACTGACATCCCATATGTTGTGTGCCCAGGAAAAAAAAAAAAAAAGACTATCAAAAACCTATTACTGCTGTTTCTATGAGAACCAAAATATTGAACAAAAGGTTGTTATAAATTCAAGTGCTCCAGGAGTTTTCAGCCCTCTAGCCAGTCTAATTCCCAAGACCTCCTGATTCCCAATGATGGGGCCTCCGAGGAGCTACATACAGGAGCTCTTCCTAATCCTCTCTGTTAATCAGCTTAGAGACACCACTCTCTAGATTCGGAATATATCTCTCTGTCTTTACGGACCCAGAGCTACCCTCTCAGTGCTCAACCAACTGCTATAAAGCAGCCCCTGCCTCAGAGCACTGCTGCTGCTGCTGCTGCTGCTAAGTCGCTTCAGTCGTGTCCGACTCTGTGCAGCCCCAAAGACGGCAGCCCTCCAGGCTCTGCTGTCCCTGGGATTCTCCAGGCAAGAACACTGGAGTGGGTTGCCATTGCCTTCTCCATTGTGTGAAAGTGAAAAGTGAAAGTGAAGTCGCTCAGTCGCGTCCATGGACTGCAGCCTACCAGGCTCCTCCATCCATGGCATTTTCTAGGCAAGAGTACTGGAGTGGCTTGCCATTGCCTTCTCCGGCCTCAGAGCACTAAGACAGTTCAAAGAGTGAGGATCCTTAGTAAACCTCCCCAGCTTCCCATCTCTAAACCTGGTCCCTTTCGTTGAGGCCTTCTGAGAGATACATACCTTTTTTCTCCTTAGTTCCTCTGCTCCTATTCATTTACTAGGCTGAGGCTTCTTAGAAAAGTATCATGCTGGAATTTCTGTCTCCTAAAAGGCAAAAACAATGCTAGAATTTGACAGTAGCAATAGCCAACCAAGTGAACTGAATGACGTTTCACCATCTTTTATTTGCTTTTATTTTTGTTGGCAGTATAGCTGAATATGGGGACGCTGGCCATTTATCCCCATTGGATCAGCTACCACTCTCTTTATGGGAAAAATCTTCAAGGGATATTTGTAGAATCCACAGTGCACCCCCTGTCAAGATTCGAATAGATCCCTCAAAGCCTCTGTTCAGAATTAACACCCTATAAATAAAGGAGTCCTTCAAGGCATCAAGCCATAATAGAGGATTACAAGGCTCAGAGCCTATTACCCTCTGTTCTAGTCCCTGTGTGTATTTGTGTGTGTGCACACTCTCATGCATGTTCAGTCGCTTCAACTGTGCCCAACTCTTTGCTACTCTATGGACTGTAGCCTGCCAGGCTCCTCTGTCCATGGAATTCTCCAGGCGAGAATACTGGAGTGGGTTGTCATGCCCTCCTCCAGGGGATCTTCCTGATCCAGGGATCGAACCTATGTCTCCTGTACTACAGGTGGATTCTTTACCGCTGAGCCATGGGGTAAGCCCTCTGGTCCCTGTAATACCCATTTTACCTGTAGGAAAACTCAAGGGCCCCAGTGAACATTCAACTAGAACTTACAAGCAATAAACAACTCTTTCATCCCTTGACACCCTGTTGTTCCCAACCTCCACACACTACTGACATCCAGTCCCACAGAAAGCACATTTTCACTGTAATTAATTTATGGAGTACATTCTTTAGTATTCCAGTTGATAAGACTAAACAACACCCTTTTGTGCTCACTTGGAAAGAAAGGCAATAAATTTGGACAGTAATGCCCCTGCATTTCACAGGAAGTTTGCTTTACTCTTCACAAATCATGAAGGTTGATTTGGATGGTGTAAAGTTTTCTGCAGGCTCTACTTTGTTATAATATGTGAGTAGTTTGCTTCTCTGCTCCCTTTCTCAAGCTTTTTCACAGGATGACAACATTCATATGTTAAAACTGTTGGCCTTGAAGGGACATAGGGTCTCCAATTAAAAACTGCTGTTTGCTCAAACTCAAGCTTGATATTCAGGCACTTCTCAGTCTTTTGAGCTAGTCACAGCACATCCAATGCACCTGGCCTCTGCCTCTTTTGATCAACAGCTGATAAAAAGGAGATAAATTTCATTATCATAAAGGCCTAATTGCTTGTGTTAAAAATAACCATGCTTTGGTAGAGCAATCCTTTCACAGCATGCTCCCAGGAGGCAAAGACCCTAAGCATCACCCTTTGCAGCCTGCCTATTGGAAAAGACACCTCCAGAAAGACTTCCTTCAGCCTTGCTGGAAAGCCCCTATTAGGTACTGCTAACCATTCCTTGATTGGAGAAGGAAATGGCAACCCACTCCAGTGTGCTTGCCTGGAGAATCCCAGGGATAGGGGAGCCTGGTGGACTGCCATCTCTAGGGTCGCACAGAGTCGGACATGACTGAAGTGACTTAGCAGCAGCAGCAGCAGCAACCATTCCTTGTGCCGTCAAACTCTATGAAACAGACTCTTGGATTCAAAAAACAATTCTTCTGCTATTCCCAAATAACCCCATTTTTGCTAAAATATGACTGCTTTATTTTTAAGGTTAACAGTGTTTAACTTCACTACATTGAGATCTTATTTGTATACCATGTGTATCCATAGTCCCTTACATGTTAATATTTTTAGATAAACTTCACATGATAGAAAAGGGATTCTATTATAGGGAAAAACTTTGTGAATACCTTTTTTTCCTTATAATAACTGCATAAATGAAGATATAGCTGATCTACACGAATTAGGTGTTGCTGTGATATGAGAAATTGGGCTTCCCAGGTGGCTCAGGGGTAAAGAATATGCCTGCCAATGTGAGAGATGCAGGAGACGCAGGTTTGATACCTGGGTCAGGAAGATCCCCTGGAGGAGAAAATGGCAACTGACTTCAGTACTCTTGCCTGGAAAATCCCATGGACAGAGGAGCCTGGTGGGCTGCAGTCCGTGGGGTCTCAGAGAGTCTGATATGACTAAGCACACACGCTCATGATGTGGGAAAAAACCAAGAACGTTGACAGTTCAGTTTACTAACTAGACTAGGTTGGTTTCTTAGAAGCCTGTGATATTAAAAAAGTCAATATTTATGTACCAAATGAAACACTACTTGACGTCTGTAACTATACCATGAAGTGTTACAACACTGGAAAGGAAAGAGATCCAGAATAGCCAAAATGATCTTGAAAAAGAAAAAAAAAGCTGGGGGACTCAGATATCAATTTCAAAACTCAATAACTCAAGTAATCAAGACAGTGTGGTACCAGCATAGGACAGACATGCAGGTGAATCAAAGAGAATTGAGAGTGAGAAGTAAAGGGTATCACGTATGATGCACTGACTTGACACAGGGGCCAAACCAGTTTAGTGGGAAAGTCTTTTCAACCAATAGTGGTAATAGGACAACTGGATTCCACATGCAAAAGAATGAATTTGGACCCCTACTCCCCACCACACAGAAAAAGTAACTTAAAGTGAATCACAGGCATAAGTCTAAGAGCAAAAACTACATAACTCTTAGAAGAAACACAGGAGGAGTAAGTCTTTATGATCTCAGATTAGCAATAATTTCTTAGCTACAACAGCAAAATCACAAGATTGATTAGCAGAACATCATTAAAATTAAAACTGTCCTTTAAAGAACACAATCAAGAAAATGAAGACCATCCACATAGGAAAATATTTGCAAATCATGTATCTGATAAGGGATTTATATCTGGAATATATAAAGAACTCTTACAACTCAACAACACAAAGGCATTTATCCAAAGAAGAGACACAAACAACCAATAAGCACAGGAACAGATGCTCAACACTTAGTCTTTACAGAAATGCAAATTAAGACAGTGAGCTAATATATCCCATCTATTGGGATGCTATAATCAAAGAGATGGACAATAACAAGTGTTATCGTTACTGTTATTATGGCAGAGAGAGATTGGAACCCTTATACTTTGCTGGTGGGAATGTAAAGTCACACACCCACTTTGGGAAGCAGTTTGGCAGTTTTATCAAACCAGTCAAACCTAAAGGAAATCAATCCTGCATATTTATTGGAAGGACTGATGCTGAAGCTGAAGCTTCAATACTTTGGCCACCTGATGTGAAGAGCCAACTCACTGGAAAAGACCCTGATGCTGGCAAAGATTGAAGGCAAAAGGGGAAGAGGACAGCGGAGGATGAGATGGTTAGATAGCATCACTGACTAAATAGACATGAATTTGAGCAAACTCCAGGAGATGTGGAGGAGAAAAAAAGCCTGGTGTGATACACTCCATGGGGTCACAGAGAGTATACAACTTAGCAACTGAACAATAAGAACAAATGTTAAACACAGAGTTACCATATATAACACAGCAATTCTATTCCTAGGTATTTACTGAAGATAACTAAAAGCATATGTTCATACAAAGACTAGTACATAAATGTTTATAGCAATATTATTTAAAATAATCAAAAGATGGAAACAATCCAAATGTTCATTAACTGATGAATGGATAGACAAAATGTAATATACCCATACAATGTGATATCATTAAGCCACAATAGGGAATGAAGTATTGATATATGCCACAACATGGATAAATCTCAAAAACATGCTAAGTGAAAGAAGCTAGTCATAGAAGACCACATATTGTGTGATCCTATTCATGTAAAGTGTCCTGAATAGGCTGCTGCTGCTGCTGCTAAGTTGCTTCAGTCGTGTCCGACTCTGTGCGACCCCATAGATGGCAGCCCACCAGGCTCCCCCGTCCCTGGAATTCTCCAGGCAGGAACACTGGAGTGGGTTGCCATTGCCTTTTCCAATGCATGAAAGTGAAAAGTGAAAGTGAAGTCGCTCAGTCGTGTCCGACTCTTCGCGACCCCATGGACTGCAGTCTACCAGGCTCCTCTGTCCATGGGATTTTCCAGGCAAGAGTACTGGAATGGGGTGCCATTGCCTTCTCCACCTGAATAGGCAAATCTATATAAATAGAAAGTAGAGAGAAGCCGGCGGAGTGTGGGTACCTCTTGCATTCCCGGGGACAGTCGTCCGTGATACAGCAGCGCGGCCATGGCAGAACCACAGCCCAGTCCGGCAGCCTCACCGACGAGGCTGCCCTCAGCTGTTGCTCCGACCTGGACCCCAGCACCAAGGATTTTCTCTTGCAGCAGACCATGCTGCGAATTAAGGATCCTAAGAAGTCACTGGATTTTTTATGAGAATTCTTGGAATGACACTATTCCAGAAACTTGATTTCCCCACTATGAAATTTTCACTGTATTTCTTGGCTTATGAGGATAAAAATGACATCCCAAAAGATAAAGATGAAAAAGTAGCGTGGGTATTCTCCAGAAAAGCTACACTTGAACTGACACACAACTGGGGCATGGAAGATGATGAGACCCAGAGTTACCACAGTGGCAATTCAGACCCTCGAGGATTTGGTCACATTGGAATTGCTGTTCCCAATGTTCATGGTGCTTGTAAAAGATTTGAAGAACTGGGAGTCAAATTTGTGAAGAAACCTGATGATGGTAAAATGAAAGGCCTGGCATTTATTCAAGATCCTGATGGTTACTGGATTGAAATTTTGAATCCCAACACAATGATAACTATTATTTAGTTCTGTGAGAACGCTGATTTGAAACTTCAGTGGAGACATTGTAGAAGGTAAAACAGGAAATCATGTGATTCAAGATATTCAGATAACAGAAGCATCTAGGACTGATGGATCCTTGTCCCAACTCAGATTATTCTTAAATCTATCTCCCTTTACTCTTTCAGCTGTTTCCCCCTAACTGGAAATAAAAGCAAAAATAAACAAATGGGACCTAATTAAACTTAAAAGCTTCTGCACATCAAAGGAAACTATTAGCAAGGTGAAAAGACAGCCTTCAGAATGGGAGAGAATAATAGCAAATGAAGCAACTGACAAACAACTAATCTCAAAAATATACAAGCAACTCCTACAGCTCAACTCCAGAAAAATAAATGACCCAATCAAAACATGGGCCAAAGAACTAAACAGACGTTTGTCCAAAGAAGACATACAGATGGCTAACAAACACATGAAAAGATGCTCAACATCACTCATTATCAGAGAAATGCAAATCAAAACCACTATGAGGTACCATTTCACACCAGTCAGAATGGCTGCGATCCAAAAGTCTACAAGTAATAAATGCTGGAGAGGGTGTGGAGAAAAGGGAACCCTCTTACACTGTTGGTGGGAATGCAAACTAGTACAGCCACTATGGAGAACAGTGTGGAGATTCCTTAAAAAACTGGAAATAGAACTGCCTTATGATCCAGCAATCCCACTGCTGGGCATACACACTGAGGAAACCAGAAGGGAAAGAGACACGTGTACCCCAATGTTCATCACAGCACTGTTTATAATAGCCAGGACATGGAAGCAACCTAGATGTCCATCAGCAGACGAATGGCTAAGAAAGCTGTGGTACATATACACAATGGAGTATTACTCAGCCATTAAAAAGAATACATTTGAATCAGTTCTAATGAGGTGGATGAAACTGGAACCTATTATACAGAGTGAAGTAAGCCAGAAGGAAAAACACCAATACAGTATACTAACGCATATATATGGAATTTAGAAAGATGGTAACAATAACCCTGTGTACGAGACAGCAAAAGAGACACTGATATATAGAACAGTCTTATGGACTCTGGGAGAGGGAGAGGGTGGGAAGATTGGGGAGAATGGCATTGAAACATGTAAAATATCATGTATGAAATGAGTTGCCAGTCCAGGTTTGATGCATGATACTGGATGCTTGGGGCTAGTGCACTGGGACAACCCAGAGGGATGGTATGGGGAGGGAGGAGGAAGGAGGGTTCAGGGTGGGGAACACATGTATACCTGTGGTGGACTCATTTTGATATTTGGCAAAACTAATACAATTTTGTAAAGTTTAAAAATAAAATAAAATAAAAATAAAGTATTTTCCTACTTAAAAAAAAAAGAAAGTAGATTAATGATTGCAGAGAACTGGGGAGGTAGTGGCCGTCTTTTGGGGTGCTAAAAATGTTCTAACATTATATTATGGCTATTGGATAAACCTGTAAATATAGTAAAAGCCACTGATTTATACACTTTAAATGAAATCTTAGGGAACTGCCTGGCAGTCCAGTAGTTAGGACTCTTTCACTGCATGGGACACAGGTTCAATCCCTGGTCAAGGAAATAAGATCACATGAGTGGCATGGCAAAAGTAAATAGATAAATGGGGGCACTTTATGGTATACAAATTATATCCTAACAAAGCTGTTAATTTATGTTCTGCTTAGTAATACAGACTTTTTCTGAGATGTAAAGACATCATGGTGATCTTAACTCTTCTCTAGGATTTTGGTGGTAAATTTTTATATACAGTAAATATCACTAAAGACAACTCCAAATCAAAGAATAGTCCTAAGAAAACACCCTTTGTATGTTCATTTGCTGTTGGTAGAGGATTTAATTTTTAATCTCAGGTTGATTTCTTGGTATCCAGAATGCTTTATTTTTGCTGTGAGTTGCTTCCTGAAGTGATTGCCTGTCTGTTGCCCACACCCCCTCATTAAAAATAAGAAAAGATCACATAATTATTTCTTTACTATGTTCATTTTATATATTGGAATGAAAGTAAAGATCTGTTTCATAGGTTACAGCTGTTTATACTATAACTCATTACTTCTCAGAGTCACAAGTCTTAACAGCTAGCTGTGCATATCTAAAATGTAAATTCCTGGTGTTTTTACACTTTTCACAGTGAAACTTATCCAGATTTGTCTACAGGAGCTATTTCTGTTTGTGGTACACTGAGAAAGAGCTACATAGGATGAAAAATGAAAGGTCTCATGGGACTAAAAATGAAATATTTTTTATGGCAACTTAAAAACCTTACTATCACTTCTTGGGCTTTCTTGGTGGCTCAGTAGTAGAGAAGCCATCTGACAATACAGAAAACGCAGATTCGATCCACATGCTTGCGACTAAGCCTGGGCGCTACAATATTGAACTTGTGCTCCAGAGCCTGGCAACAACAATTACTGAAGCCTGTGTGCCCTAGAGCCTGTGTTCTGCAACAAGAGAAGCCACAGCAATGAGAAGCCTGTGCACCGCAACTAGAGAGCAGCCTCTGCTCTCTGCAACTAGAGAAAAACCCATGCAGCAACGAAGACCCAGCACAGCCAAAAATAAATAAAGTTAAATAAAAAATGTTATTATCACTACTTGTAGTAATTACAAGGTTTTCTTCACAAAAATATTTTGACTCACAATCAATTTTTAACCTTGGGACAACTTCTTGTTATCAATATATGTCATGTGCCTGAACCTATGGCTCAAGAGCCACTATCAGCCACTCCACTGCAAGAGATGTAAACGAATTCAAATTTAACCTGAACAGAATTCAGAATCGGCCATTAAAGCTCATATTGTGTATTTTGAAGAAAAACAAGTCACTTTTAACTATATGCTTTGGGGAATTATTGGTAGACTTGCTTATTCATATATTTTTAAAGATTACCTTTTCTCCCCTGCATACACAAGTCTCTGTTTCACTCCTTTGCATTCAGTCCCACGGGTTTTTTCTTTCTAAAAATCTAGGAATCTTTACAGAAATATTGTGTTTCCCTTTAAATTAACAAGATTAGGAGGCATTGAAGCTAAGTGACCCTAAATTCTATGGCACCCTCAGGTATTAGACATGCAAAAACTGTAAGAGGCACCAAAATTCACTAGGGAAGAAAAAAAAATACTTTGAAGTTTTTTTGACTATTTTAAAAATTGCGTTTAAGAATAATACCTTGCAAGCCAATTTTAACATTATCCAGAACATAGCATCTAAATACTATGATAGTTTCTTTCCCTACATCCTTGTAAGTCAATTGTAACATTATCCGGATCATAGCATCTAGATACTATGAGTGAAGTTTTTTCCCCCCTGCATCTTCAGAAATCACTACAACTTTAAAATTCCTTATCTGAAACCTTATTTGGCCTGATATGTTTCAGAATTCAGAACATTTATCAGAAAAGTGTGTCTGCCACATATTATGTAACATCACTAGCAAGCACAGAAAAGGCACTGCAACCAAACTCATTCCTATTTTTGTAGAGAACTTACAAATACTCATTTGTATCCTCAGTTTCCTTCTGGTCAGATTTTACAGAGTTAGGAAAAGATTGGGACCTGGGACGGACATGTTAATTTGAAATCCAGTTATTTATATTTGATATCCATTTCACAGTCACTGTAAACCATTGGCCTTTTCTTTCACAAAAATGAAAATGTATTTAAAATGAAAACTGAAACAGTGTGTTTCCAGGAGTAAATGTAAAATAGATTTGCTTGTGAAACTATGTTAATTGTATTATGATCTTTCTCTAGCACTTGCCTAATTCCCTCTGGTTAAAAACTTCATTTCTTGGTGCGACAGTAGAAGGTATCAGGTCAGCCTGAAGCTTGCAGTGTGAGTCCCTGCGCGCTTCAAGGGCCTCCGGCAGCAGGAAGACCTGTGGGAGGGTAGGGAAGCTAGCCCAGTGCTGCAGGATATCTAGCTGGGCAAATTTCAGCCTCAGTGGATGAAGCAAAAGAGAGACCAAGTGGGGATTTATATGGTTACTGTTCTCTTGGTAGGACACGGAGGGAACGACAGTATTCCTCCTTAAGGCACTGGTATAAATTCTTACTTGGGAATTACAAAAAGTGACAAGGAATTCTTCACTTTGGGAAGAACGGCTGCTAAATAGGAGCTGGGGCTAGAAGAGGAACAGCGCAGCGAGTCTTGCACAGCTTGCGTGAAAATGGGCCATTTGTTTTTATACCGGTTCCAGAAAGTCAGGCACCTGAGCGGAGTGCAGCCGGCCCTCAGCTCCAGCCACGTTCCGAGTGAGGCGCTGTGGTCCAACAGCTGCAAGCAGTAAACTGCTGCCAGACTGGGTCCGGACTGTGGCCCTTACTGCCCGCCCGCCAGGCCTGTAAGTGGCGGGCAGGGAACCAGGAAAGCCCGAGGGAGGCGTGGCCAGGTCGCGAGAAAGCGCAGGCCCGACCCGCCCTCCACCCCTTCAAGGACAGGGCGGGACCCCCAGGGCATCCCAACAAATCCCCGTTTCCCGTTGACCGCGGGGCGGGACCCTCGCGGCTTTCCGTCCAATTCTCGCGCCTCTGGGCGAGAGGGGAGCAGGCCGGTGCCGCTGGGGGCTGCGGCGCAGTTGGTGAAGCGCAGGGCGGGTCGGGACTACTTGGCTGGCGGAGTTTGCGCTCCCTCCCTCTCTACCCTAACATTTTGGGGGTGGGGAGAAGTTAAGGACAGAGTTAAATGGTGTAGAGCGGCAGAGGTGACAGGACTTGGCGGAGGTGACTTCGTGCATGTCTCTGGCCCGGGTCTGAGAGGTACTCCTGAAGTTGGGCCGCTGGGCTGGTGCGTGGTGGTGCTTCGTTAGATTGCTGTCACCTGGTGGCTTTTAGAGTGTGTGCGGAGCTGCCTTTGCTTTGGTGGGGGGCGTCTCCGAGCTCTCGTCGCCCTCTCCTCTTGTCTCTAGTGCCAGGCTTTGAACTTGGCAGCCCTGCGAAAAATCGCCAGCACCAGGTACCTGGGCACCGGGAGGTACATTGTAATCTGGGGCTTATCTAACGGAAGGGAGTGCGGTTGTCCTAGTAATTCACCCAGTTAATCCGTGTAGTAATTTTTATCTAGCTTTCTGGCAGATGGACTTTGCGTGTGTTCGCTGTGAATTCCGAAGGGATGAGACTTGGCGCCTCCCAACCCTTCTGTTGTATGTCTTCCACCCTCTTTTACTAGTTTTTGGTAATTTTTTACTCCTGGAATTGTTAAGCTTGTTTTCGTCCTGCCCACAGTTCACCAGTTCAGTCCATACCCCTGTGGTTCCTGAACAGAATTGTTACAACAAGCACTTGGCAGTCCTAAACAACTCGTCTTGGTTTACCGGTATGTGGTTATCTATTCCTTTTACTTCTTTTTCCTGATTCTGTTTTGTACTCAGAGTTTCCATCTTACTGCTCCCAGGTGGCCCACTGTAATTAAGTCGGGCATCATCACTTTCCTAAAGCATTTATTTATAGGTTCTTTTGGAATTGTATTATTCAGTCTTTGTGATTGAGAGTTCAAAACAATCCTCCATGAAAGAATCTGATAATTCACATTTTTACTGTGTACCTCTTGCTGAGTTAAGACCGTAGTGAGTATGGAATTGATCGTTGTGGTCTCAGATGCCTAGAGTCTAAGTGGCATGGATGTATACAGAGAATAGCTTGTTTTTCTACATAGGTGTGTTAGTTTCCTATTGCTACATAACAATTTATCACAAACCTAACAGTTAAAAAAGAAATTTATTAACCTGCATCTCTATAGATGCAAAGTTTGGGTAGGTTTAGCTGGGTTCACTGCTTAGTGTCTCACAAAACTGAAATGAATTTGTTGGTCGAGGCTTTCTGAGGGAGAATCCATCTTCAGATTCATTGAGGTTGTTGGTAGAATTAATTTCCATGCAGTTACTAATTTCCATGCAGAATTAATTTCCCATCAGGACCGAGGTTGTCATTTCCTTACTGGCTGTCACCTGGGGTCTCTCTTAGTTCCACGGGAGCAAGTGCATTTTCAAAGCCAGACAGCACCTTCAACCCTTTTCATGCTTTTAATCTCCCTGACTCATCTTCGGCCACCTCTTGGAGAAAGCTTTCTGCTATAAGATAAGAGCTCAAGTGATTAGATTAGGCCCACCTGGATAATCCCTCTTCTTTAAGGTCAATTTTGCAATAACACCATCACAGTCCAAGAAATGATAATCTCATATTCACAGGTTCTGGGTATTAGCGGGGGCAGAATCAAGAGGGCCACTTACAGAAAATCCTGCTTAACATGATGTGGTTGTCTCAAAACTAGATTATTTTTATAATTCAGTTTCGAAGGTATTAAGGAAAAAATTAACCCTAACAATGATTATTTGAGTATCCTCTCTACAGATAAAGAAATTCAGATAAAGTTATTTGTCCCAGGGCATGTGAGTATAAAATGATGAGTTGGCATTTGGACCCAGATCTGCATTTCTTTTAGTCCTAAAGCCATGTTTATGGATGGTCACAGTGAAGGGCAGTTAGTCATTTAGATAGGAAAAAGCTGAGGAATTGGGATATTTGTTGTATCTCAGTTTTGGATTATCTCTTTATATTAGTGGTGTAGGCTAAGCTCTTCTTCCTTAACAAAGAAAGCCAAACTACAGTGGCATAAGTAAAAGGGTTTTTGTTGTTGTTGGTGGTGGTTTTTTGTTTGTTTTTCTTATACATCTAGAGGAAGGAGTCCAGGTCTAGTAGGAAGACGCTAACAGCCTCAATACCTGTCTCCTATAAATGGGTCCAAAGTGCTAGTCCAGTTGGCACTTTCCTGCTTGGCAGTGAGGAGAAGAGAAAGCAGAGAACACCTGTAGTTCCTTACAAGGGCATAATCTGGAGGCAGCATACACATCCAAAAGCCATACCGAGCTCCAAGGGAGAGTAGGAGAGATACAGCTGTGTGGCCTGCTACCCAGCTGAGACTCAGGATTCTGTTAAGAAAGGGTAAGAATTATATTGGCTTAAAGCAGTCTCTGCCACACCATTGTTTTGTTTTTGTTTTTGTTTTAAATAATGTTTTATTCTGTAACTTTCTGTGAGTGGAATATACTATTTGACTTTGCTATTAGTTTTAACAAGTAGTATTTGAAAGGACAGGAAATTCTTAATATTACTGTTCCTTGATTTCTCAGCTGCTATTTTAATATGTTGGAGAAGGAAATGGCACCCCACTCTAGTACTCTTGCCTGGAAAATCCCACGGACGGAGGAGCCTGATAGGTTACAGTCTGTGGGGTCGCAAAGAGTCGGACACGACTGAACGACTTCACTTCACTCCCTTCACTCACTTCATACTTTATCACTGAAGAAGGAAATGGCAACCCACTCCAGTGTTCTTGCCTGGAGAATCCCATGGACAGAGGAGCCTGGCGGGCCATGGTGCATGGGGTTGCAGAGAGTCGGACACAACTGAAGTGACTGAGCACATTTTAATATATAATTTAAAAGGCTTCTTTGAGGAATTTCTTTTTCTATTCACATTTTGTGTTACTTTGATTTCTCTGAAAATTAATACATCTGGAAAATGTTCAAGATTGCTTTACGATACTTGATCATTCTGTGTAGGCCTCACTGCACAGTTAGGTTACAGCAGCTTGTCATATGACTTATGCAATCTGTTGATTTATGCATTCTGTAATATTTTGTAAGTTTATGATTTAATGACTCTTCCATACCTTTTCATATTTTCCTCTTGAAATTTCTTTCTCTCAGTCCATTATCCTTTTCTATACATCTGCATTCTATGTACCCATTTAGACTGACTGTAAGTCCCCTCTCCCACTCTCAGGTATGGGAGGAAGATTATGGTCAAACAGATCTGTATTTGAGTTGTTGGTTTGATCTTAGGCAATTTACTAAATCTCTAAGATTTGACTTCCTATGTAAATGGCAGTGAACGCCATTTTTCATAGAATGAAGATGAAGGAGATGATACATTTTCTGTCACACTTACTGCAATACTTGGCTCAAAAAAATATAGTGATCTTGAGGATCACTCCTTGCTGCTGCTGCTGCTGCTAAGTCGCTTCAGTCGTGTCTGACTCTGTGCGACCCCATAGACGGCAGCCCACCAGGCTCCCCCGTCCCTGGGATTCTCCAGGCAAGAACACTGGAGTGGGTTGCCATTTCCTTCTCCAAGGCATGAAAGTGAAACGTGAAAGTGAAGTCGCTCAGATGTGTCGGACTCTTAGCGACCCCGTGGACTGCAGCCTACCAGGCTCCTCCGTCCATGGGATTTTCCAGGCAAGAGTACCGGAGTGGGTTGATCTCTAGCAATTTGAGACTCTGTTTTTTTGTTTTGTTTTTTTTTTTAATTGATTTTCTCTCTTGAACAAATCTGTGAATTCCTAAGGACTAGAACCAAGTCCTAGATATACTGTGATCCCTAAATATTGACGTAGTGCGTTGAAACTAGTACCTAAAAAATGTTTATGGGAGTTAATTATGAGGGCTTTTTTCTATAGTGTTCCTATTGTGACTGCATCATGGAAAATCAACTGGCTAAATCAACTGAAGAAAGGACATTTCAGTACCAAGATTCCCTTCCATCGCTGCCTGTTCCTTCACTTGAAGAATCATTAAAAAAATACCTTGAATCGGGTATGTTTGTGATCTTTTAACGTATGTTAATATTGCTAGCAGCTTAACTGTGAAATTGTCAGAAGTTGATGAGGGTCTAATTGTTTTGTCCTCTAAGTGAAAAGTGAAAGTGAAGTCGCTCAGTCATGTCCGACTCTTTGTGACCCCATGGACTGTAGTCTACCACACTCCTCCGTCCATGGGATTTTCCAGGCAAGGGTACTGGAGTGGGTTGCCATTTCCTTCTCCAGAGGATCTTCCCGACCCAGGGATTGAACCCAGGTCTCCCACATTGTAGGCAGATGCTTTAACCTCTGAGCCACCAGGGAAGTCTTTGTCCTCTAGGCTCATGATAATTAAAAGTATCCTTAAAATGTCCAAAACATTTCTGTCTTTCTCTAATGTTAATTTTTCCATAGTTAAAAAGCCAGGTAGTACTATTAGGTTTACAATAAGAAGTAGTCCTCCGCCTCGTTTCCCGCACTGCATTTTCAAATATCTACTTCTTGTGTTGTTTATCTCCAGATTTAAACTAACAAGCATATACAACTCCTTCTTAGATTTTTTAGTTGTAGGTATTATATGTTAGTTCCTAAAAAGATGAAGATTTAGTTCTCCTACACCCCTCTAACCTCCAGCTTCATTTCTCAACATTTATGCAATCTAACATATCACATTTTCCCTCTAATTTTCTCACTGTTGCCCCAAATCACCATTTGCAATTAAATTAGTGTTTACCTGATTTAAATCTGGATTTACCTGAAGTAGGACTTCCCTGGTGGCTCAGACGGTAAAGCGTCTTGCTTACAATGCAGGAGACCTGGGTTCCATCCCTGAGTCGGGAAGATCCTCTGGAGAAGGAAATGGCAACCCACTCCAGTACTCTTGCCTGGAAAATAACATGGACAGAGGAGCATAGTGGGCTACAGTCCATGGGGTCGCAAAGAGTCGGACATGACTAAGCGACTTCACTTTCACTTTCACTTTACCCAAAGTAATTTAGCAGACCATTGAGGGTTTGGGGATATGCAGTTATTCACAGGTGAACCATTCAGTGTACAGTGCTGTAATTACGTTTTTGCTGCATTTTTTGGTTTTTCCTCATTTCTCATTTGCTTGCTTTGCTTTGTATCTACAACTCACTCAACCCAGATATCTCACTACACCTAAAATCCCTGAATCCAGTTAAATACACAAGATAGTCACTCAGTTTCATTTCTTCTTGGAGACATCCCTCCTGGAGCCCCCTACCTTCTTGTTGGAATTAGTGTTTACTTTTCTCAAGATGGCTGGAGGTTCTGTAGCCATCATTCTGGTGGTTCTCTTTACCTCTCTCTCCTGTGTTGGATTCCCTGGTTCCTGGGTTCTGTTTCCTCGTTTTGTTTGCTTATTTTGAAGTGCATCTTTAGAGGCTACTTGAGAAAGGGTGTCTGGGAGGAAAAGAATGTTTTTATGCTACTCATGCTTGATTGTTTGGCTGAGTATAGAATTTGGGGTTGGAAATGACTTTTCTTAAGTTTTGAAGGAACTGTCTGTTTCTCTTGAGAAACCTGATGCTGTTCTGGTGTTTGACCCTTTATATGTGACCCATTGTTTGTCACTCCCTAGATATGTTTGGAAACCATTTCTTTGTCTCTGTTATTCTGAATATCTCAGTGATGTACCATGATGTATAGGTATTTTCATTATTTCACTGAACATTCAGTGGGTCCTTTCTGTTTAAAAAGTTATGTTCTTCAGTTCTAGGAAATTATTCTTTTTTTAATTAGAGGAAAATTGCTTTATAATGTTGTGTTAGTTTCTGCCATACAACAAAGCAAGTCAGTCATAATTATATGTATATCCCATGCTTCTTGAGCCTCCCTCTCCCTGCACATTCCACCCCAGAAATTTTTAAAGTATCACTTGTTTTGTAGTTTTCTCCTCTCTTTTTTTCACTCTCTTTCTGAGAGCAGCTCCTATTACTTGGATCTGGTTTTTCTGGGCAAAGCTTTTAATTAAAAAGTTATTTTCCTTTCATTTTATTAATGAAAGTGTTAGTCACTCAGTCATGTATGACTCTTTGCAACTCCATTGCCTGCAGCCCACCAGGTTTCTCTGTCCATGGAGTTCTCCAGGCAAGAATACTGGAGTGGGTTGCCATTCCTTTCTCCAACAGATCTTCCTGACCCAGGGATTAAACCCAGGTCTCCTGCATTGCAGGCAGATTCTTTACCTTCTGAGCCACTTGTCCCTTTTTGGTCCATTTAATATTTGGTATCATCAGTCCTTTTTTGGCCTGACTCCTTCCTACATAAGGGATTTTCCTCTAATATGTGGCAATCCTTTGTCATTCACATTTGAGTCAGATCCTGAGAAGCTTATGGGGAGCTCTGAGTGTGTGAATAGACCTTGGTGACCTGTGGGCCTTATAATGAGCCATAGAGGGTAATAGGGCAGAGGTCTAGAAGTTCTATTAGGACATATCCAAATGCCCACTCCAGTACTTTTGCCTGGAGAATCCCATGGACGGGGGAGCCTGGTGGGCTGCAGTCCATGGGGTCGCTAGAGTCGGACATGACTGAGCAACTTCACTTTCCCTTTTCACTTTCATGCGTTGGAGAAGGAAGTGGCAACCCACTCCAGCGTTCTTGCCTGGAGAATCCCAGGGACGGGGAAGCCTGGTGTGCTGCCGTCTCTGGGGTCGCACAGAGTCGGACACGGCTGAAGCGACTTAGCAGCAGCAGCAGCAGCAAATGCCCAACCTCCTTTCTCTTGGACTGATATTTTCCCCGAAGAAGAATTCGCTCGTCTTTTGTTAGGAAGGCAGAAGCCTGATGGCTAGTGTTTGGAGAGCTGAGTGGAGGAAGAGACAAGAGGGATCATTGTTCTAGTGTACACTTTCATTGTTAACCCTCTGTTTAAAATGTGAGCTGGAATCAATGTGTTTTGCTAGTTTGGGACAACTTCTCCTAAGGGTAAACCTTCATATTTCTAACGCTATTGGGAGGGAGGAAGTTGTCTGGCTTTCTGGAGTGTAGGAGATTCATAAGGACGGCTGTGGGTGGGGTGGTTGTCAGCTGCTTTTACAAGCATTGAAGCAGTTATACTGTTTTCAGCCTCATATTGTCCCTTATCTTTAGAAGTCTGTGTGTCATGAATTCTTGAACCTTCCTAGAGTTCCACTGCAGGACTTGGCTTGCTTGTTGGGTTTGCACCAAGCCCTCCTTACCCTCCCACTTCTTTCTACTCCCTAGGCTGTGGGTACTTCGTCCATTCTGTGGTCAGTCATCATTTCCCCACACGTTTTCTAATTTGTAAAATGTTAACCTCTCTGCTGTCCTCTCTTCTTTCATGTTCTTTGTCCTTATAAACTTATACCTTTTTAGTAATTCTCATTTTAGTGAGTTACTAGAAGTGAAGATATCTTGATGAACTTAGTTGCCTTTGTTTAACTGGAAGGCTCTGATTTTTTTTTTCTTATTTTTCTCACCTACTTTCATCTGGGAATTCTAGTTTCTTTTTTTAAAAAAACTTTCTGATTATTCACTTGTGCTCTCTGAATGCAGCTATTTAAACTAACTTTAAGATTTTGAGGAGGCAAAAATAAATCAAAAGGAAGATATTAATGTCGCTTGATTTCTAATTAAGGGATTTCTACTTTCATCTATAGCTTAATTTTCAGAACACTTGGTTTTCATGGACTAGGCACCTTGTATTCTGTGTATGTGTTTGTGAAGAAAGTCGTTATTGGCCACAAGCGATCCTAAACTGCTCTGGGAAGGCTTTACACTTAAATCTACATATATGCTGCATTTACATTCATAATGTTTAAGGCTCTGCTTGAACATTAATGGAAAGAAGCTTTAATTTCTCACAGTAATGGCTAGTGAGATTTCTCACAGTAATGGCTAGGTGATAGTCCTGTGTGTCATTTTAACTATCATTGTCTAGAATGATTTTAAAATAATTGTGGGAAAAACAGTATCAGACTACATAGTATCCACTGTTTTATTTTTTTGACATATTTTGCATTATTGCTTTTCAGCCATTTTCATGTTATAAACTCTAATTTAGTGGACTGCTCTAGTATATACATAAGTGTTTTATGTAACTGAGTCAAGATTTATGTAATTAATAATAATTGAGGTGAGTTTGTGGTACTTGACGTCTAAATACTTTAATGCGTATTTCTTCCTTTTACAGTAAAGCCATTTGCAAATGAGGAAGAATATAAGAATACTGAAGCAATTGTCTGGAAATTTCAAAATGGCATTGGAGAAAAATTGCAGCAGAAATTACTTCAAAGAGCAAAAGGAAAAAGAAACTGGGTATTTATGTTATTGTATTTATTAGAATATTGATACTTAATGAAAAGTAAATGTGTATCTAGCTTTCATTTTTAAATTATTACTGTAGAATATACTGTAGAATACTATTACTGTAGAAATATACCGTAGAATCCTTTATCACGGAGAAGGCAATGGCACCCCACTCCAGCACTCTTGCCTGGAAAATCCCATGGATGGAGGAGCCTGGTAGGCTGCAGTCCATGGGGTTGCTAGGAGTCGGACACAACTGAGTGACTTCACTTTCACGTTTCACTTTCATGCATTGGAAAAGGAAATGGCAACCCACTCCAGTGTTCTTGCCTGGAGAATCCCAGGGACGGGGGAGCCTGGTGGTCTGCCGTCTCTGGGGTCTCACAGAGTCGGACATGACTAAGCGACTTAGCAGCAGCAGCAGCATCTTTTATCATCCAAAAGAATGAATGAATTGTTTAACTCTGGGGAGTTTTAAGTATTGTGTGTGGGTTCCTTTTATTATGTAGGGGAACTTGGTAAAATGCAGAATTCCTGGGACCAGTGATTCTGATTCATTATCTCTGGAAAGGGTGCCCAGATATCCTTATTTAACTACTCTATGCAGTTCTGATGCAGGTCATCTTTAGACCATGTTTGAGAAAAACATTTTGTCCAGATAATCATAGCCTAAAAAAAAGCCCCAAATACTAAAATAGATATCACATTTATGGTGTGCAAATATTTATACAGTGCACAGGAGAAAAGGGCCATTAGAAAACTGGAGTGAAGAATGGTTATGGGTATTCTGTGTTTCAGTTGGGTAGATTGAGGAAACATTGGTATAAAGATCTCAGTAATTTTTCACAAGGAATCTTCTTTGATTTTTCATCTTAACTACTCTACTTCTGTAGGATGAGTTTTCGTAATTTAAGATACTGCCTTAGTCTAGAAATAATGTTTGTAACTATCATTTAGTTTTAGAAATAAAAAGCAAGCTGATCTTAGATACCTATAATGGAATAATACAAGTTTATATGTCTAGATTCCTTTTTTCTCAGTTTTGAGTCTTCAGTGACTTTAAATTAGGGTAAAGGTTAAAGAAGTCATTGTTCTGCCTGTATCCTTTTCACATATTTTTCCAAATGACTGACTATAGTTTGTAACATCAAATTCTTCAAAAAGAGTTCCAGGTAATTTGATGAGACCCACTTACTTACACATGAGATTCAGTTGCAGTTGTGAACAGGTACTCTGAGAAAACACACCTAGAGTGCTTTGTTGGATATTGGTAGTTTTAATATGCTCTGTCTGAAGGTGTTTCTTTCAGTGCTTTCTTGTTTCACGTTTTTGATAATGTAGTTAAACTTGAATAGTACTTAATTCAGATCCCATAATTCCAAAAGAAAGAAATGATCACAATAGCATTTTTACTATTTGTAATGATTTAAAATGAAACATGTTTTTAAGTATTGAAAAGTAATTAAAGAAAAAAGAATAGAACTTTTTTTTCCTTCTCAGCAGTTACACCTTCAGATGTTGATACTATCAATAGCATTAGGCTGATGTTCTTAATTTCTTTTAGCTGGAAGAGTGGTGGCTGAATGTTTCCTACCTGGATGTTCGTATACCATCACAACTGAATGTCAACTTTGGGGGTCCTGCAAGCCATAGTGAACACTACTGGCCTCCAAAGGAAGGCACACAATTGGAAAGAGGAAGTATAAGTCTTTGGCATAACTTGAACTACTGGCAGCTATTAAGAAAGTAAGGATAGTTTTGTCAATTCAGTTACATATTTACCCAAAGTCTCTGGTGGCAAAATGTTGAGAAGCTTAATTTACTCATTTGGGGATGAATACTATAGGTGTGACTGGTTTAAAAGTTTTATAATGATTTCTTGGCCAATATACTTTTGTTTGTTTGTTTTAATAGAGAAAAGTTAGCTGTCGAAAAAATTGGAAATACTCCTCTAGATATGAATCAATTCCGAATGCTGTTTTCTACCTGCAAGATTCCAGGAATTACTAGAGATTCAATTATTAATTATTTTAGGACTGGTAAGTAGAAAACATTTGTACTTTTTCCGGTAAAAGCATTGGGATTTGGATAGTTTTTTTTTTTTAAGGTTTATTTTATTTATGGCTGTCCTGGGTCTCTGTTGCTGCGTGCGGCTTTCTCTAGTTGTGGCGAGGGGGGCTTCAGTAGTCGCAGCATACGGGTGTAGTTGTTCCTCAGCGTGTGGGATCTTCCCGGACCAGGGATTGAACATGTGTCCCCAACTTTGGCAGATGGATTCTTTACTGCTGAGTCACCAGGGAAGCCCCAGGATTTGGGTGGTTTTGCTGCAGTTCTTCTGTGATGCTGTGGAATGTACTCTTTTGTTGGCTGTGCCATGTGCCTTACGGGATCGCAGTTCCCTGACTAGGGACAGAACCCAGGCCCACAGCAGTGGAAGTGTCAGGTCCTAAGCACTGAGCTGGCAGGGAAATCCCATGATGTTATGGAACGTGCTATTTCGAAGAATATTTCTTACTGGATTTTGACTAGTTTTATTGGATTTTGATTTGGCCTAGTCATAGAAAGACTAGGCTTTCTATGAACCTTATCTTTCAGCCATAGTGATTTAGCTGGAAATAATTTATGGGAATGGATTTTTTTTGAAACTGTGTCTTACATGGTTTGATACAAACCTAATGCTTGCATTGTATCATTTGATAGTTCGAAATGGTCATTTTGGAAAATGGGAAAAGCACACATTCTGTGCAAAGGTAGGGTACCTAAACAGTATTGAAATGTGTGTTTATGGGTTTAAAGTTAGACTATATGGTATCATGTATTTTTTCTTAAGCAGCAACAGTGGAAGAGGGAGTGAAGGATTTTTGCAAGGGAGAAATTATAATGTTGGGTATGGAATCTAGTCTGGTTAAGGAGAAAATTGAAGAAATTATGTGTTGATGGGGATAACAGTGTGCTAGCCACTGCAACTAAGAGGCTAGTGTCAGTAAGGAAGCAATAATTAGGCCTGGTTTGAGGTTTTCGCTGTTTTTTGTTTTTTGTGTGCATGCTAAGTTGCTTCAGTCATGTCTGACTCTGTGATCCCATGGACTGTAGCCTTCCAAGCTCCTCTGTCCGTGGTATTCTCCAGACAAGAATATTGGAGTGGGTTGCCATTCTCTCCTCCAGGGGATCTTCTGGCCCAGGTTCCTTACCCCTTAAGTGACAATTTTTTTTTTCCCTTAAGTGACAATTAAGGCTAATTCAGTTCTGCTTTTCATCCTGTTCACCTCATTTTGCCCAAGCAGTTCAGACTTTGAATGGCATCTCTTGTCATCTGGATTCATAGAGCAGGGCATAACCTAATTTGACCCAAGATTCTCACTGCTGTGACCCACCTTCCACTGCTTCCCTAAACTCTTCTGCTGTACTTCATGAACTCATGGCCAGCAAAATCCATTTTTTGGATTTTTTGGATCCTCCTCCTTTTCTCTGAAAGCTCCCCTTTCCTTTTGAAAGCTGCTGTTTCTGAAACCTGGTTATTTTTTTTTAGACTTTTGCTGTGACTATCTCAAATGGAGACTTTGTTTTTCTCTTATACTTTGTTACTAAAGGGCAAGTAGAAGATGTTGGTGTCTTTATTTCCCACTGTACTTTCCATTTTATCTTTTTCCTTACAGTTTGAGCTTTTGAAAAAAAAGAAATGCCAGCAGGCTATGTCACCCCTGCTTGTCATTGTCCCAGTGACGTCCTTTTTGATCATTTTCCTTCCTTCATTGATTGGTTTAGCACCTGTCTCACTGTCTGTCTCTCCATTACTACCTCAGTCACATCCTTGATGACTTCAGCCTCCATGTGTGGATGACCCATGGCTCCTCTTCTCCTTTCTTTCCTTCCTCTAGGAATCGGTACTCCTTCTCAAGCAGCCACCACTACCATGGCCATGCCCCAGACTTGCTTATAATAAAAAAAACTCATCTCTAACCTGCAGCTGTAGGCATCTCACTCTGACCTCCACTTTCTCCTCACAACTCACTTCCTTTAGGTCTACCTCAGTCATTTTTTTGACATCTTGACTTAAAATCCAGTGACTCTGCAGTTCTTCACTTTCATTTCTCCCTCCCCACTGCCAAATCTTCACATCTTTCTGTGATTCTTTACTCTTACCACTCCCTAGCATATATTAAATACATTCAAACCTTTGCTCACCTGCTCCCTCCTCCTCTCCATCCCCACCTCAACGCTGTGTAAATGTTAGTCTTCTGCTTTTACTCCACATATTAAAGGCGTCTGCCCTTGTAGTTTACTTGGCCAGAGGAATCCACAAAACACCACTTTTCTCAGCCTCGAGTGGATCCAAAGCACTACCTTGCTGTATTTTGTCAGGATATTCTCTCACTTTCAGAGAAGACTGTTTGATGACTTTCTCCATCTTTATTCCTAGCTAATGAACTCTTTTACTTCTCAACAAATGTAATGTTTCTATCATCAAAGTTGCTAACCTATCTGGCAGGTAGACTAAATAATCTCCAGAAATGTCCATTTCCTAATCCTTGGAACCTATTGAATGTGTTACCTTAAATAATAACGGGAATTAGATTGAGAATGAAATTAAATTTGACAATCAGTTGAGCTTGAGATAGGGAGCTTATCCTGGATTACTCACCTGGGCCCAGAGTAATCGCTAGAGTTCTTATAAATGAAGAAGGAGAAAGCGGAGAGAGCCAAGGGGTGGAAGACGAGGAAGTTATGATCCTCCCTGGATGGCATCAGAGACGGAGGAGTGGAAGGGATTCCCTGCCGATCCAGCGTTTAGGACTCAGCATTGTTACTGCTGGAGTCTGGGTCCATTCGCTGGTCAGGGAACTAAGGACCCTGAAAACTGTGTAGCACAGCCAAAAAAAATTTTTTAAAGATGAAGGAATGGAGCTCTGAGTCAAGAAGGAATATGGGCAGCCTTTAGAAGCTGAAAAATCAAAGGAAACAGATTCTCCCCTACAGTCTCCAGAAGGAACCCAGACTCAGGGACAACCCTCATTTTAGCCCAGAGAGACACATTTCAGACTTGTAGTCCCCAGAGCTGTGAGACAATAAAATTTTCTTGTTAGTGGTGATTTACCACCAAGTTAGTGGTAATTTATTACAGCAATCATAGAAACATATTCATTCAAATGTTAGCCCATTTTGCAGCCCCCTTGCAGTGCACTATTACATATTCATATACTTTGTCTTCTCTCTATAAAGACGGATGAACTGTTCTGATTCCTAAGGATAGCCCTTCTGCATGATGTCCTGGGCTCCACCTCTTGTTTAATCAAGGGCCTTGCTTTTGCATTATCCTTCTCTCTGTGCTGCATTAACAATTTTCCCTCTTTACTGGGTTGGACAGATTTGTAATAAGTCCCATCTTAAAAAGAAAAAATTGACCCCTTGCTTTCTTTCAATGTCACACCCTAGTCAAAGCCACCATCACCTCTCTGGTTGTTCTCACCTGGACCACTTCAGTTACCTCCTAACTGATCCTGCTATGTATTCCCTTCCCGCTTATAATCCCTTCTTCATATGGCAGCTGGAATGCCCTTTGTAAAGTAGTAATTAGATGACATGATTACTGACCTGCTTAAAACCTTCCATTGGCTTCTTTCCAATCCTTTTTTAAATTGCAAGCCCTTTCTAAGGCCCATAGGATGTGGCTGCAGTTTTTCCTGCCATTCTGCTCATTTCTCTCCGCTGCAGCTGCACTGACCTTTCTCTCCCTTTAAGCAGGCCAGCTCATTTTGCCCTAATGCCTTTGCACTTGCTGTTTCCTTTGCCTGAAGCTCTCTTCCTACACATATCTCTGTGTTAGCTCTTTTACTTTACTTTGGTCTCGGCTCAAATATAACCTCTGATGCTCATCTTTAGGTAGCACCCTCTGTTCTCGTCTCAAGTATTAACTTGGCCTCAGGTTTATTTCCTTTATACAGCACCAAATTTTAAGTAGTAGAGGACAATAAAAGGTAGTGACGGTAAATGTAAAAGGATATGGAGGTTTATGAAGGGGAAGAAATGGTTTGGAAATAGCCATGAGGGACACAGAAAACACATACCCCAGCTCTGAGGAAAGAGGACTTGAGGAAAGAGGATATAAGAGGAAAAATAACAGTGCTTTCAGGAAATAGTTCTTCCTCATAGCTAATGAGTAGATATCATGCGATAACATGTGTAAAGCATTTAGCACATTTCCTTATACATATCAACCAATAAGTTTACTTCCAATGGCAGTGTATGTCTTTCCTAATTTTCTTCCTTCCTTTTTTGAGAGAGAGGAGGCAGAGATCATATAGGAAGACCCTTGTCAGAGCCTAGTACTTGAAAAATGGGACTAAGTCAGAATAGTCTGTTATTTACAAATATCAATAACAATAACCCTGTGTACGAGACAGCAAAAGAGACACTGATGTATAGAACAGTCTTTTGGACGCTGTGGGAGAGGGAGAGGGTGGGATGATTTGGGAGAATGGCATTGAAACATGTATAATATCATATATGAAATGAGTCGCCAGTCCAGGTTCGATGCACGATACTGGATGCTTGGGGCTGGTGCACTGGGACGACCCAGAGGGATGGTATGGGGAGGGAGGAGGGAGGAGGGTTCAGGATGGGGAACACATGTATACCTGGGGTGGATTCATTTTGATATATGGCAAAACCAATACAATATTGTAAAGTTAAAAAATAAAATAAAAAAAATAAAACAAAAAAAAAGTAAATAAGGTACAAGAATGTTCTGTACAGCAAAGGGAATATACTCAATATTTCATAAAAAACAAACAAACAAATAGTTCCTGGGTAATGTGTGCCAAATGAGTCATACAATCAATTGTCAGTGGCTTACCAGGTGTTATCAGAGCCTTAGGTAACACTACAATTGGGCAAAATTCTTTCTTCTTGCCACTCAAGCATAAAGTACCCTTATTCTACTGAAAAATATATTTTACTGAGAAATCCTAGTTAGATATTACTGCAGTTTAATAATCTGATGATCAATCAACAGTAGAGTAATCCCCCAAGGAAATTTAAATAACTCTCCTCCTGGACTTCTCTGCAACCCTTTCCCCCTCCCAGCCTATCCATAAATAAAACTAGAAAGCCCTGTAGTAGTATGGAATTTATATGATTCTTAAAGTATACAGAATTTGAAACATGAAAATCTAAATGTTTTACATAGGTTTCAAGAACATGTATTTATGACATATTAACTGAAATTTTATCACCTTATTAAAGTGTTTTTATTCATGTGACATATTTGATGAATATATGATAAATAAAATATTGGAGGAATGATTTTTTTCTGTTGGATATAAATATGCAGCTTTACTCTTGCTTTCAGAGATTTGAGTCTTGTGTTTTCTTTTTTTTTCCCCTCAGAGAGTGAAGGACATTCCCCAAGTCACCTTGCAGTGTTGTGTCGAGGCCGAGTTTTTGTCTTTGATGTAATGCATGAAGGATATCTGATGACTGCACCAGAGATTCAGAGGTTTTCAAACTACTTTCTTGAGTCTCATTAGGTTTTAAACTTTCACTTGAGTTAAAAAAAAAAAAATGTTCAACATTACCTTTTAAAAAGTGACAGTAAGCTAAGAAATAAGAATTTTATGTATGCTAATTTTTAAAAGCCTATTTTTATTTTATTTTTAATTTAAATTAGCTTTTCATTTTACTCATTGTATATGAATAAACTCTCCTTGGAGAAAAGATAAACATTACAAACATTACTCATCCCATTCGCTGCCCCAAAATTAATCACTGTTGCTAGCACAGTGTATTCTGTCCTTTCAAACCTATGCAATGAATTTACATGCACATACAGATTTTTTAAAAAGAACATATGTATGTATATTTTACATATAGTATGTAGTAAAAGTGAAAGTTGCTGAGTCATATCCAACTCTTTGTGACCCCATGGACTGTAGCCTGCCAGGCTCCTCTGTCCAAGGAATTCTCCAGGCCAGAGTACTGAGTTGGTAGCTGTGCCCTTCTCCAGGTGATCTTCCCAACCCAGGGATCGAACCCAGGTCTCCCACGTTGCAGGCAGATTCTTTACCATCCGAGCTACCAGGAAAGCCCACAGTATGTATTTTATATATATATAGTATGTACATATACTACTGTATAAGGAAATGGCAGCCCACTCCAGCATTCTTGCCTGGGAAATCCCATGGGCAGAGGAGCCTGGTGGGCTGCAGTCTGTGGGGGTCACAGAGAGTCGAACATGACTGAGCGACTAAACAGCAAGCAGAGTATTATTTTGGATGTTTATATTTTTAAAGTTAGCATTATGGAAAATTCCCAAAGGTAGAGGGAATTATATAATGAAGCTCCTCCATGTAGTCACCCCTAGATTCAACAGCTATTATAGTAACTCCTAGCTTCAACAATTATAAATTCATTGTCTTATTCAGCTATACCTCCTTGTGCCCCTCCCAAAACTCCCCCACAGATTATTTTAAAAAAATCTCAGACGTAATATCCTTTCACTATAAATAGTAAGCTTCTCTAAGATATAAGGACTCTTAAAAACATAAACATAAAAAAATTACCATACCTAATGACTTGCTTCTCCTAAAATATTAACAAGAATTCTTTAATATATTAATATACAGTCAGTTGTTCACATTTTCTGGTTTGTCTTCTAAAATTGTCTGTATGTGTATATATTTTAAATTATTTTTATTGAGCATTACAAACCTGTACACAAGCACACACAGAAGTCCACAGTTAAATCCTCATGCATCTACCACCCAGGTCAAGATACAGAACATTTCCGTTATACCCCTTATACCAGAAATCCCCCTTCTCAGGTGTAATCACTTAGCTTCCTTGCAATTTTTATTAATACAAAAAGTGCTGCTGTGAAAATTCTTGCATAAGTCTTTGATGTATACATGTATGCATTTCTGTCTCATTACACTCAGGAGAGGACTTGGGGAATCATAGTTTATGTGTATGTTCAGCTTCAGTGGTCATGCCAGTTTTCCAAAGTATTTGTGCTGATAAACACTTCCCACTAGTGTAGGAGTGTTGTAGGAGTTCGTTATACGTTCTCGATATGAGGCCTTCATGGATTTCAAAGTGTCTCTTTGATCATCAGAAATTCTTCATTCGACTGTAGTCCGGTATATCAATATTTTGCCATATGGATTATACATTTTGTGTACTGTTGAAATTTTTTTCTAATTTTTTTAAATTGGAGTATTAATTGCTTCACAGTGTTGTTAGTTTCTGCTGTACAGTTGCATGAATCTACTATATTTGTACATACATCCCTTGCCTCTTGAACCTCCCTCCCTACTCCCACCCTTCTAGATCATCATAGAGCACAAAGCTGAGCTCTCAGTGCTATGCAGCAGCTTCCCACTAGCTGTTTTACACATGGTGTATCTATGTCACTATTACTCTCTCAGTTCCTCCCACCTTCTCCTTACCCCCTCTATGTGAATAAGTCCGTTCTCTATGTCTTTGTCTCTGTTCTTGCCCTGAAGATAGGTTCAAGAGTACCATTTTTCTAGATTCCATATATATACATTAATAAACAATGTGTGTTTTTCTTGCTTCACTGTGTATGACAGATCCTAGGTTCATCCACATGACTACAAAGTACCCAATTTCATTCCTTTTTATAACTGAGTAATATTCTATTGAGTAATATTCACACCAACATCTTCCTAATCCATTCATCTGTTGATGAAATTTAAATTCTTTCCATGTTCTGGCTGTTGTAAATAGTGCTGCAATGAACACTGGGTACATGTGTCTCTTTAAAGTATGGTTTTCTCAGGGTATATGCCCAGTGGTGGGATTGCTGGGTCGTATGGTAGTTTTATTCTTAGTTTCTTAAGGAACCTCCGTATTGTTTCCCATAGTGGTTGTATCAGTTTGCATTCTTACCAGCAGTGCAAGAGGGTTCCTTTTTCTCCATACCCTCTTCAGCATCTATTGTTTGTAGATTTTTTTGATGGTAGCCATTCTGATTGGTGAGGTGATACCTCACTGTAGTTTGGATTCGCATTTCTTAGGGATGTTGAGCATGCTTTCTCCGTCTGGTCAAGACTATGGTTTTTCCAGTGGTCATGTATGGATGTGAGAGTTGAACTGTGAAGAAAGCTGAGTGCTGAAGAATTGATGCTTTTGAACTGTGGTATTGGATAAGACTCTTGAGAGTCCCTTGGACTGCAAGGAGATCCAACCAGTCCATCTTAAAGGAGATCAGTCCTGGGTGTTCATTGGAAGGACTGATGCTGAAGCTGAAACTCCAGTACTTTGGCCACCTCTTGCGAAGAGTTGACTCATTGGAAGAGACCCTGATGCTGGGAGGGACTGGGGTCAGGAGAAGGGGACGACAGAGGATGAGATGGCTGGATGGCATCACCGACTCTATGGACATGAGTTTGGGTGAACTCTGGGAGTTGGTGATGGACAGGGAGGCCTGGCGTGCTGCAATTCATGGGGTCACAAAGAGTCGGACACGACTAAGCGACTGAACTGAACTGTGCATGCTTTCATATATTTGTTGGCCATCTGTATGTCTTCTTTGGAGGAATGTCTGTTCAGGTCTTCTGCCTATTTTTTGATTGTTTTTTTTTTTTTTTTAAATATTGAGCTGCATGAACTGATTATTTTTAGGGGTTTATTTTTAGGGGTTAATCCCTTGTCAGTTGCTTTATTTGCAAATATTTTCTCCCATTCTGAGGGCTGTCTTTTCATCTTATTTATGATATCCTTTGCTGTGCAAAATCTTTTAAGTTTAATTAGGTTCCATTTGCTTATTTTTGTTTTTATTTTCATTGCTCTAGGATGTGGGTCATAAAGGATATTAATGCAGTTTATGTCATCTAGAGTTCTACCTAGATTTTCCTCTGAGTTTTGTAGTGTCTGGACTTCCATAAAAATTTTTTTTCCTAACACATTGTTAGAAAGATATTTTCTTACATTGTGCTCTAAACTTTCATTCTTTTATCTTTCACATTTACGTTAAAAGTCTGCCTAGAATTGATTTTCGGAGAAGGCAGTGGCACCCCACTCCAGTACTCTTGCCTGGAAAATCCCATGGACGGAGGAGCCTGGTAGGCTGCAGTCCATGGGGTCGCTAGAGTCAGACACAACTAAGCAACTTCACTTTCACTTTTCACTTTCATGCACGGGAGAAGGAAATGGCAACCCACTTCTTACCTGGAGAATCCCAGGGATGGGGGAGCCTGGTGGGCTGCCGTCTATGGGGTCACACAGAGTCGGACACGACTGAAGTGACTTAGCAGTAGCAGCAGAATTGATTTTTGCATGTGTCATGAGGAAAGGGGTAGTTTTGTGTATTTAAAAAGTTTTTTTTTAAATAATTAGTCAATTTATGTTTGGCTGTGCTGGGTCTTTGTCACCGTGCTCAGGCTTTCTCTAGTTGCAGCAAGTAGAGACTCCTCTTCATGCGGTGTGTGGGCTTCTCATTGTAGTTCCTCTCTTGCTGCGGAACACAAGCTCTAGGGTGCGCAGGTCTCCGTAGTTGCGATGCATGGGCTTAGTTGCTCCGCAGCATGTGGAGTCTTACCAAACCAGGGATTGAACCCGTGTTCCTTTCATTGGGAGGCAGATTCTTAACCACTAGACCACCAGGGAAGTCCAGAAAATAATTTTATTTTAGGTATTTTTCTGCAGTTCATTTCTTTTAGTGAATAATAAGACAATGAATAATAAGACAATAATATATTCATACTGGAGTAGACATTATCAACCTTACTCTTTTTAACTGTCATATAGAATTCCACCAAATGGTCATGCTATATAGTTTGATGTTTCTCCTTTAGTATTGATTGATGTAGTTTGCATTTGTTACTATAAAAAACAGTCAACATTTTCCAGCATGCCTCTTTGTGTATTTGTGAGAAAATACCTATGTATTGACATTAGAAATGTACTTTCAGGATCATAGGATACATACCTTTAAATTTTTAAACAAAGTCAGATTGTCATTCATAGCAGCATTATGTTTCTTGCTAGTGTTTTAGGAGGATACCTACTTCTCTACGTGGTTGATGACATGGTATAATTAAACTTAAACCATGGTGAACTGACCCGTGAAAAGTGGTTTTCATTGTTGCCTGAATTGACATATCCCTCATAACTAGTGAAATTGAATATATTTCTATATGTTTATAGGTCACTCATATTTTCAATGAGTTGCTTTTACCTATTTTTCTATTTGCTATTTTTTAATTCTTATTGATTTGTAGCAATTATATGTCTGGGCACTCATCCTTTAGTAGTTATATGGGTTGCAAACATTTCATTCCAGTTAGCAAACTTTTTTTGTACTTCAACAGGCATTGTTAATTTTGATATAGACAAAAAAAGATCCATTTTTTAGGTTTTTTTGCTTTTGTTTCTTGGATAATCTTTCTGTCTGTTCCAGCTGTATTTTAAAATTTATTCCAAATTTGACATAAAAGAATTAGATCAGGCTTATTACTGAGAGCCTCTCTCTAAGAAACTGCATACATGTGATTTGTGGTCTGAATTCAGCCTGTAGCCTGTTTTGCTTGGATAACAGAGAATTTGAATTGCTATTTAAAAATCGGGAGAATTCACATAAACATGGATTTCTGTTTTTATTCATATAAAAACTTGGATTTCTGTTCTCCATTAAAATAAAAGCCTTGTTTGTTCAGATTGTTAACTCTGATTCAGCCTCACAGGTGGTTTTCTTGCTTCCCTACATTCTCTACAGTCATCAGTCCTGTGACTTTAAAAATTCATATTTGATCGTATCTCACCTTAAAATTCTTGAGTAGTTCCTTGAGGTCTAGCTAACAGTCTCATTTTTTTAACTGTGGTTGCGATTTGACCTTCGCCTGTCCCTTTAGCCTTGTCCTGCTCTTCCTCCCTCTGCATCCTGTTCTACCCAGTTTCTCTGCTTGCAGTTCTGATGTGTTAGGTTATCTGTAGTCTTTGCATGTGCTCATGCTTTCTATTGGACTGCCGTCCCCTGCCTTGTCCACCTTTTAAGTAAGAATTGCTCCTCACGCTTTGTTTCTGTTCACATGTCACCGCAGGCTTACTACTTCCTATTTTATGTCTTATTTCATAATTTCCCATTCCCTTTCCTCTCTTCATGGCCCAAGAACTTAGGCTCTTATTTATCTCTATTATACTGATTATTAAATTTTATTGAAGTCATTTATTTCTATATTTTCACCTTCAGATGGAGCTCAAAGAGATTACTTACCAGATTTTTTTTTTAATTCCCTCTGCTTAATACAAAGCAGAAAGGTGTGGGTGTGGATGTGTGAGTGAACTGAGTGATTAGGCCAGCTCTGCGCATTAGGACGGAGAAGGCAATGGCACCCCACTCCAGTACTCTTGCCTGGAAATCCCATGAACGGAGGAGCCTGGTGGGCTGCAGTCCATGGGGTCGCTAAGAGTCAGACACGACTGAGCGACTTCACTTTCACTTTTCACTTTCATGCACTGGAGAAGGCAATGGCAACCCACTCCAGTGTTCTTGCCTGGAGAATCCCAGGGACAGGGGAGCCTGGTGGGCTGCCCTCTATGCAGTTGCACAGAGTCGGACACGACTGAAGCGACTTAGCAACAGCAATAGCAATGCATTAGGAAATTTTATTTAGAAACATAAGATACATATTAGTAGTATAAGATAGATCGGTCAGATTCTGAATCTTATGAGTTGGTGCCTCAAAAGAGATGTGTTAAAATTTGCAGTAATCCAGGAAAGAAGTTAGAGGTTGGGACTTTAGAATATGGAACACTGTTCAAAACAGTAAGATTCTACTGTATGATACAGGGAACTATATTCAATACCTTATAATGAACTATAATGGAGAAGAATCTAAAAAAGAATATATAAAACTGAGTCACTTTGTTGTATATCAGAAAGTAACACAATGTTGTAAATCAACTATACTTCAATTTAAATTTTTCTTAGAGATAAATGCAGAAAAAGTTTTGGAGATAAAATTAATTTGAATTGGTAACTGGATTTAGAAAGAAAGGAAGCTATTACTGAGTAGATAATATTATAACAGAAGAGGAAGTAACCTTTCAATTTTCAGTTTTTTCTTGTTTTTAATACTGGCTTTGAGGCAATTCACATACTACACAGTTCACCCATTTAAAGTTTATATTTCAGCATTTCTTAGAATGTTCAGAATTGTGCTGTCATCTTCACAATCAACTTTAGAACATTTTGTCACCCCTCAAAGTAACCCTGAACTCATAAGCAGTAATTCCCCATTTGCTCCCCAACTCTTACCCATCCACTAGCAGACATTTCTCATATTTCCCCAACACTCCCGTCCCACCAGCCTGAGGTAGCCTTTCTGTCTGTTTCACTTGACTTTTTGTCTCTATGGTTTTCCTTCTCTGGACATTTCATATAAATGGACTCTTAAATGGCCTTTTCTGTCTAGGTTCTTTCACTTAGTATACCTTACATTTTCAACATTCATAGATGTTGTGGCGGTCCTCAGTGTCAGCGGTCCTCAATCTTTTTGGCACCAGAGACTGGGTTTCCTGGAAGACTGTTTTTCTATGGACGTGCGCTGGTTTCATGATGATTCAAGCACATTATGTTTATTGTGCATTTTATTTCTATCACTATCACATTATAATATATAATGAAATAATTATGCAGTTGTCACTTGTCACTCACTGATAGGGTTTTGATACGAGTCGGTAAGCAATTGGTTTATCATGATCTCTATGCAGTCAGACCTCTTCACTAGTGATAATCTGTACCTGCAGCGGCTCCCCAGAGCTAGCTAGCCTCACCACCTCAGCTCTACCTGAGATCCTCAGGCATCATAAGGAACTCACAGTCTAGATCCCTCACATGCGCAGTTCACAGCTCCTGTGAGAATCGAATGCGCCTGCTGATGTGACGCGAGGCAGAACTCAGGTGGTAAATGGGAGCAATGGGAAGTGACTGTAAATACAGAAGGAACTTTGCTCACTCACCCACTGCTCACCTCCTGCTGTGTAGCCTGGTTCCTAACAGGGATTGGAGACTCCTGGTAGCATTTATTAGTACTTCCTTTTTTTTTTTTTTTTTTACTGAATAATAATGCACTCTATGGCTAGACCACATTTTATTTAATTATTTATCAGTTGATAGACGTTTGGGTTGTTTTGACTTTTTGACTGCTGTGAATAATGCTGCTGTGGACATCTGTGTATAGGTTTTTGTGTGGACACTTGTCACGGGTGTATTCCTTGGAGTGGAATTGCTGGATCATACTTCTATGTTTAACCATTTGAGGAACTGCCAAACTGTTTTCCAGTATGAGTGCACCATTTACATTCACATCAGTGGTACTTGAGGGTTCCAATTTATTTTCATTCTCACCAGCACTTGTTAACCTTTTTGATTGTAGCCATTCTAGAGAGTATGAAGTAGGATCTCATTGTGGTTTACAGTTGTGTCTCCATAATGACGAGATTGAACATATTTTCATGTACCTATGACTGTAAACTCTGGGAGGTAGTGAAGGACAGGGGAGCCTGGTGTCCTGCAGTCCATGGGGTCACAAAGGGTTGGATATGACTTAGCAACTGAACAACAACTTGGAGAAATGTCTGTTGAAATTCTTTACCAATTCTTAATTGGGTTATTTGTCTTTTTTATTATTGAGTTGTAAAACTTCTTTATATATCCTAGATGTAAGTCCCTTATCAGATACATAAATTACATATATTTTCCTCCCATTCTAGTGTTTACTTCACTTTTTTCATGGTTGCTTGTGAAGGGCCAACATTTTAGTTTTGATAGAGTTCAGTTTATCTACTCCTTAGTTATTTGTACTTTTACTGTCATATCTTAGAAACCATTCCCTAATTCATAGTCATGAAGAGATACCTATGTTTTCTTCTAAGATCAGTTTTGTCTTAATTTGTAGGAAGAGGTCAGGGAGAGAATTTTTAAATGTATATTTAATTTGGAATGTTGGCAGAAATTGAGGTGGATATATCCAACAAGCATTTGGAAATTTGGTACTAGAAATTTAGAGAGAAAATAGGGTTAAAGTTAGAGATTTGGTTGCCTCTTAGGTAAAGGTGATAATTGAAGCTATTCAAGTAGTGGGTGAAATTACCAAAGAAGAAACTTGTAGAAGAGGTTGGGGGAGGCCAGTGAGGGGAAATTTGGGAAGACACACATTTGATGGTGGATAGAGGAAATGGCAACCCACTCCAGTACTCTTGCCTGGAAAATCCCATGGATGGAGGAACCTGGCAGGCAGCAGTCCATGGGGTCACTAGAGTCAGACACGACTGAGCGACTTCACTTTCACTTTTCACTTTCATGCATTGGAGAAGGAAATGGCAACCCACTCCAGTGTTCTTGCCTGGAGTATCCCAGGGACAGGGGAGCCTGGTGGGCTGCCGTCTCTGGGGTCGCACAGAGTCGGACACGACTGAAGCGACTTAGCAGCAGCAGCAGAGAACAACAGTCAGTGAAAAAGACCAAGTAGTCAGTGAGTTAGAAAGACCACAATGTAACAGTGCTACAAAAGCCAACACAGAATTTCAAGATTGACTCCTGGGTGGTAAAGGACTTTATAAAGAGAAAAATGAGACTGAGATAAAGCTGCTAGATCTTATGGGATGCCATTGCTAATATTCAGAAACACATTTTCAAGATAATCACTGGAGGACAAAACCCAGTTACAGTAAATTAAAGAATGAGTGGAAAGTAATGAAGGCAGATTTTGAGGAAATATCAAGGATAAAATATTTTAAAATATGTATGATTCTAAAATATTGTTAATACGAATTTTTGTGCTTTTAAATATCAAAAATTGCATGTGTACTGAAAAGTCCATAGATAGTCAAACTGAAAGAGAAGAGGGGTAATTACAGTTATCAAATCTATACCTCTTTTTACAATATGAATAGAGAAGTTATTTTTAAACTACCTTTGAAGTATGATTGACATATAAAGCTGTGCATATTTTTTCTGTACAACTGGATGAGTTTGGAGATAAGTATACATTGATTAAACTATTACCAAAATGGATACCATAAACATATTCATCACCCCCAAAGGTGTCCTTCTCTCTTTGTTTGTAAAAAAAAATTTTAATAGTAAGAACACTTACCTTAAGATCTACCCTCTTAGCAAATGTTTAAGAGTGTGGTACAGTGTTATTAACTACAGCACTATGCTGTACAATAGATCTCTAGGACTGACTTATGTTGTATAACTGAAACTTTGTTTCACTTGACAGTGCTGTGCTAGGCCTCTCAGTCCTGTCTGACTCTTTGTGACCCCACGGACTGTAGCCCGCCAGGCTCCTCTGTCCCTGGGGATTCTCCAGGCAAGAATACTGGAGTGCCATGTAATACATGTTTGCCATGCCCTCCTCTCAGGGATCTTCCTAATCCAGGGATTGAACCCAGGTCTCCTGCATGGCCGACAAATTCTTTACTGACTGAGCCACCAGGGAAGCCCAAGAATACTGGAGTGAGTAGCCTATCCCTTCTCCAGGAGATCTTCCCTACCCAGGAATCGAAGCAGGGTCTCCTGCATTACAAGTGGATTCTAATGCCTCCTCATTTTCTCCTTAGCCCAGCCCCTGGCACCCGCTATTCTTTTCTGATTTTAAGAGTTTTATCTATTAGAATAGTGTCCATCAGGTTCATTCACACTGTTGCAAACAGTGGAATTTTTTCTTAAAGCTGAATAAAATTCCATTTGTATGTTTATACCACATATTGTTTATTCATTCATCCATCATTAAATATTTAAGTTGCTTTTGCCTCTTGGCTATTGTGAATAATGCTGCAAGGAACATGGGAATGCAGATGTCTCTTTGAGACCCTGGTTTCAGTTCCTTTGGATATGTACACAGAACTGGGATTACTGGATCATATGCTGCTGCTGCTAAGTCGCTTCAGTTGTGTCCGACTCTGTGTGACCCCATAGACGGCAGCCCACCAGGCCCCGCCGTCCCTGGGATTCTCCAGGCAAGAACACTGGAGTGGGTTGCCATTTCCCTCTCCAAGGCATGAAAGTGAAAAGTGAAAGTGAAGTCACTCAGTCATGTCCGACTCTTCGCGACCCCATGGACTGCAGCCTACCAGGCTCCTCCATCCATGGGATTTTCCAGGCAAGAGTACTGGAGTGGGATGCCATTGCCTTCTCCAGCTGGATCATATAGTATCTCTGTTTTTAATTTCATGAGGAACCTCCATAGTTTTCTGTAGTGGCTGCACCAATTGACAGTCCCACCAGCAGTGCAGAAGGGTTCTCTTTTCTCCACATCATCATCAGTGCTTGTTACTGCTTGTCTTTTTGATAATAGTCATTCTGACAGGTGTGAGAGAATATCTCGTTGTGCTTTTGATTTACATTTCCCTGATAATTAGTTCTGTTGAGTACTTTTTCATGTACCTCTTGGCCATTTTTGTATCTTCTTTGGAGAAATGTCTGTTCAGTTCCTTTGCCCATTTTTAAACCAGGTTGTTTGGGGTTTTTTTGCAATTAAATTGTGAGAGTTCCAAGACCTCTTACCAGATATATGGTTTGCAGATATTTTCTCATATTCTGTAGTTTGCTTTTTCACTTCATTGTTTCCTTTACAGTGCTAAAGCTTTTGGTTTGATGTAATCTCATTTGTCTATTTTTACTTTTGTTGCCTGTGCTTTTGGTATCATATCTAAGAAATAATTGCAAAAGGTTAATGTCTGGAAGCTTTTTTCCCATATTTTCTTCCAGGAGTTTTATTGTTTCAGGTCTAATATTTAAGCCTTAAATCTATTTTGAATTGATCTCTGTGTAAGGTATAAGATAGGGGTCCAGTTTCATTCTTTTTATGTGGTGATTTTCCCAACACTGTTTACTTAAGGGGCTTTCTATTTCCCATATATTCTTGGTCTCCTTGGCACCTCAGTTGACTGTAAGTGGATTTATTTGTAGGCTCTCTGTTCAGTTCCATTGACCTGTATGAGTGTCACTTGTGCCATATTGTTTTGATTACCATAACATTGTTTGGATTGGCCAAGATGTTACAGAAAAACCCTAATGAACTTTTTGGTGAACCCAGTATATTTTTGAAAAACTCAGCAGTGGCCATAGGACTGGAAAAGGTCAGTTTTCATTCCAATCCCAAAGAAAGGCAATGCCAAAGAATGCTCAAACTACCACACAATTGCACTCATCTTACACACTAGAAAAGTAATGCTCAAAATCCTCCAAGCCAGGCTTCAACAGTACGTGAACCATGAACTTCCAGATGTTCAAGCTAGTTTTAGAAAAGACAGAGGAACCAGAGATCAAATTGCCAACATCCGTTGGATCATTGAGAAAGCAAGAGAGTTCCAGAAAAACATCTATTTCTTCTTTATTGACTATGCCAAAGTCTTTGACTGTGTGGATCACAATAAACTGTGGAAAATTCTGAAAGAGATGGGAATACCAGACCACCTGACCTGCCTCCTGAGAAATCTGTATGCAGGTCAAGAAGCAACAGTTAGAACTGGACATGAAACACAGACTGGTTCCAAATAGAGAAAGGAATACGTCAAGGCTGTATATTGTCACCGTGCTTATTTAACTTATATGCAGAGTACATCATGAGAAATGCTGGGCTGGATGAAACATAAGCTGGAATCAAGATTGCTGGGAGAAATATCAATAACCTCAGATATGCAGATGACGCCATTCTTATGACAGAAAGTGAAGAGGAACTAAAGAGCCTCTTGATGAAAGTGAGAGAGGAGAGTGAAAAAGTTGTCTTAAAACTCAACATTCAAAAAACTAAGATCATGGCATCTGGTCCCATCACTTCATGGCAAAATTATGGGGAAATAGTGACAGACTTTATGTTCTTGGGCTCCAAAATCACTGCAGATAGTGACTGCAGCCATGAAATTAAAAGACGCTTGCTCCTTGGAAGAAAATTATGACCAACCTAGACAGCATATTAAAAAGCAGAGACATTACTTTGCCAACAAAGGTCCATCTAGTCAAGGCTGTGGTAATGTATGGATGTGAGAGTTGGACTATAAAGAAAGCTGAGTGCCAAAGAATTAATGCTTTTGAACTGTGGTGTTGGAGAAGATTCTTGAGAGTCCCTTGGACTGCAAGGAGATCCAACCAGTCCATCCTAAAGGAAATCAGTCCTGAATAGGACTGATGCTGAAGCTGAAACTCCAGTATTTTGGCCACCTGATGCAAAGAACAGACTCATTTGAAAAGACTCTGATGCTGGGAAAGATTGAGGGTGGGAGGAGAAGGGGACAATAGAAGATGAGATAGTTGGATGCCATCACCCACTCAATGGACATGAGTTTGAGTAAACTCCAGGAGCTGGTGATGGACAGGGAGGAGTGGAGAGCTGCAGTCCATGGGGTCGCAAAAAGTTGGACACAATTGAGCAACTGAACTGAATAGTCTTGAATGATTTTAAGTAACAGTGGCACATGTGAAAATATTTAAAACTACATGATATTTCTATTTTGGGGATTAAACCCAAGTATTAATTGGGTATAGAATAAGTCCTCTGTTAATATATTCACATAATTTTTAGTTAGATAAAATGTATATGATATTTGTGAGATTATGTACCAGAATATTTTTAAACTTCTCCATTATGCAGGGCATTTACTTGGATCTTGGAAGTGCATGTACCTTTTGAAAGTATAAATTATATCAAACAAAATTTATTTGCTTAAGCTCTTGTCAAGTATACTGATGATATTAATAGGCACATAATCACTGTGGGGAAAAAACAGGTGTAGGTGATAACTCCATTGCTGTAGAGACCATAATCCCTTTCTTTGGATAATACAGAATACAGTATTATTCTTTGGATAATATTTAAATTAAAACACTTAAATACTAATAAACTTTGTAACCTATGAAAGGCCAAAGTAGCTAGTGCTCCTGCCTCTGCTCTTTTTGAATCTTCCTTATTTAATCTTCCAAAGGCAATTGACATACATCCAAAAGAAATGCCACAGTGAACCCGACGGACCTGGGGTAGCAGCGTTAACTACTGAGGAGCGAACTCGATGGGCTAAGGTTATAATTTACATTTTTCTTTTCTTTAGAGGTACAATTGACTTGCAACATTATATTCAGGTATACACATAAGGATTCAGTATTTGTTTCTATTGAGAAATATCACAGTAAATCTAGTTAATGTCCGTCGCCATACAGAAAATTTAAAAATATTTTTCTTGTGATGAGAACTTTAAGATCTACTCTCTAGCAACTTTCAAATATGCAGTACAATATTATTAACTATAATTTAGACTTGGGGAGAGTATATACTTGTATTTTGTTTACATTTAGACTTCAAACACTCAGCTCAAGGACATGCTGGCCCTTGGAAATAAAGACAAATGGACAGACAGCCTTAAGCTATAAGCAGTTTTAAATACATTGTACAATATTGAACAAGCAGAAAATCTAGGGGTGGCATAACTTTATGTGTGGTTAGTCACTCAGTCATATTGACTTTTTGTGACCCCGTGAACTGTAGCCCACCAGGCTCCTCTGTTTATGGGATTCTCCAGGCAAGAATACTTGAGTGGGTAGCCATTTCCTTCTCCAGGGGACCTTCCCAACTGAGGAATCAAACCTGGGTCTCCTGACTTGCAGGCATTTTCTTTACTGTCTGAGCACCCAGGAAAGCAGGCATAATTTTATACCTTTATACATTTAGTAGCACAAGTGTAGGGACTAGGCATGCTTTTGAAGAAGAAAACCTGTTCAGGACTCATCACAGAGGTCCTTGAATTTACACTTTTCTTGATGAACCTTTTCTCTAACTTTTCAAAAACCTGTTGAGCTTTTCTGACTATTTTATATTTAACTTGTAACATTTTATTTTTTCTTCTTGCCTTTTAGGCACGAGAATATTTGATTAGTCTTAATCCAGAGAACCTGACTATGTTAGAAAAAATTCAGAGCAGTTTACTGGTATTTTGTTTAGATGATGACAGTCCACATGTTACACCAGAAGATTATTCTCAGGTATTCAACTATCTTGTTCTGTTCTTTCTTTTTTTTTTTAAGAATTTATTTTTGGCTGTGCTGGGTCTTTGTTGCTTTGCATGGGCTTTCTTTCCAGTTGTGGCAGGCGGGATGTACTCTGGTTGCTGTGTGTGGGCTTCTCATTGCAGTGGCTTCTCTTGATGTGGAGCACAGGCTCTAGGTGCATGGGCTTCAGTAGCTACCACTTATGGGCCAGACCTCTGTCCCCTGTGTTGGCAGATGGATTCTTAACTATGAGACCACCAGGAAAGTCTCTTGTTTTATTTCTTCCCACAGAGTTTTCTGGGGAACTCTTGTGTAAATTGAACATGAGAAGAATTTTGTGTTTTGTTTTGTTTTGTTTTGTTTTTTAAAGAATCACTTTATTAAGTATAATTGACATGCAAAAAACTATATATTTAATGTATACAACTTAGTTTGAAGTATATACCTGTAAAACCACCTTGAAACATAATCGTGAAAACAGTTGTTTCCTAGATTTTGGAAATATCTTTTATCTTAGAATGGGGTAGCTAAGAAAAGAAAGCACAAATACTAAGTCATAAAATATAAATATTTTGTGCAAGCTTTTAAAACCTTTTCTTAGCTATACACACACACACACATATCATAAGATTATACATAAATAAATAATGCTTTGTAAATCCTTGCCACATTGTTCAGCTCTGTTTAGAAAGAAAGAAAGTGAAGTCGCTTAGTTGTGTCCGACTCTTTGCAACCCCATGGACTATAGCCTCTGTCCATGGGGTTTTCTGGGCAAGAGCACTGGAATGGGTTGCCATTTCCTTCTCCAGAGGATCTTCCCGACCCAGGGATTGAACCTGGGTCTCCCACATTGTAGGTAGACGCTTTACCATCTGAGCGGCAAGGCTGTTTAGACAGATCTTATATGTTGTTTAAAGAAGTATGAGTATTATTTTCTTGTCACATGCTTGTCACATGGCAGTGGTTCCCAACCTTTCCATTGATTATATATACAGAAAATTTGCATAAGGCATGGGGGCAAAATGAGCTTTTCAAACCAAAGGTGACATGAAAACCTACCTATGGCCCACAGCAGTGGGCCTTGATACCTTAGCTGATGAGGTCTGTCCTAAGAATTACATAACTCTTGTGACTTATTTTATTATTTGGTTTTATAGAACACACTGATGTTAGTGAGTTTAAGGATAATTGGGGTTTTATTTTTTCCTTCTGGGACATTACCATTTCCTGGGAAAAAAATAAAAGAGAAGCATTTGTATTTGTAGGAATCTCAGAATCTTTGCATCCATCAGTATTAAATGAGAGAAATAAATAATATTGGATTGAAAAATCTTGTAGCTTGAAAACAGTTTTTCCCTCGTTAGCTGCTTTTTTAAAAGTAGAATCAACAAGCTTCTTGAGGAAGAATATATTTTAATTAAATGTTGCTCCGTTGCTGCAATCTACAGTTAGACATATTTAGATTGCTGCTCATTAAATACACACACACATGCTCACACACACAAGTACGTATATAATAGAAGTTTCACAAAACAGTAATTACTTTGACTATCTGTGATATACTCTGATAGTTATGTTCTATTGTTATTCTTTTTGTAAAGATGTTTACAGTGATTTCCTGACTCACTACGGCCAAAACCTACCATTTGAGAAACTGGCTTAGTGGGATATGAATTCTTGAAATGTTTTCCTTGTAACTAGATTTTCATGACTAAACTTATCAATGCTTCTCATCTTATTAAAGTTGCCAACACCTTGTCCTTTGACTTTGATATTCTCTAAACATTCATGAATATTGTCTCATCCTCTTTTGTGGTAGAATTTCTTAGAATTTGAGTATTTAAATTGTCAGGACCTAAATTATTATTTCTTGAGAATAGCTATTATTTTATTAAATTTGGTTTACCTGAAGGGAGGAAAAGTGAGATCATGTTTGTTTGTGTATATTTAAGATACAAATACTTAAAAACTAATATTAAGATTCTTTTAATTTGAAACAATAAATTTATTTTAGGTTTCTGCAAAGATTCTTAATGGAGACCCAACAGTACGCTGGGGTGACAAATCTTATAACTTGATTGCCTTTTCTAATGGAATATTTGGCAGTAATTGTGATGTAAGTAAACTACTGAAGTTATTTTTTCCTTTTACTCTTTTCAGTTAAATGAGTGGCAGTAATCTACAATAGTTAGGCTGTCCTGTGGCAGGATAATAAATCATTTTTTAGCTTTATGGCATTAGAGTAAAAATTTTAGTTATGAATTCTCAGTGAAAACAGTATAGGACAAATTATTTTCGTCTGTAGTTAGGCTAACAGTTTGATGTGTGCCTGTAAAATGGAATTTGCATGTATCTTTATGTAGTAGAAGCTCTTTTAAAATCTGCTACTTGTTGAAAATTATAACACATTTAAAAAGATATAGCATTATGTATATGTTCTGTGCACAGAGAAATGTATGTAGCTATATTTGTGCATTTACCTAGTAATTTTGTAACCTTGTTAAAAAAAAATGACACAGGATCTTTGGAACATTATTTACTTCTGGATATTAAAATATCTGGTACTGGATATCATTTTTTTTTACATTCTTTATAAAATATATATATACACACACACACAACTTGTTTTCTCTTTTGTTCTCCTATGGTTGTCTTTATCATCTCTACCCTGCCATTTTTTGATGGACATTCAGGAAGTCTATGAACCAAGAAAATGAAGAAATCAACCTAAGTCAGAATTGCAATCTATATTTATAATCTTGTTATATAACTTTTCATAAAGTATGTGACTTGGTATAAAGTAGTATGAGATAGATTTTTTTGTTTGTTTGTGTTTGGGGGCTTTCCTCCCAAAGATTTAGTGACTGTAAAATACTAAAAAGACCTGTAATTTTGATCTGGGTTCAGTAGTTGTATTAATCAGTAATTTTTTTCAGTTTTAGGTGATAGAAACCTAAATCAAACTGTTATTACCTTACGGAGATATTTATGGCATGGGGTACAGCTAAATTTGGGTTAGGCTGACTTCCAGTGTCCAAGTGCTTTCATTAGAAAATTCTACATTTTTTGGCATCACTTTCTTAGCCTCAGCTTTATTTTTATGTAGAAGGTACCATGTGATGGTTTTACCTACAGTCTCATGTTTTCACAGCTCTCCTAGTAGGTTATTGTTCTCCATGGAAATAGCCAGCTTTTTTTTTTTTTTTTTTTTAACCCCTCTGGTTCCAGCAAAAGACCTGAGAATAATGCTCGTTGGTTGTATCAGCCTGTGTGAATCTTGTGCATGTTCCAGGGAGTCCACCTGGCCTGGGTCACATGCCAAACCTTGGGACCCAGCTAGTAGAATCACTCGCTCATTCAAACCACCACAGAGATGTGCGCTGGTTACCTAAAGAAAAATAAAGTAGTTGTTACTGCCAAAGAAGGTGGAGTGGTTGATGTGCAGGTAATAGAATGTCTGTTAACAGTTGTCTTTCTTCTTCCTTAAGAGTCCCCTGTTGACAAAAGATTTCTTGTTAATTGCCTCAGCTTTTTTCTCTTTGGCTCCTTGTTTGATTCTTCTTAACCTCCTCAGTCTGGTTTATAGCCTCACTGTTCCCTGGAAACTGTGCTTTGTAAAGTAGTTAACAACCTTCTGACTTCTTCCTTCCATCTGTCCTTGACTTGTTGGATGCAGAGGATGTCCCTCTTCTTCATGCTCATCTCACATTGCCTTCATCCTCCTAACAGTCTCTTCCTGTCTCCACATTCTAAAACTGAGCTTAATATTATTCATAACCATTTTTCCACTCTGCCTGCTCTCTCTTCTGGTTTGTTTGCACTTATATTTTTCTAGTGTTTACTTGGTACTCTCATTTTAAGAGTTTTGTTTCACTGTGTGTTAAATTGTCCAAACTGAGTGTTACATTGTTATGTAAGGGTCAAGTTACTCCCATCATCAAGAGTTTGTCTTCTTGCTTTCCTCCCTCACTCCCAGCCCCCTAAAATTACCACCTTGTACTACTTTGATTTTTACTGATGGCAGCAATATCCTGCGGTTTGCTCAAATTCAGGAGAAGGTAATTTTAATCATATTTTCTATTTGGGGATGAAAATATTGGTCTTATAATGAGCATGTGTCTTTGTACAACTGAGATGCTTTCTTTCAGTAAAGTGTGTGGACACATTTTATGTGTATGCATTATCCCCCATATATTTATAAAATTGATCTGATGGTCTTCACTAGATAATATGCTTTCAAAATTCCATGTAGGTTACTCTTGCAACCCAAGATGATTACTGAAAATACTATTTAACCTAATATAAAACATTATTAGTAAAGCATATATACTGTAAAGTTAACTTGCTCTTAATCTAGAGTCATGTTGCTGCTCTCTTACGTTGGTACTAGAATATGTAGTTTATTGATTGGACTACATAATCACATTTCCCTCTCTGGATTTAAAATTCTGGCTTCAACTGTTTTGTCTTCTCTTTGTTAGAGGGTTTTGTGGAGATCTCATTTGTTGTTCAGTTGCTCAGTCGTGTCCAACTCTTTGCAACCCCATGGACTACAGCACGCGAGGCTTCCCTGTCCTTCACTCTCTCCCAGAGTTTGCTCAAACTCATGTCCATTGAATCAGTGATGCCATCCAACCATATCATCCTCTCTCACCCGCTTCTCCTCCTGCCTTCAGTCTTTCCCAGCATCAGGGTATTTTCCAATGAGTCAGCTCTTTGCATCAGGTAGCCAAAGTATTGGCACTTCAGTATTGCTCTTCTCACTGGCTGCATTTTAACACTATTGTCTCAGTGAAATAATATATGCAATGTCTGTGAAAATTTGTTGTAAAGCTACAGAATACTATGCAGTTGTGAGATGCAGTTAGAAAAGGGTTTGTCCATGACCCATGAGTCTTGTTACCTGTGCTGGCAGCTCCATCTGCTTTTTCACAGTGCTCTCACCATTCCTTAACATTTTACCATTGTATACGTATATGTGTATACCTCTTTTAACTTCCAGTACAAATAGCAATTGTTTTCTCTTTATGATTCATATTTACTTTACATCCCTTCCCATTACTTCAAGAGCCCTGATTAGGTGCTTCTGACTTTAAATATTTGTTCTTTCTCAGAAAATAAAATACATCAATTACTTACTATACTGTAGAATATCCCTATCTTTATCATTATGAGTTGAGGCATATGAGAATTCTGCTCTTGTGTGTTAAGAGTGGGGCAAAAATGAAAATAAAATACTGGGTCAAGTCTTAACTTACATAAAGTATTCAAAATCTTGTATGGTTTCATTTTAGCATGCTCCTTTTGATGCAATGGTTCTGGTAAAAGTCTGCTATTATGTTGATGAGAACATTCTTGAGAATGAAGGAAGATGGAAGGTATGTTAGAAAAAATGATTTCCTCCCTTTTCGCCTCATATTTTTATAGATACAGTATTTTTAAGTTTTCCATATTTTCAGGGCTCAGAAAAAGTACGAGATATACCGGTTCCAGAGGAGCTTGTTTTCACTGTGGATGAAAAAGTATTAAATGACATCAACCAAGCTAAGGCCCAGTATTTCAAGCAGGTAGATTTTTCACTTTTCTCTTTGATAGTTAATACTTTATCTTTTAACTACTGTGTATGAATATTTGGCTATCATCCACATATGATGGCATAAAACATTTAGAAGTTATAGCTTTTAATACCTTTATTTCTGTTTTATTCATTTAATGCTAATGATAATTTGGTTATCTTTGGGGGTATTCTCCTTGGGTATATGTTCACTCTTCCCATTTAATTCTGTTTGTTAGGCGTCCGATCTCCAGCTTGTGGTATATGCCTTTACATCTTTTGGCAAAAAGCTAACCAAGGAGAAGCAGCTTCACCCTGATACATTTATTCAGCTGGCACTTCAGCTGGCCTATTACAGACTTCATGGACGGTGAGGACCAATCCTTTTCCATTTTCAGAGTCTAGAGGCCGAAGGGGATATCTCTACTCTAGCTGTTCTACTGTAACTCCCCAGTGTTTCCTCTGAGGTTTTTTCCCCACTTGGCACTGTGCCTTAATTTGTACTTTCATCAGCAGTGTTGTTAGGTTTCCGTCTGTGACGCTCTGACAGTCTTTCCTTGTTTTTCATTACCTTGATACTTTTGAAGTACCTGTTCTCATCTTACAGAGGTTTGCCATGCTTTAAAATTCAGATCACTTGGTTTTCTTGAAGCCTGTTTTCAAATGGGTTCATGAAAAGATACAGTTTTATGGAATCTAGTCTTTACTAATTTTTAGGATAAGAGAGATGGTATGTTGTGACTTTCTACATCCTAAGCAGAAGTGCAAGTGTCTTGATCTTTTTAAAATTTTATCTGAGAATATGTACTTTATGTTTTTAAAGTTTATTTATCTTTGGTTGAGCTGGGTGTTCATTGTTGTGCATGGGCTCTCTTTAGCTGCACAGAGCGGCAGCTACTCTTCGTTGCTGTACATGGACGACTTTTTTTTTTTAATTTAATTTTATTTTTTAACTTTACAATATTGTACTGGTTTTGCCATATATCAACATGAATCTGCCACAGGTATACATGTGTTCCCTATCCTGAAACCTCCTCCCTCCTCCCTCTCCCCTCCCCGTACCATCCCTCTGGGTCGTCCCAGTGCACCAGCCCCAAGCATCCAGTATCGTGCATCGAACCTGGACTGGCGACTCGTTTCATATATGATATTATACATGTTTCAATGCCATTCTCCCAAATCATCCCACCCTCTCCCTCTCCCACAGCATCCAAAAGACTGTTTTATACATCAGTGTCTCTTTTGCTGCCTCGTACACAGGGTTATTGTTACCATCTTTCTAAATTCCATATATATGCATTAGTATACTGTATTGGTGTTTTTCTTTCTGGCTTACTTCACTCTGTATAATAGGCTCCAGTTTCATCCACCTCATTAGAACTGATTCAAATGTATTCTTTTTAATGGCTGAGTAATACTCCATTGTGTATATGTACCACAGCTTTCTTAGCCATTCGTTCGCTGATGGACATCTAGGTTGCTTCCATGTCCTGGCTATTATAAACAGTGCTGCGATGAACATTGGGGTACACGTGTCTCTTTCCCTTCTGGTTTCCTCAGTGTGTATGCCCAGCAGTGGGATTGCTGGGTCATAAGGCAGTTCTAGTTCCAGTTTTTTAAGGAATCCCCACACTGTTCTCCATAGTGGCTGTACTAGTTTGCATTCCCACCAACAGTGTAAGAGGGTTCCCTTTTCTCCACACCCTCTCCAGCATTTATTGCTTGTAGACTTGGATCGCAGCCATTCTGACTGGCGTGAAATGGTACCTCATAGTGGTTTTGATTTGCATTTCTCTGATAATGAGTGATGTTGAGCATCTTTTCATGTGTTTGTTAGCCATCTGTATGTCTTCTTTGGAGAAATGTCTATTTAGTTCTTTGGCCCATGTTTTGATTGGGTCATTTATTTTTCTGGAATTGAGCTGTAGGAGTTGCATGTATATTTTTGAGATTAGTTGTTTGTCAGTTGCTTCATTTGCTATTATTTTCTCCCATTCTGAAGGCTGTCTTTTCACCTTGCTTATAGTTTCCTTTCTTGTGCAGAAGCTTTTAAGTTTAATTAGGTCCCATTTGTTTGTTTGTTTGTTTGTTTTTTCTAATTTTATTTTATTTTTAAACTTAACATAACTGTATTAGATTTGCCAAATATCAAAATGAATCCGCCACAGGTATACATGTGTTCCCCATCCTGAACCCTCCTCCCTCCTCCCTCCCCATTCCATCCCTCTGGGTCGTCCCAGTGCACCAGCCCCAAGCATCCAGTATCGTGTATCGAACCTGGACTGGCAACTCGTAAAGTTGCAGGATATAAAATCAACACACAGAAATCCCTTGCATTCCTATACACTAATAATGAGAAAACAGAAAGAGAAATTAAGGAAACAATTCCATTCACCATTGCAACGGAAAGAATAAAATACTTAGGAATATATCTACCTAAAGAATCTAAAGACCTATATATAGAAAACTATAAAACATTGGTGAAAGAAATCAAAGAGGACACTAACAGATGGAGAAATATACCATGTTCATGGATTGGAAGAATCAATATAGTGAAAATGAGTATACTACCCAAAGCAATCTATAGATTCAATGCAATCCCTATCAAGCTACCAACAGCATTCTTCACAGAGCTAGAACAAATAATTTCACAATTTGTATGGAAAAACAAAAAACCTCGAATAGCCAAAGCGATCTTGAGAAAGAAGAATGGAACTGGAGGAATCAACCTACCTGACTTCAGGCTCTACTACAAAGCCACAGTTATCAAGACAGTATGGTACTGGCACAAAGACAGAAATATAGATCAATGGAACAAAATAGAAAGCCCAGAGATAAATCCACGCACATATGGACACCTTATCTTCGACAAAGGAGGCAAGAATATACAATGGATTAAAGACAATCTCTTTAACAAGTGGTGCTGGGAACTCTGGTCAACCACTTGTAAAAGAATGAAACTAGAACACTTTCTAACACCATACACAAAAATAAACTCAAAATGGATTAAAGATCTAAACGTAAGACCAGAAACTATAAAACTCCTAGAGGAGAACATAGGCAAAACACTCTCTGACATACATCACAGCAGGATCCTCTATGACCCACCTCCTAGAATATTGGAAATAAAAGCAAAAATAAACAAATGGGACCTAATTAAACTTAAAAGCTTCTGCACATCAAAGGAAACTATTAGCAAGGTGAAAAGACAGCCTTCAGAATGGGAGAAGATAATAGCAAATGAAGCAACTGACAAACAACTAATCTCGAGAATATACAAGCAACTCCTACAGCTCAACTCCAGAAAAATAAATGACCCATTTGTTTATTTTTGCTTTTATTTCCAATATTCTGGGAGGTGGGTCATAGGGGATCCTGCTGTGATGTATGTCAGAGAGTGTTTTGCCTATGTTCTCCTCTAGGAGTTTTATAGTTTCTGGTCTTACATTTAGATCTTTAATCCATTTTGAGTTTATTTTTGTGTATGGTGTTAGAAAGTGTTCTACTTTCATTCTTTTACAAGTGGTTGACCAGATTTCCCAGCACCACTTGTTAAAGAGATTGTCTTTAATCCGTTGTATATTCTTGCCTCCTTTGTCAAAGATAAGGTGTCCATATGTGCGTGGATTTATCTCTGGGCTTTCTATTTTGTTCCATTGATCTATATTTCTGTCTTTGGGCCAGGACCACACTGTCTTGATGACTGTGGCTTTGTAGTGTAGCCTAAAGTCAGGCAGGTTGATTCCTCCAGTTCCATTCTTCTTTCTCAAGATCACTTTGGCTGTTCGAGGTTTTTTGTATTTCCATACAAATTGTGAAATTATTTGTTCTAGCTCTGTGAAGAATACCGTTGGTAGCTTGATAGGGATTGCATTGAATCTATAAATTGCTTTGGGTAGTATACTCATTTTCACTATATTGATTCTTCCAATCCATGAACATGGTATATTCCTCCATCTATTAGTGTCCTCTTTGATCTCTTTCACCAGTGTTTTATAATTTTGTATATATAGGTCTTTAGTTTCTTTAGATAGATATATTCCTAAGCATTTTATTCTTTTCATTGTTACGGTGAATGGAATTGCTTCCTTAATATCTCTTTCTATTTTCTCATTATTAGTATATAGGAATGCAAGGGATTTCTGTGTGTTGATTTTATATCCTGTAACTTTACTATATTCATTGATTAGTTGTAGTAATTTTCTGGTGGAGTCTTTAGGGTTTTCTATGTAGAGGATCATGTCATCTGCAAATAGTGAGAGTTTTACTTCTTCTTTTCCAATTTGGATTCCTTTTATTTCTTTTTCTGCTTTGATTGCTGTGGCGAAAACTTCCAAAACTATGTTGAATAGTAGTGGTGAGAGTGGGCACCCTTGTCTTGTTCCTGACTTGAGGGGAAATGCTGTCAATTTTTCACCATTGAGGATAATGTTTGCTGTGGGTTTGTCATATATAGCTATTATGTTGAGGTATGTTCCTTCTATTCCTGCTTTCTGGAGAGTTTTTATCATCAATGGATGTTGAATTTTGTCAAAAGCTTTCTCTGCATCTATTGAGATAATCATATGGTTTTTATTTTTCAATTTGTTAATGTGGTGTATTACATTGATTGATTTGCGGATATTGAAGAATCCTTGCATCCCTGGGATAAAGCCCACTTGGTCATGGTGTATGATCTTTTTAATGTGTTGTTGGATTCTGATTGCTAGAATTTTGTTAAGGATTTTTGCATCTATGTTCATCAGTGATATTGGCCTGTAGTTTTCTTTTTTTGTGGCATCTTTGTCAGGTTTTGATATTAGGGTGATGGTGGCCTCATAGAATGAGTTTGGAAGTTTACCTTCCTCTACAATTTTTGGAAGAGTTTGAGTAGGATAGGTGTTAGCTCTTCTCTAAATTTTTGGTCGAATTCAGCTGTGAAGCTGTCTGGACCTGGGCTTTTGTTTGCTGGAAGATTTCTGATTACAGTTTCAATTTGCCATGCTTGTGATGGGTCTGTTAAGATTTTCTATTTCTTCCTGATCGAGTTTTGGAAAGTTGTACTTTTCTAAGAATTTGTCCATTTCTTCCACGTTGTCCATTTTATTGGCATATAATTGCTGATAATAGTCTCTTATGATCCTTTGTATTTCTGTGTTGTCTGTTGTGATCTCTCCATTTTCATTTCTAATTTTATTGATTTCATTTTTCTCCCTTTGTTTCTTGATGAGTCTGGCTAATGGTTTGTCAATTTTATTTATCCTTTCAAAGAACCAGCTTTGGGCTTTGTTGATTTTTGCTATGGTCTCTTTTGTTTCTTTTGCATTTATTTCTGCCCTAATTTTTAAGATTTCTTTCCTTCTACTAACCCTGGGGTTCTTCATTTCTTCCTTTTCTAGTTGCTTTAGGTGTAGAGTTAGGTTATTTATTTGACTTTTTTCTTGTTTCTTGAGGTATGCCTGTATTGCTACGAACTTTCCCCTTAGTACTGCTTTTACAGTGTCCCATAGGTTTTGGGTTGTTGTGTTTTCATTTTCATTTGTTTCTATGGAAATTTTGATTTCTTTTTTGATTTCTTCTGTGATTTGTTGGTTATTCAGCAGCGTGTTTTCAGCCTCCATATGTTGGAATTTTTAATAGTTTTTCTCCTGTAATAGAGATCTAATCTTAACTGCATTGTGGTCAGAAAAGATGCTTGGAATGATTTCAATTTTTTTGAATTTACCAAGGCTAGCTTTATGGCCCAGGATGTGATCTATCCTGGAGAAGGTTCCATATGCGCTTGAGAAAAAGGTGAAATTTATTGTTTTGGGGTGAAATGTCCTGTAGATATCAATTAGGTCTAACTGGTCTATTGTATCGTTTAAAGTTTGTGTTTCCTTGTTAATTTTCTGTTTAGTTGATCTATCCATAGGTGTGAGTGGGATATTAAAGTCTCCCACTATTATTGTGTTATTGTTAATTTCCCCTTTCATATTTGTTAGCATTTGTCTTACATATTGCAGTGCTCCTATATTGGGTGCATATATATTTATAATTGTTACATCTTCTTCTTGGATTGATCCTTTGATCATTATGTAGTGACTTTCTTTGTCTCTTTTCACAGCCTTTGTTTTAAAGTCTATTTTATCTGATATGAGTATTGCTACTCCTGCTTTCTTTTGGTCTCTATTTGCATGGAAAATCTTTTTCCAGCTCTTCACTTTCAGTTTTTATGTGTCCCCTGTTTTGAGGTGGGTCTCTTGTAGACAACATATATAGGGGTCTTATTTTTGTCTCCATTCAGCCAGTCTTTGTCTTTTGGTTGGGGGATTCAACCCATTTACGTTTAAGGTAATTATTGATAAATATGATCCCATTGCCATTTACTTCATTGTTTTGGGTTTGAGTTTATACACCCTTTTTGTGTTTCCTGTCTAGAGTATATCCTTTAGTATTGTTGGAGAGCTAGTTTGGTGGTGCTGAATTCTCTCAGCTTTTGCTTGTCTGTAAAGCTCTTGATTTCTCCTTCATATTTGAATGAGATCCTTGCTGGGTACAGTAATCTGGGCTGTAAGTTTTTTTCTTTCATCACCTTAAGTATGTCTTGCCATTCCCTCCTGGCTTGAAGAGTTTCTATTGAAAGATCAGCTGTTATCCTTATAGGAATTCCCTTGTGTGATATTTGTTGTTTTTTCCCTTGCTGCTTTTAATATTTGTTCTTTGTGTTTGATCTTTGTTAATTTGATTAATATGTGTCTTGGGGTGTTTCGCCTTGGGTTTATCCTGTTTGGGACTCTCTGGGTTTCTTGGACTTGGGTGATTATTTCCTTCCCCATTTTAGGGAAGTTTTCAACTATTATCTCAAGTATTTTCTCATGGTCTTTCTTTTTGTCTTCTTCTTCTGGGACTCCTATGATTCGAATGTTGTAGCGTTTAATATTGTCCTGGAGGTCTCTGAGATTGTCCTCATTTCTTTTAATTCGTTTTTCATTTTTCCTCTCTGATTCATTTATTTCTACCATTCTATCTTCTAATTCACTAATCCTATCTTCTGCCTCTGTTGTTCTACCATTTGTTGCCTCCAAAGTGTTTTTGATCTCATTTATTGCATTATTTATTATATATTGACTCTTTTTTATTTCTTCTAGGTCATTGTTAAACCTTTCTTGCATCTTCTCAATCCTTGTCTCCAGGCTATTTATCTGTGATTCCATTTTGATTTCAAGATTTTGGATCATTTTCACTATCATTAATTGGAATTCTTTATCAGGTAGATTCTCTATCTCTTCCTCTTTTGTTTGGTTTGGGGGGCATTTATCCTGTTCCTTTACCTGCTGGGTATTCCTCTGTCTCTTCATCTTGTTTATATTGCTGAGTTTGGGGTGTCCTTTCTGTATTCTGGCAGTTTGTGGAGTTCTTTTTATTGTGGAGTTTCCTCACTGTGGGTGGGTTTGTACAGGTGGCTTGTCAAGGTTTCTTGGTTAGGGAAGCTTGTGTCAGTGTTCTGGTGGGTGGAGCTGGATTTCTTCTCTCTGGAGTGCAATGAAGTGTCCAGTAATGAGTTATGAGATGTCTATGGTTTTGTAGTAACTTTGGGCAGCCTGTATATTGTAGCTCAGGGCTCTGTTCCTGTGTTGCTGGAGAATTTGCCTGGTATGTCTTGCTCTGGAACTTGTTGGCCCTTGGGTGGTGCTTGGTTTCAGTGTAGGTATGGAGACGTTTGCTGAGCTCCTGTCAATTAATGTTCCCTGGAGTCAGGAGTTCCCTGGAGTCAGGGTTTGGACTTAAGCCTCCTGCTTCCAGTTTTCAGTCTTATTTTTACAGTAGTCTCAAAACTTCTCCTTCTATACAGCACCATTGATAAAACATCTAGGTTAAAGATGAAAAGTTTCTCCACAGTGAGGGACACCCAGAGAGGTTCACAGAGTTACATGGAGAAGAGAAGAGGGAGGAGGGAGTTAGAGGTGACCCGAATGAGATGAGGTGGAATCAATAGAGGAGAGAGCAGGCTAGCCTGTAATCACTTCCTTATGTGCAGTCCACAACTGGACCGCTCAGAGATGTTCACAGAGTTATACAGAGAAGAGATGAGGGAGGAAGGAGACAGAGGTGGCCAGGAGGATAAAAGGGGGGAATGAAAAGGAGAGAGACAGATCCAGCCAGTAATCAGTTCCCTAAGTGTTCTCCACCATCTGGAACACACAGAAATTCACAAAGTTGGGTAGAGCAGAGAGGGGTTAGGGAGGAGACACAGGCAACCTGGTGGAGAAAAAGGAGAGTCCAAAGGGGGAGAGAGCAGTCAAGCCAGTAATCTCGCTCCCAAGTAAAAATGGATACTGAAGATTGGGTTCTTAAAGGTACAAAATTGATAACAAATACCAAAAAGCAAAAATTAAAAATCTAGAGTAGAGTTTGGAATTTTGAAAATACAATGTTAAAGAAGAAGAAGAAGAAAGAGAAAAAGAAAAAAAAACAAAGTCACAAAAATTATAAAAAAAAATAGGTACAAAATTGATAACAAATACCAAAAAGCAAAAATTAAAAATCTAGAGTAGAGTTTGGAATTGCAAAAATACAATGTTAAAGAAGGAAAAAAAAAAGAAAGAGGAAAAAAAAAGTCACAAAAATTATTTAAAAAATATATATGAAGTTTGCTTTTTAAAAAATAGGGTCTTTTTTTTTTGCAAAGTAATAGTAGGTTCTAAAAGTGAAAATTAAAGGAGTAATAGAGGACTTAAAATTTTTAAGAAATTAAAAAAAAAAAAAAGAATGATTGTAAAAATAGTAAAAATATATCTAGGACTTTCTCTGGTGGTGTTGCGGGCCTTGTGGGGTCAGTTCATTTTCGGCTAGTTCCTTGGTCCGGCTTATATTTCTCAAGATCTATAGGCCCCTTCCTGTGTAGTTGGTACTAACGACAGGGTTTTAATCTATTGCACCTGTCGCTTCCAAGGCAGTTCCCTCTGTTTTAGCTTCTTCTGTTTGCTGGTCTCTTCAGTGTCTGATTTCCACCCTGACACAAAAGGGGTGGTGGTGGACACTTTTTTTTTTTTTTTTAGGCTCACTTGTTCAGTCGCGCTGTGGGGAGGGAGGGACGCTGCAAACAAATAACACTGGCGTGTGCTCGCAGTGCCTCAGCCACACTGGGTTTGCCCTCGCTCACTGCGTGTGCCCTTCCTGCCCACACAGCTCAGGCTCTAGGTTGCTCCACCAGGAACCATCCGAGGCCAGCCCTGGGCTGCATGCACCTCCCAGGTCTAAGCCGCTCAGGTTCAGGCACTCAGGTAGTCCTCAGAGACGCAGACTCAGTTGGGCCTGCGTTTTGTGCCCTTCCCAGGTCCGAGCAGCTCAGGTGATGAGGTGTTTGGCGAGCGCAATCGCTGCAATTTATCGCCTCCCCGGTCCCTGCGGCTCAGTTTTCTGGGTGTACAACCCGCGCACGTTCTCAGGTGAATGTTGACAGTCCAGAACCCCAAGAAGTCTTAGTTAGCAAAGAAGCCTGCTTACAGTTTTGTAGATCATGTCTCTCTGGGGCTGCGATTGCCCCCTTCCGACTCTGGCTGCCTGTCACCGGAGGGGGATGGTCTGCAGCCAGCTATCTCTGTTCAGTCCTTTGTTCCGTATGCGGGCCTGGCGGTGTCTTAGGTTAGGGCTGGCTTTTCCGATGGTAGTTATCCCACCGTCTGGTTTGCTAGCCCAAGTTAGTTTGCTCAGATAGCGCTTGGGGCATTCAGGCCAGATCCTTATTATAAGCGATGCAGCTCACACCTCCCTGCCCAGCCCCCACTTGCTAGTGGCAGGTGCAGGCGTCTGCGCTGCTTCTGCGCTGGGGGAGTTACCGCTGGGCTCGTAATCTGTGGGTTTTAATTATTTACTTATTTTTCCTCCCTGTTATGTTGCCCTCTGTGCTTCCAAGGCTCTCCACAGACTTGGCAGTGAGAGTGTTTCCTGGTGTTTGGAAACTTCTCTCTTTTTAAGACTCCCTTCCCAGGACGGAGCTCCATCCCTCCCTCTTTTGTCTCTTTTTTTGTCTTTTATATTTTTTCCTATCTCCTTTCGAAGACAATGGGCTGCTTTTCTGGGTGCCTGATGTCCTCTGCCGGCATTCAGAAGTTGTTTTGTGCAATTTACTCAGCGTTTAAATGTTCTTTTGATGAATTTGTGGGGGAGAAAGGGGTCTCCCTGTCCTACTCCTCCGCCATCTTAGCTCCTCCCCCTGTCCATGGACTTCTCATTGCACTGGCTTCTCTAGTTTTCAGTGTACATGTCTTTTTGTCTCCTTGGGTAAACTTAGTCATAAGTGTTCTTTTTGATGCTATTGTAAATTGTTTTCTTGATTTACTTTTCAGATTACTTATTGCTAGTGTATAGAAATGCAACTGATGTTTGCATGTTGACTTCATACCCTGAAAAAACTGAATTCATTTATTAGCTCCAACAATTTTTTTGTAGATTCTTTAGCATTTTCCATGTATAAGACCAGGTATCTGTGAATAGAGATAGCTTCAGTTTTTCCTTTCTGATTTGGATGCCTTTTATTTCTTTCTTTATAGCTAGAACAGCCAGTACTATGTTGAATAGAATTGGCAGAAGCAGGCATCCTTATCTTATTATTAATCTTAGCTGGGAAATTTTTGGTTTTCCACCACTGAGTATCGTGTTAACTGTGGGTTTTTCATAAGTCTTTAACATATTGAGGAAATTCCTTTGTTCACTTTTTATTATGGGAGAGTGCGAGATTTTATAAAAAGCTGTTTCTGTATCAATTGTGATTATCATGTAGGTCTTTTTCTTCATTCTATTAATGTGGTGTATTACATTGATTTTCATATGTTGCACCATCCTTGCATTACTGGGATAAATCCTACTTGGTCATGGTGTACAGTGAGATCCCTACATACAAATGAGTTCTGTTCTGTATTCTCTATTGCTGTGTAACGAATTACCCAATATCTTAGTAGCTGAGAACAACAAACACTTCCTTGTCATCTCGCATTTTCTGTCTGTCAGGAAGTCAGGCGCAGCTTAGCTGGATGCCTCTGACTTCAGTTGCTATAGTCAGGGTGTCAGCCAGTGCCATGTCCCCACCTGAAGGCACTCCTGCAAGAGGATCTGTGTCTAGTCTCACTCACGTGGTTATTAGTAGGGTGCCTTTCCTCCCAAGCTCTAGTTTAGAGGCCTCTCTACAGGGCAGCCCCCAGCATGGCAGCAAGTTTTCCTCAGAGTGAGGAAGTGAAAGCGCATGAGAGAGCTCACTTTGTAACCTGATTTCAGAAGTGACTTCAAACTGCTTTTGTCCTGTTATTTTTGTTAGAAAGAAGACACCAAGGCCATCCTACACCCAGCGTGAGGGGTTATACCAGGGCATTAGGAGCAGGAGGCAGGGACCACTGGATGCATCTTAGAGGCCACCTACTACAGACACCAAAGCATACAACCTGACGGCAGGCACGCCTTTGAAACATTTGTTATACTAGGCCTGAGTAGTTTTTGCTCTTGGCTGTTGAACATAGCCTCTTGTTATTGAAAATCTCAATTGCAGTGTATATCATAGAACTTAATCTCTGACCAAAGCCAGCTTTACTAGGTAAACTCTTTGTGGTAACATTATAGTGTTTTCTTTCTCATGATACGTTCTCTTTCATTTTTCTTTTTTCTTATAGTCCTGGTTGCTGCTATGAAACAGCTATGACAAGATTATTTTATCATGGCCGTACAGAGACTGTGCGACCATGTACAGTAGAAGCAGTCAATTGGTGCCAATCCATGCAGAATCCTTCTACCAGTGTGAGTATTCAAAAAGAAAAAAATTAACATAAGTTGTCTGTTCTAAAGGAAACATGACCCTTGAATAACTAACTTCTTCAAATCCCTGAATCAGTAAGATATTTTCAAACATTTTTTCCTGGAAACTCTCAAACATTTCTTCATTTGCCACTGAAGTATGCACTTGGAGAGAATAAGAAACAGGGAAGATCTGATAAGCCCATTTGCATCATCTTCGAGGCAAAGTAATTCCCCACACCTTGAGTATTTCACTACTGTTGATCTGCCTTTAGATAATACTCATACAATGCAGACTGTTCCCAAATGCCTTTACAAGGAAACTTTTCTTGATGTGGTTGAACGTTTTTGAAATGAGATTTTTTTTTAATATTAGAACCAATATAGCTTTATATGTTTTGTTTTGTTTTATACTTACTTTTAAGCATTTACCACAAAAGGGTGGTACGTTCCCACTGCTGTTTTGGTATTGCATTTGCTTCTTTAGTCTTGATAGACGTAGTTATATATTGTTATTTAGTCACTGTTGTGTCCGACTCTTTGCGACGCCATGGATTGTACCCCACCAGGCTCCTCTGTCCCTGGGATTTCCCAGACAAGAATAATGGAGTGGGTGACCATTTCCTTCTCCAGGGGACATTCCTGACCCAGGGATCGAACCCCTGTCTCCTGCATTGCAGGCGGATTCTTTACCACTGAGCCACCAGGAAAGCACCTAGTTATATATGTGTTACCTTATTTTAATTTCGTGGAGCTGCTTAATTATCTTTTTTGTACAACTATGCTTTCGTTTTGCAATCATAATTGCTTTTGTCTTTATACTTGTTAACGTCACTTTAGTGCTACCCACAAGTTCCTGTTTTCTTGTTCTGGAAAGGAAATAAGTTTCGGAGCATATAGAAAGGAAAAGGCAGTGGAAGGGGGTAAGGGTTGGGAGGAGGGATAGATTGGAAGTGTGGAATTGACATGAACACGCTGATATATTTTAAATGGATAACCAACTAGGACCTACTATAAAGCATAGAGAAGTCTGCTCAGTATTCTGAGCATAATAACCTAAATGAGGAAAGAATCTGCAAAAGGATGGATAAATGTATGCGTAGAACTGAATCACTTAGATGTTCACCTGAAACTAACACCACATTGTTAATCAACTATACCCCAATATAAAACATATTTTTTAAAAAAGGCAATAGAAGTGCAGAAAAAGACACAAAAATTATGTGTCTCAAGGTCTTTCTTGAAGTCTTTCTTTTTTCTCTTCTGAATGACCCAAATTCTAATTACTTTGAGCTCAGGTTTTTCTGTTTGGTTTCTGTACAGTTTGTTATTAAAGTATCTCTTGATTTTTAATACAGCTTCTTGAGCGGCAGCACATGATGTTAGAAGCTTTTGCAAAACATAGTAAAATGATGAAAGATTGTTCAACTGGAAAAGGTACTTACACTGGAATTATTATCACTCAAAAAAAAAAATTCTCTTGTGCAGGAAACTCTTATCTAACTTCAAGTTTGGGGTTCTATTGCAGGATTTGACCGTCATCTTTTAGGCCTCTCACTCATAGCAAAGGAGGAAGGCCTCCCTGTTCCAGAACTCTTCACAGACCCCCTCTTCTCCAGGAGGTAACATAAAGCGGTGTCTTGTCACCTCAGCAGTTCTTCTTCCTGGATGTTAAAAGCTTTTCAGAAACAAGCCTCTGTAAGCCTAGTAAAATATCCTTTCTTTGTGCTGTACAGTGGAGGAGGTGGAAACTTTGTTCTCTCAACCAGTCTGGTTGGTTATTTAAGAATCCAGGGCGTGATGGCTCCCATGGTGCACAATGGCTATGGATTCTTCTATCATATCAGAGATGACAGGTAAGGCTGCTCTTTTTTATTCTTACTGTGCTCATTTTCGTTTTTTGAATGTCTTCCCTCCACTATGATTCTGATGTTATCATCTGTCACTTGCTCCATGGGCAGTTATTTTTTACCACTTAGGTGTTTGATGCATAATTAGTCTCTCTTTCCTGCTTTTGAGAATTTTGTGAAATCAGTCCTTGAGGTGTTTTGTGCACAACACCGTTTCAAGATTGACTCGGTGACCATGTCATCATCATCCTCCAAAATCAGTACACATATTACCATACTTGTTCTACCTCAGGTATTTGATGCTAAGTTCAGGTAAAAACTGATGGTCTATACATATGAGGTTGTTAGTACAGTCATAGACAATAGCAATGATACCAAGACAAGAGACAAGGTAAATTAACTTACATTCAGAAAAGGATGGTTTACCCTTTCACATGCATTTCATTTTTATTGTATGGGGTTTGACTTAAATTTTTGGAAAGAGTGAAAAAGAAAATACTAAAACCTGGCAAGAGAAAGAGAGGTGGAGAACAAGATAATTAAGAATTGACAAAGACTTGGAAAGTCCCTGTTCATAGCGTCTGGCTGTCTCTTTTGTAAGAGCTTGGGTCAGGGAATTAAAATAACGAGGCTACATTTAGCACTGTGTGAATAAGAAGAGAGCAGGCTTAGAGGCATTTCAGGTGGAATGTGAAAAATGGAAGTAATGGTTTGTCTGACATGTTTCACTTTATAAAATACTGTTTTTCTACTTTTCCTTTTTTAAAGAATTTAGTCAGTATTCTTTTTTTCAAAATTTTATTACCTGCCTCCATGTCAAGCGTGGTTTGTGTATACCCGAGGTGCTTTTGTTTGTTGACATCTAAGTCTTAGATGGCATATTCCCATAGTCATAGTTGCAGTTTCTATACATTAATTTATAAATTAATGATAAAGTTTAAACATAGATCTTATTATCCTTTTTTGTAATAGTCAGAAGTCAAAAATCATCATCACATACAGAGAAAACTGAAGATTGTAACATATTTCCTGGCAAGTTGTGGATCTCACCTTGCATGCAGGGTAAAGAGTTTAGGCCATATATGCCTCAGGTCTTTGACTTTTTGAAAAAATACATTTTTCATGATCCTGGGACGGAACTTCCATTCACTCATTCAGGAAATATTTAGTGAGAACTTACAATGTGCCGAAGATTGTTTTGTGTGCTCAGGACACAAGACAGAGGAGATCCCCTCTCTTGTAGATTGTAGTTTTTACATGGGAAATAGGAACAAAAGGAAACAAATAAGTAGGGTGACTGCAAATAATGATGAATATTATTGAGTCAGTGTGGTCATAGAAACAAGCTGGCAGGGAGACAGAGCACTGCTTTATGTAGTGTGTGGTCAGGGGACGTGTCTGAGGAGGGCTGATGAGGCTGAGATGTCGAGGGTGTGAAGGAGTTCATCAAATGAATCGCTAGGACAGCCCTCCAGCATCTGTCCCCTGCTCGCTCTGCAGCAGGTCCTCCGTGCTCTTCTAGCTTTCGCTTTTCCTTACCTGCAGACCATTCTCTGCGCAGCAGCCCTGATGGCCAAATGGAACCCAGGTCATACTCGCCTACTCAGAACCCTCCGAGGGCTTTTCCTTTCAGTCACACGAGATCCAAAGTCCTCCTGAGAGACCTCATGATCTTGCTCTCATCTGCCTCTCTGACCTTGTCTCCTGCAGTGCTTCTGATTGCCTCCACTCCAGCCACAAAGGCTACCTTGTACCTGCCAGGAAAGCACTGTCCTCGAGGCCCTCACAGTCGTGATTTCCTCCTTTTAGTAGTCTCTTCCCTGCAGTATGTGCAAAGGTAACCCCCTTGTTTCAAAGGCTCTCATCAGAGAGGCCTTCCCTGACCATCTAAAATAGCAGTCCCCCTTCTCCACACACACCTGTTGTATTTTAACATTTATAACCACCCAGTGTGTGTGTGTGTGTGTGTGTGTGTGTGTGTGTGTGTGTTATCTATATTTACTTCCTAGAATATAAGCCTGCAAGAACATGATTTTTAATTTTTTTGAATCTCCAGCTCAACATATTGTGCTCATTCCTATTTCCCAGTGACTTTGTTGTTTAATAGAAGCACACAAGTCTGAGGATAGGGAAGAGCTTGGAATATTAAGGGGCAGTATGGCTATACATTAACAATTGAGTGGGAAGTTGGTAGAAAAAGAGATAGAAGAGGGGGAGACCAGAGCTAAAACTGGTAGGAAGGGCAGTGTTCTCAACCCTAGTGCATCTGAGAATTTACCTGAAGAGCTTTAGAAACAGTATTCCTGAAGGTACTGATTTGGTTGGGGTGCTCCATTGATGTAGGGCCTTGTAACATGGTAAGAAATTTGGATTTCCTCCAAAAAGTAACGGGAAGCATTTTACCAATTTTAAGTATTAAAGTTAAACTTGTTTTATTTACATTTGAGAAAGACCCTTGGCTGTTATATGCAGAATAAATTAGGTAGATAGTAATATGAACAAGAATGAGATGAAAGAAATCAGGAAGCATGGATGGTATGTATGTTGAACAAGGCAGTTGATACTGAAGGTGGAGAGCATGGAGAGGTTTGAGAGATGTTTTGGAGGTAGAACCAGTAAGACTTATTGATGGATTACTGATTCCAATGGTGGCATTTACTGGGATGGAGAAAATTAGAGGGGAAATGGGCATGTTAGTGTAGAAGTAATAATTTTGTTTTGTACATGGTCACTTCAAAATTTCTGCTAATACAGGAATTAATTATAATTTGTATTTATATACAAGATAATATGCCAGTAGGCAGTTGGATATATGAGTTTGGAGCTCAGAAAACAAGTCAGAGCTCAAGGTGTACTCAGTTTGAGTCATTACTGTGTATATACCCCAAATACATGGAAATTCTCTGAAAGGAATTTTTCATTCATTGTTAAGCTTGAAAATGTATGACCTAGAGAAAGTTAGTTTATTTTTGAAATAGCATTTTATTTTATGTGTACTTCATGCTCATTGTTAAAAATATTTTGTAAAATATGGAAAAATATAAGAACAAATTTAACATTTCTGTTATAAGACATGACATTATCTTTCTAATCTATAATGTGCATGATTATAGCATATACTTTTTTATAAATGTAGATCATATTATAATTATTTTTTTGTGAATTGCATTCTCAATATTATTTCAGCCATTTCTCAGTGCCATTAAATATGCTTTGAGGTATTTTTGGTTGAGTAATATTTAGTCTTGTTGTTTAGTCACTAAATTGTGTCTGACTCTCTGTGACCCAATGGACTGCAGCACGCCAGGTTTCCCTGTCCTTCACTATCTCCCAGAGTTTGCTCAAATTCATGTCCTCGAGTCAATGATGCCATGCAACCATCTCATCCTCTGCCGCCCTCTTCTTTTGCCCTCAATCTTTCCCAGCATCAGTGTCTTTTCCAGTGATTTGGCTTTCCGCATCGGGTGTCCAAAGTATTGGAACTTCAGTATCAATCCTTCCAATGAATACTCAGGGTTGATTTCCTTCAGGATTGACTGGTTTGATTTCCTTGCAGTCCATGGGACTCTCAAGAGTCTTTTCCAGCACAGTTGGAAAGCATCAACCTTCTTTATGGTCCAATTCTCACATCTGTACATGACTACAGGAAAACCCACAGATTTGGCTATACAGACCTTTGTCAGAAAAGTGATGTCCCTGCTTTTGAATATACTGTCTAGGTTTGCCATAGCTTTCCTTCCAAGGAGCAAGCAAGCATCTTTTACTTTCATGGCTCCAGTCACTGTCTGCAGTGATTTTGGAGCCCAGGAAAAGAAAATCTGTCACTGCTTCTACTTTTTCCCCTTCTGCTTGCCATGAAGTGATGGGACTGGATGCTATGATCTTAGTTTTTTGAATGTTGAGTTTTAAGCCAGCTTTATCACTCTCCTCTTTCACCTTCATCAAGAGGCTCTTTAGTTTTTGGCCATTAGAGTGATGTCATCTGCGTATCTGAGGTTTAGTCTTATGGATTTCCATAATTAAACCACTTCCCTACTATTTTCAGTTTTTCTCATTACAAATAATAATATGATAATTAGTGTTCCTTATTTGATCACATCATTGCCAACTTTAGGCATTATAAAGCAGTCTGTACAAATTTTTATAGGAAAATATAACCTAACCTGAATTCATGTGAAGCAGAACATTTTCTCTTTGTTTATTGGCATCTGTGTATATTCTTTGGTGAATTGTGCATGTAGGAATGATTATTCTTTCTATAGTTTAAAAATATAACTGAATTTTTTTAAAAATTTAACACATAAATAGAAATTGTTACTCTTTGTGAAGAAATACTTAGCTTTTGCTGAATATTTGAGAGGTGTATGTACAGTATAGCTAGAAAATGCCTACTGATCATGAATCACCAGTGAAAGCAAGGCAGGACTTTCTGTAGGTTCCTGTATATCTTTCAGCAAATATAATCCACTCAAACATTGGTTTCATTATTATATACTGGGCCAGAACATGTTTTTATTTCATTCTGCTTAATCTAAAGTACATGTCAAAGATACCTACTTTCCTGTCTTAATTTTCAGTGATGTGAAAATCGCATAGTCATCCACAGATTTATATTATACAATATTTTGGTATTAACTTGAGCATAATGCATGTTTTGGTGTAGAAAATTTGTGTGTCTGTAAAGGGGAAAGCTAGTTACAAGAAAATTAATTAGTAACCACATTTCTGCTCTGAGCCCTCAAAGAGCCAGGCTTTCTTCCTATTTATTTCAGTTTCCTGGGGCCACCTTTATCAGCTACTGCATAGGGGATTTCTTCACCAGGAGCTTCTAGAAGAACATAGTGTGGAGGGCATATCTCGGCTTCAAGAGAGTTTCTCTGGCTTTTCTAGAAACAGCCTTTCTCTCCTCTTACCCTTCTTTTTCTATTTTATTATTTTTGTTTACTCTCTTCAAGTATTCTTTAAAAATAGTTCAAGTTGTATTGCAGACAGTGGCATGAATTCATTTAACTCATCCCATTTGTGGCATGTTAGGAAGGTCTTCATAGGAAGAGGCGAGTTTATTTAGCACACTAAGACCTAACTCCAGAGCACCCTTGAGCTCTGCCTAGTTGCTTGTCCCCTTTTGTCCTTACTTAGGCTCTAGTTACAAGGTAAATTAGGTGTTGTGCTATGTGGAAGAATGTGGCTTTACTTTCTATTGTGTCAGGTTACATAAATCCACCATGAGCAAGCAATCCTGTTTCATATACGAATAGCCAGGTGGAAAAAGGTCATGGCTTTCTTCACTGTCACCACTTGGAACCTTTTCCTATTGACATTGTGTTGTACTTAATCATTTATTATTTGTACTTTGCAGGTTTGTTGTGTCCTGTTCAGCCTGGAAATCATGTCCAGAGACTGATGCAGAGAAGCTAGTTCAGCAGGTTTTTCATGCTTTCCATGATATGATGCAACTGATGGAAATGCCTCATCTCTAGAGACTAATCATTTATTAAGCACTTACCAAAATATATAATTGGGTGCCGGGAGTGGGTGGTATTATGAGATAGGAAGGGATGTTAACTGAAGGAAACTTGTTAAATGTAGAGATCAGTAGAATCATGCTCTTAAAATGTATCCTGACATAGAAAGTAGAAATATTTTTAAGCTTCCTCTGATGCAGCAATACAAATTACAATATGACTATAGAACTATGCAAAGTTTAAGATCAGCCTCAACAATGCCAATCTACAGATTTTAACAGTGCAAATCTAACTTTCACATATCTTTGTTGGTACCTAAGTAGGTAATAAGTCTTCTTTCTGGACATCATCGTAGAGTCCATCTTTCAAGCACTTTAACATTTTCTAGTTGCCAAAGGATATGAAATACATGATTGGATGCTACCTTCCCTGAAATTAGTGGTTCCACATTCACCACAGGGATACAAGCCTACTATGTTTGGGAAAGACCACTACAGTTTAATCTAAAAGTTTATGTTGGACAGAATTAGGTTGTAGTAAGGAGGTTTACACCCTCTGACACATACAAAAAACCATCGCAAATTTATTATATCATTACACTGAATTGCCCAAAGTTTGTTTGGGTTTTTCCATAGCATTTCCATAGTTTTTCTTACAGAAAAACCCAAATGAACTTTCTGGCCAACCCAATAATTAGTTTTGTGAACATGAACTTAAAGCACTTATATTTAAACTTAATGACTTTAAAAGGATTGAATACTAAATCAGATTCTCAGGATTTCTTTTTCCTTTATCCAGTTTTGTAGTTTTTACCCTCAGGAAATAAAATTTTCAAAATCATATAGCTTCTTGTTTTGTGTTTGAGTGATTCATTCCTCTGTGGCCCTCTACTTTCTGATCAGTTGCATATTTGTTGTCTAATAAATCCCCCCAGAACTTATTGTCTTAAAACAGGTGGTCGTCTCATGATGTGTCAGTGGATTGTGCCCACTCGCACGGCTGTGCTGCTGTCTTGCCTGAGTTACAGCGCCGCCCATACCAGGCAGGCGGATGAGGCTGGAAAGCCTGAGACAGCCTCATGCCTGCCTGAGGCCGTAGTGGCTGGGACTTGTCTGCATGGTGTTTGCTCATTCACGATTCTAGCCTGGACTTCCAAACTGGGCAGTGGAAATGTTCTAGTAGGGAAGGGTGGAAGTTGAAAGACCTCTTGAGGCCTAGGCTCTGAAGTCACGAAGTCATATGATGTCCCTTTTGTGTGCACTTGGCTGGAACGAGTTACCAGAGCAGCCCAGGATCAAGTGGAGGAGGGAAAAGGTTTTACCTCACAGTAAGAGGAGCAGCAAAGTAATGTGTAAATGATTTGGTAAATGTACATGAGTGGGCACAAGAGGGCATGGTTTATTGGGGGCCATTTTGTAGCAACCTACCACAAATATTACAATACATTTAGTGCACTGGTTGTAGAATATATATCCTTTTTTGGTTACATTTTCTTAGGTTCTGGTTTTGATGACTGGTTGTCATTGTTATTCCTTTGTGAAAACATTCAGAGTTGGCCTCTATGGCATTTGATGTATCCAGGGAGGCCTGGCGTGCTGCGATTCATGGGGTTGCAGAGAGTCAGACACGACTGAGCGACTGAACTGAACTAAGAGTTAATATAGACGACAAAGATGAAATCTGAGTCAAGACCTTTATACTCACTAGTACAAGTGTTGACTTGATTATCAGCACACTTAGAATCATTTGGGTTTTTTTTTTTTCTTTTAAAAAATATTTAATTGGGGGAAAATTGCTTTATAATGTGTTGGTTTCTGCAGTACAACAATGTGAATCAACCATAAGTATACATATATCACTTCCCTCTTGAGCTGCCCTTCTCTCTGCACATAGTGGTTGTACCAATTTACATTTTCACCAACAGTATAGGAAGGTTCCCTTTTCTCTACACCCTTTCCACTATTTGTTATTTGTAGAGGTCTTAATGGCCATTCTGACTGATGTGATGTGATACCTCATTGTAGTTTTGATTTGCATTTCTCTAATAATTAGCAATGTTGAGCATCTTTTCATATGCCTGTTGGTGATCTGTATGTCTTCTTTGGAGAAATGTTTAGAACTTCTGGCCATTTTTTGATTGGGTTGTTTGTTTACCGAGTTGTAGAGCTGTATATTTTGGAAATCAGTCCCTAGTTGTTCACATCATTTGCATATATTTTCTCCCATTCTGTAAAAGTTTGTAAATTTGATTAGGTCCATTTGTTTATTTTTGTTATTACTTCTGTTGCCTTGGGAAACTGACCTAGAAAACACTAGTATGGGGACTTCCCAAGTGGTCCAGTGGCTAAGACTCCATGCTCCCAATGCAGGGGAGCCCAGGTTCAATCCCTGGTTGAGGAACTAGATCCCACACGCTGCAACTAAAAAGATCCCGCATGCCGCAGTGAAGATAGAAGATCCCATGTGCCACAACTAAGACTTGGTGCAGCCAAATTAAAAAAAAAAATTGGTATGAATTATGTCAGAATGTTTTGCCTATGATCCCTTCTAGGGAGTCTCATGGTGTAATGTTTATGTTTGTCTTTAAGCCACTTTATCTTCACTTACAGTGTGAGGGAGAATTCTAACTTCATTGGTTTACATGAAGCTGTCCAGCTTTCCCAGTACCACTTGCTGAAAGAGACTTTTCTCCATTGTATATTCTTGCTTCCTTTGTCAAAGATTAATTGACTGTAGGTGTGTGGTTTTACCTCTAGGCTGGCTGTCCTGTTCCATTGACCCGTATGTCTGTTTTTGTGCCAATGGTTAGGCCTCCTGCTTTGTTCTTTTCCTGAAGGAAAAGAATTGCTTTGGCAATTCTGTGTCTCTTATGGTTCCATAAGTATTTTAGGATTATTTTAGTTCTGTGGAAAATGTCATGAATAATTTGATAGGGATCGGATTACATCTTCAATGTACAGTTTTATATACCTAAACTTTTTACTTTCTTTTTTTATTCGTATATAGTTGATTTACAATGTTCCAGATATACAGCAAAGTGAGTCCATTATTTTCCATGTCTATTTTTCAGATTCTTTTCCATTATAGATTATTTCAAGATATAGAATATTGTTCCCTGGGCTATACAGTAGGTCCTCGATGTTTATTTTTATATATAGTAGTGTGTTTCTGTGGAGAAGGAAATGGCAACCCACTCCAGTGTTCTTGCCTGGAGAATCCCAGGGATGGCAGAGCCTGGTGGGCTGCTGTCTGTGGGGTCGCACGGAGTCAGACACGACTGAAGTGACTTAGCAGCAGCTGCAGTGTGTTGCTGTTGATCCCAGATTCCAAATTTATCCCTCTTCCTCTTTCACTATGTCTGGGTCTTTTCCTGTTTTGTAAATAAGTTCATTTGTATCATTTTTTTTTTTAGATTCCATATATAAGTGATAATATATGGTATTTGTCTGAGAAACATTAAGATAATGACTGGTTTTATTAAGATAATCTCTAGGTCCATCTATGATGCTGCAAATGGTGTTACTTTTTTTTATGGTGAGTAATATTCTCTCCATACATTTTTGGTAACTCATAGCCAGGCTGTTTTCATACTGCATCAAGCCAGATGTTACCTTTAACAACTAAATGTCAAAAGCTATAATAGACAACCCCAAATTGGATGTTCCAAGTTCGAATAAGACATACCTATGTTTTATGGTGACTTAGAAAAGAAGTCTCTAAATCAGAAAAACTTGTCAGAATTTATTTTTAAGATACACTATAACAAGAGTTCATCAGTTCTGTGTCCCAGCCTGGACACTGACCATGGTGAAATAGATGCCTCGCTGCGCCAGCAGCTGCTGGTGTGTGCCGTGCTCCCTGACTCGGCCATTCTCAATCACCACTATCAAGTCTGCGTTCTGGATGGTGGACAGCCGGTGAGCGATCACGATGCAGGTGCGGCCTTCTCGGGCTTTGTCCAGGGCTTCTTGGACAATCTATTAATAAATCAGAACAGAAGCCTTACCTTAAAAATTAGAGAAATAAGTTTTAAAAGTAAAGGAAATCCAAATATTTTACCATCTATACAAAAGAAAGTTACCTTTCATTTCTTGTGTCATCTTTGAATTTTTAGCTTTATGAATTGAGTTTTACATAGTCCGTCTTGCATATAGTTATGTTCTTTATAATAAAAATGTATTCTCTAAATAATCTTCGCAATCTTTAAATTTTCTAACCAGTCACAAAATAATTTAAACTAACTGCTTCAATTTTGAGTGTTTTATTTTCCCAGTTTTTCCATTATTAATATGCTACGGCATTCAAACAAAAAGTGCAATAAAAGTCCTTTCTGTGTATAAAATGTAATCATTTTAGAAAATTTGGAAAATTCTGGAAGGAAGGGATGAAATAAAAATATTTTACCTCAAAATAACTGCTGTCTATATTTGTTTCCTTTTGTGCTTACCTATCTTTTAAAATTTTTATTGAAATATAGTTTACAATGGTATGTTAGTTTCATGTATGTGGCAAAGTGATTCAGTTACATATATCCTTTTTCATATTTTCCATTATAGATTATTACAAAATGTCGAATAAAATGCCTATACAACATAGTAGGTTCCTGGTTATCTATTTTATATATAGTAGCATATATATTTTAAAATCAAACTCCTAATTTATCCCTCCCCTCTTTGATAATCATAAGTTTTTTTTCTATGTCTATGAGTCTTTGTTTTGTAAATAAGTTCTTTTGTATTATTTTTTAGATTCCACATTTTCATGATATAATGGTATTTCTTTCTCTCACTGACAGTATGGTAACCTCTAGGTCCCTCCATGTTGCTGCAAATAGCATTATTTCATTCCTTTTATGTTTTATTAGTTCATTGTTTATATGTACACATCTTTATCCATTCCTCTGTCCATGGACATTTAGGTGCTTCCATATCTTGGCTATTGTAAACAGTGCTGCAAAGAACAGTGGGGTGCATATATCCTTTCAAACCAAGCTTTTTTCCAGATATATGCCCAGGAGTGGGACTGCTGGATTATATGCTAACTTTACTTTTAGTTTTCTGAGGAACCTCTATACTGTTCTCCACTGTGGCTGTCTGAGTTTACATTCACCACCAGTGTGGGAGGGTTCCTTTTTTCCCACACCCTCTCCAGCATTTATTATTTGTAGACTTTTTGATGATAGCCATTCTGACTAGTATGAGGTGATACCTCACTGTAGATTTGATTTGCATTTCTCTAATAATTAGTGATGTTGAACATCTTTTCATGTGTTTGTTAGCCATCTGTATGTCTTCTTTGAACAATATCTAGGACTTCTGTCCATTTTTTTGGCCAGAGTTCTTTAAAAATATTGAGCTGTTTGTGTTTATTTTTTTCATGATTGACTGCACGAAAAAGTTTTGTTTTATAAATTAAGTGGGATATGAAGTGGGAAGCCATACCTTCTCACTTTCAGTATCCAGTGCTGACGTAGCTTCATCCAGCAGTAGGATGCGGGGCTGTCGGATGAGGGCTCGGGCAATAGCAATCCTCTGTTTCTGTCCCCCGGAAAGCTGAGTCCCCTTATCTCCCACTCTTGTTTCATATTTCTGCAAGTTAGCCATTAATAGAGTTAGTAAAGCTCTAGTTTAGAAAAATCCTAATAGTATATTGAATAAGCTTTTACTTCTTAACACTTGACAGTTCTAATTATAGGAAAAAATACATAATAATAAAGTTTCTATAACAACCACGACATTGTACATTTACTTTTTTTTAATGTGACATTCATTTTCAAAATCAAACTAGAATGTTAATGATCTTAGTTTTCATTTCATTTCATATCCTGCAACAGATTGTCCAAATCCTATCATTATCTGAACATCAGTTCCCTTCTCCAGGAGATCTTCCCAACCCAGGGATTGAAGTCTCTTGCATTGCATGGGCTTCCCTGGTGGCTCAACAGTAAAAAAAAAATCTGCTTGTAATGCAAGAGACCTGGGTTCCATCCTGAGGTCAGAAGATCCCCTGGAGAAGGGACTGGCTACCCACTCCAATATTCTTGCCTGGAGAATTCCATGGACAGAGGAGCTTGGTGGGCTACAACCCAAATGATCACAAAGAGTCGAACACAACAGAGCAACTAACACTTTCTTTCACTCCTGCATTGCAGGCAGATTCTTTACCATCTGAGCCACCAGGGAAGCCTCATCTGCTGTCACTGGAGTCCTAAAATGGTTACATGTCAATGTTCAACATTATTAATTTAAAATATTCACGTGACCCATACAGAGCCTAATTTATTCTTTTTTAAATTCATTCATTCACTTAAATATTTACTGACTACCTGTTATGGTAGAACTGTGGGAAGTATAAATATGAATCTGCCTCTGTTCTTGCCCTTAAGGAATTTGTAATCAAGACAAAAAAATACATACATAGCACGCAATATAAGATTAAATTACTTTTAACAGAAAATTGTGTCACTGAATTCTTACCTTAGTTTTCAAATCCGTATTGATTTCACTGCAATTTGGCTATAGTCACAGCAGCTAAAGTAAAGTGAAGTCGCTCAGTCGTGTTTGACTCTTGCGACCCCATGGACTGTAGCTTACCAGGCTCCTCCGTCCATGGGATTTTCCAGGCAAGAGTACTGGAGTGGGCTGCTGTTTCCTTCTCCAAGGGATCTTCCCAACCCAGGGATCAAAGCCAGGTCTCCCGCATTGCAGACAGGCACTTTACCATCTGAGCCACCAGGGAATCCCCAAGGTTGTGTTGCCTGCCCGTCGGGGACTCAAACCCCGGTCTCCAGTGCAACAGGCAGGGATACTCACCACTATACTAATGAGGATGGCAGCTAACGAGGATATATATCTCTATATAATATATATACACTATATACTAACGAGGATAGCAGCTAAATGAGGTAATAAATAGGGAGTGTTGGGGACTGGAAATTGGAGAGTACAGATCCTCTCCAAAGAAATAAAACACTAAAGAAAAACAGCCTTATGACAAAATTAACTCAAAGTGGATAGTGAAAAGTAAATTGTAAAACCATAAATTTAGAAAATAGTGGAGAAAATCTTTAGGACCAAGGCCTAGACAAAGAGTTCTCAGACTTGACATCAAAAGCACAATCTGTAAAAGGAAATAAAGGATGAACTTGGACCTCATCAAAATTAAAAACTTAAGCTTTGCAAAAGACCCTGTTAAAAGGATGAAAAAAATTAAAACTATAAACCAGGAGAAAATATTTGGAAACTACATTTCCAACAAAGGACTTACTAGTAAGTAGAACATAAAAATCTGTCAACACTCAACAGTAAAAAACAATCCAATTAGAAAATAGGCATTTTTACATGAAATACATGAAAAGACATTTCATCACAGAGGAAATATAGATGGCAAATAACTATATAAGAAATGTTCAACATCCTCTGCCATTAGGAAATGCAAATTAAAATCACAATAAGATATTACTGTGTACCTATCAGGATGGTTTAAAAAAAAGTTGCAACAGCAAATGCTGGCAAAGATTCAAAGAAACTATATCCCTCATCCCTGCTGGTGGGAATGTGAAATGGCAACACCACTTTAGAAAACTGTTTAGCCATTTCTTATAAAATTAAACAACCAATCACCATATGGTCTAGCAGTTATACTCCTGGGCATTTATCCCAGAGAAATAAAATTCAGGTTCACACTAAAACCTGTACACAAATACTTATAGCAGCTTTACTCTAAAAAGCCCAACTGGAAACAACCTCAATACGCTTCAATAGGTGACTAGTTTAAAAAGCTGCAGGTCATACAGTAGCTCTAGTTTAAGGAACCACCATACTGTTCATAGTGGTTGCACCAATTGACGTTTCCACCAACAGTGATAGGAGCATTCTCTTTTCTCTGCAAAACAGAAATAGAGTTACAGATGTAGAAAACAAACATGGTTACCAGGGAGGAATGGGGAGGAGGATGTTCAATTAGGAGACTGGGGTTGACAGATGCACTCCACTATATATGTAAAAGAGAGAACTAATTATGACCTACTGGACAGCACATGGAACTCTGCTCAATACTCTGTAATGGCCTCTATGGGAAAAGAATCCTAAAGTTGGGTGTATGTGGAGACACACATATACATAATGTATAATCATATATATATATGATTCACTTTGTGTATACCTGAAACTAACACAACACTGTAAACCAACTATACCCCAATAAAAAATTTTAAAAGGCGATCCAGACCATATATCCATCTGATTCAGTAATAAAAAGGCATGAACTACAGTCAACACCCAAGAGCTTCAGGGATTTACAGTTGAAAAATGCTAATCTCATGTAGTTATATAACATTCTGAAAGTAGGACACAAATGGAGAACAGTTATTTGTTGCCAGGGGTTGTGGAGAGTGAGAGTAAGAAGGAGGGGTGTGTCTACAGAAAGGTAACATGAGGAATCTGTGGTGATGAAAACGTTCCATATCCTGACTGGAGCAGTGGATATGAGTCTACACATGCAATAAAAGTGAAGAGAACTAAATACACGTGTACAAATGGATACAAGCAAAACCGGCAAATTCTGAATAAGGTCAGTGGGCTGTATCAAATTCGCATCATGGTTGCAGTACTCTTATCACTTTTGCAAGATGTCATTGGAGAAAACTAGGTCAAAGGTACATATGATCTCCATATTCCTTACAACTGCATGTGAATCTATAATTACCTCGAAATAAAATGTTTCATTAAAAAAGTGCCATAAGGGATAAAGCAAACAGCTATAGTCCGAATGCAGCCCATAGCAAACAGTTCGAGGTGACTTAACAATTGCCTCACTTGCTTTCCATGACATTGGTACAAGATAAACACCACAACTAATATTTCCATTTACCAATAAGGAAACTTGGTATGGACTTCAGTATGTAGTCCAAGGTCACAGTGCTAGTACAGAGGCCAACTTGGGGACCTGCTGGAGGAGGAACAACGGTCTGCAGTTGATTCCGACCTCATCCAGGAAGTCACCAGCTCACTTACGTGGGGCAAGGTCTCAATGAAAGGATGGATGTTGGCTGCTTTGGCGGCGCTCACAATTTCAGGCATGGTTACCGGCCGGCTGTTGTCGCCATAGGCAATGTTGTCGGCAATGCTGCAGTCAAACAGGATGGGCTCCTGGGACACGATTCCAAGTTGGGCTCTGAGCCACTGGATGTTGAGTTTCTTTGCTTCGTGACCATCTAGAAGCTGAAAACCAAACCCCACAAACTGTAAGAAGGACTTCAACAACAACAACAAAACTGAGCAGTATGTTACTAAGAGACTGTGGTACATGGACATCGGCAGCTTGTGAAATACCACGCCTCACCGCCTGTCAGCTCTTACACTGTAAGAGCCTGTAAGACCCACACAGCCAACAAAAAGATTTTTTTTTTATGGCAACTCAGCCATCCCTTTCTTATTCTACCTGGGAAAACGGTAGCACATTTGGCCCTGTCTTTCCACATTACTCTCTCTGTTCCTGTCTGCCTTCATCCAGGCAAGTGTACCATCCTCTGCCTTCACCACAATATTGTAAAGTAATTAGCCTCCAATTAAAATTATGGTGAAGACTGCTCAGTAGTGTCCGACTCTTTGTGACCCCATGGACTGTAGCCTACCACGCTCCTCTTTCCATGGGACTTTCCAGGCAATAGTACTGGAGTGGATTGCCATTTCCTTCTCCAGGGACCTTCCCGACCCAGGGATCGAACCCTGGTCTCCCACATTGTAGACAGACGCTTAACCGTCTGAGCCAATTAATTAAAAAAAAAAAAGAAGCAAGCAATGCAGTGTCCTACTTATATCTGCTGTCGCCTGATCAGCTCTGACCTTTCACCTTGACACGGTGCCCCTTCTCCAGGCACACCAGGAAGAAAAGCAGATCAGTAGCAGGGCCCCACATTCTGAAAGCTGGTATCTCCTGTCTTACCCACCTCACCTCTCTTTCCCCTGAGAACTAGCAGTCTTTACCTACCCTAACTGTTGGCTAAGATGGCAAAGAATCTGCCTGCCAATGCAGGAGACTGGAGTTCAATCCCTGGGTCGAGAAGATCCCCTGGAGAAGGGAATGGGAACCCACTCCAGTATTCTTTCCTGGAAAATTCTACAGACAGAAGAACCTGGGGGCTACAGTCCATGGGCTCACAGAGTTGGACAGGACTGAGTGACTAACACACAAGGACAAGAGCTCAGCTGAAAGTGGACAAGCTCAAGAGTAGGATCTTTATCTTTGATGGTGGTTTTATTTTTTGTTTGTTGGAAGCAGGAGGCCTGATGCTTTTAGAGGAGCCTTGTGATGTGCTAAGTGAGGAAACAGCTTCCACAATGCAAAGGACACGGTGAAGAAATACACGAGTCCAACTAGTCTTGGCCTTTTAAGAAAGAAAGCCCCACCGGAGGATTAGCACAGCATATCTGCAGAGCACTGTTGAGCTGGTTTGCCCATATTCATATCTTCATAGTAATTGTAACAGTGGAAACGTAAGATTTTTCCCCCAAAGAAACAACTCAAGAAGGTTTAACGTTCTGGTGACTGTCTACACGGGTTGGTTCCCTGGGCCAGGTCGGTGGGTACCATCCCAAGGTAATGGGAGATGCAGGCATTATTGGTAAGAGCCACACTTCCGCTCGAAGAGGGCCAGGGATTAGACACCAACAACATCAATGCTAAAAGCCAAATATTAGAGGCCTGGAGGTAAGGATCAAAGAGAGCCTTAAGTTCAGGGTTAGAGAGATGGCCAAGCAGAAGGGAGGGGAGTCTGGAAATCTGCTTAGAACTCTGGCAGGAGTGTGTGGTTACCTTTATAACCCAGGAAGCGAATGTATGTTCACGCAGGGGGATCCGGCTGGTGCAAAGAGTCCAGGGTGGGGTAGAGATCAACGTCATACTCAGTCCTTCCTTTTTTTTTTTAATTTTATTTTATTTTTAAACTTTACAAAATTGTATTAGTTTTGCCAAATATCTAAATGAATCTGCCACAGTCCTTTCTGAACTCCACTCAGTTCCAGATATTCTACCCGACTGTCCCCATATATTTGTCTGACTGTGGGCACCAGTTTGGGATCCACAGAATGGGGTCATTTTTTCATTAAGATTATAGGTCTTGCCCGATAGTGCCTTAAATCAGGTTACTGATCTCAGAAAGGCTATGGTTTTTCCTGTGGTCATGTATGGATGTGAGAGTTGGACTGTGAAGAAAGCTGAGTGCCGAAGAATTGATGCTTTTGAACTGTGGTGTTGGAGAAGACTCTTGAGAGTCCCTTGGACTGCAAGAAGAGCCAACCAGTCCATTCTGAAGGAGATCAGCCCTGGGATTTCTTTGGAAGGAATGATGCTAAAGCTGAAACTCCAGTACTCTGGCCACCTCACGCGAAGAGTTGACTCACTGGAAAAGACTCTGATGCTGGGAGGGATTGGGGGCAGGAGGAGAAGGGGACGACAGAGGATGGGATGGCTGGATGGCATCACCAACTCAATGGATGTGAGTTTGAGTGAACTCTGGGAGTTGGTGATGCACAGGGAGGCCTGGCGTGCTGCGATTCATGGGGTCGCAAAGAGTCGGACATGACTGAGCAACTGAACTGAACTGAACTGATGTCAGAAAGCATGCTCACCACTGTGCCAGCCAAGGGATCATAGAATCGTTCCAGGAGCTGGACGACCGTGCTCTTCCCGCAGCCGCTGCTTCCCACCAGGGCCAGCGTCTGGCCCTTCTTCACCTCCAGGCTCAGCCCCCGAAGCACAGGCACATTTGGCCGGGTGGGGTAGTTGAACACAACTTCATTAAGTGTCACATTCCCTTCAAACTTATCCTAAAAAATAGGTATGTTTATATTGCTCTTATAATTAGTCTGATAAATCATTGGAATAAAAAGTATAAATTCAAGGAGGCTTTAACAGACACTACAGCAGGGTCACATAAAATCTGTGTTCAGTACAAGTAGTAGCACCAGTTAGTATTGGTAGCAAGTTGTTATAAAATGAAGATGGGAACCAGGGCTACAGGTTAAAGAGAGTCATATTTTAGAGTTGTTATATATACAAAATGAATATGGGAACCAGGGGTTCAGGTTAGAGTAAAGAGAGTTGTAGTGTTGTTGTCTAAACTCAAAATTTCTGGGTAACTGAAGACAAATACTTAGTGTTCCCAAATGATAATTTTGCAGCAGAAGCCAAGTCAATGGCTCAAGGCTCAAAGGGGTGGGGATTTAGAGCAGTCTTGGTGGATAGCCCTTAACTCAAGCCCTGCGGCCTCTTTAACTCATTCACTTGGTGCAGTAATTTTATCCTCCTACACTGAATAAAGTAGCCATCTTACCATTTATAACACAGTCATTATACTAGGTGGAGAAGGAAATGGCAACCCACTCCAGTTGCCTGGAGAATCCCAGGGACAGAGGAGCCTGGTGGGCTGCTGTCTATGGGGTCGCACAGAGTCGGACACGACTGAAGCGACTTAGCAGCAGCAGCAGCATTATAGTAGGTGATGAAAGCCAAATTGCTAATGCAGTTACTCACAGTATTAAAGCCACATACCTTCCCTGCAGATGATTCAATTTTCATGGAAATTATTTAGTTCTAGTACATCTGGATATTTGGTGGTTGTTTTTTTTTTACTTTTGATGTGCTCAACTTCAGAATCCTTGCAACCCCCTATGAAATTTGAAAATGCCAGGAAAGTTGGCCAAATATTATTGGCCCTGTAACCATCACAAAGCTAGTGAAGTCAATGTCAGCGTAATCACTACAAATGTATCCTGCGGTTACGATTGCCACTTGACATCTGCCTCTCATCTACAAGGGCTAAGCCACAAACTGCTGCAGCCGCTGACCTTCAACACCCCCTGAAAGGAGTTCAGGGCAGAGATCAGGAATGAGGCACCCTATGCTCTGGGAAAACACTGGCAGAACAGGCCAGCAGACAGACATTTTCAGGAGAGAATTTTATGAACCCAGTTTCTTGCATCATCTCATAACTAGAAAAGCACTAAAATCATTAGCAGAGACATCTGTTACTTGTGACTAGCAGAAAACCTCTGCCAAAATATGTGCCTGACGGCAGGTACCCCCTTCAGTAAAATCAAATGGAATACTGACGTTCCCCCCACCTCTTTGGAGCAGTCTCTCAGAGCTATCTGAGGTGCTGTCTCCTGGCTATTGGCCTCATTTTGCCCCAAATAAAACTTAACTCACAACTCTCACACTGTGCTTTTTTTCTTTTTTTCCAGCCGACATGGTCTAGCAGACAGAAAACCTTGAGGAAAAAATTAACCAAGTGCTCATGAGACAGCAAGGAACTCACGGGCCTCAGGCCTTCTTCACTGTGGCTGTCAATCAGAGGTTGTCTTTCAAACAGCTTGAATAAGTGGGCTGCAGACAGCTTGGCTTTAGCATAGTCTGGAGCAAAGGAACTAGCATGTCCTAGAGCCACGGCGCCCAACACAATCGCTGAGAACACCCTAGATGGAAGCAGAGGAATTTTGAAAATTAGTTTATATAAAAGAGCTGACTCATTGGCAAAGACCCTGATGCTGGCAAAGACAGAGGGCAGGAGGAGAAGGGGATGACGGAGGATGAGATGGTTGGATGGCATCACCGACTCAATGGACATGAACTTGAGCAAACTCTGGGAGATACTGAAGGACAGGGAAGCCTGGCGTATGGCAGTCCATAGGGTCACAAAGAGTTGGACACAACTAAGCATGCTCTGACTTCCTTCAGGACTTCTCATTTCCTGGATTTCATGGAACTTTGTAAAGTCCTTTTCTCTCCAGAAGTTCCTGATCAGAGAATCCGAGTTGTGATAATTCTACTGATAATTCTCAGGTAATTCTACTGATTAGCTGCATACCCTGTTTAGAGTTGAGGGAACTGGAGCTCTGGGTGCTGAAGGGACTTGATCAGGACCAGATCAGGAGCGAGACTTCCTCCTGACTCTACAGCCCTGACCTCCAGACAGTGGCTCCCACACCCCCACTCCCCACCTCTCCACTGGCAAACAATAATCATCGGCACCATGCTTAAAGAATTCTTATTAGGCAAAATAAGCCTCTACTACAAACAGCTTTTCTCTTATAAGTAAAACATCTATTGCTACAACCCTCAAAAAGCAATCGTCTTAACCAAAGGTCTATTCTCCAGTTAAAAGAATGGATATGGATGATAACATCTAGGAAGAACTAAAGATTCTGAGATCTGCATGTGCATGCTCAGTCGCCCAGTCATGTCCGACTCTTTGTGACCCCATAGCCCACCAGACTCCTCTGTCCATGGGATTCTCAAGGCAAGAATACTGGAGTGGATTGCTGTGCCTTCCTCCAGGGGATCTTCCTGACCCAGGGATCGAAACTGCATCCCTTAATGTCTCCTGCATTGGCAGGTGGGTTCTTTACAATTAGTGCCATTTACAAAGCTATTTACTTCTGGCATCAGAGCTCCCCAAAGAAAGAGGAGTGTAGGAAGATCTCTAATAATAATGAAGAACTTAAAAAAAATTTCCCCCGAACTTCTAAGGTGTTTTGTTTTTTTTTAAGCTGTTTGTATTGTCTCTTTGAGCTACATTCAAATAAGTGAGACTGAAGTTCCACAAGCTTGAAAAAACCTGAATCAAATTGAATCAAACTCCATGCACTGAATCTTCTCTGCTTTGCTTCTGTACCCTGATACAGATTAGATAATTCTGGACTAGGTATCATGGCACTTGGCTTCTTGTTTTGGTTTGTAAGTTAATTTTTTTCTATTTTTAAATTCTTTTTAAAAAATTGAAGTATAGTTGATTTTACAAGATTGCGTTAATTATTGCTGTGCAGCAAAGTATAAACCTAATTATTAAAGTGTGTTTTAAGTACACGAGGCTGGGGATGGTGGGTAGAGTATTCATGTAAATACCTGAGAAGGCTGATTACCAAAAATCAAATTTCCAAAGAGAGATGAACAGCTCACCCATAGCTAGCTGCCTGGCTTTCCTATAGAGCCTGCAATGCAGCCTTAGTATGAAAGACTTTAAAGGCTATCTTTCAATTACCCAGAATTTAACATTTTAAAGATAAAAATAAGACAGCTTTCAAAAGCAGGCCCAATTTCTTCGATAGTATTTTTCTAGACAGTATGCATACTCCGAGTGGTAATTCCCAACTGGCTGTTTGCATCTGTCTCTCTGAAACCACTTTCCACTCTCCATCTCTACCTGACGCCATCCTCCTTCCTCTGTGCCTTGGAGGCTGACCTACAGGGTCTGCATCAAAAAGTTTCCTGCTCCTCTGGCTCCTGATGGCGTTTGGCAAGGACCAGCAAAGCAGGGATGGAGGCTGGAGGAGAGGGGCCAGGGCATGTGTTGTGTTGGCATGTGTTGCGGTGGACAGTTGTGGTGTTCCCCCCAACACCGCATGCTGGGTTCTGAAAATCCCTCCCTCTTCTTGCCCTTTAGGCTTAAGTAACATCTTGGTGGTTCCTAGCTAGGCACTGCTGCTGGGTTATACATCTCACACCTTTAAAAATAGACCCTTAATTTTTTTAACTGGAGGATAATTGCCTTACAATGTTGTGTTAGTTTCTGCTGTACAACAATGTATACATATATCCCCTCCCTCTTGAGCTCCCTCCTCCACCCCATCCCTCCCCTCTAGATCATCACAGAGCACCGAGCTGAGCCCCCTGTGCTATACAGCAGCCTCCCACTAGCTATCTATTTTATACATGGTCATTTATATATGTCAATGCTACTCTCCTAATTAGAGAGACCCCGTACTTTGTTAAGACCATTTGTCCCTGCTAGGATCCTGACTGATGCAAAGATATATATTCCTTTTTCATGGTTATTTTAATTTTGGATGAAAACAGAAGAACAGCTTGTAAACTCTTTTGCTTTGTCTGTCTTGACCCTGTTTTTTTTTTTTTTAAAGTTGTTTGCTACTGCTTTAAAAATCATCCCATCACACCAGAAATATCCCAAGTGATCTTAAAAGAATAGCTTCCCCTTGGCAAGACTAGACTGCAACCTAATTGAATGTATTTGGCATATTTTGAAAGACCATTGGTTAGCCTTGGAAACTAAGACAATAGGAAGGCTAAGAGGCAAGAGTGGGCAGGGTCATCCCAGGTCTGGTTAGGGAAGAGAGTCTTTCCCAGATTTCAGTCATGCATTCCTATCCCACTGGCAAGGCCATCTTTGGTTGCCCATAAATGGTAAGCTATTTAACCTCTCGCAGTTTTCTAACTATGTTTTATTTCCACATTGAGAATACCGGCTATCCTCCTGTCCTATGTATTACTAGAAGTCTGGTTTATGATCGTGTTCACTAGCTTGGTTGACTTCAGTCCATTCGATAAATGAAACTATCCTTGGAGTACTGACAACATCCAATTTCTAGAGTAGATTCAACTCTGTGGCTTCATCATAAATTAGTTTTTCAGTCTACTACAAAGTTTTGAATAGACCTACTGAAGCTCTGTTATGGAATAATCTCAATAAATTTAAAAGATTACTTACAGAATAACATCTCTGAAGCGCATGTGTCCATTTACGATGAGATAGGCACCAAATCGAAAACAACCAGCATAGGAAAAATACATAAATGCTTGTGAAATACTAAAACTAATCCCATAGACATGTGCCTTCCGCACAGAATTCCTGAAAAGCAAATTAATATATCTGTAACCATCTCTTCAGCCTCTTTAACACTGGGTTATACAAACAGCACATCTTCTAACTTTAGTCTACCCGTTAAATTCTGCTCCCAGTTATAATCAGAGGAGGTTGATTTAACCTCTCTATATATCAGTTTTCTGATTTGTAAGAGGGGGATGACCAGGATATACAAAACCGCTTTGAGATCTAAATAGACGATATGAATGTCTAGCACAGTGCCTAGCTCACAGAGAATGTTCAAATGATAGTTGCTATTCTTATTACACATGAATATCTAGTAATTCAGACATTCAACACATGGTATAAACATGATTATTGTGTCAAAAATAAAGGATGTCAGAGTTAAGACTAAAGTTTGAGTTGTCTAAATTCGATTGTCTAATATTATTATCTCGTCTTCTGTGACTAGTTATAGTCTTTTATGTTTTGGATTATAGTCTGTTCTTGTTTTGGATTCGGAAAAGTAGGGTCAGTGAGGTCCACATAGGCACACCAGAACTTCTTCCTGGAACTGGATCCCACCAGCCCAAACACAATTTGTTCTACACCATTTCTAATTAGACCTCATGCTTTCCTCTAGTAGTTTCGCTACTTTATTACACTTCATTATTATAAATCCTCCAAAAGAATAGTAATTCATTTACTTTCAGATTAGAAGGAAGGCACTTGGCAAGAGGGAAAATTAAAAGTATTACTTATTTGGCTATACAAAGTATAACTTCTGTGCTGTAAGCATAGTATTACAATACTTAATGGTACTGAACAATTTACAGCGCTCCTGACATGTATGTCAAACATCAAAGGGACAGAAAAATGTCACTATGTGAAGTATGCATAACTAAGAAGGTGGATACACTGAGAAATTCACAACTATCTCTGTCCAAATATGTAAGTGTTCAAAACCACTGTTCTAGTCCACAAAGTTGTGATTCAGCTTGTGTTCGGTTCTGTTAGTGCTAAAATATATCCATTCATGAGAATGGGCCCTAGTTGGAAACAAGTGGCAAACAGATGCTGGAGGTTTGTTGAGTTGCTCAAAAATAAACGAGAGAAACAGACTGTGTGTCTTTGTTTTCAGGATAGGATGGATCTGGCCCTCATCCAGAGAACAAGGGAAACACTTTAACCCCAAAGCAAGTCTCATCTTTGGTTTAATCTTACACAATCCAAAGAAAATAAAGGCTTGAGCAACTGCCTAAAAGAATATTTACCCTGAATCACCAGATGGGTTGTTTATGTTGCCTGCACTGGTAAAAAAACAAAAAAAGTACTTGTGCAGCCCTCTGTTCCTGTTAGCTCTCAGAGACCCAACTGTACTATTTTTATAAGAGATGTAAAAATCCAATCCTATAGTCCAACTGCATCAAAAAATTACTTGTTTTCAGTGAGATAATTATTGAAAAAAGGTCATCCTTATAATCTTATCATTGTTTACAGCAGCAATAAAAACTGCAATCAAAAATTCGGCCTAAAAATTGCAATCAGTAATACAAGGTTCTTAGTAACAATCATATGCTCATTACCTGTAAGCTCCATACAATTTTTCAACATACATGGATTCAAATTTTCTTTCTTGGGTCAAGGATACAACTGTCCTAATATTTTCTATTGCCTCTGTTGCAATCTGTAACATAGAACAGACCTTGATTAGAAGTGGGGTTTTTACTTCTGAAATAATAAATAATAATACTTCTGAAATAAATAAATAATAAATATACATGTATTTATTATATATATAATATATTATATATAAATAAGTCTCAGGGCTTGGTCCAAAGAACTCCAAAGCTTGCATTGATGAGTTTTCAGTTCCTTCAGTTTGTAGAGCACGGTCATAATGTGTTATTCATGACAAGCTCTGTGAGAATCCCGGGGCATCTTCAAAGCACCACTGGTTGTGCTCTTATGTATGGTGGGCAAGCCTTCCTATGCCCTATGCTGAGACTCAGATCAGCTTAGGGCAAGAACAGTGGTCTGGACATGAAACCTAATTCTCTTCCCAGCCTTGCCACCAGGCAGTTACTTGACTGGCTTTAGTCCAACCCCTCTGTGACTTTGCTTTCTTTATAGGGTAAGGATCTTAGAAGAGATAATCATGCTAAGTCATTTCAGTCGTGTCCGACTCTCTGCGACCCCATGGACTGTAGCCTGCCAGGCTCCTCTAACCATGGGATTCTCCAGGCAAAAATACTGGAGTGGGTTGCCATTTCCTCCTCTAGGGGATCTCCCGAACTCAGGGACTGAGTCTTCTGTGTTGGCAGGCGGGGTTCTTTACCACTGAGCCACCTGAGAAACCCCAAGTGATTTCTAAGGGCCTACTGAAGGTGCAATCATTTCTTCCCTAAGGTACACTGCTTCGGAAAGAAAATGCTTATCCTCGTTTGAGAACATTCCAGTTGCAAACACCATGACCTGGCCTTAATGATGAAACCAGGACAGACATCTGACTGATTTAGGCCACTTGGATTTAGTTTCTGCACTTGAAGGCAACTCTGTGACTTGGGAGGCCCTGCAGATACAGAGGTTAAGGTCACCAGGGCATGTGTAGGAAGCTGGCCAAATATTCAGCAACTGAGGAACAGAACAAATGTGTAGACAGACTCAGAGATGAGAGAGCTAGTGGCTCTAAGAGAGGAGCCGCTGGGGACCCTGCAGTTACCATCAGCTGTCTGTGTTCCCCACACTCCTGCATGTCCTTATAGCAAACCCTTTGACCCAAACCTGCCAGAGCGGTTTTCTGATTGTGACAGCTAAACCACCCCTGACTAAAGTTAATTGTCGGTGACTCTGCTATTTAGCTTAAATCAGAGTTCTGCAGTTGATTCATCTAAACCATTGGCACAAGGAGCATGAGATAAAAATCTAAAATGAAATCTTAGGTTGGAGACTTTTATCTCAGTTCTCAGCTTCTGGAACCTGATGAAAGAAAGATATTCAATACTTCAAGCTGAAGAGCCTTTTATCTTTATTATAAATGAAACATCTAGCAGTAATCACAGCTGGAATAGAGAACGTGCTCAGTCATGTCTGACTCTGTGCAACCCCATGGACTGTAGCCCGCCTGGCTCCTCTGTCCATGGGATTTCCCAGACAACAATACTGGAGTGGGTTGCCATTTCCTCCTCCAGGGAATCTTTCCAATCCAGGGATCAAACCCATATCTCCTGCATCTCCCAAATTTCAGGTGGATTCTTTACTGCTGAACCACCTTGGAAGCCCCAGAATAGAGAATGCAGATTGGCTTTTATTCTGTGCCAGATATTACCTCACGTGACAACCCTGTGAGGTCCGTGTTCTTATTCCTGTTTGCACAGGTGAGGAGCCAAGGCACAGAGCAGAGAAGTGACTTGCCTAAGGCTCCAGAGTTCATGAGTAGGTGGGACAGGATTCCCTACCAGGCTATTTGATGCCAAGTCCCTGCTCTTAACCCATTATGCTCTTCTACTTTCCCTGCTTTGTAATTTACACAAGGAGAAACTAGTTGTTAGGATTTTCACTCAACTTCTCATTTTCTGGTCCCTGGATTAAGTGGTTCGAGGATTCATGCTGGTTCAGTAGGCCTTATCTCAGTCGGCAGGCAGGGCCTGAGTCAAGAGGGTGACTAAACAGCCTCCTTCCCCTCTTCCCAGTCCAGCAACCAGCACCCTCATTGCTAAGCCTTTTTTGGAAAATGAAAATGGGAAATTATCCCAAGTCCCCATGTTCCTGAACCATGACTAATCTGCACATAGGTCAATGAAAACTTTAAAAAAAAAAAAAAAAACCAGTGATGTGGCAGAAGAGCAGAAGGCCGGGGGGGGAGGGGGGGGGGCAGAAATTCCAAGACCTTTCTAACCCTCATTTTGGGTTAATCAGGAGTTGACAGAGTAAACCAAATTTAAATATGATTGAATTGCTGATAATTAACATTTACAATTTCTAACCTCTCATTAAAACAACAACAACAACAAAAAAACCCTTATTAGGTTAAAGTAGCTACTAAAAATATTTCAGACTGGTCAATGTGAGTTGTTCATCCTCTTATCCCTGAAACAACAGAGTAGTAGCTGAAAGGAACCTGGGACATTATCTGGTACAATTTCTCACATTATATAAGTGAAAACTGAAGGCCAGAGAAGTGGGGGATCTTCTCCAGTATGATATAATGAGCGGTTACAAGGCCAGGACGGATGATCAAGGGTGGCGTTTTGTTCGCCGAGCTGTTCCATTCTAACAGCCCTGCTCCTGCCAGAAAACTCTGGCAACTCTCAATGTCATTAGCCATTTTTAACAGAAGTAAGGCTCTATTAACTAGATTCAAGATGTTTTCTTCCATGTAACTGGTCTAAGAAAAAATGATCTTCATTCTACCTACTGACAATTTCCCTTCTGAAATGTGAAAAGCAGTAGGGTTCAGGAGAAAGGAGACAAACACTATGGGATGGTGTTTAGTGGTGACAAACGAAACAAGGAAATGACGCCATAAAGGAGGCACGGCCAGCAGCCAAGGGGGTCTTCCAGGACTCTGGATACCTGAGAGCTGCAGGCTGGGAATCATGCTGACTGCCCTTCTTCCCCATGAGCGAGACATGCTATCTGCCCCACCTCGAGTAACCATAACTGTATTAAGGCCTAGGCAGTATTGTCTGTGAAAAGGTTTTGCAAATGCTGTGCTATAGAAACTACATCACAGTCTTCACTATTTCTTCACCTCTTAATGTTTCAATGTAGCATACTGTTTACATAAGGGTAAAAAAATTCCTGGTTGTTGTCTACACTTACATTTAAATACATGTATGTGTAAATAAAATGTAGGTTTAGACACATTTAAACCCATATGAAGAGGCTATATAGTAAAGAACTTTGAAGTAGACCAGGACTTGAATCCCAGCCATGCCTTTAACTTGTTTCATTCTTGAGTTCCGCATTTGTAAAATTGGCAAAACATTAGTACTTGACTCATAGGATTCTTGTGAGGATGAGTTGGGACATATAAATACTTAGAACAATAACTGGCTCAAAGTAAGGTCCAAGTTTAAGCATGTGCCCAATTGCCATTACAAAGCTGAGCATTACTGCCCTCTGGTGGCTGCCTAGCTTAACTACAGAAATCACAACCAAGAACAGGACTGTCTACTTAAAACAATACACTTATATTTCTCTTCTTTAAGGACTCTTCATCTGTAAAACAGGGGTAACCTTTGTCCTAACAATGGCATCAGTGTACAAAGTAAAATGTAAAATGAACTCTGAAAACTCAGAAATTTTCTGAATATAGCACTTTCTATATGCTAAAAGTTTTACATTAATTATCCCATTTTCAAGTTCTAGGCATTGACACAGTAAGATATTTCATACTCAGTGTTGACCACTATTAGTTGTGGAGAGCACTAACATTATCAAAACATGCATGTCGTAACAAATCAATCAAATAAAACCCATGTCTTAACAACCATACTTATATCAGCTGAAGCCTTATTTGACCCACCTTTCCAGCAGTTTCCAGTTCCTTTTTATCTCTTTTGGCATTTCCAGCCAGCAATTTCATTTCCACAATTCCTGATACAGCAATAATTGGAACAACCGATAACAGCAAAAGGGTTAATTGCCAACCGTAGATGAATGCTATGATAATACCAGTTCCAAGGTTAGCTGTATTCTGTGCAATCAGAGCCAACCTGGTCCCAGTGGCCTGGATGAGCAAAAGAAGAGAGGGAGCTGTATTTTAAGTTTCAGACCTGTGAGCCATGAGACAGGGATTTATGCCTGTGCTAACATTTGCTCTCTTTCATTACAATAAACCCAAGATTGTTGTTATTGTTTAGTCGCTCAGTCGTGTCCAACTCTTGTGACCCCATGGACTGCAGCATGCCAGGCTTCCCTGTCGTTTACTATCTCCCAGAATTTGCACATACTCATGTCTATCGAGTCTATGCTGCCACGCAACCATCTTGTCCTCTATCACCCCCTTCTCCTCCTGTCCTTAATCTTATCCAGCATCTAATGAGTTGGCTCTTCACATCAGGTTCCCAAAGTAGTCTCATGCATCACTTGGGAGGCTCTGCAGGTTATTCTCCGTCTGTGCCTTTCAACTCTCACTCCTTTCCTGACCACATGGATTCAGCATCACAGAACCAAGTCATCACTGCTCTGCTTTGGGGAGAGGCTATGGGGCACATACACTTTTTCCTGAAGGCAATGTTTAAAGAGGAAATAAACCTTGGACACTCTGGTCATTTTAAAGCCTGTTTGCTTCACATGTATAAAAGTGAGGTTCATGAGCTCCAAGAGACCATCAGTTGCAAAGGGTACAGATCCTAAGAGACCATCTCCTGGAAAGCCTTCATAAAGATGAAGTACTGTTTCCACCAATCAGAAAATGAGGGATGTCATAGGGACATCATAGGTGACACCTTGCATTGTGCAGAAGCAATGAGTTTTGTGTAACAGGCCTCAGCTCCAAGGCTGGGGGCGAAAGCCAGGGAGAGGGCAGCACCCTCTTGAGCCAGTTATTGGTTCAGGGTTGGGTATGTAACCCAAATTAATCTAAATTAGATTTAAAGGAAGGGTGTTGGTTTGGTGGTTGAGGTCCAGGTATGCCTTCTCTTTCACTGGATGAAAAACAAGGAAGCTTATAGCTCCAGTTGCTCCCAGAAGCTACCTTGTGGCCACAAGGGAAGGAGCCTCAGGGAGAGGCCAATTCTGAGGACTGAAAGCTGCTCAGAGTCAGCAGACAGAGTCCTGGGTCCTTGTGGACACTTGCGAGCCAATGGATCCATCAGCCTTGAAGTCTAACCTTCCTCTTTGTTGTTCAGGCAAGTTTGAGTTTTCTGTTACTTGCAGCTGAGGCAGCTTAACAGTGGCAGCTATGCCATATGTTTATCCCAAACCAAGTTAAAGAAAACCAGTAGTAGAATGAGGTCTACATACCCCTTGGACTTGGGAGGCATCCATCGCAAGTCTTGTAGAAAGTGCACCGGTACTGTTTTTATGATCATCAAACCAGCTCATGTCCTAAGGCACACAATACACCTTTAAATGTATTCCAGATTTATTTAGTTCCAGATTAAAACAAGCAGAGAAAAATCGGATGAAACAGCTCAAACTCTCAATGCTGAGGAAGTACCCACTCTGAACTTGGGTGTTGGAGTTTAGGGGAGACCTCCCATGTGATGGGGAGCCTGGGTCCCTGCCCTGAGCACACACTGGGAGCCCACAGGACCCCTCCCAGCTGTGCCCGGAAAGCACAGCAGTGGGGGCGGGGCTTATCCAGATTGCAACCGAGCTCGCTACCAGCTTCACCTGAGACCGTGGTGCCTGCGGGTCCATCCACCCACTCCTCACAGCCTGTGCTCCCAACACCCGCTCCCTGACGGGGCCACTCCTCTCACAAAGGGTGGTGGAGCTGGGCTGGACATGGCTCTTTCTTGTAAATTCTAGGCATGAGATCATCAGCCCTGGTTTCTCACCATGCTTAGTTTTGTTTATTTGAAGCAAGGATTAAAGCGTCTGTCTTAGGGCCTCCCTGGTGGCTCAGTGGTAAAGAGTCTACCTTCCAATGCAGGAGACGAGTTTGATCCCTGGTCCAAGAAGATCCCACATGCCATGGGTCAACACGAAGCCTGCGCACCTCAACTATCGAGCCTGTGCTCTGGAGTCTGGGAGTCACAACTACGGAAGCCCGTGTGTGCCCCAGAGTCTGCGCACCGCAACATGAGAAGCCCATGCACCACAAGCAGAGAGCAGGCCCCTCTTGCAGCAACTAGAGAAAAGCCTGCACAGCAATGAAGACTCGGTGCCACCAAAAATAAATAAATAAATACATTTTAAAAATTTAAAGTCTTAGATGTGATTTTCATTATATGCCCCTCATCCACAGAATCTTTTAGTTTCATATAAAATAGTTTTCCCTACATAGAAACAGTTTAAAAGACACTGAAAAAAGTCTTGCACAAAATATGATACGAGCCCTGTGCCCTCCTGTGAACCGGAGTGTCATCAATTCCTGTCGACTACATGGATAGTATTCTGGCCCTCTCTTAAGCCTTCTCTATAAAATAGAGAATTCATGCTTGCACATCTTCCCACAAAGTCCTGCACTAAGCTGTCACCCTCCCGACAGGGCCGACAATGCATGTGATAGTCCCAAAGACCAGCACACCATCTGGTACATAGCGAGCGACGCTTGAGTGAACCAACAGGTGAATTAACATGGAAGAAGAGCTCAAACAAAACTCAATGGTCAACATTTGGTGACGCCCATAGTAAGTCATGTCAACTGTTGGGCAGAACCCTGCCAACCACTGTTGCCTTTGTTGAAAGGCATCCTGGAGTCTCAAGTGACTCCTCAGGGCCTGCACAGAATCCAGAAAACAGAGACAGATCCTTGAAGTGAGAGTATACACGTGGATAGAGGGAGTTGCAAAATAAGCCCCCAAAGTCAGGACATACTAGCCCCTATTTATTACATTAGCTAAGCCTATTCCCATGAAAACCCTAAGAGGTCTTTGGATACTGAAGGACTAGAGCAGCTAGCGGGGATCTGACCAGTTCCTGCACGAACACCCGGGGCACACGGCACAGAGGGCAGCACAGCGAGGCTCGAAAGGAAAGGAAGAAGCTGCTCCGGTGCACACACCTACCTGTCTCAGCATCGCTTTAAAAGCCATCAACCGAAGCCTCGTGGTGAGAATCTCACCAGCCTTCCCAAACGTGAAGCCCTGGTTAAGAAGAAAGCCTCTTGTCTCTCTTAATCATCACAAGCATTCTAACACAAGTATATGTATTCACATGGAATTCTATATTTACATATGACTCAACTATTCAAATAACAAAGTCTATGATCAGATACTAATTCAAAGTCCCAACTTCAAATTCATGTGCTGCTAGAGGTATGCTATTACAGCTGGAATAGATTAATAGCAAGGACCTACTACACAGCAAAGAGAACTATATTCAGTATCCTATGATAAACCATAATGAGAAAGAATATTTTAAAATGTTTTTATATGTATACCAGAAACATTTTGCTGTACAGCAGAAATTAACATTGTAAATCAACTCCACTTCCATAAAAAACGAAAATAAAAAATTCATATACTGGTAAATCATTGGTATGCAATAGAATCCTAAGACCAAAATCCTTAAATGTGTCTTAGAAATTGGCTTCTGACCCATTTTAAAGAGACTTCCTTTTCAAAATTCTCAGGGACAATATCTCAGTGAGAATCCGTTCAGTTCAGTTCAGTCGCTCAGTCATATCCGACTCTTTGCGACCCCATGAATCGCAGCACGCCAGGCCTCCCTGTCCATCACCAACTCCCGGAGTTCACTCAAACTCACGTCCATCGAGTCGGTGATGCCATCCAGCCATCTCATCCTCTGTCGTCCCCTTCTCCTCCTGCCCCCAATCCCTCCCAGCATCAAAGTCTTTTCCATCAGAGTCTTTTCCTCAACTCTTCGCATGAGGTGGCCAAAGTATTGGAGTTTCAGCTTTAGTCCTTCCAAAGAAATCCCAGGGCTGATCTCCTTCAGAATGGACTGGTTGGATCTCCTTGCAGTCCAAGGAACTCTCAAGAGTCTTCTCCAACACCACCCTTCAAAAGCATCAATTCTTCGGTGCTCAGCTTTCTTCACAGTCCAACTCTCACATCCATACATGACCACAGGAAAAACCATAGCCTTGACTAGATGGACCTTTGTTGGCAAAGTAATGTCTCTGCTTTTTAATATGCTGTCTAGGTTGGTCATACCTTTCCTTACAAGGAGTAAGTGTCTTTTAATTTCATGGCTGCAATCACCATCTGCAGTGATTTTGGAGACCAAAAAAATAAAGTCTGATACTGTTTCCGCTGTTTCCCCATCTATTTCCCATGAAGTGATGGGACCAGATGCCATGATCTTATTTTTCTGAATGCTGAGATTTAAGCCAACTTTTTCACTCTCCTCTTTCACTTTCATCAGAGGCTTTTTAGTTCCTCTTCACTTTCTGCCATAAGGGTAGGGTGGTGTCATCTGCATAATAATACCATCTTAATTACAACCTTTAGAGTGTTCCTAATGCTTGAAGCAAAACGGTCTTCAATGCAAGTAACAAAATTCTATGTTGGGATGCATTTTGGCTCCTGTAGTACAGAGCATATTGAAAAGCAGAGACATTACTTTGCCAACAAAGGTCCGTCTAGTCAAAGCTATGGTTTTTCCAGTAGTCATGTATGGATGTGAGAGTTGGACTATAAAGAAGGCTGAGTGCCAAAGAATTGATGCTTTCGACTTATGTTGCTGGAGAAGGCTCTTGAGAGTCCCGTGGACTGCAAGGAGATCCAACCAGTCAATCCTAAAGGAAATCATCCTTAATATTCATTGGAAGGACTGATGCTGAAGCTGAAGCTCCAATACTTTGGCCACCTGATGCAAAGAGCTGACTCATTGGAAAAGACTCTGATATTAGGAAAGATTGAGGGCAGGAGGAGAAGGGGGTGACAGAGGATGAGATGGTTGGATGGCATCACCGACTCAATGGACATGGGTTTGAGTAAACTCTGGGAGACAGTGAAGGACAGGGAGGCCTGACATGCTGCAGTCCATGGGGTTGCAAAGAGTCAGACATGAGAGCAGACACGAATGAGTGGCTGAAAAACAACAAAAATTGGTCCCCAAGCTTTTTGGCATCAGAGACCAGTTTCATGGAAGACAATTTTTTGACAGATGGGGTGGGGAGATGGTTTGGGGATGATTCAAGAGCATGACATTTATTGTGCACTTTATTCCTATTAGTATTACATCAGCTTCACCTCAGATCATCAAGCATTAGATCTTGGAGGCTGGGGATCCCAGGTGTAGACAGATGTCTCTAGTCCTGGCTCCAAGTGATTTTGCTGCTTCCCCGTCACAGCTCTGCCTGCTCTCAGATCAGCCAATGGTCAGTCTACTTGTCTTCTCCCAGCATCCTTGCCAGACACGTCCCTCTTTCTAATTATAGAGAGCAGCCCAGATGTCCACAGTTGGGCTTGCTTCTGGGGCCCTGGGATGGGTCTCCAGCCACGTTGAGTGTTGGTGCAGGCATGTGGGGTGCTCTTTGGGAGCACATATCACTAAGCCGAGAGGATGGGTGGTCAGTGCCTCTGGAGTCCAGGCCTAGAGTTCAATTTCCTAGAGTACCTTTGCTGGCAGATTGCTCAAGGGCTGGCCATCTGTCCACTGTTGGTGCAGCACGTGTTTGTAACTAGCTCCACTTCCTAACACACCGGGGCTTGTGGCTACATTGGACACTGAGTTGCCATCAGCAAGGCAATCGCTCCTCAACAAAAAGCTTGGCTTACTTTTACCACCGGCTCAACAATAGCAAAAGAGAAACACACTAGGCGTGACTAAGAAATATTTTGTGGACTTAATGGATTGTACTAGAAAGGCACTGAGTTAAAGAGACAAAAAGCCACCGGTAAAAGTCTAGGTAGACAAGTACAATCAGAGTTTACTAGTTCATTTTCGCCAGGTCTAAAATATCTAAATGCAATATAATGTGCATTCTTTCAAACAGTTCATCAATTAAGGAAGAAAAGATCAGAGAAGTTACTTGATATTATGTAAAAAGTAAGGTGGTTTAGACAGTAAAGAATCTGCCTGCAATGCGGGAGACCCAGATTCAATCCTAGGGTCGGGAAGATCCCCCGGAGTAGGGAATGACTATTCACTCCAGTATTCTTTCCTGGATGATCTCATGGACGTAGGAACTTGGTGGGCCACAGTCCATGGGGTTGCAAAGAGTCGGACACAACTGAGCAACTAACACTTTCGGTTTCAAAAAGAGAGTGCTGTTGTACTGATTTTTTTCAGTTTATGTCTTGTTGCATTTAAATGGGACTTATGTTGTCCTGTGAATTAAAGTCTCTTTTCTCCTTGGCAATGAATGTCTGCAGAGGGCCAACCTGTAACATGATGTAACTTAGCACCCAGGGAAGTCACAATGTCTACTACTTAGGACTCTGCCCTCTCAAAGAGCCTTGTGCCAACTGAGTCTAATTCATTTCAGTCTAAGATTTGGAAACTCCAAATCAAAGCTAAGGGTTTTTAAATTTTTTTTAACTTTTAAATTGGAGTATAATTGCTTTACAATGTTGTGTTAGTTTCTGCTGTACAACAGCATTAATCAGCTATAAGTATACATATAAGGATACACATATCCCCTCCCTCTTGAGCCTCCTTCCTACTCAACCCCTCTCCCACCCCTCTGGGTCATCACAGAGCACCGAGCTGAGCTTCCCGTGCTATACAGCAGCAAACATAAAGTTTGGATAACCTGTTTCTTTTATTGGACTTTGATTAATCAATAATGAATCTATATTAACATATAATTAATGAAAATCTAATAGATAATTAATCTATATTCTGTACTTGAATATAGACTGGATAAAGAAGATCAAATTACAGGTACCTACCTGAAGGAAGAATGTAAAAAAGGAAATAATTCCCAGGCCTAAGAAAAGCAATGAGAACATGTTGCATTTCTGCTGCTTCACTTCATCGTCTCCTGGTCCAAAAATCTACAAGAGAACATTTAAAATACCCACTTGGATTACTTGAACCTTGTATATTCCTCCCAGAAACAATGGCTTGAGCATCCCATTTTAAAAAGTAGATTTTGAATATGTGTTTTTTTTTTAACTGTGGTAAAATATATGTAACATCAAGTTAGGTAGATTTTAAGTGTACTACGCAGTGGTGTTAAGGATATTCAGAGTGTTGTGCCACCTTCGCCACCATCCATTTCCAGAAGTCTTCATCATCCATAATGAAATCCTGACCCATTCAACAGGGACTTCCACGACCCTGCCCCTAGTCATCAAGTCCCACCATTCTACTTCCTGTCTCCATGAATTTGAGGAACACAATAAGTGCCCTATATATGAATGAGCTCAGTTCCAAGAGCAGGTTCATAAGTCCAATTTTTTTTTTTTTTTTGTAAATCCAACAAAGTTAGCCTAGATACCCCAACAAATACGATCAGCTGCATAGAAACAAGTTTCTAATACTTATCGCAAATGCATACATAAAAAATGAACACAAAAAATAAAGGAAATATTTTTAATCTTATAGTACAGAACCCTGTAAAGCACAGTAGGGCAGCAGCTGGCATACAAGGCCTGGCATGTGAGTTTGCACCTTTGCAATTCACAGCCTGAAGGTTCGTATGTAGAGGACTCACTGGCGTGGTTACTGCCATGGCTGGAGCACTGCACGTGGACTGTGTGTGGCTGCACACCGACATGTTTACTCCTCCTCTTCTGCACCTGCTGCTCCCGCTGCCCGAACTCCTTCCGCCCTCACCTGCCTCCCCCCACCCCACAGGGCCTCGGCCCAAAGAGGTCTGTCCTGACCAAACTGCACGAAACCGCACCCCCACTGCAGGCCCCTCCACTGCCTGACTGTGCTTTTAAAATGCCTGCGATCCTGTGACATGTAATATACTTGTTTTGTGTGTGTGTGTGTTATGCGTCTGTCCCAATAGAAAGTAAACTGTTTGGGGGCAGGACTTGGTTTATTTTGTTTTCTACTCAATCTCCAAAAGCTCCATTTGACACCAAGGAGAGGCCCCCCCCCCCGCCCCCCTGCCATATAAATACAGCCCACACTGTTTTTGAATTGCAAGAGAGTCAGGGATTGCCTTATTCTGTACTGTAAAAACAGTTGGTGGGTTCTCCGTAATTCATTTATTTTTTAATTTGTGGTCTTAATTGTAGACCAAAGTTCCAATTCAGAAGCATAATAAATTCTTTATATGATGGGGAATAATTCAACTCTAACAAAAATTCTATCCAATAACATTAGAGATTAACTAAGGACATAAAATATAAATGTTGGATTTTATGGAGCCTTAGATATTTCTGATCACTTCTGATAAACATCCCTCAGGGAATTTAACAATTGGATTGTAGGAGTTTTCCTCCTGTGTCTCAGCCTCTCCAAGCCTTGTAAGGATTACTGAACAATGATGTAGTAGATAGTACTTTTCAATACTTACTTTGAGGTAGACACTCTTAAATGCTTTCTGTATATTAATCGTTACTTATCTCTCTTTTAAAAAATTTTTATTGGAGTATAGTTTTTATCATCTCTTAATCATCAGCCATTCGAGGAGGTAGGTTCATTTTACAGATGAACAACTGAGGTGCAGCAAGGTGGAGCATTTGCACAGCAACTGGGGGCTTCCCAGGTGGCGCTAATGGCAAAGAACCCACTTAAGATGCAGGAGACGTAAGAGACCTAAGTTCTATCCTTGGGTCAGGAAGGTGCCCTGGAGGAGGGCATGGCAACCTACTCCAGTATTCTTTCCTGGAGAATCCCATGGACAGAGAGGCCTGCTGGGCTCCAAGTGTTGCAAAGAGTCAGACATGACTGAAGCGACTTAGCACAGCAATTAAATGGTGAGGCCAGTCTGAGCCCAGAGCCTGGCCTCTTAAACCCTTGAGACGTGAACTCTTCCCCTATCCCCACCACCCAACCACCCTGTGAGGTGAGCATCTCCTCTCCACAAACAGGGTGGGGATCACAGCATGACACCAGTTCACCCGAACGAAGAGAGTGAACAGAATGCCTCCTTCAGGGATCTTTTGAGGGGGTTAGTCGCTAAGTCGTGTCCGACTCTTGCAACCCCATGAACTGTAGCCTGCCAGTCTCCTCTGTCCATGGGATTCTCCAGGCAAGATTATTGGAGTGGGTTGCCATTTCCTTCTTCAGGGATCTTACAGTTTCCAATTTCCCTGAAAGCATAACTGGCCAACGTTTTATTTTGCCTCATGGCTTTCCTCAACAGAGAATTAAAGCCTTTGGCTTAGGTTCATTGGAGGCTGCCTTACTGCAGAGTGGACCGGGTTGGCATTAGAACTGATTTCGTGGTTGAGTGATTTCACTCAGGCCATCCAGTGGTGTTTCCACACTCACCGCTATCATTTCTGAGAAGATGACCGAGAAGGCCGGCTGGAGCGCCCCATTGGCAACGGCGCACAGGGTTCCCACCACTAAGTAGGGCCACTCTGTCTTGTTCAGTTTCAGGATCTTCAGAAAAGACACCGGTAGCACAGATTCGTCCTAGAACACACACACATCAAGACGGACAGGCAGCAACATCACAGGCACCAGAGTGTGGACCCGGAGAGGGCCTGGCCTGCCCTCCAGGAACTTACAAGTTGGGCAAGGGGAATGACTAGGCCACAGCAGACCACGGGAGGGTCAGACAGGATGTGACAAGATGTCAACTTGTCCCTGGCAATCCTAAAGGAAATCAACCCTGAATATTCACTGGAAGGACTGAAGCTGAAGCTCCAATACTTTGACCACCTCATGAGAAAAGTCTACTCATTCGAAAAGACCCCAATGCTGGGAAAGATTGGAGGCAGGAGGAGAAGGGGACAACAGAGGATGAGATGGTTGGATGGCATCGCTGACTTAATAGACATGTGTTTGAGCAAAGTCCAGAAGATAGTGAGGGACAGGGGAGCCTAGCGTGCTGGAGTCCACGGGGTCACAAAGAGCTGGACATGACCGAGTGACTGAACGACAGCAAATGGACTGCACAGCCTGAGCTGGGGGAGTCCATCACCCGAGAAGCAGTCCTCACGGTGTGACCAGCCTCTCCCTATCCCAGCCTCAGCAATGAGCGGAAGCAGGATCTGGGCACCAGATGCCCTAAAATTCAAGTCATGATGTTGGGGTCACACAAGGTAAGACCCACAAATAGATGGGTTAAGCGTCCTCACCAGCACAAGGCACCGTGATTCATCTGAGGACCTGGGCCTGGTCTCCTCAGCCCAGAACCCTGTCATGTCCTAACTCACCAAACTAAAGTACCCATGCCCTTTTCTTTCACCACTACTAACGGTAGGGCAGACTGACTTTACTCTGCATTCCCTACAGACTTCTGCTTTATAGCTTGTTTTGTGACTTTCCCCCCATTTGTTTACACATCTCTGTGACTGTTTTGTTTTAAGATGTCTTGGCTTATGTGACCCCAACATTATGACTTGGTTTTCGCTATGGCTCAGATGGAAAAGACTCTGCCTGCAATGCAGGAGACCCAGGTTTGATCCCTGGATTAGGAAGATCCCCTGCAGAAGGAAATGGCACCCCACTCCAGTATTCTTGCTGGGAAATCCCATGGACAGAGGAGCCTGGTGGGTTATAGTCCGTGGGGGTCGCAAAGAGTTGGATACAACTGAGAGACTAACTGAATGACCAACACTTTATCTCCTTAGAAACAGCCCAATGCCTGGCACATACCAGCTTCTTTGGTCAAACATGAGGGATTTAAGTCACATAAAGGAGAATATTCTAGCGAATTCCCTGGCAGTCCAGTGGTTAAGACTCTGTCAGCACTTTCACTGCCAAGGGCCCCGTGTTCAATTCCTAGTCAGGGAACTAAGATTGCACAGGCTGTGTGGGCTGACCAAAAATAAAAATAAAAAGAATATTCTGAATATAGAGGTGGTTTCACAGTAACTTGATACCATAAGTGCCTATGGAAACCCATGGCCTTACAGTTGTTTAAATAGGTCACGTTTGTGTCTCTATAAAATAGAGAACACCTGTGGCGGATTCATTTTGATATTTGGCAAAACTAATACAATTATGTAAAGTTTAAAAATAAAATAAAATTGAAGAACAACAAAAAAAAATAGTTTCTATTCAGCCCTTTGCTTTCAAACCACCCCCTCCTCTGCATTTTAGGGGCTTTTTACCTCCCTAGGTAGCACTATCTTTTAGACCTGGCCTCCAGCCTGATAAAGGAGCTCAGGCTGCTTTTCACAAGCAAACAGTCCTTCTAATCAGATTTAATCTCCCCCTCTCCCTGGGCACACCGTTTATCCCTCTATGATGGCACCAAGGACAGCCGTATTGATTGTGGCATTTTCTGCCTACCCCTCTTTGCATTTCTCCAAGAGAAGTGCTCCTCTAAAATACCAGACTCTAAAGATGTAACAGTGTAACTATCCAGACAAATGAGAAAATGAGAAGCAAATTCTTCACAGCCAAAAAGGGAGAAACTCTTTATCTTACTTACAATAATATTGCACCACAATAATACAATGTTATTCTCTTTCCATAAATACACCAAGATTGAGACTGCTAAAAGAGCCCTTCTTATCTCTGCAGTGAATAACATCGTGGGCAGAGAAAAACAGACGCAATGAACTCTCAGGAGGATCAGTTTCTTCAGGCCAACACAAGAGTAAAATATACTCGGCTTTTATTAACTATTGTTTAGTTGCTAAGTCAAGTCTAACTCTTTTGTGACCCCCTGGACTGGATGTAGTCCACCAGGCTCCTCTGTCCATGGGACTATCCAGGTAAGAATACTGAAGTGGGTACATTTTCCCTTCTCCATGGGATCTTCCCAACCCAGGGATCGAACCCACATCTCCTGCATTGCAGGCAGATTCTTTACCAGCTGAACCACAAGGGAAGCACAAAAATACTGGAGTGGGTGCCCTACCCCTTCTCCAGGGGATCTTCCTGACCCAGGAATCGAGCCAGGGTCTCCTGCATTGGAGGCAGATTCTTTACCAACTGAGCTATCAGGGAATAACATCAAAGTGAAGTCTCTCAGTCGTATCTGACTCTTAGCGACCCCATGGACTGCAGCCTACCAGGCTTCTCCATCCATGGGATTTTCCAGGCAAGAGTACTGGAGTGGGGTGCCATTGCCTTCTCCAAATAACATCAAAATATACTCCTAAATTGTTTCTTAAAATCATAAAATATCTTTTCTTGGAATGTGTTCCCTTCCTATTATAAAAGCTTCTGTTAACTTGAATTAATATCATCCCAGTTACTTCTCTTGAGGTCCTTTGCCTTTTGTACTGTAAACATGTGATTTGTGTAAAAATTTGTATTATAAAGTGTAAGATGTTGATCTAAAAAAAAAATCCCAAGGTTTCAGGTGAGAAATATTAAAGAATGTACACTTTGGCTATTTCTGGTTATTCTGTCCTTTTTCCTAGTAAGAATTCCAGTTTTACTCAGAGTAGCAATGCATATAGCAAAAAGGTTCAGTTTTCTACTCTCCCTTGTAGCTAAGTATGGACATGTGATTAAGTTATGGCCAATGACATAGTTGTTTTTTTTTTTTAAGTACTGTATGAGATGTCTGGGAAATCTTTGTTTTTTCTTGCTGCTTGGAAGATAGATGTGATGGCTGGAGTTTCCAGAGTCATTTTAGATTGCTGAGAATGAAAGCTACATGCCATGATAACGAGAATAAGTATGAAACGAGCCTGAGTCCATGGTAACCATGGTGGAGTTACCATTGTAACCCTGGGTTTCTCACCTGTAAGTCTTTTTTTTTTTTTTTTTTTAATGTGAAAGAAAAATAAAACCTTTTTTTTCTTAAATTGATATTACTCGGGGTTTCCTATCATAGACAATCAAAAGTAATCCTACATAATAGATTATGCAAATATTAGGGCCTCTTACTTTAGATGAGCCCTGTATTACTCTGGATCTCAAAAATGAATATCTCATTTTAATTTTAAGCATCTAAGCACAAAGGCTATGTTTTGGGCTCCCTTTACATTGGAAATCCATTGTTAATTGGAATTGATTTCAATTTTTGACAAGTACAATTAATATTGGATATTTCCTTCTTTTAAGAAGAGTATGGCTCATGGTGGGAATCTTCTGTGGCTACAATGTACTTGCAAGCCTACAGACTTCACCAACAAAACTAAACAAAGAAAGCTAATTGAAAAACAACTTACAAGTTCACTGGTTTCCACATAAAAGCCGTTCTGATACTGTCGGGAACTCCTCAGGCTTTTATGAAGAGAACGCCTAACTATGGGATGAGTCAAACCCATGGCAGGCTTTTCATCAGCGAGTGCAACTTTAAATTCTTCTGACTGGGCCTGGCTTCCTGAAATCTAGAAGAAGAACAAAATGTTGAGTTGTGTGTCCAGATGGATGTAACCTTCAGTTTAGGACAAGTAACTATTATTTGTCAGGCGTCTATTTTGTGTTAGATGCTTAAAAAAAAATGATTTAACAGCTTTATTGAGACAAAATTCACATACCTTTTAAAGTACTTTTTCTAGTATATTCAGGTGGTGCTCATCACTACAAATAAAACTAGTGGAAGTGATGGAATTCCAGTTGATCTATTTCAAATTCTAAAAGATAATGCTGTGAAAGTGCTGCACTCAATATGTCAGGAAATTTGGAAAACTCAGCAGTGGCCACTGGACTGGAAAAGGTCAGTTTTCTTTCCAATCCCAAAGAAAGGCAATGCCAAAGAATGTTCAAACTACCGCACAACTGCACTCATCTCACACGCTAGCAGAGTAATGCTCAAAATTCTCCAACCCAGGCTTCAACAATATGTGAACAGTGAACTTCCAGATGTTCAAGCTGGTTTTAGAAAAGGCAGAGGAACCAGAGATCAAATTGCCAACATCAGTTGGATCATTGAAAAAGCAAGAGAGTTTCAGAAAAACATCTACTTCGGCTTTATTGACTATTGCTAAGCCTTTGACTGTGTGGATCACAACAAACTCTGGAAAATTCTGAAAGAGATGGGAGTACCAGACCACCTGAACTGCCTCCTGAGAAACCAGTATGCAGGTCAGGAAGCAACAATTACAACTGAACATAGGACAACAGACTAGTTCCAAATAGGAAAAGGAGTATATCAAGGCTGTCTATTGTCACCCTGCTTATTTAACATATATACAGAGTACATCATGAGAAACGCTGGGCTGGAAGAAGCACAAGCTGGAATCAAGATTGCTGGGAGAAATATCAATAACCTCAGATATGCAGATGATACCACCCTTATGGCAGAAAGTGAAGAGGAACTCAAAAGCCTCTTGAGGAAAGTGAAAGAGAGTGAAAAAGTTGGCTTACAGCTCAACATTCAGAAAACTAAGAGCATGGCATCCAGTCCCATCACTTCATGGGAAATAGATGGGGAAACAGTGGAACCAGTGGCTGACTTTAATTTTTGGGCTCCAAAATCATTGCAGATGGTGATTGAAGCCATGAAATTAAAAGACTCTTCCTCCTTGGAAGAAAAGTTATGACCGACCTAGATGGCATATTAAAAAGCAGAGACATTACTTTGTCAACAAAGGTCCGTCTAGTCAATGCTATGGTTTTTCCAGTGGTCATGTATGGATGTGAAAGTTAGACTATAAAGAAAGCTGAGTGCCAAAGAATTCATGCTTTTGAACTGTGGTGTTGGAGAAGACTCTTGAGAGTCCCTTGGACAGCAAGGAGATACAACCATTCTATCCTAAAGGAAATAAGTCCTGAGTGATCACTGGAAGGACTGATGCTAAAGCTGAAACTCCAATACTTTAGCCACCTGATGTGAAGAGCTGACTCATTTGAAAAGACCCTGATGCTGGGGAAGATTGAAAGTGGGAGGTGAAGGGGACGACAGAGGATGAGATGGTTGGATGGCATTACTGACTCAATGCACATGAGTTTGAATAAGTTCCGGGAGTAGGTGATAGACAGGGAGGTCTGGTGTGCTGCAGTCCATGGAGTTGCGAAGAGTCGGACACTACTGAGCAACTGAACTGAACTAAATGGGTGCTTATTTCTTAACCTTGCAGCAGCCTCACATGGTAGGTTTTGTATTTCTAATGTGGAAACTGAGACTCAGAGGAGTTAATTACTTGTCAGAAAACAAAACAAATTTTTTACTTTTTTGGAACCCACCCTAACCCCCCTCCCCACCAAGTGCTCCCAAAGGGCAATATTTAGAACAAAGAATTACTAGAAACAAGCCACATAGTCAACTTTAGAGAAATGATTGAGCAGTTTATTACACATTAATGTAATTACTGCTGAGGACATATAAAATGATAGTATTTGGAGTGTGTGTATTTGAAATGTGAAGAAAAATAACAAAAATATGTACATATTATAGTTATCAAAGCAAATGTATAAACTTTTACAAATAGAAGAATTGTGTTTACAGGATAAATATTTTTTGGTTATTTATTTTGAAAAATTGCTCGTGACTAATTTCAATAATAAGGCAAATCAAGAATTATCAATAGAACCTGCTCTAGGAAACAGAGTGAATAGTTGTTATTGTTGTTGTTGTTTTAAAGGAAAACCAAACTCAGGAATTCCCTGGAGGCCCAGAGGTTAAGACTTGGCACTTTCACTCCTGTGGGCCCAGGGTTTGATCCCCAGTCAGGGAACTAGGATCTCGCAAGCCAAAAACAAAAAACAAAACACTGAACTATTCACTTCCAAGAGCCATGAGTCTTGCTGTTGGCTTCATTAGGATGATCTGGGAAGTATTTTAAGGTCTCATAGGACCTCTCCCAACTATCTGGCATCAGTCTCTTACCCCAGCCACCACTCTGAACATCCCTAATCTACTGGGGGAAGGACCCCTTAGTTTGAACAGGCAATTAGGAATCACTGTCCTAAACGACAAGTTCAAAATGTTTTTGGTGTTTTCTTTTATTTCACCCCTCCCCACCTCTCTCTTTCAAGATTCTTTCAACGACTCTGAATTAAAGTCTCAGATGTATGCGTGGCATCTTTCTGATACTTCTGATTTCTCAGTACAGCATTAGCTATATGATATTTTAATAAAGAAAGAATATTATATTAAGGAAAAAACACCAGAAAAACTTGCCAAGAAGCAGGTACCTGCGTGCTCACAAGCCTGAAGTACACCCCTTCCTTCTTCATTAGTTCTCTGTGGCTTCCTTGCTCCACAATGACTCCGTCGTCACACCCGGCGATGACATCCGCATTGCGGACTGTAGACAGTCGGTGAGCTACCACTATGGTAGTCCGGCCTTCCCTGGCCTAGAGGCGAAAAGGGCAGGCGTGAAGGGAGCAGGCTCACACCGCCCTTACACTGTTGACAACACACAGTGAGGCAGGCAGATGGGGGTGTCTGTGGCTGATGGAGAGCAGCTCACCATCCCTGGGTGATCAGGGCACAAAGGTATCTCTCACATGTGAATGGACACGAGGGGACTTAAGTTCTGGACCAGACAGGAGGCCAATCCCCCAGGATGAAGATGGAGAACTCCGGAGCTTCTCTAATGTTTTCATACCATCGTGAGGAGCCCTGCTTCTGAGTTATATGATATGCTAAAGACTTTAGCAGAAGCATGTTCAGAAGTTGTTGCCACATAAGGCCTTCTCCAGAGCACTTCTGTAGGATTTCTTCTGAACTGCCTGCAATTCTGTAATTAGTGTGATTGTAATTCTGATGGACTACGTGCAGGTACCTTAGGCGAAAACATATCCTGAGGTCTGGATGGTTTAAATTATGGTTCAAAGACCATCTCAATCACAAACTCTGGAGTGGGGCCAGTAACTGTGATTTTTAACAAATACTTTGGGTGGTTTTTATGGATACTGAAATCTATAAATCACCCCCTAAGTAGTTCAGTGAGCTCACATGTCATTAGCTTGATGGGTTAATGAATGGGCTGGAAAATGTCCATCAAATTATTCACGTTACGTCATTAACAATAGTTATTCTTTTTAATATTCATTACCCTATTAGACTAACAACTTCTTAAGACCACTACCTACCTACTCTGAGGCAATAAAACCACATTGTTAGCATGGTATTTAGGGCGTGGCCCAAATCACCTAAGCAGTTAAAAACATAAAAATGCAAGGCTAGATTCATAATAGCCAAAAAGTGAGAACAATCCAAATGTTCAGTTGATCAAAAGATAAACAAAAGGTGGTATATCCATACAATGGAATAGCACTGGGCCAGGAAAAGAAATGAGATTCTGATATGTGTTTCAATATGTATGGACCTTAAAAATATGATGCTAAGTTAAAGAAGTCAGTTAAAACAGACCATGCCTTGTATGATTCTATTTATAGGAAATGTCCAGAATGGGAAAATCCAGAGAGAGAGAGAAAGATTAGCGGTTGCCAAGCTCAAGGGTGAGAGTAGAATAGAGAGTGAATACTATGGGGTACAAGGGTTTGGGTTTTTTTTTTTTTTTTTGGAATGATGAAAATATTTTGCAGTGAGATCATGCAAATGGTTGTAAAATCTTGTGAATATATTAATACTAAAAACCAATGAACTGTGCATTTAAAAAGGGTGAACTTCATGGTATATGAATCTTTTTAAAAGATTCATCAATCTTTTTAAAAAGAGCATTCACAAAAATTCTGAAAAAGGTAATAAGTATCTGGGTAGTATCTCCACTAGATACTAAAACATAAAAAGCTACAGCAATTAAAACAATAAAATCCAGGGGAAGCTATCACATAAACAGAAAATTTGATAAACAGAACCATACAGAGAGTCCAGAATAGACATACATTTTAAAGAATTAGTGTGTGATAAATATGCATTGTCTATCAGTTGAGAAAAAGTAGACTATGTGATTAATGGTACTGAGTCAATTGTGTAGCCACCTGGAAAAAAAATAATGTGGTCTTTCTTCTTCAGGCCTTATACTAATAACCAGATTAATCAATTATGTTTCAAAAAATATAAAACAGCCTAGTAGCTCAGATGGTAAAGAATCTGCCCACAATGGGGGAAACCCAGGTTTGATCCCTGGGTTAGGAAGATGCCCTGGAGAAGGAAATGGCAACCCACTCCAGTATTCTTGCCTGGAAAATCCCATGGACAGAGGAGCCTGGCGGGTTACCATTGATGGGGTTGCAGAAGTACGAAGTATGAAGTATGAAGTGAAGTCACTCAGTCGTGTCCGACTCATTGCGACCCCATGGACTGTAGCCTACCAGGCTCCTCCGTCAATGGGATTTTCCAGGCAAGAGTACTGGAGTGGGGTGCCATTGCCTTCTCCAGGGGATCTTCCCGACCCAGGGATCGAACCTGGGTCTCCTGCATTGTAGGCAGACACTTTACCATCTGAGCTACCAGGGGTTGCAGAGTCAGACACAACTGAGTGACTAACACGCGTGCACACACACTAACACACATGAAAGCATAAAAAGACAGAGACTAGAGCATAAGTCTACTGGACAACATTTAAGACTGTTCTTTGATTTTTAGCAATTGGGCCCCAAAGAAACCTTCATAAATCTTTACTGATATACTAATAAGGAAGTTGCACAGCTTTGTCCATGTATGATAAGGTATACAGGAACTAATTTGATCAATCTAATTATATTCATGATACTAATAGTGATGAGTAACTGCTAACACTGGCTGGGTTTATCATTATGATAACAATAGGTTAATGCTATGTCAACTTAAAAAATAAAAACAAGGAATTGGGAGTCAGACTCGTGAGTAAATGACTGGTGTGCAGGAGAAATAAAGTATGTATTTGTGAATTTCAAAGTTAGCCAAAGTTGACCAAAGAATTTTGGCTAGAGTAGAGGAGATTTGACACAAAAGGGTATTTTCAAACACCCCCATGATGACAAGACACTGGCAAACAAATATCCTGGGTTCAAGGAGAACAACTATTAAATTTGAAACTTCTAATTTTGGATGTGCAGGTGGGCTTCCCTGGTGACTCTGACAGTGAAGAATCCTATTGTAACGTGGGAAACCTGGGTTCGATCCCTGGGTTGGGAAGATCCCCTGGAGGAGAGCTTGACAACCCCCTCCAGTATTCCTGCCTGGAGAATCCCACAGACAGAGGGGCTTGGCGGGCTGCAGTGCCTGGGGTCACAGAGAGCTGGACACGACTGTGTGATTAAGCTCACAGCACAGGAATGAAAGGTAGGCCAAACAGAGGAAGCACTCATCTATTAGGCTTCTTGACTTCTGAGGGGGAAAAAAGCACAAATAGAAACTTTCAGGGATCATTTCATTAAATCACTATTTTCATTCTTTTCCTGCCCCTCCAGTATGGAAACACTGTAAGTAGAAGAGGGACATAGGTACAAAACTTTGTGATTATTGACTTTCTTTAAAAAATAAAAATATCAAGTCTGCTTTTCTAGTCTTCTTTAAGATTTTATACTGAAAAAACTATTATGTATTTTGAAGAACAGTTGCTATCTATTGAGCCAAAAGTGGATATGGTCATTAATTATTTTTTTCTAAAGTAGAACTGCATTATTCAATGAGCTAGGCCATGGTAATCAATTCAGTAAAAATGTATTCAGGCTTTACTATGTGCAGGCACTGGAGTGGGTGTTATAGAGTAAACATGAGCCTTTTGTTAGTTCTGCCTCTTAGGGGAGAGAGAGACAGAAAGCATGTAAATAAATAGCTAAGTACAAGAGCATGGTGCCAGACAAGAGACAGTGATGAAAGGGGCTACAGAAGGAAACTGTTCTGCTTCCAGGCTAGGTAATCAGAGAGGAAAACAGTAACAGTGTTACCTCCTTATGCTCCTCAAGGACAGAGCATTACAAAACCCAACTTTCATTGTTAAGACAGTTGGTTTTTAACCAGATGGACCAGCCAACTGACTGACCAGTATCACTGGGGAGAATGCAATAATGAAGGACTTCCCTCTTCAAGACATAGTTTATTGTCTGAAAAACGTATCAGTTATCTTGCAATGTATGGAGTCAATTCGGTAGATTATAAACCATCTGTAGCAACTATGGTAGATAAAAAATGGCCACAAACACTTTGCAGCTATTCCCTTCAGAGATGGACTGTGTTTTTCCGCCTCCTCAAATTTGGGCAGGCCAGATGACTAGTTTTAAGCAAAAGCTGTGAAGGAATGAATGCTTGTTCAATGTCCGAAACATAGACTTCAAGAGGCCTTATAGCTTCTGTGTCTGCCAACACAAATTGCTAAAATTCAAAGAAGTAATGTATCCAAATATGAATTAAAACTTGCAAGGATACAACTTTTGCTGACAGAATTCACATCATGAAAAAACTTGTTAGTAATTCTGTTTGTTTAGCACAGCAAGGGCTACTATCCTGAATGTGCACATCCTAGAAAGTTTTAGGACCTGTGTCCTAGGGCTAACTAGGACTTTGTTCCCATAAATATCTCTTATCGTACATAACTTTATGCTAAAAAAAATCTATTCTGACACATTTTAAATCAATTATTTAATGAATGCATGTATTTGTTTTTATGATTTCCTGATTTAAGTCACTTCTAATTAACCAACCAAATATAAGTCCCCTATGTATTATATTTTGGTTCCTTGAGACTTAATATACATGAAAGCAGTGTAATTCAGTACAAAAATTAATGAGGAATAATTTATGAGAGAATACCTTATTCTCTCATAATTCTCTCTTATAATTCTCTGAGAGAATATCATATTTTCTCATTAATTATTAAATTACATTATATAAAATAAGCCAAAATGTTAATATGATAAACCACGAAGCCTGAATTAACTACAGTTTATAGCACACAAGGCAGTTGTGTTTACTTAGGATTCAAGTATACATTTTCCTGAGAAAATAAGGTTCATACAGCTCATCTGTATAATTTCAAGAGGACATATATATATATATCTGATATATAATATATATACACACACATATATATGTACGACTGAATCATTTTGCTGTACACCTGAAACTAATGCCACATTGTAAACCAACTATATTTCAATAAAAACTGAAAAATAAAGTAGGTCAATTCAGAAAAACAAAATTTCAAGAGGAATTTGGATAGACTGTTAAGTAACTTGCCCATTTTATTACTAAACTTTCTGAAGTCAAAAATGTTTATGATATTTATGTGTTTGAAATCTATTTACATAGTGTCATCTGACTCCAGTTTTTATACTATGTTGTTATGACAGATGACATCAGCACTAACCTTGAAAGTGTCCCAAGATAAGGTTCATCCTGTGAAGCTTCAGCTTAGTAAAGACGATAGTGAGAGATTTAGAAACACTGAGCCAGGCCCATGAGTTCAGCGGCCTTGAAATATATTCCTTATTTATATGCTTAAAGAAACACAAAAATTGAACTTTATTTCCAGAGAATCACTCATTCACTTTTATGAACAGATAAAGATGATGTACTGCTACAAAATAAGGCAAGTATTTTGAACTGCTTTTCAGATGGACCACTGGGTAAGTAATCAGAATTTTCTTTGTACGTTTTACCGTAAGAACTTTTGATCAAAGTCCTAACCTATATGTAAAAAAACAAACAAAACCCCCAAAGCTAAGCGGTTCTTGCACAGGCCTGGACCAGGGGATAACTGCACCTTGGTCCAACAAAGCAAGCCAGCAAGTGGGCTGCCCACCTCTCTCTGCAATGTGCCCTGAAAGAAAGTCCCATGGCACTGACCTGTACACACTGCTGTATTTAACATGGATAACCAACCCACTGTACAGCACAGGGAACTCTGCTCAGTGTTATGTGGCAGCCTGGATGGGAGGTGAGTTTGGGGGAGGATGGATGCATGGATACCTAAATGCTGAGTCGCTCTGCTGTGCACCTGAACCTATCACAACATTGTTAACCAACTGCACTCCACATGAAGTAACACGTTAAAAAAAAAACCCCACAGGAGAGCTGCATCTGCTCTCATGTCCATGTTTTTCAGCCTAGGCTCGCAAAGCACTGGTAAGAATTTCAATACAGTTTCAGTTGGCCGGTCCTTCAGGCGTTGAGGACCCACTGACCTTATCCAGGGCCGCCTGAACCTCGGCTTCACTCTCCGTGTCCAGCGCTGAGGTGGCCTCGTCCAGCAGGAGGATCTTGGGGTTGCGAACCAGGGCCCGGGCGATGGCGATTCTCTGCTTCTGTCCACCGCTCAGCTGGACCCCTCTCTCTCCAACCAGGGTGTCAAATTTCTACAACAGAAAGCGTGGTAGAGCTCTTGAAATATTTCAAATAGAAAAAGCTATGGAGTCTAGGAATTCATGGAAGACAACAGGGCGCTTCATTTTGACTAGCGTAATGAGTCACAAGTCATAATAAATCATTTCACATTCTAAAAAACTACTAACACAAACTCTGTATAAAATTTCCTATGAGTCATTGTACCAAGCTACACTCCTTGACCCTCCAAATGGATAATTCAAGGGACTTACCTAGCAAAGTTGGACAACCTGGAACTTCAAACATTATTAGCTTAAGCTTTGAAGAAAGAACTCGGTGGCATGAAGTGAAGTTTGAGGGCACTTAAATTAACAGAGGCTTTACCTGTGGTAACCGCATGATAAACTCATAGGCATTGGCTTCCTTCACAGCTTGCTTTATTTCATCCATGGTGACATTTCCACGGCCGTAACGGATATTTTCAGCAATGGTGGTAGCAAAGAGCACCGGCTCCTGACTCACCACTCCAATTATTTCCCTCAGATACTTTACATTAAATGTCCTAATGTCCTGCCCATCGATGATAATCTGAAGAAACAAGATACTTCCATTAAATATTTTAAACCATTTGACGTTGAAAGCATTTGTTACCAAAAAAGCCTTAGCTAATATGTGATTCAAGTTGTACAGCAGAAACCAAGACACCATTGTAAAGGAATTATCCACCAATTAAAAAAAAAATAACAATAAATGCAATGGATCCGTACAAACTGAGTGAGCTATTTATTATTTTACCACATGACATGTGAATAAAATGGTGCTAATAAAAGTTTTTCTTTTCCTTTTTTTGGCCATGCCACTTGGCTTGCGGGATCCTGGTTCTCAAGCAAGGAATCAAATCCAGGCCCACTGCAAAGTGCTGAGTGCTAACCACTGGACGGCCAGGGAATTCCTGCTAATAAAGTTTCTTCATTAGCACTCACATAATATTAAAAGTCAGCAGCAGTAATTTATATCTTTATTCTTTTAAAAGACACTTTAATGGGATTATCAGCTATTTCTGCTTGCTGTGTTTACAAAGATCTTATATTTTGAATGCTTTATTCTTTTATTTAAATTATTACCATTCAATTTATACATTGGAATCTATTAGTTTAATTGGGGTGTTTTCAACATTGGTACGGAGAAGGCAATGGCACCCCACTCCAGTACTCTTGCCTGGAAAATCCCATAGATGGAGGAGCCTGGTAGGCTGCAGTCCATGGGGTCACTAAGAGTTGGGCACAACTGAACGACTTCACTTTCACTTGTACTTTCATGCATTGGAGAAGCAACTTAGCAGCAGCAGCAGCAACACTGGTAAAACCATCTTTTAAATAATCTTTATCAGAACTATACATATTGTTTTTAGAATATAGCACAATAAAATCTGTTTGCTGACAATGCAAAAAAAAAAAAACCTTAGCTAATGTTTAACTTATTTCAGTGGTTAGACGGAGAAGGCAATGGCACCCCACTCCAGTACTCTTGCCTGGAAAATCCCATGGATGGAGGAGCCTGGTGGGCTGCAGTCCATGGGGTCGCTAAGAGTTGGACACAACTGAGCGACTTCACTTTCACTTTTCACTTTCCTGCATTGGAGAAGGAAATGGCAACCCACTCCAGTGTTCTTGCCTGGAGAATCCCAGGGACGGGGGAGCCTGGTGGGCTACCATCTGTGGGGTCACGCAGAGTCGGACACGACTGAAGTGATTTAGCAGCAGCAGCAGCAGCAGTGGTTAGAAATGGGAATTGGAAATAAAGAGCAATGTACAAGGCTAAAAATAAAGTCTTTTCTTTTTTTTTTATTTTATTATCTTATGTATACTGTTTTTCATGGATAGAATATTCTCCATAAATGACTATATATTGAGTTATGTATTTTGGCATAACTATGAATTTTGCTTACCATTATTAAATCTGAATTAACTGTCCATTTACCTACCTAGTCTACATATCACTTTGATGGCATTATGATGTTTTACTCTACATAATATATCAATACCATAATGTACTTCAGCATTTCCCACCTGCTGAATATTTGGCTTCATGCAAAGAACACTGAAGGACAATCATAGTAGAAGGACAGAATTACCAGACTGAAGAGTATGTTTTATTTTTTCTTCTCCAATAAGAATTGCTTAATTCATACAATGACTGGCACATGTTGGGTATTTATTATTTGCTGAATAAAGGTTGAACAAACTCTCTAAAAAGATTTTTAATAATTCACAGTGGCAGCAGGAATATATAAATATATATTTGCTTCACTGTAATTTACTGGCTTTTATCATATTAATCTGTCTTTTCTAATTAATAAGTGTATGGTGTAGCTTATATATAATTCATATATAAGTGAAATTGAGCATTTCTTGACTCTTTTTTACAAATCTACATTTATTCTCAAAAGATGTGCATGTTCATAGCCTCTGATAGATTCATATTAATTTATAAAATAGTAATAGTTTTATCATATATCATAAATTTTTCATTCCAATTTCTTTCTTTCTTAAACTATAGCTTTACTGATTTTTATTGAAGAGAGGTTTAAGGGAAAATTGAATCAATCAGCCGTATCACTGGGCATTTTTTCCATTATTTCAGCAGTAAGCAAACTTAAATCACAATGTGAACGGTGGATATCTCTGAGTTACAGAATTTCTGAAGACTTTTTTCCTGACATGTATTTTCTTTTAAAAATGTATTACTCCAATAGTAATTTTTAAAATAAGATGTTTTGAAATGCTTATCCTCAATGTAAGTATTTACTAGGTTCTTTTTTAAAAATGAAGAAAACTGTTTATACTTCAACCAACCTAGAGTTTGCTTTAGGAAATGAGAAGGGGTCCATGTTCCTACTTGGTGTATAAGATTTTTCAAAGAAATTTTGTTAATTTTATTAAAGAAAGGAAATAATTCACATATCCTAGAATCTCTGTCCTGTATTAATGCCTTTTTGTTTTTGTTTTTTTGTGTAACTTGTAAACTTCTGTTTTCATAATTATAGTACATTTCAATGTCAGGTAAACTCAATGTTTGCAAGTCAGTACAACTGAGGAAATTTGAATATTTACTGTGGGCCCCTATTGTATTAATGTTAAATTTACTGATTTTGATAATTGTTTTGTGATTAAGTAAGAGAATGTTGTCTTCTTAGAAAATACATTCTGCTTTGCTATATGCCTGAAACGAACACAACATTGTAAAACAACCTATAATCCAATAACATTAAAAAAAAAAAGAAATTATATTCTAATGTATGTAAGGGTCAGGGGGCCGTAACATCTTTAACTTACTCTCAAAGGTTCAGAAAATAACCGGTATGTATGTTTGTGGTGTGTCTTATACATACACACAAACATGCAGTAAGAAAGAGATGATAATAAGGCAAGTAGGTCAAAATAAAAACAATGAATAAATCTGGGTGAAGAGTATATGTAAGTTCCTTACTTGCAACTTTTCGGTAAGTTTCAATTTATAATAAAAATTTTAAAAGATCAAAAAACTATACCCTAGGCCGTTACTGTTTCTTATGTCCCCAGTTTCATGGAGACTGTTCCACTTTCCCCTTCAGATATTCCAACACTGAAGAAAACTCAACTGTCTTTGATGAATTTAATTACTGTCCTAAGATTCCTTGTGACCCTGAACACAAGCTTATTGACAATTATTAATGTGGAACATTTTTAACAAACTCAGTAAGTCATTGAAAATAATCCTCACAGTGGTTTGGACGACTGTTTTCCAGTGACATAGTAGATTATGAAAAGTTTAGTTGGAACAGAGGAGAGCATTGTCTAGCTTCTTTGAGTTTTATCATCTTGACTACTTTTGTCAAAATATCCCAAGGGTTTGAAGGTCTTATCCAGATACATTGCAATTCCATAGCCTTTTTCTTTTTTTAACCAAAATTGGATTCACATGCAAATATGTTACCAAAAAATTTTTCTAAGGGCTATTTGATACCCAGCTTCCCATTTTGAAGAGCAGGGTTCTTCCCACTTACACTCCCCACATCAGGGTCATACAGCCTCTGCACCAGCTGGACTACTGTGCTCTTCCCACAGCCGCTGTTCCCAACCAGGGCCACCGTCTGCCCACTCTCTACCTTCAGGTTGAGGCCCTTCAAGATCTTTAAGGGAAGAGAGAAAAAGAGTGCACTTCACATCAAAAGCCTGAAAGAGAAGTAATCTGACTCAATTTTAAATTTGGAAAAATAGTATTAAATAAGGGACTATAACCCCCAAAGGAAAAGGCACATACATATCAAAATAATAGAGACTGTGGATTCCTGAAGATGATTAAACAATCAATCTAAATTAGGAATCCCTATAAATATAACTTATAATACCTGGACATCAGGCCGAGCAGGATAAGAGAAATGAACGTCTCTGAACTCCAAATTCCCTTTGATGTTGTCTGGTTTGTGTCCTCTCTCTGAAAAACTGTCAATTTTAGGATCCTAAACAAAACAAAATTCAATGGCTATTCCATCATAGGACAAACAATTGCATTTTTAAGGACTAGGCCTCAGCAATTCCAAAAACAGGACCCAGAAAAGCACAATTCCCTTCACGTGAGTCAGAACCCAAGTTGAAGACTGTATGTGTGTGTGTGTGTGTGTGTGTGTGTGTGTGTCTGTATGTTTGTGTTTATGTGTGTAAGGAAGTATTCCTTCTCTGAAAATAGGTTTCTTTTAAAAAGTACATAAGGGATATATTATTTTCATTTCATATGATATTTCACTTTAAGTTTCTGGCATATCCTCATAAATTTTCTAAATGTATATTCCTACAACTGCAATTACAAAATATACTCTAATTGATATATCCAGGTATTTCAGCATTTAGTGAAAATTAGCTTATTCCTAAACAATAAGTGTGATGGACTAGATTGAGAAAATTGAACAATTGATTAGGGACAAGTTAGTTTGGAATGATGTAAATTTTCAATATATGCAGAAGCTGACCAATTTTCTCATGACTTAGATTAATGAAACAGGAATTGCTTGGACTAGACAATTACATTTCAGTTAGCTAGTTAACATTTTCTCTGTGTAAATGCAGAGACTACCTTTAATGTGTCAAAATGATTTTCTTTATTTCACTTCAGTCAGGATAACTTATGCAATACAATGGATTCAAAATTATATCATATATACAGTGATCATTTTTTTTTTGAGGGAGGGAAACCCACAGCAAACATACTATCAATTTTGGTCCACCAATCATTTTTCCATCCACTCATCCTGTCTACAAAGCATAATGTTCTCAGTCTGGCTACAAAATGAAAGAGAAAAGGAGAAAAACTAGGAAGACAAACATCTTTCCTTTGAACTCTAATAATAACACACTAGTTCAGATGCACTTTCCCAAATGAGATCAGTGCTATTTGATTAATGATAAACATTCAGAAATATTTTTTCTTTAAAATAAAGTTTATTGGAGAGAGAATTCTTTAAAAAAAAAAAAAAAAAAAAACCTGTTCTCCTTTATAAAAGTTCTTAGCACTTTCTGCCTTTTATTCCCCAATTGGCTAACTCAAAACTTAAATTTATTAAACCCTAACTTGAGGCATGCACAGTAATAAGCAATCCTAACCTCATTTATTCCTCACTTGAAATCCCATTTCTATTATTTATTATTATTTTGTATTGATTCTTTAATTTGGAACCAGTGTGAATGTTACAAATAGTCAAGTCTAGGCTTAACCAAAAAAAGTTTCCTCATCAATTAGAGCTGGTTTTGATTACTGATCTTGGGATCCTGTGAGTTATCAGAATATAATGCAAATAATTAACCTTGAAAAAGAGGTATTTTTTCAAACTTTTACAAATATTCAAAAGAGGCATTTGCTTTTATTCATTAACAAGCAGAGGTTTTTCATGTCACTTAATTTTTACAGGACATTTAACATAAAGCCAGATTTAATTATCCAGGCCTCAAAAAATTTTTCAGCATTAAAAATAATAAATGACTCACGCTATCAATAATAGCAAAGATCGCATATGCTGCTCCTCTTGCATTGGCAAAAGCATCAATACAGGGAGCGGCCTGTCCAATGCTGAAGGCTCCAATCAGGATTGAGAAAAAGACCTGAGCAAAAGAACACAAGGAAGAGTCACATGTCCCATTCCAGTGTCCACTGTCATCTCACACACAATGTGTTTGGAACACAGGCCACCCAAAGCGTCAAGATTAGGTCTATCCCTTGAAAATTTTTTTCAGCACAAGAGCAAAATTTACAAGGTAAATTTTGTTGCACAAATGGGTTTCTTCAACCTCAAAAATATTTTTTCATCTATCTTGTCAAACTATTGGTTGTTCTTCTCCTGGGCTTAGACAAAATGACAAAGATTTTTCAAATCTGTTGCCTTGATTCTGAAGCCATTGCCACCAGAGGAAAATATTTTCTGTCAGTATTATTCAGTACTAAATTATTTTCTCTAACTATGCATGGAATTACACAGAATGTTCAAAATGAAACAAGGTAGATTCTGGCCCCATAGAACTTTCCTTAAATAGTGCCATGTTTTATATATATATATATACACACACACACACACATTTTGATATGATTCTTAACATTAAAAATTAATGGTTCATGCATTATAAATCACATCTGTGTGCATTAATTAATAATTCCTCTACACAATTAGTCTATACTATAGCACACAAACTTAACACATTTCCCTTCATTTTTTTTTTCACTAGGAAAACAAATTGATACAGAAAAGTCAAGACTGTAGTTTCAGGAATCCAGGTTATTAGCATACATTAACTAAGAAAAACCTAAATGAAGAGAAATGACTCCTTCCTCTCTGGGCATGGTGAAACATCTACTTAGAGTTTGGCTTTTCTTAGACGATGACAAATAACACTAACACTTAACATACCAGAACTCAAATATCTATCTACTATCTGCAATACAGAGAAAGACCAGCAAGAGAGCAAAAAAATGTCCCTACCAGAAGCAATGCTAGAAAGTTAACACACTTGAGTTCTTGGTCTTTATGAAGAGGGCATCACTGGGCTCCCTGCATCATGGGACTCACTCTGCTCCCCTATTTGGGAGAAGTCACTGTCTATACCCAACAAATGGGGAGACCAGGCCAGAGAGGATGAATGCCAGAGTCAGGGCTCAATCTCCCCGCTTTGTAAAATTGAGCAAATGAGCAAGTAAAGAGAGGCGGAGTGCTTCCAAGCTGACAAGGAGAGGGGACCAACATGAGAAAAAAGACTCAGTAGTGATGAAACCTCATCCAGCCAAACAGCCCTCAACACTTCAATGGGGGTCTGAAGGTACCACTCTAGAGAACATTCTGAAATGATAAATTCCCATAATGCCCCTAAGTCATCATCAAGGGGTCAAACTGTGTTCCATGTCCTCTGTTTAGAAAGACAGGGAAGTGCAGGTTTTAAAACATAGCTAGTTGAATGGTTACGTGTTGTCCTGACCATCACTGACATGGAAAGAAGGTCACAATATGTTGTTAGTTTATAAAAACATTTACAAAAAGATACGCATAATGCAATTTAGGTTTCAAGAGAAAAACCCATATACAGAAAATAATCTGGAAGATAAAGTATTCTAATCTTTTGTATAACTAGTATGCATAATTTTTCTAATCATAAAATGAACCTATTTTCATTTTGTAAAAGAAAAAAAGACTAAAATCACTTTTCATCTTGTATTTGGATAGCCAATATGATACAAATTTAATGTTCTCTCATACTATGACCTATGTATAATAATGTCTACTTTTTATGTAATGAAAATCACAGGCACAATGAAGATGGTACCAATTGATATTTGTTCATTAATAAATTCTTTCCATCTTTCTTTATATGCTCCATATGTTTCTCAATTGGTCTAATCACTTGTGATGCTCTGTGAATTCTAGAAGCCCAGCTCTGCCCACAGGACTGAGCAAAGATATGCCACAGTAAAAAGGTTAGAACCATGGTTCATCCTTCAAAAAGGAGGAAAATGAAAGAAGAGGTAGATAGAGAAGCAATTTTTCAGATTTGTCACAAATATTAGGAAAACAACTTACTGTAATTGCATTTCCAATAGTGTATTCTTTGGCTATAACTAGAGTGGATCCATACCAGAAGGCCAGTGCATACGATGCATATATTAGCAGGAAGGCAGTGCCCATAGAAATGTTTGCTGAAATAGCTTTTTTAATTCCAATCCTTTTGGCGTTTTCTAGATGTTTCTGATACCTACCAGAAAATGAAGGGGGAAATATGATAGTAAGAATCCATGAAGGTGAAAGTGAAGTTGCTCAGTCGTGTCCGACTCATTGTGACCCCATGGACTGTACCCTACCAGGTTCCACCGTCCATGGAATTCTCCAGGCAAGAATACTGGAGTGGATTGTCATTTCCTCCTCCAGGAGATCTTCCCAACCGAGGGATTGAACCCTGAGAATCCATAATCTTAGCAATATTCCCCTCCTGGACAGCTAGAGGTTTAAGGGACAAAAACCATCAACCAAGAAACCCGTGGAGACACCCAGCTTCCCAGGAACTGAACCAATGCAGGGTCAGCCTGGACCAGATCCCATCTGAGCCTTTTCTCTACTGGCCTGGACCCATCTCCCTCGGTCCCCACAAGTCCAAGCAATGTTCCCATAGCTGATCCAGGACTGAACTCCCAACCCTGGGAGAACCTCACCATCAACCTTCATGGCCAGCATCACAAGTCAAGGTTAAGGAGGAAGAAGAGAAACCAAGCCCACCAGGAGTGACACCAAAATGTAAACTGCAAACACTATTTGGGACTCTTAAAGCAGTTATATTCCCAAGACAGGCTAATTTATCTTCTCTGCTGTCCCACTGGGTGAAAGTGAAAGTGTTAGTCACTCAGTAGTGTCTGACTCTTTTCCATCCCATGGACTGCAGCCCACTAGGCTCCTCTGTCCGTGGGATTCTCCAGGCAAGAGTAGTGGAGTGGGTTGCCATTTCCTCCTCCAGGGGAGCTTCCTGACCCAAGGACTGAACCTGGGTCTTCTGCACTGCAGGCGGATTCTTTACCATCTGAGCCACCAGGGAAGCCTGACCCCATTGGGAAAGGGATGGGAATTCTACCTGTTTGTGTATTTATACTCCAGCCTTTGCTTTTTTGCTTTGCTTTGGTTTCTGTTTTGTTCTGTTTTTGATTAAGCCAGGGTGTAGGGTATAAAGAGGTCACTACCTCTGGGATATAGTTTCTTACTCAACTTTTTTAGATTTTACTTTCATCACTTGTAAAATGGAATTACTTTTTAAAAATTGAAGTACAGTTGATTTACAGTGTTGTGTTAGTTTCAGATGTACAAAGGGATGCAGCTACACACACACACACACACACATATGTATTCTTTTTCAGATTCTTTTACCTTGCAGATTATTACAATATATTGACTGTAATTCCCTGTGCTATACAGTAGGTCCTTGTTGCTTACCTATTTTATAGAGTAGCGAGTATATGTTAATCCTAAACTCCTAATTTCCCTTCCCCTTCTTTTCCTTTTGGTGACCATAAGTCTGTTTTCTATGTCTGTGAGTCTGTTTCTGTTTTGAAATAAGTTCATTTGTATCATTTTTTCCAGGCTCTGTATTATCATAGGATATTTGTCTTTGTCCAGCTTACTTCACTTAGGATGACATGCTCTAGGTCCATCCATATTGCTGCAAATGGCATTATAAAATGGAGTTACTAATGCCTACTTGCTAGATGACTGTGAGGTTGACAGACAATGTCAGAAAGTTGTTAGAACAGTGCTGGCACATAGTTGGCAAAATCTGATAGATCCTATTCTTATTATTGCTTTTGTTTTAGAATTTAATCTCTTCCTAAATACCACTCATTCTATTGTAACCATAATTTTAAATATTAAGTAAAATCCATTATTACTGGCTTCTAGGATTTGACATAAAGGTCCACATGTCTAGAATGGTTCTGTTAAATAACAATGTTTTTTCCATCAATTTCAGTTAAGCCTTTCATTCCATGCTAGATGCAGAGAGTGTATAAAATTTAATTTTAGCTCCTTAAAGTCACAAAAGAAAAAATGCACTGGATGTACAATGAAACTCATATCACATCCATTAGAATGTTTCTAACAAAAACAAACAATATCATATCTTTTTTAGTTTAACCAAATAAGATGCTGAGAATTTATTCATTTTTTAAAATGCATCCTGCCACCCAAAATTATATCTTTTAATTACTTAAAGCACCTAACTCTCCAGTGTTCTTTCCTCAGTGTTGGGCCACGCACTGACTTAGCAGAGCTGCATCCCTGGGGAGACAGCTGGCACCCCACGCCCAGCGCTGTGCTGAATCCCAGGTGGCCCGGCTGCAAGGTGCGGGCAGGGAGGTTTACATCAGCCCCAACATGACACGGATTCCGGGGACAAGGATGGACACGCTGTAATTACCTTCGCTTAGATGGCTTGCCTTTTGCAGCTAATGGAGCGGCACTGATCACACTCACATCCTGAGGTGTGTGGGCTATTGTGTGCAGGAAGCAGCAGTGACCGAGAAAAAGGAAGAGGTTAGAGAACCAGGCACAGGTTGGCTGTCAAGAGGACTTAAGGAATAGAAAAACAGAAAATGAAAAAGAGGGGAGTGGGGAACCTTTGCTTTCAAGGTTGAAGAATTTCCAGAGAATTTCCCTTTCATAGAGTCGGGAGTATCAGGAGTCCCGCAGAATGGCAAAAGAAAATATTTTACATGGAGTCATACTTCAGTTATATTAGGGTATGTTATTATTTAAAGAAAACTGGTTGGAGAGTTGAGTAGCCTTTATTAGGGGGTTTGTTCTGGCCCATACATTTTTGTCTATCAACTCCCCTCAAAGCAGAGGCACTCGACCTGGAATCCCTGGTTAAGGAATTTGGCCAGGGAAAAACTTACACTTTTAATTTTGATAACCCCTAACCAAAATTCAGCATTTCCTTCGATTATCAATGCAGGCAACAAGCCTCTGTAGTGTCAACAGGAACTGTGACTGTGTTGCCAATAGAAATCCCAGATCATTTTCATATCATGTTCTACTTTTTACAGATATCTTGAAATACATTTTACCCACAGACCTACTTGGAATTACAGTAGGTATTAGACCTATAGTCAGTTGTTGATATTCAATAGGTTAAAAATAGAGGCATGGATTTCAGTTCAGTTCAGTTGCTCATTCATGTCCGACTCTTTGCAACCCCATGAACTGCAGCACACCAGGCCTCCCTATCCATCACCAACTCCCGGAGTCCACCCAAACCCATGTCCATCGAGTCGGTGATGCCATCCAATCATCTCATCCTCTGCCGTCCCCTTCTCCTCCTGCCCTCAATCTTTCCCAGCATCAGGGTCTTTTCAAATGAGTCGGCTCTTCGCATCAGGTGGTCAAAGTATTGGAGTTTCAGCTTCACCATCAGTCCTTCCAATGAACACCCAGGACTGATCTCCTTTAGGATGGACTGGTTGGATCTCCTTGCAGTCCAAGGGACTCTCAAGAGTCTTCTCCAACACCACAGTTCAAAAGCATCAATTCTTGGGCGCTCAGCTTTCTTCACAGTCCAACTCTCACATCCATACATGACCACTGGAAAAACCATAGCCTTGACTAGATGGACCTTTGTTGGCAAAGTAATATCTCTGCTTTTTAATATGCTGTCTAGGTTGGTCATACCTTTCCTTACAAGGAGTAAGTGTCTTTTAATTTCATGGCTGCAATCACCATCTGCAGTGATTTGGGGGCCCAGAAAAATAAAGTCAGCCACTGTTTCCCCATCTATTTGCATGGATTTGTTGTATCACAACTTTAAAAATGTTTTGATGACTGTGCCTCACTATAATTGGTTTCCTATGTAAGCCTACGTATTTTGTTTTATGCATTTAAAATCATTATTCTAAGAAGGAGTCCATAGATTTCATCAGACTTTCAAAGAAGTCCAAGAACTATAAAAAGTTCAGAAAGTATAAGCGTTAGTCACTCACTCATGTCCAACTCTTTGCGATCCCATGGACCGTAGCCCACCAGGCTCCTCTATCCATGGGATTCTCCAGGCAAGAATACTGGAGTGGGTTACCATTCCCTACTCCAGGGGATCTTCTCAACCCAGGGATTGAACCCAGGTCTCCCACATTGCAGGCGGATTCTTTACCATCTGAGCCGCCAGGGTAGCCAAAAATGGTCAGAACCCTGCTGTCAAGTCTGACAACCTCCAGCCATCAATAAAGGGTGCATATGTTTTGTGGGTAAGGGGTTTATATTAGGCAAAGGAAAGCAGTAGACACGTGTGCATGCCTGCGTGCTAAAAGTGTCTTCAGTTTGTGTCTGACTCTTTGTGACTGTAAGGACTGTAGCCCTCATACCACAAAAGAATAAGTAGCAAAATGTAATAAAAGCGAGTTCTTTGAGCCAGTGGACAAAGGACCTTCCTGACCTCTCCAGCTCTCTCTTCTGGCCCCCAAAAGCGATCACAGTCCTGATGGCCCCCAGAGCTTCTTCCGCCACGGCACCTGCTTTTGCATATGCAGCCAGTTCTTTGTCACTAAACGCTGAGAGTATCTGGAAAGAAGAGAAACACATGACTTTCGAATAGGGAAAAAAGTTAAAAGACACTCTGATCAACTCTTCAACTTACTTTTTCTTCCCAAACCCTGTCCTTTACCAAACACTGTAGATATGAAGCAAACATCACTCAGTGTACCACATCCAACAGCTTCTTCCATTCCCCTACAAAGGCTAGGTGTGATCTGCCTTAATGAACTCCTCCCCAGGGAAGTTGTAAGTAGCTCTGGGCAGGAAAAGCCTCTCCACATCTACTACTATTTTCTCTCTATTGATTTCTCTGTCTTCATCTGTCATGCCACTAACCTTAAACCAATCATCTTTATGCTCTGCTTGTCTCCAGCCCTAGCACAATTTCTTTTTTTTTTTTTTTAATTTTTGGCCACATGTAGAACCTTAGTTCCCTGACCAGGGATCGAAATGGCACCCCTTGTAGTGGAAGGCATTAGCCACTGGACCACCGGGGAAGTCCCCCTTTCAAATCTTTTGATCACACAATACTTCACCTAACTTGTTGGTTCTTTTCGTAGATCAAAGACGTAGAAATAAAGAGTAAGTCATTAACAAATGACCAGATCTCTTCCCTAGCTTCCCCTTCAGTAATCTCATGAATAAACTGTGTAAAGAGATAGCATTTAAAGAAAAATCACAAGAAGTTGCACCTGCTCACGGGTATGCATGATGGGAGTACTGTCGACTCTGACCCTCTGTCACAATGATTAACTGAGATGCTTTCCTTTGCCCCTTTAAAATATTTCATGAGTAACAGAATCTTTGGAGATCTTGGAATCTTTGGAGGTTTTTGGTGGACACTGAGTCCACCATCTCCCCCAGATTGCCAGCATTCTGATTAAAAGCAACTTTCCTTTCTACCAGCTTTTGCAAGTAATGATTTTTTTCAAGCAGCTAGACTTGATTCAGTAACAGAGTGAGGAAAAGAAAGGCACATATAATTCACTAGATAGGGTTTTGGGTAATAGTGTTGAGTTCCACATCTACTACCTTTTTTTCTCTGTTGATTGCAAACTAAACTAAAATCTTACTGCTTGGAAAGGATTCACCATCCTTATTATTATTGTGTAATGATTTTTAATCACTTTGAAAACCACATTTCCAAATACTACTCACAGATAGTCTACTGAATAAGATGGCTAAACAAGATGCTGCAGGAGAAAGCTAAAGGAAGAATCGAAACACAAGAGACGCCAGATGTCTATTAAGTAAATAATCAACCCCAAAATGAGCAAAAATTGCCAGTAAAATTTCTCAACCCTGGAGTGTTGGCTGAAATGGAACAGATTATGTGGATTTTACTGCAAGACAAAATTGGCAGAGTGCCATGTAACCATCACAATTAAACAGCAAATCCAAACTTAGTTAAATGTTCGATATTCATGCAATAGTTTGAAGTTATATTTTTAAATTGGGCTTCCCTGGTGGCTCAGATGGTAAAGAATCTGTCTGCAATGCAAGAGACCCAGGCTTGATCCCCGGATCAGGAAGATCCCCTGGAGAAGGGAATGGCAACTCACTCCAGTATTCTTGCCTGGAAAATCCCAAGGACAGAGGATCCCGGCAGGCTGCAGTCCATGGGGTTGCAAAGAGTCAGACACGACTGAGTGACTAACTGAGCAATGTAACTTTTAAATTATGTTTCCTTAAATAGGGACATAACGATTTATGTAATTTAAATTACTATGCCAGGAGATTTACCCAAAGTAATAACAACAGTGTAGGGACTTCCCTGATGGTCCAGAGGTTAAGAATCTGCCTTCCAATGCAGGAAACAGGGGTTCAACCCCTCATCAGGGAACTAAGATCTCACATACCACTGAGCAACTGAGCCTACCCACCACAACTATAAAAAACTCCGTGCACCGCAACTAGAGAAACCCGTGCAGCATGACAAAAATCCCATGTGCCACAACTAAGACCTGACGCAGCCAATAAATAATCATGAAAAATAAAAATAATCAATAATATTTTATTGATTTTAAAACAAGTAAAAAAAAAATAAGAGTGCAAAAACTGTAATTGAGGCAATAACTGTGATGTTTTCGTTTTTTGGCCATGCAGCATGTGAGATATTAGTTCCCTAGCCAGGGATCACACCCACATCCCTTGCATTGGAAACTCAGAGTCTCAACTACTGGACTACTAGATAAGTCCCGTATCTGACATTTTGAATCACATTAAAAATAATCTTCCCTATTAGAGCACCATATTAACAACAACCTTCTGCACGCGGTTTCGAATGACATTTAACATAGATCCACACAACATGTAACCAGAATCCTGCATCTTGAAGATAACTCTATCTGTGTCAGTTAACACATATGGTCATGCCCATGTTTCACATACCTTTGCCCAAACAGCTGTAGAGAATCCCAGGATAGGGCTGATGGCCATTATCACAAGAGTGAGCTTCCATCCTCTGATAAACCCCACTATGAATCCTGCAAAAAACGTGGCTATTGCTTGAAAGAACATTCCAACCTTGTCACCAATTCCTTCACTGATTTTGGAGATGTCACTAAAAAAGATCACACCTAAGTGGTTACAGGCAGGAGGTCTTCAGTCAGAAAGGCAAAGCAAACATCTAACCAACACAGACACAGGCAAAGCTCGTTCAGATGCCCGCAAGCCCCTCTCGCAGTCTTAGCCTCTTGAATGACACTTTCCCCACCTAAAAACTGTACAAAGGAAGAAATTCAGGATTAGTTCACGCTTCTGGCAAGTCAGTGTCATTAAAAGTTGATGCTGTTCAGTTAGTTAATCCTATTAGAGAAGGATTAGCATTTTGCACATATGTCTCAATTTGTTTGAAAGTAGGAAGAAGGAGGCAATGGCACCCCACTCCAGTACTCTTGCCTGGAAAATCCCATGGGCGGAGGAGTCTGGTAGGCTGCAGTCCATGGGGTCGCGAAGAGTCAGACACGACTGAGCGTCTTTACTTTCACTTTCATGCATTGGGAAAGGAAATGGCAACCCACTCCAGTGTTCTTGCCTGGAGAATCCCAGGGACGGGGGAGCCTGGGGGGCTGCCATCTATGGGGTTCCACAGAGTCGAATACGACTGAAGTGACTTAGCAGCAGCACCAGAAATAAGGAAGGGCTCCTTCCTTCTACCCGTGATGCTACTGTTAACCCACTCTGTTCTCAGTACAGCAGCCAGAGTGATCCTTTGGAAATGAAGTCTGAACATGCTACTTCTCAGGTCAAAAATGTCCAGTGGCAGACCTGAGGTCCCTATGGAGGCCAGCCAGGCCCAAAATGCCCTGATCCTCCTTCCTCTTGGACATTTGCTCACTACCCTCTCGCCAGGATCTCCAGCCAGAAAACGCTAATCATCTATCATCCGCTGCTGGAACGTAAGCAACAAGAGGCCAGAGATCTTTGCCTCATTCACTGTTAAATCACAAACATCTACAGCAGTGTTTAACAAGCCTTCAATTGTTTGTTGAATAAGTGAAGAGTCAACAAGAACTAAGAGAAGTCTCTTTATGAATTCATTCAATCCCTGATTCACTCATTCATCCATCTTACTGGAGTGCCATCTTAATATCTGTCAGGCCTGTGATAAGCTCCATGAGAGAGAAACAAGTAAAGGATGTGAGTGTGTGTGTTAGTCCCATCCGACTCTTTGGGACCCCATGGGCTGTATCCTGCTAGGCTCCTCTGTCCGTGGGATTCTCCAGGCAAGAATACTAGAGTGGGTTGCCATCTCCTTCTCCAGGGGATCTTCCCAACCCAGGGATTCAATCCAGGTCTCCTGCATTTGCAGGCAGATTCTTTACTGTCTGAGCTAACAGGAAGCCCAAAGAATGTGAGCTCAGTACTCAAATACACCTACTTATGTAACTGAGGCCAGAAAAAAAAAAACCTATCAGATAAGGAAAATGTACTGTGGCATAGGCTGTAACTGCTAGAGATGGCTATCAGATCATCTATTCCCAATACACACCAAATGTTTAATTGAGCAAACACTTTTTTCATTTAAAATCTTCCCTTGACAAGTTTGCACATAGCTAGTAGTTAATTTCTTTATGGACGTGTAGGTAACAATATACTTACTCTGTTAGCCGTGTATTGAGTTCAGTGATGTCACTGATGTCAAACCAGCCTATTTCCTGTCGTAGAATAGCATGAAAAAACTCTTGCCTAATTTTCTTAATCTGTCGGCCAGCTGCCAAAGTCCAAAATGAAACCTGTATATAGGCAGCAACAAGAACTCCAGCACCTAATCCTGAATAATAATATGCATATCTGGAAAACAATTCAAAAGTTTCTTTTAAATAGAGTCTTTATGTTTGCGAGAGAAATATTCAGAATTGGAAATTAATAAACTTACTGACAGATCACAAAGACCATGTAGGACATTATAACACGTACAATTTTTTTTTTTCTCTTTTCTGACATAATAGAACAGTGGCCAATCTGTCCACTTGAATTATTAGCTGAAGGTAAAATAAAGTTGTGTGGTTAACTGCAAACATACAGTGGTGTTCATGAGTCACTTTTAAACTTATACTGATAATCTGTAGACACGATTTGACTCTTCCGTAATTCACATTCTAGACTTGCATATCTTACTGTTCTGAAAAGCTTCACCACATTGCAAATACAGGAATAAATAGGCTGAACATGCAAAATGGCTCTGAGTGTAAGTTTTTCCCATATTGTTTACACAAAGAAGAAAAAGCCCTCTTCCTGATTGACAGAAGTTGAAAGAATTTTTAAAAACAATGCTAAAATGTTATGAATTCAAATCAACTCAGAGTGTAGTCTTAACTAAATTGGAGGGAAGTTAGTATCTTTAGAAATATAAATTCAATTTCATTACTCTCAAATATATTTTCCTTTCAGGCCGCTATGGCAACAGAGAGCGCTCATTTAAGTCGGCAACATTAAATGAAAGGTAAACAAAAACGTTACGTGACAGGCTTTGGGGATTTCTATTAAGAAGGTGAAGAAAGGGAAAAAATGCCATAAATGACATTATTAGATCAACAGACAAAACTGGAATTCAGATGGTAGACCAGGTCACAGTACTGTATCAATATGAAATGTACTGAGGTTGATAGCTGTACTGTAGTTATGAAGAGAATGCCCTGTTCTTGGAACCAATCAAGTATTTATAAGTAAAGGAACATGCTCTGGGCAACTTACTTTTTAAAAAAATTATTTATTCTTTTGGCTGCCCTGGGTCTTTGTAACAGCATGTGGGATCTATTTCCTTGACCAGGGATCAAACCCAGGCCTCCTGCATTGGGAGGACAGAGTCTTAACTGCTGGACCACCAGGGAAGGCCCCTGTACAGCTTAGTTTAAATGGCAGGGGAGGGGTATAAATGGAAACAAAAGGATAAAGAGTCTAACAAAAGCTAAAGTATACAGAGATTCTTTGTACATGCTTATAACTCTTAATAAGGCTTAAATTATTTTCAAATAAAATGTTTTTTAAAAGCACAGTATAAAGAAGTACATATGATATGTACAATATTAGCCAATTACCTAGTCATTTCTTCTTCCAGAATTCTGCCTGGATTTAGCATTGCCAGTGAAAAATTCACTAGATAAAAACAAAATAAAAATAAGACATTTTTGAAAGGCACTGCCACGTTTTTAAAATCTTTTTCTCTTTCCCTCACTCTCAAGTCACTCTTACCACCTGGCCCACGCAAATGGCCCTGGGGTTTAGGTGCATCGCGGGTCCAGTTGGGGAAGTAAAGCCCCCCCTCCCAGGTACTGCCCCCCTACCAGAGGCCTTGGGCCTTTAGCAACACAGCTTCCTAGAGCAACAGAGAGGAGCTGATGAAGGGTATACAGAAGGCAGAGGAAGAAAAAAGAAATGGTCCACATAGAAACACAGGATTTAACAGGCGCTTTTTTCTTAGTGGTGCAAAGCGCTTTACATACTTGCTTCTTTTGATTCTATGTTACTATATGTGTGTGTTTCCCTTACATGCTTCCTCACAACATAAGTAATGGAAAGTCTGAATTACATTCACGGCAAAGGGAGAAAAAGACAAGAAAGATCACTGAGTTGCTCAAAGACAAGTCAGTGGATCACTGGTGATCCGTCAGGGTCCTGCTTTCCTTGTCTTGGTTATTAGCCGTCCTGTAAATTGGTATTTTTAAAGCAGTATTAACTGGAAGGAAATGGTCTTTTACTTTGAACTAGTTTTGATAAAAGTGTCAATGTGCCTTTTCTGGTTCACATGTTTTAGTAACAGCTAGGATCCAGTGAGCATTTATTATATGCTGGGCACTGTTCTGAATACTATACACGCATTACATGGTCTAATTTTCACAATTCCATAGATAGGACTATACAGGTAGGGCTACATCATAAATTCCTGTTTTACAGATGAGGAAACTGAAGCACAGGGATATAAGGTAACTCACCCAAAGTCACTCAGTTAAGATAGTAAGTAGGCTGAGAGTCCTAACACTGCCTCATACAGCACCCGACACTACGCCACACCGACTGAGTCACGTGGTAACGGCTTATTTTCACTTCTTTAACAAACACAGAGTAAAACATAAAAAGAAAACAGCCCATACCTACTGCATTCACAGAGTAACAGCGGTAACACAGTGGTAACAATGTTACCACAGCACTGTTGGGAAAACACATTTACCATGATGCCAGGAGAGAAACTAGGCTTTGCTCCTTTATCACATGCAAACAGCCCTGAGGTCACATTTTCTGGGTGCTGTGTTATCACGCTTATCTTCTTCCAAAGGGTGATTTGGTAGAAATTTATTTTAAACTTAACCTACCGTCAGGATCGATTACCAGGCCTGTAGCCCCGATGGTGGCATAATTTCCCCCTCAGGATTGCTCTTTCTGTAGATGTTCATAGCAAAGTGTTTCTGCTTATTGATCTAGCTCTTTATCAGCTACTAGGTCCTTGAGGAAGCAGACTCTATTTCACTTCTGTTCTCATCCATTCAGTTCTGTGTGCTCATTTGCTTCCTGAGTTCATAAATCTGGCAACTTCGATAGCTACGTTGGAAGTGTGTTTGGAATGAGAGGCGGACAAGCTGTGCAAAAGCTGAAGTATGTGCAGAAATCATTGTTCAAAACCACAGGAAACCTGCGGATCATGTGTGCAGGGCTATTTACCCCCTGACCTTAGAAAGCAGGTGAAATCTTAAGATGACTTTTTCTCTCCTCCAACACCAATATTATAACTCAAATTGATCTTCCCTCCTAGGAAATAAGAATCTACAAACATTACAAACTTGACCTGCTCCTTTCTCAGAGTCCCAGGCCAAGAATTGCAATCTAATTCTGGGTGAGCAACCCTAGAAGCCCTAAAGCCCCTAGGAAACCAAGTTTCTGCTGCCAGAGGACCAAGGTGTGACAAATGTGTATGAATATGTTCCTTGAAGAGTCATGTGATGAAATCTGGAATGCTAGATCTGGAAATCTCATGGGATTTGATCTGGAGAAGGCCGCTATCTGGTCTTCCAGATGCTACATATTGGGCTTCAGCCTCACAAATAATCTTCAAGGCGTTATCTGGTTGAGTGGCTCACAGCACTGTCTGCCTGTTAGAATCATGTGGGGTGGGTGGAAAAAAATATAGGTGTCCAATGCGGACGACAGAAGATGGTTGGATGGCATCACCGACTTGATGGACATGAGTTTGAGTAAGCTCCAGGAGTTGGTGATAGACAGGGAAGCCTGGTGTGCTGCAGTCCAGGGGGTCGTAAAGAGTCAGATATGACTGAGAAACTGAACTGAGGCTCCATCCAAGACCAGCTGAATCAGAACCTCTAGCTGAGTCTAGATCATAATCTAAAAATTGCTTCCAATTGACTTTAATATACCAGGATGGAGAACTCCTTCTCTATTCTACCTAAATGCCACCCATAGCAAAGAAATGGGAAATTCTAAAGCTGCTTTTTAATTTTAGGGAGCTCCCATATATTCCATACATTTTATAGATGAGGAAACAGAATCTAAGAGTGGCTATTGCATTTCCAAGTTCTTACAGCTAGTTTCCCCTCAGTATTTATGTTCCAGACACTTGACATAAGTCATCTCATTTAATTCCATCAGCAAGCCTACCTTTCAAAGGTGATAACAGTAGGGATTATAGAGGTTGAGTAATTTGCCCCTAATTCAGGTACAGGCCTAAATAATAAATGTTTACCTTCAGGAACACTCAAAGAGACACTTGAGTCTCAAAGTAAATCGATGTGTGCCTCCCTTGATTTGGTCCAGGACTTCTTTTATTAATATTACATAGAAACACTCAGCACAAGACAGAATTGGTGGATGTCCAGGCAGTTTTAACAGTATGGGTAATAACTCAAGATAACCAGGGCTCAAAAATATCTTTTCCTTTCATCTATGTGGCAATGCAAGGGCACGCAGGGTATATCAATTTCTCCACACAACCTCCTACATTATTACAGCCACACAGACTTGGCATAAAATATCAAGTTCCTAATACTCTGTAGAAACCCTGTTTCCTATGACTCCATTCTTAAGGTTTGGATATGGAATGTTTTACGCATAGTTTCTGCACAACTGAGTCATTGTGAGGGAACAACCTTGTCACGGAGACTTTATTCTGTTGACAAGGATGGACTCTGTTCACAATAACTCATTGTCAGACCCTCTTGTAATTTAAACCTTTTTTTTTTTTTTTCTTCTAACATTCTCGTCTCATTTGGCTCCCATTGAGTCTTGCTGTCCAAGAATCCAACAATTCTAAAGAACAGACTCTAAACAAACATCATCTCGGTGAGATGAGCTAGCGAGCTCAGCTACGGACACCTGAGGACTCTACCAGCTCTCAACCCCCATGACTTTGGCTAAACTCTACAAACCTAAACATATCAAAGAGCTGTCTGGATTCAGAGCGAGCATGAGATGTAACAATTCGTTTTCTCCAAAGAGCCATGGGAATATTATTTGTACAAACCTAGAGTGGACACTGGCATTAATAACATTCGAGGGACTTCTCATTCCAAACCCTCCAAGACAATCAAGTTGCCTAATGACAAACGTGGCTGTAGGGAACCAAGTGTCATTTAATTCGGAGGTCACCGAAACAGCTGGCAACTCTGGTGAGTGTATCACTCCAGCGGTCACAGGTCTGCAGGGGACTTGCTCGTGCCATTCCCCAGAAAGACCTTGAATTTGGCCCTGGGCACAGTACGTGGCACCTGTCTGCCATTCCAGCTTCAAGGCAATTCGGTTGCATAATTAGAAACACATTAAAAATAAGCAGACTGCCCCAAATAAGGAAGCTGTGGAATTACTCTGGTGTTAGCAAAAACCAAAACGGGACTAATAAAACTGGACCAAATGTCAACCTGCCTGGGATAAGTACATTGCATCCAATTAAAAAAAATTAACTGTGATAAGATCTACATTACCGTCTTAACCATTTAAAGTGTATAGTTAAATAGTGCTAAATATATTTACACTATGGTAAAATCAATCTCCAGAACTTTTTCAGCTTCCCCAACTGAAACTATGCCCATTAAACAACTCCCTATTTCCTTATCCTCCACCCCCAGCTACCACTATCTTCTTTTCTGTTTCTATGAATTTGGCTACTCTAGACACCTCCTATAAGCAGAATAATTTGATATTTGTCTTCTTTCACTTAGCGCAATGTCCTCAAGATTCATCCATGTTACAGCAGGTGTCAAAATTTCCTTCCTTTTTAAGGCTTTTTAACACTCCATTGTATGTATGTAACAACTTTTGTTTATCCAGTCATTCAGCTGAGTTTTTAAAATCCTAAATTGAAGCCAGTTTTGATTGATAGATTCTTATATGGGCATCCTCCTGTTCTCTGTGTGTGTATTATACATCTATAAATCTTATAAGAAGTAAAAGGAAAATAAATTCAAAATTCCTAGTTTCCTTAAAGACTTTTTAAACTATCCTATCTTACTCTTTACAATATTTGTGTTAAAGTTTTGGCCACTGGTCAAATACAAGTAATCCAGTTAAAACTTTCCGAGACACAATTTTTAAAGGAGCATGTACAGCACTTACATTGGCAGTATAATATGCACAGTCATGAGCGTGGTATGGACGTAGAAAGACCTGAGTCTGAACTCTGCCCTAACACTGTATAATTTGGTGAGGTTATTTATTCTCTCCAAGCTTCAGTTGTCTCCATGTGTCACTGAGAATAAGACCTAGCACATGATACACACTATGAAAGATTTCTATTATTTTTGTTATAAAGAGGTTCTTCTCAGAGACAGTAGTACTAGAGAATAAATAAACTCTTTTTGTAGGAGTGTGCTTTAACTATTCAAAGGATGCTTCTACTAGACATCTAAAAGGTATTAGTATTCATCAATATTCATGTAAAGAGATCCTACTGTATAAACTAAGCAATCATGTTCTTAGGTAATTACAACTAAGCCCTACAATGCTAACCAAATACGTAGCTCTCAACAGTGAACACTGGAAACTCTTCCTGAGTGTCATCTAAATACAGTCTACTGCCTCTCAGGTGCCTCTACTGTGGAAGCTGCCTCTCCTTTATTAGCCGTCTCCTTCACATCCCCCATCTGTGAGCAGCAGGGCTCCACTCGGTCTCCAGCTAGTGCCCGCAGGTCTCTACGGAGGAACTGAGCCATCGTGCTAGGTAGAAAGCATGGCTATCTTCCTTTCTATGCGAAGTCTGTCTAACATGAAAGTAACTTTGTCCATTGGAACCTCACTCCAATGCTGCTAACATATTCCCTAGTACAGATGGCATTAACTTATGTGACTCCTTTGGCACTCCAGTAATTTTAGTCCTTTGGGAGAGTTTCAAAGCACATCATTCTCATACTGAATCCATTCACTCTTTAGTAAAGTGCTCTGTTAAGGAACAGTCAACCTTGTTGATCCAAATACTAGAGACAGAAAGTAGGTGTAATTTTAGCAAGAAGGATAGGAGAGAGGGGGAGGGGAGGGGAAGAAGAAAAAATAAAAAACAGACCCACAAGCTGAGGACAGCTAAGAAGTATTGCCATGCCACTTGATGCATTTTGAAGCTAGCTCATCAATAGTCATTAACTGAATGGACACTGTGCAGACATGCTCTGCTATGGTTCCACCATCCTCAAGCAGACTGACTTCCTTACTTTATTGAAATACAAAGCTTTCTGGAAATTTCCTTATTCTATACTTAAAGTCCAATAGCATACACTTATTTGTTGAAATTTAACTGATTATTTGAAGAATTTTACCGAGAATTTTAAAACTCCTTCTGTGATATCTGAAGCTACTCAGATGTCCAAACCATGAAGCAAGTAGATGATGAATACAAAAATCAATTTCTAATCTTTCACTCAGTTAAATAAATGAACACATCTATACATCTACATATTTTAATTAAAGAAATGCTTACCTGGAAGGGAGAAATTTCCTCCAGTATTAACAAATCTGTCAGTCATTTCTCCAAATACTATCATCATGAGGGGCAGACCTGATCCATGAGTTATGGCCATGATAGTGCCAAAAGACATAAATAATTTATCCTGCCAATCAGAGTATCGAAACTAAAAAAGAAAGAAAGAAAAGATAAGAATACTTAGCTTGTATAACAGAATTTCTCTTTTTTCACAGTGTATGTTCTTTGGATTTTTCTTTAAGGTCAGTAACCATTCCAAATAAATGTATTAGGGAAGAAAGAATTTCAATTCAAATCATTGACAGAGTAATTTCAAGATTCTATTTATTTTGTATCTGTGTGGAAAAAATTCTAATTTCATTTAATCAGTGTCTTATTTGGGTAAGTGATTGCAATATAATCAGAAGGGACTAAGATTTGGTTTCATTAAGAAATACTGTTTGATCTTTCAGAGCTCCTGAGGTAGTGAATTAGAAACAGCTAGGGGTTGATCTCATTTGCATACAAATACATAATACATCCTTTAAAAAGACATTCAGAATATTTCAGATGGAGAATTATAAAGGGCGAAGAGGGAATGGATATTCTGGGTTTTGAGGATAAGGCCCCTTTAAGAGGCATAAGTTAGCTTTTTGGAAGACAGATCAATAGTGAAGGGCAAGAAACTTAAGGAGTGCCTGGGTGTGTGCTTTAGGGAAGTCTTGCTTATGGAGATGATACTCATTGTAGAATCTTGAAGGACAAGGGGGCATTAGCGAAGAAGAACTGGGGAGTGCAGAGAAAGTGGGGGAAGTGGGGGCTTAGAACAGCAGGGTGACTGGAAACTACATGAGTCCTCAGGGAACTCCACGTGGTGGAATTTCTAAGCACACAGTGCAGAGCATGGAGGATGATACTAGAGAGAGGTCTAAAAGGCCTGGTGGCCACACCAACTATCTTGGATTTAGTACCATCTATAGAGGGCTTCCCTGGTGGCTTAGCTGGTAAAGAATCTGCCTGCAATGTGGGAGACCCAGGTTCGATCATTGGGTTGGGAAGATCCCCTGGAGAAGGGTAAGGCTACCCACTCCAGTATTCTGGCCTGGAGAATTCCATGGACTGAATAGTCCATGGTGTCACAAAGAGTCAGACACGACTGAGCAACTTCCGCTTATCCTTATAGAGGGAAGTGGTTATACCAGTAAAGTGCACAACACCCAAGAACTAACCAGCGATCAGTGTCATAAACTCCAAAACCCTTTGTCCTTCACCACCTTTTTTAGTTCTCTCCAAATTCCCACTTTTTCGCCCCATTTCTGATTGACTGAAACTATGCCTCTCTCTCTGTTCTTTCGTCCTCTGCCTTCCAGACTACATCTCCTGTCTCTTAGTTTTCCATTTCTATACTCTCCCCTCTGTCCCTCACATCTCTCTCATCTTTTTAACCCTTATCTCTGCCCATTTCCCCACCCCACTCCCTTTGGGGGACAAAGAAGGAACAATCATCAAGAGAATGGGTGATGAGTCAGGCTGGCAGATGGTCCTTGAGAGTGGAGGCTGAGTCAGAGGGAGTCACCATACAGGGGCACCCTGAGGTTAAAGCACAAACCTTTAATAGGGGGCAGTGTGCCAACTGCTCTCAGGGATTTCCAGAAGTTTGGTCTGGGAGACCAAATTCCATCATTAAACACAGAGGGCAAGCAAGAGTGTTGAGAGACAAAGGGTGGGAAGCCAGGTGGAGCTTGGAATGAAACAAGGCGGGCAGGTAAAGTCCAGAGCAGGAGGGAAAGGGCCCCTAAAATTGGCACAAAAGTGTCCCCAGGGTTCACCTTAGTGGCCGGAGGGGAAGGGAGATAGAGTACTTGAGTTTCTGGGCCACAGCTCAAGCACAGGAGCAAGTTGACATGCAGTGTTGTCTTCAAACATTTACATGAAACTGCTGCTGCTGCTGCTAAGTTGCTTCAGTTGTGTCCGACTCTGTGTGACCCCATAGACGGCAGCCCACCAGGCTCCTCTGTCCCTGGGATTCTCCAGGCAAGAACACTGGAGTGGGTTGCCATTTCCTTCTCCACGTGAAACTGAGGAAAGTTTTAAATGCTTTTCATAGTACATTTGAAACTCATGTAATGTAATATATTCACTACACCTCAATTAAAAAGTTTCTCATATTAATGAAACAAAATTTTATTGTCACCAAGCTTCAGTGAAAATTCCAGGAATTTCACAGTAATATCCTAAGTAACCTAGATCTGTTTTCAGTGATTTTTCAAAAAAAGAAGGCCTTTCTGTGTTCTGCTGTGTTTAGTCACTCAGTCGTATCCGACTCTTTGCGACCCTATGGACTGTAGCCCGCCAGGCTCCTCTGTCCCTGGGATTCTCCAGGCAAGAATACTGGAGTGGGTTACTCCATGCCCTACTCTAGGGGATCTTCCCAACCCAGGGATCGAACCCAGATCTCCCGCCTTGCAGGTAGATTCTTTACCATCTGAGCCACCAGAGAAGCCTGAATGCCTAACTCCTATTAAAATGCAGTTTTATTCTGAACCTCAATCAGAACAGCAGCAAAGAAAATCTATTGAGAGTGAAAAAGATTACATTTATATTTAAGGTTAAACTTCCAAATTCAAATTTCTGTTTCTACTTTAAGGTTTGAGACATTTTGTTTTCTGTAAGAGGCAGATTTAAAACCTTTGCATTAAAACCAGATTTAGTTTTACAAACAATTTATTCTCTAAAGTACTGAATTGAAAAGATGTTACCCTTACCGAGATTTTTAAACACAAAAGTCACAAGCATAAGGGAGAAGAGAATGAAACTTAATAAGTTGGAGATTTCAGATGACATGCTTTTTTTTTTTTTTTTTTACCAACTTCATTGCTATCAAATAATGGCTGTCATAGTTTAAAACATATCCTATTCACCAAAAGTGGGCAAACATTTTCTTGGGTCCCCTCTCTAAGACATATTACAAATGAAAAACAGATTTGACTTCTTCCAAAAATATGTTGGCTTTCCCTGGACCAGTGGAAAACCACTGAGAATTATCATAAACATATCTGAATCTGTAATAGTAACTTCATATTTAATCAGTTTTCCTGGAGGCCAATGTGAACATAGATTTTTTAAGCATTTACAGTTTTCTGTAGTTAACAATCTCCTTATACGCAAGTTTATTTTAAGGTAAATTTGTGTGTGTGTGTGTGTGTGTGAGAAACAAGTGCAGAGATGTATTTTTCTGAAATTAATTGGTTTGTATGGTGCTTCAAACACCAGTCCTAACTTCAGTTTCCCGGTACACCAGTTAGCTCTGCTCTCCCAGCCAGCCTATCCCTACCTGTTTTATCTTCCACCTTGAGAATGTGGGCCATTAAATACAATGAGCCAATCCAGGACATCTATCACTGCCTGCAGACAATCTTAAAGCACTTCTCACTACAGATCCAAGACATCAAACTTAAATGAAGGCAGAACTGATTCAAACTTAATATTTCACAGCTTACCAATGTTAATGGTCCAATCAAATTTACTTTCTTCATTTTTTCCTTAGCTTGGCTGCTGTAAAAAAATATATATAACCGAATTTAAAAACTCTTACAAAATATTTCACAGTCAACTGAATATAAATTTAAGTAGTTGCCATATTTGAATATTATATTTTCAAATGTAAAAGAGTGATATCCACAAACTGTCAAAATTATCCAGTTTAACACACGGTGTAAGGCAATGACCAAGTGCAAAGGTAACTGTCCAAGGCACTATAGGAATCTCTGGATACCCGGGGAATGGTCACGTGCCTTGCAGCACGTATGCACAGAAGGAAGATGACCGTGTCAACAATGTCTGCAAGATCAGCTAATGCTTCATGTGCTAAAAAGGTACATATTGATCTAAAATTAGTAAAGGCCACTCTTCTGAATGATTATAGGGAGTGCCGTCAGGAAATCCTGTAGGCTCTATATTCAAAATACATCTAGAGTTCACTCACTCTTCGCCACTTTCATAACTATCCTAACAGTCCGGGGAACTCCTGCCTTGTTTTTCCACTTCCGCTTATGCCCACTTCAGTCTATCCGCAACACGATACTCAGAGTCATCATTTAAAAACACAAGTCACATGCTTGCTAAAGAAGAGGAAGAGGCAAGGGACGGATTGGGAGTTTGGGATTAGCAGATGCCAGCTATTACATATAAGATGGATGAACAACAAGGTCCTCCTGAAGAGCACAGGGAACTATATTCAACATCCTGTAATAAATCATAATGGAAAAGAACATGAAAAAGAATGTGTGTGCAAATATATACATATATATATGAATAGCTGATCATTTTGCTGTATAGCAGAAATTAACACAACATTGGAAATCAATTATACTTCAATAAATTTAAAAAAACTCTCAGGTCATATTATGCTGCTACTCTGCTCAAAGGCTTACAAGCGGCTTCCACTTTTCTCAGAGTAAAAGCCAGATCCTTACACTGGCCTCTCCGGCCCCACATGATATTCTCTGTCATCTCTCTGAGCACGGTGCCCACTCCCACTCCTGCCAGCTCTGCTCCAGTCACCCAGGTCTCTCTGCTGCCGCTGTCCTGCGAACACTCCAGACACATCCCCCCACAGGGTCTGCATTACCTCTGCCGGGAGAGGTACATATATGCCACACAGCTCTCATTCTTTTTTCAAGTTCTTGCTTAAAATATTGCCTTCTCAATATGACCTGTCTTAACTACCCTATTTAAAATTGCTTTTTTGCACTCCTGATTTCTTTAGGCTTAATTAACGTGTTCCCATAGCATTCATAACTTGCTAACAATTGTTTGCAGGACTAAGTGCCCCTGGGAAAAGAGTTTATGGATGCTTCTTTTTCACAAATGACCACATATTTGCATAGATCTAACTTTATATTATTTAAAGCCCAAGAGTGCCCCTGGTTTCCTGGTCTGGGATATCTGATTCCCTTTGGTGATAATTTGTCTCAGAAGCACAGGCTATTAATTTGGTTTTAGGTTGGAAACGCTGTTGCTTCCTCAGTCTTGGGTATAGAATGAAACACAATCTGGTTGTCCCCTTAGGCAGGAAGATGGAATTTGATGTAATATTTTTCTTTTATGTATCTTGGGCTTTAATTCCATGGCATATAAAGACTACTTGCAAGATTTTAGCAACTACATATTCAGCATATGTATTGTTTACATCTATTCTCAATAATAAATAAATGCTAACTGTAGGAGAGCAGACTTTTTTTACCTAAATGCATTTATTTAAATTTCCAGGTAAAGTTTTATTCACAGGACTTGATCCCAAACTATCTGGAACATTTTCTGAAATCAAAGGACTGACATCTGCAATGAAATATGTTCACAAGAATGGGACAGGCGAAACTGCGTGATCGCAACAACCAAGGAACTCAGTTTTCCCTGGACCGCTGAAGTGAGCTGAACTTCCTTTAGCATACAAGTTTTAGTCCATTTTTTATAAAAGTGTGTCTCATTACACTTAAGTTCATAATCTTAACTTTTTCTTAGTCTTTTGTACTCTTTGAACTGTCTTCTTCCCAACACAAGGCTGTGAGCCCCGGTTCTGAGAACTTCTTGGGTTCTGCTCTGTCACCGCATCTTTTGCAGGGGTAACCCCTCTGTACACTCACCAGTGTTTAGCCCGTGCAACACAGAAATAGACTTCTTGGAGAAAATGCCACCTATTTATAGATTCACAGTCAATTCCAGCCTAAATTGCCAGTGAATGAAAACCACATTTTTCTAGAAGGAAAAATACCATCCATGGGTTTTCCAATTTTATAGGGCAAACTAGATATTCTGTGAATGAATACCATGGTACGTAGAAGAAATAAAGCAAGATCATTGTATGAAGAAATTAACAGACTAAAATAATGCCCCGGTTTGACCACCAGATTGGCATGTTCTCTGTTAACTAATCAGGCCACTTGCAGCTTGAGGACCCACTACAGAACCTGATAAGTTTGTCCTTCTGGGTGATCCCTGGATGACACAGGTCAGTTGGTTCTGGGTGGCTTGGCATGAACTCAGAGACCACAACAGCCTCATAAATTTTGAGGCTGAAGGCAAAAATGATTCACTATCCTCAAAGTGAAAGAGGGACAAAGACAGCATGCCACTTACTGATTGCTTCTGCCCCTACTAAGGTGGAGAAGTGAGAGTGACAAGGGCCCTTGGGGCCAAAGAGCCAGCACAGGGAGAAAGACAGGCAAGCAGAGAAAGGCAGAGGTTTCCCCCTTGCATTTGAGCAACAATTTCTTTGGAAGCACAGGTATCCCGCCCCAGGCTGCTCAAGGTTCCCCTCCCCACCTCACCCCTCACCCCCTAGAGGGGAGAAAGAGGGAACCAGAGAGCTGAGAGGAAGGTGGGTAAAATGAGGAGAAAGAGGAATAATGAGTGGAGGAAGGAGCTGCCTGCTTCACCACACTTGTTTAAAAAGCACAACCATCAACAGCAGGTGTCTGATGCTCTTTAAGCCCGGAAGATCAGACGATGCTTATGAGAGATTTCTGGAAAAGTCGTGAGCTCCATAATGCAAGGAATGTTACACCACACATGCTCATCGAAGGGCCCTGCACAAAGGGAAGGGGGCGCCTTCAAACCCATGCTCTCTTTCCTGGTGGTGTTTATTAGAGAAGTCGTGTCTGACTCTTGGCCACCAGAGGACTGTAGCCCACCAGGCTCTACTGCCCATGGGGATTCTCCAGGGAAGAATACAGGAGTGGCTTGCCTTGCCCGTCTCAAGGGGATCTTCCCAACCCAGGGATCCCCGCGTCTCTGAGGGATTCTTTACCACTGAGCCACCAAGAAAGCCAGCCTGTCGCAAAAGAAGCCTCAGTGACATTCCTTGGATAAAGTCAGAACCACAGAAAAGACTCTAAGGAAACTCCAAAACAAAGGCCAAAGGCATCATCCACTCAACTTCTTTGCTCAGCTACATGTGGCTCTGCTGACTCGTGTGTAACGAGAAAAGCAGAAAAGCGGTGGCCGAGGGTGATGTACCTGCTGACGCCCAGTTCAAATTCGTCCTCCCTGGTCTCAGTGATCCGGAATGTTGCGATCCTTCCCACCTCTGGATCCATCTCCGCCTGGGGAGTAACCAGTCTCAGGTCCAAGGGCACCAGCCCCAGCTTGGGGAGGTCGCCCAGCCTCCTCACAACACCCCCCTCCCCACCCCGCCGGGGTTCGGGGCCAGCAGACTGGTCGCGGGGACCCGGGAGGACCGCGCGGATGTCACGCTGCCCGCCGCCCGGAGCCCACCTTCCCGAGCTTCCCTCACCCGGGACTGCGCCTGTCTCTGGCCGAGCCGCTGGGCGCCGGGGCTGCGGGGCCTGGGACTTTGCTCGCCCTCGCCCCCGCCCCCGCCCCTCCCCGAGAGTGTCGGGCCCCAGCGACGCCTCCTGAAGCCGCCGGGGCCACGGCCCCGGGCGGAGGAGGCGCTCCAGCCGCCAGGCTCGCTCCGCACACCCCGCGGGGAAGGGTGCCCGGCGCGCCGCCCTCCGCTGCCGCCCCCCCGCGGCGAGCCGCCAGCCCCGGGCCAGCTGCGGCCGATAAGCCCCGCGACCAGCCTGGTGCCGCTGGGTGTTCCGAAAGCCTCGCCTGGCGGGCCACTCAGCCCTCCAGAGTGACTGTCACACTCCTTCCATGCAGTTTTCTTTTTGAAGCCTTGCGGGGGACAGTTTGTACATGCTCACCAATGATGGGGCAGCTGAGGGACACGAGAAACCCCTAGGCTCGCCTCCCGCTGCTTCTGCATGCCCAGGTCTGCTCCCCGGGGGGCACCGAACCCACCCGTCTCTTGGGATGCTGAGGACAGGGCAGGGCCGCCCAAAAACAACGCATTAAGCTCTTCGCAGGATAATGCAGCCCGTGCCTTCTCAACACTTAGAGGCACAGAACTTTAGGGCTGGAAGGCTCTTTAGAAATCGCCAAATTCAATCGCTTCTCGTCCACTCCCTTTCTGATAGGAGACTGAAGCCCAGAGAGGTCCAGTCTCCCCTGTGGCTGCATCCTCAGGACCAGGGTCCAGTCTCCAGTGTCCTCTCCTGGCATCCTGCTCTGATCCTGCACTTCTCCCTGTGCTCAGGTGTCTCTACACATCGCGCTCTAGGTGTAGGATTCACACGGGAATCCTCTGGGTGGTTTTCTCATCCCTTTTCATGAACCGCCACGCTCCTTCCTAAAGGGAAAATCTAAAACAGGGAGCAGCATGTTATCACAGCTTTGAAGCCAGTGGGATCCAAACTCAGAGCTTCCTATCTTACTAGCTATGTCACCCTGGACACTTTCTCGCTTCTCTAAGCCTCAGTTTCCTCACATGGTAACATGAGGATAAAACATCCCCCTTACTAGGTCACTGTGAGGAATAAATGAACTAAGAAGGCAGAAGGAGCTGGTTCTGAGCCTGAAACAGAATACATTCCATAAACATGGCTTCCCTTCTTCCCAACCAGGTAGCAGGGTTACCTGCTGGGCCTTGCTCCTGCTGTCTTGTTAACACAGAAGTCATCCCGTGGCTTTCTCGGGTTCCCAGAGAAAATTAACGAAGAGCATCCTACAAGAGGAGGTGATGTTGGCAGACCTTGGAATCTCACCTGTTCACTTACTGTTTGGCCTTAGGCAATTTACTTAATTCTTGATTTTATGGAAACTGTAAAATTGAGGTGTTATTAGGATTAGACATAATGTGTGTAAAGTCCTTGGCATATAAGAGGTACCTAGTATTAATACTTACAAGATCAGAAGAGGCTGATGAGGAGAGACTGGGATAAGAGCCAGGAGCTCTAGCACTCACTCTAAAATATGCCACTTATCTCTACCCCGCTCTGCATATCACCTTGAGCTAGGCAGAACCTGACTTGAAGAGATGACTTAGAGTTGATTGGAACTGTGGCATGTTCTAGAACTATTAGAAATGAATTTATTTACAGGTTTTCCTAAAAATGTTTTTTCTTCTTAGCCTGAAAGTGAAAGTGAACTCGCTCAGTTGTGTCCAACTCTTTGCGACCCCGTGGACGGTAGCCCGCCAGGCTCCTCTGTTCATGGACTTAGCCCATCTACCATAATCAGGAGGATTCTCTTCTTTGATCAACCAGAATTCCTCTTCTTCACAAGTCTAACAGGTGGTCAGATCACTATTTTAAAAATACCCTACAATTAAAGCAACTGAAATTGTTGAGCTGAAAGAAAGCTTGGTGGTGACAGGAGAACATTATAAAGCTCAGTAGCCTGTAAGGAGACGGTAGCCTCTTCAGTTTCTATACAAGACATCTTGGGGGAGTGAAAAGGTAGACACGTGAGAAAGTAGGAAGCTTCTGAACTAAAAAACAAAAACCAACACACAGGAACATGACATTTTCCCGTCAGAGTCAGTTCATAAAGTTGTCCCTATAAAAAGTGTTCATCGTATGTTGCTTGCATCTGGGGCCTGTGTGTGGGGAGAGAGAAGCCACGCCCACATGACAGTATTCATGTATTTGCCTGTGTTACAGCCCATTCCAAGCGCTACTTTTACATTTATCTAATAACAGTAAAACAAGCTTATCTGGTGCATCCATCTGTTATTCATTAAAAAACAGTATTTAAGCCACTGTGATAAACTGGAGAGTTCTCCATGACACTCAGGCTATAAGAAATCTCAACTTTCTTTTGTTGGTAGGATATTGAGATAATCCTGCTTTGTTCTCATTGATGCAGAGTTAATGTCCTTCCCTCCATCTTACTTCTTTTACATGTTCCATTAGTTCTTTCTTTTTTAATCTTAATTATTGCTTTTTGGGGACTATTTTTATTCTTTGGTTCTTTTCTCTTGATTTAATAAGTACATATTTCATTTTCTATTTAACAGTTAACTCTTTCCTAGAGATTATGACCTATCTTTGACTAAACAGTGGTACTTTTTCGTCTTCCAGGCCAATGCAAGGACTTTAAAATTCTCAAACCTCATTTACCCACCTCTTACTTATACATTACTACCTGGGTTCAATCCCTGGGTTGGGAAGATACCCTAGAAAAGGAAAAGGCTACCCATTCCAGTATTCTGGCCTGGAGAATTCCATGGACAGTCCATGGGGTCTCAAAGAGTTGGACATGACTGAGAGACTTTCACTCACTCACTGTCATGTACTTTAATTTTTTTCTATCTTTTATGACCCTTATGAGAAATTATTTTATAGTCATTGTCATTTAGATTTATCTATACATGTATTATCCTGTTCTTTCTCTTTATTTCTTTCTACATCTCAGAGCCACTGTCTTGGATCATTTTGCTTTTACCTAAAGAATGCTCTGTCTTCCTTTAGCCAGTGATAACTTTTCTCAACTTTTTTTTTCCTGAAAAGTTATTTCACGTTTATTTAGGAAAATTATTCAGAGATTTGCCTTTGTCGTTCAGTTGCTAAGCCGTGTTGGACTCTCTGTGACCCCATGGACTGCAGCACGCCAGGCTTCCCTGTCCTTTACTATCTCCTGGAGTTTGCTCAAACTTATGTCCATTGAGTCAGTGATGCCATCCAACCCTCTCAACTTCTGTCGCCCCCTTCTCTTCCTGCCTTCAATCTTTCCCAGCATTGGGGTCTTTTCCAGTGAGTCAGCTCTTTGCATCAGAGATTTGCCTTACTGGATATCAAGACTTTTATTGTGAAACTATAGTGATTAAGGCAATACATTTTGGACAGAGATAAACGAAGTGAAAGAGAATACAGATCTTTTAACTGACGGAGCCAGAATTCTAATCCTGCCTGTATTCTTAGCCACCACATTAACTGGTGCAGGGCAGTGGGGATGGAGAAGATGGGTCAAATGTAGTGGATGGTTAAAACATCCTCTTCCTCCAATTCATTGATCTTAGCATATTTTAACTGTTCCCTATTTTGGTGTGCTGTCTTCCACTCATCTTGCAGACATCCACAACACCTTGCCTTCTCTCTTATCAGGTTTCTTGGTAAAACCACAACTCTGGCTAATTTAAATTATCCAACTACTGCAAGCTTCCACCATGCAACAGAGCATGGCTAAAGAAAAACACAAAACCATTTGACTTGTCCACCATGAAACTAAGTGACCCTGTACTATATATTTAATGTATTTACTATGCTTATTATTTATTGTCCATTCTGAGGGATGCAAGATTCATAAGAACAAAGTTTTTGCTGTCTTATCCACTGGTGTATTCCAACCTTTGCTGCCCAATAGCAACTGTCTCCTTATTCACTCTTCCACTGTGTGAGACCATTACTTCATGCTTCCTTTTCCCTCAAATACTTTTCAGTCATTTTGCATCTTCACATTCTGCTCAAGTACTATGCTTCTTATTTCACTGATAAAAGTCACAGTGTTTGGAAGGGAACTGCCACCATCTCCCGCCGTGACACCTGCCCACCGCCCAGCATCTGCACCCAGCACCCGCCTTCCCTGAATGAACCAGCTTCTCCAATGAACCACCCGTGCCCTTATCTGCAACCAGTCCTTTCATCTGTACTTTGATGCTATGGCTCCCAGCCCCTGGGGAATGAGCTCTTTAGCAGACATGATTCCTTCTCTCTCCTGCCTTGTCAACTTCTCTGTCCCTGCTGGACCACCCCTGTTTCTTCATCTTAAAAAACACTCTCTTGACCCCGCTTTTCTTACTAACTGCCACTGCCTTTCCCTCCTTCTCTTTGCAGCTAAGCTACTAAGAGTTCCATCACTTTCTCCATTTCCTGTTCTCCTGTCCTCCCTGAAACACACTCACATCAGGAGTTTGACCTGTCACACTACCAAAACTGCCCTGGTTAAGTCACTGATAACCTCTACCGTGCTACCTCCAAAGGTCAATTTTTTGTCCTTATCTGACTTAACAAATTCAAGCAGCTGACAGATTTATCTTTCTCTCTTCCTTGATACATTTTCCTCACTTGAATTCCAGGATGCCACATATTTCTTGGATTTTATTTGGCTTTACTGGTCACTCTTTCTCAGTGTCCTTCAGCTTGTGCCTCTTCTTTCTGCCTCTCAGCCGACACTGGAGTGCTCCAAGGCTGACAGTGTATCTTCTCTGCCTGGTCTCACTCCCTCTGAGATCTCAGCTGGTCTCATGGCTTTAAATACTATCTGTACCCAACAATGTCTAATTTTTTTTTCTAATCTAGACTTCCTTCCTGAATTCCTGGCTCATATATACAACTGCACCTTTGATCTCTCTATTTGGATGTTTAACTTGCCCAACCTTGACTCTTGACCTTTCCCCTAAACTGGCCTCTCCAACAGGTATCTCTCCTTCTCAGTTGACAGCTCCACCATCCAGATGACCAGCAAAAATACTGAGTCCTCCTGCATTCTTCTCTTTCTTCCCCACCTCATACTCCATGAGAAGATTTTATAGGTTCTGGCTTCAAAAGATATGCTCAGTCATGTCCGACTCTTTGGGACCCCTTGGACTATTGGTCCTGTTAGGCTTCTCTGTCCATGGGATTCTCCAGGCAAGAATACTGGAGTGGGTTGCATTTCCCCCTCCAGGGGATCGATCATCCTGACTCAGAGATTGAACCCAGGTCTCCTCGTCTCTTGCATTGGTAGGCGAGTACTTTATGACTGCGCCACCGGGGTCTGACTATCTGTCTCTCCCCAGTTCTACCAGCATGGCGCAAGCTGCTCTCATCTCTCACCTGACTGACTGCAGTAGCTTCTTCAGTCTCCTCTGCTCCTGTCTTTGCCTCCTCTCCTGCCTTTGTTCATTCTCAAAGCAGAAGCCAGAGTGATTCATCTGAAAAGTGGGTCCAATCAGGTGACGCCTCAAATCCTAATTCCCCAGAGGCCCCAGTCCACTGGGAGCCTTGGCCTGCAGTGGCTGGCCCTCTCTGCAATGTTTCTGACCTCATTTTCTGCCTCTCTCCCTCCCTCACTCCTTGCCAGTCACACTGGCTTCTTGGATGCTCCTCAAACAAGACAGAATTACACCTCAGGGTGTCTGTGCTAGTTGTTCCCTCTGCCCCGAGGTCTCTTCCCCCAAATATTCACACGGCTAAAACCTTCACCTCCTACAAGTCTCCTCTCCATTCCCGTCTTGTCGATGAGACCACTCCTGACCTGCTTGAAAACCGCATCTCTTACTCCCAGGACTCCCACTTCCCCTTTACTCTACTTCCATTTTTCTGCCCACACCATTTCCCACCACCTAGTATACTATACAATTTATGAAATGACTATGCTTGCTGTTTATTGTCACCTCAGTAATACATCAGACCCAAGGAAAAAAAGGTATTTTTCTCTGCTTTATTCAATGATGTAGCCAACATTTGCTACCCATACTTACTAAGTACCAGACCTTGTGCAAGGATTTGAGGACATAAAGAAAAACAGGTCTCAGCTCCTGCCTCAAAATGGACTGAGAATATACCAATACAAAAATCAGATCTCTATAGTGTTTTATAAAATTATGAAGCCAACACACACAGGTATCACCTCATTCAAATCTCAAAAGAAGAAGTGCATTCAAGGTAAACAAGTGAGGTGGTATTATTCTCAGTTTAACGGTGAGGAAATCGCAATTCCTAAAAAGTGAATGGAATCAGGACTCCCTGGGAAGACTTGTGCCAGCACAGTCACGCCTCTCTCTCTATCTGTCCCCACAGCACTTGAAGGTCACTCAATGTGTACTGAATAGATCCCTGGCTTTAAGCTGTAGCATAAAAGATTTACATGTAAAAAAGAATGTCTTATAACTAAGAGCCAAGGGAAGAACAAACTCCATCTACCAAAGTATTTTAAAATACTTAATATTTTGTATATTTTATATAATATTACATTGTAATTTTGTATATTTTATAAAATATTACATTGTAATAATTGAATATCCTATTTTATATATCTTATATTTACATGTGTACTAATTTGCAACAGTTTTCTCTGCAGAGAGAATGATGGAATCGGCTCTCTGTCTAGTGCACCGTCAGCTTGACGGTAATATTCTCTGCAGTGTTTCTCCCGCTATATTGTCTTTGTGGCAAACAATTCTCAGACTTTTCATCTCTGAAGATAGACTGTTAGATGTTATCTTCGACTGTTATATTTTCATGTCACCACACTTCACTGGTAGCTCAGCTGTTAAACAGCCTGCCTGCAATGCAGCAGACCCCGGTTCGATTCCTGGGTCAGGAAGATCCCCTGGAGAAGGGATAGGCTACCCACTCCAGTATTCTTGCCTGGAGAATTCCATGGACAGAGGAGCCTGGAAGGCTACAGTCCATGGGGTCACAAAGAGTCGGACAGAACTGAGTGACTAACAGTTTCGCACTTCACTACATTCTGTTTCCAAATTTCCTGCCGCCAATACCCCTGCTTAAATCTTGCATCTTCCTCTCCAAGTTGATAGATCATAATTCCTCTTATCTTCACTGCTTTCAAACCATGTTCAATCTTACAATTTTCTCCCAAAATTCTTTTCAAAAACCTTATCTGCTTGAAAAACAAAAATTCCTCTCCACCTCTGACCTCTTATCTCCTAAAAAGCCTTCCCTTTTGGTCTCACTTTTCTTTGCTCATTATAAAATTCATCTAACTCGGCTCCAGCACTTGGGAAGGCATTTGTAAGATGTTAAGGACGAGGGTAATGCTGATTTCCAATGTAACTGGCTTTAACGGATATTTCCAATGATCTCTTCCTTGCCCACTGTGTGTGTGTTCGATCGTGTCCAACTCTTTGGGACCCATGAACTGTAGCCTGCCAGGCTCCTTTCGCTGTGGAATTATCCAGGCGAAATAATACTGGAGTGTGTTGTCCTTTCCTATTCCAGGGGATCTTCCCAACCTAGAGATCTAACCCGCACCTCTTGTGTATCCTACACTGGGAGGTGGATTCTTTACCACTGATGCCACCTCGGAAGACTGAACTCTTCCGTACACCCTCTTAAACCAGGGTAGACTTGCAAAGGTATGACAGAAGTTAAAATTAAAGCAGTTGGGAAGAAGCATCATTATTAATCACCAATGTCATATCAATCCTCCAGGATAGAGTGATGGCACATTGAGAATGCCAAGGTCACATTGCCTCGTGGAATTCTGTACCCTGTGAGGATTATGGTAACAGTTGGGTAGACACGAATGGGTGTGGGGTGCCAAGGTTGGAGAGTGAATGAACAAACCCCAGGTAGGGTCACTATGCTTTGGGTCATTAATGTTGACTCTTAAGTTTATTCTAAAACTGCACATTTTCAAAAAATTATACTTTACTTCATAACAGATTAATAATATTTGCTCATATCATACTAAAATACCTATGGATAACATAACAAAGAAGAACAATAACATTATGTTTGCATTTGTTGTTAGTTCTCAGTTACTCACAGCACTATTTCCTAGCCCTAAAACTGTGGCATCTTAAGGGTTCTTCAATCACATTAGAGAGAGTTGTGAGATGTTCAGAAATCTACCGAAGCAAAATAATTGGGGTTTGCAATCATCTGTGCAATATTTTTGGAACTCTACTAATATTAGGTAGAATCTACAACTCTCTTTGTCTCACGCCTTTGCTACTCTTTTAAAACTTTTAATTTTGAGATGCTTATTGATTCATATATGGTTGTAAGACAAATACAGAGACTCGCTGTACTTTTCTTAGTTTTCCCAATGGTTACATACTTTATTTATGAATGTAAATTGATAAGGGATATTGGTCTGTTGAGTGATATTTCACTGAAACTTGGACATCTGAGGTGTTCTGTTGTGAGATTCCAGACCTCACTGAAACCTTTTGTTCTCCTTGATTTGAGGACAGTGCCCCACCAGGGAGAGGGTGTCACTCTTGACTTGGTTTCCATGGACACTGAGGTGGGAGGGGCTCCTTGTTACTGCGGAGCAGAGGCAGCGGGGCTGACTCCCCGCTAGGCCTCCACTGATCCCTTCCTGGCTTGGCAGAGAGGGAGTGCGTTGTTACAGCTCTCCACGTGGTCGCTACTGACACCGCAATGGGGAGGTAGCCTCCTTACTGTCAACACGAAAGTCCTGAGCCTCCACGAGGCCACCTTTTCTCAAATCCTCATCGCTGCTGGTAGGGATGAAAAGCCAGCTCCCTGCTGGCAGGCAGTGAAGGTGGGGCACACTTGTACAGCCTCGTGAGGGTGGAAGTCGAGGCTTGCCACTCAGCCTTTCCAGGCATGGGTCTGGAGCATACCATTGTTTATCCTATGCTGTCTGGCTAGAGTAGAGGCTGCCATCTACACATTTTCTATTTTGCTGGGCTGCCCCTTTCCTGGTCCTTTGGATAGAGAGGGCTGGCTTTTGTTGGGGCTTTTTGTCTGTACACACTGGCATTTCTGGGTTTTCATCTTCTTCAGCTCCAAGCTAACATATATAAGGCAAGAATAAAGCAAAACAAGACAAAAATATCAGATAAAAAAAAAAAGAAATAAAAGATATCAAAATTGGAAGGAAGAGGTAAAATTATCATAGCATACAGATGATACGATGCTCTATATAGAAAACTCTAAAGACTCTACATGAAAACTATTAGAACTGATAAATGAATTCAGCAAGATAGCAGGATTCAAGATTAATACACAGAAATTGGTTGTATTTCTTTACAGTGATATGAACTACCAGAGAGGAAAAAAAAAAATTCCCATTAAAATCCCATTAAAAAAATATCTAGGAACAAATCTAACCAAGGATGTAAAAGACTCATACACTGAGAACTGTAAAACACTGATAAAGGAAATCGAATATGAATCAAGAAAATGGAAAAATAATCATGCTTTTGGACTGGAAGAATTAATATATGTAGTTAAAATGGCCATACTATCCAAAGAACTCTACAGATTTAATGTGATCCCTATCAAATTACCCATGACATTTTTTTCATAAAACTGAAACAAATAATTCTAAAATTTATTTGGAACCACAAAAGGCCCAGAATTGCCAAAGCAATCCTGAGGAAAAAGAACAAAGCAAATCTATGGAACAGAGTAGACAGTCCAGAAATAAACCCACACACCTAAGTTCAATTAATCTTCAACAAAGGAGGCAAGAATATAAAGTGGGAAAAAGATAGTCCCTTAGTAAGTGGTATTACAAAAGCCAAGAGCCGCAATTAATGAAGTTAGAATACAGCCTCACACCATACACAAAAATAAACTCAAAATGGCTTAAAGACTTAAATATAAGACATTACATCATAAAACTTCTGGAAGAGAACACAGGCAAAACATTTTCAGACATAAATCATACCAATGTTTTCTTATGTCAGTCTCCCAAGGCAACAGAAATAAAAGCAAAACTAAACAAATGGAACCTAATCAAACTTACAAGCCTTTGTTCAACAAAGAAAATCATAAACAAAATGAAAACATAACTTATGGAATGGGATAAAATATTTGCAACCATGCAATATGGTTGCAAATTTTATTATTGGTTGGTTAAACCACGCAACCAACAAGAGCTTAATTTTCAAAACATATAAACAGCTAATAAAACTTAATTTCCAAAACATGTAAACAGCTAATAAAACCAACAATATTACTGGTTGATTAAACCATGCAATCAACAAGAGCTTAATTAATTTCTGAAACATACAAACAGTGAATAAAACTCAATAACAAAAATAACCAAACAACTCAATCAAAACATGGGCAAAAGACCTACAGAGACATTTCTACAAAGAAGACAAACAGATGGTCAAGGAGCACATGATAAGGTGCTCAACATCATTAATTATTAAAGACATACATATCAAAACTACAATGAGTTATTACCTCACACCAGAATGGCCATCATCAAAAAGTCCACAAGTAATAAATGCTGGAGAGCGTGTGGAGAAAAGGGAATCCTCTTGCACTATTGGTGGGAATGTAAATTGCTGTAGTCACTATGAAAAACAGTATGGAGGCTCCTTAATAAAATTTAAAAATAGTTACCATATGATCCAGCAATCCCATGCTATGCTGTGCTTATTTGCCCAGTCATCCAACTCTTTGCAACCCCATGGACTGTAGCCCACCAGGCTCCTCTGTCCATGGGGATTCTCCAGGCAAGAATACTGGAGTGGGTTGCCATGTTCTCCTCCAGGGGATCTTCCCGACTCAGGAATTGAACAGGAGTCTTCTGCATTGCAGGCAGATTCTTTACCAGCTGAGCTACCAGGGAAACCCCCCAGCAATCTTACTCCTGGTCATACATCCAGGAAAGATGAAAGCTCTAAATCAAAAGATGCATGCACCCCAATGTTCACAGCGATTTTTAGCCAAGACATGGAAGCAAAACAAATGTTCACTGACAGCTGAATGGATAAGGAATATGTGGTAAATCTATATACAGAGGAATATTACTCAACCATAAACAGAATGAGAATGCCATCTGCAGCAACATAGATGGATCTAGAAATCATACTAATTGAAATAAGTCAGACAGAGAAAGACAAATATTATATCACTTATAGGTGAAATCTAAAAAACAGTACAAATGAACTTATTTGCAAAACAGCAACAGACTCATAGACATAGAAAACAAACTCATGGTTAGCAAAGGGGAAAGAGGGGAAGGATAGATTTGGAATATGAGATTAACAGATGCACATTACTATATATAAAATAAACAACAAGGATCTGCTGTATAGCACTGGGAACTATATTAAATATACTGTAATAAATTGTAATGGAAAAAGAATATATATATATGGAAAAAGAATATATGTAATGGAAAAAGAATAAAAGAATATACATGACCAAATCACTTTGCTGTACATCTGTTATGCAACATTATGAACTATACTTCAATTACAGAAAAACAAAAATCCCCACAAGCCAAAACAAAAATGAGGAACTCACCACCCTGTCATTCTTTGGATTCCAAGTTCCTCGGCTTGGTTGTCTTCATCTCTTCACTTCTCAGAGTATTCTTATGGTTGTTTTATTGATAATGTTCTGTGTTTCTAGTTGTACTTAGCAGGAGGAATAAGGAAAAATATGTCTCCTCTATCTTCTTGGAAGTTGCTGCTGGATTTTTACAATCCATTTTCTATAATTGGATGCCAAGGCAAAGGAAGATTGTGAAACCAAATGAGCCAGTCTTTATATTTGTTCATCAGTAGAAAAAGGGATATGAAATATTAGATTAAAATGTTTCTCTAACTTATCTGCTCACTCTCCTCCTCCACACTCTCTCACCTTCTTAGTAACACCTAGTAGATGATGGCTACTTACAAAAATCTGTGTTTTTATATGTAAAATATGAAGGTAGGTGGATATTTCCTGGGCCTAAACTTACAAAGTCCAGTGTTTTCCTTACACTTCCCCCTTATAGTAAAATATGAAGTCAAATCTGATAATTATAGGGCTTACCAAAGTAGAACAATGAGGTGCCACTAAAAAAGCCAGGGTAGGGATTTTGCTGGTGTTCCAGTGGCTAAAACTCCATGCTCCCAATGCAGGGAGCTCAGGTTCGATCCCCGGTCAGGGAACTAGTTCCCTCATGCCACAACTAAGAGTCTGCATGCCACAACTAAATATACTGTATACTGCAACTAAGACCCAGCACAGCCAAATAAATAAATATACATATTTTTAGAGAAACCAGGGTACAAGATCTTCATAGTTTTATGTTATGCTCTATTATACTGCCTTAATTATTCTAACATCGTTTTTTTCCCACTAGACCGTGATCTCCTTAAATAAACCGGATGAACTAAATTTACCCAGCACATTGCAAGCACCTGATAATCACTTTTCTCTACCTTCTCTCCCACTTCTCTTCCATCCCCAGCTGGTTCAGGAATCAACATAGAGAGCCCAGAGGAGAAACTACATCCACAAATCATCTGGGCTTAAGGGCTCGGAGAAGACCTCTGATTCGAAATCCAAGCACCATCAATCAGTCCCTCAAACTAAATCTCGCAGGAAGTGTGGGTCACCTCCCACCCCACCATGCACATCTTGCAAGATTCTGACACGACAAGCGCTGATGGATTAAAGGCAAAGGGTGACGGATCCTGTCTTCCATGTCCCTTCTCTGAGAGTTCAGACCAGTTTTGTCAATATTTGTTCAATAAATATTTATGGAGGAGGAAACGGATGGATTTTAAAGAGCAAGGTTTTCCAAACTGTGACCTGAGGAGCCCACCATGTGCTTAGATAACAAGGGTTCCTTGGTCACATAAGTTTAAGAAGTGCTGGCTCCAGGCTGCTGTCTCGGAGGTCAGGAGGATACCAACGTTTTGAGAGTTCTATGGTAACAGGTCATTTAGCTTTTTTAAGATACATTTCTTTCCTCCACTCCCAGACCACAATATCCACTGAAAATACAAAATTCATATTCTCTAACCACGTGAAGCTCTATCTAAAAGAAATAATTCTTAAAGTCCAAAAGCAGGGAATAATACAGAAACAGATAAAAGTGAAGAGTGGAGCCCGGGAAGGAAGAAGCTATGATCTGACTGAGGCAAAAGGCAGATAAGGAAGCACTGGGTTATGTGATGGAATAGATTAGGTAGGATTCTGCCAGGGACCAGCCCCGGCTGATCCAGGGAGTTTGAAGGGGAGACGGCATTGGCGAATACACTGGATACACTGGCTTTAATTAAATATTAATTAGAGATATAAAGAGTAATAGAATAAGGATAGCTTAGTAGGAAAATTCAGTGGAGAAAAGAGGCTGAGTAGCTTGGTTTACGTGGGAGACCAATAAAACTTCAAGACAAGACGTTTGCACCACTTACGTAGGCCGCAGGCGTCCTTCTGTTCTCCCGAAGGAGAGGAGACACTGAGGCCTCCCTGGTCGGATCTTAGAAGCCCAGGCAAAGTTAATAAGCTTGGCAGGCTCCACGCTCCAGATGGAGACTCAGCCAGAGTTTGAGAGAGAGAGAGACATGGGGAGACCAGTCTTTCGAGGAACTGATCCCAATTCTTTATTTTCCAGGGTCTGTTTTTATACACTGAGGTGTTATACAAAAGTCATGCGGGGTCAGCAGTCCTGACTTTTATTAAAGTCAGGTGCTTCATACAGATGTATACAGAGGTCTTAGGGGTGTTACATCATCTTCTGGCCAGGGGGGCCTGCTGACAATTTATGACCCTCTCCTTGTGACAGCGGCCGGTCAACCAGGACACTTATTTCTCCAGGGGGGATTATTCTTAAAACAGACGCCACCTTCCGAAGGTACCAGATAAAGTTACATTCCTATAGGGTGAGGGTGTAGTGGGTTTTAATTAAGGAAAGAATTTGTTTAGCCTAAGGTCTAACGTGATTAATATCAAAGGTTAATACTTATTTCTTCTATATATTCATTAATGTGTATAAGGGCAGGGGATGTGGAGACTTAGCAGTAAACATTGGCTCAACAAATGAAAAACCCTTCACCAATACAATTTCTAATCAGCCCACTATACTATACTAATAGTTTTCTAACTTCTCTAAAGAACCTGTTTTTAGAAGGTTTAAAGCATCTCGTGCCTCTCACGGTTGGGAGGCTGTGAGCAATCACATGTGGCCGGATAAGCCTGTCAGGCAGGCTAGAGAACCTTCAGAGGAGTTTGTAGGTTGAAACACTATCACGCCCAGGAATTATTATTAACTGGAGCTCTAAGTTAACTCCTTCTCTGAAAGAGGTGGTGGGGGACAGCCCCCCGTAAAGTTAGAGGTGTAGGTGAGAGCACAAAGTAGTAAAGTAGGCAAACTCTGGTTTTGGGGGTAGATGCTCGAGAATTTCCAGGGGGACTCCTGAGGCTCAATCCCGCCTTTGCGTATGTCGAGCCTCCTTCCTCATGACCTTTGCCATGGGTAGAGGTCCTCACGCCGGCTCCCCACAGGATTCTAGATTCACAACCATTGTGGAGAAGGTTTTTAGAAAGCAGTCATTACCTTGTCAAGAACGGTGGCTTCTTTTTGAATAGCTGTAACTGTCTTTTATCAGTTGAAGTCCACGAGGAGCGGAATGGCACACTCTAATTAGGACATTCAAGGAGGATTTAACACAGTGACTATTCACAAAGGTATGAGCAGACATAGGGTATCATGGATACACCGTAACGGATAGGACGTATGTTGGGGCCATGAAAATGGGTGGGGGGCTGTTGCCCAGGCCAGCATGGGTGAGGGGAGGGAGACGGTAGCAGGTCACTTATGAATGTCATATAGAGAAAACTGCTTTGAGAAGGGCAGTGATCCCCTCCAACCATACCCAGGTCTTCCTTTAGCTGAACCCACAGAAGTCAGTCTCCCCGGGTGGGAAGTCATGTGGAGAGAAGGGAGGACAGCCAACACACAAGGGCGGAGGGAAGATATCTGGCGCTCGTCTCAAGCGGAAGAATCTGGAGACTGGCGACTCTGCCACCTCCTGCCCGGCTGTGTCTATCACGATTCACACAATGCTTTTGCAGAAGGCACGCACTAGGCCAAGTTCCTGCATTGAGCACAGAGATGTGCAGATGACAAGATCAAGCGCTGGCTGTCAGATATGTTAAAAACTGATAACCAGAGAAGGAAAGAAAGCAAACAATTAAAATATATTGTGAAACACAGAAAGGTGCAGAAAGCATATGGTAGTTTGATGCCGAGAATTTGCGAAGCTAACTGGTGACCTTGCCCTTGATATGCAATGCTAGTATGTAAAACTGTCAGCCAACGTGGACTTTCTGGCATAAATGCAAATTCTGAGAATTAAAAAGGTACTTGAAATTTAATTCCATCCATTAATAGCCAATAAAAATTTTAGCTTCTCCAAAAAATTGCCTTCAGAATTGAAGTACATGCAAAAGATTTATTCATGAATTCGAACTTTCATGAAACGTCCAGTATTTTGTATTGAGCCTCTGACACTCTTAAGTATTTGTTCTCACAGAGGAAATCCAAAAAATTGTTTTTTTTCACTTTAACCCAACCATTTCCCTTTAGCATATTGCTCTCCAGGTTCTATACAAGTTCCAGACCTGGGCTCCCTGATTCCAAACAATTTCACACCATTTTTTAAATTAATTAATTTTTATTGAAGGATAATTGCTTTACAGAATTTTGCTGTTTTCTGTCAAACCTCAACACAAATCAGCCATAGGTATACATATATCCCCTCCCTTTTGAAGCTCCCTCCCATCTCCCTCACCATCCCACTCCTCTAAGTTGATACAGAGCCCCTTTTTGAGTTTCCTGAGCCATACAGCAAATTCCCATTGGCTATCTATTTTACATACGGTAATATAAATTTCCATGTTAGAATATAAGGAAGCAGATTATTGTGCCCTTAGTGTTTCCCAAATAATTCAGGTAGGTTTAGCCATAGCCTGGCAAGAACTGCCAGTCTTCCAGGCAACACAGACCATCCATGGAAAAAATGACTTATTGCCTGAGTCATTTATTTAAAGTCTAAAAAGAGTGGGAGCAACAGGGTCATTGCCACACTGACAGACATGTTTTGCAAAAGAGGGGATTGGATAGGGACAATGAACTCTTTGAAGTGTTAGTCATTCAGTCGTGTCCGATAATTTGCGACCCCATGGACTGTAGCCAGCCAGGCTCCTCTGTCCATGGAATTCTCTAGGCAATAATACTGGAGTGGGTTGCCATTTTCTTTTCCAGGGGAGCTTCCCAACCCAGGGAGTGAACACAGGTCTCCCGCATTTCGGGCAGATTCTTTACTGTCTGCGCCACCAGGGAAGCCCAATGCACTCTTTCGGAAATGCAAAAACTGTCATACTCAAATTCTGATAGAAGAGAAAAACTTCAAATGCCATTGTTTTATGATAAAAATAAATATTAGAAGTATGATCTTGATAACATTGTTTAGTTTTTCTATCTCTTCACTAAAATGGAAAAAAAAAAAAAAAGGCCCTCTTCCCCTCACCTTGCCTTTCCCCTTCTTCCCAAAAAGAACACTGTGATTTTTGGCTTGAGATGCTAGAATGCTGTGGCTCCTGATGCTTACGGTTGAAATATTCCAATAGCAGAAGCAGTAGGTTACCCACATGTCCAAGGGTAGCAAGCTAGGTCTCTATAGTGTGTTCTTTTCTTCCTTTAGGTAAGGAGTTTATAAAAGGGTGATATGTCCATCTACATAACAGAAATCAAAGAAGTTAAATCTGATTTATTTCATAAAATCTCACTGCACAGGTACCCTTGTAGGAATGTGGACACCTAAAAGTAAGGCATATCTCAACACTCTATTTTAAACAAACTACAGCAAGAATAAAAATATATCTGTTTTGGGACTTCCCTGGTGGAGCAGTGGGTGGGAATCTACCTGTCAATGCAGGGGACATGGGTTCAATCTCTGGTCCGGGAAGATCCCACATGCCGTGGAGCAGTTAAGCCCCTGCCCACAACTACTGAAGTCTGTGTGCCAAGAGCCTGCGAACCGCAACAAGAGGAGGCCCTGCAATCATAAGTCTACACACCACAAACAGAGAGTAGCCCCTGCGAGCCACAACTAGAGAAAGCCTGCACACAGCGACAAAGACCCAGTGCAGACAAAAATTAAAAAACCAACAAATAAATAATAGCAACTGTGTCATTAAAAAACAATTACACCCCTGCTGGCACACCTGGCCCTTCAGGCTCAGTTCCTGGCTTCCAAGCCCTGCAGCGGCCGCCGCCCACTCCTCCCAGGCCAGCACCTGAAACTGACCACGAGTCACTTCCGATGCAGCCTTCTGGGGTGTTTACACGCTCTCCCTGTGCACAGATTTCCTCTAGCATCCATCTGACAAGTCGACACTCAGTTCTCCAAGAAACGTTTTTAACCCTCAGAGCACTCCCAAGAGAAGTGCTGGCGTTCTGTTTAGTTTCCCCAAGTCTTGTGTGATGGCACGTACACATTACTAACCCTATTTCCTGTCTCCTTAAACCATGAGCTCCTTATCATTGTGCTCCTAATATCTAGCCATAGGCACTTAAGTAATTGTTAGGTGAAGAAACACAAAACAGAACTTTCTTTTCATGCAAGAGAACAGGTGGCCTTGAAGAGCGTGAAGTGAAGGCAACCAACATTTTTATTATTGTTTTTGCAATATTCTATCTGATAAGCATTGTCCTAAATATTATAATATCCAGTGTTCAAGTAATCCAGTGAGGTAGCTTATGAAATTCCATAAGGCCCAATGAGGAAATAAAAGACTAAGAGACAATCAGTAACTTGCCCAAAGAATGACATATGTAACAAACAGCCAGCCAGGAGAGAAACCCAGGTTTTCTGGCTGGAGAACCTTGATGCTTCTCCACAGAACAACCGACAATCAATAAGAGGGAAAACATTTAAATTGAGCTGCCTAGCACAGAAAGCAAAAATGTTCCATTTCCAATTCAAAGGTCACTTTTCCTTATGACCCAAACTGGCTCTTTTGAAAGAGTCCTGGTGAAAACATTTCATCATGTATCTTTGCCTCTTGCACACATCAGTGAGCATTCCCGCTTTTCTCTTTGCTCTCCTGATTCCTCCCGACGCCAAGAGCAGAGGTCTTTCACCCTTGGTGTTATAAGTTCCAAGTGGGACAAAGGACTACAGTTACAGATGGTGCTCCTGAAAATCTCATCTGATCTCTTTCCTAAGATCAACAGATCTTTTGTTGTTTTCACTTAACAGATATTCTTAGGGAGGACTTCCAATGTGCAAGATGCTGACTGGGGTGTTGTTACAGCCTACAGGTACTTTTGAAGTTTTCAAGAGTTAAGGTAAGTGAAAGTCCTTTATAGGCTTTCCAACTCAGAGGGCTATTACTCGCTCTAGTTATCAACTGGCTTAAAATACTGGGTTTTTATGACTCATGGTTCTGTGGATTGACTGGGCATAGCGCTGGGTCTCATTTCATGAAGATGCAGTTAGGTGCTAGCTGGAGCTGGTCATCTAAAGGCTTGAATGGGTTGAAGTCTGTGGTATCCCCTCACGTGGCTGCCACTTGATACTGGCTGTGGGCTGTGCAGAGTCAAGTCATGTGGCCAGCCCACATATCTCGGGCTGCTTCCTTTGGCACACTGGCTAGGTTCTGAGAGGGAAGGGCAATCATAGCTCAAGATCTGATCCTCAGCTTACAACTCCTGAACTGCATTTTGTCAGTAGGGCTCCCAGAGGAAGCAGGCCAGCGCTTCCTGCCTTCATGCCACTCTCTGCCTGGCTCAGCCAGCTCCAACCACAACATCCTTCTGTGTGTACTTCAAACACTTTTAAGTAGGCGCTGAAAGGCTCTACTGAAATGAGAGCCGAGGCTGAAATTTCTCCACCTGAAATGCTGTCCCTTCATCCCCAGGGCCTGTCTTCTCCAGTCACACCACTTCTTGGGTAACTCATTTTTCATTTTAGCCCACATAATTAGCACTTGAAGAGCAGCAGATCTTTAAGTTTCACCATATGATTCTATCTTTAACCTTTTGTTGTTAAATAATCATAGACCCACAGCAAGTTGCAAAAATTGTAGAGTCCTGTGTACCCCTCATCCAGCCTCCCTAAATGACAGCAGGTAACAACTATTACAGGGCTTCCCTGGTGGCTCAGACAATTAGGAATCTGCTCGCAACGCAGAAGACCCAGGTTCAATCCCTGGGTCAGAAAGATCCCCTGGAGAATACAAAATCAAACCCAGGGTGTTGATACTGGTATCATACTGTTATCAGACTACTCTCACTTCATAAAGATATTTTTTCTTTTACAAAATTATGGACATAACTCCTAAAAGGCTTCCCCTTTTATTTGGTAGAGTAGATAAAGCTGGGTCACAGGTCTTATGGTAACGATGGGCTTTCCTCCTTATTTTTTATGTAAAACTATATGGCCTTACATAAGACTACTCTTAATATATGTTATATTAACAAATCACTTTTCAGATCTTAATTTTTGATAAAACAAAACTAATAGAGAGGAGGTACATACTAGATTTTTAAAAAAGCTTAGCAGAAGAGCAGACACTTACTGAACCTGACTGAGTATATACTAAGGACACTGCCAGACAAAAGAACAAAATGATGCAAAGACACAATCCTTTCCTCAAAAGGTTCATAAACTAGAAGCAGGCATCTGAAATGAAGATGTGAGTAAGAAAAAGGAATAAAAAACACTTCTTCTTACTGAGACCTGGGAACAAACGGCTGCTGTGTGCATCAGGAAACAGAAACAGAAACACAGAAACAAAAAAATCATCATCATTGTTTAAAGTTGGACAGAGCTGGGTAATCCTAGGATGGAACTAAGAAAATAAAACAGCTGATTTCAAGCAAACAGCACACAGTGGGACCCATCTGGGTTTAGTTGGTAACCAGGGGCCACACTTTAAAAAACCTTCTACTATGATGTCACCTTCAAGCCATACGAACAAACTATCTTCCTCCTAGAAGAGCTGTTCACCTCCATCCATGTCACAGCATTCTCCAAGCCAGTTTCCTCCCCTCCCTCCACCGTTCATATCTAGACTCTGGATATTTCTCATAGCCACCCGTTCTTCTCTCTTCTCACTAGCCCAACTCACAGCTTTATTACCCTTATTTTTAAAAAGTAAAATAAAATAAAAGCACCGTGTTTAGCTTCCCCGATCCGAGGTTTCTATTAGTTTCCCAAGGCTACTGTAACCAATTAACACAACTTTGGTGGCTTCAAATTAGGGAAAACAATGTGAAGGTTTCTCAAAGATATAAAACCAGGGTCTTCCCTGGTGGCCCGGTGGCGAAGAATCCACCCTCCAACGCAAGGGACGTGGTTTCGATCCTGGTCGGGGAACAAAGATCCCACATGCTTCAGGGCCACTAAGCCCGTGCACCACAACTAGAGAAAGCCTGAGCGCCACAGTGAAGACCCAGGGCAGCCAGAAAACACATTTTTTAAAAAAATTAAAACCAGAACTACCACGTGATACAGCAATCGCACTTCTGGGTATGTACCTGAAAGAAACAAAATCAGCCCTGTATATTCACTGTCACATTCCTCACAATAGCCAGAATATAGAAACGCTAAGTATCCACCAAAGGACGACCGGATGAAGAAAACACAGTAAATACTTAAATGGAATACTGTTCAGCCATAGGAGGGAAATCCTGCCGTTTGTGGCAACACAGATGAATCTGGAGGGCATTGTGCTACATGAAAGAGGCCATGGAGAGAAAGACATTTTTTGGTAGAATCCGTAGGGTTTTCTGTATGTGTATACGATCATATCATCTGCAAAGACAACCTAACTTCTTCCTTTCTGATGTGGATGCCTTTTATTTATTTTCTTGCCAGATTACTCTGGTTAGAATGCCCAGTACTATGTTGACTAGGAGTCAAGAGTGGGGACTCTTATCTCATTCCTGATCTTAGAGAAAAAGCTTTCAATCTTTCACCAATGAGTATGATGTTAGCTGTAGGCTCACGACATATGGCCTTTATTCTGTTAAGGTATGTCCCCTCTATGGCTTCCCTGGGGGTGCAGAGGTAAAGAATCTGCCTGGAATGCAGGAGACATGGGAGATGCAGGTTCAATCCATGGTTCAGGAAGATGCCCTGGAGGTAAAAATGGCAACCCATTCCAGTATTCTTGCCTGGAAAATCCCATGGACAGAGGAGCCTGGCAGGTTACAGTCCATGGGGTCGCAGACTCAGACACAACTTAGTGACTGAACAATATATTCCCTCTATATACAGTTTGTTGAAAAATTTTTATTATGAAAGTATGTTGTTTTTTCTCAAATTCTTTTCTACATCTCTTAAGATTATGATTTTTATTCTCCATTTTATTCATCTTAATAGAATTAATTTATTAATAAACTATTGATTTGCCTATGTTGAACTATCCTTGTATTCTAGGGATAAACCCCGTTGATCATGCTGTATGATCCCTATATTGTGCTGCTAAATTCAGTTTGCAAGTATTTTGTCAAGAATTTTTGCACCTATATTGATCACCCATATTCATCTGTAGTTTTCTTATAATGTTTTTATTTGACTTTTTAATCAGGACAATGCAGGCCTCATAAAATGACTTTGGAAGTGCTCCCTCTGCGTCCATTTCTTGAAAGAGTTTGAGAAGATTGGTGTTATTCTTTAAATGTTTGGTAGAATTCACCAAGGAAGCCATCTGGTTCTGGGCCTTTCTTTGTTGGGAGGTTCTGGTTTACTGACTTAATCTCCTTACTCAATATTGGTCTATTCAGATTTTTGATTTCTGATTTGGTCTTGATATGGTGTATGTTTCTAAGAATTTATCAGTTTATCCTAACATTATTCAACTTGTTGGTGTATAGTTGTTGATAGTAATCTCTTATGAACCTCTTTCTGTGGTATCAGCTGTCATTTCTCCTCTTTCATTTCCAATTTATTCGATTCCTCTGCTTTTATTTCTAAAGTTCTGTCAACATTGTCACCCTTTGGTGGTATCATGTTTCCTTGATTTTTCACGTCCCTTGAAGTCTGCATTGCAGTCCTCCCATCTGAAGTAATATTCACCTTCTCCTGTCTTTATTAACTGGTTCAGGAGAGAAGTATCTTCCTTCAGCCCTGCCAGTGATTGAGGCTTTCTGACTTCCTCTGATTGCACCTCATCCACACTTCTTGCTCCCTCTTGTGGCAGAACCCTTAGGCTTACATGCCTTCTCTTGATCAGCAGTGCAGCCGGCCACGTACTGGCTGTCTTCCTCCTGTTTTGCCAGAGGTGGCACTAAAGCTCAGTTTGCAGTTTCTCCCCAGCCGGTAGATTTGGCTCAGACGTGTGTGTGTGCTCACCAGTCATCAGCCAGGTCCTGCTCTTGCCACTGCTGTCGGGAGCACACAGGGAGCCGGCCACAGGGTCAGGGGCTATTTGTGGGTGAGGTATCCTGAGCGCTTATGGCTCAGATGGTAAAGAATCCGCCTGCAATGCAGGAGACCTGGGTTTGAGCCCTGGGTCAGGAAGATACCTTGGAGGAGGAAATGGCAACCCACTCCAGTATTCTTCCCGTGAGAATCCCATGAACATAAGAGCCTGGCAGGCTACAGTCCATGGGGTTGCAAAGAGTCGGACATGACTGAGCGACTAAGCACAGCACAGCATATGCTGAGCACTGCAGGTGAGGCATCCCCTGCAGCTTCAAGACAAGCTTGTTGAGTGCAGTCAGCTGGACCCGTGTGCCTTCAATGCCCTGAGGGGGCTCCCTGCCATCTCCATCTCTTCCTGCCTCCCAGTCACGCAGTCCATGTTTCAGGACTCTGGATGTGGGGAGAGAAAGGAGCTTCTTTGGCAGCCTCCTGCATGGACTGGGAAGCCACGTGTCACCCACAAGCTCTCACTTTCCCCGAGAGAAACTGCAGGATGAGATCTCTTCTGGCCCTGAGCTGGGTCCCCTTGGGGGCAGGGTGGTGCACGTCCAGTGAAGCTGCACCTACCACGCTCTCAGTGCATCCAAACTCAGTTTTGGGCTCCAAAGGTGGGCTGAAACTTCTCTTCTGGAAGCCCGGACTTCTCAAAGGCTCTCTGGTCGGTGGGTGACTGTTTCAGACAGTGTTTTCCAGGGGCTCCTGGACCAAGGCTGGTGGTGGGGGGAAGAGGCGCTGCTCGAGCCAGCTCACAGTCTATTTCAGGGTCCAGCCAAAGCCCAAGTCTGTATCCCTATTAGTTGACTTGCGGGGAAGCAAGACTCCTCTCAGGGCCCCTTGGCACAGGGTGTTGGATGCCACAGCTCCCAAATAGTACTCCTGTTCGTGGTTCAATGCCAAATTATTGTCGCTGAGGGCAAAACAAAGAGGGCAGATGCCTTATTTTGCCACAAGGCTGATGTCACTACTCAAGGATTTGTCATTTTAATCTGCATTTCTTTGAGACCATTCCCTTTCTTTCTCCAGCGTTTCTTCTTTGGGAATTTCTGGACCATGTTCTCTTCCCATTTTTCCCTGGAGGTGATGGCATTTTTGTTCCTTTTAAAATTCTTCATATTTTCAGGATACCAATTGTTTATAATAAATATGGCAAATATTGCTCTCAGCTTGTGCCTTTCGGTCATGTTTATTGTGCTTTTTGGCTTGTCTTTTTGTAGTCGGAGCACCATTTTCTGATTGTATTTAAACTTATGGCACATTTTAATCATCTGCCACCAGAAGGATCAATTTGGAAGAGACCAGTTTACTGGGAAAAGTGATTCAATATCAAAACAGAAGAAGAATTTTATTGTGAAAAGTGCAAAAAGGAACTTCTTGGTGGTCCAGTGGCTAAGACTCTGTGCTCCCAAGACAAAGGGACCTGGGTTTGATCCCTGGTCTGGGAACTGGATCCCACATGCCACAACTGAGAGTGTGAATGCTGGAAACAGAGATCCACATGCCGCAGTGAAGATCAAAGGTCCCATGTGCTGCAACCAAGACCCAGCACAGCCAAATAAATACATGCAAATATTTTTCAAAAGTACAAAAAGATGAAACTTCTGTAAAAGCCTTTCATAAGAACAATGCAACACAGTCAACACACATGACAGTATGTGCTTCACAGCTTCCATCCTCTGCCCCCAAAACCCTGTACTGATCCATGCGAGTGGTCTGAGTCGGCATAATGCGGAAATACAAGAATCAGCAGGATCAAGTTCAAGAAGAAGCCACATGGCTTTGTAGAATAGAACCCAATGTGAAAATACATGTACAACAGGAATTAATATACAGCTTAACCATTCTTACAAAATTAATGGGCGTTTTTAAAGAATTCCTTTTTTTTAAGTGCAGAAATGATCTTCAATAGTCCAGGTGAGAGATGACAGATTTACAGGCACTTGAGACAAGATGACTCCAGTCATATAAAAGTTTAGTTTTATTATAGGCACTACATGCAAATATTCAGTACTTTTTGCTACTTCTGTAGTCTTTTAACAGGGCAGTCAGTTACAGTTCGAATAAGAAAATATAAATAAAAATTATACACTTTATTAACAAAATCTACTTTGAATGATTCTATAACCTTTCTAATGCAATCATACCCACTGATTTACTCCCGTCGATGATGCTTCTTTCTGTTCTTTCAATTATAAAGGCTCTGAAGACCCAGAACAGAGTGCGATGGATCTTCCACTGTGGCAGGAGATGTTAAATAAGTAACTCTACATAGTTTCTCTGGTAAGTGTTCGCTTTTTAATTTTGATTAAATGCCATGTTTTAACACAAATACTATAAGACAATATTTGGCAGCTTATACGGTCACCATTCACTGGCGCTTTGTCCCAGCCTGGACACTGACCATGGTGAAATAGATGCCTCGCTGCGCCAGCAGCTGCTGGTGTGTGCCGTGCTCCCTGACTCGGCCATTCTCAATCACCACTATCAAGTCTGCGTTCTGGATGGTGGACAGCCGGTGAGCGATCACGATGCAGGTGCGGCCTTCTCGGGCTTTGTCCAGGGCTTCTTGGACAACCTGTTCAATAATCACACAAATTACCTCTGGTCAGGATAATCCTCCCCCTTGAATTCCTCCTTCATAACAAGCCTCACCGTTAATGTATCCAACGATAAGTGCTTCTTTAACAGTGTCAGTGGAATACAACACATATTTCACAAAGCAAGGGATCTGTTATACGGAAGATACCGAATCCTAGTTTGGGTTAGTTCTCGGGTAGGGGCTATCTCCAAGTTGTGTCTATAAATACAGCCCCTGCGATCATTTAAAAGCATTCAGTAGTGGGCTTAGCCATGCAGCATCCTTCTGGTCTAGCACCACAGTTAAGTCAGGAAGCCTAGGCACGGGCCAAACACAGCATCTCTGAATTTTGGTATTTTTAAGATTAAAAAATAATTCTCAGTACAACATTATAAAACAACTATATTCCAATACAAGATTTTTTAAAAAAATCTCAGAATGAGTTTATCATTCAGATACCTGAATACTCAACTTTTTCTCAAACTAAAAACAATAGCTAGTATTTACCTAAGGAACAGCCAGGTTTAAACATTTTTCTGTGCTTCCACTCTTTGCTATAGTTGTTGAGGAGATGCTGTCAGTAGAGATGGGACCGTGCCTCCTGAATGCAGCTTCTTGGATCAATACAAAGTGATCCAGGGCTATTTTTTGGAGCACACGTGCTATAAGACTAATCTGCCTCATTTCATCTTAGATCTCTTGAATGACAGCTACAGAAAGTGTTTAAATTCCACTGAAAGTAACAAAGTTTGTTATCAGCCTGAATTTTGTTCTTTACTGTAGAGACAGTAGCGCAAATTTAAACCGTCTAAGGACAGCTGCTTCAAGTGTGAATGAGACCAATTTAAATTCTCACCTTTTCACTTTCCGTGTCCAGAGCCGAGGTAGCTTCATCCAGAAGCAGGATGTGAGGCTGTCTAACAAGGGCGCGAGCTATGGCAATGCGCTGTTTCTGGCCACCAGAGAGCTGAGTTCCTTTGTCCCCTACTCTGGTGTTGTATTTCTGTAAACAGGGTTTTGTTATTATGAAAAGCAGAACTGATAGAGCTGTGAGAAAGAGTCTGCTTGCAGCAAATAGGATAACCACTTCCATACACAAAAAGGTTGAGGTTCAGAAGCTAAGAACGGGTTGATGAGTTTAACAGCAAATTCATAGCTCTAAATGGCAGGATTAATTTCTCTTCTTGAAAATAGACATTTGTGTCTTAAAAATTATGTTTTAGTGTGGACAAATGAACCTGGGGAAGACTACTGCTGCAATGTTTGTTAGTCTCTTCAAGCCTTCTGGTTTCACTATATTTGGGACAAAGACTGGTCAGGGGAAGGAAATTTGATTTTAACAGGCTATGCAGAATAATATAATTGAAGCTCATTTTATTTATGACCAGTAGGTGATGCTCTCTGCATTATTTCAAAAAGTGAGGAAGGGAAGATTCTTAGAATGCTAACCTTTTGCTGTCTGTTTTTATAAGACTATTTCCAAAGCGTCAACAATTTTAATGGATGCCAAGAAATTCTATCTTGGTATCTAACTTAAAAAGCTGAAATCTCCTGATTTACTTTTGTTTTTAGAATTCTCCTGACAATAGATAATTAAGTATTAAATATGACAATAAGGACTGGAATTAATAGGGTAAATAAGTGAGAGCAGAAATGCAATGTATAACTTAGAAAACCACATTATCGTTTTTCATTCTCAGATTCTTGCCAGGCTGAAATTTTGTAAACTGTGGGCTCTGATTCTGACATCCACAGTTTGATTTTAAATCATGTCCTACCTCCTACTCTGCTGGTGAGAACGTAAGCTGGTACAGCCACTATGGAATACAGAATGGAAATTCCTCAGAAAACTAAAAATAGAATTACCATATGATCTAGCAACCCCACTCCTGGGCACACATCCAGACAAAACTCTAACTCAAAAAGATACGTGCACCCCTATGTTCATAGTAGCACTATTCACAAAAGCGAGACATGGACGCAATCTAAATATTCACTGGCAGATGAACAGTTAACAAAGGTGTGGTGCATACATATGATGGAATATCACGCAGCCATAAAAGAGAATGAAATAATACCATTTGCAGCCACGTGGATGCAACTAGAGATTATCATACTAAGTGAAGTAAGTCAGAAAGAGAAAGACAAATATCATATGGTATCACTTATGTATGCAACCTACAATATGACACAAGTGAACTTAGCTCAGACTCGCGGACACAGAGAACAGACTTGTGTTGCCAAGGGGAGCGAGGTGGGGAGGGATGGAGAGGGAGGCTGGAGTAAAGCAGAAGTAATTACTGTATACAGGATGGATACACAGCAAAGTCTAGTGTGAACCACAGAGGTCAAGAAGTAGGTCCTTGGACAGAACGTAGGACTTAAGGGGTTTTGCCTTTTCTTTCCACATGTAGACACTGAGGAAAAGAATTCTGATGTGTACAGGCGTGTTCTGTGGACACAGCCCATAGCCCAGGAACACAGGGCTCTGTGGCAGACAAAGTGAGGGGGGCAAGATACACTTCATAAGCTACATGATAATCACTCTCAGTATTTGTCTTTGTTAACCCGTAGCCCAGTGGTTCTCTAACTGTACCTACATCAGTTACCACCTGGGGTACCAGAACAGATTCCTACACCCCAGTTCCAAGTTTCTGGTGCAGCAGGTCTGGGGTAGGGCCTGAAAACCTGCATTTCTCACAGGATCCCAGGTGACACTGAGGTGCTGGCCCATGCCCAGACTGACCGACCTCATCATTAGTGAAGGGGATTAAAGTTATGCACTGAATGTGTCAGCCTTGGGAAGGGCCCATTATCCACAGATGGGCTAAAGGTTAAAGCAGGGGAGAGAGGGGACACTGCTTCTTCCTGGAGGACTGTGATGTGTGGTGCCGGCAGTGATCCAGAGAAGAGCCTCAAGCAAAGGCAGTCTCGGGAGCGGCCTAGGGCCATAAGGCATTGTCATCTTTCCCCACGAGGATAGGACCTTCTCTGCTGGTTTGAAGTTGACCTTTGTTTTCAGGGGGCAATTCCTTATAACAAAGAACATAACTTGTGATAATGGGGGGGCATGAGATAAGACAGGTCTAGTGTATATGTGTTCTCGTGTCTGAGTCTTGCAACCCTGTAGACTGTAGCCCGCCAGGCTCCCTTATCCATGGGATTTTTCCGGGCAAGAATACTGGAGTGGGTTGCCATTTCCTACTCCAGACAGTCTAGATGCACTTAAAATACAGGACCTAAGCAGCTTAAGAGAGGTAAGAGGCTCCATTTATCTAACTTCCTAGGAGGAATTCGGAAGGCACCCATGGGACAACAGCCGAGGGCAGGCTTCAGTATCAGTCCAGCAAGTGGAGCGTGGGACCCAAGGAACGAGCAATGGTGAGAGATGACACCATACCACGGACACTCCAATAACCCACCCTTGCTCAGAGCCTTTTTTCTGAATGGGTCCAGTCCCCTGGCCTGGCCTGACTCCACAGAGAGAGCCTCAAGGCTTGGGGCAAAGCTGCAAGGAGGCAGAGCGAAGGAAGGATGGAAGAGAAATGATGGGGAGGGTCACACCTGCTTCTGTGGGCTCCGTGCCCTGATGTGGAGGGAAAGGCCTCCCAGACGTGTACTTTTTAGTCAGACTGCTCACAGGGAGTCAGGCAGGTGGTTGGGTAAACATGACATAGGATGGGGACGGGAAGTGTCAGAAACATGACAGACGGGGACGGAAAGTGTCCTGTAACCATGACACAGACGGGGACGGGAAGTGTCCTGTAACCATGACATAGACACGGACGGGAAGTGTCCTGTAACCATGACATAGATGGGGACGGGAAGTGTCATATAAACATGACATAGACGGGGACGGGAAGTGTCCTGTAACCATGACATAGATGGGAAGATACTTGTCCACAGCAGGGGTGTGTTTTGATTGCTCAGTTCTCTTCACCTTTGGGATCCAGCCCTTTACAAATCACAACCACAGGCTCCCAGGCACCGCATCTGGTGAGAGACTTACGTCTGGCAGCATCTTGATGAAGGGGTGGATGTTGGCCTCCTTGGCCGCACGCTCAATCTCCTCCTGGGACACGACCCGGCTGTTGTCTCCGTAGGCGATGTTCTCGCCGATGCTGCAGTCAAACAGAATGGGCTCCTGGGACACGATGCCCATGTGTGCACGCAGCCACTGGACATTCAGCTGCTTTATTTCCTTGCCATCGATTAACTGAAAACAAGAGATCATGGATCAGCCTCAGAACCAGAACATTTTTGAATTTAGCAAAATTAATGTTGTTATTTCCTACGTTAAGACTGCAAGTTGTTATGAGACTCTTGTTGTTGCTTTTAGTTTGGACTGTCGAGGTTAAGTGAATCAGGTTATAACTGCATGCTTTGGGGAACTGTGATGTTTCTTGCATTTTAACTCTGGCTTCTGATATATGCATCTGGAAGGCAGAATAATTGCTGTCCCTTGGACCGCAAGATCAAATTAGTCAATCTTAAGGGAAATCAACCCTGAATCAACCCCCCACCGCCATTGGAAGGACTGATGAAGCTGAAGCTCCAGTATTTTGGTCATCTGATGTGAAGAACCAACTCACTGGAAAAGTCCCTGATGCTAGGAAAGATTGAGGGCAAGAGGAGAAGGGGGTGATGGAGGATAAGATGTTGGATGACATCACCGATGCAATGGACATGAACTTGGGCAAACTTCGGGAGACAGCGAGGGACAGGGAGGCCTGGCATGCTGCAGTCCGTGGGGTTGCAAAGTCGGACACAACTGGGTGACTGAACAACAGCAACAAGGCATAATAATGCCCATCTCCTCCATCCAAGATATCCACGCTCTAGTTCACGAAACCTGCTCAAGTTATTCACACGCAGAGAGAATTACGATGGAAGGCTGCTCATCAGCTGAGCTCAAGATGAGGAGCTTATCTTGGATTATCCAGGTGGACCCAATATAATCATAAGGGTCCTTAACTGTGTGGGGTGGAGGGCAGGAGACTGGGGATCACAGTGAAGCAACACGAGGAGGACTCAATCAGTCGTTGCTGGCTTTGAAGATGGAGGAAGGGGCCATGAGCCAGAAAAGATAAGCAAGCAGACTCTCCCTGAGGGCCTGCAGAAGGCGCACAGCCTCACCGACACCGTGCGGTCCACTTCGGACATCTGACTTCCAGAATGCATAAGATAGACCTGTGGGGTTTTACTCCCCTAAACTGGCTGTAATTTGTTGTAGCAGCCACCAGAAACTAATAAAACATATTCTATTTCTGGAACGTATTCTGGCATTCTTTTTTTTTTTTTTTTTAAATAAGATGACTTTTTAATTTTAGTTTTTTGGCCGTACCATGTGACACACAGGATCCCAGTTCCCCAACCAGGGGCTGAACTCTAGTTCAACTGGAGTCTTAACCACTGGACCAGCCAGGGAAGTCCCCCATCCTTACTGCTCTGTATTGATTTTTCACAGGAAAAGCATCCACGATTCAATTGGAAATAACTAACTGCTATCACCACATAACAGGCCTGGAGGTTACATTTCTGATCTGACCTGTTAGTCAGGATCAGCTTTTTGAGGACTCAAGTGAAACAGAAGTGAGCGTGGGAGGATGCCGCTATCTCTCTAAATAGTTGTTGACCTTAGAAAAGTGAGTTAGTACCTTAGTTTCTTTGCACGTAAAATGGGAATGATTATAATCCCTAAACTCTGGAATTGAGGATTCAGCGACGTCAGCAGGGACCCCACTGAGCACAGTGCTAGGCACAGAGTGTGTGAAGAACTGTCTGTGGTTTGGAACGGTGCCTGTGTGATGCACTTGGAACCACAGCAGAGGGATAGATGTCTGAGGGGATAAAAGGATGGACAGACATCTATAGCTTACCCAGAGCAGCAGGAGGGAGAGCCTGGCCTTTCTCTAGGAACCTGGCTCCTCTTGGATCACCCTGCAGAAGCCTGGGCGTGCCCATTACAGCCTCGCAGATAAAAATCCTTCCTCTCTGATGGAGACATATCTGCCCCAAAGATCTACTTTGCAAGAGAACGCTGGCATTCAAGTGAGAGCTGCCATAACCGCAGAAGAAGACATCAGTGACTCAGCTTTGAGCTTTTCTAATACTGATGAGTATATCCTGAGCTATAAATATACTCTGAATCCCATGTGCCTGGCTGCACGCCTCTGGGACACAGCTGGCCAAGGACAGGATACGGGCTTTGCTGCAGGAAGGTAGCTTCTATTTGTGAAACTAGCAGGTGCAAAGATGGATGGAAAACACAGCCATGACCTTATTAGTACCCAGCCCAGTTGCCATGGAGACTATTCCAAGCATCTATGCTCCAGGCTTCCTCATGGTGTTAAGTGAAAGTGGAAAGTAGAGGCTGAAGAGAGGAAGGAAAAACCACACAAGGATGGTTACAAACCATATAGCAAGTCAGGCTAGATGGAACACTGTGCACTTCAGAAATGGAGAACTGAGGGAAGAAAAAGAATCTTTTTCCAGACTTATACCCCTAGGGGGCTTCCCTGATGGCTCAGATGGTAAAGAATCTGCCTGCAATGTAGGAGACCCAGGTTCAATCTCTGGGTTGGGAAGATCCCCTGGAGAAGAGAATGGCAACCCACTCCAGTATTCTTGCCTGGAGAATTCTATGGACAGAGAAGCCTGGGGGCTACAGTCCACGGGGTTGCAAAGAGTCGTACACAACTGAGCAACACACACACACACACACTGCTAGGAGAAAAAAAGACACTGTTTAACTAATATAATCAGATGAATATGACTGATCCCTGCAAGCTTCAATGAGTTTTTCCATCAGACATATAATAAGATGCTTAGAGCTCCTCATCCCCACACTATACACAGCTACTGCTAACTATTTAAAACTTGTGTTTCCTAAAGGATCCTTTCCTGAGGGAAAATATGTTTAAAAGTCCAAATGTAAAAAGATCAATGCACATCTTCTTTGGCTGAGGCATGGGTAGTGGTCTGAGGAAGACCAAGGAAATCCAGTGAGTCTGTGAACACTGCTCAAAAGATCCTGGCCTAAGTGAAAATCTCAAGTAACACACTGACTGTAACAATGAAAGGCTAGATTAAAATGATGAGCTATCCCTATTCTAGACTTAAATCTACTGCCTGATTTCAGTAGCACAATCAAATGTTAAATATGTATAATTTTCCTGTATGTATTTACTCTGAAATAATTTTAGATAAGTTATTGAGCACTGATTATATTATAGGTCCTGTGTTGAAGTATGCCTCATGCACTCTCTCATTTCATCTTGACAAAACTTGCAAGATAGGTGTGATTTTAATCCCCATTTTACTGATGAGGACACGAGCAGAGTTCGGTCGCTTGTGCAGGGTCACGTTCTTAGTGGCTAAGGGAGCTCAGGTCTGCACACTACAGGTTAGATTTTGGCTACACAGTGGTTGAGAATTGAAAAATACTTTCTGTCTTCTTTCAAAGGAACAATGTGTCCATCTTAGCCCAGGTACCCACTGGGTAACAGCCAGACGACAGGCTTCTAGCTGTGTTCTAAGAGAGAGAGAGGACTCTGATGGTGGTGTGTAGGATGGGCAAGGGGAGAAAGGAAAGGTCAGGGGAAGACCAAAGACTCGAGTGAGTCTCAGTGAAGCTAATGAATGTTAAGATTCAAGGACCCTCATCTGCAGGCAAATGCTGGGAGTTAAACAATGTCCTGGGTGAGGGGAGGCCAGGCTGCAGTCAGGGGGTTTTCTGGATAAGCCTTTAGGATAACTTGCCTAAAAAGGAGAGGGACCAGAATCCTTAAGGCTTTAATATTTTGTTGTGAATTTTTTTCATTAGAAGTAAATATTTATGCTTGTGACTAATTCTGTGTTCCTAACTCTTTCAAGTATAGTCCCTGAAACTGTACAACTTTCAGGCCCCACAAACCTCAGAACCTCTACTCTCTGAACAATCCCATAGCTTCATTTTGTAAGACTCGCCACAGTGTGACCTGAAACTTGCACAGTTACCAGTTCAGTGGTCCTCAAAGTCTGGTTGGCATCAGAAGCATCTGGCAAAGTTTTAAAAATGAGAAGGCCGGATCCTAACCTGTGTGAATGAGCCAGGGTGGCTGCATTCTTTGTGAGCTCTCCAGACCATTCGGACCCATACCAGTCTGAGAACCAGCGCTCAGGTCAATGTTGCTAAGTGTGACTTGAGGCTTGCTGATGGTCACGAGCATTTCCTGACCTCAGGGTCAAGTCCTTGCTTCAGTTCTTACAATCAAATGATGCTCCAGTCCCCAGACTTATTTTTTTTTTCATGGCAGTAAGAACTAATCACTAATAACCTATTGACTTAGTCTTTCAAGATCACCAACTGATGTTCCTAAACAGAACTTGGCGCATTTACTAGCCTTTACTGGGGCACCTCCACTAAGAAGGCTGGCTGCTGTGTAGCACCTGGTGGCATCTCAAAGCTCTAGCGCAAACACACAGGAGCAGATCACCGTGTTCCTCCGGCAGATGAGGGCGCTTTGTTTGCACTGCATCATCACTGCAGTCCTGAGAGGGTTATTCTCCTACGCCCTCAGCACTCATTTCCATATTCTTCTGTGTCTGTCCTTTCACCTATCAAGGGACTGCAGGACTAAAATCTATTTCCTAGGCTCCCTTCTGCCGCCAGAAGTAACTGAGGTTCTACCAGTGAGATGCCTGGTGCAAAACCTGGAAACCAGAAGCTGTGGTAAACTGTCGCCCGTGTTCTGGCAGAGAGGAGCTTCTGCAGCAGCGAGACTCTGTCCTTGTGTCTTCAGGCTTGGAGCAGCTGTGACATGGGCACAAGTCCCGGCAACTTCCTGGCCACAGGATCCCAGCTGCGGCGCTGATTTGAATGCCGGGAGCGCTGACTCTGACTTCCCTCTGCCAGTGATGATGTGAGCGCTGAACCCCCTTATTAAACGAGCAGCTGCTCAGATGCCCACAGCGCTTTGTTTCCTACGCTGAACCATAACTGGTACGGTTCATGCCTTTAATTTTGCTCCCCTGCGTTAATGGATGTGGAGAATAACCATTTATTTCTTTACTTTCTTGTAGTCTGATTATTTTACTGTTACCATTATTGCTGTTTTCAACTCCAAAGCTTTGTTATTGCCAAGAGTTTTTCCCACTACAGTGACTACATGTGCAATTGGGGGGGCAGGCTGGGGAATGAAATTTTTTGCCTTTCGTAACAGGGTTATAATCAAACAAGTTTGAGAGTCATTATTCTAATTAAATCTGCTATTTCAGCCAACTTATGCTTCATGCGTGCATGATTAGTTGCTTTTGTTGTGTCCCACTCTTTGTGACCCCATGGACAGTAGCCCGCCAAGCTGCTCTGTCCATGGGGATTCTCCAGGCAAGAATACTGGAGCAGGTTGCCATGCCCTCCTCCAGGGGATCCCCCCGATCCACGGCCTGAGCTCATGTCTCCTGAGCCTCCTACATTGGCAGGCAGGTTTTTTACCTACCCAGGAAGTCCAACTTATCTTATGCTACATTAGGGACAAATCACTTATCAGCCACAGCTCATATTATCTTTCATCAAACAACATCTTGACTGCACACTCGTATAGCCTTATGCCTCTAGTTCTAGTTTTCCTTTAAGAATCAACTCTAGATCTATCATCTGTTTTAAAAAAAATTTTGGCCACACCGGGTGGCATGTGGGATCTTAGTTCCCCCACTAGGGATCAAACCCACCCATGCTTCCTACATTGGAAGCATGGAGTCTTAACCAATGGACCCCAGAGACGTCCCAAAGTCTATCTTCTTTAACTTATGGAAGGATATGCCCTATCTCTTCAGTTAAATTCTTTAACTGGAAGATGGTTAAAATTTTTAATCATCCCCTATAATTCATTAGAGATTAGCATATAACATGCTGCTTAATAAATGTCTCTTAAGGACCATGATCACTGTCTGAGAGACAACATTTTCTCCTCTGATGGCTTCATTTGTCAGGAAGGTCTTCATTGAGAGTTCTCTGTCCAAACCTTAAACATAAAACTGAAGCATAAAGTCAGAATTCACAGAAAATATGTAATGAAGTAGTAAAAATAAGGAACCAAGATTAAAGAAGAACAAAGCGTACATAACTGTCACAGAATAGACTCACTAAAGGCACAACTGTCTTTGGATACAGTAAGAAATATTTATGATCACTGTGATTACTGTGAGGAAGTGAAAAGAGCCCTCGCCTACAGGTAGAAAATGCTATTTCCATGTCAACCATTAACACAAGCAGGACCCATAAGGAGCTGGCGGGCATCAGTCTCACTGTACAAAGCAGGTGTCCATCCTGGTTGGGCAGTGCCCAGGCCATTCCAGTTGTTGAATATTTTGAATGTCACCCCTGAGTATAACCGATAACTCAAGGCCTACATAATGGAAATGTTTTGCTATAAATTTCACTCTTTCCTAATATGATTCTTTTCTAGTCCCCATTACAGTCATTTAAAAATTTACTATTTTTGGGAAATCTCTGGTGGTCCAGTGGTTACAACTTCGTAATTTAACTGCAATGCCCCAGGTTCCATCCCTGGTCAGGGAACTAAGATCCCACAAGCTGCATAGTGCGACCAAAAAATAACAATCAAAAATGTCCCTACTCCCTTCACAACGCCTATCTCATTCCCAGTGCCTAAGAGAGTCCCTGACAAGCACTCATTGACGGTTTACTGAACGTCCCATGAATAAATCTGACCCTTCACTTACCCTTTTAGTTTAGAAAGAAAAGAGAATCCCTCTATGTTCTTTATCTGTTTCCCAAATTTGTTGCTATTGCTTTTTTTTTTTTCCCTTAGAAGGTGTCTGAATTTCCTTTCTCCATCAATGGTTTTATCCCATCTTCAGCCATAAAAATGTTCAGGATTCCCCGTGATGAACGTCTTCCCTGGGTTCTGCCCAGTTGTATTTTCCTTCCCTTTCCCTTTGATCTGCCGCTAATCTCTACACACTTCGTCTCCGTTTCCCTCCTAACCACACCTCAGCCATGAGCAACTGTCTTCTCCCGCCACCACTTCACTGAGGAGACTGTGAAAGGTCAGAAGCAGCCCATTAACGGCCAGCCCCTCCCACGTCTTTTCGGTCTTCACCGTACCCCGTCTCTCCATGGCGTCTGCCACTGGGGACCGCCTTCTCCTTGCCATCCCTGGCTTCCATCTGGCTTCTCTCAGTGCCCCTCCTCTGCCTTTCTGGATTTCCACCCCCCGGATCCTCTCATGTAACTGAGACCAAGGGAAGGGGGACGGCAGGCAAAAAAAGGCTGCTTGTTGAGGAGGGGAGGGTAGTAGAGTAGAAGGAAAGGTTGGACAAATTGGCTGGAACAGTGGACACAGCTTTAAGACTGTGTCAAGGAGGTCAGGCCATTGTTTAAAGGTTTATAAAGCCATGGCTTATGGTCGAGAATTAAATACATCTAGGCATTAGGAAGACGAAAAATTTGGAATGAGCTGAACAAGACAGGATGCTCAGAAGGACCTAGAGATTATTATACTAAATGAAGTAATTCACACAGAGAAACGCAAATATCATATGCTATCACTCATGTGGAATCTAATTTTTAAAAATTATACAAATGAGGAATCTAATTTTTTAAAATTATACAAATGAACTTTACAAAACAGAAAGAAGACTCTCAGATTTCAAAAACACACTTATGGTTACCAAAGGGGAAACATGTTGGAGAAGGATAAATTAGGAGCGTGGGATTAGCACACACAATCCTCTATATATAAAACAGATAACTGACAAGGACCTATTGTTGAGGGAACTCTACTCAATATTCTGTAACAACCTGTATGGGTAAAGAATCTGAAAAAAGTGTGGATATATGTATATGCATAACTGAACTGCTTTGTCGTACACCTGAAACTAACACTACACTCCACAAAAAAATAAAGAAAATAGTGCGCTCACCACTGTGCCAGCCAAGGGGTCATAGAACCGCTCCAGGAGCTGGACAACTGTGCTCTTCCCACAGCCGCTGCTGCCCACCAGGGCCAGCGTCTGGCCCTTCTTCACCTCCAGGCTCAGCCCCCGAAGCACCGGGATGTCTGGTCGAGTCGGGTAGTTGAACACGACGTCATTAAAGGCCACATTTCCTTCCACTGTACTCTAAAATCAGGACAGTAACAGTAAGTTTCATTGCTGCAATCCTGAAAACTGACTTTAGAGCCAATCCTCTGTACTGCCAGGTATCAGAGGGCAGCGACCTTGGATTCCAATCAAGCTTCAGTTGTAACTGCTAGAAAGTAATACAGATCTAAAAGGGTCAGCATTTCCACAGCATGTCTCATTAACACAATACAAATGTGATAACCCAAAGCTATAACGGAATTACCTACACATAATAAAACCTGATTCGCAGGATTTGTGTATAAAATGGGCAGTATTCCTATATCCCTGTGGCTCTGTTATATAAAAGTACTAGATGTTAACATGTATCAATATTATCAGCATTTATTAAAATGAACCCATGATCAAGAAAGTTTCATTTTACTACCAGCAAGTAAAAGCACAGATTTTATTAAACTTCCACTTAGAATGCATTCATTCATCAGTTAGGTCATGTACAAAACATGAAACTGACCGGCTTTAGGCCTTCCGTGCTGTAGCTGTCGATCAGAGGAGTTTTTTCAATGATATTGATGACGTGGGCTGCTGACACTTTGGCCTTGGCATAGTCAGGAGCAAATGAACTGACCTGTCCCACAGCCATGGCACCAAAGACAATAGCTGAGAACACTCTGCCAACAACAAGGACAAGATGTGTCAAGAGTTAGCGACTGCATTGCCAAAAGGGTGGTACTTCTACAACCTGAGAGCCGCCTCGAAGAATCCAACACATTAGTCAAACAAGAAACAACCGTCTCCTTATAAGTTCATATCAGTGTGGTTAACTGATTGTAAAATGACCCCATGTTTCATCTCTCTTTGGTTTTCGCCTTCTTATAATGTGACCTTGCAGCCTCTCCATGGAAGAAGTGGAATTTGTCTTCCTACCCTTGGAATCTGGCTTGGCCTTGGGACTTGCTCTGGCCAACAGGATGTGGTGGAAGTGACGGTTTCCAGCTCCAAGCCTATGATTCAGGGGGCCTTGCGTGCCCCTGTCTCTCTCATTCTTCCACAACCACAAGCCTGGCTGGCTGGCTAGAGGACAAGGCACGGACAGAAGAGTGTGGTGTGGGCCCCACTGCTCACTGCACACACGCGTGAGCCCAGCTGAGATCTCCTCTGCCTAGCCCAGACAGCAGAACTGCCTGGCTGACCCCAGACTTCAGAGCCAAGAACAGATGTTCACTACTGTACATTCCTGGGGGCTAGTGGGTGGCTGTCTTGCAGCAGTATCTGTGGCCATCAATAATGGATATAGGCAGTTTTGCTGGAATTGGATCAGAGTCTTAGAAAAGCCATGAGCCATGCAGCAAAGAAGAGAGTTCCTTCAACAGCCAGATAGTGTGCTGCTCTCAAGATGCTCTGAGTTCTTTTGGTTTTTTTTTAGCCATGCTGCAGCTTCTGAGATCTTAGCTCCCCCTAGGGATCGAACCCAGGCCACAGTATAGAAAGCAACCAACTCCTAATCACTGGACCACCAAGGAAGTCCCTGCATTGCCATTCTTAATCTACATCATGGGAATCATAGCAGCTTCAAGTCGGGAAGGACTTTACAGGATGTCAAGTCCAGCTCTCCAAGTTTGTGCCAGGGCGCACACCCCAAGCCAGCTCCCATCCTTTGTTTCAGGAAGGAGGAAGTTTGCTAGAGGAAGTCTTTTGTTAAAAAGTTCCTTTTCAAATCAAAGAGAAATGTACATCCTTTTGCCTAATACTGCCCTTCAAAGAACTGGAATATTATTTTAAAAGCCGTTTATATCTTTGGTAACTCCTTTCACTCCCAACATTCCAGCTGCCCTTCTCTGGATACACTGATCAAAATGTCTTTTTAAACAGTAGGCCTAGAACCGATACAACACTGGGGATCTTCCCAGGATCATACCGTGAGTCCATCAGGTCTGTTTCTTTGGGCTCTTTGCCTGAGCTAACGGAGCCCACAGCGCTGTTTCTAAACACCTCTGAACAAATCACTCAGATGGTTCATTTGGTCTACTTATCTAGACCTGTGGGATCTTTTTCAAACAGATAGCTCTTCAGACAGGTCTCCCGTATCCCTTACTCAGAAGACTGATTTTCTGAATCTAACAATCTAAGAGTCAGTAACTTTCATCAGTTGAATACCTTAACCTCAGAGTAAAGCACTAATTTGGATTCTCTGGTGACTTAGACAGTCAAGAGTCTGCCTGCAATGCTTTTGAACTGTGGTGTTGGAGAAGACTCTTCAGAGTTCCTTGGGCTGCAAGGAGATCCAACCAGTCCATCCTAAAGGAGATTAGTCCTGGGTGTTCATTGGAAGGAATGGTGTTGAAGCTGAAACTCCAATACTTTGGCCACCTGATGCGAAGAGCTGACTCATTTGAAAAGACCCTGATGTTGGGAAAGATTGAGGGCAGGAGGAGAAGGGGATGACAGAGGATGAGATGGTTAGATGGCATCACCAACTCGATGGACATGGGTTTGGTCCAGGAGTTGGTGATGGACAGAGAGGCCTGCGGTTCATGGGGTCACAAAGAGTCGGACACGACTGAGCGGCTGAACTAAGTTCAATCCCTGGGTCCGGAAGATACCCTGGAGATGGAAATGGCAACCCACTCCAGTATTCTCGCCTGGAAAATCCCATGGAGAAGTCTGGTGGACTACAGTCCATAGGATCGCAAAGAGTCGGACATGACTAAGCGACTACACTTTCACTTTCAAAGGAATAATTATAAAATAATTATCTAATCGAAGTACCAATACCAGTGAAGCCTGATTACAATCTTTTGGCCATAGTTATAAAGAGCACCTGCATATCATCCGTCAGAGAGAGGCCGAGTGGAAATTTTACAATCTTCTGCTGGGGTCATCCTGAGAAACCTGGAATGCACGCACAAACCGATGTCTAAATAGGATGTAAATGTTACACTGACATGTACTTCCACGTCTCACTGATGCTGGTTTAACTAGAAAACTGTGTCACCAGTGATTATGGTGGCTATCAAAGGGCAGCTCACACATCACCACCCACGACACTCAGAAAAATTACACTCACTTTTCACTACCAAACCACGTATTTTAGTTTAACTGTATATTCAGTACTTTAGAAGGAAGTCCAGGCCTGTCTTCTGACTCAGGTACCATCTTCTGCATTTCACGGCGATGAGCCAGATATTCCCATAGAGCTTTCCTTTTTCATTCCTCAATTTCTCCAGCTCTTACCTTCTAATTCCTTTTCTCTTATCAAGCAAAGCAAATGTATCCTACAATATTCCAGGGCTCTCAGACCTCAGTGCTCCACGTCTATTCTTTAGCTGCCCTGTTCAGAATCTTCTCAAAGGAACCAGGTGCTTGACTCTGGGTGAGGCTTCTTCCCAAACACCCAGGCCTGCTGGAAACCCCTCGATGAATCACAACCCCACCGAGCCATGGATTTGAGAAGGTCAAATGTGTGAGTCAGTACTGGGGAGAAGGGCAGATGCCAATTCTCCAAATGAAATGGGATGCTTTCAGAGTAACATACGGAGACTCAGAGGCAAAACGCCAACTTCTGAATCACCAAAATCTCTTCATGAAGCTTCACAGTAAGGCTTCCTATCCAGGCATGAAGCACATGCACCTTGGTTTCATTTCTAGAGCCCGACTGTCAGTAGGAGCCCCGTACTTACAAGAGAACATCCTGAAACTCCATGATGCCTTGCGCCACCAAGTAGGCACCAAACCGGAAACAGCCAGCATAGGAGAAATACATCATTGCCTGGGTGATGGAAAATGTAATTCCAAAGACATGTGCTTTCCTCAAAGAGTTTCTGAAAAGAAGACATTCTGACATTTACTTGACTTTCATTTCTCAGTCCTTAAAACATAACCTTTGATGCGTTAGAAGTAGGGGATGGTGGCACAGCAGACAAAATGGATTTCATTTCCAAAACACTAAGTTTGGTCCTCACATCTCCACTTCAACGGAGAACTAACCACACCTCGAAGTGTTGAGGTCAAGGTAAAATAAGCCAAGGACAAGAAGAGTTTGTTAGGAGTTAATGCACTCCTTCCCTGCCCCTCACCCATGGACATGTAACATATACGTAGTTTACACTGAACAATTGCTCAACACGTGTTGACCCAACACCCATGAGCTGCAGGGACGAGAAGGGCCACGCAGAGGTGCCAGCTGTGTTCTTGTCTTTGGGGACCCAGGAGCTGAGCTGGATGATTCATGCAGTGGAAGTTTCCCTTGTAACATGTTACAGCAAGAAATGAGGAGGCACCAGTGGCAATCCACTCCAGTACTCTTGCCTGGAGAATCCCATGGATGGAGGAGCCTGGTAGGCTGCAGTCCATGTGGTCGCTAAGAGTCGGACACGACTGAGCGACTTCACTTTCACTTTTAACTTTCACGCATTGGAGAAGGAAATGGCAACCCACTCCACTGTTCTTGCCTGGAGAATCCCAGGGATAGGGAGCCTGGTGGGCTGCCCTCTATGGGGTTGCACAGAGTCGGTCAGGACTGAAGCGACTTAGCAGCAGCAACCCTCTGGGGGGTTTAGGGAAGGCGCCCCCAGGGAGTTAACACGTGTAGTTTTGAGCCACATGGAGCTGGGTGGTGTGGGCACAGACTGGTGAGTGGGCCTGTTTCAAGCAGAGCAGCTCAGCTTCTGTTTCGAGGACTGGGATTTAAACAATTTTTTTTTCCTATAAAAAGGCTCTACTATAAAAAAAAAAACAACAAACAAAACTCTACTATAAAAACCCAAATTTGCTCCTTTCATCGTATAAGAAACAAAAGAGTCAAAGAAGTCAGGCCTGCTCGTATCCACGTCACTTTTTAGAGCACTCACCATGAGTTCATTAAAGGACAAAGGGTCTGCACTGGAGACTGGTAAAGAGAACAAGGAAGGGAGGGTGTCCTCAGGAAGCACCACACCCTCAAGCCTCACAGACACCCCAAATTTCACGTTCCACAAAGAACTCATTCCCAGCACGATCAAGTAATAGGGTCATCACGCAAACACAGGGTCAGAGCCATTCTCAATATCCTCGCTCCCTCCCCTGCCCTCGGTTACTGTTCTCACTGGATCTACCTCAGAGACGTCCTTGCCTTAGGTCAGGTCCTGTGATTCCTCTCTTGGAGAATTACAACTGCTTCCCAATTGGTTCCCTTCTAGAAGTCTCTCCACTTACTCCCTACCTTCTGGTCAAACTAATTTTCCTGAAAACAAACCTGATGATTGAAAAAGTCCCCATACTCCCCTCCTACTTGTCAGTGGCTATTACCTGTATGGTACCTGCAAACTCTGGGCATACATATATTCAAACCTCTCCTCCCGAGTCAAAGAAACAACAGTCCGGAAGTTTTCTATCGCTTCAGTGGCAATCTGTAACAGAGAACACTCCGTCACTAAAGGTACAAAAGCCAGCAGTGGCAATAAGGTGGAATTCCACTAGAGAGATTAATATTATATATTAAATAATATTTATTATGACCTCTGAGTTTCTTTGCTATGGAAGAGATACTAAGTACATTATCAAATTGAGTTTTAGATCTGGAAAGAACATGAGCTAATTTAAACTCCTCTCTGCAGAAAGAGATTCTCAAGTGTCAACAGATGAAGGCCCTTACCTAAAGCCACACAGCTTTACAGGAGCAAAAGTAACCTGAGAACTCAGTATTTTACCTCTATTGAAGTGCTCTTTCTTCTATGATGGTCACATTTTCAGTTCATAATTATTATATATAAATTATTATAGTATCATTATAATTGCTATTATTAAAAATATAAAATGTTTATATTTTTCTCTGCATAATTGTCATTTAAGACAACTAAAGAATATTTGGAAAATATTGAAAAGATAAGGAAGGTAATGAAAAGTTACATATTGGTGTATTTTACATAATAGCTTACATGCTGTTATTTTCTAAAAATATACCTGTTTAACAAAACTGTGCTGACATTCTATGTTTGGCTTTACAGCCTTATTTTTTACTTTAACAAATATCAAGAGCCTTTTCCAAGGTTATTAAATATATATATTAACAATGAGTTGTTTAAAGGGCCACTGAACAAAGCTTTTACTGAACTAAGTTTTCAATTCTTATTAAAAAGAATGCTGTGAAAACATCCTTGCACATTTATGTCCCTATTAAATTATTGTCTTAGACATTCTTAAAAGTGAGTTAACAAGATCAAAGAAAATAAACTAATTTTTAAGGAGTACAGCACATATTAACAATTTGTTTTCCAGAAAGTTACTATCATTCGATTATGTTTTAGTTGAAAGTTAACTTCTAACAAGGCTATCTCATTAGGACAAACACATCATTTACCACCTTTTAGAGTCTGGATAAAAAGGCTATAGAAAATACAGAAAACACCAGTATACAATACAAAATGATACTTCAGCCTGCTTCAGCATGGGACCTTAAAACATCTCTCGGTCTGTTCTCATCTATTAAATGAGGGTAGACAAGAGGGTCTCTGGAGTCCCTTTTAACTCTAATTTTAAGAAAAATAAGTTTTAGATTGTAAGTCTAAATTATAAATCACTATGAGAAATTACCCATATTAAGATGTTCTTCCTTTCTCTGGCCTCTTCCCTGGTCAGAACTGACTCTAATACAGACAAATTCAATTATATTAGAGTGATTTATGGCAAAACAAAAATCACAAACCCAAACTCTCAATGATTCTTTACTGAATCCTACACCAATACCTACCTTCAAAGATAATAGTGAATATTTGATATGATGTTGTTGGTTTTAAAGACTAATGCAAAAGGCTACTAGAAGAAAGAAATTAATACCATACTCTTAAAAACAAAAAAAGTATTTTAAAAATAAAGTTAAAAATATTATGTTCTGACCCAGCAGGCCAACAAGAATGAACTAAGTTTACCATAAGCTACTAACAAATACAGGGAAATGTCCAGATTCAACTTATGTTAAAATATTTTATGCAATTATTTACATATTATAAAAATTATACTTATTTTAGAAAACACTAACACTGCAGAAAGCAAAAAGTTAGAAGAAAAAATCCACCTCCAGTCAAACCCTCAGAGATGATCACTGGTAGAAATATTTTCATTTATGAGGCTTCAAACAAAGAAAAGAGGCTTTTTTTGCATTAGTTAAGAAAATTTAGCAAACTTTACAACTGTCTGCTGGGAAAAAACAGACTTTACTGTGAATTTCAATGTAATGATTTTAAGAAATACTTATTTTCTGGGCACATTTTTTCTTATGCCAGTGTGTATTGTTTGGTTTGTAACGTCATCACTTTATAGTGTGTGGAGAGCCCAATAAAAGTGAGAGTTCATGAGCTGCACACCTTGAATAGTGAGTAAAATAATATAATCACTGCACAATCATCTTCATCTTGTCACACAAGAAGAAATTAGGAAAAGGCTTAATTAGTATTCTGCATCCTCGCAGGTTCATTTACTCCAAATTTTACATAGAGATTCAGTAATCACAATGAGGAAAGGGATGTTGTAATTTATAAGAAGAGGAAATATCAATAGCACGGGGTTTCCCTCAGAAACCATCATGTACTAAATGATTTTTAGGAATGCAAAAAATATGCACAGGTTTCCTGAAAAACCTCACACTTCTCTTCCTACCCTTGTAGAAACTCAAGTGTGATTACGGCTTTTATTTCTAAAAAAGAAAAAGCATCTATTCTATAAAAATATTCATTCGTGAATAATGTGACAGAAATCAATGGAGCAGAGACCACGAGCAGTGTAGAGGTTTTAGGAGCCGGCTCTGACATCACACAGTCCTGCTCTGCAATCCTGGCCCTGCTCCGTCCTTCTAAGGGGAACAACAGATATGATACTGGTCCCCACCTTAGTAGGGAAGACAGTCATTAATCAATAAACAAGTGGGAAAGAAACATTAAGTGCAGAAAAGTGTCAGGAATGAATTCGAACGTCAGGAGAGACCTCTCAGAAGAGCTATGAAGACCAGAGGGAACCAGCTTGGAATTTTGTAGGACCAGAAAGAAGGCCCATGAGGCCAGGGCAGGGTGGATGAGGGAGACAGCCGAGCAAGACAGGGTCAGAGAAGTCATCATGGGCTGAGTCATGCAGAGTTTAATAATCCGGGGTTGATGTTACTGCCAGTGTGATCAGAAGTCACTGAAGGGGTGGAGGTTCAGTTCAGTTCAGTCGCTCAGTTGTATCCAACTCTTTGTTACCCCATGAACCACAGCACGCAGGCCTCCCTATCCATCACCAACTCCCGGAGTTCACCCAAACGCATGGCCATCGAGTCGGTGATGCCACCCAACCATCTCCTCCTCTGTCATCTCCTTCTCCTCCTGCCCTCAATCTTTCCCAGCATCAGGGTCTTTTCAAATGAGTCAGCTCCCCGCATCAGGTGGCCAAATTATCGGAGTTTGAGCTTCAGCATCAGTCCTTCCAATGAATGTTCAGGACTGCTTTCCTTTAGGATGGACTGGTTGGATCTCCTTGCAGCCCAGGGGACTCTCAAGAGTCTTCTTGAACATCACAGTTCAAAAGCATCAATTCTTCGGTGCTCAGCTTTCTTTATAGTCCAACTCACGTTCATACATTAGTACTGGAAAAACTGTAGCCTTGACTACACGGACATTTGTTGACAAAGTAATGTCTCTGCTTTTCAATATGCTATCTAGGTTGGTCATGACTTTCCTTCGAAGGAGCAAGTGTCTTTTAATTCCACGGCTGCAATTACCACCTGCAGTGATTCTGGAGCCCCCCAAAACAAAGTCAGTCAGTGTTTCCACTGTTTCCCCATCTCCTTCCATGAAGTGATGGGACCAGATGCCATGATCTTAGTTTTCTGAATGTTGAGCTTTAAACCAACTTTTTCATTCTCCTCTTTCACTTTCAGCAAGGGGCTCTTGAGTTCCTCCTCACTTTCTGCCATAAAGGTGGTGTTATCTGCATATCTGAGGTTATTGATATTTCTCCCGGCAATCTTGATTCCTGCCTGTGCTTCCTCCAGCTCAGCATTTCTCATGATGTACTCTGCATATAAGTTAAATAAACAGGGTGACAATACACAGCCTTGACATACTCCTTTTCCTATCTGGAACCAGTCTGTTGTTCCATGTCCAGTTCTAACTGTTGCTTCCTGACCTGCATGTAGGTTTCTCAAGAGGCAGGTCAGGTGGTCTGGTATTCCCATCTCTTGAAGAATTTTCCACAGTTTATTGTGATCCACACAGTCAAAGGCTTTGGTATAGTCAATAAAGCAGAAATACATGTTTTTCTGAACTCTCTTGCTTTTTCCATGATCCAGTGGATGTTGGCAATTTGATCTCTGGTTTCTCTGCCTTTTCTAAAACCAGCTTGAACATCTGGAAATTCATGGTTCACATATTGCTGAAGCCTGGCTTGGAGAATTTTGAGCATTACTTTAATAGCGTGTGAGATGAGTGCAACTGTGTGGTAGTTTGAGCATTCTTTGGCATTGCCTTTCTTTGGGATTGGAATGAAAATGGACCTTTTCCAGGCCTGTGGCCACTGCTCAGTTTTCCACATTTGCTGGCATATTGAGTGCAGCACTTTCACAGCATCATCTTTCAGGATTTGGAATAGCTCAACTGGAATTCTATCACCTCCACTAGCTTTGTTTGTAGTGATGCTTTCTAAGGCCCACTTGACTTCACATTCCAGGATGTCTGGCTCTAGGTAAGTGATCACACCATCGTGATTATCTGGGTCGTGAAGATCTTTTTTGTACAGTTCTTCTGTGTATTCTTGCCATCTCTTCTTAATATCTTCGGCTTCTGTTAGGTCCCTACCATTTCTGTCTTTTCTTGAGCCCATCTTTGCATGAAATGTTCCCTTGGTATCTCTAATTTTCTTGAAGAGATCTCCAGTCTTTCCCATTCTATTGTCTTCCTCTATTTCTTTGCACTGATCACTGAGGAAGGCTTTCTTATCTCTCCTTGCTATTTTCTGGAACTCAAATGCATTCAATGGGTATTGAATGCTATTCTTTGGAACTCAAATGCATTCAATTGGGTATATCTCTCCTTTTCTCCTTTGCTTTTCGCTTCCCTTCTTTCACAGCTATTTGTAAGGCCTCCTCAGACAGCCATTTTGCTTTTTTGCATTTCTTTTTTTGGAGATTGTCTTTATTCCTGTCTCCTTACAATGTCATGAACCTCCATCCATAGTGCATCAGGCACTCTGTCTATCAGATCTAGTCCCTTGAATCTATTTCTCACTTCCACTGTATAATCATAAGGGATTTGATTTAGGTCATATCTGAATGGTCTAGTGGTTTTCCCTACTTTCTTCAATTTAAGTCTGAATTTGGCAATAAGGAGTTCATGATCTGAACCACAGTCAGCTCCCGGTTTTGTTTTTGCAGACTGTATAGAGCTTCTCCATCTTTGGCAGCAAAGAATATAATCAATCTGATTTCATTGTTGACCATCTGATTATGTCCATGTTAGACTCTTCTCTTGTGTTGCTGGAAGAGGGTATTTGCTATGACCAGTGCGTTCTCTTGGAAGAACTCTATTAGTCTTTGCCCTGCTTCATTCTGTACTCCAAGGCCAAATTTGCCTGTTACTCCAGGTGTTTCTTGACTTCCTACTTTTGCATTCCAGTCCCCTATAATGAAAAGGACATCTTTTTTGGGTGTTAGTTCTAGAAAGTCTTGTAGGTCTTCATAGAACCGTTCAACTTCAGCTTCTTCAGCATTACTGGTTGGGGCATAGACTTGGATTATCATGATATTCAATGGTTTGCTTTGGAAACGAACAGAGATCATTCTGTCATTTTTGAGATTACATCCAAGTACTGCATTTCAGACTCTTTTGTTGACTAGGATGGCTACTCCATTTCTTCTAAGGGATTCCTGCCCACAGTAGTAGATTTACAATGGTCATCTGAGTTAAATTCACCCATTCCAGTCAATCTTAGTTTGCTGATTGCTAGAATGTTGATCTTCACTCTTGCCATCTCCTGTTTGACCACTTCCAATTTGCCTTGATTCATGGACCTAACATTCCAGGTTCCTATGCAATATTGCTCTTTAAGCATCGAACCTTGCTTCTATCACCAGTCCCATCCACAACTGGGTGCTGTTTTTGCTTTGGCTCCATTCCCTCATTCTTTCTGGAGTTATTTCTCCACTGATCTCTAGTAGCATATTGGGCACCTAGCAACTTGAGGAGTTCATCTTTCAGTGTCCTATCTTTTTGCCTTTTTATACTGTTCATGGGGTTCTCAAGGCAAGAATACTGAAGTGGTTTGCCATTCCCTTCTCCAGTGGACCACATTCTGTCAGATTTTACTGCTAGTGTGATCAGAAGTCACTGGATGGGTGGAGGTTAGCAAGATCTTATTTGTGTTTATAAGAGATGACTGTGGCCTCTGTCAGACAAATATAAAAAGTGGACAGACAGACCAATTAGGCTGCTGCTATGTGACTTTGGGCAAGCTACCTGACTCCTCTGAATCCTGAGTTTTATGATCTAACAGGGTAATTCAAAAGGGTTATTGAGAGTATCAAGTGAGAACATGTAGCATTCTTAGCATGATGCCTGGTATATAATAAAAAATCAACAAGTGGCAGCCTGAGAATGACGATCAGATGGGAGCTGACTTTTACTATTTCATGGACTGGTTGGTGCAGCAATCACTTCCCCTACCTGCTTTTATCTCTCTCTCATGAACCACCGATTTAGAGCATTTACCTCACTCCCGACCTTTATCCAGAAAACCTGCTATTCTCAAACATATCTGTTTCCATCTGCACCCCTTCACCTCCCCCACTTCCAACAAATTACCAGAGTTTTAAAGCTAATGCAATACTTTAAAGGTGAAAACCTGTGGCTTGCAATGAATCAGCTTCCGGCTGGTCATCTTCCTACAAACAACCTAAACCTCCTCTCTGGGACACTTTGAACACCTCCATAAACGATGACACTAGAAACAGTAATGCACTTTCTTTGTATGCACGTTTTCTCATTTTCTCATTAGATGAATCAGCACCATAGGGGAAAATCCCACAAAGTACAGGATTAAATGAAGTGACCGGTCACAGGATGGACTCCCTGCCAGGGGCTGACGTCACCTGGGCCTGACCACAGCCAATGTCTGAGGGCCAGCACCCTGCTGCTGGACTTCAGGACCAAAGGGAAACCTCACATGAGGACTTTCTCCCCCAGACAATCACTGAGAAGCACTAAAGCTGATCCAAAGACGTTTCCCGAAGGAATCCCAAGGACACAGGGTACAAAAAGTCAGAGAAGATAGCAGGGAGGCAACGGAAAAAGTGAGAGTGCTGATAACCAACCAAAGGACCCCTTTCATCATCCTTATTGGTGAGGTGCCTGGTGCAGAGACAAAGGACCCAAGGCCACTGGATCTGCCCGGGTCGCTGCCTTGAGTCTCAGGCACCTTGGAGGGTCCACGGGTAGATGTCACCCTATCCTAGACGGTAGGCCTAGTTCTGAGGGAGCTCGGCTCTGACCGCTCGTTTCTGCAATGATACAGATCATGTGATATCAGACTATGCTCCACCATTAGCAGACCTCTTTTATTTTTCTTTAGTGGAGGATAACTGCTTTACCACCTTCCTTCTGAGCCTCCACTTCCCCCCTATCCTACTCCTCTAGGCCAGCACAGGGCACTGAGTTGAGTTACCTGTGTTAAATAGCAGCTTCCCACCAGCTATGTAATTTACACATGGTAGTCTGTATATGTCAAAGACCTCTTTGTTTCTTAACTGAGGTACAACTTGGGAGCGTGACTGTCTGCGTTTGAATCGTGGCTCTGAGACTTGAGCTCTGAGGCACTGTGGCATTACCTGCCTGTGCCTCAGCCTCACCTGCGAAAGGAGCTGACAGAAGAACCTGGCTCACAGGCCCCCTGGGGAGTAGAACGACTGCCATGCATGCATCTGTTCAAAACAACAACTCTACTCAAAACTCGGTAATAACCTAAATGAAGAAAGAATTAGACAAAGAACGGATACATGTGTAACTGAATCACTTTGTTGCACACCTCAAACTAACACAACAGTGTTAATCAACTATACTCCAATATCAAGTAAAACTTTTGGGGGAAAAAAGGGGAGATTCAAAATGCAAATCAAGCAACAATAACAAACAGGCAAGCATGCAACATGCTTCCCCCACCCCCAGCAAAATGTGTTAGGATAAAGGGTAAACGGGGCTTCCCAGATGGTTCCGTCAGTGGTAAAGAATTCGCTTGCCAATACAGGAAACATGGGAGACGCAGGTTAGATCCCTGGGTTGGGAAGACCTCCTGGGGAGGGAAATGACAACCCACTCCAGTTATTCTTGCCTGGGAAATCCCATGGACAGAGGAGCTTGGCAGGCTATAGTCCATGGGGTTGCAAACAGTCGGACATGAGTGAGTGACTAAAAACAACATTAACAGACGGCAAACACAAGTAACATGAAGGGAGGAGGTGTAATGAAAGGGAAAGAGGGATGATATTTTAGCCAGTTAGAGTGAATACCTTTAAGACTTTTCAAGTTTTTAAAATCTCCCCTCCCCACATCTAGTTAAATAGGCCTCCTTTCCTCAATAAAGCAATGGATTTCTGGAGAAATGGGAAGGAAGGAGAAAAAGTGATATGAAAACAATTGTAACTAGAAAAGTCCAACAAAATTAGTCTTCAGTCTGTGAGTCTAAGAATTTGTTTTGCTACTTTTCTTCAGTTTGCAATCTGCTGAATAAGTGTCAAATAAGACTGCTTTGAGGAATGGTTATAAAAACATTCTCAGGGACTTCCCTGGTGGTCCAGTGCTTAAGACCCCTGTGCTCCTAATGCCGGGGGCCAAGGTTCAATCCCTGGTCCAGGGACTAAGATCCCACATGCTGCAACAAAGTTCACAGGCCACAACGAAGACTCACCACAGCCAAATAAACAAAAACAAAAGCCATCCTCAGAGCACAGAAAGTAGCCATGACTAACAGAACAATACTGCCTAGAATATTTTAGTCTACCCAGGTCAGAAATCTTATCTCATTTGACTCACCTTCCCAGCACCTTCCAGTTCTTTCTTATCTTTCAGGGCTTGTCCAGACAACATTTTCATTTCAATAACTCCTGCTACTGCAATGATGGGTACAATTGCTAAAAGGAGAAGTGTTAACTGCCAGCCATAGATGAGGGATATAATAATGCCTGTGCCAAGATTTGCAATATTCTGGGTAATTACAGCAAGCCTGGAACCTATAGCCTGCAAAACAAACACAAAACACTGTTAGAGAGACACCTTCCGATCATCTCTAAAGTCCATGCTTATGCATTTTCTTAGAGATTGTGAAAATTCAGCTTTGTGAAAATCTCATCTCCCCAGTTATGACCTAATAAGTTAGTAGTAAAAGTTTACATGTAACTTTATTTGGTTTCCCAGATGAGGATTTCCATGACCTCAGAATAAATATTGAAAGTAGGTCAATAATTCAGAGTTCAATTACGTATTTCTATCTCATTTGATTTTTTAATACCACAAAACTTTTCATTAAACAATGACACCATGATCCCTAATGCAAGCTCTGCAAATTAGCAAGATAAAATAGTCTGACAATTACCTTCAATGGGGACTGTTGGAAATTTCCAATGTTAGATGCATAACTACCCATAATTTAAGCCTAATATTGATCATTGAGGGTATCCAAATATTTTGTGGCTTATTTGAGACGCTTATTGTGTTTAGAGGGCTTCCCAGGTGGTACAGTGGTCAAGAATCCACCTGTCAATGCAGGAGACTGAGGTTTCATCCCTGGGTCGGGAAGATACCCTGGAGTAGGAAATGGTAACCCGCTCCAGTATCCTTGCCTGGAGAATCCCATGGACAGAGGAGCCTGGTGAGCTACAGTCCATGGGGTTGCAAAAGAGTTGGACAAGACTGAGCTAGAGCTAGAGAGACTGTGTTCAGAAAAAATACACAGAGCTGAATGTTATGGAATTTAAATTTACGATACTAAGCAGGCATCAGAACCTTCAGTTTACATGCCAGAAGGAGCCTGAAGCATAACTGTCAGAAGCATTCAGTTATTTCCAACCGAAAAGTCAGAAGTCAAAATACAAAGTCAATCCGCTTCGCTACTCTACACTTCTCTCCCTTACCCTGGAAACGCCCCACAACCTCAAGCCTTTCCAAATTCCTGCTCTGGCCCATGTCTTATCAACTCTCCAAATTTCCTCTGCTTGAGTGGGGCCATTCTCAGGGAAAGATAATGATGGAGAACAGTCTAGAATAGTCATTTCCACCTCTGGGGCCTTGGTCAAATTTTTCCCAACCCCAAAATGATTAGATACACTGATTAATAACCAAAGCTTCTGGCGGCTCTGAGTTTTAAGACAGAATTCTTTCCGAGCCCCCTGCCTCAATGTCAACCTTCTGAAATCATTTGAAACTTATGTTGATATAAACACCAAACCAGTAACTAGGGGGAAACAGTATTAAAAAACTACCAATAGCTCTATAATTAAATTCCATATCAAGGAATTGCACCAGGGCTGCAAGAAACGGCACATATAACAGAGCATTTATTTTTATCTGATGCCATCACTGAGCTTATATAAAGGGAGGCTTAGCCGTATCTGGCATAAGTCAGAGTGGAGTGGCCTTTCAAATCAGCTCTGTATTTGGACATTTTCAATTTCAAAGTCAAGGGTTATAATCTGAAAAGAGTCTGTGGCACAGGCAAGATGGAGACTGTTCCTTTTTCAGTATCCACAAGCCCTACTCAGAACTCATTTCCCACAGCACCCAACTGCAAGAAGCACTCAGAACATCCCGCAAGTTCACAGCAGACAAATTACTCCAGTACCTAAGCTTCCATACACATAAACGTTTCACTGAGGAGGGCAGCCAAGGCCACGGAAATAAGTAAAATGGATCAAAGTGCTTCTTTAATGTACATGAAAGATGATCCAAAAAACCTAGAACCTTAAGCTGGCGGGGAAGTAAGCCCTTGGCATAGTATGATTAAATGCTTCCGGTGACATTGCACTGGTTACTGTTCTTTATTCTAATGACACATTCACCGTCCCAGTATCTATTCCTCATACAGAAAAAGAGTCTCTAGAACACTCCATGGGAGAGCATAGATTACTAGAAGCCAGAAGTTTTTCATTTCAACAATGAGGAGGAGGGTAGGTAGCATTCTAAAGCCAGAGCCCAAGAGTGAAACAAGGTTAAGACAAAATCCATCATCCTCTGGCACTAGTGGTGAGGAACCTGCCTGCCGATGCAGGAGACACAACAGACGTGGGTTCAGTCCCTGGGTCAGGAAGATCCTCTGGAGGAGCGCATGGAAACCCACTCCAGTATTCTTGCCTGGAGAATCCTCATGGACAGAGGAGCCTGGCGGGCCACAGTCCATAGGGTCGCAAAGACTCAGACACGACTGAAGCAACTTAGTTTGCACACAAGGTGCAGTTAAAGAAGAAACTGTCACTTTACCCACCAATCAAAACCTGCTGGTCTAATAGTTTCTAGTTGTATTAATTAAAGAGATTCATGTAGCAGCAGAATTTAAGTTTTATAGTCTGATAAAATTTTTCCTTTTACCCTTGTTTTAATTTTTTCATACTTGTTTCATTTCTTTCAAACTTTGTCTAAGTTTTCTTCCCTCCCCTCTGAATTCAGTGCCCCTAAATTTTCTTACAGCAACTACACACACTTTTTTTCAGTAGCAATTACAATTTTCTGGGGATTAGCAAAGCATTAAAACAGACTGAAAAGATAAAAAAAAAAAAGACTGGGCTTGCATGATACACTGATAAATACTTCCTTTTTAAATAATTATCCTTCTACATGTATTTAGATAATGCCATGAATAAGATGGAAAATAACAAAACAAAGCTCAAAAGTCATCACTGTTATAGTGATACAGCATATGATATTTAAACAGATAATATTTTTTCCGTAAGACACATGCTATATCACATAGGTTAAAGGTTTGACATTTTCTAAATGATGATGAGAATTAACTGTAGGGAGAGAATTAGTTTCGTGCTCAAATTCTAAATGGCCCATTAGGACAATCACAGCAGAAAGGAGGTAGTCATACCCCTTTAACTTGAGCGGCGTCATTGGCAAGCCTGGTCGTCAATGCTCCCGTGGTGTTTTTAGGGTCATCAAACCAGCTCACATCCTGTGGCAGAGAAACTCATTTCATTATCTTAAAGCCTGACGCATGAGACCTTCAGTTCAAGAAACTCACAGGGTGCCCTTATCCCCTACATTAAGCACTTAGGATTTGACACTGAATAGATAAGAAAAGGACTTAATAAAGTCATAAAGAGATCATTTCTCAAAAAAGATTTTTTTGAGTGCCTACTCTGTTCCAAACATAATTGCTAGGTGTTGGACCTATTCAACAGTGAACAAAACTGACAGAGTTGCTGCTTTCATGAAGCCCAGATTCCAGGGACAGGACCCATAAATTAATAAACACCATGCCAAGGGGTAATAAATGCTAGGAAGAAAAACAGAATGGGGTAAGAAGGGAAAAGAAGAGGGGGGAGGCACCATTTTATAGACTGGGGAGCTGAGAGAGAGAGGCCTTGCTCAGGTGACCTTTGAGCAGAGACCTGAGTACGGAGAGGGATGAGAGTATCTGGACAAGGAAGGAACAACATGTGCAAAAGCCCCAAGGCAGAGGCATTTTTGATCTGCTCACATACAAGCAAGAAAGCATAAAGGTCGTCACCAGCCTTAATAGCACCTCTGTGTAAATGTACAGAAGCTGCCTCTTCCTCAGGACAGACATCCATGCTCACTGGGCCCTCCCTCTTCCCTACCCCCATATCCACTTACATCAGCCAATGTGTAGAGAGTAGACTGTATATGGGGAATGAGGTGAAGCTCTAGGAGATGAGGTCTGGGGAGGTAGTGGGGACACAGAGTTTGTGACTTTACTGGCAAATGCAAAGATTCCAAATTTGGGGAATTCCCTGATGGTCCAATAGCTAATACTCCACACTTTCACTGCTGAGAGCCTGGGTTCAATCCCTGGTCAGAGAACTAAGATCCCACAAGCTGCATCACATGGACAAAAAAACCAAGATTCCAGATTTTACCCTGAGAGATATGGGCAGCTTTCAGCAGCTTTTAAGCAGAGGGATGTGATTTAACTTTTATCTTGGAAGAATGATTCTGGTTCTTGGGCAATGAATGAGTGAACTAGGATAAAGATGGAGGCAGTGAGACGGGTTAGGAGGCTGTTGTAATATTGGACAAAGAAGAGGAGACAAGGACAACTCCTAGGACTTTAACCTGAGCAACTGGCAGAATGGATAGGCCATTTACTGATATTGGGGAGGTCTAAGCAAGGAGTAAGCCCTTTGGCAAAGGGTGGGAGGGGTGTCCAAAGCTGTTTTGCAGACATTTAGTATGAAATTCTTAATAGACATTCAAATAGAGAAGTCAAATAAACAGATGACTATAGTTTATGGCCAAATAAATGAATTGGGTTAAAAAAAAAATAAACCAAAGAAGTCTAGATTAAAGTTTAACACTCAACATAAAACAGGATTTTCTTTATAAAACCACTTACACTTTTAAATGCAAAACCACTAAAAATATTGTGAGTTTGAAGTCTTAGTTTGTGTCTGTTACAAAAATAACTAAGGTCCTAAGAAGTTACCTTAACTGTGATTTGCAGTTAAAGCAGCATTTATCAAATATTTAAGAAAAAATGAATTATAATGCATTATAATTTATTATAGTGCATATCCATTTGGTTTTTTAAAATTGATAAGTGCTTAAGTGTCTTCCCCATTGGAACATAACTGCCATGTATACAGGGACCACTCTGACTTGAAGACCTTACAATACTTAGTATTATGCCTTGTAAGCAGAAGGCACTTAATGCATGATGGCCGGACTGAATAATTGGTGGAGAGGGTATGACACAAATCCTCAGCTCAAATCCAAAGTATAAGGGGCCCAGGAGTTGGCCTACGGCCTGGCAGGGGAATGGGGCATTTAGCCCTGGGCCAGGCCCTGAGTCTAGTTCGGATTTGTTATAAATACCGTCTGACTGAAAATCCTGACAAGAGGCCCTACACCAAACAGTGCTCTCTCACTCACTGGACTTGGTCCTGGCTCTGTCAGTCCCAAGCCAGCAATCCCCATAAACACGTCTTGGTTTTAAGCAGCAGGGGGTCCACATGCTTATGAGCCAGGGTTCAAATCCTGCCCCATCCCCCCAGGTATATCTGAGGCATTCTTCTGAGGTATCACTGTATTAGTGATTTTAAAATGGAAGGTTACAAAGTCATAGGCAAAATGTGCATGATTGTTAAAGACACCTTCCCCTTTGAACTGATCTGCTTTGAGTGACATGTTCTCCCCCTTCCCCTGAGAAACATTCACATCCACGTGCTGTCAGGGTCTGGAAGGTGCCCAGTATGGGAGACCTAAGTCACTATCGGCTAGTAACAGTGCAGCTGGAACAAGTCTATCAGTCAAGCTCCAGCACAGAAACCAAGCAGCAGCAAGTGGGCCACGGGGCTGACTTTTGATCTGTGGAAACAAAGGGTTCAGAGGGCACCTCTTGGCAGGAATAAACATGAGCATCACGTCTCCCGGGCAGAGAAGGAAAAAAGGAGAGGAGAGGGATGTGGGGGCACGGAAGATCGCTTCCATCTCCTCCGCCTGCAGCTGCTGAGGGGAGCCCGCCTGGGAGACACCATCTGGCGCGCGGGGACACTGGTCCCCAAGCCCATCCCCAGCAGAGCACCCCGGGCTCTCTCTGCAGCCCTGACAGCAATCCCAGCGCCTGCCCACAGGGCACAGTGCACACCCCCCGGGCACCATCCCCGGCAGACCTACCTGCCTCAGCATCGACCTGAAAACCAGGTACCGCAGCCGCCTGGTGAGGATCTCGCCCGCTTTGCCGAACGTGAAGCCCTGTGGGGAGGGACACGCCACAGGGAGAAGGCTGGTCAGAGGCCCGGCCGCCGGCGACACCGCGGGAAAGGGACGTGCGGTCAGCGCCGGGGCAGGACACCAAAGTCGGAAGCCCGGTTTCAAGGCTTGGCAGCCCTGCTCCTCAAACAGCAACCACCAGCAGAGTTGGGAGGATCTGGTTTTGACATCAACACTGCGGCTCCCCAACCAGCCCCCCAACCAGCCCGCGGCCCATCACGGATCTACAGTCTCCCTTCCCACTCCTGCTTCGCTCTCTCAGGAACCAGGGCCTGCCACTGAGGAAGCTGGGGAGTTGTTCCCATGACAAGGGAATTTGACTCTAACCCAGGGGTTTATATTATGAATCATCCCAAGCAGGAAATTTTTGAGTGAATTGTGGGGGTGAGGGGCGGGCACTGGTCACAATTACACCAGACCTGAGGTGCAACCTGGAAAAACAGGAATCTGTAGCTGCTGCAGCCATAAAAGATGCAGAGAACAAAGATATCAAATGCTTTGTTTCCAAGTCAAAAGAAAAGCCAAAGTCTAGGAGAGAAATAGGTTGGAAAGGAAGGCTTACTGGAGACAGAGTTTTCTGCACTGATCTCCCCCCTTCCCCAAGGATATGACCTATGCCTGGTAGGAGAGAAGAGTGTAAGATGTGATTGTATGGCCATGCTGGGCCACATCTGGGGAGGAAGGAGAACAGACCCTCGTCCCGGGAGCTTGGCAATATACAGGGCCAGACTGAGGTACTGCACCACGTTCTCTCTGGAGCTCCGGGAAGGGGAAGTTCACAGATGGAGCCTGCCTGCCACACAATGGAAATGGCTGGATGGTGCTTTGGAAGAAGGAAAGCCCCAGTAAGAGCCAAGAGTCTTCTGCAGCATGTGAGACACGATGGAAGGCAACTGTAGCTCCTCCACACTCCCAGGGGGCAGGCTGGACATCATCAAGAGAGAGAGAGAGAAGAAACACGGGTAAAGAGCCCAAGTGGAGAGAAAGTGAACTCTTCCTTGTGGTCCTGATCAAGGGGGACAGCCAGGCTGAACTGTGTAACTGCAGGCCACCAGCCCCTCCGGTCACCAGTGTGAAGCGGGGCAGGGGAGGTGCACAGCCCAGAGCCCCCCACCCAGTGCTGCAATGCTGCGTACCCTCTCTGCTAGTACACACCACGCCAGGGACAAGGGGGAGAGAAAGAGACCCTGGATGAACTGAGTTGAAGCCTGCCGTTACCAAAATGATTAACTTTAATAGGAAATGACCAGATGAAGATTTCCACTTATTAAACTGAATGCAACCTCAACTATCTTGCCCACTATGAGAATACTACTCTTGTCATTTGGTTGAGAACTAGCCAGAGAAGGCAATGGCACCCCACTCCAGTACTCTTGCCTGGAAAATCCCATGGGTGGAGGAGCCTGGTAGGCTGCAGTCCATAGGGTCGCTAAGAGTCGGATACGAATGAGCGGCTTCACTTTCACTTTTTCACTTTCATACATTGGAGAAGGAAATGGCAACCCACTCCAGTGTTCTTGCCTAGAGAATCCCGTGGACAGAGGAACCTGGAGGGCTGCTGTCTATAGGGTCGCACAGAGTTAGACACGACTGAAGTGACTTAGCATGCAGGCATGCATTGGAGAAGGAAATGGCAACCCACTCCAGTATTCTTGCCTGGAGAATCCCAGGGACAGAGGAGCCTGGTGGGCTGCCATCTATGGGGTCACACAGAGTCAGACACGACTGAAGCAACTTAGCAGCAGCAGCAACCACTCATTCATTTAATAAGTGATTATGTTTATAATCATCTCACACACAACTAGGACCTTACCTCTTTTCATCACCAAGAGTCAGCTACCATTATCCCCATTCTAACAGATGAGGGAACCCAGGCTTACACAGTTTCAGTTATTTACTTGCCCAAGGACACAGAATTAGGAACTGGTACAACTCATACCTGACCCTACACCTAACACCAAAGCCCATACTGCCTTACCATGCGGAGTGTCTAGCGTACTCAAACTCCTGGCAATTTCATTTCAGCCAAATGATCTGCAATCTGTAAAAGCATACTTTGCATATGCTTACTATAGTTTTTCTTTGAAGACTGGCATTCTTCCATAATTAGAAAGGTTCCTTCTTCTTCAGGAAAAGAATGACAAACTCTTCAAATATTTTTAAAATCAGCATGACTGGCTTGTGGGGCTCTGAGGTTTGTTCTTGCTTTTAGAACACTGGAAGATACTTGAGTATCAGAACTGATGGCAGTACTTATATATCCAAACATGTGTCCACAGCTCCCCTAGCTTCCATTTCTAAGACCCCTGCTTTTACTTCCAATGATTGTGTTAGATCAAACACTCTCCGTTCCCTCTGACTTCATGAACATTTCCAGTCAGGGGAGAAGGTTGGGAGAAGGAAGGAAGCAAGGGTTCCTTCCCTTGGGGTGTAAGAGGAAGCCAGAGGAGAAAACATCTTTGATTTAAGTCAAGGAAACTGACTGCTAAGAGCCCAGTGACTAGAGGAACGACTCTACTAAACAGCAAATCACACAGATGCTTAATAAATCCCGCCAGTTGGGTAATGATACATTTCTCCAAATGGAAAAAGAAAAAGTGAAAATGTAGACACTTACCTGAAGGAAAAATGTAATAAAAGAAATAATTCCAAGGATTAGAAACAACAGTGAAAACAAGTTACTGTTCTGTCGTTTGGTTTCATCATCCTCATCTCTGGTGAAGATCTGGCAAAGAAGATATTTAAGGGTTTCAGTACCACTGACGAAATCATTCACAGTCTGACCCATTTTACATCTAGTTATAGTACTTGGGGTCAAGAGGGCCTTAGCATGTGGAGCTCAGGCAGGCTTCCCGAAGGCCAGACTTCAATGGGGCGGTATCGTGCCTTCCCTAGGGGCATGGCCTGTCACTCATTCATTAATCCATCCAACTCTTTCTCCGCTCATACTCCTTCTTGAAGTAACGGGTGCTTCAAGTCAGCACCAAACCCACTACCGCAGAACTGGGGACAAATACTGTCTTACTCCTCTGATGGAAACTACACTGTGTGGCAGTCTGTTGTTTCACACGGCGACATTTCCAACTGTCTCAAGGTGTCTGGAGACACATCTGCTGATGCGGTTTTGGAGAGCCCAGGAGGTGAGCGCATATACTCAGCCCAGGTCTCTCTGAAGAAAGGAGGCTTCTTCAGCCACCCTTCTTTGTAGGGTGGCCTGTTAGACAGACAGTGGGGAACTACAGCCAGCTCACCCGGAACCACACTGGGAGACCCTGGTTAAAAGAGCTAAACAGGATGCCTTGGCCTCAAAACGCATGCAGAGAACAACCACTTCACAGGGAAAGAAAACCATCTTCCTTCACACTGGGCCAAAATCTGACTTGTGAGATTGCAACTTTATGGTTGAAAATGCCATCATGAAAAGCAGGTGCAATCAGTATCTGTCAACCTGAATCTTTTCAAGCCGTCGCTTTGTTTTCATCTTAATACGTGGGACGGACATCCCACAGAGGCCAAGTGCTCAGCCCCATCACGTCCTGACAAGCATCCGAGTCAGAGACTGGCTCTCCCTTGTGCTGGTGTGATGAACACGCGAGGAACCCTCTCTGTACACCAGTCACAGAACTGTTGCTGAGGTTGACTCAGAGTCCAGCGATGGCAGGTAGGGAACAGCTGCCTAGTCAGTTTCATGGACTGATTTACAGGACCTCATTCCCAGGGCCCTAGGATAGAAACTAATTGCAATGGACAAACGAAGTTTTGAAAAATCAGTTTTCCTAACACAAATAAAACTTCTACATCTTCAAGCTGTTATATGAAGGTATAATGCATGTTTTTGTGGCTTTTATATAAATTTACAAATACAAGCAGTTCATTCTTTAGTCAGGACTCACAGGTAAGTCCCCAAAATGAACATAAACACTTACTCCTACAATCCTTGAAAATATGACTGAGAATGCTGGTTGCAGAGCTCCATTTATAATGGCGCAAAATACACCAACCACAAAATAAGGCCATTCAGTTATATTCAGCTTCAGAATCCTCCAAAAGGAAACTGGAGGTACACTTTCATCCTGGAGAACACAAAATATTACAACAAACCCGTTAGGAAAATAACTGATCTTAATGGATTGAACTGATGTACAGTTCTTCTGTATGCACAACAATTTTTAAACAAATAGATCTTATTCCTACTTCCTTATCAATTGATGGCTATGTAAATTTTTTTAAACAGTGCAGGCAGATTCTGTTACATTGTGCCTTCATTTTTAAAGAAATACATGATGATTCCGTAAATATTTAAGTCTGACCGTACATCTGGATCCAAAGTAAGAGAAACCCAAGTAAGATGGTAGGTGTTGCAAGACGGCATCAGAGAGCAGACACACTGAAACCGTAATCACAGAAACTAGTCACTCTAATCACACTAGGACAACAGCCTTGTCTAACTCAATGAAACTAAGCCATGCCCGAGGGGCCACCCAAGATGGGTGGGTCATGGTGGAGAGGTCTCACAGAATGTGGTCTACTTCTGCTTTATTGACTATGCCAAAGCCTTTGACTGTGTGGATCACAATAAACTGTGGAAAATTCTGAAAGAGATGGGAATACCAGAACACCTGACCTGCCTCTTGAGAAATCTGTATGCAGGTCAGGAAGCAACAGTTAGAACTGGACATGGAACAACAGACTGGTTCCAAATAGGAAAAGGAGGACGTTAAGGCTGTGTATTGTCACCCTGCTTATTTAACTTATATGCAGAGTACATCATGAGAAAAGCTGGGCCGGAGGAAGCATAGGCAGGAATCAAGATTGCCGGGAGAAATATCAATAACCTTAGATATGCAGATGACACCACCCTTATGGCAGAAAGGGAAGAGGAACTCAAAAGTCTCTTGATGAAAGTGAAAGAGGAGAGTGAAAAAGTTGGCTTAAAGCTCAGCATTCAGAAAACTAAGATCATGGCATCTGGTCCCATCACTTCATGGGAAATAGATGGGGAAACAGTGGAAACAGTGTCAGACTTTATTTTTGGGGGCTCCAAAATCACTGCAGATGGTGACTGCAGCCATGAAATTAAAAGACGCTTACTGTTTGGAAGCAAAGTTATGACCAACCTAGATAGCATATTCAAAAGCAGAGACATTACTTTGCCAACAAAGGTCCGTCTAGTCAAGGCTATGGTTTTTCCAATAGTCATGTATGGATGTGAGAGTTGGGCTGTGAAGAAAGCTGAGCGCCGAAGAACTGATGCTTTTGAACTGTGGTGTTGGAAAAGACTCTTGAGAGTCCCTTGGACTGCAAGGAGATCCAACCAGTCCATTCTGATGGAGATCAGCCCTGGGATTTCTTTGGAAGGAATGATGCTAAAGCTGCAACTCCAGTACTTTGGTCACCTCATGTGAAGAGTTGACTCATTGGAAAAGACTCTGATGCTGGGAAGGATAGGGGGCAGGAGGAGAAGGGGACAACAGAGGATGAGATGGCTGGATTGCATCACTGACTTGATGGACGTGAGTCTCAGTGAACTCCAGGAGTTGGTGATGGACAGGGAGGTCTGGTGTGCTGCGATTCATTGGGTCGCAAAGAGTCGGACACGACTGAGCGACTGAACTGAACTGAACTGGACATCTGGAATGTGACAAGCATATTTGTAAGGATGAAAGAACAAAAATGTTTGTATGTGAATGCCCACTATTATCTCTTTACATTATAAACTCTAATTCTAAAGTTCTTGTCGTATAAATTATCATTCATAAATTCCACCTTAGAGTTAACATGTTGAGATTTGGGTCTGTGGACCAAGCTAAGGGATAGGACAGGGAATTCTGGATAACCCTTTCTTGTTCCCACTCCTATCCCAGCCTTAGCCCACTGTTAAAGACATCAGTCTGCAGCCTCCTTTGTACCAAAGTTTCTTCTGTACTGAGCTTTCTGTCCCGGCTTTGGGATCCACGGATACTCCTGCGAGTTGATTTTCTTCTGATTAGACTGGATCTTGAATCTTGGGAGGATGTGTACAAGTCTTCAATTTCACTTAGGGATTCACCAGGGGTATTTTCTAATTCAAGTTCATTTCCTTTTGTCTAAAATAAACAAGAAATATGCATAAGTTGGTTAGGCGGAGTTAACCAATGAAATCTAATCACTCGACAGCAGATATCAAGGAAAATGGTAATTTAAGTCCTTATGGGAAAGGATGAAGTGGAACTGCCATTTTTTTGGTGTGATTATATTTGAAAATTGAAACCATTAAATAAGGATCCCTATAAACTATGCTGAAACAATCTGGCATCCATTCCAAGTATCTTATCTAGTCACCTCCTATGTGTGAGTGATTTTGGCTCAATCAGATTTGCTTTGGACCAGTGACATCACACAAATAACGGTACAAGTCATACTGTGAGACACAATGTTTTTAGTAGACATGTCAAAAAAAAGTGATAGGTAAAGTTAGTTTTAATTATATATTTTATCTAACCTTTAATGTATCTAAGATATTAGATTAACATGTAATCAGTGTAAAAACATTTTGAGATAGCTTGCATTTTTCTTTGGACTAAGTCTTTGGACTCTGGTATGCATTTTCTACTTACAAACACTTCAATTCAGATTACCCACCACTAACGTGCTCAACAGCCACGTGTGGCTAGCAACTGCGAGAGTGGATACTGCTGCGGCAGCTGGTTAGCCGCTCAGTCGGGTCCTACACTTTTTGCAATCCCATGGACCGTAACCTGCCAGACTCCTCTGTCTGTGCAATTTTCCCAGCAAGAAAATTGGAGTGGGTGGCCATTTCCTTCGCCAGGGGATCTACCTGACCTAGGGATTGAACCCACGTCTCTTGCTTGGCAGGCAGATTTTTTACCACTGAGCCACCTGTGAAGCCCCTACTAGAGTGGATAGCTCACTTTTAAGCCTTTCTAACTTTACCTTTCTCTATCCTTCTTCATTTCTCTCCTTTCAAGAGGGAAAAAAAAAAAAAAAAAAACTAAAACCTGGTGTGATCCTCACTCCCTCTGCTTCCCACCAAAAAATTTTTTCCCTCTTCTCAAAATAATCAATAGTAACATTTATTTATAGCACCAAATACAGAAAAATCAGCTCATGCCTGAGATACTTGAGGAAACTGCTAGACTATACCTGCATTGTGACAAGTTTGAAGTAAATGCCTCTCTTCCCCATGAGCTCATGGTGATTGCCTTCCTCCACAATGACTCCATCATCAAGACCAGCGATGACATCAGCATTACGAACCGTGGACAGACGATGCGCTATCACCATGGTGGTCCGGCCTTCTCTAGCCTAAAGGGAAAAAAATCTCATTTTTGAATACATGAACGATTATATGAAAAAAATTCAGTAATTCAATGTATATTTACTGACCACCAATGCCCTGGACATTGCAAAACTGTGTAAGCTATATGAGGCACTCTCTGGCTACAGTAAAAGTATTGTTAACGGTTTAAATGATGTTTTAATAAGTATAAACACAAATATGATAGTCATATTAGTACTATGTAAGCCTCTAAGATTCTACTCCATCTCTACTAGCCTAAGTTTACATAATAATCAAGGGCTTATACAGAGGTAAAACACTCGACAGCCCAGGAATCAGTCAGTCGGAGCAGATACAGGCCCGCTGCGATCTGTGCAAGGCAGCCAGCACCAAGTGCCCCAGGAGGTCACCCTGTGCTCTCTCACAGACATCCGGATGACCAAGACAAACAATAGATGTGAGGCAACAAAGGCCAGACTTCAGTGTTACACTGATCTGAACTCAAATATTAGTTCCAGGATCTTATACAAGTCTTTAAACCTGTGCGAGGTTCAACTTATTCACATATCCAATAGGGATAATAGTACAAGGCTACTTTCTGGAGTGGTTGTGCTATACAATAACGCACAGGTAGCACTGTGATATACACAGTAAGTGCTTAATAAATGATGCTTATTTCTAGGGAGAAGCATTATGGAAAAAACTAAGGAGTTAAGTAAATGTCTTACACACCCAATCTAATTTTTATTTTCATATGGAACAAAGCCAGATAACCAGCATTTGTCTGCAATTTCTTTAACCTTTGTAACTTTCTCAGTGCTTATAATTTTTCTTATTCATATTTCTCTCTGGGAACTAGCAATAAAATTCTCAGAATAAGCTAGCAAAGAGAGGTATAAGGATCAATTTGAAAATGAGAAGTGAGGAAAAGTCTAGGAAGAAAAAAAATGCACATCTGAAAAATTAGGTGGAAACAACTAGAAAGCAGAGAAGACAATGGATCAAGTCTTTGGATGTTTTCAAAGGATGAGATGTGGAATGCCCCCTCTAAATGTGCATTAACAGGAAAAGGTATTTTTAAATGCAACCTTTCTAAATTCATTTTATTAATAATTTAATACATAGTAACAGGGTAGAATAGAAAGAAAACACAGATAAGCAAAGAGAAGAGGGGAAAGCAGACTCAGTTGCATTTCCATCTATTCTGGTCCACAAAATTGTTCGGGACCTTTTTTCTTTTTCCTTTCTCAACCATCTGTTACGTACTCTGACAGAATGTTTAGAGAAACAGAGTTGTTTTGTTATTAGAGCAGAAATGAGTTCATCTTTCAGTTCTACCGGGAGCACTTCAACTCACAGCACTTATGGGTGAAAAGGTTTCCGTGCTCCGTGTCCTCACAGAGCGAGCCACCTTATCATCAGACACTGGAGACCAAGCACAAGGTGACTGGCGTGGCCACACATTCACATCTAGCCAGTGAATGAGTCACACGGACTCAGGTGCTGCAGGAAGGTCGAACTCTGTTGATGGTCAAGGACATTTCATTTCATTCCCAGCGTCATCAACTCTCTGGCACTCTCCTCAAGATAAGAGGTCTCTCATTTCCCATTGTCTTTGATAGGCATCTGACCTCTTGAGAACTAGATGTAAACCTTCCTCGTGTTGACAACAGTAAAAACTCATAAAACCTAAGTATCAGGGTGATCTCTAAGGCTAAGTTTTTAAGAGCACAATGAAGACCAACTTTCATCTAAGTCTATATTTCTCATTGTTTAACTTAAAAAAATGTGCAAGTATCTTTCAATTAAAGTTTATTCATCTCTACCTAAAAATATACCAGAGAGATAGAAGTTATACAGATCCAGAGAGGCCTGATGGTTTTAATAGCTTAAAGAATTACTTTAGGAGAGATTTCTTTAAAAATAATCTTATGAAGAATTAACAATGGAATGTTCTTATGCTTACAAACCAGCTAGGATTGAACTGAGGTTCACCCACCTTATCCAGGGCTGCCTGAACCACCGCTTCACTCTCCGTGTCCAGCGCTGAGGTGGCCTCATCCAGCAGGAGGATCTTGGGGTTGCGAACCAGGGCCCGGGCGATGGCGATTCTCTGCTTCTGTCCACCGCTTAGCTGGGCTCCTCTCTCTCCAACCAGGGTGTCAAATTTCTACAACACCGAAAACACAGGAGGATTAAACAACAGAATAAGCTATCTCAGCTCAGATTTTTAAGATGGGAAGTAATCCTATAAACAACCCAAACCTCACAGGCAATATGGTCCAGTTGTGTGTGTGTGTGTGTGTGTGTGTGTGTGTGTGTGTGTGTGAAGTTGCTTCAGTCATGTCGAACTCTACGACTCTATACGGACTGAAGCCCACCAGGCTCCTCTGTCCATGGAATTCACCAGGCAAGAATACTGGAGTGGGTTGCCATGCCCTCCTCCAGGGATCTTCCCAACCCAGGGATCGTCTCTTATGTCTCCTGCATTAGGAGGTGAGTTCTTTACCACTGGCACCACCTGGGAGGCCTCAAACTTAGCAATAACCAACCCCAATTAAAAACAAAATATGTCAGGTCTTCCCTCATGGTCCAGTGGTTAAGAATCTCCTTGCAATGCAGGGGACACCTGTGTGAACCCTGGGCCAGAAAGATCCCACAGGCCACGGAGCAACTGATCCACGTGCCACAGCTACTGAGCCTGTGCTCCGGAGCCCCGGAGCCACAACCTCTGGCACCCGGGCGCCTAGAGCCCGAGCTCTGCGACCAGAGAAGCCACCACAGTGAGAAGCCCTCGCCCGCAACTAGAGAGCAGCCCCTGCTGCCCGCAACTAGAGAAACCCGGCTGGCAGCAATGAAGACCCAGAGTAGTCAAAAAATAAGCAAATATTTTTAAAAAGTATGTCTACTACTAGTTGATGCTCCTGGAGCTTTAAAATCTGGAGTCATCTTGATCTGCCACCTTGGGAAGTTCCTCCAGTTTATATTCCTACCCTGACTTCCCGTGCGTCAGGCCAGCATGCCATGACCCTCCAGCACAACGAAGATGGAGAAGGACTTACATTAGGCAGTTTCATGATAAAGTCATAGGCGTTGGCTTCCTTCACAGCTTTCTGAATCTCATCCATGGTGACATCTTCACGGCCGTAGCGAATGTTCTCAGCTATCGTGGTGGCAAACAGCACGGGCTCCTGACTCACCACCCCGATAATCTCCCGCAGATACCTTACGTTGATGGTCCTGATATCCTGTCCGTCGATACTGACCTAAAATAAAAAGGAGCTGTGATATCCACATAGCACAGATTTGTGATGTGCCATCTGCTAAGGTAAGTCAGTGCTGCAGCATCTGGCTGAACAAGAGTCATCTCACCATGCCCTCCGTGGGGTCATACAGCCTCTGCATCAGCTGGACGGTGGTGCTCTTCCCACAGCCGCTGTTCCCAACCAGGGCCACCGTCTGCCCACTCCCTACCTTCAAGTTGAGGCCCTTCAAGATCTATGAGAATGAACGAGAAATAAACTTAAACCACAGATTTCAGGACTACATACATTGTTGAATTGTTGAGTAATCATTTCATTGTACCTTAACTTCATTTCGAGATGGATAATGGAAGTGAACATTTCTGAATTCCAGATTTCCTTTAATATTGTCAGGTTTGTGCCCAGTGTTTGAATAGCTGTCGATGTTTGGTTTCTAAACAGAATAAAATGTCAGAAGGTTACAGCAACTACTAGGTTACAATAAATACTTTCAATTACATTTGTGGAGAGCTGAATAAAAGTGATAAAGAAATAGACTGTTTTAGACAGATAGATAAATGGCCAGCCCAAACTTACGTGATCAATGATCTTGAAGACTTCATAAGCTGCTCCTCTTGCGTTTGCAAAGGCCTCAATGTTTGGAGATGCCTGTCCAATACTAAAAGCTCCAATTAATACAGAAAAGAAGACCTGAGGAATGTGAAGTAAAAGCATTGAGTTACTTAGTATTTAGCATGCTTTTTTCATACTTTTAACATCGTTCCATTTTTACATGGCAAGATAACATATGAATACTGACTATTAAAACTATTATTTTTAAAATTGAAGTACTTTTCAGTTGAGAATGCTGAATTAGTCTTACTAGATCCGTGAAATAATAAATTCCATATGACTGTAATATTTTCATATGTCTTCAAAGGCCAAGAATTTTTTGAGAGCATCAGTAGGGTATAGTGGAGATAAACCCTATTATGAGACTCAGAAACCTGAGGTCTGAACCCTGGATTAAGCACTAAATGGTTGTATGTCTTCAGGTGATTCTTCGACAGTCTGAACTTCAATTTCTTTATTTGCAAAAAAGACAAGATTCTGTTTTCCCTACCAAGCAATCTTAGTGTTGTTGTATCAAGTGGAACAGTACATAGGAAAATATTTTGTAAATATTTTGCCCAAATCAGTTTCTTATCGTACATTTGACACTGTTTCTCTACAGGTGTTAAAGAGGACTAAAGTCACTGTTCACTTCTTTGTAAATCACACAGTAGTTATATTATCCAACAACTTACAGAGAAGAAATTTTGCTAAGTGTTTCTATATTCATTTTCTCAATTAGTCCTTACAACAACGCTAAAAGTTATGGCGTCTTACTCCCGTCATTTCCATTTTGTGGAAGACGTAACAGAGTCTTCAAAAGTCTAGGTGGCTGAACCAAATCATACAGTCAGTAAGTGGCACAGCCAGAATTTGAATCAGATCAGCCTGATATCAAATCCCAGGCTCTCACTCACTCTTATTGGCCATTATTTAATAATTCTTCAAAAATATATTCTCCAACAGTCAAACCAACACCACTAAATTTCATTGACATTTTAAAGGTGATTCATCTCTTACTATGACATCACTTACCGTGAGCAGTTGTCCAATGGAATATTCTCTTGAGAGGACCAAGGAGGTCCCGTACCAGAATGCCAGGGCATAGGATGCATAGATCAACAGAAAAGCAGCACCCATAGAGATGTTGGCCGTGATAGCTTTCTTTATTCCAATTCTCTTGGCTTCTTCCAAATTTTTGTTGTACCTGGGAGAAGTAACAAATTATCACACATGCTTGTAAAATCTTACAAAATGGGTCAATACAGCATGATGGTTGTTGAGTACTCAAGACGCACCAAGGCCTCTGATGGGTGCTTTGCATGTATTTTCTCCCTTTTTCCCACAGGTTGACCCTATGATGTTAGTACTATTTTAATCTCTTTGTGCAGAAAAGGCAACTGAGGCCTTATGGAAATTAAGTAATTTGTGGAGGCATGTTCTAAAAGCACCTTCTCTGGCCTTAGCAATAGTGAAAAGAAGTAATACTTAGCAAACTTACAGCACTTGCACTGTTTCATAGAAGACAAAACACAAGCTATGAAAAAACACTTGTGTTTTCCCTTTAAAATCTGCATGCATTTAAAATGTATCAATAAAATGAAGATATAATGCTAGAAAGTACTCAATACAGACGTGTGTGGGGATGTGGACCTAGAGACTGTCGTACAGAGCGAAGTAAGTCAGAAGAAAACAAATATCATATATTAACACAGATATGGAATTGAGAAAAGTAGTACAGACGATCTGATTTGCAAAACAGAAATAAAGACACAGACGTAGAGAACATACAGACACCAAGGCGGGGAAGAGATGGGGTGGGATGAATTCGGAGGTTTGGACTGACACATACACAAACTACTGATACTATGCGTAAAACAGATAACTAATGAGCACAGGGAACTCTACTCAGTGCTCTGCAGTGACCTAAATGGGAAAGAAATTCAAAAAAGAGGGGATACAGGGGTGTGTGTGTGTGTGTGTGTGTGTGTGTATATATATATAGATACATATATATATATATATATATATATATCTCTCTCTCTGATTCTCTGCTGTATGATAGAAACTAGCATAACATTATAAAGTAACTATACTCCAATAAAAATTAATTTTAAAAAAAGAAAGTACTCAATACCAGTAAGTCCTTGAAACCTCTGCACATCAAGGATGAAGGCAGTTTGCTCCCTGCCCTGCCTCCTTCTGGGCCTGCTGGAAGGACCAAATGAGAAAAAAGCATGTGTAGGAGCAATCTGAGTGCTCTGAACTGCCATCTAAGACTTTTTACATGTGAATAAACCGTTTCCTGTGCTAAGTCCTGTCCGACTCTTTGCAAGGATTGTAGCTCTCCAAGCTCATCTGTCCATGGGATTTCCCAAGCAAGAATACTGGAGTGGGTTGCCGTGCCCTCCCCTCCAGAGGGGATCTTCCTGAGCCAGGGAGCGAACTCAGGTCCCTGTATTGCAGGCGGATTCTTTACCATATGAGTAAAGAATTAATCATTCTTTACTCATATGGTAAAGCAAATACAGGGGATTACACAAAAGAGGGCTAAACCAAGGAAGCAAACAAAAACCAAAGCAATGTTGGAGCCCGTTGAGAGACATTTCCCTCTCTCATTCTAATGATTTAACATAATTTGAGCACTTTTTAAACCCTGGGGAAGTGGTTAATTTCTGATATTCAAATTAAAGAAGATAGGTGCATAGCAGACTGTTCCGCTTAAGAAGACAGATACAGAGATAAGTGAATGGGGATCAGATTTAAAGAAAAAGAAGGATCTTTGCAGATACAGAATGATGGTAAAACAATCAGAGAGAACAGACTGTAATTGAGCCCTAAATCTGTCTTTATTCTCTTAATACAACTCCCTACCGGATATCAGAACATTGCCTTGCAGACAGAGGAGCTCATAATTGTGGAAATGAAAGAGTTTATCTCTAATAGGATGCATATTTTGAGTTCTTTGATCCATAAACACATGATGGTATAAACATTATACAGTATTATATTAATTTTTTGGAGGATTTGTTCCATTTGTTAGAATGTACAAGCAGAGGTCAAGCCCTGCTCAGATATGAACACGTATTCTTTCATGCCCTCATGACATTTAAAAACTACTTCACCAATAACCAGTTACCAAAGCATGGCATGGCCCAATGAAATTTACATGAGTACTTCCTAAAGAGTAAATTTAAATGGAACTTTATAGTGATAAAATGGTAATACATTATGAAAGTTTCTCCCTCCAAAAAATGTAAATCTCCAACTAGCCAGTTATAACCCTTGACCAGGAAATTATTTTTGAGAAATGTCCTTCAATGGTTTGAATATATATGTCTCCCACTTTATGAGCTGATATGATATGAAGGTACCACTGGGCATAAATTATACATGATTACACTTAAGGAACTTTAATGCTTATGACTCACACTTTGTTTTGCCTTTATTTCAGTTCTTGCTTACCGAGACTAATGTAGAAATCACTGTGATATGCTGTGTCCCAAGCAGCCAGAGGAAACTTTTGCACAGGAAGAAGCAACAAGGAAGAAAATCACTTAGATGCCAGAAAAGATAAATGAAAAAAAAGAAGTGGGTAAGGAAGGGGGAGAACCAAACATGACTCCTTTTGCATAGGCTTTCTCATTAGCTTGTCAACAAAAGTGTCATATGTACAAAATTAGATATTAAAATCATCAATTCATTAAAAACTGTAGTATCAAAATGGTAAAGTAGGATTTCCTAAAAGGGGTCAAAGTTACATAACAAAACACTAACAATTAGAAACAACTATTCTTCTTAAGTAATATGAACACATTTATCAATGATGCAAATAGCCACCTTTGAGAGCAAGGAAAAATTTCTGCTGTGTGTGCGTGTGTGTGTTAGTCACTCAGCTGTGTCCGACTCCTTGCAACCCCATGGACTGTAGCCCACCGGGCTCCTCTGTCCATGGGATTCTCCAGGAAAGAATACTGGTGTGGACAGCTACTCCCTTCTCCAAGGGATTTTTCCAACCCACGGATCAAACCCAGGTCTCCTGCATTCCAAGCAAATTCTTTACCGTCTGGGCCACCAGGGAAGCCCCACTGTAAACTACTAAATTAAATTCCCCAATTCTGAGAGAATTTGAGAGATCTTACTGTACCTGCTAATTTGAAGAGAAAATCAGAGTAAGACCCTAATTACCTGTCTATGTGGAAGCAGCAAAGGGAAGGGTAAAAACTAGAAGGAAAACAGAAGAATTATATTTGGTCTAAGAATAGCTTTAATAATTCTATTATTGCTATTGTTCAGTCACTAAGTCGTGTCTAACTCTTCTGCCATCCCATAGACTGTAGCCCACCAGGCTCCTCTGTCCATTGGATTCTCCAGGCAAGAATACTGGAATGGGCTGCCATTTCCTTCTCCAGGGGATCTTCCTGACCAATGGATCAAATCTGCGTCTCTCACATTTCCTGAATTGGCAGGCGGATTCTTTACCACTGAGTCACCTGGGAAGCCCCTTAATAATTCTACTTCTAAATTAAATCCCAAATCCAGGGACTTATCATCCTTCTCCTGGAACACTTCAACAGTTTTCTGAGCAGTTCAAATTTTTGACAGGTCTCATCCATTCACCTCTCCGCCCTCCTGCACCCACGCAGCTGCTGCTCCTTGGACCTGGGGCTGCTCTTCTCGGCCACCATCCCTGACCTCGGGCGTGGTGAAACTCCTCTTGGTCGCCGCCCCTGACCTCCGGAGAGGGGTAGCTCAGGAGAGTTACTCCATGTTCAAGGTCAGGACAGGCGGCCCTGAGGAGATACCCCTCGTCCAAGGTAAGGAGCAGGGGCTGTGCTTTGCTGGACCAGCCATGAAGAGATACCCCATGTCCAAAGTAAGAGAAACACAAGTAAGACAGTAGGTGTTGTGAGAGGGTTTCAGAGGGCAGACACACTGAAACCATACTCACAGAAAACTAGTCAATCTGATCACACGGACCACAGCCTTGTCTAATTCAATGAAACTAAGCCATGCGGGGTGGGGCCACCCAAGACGGGCGGGTCACGGTGGAGAGGTCTGACAGAATGTGGTCCACTGGAGAAGGGAATGGCAAACCACTTCAGTAATCTTGCCTTGAGAACCCCACGAAAGTATGAAAAGGCAAAATGATATGATACAGAAAGAGGAGCTCCCCTGGTTGGTAGGTGCCCAATATGCTACTGGAGATCAGTGGACAAATGACTCCAGAAAGAATGAAGGGACAGAGCCAAAGCAAAAACAATACCCAGTTGTGGATGTGACTGGTGACAGAAGCAAGGTCCGATGCTGTAAAGAGCAATATTGCATAGGAACCTGGAATGTTAGGTCCATGAATCAAGGCAAATTGGAAGTGGTGAAACAGGAGATGGCAAGAGTGAACATCGACATTCTAGGAATCAGTGAACTAAAATGGACTGGAATGGGTGAATTTCACTCAGATGACCATTATATCTACTACCGTGGGCAGGAATCCCTTAGAAGAAATGGAGTAGCCATCATGGTCAACAAAAGAGTCCGAAATGCAGTACTTGGAGGCAATCTCAAAAATGACAGAATGAACTCTGTTCGTTTCCAAGGCAAACCATTCAATATCACAGTAATCCAAGCCTATGCCCCAACCAGTAACGCTGAAGAAGCTGAACGGTTCTATGAAGACCTACAAGATCTTTTAGAACTAACACCCCAAAAAAGATGTCCTTTTCATTACAGGGGACTGGAATGCAAAAGGAGGAAGTCAAGAAACACCTGGGGTAACAGGCAAATTTGGCCTTGGAATACGGAATGAAGCAGGGCAAAGGCTATTTGCTAAGAGAACGCACTGGTCATAGCAAACACCCTCTTCCAAAAACGCAAAAGACGACTCTACACGTGAACATCACCAGATGGTTGACACTGAAATCAGATTGATTATATTCTTTGCAGCCAAAGATGGAGAAGCTCTATACAGTCAGCAAAAAACAAGACCAGGAGCTGACTGTGGCTCAGATCATGAACTCTTTATTGCCAAATTCAGACTTAAATAGAAGAAAGTAGGGAAAACCACTAGACCATTCAGGTATGACCTAAATCAAATCCCTTATGATTATACAGTGGAAGTGAGAAAAAGATTTAAGGGACTAGATCTGACAGAGTGCCTGATGAAATATGGACAAAGGTTCGTGACATTGTACAGGAGACAGGGGATCAAGTTCATCCCCATGGAAAAGAAATGCAAAAAAGCAAAATGGCTGTCTGGGGAGGCCTTACAAATAGTTGTGAAAAGAAGAGAAGTGAAAAGCAAAGGAGAAAAGGAAAGATATAAACATCTGAATGCAGAGCTCCAAAGAATAGCAAGGAAAGATAAGAAAGCCTTCCTCAGCAATCAATGTAAAGAAATAGAGGAAAACAACAGAATGGGAAAGACTACAGATCTCTTCAAGAAAATTAGAGATACCAAGGGAACATTTCATGCAAAGATGAGCTCAATAAAAGACAGAAATGGTGGGGACCTAAGAGAATCAGAAGATATTAAGAAGAGATGGCAAGAATACACAGAAGAACTGTACAAAAAAGATCTTCACGACCCAGATAATCACGATGGTGTGATCACTCACCTAGAGCCAGACATCTTGGAATGTGAAGTCAAGTGGGCCTTAGAAAGCATCACTACGAACAAAGCCAGTGGAGGTGATGGAATTCCAGTTGAGCTATTTCAAATCCTGAAAGATGATGCTGTGAAAGTGCTGCACTCAATATGCCAGCAAATGTGGAAAACTCAGCAGTGGCCACAGGACTGGAAAAGGTCAGTTTTCATTCCAATCCAAAGAAAGGCAATGCCAAAGAATGCTCAAACTACCACACAATTGCACTCATCTTACACACTATTAAAGTACTGCTTAAAATTCTCCAAGCCAGGCTTCAGCAGTACATGAACCATAAACTTCCAGATGTTCAAGCTGGTTTTAGAAAAGGCAGAGGAACCAGAGATCAAATTGCCAACATCAGCTGGTTCATCAAAAAAGCAAGAAAGTTCAGAAAAACATCTATTTCTGCTTTACTGACTATGCCAAAGCCTTTGACTGTGTGGATCACAATAAACTGTGGAAAATTCTGAGATGGGAATACCAGACCACCTGACCTGCCTCTTGAGAAACCTATATGCAGGTCAGGAAGCAACAGTTAAAACTGGACAAGGAACAACAGGCTGGTTAGAAATAGGAAAAGGAGAACGTCAAGCCTGCATATTGTCATCCTGCTTATTTGACTTTTATGCAGAGTACATCATGAGAAACGTAGGGCTGGAAGAAGCACAAGCTGGAATCAAGACTGCCAGGAGAAATATCAAGAACCTCAGATATACAGATGACACCACCCTTATGGCAGCAAAGTGAAGAGGAACTAAAAAGCCTCTTGATGAAAGTGAAGAGAGTGAAAGTGTTGGCTTAAAGCTCAACATTCCGAAAAATAAGATCATGGCATCCAGTCCCACCACTTCATGGGAAATAGATGGGGAAACAGTGGAAACAGTGTCAGACTTTATTTTTGGGGGCTCCAAAATCACTGCAGATGGTGACTGCAGCCATTAAATTAAAAGACGCTTACTCCTTGGAAGGAAAGTTAAGACCAACCTAGACAGCATATTCAAAAGCAGAAACATTACTTTGTCAACAAAGGTCCGTCTAGTCAAGGCTATGGTTTTTCGAGTGGTCATGTATGGATGCGAGAGTTGGACTGTAAAGAAAGCTGAGTGCTGAAGTATTGATGCTTTTGAACTGTGGTGTTGGAGAAGACTCTTGAGAGTCCCTTGGACTGCAAGGAGATCCAACCAGTCCATCCTAAAGGAGATCAGTCCTGGGTGTTCATTGGAGGAACTGATGTTGAAGCTGAAACTCCAGTACTTTGGCCACCTTATGCGAAGAGTTGACTCACTGGAAAAGACCCTGATGCTGGGAGGGATTGGGGGCAGGAGGAGAAGGGGACGGCAGAGGATGAGATGGCTGGATGGCATCACCGACTCGATGGACGTGAGTCTGAGTGAACTCCGGGAGTTGGTGATGGACAGGGAGGCCTGGCGTGCTGCATTTCATGGGGTTGCAAAGAGTTGGACACAACTGAGCGACTGAACTGAACTGAACTGATCCACTCACTGGACCAATTATAGACAGAAAAACAATTTTAAAACATAAACTAGATGCCATTCCTTTGTTTAAATCCCTCAACTGCTTCCCTGTGCCCTTGGAGTTAAATCCTGACTCCTTACCAAGACACGCAAGTCCCCATGTTCTGGCCCCCACCCACCCTCAACAGCCCCTCTTCACTTCAATCTCCTCTAACTCAACCGAGCTCCAGTCACACAAGCCTTAGGATATTTTCTAGAATATACCAAAGTCTCTGCCATCTCGGGAAACCTGAAAGACTCTTGTGTCCCTTCCTTACTACAGCAGGCTTTTTCCCTTCCTTTACCAGCCTCCAGGAATCCTCAAATATCCAACATGCGTGCCTTCCTTGACCACCATGGTTGAAGTAAACTTGTCCTGCTCACCCTTATCAGCACATTCTTTGATTTCTTCAAAACACATTTAAACAATTCATCATTTAATTCATGTCTCTGATGATTTTTTTCTTCCTTCATACTCTCCTCCCTCCCTTCCTTCTCTTTTTTTCCACCTTATTATTTTGACCAGGGATCATATGAGGGCAAAAAAAGCAAAGATAAAGTAGCATATCAAGATGTCCAAGACATATAGACTTCCTATAACTCATTGCCTGAGGAAATGTGCTAATTCTTTTACAAGGTTCCCATCAACAGGAAAGGTAAGTGTAGTGTTCTAAATACAAAGTGATGAAGCATTAGGAATTATCTGAAAACTTAAACAGAGGAATATGATTATGACCTGAAACTTCCTTTTCTTAGGTTTTTAACTGTTTAAAACACTTTTACATTTACTTTTTGAATAATTATAAGAAATAGTTAATAAAAACAGCTTTTCAAGGAAATTCTGATATGAATACCAAACATCATCACCTAATGCATAAGAAAATTAAAATTGAATAAAATTCAGAAAAATATTTCTGTCATATTCTGGAGGGTTTAACATAATTATATCCATATTTTGAGAAAACATTTCTAAATTTTCATTTTGTTTAACAGATAATTGATTTTTAAGCTTTTTGATGTAAAAAAAAAACAGTGAGGGCTACTTTGGTTTTTCAAAATTTATTATAATTTTTGAAGACCTGGTTACTTATTTGTAGCAACTTAAAAAAAAAACACTGCTTAATTGAATCAGTTTAATACCAGAATTAAAACTCTATAAAAATGCCAGCATTTAATATATGAATAAGTCTAGAATGTATAAAGAAATCAGCCTGAGCACTGATTTTAACAAAGATATTTTTCTTGCTATTTTTTATTCAAAGATTGGAGAAGGAAATGGCAACCCACTCCAGTATTCTTGCCTGGAAAATTCCATGGACAGAGGAGCCTGGCAGGCTATAGTCCACGGGGTCGCAAAGAGTCGGACACGACTAGGCGACTTTCACTCACTGCCAATACACAAGTGAAAACCCAGAGCCTAGCACAGTGCTTTGCATGTGGTAGATGCCGAATAAATTTGCCAAATGAACTGAACGTTCCGGAAATGGCCAAGCTGGAGAGAACCTTAGGCCATCAGGTTGTAGTCTTGAGTCTACTCCTGATATTCACGAAAAAGTAATTTCCAATAATTTCCAATTTTCTAGGGGACCTTTCAAAGACAGAGTCCAGTAAATAACATCTTCTGAAGAAATAATTCTACACATAAAATGAATCTTTGAATATAACTGTGTAAGCCCATTTGCTTGTTAAAAAGTTGATCACTATCTTCTATAAAAAACAAAACAAAAAAATCTGTACCTAATTACTTCAGTTCAGTTGCTCAGTCGTGTCTGAGTCTTTATGACCCCATGAACTGTGGCACACCAGGCCTCCCTGTCAATTACCAACTCCCGGAGTCTACCCAAACCCATGTCCATTGAGTCAGTGATGCCATCCAACCATCTCATCCTCTGTCGTCCCCTTCTCCTCCTGCCCTCAATCTTTCCCAGCATCAGGGTCTTTTCAAATAAGTCAGCTCTTCACATCAGGTAGCCAAAGTATTGGAGTTTCAGCTTCAACATCAGTCCTTCCAATGAATACCCAGGACTGATCTCCTTTAGGATGGACTGGTTGGATCTCCTTGCAGTCCAGGGGACTCTCAAGAGTCTTCTCCAACACCACAGTTCAAAAGCATCAATTTTTCAGCACTCAGCTTTCTTTATAGTCTAACTCTCACATCCATACATGACTACTGGAAAAACCATAGCCTTGACTAGATGGACCTTTGTTGACAAAGTAATGTCTCTGGTTTTTAACATGCTATCTAGGTTGGTCATAACTTTCCTTCCAAGGAGTAAGCGTCTTTTAATTTCATGGCTGCAATCACCATCTAATTACTTAGATCTAATTACTTCAATCACTGCATTAAAAAATACTTTCAATTCCTTTAAACTTTCAGTGAACTAAAATAAGATTTATCTAAGTTTTGAATATTGGACTTGACACCTTTCCCTCCTTACACCCAGGTTATACATCATTATAGTTTTTCATTGCTAATAATATCTTCTAAAATTATCATGTTCTTCAAATTTTGGATGCCATTAATCTAAGAAGTATTATAATCGTGTTATTCTATGAACATTAATAAAGGAGTTTAACAGAACACTCCATATACAGCAGGGACCCAACAGGCTACAGCCTGAATATAATAAGCATGTGTACCACGGAAAGTGACAGCAGGAGAGCCTGCTTGTCTCAACCTTGACAACAGATGAGGGTGGGGGGGAAACATGTCCCCTGGGAACCGGAACCATTAAAAGGTAATGCTTATACAGCATTCACCCTTCAGATGAAGGGTGAGGGGAAAACATGTCCCCTGGGAACTGGAACCATAAAAGGCAATGCTTATGCAGGTCTGAAAAATATGAATTCACTAGTGCGGTTCAAAAACTCCTAGACAAAGAATATAATGTACATGGGCTCAGGTTAATAGTGCCCCCAGTGAATGGCAGAAGCAAACACAAATCCTTCCTGCAAGAACTCAGCTTCTCAATCCAGACCCACAGCAATTGTAAGATAGCTCTGATTGTAGGATTTGTCTCAATTTCAGAGTTGATGAATTGCAAGAGAAAAACGTGCATCCTAGAATTGACAGAGCACAACATGTTCTCTAACTGTTCACAGGAATGCCATTTTTACCCCTGAACTGTCAGCAGGTACCCAGAGGCCTTCCTGTACACTGTTGGTCTGTAGACATTATTACACTGTTACTAGAGTTGCTATGTAGACAATCATATATTCTATACAGAATGACAGTTTTGCTTTTTGTTTACCAACCTAATAACTTTTCTTTTTTATTATTCTTACTCTTATTTTTTCCTTAATTTTATTATCTTGTACCAATACAACTCTAAATAGAAATGGTGCTAGCAGACTTGTTTCATTATTTTAAAGGAATGCTATTAACATTTTACCATTTAATAAAATTTCCTGTAGGTATCTGGTACATACTCTTTTATTAAATTAAGAAAGTTTTTGTCATGAATCATCTGTAATTAATACTTTTATCTCATCCATCAAAACAAAATTTCTTTCTTCCAATCAACTACTGTGGTTAATTATATTCATGGATTTTAAATCATCTTTGTACTTACGGGATCAAGCCAACAGGTTCAGAAATTTTTTTTAATCTGATGATAGTTTTCACATTGATTCATTTAGCAAATACTATCTAGACTTTCTGCATCTATGTTTTAGATGAAACTGTCTTATAATTTTCCTCTCTCATATACCTGCTATCTTGTTATGATGTCAAGGTTATACTAGCCTCATAAAATGAACTCACTTTATATATATGTTTTTTTTGTTCTCTTGAACAATCTGTGTAAGATGGGGTTATCTCTTTCTTGAAGTTTTGGTAAAATCTGTCTGGAAAATTATCTGGACCTGGTGGGTTTTTGCGTGTTTATGTGTGTATGTATAGGAAAGGCAAAAGACGGAGATTTTAAGCTGGATTCAATTTCTTTACTGATTATGGTTCTACTCAAGTTAGTGTCTTAAGTGAGAATTTTAACCTATATTTTTCTGGGACATCATCTATCTCATCAGGGATTTTTAATTACTGGTATAAAACTGCAATTCTTAAAATAAATTTTTAAAAATCTATAGCAACGTTTTTCCTTGTTCTCCTTCATTTTGTTTCTGATTTAACCTGCAAAATACTACTTCATTATTTATCCATATTTTCATAAAAATTAATGATTTTTTGTCAGCCCTTTGCTTCTTTATCTTATTTTCTATTAAAATGTTTTTGCTGTTAATCCTTTATCTTTCTTATACTTCCTTTCTCTGTTATTCTTTTTCTAACTTCTTAATTTAGCTGCTTAGTTCACGAATTTTCAGCAACTTTTAAATTTCTTCTACCCAACACCCTAGTGCTACCACTGGACTCGGATTGATTTTTAATGTGAAACCCTCAGCTTTAGGAAGAGAGAGTTCCCTGGTCCTCAGAGTATTATAAATTCAAACTCTAGCAGCACATGAAGGTGAGGCTTGCAATTTTGATTTCTACAGAGAGATGCTTTCCCTTGGCGCGATAACTAGGCAGAATCAGATAAGATTTGTCGCCCCATGTTGGTAAAGAGATTCTTTTTCTGATACACCTCTCCATTGAGAAAAATTGGAAATGAACGCCAAGTTCAAAATTTCATTCTGTCTCTACTCAGACATTTATTCAGAAAGTACTTGGCTGAATACACTCTTGAAACAGTATCCTCCATGACTCTAAGGGAGTATTTAACTTCTCCAAACAATATTTACCCCAACTGGTACATTAGATATGTTGTTGACCTGTGGTTGTTTGTATCTGTCCCCTCCCCCCGCCAGAATTAAAGCTCCAAGAGAAGAGGGGCTTCATTTGACTGGGTATTTGCAAGGCAATGAAGCAAGACTTCCCATTTTTTAGTCAGACTCATGTTAAGGCAAAAGCAAAAACCTTCGCAAAAAGTGAGATAGAGCACAGATGTTGCTTTCCTCTGAACTATGACAGGTACATAGCCATCACAAATCTCTCAGAGGACATCTTTATGGGTATGAAATGTATCATATGAGAAAAATACACTCCAAATACAGTGTGTACAGTTTAAAGAGTAAATAGTGAGCACTCATGTAAGCACAGCTGAGGTCAGGAAATACAACATCAGAATCAAGATGCCCCTGCCAGGTGCCCCACTTTTATCACCAGCCCCTCACCTCCCCCAGAAGTAACCATTATTTTGACTTAATGACCCCATCCATCTACCACAAAATACTCATTCTTAGAGAATCAAGAATTAACTTGATGGAGAAAAATTATCATCAGAGATATTAATTATGTTTCAGCCTTAAGAAACTATTTTATCTCACTACCCACCTAGGAGACTCTAGAAAACACTTTGAATTAGCAGATATAAGAAGAATTACAACAATTAGAATCACAACTTTTCCAGAATATTAACTGTGCTGTAATATATCCAAGAAGCTGTTTAAGGAAACATATACAACAGAGAATACCCTTAAAATCATCACCAGCAACCTGAAGGGCATTTAAGATGACAGAATTTAACATCTCTACCAACTTAGAAAAGGAGACTCAAACCTTTCAAGTTCTTTCTTTTGTCCTCCAAATGCAATCACAGTTCTAATAGCCGCTAAGACCTCTTCAGCTACTGCTCCAGCTTTTGCATATGCCAAAAGTTCTTTATCAGTAAATGAAGACAGTATCTGTTGTAAAAATGCAATTGCAGACAATTTAAATTTTTTAACAAGTTAATTTTACCTTTTGTACACAAATGCCGCTTGCACATAGTATACTGTACTGTATATAAATCTTTTACTCGTCTTTGGTTATGAAGTCCTGTTTTTTAGTATACATATTGTAGCCATTTCTTTTTGGACTGAGATGGTATATAATAAAGTAAAATTTCAACTTTCTCACTATACCCCATAGATTCTTATACAAATAAATAAATCTGGGACTTTGGGGGAGATTTTACATCTTAAAAAGAAGTGTATACTCTAAACATCGATAAATACAGAAAATGGGGCAGTATATAAAAAAATAGGTGTACTCAACATAGCAATTGCTAATTATACTCTGGTTCAGAAATGCCAAGGTAGGAGGCCAGGAGAACACATGGGACCCAGCACTGTGCAGTGACAGGACCTCGAGGAGGTTTCCAATGGCAGGGAAGCAGAGCTCCTTCTATCAGGGCTTCTGAGCACGACACTGGGCCACCGTGGAGGTCTCTTTCATGGACGCTCTTTGATTTTTCTGTTTGGTCCCTGAGCGTCTGTTCTCTGGAAGGAACAGTACCAGGCCCATTATATAAACAGGATCTCCTTCACTGATTCTTCTCAATTGTACCAAGAAGTAGGCATTATTTTCCCCCCTCAATACATGAGGAAATGGAACGAGAAAGAGGTCAAGTCACTTGCTAGTAAGTGAAATATCCAGGATTTAAGGCTTCACAGCATGAAATCAACGGCCACTGGAGTGAATCTCTCTCTAAAACCAGCCACTGACATGTGTGGAATCCCAGAGGGCCCTGTGAATAAAACGGAATCAACTGGCATGGGCAAAGGACCACTATTTTTACCTGAAATGTCAGCCATCTAAATATTGCACACAAGAATTCAAATCAAATTCTGAGTAAATATATTATACTCTTTCAATAAATAATTTATAGCATCTGTGGACTCATTTGTATAAGTAATAAGTCTATTCCTTCTTGTCATAAAACGTTCAAAGTTATTTTGATTTTAAGAGTGCATTTCTTCCTCTGCTGTGTGCGAAAGTAAAAGGAGCTACGACAGATGAAGGAATGGGTGGGTGAGGGCAAACGAGCCTTTACTAACCAGGTTCTATGTGCAGATGTTGTACTGTATGTACCTTCTTCTTTGGTACCCAAACAACCCACTGATGCTCTAGACCTTCCTGACCTCTCAAAATGACCTGCCTAGGGCTGCCCTATCACATCTGCCAAAATTGCTCACAGCGCTGGGCCTGACCCAGGGAGATCACTGTCATCCCTGAACAAACAGGTCTGCATAAGGCAAGAGGTGCATACAATACAGTTTAGCTCTGTTTCTCTGAAGCAGCTGACAACAGAAGATTAGCAGAACTATTTTTGACTGAGGAGTTTCAAAACATGCTATTCTAATTTATTGTTGAAATATCAAGCACCATTCCAACTGATTCAGTAAACCTGGCTTCTCTATGACCTTCCATAATGATAAGCATATCCTTAGGCAAGAATACAGTAGAATGTTCATGAAGTGTTTTGTTTTTTTAACAGATCATGTCTATTGAAAGAAAAAAAACACTTTCAAATACTCTCAGGGATGTGAAAAGTCAACTTTACTATTCCTCTAATATAAAATAACAGAATGGTGATACTTCCATTATTACAATCACCCACCTAAATGATATCAAATTTCACTAACTCATCCCTTCTTCCAAAGGCCGCTAATTTTAACAAAGCCTAATTGCACTAGTGCCAGACACATGAAATTGTTATTCCTCTTAAGTTAAAAGCTAACACAGGCCACTTTATATTGTGCAAACTAGTACATTCAGAAGCAATAGTTTTGACCATGACAGATGTTTTGGCCTTTATCTTTGTCCCTTTTTTCCAGTGCTCAGTGTAGGTTTTTATTATTTCATTTTGTTTGGGATAATTTATACATGCTTTATTTTAACTTGTTACTCTGAGATAATTGTAGACACAAAGGCAGACAGTGTAGACACAAAAATAGACACTAAGGAAGACAGTCAGATCCCATAAACCCTTTATCTGGTGTTCCCCAAACAACAGCATCTCCAACATCTGTTCAGAACAAGATCCCAGCCAAAAATTTAACGCTTAGCATTAATTCAATGTTATTCAGATTTACCAGTTTTACATGCACTCGTGTGTGTGTGTGTTCAGTTCAGTCATGTCCAACTCTTTGCGACCCCATGAATTGCGGCACGCCAGGCTTCCCTGTTCATCACCATCTCCTGGAGTTCACTCAGACTCACGTCCATCGAGTCGGTGATGCCATCCAGCTATCTCAATCTCTGTCGTCCCCTTCTCCTCCTGCCCCCAATCCCTCCCAGCATCAGGGTCTTTTCCAATGAGTCAACTCTTCACATGAGGTGGCCAAAGTACTGGAGTTTCAGCTTTAGCATCATTCCCTCCAAAGAAATCCCAGGACTGATCTCCTTCAGAATAGACTGGTTGGATCTCCTTGCAGTCCAAGAGACTCTCAAGAGTCTTCTCCAACACCACAGTTCAAAAGCATCAATTCTTCTGTGCTCAGCTTTTTTCACAGTCCAACTCTCGCATCCATACATGACCACTGGAAAAACCATAGCCTTGACTAGATGGACCTTTGTTGGCAAAGTAATGCCTCTGCTTTTGAATATGCTATCTAGGTTGGTCATAACTGTCCTTCCAAGGAGTAAGCGTCTTTTAATTTCCTGGCTGCAATCACCATCTGCAGTGATTTTGGAGCCCCAAAAAAGAAAATCTGACACTGTTTCCACTGTTTCCCCATCTATTTCCCATGAAGCGATGTTAGTTCCAAGCAATGTGATCCTGTTAGATTCCCGTGACGACAGTCACAATACAGAACGACTCCATCACAAGGATCCCTCGGTCCTGCTTTTTGTAGCCACAGCCACCTCCTCTCCTACTCCTCGTTTCTCCCCTCCACACCATCCCTAACACCTGAAAACCACTAAACTGTTCTGCCTGTTTGTCATTTCAAAAATATTATATAAATGGAGCATAAGGTATGTGACCTTTCGGGACTGGCCTTTTTCACCAAGTGCAAATCTCTAGAGACTCATCCAGGCTGTGTGTGATCAGTACTGCTTTCCTTTTATCACTGGATGTACCACAGCTGCTCAACCAGTAACCTGTTCAAGAGAGTCTGGAGTTGTTTCAGTTTGGGGCTATTACTGATACAGCTGCTATGAACACCTGAATACAGATTGAGTGAATGATGAACATAATTTCTCTTAGATAAATGTCCAATCTGCTGGATTGTATGGTAATTGCATGTTTAGTTTTATAAGAAATCACAAACTATTTTTTCAGGCTGAATACCATTTTACACTCCCACCAATAATGAGTGACCCTGTTTCTCTGCATCTCAGCAGCATTTGGGGTTTCACTTTTATTTTAGCCATTTTGGTAGATGTATAATGGTATTTCATTGAAGTTTAATTTGCTTTTCACTGACAACGAATGCTGTTAAACAACCTTTCATGTGCTGACCTGCCACCTGTATAACCTCTCTGATGACGTTTGTTTATCTCTTCTGCCCATTCCCTAACTGGTTCATTCGGGGTTGTTTTTTTTCCTTGATATATATATATATTATTGAAGTATAGCTGACTTACAGTGTCTCAGGTGCACAGCAAGGTGATGCAGTTATACATAAACACACATTATTTTTCATATTATTTTCCATTACAGGTTATTACAGGATATTGACTATAGTTCCCTGTGCTATACGGTAAACCTTTGTTGCTTGTAGCATATTTATTTTTTAATTAGAAATCTAGCATTCTATTTATACTACGTCAAACAAGTAGAATCAAAATGTCATAAATTTTTTTCAGTTAGGCAAAAGTTTGTAAGTTTTCTAAAAAATATATATTATACATACTATTTATATATATGTAGACAAAAGCTTTTCTACTATGCTCAAAAAAGGCTTGAGAAAGAACATCAAAAAAAGAGATGGAGAAATTGGAAAAGATAAACTAAATGAAATGCCAGCACTGAATAAGAAATAGAAAGTGAAACAAACTAAATAAAATTAAAGATTATACAGTACAGTGGTTTTGAAACATGGTTGCTTATTAGAAACATAACTGGAACTCTGGAGGAAAAAAGCAATACCTGAGCATTGGTATTTTTCAAAAAATTCCAAGATAATTCTAATATGCATCTTGATTTTAAAAAGTGATTACAGGTATTTCTATTAAATAGTAGTTTTGGTGATTTTTTTTAACTATCAAATTTTGACAGTTCCTTATATATTAGATAAAGACTAATCCTTTGTCAGATATACGACTTGCATGTTACTTTTTTCCCAGCTTGTAGCTTGTTTTTTCATCTCCTTTACATGGTTTTTACAGAGCAAGGGTTCCCGCTTTTGGGGGAAAGCAGATAAAGTCTTCCTTCTTCTAGGGGAGGTTGTATAAAATTGGTGTCAATTCCTCTTTAAATGTCCAGTAAATTTTTCCAGTAAGAGTTGCCTGCGCCTGGAGAACAGGAGCTCAGAACTTACAGAATAGATTTCTTTAATCACTGTTTCATCTTAGTTGTTCTGCATGTCACAATATTCATAGGTGACATAAAAATCTACTGGTATCAACATTTTACCACTTATAATTCTGGGTTCAATAACCAAATATGATTTAGAAATCTCCTGGGAAAAGAGAGGCCCAAATTCCTGCTCTTTCTGTTGTTCCTTTTCCCTTCCTGATGCTCCAAAATGCCTTGTATCACTTTCCTTCTGTTTGAAGAAATTCATTTAGCCAGTCTTTAATAGGAGGTATGCTAATGGAAAGTTCCTCTATAGTCTTCCATGATCTGGGAATGTTTTTATCTCCCCCATCATTCCTAAAAAATACTTTAACCAAGTATCCACAGTTGACAGGTCTTTTCTTTAAGCACTTAAAAAATACTTTGCCACTTCCTTCTGGTCTTTATGGTTTCAGATAAGAAATATATTGTCATTCAAATTGGTGTTCCCTGTAGGTAATGTGCTGTTCCGGAGAAGGCAATGGCACCCCACTCCAGTACTATTGCCTGGAAAATCCCATGGACGGAGGAGCCTGGTAGGCTGCAGTCCATGGGGTCGCACAGAGTCAGGCATGACTGAGCGACTTCCCTTTCACTTTTCATTTTCATGCATTGGAGAAGGAAATGGCAACCCACTCCAGTGTTCTTGCCTGGAGAATCCCAGGGACAGGGGAGCCTGGTGGGCTGCCGTCTATGGGGTCGCACAGAGTCGGACACGACTGAAGCAACTTAGCAGCAGCAATGTGCTGTTCATCTTTAGCCAATTTCAACTTTTTTCTTTGTCTTTAGTTTTCAATGATTTAACTATGATGTGCTTTAGCATGGATTTCTTTGGGTTTATCCTGTTTGAGGTTAGCTTAGCTTCTCGGACCTGAACGTTTGTCTTTCACAAACCTTGGACATTCTCAGCAATTATTTCTTCCAATATTCCTTCAGCCTCACTTCTCTCCTTTCTTTTGGGACTCTGGTGGTCACAAATGTTCTATATCGTACTCCTGTCCCACAGGTCCCTGAGGCTCTTTTCATTTTCTGTTTCGTGCTGGGCGACTTGTATTGTTCTATTTCCAGTCCACTGACTCTATCCCGTCCTCTCCACTCAACAAGAGTAGCCCCTCCATCGTGACTTCTGTTCTACGGCTGTACCTTTCAGTTATCTAATTCCATTCTGTCCTTTTTTCTTAATTTCTTTTTCACTGCTGATATTTTCTATTTCCTTTTGTTTTAGGATAATTGGTAATTGATTAGTGAAGCATTTTTCTGATGACTATTCCAAAATCCATGCCAAACAATGCTGACATAGGAACTGTATCAGCCAGCACCTGTCAGTTAAGTGTTTTTTTCTCATTCAAGTTGTGATTTTCGTACTTCTTGGTATGACAAGTGGTCTTCTTTTAACTATATTCTGGGCGTGATATCTATTATGTTAGGAGACTCTGGGTCCTATTTAAAGTCTTTTATTTTAGCAAGCAGTTACCCTTTTGGGATTTAGCATATAATTCTTAACCTACTTCTGTGAATTGTGGGTCAAGCAGCGGTTTTACATTCAGAGTGTTTGTGGCATTATTTTCGTCAGCATGGTTTGTCTGCAGTTGCTGGGGCCCCTGCTTCTGCTACCTGAGGGAGTGAAAGTGTTCTTAAGGTTGGACCACCTCAGTAGGAGTAGGATATGGTAGTTTTCCCTCCCTCTGTCCCTTAGCTGACCCAGTGTCTCTGGGCGGGGTTAGAGAATTGCGTGCAAAGATCAAAAGAGGCTTTCTGGAGTAGGAAGCTTGCTGGGGCCAAGCCTCTTCCTGTTCTGCCTTCTTGCCCTGGTGCCTCTGAGTTATAGAAGAGAGCCTCAGAATCACAAGGACAAAGCAGCTTCCTCCACCAGGCCTCATTTCTTTTTTAATAAGACTGATGACCAGACAATTGAGGGCTCCATTTATTAAATAGTATCTGAAGTAATGCACAATTAATTATTAAAAGATTAACTTACTGCTTTTCCCCCTAACTTAACTAGAACAAACATCAATACATTTTAGAATAGTTTTTTAGCAAATACTAATATGAAGAATCTGCCACCTGACTTGCCTAACATTCTAGTAAACAGAAAAATCAATTAACACAAAGGCTTTTGCCAAATATTTCAACAGAGATGCAGTTTAGCCAAGAACACCCTTCAAACATTGTGTTAGTCTGAACAATAAATTAATAAGAGTTCTCAGAACTTCAATTTCTTCCTCTGTTAAATGAGACAATGTCTACATTTTATAAGAACATGTATTTCATGCCTTTGAGGAAGAAGATAATATGATGGAATGAGGGGGAAAATATTCTGTAATATTCTACAAACTTCTATTTCATATATAGAAAATATTATAGCTAAATGCTGCAAAAAGTGTAACTAACATTTACTAATTTGGGGGGAGATTAAGATATGTTGTTATTTTATACTCTGAAATTCCCTGGGATTTTTTAACCTAAAAAAAGTGGAATCTGGGTAACAAGGTCCTATTGTATAGCACAGGAAATTGTATTCAATAGCCTGTGATAAACCATAACGGAAAAGAATACGAAAAATAATGTGTATATATATGTATATCTGCATTACTTTGCTGAGCAGCAGAAATTAACATTGTAAACTAACTGCATTTCAACAAAGTTTTTAAAAAGAGAAAAAAATATGTATTTGCCTGACACAGTAGATACTTTAAAAAATGGCAGTTACCATTTATAATAGCAAAACAATATCCATCCTACAGGGTTAAATTTTTAAAATTTCTTAATACAGCCTGATTTGTTTTGTGTTAGGCTTGGGTTTGCTTGGCCCTCCGTTATTCTACATCCTTTTGCCATGTGAATGTGTAGCACTGTCTCTCATTTCTCTTTTTCTCTAAGAAACTACATACCAGGCCAATCTCTCCATGGCCACCTACACTTACAGGAAATAAATTTAGAATGAACACCACGCCCAGTCTCAAGAGAAAGGCCTCCCTGCGGAGGTGGGGAGGGCCATCTGCATTGCTTTGCTTTCGTGACAGAGAGGGAACCACAGACCTCAGACGTACATGCATAAGGGGCTAGAAAAAACCTCTTTTTAAAAAACTGTCTTCACACCAATGGACTTAAGTATGTACAAACACAGAGCCATTGATAATGCTGACAAAACTGTTCTGCCAACAAAATAAATAAAATCGACAAAAACACTGACATCAGTAATGGTAACTGAATGGGACTTACGTGTTAGTCACTGAACTTGAAGCTCTACTTGTGAACAGGGAACTATCTACCGAGAACACAGCTCTCTGAGAGCCGAGCATGCCTTTTGCATGAAGGCAGAGAAGGAGATGGGAGAGCTCCATCTCTCCCTTCCCCCAGTAACAGCACAGAGTCTGGGTGGGCACAACTCAGTGAGCTCACAACTGCCTATTCCCACTGATTATGAACAGATTTAACACCAAGATTTATCAGAAGATTTAACGTCATCGTCAGTGTCAGGGTCATCATGTGACAGAAACAGCCTTCTACTGGAGGAGTTGTGGGGTGCTTTTTGAGGGTGGAGACAGTTTAATAGCCTGGATTCATAGGCTTCACACCTACCTTTGCCCAGACAGCAGCTGACAGGCCAAGAACAGGACTGATGGCCAGAATCACAAGGGTGAGCTTCCAACCTTCTGTAAATCCTATTATAAAACCGGTGAAGAATGTTGCCATTGCCTGAAAGAACATTCCGATTTTGTCACCAATTCCTTCATTAATTTTGGAGACGTCACTGAAAGAACAGTGTCAGAAATAAACATCAGGATTATGAACACCAGAACTTTTTTCCTGAAGCTAGTTGAGTGTTTGTTTGTTTGTTTCAGTGGGGGCGTAAATCAGTTTACATCTAGGATTTTGCTCAGGAACGTCCCCAGCAAGTATCATGTCACTGCCCTAATGCTCACTCCCACAGTATGTCTTGGGTCTGGCAAGTCCAACCCCTCATTCACTACCAGTCATGCAGGACCTCTTCATGCCCTGTCAGGGTTCTGGGAACGAAAAGACGCATGAGGCACGATCAAGACTCAGAAGGAATTTAGTTTAAGAATTACTTCTGAGGGATGGGCATTGCCTCCAGGGATTACCTCCTGACAGATTTTATGACCTCACTTCCATTTTAAAAGAATAAGAAGCACACGTCAGAGTTCAACACACACCCAGGTACTTACTCTGTGAGGCGGGTGTTAAGTTCTCCAACATCATGCACGTCAAACCATCCTATCTCCTGTTTCATGATGGCATGAAAAAACTGTTTTCTGATTCTGTGTACTTGTCTTCCAGCGGCCAGACACCAGAACGAGACCTGGATGTAAGCGGCAATAAGCACGCCCGCACCAATTCCACAGTAATAGTAGGCGTACCTAAAAAACAACAAGAAAGCTGCACACACGCCACTTTCTCATCCATGCACTGTCCCCAGCAGACCACCCGCCCTGCCTTTCAGTCATCTGGCAATCTTGCCCTCCTTCAAAGCAGAGCTGATGGTCAGCATCCAACTACGGCCATCCTGGTAGAATGTCATGGTGAAGTGTGCTTACTGTTTTGGCTCAAATCCCAGCTCTTAACTGCGATATAGGCTGACTTCACCTTTCCAAGTCCCAGTTTTCTAACGGGCAAAATGGAGATAAGAACTGTAACACAGTGGGACTTCCCTGTGGTCCAGCAGTTAAGACTCCATGCTTTCATTGCCAAGGGCATGGGTTCAATCCCTGATTGGGGAACTAAGATCCCGTATGCCTCATAACACGGCCAAGAAAAAGAACTGTGACACAGTAATATATAAAAACACTTGCGTCTGTCCCTGGCACGCAATTAGCATGGAGAGAAAGCCAGTTATTGTGAAAGACGTGAGTGGTGCCTAAAAGCATCACAGCATTAGGTGAGGTCTACCAGTGTCATCCCGCACACCTGGATTACCCCGATATCAGCTGATGAAAACTGGGATGGTTTCTGCACACTGGGGAATGGAAAGAAGGGACAGAACTTGCCAGAAAGTGAAACCAAGAGACGGAGATGGTCACCTGACCTTTTGGGTTATTAATCTGCCAAGAGACAACTGAGAACAAAAAATGTTTTTATACCATCTGCCCAACTGGCCAGCATGAGTTATCCTGAAATGCTTAATGAATCAAGTAGCAGGCCCCCCAGTTTAAATTCTAACGATAAAAAGAATGAGCATCTTCTAAAACCAGATACTTGATTAACTAGAAACGCCAAATTTGTATTTCCTTATCTGAGTCTTCATATAGAAAAAAGCGAACTACATATGTGCTTCAGTAAGAAATTACTTTTTAGGTAAAAACAAACATTCAAAAATGAAATACAGGATTCCAATATTCCCACTTTTAAAAGTTCACAACTTGCCACCCTCAAAGAAAAAATGTATATAAATCATGCAGAAACTATAAAAATGGTGATGTAATAACCAGATAGTTGCTAATATCAATGCTCACAGCCTGATGTAAATGTTATCTTCCCCAAGTTATACCTGGTAATGTACAATGTATTTATCAGGGAAGATAGAAATAGAATACTAAATTTTAGTTAATAGATAACTCAATATTTTTTATCCAAGTGTTAATGATACAGCAAGAGATAGCTAAAAAGAAGCCTCATTTAACAAGTGGAGTGTGCTTTGAAAATCAGCTAATGTATTGTAAGCCACCAGTCTACGTTTACTAAGGAAAAAATACCTGTGTTTAAGCATTTATAAGATGATTATTGGCTTCCAGGGCGGTTCAAATGGTAAAGAATCCACCTGTTATGTGGGAGACCTGGGTTTGATCCCTGGGTTGGGAAGATTCCCTGGAGAAGCTAACAGCTACCCACTCCAGTGTTCTGGCCTGGAGAATTCCATGGACAGAGGAGCCTGGCAGGTTACAGTCCATGGGGTCACAAAGAGTTGGACATGACTGAGAAACTTTCACTTTCAAGATGGTTATAAGACACTGTTTTTCATAAATATTAAAAAAGTGCCTCTCCATAAGAGTATCTGGAGGTGTTTGCTCCTCAACTTTCAAAATATGGTCAAATATGTCCATTTTCTTCAAACCTACTAGAGTAGGATTAGGATTAGGATTACAGGATAATGTGCAATCATTTTCTTGTGAATCACCAACTCATACCTTTGGACATGTTTTATAAGCTGTTCTGAGAGCAAACTTCAAGGTAAGTAAATCATTAATGAAAGCTTCCAAAGTAAGTTAAGGTTAAAAGGACTATATTTATTCTGGAATGTCTTGTTTCATTGTTCAGAATAAGATGCTATATTTTTAAAAAATCCTGTTAACTGATCACATTATATCATGACTAAAGCCAGCCAAGAAGCAAACTAATAATACAAAGCCATTGCAAATAATGTGATTCTTAACTGCATTTTAAACAAGCCCACTTTGACCCCCTCTAATTTCCCTGCAGATGATATTCTATATTTACCAATACATACATCAGGCTGATCCAGGCTCAGCCTTCACCTTAGAGTGTCTTATGCAGCAAATTCTTTTAAGAAAAAAACCTACATTGTATCCTCCTAAAAAACAAACAATGATGTTGATCCCCTCAAAACTTTGAATCTTTATTATAATAGTGCAAAATTTTAAACTTTATTACAATTGGATTAAGACAGAAAGGCTCAGCAATAGTAGAAAGATGTCTACTTACGTGGTCATTTCCTTCTCCAGCTTCTTGCCAGACTCTGTTCTGTCTATAGTACCTAGTTCACCTCAAAACAAACATACACTGTTATGTCTCTTTATTTTCCATTAAAAATATGCATATAAATAGAACTTCCTCCACAGTCCAGTATTAATAATCTGCCTTCCAATGCAGGGGACGTGGGTTCAATCCTTGGTCAAGGAACTAAGATCCCATATGCTGTGCACGACAACTAAGCCCTCATGCTCTGGAGCAGGCATGCCACAACTGGAGAAGCCCACGTCCCCAACAGGAAAAGCCCACGCACCCCCCAAAAAATCCCACATGCCACAACTCAGACCCGGCACCGACAAATGAGGAAATTTCAAAAAGATAAGTATATAAAAATGAATCAAACTTGTGTCACTTAACAACTTACACAAAAATGGGTCGAACTAATTTAATTGCAATTATCTATAAGCATCAGGGCATCTGTGCAAATCCTTTACTACTGGATGTGTGCAACCACACACAAAGTTCAGTGAAGCTTATTTGTGTGAAGAAAGCTGCATTGATTAAGAAGGAGTCTGTCACTTGAGATGATTAAGAAGGAGTCTGTCACCTGAGATACTAGTGATCCCTGGATTAAAATGTTTTATGAAATACCACTCCAAGAGGACATGGAGAAAAATCTTTTCTGTGGGCTTTGTCCTGATAAATATCAGTGCAGGCTTGACCCTAAACCCATTTAGTATTTCAAACTGAAAACCACATTTCTTCAGTTTTTATTTTAAAAATGTAAGATACAAAGAAGAATGTAATAAACACCAGTATTATGCAGTATTAGCAGATGTTAACGTTTTGGGACAAGGTACATTAAAACTCTAACACCTCCCTCCAAACACACACACGCACACTAGCCACTATTCCTATTCTGGTGTGAATTTTTTTCAGATTTTATTTTCTATATGCAATTTTACACATACATCAATACACATACATGCTTATTTTAAAAGACAGAATCACAGTTCACATTCAGTGGCCAATTTTCCATGTCAGTACATGTGTATATGGGGCCTCCCGGTGGCTCAGTTAGTGAAGAATAACTCTGCAATGTGGGAGACCTGCGTTTGATCCCTGAGTTGGGAAGATCCCCTGGAGAAGGGAATGGCTACCCACTCCAGTATTCTGGTCTGGAGAATTCCATGGAAAGAGGAGACTGGCAGGCTATAGACCGTGGGGTCGCAAAGAGTCAGACACGACTGAGTGACTTTCACGTGTGTGTATATGTGTATCTTTGTTTTTTCAAAGTTGCATCTATTTCAGTTGCTTCCAGTCTTACTGTTACATGCAATGCCGCATTAAACATACCTGTCAACATACATGGTGAATATTTTTGTAGTATACATTGTCATAATCAAGATGGCTGGATCAATGCAGAGAGCACACTTTAAATCTTGTAATCATTTCAAAAGTTACAATGCAACATAAGAGGGCCTAGTTCAGGTGAGTGTGCTCTTGACAGGTATGGGAAAGAAGAGGAAAAGTTTTTCTAGCAAAGAGAACAACACTGCATGTGTGAAGAATGAGTAAGCTGCTTTGGCAGGAGTATGGGTATGCTGTGTGGATGGAAGGAGGTGGATACACGGTTGAAAAGATCATCTAGGTTCCCAAGGTATGGTATATAAAAACTAGTAGACATTATGTGTATATGAGTGTACATATATCTATGTACATGTATATGTGTGTGTGTATATATGTACCTATGTATACTTTTCTTCAGATTCTCCAACAGATTGAGTCGAGTTCCCTGTGCTACACAGTAGATCCTTGTTGGTTATCTATTTTATATCCAGTAGTGCATACATGATAATCCCAACCTCCTAATTAATCCCTCCCCAACAAGAAAAGACAAATATTTAAGTGCAGCTTTTAATAAAATACTTGCTTAGATTCTTGACCACTTTCTCCTCTGGCTTCCAGCACCTCATTCTCCTCGTCCTCCCATAACTCTGATCCCTCTCTCTTAGTCTTATCCACCAGTTCCTCATGCCCTCTCCTCCCTCCATGCTGCTGACTCTCAGAATTTTACACTCACTGCCAGGGTGGCCTCTACCACTTGGGCAGCTTCAGTGACTCCTGCATCTGTCTGGGAGCCACTCAAATCCTCTCCTTCCTCACAGCCAAGAGGTCCCCATCACCTCTTACATCTGCTCTAACAAGAGCCTCCTAACTGGCTTTTCTAATCCCATCAAGTCTTTATCTTGCCACCACATCTTCTATTTGGGAACAAAAATATAATTAAATTGCCTCTGTTAATAACCTTAAATGACAGTCCACTGGATAAAGGACAAAGTCCAAGAGCCATACATGCCCTATTAATTCCTTTACAATCTTACCACAATAAGCCACACAATGACTTTCCACATTTTTTTTTTATCCCCACCCTTTCTCCTCATCAGTAGCTAGGGCACTGTGCAGCCACCATCTGGGGTTGGAGGTAGGGGGCGAGGATACCACAGCATAAAAGGAAACAGAGCCCAGGTCTGCTTGATCATCACATTCCTGAAGCCTTTGCCCTTGGGATTGGAGAGGAAACAGGGCATGACAAAAGATGCTGCTTCAATTTCATGAGACTAAGCTCTGTGCTTTCAGACGAAAAGCTACTGTCCACATACTGAGATGAGATGGAGGGGAGAAGTGCTGACAGCTTTCCTCCTCTAAGCCCTCCTTCATTCTCCTCTCTCTACCTGCACTGCCTTTTCCTAGTCTTTCTCCTGGAAAAGACCGGTCCTTCACGCATGAGCTCAGTATGACCTCTTCCTAAGTGGCTTATCTCCAGCAGGGTGACTCACAGGGTTCCAGAGTAACTGACACACGATTCAGCTGACTAAGTCAACCCTAGACACGCCACGGTTCATACCCATATCCTCCTGCGGTTTCCACAGGTGTGAGTGCCTGAGAACACGACTATGTCATTTACCTTTGTACCCTTGGTGCACAGCCTGCTGCTCTGTCTGCTGTACCTGCGCCTGTTCCAAAGACGTTCAAGGATTTCACAGAGCCAGCAACACGCAGACCATTTATAAGAATACGCCAACAATCATTCTATTTTGTACATGTGTCTTGCATATTGTGGGGTCAAACAGAGATACAGCAGACCACCACCTTACTACCTGGGGTAAGGAAGGCCTTTTCTAAAACCAAGCAAGACCACAAAGAAACCTACCACTGAACAGGCTTCTGCCTGTAATGCAGGAGACTCAGGTTCAATTCCTGGGTCAGGAAGTTCCCCTGGAGAAGGAAATGGCAATCCACTCCAAAATTCTTGTCTGGGAAATCCCATGGACAAAGGAGCCTGGCGGGCTACAGTCCATGGGGTTAGGGTTACAAGAGTCAGACACGACTTAATGACTAAACCACCAAACAGTGTCCAGCACCACAACTAAAGACTTCATACCATTTTGGAATCACATTTAATTACATTTTTGTCTGACCCAAATATCTCAATAAGTTTAGTAGTTTTAACTACTGAACGCTTAATAACAGTGTAAAGACAAGTATGTGACATGGATACATCTGTGATTTCCTAACTGGTAAAATTAGATTACGTTATAAAGGGGTTTTCAAACCACTTTGCACAGCAGGCTCTGTTCTGGATACTCTGGACACGACCCAGAACGAGAGTGCCCCTTTTTCTAATCTCACTGGATTCTGTGCGAGTAGGAAACCCATCAGACCCCAAACTGCATGTGACAGGGTACCACTGCTGAAATAGTAAGACAGTGAACTTAAGACAGGAACTTTTTTCTGTTACACCTTTCTTCCCATTTGAGAAGCTGTAATAGCCTGGCAGGCCGCAGTCCATGGGGTTCGCAAAGAGTTAGACATGACTGTGCAACTGAACTGAACTGGATAAACAAGTAACTCAATAAATCAACAAGATAAATGCACTAACTCATAAAAGGGAAATAAAGCAGTGATGCTACAGTAGCTTTGGAGTGGACTGGGGACGAAGGTCTTTCTGCGGGAAAAATGAATGATAAGAAGCTGGGGCAGGTTCTACACGGCCCCTAGCCAGGGAGGAAATGAGAGTGTTCATGGAACAGTGAGAAGGTCACTGTGGGTGGGCTGTACTCAGAAAGCAACATGCAATGAGACTGACGAGGCAGGAGGGGGACATCAGGTGGGCCATGTGGGCCAATGGAAGATGGATTTATTCCAGGCTATGGAAAACCATCGAGGATAGATGTGACCTGTCATATGTCTGTAAGAGCTCATTCTTAGGGACTTCCCTGGTGGTGCAGTGGCTAGGACTCAGCAATCCAATGCAGGAAGCCTGGGTTCAATCCCTGGCCAAGGAACTAGTTCTCACACGCAGCAACTAAGAGTCAGCATGCTGCAACTAAAATCCAGAACAGCCAAACACATTTTTTATTTTAAAGCTCCTCCTGAGAGTGTGTGGAGAACTGGATACTAGTGGGCAGGGGTGAGTGGAAGCACAGAGAGGAATTGGGAAGAAAAAGGATGACTCGGCACGGGCTGCAGCCAGGATGTATGTGGTGGCAACACACGCAGCGACTTCAGCACTGCTGCCGGGTGGTCGGAGAGACAGTTAGCAGAGGTCCTCCCCTCCACCACTTTCAACCAAGGAAGCCTCTCTTGGAGCTGATTTCCCCGGGCAGCATCTACGACAGACATCATTCACACAGGAGGATTCTCTGATCAAAGACATGAGGGAACCACTGCCTTCAGTGGCCTGTCAGGTCCGTTCTAGCCCAAGAATGCTGTGACTCAATTGTTCCCGTCATCTGTGCAGGCAGCTCCATCAGACACAAGCAAGAGGAACTTGGACTTTCTGCTTAGATGATCGCTCGCCTCTGGCACTTGCCTGACACTCAGGGTGGCTGGGCTCATCGCAGGTGACCGAGGTGCCTCTGGGAGCCACCGCCACTCCTGGCCTGAACAGCGGTACCTCGGGGCTGCCCTGCCTGATACACTAATACGTAAGTCCACAGGATGGCATCTTAGGGACAGAAAAGACCAAATGAAAAGTTGGGTTTGAAGTGTTTGCTTCAATTTTAGGCAGAATTTGAAACCACCAACAGAGTGGGGAAAATACCAGAATAAAAGGCAGGATTCCTCGCCCAGGAATTCAGCAATGCCCACTAGCAAGCAATTCCATTCTGGCCATGTTGGCTCAGCTTCCTGAGCACTGGTTTCTACATCTACAAAATTATGGGTTTGGGCCAGATGATTCTCTGGGCTCGTTTTCACCTATAAAATTCTGTGATTTGGTCTCTCATTTATTCATCTCACTTCTTAAACACCTAGAACAGGTCAGGTATTATCTATTTTCATTTTTGCTACTTTTTATAGCGTTTACACTGTAACTAACCTACTTTTTAAAAAAGCATCTCCCTCATAGTAACAACAACAACAACAAATCTGACTATTCTACACTACTACTACTATTCTAGAAAAATTAAGCATATTTTAAGTTTTTACTCAAACTTAAAAATTAAACTGCCACACTAAACAATATACTGCAAAATACTTTGCCATTATTTGGTATTTGATTTTTCTAGAAATTTATCTCTAAGAATTTTCCCAAAGAAATAGTTGAGAGCAGAGGAAATCCTTGAGCAAACGACAAAAACAACCATCATGGAAACTTTTACGAAGTCCTTAGAACTGAAATATCAGCTATCGTTCTAGTCGAAGCACACTCATCACGCTGGCCTTGACGACACTGGCGGCAGTGTTTTCTATCTTTTCAACACCAAGGACACACACCCAAGATTTGTGTATTCTTTTTATGTTCATAGTTTAAGCAGCAGAATACAGATGTTATTTTGATTACTGGCATTTCACAAATAGTTTTCATGTTCCTCATATGAGTTTTAGTGAAGTAAGAGTAGAAATGGTAAAAGATAAATAGAAAAGTAAGTTATTTCTACCTTTTTTTCCTTTTTCCCTGAATGATTAACTTGTCTTATAAGTTGACTGTCTCCTTTTCTCCCATCCTCAGCCCGCAGTCTGGTAGGAGACTAAACAGAACCAACCAAGATATAGTTATGGAGAAAAAGAAAAGTCATCCCTGTACCATCAATTGAACCCCTAGAGACAAATAATCAAGAGTTTATTTTCAGGGTACCTCTAGGTGACATTCACACCATGAGACATGGCAGATCTCCCCCAGTACTTTCATTTCTGGATTAACAGGTAATCCTCAGTGTCTTCCTTTCTGGGTCTCCCTCTGTCTACCTGATTCCTTGGACTTGGGGCTGGTCTGCATGGGTTCAAATAGTGAGTAACTCTATAACCTCAGTCAATTAAATATACTCAACCCTCTGAGCCCTGGTTTCCTCATCTGTAATGTATAGATAAGAACAGTATCAACCTCATGCCCATGAAAAAATAAAGGCATTAATACACATAAAGCACTAAGAAGAGTGCCCAGAAGATATTAAATGCCCGATGAATTTTGGCCCAGGAGATTTATCATCCCTTCAACTCAAATGATGCCAAATCTCTAGGCCTACTCTTCATGCCAAGATTCAGTCTCTTACCTTCAACTGCCTGGATATCATTTACACTTGTCCCCAACCTGTCACCTTTAACACAACATGTCTAAAAATGACAATCACCTTTACTCAGGCTCATTTTCCGGCAGTGCATAGTCTCATGAGGAAGATGAGAACTCACAGAATACTACAGAACTTCAGCACTGGTGAAGCTCTGTCCACACAAGTGGACCAGAGTTCGCAAGGCCCAACTCAACAGAGATTTTAAAGCAAAGGCAAAATCTAACAAGATGGAGATACAAGGGAGGATATCAGGATATCAGGTCCACAACAAAAAGATAATTAGAGAAAGGTGTTATAAGAAGAGAAAGATGATAATGGGTCTATTACAGCAGCAGAGAAGGACATGCTCACTCAAAAGATTTTACGACTATCTAGTTAAAGCCTATATATTGTAGAACTCCCAGACTTTCAAGAGCCTTAGCAAATCCAAGCCACCTTAAGCAAGGAATACTTCCTATCCAACAAGGAGGCTATGGTACCTAGTCTGCCCCCATTAAGAGGTCATGAGGTTCTACCTGGAGGAGGACAAGAAGAAAGGTCTGAGGGTGTCTGGGGTCCCAGAAGGCTGACTCTCCCACCAGAAGCATCAGAAAGCTTGCTTGCCCTCATCTCCAGGACCAACATCAAAACCTTTGAAATCCTTCCCATCCAGGCAAACTTCAGGACATCTGGAAGTCTGAATCTACAAAGAGGTTTATAACAGAATACTGACTGCCCTTGGGTAAAAATTAATGTAGAGATAAATCATAAAGACACAGAAGGATATATGACAGGGGAGAGGCAATCAGGAGTAGTGGTGAGAGAAGGGTATTAGCTTTGTTTTTTATTTAACATTTGTTTTTAAATGTTTTCACTTGTTACACAGAACATGTCTACTTTGTGCATGAGAGAGATACCAACTGACCAAACTTGGTTATCACCTCCTCCTGGAAGCCTCCCATGATTCCTAGATGGAACCAAACACCCATCCTTCCCTTCCCAAGTATTCTGTGTATCTCTGTATCATAGCACTACTCATATCCACTGCATTGGTTGGCTCCCTGTCCATTCCACCCATTATACCAAGTTTCCTGGGGGCTGGGAATGCTTCTTTAGGACACATACTATTGCTGGTACATAGAGCACTCTGTCAACTTTTTAAAAAATGCACGAGAGAGTTGTGAGCTAAGTTTTATTTTAGGCAAAATGAGGGCTATAGTCTGGGAGACAGCACCTCAGATAGCTCTGAGAAACTGCTCCAAACAAGTGGCGAGGGAAGGACAGTATATATTCAATTTCGATAAAGGGGGAGTTCTCGCAATCAAGCACTTATCTTTGCAAAGGTTTTCTGCTAGTCAAGAGAAACTAATGTCCCCATGAAGGAAATAAGTGCTTTTCTAGATATGAGGAGATGCAAGAACTGGCCTCCTAAGATCAAATCCTGAAAACATCTATCTGAAGACCTGTTCTGCCAGTTCTCCAGAGCACAGAGTGCCTCATTTCTAATCCCCATCCTAAACTCCCCTAAAGGGAGTAGCCATAAATAGCATAACAATGTCTGTGGCTTCCATGAAAGCAGCCATAGATAATATGCAAACAAGTGCGCATGTCTGTGTTCCACTAAAACTTTATGTATAGATACTGAAATTTCAATTTCAAATTATTTTATAATGTCACAAAATATTTTTCTTTCATTTTTTCCCAGTGATTTAAAAATGCAAAAATCATTCTAAGCTCACAGATGGTGTAAAAAGAGGCAATAGGCCAGATATGGCCCACGGGCCATAGTTTGAGGCCCTTGCCTTCCCTGAAAGGCATGGCTAGCAGTCCATAGTTTCTAAGGAAATGCACCTGAAAAGGACGGCTTCACATTTATAACAGGTACTGAGTGACTTGCAGTATGCCTTTCAACAACTATAAAAACTGAGTTAGTATCACAGAGTTCTGAAAAGATGAAAGGAGATAAGGAGCCATATCATTGCAAGTTATGTAGGTTCATTTGTGAGGAACATGGAAGAATGAGCTTCTTGTTGATAATTATTACAAATATTAACAATTATTGAGCACTTTTTTATGACTAAACCCTCTTCTGTGAGCCTTAAGTGAGGAATTCATTTAATTCTCACAATCATTCTATGAAGTAGGTTCTACTGCTATCTAACTGTTCCAAAAATGAGGAGATTAAAGTATGAAAATAATCCCCCAGTCGTCTTAACTAAAAAGTGACAAAGGTGGAGTTTCAGAGCCAGGCAGTCCTACGGTCCAGAGCCAGCACTTTAACTACTGAACACAGCATCTCTTAAGAAGGTAGCAGAGACAGAGACAAAACGTCCAAATAGTTCTCTAAGCTTCCCCAAGATTGGAAGAGGGAGCTGAACGGGAAGGACTGGCAAAGGATGCAATATGAACTACCTCCCCAGGTGGAAACTCCGTGATCCGAACATCTGTGAAGATGCATGCCGAGGAGGAGCAGGTCTCCACAGCCTGTGAGAGAACTTACTATGCTACTAGGTAACTAGGTCAGGTTACTGTCCGTCTCACACGTAAATACGGACCAGGCAAAGCCTAGACACAGCAATGGTTAGGACTCCTACTTAAAAAGCTCAATTATTTTCTTATGAAAGTAAGGGCCAAGTAATTTTTCAGTGATCGAGATAAAATGTATGTAAATGTTAATGCAGTTTTAAAAAAAAGACCAGAGAGGAGTAGGACGGGGAGAACACTTTCTCCCCCACAAATTCATCAAAAGAGCATTTAAACGTCGAGTAAATTCCACAAAACAACTTCTGAATGCGGGCAGAGGACATCGGGCACCCAGAAAAGCAACCCAACTCTTCGAAAGAAGGTAGGAAAAAATATAAAAGACAAAAAAAGAGACAAAAGAGGGAGGGACGGAGTTCCGTCCCGGGAAGGGAGTCGTAAAAAGAGAGAAGTTTCCAAACTTCCAGGAAGCCTTCTCACCGCCGAATCTGTGCCGAGCTTTGGAAGCACAGAGGGCAACATAAAAGGGAGAAAAAAAATAAATAAACAATTAAAAATCGCAGATTGTGAGCCCTACGGTAACTCCCCCAGCGGAGAAGCAGCCCAGACGCCTGCACACGGCATTAGCAAGCGGGGGCTGGGCAGGGAAGCGCGGCACGGGCTGTGTCCCTTAGAGTAAGAATCCGCCCGAATGTCCTGAGCACTATCTGAGCGAAATAATTTGGGCTAGCAAACCAGACTGTGGGATATCTACCACGCGAAAAGCCAGCCCTAACCTAAGACACCTCCAGGCCCGCGCACAGAACAAAGGACTGAATGGAGATAGCCGGCTGCAGACCTTCCCCCTCCGGTGACAGGCAGCCAGAGCCGTAAGGGGGCAATCGCAGCCCCAGAGAGACACTATCTATAAAACTGTAAGCAGGCTTCTTTGCTAACTAAAACCTCTTGGGGGTCTGGACGGTCAACATCTGCCTGAGAAGGTGCGCCGGTTTTACACCCAGATAACCGAGTGGCGGGGAGGCGATAAGTCGCAGCATTGGCGCCCGCCAAACACATCACCTGAGCTGCTCGGATCTGGGAAGAGCACAAAACGCAGGCCCAATCGAGTCTGCGCCTCTGAGGACTACCCGAGTGCCTGAACCTGAGCGGCTTGGACCTGGGAGCTCAGCCCAGGGCCAGCCTCTGATTGTTCCCGGCGGAACAACCTAGAGCCCGAGCAGTGCGGGCAGGGAGGCTACACGCCCCGTGAGCGGGGGCAGACCCAGTGTGGCTGAGGCACTGCGAGCGCACGCCAGTGTTAGCTGTTTGCAGCGTCCCTCCCTCCCTCCCCACAGCGCGGCTGAACAAGTGAGCCTAAATTAAAAAAAAAAATAGTGTCCTCAACCGTCCCCTTTGTGTCAGGGCGGGAACCAGACACTGAAGAGACCAGCAAACAGAAGAAGCTATAACAGAGGGAAACGCCTTGGAAGCTACAGGCCATAGATTAAAACCCTGTGGTTACTACGGACTACATAGGAAGGGGCCTATAGATCTTGAGAAATATAAGTCGGACCAAGGAACTAGCCAAAAATGAACTGAACCCACAATACTCACAACAAAACCAGAGAAAGACCTAGATATATTTTTACTATTTTTACGATCAATCTTTCTTTCTTTTTTCTTCTTTTTTTTATTTTATTTTTTTTTAATTTTAAGTCCTCTATTGTCTTTTAATTTTCACTTTTATAACTATTACTTTGCAAAAAAAAAAAAAGACCCTATTTTTTTTTTCTCTTCTTCAGCAAACGTCATATATATATTTTATAAGTTTTTGACCGTGTTTTGTTTTGTTTTCTTTTTCTTCTTTTCTTTACCATTGTATTTTTGAAATTCCAAACTCTACTCTAGATTTTTAATTTTAGCCTTTTGGTCTATGTTATCAATTTTGTACCTATAGTTTTTTTCATAATTTCTGTGATTTTTTTTTTCCCTCTGTTTCTTTCTCTTCTTCTTTTGTATAACATCGTATATCTGCAATTCCAAACTCTACTCAAGATTTTTAATTTATGCTTTTTGGTATTTGATATCAATTTTGTACCTGTATTTTCTTTATAATTTTTGCGACTTTGTTTTTGTTGGTTTGTTTGTTTTCTCTCTTTATTTTTCTTCTTCTTTTCTTTAACATTGTATTTTTGAAATTCCAAACTCTACTCTAGATTTTTAACTTTTGCTTTTTGGTATTAGTTATCAATTTTGTACCTGTAGTTTCTTTATAATTTTCGCAACCTTGTTTGTTTTTCTTTGTTCGTTTTTTCTCTCTTTCTTTTCCTTCTTCTTTTCTTTAACATCATATTTTTGAAATTCCAAACTCTACTCTAGATTTTTAATTTTAGCCTTTTGGTATATGTTATCAATTTTGTACATATAGTTTTCTTTTATAATTTCTGTGACTTTTTTTTTTCTTTTTTTTCCCCTCTGTTTCTTTCTCTTCTTCTTTTATATAACTTCGTATATCTGCAATTCCAAACTCTACTCAAGATTTTTAATTTATGCTTTTTGGTATTTGATATCAATTTTGTACCTGTATTTTCTTTATAATTTTTGCGACATTGTTTTTGTTGGTTTGTTTGTTTACTCTCTTTATTTTTCTTCTTTTTTTTTTTTTTTAACATTGTATTTTCGAAATTCCAAACTCTACTCTAGATTTTTAATTTTTGCTTTTTGGTATTAGGTATCAATTTTGTACCTGTAGTTTCTTTATAATTTTTGCAACCTTGTTTGTTTTTCTTTGTTCGTTTTTTCTCTCTTTCTTTTCCTTCTTCTTTTCATTAACATCGCATTTTTGAAATTCCAAACTCTACTCTAGATTTTTAATTTTTGCTTTTATGTATTTGTTACCAATTTTGTACCTTTAAGAACCCCATCTTCAGGACCCATTTTTCACTAGGGAACAAGATTACTGGCTTGACTGCTCTCTCTCCCTTTGGACTCTCAGTTTTCTCCACCAGGTCGCCTGTATCTCCTCCCTAACTCCTCTCTACTCTACCCAACTCTGTGAATTTCTGTGTGTTCCAGACGGTGGAGAACACTTAGGGAACTGATTACTGGCTGGATCTGTCTCCCTCCTTTTCATTTCCCCCTTTTATCCTTCTGGCCACCTCTGTCTCCTGCCTCCTTCTCTTCTCTGTATAACTCCATGAACATCTCTGAGCGGTCCAGTTGTGGAGTGCACATAAGGAAGTGACTACTGGCTAGCCCACTCTCTCCACTATTGATTCCACCTCATCTCATTTGGGTCACCTCTAACTCCCTCCTCCCACTTCTCTTCTCCATGTAACGCTGTGAACCTCTCTGAGTGACCCTCACAGTAGAGAAACTTTTCATCTTTAACGTAGATGTTTTATCAATGGTGCTGTATAGAAGGAGAAGTTTTGAAACTACTGTAAAAATAAGACCGATAATTGGAAGTAGGAGGCTTAAGTCCAAACCCTGACTCCAGGGAACTTCTGACTCCAAGGAACATTAATTGACAGGAGCTCATCAAACGCCTCCATACCAACACTGAAACCAAGCACCACACAAGGGCCAACAAGTTCCAGGGCAAGACATACCAAGCAAATTCTCCAGCAACAAAGGAACACAGCCCTGAGCTTCAAGATACAGGCTGCCCAAAGTCACCCCAAAACCACAGACATCTCACAACTCATTACTGGACATTTCATTACACTCCAGAGAGAAGAAATACAGCTCCATCCACCAGAACATCGACACAAGCTTCCCTAATCAGGAAACCTTGACAAGCCACCTGTACAAACCCACACACAATGAGGAAACTCCACAATAAAGAGAACTCCACAAACTGCCAGAATACAGAAAGGACACCCCAAACTCAGCAATTTAAACAAGATGAAGAGACAGAGGAATAGCCAGCAGATAAAGGAACAGGATAAATGCCCACCAAACCAAACAAAAGAGGAAGAGATAGGGAATCTACCTGATAAAGAATTCCGAATAATGATAGTGAAATTGATCCAAAATCTTGAAATTAAAATGGAACCACAGATAAATAGCCTGGAGGCAAGGATTGAGAAGATGCAAGAAAGGTTTAACAAGGACTTAGAAGAAATAAAAAAGAGTCAATATATAATGAATAATGCAATAAGTGAAATTAAAAACACTCTGGAGGCAACAAATAGTAGAATAACAGAGGCAGAAGACAGGATTAGTGAATTAGAAGATAGAATGGTAGAAATAAATGAATCAGAGAGGATAAAAGAAAAACGAATTAAAAGAAATGAGGACAATCTCAGAGACCTCCAGGACAATATTAAATGCTACAACATTCGAATCATAGGGGTCCCAGAAGAAGAAGACAAAAAGAAAGACCATGAGAAAATACTTGAGGAGATAATAGTTGAAAACTTCCCTAAAATGGGGAAGGAAATAATCACCCAAGTCCAAGAAACCCAGAGAGTCCCAAACAGGATAAACCCAAGGCGAAACACCCCAAGACACATATTAATCAAATTAACAAAGATCAAACACAAAGAACAAATATTAAAAGCAGCAAGGGAAAAACAACAAATAACACACAAGGGAATACCCATAAGGATAACAGCTGATCTTTCAATAGAAACTCTTCAAGCCAGGAGGGAATGGCAAGACATACTTAAATGATGAAAGAAAATAACCTACAGCCCAGATTATTGTACCCAGCAAGGATCTCATTCAAGTATGAAGGAGAAATCAAAAGCTTTTCAGACAAGCAAAAGCTGAGAGAATTCTGCACCACCAAACCAGCTCTCCAACAAATACTAAAGGATCTTCTCTAGACAGGAAACACAAAAACGGTGTATAAATCTGAAACCAAAACAATAAAGTAAATGGCAACAGGATCATACTTATCAGTAATTACCTTAAACGTAAATGCGTTGAATGCCCCAACCAAAAGACAAAGACTGGCTGAATGGATACAAAAACAAGACCCCTACATATGTTGTCTACAAGAGACCCACCTCAAAACAGGGGACACATACAGACTGAAAGTGAAGGGCTGGAAAAAGATTTTCCATGCAAATAGGGACCAAAAGAAAGCAGGAGTAGCAATATTCATATCAGATAAAATAGACTTTAAAACAAAGACTGTGAAAAGAGACAAAGATGGTCACTACATAATGATCAAAGGATCAATCCAAAAAGAAGATATAACAATTATAAATATATATGCACCCAACATGGGAGCACCGCAGTATGTAAAACAAATGCTAACAATTATGAAAGGAGAAATTAACAAGAATACAATAATAGTAGGAGACTTTAACACCCCACTCACACCTATGGATAGATCAACTAAACAGAAAATTAACAAGGAAACACAAACTTTAAATGATACAATAGACCAGTTAGACCTAATTGATATCTATAGGACATTTCATCCCAAAACAATGAATTTCACCTTCTTCTCAAGCGCACATGGAACCTTCTCCAGGATAGATCACATCCTGGGCCATAAATATAGCCTTGGTAAATTCAAAAAAATAGAAATCATTCCAAGCATCTTTTCTGACCACAATGCAGTAAGATTAGATCTCAATTACAAGAGAAAAACTATTAAAAATTCCAACATATGGAGGCTGAACAACACGCTGCTGAATAACCAACAAATCACAGAAGAAATCAAAAAAGAAATCAAAATTTGCATAGAAACGAATGAAAATGAAAATACAACAACCCAAAACCTGTGGGACACGGTAAAAGCAGTCCTAAGGGGAAAGTTCATAGCAATACAGGCACACCTCAAGAAACAAGAAAAAAGCCAAATAAATAACCTAACTCTACACCTAAAGCAACTAGAAAAGGAAGAAATGAAGAACCCCAGGGTTAGTAGAAGGAAAGAAATCTTAAAACTTAGAGCAGAAATAAATGCAAAAGAAACAAAAGAGATCATAGCAAAAATCAACAAAACCAAAAGCTGGTTTTTTGAAAGGATAAATAAAATTGACAAATCATTAGCCAGACTCATCAAGAAACAAAGGGAGAAAAATCAAATCAATAAAATTAGAAATGAAAATGGAGAGATCACAACAGACAACACAGAAATACAAAGGATCATAAGAGAGTACTATCAACAATTATATGCCAATAAAATGGACAACGTGGAAGAAATGGACAAATTCTTAGAAAAGTACAACATTCCAAAACTCGATCAGGAAGAAATAGAAAATCTTAACAGACCCATCACAAGCACGGAAATTGAAACTGTAATCAAAAATCTTCCAGCAAACAAAAGCCCAGGTCCAGACGGTTTCACAGCTGAATTCTACCAAAAATTTAGAGAAGAGCTAACACCTATCCTGCTCAAACTCTTCCAGAAAATTGCAGAGGATGGTAAACTTCCAAACTCATTCTATGAGGCCACCATCACCCTAATACCAAAACCTGACAAAGATCCCACAAAAAAAGAAAACTACAGGCCAATATCACTGATGAACACAGATGCAAAAATCCTTAACAAAATTCTAGCAATCAGAATCCAACAACACATTAAAAAGATCATACACCATGACCAAGTGGGCTTTATCCCAGGGATGCAAGGATTCTTCAATATCCGCAAATCAATCAATGTAATACACCACATTAACAAATTGAAAAATAAAAACCATATGATTATCTCAATAGATGCAGAGAAAGCCTTTGACAAAATTCAACATCCATTGATGATAAAAACTCTGCAGAAAGCAGGAATAGAAGGAACATACCTCAACATAATAAAAGCTATATATGACAAACCCACAGCAAACATTATCCTCAATGGTGAAAAATTGAAAGCATTTCCTCTAAAGTCAGGAACAAGACAAAGGTGCCCACTTTCACCATTACTATTCAACATAGTTTTGGAAGTTTTGGCCACAGCAATCAGAACAGAAAAAGAAATAAAAGGAATCCAAATTGGAAAAGAAGAAGTAAAGCTCTCACTGTTTGCAGATGACATGATCCTCTACATAGAAAACCCTAAAGACTCCACCAGAAAATTACTAGAACTAATCAATGACTATAGTAAAGTTGCAGGATATAAAATCAACACGCAGAAATCCCTTGCATTCCTACACACTAATAATGAGAAAACAGAAAGAGAAATTAAGGAAACAATTCCATTCACCATTGCAACAGAAAGAATAAAATACTTAGGAATATATCTACCTAAAGAAACTAAAGACCTATATATAGAAAACTATAAAACACTGGTGAAAGACATCAAAGAGGACACTAACAGAGGGAGAAATATACCATGTTCATGGATGGGAAGAATCAATATAGTGAAAATGAGTATACTACCCAAAGCAATCTATAGATTCAATGCAATCCCTATCAAGCTACCAACAGCATTCTTCACAGAGCTAGAACAAATAATTTCACAATTTGTATGGAAATACAAAAAACCTCAAATAGCCAAAGCGATCTTGAGAAAGAAGAATGGAACTGGAGGAATCAACCTACCTGACTTCAGGCTCTACTACAAAGCCACAGTTATCAAGACAGTATGGTACTGGCACAAAGACAGAAATATCGATCAATGGAACAAAATAGAAAGCCCAGAGATAAATCCATGCACATATGGACACCTTATCTTTGACAAAGGAGGCAAGAATATACAATGGAGTAAAGACAATCTCTTTAACAAGTGGTGCTGGGAAATCTGGTCAACCACTTGTAAAAGAATGAAACTAGAACACTTTCTAACACCATACACAAAAATAAACTCAAAATGGATTAAAGATCTAAATGTAAGACCAGAAACTATAAAACTCCTAGAGGAGAACATAGGCAAAACACTCTCCGACATGCATCACAGCAGGATCCTCTATGACCCACCTCCCAGAATATTGGAAATAAAAGCAAAAATAAACAAATGGGACCTAATTAACCTTAAAAGCTTCTGCACAGCAAAGGAAACTATTAGCAAGGTGAAAAGACAGCCTTCAGAATGGGAGAAAATAATAGCAAATGAAGCAACGGACAAACAACTAATCTCGAGAATATACAAGCAACTCCTACAGCTCAACTCCAGAAAAATAAATGACCCAATCAAAAAATGGGCCAAAGAACTAAATAGACATTTCTCCAAAGAAGACATACAGATGGCTAACAAACACATGAAAAGATGCTCAACATCACTCATTATCAGAGAAATGCAAATCAAAACCACTATGAGGTACCATTTCACACCAGTCAGAATGGCTGCGATCCAAAAGTCTCCAAGTAATAAATGCTGGAGAGGGTGTGGAGAAAAGGGAACCCTCTTACACTGTTGGTGGGAATGCAAACTAGTACAGCCACTATGGAGAACAGTGTGGAGATGCCTTAAAAAACTGGAAATGGAACTGCCTTATGATCCAGCAATCCCACTGCTGGGCATACACACTGAGGAAACCAGAAGGGAAAGAGACACGAGTACCCCAATGTTCATCGCAGCACTGTTTATAATAGCCAGGACATGGAAGCAACCTAGATGTCCATCAGCAGATGAATGGATAAGCAAGCTGTGGTACATATACACAATGGAGTATTACTCAGCCATTAAAAAGAATACATTTGAATCAGTTCTAATGAGGTGGATAAAACTGGAGCCTATTATACAGAGTGAAGTAAGCCAGAAAGAAAAACACCAATATAGTATACTAACGCATATATATGGAATTTAGAAAGATGGTAGCAATAACCCTGTGTACGAGACAGCAAAAGAGACACTGACATATAGAACAGTCTTATGGACTCTGAGAGAGAGGGAGAGGGTGGGAAGATTTGGGAGAATGGCATTGAAACATGTAAAATATCATGTATGAAACGAGTTGCCAGTCCAGGTTCGATGCACGATACTGGATGCTTGGGGCTGGTGCACTGGGATGACCCAGAGGGATGGAATGGGGAGGGAGGAAGGAGGAGGGTTCAGGATGGGAACACATGTATACCTGTGGCGGATTCATTTTGATATTTGGCAAAACTAATACAATTATGTAAAGTTTAAAAATAAAATAAAATTAAAAAAATAAAATAAAATAAAATAGATAAGCAACAGGATATAAGGTATAGCACAGGGAATTAATTATACTCATTATAATAATCTATAATGGAATCTAATCTGCAAAAACACTGAATCACTCTGCTGTATACCTGAAACTATCACAATATTGTAAGTCAACTCTGTCAATAAAGAACAAACATACAAACAAACAAACAAAAAAAAGACCAGTTGAATACACATCCCAATGTTCATAGCAGCATTATTTGCAGTTGCCCAAGATATGGAAGCAACCTAAGTGTCCACTGACAGATAAAAGCTTAAAGAAGACGTGGGGTATATATACATATACAATAGATCACTACTGAGCCACAAAAAAGAACAAAATTTTGGCACTGGCAGCAACATGTGTGAACTTCTACAGCATTATGCTAAGTGAAATAAGTCAAAAACAAATACTGTATGATATTATCAATCATATGTGGAACCTAAAAAAAACCCAACAAACTAGTGAACATAATGAGAGACACAGACTCACAGATACAAAGAACAAACCAGGGTCAGCAGTGGAGGGGGGAGCGCAGCGGAGGGGCAGCACAGGGCTTGGAGGGGAAGGTACAAAACTGCTGGGTAAAGACGGGCTACAAGGGATGTACTGTACAACACAAGGACTACAGTCAGTATTTTATAACAACTGGAAACGGAAAATAACCTTTAAACATTATATAAAATAAACATATAAAAACATTTTAAAAAATAAAAATAAAATTTGAAAAAGACCGATCCACACAGCCCATGTGAGCTCAGCTCTGCTAGCTGCAGGGAGCCACGTGATAGTCTACTCTTCCCAGACTGGGCCAACTTTCAACAGTTGTGTTAACAGTCCAGTATTTCCTGACTAACACAGCTGGGTTCAGCGCTGGCCCTCCATGGAGTACATGAAGGTGCACAGCGGGGTAAGTAGAAGCCTCCCACAGTTAGATCAATGTGTGTGTCTGGACTGAATTAAAAATGAGTAAGATCAAAATGGGTCACAGATGTACATACGAAGTTGGCTGAGCTACCACAGAGCACTGAAAGATTCTTGCATTGTAAGGTGGTAACACAACTCCAAAGAATATTGCTAAATTACAGCATGCATGGGAACCAATGAACACAGAGAGCCTTAAACATTTCCTTTTGGTGACTGGTGTGAAAGAAAGGTGCCAGTCCAAATGCAGTGCAACATCTTCTGGCCGGTCCCTTTGAAGGGGCTTAACAAACACATGAGAATTTTACAGAGCTCAGACACACAGTAAGATTCTCTAGCCCAACTCAATACTGGCATTCACATAATTTGAAGCAGTCCTGCCACAGGGTAAAGAATGTGCTCTTCAGCATCACACACACACAAAAAGTTCCTAGCATCCACAGACAGGTATCAGAGGACCCATAAAGCCCCCCAAATGGCATGCATATCTACGAGCATATTTCTGGGGGAAAGGATTCACAGCAATCATCAGGACTTAAAGGTCCGGAAAAATCTATGTCACTAAATCCTGGAATGGACAAACAGGCCTCTTCAAGGTTTCCATGACTTGAGTGCACATCAGGCTGTAAGTCTTTGTGCGGTTTAGTCAGAATCAATGTACACTTGACCAAAGGTGACTTGGGAGCTCACAGTTATGAGCCAGTTTCTTCTTCTCAGTCAAGTTCAAGAACATGAAAGTGTGTGACACCCTAGTCCACTCACTTTCTTACTCTGCTAAGAAACTTGTTTTAGTTTTTTTTGGGGGGCGATGCCATGCAGTTTAGGAGATTTTTTTAGTTCCCTGACCAATGATTAAATCTGGGCCCTCAGCAGAGGGTGGAGTCCTAACCACTAGATGGCCAGGGAATTCCCAGAACTTATTTTAGGTTTCCTTTCTTGATCAGCCAAATGTCTTGCTTCCTATCTGACTGAGAAGACAAGTTCTACAAGTCCTCATGTCCAAGTATACCAACCTTTGAGCACTAACATTCAAATACTGTCTTCTCACCTGTTATTGTTGGTGAACTATTCATGCCTGTACTTCAAGCAAGTATTTCCTCTTAAGCTTAAGTTTCTTTCCTTTCTCAAGGACAGCACTCAAACGAATCTCTCCATCTCTCCCAAAGCATCACTTTCTCTTCTATCTTGGATAATTTCTATCAGCATACAAACAAGCTGTTATTCTCCCATCCTAAACACACACACAGCTTCTCTTGTCCCCATTTCTCCATTTTCATGTTTCCAAAAAGCCCAACCTGTGACGATGCCCAAAATTAAATTTTTGGAATTTACTGCCAAAACTGATCTCCCTCTATCTTCCTCATCTCAATTGATAGTAACTGCATCCAGCTTATGCAGTTTCTCAGACTAAAAACTTTAGAATCATCTTGGATTCCTGTCTCTTATACCCATAATCAATATGTCAGGGAACTGCGTAACTGATTCCTACTTAAAATTCAAATACCAGATTAGGTTCCAATACCTTTTCCTGAAACTGTGTGGGATATTTCTGACTTCATAGAGCTCTCTCTTTTCCTATCTATCTCTACCAGCACTTTCACTGTATTTTCTAATGACTGTGAATATCTTCTCAAATTCATTACAGATATGACCCCTCCATCTCACGCAGCACTAAACACACTAATGCATACTTAGTGAAGACTCTCCACAAACTTCACTTTGAGTCAATGATTTTTCATCAAGCTTTCAAAAAAATCAGTATCACAAACAACACTTACTTCCATTAGTCATGTTTGTAAAAGTTATGTTTTTGAAACTTCCAGCAACTGCAAAGCTATCCGTCATGTCTCCAAACACTAGCATCATGAGGGGGAGTCCAGCTCCGTGGATGATGGCAGCCAAAGTCCCCAGCACCATATACAACCTATCGAGCCAATTTGAATAGCGAAACTAAAAAAGGAGAAAATACAGACAATAGGAACAATTAGCACGATGTCATGGATGGCTAACTCTACTTTTCAAATGTATCCAAAATCTAAACAGTTAGCTGTAGACTACTATTGCAACCACTGTGGCCTAATAACGTAAGAGAAACAGGCAATGGCTTCTTCTTCTTTTTTGAGTTTTGACCTTCTTCTTTATATTGGACTCAATCTATTCACTTTATAAAAATTAAACTATAGTTGACTTACAATATATTAGCTTCAGGTGTACAATAGTTACTCAATAATTTAATGGATTATACTCTAAAGTTATTATAAAATAATGGCTATATTTCTTATGCTGTACAATACATCCTTGTAGCTTATTTATTTTATACAGTTGGTTTATACCTCTTAATCCCTACCCCTATCTTGCCCCTCCTACCTTTCCTCTCCCCACAGATAATACTCTTGATCTCTGTATCTGTTAGTCTGTTTCTGTTTTATTATATTCATTTATTTTATTTTTCAGATTACACATACGATAGCATACAGTGTTGGTCTTTCTCTAATTTATTTCACTAAGCATAGTACACTCTAGGTCCACTCATGTTGCTGCAAAAGGCATAACTTCACTCTTTCCATGGCTCAATAGTATTCCATTGTATGTATATGTGTGTGTATATCATATCTTCTTCATCCATCTGTCAATGAACAATTAAGTTGCTTCCACATCTTGGCAATTGTAAATACTGTTATTAAGAACGCTGGGGTGCAGAGAGCTTTTTAAATTAATGTTTTCATTTTCTTTGGATCTATACCCAAGAGCAGAAGTGTGGTTCTATTTTTATTTTTTTGAGGAGCCTCTATACTGTGTTCCATGGCTGTACCAATTTACAGCCATACCACCTTGAACGTGCCTAATTTCATCTTCCTTCTTCTCTTACATACGAGGGATTCATGAGATGCACAGGACATTCTGGAACATTACAGAGATCTATAACAGATGTTCAAGCTGGTTTTAGAAAAGGCAGAAGAACCAGAGATCAAATTGCCAACATCCGCTGGACCATGGAAAAAGCAAGAGAGTTCCAGAAAAACATCTATTTTGACTTTGACTGTGTGGATCACAAAAAACTGTGGAAAATTCTTCAAGAGATGGGAATACCAGACCACCTGACCTGCCTCTTGAGAAACCTATATGCAGGTCAGGAAGCAACAGTTAGAACTGGACATGGAACAACAAACTGGTTCCAAATAGGAAAAGGAGGACGTCAAGGCTGTATATTGTCACCCTGCTTATTTAACTTCTATGCAGAGTACATCATGAGAAACGCTGGGCTGGAAGAAGTACAAGCTGGAATCAAGACTGCCGGGAGAAATATCAATAACCTCAGATATGTAGATGACACCACCCTTATGGCAGAAAGTGAAGAGGAACTAAAAAGCCTCTTGATGAAAGTCAGAGAGGAGAGTGAAAAAGTTGTATTAAAACTCAACATTCAGAAAACGAAGATCATGGCATCTGGTCCCATCTCTTCATGGCAAATAGATGGGGAAACAGTGGCTGACTTTATTTTTGGGGGCTCCAAAATCACTGCATATGGTGATTGCAGCCATGAAATTAAAAGACACTTACTCCTTGGAAGGAAAGTTATGACCAACCTAGAAAGCATATTCAAAAGCAGAGACACTACTTTGCCAACAAAGGCTATGGTTTTTCCAGTGGCCATGTATGGATGTGAAAGTTGGACTATGAAGAAAGCTGAGCACCGAAGAATTGATGCTTTTGAACTGTGGTGTTGGACAAGACTCTTGAGTCTCTTGGACTGCAAGGAGATCCAACCAGTCCATTCTAAAGGAGATCAGTCCTGGGTGTTCTTTGGAAGGACTGATGCTGAAGCTGAAACTCCAGTACTCTGGCCACCTCATGCGAAGAGTTGACTCATTGGAAAATACTCTGATGCTGGGAGGGATTGGGGGCAGGAGGAGAAGGGGATGACAGAGGATGAGATGGTTGGATGGCATCACCGACTCGATGGACGTGAGTCTGAGTGAACTCCGGGAGTTGGTGATGGACAGGGAGGCCTGGCGTGCTGCGATTCATGGGGTCGCAAAGAGTCGGACACAACTGAGCGACTGAACTGATAACAGCTCAATGTAAGAAATGTAGTATTTGTGACTCTGATTCCCAAGAGTGGAAGCCACTTTTCAGCTCAAGATTTTTCTTGGTTACAACACCATGATTGCCAAAGGTCCCTCTGAGGACACCATTGAGGAAACATGTTTTGCTGCTTTCAGAAAGTGGCTTGGGTCAAACATCTGCTGCCTAGCAGCACTGGCATAAATGTTCAGTGGTATTAATGTAATTAGGCCTCCATGCCGGCGTGCATTCTCAGTCATGTTTGACTCTTTGCAACCTCAGCCCACCAGGCTCCTCTGTCCATGGAATTCTTTAAGCTGGAGTGGGTAGCCATTTCTTTCTACAGGGAATCTTCCCAACAGAGGAATCAAACCTGCATCTCCTGCAGCAGCAGGCAGATCCTTTACCACTGAACTACCTGGGAAACCAATTAGGCCTCCATAGTGAGAAGGAAAGGGAAAGCAAGGAGTTAGATACATGCTTCCCAAAGAGCAGAGCAGATCTGCATAAACTCTTTAATTGCAGGCAAATCACAAGAAAGAAAGAGTGAGCTCCTGAGACGCAAACCTGATGAGAAGAGGACACAGTAAGGGGAGTGGGCTTGGGGCTGTGACAGGCCCACGTGGGAAGTGATTAATACTTCTCCCATTCGGGAGGCTCTTCCTGACCCACGGGTCAAACCCGCATCTCCTGCATTGGCAGGTGGATTTACCTTCTATTAAAAGCTATAAAGTGGAAAAGTATTGAATTCCTCAATAGAGGAAGAAAAGATAATTGATATACAAGGATTTCCCTCATCACCACTCCCAAAGTACTGTCCACCTCAAAAACTAATCACTGACTGGAATAAAAAAAAGTGGGCCATGAATATAAACATTTACTAAATGCTATTCAATGACTGAAGAAATCCAGTAATAAATACCGAAAATACAATTCAAATGGAAAAAAAAAAAAAGGATATTCAATACATATTCTGCATGCCTTGACAGCATGGTATACAGAGTAGAGAAGATACAAACTTGAGCGAATGGGTCATTCTGTCCTTTGTGGAAAAGCTTCATAAAGAAGGTGATGCTTCCTCCCAGATTTGAAAGTTTACCACGGGTTGAAAAGCAAGGAGGGGGACTTCCCTGGCGGTCCAGTAGTCTAGCAAGAAATAATGAGTGTGACTAAGAATAATTTGGAGACCGAGTAATGTAGATAGCACATGGACCATTCTTTTATGACCTTAAGACAAAAGCAAGAGAGATGATGGTTACTAGAGACGGTTGTAATGCCAAGGGATAACTATTTAAAGAAATCTTCTACATGTTTGTAGGTAAATGAGTCAAAGAGAGCATTGGTGAAAATACAGGAGGGAAACTGAGATGCAACAATGGCCTAGAAAATAAGAGAAATAACTACTTTGAGAAGCTGGAGTGAGGGATCATCAGCAGGCAAGACACAACAATTATTAGGAGACACAAGATATTCCCTGATGCCCCAAGACCCCTCATATCTGCAAGGGTGTAGAGCTCCTTCCACAATGGAGGAATCCAATCTGCCATCACTTTTATCAAGCGATCAAACTCGGTACCACAGAAAAGTAAAATGCACTGGCACGTGATGTTTCCAGGTGTGATGACACATGACACAGCATTCCCTGTGCAATTTTCTTACCAAAAATATTTAGCAGGAATGTATTAAAATCTTTAGACTTAATTCTCAGTATATAGGGCTTCTCTGGTGGCTCGGATGGTAAAGAATCTGGCTACGCTTCAGGAGACTTGGGTTCGATCCCTGAGTCGGGAAGATCCTTTGGAGAAGGAAATGGCAACCCACTCCAGTACTCTTGCTGAGAAATCCCATGGATAGAACAGCCTGGTGGGCTACAGTCTATCAGTTATAACAGAGTTGGAGATAACTGAAAGACTTTTACTTTTTTTAGCATATAAGAAATGCAAGATGTGGAATAATAAGTTAAATGACACCAGAACAAAGTAATAGAAATTGTCCAGAGGGTGAAGCATTCTACAGGAAAATTGGTACCATATTTTCAACAGGTCAATGTTATTTAAAAAGAGAAGAAAACAGAACAAATCAACTGTAAGACACACTTAGGGGAGCTAATTGTGAAAGTTCAAATATGAACTACTAGATAATACTGAGGAATTAACATTCACTTTGTTAAATATAATCCCTGTATTATGTTTTAGAGGAAAATGTTTGGTAGGAAAATTAAGAGACAGAAACGGAGGTACTTAGAAAATATCATGAAATCTATAATTCCAGGTGAAATGTATGTAAAAAAATGTTAAAAACTACTAATTATAGACAATGGTTATATGAGTATATAGGTTATATTTTTTATTCCACCTTTCTATGTGGTTGAAAAATCAAAATAAAACTTTTTAAAAGGAGCAAAGGTTCTCCAATAGGGAAAGGTATGTCTCTTCATCTCAGGCTAGAAGGGATGAGCTAAAAGTGAGCACAGATACAAACAAGTGTCTGAGAATGAGGACAAATTTGAAAAAGCACAAAACCTCGTAGTTATTTGTGACGTGAGGCAAGACTGATTTCTGGAGGGATGTGGTAAGAAGATTTTGAGAGGGTAACAGGCAGGAAGGCCAGGGGTCTCCAAATGGAGGAATCAGGCTGCAAGTGTCAGACATTTTTTCTCTCTTAAGCAGCAGGAGGAAACAGACAAGTGTTAGATTTTTCCCCCTTCTCTATACAAATTTAACAAGAGGTTTCTCTTAAAATTTGGTGTTGCCCTGATGACACTTGGTTCCACCCAAGCTTAACTTTTCTCAAACCTTGAACTAACCAATGCGGTTTTTCTTAAGGAACTGTTTGTCTTAAGCTATGTTAATGGCCTATGCATTTACCCTAGACTCGTCTTCCAGTCTGTTCTGCCTAAGCCTCAGAAGGACTTGACAGACTCATGCAAGACTCAGACTCTTAAGCTGTGTTAATGAGACTATTTGCTTGGAAACCTGTCTTTCTTCAAGATTCATGTCAATCATTTTATGGCCCTGGACAACTCAAATTGTGCCAGTGTTATCTCAAAATGCACATTGTAGGTGAGGGGCCTGGTGCCAGTCTCTGAGTTTTGAGACATTTCCTTTCTCTAATTAGCAGACTGCTAGTAGCAATATAACATCTGGCTAAAGACTAGCAGGGGGGCACTCTTTCTGCCCCCTTCTGATGCCTATGTCAGAAGCTTTCTATCTCATTTATTCCTTAATAAAACTTTATTATACAAAAGCTCTGAGTGGAGGAATTCCGGCATCTTTCACGGCTCAGCAACAACCTTTCAATTTGAGGGCAGTAGTAACACTGCTGAATAGGACAAAAGCCTCAGGGCAACATCCCACCTCTGTCATCTACTCAAAAGGAGACTTTGGAGGGAAAAAAAATCTCTTAATAACCTTGACCTTCAGTTTCTACACTTATAAAATGAGGAAAATACTCATAAACAGAAAGTTTCACAAAGCTGTTATGAGGCTAAAAATGGTACTTCATAATAGAAACCTTTATTAGCCATATGATATAATACTAATATACAATATAGGCAGGTACTGTCATCGGTTTTAGAAACATAAAATAAGATTCTTCAGGAGCTTACGGTAAGGGATCAAGTAGACAAAAAAAATGTAATACATAGGGTGAAATGTAAGAAAGTGAAAGTGAAATTGCTCAGTAGTGTCCGACTCTTAGCAACCCTGTGGACTGTAGCCTACCAAGCTCCTCCATCCATGGGATTCTCCAGGCAAGAATACTGGAGTGGGTTGCCATTTCCTTCTCCAGGGAAATCTAATACAGAAGTTTATTTACAATTAGAGCCCTTTAAATACAAGGAAATGAAAACTGTTTGGTCAGATACGTAAGGGAAGAGAGAGGGGATGAACCAGAACCATACAGGAGACAGGGTGATCAGGACTGAAAGTCAAGGGGTAGACTTCCCAGGGCAAAGCAGAAGGTGCTGGCAGGGGAAAGGCTTAGGCAATATCCAGCAGGCAAGATGGCAAACATGATCTTACCATGGTACCTGGCTGGAGGCCAAAGTCAATGACTTCATTCATTTATGCATGCATTCATTCAACATTCGAAACATTTATTAAGCACCTAGGAAGGAGTACGTCAAGGCTGTATATTGTCACCCTGCTTATTTAACTTATATGCAGAGTACATAATGAGAAACACTGGGCTGGAAGAAGCACAAGCTGGAATCAAGATTGCCAGGAGAAACATCAATAACCTCAGATATGCAGATGACACCACCCTTATGGCAGAAAGTGAAGAGGAACTAAAAAGCCTCTTGATGAATGTCAAAGAGGAGAGTTGAAAAAGTTGGCTTAAAGCTCAACATTCAGAAAACGAAGATCATGGCATCTGGTCCCATCACTTCATGGGAAATAAATGGGGAAACAATGAAAACAGTGTCAGATTTTATTTTTGGGGGCTCCAAAATCACTGCATATGGTGATTGCAGCCAGGAAATTAAAAGACGCTGACTCCTTGGAAGGAAAGTTATGACCAACCTAGATAGCATATTCAAAAGCAGAGACATTACTTTGCCAACAAAGGTCCGTCTAGTCAAGGCTATGGTTTTTCCAGTGGTCATGGATGGATATAAGAGTTGGACTGTGAAGAAGGCTTAGCGCCGAAGAATTGATGCTTTTGAACTGTGGTGTTGGAGAAGACTCTTGAGAGTCCCTTGGACTGCAAGGAGATTCATCCAGTCCATTCTAAAGGAGATCAGTCCTGGGTGTTCTTTGGAAGGACTGATGCTAAAGCTGAAACTCCAATATTTTGGAGTTTCATACGAAGAGCTGACTCATTGGAAAAGACCCTGATGCTGGGAGGGATTGGGGGCAGGAGGAGAAGGGGACGACAGAGGATGAGATGGCTGGATGGCATCACCAACTCGATGGACATGAGTTTGAGTGAACTCTGGGAGTTGGTGATGGACAGGGAGGCCTGGCGTGCTATGTGATTCATGGGGTCGCAAAGAGTCAGACATGACTGAGCTACTGAACTGAACTGAAGGATCAAGCATGGTTCTAGTTACTAGCTACAGTGACTAAGACAAGCTATCACTCCTCATAAAGCTTATATTTTACTAATATGCAAATAAAGAGAAAATAGACATATTTAACAATCATTCACAATATTCAACATTCATTCAGTATGCAAGTCCCTATTAAAGTTCCAGGCACTATTCTAGGATCCTGGAGCACAGCAATGAAGAAAACACACCAAACCCCTCTGCCCTAAGGCAGAATCCCAGGCAGAAAGAATAAACACAAAGATCCTGGGATGAATACAAGCCCTGTGTGTTTCAAGGACCAGACATGACAACCACTGTGGCCAGAAGAAGGTGGAGACCTGTCTGACGTGAAATTAGAGATGAGACAGAGGTCAGGCTATAGATGGCCTTTGATGGCCAGAGGAGGGAGTTTGTTTTTATGCTCAACCTCCCATCTGAGTGTAAAAGAAAGGCCTTCCTTAGAGGGTTTTCAGGCAGGAACTCAGGTGGCTTGATGTGATTACTATGGGTAGGATAATTTGTAGAGGAGCTAACGTGGAGGAGGAGGATGAGGAGGTATCGAGTGGTTGACAGAACCAAGTCCAGAGCAGGAGTGGGAGGCAGAACAATGCTCCACCTCCCGGGCTTGACCACAACCTAATCGCAGGAACCTGTGAATATGCTTCCTTACATGATAAAAAGGACTTTGCAGACATTAAGGATACTGAGATGGAGAAATTATCCTGGATTACCCAGTGGGCTCAATGGCATCATAAGCAGCCTTATAAAAGGGAGCCACGGGGATCAGAGTCTGTAGTTGGAGAAATGATGAGTGAAGTAAGGAAGGGGCCAGGAGTCCAAGAAGGCAGGAAGCCTGAAGAAGCTGAAAAAAGAGGGAAACATTCCCTCTTGGAGCCACGAGGAGAATCCGGCCCTGATGGCACCTTGCCTTTAGCCCAGTGAGACTTGGGGCCCCAGAACCACACGATAATACATTTGTGTTGTTTTAAGCCACTATTGCTAGCAGCAACAGAAAATAAATACTCAAAAAAAAAAAAAAAAAAAAGGATACTAAGGAAGAATGGCCAAGCAAGAAGGATCAGAAGTAGTTGGGGGAAGCAGGGGGAAGAGGTTCATCTGAGTTTACAGCAGCAGAAATGGGAGTCCACCCAGATGATAAACCAAAGGTCTTTGTTCATAGTGCAATTTACTAAAGGAAGGTAGGGATGAAGGCTGTTGGAACTGAAGAGGTCAAAGAATGTGGCACCTAGGAGACTTTAATAAGGTGACAAAAATAAAAGAATGCGGAGCCCACAGATGAACAAAGGAGAAGCAATCAAATCCCAAGGTTCTCAATGGAGAAGCAGAAGTGACTAGAAATCAGTAGAAGGTATATCGCTGCCAATGGATAGAAGGTAGTATAACTGTGCAGAATGAAACAAATATGAAAGGAGTTCTGCATGAAAATGATTTAGAAATGGCCATGTAAAACTAGAGAAAGGCCAACAATACCACTGACTCCAAGGATTGGGGGTGGAGGAGCTCTAAGTTCACAGGCAAAGGTGACACAAGAAAAGAACCAAAGAACCGGGAGGAAAACGAGCAGACTCCGGCATCGCAGAAGCAAACAGGAGGAATGAATATGGTGAACAGCATCAAGTGCTCCTTAAAAGTCAGCAGAGACTGTCCACTGAATTCGGTGAGTGGTGGAGACAGAGCCAAATTAGAATGTAAGAAGTGATTTGGAGATGAAACAGAAAGCAAAGTCACCTCCTATTTGTGAAGCAAGCTAGAGGAGGCTTAGTGAAATGAAGGAGGGCATTAGTGAAATTAAAGATAGGTGACATGTAAATACCAATCAGAAAGACCCAGTTGAGAGGGAGAGATGGAGGATACAGAAGAGAAAGGATAATAATAATAATGTAAGGTCCTTGAGAAAGTAGAGGATACAGGAGCCAAAGCACCATGTACAAGAGGGTGATTAAAGAACCAAATGCTTCCTCTGTTATAATAGGAGGGAAGGAGGAAGCAATTGACCTGGGTACCAGTGTGTTTGTAGACTGAGAGAAGAGCTGAGGAACTTCTGTCATGGGACTTCCATTTGGTTTGTGAAATTAAAAAAAAAAGGGGGGGGTCATCCACGAAGAGCTGGAGCTTGTGGGGAGACGTGGGAAATTTGTAAAAGGCTTAACATACTCAGCGAGAAGAGGAAGAGTAGCATTTCTGTGTGGGATACATGCTGCCATGAGGTTTTTCTCCAGAATCCATCAGATGTAGGGGGTCAGGCACCAAGGAAACAGATGGTCGATCTGCTGGGCTGGGCTTGACAAGTGACAGGTGAAAGGAAGTCTGAAGCTCAGGCAGGAGCATAACAAAGCGATGATCGTTGCTCTAAGGTGATAAGAGAAGGGAAACAAGAAGGGGCTGATGGGAAATTGACAGGTCAGGGGACTCAGGATCCAAGGGAAACAGTGAGCAGATTGAAGACAGAGGAGATAGCTGGCTAATTCTATCTAACTGCTTCATAACAGCACTTTGGATGTAGAACAGTTTCAAATAACCAATCTAGGATCTAAGTGTGTGCATGGGTGGCTGGAATAAAGGGGAGGGAAAGAGTGGTTATCCTTATAACACCATAAAAGTCACCCAAGATAGTAGGAGCACCAGGGGCAGAGAGGGAGACACCGAGCCAGATGGTAAAATCTCCAATGAGGAATGACCAGGTGGCCACAAGGTAACTGCGTCAAAGAACCTTTCAATTCCAAGCAAATAAAAATGTAACCAATCACATACTATCATAAATGATTAAAGCTGTTAAAGGCTCTGGCTCTAGTGTAAGCAAGGCAACCCACTCCAGTATTCTTGCCTGGAGAATCCTATGGACAGAGGAACCTGGCGGGCTATAGTCCATGGGGTTGCAAAAGAGTCGGGCATGACTGAGTGACTAAACAACAACAAAATGTTGCAACAAAGCCTGATAGAAAATAAAGGCCAGTAGAAAAATTTTGAATCTATTTCTTACCTCTTTGTCATCATTTTCTCAAGACTGCTAAAAAAAAGTCTTCTACTAGAAAAAAGTTAACAGGGCTGGTGTACAGAAAACAGTTAACATTGCAAGCCTGAGCCTGCATTCAAGGCTAGCCCTTGGCTGGCATCTAGAATTTGGCTTTTGGGAAGAGTAACCATCACCCTAACTGATAGAAGTGGCCGAATGATTTGTACAAACAACATGCTTTATGCTGAGTGTCTGCCTTCCTCTGTGAGTCTGGAATTTTGGTACATGCTGTGCCTACATCATCAGCTCCCAGTCAGAAACCCTTGGGCACTGAGTCTCCACCGAGCTTCCCCGACAGCATTTCACATAGTGAGTCGGCACAACTCACTGCTGGAGGAATCAAGTCGACTCCACCAGACAGGACACTTGGCGCTTCTCTTGGACCTTTCCCGCCTTCCTTTGCCCACTGCTGATTTTGCTTTCTGTCCTCTTTCTGTCCTCAATCTTAGCCATGAGTATGGCAATAAGCTGAGTCCTGTGAGTCCCCCAAGTGAATCATCAAACCCGGGGCTCTTGGAAACTCCCAACACACACGAGTTTTTATCTTAGCTGGAAATTTTTATTAATCAGCAATGCTAATGAAAGGTTGTTGCTGAACCACGAAAGACACCGGGATTGGGCCTCCAGGGGAGAAGAATTCAATTCGGGGCCAAGGACGAGGCTTGATTGCGCAGAGCTTTTGTGTAATAGAGTTTTATTAAAGTATAAAAGGAACAGAGAAAGCTTCTGACATAGACATCAGAAGGGGGATGGAGTGCCCCCTCACTAGTGTTAGCAATGGAGTTATATACCTTTTAATTAGTTATTACAATGAATCAAAAGAACGTCTGGAGGTTGTAAAGATCTTACTAGACCTACTCTCGGAGAAGGCAATGGCACCCCACTCCAGTACTCTTGCCTGGAGAATCCCATGGACAGAGGAGCCTGGTAGGCTGCAGTCCATGGGGTCGCTAGGAGTTGGACACGACTGAGCGACTTCACTTTCACTTTTCACTTTCATGCATTGGAGAAGGAAATGGCAACCCACTCCAGTGTTCTTGCCTGGAGAATCCCAGGCAAGGACGGGGGCGCCTGGTGGGCTGCCGTCTATGGGGTCGCATAGAGTCGGACACGACTGAAGCGACTTAGCAGCAGCAGACCTACTCTCATAATTCACATTTTAAGATAACAGGATTAGCCATAAGGTTTTCAGGAAGGAGAAACTGTCCTCAAGCAGGATACACTGTTGTTGTATAATCCCTAGTACAGAGTTTAAACTGAGTTGTGTAATTGACTAAGACTAAGGAATGTAGACAAAAAAAGTTTGTCCTTTCCTCCTCCTTGAGAATTCCAGACCCCTCTCTCCTTGGGGACCCCCGGATTTCTTATCAACCTGCCTAGGAATTGACTCTCTCACTAATAGCATCAGCATTTTAACTGTCAAACATTCTGAATATGTCCCTGTCTATATAGATTTTATACACAAGTTCGGTTTTCTGTGTCAACTCCTTTAAGAGAAAGGCATGAGGAAAAGCCACATACACATTCAGTATAGCTTTCCATCAAAAAGCTAAGAATATATTCCTTCCTTCCTATGCCAACCTGAGCACTATGATTTAGTGTGAATTTCTCAGGTCTGAATCTTGGCCCTGACGAGTATTCCTGGGCAAGTTAGTAAGTCTCACCTCCCTTTCTTCATCTATAAAATTAAAACAATAACAGTATCTATCTCCAAGGAAGTTGTAAAGATTAACGCATTCACATAAAAAGTATTTATTGCAACACATGGCATAAAAAGCTGTATTTGTGTTTTAATTATCACCTGGTCTTCAAACTCCAGATTTTTATTCTTTGGTGGCCTGAATTGGTTTAATAGTCTTACCTCTATATATATTAGGTCTGATAAATTTTCTAAAACATAAGACTAATTTTTTAAATTTAACTTACTTATAAAAAATGAAATTAAATAAGACAGAAATATTCTAGTCTCAAAATAACAGAATTAGAAATTAAATCTTGGGAATAAACACTATTTTAACACCAAAGGTTCTTTTAATGTAAGCATATAAAATGAAATGTAAAACAAAAACTGTCACTTGGTTATTTCTGAGGATAACCCGAGTACACAGTCTCCTTTCCCCAAAATTCCAAAGAGAGAAAAGACAGGCTCAAAGGCGGAATTTTATCAAGAGCAACTGGAGTGCAAGAAGATGTGCATATAACATCACTGGAGTGTAAAAAACAGCTCTTTTTTATGCTTGTAACCATACTTAATATTCAATTTTACAAATATTCATTTTATAAGATAGCCTGCCCCACACACATACACAAATTTTACAAGTGTCTGGTGCGTTATGTCTGAATTACAAAGTGTGTACTGCTGCTGCTGCTAAGTCACTTCAGTCATGTCCGACTCTGTGTGACCCCATAGACGGCAGCCCACCAGGCTCCTTGTCCCTGGGATTCTCCAGGCAAAAACACTGGAGTGGGTTGCCATTTCCTTCTCCAATGCATGAAAGTGAAAAGTGAAAGTGAAGTCGCTCAGTCGTGTCCAACTCTTAGCGACCCCATGGACTGCAGCCTACCAGGCTCCTCTGTCCATGGGGTTTTCCAGGCAAGAGTACTGGAGTGGGGTGTACTACAAGACTTAATTGGTTCAGTAAGTCTTCCAGGTTCTAACTGCACAGTTCCCCTAAATCTGCATTCTCAGGGAAAAAAACAAAAACGGATACAGGTAAAGAGGGCTCATCAACCAGCCTGTCTTATTCCAAATCTGATTAAAGAAAAGCTTCTAAGTGGCCACCATGAAACCAGAAAATAAGACAAAGAAGTATAATAAGGTTTTCAAATTCCAGATTTTCAGTTATTCAGCACAGAAGCACAGTGATAGGTACTAAGCCATAGTAATTAATAACCCATTGCTAACTTCTATTATGAGTGCCTGGGACTTTGACCTCAAACCTGCCAGGATTAGAGCCCATGGCGACAGGGTACCCCAGGTTTTGTTTGAACCACACTCCATGAGGCTGGCTTCCTCTGTCTAGGACTGAGACCACCAATGGGAGAAGAGCTTGTGTAGTTGACGTATCACTGGTGACATAACTGGTTAGGAGAATACGGAAACCCAGGCCAGGACAGGGGACTCTGGAGGCTCATTGCACACAGCAAGTTTGTGTATAAAGCTCATCATTCCCTGAAAACAAGCTGAATTAAATGAGTTCATTTTACCTCTTCATTAACATACCCCCCAAGAAAATATTATACCAGATGAAATACCTCTTTTTTAGATCAAGAGAAGCACAGCACTTTTCCTTTTGTTTCGCTTTGTTTTCATTGGAGTGAGACTGGTTTACAACCTTGTGCTAGTATCTGCTGTACAAAGTGAATCAGCTGTGTGTGTGTAGATAGATATAATAGTGAACACATTCAAACTCACCATTGCAAAAGTACTGACAGTTGGTCTCTCTTCTTTCTTCTCATCTTTTTTACTGAAAAACCTAGCAACAGAATGACATAAAGCTTTAAAAACTATGTAAATCTATATCCAATCAACGTAGAGCTTATATTTAGCAACAACCAGGACAAACAAACATGTCTACAGTGTCATTACAAAAACAGATTATAACATGATCCCATTTATAAAGTTTGAGTATGTTTACATATACCTAGAAATCTATACACGGGGCTATCACTGGGTGTTGAGACTTCTGTCGAGATTTCAATTATTTTCTTCCTTGTGCCTTTGGTATTTCCTAATTTTCTATGATGAATACACAGAGACACACAAATTTGGAATTAGAAAAACTAAACTAAAAAAGAGAGCTTCATGTCTTTCTTCTACTTAGAACTCACTCATGCTCCCCAGAGTTAATCCCTTTTAATTATCATCTCAGGGATTTTAGCAACAGATAGTCTATCCTTCTATCTACCTAGATATTATCCTTCATCTACCTAGATATTATTCCTTTACCTCAGGGAGAGTAGTGGCAAACATGCAGGGCATAAATTATCCTAAGAAAGAAACATAATTCAATCACTCTCCATGAGCAAATCTAATTCTGAAAAGATGTCTGGAGCCCTAAATGGGCCATTGTGGCAGTACACACAACCTAGAAAATGCACCATCAAAAAAGATGGTTTGTAAACCGCAAAAAAAAAAAAAAAGCTGTCCTCAGGCAGAGAAAGGTCAATTATTTCGAGCGCAGATTCAAAACTAACTGGTGTTCTACTCTAACTGCCATCCAGCATATGAGAGCAACCTCCGCATCTGTATTTTCCTATTTATAAAAGAAAGACTATCTCAGGGAAGAAGTACATTCTTTTTACACAGCTTTTCAAGTTCAAAAAGTAAATTCATCTGTGTCTTTGTTCTTTATGCTAAGCAAAGTCAAAGAGTCGAAGAAACTTCTAAAGAAAAAAAACCAGAGTTTACTCCATATTTGGCTCTGGAGCGACGTTCCACTACTGAGAAACACACAAAATACACAAACATAACTCTTCAGATTCGGTTCCACCCTATTCCCAGTAAAGGCACAGTTTCAGTACCCCTGGAATCAGGGTAAGAGGAGAAAACTAGCCATACAGAATTGAGTTTTAGCTCTAAGCTTTTTATTTATTTTTTCACTCTCCAAAACTGCAGCTGCTCTGAAGAATTTATAATGTTCCAGACACTGGCTAAGTAAACACTTCCCATACAAGACCTCATTTCATCTTAATCTCTGTGAGGCAGGCACATTTTTGTCCTTCCTTTACAGACAAGAGAATTGCAGTTGAGAAGAGTTAACTCACTTGTCCAAGGTCACACAGTTAGAACGAAGCCAAGCTTTCCACGGAGAAGTCTAACTCCCAGACACCAGGCTATCTGGTGCAGGGTCAGACTTCTGAGACACTGCCCTGCCAGGAACACTCACTGTCACCCCTCTTAGAAGATTCATTTATCCCCATTTGCTCCAACACAGTGCTGACAAATAGGAAGTTGCTTATCAAATTGTATTTTAATAAAGAATCTTTACAAACACAACTATGCCAAAGGGTACTATTACCCAAGCATTATACCTATTCACATTATCAGCAAGTCACATGCTTCTTTATGACTCTGAATTAGAATATACAGTTTAAAAAACAAACTCATAGAAAAAGAAAAGATTTGTGGTTTCTAGAGGGGGGGAGACAGGATGAAAGAAAGCTGGTCCAAAGGTACAAACCTTCAGTTATAAGGTAAGAGTGCTAGAGAGCAATGTGCCACAAGATGACTACGGTTAACAGTGCTGTACGATATAGAAGAATCAGATGCTATAAGAAGGTGGATCCTAAAATTTCTCATCACAATATTTGTAATTCAAACCATTATGCTATACAGTCTAAACTTACAAGGTATTGTAGGTCAATTATAACTCAATAAAATTGGAAAAATACATAGCTTTATAAAAAACAGATTCACATCAATAATGGTGCTGCTACTGCTAAGTCACTTCAGTCGTGTCCGACTCTGTGCGACCCCATAGACGGCAGCCACCAGGCTCCCCCGACCCTGGGACTCTCCAGGCAAGAACACTGGAGTGGGTTGCCATTTCCTTCTCCAATGCATGAAAGTGAAAAGTGAAAGTGAAGTCGCTCAGTCGTGTCCAACTCTTAGCGACCCCATGGACTGCAGCCTACCAGGCTCCTCCATCCATGGGATTTTCAAGGCAAAGTACTAGAGTGGGGTGCCATTGCCTTCTCCCTCAATAATGGTGAGCACATTTTAATAAGAGTTACTTAACTAAAAAAAAAAAAAATTCTAGTTTGAAAAAAAAGTTTGTAGACCATGACAGCAATCAACAATAAAATGACAGTATATGCAAGTTTAAAAGAAATATTGTTTCCAAAATATGGGCTCTTACAGAAGAATAAATAAGTAAATGTCCCACAAATATTTATTGAACACCTTTTTCAAAAAGGTTCGAGAGGGAGGGCACATATGTATACCTATGGGTGATTCATGTTGATGTTTGGCGGAAACCAACACAATACTGTAAAGCAATTGTCCTTCAATTGAAAATAAATATTTAAAAACTGAGGTATAAGTGACATACACTGTATCAGTTTCAGGTGTACAAGAGAATGATTTGATATTTGTATATACTGGGAAATCATCACCACGAGTCTAGTTGACATCTGTCATCATACAAAAATCACAGAATTTTCTTCCTTGTGATGAGAACTTTCAAGATTTACTCTTAGCAACTTTCAAATATGCAATACAGTGTTATTAACCGGAGTCACACTGCTGTACATTACACCTCCATGACTTATTCTATAACTGGCACTTTGGACCTTTTGACCCCCTTCACCTGTTTTGTCCCCCATTCCTCCACCTCTGGAAACCACCAATCTATCAAACACATTTCTTTCCTTCCACAGAGCCTTAATACTTTTTATTTCAATGTCCCTACGTCTTTGCGTCAAAAAATACGTATTTGTTTAAGATACCAAGTTTAAAAACTTAAAAACAAAAATATCTACCTTCCACTCAATATAATCTATTTTATGAAAATGTATCATGAAAACCTTCAAACAAAAAGAATATTAATAATGACTACCCATTAAAAATTCACCTAGATTCAACAACTGTGAACATTTTGACCATATTTTCTTTAATGCATAAGGACGTTTATAACTGTTAATCGCCAAACTATTTGAAAATAAGCTGCAAATATCATGGCACTTCACATGTTTTCCTACCATTATCACATACAATAAAATTAACAGCAATTTTGATATCAATCCACATTCAAAATTTCCAAGAATGTTTTCTATAGGTTTTTCCTTTTTAGAACTCTGATGTAATTAAGGCTCATGTATTATATGTGGTGGTTTTGTTTCTTTGTTGTTGTTTAGTCACTAAGTCGTGTCTGACTCTTTTGCCACCCCACGGACCGTAGCCCGCCAGGCTCCTCTGTCCATGGGATTGCCTAGGCAAAAATACTGGAGTGGGCAGGCTGCCATTTCCTTCTCTATTTGTCTCTTTAGTCTCTTTTAAATCTAGAAATTCTTCTCCCTACCTACCTCCCACCAAATATTGACTTTTTACAGAAACAAAAACAGGTGTCTTATAGAATGTCCCACATCTTAGATATATCTGTTTCAATCTTTGTCCAAATTGTGCAGTTAAGTATGAAATACAGATTTGAGGATGCATTGTAAAAGAGAATGCAAACTATCTCATTAATAATCCTCATTACATGTAGAAATGATAATAGGTTGAACATACTTGGATCCTTAAAATGTATTTCCAACATTAATTTCACCTGTTTGCTTTTACTTTTTAAAAGTTGGTATTAGAAAATTAATAATTACCAATGTGGTTTACATCGTATGTGGTTCACATTGTATTTCTATTGGACAGCATTAGTCTGAAAGCTTGATAAGTTAGAGTCACTAAATGAGATTTTGCAAACATACTTCCTAGGTGGTGCCATGTCACTAATGCAGTCTATTCCACGAGCCAGGCCAGGTATGATCACTTGGTTACGGTGACTAACTGCACTATCTTTCCACTGGAAAAAAAAATCACATTTTCCTTTTTCCAATTACGAATTGTGGCTAATTCATAGATTCAACCTTTCTCTGAGTGGTTTAGGATCCATTAAAAATCCTTGCCTGAACCAATTATAACAATACAGGTTTCAACATTTTTCTGTGAAGAAGGGTTCTCCCTCCCTCTCTCTCCCCCCTTCTTTCTCTCTTAGTTTTCCTCCCCCTCTCAGAATTTTATTAAAAATTAATTTACTCAGTATTTCACAATCAAGTTCTTCACCTCACAATCAAGTACAGTCATTATTCTTGTTGATGCTCAAACTGTCCCTGATGTGGGCCAGTGAAAGCCCCTTCAAGCCAGCTCCTGTGTCCTTTTTTCATAATCGCCCTCCGCCTCTTGTTTTCAGGTACTACAAGATACTCCAAGCTCAGCCTCAATTGACATTAACCCTTTCTCTGTTGGGTGCAGATATCCTTTTTGTAAGGAACCATACTGAGAAACCAAGATTGACATTGAGTGTGCTCTCAAAGGACAGAAACTGACCTATTAAAAAAAATCATGAAATCATATTCAGATTCAACATTGTTTTTAAAGAGTCTACTTAATGTCCACACTTGTATTTCTTTTCTCTTACACTGAAAAGTTTGGTTTCTAATAATATTCATAACTTTACTAATTTAAGTTTACCATTTATTACTAACAGAGCTGAGTGAAATTAAAAATTTCCTGTACAGATATTGCACTGTGATCAAAATTTACTTAAGATAATTATTTTTCCTATGTGATTACGGAACCAATCCTATACACAGTCAGGATAATTCTACACCATTCTAATAATTCTTTGATAGTACACTCGTCTTACAATTACTTCTACCAGAGTCAGATACCCATTGCCTTAAAAAGAAAAAAAGAACATTTAAAAGTAGTCGTGGCCTTCTGTCCCATCTGCTGCGTGCCACAAACATGCAATGTTTAAGTGACTGTTTTACCAGAAGGAACAGACTGGACCACAAAGCAGGCTCGCGGACGACCAACATCACACGTAAAGCAGAAGGTTATAAAACACAGGAAAGGAAATGAGCCTTGGCCTGTGTGGGTCCAAAAAGCTGAGGAAGAAGCTCACCATGCAAATGCTGGGCTCAACTCAAGCCAGTGAACCTCCACAACTGCCTACATTTAAGATACAAAAACCCATCACCACCACCACCATCAGCTCATTTAATTCAGAGTTGGAGGCCGGAAACAAATCTCCCAAGTTTCTCAAGCCACGTAAAGTATGAAAGTGAAACAAACTACCTTTTTTTGTCCCTTTTCAAGAAATTTTCCCCCCCTGCTCTTCCATTGCGGCCGTCTTCAAGATCCATCGCGACCTGAGGAGCAACCACAGCCAATCAGTCAAACGTAAGATCCTCAGAAGGCTAAGATGAAACTGAACTTGACTACAGCGCGCCGGGCAGAAGGGCGGAGCGCTCGCCCTGATGCTCCAGCGGCTCGTGGCCGCGAGGGTCGCCGCAGGGACATTACTCAGCGCCAGGCATCCAGCCTCCGCACGCGAGCCGAGGGGCAGGGCGGCGGCCCGGCCCGGACTTTGCCCGCCTCCACCGCGGCTCTGCCTCCCGGTTCCCCACGCCATCCATCTGCCCGCGGGGTCAGAGCCCGGCTGCCCGCACAGCGCTGGCTCTGCAGGCTCGGGGCAGCAGACTCCAGGACGGATAACTATCTCAAAAACAACAACAACAACAAAAAAAAACTAGAGACAGATGCCTCAAGAGCTCCCCAACTGAGAATAAGTCTCACCCCTTTTAGTCCCCTTGGACTTGCCAATTGGCATCTCCCCTTCCCTCTCCTCCGAAGCCCTCCGCCCCAGGAGACCCAACTCAGGAAATTAGAGAGCCCACCCATCCTCCCCCCAAACCTTCTCCGTCTAGTCCCCAGCTTCCCGCGCCCTACCTCGGGCTTTCCCTCGGAATGTACACTAAGGCGTGAATCTTTGAAGAAGAGATTCAGACTCCAGCGGAAAGACGCGGCGGATGCGAACAGCGGTCTCGGCTCCTCTGAGTCTTGAAGAGCCGCTGCTCGAACGCGCCCCGACTTCCCGTGGCCCTGGGAGCAGGGAGCGGAGAACTTGCGCAAAGCCCACGCCCGGTGCTCTGCGCTCGGCCAATCACCCGCAGTCTCGGGACAGCTCCCGGCCGGTTCTATTGAATCCTGATTGCGCGAAATTACGAAACAGGTTGGAATTATGGGAGGAATGTCCTCGCTTCTGTTGCCCCTCAGCAAAAGGGCGAGCAGGGGAACGCTTATCAGCTGAATCAACCGAGGGCTTTTACGTTTAGAGAGCCCTTGTCTGTACAGGTCCACGAAATTATGAATATACAGATAGATATAAATGTCACTATACAATTCGCTTCTTGTGACTCGAGTAGATAAGGGAAATTTTCTTTGATATCGCATCCAATATATTCTAATAAAACAATATCCGGCTTTGCCCATTCTGTAGTTAAAATTTCCTTCCGCTCTCTTATATTTTGTTTTTCATTAGATTACACGTCGTTTGTTACTTGGTTTTTTTTTTCTTTAAGTCATATATTTTTGTCTTTATAACAACAAATTAAAGATATGGTGAAAAAATAAAATTCCCTTCCAAGCAGCATTTTTTAAAAGGCCAGGTGAAATTTTTCTGCAAGTGTTTTCTTCAGTTGTTTGACAGTTTCTAAGGTATATATGTTTATCCTTTATTTGAAGAGACATACAAATAAAATGGTCTTCCCTGGTGGCTCAGATGGGAAAGAACCTACCTGCAATGCAGGAGATGGGGTTCGAATCCTGGATGGGGAAGATCCCCTCGAGAAGAAAATGCCAACCTACTCCAGTATTCTTGCCTAGAGTATTCCATGGACAGAGGAGCCTGGTTGACTGCAGCCCATGGAAATATATGGGAAGATATTTTCTTAAACATATAAATCCAAACGGACATTTCAAGGTAGAAATTTATGTAAAAGAGTGTAATATTTTGGGGTTTTAGCCATCAGATGAATGCCCTGTTTTTCTCAAGACATTTAAAAACATATTTTTATTTGGATTCTAAAAGTATCCTGTATTTTAACATGTTGCTTTAGTTGTAATTTAACGCCATATCTACTGTTGCCGTTTACAGGTTTTTCTGGTCCTCTCTTCCTCAAATTGATGAAAAGTAAGTGCAATTGTGAAGACAATTCAAATTCATAAAGCAGCATTAACACATCAGAGCTTTTCATACTTGTCAACCCAGGGGAAATGGATGTTTTTGTAACCTTTTGTCTGCGTTCTCTGACTTAGAGGAGTTACCTCTCAGCTCACTGCAAAAGTTTAAAAGAAGAAAATCTTTTTAGTTTTTACTGCATAGTGTATTTTCTGTACTTTAAGTAACTCATATTTCAAAGTCATAATTTTCTTTCCATCTTTTATTCCAGATTTTCTTTGCCTTAATTTTTTTTTTTTTTTTTTACTTAGCTATACAATTAGGTTTCTTTCTTTACAAACTGTTAATTAGCCTTTCTAACAGACCACTCACAATCTGTGTTCTAATTGGAAATGTGTGTGTACAGCATCAGCCCAACCATTTAAAGGCTTAACGCCAACCCTTTGTTCCACCTGGGGCAAATGTATAAGGCTCTCCCCTTTCTCCCATGTGTTTTTAATCTGATTCATGCTTCTCTTTTTTTCCACTTTTGTTTTACCTTGTCCTTCATTTAGTTTATGTGATCTTGTCATATATTCAATATTTTATGTATCCTTGAAAAATGCCCTATATCCTCCCTAAAACAATGCAGGATTTTTTTTTAATTCAAGTATAGTTGATTGTCAATGTTGTGTTAGTTTCAGGTGTGCAGCAAAGTGATTCCGTTTTTTTTTTTTTTCTTTTTTAGATTCTTTTTCATTATGGATTATTACAAGATATAGAATACAGTTCCCTGTGCTATACAGTAATTCCTTGTTATTTATTTTATATATAGTACTGTGTATATGCGATTCCCAAACTCCTAATTATCTCCCTCTCCCTTTCCCCTCGGAGAAGGCAATGGCACCCCACTCCAGTACACTTGCCTGGAAAATCCCATGGATGGAGGAGCCTGGTGGGCTGCAGTCCATGGGGTCGCTGAGGGTCAGACATGACTGAGCAACTTCACTTTCACTTTTCACTTTCATGCATTGGAGAAGGAAATGGCAACCCACTCCAGTGTTCTTGCCTGGAGAATCCCAGGGACGGGGGAGCCTGGTGGGCTGCCGTCTATGGGGTCGCACAGAGTCGGACACGACTGAAGTGACTTAGCAGCAGCCCTTTCCCCTTTGTTAACTAAAAGTTTGTTTTCTATGTCTGCAACTCTATTTCTGTTTTGTAAATAAGTCATTTTTATCAGTTTTTTAGATTCCACATAAAATTGCTGTCATATGTTATTTGTCTTTCTCCTTCTGACTTACTTAGTATGATCATCTCTAGATCCATCCATATTGCTGCAAATGGCATTATTTCATTCTTTTTTATGGCTGAGTAACAGGATATTTTTTTAAAGTAGAACATATATTTTGTTGATTGCACTATTTCTACAGGCTTGAGCTTCAAGTGATAATCTCTATCAAGGAGTACGTGGTTTAAGGATCAGTATAGCCCACAGAATTTTCAATAAAGCTCTTATACATATATATATATATATATATTAGTTGTTTTGCTCCACTGGCATGAAGATATGCATATAAAATACAATGGACCTAAAACAATGGATGGTTCTAGCTACTTCCAAGCCATAACTGTTGATTTTAAAGACTCTGACTCCTGTCTCACATTACTGCCAGCCACTCCTGTAATATTGAACAGCTGGATTAGCCACTTCCACTATGAACCTCATTACCTTCCAGTGAAACTCTTTGGAAAGCAACCCCTTTGCAAGTCTTGACTCATACCCCTTCATTCAAGCAGCCATTTTTCCTTTTGAAGTGTGCTTCCCCATAATCCATACCTTCCTGTCTTCCACTGGCATGTAGTCCTTTCACAGGCTTTAATGTACTCTCCCAACATTCAAGATTAGCATCCCTGCCACAGTTTATTACATACCTGCGGGAAAAATAATACATACCTACAGGAGTAATAATAACTAGCATTGACTAAGCACTGCCAGGAATTATCCCAAGTATTTGAAAATGATTAAATCATTTAATCCTCACAATTATCCTCTGACATGTGTAATTTTATTGTTACTCCCATTTTACAGTCACAGAAACTGAGGTTTGACATCACGTGCCCAAAGTCACACAACTGGTACGCAGCTGACCCAGGACTTGAAAGCAATCCAGCTCCCAGCCCTCATAACTACACTCTTAACCACTTGCCTACAATGGTACGTTATTATAGTACACTCTCCTACACTGCCTTTTCAAGCCCCATGAAACATTTTCATCTTATGACTCTATCTTAGAAATCATTCAATGGCTCCTTACCACCAACTGTATCTATTGTATCTGAGAGTTTCCACTTGACTTTTAAGGGCTGCAACACACAATGTCTCACTGACCATCTTCATCCACCTCACTTCCTTACACTCTCTCCCTCAACCCCACCACATATATGAGTGTTCACTCCATTTTGGCCCAACTCACCTCTCAGATGATTTGCTTTTTTACCCTCTGTGCCTTTCCACAAGTAAATCTTTAATTTACAGCAATTTTCTTTTATGGTATCAAACTCCACAAACAACTTCAACTTAGATTCAACTACTGCGTGCATGCTAAGTCACTTCAGTCTCTCATGACTCTTAAGCGACCGTATGGACTGTTGCCTGCCAGACTCCTCAGTCCATGGGATTTCTCGGGCAAGAATACTGGAGTGGGTTGCCATGCCCTCCTCCAGGGGATCTTCACAACCCGATGGAACCTACATCTTGAGTCTTCTGCATTGGCAGGTGGGTTCTTTACCACTAGCACCACCTGGGAAGCCCTTTCGATGTTGCTGTTGCTGTTGCTAAGTTGCTTCAATTGTGTCCGACTCTGTGCGACCCCATAGACGGCAGCCCACCAGGCTCCCCCGTCCCTGGGATTCTCCAGGCAAGAACACTGGAGTGGGTTGCCATTTCCTTCTCCAATGCATGAAAATGAAAAGCAAAGTCGCTCAGTCATGTCCACCTCTTCACGACCCCATGGATTGCAGCCTACCAGGCTCCTCTGACCATGGGATTTTCCAGGCAAGTGTACTGGAGTGGGGTGCCATTGCCTTCTCCAGCCCTTTCGCTAAGTTTGAACAATTCATAATTTACTTAACTTTTCAGTCCTTGACTTGTCTCTTTGGTAAAAGGAGATAATAATGATACCTTATAAAGTTATTGCAAGATTAAGTGATTTGTGTATTGAAAGGGCTTGTACAGTGCCTGAAACACATTAAGCACTCAGTAATTGTTATATATTAGTAATAAAACCCCCTTCTCAGTCTATTTTTGCCCTTCTTGCTATTCTTCACCTCATGTATGTAGCTACATGTATGTATTCTCTGTTACTTTCAATAAGCTTTCCAGGTGACTCAGTGATAAAAACCTGCCTGCCAATGCAGGAGACACGGGTTTGATCCTTGGGTTGGGAAGATCCCCTGGAGAAGGAAATGGTAACCCAATGCAGTATTGTTGCCCGGGAAATCCCATGGACAGAGGAGCCTAGTGGGCTACATTCCCCGGGGCCACAAAAGAGTAGGACACGACCGAGCCGCTAAACGGTAACAAGACTTTCAACAGTCATAGAGGCGCTAAATGATAGTGACAGACGGTATAAACATTAAATTCTGCCTTCAGGGAGATTGTAGATTGTTTTATTCATAGAAGTTCTTCTGGCCCAAATAGACTGGGATTGTGTGTTTTATTATTTGGTTGTGTTGCAGTTCATGTCGTGCTGAAAAGTACAGTTCATGTAGTACTGTACTGTCTGTGGCAGAGATACCATAAATGCCATTGTCAGCATTAGTTCAGTTCAGTCGCTCAGTCATGTCTGACTCTTTGTGACCCCATGAATCGCAGCATGCCAGGCCTCCCTGTCTGTCACCAACTCCAGAGTTCACTCAAACTCATGTCCATCGAGTCAGTGATGCCATCCAGCCATCTCATCCTCTGTCATCCCCTTCTCCTCCTGCCCCCAATCCCTCCCAGCATCAGAGTCTTTTCCAACAAGTAAACTCCTTGCATGAGGTGGCCAAAGTATTGGAGTCTCAGCTTTAGCATCAGTCCTTCCAAAGAACACCCAGGACTGATCTCCTTTAAAATGGACTGGTTGAATCTGCTTGCAGTCCAAGGGACTCTCAAGAGTCTTCTCCAATACCACAGTTCAAAAGCATCAATTCTTAGGCGCTCAGCTTTCTTCACAGTCCAACTTTCACATCCATACATCTAGCCTTGACTAGATGGACTTTTGTTGACAAAGTAATGTCTCTGCTTTTGAATGTGCTCTCTAGGTTGGTCATAACTTTCCTTCCAAGGAGTAAGCGTCTTTTAATTTCATGGCTGCAGTCACCATCTGCAGTGATTTTGGAGCCCAAAAAAATAAAGTCAGCCACTGTTTCCACTGTTTCCCATCTATTTCCCATGAAGAGATGGGACCAGATGCCATGATCTTCGTTTTCTGAATGTTGAGCTTTAAGCCAACTTTTTCAACTCTCCTCTTTTCACTTTCATCAAGCGGCTTTTTAGTTCCCCTTCACTTTCTGCCATAAGGGTGTTGTCATCTGCATATCTGAGGTTATTGATATTTCTCCCAGCAATCTTGATCCAGCTTGTGCTTCTTCCAACCCAGCGTTTCTCATGATGTACTCTGCATATATGTTAAATAAGCAGGGTGACAATATACAGCCTTGACGTCCTCCTTTTCCTATTTGGAACCAGTTTGTTGTTCCATGTCTAGTTCTAAGTGTTGCTTCCTGACCTGCATATAGGTTTCTCAAGAGGCAGGTCAGGTGGTCTGGTATTCCCATCTCTTTCAAAATTTTCCACAGTTTATTGTGATCCACACAGTCAAAGGCTTTGGCATAGTCAATAAAGCAGAAATAGATGTTTTTCTTGGAGAAGGCAATGGCACCCCACTCCAGTACTTTTGCCTGGAAAATCCCATGGATGGAGGAGCCTGGTAGGCTGCAGTCCATGGGGTCGCTAAGAGTCGGATACGACTGAAGTGACTTAGTAGTAGTTGTAGTAGTAGATGTTTTTCTGGAACTCTCTTGCTTTTTCCATGATCCAGCAGATGTTGGCAATTTGATCTCTGGTTTCTCTGCCTTTTCTAAAACCAGCTTGAACATCTGGAATTTCACGGTTCACATACTGCTGAAGCCTGGCTTGGAGAATTTTAGGCATCACTTTACTAGTGTGTGAGATGAGTGCAATTGTGTGGTAGTTTGAGCATTCTTTGGCATTGCCTTTCTTTGGGATTGGAATGAAAACTGACCTTTTCCAGTCCTGTGGCCACTGCTGAGTTTTCCAAATTTGCTGGCATATTGAGTGCAGCACTTTCACAGCATCATCTTTCAGGATTTGAAATAGCTCAACTGGAATTCCATCACCTCCACTAGCTTTGTTCGTAATGATGCTTTCAGTTTCCCTGTTTTCTTTGAAACTGTTTGCCATTCAAAATAACATTAACCTCTCCTGAAACACACCTTCCACCCAATGTCAAGCAAAACTAGTATGCGAAGCTCTACCAAAAAACTCTATGTTTTTATTGAAATATAATTGATACACATTATTGTTTAGTTTTGGGCTTCCCTGGTGACTCAAATGATAAAGAATCTGATGGCAATGTGGTAGACCTGGGTTCAATCCCTGGGTTGGATTACTGTGATATTGAATGGTTTGCCTTGGAAATTAACAGAGATCATTTTGTCGTTTTTGAGATTGCATCCAAGTACTGCATTTCGGACTCTTTTATTGACCATGATGGCTACTCCATTTCTTCTAAGGGATTCCTGCCCACAGTAGTAGATATAATGGTCATCTGAATGAAATTCACCCATTCCAGTCCATCTTAGTTCACTGATTCCTAGAATGTCCATGTTCACTCTTGTCATCTCCTGTTTGACCACTTTCAATTTGCCTTGATTCATGGACCTAACATTCCAGGTTCCTATGCAATATTGCTCTTTACAGCATTGAACCCTGCTTCCATCACCAGTCCCATTCACAACTGGGTGTTGTTTTTGCTTTGGCCCCATCCCTTCATTCTTTCTGGAGTTCTTTCTCCACTGATCTCCAGTAGCATATTGGGCACCTACTGACCTGGGGAGTTCATCTTTCAGTGTCCTATCTTTTTGCCTTTTCATACTGTTCACGGGGTTCTCAAGGCAAGAATACTGAAGTGGTTTGCCATTCCCTTCTCCAGTCGACCACATTCTATCAGACCTCTCCACCATGATCCATCCATCTTGGGTGGCCCCATTCGGCATGGCTTAGTTTCACTGAGTTAGACAAGGCTGTGGTCCATGTGATCAGATTGGCTAGTTGTCTGTGACTGTGGTTTCAGTCTGTCTGCCCTCTGATCCCCTCTCTCATCCCTACCATCTTACTTGGGTTTCTCTTACCTTGGATGTGGGGTTTCTCTTACCTTGGATGTGGGGTTTTTCTTCATGGCTGCTCCAGCAAAGCGCAGCCACTGCTCCTTACCTCTGATGCGGGGTAGCTCTTCTCGGCCGCCGCCCCTGCCCTCGGGCCAGGGTAGCTCTTCTGGGACCTTCGCAGCCGACACTCTCTAAGCAACTTTCAAATATGTTATTCAGTATTGCCTGGAGAATCCCATGGATGGAGGAGCCTGGTGGGCTGCAGTCCATGGGGTCGCTGAGGGTCAGACACGACTGAGCAACTTCAGTTCCACTTTTCACTTTCATGCATTGGAGAAGGAAATGGCAACCCACTCCAGTGTTCTTGCCTGGAGAATCTCAGGGACAGGGGAGCCTGGTGGGCTGCCGTCTATGGGGTCACACAGAGTCGGACCCGACTGAAGCGACTTAGCAGCAGCAGCATTGTTAACGTCACACTGTTCATTACATCTTCATGACTTATTTATTTTATAACTGAAAAGTTGTACCTTTGACTCTATTCAGCCATTTGTCCCACTCCCACTTCCCACCTCTGGCTACCACCAGTCTATTCTCTGGATCTATGAGCTTGTTTTGTTTTTGTTTTTAAGATTCCACATATAAGTGAGATCAGATTGTATATGTCTTTCTCTGTCTGACTCAGTTCACTTAGCATAATGCCCTCAATAACGCCCTTAGCGTAACATCCATCCATGTTGTTGGAAATAGTCAGAGTCATTCTTTTTATGGCTAAACAATATTCATTTCATGTGTACATGCCATATGTTCTTTATTCCACTGTCAGTGGACACTTATGTTGTTTCCATGTCTTTGCTCTTGTAAAGTTTCAATGAACATGAGCAAGCGTATGTCTTTTAGTGTTAGTGTTTTTGTTTTCTTCAGGTAAATGCCCAGAAATGGAATTGCTGGACCATATAGTGGTTCTGTTTTTAATTTTTTGAGGAAACCTCCATACTGTTTTCCATAATGATAGTACCAATCTACATTCCAGCAAGTAGTGCACAATAGTTCCCTTTTCTCCATGTCCTCACCAATATGTTCAGACGACTCAATCTTAAATGTAAAGAGTATTTGCCATGTAAGTCGCATAAGCGGTGAGTTCCACTCGGTGCATTGAAAAATTAGATACTAGACGTGGCACCACCGGCATTTTAGCTACTTTTATTTAGTTGGCTTTATCTCACAGCCTATTAAACTATTCACAAATGAACCTTAATTCCTACTGCTTGCATTTTAACTTCTATAAATGTGTTATTAATAAATGTTTTTATTTCTTTAATGTAGAATTTCAGAAGTTTTAAATTCTGCCATTAATAGAAAATCCATTTCATGTGTTTTTATCAACCACCAACCACCGACTAAAAATGGATTCTGAAGAATGTCCAGGCTCTCTGGTTGTATATTTAGATGACTATTTATATCCTAGCTCCCTCAACCCTTCATTACCTTTTCAAGCTCCTCTTACAATTTATTTTTATCCTCTCACCTACTTTCCTTCTTCTCCTAAGAAGAGAATTTTTTTTATTCTTCAGGAGGTTCTTCTTCCCATGACTCTTTTGTGGTAAATCCTGTGTATTTCTTTCCCTGGTCTCTCCAATAATTCAGTTTCCTTATTTCTCCTCCCTCTATTTAGCCAATCTGAGTGTGAATTGAAGATTCAACATTCTAAAAAAAGGAATGCAAAATCACACTGATGAACTCTGCTGACCTGAGCCAAAGAAAGAACACACCGGAAGTTTCAGTCCAAAGAGCAAGACAGATGGCAGCTGTGGCAGCAACAGTCAAGGACCCACACCCTCCACCCATTTATGTGTAATTAATTCTATGCACAAAGGATGTGTGACCGTGATGACAGGGCACATTGAATGATGTGCCTGAATCCACGTTGGATTACATCAGATTGCTTCTATGCACACATGCACTTTAAAAAAGAAAAACTCTTCACGTAAGCATATTGCTCCCCAAAGAGGTTATTTCTCTTGACATTGTTTAACCAATGGATGCAACAGCCTTGACTTGGGTGAAATGCTGATCAGAAGACAACAGATTGACTTATTCTAAAACTAAGTGATTAAGCCATGTATCCAAAGTGAAAGTCGCTCAGTCATGTCTGACTCCTTGTGACCGCATGGACTATACAGTCCCTGGAATTCTCCAGGCCAGAATTCTGGAGTGGTAGCCATTCCCTTCTCCAGGGAATCTTCCCAACCCTGGGGTGGAACCCAGGTCTCCTGCATTGCAGGCGGATCCTTTACCACCTGAGCCATCAGGGAAGCCCAAGCCATCTATCCAAGTCAATGACAAATAGAAGTCTGAATTCTACTCTTCTGGGTGTCCTTCTCTGTCTATACTAGCAAGAAGTGACTCTTACCCACCCCCATCCTACTGCTAATTATCTGTGTCCCTCTTTTGGTATTTATTGTTACTTTGTATATGATTAGGAATTTCTTTCTCTCTCTCTTTTTTTTTTTTTTTTTTGCCACACTACAAGTCATGTAGGATCTTAGTTCCCCAAACAGGGACAGAACCAGTGCCCCTTGCAATGGAAGCACAGAGGCTTCCCCTGGACCACCAAGGAAGTCCCAGAAATTTCTGTTTATATTTTAATAACACAGCACCTTAGATAAAGATTCAACACAAGCTTGTTGAATCTGTTAAGTATTGAGTCTGATCTCAGAGACAGCTTTATAGAAATTAGACCAGTAGGCCAATTGCTCAAGTCAGTGCTTTGAGAGTTCTATAACCTTTATCCACCTCTCATAGCAGCTTGAGTACTCCAGTAGCGAATCATCCCTCTGAGTAAATCACTGTCTTCTATGAAAATAAATCTATCTATAAATCTATAAATCTGTGCTATCCATAATAGCACAAGAAGATTTTTAAAGTAAATCACAGAATTAATAGGAGAGAGAATAAGGCAGTAAGAACAAGGGAAAGATTAGAATGAAGTGAAGCTTGGTGGTAGGTGGTTTAGTTGCTAAGTCGTATCTGACTCTTGTGACCCCATGGACTGTAGCCCACCAGGCTCCTCCATCCATGGGATTTCCCAGTCAAGAATACTAGAGTCAGTTGCCATTTCCTTTTCCAGGGGATTCTTTACCACTGAACCACAAAGGACGCCCTGAAGTGAAGCTTAGGAGGGTTTGAATTTTAATTGCATCATTTATTGACTGAGTCGTTTTGGACAGGTTACTCCACCCTTGATTTGTGCATTGTTAAAATTGAGACAATAGTAGAATCCACCTAAGGTTTTTGTAAGATGTAGACTGGGTAAGACTTGAAAAGTGTTTGGTGTTGAGTAAGTAGTATTGTTACCCAGATAGCCTAGTAAAGATGATGAATGGAATGTCAGGAATAAAAATTAAATACAAGAATAAAAGTGTCTGAAAAGGACTAGTGATGGTCATTGAAAGTAAATAATCATATGGAAAATATAAATAATTATTTGAAATAAAGCTAAAAAGAAGGCAAAAGTTATCCTGAATAAATTTAGATTTAGAGGCAACAACTAATCAAATAGTTCTTCATTAGAAATATCATGATGGATTAATATTCTTAATATTTAAATGGTTCATGTAAGTGTAGAAGAAAATTCAAAAGCCCAAATAGAACTGGGCAAAGTACACAAATAGATAATTCACACACAAAAAAGTGATAGTACTCTGGTCAAGAAAGTAGGATATAGTGAAATGTTCACACTCACAGTACAAAGAAATTCAAATTAAAACAGCAAAGACATTTTGAAAAATGAGACTATCAAGTGTTCACAAGAGTGAAGTAAAATAGGTGGGAAGTGAAAGTTATTAAGATGAATAAGGAAACAATGTTTGGCAATATATACTTTAAATGTTTGACTCAATCCAATTTTAGGAATTCTGTTCTAAAAATATAGTCCAAAGAACAGGAAAAATGTCAGGCACAAAGATGTTCATTGCTGCCTTATTTGATAACAGTGAAAAATGAGAAGTAACCTGAATACATAGCCACATATAAATGGCTGAGAAAATTATGATGCATTCATTCAAAGAAAATAGATAAAATGTACTGTGAACTTCATACTCAACAGTAAAAAGCTAAAAGTATTTCCTCTAAGATCAGGAACAAGACAAGGATGCCCACTCAGACAGAGAAAGACAAATACTGTATGATATATGGAATCATATATCTTGTAATTCTAAAAAAAATCACATGTGGAATCTAAACAATATAACAAACCAGTAAATATAACAAAAATGAAGCCAACTCACAGATAATAAGAGAACAAACTAGTGGTTACCAGTGTGGGGAGGAGTATAGCCATATGAGATGAAGAAGAACAAACTATTAGGTATAGGGTAAGCCACAAGGGTATATTTGAACAACACATGGAATATAGCCAATATTTTATAATTACTATAACCTTTGAAATTGTGAATCACTATATTGTACACCTATAATATGGTACAGCAACTATACTTCAATGAAAGTAATTTTTTTAGAAAGGAAAAATGTACCTTCAAAGAATATCCAGTAACACTGGAAGATACCTACGTTAATATGCAAGGAAAAGGACAGGGGAAAATTATGACAGCATGATTTAACTAGGGTAAAAGAAATGAATTGATGTAATATTAGAAAGAAATATATCGAAAGGTGAAGAATGGTTGTTTTTCAGTGACGAAACTTATGTCATTTTTTTAATTTAAGGTTTTCTGTATTTTACAAATTTCCTATAATATAAGTGTAGAGAATTCCCTGGTTGTCCAATAGATGGGACTCTGTACTTCCACTGCATGGGGGTTCTGGTTAATCTCTGATCCAGAGGAGAACCAAGATCCATAAGCTGCTTGGCGCAGCTAAAAATAAAGTGTATTATTTTTACAATAGAAAAAGTGGTGTTTTGTGTCGAACATAGAGATGGCCATAAGAAAAAAGTTTCAGGACCCCAGTTACTGTTATCCACATTTCAGTTTCAGTGGGGTTTACTGCTTTTTAAGGCACAAACGGCCATATTTAGTGATGGGCAAAATTAACTGGCTAAAGCAGGTAACATGGAGAACTGCCAATATTCTACATTTCTTCAAAAATTTCTACTTCTGAAAATTCCTTTAACATGTTTTTTTTCAAAGAAGAGAGAAAGGAGCAAGGGAGAAAGACAGAGATAAAAATAGAGATATAGCTCTTTTAAGTGATAAGAAAAACATATAGTAGACTGAAATACCGATTTTTTAGTTTTGCCAATTCACTGTCTGGGTGACATGGCTACATTTATCTCATTGCTGCTTCCCTATCAATGCCAAAGCATCGTGGAATAGATCAAAGACTAGAAGTACTTCTCCTGAATAACTATGCCATACGTCCCCCTGAGGAAAGTGAAAAGGAGGAGGAAAGACCGATTAGGGACTTCATTGTCATTCCCCTGAAGCGTAGAGCTCCGTGATGGTAGAAGTCTTGTGTCTTTTTTTTAACTGAAGTGTAGCTGATTTACAACGCTGTGCCGTTGTCTACTGTACAGCTAAGTAATTCAGTTATACACATATATACATTCTTTTTATGTATTCTTTTCCATTATGGTTTATGACAGGATATTGAATATTGTTTTACACCATGCTGCTGGTGCCTAGCACAAAGCACAGTGCAAGATCTTAGGTACTCAATTTCTGCCTGTTGAATTGACTTGGAGAAAACCCCATTCACAGCATTATTTGACTTTTTGGTTTTGTTTTTTGTCGTTTTTAATTTTTGGCTGTATTGCGTAGCCTGTGGGATCCCAGTTTCCTGACCAGGGATTAAACTCGTGTCCCCTGAAGTGAAAGGGCAGAGTCATAACCACTGAACTGCCACGGAAGTCCCTATTTTTCATTTTGAAGCATATCCAAACAAATAAAGATGGATTTTACCAGAACAACTAGGTCTTTCTTGAGTCTTCTTTTCTTAAAATTTGTATTGAGCGCTGTGTGGCCAGGCATCCGCTAAATGCTGGCAATGGGAAGAGGAAGGAGCACAAAGTCCCTCAAGTTGTGTACATGTGTTTCCAGGGGTGAAAATTATTAGTATAACTTTAGTATACACAACAGATATTTTGTTTGTGTTTTTTAAGAACAGTCTTATGGACTCTGTGGGAGAGAGAGAGGGTGGGAAGATTTGGGAGAATGGCGTTGAAACATGTAAAATATCATGTATGAAACGAGTTGCCAGTCCAGGTTCGATGCACGATACTGGATGCTTGGGGCTGGTGACTGGGACGACCCAGAGGGATGGTATGGGGAGGGAACGGGGAGGAGGGTTCAAAAAAAAAAAAATAAATAAAAACAAAACTCAACTTTTACATATAAAATGATCACTATCCTCTTCAAAGTAAATACCCAAGAAAACTATGAAACAATTTCAATGGTGCCAAGAAATAAGGTTGTTAGAACTTTGGTGGGGATTTGTCTTCAGATTCTACTGACATATGCTTTGAACGTCCTCAGTGTTAGCAAGTATTGCCTTATGTTCATAAATTTAAGTATTAGGAACAGGTCACTTGATATTAGACAATGTATTTATTCTTACTGCAACAGAAATGTCTCATTTTTAAAATTAGTGAATGTAGAACAGTTAGCTTAGTACCTGGATGTCTAAGCTTTGAACATTTACTTCTGTTTTCTCATTATTAGTAGTAGGCTAGTGGCTGACTTCCTTGAGAGAAGTTTCAGCTAAAAATGAAATATGGCTAGAATGTAACAAGCCCAATTTTCTTGTGGGCTTAGCAAATTTGTTCTGAAGATTATTCCTAGAGGGAAATCCCTTCAATGTTCAATGTTTATTTACTTGAATCACTCCTAGTATATATCCATTTAATCATTTTTTTACTTTATAGCCAAACCTTTTGCCCTCAGACATCAGCAGTGAGGAATTCCTAACACAATAACAATGTTACCTTAAATGGTTTTTGAACTTGCATAGTTCGTAAAAAAAAATAACACTTCCTTTTTGGTTTTTAATTGCTTTATGATTCATAGACTTTGAACTTGCCTGATCTTAAATGAACTCTCTCCTCAGAACAAGGTCAAATCAGTTCACCAAGCTGACATTTGCTCACTTATTTTTTCAAAAAGGTTTTGTATTATTTCAAAAAACAAATCTACTTAAAATATGCTTCCATGTGGAAAAAACATTGTGCTAATAGACTGATGCATAGTTGTTAGATCTGATTTTATGATAATAACTCGAGTTAGGAAATGCTTTACTTTATATTGGAATTCGTTCATGCATCCAGTCAACAATATTAATTGTGCACCTTCTCTATGTCATGTGTTATTATATGTCCATTGGCATTTGTCCATGAGCAACAACAATATCTCTGCCCAGGTAAAACTTACATTTGGTGGTGGGGTAGACAAATCAACAAAAGCATAGAAAATCAGTGATTTAATATGTTAAAAAGTGGAGCATGGTCCGGGGAAAATAGAGCAGAGGAAGGGGACTGTGCCAGTCAGGAAAAGATTGCAATTTTAAGTAGGATGACCCCATGTGACCGAGACAGGATGGAGCTGAGGAAGCTTATCAGTGATACAGTTAAGATCTTGGGAATCTGAGATCGTGTCTCAGTCACATGAGGTCATCCTACTCAAAACTGAATATAAATGCTTTTAAAATTATTTCTGTAAAATGGTTTCTGCTGTAGGGTAATTCTCACACTCCAGTGTTTCCTTCTGATTCATGGATGTGTACGCTTGTGTGAGAATTTAGAGGTCAGTGTATGCAGGTCTTTTATTACACCAAGTCTCTGAAATGGTAAGTCACTTAACTGAAGGCCATATAATCAGCAAGGGTCGAGTTAACAACATAGATTTTCTGACACTGAGTTTGCTGTTCTTTCTATCATGTTGAGAGGGATCCTAATGGTGAAGATTTCAGATTGGCTACTGCAGGGTGCGCGTTAGGGGCGCAGGTGCAGTCAGACTCTCTAGCTGTTTTACTTCACCTTTGTGACAAGTTTCTCTCACTTGATTTTGTTTTTGCCCTTGATCAGTTACATTACTGACTAGGGTTCTCGGCCTCCTTAATCAATCAAAATTGATGAGAGGCCAGTCAAGAAATTTAGACAAGGCATTATTACTGGGGCTCATGCTGCAGCAAAGAGGAGGGAAAACAAATAGCAGGTTCCCTTGCTTGCTCGCTTGCTCCCCGAGGTGGGGCAAGTTGGTTCCTTATATGGGGTGACAGCAGGGGTGTCAGGAAGATCTGGAGAAGGAAATGTCAGTCCACTGCAGTATTTGTTGCCTGGGAAATTCCATGGACGGAGGAGCCTGGTGGGCTGGGCTATTGTCTGTTGGGTCGCAGAGAGTCAGACAGGACTTAAAGGACTTGTGACTAAACAACAAGGGGGGGTCCAGGGCTCACCTGGAGGGGTGGCTTAGGTAGTTTGCCCACTTCTTTGGTGATATTGTGCGCAGGGGGCTTGCACAGTGCCTTGCTTTTGCCTCCTGCTCTTCAAAAGTGGCAGTTGGGATTTTGGTCTCTTCATATCATGTCCATAATTTGCCCCAACCACACGTGCACATGATTATTTTTAGTTTCTTATACTTTGTTTTCATTTTGTTACTCGAGGGGATATTTGTCCAGATGCAAGCACTGCAGCAAATGGTCCCGGTCATAGGTCTTAGCCTGCCTCATTGAGACTGGCCTGTTTTCATCACCATTTTTCAGGACCCAGGAGAAGGGCTATAGTTCGAGGGTACACTCTGTCTTAGTAGTGTCTGAAGTTCAATTATCTGGGATTCTAAAGCTGGCCAACTGAGACCTGGGGTTTATTTTGTTCCACATACTTGAAAATGCATGAAAGAAATATTGCTCATTACAAGTTGCATTTTTGTTGTAGCTCAAAATTAAATTATGTATTAAAATACCTTTAATGATATTAACATTTCTCATGTTATTAGAAAATGAGGACATACTGCTAACCACAGAAGTGTAAAAGAAATTGTGAAATTTGTCATTTATTGCATGACCCTTTCTTGAGACACTGATGAATTTTGATTCTTATCTTTAGTTGGTTTCCCTTGTGTAAGTCCTTCCCAGTGAGGGATTCTATAGTTCGACTGAATTTTTGACTGCATTGTCTCTGTTACTTGACATAACCTGCCATGACCTTGTAGCTATTGTGTTGCTTCTAATCACTGTCATATTGCATGTTCTTTTCCAGGAATTTGAAATTTAGTTTGCAATTAACATTCTGCTATCACTTCTAAATTTATTCCTTTTATTTTGCTGATTATTATGCATTACAGTCAAATAATGCTCCCTTAAGCCAAGTATATTGGGGCTTCCCAGGTGGCGCTAGTGGTAAAGAACCTATCAATTCAGGAGATGCTAAGGGATGTGGATTTGATCCCTAGGTCAAGGAAGATACCCTGGAGGAGGGCATGGCAACCCACTCCAGTATTTTTGCCTGGAGAATGCCATGGACAAGAGGATCCTAGAGGGCTACAGTCCATGGGGTCACAAAGAGTCGAACACAACTAAAGCGACTACAAGCCAATTATATTATCTTATTACCATTTCTTCACATGACAAAGATGAACCTTCTTGCTATTCTACAGTCTAGTTTTTCTCACTCTCTGTTATCTTTGTTACTCTAAATACAGTAAATTCCAAAGATCATGCTTTAAAATTGCCACCTGGGTGGCTCAAAACATCTCACACTGAGTATTGGACTTGTTTTTGCTTTCTTTCTATTATTTATTTATCTGACTGTGCCGGCTCTTAGTTACGGCATGTGGGATCTTTAGCTGGGCGTGTGAACTCTTAGTTGCAACATATGGGATCTAGTACCCTGACCAGGGTTTGAACCTGGGCCCTCTGCATTGGGAGTGTGGAGTCTTAGCCTCTGGACCACCAGGGAAGTCCCCAAGCCCTGAACTTCTGATCCTGTCGCCAGATTGGCTTCTCTTTCAGTTGCATATCTGAGTCAGCACCATCATTTACTTCATATCAGAAACCTGGGGAAAGGGACAGTCAACCTCGGCACCTGCTTCTCCCCTACTTTCTGTGTCAGACTTGAATCCATTTTCTCCTCAACAGTGATAATGGCCTTGTAATCCCTGGAGAAGGGAAGGTCAACCCATTCCAGTATCCTTGCCTGGAGGGTCTCACGGACAGAGGGTCGGACATGATTGAAGCGACTTAGCACACAGCACGCAGGCATTTTGTCAAACCATAATAACTACTATCCTCTCTTACCTGGGTTACTATCAGAGCTTCCTACCTGGCTTCTCCATATCCATTCTAGAACGCTTCTAATGCACTCTCCACAGCAAGCAATGTAACGTAAAAATGCACATATGGCCAGGTCACACACCCATGTAAAGACTTGCAATGCCTTTCTGTTGCTCTCAGATTCAATTCCCAATTCATCTCTGTAGCTACAGGCTGCTTCTCTCTTTGCTCCTTCATGATCCAGGCGCGCTGACCTCTGTGAGCTCCTTGGATCTTTGTTGTGCATGGTGTTCCTCTTGCCCACCCTCCTGGAGTGATCTTTCTCTACCCCCTACTCTTTCCTACTCCTTACAACTGGCCAACATGCATTTGCATGGAAACAGACAGACAGACAGACAGACACACACACACACACACACACACACACACACCCCAGCATGTTGCTAATTGATTCATTCTTTTGGTTCAAACATCAGTTCCTCAGAGAAATATTCCCTATGCTTCTGGGTTAGATTTTGTCATCTTGATAGTAGTTCACAGAGTATATTGCACTTCTCCTTCCTATTAAACATCACAATTGCAATTTTTGCTCATTACAAAATGTGTCTTTTCCCACTGAGGTATAAACCCGATAAGGGCAGCCCATTTCTGCTTTGTTCTTCTGTTTCCCATCAAAGGAAGGATATTGAACACGGTAAATATTTACTGAATGAAGGAATAGCTAAATTAATATTGTTGTTCATCCCCTTGTTTTTTCTCTCTTTATACTGGGCCTTCCTTGTTTTGAATCATCATTCCACATTTGTAGAACAAGTTTGAAAGATCTTAGCTGATTAACATCTCTACATTCATTTAACATTCTTAGAAAGATTCCTTTAAAGATGAGGAAACTAAGACTCAGTGAAGCTGAAAGATCCCCATCTTTCTGAGACCATGAAGAAAAAGACATGTGTGCTAATGTGCTCAGTCGTGTCTGACTCTTTGTGACCCCATGAAATGTAACCCACCAGGCTTCCCTGTCCATGGGATTTCCCAGGCAAGAATACTAGAGTGGGTTGCCATTTCCTCCTCCAAGGGATCTTCCCGACCCAGGGATCTAACTCGAGTCTCCTGTGTTGCCTACATTGCAGACAGACTTTTTACTCACCAAGTCATCAGAGAAGCCTTTATGAAGAAAATAGGGCATTAATACATTTTTAAACATGCTTAGGGCATGTCTGAAATTCTTTGAACTATGTATCAAAATCAATAGATTTGATTTTCAGTTTTGTGTACATATTGCAAATAAAAATCAGGACATATTATATTCATTTACTTATAAATAAATAATTATTCACAAAAGAATAATTTTTGATTTACGGCTTTTTGTATATAAAAAAAAATTATAAAAGGGGAATTCCCTGATGGTCCAGTGATTATGACTCGGCATTTTCACTGCTGTGGCCTGAGTTCAATCCCTGGTTGGGGAATTAAGATCCCACGAGCCATGTGGTATGGCCAAAAAAAAAAAAAAAAGGAAGTTTAGTTACGCACAGAGCAAATCACCTTTACTGAAGAGAAAGACTGGGAAATTTCTGGAGACTGTTAAATGTTCGAGATTTGTGACTAGCATTGGAAAGAATTTTCTGCTCTTTGTCACTACCTACTTTACCCTGGTAATCTGGTGCCACAAGAAATACATTATTTACAAAATTCTTTATAGCAGTGCTCTAGATGGTTCTATCAGACCTAAGAATCCCACAACAACAAAACTTAACAAATATTTATTGAGCGATTGTACTGAACACTCTAGGTGTAAAGAGAAATGAGTTAACCCTTGCCCTCAAAAGAGCTCCTAATGTATCAGAGGAAAGAAGGTAAAAATAATGACTAATATTTATTGAGCTGTAAATCAGATGTTTTTACACAATGCTGACACAATTGCTGCTGCTAAGTTACTTCAGTAGTGTCCAACTCTGTGTGACCCCAGGGGCTATCATTATATTTATTTTAAAGAAAACTAAGACTTAGTGATGTTTAAAAAAGCTGTAAAATAACACCCAGTCAGTGACCAATAGGACAGAAATTTGCATTCAAGATCCCATACAGCAATCTGAACTTTGGAACCCACATCTTTAACCACTTCTCTATGTTTCCTCAGGTTCAAAATGACAGAATGTTTAAAAAGCAGAACTGAGATCTTTTCTCAGGCCTCTGTTGTGCTACTTAAAGACATCCTTTTTTTTTTTTTTTTTTTTGAGAGCCTATATATATGGCACCCCACTCCAGTACTCTTGCCTGGAAAATCCCATGGACGAAGGAGCCTGTGGGCTGCAGTCCCTGGGGTCGAGAAGAGTAGGCATGACTGAGCGATTTCACTTTCACTTTTCACTTTCATGCACTGGAGAGGGAAATGGCAACCCACTCCAGTGTTCTTGCCTGGAGAATCCCAGGGACAGGGGAGCTTGATGGGTGGCCGTCTCTGGGGTCGCACAAAGTCGAACACAACTGAAGTGACTTAGCAGCAGCATATCCATATTTGAACTTTTCCCTAAAAAAAAATCACATAGATTAATGCTAAATGCAGCTCTATTAGAGAGGATGAATATTTGAGGTGCATATTTTGTTGTTGAAAGGATACTTAAAATAGTCTCCATCTGTGTGCCAAGGAAAGCAATTCAAATTCATGAAAATGTATTGAATCAACCTGAATCAACAATTGTTATATATTTTCAACAGTTTCTTATAAGTAAATTCAGGCCTGTTAAAACTACTGAGCTGGAGTATGTTTGAATGATTTAATAGGCAGTTTTCAGAGCTGGTTTCTGAATGAGATAGCTCTCAGCATACCTTCAGACATGGGGAGATTGGTAATTAAATCCAGAAGGGTGTTGTCATGGGCTCTATGGGTAGAATGTGTGTGAGAAGAGTTTTTTAGCATTCATAACTGCTATCAGCTTGGGCGTGACAGCAGGAAGCCTAGTTTATGTGTCTGGGTGGTGTAACTCTATGTGTTCCTTGATTTTTTTCTCTTCCATTATGGTTTAAAGGATACTGAATACAGTTCCCTATGCTAGACAGTAGAACCTCGCTGTTTACCTGTTTTTTTTTTTAATTTATTTTTCATTGGAGGATAATTGCTTTACAATGTTGTATTGGTTTCTGCCAAAAAGAACGCAAATCAGCCAGAAGTATACATCTGTCCCCTCCCTCCTGAGCCTCCCTCCAATGACCCCCTCTCCTATCCCACCCCTCTAGGTTGTGAGAGCACCAGGTCTGAGCTCCATGCGTCATACGGTAACTTCCCACTAGCTATCTGTTTTAATATGGTAATGTATATGTTCCAAAGCTACTCTCAGTTCATCCCACCCTCTCCTTTCCTTGCTGTGCCCACAAGTCTGTTCTCTGTCTGCATCTCTATTCCTGCCCTGCAAATGGGTTCATCAGTACCATTGCTGTTGTCATTTAGTTGCTAAGTCATGCCCGACTTTTTGTGACTCCATGGACTATAGCCTGCCAGGTTCATCTGTCCATGGAATTTCACAGGCAAGAAGACTGGAATGGGGTGCTATTTCCATCTCTAGGGGATCTTCCTAACCCAGGGATCAAACCCACATCTCCTGCATCGGCAGGTGGATTCTTTATCACTAAGCCACCTGGGAAGCCCACCATTTTTCTAGATTCCATATGTACGTGTTAATGTATGAGATTTGTTTTTCTCTTTCTGACTTACTTCACTCTGTGTAACCAGTTTTAGGTTCATCTAACTCACTAGAACTGACAGATGTGCTCCTTTTTATGGCTGAGTAATATTCTGTAGTGTGTATGTACCACAACTTCCTTGTCTATTCATCTGTCGATGGACATCTAGGTTGGTCTCATGTCCTAACTATTGTAAATAGTGCTGCAATGAACATTGGGGTCTTTTTCAATTATTGTTTTCTCAGGGCTTATGCCCAGTAGTGGGACTGCTGGGGCATGTGGTAGTTTTATTCCCAGTTTTTTAAGGAATCTCCATACTGTTCTCCATAATGGCTGTATGAACTTACATTCCCACCAACAGTGCAAGAGGGTTCCCTTTTCTCCACACCCTCTCCAGCATTTATTATTTGTAATTTTTTGATGATGGTCATTCTGACCTGTATGAGTATAGTAGTTTGTATCTGTTAATCCCATTTTAGAATTTCAGGATTTTAGAATTTATGTAGTTATTTCCTTTAAAGGAAGCAAAGGAAGTATCCAGGGAAATGGGGATAATTGGAAGAATGAATAAAAATACGGAATGGGAAAGCAAGGCTGCATAACATTAAGATCTTTTCTTTTTTTTCCCCCTCAACATTCAGACATTCCTTAAGCCTATAACTTTCACTTATAAATTGGTGGAAAACAATGCTTTTACATAATACAGGGAAGATTATCACTGTCCTAAGCATGTTGTATAGTAAGAAGGAAAATTCCAGACAAAAGTATAGATCTTTTCTCAAGATATGTGTACACACACACACACACACACACACACACACACACTCATGTATGTGGGCTTCCCAGGTGGCACTAAGTGGTAAAGAACCCTCGTGCCAATGTGGGAGATGTAAAAGATGTGGGTTTGATCCCTGGGTCAGGAAGATCACCTGAAGGAGGGCATAGCAATCCATTCCAGTATTCTTGCCTGGAGAATCCCATTGACAGAGGACCCTGGTGGGCTACAGGCCATATGGTCACAAAGAGTCGGACATGACTGAAGGAACTTAACACACGCACACACACACACATATATATGACTTCTCTGAGAGCTTGGTGATAAAGAAACTGCCTGCCAATGCAGGAGATGTGGGTTCAATCTCTGGTCCTGGAAGATCCCCTGGACAAGGAAATCACAATCCACTCTAGTATTCTTGCCTGGAGAATCCCACAGACAGAGGAGCCTGGCATGCTACAGTCCATGGGGTGGTAAAGAGTCAGACACAGCTCAGTGACTGAACAACAACAACAACATATACTCCTGGGAACTGGTCTTAGAAAAATAATTCTAAATACAAAAAGCTTTATGACAGACTTGATTATTACAATGTTGTTTGAAATACAAATAATTATCCAACAGTATAGGAACAGAAGTAAATTATGATTTCTGACTACTTTCATATGTAAGAGGACCGTGGAGTAACATAGCAAGAGTTTATCATGTAAATAAGTGAAAACACAGGATACAGGATTGTTTTTACCATACGATTGCAATTGTATAATGCTGCTTGCACATAATGAAAAGCCCTCAATATTTGGGTAAAGAAAATGTGAATTATTATTTCCAAAATTTACAAAATATATGTTCTATTATTCTGTAAGTAGCATGATGTATTTCTGTAAGTGTGACACTTTTTTGTTTTACAAACTTTATTGAAAATAAAACTTGTGCTTTTAGTTTTTGACTTCTATAGAGTTTTATCAGATTACAAGGAATTGTCATTTAGAATGAAGAATTTGTATGATAATGTCATTTTCTGTTTAAATATTTGATTGTATGTTATGTGCAAGCCATTGTGCTATGTGGCACAGCTTCTGTGGCAGATAACAAGGAATAAAAATTTGTCCTTGGTGTGAAGAAATTCACAATTAGTGAATAAAAATAATCTTGCCATACAATAACACTTTTATAGTTAAATTTAGCACAGATTGTTATATAATGGACAATTCAGATAATGAATTTGTCTGATAAATAAAGATAGATGTTCTGTTCAATATGGAACTGATACAACTCTGTGTTGAAAAAAAATCAATGTTAAAGTCAAATTTATAAAACTCTTGCCAAGCCATGTAACAGAATTTTGGAGAAACTGGCTGAATCCAGACTTGATGTTCTGGTACCTACTCCAGGAAGAACCATTAATAATAATAGCTTACACTTGTTGAACAATTACTATACACCACACCCTGTTTTAAGAGCTTCTCTTGTTTTCCATTGTTTTCCAGGGAATCAAAAAATAGTAAAATTAGATTATCTAGCTCTTCTGGCTTGGGGTTCTGTTAAATGGATTTAGACGCTGGTCTGATGGCTAAATTTCACTTAAGTGGGGAGGGCGCTTGGCCATTACCAGGACAATCCTGCATTCAGGCATTTGCTTTAAAAATTATTTATCCATTGCCTGGGAAATTCCCACACTCTTGTCTATTCTCTATGTTTCCTTTTGGATAGAAAATAATGACACAGTCGACCAAAATTAAGTGAGGACTGTATGTCAAGTAGGGATTCCTATATATCATAAGGAGAGCGTTTGTAACAACAATTTCATTTACTGTGTTGATGGTTAGGAAACACTGAAGAATGACAACATGTAGTTTTCTCATATGAAGCAAAACCACAGCAACATACCCCACCCCCATCCCCACCCCCACAAAAGTGAAATGTTTTTGTTTTTCTTCTACAAAGTACAAGTTGTCTCAGGACATGAAAGTGCACAGTACTGGCACCTATTATCAGGAACCTACTAAGGCATGAAAGAAAGAACTAGAGTTTTCAATCAGAAAGTGTATGAAACCCTAAGTCATTAGGGAAACTAATGAAACGTTGCTGCTGCTAAGTCGCTTCAGTCATGCCTGACTCTGTGCGACCCCATAGACGGCAGCCCACCAGGTTCCCTGTCCCTGGGATTCTCCAGGCAAGAACACTGGAGTGGGTTGCCATTTCCTTCTCCAATGCATGAAAGTGAAAAGTGAAAGTGAAGTCGCTCAGTCATGTCTGACTCCCAGCGACCCCATGGACTGCAGCCTACCAGCCTCCTCTGCCCATGGGATTTTCCAGGCAAGAGTACTGGAGTGGGGTGCCATTGCCTTCTCCACTCTAACTCCTGAGATGGAGGGAAAAACACAAAGACACATTTAAATTTTTTATTTATTCCAACTTTTCTTTATAAACTAGTGAATTTTATATTGTAATATCTGATTAATGACTAAGTTTAGAAAGTGAAGCTAGATCTCATGTTGTGTCTGTCTGGATATGTATGTCTTGGTATGGGTCTTTGTCTCTGGATAATACCGTTGAGATTAATTTGTAAATGAATTCTATTTAACTTGCTGAAGGAAAAGTAAGTGCTTGCAAATGAAACAATTCCAGATTAAGCTAAATAAATTCCAGGTTCATGTGAATGGGAAATATTCAGTATTAAATTAATATCTGGTAATATAGACATGTCTTTAGAACCATCAACAAGTATAATACTTCTGTTGTACCTAGGATTACTAGAGGTCAAATGAGACTGCATTCTATCTGTTACAAATTTGTCAAAAAGAAAAGAAACTCCATGGGAAAAAAGTTTCAAGGGAAGTGTTTTCACTAAAAGAGGGTGTAAGAAATGAAACTGTACTGAAATGAGTGAGTTATGCATGATCAGGATTTTCTAAAATTAGATTACAATTAATTGGGTAAATGGGTTTTGTTAGAAATGACTCATCCATAGGAAAACTGGTTAGAACCAACTAGGTCCAAGATGGTGGAATCAACTTTCACTAGACCTTGAGCTTCGGTATATGCACCCATTATAAAATATCAGCAAGTTAAGTGATATATCCACTCAGTTCAGTTCAGTTCAGTCACTCAGTCGTGTCCGACTCTTTGCGACCCATGAATCAAAGCACGCCAGGCCTTCCTGTCCATCACCAACTCCCGGAGTTCACTCAAACTCATGTCTATCGAGTCAGTGATGCCATCCAGCCATCTCATCCTCTGTCATCCCCTTTTCCTCCTGCCTCCAATCCCTCCCAGCATCAGAGTCTTTTCCAATGAGTCAACTCTTCGCATGAGGTAGCCAAAGTATTGGAGTTTCAGCTTTAGCATCAGTCCTTCCAAGGAATACCCAGAACTGATCTCCTTTAGAATGGACTGGTTGGATCTTCTTGCAGTCCAAGAGACTCTCAAGAGTCTTCTCCAACACCACAGTTCAAAAGCATCAATGATTCAGCACTCTGCTTTCATTATAGTCCAACTCTCACGTCCATACATGACCAATGGAAAAACCATAGCCTTGACCAGACGGACCTTTGTTGGCGAAGTGATCTCTCTGCTTTTTAATATGCTATCTAGGTTGGTCATAACTAGTTTTGGCTAAATCTAAGTGTTCTAGATCCTTTTGATTTTTTGGACAAAATTTCCTAAATAAAATTCTATTAAAGTTCTTTTGATTTCAACTAACTCAGGGATGCTACAAAGGGCCCCTGAAACATTCCAAAGAAAGATACTAAACTAAATAGGTTCATTTGGTATATAAAATTACATGGGAAATATTATATTATCAATATCATCCTATCATTCTTTTAGGTTATATTTTATGGTACATGTTACTAATATAGATATCCTAGAAATTACATGGAGTTCCTGAAATTCTGATATGTCCTGGTATTCTAATGGGAAAACTGATGACTTAACAAAGGTTAACAAAAGGACTGAATTAACTAGTGAATATGCTTATAACTTCTATGGTTTCTATCTGAAAAAATTACTAGTTTGAAAGTGTGTTTTCAAGGAGTATGGAAAACCTTCCCTTCAAACTAATTATGACAGTAATATGGTAAAATTATACTGTATAGACAAATTGAAATGTTTATCTTTTCTCTCTGTCTGACCTCTCCAAAAATTAGAAACTCTTAGGTTTCCATTAACTTTATCAGATAAATTAGGAAGATTATCTCATTAACAGGTACAGAAGTCTCAAGGAATTTTTGAGACCTTGAGAAGAGAGGAAATTCACCTAGACTTATTAGGCAAAATCTATGATAAGACTTTGGCATGACTTTATCTGTGAAATATTTTATTTTAAAAGTTCTGTCTGATGAATGGGTAAGGAAGTTGCGGTACATATACACAACGGAATATATTACTAAGCTATAAAAAAGAATGTATTTGAATCAGTTCTAATGAGGTGGATGAAACTGGAGCCTATTACATAGAGTGAAGTAAGTCAGAAAGAGAAACACCAACACAGTATATTAAGCATGTATATGGAGTTTAGAAAGATGGTAACAACGACCCTATATGCAAGACGGCAAAAGAAACATAGATGTAAAGAACAGACTTTTGGACTATGTGGGAGAAGGCAAGGGTGAGATGATTTGACACAATAGCTTTGAAACATGTATATTACCATATGTAAAATTGATGACCAGTGCAAGTTCCTTGCATGAAGTAGGGCACTCAAAGCTGATGCTCTGGGACAACCGAGAGGGATGGGGTAGGGAAGGACGTAGGAGGGGGGTTCAGATGCGGGAATACATGTACCCCCATGGCTGATTCATGTTGATGTATGTCAAAAACCACCACAATATTGTAAAGTAATTAGCCTCCAATTAAAATAAATGAATTTTTTTAAAAAGTTCCATTTGAGACTCTATGAAAGTTTCAACAAAGCAAAAAGTCTGTGATCAATTATGGTTATATAAATCATCAGGCCAAGTTTATTGAGACCAGACCTATTTCATAAACAAACTAGTCTTAATTTGGTTATATCTGGTAAAAATGAGGGTGATTTTAGGGAGAAAATGATGTTTCAATGAACACTAAATCCCAGTTTGTTAATGAAAGTCTGTATTTACTAAGACTCATTTCCTGGATAGTTCTTTGCTGTTAGGGTATAGTAATGTAAAATTTAATTAAATTATTAGAAGACACCCTAAGTTTGTTTCTGAAGCTTATCTCAGTAATCTGTCTTTGAATGAAGATCAGGTGCCTCACGACCTGCAACCAGAGCTGGAAAATGACATAAGGGGCTGTTTCCAACATGGATGGAAGAACCTTTTTATCAGGTACTCTTAAATAGCTCATGCACAGTGAAATTAAAGGGGAAAGATTAATTTCCACTTCCAAAGGCCCCTACACTAGACTAGTTTATAGAGAGGACTGCTGACCTGAATTCACCTTAAAACGGTGCTCAGAGGAAACTGCACTGTACTAGGATGAGAGGAAGACGACATCAGAAGTAGTCAACTTGCCCAAGATGCTGGACCTGATTCGTATGATCATTTATAATGCTTTCTTAACTTCTTGGACCTTTACATATAAATCAAATGTTTTTCTATTATAGACATGATCCTATGCCAGTTTTAGAAATCAATCCAATTGTTGGGTTTGTGGCCAATTACCTATATCTAGCTCTGGGTTACCTTGGTGAATTTCTCTACTCCAAGGCTCTAACTGGTTGGATGTGAGCAAATTTACTTTAAAATGAAGTCATGTTCAGGTCACTATTGATATTACTAGATAGAATCACCTCACCTGGCCAATTAATAATGCCTGATCTGACTCTTGCCATAGGTTGAAATTTTTTTTAAGGGTCACTCAGATTCATTCAGAATGATGAGCTAAGTCTCAACCAAATCCTCTAGTCTATTAAAAGGAAATCTCCCACAAGTATGGAATGGGTTTATGTAGATAACGCCAGGCTATGATAATGTAAGTTTAAAATACCCTCTAAATGGTCATGAAATGCCCCCTGTAACAGTCAAGTTTATGACCATGAGGGGACTCTGCCAACTAGAAACTGGTACTTGCCACCTACCTCTACAAAGATTAAATCATGGCCACTGCAGCTGTTGACCTTCAACACTCCCGAAAGGAGTGCAGGGCAGAGATCAGGGGCAAGGTACTCTGTGCTCTGGGAAAAACTGGCAGAACAGGCCTTCAGAGAGTTAGATATTTTCAGGAGGAGATTTTATGAGTCCCAATTCTTGCATCTTCTCATGCCTAGAGAAAGATTAACATCATTATTAACCATGACATCTACTTTGGCTATTAAGGAGAATATTACAATTAAAAGTAAAAAAAAAAAAAAAGATTGAATAGCTATGGTTCAGACATTCAAAGGGATAACTAGGTGATGCTATGGGTATAATTACAGACTAGTCTTTGTATTGCTAAGAACTTGAGCTTTCTGAGTTGGGTCAGATTTGGATGCCACTAGACATTCTCAAAGTGTCTGCAGGCAGCTAGTAACTGCAAACTTGATAAAACTAAACAACTGGCTACCAGGCTACAAGTCTCCTCAAAGTGCCAGGTCCAGATTGGGTTTCAGGCCTATTTTTCTGAAAAGAAATGAGATTTTATTTTGTCTATTAAAATTCCAGTTGTCACTCCTCCAACTACCTCTGGGTCTGTTACATCAAAATGACAGACCAAGGGATTGAGATTTTAATCATATAAGACTCAGATCTAGGACTTGGAACTCAGAAATGCTTCCAGTTCAGTGTCTATTCTCCAAACTGAGGCGGCCCTCTGCCCTATTTTGACAGGAAGCTATCAGAGCCATAGTTGCCCAGTTCCCTGAATTAAAATTAAGCGGGAGTCTGGGGTCTTGGGGTCTTTCTGTGCCTCCTGCTTCCTGTTTGTAGGATATAGGCTTTATTCAGCCTCCTTGACCTTCCCTGAGTTCCAAAGGGCAGAGTCAAATAGTTGATAATAGAGGAAGGGAGGGAATGGTGGCTTAGTGGTAAAGAATCTGCCCAACTAAGCAGAAGACTCAGGTTCATTACTGGGTCGAGAAGATCCCTGGAGAAGAAGATGGCAACCCACTTCAATATTCTTGCCTGAAGAACCCCATGGACAGAGCAGTCTGGCAGACTACAGTTTATGGGGTCGCATAGAGTTGGATGCGACTTAGTGACTACATAGCAGCAGCAGGGAAGGCAGAAACAAAGGAGGAACACTCCAGAAACAATAGTACAGCAATAAAGCAGGGTCCTGGTTCCTCCTCAAAGGATATTAACAATACCGTTGAGTTTTTCTGCAGGAACTAAGGCCCCCACTCAAGTGGAGGATGACGACTTCATGCTAAGCACAAGATTCTTAGAACTTCACCCTGTTACTTCACCCCCAACCAATCAGAAGAAAGTCTGTATAGAGTGGAGAATAATGAAGACCCCCTTCCCACATGATTCTCTTTTAAAAAACTTTTGTTGTTGAGCTGGATCTTCAGTGTTGGTTTTTGGACACAAGTCAGCCTTCTCCCCAGGTTGCCAGGGTATAAAGCAAATGTCTTTCCTAACCAACACTTGTCTCCTGAGTATTGGCTTCTGAGTGATAAGCAGCTAAACCTGAGTTCCTTAACAATACGATTAATTTGACCCTGAAAATTCAAGGGGGCAGTCATTACTGTCATGGTCTTTTTGATATATTTTAAAAATGTATATGCAAAATTCAACTATGGGCATAGTCAAGTGATACCAAATGTATTTTAATTCTCTTGACTTTAAGAATCTCTCTAGGAGAATTTTCTTGAAAATTGTTTTAAGCTTAAGAAGTCTCATTTAGTCTATCTGCAGAAAGAATTAAAGCAATATATATATCCTTGACATCATGGCTTAAAATCCTTTTTGGAAGTTTGTGAGTAACCCATTTCTCACTGATGTTTAACTTTTGCCAAATATCCCCAAGATAATTATTTTGAAAAACTTTACATTTGAATAAGTTGGCTAAGATAACTTACAGAAAATTACCTTGTAGAATTGGCAGTCACCCAGTTATAGCTATAAAAATGAATTCTTGATGTTAGAGAGATTTGTGTGTTACTTTACTAACTTCATTATTAATCTTTCTGTTTTTGAGCTAGTATCTTACTGTTCTATAGTATTTTTTGTATACTTTACAATAGATTTTATTATCTGATAAAGCAAGTCTTCCCTTGCTACTCTTGCTTTACCTGGTGATCTAGGCTACATTTGCATGTCTATATGACTTACAGATGAAATTTAGAATAATTTTGCCAAGACCCCCAAATGTAAATCTACTTACTTCATCATGGACAATTTAATCATTCTAATAACCAATATAAATAATAATAATAATTATATCTAATGCTCATTGCATACTTACCAAGTGTCTGTCAATATTATAAGCACTACAGGAGTAAACTCAAGTGATATAATTGTTTACTTGAAAACTAAAACAATCGACTGAAAATATATTAATAACAATGTGTGCTAAGTCACTTCAGTCGTGTCCGACTCTTTGCAACTGCATGGACTGTAGCCCTCTAGGCTCCTCTGTCCATGGGATACACTAGGCAAGAATACTGGAGTAGGTTGCCATGCCCTCCTTCAGGAGATGTTCCTGACCCAGGGATCAAACACACATTTCTTACGTCTCCTGCTTTGGCAAGTGGCTTCTTTACCACTACCACCACCTGGGAACATTTCCTTCTCCAGTGCATGAAAGTGAAAAGTGAAAGTGAAGTCGCTCAGTCGTGTCTGACTCTTGGCGACCCCATCTACTGTAGGTAGGCTCCTCAGTCCATGGGATTTTCCAGGCAAGCGCACTGGAGTGGGGTGCCATTGCCTTCTCCATTAATAACAATAAGCACACTTAAAAAGATAACTGTGCAAAAGGAAATACATTTCCTATGAAAAATTATAACCATTAATAGTTAGCATATAATGAAAGTAAAAAGCCTAGTCATACTATCACTGGAACTTTCTAATGAAAACTCCACTGAGTGAAATAAAAGAATATGCAAGGAATTGAAGACACATACCATGGTCTTAGAACACTGCAAATATTGCAGAGCTGTTTATATTTTAACCTAATCTATTAATGCAGTGCATTTTCATCAGAATCCCCATAGTTTTTTGAGGGGAAGAATGTGTCAAAATGATTCTAATGTGAAGAATAGACACTCTAAAGTTACTTAAAAACTTTCTGAAAGAAAAGCCCTACTTCCCTGGTGGCTCAGAAGGTAAAGAACCCACCTGCAATGTGGGAGACCTGGGTTTGATCCCTGGGTCAGGAAGATGCCCTGGAAAAGGAAATGGAAACCTACTCCAGTATTCTTGCCTAGAGAATTCCATGAAGAGAGGAGCCTGGCAGGCTACAGTTCATGGGGTCGCAAAGGGAGACACAACTGAGTGACTAACACACAAGCCCTAGGTAGTTAAAAAAAGTAGAAGGCTTCATTCAATGCTTATCAGATTTTGGTACCACTAGCTTACAAATGATAAATCACTGGATCAGAATAGAAAATCCAGCAATAGACTCAAATATATGTAAATATTTAGAGCCTAATAAAGGTAGCATTTCATGTCCATGGGAAGGAATGCATTATTTAATACCAATGTTAAAGCATCAGTCACTTGGAAAAGTTAGGCTTTTTCATCACTTGTTTCTTACAGCAAGATAAGACCTATAAGTATCAAATATACAAATGCAAAAAACAAAAAGGAAAAACACATTACAAAATGTTTATCATTTTTATAATCTAAGCATAAACTGTGGCAGGAATCCCTTAGAAGAAATGGAGTAGCCATCATGGTCAACAAAAGAGTCTGAAATGCAATACTTGGATGCAATCTCAAAAACAACAGAATGATCTCTGTTCGTTTCCAAGGCAAACTATTCAATATCACAGTAATCCAAGTCTATGCCCCAAGCAGTAACGCTGAAGAAGCTGAAGTTGAACGGTTCTATGAAGACCTACAAGATCTTTTAGAACTAACACCCAACAAAGGTATCCTTTTCATTATACGGGACTGGAATGTAAAAGTAGGAAGTCAAGAAACACCTGGAATAACAGGCAAATTTGGCCTTGGAATATGGAATGAAGCAGGGCAAAGGCTAATAGAGTTTTGCCAAGAGAACGCACTGGTCAGAGCAAACACCCTCTTCCAACAACACAAGAGAAGAGTCTAACATGGACATAATCAGATGGTCAACAATGTAATCAGATTGATTATATTCTTTGCAGACAAAGATGGAGAAGCTCAATACAGTCAGCAAAAACAAGACTGGGAGCTGACTGTGGCTCAGATCATGAGCTCCTATTTGCCAGATTCAGACTTAAATTGAAGAAAGTAGGGAAAACCACTAGACCATTCAGGTAGGACCTAAATCAAATCCCTATGATTATACAGTGGAAGTGAGAAATAGATTTAAGGGACTAGATCTGATAGGTAGAGTGCCTGATGAACTATGGACAGAGGTTCGTGACATTGTACAGGAGACAGGGATCAAGACCATCCCCATGGAAAAGAAATGCAAAAAAGCAAAATGCCTGTCTGGGGAGGCCTTACAAATAGCTGTGAAAAGAAGAGAAGAGAAAAGCAAAGGAGAAAAGGAAAGATATAAGCATCTGACTGCAGAATTCCAAAGAATAGCAAGGAGAGATAAGAAAGCCTTCCTCAGCAATCAATGCAAAGAAATAGAGGAAAACAACAGAATGGGAAAGACTAGAGATCTCTTCAAGAAAATTAGAGATACCAAGGGAACATTTCATGCAAAGATGGGCTTAATAAAGGACAGAAATGGTGGCACGTAACAGAAGCAGAAGATATTAAGAAGAGGTGGCAAGAATACACAGAAAAACTGTACAAAAAAGATCTTCATGACCAACATAATCATGATGGTGTGATCACTCACCTAGAGCCAGACATCCTGGAATGTGAAGTCAAGTGGGCCTTAGGAAGCATCACTACGAACAAGCTAGTGGAGGTGACAGAATTCCAGTTGAGCTATTTCAAATCCTGAAAGATGACGCTGTGAAAGTGCTGCAATCAATATGCCTGCAAATGTGGAAAACTCAGCAGTGGCCACAGGCCTGGAAAAGGTCAGTTTTCATTCCAATCCCAAAGAAAGGCAATGCCAAAGAATGCTCAAACTACCGCACAATTGCACTCATCTCACATGCTAGTAAAGTAATGCTCAAAATTCTCCAAGCCAGGCTTCAGCAATATGTGAACTGTGAACTTCCTGATGTTCAAGCTGGTTTTAGAAAAGGCAGAGGAACCAGAGATCAAATTGCCAACATCCGCTGGATCATGGAAAAAGCAAGAGAGTTCCAGAAAAACATCTATTTCTGCTTTATTGACTATGCCAAAGCCTTTGACTGTGTGGATCACAATAAACTGTGGAAAATTGTTCAAGAGATGGGAATACCAGACCACCTGTCCTGCCTCTTAAGAAACCTATATGCAGATCAGGAAGCAATAGTTAGAACTGGACATGGAACAACAGACTGGTTCCAAATAAGAAAAGGAGTACATCAAGGCTGTGTATTGTCACCCTGCTTATTTAACTTCTATGCAGAGTACATCATGAGAAAGGCTGGGCTGGAAGATGCACAAGCTGGAATCAAGATTGCTGGGAGAAATATCAATAACCTCAGATATTCAGATGACACCACCCTTATGGCAGAAAGTGAAGAGGAACTAAATAGCCTCTTGATGAAAATGAAAGTGGAGAGTGAAAAAGTTGGCTTAAAACTCAACATTCAGAAAATGAAGATCATGGCATCCGGTCCCATCACTTCATGGGAAATAGATGGGGAAACAGTGGAAACAGTGTCTCACTTTTTTTTGGGCTCCAAAATCACTGCAGATGGTGACTGCAGCCATGAAATTAAAAGAAGCTTACTCCTTGGAAGGAAAGTTATGACCAACCTAGATAGCATATTCAAAAGCAGAGACATTACTTTGCCAACAAAGGTCTGTCTAGTCAAGGCTATGGTTTTTCCAGTGGTCATGTATGGATGTGAAAGTTGGACTATGAAGAAAGCTGAGCACTGAAGAACTGATGCTTTTGAACTGTGGTGTTGGAGAAGACTCTTGAGAGTCCCTTGGACTGCAAGGAGATCCAACCAGTCCATTCTAAAGCAGATCAGTCCTGGGTGTTCTTTGGAAGGACTAATGCTGAAGCTGAAACTCCAATACTTTGCCACCTCATGCGAAGAGTTGACTCATTGGAAAAGACTCTGATGCTGGGAGGGATTGGAGGCAGGAGAAGAAGGGGATGATGGAGGATGAGATGGCTTGATGGCATCACTGACTCAATAGACATGAGTTTGGGTGAACTCCGGGAGTTGATGGACAGGGAGGCCTGGCATGCTGTGATTCGTGGGGTCACAAATAGTCGGACACGACTGAGCGACTGAACTGAGCTGAACTGAACTGAAACATAATTAAGTTTTTCTAAGAATGAAAACACACAAAAAAACATAAAAATAAAAACACATAAATTTGACTGCATAAAAATAAAAAGCTTTTGGAAGGCAGAAAATGTTGTAAACAAACACAAATGGTGACAGGTATTGAAAATATATATTGACTGTGTATAGCATGAGACAGTCTGCATAAAATTAATTACATATATCTTTGTTTTGTGTCTGGAGATATATCTTGAAAAAAGTTGCTGTGAAACATTTATGTTCATTGTCTCTGTGGATTTACTATCATGAGCACATATACTTATTGCAAATGTAAACTTACTGTTAAAATAATTCAGTTCAGTTCAGTCACTAAGTCATGTTGACTCTCTGTGACCCCATGGGACTGCAGCACACCAAGCTTCCCTGTCCATCACGAACTCCTGGAGTTTACTCAAACTCATGTCTATTGAGTCGGTGATGCCATCCAACCATCTCATCTGTCATCCCCTTCTCCTCCCTCCTTCAATCTTTCCCAGCATCAGGGTCTTTTCCAATGAGTCAGTTCTTTGCACCACGTGGCCAAAAGATTGGAGTTTCAGCTTCAACATCAGTCCTTCCAATGAATATTCAGGAGTGATTTCCTTTAGGATGGACTGGATGGATCTTCTTGATGTCCAAGGGACTCTCAAGAGACTTCTGCAACACCACAGTTCAAAAGCATCAATTCTTAGGCACTCAGCTTTCTTTATAGTCCAACTCTCACATCCATACATGAATACTGGAAAAACCATAGCTTTGACTAGATGTAACTTTATTGGCAAAGTAATGTCTCTGCTTTTGAATATGCTGTCTAGGTTGGTCATAGCTTTTCTTCCAAGAAGCAAGCGTTTTTTAAATTTCATGGCTGCAGTCACCATCTGCAGTGATTTTGGAGCCCCCCAAAATAAATTCTCTCACTGTTTCCATTGTTTCTCTATCTACTTGCCATGAAGTGATGGAATCAGATGCCATAATCTTAGTTTTCTGAATGTTGAGTTTTAAGCCAACTTTTTCACTCTCCTCTTTCACTTTCATCAAGAGGCTCTTTAGCTCCTCTTCACTTTCTGCCATAAGGATCGTATCATCTGAATATCTGAGGTTATTGATATTTCTCCTGGCAATCTGATTCCAGCTTGTGGTTCATCCAGCTCAGCATTTCTCGTGATGTACTCTGCATATAAGTTAAATAAGCAGGGTGACAATATACAGCCTTGACGTACTCTTTTCTCTATTTGGAACCAGTCTGTTGTTCCATGTCCAGTTCTAACTGTTGCTTCTTGACCTGCATACAGATTTCTCAGGAGGCAGGACAGGTGGTCTGGTATTCCCATCTCTTTCAGAATGTTCCCATCTCTTTCAGAATTTTCAGTTTGTTGTGATCCACACAGTTAAAGCTTTGGCATAGTTAATAAAGCAGAAGTAGATGTTGGCAAATTTAACATTTCAAATCAGTAGGGAAAAGATTAATCATTTAATAAGTAAACTTAGACAAATGGCTAACCATTTGTAAAAAATAAACATATATCCTAATTTCATACATTCTTGTATTCCATATAGATGAATTTTTTATTAAAAAAATTTTATGATATTAAAAAAATGTGCTAGATGTTTAATGTAATGAAAGTGATATCTGCCTTCCTGGAGCCACAGCACATATAAATTTTTACAGAAATAAGTTTTTCAATGAAAAAAAAATAGATGGACCATTTTTTATATAAAAAAGAAACCATAAAATTTCTGTATATTCTTGGGAGAGGCAAAGGCCTTTCTAAAACGACCCAGGGAAAGACCAATGCGGGAAAATAATGATGAATATAATTTGAATAAACCATTTTCAACATCTCTCTATAACTCTATAGGCACTATAAACAGGGCAAGAACAAGCTAAAAAAAGATCATCCAGTCCTTTGATCTTTCTTTTCTACCCCAGCCTGTCGTTTCTCTTTTCATCTTTCCCTCTATGTCTGGTGTAAAATTCTTTAAGAATCTCTTTAGAATCATACTGTTAATATCCCAAATTTCCTTGTATTTCTGTCTTTTCCTCTTACGCTCTCATAAAAATCTCATTCCTGCATAAAATCAACATTTCCCTTATTACTTCCATGCCAGCAGCCTAATCATCTGGGCTGAATGTTGTGTTCCCCAAGACTCATACACTGAGGCCCTACCCTCCCAGTGTGACAGTATTTGGAGATGGAGCCTCTAGGAAGTTATTAGGGTTAGATGAGGTCATGAGGATGGGCCCTAATGATGGATTAGTGCCCTTCTTTAGAAGAGACACCACCAAAGAATTTGCTCTCATCCGCTACCCCATCTTCCACACACAAAGAGGTCTTGTTAGCACACAGGGAGATAGCGCCATCTACAGCCAAAAAGAGTTTTCACCAGGAACCAAACTGGTGCTGTGATCTTGGACTTCTCAGCCTCTGTAACTTAGAAAATAGATCTGCGTCATTTAAGCCTTCCGTGTTTGTTATGGCCCCCTCAGATGATTACGACACTAACAATATCAAGGAAAATCACGCAATAGGATAGATAGGGCTGACTATAAATTCATCATCACTAACCTTAAAAGAAAATATATTAATCATTCAGTTGTGCCCGGTTTTACGTCCCCATGGACTGTGTAGCCTGCCAGGCTCCTCTATCCATGGAATTCTCGAGGCAACAATAGTGGAGTGGGTTGCCATTCCCTTCTCCAGGGGATTTTCCCAACCTAGGGATCCAACTGGGTCTCCTGCACTGCTGGAGATTCATTACCATCTGAGCCATCAGGGAAGCCCTCATCAATCTTAAATTGGTCCTCAGACCCTGATGAGGAGTCCTAAATTTCATTAGTCAACTTATTTCACCATTCACTGTAAGATGGACTGTTGGAATTTTTCACCCAGTGGCTTTGTCTTCTATTTTGAAGTTAAAACAGAAGTTACCAGATAGGAACTTCCTCATCTTTCTAATAATAAAAGCTTAAAATTACTTATGTTTGTACCTGGGCTCCCACATTTCTCTATGGTTACAACTGAGAATTAGTATCTTGAACCAAAGCTCGATCCATCTACCTATGTGTTGGATCCCATTGCTTTTCCATATTCTCACTTCTGATCATTTTTCCTCTCTTGCATTACTAACATTTCCTTACCAGTGGATTCATTCCATCAGCTTTAAAATGTGCTCACGTCATTTCCATGAAAACAAACAACACAACAGTAGGGATAGAATACCAACATCCCTTTACTCAACATTTCCCTATGTCACTCCCCCCTTTTCTCTCCCTTTACAAGAACCTTTAAAAAGAATTGTGTGATTCTCAGTTCCCACTCTTTAAGTCTCCTACTTGGCTTCCACCTTCATTATTCTACTGAAACAGTGCTTATTGATCTGCAGGAATGTTGTGTATAAAAGGAAATTAGCTTTTTGTCCATGGTGTGAATTTCAAATATGTTTTCTCAGTCTGTTACTTTTCCTTTGTGTTTATGATGAAACTTGCTTCATAGATTAAAAAAAGTTGTGTCTTCAGTTTTATCAGTCTTTTCTATATGGCTGCTGGGCTTGGGTATACATAGAAAGTCCACTTCTTTGAGATTATAAATGATGATTTGGTAATCTCTCTGGCTTATAATATTTTAGATTTGAGGACATTTTATGTGTTACAATTGGAATTTTGTCTTCCTAAATTTTTTTTTTGTCTTTTTTGATGGGGAAAACAAGGAGATTGGGGAAACGATGAATGAGTACAGTTTACCCACTGAGTTCTATGGAGTCCTTGTAGGTTAAATTCGGCATTTACTGTTCTCATTATTTTTACTGTGTCTTTTTACATCTCTGAAAAACCTTTGTGCCAATTCTTGGATTAATAAAGAATTGCAATAGGTGCCAAAATAGTTCAAAACATAATGTGAAAACTCATGTGCTTCTATAGTAGTATTGTACTTTACACTGGAATATAATTGATTTATTATCTCCCAGATTAGTGATCTAAAGAAAGAATGAGACCCACAACATATAGTTCAAGGTCATTAAGAAAAAAACTTTATCAAATAAGGCCCGCATGTGGCAGTTTAATGACACGCTGTGCATAGAAAAGAAGGTTTAAGTGAAATTTTGTGCAGCAAGTTGCGTCAACTGAATCCCAGTAAAAGTAGCTTTTGAAAAATAGCTTGAAAAATTTTTACCTAATCATGTAAGATGGAGTTTTACTAAGTCTTCAGTCATAACTGTAAATTTGTAATACAAGTAACATGAAAATGTACTTGAAAGGCTAGGAAGCCAATTTTAGGAATAACAACATCTCACTTTTCTCTGTTTGACATGACCACTCATTTTGTCTTCCTGATAAGGGTTTCAGACATGTGTGTTCTCTTCCTCCTGCAGGACAAACCAGCATGGAATTTTCTTGATAACTGAGAGCTTCCCATTCTTTTCTTTCTTTTTTTTTTAAAATTTTATTTTATTTTTAAACTTTACATAATTGTATTAGTTTTGCCAAATATCAAAATGAATCCGCCACAGGTATACATGTGTTCCCCATCCTGAACCCTCATCCCTCCTCCCTCCCCATTCCATCCCTCTGGATCGTCCCAGTGCACCAGCCCCAAGCATCCACTATCGTGCATCGAACCTGGACTGGCAACTCGTTTCATACATGATATTTTACATGTTTCAATGCCATTGTCCCAAATCTTTCCACCCTCTCCCTCTCTCACAGAGTCCATAAGACTGTTCTATACATCAGTGTCTCTTTTGCTGTCTCGTACACAGGGTTTTTGTTACCATCTTTCTAAATTCCATATATATGTGTTAGTATACTGTATTGGTGTTTTTCTTTCTGGCTTACTTCACTCTGTATAATAGGCTCCAGTTTCATCCACCTGATTAGAACTGATTCAAATGTATTCTTTTTAATGGCTGAGTAATACTCCATTGTGTATATGTACCACAGCTTTCTTATCCATTCATCTGCTGATGGACATCTAGGTTGCTTTCATGTCCTGGCTATTATAAACAGTGCTGCGATGAACATTGGGGTACACGTGTCTCTTTCCCTTCTGGTTTCCTCAGTGTGTATGCCCAGCAGTGGGATTGCTGGATCATAAGGCAGTTCCATTTCCAGTTTTTTAAGGAATCTCCACACTGTTCTCCAGAGTGGCTGTACTAGTTTGCATTCCCACCAACAGTGTAAGAGGGTTCCCTTTTCTCCACACCCTCTCCAGCATTTATTACTTGTAGACTTTTGGATCGCAGCCATTCTGACTGGTGTGAAATGCTACCTCATAGTGGTTTTGATTTGCATTTCTCTGATAATGAGTGATGTTGAGCATCTTTTCATGTGTTTGTTAGCCATCTGTATGTCTTCTTTGGAGAAATGTCTATTTAGTTCTTTGGCCCATGTTTTGATTGGGTCATTTATTTTTCTGGAGTTGAGCTGTAGGAGTTGCTTGTATATTCTCGAGATTAGTTGTTTGTCAGTTGCTTCATTTGCTATTATCTTCTCCCATTCTGAAGGCTGTCTTTTCACCTTGCTAATAGTTTCCTTTGATGTGCAGAAGCTTTTAAGGTTAATTAGGTCCCATTTGTTTATTTTTGCTTTTATTTCCAATATTCTGGGAGGTGGGTCATAGAGGATCCTGCTGTGATGTATGTCGGAGAGTGTTTTGCCTAAGTTCTCCTCTAGGAGTTTTATAGTTTCTGGTCTTAAGTTTAGATCTTTAATCCATTTTGAGTTTATTTTTGTGTATGGTGTTAGAAAGTGTTCTACTTTCATTCTTTTACAAGTGGTTGACCAGATTTCCCAGCACCACTTGTTAAAGAGATTGTCTTTAATCTATTGTATATTCTTGCCTCCTTTGTCAAAGATAAGGTGTCCATATGTGCGTGGATTTATCTCTGGGCTTTCTATTTTGTTCCATTGATCGATATTTCTGTCTTTGTGCCAGTACCATACTGTCTTGATAACTGTGGCTTTGTAGTAGAGCCTGAAGTCAGGTAGGTTGATTCCTCCAGTTCCATTCTTCTTTCTCAAGATCGCTTTGGCTATTTGAAGTTTTTTGTATTTCCATACAAATTGTGAAATTATTTGTTCTAGCTCTGTGAAGAATGCTGTTGGTAGCTTGATAGGGATTGCATTGAATCTATAGATTGCTTTGGGTAGTATACTCATTTTCACTATACCATTCTTTTCTCTATGCAGTTTTCATCTGTATTTAAATAACAATTTCGATTTGAGTAGGATAAGCTTCCTTACAAGCCTCTCTGTCATTCATCACAGAGCAGACAAGAAATGTCTGGCAACCAGTGCGCTGACCTGGAAAAACCTCCTACTTTTATGTGAAAGATCATGTTTAAAGTCTACATTGTTTATTATAATTTTAATGTCCGAATATTTATTGTAATAAATTAGTTGTGACAGTTTTTTTCTACAGGGTATTTTCATTCTGTTAATACTGTGATTAGGCTGAGTGGATGAAAGGGCTCAGTCTGCCCTGGTGATCTCAGATAGAGATTAAAAATTTTTTACAACCTTGGAAATTAGTAATTTACAGCTTTAATACACAAAGCTCTGTTTTAAAAGCGTTCAACATACCGTAACAGTACCCCCTGTAGTACTTTGTATAATATACAAGAAGTACAGAGATACCTACACTATATCTATGTATCTACTCTATAATATTCTTTGACAGGAATGTCAACACCAGAGCTGAAAGTTTAATGGATTTTGGAGCCACCAAAACTGTAAAATTAGAGTATATTAATGTCAAATGTGACTTCAAGTTACATTTAACGAACGTTTATTGAAAACCAGTTTTCTGCACAGCAGCGAGCTAGGTATCATAGGGACAGCTGTGAGTAAGGACTTCACTCTAAAATCTGGGCATACTGATGCAAAGAGAGATGAATGGCCAACCAAGATAAGCGCCGGAGAACTCGGGGTCAAAGCCAGGACCTCCCTGTTGGTACGGTCAGGGGTGGAGAACCTCTGGAAAGTGGGCCCGTGCTGTGGATAGCACTCCTTGCCTCATCTCTGGGAGCAGCCCAGCCGAGCCAAAGCCGAACTGCCCGGAGGCTCGCGCCCCCCGCTCCTAATTCCGGGGTCACTGCCCAGGACTGGAGAAGGGCGAAAGGTGCAGCGTTCACTTGCGGCGCACTTCTGTGGGCGGTCACTCCGGGCTGCAGGCCATGCTGGGGGCTAAGATAGGAGCGAAGTGACGTCAAAATCTCACCAGCAGACGCCCCAGGAGGGATGTTCTGCGGGCAATTTTCCTCCTTGGGCTACTTGTAGTTGTCCATCAGGCCAGGGGAGGGCGTTAGCGCGCGCGCGCACGCGCACACACACACACACACGCACACGCACGCGCGCGCGCACACACACACACACACACCCCACCACCACCAACCCCCCACACCCCACCACCACCACCACCAAAACCCACACACACACACCCCACCACCACCACCAACCCCCCCCACACCCCACCACCACCACCAACCACCCCCCGCACACACCCCACCACTACCACCCCCCCCACACATGACCACCACCAAAACCCACACACACACACACCCCCCCACCACCACCAACCCCCCACACCCCACCACCACCACCAAACCACCCCCCACACACACACCCCACCACCACCACCAAACCGCCCCCCCCACACACACCCCACCACCACCACCACCCACCCCCTCCCACACACACACCCACCACCACCACCCGCCCCCCACACACACCCCACCACCACCAACCCCCCCCCACACACCCCACCACCACCACCAAAACCCACACACACACACACACCCCCACCACCACCAACCCCCCCCACACCCCACCCCCACCACCAAACCACCCCCCCACACACACCCCACCACCACCACCACCCGCCCCCTCCCACACACACACCCACCACCACCACCCGCCCCCCACACACACCCCACCACCACCAACCCCCCCCCCACACACCCCACCACCACCACCAAAACCCACACACACACACACACCCCCCCACCACCACCAACCCCCCCCACACCCCACCCCCACCACCAAACCACCCCCCCACACACACCCCACCACCACCACCACCCGCCCCCTCCCACACACACACCCACCACCACCACCCGCCCCCCACACACACCCCACCACCACCAACCCCCCCACACACACCCCACCACCACCACCAAAACCCACACACACACACACACCCCCACCACCACCAACCCCCCCCACACCCCACCCCCACCACCAAACCACCCCCCCACACACACACCCCACCACCACCACCCGCCCCCTCCCACACACACACCCACCACCACCACCCGCCCCCCACACACACCCCACCACCACCACCAAAACCCACACACACACACACACACACCCACCCCACCACCACCACCAAACCACCCCCCCCACACACACACACCCCACCACCACCACCAAAACCCCCGCGCAAGCACACCACCACCAATAAAATCCGCTCCCTTCCTGGAAGTCAGGCCCTGGGTCAGGTGAGGGAGCGGGAGCTAGTGCAGGCTCGGCATTGTAGCTACGGATACCACTAGGCTGGGGAGTCGGATTCCGGCAATAGGGTCAGCCGTTAGAGCTAGCGATCCCAACCATTAGCGGGGCTCCGGGAAAGGGTCGCCAATGTTCCCGGGGCACTCCTGAGCACCGCATCCCACAATCCCCAGGCCAGCTGCGGCGCTGCTCCCCAGTGTGCAGACTGCTTGCAGCACACGGGTGGCGAGCGGGAGCCCGGCCTCTTGACAGCTGCCCACGCGCCGGGGCGGGCTCTGCTGTTGCTAAGTCACTTTGGTCGTGTCCAACTCTGTGCGATCCCATAAACGGCAGCCCACCAGACTCCCCCGTCCCTGGGATTCTCTAGGCAAGAACACTGGAGTGGGTTGCCATTTCCTTCTCCAATGCATGAAAGTGAAAAGTGAAAGGGAAGTCGCTCAGTAGTGTCCGACTCCCAGCGACCCCATGGACTGCAGCCTACCAGGCTCCTCCGTCCATGGGATTTGCCAGGCAAGAGTAATGGAGTGGGCTGCCATTGCAGGTAGCTTCAAAGGTCCTCGCGGCAGCCCCGCCCCTCGCGCGCGGCGATTGGCCCCAGCAGAGAGGGCGGGGCTGCGCGCTCGAGGCCCGTGGCTCCCCGTGGCGTCCGCTGCTGGGGCGCGCGTGGCGGCTGAGTGCGGGTGGTTGGGCGTGCGCGGCGCCGAGATCCCTGGGGAAGTAGGAGAGCGGCCGACGCCGAACCGCACGCGCAGCCCGGCTCCTGGCGGTGCGGGAGAGCGGGGCTGGTGCTTTTGTTGTGCGCGTGTGAGTGTGTGTATTTGTGTAGAGCTCTGGTGCTGTGCGCCAGCCGCCAGTGCCCGGGTACGAGTCCCCCATCGTCTTCCACACCCTCCCTCCGTCCCCTTTCCTTCCCTGCCACCCTCCCGTGCCCCCACGGCCGCAAGCCGAGCAAAAGCCCAGGGAAGCGGGGGGGGGGGGGGGGCGGGCGGGGCGGGGTCGCACGAGACAAAAGGGTCCAGGGGTCAGCCCGCCATGGCCTCCCAGAGCCTGGAAGGCCTGGGAGGGAGCCGCGGCGGGGGCGGCGGCGTCAAGAAGAGCCTGAGCGCCCGCAACGCCGCCGTGGAAAAGAGGAACCTGATCACGGTGTGCAGGTACGGCGCAGCCCGCCGTTCGGGGACAGAGGAGGGGGCCGCCGGCGCCGCGGGCATGGGAGAGCGCTAGACCCTGGGGGTCCCGGAGACAACCGGCTGGAGCCCCGGCCGCCGCCGCCGCGCCGGGAGTGTATGCGGCCAGAGCGTCCTGAGTGGGGCCGGTCTGGGCTCCGCCAAGGCCCGGGACTTTCCGTCAGTTTCAGTGCTGGGAGCCGCTGAGGGTAGGGCTTGGGGCGGGGCTCGGGGAGGATTTGTTTTCAATGCACAATCTAGCGTTTGAGTGCAAGAGGAGGGCAGGGAGGAGGAGCCGTTTCCTTTTAGTGCGTGTTGAGCCTGCCGGCAGCTTTTCGTTAAGTAATTGTTGCTGTAATTGACTGTGTTGCCCCCAAATCGGAGTGCGTTTTGTTTTCTGTTTTTGATTGTTTGCACATACGTTGTCGTTTCGTGCCACAGATAGTGAGTGCCTACTCCATGCTAGCCGCGTGTGTATGTGTTTCCTTGTCTTCTGCACTCTAAATTGCAGTGTTACTGATATTTCTGCAGTTGATACCAAGAGTAGGACTGTGGAGGATACCTAGTCGGTGATTTATTTCAAGTTTTGCCTTTCTTTGTTTTGTAACTATAATCGTAGTATTCCCTTACTTTAAAAAATATATTTATTGGTTCAGGATGGGGAACACGTGTATACCTGTGGCTGATTCATGTTGATATATGGCAAAACCAATACAATATTGTAAAGTTAAAAGATAAAATAAATGAAAAAATATATTTAGAAATTACTGTCAACCAGCCTAGTTTTCAGAAATAACTGACTTTTAACATGCTCACATTTTGTTTAAGTCTTGTTTCTGGGTATTAAATCCATGGTAATCCTAAGCATTCATTTCTTAGGAACATCATTGAGCCATCAAGTTGTTGTAAAAGTACTTTGTTGCATGAAACTCTTCCTCAGCCATCAAAAATCCTGTAAGAATAAGAGAATGAGGAGACCATTCCCTCCTTTACAGTTTACATTTTTTTTTTCTTTTCCTTATGTAAAGATGTGTCTAGCGTGTTAAGCAGAATATAGATATTTATACTCGGACTTATATTCAGTAACTTTGAGCAGTTTTTTTTTTGTTAATTGCATTGGACTTAACAGCTCTTCACCCCTCTGGTAGGAAGACCTGCCTCACTGACTTTTATGGCACTTGGAGTTATAAACAGTAAAATATTAACATGGAATCTTTTGAATTGACATTTGTGCTGTTTAGGATGCAACCTTTTGAAGAAGATAGGTTGTATGAAATTTTTTTTTACATCTAGGCAGTGCAATGGCACCCCAGTCCAGTACTCTTGTCTGGAAAACCCCCTGGACGGAGGAGCATGGGGTCGCGAAGAGTCGGACACAACTGAGCAACTTCCCTTTCACTTTCATGCATTGGAGAAGGAAATGGCAACCCACTCCAGTGTTCTTGCCTGGAGAATCCCAGGGACCGGGAAGCCTGGTGGGCAGCCGTCTATGGGGTCACACAGAGTCGGATGCGACTGAAGTGAGTGAGCAGCAGCAGCAGCAGTAGCAGTGTTTTTAAGTTAGGTAAATAGAACAGTAAACAAGGCTAACTTTCTTACAGTTTTTGGGAGAGTTTTGTTACCTACTGGTGGCAGCTGAAGTGATTTTGAGTGTTTGTAGGATGATGTTAATTACCCAAATATTTCAACCTGGAACTTTAAACACCTGGGCTGACATAAATTGCTCTCAATCATTGTGGCAGTCTTCAGAACAGTAGGTGTTGAAGGTTTGGGGTAAAACACTGTGAGAGGTTTTATACTCTACTAATTTTTAAAGACAATAAAAACTGATGAATAAAAAAGTCAGTGGAGGATACTGTTTTGCATCTCCATGTTTGTCATAGCAGCAGAGGCAGTGCAGGAAAAGAAAGGGACATATCTAAACCTTATTTAAGTTACATGTTTAAGAAATTTCAGTCACTGATTTGTGTGGACAGTTGTCTGGGATAGCAGAATTTTTGTTGTGTTTGTCTAATTATTCTTTTCTATTCTGGAATGAGCATACATGCTGACTTTAGTTGCAGTTTATGATAAATTTAGTATTGTAGCTAAAAGAAACTTCATTATTGTAGCTATAATAAATTTCAGTTTCTGGCTTAGATTTCAACTTGGATATTTATTTATGTGGATAATGTTACTAACACTGTTCTTCATGTTCAAATAGTTGGTGCATATCAATTATTATCCTTTTCTAGTAATGAAATCTATTTGATAGATTTTGTCTAAAGGCTTTTAGTTTTGGGGGAAAAGTCATTGTAGGCCATTTGGGTGTTTTAAGTATCCCCACCTTGAATTCTGCAAAAGAAAGAAATCAATATTTGTGAATTTCATTTGCTTTTCTCTCTTTCAGAATTACCAGAATCTGGGTATCTCACCCACATCTGTTAATTAATTTATTTTTAAATTTTTATGTAGCAGATCAGACGTGATTTCGTATTTAAGTTGGGAAGAAGCTGGTTTAGTGAAAATATAATTGAGTTCTGAGTTTACTTTGTCATTAATTAATTGTGTCCTTTAACAAATCTGTTTTTCAATTTTCTCATCTGTAAAATAATCTTGGACAGAATCATTGGTAATTTTCACTGACAGCCCTAAAACTAGTTTAAAAAAAAAAAAAAAAAAAGCTAGAACTCATTCAAGCAGAATGGGTTGGTTCATACTTAGTTTTGAATTTCTCCAAACATGAGCAGGGTAATGGTAGACATATGCTGAATGGTAGCTAGATGAGGCATGTGCTTTTTCTATGTAAACAAAAACATTTTGGATTGTGCCTTCTATGTTGTGATACCTTGATTCTCTACTGGTATTCTGGAAAAATGGAATAGTATAGAAAGCCAAACCAAAACAAACTCCCCCACCCCTGACTAGCGTTCTGGCATATGTTAGTTGAGGGCGGGAAGATATTTTAACCTGTTTAAGTTCTTTGCAAGTTAATCAGTACAGGTGATATGCATCAATACTTATACAGTAATGCTTTTCATTACCCCTTACACAGTTTAGGCATACTCTCAGTTTAGGTTTACAGCTTTATTACATAACCACACAATTCTTTTGGTTTGAAAATGCCTCATATTAAGAACAGTGTTACAGTTCGAACTTTGGAAGTGAGTTATTTGGTTAGGTAGGATAGTCAGGAATTGAATTTTGGTTCATTGTGATTGTGTGTGTAATTATTTCATCAGTTTTTTCATGAACATTGATATATTGTAGACTAAAAACACTTAGTACTTATCTCAGCAAATAAGTAGTCTTTAATCATTTTTTTTTTTTTTTACAGATTGTGATAGAAAATAGATCAAAGTCTCTAAATGTTCCACATTCAACTCTAAAATGTTCATAAACTGACTTATTTCTATGTACAAACTAGTATTTTCTCTGCATATTCTCTACCATTTACAAAAACTGTTAAATTCCTTGAGGATTTTTTAACCTGCATTTTTCATCCTAGAAAATCAGGTACTAGTTTTTTTTTTTTTAAGCTTCATAGGTTATTGAAAAAACTTACATATTCCTTTGATTTTAGTTCTGGTGACAAGGAGAATTAAAATATAAGTTCTCTTTCCGTGGGTCAATAATAGTTTATGAAAAATTATTAAAATATACATTTAAATATAGGTGCATAAATATTTTAAAATAACATTTGGCAAACTTCTAAACCAATACATTATGAGAAACTCCCACATAAAGCCATAACTTCCCTGTCTTGTGTATGGAAAGGACTAATGAAAGATTGAAGGAGATAGTGTGATGAAGTAAGCATAGTAGAGACAAATGATGATTTTCAGAATTAAAGTACTTTTAATAACACGTACATAGTTCTTAGTTTTCTATAGGTCAAGATACTATTTCATAACTTGAATGTTAATTCAGATAACCTCATTTGAATAGCGCCTCATTTTCTCAATGTATTTGGGAGATGAAATGTTCCTATTTTTCTTGTAACTAGTGTTTGAGTTAAAATTCTCCAGTCAACTGCAGTGCTTTACTCAGCATTTTTTGTGGAGTGCAGTCTTCTGTTTAACTGAAGCTTACAATTTTAAGTGTTCAGATTTATATTACAATAAAGAATACTATTTAAAGTATTGTGGATAAACTGCTTTTTAAAAAGCATTATATGTTTCCCTACCTTATTAAAAAGACTCGGCATAGAATCCTTAAAAGTGACTTTACTCTGGATCTGTTTCTGTGAATATACCCTGTGCAGTGGTTGCCCTTGGAGACTCCTGAGGTACACAGAGCTCTTTGCTACATGGCCCCATGGTGTGTTTGGTGTTCTTGGTCTGCTTTTGCTTTGCTGACTCTTCCTACCAAGTTAGCAGTTATTTCCTGCACCTCTGCCTGTTTCTACCAGCTCTTTCCTCTGTGCTTCCCATCCTGACATGCTCATTATAGTTGGTTGTGAACTAGGAAAGCAGATGAGTAAATTTATCCAGTGTTTTTAAAAAAAAAAAAAAAAAGCACTGAGACACCTAAGTTCAGTGAGTGAGCTTTAGCTCTCTGAACTTCTTAACGTCTGGTGCTGAATAATCAGGGGAAAAAAGATATATTCCTGTACTTGAACAAGGTGGTTAAAATGCAGATATGTATAATGTTACTGAATATCATTGGTGATATAATCATCTAAATAACTTTAAGTGCAGTGACTTACTTTCCTTGTTAGTATTTGCTTGAGAATGCTTTAGCAGACTGTTCATACCTTGCCTATCATGATTATATTTTTGGCTGAAGCTCTTTTAATCAATGCTATACATAGTAGAACTTTGGGTTGGGATTTTGATCAACATTATTTGTTACTGTATGGCTTTGGAGAAGATTCAGTATCATTTCTAAAGAGTCTTAGAGCCCTAATCATAGGTGATCCCAGTGGAGGTAGGATGATCATCTTAATAGTCAGAGGTCAGCTTCTCAGCATTCACAGAAGATCCTTATTCCTTCCCCTAGCTTAACTGGCTTCATATGCAACTGATAATGGAGAATTGCTGTCCACTACACATTCATTAGAGGGTATTGTGTTAATCTCACTGCTGATTGATAAATGTCAGAACTTGGTTGAGAGATGCGATATTCAGGGGGAAATATGTGAAGCTTATCCACTATTAGTCGTATAGGTTTATAAACTATAATCCTGGGTCCGCCCAGAGAGCAGCTGAGTGTGTAGGTTGCATTGCTTTGCCCTGTCCTGTCTCCAGTTGCTTTTGCCCCTGTCTTGCTTTGGTAAGATTCCAGCAGCCTACATTGAGTGTCAGCATTAGAAGCCATCACAGTGGATCTTCTTGAAATTGTTGTCAAGAACTTTGTTTATTATGTCAAAAAATGTCTTCTTTTTGTGAAGATTTCTATGAGAAATATCTTTTTTTTTTTTTTTTTTGCACCAAGAGTTGTATCTTTAGGCAGTTGATCTACTTATATCTACTGGGCACAAATGAATGTGTAGCTGGCAACTTCTCTTTTTCTCATAAAGCTATTAGAAATCTTAATGTTAAATCGGGAGAAGGAAATGGCAACCCACTCCAGTATTCTTGCCTGGAGAATCCTGTGGACAGAGGAGTGTGGAGGGCTGCTGTCCATAGGGTTGCACAGAGTCAGACATGACTGAAGAGACTTAGCAGCAGCATGCATTGGAGAAGGAAATGGCAGCCCACTCTAGTATTCTTGCCTGGAGAATCCCAGGGACAGAGGAGCCTGGTGGGCTGCTGTCTTTGGGATTGCACAGAGTTGGACACTACTGACATGATTTAAAAGCAGCAGCAGCAGTGTTAAATCTGTGGCCAGCCTCTGATACATATGTAGAACACCATACTGATGTATTTAGCCTTGTTTCTAGCTACACTTTGCTCCCATATTTTAATATATATTTTCATTGATTTATCATATGCATATAGAAAAGTACACACAGCATAGGTGTACAATGATTTTTTTTTTTTGCAAAAAGAACACAGCTTTATATCCAGCACCCAGTTCAAGAAAAAAGTACATTAACCAAAGGAAACAAAATCATTGTTTCAGAAAGGTACCTGCACTTGCATGATGATCGCAGCATTACTTGGAATAGTCAAGACATGGAAAGAACCTAAGTGTCCATCAGTTGATGAATGCATAAAGAAAATGTGATGTGTATACACAATTGAAAATTATTCAGCCATAAAAGGGGGGAATCCTGCCATTTGCCACAACTTGGATAGACCTTGAGGGCATTATGCTAAGTGAAGTAAGTCAGGGAAAGACAAGTACTATGTGATCCTACTTATATGTGGAATCTTAAAGAAACCATACCCACGAATACAGAGAACAGGTTGGTGGGAGGTTAGCAAAAAGGTGAAGGTGACAAAAGGTACAAACTTCCAGTTTGAAGATAATTAAGTTCTGGGAATACAATATTACTAATAAAAGAGAATACTACCCAAAGCCACAGAAATCTCTTCCTTCCCTTCTTTCAGTTACTACATACTCCTAGCTTTCAACACCATTAGTTTTGCCTCTTTTTGAATTTGATACAGCATTGAACATTAAATTACAGCTGTGTGCAACAAAAAGGATGAATCTCACAAACATAATGTTGAGCAAAATAACCTAAATAGAAAAAGGTACGTATTATTCCATTCATTTCAAATTCACAATGAGGCAACACTCAACAAATCCAGTCTGTGATGTGAATGTACCACAGTATATATATCCATTCTGCCTAAATAGGACACTTGCATTGTTTTCACTCTTTGACTATTACTAATTGAATATTCATGAATATGTATTTTGGTGAATATATGTACCTACGAGTGCAGTGACATTCCAGGAATCGGTGAACTAAGATGGCCTGGAATGGGTGAATTTAACTCAGATGACCATTATATCTACTACTGTGGGCAGGAATCCCTTAGAAGAAATGGAGTAGCCATCATAGTCAACAGAAGAGTCCAAAATGCAGTATTTGGATGCAATCTCAAAAACAACAGAATGATCTCTGTTTGTTTCCAGGGCAAACCATTCAGTATCATGGTAATCCAAGTCTATGCCCCAACCAGTAACACTGAAGAAGCTGAAGTTGAACAGTCTATGAAGACCTACAAGACCTTCTAGAACTAACACCCAAAAAAGATGTCCTTTTCATTATAGGGGACTGGAATGCAAAAGTAGGAAGTCAAGAAACACCTGGAGTAACAGGCAAATCTGCCCCTGGAATACAGAATGAAGCAAGGCAAAGGCTAATAGAGTTCTGCCAAGAGAACACACTGGTCAGAGCAACACCTTCTTCCAACAACATAAGAGAAGACTCTACACATGGACATCACCAGATGGTCTACACTGAAATCAGATTGATTATATTCTTTGCAGCCAAAGATGGAGAAGCTCTATACAGTCAGCAAAAACAAGACTGGGAGCTGACTGTGGCTCAGATCATGAACTCCTTATTGCTAAATTCAGACTGAAATTGAAGAAAATAGGGAAAACCACTATTCAGGTATGACCTAAATCATATCCCTTATGACTATATAGTGGAAGTGAGAAATAAATTTAAGGGACTAGATCTGATAGACAGAGTGCCTGATGAACTATGGATGGAGGTTTGTGACATTGTACAGGAGACAGGAATAAACACCATCCCCAAAAAAAAGAAATGCAAAAAAGCAAAATGGCTGTCTGAGGAGGCCTTACAAACAGCTGTGAAAAAAGAGAAGTGAAAAGCAAAGGAGAAAAGGAAAGATATAAGCAACTGAATGCAGAGTTCCAAAGAATAGCAAGGAGAGATAAGAAAGCCTTCCTCAGTGATCAATGGAAAGAAATAGAGAAAAACAATAGAATGGGAAAGACTAGAGATCTCTTCAAGAAAATTAGAGATACCAAGGGAATATTTCATGCAAAGATGGGCTCAATAAAGGACAGAAGTGGTGGGGACCTAACAGAAGCAGAAGATATTAAGAAGAGGTGGCAAGAATACACAGAAGAACTGTACAAAAAAGATCTTCACGACCCAGACAATCACGATGGTGTGATCACTCACTTAGTGCCAGATATCCTGGAATGTGAAGCCAAGTGGGCCTTAGCAAGCATCACTATGAACAAAGCTAGTGGAGATGATGGAATTCCAGTTGAGCTATTTCAAATCCTGAAAGATGCTGTGAAAGTGCTGTACTCAATATGCCAGCAAATTTGGAAAACTCGGCAGTGGCCACAGGCCTGGAAAAGGTCAGTTTTCATTCCAATCCCAAAGAAAGGCAATGCCAAAGAATGCTCAAACTACCACACAATTGCACTCATCTCACACGCTATTAAAGTAATGCTCAAAATTCTCCAAGCCAGGCTTAAGCAATATGTGAAGCATGAACTTCCAGATGTTCAAGGTGGTTTTAGAAAAGGCAGAGGAAGCAGAGACCAAATTGCCAACATCCGCTGGATCATGGAAAAAGCAAGAGAATTCCAGAAAAACATCTATTTCTGCTTCATTGACTATGCCAAAACCTTTGTGTGGATCACAACAAACTGTGGAAAGTTCTGAAAGAGATGGGAATACCAGAACACCTGACTTGCCTCCTGAGAAATTTGCATGCAAGTCAAGAAGAAACAGTTAGAATTGGACATGGAACAACAGACTGGTTCCACATTGGGAAAGGAGTACGTCAAGGCTGTATATTGTCACCCTGCTTATTTAACTTATATGCAGAGTACATCATGAGAAACGGGCTGGAGGAAGCACAGGCTGGAATCAAGATTGCTGGGAGAAATATCAATAACCTCATATATGCAGATGATACTCTTATGGCAGAAAGTGAAGTAGAACTAAAGAGCCTCTTGATGAAAGTGAAAGAGGAGAGGTGAAAAAGTTGGCTTAAAGCTCAACATTCAGAAAACTAAGATCATGGCATCCGGTCCCATCACCTCATGGCAAATGGATGGGGAAACAGTGGAAACAGTGTCAAACTTTATTTTTCTGGGCTCCAGAATCACTGTAGATGGTGATTGCAGCCATGAAATTAAAAGACGCTTACTCCTTGGAAGGAAAGTTAGGAGCAACCTAGACAGCATATTGAAAAGCAGAGAGATTACTCTGCCAACAAAGGTCCATCTAGTGAAGGCTGTGGTTTTTCCAGTGGTCATGTGTGGATGTGAGAGTTGGACTGTGAAGAAGGCTGAATACCGAAGAATTGATGCTTTTGAACTGTGGTGTTGGAGAAGACTCTTGAGTCCCTTGGACTGCAAGGAGATCCAACCAGTCCATCCTAAAGGAGATCAGTCCTGGGTGTTCCTTGGAAGGACTGATGCTAAAGCTGAAACTCCAGTACTTTGGCCACCTGATGCAAAGAGCTGACTCATTTGAAAAGACCCTGATGCTGGGAAAGATTGAGGGCAGGAGGAGAAGGGGATGACAGAGGATGAGATAGTTGGATGGCATCACTGACTGGATGGACATTGGTTTGGGTGGACTCCAGAAGTTGGTGATGGACAGGGAAGCCTGGTGTGCTGTGGTTCATGGGTCGCAAAGAGTCGGACGCGACTGAGCGACTGAACTGAAATGAACTGGCATTCCTGGGTGATATGGTATATAGATGTTTGGCTTCAGTGGATACAACAGTTTTCCAAAGGCATTGTACCAGGCTGCATGGTAGTCAGCAGTGTACAGCTGACTCTTGAACAGTGGAGTAGGGTTAGGGGTGCTGACTCTGAACATGGCCTAAAATCTGCATGTAACTTCACAGTGGGCTGCATCAGCATGCACTCTCAGATTCTACCAACCTCTGACTGTGTAGTACTGTGAAAAGTGAAGTCGCTCAGTCCTGTCTGACTCTTTGCATACCCATGGACTGTAGCCTAGCAGGCTCCTCTGTCCATGGAATTTTCCAGACAAGAGTACTGGAGTGGGTTGCCATTTCTTTCTCCAGGGGATCATCCCAACCCAGGGATTGAACCTGGGTCTCCTGCATTGCAGGCAGACGCTTTACCATCTGAGCCAACAGGGAAACCCGTGTTTTACTGTATTCAGTGAAAAAAGCCTGCATTAAGTGGACCCATGCAATTCAAACTCATGTTGCTCAAGGGTCAACTGTATGAGAATTCCAGTTTATCTAATCCTCACTAACACTTGAAATTTTTCTGTCTTCACTTAAGCGATTCTAGTGGTTTGATGGGGTATCACATGGGGATTTATATAATTTGCATTTCCCCTATCTCTGTTGAAGTTAAGCACCTTTCCATAAGTCTGTTGGCCATTTGGAGAGTCTCTTTTGTGACATGCCAGTTCAAGTGGTTTATCATTTGGAATGTCTGATGTTTTCTTTGTGTAATTCTTTGTACATTCTATGTGGATCTTTGCTGAGTCTATGTGATGTAAGTATCTTTCCCCATTTGGTGGCTTGATTTTCCATTCTCTTTATGTTGTGATAAATAGAACTCATAATTGTGAAGTAGTCCATCATAAAGTTCCATCTTGGTTCGTGCTTATTGTGGCCTGCTTAAGAAATTGGTCTAGTACTCCAAGGTAATGAAAATATTCTTCTGTTTTCTTCTAAAAGATTTAGTTTTGTCTTTTACATTTATATCAACAGTCCACCTGTACTTTATTTTTTGTTTATGCTGTGAAATATAGGAGTCAAGATTAAATATTTTCCTTAGGAAAATCAGTTTGACATGTGCTAAATAGCTTTAGTCGTGTCCGACTCTTTGCTACCCTGTGGACAGAAGCGCTTCAGGCCCCTCTGTCCATGGGATTCTCCAGGCAAGATTACTGGAGTGGGTGGCCATGGCCTCCTCCGGGGGATCTTCCCTGGTACCATTTATTAAAAAGACCGTGCTTTCCTCACTACACTCAAATGTCACATTGGTCATAAGTCAGGTGCCTGAGCGACTGAACAACGACAAGGTGATGGCATCATTCGTGTGTGTGCTTCCGGACTCCCTCTTCTGTCCCATTAATCTCTTTGTTCTTAAGCTAATATCATATTGGTTTAATAACTGTATCTTTGTAGTATGTCTTGGTGTTTGGAAATATAAGTTCTCCAGCTTTGTGTTCAAGACTGTCTTGGCTATTCTTGGGCTTTGCAAACTAGATATTAGGATCAGCTTGTCAATTTCCATTTAAAAAATCTGCTGGAATTTTTTTAAGATTGCATTTAATCTATACATCACCTGCCATCTTGACAAGACTTAAATGCAATCCATAAGTAAAAAAATCTCCATCCCTTCATGTATTTGTAGCTATTCTGAAATTTTTCTCAAAGATGTTTCATAGTTTTGAGTATATAGATTTTATCTTTTTAGATTTGTTCTTCCATATTTAATATCTCTGTATTATAATAATTTAAAAACTTTTTTCTTTTTTGTTGATATATAGACATTAAATTGACTTTTAAAAATATTGTTCTTGTAATTAGCAATTTTACCAGATGTGCTTATTCATTCTAATAGATTTTTTGCAGTTTTGTGTGTGTGCAAAGCATTCTGAAAACATTGTCATGTCTTCTACCTATTTTATTTCTTCCCTTTTTAAACTTGATGGCTTTTCTTTTTTGTCTTACTGCACTGCCTAGGACCACAGTGTTGTAGAAAGCATTAATAGTTTTACCACTAAGTATGATGTTTGCAGTAGGTTTTTCTTAGTTCTTTTTACTAATAGATTGCTGAGAGTTTTTATTGTAAGAGGATGCTGAATGAGTCTGAGCAAACTCCAGGAGATAGTGAAGGATAGGGAAGCTGGCGAGCTACAATTCATGGGGTCGCAAAGAGTCAGACATGACTTAGCAACTGAACAACAGCAAATGTTGTCAAATACTTTTTCTATCAAGGTGAACATATGATTTCTCTCCTTTTTTCTCTTTATGTAGTTAATCACACTAATTGAGGTTTTGATGCTAACCCACCCTGGAATAAATAAACTGGGTTGTGCTGTATTATCTTTTTTATGTATCTTTACATTAAGTGAGGTGATATTTTATTTGGAATTTTTGCACATTCATGAAAGTGGTTGGTCTGTGATTGTTCTTATAGTGTCCTTGTCTAGATTTGTCAGTAAGATTATCTGACTTTACAAGTTGGGAAATGTTCTTTTATTCTGTTTTGTAGAAGAATTTGTGTACAGTTAATATTATTTCTTTCTTAAACTTTTGGAAGAATTCACCAGGGAAGAAATCTGAACCACAAATTGTCTTTGTGGGAAGTCTTTTAGTAATAGACTCAATTTATTTAATAGATACCAAACAATTCAGATTTCCTGTTTATTCTTTTATCAGTTTCAGCGAGTTTTTCAAGGAATACACCCATTCCTGTATGTTACCAAATTTAAAGCTTCTCTCAATATCCTCTGAATATCTTTTTATCATTTAAAAATCTGGTCATTTCCCATTTTTCTCTCCTGATTTTGGTAATTTCTGTTTTTCCCATTTTTTTTCTTGCTGGGAGGATATAAATTTTATTAATATCTTCAGAGAACCAGCCTTTAGCCTTGTTAATTTCCTCTCTGTATTTCTTAATTTGTTGCTTTCTCTTATTGTATTTAGTATTTCTTTCCTTCCACTTTTTTTTTTAAGTTCCTGTTCTTTTTCTAATTTCTTGAGATGGAAGTTTAGATCATTGTTTTTCAGCCTTTCTTCTTTCCAATCTTTGCATTTTCAGACCACAGATTGCCTTGTTTGACATTGCTTTGGAATAGCAAACAAGGGGCTTCCCTGGGGCTTTAGTTTTCGCACAGTAAAGAATCTGCTTGCAATGCAGGAGGCCCCGGGTTTGATCTCTGGGTTGGGAAGATCTCCTGGAGAAGAGAATGGCAATCCACTCCAGTAGTCTTGCCTGGAGAATTCCACAGAGGACCCACGTGGGCTACAGTCCATGGGGTCACAGAGTCAGATACAGATTTAAAATTTGTGTCTTCATTATTAATTAATTTAAAATGTTTTCTACTTTCTGTTGGGATTTCTTCTTTGACTCATTGTCTATTTTAAAAGGTACCATTTAATTTTCAGACAGTTGAGGATTTTCTGTTTTTAGTTATTGAGTTCTAACTTAATTTCACTGTGCAGAGAGTATATGAAAAGATTTTAAAGTTTTGAATTTTTATCTATGCTTGCTTCACAATGCAACATTTGGTCAATTGTAGTAACTCTTTCATATGCATTTGAAAAGAAGATAAACAGTCCTCTGTATTCACCTGTTCCACATCCAGCAATGTGGAGGGCCAACTCTAAGGAACTTGAACATCTGTGGATTTTGGTTTCTTCAGGGTTCCTGGAAGCAATTCCCTGCAGATATCAAGGGAGGACTGTATTCTGTCATTGTTGATTTCATGTTTTATAGATGCCATTGTGTTCCTAATTTCACTATCCCTCCTAGTTTTTTGTATGCTTAGCCTGATGTTAAGAGACATGTGTTAGATCTGTCAGATCTGTCTGAGTGTAGATTTGTCTGTTCCTCTGCTTAGTTCTGTCATTTATTTGCTAAAATATTTTGTTGTTTGATTACCAGGCACGTACGGATTGAGAACTGTGGTCTCTTCCTAGTGATTTCATTCCTCTGTCGTCATGAAACATCCTTCTTTATCTCTAATAGTGTTCCTACCTTAAAGTCTAGGTTTTTTTGCTATTAGCATAGTTAAAATAGCTTTCTTTTAGTTAATGTTTATATGATACACTTTTTATTCTTAACTTTCAGTATTTCTGGGTCCTTAAAAGTATCTCTTTGTAGGCAGGATAGAATTGAATTTTACATTTTATCTAGTTTTTTATTTAGAGCATTTAGCCCAGTTATATTTAATGTTATTACATTTGGGTTTATGACTACCAATTTACTATTTATGTTCACTTTTTATCTTGTCTTATGTATCATTATTTTTTTATTTCATTTATTCCATTTAGTTTTCTTGGTATGAACTTGTTGGTTATATATTCTTTTTCATTTTCTATACAGTTTACCCTTGAATAGTATGAGGCTTAGGGGTGCTTACCTTCCACAAGTCAGAAATCCACGTTTAACAGTCCTATGTATGCAGTCAGCCCTCCAAACTGTGACTGCATTTACAGATTGAACCAACGGGAATCATGTACCACTGTAGCATAAATGGGAAATAAATGGACCATGTATAAGTGGACTTAACGCACTTCAAACTTGGGTTATTCAAGGGTCAACTCTTTTTTATTTCTATCCTTTTGACCCTTGATTTATTACAGTAAATCCAAATTTACCTGTTACTGCTTTTCCAGTAATGTTAGAACCATTTATTCCCCGCTCATCCCAAAGTACTTTTTAATAAATATGGTGCTCATTATGCTGTAATCTAATTATCTTTTTGTCTTCTGTTGGAATGTGCATTTCTCAAGTCCAGGAATTATAGTTTATTGAGCATCTATTTTATTTCCAGTATCTAGTACATAGTAGTGGAGAAGGAAATGGCAACCCACTCCAGTATTCTTGCCTGGAGAATCCCAGGGACAGAGGAGCCTGGTGGGCTGCTGTCTATGGGGTTGCACAGAGTCGGACACGATTGACGCGACTTAGCAGCAGCAGCGGTACATAGTAGGGATGTTTGTCAAATGAGGTAATTATGTTCAACTAGTGAAGAATAGTAGCAGTGGATATTTCTAAAACAAGGTTGAAGGTAAACTAAAGAACCATTCTCACTTCTTAAAAAAAAAAGCAACCCTTATGAATAATCTCTAATGAGGGGGTTTTAAACATCAGATAGCTTTGCTGCTGCTGCTAAGTCGCTTCAGTCGTGTCCAACTCTGTGCGACCCCATAGATGGCAGCCCACCAGGCACCCCCGTCCTTTAGATTCACAGATACAGAGAGCAAGCCAGCGGTTACCAGTTGGGGGGAGGACTGGGGGAGGGGTAGTGTAAGAGTAGGAGATTGAGGTACATGCTTAAAAAAATTTTTTTTAATATATTTTATACTAGATATAAAATAAACTACAAGGATATATTGTACAGCATGAGGAATATAGCAAATATTTTCTAGTAATTATCAGTGGATATAACCTTTAAAAACTGTGAAAAAAGTAAGCATTGAAATTAAAACATCTAATAGCTTCAGTAGTTGAACTGTCTATCTAGATTACTAACTAGCTTGTCGCTGTTATTGTTTAGTTGCAAAGTCATTTCTCACTCTTTTTGTGACCCTGTGGGCCTTCCAGGCACCTCTCTCCATAGAATTTCCCAGGCAAGGATACTGGAGTGAGTTGCCATTGCCTTCTCCAGGGGATCTTCCCAATCCAGGGATTGAACCCTCATCTCCTGTGTTGGCAGACAGATTCTTTACCACTGAGCCACCTGGGAAGCCTCAATAGCTTACTTATGTTAAAATACATTACTTGAATATTTTCATTTGTCTTTGGACAAGGAAAAATTGAATTTCAAAGTGATATGTGAAACAGGTGTCCAGTGAAAGTATTCTTTATTAAGCTGATTTTAATTGGAAATTATTTCATATAAGAAATCAAATGAATTAATTTAAGATGGGAAATTTTTTTTGTTTGAATACTTTCTAATTTTAAACAAGTTGTAAAAAATTTGTTTTGTCCTACACATGCTAGTGAAACTAACAAAGACTAAACACAAAGAAAGAATATTAAAAAGGCAAGGGAGAAGCAACAAGTAACATACAAAGGAAACTCCATACGTTTATAATAGCTGATCTTGCAGCAGAAACTCTGCAAGTCAGAAGGGAATGGCAGGATGTATTTAAAGTACTGAAAGGGAAAAACCGACAACCAAGATTATTGTACCCGGGAAGGATCTCATTCAAAATTGATGGAGAAATAAAAAGCTTTTCAGACAAGCAAAAGTTAAGAGAATTCAGTACCACCAAACCAGCTTTAAAACAAATGTTAAAGGGACACATATAGTCAAGAAATACAACAGAAGAAAAAAGATCTACAAAATCAGTTCAGTTCAGTCGTGTCCAACTCTTTGCCACCCCATGAACTGCAGCACACCAGGCTTCCCTGTCCATCACCAGCTCTCGGAATCCACCCAAACCCATGTCCATCGAGTTGGTGATGCCATCTAGCCATCTCATCCTCTGTCGTTCCCTTCTCCTCCTGCCTTCAATCTTTCCCAGTATCAGGGTCTTTTCAAATGAGTCAGCTCTTCGCACCAGGTGGCCAAAGTATTGGAGTTTCAGCTTCAACATCAGTTCTTCCAATGAACACCCAAGACTGATCTCCTTTACGATGGGCTGGTTGGATCTCCTTGCAGGGGAGTCCAGGGGACTCTCAAAAGTCTTTGCCAACACCACAATTCAAAAGCATCAATTCTTCGGTGCTCAGCTTTCTTTATAGTCCAACTCTCACATCCATACATGACTACTGGAAAAACCAAAGCCTTGACTAGACAAACCTTTGTTAGCAAAGTAATGTCTCTGCTTTTCAATATGCTACCTCAGTTCAGTTCAGTTGCTCAGTCGTATCTGACTCTTTGCAACGCCATGAATCACAGCATGCCAGGCCTCCCTGTCCATCACCAACTCCCAGAGTTCACTCAAACTCATGTCCATCGAGTCGGTGATACCATCCAGCCATCTCACCCTCTGTCGTCCCCTTGTCCCGCCTTCAATCTTTCCCAGCATCAGGGTCTTTTCAAATGAGTCAACTCTTTGCATGAGGTGGCCAAAGTACTGGAGTTTCAGCTTTAGCATCAGTCCTTCCAAAGAAATCCCAGGGCTGATCTCCATCAGAATGGACTGGTTGGATCTCCTTGCAGTCCAAGGGATTCTCAAGAGTCTTTCCCAACACCATAGTTCAAAAGCATCAATTCTTCAGCACTCAGCTTTCTTCACAGTCCAACTCTCACATCCATACATGACCACTGGAAAAACCATAGCCTTGACTAGATGCACCTTTGTTGGCCAAGTATTGTCTCTGCTTTTGAATATGCTATCTAGGTTGGTCATAACTTTCCTTCCAAGGGAGCAAGTGTCTTTTAATTTCATGGCTGCAGTCACCATCTGCAGTGATTTTGGAGCCCCCCAAAATAAAGTCTGTCACTGTTTCCATCATTTCCCCATCACATGAAAGGCTAGTTGTTTTAAAACATTAATACATTTTAATTTTATTAACTCTTGGTCCAGAGTGAGCAAGAAAGAGAAGACAAACTACCAGTATCAGGAGTGAAAGTGGGCATATCATTATAGATCCTACATTCAAAGGATAAGTAAATACTATGAACCACTCTTAACATAAATTTGACAGCATGGATGAAATGGATCAATTTCTTCAAAGACAAATCCTAACAAGACTTAACAGAGAAATAGATAACTTGCCTAGCCCTGCATCTATTAAAGAGATTGAATAAGTAGTTGAAAACCTTCCAACAAATGCTCTCTTTTATAAGGGCCCTAACCCCATTTATGAGGGCTTACAATGTGATAACCTCCCCAAAGCTCCACTTTCAAACACCATCACACTGGGGATTAGGTTTCAGTGTTGGAGAGACACAGACATTCAGTGTGTAGCCGGGATCTACAGAAGTCTACAGCAGGGTTTCTTAGCCTTAGGATTGGTCACATTTTAGACCTGATAATTCCTCTAAAACTCAATAGTGTTAAGATGTCAGTTCTCTCTACATTGACTATAGATCCAGTGTCCTCTCAAAATGTTAGCAGGCTTATTTGGTAGATATTAAACTGACTCTGTAAATGGCTAGCCTAGGTAACTAGAATAGGCAAAATAGTTTCACAAGGGAAGAACAAAGTTGGATGCTCAAAGTCTCTGATTTTGAGAACTTTCAGGAAATAGTGATTAAAGGGTGTGTTATTGGTAAATTACAATTTCAATTAAATATTAAATTAAATATTAGGACTTCCCTGTAGCTCAAACCCTAAAGAAGCTGCCTGCAATGCAGGAGACCTGGATTCAGGGTCAGGAAGATCCTCTGGAAAAGGAAATGGCAATCCATTCCTGTATTCTTGCTTGGAGAATCCCATAGACAGAGAAGCCTAGAGGGCTACAGTTCATGGGGTGGCAAAGAGTCGAACACGACTGAGCAACTAACACTTACGTACACTTACTTATTGGTAAAAGCTTTTGTATATACATACGTATATAAGTTGCTAAGTCGTATCTGACTCTGTGATTCTATGAACTGGCTTCTCTGTGCATAGGATTTCCCAAGGCAAGAATTCTGGAGTGGGTTGCTATTTCCTTCTCAGAGGATCTTCCCAACCCAGCGATCAAAACTGGGTCTCTGGCTTGGAGGACAGATTGTTTACCACTGAGCCACCTGGGAAGTAGAATGGAGTAGAGTCCAGAAATCAGAGGCACACAGATATGCTTGATTGGTTTTTTACTAAGAAGAAAAGGCATTTCACTGGTGAATTGATCATCTTTTCCAAAAAATGGTGCTAGAACAATGGGATTCAGGTCAGTTCCTTCACTCAGTTGTGTCCGACTCTTTGCCACCCCATGGACTGCAGCACGCCAGGCCTCCCTGTCCATCACCAACTCCCAGAGTTTACTCAAACTCATGTCCATTGAGGTGGTGATGCCATCCAACCATTTCATCCTCTGTTGTCCCCTTCTTCTCCCGCCTTCAATCTTTCCCAGCATCAGGGTCTTTTCAAATGAGTCAGTTCTATGCATCAGATAGCCAAACTATTGGAGTTTCAGCTTCGGCTTCAGTTCTTCCAAGGAATATTCAGGACTGATTTCCTTTAGGATTGACAGGTTTGATCTCCTTGGAGTCCAAGGGACTCTCAAGAGACTTCTCCAACACCACAGTTCAAAAGCGTCAATTCTTCAACACTCAGCTTTCTTTATGGTCAAACTCTCACATCCATACAAGAACACTGGAAAAACCATAGCCTTGACTAGATGGACCTTTGTTGGCAAACTAATGTCTCTGCTTTTTAATATGGTGTCTAGGTTGTTCATAGCTTTTTGTTCAAGGAACAAGCGTCTTTTAATTTCATGGCTGCTTTCACCATCTGCAGTGATTTTGGAGCCCCCCAAAATAAAGTCTGCCACTGTTTCCATCATTTCCTCATCTGTTTGCTATGTGATGGGACTGGATGCCGTCATCTTCGTATTTAAATGTTGAGTTTTAAGCCAACTCTTTCACTCTCCTCTCTCACTTTCATCAAGAGGCTCTTCAGTTCTTCGCTTTCTGCCCTAAGGGTGGTATCATCTGCGTATCTGAGTTTATTGATATTTCTCCCGGCAATCTTGATTCCAGCTCGTGCTTCCTCTAGCCTGGCATTTCCCATGATGTTCTCTGTATATAAGTTAAATAAGCAGGGTGATAATATACAGCCTTGATGCACTCCTTTCCCGATTTTGAACCAGTCTGTTGTTCCATGTCCAGTTCTAACTGTTGCTTCTTGACCTGCGTACAGATTTCTCAGGAGGCAGGTCAGGTGGTCTGGTATTCCCATCTCTTAAAGAATTTTCCACAGTTTGATTTGTTCCACACAGTCAAAGGCTTTGGCATAGTCAATAAAGCAGAAATAGATGTTTTTCTGGAACTCTCTTGCTTTTTATGTGATCCAGTGGATGTTATCGATTTGATCTCTGGTTCCTCTGCCTTTTCTAAATCCAGCTTGAACATCTGGAAGTTCACGGTTCATATACTGCTGAAGCCTGGCTTGGAGAATTTTGAGCATTATTTTACTAGCATGTGAGATGAGTGCAGTTGTTCTGTAGTTTGAGCATTCTTTGGCATTGCCTTTCTTTGGGATTGGAATGAAAACTGACCTTTTCCAGTCCTGTGGCCACTGCTGAGATTTCCAAATTTGCTGACATATTGAGTGCACACTTTTATGGCATCATCTTTTAGGATTTGAAATAGCTCAACTGGAATTGTATCACCTCTACAAGTTTTGTTCATAGTGATGCTTTCTAAGGCCCACTTGACTTCACATTCCAGGATGTCTGGCTCTAGGTGAGTGATCACACCATAGTGATTATCTGGGTCATGAAGATCTTTTTTGTATAGTTCTTCAGTGTATTCTTGCCACCTCTTCTTAATATCTTATGCATTTGTTAGGTCCATACCATTTCTGTCCTTTATTGTGCCCATCTTTGCATGAATGTTCCTTTGGTATCTCTGATTTTCTTGAAGAGATCTCTAGTTTTTCCCATTCTATTGTTTTCCTCTATTTCTTTGCATTGATCACGGAGGAAGGCTTTCTTATCTCTCCTTGCTGTTCTTTGGAACTCTGCATTCAAATGGGTATATCTTTCCTTTTCTCCTTTGCCTTTCACTTCTCTTCTTTTCTCAGCTATTTGTAAGGCCTCCTCAGAGCACCATTTTGCCTTTTTGCATTTCTTTTTCTTGGAGGTGGTCTTGATCCCTGCCTCCTGTACAGTGTCACAAACCTCCGTCCATAGTTCTGTATGCAAAAAATGAAGCTTGAGTTCTACCTCACACCACCTACAAGAATTAATTCAAAATAGATCATAGACTAAATGTAAAAACAAAGAACCGTTAAAAACATAAAACATTTTTGTTATGTTTAATTAGGCAAACATTTTAGGTAAAACAACAGAAGTGTAATCCATGAAGCAAAATAATGACGTGTAGACCTCAGGAAAATTACTAACTTTTGTCCTCCAAAAGACATGGTTAAGAGAATAACACAAGCCATAGGCTGGGAGAAAATAGTTGCTAACTACATGTTTGACAAAGGGCTTGTATCCAAAATATGCTAAGAACTATGAGAATATAATAATTTGAAAACATCTAACCCAATTTAAGGCAGTGGCACCCCACTCCAGTACTCTTGCCTGAAAAATCCCATGGATGGAGGAGCCTGGTAGGCTGCAGTCCATGGGGTCGCTAAGAGTCGGAAATGACTGAGCAACTTCACTTTCACTTTTCCCTTTCATGCATTGGAGAAGGAAATGGCAACCCACTCCAGTGTTCTTGCCTGGAGAATCCCAGGGATGGGGGAGCCTGGTGGGCTGCCGTCTGTGGGGTCGCACAGAGTTGGACATGACTGAAGTGACTTAGCAGTAGCAGCAACACAATTTAATAACGGGCAAAAGATTTGAACAGACCCTTCACCAATGAAAATATGCAAAAGGCATGTAAAACACACGAAAACGTGTTCAGTATCGTTAGTCACTTGGGAAGTGCAATTACAACCATGGGCACTGCTGGACTTGATACCCATTTCTAGTAGGGATGTGGGGAAGTTGAAATATTGATGTGTTACCTGTGGGAATGCAAAATGGTTTCCCAAAAGCTAATCCCTTTACTCAAGAGAAATGGAAACTTATCTTTACACAAAGATCTGTTTATAACAGCCATATTCATAATCACTAAAAACTAGAAACAGCCCAATGTCCTTCATGGGCTATCAACACAGTCCATACAAACTGAGAAAAAAAGGGAAAAAACATCTTCTCTGTACACAACAACCTTTATGAATCTCAGCTGTATTATGCTAAGTGAGAGAAGTGAGACTCTGGTCAGATACTGTATGCTTCCATTTGTATGACATTCTAGAAAAGACCAGACTGTCGTGTCAGAGAAGAGGTTCAGTGGTTATCAGTGGTTATCAGAGGTTAGTGATTAGAGATGTTGATGTTCATACTGTCAGCATGAAGGAGTTTTTTTGGGTCGTAGAACTGTTATGTACCTTGTGATCATGGTTACATGATTGCTTGCATTTAAAAAATGCACAGAACTCGGCTTGCCAGGTGGTGCTAGTGGTAGAAGGCACCTGCCAGTGCAGAAGGTGCAAGAGATGCAGGTTCGATCCTGGAGTGGGAATTGGCACCCCACCAAGTATTCTTGCCTGGAAAATTCCCTGGGCAAAGGAGCCTGGCAGGCTACAGTCCATGAGGTCACAAGCAGTCGGACACAACTGAGAGACTGAGCACTCTGAATACCAACAGCAAACTTATTGTACATTAAAATATATATTTATAACTTCCTCTAGTTCTGTCAGTTCCCATTAAAACATTTTAAAATGGCAAAGATCCCACTCTTTCATTGTAATACTTAAAAATTACCACTCCTTCATTCTTGGTTACCTTAGGAAGTTGAGTAAGTTTTGTAACATAGTAGAAAGAAACCCCAAGGAAGATAGCCATCACTCCTTCACATTTTTCTTGGCTAAATATAACTCTTTATTGTTCCTCTGCTTTGGCAACAAGTCATAGTGTGAGTTCCCTATACTTTTCCTGGAGCACATGGCTTTAACCTTGACATTGCACGTATGCCTTCCTCTTTTTTTCTTTTTTCCCCTAGTCTTCACTCACACACACACACGCATACCCTATTTATACCATTCATTCTCTTATTTAACAATCCATCTAGATCCTCTGCTACCGTATGGGATACAAAGACTAAGAAGGCATGTTTTCCAATGAAATCAGTTCTGGAGGGCAAAGGGAAGGTACATTAACAAACAATGATGTAGATTATTGTCATTGAGTCATAGTAGAAGTATCAACGAGCGTGATGTAGCACAAAAGAGTGAATAATCCTTTCTGCCTCATTGGGTCAGAGAGGAGTCCACACAAGAAAGACATAAAAGTGCCTCAAATAAAAATTTAAAATTTCATTTTTTAAATGTAGTAGTATTTTGTAGACCAGACAGTTTAAGAAAAATATGAAATTTAGCAGTAAATTGGTCAGAAACAATCTTGAAAAAGCATCTTGAAAACCTCAACTAGGTGATATGAAGATGGGATATAGTGGTAAATTTTGTGAAGGTTATATGAAAAATAGCTGATTAAAATGAAAAAGCTCTGAGTATCATAGAGGACTAAAGCCTATTAATTAGTAATATACTATTAATTAAAGAAAACAGGAGCAAATATAATGAGATACTATTGATATATCAAATGGCCAAATATAATAAGATACTATTGATGTATCAAATTTCCTATGAATTAATCTGCTAATTAAACTTCCTAACTTTGGGCTTGCTGACTCACTTTGAGTTTAGATTTTGCCTCAGTTCTCAACATGTTCCTCAACATGTTCTCTAGTTACACTATGCACAGAGAATCCTCTTCCTGTTTTTAAATTGCTGTGCTCTAGCCTTATTGGCCAGAGAAGGCAATGGCATCCCACTCCAGTACCTTGCCTGGAAAATCCCATGGATGGAGGAGCCTGGTGGGCTGCAGTCCATGGGGTCGCTAAGAGTCGGACACGACTGAGCGACTTCACTTTCACTTTTCACTTTCATGCATTGGAGAAGGAAATGGCAACCCACTCCAGTGTTCTTGCCTGGAGAATCCCAGGGGCGGGGGAGCCTGGTGGCTGCCGTCTATGGGGTCGCACAGAGTCGGACACGACTGAAGTGACTTAGCAGCAGCAGCAGCAGCCTTATTAGTCTTCTCCTTTTTCTTGAGTAACCAGACACTGCTATCGTAGAACACCATTGCACATCTCCATCTGAATGGTTAACTCCTCATCTGTTTCAAAACTGTTTATTGAAGTGTAAACCCGTACAGCATATTTTAAATTAGAACTCACCTCACCTCCTTTCACCTGAAGCATTCCTGACCTCTTTTCCCTGTCCTGCTTATTTTTTAAAGTCTTAACTTCTGACATGTGATTTACTCATTATGATTATTGTTTATTGTATTCCTGTACCTCTGCTAAAGTATAAGCTTCATTAGGGTAAAGATCTTTGTTTCGTTCATTGACGTTGCCTAGATTTCTGGAACAGTGCTTGGAATATGGTAGGCACATAGTGAATATTTGTTGGAAAACAGAACTTTTTAGAAATTTCCACTTCTTGATCCCCTGAGTACTAATCTCTGGGCTGGTTTTTTGTGGGGGTTTTTTTGTTTTTTGTTTTTTGTTTTTCACTGATAGCATCTGGATTCAGACTCTTAAAATAAGGTAGAATGTCTGTGACTTGACATTTTAGAACTTCTGCTATCCAGTTGAACTGTTATGATACCTAAGCATTGTTCAGGAACACTGGCTTGAACCTCAAAGCTCTTCCAGACTTAAATAATAAATAGTTACCTCCCCATGAGGCCACCTTTTGAAGTGTGGTATAAACACTGTTAGAAACAGTGGTAAAGATAAACCTCTCCATTTGGCTTTTGAATTTTCTTTGTTAATTTTTGAATGTTTTCCAACTTTTGATTCTTAGTTCGCACATAAAATGAGACTTGAATTGTTTCTGCAGTAACATTTGAACATAACTCACCCAATAAAACTCACCTACTCAGGCCAAAAAAACATGATACAATAGAAAAGAAAGTGGCTCTGAAGGTTGCCAGAGTTTGGCTTTTAGACAATGGACAAGGCCACTCTGTTCTTGGAATGTACTTCCATGATATGCTTGGAAATGCAGGAAACCTTCAGCAGATTTTGTATCTCAGAAAATCATAATATTCAAACATTCTTGAAACATCCAGGATTATATGTAGATGGTTATTTTCGTTCAGCATCTTAAATTGTATGTTTTAGTTGCTAAGTCCTAACCTGCTCTTGCGACTCCATGGACTGTAGCCCACCAGGCTCCTCTGTCCATGGGATTTCCCAGGCAACAATACTGGAGTGAGTTGCCATTTCCTTCTCCAGGGGATCTTCCTGACCCAGGGTTTGAACCTGCATTGACAGGCAGATTCTTTACCACTGAACCATGGGGGAAGCCCCTTAAACTGTATAGGAAATAAAATTAACCTCTATGTAGTATAGTAAATTTAAAGTTCAAGTAGTAAATAAGCAGCTATGTAGATTCTAAAAACAGAGGACTTCAGTTTGTAAGGCAAGTATGGTTAAAAAAATGTAACTGAAAACATTGAAGTATCACTCAAGTTTCCTTTTCTTCATATATCTTTTTTGATTAAAACCATATACCTATACTTTTATATATTCCTAAGCTTATAGCCCTTATCATTTCTTGTTTTCCTAATGCCTTTTGAAAAACCTCTTTTTCATTTTAAGATTTTATCCCATAAAGGCCATGTGGACTATTTGACTTTGTTTATATTCTTGTTAATGTTCTACTGTGTTTTTATTTTTATTTTATTTTTTTTCTTTATTAAGAAATGAAAATATTAATTTATTTTCATTCTGATAGTGTCTAAAATGAGAGCTGATAGTCTGCTGATTGTTGGTAGAGCTCTTTTATTTTTACTGTGTTTTTAAAAAAAGGAAAGAAAGGAAGAAAATGATAAAGCTCTAGCACAATTCCTTAATTTAACCCTCTTCTGTATATGTATACTTTCATCTTCATGGACTATCAGTTGTTCTCTGCCTTCCCTTTTACTCCTACTTCATGTAAAAATGACGAGAGGTTCACATATAAAACCTTAAAAGTATTAATAAAACCTCCCAGAAATCCCAGATGTAATTGCAGCTAGCAACTTTCTGTATATCTATCACATCTGAATATGTATACATAGACAATATGTGTGGAGAAGGCAATGGCATCCCACTCCAGTACTCTTGCCTGGAAAATCCCATGGATGGAGGAGCCTGGTAGGCTGCAGTCCATGGGGTCGCGAATAGTCGGATACAACTGATCGACTTCACTTTCACTTTTTACTTTCATGCATTGGAGAAGGAAATGGCAACCCACTCCAGTGTTCTTGCCTGGAGAATCCCAGGGACGGGGGCGCCTGGTGGGCTGCCGTCTATGGGGTCGCACAGAGTTGGACATGACTGAAGCGGCTTAGCAGCCGTAGCAGACAATATGTGTATTTTCTTTGTTATGACCTGTGTTTTGCCATTAGTCATATTTTTCCACGTCATTTATTTTATTAGCATTTTAAGACTTGAGATTAAATTCATATAACATAAAGTTCACTGTTTTAACCATTGTAAAGTGTACAATACACTGGATTTTAGTATCTGCACAGTGTCGTGCGACTACCACTGCTGTCAGTTCCAGGACATTTTCATTATATTATAAAAGAACCTCTGTATCCACTGAGCAGGCACTTCCTTTTCTCTCCCCACCCCATTGCCTAGAAACCACTAATATACTTTTGGTCCTTACGGATTTACTTCTGAACATTTCATGTAAATGAAGTTGTAAAATATGTGGCTTTTATGTTTGGCTTCTTTAATTTAGCATGTTTTCAAGGCTAATCCTTCTTGTACAGCTACTAGAACTTCATTCCTTTTAAAGGTTGAATAATGTTCCATTCTATAGACACACCACATTTTGTGTATTCATTAATCATTTAATGGGCATTTAGATTGTTTCCATTTTTTTCTACAGCAACAGTCCTATTATAATAGTACTGTTATGAAAAGTCATGTACAGGTTTTTGAGCATCTATCTTCTCTTGTTTATATTGCCATTTCATTTTAAACAAATATATAATATTCGATTGTATAAATTAACCATAATTGTCATATTTACTTATCAAAATTTTTTTACCAAATTTGTCTTTCATAAACATGCTGTCATATATCACTGAAAAAAATTTTTCACAGTTTTCTAATTCTTTAAAATTGTTTTCTATTAATGATAGTAGCTAATGAATTCTTAGAATTGTAATTACTGAAATTAAAGGGTATGCACATTATGATATATATGTACTATGTTATGTTTAATGTATGTTGCTATATTATCATCTATCAGGTTGTACCAACAATAGTATATATGGTTATTTTCTCATATGCTCATTATATTATTATACTATTTTTAATTTGGTAAGGGGAAAATATTTTTGGTCTTCTATTAATATGAAATATATACAACATTTTGTTTTAATTTGTTTTTATTTACAAATGAGATTGAATGTATGTTCATGTTTATTCATCTGTTTTCCTAACTTCCAGATTATGGCTTTGTTTATTTGTTTTGTAGATTGAATTTTTTAAGTTAGGATAAAAAAGAATTAATTATGTACATTATGTGGAACTCATTATTTTATAGCCCATTTTGGTCAATGACTTTTTTCTTCCTTGATATTAGTCTTCTTACATAAATATTATTGGTAGTTTATTATTTTATTCTTATGTTTCACTTGAAAGTTCATTTCTGTTTTGAAACATCTGAAATATTTTTCTTGTCTTAGTTTCACATTGTATATGGTTCTGAATGTTTAAAATTCTGAAACACACAATGGCCACATACTTGGTGATTTGCTCCTGTTTGAAGTATGTGATTGTCATACAATCACACTAACACTTAATTAGTGTTATTTGTTGTAGGCATTTTAAGGTGAAAAGCAAGAAAAATATCTCAAGTTTTTACATTTATTTGGAGATAGGAGCAAAACAGTTTTTATATTTTAGAACCAAACTGTAATTTTCAAGGAATTTTAACCTTCACATTTAAGCATTTTCTTACTTACAGAAGGAGAGGTTTATTAATGGTTTTAAACCTGGTTACCCCTGGAGAGTTTTTCAAGTTTTTTTTTTGTGAACTTCCTTCAAAAGTCCTTCAAATGAAAGAATTACAATTTAGAGTTGAGTTCTGAGAAGGGAGTACTACATGGAAGAAAACATTATGAAAAGACTTATTCAATAATAGCTACCATTGATAGAATTGCCTAGGATATTTTGTGTGTGTGTGTGTTTTTTGTGTAAATATAGGATAGAGTTAAAAAACTTTGTGATTCTATTAGGTAATGTAGTTCTTGGAGTTAGCAGGAAATGATGGTTTCTGATGGTAATTGATGTTTGTGTTGTTTACCTGTGTCTGTAGTCCTTTGAGTCTCTGCCAGAAAAATAATAGGACATTCCCAGTTTGATCTTATGATTTTTGCAAATTAGCATAGAGCTACTTACAGTACTTGTAATTATCAGATTGTATTTGGTTTATTTTCAGTAATGGAAAGTTTTTTCTTGGTAAAATTTTTGTTACATAACTTCAACAGTTTAGATCACTTAATGCTCAAATATTGCTCATTTAAATGAAGTAAATATTTCTCATAGTATAGAACAGGGAAATGATTGCACAATGTAATGGACTTTCATTTATTTTTGGAGAGCATCATAATTTCAGTTCCTACATTTTTCTGATTTTCTAATTTCAATGAGTTGTTCATGCATATAATCTAATATTTTTATTTGGTTAAAATTCTTCCTATATTCTTTTTCTTTAAAGTCACTATGACTTATCAAATGTAGGGTATTTGCATATTTTTGGTGCTCAGTTTTTAAAAATTGTTCAATCAAATAACCAAATACTATTTCAATGTACCTACATTTACCTGTAAATGGCATTTTAAAGCAAACTTTTAAGAAGTTTAAGATTAAGTTATATATAATATTTTAATTTTAGAAGCTACTAAAAAGTGGAAAATGGCTACGTAGAGAAGATACTGTTTCACTGTTAGCTGAATTACAGTGCATATTGCAGTTGTAAATATTGCTTCACTGAGTGATTTTTCTCTTACATACAAATACATGGTTAAAGATTCAAAATTTCAAGCAATACAAACTTGAACATTATTAGTATTAATGAGAGAATAGAGTATATTCTCTCTGGTATTCCCAGTTTAAAAAGAAAACTTGTGAAAATTCTGACTTACTGTCTGATCAGTGATTATCAGTCTTGTTATATGCCTTATAAATGGCAATCAATTTACAAATCTATCTAGGGATCTTTTCAGGAATCCATCTTTAATTACATAAAAGTAAAAGGGAGGAGGGTTCAGGATGGGGAACACATGTATACCTGTGGCGGATTCATTTTGATATTTGGCAAAACTAATACAGTTATGTAAAGTTTAAAAATAAAATAAAATTTAAAAAAAAAAAAGTAAAATCATCTACTTGTAGCCTTATTAGAAAAGTATACACGCACAAAGAGAAAATAAGACTAAATACAGCAGAGGCAAAAGGTTCACGTTTTATAGTTGTTAGCATTTATCAGACTTCATCAATCATGATAATGTAGCTCAGTCATCAAAGGAATCAAAATAAATAGAAAGCTAAAGTTGTAACAAGGGCTAACATGAAAAAAAGGGAAGAATAAATGTATTTATGGATTGGTATTACATTTAGTCTTATCACCAGGGCTGATTGATTTGTTTAAAGCAGTCTTTTCTGTATGGTGGCCATTTTCCACATTAATATAAAGATTATAAAGTTTACTTACTTAGTTATTTGTTTTTGAAAATTATCTACTTTCCAAGTCAGGAAATACTATATCTTCAGTATAATTAAGCATTCTTTTATTGCATATCCATTTCTGAGTAGATTCTTGTTTTGGATAAAATTTTTGAAACTAGCACCTAGTATCACTGTATAATTATAATGGTCCATTTGAATGACTTTTTTTCTTGAACAAAACATTTTCGGTTTGTTTGGTTTAAATATTTGGTCTTGTCTCATCTGTCCTAACATTATATGTTTAATGTTAAATATATAACATTATATATATGTAATAGATTTGGATATATAATATTACATATTACATATGAAATGTGTAACATAAATTACATATGAAATGTGTAAGTAAATGTTAAGTATTTACATATTAATATACCTATATTCTTGTTCAGGTATATTGTGTATGTATTATATCTTTTATATATTATAAATAATTTAAACAAAATATATAAATAACTATTACTGTATACTTTAAAACAAAAAGTTTTAATTTCAATTGAAAATGAGAATGTTTTCTACTAACAAGCCACTCCTTGAGCCACTTTGAAATAATGTAAGCTTTGCCATTCATATATATATATATATAGGCACCATCTAAGCGAAGGATTTAAATTTTATATGAAAAATATTTACCCCATTCACACTGTGTGTTTCCTGCCCCATAATTTTTCCCATTTATGAGACTGTAGTAAGAATTCATGTTCAACCAGGAAAGCCAATCGACTGATTCTCTCATCTGTCAGATCTTGTCTACGGCCGAAGGAGTAGATGAACATGAGGATGCGGGGAACAGAGGTGCTGGGTCCAGGTGGGCGCTCTCTGGGCCTCACCTTTCCATCTACAGAACGAGAGGGGTGCCGAACTGTGACTACAGATCATTGGAATCTGGTGGATTGTCTTTTGGTCTGGATACTTCTGGTTGCTTATAACTGACCTCAAGAGAGATATTAAATTATGATCAAAAAAATTAATGCCTACAAATAAGTGGAAATGTTTTAGTTCTTAAATTTTTCCGATGGTGTTCCACAGCCAGAATCAAAATATTACACATAACCAGGTCATAAAGGCTAACATGTTAACAGCTGGAAAAAACCCTAAAGTATAAATTGAGCTTCATAATAGATTCAGTAGTTGTTTCCCATTTTGTACCAGGTATTGATTAAACCATGACATAAATCTGAACATGATGAATCTTACTCGAGACTTTTTTTAAGTAAAATTACTTTAACCACAGTTTTCCTGAAAATTGTTTTTACTTTGATAACTTTTTGATTATGTAAATGACTACAGGTAAGATACACTACTTTCAAGGCAGAGCTAGTAAACGTGGTTTAAACATTAAAAACTGGTGTTCTTAACATTTTCAATGAAAAGCATTCTGTTCTGATTTACATTTAATGCAGAGAGATTTTCATTTTGTTTGTTGTAGAAAGAGCATTCATTTTTAATATGGGCTTCAACTAGGGTACCTTTGGTTATAGATCCTTTTGGATATGTTTCCAAATTTAATATTTGTTTGCAATGATGCAAATGGATGTAGGAGGATAGAGCTGAATAGCAGAGACATAGATGTAGCCAATAGCACAACTATATATAGCGCATTCCTTTTACTTTTTTATACATTACTCACTGTGTTTGGTTGGTTGCTTCTGTTGAGTTTCATAAAAGGTCTAAGTATTTGGAAAGGTGTGGGACCATGTCCTATTGGAATTTCAGTGTTTGCTTATGAAAGAAGATACCATCTGTGGGGAGTATGACTTCAGAAATTTGACTTTGGAGTGTTCCTGTATAATTCTACTGGGAATTGCCAAAACACATAGTCAAGAATTAATAGTACTTTTCCAGATGGTTATTGTTAAACAATAATTGGAAGCTGCAGGAAAAACAGTGTTTTTGCATAAAGTAGGCATTTAGTCAACATTGGTTAAACTAAGGATTATTTTACTAAATAATTAAGTGCTGTTCTCATGATTCAGAAAAAAAATATGCAAACTTTATCTCTTCTTAAACCAATAAAAGAGAGAACTGCTCCTTAAAATGAATTTTATAACTTTTTGAAAAGTTTAACAGTAAAAAAGGACATTTATTTTTAAAGTTAACTTTCTGAGTCATATATTTCAATAAGTAAGCAACTTTCCTAGCCATTTGTATACATTCTGAGGTGCAAGGTTAGCAAATTCAGCAGGCTTCTTGTTCATTTTGGAGAAGGCAATGGCACCCCACTCCAGTACTCTTGCCTGGAAAATCCCGTGGATGGAGGAGCCTGGTAGGCTGCAGTCCATGGGATCGCTAGGAGTTGGACACGACTGAGCGACTTCACTTTCACTTTTCACTTTCCTGCATTGGAGAAGGAAATGGCAACCCACTCCAGTGTTCTTGCCTGAAGAATCCCAGGGACGGGGGAGCCTGGTGGGCTGCCGTCTCTGGGGTCACACAGAGTTGGACACGACTGAAGCGACTTAGCAGCAGCAGCAGCTTGTTCATTTTGCATTCTTTCATTATCAGCTTGTTATGTTTGGGGAGCAGTATGGAGATGAAAATAAACAGGGAACAGTAGCTTCTCTCTTCTGAAATTTAGACAACCCAGCCTCTCCAAAAGAATAGGCTACAAAGAGACCAGTTTGATTTCCATGCTGAGTAGAGCCCATGTTCATCTTAATTGAGTTCATCTTATGTAATAGATGTAAGTGGTGTTTACTGCATCAAGATTATTTGTAGCTATCTTATTGGGGCTGTTCAGTTTGCTTTTGTAAACTTCATGTCAAGTTTCTCAAATATCTCTGTGTTGTTTATTTTTTTTAGAGAATTCCCAAAGTTGCCGATGGCTGTCTCATCTGCAAATACCTCTTCAAGGTACTCTATGCTGGTGATGTCTCCTGCCACTGAGCTGCGCGGGAGCATGGAATTGACTTATTGGGGAGGGCTGTATCAGTTAAGTGATCTTTCTTAGTACATTGCATGGGTTTTGCAAAGCTTTCTGCCTTTGTTAATCCAGAGGGCAGAACTATGCTTACGCTGATTTTTAAATGAAAAGCTTTTTGTTAACTCACACAATATAATACTCCATTTACTCTCTTACATGACCCCCTCTATATTTCTATTAAGTTTCCTGGTTTTCAGCACAATTTTATTAATCATGTGTGTCTGTGTTGTTTATATTTTACTATAACCCACTAAGAAATGCAAAAAAGCAAAATGGCTGTCTGGAGAGGTCTTACAAATATCTGAAAAGAAGAGAAGCGAAAACCAAAGGAGAAAAGGAAAGATATAAGCATCTGAATGCAGAGTTCCAAAGAATAGCAAGGAGAGATAAGAAAGCCTTCCTCAGCGATCAATGCAAAGAAATAGAGGAAAACAACAGAATGGGAAAGACTAGAGATCTCTTCAAGAAAATCAGAGATACCAAGGGAACATTTCATGCAAAGATGGGCTCGATAAAGGACAGAAATGGTATGGACCTAACAGAAGCAGAAGATATTAAGAAGAGGTGGCAAGAATACACAGAAGAACTGTACAAAAGAGATCGTCACGACCCAGATAATCACGATGGTGTGATCACTGACCTAGAGCCAGACATCCTGGAATGTGAAGTCAATTGGGCCTTAGAAAGCATCACTACGAACAAAGCTAGTGGAGGTGATGGAATTCCAGTTGAGCTATTTCAAATCCTGAAAGATGATGCTGTGAAAGTGCTGCACTCAATATGCCAGCAAATTTGGAAAACTCAGCAGTGGCCACAGGACTGGAAAAGGTCAGTTTTCATTCCAATCCCAAAGAAAGGAATGCCAAAGAATGCTCAAACTGCCGCACAATTGCACTCATCTCACACGCTATTAAAGTAATGCTCAAAATTCTCCAAGCCAGGCTTCAGCAATACGTGAAGCGTGAAACTTCCAGATGTTCAAGCTGGTTTTAGAAAAGGCAGAGGAACCAGAGATGAAATTGCCAACATCCTCTGGATCATCGAGAAAGCAAGAGAGTTCCAGAAAAACATCTATTTCTGCTTTATTGACTATGCCAAAGCCTTTGACTGTGTGGATCACAATAAACTGTGGAAAATTCTGAAAGAGATGGGAATACCAGACCACCTGACCTGCCTCTTGAGAAACCTATATGCTGTCAGGAAGCAACAGTTAGAACTGGACATGGAACAACAGACTGGTTCCAAATAAGAAAAGGAGTACGTCAAGGCTGTATATTGTCACCCTGCTTATTTAACTTCTATGCAGAGGACATCATGAGAAACGCTGGGCTGGGAGAAGCACAAGCTGGAATCAAGATTGCCAGGAGAAGTACCAATAACTTCAGATATGCAGATGACACCACCCTTATGGCAGAAAGTGAAGAGGAACTAAAAAGCCTCTTGATGAAAGTGAAAAAGGAGAGTAAAAAAATTGGCTTAAAGCTCAACATTCAGAAAATTAAGATCATGACATCTGGTCCCATCACTTCATGCGAAATAGATGGGGAAACAGTGGAAACAGTGTCAGACTTTATTTTTTGGGGCTCCAAAATCACTGCAGATGGTGACTGCAGCCATGAAATGAAAAGACGCTTACTCCTTGGAAGGAAAGTTATGACCAACCTAGATAGCATATTGAAAAGCAGAGACATTACCTTGCCAACAAAGGTGCGTCTAGTCAAGGCTATGGTTTTTCCAGTGGTCATTTATGGATGTGAGAGTTGGACTGTGAAGAAGGCTGAGCGCTGAAGAATTGATGCTTTTGAACTGTGGTGTTGGAGAAGACTCTTGAGAGTCACTTGGACTGCAAGGAGATCCAACCAGTCCATTCTAAAGGAGATCAGTCCTGGGCATTCCTTGGAGGACTGATGCTAAAGCTGAAACTCCAATACTTTGGCCACCTCATGCAAAGAGTTGACTCATTGGGAAAGACTCTGATGCTGGGAGGGATTGGGGGCAGGAGAAGAAGGGGACGACAGAGGATGAGATGGCTGGATGGCATCACCAACTTGATGGACATGAATTTGGGTGGACTCGGGGAATTGGTGATGGACAGGGAGGCCTGGTGTGCTGCTATTCATGGGGTCGCAAAGAATTGGACACAACTGAGTGACTGAACTGAACTAATAACTCACCAATATAAGACTTACTGGTTATTTTCTCAGTTTGTACGTGCTGTGTAGTAATATTTGAATTACATGCAAACTGGGGCTCAGGGAAGCTGTGAATTTTCCAAAGTTACTCAGTAAAACATACATGGGTGCTATCAACAGTCACTGCTGGTCTTAAACCACTAGTGGGAATATATTCCTTAGTTTCCTTTCTTCAAGGTAGAATGTATGCCTTAATCACTTATTTGAAAAATTTTTTATTGTATTCCTGCTGTATACAAAGCACTGCTAGGCCTCATGCTAATGCCTTTTATTATATTTTTCACTTAGAAAAAAAGTACATAGTTGTTATTTTTAAAGATCATTTATAGTAAGACAGGTAGAAATAGAAAAACAGTATATTCACGTTTCCTCAATCCTGATCCCCACAATCACTTTAAACAATTTAGGTCCCTTGTGTATAATCTTAGTCACTGCTAAAACATTACACTCCATTTCTTCAGGCCTGTGCTTTGATATGGGACTCTGTGTGGATGTCAGCCTTCATGCTCTTAATTCAGTCTACCAGTGTTCGAAGCCTTATACTAAAAATGCGGGTGGAAGAAGAACGCAAAACCTTTGTACTCTGCTTCAAAAGATGGCAAAATTACTAGGATAAAAAAGCCTATAAGTCAAATTCAGTTTTCAGATTTCTGGTGAAACTGATTATCTTCAATTTCTTTGTTGTTTTGGGAGATTAAGAATCGGCTAAGTTTTATGGTATAAACTGTGGTATGGTTTAGAAGTTTGTGATAAGTTCCTTACCAGGGAACAAGACATTGTCAGCACCAAAGGATAATGATTACATTTTATAGATTGGTAATGATTACATTTTATAGATTGGTAACTGTGATTCATAGTTGCTGAATGATTTACTTGAGGCATAAGTAACATAGAGCTAGCGGTGTAAGTACAGTTGAGTATCTCATCTAGAATCAGAGTTATTCACATCAGCTGAAAGTGTAATTAAAGTTAGTTTAAGTGTTTATATTTTTTTTTTTTAGAACATTTACATGAAATTTTATCTAGAAAATTAATCAAGGTCACGATTGTACTTTCAGCACTGGGAGGTCTAATAAATGTGAACTTCAACTAATAGTGCCTTTTTTTTTAAAGGACAAGATTCTCATCTTTTTCAGAAATGGGAATTTTCTCTGTTTAGAAAAATTTAAACTAATTTTCATAAGTTAGCAGGAAGAAATGTAAGATTCCTGCTTCCCTGGCAACTCAGTGGTAAAGAATCCGCCTGCAGTGCAAGAGACACAGGAGACGTGGGTTCGGTCGCTGAGTTGGGAAGATCCCCCCAGTAGGGGGAAATGGCAACTCACTCCAGTGTTCTTGCCAGGAAAATCCCACAGACAAAGGAGCCTGTGGTGGGCTACGGTCCATAGGGTCACAGAGAGTGGACACGTCTGAAGCAACTGCACACGCACACACACACTATAAAATTGACAGTGCAAAGTTAAACAGTCTAAATATATTGGCAACAATATAAATCCACATGTAATTAGTTTCCTTGAAGTATCTGAAACTTTTGCAGTGATATTTTTGTTGTTGAGTTGCTCAGTCGTGCTTGTTGTGACCCCATGGACTCTAGCACGCCAGGCTTCCCTGTCCTTCACTGTCTCCCAAAGTTTGCTCAAACTCATGTCCATTGAGTCAGTGATGCCATCCAACCATCTCATCTTCTGTTGTCCCCTTCTCCTCCTGCCTTCAGTGTTTCTAGCATCAGGGTCTTTTCAGTGAGTCAACTCTTCGTATCAGGTGGCCAGTGAATATCAGCTTCAGCGTTAGTTCTTCCAATGAATATTCAGGCTTGATTTCCTTTAGGATTGAGTGGTTTGATGTCCTCCTGTCCAAGGGACTCTCAAGAATCTTCTCCAGCACCACAGTTCGAAAGCATCAGTTCTTTAGCATGCAGCCTTCTTTATGGTCCAGCTCTCACATCCGTACATGACTACTGGAAAAACCATACCTTTGACTATGTGGACCTTTGTTGGCAAAGTAATGTCTCTGCCTTTTAAAACACTGTCTAGTTTTGTCATAGCTTTTCTTCCAAGGAGCAGTGATATTAGAGTGGCTTTTTAAAATTTGATGGCACTGTCTTTTATCGCTTGTCTAGATAAATGGCAGGTCCAAGGTAATAGTCTTTGATGTTGTCATCCAGGTGATGTATTGTGGCACTAACAAAACTTCAGCCAGCTCTTCACATAACGAAGCACAATACAAAGAGTGGAGAAAGAAAGTCATTTAACAGATTAATTTATATATTACCAAAAGATGACGTGTCGTCATCCACTACTAAATAGAGAACCACTTAGGAAATTTCAGTTTTTAGAAGGTCTCATCTGGCCATAAAATAACATAAAAGCAAAACACAAATATACTGCATGATGTGAACATCTACATTATTCAAGTTAGGTAATATAAAAGAGCAATTTAAAATAATGTTAGACCTTAGTGATCACAGGCTATTTTAAGGTGCTTGAAAATAGGCAGTTTAGTGGGAAAGACATCATGTAGCTGGTTAGTAGCAGATCACCTTTTAGTCTAGCAAACTTTCACCTCTTATTTGCCCGAAATGAATTAGAGTCAGATCAATGGATTGGAAATAAGTATTGAAAAGTTACTTTGGTAAAAAGTCAACTTTTAAAAATACATATAAAATTGAAAGCACTTTATAAATCTGTACTTGTTGCCAACATTAAAAAGAGAATTCAATTAGTGATCGTATGTTTATTCTCCTGAATAAAATGTCTTCAAAATATAGGCTAGTCAGTTCCTTGCTATGTGATTTGCTTTTGTGGCTACTTTTAAAGGAAATGAGAATATCCTTGGAGTGATTGTTTATTACCTCAGCAATTTTTAAAGGCATGGTCAGCTTGTAACTTTTTAAATTTTCCTTTTGAATATAGGTTTTACAGACTAATAACCCTAAGTACATCTTTTGCTAACAGTTAATCTATATTTAAGTACAAGCGATGTTCAAGTAATAATAAATCAAATAACCATTTGAACACTTCTGTTGTTCTTAACCTCAACCGTTTTCATAGATGCAGAAATTACTTACTTAAAATCCTAGGATATATGGACAATTTACATGAGAGTTCATTTGGAGTTTCTGACAAACGACCCCACCTTCTCTTAACCAAAGCACATCGTTCTGAATGTGAAAAATTCAGGGTCTTGATTTAACAAATTCATTTTGAAAATGATGCACATGAAGGAGTAAGGCAGGCAGAATCAAGCCAGTCATGCTCTCATCTCATTTCTCGAGTAAGTGGAAGTGTTGTGAAGATGCTGTTACTGGTAGACTTTGTTGTTGTTCAGTCGCAAAGTTGTGTCCAACTCTTTGCAACCCCATGGACTGCAGCACGCCAGGCTTCCCTGTCTTTCACCACCTCCCGGAGCTTGCTCAACCTCATGTGCATTTAGTTGGTGATGCCATCCAACCGTTTCATCTTCTGTCGTCCCCTTCTCCTCCTGCCTTCAGTCTTTCCCAGCATCAGGGTCTTTTCTAATGAGTCAGCTCTTTGCATCAGGTGGCCAGCATATTGGAGCTTCAGCTTCAGCGTAAGGCCCTGCGAGTCATGGTGACGTGTCATGCTGTTAGTTGGTTAGTTTCTCAGTTTCTTTAGTTTCTTATCTAGGAAATCTTGTCATTGTCTCGTGGGTGAAAGTCCTGTAGACAGCATATCATACACACAGCAGGAGTCTGAAGAATTTAGCATCTGTTCCTTCTCTGTATAACCTAAGCCTAGATATTTAGTTTTTCTGTATCTTTGTTTCCTCTTCTCCAAAAGGGGACTCTGTTTCTTTAAGGTAATTTTTACTGGAGTGTAGTTGCTTCACAATGCTGTGTTAGTTTCTACTGTGCAGCAAAGAGAATCAGCTGTATGTGTATGTGTGTGTGTGTATATATATATATATATATATATATATATATATATATATATATATATATCTCCCCTTTTTGGGGATTTCCTTCCCATTTAGGTGGCCCCAGAACACTGAGTAGAGTTCCCTGAGCTATTTATTAAGTTTTCACCATTTATCTATTTTATACATATTATCAGTAGTGTATATATGTCAGTCCCAAACTCCCAATTCATCCCACCCCACTTCTTCCCCCCTTGGTTCCATATGTTTGTTCTCTGTGTCTGTTTCTGTTTTGCAAATAAGATCATCTATACTATTTTTCTAGATTCCACATATATGTATTAATATATGATATTTTTCTCTTTGTAACTTACCTTACTCGGTATGATAGCCTCTAGGTCCATACATGTCTCTACACATGATCCAGTTTCATTCCTTTTTATGGTTGGTAATATTCAGTTCTATATATGTACCACAGCTTCTTTGTCCATTCCCCTATTGCTGGACATTTAGGTTGCTTCCATGTCCTGCCTATTGTAAGTAGTGCTACAGGGAACATTGGGGTGCGTGTGTTGTTTTGAATTATGGTTCTCTCTGGAAATATGCCCAGTAGTGGGATTACTGAGTCATCCCTACCCATTGATAGGGGACTTTGTTACATTTAAAAAATTTTTCAACGGCTCTACTTTTAAACTTCTCATAAATTATTTTCCTCAACCACATCAAATTTATGAGAAGGTTTAAAATAAACTTACCAGAGAAGCCTTGTGATTCTCCCTTCAAGATTGCTTCCAGTGTATGGTAGTCCATTTATTGAGAGAAGTGTGGTTGGTAGTCCTCATTTTTAAACTGTGGGATGATCTCAATTAATAGAGGCTAAAGAAATTAACCAAGACTAGATTTGAGGGAGGTCAATTTAGGATAGTTGATATGGGAAAAGTTTGGATTAGGGAGTAAATTTTAAAGATTTTTCTAGATTCTAAGCAAGTAATGGGAAAAACTTCACTATGCGTTTCATTGCTATTTTGTAATGCAGGGGGAGCTTGGATCTCTTAACTGTTTGTATGATAATAAAAGTAATAATGGTTATTAACATGTGTATTAGGCTATATAGTAATTGCTGCACATACATTATATAATCCTCACAACAGTGTTGTCATGTAGATACTACCATTATTATCAGTTTATAGAAGAAACTCAGGTTGGTAGAATGAAAAGTCATTTGCTTAAGATTGCACGTCTAGAAAGTGCTCTGTTCTGGTCTTCTTGAATCAGAAGCCCATATTCTTAACATTAGACATCCTGTCTCTTCTCCAAATGGCTAACAAATTGATAACATGAAAATTGCCCTAAAAACAAACTATACTAACATCCTGTTCTGGGAACTTTTTTTAAAGAGGAGAAGGAGCAAAGAGAAGCGATGGGGAGAGACTGAAAGAAGGAAGATTATAAATATTCCTATCAATTTCTACTTTTGGCAGTAAGATTTCATTACTGAAGACACATTTGAGTTATATGATGATGTTTGAGTAGGGATGTGTCAATGCTTTTGTATTTTTATAAAGGTAAATATTTTTGTCAGAATATTTGATGTTTGTAATGTAGCATGCAGACATCTTGATACAAGATTGTCACTGAGTTGTTACTGTTAAAAGATCCTAATTAGATTTTTAAGATTCAAATTTTTATATGCGTTGCAGTTAAGATCTGGCTAGTGTGGATTAACCAGTCGATTTGTTTTAATAAATATTTATTAAATGCCTGCTGTGAGACAAGCACTGTGTCAAGTTAAATTAAACTTATTTTGTCAAATTAAAGACAAATAAGATATAGTCTCTGTCTTAGTGACCTTACCATCTAATGTGTGAGACAATCAAGTAAGCAGGTAACTATAAGTATAAGCTCAGGGTGTTAGGCCAGCTCGTAGGGAGAAGTGACTTGCTGTAGAGATCACATGCGGCTTACAAAAAAAGGAGGCCTTTGAAATGTCCTGCATGATGAATAGGGATTACCTATTGTGACATGTGAGCTTTCCCTTGGTTGATTAACTATATTATTAGCAATACCAGAGGGCTCTTTTAACAATAGCAATGCCTAGGCCCAACCCCAAAGATTCTGATTATTTAGTTTGGGTGGAGCCCAGACATGAGTACTTTTTAAAAGAAGCCTAGTTATTCTTAGGTGTTGCCGTGGTTGGACACAACTCAGATATTTCAGACATTGTTCCTAAAATGCTGCATGTGGACAAGAACACTTTTATACTTCTTGATGTTGCTTAGAGAGAACATGTTACTGGGGAAAAGAAAATTGAGATAAATAAATGTTACTTCAAAATAAAGAAGCAGAGGTTTTAAAATATAAAAGCTACTCTTTCTTAAGATTGAACAGCTTCCCTAGGTAAGAATAATTATTTCAGAAAACTGAAGAAATACTAAGATATCTCTCATATCCCATTTAAACATATTCAGAGTACAAAATTGGTTCCATGGACTTATTACCCAAAGTCCTGCATTGAAATACTAATACACACACAAAAGAACATTTGTTCTTGAACACAGACGTAGTTATCCAGGTCTGGAAGATTAGAATGGTAAGTGCCTAAGGACTTGTCATGGGTTGTTGACTAGAAGTGAGCAGGCGAATGACGGATGAAGGTTTGGGTAGAAGGATAGTGAATGGGTGGTCATGGTTAGTCAGTGTACGGTTCCCGCTGTTGATAGGTACTTACGGGCTACACGTTGTTTCATTTCTTCGAAGTATCCCTCTGAAGAGGAGAAAAAGTGTTGCCTTTTAAATTTTTTTTTCTGTTTTTCCAAGAAGAGAAAGGTTTAGGATGCAAGAGGTAACATTTTTTTCCTTTTTTATTATCTTTTTTACAGTCTTTTATGTGCCAAGTCCTATGCTCAGGACTACCCAGGCATTACTCAGGCATTGTTGTATTTGATTCAGAGAATACTGTACCCTGAATACTCAGGCATTACTCAATACTCATTACTCATACTCATTACTCAGGCATTACTCAGGACTACTCAGGCATTACTCAGGCATTGTTGTATTTGATTCAGAGAATACTCATAGAGTGGTTACTCCAACTAGTCCCCTTTTAGAGTCAAGAAAAGTGGTGTTCAGAAAGGTTAATTAACTTGCCTGGTGTCACACAGCCAGTAAACGGCGAAAGTGAAAGTGAAGTCACTCAGTCGTGTCCGACTCTTCGAGACCCCATGGACTGCAGCCTTCCAGGCTCCTCCGTCCATGGGATTTTCCAGGCAAGAGTACTGGAGTGGGGTGCCATTGCCTTCTCCGTAAACAGCAAAGGTGCGATTTAAATGAAAGCTTAACTGGAAGCACAGGGAAGGCTAACTGTGTGCTCTCTGGAAGACTGTGTTAGAATAATAGGATATTAACCTGCAGACAATTGTGTTTAATGTCTACGCCCTTTTTGCTTCATTCAGTCTGATTGTATTGTTGAGAAAACTCCTATCCAGATCCATTAAATAAATTGCCCCAAATCACACAACTAGGTAAAGTTAGAAAGGGACCAGACTTAAGGATTTTTGACCCCAAGATCAGTGTCCTTTCCACAATCCCACACTCTACTGCCCTTTATTTTGTTGCTCTTGCGTTTTGAGTTACTAGCCTGGTTTTCTTTTTGTGTTACAATTTGTCTCCTGAAGGTCAAGTAACCTGGTTTGGTTACGGAAGTCCTCGTAGCTTCTGGGACTATATCAGAGTGGCTTGCCGGAAAGTTTCACAGAACTGTATCTGCAGCATTGAGAATATGGAACATGTCAGTTCCTCCAGAGCTAAGGTAAGACCTCAGTAGGAATGTGCAGGGTGTGTGTGTGCTCTCCGCCTGAGCATTTGACCCAAACAGAGAACTCAGGCTCCTTGCTGTATACAATATTTCTTTTCTTTGTTGAAATTAAGCACTTGCCCATATTTAACATCTTTCAGAAGTTCATTTTTTTTCCTAGTTATTTTAGAGTGCTCTTGAATCTTCTCTGTTGCCGTATAAGTAGCAAGAAGGCATGAAGCTAGTCACTGTGAGTTTCTCTTTTGAGAAGCACGGTGAAATATTTCCCGGTCTGTGGCGTTTCAGCAGCTCCTCGTGTCCTGCACTGGCAGTCCCCGTGTCAGACTGTGTTCACAGAATTCCAGATGTGATTTGCCTGGTGCACCGGGTTGCTATCGCATTACTGGTGCAGAAGCAGTGGTAGGTAAAATTGCTGCTGCCTTGGCACAAATTAAAACAGTGGCATCAAACCATTCTAGTAGTCATTGAGTTCTTCCTCGTCATGCACTCAGTCTTAAAAAAAAAAAAGCCACTTTCACTTAATGTCCATAATGGTAGACATTATTAATTTAATTAAATCTCAGCCTTTGGAAGCCTTTCTTCTTAGTATTTTGAGTGACACAGTGGGGAGCATGCATAAAGCATTTCCACAGCATACTGAAACACGGTGGTCCTCTCGAGGAAAAGTGCTCATGCAACCGTTTGAATTGTTAGCTGAACTAGATGCTTTTGTTGTGTAATAGTATTTTTACTTGAAAGAAAAACATTCAAACTATAGCTTTTTTGACTTAGGCTTTTGTAGATAGTCCTTAAATAAAGATGAATGAAGTAAGTCTGTTCCGACAAGAAGAACAGCTTGACAGTATTTGTTCCCAACGTTAAAATGAAAGCCTTCAGGTAAAAATGAGAATTTGGGAAAACTTAGAGTGTATTCACAAGCTTGATAGCTTCCTAGGACTTAAAAGACTTTTCTGATAACGTTAATGTTAACAAAAATGTATTTATCTTGTTTAATGGAATGTGTAATATTTTTAAGTTAGTGTGTTAGTCATGTCTGACTCTTTGCAACTCCATGGATTGGGGCCCACCAGGCTCCTCCGTCCATGGGATTTTCCAGGCAGGAATACTGGAGTGGGGTTGCCATTCCCTTCTCTAGGGATCTTCCCGACCTAGGGATCAAACCCGAGTCTCCTGTATTGCAGGCAAACTCTACTGTCTGAGCCAATAGGGGATACATTGAAGTCAATAAATGTCTTCATTTCTAAGTCAACTATGACTAGTTTTTTTGTAAAGATTTTTTTCTCATAGATGTTTAAATCTCTTTTGTTTCTTTTTTACTTTTGCAGATTTCATTTTTGTCACAATTGTTATCTTAGTGGTCTTTTGGCCTCCATTTTCTTGAACTATTAAATTTATTCATTTATTTACTTTCTAATTGTCTGATTGAATACAGGTTTTTAAAATGTGCAATTTGAATTCTCTTTTGCATCTTAACTGAGTTTGTATCTTGGCTTCTGTAGGTTAAGGTGAAAAGACTTGTTCAGTCGCTCAGTCATGTCCGGCTGTTTGCGACCCCATGGACTACAGCATGCCAAGCTTCCCTGTCCTTCACTCTCTCCCAGAGTTTGCTCAGACTCATGTCCATTGACCAATGATGCCATCCACCCATTTCATGCTTTGTTGCGCCCTTCTCCTCCTGCCCTCAGTTTCCCAGCATCAGGGTCTTTTTCAGTGAGCTGGCTCTTCACATCATATGGCCAAAAATTTGGAGCTTCAGCGTCAGCATCAGCCCTTCCAGTGAATATTTGGGCTTGATTTCCTTTTGGAGTGACTGGTTTGATCTCCTTGCTGTCCAAGGGACTCTCAGGAGACTTCTCTAGCATCGAGGTTCGAAAGCATCAATTCTTAAGCGCTCATCCTTTTTTATGGTTGAACTCTCACACCCATACATGACTGTTGAAAAAACCATGGCTTTAATTATACAGACCTTTGTCGACAAGGTGATGTGTCTGCTTTTTAAAACACTGCCTAGGTTTGTCGTAGCTTTTCTTTCGAGGAGCAAGTGCCTTGAGTTTCATGGCTGCAGTCACTGTCCACAGTGATTCAGGAGCCCAAGAAAATAAAGTCTGTCGCTGTTTCCATTTTTCCCCCATCTATTTTCCATGAAGTGATGGGACCAGATGCCACGAGATTAGTTTTTTGAAAATGTTGCGTTTTAAGCCAGCTTTTTTGCTCTCCGCTTTCACCTTCATCAAGAGACTCTTTAGTTCCTCTTCGCTTTCTGCCATTAGGGTGGTGTCATCTACATATCTGAAGTTATCGATATTTCCCCTGGCAGTCTTGATTCCAGCCTGTGATTCATCTAGCCTGGCATTTCACGTAATGTACTCTGCATATAAGTTAAACAAGCAGGGTACAGTATACAGCCTTGAAGTACTCCTTTCCCAATTTGGAACCAGCCTGTTGTTCCATGTCTGGTTTTAGCTGTTGCTTATTCCTGCATACAGGTTTCAGGAGGCAGGTCAGGTGGTCTGGTATTCCCATCTCTTTCAGAATTTTCCACAGTTGTTGTGATGCACACAATCAAAGGCTTTAGCATAGTCAATGAAGCAGATGTTTTTCTGGAATTCTCTTGCTTTTTCTGTGATTCCGTGAACGTTGGCAATTTGATCTCTGGTTCATCTGCCTTTTCTAAGTCCAGTGTGTACATCTGAAAGTTCTCGGTTCATGTAATGTTGTAGCCTAGCTTGAAGGATTTGAGCATTACCTTGCTAACATGTGAAATGAGCGCAACTGTATGGTAGCTTGAGCATTCTTTGGCATTGCCCTTCTTTGGGATTGGAATGAAAACTGACCTTTTCCAGTCCTGTAGCCACTGCTGACTTTTCCAAATTTGCTTCTGTATTGAGTACAGCACTTTCACAGCATCATCTTTTAGGGTTTGAAATATCTCACCTGGAATTCCATCACTTCCCCTAGCTTTGTAGCAATACTTCCTAAGGCCCACTTGACTTCACATTGCAAGATGTCTACTCTAGGTGAGTGATCACACCATCGTGGTTATCTGGGTCATGAACATCTTTCTTGTATAGTTCTTCTTCTGTGTATTCTTGCCACCTATAATATCTTCTGCTAGGTCCATCCCATTTCTGTCCTTTATTGTGCCCATCTTTGCATGAAATGTTCCCTTGTTATCTCTGATTTTCCTGAAGAGATCTCTAGTCTTTCCCATTCTGTTGTTTTCCTCTGTTTCTTTGCAGTGTTCACTGAGGAAGGCTTTCTTATCTCTCCTTGCTATTCTTTGGAATTCTGCATTGAGATGGATGTATCTTTCCCTTTCTCCTTTGCCTGTAGCTTCTCTTCTTTAAGGCCTCCTCAGACGACCATTTTGCTTTGTTGCATTTCTTTTTCTTGTGGATGGTTTTTGTTACCACCTCCTGTACAATGCTAGGAACCTCCATCCATAGTTCTTCAGGCACTGTCTATTAGATCTAATCCCTTGAATCTATGTGTCACTTCCTCTATATAATCATAAGGGATTATATTAATAGAAGTTACCCCAGTGATACACAAACTTTATTTTCTTATTTTCAAATTAAAAGCAGGAGAGATTAACATGACAAGTGTATTCTAAACCCCTTCAATATAGGGGAGAATGTATTTCTATAACTAGCATTTACCAAAATACAAAAGGTAATTGAGAAGGTAAGAAACACTGGAAATGTAGTGCTCTTGACCTGGGTGGACCAAAGAATCTGAAACTCCAGCTGACCAGCTCTCTTAAGAAGCCTTGGGAGTAGGCCCTACACAGCAAGATGCTGCCCAGCAGAGATGGGTTAATATTTATTCTGTAAAAAACTGGTATTGAGTATCAAAACACCACAGAACAATCACCTTCTAAATCCTGTTTTTATATCTTTGTTTTGCTCAGGCCTCAAAGTCCATCCCCAGGCAAGGATACTGGAGTGTGTTGCCATTTCCTTCTCCAGGAGATTTTCCCAACCCTGGGATCGAACTCAGGTCTGCCTTATTGCAGGCAGACTCTTTACCATCTGAGCCACCAGAGAAGCCTCCATTTATTCATACTTGTGGGGGAAGAAAGATCTACTACTTGTCTGGAAAAGTCTGCAGGCAAAGATTACACCTGTCTTTCTTCACTGTAGTGCAAAGAGCAAAGTACTTAATCTACTCAGTGCATCACATCTGCCAGGTGTCAGGATTGAAGGATTAAACAGATATCTCAGGTGGCAGGTTTACTGAGCCTTTGAACTGCAGTTCGGAGTGACTGCTAGCATGTATAACACTCTTATCCAGCCTTGATACTTGGGAAAACATACCAGAACCTGAGCACCAAACTTACATTTTAAACAGTGTGTAACTCAGTAGGCTTGGGACCAAAACTAAGATATTCATTTTTGACTTCTATTTAAGAAACCAGATTCATTCTGATTACACTTTTAGGGCTATGTGAACATCCTGGAAGACAGGATGCCCTGTGGCGCAATGATTGTTTCAGCCCAGAGACATTCTCTAAATTGATTGATTGAATCAGGATTGCGTGTATCTTCGTATCACTGTACAGCTGAGATTCACAATGTAGAAACTTGCTGCCACAAGAGATGTGAACTTAGTCACTGTAATCTGAGACCTGTAAAATGTAGACATTCCCTTTCTTTGCTTAGTCTGTGGCTAGTTGACCTCATTTTCCAGGGCCTGTTCATAACCTGTCAATGAAATGGAATATTTGAATTGAAGATTGTGACTGTAATCTTTACATCGCAGCCGTATTTGCAGCTCTTCTTTCTACAGTATACAAGGGATCTTCCCTCACAGTCCAGTGGTTACCACTCTGTTTCCACTGCAGACGGCATGGGTTTGATCCCTGGTCAAAGAACAAAGGTCCCGCAGGCCCACCAGTGCAGCCAAAAATAAAAAGTATAATATGCAGGAATTTGGGGACATAGGATTTCTGTACATCAGCTTATTTAGCTGTTAGGCTAGAATTAGCTTTCTGAGAAAAATAACTTCATATCAACAGGTACCTGTTTTGCTTGCTTCTGAACTTGTCCATCTTCCCTATCTGCTAAGGTGGGCCAGTTACTTGTAAGCATAATATTAATACATGACCTTTGACAGAAGGTCCACTGAAATTGGATCCTTAATTACTATTATTGTTTATCTTGCAGATCTTTCCATTGGATTTTCTTAGTATCCCAGCTGATTTCAAGTTCAAGATAGCCTTCTTCCCCTTTAGTTAGTCTCTGGCCTGGAAGTATGAACTCTCTACTGTCGTTGAGTTCTTCCGTCTTCCTGCATATCTTGTGTGAATTTTTTTTTCCTTTGTTTTTAAGAGTGTTCTTATTTTTAAAATTCTTATTTAAGGCTGTGTTAGGCTTTCCTAATTTGTGGTTGCTTACCCTATGTATTCTTTGCAGCCAAAGATGGAGAAGCTCTATACAGTCAGCAGAAACAAGACCGGGAGCTGACTGTGGCTCAGATCATGAACTCCTTATTGCTAAATTCAGACTGAAATTGAAGAAAGTGGAGAAAACCACTAGATCATTCACATATGACCTAAATCAAATCCCTTATGACTATACAGTGGAAGTGAGAAATAGATTTAAGGGACTAGATCTGATAGACAGAATGCCTGATGAACTATGGATGGAGGTTCGTGACATTGTACAGGAGACAGTAATAAAGACCATCCCCATGAAAAGAAATGCAAAAAAGCAAAATGGCTGTCTGGGGAGGCCTTACAAATAGCTGTGAAAAGAAGGGAAGTGAAAAGCAAACGATAAAAGGAAAGATAAATGCATTTGAATGCAGAGTTCCAAAGAATAGTAAGGAGAGATAAGAAAGCCTTCCTCAGTGATCAATGCAAAGAAATAGAGGAAAACAACATAATGGGAAAGACTAGAGATCTCTTCAAGAAAATCAGAGATACAAAGGGAACATTTTATGCAAAGATGGGCTCAATAAAGGACAGAAATGGTAGCGACCTGACAGAAGCAGAAGATACTAAGAAAAGGTGGCATGAATACACAGAAGAACTGTACAAAAAAGATCTTCACGCCCCAGATAATCACGATGGTGTGATCACTCACCTAGAGCCAGACATCCTGGAATGAGAAGTCAAGTGGGCCTTAGCAAGCATCACTATGAACAAAGCTAGTGGAGGTGATGGAATTCCAGTTGAGCTATTTCAAATCCTGAAAGATGATGCTGTGAAAGTGCTGCACTTAATATGCCAGAAAATGTGGAAAACTCAGCAGTGGCCACAGGCCTGGAAAAGGTCAGTTTTCATTCCAATCCCAAAGAAAGGCAATGCCCAAGAATGCTCAAACTACTGCACAATTGCACTAATCTCACACACTAGTAAAGTATTGCTTAAAATTCTCCAAGCCAGGCTTCAGCAACACGTGAAGCATGAACTTCCAGATGTTCAAGCTGGAAAAAAAGCTGAGCACTGAAGAATTGATGCTTTTTAACTATGCTGTTGGAGAAGACTCTTTAGAGTCCCTTGGACTGCAAGGAGATCCTACCAGTCCATCCTAAAGGAGATCAGTCCTGGGTGTTCATTGGAAGGACTGATGCTGAAGCTGAAACTCCAATCCTTTGGCCACCTCGTGCTAAGAGTTGACTCATTGGAAAAGACCCTGATGCTGGGAGGGATTGGGGGCAGGAGGAGAAGGGGACGACAGAGGATGAGAGGGCTGGATGGTATCACTGACTTGATGGGCATGAGTCTGAGTGAACTCCAGGAGTTGGTAATGGACAGGGAGGCCTGGTGTGCTGCGATTCATGGGGTTGCAAAGAGTCGGACACGACTGAGCGACTGAACTGAACTGAACTGAAACAAGTGAACAATGATGTGAACACTTTTTAAGTCTCTTGCTGGTATGTACAAGAATCTGCAGCTTTTAGTGCCTATTTAAAAAAATCTGTTTAAAAAAGTTTTCCAGGTGTTTCTGGATATTGCAATATGAGTTGATTTTTGTCTGTTAGCTTATAGTCAGCTTCTTCTCAAACTTATAAATTCTAATTTGTATGCCTTTTTTCTATGTGGACAATAATGTATTAATTATAACTATTTCATTTTTAACTTCGTGATGAATATCCTTTCAATTCTTGTTTCCCCAGTGTGTATGCCCAGCAATGGGATTGCTGGGTCATATGGCAGTTCTATTTCCAGTTTTTTAAGGAATCTCCACACTGTTCTCCATAGTGGCTGTACTAGTTTACATTCCCATCAACAGTGTAAGATGGTTCCCTTTTCTCTGCACCCTCTCCAGCATTTATTGTTTGTAGACTTTTGGATAGCAGCCATTCTGACTGGCATAAGAGGTACCTCATTGTAGTTTTGATTTGCATGAAATGTGTTTTTAAAAATCATTTGTGAACTACATTTGATAAATGTTGAAACCCATAAAGAAAACATATGTAGCACTAAAAGTTCAAAAGTCCATTTTCTTTAATTTTTTTTTAACAATTTTAAAAACATTTGGAAATTTTTAAATGCTAATTACTAGGTACTTTAATTTCTGCTTTAAAATACACATTATACCTTCATCTGTAGAAAAGGAATAATGGAAAACACAGGAGCATGAGAAATTGTGAATACTGGTTTTGCAGTCAGAGGTCTGGTTGGAATTCTGACTGCCAACTAGTGTAGTGTGACCTCAGGAATACAGGGGGACTGTTCTCTTAGTCCTGAATTTGGGAGGAATACACAAGACTTTATCTGTTCTCTTCAATAGGAGCTTCTCTTAAACATCCCTGGTTGCACTTTATGTTTCAGTTTAGTTATGATTTTATTAAGTAATATACTAATTAGAGTATAAAATACTTTGGGAAAATTTAATCAATTTTATTTATTGTTAGTTTGCAGCTGTTGTAACTTTGCCATTTGATGTGGTAAAAACACAAAAGCAGACACAACTTTGGATATATGAAAGCCAGAAAAGTAAGTTTAATTAATTTAAAATGTGTCTAAGATGTCATGAAAAATATTTTCTTTCTAGATAGTTAGGAATATCTAAGGTACGGAAGACAAGATTCCCCCTGCCCGTTGGTTGCCTTCCTCTCTACTTCACTGAAACTAATGAATGTATTGTTAGAATGGAGTACCCAGAAAAGGCTTTAAACCTAAACAAAAAATTTAAGAAATTTTAAAGACTATATTAGTATGCATATACATATTCTTCTTTTTTTTCTTTTCTATTTTTTAGCTTCCCTTTTGATGTGTTCCCCCCCCCACCCCCCGCCCATTATCCCATCTACTTCTTTATAACCTGTAATTTCTTCTAGAACAAAATTGTCCTGGGGACTTCCCCTTTAATGCAGAAGGTGCAGGTTTGATTCCTGGTTGGGGAGCTAAGATCCCACATGCTTCCTGGCCAAAACACCAAAACATAAAACAGAAGCAATACTGAACAACATCACTAAAGAATTTAACAATGGTCCATATTTATAAAAAAGTACTATTAGTTGCTTCTACTAGATTCATTTTGTTATTATAGAAAGTGTAGCAAGCTCACTGGAAATAGGGCTTTGTTGCTGAAACATAAAATTGTTAGGATTTGATCATTTGGATGGTCAGTAGAGGAGTGTTTATTGTTGTCTGTGCTTGAAATATTAATAACCACACAGTGTTTCCTTACAGTGTATGAAGTTGCTTTTCCCCTGTAGAAAGAGCTCTGGGACGTTGGATCTTTAGGCAGGGCTCTGCCATGGCTTCCCTCCAGTTGAGAAGTCGTCTTGTTCGTCATCTTTTACATTCATCTCACCCTACTATTAAAATAGAGACCGGTTTGGAACTTGAGCTCTGTAAGATTAGAAGTACCCAGCTACTTAGCCTCCTTTCTTTACTAGTTGTTTCCAAAATTGAAAACATTTAAACAAGGAGCATAAGTTGTCAACTTGTAGTATAAAGCTTTTGTCAATGACTGTTTTTAGAGAGGTAAATTTCAGTCATAAGTACTTTGTTCTTGGTTTTAAAATGTATCCTTTCTGTTTGGTTGCTTTAATTACTGTAGTTATACTTACACTATTTATATAGATAGTTTAGCTTCTTAAATGACAAGGCCTCATTTATCTTCATCGAGAATCTGATATTATATAGAAGACATTTTCAGATACTGAGCCCCTCTTCATTAAGTTGCAGATTCTACAGAGCTGTTACTGAATGATCCCTTTCCCTAATGTCCCCTTTTCCCTAGGCACACGTACTGAAATGCACTTTAACCCTAATGACTCAGAGTAGTCCTCACTGTACACACCGATTACTGTGGTTTCATAGCGCAGCTCTCAGAAGCCAGTGAGACCCTTAGGAGTGTCTGCCTAGCACGCACTGGTCTGGGAAGACTGAAATCCTCAGCTGTCACAGTGGTAGGATGCCCACCTTTTAGCAGATTTTTTTTCACCTTTAGCGTCTGTAGTCTGGGGGCTAAGCCAGCTGCTTAGACTCATTGTATACAACGAAGGTGAGTGAACTTTGTGTATGTACAGCACATTCATGATGTTTATGTTTGAATCTGAGTAACAAAACATGTATAAATCTGTTGCTTTACTGTGTTCCAGACACTTGAGCAGTTGCAAATAAGTGAGATGTTACTGTTAGTTACAGGAAAACTCTTCCCTTCAGAGGAGACAGGATGGATTTATTTCAAGACTAGCACATCTATTCAGAAAGATTCCAGTAAGGTGGAGCCTCCCTAGGGAGAATGAGCTATTTTCCTTAAAGCTTCTCTTTGGGGAAAAAAGTTTTTTTAATGTATGCACTAAAAGTACAACGAAAAATGGTTATCATGGCTTCACTTGGGGAACCCCATGAAAATTCCTGTACATCTCTAAAATTTTTCCATTATGAAAGATTTTTAAGATACAGAACAAAGTATAAAGGACACACACCACCAAGCTTAAACATCAGTTCAGGAGAGGCTTTCTGTATGTTCCTCCTTGATTGCATGTGGTCCTATGTACCTTAAAAGTGCCTTCAACATTTCTTTTTTAATGAATCCAACTATTAAAAATAAGATTTAAAATAGTTCTTTATATAAACAGATCTGTTCTTATTATAATGAAACAATATATCCCAAAGCCCATAAACACTTTTTTGTGTATTTATCTATATTAGAAATCAGGTGGTAATTTATAATTGCATCGTTTCTTTAACATTTAGTTTCTATGCCTTTGCAAATGTCAACCTGGACTATAATGAAGAACATTGTTGCTAAGAATGGATTTTCTGGATTATTTACAGGTAAAAATATTTCCTTTACCAAACTGTTGACTAAAATGTTTACTTTTCCTTTTAAATTAATTGCCTTTCAGCAGCAAATTTTTGAAAATATTCCTCATTTACTATTTCCTCCTAAATATCTTTGCTGTAAGTTTAAAAATTTTAAATACCAGTTGCTTTTGAAGTAATTTGGAATCAAAGTGAGGAGTGAACAGTTCGGCTTGTTCTTTGACACCAGTTATGGGACAGTGTTTTATATGTTACTTCACTTAATTTGATAACTGTCAGAATGAAACCAAATAAATTACATTGTAAAATTTGGTCTGAATTTTTCTCTTCCCTTTTTAGGACTGATTCCTCTTTTAATTAAAATTGCTCCTGCTTGCGCTGTTATGATCAGTACATATGAATTTGGGACGTCTTTTTTCCAGAAACAAAATGCTCAAAGACAGCGATACTAGAGATGCTGTTTCAACCTGAAATAACAGCCATGACCAAATAATAAGAGGAGACTCTTAGGCAAGAGCTTTTTTCACTTTTTTTTGCTATTATCTTACAGTGGTTTTCTATCATTCTTGTCTATAATTTAAATGAATAGAATGATTAAATGCAAAGTAGAGATTTACTAACTTCACATTTTTATCCTAATTTTTGAGAATTTGAAAAAGATACTCCAGAAATCATAACCATTGAGCATTCTTGTAAAGAAGAGAAAAATTATTCTACCCTGAAAGCAATAATCTCAGAGTTTGGTACAGATTTCTGTGTAACTTCATCCTGTTGGGAGCGTCAGAGTCGTCAAACATTTTTGCAGTTGTGTGCTGAATGATGTACAGAGTCTAAGAGAATTCCCAAGTCTTTTATACACGTTTAAATCATGGACATAGATACTTAAGTGTTTCAACAAAGTAGATAATGGAAAGCAGTCTTTAAATATTATTATTCACATCATTTACCACATATTGCCTATCAGTTATTTTCTTTAATTCATATGTATTTGGGTGTTCCCCCCTCCCCCTGCCCTGTTACTATTTTAAGGCCTCATGTGTATTAAGATTTCTCTGATCCGAGGTATGGCTCTCTTACGTTCATGAACCAAAAATATAACTTGTGTGATATTGATGCTGCTATTTTTGATGTCTAAGGACCCCGTATTATCTACTGTTTCTGTGAGAGAAGCGTTCACTGGCCGTATTCAATGTTCACTTCAAACTTGGGTGTGCAGTGGAAAAGCACGTTGCGTTCAGGCAGTGAGAAGGCCGTTTCAGCATAAGAAAGGCCTCTGGTTTCAACTGTCTTGCCATCAGGTATTACCGTTTGTGAAGTTCTCTAGGTCACGTCTGTTCTCTTGTTCTAACGTCACTGAGACAGAGTATGTTCAAGATGTCCCTTGACTTTACACATCTCACACGAGTGTGCTAGACCAAGAACTACCCAGCCAGTTTCCTTGAAGAAGAGCTTTTGGTCACTGGAGGCTAATGCCTAAGAAGTTTAGTTTATGAATGTAAGACTGAAAAAGAATATGATTTCAAGACAAACAATATTTTTAAATATTTTTGTTTTTCTCAGGATCTGTATACTCTAAGAAAAAGCACTTTATTGCAGTCTATCTGTATTTTATGAAAATGTGAAACATTTTTTCCCCAAAATGGAGTAATATATATTTAAGTGACAAATCTCTAGTGTTGGTAGGAATTAATGTATTTTCTAATATAGTAGAAAACTAATGTTTCACCTGAAATAAACTATATAGGGTTTGTATTTAAGCTTTTTGTGTTTATTTTATCCTGTGTTGATTTACCTTAAGTTTGCAACATATATATCCATAAAAATATAAATATATTTTCATTGCAATATTTTGTGCTTTCTTAAAGCTACCACTGTGCTTCTAGCTAAATACTTTCCTATGAAATTATGTTAATGCTATACTATCAACATATATATAAAACACACATGGAAGTTTATCTTGAACACTGAATTTAACAGTATTCAATTTAAATTTACCTTTGTTCTGCTGTGCTTCTTTTGGGTAACTGGTAGGAAAAGGCAGAAAAAATTTAGGTTTTCAACAACAGTCTCAAAAAACAGCTATGTATTTCAAGTTAATGTCACTTAATAAACAAACAGAAGGGAAACTTTCATCCTCTCCTTGCCCCACTATTGACTGCATTGTGGAAAATTCTTATAACTGCTGCTGCTGCTAAGTCGCTTCAGTCGTGTCCGACTCTCTGTGACCCCATGATGGCAGCCCATCAGGCTCCCCCATCCCTGGGATTCTCCAGGCAAGAACACTGGAGTGGGTTGCCATTGCCTTCTCCAATGCATGAAAGTGAAAAGTGAAAGTGAAGTCGCTCAGTTGTGTCGGACTCTTAGTGACCCCATGGACTGCAGCCCACCAGCTCCTCTGTCCATGGGATTTTCCAAGCAAGAGTACTGGAGTGGGGTGCTGTTGCCTTCTCCGATTTTATAACTAAAAGAACTTAAATAAACCTAATTCCCTGTAGTTCTTGTAACATACATTACATGTAAAGTATCTGAAAGAAAAGAAGTCTGAATTTAGGCTTTGTCTATACTTAAGTGGTAAAAAAGCATTACTAGTAGGAACCAAAAATGGTTTGGCTACAAATTGTATTCTTGGTAATGTTTCTAAATGCATTCTGTTAATGTTAAAATTTCTAACATACACATTTAATTTCTTATGTGTGTAAGTTTTTTAAGAAACATGTCTTATTCAAGTATTACATGCTTGCTGCCTTTCATATAATTCCATATTACTTTTCAAAAATAAAGTTATTTTGAGGAAAACTAATCAATTTACTATGTTTATTTAGCCACATTTGACTCCTTTAATTCTAGCCTTTTTTTTTTCCCCCTGGGGCACAAATTCCAGGGATATGGGAAAGTTTAGTGTATTACTTTTTAATTTTTGTTCAAAATGAACTTTTAAAAGTAAATTACTATTATTATGTTTTAATCCATCACTCAACACTTACTGTGGTAGGCGGTATAAAAAGCACTGGAGGTAAGATATTGCAGCTACTCTCACTGGTCTTAAGGTTTCAGCTGTGATTGTTAGAAATAAACAAAAGAAGTAATGGAAAAGCTGAAGAATTCTCCCTGTCCTGGGGTGCAGAGGCTGGTTGGGAAATGTTCATAGGACAGGCAGTCCAAGGCAACATACCTGGAGGCTGGGAGTCTTCAGTCAGGCAGTGGTACTTAGCACCAGCGGCTTGAGCAGAGTGTACATGCCCCCTGGTAGATCAGATGGGAAAGGAGTCCAGGGGGCCTGGTATGCCAATGAGCAACACGAAGGCAAGAGAAAACCCAGGAAGTATTTTGGGCCCAGTTCTGAAAAGTTAGTTAGAGTTGTGTTTTGTTTTTCTCTCAAGACCTTTTTTTTTTTAACTGAAAGAAAATAGGATAGCATAGGTTAGCCTAGAATAAAACAGAAAACACCAGAATGTGTCACGTATTGAGACCAAGTGTTGTACAGTGAAGCTGGTTTTAGAAAAATGACTGGCAGGATGAAAAATGGGACTTATGATCAGGTGACCTATTTAAAAACAAAAGTTTTGGTTTATACTAAAGTATATTATCTTCCCCTTCCTTTCAGTGGAGGAAAAAGCTAAAGCAAAATAGAAGTTGCTTTGCTTACTAAAGAGCAAAGTGGACCAGGTAAAAGAAATTAAGAGCCCTGATGTTCAAAGCAGTCATGTGACGTTTCCAGAGTAATCCAGTGTATGAGCTTATCAAAACCAGAAACTGTAACCAACAGTGGGAAATTTAACAAAGAATTTACGTAAGTTGTAAATTTGAGAAACATTTTTAACCACTTGAAAACTTGTATGTACACCTAATAAAGATGACTTAAAACCAACTTAGTCTACTTGGATGTTTAAGGTTCCTATCAGTCACAGTTAATAGTAGTTTGCATTTGGTACTTACCGCTTCAGAACTTTCAATTTTATTTAATGTTGACTTTATCCTGATGCCATCACATAGGTGCTGAGAGGATGGTGGTGGGTCCATTTTACACGTCAGTGAGTGAATGTTGTCAATTTTAAAGCATATTATGTCATTTTTTTAGAAAATAAAAATTTGAAACAAAATGAAGAGTTCTCCAAAATAATTTTCATATTAGTATTTGAAGTGTTAATATACACTTACCAAATTTGTTGAAACAAAACTTCAGTGTATACCTTGAATCAAATAACATTTGTCAAAGAAAAAATAAGACTACTACTTCATGGTACAAAATGTTTAATATACATGCAACAAGTATCGTACATCAAGGCAACGAAATACACATGGGAATAGGAGCATGTAGCTCAGCATTCTGTTTAGGGGAGGGTGCGTGAACAATGAACACTGCTGAAGATCGAGACACACCTCATGCAAACACTAACAAACTATCTCTATAACTAGTGGGAAATGAACTGTGTAGAAACCTGAAGTCACATTAGCAGATCAAGTTTATACCAAGAGCTCCAAGAAAGGAGGAAAAGTCACTGTCCTCAGATGTCATGTTTCAGTCTGCGTTCAGCAGCGTGTTAAGAGGCACAAGATTCTGTACACATTAGAACAAATCCGAAAATTCTGATCAATTATGGAATCCTGTATTTCCTTTCTATATTATAAAAATGTATGGAAAATGTAACAGTGATTTTCTTTAATTACTAAAGGATAATGTCGTTTGAGAGTGGACCATGAATGAAAGCATTGAAATAGTCTGACTTGTTAGGAAAGCAGTAGCAACAGTGCTTAAGGCTAAAAGCCTAAAATTTTCAAAGGTCCCCCCACCCCATCCTTAATCGTCTCTCATTCGCTCCTCCCAAGGTTTCCAGTAACCCTGTTTTAACCTTCCTTCCATTCCCCATGCTGAATTACAAATTGCTATAGATACATCATTCACAATAAGGTATACAGAATTAAGACTAGATTGATGGTACCATTTCTCAAGAATATTTGCATTACTACAAATACCAAAGACTTAAGCTAAAGGAAGAAAGCTCTGAGTATGTTCTGATACATCTAAATAACTTAAGGGCTTCCAGGTCTTCTTTGTCCTTGAAATGACATTGTTCGAACTATCTTAACACATGACTAGCCTTATTACTGTTTATTATCTTAAATTCTGAATAATGAGAGTCAAGTATTGCAGAGAACCACCACACTCCCACATTTCTAATACAAAGAATGACTGTGGTAAGTGCTGCTTTTCTCTCAATATTTTAGGAGGAATGTCCTTTCAATAGTCAAAGTTACTAAGTTTGAATGTAATGTTTTATTAACAAATAAAACATAGCATACAAAGTCCCAGGTAAGTATTGTAGTAGCCTCTTCATGTAAACAATGTATAAAACATCTTTGGCACAATTGACCATGTTTTCCTCATCTTACTCTAGAAAATACACTTCATACATTTCCTTTTTCAATATGGTGGAATTTGGGGGAGACCAAATGTACAATTGTTTCAAAATTTGCAAAAATTTAAAAGAGCTCAGAGATTTTTAAGAAAACTAATTTTTAACTAGTAATTTTTAAGGTCAGTTTTAAAATGAGATTATGGCATGATTAATGACAGAAGCTGTTAAAGCACGTAAGACACAATTCATTCCTGCACACGAGAGAAAAACAGCACTGGGTGTCAGACATGCTGTTCAGTATGGTGATGAGCCCACTGATCCTTATTTTAAAACTTCTCAAATCCTTAAATGAACTTGAAATCTTTCCTGATAAAATTGTTTTCAACATCTGTTCTACATTTTTAAGTTTTTCCAATTTATGGGACATAAATGTGATCAATTTTAAAATTGGTAAACTTTAAAGGAAATTTTGGAAAACAAAATGTTATTCATTTTACCTAAATAGCCTAAAATACTGTAAAATATTTTCCTTGTGACCCGAACAAATTTAGTAACTGCCTAAAGGCATGTCCTACAAAATTTATAAAATGCTGAATGGAATGTTAGGTTGATGCTAAATGGTAACTGTTACAGACAAACTGAATAAATTGCTGTGAAACCGCAGCTGAAAACCTTTCTCCTCACTTCAAAGACAAGGCATTTAAACATCAGAACCTGGGAAGGAGTTCATGAAATATGAAATAAGTCATTTTTAGAAAATGTAATCATTGAATAAGACAGCAAAAGAAAATACTTAAATATCTAGAATAAAACCTTGAACTCAGTCTCTGGCAACTATAATACATTTAAATATATGAAAATCAGCTGAATAATAAATATGTACAATTTGCAATGGATTATTAGAGGATATCTGAAAGTTTTTTAAGCCTATTTTTAAACTTCAGTGACAAATATAATCATTTTAAAATGAAAAATGGCAGCATTTTTTTTTCACCCAGAAGTTTACATGGAGTGGACTGAATTCTCTAATACAAGCAACAGAATTCCAGACATGTCCCAGAACAACATAAAATTCCAAAGATTTTCCCAGCAGTCAAACTTACGTATATGGACTATTTGCAACATAAAAACTTCTGGCTTTTACATACAATTTTTCAGGATGGAGTCAGACCTGGACTTGTCATCTCTGTTGTAGGACTTGCAAGGTAGTCATTCGATTTTAGGCTTGTTAGAGATTTGTAACTTGCCACTGACGTTAGAGACCCACAGAGGCCAAGTAATGAGGGAGTATCTTCTTTACCTGAAAATCAGGATAAGATAACAAATATTTAATTGCTCTTGAAGCTTGATACTAGTAAGATCCTAAAACCATTAAACTTTACATACTGTATAAAACAGTGTAAAATCAAATGTGTATGTTGACGTTTGATCTTCCAGTAGTTTCAATGCTGCCCCTTATAGAAACATTACAGTGGGATTATTTGTGATTCTTTTAAGGTTCTAGATATGGAAGCTTGAGATATTCTGGAACAAAAATGGAATTTACCTTTTTGGGGGAGAATATGTACTCTTGCCTGGAAAATCCCATGGACGGAGGAGCCTGGTGGGCTGCAGTCCATGGGGTCGCTAAGAGTCAGACACGACTGAGCGACTTCACTTTCGCTTTTCACTTTCATGCATTGGAGAAGGAAATGGCAACCCACTCCAGTGTTTTTGCCTGGAGAATCCCAGGGACGGGGGAGCCTGGTGGGCTGCCGTCTATGGGGTCGCACAGAGTCGGACACAACTGAAGCGACTTAGCAGCAGCAGCAGCATAGTCATATTCAATTAGTAAAGAATAACAAAAAACTATAGCAACAATACAAGTGCCCAGGTGACAGAAATACAGGAAGTCCGTATGTGGGTAAAGGTAAAGTAAAGTGATGCAGAAGCAGCAGAACTGCTTCAGTTGAGTTGGAGGCTGGACCTAGGGAACCTCTGTCCACTGACTGAATAACTGAATAAACTTATTCAGCATCTACTCTGCACCAGGAATACCTGCTAGAAGTCAGCTGGCCCCTGAAGGAGGAGTGGCAGAGCTCTGTGTCCATGCCTGGGGAAAACATGTTCTTTCCCGAGCAGAACAAGTTTCAACCCCCACTGTGCACACGCTTGCTCTAAAAGGCCGGCCTAAGGCTGTAAAAGGCTAAGAAGGTGAAAATCAGTTTTCCAGAGAAGATGGAAAGCTTAGGCTTTACTCACGTGGTTACAGAAATGTAAACTGACCCAGATGTCAGAGGTTTCTGAATATCATGCATTGTTTCAAACAGCCCCTCTGCAGTGCCTTCACTGTCATGCTATACGATCATTGTGGGGCACTCGCCTTCATTAAAAAATCACAGACTGAGAAAGGACATGGAGTTTTTTGTGGTCGTCGTCATATTCCCAGTGCTAGCACACAGGAGACCAACGTTACATAATTACATAATGAATGATTCAGTAAGAACTCTGCTGGGACATGAAACAATGCCTGTGTTCTTTACAGCCATGTGACCTGGGGAAAGGCATCTTCTCTGAGCCTGCTTGTTCCTTTGTAAAATGAGAACAGACACCAAAAGATGACTATGTTCACTTCATGGTTTCGCTGACTAATAAAATATAGGAAGATACAACACTGTTAGGAAAACATGGAAGAATAATTGTTACATTCGGGTTTTAAATGTTATCATATTTTGATGAAGGACTTCCCTGGTGGCTCAGATAGTAAAGCATCTGCCTACAATGCAGGAGACCCAGGTTCAATCCCTGAGTTGGGAAGATCGTTTGGAGAAGGAAATGGCACCCCACCCACTCCAGTACTCTTGCCTGGAAAATCCCATGGATGGAGGAGCGTGGTAGGCTACAGTCCATGGGGTCGCAAGAGTCGGACACGACTGAGCGACTTCACTTTATTTTGATGATAACGTTTGTTATCATCAAAAGATACAGATGCTCCTTTTAAGGTCTAAGCTTACAGACCTATTTCAGGCCATTTAGAGTTCTTGCTAAATGCTCCAGAAACTCAAATGCTTGAATGGTTTCTCCCAAATTCCTAATTTATCATTGACCTATAATATTTCAAAGAGATTTACTGCTAATTACATACACACACACAAAGCTACAATTCAGTGGCATTAATTACATTCACACTATGTACAACCATCACTAACCACGATTTCAAAACCTTTTCATCATGCCAAACAAAAACTCCCTACCTCTTTAAACAGTAACTTTCCTTTCTCCCCTTGCCCTCAGTCTCTGGAAACCTCTAACCTACTTTCTGTGAATTTGCCCTTCCTAGAGTCATTCTTAAAAGTGGAATCATACAGCATTTGCCCTTTTGTGTCTGGCTTATTTCACTTAATGTAATTTTTTTTTTCAAGGCCCATGCATGTGGCATGTATTCCTTTTCCATGGCTCAGTAACATTCCATGGTGTGTACATATATGAAATTTTGTTACTCCATTCATCTGTATGGACATCTGGGTTGTTTCCACCTATTGACTACTGAAAATAATTCTGCTGTGAACACTGGCATCCAAGTATCTGTTTGAGTCCTATTTTCAATTCTTTGAGCGTATATACTTAGATTACACATATTTTTAAAACATATAAGCCAGAAAGAAAAACACCAATACAGTATACTAACACATATATATGGAATTTAGAAAGATGGTAACAATAACCCTGTGTATGAGACAGCAAAAGAGACACTGATATATAGAACAGTCTTATGGACTCTGTGAGAGAGGGAGAGGGTGGGAAGATTTGGGAGAATGGCATTGAAACATGTAAAATATCATGTATGAAACGAGTTGCCAGCCCAGGTTTGATGCACGATACTGGATGCTTGGGGCTGGTGCACTGGGATGACCCAGAGGGATGGAATGGGGAGGGAGGAGGGAGGAGGGTTCAGGATGGGGAACACATGTATACCTGTGGTGGATTCATTTTGATATTTGGCAAAACTAATACAGTTATGTAAAATTTAAAAATAAAATAAAAAAAAAGAAATAGTAAAAGAAACACATCTAATATGGGCAAATGTGCAGAGTCTGTTCAGAGAATCATTGTCCAAACCACTATGGCTAAGGGAAATAAATACATCCTTTCTTGGGTTAAAAAAAAAAAAACACATATAGATTATAACACAGTAATTGCAAAGACTAAAAGTCTAACATACACACTGGAATAATATGCAGGTGTAAAAGAGAATGAGAAAGATCTCTATAATTTCCAGGATATAGTATGTAGTGGAAAAAGCAAAGCACATAAATGTGATCTTTTATATTGAGGAACATGAATTTATTTTAATTTGCATATGTTTTTAAAGAACAATAGATAATTAAACTAATAAGATAGTTACTTATGATATAGAAGTTAGCAGAGTTGAGATGAACTTTAAGCATAGTACTCTGACTCTAGGATATATTCACAAGATAATTAAAAATGAATCTTAATCTATTTTACTTACCCTATTTTAGTAATAGAGACAATATTACTTTGAAATTAGAACAAATAATAAGGAAAAGCAAATAATCATGTTCCTATAAACTAGGGACCAATATTTTCCTCAAGAAAGATATAAAAATACAAAATCAAGTACATGGAAACCTTTTATGTATGAATTACAAAGTAAAATAAATTTAAGGTATATTTTTCTTTTATGGAATTTAGAAAGATGGTAACGATAACCCTGTATGTGAGACAGCAAAAGAGACAAAGATGTATAGAAGAGTCTTTTGGACTCTGTGGGAGAGGGAGTGGGTGGGATGATTTGGGAGAATAGCATTGAAACATGTATAATATCATATATGAAACGAATCGCCAGTCCAAATTCGATGCATGATACTGGTTGCTTGGGGCTGGTGCACTGGGATGACCCAGAGAGATGGTACAGGGAGGGAGGTGGGAGGGGGGTTCGGGATGGGGAACCTGTGTACACCTGGGGCGGATTCATGTTGATGTATGGCAAAACCAATACAATATTGTAAGTAATTAACCTCCAATTAAAATAAATTTATATTAAAAAAAATAAAATTATAAATGCATTTATTAAAAAAAAAACCAAACTTCCTAGCTTGCTAGTGAAGAGGCTAGAAACAGTGACCAGTCCAGTCATAACAGATACCTGTATGGCCCAGATTATGTTCTCCGGTATAATTTTCTAGTGTAAACAGGACTTCTTGGAGAAACAGCTGATCCTGGGTATGGGCATGAAATGTACCAAAGAAACTCAGAACATCTTGTTTTCCACAAAGCAAGGAAGCTGTGGCAGACTACCGGGATGTCAAAAGGAACTGTCTTTTAAAGGGTCTCTCAGTGTGCAAAAAGGTCAGTGACCTCCTAATGCGTGTACTAAAAAAGATGCATTATTTATACTGTATTCTTCCCGATGAAATTAAAAGACGCTTGCTCCCTGGAAGAAAAGTTATGACCAACCTAGACAGCATATTGAAAAGCAGAGACATCACTTTGCCAACAAAGGTCCGTCTAGTCAAGGCTATGGTTTTTCCAGTAGTCATGTATGGATATGAGAGTTGGAGTATAAAGAAAGCTGAGCACAGAAGAATTGATGCTTTTGAACTGTGGTGTTGGAGAAGACTTTTGAGAATCCCTTGGACAGCAAAGACATCCAAACAGTCCATCCTAAAGGAAATCAGTCCTGAATATTCATTGGAAGGACTGATGCTGAAGCTGAAACTCCAATACTTTGGCCACCTGATGCAAAGAGCTAACTCACTGGAAAAGACCCTGATGCTGGAAAAGACTGAAGGCGGGAGAAGGGGACAACAGAGGATGAGATGGTTGGATGGCATCACCAACTCAAAGAACATGAGTTTGAGTAAACTCGGAGTTGGTGATGGACGGGGAGGCCTGGCATGCTGCAGTCCATGGGGTCGCAAAGAGTTGGAGACGACTGAGCAACTGAACTGAACTGACTGATTCTTCCCAAATATGTGTAACCAGAATACACTAAGAATGAACGACTAGAGAAATCTAAATTGTCAGGGATTTAACAAAACAATTGGCTCGGTGCATAAAATACATAAATTTCAAATGAGAGAAAAAGTTGGGGGGAGGGGCACGGTGCTCTGCTAGATGAAAGGACACCAAAGAGATTGAAAACTAAATGCTCTCTGTGATCCTTGACTGGATCAAAAAAAAAGCAATGAACAATCAGAAAATTAAACATTTCCAGTTACAATAGCATCTAAAAAAGTAAAATACTTAGGAATAAACTTAAGCAAAAGTATGAAAGTATGTACACTGACAACTACACACTAGTGCTGTAAGAAAGCTGAAATAAAGGGGAAAACATCCCTTATTCTGATGGATTGGAAGGTAATATTGTTAAGATGGCAGTGTTTCCCTAATTGATCTAAAAATTCAATGTAATCCCCATCAAAATTCTAACTGCCTTTTTTTAGAAATGACAAGTTGATTCTAAAATTCATATGGGGGCTTCCCTGGTGGTCCAGTGGTAAAGAATCTGCCTGCCAATTCTGGAGACATGGGTTCGACCCCTCCTCCAGGAAGATCCCACGAAATGACTGAGCCCATGCACCACAACTACTGAGCCTGAGCTCTAGAGCTTGGGAAACACAACTACTGGAGCCTGAGTGCCCTAGAGCCCGTGGTCCACAACGAGAGAAGCACTGCAGTGAGAAGCCCGAGCACTGCAACTCGGCAGTACCCCCACTCACCCAAACTAGAGAAAGCCTGCACGCAGCAATCAAGACCCAGTAGGGTCAAAAATAAATAAGTGAGAACAAATTATATGTGAAATAAAGTCATAGGAAATGCAAAGGATCCCAAACTGAAACAATCTTAAAAAAGAACAAATTTGTAGGACTCGCATGTCCTGATTTCAAGCTTACTGCAAAGCTACAGTAATTTAAGGCAGTGTCATATGGACTAAGGATGATGTGGCACCTTCACAGACACACAGACCATCAGAAAAGAACTGAGAATCCAGAAATGAACACACACACGTACGGGTAATGGATTTCAACAAGAGTTCTAGGACCATTCAGTGAGGGAAAGAAGAGTCTCTTCAACAAATGGTCCAGGGACAACTGACTACATACAAAAAGAATGAGATTGGAACCTTAGTTCCCACCATATACAAAAATACATATACCTTGGATACATATACCTATACTTAAAACATATACCTATACTTAATACATATACCTTGAATTAGGCAGCATTTTCTTAGATGTGACACCAAACAAAAACACAAGCAACCCAAAGAAAAACTAGATAAATTGGACTTTGTCAAAATCGACAACTTTATAACTTAAGGAACATTAGCAAGAAAGTGAAAACACACACCTCAGAAAGGGAGAAAATACTTGCAATTTGTATTATCTGATACGGGTCTACAATCCAAAATAAACATAAAGAACTATCACAACTCAACAATAAAAAGACAATGCAATTTTCAAATGGTCAAAGGATCTGAGTAGACATTTCTCTGAAGGTGATATACAAATGGCCAATAAGCACATGAAAGAAAAAATGTTCAACATTATTATGCATCAGCGCAGTCCATGTCAAAATCATAAAATTCCACATCATACCTATTAGATGGCTATTTCAAAAGACAGACAATAAATAGTGTTGGTATGGGTGAGGATAAAATGAAACCCTCCCTGCTGGTGAGACTGTAAAATGCAACTGTCTGTTCAAAAAAAAAAAACCATAAGTTTGGCAGCTCCTCAAATGGTTAAACATATGATACAGCCAATTCTGTTCTTAGTTATATACCCAAGAGAAAAACGTAAGTTCATTCAAAAACTTGTACATGAATGTTCACAGCAGCAGCCTTCATCAAAGCCCCAAAGTGGAAACAACCCAAATGCTCAAATGGCGAACGCACACACTGGTGCAGCCGTACAATGGAATGCCACGTGAGCATAAAAGGAAACGAAGCAACTGATGGATGCTGCGGCGCGGAAGAACTGTGAAAACACGTTAAGTCAAAAAACCAGGCCCCAAAGAAGCTACACTTTGTATGATTTCATTTTATGAAATGTTCAGAACAGAAAAATTCAAAGAGAAGATAGGTTAGTAGTCACCAGGAGGAGGGGGAAGGAGGAATGGGGACTGAACCCCAGTGGGTACAGCAGGGCTCCTCTACTAGGTGATGGCCATGTTCTGAAATTAGACAGCGGTGATGGTTACACAACGCTGAATATGCCAAATACCACTGAAGTGTATGCTTTAATATGGTGAGTTTAAAAATTTTGTTTTATAAAATGATGGATTTTATGTTATAAGAATTAAAATGAAACAGGTTTTTTTTTAAGTCTAAAGAACTTTTAAAATAAAAGTGCTAAGAAATATGGACAAATGTGTTAGTTTAATTGTTGGCATTCTCTTTTTTTCAGGGTTTTTATTTTTTTTGGTTAGACTTGATGCAATATGTAGCTGTTAGCATAACATCAGTCACATATGAAAGGCTTAACACATGCTTCCTAAAAAAAAGACAACTTTTCAAACTTCCTATCAACAACTGTGGTGCATTTTAACTTATAAAAATTTTTAAAAATGTAAATAATCAGTAGGAATGTAGAATTTCCTTTTGTTTTATACCTCTTTACTATAGCATTCATTAAAATAAATCCTTGAGGAATGTAGGGGCCTATATAAAGGCATAAAAGGTTTTTCTGTTTGAATCAAATTTTAGAATACAAGCACATAATTCTTTTCTTCAAGTAATAAGTAACAAATCTCTATTTCTTAAGACTTGTCATATACAGATGTTAATACTTTTAACTAAAAATGTGAAAAATATGTAAAAGTAATGGTCATTTACAGTTCTATCATTAAATTCACCACTTCAAACAATACATTTGATGTATTTAATTTCCAGTATTTGTTTTTGTTTTTGTTTTTTAAGTTAATGGTCTTTTTATTGGGAAAAAAAAAAAAAAAGACTAGCATTTACAACTTGGAATGGACGTAAATTGTAAATTTCTTGAACAGCAATGTTGATGGTTGTGCTGAAGTCCACAGCCACAGCCTACTCTGCCGGCTCCAAGTCATGGTTCGGAAGGTTTTAAAAACAGAGTCCAAAGATGCTCCCTTGATAAAAGTTTCTTTTTAAAAATTTGTATGAATGGTGATAGCCTGACACCCATTCCACTCAGCACAACGCGGACAACGCCGCAGACGCAGACGGGTGCACCGCCAGCTTGTCACGGTTGCCAGGGGGCGGTAGAGAGGCCCGCCCTGCAGCAGGGGCGCTCCGCCTGGACAGTTACCCACACGGCATCCTGAGGCGAACCAATTTTAAATGCCTCTTCTCAGTAAACCGGCTACAATTTACACTAACAATTTGAACTAGAACCCCTCTGAGTAGGTTTTGAATTTTTTTCACTTTTTCATTTTTAATACAAATGCCTGACTGTGCTCAATTGTCAAGCTGCATGCATGAAAAACTGGCCAGCCCAAACAGTGTTATTAATCATGAGCAGATGGACCTGCCAGGAGTCCACTAAGTGCTTCCTTATCGTTAAGGTAGGACAAGTATTTATATCGGAAAACTGATGTGTAGCTTGATCTTTAGGGGACAGGACCACCAACCAATACATGCAGATTGTGTGTGTGTGGACAGAAGGTACTTTTGACATTCAGTTTTGCTATATAGAAACAGAATGAGTAAATGAACTTTTTTTTTTTTTTTTTTGCAAGAGGTAAGTAAAAGATTCAATTTGATTCTTCTAGGGGGGGGCGGGAAAGGAGTTGAAAGTAGGTCTTCATTTTGCAGTCATCATCTGTACGAATTCTTCGTAGTTGACTTGCCCGTCTCCATCGATGTCTGCTTCTCTGATCATCTCATCTACTTCCTCATCTGTTAGTTTCTCTCCCAGGTTTGTCATGACGTGGCGGAGCTCTGCGGCGCTGATGTAACCGTTGCTATCCTTATCAAAGACTCGGAATGCCTCGGGGATTTCTTCTTCACTGTCGGTGTCTTTCATTTTTCTAGCCATCATAGTCAAAAATTCTGGGAAGTCAATGGTGCCATTACCATCAGCGTCCACCTCGTTGATCATGTCCTGCAATTCGGCTTCTGTTGGGTTCTGGCCCAACGACCTCATGACGGTTCCAAGTTCCTTGGCTGTGATGGTGCCATCACCATCTTTCTCAAACAGGGAGAAAGCTTCCTTGAATTCAGCAATCTGCTCTTCGGTCAGCTGATCAGCCATGGTGCGAGTGAGGCAGGGAGGCCGAGAGAGCGAGGGTGGCCGCGCCGGGGCCGGGATCGCAGGGCGCCTCCGCTACAGCTGCTGCCGGGGTCCCGTGTGCGCTTAGCGCTGTGCCGCCGCCGACCGCCGCCGCCGCCAACTGCGCTAACGGCTCCGCACCCGCCAGGCTCCCAGCACCGCCGCCGCGCCCAGTATTTGTTTTTAGAAGGGAAAAACATCTATTATGTTTGTAAAAATGACATATTCATTATAAAAATTTAATCAATGCAGTAAAGCACAAAAGAAATTTTAATGAACTTACCATCCAGCTTACATTCAACAAGAAAAGTAGGTATAAAGTACATTATAAAATTGGGATGATGTCATGAAAGTCTTTAAATTAAATTTTTTTCATTTTTACTGTGATGCAATGTAAGAAACAGCCAGGAAAAGAAATGCTGAACTTCCAAGACATTTTTTTTCCTGAAGAGTCAGTATTTTTCAAAAGAGTAATCTATGTTGAGAAAGCATTAAAATGTATAGCTACCCATCAAGTTTGAGTGTTTTATAACATGTATCAATTCTAGAATTATCTATTGAACTCTTAAAATTCAACAGTTTAAAAAAAAAAGGAATTCAAGTCGAGAATAGACTAAGACAGGAAGAGATATTTCACTGGAGGATACTGATGGCAAATAAGTTCACAAAAATGAACGTCACTTGCCATCATGCATGCTCAGTGGCTCAGCTGTATCTGACTCTTTGTGACCCCATGGACTTTAGCCCAGGAGGCTCCTCTGTCCACGTAATTTCCCAGGCAAGAATACTGTAGTGGGTTGCCATTTCCTCCTCTAGGGGATCTTCTTGACCCAGGAATCGAACCCATGTCTCCTGAGTCTTCCTTCATTGGGAGGCAGATTCTTTACCACTGAGCCACCTGGGAAGCCCATCAGGGAAATGCAGATTAAACCCATGGTGAGATAGTACTGCATACCTATAACAACGGCTAAAATGAAAAGCTGTGACAACGCCGAAAGATGGCAAGGATGTGGACAAATGGATTGCTCATACACTGCTGGTGGGAATACAAAATGGAACAGGCACTCTGAAGAATAGTTGGGCAGATTCTTAAAAACCTAAACATGCAACTACCATACAACCTAGCAGCTGTACTCCTAGGTATTTATCCCAGAGAAATTAAGACTTAGGCTCACACAAAAACCTGTAAATTAAGGTTCATAGCAGCTTAGTCCATTTCAGCTGCTATACCAGAAATATCATAAACTGGGTGGCTTATAAACAACAGAAATTTGTTTCTCATGGTTCTGGAAACTAGGAAATCCAAGATCAAGGTCACTGCAAATTCGGTCTCTGATTATGGTCTGTCTCCTGGTTTCTAGACAGTAGCCTTCTCACTCTGTCCTAACAAGACTAAAGGGGGAAAGGAGCTCTCTGGGGTCTCTCTTTAAGGGCACTAATCCCATTCACGAAGCCTCCATCCTCATACTTAATCATCTCCCAATGCCCACATTCTAATATCCTCATACTAGACATTTGGTTTCGACAGATGAATCTAGGGGAACACAAATGTTCAGTCAACGGTAGCAGCTTTACAGTCCTCAAGTGTAAACCAACCCAAACGTCTCTCAATGACTGGTTTCAAAACAAAACAAAAATGATATAGCACATCCATACCATGGAATATTCTTAGCAATAAAAAAAGCAAAAATAAAAATTCAAAAAGCAATAAAAAAATAGACACATAACAACTGGGACAGATCTCAGGGGAATTATGCTGAGTGAAAAAATCCAATCCAAAGAGTCCATGTACTATCTTAATATGCTTCATGATTTTATTATACAATATTATTCATAATTTCATGACAAATTATAGTAACAGAGAACAGATTAGTGCTTGCTGTGGGTTAGGGAAGGGGCAGAGGCAAGGCATGGCTGGGAGGGAGGTGGGTATGGTTATAAAGGGCGCATAAGGGATCCCTTATGTGAAGGAATTGTCCATGTCTGAACGGTGGTGTGTATACATGGACCGACACATGTAAAATGGCATAAACTAAAAACACACACGACTGAGTACATGTAAATCTGAGTGAAATCAGTGGATTATACTGTGATATTGTACAGTTTTGTAAGATGTTGCCCAGGAGGAAAACTGAGTGAAGGGTATATGGAGATCTCTGTATTATATATTAAGCTGCATGTGAATCTACAATTACTTCAAAATAAAAAGTTAAATTTTAAAAAGGGGGTAGCTAGAGAAATTCTTCAAAGTGATAAGCATTCAGGGAAAAGTATAGAATGTAAACAAGTATTAAGTGGACAGAATAACCTTGGACATACATAGTTTTGTGCTACTTAAGTATATCTCCAGGATAAATTTACTGGATTAGAAAATAAAAGCATATGCAGGATTGTGTCAACTTCACATTAACTTGGAGAAAACTCGAAAGTATTTCTTTCCATTCACTTGAGTCTGCTTTTGTATTTCTTAAAAATGGTTAGAGCTCTCCTTAGATAGGAAAAAACTAAATAAGAAATGTACAATGCCTAAATATTTTATCTTCCTGCTATTTAAATAGTTTTTCTTTTTCCCTACTAACAGAGTCACTGGTTATTTGTACCACATGTGAAGGCTACTGATTTCTGTATAATTTTATATCCTGTTACTTTAGAAGACTTTGTTTTTTAAACTTTGCAGTTTATTTTTGAGTTTTGTATTTCTGGTTGTGCTGGGCCTCTGTTGCTGCACACAGGTTTTCTCTAGTTGCAGCGAGCAGGGGCTACTCTGTTACAGAGCACAGGCTCGAGGAATGCAGGCTTCAGGAGCCTGCAGCTGTGGGCGCGGTAGTTGTGGCACGCGGGCTTAGTTCCTCTGTGGCTTGTGGGATCTTCCCGGAGTAGGGATAGAACCTGTGTCCCCTGAAGGTGGATTAACCACAGAGAAGCTCCAAGACTTTTTTTTATTGTCTAAATTAGTGTTATTTATCTGTGCTTCCCATGTTCATGCTATAAACTCTAATATCCAGTTCTCATGTCCCTAGAAGTTTCTTCTTTAAATGTATTGGCTAAACCTCCAGTATAATGTTAAATAGTGGTAGAAACAATGGGTATCTCAGCATTTCCCCATTAAAATGCTGGTTTTAGGACAGACACACACACACATATACATATTCATGTAAGGTAAGTATTACTTAGGTCTTCTGTCTTGAATGTTTATTACGTAAGTGTTGAATTCTGCCCAGGGTTTTCTGGCATCTGTGGATGATAAATCTTTTCCATCTCAGATCTATTAATATGGTGTATCATATTAATAGATTTCCTAATACTGAATCAATCTTATGTTTCTGATCATGGTGTATCATTTCTTTATGTGGTGCTAGATTCTGTTCACTAATACATTATTTAAAACTTTTATATCAATATCTATAAGTGGTATTGACCTATCATTTTTTTTATTTTTTATACTGTATTTATCAGGTTAAACTTATTCCCTTAATTTTTATTTGTTTTCCTCCCTTTATGATTGAATTATCTGGGTCTCTAAGGTTTCTTCATTTATTAAGTAAATATCTTTTCTATCCTGTATCTCATTAACTTGTGATTTTATCTTTATTATTTTATTCTTTATGCTTTTTTATTTACTTTTTGGTTCTTTTTCTAGTTTTAGGGGCTGGGAAAACTCATTTATTTTCTTTCCTTTTTCAGTTCAGTTGCTCAGTCATGTTCGACTCTTTGCGACCCCATGAACCGCAGCAAGCCAGGCCTCCTTGTCCATCACCAACTCCAGGAGTCCACCCAAACCCATGTCCATTGAGTTGGTGATGCCATCCAACCATCTCATCCTCTGTCGTCCCTTTCTCCTCCTGCCCTCAATCTTTCCCAGCATCAGGGTCTTTTCAAATGAGTCAGCTCTTCGCATCAGGTGGCCAAAGTACTGGAGTTTCAGCTTCAGCATCAGTCCTTCCAATGAACACCCAAGACTGATTTTTAGGATGGACTGGTTGGATCTCCTTGCAGTCCAAGGGACTCTCAAGAGTCTTCTCCAACACCACAGTTCAAAAGCATCGATTCTTCTGCGCTCAGCTTTCTTTATAGTCCAACTCTCACATCCATACAAGACCACTGGAAAAACCATAGCCTTGACTAGATGGACCTTTGTGGACAAAGTAACATCTCTGCTTTTTAATATGCTGTCTAGGTTGGTCATAGACAAGTAAATCTCACAAAGTCTGCTATGCAGAGTCTGCATTGGCATTTTTTAGAAATTCGTAATTTCAACTTTCACCCAAGAGTTGTTCAATAGATGGTTTATTTATCCCCAGGTGAAAGGCCCCTTTAAATAAAAAAATTAACAAATTCTATGATTCTTTTGCATTTTGATCAGAGTACTACCAGTAATGTATGTATGTCCATCAGGGATACTGGCCTGTCATTTTCTTTTCTGTGTGATATCTTTGTCTGGTTTTGGTATCAGGGTGATGCTGATCTCATCGAGTTCAGAACTGTCCCTTCCTCTGCAGTTTTTTGGAATAGTTTCAGAAGGAGAGATGGTGACTCTTCTCTAAATGTTTGGTAGAATTCACCTGTGAAGCCATCTGGTCCTGACTTTGGTTTGCTGGAAGTTTTTAAATTATTGATTTGATTTTATTACTGGTAATGCATCAGTTCGTATTTTCTATTTCTTCCTGGTTCTGCCTTGGGAGATTGTACAGTGAGGACTTTGTCCATTTTTTTCCTTGCTCATCCATTTTACTAGCTTTCGTAATCTATTATGATCCTTTGCATTTCTGTGGTGTCAGCTATAACTTCTCCTTTTCCATTTCTGATTTTATGGATTTGGGTCTCATCTTTTTTTTCTTGATGAGTCTGCTGCTGCTGCAGCTAAGTCGCTTCAGTTGTGTCCAACTCTGTGTGACCCCATAGACGGCAGCCCACCAGGCTCCCCCGTCCCTGGGATTCTCCAGTTGCCATTTCCTTCTCCACTTGATGAGTCTAGCTGAAGGTTTATCAGTTTTGTTTATCTTTTCAAAGCACTACCTTGAATTCTTAAAACCAGTACAGTATTCTTTAGGGTAATTAGGTTCACAGAGAAACTGAGCGTGAAGATACAGAGATTGTTCACATGCCTCCTACCCCCTCACATGCACAGGCTCCCACTATTAACCTCCCCCACTAGAGTGCACGTTGTTACAATGGAGGAACCTACACGAACACATAATCATCACCCAGAGTCCACAGTTTATAGCAGGGTTCACTCCTAATACTGACCATTCTATGGGCTGCACAATGGATAATGACACGTATCTACCATTTTAGTATCACTGGAGCCATTTCATGGCCCTAAAAATCCTGTATGTGCCACCCATTCATTCCTCCCTCCTCCTCCACTCATTTCTGTTTTTTTCCTTAACAAATTTTACTTTATTATTATTATTGGCCACACCACACAGCATGCAGGATCTTAGTTCCCTGACAAGGGATCAAACTCCACACTCCCAGCAGTGGAGGAGCAGAGTCTTTATCACTGGACCACTAGGGAAGTCTCATGTGTTTTAATAGTATAAAAATATTCATTATTAATATCATCTTCCTAATATGAAAATGCCTAAAATTAGAAATCATATTAAAAGTTTGAATAAATGTATTTTTATATGAAAAATCATCATAAAGAAATCCACTCACAGTATTCATTAGGTTTTTTAAACATATACATACTCTAAATAATGACAGTTTACTCTTTTCCATCGACATTAGTGCCACTAAGACACTCTAATATGCTACTGTTATTGCTCACATTATCAAAGAAAGATACGTTTGTATTTAATATACACTGTTTACTAAACTAGTAAAACAGACTAAGGCCCTTTGAGAACATGTCAACAACTATCTTAAAAGAAACAGGAAATTCATTTTATCACAATTTTCCCATTGCCTGAGACTTCTGGTTAACTGAATTTTTACTTTATACTATTAGTAATTTGTTCCTCACAGTCTATGACACTTATTTATTATATATACTTATTCTATCGATTAATATTTAATGACTGTCTATAATTCATCAGACTCTAGCAATATACTGGTGAAAATATGGATAAGATACCCCACTCTCATGTGTGGTGAAAGCATTTGTCACCCAGCTGTGTCTGACTTTTTTGACCCCATGGACTGTAGCCCGCCAGGCTCCTCTGTCCATGGAATTCTGCAGGCAAGAATACTGGAGTGGGTTACCATACCCTTCTCCAAGGAATCTTCCCAACCCAGGGATTGAACCCAGGTCTCCCACATTGCAGGCGGATTCTTCACTGTCAGAGCCACCAGGAAGCTACCCTTGTAAGCTTACATCTTAGTGGGGAGTTTCAGACAAGAATCATAACGTAATGCATGGCAATATGTACAGTGAAGTGCCCGGGATGGGGTGGACATGGAGTCAGGTGGTGAATCAAGGTACGACAGCCAATGAAAACTACTTTAAGGAGCTGGTATTTGTCCAGAGACCTGATAAAGAAGTTGCCATGGAAAGACTTTAAGAAAGGAGTTTCAGGGCAGTGGGCAAAGGAAGTGTAAAGATAGCTGAGGCAGAAACCAGCCTGGAGGGACAGTCTGGAGGTCAGTTTGCTATGGTGCAGAGAACAAACCAACGAACTGATACAAAGCAGACGCTGGCAAGGACCGGATCATGAGGAAGCCACGAAAAGCAGTTTGGATTTGACTCTGACTGGCACTGAGAGCAGTTACAGAATTTCAAGGCAGGTGGCAAATAGATTCTGATTTATGTTTTTAATGATTACTGATCACTAAATGGAGAATGGATTGAGAGGAGGGCAGGAATGAGAGAGGAAAGCAGTCCATCCCAGAGGCTTGATTCAGGTGGCCCAGACCACAGTAGTAGTGATGGAGAGGCTGAATCAACACATGCAGCATGCGTTGCATGGGAAGCGGACAGAACTTGCTAACAAACTGGCTTGCAGTTGGAGGGCAAAGAGCAGCATCTAGGATAACGCCTGTGGTGGTGTCATTTACTGCAACAAAGATGACAGAGAAGAGAGGAGGCACAGAAGAAAACAGTTCCTCCGAAGTAAGGAACTGTTTGTCTTTCCCTAGACCTCACACACATCACCAAGTGTGGAACTGAGAAGAGCAGAGCAAAAATATGTGAGCATCAGATTATTCCAGCACCAGCTATCCAATCCAAAGTGTTAGAGTCACACACCTAGCCTATACTTGGGGGGTGGGAGTGGGAAAGGAGAGAATTTTGAACCAGCTAGTCTACTGAAGTTTAAAAGCAAGCAGACTGTGTCTCAGAAACTGAAATGTGATCATACGATTGAAAGTGGCCTCAAAAGTTATGAAACTGGATCAACATGTTGTTGTTCATGAAGATGCAACTCAATGGAAAGAGGGGTACTTAGAACACAGCTGAAAGCAGGAACAGGAAAGAAGACTCTTCTATGTTTATTCCCCAAGTTTTTCAGCATATTCAGAAAATGAAGTACCAAAAGGAACTCAAGAATGAGTTCAAAAACTGCTGAGAAGTTTAACAGGGTGAAGACAGAGGACTGATGTCAACAATATGGCAGCAGTTGATCACCTTCATAAATGCATTTTGGTAAGTAGCAGAGACTCAAAAGCCAAATTGGAAAAAAAAAGCCAAATTGGGGAAAAAAGCCAAATTGGAATGGGTAAAAAAGAACACAGGAAGTGAGGAGATAAAGGTTAACAGCTACAGAATATCTTTTGAGAAGTTTAGCTTTACAAACGCATGAGATAAAAACAAGAGTTGACCCTTTTAAATCATAATGGCAGCTTAGCTTCACAGAAATGTCACTATTATTCTTTAGAAATTAAAATATGTACAGTGCAGGAAATCATAATTTTCAAACAGATTTTTTTCTTACCTTCACTGATTAAATTTAATGTGCCTTGTTTTCCATCTCCTTCTTGTGACTGACCTGGATCCAGTGAAGTCTGAGAAAGGCTAACCTCAGCTGATAACTGGTCAAGGCTCTGATAACTTTTTCTGTAAGACAAAGGTGAAATACTACTTTAACTTCTTCCCACAATAAAAAAATTTCTAGAGATATTTTTTAATGGTTTTCTCCAATTTACTGAATTTCAGGTTCATTTCTCCCCATCTGCCCCCAAAACATCTGTATCATGGCAATAGAAACTGTTGTATCTTTCCCTCCGCCCTCTTTGGAGGTTGTTAAATCCACTAAAACAGGAAAAGAGAAACAACCTGTCAAACAAATTCAGTTCCTTACATCAATTTTTGATGATCAAGTTAGTAAAGAAATAGGCACCTCTGGTCATTATCAATTGTCAAAGGTGCAGAAAGCCTCAAGTCTCTCAATACACAAATGAAACTGAAAGTGACCTAACTTTTGTTGTGAGGACTGTGTCTCCTAAGCACAATACCTTGGGACTGTTACAGATGATTTTTACATAAAAATAACCAATTATTGTCATCAATTCCTGTCACTGAGAAATTTAAAAAACGTTGGGTAGTAAAATACCTGTGTGTTAATATACCTTCAAGATGATTAACCTCCTTCCATCACCTGTTGACAACTGGGAGCCCATTTTCTTTTTTTTTTAATGTATTTATATTTAATTGAAGGATAATTGCTTTACAGTATTGTGTTGGTTTCTGCCAAACATCAACATGAATGAGCCCATTTTCTATTAAACAAATTCACTGGAAATAAATTATAACAGATGAAAATTCAGTTATGAATGGAAAGTTAATGAATGTAAATGTTCAAATCCTCCTCATATTTGTTTTGTCAACGTAAAACCAACTCAAAGAGATATATGCAGCTATGATATTACTGACATTTCAGGTATGTGACAAAATTCAGTATTATTTCTAAATATAAATGATCCAGAAAGAGGAACACATTTTTCAGGTTCAACATTTATTTCCAAAGGTAGTCAAACCCCATCTAATTTCCTAGAAGTGTTATAATAATATTGTAGAAAATATATATAATCTTAGTGATCTATTACATAGCTCTTCTCTATTCATACATACAAGAGGAGGCTCACAGATTTAGCTGGTTTGTGTGTATTAAGTATGAGGGGGATATAACTGGCACCCATTTGTTTTATCCTTTAAGAAATGAGGTGAAGGATGAGGTGATAGAATAGCTTCCTAGCTTACAATGTGAGCACTTTCTCACTTTATACAGTGATGACTTTTCAAATGTTGAGAGTATAAAAGTTCTTACTCATAATTTTAAATAGCAAGATAGTCTCTGTAGGAAACTTCAGAGATAATTATAACAGATAACACACATATATAACATGTAACAAAAAATGATACCCAGAAAGAAAAACACCAATACAGTATACTAACGCATATATATGGAATTTAGAAAGAAGGTAACGATAACCCTGTATGCAAGACAGCAAAAGAGACACAGATGTACTGAACAGTCTTTTGGACTCTGTGGAAGAGGGCGAGGGCAGGATGATGTGGGAGAATGGCATTGAAACATGTAAAATATAATATGTGAAATGAATCGCCAGTCTAGGTTTGATGCATGATACAGGGTGCTTGGGGCTGGTGCACTGAGATGACCCAGAGGGATGGTATGGGGAAGGAGGTGGGGGGGGGGTGTTCAGGATAGGGAACACTTGTACACTCATGGAGGATTCAAATCAATGTATGGCAAAACCAATACAATAAAGTAAAATAAATAAATTACTTAAAAAAATGATACCCAATATTTATACAGCACTTATCAAATGCTAGGTGCTGTTCTACATGTACATATATATTAATTTCCTTAATGCTCATGGCTACCAGAAGAGGTTGGAATTATTATCATCCCCACTTTACAGAAGAGGACTGGGACACAGGAGATGAGATTTGCACCTGGTAGCCTGGCTCTAATTCTCTCCCCATAATTACTACACTATCTCCTCTCTAGTCTAAGAAGAAAAGACTCAGCTTCCTATTAGAAGCTCTTCTTAAACAGCAGCTCAGTTCGCTAAGACAGATCATGGAAACTATACTGTATTTAATCAAAGCACTGACAATTTCCCTTGATTTCCAGTAAAATTTTATTTCTTTAGCTATAGCAGGAAGCAGGAATGGAAGAATTTAATAAAGGAAGGCATAAATAAGTTTCTTTTCCAAGTTACTTTTCTGTGTCTAACTAGTAGAAGACTTGCCTTTTAAAATGAAGGGCTTAGGATGTTTCTGATGCTGCTACTTCACTATAGGAAACTTGTTCATGTTGATATTATTCAACTAAAAATGTATGCATGGAAATATATACAAACAACGGAATACCCAGAATTAAAAAGTCTCTATGACTAAGGACTGAGAACTCGGTGGCACACATTTACAGGCTCTCCAGGACTGGGTCACCCACTGAGGGAGGAAAGTGCAGAAAGGCATCCTGTGAGGGGCGTGCTTCCCGAGTGACCTGCTGAAGTACTTTCAGAGAATCGCACTTCCACATCCAAAGTGACTTCAGGACCTCTCTACCCTTTAGGGAATAATCCTTGAGTTTACAGGCTTTATGTACTTCACCAAATGCCAATGGAAATAAAAACAGAATTTGGGAGACAATGATATTTGGAAGCAAAAATAAAAATTCCAAGCCAAAACTAAGCACCTTATTCATAAGATATTATGAATAAGCTATGAATATGAAGAAGACATTATGAATATCTTATCAGTACTATACAATAGTATCCTTGCATGAAACTATTTCCCAGCATCTGACAGGAATCTAGTTCAGCTGCTTTCAGTAATGACAAAGAATGGCTTTGGTTACCACTTTTTTTTTACCGTATTTGCAATGTAACCGGCAACTCCATCTGACAAACATTTTGTTGTCATGGAGTAAACTATCTATTGGAGTTCTGTCTTTAAAAGTCTTACCTTGGAATCCTATACTCACTAAAACCACACTGTAAGATTTAAGGGTATCCCATAGCTAAGTCAGGCTTCCCTGGTGGCCTCAGATGGTTAACTGTCTGCCCACAATGCGGGAGACCTGGGTTGGCAAGAACCCTGAAGAAGGAAATGGCAACCCATTCCAGTATTCTTGACTGGAGAATCCCATGGACAGAGGAGCCTGGCAGGCTACAGTCCATGGGGTCACAAGGAGTCGGACACGACTGAATACTTTCTTTCTTTCTTTTGTAGCTAAGTTGGTAAAGAATCTGCCTGCAATGCAGAAGACCCAGGTTCAATCCCTGGGTTGGGAAGATCCTCTGGAGATGGAAATAGTAACCCAGTCCAGTATTCTTGCCTGGAGAATCCCATTGACAGAGGAGCCTGGCAGGGTACAGTCCATGGGGTCACAAGAGTCGGACACGACTTAGCAACTAAACCACCACCATCACCAGATACACCAAACCAGGTAACAGTCTGTTCCTATTTTTCAGAGTTGAACTTTTTAAACGGCAAGAGCTTAATCAAAATAAGAACCCAGATAGTAAGAGTCATGCACTGACTATATGAAAGTTTGCAGTTTACTCTATGCCATTACATTGTTAAATATAATTTAAAATTGTAAGAACTCTTGTGAGCACTTGAGACATAATAAAATTCACAGCATTCAATTTCTTACTATAGGAACATTTAAAAACCACTCAAATTCAAACTTCTATATATAGAACTAGGTACCAAAATCAAGGCAAATTAAAGGAAACTGAGTGATAAGTCAATTCAATTATAAGTAAATTTTTCTACAATCTTATACTACATATCAATGCAGACACACTGTTGTGGCTAATCTATATTACTTATTTGCCCATTAGATATCTTGAGATCAGTAATAATTTACATTATCTGGTAGTCACTGGACAACAGAGAGTATGATAAACAGAAGAATAAACTATCCACATGTAGAAAATAGAAACAAATATATGCACACAATCTATACACAAAGGCATATCACTGTGCATGGAAACTGTTCTTTTTATTCTTGGTTTGATTTCCACAGACATATGTTTAAGGAACAAAGTAAGCATTTGTTACAGCAGAACATCTATAAACTTTTAACTTACTAAAAATGCAAGGGAGCTTAAAAGAGGACAAAATGTGAGTCAGGTCAATACAAAATGTAATTTGTAAAAGATTTCTACAACCTCAGTGCTTTAGACACACATGAGAAGGAGAACCTGGAATACACATGAAGTGATTATATCTAATGCACTGGAAATCATTAAGAAAAATAGGCCTAAGTAGTAGATCATGAAGGGCATAAAAACCACATAATTCTTAATAATTTTGTGAATGGCAGCCAAATTGGGAGACAATGATATATTTAGAAGACTAAAAAAAAGTGTACGTAGAAAATATCTGTATGGTGACGATGGATCTGATCTGGGATGGGAATAATCTAACAAAGTTATGCAACAGGTAATCTAACAAGATTATATACCAGATGTTTAACAAGCTCATGTGACCTAGACTTTGCATATAAAGATATATATTAAAACAGAACTTAGTGGAAAGAAAAAAGAATCAGTTTCTTGGTGTGTGTGTTAGGGAGTGCACGTTATATATTTATTTATTGTTGAGCTTTTACAGTAATGCCTTAAATGCCTGTAATGCTTTAAAAATTTTTAACATGATACGCCTATGTCTGAAATAAAGGAAGAGATATAATAAAATCCTGCATAACTAACCTTGTCAGTCTAAATAATCTAGAAATAAATTTGAAATGATATGTTTAAAGCTTTATAAACAGTGTAGTAAAAGGAAATAAATTTAAGATCTCTTGTGAAAGGGGTCCTTCCATGACAAGGTGATCACAGCCAAGTTACCCAACAGGTCATTTTACCACAAAATTCATTACATCAAACAGCACACTCTCTTTCTTCTAAAATCCAAATGGGAAAATACATCTACAGAGCCTCTGGAGAAGTTAACTATAGACCTTCCATATCCTTAGCATGAAATTTCAATGACTCATTACAGCGTCAGTTTCTTTCTCCATATTATTAAGAGAGCTAATATTCCCTGTTAAGGAGGCTCTGGCTACCTCCTTCATGATTTGCAGTTTCTCACAAATGTTTGTTGGACTTATTTAAGACACTGATAAAATGAAGAGGAATTGGTGATCAGGTCAGTTTGATAGCTTTGGCCTGTATTATAAATTTGAGGAGAACAAAAACTGTATCTTGATGCAAAGCTATGACGTGTCTCAAACATGATTTATATACAGCACTACTCTGTTCTGAAAATCCATTTCTACATGAAAATCTCCATTTCTACATGAAAAAGTTGGTATTATTTATTTTGAACAACAGGGAATTTGTTGGTCATTTTAAATTTAGATAGGGCTTTAAGAGCTCTCTAAGAAATAGCAGGATATCAGGTGAGTGGATACTGTCCAAACATAAAAGATATAAGGCTATACAAGAGTCCAAACAGAAAAGATTATATAGACTATAAATAAATACAGACTTATCAGAAAGGGATTAGGTGCCAGGCAATTTACTACCTCCAATGACTCTTACAATTCTGTTTAAATAAGCATTACCCCCACCCCAGTATTACATGTGCAGAAACAAAAAGCAAGGAGTCACGCTTAGTGTTAAACAGCAAGGAAGCAACAGAAATATGTTCAAGTCCTGACTTTAAACTCTAGGTACAGGGATCTCAGCACTGCCCCGAGTGCGTACTTTTGTTCAGGGATATCAGTTTGGCAATAGGGTCACAGAAAAGCAGTGCCAACATCAGAGGTCTGGAGAGATTAAAGACTGATGATGCCAGGAAGGAAAGGGTATCCTTTCTTAACCTAATGGAGAAACCAAGTCAAGAGGGACAAAACCTGGATCCATTCTAAACAGGCAGTTTCGCTGCATTCTTTTCTGAGACTACAATTAACTCTTGCTGCTACTACAATATTTTGTAGGAGACAGCCTATTACTACATGCGGAGGCAACCCAGAAATAAATCTTCCACTTGGATGCCCTCACTGGTTCCCCATGGGCAGCTCTATGGGCAGGCAGTGGTATGTACATGTCTTTCTGCTAAAATATTTTACCACCCACTATCTAAAGTGACAACATAGATATTGCAATAAAAAGCACAGTTACTAGTCTTTTGTCAGGATATAGTAATATTTTTGCAGTTATAAAGCAGGAGCATCTTACATTATAGATAAGTTTACCAATAATTGCTATAAATTCAGGTTTTCAGTTATAAATCATAAATACAAATAAATATTTTTGCTTACATTAAATGTGTCACAGAAAGATAAAATTATATACCAGCATAATAAGATATATTCTAGTTATTTATACCTTTCATAGGATATAAGGGAACTAGGTTCCAATCCATGAAAGACCCAGTCAACACCTTGACTCATACTCAGTGTAGTGCAGGAGGTGATGAAGAGAGTTCTACTGATTCATTTTGTAAATAACTGGCTCATATTTCCCTATTTATCTCTAACAATCAATGAAACTAACAGGCAAGTAAACATAAAAGCCTCCAGCAATCTTTTTTAAATAACAAAAGGTAAAAATTTATTTTGAATTCTATCTCTGAAATGAGAAAAATCACAGAGGAAAGCAGGCAGAAATTAGGTCTGTACTAAGACATTCCTTGTAGAAATGCCAGGCCACTAATTACCTAGTGAAAGGTGGCCTACGAAGCACAAAAAGTATATTGCTCTATCAGTGAAGGGTTTCCCAGGTGGCTCAGTGGTAAAGAACCTGCCTGCCAATGCAGGAGACACAGGATACGTGGGTTTGATCCCTGGGTTGGGAAGATCCCCTAGAAGAGGAAATGGCAACCACTCCAGTACTCTTGCCTGGTTAAATTCCATGGACAGAGGAGCCTGGAAGGCTACAGTCCACGGGGTTGCAAAGAGTTGGGCATGACTCAGTATGCATGCACTCCCAGTGAAATTTTTAAAAGGGCTCTAAAAAAAAAAAAAAAAAGAGAGAAAAAAACAAAGAGAGGGGGTGGGAGAAAAAAAGGAAGAGAGAAGAGAAGGAGGAGAGAGGGAAGCAGAGGAAGGAGGCACAATGGTAAGGGGAGAGAGAACTGAAGGAGATGGAGGGAGAGCAGGGAGAACTATCAGAAAAATCAGCTGAAAATATGACAATAAAGACACTGAAAACAATTACCACGATGGGAAAGTGACAAAAAGCCAAAAGAAGGTAACACGATTTACAGGTTCTGAAATGAAGGCCACCTAAAGAAGGAGAGCCTAAGATTTTGCAGCTCTCAACAGGGGAAACACTAGCTAAGTGAAACAGTCCTGAATGCTGGGACAAAGAAATAGGGAAAGGATCTTGTGGCCATGGGTGGGGTGATTTTATCTTCAATATCCCCCCAAAATTAGATTTATTGAAAAATGAACAAAACTCTTTAGACCCACCAAGAACAAGTAAATTTCTTTCTATCCTTTTATGACATGGAATTTTGTGTTCAAGCACGAAAATTAGTTCTAACGTAAAAACAAACACCACAGCTAGAATTCAAATATAGATGGCTCACTGAATACAAGCTCCCTGACATAACTGAAGGACTGGCTGAAGATTCAGTAGAGAAGTAGGTAGCTAATGTAATACTACATAAGCGTTTCTCAACGTCTTTTACTTCTCCAGGGTGCCTTGGCTTTGTAACATTACCATATTCACTGCCTTAATATAACCTTACCAAGCCAAAATAGTCTTAAATCCCACTTTTGCTCTGAGCTAATAATGAATTCAGAAAAGTATTAGAAACCAAAGTGGACAGTCATATGTTTTGGTACAACTAAGTTTGTAATTAGTTGGGGGAAAAAAAAAAAGTGTCACACTTACTCATACCACTGTTTATTGTGTTTTCGGTAAAGCAACGTATCCAAGGCAACAGCACTGACATCCAGAGCTCCTGGGGAAGGCCACTGGTTGGTGAGGTGAGCAGTTAACTCTTGTCTCGATCTTAAATCATTATTCTTTAGCACAGTCCTGTGAATATTAAGATGGTGAGTGCTTTTGTCTTCACTGTTCTGCAATGGCAGAGGAACCTAACGGTATCAATTTAGGCCCCCAAATTCACCTTTTAAAAATGGTATGTTAACAGACTGGGGACAGAACTACAGGAAGGCTGGTTGGGCTATGCCTGTTCTGTTTCCTGCAGTATGTGTTTCTCATTCTTTCTCTACCTGCTGTAACAAATCGCTACCTGTGAAATTCAGGCTTCCTATCTTTTCCCCAGAGATATTACTAAAGGACTAAGGGACCCAAGCTGCACTTGACATCTTAACTAAAAATAATGGTGATATCCTAAAAGTTACAGGTGATCGGATGCCAATAAAAATATAAAAGAGAGTGGAGATTCCATCTGTACGATTATCTAGCTTCAAAATTCACAATGTTGAAGTAATAGTAAACAAAATAACTAAATAAAAATAAAATATAGAAAAATATAAAATAAAAACTATGAGGCTCCTGTAACTGTTTTTGATAGAAATGACTACCAGTAAATCTTCATGAAAATAATTTCCTCAATGACAACTGCATTGAACCATATACTCTACTGGAAATTTTCTACAGAATGAAGCCACTGTAACAACTCATGGTTTTATTCTCATCTTTTGTAAAGCTATTATTCATTAATACAGCTTGGAAAAGAACTAGCTTTCCGCCAAAATTTCAATTTCACAAAACTAATTCAATATTTGAACTGTTAGTTCAATTAAAAGCATAATTCATTTTGCAAAGCTCTAATTCTACCTCTAAAATATCTTAAAATATCACCTAGGCAACCTGCATTCTCAAGCAGGAGTCCAAGACTTTAGTGTCCCAAGGTTCTGAGCAATCAGCTCAGAAGCAGGAAGTAAAATGTGCTTGCCACTAATTTTCAGAGACCACAGTCCTGTTGTGGGTGGCAGACAGTCAGCAGTATACTAGCTAGCAAGACAGTCCTGCACTCGAGAAGGCCAACCTGCACACCACCACTGGCTCTTAACCATGATTCCAATGGAGTAATCCCACTTTTAAATGTCTCTACAAGCTACAAACAAATATTCTGATTTTATAGAGATCTTATTTTATCTGTGTGCATTTAAAATATTTGTTCTACTATGTCCATAAAGAAACATTACCTGATGTAAACAACAGACTTTCTCCTAAAATTGGAATACTAGAAATGAAATAGGCAGAGTTCAGTAAGAATGTCTCCCATTAAGACACTACCTTAGGCAAGGTTCAACTATTTCATTTCACTAGAGAAGGAATGAAACATTTTAAAAAGACTTCTAGGGTACTTTAACATTAGTTTTTACAAAAACAGTAAAGAGGGATTAGAAAACTTCTAAGATTGACAGAAAAATTGTGTAAAGCGGAAATGGTGGTTACTGGCCAGAGAATCTGTTAAAATAAACTATCTTTATTTTGGGCTCTATTACTACATTTTTCTCTTTCACATACTCCTCTTTAGGGTTTCCAGTGGATGTCACTGGAGAACAGAATCTTGAAGTCGTAACTGGCCCACAGGAAATATTCACAGCAGAATGCAAGAAAGGCACATAGGCACCTGAGGAAAGGACACTGGTAAAACTCAGTTAACGAAAAGTAAGCACCACCTCCATTTCAGAATATGTTGTGGAAAGTGAAAACTTTTACACCACGTAGGATGGAAAAAGGGACTGAATTTTCACAGAACTTTTTACACACTATTCGCCCGTGGATAATTTTTGCCCATTGATGAACTAGGTATTGTCTTTTTCTGTGGGAGCCTGCCTGGTCCTCTGGAACAGGATATAAGAGATTTCAGTGTACTGACCAGGCCTAGTTTTTCATCCACGCCACACCTGGTTCCCACCATCTGTGAGGAATGTGGACAGAGGAAATCCTAGCGCTTGCTCTGCGGCTGCGGAAAGGAAAGCTTCTGGAGGATCCTGGTAAGGGGGCCCTTGCTCTTACCACCCCTGTACACTAGGGGGCAGGCAAGTGGACTGGTTGGGTTGAGAACCCCACCCCTGAATTCTGACTCTTGACCAGAGTTCTCTTAGGGTGATAAACAGACAAGCAGTTTATTTGTTCTAGCAGTGAGGGCCTGACCAAATGTGCCAATAAACAGACATTCCTATTTCCATCTGAAGGAGCTCAGCCTGCTGCTAACATTTAAGGTTAATAATTCTACAGAAAGATGCACTAAGAGAAAATTGTTTAATTTACTAAGAAAGTAGAAATAATATATGTATTCCAGCTAATTTTTAACAGCTTTCCTGTAGTATCTACCTCTGAATTGGTGGATAACTAATTTCTCTTTAGATTCTCAGTAGGAATTATTTAGGAATTTGGCCACACCCACACAATTCAGTCTTATCCTCCTCAGCTTTACTGAAGTATAATTGATAATTTAAAATTGTATACATTTAAAGTAAACAACTTGATGATTTGATAGACAATGTAAAATAATAATCACACTCAAGCTAATTAACACATCCAACGCCTAACATAGTTAACTTCTTTTCTTTGTGATGAGAACACTTAAGATCTACCCTCTTAGAAAATTTCCAGTATACAATAATGTTAACTACAGTCACTTTGTCATGCATTAGATCTCCAGAATTTATTCATCTTGCATAACAGAAACTTTGTACTCCTGAACTTTATCTCCCTAAATCCCTGCCTCTTCAGGCTCTGATAACAATCATTTTATTCCATTTCTGTGTACTTGACTTCTTTAGAGTCCACATATAAGTGGGATCATACAGTTTTTGTCTTTCTGCATCTATAGTTTATTTCACTTAGCATAATGTCATACATGTTGTTATGAATGGTAGGATTTCCTTCATTTTTAAGGCTGCATTATCATCCATTGTATATGTTTGTATATAGACACAGGGTCTTTATATATCACATATTCTTTATCCATCCATCCATGGACACATGGACACTGAAATTACCTCTACCTCTTGGTTACTAACGCTGAAATCAACATGACAGTGTGCTATCGCTTCAAGAGAAAGGCTTTAATCTCCTAGGCCTTCCCTGAGTTCCAAAGAAGAGACTCAAGCAGTTTTGAATTTAGGGAAATGAGGGAATGCAGACACAAAGGAAAAGCAGTCAAGAAACAATAGCTCACATAAACAGAAAATCATAGCAGACTGACAAAAGAAATCAAAGATGATATAAACAATTGGGGAGATATATCATGTTCCTGGATTGGGAGAAATGGACACTGTGAAAATGACAATCCTACCAGAAGCAATCTACAGATTCAATGCAATCTCTATCAAATTACCAACGGCATTTTTCACAAAACTAAAACAAAAAAATTTCACCATTTGTATGGAAACACAAAAGACCCCAAAAATGCAAAGCAATTTTGAGAAAAAGAATGGAGCTGGAGGAATCAACCTCCTGACTTCAGACTATACTACAAAGCTACAATCACCAAGACAATATAGTACTGGCACAAAAGCAGAAATATAGACCAATGGAACAAGACAGAACGCCCAGAGATAAAATCACACACCCAGGGGCACCCTGTCCTTGACAAAGGGGGCAAGAACATACAACGGAGAAAAGACAGTCTCTTCAATAAGTGGCGCTGCGAAAACTGACAGCTACGTGTGAAAGAATGAAATTAGAACACTTCCTAATACCACACACAAATATAAACTCAAAATGGATTAAAGACCAAATGTTAAGACCATAAACTATAAAATTCTTAGAGGAAAACACAGGCAGAACTCTTTTTGACAAAAATCACACCAAGATCCTCTATGAGCCACCTTCTAGAGTAATGGAAATAAAAATAAACAAGTGGGACCTAATTAAAAAGTTTTTGGACAGCAAAGGAAACTATAAACAAGGTGAAGACTACCCTCAGAATGGGAGAAAATAACATCAAATAAAACAGCTGACAAAAGATTAATCTCCAAAATATACAAGTAGCTCATGCAGCTCAATACCAGAAAAACAAACAACCCAATCAAAAAGTGGGCAGAAGACCTAAACAGACATTTCTCCAAAGAGGACATACAGATGGCCAATAGTCACAATATCTGCCACCCTAAAAATGTGCCTCTTTGGCATGAGAATTAATTTAGGCTGATTGTTTTCAAGGAGGAAAATACGGCTCAAAAGTCTTTCTTTTTACATTCCTCTTAGCTACCTAAAGAATTAAGATTCTGTTGCAGGAATAGAGCTATTACTGAAAATACATACAAAGAATATGTAATCCAAGTCCATGTCCCAACCACTGATGTAAAAGAATCTGAAATCAAACAGTTCTATGAAGATCTACAACATCTTCTAGAACTAACACCAAAAAAAGACATCCTTTTCATCACAGGGATTGGGATGCAAAAGTAGGAAGTCAAGAGATAGCTGGAATAACAGGTAAGTTTGCTGTCGGAGTACAAAATGAAGTAAGGCGAAGGCTAACGGAGTTTTTCCGAGAACACACTGGTCACAGTAAACATCCTCTTCCAACAATACAAGAGACGACACTGCACATGGACATTGTTGTTGTTCAGTCACTAATTCACGTCCGACTCTTTGTGATCCTGTGGACTACAGCACTACCAAGGCTTCCCTGTCCCTCACCATCTTCTGGAGCTCACCCAAGTTCATGTCCATTGAATTGGTGGTGTTATCCAACGATCTCATCCTCTGCTGTCTCTTCTCCTTTGCCTTCAATCTTTCCCAGCATCAGAGTCTTTTCCAGTAAGTCGGCTCTTCCCATTACATGGCCAAAGTATTGGAGCTTCAGCATCAGTCCTTTCAATGAATATTCGGGGTTGATTTCCCTTAGGATTGACCAGTTTGGTCTCCTTGCTGTGCAAAGGGCTCTTAAGAGTCTTCTCCAACACCACAGTTTGAAAGCATCAATTCTTCAGCACTCAGCCTTCTTTATGGTCCACTCGAACATCTGCACATGACTACTAGAAAAATCAGAACTTTGACTATACAGACCTATGTCAGCAAAGTGATGTCTTTGCTTTTTAATAAGCTATTTAGGTTTGTCAAAGCCTTCTTTCCAAGAAGCAAGTGTCTTCTATTTCATGGCTGCAGTTACCATCCCAAGTGATTTGGGAGCCCAAGAGAAAACTTGTCACTGCTTCCATGTTTTCGACTTCTATTTGCCATGAAGTGATGGAACCAGATGCCATGATCTGGGTTTTTTAATGCTGAGTTTTAAGCCAGCTTTTCCACCTTCTTTTACCTTCATCAAGAGGCTCTTTAGTTCCTCTTTGCTTTTGGCCATTAGAGTGGCATCATCTGCATATCTGAAGTTGTTAATATTTCTCCCAGCAATCTTGATTCCAGCTTATACCTCATCCAGCCCAGCATTTCACATGATGTACTCTGCATAGAAGTAAAATAAACAGAGTGACAATATACAGCCTTGCCGTACTCCTTTCCCAATTTTGAACCAGTCAGTTGTTCCATATAAGGTTCTAATGGTTGCTTCTTGACCTGCATACAGGTTTCTCAGGATGCAGGTTAAGCGGTCTGGTATTCCCGTTTCTTTAAAAATTTTCCACAGTTTGTTGCAATCCACACAGTCAGAGGATTTTGCAGAGCCTTAGTTCCACTTGACTTCACATTCCAGGATGTGTGGTTTTAGGTGACTCATCACACCATCATGGTTATCCGGGTCCTCAAGACCTTTTCTGTATAGTTCTTCTGTGTATTCTTGCCACCTCTTCTTAATCTCTTCTGCCTCTGTTAAGTCTTTACTGTTTTTGTCCTTTATCATGCCCCATCCTTGCATGAAATGTTTCTTTGGTATCTCCAATTTTCTTGAAGAGATCTCTAGTCTTTCCCATTCTATTGTTTTCTTCTATTTCTTTGCATTTTTCATTAAAGAAGCCCTTCTTATCTCTCCTTGCTATTCTCTGGAACTCTGCATTCAGCTGGGTCTATTTTTCTCTTTCTCCCTTGCTTTTCACTTCTTTTCTTTCCTCGACTATTTGGAAAGCCTCCTCAGACAACCACTTTTCCTTCTTGCATTTCTTTTTCTTTGGGATGGTTTTAGTCACTGCCTACTGTACCATGTCATGAACCTCTGTTCATAGTTATTCAGGTACTGTCTACCAGATCTAATCTCTTGAACCTATTCATCACCTCTGTCTGTATAATTATAAGGGATTTGATTTAGGTTATATCTGAATGGACTAGTGGTTTCCCCGACTTTTTTTATTTTAAGCCTGAATTTTGCTATAAGGACCTGATGATCTGAGCCACAGTCAGCTCCAGGCCTTGTTTTTGCTGACTGTATAGAGCTTCTCCATCTTTGGCTGCAAAAAATGTAATCATCACTCTGATTTCAGTACTGACCATCTGGTGATGTCAATTTGTAAAGTCATTCCTAGTGTTACTGAAGGAGGGCGTTTGCTATGACCAGCGCGTTCTCTTTGCAAAACTTTGTTAGCCTTTGCCCTGCTTCATTTTGTACTCTAAGGCCAAACTTGCTTGTTACTCCAGGTATCTTTTGACTTCCTACTTTTACATTCCAATTCCTATGATGAAAAGGACATCTTTTTTTTTTTTTTTTTTTGGTGTTAGTTCTAGAAGATGTTGTAGGTCTTCATAAAATTGGTTAACTTCAGGTTCCTTGGATTTAGTGGTTGGGGCACAGACTTGGATTACTGTGATGTTGAATGGTTTGCCTTGGAAACCAACCGAGATCATCCTGTCATTTTTGAGACTGCACCCAAGTACTGCATTTCAGACTCTTTTGTTGACTATGAGGGCTACTCCATTTCTTCTATGGGACTCTTGCCCACAGTAGTAGATATAATGCATGAATGCTTAATTGCTTCAGTTGTGTCTGACTCTTTGTGACCCCATGGACTATAGCCCACCAGGTTCCTCTGTCTATGGGATTTTTCAGGCAACAATACTGGAGTGGATTGCCATTTTCTTCTACAGGGGATCTCCCTGACCCAGAGGTCAAACCTGTGTCTCCTGCACCTCCTGCCTTGTGGGCAGATTCTTTACCACTGAAGTTTATAATAGATATAATGGTCATCTGAATTAAATTTGCCCATTCCCATCCATTTTAGTTCACTGATTCCTAAGAAGTTGATGTTTACTTTTGCCATCTCCTGCTTGACCACATCTAATTTACCTTGATGCATGGACCTAAACATTCCAGGTTCCTATGCTGTATTGTTCTTTACAGCACTGGATTTTACTCTCACCACCAGACACATCTAGAACTGGGCATTGTTTCTGCTTGGGCTCAGCCTCTTCATTCTTTTTGGAGCTATTTCTCCTTTCTTCCTCAGTAGGATATTGGACACCTTTCAACTTGGGGCAGTCTCTTCTTTGTCGTATTTTTTTGCCTATTTATATAGTTCAATGGTATTCTATCGGCAAGAATACTGGAGTGGTTTGCCATTCCCTCCTCCAGTGGACCATGTTTTGTCAGAACTCTCCACTATGACCATTACCATCACATGGACAGCACCAGGTGGTTAATACAGAAATCAGATTAATTATGTTCTTTGCAGCCAAAGATGGAGAAGCTCTATACAGTCAGCAAAAAATAAGACCTGGAGCTGACTGTGGCTCAGATCATTAGCTCCTTATAGCAAAATTCAGGCTTAAATTGAAGAAAGTAGGGGAAAACCACTTAGCCATTAAGGTAGGACCTAAATCAAATCCTTTATGATTATACATACAGTGGAGGTAATGAATAGATTCAAGGGATTAGATCTGGTAGACAGAATGCCAGACGAATTACAGACAGAGGTTCATAACACTGTACAGGAGGCAGTGACTAAAACCATCCCAAAGAAAAAGAAATGCTAGAAGGAAAAGTGGTTCTCTGAGGAGGCTTTACAAACAGCTGAGGAAAGAAGAGAAGCAAAAGGCAAAGGAGAAAGGGAAAGATGCAGAGTTCCAGAGAATAGCAAGGAGAGATAAGAAGGCCTTCTTAAGTGAACAATGCAAAGAAATAGATAGAATGGGAAACACTAGAGATCTCTTCAAGGAAATTAGAGATACCAAGGGAACAGTTCATGCATGGATGGGCTTGTTAAATGACAGAAATTGTAAGGACCCAAAGTGCTGCACACAGTATGGCATCAAATTTGGAAAACTCAGTAGTCACAGGACTTGAAAATTTCATTTGTCATTCCAATCCCAAAGAAGGGCAATGCCAAAGATTGTTCAAACTACCTATAACTACACTCATTTCACGTGATATTCAGGTTATACTCAAAATCCTTCAAGTTAGGCTTTAGCAGCACGTGAACCAAGAACTTCCAGATGTACAAACTGGGTTTAGAAAAGGGAGAGGAAGGAAAGAAATCTTAAAAATTAAGGCAGAAATAAATGCAAAAGAAACAAAAGAGACCATAGCAAAAATCAACAAAGCCAAAAGCTGGTTCTTTGAAAGGATAAATAAAATTGACAAACCATTAGCCAGACTCATCAAGAAACAAAGGGAGAAAAATCAAATCAATAAAATTAGAAATGAAAATGGAGAGATCACAACAGACAACACAGAAATACAAAGGATCATAAGAGACTACTATCAGCAATTATATGCCAATAAAATGGACAACATGGAAGAAATGGACAAATTCTTAGAAAAGTACAACTTTCCAAAACTGGAACAGGAAGAAATAGAAAATCTTAACAGACCCATCACAAGCACGGAAATTGAAACTGTAATCAAAAATCTTCCAGCAAACAAAAGCCCAGGTCCAGATGGCTTCACAGCTGAATTCTACCAAAAATTTAGAGAAGAGCTAACACCTATCCTACTCAAACTCTTCCAGAAAATTGCAGAGGAAGGTAAACTTCCAAACTCATTCTATGAGGCCACCATCACCCTAATACCAAAACCTGACAAAGATGCCACAAAAAAAGAAAACTACAGGCCAATATCACTGATGAACATAGATGCAAAAATCCTTAACAAAATTCTAGCAATCAGAATCCAACAACACATTAAAAAGATCATACACCATGACCAAGTGGGCTTTATCCCAGGGATGCAAGGATTCTTCAATATCCACAAATCAATCAATGTAATACACCACATTAACAAATTGAAAAATAAAAACCATATGATTATCTCAATAGATGCAGAGAAAGCCTTTGACAAAATTCAACATCCATTTATGATAAAAACTCTCCAGAGAGCAGGAATAGAAGGAACATACCTCAACATAATAAAAGATATATATGACAAACACACAGCAAACATTATCCTCAATGGTGAAAAATTGAAAGCATTTCCCCTAAAGTCTGGAGAAGGCAATGGCACCCCACTCCAGTACTCTTGCCTGGAGGAGCCTGGTAGGCTGCAGACCATGGGCTTGCGAAGAGTCGGACACAACTGAGCGACTTCACTTTCACTTTTCCCTTTCATGCATTGGAGAAGGAAATGGCAACCCACTCCAGTGTTCTTGCCTGGAGAATCCCAGGGACAGGGGAGCCTGGTGGGCTGCCAAATGGGGTCGCACATAGTCGGACACAACTGAAGTGACTTAGCAGCCCCTAAAGTCAGGAACAAGACAAGGGTACCCACTTTCACCATTACTATTCAAAATAGTTTTGGAAGTTTTGGCCACAGCAATCAGAGCAGAAAAAGAAATAAAAGGAATCCAAATTGGAAAAGAAGTAAAGCTCTCACTGTTTGCAGATGACATGATCCTCTACATAGAAAACCCTAAAGACTCCACCAGAAAACTACTAGAGCTAATCAATGAATATACTAAAGTTGCAGGATATTAAATCAACACACAGAAATCCCTTGCATTCCTATACACTAATAATGAGAAAACAGAAAGAGAAATTAAGGAAACAATTCCATTCACCATTGCAACGAAAAGAATAAAATACTTAGGAATATATCTACCTAAAGAAACTAAAGACCTATATATAGAAAACTATAAAACACTGGTGAAAGAAATCAAAGAGGACACTAATAGATGGAGAAATATACCATGTTCATGGATTGGAAGAATCAATATAGTGAAAATGAGTATACTACCCAAAGCAATTTATAGATTCAATGCAATCCCTATCAAGCTACCAACAGTATTCTTCACAGAGCTAGAACAAATAATTTCACAATTTGTATGGAAATACAAAAAACTTTGAATAGCCAAAGCAATCTTGAGAAAGAAGAATGGAACTGGAGGAATCACCCTACCTGACTTCAGGCTCTACTACAAAGCCACAGTTATCAAGACAGTATGGTACTGGCACAAAGACAGAAATATAGATCAATGGAACAAAATAGAAAGCCCAGAGATAAATCCACGCACATATGGACACCTTATCTTTGACAAAGGAGACAAGAATATACAATGGATTAAAGACAATCTCTTTAACAAGTGGTGCTGGGAAATCTGGTCAACCACTTGTAAAAGAATGAAACTAGAACACTTTCTAACACCATACACAAAAATAAACTCAAAATGGATTAAAGATCTAAACGTAAGACCAGAAACTATAAAACTCCTAGAGGAGAACATAGGCAAAACACTCTCTGACATACATCACAGCAGGATCCTCTATGACCCACCTCCCAGAATATTGGAAATAAAAGCAAAAATAAACAGATGGGACCTAATTAACCTTAAAAGCTTCTGCACAACAAAGGAAACTATAAGCAAGGTGAAAAGACAGCCTTCAGAATGGGAGAAAATAATAGCAAATGAAGCAACTGACAAACAACTAATCTCAAAAATATACAAGCAACTTCTACAGCTCAACTCCAGAAAAATAAATGACCCAATCAAAACATGGGCCAAAGAACTAAATAGACATTTCTCCAAAGAAGACATACAGATGGCGAACAAACACATGAAAAGATGCTCAACATCACTCATTATCAGAGAAATGCAAATCAAAACCACTATGAGGTACCATTTCACACCAGTCAGAATGGCTGCGATCCAAAAGTCTACAAGTAATAAATGCTGGAGAGGGTGTGGAGAAAAGGGAACCCTCTTACACTGTTGGTGGGAATGCAAACTAGTGCAGCCACTATGGAGAACAGTGTGGAGATTCCTTAAAAAACTGGAAATAGAACCGCCTTATGATCCAGCAATCCCACTGCTGGGCATACACACTGAGGAAACCAGAAGGGAAAGAGACACGTGTACCCCAATGTTCATCACAGCACTGTTTATAACAGCCAGGACATGGAAGCAACCTAGATGCTCATCAGCAGATGAATGGATAAGAAAGCTGTGGTACATATACACAATGGAGTATTACTCAGCCATTAAAAAGAATACGTTTGAATCAGTTCTAATCAGGTGGATGAGACTGGAGCCTATTAATCAGAGTGAAGTAAGCCAGAAAGAAAAACAGCAATACAGTATACTAACGCATATATATGGAATTTAGAAAGATGGTAACAATAACCCTGTGTACGAGACAGCAAAAGAGACACTGATGTATAGAACAGTCTTATGGACTCTGTGGGAGAGGGAGAGGGTGGGAAGATTTGGGAGAATGGCATTGAAACATGTAAAATATCATGTATGAAACGAGTTGCCAGTCCAGGTTCGATGCACGATACTGGATGCTTGGGGCTAATCCACTGGGACGACCCAGAGGGATGATATGGGGAGGGAGGAGGGAGGAGGGTTCAGGGTGGGGAACACATGTATACCTGTGGCAGATTCATTTTGATATTTGGCAAAACTAATACAATTATGTAAAGTTTAAAAATAAAATAAAATTAAAAAAAAAAAGACAGTATGGTACTGGCACAAAGACAGAAATATAGATCAATGGAACAAAATAGAAAGCCCAGAGATAAATCCACACACCTATGGACACCTTATCTTTGACAAAGGAGGCAAGAATATACAATGGATTAAAATCTCTTTAACAAGTGGTGCTGGGAAAACTGGTCAACCACTTGTAAAAGAATGAAACTAGAACACTTTCTAACACCATACACAAAAATAAACTCAAAATGGATTAAAGATCTAAACGTAAGACCAGAAACTATAAAACGCCTAGAGGAGAACATAGGCAAAACACTCTCTGACATACATCACAGCAGGATCCTCTATGACCCACCTCCCAGAATACTGGAAATAAAAGCAAAAATAAACAGATGGGACCTAATTAACCTTAAAAGCTTCTGCACAACAAAGGAAACTATTAGCAAGGTGAAAAGACAGCCTTCAGAATGGGAGAAAATAATAGCAAATGAAGCAACTGACAAACAACTAATCTCAAAAATATACAAGCAACTCCTACAGCTCAACTCCAGAAAAATAAATGACCCAATCAAAACATGGGCCAAAGAACTAAATAGACATTTCTCCAAAGAAGACATACAGATGGCTAACAAACACATGAAAAGATGCTCAACATCACTCATTATCAGAGAAATGCAAATCAAAACCACTATGAGGTACCATTTCACACCAGTCAGAATGGCTGCGATCCAAAAGTCTACAAGTAATAAATGCTGGAGAGGGTGTGGAGAAAAGGGAACCCTCTTACACTGTTGGTGGGAATGCAAACTAGTACAGCCACTATGGAGAACAGTGTGGAGATGCCTTAAAAAACTGGAAATAGACCTGCCTTATGATCCAGCAATCCCACTGCTGGGCATACACACTGAGGAAATCAGAATTGAAAGAGACACATGTACCCCAATGTTCATCGCAGCACTATTTATAATAGCCAGGACATGGAAGCAACCTAGATGTCCATCAGCAGATGAATGGATAAGAAAGCAGTGGTACATATACACAACGGAGTATTACTCAGCCATTAAAAAGAATACATATGAATCAGTTCTAATGAGGTGGATGAAACTGGAGCCTATTATACAGAGTGAAGTAAGCCAGAAAGAAAAACACCAATACAGTATACTAACACATATATATGGAATTTAGAAAGATGGTAACAATAACCCTGTATATGAGACAGCAAAAGAGAAACTGATATATAGAACAGTCTTTTGGACTCTGGGAGAGGGAGAGGGTGGGAGGATTTGGGAGAATGGCATTGAAACATGTATAATATCATATATGAAACGAGTTGCCAGTCCAGGTTCAATGCACGATACTGGATGCTTGGGGCTGGTGCACTGGGATGACCCAGAGGGATGATATGGGGAGGGAGGAGGGAGGAGGGTTCAGGATGGGGAACACATGTATACCTGTGGCGGATTCATTTTGATATTTGGCAAAACCAATACAATATTGTAAAGTTAAAAAATAAAATAAAATAAAAAATAAAAAAAAAAGAAAGAAAAGGTAGAGGAACCAGAGATCAAATTGCCAGCATTCACTGGATCATAGAGAAATCAAGGAAATTCCAGAAAAACATCTACTTCTGCTTCATTGACTACTCAAAAGCCTTTGACTATGTGGATCACAACAAACTGTGGAAAATTCTGAAAGAGATGGGAGTACCTGACCACCTTACCTGTCTCTTGAGAAACCTATATGCGGGTCAAGAAGCAACAGTTAGAAACAGACACAAAACAATGGACTAGTTCAAAATTGGGAAAGCAGTAAGACAAATCTGTAAATTGTCATCCTGTTTATTTAACTTCTATGCAGATTATATCATACGAAATGCTGGGCTGGATGAATCACACACTGGAATCAAGATTGCTGGCAGCAGGATGGGATTGGAAGTGGGAGGGAGGTTCAAGATGGAGGGAACATATGTATACCTATGGTTGATTCATGTTGATATATGGCAGATGCCAACACAATATTGTAAAGCAATTATCCTTCAATTATAAATAAAAAGATTGTTAAATACATCTCCAACAATTAAAAAAAGAAAAAGATTGCCAGAAGAAATTTTTCACAACCTCAGATATGCAGATAGCACCACTCTAATGGCATGAAGAGAAGAGAAACTAAAGAGCTTCTTTATGTGGGTGAAAGAGAAGAAGGAAAAAACTGGCTTGAAACTCAACATTAAAAAAACTAAGATCATGGCATCCAGTCCCATCACTTCATGGCAAATAGGAGGGCAAAAAATGGAAACAGTGGCAGGTTTTATTTTATTGGACTCCAAAATCACTGCAGATGTTGACTGCAGCCATGAAATTAAAAGACACTTGCTCCTCGGAAGGAAAGCTAGGCAAAGACACCACTTTGCTGACAAAGTCTGTATAGTCAAAGGTATGGTTTTTCCAGTAGTCATGTGAGATTTGGACCATAAAGAAGACTGAGAGCCAAAGCACTGATGCTCGTGAACTGTGGTGTTGGAGAAGAGTCTTCGAGAGTCCCTTGGACAATAAGAAGATCAGTCAATCCTAAAGGAAATCAACCCTGACTGTTCAATGGAAGGACTAATGCTAAAGCTGAAGCTCCAATACTTTGACCACCTGATGCAAAGAGACAACTCATTGGAAAAGACCCTGATGCTGGGAAAGACTGAGGGCAGGAGGAGAAGGGGGCAACAGAGGATGAGATGGTTGGATGTCGTCACTGACTCAATGCACATGATTTTGAGCAAACTCTGGGAGATATTTGAGGACAATGGAGACTGGTGTGCTATGTATACTTCAGGGGGCTGCAAAGAGTTGGACACAACTTAGCGACTGAACAACAACAACCAGGAATAGAGCTATCACTCAAATTGCCTAAACAGGCCAGGTATGTGAGGGGGAGATCAGGGTTGACCATGTCCCACTATTTCTGCACGGTCAAGCAAACATCGTTTACCGAATGTTTTCCTTCTTATCTGAACGTAAATTTCATCCCTCCTCTTAGCATTTCCAAACCACTACTCCCAACAAATCACCTTCTTTTGTCTTTAGCTGCAAATGGCATTTAAAGCAAGGGTTTCAGCCAGAGTACCCAGGTGTCAAAAATGAAATCGCACGTTTTTTTTTGCACCCTCAATATTACACTCATTGTTCTAAATGAAAGACAAAAAGAAAATTTCCAGTTTGGTCTCTTTCCTTCCTTTCAGAGATTAGGCGCAAGTCTACTGTTACTTATAAGCTCTTTTTAAAAGATGTAGAATCCCATACTCTATATTTTGATAGCAGTGCTCAGTCAATTCAAAGCTATTATTCTGTTCATTTATTTGATTCCTCATTCTGTGTCTCCATACTTCAGAGTTATCCTTTCTCCCTCATTTTGCTGCTTTCCCCACTCACCTCAGATGCTGTGCTGATGTTCATGATGATGTTTTACTTTCAGCCTCTAGTTATACATAAGGCATATAACACTTGGAACTTACCATTTAATATCTGTGGCTCCAAGTACTCCTAAGTAACCCCAGAGGTCCATGATACGAGGCAATTTTTAATGTTGATAAGCTAACACATTTGAAGCCGATGTCTACAAGGCAAGTTCTGATGGCAAGTCCAGCAAATGCCCAAAACCCCTGCTGCACACCTTTGCTATTTTCTATGTATTATTTATTTCCTGATGTACTATAATTCTCAGGATATAGTCCAGTGCTATTTGTGACGGGGCACACTGAGAAAATCTTAGGCTATAATCTTCATGAAGATAAAGGATCTAATGTAGCAGGAGTAAGGGGCTTCCCTGGTGGCTCAGTGGTAAAGAAGCCGCCTGCAATGCAAGAGATGCAGGTTCGCTCCCTGGGTCAGGAAGATGCCCTGGAGGGGGCCGTGGCAATCCACTCCAGTATTGGCCTGACCGCAGCGACTAAGCACACACATGCGCAGCACAAGTACAGTAATTCAGAACTTTACTCAAATGAGCAGAATGACTAGGGTAGAGAGACTGAAGTTCCAGAGAAAGCCACCAAACATGAGGTGTGGATACTCTTCTCTTTTCCTCTCCTAGGAACACAGGATAAGAGCTACCTCCTTACGGATGAAACAGGAAGGCACCTTTAAAGTAATGACACAGCCTGAGGACATGACATAAACTGATCAGAACCAAACAGGTCCAAGATGGCAGATGGTTCAACTTCTACTAGACCTTAAGCCTCAATACACGTTCATTGTAACACATCATCAAGCTAAATGACTCACCTTCAGGCACCATGACAGTTCCAAGGCCGATCATCAAAGACCAAAAAGTGAGTGGTGGCCCAGTTCCCGGAAATCTCTGCCCTTGCCCCAGATAGTTGGAATAATCCTCCCACTTAGCCTATGAAACTATCCAGCTCATAAAATCTAACCACAGCAGTATTATGAGGCTGCTCTTACCTTCTGAGATGGCCCACACTCTGTGGAGTGTGTTTGTCTCTAAATAAATCCACTTTTTACCTATCCCTCTATCTTTCACTAAATTCCTTCTGCAACAAAACATCAAGAACCAGAGCTTCATTAGGTCCTGAAACCAGGTGTCTGATCAGTTGGAAGAGAGTGGGTTTTGGCCAGGTTTCAGTCCTGGCCATGTGGGTTAGAGTCCCAAACTGAACAGTTTCACAGCCTCTCTCAGCTCCTTTGGAAGAGGACCAGGACCATCACTCAGGCGCTGTTTGTTACCGTTGGTGTCGGTGACTGCCGACCGCCTAAGGTAAACTCTATGAGGGCAGGGACCCTGTTTTATTCACTCCAGAATCACTAGCACCCAGAACAGAGCCTGGATCTTCATGGCATTCTCAGAATTTGTCAAATGAATGAATATAAATACCAGAGAAGTTACAAAAGCAATTTCGTACCAAAAGAAGTAATAAGAATTTACTCTTTATTCATTAAAGTTTACCAGAATTGGAAAATTTACATAGCATTTTTAAAATCCTAACTTCTTCATAATTTCAATATAAAATTTTCTTTAGTCATGTGTTTTGCTTTTTGTTAAATTTAGACACAGACATGGGATAAAGATCACTTTACAGTTATTCAAAACTTATAAATTATCTACCTATTTTTGTAAATTTTTTGTAAAGTGATTCTTTGTATCACTTTACAGTTATTTCCCCTCAAATAAAACAATGAAAGAAAAAGCCTAGTAAGGAGCCAGGTATTCAAAAATTATTATCTACCTATGAAGTAATCTTGCCCAAAAAGTTAATCCCAAATCTAAAAAGGTCTCTTAAATGCTTTTCAATGTTTACATTTTTAAAAGAAACTGAAATACAACTGATTTCCAATACTCTATTAGCTTCAGTTATACAGCATAGTGAATAACTATTCACTAATTTTTGAATTATACTCCATCTATAATTATTTAAAGTATTGGCTATATTCTCTGTGCTGTACATTACATCCTTGTATCTTATTTATCCTAGTTGAACTTTAGACCTTTACTTGAGAGTATCCTTTGAAAAGAAACATTAATGAGTAATTTATAACCTCAAAAAACCCTGAAATGCTTCCTTATTTATTTTTCTGGTTGTGTTAGGTACAAAACCAGGCTCCCTGCAGTGGAAACATGGTGTCTTAACCACTGGACCACCAGCAAAGTCCCTAACCTCCTTTTTTATACTAATTATTTCCTTGTTGTTCTTTGCCTTCTTAACTACTGGAACCACCATGGAATTCCCTCAAATGCCTCCTTTTCCCTTTCATTGTAAAGTATAAGATAAACTCTGGATCCTTAGAGGAATGATTGATTCCAGGACCAGAACTATCCAAGATCAGCCTGTGGTATCTTGTACCAGAAAGCAAGAAAGTTAGCAATGACTAATGTATCTTGTCAGAAGTAAACAGGAAATAACATAAAGGCATTTCCATTAGTAAAGATTGGACAATCTGAGCATCAAAAAGAAAAATAAATTCAAGTGATAGAAGGACATTGAATATATGCATTTCTGCTGTAATCCAGAAACAAAACAAAACCGTGTTCTTCAATGCCACGATGAAAATAACTAGCCTGATGGGGAAAGGGCTTCACTGGTGGCTCAAATGGTAAAGAATCTGCCTGCAATGCAGGAGACTTTGTGTTCAATCCCTGGGTCGGGAAGATCCCCTGGAGAAGGGAATGGCTACCCACTCCAGTATTCTTGCCTGGAGAATCCCCATGGACAGAGTCTACAGTCCAAGGGGTCACAAAGAGTTGGGTATGACTGAGCAACTTTCACTCACTTGTGGGGAGAACAGGGCTATGGGATGACAACTCAAAGCCTATTCAACCTGCTAACTAGACCACTAAGAAAGACTGTGACAATCCTAACTAAACTTCAAACCTAGTGTAAAATATTTGTTAAATTCCTATTAATTAAAGAAATATTACAATAACTTTACAACGACAACAGCTTTAACAACGACAAACAAGTAAGAGCTACTTGATGGAAGATGGTCGAGGCTCCTGAGGTGGAGGTTTGCCATGAAGGCAAGGAAAAACCGCACAAAGCTGCATTGCTGCTGCTGCTAAGTCGCTTCAGTCGTGCCCGACTCTGTGCGACCCCATAGACGGCAGCCCACCAGCTCCCCCGTCCCTGGGATTCTCCAGGCAAGAACACTGGAGTGGGTTGCCATTTCCTTCTCCAATGCATGAAAGTGAAAAGTGGAAGTGAAGTCGCGCAGTCGCGTACTACTCTTCGCGACCCCATGGACTGCAGCCTACCAGGCTCCTCCGTCCATGGGATTTTCCAAGCAAGAGTACTGGAGTGGGGTGCCATTGCTGCATTACTACAGGTCAATCATCTCCAAGTCGTAGCTCAATTGAGCTAGAGGAGAGCAGGGTAAGAATGTATTATGTACAGTGAGAGAGCGCCATCTATTGGTGGCCTGAAGTATTTGCCTGTATTCAGTTCAGTTCAGTCACTCAGTCATGTCTGACTCTTTGGGACCCCATGGACTGCAGCACCACAGGCTTCCCTGTCCATCATCAACTCCCGAAGTTTACTTAAACTCATGTCCATTGAGTTGGTGACACCATCCATCCATCTCGCCCTCTGTCATCCCCTTCTCCTCCCGCCTTCAGTCTTTGCCAGCAACTGGGTCTTTTCCAATGAGTCAGTTCTTCCCATCAGGTGGCCAAGGCATTGGAATTTCAGCTTCAGAATCAGTCCTTCTAATGAATATTCAGGACTGATCTCCTTTAGGATGGACTGGTTGGATCTCCTTGCAGTCCAAGGGACTCTCAAGAGTCTTCTCCAACACCACAGTTCAAAACCATCAATTCTATAGCACTCAGCTTTCTTTATAGTCCAACTCTCACATCCATAAATGACCAATGGAAAAACAATAGCTTTGACTAGATGGACCTTTGTTGGCAAAGTAATGTCTCTGCTTTTTAATGTGCTATCTAGGTTGGTCATAACTCTTCTTCCAAGGAGAAAGCGCCTTTTAATTTCATGGCTGCAATCACCATCTGCAGTGATTTCAGAGCCGCCCAAAATAAAGTCTGTCACTTTTTCCATTGTTTCCCCATCTATTTGCCATGAAGTGATGGGACCAGATGCCATGATCTTAGTTTTCTGAATGTTGACCTTAAGCCAACTTTTTCACTCTCCTCCTTGACTTTCATCAAGAGGATCTTTAGTTCTTCGCTTTCTGCCATAAGGGTGGTGTCATCTGCATATCTGAGGTTATTGATATTTCTCCAGGCAATCTTGATTCCAGCTTGTGCTTCCTCCAGCCCAGCATTTCTCATGATGTACTACTCTTCATGTAAGTTAAATAAACAGGGTGACAATATACAGCCTTGATGTACTCCTTTTCCTATTTGGAACCAGTCTGTTGTTCCATGTCCAGTTCTAACTGTTGCCTCCTGACTTGCATACAGGTTTCTCAAGAGGTGGGTCAAGTGGTCTGGTATTCCCATCTTTTGAAGAATTTTCCACAGTTTGGTGTGATCCACACAGTCAAAGGCTTTGGCATAGTCAATAAAGCAGAAAAAGATGTTTTTCTGGAACTCTTGCTTTTTCGATGATCCAGTAGATGTTGGCAATTTGATCTCTGGTTCCTCTGCCTTTTCTAAAACCAGCTTGAACATCTGGAATTTCACGGTTCACGTATTGCTGAAGCCTACCTTGGAGAATTTTGAGCATTACCTTACTAGTGTGTGAGATGAGTGCAATTGTGCGGTAGTTTGAGCATTCTTTGGCATTGCCTTTCTTTGGGATTGGAATGAAAACGGACCTTTTCCAGTCCTGTGGCCACTCCTGAGTTTTCCACATTTGCTGGCATATTGAGTGCAGGACTTTCACAGCATTATCTTTCAGGATTTGAAAGAGCTCAACCGGAATTCCATCACCCCCACTAGCTTCATTCGTAGTGATGTTTCCTAAGTCCCATTTGACTTCACATTCCAGGATGTCTGGGTCTAGGTGAGTGATCACACCATCGTGATTATCTGAGTCGTGAAGATGTTTTTTGTACAGTTCTTCTATGTGTAATATATGTCGGCCTAATTGTAATTTGATATTTTAACAGCTGTTACCTGCCAAAAATATATACAACCAGGAACTGCCATGATTTTCCCATTTTTAACTGGGCTATGATGACATTATTGCACTCTGTTAGAATCCACACCAGTCATCCTAAAAGTTGTGAGCCAGGGTGCCAAAACATCAATAACTTCTGGTTTTCAGGCCAACAGATCACACCATTTCTACTCACCATGAACTACACCATTATACAATATACAGCCTTGAACTGGAACAGTGTTGAACCAGAACAGTGGCCTAGTTTTAGCAATGCATGATTCTTCACTCTGCCAGACAAGACTCTTTACTCCCTTCTCTAGGGAGCCCTCCAAAACATTTTACTATTCCTATTTTTCAAATCACGAATAGAAAAATTTCATCAACTAGAAAAAAATCATTTTACATTTTATCGATAATAATTATGACAAGGTGTTTAGCTCTTGTATCCTGTTATGAGACTGTTCTCAAAGTCTGCAATGAGTGTTTCACAAAGAATCACTTGTACAGCAGACAGAACATCTCTCTGAATGCCTATCACAGATCTATATTATTATCATAAATATTCATCCAATTACCATTGAGCCTGCTTGCCAACGCAGGAGACTTTAGAGACGCAGGTTCAATCCCTGGGTAGGGAAGATCCCCTGGAGGAGGGCATGGCAACCCACTCCAGTATTTCTGCCTACAGAGTCCCCTTGGACAGAGGAGTCGAATAGGCTACAGCCCACAGGGTCGCCAAGAGTCGGACAAGACTGAAGTGACTTAGCATAGCATAGCACACCATTTAGAAACTCAATCTCATAAGTGAATTCCTTGATACTTAGGGATAATACAATCAAGTCCAAACTCACTGTCTGACCTGTACCATTTAGGCATGTTAAGGTAAAACATTTTAAACTCAATATTCATCTGAGTGAATATATTAAGGAGATCTTATGGTTTATACAAGCCAAAACAGACTAATAATCTTGATTACCTTCTTTGTCCTAACAGTATTAAAATGGTATGACTTAATACTTATAATAACCCACAATACAAATATTATCCCCATGTTACAAATAAGGCAACAGAGGCTCCAAGAAAATAATTCAACTAAGATTGAGCTCATAATAGGCAAGGACAGAGCCAGTATCTGAGTACAGTCCTGATCTGCGATGAAGCTGTGGAACGCTCCTCTATGATATCATCTACTGCCCAAACTACACAATGTTCAGATTTCACGAGTATTTAAAGACATTATTAAAGCATATTTTAATGGTAATTAAAAAACACATCTAACCTTTGAGAAATATATAAAAAGTTAAGTGGCAAATTATCTTAATCACCCAGGAAACGATAATCAACATAATGTAGAAGCAAATATTTCATACTTCATATTCCATTTAATGTTCCTCTTCTAACCTTTTTCCTTATACGTTACATCTTTGACTGCAGACCTTCCTGTTGGAAAAAAATCTCAGTGACACAGGGAGGAAAAAATGTCTACTCTCTCCCTACAGTTTCAAAAATGCCAGAGATTATCTGTACCTTAAATGTGATTCTGATAACGTAGCAAATCGTAAACATTCTAGAAGACACCTTACTCTTCTATTAAGTGTTCTGTAATGCTTTCTGTATAAAGGGATCTTGTAAGGCACCAATTTACAACCCATCCTGAGACTGCAACCATGTTATGTGAAAATAAATCTTTAATCTCTAAATTCAATAACCTAATTCTCATCAGTGACTTTAACTTTTTATTTTTTGCCTAGTAACTTAAAGAGATTAACTAGATTAATCTAGTAACTTAAAGAGATTAAAACTTAAATTGATTAGTATTTGATTAGTAACTAATCAATTAGTAGTTGATTAGTATTGAGATTAGTAACTTAAAGAGATTAAAAACAATTGTAAGGTTTCTTTGCAAAACCAGAAAGATCAAGGACACTTCCATCATAGCAATAAGATAAAACCTAACTCACAAATTCTTTTTTAAACTAAAAAGTTTGAGACTTTCCTTTAAATTATCAGAAGTAAAATAAATGTGATGCATTCAAATTTAATTCTTCAAATGGAAATATCTCTGTGATGAAATAAAAACTGACTACATAATTATTTTTAGGTTAAAAGCATTTAGACAAACTACCAGTATTACTTGCAAAAGAAAAATTACTTTCTTAATCTTTTAATTGTAAAGAAATAACCAGAAATCTCTATTGTTTGCTTCATGATATTTTTCTCCCTGCTTATAGTAGTGAGGGACACTATAGGATTAGTAGTATTAATGTGCTCCTCTGTGAGCAACACCCCACAGGACACATTCTCTTTAAAAATACTTTTTAAAAATCTTAAGAAACAATAAGTGAACGTAATTCTTATCAAGACACAAATTCCTAGAAACACTAAATTTTTATGTTCCTTAATAAAACTTTTTTACTTAAAAAAGCATTTAATTTTCTTGGTCGCAAAGTATCTCCATGCAAATTATGTGTTAATTACAGAAGGCACAGCAGTAACTATACAGAAGAGAAAAACATCTTAACCAAATGATTAAAATTAACATCACTAATAAAAGGCCAACAGACTTCATTGGACCTCTGGATGTGACACCCTGAGAACACACTGCTTGCTTACTATTCCAGCCCCAAATGGATAAGCTCATTCTAATTACAAGAAAAAGTAAACAAACTCAAACTGAGGGACAGTCTATAAAATTTCTAGCTTGTGTTCTCAGAAATACCAATCTCAATTGAGATAATCACTGAAACGCTAACATTAAAAGTAACTGAAGATACTGAGAGTCAATGCAAAATGTGATCCTGGATTAGATTCTGTACCAAAAAAACGAAAGCAATATGAAACATTACTTGGACAACTGATGAAAGTGAAATATGAGATATAGGTAAAATGGAAGTATTCTATTGATTTAAATTTCTTAAAATGAGCGCTGAACTGTGAGTGTGTAGGGTAATGTTATTGTTCTTAGGAAAAACACACTGAAGTACTATGGGGTATGCAACCTTTCAGGTAGTTCAAAAAATAACATGTCCATATATACAAGGAGGAGAGAATTATGACATGTGGAAAATGCTGAAAATTGATGAAGCTAGGAAAGAGCATATAGAAATTATTTTGTACTATCTTTGCAACCTTTCTGAAAGTTTGAAATTATTTCCACTGCTATGCATACACACTGAGGAAACCAGAAGGGAAAGAGACACGTGTACCCCAATGTTCATCGCAGCACTGTTTATAATAGCCAGGACATGGAAGCAACCTAGATGTCCATCAGCAGATGAATGGATAAGAAAGCTGTGGTACATATACACAATGGAGTATTAGTCAGCCATTAAAAAGAATGCATTTGAATCAGTTCTAATGAGGTGGATGAAATTGGAGCTGATTATACAGAGTGAAGTAAGCCAGAAAGAAAACACCAATACAGTATACTAATGCATATACATGGAATTTAGAAAGATGATAATGACAACCCTATATATGAGACAGCAAAAGAGACAAAGATATAAAGAACAGACTTTTGGACTCTGTGGGAGAGGGCGAGGGGGGGGATGATTTGAGAGAATAGCACTGAAACATGTATATTACCATATGTGAAATAGATGACCAGTCCAAGTTCAATGCATGAAACAGGGCCCTCAAAGCTGGTGCACTGGGACAACCCAGAGGGATGGGATGGGGAGAGAGGTGGGAGGAGGGTTCAGGACACAGGTACACCCGTGGCTGATTCATGTCAATGTACAGCAAAAACCACTACAATATTGTAAAGTATTTAGTCTCCAATTAAAATAAATTAATTTTAAAAAAGAAAAAAATTTAAAACCATCCTTAACATTAAGTAAATATTAACATGAGGAGGTTTTCACTATAAACAACTAACTAATTGATAAAATTGTTTGACAAAATGGTATGGCTAGTAAAAGTGCTTTAAACTAGTACTTTAAACACTACTTTAAGGAGCTGTGCCAGATTGTAGATCAATACACAGTTTTCAACAACAAAAACCTTTCTATGAAAAAAATGTCAGCTCTACTAAACTGCACTCAGTGACATTCTGGCACATCCTGGTAACAAAAAGTTTATCTAGTGGCACTGTACGTTCAGTAGTGCAGTGTACTTTGAATGGATGCTCTTATATGCCATCTTTTTGCAGTCACTAAAACCTTAAAATTATGCATATGCATTTGGAACCACACACACCACATTATCACAGTTAACTCTGGGTAACACAACCGAAGGTGCTTTTTATCTTCTTCCCATATTTTGGAATGTTTCTACGGGGAACATGGATTAGTTTTACAAGGAAAAAGGAAACTTTTTAAAAAAGACTAAGTGAAAAAGACCTAAATAAGCAGGCAATCAGATTTCTTGGAACTTGAATCCTACACCAAACATGACATTTTTCTTAACTTTACATACTGCCCAAACTTTTCCAAAAGGACTCACTTACAGCTGATCTTGAAGCTCCACAATTATATATTCTAATTGTTCCTTCTCCAGTTTATGAGCCAGGTCAGAATCTTCAATCCTCTGTAGTAGTATTTTATTCTGAGCAACAGATTCAGACAGCTGGTTCTCTCGAAGTTGTAAGAGTTCTTCAAGATAACCCTGGAAATAACAAGTGCAAAATTCTAATATGTATCTTGAAGATAAATGCTGAGTAGATTAAATGTTATTCTTAGCTATGTTGTAATGAAATTATTTCAAAGTATCACTGAAGAAATGGTAAATAAAACGGTTTTAACTGAATTAAAAATTTAACATATGTTCTCCATTATTTAAAGTTCTCTAAAGTTCAATGAGATGGCTGGATGAGATGAGATGGCTGGATGGCATCACCGACTCGATGGGCAAGAATCTGGGTGAACTCCGGGAGTTGGTGATGGACAGGGAGGCCTGGCATGCTGCAATTCACGGGGTCGCAAAGAGTCGGACACGACTGAGCAACTGAACTGAACTCAAAGTTCAATAAAGTATGTTTATAATTTAACATAAACCTGAGTTAAAATATTATAATTTCTAAGCTCTGCAACAGTGATGAACACTCTAAATGCCTTCAGGCTTCAAAACAGACTTAATTATAGAATGATTAATTAAAAATCTGCCTCTCAGTGATTATTTTTCAAAAACAGTTATTAACATTTTAGCATTAGCATATTACAGGAAAGCAGTATAATGTCTAGGTTAGGCCTACAGCGTAAGGGACTGTCTCATGTCATACTCCAGTTCTACTACTTATAAACTAAGTGTCCTTGGGTAAATTATTTAATCTCTCTGGGTCTTTGTTTCATCATCTAAAAATGTGGGAACAAAAAGGGTATCCAGCTGGGAAGATTAAATGAAAGGTAAAGTGTTTAGAATACTATTAATACCTGGTACCCTGTATGCAATGTATAATTTGTGGCTAAAATTATTAGCAGACACCTAAAGACAGATTCTCCCTTATCTTTTAACTCACTTATTGGTTCTTTGTCCTTTTGCCCTGCTTTCTAGGAGTGTTCATTTAATTTATTCTCCAAATCCTTATACTAAATTTCTGAACTCAAGAAATCTTATTTTTAATTTCCAAATTTTTTTTTCATGTTTTCTGCTGTTCCCTTCTCATGGCATTTTATAATTTTTAGATACAATGTGCTTTCTTCTTAGGATATTCATTAGACTCTTTATTTTTTCTTAAAGTATTCTTCTATTCCATTTCTTATCCTTTTTACGTGCTTAACATTAGAAAACTACTTTAGCTATTCTGGCTTCATAATACGTATTAATAGCAACTAGTACTGTTCCTGTCACTGAGCTTCTTTTTCAGATTTTTTTTCCTGTCAATTCTCAAATATTTGGTTTTCTCCATAATAAAATCTCAAAAATTAAAAATAAATTTAATTTTTACAAATGAAACTGTTATATGTGTACACAGCTTAGTTTAAGCTATGCGTGACTATTTGTAAACATCAGTAATTAAACAACACAAATTCCCAGCACCTGGATTCACTGCCAGTACTTTCAGAGTCACACGGTGTCTTTCTGATCACATCCTCCGTTCTCTGCAGGGACGACAACATCCTGAGATTTGGGTTTATCACCCCCTTGCTTTTCCTCCAGCATCACCACAAATGTGTGTCCTCTTAAACAATATACTGTTTAGTGTGGCTGAGTTTTACCCATATTCTCTTGCAACTTGCTCTTTCGTCTAGTGATGAGGCACTACAGTTGCTGCCTTTACTCGCAACAGTGCATAGTATTCTGTTGTGTGAATACTGCAGCTTATTTACTCACTCTATCAATGGCCATTTAGATTATTTTCCATATTTCTTAATATAAACAACATTACTGTGAACAGTCCATTATATGATACCTGGAACAGACATCTGAGAGTTTCTAGGAGACATGACTAGGAGTAGAGTTGCTGGTTCATAGGCCTTAGATATCTGCACACTTACTAGATAATGCTGAACTGTTCATACCACAGGTTTTAACACTAACCATATCCATTCGAATTCATGTGACTTTATATTAGTATCAAAGTTATACCGAATTCATAAAATCAATTGGAAACGATTCCTTCTTTTCCTATTCTCAAGAACAGCCAGTAGAAAACAGGAATTACTGCCTCCTGAACGTTTGGAAGCATCTACCTCAGAAACCAAACAGGTCTGGTGATTTGAGTGGAAGGAGGGAACGGATTTTAAACTAGTTGTTTAATTTCTTCAATGATTATAGGTCTGTAAGTTTTGAGAAGTAGTATTTATAAAAACTCATCTAAATTTTCTAAGATACTGACATAAAATTGATAAAATTATTAATAATTACAGGAGGGCTCTCCCTGGCATTTATAGTTATACTGTCTATTCTCTTTTAATTCTTAAAATCGTCTATCTGTGCCTCAACTCTTTTAAATTTAATTATGGCTGATTCTATTTAATTGGTTTGTACAGATAATCAGCTTTTGGTTTAACTGATTATGTACCTCTGTTTATTTCATTAATACCTGCTCTTATTTTTATTATTTTGAACTGGTTTGTTGTTTCTGTTTACTCTTGGATGCTTAGCTCTTTAATTTTCATTCTTTTCTAGGATAAGTAATTCTCCAAGTACTATGCAAGTTGCAACTTAGTACTATCAGTGTCCATTGTTTTCATTCCTGTTTGTTTCTAAGTATTTTCTCATTTCTTTTTGACCCATAACTTAGAAGACTTTATTTTTTTTAAATCTCCATTGGTGTACTTTAGGTGGTGGTAACCTTTTTCTATTGAATCTAATTTTATTGTATTGTGGTCAGTGTTGTATCATTTTTTATATTTGCTTTGTGACCTAGTATAGCCCATAAAAAATGGAATAGTTGTCCCATGTATGCTTTAAAAGAATGTGTATTCTAATTGTTAGCATTTACCATATTAAAAAAAATAAATTTATTTATTTATTTTTGGCTTGGCGGAGTCTTCATTGCTGCGTGGGCTATCCTCCAGGTGTAGAATGTGGGAGGTACTCTCCAGCTGTGGTGCATGGGCTTCTCACCAGAAGGTGCAATTGCTTCTCTTGTTCTGGAGCACAGGTTCTAGGGCACACCGGTTTCAGTAGTTACCCCCCAGGCTTTAGAGCACAGACTTAATAGCTGAGGTACATGGACTCAGTTGCTCTGAGGCATGTGGAATATTCCTGGATCAGGGATCGAATCCAGATCTTATGCACTGGCAGTCCACTAATCAAAATTGTAAATAATGCACTCACTGACCGGCAGGTGGATTCTTTACCACTGAGCCACCAGAGAAGTCCCTACCTTAAAGCTTATTTTAAGCTTACTAGTTGCATTGCTCAAGGCCATTACATCCTTACCAAGTTTTTGTCTGTTTAATCTGTAATTATTGGGAAGTGAAAATTTTCTACTACTATTATGGATTTATTCATTTTTCCTAGATATTCTATTAATTTCTATTTCATATTTTTCATGGCTGAATTTTTAAATGCATGTAAGTTCAGTACCGGAGAAGGCAATGGCACCCCACTCCAGTACTCTTGCCTGGAAAATCCCATGGACGGAGGAGCCTGGTGGGCTGCAGTCCATGGGGTCGCTAAGAGTTGGACATGACTGAGCGACTTCACTTTCACTTTTCACCTTCATGCACTGGAGAAGGAAATGGCAACCCACTCCAGTGTTCTTGCCTGGAGAATCCCAGGGACGGGGGAGCCTGCTGGGCTGCCGTCTATGGGGTCGCACAGAGTCGGACACGACTGAAGTGACTTAGCAGCAGCAGCAAGTTCAGTACTGTGATAGATTGCTGGTAAATTCTTCTCTTTTAAAAAGGCAATATCTTTCTTTAGTCTTAATAATACTTTTTGCCTTGATGTCTAGTGTGAATTATACTGATATAGAATTATTTTGGTTAATATTTGCCTACTCTATTTTATCCTCCTAGTTTCAACGTTTTTTGAGTCACTATTTTATGCATGCCTTTTACAGACAGACAGCATGTCACTAAAACTTATGATTTAAAAAATAAATTTAAGCTCTCACTACTTCTCCCCCGGACTCCTTAGTAGTCTGTCAGTGGGAGATCTTCGCGGCCGTCCCCTCCCCTGTTCCAGCCCCGCAGAACCGTACAAGTCTCCGTCATGCGTGAGTGCATCTCCATCCACGTTGGTCAGGCTGGTGTCCAGATCGGCAATGCCTGCTGGGAGCTCTACTGCCTGGAACACGGCATTCAGCCCGATGGCCAGATGCCAAGTGACAAGACTATTGGGGGAGGAGATGACTCCTTCAACACCTTCTTCAGTGAGACAGGGGCTGGCAAGCATGTGCCCAGGGCAGTGTTTGTAGACCTGGAACCCACAGTCATTGATGAGGTGCGCACTGGCACCTACCGCCAGCTCTTCCACCCTGAGCAACTTATCTCAGGCAAAGAAGATGCCGCCAATAACTATGCCCGAGGTCACTACACCATTGGCAAGGAGATCATTGACCTCGTCTTGGACCGAGTTCGGAAACTGGCTGACCAGTGCACGGGTCTTCAGGGCTTCTTGGTTTTCCACAGCTTTGGTGGGGGAACTGGTTCTGGGTTCACCTCCCTGCTGATGGAACGTCTCTCAGTCGATTATGGCAAGAAGTCCAAGCTGGAGTTCTCCATTTACCCAGCCCCCCAGGTTTCCACAGCTGTCGTTGAGCCCTACAACTCCATCCTCACCACCCACACCACCCTGGAGCACTCTGATTGTGCCTTCATGGTAGACAATGAGGCCATCTATGACATCTGCCGTAGAAACCTCGACATTGAGCGCCCAACCTACATGAATCTTAACCGCCTCATGAGCCAGATAGTGTCCTCCATCACTGCTTCCCTGAGGTTTGATGGCGCCCTGAATGTGGATCTGACAGAGTTCCAGACCAACCTGGTGCCCTATCCCCGCATCCACTTCCCTCTGGCCACATACGCCCCTGTCATCTCTGCTGAGAAAGCCTACCATGAACAGCTTTCTGTAGCAGAGATCACCAATGCTTGCTTTGAGCCAGCCAACCAGATGGTGAAATGTGACCCTCGCCATGGGAAATACATGGCCTGCTGCCTGTTGTACCGTGGTGACATGGTTCCCAAAGATGTCAATGCTGCCATTGCCACCATCAAGACCAAGCGTAGCATCCAGTTTGTGGACTGGTGCCCCACTGGCTTCAAGGTTGGCATTAACTACCAGCCTCCCACTGTGGTACCTGGTGGAGACCTGGCCAAAGTAGAGCGAGCTGTGTGCATGCTGAGCAACACCACAGCCATTGCTGAGGCCTGGGCGCGCCTGGACCACAAGTTTGACCTGATGTATGCCAAGCGTGCCTTTGTTCACTGGTACGTGGGTGAGGGCATGGAGGAAGGAGAGTTTTCTGAGGCCCGTGAGGACATGGCTGCCCTTGAGAAGGATTATGAGGAGGTTGGAGCCGACAGTGCAGAGGGAGATGATGAGGGTGACGAGTATTAGCATGTCTGCTGCAGTTTCATCTTGGAACTGTATTATTTGTGTTCCGTGGAGCTGCACACTGTGGCCCTATATTGTCAATAAAAGTTATATTTGCACATCAGAAAAAAAAAAAAAAAAAAAAAAAAAAAATAAATTTAAGGCAAAAACCACTACAATATTGTAATTAGCCTACAATTAAAATAAATAAATTTAATTTGAAAAAACAAAAAATAAATTTAAGAGTTTGTCTTTTTTTTTTTAATTAATTTTTAAAATTATTATTTTTTTGGCTTCTCCATTTTAGCTTGTGGTATCTTAGTTGCCTGAACAGTGGCCGAACCAGAGCCTTGGGCAGTGAGAGCACACAGGCTTAACCACTGGACCACCAGCCATTCTCAAGAGTTTGTCTTAATTGTCAAGCTTATACCTTTCCCTTTTATGGCGATGCTTACTCTTGGTTGTATTGGGATTTCTGTTATTTTGTGTTTTTTTTAAATACTATCTTCATTTTTTCTCATTTGCTCTTTTCTATTGTAATAATCACATTTTCTTTATTTCTTCTCTTTCTTATCATCAGTTTAAAAGCTAAATAGTCTGTTTGTTTAACTGCAATTTTGGAAACAGGCATATACCTTAAAAAGGGTGTCTACACTCCTTTTATACTACACTACTTATAATACATAGATCCTAAGAGGCTTTAACTTCAATCACCCTTTCTCACCCTTTCTGATACTATTAGATAGTGTTTAGTTCCATTTTACTTCCCAGGGAGGTCTGAAGCCAGACCTAAATGTTAAGCTTCTGATATTTTGTAATTCAGTCATTAAAACACTGCTATTATTAACAATTAAATTATATAAACTCAGTTAAGTAAATTCTATTGAAAAACAAGGATTAAGTAAACTGTATTTAGAAACTACTCAAAATAACTACTACTTAAAATAACTACTACTCAAATAGTAGTAGTTGAGTAAAAATAACTACTCAAAATCCATCACTTCCCAAGTATTTTACAACAGTATATTATCGCTATCTGTGCTCTTCAAGTCACAGTCATTGTATTTCTCTGGGAGAAAAACATCTCTCCCTTATCTTGCATTCAGTAACATCAAACAGGTAGTTTTAAGTTGGCCATGACGGGAGTCTTTATCCCAGAGAAATCGGCAAATGAAAGCAAATCAGAGCTCATCAACTTCCCCTGAAAAGAAGGGGAACTTCTCCAGTTCTTAAGCATATTCCAGAACACCACTGCCACCCCATACTGGCATTAATACTGCTGCTGCTATCTCATGTAGTCAAGGTTTACCAATTTCTGTGCTTACTCTGCCACTGTGATCTCATTCCTGTCTTCGAGGTTCAGTTTCCAACTTGAATGATAGTGGGCCTAGATTTGCTGTGTCCTGTTGGTATTAAAACACAGGTACCTAGGTTAAGGGAATGGCCCCTCACCACCACCCCAGGAGTTTGCAATGCCTTTAACTCAATTCGCCCCAGTTGTTTATAGGCCCTTCCTTGTTTATAGAGTCCTTCCGTTCAATTCAGTCGCTCAGTTGTGTCCGAGTCTTTGTGACCCCATGGACTGCAGCACACCAGGCTTCCCTGTCCAGGATCAACTGCTGGAGCTTATTCAAACTCATGTTCATTGAGTCAGTGATGCCATCCAACCATCCTGTCCTCTATTGTCCCCTTCTCCTCCTGCCTTCAATCTTTCCCAGTATCAGGGTCTTCTCAAATGAGTCAATTCTTCCCATCAGGTGGCCAAAGTATTGGAGCTTCACCTTCAGCATCAGTCCTTCCAGTGAATATTCAGGATTGATTTCCTTTAGGATGGACTGACTGGATCACCTTGCTGTCCAAGGGACTCTCAAGAGTCTTCTCCAACACCACAGTTCAAAAGCATTAATTCTTTGGCACACAGCTCTCTTTATAGTCCAACTCTCACATCCATACATGACTACTGAAAAAAATCATAGCTTTGACTAGACAGATCTTTGTTGGCAAATTAATGTCTCTGCTTTTTAATATTCTGTCTAGGTTGGTCTTAGCTTTTCTTCCGAGGAGCAAGCATCTTTTAATTTCATGGCTGCAGTCACCATCTACAGTGATTCTGGAGCCCCCAAAAAATAATGCCCCACTGTTTGCATTGTTTCCCCATCTATTTCCCATGAAGTGATGGAACCAGATGCCATGATCTTAGTTTCCTGAATGTTGAGTTTTAAGCCAACTTCTCCACTCTCCTCTTTTACTTTCATCAAGAGGTTCTTTAGTTCTTTGCTTTCTGCCATAAGGGTGGTGTCATCTGCATATCTGAGGTTATTGATATTTTTCCCAGCAATCTTGATTCCAGCTTGTGCTTCATCCAGTCCAGCATTTCTCATGATGTACTCTGCATATAAGTTAAATGAGGAGGGTGACAATATACAGCCTTGATGTACTCCTTTCTCAGTGTGGAACCAGTCTGTTGTTCCATGTCCAGTTCTAACTGTTGCTTCTTGACCTGCATAAAGATTTCTCAAGAGGCAGGTCAAGTGATCTGGTATTCCCATCCCTTTCAGAATTTTCCAAAGTTGGTTGTGATCCACACAGTCAAACGCTTTGGCATAGTCAATAAAGCAGAAGTAGATACTTTTTTGGAACTCTCTTGCTTTTTTGATGGTCCAACCAATGTTGGCAATTTGATCTCTGGTTCCTCTGCCTTTTCTAAATCCAGCTTGAACATCTGCAAGTTCACGGATCACATACTGTTGAAGCCTGGCTTGAATAATTTTGAGCATTACTTTGCTAGTGTATGAAATGAGTATAATTATGCTATAGTTTGAGCATTCTTTGGCATTGCCTTTCTTCGAAACTATAATGAAAACTGACCTTTTCCAGTCCTGTGGCCACTGCTGAGTTTTCCACATTTGCTGGCATACTGAGTGCAGCACTTTCACAGCATCATCTTTTAGGATTTGAAACAGCTCAACTGGAATTCCATCACTTCTACTAGCTTTGTTCGTAGTGATGCTTCCTAAGGCCCACTTGACTTCACATTCCAGGATGACTGGCTCTAGCTGAATGATCACACCATCGCAGTTATCTGGGTCATGAAGACCTTTTTTGTATAGTTCTTCTGTGTATTCTTGCCACCTCTTCTTAATATCTTCTGCTTCTCATAGGTCCATACCATTTATGTCCTTTATTGTGCCCATGTTTCCATGAAATGTTTCCTTGGTATCTCTAATTTTGTTGAAGAGATCTCTAGTCTTTCCCATTCTATTGTTTTCCTCTATTCCTTTTCAATGTTCACTTAGGAAGGCTTTCTTATCTCTCCTTGCTATTCTTTGGAACTCTGCCTTCAAATGGGTACATCTTTCCTTTTCTCCTTTGCTTTTTACGTCTTTTCTCAGCTATTTGTAAGGCCTCCTCGGACAACCATTTTGCTGTTTTGCATTTCTTCTGGGGGGCGGGGGGGATGGTCTTGATCACTGCCTCCTGTACAATGTCCTTAGTGAGCTCTTACTCTTTGAGAGAGAAGTTCTGTATGAAACTGTTTCAAATTTTATTCTACTTGGCATTTGCAGATTTTTACAGTGTAAAGGCTTTTAGTTATCTTAGTCTGACTTCCTGCTGGTATCTGGTACCAGAATTCTTCTTTCACAAGGTATTAAAGCTTTCTTTGTATATCTTAACTAGTAGTTGTTTGTCTACAGGAAATCTCTTCATATTTGTAAATTTCCTTTGTAACCATTTTCCTCAGTGTATTTTTTATTGTTCTAATATTTCTACTGATAATTCCACTAGGCTTTTCCTAAGTAGCTCATCTATGAATAACAGTAATTTGAAAGGAAGGGAAGAAAGGAAAATAAACAATACATGAAAATTAAGAGTTAAGATGCTAGTTGGTATCCCAGTCTGCTATGTACTCCCCTTTGCCTACTATAGTGCTTAACACACAAAAGCTGCTAAAATACCTGATTTTTTAAAAAGGAGAGAGAGACACATATATGGAATTTCTTAAGCAATCGCTATTTACTACATTTTCATAAACCAAATAATCTTTTATAAAATTAATCCTAGAAATTAATACTTCAAACATATAAATGAAACTGCATACAGGAGAATAAATGGGTCAGTGTTGTATTAAAATGTAAAATTAGAAAAAGTTTAGCAAACAAAAGCCTCTCCTAAAATTGGGCCTGATTTTTAATTTAGAGGAGGACAATCCAAGAACAGAAAGGAAGTAGCAGTAGGTAAATACTTGTGTTTAGCTAAAAGATCTTTTGGTAGTGACAGTATAAAGGCAGTAACTAGAGTCGAAATGAAGTGACTTCTGATGACTGATACACACCTTCTGTTCCAGGGTGAGCTGATACTTCTGTTTGACTCTCTTACACTTGTTGAACCAACTGTTCTCATCCATGATGACTGGAGGCCCAGCCTTCTCTGGAGTGCTGCTCTCGCTGTCACTGCTTCCCAGAGTCCTCAGCTCTTCCTCGTCGCTGCTGATACTATCAGAACTGAGAAGATCAACATTTTTTAAAGAAATAAAGTTCACACTATGTTCCACGTTGGTTTTTTAGAAATACTTCAGCATTTACAAGTTACTGGTAAGTAAGCTCCAAAATGTTCAGCACTAACTATACAATAATGATGATATTATCATCAGGCCTACAGATGCTACAGAAGAAGTTCAAGTGAGGTTTACAGATCTAAGGCATTAACACAGGAAAACTAAGAGAATGTCCAAAAGAGAGGGGAAAAAACTTCCAAAGAAGAGAACCAGAAACTCCACATGTGCTGAGAAGAGTTTTCTCACTGGGTTGTTTCCACTGACTGTTCAACCTCCATTGTAAGGCAGACAGCACACCTCCAGTGTGCTGCCAGTGGGGGTGTATATCAGCACAATGCTCACGATCAGCTCGGCTTCAACTGAAAACAAGAGGTTCAGAAAGCCAGTTATACCTAAACACTTTCTACTGGGGGGAAGAAGGGGAGACACAGGTGAAGCAGAGAAAAAATCCATTACAATCCATATGTAAAATTCCTTATGACATCAGTATGGTAGAAAACACAGAATAAGGTGAGGAAAGTAGGAGAGAAGCTAAATAATGGAGAGAAAGGTGTGCTAAGATGATTGTCTACTTTAGAAGAAAAATATACTTTAAAAGGAACAGGGAAAATAAATTTTAAAATACCAGCAATGATATTAACATTTAAGAAACAGCATAAAAATAGTCTCTATAACCCTCAAGGTTATCAAAAAGAGGAACAAAATAAGAAAATACAGTAAATTTAAAACAAAAAATAAGATGGCAGAATAAGCACTCATACAAAAGAAATTACAAAAATCTTAAATAGGTTTAAAATCAACAACCAAGTCAGATGTTCTGGTTTGATTTAGGCAAGTAAGTGCCAACAGTAAGCTATCTATAAAATACACATGAATACAGAAAAATTAAAATTAAAAAGATGGAAACACACCTAGAAAATATGAACCAAAGGAACTCCAGGTCAGAAATTATAATTTTCTAAGTTAATATAAATATAATGGTAGAAAATACAAGGATCAAAGAAAGATATTCTATTTCTTTATCCTCCACAATCAGCATTTGCATCTGTTGGGTTCCTGAGTCAGGTCCAAGCACATTGCAGACTTGAATTAGAGACTGCTACATAAAAGTTCAACCCAGGTGATGTTCTTAGCTAATGATCTCAGAAACAAACCAATGAGCAAACATGCCAAATGAAGTCTGCCTGTCATATCTGTGGCTCTTGGCAGCTGATAATAAAGTTCCAGTTTTGAAAAAGAGACAAGCAGAGCTCTTAAACAATGATACTTGACATTAAAAATTAAATGAATTAGCTAAAAAGCAGATAAACTTAAGAGAATTAGTAACATTTAAGGTAGATACAGTGGAGTGAGAAATATATTAAAGGGCCTAGGTCTGATTGATAGATAAGAGTGCCTGATGAACTATGGACTGAGGTTCGTGACATTGTACAGGAGACAGGGATCAAGACCATCCCCATGAAAAGAAATGCAAAAAAGCAAAATGGCTGTCTGGGGAGGCCTTACAAATAGCTGTGAAAAGAAGAGAAGCGAAAAGCAAAGGAGAAAAGGAAAGATATAAGCATCTGAATGCAGAGTTCCAAAGAATAACAAGAAGAGATAAGAAAGCCTTCCTCAGCGATCAATGCAACGAAATAGAGGAAAACAACAGAATGGGAAAGACTAGAGATCTCTTCAAGAAAATGAGAGATACCAAGGGGACATTTCATGCAAAGATGGGCTCGATAAAGGACAGAAATGGTATGGATCTAACAGAAGCAGAAGATATTAAGAAGAGGTGGCAAGAATACACAGAAGAACTGTACAAAAAAGATCTTCACGACCCAGATAATCATGATGGTGTGATCACTGACCTAGAGCCAGACATCCTGGAATGTGAAGTCAAGTAGGCCTTAGGAAGCATCACTACGAACAAAGCTAGTGGAGGTGATGGAATTCCAGTTGAGCTACTTCAAATCCTGAAAGAAGATGCTGTGAAAGTGCTGCACTCAGTATGCCAGCAAATGTGGAAAACTAATCAGTGGCCACAGGACTGGAAAAGGTCAGTTTTCATTCCAATCCCAAAGAAAGGCAATGCCAAAGAATGCTCAAACTACCGCACAATTGCACTCATCTCACATGCTAGTAAAGTAATGCTCAAAATTCTCCAAGCCAGGCTTCAGCAATACATGAACCATGAACTTCCTGATGTTCAAGCTGGTTTTAGAAAAGGCAGAAGAACCAGAGATCAAATTGCCAACACCCGCTGGATCATAGAAAAAGCAAGAGAGTTCCAGAAAAACATCTATTTCTGCTTTATTGACTATGTCAAAGCCTTTGACTGTGTGGATCACAATAAACTGTGGAAAATTCTTCAAGAGATGGGAATACCAGATCACCTGATCTGCCTCTTGAGAAATCTGTATGCAGGTCAGGAAGCAACAGTTAGAACTGGACATGGCACAATAGACTGGTTCCAAATAGGAAAAGGAGTACATCAAGGCTGTATATTGTCACCCTGCTCATTTAACTTATATGCAGAGTACATCATGAGAAACGCTGGACTGGAAGAAGCACAAGCTGGAATCAAGATTGCCAGAAGAAATATCAATAACCTCAGATATGCAGATGACACCACCCTTACGGCAGAAAGTGAAGAGGAACTCAAAAGCCTCTTGATGAAAGTGAAAGTGGAGAGTGAAAAAGTTGGCTTAAAACTCAACATTCAGAAAACGAAGATCATGGCATCCAGTACCATCACTTCATGGGAAGTAGATGGGGAAACAGTGGAAACAGTGTCAGACTTTACTTTTTTTGGGCTCCAAAATCACTGCAGATGGTGACTGCAGCCATGAAATTAAAAGATGCTAACTCCTTGGAAGGAAAGTTATGTCCAACCTAGATAGCATATTCATAAGCAGAGTCATTACTTTTCCAACAAAGGTCCGTCTAGTCAAGGCTATGGTTTTTCCTGTGGTCATGTATGGATGTGGGAGTTGGACTGTGAAGAAGGCTGAGCGCTGAAGAATTGATGCTTTTGAACTGTGGTGTTAGAGAAGACTCTTGAGAGTCTCTTGGACTGCAAGGAGATCCAACCAGTCCACTCTGAAGGATATCAGCCCTGGGATTTCTTTGTAGGGAATGATGCTGAAGCTGAAACTCCAGTACTTTGGCCACCTCATGTGAAGAGCTGACTCACTGGAAAAGACTCTCATGCTGGGAGGGATTGGGGGCAGGAGGAGAAGGGGACGCCAGAGGATGAGATGGCTGGATGGCATCACTGATTCGATGGACATGAGTCTGAGTGAACTCCGGGAGTTGGTGATGGACAGGGAAGCCTGGGGTGCTGCAATTCATGGGGTCGCGAAGAGTCGGACATTACTGAGCGACTGAACTGAACTGAACTGAAAGTAGATATGAAGAAATTACAGTATTAAAGATTGTCAAAATGCTAAGAAAAAATAACTGCTGAAACAGGCTAGCAAGTACAAGCGTAATTATCCTTCCAGAGGGAGGGCAATATAAGCATATTTCGAGGAAACTAAAATTTAAGGGATTTACCAACAAATTCTCACTAAAACAAACTTCCTAATGATTCTAATTTAGGAAAAAGGAAACTGAGTTAAGAAGCACTAAGTAAAGAAAATAGTGAACTTGTGGGTAAACCTAAACAAATTGAGTATAGAACACTAACAATAATGCCTAGTTTTATGGAGTTTTAAATAAACCAACAACAAACTTAGAATTCTGGACAGAACAGCATATGTCAGGAATGAGATGATTATAGAGTTAATACAAGGCCCTCAGTTATCTGGATAAGTGGTAAAGATATTATTACATTTAGCCTTTGTTAAGGTTTAGATATGCACAGTAAAACTAGTGAAAGTACCATCAGTTAAAAAAAAAAAAAAGCCTATAAAAGAAGCCTAGTAAGAGTCTATAAATTAAAAATGAGTAAGGAATAAAATGGCAAAAGGAAAGTTAAACCCCTCCAAAAAAAAAAGAATCATAAGAAGAAGACAGAAAGAGTAGAGAAGAATGTAGTGCAAATAGAAAGTAAGAATGTGTTGTGTGCTGTGCTAAGTCACTTCAGTTGTGTCCAACTCAGTGCAACCCCATGGTGTCAGGAAGCATTTAACAGGAGGCTTCCTGTGTGCTGTTTTGGATCGGTCATGAATCCTCTGTCCCTTATTAATTCCTGAATATTCAGGAATTAAGTGGAGTAGCAAACTACTCCCAGGGATTTAGGAATGCATGAGTTTCTTCCTTAGTTTTTCCATATGGGGATAAGTAACTATTTACGACCCTCTTTCTTTTTATGAACCATATGGTAAAAGTGATTATTTACAACCCTCTCTCTCTGATATGGATCGCCTTATGTTTTTCTTGATAATTTGTAAGTCTGGACTTTTGATTTTTATCTTTGCTGAAAATAGCTACCTTGTAAGACAGTATATATACTCACACGATGTTGAGTAAAACACCTTTGCTCCATCAGAGCTTGGGTTCCCAAGTCTCTCTCTCTCTTTCTCTCTCAGGCTAATTCTCTGGAGTGCAGAGGCTCACTGGGCTCAGTCTCCTGCCCGGGGTTCTAAGACCCTCTCGAGAAGGCGCTCTGTGCTTTCACCCCCTCAACAGGGCTCCTGGTGCCTTCGTGAGCAGTGCAAGCCCCATACCAGGGGCTTTATTGGTTTTCTGCATAAACTAAGGAATAGCAGCCTCTTTCTCTCTTTTATTTTCTTATCGTCAACTCCAGACCACCAGGTCCTGGTCCGTTAAAGGACCTCAACACCATGGACTGTAGCCTGCCAGGCTCCTCTGTCCATGGGATTCTCTAGTCACGAATACTGGTGAGTTGCCATGCCCTCTTCCAGGGGATCTTCCTGACCCAGGGATCAAACCTGCATCTCTTGTATCTCTTGCATTGGCAGGTGGGTTCTTTGCCACTAGCACCACCTGGAAAGCCCTAAGAAAGCAACAGAGTGGATATCAACCCAAAAATATCAGTAAATACCCTAAGCACCTCAGTTAAAACAAAGCCCATTAGACTAGAGTTTTAAACTCAAGTACTATTTTTAAAATGTGTGTGTATACTTGAAGAACATAAAGGCATGAACCATTAAGTGAACTCTATTTTATCAGTTCTTACTGTACATTTTTTCACATATTAACACACCTGAAATCAGGGTACAACTTACAACTAATGACATATTACTACAGCTGTCAAACCAATTTCTCACATACTAAATGGAAGGCATGTCAGACTAAATATAGTTTTTAAAAAAAGACACTAGAAAAATATTAATCTAAACAAAACTGGTTAGACTCCATTAATACCGACTAAGTAAACTTCAAGGAATTTTTTTAAATTACTACATATTACATCAGGATGAATAAAGAATTCTAAACTTGTATGCATCTGACAAGTTGTTTTAAAAAATATGCAGTAAAAATCAAAGGACCTCAAGGAATAACCGACAAATCAAATATCATAGTGAAGAACTTAATACATTTAAATAATTAAAAAGATGAAAAAAGGATAAGTGAGAAAGGACATAAAATACCATTAACAAGCATAATCTAATGAATATTGGACCCACTCACTGGAATACCACTGATTCTAGATCATTTCTCAATAAATTTCAAGGAACTATTATAATAACTATAATATTATGTAGACCACATTCACTAATTATAACCAAAACAAATGCACTGAAAATATCTGAAAATTAAAAATTATATTCCAAATAACCTTTGGTCAAAAAATTTATAATGGAAACTGTACTTTAAACAACAAAAATAAAAAATAACATCAAACTTTTAGGATGCAGCTGAAATAGTACTTCAAGGGATGTTTATAAGCCTTATTTACTCCTAAGAAAAGAAGTAAATTTAAGTTTTGAGAAAGAAAAGATCATAAAAGCTCTCAACAAACTGGGCATAGGGAATATACTTCAACATAATATCGGTTATTTACATTGAGCCCACAGCTAAGACCATATTCAACGCTAAAAAGCTGAAAGCTTTTCTTCTAAGATTTGGAATAAGACAAGACTGCCCACTCTCATCACTTATATTCAACATTGGAAGTTCTAATGAGAGAGCAATTAGGCAAGAAAAGGAAATAAAAGGCATCCAAGTAAAAAAGGAAGAAATATAACTGTCATTATTCACATATCACATTATATATCAAAATCCTAAAGACTACCAAAAAAACTGTTAGAACTAATAAACAAATTCAGTAAAGTTGCAGGATAAATACCAATATACAAAAATCAGTTGCATTTCCATATACTAATGATCAACTATCAGAAAGAGAAATTATGAGAACAATGTCCTTTTCAGTTGCATCAAAAAAGAATAAAATACCTACAAAAAATTTAACTATGAAGGTGGACGACCTATACACTAAACACTATAAGATGTTGATGAAAAACTGCAGAAGACACTTAAATGGAAAGATAATTTTGTCTTCACAAATTGAAAGACTTTAATATTGTTAAAATGTCCATACTACCTAAATCAATCTACATATTTAATGTGATGCCTACAAAAATTTCAATGCATTTTTCACAGAAATAAAATGAACAGTTCTAAAATTTGTATGGAACCATAACATACACCCAACAGCCAAAGCAATTTAGAGGAAGAACAACAAAACTGGAGGCATCACACTTCCTGCTTTCAAAATATGTTACAAACCTACAGTAATCAAAACAGTACAATACTGGCATAAATACAGATACATAGATTAATAAAACAGAACAGAGAGCCCAGAAATAAACTCATGTATATATTTACAACAAAGGAGTTAAGAACATACAATGGGGAAAGATAGTTTTTCCAACAAATGGTGCTGAGAAAACTAGTCAGCCACACACAAAGAATGATACTAGACCTTATATCTTACACCATATGCATATCATATATCTTGTATTGTATACCATATGTGTATCTTATACCATATGCAAAAATCAAGTCTGAATTGATTAAAGATTTGAATACAAGACCCAAAACTGTAAAAAAATTCTAGAAGAAAACACAGTGGGTTTTGTGACACAGTGGGTTTTTTGACATCAGTATTGACAATGATTTTTGGATTTGACAGACACATACACCAAGTCCAAAAAAAAAGCAAAAGCAAAAACTAAGAAGTGGGTCTATATCAGACTAAAAGTCTCCTGCATAGCAAAGGAAGCCAGTGACAGAATGAAAAGGCAACCTCCTGAAAGGGAGGAAATATTGGCAAATCATATATCTGATAAGGAGTTAATATCCAATAGAACTCAACTGCAAAACAAAAACAAAAACAATGTGACTGAAAACCAGGAAAGGAAAGGAGTAAATATTTTTCTGAAAAAGACATAGAAAGACATATAGTCAACAGGTACATGAAAAGGTACTCAACATCACTTATCATCAGTAAGATGAAAATCAAAATCACAAGATATCACTTAACATTTATCAGAATGCATGCATGCTAAGTCACTTTAGTCGTGCCCGACTCTTTGGGACCCCGTGGACTGTAGCCCGCCAGGTTCCTCTGTCCATGGGATTCTCCAGGCAAGACTACTGGAGTGGGTTGCCATTTCCTTCTCCAGAGATCTTCCCCATCTAGGGATCAAACCTGCACTTCTTAAGTCTCCTAAATTGGCAGGTGGGTTCTTTACCATTAGCGCTATCTGTCAAGAAGGGCCATCTTAAAAAAAAAAAAGAATGGCTATAATCAAAAAGATAAGTGAGGACAAGGATGTGGATGTGGAGAGAAGGGAACCCGTGTCAACTGATTAGGGAAAATCAATTGGATTTTTGGAAAACAGTAGGAAGGTTCCTCAAAAAAACTGGAAGAAAAGAAATGCGAAAAAACAAAATGGCTGTCTGGGGAGGCCTTACAAATAGCTGTGAAAAGAAAAGAAGCGAAAAGCAAAGGAGAAAAGGAAAGATATAAGCATCTGAAGGCAGAGTTCCAAAGAATAGCAAGAAGAGGTAAGAAAGCCTTCTTCAGCGATCAATGCAAGGAAATAGAGGAAAACAACAGAATGGGAAAGACTAGAGATCTCTTCAAGAAAATCAGAGATACCAAAGGAACATTTCACGCAAAGATAAGCTCGATAAAGGACAGAAATGGTATGGACCTAACAGAAGCAGAAGATATTAAGAAGAGATGGCAAGAATACACAGAAGAACTGTACAAAAAAGATCTTCACGACCCAGATAATCACGATGGTGTGATCGCTCACCTAGAGCCAGACATCCTGGAATGTGAAGTCAAGTGGGCCTTAGAAAGCATCACTACGAACAAAGCTAGTGGAGGTGATGGAATTCCAGTTGAGGTATTCCAAATCCTGAAAGATGATGCTGTGAAAGTGCTGCACTCAGTATGCCAGCAAATGTGGAAAACTCAGCAGTGGCCACAGGACTGGAAAAGGTCAGTTTTCATTCCAATCCCAAAGAAAGGCAATGCCAAAGAATGCTCAAACTACCGCACAATTGCACTCATCTCACACGCTAGTAAAGTAATGCTCAAAATTCTCCAAGCCAGGCTTCAGCAATATGTGAACCGTGAACTTCCTGATGTTCAAGCTGGTTTTAGAAAAGGCAGAGGACAAGATGGCGGAGGAGTAGGACGGGGAGAACACTTTCTCCCCAACAAATTCATCAAAAGAACATTTAAACACCGAGTAAATGCCACAAAACAACTTCTGAATGCCGGCAGAGGACATCGGGCACCCAGAAAAGCAACCCAAGTCTTCGAAAGGAGGTAGGAAAATATAAAAGACAAAAAAAGAGACAAAAGAGGGAGGGACGGAGTTCCGTCCCGGGAATGGAGTCTTAAAAAGGGAGAAGTTTCCAAACACCAGGAAACCTTCTCACTGCCGAATCTGTGCCGAGCCTTGGAAGCACAGAGGGCAACATAAGAGGGAGGAAAAATAAATAAACAATTAAAACCCGCACATTGCGAGCCCTATGGTAACTCCCCCAGCGGAGAAGCAGCGCAGACGCCTGCATTCGCCATTAGCAAGCGGGGGCTGGGCAGGGAGGCGTGGCCACGGGCTGCATCGCAAGGATCTGGCCTGAATACCCCGAGCGCTATCTGAGCGAAATAATTTGGGCTAGCAAACCAGACTGTGGGATATCTACCACGCGAAAAGCCAGCCCTAACCTAAGACACCACCAGGCCTGCTCACGGAACAAAGGACTGAACAGAGATAGCCAGCGGCAGAACATCCCCCTCCGGTGACAGGCAGCCAGAGCTGGAAGGCGACAATCACAGCCCTAGAGAGACATTATCTATAAAATGTAAGCAGGCTTCTTTACTACCTAAAACTTCTTGGGGGTCTAGATGGTCAACATCTGCCTGAGAAGGTGCGCCGGTGCACACCTAGATAACCACGCGGTGGGGAGGCGATAAATCGCAGCAATCGCGCGGGCCAAACACCTCATCACCTGAGCTGCTCGGATCTGGGAAGGGCACAAAACGCAGGCCCAACCGAGAGTCTGCGCCTCTGAGGACTACCCCAGTGCCTGAACCTGAGCGGCTTGGACTTGGGAAGTGCAGGCAGCCCAGGGTCGGCCACAGATGGTTCCCGGCAGAGCAACCTAGAGCCTAAGCAGTGCGGGCAGGGAGGCTACACGCACCATGAACAGGGGGCAGACCCAGTGTGGCTGAGGCACTGCGAGCGCACGCCAGTGTTATCTGTTTGCAGCGTCCCTCCCTCCCTCCCCACAGCGCAGCTGAACAAGTGAGCCTTTAAAAAAAAAAAAAAAGTGTCCTCCACCGTCCCCTTTGTGTCCGGGCAGAAACCAGACACTGAAGAGACCAGCAAACAGAAGAAGCTATAACAGAGGGAACCGCCTTGGAAGCTACAGGCAATAGATTAAAACCCTGTGGTTAGTACCAACTACATAGGAAGGGGCCTATAGATCTTGAGAAATATAAGTCGGACCAAGGAACTAGCCAAAAATGAACTGAACCCACAATACTCACAACAAAACCAGAGAAAGTCCTAAATATATTTTTACAATCATTCTTTCTTTTTTCATTAAAAAAAATTTTTTAAGTCCTCTATTATTCCTTTGATTTTCACTTTTATAACCGATTACTTTGCAAAAAAAAAAAAAAGACCCTTTTTTTTAAAAGCAAACTTCATATATATATTTTTTATAATTTTTCTGACTTTTTTTTTCCTTCTTTTCTTTAACATCGTATTTTTGAAATTCCAAACTCTACACTCGATTTTTAATTTTAGCTTTTTGGTATTTGTTATCAATTTTGTACCTATAGTTTTTTTTTTATAATTTCTGTGACCCTTTTTTATTTTTTTCTTTTTCTTTTTCTCTGTTTCTTTCTCTTCTTCTTTTAAATAACATTGTATATCTGAAATTCCAAACTCTACTCTAGGTTTTTAATTTATGCTTTTTGGTATTTGTTATCAATTTTGTACCTGTATTTTCTTTATAATTTATGCGACTCTGTTTGTTCTTGTTTGTTTTTTTTTTTCTCTCTTTCTTTTCCTTCTTCTTTTCTTTAACATCATATTTTTGAAATTCCAAACTCTACTCTAGATTTTTAATTTTTGCTTTTATGTATTTGTTACCAATTTTGTACCTTTAAGAACCCAATCTTCAGTACCCATTTTTCACTAGAGAGCGAAATTATTGGCTTGATTGCTTTCTCTCCCTTTGGACTCTCCTTTTTCTCCACCAGGTCGCCTGTGTCTCCTCTCTAACCCCTCTCTACTCTACCCAACTCGGTGAATTTCTGTGTGTTCCAGACGGTGGAGAACACTTAGGGAACTGATTACTGGCTGGATCTGTCTCCCTCCTTTTCATTCCCCACTTTTATCCTCCTGGCCACCTCTGTCACCTTCCTCCTTCTTCTCTTCTCCGTATAACTCCGTGAACAACTCTGAGCAGTCCAGTTGTGGAATGCACATAAGGAAGAGATTACTGGCTAGCCCACTCTCTCCTCTATTGATTCCACCTCATCTCATTCGGGTCACCTCTTACTCCCTCCTCCCTCTTCTGTTCTCCATGTAATGCTGTGAACCTCTCTGGGTGACCCTCATGGTAGAGAAACTTTTCATCTTTAACGTAGATGTTTTATCAATGGTGCTGTATAGAAGGAGAAGCTTTGAAATTACTGTAAAAATAAGACCGATAAGTGGAAGCAGGAGGCTTAAGTCCAAACCCTGACTCCAGGGAGCTCCTGACTCCAAGGAATATTAATTGACAGGAGCTCATCAAATGCCTCCATACCTGCACTGAAACCAAGCACCACACAAGGGTCAACAAGTTTCAGGGCAAGACATACCAAGCAAATTCTCCAGCAACAAGGAACACAGCCCTGAGCTCCAAGACAGGCAGCCCAAAGTCACCCCAAAACCACAGACATCCCATAACTCATTACTGGACATTTCATTACACTCCAGAGAGAAGAAATAAAGCTCCACCCACCAGAACACCGACACAAGCTTCCCCAACCAAGAAACCTTGACAAGCCACCTGTACAAACCCACACACAGCGAGGAAACGCCACAATAAAGAGAACTCCACAAACTGCCAGAATACAGAAAGGACACCCCAAACTCAGCAATTTAAACAAGATGAAGAGACAGAGGAATACCCAGCAGATAAAGGAACAGGATAAATGCCCACCAAACCAAACAAAAGAGGAAGAGATAGGGAATCTACCTGATAAAGAATTCCGAATAATGATAGTGAAATTGATCCAAAATCTTGAAATCAAAATGGAATCACAGATAAATAGCCTGGAGACAAAGATTGAGAAGATGCAAGAAAGGTTTAACAAGGACTTAGAAGAAATAAAAAAGAGTCAATATATAATGAATAATGCAATAAATGAAATTAAAAACACTCTGGAGGCAACAAATAGTAGAATAACAGAGGCAGAAGATAGGATTAGTGAATTAGAAGATATAATGGTAGAAATAAATGGATCAGAGAGGATAAAAGAAAAACGAATTAAAAGAAATGAGGACAATCTCAGAGACCTCCAGGACAATATTAAACGCTACAACATTCGAATCATAGGGGTCCCAGAAGAAGAAGACAAAAAGAAAGACCATGAGAAAATACTTGACGAGATAATAGTTGAAAACTTCCCTAAAATGGGGAAGGAAATAATCACCCAAGTCCAAGAAACCCAGAGAGTCCCAAACAGGATAAACCCAAGGCGAAACGCCCCAAGACACATATTAATCAAATTAACAAAGATCAAACACAAAGAACAAATATTAAAAGCAGCAAGGGAAAAACAACAAGTAACACACAAGGGAATTCCCATAAGGATAACAGCTGATCTTTCAATAGAAACTCTTCAAGCCAGGAGGGAATGGCAAGACATACTTAAAGTGATGAAAGAAAATAACCTACAGCCCAGATTATTGTACCCAGCAAGGATCTCATTCAAGTATGAAGGAGAAATCAAAAGCTTTTCAGACAAGCAAAAGCTGAGAGAATTCAGCACCACCAAACCAGCTCTCCAACAAATACTAAAGGATATTCTCTAGACAGGAAACACAAAAATGGTGTATAAAATCGAACCCAAAACAATAGAGTAAATGGCAACGGGATCATACTTATCAGTAATTACCTTAAACGTAAATGGGTTGAATGCCCCAACCAAAAGACAAAGACTGGCTGAATGGATACAAAAACAAGACCCCTACATATGTTGATACAAGAGACCCACCTCAAAACAGGGGACACATACAGACTGAAAGTGAAGGGCTGGAAAAAGATTTTCCATGCAAATAGGGACCAAAAGAAAGCAGGAGTAGCAATACTCATATCAGATAAAATAGACTTTAAAACAAAGGCTGTGAAAAGAGACAAAGATGGTCACTACCTAATGATCAAGGATCAATCCAAGAAGAAGATATAACAGTTATAAATATATATGCACCCAACACAGGAGCACCGCAATATGTAAGACAAATGCTAACAAGTATGAAAGGAGAAATTAACAAGAACACAATAATAGTGGGAGACTTTAATACCCCACTCACACCTATGGATAGATCAACTAAACAGAAAATTAACAAGGAAACACAAACTTTAAACGATACAATAGACCAGTTAGACCTAATTGATATCTATAGGACATTTCACCCCAAAACAATGAATTTCACCTTTTTCTCAAGCGCACATGGAACCTTCTCCAGGATAGATCACATCCTGGGCCATAAAGCTAGCCTTGGTAAATTCAAAAAAATAGAAATCATTCCAAGCATCTTTTCTGACCACAATGCAATAAGATTAGATCTCAATTACAGGAGAAAAACTATTAAAAATTCCAACATATGGAGGCTGAATAACACGCTGCTGAATAACCAACAAATCACAGAAGAAATCAAAATTTGCATAGAAACGAATAAAAATGAAAACACAACAACCCAAAACCTGTGGGACACGGTAAAAGCAGTCCTAAGGGGAAAGTTCATAGCAATACAGGCATACCTCAAGAAACAAGAAAAAAGTCAAATAAATAACCTAACCCTACACCTAAAGCAACTAGAAAAGGAAGAAATGAAGAACCCCAGGGTTAGAAGAAGGAAAGAAATCTTAAAAATTAGGGCAGAAATAAATGCAAAAGAAACAAAAGAGACCATAGCAAAAATCAACAAAACCAAAAGCTGGTTCTTTGAAAGTATAAATAAAATTGACAGACCATTAGCCAGACTCATCAAGAAACAAAGGGAGAAAAATCAAATCAATAAAATTAGAAATGAAAATGGAGAGATCACAACAGACAACACAGAAATACAAAGGATCATAAGAGACTACTATCAACAATTATATGCCAATAAAATGGACAACGTGGAAGAAATGGACAAATTCTTAGAAAAGTACAACTTTCCAAAACTCGACCAGGAAGAAATAGAAAATCTTAACAGACCCATCACAAGCACGGAAATTGAAACTGTAATCAAAAATCTTCCAGCAAACAAAAGCCCAGGTCCAGATGGCTTCACAGCTGAATTCTACCAAAAATTTAGAGAAGAGCTAACACCTATCCTACTCAAACTCTTCCAGAAAATTGCAGAGGAAGGTAAACTTCCAAACTCATTCTATGAGGCCACCATCACCCTAATACCAAAACCTGACAAAGATGCCACAAAAAAAGAAAACTACAGGCCAATATCACTGATGAACATAGATGCAAAAATCCTTAACAAAATTCTAGCAATCAGAATCCAACAACACATTAAAAAGATCATACACCATGACCAAGTGGGCTTTATCCCAGGGATGCAAGGATTCTTCAATATCCACAAATCAATCAATGTAATACACCACATTAACAAATTGAAAAATAAAAACCATATGATTATCTCAATGGATGCAGAGAAAGCCTTTGACAAAATTCAACATCCATTTATGATAAAAACTCTCCAGAAAGCAGGAATAGAAGGAACATACCTCAACATAATAAAAGCTATATATGACAAACCCACAGCAAACATTATCCTCAATGGTGAAAAATTGAAAGCATTTCCTCTAAAGTCAGGAACAAGACAAGGGTGCCCACTTTCACCATTACTATTCAACATAGTTTTGAAAGTTTTGGCCACAGCAATCAGAGCAGAAAAAGAAATAAAAGGAATCCAAATTGGAAAAGAAGAAGTAAAATTCTCACTGTTTGCAGATGACATGATCCTCTACATAGAAAACCCTAAAGACTCCACCAGAAAATTACTAGAACTAATCAATGATTATAGTAAAGTTGCAGGATATAAAATCAACACACAGAAATCCCTTGCATTCCTATACACTAATAATGAGAAAACAAAGAGAAATTAAGGAATCAATTCCATTCACCATTGCAATGCAAAGAATAAAATACTTAGGAATATATCTACCTAAAGAAACTAAAGACCTATATATAGAAAACTATAAAACACTGGTGAAAGAAATCAAAGAGGACACTAATAGATGGAGAAATATACCATGTTCATGGACCGGAAGAATCAATATAGTGAAAATGGGTACACTACCCAAAGCAATTTATAGATTCAATGCAATCCCTATTAAGCTACCAACAGTATTCTTCACAGAGCTAGAACAAATAATTTCACAATTTGTATGGAAATACAAAAAACTTCGAATAGCCAAAGCGATCTTGAGAAAGAAGAATGGAACTGGAGGAATCAACCTACCTGACTTCAGGCTCTACTACAAAGCCACAGTTATCAAGACAGTATGGTACTGGCACAAAGACAGAAATATTGACCAATGGAACAAAATAGAAAGCCCAGAGATAAATGCACGCACATATGGACAACTTATCTTTGACAAAGGAGGCAAGAATATACAATGGATTAAAGACAATCTCTTTAACAAGTGGTGCTGGGAAAACTGGACAACCACTTGTAAAAGAATGAAAGTAGAACACTTTCTAACACCATACACAAAAATAAACTCAAAATGGATTAAAGATCTAAACGTAAGACCAGAAACTATAAAACTCCTAGAGGAGAACATAGGCAAAACACTCTCTGACATACATCACTGCAGGATCCTCTATGACCCACCTCCCAGAATATTGGAAATAAAAGCAAAAATAAACAAATGGGACCTAATTAAACTTAAAAGCTTCTGCACAACAAAGGAAACTATTAGCAAGGTGAAAAGGCAGCCTTCAGAATGGGAGAAAATAATAGCAAATGAAGCAACTGACAAAGAATTATCTCAAAAATATACAAGCAACTCCTACAGCTCAACTCCAGAAAAATAAATGACCCAATCAAAACATGGGCCAAAGAACTAAATAGACATTTCTCCAAAGAAGACATACAGATGGCGAACAAACACATGAAAAGATGCTCAACATCACTCATTATCAGAGAAATGCAAATCAAAACCACTATGAGGTACCATTTCACACCAGTCAGAATGGCTGCGATCCAAAAGTCTACAAGCAATGAATGCTGGAGAGGGTGTGGAGAAAAGGGAACCCTCTTACACTGTTGGTGGGAATGCAAACTAGTACAGCCACTATGGAGAACAGTGTGGAGATGCCTTAAAAAACTGGAAATAGAACCGCCTTATGATCCAGCAATCCCACTGCTGGGCATACACACTGAGGAAACCAGAAGGGAAAGAGACACGTGTACCCCAATGTTCATTGCAGCACTGTTTATAATAGCCAGGACATGGAAGCAACCTAGATGCTCATCAGCAGATGAATGGATAAGAAAGCTGTGGTACATATACACAATGGGGTATTACTCAGCCATTAAAAAGAATACATTTGAATCAGTTCTAATGAGGTGGATGAAACTGGAACCTATTATACAGAGTGAAGTAAGCCAGAAAGAAAAACACCAATACAGTATACTAACGCATATATATGGAATTTAGAAAGATGGTAACAATAACCCTGTGTACGAGACAGCAAAAGAGACACTGATGTATAGATCAGTCTTATGGACTCTGTGGGAGAGGGAGAGGGTGGGGAGATCTGGGAGAATGGCATTGAAACATGTATAATATCACGTATGAAACGAGTCACCAGTCCAGGTTCGATGCACAATACTGGATGCTTCGGGCTGGTGCACTGGGACGACCTGGAGGGAGGGTATGTGGAGGGAGGAAGGAGGAGGGTTCAGGATGGGGAAAACAGATACACCTGTGGCGGATTCATTTCGATATTTGGCAAAACTAGTACAATATTGTAAAGTTTAAAAATAAAATAAAATTAAAAAAAATAAACGAGCTCATAAAAAAAAAGAAAGAAAGAAAATGCAGAGGAACCAGAGATCAAATTGCCAACATCCGTTGGATCATAGAAAAAGCAAGAGAGTTCCAGAAAAACATCTATTTCTGCTTTATTGACTATGCGAAAGCCTTTGACTGTGTGGATCACAATAAACTGTGGAAAATTCTTCAAGAGATGGGAATACCAGACCACCTGATCTGCCTCTTGAGAAATTTGTATGCAGGTCAGGAAGCAACAGTTAGAACTGGACATGGCACAACAGACTGGTTCCAAATAGGAAAAGGAGTTCATCAAGGCTGTATATTGTCACCCTGTTTATTTAACTTATATGCAGAGTACATCATGAGAAACGCTGGACTGGAAGAAACACAAGCTAGAATCAAGATTGCCGGGAGAAATATCAATAACCTCAAATATGCAGATGACACCAGCCTTATGGCAGAAAGTGAAGAAGAACTCAAAAGAGTCTTGATGAAAGTGAAAGTGGAGAGTGAAAAAGTTGGCTTAAAGCTCAACATTCAGAAAACGAAGATCATGGCATCTGGTCCCACCACTTCATGGGAAATAGATGGGGAAACAGTGGAAACAGTGTCAGACTTTATTTTTCTGGGCTCCAAAATCACTGCAGAAGGTGACTTCAGCCATGAAATTAAAAGACGCTTACTCCTTGGAAGGAAAGTTATGACCAACCTAGATAGCATGTTCAAAAGCAGAGACATTACTTTGCCAACAAAGGTTCGTCTAGTCAAGGCTATGGTTTTTCCTGTGGTCATGTATGGATGTGAGAGTTGGACTGGGAAGAAGGCTGAGCGCCAAAGAATTGATGCTTTTGAACTGTGGTGTTTGAGAAGACTCTTGAGAGTCCCTTGGACTGCAAGGAGATCCAACCAGTCCATTCTGAAGGAGATCAGCCCTGGGATTTCTTTGGAAGGAATGATGCTAAAGCTGAAACTCCAGTACTCTGGCCACCTCATGCGAAGAGTTGACTCATTGGAAAAGACGCTGATGCTGGGAGGGATTGGGGGCAGGAGGAGGAGGGGACGACAGAGGATGAGATGGCTGGATGGCATCACTGACTCGATGGACGTGAGTCTGAGTGAACTCTGGGAGTTGGTGATGGACAGGGAGGCCTGGCATGCTGCGATTCATGGGGTTACAAAGAGTTGGACATGACTGAGCGACTGATCTGATCTGATGGCAATCCCACTTCTAGGTATGTATCAAAAGGAAATAAAACCAGAATCTTGAAGAGATATCTGTAATCTCTTCTTTACTGAAGCGTAAGTAATCAATATATGAACGGGACCTAAGTGTCCATCAACAAATGAATGGATAAAGAAGATGTGGTGTGTACATGCATACAATGGAACCCTGTTCAGCCACAAGAGGTTAGGAAATCCTGCCACTGGCAACAACATGAAGAATCTTGAGGGCATTATACTAAGTGAGATAAGTCAAAGACAAATATTGAAGGTTATCACTTACATGTGAAATCTTAAAAGTAAAACTCGTGAGTAGAAAAGTGGTTCCCAGAAGGTAGTGAAGACTAGGGAGAGGTTGGTAAAAGGGTACAAACTTTCAGCTGTAAGATTAATAAAGTCTGAGGATCTAATGTTAAACATAGTGATAATAGTTGTTAACACTATTGAATAAGTGAAATTAGTTACAAAAGTAGAACTTAAATGTTATCCCACACACATAAAAAGTTAAATATGTGAGATGATGGGTATATTAGTTAATGTGATGGGGAAAATCCTTCCACAAGGTGTACATTATCAGAGGTAGGAAGAATGTATTCAGTTGTGTCTGACTTATTGTCATCCCAGGGACTGTAGCCTGCCAGGCTCTTCTTCCATGGGGCTTCCAGGCAAGAATATTGCATTGGGTTGCCATTTCCTTCTCCAGGGGATCTTCCCAATCCCAGGGATGGCAGGTGGATTCTTTACCACTGAGCTATCTGGGAAGCCATATATTATCAGAATATGGTACCAAATCATCATGATGTACACTTTAAATACCTTAAAATTTTACCTGTCAATGATATCTCAATAGACCTTATTTTATAAAAAGGTAAGAAGAGACCATCACAAACCCAAAGAAGGTAGAACAAAATATTATATAATAACAACATAAATAATGTATAATTTTAAACCACCCAGGAGTACAAAGGAAGAACTGATAATAAGGAAGTTCCTTGTGAGGACAAGGAGAAAAATAAATACTAACTATAGGGATCCAAGGAACTGTATGAACACTTCATGTACATTACCTCATTAGTCCTCATGATAACCCCATGAAGTATTGCTGTACTATCTAATAAGTTCATCCAACAAAGGAAGATAATGAGAATAAGAGATGAAAAATAGTTGCTTGAGATCACCCCAGTCAGGGGAACTGGTATCACTTAGGGAGAATGTTCCATGCAGGCTTCCTGACTATGATGGTACTAAGCAGACATTTAGAAATGATGAGGGAAGTAGCCATGCCAATATCTTGAGAGTGATTATGTTCCTAGTAGAGAAAACAGAAAGACGCATATGTGGGCTGGGTGTGCTCAAGGAAAACAAGGTGACCAGTGTCACTGAAGCATAGCGAGTAAGAAGGCAGGGAATAGGATGTGAGATCAGAGAGGAACTGGAGGCCGGGTAAACCTAGGAATTTTGTCTTTCACTCTGAGTCAGAAGGAAAGCAACTACTTGAAAGTTTTGAACAGAGGAATGAAATTATTTGACATATTCCTAAAGGATCACTCTGGCTGTCCTATGGAGAAAAAATGACAGGAGTCAGAGGTGGAGCTTGAAGACTCTTGCAAATCTCCATATTTAAGTTTAGGAGGTGACAGTGGTGGTGCACATTTTACTGCTGGATTATGGAAGAGAGAATTCAACACTGACCCCAAAGTTTTTGAGCATAAGCAACTGGCATGCTAGAACTACCATACAAAGAATGGCAAAGACTACAGGAAGAAGTGTGGTTTTTTTTCCAGAGGTGGCGGTGGTGGGATTAGGAGTTCTTTGTTGTACATGCTTCATCTGAGGTGCTTATTACACAGCCAGATGGAGAAGTCAAGTTGGCAGCTGCGTGTATAAGTCCAGAGTTCAGAGTAGTGTTCTAGATGGAAGCATATATACGGGAAAGAGCAGTATGGTGTTTAAAGCCGTGAACCTGGGTGCAACTACTTAGTGAGTGTAGACAGAGATTCAAAACTGAGCTCAGAAACAGTCCAACATTTAGAGGTTGGGGAAGTGAGAAGAAAGCAGTGAAAGAGAGTAAGAAGGAGCAAATAGGATGAAAAGTAGCAAAGTGCTGAGAGGAGGAGTTGTGTGTATCCAATACTGCTCAAAGGTCAAATAAGGTGAGGAACCTGACCTCTGGCTTTGGCAAGGAGACATTCCTGCTGACTCTGAAAAGAGTAGTGTCAGTGGTAGTTATTAAAAGCTCATTTGACTAGTTCAAGAGAAGTGAAAGTGTTAGTCACTCAGTCATGTCCGACTCTTTGCACCCCATGGACTGTGGCCCTCCAGGCTTCTCTGTCTGTGGGACTCTGCAGCCAAGAATACCGGAGTGGGTTGCCATTCCCTTTCCCACGGGATCTTTCCAACCCAGGGATTGAACCTGGATCTCCTGCATTGCAGGCAGATTCTTTACCATCTCAGCCATCAAGAGAGAAAGGAGGCAAAAAAAAAAAAAAAGGAGGCACAGTCTGTCATAAAAGAAAGGGTACTAAGGAACAGCTTAGAAGTGTTGAATGCAGGGTTGGGAAAATTTCTTGGTTCCCTTTTTTAAGAAGGGAAAAATAACAACATGCTTATACGTTATGACATGCAGGAAGATCTAGAAAAAGGAAGGTCAATGGAAAGGGACAACTGTCAGAGCTAAGACCGTAACAGAAGAGAGAGGATGGGGTGCAGTACACAGGCCAAAAGACTGGCCTTTGGTAGAAAACTCCTTAGCTTATCCCTCCTAAGAGGGGAAAAGACAAGGTCAAGAGATCCCTCAATATCCAGGAAGGACTGTTTCCAGGAGCCCCCCAAGACAGCAGAGTCCATGGAAGCTCAAGTCTCTTACATGTCCGAGTCCTGTATACATTTGATCCACAGTTGGTTGATTAACAGATGTGGACCCTGCAGATATGGACAGCCAACTATATATGAAAAGCTACAGCTAAACTATATATGAAAAGCAATTTAACAGCATACTTGATCATTTACAATCTTTTAAAATCAGCAATTCTGTCTGTAGAAATTTGCCTCTTTAGGAAATAATCATTCAAAATACAAATACTTAACTATAAGCATGCTATATTTAAAAGTGAAAAACTGAAGGCATTATAAAAGACCAACAATCATCAGCTACTGCTAGACTTTTTTGGCCTAAAATCCATTTATGAAAAGATGTTTAAAGTTATATCAAGCAGTAACTCAGAAAAATTTATATCTTATCACTGATACACAATTTAAAACTTAATTAAACCAATTTTAAATATGAAATATATTTTAGGATGTTTTCTATTAACATATTTCACATATTTAGCTTCAGAAGCATAAAACTCTATTTTAAAAGAATAATAACTAATATTTTTAAAGTTCAACTTCACCAGCAATCAAATAAATGCGAACCAAAACCAACAACAGGATATTTTCTATTCAGAGCATTAGCCACACCTTTAAGATTAATTGTAAATGACAGAGGCAGGCCCAGTCACATACTGCTGATAGGATCTAAACTGGTAGGGCCTCTCTGGTGGGCAGTTTGACAACAAGCTTCAAAAGTTTTAATAACATATATACTAAATTTACCCAAGAAATTCTACTTCAAGGTTTTAACCTAAAGAAATAATGATGGTTCTGCATAAAAAGATGCAGTGCAAGGCCATTAACTGCAATGCTGCACATGACAGGGAACTGAACGCACTTGGAAAGTCGAACACTAACTGAGTTAACATACTATATAAAGAATGAAATTCTATTCATGTTAGGAAATGATGCTATAGAATGATTGCTAAGAACATGCAAAAGTGTTCATTATATAGTATTAAGGGAAACAGATACATGTATATCATGATTCCATTTTATTCAAAGAAAAAATATTTCTATGCACAGAAAAGGCTGAAAGTGATCTGTCAAAATGTTAACAATGCTAGTGGCTGCTCTGTAAACATAAGATTATGAGTTACTTAAGCTTTCTTCTACTTTCTACCTTTCTGTATTTTCCAATTTTTCTACAATAAGTACCTACTTTTCCAATAAGTTAAAAATAGTAATATGGGGAGGAATAGACTCTTATACCAGAACCTGGAATGTTAGGTCCATGAATCAAGGCAAATTGGAAGTGGTCAAACAGGAGATGGTAAGAGTGAACATCGACATTTTAGGAATCAATGAACTAAAATGGACTGGAATGGGTGTATTTAACTCAGATGACCATTATATCTACTATTGTGGGCAAGAATCGCTTAGAAGAAATAGAGTAGCTATCACAGACAACAAAAGAGTCCAAAATGCAGTACTTGGATTCAATCTCAAAAACAACAGAATGATCTCTGTTCGTTTCCAAGGCAAACCATTCAATATCACAGTAATCCAAGTCTATGCCCCAACCAGTAAAGCTGAAGAAGCTGAAATTGAACACTTCTATGAAGACATACAAGACCTTCCAGAACTAAACCCAAAAAAGACGTCCTTTCCATTACAGGGGACTGGAATGCAAAAGTAGGAAGTCAAGACATCCGTGGAGTAACAGGCAAATTTAGCCTTGGAATACGGAATGAAGCAGGGCAAAGGCTAATAGAGTTTTGCCAACACAACACATTGATCATAGCAAACACCCTCTTCCAACAATACAAAAGAAGACTCTACACAGGGACATCACCAAATGGTCAATACCGAAATCAGACTGATAATATTCTTTGCAGCCAAAGAAGAAGAAGCTCTATACAGTCAGCAAAAACAAGACCAGGTGCTGACTGTGGCTCAGATCATGAACTCCTTATTGCCAAATTCAGACTTAAATTGAAGAAAGTAGGGAAAACCACTAGATCATTCAGGTATGACCTAAATCAAATCCCTTATGATTATACAGTGGAAGTGAGAAATAGATTCAAGGGATTAGATTTGATAGAATGCCTGAAGAACTATGGACAGAGGTTTGTGACACTGTGCAGGAGGCAGTGATTAAGACCACCCCCAAGAAAAAGAAAAGCAAAAAGGCAAAATGGTTGTCTGAGAAGAGAAGAGAAGTGAAAGGCAAAGGAGAAAAGGAAAGATACACCCATTTGAAGGCAGAGTTCCAAAGAATAGCAAGCAGAGATAAGAAAGCCTTCCTAAGTGAACACTGCAAAGAAACAGAGGAAAACAATAGAATGGGAAAGACTAGAGATCTCTTCAAGAAAATTAGAGATATCAAGGGAACATTTCATGCAAAGATGGGTAAAATAAAGGACAGAAATGGTATGGATCTAACAGAAGCAGGAGATATTAAGACGAGGTGGCAAGAATACACAGAAAAAATGTACAAAAAAGATCTACATGACCCAGATAATCACAATGGTGTGATCACTCACCTAGAGCCAGACATCCTGGAATGTGAAGTCAAGTGGGCCTTAGGAAGCATCTCTATGAACAAAGCTAGTAGAAGTGATGGAATTCCAGTTGAGCTATTTCAAATCCTAAAAGATGATGCTGTGAAAGTGCTGCACTCAGTATGCCAGCAAATGTGGAAAACTCAGCAGTGGCCACAGGACTGGAAAAGGTCAGTTTTCATTCCAATCACAAAGAAAGGCAATGCCAAAGAATGCTTAAACTACTACACAATTGCACTCATCTCACATGCTAGTAAAGTCATGCTCAAAATTCTCCAAGCCAGGCTTCAAAAATATGTAAACTGTGAACTTGCAGATGTTCAAGCTAGATTTAGAAAAGGCAGAGGAACCAGAGATCAAATTGCCAACATCCACCGGATCATCAAAAAAGCAAGAGAGTTCCAGAAAACATCTACTTCTGCTTTACTGACTATGCCAAAGCCTTTGACTGTGTGGATCACAACAAACTCTGGAAAGTTCTTAAAGGGATGGGAATACCAGACCACCCAACTTGCCTCCTGAGAAATCTACATGCAGGTCAAGAACCAACAGTTAGAACTGGACATGGAACAACAGACTGGTTCCTCACTGAGAAAGGAGTACGTCAAGGCTGTATATTGTCACCCTGCTTATTTAACTTATATGCAGAGTACATCATGAGACATGCTGGGCTGGATGAAGCATTAAGCTGGAATCAAGATTGCTGGAAGAAATATCAATAAGCTCAGATATGCAGATGACACTACCCTTATGGCAGAAAGCAAAGAAAAACTAAAGAGCCTCTTGATGGAAGTGAAAGAGGAGAGTGACAAGGTTGGCTTAAAGCTCAACATTCAGAAAACTAAGAACATGGCATCTGGTCCCATCATTTCATGTCAAATAGATGGAGAAACAGTGGCAGACTTTATTTTGGGGGGCTCCAAAATCACAGCAGATGGTGACTGCAGCCATGGAATAAGAAGACACTTACTCCTTGGAAGAAAAGTTATCACCAACCTAGACAGCATATTAAAAAGCAGACACATTTTGCCAACAAAGGCCCGTCTAGTCAAAGCTATGGTTTTTCCAGTAGTCATGTATGGATGTGAAAGTTGGACTATAAAGAAAGCTGAGTGCTGAAGAATAGATGCTTTTGAACTGTGGTGTTGGAAAAGACTCTTGAGAGTCCCTTGAAATGCAAGGAGATCCAACCAGTCCATCCTAAAGGAAATCAGTCCTGAATATTCATTGGAAGGACTGATGTTGAAGCTGAAACTCCAATCCTTTGGCCACCTGATGTGAAGAACTGACTCATTGGAAAAGACCTTGATGCTAGGAAAGATTGAAGGCGGGAGGAGAAGGGGACAACAGAGGGTGAGATGGTTGGATGGCATCACCGACTCAACGGACATGAGTTTGAGTAAACACTGGGAGTTCAAGATGGACAAGGCAGCCTGGCTTGTTGCAGTCCATGGGGTCACAAAGAGTTGGCTATGACTGAGCAACTGAACTGAACTGAGGCTCTTATAATTAGGCATCAAATAGAATTTTAAAAAATGTGTCTAATATAGGTACATTTGGGTGGATGTCATTCAATTTTTAAAATATTGGTTCTTTATGACTATTAGGATAGTTTAAATCTTTCTAAAAAGAAAACCTTCATGGTCAGTAATCTAGCTGGGTTATGACTAGGTTGAATTGATATTTATCTTCTTGTTCTTGTATTCTTTATATAACAAGATGGCAGGAATCCTCTGTTATATATTGACTACAAAGGAATAAATATATATTTGGATTACTTCATAGAAAGAGGAAATTGCAAAAAAACTGGACAAATGGTGACTAAGCAGCTGGAGACACAGAATACAGATCATTAAGTTCATTCTGAGGGTACCAGGTGAGAAGGTTCCATGACTGCATCTTTTTAAAAGCACTGTAATAATCACTACATTCTCTTATTTAAAAAGAGAGGAAAATTTGCATTTATGATTATCTTCATATTTTAATTTAAATTTCCTAAATCACTAAAAACTGCCTTTCTATCTGCATGCTGATGACCAAACTCCTGTCTCCGTCATTTTGCTCTCTAATTTCAGATCTGTGGCCCACTCTGCACAAATCTGCTGTGTCTATGGACAAGCTACTTAACCTCTCTAGGTTTCAGTTTTTCACTTAAAAATAAAGACAGTGGTGCTGACCTCACTGATTTTTTAGGAGATTAATGAGTTAACAGAAGTAAAGCACTTAACACAATGCCTGATAAACATGCAATAAGTAGTATTACTCATATTTACTAGTATTATTTTGAACTGTTAGTTATCTCCACAAAGTGTCCTATACTTCAATAAATCTCTAAACAGTGTTAATTTCATGCCTGTTCCAAACATCTTGCTGTGTTTCTTTTCTAGATCTAATGTAACAGAATTATTCATTTCCCAAGGGATCCTAACTTAAGTTAGAAATCTTTGTACCATAATACTCTATTCCTCCTTCTCCTTCATCACCTAAAAAATCTTCACACTCCTAGCTCTGAAATCATAGTGACTTCTCTTACTAGACGGTGATTATTTTGGGTACAGGGATTGTATTCCTTTACAGAAGTTTACAGAGTTCCTATACTCTTGACATCTAGGAAGAAACCTAGGAAAGTTTTTTTCCTGCCTTCAGTTCAGTTCAGTTCAGTTCATTTCAATTGCTCAGTCATGTCTGACTCTTTGTGACCCCATGGACTGCAGCACACCAGGCCTCACTGTCCATCACCAACTCCCGGCAATTACTCAAACTCGTCTCCACTGAGTCAGTGATGCCATCCAACCATCTCATCCTCTGTCATCCCCTTCTCCTCTCACCTTCAATCTTTACCAGCATCAGGGTCTTTTCCAATGAGTCAGCTCTTAGCATCAGGTGGCCAAGGTATTGGAGTTTCAGCTTCAACATCAGTCCTTCCAACGAATATTCAGGACTGGTCTCCTTTAGGATGGACTGGTTGGATCTCTTTGCAGTCCAAGGGACTCTCAAGAGTCTTCTCCAACACCACAGTTCAAAAGCATTAATTCTTCGGCCCTCAGCTTTCTTTATAGTCCAACTCTCACATCCATACGTGACTACTGGAAAAACATTGCCTTGACTAGACGGACCTTTGTTGGCAAAGTAACAACTCTGCTTTTTAATATGCTCTCTAGGTTGGTGGTAACTTTTCTTCCAAGGAGTAAGAGTCTTTTAATTTCATGGCTGCAGTCACCATCTGCCATGATTTTGGAGCCCCCAAAAATAAAGTCTGCCACTGTTTCCAATGTTTCTCCATCTATTTGCCAGAAAGTGATGGGACCGGATGCCATGATCTTTGTTTTCTGAATGTTGAGTTTTAAGCCAACTTTTTCACTCTCCTCTTTCACCTTCATTAAGAGGCTCTTTAGTTCTTCTTCACTTTCTGCCATAAGGGTAGTGTCATCTGCATATCTGAGTTTATTGATATTTCTCCCGGCAATCTTGATTCCAGCTTAATGCTTCATCCAGCCCAGCATTTCTCATGATGTACTCTGAATATAAATTAAATAAGCAGGGTGACAATATACAGCCTTGATGTACTCCTTTTCCTATTTGGAACCAGTCTGTTGTTCCATGTCCAGTTCTAACTGTTGCTTCCTAACCTGCATATAGATTTCTCAAAAGGTGGGTCAGGTGGTCTGGTATTCCCATCTCTTGAAGAATTTTCCATAATATATTGTGATTCACACAGTCAAAGGCTTTGGCATACTCAATAAAGCAGAAATAGATATTCTTCTGGAACTCTCTTGTTTTTTCAAATATCCAGTGGATGCTGGCAATTTGATCTCTGGTTCCTCTGCCTTTCCTGCCTTAGCACTCAATAAATGCATCTTCTGTGTATGTATACACATACATCTATTACTTACAGACATATATTACTCACTCTTTCTCCCTTACAGTTTTGCCTGATCATAACATTTCAGAAGTATATAATTATTCAGGAAATAAATTATGCAAGCAGATCTTAAGAAAAGTTTTAGATTTCATCTGATTAATTTTTAATACTGATGAGATTATGGGAAACCTCTAACTCTCACACAATGTTGGTAGTAGGATAAATTGATACAACTCTAAGAACAGACTTTAAGAGTCACAAAATTTTTCATTGTATTTACCTAAATAACTCTATAAATTCACAAAAGAAACAAAATAAAATTATTTGCACAAAAATGTTCATTATTATTTTCATTTTAATGGAGATAACATGAAAACCAATTTAAATAATGAATTATAGTTTTGAAATCTCAATGGACTAGTATAGAGCTATTAAGGCTATTATATTAACTACAGAAGTAAAAACAGATGCTGTTTTTAAAAACTATATTTATGCCACGGTTATAATTATATAAAAACTATATATATATGTACTAAAAATGCAACTGGAGTTTATATTTTTGAATGATTTCTGGTATGGAAATAAATGTTCTATAAAAGGTAATTTTAATCAGATGAATATATTACATAAGACATTCAACTATAAATTAAGATTTCAAAATATCAAATACCTTTGGGTAAACCTCAAATATGGTATATAGTCTATTACAGCAGGAAGGTTGCCATCCAATCTTTCTCCCTTTAGGCAGAAGCTAAGACAACAGACAATAAATATATTAATACATAAAAATTTAAATCACAGTGTTATAAACAATCTCTTGTTAGAAACATTTGTTTCATCAATGATAAAAAGATGAATTTTTTATTTGTAATTTAAATGTGACTTGTTATAATCACCTCAATAAAGACAATTCTACCTTCAATATCAAAGGCTTACAAAAAGTAATAACACTATTACATACATACATCATGCAAAAGTAAAGTTTACTGAGAAATCTGTACAAATACTATTTACATAGTTCATTTTATCTTGGTCTTTATTAGACTTCAAAGACGTCACTGGAGTATTTTCATATGAAGAGTTGTTGTTCTCATTTACATACAAATTCTCAGGTGACACTGAATATTTCCTAAAAAGGTCTGACTGATTAGAAAAATCTTCATATATGAACTACTACCTTTTGGTTCCTCTGGGAAGTTTTCCTGCTAAAATACTTACTCTAATATATTAATATCAAGGGCACAGGATGTATTTTTCCAGACTTGAATAAGGAGAGAATCAAAGTGGCCATATTTCATATGGGCTTTCCTTTATTTACAAAAACATTACTAATGTGTCAGTAAGATATTTGCTTTCTACACAATATCAATGGGCTACAACAAACCAAGAGTTTATATTATTATCCCAGTTTTGTTTTCAACCAGAAAATAATTGTAAAGGATTTAGACAGAGCCAGCAGCATACAGTAAAAAGTTAACACCCTTAGAGAAATCATGAAGACAGCCTTCATGCTGTATTCACCACGTTCATCCCAAACAATTAAGTTAATTAACCTAATCCCGCTTTATCAAATTTCAAATAGAGGAAAGTTATACTTATAAAGAGAAAAGTATTTTGAAAAAGAAGTGATTTACTAGAAAAAAGTAACTTGAGTGAAACTGAAGAACTTAAGGAAGAATTGATGCTTTTGAACTGTGGTGAAGTTCAAAACTTGGAGAAGACTCTTGAGAGTCCCCTGGACTGCAAGGAGATCCAACCAGTCCATCCTAAAGGAAATCAGTCCTGAATATTCATTGGAGGTACTAATGCTGAAACTGAAACTCTGATACTTTGGCCACCTCATGCAGAGTTGACTCATTGGAAAAGACCCTGATGCTGGGAGGGATTGGGGGCAGGAGGAAAAGCGGACAACAGAGGATGAGATGGCTGGATGGCATCACCGACTCGATGGACCTGAGTTTGAGTGAACTCTGGGAGTTGGTGATGGACAGGGAGTCCTGGTGTGCTGCGATTCATGGGGTCGCAAAGAATCGGACACGACTGAGCGACTGAACTGAACTGAACTGAACTCTTCCTCAGTTAATTTCTTAAGTTTAAGACAGTCTCTTATTCGAGAGCATTATTTTTTAGTTCAAGACCTAAAAGCAGATTTTTAAGTTTTATGCTTATTTGTTAACAGTGGATTTTTAAGTGATGTATTTCAATGAAAATATAATCCTTAATTCTCAGGTTTGAATTCTTATTATAGACAAACCTTTTACTTTTAGTACAATGTAAAATCTTAGATCAATAAATGAAATGCAGAAGGATGCTCCCAACAACCTACGGAGAACTTAGAATGTCCATTTTTAGTACTTGCAATCTTAGTTTGGAATCAGCTCACCTTGTTAATAATAAAAGCAAATATTAACAAAAATTTTAATACTCCAGAAACAAAATAAGAAACATAAGGTATCTAAGACAGCCTGTCAAGATCCTCTTTATCTCACCACATGAGAAAATGAAAATCTTTCTGGCTATGAATCAATATTAGTATATTTCTTTTTCATTTTAAAACAGTAGTAGAAAAATACTAAGAGATTCCTTTAGTGCTACCAGAATATATGATTTTTCTGGTCGGGGGGGATGTGGTCCAAGCTTTCTTTTTCCCAAGGCAGAAAGCAAATAAGTTTTGTCAGTTAATTCCTTAAGTTTAAGACAGCCTCTTTTTTTTAGAGCAAACCTATTTATAAAACTGATCTCATTATAAAGGGAACAACACAAATCAAATCAATATCCAACTGCATGCTTTACTTAGAAAACGGAAAGAAAAGAATCATAAGCAGAAACTATTATGAGGTAGAATAATTTTAAATCAGAATACATACAGTTAGATGAAGTACCTGAAATCAATAGCATTGAGTCCAAGGAGCATGCCAGCAAGCATATTTGCTTCCTCACCCAAGACAATTGCTCCATCTTCATAAAATCTCCTAAAAAATGAAATGGGTGAATATGTATTAAAAACAGACTGAAGCTTCAGCTACAAGAATCAGTTAAAGCCCAAGCTAGAGTAGAAAGAACTAAAATTTATTTAATTTGTCAAAACAAGAACATACCTGGATCACTTAAATCTTGCAGATACTTAGCAGAATAAAAAAGCTGCCATTGTAACAAGGAAAAAAACCATTCTAAGTGTTTACATCTCTCTTAAAAAGAATCTTCAAAGTGACTCATTTAGTAGGCCTACAGTGTCTAGTGTTTTTCCAAGCCAGAAGCAATATATACGTAAACTGAAAGGTGGTAAACAGTCATTTAAACTGGTCTCCTTTCAAAACTATGTAGATTATTTTCTATTAATATACATAACAAACACAAACATACATCGTTTTTCTGTAATGCCAAGGGTTATTAACCAAAGAACTAGGAAGATGTGATTAATAGTAATTTATGCTAACCTTTAACATTACAATACTAATAGGGCAGATGGGCTACCTAGGTGGCCGCATACGAAAAAGAAAGTGTTCACTGTATCTCTGACAAAATGTAAATATGAATCTATCTTTGTTAATTCTTGTAAAGCCGTCTGTTTTGGTTAATGTTAATTTTTATAATATTAAAGTCTATTTTAAAATATTTAAAATAAATATTTTGAAAAAATATTATTTAATATGGGCTTAAGGTATTTTTCCACAAAAGAATCTAAAGATTATTGAATTCATTTTCAAATAGTATCAAAAACTTGCTTATGTTCAGTAACAGAGATAATAAAATTGTTATAACTCTTTATGTTATACAATGGCAAGGAACACCACTCTGTAACCCAACTAAAAGGAAAGCATCTTAGTAAATGAAATTTGTCTTGCTCTTTTCCATATTCTTGAGCTTAAAAGCGGAGAAGGCAATGGCAACCCACTCCAGTACTCTTGCCTGGAAAATCCCATGGATGGAGGAACCTGGTGGGCTGCCGTCTATGGGGTGGCACAGAGTCGGACACGACTGAAGCGACTTAGCAGCAGCAGCAGAGCTTATAAAGACTGCATATAAAGTCTATATTCTTATATTACTATCATCAATTTTGAATAGTCCACAGTTTACCAAATACTTTTATAATCATATTATTTGATACTTGCAAAGCTGATGAAATAAATGCAGAAGCAATTGTCATTCGTTTCAATTTCATTATCAAGAAGAGAGACAGGTTTAAACAGTTTGCCCAAGATGATGTTGATAAACTTATCAAGGAAGAAAACCAACTTTTACTTAAGTTGTACATCTTTTCTACTGAACCATGATACTTCCTGTAAAATAAAAATATTTAAAGAGACTTTAACCTTTGTTACGGTAAGAAATTTTACATGAATAAAAAGTACAAAGGAAACTACAACTATTTACCCTCCGACAGATGTAAGGCTACAAACAAACACGATGGGAAGACTAGCTTAGATTAGATGCTCTTTCTTGGAAATATGTAAATTTACATTTCTTGAAAATGTAAATGAATAGTTACCATTTACATAAGAGGAGAAAAACTTAAAAGTTTCAGCCTAACAAAGATCAGTAAAATAAATGGAAGAAATTCCTACATATTCAACTGAGGTGTTCCACAAAATGGTAAAGATATTTAGACAAAACATCTGAGATTTTGTCACTGCCTCAATGGCTAAATTGGCTGTTGACAGAATATTTGATCAACTCCTTGAAGAACTATGATTCCAATGGTTCTAGACTACCACTTCCTACGGGACACATGCATTTATTCTGGTGTTTGACATCAGCAATCACCCATGATTCCCAGTACTTCCCTATATGAGAATAGGTCTATTTTTATTTGCCACCTTGAGCTTATCATGTTTAAAAGTACATTCCAAAAGTCACATCAAAACTATTTTTGCTTACTTTCCAATGTTAATATTATACTAGGAACTAATGAAAAATACCTAAAACAAAGACTAAATGGTTTTAGAACCATTTTTAAGCAAGCTTAAAGGTAATTTATATACCCTATATTTTATATATCATTTTGTTTTACTGAGTTTTTCTGGCCTTTGTTTTACTATTGATTTTTTAAGCTAACCTAGGGGCTTCCCTGATAGCTCAGTTAGTAAAGAATCCACCTGCAAGGCAGGAAGCCCCGATTCAATTACCGGGGCAGGACAATCTGCTGGAGAAGGGAAAGGCTACCCACTCCAGTATTCTGACCTGGAGAATTCCATGGACTACAGTCCATGGGGTTGCAAAGAGTTGGACACGACTGAGCGACTTTCACTGTCACTGTCATATAATACACTAAATGTGAAATCAATTAATTCCACCTAAAACCATATCTGAAATATAATATTGCATAGACCTGATTTAATACACCTTTACTGTAGCAGACGGGAGGGGAGGACAAGCAGAAGAGGAAAGGCTAGTTAAGAGAATTGTCCATTGCGTGCTGAACTTTTCATTATTAAATCTGATTAAGAAAATAAAATAAATGCACTTAAAGAAATCTATCAACATTTAGGTTTCATTTATAATATGCTATTTTATGTCACTTGACATTTTATATACTATCATTTAATCAAAGATACAAGTCATTCATGTGTATTAAAGAGGCAGAAGCTATTATAAAAAATTGTTTTATTCCCTTAATCAAGCCAATATATCAATAATTCTGACTGAAAATTTGATCTTGTTATCAATATTTTCAAAGACTTCTAAAGACTGTAAACTTTCAATCTCTTCATTTTACCTCACAGAAAAATTGGAACATTAATAAAGCTTGTTTATATAACCAAGATTATGTAACCAATGAGCCAAGAGTAAAGGCTAAGATGACTAATAAAAGTAAGGTATGCTGCTGCTAAGTCGCTTCAGTAGTGTCCGACTCTGTGCGACCCCACAGACGGCAGCCCACCAGGCTCCCCCATCCCTGGGATTCTCCAGGCAAGAACACTGGAGTGGGTTGCCATTTCCTTCTCCAATGCATGAAAGTGAAAAGTGAAAGTGAAGTCGCTCAGTTGTGTCCGACCCTCAGCGACCCCATGGACTGTAGCCTACCAGGCTCCTCCCTCCGTGGGATTTTCCATGCAAGAGTACTGGAGTGGGGTGCCATTGCCTTCACTAAAAAAATTCCCTTTTGTTGAAAATATTTTTTGTGCTAAGGAAAATATTTTTATGAGAAGGATCTAAACCAAAAGAGCATATTGGCTTGCAAAAATGGATTATAAATATTAAAAGTAGAAAGATGAAAAATAAATTTAAAACTTCTGTTTAAAGAGTTATATGTTCGATGGTATCTTTCAAGTTTTGTATTTTAGAAACAAAGGAAAATTGTCAGCAACTATTTGATATTACTGTGATCTGGAAGAAAAGTCCCCACTTTCCATCAGGTGTACTCTTTCCAATTATTTGTATGTTGACTAGAAAAATACTAGACACTAGAAAGGTACTTAAAATAACACTTGAATAAGCATAATAATCTTTTTCTCAACACATATAATTTAATTCCAACTGAAATACGTCTACAATGCCATCTTTAGTGTTTATTCTATAGGACTATTTTAAAACCTTTCCGGTACTTCAGTAACAAATATCCTTTGGATAGGAAGTGAACCACCAGAACAGATGATGTTGATACTGAACAATATCATGCTTCAAAATTTATTTTGAGAATCGTAAGTTATTCTACACACTAAAAGTGCAATACTCAGATATGAGAAAGCTTATTTTATAAGCCAAAGAAATTCCATTATCAATATCTTGTTCTTTTCCCCAGTTTAGTCTTTATTTAAGAAGCTTGAAGTGGTGGGAGATAAAATTCTCCCTCATGACATACAAAACAAATTACAGCATTACAAAGAAATGTTCTATTCTACTCAAAGACAAGGTGAATCAGAAAGAAGAGATAGCCAAAAAAATCAATCTCCAAACAGTCTTGCTAAGAATGTGAGATTCTCTGTTTTATCAACAAATACATCATGTAGCAAGAACTGTGTTATGTACGAGAGTTAAAATGATAAAGAAGATAAACAAGACCCCTCTTTATGAAACTTACAGTCTAGGGGAGAGGACAGGCAATAAACAGAAGGAGGAGACAATCAGAGATGGCAAGCAGTATAAAATAAGGAACTAGTTTATTGAGGTGGAGAAAATTTAGTAAAGATGAATCCAACTTTGAAGAAGGGCACTGGGAAAGATATTTTCGAGTAAGTGTTTATTATGGGAACTTAGGCCCAAAGAAGCCTGAAAACAGGGCTTTGGAGGCCATATAACATTAATAATAATTGTGAACATGTCCTGAGCGCCAGGCGTAGTTATAAGTGCTTTACATGAATTATCTTGCTTAACTTTACCAACAATTATTATGCCACAGAGGGAGTAAGAAATTTACCCATGATTCCACAGCTAGAAAGTGGTGAAACCAGGATCTGACTCCAGGAAATGTGTTGGCAGAGCCTGCTGGCTAAAGTAATGAGAAAGCATTCCAATGTTTAAAGTAGGAATTGACAGGATCCCTTTTACCATACTTTTTAAGAAGACTGGCTGGATGCTGGGTGGCTACTGGCCGGTGGCAAACTGGAATCTCAGTTGGGAGGTTAACAGGGGAGGAGGTAGGCAAGAGATGAGAGAGGTGCGCGTTACTGCTGCAGCCATAATGGTAAAGGTAAACGGGTGGATTCGAAATAGATTCTGGAAACAGGATCAAAAAGACTTGCTAATGGAATGGCTGTAATGAATGAAGGAGAAAAAGCAATCAATATGAATTTAGATTGTTACTTCATCGGCCATTTAGGTAAGGCAATGAAACGACTTTCAAGAATGGGGTGAACAGGGTTAGAGGGAGAAGAATCAAGAAATCTGAACTAGTCAGAGATTTAAATGTGGTGTCATGACCACTCAGGTGGTATTTAAAACTCCAGAGATACAAAGAGATATCACGTAACACTGGTCAGAATGGCCACCACACACACACACACAAATCTACAAATGCTGGAGAGGAGGTGGAGAAGAGGGAAAAACCCTCTTGCATTGTCGGTGGGAATGTAAACTGATACAGCCACTATGAAAGAAGTATGGAGATTCCTTAAAAAAAACTAGGAATAAAACTACCATATGACCCAACAATCCCACTACTGGGTATATACCCTGAGGAAACCAGAACTGGAAAAGACACATGTACCCCAATATTCACTGCAGCACTATTTATAAAAGTTAGTACATGCAAGCAACCTAGATGTCCATCAACAGATGAACAGATAAAGAAGCTGTGGTACATATATGCTATGCTAAGTTACTTCAGTCGTGTCCGACTCTGTGCGACCCCACAGGCGGCAGCCCACCAGGCTCCTCCGTCCCTGGGATTCTCCAGGCAAGAACACTGGAGTGGGTTGCCATTTCCTTCTCCAATGCATGAAAGTGAAAAGTGAAAGTGAAATCGCTCAGTCGTGTCCGACCCTCAGCGACCCCATGGACTGCAGCTTACCAGGCTCCTCCGTCCATGGGATTTTCCAAGCACGAGTACTGGAATGGGGTGCTATTGCCTTCTCCGATATATATACTATGGAATTTTACTCAGTCATAAAAAGGAATGCATTTGAGTTAGTTCTAATGAGGTGGATGAACCTACAGCCTATTAAACAGAGTCAAGTAAGTCCGAAAGAGAAAACAAATATCGTATATTACCACATATACATGGAATCTAGGAGGATGGTACTGATGAACCTATTTGCAGGGCAGCAATGGAGATGCATGAAATGTTCCCTTGGTATCTCTGATTTTCTTGAAGAGATCTCTAGTCTTTCCCATTCTGTTTTCCTCTCTTTCTTTGCATTGATCGCTGAAGAAGGCTTTCTTCTCTCTCCTTGCTATTCTTTGGAACTCTGCATTCAGATGCTTATATCTTTCCTTTTCTCCTTTGCTTTTTGCTTCTCTTCTTTTCACAGCTATTTGCAAGGCCTCCCCAGACAGGCATTTTGCTTTTTTGCATTTCTTTTCCATGGGGATGGTCTTGATCCCTGTCTCCTGTACAATGTCACGAACCTCATTCCATAGTTCATCAGGCACTCTGTCTATCAGATCTAGGCCCTTAAATCTATTTCTCACTTCCACTGTATAATCATAAGGGATTTGATTTAGGTCATACCTGAATGGTCTAGTGGTTTTCCCTACTTTCTTCAATTTCAGTCTGAATTTGGCAATAAGGAGTTCATGATCTGAGCCACAGTCAGCTCCTGGTCTTGTTTTTGCTGACTGTATAGAGCTTCTCCATCTTTGGCTGCAAAGAATATAATCAATCTGATTTCGCTGTTGACCATCTGGTGATGTCCATGTGTAGAGTCTTCTCTTCTGTTGTTGGAAGAGGGTGTTTACTATGACCAGTGCGTTCTCTTGGCAAAACTCTATTAGTCTTCGCCCTGCTTTATTCCGTACTCCAAGGCCAAATTTGCCTGTTACTCCAGGTGTTTTTTCACTTACTACTTTTGCATTCCAGTCCCCTATAATGAAAAGGACATCTTTTTTGGGTGTTAGTTCTAAGAGGTCTTGTAGGTCTTCATAGCAGAAGACATTACTTTGCCAACAAAGGTCCGTTTAGTCAAGGCTACGGTTTTTCCAGTGGTCACGTATGGATGTGAGAGTTGGACTGTGAAGAAAGCTGAGCACCGAAGAATTGATGGTTTTGAATTGTGGTGTTTGAGAAGACTCTTGAGAGTCCCTTGGACTGCAAGGAGATCCAACCAGTCCATCCTAAAGGAGATCAGTCCTGGGTGTTCATTGGAAGGACTGATGCTGAAGCTGAAACTCCAGTACTTTGGCCACCTCATGCAAAGAGTTGACTCATTGGAAAAGACCCTGATGCTGGGAAGGATTGGGGGTAGGAGGAGAAGGGGACGACAGAGGATGAGATGGCTGGATGGCATCACCGACTCAATGGACATGAGTTTGGGTAAACTCAGGGAGTTGGTGATGGACAGGGAGGCCTGGTGTGCTGCAATGCATGGGGTCGCAAAGAGTCGGACACAACTGGGCGACTGAACTGAACTGAACGGAGATACAGACACAGAGAACAGACTTATGGACATGGGGTCAGGGGAAAGAGGGGGTGGGATGATTGGACAGAGTAGTACAGAAACATATACACTACCATATGTAAAATAAATAGTGGGAATTTGCTGAATGACTCAGGGAATTTAAAGTGGGGTCTGTTACAACCTAGAGGGGTGGGATGGGGTGGGAGGTGAAAGGGAGGTTCAGGAGAAAGGGGACATTATGTATACCTACGGCTGATTCATATTGATGTATTGCAGAAATCCACACAATATTGTGAAGCAATTAGCCTTCAATTAAAAATAAATAAATTAAAAAAAATCTCCAGAGACAGGTGCAGTTGTGAGGAGAGAAAGAACAGCAAAGAAGACTGAGCACAGAGAATACTGACACGAAGAAGCTGCGAACAGCAAAAGAAGCCTGAGAAAGAGCAAGTACAGAGGGAGACAGAAAAGCCAGGAGTGTTATATAAGTAAAAAACAAAGAGGTTTTTCAAGAAAGAAAAAGGTTTCAACTCTTTTAGCTGTACTGTGGAGTACAATGGGGACAGAGAAATGTTCATTACATTTGGGTAGCTCGTGCATTATTGGTATTCTTTTAAAAATCATCTTTGGTGGAGTGGTAGAGGCCGAGACTAGACAAGAATGAAGAGTGACTCTGAGGAAAGGAGATGACAACAACGTGTATAAAGATTTGTGAGAAGTTTGGTGATGAAGCAGAACATGGAAATGAGCCATACAAGAGGGAAATACAGGTGCAAGGGAGAAAGTTTTTCCTTTTAAGATAGGGGATACCAGTACACGCTTCTGCAGGGGTGGGAATGATTATGATTCAGAAACGGCAAGAGATGGAGGACGAGGAGTGAGAGAGGTGATGATAACGAAAGGAAAAGGTGAATGGGGGACAGGGCCTAGAAGAAAGACTGGCAGGAGAGACCCCCGTTGCAACAAACAAGAACAGAGAGAACGTGGGTAAGGTGTGTTTGGCGACAGGAATGATAGCTTTAATTTACGCCAAGTCCAATTTTCTAATGAAAGGAGGCCTTGTACTAGTAAGTTAATGGAAATATCTAGTTCTCTCTAAATTTTAAAATGGCACTTAGAATTGTTTTTACTCTCAGGTCACAAGTCTGTATGAATGACCAGGAAGATTCCTATTGTAGTCTTGTCTTTACTATGCTGCTGCTGCTGCTAAGTTGCTTCAGTCATGTCCGACTCTGTGTGACCCCAGAGACGGCAGCCCACCAGGCTCCCCCATCCCTGGGATTTACTATAGACTAATACCAAATATACTCTGAAGCTTTTTCTTCTTTCCAGGAATACATGGAATTATTTCTTGAAAGCAAATTTAAAATGAACACATCTTTGAAACAAAATTTATTAAAAGAGAGCTTGTGGGTATTTAATAAGCCAAAATATTTTATAGACAAAACAAAAAGCTGCGGCAGCAGTCCACAAGCACCTTTTAATAATTATTTTCATCTTAATAATGTAAAACTTTTAAACAGATTAAAATTCCTAAGGTCTTTCTTAGTTCTTGAAAGATTTGGTAATTTATCACTATCTTATCTACCTTTCTATAATTAAAAAAGTGTTTGGCCAACTGTTTTTTTTTTTTTTTTTTTCCACTTTGTGACAGCTGAGTAATTTTTGAAGTTTTTATACTTTACTCCTACTATAATAATGAGAAGATTAGTATTACTCTTGAACATCACTTTCGTTATAAATGAAGCATTGTGGTGCAATTGCAAAGTAATAAACAGGACTTGATAAAGTAATTTTATCTCTATATTTTCCACAGTTATTACTTCACATTCTTACCAGAATATTTTTGGTCTTGTTTTAAATGTCACATTTGTATTCTTTAGCTTAACTTTTCTAATTATTTTAAGGCTGTGGGTGGGGAGAAATGAAAACTCTAAGTTTCTACCTTACTTCTCTATCTCTAGCCTTCCCCACCTCTTCTTTTTTTGTTTTAGCTTTGATTCTCTTCTTGAGTCTGTCAACTTCCCATCACTGGCTATTTCCCACTAACACCCCAATTCCTAAACTGTGAAACTCTTCAAGGGTTTTTTCAATTGCTCACCAAGATATCCTCCACCGTAGCAAAAAGATCACATGAATTTCTCTAATACTTTGGAGCCATCATCATGCATTTCAGAAGACCTACTGTAGTTCTGCTCCCCACAGTTCCTCCTCCCAATCTTATCCTTAGATTATCACTAATTAGTACTTTCAAGCTTGCCTGTCTTAGCCCATGTAGCTCCTCCTTATGTTGATAAGGAGGATATAAGGAGGATATGATAAGGAGGATAACACTTGTTATCACCATTTTAAAGGACCTCATTACTCTTTATCTGTGAAGAGTAGAACAAGAAGAAATCACTTGATTCACGCACTCTTGAAATTCCTAAAAAATTAGAGATCATTTTTCATTGTTCTACAAGCACTTATGTCAGGGAGCACTCAGACAAAAGGTAAGGTGTAATTATTCTTTCCAAAAGTACGCTTGTAATTTTACAAACCTAACCTTCCAAATTCCGGAGAAGGCAATGGCACCCCACTCCAGTACTCTTGCCTAGAAAATCCCAGGGATGGGGGAGCCTGGTGGGCTGCCGTCTATGGGGTCGCACAGAGTTGGACACGACTGAAGCGACTTAGCAGCAGCAGCAACCTTCCAAATACATATGTTTCGCTAGGGGTTCACAATCAAATATATTTATAATGAAGAATTTTCTCTGGTTTGATTTTGGCTTTAAAAAAAAAGCTAGTGTAAACAGTTTTAAAAAAGACAGTCATTTTGCAACTGCATTTTAAAGTTAACTTAAGGACAGGAATTTTGAAATAACTCCTTACATCATTTTTTTATAACTGCAGAGCCATTACCGTCACATCTAAATACTGTGTGGTGTGTATATAGAAACATGATATATTTCTGTGTGTGTGTATAAACATACACTAAGCCACGTTTCTATGTGAATAATATATGTTTATATATTGTTACACGAATATTTTTACTTCATGAGCTTTTTAGAGCTGAATCACTTCCTTTTTCTGCCAAACACAAGGCAAAAAGCATTTTCCTTAAAAAATTTAAACTACTCACTCTAAAAATAGTCTATTCAAGTACTATTTCTACCCCACCCAACTGTATAAACTGAGAAACGAGGCTAACAACTTAGATTATTAATGCTTTAATTTCTATTTAGAAAAGACTGTTTTGTTATTGTATAGCAGATAATTATGGTATAAACTTAGTTTTGATTTCATAGGATTTCTAGGTTTGATCTATGGGGTTCTGATTTTTTTTAAAGCCTCAGTATCTTGAAAATTTAGTATCTTTTATAATTAAATGTATTTGCTAATCATGAAATAAGAAACAAATGTTTCATTGTATAAAGTTTATTTCAACTGTCTTAAGAGTTTATCATCATCTCACCGTCCATCTTTAGAAACATCCCAAGAGTACCATATTGCCTGAAAATGATCCAATAAGCACATGTCAGATTTACTTTATGCAAATACTTCTTGGAGTTAAAAGTCTTTATAACCTGGTCAAATTTATTCTTTTTTTTTTTTAATTTTATTTTATTTAACTTTACAATATTGTATTGTTTTTGCCATATATCAAAATGAATCTGCCACAGGTATACATGTGTTCCCCATCCTGAACCCTCCTCCCTCCCCATACCATCCCTCTGGGTCGTTCCAGCGCACCAGCCCCAAGCATCCAGTATCGTGCATCGAACCTGGACTGGCGACTCGTTTCATACATGATATTATACATATTTCAATGCCATTCTCCCAAATCATCCCACCCTCTCCCTCTCCCAGAGTCCAAAAGACTGTTCTATACATCAGTGTCTCTTTTGCTGTCTCGTACACAGGGTTATTGCTACCATCTTTCTAAATTCCATATATATGCATTAGTATACTGCATTGGTGTTTTTCTTTCTGGCTTACTTCACTCTGTATAATAGGCTCCAGTTTCATCCACCTCATTAGAACTGATTCAAATGTATTCTTTTTAATGGCTGAGTAATACTCCATTGTGTATATGTACCACAGCTTTCTTATCCATTCATTGGCTGATGGACATCTAGGTTGCTTTCATGTCCTGGCTATTATAAACAGTGCTGCTATGAACATTGGGGTACACGTGTCTCTTTAGTCGTGATTTTTTCTTCGTATCTTCCAAATAAAACATTTATTATTTTATTACCTAAGAACATCAGTTCACTTCAGTTCACTTAGTCATGTCCGACTCTTTGCAACCCCATGGACTGCAGCACGCCAGGCCTCACTGTCCATCATCAACTCCCCGAGTTTACTCAAACTCATGTCCATTGAGTTGGTGATGCCATCCAACCATCTCATCCTCTGTTGTCCCCTTCTCTTCCCACCTTCAATCTTTCCCAGCATCAGGTTCTTTTCAAATGAGTCAGTTCTTCACATCAGGTGACCAAACTATTGGAGTTTCAGCTTCAACATCAGTCCTTTCAATGAATATTCAGGACTGATTTCCTTTAGGATTAACATGGTACATCTTCTTGCTGTCCAAGGGTCTCTCAAGAGTCTTCTCTAACACTACAGTTCAAAACCATCAATTCTATGGCGCTCAGCTTTCTTCACAGTCCAACTCTCACATCCATACATTATTACTGGAAGAACCATAGCTTTGACTAGATGGACCTTTGTTGGCAAAGCAATGTCTCTGCTTTTTAATATGCTGTCTAGGCTGGTCATAACTTTTCTTCCAAGGAGCAAGCGTCTTTTAATTTCATGGCTGCAGTCACCATCTGCAGTGATTTTAGAGCCCAGAAAAATAAAGTCAGCCACTGTTTCCACTGTTTCCCCATCTATTTCCCATGAAGTGATGGGACCAGATCCCATGATCTTAGTTTTCTGAATGTTGAGTTTTAAGCCCAACTTTTTCACTCTCCTCTATCACTTTCATCAAAAAGCTATTTAGTTGCTCTTCACTTTCTTCCTTAAGTGTGGTGTCATCTGCATACCTGAGGTTATTGATATTTCTCCCAGCAATCTTGATTCCAGCTTGTGCTTCTTCCAGCCCAGCATTTTTCATGAAGTACTCTGCATATAAGTTAAATAAGCAGGGTGACAATATACAGTCTTGATGTACTCCTTTCCCAATTTGGAACCAGTCTGTTGTTCCATGTCCAGTTTTAACTGTTGCCTCTTGACCTGCTTATTGATTTCTCAAGAGGCAGGTAAGGTGGTCTGGTATTCCCATTCCTTTCAGAATTTTCCAGAGTTTGTTGTGATTCACACAGTCAAAGGCTTTGGCATAGTCAATAAAACAGAAATAGATGTTTTTCTGGAACTCTCTTGCTTTTTCAATGATCCAACAGATGTAGGCAACACCTAAGCAAAGATACTGTCATCTGTACCAGCTAGTCAGCTAAAACAATGTATCACATTAAAGACTCAGATTTTCCAAAAATCCAAAATGTCAAACATGCCATCAGGACATGGAAATTACAACTTTAGATATATGATTTCTGTATATATATGCCTAATTTTCTCTGTCAGAACTGGCCTACAGTCACTCTCTTCCTTCAGAAATATGATTAACAAGGTAGAAATATGTATGGTAATTTAAAAGTGTCGAAGTCAGTGATGTCTGATAGAACCCTGTGCCATGAAGCACTGTTTTGCATCCGTGCTGTCCAATTTGGTAGCCATTAACCACACAGGGCCAGTGAACACCTAAAGTGTGATAAAGCAACTGAAGAACTGAATCAGTAGTTTAATTTCTATTTTAATTTACTCAGTGGCATGTGGTTAGTGGGTACTATACTGAACAATACATATGTAGGATACTGAAATTATTTAATATTTTCATTTACAAATACTTTTGAAATGGAAAAAAAGTGATTGCTTTAACAAAAGCCTTAAATATAGATTAGCAGAGCAGAGCTGAGTGGGCATAACTGTTGTCCTTATATGAATCTTTTCTCTATCATCATAAAGTGAAAGTCACTCAGTCGTGTCTGGCTCTTTGCAACCCCATGGACTTTATAGTCCATGAAATTCTCCAGGCCAGAATACTGGAGTGAGTAGCCTTTCCCATCTCCAGGAAGAATCGTCATAAAAAGTTAATAAAGTCCTGTTTTGCACAATGTACTATCTCATAAATCTATACAACCTGAGGAGAACATTGGTATAGACTGCCCCAAAAACACAACTGAGCAATCATTAATTATATAAGAATTAAAGACGTGAATGAAATAAATGTTGTGGTGTGGAAAGAGGAAGAAAGCAATAGGAAAAGTCTGTGGTCAGAATGAAACTTCAAGTGCTGAAAAAGTAAGAATCAAAACTTTTCAAAAAAAAGATATTCCAGGCATAATGTGAGGCCTGAAAAGATAAACCAAGGTGGAAGTATGTTTAGTTGAAAAACTGTATTTCCCTGAGAAGACAGTGGATTTATCTGAGAAGTATAAAAAGGGGAAATAAAATAGGTGAGGACTTGAAAAACAAATAAGTCTTTATTCTATTTTTACTTCTAAGTCTTCAGGTGACTCTCTTAATATATATTTGAAAATTAAAAGGACTTTTAAACCTGGTTGTTTTGAAGTCTCTCAGAGCTGTAGAGATGTATTCAGACAAATGTTTTTCCATGAGTGCTACTCTGATCCAGGCTCTACCCTAAAAGGAAGAAGAAAGAATCAAACATAAAGAAAAAATTAGAAATTAAAAAATTTTGTGTTCACTATGTCATCAAAAATATAAGCATTTTAACATGCAAAGAATAACTCACTCAAAATGTGTATTTGATAAGATGAGGTAAATTTTAATTATATATAGTATATACTTTGTTTCTCTAAAGGTGTAGGGTAGAGCATGTCCAATTAACTTTCTAGCTTCTGAAGGGACAGAACCATCAAAATTGAGTTACCTGGGTTAGAGACTTCTTGTGAATTATATAAAGAAATCACAAGACTCATCTCTTTACTTCAGTGCCCAAATCAACACGCTAATTGAAATGAGTCCCCTTATAAAAAAAGAGGAAAGAGTCCGTTCTCATTAATAAAAATAATTCTCACATCACTTATTTAGTCTGTCCAGATGGAAGTTTACACAACAAATAGTGAATCAAATTTCATTATTTATCATTTATCCAAATCATGAGTCACTGAATTTGGTGCCTCCAGAGCATTCTAAAAGATATTACCAGAAATTTAAACCAGAAAAAGCAAACACACAACAAAAAATATCCCAGGAGCATATCCTAGAATAAAATGACAGAAACACACAATTCTAACAAAATATGAATAATCTTACTTTTGAAAAGGGGTTAACAGCATTCAGTAGTTGGGACTAGCCAGTAAAGTTTTTTTTTATAAGCCAAAGCATTATTCTGAACTTTTTGTTTAGAATGAAAGAATACTTGTTAGTGAGAATTTTATAATCCCATTATGTTCACTTCATTCAACCCTTTCACACTCTCCAGAAAATCTATGGAGATTGACTATATAAAAAACAAAACCACTGTAACAGCAGCTAAGAATCAAGATGACACTAACCAATATATATATGATGGTCAACTACCAGTATAGAAAAAAAGCATTGAAATGCCTACACTTACAGAAATGTCTACAGTTCTAGTGATTTCCTCAAACTATTGAACAGGAAGGATTGAAAACAAGCTAATCCAGACAGTGGTAAAACCTGGCAGGCTAGAAACTGCAGGACTGTTTGGAACATGGGCGTGGTTAGCACGCCAGTCAATCACCCACCAACCTCAAAACCCCTTAGCTTGCCCTTGTGCTCAGTCAACTGCTTCTGCCGAGTAAGCCGAGGGGAACCTACAGTTAGTTGTAGCTGATTGGAACAGAGGAGGGGAAGAGGCACACAACAGCCCTCAGTCTCAAGTTTCTTAAAATTTCATCTAAAAGACAGAGACTACCAGTAGTGGCTTGAATCAAAAAGCTACATTCTAAAGCAGAAGCAGGGAAAGTTGCTCTCCAGAGAAAGTGTGCTATTGTTAGATAAGAAAGGTGGAGGAAAGCCTTGCTTCCTGATTTATTCATTTCAAGCCATACAAAGCTGGGCTGCACCTCGTTTCCTGTCTTTGGATATTTGTGCAATTCTGTTACACTGTCATAAGAAATGGTGCTGATTTTTAAGTTTCTTTTTTTTCAACAAAAGCAACAGAATACTTAAAGCTTGTTGGAATCATCAACAGGGAAAAGCTGAAAAGTAGGTATAAGATTTTAGACCGCATCAGTTAGGTAATGGTGAACCACTGTAGGTTGTTGTTATTATTTGGGAGACACAATATTAGCCTGTTTGCCACTAAAGGTTTTTGAAAAAAAAATTAATGAAAGTAGTCAACACTCCTTAAGAATGTAATTAATAAATGCTTGCCTCTGTATTAGACACATTAAGATATTTAATCCTCCTGAGAACTGCGTCAGTTACAATACTGTCCCTACTTTACTATATGAGGAAACAAAAAACAGACCCAACGAGAAGACAGGGGACTCATCTCACCACCAAACTGACCAACCTAACAGAATTACTATCCATACACTCTACCTTCCCTCCTACTTCAGGGGGTGGACTGCAACTGTGTAAGAGAGTAAAAAGACAAATCACAGAGTGGACAAAAGTATCTGCATTATATATGTAACTGACAAAAGACTCTCATCTGTAAAATGCAAAGAATTCTTACAAATCTATAAGAAAAAGATAAATCCATTTAAAAATCGCCTGTAAGGTGAAGAGTTTAAACCAGAGAATCAATTTCTTTAGTAGACATCTGAATATTTAGAAGTTTTCTTCCTTTTTGTGTTAGTTTTTATAAGTGGCATTTTTCAAAGAATTTGCTCATTTCATTTAAATTTTTTAATTTACAGGTGTGAAGTTATTCATACCTTGTCTTACGATTTTTAATGTTTGTAGAGTCTATGGGGTTTATCACTTCTTCATTACAGATATGGGTAATATATAACCTCTCTTTTTTTCCTTCTAGTAGCCTTGCTAGAAACTTATCAGTTATATCAATCTTTTTAAAAACACCAACTTTTGGTTTTGTTGATTTTCTTCTAGTGTACAATTGTTTCAGTTTAATTCAATTTTTATTCTTCATTACTTCTTTCCTTCTACTTTGGGTTTATTACTTTTTTAAAAAGTTTCTTGAGATGAAAGCTTTGATAACGGATTTTCTGCCTTTTTCTTAAAATACATAAAAGCCTACTTAAACTTATTTATTCTCCTTTAAGTACAATTTTTATATGTTATATTTTCATTATCATTACTAAGTATGTTTTAATTTCATGTGTAATTTCTTCTTTCATTCATCAGTTATTTAGAAAGTCTTCCCAACTTCAACTTAAATAAGCCTAGTTAATTCTTTGTTATGGATTCTACTGTGGTTAGAGAACATTATATTTATATTTGTTTATATTTCAATCCTCTGAAATTCACTGATGTGCATTAGAACTTAGCAAACAATCGATTACTGTACAAGTTCATTAAGAATGAATATTTTGTAGTTTCCGATTTTGATTTTCTTATATACTCCAGTTCTCTAGTATTAATTTTTATTTATATTTTCTTCATATTATAATTACTTAAAAGTCCATTATCTGCATCTCCCATAGGTCTGTTTCAATTTTATCTTTTACATTTCTTAGTTTTGTTCATTTAACCTTGTTTTCTGATATGCTTGGTGATTTTTGATTAAATATTAGACATTGTGGAAGAAAATTTGCAGCAACTTTAATGCTACTTTTCTCTACAGTAGATTTACTTTTCTTCTGGTAGACAGAGTGTATTTGAAAACCACCTTGTACCATTTAAGGGCACCACTTTTAGGTTTTTGGGGTGCTGGTTTTCATCTGAATTTCCCTAACTCCCAAGGAACAGCTTTTCTGGGGTCTCAAAGGCCTGGAGTGTTTACAGGGCCCCTTCAATTTGTTTCACTTCCAGGTTTGGGGCCATCACAGTAAAGAACTAGGGATAGGAAAAGTGGAGTGGTAGTTAAGAGGAGGTAGATTTATGAATCAGTAAGAAAAAATGAACATAAAAGTGGCCTCTTTGCAATACTGTATCTTACTGTAAAGTTCCAGTATTTGGTAACTCTGGTGTATCTATGATTAACACCCTCTCTCTCTGCCTCTGCCTCTTTCAGTAGAAAATCTGGCTAACCACCATCTAGGACAAAACACTGACAAGGTAAGCTTCTGAACAAGGAAAAAGTAAGAAGAAGATGAGACCTGGAAAAACTAGGCAGAATTAGGGACATAAATCATCATAGTGTATTAAGGGCTACACTCACAGTTCTGTCACAGTAGAGGTGCTCAATGAAAATTTATTAGCTGGAGGGATGCATGGACATATGAGTGGTTGATGTGATTAGTATATTCAGAAGTTATAATATGTTACAATCATATTGAATAGAAGGAATACATAGGATAAGCAACCACAAATTAGGAAAGCCTAACACAGCCTTAAATAAGAATTTAAAAAATGAGAACGCTCTTAAAAATAAAGGAAAAGAAAATTCACACAAGATATGCAGGAAGAAGGAAGAACTCAACAACAGTAGAGAGTTCATACTTTCAGGCCAGAGACTATCTAAAGGGGAAGAAGGCTATCTTGAACTTGAAATCAGCTGGGATACTAAGAAAATCCAATGGAAATAGCTGCAAAATAACCAACAATAGTAACTAAGGATCCAATTTCAGTGGACCTTCTGTCAAAGGTCATGTATTAATATTATGCTTACAAGTAACTGGCCCACATTAGCAGATAGGGAAGATGGACAAGTTCAGAAGCAAGCAAAATAGGTACCTGTGGATATGAAGTTATTTTTCTCAGAAAGCTAATTCTAGCCTGACAGCTAAATAAGCTGATGTACAGAAATCCTATGTCCCCAAATTCCTGCATATTATACTTTTTATTTTTGGCTGCACTGGTGGGCCTGTGGGATCTTCGTTCCCTGACCAGGGATCAAACCCATGCCCTCTGCAGTGGAAACAGAGTGTTAACCACTGGACTGCCAGGGAAGATCCCTTGTATACTGTAGAAAGAAGAGCTGCAAATACAGCTGAGATGTAAAGATTATAGTCTCAGTCTTCAATTCAAATATTCTACTTCACTGACAGGCTATGGATAGGCCCTGGAAAATGAGCTCAACTAGTCACAGACTAAGCAAAGAAAGGGAATGTCTACATTTTACAGGTCTCAGATTACAGTGACTAAGTTCACATCTCTTGTGGCAGCAAGTTTCTACATTGTGAATCTCAGCTGTACAGTGATACGAAGACACACGCAATCCTGATTCAATCAATCAATTTAGAGAATGTCTCTGGGCTGAAACAATCATTGCACCACAGGGCATCCTGTCTTCCACTATTTAAAATGTTCACATAACCCTAAAAGTGTAATCAGAATGAATCTGGTTTCTTAAATAGAAGTCAAAAATGAATATCTTAGTTTTGGTCCCAAGCCTACTGAGTTACACACTGTTTAAAATGTAAGTTTGGTGCTCAGGTTCTGGTACGTTTTCCCAAGTATCAAGGCTGGATAAGAGTGTTATACATGCTAGCAGTCACTCCGAACTGCAGTTCAAAGGCTCAGTAAACCTGCCACCTGAGATATCTGTTTAATCCTTCAATCCTGACACCTGGCAGATGTGCTGCACTGAGTAGATTAAGTACTTTGCTCTTTGCACTACAGTGAAGAAAGACAGGTGTAATCTTTGCCTGCAGACTTTTCCAGACAAGTAGTAGATCTTTCTTCCCCCACAAGTATGAATAAATGGAGGCTTCTCTGGTGGCTCAGATGGTAAAGAGTCTGCCTGCAATAAGGCAGACCTGAGTTCGATCCCAGGGTTAGGAAAATCCCCTGGAGAAGGAAATGGCAACACACTCCAGTATCCTTGCCTGGGGATGGACTCTGAGGCCTGAACAAAACAAAGATACAAAAACAGGATTTAGAAGGTGATTGTTCTGTGGTGTTTTGATACTCAATACCAGTTTTTTACAGAATAAATATTAACCCATCTCTGCTGGGCAGCATCTTGCTGTGTAGGGCCTACTCCCAAGGCTTCTTAAGAGAGCTGGTCAGCTGGAGTTTCAGATTCTTTGGTCCACCCAGGTCAAGAGTGCCACATTTCTAGTGTTTCTTACCTTCTCAATTACCTTTTGTATTTTGGTATATGCTAGTTATAGAAATATATTCTCCCCTATATTGAACGGATTTAGAATACACTTGTCATGTTAATCTCTCCTGCTTTTAATTTAAAAATAAGAAAATAAAGTTTCTGTATCACTGGGGTAACTTCTATTAATATAATCCCTTATGATTATATAGAGGAAGTGACACATAGATTCAAGGGATTAGATCTAATAGACAGTGCCTGAAGAACTATGGATGGAGGTTCCTAGCATTGTACAGGAGGTGGTGACAAAAACCATCCCCAAGAAAAAGAAATGCAACAAGGCAAAATGGTCGTCTGAGGAGGCCTTATAAATAGCTGAGAAAAAAAGAGAAGCTAAAGGCAAAGGAGAAAGGGAAAGATACATCCATCTGAATGCAGAGTTCCAAAGAGTAGCAAGAAAGATAAGAAAGCCTTCCTCAGTGAACCCTGCAAAGAAACAGAGGAAAACAACAGAATGGGAAAGACTAGAGATCTCTTCAGGAAAATCAGAGATACCAAGGGAACATTTCATGCAAAGATGGGCACAATAAAGGACAGAAATGGGATGGACCTAGCAGAAGATATTATAGGTGGCAAGAATACACAGAAGAAGAACTATACAAAAAAGATCTTCATGACCCAGATAACCACGATGGTGTGATCACTCACCTAGAGTCAGACATCTTGCAATGTGAAGTCAAGTGGGCCTCAGGAAGTATTGCTACAAACAAAGCTAAAGGAAGTGATGGGAATCCAGTTGAGCTAGTTCAAATCCTAAAAGATGACACTGTGAAAATGCTGTACTCAATATAGAAGCAAATTTGGAAAAGTCAGCAGTGGCTACAGGACTAAAAAAGGTCAGTTTTCATTCCAATCCCAAAGAAGGGCAATGCCAAAGAATGCTCAAGCTACCATACAGTTGCACTCATTTCACATATTAGCAAGGTAATACTCAAATCCTTCAAGCTAGGCTACAACATTACATGAACCGAGAACTTTCAGATGTACACACTGGACTTAGAAAAGGCAGATGAACCAGAGATCAAATTGCCAACATTCACTGAATCACAGAAAAAGCAAGAGAATTCCAGAAAAACATCTGCTTCATTGACTAAGCTAAAGCCTTTGATTGTGTGCATCACAACAACTGTGGAAAATTCTCAAAGAGATGGGAATACCAGACCACCTGACCTGCCTCCTGAAACCTATATGCAGGAAAAGCAACAGCTAGAACCAGACATGGAACAACAGGCACCTGGTTCCAAATTGGGAAAGGAGTACTTCAAAGCTGTATACTGTACCCTGCTTGTTTAACTTATATGCAGAGTACATTACGTGAAATGCCAGGCTAGATGAATCACAGGCTAGAATCAAGACTGCCAGGGGAAATATCGATAACTTCAGATATGTAGATGACACCACCCTAATGGCAGAAAGCAAAGAGGAACTAAAGAGTCTCTTGATGAAGGTGAAAGAGGAGAGCGAAAAAGCTGGCTTAAAACTCAACATTTTCAAAAAACTAATCTCATGGCATCTGGTCCCATCACTTCATGGCAAATAGATGGGGAAACAATGATAACAGCGACAGACTTTATTTTCTTGGGCTCCTGAATCACTGTGGACAGTGACTGCAGCCATGAAACTAAAGGCACTTGCTCCTTGAAAGAAAAGCTACGACAAACCTAGGCAGCGTTTTAAAAAGCAGACACATCACCTTGTCGACAAAGGTCTGTATAATTAAAGCCATGGTTTTTTCAACAGTCATGTATGGGTGTGAGAGTTCAACCATAAAAAAGGATGAGCGCTTAAGAATTGAGGCTTTTGAACCTTGATGCTAAAGAAGTCTCTTGAGAGTCCCTTGGACAGCAAGGAGATCAAACCAGTCACTCCGAAAGGAAATCAAGCCCAAATATTCACTGGAAGGGCTGATGCTGACGCTGAAGCTCCAAAATTTTGGCCATATGATGTGAAGAGCCAGCTCACTGAAAAAGACCCTGATGCTGGGAACTGAGGGCAGGAGGAGAAGGGCACAACAAAGCATGAAATGGGTGGATGGCATCATTGGTCAATGGACATGAGTCTGACCAAACTCTGGGAGAGAGTGAAGGACAGGGAAGCTTGGCATGCTGTAGTCCATGGGGTCGCAAACAGCCGGACATGACTGAGCGACTGAACAAGTCTTTTCATCTTAACCTACAGAAGCCAAGATACAAACTCAGTTAAGATGCAAAAGAGAATTCAAATTGCACATTTTAAAAACCTGTATTCAATCAGACAATTAGAAAGTAAATAAATGAATAAATTTAATAGTTCAAGAAAATGGAGGCCAAAAGACCACTAAGATAACAATTGTGACAAAAATGAAATCTGCAAAAGTAAAAAAGAAACAAAAGAGATTTAAACATCTATGAGAAAAAAATCTTTACAAAAAAACTAGTCATAGTTGACTTAGAAATGAAGACATTTATTGACTTAGATGTATCCCCTATTGGCTCAGTTTTGCCTGCAATACAGGAGACTCGGGTTTGATCCCTAGGTCGGGAAGATCCCTAGAGAAGGGAATGGCAACCCCACTCCAGTATTCCTGCCTGGAAAATCCCATGGACGGAGGAGCCTGGTGGGCCCCAATCCATGGAGTTGCAAAGAGTCAGACATGACTAACACACTAACTTAAAAATATTACACATTCCATTAAACAAGATAAATACATTTTTGTTAACATTAACGTTATCAGAAAAGTCTTTTAAGTCCTAGGAAGCTATCAAGCTTGTGAATACACTCTAAGTTTTCCCAAATTCTCATGTACCTGAAAGCTTTAATTTTAATGTTGGCAACAAATACTGTCAAGCTGTTCTTCTTATCGGAACAGACTTACTTCATTCATCTTTATTTAAGGACTGTCTACAAACGCCTAAGTCAAAAAAGCTATTGTTTGAATTTTTTCTGTCAAGTAAAAATACTATTACACAACAAAAGCATCTAGTTCAGCTAACAATTCAAACGACTGCACGAGCACTTTTCCTTGAGAACCAGACCACCGTGTTTCAGTATGCTGTGGAAATGCTTTATGCATGCTCCCCACTGTGTCACTCAAAATACTAAAAAGAAAGGCTTCCAAAGGTTGAGATTTAATTAAATTAATAATGTCTACCATTATGGACATTAAGTGAAAGTGGCTTTTTTTTTTTTAAGACTGAGTGCATGACGAGGAAGAACTCAATGACTACTAGAATGGTTTGATGCCACTGTTTTAATTTGTGCCAAGGCAGCAGCAATTTTACCTACCACTGCTTCTGCACCAGTAATGCGACAGCAACCCGGTGCACCAGGCAAATCACATCTGGAATTCTGTGAACACAGTCTGACACGGGGACTGCCAGTGCAGGACACGAGGAGCTGCTGAAATGCCACAGACCGGGAAATATTTCACCGTGCTTCTCAAAAGAGAAACTCACAGTGACTAGCTTCATGCCTTCTTGCTACTTATACGGCAACAGAGAAGATTCAAGAGCACTCTAAAATAACTAGTAAAAAAAATGAACTTCTGAAAGATGTTAAATATGGTCAAGTGCTTAATTTCAACAAAGAAAAGAAATATTGTATACAGCAAGGAGCCTGAGTTCTCTGTTTGGGTCAAATGCTCAGGCGGAGAGCACACGCACACCCTGCACATTCCTACTGAGGTCTTACCTTAGCTCTGGAGGAACTGACATGTTCCATATTCTCAATGCTGCAGATACAGTTCTGTGAAACTTTCCGGCAAGCCACTCTGATATAGTCCCAGAAGCTACGAGGACTTCCGTAACCAAACCAGGTTACTTGACCTTCAGGAGACAAATTATAACACAAAATAAAAAGAAAACCAGACTAGTAACTCAAAATGCAAGAGCAACAAAATAAAGGGCAGTAGAGTGTGAGATTGTGGAAAGGACACTGATCTTGGGGTCAAAAAGCCTTAAGTCTGGTCTCTTTCTAATTTTACCTACTTGTGTGATTTTGGGCCATCTATTTAATGGATCTGGATAGAAGTTTTCTCAACAATACAATCAGAGTAAATGAAGCAAAAAGGGCCTAGACACTAAACACAATGGTCTGCAGGTTAATATCCTATTATTCTAACAGTCTTCCAGAAAGCACACAGTTAGCCTTCCTTGTGCTTCCAGTTAAGCTTTCATTTAAATCTCACCTTTGCAGTTTACTGGCTGTGTGACCCCAGGCAAGTTAATTAACCTTTCTGAACACCACTTTTCTTGACTCTAAAAGGGGACTAGTTGGAGTAACCACTTTATGAGTATTCTCTGAATCAAATACAACAATACCTGAGTAACAAATGAGTAATCCTGAGTAATGCCTGAGTAATAAGTATTGAGTATGAGTAATGAGTATTAAGTAATGCCTGAGTATTCAGGGTATAGTATTCTCTGAATCAAATACAACAATGTCTGAGTAATGCCTGAGTAGTCCTGAGCATAGGACTTGGCACATAAAAGTACTGTAAAAAAAGAAAGATAATAAAAAAGGAAAAAAATGTTACCTCTTGCATCCTAAACCTTTCTCTTCTTGGAAAAACAGAAAAAAATTTAAAAGGTGACACTTTTTCTCCTCTTCAGAGGGATACTTCGAAGAAATCAAACAACGTGTAGCCCGTAAGTACCTATCAACAGCGGGAACCGTACACTGACTAACCATGACCACCCATTCACTACCATTCTACCCAAACCTTCATCCGTCATTCGCCTGCTCACTTCTAGTCAACAACCCATGACAAGTCCTTAGGCACTTACCATTCTAATCTTCCAGACCTGGATAACTACACCTGTGTTCAAGAACAAATGTTCTTTTGTGTGTATTAATATTTCAATGCAGGACTTTGGGTAATAAGTCCATGGGACCAATTTTGTACTCTGAATATGTTTAAATGGGATATGAGAGACATCTTAGTATTTCTTCAGTTTTCTGAATTAATTACTCTTACCTAGGGAAGCTGTTCAATCTTAAGAAAGAGTAGCTTTTATATTTTAAAACCTCTGCTTCTTTATTTTGAAGTAACATTTATTGATCTCAATTTTCTTTTCCCCAGTAACATGTTCTCTCTAAGCAACATTAAGAAGTATAAAAGTGTTCTTGTCCACATGCAGCATTTTAGGAACAGTGTCTGAAATATCTGAGTTGTGTCCAACCACGGCAACACCTAAGAGTAACTAGGCTTCTTTTAAAAAGTACTCATGTCTGGGCTCCACCCAAACTAAATAATCAGAATCTTTGGGGTTGGGCCTAGGCATTGCTATTGTTAAAAGAGCCCTCTGGTATTGCTAATAATATAGTTAATCAACCAAGGGAAAGCTCACATGTCACAATAGGTAATCCCTATTCCTCATTTCAAAGGCCTCCTCTTTTTGTAAGCCGCATGTGATCTCTACAGCAAGTCACTCCTCCCTATGAGCTGGCCTAACACCCTGAGCTTATACTTATAGTTACCTGCTTACTTGATTGTCTCACACATTAGATAGTAAGGTCACTAAGACAGAGACTATATCTTATTTGTCTTTAATTCTATCTCTAGCACTTGACACAGTGCTTGTCTCACAGCAGGCATTTAATAAATATTTATTAAAGCAAATCGACTGGTTAATCCACACTGCTGCTGCTAAGTTGCCTCAGTCATGTCAGACTCTGTGCGACGCCATAGACGGCAGCCCACCAGGCTGCCCCCGTCCCTGGGATTCTCCAGGCAAGAACACTGGAGTGGGTTGCCATTTCCTTCTCCAATGCATGAAAGTGAAAAATGAAAGTGAAGTCGTTCAGTCGTGTCCGACTCTTAGCAACCCCATGGACTGCAACCTACCAGGCTCAGCCATCCATGGGATTTTCCAGGCAAGAGTACTGGAGTCGGGTGCCATTAACCAGATCTTAATTGCAAATCATATAAAAATCTGAATCTTAAAAATCTAATTAGGATCTTTTTACAGTAACAGCTCAGTGACAATCTGGTATCAAGATGTCTGCATGCTACATTACAAACATCAAATATTCTGGACAAAAATATTTACCTTTCTAAAAATACAAAACCATTGATACATCCCTACTCAAACATCATTTATAACTCAAATGTCTCTTCAGTAATGAAATCTTGCTGCCAAAAGATAGAAATCTATAGGAATATTTTAGGGCAATTTTCATGTTATCAATTTGTTAGCCATTTGGAGAAGAGACAGGATGTCTCATGTTAAGAATATGGGCTTTTGAGTCAAGAGGACCAGAACAGATTACTTTCTAGACATGCAATCTTAAGAAAATGACTTTTCACTCTACCGACCTGAGTTTCTTCTATGAACTGATAATAATGGTAGTATCTACATGATAACACTGTTGTGAGGATTAGATAATGTATGTGCAATAATTACTATGTAGCCTAATACAGATGTTAATAATCATTACTTTTATCATTATCATACAAAGAGTTAAGAGATCCAAGCTCCCCTTGCATTACAAAATAGCAATGAAATGCATAGTGAAGTTTTTCCCATTACTTGCTTAGAATCTAGAAAAATCTTTAAAATTTACTCCCTAATCCAACCTTTTCCCATATCAACCATCCTAAATTGACCTCCCTCAAATCTAGTCTTGGTTAATTTCTTTAGCTTCTACTAATTGAGATCATCTCATAATTTAAAAATGAGGACTACCAACCACACTTCTCTCAATAAATGGAGTACCATACACTGGAAGCAATCGTGAAGGGAGAATCACAAGGCTTCTCTGGTAACTTTATTTTAAACCTTCTCATAAGTTTGATGTGGCTGAGGAAAATAATTATGAGAAATTTCAAAGTAGAGCTGTTGAAAATTAAAAAAATGTAACAAAGTCCCCTATCGATGGGTAGGTTAGGGATGACTCAGTAATCCCACTACTGGACATATTTCCAGACATTCTCTCTTTTTCAGAGAGAACCATAATTCAAAACAACACACACACCCCAATGTTCCCTGTAGCACTACTTACAATAGGCAGGACATGGAAGCAACCTAAATGTCCAGCAATAGGGGAATGGACAAAGAAGCTGTGGTACATATATAGAACTGAATATTACCAACCATAAAAAGGAAAGAAACTGGATCATGTGTAGAGACATGTATGGACCTAGAGGCTATCATACCGAGTAAGGTAAGTTACAAAGAGAAAAATATCATATATTAATACATATATGTGGAATCTAGAAAAATGGTATAGATGATCTTATTTGCAAAACAGAAACAGACACACAGACACAGAGAACAAACATATGGAACCAAGGAGGGAAGAAGTGGGGTGGGATGAATTGGGAGCTTGGGACTGACATATATACACTACTGGTAATATGTATAAAATAGATAAGTGGTGAAAACTTAATAAATAGCTCAGGGAACTCTACTCAGTGCTCTGGGGTCACCTAAATGGGAAGGAAATCCCCAAACGAGGGGAGATATATATATACATACAGCTGATTCTCTTTGCTGCACAGTAGAAACAACTACACTCCAGTAAAAATTAATTAAAAAAAACAGAGTCCCATTTTGGAAGAGAGGAAACAAAGATACAGAAAAACTAAATATCTAGGCTTAGGTTATACAGAGAAGGAATGGATGCTAAATCCTTAAGACTCCTGCTGTGTGTATGATATGCTGTCTACAGGATTTTCACCCACGAGACAATGACAAGATTTCCTAGATAAGAAACTAAAGAAACTGAGAAACTAACCAACTAACAGTATGACATGTCACCATGACTCGCAGGGCCTTACGCTGAAGCTGAAGCTCCAATACGCTGGCCACCTGATGCACAGAGCTGACTCATTAGAAAAGACCCTGATGCTGGGAAAGACTGAAGGCAGGAAGAGAAGGGGACGACAGAAGATGAGACGGTTGGATGGCATCACCAACTCAATGCACATGAGGTTGAGCAAGCTCTGGGAGGTGGTGAAGGACAGGGAAGCCTGGCGTGCTGCAGTCCATGGGGTTGCAAAGAGTTGGACACAACTTTGCGACTGAACAACAACAAAGTCTACCAGTAACAGCATCTTCACAACACTTCCACCTACTCGAGAAATGAGATGAGAGCATGACTGGCTTGATTCTGCCTGCCTTACTCTTTCATGTGCATTGTTTTCAAAATGAATTTGTTAAATCAAGACCCTGAATTTTTCACATTCAGAATGATGTGCTTTGATTAAGAGAAGGTGGGGTCTTTGTTAGAAACTCCAAATGAACTCTCAGGTAAATTGTCCATATATCCTAGGATTTTAAGTAATTTCTGCATCTATGAAAACAGTTGAGGTTAATTAAGAATAACAGAAGTGTTCAATTGGTTATTTGATTTATTATTACTTGAACATTGCTTGTACTTACATACAGATTAACTGTTAGCAAAAGATTTACTTGGGGTTATTAGTCTGTAAAACCTATATTCAACAGGAAAATTTAAAAAGTTACAAGCTGACCATGCCTTTAAAAATAATTGCTGAGGTAATAAATAATCACTCCAAATATATTCTCATTTCCTTTAAAAACAGCCACAAAAGCAAATCACATAGCAAGGAACTGACTAGCCTATATTTTGAAGAAATTTTATTCAGGAGAAGAAACATGCTATCACTAACTGAATTCTCTTTTTAATGTTGGCAACAAGTACAGATGTATAAAGTGCTTTCAATTTTATATGTATTTTTAGAAGTTGACTTTTTATCAAAGTTAAACAAACTTTTCAATACTTATTTCCAACCCATTAATATGACTCTAATTCATTTCAGGCACAGAAATAAGAGGTGAAAGTTTGCTAGACTAAAAGGTGATCTGCTACTAACCAGCTACATGATGTCTTTCCCACTAAACTGCTGCCTAATTTCAAACACCTTAAAATGGCCTGTGATCTATAAGGTCTAACATTATTTTAAATTGCTCTTTTATATTACCTCACTTGAATAATGTAGATATTCACATCATGCAGAATATTTGTGTTTTGCTCTTACATTATTTTATGGCCAGATGAAAACTTCTAAAAACTGAAATTTCCTAAGTGGTTCTCTATTTAGTAGTGGATGACGACACGTCATCTTTTGGTAATATATAAATTAATCTGTTAAATGACTTTCTTTCTCTGCTCTTTGTATTGTGCTTAGTTATGTGAAGAGCTGGTCTCACAGGCTGAAGTTTTTTTAGTGCCACAATACATCACCTGGATGACAACATTAAAGACTATTACCTTGGACCTGCCATTTATCTAGATAAGCGATAAAAGACAGTGTCATCAAATTTTAAAAAGCCACTCTAATATCAAGACAGTGTTTTAAAAAGCAGAGACATCACTTTGCCAACAAAGGTCCACATAGTCAAAGGTATGGTTTTTCCAGTAGTCATGTACGGATGTGAGAGCTGGACCATAAAGAAGGCTGCATGCTAAAGAACTGATGCTTTCGAACTGTGGTGCTGGAGAAGACTCTTGAGAGTCCCTTGGACAGCAGGACATCAAACCACTCAATCTTAAAGGAAATCAAGCCTGAATATTCATTGGAAGAACTGACGCTGAAGCTGATATTCACTGGCTACCTGATGCGAAGAGTTGACTCATTGGAAAAGACCCTGACGCTGGAAAGACTGAAGGCAGGAGGAGAAGGGGACAACAGAAGATGAGATGGTTGGATGGCATCACTGACTCAATGGACATGAGTTTGAGCAAACTTTGGGAGACAGTGAAGGACAGGGAAGCCTGGCGTGCTAGAGTCCATGGAGTCGCAAAGAGTTGGACACGACTGAGCAACTGAACAACAAAAATATCACTGCAAAAGCTTCAGATACTTCAAGGAAACTAATTACTTGTGGATTTATATTGTTGCCAATATATTTAGATTGTTTAACTTTGCACTGTCAATTTTATAGTGTGTGTGTGCGTGTGCAGTTGCTTCAGTCGTGTCTGACTCCTTGCAACCCTATGGACCGTAGCCCACCACAGGCTCTTTGTCTGTGGGATTTTCCTGGCAAGAACACTGGAGTGAGTTGCCATTTCCCCCTACTGGGGGGATCTTCCCAACTCAGCGACTGAACCCACGTCTCCTGTGTCTCTTGCACTGCAGGTGGATTCTTTACCACTGAGTTGCCAGGGAAGCAGGAATCTTACATTTCTTCCTGCTAATTTATGAAAATTAGTTTAAAATTTTCTAAACAGAGAAAATTCTCATTTCTGCAAAAGATCAGAATCTTGTCCTTTAAAAAAAAAAGGCACTACTATTAGCTGAAGTTCACATTTACTAGACCACCCAGTGCTGAAAGTACAATCGTGACCTTGATTAATTTTCTAGATAAAGTTTCATGTTAACGTTCTAAAAAAAAAAAAAGAATATAAACACTTAAACTAAGTTTAATTACACTTTCAGCTGATGTGAATAACTCTGAGTCTAGATGAGATACTCAACTGTACTTATACAGCTAGCTCTATGTTACTTATGCCTCAAATAAATCATTCAGCAACTATGAATCACAGTTACCAATCTATAAAATGTAATCATTACCAATCTATAAAATGTAATCATTATCCTTTGCTGCTGACAATGTCTTGTTCCCTGGTAAGGAATTTATCACAAACAAACTTCTAAACCATACCACAGTTTATAGCATAAAACCTAGCCAATTCTTAATCTCCCAAAACAACAAAGAAAATGAAGATAATCAGGTTCACCAGAAATCTGAAAACTGAATTTGACTTATAGGCTTTTTTATCCTAGTAATTTTGCCATCTTTTGAAGCAGAGTACAAAGGTTTTGCGTTCTTCTTCCACCAGCATTTTTAATATAAGGCTTCGAACACTGGTAGACTGAATTAAGAGCATGAAGGCTGACATCCACACAGAGTCACATATCAAAGCACAGGCCTGAAGAAATGGAGTGCAATGTTTCAGCAGTGACTAAGGTTATACACAAGGGACCTAAATTGTTTAAAGTGATTGTGGGTATCAGGTTGAGGAAATGAGAACATACTGTTTTTCTATTTCTACCTGTCTTACTATAAGTGATCTTTAAAAATAACAACTATGTACTTCTTTTCTAAGTGAAAAATATAATAAAAGGCATTAGCATGAGGCCTAGCAGTGCTTTGTATACAGCAGGAATACAATAAAAAAAATTTCAAATAAGTGAGTTAAGGCATATATTCTACCTTGAAGAAAGGAAACTAAGGAATATATTCCCACTACTGGTTTAAGCCAGCAGTGACTGTTGATAGCACCCATGTATGTTTTACTGAGTAACTTTGGAAAATTCACAGCTTCCCTGAGCCCCAGTTTGCAGGTAATTCAAATATTACTACACAGCACTTACAAACTGAGAAAATAACCAGTAAGTCTTATATTAGTGACTGTATAGTAAAATACAAATAACACAGATACAGATGATTAATAAAATTGTGCTTAAAACCAGGAAACTTAATAGAAATATAGAGGGGGTCATGTAGAAGAATAAATGGAGTATTATATTGTGTGGGTTAACAAAAGGCTTTTAATTTAAAAATCAGCATAAGCATAGTTCTGCCCTCTGGATTAACAAAAGCAGAAAGCTTTGCAAAACCCATGCAACGTACTAAGAAAGATCACTTAACTGATACAGCCCTCCCCAGTAAGTCAATTCCATGCTCCCGCGCAGCTCAGTGGCGGGAGACATCACCAGCATAGAGTACCTTGAAGAGGTATTTGCAGATGAGACAGCCATCGGCAACTTTGGGAACTCTCTTTAAAAAAAATAAACAACAACACAGAAATATTTCAGAAACCTGACATGAAGTTTACAAAAGCAAACTGAACAGCCCCAATAAGATAGCTACAAATAATCTTGATGCAGTAAACATCACTTAACATCTATTACATAAGATGAACTCAATTAAGATGAACATGGGCTCTACTCAGCATGGAAATCAAACTGGTCTCTGTGTAGCCTATTCTGTTGGAGAGGCTGGGGTGGGTAAGTTACAAAAGAGAGAAGCTACTGTTCACTGTTTATTTTCATCTCCATTACTGCTCCCCAAAATTAACAAGCTGATAATGAAAGAATGCAAAATGAACAAGCTGCTGCTGCTACTAAGGCGCTTCAGTCGTGTCCGACTCTGTGCGACCCCAGAGATGGCAGCCCACCAGGCCCCCACCCCCGTCCCTGGGATTCTTCAGGCAAGAACACTGGAGTGGGTTGCCATTTTCTTCTCCAATGCAGGAAAGTGAAAAGTGCAAGTGAAGTCACTCAGTTGTGTCCAACTCCTAGCGACCCCATGGACTGCAGCCCTCCAGGCTCCTCCGTCCATGGGATTTTCCAGGCATGAGTACTGGAGTGAGCCTTCTCCAAAATGAACAAGAAGCCTGATGAATTTGCTAGCCTTGCACCTGAGAATGTATACAAATAGCTAAGAAAGTTGCTCACTTATTGAATTATATGACTCAGAAAGTTCACTTTACAAATAAATGTCCTTTTTTACTGTTAAATTTTCAAAAAGTTATAAAATTCATTTTAAGGAGTTCTCTCTTTTATCAGTTTAAGAAGAGATAAAGTTTACATATTTTTTCTGAATCATGAGAACAGCACTTAATTATTTAGTAAAATAATCCTTAGTTTAACCAATGTTGACTAAATGCCTACTTTATGCAAAAACACTGTTTTTCCTACAGCTCCAATTATTGTTTAACAATCACCATTTGGAAAAGTACTATAAATTCTTGCCTATGTTTTTTGGCATTTGGTAGAATTTTACAGGACACTCCAAAGTCAAATTTCTGAAGACATACTCCCCACAGATGGTATCTTCTTTCATAAGCAAACACTGAAATTTCAATAGGACATGGTCCCAGTTCAGTTCAGTTGCTCAGTCGTGTCTGACTCTTTGCGACCCCATGAATCGCAGCAGGCCAGGCCTCCCCGTCCATCACCAACTTCCAGAGTTCACCTGAGTGAACTCAGTGAGTTCATATAGTGAACTCAGGTCCATTGAGTCGGTGATGCCATCCAGCCATCTCATCCTCTGTTGTCCCCTTCTCCTCCTGCCCCCAATCCCTCCCAGCATCAGAGTCTTTTCCAATGAGTCAACTCTTCGCATGAGGTGGCCAAAGTACTGGAGTTTCAGCTTGAGCATCAGTCCTTCCAATGAACACCCAGGACTGATCTCCTTTAGAATGGACTGGTTGATCTCCTTGAAGTCCAAGGGACTCTCAAGAGTCTTCTCCAACACCACAGTTCAAAAGCATCAATTCTTGGGCACTCAGCCTTCTTCACAGTCCAACTCTCACATCCATACATGACCACAGGAAAAACCATAGCCTTGACTAGACGGACCTTTGTTGGCAAAGTAATGTCTCTGCTTTTGAATATGCTATCTAGCTTGGACATAACTTTCCTTCCAAGAAGTAAGCATCTTTTAATTTCATGGCTGCAGTCACCATCTGCAGTGATTTGGGAGCCCAGAAAAATAAAGTCTGACACTGTTTCCACTGTTTCCCCATCTATTTCCCATGAAGTGATGGGACCGGATGCCATGATATTCATTTTCTGAACGTTGAGCGTTAAGCCAACTTTTTCACTCTCCACTTTCACTTTCATCAAGAGGCTTTTGAGTTCCTCTTCACTTTCTGCCATAAGGGTGGTGTCATCTGCATATCTGAGGTTATTGATATTTCTCCTGGCAATCTTGATTCCAGCTTGTGTTTGTTCCAGTCCAGCGTTTCTCATGATGTACTTTGCACATAAGTTAAATAAGCAGGGTGACAATACACAACCTTGACATACTCCTTTTCCTATTTGGAACCAGTCTGTTGTTCCATGTCCAGTTCTAACTGTTGCTTCCTGACCTGCATACAAATTTCTCAAGAGGCAGATCAAGTGGTCTGGTATTCCCATCTCTTTCAGAATTTTCCACAGTTTATTGTGATCCACACACTCAAAGGCTTTGGCATAGTCAATAAAACAGAAATAGATGCTTTTCTGGAACTCTCTTACTTTTTCGATGATCCAGCGGATGTTGGCAATTTGATCTCTGGTTCCTCTGCCTTTTCTAAAACCAGCTTGAACATCAGGAAGTTCATGGTTCACGTATTGCTGAAGCCTGGCTTGGAGAATTTTGAGCATTACGGACATGGTCCCACACCTTTCCAAATACTTAGACCTTTTATGAAACTAAACAGAAGCAACCAAACACGGTGAGTAATGTATAAAAAAATAAAAGGAATGCGCTATATATAGTTGTGCTATTGGCTACATCTATGTCTCTGCTATTCAGCTCTATCCTCCTACATCCATTTGCATCATTGCAAACAAATATTAAATTTGGAAACATATCCAAAAGGATCTATAACCAAAGGTACACTAGTTGAAGCCCATATTAAAAATGAATGCTCTTTCTACAACAAACAAAATGAAAATCTCTCTGCATTAAATGTAAATCAGAACAGAATGCTTTTCGTTGAAAATGTTAAGAACACCAATTTTTAATGTTTAAACCATTTTTACTAGCTCTGCCTTGAAAGTAGTGTGTCTTATCTGTAGTCACTTACATAATCAAAAAGTTATCAAAGTAAAAACAATTTTCAGGAAAACTGTGCTTAAAGTAATTTTACTTAAAAAAAAAGTCTCGAATAAGATTCATCATGTTCAGATTTATGTCATGGTTTAATCAATACCTGGTACAAAATGGGAAACAACTACTGAATCTATTATGAAGCTCAATTTATACTTTAGGGTTTTTTCCAGCTGTTAACATGTTAGCCTTTATGACCCGGTTATGTGTAATATTTTGATTCTGGCTGTGGAACACCATCTGAAAATTTTAAGAACTAAAACATTTCCACTTATTTGTAGGCATTAACTGTTTTGATCATAATTTAATATCTCAGTTGAGGTCAGTTATAAGCAACCAGAAGTGTCCAGACCAAAAGAAAATCCACCAGATTCCAATGATCTGTAGTCACAGTTCAGCACCCCTCTCATCCTGTAGATGGAAAGGTGAGGCCCAGAGAGCGCCCACCTGGACCCAGCACCTCTGTTCCCTGCATCCTCATGCTCACCTACTCCTTTGGCCGTAGACAAGATCTGACAGATGAGAGAATCAGTCGATTGGCTTTCCTGGTTGAACATGAGTTCTTACTACAGTCTCATAAATGGGAAAAATAACGGGGCAGTAAACACACAGTGTGAATGGGGTAAATATTTTCATATAAAATTTAAATCCTTAGCTTAGATGGTGCCAAAAAAAAAAAAAAATATATATATATATATATATGAATGGCAAAGCTTAGATTATTTCAAAGTGGCTCAAGGAGTGGCTTGTTAGTAGAAAACATTCTCATTTTCAATTGAAATTAAAATGTTTTGTTTTAAAGTATACAATAATATTTATTTATATATTTTATTTAAATTATTTATAAGATATAAAAGACATAATACATATATGATATACCTGAACAAGAATATAGGTATATTAATATGCAAATACTTGAAATGTATTTACATAGTTCATATGTAATTTATGTTACACATTTCATATGAAATTAATATGTAATATTATATATTCAAATCTATTACATATATATAATGTTATATATTTAACATTAAACATGTAATGTTAGGACAGATGAGACAAGACCAAATATTTAAACCAAACAAACCGAAAATGTTTTGTTCAAGAACAAAAGTCATTCAAATGGACCATTATAATTATATAATATATGGTGATACTAGGTGCTAGTTTCTAAAATTTTATCCAAAAGAAGAATCTACTCAGAAATGGATACACAATAAAAGAATGCTTAATTATACTGAAGATACAGTATTTCCTGACTTGGAAAGTAGATAATTTTCAAAAACAAATAACTAAGTAAATCAACTTTATAATCTTTATATTAACATGGAAAATGGCCACTATACAGAAAAGACTACTGCTTTAAACAAATCAATCAGCCTTGGTTGTAAGACTGAATGTAACAGCAATCCATAAATACATTTATTCTTCCCTTTTTTTCATGTTAGCCCTTGTTACAACTTTAGCTTTCTATTTATTTTGATTCCTTTGATGACTGAGCTACATTATCATGATTGATAAAGTCTGATAAATGGTAACAACTATGTAAAACGTGAACCTTTTGCCTCTGCTGTATTTAGTCTTATTTTCTCTTTGTGCGTGTATACTTTTCTAATAAGGCTACAAGTAGATGATTTTACTTTTATGTAATTAAAGATGGATTTCTGAAAAGATCCCTAGATTTGTAAATTGATTGCCATTTATAAGGCATATAACAAGACTGATAATCACTGATCAGACAGTAAGTCAGAATTTTCACAAGTTTTCTTTTTAAACTGGGAATACCAGAGAGAATATACTCTATTCTCTCATTAATACTAATAATGTTCAAGTTTGTATTGCTTGAAATTTTGAATCTTTAATCATGTATTTGTATGTAAGAGAAAAATCACTCAGTGAAGCAATATTTACAACTGCAATATGCACTGTAATTCAGCTAACAGTGAAACAGTATCTTTTCTACGTAGCCATTTTCCACTTTTTAGTAGCTTCTAAAATTAAAATATTATATATAACTTATCTTAAAACTTTTGTTCATGATAAAAGCTTTTTGTTCTTAAAAGTTTTCTTTAAAATGCCATTTACAGGTAAATGTATGTACACTGAAATAGTATTTGGTTATTTGATTCAACAATTTTTAAAAACTGAGCACCAAAATTATGCAAATACTCTACATTTGATAAGTCATAGTGACTTTAAAGAAAAAGAATATAGGAAGAATTTTAACCAAATAAAAATATTAGATCATATGCAAGAACAACTCATGGAAATTAGAAAATCAGAAAAATGTAGGAACTGAAATTATGATGCTTTCCAAAAATGAATGAAAGTCCATTGTGCAATCTTTTCCCTGTTCTACAATATGAGAAATACTTACTTCCTTTAAATGAGCAAGATTTGAGCATTAAGTGAGCAGTAGTTGAAGTTATGTAACAAAAATTTTACTAAGAAAAAACTTTCCATTACTGAAAATAAACCAAATACGATTTGATAATTACAAGTACTGTAAGTAGCTCTATGCTAATTTGCAAAAATCATAAGATCAAACTGGGAATGTCCTATTATTTTTCTGGCAGAGACTCAAAAGGCTACAGACACAGGTAAACAAACACTAATATGAATTACCATCAGAAACCATCATTTCCTGCTAACTCCAAGAACTGGATTACCTAATAGACTCACAAAGTTTTTTAACTCTATCCTATATTTACAAAAAAACACACACACAAAATATCCTAGGCAATTCTATCAAGAGTAGCTATTATTTAATAAGTCTTTTCATAATGCTTTCTTCCATGTAGTACTCCCTTCTCAGAACTCAACTCTAAATTGTAATTCTTTCATTTGAAGGACTTTTGAAGGGAAGTTCACAAAAAAAAAACTTGAAAAACTCTCCAGGGGTAACCAGGTTTAAAACCATTAATAAACCTCTCCTTCTGTAAGTAAGAAAATGCTTAAATGTGAAGGTTAAAAATTCTTGAAAATTACAGTTTGGTTCTAAAATATAAAAACTGTTTTGTTCCTATCTCCAAATAAAATATAAAAACTTGAGATATCTTTCTTGCTCTTCACCTAAAAACACCTACAACAAATAACACTAATTAAGTGTTGGTGTGATTGTATGACAATCACATACTTCAAACAGGAGCAAATCACCAAGTATGTGGCCATTGTGTGTTTCAGAATTTTAAACATTAAAAACCATATATAATGTGAAACTAAGACAATAAAAATATTTCAGATGTTTCAAAACAGAAATAAACTTTCAAGTGAAACATAAGAATAAAATATTAAACTACCAATAATAATTATGTAAGAAGACTAGTATCAAGGGAGAAAAAGTCATTGATCAAAACTCAAAATAATGAGTTCCACATAATGTACATAATTAATTCTTTTTTATTCTAGATTAATTTAAAAAATTCATTCCATAAAACAAATAAAATCATAATCTGGAAGTTAGGAAATGAGATGAATAAACATGAACATACATTCAATCTCATTTGTAAATAAAAACAAATTAAAATAACAAAATGTTGTATATATTTCATATTAATAGAAGACCAAAAATATTTTCCCCTTACCAAATTAAAAATAGTAAAATAATAGTATAATGAGACTATGAGAAAATAACCATATATACTATTACTGGTAAAACCTGAGAGATGATAGATAATATAGCAACATACATTAAACACAATACATATATATCATAATGTACATACCCTTTAATTTCAGTAATTACAATTCTAAGAATGCATTAGCTACTATCATTAATAGAAAACAATTTTAAAGAATTAGAAAACTGTGAAAATTTTTTTCAGTGATATATGACAGCATGTTCATGAAAGACAAATTTGGTAAAAAATTTTGATAAGTAAATATGACATTAATTATGGTTCATTTATACAACTGAATATTATATATATGTTTAAAATGAAATGGCAATATAAACAAGAGAAGATAGATGCTCAAAAACCTGTACATGACTTTTCATAACAGTACTATTATAATAGGACTGTTGCTGTAGAAAAAAATGGAAACAATCTAAATGCCCATTAAATGATTAATGAATACACAAAATGTGGTGTGTCTATAGAATGGAACATTATTCAACCTTGAAAAGGAATGAAGTTCTAGTAGCTGTACAAGAAGGATTAGCCTTGAAAACATGCTAAATTAAAGAAGCCAAACATAAAAGCCACATATTTTACTGCTTCATTTACATGAAATGTTCAGAAGTAAATCCGTAAGGACCAAAAGTATATTAGTGGTTTCTAGGCAATGGAGTGGGGAGAGAAAAGGAAGTGCCTGCTCAGTGGATACAGAGGTTCTTTTATAATATAATGAAAATGTCCTGGAACTGACAGCAGTGATAGTCGCACAACACTGTGCAGATACTAAAATCCAGTGTATTGTACACTTTACAATGGTTAAAACAGTGAACTTTATGTTATATGAATTTAATCCCAAGTCTTAAAATGCTAATAAAACAAAATGATGTGGAAAAATATAGTATGACTAATGGCAAAACACAGGTCATAACAAAGAAAATACACATATTGTCTACATATACATATTCAGATGTGATAGATATACGGAAAGTTGCTAGCTGCAACTGATTCTGGGATTTCTGGAAGGTTTTATTAATATTTCTAAGGTTTTATATGTGAACCTCTCATTATTTTTACATGAAGTAGGAGTAAAAGGGAAGGCAGAGAACAACTGATAGTCCAAGATGATGAAAGCATACATATACAGAAAGGGGTTAAATTAAGGAATCGTGCTAGAGCTTTATCATTTTCTCCCTTTCTTTCCTTTTTTTAAAAACACAGTAGAACATTAACAAGAATATAAATAAAGTCAAATAGTCCACATGGCCTTTATGGGATAAAATCTTGAAGAAAGAGGTTTTTCAAAAGGCATCAGAAAAACAAGAAATGATAAGGGCTATAAGCTTCAATTCAGTTCAGTCGCTCAGTCGTGTCTGACTCTTTGTGACCCCATGAATCGCAGCACGCCAGGCCTCCCTGTCCATCACCAACTCCCAGAGTTCATTCAGACTCATGTCCATCGAGTCAATGATGCCATTCAGCCATCTCATCCTCTGCTGTCCCCTTCTCCTCCTGCCCCCAATCCGTCCCAGCATCAGAGTCTTTTCCAATGAGTCAACTCTTCGCATGAGGTGGCCAAAGTACTGGAGTTTCAGCTTGAGCATCATTCCTTCCAAAGAAATCCCAGGGCTGATCTCCTTCAGAACGGACTGGTTGGGTCTCCTTGTAGTCCAAGGGACTCTCAAGAGTCTTCTCCAACACCACAGTTCAAAAGAATCAATTATTGGGCACTCAGCTTTCTTCACAGTCCAACTCTCACATCCATACATAACCACTGGAAAAACCATAGCCTTGACTAGACGGACCTTTGTTGGCAAAGTCATGTCTCTGCTTTTGAATATGCTATCTAGGTTGGTCATAACTTTCCTTCCAAGGAGTAAGCGTCTTTTAATTTCATGGCTGCAGTCACCATCTGTAGTGGTTTTGGAGCCCCCAAAAATAAAGTCTGACACTGTTTCCCCATCTATTTCCCATGAAGTGATGGGACCGGATGCCATGATCTTCGTTTTCTGAATATTGAGCTTTAAGCCAACTTTTTCACTCTCCACTTTCACTTTCATCAAGAGGCTTTTGAGTTCCTCTTCACTTTCTGCCGTAAGGGTGGTGTCATCTGCATATCTGAGGTTATTGATATTTCTCCTGGCAATCTTGATTCCAGCTTGTGCTTCTTCCAACCCAGCATTTCTCATGATGTACTCTGCATATAAGTTAAATAAGCAGGGTGACAATATACAGCCTTGACGTACTCCTTTTCCTATTTGGAACCAGTCTGTTGTGCCATGTCCAGTTCTAACTGTTGCTTCCTGAACTGCATACAGATTTCTCAAGAGGCAGATCAGGTGGTCTGGTATTCCCATCTCTTTAAGAATTTTCCACAGTTTATTGTGATCCACACAGTCAAAGGCTTTCTCATAGTCAATAAAGCAGAAATAGATGTTTTTCTGGAACTCTCTTGCTTTTTCCATGATCCAGCAGATGTTGGCAATTTGATCTCTGCTTCCTCTGCCTTTTCTAAATCCAGCTTGAACATCTGGAAGTTCACGGTTCACGTACTGCTGAATACTGGCTTGGAGAATTTTGAGCATTACTTTACTAGTGTGTGAGTTGAGTGCAATTGTGCAGTGGTTTGAGCATTCTTTGGTATTGCCTTTCTTTGGGATTGGAAGGAAAACTGACCTTTTCCAGTCCTGTGGCCACTGATGAGTTTTCCACATTTGCTGGCAATTTGAGTGCAGCATTTTCACAGCATCATCTTTCAGGATTTGAAATAGCTCAACTGGAATTCCATCACCTCCACTAGCTTTGTTCGTAGTGATGCTTTCTAAGGCCCACTTGACTTCACATTCCAGGATGTCTGGCTCTAAGTCAGTGATCACATCATCATGATTATCTGGGTCGTGAAGATCTTTTTTGTACAGTTCTTCTGTGTATTCTTGCCACCTCTTCTTAATATCTTCTGCTTCTGTTATGTTCATACCATTTCTGTTCTTTATCAAGCCCATCTTTGCATGAAATGTCCCCTTGGTATCTCTAATTTTCTTGAAGAGATCTCTAGTCTTTCCCATTCTGTTGTTTTCCTCTATTTCTTTGCATTGATTGCTGAGGAAGGCTTTCTTATCTCCTTGCTATTCTTTGGAACTCTGCATTCAGATGCTTATATATTTCCTTTTCTCCTTTGCTTTTCACTTCTCTTCTTTTCACAGCTATTTGTAAGGCCTCCCCAGACAGCCATTTTGCTTTTTTGCATTTCTTTTCATGGGGATGGTCTTGATCCCTGTATCCTGTACAATGTCACGAACCTCATTCCATAGTTCATCAGGCACTCTATCTATCAGATCCAGGCCCTTAAATCTATTTCTCACTTCCACTGTATAATCATAAGGGATTTGATTTAGGTCATACCTGAATGGTCTAGTGGTTTTCCCTACTTTCTTCAATTTCAGTCTGAATTTGGCAATAAGGAGTTCATGATCTGAGACACAGTCAGCTCCCGGTCTTGTTTTTGTTGACTGTATAGAGCTTCTCCATCTTTGGCTGCAAAGAACATAATCAATCTGATTTCGGTGTTGACCATCTGGTGATGTCCATGTGTAGAGTCTTCTCTTGTATTGTTGGAAGAGGGTGTTTGTTATGACCAGTGCATTTTCTTGGCAAAACTCTATTAGTATTTGCCCTGCTTCATTCCATATTCCAAGGCCAATACATATGTATTTATGTATTTAGGATTACATAAAAGTATAGGAATATGATTTTAATCAAAAAAGATATATGAAGAAGAGGAAACTTGAGTGACACTTCAATGTTTCCAGTTACATTTTTTTTAACCATACTTACAAACTGAAGTTCTCTGTTTTTAGAGTCTACCTAGCTGCTTATTTACTACTTGAACTTAAATGTACTATCCTACATAGAGGTTAATTTTATTTTCTATACAATTTAAGGGGCTTCCCCCATGGCTCCATGGAAAAGAATCTGCCTGTCAATGCAGGTTCAAACCCTGGGTCAGGAAGATCCCCTGGAGAAGGAAATGGCAACCCACTGCAGTATTCTTGCCTGGGAAATCCCATGGACAGAGGAGTCTGGCGGGCTACCGTCCATGGAGTCACAAGAGCACAATACAACTTAGCAACTAAAACATACAATTTAAGACGCTGAACGAAAATAACCATCTACATATAACCCTGGATGTTTCAAGAATGTTTGAATATTATGATTTTCTGAGATACAAAATCTGCTGAAGTTTTCCTACATTTACAAGTATATCATGGAAGTACATTCCAAGAATAGAGTGGCCTTGTCCATTGTCTAAAAGCCAAACTCTGGCAACCTTCAGAGCCACTTTCTTTTCTATTGTATCATGTTTTTTTGGCCTGAGTAGGTGAGTTTTATTGGGTGAGTTGTGTTCAAATGTTACTGCAGAAACAATTCAAGTCTCATTTTATGTGCAAACTAAGAATCAAAAGTTGGAAAACATTCAAAAATGAACAAAGAAAATTCAAAAGCCAAATGAAGAGGTTTATCTTTACCACTGTTTCTAACAGTGTTTACACCACACTTCAAAAGGTGGCCTCATGGGGAAGTAACTATTTATTATTTAAGTCAGGAAGAGCTTTGAGGTTCAAGCCAGTGTTCCTGAACAATGCTTAGGTATCATAACAGTTCAACTGGATTGCAGAAATTCTAAAATGTCAAGTCACAGACATTCTACCTTATTTTAAGAGTCTGAATTCAGATGCTATCACAGAAAAAAAATAAACCAAAAAAACCCCACCAAAAAACAGCCCAGAGATTAGTACTCAGGGGATCAAGAAGTGGAAATTTCTCAAGAGTTCTGTTTTTCAACAAATATTCACTATGTGCCTACCATATCCCAAGCACTGTTCCAGAAATCTAGGTGATGTCAATGAATGAAACAAAGATCTGTACCCTAACGAAGCTTATACTTTAGCAGAGGTAAAGGAATACAATAAACAATAATCATGAAGATGGAGGAGGAATAGGATGGGGAGACCGCTTTCTCCCCCACAAATTCATCAGAAGAACATTTGAACGCTGAGAAAATTCCACAAAACAACTTCTGAATGCCGGCAGAGGACATCAGGCACCCAGAAAAGCAGCCCATTGTCTTCAAAAGGAGGTAGGAAAAATATAAGAGACAAAAAGAGAGACAAAGGAGGTAGGGACGGAGCTCCGTCCCGGGGAAGGGAGTCTTAAAAAAGAGAGAAGTTTCCAAACACCAGGAAACACTCTCACTGCTGAGTCTGTGTTGAGCCTTGGAACCACAGAGGGCAACATAACCGGGAGGAAAAATAAATAAATAATTAAAACCCACAGATTATGTGTCCAACAGTAACTCCCCCAGCGGAGAAGCAGCGCAGATGCCTGCATTCACCACTAGCCAGCCAGGGCTGGGCAGGGAGGTGCGGGCTGCACTGCTTAGCGTAGGGACCAGGCCTGAATGCCCCGAGAGCAATCTGAGGGAACTAACTTGGGATAGCAAATCAAACTGTGGGATAGCTACCACGCGAAAAGCCCTAACCTAAGACACTGCCAGGCCCACTCACAGAACAAAGGACTGACTAGAATTACGTGAAAAGCCCTAACCTAAGACACCGTCAGACCCACTCACAGAACAAAGGACTGAGCAGAGCTAGCCTGCTACAGACCATCCCCCTCCGCTGACAGGCAGCCAGAGCCGGAAGGGGGCAATCGCGGCCCCAGAGAGGCATTATCTACCAAACTGCAAGCAGGCTTGGCTGCTAACCAAGACTTCTTGGGATTCTGGACGGTCAACATCTGCCTGAGAAGGTATGCCAGTTGTACACCCAGAAAACCGAGCGGCAGGGATGGGGCAGGCGATAAGTCACCTCGACCGCGCTCGCCAAACAGCTCATCACCTGAGCTGCTCAGACCTGGGAAGGGCACAAAACGCAGGCCCAACCGAGTCTGCGCCTCTGAGGACTACCCAACTGCCTGAATCTGAGTGGCTTAGACCCGGGAAGTGCATACAACCTGGGGCCGGCCTCAGACAGTTCCCAGCAGGGCAACCTAGAGCCTGAGCAGTGTGGACAGGGAGGGCACAGGCGCAGTGAGCTGGGGCAGGCCCAGTGTGGCTGAGGCACTGCAAGCACATGCCGGTGTTATTTGTTTGCAGCGTCCCTCCCTCCCCACAGCGTGACTGAACAAGTGAGCCTAAAAAAGTGTCCACCACCACCCCCTTGGGCCAGGGTGGAAATCAGACACTGAAGAGACCAGCAAACAGAAGAAGCTAAAACAGAGGGAACTGCCTTGGAAGTGACAGATGCAATAGATTAAAACCCTGTAGTTAGTACCGACTACATAGGAAGGGGCCTACAGATCTTGAGAAATATAAGATGGATCAAGGAACTATCCAAAAATGAACTGACCCCACACTGCCCACACCACCACCAGAGAAAGTCCTAGATATATTTTTACTATTTTTACAATCATTCTTTAATTAAAAAATTTTTTTTATTTTTAAGTCCTCTATTACTCCTTTAATTTTCATTTTTATAACCTACTACTTTGCAAAAAAAAAAAAGAGACTATTTTTTTAAAGCAAACTTCATATATATATATATTTTATAACTTTTGTGACTTAGTTTTTTTTTTTTTTTCTTTTTCTTTAATATTGTATTTTTGAAAATCCAACCTCTACTCTAGATTTTTAATCTTTGCTTTTTGGTACTTATTTTCAATTTTGTACCTTTACAAACCAAATCTTCAGTACCCATTTTTGGTTGACTGGTTGACTGCTCTCTCCCCCTTTGGTCTCTCCTTTTTCTCCACCAGGTCACCTTTATCTCGTCCCTCCCCCTTTTCTTCTCTACCCAACTCTGTGAATCTCTTTGTGTGTTCCAGACGGTGGAGAACACTTAGGGAACTGATTACTGGCTGGATCTGTCTCTCTCCTTTTGATTCCCTCCTTTATCCTCCTGGCCACCTCTGTCTCCTTCCTCCCTCTTCTCTCCTCTGTGTAACTCTGTGAACATCTCTGAGTGGTCCAGACTGTGGAGCACACATAAGGAAGTGATTACTAGCTAGCTTGCTCTCTCCTCTTTTCATTCCACCTCATCTCATCCTGGTCACCTCTATCTCCCTCCTCCCTCTTCTCTTCTCCATGTAACTCTGTGAACCTCTCTGGGTATCCCTCATTGTGGAGAAACTTTTCATCTTTAACCTACATGTTTTATCAACAGTGCTGTATAGATGGAGAATTCTTGAGGCTACTGTAAAAATAAGACTGAAAACCAGAAGCAGGAGGCTAAAGTCCAAATCCTGAGAACACCAGAGAACTCCTAACTCCAGGGAAAAATAATCGACAGGAGCTCATCAAATGCCTCCATAACTACACTGAAACCAAGCACCACCCAAGGGCCAACAAGTTCCAGAGCAAGACATACCATGCAAACTCTCCAGCAACACAGGAACAGAGCCCTGAGCTACAATATACAAGCTGAACAAAGTAACTCCAAACCCATTGACATCCCATAACTCATTACTGGACACTGCATTGCACTCCAGAGAGAAGAAATCCAGCTCCACCCACCAGAACACTGACACAAGCTTCTCTAACCAGGAAACTTTGATAAGCCACCCATGCAACCCTACCCACAGAGAGGCAACTCCACAATAAAGAGAACTCCACAAACTGCCAGAATACAGAAAGGCCACCCCAAACACAGCAATATTAACAAGATGAAGAGACAGAGGAATACCCAGCAGGTAAAGGAACAGGATAAATGCTCACCAAACCAAACAAAAGAGAAAGAGATAGGGAATCTACCTGATAAAGAATTCCAAATAATGATAGTGAAAATAATCCAAAATCTTGAAAACAAAATGCAACCACAGATAAATAGCCTGGAGACAAGGAATGAGAAGATGCAAGAAAGGTTTAACAAGGACCTAGAAGAAATAAAAAAGAGTCAATATATAATGAATAATGCAATAAATGATATCAAAAACACTCTGCTGATGCTGGCTAAGTCGTTTCAGTCGTGTCCGACTCCGTGTGACCCCATAGACGGCAGCCCACCAGGCTCCCCTGTCCCTGGGATTCTCCAGGCAAGAACACTGGAGTGGGTTGCCATTTCCTTCTCCAATGTAGGAAAGTGAAAGTGAAGTCACTCAGTCGTGTCCGACTCTTCGCGACCCCATGGACTGTAGCCCACCAGGCTCCTCTGTCCATGGGAAACACTCTAGAGGGAACAAATAGTAGAATAACGGAAGCAGAAGATAGGATTAGTGAGGTAGAAGATAGAATGGTAGAAATAAATAAATCAGAGAGGAAAAAAGAAAAACGAATTAAAAGAAATGAGGACAATCTCAGAGACCCCTGGGACAATGTTAAACGCCCCAACATTCCAATCATAGGAGTCCCAGAAGAAGACACAAAGAAAGACCATGAGAAAATACTTGACGAGATAATAGTTGAAAACTTCCTTAAAATGGGGAAGGAAATAATCACCCAAGTCCAAGAAACACAGAGTGTCCCAAATAGGATAAACCCAAGGTGAAATACCCCAAGACACATATTAATCAAATTAACAAAGATCAAACACAAAGAACAAATATTAAAAGCAGCAAGGGGAAAACAACAAATAACACACTAGGGGATTCCCATAAGGATAACAGCTGATCTTTCAATAGAAACTCTTCAGGCCAGGAGGAAATGTCAGGACATACTTAAAGTGATGAAAGAAAATAACCTACAGCCCGGATTACTGTACCCAGCAAGGATCTCATTCAAATATGAAGGAGAAATCAAAAGCTTTACCGACAAGCAAAAGCTGAGAGAATTCAGTACCACCAAACCAGCTCTCCAACAAATGCTTAATGGTGTATAAACTCGAACCCAAAACAAAAAGTAAATGGCAACAGGATCATACTTATCAATAATTACCTTACATGGAAATGGGTTGAATGCCCCAACCAAAAGATAAAGACTGGCTGAATGGATACAAAAACAAGACCCCTATATATGTTGTCTACAGAGACCCACCTCAAAACAAGGGACACATACAGACTGAAAGTGAAGAGCTGGAAAAAGATAGTCCATGCAAATAGAGACCAAAAGAAAGCAGGAGTAGCAATACTCATAGCAGATAAAATAGACTTTAAAACAAAGGCTGTGAAAAGAGACAAAGAAAGTCACTACATAATGATCAAAGGATCAATCCAAAAAGAAGATATAACAATTATAAATATACATGCACCCAACATAGGAGCACCGCAATATGTAAGACAAATGCTAATGAGTATGAAAGGGGAAATTAACAATAACACAATAATAGTGGGAGACTTTAATACCCCACTCACACCTATGGATAGATCAAATAAACAAAAAATTAACAAGGAAACACAAACTTTAATAGATGCAATAGACATGTTAGACCTAGTTGATATCTATAGGACATTTCACCCCAAAACAATGAATTTCACCTTTTTCTCAAGCGCACATGGAACCTTCTCCAGGATAGATCACATCCTGGGCCAGAAATCTAGCCTTGGTAAATTCAAAAAAATTGAAGTCATTCCAAGCATCTTTTCTGACCACAATGCAGTAAGATTAGATGTCAATTACAGGAGAAAAACTATTAAAAATTCCAACATATGGAGGCTGAACAACACGCTGCTGAATAACCAACAAATCACAGAAGAAATCAAAAAAGAAATCAAAATATGCATAGAAACAAATGAAAATGAAAACACAACAACCCAAAACCTATGGGACACTGTAAAAGCAGTGCTAAGGGAAAGGTTCATAGCAATACAGACATACCTCAAAAAAACAAGAAAAAAGTCAAATAAATAACCTAACCCTACACCTAAAGCAACTAGAAAAGGAAGAAATGAAGAACCCCAGGGTTAGTAGAAGGAAAGAAATCTTAAAAATTAGGGCAGAAATAAATGCAAAGGAAACAAAAGAGACCATAGCAAAATTCAACAAAGCCAAAAGCTGGTTCTTTGAGAAGATAAATAAAACTGACAAACCATTAGCCAGACTCATCAAGAAACAAAGGGAGAAAAATCAAATCAATAAAATTAGAAATGAAAATGGAGAGATCACAACAGACAACACAGAAATACAAAGGATCATAAGAGACTACTATCAACAATTATATGCCAATAAAATGGACAACGTGGAAGAAATGGACAAATTCTTAGAAAAGTACAACATTCAAAACTGAACCAGGAAGAAATAGAAAATCTTAACAGACCCATCACAAGCACGGAAATTGAAACTGTAATCAGAAATCATCCAGCAAACAAAACCTCAGGACCAGATGGCTTCACAGCTGAATTCCATCACAAATTTAGAGAAGAGCTAACACCTATCCTACTCAGACTCTTCCATAAAATTGCAGAGGAAGGTAAACTTCCAAACTCATTCTATGAGGCCACCATCACCCTAATACCAAAACCAGACAAAGATGCCACAAAAAAAGAAAACTACAGGTCAATATCACTGGTGAACAAAAATGCAAAAATCCTTAACAAAATTCTAGCAATCAGAATCCAACAACACATTAAAAAGATCATACACCATGACCAAGAGGGCTTTAGCCCAGGGATGCAAGGATTCTTCAATATCCGCAAATCAATCAATGTAATACATCACATTAACAAATTGAAAAATAAAAGCCATATGATTATCTCAATGGATGCAGAGAAAGCCTTTGACAAAATTCAACATCCATTTATGATAAAAACTCTCCAGAGAGCAGGAATAGAAGGAACATACCTCAACATAATAAAAGCTATATATGACAAACCCACAGCGAACATTATCCTCAATGGTGAAAAATTGAAAGCATTTCCCCTAAAGTCAGGAACAAGACAAGGGTGCCCACTTTCACCATTACTATTCAACATAGTTTTGGAATTCTGGCCACAGCAATCAGAGCAGAAAAAGAAATAAAAGGAATCCAGATTGGAAAAGAAGTAAAACTCTCACTGTTTGCAGATGACATGATCCTCTACATAGATAACCCTAAAGACTCCACCAGAAAATTACTAGAACTAATCAATGACTATAGTAAAGTTGCAGGATATAAAATCAACACACAGAAATCCCCTGCATTCCTACACACTAATAATGAGAAAATAGAAAGAGAAATTAAGGAAACAATTCCATTCACCATTGCAACAAAAAGAAGAAAATACTTAGGAATATATCTACCTAAAGAAACTAAAGACCTATATATAGAAAACTATAAAACACTGGTGAAAGAAATCAAAGAGGACACTAATAGATGGAGAAATATACCATGTTCGTGGATCAGAAGAATCAATATAGTGAAAATGAGTATACTACCCAAAGCAATTTATAGATTCAATGCAATCCCTATCAAGATACCAACGGTATTTTTCACAGAGCTAGAACAAATAATTTCACAATTTGTATGGAAATACAAAAAACTTCAAATAGCCAAAGCAATCTTGAGAAAGAAGAATGGAACTGGAGGAATCAACCTGCCTGACTTCAGGCTCTACTACAAAGCCACAGTCATCAAGACAGTATGGTACTGGCACAAAGACAGAAATACAGATCAATGGAAGAAAATAGAAAGCCCAGAGATAAATCCATGCACCTATGGACACCTTATCTTTGACAAAGGAGGCAAGAATATACAATGGAGAAAAGACAAACTCTTTAACAAGTAGTGCTGGGAATAGTGGTCAGCCACTTGTAAAAGAATGAAAGTAGAACATTTTCTAACACCATACACAAAAATAAACTCAAAATGGATTAAAGATCTAAACCTAAGACCAGAAACTATAAAACTCCTAGAGGAGAACATAGGCATACATCTCTGACATACATCACAGCAGGAACCTCTATGACCCACCTCCCAGAATATTGGAAATAAAAGCAAAAATAAACAAATGGGACCTAATTAAACTTAAAAACTTCTGCACAACAAAGGAAACTATAGGCAAGGTGAAAAGACAGCCTTCAGAATGGGAGAAAATAATAGCAAATGAAGCAACGGACAAAGAATTATCTCAAAAATATACAAGCAACTCCTACAGCTCAACTCCAGAAAAATAAATGACCCAATCAAAAAATGGGCCAAAGAACTAAACAGACATTTCTCCAAAGAAGACATACAGATGGCTAACAAACACATGAAAAGATGCTCAACATCACTCATTATCAGAGAAATGCAAATCAAAACCACAATGAGGTACCATTTCACACCAATCAGAATGGCTGCGATCCAAAAGTCTACGAGCAATAAATGCTGGAGAGGGTGTGGAGAAAAGGGAACCCTCTTACACTGTTGGTGGGAATGCAAACTAGTGCAGCCACTATGGAGAACAGTGTGGAGATTCCTTAAAAAAAACTGGAAACAAAAAAAAAAAAAACAAAAAAAAACTGGAAACAGAACTGCCATACGACCCAGCAATCCCACTGCTGGGCATACACACCGAGGAAACCAGAATTGAAAGAGACACGTGTACCCCAATGTTCATCACAGCACTGTTTATAATAGCCAGGACATGGAAGCAACCTAGATGTCCATCAGCATACAAATGGATAAGAAAGCAGTGGTACATATACACAATGGAGTATTACTCAGCCACTAAAAAGAATACATTTGAATCAATTCTCATGAGGTGGATGAAATTGGAGCCTATTCTACAAAGTGAAGTAAACCAGAAAGAAAAACACCAATACAGCATACTAACGCATATATATGGAATTTAGAAAGATGGTAACGATAACCCTGTATGCGAGACAGCAAGAGAGACACAGATGTATAGAACGGTCTTTTGGACTCTGTTGGAGAGGGTGAGGGTGGGATGATTTGGGAGAATGGCATTGAAACATATATAATATCATATGTGAAATGAATCGCCAGTCCAGGTTCGATGCAGGATACAGGATGCTTGGGCTGGTGCACTGGGATGACCCAGAGGGATGGTACGGGGAGGGATGTGGGAGGGGGGTTCAGGATGGGGAACACATGTATACCCGTGGCGGATTCATGTTGATGTATGGCAAAACCAATACAATATTGTAAAGTAATTAGCCTCCAATTAAAATAAATAAATTTATATTTAAAGAACAACAACAAAAAGTTAAAAAAAAAAAAAAAAAAGAATCCCTTACTTTTAATCAGAGTTGTTTAGTAATTTGCCCAAGGTCACAGAATTTATAATGGGTGGAGCCAAAGCTAACAGCCAGTTTTGCTTGACTCTATTCTAATACTTTTATCATAGCTTTGCTTTCTCTTTCAGAATCCCTTTAATCATACAACACCTAATAACCTGAAATACAGTTTTGTGTAACATACTTTCTCAGGAGGGGGGTTTAGGATGGGGAACACGTGTACACCCGTGGTGGATTCATGTTGATGTATGGCAAAACCAATACAATATTGTAAAGTAATTAGCCTCCAATTAAAATAAATAAATGTATTAATATCACATATGTCAGAAGTTAAGACTTTAGAAAATAAGCAGGACAGGGAAAAGAGGTCAGGAATGCTTCAGGTGAAAGGAGGTGAGGTGAGTTCTAATTTAAAATACGCTAGAAGGGTTTACACTTCAATGAACAGTTTTGAAACAGATGGGGATTTAACCATTCAGATGGAGATGTGCAACGGTGTTCTATGAGAGCAGTGTCTGGTTACTCAAGAAAAAGGAGAAGACCAATAAGGCTAGAGCACAGCAATTTAAAAACAGAAAGAGGATTCTCTGTGCATAGTGTAACTAGAGAACAATGTTGAGAACTGAGGCAAAATCTAAACTCAAAGTGAGTCAGCAAGCCCAAAGGAAGTTTAATTAGCAGTTTAATTCATAGGAAATTTGATACATCAATAGTATCTTATATTTGGCCATTTGATATATCAATAGTATCTCATTATATTTGTTCCTGTTTTCTTTAATTAGTAGTATATTACTAATTGATAGGCTTTAGTCTTCTATGATACTCAGAGCTTTTTCATTTTAATCAGCTATTTTTCATATAACCTTTACAAAATTCACCACTATATCCCATCTCTATATCACCCAGTTGAAGTTTTCAAGATGTTTTTTCAAGATTGTTTCTGACCACTTTACTGCCAAATTTCATATTTTTCTTTAACTGTCTGGTCTTGACTACTACGGTCAAAGTTACAGATGACATTTTAAAACTGAAATTTAAATTTTTCTTTGAGGCACTTTTATGTCCGTCTTGTGTGAACTCCTCTCTGACCCAAGAAGGCAGAAAGGATTATTCACTCTTTTGTGCTACATCACACTCGTTAATACTTCTACTATAACTCAACGACAATAATCTATATCATTGTTTGTTAATGTACCTTCCCTTTGCCCTCCGGAACTGATTTCATGCAAAAGCACGCCTTATTAATCCTTGTATCCCATACGGTACCAGAGGATCTAGATAGATTATTAAATAAGAGAATGAATGGTATAAATATGGGTGTGTGTGTGTGTGTGTGTGTGTGTGTGTGTGTGCGCGCGCATGAAGAGTAGGGGATAAAAGAAAAAAAGGAAGGCATATGTGCAATGTCAAGTTTAAAGCCATGTGCTCCAGGAAAAGTATAGGGAACTCACACTATGACTTCTTGCCAAAGCAGAGGAACAATAAAGAGTTATATTAAGCCAAGAAAAATGTGAAGGAGTGATGGCTATCTTCCTTGGGGTTTCTTTCTACTATGTTACGAAACTTACTCAACTTCCTAAGGTAACCAAGAATCAAGGAATGGTAATTTTAAGTATTACAATGAAAGAGTGGGATCTTTGCCATTTTAAAATGTTTTAATGGGAACTGACAGAACTAGAGGAAGTTATAAATATATATTTTAATGTACAATAAGTTTGCTGTTGGTATTCAGAGTGCTCAGTCTCTCAGTTGTGTCCGACTGCTTGTGACCTCATGGACTGTAGCCTGCCAGGCTCCTTTGCCCAGGGAATTTTCCAGGCAAGAATACTTGGTGGGGTGCCAATTCCCACTCCAGGATTGAACCTGCATCTCTTGCACCTTCTGCACTGGCAGGTGCCTTCTACCACTAGCACCACCTGGCAAGCCGAGTTCTGTGCATTTTTTAAATGCAAGCAATCATGTAACCATGATCACAAGGTACATAACAGTTCTACGACCCAAAAAAACTCCTTCATGCTGACAGTATGAACATCAACATCTCTAATCACTAACCTCTGATAACCACTGATAACCACTGAACCTCTTCTCTGACACGACAGTCTGGTCTTTTCTAGAATGTCATACAAATGGAAGCATAGAGTATCTGACCAGAGTCTCACTTCTCTCACTTAGCATAATACATCTGAGATTCATAAAGGTTGTTGTGTACAGAGAAGATGTTTTTTTCCTTTTTTTATGTTTGTATGGATTGTGTTGGTTTATCTAGTCATCACATGAAGGACATTTGGGCTGTCTTTAGTTTTTAGTGATTATGAATACGGCTGTCATAAACAGATCTTTGTGTAAAGATAAGTTTTCATTTCTCATGAGTAAAAGAATTAGCGTTTGGGAAACCATTTTGCATTCCCACTGGTAACACATCAATATTTCAACTTCCCCACATCCCTACTAGAAATGGGTATAGAGTCCAGCAGTGCCTGTGGTTGTAATTGCACTTCCCAAGTGACTAACGATACTGAACACGTTTTCGTGTCCTTTACATGCCTTTTGCGCATTTTCATTGGTGAAGGGTCTGTTCAAATCTTTTGCCCGTTATTAAATTGGGTTAGATGTTTTAATATTATTAATTTTCATAGTTCTTACCATATTTTGGATATAAGCCCTTTATCAAATATGTGATTAGCAACTATTTTCTCCAGCCTATGGCTTGTGCTATTCTCTTAAAAATGTCTTTTGGAGTACAAAAGTTAGTAATTTTCCTGAGGTCTATATGTCATTATTTTTTGCTTCACAGATTACACTTTTGTTGTTTTACCTAAAATCTGTTTGCCTAATTAAACATAATAAAGATGTTTTATGGTTTTAACAGTTTTTATGTTTTTACATTTAGTCTGATCCATTTGGAATTAATTCTTGTACATGGTGTGAGGCAAAACTCAAAGTTCATTTTTTGCATATAGAACAATGGACGAAGGTTTGTGACACTGTACAGGAGGCAGAGATCAAGACCACCTCCAAGAAAAAGAAATGCAAAAAAGCAAAATGGTTGTCTGAGGAGGCCTTACAAATAGCTGAGAAAAGGAGAGAAGTGAAAGGCAAAGGAGAAAAGGAAAGATATACCCATTTGAATGCAGAGTTCCAAAGAATAGCAAGGAGAGGTAAGAAAGCCTTCCTCAGTGATCAGTGCAAAGAAATAGAGGAAAACGACAGAATGGGAAAGACTAGAGATCTCCTCAAGAAAATCAGAGATACCAAAGGAACATTTCATGTAAAGATGGGCACAATAAAGGACAGAAATGTTATGCATCTAACAGAAGCGGAAGATATTAAGAAGAGGTGGCAAGAATATACAAAAGAGCTATACAAAAACGGTCTTCAGAACCCAGATAACCACGATGGTGTGATCACTCACCTAGAGCCAGTCACCCTGGAATGTGAAGTCAAGTGGGCCTTAGGAAGCATCACTACGAACAAAGCTAGTGGAGGTGATGGAATTCCAGTTGAGCTATTTCAAACCCTGAAAGATAATGCTGTGAAAGTGCTGCACTCAATATGCCAGCAAATTTGGAAAACTTAGCAGTGGCCACAGAGCTGAAACAGGTCAGTTTTCATTCCAATCCCAAAGAAAGGCAATGCCAAAGAATGCTCAAACTACCGCACAATTGCATTCATCTCACATGCTAGTAAAGTAATGCTCAAAATTCTACAAGCCAGGCTTCAACAGTACATGAACTGTGAACTTCCAGATGTTCAAGCTGGATTTAGAAAAGGCAGAGGAACCAGAGATCAAATTGCCAACATCCGTTAGATTATCAAAAAAGCAAGAGGGTTCCATCAAAACATCTACTTCTGCTTTACTGACTATGCTAAAGCCTTTGTGTGGATCACAACAAACTCTGGAAAATTCTTCAAGAGATGGGAATACCAGACCACCTGACCTGCCTCCTGAGAATTCTGTATGCAGGTCAAGAAGCAACAGTTAGAACTGGACATGGGACAACAGACTGGTACCAAATCAGCAAAGGAGTACCTCAAGGCTGTATATTATCACCCTGCTTATTTAATTTATATGCAGAGAACATCATGTGAAATGTCAAACTGGATGAAGCACAGCTGGAATCAAGATTGCCGGGAGAAATATCAATAACCTCAGATATGCAGATGATACCACCCTTATGGCAGAAAGCGAAGAAGTAGAGTCTCTTGATGAAAGTGAAAGTGGAGAGTGAAAAAGTTGGCTGACAACTCAACATTCAAAATACGAAGATCATGGAATCCGGTCCCATCACTTCATAGCACACAGAAGGGAAAACAATGGAAACAGTGCAGAGTTTATTTCTGGGGGCTCCAAAATCATTGCAGATGGTGACTGAAGCCGTGAAATTAAAAGATGCTTGCTCCTAGAAATAAAAGCTATGAACAACCTAGCATCATATTAAAAAGCAGAGACATTACTTTGCCAACAAAGGTCCATCTAGTCAGAGCTATGGTTTTTCTAGTAGTCGTGTATGGATGTGAGAATTGGACCATAAAGAAAGCTGAGCACCAAAGAATTGATGCTTTTGAGCTGTGGTGTTGGAGAAGACTCTTGAGAGTCCCTTGGACTGCAAGGAGATCAAACCTGTCAATCCTAAAGGAAATCAGTCCTGAATATTCCTTGAAGGAACAGATGCTGAAGCTGAAATTCCAATAGTTTGGCCAACTGATGCAAAGAACTGACTCATTTGAAAAGACCCTGATGCTGGGAAAGATTGAAGGCGGGAGAAGGGGATGATAGAGAATGAGATGGCATCACCGACTCAATGGACGTGAGTTTGAGCAAGCTCTGGGAGTTGGAGATGGACAGGGAAGCCTGGTGTGCTAGTCCAGTGGAAAAGAGTCAGAGACAACTGAGTGACTGAAATGAGCTGAATCCCATTGTTCTAGCACCATTTGTTGGAAAAGATGATCAATTTACCAGTGAAATGCCTTTTCATCTTAGTGAAAAAACAATCAACCATATCTGTGTGCCTCTATTTCTGGACTCTACTCCATTCTACTTCCCAGGTGGCTCAGTGGTAAACAATCTGTCTACCAAGCCAGAGACCTAGGTTCAATAGCTGGGTTGGGAAGATCCCCTGAGAAGGGAATAGCAACTCACTCCAGAATTCTTGCCTTGGGAAATCCAATGCACAGAGGAGCCAGTTCATGGAACTGCAAAGAGTTGGACATGACTTAGCAACTTATGTATTTATGTATATATAAAAGCTTTTACCAATAAGTGTAAGTAAGTGTTAGTCGCTCAGTCTTGTCAACTCTTTGCCACCCCATGAACTGTAGCCCTCCAGGCTTCTCTATCTATGGAATTCTCCAAGCAAGAATACAGAAATGCATTGCCATTCCCTTCTCCAGAGGATCTTCCTGATCCAGGGATTGAATCCAGGTCTCCTGCATTGCAGGCAGCTTCTTTAGCATTTGAGCTACAGGGGAGTCCTAATATTTATTTTACTTTAATATTTAATTGAAATTGTAATTTACCAATAACACACCCTTTAATCACTATTTCCTGAAAGTTCTCAAAATCAGAGATTGAGCGTCCAACTTTGTTCTTCCCTTGTGAAATTGTTTTGCCTATTCTAGTTACCTAGTCTAGTCATTTACAGAGTCAGTTTAATATCTACCAAATAAGCCTGCTAACATTTTGAGAGGACACTGGATCTATAGTCAATGTAGAGAGAACTGACATCTTAACAATATTGAGTTTTAGAGGAATTATCAGGTCCAGAATGTCACTAATCCTAAGGCTAAGAAACCCTGCTGTAGACTTCTATAGATCCCGGCTACACACTGAATGTCTGCGTCTCTCCAACACCGAAACCTAATCCCCAGTGTGATGGTGTTTGAAAGTGGAGCTTAGGGGAGGTTATCACATCATAAGCCCTCATGAATGGGGTTAGGGCCCTTATAAAAGAGAGCATTTGTTTCATTTGTTGGAAGGTTTTCAACTACTGATTCAATCTATTTAATAGATGCAGGGCTAGGCAAGTTATCTATTTCTCTGTTAAGTCTTGTTAGGATTTGTTTTTGAAGAAATTGATCCATTTCATCCACGCTGTCAAATTTATGTTAAGAGTGGTTCATAGTATTTACTTATCCTTTGAATGTAGGATCTATAATGATATGCCCACTTTCACTCCTGATATTGGTAGTTTATGTCTTCTCTTTTTCTTACTCACTCTGGACCAAGAGTTAATAAAGTTAAAATGTATTAATGTTTTAAAACAACTAGACTTTCATGTGATTGGTTTTATTTATTATTTTTAGATTTTTAATTTCATCAATTTCTGCCTTTATCTTTATTATTTTGATCTTTCCACTTGCTTTGGGTTTAATTTTCTCTTGTTTTTTTAGTTTCTTCAGGTGGACTCTTGAATTATTGGCTTTAAACCTTTCTTCTTTTCTAATACAAGCTTCCTTATTTAATGCCTTAAATATCCCTCTAACACTGCTTTAACTTCATTCCATAAATGGTATGATGCATTTAATTTTTCATTCAGTTCAAAATACTGTCTAATTTTCCCTAAGACTTCCTCTTTGAAATATGAATTACTTATGATTTTTTTAAAATTCCAAAATAGTTGGTGATTTTTCAGATCCTTCTGTTCTTAATTTCTGGTTTAATTTTGTTAGAGTCAGAGAACATACTTTGTATGATTTTAATTCTTTTAAATTTGTTAAGGTCTGTGTTATGGCTCAGAATAAGATCTTTTCGAATGTTCCATTTGTCCTTGAAAAGAACATACAACCTACTGCTGTTGGGTGGAGTGTTTTATAAATGTCAATTAAGTCAGTTGGTTGAGATCTTCTATATTATTGCTGTTATATTTTTATATGCTATTTTATTGTTTATTCTTTTTATGCTGTAATATTTTTATGCTGTTTTATATTATTGCTGTTATGTTATGCTGTTCAGCTCTTCTATATTACTAATATTCTGTCCAGCTGACCTACTGGTTATTATAAGAGTGCTGTAGTTAATGGGGCTTTCCAGATGGTACAGTTGGTAAAGAATCCACCTGCCAAAGCAGGAGACTCAAGAGATGAAGTTTCAGTCCCTGGGCCAGGAAGATCCCCTGGAGTAGGAAATGCAACCCAACCCAGTATTCTTGCCTGGAGAATTCCACGGACAGAGGAGCCTGGTGGGCTACAGTCCATGGGGTCGCAAAGAGTCAAACACAAATGAAGAATTGAGCATCCACACAGGCACACTGTAGTTGATAAGTACAATTATAGATTTCTCTTTTTTTTTTTTTTTTGGCCACATTGTGAGGCATGTGAGACCTTACTTTCCTGACTAGGGATCAAACCCATGCCCCCTGCAATGGGAGTATAGAGTCTTAACCACTGTACCAGCAGGAAGTCCCTACTTGTAGATTTTTCTATCTTTAATTCTCTGGTCAGTCCATCAGCTTTTGCTTTTTGAAGCTATGTTAATTTTATGTATCTTAGGATTTTTTATGTCTTCTGGACAAATAGACTCTCTTTTTATTATGTAAATGTTCACATTCAATCACATCAATTTTCATTGTTCTGGAATTCACATTATCTGATATTAATACAGTCACTCCAACTTTCCTTCAATTAGTTTCTGCATGGAATATCTTATTATATCTTTTACTTTTAAACTATCTGTATTACTATAGTAAAGTTTTTTAAAATTTTATATGTTGAGTTTTTTCCCCAAATGATCTCTTTTAATTGGTATGTCTAGGTCATTTACATTTAATGCAATTAATAATACAATTGGAGTTAGTTCTACCAGTTGACTATTTCTCTTAGCCTTTTTTCCCCATGCCTTCTTTTGGATAATTTGAATATTTTCAGTATTCCATTTTAATTTAGCTGTTAAATTTTTTTCTAGATCTCTTACTATTTTTATAGTCACTGATTAAGGATTACAATGTAAAACCTAACCTTTGAGATATCTGGGACATTAAACACACCAACATTTACATTATAGGTGTCCCTGAAAGAGAAGAGAGAGAAAAATATTTTTAGAGATTATAGCTGAAAAATTCCCTAACATGAGAAAGGAAACACTAACTCAAGTTTGGGAAAGTACAGAGAGTCCCACACAGGATAAAGGCAAGGAGGAACACGCCAAGACACATATTAATCAAACTGAAAAAATTAAATACAGGGAACAAGGGAAAAGCAATACATAATTTACAAGTGGTGGTGGTTTAGTTGCTAAGTCATGTTCAACTCTTGTGACCCTGTGGACTGTAGCTCACCAGGATCCTCTGTCCATGGGATTTAATCAGAAGAGAAGCCAAGAAAAAGAGGAAGAGAAAAAAGGTCTCCAAAACCAAATCCAAAATAATTAAGAAAATGGCAACAGGAACATTACTTTAAATGTAAATGGATTAAATGCTCCAACCAAAAGATACAGACTGCCTGAATGGATACAAAAACAGATTCATATATATGCTATCTACAAGAGACCCACTTCAGATCTAGGAACACATCCAGACTGAAAGTGAGGGGACAGAAAAAGGTATTCCATACAAATGGAAATCAAAAGAAAGCAACAATAGCAATACCCTTCTGAAACTCCTCCCAAAAACTGCTGAGGAAAGAACATTCTTAAGCTCATTTTAAGAGGTCATCATCACCCTGATATCAAAACCAGACAAAGATACCACAAAAAAATAAAATTATAGGCCAATTATCACTAATGAACATAGATGCAAAAACCCTCAACAAAGTACTAGCAAACCAAATCCAACAATACATTAAAAGGATCATACACCATGATCAAGTGGGATTTATCCTAGGGAAATAAGGATTCTTCAGTATATGCAAATCAATCAATGTGATACACCCCATTAGCAAACTGAAGAATAAAAACCATATGATCATCTCAATAGATGCAGAAAAAACTTTTAGCAAAATTCAACACCCATTTATGTTAAAAAACACAAAAAACTCTCTAGAGAGTGAGTACAGAGGGAATCTACCTCAACAAACAAAGGTCATATACAACAAACCCACAGCTAACATCCTTCTCAATGGTGAAAAAATAGAAGCATTTCCTCAAAGATCAGGAACAAGACAAGGGATGTTTACTCTCACCACATTTATTCAACATAATTTTGGATATCCTAGCCATGGCAATCAAGGAAGAAAATGAAATAAAAGGAATCAAAATTGGGAAAGAAGAAGTAAAACTGTCACTGTCTGTAGATGATATGATAGTATATACACAGAAAACCCTAAAGACACCACCAAACTACTAGAGCTCATCAATGAATTTGGTAAAGTCGCAGGGCACAAAATTAGTAAAGAAATCTCTTGCATTCCTATATACTAACAATGAAAGAGCAGAAAGAAAAATAAGGAAACAATCCCATTTACTGTCCCATCTGAAAGAATAAAATACCTAGGAATAAACCTATGTAAGGAGGCAAAAGACCTGTAGTCATAAAACTATGAAACACTAATGAAAGAAATCAAAGATGACAAGCAGACAGAAGATATACCATGTCCTTGGATTGGAAGAATGAAAATACTGTCAAAATAATTATACTACCCAAAGCAATCTAAACATTCAATGCAATTCATATCAAATTACCAGTGGTATTTTTTCACAGAACTAGAACAAAAAAAGTTTTCAATTTGTATGGAAATACAAAAGACCCTCAATAGCCAAAACAATCTTGAGAAAGAAAAACAGAGCTGGAGGAATCAGGCTCCCTGACTTCAGACTATACTACAAAGTATACTACAAAGTATTTGGTCATCAAAACAGTATGGGACTGGCACAAAAGCAGATAGATAGATTAATGGAACACAACAGAAAGTGGAGAGATAAACCTATGCACCATGGCCAGCTAATAAGACAAACGAGTCAAGAATAAAATCATGGAGAAAAGACAGTCTCTAATAAGTGATGCTGGGAAAACTGGACAGCATGTAAAAGAATAAAACTAGAACATTCTTTAACATCATACATAAAAATAAACTCAAAATGGATCAAATACCTAAATATAAGATCCAGACACTATAAATCTCTTAGAGGAAAACAGGCGGAACACACTATAACATAAACTGGAACAATATCTTTTTGGATCCACCTCCTAAAGTAATAAAAACAAAAATTAACAAATGGGACCCATTTAAACTTAAAAGTTTTTGCACAAAAAAGCAAGTGTAAACAAAATGAAAACCATTTTCACAAAATGGGAGACAATATTTGCAAACAAAGAGACCAACAAGGGATTAATCTCCAAAATACACCAACAGCTCATGCAGCTCAATATAAAAAAATAAACAACTCAACCAAAAAATAGGAGGAAGATCTAAACAGACATTTCTCCAAAGAGGACATATAGATGGCCAAAAGCACAGGAAAAGATCCTCAACATCACTAATTACTAGAGAAATGCAAATCAAAACTACAATGATAACCTCATACCAGTCAGAATGGCCAACAACAAAAAGTATACAAATAATAATGCTGGAGAGGGTGTGGAGAAAAAGGAACCCTCCTGCACTGTTGGCAGGAACATAAACTGGTACAACTGGTAAACTGGAGAACACTATGGAGGTTCCTTAAAAGAATGAAATATAGAACTACCATATGATCCAGCAATTCCACTTTTTCCCACAAATCTGGAGAAAACCATACTTCCAAAAGATATATGCACCCCAATGTTCACTACAGCACTATTTACAATGGCCAAGACATGGAAGCAACCTAATATCCACTGACAGACGAATAGATAAAGCAGATGTGTACATATACAATGAAATATTACTCAGTCATAAAAAAGAATGAAATAATGCCGTTAATAGTTTCAATGAGTAATAACCAGGAACAGACTTCACTGCCAAGTAGAAAATAAACTTTGTATCTACAGGACCAAAAAAGTATTTAAAAACCAGGGCTACAGGATGCAAATGGGTGAATTTATGTGTAAAAAAAGGGGAAACTTGGAAAAAGGGAGATCTAAACTTAAAAATATATACATAATATATGATATACTGTATTACCTAAATATGAATTTATTAAATAACAGTGATTATATATTATGTGTGATATAATATCCAGATATATATATATACACACACACACATCTGAGTATTTTTCATTTTAAAGAAGTTTTATTGGCATATAGTTGATTTACAATGTTGTTAGTTTCTGTTTGTACAGCAAAGTTAATCAGTTATACACATAGCCACACTCTTTTAGATTCTTTTCCCACATAGGTCATTACAGAGTACTGAGTTGAGTTCCCTGGCACCACTGTTTCTTTTTCATCTTTAATTGAAAACCATCTTTTCAATTCTCCAATCTCCTACACATAAGCAACGCTCAAGTTCTACATATATATATATATATCCCTTTTTTTCCCTACCATGACACACGGCTCATGGGATCTTAGTTACCCAACCACGGATCAAACCCAGGACAGTGGCAGTGAAAGCACGATGTCCTAACCCCTGGACCACCAGTGAATTCTCCAGTCCTATAGATTCTGCTTGCACAATACCTCTGTGTTTTCATTTCAATTCCCTCTGCCATCCAGTTCAGACTCTCATTACCTTTCAACCAGGCTTATCTTAACAAACATTTCTGACTCCCTACCGCTAAGCTCTCCTAACTCTCAAAGTGTCTAGATATTGTTTCCAGATTAATGTTTTGATTCTGATATATTCTTCTGAAACACTCTGAATAACTTCTTACACTATTTTGTCCAACTGTAAACTTCAGGTAATTCAAAGTGGTTCAAAAAGTAATCCCAACTTATCTCTCTACCCTTATTTTGCCCTTCTACATAAAGAATTTACCTGGGCAAAGCCGAAGAAACTCCTCAGTATTTCCTGGACATAACTCATTTCCTCTCTCCATGCTACCTATGATTTATTCCTTATATTCAAATGCCTGCATCTTGACCTAGACATCGCAAATGAAATCTCTTTCAGTTTTTTCTTGATCCCTGCCAACACAGGAAGTCTTGCCATTTTTGACTCTTCTAGAGATTTGAGTATTTTTTAATTACATGACAATAGAAACTATCAAAGAGGAACTAATGAATACTTCCTATTGGTGCCAGACTTGTTTACATCACATCACACACTTTGACCATTAAGTTTAACTGCTCACTCAAATCAACAACAAAGGGTAACGATAACTTTCAAAGAAGAAAAGAAGAGAAAAGTTTGGAACTCTCTCTAGAGACAGCAAAAATTTGTCCTTGGAATGGAAAGCAGGAATTAAGGAAAATCTTCTCTCCTCCGAGCACAAAAGTAGAAATACTAGATAAAATATAATAAATACACTTTTAAACATGGCAAACACAGAAAATAAGAGACTCTATAAAAACCCTAAAAGTGAATGCATCAACATAGACCCAAAATACAGAAAGCAAAAATAGACATATCTGTAAGAATAACTTAATAAATTCATCAGGATAATACTTTAAAACTTCTGTTATTAATAGATCAAACTGACAAAAATGTGACTAGTATTTGAAAAACATAATCAAGAACTGGAAAATACAAATTCTTCTCAATATAGAACATTTATTGAATCTAATAATAGAACATTTATAGAAACTAATCATACACTAAGCCATTAAGCAAATCTTATAAATTTCAAAAATATCTGCCATACAGACCACATTCTCTGATCAGAAGTCAATTAACATAGAAATAAAAGTGAAAATGTAAAAGCTATTTTCATAAACATTAAAAATAAACTTCCAAATAACACAGATGCTAAAGAAGAAATAATAAAAAGTAAAAATTACCTGAAAATGAATATTAGTGAAAAGAAAACATAGCCAAACTTCTAAATGTAGCCAAAGCAGCATTTGGAGAGAAGGGTAAAAATCAACATAGGCAAAAACAAAGTTATTTGTTTTATTAGTCTATTTGAAAGACTAATAAAATTAACAAATCTCTGGCAATAGTGCTCATGAAAAAAAGAGAAAAAAACTAATAATCAATATTAGTGGTATAAAAGGGGACATCTGTGTAGAAATAATACCAGGTAGTCACTAACAGAACTTTTGTTTATTCTTTAACAGCAATCTGAATTAAATGCAGGTGGCCCTCTGTATCCTTGGATTCAACCAACCATGGATGGGAAAAAAAAAAAAATTTAATTCCAGAAACTTCCAAAAAGCAAAATTTGAATTTACCAGGTGCTGACAACTATCTTGTTGAAAGTGAAAGTGGAGAGTGGAAAAGTTGGCTTAAAGCTCAACATTCAGAAAACGAAGATCATGGCATCCGGTCCCATCACTTCATGGGAAATAGATGGGGAAACAGTGTCAGACTTTATTTTTCTGGGCTCCAAAATCAGTGCCGATGGCGACTGCAGCCACGAAATTAAAAGACACTTACTCCTTGGAAGGAAAGTTATGACCAACCTAGACAGCATATTCAAAAGCAGAGACATTACTTTGCCAACAAAGGTCCATCTAGTCAAGGCTATGGTTTTTCCTGTGGTCATGTATGGATGTGAGAGTTGGACTGTGAAGAAGGCTGAGCACCGAAGAATTGATGCTTTTGAACTGTGGTGTTGGAGAAGACTCTTGAGAGTCCCTTGGACTGCAAGGAGATCCAACCAGTCCATTCTGAAGGAGATCAGCCCTGGGATTTCTTTGGAAGGAATGATGCTAAAGCTGAAACTCCAATACTTTGGCCACCTCATGCAAGGAGTTGACTCATTGGAAAAGACCCTGATGCTGGGAGGGATTGGGGGCAGGAGGAGAAGGCGACGACAGAGGATGAGATGTCAGGATGGCATCACGGACTCGATGGACATGAGTTTGAGTGAACTCCGAGAGTTGGAAAGGGAGGCCTGGCATGCTGCGATTCATGGGGTCGCCGAGTCGGACACGACTGAGCGACTGAACTGAACTGACAACTATCTACATAGCATTTACACTGTATTAGGCATCATAAGTAATCTACAGAGGATTCAAACTACACGGGAGGGTGTGTGTAGGTTATATGTAAATACTATGCCATTTTATATGAGGGACTTGGGCATCTGCGGATTTTGGTATCCAGGAGGTCCTCAGAACCAATCCTCCAAGGATATCTAGGAACAACTGTATACCATATCCTTCAGAGGAGGTGGATGGCTGGTAAACGATGAAGACAGGGAGAAGGTTTTTTTGAAAAGCAGAATCTTAGCTTTTAACAATGCCATAAGGATGAACATGTGACTTATCTTTAGATCTCTTCGGTGAGCTTTGACTTTTTTTAAACCATTCAGTTGAATTCATCTATTTTAAGTGTGTCACAATGAAAGGAAAAATGGCAACTAACTAGAGGTTAAATAATTAAGAGGATATAGAGGAAACTGACAACTGTAGAAAAGAATATAGAAATCAACAACCTAAATAGACTGATAAGCATTAAGCAAGTAAATTAGCCATTAAACTGCATTTGTGTATGCACACTGTCTTGTCCCTGCCCCACTCGACCCAGAGTTTCTACTGGCAAATTCTCCCTAATAGATTATTTCAAGACTATGCAAAATTCTTACAAGGATAATAAAAGATAAAACACCTTCATTTATTTAATGAGGTATATATAATCTTGATAACAAAAAAAGTACCAAGTATCAAACAGAAAAATGATAAATTTTGCTCATCAACTCAGAATCAAAGCTTACCACTAGGGCTGCCCTGGTGGCTCAGTGGTAAAGAATCTGCTTGCCAGTGCAGGAGACACAGGTTCAATCCCTGGTCTGCGAAGATTCCACATGCCGCAGAGCAACTAAGCCTGTGTACCACAACTACTGAGTGTGTGCTCCAGAGGCCAGGAGCCACAAGTACTGAGCCACGTGCCACAACTACCAAAGCCTGCACCCTGGAGCCCACGAGAGAAGCCACTGCAATGAGAAGCCCACGCACCGCAACTAAATAATAGCCCCTGCTTGCCACAATAGAGCAAAGCCGGCACAGCAACCGAGAAGCAGCAGAGCCAAAAAGGAAAAAAAGAAAAATCCTAAATCTTATGAAGTATATTAAAATAATACATGAGGTCCAAATTAGATTGTTCCCAAGGATATATGGATGAATAAACATTAGAAAAACTACTGATGCAATTATTCACATTAAAAAATTAAAGACTACTGGTTCCAGAAACATAAAGTAGATGCTCTCTCCTGCTAAATACAACCCTAAACCCTGACATTATATATAAAACAAAGCGAAGAAGATTCTGAAGGTGGAGAATTAAAAAAATGGACTGACTAGGGACCTTGGAACTCAAGAAATGACACAGCAGTTAAGTCCCTCTGTAACCTGAAAAACAGACTTGCTTTCTCCTCTCGAATTTTCTCAATTAAATTTGAGGGTGGAAAGAAACATTGTAACACTGTCTAATGTGGTTCTAAATGTATGTACAGGAAACAGCTAAAATAATTTATAAATAGAGGAGAGTAATGCTCATGAAGGAAGGTAAAGTTTTTAAGTTTCACATTGGAAAATGATGATACCAACAGACTGTGACAAGTTATGTATATATAATACCTAGAGCAATCACTACTATACACACACACACACACAAAGAGATACACTCAAAAACACTGTCGATTAATAAAGATGGAATTCTAAAAAGTTTTGAAACAATTCACAGGAAATAGGAAAAACAGAAATCAAAAGCAGAGGAAACAAACAGAAAACTACAAAATAAAAGGAAACTTTCTTGAGTCTATGTTTACATCTTTTGCCAAATTTCAGAAAATTTCATTATTTCTTTGAGTACATTTTCAGTCTTGTCCTCTCTCTCTCCTTCAAGGACTCTGATGGCAACAATTTTAGACCTTTTGTTATGATCCCACAGATCCATGAGGCTTTTTGTTTAAGTATCTTCTTTCTAATTTTAGATTATTTTGAGTCTCTGTTATTTAATTAGGAAGTTTCGATTGCTTTGTCTTCCAGTTCACTGAGTCTCTCCTCTTCCCCCTTCACTTTCCTACTGAGCCTAACCATAGAACTTTTCATTTTGGTTTTGTACTTTTCTGTATCAAAATTTCCACTTGTTTCTTCTTTTTATCTTCTATTTCTTTGCAGTGTTTTTCTATTTTTCACTTGTTTCAAGAATGTTTGTAATTGCTCAGTGAAGCATTTTTGTCATGACTGATTTGTGATCTGTATCAGTAATTCTAACACCTTTTATCATCTCAGTGTTGACATCTATTGCCTTTTGTTACACATCTTCCTGGTTCTTGGTATGAAAAGCCATCTTCGAATGAAACCTGGATATGTTCATACTGTGTTATGAGACTATGGATCTTATTTAAACCTTCTGTTTTAACTGGCTTTCTGTGACACTGCTCCAGCAGGGGAAGGTCATGGGGTGGAAGGCACCACACTTCATTACTGACATGTAGAGGGAGAAGTTCAAGCTTCCTGGGGGCCTTCACTGACATTTCAGGGAGGAGTCCTCATTACCCTGGGGTGGAGGTGAGAGTATAGGCTGGCTGACAATGCACTGGGAGCAGCCTCATCATTGCTGGGTGATGGTCAAAGACATAACTCTCTAATACACCTCATTGCTGCTGGGTAGGGATCAAAATCCATGGCAACCCACTCCAATACTCTTGCCTAGAAAATTCCATGGATGGAGGAGCCTGGTGGGCTACAGTCCATGGGGTCACAAAGAGTAAGACATGACTAAGTGACTTCATGACACAAGGGATCAAAATCCAGGCTCTCTATGAACACAGTATGGGAACAGGTGAGAAGACAAGGCTCACAACCAGTGAGGAGGGAAGAAGTGCCAGCTCTCTGCTTGGTCTTCTCTGATACCACACTGTGGTGCTGCTGAGATACTCTGTTCTCATGAGGATGGAATTCTAAGTTCTCCACTCAGCCTCTTCAGGTCTGGGTTGGGGTGATGCCAGTTTTTCTGTAGTATTTGGCTAAAATGGAGTAGACTGTGTCTAAAAATTCTATCTTGCCAGTGTGTTTTATTCCTTCTATTCCTGGTCTTTTAGCTAGAGACAGCAGATCTTTGTCAGACTGTGTGTGTGTATGGGCATCCTCCTGTTGATGCCCGCAGGCTACTGGCTTATCCAGTACTCAGTGTTGGATATAAAGCAAGCAGAGAATCCAAGAGACCTGCCACTATGCCATTCCTAAGGAACCAAAGGCCCTAGCCTTCTTCTCCCTACCTTTCAGAGTCTTGTGTTTTATAGGTCTAGGGTTTAATGGCAGAAATAGGGGAAAGTATGTCCACTTTATCTTCCTGAAAGTAGAAATCCTCCAAAAATTTATTTTTATAGCCACTTTATCTATCTCTAGAATGAATGATGAAGGGGACTTTCCTGGTGGGTCCACGGGCTAAGACTCCCAATGCAGGGAAGCCAGGGTCCACCCCTGGTCAAGGAACTAGATATCACATGCTGCAACTCAGAGTTTGCATGCCACAACTAAAATCCCACATGCCACAACTGAAAGATCTTGCAAAAGGCAAATGGCTTCCCTGGTGGCTCAGATGGTAAAGAATCCGCCTGCAATGCCAGAGACCTGGGTTTGATCCCTGGGTGGGGAAGATCCCCTAGAGAACGGCAGGACAACCCACTCCAATATTCTTGCCTGGAAAATCCCACGGACAGAGGAGCCTGGCGGGTCGCAACGAGTCGGACATGACTAAGCAACTAACACTTTCATACTTTCATACGGCAGCTAAGACCTGGTACAGCCAAATAAATAAATATTTTTAAAAAATAAATGAGAATGATTAGGAAAATAATACTTCATTTGTCCCTATCAAACTTGATCTCTAGCAACTGATTTAGAGAATCTAAAACATAAGACAAGCAACAGTTAAGCTTTTAGAAGCTTTGGGATTTTACTTGGCCTTTACTTAAACACAAACAAAAGTGTGATGTGGGAATCAGAAAGTCACTGTAATCTCAAACTCTAGCCAACACAGAAGTTACCCTATCTGAAGCACTTTACTCAGCTCTGAATACCAGATTTTAAGGTCCAGTAAACCACTGATAAACCTGAAGAATGAGACTATAGTGGTTCCAGAAGACTGAAAGAACTAGAGATACTTCACCTGAAGAAAGAAAAGGGGAACTAAGGAAAAAGGATTACGTAATAGCGACTTTTAATATGTATTAGGCTCGCAATTTTAAAAAGAGGCAGCAAAGCACGGTCACCTAAGCTGACTTCTTATATTATACATCAGAATTTTCTAACAATCTGAACTGCCCAAAAAATAATGAATAAGGCTGCTGTACTATCCTTTGTTCCCCGATATCAGAAGTATTCAAATGAAGACCGTATGTCCACCAGCTGGAAATATCGCTTGGTGGATTGCTTCAGTAGGAGACAGACTAGTGATTTTTAAGCTATGATTAATGGTGCTGCCTGAAGTGGTACTGTGGAGGTGGGTTGTGATTGCTGCTGAGCTGGAAAAATGCCTGATATTCCCACCCAGCTTCAACAAGACCTTCCACTTACATATCCAGCATCTTCAGTGACTTTTATTAAGGGAGGTGGAAGTGAGCTGGAGAAAAGGATTATGCTTTAGAGCAAAAGTTAAAAAATGACTGAAGTGAAGACATGAACTAAGGCTCCTTTGAACTTTCCATTCTGTGATCAATTCTTAGCTCACAGCTATATTCCAGAAAAGTAAGATCATCATCTTATTACAGCATTACTGCAGACGACATTAATATATGTGATTTTAAAAGTCTTGTTTTTTTGTTTATAATGGGCTGTTAGAATGAATGATGCTCCCTCTGCTACCTGTGTCAGTACAGCCTATAGTGGGCCTGGGGTGAGTTTTTGTTTTTCCTCTGAAAAAACTGATAAACTAAACGCCTTTTTATTAAAAAAATTAAAAGTAGCTACAGAAAAGTAAGCCTTGTAAACCCAGGAAATTATACATTTTAAACTTCTTCTATCAAGGAAAGAACAGAAAAAATTAGTTGTTACACTAACTAAATTATAAGTGAACACACTATATTATCAAAATAATTATATAACTTTTGCAAAACTAAAGGCAGTTTGTTACATATTAGAATAGCAAAAAATGGGCAATACTATATGAAACTTTCTAGACACCTGAATCTTTAATAAACTACCTCATCATGAAAGTTGCAGATCATTTCATGATTCATATCCATACTAACAGCAGTGACCACCATAGTTGATCTACAGGAACTTTTTTAAAAGCATGTTCTAAATTATTAATCTTACCAAGCTTAAAAAATTCACAGATTTCAGAATCATCATTCTTACTGTCATTCTAGTGGAATTCTTATCCATAAAATAACTAGAGATTGTATTCTCAACACAGCAGTCCACTGGCTTCTATAGAAATAACATTTATGGTGAAGAAGTCAGTCTAAAGGTCTACAATGTGTATTTTGCTGAGAAATGATTCAGAAAATGGCAGAAAGATGTGCCACTTACATAGTAGTGAGTCTACCCCATCACTCAGCATGGCTAGATCAACATGGTTTGTTTTCTTTGTAGTTTATGTATTTTGTGAACAAATTAAATGCTAAATGGTATACCAAATCAAGGGAATTAAGGTCTTATGATAAAACCTTTGTGGAACATTAAGATACCTCAAACATCACTGCATTTCACATGTTTTAAAATATTATTTGTAAATTTACATATAAAGTTTTAAAAATGATAACACAATATAGTAACTGAAAATATTTCAAAATATTTTCAGACACTTTGCTTTCATAAAAACTTATTTTCTCATAAAGGGTAACATGGAAAATTTAGAAAATATTAAATAGCAAAACTAAGAAAAATAAATAAACCTTTAAATATACACAACAATGAACTTTAACAGAAAAGCACCAGTGATTTTTACGGATCCCATTTTAAGATGCAAAGGGCTAAATGAATTCAGATTTTGTTACCCCATTTAACATTTAATTAAATTCAACCGTTTATTATAAGCCTACAGGACTGCTCAACTGATTTAAACAATTATAGTAAAAATTGATGCTTTCAGCACTAAAAAGCAAAAAACAGAATTAACTTTCAGATTAAATTTGAGATGCTCATAAATTATATCACCAAAACATTACTTATTTGAAATTACTATACCATTAAGATCGTAAAGATAATAAAAACTTAAGTGAAAACATCTAATGATCAAATTTCCTTTAGGGAATGTAGGCAACTGAATTAATGTGATAGAGTTATCATTTATTACTACTAAAATGTATATACTACATACTATTTCTTGATGTTATCAGGTATATTATACAGATGTATATTTTTAATTTAAAAGTATCATATGTCTGAAGGAACACAGTTTTCATTTTTTCTTTTAAATTTTAAGAGATTTATGTTTCTGACATAAATACATTTACTGATTTTTTTTTTAAGTCCAGCATCTCTTTTACACAGCTCTTTTTTAATCTACTTACTGCTAAAAAATTTCCAAAGATTTTGAAATTTAATGAAGAAAAGATTAAGCAAACAACGCCTGGTGCTTCTTTGTAAACTGATTAAAATACCAACTAGTAATCTTTGAAGATGAGTTACCTTTTAATTTAAGCTTTTATTTTAATTACATATAGAAAGTGAATCTGGTTCTTGTATGTGGCAATTAATATTCAACATTTTTAATGCATCCTGGAAATGGGTATAAATTCAAGAATAGATTCTTTACCAGGGACATAGCCAAAAGATTAGGTGTTCATATAGTTTTTTGTTTCTCAAGATGCTGCAGTCTAAATCACACTAAACCGTATAATTTCTAAAATCTCAAGCTTGTTAATAACAGAACTGTTAGAAAATAAATAATACATTAGCGCTATTACCTTTCAGTCGGTGACTTAGAATCTGTTCCAAAATGGCTGCAAAGTTGTTAAATTCAGGAGAAGAATCATCAATTGTCTCAAAGCAGGACCGATCAATCAGGGTCTTCACAGAAAACCTATGGGGGAAAAAAACATTATTATTGCTTTTAAGTAAACGTGATTCATTCACCAAGTAAGAAAAATGGGAGGAAAGCAATCTAGAGAAATATTACAGAAATGTTTTAAAAGATTATATGCTCTGAAAACTCCATATACTCAAATTCACTCTGTACACAGAAAATTTACAGAAATATCAGCCTTTTTGACTTATATATTTACTATCTGTTGACTGCATTAAGACTTAGAAATAGTGCACTGTCCTCAGAGCCATTAAAATCAGAATAAACAAAATGACCTAAATTATTAAGTCCAGAGCCATAATACAACTTATAAGAGTTTAAGCATCAAACCAAAATGCTTTTAAGAGTTTTGGAGAACAAAATCAATTAAGATAGGATTTGAGTATTCATTAAGTGTAGATCTCAAGTTTTTATGAACTACAACAGGAAAACTTATAACTCTGTAAAGTACACTATATTTTTCCTTCTCTTCAGAATGCCCTTTGTCTCTATTTCTGACTGCCAAATACCAATGCATTTCCCAAGACTCAGCTTAAATGCCATCTTTTCAATGAAGAATTATCCTCTACATATTCCTAGCTCAAAGTAGCATCTTGTTTGTATCTCCTTTAAGAGATGATTACAACTTATCTTACTGCTATTACTTGTGTTGTCTATCTCTATCTTAAAGTGAAAGTGAGTGAATCACTCAGTCGTGCCCGACTCTCTGCAACCCCGTGGACTGTAGCCTACCAGGCTCCTCCCTCCATGGGATTCTCCAGGCAAGAGTACTGGAGTGGGTTGCCATTTCCTTCTCCAGGGGATCTTCCCAACCCAGGAATAGAACTCGGGTCTCCCTCATTCCAGGCAGACGCTTTAACCTCTTGAGCCACCAGGGCAGAAACAAATCTTTTGTGTGTTTATATCTTCCTTAGCACATAGGACAATGACTTGAAAGATACACTCTGTAAGTACCTGTTGTTATATTTGTAAGACCTTTTTTGAGGGAATGGCAAAAAAGGCCAATGTCACAGTAAGACAAAAAAGAAAGTTCTTGATTTCTAACATGTATACCTTCCTGGAACCACAATCAAAATCAGGATCTGGAGCAGTTCTGTTGTCCCTAGCACCTCCCTCACGCTATCCCTGTATCACTGGAAAAGACCCCAATGCTGGGAAAGACTGAAGGCAGGAGAAGAAGGGGACGACAGAGAACGAGATGGTTGGATGGCATCACCGACTCGAAGGACATGAGTTTGAGCAAGCTCCGGGAGATGGTGAAGGACAGGGAAGCTGGCATGCTGCAGTCCATGGGGTTGCAAAGAGTAGGATACTAATAAGCAACTGAACTGAACTGATCCCTTTATTAGCATACTATCCCTTTACAGTCACACCCTATGAAGGGTGAATGTCTAAGTAAAGACAATCAGTAGCGTAGGAAAAGGAGTAATGATGAGAACTGTTAAATAATTAGGAAGTTCAACTATGGACTTCCCAGGTGGCGCAAGTGGTAAAGAACCTGCCTGCCAATGCAGGAGACATAAGAGGTGCAGGTTCCATCCCTGGGTCCCGAAGATCCCCTGGATGAGGGCACGGCAACCCACTCCAGGATTCTTGCCTGCAGAATACTGGAGAGAGGAACCTGGTGGGCTACAGTCCATAGGCTTGCAGAGTCAGACACAACTGAAGCAACTGAGCACGCACACACACACACACACACACGCGCGCGGGAGATAAAGGAGTACAAATTGTTCCTTAGTTTTTAGGCTTACTGGCAATGCTCATTCACCCAGGACAAAAAATACAACACATAAGTATAAAGGAAAATATAAAGATATTTGTTTATATGAGTTAAATAAAGGCAGTCCTCCCTTTGCATATGAAAATGACTGTGCAAACTGAAATCATGCAGTGTGATCACAATAATCAATAGAAAGAATTACAATTATTCTCTGCCCTTCACAAATTTTTATCAAAACATTAAAAACTCTCTGCTGGCTATAATGCACAGGGAAATGGAAGAAACAAACATTATTTAGTACACTGTAATTTAAAACATGAGCAATATTGAGAATTAAGGGGTCTTCTTTGTAAAAAAAAAAAAAAAAAAAAACGTATCTAGAACAGTTTGAAAAGTGTTTACTTTCTTCTCATTGTATAACTTAAAATGTTAGTATGAAGAAAGCTGAGTGCCGAAGAACTGATGCTTTTGAACTGTGGTGTTGGAGAAGACTCTTCAGAGTCCCTTGGACTGCAAGGAGATCCAACCAGTCTGTCCTAAAGGAGATCAGTCCTGGGTGTTCATTGGAAGGACTGATGTTGAAGCTGAAACTCCAATACTTTGGCCACCTGACGCGAAGAGCTGACTCACTGGAAAAGACCCTGATGCTGGGAGGGATTGGGGGCAGGAGGAGAAGGGGATGACAGAGGATGAGATGGCTGGATGGCATCACCGACTCGATGGACATGAGTTTGGGTAAACTCCGGGAGGCCCAGGGACGGCGGGGCCTGGTGGGCTGCTGTCTATGGGGTCGCACAGAGTGGGACACGGCTGAAATGACTTAGCAGCAGTAGCAGCAGCACAGTACTATTTACAGCAACTGGAGCTCCATGGAGGAGCAACTATGTAAAAGGCACAGACAAAAAATAACTATGAAGTAATTGATGGAAGTTTGTCTCTTGTATCTAATAGACAAGTTAGATAAATACTAAGTGTAATGCATGAGTATCAATAGAAATAAAAACAAAGTAAACCAAAATCAAATTAAAGCAGGGACTTGAAATCCACTTTTGTTTCCTCTGCCCTTTTCATTGACAATACACTAGAAAAGTGCTGTCAATCTTCAGCAAACTTTTAACAATAACAAAAAAGTTTAATGTTCTTATTTCATAAGAGAAAGAAATGCTAAGTGTTCCTAAAATGAATAAACAAAAGCCATATAGTCTCCACCTCCATCTTTGACCTGAAAAGAAGGAAACTTCTCAATGTGTCTCTCTAATCTTTAATAGAACAGAATGGAATATCTAACTCTGTAATCACATTCAAGGTAGCAGTAATCTACCTCAATTTCAAAAAAGTATAGCATTTAAAATAGTAAGCACACAGGTAAAATGAACTAAAAATGATATTTAAAGATAACAGAGTGCTTATTTCACCAAAAAGAGCTAGAATTCAATTTCCACCTGTAGCAGCCTTGTAAGATTTCAGCCACTACTGTCCTCCAGGAATAACATAAAATTACCTAACAAATGTTCTTTGTAAAAGTGATAGGAAGGAAAAGTCATGGAGAGTAATATATATATTTTTGTAGCATCAAGAGCCACAGATCAATCAATAGTCAATACAATATGAATCTATCATGTTGTTTTAGTAGATTATCTCCTATAGGACACTATGTGCATGACAAAAATCTAAAATGGTGAATCTCGGAGCATCAAATTACTTGTAAGTCAATATGTGACTAAAAACCAAAACAAAAGCAAAGTGTAAATATCCTAAAGCATATCATTAGACACATTTTCTGTTATTTTCAAGCATGAAGATATTTTAAGGCTGAGAAAGCATTTCAAATAATTTCTATTATAACAAGGTTAATAATGAAGAAATTACTGTTTCCCAGCATTGCTTCATCATTTATAGCCTGCTCTCCTCCTGTCAACACAAATCAAAACTTCAGAAGGCAAATTAGTTCTTTAGAGTCCATGCTTTTACTTCTAGCTAGCCAAGTCTTCCCATTCAGCATTTACTTCTCCAGAATTATGCAGCTAGCTCCATCATGCCAGAATAGTGAGAATCTTTTCCTCCATAATCCAGTAACTAAGACATGTTATAAAAACCAAACCTGTAAAAAGAATTTCAGTACATCTAAAAAATATCACACAGATGCTGAGCTATTTCCTGATAATGATGACATTAATATTAGTCATCTATTTCCCAAAGAGTACTGATTTTAAAATAATGAAATGACAATTTGATGAATGTCTAAAAATACCAAATCAAGTCTAAGTAACAGCTTTCACATAAGAATTAAAAAGTAAAAAATTTACATAAAAGGGTCTTTTAATTAAATGCTGTTTTTTGAAATGTCTCTGTCTTAAAAGATTCTCTTTCCTACCTTCAATGTTCAAATAAAATTTTGTTAGTTCAGAAATTTTAAAAATGATTGTGACTAAAACCATCAAATTTAAGAAAGCAGGAACTACCTTTTTCCCTTTGGAAACATATCAAGAAAGATGTTTACCAAAACTACATTTAAAAAAAAATCTTCACTACACCCATTTAAATTAATTCCTTCCACAGTAAACAGGTTTCTAACATAACAGTAACAACAAATAATTAAAGGCAAAAAATGTGACAACAAAGTCAAAAATAAAAGCTTTTCCAGAAAAAACTAAAAACAGAGTTACTATATGATCCAGCAATCCCACTCCTGAGCATATATCCTCAGAAAACATAATTTGAAAAGATACATGCATCCTAATGTTCATAGAAGCACTATTTACAATAGCCAAGATATGGAAGCAAGTAAATGTCCATCAACAGATGAATGCATAAAGAAAATGTGGTACATATATACAACGGAATATTACTCAGCCATAGAAAAGAATGAAATAATGCTATCCGCAGTAATATGGATGGATCTAGAGATTATCATACTCAGTGAAGTAAGCCAGACAGAAAGACAAGTATCATATGATACCATTTATATGTGCAATTTTTAAAAGAATGATACAAACGAACTTATTTGCAAAACAGAAAGAGACTCACAGACATAGAAAACAAACAAGTTACTAAAGGGGAAAGATGGGGAAGCGATAAATTAAGAGTTTGGGATTAATAGATACATACTACTATATATAAAACAGATCACCAACAAGGACCTACTGTAGAGCACAGGGAACTATACTCAATATTTTGCAATAATCTATAAGGGAAAAGAATCTGAAAAGGAATATCTACATCCATATATCTGGATCACTGTGCTGTATACTTTAACAAGATATTATAAATCAACTATACTCAATAAAAAAAAAAAGAATCTTGTTGCAGGTCCCCCCCAAAATGACTTCATGAAATATCTCACTCTTTATTAGAAAAGAAACTATTTAAAAGTAGAAATTCATCTTTAATATTTAAAGGCCCTGTATTAGTAATATACAAAGATGTATTCACATACACAGAGAAGAATCAAGTAGGAAAGAAATATATTTCCATCTCTTTAAAACAAGCTTACATAATCTTAACTATTTGTCAAACATGCATCAGAAAAATATTAATTTCATGAAATCAGATTTTCTTATCTATATTTTTATATTCCTTTATATGGAATTATACCTGAAGATAAACAAAGTACATTAAAGCATATAGAATCATTACATTTCAAAACCAAAAGGGGTTCAGAATAGCTATAATCATTTATGAGTGATATTTTAAAAAGTCACATAAGCATCCGAAGTGTAAGAGAATTCTTTCCACTACTACCACACCAAATTCACAGGATTCCTTATAATATATTATTATTGCAAGTAGTCTTTACCAAGGGGTGAGGTAACTATCCTCTGCCATTGCTGTATCTATTATCAATAATCTACAAGGAGATGGCTGCCAAGAGACATGATAAAATCCACCCCAAATGTAAAATAGTGACTATGGATGATAATGAGCACCGCATCCAGTTATCTGTTCATTGGAAAGCCTATTTCTTTTATTGTATACCAGAAACCCCTCCCAAATCTATCTCAATCAGCAATTCACCTTATTTTCTTTTAAAGTTTCATGACAGTTAAGAATTCCCAACAGTCATGTGTTTTCCCCCTTCATCTTTCCTAAAATTTAAATCTCCTTTATAAGTAGAAAAAAGCTTTTCACATACCCGTTTAGCAGGAGTCTCGGATTATCATCCACAGGCAAAAACCAACCAGTTGCCTGTTTCTATAAAGCTTTACTGAAACACAGAAGAAAAAAGTTCCAACCCTCTTCTCTGGAATATACACCCTGTAACTCAAAAGTCTCTTTTGACAGAGTTTACCACTTTTTTTTTCTTTATAAATTTTGCTTAGTGTAAAAAAATGAGAGACACAGAGAGAAAGAGGTATATTTTAAAATATTTTCCCCATGTGTACTATCAAAATTGCTTGTAAAACAGAACTGTAAACACCTAAGACTGAGATATCATATTAACATCTTGTATTGCTACATAACAGACTGACAACAGCAGACTGCACCACATGAAAAATAATGTGAAGCACTATCTTTCAACAAAAGGACAAGACAATTTTTTAAACATTTTAAAAATGTATTCTGTTATTGAAGGATAATTGTTTTATAGAATTTTTTTGTTTTCTGTCAAACCTCAATATGAATCAGCCATAGGTATACTTATACCCCTCCCTTTAGAGCTCTCTCCCCATCCCACTCCTCTAGGTTGATCAAGAGTCCCTTTTTGAGCTTCCTGAGCCATACAGCAAGTTCCCGTTGGCTATCTATTTTACATATGGTAATATAAGTTTCCATGTTACTCTTTCCATACATCTCATCCACTCCTCCCCTCTCCCCATGTCCATAAGTCTATTCTCTAAGTCTGTTTCTCCACTGCAACCCTGTAAATTAATTCTTTAGTACCATTTTTCTGGATTCCGTGTATACGCATTAGAATACAATATTTATCTCTTTCTGACTCACTTCACTCTCTATAATAGGTTCTAGGTTCATCCACCTCATCAGAACTGACTCAAATGCATTCCTTTTTATGGCTGTATATGTACAGCCATATGTATATTGTAAATATGTACCACAACTTCTGTATCCATTCATCTGTCGATGGACATCTAGGTGGCTTCCATGTTCTAGCTATTGTAATCAGTGCTGCAATGAATGGGATCAGATCAGATCAGTCACTAAGTCATGTCCAACTCTTTGCGACCCCATGAATCACAGCAGGCCAGGCCTCGCCGTCCATCACCAACTCCCGGAGTTCACCTGAGTGAACTCAGTGAGTTCATATAGTGAACTCACGTCCATTGAGTCGGTGATGCCATCCAGCCATCTCATCCTCTGTCGTCCCCTTCTCCTCCTGCCCCCAATCCCTCCCAGCATCAGAGTCTTTTCCAATGAGTCAACTCTTCGCATGAGGTGGCCGAAGTACTGGAGTTTCAGCTTGAGCATCATTCCTTCCAAAGAAACCCCAGGGCTGATCTCTTTCAGAATGGACTGGTTGGATCTCCTTGCAGTCCAAGGGACTCTCAAGAGTCTTCTCCAACACCACAGTTCAAAAGCATCAATTCTTCGGCGTTCAGCCTTCTTCCCAGTCCAACTCTCACATCCATACATGACCACAGGAAAAACCATAGCCTTGACTAGACGAACTATTGTTGGCAAAGTAATGTCTCTGCTTTTGAATATGCTATCTAGGTTGGTCATAACTTTCCTTCCAAGGAGTAAGCATCTTTTAATTTTATGGCTGCAGTCACCATCTGTAGTGATTTTGGAGCCCAGAAAAATGAAGTCTGACACTGTTTCCACTGTTTCTCCATCTATTTCCCAAGAAGTGATGGGACGGGATGCCATGATCTTCGTTTTCTGAATATTGAGCTTTAAGCCAACTTTTGCACTCTCCACTTTCACTTTCATCAAGAGGCTTTTGAGTTCCTCTTCACTTTCTGCCATAAGGCTGGTGTCATCTGCATATCTGAGGTTATTGATATTTCTCCTGGCAATCTTGATTCCAGCTTGTGCTTCATCCAGCCCAGCGTTTCTCATGATGTACTCTGCATAGAAGTTAAATAAACAGGGTGACAATATACAGCCTTGACATACCCCTTTTCCTATTTGGAACCAGTCTGTTGTGCCAAGCCCAGTTCTAACTGTTGCTTCCTGACCTGCATACAGATTTCTCAAGAGGCAGATCAGGTGGTCTGGTATTCCCATCTCTTTCAGAATTTCCACAGTTTATTGTGATCCACACAGTCAAAGGCTTTGGCATAGTCAGTAAAGCAGAAATAGATGTTTTTCTGGAACTCTCTTGCTTTTTCCATGATCCAGCAGATGTTGGCAATTTGATCTCTGCTTCCTCTGCCTTTTCTAAAACCAGCTTGAACATCAGGAAGTTCACGGTTCACTTATTGCTGAAGCCTGGCTTGGAGAATTTTGAGCATTACTTTACTAGCGTGTGAGATGAGTGCAATTGTGTGGTAGTTTGAGCATTCTTTGGCATTGCCTTTCTTTGGGATTGGAATGAAAACTGACCTTTTCCAGGCCTGTGGCCACTGCTGAGTTTTCCAAATTTGCTGGCATATTGAGTGCAGCACTTTCACAGCATCATCGTTCAGGATTTGGAATGGCTCAACTGGAATTCTATCACCTCCACTAGCTTTGTTCGTAGTGATGCTTTCTAACGCCCACTTGACTTCACATTCCAGGATGTCTGGCTCTAGGTCAGTGATCACACCATCGTGATTATCTGGGTCGTGAAGATCTTTTTTGTACAGTTCTTCTGTGTATTCCTGCCATCTCTTCTTAATATCTTCTGCTTCTGTTAGGTCCCTACCATTTCTGTCCTTTATCGAGCCCATCTTTGCATGAAATGTTCCCTTGGTATTTCTGATATTCTTGAAGAGATCTCTAGTCTTTCCCATTATGTTGTTTTCCTCTATCTCTTTGCATTGATCGCTGAAGAAGGCTTTCTTATCTCTTCTTGCTATTCTTTGGAACTCTGCATTCAGATGTTTATATCTTCCCTTTTCTCCTTTGCTTTTCACTTCTCTTCTTTTCACAGCTATTTGTAAGGCCTCCCCAGACAGCCATTTTGCTTTTTTGCATTTCTTTTCATGGGGATGGTCTTGATCCCTGTCTCCTGTACAATGTCATGAACCTCATTCCATAGTTCATCAGGCACTCTATCTATCAGATCTAGGCCCTTAAATCTATTTCTCACTTCCACTGTATAATCATAAGGGATTTGATTTAGGTCATACCTGAATGGTCTAGTGGCTTTCCCTACTTTCTTCAATTTCAGTCTGAATTTGGCAATAAGGAGTTCATGGTCTGAGCCACAGTCAGCTCCTGGTCTTGTTTTTGCTGACTGTATAGAGCTTCTCCATCTTTGGCTGCAAAGAATATAATCAATCTGATTTTGCTGTTGACCATCTGGTGATGTCCATGTGTAGAGTCTTCTCTTGTGTTGTTGAAAGAGGGTGTTTGTTATGACCAGTACATTGTCTTGGCAAAACTCTATTAGTCTTTGCCCTGCTTCATTCCATATTCCAAGGCCAAATTTGCCTGATACTCCAAGTGTTTCTTGACTTCCTACTTTTGCATTCCAGTCCCCTATAATGAAAAGGACATCTTTTTGGGGTGTTAGTTCTAAAAAGTCTTGTAGGTCTTCATAGAACTGTTCAACTTCAGCTTCTTCAGCGTTACTGGTTGGGGCATAGACTTGGATTACTATGATATTGAATGGTTTGCCTTGGAAACGAACAGAGATCATTCTGTCGTTTTTGAGATTGCATCCAAGTACTGCATTTCGGACTCTTTTGTCGACCATGATGGCTACTCCATTTCTTCTGAGGAATGGGACACATGTGTCTTTTTCAATTTTGGTTTCCTCAGAGTATATGCCTAGGAGTGGGATTGCTGGGTCATATGGTAGTTTTAATCCTAGTTTTTTAAGGAATCTCCATACTATCTTTCACAGTGGCTGTATCAATTTACATTCCCACCAACAGTGCAACAGTATTCCCTTTTCTTCACACCCTCTCCAGTATTTTCTGTTTGTAGACTTTTTGATGATGGCCATTCTGAGCAGCATGAGGTGATATCTCATTGTGGTTTTGATTTGCATTTCTCTAATAATGAGCAGTGTTGAGCGTCTTTTCATGTGTTTGTTAACCATTTGTATGTCTTCTTTGGAGAAATGTCTGTTTAGGTCTTTTTCCCACTTTTTGATTGGGTTGTTTGTTCTTCTGGTATGAGTTCTATGAGCTGCTTTTATATTCTGGGCTTTTGTTTTGGGGGAGATTTTTGATCACAGTTTCAAATTTAGTGCTTGTAATTGGGTTGTTCATAATTTCTATTTCTTCCTGTTCAGTCTTGGAAGATTGAACTTTTCTAAGAATCTGTCCCTTTCTTCCAGGTTATCCATTTTATTGCCATATGGTTGTTCATAATAGTCTCTCATAATCCTTTGTATTTCTGCATTGTCTGTTGTAACCTCTCCTTTTTCATTTCTAATTTTGTTGATTTGATTCTTCTCTTTTTCTTGATGAGTCTGGCTAATGGTTTGTCAATTTTGTTTATCTTCTGAAAGAACCAGCTTTTAGTTTTATTAATCTTTACTATTGTTTCTTTCATTTCTTTTTCATTTATTTCTGCTCAGATCTTGATGTTTCCTTCTACTGATTTTGAGGGTTTTTGGTTCTTCTTTTTCCAGTTGCTTTAGGTGTAAAGTTAGGTTGTCTATTTGACGTTTTCCTTGTTTCTTGAGGTAGGATTGCATTGCTATAAATTTCCCTCTTAGGACTGCTTTTGCTGCATTCCATAGGTTTTGAGTTGTCATGTTTTCATTGTCATTTGTTTCTAGAAATTTTCTGACTTCCCTTTTGATTTCTTCATAAACCTGTTGGTTTTTAGAAACATGTTGTTTAATCTCCATGTGTTTGTGTTTTTTAGATTTTTTCTTGTAATTGATATCTAGTCACATAGCACCGTGGTTGGAGAAGATACTTGATATGATTTTAATTTTCTTAAATTTACTGAGGTGTGATTTGTGACCCAAGATGTGGTCGATTCTGGAGAATGTTCCATGTGCACATGAGAAGAAGGGGTATTCTTTTGCATTTGGATCGAATGTCCTGAAGATATCAATGAAATCCATTTCATCTAATGTATCATTCAAGACTTGTGTTTCCTAATTAATTTTCTGCTTTGCTGATCTGTCCATTGGTGTGAGTGGCGTGTCAAAGTCTACTATTATTGTGTTATTGTCAATTTCTCCTTTTATGTCTGTTAGTGTTTGTCTTATGTATTGAGACACTCCTATGTTGTTGCTGCTGCTGCTGCTGAGTCGCTTCAGTCATGTCCAACTCTATATTTACAATTGTTACGTCTTCCTCTTGGATTGATCCCTTGGTCAATATGTAGTGTCCTTCCTTATCTCTTATAATGCTCTTTAGTTTAAGGTCTATTTTGTCTGATATGAGAATTGTAAAAAAAAAAAAACAACAACAAAACTTTCTTTTCAAAAGTAAAAAAATACTTTATTTTGCTTCCCATTTGCATGGAATGTATTTTTCCATCCTCTCACTTTCAGTCTATATGTGTCTTTAGGTCTGAAGTGGGTTTCTTGTAGACAGCATATATATGGGTCTTGCTTTTCTATCCATTCAGCCAATCTGTTTCTTTTGGTTGGAGCATTTAATCTATTTACATTTAAAGTAATTACTGATATATATGTTCCTATTGCAATTTTCTTAATTGTTTGGGGTTGGTTTTGTAGATCTTTTTTCTTCTGTTTTATTTCTTGACTATATAAGTCCCTTTAACATCTGTTGTAAAGCTGGTTTGGTGGTACTGAATTCTCTTACCTTTTGCTTGTCTGAAAGCTTTTTATTTCTCTATCAATTTTGAATGAGATCCTTGCCAGGTACAGTAATCTTGGTTGTCAGTTTTTCCCTTTCAGTACTTTAAATATATCCTGCCATTCCCTTCTGACCTGCAGAGTTTCTACTGAAAGATCAGCTGTTAAGCGTATGAAGTTTGTATTGTATGTTACTTGTTGCTTCTCCCTTGCTGCTTTTAATATTCTTTCTTTGTGTTTAGTCTTTGTTAGTTTCATTAGTATGTGTAGGACAAAACAATTTTTTACAACTTCTTTAAATTAGAAAGTATTCAAACAAAAAACAATTTTCCATCTTAAATTAATTCATTTGATTTCTTATATGAATAATTTCCAATTAAAATCAGCTTAATAAAGAATACTTTCACTGGACACCTGTATCACATATCACTTTGGAATTCTTCTTTGTCCAAAACAAATGAAAATATTCAAGTAATGTATTTTAACATAAGTAAGCTATCAAGGCTTCCCAGGTGGCTCAGTGGTAAACAATCTGTCTGCCAACACAGGAGATGAGGGTTCGATCCCTGGATTGGGAAGATCCCCTGGAGAAGGCAATGGCAACTCACTCCAGTATCCTTGCCTGGGAAATTCTATGGATAGAGGTGCCTGGAAGGCTATAGCCCATAAGGTCACAAAAAGATTGGGACAATATTTTGCAACTGAACAATAACAATGACAGGTTATCTAGTAATCTAGATAGACAGTTCTACTACTGAAGCTATTAGATTTTTTCGTTTCAATGCTTATTTTTTTCACAGTTTTTAAAGGTTTTCAGTTCAGTTCAGTTCAGTTCAGTCACTCAGTCGTGTCCAACTCTTTGCGACCCCATGAATCGCAGCACACAAGGCCTCCCTGTCCATCACCAACTCCTGGAGTTCACTCAGGCTCACGTCCATCGAGTCAGTGATGCCATCCAGCCATCTCATCCTCTGTCGTCTCCTTCTCCTCCTGCCCCAATCCCTCCCAGCATCAGAGTCTTTTCCAATGAGTCAACTCTTTGCATGAGGTGGCCAAAGTACTGCAGTTTCAGCTTTAGCATCATTCCTTCCAAAGAAATCCCAGGGCTGATCTCCTTCAGAATGGACTGGTTGGATCTCCTTGCAGTCCAAGGGACTCTCAAGAGTCTTCTCCAACACCACCATTACCTGACATTCCACTGATAATTACTAGAAATCATTTGCTATATTCCTCATGCTGTACAATATATCCCTGTAGCTTTATATCTAGTATAAAATATATTAAAAAAAAATTTTTTTAAAGCATGTACTTCTTAATCTCCTACCCTTACATTACCCCTCCTCCAGTCATCCACCCACTGGTAACCACTGGTTTGCTCTCTGTATCTGTGAATCTAAATCTATTCAATGTTTAAAACCCCTAATTAGAGATTATTCATAACGGTGGCTTTTTTTTTTTTTAAGAAGTGATAGTGGTTCATTAGTTTACCTTCAATCTTGTTTTAGAACTATCCACTGCTACTATACTATCAACAATTATATGCCAATAAAATGGACACCGTGGAAGAAATGGACAAATTCTTAGAAAAGTACAACTTTCCAAAACTCGACCAGGAAGAAATAGAAAATCTTAACAGACCCATCACAAGCACGGAAATTGAAACTGTAATCAAAAATCTTCCGGCAAACAAAAGCCCAGGTCCAGACGGCTTCACAGCTGAATTCTACCAAAAATTTAGAGAAGAGCTAACACCTATCCTGCTCAAACTCTTCCAGAAAATTGCAGAGGATGGTAAACTTCCAAACTCATTCTATGAGGCCACCATCACCCTAATACCAAAACCTGACAAAGATCCCACAAAAAAAGAAAACTATAGGCCAATATCACTGATGAACATAGATGCAAAAATCCTTAACAAAATTCTAGCAATCAAAATCCAACACCACATTAAAAAGATCATACACCAGGACCAAGTGGGCTTTATCCCAGGGATGCAAGGATTCTTCAATATCCGCAAATCAATCAATGTAATACACCACATTAACAAATTGAAAAATAAAAACCATATGATTATCTCAATAGATGCAGAGAAAGCCTTTGACAAAATTCACATCCACTGATGATAAAAACTCTCCAGAAAGCAGGAATAGAAGGAACATACCTCAACATAATAAAAGCTATATATGACAAACCCACAGCAAACATTATCCTCGATGGTGAAAAATTGAAAGCATTTCCTCTAAAGTCAGGAACAAGACAAGGGTGCCCACTTTCACCATTACTATTCAACATAGTTTTGGAAGTTTTGGCCACAGCAATCAGAGCAGAAAAAGAAATAAAAGGAATCCAGATTGGAAAAGAAGTAAAACTCTCACTATTTGCAGATGACATGATCCTCTACATAGAAAACCCTAAAGACTCCACCAGAAAATTACTAGAACTAATCAATGACTATAGTAAAGTTGCAGGATATAAAATCAACACACAGAAATCCCTTGCATTCCTATACACTAATAATGAGAAAACAGAAAGAGAAATTAAGGAAACAATTCCATTCACCATTGCAACAAAAAGAAGAAAATACTTAGGAATATATCTACCTAAAGAAACTAAAGACCTATATATAGAAAACTGTAAAACACTGGTGAAAGAAATCAAAGAGGACACTAATAGATGGAGAAATATACCATGTTCATGGATCGGAAGAATCAATATAGTGAAAATGAGTATACTACCCAAAGCAATTTATAGATTCAATGCAATCCCTATCAAGCTACCAACAGTATTCTTCACAGAGCTAGAACAAATAATTTCACAATTTGTATGGAAATACAAAAAACCTCGAATAGCCAAAGCGATCTTGAGAAAGAAGAATGGAACTGGAGGAATCAACCTGCCTGACTTCAGGCTCTACTACAAAGCCACAGTTATCAAGACAGTATGGTACTGGCACAAAGACAGAAATATAGATCAATGGAACAAAATAGAAAGCCCAGAGATAAATCCACGCACATATGGACACCTTATCTTTGACAAAGGAGGCAAGAATATACAATGGAGAAAAGACAAACTCTTTAATAAGTGGTGCTGGGAAGAGTGGTCAGCCACTTGTAAAAGAATGAAAGTAGAACACTTTCTAACACCATACACAAAAATAAACTCAAAATGCATTAAAGATCTAAATGTAAGACCAGAAACTATAAAACTCCTAAAGGAGAACACAGGAAAAACACTCTCTGACATAAATCACAGCAGGAACCTCTATGACCCACCTCCCAGAGTATTGGAAATAAAAGCAAAAATAAACAAATGGGACCTAATTAAACTTAAAAGCCTCTGCACAACAAAGGAAACTATAGGCAAGGTGAAAAGACAGCCTTCAGAATGGGAGAAAATAATAGCAAATGAAGCAACTGACAAACAACTAATCTCAAAAATATACAAGCAACTCCTGCAGCTCAATTCCAGAAAAATAAACGACCCAATCAAAAAATGGGCCAAAGAACTAAATAAGACATTTCTCCAAAGAAGACATACAGATGGCTAACAAACACATGAAAAGATGCTCAACATCATTCAATATCAGAGAAATGCAATCAAAACCACAATGAGGTACCATTTCACACCAGTCAGAATGGCTGCGATCCAAAAGTCTACAAGCAATAAATGCTGGAAAGGGTGTGGAGAAAAGGGAACCCTCTTACACTGTTGGTGGGAATGCAAACTAGTACAGCCACTATGGAGAACAGTGTGGAGATTCCTTAAAAAACTGGAAATAGAACTGCTTTATGACCCAGCAATCCCACTGCTAGGCATACACACCGAGGAAACCAGAATGGAAAGAGACACGTGTACCCCAATGTTCATCGAAGCACTGTTTATAATAGCCAGGACATGGAAGCAACCTAGATGTCCATCAGCAGATGAATGGATAAGCAAGCTGTGGTACATATACACAATGGAGTATTACTCAGCCATTAAAAAGAATACATTTGAATCAGTTCTAATGAGGTGGATGAAACTGGAGCCTATTATACAGAGTGAAGTAAGCCAGAAAGAAAAACACCAATACAGCATACTAACGCATATATATATGGAATTTAGAAAGATGGTAACGACAACCCTGTATGCAAGACAGCAAAAGAGACACAGATGTATAGAACAGTCTTTTGGACTCTGTGGGAGAGGGAGAGGGTGGGAGGATTTGGGAGAATGGCATTGAAACATGTATAATATCATATATAAAATGAATCGCCAGTCCAGGCTCAATGCATGATACTGGATGCTTGGGGCTGGTTCACTGGGATGACCCAGAGGGATGGTACGGGGAGGGAGGTGGGAGGAGGCTTCAGGATGGGGAACACGTGTATACCCGTGGCGGATTCATGTTGATGTATGGCAAAACCAATACAATACTGTAGTAATTAACCTCCAATTAAAATAAATAAATTTATATTTTAAAAAAATAAAATCTTTTCAAATACTCTCTGCATAGTGGAATTAAGTTAGAACTCAATAACTAAAAACAGAAAGTCCTCAGCTGTCTGAAAGTTAATCAGTACCTTTTAAAATAAACAATGAGTCAAAGAAGAAATCCCAACAGAAAGTAGAAAACATTTTAAATTAATTAATAATGAAGATACAAATTTTAAATCTGTGTCTGACTCTGCGACCCCATGGACTATAGCCCATGTGGGTCCTCTGTTTGTGGAATTTTCCAGGTAAGACTACTGGAGTGGATTGCCATTCCCTTCTCCAGGGGATCTTCCCAACCCAGAGATCAAACCCGGGGCCTCCTGCATTGCAAGCAGATTCTTTACTGTCTGAGCTACCAGGGAAGCCCCTTGTTTGCTATTCCAAAGCAATGTCAAACAAGGCAATCTGTGGTCTGAAAATGCAAAGATTGGAAAGAAGAAAGGCTGAAAAACAATGATCTAAACTTCCATCTCAAGAATTAGAAAAAGAACAGGAACTTAAAAAAAAAAAAAAAGCGGAAGGAAGGAAATACTAAATATGATAAAGAGAAAGCAATAAATTAAGAAATATACAGAGAGGAAATTAACAAAGCTAAAGGCTGATTCTCTGAAGATATTAATAAAATTTATATCCTCCCGGTAAGAAAAAAAAAAATGGGAAAAACAGAAATTACCAAAATCAGGAGAGAAAAATGGGAAATGACCAGACTTTTAAATGATAAAAAGATATTCAGAGGATATTTAGAGAAGCTTAAATTTGTTAATACAGGAATGGGTGTATTCCTTGAAAAACTCGCTGAAACTGATAAAAGAATAAACAGGAAATCTGAATTGTTCAGTATCTATTAAATAAATTGAGTCTATTACTAAAAGACTTCCCACAAAGACAATTTGTGGTTCAGATTTCTTCCCTGGTGAATTCTTCCAAAAGTTTAAGAAAGAAATAATATTAACTGTACACAAATTCTTCTACAAAACAGAATAAAAGAACATTTCCCAATTTGTAAAGTCAGATAATCTTACTGACAAATCTAGACAAGGACACTATAAGAACAATCACAGACTAACCACTTTCATGAATGTGCAAAAATTCCAAATAAAATATCACCTCACTTAATGTAAAGATACATAAAAAAGATAATACAGCACAACCCAGTTTATTTATTCCAGGGTGGGTTAGCATCAAAACCTCAATTAGTGTGATTAACTACATAAAGAGAAAAAAGGAGAGAAATCATATGTTCACCTTGATAGAAAAAGTATTTGACAACATTTGCTGTTGTTCAGTTGCTAAGTCATGTCTGACTCTTTGCGACCCCATGAATTGTAGCTCGCCAGCTTCCCTATCCTTCACTATCTCCTGGAGTTTGCTCAGACTCATTCAGCATCCTCTTACAATAAAAACTCTCAGCAATCTATTAGTAAAAAGAACTAAGAAAAACCTACTGCAAACATCATACTTAGTGGTAAAACTATTAATGCTTTCTACAACACTGTGGTCCTAGGCAGTGCAGTAAGACAAAAAAGAAAAGCCATAAAGTTTAAAAAGGGAAGAAATAAAATAGGTAGAAGACATGACAATGTTTTCAGAATGCTTTGCACACACACAAAACTGCAAAAAATCTATTAGAATGAATAAGCACATCTGGTAAAATTGCTAATTACAAGAACAATATTTTTAAAAGTCAATTTAATGTCTATATATCAACAAAAAAGAAAAAAGTTTTTAAATTATTATAATACAGAGATATTAAATATGGAAGAACAAATCTAAAAAGATAAAATCTATATACTCAAAACTATGAAACATCTTTGAGAAAAATTTCAGAATAGCTATAAATACATGAAAGGATGGAGATTTTTTACTCATGGACTGCATTTAAGTCTTATCAAGATGGCAGGTGATGTATAGATTAAATGCAATCTTAAAAAAATTCCAGCAGATTTTTTAAATGGAAATTGACAAGCTGATCCTAATATCTAGTTTGCAAAGCCCAAGAATAGCCAAGATAGTCTTGAACACAAAGCTGGAAAACTTATATTTCCAAACACCAAGACATACTACAAAGATACAGTTATTAAACCAATATGATATTAGCTCAAGAACAAAGAGACTAATGGGACAGAAGAGGGAGTCCAGAAGCACACACACGAATGATGCCATCACCTTGTCATTGTTCAGTTGCTCAGGCACCTGACTTATGACCAATGTGACACTTGAGTGTAGTGAGGAAAACACGGTCTTTTTAATAAATGGTACCAGGGAAGATCCCCCGGAGGAGGCCATGGCCACCCACTCCAGTATTCTTGCCTGCAGAATCCCATGGACAGAGGGGCCTGAAGCGCTTCTGTCCACAGAGTAGCAAAGAGTCGGACACGACTAAAGCTATTTAGCACATGTCAAACTGATTTTCCTAAGGAAAATATTTAATCTTGACTCCTATATTTCACAGCATAAACAAAAAATAAAGTACAGGTGGACTGTTGATATAAATGTAAAAGACAAAACTAAATCTTTTAGAAGAAAACAGAAGAATATTTTCATTACCTTGGAGTACTAGACCAATTTCTTAAGCAGGCCACAATAAGCACGAACCAAGACGGAACTTTATGATGGACTACTTCACAATTATGAGTTCTATTTATCACAACATAAAGAGAATGGAAAATCAAGCCACCAAATGGGGAAAGATACTTACATCACATAGACTCAGCAAAGATCCACATAGAATGTACAAAGAATTACACAAACAAAACATCAGACATTCCAAATGATAAACCACTTGAACTGGCATGTCACAAAAGAGACTCTCCAAATGGCCAACAGACTTATGGAAAGGTGCTTAACTTCAACAGAGATCGGGGAAATACAAATTATATAAATCCCCATGTGACACCCCATCAAACCACTAGAATCGCTTAAGTGAAGACAGAAAAATTTCAAGTGTTAGTGAGGATTAGGGAAACTGGAATTCTCATACAGTTGACCCTTGAGCAACATGAGTTTGAACTGCATGGGTCCACTCAATGCAGGCTTTTTTCACTGAATCACACACACACACACAACACAGTCAGCGGTTGGTAGAATCTGAGAGTGCAGAACTGCTGATGCAGCCCAATGTGAAGTTACATGCAGATTTTAGGCCATGTTCAGAGTCAGCACCCCTAAGCCTACTCCACTGTTCAAGAGTTAACTACACTGCTCACTACTATGCAGCCTGGCACAATGCCTTTGGAAAACTGTTGTATCCACTGAAGCCACACATCTACCTATCATATCACCCAGGAACTCCACTCCTAGGTATATATCTGAAAGAAGTAGGTACATATATTCACCAAAATACATATTAATGAATATTCAATTATTAATAGTCAAAGAGTGAAAACAATGCAAGTGTCCTATTTAGGCAGAATGGATATACTGTGGTAGATTCACATCACAGACTGGATTTGTTGAGTGTTGCCTCATTGTGAATTTGAAATGAATGGAATAATACGTACCTTTTTCTATTTAGGTTATTTTGCTCAACATTATGTTTGTGAGATTCATCCTTTTTGTTGCACATAGCTGTAATTTAATGTTCAATGCTGTATCAAATTCAAAAAGAGGCAAAAATATTGGTGTTGAAAGCTAGGAGTATGTAGTAACTGAAAGAAGGGAAAGAAGAGATTTCTGTGGCTTTGGGTAGTGTTCTCTTTTATTCAGATCAGATCAGTCGCTCAGTCATGTCCGACTCTTTGCGACCCCATGAACTGCAGCACGCCAGGCCTCCCTGTCCATCACCAACTCCCGGAGTTCACCCAGACTCACGTCCATCGAGTCAGTGATGCCATCCAGCCATCTCATCCTCTGTCGTCCCCTTCTCCTCCTGCCCCCAATCCCTCGCAGCATCAGAGTCTTTTCCAATGAGTCAACTCTTCACATGAAGTGGCCAAAATACTGGAGTTTCAGCTTGAGCATCATTCCTTCCAAAGAAACCCCAGGGCTGATCTCCTTCAGAATGGACTGGTTGGATCTCCTTGCAGTCCAAGGGACTCTCAAGAGCCTTCTCCAACACCACAGTTCAAAAGCATCAATTCTTTGGCACTCAGCATTCTTCACAGTCCAACTCTCACATCCATACATGACCACTGGAAAAACCATAGCCTTGACTAGATGGACCTTTGTTGGCAAAGTAATGTCTCTGCCTTTGAATATGCTATCTAGGTTGGTCATAACTTTCCTTCCAGGGAGTAAGCGTCTTTTATTTTCATGGCTGCAGTCACCATCTGTAGTGATTTTGGAGCCCAGAAAAATAAAGTCTGACACTGTTTCCATTGTTTCCCCATCTATTTCCCATGAAGGGATGGGACGGGATGCCATGATCTTCGTTTTCTGAATATTGAGCTTTAAGCCAACTTTTGCACTCTCCACTTTCACTTTCATCAAGAGGCTTTTGAGTTCCTCTTCATTTTCTGCCATAAGGCTGGTGTCATCTGCATATCTGAGGCTATTGATATTTCTCCCAGCAATCTTGATTCCAGCTTGTGTTTCTTCCAGTCCAGCATTTCTCATGATGTACTCTGCATAGAAGTTAAATAAACAGGGTGACAATATACAGCCTTGACGAACTCCTTTTCCTATTTGGAACCAGTCTGTTGTGCCAAGCCCAGTTCTAACTGTTGCTTCCTGACCTGCATACAAATTTCTCAAGAGGCAGATCAGGTGGTCTGGTATTCCCATCTCTTTCAGAACTTCCACAGTTTCTTGTGATCCACACAGTCAAAGGCTTTCGCATAGTCAATAAAGCAGAAATAGATGTTTTTCTGGAACTCTCTTGCTTTTTCCATGATCCAGCAGATGTTGGCAATTTGATCTCTGCTTCCTCTGCCTTTTCTAAAACCAGCTTGAACATCAGGAAGTTCACGGTTCACTTATTGCTGAAGCCTGGCTTGGAGAATTTTGAGCATTACTTTACTAGCATGTGAGATGAGTGCAATTGTGCGGTAGTTTGAGCATTCTTTGGCATTGCCTTTCTTTGGGATTGGAATGAAAACGGACCTTTTCCAGGCCTGTGGCCACTGCTGAGTTTTCCAAATTTGCTGGCATATTGAGTGCAGCACTTTCACAGCATCATCGTTCAGGATTTGGAATGGCTCAACTGGAATTCTATCACCTCCACTAGCTTTGTTCGTAGTGATGCTTTCTAACGCCCACTTGACTTCACATTCCAGGATGTCTGGCTCTAGGTCAGTGATCACACCATCGTGATTATCTGGGTCGTGAAGATCTTTTTTGTACAGTTCTTCTGTGTATTCCTGCCATCTCTTCTTAATATCTTCTGCTTCTGTTAGGTCCATACCACTTCTGTCCTTTATCGAGCCCATCTTTGCATGAAATGTTCCTTTGGTATTTCTGATTTTCTTGAAGAGATCTCTAGTCTTTCCCATTATGTTGTTTTCCTCTATTTCTTTGCATTAATCGCTGAAGAAGGCTTTCTTATCTCTTCTTGCTATTCTTTGGAACTCTGCATTCAGATGCTTATATCTATTCTTTTCTCCTTTGCTTTTTGCTTCTCTTCTTTTCACAGCTATTTGTAAGGCCTCCCCAGACAGCCATTTTGCTTTTTTGCATTTCTTTTCATGGGGATGGTCTTGATCCCTGTCTCCTGTACAATGTCATGAACCTCATTCCATAGTTCATCAGGCACTCTATCTATCAGATCTAGGCCCTTAAATCTATTTCTCACTTCCACTGTATAATCATAAGGGATTTGATTTAGGTCATACCTGAATGGTCTAGTGGCTTTCCCTACTTTCTTCAATTTCAGTCTGAATTTGGCAATAAGGAGTTCATGGTCTGAGCCACAGTCAGCTCCTGGTCTTGTTTTTGCTGACTGTATAGAGCTTCTCCATCTTTGGTTGCAAAGAATATAATCAATCTGATTTCGCTGTTGACCATCTGGTGATGTCCATGTATAGAGTCTTCTCTTGTGTTGTTGGAAGAGGGTGTTTGTTATGACCAGTGCATTGTCTTGGCAAAACTCTATTAGTCTTTGCCCTGCTTCATTCCGTATTCCAAGGCCAAATTTGCCTGTTATTCCAGGTGTTTCTTGACTTCCTACTTTTGCATTCCAGTCCCCTATAATGAAAAGGACATCTTTTTGGGGTGTTAGTTCTAAAAGGTCTTGTAGGTCTTCATAGAACCGTTCAACTTCAGCTTCTTCACAGTCCAACTCTCACATCCATACATGACCACTGGAAAAACCATAGCCTTGACTAGATGGACCTTTGTTGTCAAAGTAATGTCTCTGCTTTTGAATATGCTATCTAGGGTGGTCATAACTTTCCTCCCAAGAATAAGCGTCTTCTAATTTCATGGCTGCAATCACCATCTGCACTGATTTTGGAGCCCCAAAAAATGCAGTCTGACACTGTTTCCCCATCTATTTCCCATGAAGTGATGGGACCAGATGCCATGATCTTCATTTTCTGAATGTTGAGCTTTAAGCCAACTTTTCACTCTCCTCTTTTACTTTCATCAAGAGGCTTTTTAGTTCCTCTTCACTTTCTGCCAGAAGGCTGGTGTCATCTGCATATCTGAGGTTATTGATATTTCTCCCAGCAATCTTGATTCCAGCTTGTGTTTCTTCCAGTCCAGCATTTCTCATGATGTACTCTGCATATAAGTTAAATAAGCAGGGTGATGACGTACTCCTTTTCCTATTTGGAACCAGTCTGTTGTGCCATGTCCAGTTCTAACCGTAGCTTCCTGACCTGCATATAGGTTTCTCAAGAGGCAGGTCAGGTGGTCTGGTATTCCCATCTCTTTCAGAATTTTCCACAGTTTATTGTGATCCACACAGTCTACTATGTATAGCATTGATTAAAACAGCTCAGCCAAAAATATAATCACGATAGGCAAGGTATGAACAGTCTGCTAAAGCATTCTCAAGCAAACAGTAACAAGGAAAGTAAGTCACTGCACTTAAAGTTGTTTAGACGATTATATCACCAATGATATTCGGTAACATTACACATATCTGCATTTTAACCACCATGGTCAAGTACAGGAATATATCTTTTTTTCCCCTGATTATTCAGCACCAGACGTTAAGAGGTTCAGAGTGCAAAAGCTCACTCACTGAACTTAGGTGTCTCAGTGCTTTTTTTTTTTTTTAAACACTGGATAAATTTACTTATCTGCTTTCCTAGTTCAGAACCAACTATAATGAGCATGTCAGGATGGGAAGCACAGAGGAAAGAGCTGGTAGAAACAGGCAGAGGTGCAGGAAATAACTGCTAACTTGGTAGGAAGAGCCAGCAAATGCAAAACCAGACCAAGAACACCAAACATACCATGGGGCCATGTAGCAAACAGCTCTGTGTACCTCAGGAGTCTCCAAGGGCAACCACTGCACAGGGTATATTCACAGAAACAGATCCAGAGTAAAGTCACTTTTAAGGATTCTATGCCGAGTCTTTTTAATAAGGTAGGGAAACGTATAATGCTTTTTAAAAAGCAGTTTATCCACAATGCTTTAAATAGCATTCTTTATTGTAATATAAATCTGAACACTTAAGATTGTAAGCTTCAGTTAAATAGAAGACTGCACTCCACAAAAAATGCTGAGTAAAGCACTGCAGTTGACTGGAGAATTTTAACTCAAACACTAGTTACAAGAAAAATAGGAACATTTCATTTCCCAAACACATTGAGAAAATGAGGCGCTATTCAAATGAGGTTATCTGAATTAACATTCAAGTTATGAAATAGTATCCTGACCAACAGAAAACTAAGAACTATGTAGACGTTATTAAAAGTACTTTAATTTTGAAAATCATCATTTGTCTCTACTATGCTTACTTCATCACACTATCTCCTTCAATCTTTCATTAGTCCTTTCCATACACAAGACAGGGAAGTTATGGCTTTATGTAGGAGTTTCTCTTAATGTATTGGTTTAGAAGTTTGCCAAATGTTATTTTAAAATATATGCATCTATATTTAAATGTATATCTTAATAATTTTTCATAAACTATTATTGACCCACGGAAAGAGAACATATATTTTAATTCTCCTTGCCACCAGAACTAAAATCAAAAGAATATGTAAGTTTTTCAATAACTTATGAAGCTTAAAAATGTAACTAGTACCTGATTTTCTAGGATGAAAAATGCAGGTTAAAAAATCCTCAAGGATTTTAACAATTTTTATAAATGGTAGAGAATATGCAGAGAAAATACTAGTTTGTACATAGAAATAAGTCAGTTTATGAATATTTTAGAGTTGAATGTGGAACATTTAGAGACTTTGAATGATCTATTTTCTGTCACAATCTGTAAAAAAATATGATTAAAGACTACTTATTTGCTGAGATAAGTACTAAGTGTTTTCAGTCTACAATTTATCAGTGTTCATGAAAAAACTGATGAAATAATTACAAACACAATGAACCAAAATTCAATTCCTGACTATCCTACCTAACCAAATAACTCACTTCCAAAGTTCGAACTGTAACACTGTTCTTAATATGAGGCATTTTCAAACCAAAAGAATTGTGTGGTTATGTAATAAGGCTGTAAACCTAAACTGAGAGTATGCCTAAACTGTGTAAGGGGTAATGAAAAGCATTACTGTATAAGCATTGATGCATATCACCTGTACAAAGAACTTAAGCAGGTTAAAGTATCTTCCCACCCTCAACTAACACATATATCAGAACGCTAGTCAGGGGTGGGGGGAGTTTGTTTTGGTTTGGTTTGGTTTCGCTTTCTATACTATTTTATTTTTCCAGAATACCAGTAGAGAATCAAGGTATCACAATATAGAAGGCACAATTCAAAATGTTTTTGTTTACAGAGAAAAAAGCACATACCTCATCTAGCTACCATTCAGCATATATCTACTATTACCCTGCTCATGTTTGGAGAAATTCAAAACTAAGTATGAACCAACCCATTCTGCTTGAATGAGTTCTAGCTTTTTTTTTTTTTTTTTTTTTTACTAGTTTTAGGGCTGTCAGCGAAAATTACCAATGATTCTGTCCAAAAATATTTTACAAATGAGAAAATTGAAAAACAGACTTGTTAAAGGACACAATTAATTAATGACAAAGTAAACTTAGAACTCAATTATATTTTCACTAAACCAGCTTCTTCCCAACTTAAATATGAAATCACGTCTGATCTGCTACATAAAGATTTAAAAATAAATTAACAGACGTGGGTGAGATACCCAGGTTCTGGTAATTCTGAAAGAGAGAAAAGCAACAGAAATTCACAAATACTGATTTGTTTCTTTTGCAGAATTGGTGGGGATACTTAAAACACCCAAATGGCCTACAATGACTTTTCCCCCAAAACTAAAAGCCTTTAGACAAAATCTATCAAATAGGTTTCATTACTAGAGAAGGATAATTGATATGCACCAACTATTTGAACATGAAGAACAGTATTAGCAACATTATCCACATAAATACACGAGTTGAAATTTAAGCCAGAAACTGAAATTTATTATAGCTACAATAATGAAATTTCTTTTAGCTACAATACTAAATTTATTGTAAACTGTAACTAAACTCAGCATGTATGCTCATTCCAGAGTAGAAAAGAATAATTAGACAAACACAACAAAAATTCTGCTATCCTAGACAACTGTCCACACAAATCAGTGTGATGTGACTGAAATTCCTTAAACATGTAACTTAAATAAGGTTTAGATATGTCCCTTTTTTTCCTGAACTGCCTCTGCTGCCATGACAAAAATGGAGACGCAAAACAGTATTCTCCACTGATTTTTTTATTCATGTTTTTATTGTCTTTTAAAATTAGTAGAGTATAAAACCTCTCACAGTGTTTTACCCCAAATCTTCAACACCCACAGTTCTGAAGACTGCCACAATGATTGAGAGCAATTTATGTCAGCCCAGGTGCTTGAAGCTCCAGGTTGAAATATTTGGGTAATTAACATCATCCTGCCAAGTCACTTCAGTCGTGTCCGACTCTGTGTGACCCCACAGACAGCAGCCCACCAGGCACCCCCGTCCCTGGGATTCTCCAGGCAAGAACACTTTAGTGGGTTGCCATTTCCTTGTCCAATGCAGAAAAGTGAAAAGTGAAAGTGAAGTCGCTCAGTCGTGTCCGACCCTCAGCGACCCCATGGACTGCAGCCTTCCAGGCTCCTCCGTCCATGGGATTTTCCAGGCAAGAGTACTGGAGTGGGGTGCCATTGCCTTCTCCGAACATCATCCTACAAACACTCAAAATCACTTCAGCTGCCACGACTAGGTAACAAAACTCTCCCAAACAAAAACTGTTTGTAAGAAAGTTAGCCTTGCTTACTGTTCTATTTACCTAATTTAAAAACACTGCCTCGATGTAAAAAAAATTTCATACAACCTATCTTCCTCAAAAGGTTGCATCCTAAACAGCACAAATGTCAATTCAAAAGATTCCGTATTAATATTTTACTGTTTATAACTCCAAGTGCCATAAAAGTCAGTGAGGCGGGTCTTCCCACCAGAGGGGTGAACAGCTGTTGAGTCAAAAGCACTTAAAAAACAAACAAACAAAAAAAAACCCCTCAAAGTTACTGAATATAAGTCCAAGTATAAATATCTATATTCTGCTTAACATGCTAGACACATCTTTATACAAGGAAAAGAAAAAAAAATGTAAATTGTAAAGGAGGGAAAGGTCTCCTCATTCTATTATTCTTACAGGATTTTTGATGGCTGAGGAAGAGTTTCATGGAACAAAGTACTTTTACAACAACTTGATGGCTCAGTAACGTTCCTAAGAAATTAATGCTTAGGACTACCATGGATTTAATACCCAGAAACAAGACTTAAACAAAATGTCAGCATGCTTAAAGTCAGTTATTTCTCAATACAAGGCTGGTTGAAAGTAATTTCTAAATACATTTTTTAAAGTAAGGGAATACTACGATTATAGTTACAAAGAAAGGCAAAACTTGAAATAAATCACCGACTAGGTATCCTCCACAGTCCTACTCTTGGTATCAACTGCAGAAATATCAGTAACACTGCAATTTAGAGTGCAGAGGACAAGGAAACATACACACGCGGCTAGCATGTAGTAGGCACTCACTATCCGTGGCACGAAACGACAATATATGTGCAAATAATCAAAAACAGAAAACAAAACGCACTCCGATTTTGAGGCAACACAGTCAACAATTACAGCAACAATTACTTGACGAAAAGCTGCCTGACAGCTTAACGCGCACTAAAAGGAAACGGCTCCTCCTCCCTGCCCTCCTCTTTCACTCAGACGCTAGATTGTACATTGAAAACAAACCCTCCCCGAGCCCCGCCCCAAGCCCTACCCTCAGCGGCTCCCAGCACTGAAACTGACCGAAAGTCCGGGGCCTTGGCGGAGCCCAGACCGGCCCCACTCAGGACGCTCTGGCCGGGGACACGCCCGGGGCGGCGGCGGCAGCCGGGGCTCCAGCCGGTTGTCTCCGGGACCCCTAGGAGCTAGTGCTCTCCCCAGCCCGCGGCGCCGGCGGCCCCCTCCTCTGTCCCCGAGCGGCGGGCCGCGCCGTACCTGCACACCGTGATCAGGTTCCTCCTCTCCACAGCGGCGTTGCGGGCGCTCAGGCTCTTCTTGACGCCGCCGCCCCCGCCTCGGCTCCCTCCCAGGCCCCCCAGGCTCCGGGAGGCCATGGCGGGCTGACCCCAGGGCCCCTTTGTCTCGTGCGACCCCGCCCGCCCCCCCACACCTGCTTCCCTGGGCTTTTGCTCGGCTTGCGGCCGTGGGGATGCGGGAGGGTGGCAGGGAAGGAACGGGGACGGAGGGAGGGTGTGGAAAACGATGGGGGACTCGCACCCGGGCAGTGGAGGCTGGCGCACCGCACCAGAGCTCTACACACATACACACACTCACGCGCACATACGAACGCACCACCCCCGCTCTCGCGCGCGCCGCCAGCCGCCGGTCAGTGCGTGCGGTTCGGCGTCGGCCGCTCCCCTACTTCCCCAGGGATCTCGGCGCCGCGCACGCGCGTGCCCGCTGGCCCCGCACGCCCAACCACCCGCACTCAGCCGGCACTCGCGCCCCAGCAGCGGACGCCACGGGGAGCCACGGGCCTCGCACGCGCAGCCCCGCCCTCTCTGCACCTATCAAGCCAATGCCGCCCCAGCTGGAGCCAATCGCCGCGCGCGAGGGGCGGGGCTGCCGCGCGGACCTTTAAAGCTGCCTGCTAGAGCCCGCCCCGGCGCGTGGGCAGCTGTCAAGAGGCCGGGCTCGCGCTCGCCACCCGTGTGCTGCAAGCAGTCTGCACACTGGGGAGCAGCACCCCAACTGGCCTGGGGATTGTGGGATGCGGTGCTCAGGAGTGCCCCGGGAACATTGCCGACCCTTTCCCGGAGCTCAGCTAATAGCTGGGATCGCTAGCTCTAAGAGCTGACCCTATTGCCGAAATCCGACTCCCCAGCCTAGTGGCATCCGTAGCTACAACGCCGAGCCTGCACTAGCTCCCGCTCCCTCACCTGACCCAGGGCCTGACTTCCAGGAAGGGAGCGGATTTTGTTGGTGGTGTGCGTGTGTGCGTGCGGGGGTTTTGGTGGGGGGGGAGGGGGGTGCGTGCATGCGCGCGCGCTAACGCCCTCCCCTGGCCTGATAGACAACTACAAATAGCCCAAGGAAGGAAATTGCCCGCAGAACATCCCTCCTGAGGCGTCTGCTCGTGAGATTTTGACGCCACTTCGCTCCTGTCCTAGCCCCCAGCATGGCCTACAGCCCGGAGTGACCGCCCACAGAAGTGCGCCGCAAGTGGACACTGCACCTTTCGCCCTTCTCCAGTCCTGGGCAGTGACTCTGGAATTAGGAGCGGGGTGGGGCGGCGAGCCTCCGGGCAGTTCGGCCTTGGCTCGCCGGGCTGCTCCCAGAGATGAGGCAAGGAGTGCTATCCACAGCGCGACCGTTGGGAACCTAGCGCCCACTTTTCCAGAGGTTCTCCACCCCTGACCTTACCAACAGGGAGGTCCTGGCTTTGATCCCGAGTTCTTGGGCAGTCATCTAGGTTGGCCATTCATCTCTCTTTGCATCAGTATGCCCGGATTTTAGAGTGAAGTCCTTACTCACAGCTGTCCCTATGATACCTAGCTCGCTGCTGTGCAGAAAACTGGTTTTCAATAAATGTTCGTTAAATGTAACTTGAAGTCGCATTTGACATTATTTTACTCTAATTTTACAGTTTTGGTGGCTCCAAAATCCATTAAAATTTCAGGTCTGGTGTTGACATTTCTGTCCAAGAATATTATAGAGTAGATACATAGATATAGTGTAGGTATCTCTGTACTTCTTGTATATTATACAAAGTACTACAGGGGGTACTGTTACTGTACGTTGAGCGCTTTTAAAACAGAGCTTTGTATATTAAAGCTGTAGATTACTAATTTCCAAGGTTGTAAAAAATTTTAAATCTCTATCTGAGATCATCAGGGCAAAGACTGAGCCCTTTCATCCACTCAGCCTAATCACAGTATTAATAGAATGAAAAGACCGTGTAGAAAAAACTGTCACAACAACTAATTTATTACAATAAATATTCGGACATTAAAATTATAATAAACAATGTAGACTTTAAACATCATCTTTCACATAAAAGTAGGAGGTTTTTCCAGGTCAGCGCACTGGTTGCCAAACATTTCTTGTCTGCTCTGTGATGAATGACAGAGAGGCTTGTAAGGAAGCTTATCCTACTCAAATCGAAATTGTTATTTAAATACAGATGAAAACTGCATAGAGAAAAGAATGGGAAGCTATCAGTTACCAAGAAAATTCCATGCTGGTTTGTCCTGCAGGAGGGAGCGAACACACATGTCTGAAACCCTTATCAGGAAGACAAAATGAGTGGTCATGTCAAACAGAGAAAAGTGAGATGTTGTTATTCTTAAAATTGGCTTCCTAGCCTTTCAAGTACATTTTCATGTTACTTGTACTACGAATTTACAGTTATGACTGAAGACTTAGTAAAACTCCATCTTACATGATTAGGTAATAATGTTATTTTTCGAAAGCTACTTTTACTGGGATTCAGTTGACAGCACTTGCTGCACGAGATTTCGCTTAAACCTTCTTTTCTCTGCACAGCATGCCATTAAACTGCCACTTGGGGGCCTTATTTGATAAAGCTTTTTTCTTAATTACCTTGAACTATATGTTGTGGGTCTCATTCTTTCTTTAGATCACTAACCTGGGAAATAATGAATCAATTATATTCCAGTGCGAAGTACGATACTACTATAGAAGCACATGAGTTTTCACATTATGTTTTGAACTATTTTGGCACCTATTGCAATTCTTTATTAATCCAAGAATTGGAAAAACAAAGGTTTTTCAGAGATGTAAAAAGACACAGTAAAAATAATGAGAACAGTAAATGCCGAATTTAACCTACAAGGACTCCATAGAACTCAGTGGGTAGATTATACTCATTCATCGTTTCCCCAGTCTCCTTATTTTCCCCATCAAAAAAGACAAAAATAAAAAAATTTAGGAAGATAAAATTACAATTGTAACACATAAAATGTCCTCAAATCTAAAATATTATAAGGCAGAGAGATTACCAAATCATCATTTACAATCTCAAAGAAGTGGACTTTCTATATATACCCAAGCCCAGCAGCCATACAGAAAAGACTGATAAAACTGAAGACACAACTTTTTTTAATCTATGAAGCAAGTTTCATCATAAACACAAAGGAAAAGTAACAGACTGAGAAAACATATTTGAAAGTCACATCATGGACAAAAAGCTAATTTCCTTTTATACACAACGTTCCTGCAGATCAATAAGCACTGTTTCAGTAGAATAATGAAGATGGAAGCCAAGTAGGAGACTAAAAGAGTGGGAACTGAGAATCACACAACTCTTTTTAAAGGTTATTGTAAAGGGGGAGAAAACGGGGGAGTGACATAGGGAAATGTTAAGTAAAGGGATGTTGGTATTCTATCTCTACTGTTGTGTTGTTTGTTTTCATGGAAATGACGTGAGCACATTTTAAAGCTGATGGACTGAATCCACTGGTAAGGAAATGTTAGTAATGCAAGAGAGGAAAAATGATCAGAAGTGAGAATATGGAAAAGCAATGGGATCCAATGCATAGGTAGATGGATTGAGCTTTGGTTCAAGATACTAATTCTCAGTTGTAACCATAGAGAAATGTGGGAGCCCAGGTGCAAACATAAGTAATTTTAAGCTTTTATTATCAGAAAGATGAGGAAGTTCCTATCTGGTAACTTCTGTTTTAACTTCAAAATAGAAGACAAAGCCACTGGGTGAAAAATTCCAACAGTCCATCTTACAGTGAATGGTGAAATAAGTTGACTAATGAAATTTAGGACTCCTCATCAGGGTCTGAGGACCAATTTAAGATTGATGAGGGCTTCCCTGATGGCTCAAATGGTAATTGAATCTCCAGCAGTGCAGGAGACCCAGTTGGATCCCTAGGTTGGGAAAATCCCCTGGAGAAGGGGATGGCAACCCACTCCACTATTCTTGCCTGGAGAATTTCATGGATAGAGGAGCCTGGCGGGCTACACAGTCCATGGGGACGCAAAACCCGGCACAACTGAATGACCAATATATTTTCTTTTAAGGTCAGTGATGATGAATTTATAGCGAGCCCTATCTATCCTATTGCGTGATTTTCCTTGATATTGTTAGTGTGGTAGTCATCTGAGGGGGCCATAACAAACATGGAAGGCTTAAATGACGCAGATCTATTTTCTAAGTTACAGAGGCTGAGAAGTCCAAGATCAAAGTACCAGTTTGGTTCCTGGTGAAAACTCTTTTTGGCTGTAGATGGCGCCATCTCCCTGTGTGCTCACAAGACCTCTTTGTGTCCTGAAGGCGGGGTAGCGAATGAGAGGGAGAGCAAATTCTTTGGTGGTGTCTTCTGGCTTTCCTGGTAGCTTGGACGGTAAAGCGTCAGCCTACAATGTGGGAGACCAGGGTTCGATCTCTGTGTCGGGAAGGTCCCCTGGAGAAGGATATGGCAACCCACTCCAGTATTCATGCCTGGAAAATCCCGTGGACCGAGGAGCCTGATGGGCTACAGTCCATGGGATGGCAGAGTCGGACACGACTGAGCGACTTCTCTTCACTTCACTTCACTTCTCTAAAGTGAAAGTGAAGTCACTGAGTTCTGTCCGTTGCGACCCCGTGGACTGTGGCCTATCAGTCTCCTCCATCTATGGGATTCTCCAGGCAAGAATATTGGAGTGGGTTGCCATTTCCTTCTCCAGAAAAGGGCCCTAATCCATCATTAGGGCCCATCCTCATGACCTCATCTAACCCTAATAACTTCGTAGAGGTTCCATCTCCAAATACTGTCACACTGGGAGGGTACTGCCTCAGTGTATGAGTCTTGGGGAACACAACATTCAGCCCAGATGATTAGGCGCTGGCATGGAAGTAATAAGGAAACTGTTGATTTTATGCAGGAATGAGATTTTTCTGAGAGCATAGGAGGAAAGACAGAAATACAAGGAAATTTGGGATGTTAACAGTATGATTCTAAAGAGATTCTTGAAGCAAATTGGACACAGAGGGAAAGATGAAAAGAGAGAAACGACGGGCTGGGGTAGAAAAGAAAGATCAAAGGACTGGATGATCTTTTTTTAGCTTGTTTTGCCCTGTTTATAGTGCCTATAGAGTGATAGTATAGAGATATGTTGAAAATGTTTTATTCAAATTATATTCATCATTATTTTCCGTTATTGGTCTTTCCCTCGGTAGTTTTAGAAAGGCCTTTGCCATTCTCAAGATTATGCAAAAATTTTATGGTTTCTCTTTTACATAAAAAAACAGTCCATCTATTTTTTTTTTATTTTAAAACTTATTTCTGTAAAATTTATAGGTGCTGTGGCTCCAGGAAGACTTATCACTTTCACTACATCTAACATCTAGCACATTGTTTTTAATATTATAAAATATTTTTTAATAAAAAGTCATCTATGTGGAATATATGAATGTGTGAAATTAGGATATATGTTTATTTTTTTCCAAATGGTTAGCCATATGTCTAAGTTTACTTATTAAATGATTAATCTTTTCCCTACCGATTTGAAATGTTAAATTTGCCATCTACTTCTGCTTTATTGACTATACCAAAGCTTTGACCTAGATAGAATATTCAAAAGCAGAGACATTACTTTGCCAACAAAGGTCCATCTAGTCAAGGCTATGCTTTTTCCTGTGGTCATGTATGGATGTGAGAGTTGGACTGTGAAGAGAGCTGAGCACCGAAGAATTGATACTTTTGAACTGTGGTGTTGGAGAAGACTCTTGAGAGTCCCTTGGACTGCAAGGAGATCCAACCAGTCCATTCTGAAGGAGATCAGCCCTGGGATTTCTTTGGAAGGAATGATGTTAAAGCTGAAACTCCAGTACTTTGTCCGCCTCATGCGAAGAGTTGACTCATTGGAAAAGACTCTGATGCTGGGAGGGATTGGGGGCAGGAGGAGAAGGGGACGACAGAGGATGAGATGGCTGGATGGCATCACTGACTCGATGGACGTGAGTCTCAGCGAACTCCGGAAGTTGGTGATGGACAGGGAGGCCTGGCGTGTTGCGATTCATGGGGTCGAAAAGAGTTGGACATGGCTGAGCGACTGAACTGAACTGAAAGCTTTGACTGTGTGGATCACACCAAACTGTGGAAAATTCTTCAAGATATGGGAATACCAGACCTGCTTCCTGAGAAATCTGTTTGCAGGTCCAGAAGCAACAGTTAGAACCGGACATGGAACAACAGACTGGTTCCAAATAGGGAAAGGAATATGTAAAGGCTGTATATTGTCACCCTGCTTATTTAACTTCTATGCAGAGTTCAGTTCAGTTCAGTTCAGTCACTCAGTCATGTCCGACTCTTTGTGACCCCGTGAATCGAAGCACGCCAGGCCTCCCTGTCCATCACCAACTCCCAGAGTTTACTCAAACTCATGTCCATTGAGTCAGTGATGCCATCCAGCCATCTCATCCTCTGTCGTCCCCTTCTCCTCCAGCCCCCAATTCCTCCCAGCATCAGGGTCTTTTCCAAAGAGTCAAATCTTCGAATGAAGTGGCCAAAGTATTGGAGTTTCAGCTTTAGCATCAGTCCTTCCAATGAACACCCAGGACTGATCTCCTTCAGAATGGACTTGTTGGACCTCCTTGCAGTCCAAGGGACTCTCAAGAGTCTTCTCCAACACCACAGTTCAAAAGTATCAATTCTTCGGCGCTCAGCTCTCTTCACAGTCCAACTCTCACATCCATACATGACCACTGGAAAAACCATAGCTTTGACTAGATGGACCTTTGTTGGCAAAGTAATGTCTCTGCTTTTGAATATGCTATCTAGGTTGGTCATAACTTTCCTTCCAAGGAGTAAGCATCTTTTAATTTCATGGCTGCAGTCACCATCTGCCGTAATTTTGTAGCCCAAAAAAATAAAGTCTGACACTGTTTCCCCTGTTTCCCCATCTATTTCCCATGAAGTGATGGGACCAGATGCCATGATTTTTCTCATGATGTACTCTGCATATAAGTTAAATAAGCTGGGTATTTACAGTACTCCTTTTCCTATTTAGAACCAGCCTGTTGTTCCCCATCATGAGAAATACTGGGCTGGATGAAAGCACAAGCTGAAATCAAGATTGCTGGGAGAAGTTATCAGTAATCTCAGATACTCAGATGATACCATCCTTATGGCAGATATTGAAGAGGAGCTAAAGAGCCTCTTGATGAAAGTAAAAGAGGAGAGTGAAAAAGTTGGCTTAAAACTCAACATTCAGAAAACTAAGATCATGGCATCTGGTCCCATCACTTCATGGCAAGTAGATGGAGAAACACTGGAAACAGTGAGAGACTTTATTTTGGGGGGCTCCAAAATCACTACAGATGGTGACTACAGCCATGAAATTAAAAGACACTTACTCCTTGGAAGAAAAGCTATGACCAACCTAGACAGCATATTAAAAAGCAGAGACATTACTTTGCCAATAAAGTTACATCTAGTCAAAGCTATGGTTTTTCCAGTGGTCATGTATGGATGTGAGAGTTGGACTATAAAGAAAGCTGACCACCGAAGAATTGATGCTTTTGAACTATAGTGTTGCAGAAGTCTCTTGAGAGTCCCTTGGACACCAAGAAGATCCAACCAGTCCATCCTAAAGGAAATCAGTCCTGAATATTCATTGAAAGGACTGATGTTGAAGCTGAAACTCCAATCCTTTTGCCACCTGCTGTGAAGAACTGACTCATTTGAAAAGACCCTGATGCTGGGAAAGATTGAAGGAGGGAGGAGAAGGGGACGACAGGATGAGATGGTTGGATGGCATCACTGACTCAATGAACATGAGTTTGAGTAAACTCCAGGAGTTAGTGATGGACAGGGAAGCCTGGCATGCTGCAGTCCATGGGGTCACAAAGAGTCGAACATGACTTAGCAATTGAACTGAACTGAATAATTTTAATAGTAATTTTACATTTGCAATAAATATATGTGCTCATGATAATAAATCCACAGAGACAATGCACATAAATGTTCCACAGCAAATTTTTTTGCAATATCTCTCCAGACACAAAATAAAGATATATGTACTTAATTTTACCCAGATGGTCTCATGCTATACACAGTCAATATGTATTTTCAATACCTGTCACTATTTGTGTTTGTTTACAACATTTTCTGCCTTCCAAAAACTTTGTATTTTTATGCAAATTTATGTGTTTTTATTTTTATGTTTTTTTGTGTTTTCATTCTTAGAAAAACTTATTTATGCTTAGATTATAAAAATGATTAACATTTTGTAATATGTTTTTCCTTTTTGTTTTTTGCATTTGTATATTTGATACTTTTAGGTCTTATCTTGCTGTAAGAAACAATTGATGAAAAAGCCTAACTTTTCCAAGTGACTGATGCTTTAACATTGGTATTAAATAATGCATTCCTTCCCATGGACATGAAATGCTACCTTTATTAGGCTCTAAATAGTTACATATATTTGAGTCTATTGCTGGATTTTCTGATCCAGTGATTTATCATTTGTAAGCTAGTGCTACCAAAATCTGATAAGCATTGAATGAAGCCTTCTAATTTTTTTTAACTATCTAGTAGGGCTTGTGTGTTAGTCACTCAGTTGTGTCTCCCTTTGCGACCCCATGAACTGTAGCCTGCCAGACTCCTCTGTCCATGGAATTCTCTAGGCAAGAATACAGGAGTGGGTTGCCATTCCCTTCTCCAGGGGATCTTCCTGACGCAGGGATCAAACCCAGGTTTCCCACATTGCAGGCGGGTTCTTTACCTTCTGAGCCACCAGGGAAGTAGGGCTTATCTCCTAATTAAACTCTTTCAGAAAGTTCTTAAGTAACTTAAGAGTGTCTATTCTTCACATTAGAATCATTTTGACACATTCTTCCCCCCAAAAAACTATGGGGATTCTGATGAAAATGCACTGCATTAATAGATCAGGTTAAAAATATAAACAGCTCTGCAATATTTGCAATGTTCTAAGACCATGGTATGTGTCTTCAATTCCTTGAATATTCTTTTATTTCACTCAGTGGAGTTTTCGTTATAAAGTTCCAGTGATTGCATAAGCAGGCTTTTTACTTTCATTATATGTCTAACTTTCATTATAATGTCTTTCATTATATGTCTAATTAATGGTTATTTTTCATAGGAAATATATTTCCTTTTGCACAGTTATCTTTTTAAGTGTGCTTATTCTTGCCTGGAGAATCCCAGGGACAGGGGAGCCTGGTGGGTTGCTGTCTATGGGGTCACACAGAGTCGGACACGACTGAAGTGACTTAGCATAGCATAGCATTGTTATTAATGGGCTTCCCAGGTGGTGGTAGTGGTAAAGAACCCACTTGCCAAAGCAGGAGACATAAGAGATGTGGGTTTGATCCCTGGGTCAGGAAGATCTCCTGAAGGAGGGCATGGCAACCTACTCTAGTATTCTTGCCTAGAGTATCCCATGGACAGAGGAGCCTAGAGGACTACAGTCCATGCAGTTGCAAAGAGTCAGACATGACTGAAGTGACTTAGCACACACAAACACATTGTTATTAATATGTTTTCAGTCAATTTTCTTAGTTTTAAAGTAAACAATTATATCACTTGAGTTTACTCCTGTAGCGCTTATAATATTGACAGACACTTGGTAAGTATGCAATGAGTATTAGATATAATTATTATTATTATTTATATTGGTTATTATAATGATTAAATTGTCCATGATGAAGTAAGTAGGTTTACATTTGGGAGTCTTGGCAAAATTATTCTAAATTTCATCTATAAGTCATATAAACATGCAAATGTAGCCTAGATCACCAGGTAAAGCAAGAGTAACAAGGGAAAACTTGCTTTATCAGATAATAAAATCTATTGTAAAGTATACAAAAACATATTATAGAACAATAAGATACTAGTTCAAAAGCAGAAAGATTAATAATGAAGTTAGTAAAGTAACACACAAATCTCTCTAACATCAAGAATTCATTTTTATTGTTTTAGCCATACATTCCAGGAAACAAACTCACTCAGAAGGAGTCCTATCTTGGGTGAAGGGCTATTGGTGGAAAACTATATTTACCATTGTTACAGTTGCCTTGATAGTTCTGCTTTGTGGACCCTGCATTTTACAATGTATTATGAACTTTGTAACCTGAAGGTTGATGCCATTCTCCCAAATTGGCAGTTGGAGAGCCAGGGTGCAATATATCCCTATGAATGATGCTCATAATATGAGTTAAGAGTGTTAGGAAGTTAGAATAGGAAACAGGAGTCCAGAATGGCAGTGGCTAAAAGACAAGGAAGGGAAAAGCCCGTTAAAATAGAACAAAGGAAGGTTGGAGGACCGGAGTGAGGACCTCAGGTAAAACAAACAGCACTCCTGGCTAGCCCAATTTACATAGGGCAGGCCCGGGGGGGAGGGAAAAAAATACATAAAAAGAGGAGCCAAAGGGCCAGGGCTCCCCTCTCTTCCCTTTGTGTCTTTGGGTCGGCATGTCCTCACACCTCGAGGATGTATTTTCCTGCTGTTTTCTAAATAAAATTGAGCTGTAACATTGATCTAAGAGCTATAACACGGTCTGAGAGCTATGATACAAGGAGGGCTCTAACCGTTGCTTCAAATTTTTGTTGAGATGAGACAGAACCAAGGAGTATACACTCGCCTGACAAGAGCATCAAGAGGGGGGAATGAAGGAGGAAACAGACAGAGCTGGACTCCATCTTAAGCCAGCTGCGCACATTAGGCTACACGCATGGTCACCCTCCCAATGGACTCTGAACTTTGCGCCCGGTGTCTATAGAGACAGCATACCAATGGAAAACCAGGCCCCCCTGGATAAAAGAGCCTCAGAACTTGTACCTAGACTTTCCATCGCCTAAAAGAATATGCTAATTATCTCTGTAACAGAACAAAGTCATAAATCCCATTGTGCTTATTAGGGTATGACCACAGGCCTATTGATAAATGTCCACTGTTTAACCATCTAGGCTTATGACACATGAATTATGGGTAAACTTTGATTGTATCTCTCTTTTACCTTGTCCAGACTGGTTTCAAGGAATTTGGGGATGTGGGTTTGAGGATGTACACTTAGGGCATATAAAATTTCCACTAAAATTGGTCGGGGTCCTTGGCTAAGAGGAGACTCTGCCTTGGGCCCGCCAGTGTAATAAGCTGCACTCCACTATCTGCATTGTCCTTCTGAGTGAGTTTGTTTCCCAGAACGTGGGGCTGCAACATTATAGCTATAACTGGGTGGCTGCCAATTCTATAATTTTCTGTAAGTTATCTTAGTCAACTTATTCAAATGTAAAGTTTTTCAAATAATCATCTTGGGTATATTTGGCAAAAGTTAAATATCAGTGAGAAATGGGTTACTCACAAACTTCCAAAAAGGATTTTAAGCCATGATGTCAAAGATATAGATATATATATATATATATATATATATATAGCTTTAATTCTTTCTGCAGATAGACTAAATGAGACTTCTTAAGCTTAAAACAATTTTCAAGAAAATTCTCCTAGAGAGATTCTTAAAGTCAAGAGAATTAAAATACATTTGGTATGACTTGACTATGCCCATAGTTGAATTTTGCATATACATGTCTAAAATATATCAAAAAGACCATGATAGTAATGACTGCCGCCTTGAATTTTCAGGGTCAAATTAATCATATTGTTAAGGAACTCAGGTTTGGCTGCTTACCACTCAAAAGCCAATACTCCGGAGACAAGTGTTGGTTAGGAAAGAAATTTACTTTATACCCTGGCAACCTGGGGAGAAGGTAGACTTGTGTCCAAAAGCCAACACTGAAGATCCAGCTCAACAATAAAAGTTTTTTTAAAGAGAATCATGTGGGGAGGGGGTCTTCATTATTCTCCACTCTATGCAGACTTTCTTCTGATTGGTTGGTGGTGAAGTAACAGGGTGAAGTTCCAAGAATCTTGTGCTTAGCATGAAGTCGTCATCCTCCACTTGAGTGGGGGCCTTAGTTCCTGCAGAAAAACTCAACGGTATTGTTAATATCCTTTGAGGAGGAACCAAGACCTTGCTTTATTGCTGTACTATTGTTTCTGGAGTGTTCCTCCTTTGTTTCTGCCTTCCCTGCTGCTGCTATGTAGTCACTAAGTCGCGTCCAACTCTATGCGACCCCATAAACTGTAGTCTGCCAGACTGCTCTGTCCATGGGGTTCTTCAGGCAAGAATATTGAAGTGGGTCGCTGTCTCCTTCTTCAGGGATCTTCCCGACCCAATAATGAACCTGAGTCTTCTGCTTAGTTGGGCAGATTTTTTACTACTAAACCACCATTCCCTCCCTTCCTCTATTATCAACTATTTGACTCTGCCCTTTGGAACTCAGAGAAGGTCAAGGAGGCTGAATAAAGCCTATTTCCTACAAACAGGAAGCAGGAGGCACAGAAAGACCCCAAGACCCCAGACTCCCACTCAATTTTAATTCAGGGAACTGGGCAACTATGGCTCTGATAGCTTCCTGTCAAAAATAGGGCATAGGGCTATGCCACTGAACTGGAAGCATTTCTGAGTTTCAAGTCCTAGATCTGAGTCTTGTATGATTAAAATCTCAATCCCTTGGTCTGTCATTTTGATGTAACAGACCCAGAGGTAGTTGGAGGAGTGACAACTGGAATTTTAATAGACAAAATAAATCTCATTTCTTTTCAGAAGAATAGGCCTGAAACCCAATCTGGACCTGGCACTTTGAGGAGACTTGTAGCCTGGTAGCCAGTTGTTTGGTTTTATCAAAAGTTTGCAGTTACAAGCTGCCTGCAGACATTGTTTTGAGAATGTCTAGTGGCATCCAAGTCTGACCCAACTCATAAAGCTCAAGGACTAGTCTGAAATTATACCCATAGTGTCGTCTAGTTATTTCCTTGGATGTCTGAACCATAGCTATTCAATCTTTTTTTTTTTACTTTTAATTGTAATAATCTCCTTAATAGCCAAAGTAGATGTCAGCATTAATAATGATGTTAGTATTTCTCTAGGTATGAGAAGATGGAAGAATTGGGACTCATAAGATCTTCTCCTGAAAATATCTAACTATCTAAAGGCCTGTTCTGCCAGTTTTCCCCAAAGCACAGAGTGCCTCACTCCTGATCTCCGCCCTGCACTCCTTTCAAGGGTGTTGAAGGTCAACAGCTGCAGTGGCCATGATTTAATCTTTGTAGAGGTAGGTGGCAAGTACCGGTTTCTAGTTAGCAGAGTCCCCTCATGAGGGTGATTTTAGGGAGAAAATGATGTTTCAATGAACACTAAATTCCAGTTTGTTAATGAAAGTCTGTATTTACTAAGACTCATTTCCTGGATAGTTCTTTGCTGTTAGAGTGTAGGAATGTAGAATTTAATTAGATTATTAGAAGACACCATAAGTTTGTTTTGAAGCTTATCTCAGTAAGCTTGAGATAAACTTGACTGTTATGGGGGGCATTTCATGACCATTTAGAAGGTTTTTTTTTTAAGTTATTTTAAACTTAAACTATCATAGCCTGGTGTTATCTATATAAATCCATCCCATACTTGTGGGAGATTTCCTTTTAATAGACTAGAGGATTTGGTTAAGACTTAGCTCATCATTCTGATTGAATTTGAGTGACCCTGAAAAAAAATTTAAATCTATGGCCAGAGTCAGAGCAGACATTATTAATTGGCCAGGTGAAGTGATTCCATCTAGTAATATCAACAGTGACCTGAACATGACTATAATTTTCCTTTTAAAGTAAATTTGTTCACGTCCAACCAGTTAGAGCCTTGGAGTAGAGAAATTCACCAAGGTAACCCAGAGCTTGACACAGGTAATTGGCCACAAACCCAACAATTGGATTGATTTCTAAAACTAGCATAGGATCATGTCTATAATAGAAAAATGCTGGGAGCCGGCATATTGCATGTTGAGTGCATATTGCATATTGCATATTGAGTGCAGCACTTTCCACAGCATCATCTTTCAGGATCTGGAATAGCTCAACTGGAATTCTATCACTGCCGGGAGCAGGAGCTCCGCCCATGGCAAAGGTCATGAGGAAGGAGGCTAGGCAGACGCAAAGGCAGGATCGAGCCTCAGGAGTCCCCCTGGAAATTCTCGAGCATCTACCCCCAAACCAGAGTCTGCCTACTTTCGGCTTTGTGCTCTCACCTACACCTCTGACTTTACGGGGGCAGTCCCCCACTACCTCTCTCTGAAAAAAGAGTTAGCTTACAGCTCCAGTTAATAATTCCTGGGTGTGACAGTGTTTCAACCTACAAACTCCTTTGGAAATCCTCTAGCCTGCCTGAATAGGTTTTTCTGGCCACATGAGATTGTTCAGAGCCTCCCAACTGTGAGAGGCAGGAGATGTTCTAAACTGTCTAAACACAGATTCTTTTGAGTAGTTAAAAGATTGATTAGAAATTGTATTGGTGAAGGGTTTTTCACTTATTGGGCCAATGTCTGCTGCTAAGTCTCCATACTCCTTACCTACTGTGTCCTTGGCAGTGTATTGATTGATATAATGGGTGTATAGAAATGTAAGTAGTAGCCTCAATGTTTTTAACGTTGGACCCTTGAGTTAATTCTTTTCTTGACTGAGCCCACCTCACCTTTGCCCTATAGGAATGCCGCTTTGTCCAGTGCTTTTTTGGAGGCTGGTGCCTGACTTTGGAATAATCACCTTTAGAGAAAGAAAAGTTTCTTAACATGTTAACAGGCCTCCTGGCCAGAAGATGATGTCAATCACCTGAACTTTTGCATATGATAAGTTTGAAAGCCTGGCTTCAATTAGGACCAGGAACTGCTGTCCTTGCATGACTCCACCCCTTCCCCCATTATCCTCTATGCACAACTTTAGGTATAAAAACTACTTTGGAAAATAAAGTGCAGGCCTTGTTCACTGAAACTTGGTCTCCCCATGTCGCTCTCTCTCTCAAATTCTGGCTGAGTCTCCATCTGGAGCGCGGAACCCGCCATGCTTTCTAATTATGCCTGGGCTTCTAAGATCCGACCCGGGAGGCCTCAGTGTCTCCTCTCCTTCGGGAGAACGGAAGGACGCCTGCGGCCTACGTAAGTGGTGCAAACTTCTTGTCTTGAAGTTTTATTGGTCTCCCGCGTAAACCAAGCTACTCAGCCTCTTTTCTCCACTGAATTTTCCTACTGAGCTATCCTCATTCTATTACTCTTTATATCTTTGATAAATGTTTATAAATAAATAGGTCGCCGACGCCATCCCCGCTTCGAATACCCTGGATCAGCCGGGGCTGGACCCCGGCAGAAAAACATTTGATTTATATGTAAAGGTCCAAGAAGTTAAGAAAGCATTATAAATGATCCTATGAATCAGGTCCAGCATCATGGGCAAGTTGACTACTTCTTGTCCTAGTACAGTGCAGTTTCCTCTGAAAGCCATTTTAAGGTAAATTCAGGTCAGCAGTCCTCTCTATAGACTAGTCCAGTGCAGGGGCCTTTGGAAGTGGGAATTAATCTAAGAGCAATTTCTCCTTTAATTTCACTGTGCATAAGCTAGCTAAGAGTACCTGATAAAAAGGTTCTTCCATCCATGTTGGAGACAGTCCCTTATGTCTTTTTCCAGTTCTGGTTGCAGGTCGTGAGGCACCTGATCTTCATTCAAATTAAATAATCTAATTAACTAATCTAATAATCTAATTAAATTCTACATTACTATACCCTAACAGCAAAGAACTATCCAGGAAATGAGTCTTAGTAAATACAGACCTTCATTAACAAACTGGGATTTAGTGTTCATTGAAACATCATTTTATCCTTAAAATCACCCTCATTTTTACCAAATATAACCAAATTAAGACTAGTTTGTTTATGAAATAGGTCTGGTCTCAATAAACTTGGCCTGATGATTTATATAACCATAATTGATCACAGACTTTTTGCTTTGCTGAAACTTTTATAGAGTCTCAAACGGAACTTTTTTTAAAAATTCATTTATTTTACTTGGAGGCTAATTACTTTACAATATTGTGGTGGTTTTTGACATCAGTTCAGTTCAGTTCAGTAGCTCAGTTGTGTCCGACTCTTTGCAACCCCATGAATTGCAGCACACCAGGTCTCCCTGTCCATCACCAACTCCCGGAGTTTACTTAAACTCATGTCCATCGAGTCGGTGATGCCATCCAGCCATCTCATCCTCTGTCGTCCCCTTCTCCTCCTGCCCCCAATCCCTCCCAGCATCAGAGTCTTTTCCAATGAGTCAACTCTTTGCATGAGGTGGCCAAAGTATTGGAGTTTCAGCTTTAACATCAGTCCCTCCAATGAACACCCAGGACTGATCTCCTTTAGGATGGACTGGTTGGATCTCCTTGCAGTCCAAGGGACTCTCAAGAGTCTTCTCCAACACCACAGTTCAAAAGCATCAATTCTTTGGTACTCAGCCTTCTTCACAGTCCAACTCTCACATCCATACATGACCACTGGAAAAACCATAGCCTTGAGTAGATGCAACTTTGTTGGCAAAGTAATGTCTCTGCTTTTGAACATGCTATCTAGGGTGGTCATAACTTTCCTTCCAAGGAGTAAGCGTCTTTTAATTTCATGGCTGCAGTCACCATCTACAGTGATTTTGTAGCCCAAAAAAATAAAGTCTGACACTGTTTCCACTGTTTCCCCATCTATTTCCCATGAAGGGATGGGACAAGATCCCATGATCTTCGTTTTCTGAATGTTGAGCTTTAGGCCAACTTTTTCACTCTCCTCTTTCACTTTCATTAAGGGGCTCTTTAGTTCCTCTACACTTTCTGCCATAAGGGTGGTGTCATCTGCATATCTGAGGTTATTGATATTTCTCTCGGCAATCTTGATTCCAGCTTGTGCTTTTTCCAGCCCAACGTTTCTCATGATGTATTCTGCATATAAGTTAAATAAGCAGGGTGACAATATACAGCCTTGACGTACTCCTTTTCCTATTTGGAACCAGTCTGTTGTTCCATGTCCAGTTCTAACTGTTGCTTCCTGACCTGCATATAGGTTTCTCAAGAGGCAGGTCAGGTGGTCTGGTATTCCCATCTCTTTCAGAATTTTCCACAGTTTATTCAACATAAATCAGCCATGGGTGTACATTTATCCCCCATCCTGAACCCCCCTCCTGCCTCCTTCCCCATCCCATCCCTCTTGGTTGGCCCAGAGCATCGGCTTTGAGTGCTCTACTTCATGCATTGAACTTACACTGGCCATCAATTTTACATATGGTAACATACATGTTTCAAAGCTATTGTGTCAAATCATCCCACCCTTGCCTTCTCCCATAGTCCAAAAGTCTGTTCTTTACATCTATGTTTCTTTTGCTGTCTTGCATATAGGGTCGTCATTACTGTCTTTCTAAACTCCATATATATGCCTTAATATACTGTGTTGGTGTTTCTCTTTCTGACTTACTTCACTCTGTGTAATAGGCTCCAGTTTCATCCACCTCATTAGAACTGACTCAAATGCATTCTTTTTTATAGCTTAGTAATATTACATTGTGTATATGTACCACAACTTCCTTATCCATTCTCCAGAGTGAACTTTTAAAATAAAACATTTCACACTAAGAAAGTCATGCCAAAGGCTTATCATAGATTTTGCCTAATAAATCTAGGTGAATTTCCTCCCTTCTCAAGGTCTCAAAAATTCCGTGAGATTTCTGTACCTGTTAATGAGATACTCTTCCTAAATTATCTGATAAAGTTATTGGAAACCTAAGAGTTTCCAATTTTTGGAGAGGTCAGACAGAGAGAAACGATAAATATTTCAATTTGTCTATACAGTATAATTTTACCATACTACTGTCATAATTAGTTTGAGGGGAAGGTTTTCTATACTCCTGGAAAACACACATTCAAACTAATAATTTTTTCAGATAGAAGCCATAGAAGTTATAAGCATATTCACTAGTTAATTCAGCCCTTTTGTTAACCTTTGTAAAGTCATCAGTTTTCCTGTTAGAATACCAAGACATATCAGAATTTCAGGAACTCCATGTAATTTCTAGGATATCTATATTAGTAACATGTACCATAAAATATAACCTAAAAGGATATATTACTCATTGATAATATAATATTTCCCAGGTAATTTTATATACCAAATGAACCTACTTAGCTTAGTATCTTTCTTTCAGATGTTTCAAGGGCCTTTTGTAACATCCCAAAGTTAGTTGAAGTCAAAAGAACTTTAATAGAATTTGATTTAGGAAATTTTGTCTAAAAAATCAAAAGGGTCAAGAACACTTAGTTAGATTTAGCCAATACTAGTGGGTGTATCACTTAACTTGTTGATATTTTATAATGGGTGCATATACCGAAGCTCAAGGTCTAATGAAAATTGATTCCACCATCTTGGACCTAGTTGGTTCTAACCAGTTTTGTATGGCTGAGTCATTTCTAACAAAGTCTATTTACCCAATTAATTATAATCTAATTTTAGAAAATCCTGATCATACATAACTCACTCATTTCAGTACTTTTTCATTTCTTACACCTTCTTTTACTGAAAACACTTCCCTTAAAACTTTTTTCCCATTGAATTCCTTTTCTTGTTGACAAATTTGAAACAGATAGAATACAGTCTCATTTGACCTCTAGTAATCCTAGGTACCAGAGAAGGCAATGGCACCCCACTCCAGTACTCTTGCCTGGAAAATCCCATGGACAGAGGAGCCTGGTAGGCTGCAATCCATGGGGTGGCGAAGAGTAGGACACGACTGAAGCGACTTAGCAGCAGCAGCAGCAATCCTAGGTACAACGGAAGTATTATACTTATTGATGGTTCTAAAGGCATATCTATATTACCAGATATTAATTTAATACTGAATATTTCCCAGTTCACGTTAACCTGAAATTTATTTAGCTTAATCTGGAATTGTTTCCTCTGTAAGCACTTACTTTTCCTTAAGCCAGTTAAATAGAGCTCATTTACAAGTTAATTTTAACAGTATTATCTAGAGACAAAGACACATACCAAGACATAGACATATACAGACAGACACAACATGAGATCTAGCTTCATTTTCTAAACTTAGTCATTAATCAGATATTACAATATAAAATTCACCAGTTTATAAAGAAAATTTGGAATAAATAAAAATTTTTAAGGCATCTTCCTGTTTTTCCCTCCATCTCAGGAGTTAGAGATGGTCTAGATAAGTGTTCCTGAGAGCTGTGGTTTCAAGGCACAGCATCAGAATTCTAAAAAGTCATTTGATCAAGTTTGTTTTTACTAACTGTATATGCAAAAAGAACCAGTTTTGAAACTGAATTTTAAGACTTTTACCTAAACCAACTTTCTCTGAGGTCTAAACAAAATGGTGACCACACAAAGCAAAATGGACATCACAAATCACCACACAAATCACAGAGTATAAAACACTTACATACCCAGATGTCCTAATCAGACACTCCCTTAAATAAAAGATTACAGTCTTTCAGAAAGTCGCCTATCGAGACACAGACGTTCAGATCCAAGTACTAACAGAATAAATGAAAATATCTCAGGTCTTCAAAGATTTCAAAGGGGAGAAAAGAGACCAGGTTGAAAGAAGAGGGGTAAGGAGGTGGGAGAGGGGGGCAAAAAGGTGGCCTTACAGACTTCTCTTGCCATCTGCAGATACCCAGGCATTACGGGACTTTACCCTGGGCCTCCAAAGAAGGGAGGACTGGGACTTGGCCCTACCAGAAACAGACCAGACCAGAACCTGCTGCTGCTGCTGCTGCTGCTAAATCACTTTAGTCGTGTCCGACTCTTCGAGACCCTATGGACTGCAGCCTACCAGGCTCCTCCGTCCTTGGGATTTTTCAGGCAAGAGTACTGGAGTGGGGTGCCATTGCCTTCTCCCAAGTCCAAATCAGAAACCAGGCCAAAACAGAACCAGAATTCAAATTCTTGGCCAAGCTGAGGTGATATTCCTCCAACTCTCAGCTCAGGCTGAAGCCCTTTGACTAGACTCTTGTGCCCGGGACTGGGGGACTAGGAAAAAAAAAAAAGGGTAAGATAAAAAGGGTTAAGAAGGGAAAAGAGAGAGGGAAGAAGAGAGAGGTCCATAAAGTCTCTTGTTCCTTACCCAGTCAGGGCACTCTGGCCAGTTGTCTGTGTTGGGAGGAGACTGGGGACGAAAGGGTCCCTGTTGTGGCCACTGGGTCTGTTCCATCAGTGGGCAAACTGGTCCCTGAGTACCCCGAGTGATCAGGATGTCAGTCACAGTGAAGAAGAATCCCACCAGAGTCACCATTTGTTGCAGGAAGAGCGACCCCTTCCAGAGCCCAAGAGTGGGCTCTTGTCTAACACTTGGAAATGAATTGTCCAAGGAGACACATGTGTTGACAAAGCAAGAGACTTTATTGGGAAGCAGCGCCTGGGTGGAGAGGAGTAGGGTAGGGGAACCCAGGAGAACTGCTCTGCCACATGCTCACAGTCTTGGGTTTTACAGTAATGGGATTAGTTTCTGGGGTGTCTTTGGCCAATCATTCTGACTCAGAGTCCTTCCTGGTGGCACACGCATTGGCTCAGCAAAGATGGATGCCAGAGAGAAGGATTCTAGGAGGTGGTCAGAAACGTGATGTCTCTTTTTGACCTTTTCTGAACTCTTCTGACTGATGGTGGCTTATTAGTTCCGTGTTTCTTACTAGGACTGCCTGTCATGAAACAACTCATGCAAGTAGTTACTATGGTGCCTGGCCAGGGTGGGCGGTTTCAGTCAGTGTGCTTCTCCTAACAGTTGCAGCAAGAGGGGGCTACTCACTAATTGCAGTGCATGGGCTTCTCATTGTGGTGGCTTTTCTTGTTGCTGAGCATGGGCGCTAGGCTCACAGGCTTCAGTAGTTGCAGCACGTGGGCTCAGTGGTTGCAGCTCACAGGCACTAGAGCACACGCTCAACAGTTGTGGCACATGGGCTTAGTTGGTCCACGGCATGTGGGATCGTCCCGGATCAGGGATCAAACCTGTGTCTCCTGCATTGGCAGGCAGATTCTTCACCACTAAGCCATCAGGGAAGTCCTGTTTCTGTATTCTTTTTTTTCTTAAGATCATCAATTACTGAGAACAGTTCAAGGCCAAGCATTGTGACCAGGCTTAGATCACAAAATAATTTCGGCCCCAAATGGCTTCCCTTATGTCAAGAAAGCCATGCCTGATCCACTTTCTCCAGGGATGCCCGACTCTATTTGGTTTCAGGAACAGGACTCCAGAAAGTACTATTACCATAGAATATAATGTCAGCAGCGCCTCTGGAGTTGAAAAACTCCAGTGTTCAACTCCAGTGAACAACTACTGTGTCCCTACAGGGATGTCAGGGAAGGAAGTAATGATTGAGCTGAGGTGTGAAGGAAGAACTGGGCTTCCCCAGTGACTCAGTGATAAAGAATCTGCCTGCAGTGCAGCAGCTGTGGAAGACACAGTCTTGATCCCTGGGTCAGGAAGATCCCCTGGAGGATGGCATGGCAACCCACTCCAGTATTCTTGCCTGGAGAATCCCATGGACAGAGAAGCCTGGCAGGTTGCAGTCCATGGGGTTGCAAAGAGTTTGGACACGACTGAAGCCACTTAGCATGAACACACATAAAGGAAGAATTAGGAATTAACTAGTTAAAGGAGCTTAAGATGAGAGAAGGAACGTAGGCTGAAGGAAGAGCATATACAAATGTCCCAGGGCTGGAGGAAATGCATTCTGCCTGAGGTCAGTGTGGCTGGAGCTCTTAGAATAAAGGGGAGTAGCGGGTATTTTTGGACAGAAGACCAGAAAGGAAGACAGCATTTGCGTTACACAAACTCCTTGATCTCAGGAAGCATTTTGATCTTTATCCTAAGAGTCCTGAGAAGCCCTTGGAACTGTATGTAGCAAAAGACTGACCAGAGCAGATTTGTATTTTGAAAGGACACCCTGGCTGCCTTGTGGAGAACGGTTGAAACAGCAAGTAAGAAGTGCTGCCACATTATGATTTGGTAGCACTTAGCAATGGCACCCACTCCAGTACTCTTGCCTGGAAAATCCCATGGACGGAGGAGCCTGGTAGGCTGCCGTCCATGGGGTCACTAGGAGTCGGACACAACTGAGCGACTTCACTTTCACTTTTCACTTTCATGTATTGGAGAAGGAAATGGCAACCCACTCCAGTGTTCTTGCCTGGAGAATCCCAGGGATGGGGGAGTCTGGTGGGCTGCCATCTATGGGGTCGCACAGAGTCGGACACGACTGAAGCGACTTAGCAGCAGCAGCAGCAGCAACGTTTCATTAGTTTCCCTAATGACTTAGGGTTTCATAAACTTTCTGATTGAAAACTCTAGTTCTTTCTTTCCTGCCTTAGTAGGTTCCTGATAATAGGTGCCAGTTCTGTGTACTTTCACGTCCTGAGACAACTTGTACTTTGTAGAAGAAAAACAAAAACATTTCACTTTTGGGGGCGGGGGGTATGTTGCTGTGGTTTTGCTTCATATGAGAAAACTACACCTTGTCTTTCTTCAGTGTTTTCTAACCATCAACACAATAAATGAGATTGTTGTTAAAAACGCTCTCCTTTATGATATATAGAAATCCCTACTTGACATACAGTCCTCATTTAATTTTGGTTGATTGTGTCATTATAATTTTCTATCTAAAAGGAAAGATAGAGAATAGACAAGAGTGTGGAAATTTCCCACACTCTTGGGAATGAACAAATAATTTTTAAGGCAAATGCCTGAATGCAGGATTGTCCTGGTTATGGCCAAGCTGCCTCCCCACTTAAGTGAAATTTAGTCATCAGACCAGTGTCTAAATCCATTTAACAGAACCCTAGGCCAGAAGACCTAGATAATCTAATTTTTTGATTCCCTGTTTGCAGCGTCAAGCAGAACTGTAACTGATGGAATGGATTAAATAGAACATATAACCCAAATCACCCCATATCCTGTTCCCATGGGCTTGTCCTCTGCTCTGCTTTGCCACCCATATACCTCCTTCCCCTATTAGGCAGGACTCTTGGGAGAATCAGAAATGATAGTGTGTGTTTGTGTGTGTGTGTATAGAAATTAATTATGAAGAACAGACTCATATAAACATGAAGGTTGAGAAGTCTCACAGTCTATGCAAGCTGGAGACCCAGGAAAGCAAGTGACGTGATTCATTTCCCATCCAAAGGCCTGAGAACCAGAGGAGACAATAGTGTAAATCTCAGTCCGAGAACAGGAGAAGGTGAGATGAGAAGTCCCGGCTCATCTCTGAGGGAAGAAAAACAAGAAGTGACTTCCTCCTTTGTTCATCTTTTGTTTTGTCCAAACCCTCAATGGATTGGATGGTTTTCACCCACATTGGAGATGGCAATACTTTACTGAATCTCCCAATTCAAATGCTAATCCCATCCAAAAGACCGCACAGGCAGACCCAGAAATAATGTTTAATCTGGGAACCCTATAGTCAGTCAAGTGGACATACAAAATTAACCATTACATAACTCATTCCTCTCACAATATGTTTTGGTTTTCTTTCTTTCTTTTTAATTAAAGTATAGTTGATTTACAATATTATGTTAGTTTTAGGTGTAGAGCAAAGTGATTCTGTTTTTGTATTCTTTCTCATTATAGCTTCTTACAAGATACTGAATATAGTTCCCTGTGCTATACAGTAAATCCTTGTTGTTTATCTATGTTATACATAGTGTATATCTGTTAGTGTGTATCTGTCAATCCCATACTCCCAATTTATTCCTCTACCCTGCCTTCCCATTTGGTAATCGCAAAGATTTTTTTCCCATATCTGAGTCTATTTCTGCTTTATAAATTAGGTCATTTGTACTATTTTTTAGATTTCATATATAAGCAATATCATATAATATTTGTCTTTGACACTTCACTTAGTGCAATAATTTCTAGGTCCATCCATGTTGCTGCAAATGGCATTATTTCATTCTTTCTTTTGGCTAATATGCCATATATATAATATATGTATATATACACACACATATATATATACACACACACACACCATATATTCTTCATCAATTCACCTGTTGATGGATATTTAGGTTGCCTACATGTGGCTATTGTAAACAGTCCTGTTATGAACACTGAGGTGCACAAATTTTTTTGAATTAGAGCTTTCATCTTTTCCAGGTATATACCCAGAAATGGGATTGCCGGATCATAAGGTAGTTCTACTTATAGTTTTTAAAGGAAACTCCATACCATTTTCCATAATGACTGCACCAATTTATGTTCACATCAACTATGTAGGTAGGAGGGTTCCCTTATCTCCATGCCTTCTCCAGCATTTACTATTTGTAGACGTTTTGATGACAGTCATACTGAACTTCATTATAGTTTTGATTCACATTTCTCTAATAACGGCAATGCTGAGCATCTTTTCATGTGCTTATTGTCCACCTGTAGTCTTTGACTATACCTCCCTGAAAGTGCTCAATATCATCTATGCAATGTTTTTTGTTACCTTTTGAATGAAGGATGCAGTGAATATGGCCCACTGAACCTTTCTCAGACAATTTGACTTTACCATGAAGTTATGTGATAGCATGGTCCTTCATGTATTAATACTATGTGACTTGTGAAAATTACATAATTTCTAAATACTTCTATTCTCTGATTTCTAAACATGGGATGATTATGACAGCACTTTTTTCATAGGGTTTGGGGGAAGATTAAATGGAAAAAAGAGAAGCTCTTAAAACAGGGTGTGGTGTATAGTAATTGTTCAACAAGTGTAAGCTATTATTATTAATGGTTCTTCCTGGAGTAGGTACCAGAACATCCAATCTGGATTCAGCCAGTTTCTCCAAAATTCTATTACATGGTTTGGCAAGAGTTTTATAAATTTGACTTTAACACTGATTTTTTTTTCAACACAGATTTGTACCAGTTCCATATTGAATAGAATATCTATCTTTTTTTATCAGACAAACTCATTATCTGAATTGTCTATAATATAATAATCTGTGCTAAATTTAGCTATAAAAATGTTATTGTATGGCAAGACTATATTTATTCAATTATTGTGAATTTCTTCACACCAAGGACAAATTTTTATTCCTTGTTATCTGCTGCAGAAGCTGTGCCACATAGCACAATGGCTTGCACATAGCATACAATCAAATATTTAAACAGAAAATGACATTATCATACAAATTCTTCATTCTAAATGACTATTCCTTGTAATCTGATAAAACTCTATAGAAGTCAAAAACTAAAAGCACAAGTTTTATTTTCAATAAAGTTTGTAAAACAAAAAAGTGTCACACTTACAGAAATACATCATGCTACTTATAGAATAATAGAACATATATATTTGTAAATTTTGGAAATAATAATTCACATTTTCTTCACACCAATATTCAGGGCTTTTCATTATGTGCAAGCAGTATTATACAATTATAATTGTATGGTAAAAACAATCCTGTATCCTGTGTTTTTTACTTATTTACATGATAAACTCTTGCTATGTTACTCCATGGTCCTCTTACATACGAAAGTAGTCACAAATCAAATTTACTTTTGTTCCTATACTGTTGAATAATTATTTTCCAGCATATCATTTGTATTTCAAACAACATTGTAATAATGCAGCCATGAAATTAAAAGACACTTACTCCTTGGAAGGAAAGTTATGACCAACCTAGATAGCATATTCAAAAGCAGAGACATTACTTTGCCAACAAAGGTTCGTCTAGTCAAGGCTATGGTTTTTCCTCTGGTCATGTATGCATGTGAGAGTTGGACTGTGAAGAAGGCTGAGTGCCAAAGAATTGATACTTTTGAACTGTGGTGTTGGAGAAGACTCTTGAGAGTCCCTTGGACTGCAAGGAGATCCAACCAGCCCATTCTGAAGGAGATCAGCCCTGGGATTTCTTTGGAGGGAATGATGCTGAAGCTGAAACTCCAGTACTTTGGCTACCTCATGCGAAGAGCTGACTCATTGGAAAAGACTCTGATGCTGGGAGGGATTGAGGGCAGGAGGAGAAGGGGATGCCAGAGGATGAGATGTCTGGATGGCATCACTGACTCGATGGACTTGAGTCTGAGTGAACTCTGGGAGTTTGTGATGGACAGGAAGGCCTGGAGTGCTGCAATTTATGGGGTTGCAAAGAGTCGGACATGACTGAGCAACTGAACTGAACTGAATAAAGCTTTTAGGATTTAGAATTATTTTTCTAAGACCAGTTTCCAGGAGTATATGTTGTTATTGTTCAGTTGCTGAGTTGTGTCTGACTCTTTGCAATCCATGGACTGTAGCACGCCAGGCTCCTCTGTCCATGGGATTCTGGAGAATACTGGAGTGGATTGCCATTTCCTTATCCAAGGGATCTTCCCAGACCAGAGATTGAACCCACATCTCCTGCATTGGCAGGCAGATTCTTTATCACCGAGCTCTCAGAGAAGTCATATATATGTGTGTGTGTGTGAGTGTGTGCGTGTGTTAAGTTCCTTCAGTCGTGTCTGACTCTTTGTGACCATATGGCCTGTAGCCCACCAGGGTCCTCTGTCAATGGGATTCTCCAGGCAAGAATACTGGAATGGATTGCTATGCCCTCCTTCAGGTGATCTTCCTGACCCAGGGATCGAACCCACATCTTTTACATCTCCCACATTGGCAGGAGGGTTCTTTACCACTAGTGCCACCTGGGAAGCCCACATACATGAGTGTGTGTCTGTGTGTCTGTGTGTGTGTGTGTACACGTATCTTGAGAAAAGATCTACACTTTTGGCTGGAATTTTCCTTCTTACTATACAACATGCTTAGGACAGTGATAGTCTTCACTGTATTATGTAAAAACATTGTCTTCCACCAACTTGTAAGTGAAAATTATGGGCTTAAGGAATGTCTGAATGTTGAGGGGGAAAAAAAAAGAAAAGATCTTAATATTATGCAGCCATGCTTTCCCATTCCATATTTTTATTCATTCTTCCAATTATCCCCATTTCCCTAGATACTTCCTTTGCTTCCTTTAAAGAAAATTACATAAATTCTAAAATCCTGAAATTCTGAAATGGGATTAACAGATACAAACTACTATACTCATACCAGTCAGAATGGCCATTATCAAAAAAATTACAAATAATAAATGCTGGAGAGGGGTGAAGAAAAGGGAAACCTCTTGAACTGTTGGTGGGAATGTAAATTCATACAGCCATTATGGAGAGTGGTATGAAGATTCCTTAAAAAACTAGGAATAAAACTACCACATGCCCCAGCAATCCCACTACGGGGCATAAGCCCTGAGAAAACAATAATTGAAAAAGACCCTAATGTTCATTGCAGCACTGTTTACAATAGTTAGGACATGAGACCAACCTAGATGTCCATCAACAGATGAATAGACAAGGAAGTTGTGGTACATACACACAATGGAATATTACTCAGCCATAAAAAGGAGCATTTGAGTCAGTTCTAGTGAGGTAGATGAATCTAAAGCCTGTTACACAGAGTGAAGTAAGTCAGAAAGAGAAAAACAAATCTCATACATTAACATGTATATATGGAATCTAGAAAAATGGTGGGCTTCCCAGGTGGCTTAGTGATAAAGAATCCACCTGTCAATGCAGGAGATGCAGGTTCAATCCCTGGGTTAGGAAGATCCCCTGGAGATGGAAATAGCACCCCATTCCAGTCTTCTTGCCTGTGAAATTCCATGGACAGATGAACCTGGCAGGCTATAGTCCATGGAGTCACAAAAAGTCGGGCATGACTTAGCAACTAAATGACAACAGCAAGGGAAATGGTACTGATGAACCCATTTGCAGGGCAGGAATAGAGATGCAGACAGAGAACAGACTTGTGGGCACAGCAAGGAAAGGAGAGGGTGGGATGAACTGAGAGTAGCTTTGGAACATATACATTACCATATTAAAACAGAGAGCTAGTGGGAAGTTACTATATGACACATGGAGCTCAGACCTGATGCTCTGACAACCTAGAGGGCTGGGATAGGAGAGGGGGTCATTGGAGGGAGGCTCAGGAGGGAGGGGACAGATGTATACTTCTGGCTGATTTGCGTTCTTTTTGGCAGAAACCAATACAACATTGTAAAGCAATTATTCTCCAGTGAAAAATAAGTCTAAAAAAACAGGTAAACAGCGAGGTTCTACTGTCTAGCATAGGGAACTGTAGTCAATATTCTTTAAACCATAATGGAAGAGAAAAAAATCAAGGAACACATGGAGTTATACCATCCAGACACATAAACTAGTCTTCCTGCTGTCACGCCCAAGCTGATAGCAGTTATGAATACTAAAAAACTCTTCTCACACACATTCCACCCATAGAGCCCATGACAACATCTTTCTGGATTTAATTACCAATCTCCCCATGTCTGAAGGCTATGCTGAGAGCTATCTCATTCAGAAACCAGCTCTGAAAACTGCCTATTAAATCGTTCAAACATACTCCAGCTCAGTAGTTTTAACAGGCCTGAATTTACTTATAAGAAACTGTTGAAAATATATAACAATTTGTTGATGCAGGTTCGTTTTACATTTTCATGAATTTGAATTGCTTTCCTTGGCACACGAATGGAGACTATTTTAAGTACCCTTTCAACAACAAAATATGCACCTCAAATATTCATCCTCTCTAATAGAGCTGCATTTAGCATTAATCTATGTGATTTTTGGGGGGGAAAAGGTCAAATGTGGATATATAGGCTCTCAAAAAAAAAAAAAAAAAGGATGTCTTTAAGTAGCACAATAGATGCCTGAGAAAAGATCTCAGTTCTGCTTTTTAAACCCTCTATCATTTTGAACCTGAGGAAACATAGAGAAGTGGTTAAAGATGTGGGTTCCAAAGTTCAGATTGCTGTATGAGATCTTGAATGCAAATTTCTGTCCTATTTGCACCCAGTCTGGTCACTGACTGGGTGTTATTTTACAGCTTTTTTAAACATCACTGAGTCTTAGTTTTCTTGAAAACAAATATAATGATAGCCTTAATTGTGTCAGCATTGTGTAAAAACATCTGCTGCTGCTGCTAAGTCACTTCAGTCATGTCCGACTCTCTGAGACCCCATAGACGGAAGCCCACCAGGCTCCCCCATATCTGGGATTCTCCAGGCAAGAACACTGGAGTGGGTTGCCATTTCCTTCTCCAATGCATACAAGTGAAAAGTGAAAGTGAAGTCACTCAGTCATGTCCAACTCTTGGCGACCCCATGGATTGCAGCCTACCAGGCTCCTCCGTCCATGGGATTTTCCAGGCAAGAGTACTGGAGTGGGGTGCCATTGCCTTCTCTGGTAAAAAAAACATCTGATTTACAGCTTAATAAATATTAGTCATTATTTTTACCTTCTTTCCTCTGATACATTAGGAGCTCTTTTGAGGGCAAGGATTACTCATTTCTCTTTACACCTAGAGTGTTCAGTACAATTGCTCAATAAATATTTGTTAAATTTTGTTGTTATGGGATTCTTAGGTCTGATAAAACCATCTGGAGCACTGCTGTAAAGAATTTTGTAAATAATGTATTTCTTGTGGCACCAGATTACCAGGGTAAAGCACGTAGTGAAAAAGAGCAGAAAATTCTTTTCAATGCTAGTCACAAATCTCGAACATTTAACAGTCTCCAGAAATTTCCCAGTCTTTCTCTTCAGTAAAGGTGATTTGCTCTATGCGTAACTAAACTTTTTTTTTTTTTTTTTTGCCACTCCACATGGCTCCTGGGGTCTTAATTCCCCGACCAGGGATTGAACTCAGGCCACAGCAGTGAAAGTGCCGAGTCATAAGCACTGGACCATCAGGGAATTCCCCTTTTATAACATTTTTTTTTTAATATACAAAAAGCTGTAAATCAAAAATTATTCTTTTGTGAATAATTATTTTATTTATTTAAAGTAAATGAATATAATTTGTCCTGATTTTTATTTGCAATATGTACACAAAACTGAAAATCAAATCTATTGATTTTGATACATAGTTCAAAGAATTTTAGACATGCCCTAAGCATTTTAAAAAATATATTAATGCCCTATTTTCTTCATAAAGTCTTCTCTGATGACTTGGTGAGTAAAAAGTCTGTCTGCAATGTAGGCAACACAGGAGACTCGAGTTCGATCCCTGGGTTGGGAAGATCCCTTGGAGGAGGAAATGGCAAGCCACTCTAGTATTCTTGCCTGGGAAATCCCATGGACAGGGAAGCCTGGTGGGTTACATTTTATGGGGTCGCAAAGAGTCAGACACGACTGAGCACATTAGCACACGTGTCTTTTTCTTCATGGTCTCAGAAAGACGGGGATCTTTCAGCTTCACTGAGTCTTAGTTTCCTCATCTTTAAAGGAATCTAAGAATGTTAAATGAATGTAGAGATGTTAATCAGTTAAGATCTTTCAAACTTGTTCTACAAATGTGGAATGATGATTCAAAATGAGGAAGGCCCAGTATAAAGAGAGAAAAAGCAAGGGGATGAACAACAATATTAATTTAGCCATTCCTTCATTCAATAAATATTTACCTTGTTCACTATCCTTCCTTTGTTGGGAAACAGAAGAACAAAGCAGAAATGGGCTGCCTTACAGAGTTTATATCTCAATGGGAAAGACACATTTTATAATGAGCAAAAATTGCAATTGTGATTTTAATAGGAAGGAGAAGTGCAATATTCTCTGTGAACTACTATCAAGATGACAGAATCTAACCCAGAAGCATAGTGAATATTTCTCTGAGGAACTGATGTTTGAAGCAGAAGAATGAATCAATTAGCCACCTGCTGGTGTGTGTGTGTGTTTCCATGCAAATGCATGTTGGCCAGTTGTAAGGGGTAGGAGAGGGTAGAGGGTAGAGAAAGATCACTCCAGGAGGATGGGCAAGAGGAACACCGTGCACAGCAAAGCTCCAAGGAGCTCACAGAGGCCAGCGTGCCTGGATCATGAAGGAGCAAAGAGAGAAGCAGCCTGTAGCTACAGAGATGAATTGGGAATTGAACCTGAGAGCAACAGAAAGGCATTGCAAGTCTTTACATGGGTGTGTGACATGGCCATATGTGCATTTTTACGTTACTTTGCCTGCTGTGGAGAGTGCATTAGAAGCGTTCGAGAATGGATATGGAGAAGCCAGGTAGGAAGCTCTGGTAGTAACCAATGTAAGGGAGGATAGTCATTATTACGGTTTGACAAAATTGCCTGCGTGCCTGTGTGCTAAGTCGCTTCAGTCATGTCCGACCCTCTGTCCGTGAGATCCTGCAGGCAAGGATACTGGAGTGGGTTGACCTTCCCTTCTCCAGGGATTACAAGGCTATTATCACTGTTGAGGAGAAAATGGATTCAAGTCTAACACAAAAAGTAGGGGAGAAGCAGGTGCCGAGGTTGACTGCCCCTTTCCCCAGGTTTCTGATATGAAGTAAATGATGGTGCTGACTCAGATATGCAACTGAAAGAGAAGCCAATCTGGCGACAGGATCAGAAGTTCAGGGCTTGGGGACTTCCCTGGTGGTCCAGTGGCTAAGACTCCACACTCCCAATGCAGAGGGCCCAGGTTCAAACCCTGGTCAGGGTACTAGATCCCACATGTTGCAACTAAGAGTTCACACGCCCAGCTAAAGACCCCACATGCCGTAACTAAGAGCCGGCACAGTCAGATAAATAAATAATAGAAAGAAAGCAAAAACGAGTCCAATACTCAATGTGAGATGTTTTGAGCCACCCAGGTGGCAATTTTAAAACATGATCTTTGGAATTTACTGTATTTAAGAGTAACAAAGATAACAGAAAGTGAGAAAAACTAGACTGTAGAATAGCAAGAAGGTTCATCTTTGTCATGTGATGAATGGTAATAAGATGATATACTTGGCTTCTGTGCTCAGTTGCTTCAGTTGTGTCCAACTCTTTGTGACCCCATGGACTGTAGCCCTCTAGGATCCTCTGTCCATGGCATTCTCCAGGCAAAAATACTGGAGTGGGTGGCCATGCCCTCCTCCAGGGGATCTTCCTGACCTAGGGATCAAATCCACATCCCTTAGCATCTCCTGAACTGACAGGCAGGTTCTTTACCACTAGCGCCACCTGGGAAGCCCCAATATACTTGGCTTAAGGGAGCACTATTCGAATGTAATGCATAATAATCAGCAAAATAAAAGGAATAAAATTAGAAGTGATAGCAGAATATTAATTGCAAATTAAATTTCCAGTTCCTGGACAAGAACATGCAATATAATGGTGATTAGAAGCAACACAAGAGCTACAAGATCATGGCAGGCTATGTCAAGTAACAGAGACAATGCAGTCAAAAATTCAGTCGAACTATAGAATTCCTCACTAGGAAGGACTAACACAAGGGAAACCAACTAAAAGAATCAGAATTCATCAGTGTCTCAAGAAAGGGTCATGCAATAAATGACAAGTTTCTCAATTTCTTTTACACTTCTGTGGCTAGCAGTATGTCCTCATTTTCTAATAATATTAGAAATGTTAATATCATTAAAAGTATTTTAATACATAATTTAATTTTGAGCTACAACAAAAATGCAACTTGTAATGAGCAATATTTCTTTCATGCATTTTCAAGTATGTGCAACAAAATAAACCCCAGGTCTCAGCTGGCCAGCTTTAGAATCCCAGATAATTGGACTTCAGACACTATTAAGACAGGGTGTACCCTCGGACTATAGCCCTTTTCCTGGGTCCTGAAAAATGGTGATTAAAACAGGCCAGTCTCAATGAGGCAGGCTAAGACCTATGACCGGGACCATTTGCTGCAGTGCTTGCATCTGGACAAATATCCCCTCGAGTAACAAAATGAAAACAAAGTATAAGAAACTAAAAATAATCATGTGCACGTGTGGTTGGGGCAAATTATGGACATGATATGAAGAGACCAAAATCCCAACTGCCACTTTTGAAGAGCAGGAGGCAAAAGCAAGGCACTGTGCAAGCCCCCTGTGCACAATATCACCAAAGAAGTGGGCAAACTACCTAAGCCACCCCTCCAGGTGAGCCCTGGACCCCCCTTGTTGTTTAGTCACAAGTCCTTTAAGTCCTGTCTGACTCTCTGCGACCCAACAGACAATAGCCCAGCCCACCAGGCTCCTCCGTCCATGGAATTTCCCAGGCAACAAATACTGCAGTGGACTGACATTTCCTTCTCCAGATCTTCCTGACACCCCTGCTGTCACCCCATATAAGGAACCAACTTGCCCCACCTCAGGGAGCAAGCGAGCAAGCAAGGGAACCTGTTATTTGTTTTCCCTCCTCTTTGCTGCAGCATGAGCCCCAGTAATAATGCCTTGTCTAAATTTCTTGACTGGCCTCTCATCAATTTGGATTGATTAAGGAGGCCGAGAACTCTAGTCAGTAATGTAACTGATCAAGGGCAAAAACAAAATCAAGTGAGAGAAACTTGCCACTAAGGTGAAGTAAAACAGCTAGAGAGTCTGACTGCACCTGTGCCCCTAACGCGCACCCTGCAGTAGCCAATCTGAAATCTTCACCATTAGGATCCCTCTCAACATGATAGATCAGATCAGTCGCTCAGTCGTGTCTGACTTTTTGTGACCCCATGAATCGCAGCACGCCAGGCCTCCCTGTCCATCACCAACTCCCAGAGTTCACTGAGACTCACGTCCATCGAGTCAGTGATGCCACCCAGCCATCTCATCCTCTGTCGTCCCCTTCTCCTCCTGCCCTCAATCCCTCCCAGCATCAGAGTCTTTTCCAATGAATCAACTCTTCGCATGAGGTGGCCAAAGTACTGGAGTTTCAGCTTTAGCATCATTCCTTCCAAAGAAATCCCAGGGCTGATCTTCAGAATGGACTGGTTGGATCCCCTTGCAGTCCAAGGGACTCTCAAGAGTCTTCTCCAACACCACAGTTCAAAAGCATCAATTTTTTGGCACTCAGCCTTCTTCACAGTCCAACTCTCACATCCATACATTATCACAGGAAAAACCATAGCCTTGACTAGACAGACCTTTGTTGGCAAAGTAATGTCTCTGCTTTTTAATAGGCTATCTAGGTTGGTCATAACTTTCCTTCCAAGGAGTAAGCGTCTTTTAATTTCATGGCTGCAGTCACCATCTGTAGTGATTTTGGAGCCCCGAAAAATAAAGTCTGACACTGTTTCCATTGTTTCCCCATCTATTTCCCATGAAGTGATGGGACCGGATGCCATGATCTTCGTTTTCTGAATGTTGAGCTTTAAGCCAACTTTTTCACTCTCCACTTTCACTTTCATCAAGAGGCTTTTGAGTTCCTCTTCACTTTCTGCCATAAGGGTGGTGTCATCTGCATATCTGAGGTTATTGATATTTCTCCCAGCAATCTTGATAGAAAGAACAGCAAACTCAGTGTCAGAAAATCTATGTTGTTAACTCGACCCTTGCTGATTATATGGCCTTCAGTTAAGTGACTTAGCATTTCAGAGACTTGGTGTAATAAAAGACCCGCATACATTGACCTCTAAATTCTCATACAAGCGTACACATCCATGAACCTAGAATGAAACATTTGAGTGTGAGAATTACCCTACAGCAGAAACCATTTTACAGAAATAATTTTAAAAGCATTAATATTCAGTTTTGAGTAGGATGACCTCATGTGACTGAGACAGGATCTCGAATTCCCAAGATCTTAACTGCATCGCTGATAACCTTCCTCAGCTCCATCCTATCTCAGACCTCATGTGACCAAGACAGGATCTAGGATTCCCAAGATCTTAACTGCATCATGATAACCTTCCTCCATCCTGTCTCAGTCTCATGGGGTCACCCTACTTAAAGTTTCAATCCTTTCCTGACTGGCACAGTCTCCTTCCAGGATTTACCACAAAAGAGTTATGGGAAGAAGAACCTCCTGAAGAATAAAAAATTCTCTTCTTAGGAGAAGAAGGAAAGTAGGTGAGAGCATAAAAAATAAATTGTAATAGTGGCTTGAAAAGGTAATGAAGGGTTGAGGGAGCTAGGATATAAATAGTCATCTAAATATACAACCAGAGAGCCTGGACATTCCTCAGAATCCATTTTTTGTCGGTGCTTGGTGGTTGATAAAAACACATGTAATGGATTTTCTATTAATGGCAGAATTTAAAAACTTCTGAAAATTCTACATTAAAGAAATAAAAACATTCATTAACAACACATTTACAGAAGTTAAAATGCAAGCAGTAGGAATTAAGCTTCATTTGTGAATAGTTTAATATGCTGTAAGATAAAGCCAACTAAATAAAAGTAGCTAAAATGCCGGTGGTGCCATGTCTAGTATCTAATTTTTCAATGCACCGAGTGGAACTCACCACTTACGGGACTTACATGGCAAATACTCTTTACATTTAAGATTGAATCGTCTGAACATATTGGTGAGGACATGGAGAAAAGGGAACTATTGTGTACTACTTGCTGGAATGTAGATTGGTACTATCATTATGGAAAACAGTATGGAGGTTTCCTCAAAAAATTAAAAACAGAATCACTATATGGTCCAGCAATTCCATTTCTGGGCATTCACCTGAAGAAAACAAAAATACCAAAAGACATACGCTTGCTCATGTTCATTGAAACATTATTTACAATAGCAAAGACATGGAAACAACATAAGTGTCCACTGACAGATGAATAAAGAACATGTGGCATGTACACATGAAATGAATATTGTTTAGCCATAAAAAGAATGACTCTGACTATTTCCAACAACATGGATGGATGTTACGCTAAGGGCGTTATTGAGGGCGTTATGCTAAGTGAACTGAGTCAGACAGAGAACAATAGATACAATCTGATCTCACTTATTTGTGGAATCTTAAAAACAAAAGCAAAACAAGCTCATAGATCCAGAGAATAGACTGGTGGTAGCCAGAGGTAGGAAGTGGGAGTGGGACAAATGGCTGCAGAGAGTCAAAGGTACAACTTTTCAGTTATAAAATAAATGTCATGAAGACATAATGTACAGACAGCATGAAGTTAACAATACTGAATAACATATTTGAAAGTTGCTAAAAGAGTGAAATCTAAAGGTGCTTATTACAAGGAAAATAAACTCCATAGCTAGATTATTACAAGGAAAATAAACTCCATAACTAGACATAGTGACGGATGTTAACTAGACTTATTGTGGTGATTATTTCACAATATACACAAATATCGAATCACTTTGTACACCTAGAATGAATATTGCTGCTTAGTTGCTCAGTCGTGTCTGACTCTTTGCAACCCCACGGACTGTAGCCCATCAGGTTCCTCTGTCCATGGGATTTCCCAAGCAAGAACATTGGAGTGGTTGCCATTTCTTCCTCCAGGGGATCTTCCCAACCCAGGGATCAAACCCAGGTCTACCACATTGCCAGCAGATTCTCTATCATTTGAGTCACCAGGGAAGCCCAAAACTAATACAATAATGTATATTAATTATATCTCAATAAAAAGAATTTTTGGTAGAGCTTCACATACTAATTTTGCTTGACATTGGGTAGAAAGGTGTGTTTCAGAAGAGGTTAATGTTATTTTGAATGGCAAACAGTTTCAAAGAAAATAGAGAAAGTATCCTGACAATGGCATTTATGGTATCTCTACCACGGACAGTACAGTACTACATGAACTGTACTTTTCAGCACGACATGAACTGCAACACAACCAAATAATAAAACACACAATCCCAGTCTATTTGGGCCAGAAGAACTTCTATGAATAAAACAATCTGCAATCTCCCTGAAGGCAGAATTTAATGTTTATACCGTCTGTCACTATCATTTAGCGCCTCTATGACTGTTGAAAGTCTTGTTACCGTTTAGCGGCTTGGTCGTGTCCTACTCTTTTGTGACCCCGGGGAATGTAGCCCACTGGGCTCCTCTGTCCATGGGATTTCCCAGGCAGCAATACTGCATTGGGTTACCATTTCCTTCTCCAGGGGATCTTCCTAACCCAGGGATCAAACCCATGTCTCCTGCATTGGCAGGCAGGTTTTTACCACTGAGTCACCTGGAAAGCTTGTTGAAAGTAACAGAGAATACATACATGTAGCTACATACATGAGGTGAAGAATAGCAAGGAAGGGCAAAAATAGACTGAGAAGGGGGTTTTATTACTAATATATAACAATTACTGAGTGCTTAATGTGTTTCAGGCACTGTACAAGCCCTTTCAATACACAAATCACTTAATCTTGCAATAACTTTTTAAGGTACCATTATTATCTCCTTTTACCAAAGAGACAAGTCAAGGACTGGAAAGTTAAGTAAATTATGAATTGTTCCAACTTAGACAGCAAAAGGGCTTCCCAGGTGGTGCTAGTGGTAAAGAACCCACCTGCCAATGCAGGAGACTCGAGATGTAGGTTCCATTGGGTTGTGAAGATCCCCTGGAGGAAGGCATGGCAACCCACTCCAGCATTCTTGCCCGAGAAATCTCATGGACTGAGGAGTCTGGCAGGCAACAGTCCATACGGTTGCTTAAGAGTCACACGAGACTGAAGAGACATAGCATGCATGCAGTAGTTGAATCTAAGTTGAAGTTGTTTGTGAAGTTTGGTACCATAAAAGAAAATTGCTGTAAATTAAAAATTTACTTGTGGAAAGGCACAGAGGGAAAAAAAGCAAATCATCTGAGAGGTGAGTTGGGCCAAAATGAAGTGAACACTCATGTATGTTTTGGGGCTGAGGGAGAGAGTGTAAGGAAGTGAGGTGGATGAAGTCAGAGAGACATTGTGTGTTACAGCCCTTAAAAGTCAAGTGGAAACTCTCAGATACGATAGATACAGTTGGTGGTAAGGAGCCATTGAATGATTTCTAAGATAGAGTCATAAGATGAAAATGTTTCATGGGGCTTGAAAAGGCAGTGTAGGAGAGTGTACTATAATAGCGTACCATTGTAGGCAAGTGGTTAAGAGTGTAGTTATGAGGGCTGGGAGCTGGATTGCTTTCAAGTCCTGGGTCAGCTGCGTACCAGTTGTGTGACTTTGGGCACGTGATGTCAAACCTCAGTTTCTGTGACTGTAAAATGGGAGTAACAATAAAATTACACATGTCAGAGGATAATTGTGAGGATTAAATGATTTAATCATTTTCAAATACTTGGGATAACTCCTGGCAGTGCTTAGTCAATGCTAGTTATTACTCCCATAGGTATGTATTATTTTTTCCCACAGGTATGTAATAAACTGTGGCAGGGATGCTAATCTTGAATGTTGGGAGAGTACATTAAAGCCTGTGAAAGGACTACATGCCAGTGGAAGACAGGAAGGTACGGATTATGGGGAAGCACACTTCAAAAGGAAAAATGGCTGCTTGAATGAAGGGGTATGAGTCAAGACTTGCAAAGGGGTTGCTTTCCAAAGAGTTTCACTGGAAGGTAATGAGGTTCATAGTGGAAGTGGCTAGTCCAGCTGTTCAATATTACCAGGAGTGGCTAGCAGTAATGTGAGACAGGAGTCAGAGTCTTTAAAATCAACGGTTATGGCTTGGAAGTAGCTAGAACCATCCATTGTTTTAGGTCCATTGTATTTTATATCCATATCTTCATGCCAGTGGAACAAAACAACTAATATATATATATATGTATAAGAGCTTTATTGAAAATTCTATGGGCTATTCTGATCCTTAAACCATGTACTCCTTGATAGAGATTATCACTTGAAGCTCAAGCCTGTAGAAATAGTGCAATCAACATAATATATGTTCTACTTTAAAAAATATCCTGTTACTCAGCCATAAAAAGAATGAAATAATGCCATTTGCAGCAACATGGATGGACCTAGAGATGATCATACTAAGTCAGGGGGAGAAAGACAAATATCATATGACATCAATTTTATGTGGAATCTAAAAAACTGATAAAAGTGAACTTATTTACAAAACAGAAATAGAGTTGCATACATAGAAAACAAACTTTTAGTTACCAAAGGGGAAAGGGAGCGGGAGATAATTAGGAGTTTGGGAATCGCATATACGCAGTACTATATATAAAATAAATAATGAGGAATTACTCTATAGCATAGGAAACTATATTCTATATCTTGTAATAATCCATAATGAAAAAGAATCTAAAAAAGAAAAAATATATATATAAAACTGAATCACTTTGCTGCACACCTGAAACTAACACAACATTGACAATCAACTATACTTGGATTAAAAAAAAATCCTGCATTGTTTTAGGGAGGATATAGGGCATTTTTCAAGGATACGTAAAATATTGAATATATGACAAGATCACATAGACTAAATGAGGGACAGGGTAAAACAAAAGTGGAAAAAAAGAGCAGAAGCATGAATCAGATTAAAAACACATGGGAGAAAGGGGAAAGCCTTCTACATTTGCCCCAGGTGGAACAAAGGGTTGGTGTTAAGCCTTTAAATGGTTGGGCTGATGCTATACACACACATTTCCAATTAGAACACAGACAATATGCGTGGTCTGTTAGAAAGGCTAATTAACAGTTTGTAAAGAAGAAACCTGACTGTATAGCTAAGTGAAAAAAAAAAAAATCAAGGCAAAGAAAATCTGGAATAAAAGATAGAAAATTATGGCTTTGAAATATGAGTTACTTAAAGTACAGAAAATACACTATGCTGTAAAAACTAAAAAGATTTTCTTCTTTTAAACTTCACTCCTCTGTCAGTGAACGAAGACAAAAGGTTACAAAAACATCCATTTCCCCTGGGTTGACAAGTATGAAAAGCTCTGATGTGAGTTAACACTGCTTTATGAATTTGAATTGTCTTCACAATTGCACTTACTTTTCATCAATTTGAGGAAAAGAGAGGACCAGAAAAACCTGTAAATGGTAACAGTAGATATGGCATTAAATTACAACTAAAGCAACATGTTAAAATACATGATACTTTTAGAAGCCAAATAAAAATATAAGAGTTTTAAAACACCTTGAGAAAAACAGGGCATTCACCCGATGGCTAAAACCCAAAAATATTACACTCTTTTACATACATTTCTTCCTTGAAATGTCTGTTTCGACTTATATATTTAAGAAAAAAATCTTCCTATTTATTTCTTGAAGCAGAAAGTGTTAGTCGCTCAGTCATGTCCGACTCTGCAACCCATGGGCTGCAGTCAACCAGGCTCCTGTGTCCATGGAATTCTCTAGGCAAGAATACTGGAGTGGGTTGCCATTCTCTTCTCCAGGGGATCTTCCCCACCCAGGGTTTGAACCCCATCTCCTGCATTGCAGGTAGGTTCTTTCCCATCTGAGCCACCAGGGAAGACCATTTATTTGTATGTCCCTTCAAATAAAGGATAAACATATACACCTTAGAAACTGTCTAACATACTGAAAAAAACACTTGCAGAAAAATTTCACCTGGCCTTTTAAATAATACTGCTTGGAAGGGAATTTTATCTTTTCACCATATCTTTAATTTGTTGTTATAAAGAAAAAAATATATGACTGTAAAAGTACCAAACGGTGTGTACTCTAATGAAAAACAAAATATTAAGAGAGCGGAAGGGAATTTTAACTACAGAATGGGCAAAGCTGGAGATTGTTTTATTAGAATATATTGGATGCGATATCAAAGAAAATTTCCCTTATCTACTCGAGTCACAAGAAGCGAATTGTATAGTGATATTTATATCTCAGTTCAGTTCAGTCACTCAGTCGTGTCCAACTCTTTGCGACCCCATCATGAACTGCAGCACGCCAGGCTTCCCTGTCCATCACCAACTCCCGGAGTTCACCCAAACTCATGTCCATCGAGTCGGTGATGCCATCCAGCCATCTCATCTTCTGTCGTCCCCTTCTCCTCCTGTCCCCAATCCCTCCCAGCATCAGTCTTTTCCAATGAGTAAACTCTTCGCGTCAGGTGGCCAAAGTATTGGAGTATCTATATACTCATAATTTCGTGGACTTGTACAGACAAGGGCTCTATAAACATAAAAGTCCTCGGTGATTCAGCTGATAAGCGTTCCCCTGCTCGCCTTTTTGCTGAGGGGCAACAGAAGCGAGGACATTCCTCCCATAATTCCAACCTGTTTAGTAATTTAGCGCAATCAGGATTCAATAGAACCGGCCGGGAGCTGTCCCGAGCCTGCGGCTGATTGGCCGAGCGCAGAGCACCGGGCGTGGGCTTTGCCCAAGTTCTCCGCTCCCTGCTTCCAGCTTCCAGGGGAAGCCAGGGCGTGTTGGACCAGCGGCTCTTCAACGCTCAGAGGAGCCGAGACCGGTGTTCGCATCCGCCGCACTCTTCCGCTGGAGTATGAATCTACTTCCAAGATTCACGCCTTAGTGAACATTCACAGGGAAAGCCCCAGGTAGGGCGCGGGAACCTGGGGACTAGACAGAGAAGGTTCGGGGGGAGGATGGGTGGGCTCTCTAATATCCCGAGTTGGGTTTCAGAAGAGAGGGAAAGGGAGATTCCAATTGGCAAGTCCAAGGGGACCAAAAAGGGTGAGGCTTATTCTCAGTCGGGGAGCTCTGGGGCACCCCAGTCTCTAGTTTGGTGTTTTTTTTTGTTTGTTTGTTTTTTTCCGCTAGTTATGCGTCCTGGAGTCTGCTGCCCCGAGCCCACAGAGCCAGCGCTGTGCGGGCAGCCGGGCTCTGAGCCCGCGGGCAGATGGATGGCGTGGGGAATCCGGAGGCAGAAGCCGCGGTGGAGGCGGGCAAAGTTTGGGCCGGGCCACCGCCCTGCCCCTGTACTCGCGTGCGGAGGCTGGATGCCTGGCGCTGAGTAATGTCCCTGCGGCGACTCTCGCGGCCACGAGCCGCTGCAGCATCAGGGCGAGCGCTCCGCCCTTCTGCCCGGCGCGCTGTAGTAGAGTTCAGTTTCATCTTAGCCTTCTGAGGTGATTCGACTGATTGGCTGGGGTTGCTCCTCAGGTCGCGATGGATCTTGACGGCTGCAATGGAAGAGCAGGGGTGAAGAACTTCTTGAAAAGGGACAAAAAAAGGTAGTTTGTTTCATTTTCTTACTTTACATAGCTTGAGAAACTTGGGAGATTTGTTTCCGGCCTCCAACTCTGAAATAAATGAGCTGATGATGGTGGTGGTGATGGTTTTGTTTTGTTTTGTTTTGTTTAATCTTAAATACAGGCAATTGCGGAGGTTCGCTGGCTTGAGTTGAGTCCAGCATTTGCACCGTGAGCTTCTTCCTCAGCTTTCTGGTCCCACACAGACCAAGGCTCATTTCCTTTCCTGTGTTTTATAACCTTCTGCTTTACGTGTGATGTTGATCGTGCATGAGCCTGAACCGTGCGCTGCTTGTCTTCTACTTTGTTTGTGGTCCAGTCTGTTCCTTCTGGTAAAACAGTCACATAAACATTGCATGTTTGTGGCACGCAGCAGATGGGGCAGAAGGCCACGACTACTTTTAAGTATTCTTTTTATCTTTTTAAGGCAATGAGTATCTGACTCTGGTAGAAGTAATTGTGAGACGAATGTACTACCCAAGAATTATTAGAATGGTGTAAAATTATCCTGACTGGATATAGAACTGGTTCTGTAATCACATAGGAAAAATAATTATCTTTAGTAAATTTTGATCACAGTGCAGTATCTGTACAGGAAATTTTTAATTTCATTCAGTAAGCTCTTTGTTAGTAATAAATGGTAAAATTAGTAAATATATTAATATTATTAGAAACCAAACTTTTCAGTGGAAGAGAAAAGAAATACAAGTGTGGACATTAAGTAGACTTTTTAAAAACAATGTTGAATTTGAATGTGATTTTATGATCTTTTTTAATAGGTCAGTTTCTGTCCATTGAAATGGATAGTGAGTGGCAGAGAACACCCTCAATGTCAATCTTGGTTTCTCAGTATCCTTCCTTACAAAAAAGGAATCTGCACCCCATAGAGAAAGGGTTAATGCCAATTGAGCCTGACCTTGGAGTATCTTGTGGTACCTGAAAACAAGAGGTGGAGGGCGATTATCAAAAAGGACACAGGAGCTGGCTTGAAGGGGCTTTCACTGGTCCACATCTGGGACAGTTTGAGCATCAACAAGAATAATGACTGTACTTGATTGTGAAATACTGAGTAAATTAATTTTTAATAAAATTCTGAGAGGAGGAGGAAAACAAAGGGGGAGAGAGGGAGAACCTTCTTCACAGAAAAATGTTGAAACCTGCATTGTTGTAATTGGTTCAGGCAGGGGTTGTTAATGGATCCTAAACCACTCAGAGAAAGTTTGAATCTATGAATTAGCCATAATTCTTAATTGGAAAAAGGAAAATGTGATTTTTCCAGTGAAAAGATACCACAGTTCTCCGCCTTATCCAAGTGATTGTACCTGGCCTGGCTCCTGGTGGAATAGACTGCCTTAATGACATGACACCACCTAAGAAGTATGTTTGCAAAATCATTTAGTGAATCTAACTTATCAAGCTTTCAGACTAATGCTGTCCAATAGAAATATGTGAACCACATTTGCAATTATTAATTTTCTAATACCAACTTTTAAAAAGTAAAAAGAAACAGGTGAAATTAATGTTGAAAATACATTTTAAGGATCCAAGTATATTCAACCTATTATCATTTCTACAGGTAATGAGGATTATTACTGAGATAGTTTGCATTCTCTTTTACAATGCATCCTCAAATCTGTATTTCATACTTCCTGCACAATTTGGACAAAGTTTGAAACAGACATATCCAAGATGTGGGACATTCTATAAGACACCTGTTTTTGTTCCTATAAAAAGTCAATGTTTGGTGAGAGGTCGGTAGGAAGGAGAATTTCTAAATTTGAAAGAGACTAAAGAGACAAATGGAGAAGGAAATGGCAGCCTGCCCACTCCAGTATTCTTGCCTAGGAAATCCCATGGACAGGGGAACCTGGCGGGCTACGGTCCGTGGGGTGGCAAAAGAATCAGACACGACTTAGTGATTAAACAACAACAAAGAAACAAAACCACCATGTATAATACATGAGCCTTAATTACATCAGAGTTCTAAAAAGGAAAAACCTATAGAAAACATTCTTGGAAATTTTGAATGTGGATTGATATCAAAATTGCTGTTAATTTTATTGTATGTGATAATGGTAGGAAAACATGTGAAGTGCCATGATCTTTGCAGCTTATTTTCAAATAGTTTGATGTTAACAGTTATAATACAAACTTCCTTATGCATTAAAGAAAATATCGTCAAAATGTTCACAGTTGTTGAATCTAGGTGAATTTTTAATGGGTAGTCATTATTAGTATTCTTTTTGTTTGTTTGAAGGTTTTCATAATAAATTCTCATAAAATAGATTACATAGAGTGGAAGGTAGATACATCCCTTTTTAAGTTTTTAAACTTGGTACATTAAACAAATATGTATTTTTTGATTCAAACACTTAGGGACATTGAAATAAGACTTTGTGGAAGGAAAGAAATTTGTTTGACAGATTGGTGGTTTCCAGAGGTGGAGGAAAGGGGGACAAAACGGGTGAAGGGGGTCAAAAGGTCCAAAGTGCCAGTTATAGAATAAGTCATGGAGGTGTAATGTACAGCAGTGTGACTCCAGTTAACACTGTATTGCATATTTGAAAGTTGCTAAGAGTAAATCTTGAAAGTTCTCATCACAAGGAAGAAAATTCTGTGACTGTGTATGATGACAGATGTTAACTAGACTCGTGATGATTTCCCAGTATATACAAATATCAAATCATTCTCTTGTACACCTGAAACTAATACAGTGTATGTCACTTATACCTCAGTTTTTAAAAATTTTATTGAAGGACAATTGCTTTACAGTATTGTGTTGGTTTCTGCCAAACATCAACATGATTCACCCATAGGTATACATATGTCCCCTCCCTCTTGAACGTTTTTGAAAAAGGTGTTCAATAAATATTTGTGGGATATTTACTTATTTATTCTTCTTTAAGAACCCATATTTTGAAAACAGTATTTCTTTTGAGCTTGCACATACCTTCATTTTATTGGTGATTGGTCTACAAACTTTTTTTTCAAACTAGAAATTTTTTTTTTTAGTTAAGAAACTCTTATTAAACTGTGCTCACCATTATTGATGTGATTCTGTTTTTTATAAAGCTATGTATTTTTCCAGTTTTATTGAGTTATAATTGACATATGATACTGAAAGGTTGTTACTGAACCATGAAAAGATGCTGAGATTCTTGGCCTCTGGAGGAGAAGAATTCAATCTGGGGCCAGATGCCCAGAGCTTTTGTGTAATAAAATTTTATTAAAATATGAAACAGACAGAGAAAATTTCTGACATAGACATCAGAAGGGGGCAGAAACAGTACCCCCTTGCTGGTGTTAACAATGTAGTTATATACCTTTTAATTAGTTATTACAATGAATCAAAAGAATGTCTCAAGTTTGTGAAAATTTTACCAGACCCACTCCCACAATTTACATTTTAGGATAACAAGATTAGAATTTAACAATAGAAGGATCCTAGCAGACCCACTCGCATAATACATTCTAAAATATCAGGATTAGTCAGAAGGTTTTCCGGAAGGAGAAACAGTCCTCCAGGCGGATACATTGTTGTGTAATCCCTAGTACAGAGTTTAAACTGAGTTGTGTAATTGACTAAGACTAAGGAATGCAGAGGAAAAAAGACTTTTGTCATTTTCTCCTCCTTGAGAATTACAGACCCTTATCTCCCCTTCAAGAGCCCCACACCCCTTTCTCCTCCTTGGGAACCCTGAACTTCTTATCAATCTGCCTAGGAATTGACTCTCTCAATACCTTGTAAGTTTAAAGTGTATAGCATAATAGTTTGAATTATAAATATTGTGATACACTACCACAACAAGTTTAGCTAACATCCTTCATCTTATACAGATAAAAAGAAAAAAGATTTCTTATTGTAATGAGAACTTTTAGGATCTACCCTCTTAACAGCTGATTCATCTGTATCATATAGCAGTGTTAACTATAGGCATCTGGTGGCACATTGTGTCTCTAGCACTATTTTATAACTGAAAGTTGGTAACTGAAAGTTTGGACCAGCTTTCTCTCATCCTGTCTCCCCCCTCTAGAAACCACAAATATTTTTTTCTTTTTCTATGAGTTTGTTTTTTAAACTGTATATTCTAATTCAAAATCATAAAGAAGCATGTGACTTGCTGATAATGTGAATAGGTATAATGCTTGGGTAATAGTACCCTTTGGCATATTTGTATTTGTAAAGATTCTTTATTAAAATGCAATTTGATAAGCAACTTCCTATTTGTCAGCACTGTGTTGGAGCAAATGGGGATAAATGAATCTTCTAAGAGGGGTGACAGTTAGTGTTCCTGGCAGGGCAGTATCTCAGAAGTCTGACACTGCACCAGATAGCCTGGTGTCTGGGAGTTAGACTTCTCCGTGGAAAGCTTGGCTTCATTCTAACTGTGTGACCTGGGACAAGTGAGTTAACTCTTCTCACCTACAATTCTCTTATCTGTAAAGGAAGGATAAAAATGTGCCTGCCTCAGAGATTAAGATGAAATGAGGTCTTGTATGGGAAGTGTTTACTTAGCCAGTGTCTGGAACATTATAAATTCTTCAGAGTAGCTGCAGTTTTGGAGACTGAAAAAATAAATAAAAAGCTTAGAGCTAAAACTCAATTCTGTATGGCTAGTTTTCTCCTCTTATCCTGATTCCAGGGGTACTGAAACGTTGCCTTTACTGGGAATAGGGCAGAACCAAATCTGAAGAGTTATGTTCGTGTATTTTGTGTGTTTCTCAGTAGTGGAAGTAAAAAGAATGTACTTCTTCCCTGAGATAGTCTTTCTTTTAGAAATAGGAAAATACAGATGCGGAGGTTGCTCGCATATGCTGGATGGCAGTTAGAGTAGAACACCAGTTAGTTTTGAATCTGCACTCGAAATAATTGACCTTTCGCTGCCTGAGGACAGCTTTTTTTTTTTTTTTTTTGCGCTTTACAAACCATCTTTTTTGATGGTGCATTTTCTAGGTTGTGTGTATTGCCACAATGGCCCATTTAGGGCTCCAGACATCTTTTCAGAATTAGATTTGTTCATGGAGAGTGATTGAATTATGTTTCTTTCTTAGGATAATTTATGCCCTGCATGTTTGCCACTACTCTCCCTGAGGTAAAGGAATAATATCTAGGTAGATGAAGGATAATATCTAGGTAGATAGAAGGATAGACTATCTGTTGCTAAAATCCCTGAGATGATAATTAAAGGGATTAATTCTGGGGAGCATGAGTGAGTTCTAAGTAGAAGAAAGACAGGAAGCTCTCTTTTTTTAGTGTTAGTTTCTCTAATCCCAAATTTGTGTGTCTCTGTGTATTCATCATAGAAAATTAGGAAATACCAAAGGCACAAGGAAGAAAATAATTTGAAATCTCAACACCCAGTGATAGTCCCGTGTATAGATTTCTAGGTATATGTAAACATACTTAAACTTTATAAATGGGGTCATATTATAACCTGTTTTTGTAATGACACTGTAGACATATTTGTTTGTCCTGGTTGTTGCTAAATATAAGCTCTACGTTGATTGGATATAGATTTACATAGTTTTTAAAGCTTTATGTCATTCTGTTGCTAGGTTTTTCAGTAAAAAAGATGAGAAGAAAGAAAAGAGACCAACTGTCAGTACTTTTGCAATGGTGAGTTTGAATGTGTTCACTATTATATCTATACACACACACACAGCTGATTCACTTTGTACAGCAGATACTAGCACAAGGTTGTAAACCAGTCTTACTCCAGTGAAAACAAAGCAAAACAAAAGAAAAAGTGCTGTGCCGTCTCTTGATCTAAAAAAGAGGTATTTCATCTGGTATAATATTTTCTTGGGGGGTATGTTAATGAAGAGGTAAAATGAATTCATTTAATTCAGCTTGTTTTCAGGGAATGATGAGCTTTATACACAAACTTGCTGTGTGCAATGAGCCTCCAGAGTCCCCTGTCCTGGCCTGGGTTTCCGTATTCTCCTAACCAGTTATGTCACCAGTGATACGTCAACTACACAAGCACTTCTCCCATTGGTGGTCTCAGCCCTAGACAGAGGAAGCCAGCCTCATGGAGTGTGGTTCAAACAAAACCTGGGGTACCCTGTCGCCATGGGCTCTAATCCTGGCAGGTTTGAGGTCAAAGTCCCAGGCACTCATAATAGAAGTTAGCAATGGGTTATTAATTACTATGGCTTAGTACCTGTCACTGTGCTTCTGTGCTGAATAACTGAAAATCTGGAATTTGAAAACCTTATTATACTTCTTTGTCTTATTTTCTGGTTTCATGGTGGCCACTTTGAAGCTTTTCTTTAATCAGATTTGGAATAAGACAGGCTGGTTGATGAGCCCTCTTTACCTGTATCCGTTTTTGTTTTTTTCCCTGAGAATGCAGATTTAGGGGAACTATGCAGTTAGAACCTGGAAGACTTACTGAACCAATTAAGTCTTGTAGTACACCCCACTCCAGTACTCTTGCCTGGAAAACCCCATGGACAGAGGAGCCTGGTAGGCTGCAGTCCATGGGGTCGCTAAGAGTCGGACACGACTGAGCAACTTCACTTTCACTTTTCACTTTCATGCATTGGAGAAGGAAATGGCAACCCACTCCAGTGTTTTTGCCTGGAGAATCCCAGGGACAAGGGAGCCTGGTGGGCTGCCGTCTATGGGGTCACACAGAGTCGGACACGACTGAAGTGACTTAGCAGCAGCAGTACACACTTTGTAATTCAGACATAACGCACCAGACACTTGTAAAATTTGTGTATGTGTGTGGGGCAGGCTATCTTATAAAATGAATATTTGTAAAATTGAATATTAAGTATGGTTACATGCCGGGGTCCAGCCCCGGCTGATCCAGGGTATTCGAAGCGGGGACGGCGTCGGCGACCTATTTATTTATAAATATTTATCAAAGATTTAAAGAGTAATAGAATGAGGATAGCTCAGTGAGGAAATTCAGTGGAGAAAAGAGGCTGAATAAAATTCCAAAGCAGGGTATAACGTCACCTACGAAGGCCGCAGGCGTCCTCCCGTTCTCCCGAAGGAGAGGAGACACTAAGGCCTCCCCGGTCAGATCTTAGAAGCCCAGGCAAAATTAGTAGGCTTGACGAGCTTCCCCGCCTCAGAGGAAAAATTCAGCCAGAAGGTGAAAGAAAGAACGACATGGGGAGACCAAATTTCAGTGAACAAGGCCCGCACTTTATTTTCCAAAGTAGTTTTTATACCTTAAGTTATGCATAGAGGATAATGGGGGAAGGGGTAGAGTCATGCAGCAAGCCAGGCTTTTTTCCTGTAAACTTATCATATGCAAAAGTTCAGGTGATAGACACCATCTTCTGGCCAGGAGGCCTGTTAACATTTTAAGAAACTTATCTTTCTCTAAAGGTGATTATTCCAAAGTCAGGTGCCAGCCTTCCAAAAAGCATTGGACAAAGCTGCATTTTACATTTCTATACACCCATTATATCAATCAATACACTGCCAAGGACACAGTAGGTAAGGAGTATGGAGACTTAGCAGCAAACATTGGCCCAACAAGTGAAAAACCCTTCACCAATACAATTTCTAATCAATCTTTTATCTACTCAAAGGAATCTGTGTTTAGGCAGTTTAGAACATCTCCTGCCTCTCACAGTTGGGAGGCTCTGAACAATCACATGTGGCCGGAAAAACCCATTCGGGCAGGCTAGAGGATTTCCAAAGGAGTTTGTAGGTTGAAACACTGTCACACCCAGGAATTATTAACTGGAGCTGTAAGCTAACTCTCTTTTCAGAGAGAGGTAGTGGGGGACAGCCCCCCGTAAAGTCAGAGGTGTAGGTGAAAGCACAAAGCAGAAAGTAGGCAGACTCTGGTTTTCGGGGTAGATGCTCGAGAATTTCCAGGGGGACTCCTGAGGCTCGATCCCGCCTTTGCGTATGCCGAGCCTCCTTCCTCATGACCTTTGTCATGGGCGGAATTCCTCACGCTGGCTCCCGGCAGTGATAGAATTCCAGTTGAGCTATTTCAGATCCTGAAAGATGATGCTGTGGAAAGTGCTGCACTCAATATGCAATATGCACTCAATATGCAATATGCCGGCTCCCGGCAGTTACAAGCATAAAAAAGCTGCTTTTTACACTCCAGTGATGTTATACACACATCTTCTTGCACTCCAGTTGCTCTTGATAAAATTCCACCTTTGAGTCTGTCTTTACTCTCTTTGGAATTCTGGGGAAATGAGACTGTGTACTCGGGTTATTCTCAGAAATAACCAAGTGACAGTTTTTGTTTTATATTTCATTTTATATTCTTATATTAAAAGAACCTTTGGTGTTAAAATAGGGTTTATTCCCAAGATTTAATTTCCAGTTCTGTCATTTTGAGACTAGAATATTTCTGTCTTATTTAATTTCATTTTTTATAAGTAAGTTAAATTTTAAAAATTAGTCTTATGTTTTAGAAAATTTATCAGACTTAATATATAGAGGTAAGACTATTAAACCAATTCAGGCCACCAAAGAATAAAAATCTGGAGTTTGAAGGCCAGGTGATAATTAAAACACAAATATAGCTTTTTATGCCATGTGTTGCAATAAATACTTTCTATGTGAATGCATTAATCTTTACAACTTCCTTGGAGATAGATACTGTTATTGTTTTAATTTTATAGATGAAGAAAGGGAGGTGAGACTTACTAACTTGCCGAGGAATACTCATCAGGGCCAAGGTTCAGACCTGAGAAATTCACACTAAATCATAGTGCTCAGGTTGGCATAGGAAGGAAGGAATATATTCTTAGGTTTTTGATGGAAAGCTATACTGAATGTTTATGTGGCTTTTCCTCATGCCTTTCTCTTAAAGGAGTTGACACAGAAAACTGAACTTGTGTATAAAATCTATATAGACAGGGACATACTCAGAATGTTTGACAGTAAAAAACTTGTGTATAAAATCTATATAGACAGGGACATACTCAGAATGTTTGACAGTAAAATGCTGATATTAGTGAGAGAGTCAATTCCTAGGCAGGTTGATAAGGAATCCGGGGGTCCCCAAGGAGAGAGGGGTCTGGAATTCTCGAGGAGGAGGAAAGGACAAACTTTTTTGGTCTACATTCCTTAGTCTTAGTCAATTACACAACTCAGTTTAAACTCTGTACTAGGGATTATACAACAACAGTGTATCCTGCTTGAGGACAGTTTCTCCTTCCTGAAAACCTTCTGGCTAATCCTGTTATCTTAAAATGTGAATTATGAGAGTAGGTCTAGTAAGATCTTTACAACCTCCAGACATTCTTTTGATTCATTGTAATAACTAATTAAAAGGTATATAACTCCATTGCTAACACTAGTGAGGGGCACTCCATCCCCCTTCTGATGTCGATGTCAGAAGCTTTCTCTGTTCCTTTTATACTTTAATAAAACTCTATTACACAAAAGCTCTGAGCAATCAAGCCTCGTCTCTGGCCCCGAATTGAATTCTTCTCCCCTGGAGGCCGAGAATCCCGGTGTCTTTCGTGGTTCAGCAACAACCTTTCATTAGCATTGCTGATTAATAAAAATTTCCAGCTAAGATAAAAACTCGTGTGTGTTGGGAGTTTCCAAGAGCCCCGGGTTTGATGATTCACTTGGGGGACTCACAGGACTCAGCTTATTGCCATACTCATGGCTAAGATTTATTACAGAAAGAGGACAGAAAGCAAAATCAGCAGTGGGCAAAGGAAGGCAGGAAAGGTCCAAGAGAAGCGCCAAGCGTCCTGTCTAGTGGAGTTGACTTGATTCCTCCAGCAGTGAGTTGTGCCGACTCACTATGTGAAATGCTGTCAGGGAAGCTCAGTAGAGACTCAGTGCCCGAGGGTTTCTGACTGGGAGCTGATGATGTAGGCACAGCATGTACCAAAATTCCAGACTCACAGAGGAAGGCAGACACTCAGCATAAAGCATGTTGTTTGTACAAATCATTCGGCCACTTCTATCAGTTAGGGTGATGGTTACTCTTCCCAAAAGCCAAATTCTAGATGCCAGCCAAGGGCTAGCCTTGAATGCAGGCTCAGGCTTGCAATGTTAACTGTTTTCTGTACACCATCCAAAGTGCTGTTATGAAGCAGTTAGATAGAACTAGCCAGCTATCTCCTCTGTCTTCAATCTGCTCACTGTTTCTCTTGGATCCTGAGTCCCCTGACCTGTCAATTTCCCATCAGCCCCTTCTTGTTTCCCTTCTCTTATCACCTTAGAGCAACGATCATCACTTTGTTATGCTCCTGCCTGAGCTGCAGACTTCCTTTCACCTGTCACTTGTCAAGCCCAGCCCAGGCAGATCGACCATCTGTTTTCTTGGTGCCTGAACCCCTACATCTGATGGATTCTGGAGAAAAGCCTCATGGCAGCATGTATCCCACACAGAAATGCTACTCTTCCTCTTCTCGCTGAGTATGTTAAGCCCTTTACGAATTTCCCATGTCTCCCCACAAGCCCCAGCTCTTCGTGGATGACCCCCCCTTTTTTTTTTAATTTCACAAACCAAATGGAAACCCCCTGAGTTCCTCAGCTCTTCCTCAGCTGAGTTCCTCAGCTCTTCTCTCAGTCTACAAACACACCGGTACCCAGGTCAATTGCTTCCTCCTTCCCTCCTGTTATAACAGAGGAAGCATTTGGTTCTTTAATCACCCTCTTGTACACTGTGCTTTGGCTCCTGTATCCTCTACTTTCTCAAGGACCTTACATTATTATTATTATCCTTTCTCTTCTGTATCCTCCATCTCTCCCTCTCAACTGGGTCTTTCTGATTGGTATTTACATGTCACCTATCTTTAATTTCACTAATGCCCTCCTTCATTTCACTAAGCCTCCTCTAGCTTACTTCACAAATAGGAGGTGACTTTGCTTTCTGTCTGTTTCATGTCCAAATCACTTCTTACATTCTAATTTGGCTCTGTCTCCACCACTCACCGAATTCAGTGGACAGTCTCTGCTGACTTTTAAGGAGCACTTGACGCTGTTCACCATATTCATTCCTCCTGTTTGCTTCTGCGATGCCGGAGTCTGCTCGTTTTCCTCACGGTTCTTTGGTTCTTTTCTTGTGTCACCTTTGCCTGTGAACTTAGAGCTCCTCCACCCCCAATCCTTGGAGTCAGTGGTATTGTTGGCCTTTCTCTAGTTTCACATGGCCATTTTGAAATCATTTTCATGAAGAACTCCTTTCATATTTGTTTCATTCTGCACAGTTATAATACCTTCTATCCATTGGCAGCGATATACCTTCTACTGATTTCTAGTCACTTCTGCTTCTCCATTGAGAACCTTGGCATTTGATTGCTTCTCCTTTGTTCATCTGTGGGCTCCACATTCTTTTATTTTTGTCACCTTATTAAAGTCTCCTAGGTGCCACATTCTTTGACCTCTTCAGTTCCAACAGCCTTCATCCCTACCTTCCTTTAGTAAATTGCACTATGAACAAAGACCTTTGGTTTATCATCTGGGTGGACTCCCATCTCTGCTGCTGTAAACTCAGATGAACCTCTTCCCCCTGCTTCCCCCAACTACTTCTGATCCTTCTTGCTTGGCCATTCTTCCTTAGTATCCTTTTTTTTTTTTTTTTTTTTTTGAGTATTTATTTTCTATTGCTGCTAGCAATAGTGGCTTAAAACAACACAAATGTATTATCGTGTAGTTCTGGGGCCCCAGGTCTCACTGGGCTAAAGGCAAGGTGCCATCAGGGCCGGATTCTCCTCGTGGCTCCAAGAGGGAATGTTTCCCTCTTTTTTCAGCTTCTTCAGGCTTCCTGCCTTCTTGGACTCCTGGCCCCTTCCTTACTTCACTCATCATTTCTCCAACTACTGACTCTGATCCCCGTGGCTCCCTCTTATAAGGCTCCTTATGATGCCATTGAGCCCACTGGGATAATCCAGGATAATTTCTCCATCTCAGTATCCTTAATGTCTGCAAAGTCTTTTTTATCATGTAAGGAAGAATATTCAAAGGTTCCTGCAATTAGGATGTGGTCAAGCCCGGGAGGTGGGGCATTGTTCTGCCTCCTACTCCTGCTCTGGACTTAGTTCTGTCAACCACTCTCTACCTCCTCGTCCCCCTCCTCCACAAATTATCCTACCCATAGTAGTCACATCAAGTCACCTCAGTTCCTGCCTGAAAACCCTCTAAGGAAGGCCTTTCTTTTACACTCAGATGGGAGGTTGAGCATAAAAACAAACTCCCTCCTCTGGCCATCAAAGGCCATCTATAGCCTGACCTCTGTCTCATCTCTAATTTCACGTCAGACAGGTCTCCACCTTCTTCTGGCCACAGTGGTTGTCATGTCTGGTCCTTGAAACACACAGGGCTTGTATTCACCCCAGGATCTTTGTGTTTGTTCTTTCTGCCTGGGATTCTGCCTTAGGGCAGAGGGGTTTGGTGTGTTTTCTTCATTGCTGTGCTCCAGGATCCTAGAACAGTGCCTGGAACTTTAATAGGGACTTGCATACTGAATGAATGTTGAATATTGTGAATGATTGTTAAATGTCTATTTTCTCTTTATTTGCATATTAATAAAATATACGCTTTATGAGGAGTGATAGCTTGTCTTAGTCACTGTAGCTAGTAACTAGAAACACGCTTGATCCTTCAGTTCAGTTCAGTAGCTCAGTCATGTCTGACTCTTTGCGACCCCATGAATCACATAGCACGCCAGGCCTCCCTGTCCATCACCAACTCCTGGAGTTCACTCAAACTCATGTCCATCGAGTTGGTGATGCCATCCAGCCATCTCATCCTCTGTCATCCCCTTCTCCTCCTGCCCCCAATCCCTCCCAGCATCAGGGTCTTTTCCAATGAGTCAGCTCTTCATATGAGGTGGCCAAAATATTGGAGTTTCAGCTTTAGCATCAGTCCTTCCAAAGAACACCCAGGACTGATCTCCTTTAGAATGGACTTGTTGGTTCTCCTTGCAGTCCAAGGGACTCTCAAGAGTCTTGTCCAACACCACAGTTCAAAAGCATCAATTCTTCAGCGCTCAGCTTTCTTCACAGTCCAACTCTGACATCCATACATGACCACTGGAAAAACCATAGCCTTGACTAGATGGACATTTGTTGGCAAAGTAACGTCTCTGCTTTTGAATATGCCATCTAGGTTGGTCATAACTTTCCTTCCAAGGAGTAAGCGTCTTGTAATTTCATGGCTGCAATCACCATATGCAGTGATTTTGGAGCCCTAAAAAATAAAATCAGCCACTGTTTCCCCATCTATTTCCCATGAAGAGATGGACCAGATGCCATGATCTTAGTTTTCTGAATGTTGAGTTTTAAGGCAACTTTTTCACTCTCCTCTTTGACTTTCATCAAGAGGCTTTTGAGTTCCTCTTCACTTTCTGCCATAAGGGTGGTGTCATCTGCATATCTGAGGTTATTGATGTTTCTCCCGGCAATCTTGATTCCAGCTTGTGCTTCTTCCAGCCCAGTGTTTCTCATGATGTACTCTGCATATAATTTAAATGAGCAGGGTGACAATATACAGCCTTGACATACTCCTTACTAGGTGCTTAGTAAATATGTTTCGAATGTTGAATGAATGCATGCATAAATGAATGAAGTCATTGACTTTGGCCTCCAGCCAGGTACCATGGTAAGATCATGTTCTCCATCTTGCCTGCTGGATATTACCTAAGCCTCTCCCCTGCCAGCACTTTCTGCTTTGCCCTGGGAAGTCTACCCCTTGACTTTCAGTCCTGATCACCCTGTCTCCTGTATGGTTCTGGTTCATCCCCTCTCTCTTCCCTTACGTATCTGACCAAGCAGTTTTCATTTCCTTGTATTTAAAGGGCTCTAATTGTAAATAAACTTCTGTATTACATTTCCCTGGAGAAGGAAATGGCAACCCACTCCAGTATTCTTGCCTGGAGAATCCCATGGACGGAGGAGCCTGGTAGGCTACAGTCCACAGGGTTGCTAAGAGTCAGACATGACTGAGCAACTTCACTTTCACTTTCTTACATTTCACCCTATTTATTACATTTTTTTTGTCTACTTGATCCCTTGCAGTAAGCTCCTGAAGAATCTTATTTTATGTTTCTAAAACCGATGACAGTACCTGTTTATATTGTATATTAGTATTATATCATATGGCTAATAAAGGTTTCTCTTATGAAGTACCATTTTTAGCCTCATAACAGCTTTGTGAAACTTTCTGTATATGAGTATTTTCCTCATTTTATAAGTGTAGAAACTGAAGGTCAAGGTTATTAAGAGATTTTTTTTCCCTCCAAAGTCTCCTTTTGAGTAGATGACAGAGGTGGGATGTTTCCCTGAGGCTTTTGTCCTATTCAGTGTTACTACTGCCCTCAAATTGAAAGGTTGTTGCTGAGCCGTAAAAGATGCCGGAATTCCTCCGAGGAGAGGAATTCAATCCGGGGCCAATGACGAGGCTTAATCACTCAGAGCTTTTGTGTAATAAAGTTTTATTAAGGAATAAATGAGATAGAAAGCTTCTGACATAGGCATCAGAAGGGGGCAGAAATAGTGCCCCCCTGCTAGTCTTTAGCCAGATGTTATATTGCTACTAGCAGTCTGCTAATTAGAGAAAGGAAATGTCTCAAAACTCAGAGACTGGCACCAGGCCCCTCACCTACAATGTGCATTTTGAGATAACACTGGCACAATTTGAGTTGTCCAGGGCCATAAAATGATTGACATGAATCTTGAAGAAAGACAGGTTTCCAAGTAAATAGTCTCATTAACACAGCTTAAGAGTCTGAGTCTTGCATGAGTCTGTCAAGTCCTTCTGAGGCTTAGGCAGAACAGACTGGAAGATGGAGTCTAGGGTAAATGCATAGGCCATTAACATAGCTTAAGACAAACAGTTCCTTAAGAAAAACCGCATTGGTTAGCTCAAGGTTTGAGAAAAGTTAAGCTTAGGTGGAACCAGGTGTCATCAGGGCAACACCAAATTTTAAGAGAAACCTCTTTTTAAATTTGTATAGAGAAGGAAAAATCTAACACTTGTCTGTTTCCTCCTGCTGCTTAAGAGAGAGAGAAAAAATGTCTGACACTTGCAGCCTGATTCCTCCATTTGGAGACCCCTGGCCTTCCTGCCTGTTACCCTCTCAAAATCTTCTTACCACATCCCTCCAGAAATCAGTCTTGCCTCACGTCACAAATAACTACGAGGTTTTGTGCTTTTTCAAATTTGTCCTCATTCTCAGACACTTGTTTGTATCTGTGCTCACTTTTAGCTCATCCCTTCTAGCCTGAGATGAAGAGACATACCTTTCCCTATTGGAGAACCTTTGCTCCTTTTAAAAAGTTTTATTTTGATTTTTCAACCACATAGAAAGGTGGAATAAAAAATATAACCTATATATTCATATAACCATCATCTATAATTAGTAGTTTTTAACATTTTTTTACATACATTTCACCTGGAATTATAGATTTCATGATATTTTCTAAGTACCTCCGTTTCTGTCTCTTAATTTTCCTACCAAACATTTTCCTCTAAAACATAATACAGGGATTATATTTAACAAAGTGAATGTTAATTCCTCAGTATTATCTAGTAGTTCATATTTGAACTTTCACAATTAGCTCCCCTAAGTGTGTCTTACAGTTGATTTGTTCTGTTTTCTTCTCTTTTTAAATAACATTGACCTGTTGAAAATATGGTACCAATTTTCCTGTAGAATGCTTCACCCTCTGGACAATTTCTATTACTTTGTTCTGGTGTCATTTAACTTATTATTCCACATCTTGCATTTCTTATATGCTAAAAAAAGTAAAAGTCTTTCAGTTATCTCCAACTCTGTTGTAACTGATAGACTGTAGACCACCAGGCTGTTCTATCCATGGGATTTCTCAGCAAGAATACTGGAGTGGGTTGCCATTTCCTTCTCCAAAGGATCTTCCCGACTCAGGGATCGAACCCAGGTCTCCTGAAGCGTAGCCAGATTCTTTACCATCCGAGCCACCAGAGAAGCCCTATATACTGAGAATTAAGTCTAAAGATTTTAATACATTCCTGCTAAATATTTTTGGTAAGAAAATTGCACAGGGAATGCTGTGTCATGTGTCATCACACCTGGAAACATCACATGCCAGTGCATTTTACTTTTCTGTGGTACCGAGTTTGATCGCTTGATAAAAGTGATGGCAGATTGGATTCCTCCATTGTGGAAGGAGCTCTACCCCCTTACAGATATGAGGGGTCTTGGGGCATCAGGGAATATCTTGTGTCTCCTAATAATTATTGTGTCTTGCCTGCTGATGATCCCTCACTCCAGCTTCTCAAAATAGTTATTTCTCTTATTTTCTAGGACATTGTTGCATCTCAGTTTCCCTCCTGTATTTTCACCAATGCTCTCTTTGACTCATTTACCTACAAACATGTAGAAGATTTCTTTAAATAGTTATCCCTTGGCATTACAACCGTCTCTAGTAACCATCATCTCTCTTGCTTTTGTCTTAAGGTCATAAAAGAATGGTCCACGTGCTATCTACATTACTCGGTCTCCAAATTATTCTTAGTCACACTCATTATTTCTTGCTAGACTACTGGACCGCCAGGGAAGTCCCCCTCCTTCCTTTTCAACCCATGGTAAACTTTCGAATCTGGGAGGAACCATCACCTTCTTTATGAAGCTTTTCCACAAAGGACAGAATGACCCATTCGCTCAAGTTTGTGTCTTCTCTACTCTGTATACCATGCTGTCAAGGCATGCAGAATATATATTGAATATCCTTTTTTTTTTTTTCCATTTGAATTGTATTTTCGGTATTTACTACTGGATTTCTTCAGTCATTGAATAGCATTTAGTAAATGTTTATATTCATGGCCCACTTTCTTTTATTCCAGTCAGTGATTATTTCTGAGGTGGACAGTACTTTGGGAGTGGTGATGAGGGAAATCCTTGTATATCAATTATCTTTTCTTCCTCTATTGAGGAATTCGATACTTTTCCACTTTATAGCTTTTAATAGAAGGTACATCCACCTGCCAATGCAGGAGATGCGGGTTTGACCCCTGGGTCAGGAAGAGCCTCCCGAATGGGAGAAGTATTAATCGCTTCCCACGTGGGCCTGTCACAGCCCCAAGCCCACTCCCCTTACTGTGTCCTCTTCTCATCAGGTTTGCGTCTCAGGAGCTCACTCTTTCTTTCTTGTGATTTGCCTGCAATTAAACAGTTTATGCGGAGCTGCTCTGCTCTTTGGGAAGCATGTATCTAACTCGTTGCTTTCCCTTTCCTTCTCACTATGGAGGCCTAATTGGTTTCCCAGGTGGTTCAGTGGTAAAGGATCCGCCTACTGCTGCAGGAGATGCAGGTTCGATTTCTCTGTTGGGAAGATTCCCTGTAGAAAGAAATGGCCACCCACTCCAGTATTCTTGCTTAAAGAATTCCATGGACAGAGGAGCCTGGTGGGCTGAGGTTGCAAAGAGTCAAACATGACTGAGAATGCACGCCGGCATGGAGGCCTAATTACATTAATACCACTGAACATTTATGCCAGTGCTGCTAGGCAGCAGATGTTTGACCCAAGCCACTTTCTGAAAGCAGCAAAACATGTTTCCTCAATGGTGTCCTCAGAGGGACCTTTGGCAATCATGGTGTTTTAACCAAGAAAAACCTTGAGCTGAAAAGTGGCTTCCACTCTTGGGAATCAGAGTCACAAATACTATATTTCTTACATTGAGCTGTTATCAGTTCAGTCTCTCAGTCATGTCCGACTCTTTGCGACCCCATGAATCGCAGCACGCCAGGCCTCCCTGTCCATCACCAACTCCCGGAGTTCACTCAGACTCACGTCCATCGAGTTGGTGATGCCATCCAGCCATCTCATCCTCTGTCGTCCCCTTCTCCTCCTGCCCCCAACCCCTCCCAGCATCAGAGTCTTTTCCAATGAGTCAACTCTTTGCATGAGGTGGCCAAAGTACTGGAGTTTCAGCTTTAGCATCAGTCCTTCCAAAGAACACCCAGGACTGATCTCCTTTAGAATGGACTGGTTGATCTCCTTGCAGTCCAAGGGACTCTCAAGAGTCTTGTCCAACACCACAGTTCAAAAGCATCAATTCTTTGGTGCTCAGCTTTCTTCATAGTCCAACTTTCACATCCATACATGGCCACTGGAAAAACCATAGCCTTTGTTGGCAAAGTAATGTCTCTGCTTTTGAATATGCTTACTAGGTTGGTCATAACTTTCCTTCCAAGGAGTAAGCGTCTTTTAATTTCATGGCTGCAATCACCATATGCAGTGATTTTGGAGCCCCAAAAAAATAAAATCAGCCACTGTTTCCCCATCTATTTGCCATGAAGAGATGGGACCAGATGCCATGATCTTAGTTTTCTGAATGTTGAGTTTTAAGGCAACTTTTTCACTCTCCTCTCTGACTTTCATCAAGAGGCTTTGTAGTTCCTCTTCACTTTCTGCCATAAGGGTGGTGTCATCTACATATCTGAGGTTATTGATATTTCTCCCGGCAATCTTGATTCCAGCTTGTACTTCTTCCAGCCCAGTGTTTCTCATGATGTACTCTGCATAGAAGTTAAATAAACAGGGTGACAATATACAGCCTTGATGTACTCCTTTTCCTATTTGGAACCAGTTTGTTGTTCCATGTCCAGTTCTAACTGTTGCTTCCTGACCTGGATATAGGTTTCTCAAGAGGCAGGTCAGGTGGTCTGGTATTCCCATCTCTTGAAGAATTTTCCACAGTTTGTTGTGATCCACACAGTCAAAGTCAAAATAGATGTTTTTCTGGAACTCTCTTGCTTTTTCCATGATCCAGCGGATGTTGGCAATTTGATCTCTGGTTCTTCTGCCTTTTCTAAAACCAGCTTGAACATCTGTTATAGATCTCTGTAATGTTCCAAAATGTCCTGTGCATCTCATGAAGCCCTCGTATGTAAGAGAAGAAGGAAGATGAAATTAGGCACGTTCATAGTGGTATGGCTGTAAATTGGTACAGCCGTGGAAAACAGTATAGAGGTTCCTCAAAAAAATAAAAATAGAACCACATTTCTGCTCTTGGGTATAGATCCAAAGAAAATGAAAACATTAATTTAAAAAGCTCTCTGCACCCCAGCGTTCTTAATAACAGTATTTACAATTGCCAAGATGTGGAAGCAACTTAATTGTCCATTGACAGATGGGTGAAAAAGATGTGGTATAAACACACATATACATGCAATGGAATACTATTCAGCCATAGAAAGAATGATGTTATGCCTTTTGCAGCAACGTGAGTGGACCTAGAGTGTACTATGCTTAGTGAAATAAATCAGAGAAAGACCAGCACTGTATGTTATCATATGTGTAATCTGAAAAATAAATGAATATAACAAAAAAGAAACAGATTCACAGATTCAGAGATCAGGAATATTATCTGTGGGGAAAGGGAAGATAGGAGGGGCAAGATAGGGGTAGAGATTAAGAGGTATAAACCAACTGTATAAAATAAATAAGCTACAAGGATGTATTGTACAGCATAAGGAATATAGCCATTATTTTATAATAACTTTAGAGTATAATCCATTAAATTATTGAGTAACTGTTGTACACCTGAAGCTAATATATTGTAAATCAGCTATAGTTTAATTTTTTATAAAGTGGATAGACTAAGTCCAATATAAAGAAGAAAGTCAAAACTCAAAACTCAAAAAAAAAAAAGAAGCAAATGCCTGCTTCTCTTACGTTATTAGGCCAAGGTGGTTGCAATAGTAGTCTGAGAGCTAACTGTTTAGATTTTGGATACATTTGGAAAGTAGAGTTAACCATCCATGACATCGTGCTAATTGTTCCTATTGTCTGTATTTTCTCCTTTTTTAGTTTTGCTCTTCAGATTGGCTCGATAGGTTGTATATGGTGCTGGGGACTTTGGCTGCCATCATCCATGGAACTGGATTCCCCCTCATAATGCTGGTGTTTGGAGACATGACAGATAGCTTTGCAGGTGCTGGAAATTTCGGAAACATAACTTTTTCAAACATGACTAATGAAAGTAAGTGTTGTTTGTGGAACTGATTTTTTTGAAAGCTTGATGAGAAGTCATTGACTCACAGTGAAGTTTGTGGAGTCTTCACTAAGTATGCATTAGTGTGTTTAGTGCTGTGGGAGATGGAGGAGTCTGAGCTATAGTTTATATCTATAATGAATTTGAGAAGACGATATTCACAATCATTAGAACATACAGTGAAAGTGCTGGTAGAGATAGATAGGAAAAGAGAGAGCTCTATGAACTCAGAAATATCCCAGGCAGTTTCAGGAAAAGGTATTGGAACCTAATCTGGTATTTTAATATTAAGCGGGAATCAGTTACGCAGTTCCCTGATATATTGATTATGGGTACAAGAGACAGGAATCCAAGATGATTCTAAAATTTTTAGTCTGAGAAACTGCATAAGCTGGATGCAGTTACTAACAATTGAGATGAGGAAGATAGAGGGAGATCAGTTTTGGCAGTAAATACCAGAAATTTAATTTTGGGCATCGTCACAGGTTGGGCTTTTGGGAAACATGGAAATGGAAAAATGGGGACAAGAGAAGCTGTGTGTGTGTTTAGGATGGGAGATTAACAGCTTGTTTGTATGCTGATAGAAATTATCCAAAATAGAAGAGAAAGTGATGCTTTGGGAGAGACAGAGAGATTCGTTTGAGTGCTGTCCTTGAGAAAGGAAGGAAACTTATGCTTAAGAGGAAATACTTATTTCAAGTACAGGCATGAATAGTTCACCAACAATAACGGGTGAGAAGACAGAGTATTTGAATGTTAGTGCTCAAAGATTGGTATACTTGGACATTAGAATTTGTAGAACTTGTCTTCTCAGTCAAATAGGAAGCAAGACATTTGGCTGATCAAGAAAGGAAACCTAAATTAAGTTCTAGGAATTCCCTGGCCATCTAGTGGTTAGGACTCCACACTCTCTGTGCTGAGGGCCCAGATTTAATCCTTGGTCAGGAAACTAAAAAAAAATCTCCTAAACTGCATGGCATCACCAAAAAAAAACTAAAACAAGTTTCTTAGCAGAGTGAGAAAGTGAGTGGACTAGGGTGTCACACACTTTCACATCCTTGAACTTGATTGAGAAGAAACTGGCTCATAACTGTGAGCTCCCAAGTCACCTTTGGTCAAGTGTACATTGATTTCGACTAAACCGCACAGAGACTTACAGCCTGATGTGCACTCAAGTCATGGAAACCTTGAAGAGGCCTTTTGTGCACTCCAGGATTTAGTGACATAGATTTTTCAGGACCTTTAAGTCTCTGATGATTGCTGTGAATCCTTTCCCCCAGAAATATGCACATAGATATGCATGCCATTTGGGGGTCTTTATGGATCCTCTGATACCTGTCTGTGGATCCTAGGAACTTTTTGTGTGTGCGTAATGCTGAAGAGCACATTCTTCACCCTGCGGCAGGACTGCTTCAAATTATGTGAATGCCGGTAATGAGTTTGGCTAGAGAATCTTACTGTGTGTCTGAGTTCTGTAAAATTCTCATATGTTTGTTAAGCCCCTTCAAAGGGACTGGCCAGAAGATGTTGCACCGCGTTTGGACTGGCACCTTTCTTTCACACCAGTCACCAAAAGGAAATGTTTAAGGCTTTCTGTGTTCATTGGTTGCCATGCATGCTGTAATTTAGCAATATTCTTTGGAGTTGTGTTACCAGCTTACAATGCAAGAATCTTTCAGTGCTCTGTGGTAGCTCCGCCAACTTCATATGTACATCTGTGACCCATTTTGATCTTACTCATTTTTTAATTCAGTCCAGACACACACATTGATCTAACTGTGGGAGGTTTCTACTTACCCTGCTGTATACCTGCATGTACTCCATGGAGGGCCAGTGCTGAACCCAGCTGTGTTAGTGAGGAAATACTGGGCTGTTAACGCAGCTGTTGAAGGTTGGCCCAGTCTGGGAAGAGTGGACTATCACGTGGCTCCCTGCACCTAGCAGAGCTGAGCTCCCATGGGCCACAGGAAACACACCTTGAGCTGTGTGGATAGGTCTTTTTCAAACTTTATTTTTAAAAATGTTTTTGTATAAGTTTATTGTATATAATGTTTAAAGGTTATTTTCCGTTTCCAGTTGTTATAAAATACTGACTGTAGTCCTTGTGTTGTACAGTACATCCCTTGTAGCCCGTCTTATACCCAGCGGTTTTGTACCTTCCCCTCCAAGCCCTGTGCTGCCCCTCCGCCGCGCTCCCCCCTCCACTGCTGACCCTGGTTTGTTCTTTGTATCTGTGAGTCTATGTCTCTCATTATGTTCACTAGTTTGTTGGGTTTTTTTTAGGTTCCACATATGATTGATATATCATACAGTATTTGTTTTTGACTTATTTCACTTAGCATAATGCTGTAGAAGTTCACACATGTTGCTGCCAGTGCCAAAATTTTATTCTTTTTTGTGGCTCAGTAGTGATCTATTGTATATGTATATATACACCACGTCTTCTTTAACCATTTATCTGTCAGTGGACACTTAGGTTGCTTCCATATCTTGGGCAACTGCAAATAATGCTGCTATGAACATTGGGATGTGTGTTCAACTGGTCTTTTTTTTAAAACTGCATTAACATTTACATACATTTTATCTCGATCTCTGAAAAATTACTTGGCCCTTACTTTCATAAGAAAATAATCGAGCTCTTTAAGTAGGAGTCCTAACCATTGCTGTGTCTTGGCTTTGCCTGGTCCGTATTTATGTGTGGGGCGGACAGTAACCTGACCTAGTTACCTAGTAGCATAGTAAGTTCTCTCACAGGCTGTGGAGACCTGCTCCTCCTCGGCATGCATCTTCATAGGCGTTCGGATCACGGAGTTTCCACCTGGGGAGGTAGTTCATGTTACATTCCTTGCCAGTCCTTCCCGTTCAGCTCCCTCTTCCAATCTTGGGGAAGCTTAGAGAACTATTTGGACGTTTTGTCTCTGTCTCTGCTACCTTCTTAAGAGATGCTGTGTTCAGTAGTTAAAGTGCTGGCTCTGGAGCGTAGGACTGCCTGGCTCTGAAACTCCACCTTTGTCACTTTTTAGTTAAGACGACTGGGGGATTATTTTCATACTTTAATCTCCTCATCTTTGAAACAGTTAGATAGCAGTAGGACCTACTTCATAGAATGATTATGAGAATTAAATGGATTCCTCACTTAAGGCTCACAGAAGAGGGTTTAGTCATAAAAAAGTGCTCAATAATTGTTAATATTTGTAATAATTATCAACAAGAAGCTCATGCTTCCTCACAAATGAACCTACATAACTTGCAATGATATGGTTCCTTATCTCCTTTCATCTTTTCAGAACTCTGTGATATTAACTCAGTTTTTATAGTTGTTGAAAGGCATACTGCAAGTCACTCAGTACCTGTTATAAATGTGAAGCCGTCCTTTTCAGGTGCATTTACTTAGTAACCATGGACTGCTAGCCATGCCTTTCAGGGAATGCAAGGGCCTCAAACTATGGCCCGTGGGCCATATCTGGCCTATTGCCTCTTTTTACGCCATCTGTGAGCTTAGAATGATTTTTGCATTTTTAAATCACTGGGAAAAAATGAAAGAAAACTATTTTGTGACACATTATAAAATAATTTGAAATTGAAATTTCAGTATCTATACATAAAGTTTTAGTGGAACACAGACATGCCCACTTGTTTGCATATTATCTATGGCTGCTTTCATGGAAGCCACAGACATTGTTATACTATTTATGGCTACTCCCTTTAGGGGAGTTTAGGATAGAGATCAGAAATGAGGCACTCTGTGCTCTGGAGAACTGGCAGAACAGGTCTTCAGATAGATGTTTTCAGGATTTGATCTTAGGAGGCCAGTTCTTGCATCTCCTCATATCAAGAAAAGCACTTATTTCCTTTATGGGGACATTAGTTTCTCTTGACTAGGAGAAAACCTTTGCAAAGGTAAGTGCTTAATTGTGTGAACTCCCCCTTTATCGAAATTGAATATATACTGTCCTTCCCTTGCCACTTGTTTGGAGCAGTTTCTCAGAGCTATATGAGGTGCTGTCTCCCAGACTATAACCCTCATTTTGTCTAAAATGAAACTTAGCTCACAACTCTCTCGTGCATTTTTTAAAAAGTTGACAGAGTGCTCTATGTACCAGCAATAGTATGTGTCCTAAAGAAGCATTTCCAGCCCCCAGGAAACTTGGTATAATGTGTGGAATAGACTGGGAGCCAACCAATGCAGTGGATATGAGTAGTGCTATGATACAGAGATACACAGAATACTTGGGAAGGGAAGGATGGGTGTTTGGCTCCATCTAGGAATCATGGGAGGCTTCCAGGAGGAGATGATAACCAAGTTTGGTCAGTTGGTATCTCTCTCATGCGCAAAGTAGACATGTTCTGTGTAACAAGTGAAAACATTTAAAAACAAATGTTAAATAAAAAAACAAAGCTAGTACCCTTCTCTCACCACTACTCCTGATTGCCTCTCCCCTGTCACATATCCTTCTGTGTCTTTATGATTTATCTCTACATTAATTTTTACCCAAGGACAGTCAGTATTCTGTTATAAACCTCTTTGCAGATTCAGACTTCCAGATGTCCTGAAGTTTGCCTGGATGGGAAGGGTTTCAAAGGTTTTGATGTTGGTCCTGGAGATGAAGGCAAGAAAGCTTTCTGATGCTTCTGGTGGGAGAGTCAGCCTTCTGGGACCCCAGACACCCTCAGACCTTTCTTCTTGTCCTTCTCCAGGTAGAACCTCATGACCTCTTTATGGGGGCAGACTAGGTACCAGAGCCTCCTTGTTGGACAGGAAGTATTCCTTGCTTAAGGAAGCTTGGATTTGCTAAGGCTCTTGAAAGTCTGGGAGTTTTACAATAAACATAGGCTTTAACTTATGACTAACGTAGATAGTCATAAAAACTTTTGAGTGAACATGTCCTTCTCTGCTGCTGTAATAGACCCATTATCATCTTTCCTTCTTGTAACACCTTTCTCTAATTATCTTTTTGTTGTGGACTTGATATCCTGATATCCTACTCCCTTGTATCTCCATCTGGTTAGATTTTGCCTTTGCTTTAAAATCTCTGTTGAGTTGGGCCTTGCGAACTCTGGTCCACTTGTGTGGACAAAGCTTCACCAGTGCTGAAGTTCTGTAGTATTCTGTGAGTTCTCATCTTCCTCATGAGACTATGCACTGCCGGAAAATGAGCCTGAGTAAAGGTGATTGTCATTTTTAGACATGTTGTGTTAAAGGTGACAGGTTGGGGACAAATGTAAACGATATCCAGGCAGTTGAAGGTAAGAGACTGAATCTTGGCATAAAGAGTAGGCCTAGAGATTTGGCATCATTTGAGTTGAAGGGATGATAAATCTCCTGGGCCAAGATTTACTGGGCATTTAATATCTTCTGGGCACTCTTCTTAGTGCTTTATGTGTATTAACGCCTTTATTTCTTCATGGGCATGAGGTTGATACTGTTATTTTCTATACATTACAGATGAGGAAACCAGGGCTCAGAGGGTTGAATATATTTAATTGACTGAGGTTATAGAGTTACTCACTATTTGAACCCATGCAGACCAGCTCCAAGTCCAAGGAATCAAGTAGACAGAGGGAGACCCAGAAAGGAAGACACTGAGGATTACCTGTTAACCCAGAAATGAAAGTACTGGGGGAGATCTGCCATGTCTCATGGTGTGAATGTCACCCAGAGGTACCCTGAAAATAAACTCTTGATTATTTGTCTCTAGGGGTTCAATTGATGGTACGTGGATGACTTTTCTTTTTCTCCATAACTATATCTTGGTTGGTTCTGTTTCGTCTCCTACCAGACTGTGGGCTGAGGAAGGGAGAAAAGGAGACAGTCAACTTATAAGACAAGTTAATCATTCAGGGAAAAAGGAAAAAAAGGTAGAAATAACTTACTTTTCTATTTATCTTTTACCATTTCTACTCTTACTTCACTAAAACTCATATGAGGAACATGAAAACTATTTGTGAAATGCCAGTAATCAAAATAACGTCTGTATTCTGCTGCTTAAACTATGAACATAAAAAGAATACGCAGATCTTGGGTGTGTGTCCTTGGTGTTGAAAAGATAGAAAACGCTGCCGCCAGTGTCGTCAAGGCCAGCGTGATGAGTGTGCTTCGACTAGAACGATAGCCGATATTTCAGTTCTAAGGACTTCGTAAAAGTTTCCATGATGGTTGTTTTTGTCGTTTGCTCAAGGATTTCCTCTGCTCTCAACTATTTCTTTGGGAAAATTCTTAGAGATAAATTTCTAGAAAAATCAAATACCAAATAATGGCAAAGTATTTTGCAGTATATTGTTCAGTGTGGCAGTTTAATTTTTAAGTTTGAGTAAAAACTTAAAATATGCTTAATTTTTCTAGAATAGTAGTAGTAGTGTAGAATAGTCAGATTTGTTGTTGTTGTTGTTACTATGGGGGAGATGCTTTTTTAAAAAGTAGGTTAGTTACAGTGTAAACGCTATAAAAAGTAGCAAAAATGAAAATAGGTAATACCTGACCCGTTCTAGGTGTTTAAGAAGTGAGATGAATAAATGAGAGACCAAATCACAGAATTTTATAGGTGAAAACGAGCCCAGAGAATCATCTGGCCCAAACCCATAATTTTGTAGATGTAGAAACCAGTGCTCAGGAAGCTGAGCCAACATGGCCAGAACGGAATTGCTTGCTAGTGGGCATTGCTGAATTCCTGGGCCAGGAATCCTGCCTTTTATTCTGGTATTTTCCCCACTCTGTTGGTGGTTTCAAATTCTGCCTAAAATCGAAGCAAACACTTCAAACCCAACTTTTCATTTGGTCTTTTCTGTCCCTAAGATGCCATCCTGTGGACTTACGTATTAGTGTATCAGGCAGGGCAGCCCCAAGGTACCGCTGTTCAGGCCAGGAGTGGCGGTGGCTCCCAGAGGCACCTCGGTCACCTGCGATGAGCCCAGCCACCCTGAGTGTCAGGCAAGTGCCAGAGGGGAGCGATCATCTAAGCAGAAGGTCCAAGTTCCTCTTGCTTGTGTCTGATGGAGCTGCCTGCACAGATGACGGGAACAACTGAGTCACAGCATTCTTGGGCTAGAACGGACCTGACAGGCCACTGAAGGCAGTGGTTCCCTCGTGTCTTTGATCAGAGAATCCTCCTGTGTGAATGATGTCTGTCGTAGATGCTGCCCGGGGAAATCAGCTCCAAGAGAGGCTTCCTTGGTTGAAAGTGGTGGAGGGGAGGACCTCTGCTAACTGTCTCTCCGACCACCCGGCAGCAGTGCTGAAGTCGCTGCGTGTGTTGCCACCACATACGTCCCGGCTGCAGCCCGTGCCGAGTCATCCTTTTTCTTCCCAATTCCTCTCTGTGCTTCCACTCACCCCCGCCCACTAGTATCCGGTTCTCCACACACTCTCAGGAGGAGCTTTAAAATATTTTTTTGAAAAAATGTGTTTGGCCATTCTGGATTTTAGTTGCAGCATGCTGACTCTTAGTTGCTGCGTGTGAGGACTAGTTCCTTGGCCAGGGATTAAACCCAGGCTTCCTGCATTGGATTGCTGAGTCCTAGCCACTGCACCACCAGGGAAGTCCCTAAGAATGAGCTCTTACAGACATATGACAGGTCACATCTATCCTCGCTGGTTTTCCATAGCCTGGAATAAATCCATCTTCCATTGGCCCACATGGCCCACCTGATGTCCCCCTCCTGCCTCGTCAGTCTCATTGCATGTTGCTTTCTGAGTACAGCCCACCCACAGTGACCTTCTCACTGTTCCATGAACACTCTCATTTCCTCCCTGGCTAGGGGCCGTGTAGAACCTGCCCCAGCTTCTTATCATTCATTTTTCCCGCAGAAAGACCTTCGTCCCCAGTCCACTCCAAAGTTACTGTAGCATCACTGCTTTATTTCCCTTTTATGAGTTAGTGCACTTATCTTGTTGATTTATTGAGTTACTTGTTTATCCAGTTCAGTTCAGTCGCACAGTCATGTCTGACTCTTTGCGACCCCCATGGACTGCAGCCTGCCAGGCTATTACAGCTTCTCAAATGGGAAGAAAGGTGTAACAGAAAAAAGTTCCTGTCTTAAGTTCACTGTCTTACTATTTCAGCAGTGGTACCCTGTCACATGCAATTTGGGGTCTGATAGTGAAAGGGTTTCCTACTCGCACAGAATCCAGTGAGATTAGAAAAAGGGGCACTCTCGTTCTGAGTTGTGTCCAGAGTATCCAGAACAGAGCCTGCTGTGCAAAGTGGTTTGAAAACCCCTTTATAACATAATCTAATTTTACCAGTTAGGAAATCACAGATGTATCCATGTCACATACTTGTCTTTACACTGTTATTAAGCGTTCAGTAGTTAAAACTACTAAACTTATTGAGATATTTGGGTCAGAGAAATATGTAATTAAATGTGATTCCAAAATGGTATGAAGTCTTTAGTTGTGGTGCTGGACACTGTTTGGTGGTTTAGTCATTAAGTCGTGTCTGACTCTTGTAACTCTAACCCCATGGACTGTAGCCCGCCAGGCTCCTTTGTCCATGGGATTTCCCAGACAAGAATTTTGGAGTGGGTTGCCATTTCCTTCTCCAGGGGAACTTCCTGACCCAGGAATTGAACCTGAGTCTCCTGCATTGCAGGCAGAAGCCTGTTCAGTGGTAGGTTTCTTTGTGGTCTTGCTTGGTTTTAGAAAAGGCCTTCCTTACCCCAGGTAGTAAGGTGGTAGTCTGCTGTATCTCTGTTTAACCCCACAATATGCAAGACACATGTACAAAATAGAATGATTGTTGGCATATTCTTATAAATGGTCTGCGTGTTGCTGGCTCTGTGAAATCCTTGAACGTCTTTGGAACAGGCGCAGGTACAGCAGACAGAGCAGCAGGCTGTGCACCAGGGGTACAAAGGTAAATGACATAGTTGTGTTCTCAGGCGCTCACACCCGTGGAAACGGCAGGAGGAGATGGGTATGACCCGTGGCGTGTCTGTTCTAGGGTTGACTTAGTCAGCTGAATCGTGTGTCAGTTACTCTGGAACCCTGTGAGTCACCCTGCTGGAGATAAGCCACTTAGGAAGAGGTCATACTGAGCTCATGCGTGAAGGACCAGTCTTTTCCAGGAGAAAGACTAGGAAAAGGCAGTGCAGGTAGAGAGAGGAGAATGAAGGAGGGCTTAGAGGAGGAAAGCTGTCAGCACTTCTCCCCTCCATCTCATCTCAGTATGTGGACAGTAGCTTTTCGTCTGAAAGCACAGAGCTTAGTCTCATGAAATTGAAGCAGCATCTTTTGTCATGCCCTGTTTCCTCTCCAATCCCAAGGGCAAAGGCTTCAGGAACGTGATGATCAAGCAGACCTGGGCTCTGTTTCCTTTTATGCTGTGGTATCCTCGCCCCCTACCCCCAACCCCAGATGGTGGCTGCATAGTGCCCTAGCTACTGGGATGAGGAGAAAGGGTGGGGATAAAAAAAAATCTGGGAAGTCATTGTGTGGCTTATTGTGGTAAGATTGTAAAGGAATTAATAGGGCATGTATGGCTCTTGGACTTTGTCCTTTATCCAGTGGACTGTCATTTAAGGTTATTAACAGAGGCAATTTAATTATATTTTTGTTCCCAAATAGAAGATGTGGTGGCAAGATAAAGACTTGATGGGATTAGAAAAGCCAGTTAGGAGGCTCTTGTTAGAGCAGATCTAAGAGGTGATGGAGACCTGAACCAGACATTAGCTGTGAGGAAGGAGAGGATTTGAGTGGTGCCCAGACAGATGCAGGAGTCACTGAAGCTGCGCAAGTGGTAGAGGCCACCCTGGGAGTGAGTGTAAAATTCTGAGAGGCAGCAGCATGGAGGGAGGAGAGGGCATGAGGAACTGGTGGATAAGACTAAGAGAGAGGGATCAGAGTTATGGGAAGACGAGGAGGATGAGGTGCTGGAAGCCAGAGGAGAAAGTGGTCAAGAATCTAAGCAAGCATTTTATTAAAATAAAAGCTGCACTTAAATATTTGACTTTTCTTGTTGGGGAGGGATTAATTAGGAGGTTGGGATTATCATGAATGCACTACTGGATATAAAATAGATAACCAACAAGGATCTACTGTGTAGCACAGGGAACTCTACTCAATCTGTTGGAGAATCTGAAGAAAAGCATATATAGGTAAATATATACACACATGTACATATATATACATGTACACTCATATACACATAATGTCTACTAGTTTTTATATACCATACCTAGGGAGCCTAGATGATCTTTTCAACCATGTATCTACCTCCTTCCTTCCACACAACACACCCATACTCCTGCCAAAGCAGCTTACTCATTCTTCACACATGCAGTGTTGTTCTCTTTTCCAGAAAAACTTTTCCTCTTCTTTCCCATACCTGTCAAGAGCACACTCACCTGAACTAGGCCCTCTTAGGTTGCATCGTAACTTTTGAAATGACTACAAGATTTAAAGCATGCTCCCCGCATTGATCTGGCCATCTTGATTATGATAATGTATCCTACAAAAATATTCACCATATATAATATATGTGGACAGGTATGTTTAATGCGGCATTGCATGTAACAGTAAGACTGGAAGCAACTGAAATAGATGAAACTTTGAAAAAACAAAGATACACATATACACACATGTGAAAGTCACTCAGTCGTGTCTGACTCTTTGCGACCCCCAGTGGTCTATAGCCTGCCAGTCTCCTCTTTCCATGGAATTCTCCAGACCAGAATACTGGAGTGGGTAGGCATTCCCTTCTCCAGGGGATCTTCCCAACTCAGGGATCAAACGCAGGTCTCCCATATTGCAGACATCTTCTTTACTAACTGAGCCACCGGGGAGGCCCCATATACACATGTACTGACATGGAAAATTGGCCACTGAATGTGAACTGTGATTCTGTCTTTTGAAATGAGCATGTCTGTGTATACTTGCATATAGAAAATAAAATCCGAAAAAAAATTCACACCAGAATATGAACAGTGGCTAGTGCATGCACGCACGTGTGTGTGTGTGTGTGTGTGTGTGTGTGTGTGTGTGTGTGTAGGGAGGTGTTAGAGTTTTGATGTACCTTGTCCTAAAATGTTAACATTTGCTAATACTGCATAATGAGCTCACTGGTGTTTATTACATTCTTCTTTGTATCTTACGTTTTTAAAATAAAAACTGAAGAAATGTGGTGTTCAGTTTGAAATACTAAATGGTTTAGGGTCAAGTCTGCACTGATATTTATCAGGACAAAGCCCACAGAAAATATTTTTCTCCATGTCATCTTGGAGTGGTATTTCATAAAACATTTTAATCCAAGGACACTAGTATCTCTCCTGACAGACTCCTTCGTAATCAATGCAGCTTTCTTCTTGCACATAAGCTTCACTGAACTTAGTGTGTGTGTGGTTGCATTACAGCCAGTAGTAAAGGATTTGCACAGATGCCCTGATGCTTATAGATAATTACAATTAAATTAGTTTGACCTATTTTTGTGTAAGTTGGTAAGTGACACAAGTTTGATTCATTTTTATATGCTTATCTTTTTGAAATTTCCTCATTTGTCGGTGCCGGGTCTGAGTTGCGGCATGTGGGATTTTTTGGGGGGTGCGTGGGCTTTTCCTGTTGGGGACGTGGGCTTCTCCAGTTGTGGCATGCCTGCTCCAGAGCGTGCGGGCTTAGTTGTCATGCACAGCATATGGGATCTTACTTCCTTGACCAAGGATTGAACCCACGTCCCCTGCATTGGAAGGCAGATTATTAATACTGGACTGTGGAGGAAGTTCTATTTATATGCATATTTTAATGGAAAATAAAGAGACATAACAGTGTATGTTTGTTTTGAGGTGAACTAGGTACTATATTAAGAACAGAATATGGCAAGAAGCTGGAGAAGGAAATGACCACGTAAGTAGATATTTTTCTACTATTGTTAAGTCTTTCTGTCTTAATCCAATTGTAATACGGTTAAAATTTTTGCACTATTATAATAAAGATTCAAAGTTTTGAGGGGAGCAACATCATTGTTCATTTTTTAGGAGGATACAATGTAGGTTTTTTTCTTAAAAGAATTTGCTGCATAAGACACTCTAAGGTGAAGGCTGAGCCTGGATCAGCCTGATGTGTGCATTGGTAAATATAGAATATCATCTGCAGGGAAATTAGAGGGATTCAAAGTGAGCTTGTTTAAAATGCAGTTAAGAATCACATTATATGCAATGGCTTTGTATTATTAGTTTCCTTCTTGGCTGGCTTTAGTCATGATATAATGAGATCAGTTAACAGGATTTTTTTAAATATAGCATCTTATTCTGAACAATGAAACAAGGCATTCAGAATAAATATAGCCCTGTTAACCTTAATTCACTTTGGAAGCTTTCATTAATGATTTACTTACCTTGAAGTTTGCTCTCAGAACAGCTTATAAAACATGTCCAAAGGCATGAGTTAGTGATTCAGAAGAAAATGATTGTACATTATCTTGTAATCCTAATCCTAATCCTACTCTAGTAGGTTTGAAGAAAATGGACATATTTGACCATATTTTGAAAGTTGAGAAGCAAACACCTCCAGATACTCTTATGGAGAGGCACTTTTTTAATATTGATGAAAAACAGTGTCTTATAACCATCTTGAAAGTGAAAGTTTCTCAGTCATGTCCAACTCTTTGTGACCCCATGGACTGTAACCTGCCAGGCTCCTCTGTCCATGGAATTCTCCAGGCCAGAACACTGGAGTGGGTGGCTGTTAGCTTCTCCAGGGAATCTTCCCAACCCAGGGATCGAACCCAGGTCTCCCGCATAGCAGGTGGATTCTTTACCATTTGAACCGCCCGGGGAGCCAGTAATCATCTTATAAATGCTTAAATACAGGTATTTTTTCCTGAGTAAATGTAGACTGGTGGCTTACAATACATTAGCTCATTTTCAAAGCACACTCCACTTGTTAAATGAGGCTTCTTTTTAGCTATCTCTTGCTGCATCATTAACACTTGGATAATAAATACTGAGTTATCTATTAACTAAAATTTAGTATTCTAATTCTATCTTCCCTGATAAATACATTGTACATTACCAGGTATAACTTGGGGAAGATACGTTTACATCAGGCTGTGAGCATTGACATCAGCAACTATCTGATTATTACATCACCATTTTTATAGTTTTTGCATGATCCATACAAGTTTTTTCTTTGAGGGTGGCAAGTTGTGAATTTTTAAAAGTGGGAATATTAGAATCCTGTATTTCATTTTTGAATGTTTGTTTTTACTTAAAAAGTAATTGCTTAGTGAAGCACATGAGTTGTTCACTTTTTTCTGTATGAAGACTCAGATAAAGAAATACAAATTTGGCATTTCTAGTTGATCAAGGGTCTGGTTTTAGAAGATGCTCATTCTTTTTATCATTAGAATTTAAACTAGGGGCCTGCTACTTGATTCATTAAGCATTTCAGGATAACTCATGCTGGCCAGTTGGGCAGATGGTATAAAAACATTTTTTGTTCTCAGTTGTCTCTTGGCAGATTAATAACCCAAAAGGTCAGGTGACCATCTCCGTCTCTTGGTTTCACTTTCTGGCAAGTTCTGTCCCTTCTTTCCATTCCCCAGTGTGCAGAAACCATCCCAGTTTTCATCAGCTGATATCGGGGTAATCCAGGTGTGCGGGATGACACTGGTAGACCTCACCTAATGCTGTGATGCTTTTAGGCACCACTCACGTCTTTCACAATAACTGGCTTTCTCTCCATGCTAATTGCGTGCCAGGGACAGACGCAAGTGTTTTTATAACTGTTACAGTTCTTTTTCTTGGTCATGTTATAAGGCATACAGGATCTTAGTTCCCCAATCAGGGATTGAACCCATGCCCTTGGCAATGAAAGCATAGAGTCTTAACTGCTGGACTGCAGGGAAGTCCCACTGTGTTACAGTTCTTATCTCCATTTTGCCAGTTAGAAAACTGGGACTTAGAAAGGTGAAGTCAGCCTGTATAGCAGTTAAGAGCTGGGATTTGAGCCAAAACAGTAAGCACACTCTTCACCATGACATTCTTCCAGGATCGCCGTAGTTGGATCCTGACCATCAGCTCTGCTTTGAAGGAGGGCAAGATTGCCAGATGACTGAAAGGCAGGGCGGGTGGTCTGCTGGGGACAGTGCATGGATGAGAAAGTGACATGTGTGCAGCTTTCTTGTTGTTTTTCAGGTACGCCTACTATTACTCTGGAATTGGTGCGGGCGTGCTTATTGCTGCTTACATCCAGGTCTTGTTCTGGTGTCTGGCTGCTGGAAGACAAGTACACAGAATCAGAAAACAGTTTTTTCATGCCATCATGCAACAGGAGATAGGCTGGTTTGACGTGCATGACGTTGGAGAACTTAACACCCGCCTCACAGAGTAAGTACCTGGGTGTGTGTCGAACTCTGACGTGTGCTTCTTATTCTTTTACAATGGAAGTGAGGTCATAAAATCTGAAAGTAATTCTGAAACTAAATTCCTTCTGAGTCTTGATCGTGCCTCATGCGTCTTTTCGTTCCCAGAACCCTGGCAGGGCATGAAGAGGTCCCGCATGACTGGTAGTGAATGAGGGGTTGGACTTGCCAGACCCAAGACATCCTGTGGGAGTGAGCATTAGGGCGGTGACATGATACTTGCTGGGGATGTTCCTGAGCAAAATCCTAGATGTAAACTGATTTACCCCACACTGAGACAAACAAACAAACACTCAACTAGCTTCAGGAAAAAAGTTCTGGTGTTCATAATCCTGATGTTTATTTCTAACACTGTTCTTTCAGTGACGTCTCCAAAATTAATGAAGGAATTGGTGACAAAATCGGAATGTTCTTTCAGGCAATGGCAACATTCTTCACCGGTTTTATAATAGGATTTACAAAAGGTTGGAAGCTCACCCTTGTGATTCTGGCCATCAGTCCTGTTCTTGGCCTGTCAGCTGCTGTCTGGGCAAAGGTAGGTGTGAAGCCTATGAATCCAGGCTATTAAACTGTCTCCACCCTCAAAAAGCACCCCACAACTCCTCCAGTAGAAGGCTGTTTCTGTCACATGATGACCCTGACACTGACGATGACGTTAAATCTTCTGATAAATCTTGGTGTTAAATCTGTTCATAATCAGTGGGAATAGGCAGTTGTGAGCTCACTGAGTTGTGCCCACCCAGACTCTGTGCTGTTACTGGGGGAAGGGAGAGATGGAGCTCTCCCATCTCCTTCTCTGCCTTCATGCAAAAGGCATGCTCGGCTCTCAGAGAGCTGTGTTCTCGGTAGATAGTTCCCTGTTCACAAGTAGAGCTTCAAGTTCAGTGACTAACACGTAAGTCCCATTCAGTTACCATTACTGATGTCAGTGTTTTTGTAGATTTTATTTATTTTGTTGGCAGAACAGTTTTGTCAGCATTATCAATGGCTCTGTGTTTGTACATACTTAAGTCCATTGGTGTGAAGACAGTTTTTTAAAAAGAGGTTTTTTCTAGCCCCTTATGCATGTACGTCTGAGGTCTGTGGTTCCCTCTCTGTCACGAAAGCAAAGCAATGCAGATGGCCCTCCCCACCTCCGCAGGGAGGCCTTTCTCTTGAGACTGGGTGTGGTGTTCATTCTAAATTGATTTCCTGTAAGTGTAGGTGGCCATGGAGAGATTGGCCTGGTATGTAGTTTCTTAGAGAAAAAGAGAAATGAGAGACAGCACTACACATTCACATGGCAAAAGGATGTAGAATAACGGAGGGCCAAGCAAACCGAAGCCTAACACAAAACAAATCAGGCTGTATTAAAAAATTAAAAAATTTAACCCTGTGGGATGGATATTGTTTTCTGTTATAAATGGTAACTGCCATTTTTTAAAGTATCTACTGTGTCAGGCAAATACATCTTTTTTTATCTTTTTTAAAAAATTTGTTGAAATGCAGTTAGTTTACAATGTTGTGTTAATTTCTGCTGCTCAGCAAAGTAATGCAGATATACATATATATACATTATTTTTCGTATTCTTTTCCATTATGGTTTATCACAGGCTATTGAATACCATTTCCTGTGCTATACAGTAGGACCTTGTTACCCAGGTTCCACTTTTTTTAGGTTAAATAACCCCAGGGAATTTCAGAGTATAAAATAACAACATATGTTAATCTCCCCCCAAATTAGTAAATGTTAGTTACACTTTTTGCAATATTTAGCTATAATATTTTCTACATGTGAAGTAGAAGTTTGTAGAATATTACAGAATATTTTCCCCCTCATTCCATCATATTATCTTCTTCTTCAAAGGCATGAAATACATGTTGTTGTAAAGTTTAGACATTATCTCATTTAACAGAGGAAGAAATTGAAGTTCTGAGAACTCTTATTAATCTATTGTTCAGACTAACACAATGTTTGAATGGTGTTCTTGGCTAAACTGCATCATCTGAAATATTTGGCAAAAGCCTTTGTGTTAATTGATTTTTCTGTTTACTAGAATGTTAGGCAAGTCAAGTGGCAGATTCTTCATATCAGTATTTGCTGAAAAACTGTTCTAAAATATATTGATGTTTGTTCTAGTTAAGTTAGGGGGAAAAGCAATAAGTTAATCTTTTGATAATTAATTGTGCATTACTTCAGATACTATTTAATATTTTCTTAAAAAAAATTTTAATATAAATTTATTTATTTTAGTTGGAGGCTAATTACTTTACAATATTGTTTGGTTTTGTCATACATTGACATGAATCCGCCACGGGTGTACATGTGTTCCCCATGCTGAACCCCCCTCCCACCTCCCTCCCCATACCATCCCTCTGGGTCATCCCAGTGCACCAGCCCCGAGCTCCCTGTATCATACATTGAACCTGGGCTGGCGATTCATTTCACATATGATAATATACATGTTTCAATGCCATCCTTCCAAATCATCCCACCCTCGCCCTCTCCCACAGAGTTCAAAAGACTGTTCTATACATCTGTGTCTCTTTTGCAGTCTCGCATACAGGGTTATCATTACCATCTTTCTAAATTCCATATATATGCATTAGTATACTGTATTGGTGTTTTTCTTTCTGGCTTACTTCACTCTGTATAATAGGCTCCAGTTTCATCCACCTCATTAGAACTGATTCAAATGTAGTCTTTGTAATAGCTGAGTAATATTACATTGTGTATATGTACCCAGCTTTCTTATCCATTCGTCTGCTGATGGACATCTAGGTTAATTGTCTGGTTGTCAGTCTTACTAAAAAAGAAATGAGGCCTGGTGGAGGAAGCTGCTTTGTCCTTGTGATTCTGAGACTCTCTTCTGTAACTCAGAGGCACCAGGGCAAGAAGGCAGACCAGGAAGAGGCTTGGCCCTAGCAAGCTTCCTACTCCAGAAAGCCTCTTTTGATCTTTGCATGCAATTCTCTAACCCCGCCCAGAGACACTGGGTCAGCTGGGGGCAAAGGGAGGGAAAACTACCATATCCTACTCCTACTGAGGTGGTCCAACCTTAAGAACACTTTCACTCCCTCAGGTAGCAGAAGCAGAGGCCCCAGCAACTGCAGACAAACCATGCTGACGAAAGTAATACCACAAACACTCTGAATGTAAATTAACTCACAGAAGTAGGTTAAGAAAGTGAAAGTGAAAGTGAAGTCACTCAGTCCTGTCCGATTCTTTGCGACTTTGTAGGAGTGTAGCCTACCAGGCTCCTCCATCCATGGGATTCTCCAGGCAAGAATACTGGAGTGGGTTGCCATTTCCTTCTCTAGTGGGTTAAGAATTATATGCTAAATCCCCAAAGGGTAACAGCTTGCTAAAATAAAAGACTTTAAATAGGACCCAGAGTCTCCTAACATAATAGACACCACGCCCAGAATATAGTTAAAAGAAGACCACTTGTCATACCTCGAAAATCACAACTTGAATGAGAAAAAAACACTTAACTGACAGGCGCTGATACAATTCCTATGTCAGCATTGTTTGGCATGGATTTTGGAATAGTCATCAGAAAAATGCTTCACTAATCAATTACCAATTATCCTAAAACAAAAGGAAACAGAAAATATCAGCAGTGAAAAAGAAATTAAGAAAAAAGGACAGAATGGAATTAGATAACTGAAAGGTACAGCCGTAGAACAAAAGTCACGATGGAGGGGCAACTCTTGTTGAGTGGAGAGGACAGGATAGAGTCAGTGGACTGGAAATAGAACAATACAAGTCGCCCAGCACGAAACAGAAAATGAAAAGAGCCTCAGGGACCTGTGGGACAGTAATATGATATAGAACATTTGTGACCACCAGAGTCCCAAAAGAAAGGAGAGAAGTGAGGCTGAAGGAATATTGGAAGAAATAATTGCTGAGAATATCCAAGGTTTGTGAAAGACAAACCTTCAAGTCCGAGAAGCTAAGCTAACCTCAAACAGGATAAACCCAAAGAAATCCATGCTAAAGCACATCATAGTTAAATCATTGAAAACTAAAGACAAAGAAAAAAGTTGAAATTGGCTTAAGATGAACAGCACATTACCTACAGGCAACACCAATTTGAATGACAATATATTTCTTATCTGAAACCATAAAGACCAGAAGGAAGTAGCAAAGTATTTTTCAAGTGCTTAAAGAAAAGACCTGTCAACTGTGGATAATTGGTTAAAGTATTTTTTAGGAATAATGGGGGAGATAAAAACATTCCCAGATCATGGAAGACTATAGAGGAACTTTCCATTAGCATACCTCCTATTAAAGACTGGCTAAATGAAGTTCTTCAAACAGAAGGAAAGTGATACAAGGCATATTGGAGCATCAGGAAGGGAAAAGGAACAACAGAAAGAGCAGGAATTTGGGCCTTTCTTTTCCCAGGAGATTTCTAAATCATATTTGGTGATTGAACCCAGAATTAAAAGTGGCAAAATGTTGATACCAGTAGATTTTTATGTCACCTATGAATATTGTGACATGCAGAACAACTAAGATGAAACAGTGATTAAAGAAATCTATTCTGTAAGTTCTGAGCTCCTGTTCTCCAGGCGCAGGCAACTCTTACTGGAAAAATTTACTGGACATTTAAAGAGGAATTGACACCAATTTTATACAACCTCCCCTAGAAGAAGGAAGACTTTATCTGCTTTCCCCCAAAAGCGGGAACTCTTGCTCTGTAAAAACCATGTAAAGGAGATGAAAAAACAAGCTACAAGCTGGGAAAAAAGTAACATGCAAGTCGTATATCTGACAAAGGATTAGTCTTTATCCAATATATAAGGAACTCTCAAAATTTGATAGTTAAAAATCACCAAAACTATTTAATAGAAAAACCTGTAATCACTTTTTAAAATCCAGATACGTATTAGAATTATCTTGGAATTTTTTGAAAAATACCAATGCCCAGGTATTGCTTTTTTCCTCCAGAGTTCCAGATATGTTTCTAATAAGTAACCATGTTTCAAAACCACTGGACTGTATAATGATCTTTAATTTTATTTAGTTTGTTTCACTTTCTATTTCTTATTCAGTGCTGGCATTTCATTTAGTTTGTGTTTTCCAATTTATCCATCTCTCTTTTTTTTTTTAATGTTCTTTCTCAAGCCTTTATCGAGCATAGTAGAAAAGCTTTTGTCTACATATATATAAATAGTATGTATAATATATATTTTTTAGAAAACATAAACTTTTGCCCAACTGAAAAAAAATTGATGACATTTTGATTCCATTTGTTTGACTTAGGATAAATAGAATCCTTGATTTCTAATTAAAAAATAAATATGCCACAAGCAACAAAGGTTTACCGTATAGCACAGAGAACTATAGTCAATATCCTGTAATAACCTGTAATGGAAAATAATCTGAAAAATAATGTGTGTTTATGTATAACTGCATCACCTTGCTGTGTACCTGAGACACTGTAAGTCAGCTATACTTCAATAATATATATATATTAAGGAAAAAAAACAACCCCGAATGAACCAGTTAGGGAATGGGCAGAAGAGATGAACAAACGTCATCAGAGAGGTTATACAGGTGGCAGGTCAGCACATGAAAGGTTGTTTAACAGCGTTAGTCGTCAGTGAAAAGCAAATTAAACTTCAATGAGATAGCATTATACATCTACCAAAATGGCTAAAATAAAAGTGAAACCCCAAATGCTGCTGAGATGCAGAGAAACAGGGTCACTCATTATTGGTGGGAGTGTAAAATGGTATTCAGCCTGAAAAAATAGTTTGCGATTTCTTATAAAACTAAACATGCAATTACCATACAATCCAGCAGTTGTATTGGACATTTATCTAAGAGAAATTATGTTCGTGTATTCACTCAATCTGTATTCAGGTGTTCATAGCAGCTGTATCGGTAATAGCCCCAAACTGAAACAACCCCAGACACTCTTAAACAGGTTACTGGTTGAGCAGCTGTGGTACATCCAGTGATAAAAGGAAAGCAGTACTGATCATACACAGCCTGGATGAGTCTCTAGAGATTTGCACTTGGTGAAAAAGGCCAGTCCCGAAAGGTCACATACCTTATGCTCCATTTATATAATATTTTTGAAATGACAAACAGGCAGAACAGTTTAGTGGTTTTCAGGTGTTAGGGATGGTGTGGAGGGGAGAAACGAGGAGTAGGAGAGGAGGTGGCTGTGGCTACAAAAAGCAGGACCGAGGGATCCTTGTGATGGAGTCATTCTGTATTGTGACTGTCGTCACGGGAATCTAACAGGATCACATTGCTTGGAACTAACACACACACACGAGTGCATGTAAAACTGGTAAATCTGAATAACATCGAATTAATGTTAAGTGTTAAATTTTTGGCTGGGATGATGTTCTGAAGAGATGTTGGAGATGTTGTTTGGGGAACACCAGATAAAGGGTTTATGGGATCTGACTGTCTTCCTTAGTGTCTACTTTTGTGTCTACACTGTCTGCCTTTGTGTCTACAATTATCTCAGAGTAACAAGTTAAAAAAAAATAAAGCATGTATAAATTATCCCAAACAAAATGAAATAAAAACCTACACTGAGCACTAGAAAAAAGGGACAAAGATGAAGGCCAAAACATCTGTCATGGTCAAAACTATTGCTTCTGAATGTACTAGTTTGCACAATATAAAGTGGCCTGTGTTAGCTTTTAATTTAAGAGGAATAACAATTTCATGTGTCTGGCACTAGTGCAATTAGGCTTTGTTAAAAAAAAATTAGCGGCCTTTGGAAGAAGGGATGAGTTAGTGAAATTTCATATCGTTTAGGTGGGTGATTGTAATAATGGAAGTATCACCATTCTGTTATTTTATATTAGAGGAACAGTAAAGTTGACTTTTCACATCCCTGAGAGTGTTCTTGCCTGGAGAATCCCAGGGACATGGGAGCCTGGTGGGCTGCCGTCTCTGGGGTCGCACAGAGTTGGACACGACTGAAGCGACTTAGCAGCAGCAGAGAGTATTTGAAAGTGTTTTTTTTCTTTCAATAGACATGATCTGTTAAAAAACAAAACACTTCATGAACATTCTACTGTATTCTTGCCTAAGGATATGCTTATCATTATGGAAGCTCATAGAGAAGCCAGGTTTACTGAATCAGTTGGAATGGTACTTGATATTTCAACAATAAATTAGAATAGCATGTTTTGAAACTCCTAAGTCAAAAATAGTTCTGCTAATCTTCTTTTGTCAGCTGCTTCTGGTGTGGTTGATGGTTGAGGTTTTCAACAAGAGCAGAGAAACAGAGCTAAACTGTATTGTATGCACCTCTTGCCTTATGCAGACCTGTTTGTTCAGGCATGACAGTGATCTCCCTGGATCAGGCCCAGCGCTGTGAGCAATTCTGGCAGATGTGATAGGGCAGCCCTAGGCAGGTCATTTTGAGAGGTCAGGAAGGTCTAGAGCATCAGAGGGTTGTTGTTTGGGTACCAAAGAATAAGGCGCATAGAGTACAACATCTGCACATAGAACCTGGTTAGTAAAGGCTCGTTTGCCCTCACTCACCCATTCCTATATCTGTCGTAGCTCCTTTACTTTCGCACACAGCAGAGGAAGAAATGCACTCTTAAAATCAAAACAGCTTTGAACTTTTTATGACAAGAAGGAATAGACTGTTATTACTTACACAAATGAGTCCACAGATGCTATAAATTATTTATTGAAAGTAAATTTCAGGTAAAAATAGTGCTCCTTTGCCCACGCCAGTTGATTCCGTTTTAATCACAGGGCCCTCTGGGATTCCACACATGTCAGTGGCTGGTTGTTGTTTTTTTGTTTTTTTGTTTTTTTTTAATTTTATTTTATTTTTTAACTTTACAATATTGTATTGGTTTTGCCATATATCAACATGAATCCACCACATTTATACACGTGTTCTCCATCCTGAACCCTCCTCCCTCCTCCCTCCCCATACCATCCCTCTGGGTTGTCCCAGTGCACCAGCCCTAAGCATCCAGTATCATGCTTCGAACCTGGACTGGCGACTCGTTTCATATATGATATACATGTTTCGATGCCATTCTCCCAAATCATCCCACCCTCTCCCTCTCCCACAGAATCCAAAAGACTGTTCTATACATCAGTGACTGGTTTTAGAAAGAGATTCACTCCAGTGGCCATTGATTCATGCTGTGAAGCCTTAAATCCTGGATATTTCACTTACTAGCAAATGACTTTACCTCTTTTTCGTTCCATTTCCTCATGTATTGAGGGGGGAAAATAATGCCTACTTCTTGGTATAATTGAGAAAAATCGGTGAAGGAGATCCTGTGTATATAAAGGACCCAGTACTGTTCCTTCCAGAGAACAGATGCTCAGGGACCAAACAGAAAAATCAAAGAGCGTCCATGAAAGAGACCTCCACGGTGGCCCAATGTCGCGCTCAGAAGCCCTGGTAGAAGGAGCTCTGCTTCCCTGCCATTGGAAACCTCCTCGAGGTCCTGTCACTGCACAGTGCTGGGTCCCCTGTGTTCTCCTGGCCTCCTACCTTGGTGTTTCTGAACCAGAGTATAAATAGCAACTGCCATGTTGAGTACACCTATTTTTTTTGATATACTGCCCCATTTTCTGTATTTATTGATGTTTAGAGTATACACTTCTTTTTAAGACGTAAAATCTCCCCCAGAGTCCCAGATTTATTTATTTGTATAAGAATCCATGGGGTATAGTGAGAAAGTTGAAATTTTACTTTATTATATACCATCTCAGTCCAAAAAGAAATGGCTACAATATGTATACTAAAAAATAGGACTTTATAACCAAAGACGAGTAAAAGATTTATATACAGTACAGTATACTATGTACCAGCAGCATTTGTGTACAAAAGGTAAAATTAACTTGTTAAAAAATTTAAATTATCTGCAATTGCATTTTTAAACAGATACTGTCTTCATTTACTGATAAAGAACTTTTGGCATATGCAAAAGCTGGAGCAGTAGCTGAAGAGTGAAGAGGTCTTAGCGGCTATTAGAACTGTGATTGCATTTGGAGGACAAAAGAAAGAACTTGAAAGGTTTGAGTCTCCTTTTTTAAGTTGGTAGAGATGTTAAATTCTGTCATCCTAAATGCCCTTCAGGTTGCTGGTAATGATTATAAGGGTATTCTCTGATGTATATGTTTCCTTAAACAGCTTCTTGGATATATTACAGCACAGTTAATATTCTGGAAAAGTTGTGATTCTAATTGTTGTAATTCTTCTTATATCTGCTAATTCAAAGTGTTTTCTAGAGTCTCCTAGGTGGGTAGTGAGATAAAATAGTTTCTTAAGGCTGAAACATAATTAATATCTCTGATGATAATTTTTCTCCATCAAGTTAATTCTTGATTCTCTAAGAATGAGTATTTTGTGGTAGATGGATGGGGTCATTAAGTCAAAATAATGGTTACTTCTGGGGGAGGTGAGGGGCTGGTGATAAAAGTGGGGCACCTGGCAGGGGCATCTTGATTCTGACATTCTTGTATTTCATGACCTCAGCTGTGCTTACATGAGTGCTCACTGTATACTCTTTAAGCTGTACACACTGTGTTTGCAGGGTACTTTTCTCATATGATACATTTCATACCCATAAAGATGTCCTCTGAGAGATTTGTGATGGCTATGTACCTGTCATAGTTCAGAGGAAAGCAGTATCTGTGCTCTATCTCATTTTTTGCGAAGGATTTTGCTTTTGCCTTAACATGAGTCTGACTAAAAAATGGAAAGTCTTGTTTCATTGCTTTGCAAATACCCAGTCAAATGAAGCCCCTCTTCTCTTGGAGCGTAAATTCTGGCAGGGGCAGGGGACAGATTACAAACAACCACAGGTCAACAACATATCTAATGTACTAGTTGGGGTAAATATTGTTTGGGGAAGTTAAATACTCCATTAGAGTCATGGGGGAGTACTGTTTCAAGAGTGTATTCAGCAAAGTACTTTCTTAATAAATGTCTGAGTAGAGACAGAATGAAATTTTAAACTTGGCGTTCATTTCCAATTTTTCTCAATGGAGAGGTGTATCAGAAAAAGAATCTGTTTACCAATATGGGGCAACAAATCTTATCTGATTCTGCCTAGTTATTGCGCCAAGGGGGGAAGCATCTCTCTGTAGAAATCAAAATTGCAAGCCTCACCTTCATGTGCTGCTAGAGTCTGAATTTATAATACTCTGAGCACTAGGGAGCTCTCTCTTCCTAAAGCAGAGGGTTTCAAATTAAAAATGAATCCGAGTCCAGTGGTAGCACTAAGGTGTTTGGTAGAAGAAATTTAAAAATTGCTGAAAATTCATGAACTAAGCAGCTAAATTAAGAAGTTAGAAAAAGAATAACAGAGAAAAGGAAGTATAACAAGGATAAAGGATTAAGAGCAAAAAGATTTTAATAGAAAATAAAGAAGCAAAGTTCAATTCAGTTGAGTTGCTCAGTCGTGTCCAACTCTTTGCGACCCCATGAACCACAGCACACCAAGCCTCCCTGTCCATCACCAACTCCTGGAGTTCACTCAAACTCATATCCATCAAGTCAGTGATGCCATCCAGCCACCTCATCCTCTGTCGTCTCCTTCTCCTCCTGCCCCCAATCCCTGCCAGCATCAGAGTCTTTTCCAATGAGTCAACTCTTCACATGAGGTGGCCAAAGTATTGGAGTTTCAGCTTTAGCATCAGTCCTTCCAAAGAACACCCAGGCCTGATCTTCTTTAATGGACTGGTTGGATCTCCTTGCAGTCCAAGGGACTCTCAAGAGTCTTCTCCAACACCACAGTTCAAAAGCATCAGTTCTTCGGCGCTCAGCTTTCTTCACAGTCCAATGCTCACATCCATACATGACCACTGTAAAAACCATAGCCTTGACTAGACGGACCTTTGTTGGCAAAGTAATGTCTCTGCTTTTGAATATGCTTTCTAGGTTGGTCATAACTTTCCTTCCAAGGAGTAAGTGTCTTTTAATTTCATGGCTGCAGTCACCATCTGCAGTGATTTTGGAGCCCAGAAAAATAAAGTCTAACACTGTTTCCACTGTTTCCCCATCTATTTCCCATGAAGTGATCGGACCAGATGCCATGATCTTCGTTTTCTGAATGTTGAGCTTTAAGCCAACTTTTTCACTCTCCTCTTTCACTTTCATCAAGAAGCTTTTGAGTTCCTCTTGACTTTCTGCCATAAGGGTGGTGTCATCTGCATATCTGAGGTTATTGATATTTCTCCCGGCAATCTTGATTCCAGCTTGTGCTTCTTCCAGTCCAGCGTTTCTCATGATGTACTCTGCATAGAAGTTAAATAAGCAGGGTGACAATATACAGCCTTGATGTACTCCTTTTCCTATTTGGAACCAGTCTGTTGTTCCATGTCCAGTTCTAACTGTTGCTTCCTGACCTGCATATAGGTTTCTCAAGAGTCAGGTCAGGTGGTCTGGTATTCCCATCTCTTTCAGAATTTTCCACAGTTTATTGTGATCCACACAATCAAAGGCTTTGGCATAGTCAATAAAGCAGAAATAGATGTTTTTCTGGAACTCTCTTGCTTTTTCAGTGATCCAGCGGATGTTGGCAATTTGATCTCTGGTTCCTCTGCCTTTTCTAAAACCAGCTTGAACATCTGAAAGTTCATGGTTCACATACTGCTGAAGCCTGGCTTGGAGAATTTTGAGCATTACTTTACTAGCATGTGAGATGAGTGCAATTGTGCGGTAGTTTGAGCATTCTTTGGCATTGCCTTTCTTTGGGATTGGAATGAAAACTGACCTTTTCCAATCCTGTGGCCACTGCTGAGTTTTCCACATTTGCTGGCATATTGAGTACAGCACTTTCACAGCATCATCTTTCAGGATTTGAAATAGCTCAATTGGAATTCCATCACCTCCACTAGCTTTGTTCATAGTGATGCTTTCTAAGGCCCACTTGACTTCACATTCCAGAATGTCTGGCTCTAGGTGAGTGATCACACCATCGTGATTATCTGGGTTGTGAAGATCTTTTTTGTACAGTTCTTCTGTGTATTCTTGCCACCTCTTCTTAATATCTTCTGCTTCTGTTAGGTCCATACCATTTCTGTCCTTTATCGAAAGAAGTAAAGGGTTGACAAAAAATCATAAATAATTTTTATGAAAATATGGATAAATAATGAAGTAGTATTTTACAGGTTTAATCAGGAACAAAATGAAAGAGAGAAGGAAAAACATTGCTACAGATTTTTAAAATATTACTTTAAGAATTACAGTTTTATACCAGTAATTAAAAATCCCTGATAAGATAGATGATGTCCCAGAAAAATATAGGTTAAAATTCTCACTTAAGACAAAAACTTGAGTAGAACCATAATTATTAAAGGAATTGAATCCAGTTTAAAATCTCCGTCTTTTGCCTTTCATATACATACACACATAAACATGCAAAACCCACCAGGTCCAGATAATTTTCCAGACAGATTTTACCAAAACTTCAAGAAAGAGATAACCCCATCTTACAGAGATTGTTTGAGAGAATGAAAAAAACATATATAAAGTTGTAAGTTCATTTTATGAGGCTAGTATAACCTTGACATCATAACAAAATAGCAGGTATATAAGAAAGGAAAATTATAAGACAGCTTCATCTAAAACATAGATGCAGAAAATCTAGATAAATTATTTGCTAAATGAATCAATGTGAAAACTATCATCAGATTAAAAAAAATTTCTGAACCTGATGGCTTGATCCCATAAGTGCAAAGATGATTTAACTTAGGAAATCCATGAATATCATTAACCACACTAGTAGATTGGAAGAAAGACATTTTGTTTTGATGGACGAGGTAAAAATATTAATTACAGATGATTCATGACAAAAACTTTCTTAATTTAATAAAGAATATGTACCAGATACCTACAGGAAATTTTATTAAATGGTAAAATGTTAATAGCATTCCTTTAAAATAATGAAACAAATATGTCTGCTAGCATCATTTCTATTTAGGCGTGTACTGTTACAAGATAATAAAATAAGGAAAAAATAAGAGTAAGAATAATAAAAATAAAAAAGAAAAGTTATTAGGTTGGTAGACAAAAATCAAAAGTGTCATTCTGTATAGAGTATGTGATTGTCTACACAGCAACTCCAGTAACAGTGTAATAAGGTCTGCAGACCAACAATGTACGGGAAGGCCTCTGGGTACCTGATGACAGTTCAGGGGTAAAAATGGCATTCCTGTGAACAGCAGTGAACAGTTAGAGAACATGTAGTGTTCCGTCAATTCTAGGATGCACGTTTTTCTCTTGCAATTCATCAACTCTGAAATTGAGACAAATCCTACAATCAGAGCCATCTTACAATTGCTGTGGGTCTGGATTGAGAAGCTGAGTTCTTGCAGGAAGGATTTGTGTTTGCTTCTGCCACTCACTGGGGGCACTATTAACCTGAGCCCGTGTACATTATATTCTTTGTCTAGGAGTTTTTGAACCACACTGGTGAATTCATATTTTTCAGACCTGCATAAGCATTGCCTTTATGGTTCCAGTTCCCAGGGGACATGTTTCCCCCCCACCCTCATCTGTGGTCAAGGTTGAGACAAGCAGGCTCTCCTGCTGTCACTTTCCATGGTGCACATGGTTATTATATTCAGTCTGTGGCCTTTTGGGTCCCTGCTGTATATGGAGTGTTCTGTTAAACTCCTTTATTAATGTTGCATAGAACAACACAATTATAATACTTCTTAGATTAATGGCATCCAAAATTTGAAGAACATGATAATTTTAGAAGATATTATTAGCAATGAAAAACTATAATGATGTATAACCTGGGTGTAAGGAGGGAAAGGTGTCAAGTCCAATATTCAAAACTTAGATAAATCTTATTTTAGTTCACTGAAAGTTTAAAGGAATTGCAAGTATTTTTTAATGGAGTGATCAAAGTAATTAGATCTAAGTAATTAGATGGTGATTGCAGCCTTGAAATTAAAAGATGCTTACTCCTTAGAAAGAAAATTATGACCAACCTAGACAGCATATTAAAAAGCAGAGACATTACTTTGCCAACAAAGGTCCGTCTAGTCAAGGCTATGGCTTTTCCAGTAGTCATGTGTGGATGTGAGAGTTGAATTATAAAGAAAGCTGAGTGCTGAAGAACTGATGCTTTTGATCTGTGGTGCTGGAGAAGACTCTTGAGAGTCCCTTGGACTGCAAGGAGATCCAACACAGATCCAACCAGATCAGTCCTGGGTGTTCATTGGAAGGACTGATGTTGAAGCTGAAATTCCAATACTTTGGCCACCTGATGCGAAGAGCTGACTCATTTGAAAAGACCCTGATGCTGGGAAAGGTTGAAGGCAGGAGGAGAAGGGGATGACAGAGGATGAGATGGTTGTATGGCATCACCGACTCAATGGACATGGTTTTGGGTGGATTCCGGGAGTTGGTGATCACAGGGAGGCCTGGTGTGCTGCAGTCCATGGGGTGGCAAAGAGTTGGACATGACTGAGCGAATGAATAAGTAGATACGGATTTTTTTGTTTTATTTTTTAGAGAAGATAGTGATCAACTTTTTTTTTTTTAGCATTTTGTTTTATTTTATTTTTTAATTTTATTTTTAAACTTTACAATATTGTATTGGTTTTGCCATATATCGAAATGAATCTGCCACAGGTATACATGTGTTCCCCATCCTGAACCCTCCTCCCTTTTCCCTCCCCATACCATCCCTCTGGGTCATCCCAGTGCACCAGCCCCAAGCATCCAGTATCGTGCATTGAACCTGAACTGGCGACTCGTTTCATACATGATATTATACATGTTTCAATGCCATTCTCCCAAATCATCCCACCCTCTCCCTCTCCCACAGAGTCCAAAAGACTGTTCTATACATCTGTGTCTCTTTTGCTGTCTCGTATACAGGATTATTGTTACCATCTTTCTAAATTCCATATATATGCGTTAGTATACTGTATTGGTGTTTTTCTTTCTGGCTTACTTCACTCTGTATAATAGGCTCCAGTTTCATCCACCTCATTAGCACTGATTCAAATGTATTCTTTTTAATGGCTGAGTAATACTCCATTGTGTATATGTACCACAGCTTTCTTATCCATTCATCAGCTGATGGACATCTAGGTTGCTTCCATGTCCTGGCTATTATAAACAGTGCTGTGATGAACACTGGGGTACACGTGTCTCTTTCCCTTCTGGTTTCCTCGGTGTGTATGCCCAGCAGTGGGATTGCTGGGTCATAAGGCAGTTCTATTTCCAGTTTTTTAAGGAATCTCCACACTGTTCTCCATAGTGGCTGTACTAGTTTGCTTTCCCACCAACAGTGTAAGAGGGTTCCCTTTTCTCCACACCCTCTCCAGCATTTATTGCTTGTAGACTTGGATCGCAGCCATTCTGACTGGTGTGAAATGATACCTCATAGTGGTTTTGATTTGCATTTCTCTGATAATGAGTGATGTTGAGCATCTTTTCATGTGTTTGTTAAGCCATCTGTATGTCTTCTTTGGAGAAATGTCTATTTAGTTCTTTGGCCCATTTTTTGATTGGGTCATTCATTTTTCTGGAATTGAGCTGTAGGAGTTGCTTGTATATTTTTGAGATTAGTTGTTTGTCAGTTGCTTCATTTGCTATTATTCTCTCCCATTCTGAAGGCTGTCTTTTCACCTTGCTAATAGTTTCCTTTGTTGTGCAGAAGCTTTTAAGTTTAATTAGGCCCCATTTGTTTATTTTTGCTTTTATTTCCAATATTCTGGGAGGTGGGTCATAGAGGATCCTGCTGTGATATATGTTGGAGAATGTTTTGCCTATGTTCTCCTCTAGGAGTTTTATTGTTTCTGGTCTTACATTTAGATCTTTAATCCATTTTGAGTTTATTTTTGTATATGGTGTTAGAAAGTGTTCTAGTTTCATTCTTTTACAAGTTGACCAGTTTTCCCAGCACCACTTGTTAAAGAGATTGTCTTTAATCCATTGTATATTCTTGCCTCCTTTGTCAAAGATAAGGTGTCCATAGGTGCATGGATTTATCTCTGGGCTTTCTATTTTGTTCCATTGATCTGTATTTCTGTCTTTTTGCCAGTACCATACTGTCTTGATGACTGTGGCTTTGTAGTGGAGCCTGAAATCAGGCAGGTTGATTCCTCCAGTTCCATTCTTCTTTCTCAAGATAGCTTTGGCTATTCGAGGTTTTTTGTATTTCCATACAAATTGTGAAATTATTTGTTCTAGCTCTGTGAAAAATACCGTTGGTAGCTTGATAGGGATTGCATTGAATCTATAAATTGCTTTGGGTAGTATACTCATTAACAAGCAAATGGGCTTACACAGTTATATTCAAAGATTCATTTTTATGTGTAGAATTATTTCTTCAGAAGATGTTATTTACTGGACTCTGTCTTTGAAAGATCCCCTAGAAAATTGGAAATTATTGGAAATTAGTTTTTCTTGAATATCAGGAATAGACTCAAGACTACAACCTGATGGCCTAAGGTTCTAAGGAGTGGGTTGCCATTTCCTTCTCTAATCTTTGAATAAAAAATAGAAAAATATCTTTGTTAATCAGTGCTCAGGCTGATTTCTTTATACATTCTAGCATTATTCATATATTAAATGCTGACATTCTTATAGAGTTTGAATTAACTTTATTAAGCCGTGTTTTTTTTTTTTAAGTGGATACAAATAAGTAACCAGGTCTTCAAAAATTATAATAAACTTTGAAAAACCAAAGTAGCCCTCGCTGGATTTTTTTTTTTTAACATCAAAAAGCTTAAAAATCAATTATCTGTTAAACAAAATGAAAATTTAGAAATGTTCTCAAAATATGGATATAATTATGTTAAGCCCTCCAGAATATGACAGAAACACTTTCCTGAATTTTATTCAATTTTAATTTTACTTATGCATTAGGTGATGTTTGGTATTCATATCAGAATTTCCTTGAAAAGCTGTTTCTATCAATTATTTCTTATAATGATTATTCAAAAAGTAAATGTAAAAATGTTTTAAACAGTTAAAAACCTAAGAAAAGGAAGTTTCAGGTCATAATCATATTCCTCTGTTTAAGTTTTTAGATAATTCCTAATGCTTCATCAGTTTGTATTTAGAACACTACACTTACCTTCCCTGTTGATGCGAACCTTGTAAAAGAATTAGCACATTTCCTCAGGCAATGAGTTATAGGAAGTCTATATTATATGTCTTGGACATCTTGATATGCTACTTTTTCTTTGCCTTTTTTGCCCTCATATGATCCCTGGTCAAAATAATAAGGTGGAAGAAAAGAGAAGGAAGGGAGGGAGGAGAGCAGGAAGGAAGAAAAAAATCATCAGAGGCATGAATTAAATGATGAATTGTTTAAATGTGTTTTGAAGGAATCAAAGAATGTGCTGATGAGGGTGAGCAGGACAAGTTTACTTTAACCATGGTGGTCAAGGAAGGCACGCGTGTTGGATATTTGAGGTTTCCTGGAGGCTGGTACTTGAGGGAAAAGAAAAAGCCTGCTGTAGTCGAGTAGGGACACAAGAGTCTTCCAGGTTTCCCGAGGTGGCAGAGACTTTAGTATATTCTAGAAAATATCCTAAGGCTTGTGTGACTGGAGCTCGGTTGAGTGAGAGGAGATTGAGGTGAAGAGGGGCTGTTGAGGGTGGGTGGGGGCCAGAACATGGGGACTTGCGTGTCCTGGTAAGGAGTCAGGATTTAACTCCAAGGGCACAGGGACGCAGTTAAGGGATTTAAACAAGGGAATGACTGACTACTTTATATTTTTAAATCATTTCTCTGTCTGTAATTGGTCCGGTGAATGGATGAAAGCCATAAAAAATTTGAACTGCTCAGAAGACTGTTGAAGTGGTCCAGGAGAAAGAGGATAAGTCCTTGGATTTGGGATTTAATTTGGAAGTAGAATTATTAAGGGGCTTCCCAGGTGACTTGGTAAAGAATCCACCTGCCAATTCAGGAAACGTGAGAGACACAGATTCAATCCATGGGTCAGGAAGATCCCCTGGATAAGGAAATGGCAGCCCATTCCAGTATTCTTGTCTGGAGAATCCAATGGACAGAGGAGCCTGGTGGGCTACAGTCCATGGCATGGCAGAAGCTTCAGACATGACTGAGTGACTAAACAATAGCAATAATAGAATTATTAAAGCTATTCTTAGACCAAATATAATTCTTCAGTTTTCCTTCTAGTTCTTACCCTTCCCTTTGTTGCTTCCACATAGACAGGAATTAAGGTCTTTACTCTGATTTTCTCTTCAAATTAGCAGGTATAGTAGGATCTCTCAAATTCTCTCAGAATTTAAAGTGGATTTAATTCAGTAGTATACAGTGGGGTTTCCTTGGTGGCTCAGATGGTAAAGAATTTGCTTGGAATGCAGGAGACCTGGGTTTGATCCCTGGGTCGGGAAATCCCCTAGAAAAGGGAGTAGCTATCCACACCAGTATTCTTTCCTGGAGAATCCCATGGAGAGGAGCCTGGCGGGCTACAGTCCATGGGGTTGCAAGGAGTCAGACAGCACTGAGTGACTAACATACACACACAGCAGAAATTTTTCCTTGCTCTCATAGGTGGCTATTTGCATCATTGATAAATGTGTTCATATTACTTAAGAAGAATAGTTTTTTCTAATTGTTAGTGTTTTGTTATGTAACTTTGACCCCTTTTAGGAAATTCTACTTTACCATTTCGATACTAGAGTTTTTAATGAATTGATGATTTTAATATCTGATTTTGTACATGTGACATTTTTGTTGACAAGCTAATGAGAAAGCCTATGCAAAAGGAGTAGTGTTTGCTTCTCCTCCTTCCTTACCCCCTTCTTTTTTTCATTTCTCTCTTCTGGCATCTAAGTGATTTTCTTCCTTGTTGCTTCTTCCTGTGCAAAGGTTTCCTCTGGCTGCTTGGGACACAGCATATCACAGTGATTTCTACGTTCGTCTCGGTAAGCAAGAACTGAAATAAAGGCAAAACAAAGTGTGAGTCATAAGCGTTAAAGTTCCTTAAATGTAATCATGTATAATTTATGCCCAGTGGTACTTTCATATCACATCAGCTCATAAAGTGGAAGACATGTATATTCAACCATTGAAGCATATTTCTCAAAAATAATTTTCTGTTCAAGGGTTATAACTGGCTAGTTGAAGATTTACATTTTTTTGGAGGCAGAAACTTTCATAATGTATTACCATTTTATCACTATAAAGTTCTGTTTAAATTTACTCTTTAGGAAGTAATCATGTAAATTTCATTGGGCCATGCCATGCTTTGGTAACTGGTTATTGATGAGGTAGTTTTTAAATGTCATGAGGGCGTGAAAGAATACGTGCTCATATCTGAGCAGGGCTTGACCTCTGCTTGTACATTCTCAAATGGAACAAATCCCCCCCCAAAATTAATATAATACTGTATAATGTTTATACCATCATGTATTTATGGATCAAAGAACTCAAAATTTACATCCTATTAGAAATAAACTCTTTGATTTCAGCAATTATGAGCTCCTCTTTTTGCAAGACAATGTTCTGACAGCCTGTAGGGAGTTGTATTAAGAGAATAAGGACAGATTTACAGTCTGTTCTCTCTCTGATTGTTTTACCGTGGTTCTGTATCTGCAAAGATCCTTCTTTTTCTTTAAATCTGATCCCCATTCACTTATCTCCATATCTCTCTTAAGCGGAACAGTCTGCTATGTACCTATCTCCTTTAATTTGAATATCAGAAATTAACCACTTCCTCAGGGTTTAAAAAGTGCTCAAATTATGTTAAGTGATTAGAATGAGAGGGAAATGTCTATCAATGGTCTCCAACATTGCTTTGGTTTTTGTTTGCTTCCTTGGTTTTGCCCTCTTTTGTGTAATCCCCTGTATTTGCTGTAAGAATTATTCATGGGTGCTTCTCTGGTGGCTCATATGGTAAAGAATCCGCCTGCAATACAGGGGACCTGAGTTCGCTCCCTGGGTCAGGAAGATCCCCTGGAGGAGGGCACGGCAACCCACTCCAGTATTCTTGCCTGGGAAACCCCATGGACAGAGGAGCTTGGTGGGCTACTATCCTTACGGTTGCAAAGAGTCAGACACGACTTAGCACAGGACACAGTTTATTTACATGTAAAAAGTCTTAGATGGCAATTCAGAGCCCTCAGATTGCTCCTACGCATGTGTTTTTCTCATTTGGTCCTTCCAGCAGGCCCAGAAGGGGCAGGGCAGGGAGCAAACTGCCTTCATCCTAGATGTGCAGAGGTTTCAAGACTTACTGGTATTGAGTACTTTATTTTTTTTTCATTAATTTTTATTGGAGTATAGTTACTTTATAATGTTGTGCTAGTTTCTATCATACAGCAAAGAGAATCAGATATATATATATATATATGTATCTATATACACACACACACACACACACACACACCCCTGTATCCCCTCTTTTTTGAATTTCTTTCCCATTTAGGTCACCTCAGAGCACTGAGTAGAGTTCCCTGTGCTCATTAGTTATCTGTTTTACGCATAGTATCAGTAGTTGTGTATGTGTCAATCCAAACCTCCGAATTCATCATACCCCATCTCTTCCCCCACTTGGTGTCTGTATGTTCTCTACGTCTGTGTCTTTATTTCTGTTTTGCAAAGCAAATTGTCTGTACTACTTTTCTCGATTCCATATTTGTGTTAATATATGATACTTGTTTTCTTCTGACTGACTTCACTCTGTAGGACAGTCTCTAGGTCCACATCCCCACACACGTCTGTATTGAGTACTTTCTAGCATTATATCTTCATTTTATTGATACATTTTAAATGCATGCAGATTTTAAAGGGAAAACACAAGTGTTTTCATAGCTTGTGTTTTGTCTTCTATGAAACAGTACAAGTGCTGTAGTCTGCTAAGTATTACTTCTTTTATTTCACTATTGCTAAGGCCAGAGAAGATGCTTTTAGAACATGCCTCCACAAATTACTTAATTTCCATAAGGCCTCATTTTCTCCTTTTTTACAAGAAGAAATTAAAATAGTACTAACATCGTAGGGTCAAATGGAGAAAATACATGCAAAGCACCCATCAGAGGCCTTGGTGCGTCTTGAGTACTCAACAACTATCATGCTGTATTGACCCATTTTGTAAGATTTTACAAGCATGTGTGATAATTTGTTACTTCTCCCAGGTACAACAAAAATTTAGAAGAAGCCAAGAGAATTGGAATAAAGAACTCGATCACGGCCAATGTCTCTATGGGTGCTGCTTTTCTGTTGATCTATGCATCCTATGCCCTGGCATTCTGGTACGGGACCTCCTTGCTCCTCTCAAGAGAATATTCCATTGGACAAGTGCTCACGGTAAGTGATATTATAGTAAGAGATGAATCACCTTTAAAATGTCAATGAAATTTAGTGGTGTTGGTTTGACAGTTAGAGAATATTTTTTTGAAGAATTATTAAATAATGGCCAAGAAGAGTGAGTGAGAGCCTGGGATTTGATATCAGGCTGATCTGATTCAAATTCTGGCTGCGCCACTTACTGAGTGTATGATTTGGTTCAGCCACCTAGGCTTTTGAAGACTCTGTTTGTCTTCTGCAAAATGGAAATGACGGGAGTAAGACGCCGTAACTTTTAGTGTTGTTGTAAGGACTAATCGAGAAAGTGAATATAGAAACACTTAGCAAAATTTCTTCTCTGTAAATTGTTGGATAATATAACTACTGTGTGATTTACAAAGAAATGAACAGTGACTTTAGTCCTCTGTAACACCTGTAGAGAAACAGTGTCAAATGTACGATAAACTGATTTGGGCAAAATGAAAAAAAAAATCTGTTCATCAGACCTCAAAAAGAATAGAGTTTGGTGGAGGGGGAAAAAAAGATTCCATCTGATGGAAAATGTGTGCTTTATCATTTACAAAATATTTTCCTGTGTACCGTTCCACCTGATACAACAACACTAAGATCGCTTGGTAGGGAAAACAGAATCTTGTCTCTTTTGCAAATAAAGAAATTGAAGTCCAGACTGTCAGAGAATCACCTGAAGACATACAGCCATTTAGTGCTTAATCCGGGGTTCAGACCTCAGGTTTCTGAGTCTCATAATAGGGTTTGAAGGCAATGGCACCCCACTCCAGTACTCTTGCCTGGAAAATCCCATGGATGGAGGAGCCTGGTAGGCTGCAGTCCATGGGGTCGCTAAGAGTCGGGCACGACTGAGCGACTTCAGTTACACTTTTCACTTTCATGCATTGGAGAAGGAAATTGCAACCCACTCCGGTGTTCTTGCCTGGAGAATCCCAGGGACAGGGGAGCCTGATGGGCTGCCGTCTATGGGGTCACACAGAGTTGGACACGACTGAAGCGACTTAGCAGCAGCAGCAGCATACCCTGCCGATGCTCTTAACCAAAATTCTTAGCCTTTGAAGACATATGAAGATATTCCAGTCATATAGAACTTTTTATTTCACTGATCCAGTAAGACTAATTCAGCATTCTCAACTGAAAAGTACTTCAATTTAAAAATAGTTTTAATAGTCAGTATTCATGTGTTATCCTGCTGTTTAAAAATTTAACTAGCAATGTTAAAAGTATGAAAAAAGCGTACTAAATACTAAGTAACTCAATGCTTTTACTTCACATTCCTCAGGTCATCTTTTCTGTATTAACTGGAGCTTTTAGTATTGGACAGGCATCTCCAAACATTGAGGCCTTTGCAAATGCAAGAGGAGCAGCTTATGAAGTCTTCAAGAGCATTTATCACGTAAGTCTGGGCTGGCCATTTATCTATCTGTCTAAAACAGTCTATTTCTTTATCACTTTTATTCAGCTCTCCACAAATGTAATTGCAAGTATTTATTGTAACCTAGTAGTTGCTGTAACCTTCTGAAATTTTATTCTGTTTAGAAACCAAGCATCGACAGCTATTCAAACACTGGGCACAAACCCGACAATATTAAAGGAAATCTGGAATTCAGAAATGTTCACTTCCTCTCGAAACGAAGTTAAGGTACAATGAAATGATTACTCAACAATTCAACAATGTATGTAGTCCTGAAATCTGTGGTTTAAGTTTATTTCTCGTTCATTCTCATAGATCTTGAAGGGCCTCAACTTGAAGGTAGGGAGTGGGCAGACGGTGGCCCTGGTTGGGAACAGCGGCTGTGGGAAGAGCACCACCGTCCAGCTGATGCAGAGGCTGTATGACCCCACGGAGGGCATGGTGAGATGACTCTTGTTCAGCCAGATGCTGCAGCACTGACTTACCTTAGCAGATGGCACATCACAAATCTGTGCTGTGTGGATATCACAGCTCCTTTTTATTTTAGGTCAGTATCGACGGACAGGATATCAGGACCATCAACGTAAGGTATCTGCGGGAGATTATCGGGGTGGTGAGTCAGGAGCCCGTGCTGTTTGCCACCACGATAGCTGAGAACATTCGCTACGGCCGTGAAGATGTCACCATGGATGAGATTCAGAAAGCTGTGAAGGAAGCCAACGCCTATGACTTTATCATGAAACTGCCTAATGTAAGTCTTTCTCCTCTTCATTGTGCTGGAGGGTCATGGCATGCTGGCCTGACGCATGGGAAGTCAGGGTAGGAATATAAACTGGAGGAACTTCCCAAGGTGGCAGATCAAGATGACTCCAGATTTTAAAGCTCCAGTAGCATCAACTAGTAGTAGACATACTTTTTAAAAATATTTGCTTATTTTTTGACTACTCTGGGTCTTCATTGCTGCCAGCCGGGTTTCTCTAGTTGCGGGCAGCAGGGGCTGCTCTCTAGTTGCGGGCGAGGGCTTCTCACTGTGGTGGCTTCTCTGGTAGCAGAGCTCGGGCTCTAGGCGCCCGGGTGCCGGTGGTTGTGGCTCCGGGGCTCCGGAGCACAGGCTCAGTAGCTGTGGCACGTGGATTAGTTGCTCCGTGGCCTGTGGGATCTTTCTGGCCCAGGGTTCACACAGGTGTCCCCTGCATTGCAAGGAGATTCTTAACCACTGGACCATGAGGGAAGACCTGACATATTTTTTTTAAAATTGGGGTTGGTTATTGCTAAATTTGAGGCCTCCCAGGTGGTGCCAGTGGTAAAGACCTCACCTCCTAATGCAGGAGACATAAGAGACGATCCCTGGGTTGGGAAGATCCCTGGAGGAGGGCGTGGCAACCCACTCCAGTATTCTTGCCTGGTGAATTCCATGGACAGAGGAGCCTGGTGGGCTTCAGTCCGTATAGAGTCGTAGAGTTCGACATGACTGAAGCAACTTCACACACACACACACACACACACACACACACGCACAACTGGACCATATTGCCTGTGAGGTTTGGGTTGTTTATAGGATTACTTCCCATCTTAAAAATCTGAGCTGAGATAGCTTATTCTGTTGTTTAATCCTCCTGTGTTTTCGGTGTTGTATAAATTTGACACCCTGGTTGGAGAGAGCGGAGCCCAGCTAAGCGGTGGACAGAAGCAGAGAATTGCCATTGCCCGGGCCCTGGTTCACAACCCCAAGATCCTCCTGCTGGACGAGACCACCTCAGCACTGGACATGGAGAGTAAAGCGGTGGTCAGGCAGCCCTGGATAAGGTTGGTGAACCTCAGTTCAATCCTAGCTGGTTTGTAAGCATAAGAACATTCCATTGTTAATTCTTCTTAATATTATTTTTAAAGAAATCTCTCCTAAAGTAATTCTTTAAGCTATTAAAACCATCAGGCCTCTCTGGATCTGTATAACTTCTATTTCTCTGGTATATTTTTAGGTAGAGATGAATAAACTTTCATTGAAAGATACTTGCACATTTTTTTAAGTTAAACAATGAGAAATATAGACTCAGATGAAAGTTGGTCTTCATTGTGCTCTTAAAAACTTAGCCTTAGAGATCACCCTGATACTTAGGTTTTATGAGTTTTTACTGTTGTCAACACGAGGAAGGTTTACATCTAGTTCTCAAGAGGTCAGATGCCTATCAAAGACAATGGGAAATGAGAGACCTCTTATCTTGAGGAGAGTGCCAGAGAGTTGATGACGCTGGGAATGAAATGAAATGTCCTTGACCGTCAACAGAGTTCGACCTTCCTGCAGCACCTGAGTCCATGTGACTCATTCACTGGCTAGACGTGAGTGTGTGGCCACGCCAGTCACCGTGTGCTTGGTCTCCGGTGTCTGATGATAAGTAGGCTCGCTCTGTGAGGACACGGAGCACGGAAACCTTTTCACCCATAAGTGCTGTGAGTTGAAGTGCTCCCGGTAGAACTGAAAGATGAACTTATTTCTGCTCTAGCTATCCCCCGCTTCTAATAACAAAACAACTAAACATCCCTAAACATCCTGTCAGAGTACGTAACAGATTGTTGAGAAAGGAAAAACAAAAAAGATCCCAAACAATTTTGTGGACCAGAATAGATGGAGATGCAATTGAGTCTGCTTTTTCCTCTTCTCTTTGCTTATCTGTGTTTTCTTTCTATTCTACCATGTTACTATATATTAAATTATTAATAAAATGAATTTAGAAAGGTTGCATTTTTTTAAATTTTATTTTATTTTTAAACTTTACATAATTGTATTAGTTTTGCCAAATATCAAAATGAATCTGCCACAGGTATACATGTGTTCCCCATCCTGAACCCTCCTCCCTCCTCCCTCCCCATTCCATCCCTCTGGGTCGTCCCAGTGCACCAGCCCCAAGCATCCAGTATCATGCATTGAACCTCGACTGGCAACTCGTTTCATACATGATATTTTACACGTTTCAATGCCATTCTCCCAAATCATCCCACCCTCTCCCTCTCTCACAGAGTCCATAAGACTGTTCTATACATCAGTGTCTCTTTTGCTGTCTCATACACAGGGTTATTGTTACCATCTTTCTAAATTCCATATATATGCGTTAGTATACTGTATTGGTGTTTTTCTTTCTGGCTTACTTCACTCTGTATAATGGGCTCCAGTTTCATCCACCTCATTAGAACTGATTCAAATGTATTCTTTTTAATGGCTGAGTAATACTCCATTGTGTATATGTACCAAAGCTTGCTTATCCATTCATCTGCTGATGGATATCTAGGTTGTTTCCATGTCCTGGCTATTATAAACAGTGCTGCGATGAACATTGGGGTACACATGTCTCTTTCCCTTCTGGTTTCCTCGGTGTGTATGCCCAGCAGTGGGATTGCTGGATCATAAGGCAGTTCCATTTCCAGTTTTTTAAGGAATCTCCACACTGTTCTCCATAGTGGCTGTACTAGTTTGCATTCCCACCAACAGTGTAAGAGGGTTCCCTTTTCTCCACACCCTCTCCAGCATTTATTACTTGTAGACTTTTGGATAGCAGCCATTCTGACTGGTGTGAAATGCTACCTCATAGTGGTTTTGATTTGCATTTCTCTGATAATGAGTGATGTTGAGCATCTTTTCATGTGTTTGTTCGCCATCTGTATGTCTTCTTTGGAGAAATGTCTTATTTAGTTTTTTGGCCCATGTTTTGATTGGGTCATTTATTTTTCTGGAGTTGAGCTGTAGGAGTTGCTTGTATATTCTCGAGATTAGTTGTTTGTCAGTTGCTTCATTTGCTATTATCTTCTCCCATTCTGAAGGCTGTCTTTTCACCTTGCTAATAGTTTCCTTTGATGTGCAGAAGCTTTTAAGGTTAATTAGGTCCCATTTGTTTATTTTTGCTTTTATTTCCAGTATTCTGGGAGGTGGGTCATAGAGGATCCTGCTGTGATGTGTGTCAGAGAGTGTTTTGCCTATGTTCTCCTCTAGGAGTTTTATAGTTTCTGGTCTTACGTTTAGATCTTTAATCCATTTTGAGTTTATTTTTGTGTATGGTGTTAGAAAGTGTTCTACTTTCATTCTTTTACAAGTGGTTGTCCAGTTTTCCCAGCACCACTTGTTAAAGAGATTGTCTTTAATCCATTGTATATTCTTGCCTCCTTTGTCAAAGATAAGGTGTCCATATGTGTGTGGATTTATCTCTGGGCTTTCTGTTTTGTTCCATTGATCTATATTTCTGTCTTTGTGCCAGTACCATACGGTCTTGATAACTGTGGCTTTGTGGTAGAGCCTGAAGTCAGGTAGGTTGATTCCTCCAGTTCCATTCTTTCTCAAGATCGCTTTGGCTATTCAAAGTTTTTTGTATTTCCATACAAATTGTGAAATTATTTGTTCTAGCTCTGTGAAGAATGCTGTTGGTAGCTTGATAGGGATTGCATTGAATCTATAGATTGCTTTGGGTAGTATACTCATTTTCACTATATTGATTCTTCCAATCCATGAACATGGTATAGTTCTCCATCTGTTAGTGTCCTCTTTGATTTCTTTCACCAGTGTTTTATAGTTTTCTATATATAGGTCTTTAGTTTCTTTAGGTAGATATATTCCTAAGTATTTTATTCTTTGCATTGCAATGGTGAATGGAATTGTTTCCTTAATTTCTCTTTCTGTTTTCTCATTATTAGTGTATAGGAATGCAAGTGATTTCTGTGTGTTGATTTTATATCCTGCGACTTTACTATAGTCATTGATTAGTTCTAGTAATTTTCTGGTGGAGTCTTTAGGGTTTTCTATGAAAGGTTGCATTTAAAAATACCTTTTCCTGTTAATGCACATTTAGAAGGGGCATTCCACATCTCATCCTTTGAAAACATCCAAAGACTTGATCTATTGTCTTCTCTGCTTTCTAGTTGTTTCCACCTAATTTTTCTGATGTGCATTTTTTTTCTTCCAGGACTTTTTCTCGCTTCTCTTTTTCAAACTGATCATTATACCTCTTTTTGCTAGCTTATTCTGAGAATTTTATTGCTAGTTCCTGAAGAGAAATATGAATAAGAAAAATTATAAGCATTGGGAAAGTTACAAAGGTTAAAAAAAATCTCAGACAAGTACTGGTTATCTGGCTTTGTTCCATATGAAAATAAAAATGAGATTGGGTATTTAAGACATTTACTTAACTCCTTAGTTTTTTCCATAATGCTTCTCCCTAGAAATAAGCATCATTTATTAAGCACTTACTGTGTACATCACAGTGCTACCTGTGCGTTATTGTATAGCACAACCACTCCAGAAAGTAGCCTTGTACTATTATCCCTATTGGATATGTGAGTAAGTTGAACCTCGCACAGGTTTAAAGACTTGTGTACGATCCTGGAATGCATATAGAGCAGAACTAAGATTTGAGTTCACATCAGTGTAACACTGAAGTCTGGCCTTTGTTACCTCACATCTGTTGTTTGTCTTGGTCATCCGGATATCTGTGAGAGCACAGGGTGACCTCCTGGGGCACTTGGTGCTGGCTTGCGCAGATCGCAGCGGGCCTGTATCTGCTCCGATTGACTGATTCCTGGGCTCTCGAGTGTTGTACCTCTGTACAACCCCTTGATTATTACATAAACTTAGGCTGGTAGAGATTGAGTAAAATCTTAGAGGCTTACATAGTACTAATATGAGACTATCATATGTGTGTTTATACTTATTAAAACATCATTTTAAACCATTAACAATACATTTACTGAAGCCAGAGACTGCCTCATATAGCTTTCGCAGTTTTGCAATGTCCAGGGCATTGGTGGTCAGTAAATATACATTGAATTACTGAATTTTTTTCATATAATCGTTCATGTATTCAAAAATGAGATTTTTTTCCCCTTTAGGCCAGAGAAGGCCGGACCACCATTGTGATAGCGCATCGTCTGTCCACGGTTCGTAATGCTGATGTCATCGCTGGTCTTGATGATGGAGTCATTGTGGAGGAAGGCAATCACGATGAGCTCATGGGGAAGAGAGGCATTTACTTCAAACTTGTCACAATGCAGGTACAGTCTAGCAGTTTCCTCAAGTATCTCAGGCATGAGCTGATTTTGCTGTATTTGGTACTATCAATAAATGTTACTATTGATTATCTTGAGAAGAGGGAAAAAAATTTGGGGTGGGAAGCAGGGGGATTGAGGATCACATCAGGTTTTAGATTTTTTTTTTCCCCCTCTTAAAAGGAGAGAAATGAAGAAGGATAGAGAAAGGTAAAGTTAAAAAGGCTTAAAAGTGAGCTATCCACTCTAGCAAGGGCTTCTTAGAGGCCCAGTGGTAAAGAATCTGCCTGCCAAGCAAGAGAGGTGAGTTCAATCCCTAGGTCAGGAAGATCCCCTGGAGAAGGAAATGGCAACCCACTCCAGTATTCTTGCTGGGAAAATTCCATAGACAGAGGAGCCTGGCAGGTTACAGTCCATGGGGTGGCAAAAAGAGTAGGACCTGACTGAGTGCCTTACCAGCTGCCGTAGCAGTATCCACTCTAGCAGCTGCTAGCCACAAGTAGCTATTGAGCATGTTAGTGGTGAGTAATCTGAATCGAAGTGTTTGTAAGTTGAAAATGCATACCAGAGTCCAAAGACTTAGTCCAAAGAAAAATGCAAGCTATCTCAAAAAGTTTTTACACTGATTACATGTTAATCTAATATCTTAGATAGAGTATAGGTTAGATAAAATATATAATTAAAGTTAATCTTACCTATCAGTTTCTTTGACATGTCTACTGAAAACATTGTGTCTCACAGTATGACTTGCACCGTTATTTGTGTGATGTCACTGGTCCAACGGAGAAGAAAATGGCATCCCACTCCAGTACTCTTGCCTGGAAAATCCCATGGATGGAGGAGCCTGGAAGGCTGCAGTCCATGGGGTCACTGAGGGTCAGACATGACTCAGCAACTTCACTTTCACTTTTCACTTTCATGCATTAGAGAAGGAAATGGCAACCCACTCCAGTGTTCTTGCCTGGAGAATCCCAGGGACGGGGGAGCCTGGTGGGCTGCCATCTGTGGGGTCACACAGAGTCAGACACGACTGAAGTGACTTAGCAGCAGCAGCAGCACTGGTCCAAAGCAAATCTGATTGAGCCAAAAACACTCACACAAAGGAGGTGACTAGATAAGATACTTGGAATGGATGCCATATTGTTTCAGCATAGTTTATGGGGATCCCTTATCTAATGGTTTTAATTTTCAAATATAATCACACCAAAAAAAAGGCAGTTCCACTTCATCCTTTCCCATAAGAATTTAAATTACCATTTTCCTTGATATCTGCTGTTGAGCGATTAGATTTCATTGGTTAACTCCGCCTAACCAACTTGTGCATATTTCTTGTTTATTTTAGACAAAAGGAAATGAACTTGAATTAGAAAATACCCCTGGTGAATCCCTAAGTAAAACTGATGACTTGTACACGTCCTCCCAAGATTCAGGATCCAGTCTATGCTATGCTATGCTAAGTCACTTCAGTCGTGTCTGACACTGTGTGACCCCATAGACGGCAGCCACCAAGTTCCCCCGTCCCTGGGATTCTCCAGGCAAGAACACTGGAGTGGGTTGCCATTTCCTTCTCCAATGCATGAAAGTGAAAAGTGAAAGCAAAGTCGCTCAGTCGTGTCCAACTCTTAGCGACCCCATGGACTGCAGCCTACCAGGCTCCTCCATCCATGGGATTTTCCAGGCAAGAGTACTGGAGTGGGGTGCCATTGCCTTCTCAGAGGATCCAGTCTAATCAGAAGAAAATCAACTCGCAGGAGTATCATTGGATCCCAAAGCCAGGACAGAAAGCTCAGTACAGAAGAAACTTGGGTACAAAGGAGGCTGCAGACTGATGTCTTTAACAGTGGGCTAAGGCTGGGATAGGAGTGGGAGCAAGAAAGGGTTATCCAGAATTCCCTGTCCTATCCCTTAGCTTGGTCCACAGACCCAAATCTCAACATGTTAACTCTAAGGTGGAATTTATGAATGATAATTTATAGGATAAGAATTTTAGAATTAGAGTTTATAATGTAAAGAGATAATAGTGAGTTTTCAAATACAAACATTTTTGTTCTTTCATCCTTACCAATATGTTTGTCACATTCCAGATGTCCAGTCAGACTTAAATATTCATGGAATCATCATGTATTTCTTTAAAAATGAAGGCACAATGTAACAGAATCTGTCAGCACTCTTTAAAAAAAGTTACATAGCCATCAATTGATAAGGAAGTAGGAATAAGATCTATTTGTTTAAAAACTGTTGTGCATACAGAACAACTGTACATCAGTTCAATCCATTAAGATCAGTTATTTTCCTAACAGGTTTGTTGTAATATTTTGTGTTCTCCAGGATGAAAGTGTACCTCCAAGTTTCCTTTTGGAGGATTCTGAAGCTGAATATAACTGAATGGCCTTATTTTGTGGTTGGTGTATTTTGCGCCATTATAAATGGAGCTCTGCAACCAGCATTCTCAGTCATACTTGCAAGGATTATAGGAGTAAGTGTTTATGTTCATTTTGGGGACTTACCTGTGAGTCCTGACTAAAGAATGAACTGTTTGTATTTGTAAATTTATATAAAAGCCACAACAACATGCGTTGCACCTTCATATAACAGCTTGAAGATGTTGGAGTGGAAGTTTTATTTGTGATAGGAAAACTGATTTTTCAAAACTTACTTTGTCGTGGCAGTTGGTTTCTATCCTAGGGCCCTGGGAATGAGATCCTGGAAAACAGTCCATGAAACTGACTAGGTGACTGTCCCCTACCTGCCATCGCTGGACTCTGAGTCAACCTCAGCAACAGTTCTGTGACTGGTGTACTGAGAGGGTTCCTCACGTGTTCATCACACCAGCACAAGGGAGAGCCAGTCTCTGACTCGGATGCTTGTCAGGACGTGATGGGGCTGAGCACTTGGCCTCTGTGGGATGTCCATCCCACGTATTAAGATGAAAACAAATGGGATGGCTTGAAAAGATTCAGGTTGACAGATACTGATTGCACCTGCTTTTCATGATGGCATTTTCAACCATAAAGTTACAATCTCACAAGTCAGATTTTGGCCCAGTGTAAAGGAAGATGGTTTTCTTTCCCTGTGAAGTGGTTGTTCTCTGCATGCGTTTTGAGGCCAAGGCATCCTGTTTAGCTCTTTTAACCAGGGTCTCCCAGTGTGGTTCCGGGTGAGCTGGCTGTAGTTGCCCACTGTCTGTCTAACAGGCCACCCTACAAAGAAGGCTGGCTGAAGAAGCCTCCTTTCTTCAGAGAGACCTGGGCTGAATATATGCGCTCACCTCCTGGGCTCTCCAAAACCACATCAGCAGATGTGTCTGCAGACACCTTGGGACAGTTGGAAATGTTGCCATGAGAAACAACAGACTGCCACACAGTGTAGTTTCCATCAGAGGAGTAAGACAGTATTTGTCCCCAGTTCTGCGGTAGTGGGTTTGGTGCTGACTTGAAGCACCCGTTACTTCAAGAAGTAGTATGAGTGGAGAAAGAGTTGGATGGATTAATGAATGAGTGACAGGCCATGCCCCTAGGGAAGGCACGATACCGCCCCGTTGAAGTCTGGCCTTCGGGAAGCCTGCCTGAGCTCCACATGCTAAGGCCCTCTTGACCCCAAGTACTATAACTAGATGTAAAATGGGTCAGACTGTGAATGATTTCGTCAGTGGTACTGAAACCCTTAAATATTTTCTTTGCCAGATCTTCACCAGAGATGAGGATGATGAAACCAAACCACAGAACAGTAACTTGTTTTCACTGTTGTTTCTAATCCTTGGAATTATTTCTTTTATTACATTTTTCCTTCAGGTAAGTGTCTACATTTTCACTTTTTCTTTTTCCATTTGGAGAAATGTATCATTACCCAACTGGCGGGATTTATTAAGCATCTGTGTGATTTGCTGTTTAGTAGAGTCGTTCCTCTAGTCACTGGGCTCTTAGCAGTCAGTTTCCTTGACTTAAATCAAAGATGTTTTCTCCTCTGGCTTCCTCTTACACCCCAAGGGAAGGAACCCTTGCTTCCTTCCTTCTCCCAACCTTCTCCCCTGACTGGAAATGTTCATGAAGTCAGAGGGAATGGAGAGTGTTTGATCTAACACAATGATTGGAAGTAAAAGCAGGGGTCTTAGAAATGGAAGCTAGGGGAGCTGTGGACACATGTCTGGATATATAAGTACTGCCATCCAGTTCTGATACTCAAGTATCTTCCAGTGTTCTAAAAGCAAGAACAAACCTCAGAGCCCCACAAGCCAGTCATGCTGATTTTAAAAATATTTGAAGAGTTTGTCATTCTTTTCCTAAAGAAGAAGGAACCTTTCTAATTATGGAAGAATGTCAGTTTTCAAACAAAAACTGTAGTAAGCATATGTGAAGTATCAGATTTTACAGATTGCCCATCATTTGGCTGAAATGAAATTGCCAGGAGTTTAAGCACTCTAGACGCTCTGCATGGTAAGGCAGTATGGGCTTTGGTGTTAGGTGTAGGGTCAGGTATGAGTTGCACCAGTTCCTAATTCTGTGTCCTTGGGCAAGTAAATAACTGAAACTGTGTAAGCCTCAGTTCCCTCATCTGTTAGAATGGGGAGAATGGTAGCTGACTCTTGATGATGAAAAAAGGTAGGTCCTAGTTGTGTGTGAGATGATTATAAACATAATCACCTATTAAATGAATGAGTGGTTGCTGCTACTAAGTTGCTTCAGTCATGTCTGACTCTGCGTGACCCCGTAGATGGCAGCCCACCAGGCTCCTCTGTCCCTGGGATTCTCCAGGCAAGAATACTGGAGTGGGTTGCCATTTCCTTCTCCAATGCATGCCTGCATGCTAAGTCACTTCAGTCGTGTCTAACTCTGTGTGACCCTATGGACAGCAGCCCACCAGGCTCCTCTGTCCATGGAATTCTCTAGGCAAGAATACTGGAGTGGGTTGCCATTTCCTTCTCCAGAATGAGTGGTTAGTCACATGTAATTTTTTAAGATAGAACTCTCAATAGATCTCTTTATTTTGCATGGTGTGAGCATGTTTATATATTTTGAATAGATACGACACTTTTCTGGACATGATAGAAGTGAAGTCGCTCAGTCATGTCCGACTCTTTGCGACCCCATGGACTGTAGCCCGCCAGGCTCCTCCATCCATGGGATTCTCCAGGCAAGAGTACTGGAGTGGGTTGCCATTTCCTTCTCCAAGAGATCTTCCCGACCCCAGGATCGAACACGGGTCTCCTGCATTGTAGGCAGACGCTTTACCATCTGAGCCACCAGGAGATCCCAAACCCTGGAATCTTTTGTTACTGAGTCCTTCAAGTCTCTTTGGGGAATCTGATCATACGAGAATAAATGTGACCCTCTAACTTGTATACAGATTGTCGTACCAAGTATTAACACCAGAGAAGTTGGGAGAATGTAGAGGCTGCTGAGGGTGCAGTTGGTTAAGGAGCTGGGAGCAGGATAGGCTTTGAGCTGGAAGTCTGAGTTGGTGACGCAAAGGCAGACAAAGTGGTGCCTTTGTCACACAGTGATGCCCAGGGAGAGTGGGGCCTGGCTTGCCTGGCAAACCCAGGTGAGAACAAAGGCTCTGAATTCCAGGACCTCAGAAGTGCAGAGGTGGCACTGTGCCAACAATGGGATTAGAACATGCTGTTAGATGGTGTTAGCCCCTCATTTAGAAAAGCAAGGAAGGCACTCACTGGGGGATAGTCCAGGCTCTGGGTGCTCATTCTGGTTAAGATTCTTCAGATGCACGTCAGATTCCAGCTCTGCCACCTTAGAACTGTAGCCTCTGGCCACTTCCCAGCCTCCCTCAACCTCCATTTCTTCTGTAAAGTGGTAATTATAGGTTTGTCCTAAGGACTTGTGGAGATGATGTTCCTGACATACTTATCAATGGCTAGTTCTCAACCAAATGACAAGAGTAGTAGTCTCACAGTGGGCAGGACAGTTCAGGTTTCATTCAGTTTAAAGCAGAAACCTTCATCTGGTCATTTCCTAGTAAAGCTAATTATTTTGGTAATGGTAGGCTTCAACTCAGTTAATCCAGGGTCTCTTTCTCTCCCCCTTGTCCCTGGCGTGGTGTGTACTAGCAGCATTGCAGCACTGGGTGGGGGGCTCTGGGCTGTGCACCTCCCCTGCCTCCCACTTCACACTGGTGACCGGAGGGGCTTGTGGCCTGCAGTTACACGGTCCAGCCTGGCTGTCCCCCTTGATCAGGACCATGAGGAAGAGTTCGTCTCTCCACTTGGGCTCTTTGCCCATGTTTCTTCTCTCTCTCTCTCTTGATGATGTCCAGTCTGCCCCCTGGGAGTGTGGAGGAGCTACGGTTGCCTTTCATCATGTCTCAGATGATGCAGGAGACTCTTGGCTCTTACTAGGGCTTTCCTTCTTCCAAAGCACCATCCAGCCATTTCCATTGTGTGGCAGGCAGGCTCCATCTGTGAACTTCCCCTTCCCGGAGCTCCAGAGAGAACGTGGTGCAGTGCCTCAGTCTGGCCCTGTATATCGCCAAGCTCCCTGGACGAGGGTCTGTCCTCCTTCCTCCCCAGATGTGGCCCAGCATGGCCATACAATCACATCTTACACTCTTCTCTCCTACCAGGCATAGGTCATATCCTTGGGGAAGGGGGGAGATCAGTGCAGAAAACTCTGTCTCCAGTAAGCCTTCCTTTCCAACCTATTTCTCTCCTAGACTTTGGCTTTTCTTTTGACTTGGAAACAAAGCATTTGATATCTTTGTTCTCTGCATCTTTTATGGCTGCAGCGGCTACAGATTCCTGTTTTTCCAGGTTGCACCTCAGGTCTGGTGTAATTGTGACCAGTGCCCGCCCCTCACCCCCCCACTCTCCAATTCACTCTCAAAATTTTCCTGCTTGGGATGATTCATAATATAAACCCCTGGGTTAGAGTCGAATTCCCCCTGCCTTGGGAACAACTCTCCAGCTTCCTCAGTGGCAGGCCCTGGTTCCTGAAGAGAGAGAAGCGGGAGTGGGAAGGGAGACAGAGGAACCACTTTCCTGTAGATCTGCAATGGGCCCGCCAGCTGGTTGGGGCGCGGCAGTGTCGATGTCAAAACCAGATCCTCCCAGCTCTGCTGGTGGTGCGCCACGCTCGTGGTCGTCGCTGTTTGAGGAGCAGGACCGCCAAGCCTTGAAACCGGGCTTCCAACTTCGGTGTCCTGCCCCGGCGCTGACCCCACGTCCCTTTCCCGCGGTGTCGCCGGCGGCCGGGCCTCTGACCAGCCTTCTCCCTGTGGCGTGTCCCTCCCCACAGGGCTTCACGTTCGGCAAAGCGGGCGAGATCCTCACCAGGCGGCTGCGGTACCTGGTTTTCAGGTCGATGCTGAGGCAGGTAGGTCTGCCGGGGATGGCGCCCGGCGGGGTGTGCACTGTGCCCTGTGGGCAGGCGCTGGGATTGCTACTGGGGCCGCAGAGCGAGCCCGGGGTGCTCTGCTGGGGATGGGCTTGGGACCGGGATCCCCGCGCGCCAGATGGCGTCTCCCAGGCGGGCTCCCCTCCGCCCTCCGCCTCAGCAGCTGCAGGCGGAGGAGATGGAAGCGATCTTCCGTGCCCCCACATCCCTCTCCTCTCCTTCTTTCCTTCTCTCCCCGGGAGACCCGTGATGCTCATGTTTATTCCTGCCAAGAGGTGCCCTCTGAACCCTTTGTTTCCACAGATCAAAAGTCAGCCCCGCGGCCCACTTGCTGCTGCTTGGTTTCTGTGCTGGGGCTTGACTGATGGACTCGTTCCAGCTGCACTGTTACTAGCCGATAGTGACTTAGGTCTCCCACACTGGGCACCTTCCAGACCCTGACAGCACGTGGATGTGAATGTTTTCTCAGGGGAAGGGGGAGGGGGGTCCTAGACATGTCACTCAAAGCAGATCAGTTCAAAGGGTCTTTAACAATCACGCACATTTTGCCTGTGACTTTGTAACTTTCCATTTTAAAATCACTAATACAGTGATACCTCAGAAGAATGCCTCAGATATACCTGGGGGGATGGGGCGGGATTTGAACCCTGGCTCATAAGCATGGGGACCCCCTGCTGCTTAAAAACAAGACGTGTTTATGGGGATTGCTGGCTTGGGACTGACAGAGCCAGGACCAAGTCCAGTGAGTGAGAGAGCACTGTTTGGTGTAGGGCATCTTGTCAGGATTTTCAGTCAGACAGTATTTATAACAGATCCGAACTAGACTCAGGGCCTGGGCCCAGGGCTAAATGCCCCATTCCCCTGCCAGGCTGTAGGCCAACTCCTAGGCCCCTTATACTTTGGATTTGAGCTGAGGATTTGTGTCATACCCTCTCCACCAATTATTCAGTCCGGCCATCATGCATTAAGTGCCTTCTGCTTACAAGGCATAATGCTAAGTATTGTAAGGTCTTCAAGTCAGAGTGGTGCCTGTATTCATGGCAGTTATGTTCCATTGGGGAGACACTTAAGCACTTAACAATTTTAAAAAAGCAAATGGATATGTATTATAATAAATTATAATGCATTATAATTAGTTTTTTCTTGAATATTTGATAAATGCTGCTTTAACTGCAATCACAGTTGACATAACTTCTTAGGACCTTAGTTATTTTTGTAACAGATACAGACTGAGACTTCAAACTCACAATATTTTTAGTATTTTTGTATTTAAAAGTGTAAGTGGTTTTATAAAGAAAATCCTATTTTATGTTGAATGTTAAACTTTAATCTAGATTTCTTTGGTTGATTTTTTTTTAAAACCCAATTCATTTATTCGGCCATAAACCATAGTCAGCTGTTTATTTGACTTCTCTATTTGAATGTCTATTAAGAATTTCATACCAAATGTCTCCAAAACCGAGCTTTGGACACCCCTCCCACCCTTTGCCAAAGGGCTTACTCCTTACCTAGACCTCCCCAATATCAGTAAATGGCCCCTCCATTCTGCCAGTTGCTCAGGTTAAAGTCCTAGGAGTTGTCCTTGTCTCCTCTTCTTTGTCCGATATTACAACAGCCTCCTAACCCGTCTTGCTGCCTCAATCCTTATCCTAGTCCACTAGGTTCATTGCCCAAGAACCAGAATCATTCTTCTAAGATAAAAGTTAAATCACATCCCTCTGCTTAAAAGCTGCTGAAAGCTGCCCATATCTCTCAGGGTAAAATCTGGAATCTTGGTTTTTTTGTCCACGTGATGCAGCTTGCGGGATCTTAGTTCCCTGACTAGGGATTGAACCCAGGCCCTCAGCAGTGAAAGCATGGAGTCCTAGCCACTGGACCACCAGGAAATTCCCCAAATCTGGAATCTTTGCATTTGCCAATAAAGTCACAAACTCTGTGTCCCCACTACCTCCCCAGACCTCATCTCCTAGAGCTTCACCTCATTCCCCATATACAGTCTACTCTCTACACATTGGCTGATGTAAGTGGATATGGGGGTAGGGAAGAGGGAGGGCCCAGTGAGCATGGATGTCTGTCCTGAGGAAGAGGCAGCTTCTGTACATTTACACAGAGGTGCTTTTAAGGCTGGTGATGACCTTTACGCTTTCTTGCTTATATGTGAGCAGATCAAAAATGCCTCTGCCTCAGGGCTTTTGCACTAGATACTCTCATCCCTCTCCATACTCAGGTCTCTGCTCAAAGGTCACCTGAGCAAGGCCTTCTCTCTCACCTCCCCAATCTATAAAATGGTGCCTCCCCTCTCTTCTTTTCCCTTATTACCCCATTCAGTTTTATTTCCTAGCATTTATTACCCCTTGGCATGGTGTATATTAATTTATGGGTCCTGTCCCTGGAATCTGGGCTTCATGAAAGCAGCAACTCTCATTTTTGTTCACTGTTGAATAGGTCCAACACCTAGCAATTATGTTTGGAACAAAGTAGGCACTCAAAAAAAATTTGAGAAATGTTCTCTTTATGACTTTATTAAGTCCCTTTCTTATCTATTCAGTGTCAAATCCTAAGTGCTTAATGTAGGAGAAAAGGGCACCCTGTCAGTCTCTTGAGCTGAAGGTCTCATGCGTCAGGCTTTAAGATAATGAAATGAGTTACTCTACCACAGGATGTGAACTGGTTCGAAGACCCTAAAAACACCACAGGAGCATTGACGACCAGGCTTGCCAATGACGCCGCTCAAGTTAAAGGGGTATGACTACCTCCTTTCTGCTGTGATTGTCCTAATGGGCCATTTAGAATTTAAGCATGAAACTAATTCTCTCCCTTCAGTTAGTTCTCATCATCATTTAGAAAATGTCAAACCTTTAACCTATGCGATATATCATGTGTCTTATGGAAAAAAATATTATCTGTTTAAATATCATATGCTGTATCACTATAACAGTGATGACTTTTGAGCTTTGTTTTGTTATTTTCCATCTTATTCATGGCATTATCTAAATACATGTAGAAAGATAATTATTTAAAAAGGAAGTATTTATCAGTGTATCATGCAAGCCCAGTCTTTTTTTATTTTATCTTTTCAGTCCATTTTAATGCTTTGCTAATCCCCAGAAAATTGTAATTGCTACCGAAAAAAGGTGTGTGTAGTTGCTGTAAGAAAGTTTGCTACTGCTGCTGCTAAGTCGCTTCAGTCGTGTCCGACTCTTTGCAACCCCATAGACAGCAGCCTACCAGGCTCCCCCATCTCTGAATTCAGAGGGGAGGGAAGAAAATCTAGACAAAGGTTGAAAGAAATGAAAAGAGTATGAAAAAATTAAAACAAGGGTAAAAGGAACAATTGTATCAGACTATAAAACTTAAATTCTGCTGCTACATGAATCTCTTTAATTAATATAACTAGAAATTATTAGACCAGCAGGTTTTGATTGGTGGGTAAAGTGACAATTTCTTCTTTAACTGTACCGTGTGTGCAAACTAAGTTGCTTCAGTCGTGTCTGAGTCTTTGCGACCCTATGGACTGTGGCCCGCCAGGCTCCTCTGTCCATGAGGATTCTCCAGGCAAGAATACTGGAGTGGGTTTCCATGCCCTCCTCCAGAGGATCTTCCTGACCCAGGGACTGAACCCACGTCTGTTGTGTCTCCTGCATCGGCAGGCAGGTTCTTTACCACTAGTGCCAGAGGATGATGGATTTTGTCTTAACCTTGTTTCACTCTTGGGCTCTGGCTTTAGAATGTTACCTACCCTCCTCCTCTTTGAAAAACTTCTGGCTTCTAGTAATCTATGCTCTCCCATGGAGTGTTCTAGAGACTCTTTTTCTGTATGAGGAATAGATACTGGGACGGTGAATGTGTCATTAGAATAAAGAACAGTAACCAGTGCAATGTCACCGGAAGCATTTAATCATACTATGCCAAGGGGCTTACTTCCCCGCCAGCTTAAGGTTCTAGGTTTTTTGGATCATCTTTCATGTACATTAAAGAAGCATCTTTGATCCATTTTACTTATTTCCGTGGCCTTGGCTGCCCTCCTCAGTGAAACCTTTATGTGTATGGAAGCTTAGGTACTGGAGTAATTTGTCTGCTGTGAACTTGCGGGATGTTCTGAGTGCTTCTTGCAGCTGGGTGCTGTGGGAAATGAGTTCTGAGTAGGGCTTGTGGATACTAAAAAAGGAACAGTCTCCATCTTGCCTGTGCCACAGACTCTTTTCAGATTATAACCCTTGACTTTGAAATTGAAAATGTCCAAATACAGAGCTGATTTGAAAGGCCACTCCACTCTGACTTATGCCAGATACGGCTAAACCTCCCTTTGTATAAGCTCAGTGATGGCATCAGATAAAAATAAATGCTCTGTTATATATGCCGTTTCTTGCAGCCCTGGTGCAATTCCTTGGTATGAAATTTAATTCTAGAGCTATTGGTAGTTTTATAATACTATTTCCCCCTAGTTACTGGCTTGGTGTTTATGCCAACATAAGTTTCAAATGATTTCAGAAGGTTGACATTGAGGCAGTGGGCTTGGAAAGAATTCTGTCTTAAAACTCAGAGCTGCCAGAAGCTTTGGTTATTAATCAGTGTATCTAGTCATTTTGGGGTTGGGAAAAATTTGACCAAGGCCCCAGAGGTGGAAATGACCATTCTGGACTGTTCTCCATCATTATCTTTCCCTGAGCATGGCCCTACTCAGGCAGAGGAAATTTGGAGAGTTGATAAGACATGGGCCAGAGCAGGAATTTGGAAAGGCTTGAGGTTGTGGGGTGTTTCCAGGGTAAGGGAGAGAAGTGTAGAGTAGTGAAGCGAATTGACTTTGTATTTTGACTTCTGACTTTTCAGTTGGAAATAACTGAATGCTTCTGACAGTTATGCTTCAGGCTCCTTCTGGCATGTAAACTGAAGGTTCTGATGCCTGCTTAGTATTGTAAATTTAAATTCCATAACATTCATCTCTGTGAATTTTTTCTGAACACAGTCTCTCTAGCTCTAGCTCAGTCATGTCCAACTCTTTCGCAACCCCATGGACTGTAGCTCACCAGGCTCCTCTGTCCATGGGATTCTCCAGGCAAGGATACTGGAGTGGGTTGCCATTTCCTACTCCAGGGTATCTTCCTGACCCAGGGATGAAACCTGCATCTCCTGCATTGGCAGGTGGATTCTTGACCACTGTACCACCTGGGAAGCCCTCTAAACACAATAAGCATCTCAAATAAGCCACAAAATATCTGGATACCCTCAATGATCAATATTAGGCTCAAGATTGCCAGGAGAAATATCAATAACCTCAGATATGCAGATGATACCACCCTTATGGCAGAAAGTGAAGAGGAACTAAAAAGTCTCTTGATGAAAGTGAAAGAGGAGAGCGAAAAAGTTGGCTTAAAGTTCAACATTCAGAAAACGAAGATCATGGCATCTGGTCCCATCACTTCATGGGAAATAGATGGGGAAACAGTGGAAACAGTGTCAGATTTTATTTTTGGGGGCTCCAAAATCACTGCAGATGGTGACTGCAGCCATGAAATTAAAAGATGCTTACTCCTTGGAAGAAAAGTTATGACCAACCTAGATAGCATATTGAAAAGCAGAGACATTACTTTGCCACAAAGGTCCATCTAGTCAAGGCTATGGTTTTTCCAGTGGTCATGTAAGAATGCGAGAGTTGGACTGTGAAGAAAGCCGAGCGCCGAAGAATTGATGCTTTTTGGATTCTCAAGAGTCCCTTGGACTGCAAGGTGATCCAACTAGTCCATTCTGAAGGAGATCAGGCCTGGGTGTTCTTTGGAAGGAATGATGCTAAAGCTGAAACTCCAACACTTTGGCCACCTCATGCCAAGAGCTGACTCACTGGAAAAGACTCTAATGCTGGGAGGGATTGGGGGCAGGAGGAGAAGGGGACAACAGAGGATGAGATGGCTGGATGGCATCACTGACTTGATGGACGTGAGTCTGAGTGAATTCCGGGAAATGGTGATGGACAGGGAGGCCTTCGTGCTGTGGTTCATGGGGTCGCAAAGAGTCGGACACGAGAACTGAACTGAACTGATGGGTAGTTATGCATCTAACGTTGGAAGTTTCCAGCATTCCCAGTTCAACGTAACTGTCAGACTGTTTTATCTTGCTAATTTGCAGAGCTTGCTTTAGGGATCATGGTGTCACTGTTTAATGAAAAGTTTTGTGGTATTAAAAAATCAAATGAGATAGAAATACGTAATTGAACTCTGAATTATTGACCTACTTTCAGTATTTATTCTGAAGTCATGAAAATCCTCATCTGGGAAACCAAATAAAGTTACATGTAAACTTTTACTACTATATTAGCTTATAACCGAGGAGATGAGATTTTCACAAAGCTGAATTTTTACAATCCCTAAGAAAATACATAAGCATGGACTTTAGAGATGATCGGAAGGTGTCTCTCTAACAGTGTTTTGTGTTTGTTTTGCAGGCTATAGGCTCTAGGCTTGCTGTAATCACCCAGAATATTGCAAATCTTGGCACAGGCATTATTATATCCCTCATCTATGGCTGGCAGTTAACACTTCTCCTGTTAGCAATTGTACCCATCATTGCAGTAGCAGGGGTTATTGAAATGAAAATGCTGTCTGGACAAGCCCTGAAAGATAAGAAAGAACTAGAAGGTGCTGGGAAGGTGAGTCAAATGAGATAACATTTCTGACCTGGGTAGAGTAAAATATTCTAAGCAGTGTTGTTCTGTTAGTCGTGGCTGCTTTCTATGCTCTGAGGATGGCTTTTGTTTTTGTTTATTTGGCTGTGGTGAGTCTTCGTTGTGTTCTGTGAACTTTGTTGCAGCATGTGGGATCTTAGTCCCTGGACCAGGGATTGAACCTTGGCCCCCGGCATTAGGAGCACAGGGGTCTTAAGCACTGGACCACCAGGGAAGTCCCTGAGAATGTTTTTATAACCATTCCTCAAAGCAGTCTTATTTGACACTTATTCAGCAGATTGCAAACTGAAGAAAAGTAGCAAAACAAATTCTTAGACTCACAGACTGAAAACTAATTTTGTTGGACTTTTCTAGTTACAATTGTTTTCATATCACTTTTTCTCCTTCCTTCCCCTTTCTCCAGAAATCCAATTGAGGAAAGGAGGCCTATTTAAGTAGATGTGGGGAGGGGAGATTTTAAAAACTTGAAAAGTCTTAAAGGTATTCACTCTAACTGGCTAAAATATCATCCCTCTTTCCCTTTCATTACACCTCCTCCCTTCATGTTACTTGTGTTTGCCGTCTGTTAATGTTGTTTTTAGTCACTCACTCATGTCCGATTGTTTGCAACCCCATGGACTATAGCCTGCCAAGCTCCTCTGTCCAAGGGATTTCCCAGGCAAGAATAACTGGAGTGGGTTGTCATTTCCCTCTCCAGGAGGTCTTCCCAACCCAGGGATCTAACCTGCGTCTCCCATGTTTCCTGTATTGGCAAGCGAATTCTTTACCACTGACGGAACCACCTGGGAAGCCCCATTTACCCTTTATCCTAACACATTTTGCTGGGGGTGGGGGAAGCATGTTGCATGCTTGCCTGTTTGTTATTGTTGCTTGATTTGCATTTTGAATCTCCCCTTTTTTTCCCCAAAAGTTTTACTTTATATTGGAGTATAGTTGATTAACACTGTTGTGTTAGTTTGAGGTGTGCAACAAAGTGATTCAGTTACACATGTATCTGTTCTTTGTCTAATTCTTTCTTCATTCAGGTTATTACCGAGTTTTGAGTCGAGTTGTTGTTTTGAACAGATGCGTGCATGGCAGTCGCTCTACTCCCCAGGGGCCTGTGAGCCAGGTTCTTCTGTCAGCTCCTTTCGCAGGTGAGGCTGAGGCACAGGCAGGTAATGCCACAGTGCCTCAGAGCTCATAAGTCTCAGAGCCACGATTCAAACGCAGACAGTCACGCTCCCAAGTTGTACCTCAGTTAAGAAACAAAGAGGTCTTTGACATATACAGACTTGGTTGAGTTAAGTTCAGTCGCTGAGTCGTGTGTGACTCTTTGCGACCCCATGAATCGCAGCACGCCAGGCCTCCCTGTCCATCACCAACTCCCAGAGTTCACTCAAACTCACGTCCATCGAACCGGTGATGCCATCCAGCCATCTCATCCTCTGTCGTCCCCTTTTCCTCCTGCCCCCAATCCCTCCCAGCATCAGAGTCTTTTCCAATGAGTCAGCTCTTCGCATGAGGTGGCCAAAGTACTGGAGTTTCAGCTTTAGCATCAGTCCTTCCAATGAACACCCAGGGCTGATCTCCTTTAGAATGGACTGGTTGGATCTCCTTGCAGTCCAAGGGACTCTCAAGAGTCTTCTCCAACACCACAGTTCAAAAGCATCAATTCTTTGGTGCTCAGCTTTCTTCCCAGTCCAACGCTCGCATCCACACGTGACCACTGGAAAAACCGTAGCCTTGACTAGACAGACCTTTGTTGGCAAAGTAATATCTCTGCTTTTCAATATGCTATCTAGGTTGGTCATAACTTTTCTTCCAAGGAGTAAGCGTCTTTTAATTTCATGGCTGCAATCACCATCTACAGTGATTTTGGAGCCCCCAAAAATAAAGTCTGACACTGTTTCCACTGTTTCCCCATCTGTTTCCCATGAAGTGATGGGACCAGATGCCATGATCTTCGTTTTCTGAATGTTGAGCTTTAAGCCAACTTTTTCACTCTCCTCTTTCACTTTCATCAAGAGGCTTTTTAGTTCCTCTTGACTTTCTGCCATAAGGGTGGTGTCATCTGCATATCTGAGGTTATTGATATTTCTCCCGGCAATCTTGATTCCAGCTTGTGCTTCTTCCAGTCCAGCGTTTCTCATGATGTACTCTGCATAGAAATTAAATAAGCAGGGTGACAATATACAGCCTTGACGTACTCCTTTTCCTATTTGGAACGAATCTGTTGTTCCATGTCCAGTTCTAACTGTTGCTTTCTGACCTGCATATAGGTTTCTCAAGAGGCAGGTCAGGTGGTCTGGTATTCCCATCTCTTGAAGAATTTTCCACAGTTTATTGTGATCCACACAGTCAAAGGCTTTGGCATAGTCAGCAAAGCAGAAATAGATGTTTTTCTAGAACTCTCTTGCTTTTTCAGTGATCCAGCGGATGTTGGGAATTTGATCTCCGCTTCCTCTGCCTTTTCTAAAACCAGCTTGAACATCAGGAAGTTCACGATTCACGTATTGCTGAAGCCTGGCTTGGAGAATTTTGAGCATTACTTTACTAGCATGTGAGATGAGTGCAATTGTGCGGTAGTTTGAGCATTCTTTGGCATTGCCTTTCTTTGGGATTGGAATGAAAACTGACCTTTTCCAGTCCTGTAGCCACTGCTGAGTTTTCCACATTTGCTGGCATATTGAGTGTAGCACTTTCACAGCATCATCTTCCAGGATTTGAAATAGCTCAACTGGAATTCTATCACCTCCACTAGCTTTGTTCATAGTGATGCTTTCTAAGACCCACTTGACTTCACATTCCAGGATGTCTGGCTCTAGGTGAGTGATCACACCATCTTGATTATCTGGGTTGTGAAGATCTTTTTTGTACAGTTCTGTGTATTCTTGGGGGACAACAGAGGATGAGATGGTTGGATGGCATCACCGACACAATGGACATGGGTTTGAATGTACTTCGGGAGTTGGTGATGGACAGGGAGGCCTGGTGTGCTCCGGTTCATGGGGTCGCAAAGAGTCGGACACGACTGAGTGACTGAACTGAACTGTAATTCTCCAAGAGAGGAATCACAGGACCTGACCTAAGGCAAGGACGTCTCTGAAGTAGAACCTGTGAGAGCAAGTAACCGAGGGCAGGGGAGGGAGCGAGGATATTGAGAATGGCTCTGACCCTGTGTTTGCGTGATGACCCTACTACATGATCCTGCTGGGAATGAGTTCTTTGTGGAACATGAAATTTGGGGTGTCTGTGAGGCTTGAGGGTGTAGTGCTTCCTGAGGACACCCTCCCTTCCTTGTTCTCTTTACCTGTCTCCAGTGCAGACCCTTTGTCCTTTAATGAACTCACGGTGAGTGCTCTAAAAAGTGACGTGGATACGAGCAGGCCCAACCTCTTTGACTCTTGTTTCTTACACAATGAAAGGAACAGATTTGGGTTTTATAGTAGACCCTTTTTATAGGAAAAAAATTGTTTAAATCCCAGTCCTCGAAACAGAGGCTGAGCTGCTCTGCTTGAAACAGGCCCACTCACCAGTCTGCGCCAACACCACCCAGCTCCATGTGGCTCAAAACCACACGTGTTAACTCCCTTGGGGGCACCTTCCCTAAACCCCCAGAGGGTTAGTGCCTCCTCTCTTGCTGTAACGTGTTACAAGGGAAACTTCCACTTCATGAATAATCCAGCTCAGCTCCTGGGTCCTCAAGGTCAAGAACACAGCTGGCACCTCTGCGTGGCCCTTCACGTCCCTGAAGCTCATGGGTTTTGGGTCAACACGTGTTGAGTGATCAGTGGAGAGTACGTATATGTTATATGTCCATGGGTGGGGGAAATGGAAGGAGTGCACTAACCCCTAACAAACTCTTCTTGTCCTTGGCCTATTTTACCTTGACCTCAACACTTCAAGGTGTGGTTAGTTCTCCGTTGAAGTGGAGATATGATGAGCAAACTTAGTGTTTTGGAAATGAAATCCATTTTGTCTACTATGCCACCATCCCCTACTGCTAACACATCAAAGGTTATGTTTTAAGGACTGAGAAATGAAAGTCAAGTAAATGTCAGAATGTCTTCTTTTCAGAAACTCTTTGAGGAAAGCACATGTCTTTGGAATTACATTTTCCATCACCCAGGCAATGATGTATTTCTCCTATGCTGGCTGTTTCTGGTTTGGTGCCTACTTGGTGGCGCAAGGCATCATGGAGTTTCAGGATGTTCTCTTGTAAGTACGGGGCTCCTATTGACAGTCGGGCTCTAGAAATGAAACCAAGGTGCATGTGCTTCATGCCTGGATAGGAAGCCTTACTGTGAAGCTTCATGAAGAGATTTTGGTGATTCAGAAGTTGGCATTTTTGCCTCTGAGTCTCCATGTGTTACTCTGAAAGCATCCCATTCCATTTGGGGAATTGGTATCTGCCCTTCTCTCCAGTACTGGCTGACATATTTGACCTTCTCAAATCCATGGCTCGGTGACTCATCAAGGGGTTTCCAGCAGGCCTAGGTGATTGGGAAGAAGCCTCACCCAGAGTCAAGCACCTGGTTCCTTTGAGAAGATTCTGAACAGGGCAGCTAAAGAATAGACGTGGAGCACTGAGGTCTGAGAGCCCTGGAATATTCTAGGATACATTTGCTTTGCTTGATAAGAGAAAAGGAATTAGAAGGTAAGAGCTGGAGAAATTGAGGAATGAAAAAGGAAAGCTCTATGGGAATATCTGGCTCATCGCCGTGAAATGCAGAAGATGGTACCTGAGTCAGAAGACAGGCCTGGACTTCCTTCTAAAGTACTGAATATACAGTTAAACTAAAATACGTGGTTTGGTAGTGAAAAGTGAGTGTAATTTTTCTGAGTGTCTTGATTTGGTGATGTGTGAGCTGCCCTTTGATAGCCACCATAATCACTGGTGACACAGTTTTCTAGTTAAACCAGCATCAGTGAGACGTGGAAGTACATGTCAGTGTAACATTTACATCCTATTTAGACATCGGTTTGTGCTCCAGGTTTCTCAGGATGACCCAGCAGAAGATTGTAAAATTTCCACTCAACTTCTCTCTGACAGATGATATGCAGGTGCTCTTTATAACTATGGCCAAAGGATTGTAATCAGGCTTCACTGGTATTGGTGCTTGATTAGATAATTATTTGATAATTATTGCTTTGAAGGTGAAAGTGTAGTCACTCAGTCCCATCCGACTCTTTGCGATCCTATGGACTGTAGCCCACCAGGCTTCTCTGTCCATGGGATTTTCCAGGCAAGAATACTGGAGTGGATTGCCATTTCCTTCTCCAGGGGATCTTCCGGACCCAGGTATTGAACTCAGGTCTCCCAAACTGCAGGCAGACTCGTTACCTTCTGAGTCACCAGAGAAGCCGAATTAGTGCTTTACTCTGAGGTTAAGGTATTCAACTGATGGAAGTTGCTGACTCTTGGATTGTTAGATTTGGAAAATAAGTCTTCTGAGTAAGAGATAGGGGAGACCTGTCTGAAGAGCTATCTGTTTGAAAAAGATCCTACAGTTCTAGATAAGAAGACCAAACGAACCATCTGAGTGATTTGTTCATGGACTCACAGTATTATCCTGGGAAGATCCCCAATGTTGTATTGGTTCTAGGCCCACTGTTTAAAAAGACATTTTGATCAATGTGTCCAGAAAAAGGCAGCTGGAATGTTGGGAGTGAAAGGAGTTACCAAAGATGCAAAGGGCTTTTTAAATAATATTCCAGTTCTTTGAAGGGCAGTATTAGGCAAAAGGATGTACATTTCTCTTTGATTTGAAAAGGAACTTTTTTTTTTTTTTTAAATTTTATTTTATTTTTAAACTTAACATAACTGTATTAGATTTGCCAAATATCAAAATGAATCCGCCACAGGTATACATGTGTTCCCCATCCCGAACCCCCCTCCCTCCTCCCTCCCCATTCCATCCCTCTGGGTCTTCCCAGTGCACCAGCCCCAAGCATCCAGTATCGTGCATCGAACCTGGACTGGCAACTCATTTCATACATGATATTTTACATGTTTCAATGCCATTCTCCCAAATCTTCCCACCCTCTCCCTCTCCCACAGAGTCCATAAGACTGTTCTATACATCGGTGTCTCTTTTGCTGTCTCGTACACAGGGTTATTGTTACCATCTTTCTAAATTCCATATATATGCGTTAGTATACTGTATTGGTGTTTTTCTTTCTGGCTTACTTCACTCTGGATAATAGGCTCCAGTTTCATCCACCTCATTAGAACTGATTCAAATGTATTCTTTTTAATGGCTGAATAATACTCCATTGTGTATATGTACCACAGCTTTCTTATCCATTCATCTGCTGATGGACATCTAGGTTGCTTCCATGTCCCGGCTATTATAAACAGTGCTGCGATGAACATTGGGGTACTCGTGTCTCTTTCCCTTCTGGTTTCCTCAGTGTGTATGCCCAGCAGTGGGATTGCTGGATCATAAGGCAGGTCTATTTCCAGTTTTTTAAGGAATCTCCACACTGTTCTCCATAGTGGCTGTATTAGCCACTATGGAGGAAAAGGAACTTTTTAACAAAAGATTTCCTCCAGCAAACTTCCTCCTTCCTTAAAACAAAGTATGGGAGCTGGCTTGGGGTGTGCGCCCTGGCACAAACTTGGAGAGCTGGACTTGACATCTTGTGAAGTCCTTCCTGACTTGAAGCTGCTATGATTCTAATGATGTAGATTAAGAATGGCGATGCAGGGAGTTCCTTGGTGGTCCAGTGGTTAGGATTCAGTTGCTTTCAGTACTGTGGCCTGAGTTCGATCCCTAAGGGGAACTAAGATCTCAGAAGCTGCAGCGTGGCCAAAAAAAAAAAACCAAAAGAACTCAGAGCATCTTGAGAGCAGCACACTATCTGGCTGTTTAAGGAACTCTCTTCTTTGCTGCATGGCTCACGGCTTTTCTAAGACTCTGATCCAATTCCAGCAAAACTGCCTATATCCATTATTGATGGCCACAGATACTGCTGCAAGACAGCCACCCACTAGCCCCCAGGAATGTACAGTAGTGAACATCTGTTCTTGGCTCTGAAGTCTGGGGTCAGCCAGGCAGTTCTGCTGTCTGGGCTAGGCAGAGGAGATCTCAGCTGGGCTCACGCGTGTGTGCAGTGAGCAGTGGGGCCCGCACAACACTCTTCTGTCTGTGCCTTGTCCTCCAGCCAGCCAGCCAGGCTTGTGGTTGTGGTGGAATGAGAGAGACAGGGGCACGCAAGGCCCCCTGAATCGTAGGCTTGGAGCTGGAAACCGTCACTTCCACCACATCCTGTTGGCCAGAGCAAGTCCCAAGGCCAACCCAGATTCCAAGGGCAGGAAGACAAATTCCACTTCTTCCATGGAGAGGCTGCAAGGTCACATTATAAGAAGGCGAAAACCTAGAGAGAGGTGAAACATGAGGTCTTTTTACAATCAGTTAACCACACTGATATGAACTTATAAGGAGACGGTTGCTTCTTGTTTGACTAATGTGTTGGATTCTTCGAGGCGGCTCTCAGGTTGTAGAAGTGCCACCCTTTTGGCATTGCAGTCGTTAACTCTTGACACATTTTGTCCTTGTTGTTGGCAGAGTGTTCTCAGCTATTGTCTTTGGTGCCATGGCTGTGGGACAGGTCAGTTCATTTGCTCCTGACTATGCCAAGGCCAAAGTGTCAGCAGCCCACGTCATCAATATCATTGAAAAAACTCTGATCGACAGCTACAGCACGGAAGGCCTAAAGCCGGTCAGTTTCATGTTTTGTACGTGACCTAACTGATGAATGAATGCATTCTAAGTGGAAGTTTAATAAAATCTGTGCTTTTACTTGCTGGTAGTAAAATGAAACTTTCTTGATCATGGGTTCATTTTAATAAATGCTGATAATATTGATACATGTTAACATCTAGTACTTTTATATAACAGAGCCACAGGGATATAGGAATACTGCCCATTTTATACACAAATCCTGTGAATCAGGTTTTATTATGTGTAGGTAATTCCGTTATAGCTTTGGGTTATCACATTTGTATTGTGTTAATGAGACATGCTGTGGAAATGCTGACCCTTTTAGATCTGTATTACTTTCTAGCAGTTACAACTGAAGCTTGATTGGATCCAAGGTCGCTGCCCTCTGATACCTGGCAGTACAGAGGATTGGCTCTAAAGTCAGTTTTCAGGATTGCAGCAATGAAATTTACTGTTACTGTCCTGATTTTAGAGTACGGTGGAAGGAAATGTGGCCTTTAATGACGTCGTGTTCAACTACCCGACTCGACCAGACATCCCGGTGCTTCGGGGGCTGAGCCTGGAGGTGAAGAAGGGCCAGACGCTGGCCCTGGTGGGCAGCAGCGGCTGCGGGAAGAGCACGGTCGCCCAGCTCCTGGAGCGGTTCTATGACCCCTTGGCTTGCACAGTGGTGAGCGCACTATTTTCTTTATTTTTTTGTGGAGTGTAGTGTTAGTTTCAGGTGTACGACAAAGCAGTTCAGTTACACATATACATATATCCACGCTTTTTTCAGATTCTTTACCCATACAGGTTGTTACAGAATATTGAGTGGAGTTCCCTCAACAGTAGGTCCTTGTCAGTTATCTGTTTTATATATAGAGGATTGTGTGTGCTAATCCCACGCTCCTAATTTATCCTTCTCCAACATGTTTCCCCTTTGGTAACCATAAGTGTGTTTTCGAAATCTGAGAGTCTTCTTTCTGTTTTGTAAAGTTCATTTGTATAATTTTAAAAAATTAGATTCCTCATTTGTATAATTTTTAAAAATTAGATTCCACATGAGTGATAGCATATGATATTTGTGTTTCTCTGTGTGAATTACTTCATTTAGTATAATAATCTCTAGGTCCTTCTGAGCTCCTTTCTTGTTCAGCTCATTCCAAATTTTTCATCTTCTTAATGCCTATTTAATTCTCGACTATAAACCATGGCTTTACAAACCTTTGAACAATGATTCCACTTAAAGCCTGACCTCCTTGACATAGTCTCAAAGCTGTGTCCACTGTTCCAGCCAATTTGTCCAACCTTTCCCTCAACTCTACTACCCTCCCCTCCTCGACAAGCAGCCTTTTTGCCTGCCGTCCCCCTTCCCTTGGTCTCAGTTACATGAGAGGATCCGGGGAGGTGGAAATCCAGAAAGGCAGAGGAGGGGCGCTGAGAAAAGCCAGATGGAAGCCAGGGATGGCAAGGAGAAGGCGGTCCCCAGTGGCAGACGCCGTGGAGAGACGGGGTACGGTGAAGACCGAAAAGACGTGGGAGGGGCTGGCCGTTAATGGGCTGCTTCTGACCTTTCACAGTCTCCTCCGTGAAGTGGTGGCGGGAGAAGACAGTTGCGCATGGCTGAGGTGTGGTTAGGAGGGAAACAGAGATGAAGTGTGTGGAGACTAGCGGCAGATCAAAGGAGAGGGAAGGAAAATACAACTGGGCAGAACCAAGGGAAGATGTTCATCATGGGGAATCCTGAACATTTTTATGGCTGAAGATGGGATAAAACCATTGATGGAGAAAGGAAATTCAGACACCTTCTAAGAAAAAAAAAAAAGCGATACCAACAAATTTGGGAAACAGATAAAGAACATAGAGGGATTCTCTTTTCTTTCTAAACTAAAAGGGTAAGTGAAGAGTCAGGTTTATTCATGGGACGTTCAGTAAACTGTCAATGAGTGCTTGTCAGGGACTCTCTTAGGCACTGGGAATGAGATAGGCCAACGAAGGGAGTAGGGACATTTTTGATTGTTATTTTTTGGTCGCACTGTGCAGCTTGTGGAATCTTAGTTCCCTGACCAGGGGTGGAACCTGGGCCATTGCAGTGAAATTATGAAGTTGTAACCACTGGACTGCCAGGGAACTCCCCCAAATAGTGAATTTTGAAATGACTGTAATGGGGACTAGAAAAGAATCAAATTAGGAAGGAGTGAAATTTATAGCAAAACATTTCCATTATGTAGGCCTTGAGTTATCGGTTATACTCAGGGATAACATTCAAAATATTCAACAACTGGAATGGCCTGGGCACTGCCCAACCAGGATGGACACCTGCTTTGTACAGTGAGACTGATGCCCGCCAGCTCCTTATGGGTCCTGCTTGCATTAATGGTTGACATGGAAATAGCATTTTCTGCCTGTAGGCGAGGGCTCTTTTCACTTCCTCACAGTAATCACAGTGATCATAAATATTTCTTACTGTATCCAAAGACAGTTGTGCCTTTAGTGAGTCTATTCTGTGACAGTTATGTACGCTTTATTCTTCTTTAAGCTTGGTTCCTTATTTTTACTACTTCATCACATATTTTCTGTGAATTCTGACTTTATGCTTCAGTTTTATGTTTAAGGTTTGGACAGAGAACTCTCAGTGAAGACCTTCCTGACAAATGAAGCCATCAGAGGAGAAAATGTTGTCTCTCAGACAGTGATCATGGTCCTTAAGAGACATTTATTAAGCAGCATGTTATATGTTAATCTCTAATGAATTATAGGGGATGGTTAAAGATTTTAACTGAAGAGATAGGGCATATCCTTCCATGAGTTAAAGAAGATAGACTTTGGGGCTTCCCCAGTGGTCCATTGGTTAAGAATCCCTGCTTCCAGTGTAGGGGACATGGGTTTGATCCCTAGTGGGGGAACTAAGATCCCACATGCCACTTGGCATGGCCAAAATTTTTTTTAAAACAGATGATAGATCTAGAGTTGATTCTTAAGGGAAAACTAGAACTAGAGGCATAAGGCTATAAGGGTGTGCAATCAAGATGTTGTTTGATGAAAGAGATAATGTGAGCTGTTGCTGATGAGTAATTTTTTCCTAATGTAGCATAAGTTGGGCTTCCCAGGTGGGAAAAGAACCCACCTGCCAATGTAGGAGGCTCAGGAGACATGAGTTCAGTCCGTGGATCAGGGGGATCCCCTGGAGGAGGGCATGGCAACCCGTTCCAGTATTCTTGCCTGGAGAATCCCCAGGGACAGAGCAGCCTGGTGGGCTACTGTCCACGGGGTCACAAAGAGTCGGACACAACAAAAGTAACTAATCATGCACGCATGCAGCATAAGTTGGCTGAAATAGCAGATTTAATTAGAATAATGACTCTCAAACTTGTTTGATTATAGCCCAGTTAGGAAAGGCAAAAAATTTTCATTCCCCAGCCTGCCCCCCCAATTGCACATGTAGTCACTGTAGTGGGAAAAACTCTTGGTGATAACAGAGTGTTGGAGTTGAAAACAGCAATAATGATAACAGTAAAATAATCAGACTACAAGAAAGTAAAGAAATAAATGGTTATTCTCCACATCCATTAACGCAGGGGAGCAAAATTAAAGACATGAACCGTACCAGTTATGGTTCAGCGTAGGAAACAAAGTGCTGTGGGCATCCGAGCAGCTGCTCGTTTAATAAGGGGGTTCAGCGCTCACATCATCACTGGCAGAGGGGAGTCAGAGTCAGCGCTCCCAGCATTCAAATCAGCGCCGCAGCTGAGATCCTGTGGCCAGGAAGTTGCCGGGACTTGTGCTCATGTCACAGCTGCTCCAAGCCTGAAGACACAAGAACAGAGTCTCACTGCTGCAGAAGCTCCTCTCTGCCGGAACACGGGCGACAGGTTACCACAGCTTCTGGTTTCCAGGTTTTGCACCGGGCATCTCACTGGTAGAACCTCAGTTACTTCTGGCGGCAGAAGGGAGCCTAAGAAGTAGATTTTAGTCCTGCAGTCCCTTGATAGGTGAAAGGACAGACACAGAAGAATATGGAAATGAGTGCTGAGAGCGTAGGAGAATAACCCTCTCAGGACTGCAGTGATGATGCAGTGCAAACAAAGCGCCCTCATCTGCCGGAGGAACACGGTGATCTCCTCCTGTGTGTTTGCGCTAGAGCTTTGAGATGCCACCAGGTGCTACACAGCAGCCAGCCTTCTTAGTGGAGGTGCCCCAGTAAAGGCTAGTAAATGCGCCAAGTTCTGTTTAGGAACATCAATTGGTGATCTTGAAAGACTAAGTCAGTAGGTTGTTAGCGATTAGTTCCTACTGCCATGAAAAAAAAAAAAAAGTCTGGGGACTGGAGCATCATTTGATTGTAAGAACTGAAGCAAGGACTTGACCCTGAGGTCAGGAAATGCTCTTGACCATCAGCAAGCCTCAAGTCACACTTAGCAACATTGATCTGAGTGCTGGTTCTCAGACTGGTATGGGTCCGAATGATCTGGAGAGCTCACAAAGAATGCAGCCACCCTGGCTCATTCACACAGGTTAGGACCAGGCCTCTTCATTTTTTAAACTTTGCCAGATGATTCTGATGCCAACCAGACTTTGAGGACCACTGAACTGGTAACTTTGCAAGTTTCAGGTCACATTGTGGCGAGTCTTACAAAATGAAGCTATGGGATTGTTCAGAGAGTAGAGGTTCTGAGGTTTGTGGGGCCTGAAAGTTGCACAGTTTCAGGGACTATACTTGAAAGAGTCTGAAGTTAGGAACACAGAATTAGTCACAAGCGTAAATATTTACTTCTAGTGAAAAAAATTCACAACAAAATATTAAAGCCTTAAGGATTCTGGTCCCTCTCCTTTTTAGGCAAGTTATCCTAAAGGCTTAGCCAGAAAAGCCCCCTGACTGCAGCCTGGCCTCCCCTCACCCAGGACATTGTTTAACTCCCAGCATTTGCCTGCAGATGAGGGTCCTTGAATCTTATATTCATTAGCTTCACTGAGACTCACTCGAGTCTTGAGTCTTCCCGTGACCTTTCCTTTCTCCCCTTGCCCATCCTACACACCACCATCAGAGTCCTCTCTCCCTCTTAGGACACAGCTAGAAGCCTGTCCTCTGGCTGTTACCCACTGGGTGCCTGGGCTAAGATGGATACATTGTTCCTTTGAAAGAAGACAGAAAGTATTTTTCAATTCTCAACCACTGTGTAGCCAAAATCTAACCTGTAGTGTGCAGACCTGAGCTCCCTCAGCCACTAAGAACGTGACCCTGCACAAGTGACCGAACTCTGCTCGTGTCCTCATCAGTAAAATGGGGATTAAAATCACACATATCTTGCAAGTTTTGTTAAGATTAAATGAGAGAGTACATGAGGCATACTTAATCACAGAACCTATAATATAATCAGTGCTCAATAACTTATCTAAAATTATTTCAGAGTAAATACATACAGGAAAATTATACATATTTAACATTTGATTGTGCTACTGAAATCAGGCAGTAGATTTAAGTCTAGAATAGGGATAGCTCATCATTTTAATCTAGCCTTTCATTGTTACAGTCAGTGTGTTACTTGAGATTTTCACTTAGGCCAGGATCTTTTGAGCAGTGTTCACAGACTCACTGGATTTCCTTGGTCTTCCTCAGACCACCACCCGTGCCTCAGCCAAAGAAGATGTGCATTGATCTTTTTACATTTGGACTTTTTAACATATTTTCCCTCAGGAAAGGATCCTTTAGGAAACACAAGTTTTAAATAGTTAGCAGTAGCTGTGTATAGTGTGGGGATGAGGAGCTCTAAGTATCTTATATGTCTGATGGAAAAACTCATTGAAGCTTGCAGGGATCAGTCATATTCATCTGATTATATTAGTTAAACAGTGTCTTTTTTTCTCCTAGCAGTGTGTGTGTGTGTGTGTGTGTGTGTGTGTGTGTGTGTGTGTGTGTGTGTGTTGCTCAGTTGTGTACGACTCTTTGCAACCCCGTGGACTGTAGCCCCCAGGTTTCTCTGTCCATGGGATTCTCCAGGCAAGAATACTGGAGTGGGTTGCCATTCTCTTCTCCAGGGGATCTTCCCAACCCAGAGATTGAACCTGGGTCTCCTGCATTGCAGGCAGATTCTTTACCATCTGAGCCACCAGGGGAGCCCCCTAGGGGTATAAGTCTGGAAAAAAAAATTCTTTTTCTTCCCTCAGTTCTCCATTTCTCAAGTGTGCAATGTTCCATCTAGCCTGACCTGCTATATGGTTTGTAACCATCCTTGTGTGGTTTTTCCTTCCTCTTTTCAGCCTCTACTTTCACTTTCACTTAACACCACGAGGAAGCCTGGAGCATAGATGCTTGGAATAGTCTCCATGGCAACTGGGCTGGGTACTAATAAGGTCATGGCTGTGTTTTCCATCCATCTTTGCACCTGCTAATTTCACAAATAGAAGCTACCTTCCTGCAGCAAAGCCCGTATGTACCCTGTCCTTGGCCAGCTGTCTCCCAGAGGCGTGCAGGCACATGGGATTCAGAGTATATTTATAGCTCAGGATATACTCATCAGTATTAGAAAAGCTCGAAGCTGAGTCACTGATGTCTTCTTCTGCGGTTATGGCAGCTCTCACTTGAATGCCAGCGTTCTCTTGCAAAGTAGATCTTTGGGGCAGATATGTCTCCATCAGAGAGGAAGGATTTTTATCTGCGAGGCCGTAATGGGCACGCCCAGGCTTCTGAAGGGTGATCCAAGAGGAGCCAGGTTCCTAGAGAAAGGCCAGGCTCTCCCTCCTGCTGCTCTGGGTAAGCTATAGATGTCTGTCCATCCTTTTATCCCCTCAGACATCTATCCCTCTCCTGTGGTTCCAAGTGCATCACACAGGCACCGTTCCAAACCACAGACAGTCCTTCACACACTCTGTGCCTAGCACTGTGCTCAGTGGGGTCCCTGCTGACGTCGCTGAATCCTCAATTCCAGAGTTTAGGGATTATAATCATTCCCATTTTACGTGCAAAGAAACTGAGTTACTAACTCACTTTCGTAAGGTCAACAACTATTTAGAGAGATAGGGATTATAATCATTCCCATTTTACGTGCAAAGAAACTGAGGTACTAACTCACTTTCCTAAGGTCAACAACTATTTAGAGAGATAGCGGCATCCTCCCACGCTCACTTCTGTTTCACTTGAGTCCTCAAACAGCTGATCCTGACTAACAGGTCAGATCAGAAATGTAACCTCCAGGCCTGTTATGTGGTGATAGCAGTTAGTTATTTCCAATTGAATCGTGGATGCTTTTCCTGTGAAAAATCAATACAGAGCAGTAAGGATGGGGGACTTCCCTGGTTGGTCCAGTGGTTAAGACTCCAGTTGAACTAGAGTTCAGCCTCTGGTTGGGGAACTGGGATCCTGTGTCATCTTATTTTTAAAAAATTCCACAGAAATAGAATATGTTTTATTAGTTTCTGGTGGCTGCTACAACAAATTACAGCCAGTTTAGGGGAGTAAAACCCCACAGGTCTATCTTATGCATTCTGTAAGTCAGATGTCCCAAGTGGACCGCATGGTGTCGGCGGGGCTGTGCACCTTCTGCAGGCCCTCAGGGAGAGTCTGCTTGCTTATCTTTTCTGGCTCATGGCCCCTTCCTCCATCTTCAAAGCCAGCAATGACTGATCGAGTCCTCCTCATGTTGCTTCACTGTGATCCCCAGTCTCCTGCCCTCCACCCCACACAGTTAAGGACCCTTATGATTATGTTGGGTCCACCTGGATAATCCAAGATAAGCTCCTCATCTTGAGCTCAGCTGATGAGCAGCCTTCCATTGTAATTCTCTCTGCGTGTGAATAACATGAGCAGGTTTCGTGAACTAGAGCGTGGATATCTTGGATGGAGGAGATGGGCATTATTATGCCTTGTTGCTGTTGTTCAGTCACCCAGTTGTGTCTGACTTTGCGACCCCACGGACTGCAGCATGCCAGGCCTCCCTGTCCCTCGCTGTCTCCCGAAGTTTGCCCAAGTTCATGTCCATTGCATCGGTGATGTCATCCAACATCTTATCCTCTGTCACCCCCTTCTCCTCTTGCCCTCAATCTTTCCTAGCACCAGGGACTTTCCCAGTGAGTCGGTTCTTCACATCAGATGACCAAAATACTGGAGCTTCAGCTTCATCAGTCCTTCCAATGGCGGTGGGGGGTTGATTCAGGGTTGATTTCCCTTAAGATTGACTAATTTGATCTTGAAGTCCAAGAGACAGCAATTATTCTGCCTTCCAGATGCATATATCAGAAGCCAGAGTTAAAATGCAAGAAACATGACAGTTCCCCAAAGCATGCAATTATAACCTGATTCAGTTAACCTTCAGTCCAAACTAAAAGCAACAACAACAGTCTCATAACAACTTGCAGTCTTAACGTAGGAAATAACAACATTAATTTTGCTAAATTCAAAAATGTTCCGGTTCTGAGGCTGATCCATGATCTCTTGTTTTCAGCTAATCGATGGCAAGGAAATAAAGCAGCTGAATGTCCAGTGGCTGCGTGCACACATGGGCATCATGTCCCAGGAGCCCATTCTGTTTGACTGCAGCATCGGCGAGAACATTGCCTATGGAGACAGCAGCCGGGTCGTGTCCCAGGAGGAGATTGAGCGCGTGGCCAAGGAGGCCAACATCCACCTCTTCATCGAGATGCTGCCAGACGTAAGTCTCTCACCAGATGGGGTGCCTGGGAGCCTGTGGTTGTGATTTGTAAAGGGCTGGATCCCAAAGGTGAAGAGAAATGAGCAACCAAAACACCCCCGATGTAGACAAGAGTCTTCCCGTCCCCGTCTATGTCGTTTACCCAACCACCTGCCTGACTCCCTGTGAGCAGTCTGACTAAAAAGTACACGTCTGGGAGGCCTTTCCCTCCACATCAGGGCATGGGGCCCACAGAAGCAGGTGTGACCGTCCCCATCATTTCTCTCCCAACCTTCTCTCCCCTCCTTTAACCTTCTAGACCATCTGTGGATAATGGGCCCTTCCTAAGGCTGGAACATCCAATGCATAACTTTAATCCTCTTCACTAATGATGAGGTCAGTTAGTCTGGGCATGGGCCAGCACCTCAGTGTCACCTGGGATCCTGTGAGAAATGCAGGTTTTCAGGCCCTACCCCAGACCTGCTGCACCAGAAACTTGGAACTGGGGTGTAGGAATCTGTGTTCTAATACCCCAGGTGATAAAGGGTGCAGGTACAGTTAGAGAACCACTGGGCTAGGGGTTAACAAAGACAAATACTGAGAGTGATTATCATCTAGCTTATGAAGTGTATCTTGCCCCCCTCACTTTGTCTGCCACAGAGCCCTGTCTTCCTGGGCTATGGGCTGTGTCCACAGAACACGCCTGTACACATCAGAATTCTTTTCCTCAGTGTCTACATGGGGAAAGAAAAGGCAAAACCCCTTAAGTCCTATGTTCTCTCCAAGGACCTACTTCTTCATCTCTGTGGTTCACACTAGGATTTACCTCATCCTGCAGCGGGGCTGGTCTAGCTTCCTTCTCTCGGGGTTTACAGTCCTGCCTTTATCTGCCTCAGTGGGATCTGTATTGTGGCCATACAGCCTGGAAACCCCTCCACCTGTGGGACTCACTTCAGTGCATCAGCCTCCCCGGTGGCTGCAGCTCTGGGGTGGGCCTGTTGCAACCGTCTGACCAAACCTCCCCTGAGCTCGCTCACACCATCTGCAGGTGGAGAGCTCTATGTTGAGTGCCACAGAATTAGGGTTGCTAGAAATAGCAAGCAAAAACAGGCAACCCTACATAGCACATGACTTTTTTTTAATTGAAGTACAATTGAACACAACAATTTACAGTGTTAAGTTCTGCCATACAGCAGAGTTGTTCAGTAACCTATATATGTACACATTCTTTTTTAATATTCATTTTCATTATGGTTTTTATAGGATACTAAATGTGCCAAACAGTAAGACTTTGCTGTGTATCCATCCTGTATACAGTAATTACTTCTGCTTTACCCCAGCCTCCCTCTCCATCCCTCCCCACCTCGCTCCCCTTGGCAACACAAGTCTGTTCTCTGTGTCCGCGAGTCTGTCTCGCAGCTAAGTTCACTTGTGTCATATTGTAGGTTGCACACATAAGTGATACCATATGATATTTGTCTTTCTCTTTCTGACTTACTTCACTTAGTATGATAATCTCTAGTTGCATCCACGTGGCTGCAAATGGTATTATTTCATTCTCTTTTATGGCTGCGTGATATTCCATCATATGTATGCACCACACCTTTGTTAACTGTTCATCTGCCAGTGAATATTTAGATTGCGTCCATGTCTCGCTTTTGTGAATAGTGCTACTATGAACATAGGGGTGCACGTATCTTTTTGAGTTAGAGTTTTGTCTGGATGTGTGCCCAGGAGTGGGGTTGCTAGATCATACGGTAATTCTATTTTTAGTTTTCTGAGGAATTTCCATACTGTATTGCATAGTGGCTGCACCAGCTTACGTTCTCACCAGCAGAGTAGGAGGTAGGACATGATTTAAAATCAAACTCTGGATGTCAGAATCAGAGCCCACAGTTTACAAAATTTCAGCCTGGCAAGAATCTGAGAATGAAAAAGGATAATGTGGTTTTCTAGGTTATACATTGCATTTCTGCTCTCACTTATTTACCCTATTAATTCCAGTCCTTATCGTCATATTTAATACTTAATTATCTACTGTGGGAAACAATATGTGAAAAATTTCAGGAGAATTCTAAAAACAAAAGTAAATCAGGAGATTTCAGCTTTTCAAGTTAGATACCAAAATAGAATTTCTTGGCGTCCATTAAAATTGTTGACGCTTTGGAAATAGTCTTATAAAAGCAGACAGCAAAAGGTTAGCGTTCTAAGAATCTTCCCTTCCTCACTTTTTGAAATAATGCAGAGAGCATCACCTACTGGTCATAAATAAAATGAGCTTCAATTATATTATTCTGCATAGCCTGTTAAAATCAAATTTCCTTCCTCTGACCAGTCTTTGTCCCAAATATAGTGAAACCAGAAGGCTTGAAGAGACTAACATTGCAGCAGTAGTCTTCCTCAGGTTCATTTGTCCACACTAAAACATAATTTTTAAGACACAAATGTCTATTTTCAAGAAGAGAAATTAATCCTGCCATTTAGAGCTATGAATTTGCTGTTAAACTCATCAACCCGTTCTTAGCTTCTGAACCTCAACCTTTTTGTGTATGGAAGTGGTTATCCTATTTTCTGCAAGCAGACTCTTTCTCACAGCTCTATCAGTTCTGCTTTTCATAATAACAAAACCCTGTTTACAGAAATACAACACCAGAGTAGGGGACAAAGGAACTCAGCTCTCTGGTGGCCAGAAACAGCGCATTGCCATAGCTCGCGCCCTTGTCAGACAGCCTCACATCCTGCTTCTGGATGAAGCTACCTCGGCTCTGGACACGGAAAGTGAAAAGATGAGAATTTAAATTGGTCTCATTCACACCTGAAGCAGCTGTCCTTAGACGGTTTAAATTTGCGCTACTGTCTCTACAGTAAAGAACAAAATTCAGGCTGATAACAAACTTGTTACTTTCAGTGGAATTTAAACACTTTCTGTAGCTGTCATTCAAGAGATCTAAGATGAAATGAGGCAGATTAGTCTTATAGCACGTGTGCTCCAAAAAATAGCCCTGGATCACTTTGTATTGATCCAAGAAGCTGCATTCAGGAGGCACGGTCCCATCTCTACTGACAGCATCTCCTCAACAACTATAGCAAAGAGTGGAAGCACAGAAAAATGTTTAAACCTGGCTGTTCCTTTAGGTAAATACTAGCTATTGTTTTTAGTTTGAGAAAAAGTTGAGTATTCAGGTATCTGAATGATAAACTCATTCTGAGATTTTTTTTTAAATCTTGTATTGGAATATAGTTGTTTTATAATGTTGTACTGAGAATTATTTTTTAATCTTAAAAATACCAAAATTCAGAGATGCTGTGTTTGGCCCGTGCCTAGGCTTCCTGACTTAACTGTGGTGCTAGACCAGAAGGATGCTGCATGGCTAAGCCCACTACTGAATGCTTTTAAATGATCGCAGGGGCTGTATTTATAGACACAACTTGGAGATAGCCCCTACCCGAGAACTAACCCAAACTAGGATTCGGTATCTTCCGTATAACAGATCCCTTGCTTTGTGAAATATGTGTTGTATTCCACTGACACTGTTAAAGAAGCACTTATCGTTGGATACATTAACGGTGAGGCTTGTTATGAAGGAGGATTTCAAGGGGGAGGATTATCCTGACCAGAGGTAATTTGTGTGATTATTGAACAGGTTGTCCAAGAAGCCCTGGACAAAGCCCGAGAAGGCCGCACCTGCATCGTGATCGCTCACCGGCTGTCCACCATCCAGAACGCAGACTTGATAGTGGTGATTGAGAATGGCAGAGTCAGGGAGCATGGCACACACCAGCAGCTGCTGGCGCAGCGAGGCATCTATTTCACCATGGTCAGTGTCCAGGCTGGGACAAAGCGCCAGTGAACGGTGACCGTATAAGCTGCCAAATATTGTCTTATAGTATTTGTGTTAAAATATGGCATTTAATCAAAATTAAAAAGTGAACACTTACCAGAGAAACTATGTAGAGTTACTTATTTAACATTTCCTGCCGCAGTGGAGGATCCATCGCACTCTGTTCTGGGTCTTCAGAGACTTTATATTGAAAGAACAGAAAGAAGCATCATCGACGGGAGTAAATCAGTGGGTATGATTGCATTAGAAAGGTTATAGAATCATTCAAAGTAGATTTTGTTAATAAAGTGTATAATTTTTATTTATATTTTCTTATTCGAACTATAACTGACTGCCCTGCTAAAAGATTACAGAAGTAGCAAAAAGTACTGAATGTTTGCATATAGTGCCTATAATAAAACTAAACTTTTATATGACTGGAGTCATCTTGTCTCAAGTACCTGTAAATCTGTCATCTCTCACCTGGACTATTGAAGATCACTTCTGCACTTAAAAAAAAGGGAATTCTTTTAAATGCCCATTAATTTTGTAAGAATGGTTAAGCTGTATATTAATTCCTGCTGTACATATATTTTCACATTGGCTTCTACAATGTATGGCCTCTACAAAGCCATGTGGCTTCTTCTTGAACTTGATCCTGCTGATTCTTGTATTTCCGCATTATGCTGACTCAGACCACTCGCATGGATCAGTACAGGGTTTTGGGGGCAGAGGATGGAAGCTGTGAAGCACATGCTGTCATGTGTGTTGACTGTGTTGCATTGTTCTTATGAAGGGCTTTTACAGAATTTTCATCTTTTTGTACTTTTGAAAAATATTTGCATGTATTTATTTGGCTGTGCTGGGTCTTGGTTGCAGCACATGGGACCTTCAATCTTCACTGTGGCACGTGGGATCTCTGTTTCCGGCATTCACACTCTCAGTTGTGGCATGTGGGATCCAGTTCCCAGATCAGGGATCAAACCCAGGTCCCTTTGTCTTGGGAGCACAGAGTCTTAGCCACTGGACCACCAAGAAGTTCCTTTTTGCACTTTTCACAATAAAATTCTTCTTCTGTTTTGATATTGAATCACTTTTCCCAGTAAACTGGTCTCTTCCAAATTGATCCTTCTGGTGGCAGATGATTAAAATGTGCCATAAGTTTAAATACAATCAGAAAATGGTGCTCCGACTACAAAAAGACAAACCAAAAAGCACTATAAACATGACTGAAAGGCACAAGCTGGGAGCAATATTTGCCATATTTATTATGAACAGTTGGCATCCTGAAAATACAAAGAATTTTAAAAGGAACAAAAATGCCATCACCTCCAAGGAAAAATGGGAAGAGAACATGGTCCAGAAATTCCCAAAGAAGAAACGCTGGAGAAAGAAAGTGCACGGTCTCAAAGAAATGAAGATTAAACTGACAAACCCTTAAGGAGTGACATCAGCCTTGTGGCAGAATAAGGCATCTGCCTTCTTTGTTTTGCCTTCAGCAACAGTAATTTGGCATTGAACCATGAACGGAAGTACCGTCTGGGAGCTGTGGCATCCAACACCCTGTGCCAAGGGGCCCTGAGAGAAAGGAGTCTTGCTTCCCCGCAAGTCAACTGATAGGGATACAGACTTGGCTCTGGCTGGACCCTGAAATAGCCTGTGAACTGGCTTAAGCAGCGCCCCCTCCCCCTACCACCAGCCTTGGTCCAGGAGCCCCTGGAAAACACTGTCTAAAACAGTCACCCACCGACCAGAGAGCCTTTGAGAAGTCTGGGCTCCCAGGAGAGAAGTTTCAGCCCGCCTTTGGAGCCCAGAACTGTGAGTTTGGATGCACTGAGAGCGTGGGAGGTGCAGCTTGACTTGACGTGCACCACCCTGCCCCCAAGGGGACCCAGCTCAGGGCCAGGAGAGATCTCATCCTGCAGTTTCTCTCAGGGAAAGTGAGAGCTTGTGGGTGACACGTGGCTTCCCAGTCCATGTGGGAGGCTGCCAAAGAAGCTCATTTCTGACTCCCCACATCCGGAGTCCTGAAACATGGACTGCATGACTGGGAGGCAGGAAGAGATTGAGATGGCCGGTAGCCCCCTTGGCATTGAAGGCACACGGGTCCAGCTGACTGCACTCGAGAAGCTTGTCCTGAAGCTGCAGGGGATGCCTCACCTGCAGTGCTCAGCATATGCTGTGCTGTGCTTAGTCGCTCAGTCATGTCCGACTCTTTGCAACCCCATGGACTGTAGCCTGCCAGGCTCTTCTGTTCATGGGATTCTCCTGGGAAGAATACTGGAGTGGGTTGCCATTTCCTCCTCCAAGGTATCTTCCTGACCCAGGGCTCAAACCCAGGTCTCCTGCATTGCAGGCGGATTCTTTACCATCTGAGCCATAAGCGCTCAGGATACCTCACCCACGAATAGCCCCTGACCCTGTGGCCGGCTCCCTGTGTGCTCCCGACAGCAGTGGGAAGAGCAGGACCTGGCTGATGACAGGTGAGCACACACAGACGTCTGAGCCAAATCTACCGGCTAGGGAGAAACTGCAAACTGAGCTTTAGTGCCACCTCTGGCAAAACAGGAGGAAGACAGCCAGTACGTGGCTGGCTGCACTGCTCATCAAGAGAAGGCATGTAAGCCTAAGGGTTCTGCCACAAGAGGGAGCAAGAAGTGTGGATGAGGTGCAATCAGAGAAGTCAGAAAGCCTCAATCACTGGCAGGGCTGATGGAAGATACTTCTCTCCTGAACCAGTTAATAAAGACAGGAGAAGGTGAATATTACTTCAGATGGGAGGACTGCAATGCAGACTTCAAGGGACGTGAAAAATTAAGGAAACATGATACCACCAAAGGGTGACAATGTTGACAGAACTTTAGAAATAAAAGCAGAGGAATCGAATAAATTGGAAATGAAAGAGGAGAAACGACAGTTGATACCACAGAAAGAGGTTCATAAGAGATTACTATCAACAACTATACACCAACAAGTTGAATAACCTTAGGATAAACTGATAAATTCTTAGAAACATACACCATATCAAGACTGAATCAGAAATCAAAACTCTGAATAGACCAATAAGGAGTAAGGAGATTAAGTCAGTAAACCAGAACCTCCCAACAAAGTAAGGCCCAGAACCAGATGGCTTCATTGGTGAGTCCTACCAAGCATTTAAAGAATAACATCAATCTTTCTAACTCTTTCAAAAAATGGAGGAGGGAGCACTTCCAAAGTCATTTTATGAGGCCAGCATTGTCCTGATTAAAAAGTCAAATAAAAACATTACAAGAAAACTACAGATGAATATGGGTGATCAATAAAGGTGCAAAAATTCTTGACAAAATACTTGCAAACTGAATTTAACAGCACATTATAGGAATCATACAGCATGATCAAGGGGGTTTATCCCTAGAATACGAGGATAGTTCAACATAGGCAAATCAATAGTTTATTAATAAATTAATTCTATTAAATAAGATGAATAAAATGGAAAATAAAAGTAAGATAATCTTAAGAGATGTAGAAAAGAGTTTGAGAAAATACAACATCCTTTCATAATAAAAATTTTTCAACAAACTGTATATAGAGGGAATATGTTGTTCAGTCACTAAGTTGTGTCTGAATCTGCGACACCATGGACTGTAGCCTGCCAGGCTCCTCTGTCCATGGGATTTTTCAGGCAAGAATACTGGAATGGGTTGCCATTTCCTCCTCCAGGGCATCTTCCTGAGCCATGGATTGAACCTGCATCTCCCATGTCTCCTGCATTCCAGGCATATTCTTTACCTCTGCGCCCCCAGGGAAGCCGTAGAGGGGACATACCTTAACAGAATAAAGGCCATATGTCGTGAGCCTACAGCTAACATCATACTCATTGGTGAAAGATTGAAAGCTTTTCTCCAAGATCAGGAATGAGATAAGAGTCCCCACTCTTGACTCCTAGTCAACATAGTACTGGGCATTCTAACCAGAGTAATCTGGCAAGAAAATAAATAAAAGGCATCCACATCAGAAAGGAAGAAGTTAGGTTGTCTTTGCAGATGATATGATCGTATACACATACAGAAAACCCTACGGATTCTACCAAAAAATGTCTTTCTCTCCATGGCCTCTTTCACGTAGCACAATGCCCTCCAGATTCATCAGTGTTGCCACAAACGGCAGGATTTCCTTCCTATGGCTGAACAGTATTCCATTTAAGTATTTACTGTGTTTTCTTTATCCGGTCGTCCTTTGGTGGATACTTAACGTTTCTATATTCTGGCTATTGTGAGGAATGTGACAGTGAATATACAGGGCTGATTTTGTTTCTTTCAGGTACATACCCAGAAGTGCGATTGCTGTATCACGTGGTAGTTCTAGTTTTAATTTAAAAAAAAAAAATGTGTTTTCTGGCTGTGCTGGGTCTTCACTGTGGCGCTCAGGCTTTCTCTAGTTGTGGTGCACGGGCTTAGTGGCCCCAAAGCATGTGGGATCCTTGTTCCCCGACCAGGATCGAAACCATGTCCCTTGCATTGGAGGGTGGATTCTTCGCCACCGGGCCACCAGGGAAGGCCCTGGTTTTATATCTTTGAGAAACTTTCACATTGTTTTCCCTAATTTGGAGCCACCAAAGTTGTGTTAATTGGTTACAGTAGCCTTGGGAAACTAATAGAAACCTCGGATCGGGGAAGCTAAACATGATGCTTTTATTTTATTTTACTTTTTAAAAATAAGGGTAATGAGGCTCTGAGGTGAGTGAGAAGAGAGAAGAATGTGTGGCTATGAGAAATATCCAGAGTCTAGATATGAACGGTGGAGGGAGGGGAAGAAGCTGGCTTGGAGAATGCTGTGACATGGGTGGAGGTGAACAGCTCTTCTAGGAGGAAGATAGTTTGTTCGTATGGCTTGAAGGTGACATCATAGTAGAAGGTTTTTTAAAGTGTGGCCCCTGGTTACCAACTAAACCCAGATGGGTCCCACTGTGTGCTGTTTGCTTGAAATCAGCTGTTTTATTTTCTTAGTTCCATCCTAGGATTACCCAGCTCTGTCCAACTTTAAACAATGATGATTTTTTTGTTCACCAGAATGAACTTCTGAATTTAGGCCAAAATGTGTTTCTGTTTCCTGATGCACACAGCAGCCGTTTGTTCCCAGGTCTCAGTAAGAAGAAGTGTTTTTGATTCCTTTTTCTTATTCACATCTTCATTTCAGATGCCTTGGACTGCAAGGAGATCCAACCAGTCCATTCTGAAGGAGATCAGCCTTGGGATTTCTTTGGAATGAATGATGCTAAAGCTGAAACTCCAGTACTTTGGCCACCTCATGCGAAGAGTTGACTCATTGGAAAAGACTCTGATGCTGGGAGGGATTGGGGGCAGGAGAAGGGGACAACAGAGGATGAAATGGCTGGATGGCATCACTGACTCAATGGACATAAGTCTGAGTGAACTCCAGGAGTTGGTGATGGACAGGGAGGCCTGGAGTGCTGCAATTCATGGGGTCGCAAAGAGTTGGACATGACTGAGCGACTAAGCACAGCATAGCATGGGATTGCTGGATCATATGGTAACTATTTTTTAATTTTATTAAGGAACCTCCATACTGTTTTTCATAGTGACTGTAGCATTTACATTCCCACCAATAGTGCAAGAGGATTCCCTTTTATCCACACCCTCTCCAGCATTTATTACTTGTGGACTTTTTGATGATGGCCATTCCAGTGTGAGGTAATAACTCAGTGTAGTTTTGATATGTATTTCTTTAATAATTAACGATGTTGAGCATCTTTTCATGTGCTCCTTGACCATCTGTTTGTCTTCTTTGGAGAAATGTCTCTGTAGGTCTTTTGCCCATTTTTTGATTGGGTTGTTTGGTTTTTTTGTTATTGAGTTTTATTTGCTGTTTGTATGTTTCAGAAATTAATTAAGCTCTTGTTGGTTGCCTGGTTTAATCAACCAATAATATTGTTGATTTTATTAGCTGTTTATATGTTTTGCAAATTAAGTTTTATTAACTGTTTATATGTTTTGAAAATTAAGCTCTTGTTGGTTGCGTGGTTTAACCAACCAATAATAAAATTTGCAACCATATTGTATGGTTGCAAATATTTTATCCCACTCCATAAGTTATCTTTTCATTTTGTTTATGATTTTCTTTGTTGAGCAAAGGCTTGTAAGTTTGATTAGGTTTCATTTGTTTAATTTTGCTTTATTTCTGTTGCCTTGGGAGACTGACATAAGAAAACATTGGTATGATTTATGTGTGAAAATATTTTGCCTATGTTCTCTTCCAGAAGTTTTATGATGTAATGTCTTATATTTAAGTCTTTAAGCCATTTTGAGTTTATTTTTGTGTATGGTGTGAGGCTGTATTCTAACTTCATTAATTGCGGCTCTTGGCTTTTGTAATACCACTTACTAAGGGACTATCTTTTTCCCACTTTATATTCTTGCCTCCGTTGTTGAAGATTAATTGAACTTAGGTGTGTGGGTTTATTTCTGGACTGTCTACTCTGTTCCATAGATTTGCTTTGTTCTTTTTCCTCAGGATTGCTTTGGCAATTCTGGGCCTTTTGTGGTTCCAAATAAATTTTAGAATTATTTGTTTCCCGTTCTATGAAAAAAATGTCATGGGTAATTTGATAGGGATCACATTAAATCTGTAGAGTTCTTTGGATAGTATGGCCATTTTAACTACATGTATTAATTCTTCTAGTCCAAGAGCATGATTATTTTTCCATTTTCTTGATTCATATTCGATTTCCTTTATCAGTGTTTTACAGTTCTCAGTGTATGAGTCTTTTACATCCTTGGTTAGATTTGTTCCTAGATATTTTTTAATGGGATTTTAATGGGAGTTTTTTATTTATTTATTTATTTATTTTTGCTCTCTGGTAGTTCATATCACTGTAAAGAAATACAACCAATTTCTGCATATTAATCTTGAATCCTGCTATCTTGCTGAATTCATTTATCAGTTCTAATAGTTTTCATGTAGAGTCTTTAGAGTTTTCTATATAGAGCATCGTATCATCTGTATGCTATGATAATTTTACCTCTTCCTTCCAATTTCGGTATCTTTTATTTCTTTTTTTTTTTTGTCTGATGTTTTTGTCTTGTTTTGCTTTATTCTTGCCTTATATATGTCAGCTTGAAGCTGAAGAAGATGAAAACCCAGAAATGCCAGTGTGTACAGACAAAAAAAGCCCCAACAAAAGCCAGCTCTCTCTAGCCAAAGGACCAGGAAAGGGGCAGCCCAGCAAAACATAAAATGTGTAGATGGCAGCCTCTACTCTAGCCAGACAGCATAGGATAAACGATGGTATGCTACAGACCCATGCCTGGAAAGGCTGAGTGGCAAGCCTCGACTTCCACCCTCACGAGGCTGTACAAGTGCGCCCCAGCTTCACTGCCTGCCAGCAGGGAGCTGGCTTTTCATCCCTATCAGCAGCGATGAGGATTTGAGAAGAGGTGGCCTCGTGGAGGCTCAGGACTTTCGTGTTGACAGTAACGAGGCTACCTCCCCATTGCGGTGTCAGTAGCGACCACGTGGAGAGCTGTAACAACACACTCCCTCTCTGCCAAGCCAGGAAGGGATCAGTGGAGGCCTAGCGGGGAGTCAGCCCCGCTGCCTCTGCTCCGCAGTAACAAGGAGCCCCTCCCACCTCAATGTCCATGGAAACCAAGTCAAGAGTGACACCCTCTCTCTGGTGGGGCACTGTCCTCAAATCAAGGAGAACAAAAGGTTTCAGTGAGGTCTGGAATCTCACAACAGAACACCTCAGATGTCCAAGTTTCAGTGAAATATCACTCAACAGACCAATATCCCTTATCAATTTACATTCATAAATAAAGTATGTAACCATTGGGAAAACTAAGCAAAGTACAGTGAGTCTCTGTATTTGTCTTACAACCATATATGAATCAATAAGCATCTCAAAATTAAAAGTTTTAAAAGAGTAGCAAAGGCGTGAGACAAAGAGAGTTGTAGATTCTACCTAATATTAGTAGAGTTCCAAAAATATTGCACAGATGATTGCAAACCCAAATTATTTTGCTTCGGTAGATTTCTGAACATCTTACAACTCTCTCTAACATGACTGAAGAACCCTTAAGATGCCACAGTTTTAGGGCTAGGAAATAGTGCTGTGAGTAACTGAGAACTAACATCAAATGCAAACATAATGTTATTGTTCTTCTTTGTTATGTTACCCATAGGTATTTTAGTATGATATGAGCAAATATTATTAATCTGTTATGCAGTAAAGTACAATTTTTTGAAAATGTGCAGTTTTAGAATAAACTTAAGAGTCAACATTAATGACCCAAAGCATAGTGACCCTGCTGCTGCTGCTGCTAAGTCGCTTCAGTTGTATCTGACTCTGTGCGACCCCATAGACAGCAGCCCACCAGGCTCCCCTGTCCCTGGGATTCTCCAGGCAAGAACACTGGAGTGGGTTGCCATTTCCTTCTCCAATGCATGAAAGTGAAGAGTGAAAGTGAAGTCGCTCAGTCGTGTCTGACTCTTCGCAACCCCAAGGACTGCAGCCTACCAGGCTCCTCCGTCCATGGGATTTTCCAGGCAAGAGTACTGGAGTGGGGTGCCATTGCCTTCTCCTGGGGCTTATTCATTCACTCTCCAACCTTGGCACCCCACACCAATTCCTGTCTACCCAACTGTTACCATAATCCTCACAGGGCACAGAATTCCACGAGGCAATGTGACCTTGGCATTCTCAGTGTGCCATTACTCTATCCTGGAGGATTGATATGACATCGGTGATTAATAATGACGCTTCTTCCCAACTGCTTTAATTTTAACTTCTGTCATATCTTTGCAAGACTACCCTGGTTTAAGAGGGTGTACGGAAGAGTTCAGTCTTCCGAGGTGGCATCAGTGGTAAAGAATCCACCTCCCAGTGTAGGATACACAAGAGATGTGGGTTAGATCTCTAGGTTGGGAAGATCCCCTGGAGTAGGAAAGGACAATACACTCCAGTATTATTTCGCCTGGATAATTCCACAGCGAAAGGAGCCTGGCAGGCTACAGTTCATGGGTCCCAAAGAGTTGGACACGATTGAACACACAGTGGGCAAGGAAGAGATCATTGGAAATATCCGTTAAAGCCAGTTACATTGGAAATCAGCATTACCCTCGTTCTTAACATCTTACAAATGCCTTCCAAAGTGCTGGAGCCAAGTTAGATGAATTTTATAATGAGAAAAAGAAAAGTGAGACCAAAAGGGAAGGCTTTTTAGGAGATAAGAGGTCAGAGGTGGAGAGGAATTTTTGTTTTTCAAGCAGATAGATAAGGTTTTTGAAAAGAATTTTGGGAAAAAATTGTAAGATTGAACATGGTTTGAAAGCAGTGAAGATAAGAGAAATTATGATCTTTCAACTTGGAGAGGAGGATGCAAGATTTAAGCAGGGGTATTGGCGGCAGGAAATTTGGAAACAGAATGTAGTGAAGTGCGAAACTGTTAGTCGCTCAATTGTGTCCGACTCTTTGTGACCCCATGGACTGTAGCCTTCCAGGCTCTAGACCATGGAATTCTCCAGGCAAGAATACTGGAGTGGGTAGCCTATCCCTTCTCCAGGGGATCTTCCTGACCCAGGAATCGAACCGGGGTCTGCTGCATTGCAGGCAGGCTGTTTAACAGCTGAGCTACCAGTGAAGTGTGGTGACATGCAATATAACAGTTGAAGAAAGCATCTAACAGTCTATCTTCAGAGATGAAAAGTCAGAGAATATATAAAATATACAAAATATTAAGTATTTTAAAATACTTTGGTAGATGGAGTTTGTTCTTCCCTTGGCTCTTAGTTATAAGACATTCTTTTTTACATGTAAATCTTTTATGCTACAGCTTAAAGCTAGGGATCTATTCAGTACACATTGAGTGACCTTCAAGTGCTGTGGGGACAGATAGAGAGAGAGGCGTGACTCTGCTGGCACAAGTCTTCCCCAGGGAGTCCTGATTCCATTCACTTTTTAGGAATTGCGATTTCCTCACTGTTAAACTGAGAATAATACCACCTCACTTGTTTACCTTGAGCGCGCTTCTTCTTTTGAGATTTGAATGAGGTGATACCTGTGTGTGATGGCTTCATAATTTTATAAAACACTATAGAGATCTGATTTTTGTATTGATATATTCTCAGTCCGTTTTGAGGCAGGAGCTGAGACCTGTTTTTCTTTATGTCCTCAAATCCTTGCACAAGGTCTGGTACTTAGTAAGTGTGGGTAGCAAATGTTGGCCACCTCATTGAATAAAGCAGAGAAAAATACCTTTTTTTCTTTGGGTCTGATGTATTACTGAGGTGACAATAAACAGCAAGCATAGACATTTCATAAATTGTATAGTATGCTAGGTGGTGGGGAATGATGTGGAGAGAAAAACTGAAGTAGAGTAAAGGGGAACTGGGAGTCCTGGGAGGAAGAGATGCGGTTTTCAAGCAGGTCAGGAGTGGTCTCATCGACAAGACGGGAATGGAGAGGAGACTTGTAGGAGGTCAAGGTTTTAGCCGTGTGAATATTTGGGGGAAGAGACTTCAGGGCAGAGGGAACAACTAGCACAGACACCCTGAGGTGTAATTCTGTCTTGTTTGAGGAGCATCCAAGAAGCCAGTGTGGCTGCAAGGAATGAGGGAGGGAGAGAGGCAGAAAATGAGGTCAGAAACATTGCAGAGAGGGCCAGCCACTGCAGGCCAAGGCTCCCAGTGGACTGGGGCCTCTGGGGAATTAGGATTTGAGGCGTCACGTGATCAGACCCACTTTTCAGATGAATCACTCTGGCTTCTGCTTTGAGAATGAACAAAGGCAGGAGAAGAGGCAAAGACAGGAGCAGAGGAGACTGAAGAAGCTACTGCAGTCATTCAGGTGAGAGATGAGAGCAGCTTGCACAATGCTGGTAGAACTGGGGAGAGACAGATAGTCAGACCCAGGTGGCGCAGTGATAAAGTACCCGCCAACCAATGCAAGAGACGAGGAGACCTGGGTTCAATCTCTGAGTCAGGATGATCCCCTGGAGGGGGAAATGCAACCCACTCCAGTATTCTTGCCTGGAGAATCCCATGGACAGAGAAGCCTAACAGGACCAATAATCCAAGGGGTCCCAAAGAGTCGGACATGACTGAGCATATCTTTTGAAGCCAGAACCTATAAAATCTTCTCATGGAGTATGAGGTGGGGAAGAAAGAGAAGAATGCAGGAGGACTCAGTATTTTTGCTGGTCATCTGGATGGTGGAGCTGTCAACTGAGAAGGAGAGACACCTGTTGGAGAGGCCAGTTTAGGGGAAAGGTCAAGAGTCAAGGTTGGGCATGTTAAACATCCAAATAGAGAGATCAAAGATGCAGTTGTATATATAAGCCAGGAATTCAGGAAGGAAGTCTAAATTAGGAAAAAAAAAAAAAAAGACATTGTTGGGTATAGATAGTATTTAAAGCCATGAGACCAGCTGAGATTACAGAGGGAGTGAGACTAGGCAGAGAAGATTCACCGTCAGCCTTGGAGCACTCCAGTGTCAGCTGAGAGGCAGAGAGAAGAGGCACAAGCTGAAAGACACTGAGAGAGTGACCAGTAAAGCCGAATAAAATCCAAGAAATATGTGGTGTCCTAGAATTCAAGTGAGGAAAATGTATCAAGGAAGAGAGAAAGATAAATCTGTCAGCTGCTTGAATTTGTTAAGTCAGATAAGGACAAAAATTTGACCTTTGGAGGTAGCACAGTAGAGGTTATCAGTGACTTAACCAGGGCAGTTTTGGTAGTGTGACAGGTCAAACTCCTGATGAGTGTGTTTCAGGGAGGACAGGAGAACAGGAAATGGAGAAAGTGATGGAACTCTTAGTAGCTTAGCTGCAAAGAGAAGGAGTGGCAGTTAGTAAGAAAAGCGGAGTCAAGAGAGTGTTTTTTAAGATGAAGAAACAGGGGTGGTCCAGCAGGGACAGAGAAGTTGACAAGGCAGGAGAGAGAAGGAATCATGTCTGCTAAAGAGCTCATTCCCGAGGGGCTGGGAGCCACAGCATCAAAGTACAGATGAAAGGACTGGTTGCAGATAAGGGCACGGGTGGTTCATTGGAGAAGCTGGTTCATTCAGGGAAGGCGGGGTGCTGGGTGCAGATGCTGGGCGGTGGGCAGGTGTCACGGCGGGAGATGGTGGCAGTTCCCTTCCAAACACTGTGACTTTTATCAGTGAAATAAGAAGCATAGTACTTGAGCAGAATGTGAAGATGCAAAATGACTGAAAAGTATTTGAGGGAAAAGGAAGCATGAAGTAATGGTCTCACACAGTGGAAGAGTGAATAAGGAGACAGTTGCTATTGGACAGCAAAGGCTGGAATACACCAGTGGATAAGACAGCAAAAACTTTGTTCTTATGAATCTTGCATCCCTCAGAATGGACAATAAGTAATAAGCATAGTAAATACATTAAATATATAGTACAGGGTCACTTAGTTTCATGGTGGGACAAGTCAAATGGTTTTGTGTCTTTCTTTAGCCGTGCTCTGTTGCATGGTGGAAGCTTGCAGTAGTTGGATAATTTAAATTAGCCAGAGTTGTGGTTTTACTAAGAAACCTGATAAAGAGAGAAGGCAAGGGGTTGTAGATGTCTGCAAGATGAGTGGAAGACAGCACACCAAAATAGGAACAGTTAAAATATGCTAAGATCAATGAATTGGAGGAATAAGATGTTTTAACCATCCACTACATTTGACCCATCTTCTCCATCCCCACTGCCCTGCACCAGTTAAAGTGGTGGCTAAGAATACAGGCAGGATTGGAATTCTGGCTCTGTCAGTTGTAAGATCTGTATTCTGTTTCACTTTAATTTTGTTTATCTCTGTCCAAAATGTATTGCCTTAATCACTATCATTTCACAATAAAAGTATTGATATCCAGTAAGGCAAATCTCTGATGCAGAGAGCTGACTCACTGGGAAAGACCCCAATGCTGGGAAAGATTGAAGGCAGGAAGAGAAGGGGGCGACAGAGGATGAGAGGGTTGGATGGCATCACTGACTCAATGGACATAAGTTTGAGCAAACTCCAGGAGATAGTAAAGGACAGGGAAGCCTGGCAAGCTGCAGTCCATGGGGTCACAGAGAGTCCAACATGGCTTAGCAACTGAACAACAAAGGCAAATCTCTGAATAATTTTCCTAAATAAACGTGAAATAACTTTTCAGGAAAAAAAACAAGTTGAGAAAAGTTATCACTGGCTAAAGGAAGCGTTCTTTAAGTAAAAGGAAAATAATCCAAGATAGTGGCTCTGAGATGTAGGAAGAAATAAAGAGAAAGAACAGGATAATACATGTATAGATAAATCTAAATGATAATGACTATAAAATAATTTCTCACAAGGGTCATAAAAGATAGAAAAAAATTAAAGTACATGACAGTAGTAGTGTGTAAGAGGTGGATAAATGAGGTTTGAGAATTTTAAAGTCCTTGCATTGACCTGGAAGAGGAAAAAAATACCACTGTTTAGTCAAAGATAGGTCATAATCTCTAGGAAACAGTTAACTGTTAAATATAAAATGAAATATGCACTTATTAAATCAAAAGAACCAAATAATAAAAATAATTTTAAAAAGCAATAATTAAGGTTAAAAAAGAAAGAACTAATGGAACATGTAGAAAAAGTAAGATGGAGGGAAGGATATTAACTCTACATCAATGAGAACAAAGCAGGATTATCTCAATATCCTACCAATAAAAGAAAGTTGAGATTTCTTATAGCCTGAATGTCATGGCTCTATGATAAATTCTCCAGTTTATCACAGTGGCTTAAATACTGTTTTTTAACGACTGGATGGATGAGCCAGGTAAGCTTGTTTTACTGTTATTAGATAAATGTAAAAGTAGCACTTGGAATCGGCTGTAACACAGGCAAATACATGAATACAGTCATGAGGGCGTGGCTTCTCTCCCCACACACAGGCCCCAGCCACAAGCAACATACGATGAACACTTTTTATAGGGACAACTTTATGAACTGACTCTGACGGGAAAATGTCATGTTCCTGTGTGTTGGTTTTTGGTTTTTTTTTTTTTTTTTTTTTTGGTTCAGAAGCTTCCTACTTTCTCACGTGTCTACCTTTTCACTCCCCCAAGATGTCTTTTACAGAAACTGAAGAGGCTACCATCTCCTTACAGGCTACTGAGCTTTATAACGTTCTCCTGTCACCACCAAGCTTTCTTTCAGCTCAACAATTTCAGTTGCTTTAATTGTAGAGTATTTTTAAAATAGTGATCTGACCACCTGTTAGACTTGTGAAGAAGAGGAATTCTGGTTGATCAAAGAAGAGAATCCTCCTGATTGTGGTAGATGGGCTAAGTCCATGAACAGAGGAGCCTGGCGGGCTACCGTCCACGGGGTCGCAAAGAGTTGGACACAACTGAGCGAGTTCACTTTCACTTTCAGGCTAAGAAGAAAAAACATTTTAGGAAAACCTGTAAATAAATTCATTTCTAATAATTCTAGAACACGCCACAGTTCCAATCAACTCTAAGTCATCTCTTCAAGTCAGGTTCTGTCTAGCTCAAGGTGATAGGCAGAGCGGGGTAGAGATAAGTGGCATATTTTAGAGTGAGTGCTAGAGCTCCTGGCTCTTATCCCAGTCTCTCCTCATCAGCCTCTTCTGATCTTGTAAGTATTAATACTAGGTACCTCTTATATGCCAAGGACTTTACACACATTATGTCTAATCCTAATAACACCTCAATTTTACGGTTTCTATAAAATCAAGAATTAAGTAAATTGCCTAAGGCCAAACAGTAAGTGAACAGGTGAGATTCCAAGGTCTGCCAACATCACCTCCTCTTGTAGGATGCTCTTCGTTAATTTTCTCTGGGAACCCGAGAAAGCCACGGGATGACTTCTGTGTTAACAAGACAGCAGGAGCAAGGCCCAGCAGGTAACCCTGCTACCTGGTTGGGAAGAAGGGAAGCCACGTTTATGGAGTGTATTCTGTTTCAGGCTCAGTACCAGCTCCTTCTACCTTCTTAGTTCATTTATTCCTCACAGTGACCTAGTAAGGGGGATGTTTTATCCTTATGTTACCATGTGAGGAAACTGAGGCTTAGAGAAGCGAGAGTGTCCAAGGTGACGTAACTAGTAAGATAGGAAGCTCTGAGTTTGGATCCCACTGGCTTCAAAGCTGTGATAACATGCTGCTCCCTGTTTTAGATTTTCCCTTTAGGAAGGAGCGTGGCGGTTCATGAAAAGGGATGAGAAAATCACACAGAGGATTCCCGTGTGAATCCTACACCTAGAGCGCGAGGTGTAGAGACACCTGAGCACAGGGAGAAGTGCAGGATCAGAGCAGGATGCCAGGAGAGGACACTGGAGACTGGACCCTGGTCCTGAGGACGCAGCCACAGGCGAGACTGGACCTCTCTGGGCTTCAGCCTCCTATCGGAAAGGGAGTGGACAAGAAGCAGTTGAATTTGGCGATTTCTAAAGAGCCCTCCAGCCCTCAAGTTCTGTGCCTCTAAGTGTTGAGGAGGCACCGACTGCATTGTCCTGCGAAGAGCTTAATGCGATGTTTTTGGGCGGCCCTGCCCTGTCCTCAGCATCCCTAGAGACGGGTGGTTTCGGTGCCCCCCGGGGAGCAGACCTGGGCATGCAGAAGCAGCGGGAGGCGAGCCTAGGGGTCTCTCGTGTCCCTCAGCTGCCCCATCATTGGTGAGCATATACAAACTGTCCCCCGCAAGGCTTCAAAAAGAAAACTGCACGGAAGGAGTGTGACAGTCACTCTGGAGGGCTCGAGTGGCCCGCCAGGCGAGGCTTTCGGAACACCCAGCGGCACCAGGCTGGTCGCGGGGCTTATCGGCCGCAGCTGGCCCGGGGCTGGCGGCTCGCCGCGGGTGGGCGGCAGCGGAGGGCGGCGCTCCGGGCACCCTTCCCCGCGGGGTGTGCGGAGCGAGCCTGGCGGCTGGAGCGCCTCCTCTGCCCGGGCCGTGGCCCCGGCGGCTTCAGGAGGCGTCGCTGGGGCCCGACACTCTCGGGGAGGGGCGGGGGCGGGGGCGAGCAAAGTCCCAGGCCCCGCAGCCCCGGCGCCCAGCGGCTCGGCCAGAGACAGGCGCAGTCCCGGGTGAGGGAAGCTCGGGAAGGTGGGCTCCGGGCGGCGGGCAGCGTGGCATCCGCGCCGTCCTCCCGGGTCCCGGCGACCAGTCTGCTGGCCCCGAACCCCGGCGGGGTGAGGAGGGGGGTGTTGTGAGGAGGCTGAGCGACCTCCCCAAGCTGGGGCTGGTGCCCATGGACCTGAGACTGGTTTCTCCCCAGGCGGAGATGGATCCAGAGGTGGGAAGGATCGCAACATTCCGGATCACTGAGACCAGGGAGGACGAATTTGAACTGGGCGTCAGCAGGTACATCACCCTCGGCCACCGCTTTTCTGCTTTTCTCGTTACACACGAGTCAGCAGAGCCACATGGAGCCGAGCAAAGAAGTTGAGTGGATGATGCCTTTGGCCTTTGTTTTGGAGTTTCCTTAGAGTCTTTTCTGTGGTTCTGACTTTACCCAAGGAATGTCACTGAGGTTTCTTTTGCGACAGGCTGGCTTTCCTGGTGGCTCATGGTAAAGAATCCCTCAGAGACGCGGGGATCCCTGCGTTGGGAAGATCCCCTTGAGAAGGGCAAGGCAAGCCACTCCTGTATTCTTCCCTGGAGAATCCCCATGGACGGAAGAGCCTGGTGGGCTACAGTCCTCTGGTGGCAAAGAGTCAGACACGACTTAGCCAATAAACACCACCAGGAAAGACAGCATGGGTTTGAAGGCGCCCCCTTCCCTTTGTGCAGGGCCCTTCCATGAGCATGTGTGGTGTAACATTCCTTGCATTATGGAGCTCACGACTTTTCCAGAAATCTCTCATAAGCATCGTCTGATCTTCGGGCTTAAAGAGCATCAGACATCTGCTGTTGATGGTTGTGCTTGAAGCAGAAGATATTAAGATGAGGTGGCAAGAATACACAGAAGAACTGTACAAAAAAGATCTTCATGACCCAGATAATCACAATGGTGTGATCACTCACCTAGAGCCAGACATCCTGGAATGTGAAGTCAAGTGGGCCTTAGAAAGCATCACTACGAACAAAGCTAGTGGAGGTGATGGCATTCCAGTTGAGCTATTTCAAATCCTGAACGATGATGCTGTGAAAGTGCTGCACTCAATATGCCAGCAAATTTGGAAAACTCAGCAGTGGCCACAGGACTGGAAAAGGTCCGTTTTCATTCCAATCCCAAAGAAAGGCAATGCCAAAGAATGCTCAAACTACCGCACAATTGCACTCATCTCACACGCTAGTAAAATAGTGCTCAAAATTCTCCAAGCCAGGCTTCAGCAATACGTGAACCATGAACTTCCAGGTGTTCAAGCTGGTTTTAGAAAAGGCAGAGGAACCAGAGATCAAATTGCCAACATCAGCTGGATCATCGAAAAAGCAAGAGAGTTCCAGAAAAACATCTATTTCTGTTTTATTGACTATGCCAAAGCCTTTGACTGTGTGGATCACAATAAACTGTGGAAAATTCTTCAAGAGATGGGAATACCAGACCACCTGATCTGCCTCTTGAGAAATTTGTATGCAGGTCAGGAAGCAACAGTTAGAACTGGACATGGCACAATAGACTGGTTCCAAATAGGAAAAGGAGTTCGTCAAGGCTGTATATTGTCACCCTGTTTATTTAACTTCTATGCAGAGTACATCATGAGAAACGCTGGACTGGAAGAAACACAAGCTGGAATCAAGATTGCCGGGAGAAATATCAATAACCTCAGATATGCAGATGACACCACCCTTATGGCAGAAAGTGAAGAGGAACTAAAAAGCCTCTTGATGAAAGTGAAAGAGGAGAGTGAAAAAGTTGGCTTAAAGCTCAACATTCAGAAAACGAAGATCATGGCATCTGGTCCCATCACTTCATGGGAAATAGATGGGGAAACAGTGGAAACAGTGTCAGACTTTATTTTTCTGGGCTCCAAAATCACTGCAGATGGTGACTGCAGCCATGAAATTAAAAGACGCTTACTCCTTGGAAGGAAAGTTATGACCAACCTAGATAGCATATTCAAAAGCAGAGACATTACTTTGCCAACAAAGGTTCATCTACTCAAGGCTATGGTTTTTCCTGTGGTCATGTATGGATGCGAGAGTTGGACTGTGAAGAAGGCTGAGCGCCAAAGAATTGATGCTTTTGAACTGTGGTGTTGGAGAAGACTCTTGAGAGTCCCTTGGACTGCAAGGAGATCCAACCAGTCCATTCTGAAGGAGATCAGCCCTGGGATTTCTTTGGAAGGAATGATGCTCAAGCTGAAACTCCAGTACTTTGGCCACCTCATGCGAAGAGTTGACTCATTGGAAAAGACTCTGATGCTGGGAGGGATTGGGGGCAGGAGGAGGAGGGGACGACAGAGGATGAGATGGCTGGATGGCATCACTGACTCGATGGACGTGAGTCTGGGTGAACTCCGGGAGTTGGTGATGGACAGGGAGGCCTGGCGTGCTGTGATTCATGGGGTCGCAAAGAGTCGGACACGACTAAGCGACTGATCTGATCTAATCTGATCTGAATGAAGCAGGCAGCTCCTTCCTCCACTCATTTTTCCTCTTCCTCCTCATTTTACCCACCTTCCTCTCAGCTCTCTGGTTCCCTCTTTCTCCCCTCTGGGGGGTGAGGGGTGAGGTGGGGAGGGGAACCTTGAGCAGCCTGGGGCGGGTTACCTGCGCTTCCAAAGAAATTGTTGCTCAAATACAAGGGGGAAACCTCTGCCTTTCTCTGCTTGCCTGTCTTTCTCCCTGTGCTGGCTCTTTGGCCCCAAGGGCCCTTGTCACTCTCACTTCTCCACCTTAGTAGGGGCAGAAGTAATCAGTAAGTGGTATGCTGTCTTTGTCCCTCTTTCACTTTGAGGACAGTGCATCATTTTTGCCTTCAGCCTCAAAATTTATGAGGCTGTTGTGGTCTCTGAGTTCATGCCAAGCCACCCAGAACCAATTGACCTGTGTCATCCAGGGATCGCCCTGAGGGACAAACTTATCAGGTTCTGTAGTGGGTCCTCAAGCTCTAAGTGGCCTGATTAGTTAACAGAGAACATGCCTATCTGGTGGTTAAACTGGGGCATTATTTTAGTCTGTTAATTTCTTCATACAATGATCTTGCTTTATTTATTCTACGTACCATGGTATTCATTCACAGAATATCTAATTTGCCCTATAAAATTGGAAAACCGATGGTATTTTTTCTTCTAGAAAAATGTGGTTTTCATTCACTGGCAATTTAGGCTGGAATTGACTGTGAATCTATAAATAGGTGGCATTTTCTCCAAGAAGTCTATTTCTGTGTTGCACGGGCTAAACACTGGTGAGTGTACAGAGGGGTTACCCCTGCAAAAGATGCGGTGACAGAGCAGAACCCAAGAAGTTCTCAGAACCGGGGCTCACAGCCTTGTGTTGGGAAGAAGACAGTTCAAAGAGTACAAAAGACTAAGAAAAAGTTAAGATTATGAACTTAAGTGTAATGAGACACACTTTTATAAAAAATGGACCAAAACTTGTATGCTAAAGGAAGTTCAGCTCACTTCAGCGGTCCAGGGAAAACTGAGTTCCTTGGTTGTTGCGATCACGCAGTTTCGCCTGTCCCATTCTTGTGAACATATTTCATTGCAGATGTCAGTCCTTTGATTTCAGAAAATGTTCCAGATAATTTGGGATCAAGTCCTGTGAATAAAACTTTACCTGGAAATTTAAATAAATGCATTTAGGTAAAAAAAAGTCTGCTCTCCTACAGTTAGCATTTATTTATTATTGAGAATAGATGTAAACAATACATATGCTGAATAGTAGTTGCTAAAATCTTGCAAGTAGTCTTTATATGCCATGGAATTAAAGCCCAAGATACATAAAAGAAAAATATTACATCAAATTCCATCTTCCTGCCTAAGGGGAGAACCAGATTATGTTTCATTTCATACCCAAGGCTGAAGAAGCAACAGCATTTCCAACCTAAAACCAAATTAATAGCCTGTGCTTCTGAGACAAATTATCACCAAAGGGAATCAGATATCCCAGACCAGGAAACCAGGGGCACTCTTGGGCTTTAAGTAATATAAAGTTAGATCTATGCAAATATGTGATCATTTGTGAAAAAGAAGCATCCATAAACTCTTTTCCCAGGGGCACTTAGTCCTTCAAACAATTGTTAGCAGGTAATGAAGGCTATGGGAACATGTTAATTAAGGCTAAAGAAATCAGGAGTGCAAAAAAGCAATTTTAAATAGGGTAGTTAAGGTAGGTCATATTGAGAAGGCAATATTTTAAGCAAGAACTTGAAAAAAAGAATGAGAGCTGTGTGGCATATATGTACCCCTCACGGCAGAGGTAATGCAGATCCTGTGGGGGGACGTGTCTGGAGTGTTCACAGGACAGCGGCAGCAGAGAGACCTGGGTGACTGGAGCAGAGCTGGCAGGAGTGGGAGTGGGCACCGTGCTCAGAGAGGCGACAGAGAATATCATGTGGGGCCCGAGAGGCCAGTGTAAGGATCTGGCTTTTACTCTGAGAAAAGTGGAAGCCACTTGTAAGCCTTTGAGCAGAGTAGCAGCATAATATGACCTGAGAGTTTTTTTATATTTATTGAAGTATAATTGATTTCCAGTGTTGTGTTAATTTCTGATATACAGCAAAATGATCAGCTATTCATATATATATGTATATATTTGCACACACATTCTTTTTCATGTTCTTTTCCATTATGATTTATTACAGGATGTTGAATATAGTTCCCTGTGCTCTTCAGGAGGACCTTGTTGTTCATCCATCTTATATGTAATAGCTGGCATCTGCTAATCCCAAACTCCCAATCCCTCCCTTGCCTCTTCCTCCTCTTTAGCAAGCATGTGACTTGTGTTTTTAAATGATGACTCTGAGTATCGTGTTGCGGATAGACTGAAGTGGGCATAAGCGGAAGTGGAAAAACAAGGCAGGAGTTCTGCGGCGTGTTAGGATAGTTATGAAAGTGGCGAAGAGTGAGTGAACTCTAGATGTATTTTGAATATAGAGCCTACAGGATTTCCTGACGGCACTCCCTATAATCATTCAGAAGAGTGGCCTTTACTAATTTTAGATCAATATGTACCTTTTTAGCACATGAAGCATTAGCTGATCTTGCAGACATTGTTGACATGGTCATCTTCCTTCTGTGCATGCGTGCTGCAAGGCACATGACCATTCCCCGGGTATCCAGAGATTCCTATAGTGCCTTGGACAGTTACCTTTGCGCTTGGTCATTGCCTTACACCGTGTGTTAAACTGGATAATTTTGACAGTTTGTGGATATCACTCTTTTACATTTGAAAATATAATATTCAAATATGGCAACTACTTAAATTTATATTCAGTTGACTGTGAAATATTTTGTAAGAGTTTTTAAATTCGGTTATATATATATATATTTTTTACAGCAGCCAAGCTAAGGAAAAAATGAAGAAAGTAAATTTGATTGGACCATTAACATTGGTAAGCTGTGAAATATTAAGTTTGAATCAGTTCTGCCTTCATTTAAGTTTGATGTCTTGGATCTGTAGTGAGAAGTGCTTTAAGATTGTCTGCAGGCAGCGATAGATGTCCTGGATTGGCTCATTGTATTTAATGGCCCACATTCTCAAGGTGGAAGATAAAACAGGTAGGGATAGGCTGGCTGGGAGAGCAGAGCTAACTGGTGTACAGGGAAACTGAAGTTAGGACTGGTGTTTGAAGCACCATACAAACCAATTAATTTCAGAAAAATACATCTCTGCACTTGTTTCTCACATACACACACACACACAAATTTACCTTAAAATAAACTTGCGTATAAGGAGATTGTTAACTACAGAAAATTGTAAATGCTTAAGAAATCTATGTTCACATTGGCCGCCAGGAAAACTGATTAAATATGAAGCTACTATTACAGATTCAGATATGTTTATGATAATTCTCAGTGGTTTCCCACTGGTCCAGGGCAAGCCAACATATTTTTGGAAAAAGTCAAATCTGTTTTTCATTTGTAATATGTCTTAGAGAGGGGACTCAAGAAAATGTTTGCCCACTTTTGGTGAATAGGATATATTTCAAACTATGACAGCCATTATTTGATAGCAAAGAAGTTGGTAAAAAAAAAAAAGCATGTAATCTGAAATCTCCAACTTATTAAGTTTCATTCTCTTCTCCCTTATGCTTGTGACTTTTGTGTTTAAAAATCTCAGTAAGGGTAACATCTTTTCAATTCAGTACTTTAGAGAATAAATTGTTTATAAAACTAAATCTGGCTTTAATGCAAAGGTTTTAAATCTGCCTCTTACAGAAAACAAAATGTCACAAAACTTAAAGTAGAAACTGAAATTTTCCTTTGAATTTGCAAGTTTAACCTTAAATATAAATGTAATCTTTTTGCTGCTGTTCTGATTGAGGTTCAGGATAAAACTGCATTTTAATAGGAGTTAGAAAGGCATTTGGGCTTCTCTTATGGCTCAGATGATAAAGAATCTACCTGCAAAGTGGGAGATCTGGGTTCGATCCCTGGCTTGGGAAGATCCCATGGAGTAGGGCATGGAGTAACCCACTCCAGTATTCTTGCCTGGAGAATCCCAGGGACAGAGGAGCCTGGCTGGCTACAGTCCATAGGGTCGCAAAGAGTCGGATACGACTGAGTGACTAAACACAGCAGAACACAGAAAGGCCTTCTTTTGTTGAAAAATCACTGAAAACAGATCTAGGTTACTTAGGATATTACTGTGAAATTCCTGGAATTTTCACTGAAGCTTGGAGACAATAAAATTTTGTTTCATTAATATGAGAAACTTTTTAATTGAGGTGCAGTGAATATATTACATTACATGAGTTTCAAATGTACTATGAAAAGCATTTAAAACTTTCCTCAGTTTCACGTGGAGAAGGAAATGGCAACCCACTCCAGTATTCTTGCCTGGAGAATCCCAGGGACAGAGGAGCCAGGTGGGCTGCCGTCTATGGGGTCACACAGAGCTGGACACGACTGAAGCGACTTAGCAGCAGCAGCAGCAGCAGCAGCAGTTTCACGTAAATGTTTGGTGAAGATAACACTGCATGTCAACTTGCTCCTGTGCTTGAGCTGTGGCCCAGAAACTCAAGTGCTCTATCTCCCTTCCCCTCCGGCCACTAAGGTGAACTCTGGGGACACTGGTCCCTTTTGTGGTAATTTTAGGGGCCCTTCCCACCTGCTCTGGACTTTACCTGCCCGCCTTGTTTCATTCCAAGTTCCACCTGGCTTCCCACCCTTTGTCTCTCTCAACACTCTTGCTTGCCCTCTGTATTTAATGATGGAATTTGGTCTCCCAGACCAAACTTCTGGAAATCCCTGAGAGCAGTGTGCCCGCCAACTTTATGCTTTAACCTCAAGGTGCCCTGCATAGTGACTCCCTCTGACTCAGCCTCCACTCTCAAGGACCATCTGCCAGCCTGACTCATCACCCATTCTCTTGATAATTGTTCCTTCTTTGTCCCCCAAAGGGAGTGGGGTGGGGAAATGGGCAGAGATAAGGGTTTAAAAGATGAGAGAGATGTGAGGGACAGAGGGGAGAGTATAGAAATGGAAAACTAAGAGACGGGAGATGTAGTCTGGAAGGCAGAGAATGAAAGAAGAACAGAGAGAGAGGCATAGTTTCAGTCAATCAGAAATAGGGAGAAAAAGTGGGAATTTGGAGAGAACTAAAAAAGGTGGTGAAGGACAAAGGGTTTTAGAGTGTTATGACACTGATTGGCTGGTTAGTTCTTGGGTGTTGTGCACTTTACTGGTATAACCACTCCCCTCTATAAGTGATAAGTGGAAGTTGCTCAGTCGTGTCTGACTCTTTGTGACACCATGGGCTATTCAGTCCATGGAATTCTCCAGGCCAGAATACTGGAGTGGGTAGCCTTACCCTTCTCCAGGGGATGTTCCCAACCCAGGGATCGAACCTGGGTCTCCCACATTTCAGGCAGATTCTTTACCAGCTGAGCCACCAGGGAAGCCCTCTATAGATGGTACTAAATCCAAGATAGTTGGTATGGCCACCAGGCCTTTTAGACCTCTCTCTAATATCGTCCTCCATGCTCTGCACTGTGTGCTTAGAAATTCCACCACGTGGAGTTCCCTGAGGACTCATGTAGTTTCCAGTCACCCTGCTGTTCTAAGCCCCCACTTCCCCCACTTTCTCTGCACTCCCCAGTTCTTCTTCGCTAATTCCCCCTTGTCCTTCAAGATTCTACAATGAGTATCATCTCCATAAGCAAGACTTCCCTAAAGCACACACCCAGGCACTCCTTAAGTTTCTTGCCCTTCACTATTGATCTGTCTTCCAAAAGCTAACTTAAGCCTCTTAAAGGGGCCTTATCCTCAAAACCCAGAATATCTGTTCCCTTTCCGCCCTTTATAATTCTCCCTCTGAAATATTCTGAATGTCTTTTTAAAGGATGTATTATGTGTGTGTATGTAAATGACATCAACCCCTAGCTGTTTCTAATTCACTACCTCAGGAGCTCTGGAAGATCAAACAGTATTTCTTAGTGAAACTAAATCTTAGTCCCTTCTGATTATATTGCCATTACTTATCCAAATAAAACACTGATTCAATGGAATTAGGATTTTTCCACACAGATACAAAATAAATAGAATCTCAAAATTACTCTGTCAATGATTTGAATTGAAATTCTCTTTCTTCCCTAATACATTTATTTGGAACGGTTACAAAAGTACTGACCTTAAAGAAAATTCCAAAGAACATACATTGTGAAAAAAGAGAAATTCTGTTATACAAGCTAAGTATTCTTCTCTTTTCTTTTTTTTTTTTTAGTTTCGATACTCTGATTGGCAGGATAAATTATTTATGTCTTTTGGCACTATCATGGCCATAACTCATGGATCAGGTCTGCCCTTCATGATGATAGTATTTGGAGAAATGACTGACAGATTTGTTAATACTGGAGGAAATTTCTCCCTTCCAGGTAAGCATTTCTTTAATTAAGATATGTAGATGTATAGATGTATTCCTGGCATGCTGCGATTCATGGGGTCGCAAAGAGTCGGACACAACTGTGCGACTGATCTGATCTGATCTGATCTGATAGATGTATTCATTTATTTAACTGAGTGAAAGATTAGAAATTGATTTTTCTATTCATCATCTGCTTGCTTCATGGTTTGGACATCTGGGTAGCTTCAGATATCACAGAAGGAGTTTTAAAATTCTCAGTAGAATTCCTCAAATAATCAGTTAAATTTCAACAAATAAGTGTATGCTATTGGACTTTAAGTATAGAATAAGGAAATTTCCAGAAAGCTTTGTATTTCAATAAAGTAAGGAAGTCAGTCTGCTTGAGGATGGTGGAACCATAGCAGAGCATGTCTGCACAGTGTCCATTCAGTTAATGACTATTGATGAGCTAGCTTCAAAATAGGAGAAGGCAATGGCAACCCACTCCAGTACTCTTGCCTGGAAAATCCCATGGACGGAGGAGCCTGGTAGGCTGCAGTCCATGGAGTTGCTAAGAGTCGGACACAACTGAGTGACTTCACTTTCACTTTTTACTTTCATGCATTGGAGAAGGAGGAGAAGGCAATGGCACCCCACTCCAGTACTCTTGCCTGGAAAATCCCATGGATGGAGGAGCCTGGTGGGCTGCAGTCCATGGGGTCACTACAAGTCAGACACGACTGAGCGACTTCACTTTCACTTTTCACTTTCATGCATTGGAGAAGGAGATGGCAACCCACTCCAGTGTTCTTGCCTGGAGAATCCCAGGGATGGCAGAGCCTCATGGGCTGCCATCTATGGGGTCGCACAGAGTCGGACACGACTGAAGCGACTTAGCAGCAGCAGCATTGGAGAAGGAAATGGCAACCCACTCCAGTGTTCTTGCCTGGAGAATCCCAGGGACGGCAGAGCCTAGTGGGCTGCTGTCTATGGGGTCGCACAGAGTCGGACACAACTGAAGCGACTTAGCAGTAGCAGCAGCAGCTTCAAAATGCATCAGTTGGCATGGCAATACTTCTTAGCTGTCCTCAACTTGTGGGTCTGTTTTTTTTCTTCTTCCCCTCCCCCCTCCCCCTTTCTCCTATCCTTCTTGCTAAAATGACACCTACTTTCTGTCTCTAATATTTGGATCAACAAGGTTGACTGTTCCTTAACAGAGCACTTTACTAAAGAGTGAATGGATTCAGTATGAGAATGATGTGCTTTGAAACTCTCCCAAAGGACTAAAATTACTGGAGTGCCAAAGGAGTCACATAAGTTAATGCCATCTGTACGAGGGGCTACGTCAGCAGCATTGGAGTGAGGTTCCAATGGACAAAGTTATTTTCATATTAGACAGACTTAACATAGAAAGGAAGATAGCCATGCTTTCTACCCAGCACAATGGCTCACTTCCTCCCTAGAGACCTGCGGGCACTAGCTGGAGACCGAGTGGAGCCCTGCTGCTCACAGATGGGGGATGTGAAGGAGACGGCTAATAAAGGAGAGGCAGCTTCCACAGTAGAGGCACCCGAGAGGCAGTAGACTGTATTTAGATGACACTCAGGAAGAGTTTCCTGTGTTCACTGTTGAGAGCTACGTATTTGGTTAGCATTGTAGGGCTTAGTTGTAATTATCTAAGAACATGATTGCTTAGTTTATACAATAGGATCTCTTTACATGAATATTGATGAATGTTAAGAATTTATTTGTTCTGTAGTACTACTGTCTCTGAGAAGAACCTCTTTATAACAAAAATAATAGAAATCTTTCATAGTGTGTATCATGTGGTAGGTCTTATTCTCAGTGACACATGAAGACAACTGAAGCTTGGAGAGAATAAATAACCTCCCCAAATTATACAGTGTTAGGGCAGAATTCACTCAGGTCTTTCTACGTCCACACCACGCTCATGACTGTACACGTTATACTGCCAATCTAAGTGCTGTACATTCTCCTTTAAAAATTGTGTCTGGGAAAGTTTATCTGGATTACTTGTATTTGACCAGTGGCCAAAACTTTAACACAAATAGAGTAAGATAGAATAGTTTAAAAAGTCTTTAAGGAAACTAGGAATTTTTAATTTATTTTCCTTTTACTTCTTATAAGCTTTATAGATGTATAATACACACACACAGAACAGGAGGATGCCCATATTAGAATCTATCAATCAAAACTGGTTTCAATTTAGGATTTTAAAAACTCAGCTGAATGACTGGATAAACAAAAGTTGTTACATACATACAATGGAGTGTTAAAAAGCCTTAAAAAGGAAGGAAATTTTGACACCTGCTGTAACATGGATGAATCTTGAGGATATTGCGCTAAGTGAAAGAAGACAAATATAAATTATTCTGCTTATAGGAGGTGTCTAGAGTAGCCAAATTCATAGAAACAGAAAAGAAGATAGTGGTAGCTGGGGGTGGAGGATAAGGAAATGGGGAATTTTTTAATGGGCATAGTTTCAGTTGGGGAAGCTGAAAAAGTTCTGGAGATTGATTTTACCATAGTGTAAATATATTTAGCACTATTTAACTATACACTTTAAATGGTTAAGACAGTAATGTATATCTTATCACAGTTAATTTTTTTTAATTGGATGCAATGTACTTATCCCAGGCAGGTTGACATTTGGTCCAGTTTTATTAGTCCCGTTTTGGTTTTTGCTAACACCAGAGTAATTCCACAGCTTCCTTATTTGGGGCAGTCTGCTTATTTTTAATGTGTTTCTAATTATGCAACTGAATTGCTTTGAAGCTGGACTGGCAGACAGGTGCCACGTACTGTGCCCAGGGCCAAATTCAAGGTCTTTCTGGGGAATGGCACGAGCAAGTCCCCTGCAGACCTGTGACCGCTGGAGTGATACACTCACCAGAGTTGCCAGCTGTTTCGGTGACCTCCGAATTAAATGACACTTGGTTCCCTACAGCCACGTTTGTCATTAGGCAACTTGATTGTCTTGGAGGGTTTGGAATGAGAAGTCCCTCAAATGTTATTAATGCCAGTGTCCACTCTAGGTTTGTACAAATAATATTCCCATGGCTCTTTGGAGAAAACAAATTGTTACATTTCATGCTCACTCTGAATCCAGACAGCTCTTTGATATGTTTAGATTTGTAGAGTTTAGCCAAAGTCATGGGGGTTGAGAGCTGGTAGAGTCCTCAGGTGTCCGTAGCTGAGCTCGCTAGCTCATCATCACCGAGATGATGATGTTTAGAGTCTATTCTTTAGAATTGTTGGATTCTTGGACAGCAAGACTCAATGGGAGCCAAATGAGATGAGAATGTTAGAAGAAAAAAAAAAGTTTAAATTACAAGAGGGTCTGACAATGAGTTATTGTGAACAGAGTCCATCCTTGTCAACAGAATAAAGTCTCCGTGACAAGGTTGTTCCCTCACAATGACTCAGTTGTGCAGAAACTATGCGTAAAACATTCCACATCCAAACCTTAAGAATGGAGTCATAGGAAACAGGGTGTTTCTACAGAGTATTAGGAACTTGATGTTTTATGCCAAGTCTTTGGGGCTGTAATAATGTAAGAGGTTGTGTGGAGAAATTGATACACCCTGCGTGCCCTTGCATTGCCCCAGTTGCCTTGACTTATTACCCATACTGCTAAAACTGCCTGGACATCCACCAATTCTGTCTTGTGCTGAGTGTTTCTATGTAATATTAATAAAAGAAGTCCTGGACCGAATCAAGGGAGGCACTCATCAATTTACTTTGAGACTCAAAGTTACAGCACTCCTTATTTAGTGTCTCTTTGAGTGTTCCTTAAGGGATACATTTATTATTTAGGCCTGTACCTGAGCTGGGGGCAAATTACTTAACCTCTATAATCCCTACTGTTATCACCTTTGAAAGGTAGGCTTGCTGATGGAATTAAATGAGATGACTTATGTCAACTGTCCGGAACATAAACACTGAGGGGAAACTAGCTGTAAGAACTTGGAAATGCCAACAACCACTTTTAGATTCTGTTTCCTCATCTATAAAATGTATGGAATATATGGGAACTCTCAAAAATTAAAAAGCAGCTTTAGAATTTCCTATTTCTTTGCTATGGGAGGCATTTAGGCAGAATAGAGAAGTTCTCCATCCTGGTATATTAAAGTCAATTGGAAGCAATTTTTAGATTATGTTCTAGACTCAGCTAGAGGTTCTGATTCAGCTGGTCTTGGATGGAGCCTCAGTTCAGTTGCTCAGTCATATCTGACTCTCTGCAACCCCCTGGACTGCAGCACACCAGGCTTCCCTGTCTATCACCAACTCCTGGAGCTTACTCAAACTCATGTCCATCAAGTCGGTGATGCCATCCAACCATCTTCTGTCGTCCCCATTGGACACCTATATTTTTTTCCACCCACCCCACATGATTCTAACAGGCAGACAGTGCTGTGAGCCACTCAACCAGATAACTCCTTGAAGATTGTTTGTGAGGCTGAAGCCCAATATGTAGCATCTGGAAGACCAGATAGTGGCCTTCTCCAGATGGAATCCCATGAGATTTCCAGGTCTAGCATTCCAGATTTCATCGCATGACTCCAAGGAACACATTCATACACATTTGTCACACCTTGGTCCTCTGGCAGCAGAAAGTTGGTTTCCTAGGGGCTTTAGGGCTTCTAGGGTTGCTCACCCAGAATTAGATTGCAATTCTTGGCCTGGGACTCTGAGAAAGGAGCAGGTCAAGTTTGTAATGTTTGTAGATTCTTATTTCCTAGGAGGGAAGATCAATTTGAGTTACAATATTGGTGTTGGAGGAAAGAAAAAGTCATTTTAAGATTTCACCTGCTTTCTAAGTTCAGGGGGGAAATAGCCCTGCACGCATGATCTGCAGGTTTCCTGTGGTTTTGAACAATGATTTCTGCACATACTTCAGCTTTCGCACAGCTTGTCTGCCTCTCATTCCAAACACACTTCTAACGTAGCTATCGAAGGTGCCAGGTTTATGAACTCAGGAAGCAAATGAGCACACAGAACTGAATGGATGAGAACAGAAATGAAATAGAGTCTGCTTCCTCAAGGACCTAGTAGCTGATAAAGAGCTATATCAATAAGCAGAAACACTTTGCTATGAACATCTACAGAAAGAGCAATCCTGAGGGAGAAATTATGCCACCATCGGGGCTACAGGCCTGGTAATCGATCCTGACGGTAGGTTAAGTTTAAAATAAATTTCTACCAAATCACCCTTTGGAAGAAGATAAGCATGATAACACAGCACCCAGAAAATGTGACCTCAGGGCTGTTTGCATGTGATAAAGGAGCAAAGCCTAGTTTCTCTCCTGGCATCATGGTAAATGTGTTTTCCCAACAGTGCTGTGGTAACATTGTATCCTGTTACTCTGTGAATGCAGTAGGTATGGGCTGTTTTCTTTTTATGTTTTACTCTGTGTCTGTTAAAGAAGTGAAAATAAGCCATTACCACGTGACTCAGTCGGTGTGGCGTAGTGTCGGGTGCTGTATGAGGCAGTGTTAGGACTCTCAGCCTACTTACTATCTTAACTGAGTGACTTTGGGTGAGTTACCTTATATCCCTGTGCTTCAGTTTCCTCATCTGTAAAACAGGAATTTATGATGTAGCCCTACCTGTATAGTCCTATCTATGGAATTGTGAAAATTAGACCATGTAATGCGTGTATAGTATTCAGAACAGTGCCCAGCATATAATAAATGCTCACTGGATCCTAGCTGTTACTAAAACATGTGAACCAGGAAAGGCACATTGACACTTTTATCAAAATTAGTTCAAAGTAAAAGACCATTTCCTTCCAGTTAATACTGCTTTAAAAATACCAATTTACAGGATGGCTAATAACCAAGACAAGGAAAGCAGGACCCTGACGGATCACCAGTGATCCACTGACTTGTCTTTGAGCAACTCAGTGATCTTTCTTGTCTTTTCCCCCCTTTGCTGTGAATGTAATCCAGACTTTCCATTACTTATGTTGTGAGGAAGCATGTAAGGGAAACACACACATATAGTAACGTAGAATCAAAAAAAGCAAGTATGTAAAGCGCTTTGCACCACTAAGAAAAAAGCTCCTGTTAAATCCTGTGTTTCTATGTGGACCATTTCTTTTTTCTTCCTCTGCCTTCTGTATACCCTTCATCAGCTCCTCTCTGCTGCTCTAGGAAGCTGTGTTGCTAAAGGCCCAAGGCCTCTGGTAGGGGGGCAGTACCTGGGAGGGGGGGCTTTACTCCCCCAACTGGACCCGTGATGCACCTAAACCCCAGGGCCATTTACGTGGGTCAGATGGTAAGAGTGACTTGAGAGTGAGGGAAAGAGAAAAAGATTTTAAAAATGTGGCAGTGCCTTTCAAAAATGTCTTATTTTTATTTTGTTTTTATCTAGTGAGTTTTTCACTGGCAATGCTAAATTCAGGCAGAATTCTGGAAGAAATGACTAGGTAATTGGCTAATATACATATATATCATATGTACTTCTTTATACTGTGCTTTTAAAAAACATTTTATTTGAAAATAATTTCAACCTTATGAAGAGTTATAAGCATGTACAAAGGATCCCTGTATACTCTAGCTTTTGTTAGACTCTTTATCCTATTGTTTCCATTTAAACCCCTCCCCTGCCATTTAAAGTAAGCTGCAAGCTTCCTGTATCAGTTGTCCGTGTACACCCGTGGCAGATGCATGTTGATGTATGGCAAAACCAATACAATATTGTAAAGTAAAAAAATAAATAATAATTATAAATAAAAAAATTAATTAAGTAAGCTGCACAGGGGCCTTCCCTGGTGGTCCAGCAGTTAAGACTCTGTCCTCCCAATGCAGGAAGCCTCGGTTTGATCCCTGGTCAAGGAAATAGATCCCACATGCTGTTACAAAGACCCAGGGCAGCCAGAAGAATAAATAATTTTTTAAAAAAGTAAGTTGCCCAGAGCATGGTCCTTTACATATAAATATTTGATTGGTTCCAAGAACAGGGCATTCTCTTCATAAGCACAGTACAGCTATCAACCTCAGTACATTTCATATTGATACAGTACTTTGACCTGGTCTACCATCTGAATTCCAGTTTTGTCTGTTGATCTAATAATGTCTTTTATGGCATTTCCCCCCTTTCTTTACCTTCTTAATAGAAATCCCCAAAGCCTGTCACGTAACGTTTGTGTTTACCTTTCATTTAATGTTGCCGACTTAAATGAGTACTGTCTGTTGCCGTAGCGGCCTGAAAGGAAGATATATTTGAGAGTAATGAAATTGAATTTATATTTCTAAAGATACTAACTTCCCTCCATTTTAGTTAAGACTACACTCTGAGTTGATTTGAACTCATAACATTTTAGCATTGTTTTTAAAAATTCTTTCAACTTCTGCCAATCAGGAAGAGGGCTTTTTGTGCTTTGTGTAAACAATATGGGAAAAACTTATACTCAGAGCCATTTTGCATGTTCAGCCTATTTATTCCTGTATTTGCAATGTGGTGAAGCTTTTCAGAACAGTAAGATATGCAAGTCTAGAATGTGAATTACGGAAGAGTCAAATCGTGTCTACAGATTATCAGTGTAAGTTTAAAAGTGACTCATGAACACCACTGTATGTTTGCAGTTAACCACACAACTTTATTTTACCTTCAGCTGATAATTCAAGTGGACAGATTGGCCACTGTTCTATTATAATGTCAGAAAAGAGAAAAAAAAATTGTACGTGTTATAATGTCCTACATGGTCTTTGTGATCTGTCAGTAAGTTTATTAATTTCCAATTCTGAATATTTCTCTCCCACATAAAGACTCTATTTAAAAGAAACTTTTGAATTGTTTTCCAGATATGCATATTATTATTCAGGATTAGGTGCTGGAGTTCTTGTTGCTGCCTATATATAGGTTTCATTTTGGACTTTGGCAGCTGGCCGACAGATTAAGAAAAGTAGGCAAGAGTTTTTTCATGCTATTCTACGACAGGAAATAGGCTGGTCTGACATCAGTGACATCACTGAACTCAATACACGGCTAACAGAGTAAGTATATTGTTACCTACACGTCCATAAAGAAATTAACTACTAGCTATAGATGATGCTGTGAAAGTGCTGCACTCAATATGCCAGCAAATGTGGAAAACTCAGCAGTGGCCACAGGACTGGAAAAGGTCAGTTTTCAAGGGGTCGCAAAGAGTCAGACAAGACTGAGCGACTGAACTGTCATTTCTAAAAAAAGGCAGTTAGAATTTTGATGGGGATTACATTGAATTTGTAGATCAATTTGGGAAACATTGCCATCTTAACAATATTATCTTCCAATCCATCAAAATATAAGGGATGTTTTCCCATTTATTTTAACCTCAACTTTGTTTCAGCACTATTTTGCAGTTGTCAGTGTACACACTTGCGTACTTTTGCTTAACTTTATTCCTAGGTATTTTACTCTTTTGGATGTTATTGTAACTGGAAATGTTTCTTAATTTTGATTCTTCATTGCTTTTTTTTTTTTAAATCCAGTCAAGGATCACATAGAGCATTTAGTTTTCAATCTCTTTGGTGTCCTTTCATCTAGCAGAGCAGCGCCGCCCCCCCAACTTTTTCTCTCACTTGACATTTATGTATTTTATGCACCGAGCCAACTGTTTTGTTAAATCCCTGATAATTTAGATTTCTCTGGTCATTCATTCTTAGTGTATTCTGGTTACACATATTTGGGAAGAATCAGTCAGTTCAGTTCAGTCGCTCAGTCGCCTCCGACTCTTTGCGACCCCATGGACTGCAGCACACCAGGCCTCCCTGTCCATCACCAACTCCCAGACGTGACTTAGCAGCAGCAGCATGTCCTTTGAGTTGGTGATGCCAACCATCTCATCCTCTGTTGTCCCCTTCTCCTGCCTTCAATCTTTCCCAGCATCAGGGTCTTTTCCAGTGAATCAGTTCTTGCCATCAGGTGGCCAAAGTATTGGAGTTTCAGCTTCACCATCATTCCTTCCAATGAATATTCAGCTCTGATCTCCTTTAGGATGGACTGGTTGGATCTCCTTGCAGTCCAAGGGACTCTCAAGAGTCTTCTCCAACACCACAGTTCAAAAGCATCGATTCTTCGGTGCTCAGCTTTCTTTATAGTCCAAATCCCACACCCATACATGACTACTAGAAAAACCATAGCTTTGACTAGATGCACCTTTGTGTGCAAAGTGATGTCTCTGCTTTTTAATATGCTGTCTAGGTTGGTCATAACTTTCCTTCCAAGGGGCAAGCATCTTTTAATTTCATCGGGAAGAATACAGTATAAATAATGCATCTTTTTTAGTACACTCATTAGGAGGTCACTGACCTTTTTGCACACTGAGAGACCCTTTAAAAGACAGTTCCTTTCGACATCCCCGTAGTCTGCCACAGCTTCCTTGCTTTGTGGAAAACAAGATGTTCTGAGTTTCTTTGGTACATTTCATGCCCATACCCAGGACCAGCTGTTTCTCCAAGAAGTCCTGTTTCCTTACACTAGAAAATGATACCGGAGAACATAATCTGGGCCATAGAGGTGGCCTGTTTTGACTGGACTGGTCACTGTTTCTAGCCTCTTCACTAGCAAGTTAGGAAGTTTTTTAAAGAAAAATATACCTTACATTTATTTTACTTTTTAATTCATACATAAAAGGTTTCCATGTACTTGATTTTGTATTTTTATATCTTTCTTATGAGGAAAATATTGGTCCCTAGTTTATAGGAATGTAATTATTTGCTTTTCCTTATTATTCTAATTTCAAAGTAATATTATCTCTATTACTAAAATAGGATAAACTAAAATAGATTGATTCATTTTTAATTATTTTATCTTGCGACTATATCCCAGAGTCAGAGTACTATGCTTAAGGTTCATCTCAACTCTGCTAACTTCTGCTTTCATAAGTAACTATCTTATTAGTTTAATTATCTATTGATCTTTAAAAACATATGCAAATTAAAATGAATTCATGTTCCTCAATATAAAAGATCACGTTACTGGCTTTGCTTTTTCCACTACATAGTATATCCTGGAAATTATAGAGATCTTTCTCATTCTCTTTTACACCTGCATATTACTCCAATGTGTATGTCAGACTTTTAGTCTTTGCAATTACTGTTATAATCTGTATATTTTAAAAATATGTGTAATCTAAGTATATACTCTCAAAGAATTGAAAATAGGACTCAAACAGATACTTGGATGCCAGTGTTCACAGCAGAATTATTTTCAGTAGTCGATTGGTGGAAACAACCCAGATGTCCATACAGATGAGTGGAGTAACAAAATGTCATATATATACACACCACGGAATGTTACTGAGCCATGGAAAAGGAATACATGCCACATGCATGAGCCTTGAAGACAAATATTACGTTAAGTGAAATAAGCCAGACACAAAAGGGCAAATGCTGTATGATTCCACTTTTAAGAATGACTCTAGGAAGGGCAAATTCACAGAAAGTAGGTTAGAGGTTTCCAGAGACTGAGGGGAAGGGGAGAAAGGAAAGTTACTGTTTAAAGAGGTAGGGAGTTTTTGTTTGGCATGATGAAAAGTTTTTGAAATAGTGGTTGGTGATGGTTGCACAATAGTGCGAATGTGATTTTCACCTTCCTAGCCTTTCACAGCCTTAGGCCAGCCTCTTAGGTCAAGTGTGTGCACAGTGGGGGTTGAAACTTGTTCTGCTCGGGAAAGAACGTGTTTTCCCCAGGCATGGCACAGACCTCTGCCACTCCTCTTTCAGGGACCGACTGACTTCTAGCAGGTAACAGTATTCCTGGTGCAGAGTAGATGCTGAATAAGTTTATTCAGTTATTCAGTCGTGGACAGAGGTTCCCTAGGTCCAGCCTCCAACTGAACTGAAGCAGTTCTGCTGCTTCTGCATCACTTTACCCACATACGGATTTCCTGGTATTTCTGTCACCTGGGCACTTGTATTGTTGCTACAGTTTTTTGTTATTCTTTACTAATTGGATATAACCATATTCTCCCTCAAAAAGGTGAATTCCATTTTTGTTCCAGAATATCTCAAGCTTCCATATCTAGAACCTTAAAAGAAGCACAAATAATCCCACTGTAATGTTTCTGTAAGGGGCAGCATTGAAACTACTGGAAGCTCAAACGTCAACATACAGATGTTTGATTTTACAGTATGTTTGCAGTTTTATACAGTATGTAAAGTTTAATGGTTTTAGGATCTTACTAGTATCAGGCTTCAAGAGCAATTAAATATGTTATTTTATCCTAATTTTCAGGTAAAGATACTCCCTCATTACTTGGCCTCTGTGGGTCTCTAACATCAGTGGCAAGTTACAAATCTCTAACAAGCCTAAAATCGAATGACTACCTTGCAAGTCCTACAACAGAGATGACAAGTCCAGGTCTGACTCCATCCTGAAAAATTGTATGTAAAAACCAAAAGTTTTTATGTTGCAAATATTCCATATACATAAGTTTGACTGCTGGGAAAAATCTTTGGAATTTTATAGTGTTCTGGGACATGTCTGGAATTCTGTTGTTTATATTAGAGAATTCAGTCCACTCCATGTAAACTTACGAGTGAAAAAAAAAATGCGGCCATTTTTCATTTTAAAATGATTACATCTTTCACTGAAGTTTAAAAATAGGCTTAAAAAACTTTCAGATATTCTCTAATAATCCATTGCAAATTGTACATATTATTCAGCTAATTTTCATATATTTAAATGTATCATAGTTGCCAGAGACTGAGTTCAAGGTTTTACTCTAGATATTTAAGTATTTTCTTTTGCTCTTTTGCTCTCTTATTCAATGATTACATTTTCTAAAAATGACTTATTTCATTTTTCATGAACTCCTTCCCAGGTTCTGATGTTTAAATGCCTTGTCTTTGAAGTGAGGAGAAAGGTTCTCAGCTGCAGTTTCACAGCAATTTATTCAGTTTGTCTGTAAGAGTTACCATTTAGCATCAACCTAATATTCCATTCAGCATTTTATAAATTTTGTAGGACATGCCTTTAGGCAGTTACTAAATTTGTTCAGGTCACGAGGAAAGTATTTTACAGTATTTTAGGCCATTTGGGTAAAATGAATAACATTTTGTTTTCCAAAATTTCCTTTAAAGTTTACCAATTTTAAAATTGATCACATTTATGTCCCATAAATTGGAAAAACTTAAAAATGTAGAACAGATGTTGAAAACAATTTTATCGGGAAAGATTTCAAGTTCATTTAAGGATTTGAGAAGTTTTAAAATAAGGATCAGTGGGCTCATCACCATAATGAACAGCATGTCTGACACCCAGTGCTGTTTTTCTCTCGTGTGCAGGAATGAATTGTGTCTTACGTGCTTTAACAGCTTCTGTCATTAATCATGCCATAATCTCTTTTTAAAACTGACCTTAAAAATTAGTTTTCTTAAAAATCTCTGAGCTGTCTTTTAAATTTTTGCAAATTTTGAAACAACTGTACATTTGGCCCCCCCAAATTCCACCATATTGAAAAAGGAAATGTATGAAGTATATTTTCTAGAGTAAGTAAGATAAGGAAAACATGGTCAATTGTGCCAAAGATGTTTTATACATTGTTTACATGAAAAGGCTACTACAATACTTATCTGGGACTTTGTATGCTATGTTTTATTTGTTAATAAAACATTACATTCAAACTTAGTAACTTTGACTATTGAAAGGACATTCCTCCTAAAATATTGAGAGAAAAGCAGCACTTACCACAGTCATTCTTTGTATTAGAAATGTGGGAGTGTGGTGGTTCTCTGCAATACTTGACTCTCATTATTCAGAATTTAAGATAATAAACAGTAACAAGGCTAGTCGTGTGTTAAGACAGTTCAAACAATGTCATTTCAGGAACAAAGAATACCTGGAAGCCCTTAAGTTATTTAGATGTATCAGAACATACTCAGAGCTTTCTTCCTTTAGCTTAAGTCTTTGGTACTTGTAGTAATGCAAATATTCTTGAGAAATGGTACCATCAATCTAGTCTTAATTCTGTATACCTTATTATGAATGATGTATCTACAGCAATTTGTAATTCAGCATGGGGAATGGAAGGAAGGTTAAAACAGGGTTACTGGAAACCTTGGGAGGAGCGAATGAGAGACGATTAAGGATGGGGTGGGGGGACCTTTGAAAATTTTAGGCTTTTAGCCTTAAGCACTGTTGCTGCTGCTTTCCTAACAACAGTCAGACTATTTCAATGTTTTCATTCATGGTCCACTCTCAAACGACATTATCCTTTAGTAATTAAAGAAAATCATTGTTACATTTTCCATACATTTTTATAATATAGAAAGGAAATACAGGATTCCATAATTGATCAGAAATTTCAGATTTGTTCTAATGTGTACCAAATCTTGTGCATCTTAACACGCTGCTGAACGCAGACTGAAACATGACATCTGAGGACAGTGACTTTTCCTCCTTTCTTGGAGCTCTTGGTGTAAACTTGATCTGCTAATGTGACTTCAGGTTTCTACACAGTTCATTTCCCGCTACTTATAGAGATAGTTTGTTCGTGTTTGCATGAGGTGTGTCTCGATCTTCAGCAGTGTTCATTGTTCACACACCCTCCCCTAAACAGAATGCTGAGCTACATGCTCCTATTCCCATGTGTATTTCGTTGCCTTGATGTACGATACTTGTTGCATGTATATTAAACATTTTGTACCATGAAGTAGTAGTCTTATTTTTTCTTTGACAAATGTTATTTGATTCAAGGTATACACTGAATTTTTGTTTCAACAAATGTGGTAAGTGTATATTAACACCTCAAATACTAATATGAAAATGATTTTGGAGAAATCTTCATTTTGTTTCAAATTACTTTTTATTTTCTAAAAAATGACATAATATGCTTTAAAATTGACAACATTCACTTACTGACGTGTAAAATGGACCGACCACCATCCTCTCAGCACCTATGTGATGGCATCAGGATAAAGTCAACATTAAATAAAATTGTAAGTTCTGAAGTGGTTAAGTACCAAATGCAAACTACTATTAACTGTGACTGACAGGAACCTTAAACATCCAAGTAGACTAAGTTGGTTTTAAGTCATCTTTATTAGGTGTACATACAAGTTTTCAAGTGGTTAAAAATGTTTTTCCAATTTACAACTTATGTAAATTCTTTGTCAAATTTCCCATTTTTGGTTACAGTTTCTGGTTTTGATAAGCTCATATACTGGATTACTCTGGAAACGTCACATGACTGCTTTGAACATCAGGGCTCTTAATTTCTTTTACCTGGTCCACTTTGCTGTTTAGTAAGCAAAGCAACTTCTATATTGCTTTAGCTTTTTTTCCCCCACTGAAAGGAGGGGGAAGATAAAATTATACCAATGCCTCGGTGGTACCTTTTAAAAATATACTTTAGTATAAACCAAAACTTTTGTTTTTAAATAGGTCACCTGATCATAAGTCCCATTTTTCATCCTTCCAGTCATTTTTATAAAACCAGCTTCACTGCACAACGCTTGGTCTCAATATGTGACACATTCTGCTGTTTTCTGTTTTATTCAAGGCTAACCTATGCTATCCTATTTTCTTTCAGTTAAAAAAAAAAAAAAAAAAAAGCTCTTGAGAGAAAAACAAAACACAACTCTAACTTTTCAGAGCTGGGCCCAAAATACTTCCTGGGTTTTCTCTTGCCTTCTTGTTGCTCGGCAGACCAGGCCCCCTGGACTCCTTTCCCATCTGATCTACCAGGGGGCATGTACACTCTGCTCAAGCCACTGGTGCTAAGTACCACTGCCTGACTGAAGACTCCCAGCCTCCAGGTATGTTGCCTTGGACTGCCTGTCCTAAGAACCATTTCCCGATCAGCCTCTGCACCCCAGGACAGGGAGAATTCTTCAGCTTTTCCATTACTTCTTTTGTTTATTTCTAACAATCACAGCTGAAACCTTAAGACCAATGAGAGTAGCTGCAACGTCTTACCTCCAAGTGCTTTTTATACTGCCTACCACGTCAAAGCACTCATCTCACTAAGTGTTGAGTGATGGATTAAAACATAATAACAGTAATTTACTTTTAAAAGTTCATTTTGGACAAAAATTTAAAAGTAATACACTAAACTTTCCCATATCCCTGGAATTTGTGCCCCAGGGGATAAAAAGGCTAGAATTAAAGGAGTCAAATGTGGCTAAATAAACATAGTGATTTAGTTTCCCTAGAAATAACTATTTTTGAAAAGTAATATGGAATTATATGAAAGGCAGCAAGCATATAATACTTGAATAAGACATTTTTCTTAAAAAACTTACACATAAGAAATTAAATGTGTATGTTAGAAATTTTAACATTAACAGAATGCATTTAGAAACATTACCAAGAATACAATTTGTAGCCAAACCTCTTTTGGTTCCTACTAGTAATGCTTTTTTACCACTTAAGTATGAAGTGAACTCGCTCAGTCGTGTCTGACTCTTTGTGACCCCGTGGACTGTAGCTGGCCAGGCTCCTCTGTCCGTGGGATTCTCCAGGCAAGAATACTGGAGTGGGTTGCCATTTCCTTCTTCAGGGGATCTTCCCAACCCAGGGATCAAACCCTGGTCTCCCGCACAGCAGGCAGATGCCTTAATCCTCTGAGCCACCAGGGAATTCCACTTAAGTATAGTCAAAGCCTAAATTCAGACTTTTCTTTCAGATACATTGCATGTAATGCATGTTACAAAAACTACAGGGAATTAGGTTTATTTACGTTCTTTTAGTTATAAAATAAGAATTTTCCACAATGCAGTCAATAGTGGGGCAAGGAGAGGATGAAAGTTTCCCTTCTGTTTGTTTATAAGTGACATTAACTTGAAATACATAACTGTTTTTTGAGACTGTTGTTCAAAACCTAAATTTTTCTGCCTTTTCCTACCAGTTACCCAAAAGAAGCACAGCAGAACAAGGGTAAATTTAAATTGAATACTGTGAAATTCAGTGTTCAAGATAAACTTCCATGTGTTTTATATATATGTTGATAGTATAGCATTAACATAATTTTATATCAAAGTATTTAGCTAGAAGCACAGTGGTAGCCTTAAGAAAGCACAAAATACTGCAATGAAAATATATTTATATTTTTATGGATATATATGTTGCAAACTTAAGATAAATTAACACAGGATAAAATAAACACAAAAAGCTTAAATACAAACCCTATATAGTTTATTTCAGGTGAAACATTAAATAGTTTTCTACTGTATTAGAAAATACATTAATTCCTACCAACACTAGAGATTTGTCACTTAAATATATATTACTCTATTTTAGGGAAAAAATGTTTCACATTCTCATAAAATACAGATAGACTGCAATAAAGTGCTTTTTCTTAGAGTATACAGATCCTGAGAAAAACAAAAATATTTAAAAATATTGTTTGTCTTGAAATCATATTCTTTTTCATTCTTACATTCATAAACTAAACTTCTTAGGCATTAGCCTCCAGTGACCAAAAGCTCTTCTTCAAGGAAACTGGCTGGGTAGTTCTTGGTCTAGCACACTCGTGTGAGATGTGTAAAGTCAAGGGACATCTTGAACATACTCTGTCTCAGTGATGTTAGAACAAGAGAACAGACATGACCTAGAGAACTTCACAAACGGTAATACCTGATGGCAAGACAGTTGAAACCAGAGGCCTTTCTTGTGCTGAAACGGCCTTCTCACTGCCTGAACGCAACGTGCTTTTCCACTGCACACCCAAGTTTGAAGTGAACATTGAATACGGCCAGTGAACGCTTCTCTCACAGAAACAGTAGATAATACGGGGTCTTTAGACATCAAAAATAGCAGCATCAATATCACACAAGTTATATTTTTGGTTCATGAACGTAAGAGAGCCATACCTCGGATCAGAGAAATCTTAATACACATGAGGCCTTAAAATAGTAACAGGGCGGGGGGAGGGGGGAACACCCAAATACATATGAATTAAAGAAAATAACTGATAGGCAATATTTGGTAAATGATGTGAATAATAATATTTAAAGACTGCTTTCCATTATCTACTTTGTTGAAACACTTAAGTATCTACGTCCATGATTTAAACGTGTATAAAAGACTTGGGAATTCTTTTAGACTCTGTACATCATTCAGCACACAACTGCAAAAATGTTTGACGACTCTGACGCTCCCAACAGGATGAAGTTACACAGAAATCTGTACCAAACTCTGAGATTATTGCTTTCAGTGTAGAATAATTTTTCTCTTCTTTACAAGAATGCTCAATGGTTATGATTTCTGGAGTATCTTTTTCTAATTCTCAAAAATTAGGATAAAAATTTGAAATTAGAATGATTAAATGCAAAGTAGAGATTTACTATTCGTTTAAATTATAGATAAGAATGATAGAAAACCACTGTAAGATAATAGCGAAAAAAGTGGAAAAAGCTCTTGCCTAAGAGTCTCCTCTTATTATTTGGTCATGGCTGTTATTTCAGGGTGAAACAGCATCTCTAGTATCACTGTCTTCGAGCATTTTGTTTCTGGAAAAAAGACTTCCCAGATTCATATGTACTGATCATAACAGCGCAAGCAGGAGCAATTTTAATTAAACGAGGAATCAGTCCTAAAAAGGGAAGAGAAAAATTCAGACCAAATTTTACCATACATTTTAAAATGTAATTTATTTGGTTTCATTCTGACAGTTATCAAATTAAGTGAAGTAACATATAAAACACTGTCCCATAACTGGTGTCAAAGAACAAGCCAAACTGTTCACTCCTCATTTTGATTCCAAATTACTTCAAAAGCACTGGTATTTAAAATTTTAAAACTTACAGAAAAGATATTTAGGAGGAAATAGTAAATGAGGAATATTTTCAAAAATTTTCTGCTGAAAGGCAATTAATTTAAAAGGAAAAGTAAACATTTTAGTCAACAGTTTGATAAAGGAAATATTTTTACCTGTAAATAATCCAGAAAATCCATTCTTAGCAACAATGTTCTTCATTATAGTCCAGGTTGACATTTGCGAAGGCATAGAAACTAAATGTTAAAGAAACGATGCTATTATAAATTATCACTTAATTTCTAATATAGATAAATACACATAAAAGAGTGTTTATGGGCTTTGGGATGTATCGTTTCAGTATAATAAGAACAGATCTGTTTACATAAAGAACTATTTTAAATCTTATTTTTAATAGTTGGATTCATTAAAAAAGAAATGTTGAAGGCACTTTTAAGGTACACAGGACCAGATGCAATCAAGGAGGAACATACAGAAAGCCTCTCCTGAACTGATGTTTAAGCTTGGTGGTGTGTGTCCTTTATACTTTTTTCTGTATCTTAAAAATCTTTCATAATGGAAAAATTTTAGAGATGTACAGGAATTTTCATGGGGTTCCCCAAATGAAGCCATGATAACCATTTTTCATTGTACTTTTAGTGCATACATTAAAAAAACTTTTTTCCCCAAAGAGAAGCTTTAAGGAAAATAGCTCATTCTCCCTAGGGAGGCTCCACCTTACTCGAATCTTTCTGAATAGATGTGCTAGTCTTGAAATAAATCCATCCTGTCTCCTCTGAAGGGAAGAGTTTTCCTGTAACTAACAGTAACATCTCACTTACTTGCAACTGCTCAAGTGTCTGGAACACAGTAAAGCAACAGATTTATACATCTTTTGTTACTTAGATTCAAACATAAACCTCATGAATGTGCTGTACATACACAAAGCTCACTCACCTTCATTGTACACAATGAGTCTAAGCAGCTGGCTTAGCCCCCAGACTACAGACGCTAAAGGTGAAAAAAAATCTGCTAAAAGGTGGGCATCCTACCACTGTGACAGCTGAGGATTTCAGTCTTCCCAGACCAGTGCGTGCTAGGCAGACACTCCTAAGGGTCTCACTGGCTTCTGAGAGCTGCGCTATGAAACTACAGTAATCAGTGTGTACAGTGAGGACTACTCTGAGTCATTAGGGTTAAAGTACATTTCAGTACGTGTGCCTAGGGAAAAAGGGAAAATTAGGGAAAGGGATCATTCAGTAACAGCTCTGTAGAATCTGCAACTTAATGAAGAGGGACTCATTATCTCAAAATGTCTTCTATATAATATCAGATTCTCTATGAAGAGGCCTTGTCATTTAAGAAGCTAAACTATCTATATAAATAGTGTAAGTATAACTACAGTAATCAGAGCAACCAAACAGAAAGGATACATTTTTAAACCAAGAACAAAGTATTTATGACTGAAATTTAACTCTCTAAAAACAGTCAGTGACAAAAGCTTTATACTACAAGTTGACAACTTATACTCCTTGTTTAAATGTTTTCAACTTTGGAAACAACTAGTAAAGAAAGGAGGCTAAGTAGCTGGGTATTTCTAATCTTACGGAGCTCAAGTTTCAAACTGGTCTCTATTTTAATAGTAGGGTGAGATGAATGTAAAAGACGACGAACAAGACGACTTCTCAACTGGAGGGAAGCCATGGCAGAGCCCTGCCTAAAGATCCAACGTCCCAGAGCTCTTTCTACAGGGGAAAAGCAACTTCATACACTGTAAGGAAACACTGTGATTATTAATATTTCAAGCACAGACAACAATAAACACTCCTCTACTGACCATCCAAATCCTAACAATTTTATGTTTCAGAAACAAAGCCCTATTTCCAGTGGGCTTGCTACACTTTCTGTAATAATAATAGAATGAATCTAGTAGAAGCAACTAATAGTATTTTTTTATAAATACGGACCATTGTTAAATTCTTTATTGTGGTTTTTCAGTATTGCTTCTGTTTTATGTTTTGGTTTTTTGGCCAGGAGGCATGTGGGATCTTAGCTCCCCAACCAGGGATCAAACCTGCACCTTCTGCATTAAAGGGGAAGTCCCCAGGACAATTTTGTTCTAGAAGAAATTACAGGTTATAAAGAAGTAGATGGGATAACAGGCAGGGGGGAAAAAAAACACATCAAAAGGGAAGCTAAAAAATAGAAAAGAAAAAAGAATATGTATATGCATACTAATATAGTCTTTAAAATTTCTTAAATTTTTTGTTTAGGTTTAGAAGTTTTTCTGGGTATTCCATTCTAACAATACATTAGTTTGAGTTAAGTAGAGAGGAAGGCAACCAAGGGGCAGGGGGAATCTTGTCTTCCGTACCTTAGATATTCCTAACTATCTAGAAAGAAAATATTTTTCATGGCACCTTAGACACATTTTAAATTAATTAAACTTACTTTTCTGGCTTTCATATATCCAAAGTTGTGTCTGCTTTTGTGTTTTTACCACATCAAATGGCAAAGTTACAACAGCTGCAAACTAACAAAAAATAAAATTGATTAAATTTAAATTTTTCCCAAAGTATTTTATACTCTAATTAGCATATTACTTAATAAACACAGTAATAAAATCATAACTAAACTGAAACATAAAGTGAAACCAGGGATGTTTAAGAGAAGCTCCTATTGAAGAGAACAGATAAAGTCTTATGTATTCCTCCCAAAGTTCAGGACTAAGAGAACAGTCCCCCTGTATTCCTGAGGTCACACTACACTAGTTGGCAGTCAGAATTCCAACCAGACCTCTGACTGCAAAACCAGTATTCACAATTTCTCATGCTCCTGTGTGTTCCATTATTCCTTTACCACAGATGAAGGCATAATATGTATTTTAAAGCAGAAATTAAAGTACTTAGCAAATAGCATTTACAATTTTCCAAATGTTTTTAAAATTGTTAAAAAAAATTAAAGAAAATGGACTTTTGAACTTTTAGTGCTACATATGTTTTCTTTATGGGTTTCAACATCCACAACGAGGTGCCATCTCATGCCGGTCAGAATGGCTGCTATCAAAAAGTCTACAAACAATAAATGCTGGAGGATGCGGAGAAAAGGGAACCGTCTTACACTGTTGATGGGAATGCAAACTAGTACAGCCACTATGGAATACAGTGTGGAGATTCCTTAAAAAACTGGAAATAGAACTGCCATACGACCCAGCAATCCCACTGCTGGGCATACAAACCCAGGAAACCAGAATTGAAAGAGACACATGTACCCCAGTGTTCATTGCAGCACTGGAAGCAACCTAGATGTCCATCGGCAGAGGAATGGATAAGAAAGTTGTGGTATGTATACACGATGGAATATTACTCAGCTATTAAAAAGAATCCATTTGAATCAGTTCTCATGAGGTGGATGAAACTGGGAGCCTATTATACAGAGCGAAGTAAGTCAGAAAAACACCAATACAGTATATTAACGCATATACATGGAATTTAGAAAGATGGTAGTGATGACCCTATATGCGAGACAGGAAAAGAGACAGAGATGTAAAGAACAGACCTTTGGACTCTGTGGGAGAAGGCAAGGGTGGGATGATCTGAAAGAATAGCATTGAAACATGTATATTACCATATGTGAAACAGATCACCAGTCCAGGTTCGAGCATGAGACAGGGTGCTCATGGCTGGTGCACTGGGACGACCCTGAGGGATGGGATGGGGAGGGAGGTAGGAGCGGGGTTCAGGATGCGGAACACATGTACACCAGTGGCTGATTCATGTCAATGTATGGCAAAACCACTACAATATTGTAAAGTAATTAGCCTCCAATTAAAATAATTAAAAACTTCAAATTAATCAATTTAACAGTTATTTCCATAATACCTTAATTAAGCAAGAAAGGTTTTCTGAAAGAACAAATTCCCTTAATGGCTTATATTTGATATAAAAGTCATGCAAAGTAAAACCTAGTCTCTATTTTCTGTTTCCCAACTTACATTTGACCAATATGCTCATAAAATGACCTTTAAAGTCATCTATTTTTATTTCACCCATCAATGTAAAGAGATTTAAGTTCTTGAAATCATTTTCAAAGATCTCAGGTAAGATAAAATCAATTATCGTTTCTCCACAATCTAACACATATAGTTGTCCTTTAGTATCTGAGGTGTATTGGCTACAGATACTGAAACCTGTGGAGTATCTGTCCCTGATATAAAATAGCACAGCACAACTGGGCGCCGTGTCTGTGGTTCCACACTTGTGGATTCAACAGCCAAGAATCGAATTGATTCAATCTGCAGATGCAGAACCCCTGGATAGGGAGGGCCGACGGGTGTGTCAAAGGTAGCAACAATGGGTATGAGCCTGACACTCTGCAGAATAACAGGGTTTAGGCTGTTAGGTTTTCTAAGAGAAAGCCTGGACGTTATCCCACTGATGTGCTTTTCCTGTTGCAGACACATTTTTATTTGTTTAACAGTTAAAAGGCAGTAATATTTTCTAAATTATTAAAGATTTAAAAAATATATTTTCTGTGTTAGGTAAGAAATAGTAAAACAACATTCTTTCATTACTGGAAAGCTGGGACAACACCCTACAGCCATTCAGCTTTTTTTTTTTTTACATAAAGTACTAAGTACAGAATTGGTTCTACAATTGTTATGGATCACTAAACATAAATGGTACTTGTTTTTCATCATTCATGGTGGATTAAGACATAAATAAAATTTGTAAGTTAATCACCTCACAAATAGAAATAATCACAAAGATTTTGCTGGTATTCTAACTTCTTAAATTGCTACAAAGAATTGCTCTTTTGCCTCAATATATTTAAACCCCACTAGGGTTAATTTGACATATACCAGACCCAAGAATCTTCACGTCTCAATTTTGAACACAATCTCAGTGTTTTCTGTAGCCTAGGTTTTCTAACAGTGACTCCAGTATTTTTCTGCCAGTCTCCATGACTGCACTGAGCTCCTCCACTCTATTTATCTGGTTCCAGTATGTCAGCACATCACTGTGTCATCACAAATTCATTCTCTAAGTATATGGGGCTAAGAAAGCTGTGTCCAAGATCATGGTGATAAGAATCTGCATAAAGGCCCACTACATGAGTTTTCATTATGTGGAGGAGTGGCCAAAGGTGAACTCCCTACTACCCAAAAATGGTCACTGGGTACTGCTGCTGCTGCTAAGTCGCTTCAGTCGTATCTGACTCTGTGCGACACCATAGACGGCAGCCCACCAGGCTCCCGCGTCCCTGGGATTCTCCAGGCAAGAACACTGGAGTGGGTTGCCATTTCCTTCTCCAATGCATGAAAGTGAAAAGTGAAAGTGAACTCGCTCAGTTATGTCTGACTCTAGCGACCCCATGGACTGCAGCCTTCCAGGCTCCTCCACCCATGGGATTTTCCAGGCAAGAGTTCTGGAGTGGGGTGCCATTGCCTTCTCTGTCACTGGGTACTGCTCCCTTCTAATTGTAAGTTTTTTTTTAATTCTTTTAAGAGGCACTCAGCTAGAATGTTCCCAAAGAAACAGGAATTAGCAGAAAAGGATGCAATTACTTCTATTCAATCAGATGATACATAAGAGATAACATTTATAAACTATTAACTAACAAGATCTACTGGTATTTAATGACCAAATTGCCAAATACTTTGTGTAATAAAGTACTATCTAAACTCATTATCATAACTAATGATCTAACAAGGTCAAAAGTTTCAGAAAGACATAATGTACTTGTAATGTAATAAAGAGAGATATAAAATGCATTTTAAAATATTTAATGGCTAGTACTGATAATTTATCTTCAAAATAGGGTAGTAAATACTTAGCACTTTGAGGATGTACTACTTTAAAGTTGTTCTATCTCAATAGACTTGAAATGGTACATAATATTTTGTTCTGTTTTAGTAAGACAATTATCACTATTTTGGAATATAATAACAAAAGAATAAACTTACAGAACCAGACAATGCCCCTGAGGTAAAGTTGATCATAAATGTTGGTTCATATAAGCCAGATTTTGCACACAACCACTTCTTTAAGACTTCATAGTTATACCAGTACATTGCTACAAAAACAGAATAGAATGAACACATTTAGAAATGAAATGGGGACTTTATGGAAAATATTTGAAGAATATTATATATTAAAGGAAAGAAGAATTCTAGTATTGACACACCTTGCTTTCTATTTAGACAAATACTGGGTGAAATTTGTAAAAATAGTAACCAAATTCTCAGTAATATTCTAGGAGTCTTATAAACGAAACTATGCATCAGTAAAAAGTAGGACTTTAATCTCAAAACCCAACAAGAACACGAGAAGAAAGGAGAGTCACATCTCATGAATACTGATGTAAAACTCCAAAAAAAGAAAAACAAGTATTTCATGAGCTATCACACACTATGACTAAATCAGGTTATCTGATAAACACAATGGTGATAAACAGAAATGCTTTAGATGCCCTGTGCCACATTAACAGAATTGTAGAACAATCGAAAAATGATGGAAAAGCATTCAAAGAAATTTCTTAGAAACCTAGGAATAAATGGCAGCTTCTTCAACTGGATAAAGGATATTCATCACGAACTTAAAAATGAAATAGTTATAATTAACACATTATTGTCTACATAGAAAAAAGGCAGACAAATTAGAATTTATAAGTTTTAGAAGAAGCTGAATATAAGCTATCAGACAAAAAATCAACTCACATTGCAACATCCACAAACACCTGGAAAACATTTTTTTAATAGATTTTTTAAAATAGGCACTAAAAGCTGCAGATTCTTGTACATACCCAGCAAGAGACTTAAAAAATGTTCACTGCATTGTTTACTTGTTTATTCATGTATAAACAAGAGTGAAAAAAAAAAACAGTTGCACATATAAAACAAAACTTAAGGAATATTTCCAAGTAAAATAAATTTTATACCTCAAAAATAGGCAAAACTGAATATTATTGTTTAGCAATAATACATATATGATAAAACTACTTTTTTAAATCAAATAAATGATAAAAATTCAAGTAAGAGGTTACCACTAAGGATGTGACAGTGGAGGTGGACATATGTGGTTTCATGATTTTAAAAACTGCAGTGTTCTAATTCATATACAGAGGTGGTGATGTCACAGGTGTTTATTAGTGCACTTAGTAATTTATATCCTTACTACTTTTTATGTATAAAACATCAAAACAAAAAATGAAAAAGTATTGGTCTAGGAATCCATGGTATTTCTAAAAAGCATAGCCGAACACAAAAGTTGAAGAAAAATACTAATGGAAAGGGAAAGAAATAGGACTGTGAATAGGTGTCCAAGCAAAGGATTAAATCAAAGGGAGAAAGAATGTGGAATGTTAATACAATGGTCCTCAATAATTCTTTCTTCCAGGTTTTAAATGGACACATCAGTTTCACAAGAGAAGTACTACTGAAGTATGCACATTCTATAAGTTAATTTTGTATTTCTTCATAATTTTCTCCCTCTTCATAATTCAATAATTAGCACAATCTTGAATCTGATTTATAATAGTCCCTACAAGACACTCACTCAAGTGGGGGAGATTTTTAATAACTGAAAAAAGTAGGAGTCAATATAATTCACAGGTGGTCTTAAATATTATGATATTTTGATTCATAGTACTTTACATATCTTACTAATTATGACTTCTTTACAATAATTTTAAAGGTAGCTTCATTACTTAAATATGAGTACTCACCAATTGATATTTAAAAAGAAAGAAAACAAAGAGAAAAGAAAACCAGGCTTGAAACAGAAACCGTTCATTAAATAAATACTCATCAAGATCTGAGACAGCCATGCTGAACGAGGTGTGTGTGATCACCTAAGACAGTAACTTACCTTTAGCCTTAAAGAATCTAGAATTTCCTTCATTTAAAAGTGGTACATACAAAGCTACTTAAAATGTAGCAGATAAATCCTACCTGAGAATGGTACATCTCTAAGAATGGTAGGAGCCCAGCCCCTCCAGAGGGAAATCCAACCATCTTCAGATACTTTCTTGCTGACAAATCGATGCAGTTCCTCGTAAGAAAACTTCTTAGATTGCATCTTGGTTCTGATCAATTCCAGTGGACTTATTACAGTCACTGCGCCAACTGGTACAAAACAAGCGAATACAACAAAAGCAAAGTCATGCATTATGAAAACATGCGTGCAGAAATGAGTATTTCATGCATTTTTGTATTTTAAATTTTATTCTGAAATGTCTGCAAACTGTATCTAGTATCTAATGATGGCAGCATCCTGGCTCAGATTTTTTTTTCCCTGATAAAGGTATTTCACACACCTTACTCTTTCAAGAGCAGTTCCACAGCCACTATACATCAACCAGGACTATTATAAACCTCACTTCCACTACACAGAGAAAAATGTCCTTCTGATTAAACTCTGAATCTCAACGTGTATACAGAAAATGATGAAAGACTCTGGCTTTAATTAGACTCTGTGTTATTATCCTAAAATCTAGAATGTAAGGTCTACAATCTCAAATCTAAAACCTCTGTCCAAGAATTAACAGGATAGGCTGATCCCGTCCCATTCTGATGGCAGTCACCACACAATATGACCGCTAGAGCATAGGTGTTGACATATGCGGACAAACTACGATGCAAAATAAACCGTTAGCAATACACTACTTGAAATTCTCTATGAATGTAAATACTATAAAGCAAGCTTTAAGTAGAAATCAGAATGAAAACATTGTGAATTTATTACTTACGTCTGGCCACAATTCCAGCAACAATTGGTATGCGGCTTTCATTTTCTCCTAATTTAGATCTCAGAAGAGCAGTTAACTGATCATAGCAGGTAAAATAAATAACTGTGGCAGGAACTGCCATCACTCTGTTAGAACAAACGAAAAGATTGGTACAGCACTATCAAAAGGCTGAAACATATTCTTATATTATTATGAAGCACAAGACACAGTGCACAGAGCATGTGTGCTCAGTCATATCAGACTCTCTGAGACCCCATGGACTGCAGCCCGCCACGCTCCTCTGTCCATGGAACTTCCCAGGCAAGTACACCAGAGTGGGTTGACATTTCCTTCTCCAGGGGCTCTTCCTGACCCAGGTGTCAAACCCACATCTCTTGTGTCTCCCGCACTGGCAGGTGGGTTCTTTACCAACTGCACCACCTGGGAAGTACAAAATGAAGATCCTTCTATTTTACAGAAGCTGAAAACCACAACAAATCAGCTATGAGATCAATTTTTCTTTAAGAATTAGCAGTGTTTAACTTAGACAACAAAAGATGTAAAGTAGGTTTCTGCTCTCCAGAGATTTGTAATGTAGCAGAGAAGGCAAGTTTAGAGCACCCAGTCAGGTCATAAATAAGAAAAGACAAATAAGTCATCTTGACTTATTCTGTGTCTGGTCTTCATTCCCAACTACATACACAACATGAAAATCACTAAAGTAAAAAATCTTGTAAATATTACTTGTAAAAAAGTACAGCACAATTATAAAATACTTTTGAACTGTGGACCATGTCATACCTACTTGTAACTGAAAATAACGTCACCAGAATTATATATACTCAAAGCAAATTCCAATGACATTCTTTCAAATGAAAATATCAAGAGGGAGTTATTAATTAAATACAAAGTCGAAGGTACTATCATGTCATAAAGATTTAGCGCAACAAGAAACCAGTCTCTGTTTCTGGTCTAACCAAAGGACTATCACAGACCACACGTGGGAACGCCTAATACTCGACAGTGAAGTGTGGTGATGAGAACTTAGGAACAGGACTGACTGCTACTCCTGGATCTATCACCAACCTTATAACCTTAGGCACTGTTTAGAGTAGGTGCCTCAAAACTGACTAAAGTGCTCCGTAACAAGATAAATCAGAAAGAAACGAGGCAGAGAAAGGCAAGGTATTAACTGGAATTTTTACATTCAGCCTTACTAGCTTGTCATATGAATTCACGTAATAGCTAGTTAGTACAGAATTTAATTATCTGGAAAAGAAGTATAAATAGCACAACACCTCTCATTATTTTAGTAAAATAAAAACCGAAATGAACACTAGTTTCTTAATTTCTGAACATGGAAAAATAAAGAATGCTTGTGCCCCAAATCCAGTATCTTCAGGAGGGCCTATTTGTCTAATTGACCTTGGGTTATCTTAGAGGAATTTAGCCCTCGAAATACTCCCTGTAACAAGGCATTTCTGTATGTCTGGAGCACTAAACGAGCTTGCCTGCAATGATCTGTGCAAATGATGTGAGTTTTGGCAAACATCTGCTTCTTTTTGGGGGGCTGGAGTTTCAGTAACCACAGCCAGTCATGAACACAGGATGCTGTATCATTAGCCCCAGTGGAAACCCTAGACTCAGATTCAAGTGCCGGTAAGGCAGAACCCCTGAACTTGCCGCGGAAGCCCGGGGCTGGGAGACGCAGAGCGCCCTGCGTGTCACCAGCGGGGTCTCGGGAGGATTCTGCTGGCCAGGTCCTGTTGTGCCTCTCCCCTCACTGATTCCGCACCATGCCTGTCCCCTCATTGATTCAGCTTCGTGCGTCTCCGTTCACTGATTCCGCTTCATGCCTCTTCCTCCACTGATTCCACTTCATGTATTTTCCCCTCACTGATTCCGCTCCAGGCCTCTCCCCTCACTGATTCCGCTCCAGGCCTCTCCCCTCACTGATTCCGCTCCATGCCTCTTCCCCTCACTGATTCCGCTCCATGCCTCTTCCCCTCACTGATTCCGCTCCAGGCCTCTCTCCTCACTGATTTCGCTCCATGATCTACCCTCAATGATTCCGCTTCATGCCTCTCCCCTCACGGATTCCACTTCATGTCTTTTCCCGTAACTGATTCCGCTTCATGCCTTTTCCCCTCACTGAGCCGCTTCATGCCTCTCCCCTCACTCATTCCGCTTCATGTCTTTTCCTCTCACTGATTCCGCTTCATGCCTCTCCCTTCACTAAATCCACTTCATGTCTTTACCCCTCACTGATTCCGCTCCATGCCTCTCCCCTCACTGATTCCGCTCCATGCCTCTCCCCTCACTGATTCCACTCCATGCCTCTCCCCTGATTCCGCTCCATGCCTCTCCCCTCACTGATTCCCCTCACTGATTCCGCTTCATGTCTTTTCCCCTCAATGATTCCACTTCATGTCTTTTCCCCTCACTGATTAGGCTCCATGCCACTCCCCTCACTGATTCCGCTTCATGCCCTCACTGATTCCGCTCCATGCCTCTCCCCTCACTGATTCCGTTCCATGCCTCTCCCCTCGCTGATTGCGCTCTATGCATTTCCACTCACTGATTCCGCTCCATGCCTTTCCGCTCACTGATTCCTCTCCATGCCTCTCCCCTCAGTGATTGGCCTCCATGCCTTTCCCCTCACTGATTCCGCTCCATGCCTCTCCCTTCACTGATTCCCCTCCATGCCTCTCCCCTCACTGATTGGCCTCCATGCCTTGCCACTCACTGACTACGCTCCATGCCTTTCCCCTCACTGATTGGGCTCCATTCCTCTCCCCTCACTGATTCCGCTCCATGCCATTCCCCTCACTGATTCCCTTCAATGCCTCTCCCCTCACTGATTCCGCTTCAGGTCTTTTCCCCTCAGTGATTCCGCTTCATGTCTTTTCTCCTCACTGATTAGGCTCCATGCCTCTCCCCTCACTGATTCCGCTTCAGGTCTTTTCCCCTCACTGATTCCACTTCATGTCTTTTCCCCTCACTGATTCCACTTCATGTCTTTCCCCCTCACTGATTAGGCTCCATGCCTCTCCCGTCACTGATTCCGCTTCATGTCTTTTCGCCTCACTGATTCCGCTTCATGCCTCTCCCCTCACTGATTCTGCTCCATGCCTCTCCCCTCACTGATTCCGCTTCATGTCTTTTCGCCTCACTGATTCCGCTTCATGCCTCTCCCCTCACTGATTCTGCTCCATGCCTCTCCCCTCACTGATTCCGCTTCATGTCATTTCCCCTTGTTGATCCTGCTTCATGCCTCTCCCCTCACTGATTCCACTCCATGCCTCTCCCCTCACTGATTCTGCTCCGTGCCTCTTCCCTCACTGATTCCACTCCATGCCTTTCCCCTCACTGATTCTGATCCATGCCTCTCCCCTCACTGATTCCGCTCCGTGCCTCTCCAGTCGGCTCCATGCCTCTCCTCACTGATTCCGATTCATGTCTTTTCCCCTCACTGATTCTGCTCCATGCCTCTTCCCTCACTGAATCCGCTTCATGTCTTTTCCCCTCACTGATTCCGCTCCATGCCTCTCCCCTCACTGATTCTGCTTCGAGTCTTTTCTCCTCACTGATTCCACTTCATGCCTCTGCCGTCACTGATTCTACTTCATGTCTTTTCCCCTCACTGTATCTGCTCCATGCCTCTTCCCTCACTGATTCCTCTTCATGTCTTTCCCCTCACTGAATCCGCTTCATGCCCCTCCCTTCACTGATTGCACTTCATGTCTTTTCCCCTCACTGATTCCGCTCCATGCCTCTCTCCTCACTGATTCCTCTCCATCCTTTTCCCTCACTGATTCCACTCCATGCCTCTCTCCTCACTGATTTCGCTCAATGCTTCACCCCTCGCTGATTCCGCTCCATGCCTCTCCCCTCATGATTCCCCTCCATGCCTCTCCCCTCACTGATTCCGCTCCATGCCTTTCCCCTCACTGATTCCGTTCCATGCCTCTCCCCTCACTGATTCCGTTTCATGTCCTTTCCCCTAAGTGATTCCGCTTCATGTTGTTTCCCCTCACTGATTAGGCTCCATGCCTCTCCCCTCACTGATTCCGCTCCATGCCTCTCCCCTCACTGATTCCGCTCCATGCCTCTCCCCTCACTGATTCCGCTTCATGTCTTTTCCCCTCACTGATTCAGCTTCATGCCTCTCCCCTCACTGATTCCGCTTCATGTCTTTTCCCCTCATTGATTCCGCTCCGTGCCTTTCCCCTCACCGTTTCCGCTCCATGCCTCTCTAATTGATTCCGCTTCATGCCTCTCCATTCCCCTCCATGCCTCTCCCCTCACTGATTCCGCTCCATGCTTCTCCCCTCACAGATTCCGCTTCATGCTTTTCCCCTCACTCATTCCGCTCCATGTCTTTCCCCTCACTGATTCCGCTCCATGCCTTTCCTCTCACTGATTCCGATCCATGCCTCTCTCCACACTGATTCCGCTCCATGCCTCTCTCCTCACTGATTATGCTCCATTACTCTCCAATCGGCTCCATGCCTCTCCCCTCACACTGATTCCGCTCCATGCCTCTCCCCTCACTGAATCCGCTTCTTTTCCCCTCACTGATTCCGCTTCATGCCTCTCCCCTCACTGATTCTGCGCCATGCCTCTCCCCTCACTGATTCCGCGCCATGCCTCTCCCCTCACTGATTCCGCGCCATGCCTCTCCCCTCACTGATTCCGCTCCATGCCTCTCCCCTCATGATTCCGCTCCATGCCTCTCCCTTCACTGATTCTGCTCCATACCTCTCCCCTCACTGATTCCGTTCCATGCCTCTCCCCTCATTGATTCCGCCCCATGCTCTCCATTCCGCTCCATGCCTCTCCCCTCATTGATTCCTCTCCATGCCTCTCCCCTAATTGATTCCGCTCCATGCTCTCCATTCCGCACCATGCCTCTCCCCTCACTGATTCCGCCTCATGCCTTTCCCCTCACTGATTGTGCTCCATGCCTCTCCCCTCACTGATTGAGCTTCGTGCCTTTTCTCCTTACTGATTCCACTTCCTGCCTTTTGTGGTAATAAACCACAGACATTAGGATACATCTTGTGAGTCCTTCTAGCCAATCATTAAATGTGGGGTAGTTGTGAGAGTCACAAAACAATGCTCTTGAAAATGAAAAGTTCTGATATTCAAAATGCATGATGTCCCATCATACTGATAGGCAAAACAAAACCACCACCATCACTAAGTAAGTAAAATACTAAATTTCAACTTACAACGTAGGAGGAAGGCCACTCCACAGGGACTTAATGCCCTCATTTCGAATGATTTTCAAAAAGGCATCCTAAAATTGTAATGGAAAAAAAGTGGTCAAAATAAACAAAAATGTTTATAGTGATAAATGGTATTTGATTCTTTTAAGCATTTATTTCTAAAATAAAAGCTTCCCAGATTTATATATGCCCATTATTTAAAAAGGAAAAAAAAAAAAAGAATTTTTCTCAACTTCCAGACACAAATGAAGCATTTCTAAATCACAGTTCCTGCTTACAAAATAAACCTACATTACTCAGCTTGGAATTGTTCTACTTAGGGCTGAGAAGCAATGTTTTTTGAAGATTATTATAAAAAGGAAGTGGAGGGATGGCAGAAAGTTAGAATAACTCTCCTCTCCCATTATGAAATCTGAGAAAACATTATTTAAACCCAATATTTGAAACCTCTGAGGAAGAACAAAAAGCAAGTAGAAGCTAGAGGGAAGCTTACTGTTAAAAGTCAAAGTCCCATGAATAAGGTTTGCACATTTACAGCTTTTTGCCCATGGGAGCTGCAAGGAACAGTACATTTACTTGCTTGAGATAGCAAACACCAGAGTTCAGGCTTGTAAACTAATCAGAAAGTTAGAAGGGAAATCCTAGGAAAAGAGGCCACAGAGGACATGTTGTTGTTGCCATTTTAGTCGCTCAGTCATGTCTGACTCTGTGACCCCATGGACTGTTAGCCCTCTAGACTCCTCTCTGTCCATGGAATTCTCCAGGCAAGAACACTGGAGTGGCTTGCCATTTTCTTCTCCAGACAAAGGACGTAAGCCCTTGAATTTAGCAACAAAGTCAGCCACAAGATGTGGCTCACAACTCAATTGTGCAGCCCCAGGAGAAGACAACAAAAACAAACCAGACACCCCGTGGATGGCAGACGGGGTGGGAATTTCAGCTGCAGCCCACCACAGTGGTGCCTGAGTATAGTCTGAATCTAGACAAAGTTAACTGCCTTTTAGAACAGAACTGACTCTTGAGAAGAATATAAAATAATCCAGAGTCTTTACAGAGCATTCTTCATAATGATCACTATCCAGTCAAAATTCATTAGACATAAAAAGAAACAAAAGAAAAAGTAGTCATCAGAAACCAGCACTGAGATGATTAAGATGATGCTATCTGCAGATAAGTACTCCAAAACACCTATTATAAACATGTGCAAGGGTTACAAAGATGATGGGTCCATAGTGCATGGACAAATTTGGAATTCAGCAAGGAAATAATTACTGTTAAAACTGCCAAGTGAAAATTCTGAACCTGAAATGAAAAATTTTAAAAGTGGGTTTAACAGCAGAAAGGAGACAACAAGGAGTCACTGAAGACAAATCTAAAATTAAATTGGAAGAAGGAAGAGAAAACAAATGAAGAAAAATGGGATGAAAAGGACATTTTTTTTTTCGGTGTTGGTTCTAGAATGTCTTGTAGGTCTTCATAGAACAGTTCAACTTCAGCTTCTTCAACATTAGTGGTTGGGGCATAGACTTGGATTACTATGATACTGAATGGTTTGCCCTGGAAACAAACAGAGATCATTCTGTTGTTTATGAGATTGCATCCAAGTACTGCATTTCGGACTCTTCTGTTGACTATGATGGCTACTCCATTTCTTCTAAGGGATTCCTGCCCACAGTAGTAGATATAATGGTCATCTGAGTTAAATTCACCCATTCCAGTCCATTTTAGTTTGCTGATTCCTAGAATGTCGACGTTCACTCTTGCCATCTCCTGTTTGACCACTTTCAATTTGCCTTGATTCATGGACCTGACATTCCAGGTTCCTATTTAATTGGAGGCTAATTATTTCACCCTATTGTATTGGTTTAGCCATACATCAACATGAATCTGCCACGGATGTACACATGTTCCCCATCCTGTAACCCCCTCCCACCTCCCTCCCCATACCATCCCTCTTGGTTATCCAACTGCACCAGCTCCAAGCATCCTATATCATGCATCAAACCTGGACTGGCGATTCATTTTACATATGATAATATACATGTTTCAATGCCATTCTCCCAAATCATACCACCGTCGCCCTCTCCCACAGAGTCCAAAAGACTGTTCTATACATCTGTGTCTCTTTTGCTGCATCGCATACAGGGTTATAATTACCATCTTTCTAAATTCCATATATATGCGTTAGTATACTGTACTGGTGTTTTTCTTTCCTGCTTACTTCATTCTGTATAATAGGCTCTAGTTTCATCCACCTCATTAGAACAAAGGATGATTAAATGAAGACCAACTTCTCAGCAGACACATGAAAGGCCAAAAGACAATGTAATGACACATTTAAGGTGCTAAAAAACAAAGCAAGCCAGAATTCTGTATGCTGCCAAAAGATGTCAAAAATGCTTTATAAAGACATTTCTATAGAACAAAAACAGAGATTACACTGCCAAAATATCATTATAGAAATGCTGAAAGAAATTCTTTAGAATAAAGGGTCATGGTGGCACTAAGTAACTATCATCTTCAGAAAGGCAGGAAGAACAAAAGAGGTGGTAAATATATGGTTACAGGTAAAATATGTACTTCTTTTTAACTATTTCAAAGACATCAGTTCAGTTCAGTTCAGTCGCTCAGTCATGTCCAACTCTTTGTGACCCCATGAATCGCAGCACACCAGGCCTCCCTGTCCATTACCAATTCCCGGAGTTTACTCAAACTCATGTTCATTGAGTCAGTGATGCCATCCAGCCATCTCATCCTCTGTCATCCCCTTCTCCTCCTGCCCCCAATCCCTCCCAGCATCAGAGTCTTTTCCAATGAGTCAACTCTTCGCATGAGGTGGCCAAGGTACTGGAGTTTCAGCTTCAGCATCAGTCCTTCCAATGAACACCCAGGACTGATCTCCTTTAGGATGGACTGGTTGGACCTTCTTGCAGTCCAAGGGACTCTCAAGAGTCTTCTCCAACACCACAGCTCAAAAGCATCAATTCTTCAGTGCTCAGCTTTCTTCACAGTCCAACTCTCACATCCATACATGACCAACGAGAAAACCATAGCCTTGACTAGGCAGACCTTTGTTGGCAAAGTACTGTCTCTGCTTTTGAATATGCTATCTAGGTTGGTCATAACTTTCCTTCCAAGGAGTAAGCATCTTTTAATTTCATGGCTGCAATCACCATCTGCAGTGATTTTGGAGCCCCGAAAAATGAAGTCTGACACTGTTTCCACTGTTTCCCCATCTATTTCCCATGAAGTGATGGGACCGGATGCCATGATCTTAGTTTTCTGAATGTTGAGCTTTAAGCCAACTTTTTCACTCTCCTCTTTCACTTTCATCAAGAGGCTTTTTAGTTCTTCACTTTCTGCCATAAGACTATTTAAATTGAATTTAAACTGTGAACTATTTAAAATGTGAACTGTGGCATCTGTAAAGTACTAGGATGTGCCATCCGTGAGGCAGCAGCAGAAACTCAGAGAAGGGGGTAAGGGTGCCAGGACATGGGGGCCCAAGATCCACTCTACTTGCAAGTCAGCAAGTCGGCCTGCATGGCATCATGAGAGCCCAGGTAGAGACGAAACTCTCTGGGGTGAGACATAAAGTTCATCATCACAGCAACAGCAGCAGCCAGAGTACCGGCATTCTGATTCCTGTATCCTGAGCCCCAGTTTCCACAGGCGTGTGAAGAAGACTGGATGACACCTGAACACACGGTGGATGCACTACAGGGGAGGAAACTGACCTCAGGGGACCAAACCATTTACAACGGGGAGTAAGGATGCCTGTATCTTCCAAGGTCATTCACTCTCCAAACAGCCTTGAAAAGATGACCAGGAACAAAGGACAGACAATGCCACGCACATGAGATATACCCAACATGAAACACTTTTGAAGAACCGTTTGCCTAGAAACAGGAATTGAGGAATCAATATAACGTTATTAAAATTCAAACCAATAACAGGAAAGGAGGAAAAAAGGGAACAATTAGAAAAATATACAAGAACAGATTAATACTCCAACCATATGAAAAATATTTAAGGACTAAACTTTCCGATTACAAGTCACTACATCAACAGCCATCTGCATCCTATCTGTGGAGTTTCTAGGGCTTCCCAGGTGGCACTAGCGGTAAAGAATCCACCTGCCAATGCAGGTTCTATCCCTGGGTCCGGAAGATCCCCTGAGTAGGAAATGGCAACCGGCTCCAATATTCTTGCCTGGAGAATCCCATGGACAGAAAAGCCTGGCAGTTCATGGGGTCACAGAGGGTGACAGAACAAGACAGAACTGTATCACCATCTTCGAGTAAAAGAATGGAAAAAGACAGGCTACATAAACACTACTATGAGAAAGCTAAAAGCTGCAAGCTGAAAGGTGGCTATACTACATTCAGATAAAAGACTTCAAGATAATACAGATGCATCAGAAAAACATATCAAGTGAATGTGTATGTTCCTAATAACTGAGGTTCAAAACCCTATGAGGCAGACCGGAGAGAATTAAAAAGGAAAACAGACATATCCTCAATCCTATCTAAAGATTATTATATCCTCTATCAGAGAATAATAGAATAATTTTTAAAAATCTGTAAGACTTCAGCAGATCTAAATAAAACATTAGCCACCCTGACCTAATGGTTTATAGAACGCTATACCCAACAACTGCAGAATACAATATACACTTTAAAGAGCACAAAATAGTCACCAAGACAGATCATACATAGTGCCATTACACAAGACTCAATACATTAAAAAAAATCTGAAAACTTAAGAGTATATTCCTTTGACCAGATCAGAATTAAATTAGAAATCAGGAACAATAAGGTATCTAGGAAAATATCCAATTATTGGAAAATTAATAATCCATGGCAAAAGAAATTACAAAGAAAATCACAAAATATTTCAACTGATAATGAAAACACAACATCAAAATCTTTGGAACATATCTAATTTAGTACTTTGAAGGAAATTTAAATGTGGAGTTGAGGAAAGAAAGGCTTAAAATCAATAATTCATGTTTCCACCTAAGAAAGTAAAATGCAACGATCAAAATAAATCCAAAGAATAATTCTGATTTCTGGTTCTGCATGTAAAGAGCTTGAAAGCATCACTTCCATCCTGACAACAAGAAAAAAACCTGAACAAACTGAAAAATCAATTCCTCTTAGGATAATCAGAGAATTGAGGTCACCAGTCAAACTGCTACCTTGAACACTGGTAAGTGAGAGTGAAGTCGCTCAGTCGTGTCTGACTGTTTGCGACCCCATGGACTGTAGCCTACCAGGCTCCTCCATCCATGGGATTTTCCAGGCAAGAGTACTGGAGTGGGTTGCCATTTCCTTCTCCTGAGGATATTCCCAACCCAGGGATCGAACCCGGGTCTCCCGCGTTGTAGGCAGATGCTTTACCGTCTGAGCCTGGAGAGACCGTCAAATACAGAGACTCACAGCACAGTAGAGCAGAAGCCCGCAGTTAGAACCAGCACCAACAGGAATGCTATGAGCTATAACTGACCAACGGCTGGAAGCTCAGTGTAGACTAACCGGAGAATCAAAACCTCTGAGGCGCTACTCTGAGAGGGCCTTCACGCTTTCATGACTTTCAGCCCCTGAGCCCTACCAGATCCTCACTGGTAAAATCAAAGAGAAACCCCCTCCTGTTTCCAGCAGGGTAAGGGGAAAAGAAACCACTTTTCAAATATGCCCCAAATCTCTATTCTCCTTTTTTTAAAGGAGAAACACTCAAGGGAAACTATCTTACTATCTGAGGAATCTCCAGGAAAAGACAACAGGTAAGACAACAGCTGGGACAGTGGAGGAAATTTCAGTCTCTATAACACAGCTATCCAGAAGTAAACAAAGCCCAGCGTCTCGCTGGATAAAACTTCACATTAAAGGTCTGTCTTTTAACCCAATACATCATGCCCAGCTTTCAACAAAAAGAATTACAAAGCATACCAAAAGGCAAAAAATACAGTCTGAAGAAACAAACCAAACATCAAAATCAGACTCAGATACGGCAGAGATTTTAAAATTACCAGGCTGGGGATTTTCAGTAACAATGATGAGTATGTCAGGGGCGCTTAGTAGTATCAGAGGACCAGTAGTGGAGACCCGACAGTGACAAGGCCGCCTCGCCAGAGGCAACGGAAATCACCAGGGAGTCAGAAATTCCACTCCCACTGCCTTAGTCTGTTAAGGCTGCTATAATGAAACATGACAGAGTAGGTAGCTTATGAACAACACTAATTTATTTCTCAGTTCTCAAGGCCGGAAGTCCAAGATCCAGGTTCTGCTAAGGTCAAATGAGGGCCCTGTTCTGGATTTCCCACTTCTCATTGTGTCGTCACAAGGCAGAGGGGCAAGGAAGCTCTGCGGTCTCTCTTCTAAGGGCATTAATCTCATTCATGAGGTCTCTGCCCTCGTGACCTAATCAACTCCCAAAGGCTCCAGGTCCTAAAACAGTTGCATCAGGCATTAGGATTTCTACAGTGAATTCTGGACAGAACACAAACACTCAGACCACAGCATCCCAAAGTGAAAGCCCCGACCCCCACTCCGTGTGTCCGTGGAGGCTGAGTGAGGAACACGGACTTCCAGCCCTGCCAGCCCATTAACAAGGTGGCGCCCTCTTCCTGAGCTGACAGTGTCGAAAGGGCCAACTGGGATATTTAAATGAGATTCAGAGCCTCATAACACCCAAAATTTCCTGGATCCAATTTTTTAAAAAATCGCTTGTCATTTTAAGAAGCAGGAAGAGGAAATTCCCTGGTGGTCCAGTGGCTAGAAACTGGCGCTCTCACTGCCAGGGTGCCAGGTTCGATCCCCGGTTGGGGAACTAAGATGCTGCAAACCACATGGTGCAGCCAATAAATAAATAAACAGGAAGGAAGATGCCAACCTGAATGAAAGGAGACAATAAACAGACACCAGCAGGGAGACTGACAGGAGTATCTGACAAAGGTTTTAGAGCAATCAACGTATAAACCACTGACCATCACTTACAAAGACGTCTGAGACAAATGAAACATTAGAACAGCTCAGCAAAGGAAAATATACACAAAAACCTATATATCAAAATGGAATTTTATAACTGACACCACGGAAATACAAAGGATCCTAACAGATTAATAACTACATGCCAGTAAAATGGATGACCAGGAAAAAAATGGAAAAATTCCTAAACCAGAAAGAAACAGAAAATATGAATAAATGAATTACCAGAAATGAAATTAAATCAGTAATTTAACAACTTCCAACAGACAAAAGTCCATGACCAGATGGCTTCACAGGTGAATTCTAACAAACACTCAGAGAAGAGTTAATGCCTATCCTTCTGAAACTATTCCAAAAAACTGTACAGGAAGAAAAACTTCCCTACTCATTCTATGAGGCCAGCATCACCCTGATACCAAAAGCAGGCAAAGATGTCACACACAAAAAGAAAATGGCAGGCCAGCATCACTGATGACACATATGCAAAAATCCTCAACAAAATCTTAGCAAACCAAATTTAATAAGATAAACACTGATCAAAAGGGGTCACACACCAGGATCAAGTGAGATTTATCCCAGGGATGAAAGAAGAGTTCAGTATCAATAAATCAATCAATGACACACCATATTAACAGACTCAAGAATAAAACCATATGAGGAGGACTTCCCTGGTGGCTCAGTGGTAAAGAATCTGCCTGCCAATGCAGGAAACACGAGCTTGATCCCTGATCAGGAAGATCCCACATGCCAAGGAGGAACTAAGCCTGTGCTCTAGAGCCCAAGAGCCACCACTACTGAGCCCGTGAGCTCCAACTACTGAAGCCTGTGCCACCCAGAGCCTGTGTTCCACAAGAGAAGCTCCATAAAGAGAAGCCCGTGCACCACCAACTACAGGGTAGCCACCACCCCTGGCAACCAGACGGAAAAAAAGCCTGCATAGCAACGAAGCCCCAGCACCGCCAAAAAGAAAATAAAGTTTATAAATAAATATATAAAAATAAAATAATTCAGCTAAAAATAAATCCACATGATCATCTCAATAGGTGCAGAAAAAGCTTTTGACACAATTCAACATTGTTTCATGATAAAAACCCTCAACAAAGTGGGTATATGGTTACAGAGGGAATATACCTCAACACACTAAAAGCCATACATAACAAGCCCACAGCTAACATCACAGTCAACAGAGAAAAGCTGAAAGCATCTCCTCTAAGATCAGGAACAAAACAAGGATACACTTACTCTCATCACTCAACATGGTTTATTCAACATAGTTTTCAAAGTCCTAGCCACAGAAGAGAAGAAAAAAATACAAGGATTCCAAACTGGAAAGGAGGAAGTAAAATTGTCTCCATTTACAGATGACATGATATTAAACGCCATAAATCCTGAAGATGCCAGCAGAAAACTACTAGAGCTCCTCATGAGGTCAATAAAGTTGCAAGATGCTAAATTAATATACAGAAATCTACTGCATTTCTAAACACTAACAACTATCAACAAGGGAAAGGGGTGGCAAAGAGTTGGACACTACTGAGAGACTGAACTGAGTAACTGAATCAAAACAATATGGTACTGGCAGGAAACAGACACAGATCAACAGAATAGACAGCTCAATGAACCCACAATTATATAAGCAATTAATCTATGATAAAAGGGGCAAGAATACACAGTGTGGGAAAGACTGCCCCTTTAATAAACAGTGTTGGGAAAACTGCACAGCTACACGTAGAAGGATCAAACTGGACTACTCTCTCACACCAGGTACAAAAATAAATTCAAAATAGATTAAAGGCTTATATCTAAGACGTGAAACCAAAAAACTTACAGAAGAAAGCACAGGCAGTAAACCAGAGCTCCACAACAAGAGAAGTCACGGCAATGAGAAGCCTGAGCACCACAACTACACTAGCCCCCGTACAAGCTCGCTGCAGCCAGAGAAAGCCCTCGTGCAGCAACAAAGACCCAGCACCCACAAAAATAAGTGTTAAATTTCAAAACCATTTTATATGGAAGGACAAAGGAACTTTAGAAATAACTAAAACAACTTTAAAAAGAAAAATAAGAATAAAGTAGAAGGAATCAGTTTACCTGATTTCAGGACTTACTCTACAGCTACACTAATTAAGACCGTGTGGTACTGATATAGGTAATAGATAAATGTTACAGGATAAACAACCTAGAAATAGATCCACACAATATGCCCAAGTGATTTCTGACAAAGTGCAAAAGCATCTTAATGGAGGAACGATACCTTTTCAACAAATGCAAGTGGACAACCATAGGGTAAAATAAACAAAAAAGAACAAACTTCAACCTCAAATCTATATATTATATAAAAATGACTCAAAATGGATCAAGGACTTTAAAAATAGGAGAAAATCTTCAGATCTAAGAGTAAATAAAGAATTCTTAGATTTGACACCAGAAGCATGATCTATAAAGTAAAAACTAATTGGACTTCATCAAAATTAAAAATTTCTACTCCATGAAAGACCTTGCTTAAGAGGATAAAGGGGGAAGGTAAAGAGTGGGAAAAAAAATTTAGTAATTTAGTAACTACATATTCAACAAAGGACTAGTATCTAGATAATACAAGGAGTACTCAAAACTTAACAGTAAAAATATAAACAGTTCAATTAGAAGTTGGGCAAATGACATGAAGAGTCATTTCACTGAAAAGGATAAACCGATGGCTAATAAACATATGAACAGATTTTCAACATCAGTAGCCACTACAGAAAATGTAAATTAAAACCACAATAAGGTATTATTACACACTTATCAGAACTGCTAAAATGAAAACAGTAACACCACCAAATGCTAGTGAGGATGTGGAGAAGTTAGGACAGTCATACACGGCCACAGGAATGTAAAATGATACTATCAGTCTACTAAACAGGCTGGCAGTTTCTTAAACCATAAGCAGGCAACTACCATATGACCCAGAAACTCATGGATATTTACTCCAGAGAAATGAAAACTTACAATGATATTATGATTAAGAAAATATATACATTTTGGTCTTAATCCATGGTTCCTGGCACACAGCTCCAAAATTCCTATAATTTCCTAATTGACATAGAACAAAGGTATAAAAACAGTATGAACTTAACAGAAGCAGAAGATATGAAGAAGAGGTGGCAAGAATACACAGAAGAACTATACAAAAAACATCTTAATGACCTGGATAACCACAATGGTGTGGTCACTCACCTAGAGCCAGACACACTGGAGTGTGAAGCCAAGTGGGCTTTAGGAGGCATTACTATAAACAAAGCTAGTGGAGGTGAAGGATTTCCAGCTGACCTACTTCAAATCCTAAAAGATGATTCTGTTCAAGAGCTGCATTCAATATGCCAGCAAATTCAGAAAACTCAGCAGTAGCCATAGGACTGCAAAAGGTCAGTTTTCATTCCAATCCCATTAAAGAACAATGCCAAAGAATGTTCCAACTACCACACAACTGAGCTCATTTTAAATGTTAGCAAGGTAATGCTCAAAATTCTTCAAGCTAGGCTTCAAAAGTATGTGAACCAAGAACTTCCAGATGTACAAGTTGGATTAAAAAAGGCAGAGGAAGCAGAGATCAAATTGCCAACATCCTTTGGATCATAGAAAAAGCAAGGGAATTTCTGAAAAAAACATCTACTTCTGCTTTATTACTATGCCAAAGCCTTTGACTGTGTGGATCACAACAAACTGTGGAAAATTCTTAAAGAGATGGGAACACCAGACCACCTGACCTGCTTCCTGAGAAATCTGGAGGTCAAGAAGCAACAGTTAGAACCGGACATGGAACAACAGACTGGTTCCAAATCGGGAAAGAAGTACATCCACACTATGTATTTTCACCCTGCTTATTTAACTTATATGCAGAGTACATCATGAGAAGTGTCAGCCTGGATGAAGCACAAGCTGGAATCAAAATTGCCAGGAGAAAAATCAATGACCTCAGATATATAGATGACACCACCCTTATGGCAGAAAACAAAGAACTAAAGAGCCTCTTGATGAAAGTGAAAGAGGAGAGTGAAAAGTTGGCTTAAAACTCAACATTCAGAAAACTAAGATCACTTCATGGCAAATAGATGGGAAACATTGGAAAAAGTGACAGACTTTATTTTTTGGGCTCCAAAATCACTGCAGATGGTGACTGCAGCCATGAAATTAAAAGACACTTGCTCCTTGGAAGAAAAGCTATGACCAACCTAGACAGCGTATTAAAAAGCAGAAACATCACTTTGCTGACAAAGGTCAATATAGTCAAAGCTACAGTTTTTCCATAGTCATCTACAGATGTCGGAGTTGGACCATAAAGAAGCCTAAGTGCCGAAGAATTGATGCTTTTGAGCTATGGTGTTGGAGAAGACTCTTGAGAGTCCTTTGGACAGCAAGGAGATCAAACCAGTCAATCCTAAAGGAAGTCACGTCAATATTCATTGAAAGGACTGATGTTGAAGCTCTAATAGTTCGGCCACCTGATGCAAGGAGCCAACTCACTGGAAAAGACCATGATGCTGGAAAAGATTGAGGGCAAGAGAAGGTGGCAATAGAGGATCAGACGGTTGGATGGCATGAGTTTGAGCAAACTCAGGGAGATGGTGAAGGATGGGGGAGCCTGGTGTTCTACAGCACATGGGGTTGCAAAGTCAGACATGACTGAGTGACTGAACAATGACGAGTGATGCCTCCATTCACATCTCTGAAGAAAGGCATCTGGATGCTTCCAGGCTGGTGAGCATAGGGAGGTGCTGGGAGAATGACAGGCCTGGAGAGGACATAGAAGCTCTATGCCTCCCCTAAGTCCTGCCCTGTGCACCTCTTCTATCTAGCTGTTCCTGAGTTGTGTCCCTTCATGATAAACTAGTAATCTCTTAAGTAAAATTCCTTCCTGAGTTCTGCAAGCTGTTCTAGCAAATTACTGAACCCAAGGAAAGGATCGTGGGAACTTCTGTCTTTTGACTTGCAGCCGGTCAGTCAGAAGCATGGGTGACAACTTGGCCTTGCGGGTGGCGTCTGAAATGGGAACATCCCCATGGGAGCTAACAACTAACTCCAGGTAGATGGTGTCAGAATTGAGTTAAACTGCAGAACACTACCGGTCTGAACTAGAGGACTGCTTGGTAGGGGGGAAAATACCACTAATCTGTTCAGAAGAATTCTGAGTGTTCAGAGAGAAAAACAGTGAATAGTTTTTTCTTAAATGTTGACACCAAAACCTGTGAATGAACATATCTAGCAGTTTTATTCAGAGCCAAAAACTGGAAACCACTTGAAACAAACTATGGCATATCCATACCATGTAATACTAGTGAGTAATAAAAAGGAGCAAACTATTGATACATTAAACAACTTGAATGAATCTTCAGACAATTAAAATAAGTCAGAAGTACCAATCCCAAAATGTCCTGTTACAATTCCATTTATAGAACATTCTTTAGATGACAAAATTATGTAAACGGGGAACAGGCTAGTGGTTGGTAGGAGTTAAGAAGTGGGTGTGACTACAGAATGGAAACAGGAAGGATCCCTGGGTGGTAGAATTGTTCTGTATCTTCACTGTATCAATGTCAACATCCTGATGGTCATATTGTACTCATCCTGTTACATGTTACCAACAGGGAGAAACTGGCAGAGGGTACACAGGGTCTGTCTCTGAATATTTTTCTTAAAATTATGATCTACAAGCATTTCAAAATTTTAAAAGCCTACTCCTTTTTCCCCATATATAAGAAAGCATAAACAGATGAACATAAAGTTAACAAAGAATTAAAAGTAAAAAAAGTCCTTCCCCTTTCCTGCTTCAATGTCTACCTTTTAACTGTGTGCTAACTACATGATGGACTCTTTACTCTCTTGCAACTGTTGAATCTTTCATATAGAAGAATAAACATAAGAATAAAAAACATGCTGTGATTATAAATAATGTAATCTCTTTACCAATGTTCCCTGGAAATGTCCTGGCTTCTTATACCATGCTTTGTTGCCTTCCTCTTCACAGACACACAGATGATCCATAAGTCCATTACTATATAGAAAACATTTTCCTAACAAAGAAGATTACAATGGTCAACACTTATTTCACACAAGTGTACTATTTTTACAGATGATCAAAATAAAAATACAAGGAGCAGGATGAACAAGACACAATTCTGTCTTCACCTTTTAGGATGAAACAATCTGATTTGTTTAATGGCAGCACTGGGCTCTAAACTCACAGTAGTGAAAAGCAATTGAATAAATTACTGGATTCTGTTTGCAGGACCATAGTCAAAAAATGTACACAGAAGAAAATTCTCTTCAGTTATCTGAGGGCAAGGAGGGAAAGATAAGAGGAAAACCTCTTTTGAAAAGACAGTATGGGTGTGCATCTTCTCTATCTGATCAAAAGAAAAGTCTGCGGTGTGTAAGGGAAATTCCGACCAAAATATATTATGAAACAATGCATATCTGAATCTTAAAAGAGCTCATTACAAGGAAAAATTATATTAACTATATGAGGTGCTGGATCCTGGCTAAACTTATTGTGGTAATCATTTTTCAATATACACATACATGAAATCATTATACTGTACTCCTAAAACTAACACTATGTTCTGTATCAATTACATCTCAACTGAAAAAGTCGATTATGAAAAAATGTTTTTCATAATCTCAACCCATGCAAATAAAGCTATGCTTTGTCCCTTTCTCTGTATTTTTACTTCTTAATCTAGACACTGGCCAGCTCCCTCCCAATTGACTACAACTTTTTCTAATAATGATTCCTTCCCATTATTGGATTCATTCTTGCTCCCATAACTGTCTTCTCCATTTGACCATATATAATTCTATCAGTTTCATAATACACTGGTCTACCTTTAATATATAGGAAACTACTCTGCTTTTCATCCTTTCCTACAATCCACCTATTCTTTCATCCACCTGAATACCTGTTGTTCATTCTGTCTCCCTGATACACATTCAACAGAGTGCCATTTATGTATGAGCTTTTTTACAGGCTGTTTTCTGCTATTTAAACATATTCGAAATGACATTTTTATAAAAACCGCAAAATATGGATCAAGGAATTGTTATTTTGCCTATCTAATAAAAACATATAACTACTCTTCTCAAAGTCCACATAAGCTCTAATGTCCAGCAATTAACCAAGCTGCTTGATAAAATACTGAATTTCCTATTACTATTCAAGCGACAATTAGATGCCTATTGGAGGAATACTGTAGGATGGGCACAGCTCTTGGACTAAAGTAGGAAGCTAGATTCAAGGTCCCTTATAAGTAAAATTCCGTTCTTACTTGTGAGGTATATACTGAAATACAAAATTGTCCTCTCCATTTGTTAGTAGGTTCATGAAAGTGTTATATGTGTTATATATATGCACATATACACACAGCCTGTTGACCCTTGAACAACATGAGTCTGAACTGTGAGGGTCTACTATACAGATTGTTTTCAATAGTAAATACCACAGTGTTACACGATCTGCAGTTGGCTGAATCCAAGGATAAGGAACTGCAAAAACAGAGGAATTATGGACACTGAGGGCCAACTGTAAATTATAGGCAGATTTTCAGCTACACCAACGGTGGGCAACCTTAACCTCCTCATTCTTCAAGGGGCAACTGTACTTGTTTTCTGCCTAGACTTCATCAGGTATAACTAAGAAATGAGGAAAATGTTTCCGCATGAGGATAAAGGCATCAGTTTTCAAAAACTGGCAAAAAGAGAATATTATTTTCTTAAAAAAATGAATGCAGTGACATTTAAAAACCTAACATAACATTTTCAGGATAAGCTGAACACATACCTTTGGGGAATGGGTTGTTTTGGGCTTGGAGTCGAATTTTAACAACATCAAAGGGTGTCACTATAAAGATACATAAAATTTCAATTAACAAGTGATATCTGTAATTTGTATAGATGTTTGTCCAAAGAAAATACACCACATGATACCTATATAATGGTTAAAACTATTTATCATAAAGTGGTTTTAAGTGTTAACATTCTAATTTTTTGCATTTGAATTTTGTTTAAAGAGGACAAACGAGAAAATGTAGTTACTTCTTTCACAGGTACTAAACTCTCATTTTGGAGAAGGCAATGGCACCCCACTCCAGTACTCTTCCCTGGAAAATCCCATGGATGGAGAAGCCTGGTAGGCTACAGTCCATGGGGTCACTAAGAGTCGGACACGACTGAGCGACTTCACTTTCACTTTTCACTTTCATGCACTGGAGAAGGAAATGGCAACCCACTCCAGTGTTCTTGCCTGGAGAATCCCAGGGACGGAGGAGCCTAGTGGGCTGCCGTCTATGGGATCGCAGAGTTGAACACGACTGAAGCGACTTAGCAGCAGCAGCAAACTCTCATTTATACTATTTCTACGGCTATAATTCCATTAACATTAAAGCTAAAATACTGGTATTTCAAAGAAAATATGTTATCTAAGATAAAAGTGAATGTTCCAAAAGACCACTTAAATATCTGAAGATAACTATGTATTACAAGTAATCAATAATCAAATAATATGTCTCCCTATATTAAAATCTCCCTCTGTTAAATTCACCTGTATCAAATAAAAACCACAGGTATCGAAAATTTGAGTAAGCTATCCATAACTCATTCTTGCTACCATATTGTGTTACTCTATATGGGAACAGTGCAGCAAAGGAAAATGGGCATTATGATCTGAAGTAAAATCAGATCAGATCAGATCAGTCGCTCAGTCGTGTCCGACTCTTTGCTACCCCATGAATCGCAGCACGCCAGGCCTCCCTGTCCATCACCAACTCCCAGAGTTCACTCAGACTCACGTCCATCAAGTCAGTGATGCCATCCAGCCATCTCATCCTCGGTCATCCCCTTCTCCTCCTGCCCCCATTTCCCTCCCAGCATCAGAGTCTTTTCCAATGAGACAACTCTTCGCATGAGGTGGCCAAAGTACTGGAGTTTCAGCTTTAGCATCATTCCTTCCAAAGAAATCCCAGGGCTGATCTCCTTCAAAATGGACTGCTAAAACAATTAGTTTACATTTGTTCTAACCATCTTGGGCTTCCTGGTGGCTCAGGCAGTAACGAATCTGCCTGCAAGGTAGGAGACCTGGGTTCAACCCCGGGCTCAGGAAGATCCCATGGAAAAGAAAATGGCAACCCACTCCAATATTCCTGCCTGGAGAATTCCATGGACAGAGAAGCCTAGTGGACTACATTCCACGGGATCGCAAAGAGTCAGATGCGACTGAGAAACAACACCTGCTATCTTACTTAAATGAACCAGCCAACTCATTCAAATGTTAAACTGTCACCTACTATGTCATTTGGCTGTGTCTATAAGAAATTTATTTAAAGACAGAAATGTAGTCCAGAGAAATTTAAGCAATTCACTAAAAGCAAAGTAAATGATAATCTGAATTTGTTGCTACTGTAAGTTACCCAACGTCTATGTTTTTCATTATGCTAATATTTAACCCCATATTTTTACTATTTTAAGAAGGATAATCGTCATAAAAGTTTTGACAGAGACCTCAAAGAACTTCAGATCTGAGCCCCTAAATTTAGAGAGGAAAAATTAAGTTCAAAAAGAATAAAGACAATCCCAAAGTACATTCATCCTGAGGACAGCAAAGCAAAGACTAAAATTCTAGTCTCTCGATTCTCTGTCCAGGCCTCTTTCCTGTTATCATGATGAAGCATGAATGATAATATTATCAGTATTTCAGGGTAAAACTCAAGTGGGATCAGTAATTCATTCAGATACGTAATCTACATCCTAACATTATTTTACCCATCAGTGATGTCAGTATAGCTCCAGTGCAAGAGGCGAACATTTGCTGAAGCGGTGTCACTGTGATAACCGCTGGTCCCTCTGATTCAGGATCCATATCTTTAACTAACAGCAGCAAAATCTGTTAAAGAAAAGCAAGATGTAAAATAAAAGTGTAACAGAAGATGCCCGCAAAACTAACTGCTAAACGTTAAATAAACTATAAAAACTAAAACCAGTATTACTATCAAAGCACATGTTGTTGACCAGCAGAAGTACACACGTAAGTTCTATACGCAAAGGCACTACACAATTGTCATTAATAGAACATGTTCTCGGATGTTCCAAAAGTGGTAATGTACTTCAGCTAAGCTATGTGAGCAGCATCCCATTTGCAAGACAAATCAATAGAGCATTAAGAAAACAGACTCTGGCCATGGAACAGAATGAAAGCAGCTGACCAATAAGACTCGAAATCAGAATTCGGCCTCATAAGAACCACTCAAATACTTGAATCTAGTCGAGTTACCAGCAAATATAGCACTATTTTTATTGCACTGCAAACACCGCTGCAAAAGTACAAAATAAATCAAAAGCATAACCTTCATAAAAAGCATTATTTTAGAAATAAGATAGTGAGAAAAGCAACATATACTCTTTCTGAAAAACTCAATACAAAAGAGTATAAAAATCACTTATAAACTTCTTATTAAAAAAATAACCACTGGCAACATACAATATCATCTTTCCAAAGGTCTATGTACACAAAAACACAAATATGGAGGCAGATTACATCTAACCGAATATGTACAAACATTCAAGTATCTATACATGCATCTTTTTTTGAAAGACAAAATAGATCAACATCATTCATAGCTTTTAGTAGCCAACTTTGATGCTTAAAAATATAGATGTGTTAATAAATACAGATTGACATTATCATTTTTAATGCTTACATGGTTTTCAATTATATTTACTTAGTCAGCCTCTTAGATATTCAGGTTATTGCCAATTTATTAATTCTTTAATTTCATAAACTCTCACATAAATATCTTTATACATACATCTTATTGTAGTGTCTTTACAATTACTATAGGAGAAAAAGTAAGACTGCTGGACTAAACTAAAAACCTGAGAAAAATTACCAATGCTTTTCAGAAAGACTGGACCAATTTATGTTTCTATGATAATATACGTTACTGTTAGCCCATAAAGTCACCAACACTCTCTCATACTACATATCATTTATTTTTTCTGACCCATTGGAAAGTAGACTGCACATATCATACCCCCTTCATCCTAAACACCTCAAAATATTTTCATATAATTGAGGTACAATTACCAAATTTAGAAACTTAATGCTGACAGTATTCTGAAGTTCATTTTCCAATTCTGTCAATTATCCCAATTACAACCTTTACAAAAATGAATGCTTCTATTGTTTCTTTAGGCTTTTATTATTTACCTACCTGATTTAAGTCTTTTCCTCAATTCTATGTTCCAATATTTTATTGTTTGTAACATCAGTATCTGAAAATCTGTAGTGAAAAAAGAAAGAAACTGTCTTTTCACTCAGGAAACTGATAGCAAACCTAAAGGAAAGGAGTATATAAAAAAACTTTAAAACATAAATCAACTAATATTTATTAACTATTATTTATGAAATATTTTATTAAGTACTTTGCAGAATATGAAGAGCAGTCCAGAAATATTATCTTAGAGTTATGAAAGTATTATCACACAAAAATCTTCATATTATCCCAGCAAATATACTCTACTTTAAAAACAGACAATTCTAAACCTGAACATACTGACCCATCTTAGTATCAACAGAAGTTAAACAACCAGATTTTGTGACCCTTGGAGGAAATTCAGACTAAGGTAACATGGCAAAGGTTGCCACAATACAGAAGGTAACCCTCTGGTCCACAGGACTAAGGTCTTAGCTTCTTCAAGTGAAAGTACGGTGGGAAAAAGGTGGCAGGGAGGTGCACTGTTCTAGAATAAAGGAATCCACTCAAATGCATCCTGGTTTAAAGAAGAGAACTTTAAAAAGCCAGTTTGAAAGTAACTAAAGAAATCTGAATATGGGTTGGATATCAGATATTTTTAAAGTATTCTTGATTTTGTTTGGTGAGATAATGTTATTGTGCGTACATAAGAGGTCTTTTGGAATGATTCTGTTTGCTGCCTACTGTACAATATTATGGACTTCTATCTATAGTTCTATTTGTCAAATTTCCTCTTCTTCAACAAATAATGCAAAGAAATAGAGGAAAACAACAAAAAGGGAAAGACCAGAGATCTCTTCGAGATAATCAGAAATATAAAGGAACATTTCATCCAAAGATGGGCACAATAAAAGACAGAAATGGTAAAGACCTAACAGCAGCAGAAGAGATCAAGAAAAGATGTACAGAAGAACTGTACAAAAACGGTCTCAATGACCCGGATAACCACAATGGTGTGATCACTCACCCAGAGCCAGACATCGTAGAGTGTGAAGTCAAGTGGACCTCAGGAAGTAATGCTATCGATAAGGCTAGTGGAGGTGATGGATTCCAGCAAAGCTATTTAAAATCCTAAAAGATGATGCTATCAAAGTGCTGCACTCAATATGTCAGCAAATTTGGAAAACACAGCAGTGGCCATAGGACTGGAAAAGGTTGATCCTCATCCCAATTCCCAAGAAGGGTAGTACTAAAGAATGGTCAAACCACTGGACACTCATCTCCCATGCTATTAAGGTTATGCTCAAAATCCTCAAAGCTAGACTAGCATCACGTGAACTGAAAACTTCCAGGCATACAAGCTGGATTTAAAAAAGGTAGAGGAACCAGAGACCAAATTGCCAACATTGTCTGGATCATAGAGAAAGCAAGGGAATTCCAGGAAAACATCTACCTCTGTTTCATTGACTATGCTAAAGTCTTTGACTGGGTGGATCATAACAAACTGTGGAAAGCTCTTAAAGAGATGGGAATACAAGACCATCTTATCTGTCTCCTGAGAAACCTGCATGTGGGTCAAGATGCAACAGTTAGAACTCTGTATGGAACAACTGACTGGTTCAGGATTGAGAAAGGAGTACAACAAGGCTGTTGTTTACTGTCATCCTGTTTATTTAACTTATACGCAGAGCACATCATGAGAAATGCCAGGCTGGGTGAGTTACAAGCTGGAATCAAGATTACCAGGAGAAATATCAACAACCTCAGATATGCGGATGATACCACTCTAGGCAAAGAAGAACTTAAGAACCTCTTCATGATGATGAAAGGGGAGAGTGAAAAAGCCAGCTTACAACTAAATATTGAAAAAAAAACAACTAAGATCATGGCATCTGGTTCAATCACTTCATGGTAAATAGAAGGGGAAAAGGTGGAAGCAGTGACAGATTTCTTCTTCTTGGGCTCTAAAATCACTGTAGATGGTGACTGCAGCTGTGAAATTAGAAGACAACTGCTTCTTGGCAGAATAACTATAACAAACCTGTGTTAAAAAGCAAAGACATCACTTTGCAGACAAAGGTCCGTGTAGTCAAAGCTATGGTCTTTCCAATAGTCACATATGGTTGTGAAAACTGGACCATAAAGAAGGCAGAGCATTGAAGAACTGATGCTTTTGAACTGTGGCGCTGGAGAAGACTCTTGAGAGTCCCTTGAACAGCAAGGTCAAACCAGTCAATCCTAAAGGAAATCAACCCTGAATATTCACTGGAAGGAATGATGCTGAAGCTCCAATACTTTGGCCATCTGATGCAAAGAGCCGACTCATTGGAAAAGACCCTGATGCTGGGAAAGACTGAGGGTAGGAGAAGAGGGAGACAGAGGATGAGATAGTTGAACGGACGATGGACTGACTCAGTGGATGGACCCGGTGGACATGAGTTTAAGTAAACTCCTGGAGATAGTGAAGGACAGGGAAGCCTGACATGCTGCAGTCCATGGGCTTGCAAAGTTGGACATGACTGAGCAACTGAACAAGAAATATCAAGTGACAACCTTGGGATTTTGATTTCATCTGCTTGATGATTAGTCACGCTCAGTGTCTTTTCACATACTGTTGGTCATTTGTACCTCATCTTTGAAAAATGTCTATTAAGGTCTTCTATCCATTTTTAAACCAAATTATTTTTTAAACTGTAGGTGCTTCATAAATATTTTGGATACTAGACCCTTAATAGATATATTGTTTGTAAATAGTTTTCTCCCATTCTAGACTGTCCTTTTACTACAGTTTACTGCCTTTGGTGTATAGAAACTTTTCAGTTTAATATACTTTCATTTTTATTGTTGTTTCTCGGGTCACATCCAAGAATTCACTGCCAAGATAAATGCTATGAAGCTGCTATCCTGTTTTCTTCTAGGAGTTTTTATATTTGGGGCCTCACACTTAAATGTTAATCCATTCTGAGTTGATTTTGCATATGGTATAAGAAAAAGGTCAAAGTTCTTAATGCAGCCAAATTTATTGATCTTTTCCTTTATAGATAACACATTTTTGTGCTTTCTTTAAACAATCTTTCCCTACTCAAATGTCCAAAGCATATTCATCTATATTTCTCCCTAAAAGTTTTAAACTTTTGCTATCACCAAATTTTAAGTCCTTAATCCATGACTGAGTGACTAAACTTTCACCTTCAATCCATGCAGAAGTATTTTAATAGCATGTGAAGCAGTGATCCAATTTCACCTTTTTCATTGTTAAAACAGATAACCACTTTACCCAGCTCCAAATATTAAATCCCTCTGGGACTTCCCTGGTGGTCCAGTGGTTAAGACTTTGTCTTCCAATGCAGGGGGTACAGGTTCAATCCCTGGTCAGGAAGCAAGGATCCCCTAGGCCTCAGGGCCAAAACACGGAAAGATAAAAGCAATATTGTAACAGACTCCAAAAAGACTTTAAAAATGGTCCATGTCAAAAAATTTATATATTAAAAAAATATTAAATCCCTCCTTTCTCCTTTAAACTGACATATGACTGACATACTACTTGGTCAAAATTAAGTTTCATTTCAGTATGGAATTGCTTCTGGTCTCTCTATTCTATTTGCCAACTTATCCATCCTTAAACTGTAGCACACTGTATTATTATTATGTCCTAACAAGTCCTGATGTTTGGTAGGGTAAGTCTACCCTTCCTGTTCCTCTTCTTCACAAGTGTCATGGTTACTCTTGGCCCTATGGTCCCTTCAGAGAAGTTTAAAAACCATCTTACCACGTTCCTTGAAAAACCTCTTTGGGATTTTGACTCGAAGTGAATCTACAGATAAAACTAGTGAGGATTTTAACTGTGAATACAGTCTATTCTTTCATTTCAGTTCAGTTCAGTCGCTCAGTCGTGTCCGACTCTTTGTGACCCCATGGACTGCAGCACGCCAGGCTTCCCTGTCCATCACCAACTCCCAGAGCTTATTCAAACTCATGTTCATCGAGACTGATGCCATCCAACCATCTCATCCTCTGTCGTCCCCTTCTCTTCCCACCTTCAATCTTTCCCAGCATCATGGTCTTTTCCAATGAGTCAGTTCTTCCCATCAGGTGGCCAAAGTATTGGAGCTTCACCTCAGCATCAGTCCTTCCAATGAATATTCAGGACTGATTTCCTTCAGGATTAACTGGTTTGATCTCCTTGCAGTTCAAGGGACTCTCAAGAGTTTTCTCCAACACCACATATCAAAAGCATGTTTTTCGGCACTCAGCTTTCTTCATAGTCCAACTCTCATATCCATACACAACTACGGGAAAAATCACAGCTTTGACTAGACAGACCTTTCTTTCATTTAGTCTGATCTTAATGTTGTTCTGAGAAGTTTTAAAATTTGTCCTATAGAGATATTGCATATTTGTGGCAGATCTAGTTCTAGGTACCTGATAATCTCTACTACTAACATAAAACAGTGTCTTCCTTTTAATCACATGTTCTCTGTGCAGTTGGGCTTCCCGGATAGCTCAGTTGGTTAAGAACCCACCTTCAATGCAGGAGACCCCAGTTCGATTCCTGGGTTGGGAAGATCCGCTGGAGAAGGGATAGGCTACCTACTCCAGTATTCTTGGGCTTCCCTGTGGCTCAGCTGGTAAAGAACCCACCTGCAATGCAGGAGACCTGGGTTCGATCCCTGGGTTGCGAAGACCCCCTAGAGAAGGGAAAGTCTACCCACTCCAGTATTCTGGCCTGGAGAATTCCATGGACTGTAGTCCATGGGGTCGTAAAGAGTGGGACATGACTGAGCGACTTTCACTTGCTCTGTGCAGTTAGAACATGCAACTGATTTTTTTTATCTATTAAGCATGTATCCAGCCAATCTTGCTAAAAAAAAAAAAAAAATCCTCTATTATTTTTAACTGTTGACTTATAGACTCTCCTGAGTTTTTTATGTAAATGTGTATGCTATGCTGTGTTCAGTGGCTCAGTCATGTCTGACTCTTTGCAACTCCATAGACTATACACCGGTTCTTCTGTTGGGCAAGAATACTGGAGTGGGTTGCCATTTCCTCCTCCAGGCAATCTTCCCAACCCCAAGGGGTGAAACTGCATCTCTTGCATCAGCAGGCAGGTTCTTTACCACTGTGCCATGTGGGAAGTCCATCAAAGTGCATATTTGTCTACAAACAATGACTGATTTCCATCATTCCTAATCATCATGCTACCATCTTAATTTCCTTTTTGCATAGCTAAGATGTCTAATACAGTATTAGATAAATAGAGAAAATGAGCATATTTGTTCCCTTTCTGAATTTTAAAAGAATTCTTCTAAGGTTACCCATGAGAATGATGTTTGCCCCAGACTTTTTATCCATTTATTTTTAAACAGACATTCTTCATCACATTAAGGAATTTTCTTTCCAATCCTTTAATTTGCTATAAAGACTTCCTTTTCCTTTCATTCTTTTTTCTATTCATTTTACTAATGTAAAACTGATATAAAATTTCTAAGATTATTATAGTGACTTGATATATGTATATGCTGTGAAAAGTACCTTCTATCTAATCAATCAGCACATCCATCACCTCACATATTTAGCGATACGTCTTTTACTGAAAACATTTAACTTCTACTTTCTTAGCACATGTCAGTTATACAACACAGTATTATCAATTATAGTCACCATATTTTACATGAGATCTTCAAACTGTATTTGTCTTATAGCTGGAAATTTTCACCATTTACTAACCTCTCCCTATTTCCTCCATACTCCAGCCCCTGACAACCACTTTTCTACTCTGTTTCTGATTTTTTTAAGAGTCCACATACAAGAGGTACTATGCAGTATTTGGGTTTCTCTTTCTGGCTTATTTCACTTGGCATAATGTCAAGGTCCATCAATGATGTCACAAATGGCAGAATCGCTTCTCCTGGCTTAGAAACATTCTATTTACCTATATCACATCTTATCTTCTCTCTTCACAATTTTACTAAGGATTAATTGACACACAATGAACTGCATATAAGTAAAGCTTACAACATGAGTTTTGACCACCTGTGAAACTATCACTCATCAACAAAATGAACATAAGTGGCGGGCCCATTCGTGTCCTTCTGCTCCTTTGCCGGTGCTACTTCCCAGCTCCCATCCCTGCACGGATGCAGCTGTGACCTGCTGTCACTACAGTTTAGTTAGAATTTCTGAAAATTCCACACGAATGGAATCACACAGTATGTATTAATTTTCTTTTGGCATCTTTCATTTACCATAAGTGTTCTGACACTCATGTATGTATTGATACTTACTTCCTATTACTAAGTAATATCCCACTGTATAAATATACTACAATTTCTTTATTCATTCCCTGGCTGATAGAAATTTAGGTTGGCTTCAAGTTGGGGACTAGTACAAATAAAGGGGCTATGAATTATTCACATATAAATCTTAAGTAAACAGAAATAAAATGGCTAAATCAAATGGCAAATGTATGCTTAAATTCTTAAGAAATGACAAACATATTTTCCAAAGCAGTTTTATCATTTTATATTCCCACCAACATGTAAGTTCTGGTTGCTCCATATCCTTAAAACACTTGGTACAGTTATTTTTAAAAACTGTAATCATTTGAATAGCTGAGTAGTGATATCCTGATGTAGTAGTACTTTGCATTTTCCCAAGGAATAATGATGTTGTCCATCTTTTCAAAATATGCATAATTTTATTATTTGTTGAATAGTTGGAAAATTTCATGTATTTTTTTGGTGATGAAAAGGCTTTCAATACTTTGTACATAAACAATCACCAACCTAATCACAAAAAAGTAATAACATATACTAAGCCAAAGAAAGTCTTCCCTGATGGCTCAGACAATAAAAAATCTGCCTGCAATGCAGGAGACCCAGGTTTGATCCCTGGGTTGGGAAGATCCCCAGGAGAAGGGAATGGCTACCCACTCCAATATTCTTGCCTGGAGAATTCCATGGACGGAGGAGGCTGGAGGGCTACAGTCCATGGGGTTGCAAACAGTCGAACACAACTGAACGACCAACACACACAAGCCAAAGAAGAAGAGAAATCGTTATTGAGTTTTATAATTTGGGGCCACTTGAGTCACTACTTGTAACATAAGAGACACAATACTCTTCACTACATGCATGGGTTTCTCATAGCCACAAGTATTCAATTCTACAAATCACTATAAATTTTAAATGCATAAATACTCCATCTGGTAGTGGCTACTTCCATGAGGAATTTTAAACAGGCTATCTAACATTCATCCTTTAGATCGTCTGCAAGTATTAAACTACTCTTTTGCTACTGGGAAAAACAGACACACAATTTACCAAACAATTTACCACAATAAGCCTCATTCTAGTCATGAGACAGGTCTCAATGAATTTAACAGGATTTAAATAATATAAAATATGTTCTCTGACAAACTAGAAAAGAATAACAGAAAGGTATCTGGAAGTCCCTAAATAACGGGAAGCTGAATAACACCCATCTAAACATCTCATGTATCAAAGTAAAAATTAAAAAGCATTCTTACACTTAATAATGAAGTATTGAAAGTTTCCTTTTGATATCAAGCACATGATAAGAACATACATTATCACTACCCCTACTTAATGTTTTATTAAAGTTCCTAGCCATCTAGATAAGCAAAAAGTACATATAAAGTTTATAAAGGAAAAAAAAACCAGTATTTCCAGATGACATAATTGTGAACACAGAAAACTTAAACTCATCATAGAATTATTAATAAGTTAGCAATGTTGCTAGCTATAAAAATCAATATGCTAGGCTTCTCTGGTGGCTCAGTGGTAGAGAATCTGCCTGCTAAAGCAGGAGAGACAGGTTCAATCCCTGGCCCAGGAAGATCCCACATGCTGCAAGGCAAGCCTGTGCGCCACAACTACCGAGCCTGTGCTCCAGAGCCCAGGAGCTGCATCTACTGAGGTCACCTGCCACAAGTACTGGAGCCTTAACACTCCAGAGCTTGTGCCGCACAACAAGAGAAGCCACCACAGTGAGAGGCTCATGTACCCCACAACTAGAGAGCAGCCCCTGCTCATTGCAACTAGAGAAAAGCCTGTGCAGCCACAAAGACCCAGCACAGCCAAATAAATATTATTTTTAAATTGTTGAAAATCATTTCTATATACCTGTAATACATAGAAAATAAAATTTAAAATAAACAGCATGTACAGGAGCATGGAAGAATTTCATGTACTCTGGGGATAAGTTTCACAAAATATTTTCAAGACATCTGTTTAAAAAACATAAAATTTCACCAACTAAAAGGTCTTTATGGGTGGAGTCCAGATGACAGAGCAGGAGGATGCTGAATTCACATCTTCTCACACCCCGGGCACCTACCAGGGCTGCTGAAAGGCCTTGGACACCTAAGGGATGGGAGGAATTCCCAGGCGACCGGGTAGGATGATGGGGGGAAAGGGGGGAAAAGAAATGTAGAGACGGGATGGGAGCAGAAACCCTGAGGGGCAGCAGGAGGATGAGAGGGGTCACCACTCTCAGAGGGGCCCACCCACAGAGCGAGGATTAGCAGGGATGGGAAGGGATTTTGGGAGACAGTGGATCAGAGGGGAATGTACCCAGCATCTCACCCACCTACTCAACCACTGGCAAGCCTGCCGGGGTCTCGGGCCTGAACCTCCACCTTCTGGGGTCTCCTCCAGCCTAGAGGGTCCTGAGCCTAGCCCCCACCCCCGCCAAGGGCCTTTTCTAGCTGCTGGCCTCTTCAGCCTAAGCGCCTTCCTCCCCTAGGGCCTTCTCTGGCTTTTTCTGCTGTTGTAGTTTTGTTTTACTTTGTTGTTGTCATCTCATTTTCATTTCTTCTAAAATATCTACTTTTTTAAAATTTTTTATTCTTTCTTACTGTTTTGCTCCTTTTTCTTTGTTGCCTACCCACCCTACCCCCCTGCATGGCATACAGGGGTCTCCATTCCTGGCCAGGGTTTGGGCCTGAGCTCCCATGGTGGGAGCACCAAGTCCAAACCACTAGACCAACAGAGAATCTAGAATCCCAGGGAATGTTAACTGGTGTGAGCTATCCCACAGGTCCTCATCTCGGCACCAAGACTCAGCTCCATCCAACTGCATGCAAACTCCAGTGCTGGACACTGCAGCAAACAACCAGCAAGGAAAAAACAAAGCCCCATCCATCCAAAAAAAATGAGATGACAAAACAATATGGGACAGATGGGACAGATGAAGAAGCAAGGTAAACACTTACAAGATCAAATAAATGACGAGGAAATAGACTATCTACCCAATATTGATAATAAAGACAACCCTAAACCTCAAAAGCAGAAGGGAGGCACAGATCAAGAAAACAGAAGAAATGTTTACCAAAGACCTAGAAGAACTAAAGGACAAACAGTGGTGAACAACACAACAACTGAAAGAAAAAATACACTACAAGGAATTAATAACTGAAGGACAACTGAAGCAGAGAAAATGAATAAGTGAGTTGGAAGACTGAATGGTGGAAATAATTGTTGAAGAGCAGAATAAAGGAAAAAAATGAAAAGAAATGAGGGGAGTCTCAGAGACCTCTGGGACAACATTAAATGCACCAACATTCAAATTACAGGGATCCCAGAAGAAGAGAAAGATAAAGAGTCAGAAAATATTTGAAGAGACTATAGTCAAAAACTTCCCTAACACAGGAAAGGAAATAGTCAACTAAGTCCAGGAAGCACAGAGTCTCATACAGGGTTAAACCCAAGGAGAAACATGCTGAGATACATATTAATCAAACTAACAAAAATTAAATTCAAAGAAAAAAATATTAAAAGCAGCAAGGGAAAAGCAACAAATAGCACACAAGGGAATCCCCATAAGGTTATCAACTGATTCTTCAACAGAAACTTGCAGGCCAGAAGGCAGTGGTGGAATATATTAAAAGTGATGAAAGAGGAAAGCCTACAACCAAGATTACTCTATCCAGCAAGGGTTTCATTCCTATTTAATAGAGAAATCAAAACCTTTACAGTCAAGCGAAACTGAACAGAATTCAGCAATGCCAAACCAGTTTAATAACAAATGCTAAAGGACCTTCTCTAAGAAGAAGAAAACTTCTCTAGGAAGAAGAAAAATAACCACAAAAACAAAGCCAAAACAATTAAGAAAATGGTAATAGGAACATACACATTGCTAAATACCTTGAATGTAAATACAATGACTGCTCCAACCAAAAGACACAGAGTGGCTGAAGAGATATAAAAACAAAACCTATATATATATCCTGTCTATAAGAGACCCACTTTAGATCTTGGAACACATATAAACTAAAAATGAGAAGACAAAAAAATATTCCATGCAAATGGAAATTGAAAGCTGGAGTGGCAATACTCATATCAGATAACTAGACCTTAAAATAAAGGCTATTTCAAGAGACAAGGAGAGTCACTACATAATGATCAAGGAATCAATACAAGATGATATATCAATTATAAATATACATGCACCCAGCATAGGAGCACCTCAATACATAAGGCAAATACTAATAGTCATAGAAGGGGAAATACAGCAACACAATAGTGGGGAATTTTAACACGCCACTTACACCAATGGACAAACCATGCAGTCAGAAAATAAATAAGGAAACACAAGCTTTAAATGGCACAACAAACCAGTTGGACTTAACTGACATTTACAGGACATTCTACCCAAAAGTGGCAAAACACACTTTCTTCTCAAGTGCATACAGAACACTCTCCAGGAGCGATCACATCTTCATCTACAAATCAAGTCTTGGTAAATTTAAGAAAACTGAAATCATATCAAGCATCTCTTTTAACCACAATGCTGAGATTAGAAATCAGTAAGAAAAATAAACCGCAATTAAAAAAAAAAAAAATACAAACACATGGAAGCTAAGAACTACACTACTAAATAACCAAGAGATCACTAAAAGAAATATCAAAGAGGAAATCAAAAGAACATAGAAACAAATGACAATGAAAAACACAACTTAAAATCTACCGAACAAAGGAAAAGCAGTCCTAAGGGAAATTTATAGCAACTCAATCTCATCTCAAGAAACAAGAAAAACCTCCAACAAACAATTGGGTGCTTCCCTGGTGGCCCAGTTGGCAAAGAATATGCCTACAATGTAGGAGATCTGGGTTCGATTCCTGGGTTGGAAGATTCCCTAGTGAAGGGAATGGCAACCCACTCCAGTGTTCTTGCCAGAATTCCACAGACAGAGAAGCCTGGCAGGCTACAGTCCATGCAGTCGCAAAGAGTCAGACACCACTGAGCGACTAACACTTTCACTTTCAACCTTACACTAAAGCAACTAGACAAAGATAGGAAAAACCCCTAAAGTCAGCAGAAGGAATAGGTCATAAAGACCAAAGCAGAAATAAATGAAATAGAAATAAAGATCAATAAAACTAAAAGTTGGTTCTTTGGGAAGATAAAGTTGATAAACATTTAGCCAAGGTCATCAAGAAAAAAAAGGATAGGATTCAAATCAATAAACTCAGAAATGAAAAAGCAGAAATTACAACTCATGCCATGAAATACATAAGGGACTACTATAAGCAACTATATGCCAATAAAATGGACAACCTGAAATAAATGTACAAATTTTTAGTAAAGTACTATTTTCCAAGGCTGAACCTGGAAGAAATAGAAAATATAAACAGATCAATCCATAAGTAATGAAGTTAAAGCTGTAATTAAAAATCATTCAACAAATAAAAGTCCAGAACAGATGGCATGCCAATATCACTGATGAACATAGATGCAAAAACCCTCAACAAAATACTAGTGATCCTTATCCTACAACATACTAAAAAGATCATATACCATGATCGAGTGGGGTTCATCCCAGGGATACAAAGATTTTTCAATATCCACAAATCAATCAGTGTGATACACCACATCAACAAACTGAAGAATAAAAACCGTATGATCATCTTAATAGATGCAGAAAAGCTTTTGACAAAATTCGGCAACTATTTATGATAAAAAAAAAAACTCTCCAGAATGTGGGCATACCTCAACATAACAAAGGCAGTATATGACAAACCTACAGCTAATATCATTCTCAATGGTGAAATGCTATAAGCATTTCCTCTAAAATAGGAACAAGAATAGGAGGTCTACTCTTGCCACTTTATTTCAACATAGTTTTGGAAGTCCTACCTTCAGCAATCAGAGAAGGAAAAGAAGTTAAACTGTCACTGTTTGCAGGTGACATGATATTATACATAAAGGACAGTAAAACTGCTACCAGAAAACTACTGCTGCTGCTGCTAAGTCACTTCAGTCATGTCTGACTCTGTGCAACCCCATAGACGGCAGCCCTCATCAATGGATTAGGCAAAACTGCAGATTACAAAATTAACACACAGAAATCTGTTGCATTTCTATACACCAACCACAGAAGATCAGAAAGAGAAAGCCAAAAAACAATTCCATTCATCAGTGCATCAAAAAAAAAAAAAAAAAAACCGAGGAATAAACCTACCTAAGGAGACAAAAGACCTGTATTCCAAAAACTCTAAGAAGCTGATCAAAAAATTCACAAACAGATGGAAAGATATGCAATGTTCACAGATAGGAAGAATCAGTATTGTCAAAATGACTCTATTACCCAGAGCAATCTAAAGATTCAATACAATCCGTATCAAATTACCAACCAATAGCATTTTTCACAGAACTAGAACAAAAAAAAAATCTCAAAATTTGTATGGAAACACAAAAGTCCCTGAAAAGCCAAAGCAATCTTGAGAAATTAACTTCAGACTATACTACAAAGCTACAGTCATGAAAACAGCACAGTACTGGCACAAAAATAGAAACAGAGATCAATGGAATAGGATAGAAAACCTAGAAATAAACCCATGCACCTATGGTCAATTAATTTATGACAAAGGAGACAAGACTACACAATGCTGCAAAGACAGTCTCTTCAACAAACGGTGCTGGGAAAACTAGACAGCTACATGTTAAAAAATGGAATTAGATCATTCTTTGACACCATACACAAAAATAAGCTCAAAGTGGATTAAAGACCTAAATGTGAGACTGCACACTATTAAACTCCTAGAGGAAAACATAAGCAGAACACCATGACATAAACAGCAGCAACATCTTTTTGGATCCATCTTCCAGAATAATGGAAATAAAAACAAAAATAAACAAATGGGACCTAATTAAACTTAAAAGCTTTGACACAACAAAGGAAACTATAAGCAAGGTGAAAAGACAGCCCTCAGAATGGGACAAAACAATAGCAAATGAAACTGACAATTTCCAAAATATACAAGCAGCTCAATACCAGAAAAACAAATAACCCAATTAAAAAGTGGGAAAAAGACCTAAATAGACATTTCTCCAAAGACATAGAGATAGCTAATAAACACATGAAAAGAAACTCAACATCACTCGTTATTCAGTTCAGTTCAGTGGCTCAGTCGTGTCCGACTCTTTGTGACCCCATGAATCGCAGCATGCCAGGCCTCCCTGTCCATCACCAACTCCTGGAGTAAAATCAAACTCACATCCCTTGAGTCAGTGATGCCATCCAGCCATCTCATCCTCTGTTGTCCCCTTCTCCTCCTGCCCCCAATCCCTCCCAGCATCAGAGTCTTTTCGATTGAGTCAACTCTTCGCATGAGGTGACCAAAGTATTGGAGTTTCAGCTTTAGCATCAGTCCTTCCAAAGAACACCCAGGACTGATCTTTAAATGGAATGGTTGGATCCCCTTGCAGTCCAAGGGACTCTCAAGGGTCTTCTCCAACACCACACTGCAAAAGCATCAATTCTTCGGCGCTCAGCTTTCTTCATGGTCCAACTCTCGCATCCATACATGACCACTGGAAAAACCATAGCCTTGACTAGACGGACCTTTGTTGACAAAGTAATGTCTCTGCTTTTCAATATGCTATCTAGGTTGGTCATAACTTTCCTTCCAAGGAGTAAGCATCTTTTAATTTCATGGCTGCAATCACCATCTGCAGTGATTTTGGAGCCCAAAAAAATAAAATCTGACACTGTTTCCCCATCTATTTCCCATGAAATGACGGCACCAGATGCCATGATCTTAGTTTTCTGAATGTTGAGCTTTAAGCCAACTTTTTCACTCTCCTCTTTCACTTTCATCAAGAGGCTTTTGAGTTCCTCTTCACTTTCTGCCATAAGGGTGGTGTCATCTGCATATATGAGGTTATTGATATTCTCCTGGCAATGTTGATTCCAGCTTATGCTTCTTCCAGCCCAGCATTTCTCATGATGTACTCTGCATATAAATTAAATAAGCAGGGTAAAAATATACAGCCTTGACGCACTCCTTTTCCTATTTGGAACCAGTCTGTTGTTCCATGTCCAGTTCTAACTGTTGCTTCCTGACCTGCATACAGATTTCTCAAGAGGCAGGTCAGGTGGCCTGGTATTCCCATCTCTTGAAGAATTTTCCACAGTTTATTGTGATCCACACAGTCAAAGGCTTTGGCATAGCCAATAAAGCAGAAATAGATGTTTTTCTGGAACTCTCTTGCTTTTTCAATGATCCAGCGAATATTGGCAATTTGATCTCAGCCTTTTCTAAAACCAGCTTGAACATGTGGAAGTTCACGGTTCACGTACTGTTGAAGCCTAGCTTGGAAAATTTTGAGCATTACTTTACTAGCGTGTGAGATGAGTGCAATTGTGTGGTAGTTTGACCATTCTTTAGCATTGCCTTTCTTAGGGACTGGAATGAAAACCAATCTTTTCCAGTCCTGTGGCCACTGCTGAGTCTTCCAAATTTGCTGGCATATTGAGTGCAGCACTTTCCCAGCATCATCTTTTAGGATTTGAAATAGCTTAACTACTCAGCCATTAAAAAGAACAAAATAATGTCATTTGCAGCAATATAGAGGGACCTAGAGACTGACACACAGAGTGAAGTAATTAAGTCACACAGAGAAGCAGAAACATAGTATGACATCCCTTATATGTGGAATCTAAAAAGAAATGATATAGATAGAAATGAACTTACAAAACAGAAGAAGATTCACAGATTTAGAGATAGAACTTAACGGTTACCAGGAGGGGAAGGATGTGCACAAGGGACAGTTGGGGAGTTTGGGATGGATACATACACACTGCTGTATTTAAAACAGGTAACTGACGAGCAACTACTGTATAACACATGAACTCTGCCCAGTGTTATGTGGCAGCCTGGACGGGAGCAGGGCTGGGAGATAATGGATATATGTATCTTTATGGCTAAGCCCCTTTGCTGTTTACCTGAAACTATCACAACATTGTTAATGGGCTGTGTGTGTTAATTGTTAATCAGTTGCTCAGTCATGTCCAACTCTTTGCAACCCCATGGACTGTAGCCCGCCAGACTCCTTCTGTGCACTGAATTTTCTAGGCAAGAATACTGGAGCGGGTTGTCATTTCCCACTCCATGTGATCTTCCAAATGTGGGCATCAACTCACGTCTCCTGAGTCTCCTGCCTTAGCAGGCATATTCTTTACAATCGTGCCACCCGGTAAGCCCCATTAATTGGCTATACCCCAGTACAAAATTAAAAGTTAAAAAAAAAAAAAAAAAAACTACAATGAGGTATCACCTCACACCAGTCAGAATGGCCATCATCAAAAAAACCCCTACAGACAATAAATGCTGGGGAGTGTGGAGAAATGGGAACCCTCTTGTATTGTTGGTGGGAAGGTAAATTGATACAGCCACTATGAAGAACAGTATGGAAGCATCTTAAAAAACCAAAAATAAAACTATCATATGACCCAATAATCCCATTACTGGGCAAATCACAATGGAAAAAGACACAGGTACCCCAGGGTTCATTATAGCACTATTTACAATGGCCAGGACATGGAAGCAACCTAAATGTCCATCAACAGGTAAATGGATAAAGAAGATATGGTACATATAAACAATGGAATATTTATTACTCATCCATAAAAAGGAATAATATTGGGCCATTTGTAAACACATGGATGGTTCTGGAGCCTGTCATACAGAGTGAAGTGGGAAAGAGAAAAATAAATGTCATATATATGTGGAAGCTAGAACAACAGTACAGATGAACTCTTTTGTAGGGCAGGAATAAGTCATACAGAACAGACGTACGGACACAAAGGGGCACTGGGAGGGTGGGATGAATTAGATTAGGATGGCATATATACTGTATCATCAGTAAAACAGATACCTAGTGGGAACCTGCTATGGAGCACAGGGAGCTCAGCTTGGTGCTCTGTGACGACCTAGATGGGTGGGATGGGAGCAGTGATGGGAGAGAAGTCCAAGAGAAAGGAGATACATGTATACACACAGCTGATTCACTTAGTTGTACAGGAGAAGCTAATGCAATATTGCAAAGCAATTATACTCCAATAAAAAAACAATACAACAAAACATTGCCGAGGGGAAAAAAACTACAGGTCTTTATAATTCAAAAAGATACATGCACCCCTATGTTCAGAGCAGCACTATTTATAATAGTCAAAACACGGAAACACTGTAAGTGTCTACTGGAAAATGAATGGATAAAGATGTGGTACACATATACTATGCAATATCTGTTGTTGTTTTTAGTCTCTAAGTTCTGTCTGATTCTTTGCAACCCCATGGACTGTTGCCCACCAGGCTCCTCTGTCTATGGGATATCCAGGCAAGAATACTGGAGTGGGTTGCCATTTCCTTCTCCAGGAGATCTTCCCAACCCAGAGATCAAACCAATGTCTCCTGCACTGGCAGGCAGATTCTTTATTGCTGAGCCGCCAGGGAAGGCCACAATGGAATACTACTCAGCCATAAAAAGGAACGAAATTTGGATTATTTGTACTGGGTCATTTCCAGAGATGTAGATGGACCTAGAGTCTGTAACACACAGTGAAGTAAGCCAGAAAGAGGAAAACAAGTATCATATATTAACACATGTATGTGGAATCTGGGGCTTCCCAGGTGCCACTAGTGGTGAAGAACTCACCTGCCAGTGCAGGACACGTAACAGATGTGGGTTAGATTCCCGGGTCGGGGAAGATCACCTGGAGGAGGGCATAGCAATCCACTCCAATATTTTTGACTGGAGAATCCCATGGATAGAGGAGCCAGGGAGGCTACAGTCCATAGGGTCACAAAGAGTCAGACATGACTGAAGCAACTTAGCATGCATGCACATGTGATATCTAAAAAAGAATGATACAGATGAACCTATTTGCAGGGCAGGAATAGAGATGCAGACATGAGAACAGACATGAGCACATGGGGAGAAGGGGAGGATGGGACAAACTGGGAGATCAGGCCTGACATGTATATACTGCTGCTGCTGCTAAGTCACTTCAGTCGTGTCCGACTCTGTGGGACCCCATAGACAGCAGCCCACCAGGCTCCGCCGTCCCTGGGATTCTCCTACCATGTATAAAACAGATAGCTAGTGGGAACCTGCTGAATGGCACAGAAAACTCAGCTTGGTGCTCCGTGATCACCTAGATGGGTAAAACGGGAGGCTGGAAGGCAGGGCCAGGAGGGAGGGGATGTATGTGTACACACAGCTGATTCACTTCATTGTACAGAGATGCTAACACAACACTGTATGTCAATTACACTCCAATAATAATAAAACAAAACACTTTAAAAAGAAAAATACAAGCTTTTATAATTCAAAAAGATACATGCACCCTTATGTTCACAGCAGCACTACTCACAATAGTCAAAACATGGAAGCAACCTAAATGTCCATCATCAGATGAATGGATAAAGATGATGTGGTACATATATACAATGGAATACTCTTCAGCCGTTAAAAAGAATGAAATAATGCCATTTGCAATAACATGCATGGACCCAGAGATGATCATTACTAAGTGAAGTAAGTCAGAAAAACAAATGTAACTTATATGATGTAACTTATATGTGGAATCTAAAATATGGCACAAATGGACCTATCTAGAAAACAGAAATGAACTCAGAGACACAGAGAACAGACTTGTGGTTGCCAAGGTGGGGCAAGTACTGGGAATCTGGGATTAACAGACGTACACTATATATATAGGACACATGAACAGCAGGGTCCTACTATATAGCACAGGGAGTTATATTCAACATCCTGCCATAAACCATAATGGAAAAGAATATTTTAAAACATTTCTATATGTACATAAGAGAATCACTTTCCTTTAGAGCAGAGATTGGCAAAACACTGTAAATCAACTATATTTCAATTTAAAAAATAAAATTAAAACAAAATTAAAGGTCTTAATAGAAAAAAATACCACTTTATGGGCTGAAATAATAAATGCTATATCAAACCTTCCAAATTGGTTCTAAATTTACAGGAATCCTAACAAAAATTCTCAATTTTTAAAAAATTGTGGATTTGATAAAATACTTCCCAAAACCTATATCGAAGTAAAATGGCAAGAGTTGCCATAAATTGTGAAATGCATCTAAAGCAGTGCTTACAAAGAAATTTATGACATTATATGCTTCTATTAAAAAAAAATCTAAAAAACAAGGATCTAAGCACTTGCTTTAAGAAACCAGAAAAAGAAGCGCAAATTAGAACCAAAAAAGGCAGAAAGAAACAATTCAACCAAAAACAGAAATGAATCATTCACAAGAGGTTCAACAGCATATATTATAGAACAGACAAAAGAATCAGTAAACCTGAAGATCAATTGAGATCACTCAATCTGAAGAACAAAGAGAAAAATAATGAAAAAAAATGAACAGAATCTAAGAGACCTACGTGACTTTATCAAGCATACTAACCTACACATGATGAGAGTCCCAGAAGACAGAAAGGAACAAAAAGAACAGAAGCCAAAAGCCTCCAAACTTTGATTAACAGAAGGGTGGGAGAGGAGGCAATGGAGGAAGAAGAGAAGGAGAAAAAGAAACTACACATTCCAGAGTCTCAACAAACTCCTGGTAGGATAAGCTCAAGGAGAGCCACACTAAAAACACTGTAATTAAACTGCCAAAAGCCAACCACAAAGAGAATCCTGAAAACAGGGAGAGGAGCAATTCATTACATTAAAAGGACCTTCAATGATTACAAGCTGATTTCACATCTAAAACCTGGAGGCCAGAAGGCAGTATACATTCCCAGATAAACAAAATCTGATAGATTTTGTCTCTAGTGATCTTGTCCTACAAGAAATACTAGGGGGCATACCTTTCAGGTTAAAATGAAACACACCTCTACATAGTAACTAGAATTCATATGATGAAGCAAAAAGCACTGGCAAAAGTAACAACATAGATAAATATAAAAGACAAGGGGTCTTCCAGCTCAAGATGGCAGAGTAGAAGGATGTGTGCTTATCTCCTCCGGCAAGAGCACCAAAATTGCAATTACCTGTTGAACAACAATCGACAGGAGGATATTGGAACCCACCAAAAAAAGATACCCCACGTCCAAAGACAAAGAAGAAGCTGCAGCAAGACAGTAGGAGGGACGCAATCACAATAAAATCAAATCCCATACCTGCCAGGTGGGTGACCCACAAACTGGAGAATAATAACACCAAAGAAGTTCTCCCACTATTACGAAGGTTCTGAATCCCAGCCTGGGGATCCAGCAAAGGGACTGAGAATCCCCAGGGAACCTGGCCTTGAGGGCCAGCGGGATTTGATCACAGGCCTTCCAGAGGACTGAGGGAACCAGAGACTCCAGTCTTGGAGGGCACAAACAAAATTTTGTGTGCATCAAGACACAGAAAGGAGGAGCAGTGACACCACAGGAGACTCAACCAGAACTACCTGCTAGTGTTGGAGGGGCTCCTGTGAGGGCTGGCAGGGGTTCACCACAGGGGCAAGGTCACTGGAAGGTCCCCCTTAGCATAAACCCTCTTGGAGTTCACCATTAATCCTACCATAGAGCTCCCAGACCCCTGGTGGGTCACCTCAGGCCAAAGAGCTACCAGGGAGGGCAACCTCGCCCATCAGCAGATAACTGGATTAAAGCTTTACTGAGACTCTGCCCCTAGAGCAATACCTAGTTTTCCCCATCACCAGTCCCTCCCATCAAGAACCTTACAAGCCTCTTAGCCTCATCCATCAGAGGGCAGACAAAAGAAGAACTTAGAACCAGAGTCTCAAGGTGGCTAAAACAAAAACCATACTACAGAAAGTTAATCACAAAGAAAAAGCAGAAAGTTATGTCCCAGATGAAGAGACAAGACAAAATCCCAGAAAAACAACTAAATAAAGTGGAGATAGGCAACCTATTCTTTAGAAAAAGAATTCAGAATGATAGTGAAGATGATCCAGGATCTTGGAAAAAGAATAGAGGCAAAGAATGAAAATATACAAGAAATGTTTACCAAAGACCTACAAGAACTAAAGAACAAACAAACAGAAATAAATAATACACTGCTGCTACTGCTAAGTTGCTTCAGTCGTGTCCGACCCATAGATGGCAGCCCACCAGGCTTCCCCATCCCTGGGATTCTCCACGCAAGAACACTGGAGTGGGCTGCCATTTCCTTCTCCAATTCTTTGACCAACAGTTCCAGGTAAATACACTAGAAGGAATCAATAGCAGAATAACTGAGGCAGAAGAACGGATAAATGACCTGAAGGACAGAATGGTAGAAATCACTGCCACAGAACAGAATATAGAAAAAAGAATGAAAAGAAATGAAAACAGCCTAAGAGACTTCTCGGACAACATTAAACGCACCAACATTAGCATTACAGGGGTCCCAGAAGAAGAGAGAAAGGACCTGAGAAAATATTTGAAGAGATAATAGCTGAAAACTTCCCAAACATGGGAAAGGAAATAGTCAACCAAGTCCAGGAAGCACAGAGAGTCCCAGGCAGGATAAACCCAAGGAAGAGCACACTGAGACACATAGTAATCAAACTGACAAAAATTAAAAACAGATAAAATATTAAAAGCAACAAGAGAAAAGTGACAAATAACATACAAGGAAACTCCTATCAGGCTATCAGCTGATTTCTCAACAGAAACTCTACAAGCCAGAAGGGAATGGCATAATATATTTAAAGTGATGAAAGGGAAGAACCTACAACCAAGAATACTCTACCCAGCAAGACTCTCCTTCAGATTTGATGGAGAAATCAAAAGATTTCCAGACAAGCAAAAGTTACAAGAATTTAGCACACCAAACCAGCTTTACAACAAACGCTAAAGGAACTTCTCTACACAGGAAACACAAGAGAAGAAAAAGACCTACAGAAAATAAACCCCCCCAAATTAAGAAAATGTAATCGGGTCATACATACTGATAATTACCTTCAATGTAAGAGGATTAATAAATGCACCAACCAAAAGACACAGACTGGGTGGATGAAAACATGTGCATGTATGCACTTCCACTTGTCCTATCACTCTGCTTGACCCCCACAAACTGTATGCAATTATTTTATATTAAGTTAATCATGTTCCCATGATGGCTTGCAATTACAATTATCTTTTTTTGGTCTGGCTATTGATCGTGAAAACTGATAAACATCTTTTACTATTGTGATTATGTAACTATTACTCACTTAATTGTATCATGATTGGTTAACAGAAAAGTAGAACTCTATATCACCAAAACTAGGATCTAATAGAAAAACTTGTAATCCCTTTTTAAAATCCAAGAATTTTAAAATTTCAAGAATTTTCTTGAAATTTTTTGAAAAATACAAATGTATTTGTATACAAATACCTGAGTATTGCCTTTTTTCCTCCAGAGTTCCAGATATGTTTCTAATGAGCAGTCATGCTTAAAAACAACTGAACTATATGATGATCTTTTACTTTTATCTAGTTTGTTTCCCTTTTTCTATTTCATATTCAGTGCTCTCATTTCATTTAGTTTATGTTCTCCAATTTCTCCATCTCTTCTTGCATACATATATATATATATGCATAATATATATATTTTAGAAAACCTATGAACTTCTGCCTAACTAAAATAATTATGACATTTTGATTCTACCTGTTTGACTTAGTATAAATAGAATGCTAGATTTCTAATTAAAAAATAGATATGAAACAACCAACAAAGGTTTACTGCATAACACAGGGAACTAGAGTCAATATCTTGTAATAACTTATGATGGAAAATAATTTCAAAAATAATATATGTGTATTTGTATAACTGAATCACCTGTGCATCTGAAACATTGTAGGTCAATATACTTCAATAAAATATTTTTTAAAAAGACAACTGGATAAAGCAATAAAATAAATCTCTGATGATGACATAACTTGCATGACAGCAACAACACACACGAAGGCGTTAGGGGGTGGAGGCGTATACTACTGAAATTAAAGACACTCACCTGATTATTATAAATTAAAATACTAATTACAATTCCCCAGGCAGCCATTAAGAAAATAATATAATAGATGAAACAGAGACAAGTAACTGTGTATGAGAAAATATCTATTTAAAATGAAAGAGGCAGTTATGAAGGAAGAGTATAACAACAAATGTAAGACATACAGAAAACAAATAGCAAAATGACAGATATAAATCTTCAGTATTCTTGCCTTGAGAATCCCATGAACAGAATGAAAAGGCAAAAACATAGGGCACTGAAAGAGGAACTCCCCAGGTGGGCAGGTGCCCAATATGCTACTGGAGACCAGTGGAGAAATAACCCCAGAAAGAATGAAGAGACAGAGCTGAAGCAAAAACAACACCCAGTTGTGGATGGGACTGGTGATAGAAACAAGGTTTCATGCTGTAAAGAGCAATACTGCATAGGAACCTGGAATGTTAGGTCCATCAATCAAGGCAAACTGAAGTGGTCAAACAGGAGATGGCAACAGTGAAGATCAACATTCCAGGAATCAGCGAACTCAAATGGCCTGGATGGGTGAATTTAACTCAGATGACCATTATATCTACTACTGTGGGCAGGAATCCCTTAGAAGACATGGAGTAGCCATCATAGTCAACAAAAGAGTCCGAAATGCAGTACTTGGATGCAATCTCAAAAACGACAGAATGATCTCTGTTCATTTCCAAGGTAAACCATTCAATATCACAGTAATCCAAGTCTATGACCCAACCAGTAATGCTGAAGAAGCTGAAGTTGAACAGTTCAATGAAGACCTACAGGACCTTCTAGAACTAACACCCAAAAAAGATGTCCTTTTCATTATAGGGGGCTGGAATGCAAAAGTAGGAAGTCAAGAAACACCTGGAGTAACAGGCAAATTTGGCCTTGGAGTACGAATGAAGCTGGGCAAAGACTAATAGAATTCTGCCAAGAGAATGCACTGGTCATAGCAAACACCCTCTTTCAACAACACAAGAGAAGACTCTACACATGGACATCACCAGATGGTCAACACCGAAATCAGGCTGATTATATTCTTTGCAGCCAAAGATAGAGAAGTTCTATACAGTCAGCAAAAACAAGACCGGGAGCTGACTGTGGCTCAGATCATAAACTCCTTATTGCCAAATTCAGACTGAAATTGAGAAAGTGGAGAAAACCACTAGACCATTCAGGTATGACGTAAATCAAATCCCTTATGAGTATACAGTAGAAGTGGTAATAGATTTAAGGGACTAGATCTGATAGACAGAGTGCTTGATGAATTATGGAATGAGGTTCGTGACATTGTACAGGAGACGGGGATCAAGACCATCCCCAAGAAAAAGAAATGCAAAAAAGCAAAATGGCTGTCTGAGGAGGCTGTACAAATAGCTGTGAAAAGAAGGGAAGGAAAAAGCAAAGGAGAAAAGGAAAGATATAAACATCTGAATGCAGAGTTCCAAAGAATAGCAAAGAGAGATGAGAAAGCCTTCCCCAGCAATCAATGCAAAGAAGTAGAGGAAAACAACAGAATGGGAAAGACTAGACATCTCTTCAATAAAATTAGAGATACCAAGGGAATATTTCATGCAAAGATGGGCTCAATAAAGGACAGAAATGGTAGGGACATAACAGAAGCAGAAGATATTAAGAAGAGGTGGCAGAATACATAGAAGAACTGTACAAAAAAGATCTTCACGACCAAGATAATCACGATGGTGTGATCACTCACCTAGAGCCAGACATCCTGGAATGTGAAGTCAACTGGGCCTTAGAAAGCATCACTACAAACAAAGCTAGTGGAGATGATGGAATTCCAGTTGAGCTATTTCAAATCCTGAAAGATGATGCTGTGAAAGTGCTGCACTCAATATGCCAGCAAAGGATATTGAGTGCAAAGCATTTCCACTCAATATGTGGAAAACTCAGCAGTGGCCACAGGACTGGAAATGGTCCATTTTCATTCCAATCCCAAAGTCATGCAGTGCCAAAGAATGCTCAAACTACTGCACAATTGCACTCTCACACGCTAGTAAAGTGATGCTTAAAATTCTCCAAGCCAAGCCTCAGCAATACATGAACCGTGAACTTCCAGATGTTCACACTGGTTTTAGAAAAGGCAGAGGAACCAGAGATCAAATTGTCAACATCCGCTGGATCATTGAAAAAGCAAAGAGTTCCAGAAAAACATTTATTTCTTCTTTATTGACTATGCGAAAGCCTTTGACTGTGTGGATCACAATAAACAGTGGAAAATTCTAAAAGAGACGGGAATACCAGACCACCTGACCTGCCTCTTGAGAAACCCATATGCAGGTCAGGAAGCAACAGTTAGAACTGGACATGGAACAACAGACTGGTTCCAAATAGGAAAAGGAGTACGTCAAGGCTGTATATTGTCACCCTGCTTATTTAACTTATATGCAGAGTACATCATGAGAAACGCTGGGCTGGAAGAAGTGCAAGCTGGAATCAAGACTGCTGGGAGAAATATCAATAACCTCAGATATGCAGATGACACAACCCTTATGGCAGAAAGTGAAGAGGAACTAAAGAGCCTCTTGACAAAAGTGAAAGAAGAGAGTGAAAAAGTTGGCTTAAAGCTCAACACACAGAAAACTAAGATCATGGCATCTGGTCCCATCACTTTGTGGAAAATAGATGAGGAAACAGTAGAAAGAGTGGCTGACTTTATTTTTCTGGGCTCCAAAATCACTGCAGATGGTGACTGCAGCCATGAAATTAAAAGACGCTTACTCCTTGGAAGGAAAGTTATGACCAACCTAGACAGCATATTAAAAAGCAGAGACATTACTTTGCCAACAAAGGTCCATCTAGTCAAGGCTATGGTTTTTCCAGTAGTCATGTATGGATGTGTGAGTTGGACTATAAAGAAAGCTGAGCGCCGAAGAACTGATCCTTTTGAACTGTGGTGTTGGAGAAGACTCTTGAGAGTCCCTTGGACTGCAAGGAGATCCAAGCAGTCCATCCTAAAGGAGATCAGTCCTGGATGTTCATTGGAAGGACTGATGTTGAAGCTGAAACTCCAATCCTCTGGCCACATGATGAGAAGAGCTGACTCATTTGAAAAGACCCTGATGCCAGGAAAGATTGAGGGTAGGAGGAGAATGGGAGAACAGAGGATGAGATGGTTGGATGGCATCACTGACTCAATGGACATGGGTTTGGGTGGACTCGGGGAGTTGGTGATGGACAGGGAGGCCTGGCATGCTGCGGTTCATGGGGTCGCAAAGGGTCAGACATGACTGAGTCACTGAACTGAACTGAAATGTAAAACAGATTAAATAATTCAAGAAAAGGGCAAAGACTGGCAGAATTTAAAAAAAAAAGATCAAACTATACCATAGCTATAAGTGACCTATTTTAGATTCAAACACAAAAATAAACTGATAATAAAATAATAAAACATAAGTATAGGCAACATAAACATAAATGTCTGCATTGTGTGTGATGTGTGAAGTCGCTCACTTGTGTTCGACTCTTTCCGACCCCGTGGATTGTATAGGCAACATAAACATAAATGTCTGCATTGTGTGTGATGTGTGAAGTCGCTCACTTGTGTTCGACTCTTTCCGACCCCGTGGATTGTAGCCCGCCAGGCTCCTCTCTCCATGGGATTCTCCGGGCAAGAATACTGGAGTGGACTGCCATTTCCTTCTCCAGGTGATCTTCCCAACCTGGGTCTCCTGCATTGCAGGCAGGCGCTTTATCCTCTGAGCCACCAGGGAAGCCCAAAGTCTGCATTAATGGATCTTTAATTAGTAATTCCTCTTTTTCTTCCCTCTAATGACTTAAAACACAATTATACAAAAGAATAACTATGTTAATCACTGTCATGCAAAACATTGTTATTTACAATACACAATATCATTAATGTTGCATATTTACTTATATACAATATATGCTTTACTATGTATAAACATCATATATTTATACTTATGTTACATATTTGTAATTGACACATTTAAGTGCACATTATATGTGCTTATATATATCACATACATAATATATAACAGTAACGATATGTCATTTACAAGGGGGCTGGAGGAATGGAGTTATATAGGAGAAAAGTTTTTACATACCATTAAAACCAAACTGGTATTAATCTGAAATACACTTAAAAATTAAATATGAATTGCAATCCTCAAGAAATAAACTAAAAACATAACTAAAATATATACAGAAAAAATGAGAATGCAATCAAAACACTACACCAGAACATCTAACACAAAAGAAGGTGGTGAATGAATTGTGAAACAAAAAAGTATGACATACAGAAAAAAAGAGCAAAGTGGCAATGTAAGACTTCTATTTTGAATAATTTCATTAAAGACAAATGGATTAAATTCTCTAAGAGACTGGAAGAGTCAATATAAAAAGTGATTTAACTACATGCTGTCTACAAGAAACTCATTTTAGAACCAAATACATTTGTAAATGGGTTAAGAATGAAAATGTAAAAATTTATTTTATGAAAACTGTAACCAAAGGAGAGCCAGAGTGCCAATACTAATACCAGACAAAAACTTTAAAACAAAAATAGTTACAACATCAAAGAAGAATGATATAAAGGTCAATGTACCACGATTTTAAAAAAACTATAAACATATATACAACAGAGCCCCAAATTATATGAAGCAAAAAGTGACAGAAGACAACAATAGTTGGAAGCTTCAATATTTCATTTTCAATGATAAACAGAACTAGACAAAAGATTAACAAGGAAATAGAAAATTAACTACTACAAACCAGCTAGACCTAACAGACATACATAGAATACTCCACCAAACGAGAGCAAAATACATTCTTCAAGTGAACATGGAATATTCTTCATGACAGATATATTACAGTACAAAATAAGGTTCCATTAAGTTTAAGAAGACTAAAAATTATACAAAGCATCTTCTCTGATCACAGGAGGAAAAAACCAGAAATCAATAACAATAGGAAATTTGGAAATTTAAAGCTGTTGAATGAAACAATACACTCTTAATTAACCAACAGGTCAAAGAATCCATTACAAGGTAAATTACAAAATACCTTGAGAGAAATTAAAATGAAAACACAACGTACCAACACTTAAGGAATGCAACAAATGCAGTGCTAAGAGTGCTAAGAGGAGGGAAATTTATAGTTGTAAAGGTCTACATTAAAAAAACAAAGATCTCAAATCTTTATTCAAACCTGAACTTCTCCCTTACGGAACCCAAGAAAAAAGTTAACTAAACCCAAAACAAGAAGAGGAAAGGAATATTACAGATTAGAATGTAAATAGAGTAGAAAAACTACTGGGAAAAATCAATGAAACCAAAAATTGGTTCTTTAAAAAAGAAAAAGTGAAATGTTAGTCACTCAATCATGTCCAACTCTTTGCGATTCCATGGACTGTAGTCCACCAGGGTCCTCTCTGTCCATGAAACTTTTCAGGCAAGAATACTGAAGTGGGTTGCCATTCCCTTCTCCAGGGGATCTTCCTGACCCAGGAATTGAATCCAGGTCTCCCGCACTGCAGGCAGATTCTTTACTGTCTGAGCCACTATGGAAGACCTCTTTAAAAAAGATCACCAAAATTAACTTTTGGCTAAACTGACCAAGAAAAATAAGAAGACTCGAATTGGTAAAATCAGGCATGAAAGTAGAGATATTACCAGAAGCTTTACAGGAATAAAAATTATTACAGGAAATGAACAAGTAGAGTTGGACCATAAAGAAGGCTGAGCACCAAAGAATTGACGCTTTGAAATTATGGTGCTGGAGAAGACTCCTCAGAGTCCGGTGCACAGCAAGGAGATCAAACCACTCAATTCTAAGGGAAATCAACCCTGAATATTCACTAGAGAGGGACTGATGCTGAAGCTGAAGCTCCAATAGTCTGGCCACCTGATGCAAAGAGCCGATTCAAAGGAAAAGACCCTGATGCTGGGAAAGACTGAGGGCAGGAGAAGCGGGTGACAGAGAATGAGAAATGGTTGGATGGCATCATCAACTCAGAAGACACGAGTCTGAGCAAACTTCGGGTGCTAGCGAAGGACACGGAAGCCTGATGTGCCGTAATTCTTGAAGTTGCAAAGAGTCAAACATGACTTAGCATGACTTAGCAACTGAACAAAAATCTGTCAACACATTACTTGAAATAAACAAATTCCTAGAAACACACAAAGTACCAAAAGTTACTGAAGAAAGGTAACACTTTCTAACTCATTCTATAAAACAAATATTACTCTAACATCAAAGCCAGAAAAAGGTATCACTTGAAAACTACATACTAATATTTCATATATATATATAAAACAGGAGGGAAGGAGGCAGGACATAACCCTTAAAGAAGGACATATCAATGATATGACATAAACAGGTCAGAACCAAGATGGCAGAAGATTCCACTTTCAGTAGACCTTGAACCTTATCACACACTCATCATAATACATTGATATGCTAAATGATATACTTATGGGCGCCATGACAGTTCCCAGGAAAACCATAAAAGGATAAAAAGTGGGCAGTGGTCCAATTCCTAGAAATCTCCAAATTCCTAGAATTCTGCCCCCATTCCCTGAAACAGTTGGAATAATCCTCCCACTTATTAGCCTATGAAGTTACTCAGCCCATTAAAAATTAATGCCACCGTGTATTTCTGGCCACTCTCACCTTTTGACATGGGATCTCATTCTGTCTACAGAATGTGTATCTCTAAATAAATCCTACTTCGTAACTATTGCTTTGTCACTCATTGAAGTCTTTGTGTGGATCACAACAAACTGTGGAAAATTCAAGAGATGGGAATACCAGACCACCTGACCTGCCTCTTGTGAAATCTGTATGCAGGTCAAAAAACAACAGTTAGAACTGGACATGGAACAACAGACTGGTTCCAAATAGTGAAAGGAGTACACCAAGGCTCTACATTGTCACCCTGCTTATTTAACGTATATGCAGAGTACATCATGAGAAACACTGGGCTGGAAGAAGCACAAGCTGGAATCAAGATTGCCTGAAGAAATATCAATAACCTCAGATATGCAGATGTCACCACCCTTTTGGCAGAAAGCAAAGAACTAAAGAGCCTCTTGACAAAGTGAAAGAGGAGAGTGAAAAAGTTGGCTTAAAACTCAGCATTCAGAAAACTAAGATAATGGCATCTGATCCCATCATTTTATGGCAAATAGATGAGGAAACAATGGAAAAAGTGACAGACTTTATCTTTTTGGGCTCCAAAATCACTGCAGATGGTGACTGCAGCCATGAAATTAGAAGACGCTTGCTCCTTGGAAGAAAAGTTACGACCAACAAATAGCATATTAAAAAGCAGGGACTTTACTTTGCCAACAAAGGTCCATCTAGTCAAAGCTATGGTTTTTCCAGTAGTTATGAATGGACGTTATGAATGGATGTAAGAGATGGACTAAAAGAGAGCTGAGTGCCGAAGAATTGATGTTTTTGAACTGTGGTGTTGGAAAAGATTCTTCAAAGTCCCTTGGACTGCAAGGAGATCAAACCAGTCCATCCTAAAGGAGATCAGTCCTGAATATTCATTGGAAGGACTGATGCTGAAGCTGAAATTCCAATACTTTGACCACCAGATGCAAAGAACTAACTCATTTGAAAAGACCCTGATGCTGGGAAAGATTGAGGGCAGGAGGAGAAAGGGACGACAGAGGATGAGATAGTTGGATGGAATCACTGACCTGATGGACATGAGCTTGAGTAAACTCTGGGAGTTGGTGATGGACAGGGAGGCCTGGCATGCTGCAGTCCACGGGGTTGCAAAGAGTTGGACATGACTGAGCAACTCAACTGAACTGAAGTCTTTCTGCGACAAAATATAAAGAACCTGAGCTTCATTAAATCCTGAGACCAGGTGTGCAATCTCAATAAAAAGACTTGGGTTCAAGTCCCAGTCTGTGGGCTCAAGTCCTAAACTGAGTTTGGCTGAGTAACAGTCTCAGCCCATGGGTTTAAGTCTCATCTGAGTTGTGCAAGTTTCATATAGATGCAAAAGTTCCCCACAAAATGCTAGTAAACTGAATCTAGCCCTATATTAAAATAATTTACACCATGATCAAGTTGGATTTATCTCAAACATGCAAAAGTGGTTCATCTTATGAAAATCAATCAACAGAATTCACCATATTAATTAGATCAACAGAACCACATGATGAACTCAGTTAATACAATAAAAACTGAGGAACTTCATCATCATGATAAAAGGCATCTAAGAAAAACTCAACATATAACATCAGACTTAATGGAGGAAAACGGAAAACATTCCCCCTAACATCAGGAAAATGACAAAAATGTCTGCTTTACTGCATAATTATGCAAGTTCTAGCAAGGGACATTAAGCAATAAAAACAGATAGAGGCATCCAGATTTGAAAGAACAAAGTAAAACAATCTCTATTCACAGATGACATGATTTTGTATCTTGAAAATTCTAAAGAATACACCAAAAAAGAACTACCAGAGCTAATAAATTAATTCAGCAAACAAGATCAATATATAATAATTAGTTGAGATTCTATGTAGCAATTGACAACCTGAAAATAAATTTAACAAAACAATCTCTGTTACAAAAGTACCCAAGTATAACTTTACAGTTGGTCTTCCTGCCTCCTACATCTGAGGTTCCATAAATTCAAACCACCACAGACCATGCAGTGGTCTTGTTTAGTTGTCAAGTCATGTCTGACTCTGCAACTCCATGAAATGTAAGCCACCAGGCACCTCTATGGAGTGGGTTGCCATTTCCTTCTCCAAGGGATCTTCCTGACTCAGGGATTGAACCTGCGTTTCCTGCACTGGCAGGCGGATTCTTTACTGCTGAGCTACCAGGGAAGTCCACATAGTGCTGGTAGTACGTATTTAATGGAAAGTAAAGACCAAAAATGTATAAGTGGGCCTGCACAGTTCAAACGTGTATACAATGAAAATTACAGAACACTGCAGAATGAACTCAAGAAGACCTAAATAAACTGGAACCATCCAGTGTTCATGGACAGAAATCCACAATACTGTTAAGATTGCAAATCTATACAAATTCAATGCCATCACTCTCAAAACTCCAACTGCTCTTTTTGTAGAAATGAACAAGCTTATTCTAAAACTCATACGAAATTTCAAGACATCTTGAATAACTAAAACAATCCTGAAAAAGAAAAACAAAAATTTAGAGGACTTGAGACTTCCCAGTTTCAAAACTTACTAAAAGGCTACAGTAATCAAAACTGTAGAACTAGCTAGCTTAAGGATAAACATAAGAATCATGGAATAGAATTCATAGTCCTAAAACCACCCCATACATCTATGGTCAACAGGCTTTCTTGAGAACAAAGATACCAACATGTATCCATGTTGATACAAATGGATTCCACATGCCAAAGAATGAAGTTTGACCCTTTCTTTGTTCATGTTATACACACAAATTGACTTAAAATGGGTCAAAGACCTAAAGTGTAAGTGAAAGTGTAGTTGCCCAGTCATGTCCGACTCTTAGCGACCCCATGGACTGTAGCCTACCAGGCTCCTCCGTCCATGGGATTTTCCAGGCAAGAGTACTGGAGTGGGGTGCCATTTCCTGCTCCAGGAGATCTTCCTGACCCAGGGATTGAACCTAAGTCTCCCCCATTGTAGGCAGACGCTTTTACTTTATGAGCCAGCAGGGAAGTCAAAGACCTAAACTAAAACTATAAAACTCTTAGAAGATAAGATGAAGTAAAGCTAAGCTAAGTGACCTTGGATCTGGCAACAGGTTGCTAAAGATAACACCAAAAGTACGAAAAACACAAAGGGCAAATAAAATTGAATTTTATCAAAATTTAAAACTGTTGTGTATCAAAGGACACTATCCAAAAAGTAAAAAAGACAAGACACATGATTGGAGAAAATATCTGCAAATCTATCTGATAAGAGTCTACAATAGAAAATCTTTAAGAACACTTACAATCCAACAACAAAAAGAGAAAAGCCCAATTAAAAAATGGGCAAAGTACCTGACCACTTACTCAAAGAAGATATACTAACAGCCAAGTAAGATATGAAAGATGCTCAATATCACAAATAATTCAGTTCAGTTCAGTCACTCAGTTGTGTCCAACTCTTTGCGACCCCATAAATCGCAGCACGCCAGGCCTCCCTGTCCATCACCAACTCCCGGAGTTCACCCAAACTCATGTCCATCAAGTCGGTGACGCCATCCAGCCATCTCGTCCTCTGTAGTCCCCTTCTCCTCCTGCCCCCAATCCCTCCCAGCATCAGAGTCTTTTCCAGTGAGTCAACTCTTCGCATGAGGTGGCCAAAGTACTGGAGTTTCAGCTTGAGCATCAGTCCTTCCAAAGAAATCCCAGGGCTGATCTCCTTCAGAATGGACTGGTTGGATCTCCTTGCAGTCCAAAGGACTCTCAAGAGTCTTCTCCAACACCACACTTCAAAAGCATCAATTCTACGGCACTCAGCTTTCTTCACAGTCCAACTCTCACATCCATACATGGAAAAACCATAGCATTGACTAGACGGACCTTTGTTGGCAAAGTAATGTCTCTGCTTTTCAATATGCTATCTAGGTTGGTCTTTCCTTCCAAGGAGTAAGTGTTTTTTAATTTCATGGCTGCAATCACCATCTGCAGTGATTTTGGAACTCAAAAAAATAAAGTCTGCCACTGTTTCCCCATCTATTTCCCATCAAGTGATGGGACCAGATGCCATGGTCTTAGTTTTCTGAATGTTGAGCTTTAAGCCAACTTTTTCACTCTCCTCTTTCACTTTCATTGCTGCTACTGCTACTGCTAAGCCACTTCAGTCATGTCCGACTCTGTGCGACCCCATAGACGGCAGCCCACTAGACTCCTCTGTCCCTGGGATTCTCCAGGCAAGAACACTGGAGTGGGTTGCCATTTCCTTCTCCAATGCATTAAAGTGAAAAGGGAAATGAAGTCGCTCAGTCGTCCCCGACTCTTAGGGACACCAAGGACTGTAGCCTACCAGGCTCCTCCGTCCATGGGATTTTCCAGGCAAGAGTACTGGAGTTGGGTCCATTCACTTTCATTAGGGAAATGCAAATCAAAACCACAATCAGACACCACTTCGCTCCCAGTGGGAAGCCTATTAACTTAATCTTAAAAAAAAAAAAAAAGGAAAATAACAAGTGTAGACGAGCATGTGGAGAAATAGGCAAACTTGTATAATACACTGTTCATAGTAATGTACAATGATGCAGCCCCTGTGGAAAAGTTTGGAGCTTCCTGAAAATGTTAAACATTATTAGATAACCCAACAATTCTCAGTTAGTTCATTTCAGCTGCTCTGTTGTGTCCGACTCTTTGCAACTCCATGGACTTCAGCACACCAGGCCTCCCTGTCCATCACCAACTCCCGGAGCTTACTCAAACTCATGTCCATCGAGTCAGTAATGCCATCCAACCATCTCATTCTCTGTTATCCCCTTCTCCACCTTCAGTCTTTCCCAGCATCAGGGTCTTTTCAAATGAGTCAGCTTTTCCCATCAGGTGGCTGAAGTATTGGAGTTTCCGCTTCAACATCAGTCCTCCCAATGAACACCCAGAACTGATCTCCTTTAGGATGGACTGGTTGGATCTCTTTGCAGTCCAAGGGACTCTCAAGAGTCTTCTCCAACACCACACTTCAAAAGCATCAGTTCTTTGGCGCTCAGCTTTCTTTATAGTCCAACTATAGTCCATGTATGGATGTGAGATCCATACATGACTACTGGAAAAACCATAGCCTTGACTAGACGGACCTTTGTTGGCAAAGTAATGTCTCTTCTTTTTAATATGCTCTCTAGGTTGGTCATAGCTTTTCTTTCAAGGAGCAAGCATATTTAAATTTCATGGCTGCAATCACCATCTGCAGTGATTCTGGAGCCCAAAAAGATAAAGTCTGTCACTTTTTCCATTGTTTCCCCATCTATTTGCCATGAAGTAATGGGACCGGATGTCATGATCTTAGTTTTCTGAGTGTTGAGTTTTAAGCCAACTTTTTCACTCTCCTCTTTCACCGTCAACAAGAAGCTCTTTAGCTCTTCTTCGCTTTCTGTCATAAGGGTGGTGACATCTGCATATCTGAGGTTATTGATATTTCTCCCAGCAATCTTGATTTCAGCTTGTGATTCATCCAGCCTGGCATGTCACACGATGTACTCTGCATATAAGTTAAATAAGCAGGATGACAATATACAGCCTTTCCCAATTTGGAACCAGTCTATTGTTCCATGTCCAAATCTAACTGTTGCTTCTTGACCTGCATACAGATTTCTCAGGAGGCAGTTCAGGTGGTCTGGTATTCCCATCTCTTGAAGAATTTTCCACAGTTTGTTGTGATCCACACAGTCAAAGGCTTTTGCATAGTCAATAAAGCAGAAGTAGATGTTTTGCTGGAACTCTCTTGCTTTTTCAATGATCCAACAAATGTTGGCAATTTGATCTCTGGTTCCTCTGCCTTTTCTAAATTCAGCTTGAACATCTGGAAGTTCTCGGTTCACATACTGTTGAAGCCTGCCTTGGAGAATTTTGAGCATTACTTTACCAGCGTGTGAGATGAGTGCAATTGTGCAGTAGTTTGAGCATTCTTTGGCATTGCCTTTCTTTGGAATTGGAATGAAAACTGATCTTTTCCAGTCCTGTGGCCACTGCTGAGTTTTCCAAATTTGCTGGCATATTGAGTACAGCACTTTCACAGCATCATCTTTCAGGATTTGAAATAGTCGAGTGTTCAGGCTTTGTTTGTAGTGATGCTTCCTAAGGCCCACTTGACTTTGCATTCCAGGATGTCTGGCTCTAGGTGAGTGATCACACCGTGGTGGTATATTAACATGCAAACTGAAAAACAGAGTCAAACAAAAACTTGTACACAAATGTTCAGAGAGTTATTATTCACAACAACCAAAGAATAAACAACTCAAATGTTTAAACAAAACAAATGGATGAATGGATAAACAAAATGTGGTCTATCCCTATCAGGGAATTTTCTTTTATTCAGTTACTAAAAAAGACAGAAGTACTGACACATGGATGAACCCTGAAAATATTATGCCAGACAAAAGAAGCCAGGACAAAAAACACCTGTTTTATGATTCCACTTACATGAAATGTCCATAATGGGCAAATCCATAGAAACAGAGCAGATTAGTAGGTGCCACGGGTGAGAGATGGGAAGGTGGATCAGGAATGCCTGTTTAATTTCTTTCTGCCGTCCTGCATATATTCTAGTGGTGATGGTTGCACAACCCCATGAATACACTGAAAGTCACTTCAAAATAATTTAAATGAATTTCATGGTACAGAATTTCATCTCAAGTGTTTAAAAAATGACATGAGATTCTAGTTTGCACCCAGTGAGTGAGGAGGATGTTTAACAACTAGAACTCTCATACATTGCTGGAGGGAATGGTTATTAAAAACGCCTGTAGTTTCTCCCATGGAGCAACTAAGCCTGCACACCAAAATTACTGACTCCAAGCAGCAACCAGAGAGCCTGTGTGCGCCAGAGTCCATGTTCTACAACAAGATTAGCCTGCACCCCACAATGAAGACCCAGTGCAGCCAAAAAAATTCTATAGTCAACTCCAAGAAAAATGAAAAAAAAAGTCCACAACTACATACAAATGTTCATAGCAGCATTATCATAAAAGACCAAAATTAGAAATAACTCAAATATCCATCTACAGATGATGGATAAACTGTGGCATATTCTCACAACAGCTCAACAATAAAAAGGAATGGAACTACTGATAGATACATGCAGCAACATGGATGAATCATAAACAATGTTATGTTATGCAAAATATCTGAGATGCAAAGCATATAAATTATAGGATTTCATTTATATGAATCTGGAATATAGGGAAATTTATTTATGATATTAGAAATCACAACAGTGGTTACCTTTCAAATATCTTTTGCTATTGATTCCTAACATAATTCCACAGTGATAAAAGAACAGACTCTGTAAGATTTTAATACTCTTTAGATCATGAAATTTTTGCAACTTGTTTTATAAAGTCCTTGGATATGTCTCAGTGTCTCCTAGTTTATAATCTATGGGAACTTGAATAGAATTTGTATCCTGTTGTGTGAAATTTGTATAAATCTTAATTATGTTGAATTGGTTCATGATGCTTTTCAGGTCTACTATATCCTTCTACTTTTCTGTATATTCATTCTGTTAATTTTTGAGAGTTTGATATTGAAACTCCAACTAAAAATCTCAATTTATCTACTTAAAAAATAACTGCAATATATAATGCAACTGTATGTAACTTCGTTCTGTATTTTCCAAGTCTCCTGTAAATGTGTTATCATACTTTCATAATTTAAAAAGTAAAAAGAAAGAAAGAAAGAAGAGTGGTTTCAATGGCAGGAGAAAGGAGACTGGAACAAGGAGTGAAATAACCTTTTGAGGTGACAGAAATGTTCTTTATTTTGATGGGGGAGGTGGTAATCATATGGATATATATATTTGTTAGAATTCATCAATCTGTATGCTTAAAATGGGTGCATTTTATTGTATGTGTATTATAAAAAGGTATTAGAAATTTTATAAATCTACATGACAAGATTTCTATGGGAGTCTTAAAGTAAACCAAGCTCACTGCTGCTGCTGCTGCTAAGTCGCTTCAGTCGTGTCCAACTCTGTGCGACCCCATAGACGGCAGCCCACCAGCCTCCCCCGTCCCTGGGATTCTCCAGGCAAGAACAATGGAGTGGCTTGCCATTTCCTTCTCCAATGCATGAAAGTGAAAAGTGAAAGTTGAAGTCGCTCAGTCGTGCCCAACTCTTTGCGACCCCATGGACTTCAGCCCACCAGGCTCCTCAGTCCGTGGGATTTTCCAGGCAAAAGTACTGGAGTGGAGTGCCACTGCTTTCTCCATCACCATGCTTACCTCAGCATAAAATAGAAAAGCAAGCCTGTGAGCTAGTCTAGAACACCTGTAAAGTCATCATACATGGGCCTAAAACAACACTATAAACATAGAAATGAGCAAGAAAAGAAAATCAAGGCAAACTAGTATAAAAACAAGGAATTGGGGTAAAGAGAATGAAGTAAGGAAAATGGAGGGACACAGCAAGACACCCAGTCAGTGAGCAGTATTTATGACTATTTAAGAAGGGCCACTACTAAGCACAGTCAATGGCACACAGTAGAAGTACAATAACTGTTATATAATGAGTGAACATATGGTAAAAATGACAAAATGGAAGCAATTCCATTCTGGGAATTCATTTGCCGAGGGAGAGACTTGCCCTGAGTCAATGTCCTCACTCTCAGCAACTTCCTTTCACTTTTCTTTGCGTGAGTTTCCCAATCTACGAAATGGGAGTAAAAGCCCCATTTCCAAGGTGTGGATAAAGTTGAGATAACCCACAAAAAGGATTTAAAGCTCACACAAATGCAACCACCTGAGCACCCACCGCTGGCTTGTTTCATAAACAATCTCGGATTTATTAAGCAGAAGAAATTTTCAAAAATCCCCCACAACCTGCTCATCTTCCCCATCTAAGTAAAACCAACCATTTCAATACTCTGGGAGTCATTCTTGCTCTTCCTCCTCATCCAACCTATCATCCAGCCCTAACGATTCTAACCCTCAAATATCATTCGCTGTACCGTCATCACCCTAGTCTAAGCCACAAATTATCTCTCACGTAAATTACTAACCTTGCCCAGCACACGAGCTTTTGCAATTCCTGAAATGTGTTACGCTCCCTCTTGACAAACTCCTATTCACCCTTTGGGTTTCATTCTAGTTTCACTCGCAGGTGCTCAGTCAGTGCAGAAGAAAACGGTGTACTAGGAAGGTAGACTGTTTTATAACCACAGCCCCAAACGGATTCCATAATGTCCTAAAGGACTTTACTATCTAGTTCAGAATGTAACACAACCTCTGCACCAACTCATCATCCTTCACAGCTCCTACAGGTGCCAGAGCAGCCTCTAGAGTATATTGTCCCAGGGTGGTCCACTCTCAAATTTCACTTTTGACCCTTTACTTAGGTTGTGTTCAAGGACGTGACATGCCGAATTTTCCTCGGTTTCCCAGTCAGCTGAGACATGGACTTTAGTGCCACAGCCACGACTCAACTCTATTCTTTCATACGCTTAGCTTGCAAAACTACGAACTTAACCTCAGAAGAACCTTAGGTCCTCCAATTCACCAGGGTAGCGAGACTCTCAAGTAATAAATACAGCAACAGAACACATTTCAGCAGACAATATATCAATAGTTGGCAAATAAATCAAACTGGGCTACTACTGAAGGCCCGAAGGAGAAAAAGGTTAATTCTAAGTCAGGCTTACTATGAAAAGGCAAGAGGAACGATTATCAGCCAGGTAGAGAGGCTTAAGGAAAAGAAATAAAGGATAGTGGTATTACAGAAGAATGAATAAATCCCTTTACCTAGATTCAAGAATACAAAATTTATATTTGTATATATATGAGGTGGTCTGGAAAAGCAAAGGTCTCATTTGATAATTACAAAAAGTTGTGGGTTAGACAGAACACATATTATTTTCATTTACAGATGAGGAAATTATAGTATGGCAAGGTTAATATTTACCTAAGGTCATAAAACTACCTAGGAACAGAGTCAGTACTGAATGAAACTCATTTTCTCTTGATTCACTGCCAAATGTTCATTTAATTAGACCATGATTCTGCTCATGTTCTCCAGCTTTGCTTAACAGAACTCTTTAATCAACTTTCCACAAGGAATGTTGCCTCCACGTATCTCTTCTTGCATTCATAACTTTCACCTGAAGCACATCTCAAGAAATACTTTAACATAAACCTTATTCTTTTACCAATAACCCCGATTATATACATGATGGTAAAGAGGTGTCTATGTTTACAGGCCATAGATATATGACTACATCCTTCTTCCACTGGCTACCAAAAGATCTGAGCTCCAATAATAATTTTTTTTAATTGTCTTTGGGTTACAGATCAGAAAATTTCTAACACTGTGCAGCAAAACAAACTTTCTGCTTATTCACAGCTTGACATTATCACCTGCAGTGCAGTCGAGGGTGTGTCTCAAAGCCTTGGGTGCTACTCTGTTACTGTCCTTCCTCATTATAGCAAATAAGAAAGGTACCTCAGCTTTCACTGCAACATAAAATGGCCTTCCTATTTTTGTGTTCTTCAACAGAAACATATTTAAATCTTTTCCATATCCCCTAAGAGCTTCCCAGATGGCTCAGATAGTAAAAAATCTGTCTACAATGCAGGAGACCTGGGTTCTGTCAATGAGATAGAAGATCCCCTGGAGGAAGTAATGGCAACCCAATCCAGTATTCTTGCCTGGAGAATTCCATGAATAGAGGTACAGTCCAGGGGGTCACAAAGAGTTGGACATGACTGAGCGACTAAAACTTTGACTTTCATATCCCCAAACCTTCCAAAGACCCTATCTTCCCTTCCTATCACTATAATTTCCTACACTGACACATTTTTTGCAAAATGTATACTCAATCCACCACCACTTCAAGCCCATCATTTTCATCTAGTACTGTATATTTACCTTAGCCATCTCCTGAAATTCTCACTAATGCACCAAGGACATCTTAGACACCAGAATCAAAGGCCCATTTTTCAAGACTTAACTTTTCAGAACCCGTGAAGTTGGAGAGGCTGATATAGAGTTCACCAGGATGACAGCACTTACTTCCTTAGCTCTTACTCTGTGCCAGGCACAGTACTAATTAGGCTTTCAAAAACGTTCCAATTAATTTTCACATCTGAGAAGTGTTTTTTACTCCCTTTTCAGATATTAAAATTTAGGATCAAAATTACCCAAAAACCATATAGTCAGTGAAGCCTGCACGATGCCAATGTTCATAATTTTGTGACATCTGAAGATTAATTCCAAGTTTTCTTCCTAACCCTGTGGCCTTTTCTCCAACTCTCTCACTATTTCATCATCCTCTGCTCATCACTACTTCTCTTATTTCACATGCTCTCCTGGGCAATTTCCATTTCCTCCCATGACTTTAACTGCATTCTATATCAGTGTTTCTCAATCTTTTAAAACTTTTTATAAACATAAAAACCTCGCACTCTTCCTGTAGCTTCTTTTTTGAAAACAGATTTTACCCAAATAGAAATTATAATGCTTCATGTTTGTCCAAACTATACTTCCTTCAGCCTTTAAAGCTCTGACAACCTCATAGGCATCACCCCATGACTGAGAATCAGTGCTTGGGGTGTAAGTCTCTCAAACTATCTTCCCTCTATTCCACACGCCCACCATTCTGTCCCAGACAGCTCCCCTGAACTACAACAAATGTTACCAACGATCTAATAAAAATAGATCCTTTGGTATCTCCCCAGACCCTTCAAACTAAGGCCATTCACAGCAAAACTCTTATTTCCCTTAGCAAAGCTGAATCATCTCTTTGTGTCCTCCATTTTAGCTAAAGGTACTTACAATATCCCCTTTTCTACGCTTTTTAAGGTACCTATTTGTGGAACAGCGGTACTGGCACTAACTTCCCCGAGCTTTTTCATAACAAGTTAAAAATCAACCACCAAACAATGAGTGATTATCATGGCCAGGTGGTAATGAATGCATAGTACAAGATTTAACTCTTTTACTCCTTAAGAAGTTTACAGGCAGAAACATACCAAAATCCTTTTGTGTGTGTGTGTGAAGTGTTTTCTCACAAGACGAAATTAACTTAGTTTTCAAAGCATCTCAATGGAATCCTTACTACAAATCCCATTTTAAGAGATGTAAAAAACTGAGATTCAAAAGGAGTAAGTAATTTAACCACATTTTTACAAACTGATTTGTGGAAGGTCCAGACTCAAAAACCTAGACTTGAGATTTCAAATCTCTTTTCCAGTTACTGTTGAAATAAACTTCTCAGTAAAACGAAATCAGATGTAGGTACAAGAGGTCAATAGAGTAGCGCACGTAAATACCAAAAAGCACAAGGCGCCCAGGACGCGCTCTAGGCCGGGGGCTTCCTGGCCCAACCCTCGCTTCGACGCCCCCCGGCCGCTCTGTCCCGTGAAATCTCTCTGCGGCCTGCCTCCAGATGGCCCGATGACCGCGGGAAAACCGCACTCGGGGCGCGGAGAACAGAGCCTGCAGCAGCCAACCCGCCCCGCCCCAATCTGAGTCCGGGCTCGGCCGCAACCGCTGCGTCCCCAGCAGCCGGAACAGTCGACCCGCGGGGAACAAGCGTACCTGGTGGAGGGAGCAACTGGAGGACCGGCGGTCCGGGCAACCTTAGAAAGCCGGAATGACCCCGGTGGCGAGCTGGGCCGGCCGGCGGCGCTAACTGCATTCACTCTGTTCGGTCAACTGGGAACCACAAGGACTCTTCAGGGTAGCGAAGGGACGCGGAGCAGAGACCACCGAGCGCGGACCTGAAGCCAGGAAGGCATCGCAGAGGAGGAGCCGACGGGGCACAGAGACACCACCCTTGGGGGCGGGGCGCAGGCGCGAGGGGCGGGACGCGCAGGGCGAGGAGGCGGGCACTAAGGGACTGGGCGCACTGCGCGAGGCGGGGCGCGCGACGTGAGAGGGGGCGGGGCGCACGTATCGGCGCCGCGGCCGCGTGACGCGTTTTCAAATCTTCAACCGCCGCAGCCCACTCGTCTTTGCTTTTCCTCTTCCTTCTCCGCGCTCTGGGGCCGGATTCGGCCCCGGAAACCAAGCCAGCGGGCGCGGCATCTCTACTGCGTGGGTGTGGTGGCCCGCGGAAGGGGAAAGGCGACCGGCGGGTCAACGGAGCTCGAGGAAGCCGAGTTTCCGCGGCGGCCCGGGGCAACACCCTCTCCCAACCCAGCATGTAGGTGCTGGGCGGCTGCCATGAACTCCGGAGCCATGAGGATCCACAGCAAAGGACATTTTCAGGGTAGGAAGCCCCTCCTCCGTTTGCAGTCCCTTTAATCCTTTCCTCCCCTCCTGGTTCCATTGTTGATTCTAAAGAGTTCTCGCCCTGGGTCTCTCTGCTTTTCTGCCTGACACGTGCGTCCTGCTCTGTGGCCTGAAGGAAGGTACGGTTCAGGGAGCAGAGGGATCTCGGCCCCAAATTCCTCGTCGTATGGTTGGTTATAAAACGAGAAGACAGTGTGCGGACCCGGGGCTCCCACAGATGCTGCGACCCTTGGAGGCTGCAGATCGAGCCTCGGTTTAAAAGCAGATGTGTTCGGGGCTTTTCGCTTCCTGATTAAATTGCGGATTTTTGGTCTTATGAAGTTGAAACAAAGTATTTTATTTCAAACACACCTTTGCTGTTTTCAACATTATATACAGAAATAAAAGCAAACTCTCATTTTCAGGCACTTGTTAAGTAGTCCGGCCTCCAAGTGTTTCTTCCTGATATATAGTGTGTGTGTGTTTATGTACAGTATGTATACGTGGTCTCCTACTATAAACAGATTTGAGTTCTTTAATTTTTAAGCAGCTGTTTGTAGCTCAGATCTGTTTTCAAAAGAAAGAATGAAATAAATGGTGATTTGGTTCTTCAAGTGGACCGTTAAGTTTTTTTAATATACACTGACTCTACATGAAACTTAACCTTGAGCAGTCAGGAACCTTTGAGGACTAGGTCAGTACCAGTTTTGAGTGTTCAACAGAATGCCAGAAGCTCAATAAGTATTTGTTGAGTAAATACTCCATGGAGTTTACATCCTATGAAAACTTTGAAATTGGTTTTATATAGTTCTATGCCTTAATGCATAAAACAGGATTAAATGCATGAATATTTCCTGCAAATCAGTTCCTATGAACAATAAACGTTTTGTGACATACAGTATCTGTTTAAAGACTATTTTGCCATTATCCTAAGTGACACTACAGAGGAAATATATTAAAATATTAATGCTGAATTAGTAGGATTATATTTTTCCCTCTGTGATATGATTATTACATAAACAAATTATTTTTTAAACAGTAGGTGATGGACAGGGAGGCCTGGCATGCTGCAATTCATGGCGTCGCAAAGAGTCAGACACAACTGAGCGACTGAACTGAACTGAAAAATTTTCTGTCTGCGTTAAACATGATCTAATTCTAATTTTTTAAACAACAGGTGGAATCCAAGTTAAAAATGAAAAAAACCGATCATCTTTGAAATCTCTGAAAACTGATAACAAACCAGAAAAATCCAAATATAAACCTCTCTGGGGTAAAGTATTTTACATTGACTTACCTTCTGTCACCACATCTGAAAAACTGCAAAAGGACATTAAGGATCTGGGAGGGGTAAGTCAAATCCATGCACTTTGACCAAAAAGAAAAACTTTCTAACTTATAATCATTTAAAATTTTTCTTTTGGAAAAAAAAGGTATAACCATATAGCACCAGGGGCTTCCCTGATGCCTCAAAAGATAAAGAATCTGCCTGCAATGCAGGAGATGCAAGTTCGATACCTGGGTAAGGGAGATCCTCTGGAGAAGGGAATGGCTACCTACTCCAGTATTCCTGCCTGGAGAATTCCATGGCCAGAGGAGCGTGGAGGGCTATACAGTCGAGGGTCACAACGAATTGGACACAACTGAGCAACTAACACTTTTAACTGTTTACAAAGCTTAAATTTTTTATCATCTGTTTATCATTAATGCAAAGTCATGTAACTTCGGAAACCTGACAGAACTTTCAGGTTTCTATCTGGTGTAAAGTTCACAGTGTGAGAAATGAGACACCCTTGTCCTGGAGGAACTGCTGATTGCCTTTTCATTGTAATGTTGGGATGTCCTTCAGATGGCAGGAGCTCTTTGATTGTGATTATTAGGAAGCTAAATATAAATAAGATGGTATTTAGAGAACAAGGAAAACCTGTTTAAACCACGAAGATTTAAAATTTCTTTTGACTGATACAGTCTCAAAAGAATGAATATCACTAAGGTACCACTTTTGGTTTATGAATATGGGAAATGTGCTTCTTCCCTACGTTATACATTTGAGTATTAGAAAATTTGGATAAATTACAAGATTTTTTTAGGATTAAGGGTAATACTGGATAAATTTTGCCAAGGTTAAGATTTAATTTCCTGATTCTTCCTGCTGTACTTTGAGTTTGTCTTGGTTAGCATTTTTTAATATGAGAGGGCAATGGCACCCCACTCCAGTACTCTTGCCTGGAAAATCCCATGGATGGAGGAGCCTGGTGGACTGCGGTCCAAGGGGTCGCTAGGAGTCGGACACGACTGAGCGACTTCACTTTCACTTTTTACTTTCCTGCATTGGAGAAGGAAATGGCAACCCACTCCAGTGTTCTTGCCTAGAGAATCCCAGGGACAGGGGAGCCCGGTGGGCTGCCGTCCATTGGGTCGCATAGAGTTGGACATGACTGAAGTGACTTAGCAGCAGCAGCATTTTTTAATAATATGAGTAAATCCTGCCATAATGAGAATAAAAATTTGCTGAACATGTAAGAGGTTTTTTGGAACTATTTACTGATATTTTACTTATTCTGTCTTTGAAAAACTATTCTACTGTTTTGCTGTTTTCTTAGACTAAAACATTGTCACACACTTGTCATAGTAGTAGCATGTTATCAGAATAACCATTTGACTGCATTCCTAAAGATTATGTTTTGTAACCTAGCACCTTTGAGTAAAGGATCCTTTCATTTTAAAAAGTAAGTACTCAAGTGTTCAGAGAAGTTAAGTGACTGGCTCAGGGTAGAAGAAGCCTAATTTCCAGACTCACATGCTGTTGCACCATTCTGTTCCTCTAGAATCCATGGCTACAGTGGAAAAAGTCATTAACCCTGCTGATGTAAATCAGTAATTTTAGATTTGCGTTTTTAGCAGTGGAGCACTTCAAACAAAATCATGTTAAGAAGGCCAATGTATAAAGCCACTGCTCTAGCTAAAAGAGCAGTACAGAAGCTCTCGTCCCTATAGCAGTTCCTGAGACACTTGCAAGAACCAAGTTTTGAATTAACTTATACATTAGATAATAGTTGAGAGTTGGTTTTATCAAATTTTCATCCTAAAATGGTTTGAAGTAGACCAATGAAATGAAGAGCGTATTTCCCCAGAGCTGTGGATTTTGAACTGAATTTGATTATTCTTTAATTTCTCTTAAAAACTTTTAAATCAAATTCTGATCTCCCCAACACACTACCTTTCCAATAATTCATTGATGTCATGATTTCTGTCCCTAGCACAGTACTGTTTCTATAACTGAAAAAGACTGTTAAGATCTCAAATGTGAACTATAAAGGAACTTTGACCTCCATACACTTAAGTTTTAAGATTCAACTCTAAGAAATAGTTCCATAGATATTCCTTGAAAGGATTATGCTTACTATTTTTATAATTACTTAAATCCTTTATCCATTTGTAATTTATCCTGCCTCAGGCTATTAACAGTGTTAGTCTGTTTTAAAATGGTCTATGCCTTTTTTTCTCTCATCTTAATCAAAACATCTGGTACAGTCGCTCATTCATGTCCGATTCTTTACAACCCCGTGGACTGCAGCACACCAGGCTTCCCTGTCCATCACCAACTCCCAGAGCTTGCTTAGACCCATGTCCATTGAGTCAGTGAAAACATCTAAATACACTTTTTATTTGGAGAATATACTTCTGAAAATTAAACCACTGAGAGCACATCAGGAAAGTCTGACATAATGGGAAAATACCTTTAATAGTGGAAAGGAAGACTGCTATTGCAAAACCAACCATGTAAAGGCCCATGTCTCAACAATGTGGGCTAAAATAAGAGAGTTGGGAAAGAAAAGAGATATAGGGTCAGATACCTTACCATATCATGGACTTGAGGATAAAGTTACTTGTTTTTGATGTTCAGTGTAACCTTTGAGTCATTAGAAAATAAATTTTGAGTTTACACTTTTAAAGACCTAGATTCAATAATAGCTAATAAAGACTGACAAAACTAAGTTAATGGTACAGGACCCAGTATTAAGTATTTTGGTAGATTAAAAAATGAATCTGATACCTAGTCCACCTGCAATTTCTAATCAAGTAGAGATGGCATTGTTACAATTGTTATATAACAGAATGTTAAAAGGGAAAGATTATTTCCAACTGAGGAATCTTGGAGGCCATTATACGGACACAATTTGAACTCAGCTTTGAAGATTGATTATGATTTGAGCATATGGAAAGTCATTCAGAAATTATTCCACCAGTGTTTCCCATATGGTAGCACTTTTTAAGATGACAGGGATGCAAAAATTAGATGTAGTCTAATCCTCTATGAATTCTCAGCCTATAGGAACATCAGATGCCTAAATAAATAAATTGCAGTATAGCATTGTCATGCTTTATCAGAAATTATGTAGAAATTGCCATTAGAATACAGAAATGGAAATTATTAACTCTGCCTTTTACAATTTATAGCAATGATTAAGTTTGAACTGAATCTTGAAAGCCTAGTAGGAATATACCAGGTAGAATGAACGAACTAAATAGAAGAAAGAGCATACATAAAATATATGTATGTGTGGCTTGAGCAGCTGTTAATAATAGAGTATGACTTGATCTTGGGATTTAGATGGGGGAAATAGCAAGAAACAATGTTACATTGGGACCAGACTATGAAAGATACTTTGTTCACTACTAAAGAGTTACAAGAGGTGTAGGAAATGGAAAACCAAAGGAAATGTGGGTACTAGCATAATGAGTCAGACACGACTGAGTGACTTCACTTTCACTTTTTACTTTCATGCATTGGAGAAGGAAATGGCAACCCACTCCAGTGTTCTTGCCTGGAGAATCCCAGGGACGGGGGAGCCTGGTGGGCTGCCGTCTATGGGGTCGAAAAGAGTCCGACACGACTGAAGCGACTTAGCAGCAGCAGCATAATGACAGACATACAGACCAGTACAATAGAAGAGAGAAACCAGAAATCCTCCCATAGTCACCTGATTTTCATCAAGGTTGCCAAGACCATTCAATGGGAAAAGGATAAGCTTTTCAACAAATAATGCTAGGAAAACTGAATATCAACATGCAGAAGAATAAAGTTGTACCCTTGCTGTACATTATATGATGCAGTTAATTAAAAATGGATCAAGATCTAAAACGTAAGAGCTAAAACCTATAGAGGAAAGTATTGGGGAAAATCTTAATGGTATTAGATTTGGCATTGATTCCTTGACTATCATACCAAAAACACAGACAACAAATGAAAAAAATAGATAAATTCGACTTAATAAAAATGAGGTTTTGTGCATCAGAGGACTACTGTCAAGAGTAAAAAAGACAGCCCACATAATGAGAGAAAAATTTTGCAACTTTTTTCTGTTTGCAATATCTGTTGATTGATTAATATCCAAACTATAAAGAATTCCTACAACTCAACAAAAATCAACCCAGTTCAAAAATGAGGCAAGGACTTGAGTAGACCTTTCTCTAAAGAAGATATATATAAATAGCCAATAAGCACAAGAAAAGATGTGCCACATCACTATTCAGTTCAGTTCAGTCGCTCAGTCGTGTCTGACTCTGCGACCCCATGAATCGCAGCACGCCAGGCCTCCCTGTCCATCACCAACTCCCGGAGTCCACCCAAACCCATGTCCATCGAGTCACTGATGGCATCCACTGATGCCATCTCATCCTCTGTCATCCCCTTCTCCTCCTGCCCCCAATCCCTCCCAGCATCAGAGTCTTTTCCAATGAGTCAACTCTTCGCATGAGGTGGCCAAAGTACTGGAGTTTCAGTTTTAGCATCAGTCCTTGCAAAGAACACCCAGGACTGATCTCCTTTAGAATGGACTGGTTGGATCTCCTTGCAGTCCAAGGGACTCTCAAGAGTCTTCTCCAACACCACAGTTCAAAAGCATCAATTCTTCGGTGCTCAGCTTCACAGTCCAACTCTCACATGACTACCGGAAAAACCATAGCCTTGACTAGATGGACCTTTGTTGGCAAAGTAATGTCTCTGCTTTTGAATATGCTATCTAGGTTGGTCATAAGTTTGCTTCCAAAGAGTAGGTGTCTTTTAATTTCATGGCTGCAGTCAGCATCTGCAGTGATTTTGGAGCCCAAAAAAATAAAGGGAAATGCAAATCAAGACCCCAGTAAGACAGACATAGAAAACCAACTTAAAATTAAACAACAAGTTCCTACTGTATAGCACAGGAACTATATTCAATATTTTGTAATATAATAGAAAAGAATATGAAAAAGAATAAAAGAAAGGAATTATTATGTTCAAGCAATTCCACTTCTGGGTATATATCCAAAAGAACTGAAAGCATTTTGAAGAGAGAATTTATATACCCATGTCCAGAACAGCATTACTCACAGTAACCAAAAGGTGGGGGGAAAAAACAGATATTAATAAGCAGATGAATGGGTAAATGTGGTTTATACGTACAGTTCAGTCGCTTAGTTGTGTCCGACTCTTTGCGACCCCATAGACTGCAGCATGCCAGGCTTCCCTGTTCATCACCAACTCCTGGAGCTTACTCAAACTCATGTCCATTGAGTTGGTGATGCCATCCAACCATCTCATCCTCTGTTGTCCCATTCTCCTCCTGCCTTCAATCTTTCCCAGCATCAGGGTCTTTTCAAATGAGTCAGCTCTTCACATCAGATGGCCAAAATATTGGATGTTCAGCTTCAGCATCAGTCCTTCCAATGAATATTCAGGACTGATTTCCTTTAGGATGGACTTGTTGGATCTCCTTGCAGTCCAAGGGACTCTCAAGAGTCTTCTCCAACACCACAGTTCAAAAGCATCAATTCTTCAATGCTCAGCTTTCTTCCTAGTCCCACACTCACATCCATACACGACTACTGGAAAAACCATAGCTTTAATTAGACGGACCTTTGTTGGCAAAGTAATGTCTCTTCTTTTTAATATGCTGTCTAGGTCATAGCTTTTATTCCAAGGAGCAAGTGTCTTTTCATTTCCTGGCTACAGTCACCATCTGCAGTGATTTTGGAGACCAAAAAAGTAAAGTCTGTCACTGTTTCTGTTGTTTCCCCATCTATTGGCCATGAAGTGATGGGACCAGATGCCATGATCTTAGTTTTCTGAATGTTGGGTTTTAAGCCAACTTTTTCACTCTACTCTTTGACTTTCAACAAGAGGCTCTTTAGTTCCTCTTTGCTTTTAGCCTTAAGAGTGGTGCCATCTGCATGTCTGAGGTTATTGATATTTCTCCAGGCATTCTTGATTCCAGCTTGTGCTTCATCCAGTACAGCATTTTTCATGATGCACTCTGTATATAAGTTAAATAAGCAGGGTGACAATATACGTCCTTGACGTACTACTTTCCCAATTTGGAATCAGTCTGTTGTTTCATGTCCAGTTGTAACTGTTGCTTCTTGATCTGCATACAGATTTTTCAGGAGACAGTTTAGGTGATCTGGTAGTCCCATCTCTTGAAGAATTTTCCACAGTTTGTTGTGATCCAGACAGTCAAAGGCTTTGGCATAGTCAATAAAGCAGAAATAGATGTTTTTCTGAAACTCTCTTGCTTTTTTGATAATCCAGAGGATGTTGGCAATTTGATCTCTGGTTCCTCTCCCTTTTCTAAATCCAGCTTGAACATACGGAAGTTCTCTGTTCACGTACTGTTAAAGGCTAGCTTGGAGAATTTTGAGCGTTATTTGCTAGCATGTGATATGAGTGCAGTTGTACAGTCGTTTGAACATTCTTTGGCATTGCCTTTCTTTGGGATTAGAATGAAAACTGACCTTTTCCAGTCCTGTGGCCACTGCTGAGTTTTCCAAATTTGCTGGCATATTGAGTGCAGCACTTTCACAGCATCATCTTTTAGGATTTGAAATAGCTCAACTGGATTTCCATCACCTCCACTAGCTTTGTTGGTAGTGATGCTTCCTAAGGCCCACTTGACTTTGCATTCCAAGATGTCTGGCTCTAGGTGAGTGATCACACCGTTGTGGTTGGAATATTATTCAACATTGAGAAGGTATGGAATTCTGTTCCATGCTACATCATGGACAAACCTTGAAAACACTGTTACATGAAATAAATCAGACCCAAAAAGATAACTACAGGATTCCACTTATTTGAACTACCTAGAATTGTCAACAGACTTCCTTGATGGCTCAGCAGTGAATCCCTCTGCAATGCAGGAGATATGGGTTTGATCCCTGGGAGGGGGAGAAAACTCATATCCATCAAGTCAGTAATGCCATCCAACCATCTCATCCTCTGTCATCCCCTTCTCCCACCGTCAGTCTTTCCCAGCATTGGGGTCTTTTCCAGTGAGTCAGTTCTTCCCATCAGGTGGCCAAAGCTTCAGCTTCAGCATCAGTTCTTCCAATAAATATTCAGGACTAATTTCCTTTAGGGTGGACTAGTTGGATCTCCTTGCAGTCCAAGGGACTCTCTTCTCCAGCACCACAGTTCAAAAGCATCAATTCTTCAGTGCTCAGCTTTCTTCACAGTCCAACTCTCACATCCATACATGACTACTAGAAAAACCATAGCAATGACTGGGTGGACCTTTGTTGGCAAAGTAATGTTTCTGCTTTTTAATATGCTGTCTAGGTTGTTTATAGCTTTTCTTCCAAGGAGCAAGCGTCTTTTAATTTCATGGCTGCAGTCACCATCTGCAGTGATTTTGGAGCCCCCAAAAATAGTCTGTCACTGTTTCCATTGTTTCCCCATCTATTGGCCATGAGGTGATGGGACCAGATGCCATGATCTTAATTGATAATGGGATGGTTATTAAAACATTGTGAATGTACTCAATGTCACTCTATTGTACACTCAAAAATGGTCTAAAAGGAAAATATTGTTAAATATTTTATCACAGTTTTTTTGTTTTTTTTTTTTTAAACGTGGGAGACTGGGCTTCTCTTGAAAAACTGGGACTTCTGTTAGTGCGAGGGCCCACATATTTATGAAAAAAAATTTTTTAAAGAGTATTTGATATGTAATTGTTCATTTGCGTTCTTGATGACCCTTGTAGGCATTTGAGTTTGTAATCCTTGGCATATATAAATGTACTTTATTTACTGGTGATGAAAATGTTATTCAGAAAAAGACGTAGTGATTTGCATTTAACCAAGGCAGTTGCTGGTCTTAGCGACAAATTCTATGTAATGCTTAGATGAAATTAAGTCATTATTACATAGTTTGTTTCACTTTTATTATCCTCATTTATGTTGTGAGATGCTGTAGAAATTAGATACAGCTGTTTAAAATATTTTTAGCTTCATTTATGCAAATAGTTAATGATTATTAGTATTTTCTCTACTTAATTTTCCTACCTTTGAATGGGAGTGATTTTCAGCATTGACTTTGGTATATGTGTTTATTAATTCAGGCAGTAGTTTTCAGACTAGGGAAATTCTCTTCAAAATAGTCATACACTCTTAAGGGTAAAGGTTTCCTATCTTTTAATAGTTTCTCTTATGGAAAGATATTATAACTTTATGAGTTTGAATTGTGCTGTCCATTACTGTAGCCATTAGCCAGTTGGCTACTGAAATTTAAGGTAACTAAAATTAACCAGGTTAAAATTCATTTGCTCAATCACATTACATTTCAAGTACTCCATGTGGCAATGGCTACCATATTGAACAATGGTGATAAAGAATATTTCCATCATTACAATGCATTCTACTGGACAGTTCTGCTTTAGAGCATCAACTTGAATCAGAATACCTGTGTTCACACAACATTGTATATCAGCTATACGTCAATTAAAAACAATTTTTTTAAGGTTAAGAAAAAAATACCTTTATTCAAGTTCCTTTATGACTGGCGTAACCTCAGGTAGGTGCCTTCACTTCTCTTCTATTTTCTTCTCCAGTACCATGGGTTATGTGGATTAAACTAATTATTATATATAAACTACATGCTGTTCTTGTGTTATTAGAACTCTCCTTGTCCTTTCTCAGGACTCAAGGCTCAGAATAATACAGCATAGAAATTTAGAAAATATTGAATATGTTTCAGATTGACATTTCCTATTGTGCCTAGCATATGAAAGTTAATGGTTTATATGAGTTCCTTAAAAATATTTTTTTTTCCTTTAGCGAGTTGAAGAATTTCTCAGCAAAGATATCAGTTATCTTATTTCAAATAAAAAGGAAGCTAAATTTGCACAAACCTTGGGACGAATCTCTCCTATACCAAGTCCAGAATCTGCGAATACTGCGGAAACCACATCACCTCATCCCAGCCATGATGGAAGTTCATTTAAGTCTCCAGATACAGTAAGTCTCTTAAATATGCTTTGAGACTCGGAAAGGCTATGCATGAGTGAGTGAAAGTTGCTCAGTTGTGTCCGACTCATTGCCACCCCATGGACTCCACAGTCCATGGAATTCTCCAGGCCAGAATACTGGAGTGGGTAGCCTTTCTCTTCTCAGAGGATCTTCCCAACCCAGGGATCGAACCCAGGTCTCCTGCATTACAAGTGGATTCTTTACCAGCTGAGCACAAGGGAAGCCCAAGACTACTGGCGTGGATAGCCTATCCCTTCTCCAGCAGACCTTCCCGACCCAGGAATCGAACCAGGGTCTACAGCATTGCAGGTGGATTCTTTACCAATTGAGCTATGAGGGAAGCCCCTGAAAGTCTATAGGATGTTATAATTAAGAGTGGGCTGACAGCAGAGTTCACCTAGGTAGAATAATATCTACATTAAGTGTATCTACATTAAATGTGGCTTTCTAGTTGTCAATAAGGCTGCTGTTGTATATAGAATGGTGATTTTTTTTCTCCTAATGATACTTATATAGTCCTACTCCAGGGGGCTTCCCAGGTGGTGCAATGGTAAAGAATCTGCCAGCCAATGCAGGAAACACAAGTTCAAGCCCTGGGTTGGGAAGATCCCCCTAGAGGAGGAAATGGCAACCTACTCCAGTATTCTTGCCTGGAAAATTCCATGGACAGAGGAGCCTGGCAGGCTACATACAATACATGGGGTGGCACAGAATTGGACATGACTGGTTGACTGAGCACAATCATACTCTGATTCCTAAAATACACCCTTGCATTTAGTGATGACTTATGTTTAGAGTAATTTACAACTAAAAGATGACAGCAGGTCATTTTTTAAAGAAGGAATAGATGCCTTTTGTTTGTTTCAGAGCATGGTAAACAAATAGTAGCCCAGGGGCCAAATCCAGCCTGCTGCCTATTTTTTTATAGCGTGCGAGCTAGGCATGGAGTTTACATTTTCAAATGGTTGAGGGGACATTCAAAAAGAATACTTTGTGACAAGTGGCAGTTATATGAAATTCAAATTTCATTATTCATAAATAAAAGTTTTATTGGAATACAGACATACCCATTCATATAGGTATTGACTGATTGCTTTACTGCTATAAAGGTAGAGTGGGATAGTTGCAACAGAGACTATATGGCCTGCAGAGTCATATGAACATGTACTGTCTGGCCCTTTAAAGAAAAAGTTTGCCAGCCCCTGGTCTAGATTTACTGACATCACTTCAGTTCAGTCGCTCAGTCTCAGTCGTGTCTGACTTCTTTGTGACCCCATGGACTGCAGCACGCCAGGCTTCTCTGCCCATCACCAACTCCTGGAGTTTACTCAAACTCATGTCTATCCAGTCGGTGATGTCATCCAACCATCTCATCCTCTGTCGTCCCCTTCTCCTCCTGCCTTCAGTCACATCACTACCACTCAGTTGTCAGTAAGTTGTAAGATACAGTGAAGGGTAAATTAAATTGATTTAATTGGTTATGAAAAGCAGAAGAGATTGGAAAAATGCTGTTTATCTCATTTTTAAATTGAAATTAATTAAATAATTTTAAATATCGTCCCCATTTTACCTCATGTAGCCATTTGGGAAGCAGGGACACCTGGAGGCAGGGAAGAACAGGTAAGAGAAATGAGTTACACAAGAGAAATCACTTGGGAAAAAAGAGACAAATATATAGAAGAAAAAAGTCAAAGAAGGAGAGACCTAGGAAGCCTCATACATTCTTTCAGTTCCTGCTTTTTTTGAGGAACAAGGTTGTACAACCGTGACTAGTTCCAAATTAGTTGCTGCTGATAGCATTTCAACTAATTTTCCTAATGTCTTATTTAAAACTGAAACTGTGTAAAAATCAATATATCCAGTCTACTCAATATCATTAGGTCTTCAGTTAAACAAGAAATTAAAAATGTAAACTTACATTTAATTACAGACAGAATCTCAAATCAGTCTATTTTATTTTTCACGTTGAATAACATTTACTACAGAACTGACCTTGGATCTCATTCAGCTGAGTTCAGTTGCTCTACTTAAAAAAGAAGAAACAAACTTTTTCATCAGAAATCTAATTGCAAACAAAGACTGTAAGGGGATCAGTTTTTACCATATATTTATTATGCTGATGGTAATTAAGATTTGTGTAAATAAAATGTATGTATTTTAAAGCTCATGTTTATATTAAAATTCATTTTTAAATTTTATCTACTTTTGCTCATTTTGTCTTTTTAAAATTTTTTCCAGTAAGGCACTGTGTATAACTATATGTTTGGTTGTTCTTTGGTCTTTCTATAGGTGTGTTTGAGCAGAGGAAAATTATTAGTTGAAAAAGCTATCAAGGACCATGTAAGTAGGGATTTTTAAAATTCACAGTGTTTATTCTATTACTAGAAACTGAAATATAAAATAGAGATGTTCCTGAAATCTTCTTTTCCTCATTTTTTTTTCACTTTTTTTTTAATAATTTTATTTTATTTTTAAACTTTACATAATTGTATTAGTTTTGCCAAATATCAAAATGAATCCGCCACAGGTATACATGTGTTCCCCATCCTGAACCCTCCTCCCTCCTCCCTCCCCAGTTTTAATAGAAAAAGCCTAAATATCAGCATGTCTTGTTTTATGCTTTTCATGAAGAAACACCTCCATCTTGTTGCCTTTTAAAGTATTACTGGACACTTCTGAAGCTTGTGGCATTCTGTGATTTAAAACAAAATAATTTCTTGAAACTATTAACTGTAAGGCTACAGGGTACATTAATTGTCAAGAATATCAGAGTATATTAATCAGGAATGGTTTTAGAAATTCCAGAAGGAAAAACTGCTGTCCTCATGGTTATTGTAATTGTGTAGGGTCTGTTCTGAATAACCATAAGTGATATTAAACTTCAATAATATTTTTAATTTAGCTCATTTAAAATAGTAATTTCCTAGAAAATCTGTCAAACTTTTTTTTTTAAACAGGACTTTATTCCTTCAAACAGTATATTATCTAATGCCTTATCATGGGGAGTAAAAATTCTTCATATTGATGGTAAGGATTTTATTACTGTTTTTGACAGTATTTGCTATAAGTGTCTGTCTGTCTCTTGCTTCCTAATTTTAGACAGAATTTTAATAGTAAGACATACCTGTAACATTAATTCTTTCATCTAAACTTAGTACAATTTTAAGAAAGTCGCAGTGTTTAACTGCAAAGGCAAAAATGCTAATCTTAAACCCTTCTTTCTTTTAAAAAAGACATTAGATATTACATTGAACAAAGGAAAAAGGAATTGTATTTACTCAAGAAATCAAGCACTTCTGCAAGAGATGTGGTATGTTATTTTCCTTAATTTTTAAACTAATTAGAGAAAATGATTAAGCTTGGTTTTTAGTTATGTATCTATAAACTTTTTTGCCAAGTGGAAAATATTACTGCCAGAATATATGAGGGGTAATCATGTATACTATATACATATTCTGTTATCTGAATAAATTATTGCCTATCACTTTAGGATTTACTCATACTGTGAAAGTTGTTTCAGGGATGGTTGGCATAGTTTTATTTTCTTCTTTGATGGCTGCTACTGCTAAGTCGCTTCAGTCGTGTCCGACTCTGTGACCCCATAGACGGCAGCCCACCAGGCTTCCCCATCCCTGGGATTCTCCAGGCAAGAACACTGGAGTGGGTTGCCATTTCCTCTTTGATGGCTACTAGAGCCAAAAGAACAGATATTTTTGTCCATTCTTGAAGAAAACACCATAACTGACATATTGCATGAGAAGCTCCTAATGTGTATAATACACTCCTTTCAGGAACACAAATAAGGAGGCTTACTTATCAAGTTCTCTAATTTCTGTCATATAGTATGACTATCTGGCCTAACCTCAAAATATTTGTTAAACAAGTGTGTTGGGCATTAACGTCTGTTAGACCTAATGCTCTACATCTTCCATTTCTTCTCTCTTTACTAGCTTCCTTGACAAAGCCTCTGTATAGAATCATGCCTTCATGATCCTTTAAAACAAACCTCTTCTGTCCTTTAAAACAATAAATACAATAAAAACTTCCTTGACCTCACATCCCTACCTACTATTTAATCTTTATATCATCCAGGCATTTGACATTTCCACTTTTACACTTCCCATTCACTTTTCAACCTGTACTACTGACCAACTTGGCATTTCAGGTGTGCACTCTTTAAAAACCAGTCATATTGGTTCTCTCAGCTACTGTTCACTTCCTCCTTGAACTTATTTTCATCTGGAACTTCTCTCATCCCTTTGCTTTCTCATAGTTGTCGTATCTCAGAACATTCTTTTGTGGTCTGGTTTTTCTTCACTCAATCGTTAAATGAATCTAAATAGTAAATAACTTTTATAGAAGAATGTATATAAAGACATGAAGCCATATGTAAGATGGCATGTTTGGAAAATTTAGTATAGGCACTCAGAAAACAACCTGATCTTTGAGTGTGAAAGTGATAAATGAAGCTAGAAAGGTTAGTAGGTTAAGATAGGTCTTTGAACACTATATAGAGTTAGATTTTATTTTTAAGAGTTTGGAACATTACTGAGAAATAACTAATAGAAGAGGAACTGGTTGGATAGGTATTTTGGAAGGATCCTGTGATAGCCAATTAACGATATTTCCTTGCAAGACTGATCATTTTACTCTCATAGTTCTACCTTTTCCAAAATGCAGTAGAGTTGGAAATCATACAGTCTTTAGCCTTTTCAGATTGGCTTCTTCACTTACTAATAGGCATTTAAAGTTCCTCCATATTATTTTGTTACTTGATAGCTCATTTCCTTTTGTTGCTGAATATTCCACTGTCTGGATGTGCCACAATTTACCTTCTGAAAGACATCTTGGTTGCTTCCAAGTTTGGCTGCCTGTGGCACCTTTACAGCTGCAGTGTCTTAACTGGGGTCCACTCTCATGTCAAAACTGAGGGAAAAAAGAAAGAGGAAATAATACAGGGATTCCCTTTGTACTCTTTGGACAGCAGGAGCCTCTTTCCTGGCTCTTTGTAGCCAAAAAGATGAGGTTTGTATAGGAGTTACAGCCACTGACTCTGCTATTGCTGCCAATCTCAGGACTAGAGGTCCATTCTTCAAGAAGCATTGCAAGAGAAAAGAGAGTAGGAGAATAGAAAATAAATCCCTCATCCCCTTACCCTTAAAGATAATTTTGACTTCCTTCTGCAGTACACCTACTTTTATTTTAGTCCTCAAGTAGTAGTTCATTGAATTTTTGTCCAGTTTTTATTGTCATCACTTCATATGGGGAGTGACCATATAGAATATATTCCATCTTGACTAGAATTAACAGCTAATAAATTTTTTAATAATTCTTTGATGAGTTTATCACAAAGGTTTTGCTGAATAAGGACATAAATATAATTAACATGACTATTTTTAGATTATTCTTTTAACCATGCTTTTTCTTTATTGGTTGATTTCTTTCTGTGAAGATAAAAACAATTATAGCTAAAATGCAAGGTATGTGTTGGGTGTACTGTAAAAGTAAGCTTGGGTTACTAAGTTCCATACCAGTGGTTAAGATCTTTAATTCTTGAATCATCTTTGTTTCCTTTCATTTCTGTTGAACTGATTTTAAAAAGCAGCTTTTTCTCGTTTTTTTCCCCCCATGAAACTACAGTAATCAGCCTTCCTTTATATAGTTCTTTTTCTATATGGTTTTTTAATTTTAAGGATATTGAACAGTTGCAGTACCTGTTTTCCCTTTTCAAGCCCAGTGTTTTCACTATATATCTATATTTCCCCCCACCTCTCCAGGGGAAGAGAGTAGGTGTTGGCACTCAGAAAACAAAAAGTAGGTATTTTGATTTTCTTAAGTGTGCATGTTTTGCTAGAAAATAGAACAAACATAAAAAGTCTACTGAAAAATCATGTAACCAACCCTTTAAATGACTTATTCAGTGGGTTGGTAGCCTTTTCCCCTATGGCTGTCTGGTGAAGCCTGCAGGCTTTTGTTGGAATAATTTTTTATACATTTTTAATTCATTATATTACTAAGAAAATGATACTGAAATTCAGTTATCAGAATATTTTTCAGTATACAATAGTTATATACTTGTTTTTATTACACATTAAAAAGTTCTACCAGAGATTATAATTGCTACTGTAATTCGGTTTTTAAATGATGAGTGTAAATGATGCTTTGAAATATTTGTAGTAACTAATATGATATGGAAATATTCAACTGGTATCAAAATTAGAAGCACTGCTAATACTACTGTGGCCCTTAGTTATGTGCAGAATTGGAGGAAATGTTGAATTTCGGTTAGAGACTAGTGAACATGAAATTCACATTTTCCTGTTTTTAGCTCAAAATTCTCCTGAATTCTACTTATAGACCCTTTGAGGGATCCATTCAGTTTAAGAATTTCAGAATATAGACAGAGAGTTTGTTATTTTGGAAATGGATTTATAATTATAAGATACCTTACCTGAAGCTGAAAATTTCAAACTGAAATGAAAAGGGTAATGGATACATAGTTGGATTATTTTAGCCCGAGAAGTTTTGTTAAAAAATTTAAAAAAATTCTGGATTTGTAAATACCTAATATCATACTTTATATATTCCCAAGCAGGTAGACTCAAAAAGCCTTTTGTAAAGGTGGAAGATATGAGCCAGTAAGTATCTTGAATTCAATCTGTATGATTTAAAAGGATAAAATATTTTATTAAAAGAGAAAATCTAATTAAGCTATTTCCACTAATACTCTTAGGTCCCTTTATGTTAGATTTACATGATACTAATATGCATGTGGCACAGTTTCAAAAAGGAGCATTAGGGCAGCAATGGAGCAGACATAGAGAACAGACCTATGGACACGGTAGGAGGAGAGGAGGGAGAAAGGGAGATCTATGGAGATGGAGAGAGTAACAGGAATTTACAGTACCATATGTAAAACAGATAGCCAATGGGAATTTGCTGTATGACTCAGGGAACTCAAACAGGGCCTCTGAGACAGGCTGAAGGGTGGGGCTGGGAAGGAGGTCCAGAAGGGAGGGGACATGGGTGTACCTATGGCTGATTCTTGTTGATGTATGACAGAAAACCACAAAATTCTGTAAAGCAATTATCCTTCAATTTAAAAATTTTTTAAAAGCATTAATTACTTTGTGTTTGAGGACTGAATTTAGTTTCAGTAGGTTTTAGATAATAATTACTTAAAAATATAATTTAGAGCAACCGTGAGACCAACTTATTTTTCAGTACTTCAAATAACCCTTCTCTGGCTGAATGTAATACCATACTATTTAGAACTATTACTTAAAGATTGCATTTACATTTTTGAAAAAGAAATTATTAGTTACTACTTGGAAATATAAAATCTGACTATAACATCTAAGTTGATAGTTTTCTTAAACTCATTCTGAACCTCTGTAACATAATCTTAATGAAGACTACAGACATAAGTAAATTAATTTGGCATGGGAGAATTAGATTTCTCTTAACATTCTACTACTCATTTAGACACATGTGATTAATTCTCTTAGGTACTCACTGAGGTGACAAAGATGCGTTGAACACTTTTTATTAAATGTTCTGCTGTGACAGAAAAGTATAATTTAAAATTAGGCCTAGAGAAGCATCAATAAGTAGAAAGACAGTCCATGTTCATGGATTGGAAGACTTCTTATTTTTAAGATGTCAGTACTACCCAAAGTGATCTACAGATTCAGTGCGGTCCCTATCAAAATCCCAATGACTGTTGTTATAGAAAGAGAAAAATCCATCCTAAAGTTCATATGGAATCTCAAGGGACCCTGAACACCCAAAGTAATTTTGAAAATGAAGAACAGAGTTGGACGTCTATACTTCCTGATGTCAAACTTACTACAAAGCTGTAGTAATCAAAACAGTTTGGTACTGACATATAGAGAGATGTATGAACCAATGGAATAGAAGAAAGAGCCCAAAAGCAAATCTTTATATGATCAAATGATTGTGGACTAGGGTGCCGAGAGCATTCAGTAGGGCAAGGACAGTCTTTTTAATAAATGACATTGAGAATACTAGATAGCAACATGCAGAGAAGAATGAAGTTGAACCCTTACTTTATGCAATATATAATATTAACTCAAAATGAATCAGAGACCTAAAACTATAAAGCTTTTGGGTAAAAAACCATGAGTAAGCTTTATGACATTGGAATTGGTGCTAATTTCTTGGATATGACACTAAAAGCAGAAGCAAAAAGAACTAAATTTTACTACATCAAAATTACAAATTTCTGTGCCCAAAGAACCCAACACAATGAGAAGGCAACCTATGGAAAGGGAGAAGAAAGTTGCAAATAATGTATCTAATAAGATGTTACTATAAAGAACAACTGAAAGTCAAATGACCCAGTTGAAAAATGGGCCAAGTTCATACATTGATTCAGAGATATACAAATTACCAACAGGCATAGGAAAAGATGTTCAACATTAGAAATGCAAATCAAAACCCCAGTAAGAAATCGGTGAAGTTGCTTAGTCGTGTCTGACTCTTTGCGACCCCATAGGCTGTAGACCGCCAGGCTCCTCGGTCCATGGGATTTTCCAGGCAACAGTACTGGAGTGGGTTGCCATTTCCTTCTCCAAAGAAATGTATTACCTCACAACTATTAGGATGACTACTGTTTTGAAAAGAAAAAATGAGTGTTGGTGAAGATGCGGAGATACTGGAACTCTTGTGCACTATTGGTAGGATTATAAAATAGTGTAACCACTAAGGAAAACCATATAGAGATTTCTCAAAAATTCTGAACTGTATGATCCATGAATTCCACTTACGAGTATATATATCCAAAAGAAACACACAGTTTTGAAGAAGTACTTGCACATGCATGCAGCGCTACACTATTCACAATAGCCAAGAGGCAGAAGCAACCAAAATTTGTTCATCAACAGATGAATGGATAATATGGTATATATATATACACAATGGAATATTGCTGTGCTTAGCCTTGCTCAGTCATGTCTGACTCTTCGCAACCCCATGGACTGTAGCCCACCAGGTTCCTCTGTCCATGGAAATCTCCAGGCAAGAATACTGGAGTGGGTTGCCATTCCCTTTTCCAGGGGATCTTCCCAACCCAGAGATCAAACCCAGGTCTCCCACATTGCAGGCAGATTCTTTACCATCTGAGCCACCAGGGAAGCCCCCAATAGAATATTATTCAACTTTAAAAAGGAATGAAATTTTGATACATACCACAATATGGATAAACTCTGAAGACATTGTGCTTAATGAAATAAGAGGAAATTACTGCATGATTCTATCTAATGAGATACCTAGTGTAGTCAGATTCATAGAAACAAAGTAAAATAGAATGGTGCTTGTCAAGGGCTGGTGGAGAAGGGAGAAAAAAGAGTTACTTATTTTATATGTGGATTCAAAGTTTCAGTTTTGAAAGATGAAGAAAGCTATAGATATGAACAGGTGTTAAGAATCTAAAAACATTGTGGATATATTTAATACAAGGGAAAATGAAGTTACTTATTTTGTTATATATGGATACAAAGTTTCAGTTTTGAAAGATGAAAGCTTTAGATATGAACAGGTGTTAAGAATCTGAAAACATTGTGAATATACTTAATACAACTGAATTGTGTTCTTAAAAATAGTAAATATTTGGAATCAAGATTGCCAGAAGTATCAATAACCTCAGATATGCAGATGACATCACCCTTATGGCAGAAAGTGAAGAGGAACTCAAAAGCCTCTTGATGAAAGTGAAAGAGGAGAGTGAAAAAGTTGGCTTAAAGCTCAACATTCAGAAAGCTAACATCATAGCATCTGGTCCCATCACTTCATGGCAAATAGATGGGGAAACAGTGGAAACAGTGTCAGACTTTATTTTTCTGGGCTCTAAAATCACTGCAGGTGGTGATGCAGCCATGAAATTAAAAGACGCTTACTCCTTGGAAGGAAAGTTATGACCAACCTAGATAGCATATTGAAAAGCAGAGACATTACTTTGCCAACAAAGGTCCATCTAGTCAAGGCTATGGTTTTTCCAGTAGTCATGTATGGATGTGAGAGTTGGACTGTGAAGAAGGCTGAGCACTGAAGAATTGATGCTTTTGAACTGTGGTGTTGGAGAAGACTCTTTAGAGTCCCTTGGACTGCAAGGAGATCCAACCAGTCCATTCTAGAGGAGATCAGCCCTAGGTGTTCTTTGGAAGGAATGATGCTAAAACTGAAACTCCAGTACTTTGGCCACCTCATGCGAAGAGTTAACTCATTGGAAAAGACTCTGATGCTGGGAAGGATTGGGGGCAGGAGGAGAAGGGGATGACAGAGGATGAGATGGCTGGATGGCATCACTGACTTGATGGACATGAGTTTGAGTGAACTCCAGGAGTTGGTGATGGACAGGGAGGCCTGGCGTGCTGCAGTTCAAAGGGTCACAGAGAGTCGGACACGACTGAGCAACTGAACTGAACTGAACTGAAAGATAGTAAATTTTAACTGATTTCTATTATTTGTTTCAGACTTCAGAGGAATTATATGATTTTAAAATATAAGACTTAAAGCATGTTTTCTTTCATCATGAAGATTCTCATGTGTTTGTTTTTTTACTCTTTAGGCTTTATAGGCCATTTTATCTTCAGCTGACCAATATGCCTTTTATAAACTATTCTATTCAGAAGCCCTCCAGCCCATTTGATGTAGAGAAGCCATCTAGCACCCAAAAGCAAACTCAAGTTAAACTAAGGTTGGTTTTACCTTCAAGCAGTTTTTAATCTTTTTAATAAATACTGTAAATAATTCATTTAATGCTGTGGGGGGGGGTGTATGTGTGAGTGATCACTATTAAGGTTTCTCCTTTGGTTATTTTTCATGCCCCTTTGCTAGATTTAAAGTCTGAATTTTTTTCATTGTGTCACATTTAGACACTTTAGATGGGGGTTTGAGAGGAGAAGCTAAAAAATACTTACAAATAATTAAAATACATTGTTTCTCTTCAGTGATGAGATAATTCTCCTGAATAATCATTAAATTCTCATTTTGCTTATTTTCTTAAAAAGAAAAATGGTTAGAAGTATTTGTTTATATAAATCTCTGCAGATTATAGCAGATGTTGTTTAAAGTCTAGGACTGTAAATTTTTTTTTAAGGATTCCCTGTGTTCAGTAGTTAATCTTTTACCATGTATTTCTATCAGGATCCAAACAGATGGTGATAAATGTGGTGGAATTCCAGTTCAATTCCAGTTAAAAGAGAAGAAAAAAAAGGGATATTGTGAATGTTGCTTGCAGAAATATGAAGATCTTGACATTGTAAATATGATTTTGTATTCGGGGGTTGATGTTTCTAAAACTATGAATAATATCTGCTGTATAAATTTTAGCTTATTTTTTTGATTGTGGTTGGTAGCTTTGTAATTATGAAGTAGCATATACTTCTTTTTGATAGAATTATCTTAAATTTTAAGAACCCCAACTGGGGAAATATATATTGAAAAGTCATTTTTATCCAGTCAACAAATATTTATTGAGTGGTTACTGTGTACCAATCACTGCTCTGAGTGAAAAGCATCATACAGAAGAGACCAATTCCTGACCCTCGTGAAGATTACATTCTGTGGAAGGGGAGGAGAAAGAGGTAACCGTAGGATAAAAGAATAGTGAGGCATATATAGAGAACATTACATCAGTGCTATGAGAAAGCAGGAATAGAAGATCTTGCTGTTTATTTAGATTAGACAAGGAATTCCTAATTGATAAGGTGATATCTGAGTAGAGACCTGTGTGACTTTGAGGGGACAGACTTGTGAATGTTGAAATAAGCAATGCAGAAGTGGTAAACTGATGGGATCAAAGAACAGATGTTGGTGGACTAAACAATGGTAGCAGAAGTGATCAGACATGGTGAGACTGTGGATGTGATTTAAGGCAAGGCCAAGAAGGCTTGCTAATTGATTGGATGTTGGGAGAGAGAGAGGAGATGACCATGGCTGTGAAGTGCAGTATTTCAGTCCTTAGCAATTTACAAATGGGCAAGAGATCTACTAATGGGAGGATGAGAAGAAAGTGGAGACTTTTTTTTGCAATAGCAGAAAGAGAAATAGATGAAAATGTATGTGGTCTGAAGAGAAGATGGGAACAATTACATTTGTAAACTGATAAAAAAAAGCAAAAGAGCTTTGGATCCAGGCTAGCCCAGGTTTGAATCCTGGCTTTCTGCCTCTGTGACTTTAGACAATACCTGGCGCTGTGCTTGTTGAATATTAGCTGTTATTGTTTGAATGTTAATTTTTAAAATAATAGGTCTGTTTTGGTACTTGGTTTTGGTAGAAGATAGTGGGAAGGTTGAGAAAAAGTACTTGAAATATCTGATTCATAAACTATACCTCTGTCTTCAGACTCTAAATTGAAGTTTATTTTATAACAGAAGTTTGTGTCACATTTTTGTGTTCAGTTTATCTAATAAAGGAGGAAAATAGTTTTAAATTATTTTTAATCAAAAGCTGAACTGTCTCAAAAATATTTCATCTAAGTTTTATCTCAATACACTGAACTCGTTGACTTTGTTCTTGACCACCCTTAAAATGAAGAAGGCCGTCTCGGTACTCTCTGTCATAAGTACTGGGTAATTGAGATTATTTGCTTATCTCAAAAATGTTTTTATTCCCAGCATTAGTTGTACTTTTTTTCTTTTTAATTTATCTTCTAGATTCTAATTTTGGGTTCTTATATGTTAAATAACATTTCATGTATTTTAATATTTTATAAGCTTTACCTAACTTACTACTTGGTGGTAATTATATAAGGATAAAATAATGTAGTAAAGAGAAGTCTTTCCAAAAATATTAGCATACTCTAAATGCTCAGTATTTCTGTTTTTCTTCAGCTTTATTTCATTTTCTGATGTAACTCCCTCATTTTCAGTTCCCTTAAAACCACAAATTCATTAGTACTTGATTCTTCTCATTGGAAAATGGAAGACTGAAAACCAAAGTAGTTTTAGTGGTTTCTGAGAGATAACTTTTATTCTACTTATTTTAAGTTCTGATAAAGGATATTTCTTTGGAGTAGTTATTAGAAACTTAATTTTAAGTGCAAGAAAATATTAGAAAACCTGAACAAAAAAGTATCTATTGCTTTTAAAATATAATTATTATACACTTTTTTGTTTTAGCATCTTCTGAGTGAGCAACACAGAAACTTTGCACAGAGTAATCACTATCAAGTTGTTGATGACATTATATCTAAGTTAGTTTTTGACTTTGTGGAATACGAAAGGGACATGCCTAAAAAGAAAAGGTAATTTATCAACCTAAGTTTTAAGACTATAAGACTATTAAACTAAAAATAAATCCAAAGTTTTCTGTTCTTAGAAGGATTATAATTTCAGGATATAAATATGGTTAAGAACTGATTACTTCCACCACCAAAAGTGCTTACCTTAGATTACTTTTAAGGCTCTCTTCTTAACATTATAGTCAAAAAGAGGAGTTGGCAAAAAATACAGAGAATTGTTTCAGGCTTTGTGAACCACAAGATGTCTATTGCAGCTACTCAGCTTTGCCTCTGTACAATGAAAGCAGCCACAGACAGTAAAGTAAATGGGTGTGGCTATGTCCCAATAAAACTTTATTTAAAAAATAGGTGGCACACTAGATAGATTTGGCCCCTCATCTAGACCATCTCCTTGGACTCAAAAAATAGAACTTTTTGTTATTCTTAAGGAGTTTTAAGAAATTCTTCTACTTCTGTTAAGTCTTCTTTATACTTTTACTAGATATTTCTGCTCTGCTTGCTGATAAAAGTTGTGTCAGTACCTTTAATAAATATTAAGTGAATACAGTGCTGTTCAATATACAGTAACTGTACATTGACAAACTAAGCCTCATTAAGTTTATACCAATAAATCTAAAATTTTTAAAAATGCTTTCATGTGGATATACCCTAGAATTGGTAATAATGCAGTAGGTTGTTTACTCCTTATATCTGTTTCTAGACCAATCATAAATGCATAAAGACTACTAAACATCGTATTTCTGCAACATTCAGAATGATTGCTCAGGACTGATTTAATAGACTATTTGGGGAGGAAGCATATCTTCAACTATTAAAACGTATATAGGCTATGGTAAGAATGTGGAATTTCCTAAAAACATTCTGCAGCAAAATTCTACACTAGTACTTATACATAAACTGGTTATTCCTTAATCAGTTATCTTATTACTTGCACAATTTGTATCTCTACAGGCAAGTCACCTAAACATCTCTGGACTTTCAAAGGAGAGAGTGGTGTTGGACTAGTGTTTTTATGTTTTATATCCTCCATTTGTTCAAGAGGAGTCTTAAGTGAAAGTATCAAAATAAGTAGAAAAGGAACCATTCTGGTTTTGAAGGGGCAGTTGGACTTCTGTATTTTTCTTCATTATCTATGACATGTATAACAAAACATAATTAGTGAGCTGTTGTAACCACATGGCTCAGTGGTAAAGAATCTACCTGCCAATGCAGGAGACATGGGTTCAAGCCCTGGATTGGGAAGATTCCCTGGAGGAGGAAATGGCAACCCACTCCAGTATTCTTGCCTAGGAAATCCCATAAACAGAGGAGCCTGGCAGGCTACAGTCCATGGGGTCACAAAGAGTAGGATATTGAGCACACACACACAATACAAAATAACATCTCAAGAATATTAAGAGGCTCTATGAAGAAGAGAGTTTCAGGTCAAATATGTGTATGAAACTTAAGGACTACTAATTTGTCATGTTTAGAAGTATGTTACAAGGTTTCTGGTTCATTATAATATAGAATTGATTATATTTAAATATAAATAAAATAAATCAAAACATAGAAGAAAATTTTTAAGATAATAAAAAAATTAGGAGCAGACCCAAATCCCTTCACCATCATCTTTCTTTGATTTCTGTGGTCAAAGCAGTTTTAAATACCAAGTTCAAGATACTGCTTGCCTGTGGTAGAAAGTGGAAGAATGTGGATAAGGAGTGGCACACTAGAGTTTTCAGCTATATCTGTAAAGTTTCATTACTTCAAAAACATCTAAAGCAAATTTGGCTAAAGGTTAAGAGTTCTATATTTTTGTAATGTTTTCTTAATTAAATTTCATAAACAGGTTTAAAAGATACTCAGAGAGTTTTGATAGCAATTATTTTAATTTTTTTCTTTTTTTTTTTCCTTTGAAGAATAAAATACAGTGTTGGATCCCTTTCTCCTATTATTGCAAATGTTGTGAAAAGGTCTGGAACTACAGAGCTGAAATTGCTTCATAATTCTCAGAAAGACTCCAGGGAAAATGTACATATGATGGAGCAGGGATTCCTATATAAAGAATCTGTTCGGGAACCTGAACAAAAGTTTGTGTCTTCTTCAGAACATACCCTCCACCGTTCTAGTGAACTGAGAGAACTTGATGATAAAACATCTCATAAATGTTCCATGTTAAATCCAGCTGAAAATAACATAAAACAAAATTTTATACCTCTGCCTCCATGTAAAAATAAACAAGAATACATTCTTGATGTTTCTGAACACAAATTAATTTTAAATGAAAGTGACTTAGAAGTAAAGGTAGATCACTGTCCATGTAGGCCACAGACATCTATACAAGTTTCTAATTTCAATACAGATGATAGAGCATCTCAATGGAAACAAAAGTTAGATACTGTGCTTTTTCCAGCAAAGGATCTGAAAGAAAAGGACCTTTATTCGGTATTTCATCGTGATTCTGGCCTGTTAGCAATAAACAATTCACAGGAGCACCTGACAATTTGGGCAGAAGTTCCATCCGAAAGCCCTCCTGAGGAACCCAACACGTGTGACATCAAGAGTATGGATAGTTTGCCTTCTGGTAAAATCTGTCGGAAAGTGAAAATACCATTAGGAAGAAATAAAAAAGAAAACCTGGAACCAAATGTGGAGTTAGATAAGAAAAGAACTGAATTTCTTACTACACGAGAAGAAAACAGAATTTGTAGCTCACCAGTACAATCTCTACTGGATTTATTTCAGACTAGTGAAGAGAAATCAGAATTTTTGGGTTTCACAAGCTATACTGAAAAGAATAATATATGTGATGTTTTAGATATTTTGGAAGAGGAAAATTCAAATCTGTTAACAATGTTTTTCTCTTCCCCTTCAACTTCTACATTTACTGGCTTTTAGGTTTAAAATAAATGCCTTTCAGAAGCAATGGAGATCATATTCTTGACATTTTTATAAATATGTATAAAAATTCTTAGTTTGAGGAATGGTGGTTTGCCAGTTTTGTTTACAGAACCAAATATAAATATTAACAATAAAAGTGATTTTGCATTTTTCTATAGAATTGCATACCTATTTTACAAAAAATTGAATAAACTTGTGACTCTACATACTGTGTTCATAATTGTTTTCTAAGAATTATGAATAGTGAATTTGCTTTATGTCAGTGAAAACTAATTTCAAGTAAAATTTTGAGAATTTGAAAATTTAGCATTATAAATTAGGTACACTGGTTTTATGTATTGTCTATTAAAATAGATTTCCATAATATTGCTTTTAAAAACCTCATTTTCACACAAAACACACCAAAAAATGTATTTCAGTGTCTTGAGTTCTAGAAATCATTATTACCAGAAGCATTGACACTTGAAGGTGAACTTGGTGGACCATGCTGGGGTGCTGGCACTGAGGAGTTATTTGCAGCTCATTAGAAGCTATGAGGAAAAAAACTTAACCAGGCTAGCTTATGAAATGAAATAATTTTTCTTACCTTTGGAAATACTTTCTTCCAAAATTAATTCTTTCATCCCTGGTTTGGGGGACTTTCCCGATGGTCTGGTGGCTGAGACTCCATTGCAGGGGGCCTGGGTTCCATCCCTGGTCAGGGAACTAGATCCCACATGCTGTAACTAAGGATCCCAAATGCCACAACTAAGACCTAGCACAAATATTTTGTAGAAAATAGTAGTTTAAAAAAATCCCTAATTTGGTATCAAGAAATGAGAAAAGGGGTGACAATGAATTGTAGATAAGTTTCAAAACATGAAGACTGCCTTTGATCACTAGGCAATTCAATAATTTAGAGAAATTCAAATATAAGGAAAATTTCAACACCAGTAGACAGTTAATAAAAATTGGTAAACAGGATAGAAAATTCCATTTGTTAAGTATGAGGGTTTTTACAGAGACATGTTTTCAGTAGTGAACTCACATAACAATGGACAAATACCCATTTTCAAAATACTCTCATATTTCAAAAACAGTTTGTTCTCATTGTTAACAAACATCTTTGAAGGACTAAATTGTTATTTTTATTCAATAACTCTTTGAGGCTCCCCAGGGAATTAGTTGCCCCTAATAGTAATCCCATACTCTTCCCTGTTTTGGTACATTTAAACTATAAAAGCTGAGAGCCTTAAAGGCAACTCATCACAGGCTGGGTTCCCACAGGAAGTAAACTCTTGTTTAGCATACAGGTGGTTTTCTAAGGAGTGCCTCTGGACTTAACTGACCCCACAGGAAGCTTCAGGGTTCCTAGGTGAAGCCAACTGGTAAATCAGTAAATGTTCAATAACCACTCCAAGATGGGGCATGACTAGGTAAGGAGGTTCTGCAGCTGGGAATTCCTGAAGGAGCTGACAGTGTCTACTGCCTGTACTCCCACCAACAGGGGTGCACGTTCTTTATTAAAAGAGGCATCCGGGTCAATTACTCCTACGGGGATGGTGCCTCCTTGTCTGCTGGTCTCTTGATACAAGGAACTCAAAGGGGCTAAGTGATAACTGCAGCTTGTAACTCAACAGGAATTACTCAGATGGGAAGCACAAATTCCAAGAGGAACACTGGTAAGTAGGGCCACTCCTGCTTCTGCCTATTGGTTCCCACACCCATGTATTCTTTTTTCAGAGATATCAGATCAGATCAGATCAGTCGCTCCGTCATGTCCGACTCTGCGACCCCATGAATTGCAGCACGCCAGGCCTCCCTGTCTATCACCAACTCCTGGAGTTCACTGAGACTCACGTCCATTGAGTCAGTGATGCCATCCAGCCATCTCATCCTCTGTCGTCCCCTTCTCCTCTTGCCCACAATCCCTCCCAGCATCAGAGTCTTTTCCAATGAGTCAACTCGTCACATGAGGTGGCCAAAGGACTGGAGTTTCAGCTTTAGCATCATTTCTTCTAAAGAAATCCCAGGGCTGATCCCCTTCCGAATGGACTGGTTGGATCCCCTTGCAGTCCAAGGGACTCTCAAGGGTCTTCTCCAACACCACAGTTCAAAAGCATCAATTCTTCGGCGCTCAGCCTTCTTCACAGTCCAACTCTCACATCCATACATGACCACTGGAAAAAACCATAGCCTTGACTAGACGAACCTTTGTTGGCAAAGTAGTGTCTCTGCTTTTGAATATGCTATCTAGGTTGGTCATAACTTTCCTTCCAAGGAGTAAGCGTCTTTTAATTTCATGGCTGCAGTCACCATCTGCAGTTATTTTGGAGCCCCAAAAAATAAAGTCTGACACTGTTTCCACTGTTTCCCCATCTGTTTCCCATGAAGTGATGGGACCAGATGCCATGATCTTCGTTTTCTGAATGTTGAGTTTTAAGTCAACTTTTTCACTCTCCATTTTCACTTTCATCAAGAGGCTTTTTAGTTCCTCTTCACTTTCTGCCATAAGGGTGGTGTTATCTGCATATCTGAGGTTATTGATATTTCTCCTGGCTATCTTGATTCCAGCTTGTGTTTCTTCCAATCCAGCGTTTCTCATGATGTACTCTGCATATAAGTTAAATAAACAGGGTGACAATATACAGCCTTGACGAACTCCTTTTCCTATTTGGAACCAGTCTGTTGTTCCATGTCCAGTTCTAACTGTTGCTTCCTGACCTGCATACAAATTTCTCAAGAGGCAGGTCAGGTGGTCTGGTATTCCCATCTCTTTCAGAATTTTCCACAGTTTATTGTGATCCACACAGTCAAAGGCTTTGGCATAGTCAATAAAGCAGAAATAGATGTTTTTCTGGAACTCTATTGCTTTTTCCATGATCCAGTGGATGTTGGCAATTTGATCTCTGGTTCCTCTGCCTTTTCTAAAACCAGCTTGAACATCAGGAAGTTCACGGTTCACATATTGCTGAAGCCTGGCTTGAAGAATTTTGAGCATTACTTTACTAGTGTGTGAGATGAGTGCAATTATGCAGTAGTTTGAGCATTCTTTGGCATTGCCTTTCTTTGGGATTGGAATGAAAATTGACCTTTTCCAGTCCTGTGGCCACTGCTGAGTTTTCCAAATTTGCTGGCATATTGAGTGCAGCACTTTCACAGCATCATCTTTCAGGATTTGGACTAATTCAACTGGAATTCTATCACCTCCACTAGCTTTGTTCATAGTGATGCTTTCTAAGGCCCACTTGACTTCACATTCCAGGATGTCTGGCTCTAGGTGAGTGATCACACCATCGTGATTATCTGGGTCATGAAGATCTTTTTTCTACAGTTCTTCTGTGTATTCTTGCCACCTCTTCTTAATATCTTCTGCTTCTGTTAGGTCCATACCATTTCTGTCCTTTATCGAGCCCATCTTTACATGAAATGTTCCCTTGGTATCTCTGATTTTCTTGAAGAGATCTCCAGTCTTTCCCATTCTGTTGTTTTCCTCTATTTCTTTGCATTGATCGCTGAAGAAGGCTTTCTTATCTCTTCTTGCTATTCTTTGGAACTCTGCATTCAGATGCTTATATCTTTCCTTTTCTCCTTTGCTTTTCACTTCTCTTCTTTTCACAGCTATTTGTAAGGCCTCCCCAGACAGCCATTTTGCTTTTTTGCATTTCTTTTCCATGGGGATGGTCTTGATCCCTGTCTCCTGTACAATGTCATGAACCTCATTCCATAGTTCATCAGGCACTCTATCTATCAGATCTAGGCCCTTAAATCTTATTTCTCACTTCCACTGTATAATCATAAGGGATTTGATTTAGGTCATTCCTGAATGGTCTAGTGGTTTTCCCTACTTTCTTCAATTTAAGTCTGAATTTGGCAATAAGGAGTTCATGGTCTGAGCCACAGTCAGCTCCTGGTCTTGTTTTTGCTGACTGTATAGAGCTTCTCCATCTTTGGCTGCAAAGAATAGAATCAATCTGATTTCAGTGTTGACCATCTGGTGATGTCCATGTATACAGTCTTCTCTTGTGTTGTTGGAAGAGGGTGTTTGTTATGACCAGTGCATTTTCTTGGCAAAACTCTATTAGTCTTTGCCCTGCTTCATTCCATATTCCAAGGCCAAATTTGCCTGTTACTCCAGGTGTTTCTTGACTTCCTACTTTTGCATTCCAGTCCCCTATAATGAAAAGGACATCTTTTTTGGGTGTTAGTTCTAAAAGGTCTTGTAGGTCTTCATAGAACCGTTCAACTTCAGCTTCTTCAGCGTTACTGGTTGGGGCATAGACTTGGATTACTGTGATATTGAATGGTTTGACTTGGAAACAAACAGAGATCATTCTTTTGTTTTTGAGATTGCATCCAAGTACTGCATTTCAGACTCTTTTGTTGACCATGATGGCCACTCCATTTCTTCTGAGGGATTCCTGCCCGCAGTAGTAGATATAATGGTCATCTGAGTTAAATTCACCCATTCCAGTCCATTTCAGTTTGCTGATTCCTAGAATATCAACATTCACTCTTGCCATCTCTTGTTTGACCACTTCCAACTGGCCTTGATTCATGGACCTGACATTCCAGGTTCCTATGCAATATTGCTCTTTACAGCATCGGACCTTGCTTCTATCACCAGTCACATCCACAGCTGGGTATTCTTTTTGCTTTGGCTCCATCCCTTCATTCTTTCTGGAGTTATTTCTCCACTGATCTCCAGTAGCATATTGGGCACCTTGAACTCAAAGTATATAGTATATCCTAGATGATATCCCATCCTCAAAAGTGCCGCCTCCACACTGCTAAACTAATGCTACAGCTGTGCCTTTAACAGGCTTCCTGGGTGGTTCAGCAGTAAAGAATCCGCCTGCCAATGCAGGCGTGGGTTCAATCTCTGGGTTTGGAGGGTCCCCTGGAGGAGGAAATGGCAATCCACTCCAATGTCCTTGCCTGGAGAATCCCATAGACAGAGGAGCCTGGTGGGCTACAGTCCACAGGGTCTCAAAAGAGTCAGACACGACTGAAGAAACTGAGCACATAGGTCTTTAACAGGCCATTCCAATACTCTTATCATTGGGGAAGCTCTGGTGACTGGGTATGAATTAAGACCACAGACGACCTGACTGTGGGCTCACTACCATACCTCAGCTGTAAAGTCAGTCCCCTACTGTAACAGGAAAGTACGTAAGATACCATGCCAATAAATCAAATCCTCAAATTGTGACGGTGGGAGCAAGAAAGACAAACTCATACCTGGAATACATCTGCTACCATGTTTCACATGAAGTTGTCACCAAGTGCCAGCGTGGTCTCTTCAAGGTGCTGTAGCAGAGCCCACTGTTAGTCTGTTTCTGACAAGTTGAACTTTCAGCAAAAGTAGAAACACTAGATAACTTAAATGAATAGAAGTCCATATTATTGAGCCCAGTCATGGCTTTCATCCCTGCCCCCATAGCCCTTCTGCTCACAAACCCACTGTACCAGCACTGGGTGATATTAACATGTGATATGAAGATGCTCACACTTCATGCCCACTCCCATATGCCACATGCCTCTACCCCTTTCACTTGATCTTCCAATCTTTTGTCTCCACAAACCCCTTAATAGCCAGTCAAATCATTTTTCACTGCCCAAGAGTCCACATATATTCTAAACTCATGCCATTTCTCTTTCCACAAACAGGGGTAGACTAGGTCACCACTTGAATCTCTGCCCATTGGAGAGATTTTCCCTGTGTTTGACTTTAAATGTCATCTATTTTCAGCTTGCACCCACAGAAGCAGCTAGTCCATGAACCAAGTCTGGGTTTTTCCTCCTTTTTACAACTGGTCGTAAAGGATGGCCCATACACCTGTAGGCGTGACCTGAGAGAGATGCAGCAGTGATGGATGGCATGGGGTCCGTGCTGCCTGCTCATGCAATTCCCACAAGCCCTCAGGTCCTGCTCTTGCTCAACCCTGGATGGCCCAGTCCCATCTTACCATGGATTACTGCACACCTGCTTCAAGTTATGACTCTATGGGTCTGAAAGAATCCCAACTGAAGACTGCCAGTTGTAACCACATGAAGATTTTGCCCCATGGTCAAGTACGTCGTCTCTCATACATCATCTCATAAAGTGAACTATTTTCATTTTTCATACAATATGTAATTCTCCACTGAAGATGGCATGGCCTTACTCTAAAACCCAAGGCTTCAGTTGTGATTTCCCACTGGTGCTTGCCATCAACTCCAGCTTTCCTTCTATTAGAGTCTCTAGAGCCTTTGAACCTGCCAGGCTATATGACTGCAGAGCCCTTTTCTGCTCACAGCTGGCACCCTTTCATGCCATTGTGTGGAAGAACCTAAATATATTCCAGTGGGAATATACTGCCTCTAAGATCCGAAAAGGCCTACTAGCCATCATGCTTCCTTCTTTGTGTTTGGGAAGTTCAGGGGGCAATCATTTGTCCTTTATTTTGGAAGCCACATCCTGGAATCCCTCTGACCAATGGAACTCCAAAAATGTTACTGATGTGAGAAGGCCCCTTAATCCTAGGGTATCTTTCCTAGGATATCTCTCCTACTCTTTAGGGAGCATGTGTGTCTCATCAAAGTGTCCAATGTGCTAGCAACTTCTTGCTCATAGGGTCTAATAAATACATTATCATTGATATAATGTATTAAAGTGACAGTCTCTGTGGCATCCTCTTCAAATTATAGGATGACAAAGGACAAGAAAGTTTAAACAGCTCTGAGGTAAAATCACAAAGATATACTATAGTCTATTCCCTGTGAACACACAGTTTCTGATCTTCTAGTTTTCTAACAGGGATGGAAATTATGCTAACCAATGTCTGCCCACTGTTGACTCGAGACTATGTTCATTTGCAATGGAAAGGATACCACATATGGCACTTCAACTGCAGCTGAGCCTGTGACTTAGTGCAGTTGTAGTCTACGGTTGTCTTTCTCAACCCAGATGATGGGAATCAAATAGCTTTTCAGATCAGTTCAGTTCAGTTGCTCAGTCGTGTCCAACTCTTTGCGACCCCATGAATCACAGCACGCCAGGCCTCCCTGTCCATCACCAACTCCCAGAATTCACTCAGACTCACATCCATCAAGTCAGTGATGCCATCCAGCCATCTCATCCTCTGTCGTCCCCTTCTCCTACTGCCCCCAATCCCTCCCAGCATTAGAGTCTTTGCCAATGAGTCAACTCTTCGCATGAAGTGGCCAAAGGACTGGAGTTTCAGCTTTAGCATCATTCCTTCCAAAGAAATCCCAGGGCTGATCTCCCTCGGAATGGACTGGTTGGATCTCCTTGCAGTCCAAGGGACTCTCAAGAGTCTTCTCCAACACCACAGTTCAAAAGCATCAATTCTTCGGCGCTCAGCCTTCTTCACAGTCCAACTCTCACATCCATACATGACCACAGGAAAAACCATAGCCTTGACTAGATGGACCTTTGTTGGCAAAGTAATGTCTCTGCTTTTGAATATGCTATCTAGGTTGGTCATAACTTTCCTTCCAAGGAGTAAGTGTCTTTTAATTTCATGGCTGCAGTCACCATCTGCAGTGATTTTGGAGCCCCAAAAAATAAAGTCTGACACTGTTTCCACTGTTTCCCCATTTACTTCCCATGAAGTGATGGGACCAGATACCATGATCTTTGTTTTTTGAATGTTGAGCTTTAAGCCAACTTTTTCACTCTCCACTTTCACCTTCATCAAGGTTTTTTAGTTCCTCTTCACCTTCTGCCATAAGGGTGGTGTCATCTGCATATCTGAGGTTATTGATATTTCTCCCGGCAATCTTGATTCCAGCTTGTTTTTCTTCCAATCCAGCGTTTCTCATGATGTACTCTGCATATAAGTTAAATAAGCAGGGTGACAATATACAGCCTTGATGTACTCCTTTTCCTATTTGGAACCAGTCTGTTGTTCCATGTCCAGTTCTAACTGTTGCTTCCTGACCTGCATACAAATTTCTCAAGAGGCAGGTCAGGTGGTCTGGTATTCCCGTTTCTTTCAGAATTTTCCACAGTTTATTGTGATCCACACAGTCAAAGGCTTTGGCATAGTCAATAAAGCAGAAATAGATGTTTTTCTGGAACTCTATTGCTTTTTCCATGATCCAGTGGATGTTGGCAATTTGATCTCTGGTTCCTCTGCCTTTTCTAAAACCAGCTTGAACATCAGGAAGTTCACGATTCACATATTGCTGAAGCCTGGCTTGAAGAATTTTGAGCATTACTTTACTAGCGTGTGAGACGAGTGCAATTTTGCGGTAGTTTGAGCATTCTTTAGCATTGCCTTTCTTTGGGATTGGAATGAAAACTGACCTTTTCCAGTCCTGTGGCCACTGCTGAGTTTTCCAAATTTGCTGGCATATTGAGTGCAGCACTTTCACAGCATCATCTTTCAGGATCTGAAATAGCTCAACTGGAATTCCATTACTTCCACTAGCTTTGTTCATATATTATCTATTGGATAAAAAAAAATTTCTGACCCTTAAGTAAGTCTTGGTCTGTGTAGTTTGTTTACCTTCTTGAACATCTCCTAAGTATCTCTAAACTCTCCTTCTTACCAATTATACAATATAAAAATTGATTAATATAAAGTTATTTTACCTTAGTTCCTTTGAAGGAAATAAAATAGCCATCTTATATCATTGAACAAGGTATCTATTTCCTTATGCAGGGAATTTCACGCAGTTATAATTAAAGTTTATTTTACTCTAATAATTTTTACCCTTTATATATTTAGGAAACCTGAGCCTTACTGCAGAGATTCAACTTAACATAATTATTTTCACAGTCTATAGACATCCATGCTACAAACTGTTGCCAAATTCTATGCTATATGAGCATTATGCTAGCAGTTTGGGATAGAGGAAGACAAATGAACAAAACAAAAAAAGTCAGCAGTGATAAATATCACAAAGAAAAAGAAAGCAGGTTAAGGGGAACAGAGAATGAAGGGGAAGAGGTGTTATACAGATCAGGTAAGTATCTCTGAAGGAGACAAGACAGTGTCTCAGGGCACTGAGAAGCAGCGCTCCAGGCAGGCAGATTAGTGAGTACCAACTGTACTGTCCCAGGGCAGAAGTATATTCTGCTTGTTCTAAGCAAGGAGATCAGTGTGACTGGAGTTGTGTAAGTAAGGGAGAGGCAAATAAGTAGGATATGAGGTCAGAGAGGAAACAGGGCCCAGATCGTATGGGGCCCTGGAAAGATGACATGAGACACATAGGTAAATCTTCTAGCAACCATATTTTAGAAAGAAAAAGAAACAAATGAAATTAATTTTAATAATGTATTTTATTTGACCCACCATATCTAAAATATCATTTCAATACATAATCAATACAATAAAATATGAATAACGTTCTTACATTTTATCTTTCCTACTAAAAGTCTTTGAAATCTGATGGGTATTTTATATGCGCAGCACATCTACATTCAAACTAGCACATTTCAAGTGCTCAAGTGCGCATGTGGCAAGCGGCTACTGCATCAGTGCTGTTATAGACAAGTATAAAGGCTTTAAAGGGTTTTTAAATTTGTTTTACGTATTTATATGTATGTAAAAGAAGAGAAGCAAAAGGCAAAGGCAAAAAGGAAAGATATACCCATTTGAATGCAGAGTTCCAAAGAATAGCAAGGAGAGATAAGGAGCCTTCCTCAGTGATCAGTGCAAAGAAATAGAGGAAAACAATAGAATGGGAAAGACTAGAGATCTCTTCAAGAAAATTAGAGATACCAAGGGAACTTTGCAAGCAAAGATGGGCACATTAAAGGACAGAAATGGTATGGACCTAACAGAAGCAGAAGATAATAAGAGAGATGGAAAGAATACACAGAACTATACAAAAAAGATCTTCAAGACCAAGATAATCACGATGGCGTGATCACTCACCTAGAGCCAGACATCCTGGAATGCAGTCAAGTGGGTCTTAGGAAGCATCACTACCAACAAAGCTAGTGGAGAGGATGGAATTCCAGTTGAGCTATTTCATATCCTAAAAGATGATGCTGTGAAACTGCTGCACCCGATATGCGAGCACATTTGGAAAATTCAGCAGTGGCCACAGGACTGGAAAAGGTCAGTTTTCATTCTAATCCCAAAGAAAGGCAATGCCAAAGAATGTTCAAACTACTGCACAATTGCACTCATCTCACATGCTAGCAAAGTAATGCTCAAAATTCTCCAAGCCAGGCTTTAACAGTACATGAACAATGAACTTGCAGATGTTCAAGCTGAATTTAGAAAAGGCAGAGGAACCAGAGATCAAATTGCCAGCATCCGGTGGATCACTGAAAATGCAAGAGTTTCAGAAAAACATCTACTTCTGCTTTACTGACTATGCCAAAGCCTTTGACTGTCTGGATCACAACAAACTGTGGAAAATTCCTAAAGAGATGGGAATGCCAGACCACCTGATCTGCCTCCTGAGAAATCTGGAGGTCAAGAAGCAACAGTTAAAACCTGACATGGAACAACAAATTGGTTCCAAATTGGGAAAGGAGTACGTCCACGCTGTGTATTGTCACCTTGCTTATTTAACTTATATGCAGAGTACATCATGAGAAATACTGGCCTGGATGAAGCACAAGCTGGGCAAGATTGCCAGGAGAAATATCAATAACCTCAGATGTGCAGATGACAACACACTTATGGCAGAAAGCAAAGAGGAACTCAAAAGCGTCTTGATGAAAGTGGAAGAGGAGAGTGAAAAAGTTGACTTAAAACTCAACATTCAGAAAACTATGATGTCCGACACTTTGTGAACCAGATGATGGCATCTGGTTCCATCACTTCATGGCAAATAGATGGGGAAACAATAGAAACAGTGGAAGACTTTATTTTGGGGGACTCCAAAATCACTGCAGATGATGACTGCAGCCATAAAATGAAAAGACACTTGCTCCTTGGAAAAAAAGCTATGACCAACCTAGACAGCATATTAAAAAGCAGAGATATTACTTTGCTGACAAAGGTCCATCTAGTCAGAGCTATGTTTTTTTCCAGTAGTCATGTATGCATGTAAAAGTTGGACTATAAAGAAAGCTGAGTGCCAAAGAATTGATGCTTTTGAACTGTGGTGTCGGAGAAGACTCTTGGGAGTCCCTTGGACTGCAAGGAGATCCAACCAGTCCATCCTAAAGGAAATCATTCCTGAGTATTCACTGGAAAGACTGATGTTGAAGCTGAAACTCCAATCCTTTGGCCACCTGATGTGAAGAACTGACTCATGTGAAAAAACCCTGATGCTGGGAAAGATTGAAGGTGGGAGGAGAGGGATGACAGAGGATGTGATGGTTGGATGGCATCACCGAGTCAATGGACATGAGTTTGAGTCAACTCTGGTAGTTGGTGATGGACAGGGAAGCCTGCCGTGCTGCATTCCATGGGGTCACAAGGAGTTGGACGTGACTGAACTGACTGAACTGATAAAAAATATTTATATGTTTTATATATATATATAAGAACAATATAATGAATTTAAAGTTGTCACCACCCAGTTTCAACCACCAGCAATACATGGCCATCTCTCCCTCCATGCACCTTCCCCAAACCTAGATTATTTTGAAGAAATATACTGAAGAGTTCTTCACAAAGGAATGACTTTTAACAGCTCACCTGACTGCCAAGTGGAGAATATCTTGTGAAGGAGAAGCACAGATGGAAACAGGAAGACTTGTTATGTTGTTGCTCAGTCGTGTCCGACACTTTGTGAACCCATGAACGGCAGCACACCAGGCTTCCCTCTTCTTTACTATCTCCTGGAGTTTGCCCAAACTTATGCCAATTGAGTCACCATCTCATCCCTTGTCTCCCCCTTCTCCTCCTGCCCTCAATCTTTCCCAGAATCAGGAAATTTTCCAATGAGTCAGCTTTTCGCATCAGGTGGCCAAAGTATTGGAGCTTCAGTTTCACATCAGCCCTTCTGATGAATATTCAGGTTTGATTTCCTTTCAGAGTGACTTGTTTGATCTCCTCACTGTCCAAGGGGCTCTCAAAAGTCTTCTCCAACACCACAGTTCAAAAGCATCAGTTCTTTGGTGCTCAGCCTTCTTTTTATGGTCCAACTCTCATATCTGTACATGACTGCTGGAAAAACCACAGCTTTGACTACACAGCCCTTTGTCTGTTGTGAGCCTGTTACAATAATCCAGGTGCATTTACAGCAGCTCAGTTGGAAGTGATGGCAGTGGAAATGGTAAGATATGGAGGACTGACTAGATCCTTAATATATATATCAAAGGTAGAAACTGACAAGACACATTGGTGAATTGGTTATAGAATGTAAGACAGAACAATCAGAGAAGACTTCACTGTATTAGGCCTGAGCACCTGATACAGTTGCCATTTACTGAAACGGGAGACTCAGAGGAATAGCTGCATGGAGATTAAGAGTTCATCTTTGGACTTAAGTTTAGATAACCTATTAGGCATCCAAATGCCGACAGTGAATAAAAGTTGTATATCGAGGTCTGCAGTTCAGGGACGAAATCCAGGCAGAGATATACATTTTAGAGTGATTAGAAAATAGTTCATATTTAAATCCATGGGACAAGATGCAAGCTCTAGGAGATGAATATGAATGGAGGAGAGGTCCTGCTACACTCCAAAGTTGAGAGCAGGAAGAGAAGGAGGAGCTAAGAAAGAAGACTTAATCAAAGCCCCAAGTGAGACAGAAAAAAATAAAAATAAACACAAGAAAAAGTAGTGTCCCAGACAAGTAAAAAAGTATTTCAATATAGCAATACATATTACATATACACACACAGAGCAATATTCAATATAGCACAAGTAACCATACTCAGTATCTTATAATAACCTATAATGGAAAAGAATCTAAAAAAGAATACATATGTACATATGAGTCAAACATGACTGAGCACACACACATATGTATAACTGAATCACACTTTGCTGTATATCTAAAACATTGTAAATCAACTATATTTCAATAAAAATTTTTAAAGAAAGAAGTATTTCAAGAAGGAGGTGGTATAACAAAACAGAAAACTAAATCTAAGAAGAAAATAAAAACCAATGCCTAGAATTTGAAAACAAACTGAAACAAATGAAACTAATTGTATATCAGTTTGGCAACAAACACAGAAAAAAGAATTATTCCAATTAGTCTTAGAGTGGCACCCCACTGCAGTACTCTTGCCTGGAAAATCCCATGGATGGAGGACCCTGGTAGGCTGCAGTCCATGGGGTCACGAAGAGTCGGACACAACTGAGCAACCTCACTTTGACTTTCACTTTCATGCATTGGAGAAGAAAATGGCAACCCACTTCAGTGTTCTTGCCTGGAGAATCCCAGGGACGGGGGAGCCTGGTGGGCTGCCGTCTCTGGGGTCACATAGAGTCGGACACGACTGAAGCAACTTAGCAGCAGCAGCAGCAGCCTATACAGTCCTTACCACAATATATTCTTAGGACAAAAATACTGAAATGGCAAACGAATCTTAAAATACCTAATGTCCTTTGTAGTTTTATTGTTAATAGTAACAAATATATTATTATTTTGAAATTAACGTGTATATATTTTTAACATAATAGAACTAAGAAACTACGTTAAAACTGCTCAAGACCAATGTTCAACATAAGAAGGTCAGTTAAAAATATCTTGTAATTTTACATTGTGGCCAGTTAAAAATATCTTGGAATTTTACATTGTGGTTCTAAGTATTGGTATGAACTTGTAACCTTTTTATTAAGTTACATATTTTCTAGCTCTGTCCATTGAAAGTGGTGATAATCAAGTAGCAACAAGCCATTTTGTGGTCCCCAAACACCATTCCACAGCAAAAGTACTCAGGTGTTTTTTTTAACAAAGTCAGTTCCAGGAGATGTACCAACTACATCTGGGATATCACATTGTGATAGAAAGGAAGGAAGCTATCAAAAACTTCAATATTGACAAATTAAGTGAATACAGAAAACATCAAAATGTTCGCCTTTGACCAAAAGAGAATAATGTGAATATCACACAATTGCAACTGACAAAAATACATTGAATATGTAAAGTCACGAGGTCATAGTGATACTCAAAAAAGGAAAAAAAGAGAGATTTTTTTGGATATGATGGAGGTTGCTAGGTAACCAACACACTACTCTAAAATTGGATAATTTTAAGGAAATAACTGAAGATCTTTGCTGTATTTCTGGTTTGAACAGTATTTCAGGGTAATCAAACAATTCTAAAGGACATAGTAAAATTTCCTCTATACATAATAATTCTAGCTAATAAATGTAGAAGTAATGATCAAACTAGAAACTACCATCTTACAACCCCTATTTCAAAATGAATCAGACAATGATCATCAACAGATATTAAAATCATTAGTTAAAAGTTTGCTGGGAAACTTCACAGGGAAGAAATCAGGCTGAATTAAACACCTGAATTAATTAAGTCACCACCTGAATTAAGCATTACTAAAAAAGTGAGACAATCTGACACTATGTGGTTCTCCAGGTGATAAACAGTATGAAGTCTGTAATATCACTTATGGCTAGGCAAAACTCTGAAACAATACAATCAAGTCTTTAGATCTCACTTCTAGACAACAAACAGGACTACTGACTCACTTTCTACAAGACTTATATAAATAAAATAAGCTTCAGTTACCAAGATAATCACTTACCCCAGCATAAGAGCCCTGAGTTCTTCAACAGCCATAGAATACTGTTCCTGCTTTAGCAACTCAAATACCACAACCCAAGAGTTGTTGAGTAGAAGCATAAAGGTCAGAACTGAACTAGGCAAATGCAGCAACCTCAACGTAAGGGGCCAATTTCGACAGGGTACCTGCACCTACTTCACAAACCTGGTGTGGGCAGATATGACATAGGACACACAAAAATCCATGTTAATGGTAGAGCAGATACCTTTGTAGAACAATTCTGTTTCCAAGAAGATCTGTCCATCATTGACAGAAATAACATTCACTGGACTGTAACCAGACACATCAACAGCTTGTGCTTCTGGTAAAGAAGTCAAGAAGCCACCAACAAAAGAATCCTTCATTATGTTTGCTCTCTCCAGGAGGTGGGAATGTAGATCTAACACATCACCAGGCTGGGTTTCAAGAGTAGTAGAGTGGCCTGCGTGTCAATGGAGGCACCTGACAATAAGCAATAGCCTGTTTATAGATAATTCATTCATGGACAATCAAAGTATGTTTGCCATTGTCCCTAAAATACTCCCCCCACCCCATAGGATGGTAAGAATAAGCAATCAGGTACTGACGTGGAGCTGTGTTAGAGGCAGAAGCTGAAACCACATTAGTGTATTCATGTTCTCCATGGCATCCACATCTGTTAAGTGTCTTCACCAACTGGGCAATGATGGATCTCTTTTGACCAACAGCAGTGTAGATATGTAATAGTACAACTTCCTCTTTTCATCAGAAGAAAGTGAAAGTTGCTCAATCATGTCTGACTCTTTAAGACCCATGGACTGTGGCCCAACAGGCTCCTCTGTGCATGGAATTCACCAGGCAAGAATACTGTAGTGGGTTGCCATTCCCTTCTCCAGGGGATCTTTCCAACCCAGGGATCAAACCTAGGTCTCCCACATTGCAGGCAGATTCTGTACCATCTGAGCCAAGGTGTCCTCCATTCTTGGAGAGTACCTCTGAAGTGCCAGTCTTCTGAAGACAAGTGTTAGGGGCATGGAGGTTCCTTTTAGCAATAAAGGATGATCTCAAATTTTGAACATCAGCCTGGCCTGCCAAGGGAGGGTGTACAAGCCACACAGCCCAAGGATGTGCACAAACAGCATCTTTGCAGCTCTCCTTGGATGCTTCCTCTGCAGCTGCTATCTCTAGACTGACTCCCAAACACTAACCAGAAGAAATCACACTAATATTTTAAGATAGTATATAAGAATTATGAGATAATTATATAAGAGAAAATATATTTTTAAGAAAAATCATTATAAAGTCATAACAAAAATAAATAAAAGTATAATTCACTACAAACATAAAATAATTCTTATATAATTTTTTAACTTTTTATTATGAAATTTTAAAACATAGACAAAAGTAGGAAATGGTATTCTAAGATTCAACCATTGTTCACATTCTGTCATATCAGCTTTATGAGCACACATCCCAAAGATAACACTAGCAAAAAAATTTTTAATTCATTTTTTTATTGAGGTAAATTGACATACAGCATTACATGTAAGGTGTACAACATAATGATTTGATATCTGTGTACACTGTGAAATGATCACAATAAGTATAGTTAACATGCATCACCAGAGTTAGAGAATGTTTTTCTTCTGATGTGAGCTTTGATGTTTCATTACCCTCAGCAATTTTCAAACATGCAATACAGTATTATTAAATATAATTGCCATACTATACATTACATCCTGACTTATTATCTTATAAATGGAAATTTGTAGCTTTTAACTCCCTTTATCTATTTTGCCCACCCTCCAACCCCCGCCTCTAGCAACCAACAGTCTGTTCTTTTAGATTCCACATGTAAGTGAGATCATAACCAGCAAATTTGTTTTAAAACATACATACAAAGGTATTTCCTTCAGCACTATTTGTTACAGCATAAAAACTGGAAACCAAACATTTATTAAAAGAGGACTGGTGGCATGAATAGCCACCATGAAGTTCTGTGTAATGTTGGAAAAAAACCGGAAGACCTCTTAAATACTACTATGAAGTGATCTCCAGAATATATTTTTAAATGTATAAACTATGTCACAGACAATAGGTATAAAATGCTACCTTTTATCTAAGAAATAACTGAAGAGCAAAGCAAAAACTAAATGAAAAGCAACAACATTACAAACCACACTAGATATTATTATCAACAACTTTAAGCCAATAAACTTGAAAATGGACAAGAAAAAAAATAGAGAAAAGCCAACTTACTAAAACTCACACAAAAAGAAAAAGTAAATCTAAATAACCCTGTATCTATTAAATAAAATGAACCCATAATTAAAGACCTTCCCCCAAAGAAATCTCCAAGCCATATCACTTCACTGGTGACTTCTAAATTAACAAAGAAATAACATCAATCTTATAATGCTCTTATAGAGAATACTTTTCAGCTTGTCTTATGACACCAGAATAAACTCAACACCAAAACTGAAGGACTTACAAGGACAGAAAATTACAGATTAATTTTTTCATAAATCTATTGATTTAAAAATCCCTAAAACAAAATAGTAGCAACTGAATCCAATACCTTATAAATGACATAATACATTACAAACTTGAATGGAATGTTGGCTTAATATTTGAAAAACAATCACTGCATTTCACCATATTAAAAGAGTAAAGAAAAACATTCAAACTGACAGAAATATAAAATAGAAATTAAACACTGGTACCCGAGTTGTACAGTAAATCTTAAAACAAATGTGTATACACACACACACACACACACACACACACACACACAATTCTTCCCAGGGAAATAGGTAGCAACTTGGTTTAGAATAGTGCCAAAGAGTTACTCTCTCCTCTTGGCTAGGCCTTATTCTATTTATAAGCAGCAATGAGATAAGGTTGGGGACATCAACAGACAGAGATGGGTCAAAGGGTCCCTTTATTCTCTGTTTTCAAGACAATGCTTTATCATCCCTTTGCTGGTAGAATTTACTTTTCTCTGGTGTATGCATGAGCAGTTCAGGAACCCCACTCACATGATTTTACGTTTGCTCCTAATCTACATCTAAGTTTTCTGGGCACAGTGGAGTAAATGTCCTCAAAGGAGTGAAGTATCATGACTGTTCTATTACCTACCCTGAGCATGGGGAAGTGTGGAGATATCCAATCACACCGCTACCAGTGAGAATGCAAAAAGGCACAAGCACTTTGAAAAAATAGTGCATTTCTTAATATACTTGCTATAGGATCCAGTAATGCTACTCCTCCTAGGTATTTATCCAAAAGAAATGAAAATTTATGTTCACAAAAAAGAATGTTCACAGCAGTTTTATCATAATAGTCCCAAACTAGAAACAGCCCAAATGTTTATCAACAGAAGAAAATGTAATCTGTGTTATATGCATACAATGAAATACTACTCTACATTAAACAAATTACTGATGCATGCAACAACATAAATGAAAATCAAAAACACTTTTCACTTCATGATGACTGAAAGCAGCCAGACTGGTTCCACTTAAATGAAATTCTAGAACGGGCAAAAGTAATCTATGGCGGAAAAGACTGCATGGGGGGGCGGGGAGTTGAGATTTAACTAGGAACAGTATAAGGGGTCTTTCAGGTGTGATTTTAGTGTCATATATTAACAGTTAACAGGCTAATGCATTTGTCAAAACTCAGCTAAAATGTGTTAAAATGTGTGCATTTTACTTTATATAAATTTTACATCCAGAGAAGAAATTTTAAACATTGAACTCTAGTTAATGACACAAATGTTAAAGCACTTAGCAAAAAGTGGGTGAAAACTGTAATCTGCTTCAGCGAACATAAAGAAAATGACTTAATAGGTAGATATGGCAGACTATAACAAAAAAACTAACAGTAGAATCTGGATGGTGGACATATTCTTTCAACCTTGCTGTATGTCAGAAAGTTCTGTAATAAAAGACTGAAAATAAATTTAAAGCTCTGTTGCCTCCTCTGAAATAGGTTCAGTAAGAAAGCTTTTCTCAGGTGGACACAGTAAGTAGCAAGTAAGCATAATTTGAAGAAAGAAATTTGTTACAGGACTTTGAAAAACACAAATCTTCATTCCTTTTAAGCAGTATATATAATTTGTCTTCACAATACTTTTGAAAGAACAGTCTTTTGTTGTTTTTGGTCACTAAGTCGTGTCTGACTCCTTGCAACCTCCTGGAATACAGCACACCAGGATTCCCTGACCTTCACTATCTTCCTGAGTTTGCTCAAATACATGTCCATTGAGTCAGTGATGCCATCCAACCATCTCATCCTCTACTGCCCCCTTCACCTCCTGCTCTCATTTTTTCCCAGTGTCAGGGTCTTTTCTAAAGAGTCAGTTCTTTGAATCAGGTGGCCCAAGTATGGAGCTTCAGCATCAGTCCTTCCAATGAATATTCACGGTTGACTTCCTTTAGGATCTCCTTGCAGTCCAAGGGACTCCCAGAGTCTTCTCCAGCACTGCAATTTGAAAGCATAAAATCTTCGGTGCTCACCCTTCTTTATGGTCCACCTCTCACATCTATATATACTGGAAAAACCATAGCTTTGACTATATGCGCCATTGTCAGCGAAGTGACTTCTCTGTTTTTCAATACACTGTCTAGGTTTGTCATAGCTTTTCTTCCAAGGAGCAAGCATATTTTAATTTCATGGCTGCAGTCACCATCTGAAGTGATTTTGGAACCGAAGAAAATAGAATCTGTCACTGCTTCCACTTTTCCCCCCTTCTACTTGCCATGAAGTGATGGGATCAGATGCCATTATCTTCACTTTTTTAAAGCTAAGTTTCAAGCTAGCTTTTTCACTCTTCTCTTTCACCTTCATTAAGAGCTCTTTCTCTTCACTTTGTGCCATTAGAGGGGTATTATATGCATATCTGAGGTTGCTGGTATTTCTCTTGGCAATCTTGATTCCAGCTTGTGATTATTCAGCCTGGCATTTCGCATGATGTACTTTCCATATAAGTTAAATAAGCAGAGTGACAAAATATAGCCAAGAAGGGTAATGTCAAAGAATGTTCAAACTACCACACAGTACTTAGTGTGACTTAAAACTATTAGTTGATAGTCATATTTAGACAGTGCCATGTTTCCTATAAAAAATGAGAAACGATTAATTGCACAGTAAGGGTTAAGTCTATAAAGAAAAATTTAATCAAGGAGCTCCCAGAACATAACTTGAATTTATTAGTAAAGTAGGTGTATTTTAGTTTCTTCAACCAATCTGAAGGGAGATAAAAGTCCTACCTGGCTTGTCTGGTATAGAATTTTGTTACTCTCCTTGCTGCTGGTTCAGTTCAGTTCAGTTCAGTCAGTCAGTCATGTCCAAATCTTTGCGACCCCAGAGACTGAAGCATGCCAGGCCTCCCTGTACATAACCAACTCCCCGAGTTTACTCAAACTCATGTCCACTGATTCGGTGATGCTATCCAACCGTCTCATCCTCTGTCATCCCCTTCTCCTTCTGCCTTCAATCTTTCCCAGTATTAGGGTCTTTTCAAATAAGTCAGTTCTTCGCATCAGGTGGCCAATGTATTGGAGTTTCAGCTTCAACATCAGTCCTTCCGATGAATATTCAGGACTGATTTCCTTTAGGATGGACTGGTTGGATCTCCTTGCAGTCCAAGGGACTCTCAAGAGTCTTCTTCAACACCACAGTTCAAAAGCATCAATTCCTTGGTGCTAAGCTTTCTTTATAACCCAACTCTCACATCCATATATGACCACTTGAAAAACCATAGCCTTGACTAGATGGACCTTTGTCGGCAAAGTAATGTCCCTGCTTTTTAATATGCTGCCTAGGTTGCTCATTACTTTTCTTCCAAGGAGTAAGTGTCTTTTCATTTCATGGCTGCAGTCACAATCTGCAGTGATTCTGGAGCCCAAAATATAAAGTCTGTCACTGTTTCTACTGTTTACCCATCTATTTGCCATGAAATGACAGGACCAGATGGCATGATCTTACTTTTCTGAATGTTGAGTTTTAGGCCAACTTTTTCACTCTCCTCTTTCACTTTCATCAAGAGGCTCTTTAGTTCTTCTTTGCTTTCTGCCATAAAGGTGGTGTCATCTGCATATCTGAGGTTATTAATATTTCTTCCAGCAATCTTGATTCCAGCTTATGCTTCATCCAGCCCAGGGTTCCTCATGATGTATTCTGCATATAAGCTAAACAAGCAGGGTGACAATATACAGCTTTGACTGACTCCTTTCCCGATTTGGAACCAGTCTGTTGTTCAATGTCCAGTTCCAACTGTTGCCTCCTGACCTGCATACAGATTTCTCAAGAGGCAGGTCAGGTGGTCTGGTATTCCCATCTCTAGAAGAATTTCCCAGTTTGTGGTGATCTACCCAGTCAAAGGCTTTGGCATAATTAATAAAGCAGAAATAGATGTTTTTTCTGGATCTCTCTTGCTTTTTTGATGATCCAGTGGATGTTGGCAATTTGATCTCTGGTTCTTCTGCCTTCTCTAAAACCATCTTGAACATCTGGAATTTCACAGTTCACGTACTGTTGAAACCTGGCTTGGAGAATTCTGAGCTTTACTACTTAGCAGCAGCAGCAGCAGCATGTGAGATGAGTGCAATTGTGTGGTACTTAGAGCATTCTTTGGCATTGCCTTTCTTTGGGATTGGAATGAAAACTGACCTTTTCCAGTCCTGTGGCCACTGCTGAATTTACCACATTTGCTGGCATATTGAGTGCAGCACTTTCACAGCATCATCTTTCAGGATTTGAAAGAGCTCAACTAGAATTCCATCACCTCCACTAGCTTTGTTCGTAGTGATGCTTCCTAAGGACCATTTGACTTTGCATTCCAGAATGTCTGGCTCTAGGTGAGTGATCACACCATCGTGATTATCTGGGTCGTGAAGATCTTTTTCGTATAGTTCTTTTGTATATTCTTGCCACCTCTTAATATCTTCGGCTTCTGTTAGGTCCCTACCATTTCTGTCCTTTATTGAGCCCATCTTTGCATGAAATGTTCCCTTGGTATCTCTAATTTTCTTGAAGAGATCTCTAGTCTTTCCCATTCTATACTTTTCCTCTATCTCTTTGCACTGATCACTTAGGAAGGCTTTCTTATCTATCCTTGCTATTCTTTGGAACTCTGCATTCAAATGGGTATATCCTTCCTTTTCTCCTTTGCTTTTTGCTTCTTTTCTCTTCACAGCTATTTGTAAGGCCTCCTCAGACAGCCATTTTGCTTTTTTGCATTTTTCTTGGGGATGGTCTTGGTCCCTGTCTCCTGTAGAATGTCATGAATCTCCATCCATAGTTCATCAGGTACTCTATCAGATCTAATCCCTTGAATCTATTTCTCACTTCCACTGTGCAATCATAAGGGATTTGATTTAGGTCATACCTGAATGGTCTAGTGGTTTTCCCTACTTTCTTCAATTTAAGTCTGAATTTGGCAATAATGAGTTCATGATCTGAGCCACAGTCAGCTCCCGGTCTTGTTTTGCTGACTGTATAGAGCTTCTCCATCTTTCGCTGCAAAGAATATAATTCATCTGATTACAGTATTGACCATCTGGTGATGTCCATGTGTAGAGTCTTCTCTTGTGTTGTTGGAAAAGGGTGTTTGCTATGACCAGTGCGTTCTCTTGGCAAAACTGTACTAGCCTTTGCTCAGCTTCATTCTGTACTCCAAGGCCAAATTTGCGTGTTACTCAGATGTTTCTTGACTTCCTGCTTTTGCATTCCAGTCCCCTATAATAAAAAGGACACCTTTTTGGGGTGTTAGTTTTATAAAGTCTTGTAGGTCTTCATATAAACATTCAACTTCAGCTTCTTCAGCATTACTGGTCAGGGCATAGACTCAGATTACCGTGATATTGAATGGTTTGCCTTGGAAACAGATCATTCTGTCGTTTTTGAGATTGCATCCAAGTACTGCATTTCAGACTCTTTTGTTGATTATGATGGCTACTCCATTTCTTCTAAGGGATTCTTGCCCACAGTAGTAGATATAATGGTCATCTGAGTTAAATTCACCCTTTCCAGTCCACTTTAGTTTGCTGATTCCTAAAATGTCAACATTTACTCTTGTCATCTCCTGTTTGACCACTTCCAATTTGCCTTGTGGCACATCCACAACTGGGTCTTGTTTTTACTTTGGCTCCATCCCTTCATTCTTTCTGGAGTTATTTCTCCACTGATCTCCAGTAGCATATTGGGCACCTACCAACCTGGGGAGTTCATCTTTCAGTGTCATATCTTTTTGCCTTTTCATACTGTTCATGGGGTTCTCAAGGCAAGAATAGTGAAGTGGTTTGCCATTCCCTTCTCCAGTGGACCACATTTGCTGCTAGTAGCAAATTATTAGAATTCTGTACATTATTTTTCTTCTTAAAGAAAAATGAAAACAGCTCTTCCAAAAGTCATACCATGAATGTAATAGAAGTTAAGAAACACTTTTTTTCAACTTCAAAAATCTAAAATATTTTTAATAGAATATTTTGAAAAATCAACTTCAAAATAGCATTTATTTTTTATATTAAAATACACAATGCCTTTTAACTGAGATTAAAAGTGTGATCATGTCCTATTTAACTTATATCCATCTATCATAATGTATTCATTACATTAAATACCATTTAAAGATAAAAACATTTGTCTCCAAATCCCTAGAAAACAACAGAAGACCATAGAGAATGAGGAAAACATGAAAAATTACTCCTATTTACTCGTATTACTATCCTTGAAACATACAGTGGCATCTCACAGGTTTCATCTACTACAAGGAGTTATTTTCCAGAAAATTTCTGGAAATTTCTGGACCCATGTCCAGAAAATGGACATGGGTCGCATCACTTCTGTTTTGAGATATGTCTCAATTCTTGGAGTTAGCAAAGTTTTTGTTCTTTTTATTTTTCTATATATATAAGTAATAAAAATGAAATGTGGAAAGATACAACTCAACAGTATAAAACACACTGTATTTAGTAATAAATATAACAAAACACATATAAAACCTCTGCAAGGCAACTTATAAAAGTTTACTGAGAAACATTAAAGAAAATCTTAATAAATTTTTAACAGTTACAAAATCATGGAAAGAAAGATTCAATTAAAGATTTCAGCTCCTTCCAAATCAATTTATAATTTGATCTTATTCTGAAAGCTTTTGTTTTTAAGCTGCAAATCATTACACATTAAATTGAAATAACAGGACCTCTTCCCTGGTGGCTCAGTGGTAAAGAATTTGCCTGCCAAAGCAGGAGTCAATGAGTTTGATCCCTGGTCAGGGAAGATCTCATATGTAATAGAGCAACTAAACCCATGGGCCGCAACTACTGGCCTGTGCTCTACAGCCCAGGAGCCGCAACTACTGAAGTCTATGTGCCCGAGAACCCCTGCTCCACAAGAGAAGTCACTACAATGAGAAGCCCATGCACTCCAACGAAGAGTAGCCCTGCTCACCACAACTACAGAAAAGCCGGAACAGCAATTTTAGACCCTGCCAGCCCAAAATAATAAAATTTTAAAAAATAACATACAAATTCATTTGTAATTCATTTAATAAACATTTACTATGTACCAGCTACTGTGCTGGGAACTAGGAACCTGACAGTCTCTGAATATACAGAAAAGCCTCCTATTTTAGAATGGTAGTGAGAGAAGGTCTCTCTGTAGAAGTGGCTTTCAGTTAAGACTTAAAGAAAGAGAAGCCACTCATGACAGCTGGGAGAAGGGAATCCAGAGGGAACAGTGTGAATGAAGGACTAAATGCATGAAGCAAGGACTACAAGTGATAACAGGATTCCAAAGAAAGGGGCAATCTCACAAGGCTGGGAATGGAAAGCCTGGAATACTAAGTAGGTAAAACCTGACAAAGATATTGGGAAAAAAAACTACTCAAACCAGAGAGAGTAAGGGGAAGGGTTTCCAAGAAAGCAAATAGAACAGATCAGGACTACATGATATAAAACAGGGTAGTCAAAGCCTGACAGCAGAATTGTTTCGTAGTTCTGACTACTTTAGGGCTGAGCTTCATCCGCTTGGAATCCCAATGGGACACTGTAAGATTGCAATGGGTCCCGGCTGTGCCTATTATCATGGGACGTTATGCACGAAGCCAGCACTCATGCCTTATCATCAGCAAGAAATACTAGCTTTGCACAGGCAAAGAATACTTTCCATCTGGCCTTCTGGGTTGTGAAGAAATCAGTTCTCTCCACCTTGGCATCAGTATATGTGAAGTGAAGACTCCCTGGAGAAAGGTGTAAAAAGTAGAGCTTATGTCCTCCCCAAGTTCATTATTTCCCTGATAAAGTTAACTGAGCCCTAATCGACAGGAAGAAAAACTTCCTCCTTTTAGAGCTGTGGTCTTGGCTTCCTTTTTAGCCTCAGGAAAAGTTTCTTTCTAGAAACAGAAGGCAGAGTGGCCACTTTTGCAGTCTCTGGGCCCCTCAGCTAACACTCTGTGTCAGAAGTCACTTGTTTTAATCAAAAAAAGAGCAACCTTTCTTCTGCTTTAACCATGGTTATTTAGCACTGTATTTAAACTTGACATTGTTTTTAGCACATGATATTTAGGGGAAAAGATAAGAAGAATTAAGCCACGTAAAGAGAAAGTTATTTTTACTTGAAACTATCAATATTCATAGCAACTTCCTGGAAGAGTTTATTTCCAAGCACCATTTAGTTATTTCCCAAGGCAGAAAAAGTAGCAGCCTATAAAGAGAGAATAAACTACATAAATATGTCAATCCTCCAACCCCCAACTTCTGACTGCCTTTCTCCTCCAACTGTGTCTTTGCCTGGAGGCTAAAAGAAGGGCATTTTTAGCTAAAATGCACTGTTACAGTTCACAACAAACATTCTTTACATTCATTCTACTTTTAAATACATCAAATTCAGGGGAAGGCCAGAGAACCCTTTTATCTATACAGGATGAGTATTACTGAAAATGCTAAAAAGAGGAATTCTGTGAAAAATTTTCCTCACTTCTCCATGGAGAGATCAATTCCAGGCTGGTAATCAGTGCAAGGACCATGTACAGTGAGCAGAAATCATCCCGAGACAGAAAACAGGTGGACTCAGAGCTTTCTGCAATTTAAAATACTCTCAATAACTTCCTACATGGCTCAGTGGTAAAGAATCCGCCTGCCAATGCAGGAAGATGCAGGTTCAATCCATGAGTCAAGAAGATCCCCTGAAGAAGGAAACGGCAACCCACTCTAGTATTCTTGCCTGGCAAATCCAGGCAAATTCTTGCATGGAGCCTGGCGGGCTACAGTGCTTGAGGTCGCCGAGTCAGACACGACCAAGCATGCACGCACACACTAGATACTGATGGAGAACTGCCCTAAATTCCATGCTGGACACACAAAAAAATGGCCCTAACGGGAAGACTGAGCAGATTCTATTCACCCTAGAGAATATGCACCAAGTTGATTCCTCCCTTCTCTTTAGCCCAAGATGTGATGTAACAGCCGCTATTGTGACAGGCTTGTTCATAAGCTCCCAAATACTATGGTGTGTGTTCATTTCCCATTATCCACAAATGGCCTGGCCGTCCTGGGCCATCAGCCTGGGTCGGGGCTACCACCAATGCCTGGGAGCCCAGCACCTACTGTGTGATGCCTCTTCAGACTCTATGCACTTTGCTGACCCAGGCGTTTGAGGACAGTGAGGAGATCTCTCCTGGATCACAAGAGGAAAGTCCGTAGGTCCAGGGGACAAGATAAGGGGAGGAAGGGAGAATGCTTGAGCTTACTTAAGCCAAGATTCTCAGAACAGCTGATAAGGCACAGTGACCAAGAGCACAGACCCTATAAACCAACTCTTCTAGGTCTGAATCTCTGCTGAACAGTATAAAAGATTTGTGACCAGAGCCCTCATATCCAGCTTCTCCATACCTTAGTCCCTCACCTACAAAATGGGGATTAACAGAACCTACCTCACAATGCTGTTTTGAAGATTAAAATAAGACATTGTACATGATGGCACAGTGCAGGGCTCAGCCCTTAGTAGATGTTCAGTGTTACTGTAATGATATCATCACATGAGGGATATTATTAAAAATAAATTCTCCAAATCCTTCCTGCTGTAACTCCTTCCTCCCAGAACACACTGTGGTTTTGAATAGTTTTAATACACAACGTGTAGAGCCTCTTTCAAGAGGCAGAGGCCAGTGGCCCTTCTTACCTGGCAGAGATCCCCTTTCTGGGCTCTCCTGCTTCAATTATCCACTCAAGGCTTCTGGCCTGAAACTCCCAATTCCAATCCCAAGAAAAAACTCAAAAGGGAATTTTTTTTTCCTCCTTTCAAACTCATGAAGATGCAAAAGCAAACAAAAAGCACATTTATCTCAGAATTGAACATAATCTATTATGGGTAAATTTCCAAACACCAATGGTTCAAAATGTTTCCTCTCCTCAAACTTTGCTATTATACTTCACATCACCTTCCCATTTAAAAAGAATCCTCAGAACCAAAGTTTACTTCTTTGTCTGAAAAAAAATCAGTATTAACTATTAATGTCTAATTGATATGAGATAGTAAAGAAAGAGTGGGTGGATGACTGAATTAAACACTCTGAGAAAGCTAAATGAAAAATGATTTATTTAATGAATAATGCTAATCAACACTCAAAAAGAAGCAACATGAAGTAACATTTGACCTAATAAAGACTTACTGGAAGCCCTAAACTCATTCTGGAAAGATGTCTAAAAGATACTGACACTAATAAAAAAAAATATATATATATATACACACACACACACACACACACACTCGAATATTACTCAGCCATTAAAAACAAAGAAATAATGCCATTTGCAGCAACATGGATGGACCTGAAGATTATGATCATACAAACTGAAGTAAGTCAGACAAAGGCAAAGATCGTATGATACTGCTTATATACAGAATCTAACAAAATGATACAAATGAATTTATTTACAAAACAGAAATATACTCATAGACTTACAGCATAAGCTTATGGTTAACAGGAGGGAAGGGTAGAGGGGGAGGAATAGATTGGGAGTTCGGGATTTACATGTACACACGGCTATGTTTAAAACAGATAATCAACAAGGACCTAGTGTACAACACAGGGAACTCTGCTCGGTACTCTGTAATAACCTAATGAAGAAAGAATGTGAAAAAGAACAGACACGTGTATAACTGAATCCCTTTGCTGGATACCTGAAACTAACACAACACTGGTAATCACCTATGCTCCAATGTAAAATTAAAATAAAAAAAAAAGACTCAACAGTAAACTTCAACTTGAGGGAACAAATCTAGGAACCACTTCCAATCACAAACCTCAGAATTCGTTCCCATCAATCCCCAAGTTCAGACTCTTCTAATCTGAACGAGACAATCTTTCATTTTTCTCTTTTGAAACAGCTATTGGAAATTGATGGAACAAAACCCAAAATTATCTAAAATTCCTTTTAATCACTTACCATTTATTAAAAGAACAATCACCATTAAAGAAGAAAACATATAACACTTCAAAGTACAAATAATACATTTTATTTCATCCCTGAAAACAAAAACAAAAAATGTACACATCTAATGAGAGACTGAACAACTATTCCAAACTTCACTTGGAAACGGTATGTAAATAATTTCTTCACATAATGGCAGGGTACAGGGAAGAGTCTGCAAAGATACCTTCAAGAAGTATTTTCTCATACTTACTTTAATAAACCAGTATAATTATTGCTACCACATCTGGTAGCACATTGTAATAATGAACAATACAATTTCCAAAACTAAATACAATACAGTCTAAATCTAGAAGCTAGCTGCACTTAGAGAATAAATACTATGAAACATAGGGCACCATACGGCAATTAAATTTGCAACAAGGAAAATTTAAATAAAGGTGTACTTTGCTCTATAGTAGAATTACCCAAGATTGAGCTCTCTTGTGCTATATATAGAATAGCTGTTTTCCTGAAAAGATAGTCCATCTTCATAATTTAAATTACATTTTAAATGCTCTTATTTTTAAGTGGTCACTACATAAAATGAATATCTACTATATATCATACAAATCCAACATTTCATAAAGAGTATATATTCTATATACTATAATGTTAACATTTTACAAACAATTTAATGCAACACAAATACTTTTATTATACACATCTGGCTAAAGTCCTTAAGAGTTCCAGTCTCACAAATATCTGTTTCCCGCTCCCTTGTCAATATAATAAAAGCAAAAATTACCCAAATATGGAAATAATGTGCTTTCTTGACAGCATAATCACTCAAAGTGTTATATTTTTAAATTAACATTCATCTATATGAAAAATCATGAATTAATATTTAATCTCATCATAAAAATATCTTTTATTCTTCAGAATACAAGTATATAAGAAAATGTTACATACGAGATTGGAGATTACTATTTTAATGTTATTTAATTGCCCCAATGTTTAGAATAGTTTACGAACAGTGGCTACTACCCATTTCAAGATTATACTCTTACAAATGTAATTTTTTTTAATATACAATAATTAACCTTCAGTTATTCTGAAGGGATAGTGCAAATGAAGACATTCTTTGGGTCATCATTTCAAAACACTATTTTCAACATTATACTTCCTTTCTCTCTGCTCATAATCTGAATAACAAAATATAGTAAGTACTGGAAGTAAGCACATTTTCTAATAGTATTAGTCCAACAGTCACATCTATCCATAACAAATGACAAAACGATTCAATAACAATATTCCTCATTTGTCTAAAAAATATGTTATATATTTAAATAAATATTTTGTAGAAATGAATCCGTCTTTCAGTGTTTTTGTTTCAACTTGGTCTCAAACACAAAGATTTATACAAAGATCACCTACCTGCTTACTACATCAACCATGTTACCAAATTCCTTTTAAGGCTATAGTACAGCATTGAAGAGATGTGCCTGAAAGCAAACTAATAACTTTTAAATTATATACAGAATTAAAGTTCCATGAATCCAGCATATTCCTTGAAAATGCGTAGAGCTTTTATTGTAAAGTATTACTCTATGCTAGCCAGTGATTTTCTGCCATAGGATATAATCCATGGTGAATGCAGCAGCACGAGGTGATCTTCAACTGCTATCTAATGCTGCCTGATGCTTTTATCCTTTTATTTGTGGCCAGTGGCACTGGATTCCCACTAGTACCACTGGTAGTGCTAGCTGCTGAGCCGTTCACAACAATATAGTCGACTTTGTTCTCCAGCTTTACCAAACGCTGTAAAATGTCATCCAAAAGGACAGCAATTGTTCTTCTTAGATCCGCTAGGGGGAAAAAAATGAGAATAAATCATAATAAACAGTGATAGAGCACTTAATATTTGTGCTTTCATAGTTTGACGGGAAACATGAACAATTATTGAATCATCTGAAATATACTAGAGAGAAAGCGCTCAAACCACAAACAGGAAAAGCCTCAGTATTTTAATCAATAGTATCACATACAGAGCTTCTTATAGGAATAATTTCAGTTATAAATGTGGGGAAACTCACTTTTCTAATGCAATAAAACAATTTAAGGGCTGGTTTAAAATGTTAGTCCCTCTGTAAGAAATCCATTTACTTTGAGATTCTTAAGCAGTCTGTAAAGATGATGTGGGCTAGGCAGCTAAGGTAGAAAGCTAGCTAAGTAAGAAACTCAATGAAATGTAGAAACAAAAAAACCTAGAACCTCCACAGGCTGAAATGTAGGGGGAACCCAGGAACCAGAGCAGAGCCAGGAACCTGGTTAGTGCAGTACAGATAGTAGTTTTGACTAGCAAATGATAGGGGAACTATCTTCTAATCTCTCTGGGAGGTTACATGATGTCAGCAGAATTTACCTGGCAAGAATGAAATTATGCAAAGTAAGTCAGAAAGAAAAACACCAATACAGTATATTAACGCATATATATGGAATTTAGAAAGATGGTAACGATGACCCTATATGCGAGACAACAAGAGAGATACAGATGTAAAGAACAGTCTTTTGGATTCTGTGGGAGAAGGCGAGGGTGGGATGATTTGACAGAATAGCATTGAAACATGTATATTAACATATGTGAAATAGATCGTCAGTCCAGGTTTGATGCATGAAGACAGGGTGCTCAGGGCTGGTGCACTGGGATGACCCTGAGGGATGGGCTGGGGAGGGAGGTGGGAGGGAGGATCAGGATGGGGAACACATGTACACCCATGGCTGATTCATGTGAATGTATGGCAAAACCACACAATATTGTAATTAGCCTCCAATTAAAATAAAAAGAAAAAAAAAGAATGAAATTATGACCCTCTGCTTCATTTTAAGTCTTTTTACTCAGGATTCCCAATGGCACCTAGCACATATTAGGTATTCAGTCAGTGACATCTAATATTGTTATTTTTTGTTGATCCTGGACTAAAAATGGCACCTCAACCCCTATCTGTGATCAGAGAAAAAAATCATTTCAACAACAGCTCATAAAATTGCTAATGGTTCTGTTAGTAAGTCATCAGAAAAAAAAAAAAAATAGGTAGAAGAAAAATAAAATAGGTAAATTGGACTTCATCAAAATTTAAAACTTTTGGAAATCAAAAGATACTATCCAGAAAGGGAGATGACAATCTACAAAATGGAAGAAAATATTTGCAAATCATGTATCTGATAAGGGCTTAATATCAATAGCATATAAAGAACTCCTAAACCCAACAATAAAAAGATAAACCACTCAATTTTTAAAATCAGCAAAGGACTTGAAAAAACATTTCTTCAAAGAAAATATGCAACTGATCAATAAGCATGTGAAACAATACCAAACATCACATGATACATCATTTTACACCTGCTAGGATGGCTATAATCAGAGAACGGGAAAATAATAAACATGGGCAAGAACATGAGGAAGTTAGAATCCACATATATGGCTAGTGGGTCTATAAAATGGCATAGCCATCATGCAAAACAGCCAGGCATACCATGAAAAAAGTAAAAGTGAAAGCCGCTCAGTCATGCCTGACTCTTTGCGACCTCACGGACTATATATATATAGTCCATGGAATTCTCTAGACCAGAATACTGGAGTGGGTAGCCTTTCCCTTCTCCAGGGGATCTTCCCAACCCAGGGATCAAACCATACGACCCAGAAATTCCACTCCTCGGTACATACCTTTAAAAAGTGAAAGAAGAGACTCAAAGAGGTACCTGTACACCAGTGTTTATTTCAGAATTATTCACAATAGCCAAAAAGGTAGAAATAACCTTTGTGTCCATCAGTAGGTGACAAGATGAACAAAATGTGGTATTCACATACAAGAGAATATTATTTAGCCATAAAAAGGAACAATGATCTCTAATACATGATACAAAATGGATGAACCTTAAAGATATTATACAAAGTAAAATAAACTTCCATACCTATATGTCTCTATCTTGATTTATCTCTTTTTTATATCCCAGTAGGTTTTATTATTTGTATAAATGTGAAAAGAGGCAGATACAAATAAAATCATGTGTACACAAAAAAGAAACACAATTATAGTAAAATGCAAAAATGACTAATGAAAATAAAACACATTAAGTGTTTAAAATGTAAGTCAAAAACTTTTCCTTATTAATATTTTTCAAATTCAAATGAATATTTTACTGCCACTAAAATCTGCTTAATTGTACAAGGGAGAAAAGTTAGAAGTCACTTCTTGATCAAAGCAAATTACTCACTGTAAAGTTTTATTATGAAGCCAGCAACAAAACAAGAATGCTTCCTAAGAACTAAAAGCTGATTTAAATATCAGAGCAAATAGCTAGGTAAAAATCATTTCAAAAGCCTCATAAACTCTGTAATTAAGTGTACATTAATTGTTCAGTCTTCTACATTTTTAATACAGCTACCCTCTCCCACTGAGTGCTGAATAAATTATATCATTCAACAAATATTTTATTACTTCCCTACTTAAGAGTGCAAGGCACACTGTTTAGATCTCATGAGTAGATCAAGAGATGTTCTCATCAAACGTGACATACAAATTAAATGCCTAGGCACATTAAAAAAAGCCTAGTTTTTAAGTGAGAAAAGAAAAGCTACATAATGATCTAAGTGCAAGAAGTAACAAACACAAGATTTCAGTACCCTTTACCCAGTTTCCCCCAAGAGTGACATCTTGCAAAATCACATAAAACATCACTACTAGAGTCTGATACTGGTACAGTCAAGATGCAGAGTATTTTCTTCACCACAAGGATTCCTGGGTTGCTCTCTTACAGTAACCCTCCCTTTCTTTTCATTAACCTTCTAGTATGATGGATTAAGCTGACTGCTTTTTGAAAATTAAAACAGACTTGCATCCCTGGAATAAATGCCACTTAATAACAGTAATTAATTCTCTGTATATGTTGTTGAATTCCACTTGCTAAGTTTTTCCTAAGGACCTGCACATCTACACTCATGAGGGATACTGGTCTTTAGTTTTTATTACCAATACAGTCTTTGGTTTTGGTGTAAAGTTAATACTAGCCTTATAACTGAACTGGGAAGTGTTCTCTCCTCTTCTATTTTCTGGAAATGACTGTGTAAGATTGATACTAATTGCTATTAAAATTTTTGATAGAATTCTCCAGTGCAACCACCTGGGCCTGAAGATTTCTTTTTGGAAGTTCTTATAGTCAATTTCCCTAACAGTTACAAACATATTCTCACTTTGTAAATACTGTGATTTTTTTTTTATACAAATTGACAGGCTGTGGCAACCCTGTACCAGGGAAGTGTATTGGTGCCATTTTTCCAACAGCACTTGCTCTCTTCATGTCTCTGTGTCACATTTTCGTAACTGTCGCAATATTTCAAACTTTCTCATTATGGTATTTGTTATGGTGATCTGTGATCAGATGTGCAGGTATGTGAAAACAGTATGGGGACCGGAATTCGAAGTGGAGTCTGATGATTGTCACTGAGTTGATGCAATCTCATGACAGAAAAAAAAATTAGCAAACAAAAAAAACCCTTTAACAAATGAGGAGTTGCTTCTTTAAGGAATGAGTAAAGTAACTGGTTTACCGACATGGACTCTACTCCTAGTGAAGTTGCTATGAAGACTTGCAATGACAAAAAGAGAAAAAAAAACATTAAGAATATTACATAAACTTAGTTGACAAAGCAGCAGCAGAGTTTGAGGACTTATTTCAACTCTGAAAGAAGTTCCACTGTGGGTAAAACACTATCAAACAGCATGGCGTACTAGAGAGAAATCATTTGTGAATCGGTCAACTGATGCGGCAAACGTCACCGCTGTTTTATGTTAAGAAATTGTCACAGCCCGCCAACCCTCAGCAACACCACCCTGACCAGTCATCAGCCATTGACATCAAGGCAAGACCAGTTTAAAAAAAAAAAGTATGACTTGCTGAAGGCTCAGATAATGGTTAGCATTTTTTAGCAATAAAGTATTTTTAATTACGGTGTGTACATTTATTTGGTTTCTTAGATAATGCTATTACTATCATACACCTAAAAAACTACAGTGTAAATGTAACTTTTACATGCACTGTGAAACCAAAAACTTGGAATGACTTGCTTTATTGCAGTGGTCTAGAACCAAGTATCTCTGAGCTAAGCCTATACAGAGCTATTCGAATTACTTATTCCATACTGGGTGACTGTGCTAGTTCAGTTTTAGAGGTACCAACCCCTTTCATATAAGTCACTATGTGTATGTGTAGAGCTGTTCTTAGTAGTCTCTTATTATTTTGATATTTGCAGGGTCTGTAGTGACACTGCAATTTTTCTGTCAGTCTTATTAGAAGTTTGCCAGTTTATTCCCCACTCTTTCAAAGGAAAAGCTCTTTGTTACATTGATTTTCTCTACTGATTTTCTTTCAATTTCATTCATTTCTGTTCTTATTTTAATCATTTCCTTCTTTCTGCTCTGCTCTGGGTTTCTTTAGCTCTTCTTTTTCTAGGTTCTTGAGATGGGAGCTCAGATTATACATTTTAAAATTCTCTTTTCTAAAGTATGTACTTTTCTAAAGTAAACTCCTCTCTCAGCATGGCTGTAGCTGTGTCCCACAATTTTTTATGTTGCACTTTCATTTGGGGATTGTCCTATTACCACTCTTTTATTTCTATTTTGAGTTCACTGCAGTCACAGAATACACTTTACGATCCCAATTCTTATAAATTTGTTGAGGTTTGTTTTCTGTCTTAGGATAACTATTTTTGTAAATGTTCTATGGACTGTTAAAACCCATGTATATCCCCTGTGTTGACTTCAATTTTGGAGTGTGGTAGCTATGTTAAAGATTAACTATTTGGTCTCATTGAAGCCAACACAATGCTCCTGTGTTTCTTCTTCAATGATAAATAAAATGCTTACAGAATTTGAAAAAAAAATGTATATCTTGCTGTTATTAATGGAGCTTCCAAATATGTAGGAGTCCATTGCTTAGACTGTGTTCTTCAGGTCTTTTATATCTTTGTAGATTTTCTGCCTAGTTCTATCAGTTTCTGAGAGAGCAGTGTTTAAATTCTCAACTATAATTGTGGATTTATCCATTTTTATTTTCAGTTCTATCATTTTTGTAGATACATTTAGGACTGTTATTTCTTCTGGGTAGATTGACCCCTTTATGATTATATAATGTCCTTCTCTAACACTGGTAGTTTTCTTTCCTCTGAAGTCTACTTGATCTGTTATTAATGTAGACATCCCTGCATTCCTTTGACAAATATTTGCATGAAATATCTTTTCCAATCCTTCTACTTACAGCCAGCCAGTATCATTAAGTTTGAAGTGAGTTTCTTGTAGACAGCACATACTTTGTCATGTTTTTTAATCCAATCTGCCAATGTCCTCAAACTAGTATATTTATAACACTAATAATTAATGTAATTCTGGTATATTAGGACTTAAGTCTGAAATTTAATCTTTTGTTTGTTCCGTTTTTTCACTTCCCTGTTTTCCTTTTCCTGCCTTCCTATGGGGTACTTGAGTATTTTTTAGAATTTTTTTTTATTTTTCTGAAGGGTTTTTAAATGTATCTCTCGGCAAGTTTTAGTTATTCTGGATATTACATCTTATACATAATGTACAATAGTCATTTTACCAATCATACTGATATACAGAAGCTTTACCTCTCTTAACCATCTGTGATCCAGCAGATCCAGCAAAGGGACTGAGAATCCCCAGGGAATTTGACTTTGAAGGTCAGTGGGATTTGATTTCAGAACTTCCACAGGACTGGGGAAACAGACTCTTGGAGGGCACAACAAAACCTTGTATGCACCAGGAAGCAGGAGAAAGGAGCAGTGACCCCACAAGAGACTGAGCCAGATTTGCCGTTGAGTGTCCTGGGGCCTCCAGCACAGGTGTGGGTTGACAGCGGCCTACTGCGTAATCACGGGCACTGATTACAACAGTCATGGGAGCCACAGCATCCTGGCATAAATCCTTTTGCAAGAGGTCACCATTACCCCTAACATAGTTTGGCCTAAGGCCAAGATACAGGGAGGGAACACAGCCCCACCCATCAGCAGAAAATTGGATTAAAGATTTACTGAGCATGGCCTCCCCAGTTTACCCACAGCCAGTCCCTCCCATCAGGAAGCTTCCACAAGCCTCTTATCCTTACCCATCAGAAGAAGACAGAATGAAAACCACAATCACAGAAAACTAACCAAACTTATCACATGGACCACAGCCTTGTCTAACTCAATGATACTATAAGCCATGCTGTGTAGGGCCACCCAAGAGGGTGGGTCATGGTGGAGAGTTCTGACAAAACATGGTCCACTGCAGATGGGAATGGTAAACCACTTCAGTATTCTTGCCTTGAGAACCCAATGAACAGTATGAAAAATGCAAAAAGATATGACACTGAAAGATGAACTCCCCAGGTTGGTTGGTGCTCAAAACACTATTGGAGTAGAGCAGAGATATAGCTCCAAAAGGAATGAAGAGCCAGAGCCAAAGCTTAAAGAACCCCCAGCTGTGGATATGTCCGGTGGTAGAAGTAAAGTCTGATGCTGTAAAGAACAATACTGTATAGGAACATGGAACGTTAGGTCCATGAATCAAGCTAAACTGAAAGTGGTCAAACAGGAGATGGCAAGAGTGAATGTCAACATTTTAGGAATCAGTGAACTAAATGGACTGGAATGGGTGAATTTAATTCAGATGACCATTATATCTATTAGTGTAGGCAAAAATCCCTTAGAAGAAATGAAGTAGCCCCCATAATCAGCCAGAGTCCAAAATGCAGTACTTGGGTGCAATCTTAAAAATGACAGAATGATCTCTGTTCATTTCCAACGCAAGCCATTCAATATCACAGTAATCCAAGTCTATGCCCCAACCACTAACATTGAAGAAGCTGAACGGTTCTATGAAGACCTACTAGACGTTCTAGAACTAACACCAAAAAAAAAAAAATGTCCTTTTCATCACAGGGGACTGGAATGCAAAAGTAGGAAGTCAAAAGATACCTGGAGTAACAGGCAAATTTGGCCTTGGAGTATAAAATGAAGCAGGGCAAAGGCTAACAAAGTTAAGCCAAGAGAATGCACTGGTCATAACAAACACTGTCTTCTTAACAACACAAGAGACAACTCTACACATGGACATCACCAGATGGTCAATACTGAAAACAGACTAATTATATCCTTTGGCAGTGAAAGATGAAGAAGTCCTCACAGTCAACAAAAGAATCCAAAATGCAGTACCTGGGTGTAATCTCAAAAATGACAGAATGATCTTGGTTAGTTTCCAAGGCAAATCATTCAGTATCACAGTAATCCAAGTCTACGCTCCAACCACTAACACAAAAGAAGCTGAAGTTGAACGGTTCTATGAAGACCTACATGACCTTCTATAACTAACACCCAAAATAGATGTTCTTTTCATTGCAGGGGACTGGAATGCAAAAGGAGGAAGTCAAGAGATACCTGGAGTAACAGGCAAATGTGGCATTGGAGTACAAAATAAAGCAAAGCAAAAGCTAACAAAGTTTTGCCAAGAGAATGCACTGGTCATAGCAAACAGCCTTCTCCAACAACCCAATATACATATACACACTACTAAATAGAAAATAGAAAATAAGGACCTATTGCATAGCACAGGGAACTCTATTCAGTAATCTCTAATGACCCACATGGGAAAAGAATATAAAAAAGAGTGGATATATGTATCCCTGATTCACTTTCCTATGCACCTGAAATACAATATTATAAATCAACTATACTCCAATAAAATTTTTAAAAGATTAAAAAAAAACCATCCCCAAGAAAAAGAAATGCAAAAAGACAAAATGGTTATCTGAGGAGGCCTTACAAATAGCTGAGAAAAGAAGAGAAGCGAAAGGCAAAGAAAAGGAAAGATATATCCATCTGAATGCAGAGTTCCCAAGAATAGCAAGGAGAGATAAGAGAGCTGTCCTAAATGAACAAAGCAAAGAAATAGAGGAAAACAACAGAATAGGAAAGCCTAGAGATCTCTTCAAGAAAATCAGTGATGCCAAGGAGGCATTCCATGCAAAGATGGGCACAGTAAAGGAGAGAAACAGTATGGACCTAACAGAAGCAGAAAAGATTACAAACCGGTGGCAAGAATACACAGAAGAAATATACAAAAAAAGACCTTAATGACCCAGATAACCATGATGGTGTGATCATTCACCTAGAACCAGATATCTTAGAGTGCGAAGTTAAGTGGGCCTTAGGAAGCATCACTACCAACAAAGCTAGTGGAGGTGATGGAATTCCAGTTGAGCTATTTCAAATCCTGAAAGATGATGCTGTGAAAGTGGTGCACGCAATATGCCACCAAACGTGGAAAACTCAGCAGTGGCCACAGGACTGGAAAAGGTCAGTTTTCATTCCAATCCCAAAGAAAGGCAATGCCAAAGAATGCTCAAACTACCATACAATTGCACTCATTTAACATGCTAACAAAGTAATGCTCAAAATTCTCCAAGTAAGGCTTTAACAGTACATGAACCAAGAACTTACAAATGTTTAAGCTGGATTCAGAAAAGACAGAGGAACCAGAGATCAAATTGCCAACATCCACTGGATCATAGAAAAAGCAAGACAATTCCAGAAAAACATCTACTTCTGCTTCACTGACTACACTAAAGCCTTTGACTGTGTGGATCACAACAAACTGTGGAAAATTCTTCAAGAGACGGCAATACCAGACCACCTTACCTGCCTCCTAAGAAACCTGTATGCAAGTCAAGAAGCAACAACAGTTAGAACCAGACATAGAATAACAGACTGATCCAAAATTGGGAAAGGAGTACATCAAGGCTGTATACTGTCATCCTGCTTATTTAACTTATATGCAGAGTACATCATGCGAATGCCTGGCTGGATGAAGCACAAGCTGGAATCAAGATTGGAGGGAGAAATATCAATAACCTCAGATATGTAGATGACACCACCTTTACAGCAGAAAGTGAAGAGGACCTAAAAAGTCCCTTGATTAAGGTGAAAGAGGAGAGAAAAAAAGTTGGCTTAAAAGTCAACATTCAAAAAACTAAGATCATGACATCTGGTCCCATCACTTCATGGCAAACAGATATGGAAGCAATGGAAACAGTGACAAATTTTATTTTCTTGGGCTACAAAATCACTGCAAACAGTGACTGCAGCCATGAAATGAAAAGACGATTGCTCCTTGGAAGGAAAGCTATGACCAACCTAGACAGCATATTAAAAAGCAGAGACATTACTTTGCTAACAAAAGTCCATAGAGTCCAAGATACCATTTTTCCAGTAGTCATGTATGCATGTGAGAGCTGGACCACAAAGAAGGCTGAGCACTGAAGAACTGATGCTTTCAAACTATGATATTGCAGAAGACTCTTGAGAGTTCTTTGGACTGCAAGAAGATCAAACCAGTCAATCCTAAAGGAAATCAATCCTGAATATTCACTGGAAGGACTGATGCTGAAGCTGGAACTCCAATACTTTGGCCACCTGATGGGAAGAGTTGACTCATTGGAAAAGATCCTGATGCTGGGAAAGACTGAAGGCAGGAGAAGGAAGCAACAGAGGATGAGATAGTTGGATGGCATCACCAACTCAATGGACATGAGTTTGAGCAAGCTCCAGGAGATGGTGAAGAACAGGGAAGCCTGGCATGCTGCAGTCCATGGGGTTGCAAAGAGTAGGACACAACTAACTGAACAATCATCAACTGCGACAGTTCATTTTGTGTCAATTTGGCTAGGCTATGGTATGTAGACAAATCTACCAGTCTGGATATTGCTGCGAAAGTACTGTTTTGATGGGATTAGCAAGGCCCAGTGGTAAAGAATCCACCTGCAACGCAGAAGCCACAGGATACTCAGGTTTGATCCCTGGGTCAGGAAGATCCCCTGGAGGAGGGCATGGCAACCCACTCTAGTATTCTTTCCTGAGAATCCCATGGACAAAGGAGGCTGGCAAGCTACAGTCCATAGGGTCGCAAAGAGTCAGACATGACTGAAGCAACTTAGCACAGCATTTAAACCAGTAGACTTTCAGTAATGTAATTACTCACCACTATGTGAGTATACTTCATCTAGTAAGCTGAAGATCTTAAGAAAAGACTACGGTTTATGGAACAGGAGGAGTTTTGTCCCCAGACTGACTGCCTTCAGACTCAGGACCTAAACATCAGTTCTTGCCAGAATTTTCAGCCTGCCCTGAAGATTTTGGACTTTCCAGGCTCCACAACTGCATAAGCAGTGAATTTCTTAAAGTCTATCTCTCCCTCTCCTTGATTTGTTTTATTCAGATTTAAAAATCTGAATACGCCATCCTTTTACCAACTACTTCATTTATAAGATACTGCCTTAAATATTTCCTCTACATAAATTTAGAATCACATCAAGCAGTGTTATAATTTTTCCTTCAACAATTTTTGCTTCAGTTTAGAAAAATCAAGAAGAAAAAGAATCTAGTGACCTACCTTTATTTTTATGCACTGTGTTTTTCTTTCCTTCCTGATTGTTCCAAGTTTCCTCTATTTTTATCATTTCTTTTCCAATGAAAGAACTTCTTTAGCTGTTTCTTAGTGTAGGTCTGCTGGTAACAAACTCTTTTCCTTCATCTAAGAAATACCTTTGATTTCCCTTAATTCCTAAAGGATATTTTCACTGGGTATAGAATTCTGGTTTAAGAGTTCTTTTCTTTAAGCATTTAAAACACAATATGCCAGAAACCAACACAACATTGTAAAGCAATTATCCTCCAATTAAATATATATATACATACACATGCCACTTATTTCTAGACTTGATGGTTTCTGATGAGAAATCCACTATCATCTGAATTGTCTTCTCACCGTTAAGTGTTGCTTTTCTCTAGGTGCTTTTGAAAAGATTTTTTTTTTTTTTTTTGGCCATATCACACAGTTTGTGGGATCGTCCTTGACCAGGGATTGAAGCCAGGCCACCACAGTGACAGCCCAGAATCCTAAGGTCACCAGGTAAGTCCAAGTGTTTTTTTTCCTAAGTTGCTCTTTTAAGTTTTCAGACGCTTACTTATGATGTATCAGGGCATGGACTTTTTTGACTAATCATACTTGGGGTTCACTCAGCTTCTTGAATCTGAGGTCTGTGTCTCTTGAAAAATTTGGAAAGTTTTTGGTCATAATTTTTTTTGAATTATTTTTCCAGCTCTGCCCTCATTCTCCTCTTCCACAAAAGTTACATCTGTTGTTATAATTCTACAGGTCGCTAACGTGCTGGAATTTTAAGTCTATTTTCTCTCTGTTGTTCAGGTTGGGTAATTACATCATTCTATATTTCAGTTCACTGATACTATCCTCTGTTCTCTCCTTTCTACTTTTGAGTCAATCTGCTAACTCATACTTTTCATTTCAGTCATTGTATTTTTCAGTCCAAAAATTTCCATTTAGTTTTTCTTTATATGCTCTATTTATCTCCTAAGACTTTCTGTTTCCCTGTTGAGCCTTTCTGTTCTTTCATTCTGTTATTTGTGCTCATTAATTCCTCACTGAAGCATTTAATCCTGACTGCTTTAAAACCTTTTTCAGATAATTCTAACATTAGTCATTGGTTATCTTTCTTCATTCAGTTTAAGATTTCCCTGGTTCTTGGTATGACAACTGATATATATTTGTAAGCAGGACATTTACATATTTTATTATGAAAGTCAGGATCTTATTTAAACCTCCTATGTTAAGTAGTATTCTCTGATACCACTGTGGCAGGGCAGAGGGGTGTCACCTTTTTACTGCCAGGTGGAGGCAAAAATCTAGGTTCCCGCTTAGCCTCCACTGCCACCTGAAGGTGGTGAGCTCTTTGTCACTGCTGGATGGAGGGAGGAGTTCCAGGCCCCCCCTCCCCACATACTCTTCACTGACACTGTGATGCAGACTGCTCCTTAGCACTGGGCAATGGTGGAAGTCCTCACTCTCCACACATCACCCCTGAGGAAGGGAGGTGAGCACCTCATTACTGTGTAAGGGTAGAAGTTCTGGCTCCCCATGTGGTCTCCACGTGGTGTAGAGGGAGTCTGGATGCTCTGTTATAGCCTCACAAGGGTGGGAGTCTGTGCTCCTCACTTGGCCTTTGATAACGTGGGTGGTATAGTGGTAACTTTCTTTTGTGGTGTCTGGCTAGAGGAGAATAGTTTACTGTCTATAAGTTTTTATCTTGCTAGGCTGCCCCTCTTTGGCTACAGAGAACAGGCTTCTGTTGGGGTTTTGCTTGTTTTGTCTCTGTCTGTGCCTGGTTGACAGTTCTTAATTCTCAGAATAGCATTTAAATATTAACACTAAACTGTTTTCCAATTCTCTGAAAATATTTGGTGGAGTCCATTTTTCAGCAACAACAATAGATGGTAAAACCAAAACTCTTAAAAGAAAGTAAGGTCAGACTTTGGGTGGAAAAGCCTGAGGTGAAAAAAGATGTGTTGCTGTACTTCAGGTGTAGGAAACCACAGGTCAACTGCAAATGTTCTCTAACAGTCACTGGGCATCAGAACAATAACCCCAAATTCACTGCTCTGCACAAATCACAGAATCCAAAAAATGTTACATGGGAAGAAACATAAGTTTTTTTTTTTCTTACAGAAAACTAAGAATGTTAAGCAATATTCTTAGATATCTTTTTAAGATATCTTAAAAAGAAATGATGATATCTTAAAAAGAAAGTACAAGTTACTCCTCAAAATTTACAGACAGTAATCTTAAAGCTGAACTGATCTGTCCATGGCTCTTGCAATAGTAACAATTCATTGTAGACCAACATTTTAAAAAATATATTAGCTTGTGTTTTGTTTGCCAACTGGGAAAATCACATTATATAGCTCAAGGGAAAACCATTCAATAAATATTATTTTGACTGACTAGCCTTTTTATATGGTAGCAACTAGAGGCTAAATGGTTTCTATCAATGGCTGAAAGTTCAAGTTCACCAGAACTCACGAAATACTCAACTTACTGTAATTTATATTGCCATTCCAGATTACTGGCGCAAGGATAGAATTCAAATAATGAAACTGAAATAACTGGCTACCTAGTCTGCAAAAAAGAACCAGCATCTCTTATTGTTTGCACCAGAAATCTCAACTGTATTACAGACTTGTGTGTGTGCTTGGTTGCTCAGTTCTGTCTGACTCTTTGCGACCTCGTAGACTGTAGCCTGTCAGGCTCTTCTGTCCATGAATTTTCCAGGCAAAAATACTGGAGTGGGTTGCCATTTCCTCCTCCAGGGGATCGTCTTGACCCAGGGACTGAACCTGAGTCTCCTACATCTCCCACACTGGCAGGCAGATTCTCTACCACTAGCACAACCTGGGAAGACCATATTACAGACAAAAATGTAGAAAAAAAAAAGCAAAACTGCAATATATTACAATGTGTTTTAGAAAAAAATTTTTAAGCATATAACTAAAGCATAAAAGATGATAGACATGTTTTACCATATAAATTTTTAAAAACAATATACCAAGTTATTAGACAACTGATGAATCAGAGCAAAACCATATGCTACATATACTGACGGAGTGAATGTCTTTAATAAAAAATCAGTCAAAAAGTAATTTCCCTGCAGAAAAACTGACAAAGGATACAAAATATTCCCTCTTATATGTATAAGAAATGCAAATAGGCAACAAACTAGAAAATCTTTCAACCTCTCCTGTAAACACAGAAATGCAAAAGCAAACAATTAGATGCCATTTAAAAGTAAACTGAACTGGTGCAGGGTGCAGAAACTGGCACTTCGAAAGTGGTGGGAGAGTGGAAACACAAGTGCACACTGGCAGCACAACCCTGGAGGGCAACTTGACACGTGTCTATTAAATTTAACATGCATACCCTTAGCCAGAAAGTTTCATTTTGAGGAAATTCATCCTGCTGAAACAGTCACACAAACATAAAATACCCACAAATGCATTATTCACACATATATTTCATGCTGCTAAGTCACTTCAATCGTGTCCAACTCTGTGTGACCCCATAGATGGCAGCCCAGCAGGCTCCCCCGTCCCTGGGTTCTCCAGACAAGAACACTGGAGTGGGTTGCCATTTCCTTCTCCGACGCGTGCAAGTGAAGTCACTCAGTTGTGTCTGACCCTCAGTGACCCCACTGACTGCAGCCTTCCAGGCTCCTCCGTCCATGGGATTTTCCAGGCAAGAGTACTGGAGTGGGGTTCATATATACACACATATCACAGCACTAAATCCAACATGCAAGGTTAGCAACAAATTATCCATTACTACAGAATAAGCAGGGAAAAAAGGAACCTTTTAATATGAAACAGTATTAAGTTACTAAAAAGGATGAAACAGACTATCTGTAATAACATGGAAAGGTATCTATAATCAAGTGAAAACAAGAAAGTTGCAAACTAGCATATATGCAGTACAATCCTCTTTTTGTTCAAAATGTGCTGGATGATATACCTGCAAACTAGAGCTGGTTGGTTATCTGTCTTTGTAAAAAAGTTTTACTGGAACATAGCCATGCTCCCCAGAGAAGGCAATGGCACCCCACTCCAGTACCCTTGCCTGTAAAATCCCATGGATGGAGGAGCCTGGTAGGCTGCAGTCCATGGGGTCGCTAAGAGTCGGACACGACTGAGCGACTTCACTTTCACTTTTCACTTTCCTGCACTGGAGAAGGAAATGGCAACCCACACCAGTGTCCTTGCCTGGAGAATCCCAGGGACAGGGAAGCCTGGTGGGCTGCCGTCTCTGGGGTCACACAGAGTCGGACACGACTAAAGCAACTTAGCAGCAGCAGCAGCAGCCATGCTCCCTGGTGGATCCCTGGTGGCTCAGATGGTAAAGCGTCTGCCTGCAATGCAGGAGAGCCAGGTTCGATTCCTGGCTCGGGAAGATCCCCTGGAGAAGGAAATGGCAATCCACTCCAGCACTCTTGCCTGGAAAATCCCATGGAGGGAGGGGCCTGATAGGCTACAGTCCATGGGGTCACAAAGAGTCAGACGTGACTTAGCGACTTCACAAGAAAGCAAGCAAGCCATGCTCATTTACTGAAAAGAAGACCAAATGACCCACAAGGCTGAAAATACTTAACATTTAGTCCTATAAGAAAAAGTCTGCTACTCCCAATATATACCAAATTGATTGACATTCTCTCTCTCTGCTCTTTTACTTATCTATAGTGCATATTTCTGTAATATTTGAATGCTTTTATTTTTTTATAACCAGAAATAAGTAAAAAAACATTTCAGATCACTGGTTAAATACCATGTGGCCATTAAATGATGCAGGTATATATTCACTGACATTGAACTAGCTCCACCATATATTTTAAAATATAGTTTAAAAGATACCATGTGTATGAGTCTCATTTTGCTCTTGTAACTGAGTTGTTATATACAGCTACACAGCATAGAACATTGAAATTAAAAGACGCTTACTCCTTGGCAGAAAAGTTATGACCAACCTAGATAGCATATTGAAAAGCAGAGACATTACTTTGCCAACAAAAATCCGTCTAGTCAAGGCTATGGTTCTTCCAGTGGTCATGTATGGATGTGAGAGTTGGACTGTGAAGAAAGCTGAGGGCCGAAGAATTGATGCCTTTGAACTGTAGTGTTGGAAAAGACTCTTGAGAGTCCCTTGGACTGCAAGGAGATCCAACCAGTCCATTCTGAAGGAGATCAGCCCTGGGATTTCTTTGGAGGGAATGATGCTAAAGCTGAAACTCCAGTACTTTGGCCACCTCATGCGAACAGTTGACTCACTGGAAAAGACTCTGATGCTGGGAGGGATTGGGGGCAGGAGGAGAAGGGGACGACAGAGGATGAGATGGCTGGATGGCATCACTGACTCGATGGTTGTGAGTCTCAGTGAACTCCGGGAGTTGGTGATGGACAGGGAGGCCTGGGGTGCTGCGATTCATGGGACTGCAAAGAGTCGGACACAACTGAGCGCCTGAACTGAGCATAGCACAGAACAGCTACCTTTAAAAATATCAGTTATTCTGGTCAAGCAGAGAAATTTTCTTCTCTTGTTCCGAAAGAATTGCTTCTTCACGTTTCTATCAGTGTCCTTGGACTAAACAGAATGCAAAACAATGTAACATTTAATCTGCACCTGCCACTAGTACTGCCATCTCAGTTTATACCAACTCCATCTCTGCTGCTGCTGCTGCTGCTGCTAATCACTTCAGTCGTGTCTGACTCTGTGGGACTCCACAGACAGCACCCCACCAGGCTCCCCCATTCCTAGGATTCTCCAGGCAAGAACACTGGAGTGGGTTGCCATTTCCTTCTCCATTGCAGGAAAGTGAAAAGTGAAAGTGAACTCGCTCAGTCGTGTCCGACTCTTCGCGACCCCATGGACTGCAGCCCACCAGGCTCCTCCGTCCATGGGATTTTCCAGGCAAGAGTGGGGTGCCATTGCCTTCTCCGAACTCCATATCTAGTCAACAATATTTGATTCTCAAGAGCCAATGCAGACTAACCCTCATCACTTCATAAAAGTCATCATAAAGAGAATAAAAAACAGTGTCCAGGGCATTCCCAGATAAAAATAGTTAAACTCAATAAAGGCACTTAAACCTTTGTTGACTCTAGATACTCCATCAAAACAGTAAAGGTGATTCTTTTTCACGCTCTCTTTTTTATATGCATACATGAATGAGGCCAAAGATAACAAGAAAGGAGACAACAGCAACAAAATTCCAGAAGCTGGAAAGCAAATGGATGAGACCTGGGGCTTCCCAGGTGGCGTCAGTGGTAAAGAATCTGCCTGCCAATGCAGGAGACCAAGAGATGCAGGTTGAATCCCTGGGTCATGAAGATCCCCTGGAGAAGGGCATGGCAAACCACTCCAGTATTCTTGCCTGGAGAATTTCATGGACAGAGGAGCCTGGTGGGCTACAGTCCATGGAGTCACAAAAAGTCGGACACAACGGAGCACGCACCCACGGGAGAAATGGCTACTTTGTGTCCTAGATAACTGACTTAGCATACCTGAAAAACTTGGATCTTGAAACAGAAACCAGAAAACAATTGAAAAAATAAGAGAAAACAAAGAGCAATTCATTTTTCTCCATAGAAAATCAGCCCAAATGGCCCAGAAATTGCTGTATCAGGTACTAATGAAAATAGTAGTAAAAAAGGAACCAAAAACCGAAGGACTGGATAAAAACTGATTTATAAGAAATCTGATTGCTAAATTTTCTCTACCACTCCAAACTGGGCAATGGCCCCTCCACCACTGCAGAAAATCTGAGAGGCATTTTTGGAAGCCAGTGAAACAGCTGAAGGCCTGGGCACCGCACTGAAAACTGGAGGAGGAAGTGAGAGTTCTCATAGTGAGTACTGAGGCCACTCCTCCGGCCGCACCCTTTTCCCCTGGCTCAGAGAACAAGTGTTCGCTCCCACAACACTTGGACGCATAGATGTCCTCCAAGTGTTGGAAGAGATTGGAAGCCCTTCTCTAAGGAGTCTGACCAGCTCGAGAAAAGACCTAAACATACTGATATTCAGTTCAGTTCAGTCACTCAGTCGTGTCCAACTCTTTGCAACCCCATGGACTATAGCACACCAGGCTTCCCTGTCCATCACTAACTCCTGGAACTTGGTCAAACTCATGTCCATAGAGTCGGTGGTGCCATCCAACCATTTCATTCTCTGTCATCCCCTTTTCCTCCCGCCTTCAATCTTTCCCAGCATCAGGGTCTTTTCAAATCAATCAGTTCTTCGCATCAGGTGGCCAAAGTATTGGAGTTTCAGCTTCAGCATCAGTCCTTCCAATGAATATTCAGGACTGATTTTCTTTAGGATGGACTAGTTTGATTTCCTTGCTGTCCAAAGTACTCTCAAGAGTCTTCTCCAACACCACAGTTCAAAAGCATCAATTCTTCGGCACTCAGCTTTCTTTATAGTCCAACTCTCACATTCATACATGACTGCTAGAAAAACTATGCTGCTGCTGCTGCTAAGTCGCTCAGTCGTGTCCGACTCTGTGCAACCCCATAGACAGCAGCCCACCAGGCTCCTCTGTCCCTGGGATTCTCCAAGCAAGAATACTGGAGTGGGTTGCCATTTCCTTCTCCAAGAAAAACCATAGCTCTGACTAGATGGACCTTTGTTGGCAAAGTAATGTCTCTTTTCCATATGTTTTCTAGGTTGGTCATAGCTTTTCTTCCAAGGAGCAAGCGTCTTTTAATTTCATGGCTGCAGTCACCGTCTGCAGTGATTTTGGAGCCCAAGAAAATAAAGTCTCTCACTGTTTCCATTGTTTCCCCATCTATTTGCCATGAACAGACACTAATACTATAATTAAAAAACTGGGGCACTTCCCAGGTGGTCCAGTAGTTAGGAACCCATCTCCCAGAACAGGGGATAGGGGTTCTACTCCTGGTCCGGGAGGATTCCACATGCAGCAGCAAGGCAGTTAAGCCTGTGCACCACAACTGCTGAGCCCACGTGACGCAACTACTGAAGCCCATGCACAGCAACAAGAGACCCAGCACAGCCAAAAATCAATTTGTTAATTATTTTTTAAAAAGGGAAAGAAAAGTTTAGCTGGCCTTTGTCCCAGGATCCTGGGAGGCAGACTCTGCATGCCAGGAAGTTCCTGGCTGATTGTCTTTGTTATTCATGGTGGGCCCAAGGAATTGCACTTGATATTAACATATTATTGACCAGAGAGGGATTAGCAGGAGAGGCACTAGTTTCTGCATAAACCACCCCGGGTCAATAATGTGTTAAACTGGGACTCTTGGTGCGCCCCTGGATAGTGTGTACCGAGGTGACTCAGAATGGGGGCAAGCCATACAGAAAGACCCATCTTGTGAGTAGAGGGTAAGGGCTTTCCAGTAGGAGAGAGGTGAGGGAGACTGGGAAATTGAGCTCAACCACGTGGCTAATGACTCAATCAGTCATACCTCCACAATGAAACATCAATAAAAACTCTGGACACCGAAGTTTCAGTGGGCTCACCTCACTGGCAATGCTCTTAATACTGACACACGCTGACATGCCAGGAGGGCAATGTGTTCTGATTTCATAGGGAGAAAACAACAGAAACTTCGCACCTGGAATCCTCACAGACCTGCCTTGTTTGTCTCTCCCTTTGGCTGATTCTGATTTCCATTCTGCTGTAATAAAACTGTAAGTATAGTACTTTCAGTGAGTTCCATGAGCTGATCTCATGCATCATAAACCTGAGAGGATAATGGGAACCCTGGAACTTGTAGAGAGCTGGAAAAAAAGTGGAGATGACACGGGGGACACCCAAACTTACGGCTGGTGTCTGAAGTAAGGGCAGTATTGTGAAGGATTAGGCCCTTAACCTGTGAAATTTGGCCAAGAGTCGGACACGACTGAGCGACTTAACTTTCACTTTTCACTTTCACGCATTGGAGAAAGAAATGGCAACCCACTCCAGTGTTTTTGCCTGGAGAATCCCAGGGACGGGGGAGCCTGGTGGGCTGCTGTCTATGGGGTTGCACAGAGTCAGACACGACTGAAGCGACTTAGCAGCAGCAGCAGCAGCAGTAATCAAAAGTCACTGTAAATATTAAGGATACTCCCAAACAAATGACCCAGTCAGATCGTCTGAGTGAACACCACTCAGCAACTCAGCATTTCCCATCAAGGTTTTAGTGTCTCACTCTTTAAGAACACTTCAGAAAAGTTATCACTAATTAACCTTAGGGAAATAACAAAAATGGAGCTCTTAGCAGTTAAAAATGAAAGAGACAAAATGAAAAATTCCATACAGAACTGAAAATACAGCTGAGGAAAAACTTCAACAAATAGAGCAAAAATACAAAAAGGTGGAAACTAGGAAAGCAAATAAAAGGGTATTAGTGGAAAATTCTGAAAGAGGTGGGAATACCAGACCACCTGACCTGCCTCTTGAGAAACCTATATGCAGAACAGGAAGCAACAGTTAGAACTGGACATAGAACAACAGACTGGTTCCAAATAGGAAAAGGAGTACGTCAAGGCTGTATATTGTCACCCTGCTTATTTAACTTATATGCAGAGTACATCATGAGAAATACTGGGCTGGATGAAGCACAAGCTGGAATCAAGATTGCCGGGAGAAATATCAATAACTGCAGATAGGCAGATGATACCACCCTTATGGCAGAACGTGAAGAAGAACTAAAGAGCCTCTTGATGAAAGTGAAAGAGGAGAGTCAGAAAGTTGGCTTAAAGCTCAACATTCAGAAAACTAAGATCATGGCATCCGGTCCCATCACTTCATGGCAAACAGAGGAGGAAACAGTGGAAACAGTGGCTGACTTTATTTTTGGGGGGCTCCAAAATCACTGCAGATGGTGATTGCAGCCATGAAATTAAAAGACACTTACTCCTTGGAAGGAAAGTTATGACCAACCTAGACCCACTCCAGTGTTCTTGCCTGGAGAATCCCAGGGACAGGGGAGCCTGGTGGGCTGCTGTCTATGGGATCACACAGAGTCGGACACGACTGAAATGACTTAGCAGCAGCAGCAGAAGACAGCATATTAAAAACCAGAGACATTACTTTGCCAACAAAGGTCGGTCTAGTCAAGGCTATAGTTTTCCCAGTGGTCATGTATGGATGTGAGAGTTGGACTATAAAGAAAGCTAAGCACCAAAGAATTGATGCTTTTCAAGTGTGGTGTTGGAGAAGACTTTTAAGAGTCCCTTGGACTGCAAGGAGATCCAACCAGTCCATCCTAAAGGAGATCAGTCCTGGGTGTTCATTGGAAGGACTGATGTTGAAGCTGAAACTCCAATACTTTGGCCACCTGATGGGAAGAGCTGACTCATTTGAAAAGACCCTGATGTTGGGAAAGATTGAGGGCAGGAGGAGAAGGGGACGACAGAGGATGAGGTGGCTGGATGGCATCACTGACTCAATGGACATGGATTTGGGTAGACTCTGGTAGTTGGTGATGGACAGGGAGGCCTGGCGTGCTGTGGTTCATGGGGTCGCAAAGAAGTCAGACACGACTGAGTGACTGAACTGAACTGTGAGGACCAGTTCAGAAGGCCCAAATGTTGAATAACAATTCCAAAAAGAAAGAACGAAAACAATGTGCAGGAAAAAATCAAATAAATAGTTTTGGAAAAATATTCCAAAATAAAGGACGTAAGTTTCAGGATTTAAAGAGCCCACTGAGGTTCCAACACATGAATCTATACCAAGGCACATCATCAAGAAATCTCAAGACAACAAGGTTCTACTTCATAGCACAGGGAACTATATTCAACATCCTGTGATAAATATAACAGCAAAAAAATGAGAAAGAACACGTATATATATATATACATATATACATGTTCTTTTATATATATGCTGCTTCTTAGGAATTCACAGATGTTCTGCAATTGATGATCTACAGTACTGTGAAACCCCTGGAGGAGGAAATGGCAGCCCACTCCAATGTTCTTGCCTGGAGAATCCCATGGACAGAGGAGCCCGGCGGGCTACAGTCCATGCGGTTTGCACAGAGTTGGACACAACTGAAGTGACAAAGCAGCAGCAGTAAAGTGACAACCAGGAAAAATGCAAATATGAAGTAGGGATGACCACAGCACTGATTATGCAGAAAAAGTCATATATAGTTACACCAGAATCACTTCAGAAGAAATTATCACAACATTGTAAACCAACTATACTTCAATAAATTTTTTAAAAGAAATTTGAAAAGAATAAAAATCTTATAAGCATCCAAAAATAAGTCACATATAAAGTTTGGAGAACCAGAACCGCGTTAAGATTCCCAAAAGGACAATGGAAGCTAAGAAGGAAAAAAAAGAACAAAGCCTTTAAAATCAGAGAGAAACTATTTCCAAACTAGTACCAAAACTGTCAGTTAAGCATGAAGATAGAGGGTAGCAAAAAAAAAGAAAAACTTTTCAGATATTCAGATATGCAAGGACTTTGACCGCCTTTTCTACCTTTCTGAGAAAATTCCCAGTGGGTCTATTCCCCCAAAATGAGGGCTTAACCAATAAAGGGGAAGTCACAGGATTCTAGGATACAGAGATCCAACACGACAGAGGGAAAGGGCACCCACGGGATGATGGTGGAGTGAGATCCTAGAACAATTCAGTACTGAAGCCTAAAGAGGAAACAGTCTAGGCCAGAGCAAATCCAAAGGCTCTGGAAAAGATTTTACTCAAGAAAAATGTGGTGAAATACCTAATGTGTCTGAATATACTGAAGGAGATTTAAACAGCTGTGGGGATAGAGAACTAGGCAAAGAAATAAGAATTGAGCCTTATAAATTTTATTCCCAGGGGAAAATATAGTTGTACAGAAAAGGAAAAGTAACCATAATGTATTATATGGCTCAGTAATATTAATAAATGCCACCAACACAGTCATAATAATACAAACACTGAATACTGTTCCAACCAAAATTATAATGGGCCAGAAAGCACGTGTGCATGTGTGAAAGTAGCCTAGGGTGGGTGGGATGCAATTTGGAGTAAGAAAGAAAGCTGAACTCTCACCTTGTAGTGAGATGTAAACAGATAATTCCTGTAAGTGACAAAGTCAAGAAGTAGCTCGTAGAACATGTTATTTAGAGGCATGGATGTAATCACCAAATACACCAGATTAAATAATTTTAAATGGCGGACTCTAAGGAATGGGAAATTTGAGGGCTGTTGGAGGTGGTAAAAACTGCCCTTTCACAATCATAACATGTTTGCTTGTTTAAATACATACATGTATAATTTTAATTCAAAAAATACTGAAATAGTCCCCACATTCATATACACACACCGTGATCTAGTTCTTCTCTTTAAGTCTTAAAGGCAAGAGAGAACATGACACATAAGGAACTTAAAACACAGCAGCAAGTGGGATGTGAAAAGGAGAATGGCAACAAGCAACACTGGAGACGCTGGCAAATGCTGCTCCTTAGGCATTCACAGATGTTCTGCAACTGATGATCTACAGTACTGTGAAACCCCTGGAGGAGGAAATGGCAGCCCACTCCATGTTCTCGCCTGGAGAATCCCATGGACAGAGGAGCCCGGCGGGCTACAGTCCGTGTGGTTTGCACAGAGTTGGACACAACTGAAGTGACAAAGCAGCGGCAGTAAAGCGACAACCAGGAAAAATGCAAATAGGCACTAGGGATGACCACAGCACTGATTGTGCAGGAAAAGTCACTGTATCAGGGATACATACAGAAATATCTAGCAGTAAAATGCCACGTTTTTTATAATTTAAGTATTTCCCAAAAATTGGACAAAGCAAATATTGCAAGATGTTAGAACTGTTAAGACCTAAGTGATGGATTATTTGGGTATTTATCAGGTTTCTACTTTTCAGTACATTTGAAATTTCTCATAATAAAAAGTCAAGACAAAATTGCTTTGTGAACACCTGTGCATGAAGTAGTGAGCTGGATCTCCACGACTATCACTAAATGGGGACAGGATGAAGAAGGGGAAACCAGGAATATTCTATGGTTATCTTACCATATCCTGCCATAGAAGCGCCATTCTCGACATCCATCGTGTTCTTATTTTCCTCTGCTAGGGCTTTAACATATTTTTTGCTTAAATCTAGTATCTGCTCACGTAACTTGACACTGCTTTGATGTCTTGGTCGTTGAAAAATATAGTGCAGTAACATCAATCCCCAAAGGAGTCCAAATACAAGCAAGAGTAAACTCAATTTCTGGGACATAGATTTTCTTGAGATTGTAAAAACCATTTCTGAGGAACCAAACAGACTCAACTGAAAAATGGTACCTAGAGGCAAGTCACCAGGCAATCAAGACGTGAAAGAAAAAAATCTCCTCTAATGTATATTCTTCATCTTCAGCAAGGTTGCCGCCAACTCACAATTAACTCTGTAAAATTCAGAAGAAAAAAGGCGATTAGTCTTAACTATATCAGTAATAGAATAAACAATGGTAGATTAAAGAAGAGATTCTACAAATAGTTTTCATTTGGAATTGTATTGTCTTCTTTTTGATAATTTTCTCTATCACTAAATAAGCTTCCAGGTCTTTTATCAGCTCTGTTTACACAGCTGTTTAAAAATTTAAACTAGAAATAAATGTCAGTTCATTAGAACTACCTGAAAGAAATGCCACCATGGTCATGAAACTCTGAATAACTTCTCATTGTCTGTAAATAAAACAATGAACATATAAGATTTAGAGAGAGATCAGTCTCTTCAAATACAAGTCCCCAACCTAAATGTGTGAAAGCATTTCCTCTTTCTCCTTTAAAAAAAAAAAAGTTGATTCCAAAATGAAAGTCAGAAATAGGAAAGGTGAAACAGACTGGAAGATCACAACAGCTGACTAAAAACAAAACAGAGCAGTAAGTATGCCAACGTCACTAGAAAATACTACTAATGACAACGGGTAATCTGAAAAAATAACCAATCTAAGATGACAAATAAGTCGTAATTTATAAGTTTATACTTTTAAGTATATGCCAGACATGACAAGCACTAACTTCCTTTTTTTTTAACTTTCCAAATTTACAATTCTAAACAGGAATGTATTTTTATAATTTGAGGAAAAACTGAAAAGTTATACTTCAGTTTTTTAAAAGAGATAAAGTAATAACAATCAAGGAATCATAAACAGGTTAACAGTAATAATGTGCCCAAATCACCAAAGGGTCCAGTGAAGAAAACTCTTCAATTATGTCTAATGGGATAAAATTCTTCAGGGAGAAATATACCTAGAGTCCAAAAAATTTCATTGCACAGCTTAATGAAAATAATCACTAAGAACGTTTTAACTTCCTAAAGTAGTATGGGCAAATAAAACACACTAATTCCAACCTACTTAACTGAAGTAATAAAATCTAGCTTGAGAATAATAAGACTAGAAATGAATATAGCATCAATGAAGGTAAAGCATTCAATCACTCTCAACACACATTTATGAGCCAGCATATATGATAAGCAGCAGGAAAATCCTGTTTTGCCCTAGGAATTTGATTTCTAGCATAGGTGCTTTCAAACCTTTTTGAAAATAAATTAAGAAAGTATTTACTCAATGATCTTATACAAAATATCAAAATACAAAACACATATAATCAAAGTTTTTTTAGCAAATGCATATGTGTTGAGGTATGCTTAAGGGGGAGACCTACTGCCCTGCCAATTTTGGTTCAGAAAATTCCCGTTCTTAGTTTACTCCACCCTGCCACCCAGTCCCTGACACACATCCAATAAATTCTGGAGCTTCAAGGTTTGAAGGACACCAATCTACTCTAAGTGAAGTACATTTGTCTTTCCAAACCTCACTACAACCAAGACTACACCACCAACTAGGTATGTTAATAACTATGTAAAGCAATTAAAAATTAAGGAATTAACTCATTTTCTAATTTTCTTCTACTTCTGCTTTTTTCTTCAGTTACCATGCACACAACAAACTCCTTCAGAGTTCACTGAAACAATATCATTAATATCAATATTGGATTACTAAATTTTGTTTAACAAAGTAAACATCACCTAATATTTTTTTCTACAAAGATTTTTACATTTAAGTTCAGAAAAAGTAGAAATTCTGGGTTCCCAAGCAAAATTTAAAAACATTCTTTCACATATATAAACCTTCCTTCACACATCTTTACAGGTGCTATGTCTTTTCAAGCTTGACCTGAGTGCTAGATTATCCAACCCAGTACCCAGTGGAAAAATCAACTGGGAATCTGTCCTGAAGCAGTCACAGCAGGGTTCTAAAGGTGGCATGCCCACAAAGTCAGAAAAGTGACATCACCAGAGAATTGAGAACACAGACCTGAAGGTATATTGGCAGATGAAGGTTAAAATGAGAGCCTAGAAAGCTCTAGGCTACTATACCTGTCCAAGGCCACAAAGGAAGAGACTCAAAACCAGAAGCAAGAGGATACTTCAGTTAAATAACAGCAACAATCATTACTACACTTACTTACTCATACCAGATTCTACTCTAACTCCCTACATAAATTAGCTTATTTAATCGTTACAATATCCCATACTAATAATATTCTGACTTAAACAGTTGAAAAAACTGAAGCAAACAGACATTAAATAAGTTGCCCAGTTCAAGAGGGTGGGGACATATGTATACTTATGGCTGATTCATGTTGATGTATGGCAGAAACCAACACAATATTATAAAGCAATTATCCTTCAATTAAAAATAAATAAATTTTTTAAAAAGGGAGATATATATCCTACATTAAAAAAAAAAAGTTACCCAAGATCAAACAACTAGATAGTGGGCGAGACAGGATTCAAAGCTCAGGCTCTTAACCACTGCCCTCTTTTACAGCAATGGCATTAAAAGAGCAGCAGCAGCAACCACTGTGGTGAAAGTACTGAATCCTTATCACCGGTCCAGACTGAAATAAACACTTCACAAAGGTTATTTCATTTAATATTTATATAACCTCAAAAAATAAATGTTGTTGTTCCCACTCCAAAGATGACTAAAGTAAGGCTTTACGAGGTTAGCCTGCTTAAGATTTTTTAATACGCAGGACAACTCACTTCACTTGCCTGAACTTTGACAAGGATCAGCAAGTCCACAAATTCAGAATCTATATCTCCATTCAGGGTCTCTTCTTTCCCTTAAAAGGGTCCTTGCTGCTGCTGCTAAGTCGCTTCAGTTGTGTCCAACTCTGTGTGACCCCAGAAACGACAGCCCACCAGGCTCCCCCGTCCCTGGGATTCTCCAGGCAAGAACACTGGTGTGGGTTGCCATTTCTTCTCCAAAAGGGTCCTTAAACCCAGCCATATTAGAACTCTTAGGTTTTATTAAACTCCACAAAAGTGACAAATCCCCAAACTGTAAATGGCATTAGGAAGAGAACAGGAAGTCATGGGTAAGGAAGCCGGAATGACTAGTGAAGGAGAATAGTTAAACCCAGGGAGCCTAACCCGTAAGAGGTAAAATCCCTCCAAGGAGGTACAAGCTTAAGGATGAGAGGCTGGGGAGTTCTCTGGTGGCCTAGTGGTTAGGATTCTTGGGTTTTCATTGCCATGGCCCAGGTTCAATCCCTGGTCAGGGAACTGAGATCCCACAAGATGCGCAGTGCAGCCAAATAAATTAATTTAAAAAAAAAAGGAATGACAGACTGCTCAGCATCATGAACACAAACTCTGCTTAGAGGCAGTACCAACACCAGACACAGCAAGAAAACCCTGGGAGGAGACAAGGCAGAAGCAGGGCTGAGGAGGGTATGTCCCCGGAGAAATAAATCCCAGGGAACAAGGAAGCCGAGTTTCTCAGTTTGAGGGACCCAAAGAAGCTGCAAACATTAAATAAAGAACCCCCCTTTTGGTTCTATACTGTGTATGACCCAACTGTACCACAGATTCAGAAGAGAGGCTGTCATGAAAGGTCTCCGTAGCCTTGATTCTACATGGAATGTGTCTATTCACCATTGCCTACAACAAAATTAAAGCAGACCATCTCAGAAGGAAGTGCGAAATTTATACACTGTGTAACTTGCTTGTGTTTCTTACATGGTTTTCTATAGAGATAAGAAGTTTTACTATGAAAAGGTTTTGTCTCTGGGAATAGCAAAGAGGTCAGAAGTTGGGAGCAGTTAATCCCTCAAGACATGAGAGAACTACAAAAGGACACCAAGGAATAAACAAGTGTGGAAGACACCCTAGAGCCTCCTCTAAGCTGAAATGATGCCCCAGAGCCAGCTTCTGCCTGACAAAGAGCTAAACAACTCAACAGCCCATGAGGATTCTCCACAGTGACCCAAGAAGACCTGAAAACTGTTATCTGAGGGTTCGTTTCCACAAGCTACTCCAAGCAAGTCCAGCAGAGGTAACTAAAATACCAAAAAGAATACACTTATGCTTTTGGTCTCTTCTGAGGGAATACTTCACGTTAAAAACACCTGGAAATTTTTTTTTTTTTTTAATCCCAGTGCAGAGGAGCCTGGAGGAAAACCAGAATCCTAGCCACCAGACCAGCAATGGCTAGAGGCCAGAAGCTACTTCTCCCTGGAAGTTTGCTCCCAGTAAAAAATACATTTATCCCAGAGGCAGAAACTATAAATGCAGGTACTAGAGACATAGCACAAGTGGGAAAGCACACAGAGAAGCAGTTTGTTAAGACAGAAGCAAGGCAGAGACGTACACCCGGAGCGAAAAGGGTACAGGCACCCCCTAGTGAGGAGGAGCCCCATAAGGAGGCAGTTAAGTCATTTATATACCTCAGTTCTTCCCCATCTTTGACTTCCTTCAGGCCAATTATTTGGTTTTTTTCTCCACCCTTGACCTATCCCGGGACCCTCCCCTTGGTGCCCACACACCCCAGTCAATAAGGATCTCAAAGTGAAGGCTTCTGGGAGAAGCAATCCTCTTTATCCCCTGACTTTTGACCCACCCACAAGGAGCCTTTCTGGGAATGTGTAGCATTTCCCTTGTCCCAAAAGAGGGGGGAGTAGAGATTCCTTAATCCTTTACTCAAATAGGGTTTTGCCCCTCTTTGTCCTTGCCATGACTATTACCTTAAGATGTTTAAAAGAGACAAAGACTGGCTATTTACCTTGTTTCTGCTGTTACTTCCATTTTGGAGAACAAACAGGAAGCTGACTGTAAATTCCTCAACTGCAGCCCATCTAACTCTTGTCTCAGGAAATGCTAGCAGTTCTAAGTATCAGGCCTGAAACCCACTTTTTCTTGCCCCATGAAATGCAAACAGGAGGACAGTTGTAAACATCTAACCTGGAGGCCTTCTATCTCCTGACTCATTTCTGTGCAATGTTCAAAGTTGCAAATGGCAGAGAACTTGAACACTGAACTCCCCAATTTTCCTTTGTCCTTCAAGTACCAGTTCAGCTCCTGAAAGGCCACCTAGATCAGGACAGAGACAATAATTAGAAACCTGAAGGCCTGCACTGTCACTGGGGACTTACGGCTACAATCCAGCGTAGTACTCGTCCTCCACCCAAACAGTCTAAAATACAAAAACTTTTCAATCTTAACTTTTAGGCCCCCTATATTAATTTCTTACTAATTACTTTAAAAAGTAAAACTTCAAATACGTCCCAAGTAACAATTGGAGTTTTTAAAGGCAAAAATAAAATCATTATGGAAACCGAGCAGGACCCAGTGGGGACCTCCTGGATACAAGTCCTTTCTCTGTGCCCTGTTTCTTGTTTTTAGGAAACAGACTTCATTCAGCCTCCTAGACCTTTCCTGAGTTCCAAAGGATAGAGTCAAATTGCTAATCAGCAAAGTAAGGGAATGCAGAAACAAAAGAGAAAGAGTCAAGAAACAACAGTGCAGTGATAGGGACACTCGCCAGTGGCCCAAGTGGTTAAGACGCCTCACTTCTGCAGGCGGCATGGGTTCAGTCCCTGGTCGGGGAACTAAGATCCCACATGCCACATGGTGCGGCCAAAAAAAAACAAAACAATAGTGCAGTGTTGAGGCACAGTCCTGGTTCCTCCCCAAAGAATATCCACAACACACCTCTGAGTTCTTCTGCAAGAAAAGTCCCCACACAGGTAGGAGATGGTAACTTCAGGCTGAGCACAAGATGACCCTGTTACCTCACCACCAACCAGTCAGAAGAAAGTCACACACCATACAGCCCTCACCCCAAATTTTGTCTATAAAAACTTCCTCCAAAAAATGGACTTTTTGAGCATTATCTGCCCCAGACAACTGATTCCGTTCAGGGCCCCACAGGCCTCTGTGTCCCCCATTTCTTTGATTATAAGAAACCACCTTCATTCAGCCTCCATGCCCTTCCCTGAGTTCCAATGGGGCAGATACAAGCAAATGTTAATTAGGGAAGGGAGAGCGGGCGAAACCAGGGAGAAACAGTCAGGAGCAGCTTTGGGGCAAGGTCCTGTTTCCCCCCCTAAGGATACACACAACAATGCCTTTAAGCTATGGTATCCTTTCCACAAGCAAGCAGACCCCAGACCAGTTGGACCTAAAGTTTGATGATGGTGACTCCTACCTACCTCACCACCAACCCTTCAGAAGAATACCCACAGAATGACCATACCCTCCTTAAACATTTACTATAAAACGTATTATCTTCCCCAAGTGAGAATACATTGTTTCGAGGGCAGGAGCCCACTGTCTCCCTGCCTTTGCCTGGCAAAGCACTAAAGCTATCCTTTTCTACTTCACCGAAAACTCTGTCTCCGAGATTTGATTTGGCACCAGTGTACAAAGAAGCTGAGCTATCAGCATCACAACTTGTATGGCACCTTACAATAAACACTGTACTTTCCTTCCCAACAACACAGGGTCAGCAGATTAGCTTGGCTTTACTGCATGTGGGCAGATTACAGTTTTGGTTCAGTAAAATATTAGCTTCATCATCATTATTTTGACCTGAGAGAGACAGACTTCTGAATATTTTTAGGATTCCCAGGGGAAAGTTCTCACCCAACTGCAGAAATTACAAAAGGAATTACACTCCATATGGCCCAAAAGTAGAAAAATTAAGGAGAGGAGACACACTTAAAATGAAGTATCTGTAAAGTACTAGACCTGAAGAAGGGCAACAGAATATGCTCCAAGTACCATCATCTCCAACTAAAGTACTGCCGCTACTTCAAGTGACTTCCTAGATTCCTCTCCAACCCCACTTCAAGCCATTGTCCTCAGAGCAAAACAAGCCATGATCTGAATAGTCACAATTTTAATTTCTTCCTCCAAAGGAAATATGCAAATTGTCAATAAGCACATGAAAAGGTACTCAAACTACTAATCTTTAGGGAAAAGCAAATTCAAACCACAATGAAATACCATTTGACACCATCAGGATGGCTATGAAGGGCATCAGAACGTGTCACCCCAAAATATCCACTTTGGTATAAGGATTATTTTCAGCCAAAGATAACTGAGAAACAGCAGATGCAGTAAGGCCTCCCTGATCTCCCCCTTTCTACCTGAAAGCAAAACATGAATTACTTACGAGAACGGTGAGAACACTCTTTATCACAGGAGACAGGGCACTGATGCTGAGACAAATCTGTACAAACACACCTTACTAAAACAAATCTTATCTTTCATTAGTTCCCCCTATTTATTTACCTTCCCACAATTTACTGACTCCAGAAGCTCAAACTCCTTTTCCTTTGTCTTATCACACTTCCATAATTTATGGCTGTTTGTTTAAATGGCATATACACTCTCAGCAGTAACTGCTTCTTTTATTTTTTAAGTTCATTTCTGTGATGTGAACCATTTGTATATGAAACAACCTTTCTCTCCTGTTAATTGATCTTTCTTCAGTTTAGTTTGCAGAGTCCTGGGCACTGAACCTAAGAAGGTAGATGAAAATGTTTTTTCTTCTACAGCAATTATTAAAAACAAAACCAAAACTGTTGGTACAGTTGCACAGAAATTGAAAGCCAATACAAAATGGTGCAGGTGCCGTGGAAAGCAGTACTGGCAGTTCCTAAAAAAAATTAAACAATTTGACCCAGCTATTCCACTTCTGGGTGTAATTACAAAAGAACTGAAAGTGTTACAGAACACAAGTTCATGTGAGTGATGCATAGTAAGGCCAAACCAAAATGTGGGAGTTTGGAGCAGAGAAAGGTTTATTACAAGGCCAGCTAAGGAGAACAGGTGGCTCATGCTCAAAAACCTTGAAGTTCTTGATGGTTTTCAGGGAGAAATTTTCATCGGCAAAATCTGGAATGAGGGCTGTATGGTATGTGACTCCTTTCTGATTGGTTGATGATGAGGTTAACAGGACGGTATTCCAGGCATCTTGTGCTCAGCTGAAGTTAACCATCCTTATCTGTGTGGGAATCTTAGTTCCTTCAGAAAAACTCAAAGATATTATATATATATTCCTTGAGGAGGAACCAGAATACTACTTTAATTGCTGCAATATAGTTTCTTGATGTTTCTCCTTTGTTTCGGGGTACCCTTACTTGCCTGATTAGCAACTATTTGAATCTGCCCTTTGAAATTCAGGGAGGTCTAGGAGGCTGAAGTCTTCATCCTGCAAGAAAGAAATGGGGGGCTTGGAAGGGCTTCTGTACCCAGGTGGTCCCCGCTGGGTCCTGCTTGGTTTCAGAAGCAGGGACTCAAAGAGGAACTTGTACAGCCATGTTCATTGCAGCAATGTGAGGTGGAAACAACAGGTGGACAGCTGAACTTTTTTTTTAACGTGGTATACACATACAATGAAATATTATTCAAGATAAAGGAGAATAAAATTCTGATACATACTACAATATGTATCAGAATTAAAACCTTAAAGGCATTGTGCTAAGTTAAAGAAGCTAACACAAAAAGACAAATATTATATGATGCCACTTGTATAGGTACCTAGAAGTTAGTCAGAGATAGAATGTAGAGTGGTAGTTACCAGAGGCTAGTGGGAGGAGAGAATGGAGAGTTATGGTCTAGAGTACAGAGTTTTATAAATACTCTGGGATGAAGAAAAACTTCTGGAGATGTAAGGCAGTGATAGTAAGGAAGGAGGTAGACTGACTCCTGGGCTAACACAGAGCTAACATATGACCCTGCAATCCCACTCTGGAGCATACATCCAGAGAAAACCATAATTCAAAAAGATACATGCACCCAAATGTACACTGCCGCAGTATTTACAACAGCCAGGACATGGAAGCAACCTCAATGTCCACTGATGGATGAATGGATAAAGAAGATGTGGTACATACATAGACCAGAATATCGCTGCTGCTGCTGCTAAGTCGCTTCAGTCATGTCCGACTCTGTGCGACCCCATAGACGGCAGCCCACTAGGCTCCCCCGTCCCTGGGATTCTCCAGGCAAGAACACTGGAGTGGGGTGCCATTTCCTTCTCCAGTGCATGAAAGTGAAAAGTGAAAGGGAAGTCGCTCAGTCGTGTCCGACTCTTAGCGACTCCATGGACTGCAGCCTACCAGGCTCCTCCATCCGTGGGATTTTCCAGGCAAGAGTACTGGAGTGGGGTGCCATATATTACTCAGCCACAAAAAAAGAATGAAATAATGTCATTTGCAGCAACATGGATGGACCCAGAGATTGTCATACTGAGTGAAGTCAGACAAAGAAAGACAAATGTCATGTGATATCACTTATATGCGTAATCTTAAAAAATGGTACAAATGAACTTATTTAAAACACAAGAAAGAGTCACAGATGTAGGAAACAAACTTACAGTTAACCAAAAAAAAGTCTTCAATGGTTTCCCACTGCACTTGGAATAAAATTAAAACTATTTACTGAAACCAAGTAGGACCCAGTGGAGCCCTCCTAGGTACAAATGCCTTTCTGTGCCCCCTATTTCTTGTCTGTAAAGAGAAGGCTTCAGCCGGTTCACACAGACACTGATCACAGAAGGGAGAGAATGCAGAAACAAAGGAGAAGCTGTCAAGATACAACAGTGATGAATGAGCACACGATTCCTGGAGTTCCAGGTTTCTGAGCAGGAGCTGCCCATTCTCCTTTCGTGCTTGTTGCAATAAACCTTTCCTTGCTCCAAACTCCCATTTTGGCCTCCTTGGCCTCACTGTGCATGAGGCACACAAACTTATGTTTGGCAACATGGCCACAGTCGAGAAGGTTCTGCAGAGCTGATTTCACCATTATCTCTGTCTGTCCTAATCTCACACCACTTTCCCCTTGCTCACTGTACTACAGTCAAGCTAGGCAAAACACACCAAATTCTTTCTGAACTCAGCATCAATACAACTGCTATTTCCTTGCTTAAAATGCTCTCCCCATGGCTTATTCCTCTTCCTCCTTTAGTATCCCTCCTTTACTCAAATGTCACCTCTTCAAAAAGTAGCACTCCCACTCCTACCCCACCTCCAGCCTCAAGGTACTCTCTATCAATCTCCATATGAAATTACATACAGTAAGATCCTGCCTCAGTATCTGCAGGGGTTGGTTCCAGGGCCCCCAATGGATACCAAAATCCACAGATGCTCAAGTCCTTCTTATAAAGTGGTATATTACTTACACATTACCCATGCACATCCTCCTGTATACTTTATATAATTTCGAGATTACTAATATCTAATACAAATGTAAATGCTATATGTTGCTGCTGCTACTGCTGCTAAGTCGCTTCAGTCGTGTCCGACTCTGTGCGACCCCATAGACGACAGCCCACTAGGCTCCCTCGTCCCTGGGATTCTCCAGGCAAGAACACTGGAGTGGGTGGCCATTTCCTTCTCCAATGCATGAAAGTGAAAAGTCAAAGTGAAGTCTCTCAGTCATGCCCGACTATTCACGACCCCATGGACTGCAGCCTACCAGGCTCCTCCACCCACGGGATTTTCCAGGCAGGAGTACTGGAGTGGGGTGCCACTGCCTTCTCCGAAATGCTATATGTTAGTCACGTCCAATTCTTTGTGACCCCATGGACTGCAGCCTGCCAGGCTCCTCTGTCCCTGGGATTCCCCAGGCAAGAATACTGGAGTGGGCTGCCATGCCCTCCTCCAGAGGATCTTCCCAACTCAGGGATCAAAACTGGGCCCCTTCCATTGCAGGCAGGTTCTTTACAGTCTGAACCACCAGGAAGTAAGTGTGATATAAATAGTAGCAAATTCAAGTTTTAGTTTTTGGAACTTTCTGGAATTTTTTTTTCAGTATTTTCAATCCACAATTGATTCCACAGATGCAGAATCCGCAGATACAAAGGGCTGACTATATTCTATCTTTAAAACCTTAAGTTATTTTATCTTCCTAAACCCTAAATTCTCACTTACATCATGGAGATAACAGTACCTACCTAACACTGGTGAGGATAAATGACACCTTATACTACTAATGTCAATAAATATTAACATTTATTAGTAGTATCAGGTACTTACACAGCAATATCAGTTGGCAATTTGAGTAACTTGAGTTAATACAGGGGATGTTTTACTAGACGACTTCCCGGGTGGCGCTAGTGGTAAAGAAACTGCCTGCCAATGCAGGGCACATAACAGATGCGGGTTCGATCGCTGGGTCAAGAATATCCGCTAGAGGAGGAAATGGCAACCCACTCCAGTGTTCTTGCCTGGAAAATCCTATGAACAGAGGAGTGTGGCGAGCTACAGTCCATGGGGTCGCAAAAGAGCTGGACACAACTGAGCGACATGTCATTGATGAGAACAGTTCCTCTTCCATATGGCCTAAAATGAGACTAGAGTATCTGTTTAAATGCTACCTATATGAGAAGGGTCTTAAAACCTTATAACCTTATTCTAGTCCACTTTCACCTCCTTCTCTCACATCTCACAGCACATTACTTTATACCAACTGAGGCTTGTCTCTTAGAGTCCCACGTGCCTTAAGGGCAAGAGTAACATGCCCTACACTGCAGCCATAACTTCCACAGAGCCTGGAGAACAATCAGCAGAAATGCTATTTACTTTAAGCACACCCTCAGCCTAACCCCACCAACTCCCCTGAGCACCAATGTGACCTCCCTGCAATGTTTCTGAGGGGCAAAGGTGCAGAGGAGAAGAGAATTTCAAGATAAAATTACAGTCAGTTGAGTTCCACATCCACAGATCCAACCAACTGCAGATAGAAAATATTTAATGAAAAGGAAAAAAAAAAGAAAATATTTAATGAAAAGAAATTCCAGAAAGTTCCAAAAAGCAAAGCTTGAATTTGCCACGCACTGGCAACAATTTACACAGCATTTGCATTGTATTAGATATTATAAACAATTGAAAGACGGTTTAAAGTACAGGACAATAACATGCCATCTTATTAATCTATAAGGGATTTTAGCATCCCAAAGATTTTGGCATCCATGGTCACAGGGCAGTAAAGGTAGAGGTGGACCTGGAATCAATGCCCTCCAGATACCGAGGGACGACTGTATTTTCAATTACCTGAGCAGAAATCTGATTTAATCTTCTCACATTTCAGATGCAGGAACTAAAGCTCAAGAGATGTTAAGTGTCTTGCCTAAAATGGAGGCAATCAGTTAGTAGCAGAAACTGTATTGGCCCTGAACACAGGTCCTGACTCACTATTTAGGTTTTTCTCTATCCTACACTATCTCCCCTACCTCTAGGAGAAAAGACTGTAAGTACTGAATGAACTATAATACTTAGAGAACCTTGTTCTTTTTTGTTTTAAAGCAATGCAACAAGAAAACAATAATGGCAGTTTAGGTCAATGATACTAAAAATTCTGAAGATATGTAGTTTGGACTGTTCTTTAAACTATCAGGTTGGCATATTAAAGTTTCAAATATGTTGATTCACAGAAATCAAAGTATTACAAAGTTGCTATAGGAAGAACTTCAGAAATAATAGATCTTTATTTTTTTAACATAAGCAAAAGAAATAGAAAAAAATATACAAGGTCTTCTGGATGTAGGTATCTTCACCATGATCAGCAAATACAATGATAAGAACACGTTTCCAGAAAAAATAAAGGGAGGGCGGGGGGGAGGGATGATGCAGAAAGAACCGTATTCGAACACAATCTTTACTACGTACAGTTTCATTTAAGCCTGAAAGACCTTGGTTTATTCATTCATTTGCTCACTTATTCATTCATTCACAATATTTATTAAAGCACCTACTATGTGCCAGGAACAGGAGATGTGAATGGAAACAAGCCAGGATTCCTGCTCTTCTAAAGATTATGCTTTAGTAGAAGTCAGATGGTAATAAGCAAACACAGAAACAAGCTAATTTCAGCTTGCAATAAATTGCTACGAAGAAAATAAACAGAGAGATTGAGAAAAAATGAGACTTTGGAGGAGCCAAATGAGCTATGAGGTCAAGGAAGGAGGTCTGACCTGAGGAAAGAAATGGAAATATGAAGTCTGGCTCCAATTTCCTTCTAACCAAAACCTTGAGAATTCTAACCAGAATCTTGGGAGGAGACAGTAAATTCCTTATTTCTATTCTCCTCAGTACAAACATATGAGAATGAAAGGAATCCCAATCCCCACATGGAATGGCCTGGTTTGGAGAAATTGTCCAAAATGAACAAAAGGAAACCCACAAGCAAAGAAAGCTCTGTATTCCCTTTTCTTATGAGAATGGCAGTTTCACTGTTTGGTAACATACGAGCAGTAATGATCTGACATGGTGGTCTTTACACAGGAAAACATTTTTTTTGACCTTTTCTAACATGAAAAGGGCAGTGGTAAGAAGGAAGAGAAATAAAGTCTATCTGGCAATGTGATGGCATGTTAATTTGTAATTGCTGTTAAACATTTTAAATACAATTTTTCAAACTCCAAAATAGTGCTCGTTACAAAACACTAAAGTAGAAAAACAAAGAACGCGGGGAAATTTTTTCTTAATTTATATATTTATTGTATTACAAACCTTAATGTATTCACTCCAACTCACAAGATTTACACATGAACAAAGATTTTTCAAAGCTCTTGCCAAACAGCAAACATGCAAGTACCTACATATCTAAGCTATTTTTCAGTGGTTTCTCCCTAGCCAAAGACCTAAAGATGAATACATTACTCCAACATTATTACTAGGGAAAAGTAAAGATAGAGGATCAGTGAATACTTAAACTAGAAGATCCTCATTTTAAAGACAAGGAGGGACTTCCCTGGTGGTCCCGTGGCTAACACTCCATGCTCCCAATGCAAGGAACCTGGTCAGGGAACTAGATCCCACAAGCTGCAAATAAGAGACTACAAGCTGCAACTAAAGATCCCATGTGCCACAACTAAGAGATGGTGCACTCAAATAAAGAAATAAATATCTTTTAATAAATAAGTAACAATAAGGAAAGGGACACATCAGGAGGATTAATGACTACCCAATGTCAAACAAATGGGGGAATTAAGTATCTAAACTCTCAGCCCAGGACTCCAGCGTTTTTTCAAAAGCAAGGAACAAGAATCTACTTTTCAACTAGCCCTTTTCAAACAACGAGATGAAACACAGAGCACTTCCCTGGTTGTCCAGTGGCTAAGAATCTGCCAATCAATGCAGCGGACATGAGTTTGATCCCTAGTCCAGAAAGACCCCACAAGCCAAGGAGCAACTAATACCATCCACCACAACTACTGAAGCCCAGCGCCCCCTAGAGCCTGCTCTCCACAAGAGAAGCCAGCGCACCACAGCTAGAGAGCAGCCCCTCCCACACCTAGAGAAAGCCCGACACAACAACCAAGATCTAACATAGCCAAAAATACATAAATGAAATAGAAATTATCAGAGTAGACTGTACCGAATATAGATTTTATTTTGTAAAACTTTTTTCAGCTTTCTATACACTTATATACTTTTTTTATACACACGCACACAGAGTTATATATCCATGGAGTCTGTAGGTTAAAAGGCCCCTTTCTATGGGCTGCAGTCAAAAATGTTAAAAACACTGCATTTCACACTGCCCTTCTTGAAATACTTCCTTGTATTTTTATGCAAACATTGCAATAGCAAGACTAAAAACTTCAATGGATGACCAATCCTACCTTGGAACTCTCTCCTTCAAGTCCCATTTTTGCATTCATTCAGGGCTCTACTTTTGTGCCGTTATGAATATATAACTAAAGTAACTATTAGTAGCAACTAGCAAGCACAGAAGCTCTCATTCAGCCAAAGGTGCTCCAAGAATCACTGCCTGTTGATCTACGGAGTTTACAGCTGGAAAAGCAGATCTTTATTACAAAAAGACACAGTATGTTCTCACTAGAGCTCAGAGGTTCAGATAGTTCTCTCCAAAAAAAGAAATAAGTACGCCACAGACTTGCCTTTGAATGTAATTTCAGGAAAAAAGCTCATTCCTAAAATATTTTCTAGTTTTTCTACATAATATTGCCTGAGGCTAACAACTAGGGGAAAAATTTAACATAGAACACAGCCATCCACTACTAATTAGGTCTAAGACTTAAAATGTGAACTGCCTTGGAAGAAGCTACACTATAATTCCAGCTAAGACACAGAAATATCACATCTCAAGATCTAAGATCATTTTTAGATGGAATATTGGGGAGAGGCAAAAGACGACGACAGCACTGGAGAGGACAAAGACAGATAGAAGACAACGGATAAAAGAAGTGAGGGTGACGAGGAGAATGTTAGAGCAAAAGGGAAACTACTCAAGCACTACACACAGTCAAAGTGTAATCCAAAATACATCACGCCCTACTAGATATTTCAGGCACAAAGCCTGACCTGCCCACTGACTCAGCCAATCACGGTTTGCGACACACGACCCCACCTCCCCCTCCACAGCTGACCAGACCAGGACTGGGCACCTTTGCCTGAGACTTCGCACAAAAAGGCCCCTAAAAAAAAAAAAAAAACAAGCTGTTGGGAGTAAAAATAATAAATAAATAAATAATACATATAAATAATAAATAAATAAATAAATATCACAAAAAGAAACAATGAGGTTGAATTAGGGGGACTGAGAAACCCAAGTTATACTGTTATTTACTTGCTAAATCCTGTCCCCACTCTTTTGGGCCTCCATGGACTGTAGCTTGCCAGGCTACTCTGTCCATGGGATCCCAAGTTATATAAAAGCAGGGATAACAGATAAAGAGACTGTGACTAAAGAAAAGAGATACAGAGTACAGAGGAAGAAAACTAACCATGTTAAAAATGCAGAAAAAACATGTGCAGCTCCTGAAAGAGGGATGAAAAGAGATTCTTGTTTATGGCAGCTTTCTATTCTTTCATGTGTACCCGTTCCCCAAGGTGGGGGAAAAAATACCCTAAGACACAAATAAATTATTAAAAGGGTTTACATCATTTTTTTCCCACATTAAAAAAGAACTTGTCACTGAAAGGTCTGAGTTAGAAGAATCCCTGGAATCAGACCAATTCTCTATTTGAAAGATGAGGAAGTTGAGAACCACAAAGGAAACTAAGGTCATACAGAGTGACAGACCGAGGACAAGAATCAAGGTCTCCTATTTCCACAGTCATTATTCTGTCCTATACACAGCACTAAATGACGTCACCAACAGAGAAACATTTTTTCCTAAAGACGAGTATTTCTGCCACACGTTTCTTAATGAATAAGAAATCTTTATGTGCACTATGCCATCTCCCACAGTTTAAATACGTTTTTCACATATTTACTCTGGTTCTCTGATATCCTGATGAAATACATTCAGTAGATTTTTCCTTAAGTAATTTTTTTTCATGCATGTGTCACTCAAGACATTACACAAAAATTCACCTTGCTCCACTGGCTTTTCCCCCACCATAACCACACATTCAAAAACAGCTTAACGTAGAGAACTTATTTCAGACTGCACAGTATTTGAACTAAAAGTAGTACAGAACACACATTTTAAATGAAAACAATTTCAACAAAGGATCATAAAGACTTCCATGAGGAAAAACTCAACACCTATGTCAGTAAAATTCAGGAGAAAACAGTGCAAGAACAATCATAACTAAAGAAGGACTAATGTGAAATGCTTCAAATCATCTTATAAAATGTATTGCTAACATTGGATTCATCCTGAGAACAAACACTACAACTTGGAAACAAAAAGCCCAAAAGTGAAAATTACTAAACAGTAGAAAAGTAGAGAGAGAGGGGGAAGAAAAAAAAGCTGGCATAAGGTAAAGATGGTGAAGCCCCAGGTTAAAGACTGCAGAACACCTAGATGCTTATTCTGCCAAAACACGTAAGCTCCTCCAAGAATCCCCTACCAAGCACAGCTGGGGATGGGGGTGGGGTAAGTCCTCATATCTAAAGCGGACCCACAAAAAGCAAAGTCATCAATTTTCCAAGAATGTTCTCAGCCATCTTAAGACGGCGAAAATTGAAAACACAGCACATTTTAAAGACTCCTTTACTTAGGTTTAAGGTGAACAAGATACATAAAGTGAAGAATATAGAACCCAGAGTGCCAATGATTAAACAAGGAAAACACAAAACTCACCAATCTAGGGGCCACTTCAGTATAGCTAATGTAAGTATCCCACTCAAAGAATTTTTCCAAGTGAAGAATTTGTGACGTTGTAAGCATATTATTTCTTATTCTAGCAACTTAAGAGATGTGTACTGTTATGGCCATTTGATTGGTGAGAAACTGTAGGCTTAGAGCCTTAATTAACCAAGGTCACTAAAGCCAGGCAGAGTCGATCAGGATTGGAAGCCAGGCTGTTTTAATAGGGCTTGCGAGATTATAAGCCACAGTCGACATAGCCGTTTAAATTCATCCTTACCAGTCACCCAGCAGCTGAGTTTTGGAGAGGGAATTTAAAAAGGGCATCTGACTTTCTCTCTCAAAGTAGAACAGAACTGAGCTGTCAGAAACGGAAAAAGAAGTGAGTGCGGCTGCCGCGCGGGCGCTCCAACCCCGCAGCTCAGGTCCGTCGCTCCCCCGCGCCAGCGGCCACGGGACCCAGCCCGCCCCACCTGGATCACGCAGCCCGAGCCACGCTCGGTTCTCTGCCCGGGGCCCAGGGGCCGCGGTTGTCAGACCTGGAGCAGCAGGGACAAAGACCCTCCTCGGCCGTGGCCCGGAGCTGCGGGTCAGCGCTGGAGCCGGGTCTTGGCGGACGCCCCGCGGCAGCGGCCCCGATGGGGCGGGGGGCGGGGCACGGCGGAGGAGAGGCGGCCCCCGGCCCGAGGGGCTCCGACAGAGACGCGAGCCGGATGGACAGAGACGCTTCCAACCGCGGCTTTCCTCTCGCCCCCTCCTCATTACCTTGCCTTGTGGGCTTCTCTTCTCTGTTGCCGACGCCAGCTGGCTTCCGAGCTGGGGCGGCGCAAAGAAAGCCGTTTAGCGGGCGTCAGCTGCGTCCCGCGCTCGCGAAGCAGCCTCCAGGTCGGGATGAAGAAAGGCCTGAGCTGGGAAACAGCAACAAGGTTGGTTCCCGGCTTGTGGGGATTTTACTCTTGTCCCTCACACTCCGCTTCCGCTCCGCCTCCTTGCCCGGCCCTTCCCCCGCTTGGAGACCTGCGGCCCGCAGCGCGACGCATTGTGGGGGATGTAGTCCAGGAATGCGGAAGAGGCGGCACGTGCTTCTAACCGGCTCGCACCTACTCCGCGTCAGGAGACGCCGTTGCGTGGCAACCAGAGGGGGCTGCCAGCTCCTTCCTAAGAATTGGAAGGCGAGCTTCAGGGAGGCTTACTCTCTGGTTTAATTCGCTGCAAACGCTGAAAGGAGAGCGTGGGCGTCTCACACTCTCCAGCTGGGAACCAACAATTACACGCCGTTGGCTTGAGCCAGAGGGCTTAGTAGTGATTAAAAGTGTACTACTGGCAAGAATGCCCGTTATTGCCCCTGAATGTCCTTAGCCAACGGAGTAAGGGGGAAACAAAGACTAAGAACAGGAAGAAACAAAGTCGTTATTTTCCGTAGATATTTATGTGGCAAATCCAAAAGAATCTGCAGGTAAATTGTTACAATGAATGAATTTAACAAGATTAATAGAAAGAAAAATATTATCTTTCAAAAATAATACTTTTTTCTATAGTCTTGGAGAAGGCAATGGCACCCCACTCCAGTACTCTTGCCTGGAAAATCCCATGGACGGACGAGCCTGGTGGGCTGCAGTCCATGGGGTCGCTAAGAGTCCGACACGACTGAGCGACTTCACTTTCACTTTTCTCTTTCATGCATCGGAGAAGGAAATGGCAACCCACTCCAGTATTCTTGCCTGGAGAATCCCAGGGACGGCGGAGCCTGGTGGGCTGCCGTCTATAGGGTCGCACAGAGTCGGACACGACTGAAGCGACTTAGCATAGCATAGTCTAGGGGAAAAGGCTAAGGAGATCAAACCAGTCAATCCTAAAGGAAATCAGTCCTGAATATTCATTGGAAGGACCGATTTTGAAGTTGAAACTCCAATATTTTGGCCACCTGATGCGAAGAACTGACTCATTTGAAAAGACCCTGATGCTGGAAAAGATTGAAGGCAGGAGGAGAAGGGGACAGAGGATGAGATGGTTGGATGGCATCACCGACTTGATGGACATGAGTTTCAGCAAGCTCCGGGAGTTGGTGATGGACTGGGAGGCCTGGCGTGCTGCAATTCATGGGGTCGCAAAGATTCGGACGCGACTTAGCGATTGAACTGAACTGAGGGAAAAAGAAAATTTAAGTTAGAGTATTTGAAGCTCACAGTACCTTTAAACAAATATCAAATATCTAGAAATAAATCAAAGAAGCACAAGACCTATATGAAGAAAACGTTTTAAAAACACTGAAGATGACCTAAACAAATAAGAGATAATAGTGTTCACAGACTGCAAGATTCAATGGAAGATGTCAAATCTCCCCATATTTATCTATCGATCCAATGCAATTTCAGATAAACTTCAGTAGGTAGGGGTGTGTTTGTGAGAGAAATTTAATGAACTAATCTAAAATTTTATGGAAGAGCAAAGACAAGTATATATGAAATATGAGAAAGAGGAAGAAGTAAAAGAAAGACCAGGAGGAGGAAGATGTGCAACCAGATATCGAACTTTCTTATAAAGCCATAGTCATTAAGGCAGTGTGGTATTGGATCAGGAATGCACCAATAGACCAATAAGAGAATCAAGAGCCCACGCATGCCCTACTGTCCCCACATGAGTCTGAGTCTGCTAGCACCTCCCTAGGAGACAGTTGCTGTTGGCCAGCCCCTGCTATTAAAAAAATAAAGAGTGCAGAAAGTCTCATCTATACGTGGGAATTTGATTTATGTTGTCATGAGGCGATGCAGAGCAATGCCTAAAGAATAGTTTTCCATGATTGGTGTTGGGACAAATAGATTTCCATTTGGAAGGGAAAAGATGAAATTGGCCTCTTTACACACAAAAATGAGTTTCAGGTGGATATTAGACATAAATTTGAAAGGCAAAACAATAAAGCTTTTAGAAAATAAAGCAGGAAAATATATCCAGGATCACAAGTGTAGGGGACAGATTTTTAAAATTAATCCAAAAGCACTAAATATAATTGAAAAATAAATAAACTACATTAATATTTAAGACTTGGTTTCATCAAATGACACCATTAAAAGAACTAAAAAGCAAGCCTCAGAGTCAAATAAATTACAGGATTATGCTGTACAGCTTAACTTTATACAGAGCCATATGTCAATTATATTTGAATAAGCTTAAGCAAATCTCAGAGTCAAGTAAGAAATTACAATATTGCATTGTACATCTCAACAGTTATCTCTCAATGAAGCTGAAAAGACATTTACAGCATGTAGAGAAAAGAGAAATGTTATACCCAGGACATATAAAGAACTACAATCATAAGAGAAAGATTTGAACAGGCACATTACTAAGGAAGAAATCCAAATAGCCAGTAAACATGTGAAAAGTGTCAATCTCATAATGGCAAAGGAAATTGGAACCACAGCAAAATAATACTACACCACCCACCAGAATGGCTAAAATGAAAGAGACTGACAATTATAAGTTGACTAGGAGTAGAGAAACAGGAATTTTCACTTACTACAGGGAGATTAAAAGAGCAGTTTGGAAAAGTTGTTTGACCTTATCAAGTAAAGTTGAACACAGGCCCACACGTGACCAAGCATGTCACTTCCTGGTATACACCCTGAGAAAGGGTCATCTGCACCAAGATACATGTGCCAGAATGTTAATAGCAGTACCGTTGTTACAGCTAAAAACTGTCAGCAACCCCCTGTCCTCTATCAACAAAAAAATGGACAGATTGTCATATGATAATAGAATATGATAGAGAAATGAACAAACTACATGCAATAATATAGATGATCTTAAAAATATGTTAAGAAACTGCTCACAAAATAATATATACTATATTATTCCATTTTTATAAAGTTCAAAAACACGAATAAAGAATGCATAGGGACTCCTCCGGTAGCACAGTGAATAAGAATCTGCCTGCCAATGCAGGGAACTCGGATTCGATCCCTGGCCAGGTAGATTCCACATGCTTCGGAGCAACTAAGCCTGTATGCCACAGTTACTGAGCCCTCACTCCAGAACCTGTAAACCACAACTACTGAAGCCCGTGTGCCCTAGAACCCCGTGCGCCCTTGAACCCCGTGCTCTGCAACAAGGGAAGCCAATGCAGTGAGAAGGCCGCTCACCACAACAAAGTGTAGCCCCTGCTCACTGCAACTGGAGAAAGCCCAAGCAAAGCAATGAAAATAAAGCAGAGCCAAAAATAAATAAACAAAATTATAAAATTTTAAAGTAAAGACTGTCTAAAAATTTTTTTAATGAAAGAAGTCATATTTAGGTGCTGAAACAGTAAAGAACAAGGAAATAGTTACTATAAAAAAGGGAGTTGGAGACTTCTCTGGTGGTCCAGTGGTTAAAGACTGCGTGCTTCCACTGCAGGGGGGTCTGGAAAAAAAAAAAAAAGGAGGTTAATGGCTACCTCTAAGACAGAAGGTACTTTGTGGGGAAGGGGTTAAGACTGGGAATTCTCTTATGGTAGGGGGAAGGGAGAGAAGATAAATAAACAAAAAGCCACAGCAGAAAGTAATACCTGCTATGATGGTTTAGCCACTAAGACGTGTCTGACTCTTGCAACCCCATGGACAGTAGCCGACCAAGCTCCTCTGTCCATGAGGTTTCCCAGGCAAGAATACTAAAGTGTGTTGCCATTTCCTTCTCCAGGTGATCTTCCCCACCCAGGAATCTAACTGGGGTCTCCTGCATTGCTATCTGTAGAGAAAAAAACATATTTTTTTGAGGAAAAAACACTTCCATCTGAGTGGGAAAAGTCTGTCCAGTAACCAGGTACAAATGAGAATGAGCAATGCAGGTCATGTATACAAAACACAGGCTACCTGGATACAGATTACCTGAGCTGTCCAGTACAATAGCCATTAGACCCATTTCCTATATTAGGTTGTAAACACATTACTATTCACTGTTTCCCAATACTGGTAGAAGGCACTCAGTAAATATATGATGAATAAATAAATAACTCTTCCCACTGGCCTCATACACAACTCTCTGGACACCTGGATGCCTCATACACAAATCACTGGACATATATATTTAATAACTGCTGTTTGATAGAGGTTTCCCTGGCCAAAAAGATTCATATACTATTATTTTCAAGATTTCTCATCACCTCTGTTCTATCCCACATCTTGGTAGACAAAGAGCAAATTAATTTGGAAGGTTGAAGATAATAATTATTATTATATTTTATAGCCCTTTACAACTTAGAAATAATTTTCTTAGAGGTAGTGGGATGTATTGCCAAACTCTGCCCACTCTTCTGTCAAAGAGAGACCTAGAGTCAAAAGAATGTAATCAGTTGCTCAAATAAATTTGATCAGAATTGAAACCATTCCTTCTTGAAATCAAAGGAAAACCATAGCCAACTAGTTCTAGCCCTCAGTTTGGAAAGTGCCTCATTAGCAATATAATAGGTGGTGGTATTTAGTAACAAGTGGACTCTTGTAACCCCATGGACCATAGCCCACCAATCCCAGGCTCTATCCATGGGATTTCCCAGGCAAGAATACTGGAGTGCACTGCCATTTCATTCTCCAGCGGATCTTCCCAATCCCGGGATCAAACCCACATCTCCTGCATTGGCAGGCAGGTTCTTTACCTCTGCTGCCACCAGGGAAGCCCATGTAACAGGTGAGAAGGTAGTTTATTCTTAAAATACATTGCTAGTCATATCATGTTAACAAAAGTAGGCTTTTCTGAGGTTAACTGTGTTGTCTCTGAGGAAAAGAGCAAGAAACTAAAGTAGGAGAAGGAATTGGAATTGGAATACCTAATTCTACTCTCATATATGAGGCAGAGCATGACACAGCTTGGGCCTGAAGTATTGCTCAGCTCTGCTGAGACCATGAAAGGGACTCTGGGCTAAACCTGTGGGAAAACGGTGACTCTCGGCTGAGTTTGAAATGCGGACAGCAAGACGAGGGAGAGACAGGTCAGAAATGAAGGAAGCCTCCCTGAAGGACACCACTGTTGGGAAGGCCCAAACCTGGAAGCACCTTCTACTGGGCTTTGAGGGGGTACATTCAAGTCAACAGAATCTTTGTTCCTTCTACGTTGTGATAAGTTTCTGTGGAGTGCCTAACCCTTTGTGGACAATTCTACTTTCCCACACAGTGGTCCAAAGGGTTTGGTCTGGGGGAGTCTGACAGGCTAGGGAAGGGACCCCTGAAGCTGCCCCTCTTCTTTGGGGTCTGAGAATGCAGGAGGAGCCTGCTAACCACAGGAAGATCTCCTAATCAAAAATGTAATAAACAGTTTGGGCCAACAAAGGGGATTTTTTTTAAATATACAATATGGTATGTTTTTTATTTAAGAATGTGTCTTTGTATATGTATATATCATTTAACATTGTGTAAAAATATCAAAATAAAAACAACATTTTGGCTTTTTAAATGTTATGTGGGAGTACAGTTAATTAACAATGTTGTGTTAGTTTCAGGTGTGCAGCATAGTGATTCAGTTATACATATACATGTGTCTACTTTTTCAAATTCTTTTCCCGTATACGTTATTACAGAGTATTGAGCAGAGTTCCCTGTATACAGTAGATCCTCATTCATTATCTATTTTAAAGATATCAGTGTGAACATGTAAGACAGGTATTTTAATTCTCCACCCCTAAACTACATGGCAAATAGACAGGGAAACAGTGGAAACAGTGACAGACTTATTTTTGGGGGCTCCAAAATCACTGCAGATGGTGACTGCAGTCATGAAATTAAAAGATGGTTACTCCTTGGAAGAAAAGTTATGACAAACTTGAAAAGTGAAAGTGAAGTTGCTCAGTCATGTCCGACTCTTTGCGACACCGTGGACTGTAGACTACCAGGCTCCTCCATCCATGGGATTTTCCAGGCAAGAATACTGGAGTGGATTTCCATTTCCTTCTACAGGAGATCTTCCCAACCCAGGGATTGAACCCGGGTCTCCCACATTGTACACAGATACTTTACCATCTGAGCCACCTAGACAGCATATTGAAAAGCAGAGACATTACTTTGCCAACAAAGGTCCATCTAGTCAAGTCTATGGTTTTTCCAGTAGTCATGTATCGATCTGAGAGTTGGACTATAAAGAAAGCTGAGCACTGAAGAATTGATGCTTTTGAACTGTGGTGTTGGAGAAGACTCTTGAGAGTCCCTTGGAAAGCAAGGAGACCCAACCAGTCCATCCTAAAGGAAATCAGTCCTGAATATTCATTGGAAGGACTGATGTTGAAGCTGAAACTCCAATACTTTGGCCACCTAATGCAATGGCACCCCACTTCAGTACTCTTGCCTGGAAAATCCCATGGACGGAGGAGCCTGGTGAGCTGCAGTTGGACTCTTAGCCTGGGATCGCTAAGAATTGGACACGACTGAGTGACTTCACTTTCACTTTTCACTTTCATGCATTGGAGAAGGAAATGGCAACCCACTCCAGTGTTCTTGCCTGGAGAATCCCAGGGACAGGGAGCCCGTGGGCTGCCGTCTATGGGGTTGCACAGAGTCAGACACGACTGAAGCGACTTAGTATTAGCTTCAATGCAAAGAACTGACTCACTGGAAAAGACCCTGATGCTGGGAAAGATTGAAGGTGAGAGGAGAAGGGGACGACAGAGGATGAGATGGCTGGATGGCATCACAAACTCAATGGTCATGAGTTTGAGTAAACTCCGGGAATTGGTAATGGACACGGAGGCCTGGCATGCTGCAGTCCATGGGGTCAAAAAGAGTCGGACACGACTGAGTGACTGAAGTGAACTAAAGCTAAAAACTCATCATATCTTGCCTAATTCAAATTTAGGTCTTCCTTTATAGAAAGCACATCTTATTTCTTTAAACTCCCATATGTAAACTGCAAAAATGCAAAGATGAACATTCAAAATACCAAGATCATAATGACAATTATATCTTCTAGCAGGTGCTCATACACACTCAGGAAGATGGATTTTAACCTTTCACACCAAAATGTACAAATATGTATCTTTTTTTGGACAGGGGTGGGCTAACCTGCCTAACCACAAAATTACCTATATTTTGTCCATTATTATAAAATTCAAAATAATGACCCCATTAAAGTAAATCAACTGATGAGTGCTATTAAATTCAAAGCTCATTAGTATATATTTTTCCAAATAAGGAGATAGATTTAGAAACTGAAGCCTCCAAATATTCTAAATTAGATTAAATGGATTCAATTTTTAATAACTGTGTTTGATAAATCCCAAGGATTAAGCCACTTTCCTTGGCTATATCTTAGTTTATCCATTTGTTAAAAAAATGTTTAGGTATCTCTCTACTTACACTTACTCAAATAGATTATGCAATCTTGTCAGTCAAGATGTATGACATTGCAAATTTGAAGAAAAGAAGTGACATGGTGCAGAGCTGTATTAATATTTTGGTCTAAGCATTATCCAACTTTATTGTATTTTAATTCTTACAATCCCAAGAGCTTTGTCTGTCATAAGTTACATTTTAACATGTTCTGTAAAATTCACACATTCCAATACATTCCCCACTGTACACTATTCAGATCAATCCTTTAGCAGAACAGATAGATGCAGCCTTTAAACACTAGTCCCTGTCGAATTCATCTACTTCCACCCACATTCTGTCAGCCATCTCTCTCAGATTCCATAAAAAGTGAGAGGAAGGCTTCCCTACTAGGAACCATTTCAAGACAACACTGCAGACTTGAGAGAGTAAATAAAATGTTACTGAGATTATCTGGGCTGTACTGCATGTGACTGAGCCTCATGAAGTCGTCTTTATAAACTCCTAAGATTCTGGGAAGTGGATGCAGAGAGCCACTGTTTTCAGGCAGCCAAGTAAGAAAGTTCGCTTGTTAAAACTGCCACCTACGAATCTGGAGTGACTGGCCTCTATCTTCAGTCTCTCCTTGCCCTCCGTTCAGGGGATCCTGTTTGGGATTTCACGTGGAACTCTCGGAGTTTTGAACCAACAACAGATGTGGTTCCTGGGGGAGACGGCAGTGACTGGAGTGAGTCATCACCACATGATTCTGCTCCACCTGCCTCTCATTCTGCTGAAACAGAAATCAAGCCCTGAGCCTTTGGCGTGGGAGCACTGACTCCAAGATCCTAGACTACCAGAGAACTAACCCTGCTGCTGCTGCTGCTGCTAAGTCACTTCAGTGTCTGACTCTGTGAGACCCCATAGATGGCAGCCCAACAGGCTCCTCTGTCCCTGGGATTCTCCAGGCAAGAATATTGCAGTGGGTTGCCATTCCCTTCTCCAATGCGTGAAAGTGAAGTCGCTCAGTCGTGTCCCACTCTTAGTGACCCCATGGACTGCAGCCTACTAGGCTCCTCCGTCCATGGGATTTTCCAGGCAAGAGTACTGGAGTGGGGTTCCATTGCCTTCTCCGGAAATAACCCTAGGGAGTATCAAATACTGAGAATTCACACAAAGGAAACCACTTGAACACAGGACCCCGCATCACCCAACCACCTTGTGCAGGATGCCTCATCTAAACACCAAAGAAAACAAAAATACAAACCCAGATCAGCAGACAGGATTACCACCTCACTCAGCCTTGCCCATCAGAGGAAAAACAAACAAATAAACAAAATTAAAAAAAAAAAAAACAGCACAAAACCTTATACACAAACCACTGGACCAATCTTAGGAGGGCAGAAACCAAAAAGAGAGAACTCAACCTTGAAGCCTGGGAAAAGGAAACCTCAAACATGATAAGTTAAAAAAATAATGAAAAGGCAGAGAAATACTGCACAAATGAAGAAACAAATTAGAAACACAGAAGTCCAAATAAATGAAGAAGAAATAGGTAAACTATCTGAAAAAAATTCAGAATAATGATAGTAAAGATGATCAAAAACCTTGAAAATAAAATGCAGAAAATACAAGAATCAATTTAACAAAGACCTCTTGCCTGTAGAATCCCATGGATGGAGGAGCCTGGAAGGCTACAGTCCATGGGGTCACTAAGAGTCAGACACGACTGAGCAACTTCACTTTCACTTTTCACTTTCATGCATTGGAGAAGGGAATGGCAACCCACTCCAGTATTGTTGGCCTGGAGAATCCCAGGGACAAGGGAGCCTGGTGGGCTGCCATCTATGGGGTCGCACAGAGTCGGACATGACTGCCATGACTTAGCAGCAGCAGCAGAAGAAGAATTAAAGAAGACAGAGACAAACAATATAATTACTGAAATTAAAAATACTCTGGAAGGAATCAATAGTGGAATATCTGAAGCAGAAGAATGAATCAGTGAGCTGCAAGATAAAATGGTGGAAATAACTTAAAAAGAATGAAAAGAACTGAGGATAGCCTCAGGGACCTCTGGAATAATATCAAACGCACCATCATTCGAATTATAGAGGTCCCAGAAGAAGAAGAGAAAAAGAAAGGGAATGAGAAAATTGTTGAAGAAACTATAGTTGAAATTTTCCCCAACATGAAAAAGGAAATAGTCAATCAAGTCCAGGAGGCATAAAGAGTCCCATACAGGATAAACCCAAGGAGAAACACGCCAAGACACATACTAATCAAACTAACAAAGACTAAACACAAAGAAAGAATATTAAAAGCAGCAAGTAACATACAAGGGAAAACCAATATGATTAACAGATGATCTTTCAACAAAAACTCTACAGGCCTGAAGGGAATGGCAGGATATATTTAAAGTACTGAAAGGGAAAAATCTACAACCAAGATCACTGTACCCTGCAAGTATCTCATTCAAAGTTGATGGAGAAATAAAAACTTTCAGAAAAGCAAAAGTTAAAAGAATTCAGTACCACCAAACCAGCTTTACAACAAATGTTAAAGGGACTTGTATAGTCAAGAAATACAAGGGAAGAAAAAAGAGCTACAAAATCAACCCCAAACAATTAAGAAAATGGCAATAGGAACATATATATCAATAATTACTTTACATGTAAACGGATTAAATGTTCCAAGCAAAAGACACAGACTGGCTGAATGGATGCAAAAACAAGACCCATATACATGCTGTCTATGAGAATCCCACTTCAGACCTCAAGACACATATAGACTGTAAGAGGATGGAAAAACATACTCCATGAAAATGGGAAGCAAAAAAAAGAAAGCTGGAGTAGCAATCCTCATATCAGACAAAACAGATTAAACTGAAGCAGATTACAAGAGATAAGGAAGGACACCACATAATGATCAAGGGGTCAATCAAAGAGGAAGACATAACAATTGTAAATATATATGCACCCAGCATAGGACCACCTCAATACATAAGACAAACAATAACAGCCATAAAAGGACAATTGACTGTAACACAATAATAGTAAGAGACGTTAACACCCCACTCACACCAATGGGCAGATCATCAAAACGAAAAATTAATAAGGAAACACAAGTCTTAATGATACCTTAGATGAGATGGATTTCATTGTTATCTTCAGGACATTCCATCCAAATACAGAAGAATACACCTTCTTCTCCACATCTTGGGTCACAAATCAAACCTCAGTAAATTTAAGAAAGTTGAAATCATACCAAGCATCTTCTCCAACCACAATGCTATGAGCTTAGATATCAGTTACAAGAAAAAAATCTGTAAGAAACACAAACATATGGAGATTAAACAATACATGTCTAAATAACTAACAGATTACTGAGGAAATCAAAAGGGAAATCAAAAATTTTCTAGAAACAAATGACAATGAAAACACTATAACTCAAAACCTATGGGATGCAGCAAAAGGAGTTCTAAGAGGGAAATTTATAGCAATACAATCCTATCTCAATAAACAAGAAAACATTGAATAGAAAACCTAACTTTACACCTAAAACAACTGGAAAAAAGAACAAAAACCCCAAAAATTAGTAGAAGGAAAGAAATCATAAAGATTCAAGCAGAAATAAATAAAAAGAAAGAAACCATAGTAAAGATTAATAAAACTAAAAGCTTGTTCTTTGAGAAGATAAATAAAATTGACAAACCTTTGGCCAGACTCATCAAGAAAAAAAAAGAATAATCAAATCAACAAGATTAGAAATGGAAAAAGGAGAGGTTACAACAGAGTGCAGAAATACAAAGAATTTTAAGAGATTATTATGAATAACCTGGAATAAATGGATGGATACTTAGAAAAGTTCAATCTTCCAAGACTGAACCAGGAAGAAATAGAAATTATGAACAACCCTATTACAAGCACTGAAATTGAAGCTATGATCAAAAATTTCCCAAAAAATAAAGCCTAGGACCAGATGGCTTCACAGAATTCCATCATTTAGAGAAGAGCTAATGCTTATCCTTCTAAAACTCTTTCAAAAAATTGCAGAGAAGGAACACTTCCAAACTCATTCTACAAGGCCATCATCACCCTGATACCAAAACCAAAGATAACACAAAAAAAGAAAACTACAGGCCAATATCACTGATGAACATAGATGCAAAAATCCTCAACAAAATTTTACCAAACAGAATTCGGCAACACATCAAAAAGCTCATACACCATGATCAAGTTGGCTTTATTCCAGGGATGCAAGGATTCTTCAATATACACAAATCAATCAATGTGATACACCATATTAACAAACTGAAAGATAAAAACCATATAATAATCTCAATAGATGCAGAAAAAGCCTTTGACAAAATTCAGCACCCATTTATGATTAGAACTCTTCAAAAAATGGGCATAAAAGGAACTTACCTCAGCATAGTAAAGGCCATATATGATAATCCTACAACAAACATTCTCAATGGTGAAAAACTGAAAGCATTCCCCCTAAGATCAGGAACAAGACAAGGGTTCCCCCCTTTCCCCTTTTATTCAACATAGTTCTGGAAGTCCTAGATCCAGCATCAGAGAAGAAAAAGAAATAAAAGAAATCCAGATCAGAAAAGAAGAAATAAAGCTCTCACTGTTTGCAGATGACATGATACTGTACATAAAAAAATCTGTTTCTGTTACTGAAAAATTACAAGAGCAATTTTTGTAACAGAAAATTATGAGAGCTAGTCAGAAAAATTAGCAAAATTGCTGGATACAAAATCGATACACAGAAATCACTTGCATTTCTATATACTAACAATGAAAAATCAGAAAGAAATTAAGGAATTAATCTCAGTAACCATTGCAACAAAAAGAATTGAATATCTAGGAATAAACTTACTAAAGAGACAACAGAACTGTACACAGAAAATTATAAGACACTAATGAAAGAAATCAAAGATGATATAAACAGTCCATGTTCCTGGGTAGGAAGAATCCATATTGTGAAAAAGACTATATTGCCAAATGCAATCTACAGATTCAATGCAATCCTTATCAAATTACCAGTGACATTTTTCACAGAACTAGAACAAAAACTTTCACAATTCATATGGAAACACAAAATACCCAGAACAGCCAAAGCAGTCTTGAGAAAGAAGAATGGAGCTGGAGGAATCAACATTTCTGACTTCAGATTATACTGCAAAGCTACAGTCATCAAGAGAGTATAGTACTGGCACAAAAACAGAAACGTAGACCAATGGAACAAGATAGAAAGGCCGGAAATAAACCCATGGACCTTTGGGAACCTTATATTTGACAAAGGAGGCAAGAATATCAGTTCAGTTCAGTTCAGTCGCTCAGTCCTGTCCGACTCTTTGTGACCGCATGAATCGCAGCACGCCAGGCCTCCCTGTCCATCACCAACTCCCGGAGTTCACCCAGACTCACATCCATCGAGTCAGTGATGCCATCCAGCCATCTCAACCTCTGTCGTCCCCTTCTCCTCCTGCCCCCAATCCTTCCCAGCATCAGAGTCTTTTCCAATGAGTCAACTCTTCGCATGAGGTGGCCAAAGGACTGGAGTTTCAGCTTTAGCATCAGTCCTTCCAAAGAAATCCCAGGGCTGATCTCCTTCAGAATGGACTGGTTGGGTCTCCTTGCAGTCCAAGGGGCTCTCAAGAGTCTTCTCCAACACCACAGTTTAAAAGCATCAATTCTTCAGTGCTCAGCCTTCTTCACAGTCCAACTCTCACATCCATACATGACCACAGGAAAAACCATAGCCTTGACTAGACGAACCTTTGTTGGCAAAGTAATGTCTCTGCTTTTCAATATGCTATCTAGGTTGGTCATAACTTTCCTTCCAAGCAGTAAGCATCTTTTAATTTCATGGCTGAAGTCACCATCTGCAGTGATTTTGGAGCCCAGAAAAATAAAGTCTGACACTGTTTCCACTGTTTCCCCATCTATTTCCCATGAAGTGATGGGACCGGATGCCATGATCTTCGTTTTCTGAATGTTGAGCTTTAAGCCAACGTTTTCACTCTCCACTTTCACTTTCATCAAGAGGCTTTTTAGTTCCTCTTCACTTTCTGCCATAAGGGTGGTGTCATCTGCATATCTGAGGTTATTGATATTTCTCCCAGCAATCTTGATTCCAGCTTGTGCTTCTTCCAGTCCAGCGTTTCTCCCAGTCCAGCGTTTCTCATGATGTACTCTGCATATAAGTTAAATAAGCAGGGTGACAATATACAGCCTTGATGTACTCCTTTTCCTATTTGGAACCAGTCTGTTGTTCCATGTCCAGTTCTAACTGTTGCTTCCTGACCTGCATACAAATTTCTCAAGAGGCAGGTCAGGTGGTCTGGTATTTCCATCTCTTTCAGAATTCTCCACAGTTTATTGTGATCCACACAGTCAAAGGCTTTGGCATAGTCAGTAAAGCAGAAATAGATGTTCTTCTGGAACTCTCTTGCTTTTTCCATGATCCAGCGGATGTTGGTAATTTGATCTCTGGTTCCTCTGCCTTTTCTAAAACCAGCTTGAACATCAGGAAGTTCACGGTTCATGTATTGCTGAAGCCTGGCTTGGAGAATTTTGAGCATGACTTTACTAGCGTGTGAGATGAGTAAAATTGTGCAGTAGTTTGAGCATTCTTTGGCATTGCCTTTCTTTGGGATTGGAGTGAAAACTGACCTTTTCCAGTCCTGTGGCCACTGCTGAGTTTTCCACATTTTCTGGCATATTGAGTGCAGCACTTTCACAGCATCATCTTTCAGGATTTGAAAGAGCTCAACTGGAATTCCATCACCTCCACTAGCTTTGTTCATAGTGACGCTTTCTAAGGTCCACTTGACTTCACATTCCAGGATGTCTGGCTCTAGGTGAGTGATCACACCATCATGATTATCTGGGTCGTGAAGATCTTTTTTGTACAGTTCTTCTGTGTATTCTTGCCATCTCTTCTTAATATCTTCTGCTTCTGTTAGGTCCCTACCATTTCTGTCCTTTATCGAGCCCATCTTTGCATGAAATGTTCCCTTGGTATCTCTAATTTTCTTGAAGAGATCTCTAGTCTTTCCCATTCTGTTGTTTTCCTCTATTTCTTTGCACTGATTGCTGAAGAAGGCTTTCTTATCTCTTCTTGCTATTCTTTGGAACTCTTCATCAGATGCTTATATCTACAGTGAGGCAAAGACAGCCTCTCAATAAATGCTGCTGGGAAAACTGGACAGCAACATGTAAAAAAAGGAATTAAAACACTTTCTAACACCATACACCAAACTCAAAATGGATTAAAGTCCTAAATATAAGACCAGAAAGTATAAAACTCTTAGAGGAAAACATATGCAGAACAGTTGATGACATAAATCAAAGCAAGATCCTCTATAACCCACCTCCTAGAGTAATGGAAATAAAAACAAAAGTAAACAAGTGGGTCATGATTAAACTTAAACGATTTTGCCTAGCAAAGGAAACTATAAGCAAGGTGAAAAGACAACCCTCAGAATGGAAGAAAATAATGGCAACTGACAAAGGATTAGTTTCCAAAATATACAAGCAACTCAAACAACTCAATACCAGAAGAACAAACAACCCAATCAAAAAGTGGGAAAAAGACCTAAACATACATTTTTCCAAAGAAGACATAGAGATAGCTAACAAACATATGAAAAGATGCTCAGCAGCGCTCATTATTAGCAAAAAACAAATCAAAACTACAATATCACCTAACCTCACACCAGTCAGAATGGCCATCAACAAAAAGTCTACAAACAATAAATGCTGGAGTGAGTGTGGAGAAAAGGGAATGCTCTTGCACTGTTGGTGGGAATGTAAATTGATACAGCCACTATGAAAGATGGTATGGAGATTCCTTAAAAAGCTAGGAATAGAACCATCATATGACCCAGCAATCCCACTCCTAGTCATGTACCCTGAGGAAACCAAAATTGAAAAAGACACATGTATCCTATTGTTCACTGAAGCACTATTTACAATAGCTAGAACATGGAAGCAACCTAGATGTCCATCAACAGATGAATGGATAAAGAAGTTGTGGTACATATTCACAATGGGATATTACTCAGCCATAAAAAGGAAAGCCTTTGAGTCAGTTCTGATGAGGTGGATGAACCTAGAAGCTATTATACAGAGTGAAGTAAGTCAGAAAGAGAAAGATAAATATCATATTCTAATGCATATATACAGAATCTAGAAAAGTGGTACTGAAGAATTTACTTACAGGGCAACGATGGAGAAACGGACTTAGAGAATAGACTTTATGGACATAGGGAAGGAGGAGGAGAGGGTGAGATGTATGGAAAGAGTAACATGGAAACTTACATTACCGTATGTAAAATAGATAGCCAAGGGGAGTTTTCTGTATGGCTAAGAAACTCAAACAGAGGCGCTGTATCAACCTAGAGGGGTGGGATGGGGAGGGAGTTGGGAGGCAGGTACAAAAGGGAGGGGATATATGCTTCAGCAATATGTGAACTGTGAGCTTCCTGATGTTCAAGCTGGTTTTAGAAAAGGCAGAGGAACCAGAGATCAAATTGCCAACATCTGCTGGATCATGGAAAAAGCAAGAGAGTTCCAGAAAAACATCTATTTCTCCTTTATTGACTATGCCAAATCCTTTGACTGTGTGGATCACAATAAACTGTGGACAATTCTGAAAGAGATGGGAATACCAGACCACCTGACCTGCCTCTTGAGAAATTTGTATGCAGGTCAGGAAGCAACAGTTAGAACTGGACATGGAACAACAGACTGGTTCCAAATAGGAAAAGGAGTACATCAAGGCTGTATATTGTCACCCTGCTTATTTAACTTATATGCAGAGTACATCATGAGAAACGCTGCACTGGAACAAACACAAGCTGGAATCAAGATTGCTGGGAGAAATATCATTAACCTCAGATATGCAGATGACACCACCCTTATGGCAGAAAGTGAAGAGGAACTAAAAAGCCTCTTGATGAAAGTGAAAGAGGAGAGTGAAAACGTTGGCTTAAAGCTCAACATTCAGAAAACGAAGATCATGGCATCCGGTCCCATCACTTCATGGGAAATAGATGGGGAAACAGTGGAAACAGTGTCAGACTTTATTTTTCTGGGCTCCAAAATCACTGCAGATGGTGACTGCAGCCATGAAATTAAAAGACACTTACTGCTTGGAAGGAAAGTTATGACCAACCTAGATAGCATATTGAAAAGCAGAGACATTACTTTGCCAACAAAGGTTCGTCTAGTCAAGGCTATGGTTTTTCCTGTGGTCATGTATGGATGTGAGAGTTGGACTGTGAAGAAGGCTGAGTGCCAAAGAATTGATGCTTTTGAACTGTGGTGTTGGAGAAGACTCTTGAGAGTCCCTTGGACTGCAAGGAGATCCAACCAGTCCATTCTGAAGGAGATCAGCCCTGGGATTTCTTTGGAAGGACTGATGCTAAAGCTGAAACTCCAGTACTTTGGCACCTCATGCGAAGAGTTGACTCATTGGCAAAGACTCTGATGCTGGGAGGGATTGGGGGCAGGAGGAGAAGGGGACGACAGAGGATGAGATGGCTAGATGGCATCACTGACCCGATGGACTTGAGTCTGAGTGAACTCCAGGAGTTGGTGATGGACAGGGAGGCCTGGCGTGCTTCGATTCATGGGGTCGCAAAGAGTCGGACACGACTGAGCGACTGATCTGATCTGATCTGATCTGATGGCTGATTCAGGTTGAGGTTTGCCAGAAAACAATAAAATTCTGTAAAGCAATTATCCTTCAATAAAAAAATTTTTTTTAAAGTGAGAGGGAAGGAAAGAAGAAAAAGACTTTATTTAATGTAGGCATTAACTATGGTTTCTCCTCTTTTCCTGCCTCCCCACTCCTATGGCTAATGATAACAAATAGGGCCTGCACTCTGTTATCATAAAAATAACCTTATTCATTCAATCATTCCATCAGCAGGTATTTATGGAGCACTAACTGCCCACTTTTATACCCAGTGCCTTGGAGAATACATGGCAAGCACAAAACAGGCCTGCAGTTAATGATTTTATGAGGAGGTTGGACAAACAAGTTAACAAGGAAAGTATATCATATTACTAAATGATATGATACCAGTAATAAGTGGCATAAAAATTTATGGTGATATAAAGTCTATAATGTGTTTAACTCAACCAGGTGGTAGATGTGTAAAGTTTAATCATAAAAGGACTTAATTAACTTTTAAACTCTATTCTTCTGTTACTGTGAGTGTTGGAAACACATAACCAGAATGTTCTAAACAATGTACAGAAAATTTCCCTTTTTTGAGTTATAGTGCTCTGCTCCCTGCTGGCTATTCAAACCTTTGTAGGTATTCACAACTGACAGCTTTGGGTGTATCTTTCTCAACTTGAACTGTGCACTTGCAGATGTACTTTATCTTAAAAATAAAAATGTATGATCGTAAAAAATGTACAGAGGCTATAGTTCAGCTCAGTCGTGTTCAGCTATAAGATCTGTGGAAAAAACAGAGTAGCTGATGTTTGTGTAATTTTCAAGGCATTTTTGCATTCAGTTCAATTCAGTTCAGTCACTCAGTCATGTCCGACTCTTTGCAACCCCATGAATCGCAGCACACCAGGCCTCCCTGTCCATCATCAACTCCCGGAGTTCACCCAAGCTTACATCCCTCGAATCGGTGATGCCATCCAGCCATCTCATCCTCTGTCATCCCCTTCTCCTCCTGCCCCCAATCCCTCCCAGCATCAGAGTCTTTTCCAATGAGTCAATTTTTGCATTACTTCTTCTAATTGTAATAACTCTTTGAGAGGTACACAGAAAAGATAATATCTCAGTATTTTGTTGAGGAAATTAAGGCTCAGAGTAGGGACATGAAATGCCCAAGAAGACATACCCTGTAGGTGGCAGAGGAAAGATTAGAAATTAGGTCTTTTGACATCTCAACTAAGACTCTACCCTTACCATAATAGTATATGAGTCTGTTTCCCAGGTACTTGTAAAATGGAATGAATAAAGAAATAAGGTATCTCACTCCCTTTTCCTGTGTATGGGATTAACCACAAGAAAGTTAGACATCTTTAGTTTTCTTTCCTACAGTCTCTTAGCATCTACTCCAATGCCTGGCTCCTGTTAGGTGGCCTCAGGAAACATTTGTTGAAGGTGTCAACTCTACACAACATTTTGGGGAAAGCTTGATTTGTTTAAAGCAGAGGTTCTCAGAAACCCCTCTATAGGTTAGTGCATGGCTAGCTAAATATGCATTTTATTTTTAAAAAAATATTTATTTTTGGCTGCATTGGGTCTTAGTTGCCACACAGAAGATCTTTCTTTGTGGCTCTCGGGTTCAGTAGTTGCCTCAAGGCATGTGGGATCTTAGTTCCCTGACAAGGGATGGAACCATAGTCTTATGCATTGCAAGGTGGTTTCTTAACCGCTGGACACCAGGAAAGTCCCTAAATATGCATTTTAAAAATTACATATCTCAGAGCCCCATCCGTGGAAATTTTAACACAGGCGGTCTTGAGTGAGACCCAGGAATCAATGTTTTTAAAATGATCCTGTGATGATTCTAATGAGCCTTTGGATTTAGAAACCTCTGGTTTATAAAGTATCTTGCTTCTCTTTATTCCTCCCTCCCTCCACCTTAGTCTCTAGAGGGAAGTCAAAAAAGCAGATGGGAAGAGAAAAGTAAAGATGAACAAACATGTGGCCCTATAAACTCACTCCTGGGAGAGAAACTGCCCCAGGTCCCAATGGTTTTCCAGTTTTCAATTCTAATCCCTTATGAGCCCAGGTTCTCTTTCAACCTTTGGATTCATTTATTTAAGTATTCATTTAGAAACGTGCCAGGTGCTGGGGAAATAGCAGCTAGCTGTCAAAGTCGCTGTGTCCAGAGATGACAAATGCTATGAGGAAAAGTAAAACAAGATAAGAGGATGGAGAGGGGCAAGAGGGATGAAACTTTTTAGCCAGGGAAGGCCTATCCAAAATGAGTTTCAGGAGATACCTCTGGGCCTCTCCTGGTGGCTCAATAATAAAGAACCCGCCTGCCAATGTAGAAGACATGGGTTCAGTCCCTGATTCCAGAAGATCCTATATGCCGAGAAGCAACTACTATTGAGCCTGTGCTCTAGAGCCCTGGAATCGCAACTATTGAGCCCATATGCCACAACTACTGAAGCCCTCATGCCCTAGGGCCTGTGCTCTGCAACAAGAGAAGCCACGGCAACAAGAAGCCAACACACTTGCAATGAACAGTAGCCCCCACTCGCCACAACTAGAGAAAAGGCCCGCACAGCAACAAAGACCCAGTATAGCAAAAATAAATAAATAAAATTTTTTTTTTTAAAAAAGCAAAAGCAATACCTCTGTTGCTGCTGCTGCTGCTAAGTTGCTTCAGTCGTGTCCGACTCTGTGCAACCCCATAGACGGCAGCCCACCAGGCTCCACCGTCCCTGGGATTCTCCAGGCAAGATCACTGGAATGGGTTGCCATTTCCTTCTCCAGTGCATGAAAGTGAAAAGTGAAAGTGATGTCACTCAGTCATGTCCGACTCTTAGCGACACCATGGACTGCAGCCGTCTAGGCTCCTCCGTCCATGGGATTTTCCAGGCAAGAGTACTGGAGTGGGGTGTTATTGCCTTCTCCCAATACCTCTGTACCCCCATAATAAATTTGAGAAGATAGATAGGGACTGAGGCATTATTGGAGTATCCAGTGGCCCAACAACCGTCTATTAACAGATAGGCTGGCCAGAACTCCTCTACCACTACTATGTGACACTTCTAGCCTCTGCAGCTACATTTAATGAATCTTAATGATCTTTGCATTGTTTGCTCCAGATTTAAAGCACCGGGTAGGAATCCCCAGAAGGTCCAGTGGTTAGGACTCCATGCTTCCACTGTTGGGGTCCCTGGGGTTCAATCCCTGGTCCAGATACTAAGATCCCACAAGTCTCGTGGCATAGCCAAAAAAAGAAAAAGGAGGAAGCACAAGGTGAGTAAAGCTGCAAGGTCAAGTCTAAGGCCACCTGCCAGTACTCCACCTGCAGTGTGCAGGAGAAAGGAACTCTCTCTGGGGGCAACCAAGAAGAGGATCCCAGCATGGACTCCCCAAAAGCTGCCATCTCATGAGAGAGTCCCCTGGTAGAAGGCCTTATATACTGCACTATCAAAAAAAGACACAATATCACTATAGTTTCTCTTTCTTACAACTAAAGTAGTCATAATATAACCCCCTGAGGGAGGCTGTAACCCTAAGATCAACAGACTGCAAAATTCTATTCTGTCCTGGGACACTTAATAAGCATTAACTAGGCACAGTGCCAGGATGTTAAAGAAAATAGATTCTTGACTTAATGATCTTTAAAGCCTAGATCATCTTTTAACCTCAGATATGCAGATGATATCTGAGGGCTTCCCTGGTGGCTCAGCTGATAAAGAATGCCTGCAATGTGGGAGACCTGGGTTTGATCCCTGGGTTGGGAAGATTCCCCTGAAGGAGGGCATGGCAACCCACTCCAGTATTCCTGCCTGGAGAATCCCCATGGACAGAGGAGCCTGGTGGGCTGCCATCCATGGGGTAGCAAACAGTATGACATGACTTAGCTACTGAACAACAATAACAACAACAACAAAGGCCTAGATGGGGAGATAAAACATATATAAAATTTTTCAAAATAAGACAGTATATTTCATTAGCCAAGAAAGTGTTACTGCTAATGCAAAACAGTTGAATATAGTGCGTTAAAACCCTTGCTCTAAAACTAGACTGCCTGAGTTTGAGTTCTGCCTCCATCCCTTACTAAGGGCAAAACTCTGTGAATGTTAGTTTCTCTGCGCCTCAATTTTCTCATTTGTAAAAATGTGGATAATAGGGCTTACCTGGTGACTCTGGTAAAGAATCTGCCTGCCAGTGCAGGAGGCCAGGGTTTGATCCCTGGTCTGGGAAGATCCCACATGCCATGGGGCAACTAAGCCAGAACGCCACAACTACTGAGCTGTGCTCTAGCATCCCAGAGCCGCCAACTACTGAGCCCGTCTCTGCAACAGGAGAAGTCACTGCGTTGAGAAGCCCTGCACCACAGCTAGAGAGTAGCCCCCACTCACTACAACTACAGAAAGCCCACATGCAGCAACGAAGACCCACCAGAGCCAAAAACTGAAATAAATAATGAAATAAGTCTTTTAAAATGCGGATAATAAACATATCTACCTTGTAGAGTTCCAGTGAAGATTAAACTGAGATAATCCATTTAAAACCCTTCACCCTATGCCTGGTCAACACACAGCACCAATACAGGTTAACTAAACTGTATTTAATAGCTATTATAATAGCTACTGTATTTCATCAGTATAAACTGATGAAATCGTTTGTAAGATCAGTCATTATTTTATAAATTACAATGAAAGAAAATAACTTTCAATTAAACTCGGATACAATGCTTTTCTATAACTTAGGAGTTTTCTATACAATCTCATCCTCCGTGCACCAAGAATGTCAGTGATGCAGCGTTGCTTAAAAGAGTGCTCCCAGGGCTTCCCTGGTTAACACTCGGTGCTTCCAATGCAGGAATCTGTGTGCACGCTAAGTCGCTTCAGTCATGTCTGACTCTTTGCGACCCCATGAACTGTAACCCATCAAGCTCCTCTGTCCATGGGATTCTCCAGGCAAGAATACTGGAGTGGGTTGCCATGCCCTCCTTCAGGGGATCTGCCTGGACCAGGGATCGAACTCAAGTCTCTTATGTCTCCTGCCCTGGCAGGTGGTTTCTTTACCACTAGTGCCACCTGGGAAGCCCTTCAATGCAGGAGGTTTGGGTTCAATTCTTGGTCAGGGAGCTAAGATTCCACGTGCATCATGAGGTGTGGCCAAAAAAAAAAAAAAACACAGAAAAACAATGCTCCCAATAGTCTCCAGGATTCTCTACCACACTACTGGCATCCCTTTTATAAACCTCTCTGAACATCAGTTACATTCAACATATGTGGTACCAATAATGCCTTTAACTCAGCTGAAGTGATGATAGTTTCAACATCTATGACCATAATTACTGATAATTACATCTATGTCCACATGACTGATGATGCATGCAGAAACATCCTGATTTCAGAGACGTTAAAGTGTTTGAAAAAAAGTTGGATTCTTAGAACTTTTTGAAGCATTATGATTTATAAAATTCTAAGGGACTCAAAGCCAGGAGTTTGTTCAGGAGCTCAAATTTTGCAGTTTTATAAACCAAAAGGACAAAAAGCAATAGCTTTGACAGATGTTTGCAATGAATCATCTTTGTTGCTGTAAACTTGTAGAAAACTGTTAAAATTGTTACTATAGTGAACACTAAAAGGAAAGTATTTTCAGGACTGCCAGGCCAAACTGATGTGCGAGAAGTTTCCTCAGAATCTAAGAAGTGTAAAAGTGGAAGGGAAACACGTGAGACTTCCCTCTGTTCCTTCCACATCACTCTGACCTCTAAAAGTCACCCAGGGAATTCCCTGGTGGTCCAGTAGTTAGGCCTCCGCACTTCCACTGTAGGGGGCCTGCATTCTGTCCCCTGCAGGGGAACTAAGACCCCACAAGCTGCATGGCATGGCCAAAAATAAAATAAAGGTCATCCAGCCTTTTTAGAAAATTCATCCAGTGAGAGTAAACTCAAAACTTTCAAAGGTAGTTTGGGGACTTCCCTGGCCATCTAGTGGTTAAGACTCTGTGCTCCCAATGCAAGGGACACAGGTTCGATCCCTCGTCAGGTAACAACAACAGCAACAACAAAAAACTAATTTTCCAAGGAAGTTTATCTCATTTTAGGGAAATTCTGCTCATAGTTCTTCTGTATATTGAAAAAACAAAATTCTTACTTCCATGCCATCCCCCTCTTGGCCCCAGTCCTTTACTTTAGAACTATGCCCTCAAACATAATCACTTCATTCCACCTCCAGTTCTCCCCTCAACATCCTTCGCCTCACCTCCCCACCTCTTTTAGCCACATCTTCTCTCTTCCAAGGTCCATCAATTCTGAGGGTCAACAATAAGAGCTGAGATCAGCTGTGTGGTTCTTCTGCTGGGCCTATATGGAATCACACATGTCACCATCTGGCCGCTGGACTGGGCGGGGTGGTCTAGGATGGCCTCACTCATGTGTCTAGTGGTTGTCCTGGCTGTCAGCTCCATGTCTCTGCACGCTGTCTGTTGTCCCCAAGGGGTCTGGTCTACTTTACCAATAGCGTCACGACTGCAAGAAAGTGAGAACAGAAACTACAAGCCCTCGTAAAACACAGGCTCAGAACTCACACAGTGACAGCTCTTCCACGTTTTCTTTGCCAAAACAAGAACAGGCCAGCTTAGACTAAAGAGGTAGACAAGCAGACTTCACTTCTTGTTAGGAGGAGCAACAAAGTCACAATGCAAAGGGGTGTGCATACCAGCGAGTGCTTAGCATTTTACTTCTTACTTTCCTCAACAACCTATGGAATAGGCACTGTTATTGTCATGTTAGATATCAGCAGGGCTGATACACTCATAAGGTGGGACTTGAAAGTTATAATTGGGCAAACTACTATTATTTCTCCACTTTCCATTCAAACCAGTTCTGTAGGGATGAAATCTAAGGCAAGTCCTATGAGTTTTGTGGTCACTCTTAGAAAACAAAAAGTCTGCTTTTCAGGTTTCTGAAACAGTCTTAGTCCAGTAATTAAAATGCCCAGTCCTATGTAATAGGTTGATTTCCAACTTCTCACTTTGCAATCATTATAACACTAATTGATTCAGACAAGACTCATCTGCTGCTGCTGCTGCTGCTAAGTGGCTTCAGTCGTGTCCGACTCTGTGCGACCCCATAGACAGCAGCCCGCCAGGCTCCGCCATCCCTGGGATTCTCCAGGCAAGAACACTGGAGTGGGTTGCCACTTCCTTCTCCAATGCATGAAAGTGAAAGGTGAAAGTGAAGTCGCTCAGTTGTGTCCGACTCTTCGAGACCCCATGGACTGCAGCCTACCAGGCTCCTCCATCCATGGGATTTTCCAAGCAAGAGTACTGGAGTGGGGTGCCATTGCCTTCTCTGACAAGACTCATCACTGGATGCTAAATATTCTTGGTGAAAATTTGATGAGGAGGAGGAGATTTATAGTGTCTCAAAATACCTCCCTTCAAAATCATTATTCATTTCAAATGGGAAAATTGTCACTTGATGATGGAGAGATCTGCCAGACACTGCCTTATCCAAGCAATCAAAGTTAACATGAATAGTAATGGGACAAGCTGACACCGAGCGCCTCTGGATGTGATGTACTAAGAAGAGCACAGCGTCAGTTTGTGAAAGAGTCCTGCTAAGAGTGCAAATTTTCAACTTAATCATGAAGAAACATCCAATAAACTCAAATTGGGGAATGTTATGCAAAATAAATGACCTATATAATCTTAAAAGTGTCAAAGGTCATGAAAGACAAAAAATGCTGAAGAACTGGCCAGGTTAAAGAAGAATAAACACACAGGAGGGCTTCCCAGACAGCGCAGTGGCAAAGAATCTGCCTGCCAGTGCAGGAGACACAAGAGATGTGGATTCAATCCCTGGGTCAGGAAGATCCCCTGGAGGAGAAAATGGCAACCCCCTCCAGTATTGTTGCCTAGAAGATTCCATGGACAGAGGAGCCTGGCGGGCTCTACAGTCCAGGGGGTTGTAAAGACTTGGACACAACAAAACAAAACAAAACAAAACAAAACAAAAAAAAAAGTAAGCACTTACAAACCAGACAATTCTAAACACAAGAGAAATTAACCTAAAAAAAAAAAAGACTTGGACACAACTGATAGACTGTGCACACATACACAAACACACATGTAACATACATGTAATACATGAGACACTAAATGTAATACATGAGAGGGACTCACTTTAGGGGTAAGACCTCACAGGATACTGACAGTGACCATTCTCTTCTAATTCCCAGCCTTCTCCTTGCGATAGGGTGTAGTTAGCAAAAGTTGGGGAATTTGCTTAACCTCCTCCTCTTCAACTCTTGATTTGGTGATTTTATCCATCATTTTGGAACTGGGGATAGTTGGTAACATTTAGGGGAGACTCATTTAAAATGGGGACAAGAAACTCTATTTTAAAATACCATTATATGAGGGACTTCCCTGGTGGTTCTGTTGCAGGAAGGGGGACCCCTTCCAGGGCCCAAAACTGGGCTCTTGACTAACACTCGGAAATGAATTGTCTGAGGAGACACATGTGCTGACAAAGCAAGAGATTTTATTGTGAAAGGGCACCGGGGTGGAGAGCAGTAGGGTAAGGGAACCCAGGAGAACTGTTCTGCCACATGGCTTGCAGTCTCAGGTTTTATGGTGATGGGATTAGTTTCCGGGTTGTCCTTAGCCAATCATTCTGACTCAGAGTCCTTCCTGGTGGTGCACGCCTTGTTCAGCCAAGATGGATGTCAGAGAGGAGGATTCTGGGAGGTGGTCGGACATGTGGTGTCTCCTTTTGACCTTTCCCGAATTCTTCCAGTTGGTGGTGGCTTATTAGTTCCGTGTTCCTTAGCAGGACCTCCTGTCCTAAAACAACTCATGCAAATGGTTACTATGGTGCCTGGCCAGGGTGGGCGGCTTCAATCAGTGTGCTTCCCCTAACAACTCCCCCCTGAGAGACTTCATACTTAAGATACTTCTTGGGAATTGGGGCGAAGGTCTCTTTCTTCTGTAACTTCTTCCTCCTGTGCATGGGCATAGGCCTACCTAGCAGAGCAGAAGTCTCTCTCTACCTGATCTAAGTCAAGGTATTTTTTTTCCTGAAACCAGCATTCACCCTTATAATAACAGCAATTTAGTTTGAAACTGTTGGCTCCTCTCAGAGATGAAATAGACAGGGACCAAACAGGAAGCAACATTTGGGGTGAGGACTCAGGGGTTGTGACTTCTTTTTCTTTTTTCTTTTTGATTGGTTGGTGGTGAGGCAACAGAGCTGTGTTCCAGGAATCTTGTGTTTAGACTGAAGTTACCATCCTCCACTTGCGTGGGGACTCCAGTTCTGTAGAAGAACTCAAAGACATTGTTATGCATATTTCTTTGAGTAGGAACTGGGACCCTGTCTCAAGGCTGTATCACCATTTGATTGTTTCTCCTGTTTCTGTATCCCCTCCCTTTCCTGATTAGCAACTGTTTGAATCCACCCTTTGAAACTCAGGGGAAGTCAAGGAGGCTGAATGAAGCCTATATCCTACGAACAAGAAATGGAGAACACAGAACTGATCTTTACTCCAGAGCCCCACAGGGTCCTGTTCAGTTTTAATTTAGGGAACTGGGCAATTATGACTGTGATAACTTCCTGTCAAAATGGGGCATAGGACTGCCTCAGCCTGGAGAAGAGACACTGAATTGGAAGTATTCCTGAGTTCCAAGTCCTAGATCTGAGCCTTGTATGATTAAAAAGCTCAGTCTCTTGGTCTGCCATTTTGTTGTAACAGACCCAATTACAAGTAGCTGGAGAAGGGATTGAAGGAGTCTTTTGGGCCTAGAAAAGAAAACAACAGTCTCAAAGGCCCTTGCTGAATCATCTAACTTCGGAGAAAACAAAACAGAACTTTAGGTCCCGCCCTGATGCTCCAGGCTGGTTGTATCTATCTGGGACTTATCATGCCCTGTCCAGAAACCTTCCACCCCCTACACCTGCCCAGAAGACTTATCACTTCCTGCAACTACAAATGCCATCTCAACTAAAGTATACCCAAAACATCCCGCCTGATCAACGTTTCCCTTATCGCTTGTACAAACCTCTCTATAAATATGGAGCCTCCCTGATCCCTCTCCAGCTCAGCCTGGTCCTTAGGTCCTTAGACTGTCGCCCCTTCTTGCCTGAATAAAGGTAACCTACTTCTGTTGTGGTTGTCTTTCCTCTTTCTGCCTCGGCCCGAACTATACCTTACAGGGATAACTGGAATTTTAATCAAAATAAATCTCATTTCTCTTTAGAAGAATAGTCCTGAATCCCAGTCTGGACCTGGCACTTCTGGGAGACTTGTAGCCAGGTAGCCAGTTGCCTAGTTTTATAAAAAGTAAGGTGACAGTTACTAGCTTCCAGCAGACATTGTTTTGAGAATGGTGGCATCTAAGCCTGACACGACTCAGAAAATTCAAGTGTTTAGCAATACAATGTCTAATCTGAAATTACATCATAGTGTCACCTAGTTATTTCCCAGGATGTCTGAACCATAGCTACTCTATTTTGACTTTTTAATTGTAAAATTTTTCTTAATAGTCAAAGCAGATGTCACCAGTAATGAGGTCAGTGTTTTCTTAGGTATGAGAAGATGCAAGAATTAGAACTCATAAAATCTTCTCCTGAAAAGATCTAACTATCTGAAGGCCTGTTCTGCCAGTTTTTTCCAGAGCACAGAGTGCCTCATTTCTGATTTTCACCCTGAACTCCTTTCAGGGGCGTTGAAAGTCAGCAGTTGCAGTGGCCATGATTTAATCTTTGCAGACGTAGATGGCAAGTGTCAGTTTTCAGTCAGCAGGGCCCCTTTTTGCTCATAAAATTGACCATGATTTTGAGGGGGGCATTTCATGACCATTTTATCCCATGGTGCTGAGAATGTCCATTCTCAGGTTTGGCAAAGATTTTGTTGATAGGCCACTCAAAATGTTGTTACTGGACTTGGCCATAAAACAGTATCCAAAATTTTCTGGACCACCTGTCTTACTAGCCTCTTGGTCCAGGAAAATATTTTCTCTTGTTGCTTCTTCTCATATCTAGAGTTACACTATTACCATCATCGATCTCATATGGGACTATATTATTTTATTAGAGGCCTCAGAACACATTTGGCAGTGTAAGAAACAGCAATTTTGTAAAACAGGTGAAATACAAATAACATAGCCAGAAATATTAGTAAAGTCACAAGTAAGACTTAAGAGCTTTCATTAGATGTAGCCCAGTATACCTCAGGTCATCTGACTTAGTCTACTCTGTAGAATCTTTATCTTTCAGGGAAATTATATATTGGCACCACCGTCTATAAGGCACATAGCCCAGTTTTTTACTGTTACTAGGCCACCTCATGAGAAGAGTTGACTCATTGGAAAAGACGCTGATGCTGGGAGGGATTGGGGGCAGGAGGAGAAGGGGACGACAGAGGATGAGATGGCTGGATGGCATCACTGACTCAATGGACGTGAGTTTGAGTGAACTCCAGGAGTTGGTGATGGACAGGGAGGCCTGGTGTGCTGTGATTCATGGGGTCGCAAAGAGTCGGACACGACTGAGCGACTCTTTAGTATTGTTGTAGCCACGTGTTCTGGGAAACAAACTCATTTAGAAGGACAATGCAGATAGTGGAGTGCAGTTTATTACATCGGCGGGCCCTAGGCAGAGCCTCCTCTTAGCCAAGGACCCCGACCAGTTTTTGTGAAAACCTTATATACCCTAAGTGTACTTGCTCAAACCCACCTCCCCAAATTCCTTGAAACTAGTCTGGACAAGGTAAAAGAAAGATATGATCAAAGTTAACCCATGATTCATGTGTCGCAAGACTAGATAAACACTGGATATTTATCAATAGGCCTGTGGTCATATCCCGATAAACATAATGGAATTTACCATTTTGTTCTGTTACAGAAATAATTAGCATATTCTTTTAGGCAACAGAAAATCCAAGTACAAGTCCTGAGGCTCTTTTATCTGGGGGTCTGGTTTTTCATTGGTATGCCATTTCTATAGACACCGGGCACAAAGTTCAGAGTCCATTGGGAGGGTGACCATGCATGTAACCTAATGTTCACAGCCTGGCCTAAGCTGGCGTCCAACTCTGTCTGTTTCCTCCTTCAGTATGATTTAATTGTTTCCAACACACAGAGGAGACTTTAACCTAAATTACCATAGCCTGGTGTTATCTATATAAATCCATCTCATAACTGTGGGAGATTTTTTTTTTCCTTTGTTGAAACTTTTCTTGTTGTTCTGATTGAGCTTGAGTAATAGAAAAAAGCTCAAATTTATGGCCAGAGTCAGAGCAGGCATTATTAATTGGCCTGGTGAGGGGATCTCATCTAGTAATATCACAGTGATATGAATATGACTATAATTTTTTTTAAGTAAATTTTTTCAGGGCCAACCAGTTAGAGTCTTGTAGTAGAAAAATTTACCAACGTAACCCAGAACTAGACACAGGTAATTGGCCACAAACCCAACAATTGGATTGATTTCTAAAATTAGCATAGGATCAGGCCTATGATAGAAAAGCATTTGATTTATATGCAAAGGTCTAAGAAGTCAAGAAAATATTATAAATGGTCATACGAATCAGGTCCAGCATCTTGGGCAAGCTGTCTACCTCGGATGTCATCCTCTCATCCTGGTGTAGTGTAGTTTTCTCCTGATGAAATGAGTCTTACTACATGCAGACCTCCATTAACAAACTGGGATTTAACATTTATTGAAACATCTTTTTCTCCCTAGAATTACCCTCATTTTTATCAAATATAACCAAATTAAGGCTAGTTTGTTTGCAAAATAGGTCTGTTCTCACTAATTTTGGTCTGATGATTTATATAACTGTTAGGTAGATAGACTAGGGAAAAGGAGTCCAAAATGGCAGTGGCTAAAAGACAAGGAAGGTCAGAGGAAGGTCCGAGGACCAGAGTGAAGACTTCAGGCAGAACAAACAGCACTCCTGGCTAAGCCCAATTTGCATAGGGCAGGCCCAGGTGGAGGAAAAAAACATAAAAGAAGGAGCCAAAGCGCACTCTCTCTCTCTCTCTCCTTCTCTTCGAGTCTTCAGTTTGACATGCCCTCACGCTTCGAGGATGGATTCTCCTGCTATCTTCTAAATAAAATAGAGCTGTAATCACTGCAGATGGTGACTGCAGCCATGAAATTAAAAGACGCTTACTTCTTGGAAGGAAAGTTATGACCAACCTAGATAGCATATTCAAAAGCAGAGACATTACTTTGTCAACAAAGGTCCGTCTAGTCAAAGCTATGGTTTTTCCTGTGGTCATGTATGGATGTGAGAGTTGGATTGTGAAGAAGACTGAGCGCCGAAGAATTGATGCTTTTGAACTGTGGTGTTGGAGAAGACTCTTGAGAGTCCCTTGGACTGTAAGGAGATCCAACCAGTCCATTCTGAAGGAGATCAGCCCTGGGATTTCTTTGGGAGGAATGATGCCAAAGCTGAAACTCTAGTACTTTGGCCACCTCATGCGAAGAATTGACTCATTGGAAAAGACTCTGATGCTGGGAGGGATTGGGGGCAAGAGGAGAAGGGGACAACAGAGGATGAGATGGCTGGATGGCATCACTAACTCGATGGACGTGAGTCTGGGTGAACTCTGGGAGTTGGTGATGGACAGGGAGGGCTGGCGTGTTGCAATTCATGGGGTCGCAAAGAGTCGGAGGCGACTGAACTGAACTGAACACCGATTTGCCTAAGAGCTGTAGCACGGTTTGTCCAAGACTCGAGAGCTGCAACGTGCCGAGGGCTTTAATGTCTGTCGCTCCAAATCTTTGTTGTGACGAGACAAAGAACTGAGGAACATACACTCGCATGACATAACCATAATTGATCATAGACTTTTTATTTTGCTGAAACATTTATAGAGTCTCAGACTGAACTTTTAAAATAAAACAGGGCTGGGAAGCTCACACCAAAGGCTTATCACAGATTTTGCCTAACAAATCTAAGTGAATTCTTTCCTTTTTAAAGTCTCAAAAATTCTTTGAGATTTTTGTACCTGTTAGCAAGATAACTTTCCTAATTCATTTGATAAACATACTGGAAACCTAAGAGTTTCCAATTTCTGGAGGAATCAGAGAGAAAATATAATTGTTTTGTTTATAATATATAATTTTACCAAAGTATTGTCATAATTAGTTTGAGAGGAAGGTTTTTCCTACTCCTGGAAAACATAAGATTCAAACCCATAATTTTTCAGACAGAAACCATAAAAGTTATAAGCATATTCGCTGGTTCATTCAGTCCTTTTGTTAACTTTTGTGAAGTCATCAGGTTTTCCATTAGAATACCAGTACATATCAGAATGTTAAGAACTCCGTATAATTTCTAGGATATCTGTATTAGTAATTTTACCATACATTATAACATGAGCAGATTTATTACTCATTTGATAATCTTTTTCATGTAATTTAACCAACCAAATAAACACAGTTTAATATCTCTCTTTGGGATGTTTCAGGGGCCCTCTGAAGCACCCCAAAGTTAGCTAGAGGTCAAAAGAACTTGATTTAGGAAGTTTTATCAAAAAGATCAATTAAAAGGGTTTAGAACATTTGGTCAGATTTAGTCTACGTTGATGGGTGTATCATTTAGCTTGTTGATATGTGACAATGGGCATAAATACCAAGGCTCAAGGTCTAGTGAAAGTCAGCTCCGCCATCTTGGACCTAATTGGCTCTAACCAGTTTTCTTATGGCTGTGTCATTCCTAACAAAATCCATTTATCTAACTAATTGTAATCCAATTTTAGAAAATCCTGATCATGCATAACTCTTTTTAGTATTTTTCATATCTTTTTTTTTTTAACTGAAAACACACTTCCTACTTTCCTTTAGCAACCAAGAACTAACTTTTATATTAGCATTTTATAGATTGGTGAGCATAAATACCAGTGATAATTTCTAAAACCCTTTCTTTCTTAGAACATTTTAGGATGGCACCAAACATTATTCACTTATAGTCCCATATCTCTTCGTTTCTCTGTAAAAGGAAATTAGTATTTAGCAGTAAGTATTTCAAAACCTTATTTTATTTGGAAATACCTAACTATTCAATAGACTTCTAACACTTAGCATACTTAGCACAACCCTTAGAAATTCAAGTTACGTCAATCTGGAGAGACTATTTTAGACAGATATTCTTAAAGAATAATTATTCTTAATAGAGCTTATCTAAAAGCTCATATCTCATTTACATTTTTTTTAGAAGTTTCTTCACTCGAGGTGATGTCTTTGTTGACAAACTTGTAACTGATAAACTTGTAAATATGATAATATTTAACATATATTAAACCTAGGTACAATGAAAATATTCTACTAAATGTTAATTACTCCAAGACATGTCTATATTAGATAGATCAACAAACAAACATTAATATCAGGTATTTAATACTGAATATTTCTCAGTTCACATGAACCTGGAATTTATTGTTTAATTCAGAATTATTTGATTTGTGAGCACTTACCTTTGTTTAAGCCAATTAAATAGAGCTCATTTATAAATTAACCTCAAAAATATTACCCAGAGACAAAGACATACCAAGACATATTTAGACAGACACAGTGCAAGATCTAGCTTCATTTTTTAAGTTTTTAGCCATGAATTAGATATTACAATATAAAATTTACTCATTTATAAAAAACAGTTGGAATAAATACAACTTTTAAAGATTTTTTCCCATTTTTCCTCAGTCTCAGGGGTTAGAGATGGTCTAGATAAGTGTCCCTGAGAACAGAGTCAAAGCCCTGGTCTCAATGCACAGGGAAAGAAAATCAAGTTCTAACAAAGTGGTGGCAGGTCTAAGCCAAATGGTAGCCAGACAAAACAAAATGGCCATCAAAAATCACAACACAGAACACAAGAGTTAAAACACACATATAGACCTGGCAGTCCTCATCAGACACTCCCTTAAATACAAGAATACAGTCTCTCAGAAAACCTCCTATAAAGACACAGAACTTCAGATCCAAGTACTAACAGAGTAAATGAAAATATCTCAGGTCTTCAAACATTTCAAAGGGAGGAATGGAAGCCAGATTGAAAGAAGAAGGGGAAGGAGAAGGGAGAGGGGGGCGAAAGGGGTGGCCTTACAGACGTCTCCTGCTGGGCCTCCAGAGAAGGGAGGACTGGAACTCGGCCCTACCAGAAATCAGACCAGAACAGAACCAGAATTCGAGTTCTCTGCCAAGAGGAGGTGATCAGTCTCCAATCCTCAGCTCAGGCTGAGGCCCTTCAACCAGATTCCTGCATCCAGGACCAGGGGACTAGAAAAACGGGGAAGGATAGGAAGGGTTAAGGAGAGGAAAGAGAGAGGGAAGGGGAGGGAGGTCAATAAAGTCTCTTGTTCCTTACCGGTCGGGACACTCTGGCCAGTTGTCCGCGTCAGGAGGAGACCAGGGACAAAAGGGTCCCAGTTGCAGCCACTGAGTCTGGTCCATTGGCAGGCAAGCTGGCCCCTGAGTACCCCGAGTGGTCAGGATGTCAGTCTCAGCAAAGAAGAGGTCCCACCAGAGTCACCATTTGTTGCAAGAAGGGGGACCCCTTCCAGGGCCCGAAACTGGGCTCTTGTCTAACACTCGGAAATGAATTGTCCAAGGAGACACATGTGCTGAGAGCAGTAGGGTAAGGGAAACCAGGAGAACTGCTCTGCCACATGGCTTGCAGTCTCAGGTTTTATGGTGATGGGATTAGTTTCCGGATTGTCCTTAGCCAATCATTCTGACTCGGAGTCCTTCCTGGTGGTGCACGCCTTGTTCAGCCAAGATGGATGTCAGAGAGAAGGATTCTGGGAGGTGGTCGGACATGTGGTGTCTCCTTTTGACCTCTCCCTAATTCTTCCGGTTGGTGGTGGCTTATTAGTTCCGTGTTCCTTAGCAGGACTTCCTGTCCTAAAACAACTCATGCAAATGGTTACTATGGTGCCTGGTCAGGGTGGATGGTTTCAATCAGTGTGCTTCCCCTAACAGTTCAGTGGTGAAGAATCTGCTTTCCAGTGCAGGGGACGTGGGTTTGATCCCTGGTCAGAGCTAGGATCCCACATGCCACTGAGCAACTAAGCCCGCGTAGACAGTCCATGTGCCGCAATGAAAGATCCCACGTGCCACAACTAAAACCTGACACAGTCAAATACATAAATTTGTAAAATAAAATACCATTTTATGAGGAAACTAAGACTTTAAAAGTTTAAGTAACATACATTTGAATCAGTTCTAATGAGGTGGATGAAACTGGAGCCTATTATACAGAGTGAAGTAAGCCAGAAAGAAAAACACCAATACAGTATACTAATGCATATATATGGAATTTAGAAAGATGGTAACAATAACCCTGTGTACGAGACAGCAAAAGAGACACTGATGTATAGAACAGTCTTATGGACTCTGTGGGAGAGGGAGAGGGTGGGAAGATTTGGGAGAATGGCATTGAAACATGTAAAATATCATGTATGAAATGAGTTGCCAGTCCAGGTTCGATGCACGATACTGGATGCTTGGGGCTGGTGCACTGGGACGACCCAGAGGGATGGTATGGGGAGGGAGGAGGGAGGAGGGTTCAGGATGGGGAACACATGTATACCTGTGGCGGATTCATTTTGATATTTGGCAAAACTAATACAATTATGTAAAGTTTAAAAAAAAAAAAGTTTAAGTAACTTAGCCTATGCCACAGATAATGAAAAAGAGAATTGGGATTCAAAACTCAGTATCAGCTTTATGCTTATAAACTTCTACCTTGGTAGATTTGTCCAGTTGTTCTCGGCTGTTGTATATTTTTAGCTCCTGATTACATTTAAGGAATTTACTCTGTATCTTAATAACTATTTATCGAGCACTTACTATAATGTGCCTTACATATATTGTCTCACTTTATTTTTTATAACTGTATCATGTAGCTATTACTGTGACTTAAGAGTGGCAAAACTGCATTTGTGCCACAACTAGAGAAAGCCCACCTGCCTCAACGAAGACCCAGTGCAGTATAAAAAAAAAAAATGTTAAAAAAGAAAAAGAGAAACAAGATTAAGAGAAATTGGCATATCCGGTAGCTGAGATTATGGGCAAATTTTATTTTTCTTTCTGCTAATCTGTATTTTCCAAAGTGTCTCAATGCAGATGCATTACTTTTGCAATGGGAAAGGCCAGCTTTGTTGTTGTTGCGGTTATTTTAACAAGGTTCACAACATGAGTGAAAACTCTAGAGCAGGAGTCATGGTGAGAAGACTGAAAGGACATTCAAGGGCCTCTGGCATGAACACTTAAGGAGCAAGACTTACATTCCAACATGCAAATCAAGAATGGCTTGTATTTCACTCCAGATGGGTTTTAAAAAAATAGCTTTGGATTTGCTCAAAAGGTTTAAAAAAAAAAAAGGTTTGGCTCAAAGTCCTAGATTTCTGCATCATTAAGCAAAGAATAAATGACCAGTTACTTTCTGCCAGGCACTGTTCAGAAAGTACTTTGCATGTATTAAATCAACTAATCTTCAAAGTAACCCTAAGACATAAAGACAATTATTATTCCCATTTTACAGGTGAGAAAACTCCTTTGAGTCTTGATCAGTCAAGTAACTTTCCCAGTGTCTTATAGCTAAAAAATGGTAGATTGTCAATTGAATCCAGACCTTTTATTTCTAGAGTCTGCATTCTCAAATAGAATGATGGCAGAATTTAAACATGTTAGTCATAAAACCATTTAATAGTCCTGTACTCTCCTTAGCCTTTTACAAATCTATATGGCATCCCAATGGACCAGCCCTAAATTTTTTAAGCCAGGAAACGGACCGAAATGTTACATGCCTCAAGGATAAAGCCTGGCAGATTTAGAACAGAAAGCAGGATAGCTAATTTACACTGTTGTATTGGTTTTTGGTATATGGCAGGGAGATCCAGTGATATATATACATATATATATATTCAGTTATATATGTATATGCCTTCTCATATTCCTCTCCTTTATGAGTAACCATTATTCTTATCTCTATCCTCATATACATTATAATGCTATAACACCATCATGTTAAAAATTGTAATGCATATGATAAATTATTATAACAAAAAATGTGACAAATTTTTTCATTTACCATATAAATAGTTGTCAGTTATACTACCATATAGGTCCCTAAAATAGTCCTTGAGTTTCTCTTCCAAATTGTCAGTGTTCAAATATTACAAAGAAACCAAAACTGGAAGTACACGAATTAGTTTGTTCAGATCTCTCTTCAGTTGAACTATGTCTTAATCTATCATGGACAGAAAGCATGCTCTGTGGAATTTAGTTTGATGGTTATTTGTACATGAATCTTATTTATGAAATTTATATAAAACCTTTGTTTCTTTGCTCTAATTTCTTTATATTTTATTGAATGATGTCTTTGTTAAATATCTTATGATTTAGAAAGTTGTTTTCTCTAAAATTAAAAACCTTACCATTTTCAAAAGTGAAACTTAGAAAAGTAAGGGATTTTTGTAACGCTTTTTCCAACATTAGTAATAACAATGAAGAGTTTATGTCAAATCACTGTGGCCAGTGCAACTTCAAAATAAATTTCATTTTTCCTGCAAAAGCCACAAAACACTCTTTGCTCAAAATCTATTATTTTGTTTAACTTTTCTAATGTACCTTGTATCTTGTTTAAATTAAATGCTATTTCTTCAACAAAATTTAGGAAGCATTTTCTTCATGTGGTCAGGAGTGATATTGTATATGATTCATTAAGATGTTCAAAGTTTGGACAGATTCAGAATGTTGTATGTAATCTTCGATTTGTTCCAAAGAATATGACTGCTATTGACATGAGTAAGTCTAACAGATGTGAACAAAGTTCAGAAGTGGTTTCACGAATGTTCTGGATTTGGTGCTAAAAGAAGGCATGTGCACTTTATTTTAGCAGGACATTTATCACAGGCTTTATCATGCATGGAGGGGCTCAGTAATAGACTTCTAGGGCCCCGTGGTACACCTATGAACATAGGATTTACTGATAGATCATCCTCAGTGCCCTGAGCTCTCATTGCCCCACAGCACAGGCCTGGCATAGGTGTTCTCAATGCACCTTGGTCAAAGTCTCAAGGACTGGTCTGAGGCAAGGGATTAGGCGGCACAAACTCAACAAACAGAATTCAAGGAGAAAGGATTCTGCCCTACATGTAATATGTGTTACATATTCATCAACTGGACAATGAGAGTGTAGGGAAGATCTAGTCTCTCAAAGACCTAAGAATATAAAAAGGGATCTTCAGCTCAGGAAGAGTGCTAAGTAGTGTGTAAACCCAAGGTTGAGGTCTCATATTGAGGGCCTTGGAAACACCCTTGAAGAAGCTCTACCTGTAGGAGAGGTACACTGGCATCTGTGGCAGCTTAATTGTCCCTCTGCAGACAGGCTCAGTCTCTCAGAGTGAGCCCTCTGCTAACCTATCAAAGGAAGGAAGGAAACATGCTTCCAGGACCATTCAGATTTGGTTCTTAGCAGACTTGCCTTTGGCAATCTTTTGAATCAAAGCTTAAAACTGAAAAATGTTTTATCAGTTTTTCACTTAAGCCAAAGGCCTGTGCTTTTTTTGCATCAGGGGTGATACTAATGGAATATTTCTTAATTTTCCACTTTGGTTTTTTTTCTGGTAGTTCAAATGTGTGTGTGTATAAAATTATTCAAAATGCATGAGAAATGCTGGGCTGGAGAAAGCACAAGCTGGAATCAAGATTTCCGGGAGAAATATCAATAACCTCAGATATGCAGATGTCACCACCCTTTTGGCAGAAAGTGAAGAACTAAAGAGTTTCTTGATGAAACTGAAAGAGGAGAGTGAAAAAGTTCTCTTAAAGCTCAACATTCAGAAAACTAAGATCATGGCATCCCATCACTTCATGGCAAACAGATGGGGAAACAGTGGAAACAGTGTCAGACTTTATTTTGGGGGGCTCCAAAATCACTGCAGATGGTGATTGCAGCCATGAAATTAAAAGACGCTTACTCCTTGGAAGGAAAGTTATGACCAACCTAGACAGCATATTAAAGAGCAGAGACATTACTTTGTCAACAAAGGTCCGTCTGGTCAAGGCTATGGTTTTTCCAGTAGTCATGTATGTATGTGAGAGTTGGACTGCGAAGAAAGCTGAGCGCCGAAGAATTGATGCTTTTGAACTGTGGTGTTGGAGAAGACTCTTGAGAGTCCCTTGGACTTCAAGGAGATTCAACTAGTTCATCCTAAAGGAGATCAGTCCTGGGTGTTCATTGGAAGGACTGATGTTGAAGCTGAAACTCCAATACTTTGGCCACCTGATGCAAATAGCTGACTCACTGGAAAAGACCCTGATGCTGGGAAAGATTGAGGGCAGGAGGAGAAGGGGACGACAGAGGATGAGATGGTTGGATGTCATCACCGACTCAATGGACATGGGTTTGGGTGGACTCCGGGAGTTGGTGATAGGCAGGGAGACCTGGCGTGTTGCGGTTCATGGGGTTGCAAAGAGTCGGACACGACTGAGCGACTGAACTGACTGAAGTATTTCCAATCACAGATACTTTCATTAGTCAAAGCTGACATTGAAAACTGGTTGTGAGATGCTTTACATTATAACAAAATACATAGCCTTGAAACTTCAAATACAAAATACAATTTCTATAGCTTTTAAATTTCAGTTGAAAGCATTTTGGTGTAAAATGATTTACTAAATTTTCTGCTAAGTGAAAACCGAAATGAAAAATTCATTTGAAACAGAAGAATATGATTATCTAGGATCATTATCCAGGAACATTGCTCAATGAACACTGAAAAGCCTCAGTGTTTTTCTTGCTCATCCAACCTGCTGATTTCATATATAATTCTTAATTTTTTGAATTGCCTTAGCTAGTCATTAAATCTTCATTAATAAATAATATGAAATTGCACATATTCTATTTGACTTAAGCTATGACTCTGAAGAATAATTTTCTTCCTAGCTTCACTGCATGGATCAGTTATCAAATCTCCATTAAATAAAAAACTGTTATCTCCTATTCAAGAATTTCATGTGGTTCATTCTCAACAGAAGTCTATCTGCTTTCTTTGTTTCCAATTTTAAAAAATTTAAGCAGACTGCCTCTTTCAAAGATTTCCTTTTCTTTTAAGCTTTTTTTTTCTTTTTGAACTCCATTTCTGTATTGTCACACTAGGACCACAGCCTTGTCTAACTCAATGAAACTAAGCCATGCCCGTGGGGCAACCTAAGATGGGCGGGTCATGGTGGAGAGATCTGACAGAATGTGGTCCACTGGAGAAGGTAATGGCAAACCACTTCAGTATTCTTGCCTTGAGAACCCCATGAACAGTATGAAAAGGCAAAATGATAGGATACTGAAAGAGAAACTCCCCAGGTCAGTAGAGGCCCAATATGCTACTGAAGATCAGTGGAGAAATAACTCCAGAAAGAATGAAGGGATGGAGCCAAAGCAAAAAGAATACCCAGCTGTGGATGTCAGTGGTGATAGAAGCAAGGTCCGATGCTGTAAAGAGCAATATTGCATAGGAACCTGGAATGTCAGGTCCATGAATCAAGGCAAATTGGAAGTGGTCAAACAAGAGATGGCAAGAGTGAATGTTGATATTCTAGGAATCAGCGAACTAAAATGGACTGGAATGAGTGAATTTAACTCAGATGACCATTATATCTACTACTGCAGGCAGGAATCCCTCAGAAGAAATGGAGTAGCCATCATGGTCAACAAAAGAGTCTGAAATGCAGTACTTGGATGCAATCTCAAAAATGACAGAATGATCTCTGTTTGTTTCCAAGGCAAACCATTCAGTATCACAGTAATCCAAGTCTATGCCCCAACCAGTAACGCTGAAGAAGCTGAAGTTGAACGGTTCTATGAAGACCTACAAGACCTTTTAGAACTAACACCCAAAAAAGATGTCCTTTTCATTATAGGGGACTGGAATGCAAAAGTAGGAAGTCAAGAAACACCTGGAGTAACAGGCAAATTTGGCCTTGGAATACGGAATGAAGCAGGGCAAAGACTAATAGAGTTTTGCCAAGAAAATGCACTGGTCATAACAAACACCCTCTTCCAACAACACAAGAGAAGACTCTATACAAGGACATCACCAGATGGTCAACACCGAAATCAGATTGATTCTATTCTTTGCAGCCAAAGATGGAGAAGCTCTATACAGTCAGCAAAAACAAGACCAGGAGCTGACTGTGGCTCAGACCATGAACTCCTTATTGCCAAATTTAGACTTAAATTGAAGAAAGTAGGGAAAACCACTAGACCATTCAGGTATGACCTAAATCAAATCCCTTATGATTATACAGTGGAAGTGAGAAATAGATTTAAGGGCCTAGATCTGATAGATAGAGTGCCTGATGAACTATGGAATGAGGTTCATGACATTGTACAGGAGACAGGGATCAAGACCATCCCCATGGAAAAGAAATGCAAAAAAGCAAAATGGCTGTCTGGGGAGGCCTTGCAAATAGCTGTGAAAAGAAGAGAAGTGAAAAGCAAAGGAGAAAAGGAAAGATATAAGCATCTGAATGCAGAGTTCCAAAGAATAGCAAGAAGAGATAAGAAAGCCTTCTTCAGCGATCAATGCAAAGAAATAGAGGAAAACAACAGAATGGGAAAGACGAGAGATCTCTTCAAGAAAATCAGAGATACCAAGGGAACATTTCATGCAAAGATGGGCTCGATAAAGGACATATATGGTATGGACCTAACAGAAGCAGAAGATATTAAGAAGAGATGGCAAGAATACACAGAAGAACTGTACAAAAAAGATCTTCATGACCCAGATAATCACGATGGTGTGATCACTCACCTAGAGCCAGACATCCTGAAATGTGGAGTCAAGTGGGCCTTAAGAAGCATCACTACGAACAAAGCTAGTGGAGGTGATGGAATTCCAGTTGAGCTATTTCAAATCCTGAAGGATGATACTGTGAAAGTGCTGCACTCAATATGCCAGCAAATTTGGAAAACTCAGCAGCGGCCACAGAACTGGAAAAGGTCAGTTTTCATTCCAATCCCAAAGAAAGGCAATGCCAAAGAATGCTCAAGCTACCGCACAATTGCACTCATCTCACAGGCTAGTAAAGTCATGCTCAAAATTCTCCAAGCCAGGCTTCAGCAATATGTGAACCGTGAACTTCCAGATATTCAAGCTGGTTTTAGAAAAGGAAGAGGAACCAGAGATCAAATTGCCAACATCTGCTGGATCATGGAAAAAGCAGGAGAGTTCCAGAAAAGCATCTATTTCTGCTTTATTGACTATGCAAAAGCCTTTGACTGTGTGGATCACAATAAACTGTGGACAATTCTTCAAGAGATGGGAATACCAGACCACCTGACCTGCCTCTTGAGAAATTTGTATGCAGGTCAGGAAGCAACAGTTAGAACTGCACATGGAACAACAGACTGGTTCCAAATAGGAAAAGGAGTACGTCAAGGCTGTATATTATCACCCTGCTTATTTAACTTATATGCAGAGTACATCATGAGAAACGCTGCACTGGAACAAACACAAGCTGGAATCAAGATTGCCGGGAGAAATACCAATAACCTCAGATACGCAGATGACACCACCCTTATGGTAGAAAGTGAAGAGGAACTAAAAAGCCTCTTGATGAAAATGAAAGAGGAGAATGAAAAAGTTGACTTAAAGCTCAACATTCAGAAAACAAAGATCATGGCATCCGGTCCCATCACTTCATGGGAAATAGATGGGGAAACAGTGGAAACAGTGTCAGACTTTATTTTTCTGGGCTCCAAAATCACTGCAGATGGCGACTGCAGCCATGAAGTTAAAAGACGCTTAGTCCTTGGAAGAAAAGCTATGAGCAACCTAGATAGCATATTGAAAAGCAGAGACATTACTTTGCCAACAAAGGTTCGTCTAGTCAAGGCTATGGTTTTTCCTGTGGTCATGTATGGATGTGAGAGTTGGACTGTGAAGAAGGCTGAGCGCTGAAGAATTGATGAGGCTTTTGAACTGTGGTGTTGGAGAAGACTCTTGAGAGTCCCTTGGACTGCAAGGAGATCCAACCAGTCCATTCTGAAGGAGATCAGCCCTGGGATTTCTTTGGAAGGAATGATGCTTAAGCTGAAACTCCAGTCCTTTGGCCACCTCATGAGAAGAGTTAACTCACTGGAAAAGACTTTGATGCTGGGAGGAATTGGGAGCAGGAGGAGAAGGGGACGACAGAGGATGAGATGTCTGGATGGCATCACTGACTCGATGGACGTGAGTCTAGGTGAACTCTGGGAGTTGTTGATGGACAGGGAGGCCTGGCGTGCTGCAATTCATGGGGTCGCAAAGAGTCAGACACGACTGAGCGACTGAACTGAACTGAACTGATAATGACTTTATATTCTCAGTGATCCAGATTTTAAAATAATCTATAATATATTGACTTCACACAACCTAAAAGCATTTTCATTTTAAAAGTAAACTAGGAGGGGCTTCCCTGGTAGTCCAGTGGTTAGGAATCTGCCTGCCAGTACAGAGGACTCAGGTTCAACCCCTGGCCTGGGTGGATCCCACATGCTGCTGAGCAACTGGGCCCATGCACAACTATTGACCCCATGTGCCCGTACTCAGCAACAAAAGAAGCCACCACAGAGCAAAGCCCATGTACCACAACTTGAGAGTAGCCACTGCTCACCACAACTAGAGAAAGCTCATGCACAGAAGAGAAGACCTAGTGGAGCCAAACACTAATTATTTTAAAAAGTAAATTAGGAATTCCTTAGTGATCCAGTGATTTAGGACTTAGTACTTTTGCAGCATGGTATGTGAAAAAAAAAAAACAAAACATAAGAATAAAGTAAACTAAAATACACATAAAAGTAAAAATTAAAATAAGATTTCATGTACATTTTTCAAAAAAGTCTTTTTCTTCTAAAATATTCAACATTATTACATTAAAAGGCAATATATAAATTATAATTAATAGATAGCAGGGGATATAAAAATGTTTACATCTGAATTTTAAATTTAACTTATACCTTTTAAAATACTTTTTATACAAATAAAACTATTTGTAATTCTAGCATTTGGTGTCCATTTAGTTGCCAATGTAAAGAATCAGTTTTCCATTGTACCCATTATGTCTAAATCACACATTTAGTAATAGGAATTGCTCACTAGTGCAAATGTTCTTCAGCTACTATATTTATCTGCTGCAAATAAAGTACTGATTTATAAGGAACTACAAGTCAGAATATCAAGAGAGAAGCAAAGAAAGGGATGCTCAGCACTGCTGGGAAAGGACACTGCATTTTGCAAGAATCTACTGCATTGTAGTTTCATTAAGTTGGAGAAGACTCTTGAGAGTACCTTGGACTTCAAGGAGGTCCAACCAGTCCATCCTAAAGGAGACCAGTCCTGGGTGTTCATTGGAAGGACTGATGCTGAGGCTGAAACTCCAATACTTTGGCCACCTGATGGGAAGAGCTGACTCATTTGAAAAGACCCTGATGTTGGGAAAGATTGAGGGCAGGAGGAAAAGGGGACGACAGAGGATGAGATGGCTGGATGGCATCACTGACTCGATGGACGTGAGTCTGAGTGAACTCCAGGAGTTGCTGATGGACAGGGAGGCCTGGAGTGCTGCGATTCATGGGGTCGCAGAGAGTCCGACACGACTGAGTGACTGAACTGAACTGATTGCATTGTAACATTTGAGAGGAGGAGTCGTTGAGTAATTAATTTATTTTCTCCCATGCATGTTCAGTTGCTCAGTCGTGTCCGACTCTTTGTGGACCTCCTTGCAGTCCAAGGGACTCTCAAGAGTCTTATCCAATACCACAATTCAAAAGCATCAATTCTTTGGCACTCAGCTTTCTTCACAGTCCAACCCTCACAACCATACATGACCACTGGAAAAACCATAGCCTTGAGTAGATGGATCTTTGTTGGCAAAGTAATGTCTCCGCTTTTGAATATGCTATCTAGGTTGGTCATAACTTTCCTTCCAAGGAGTAAGCGTCTTTTAATTTCATGGCTGCAATCACCACCTGCAGTGATTTTGGAGACCAAAAAAATAAAGTCTGACACTGTTTCCACTGTTTTCCCGTCTATTTCCCATGAAGTGATGGGACCAGATGCCATGATCCTCGTTTTCCATCCTAGAGGAGATCAGTTCCAGGTGTTCATTGGAAGGACTGATGTTGAGACATTACTTTGCCAACAAAGTTTCATCTAGCCAAGGCTATGGTTTTTCCTGTGGTCATGTATGTATGTGAGAGTTGGACTGTGAAGAAGGCTGAGTGCCGAAGAATTGATGCTTTTGAATTGTGGTGTTGGAGAAGACTCTTGAGAGTCCCTTGGACTGCAAGGAGGTCCAACCAGTCCATTCTGAAGGAGATCAGCCCTGGGATTTCTTTGGAGGGAATGATGCTGAAGCTGAAACTCCAGCACTTTGGCCACCTCATGTGAAGAGTTGACTCATTGGAAAAGACTCTGATGCTGGGAGGGATTGGGGGCAGGAGGAGAAGGGGACGACAGAGGATGAGATGGCTGGATGGCATCACTGACTCAATGGACATGAGTTTGGGTAAACTGTGGGAGTTGGTGATGGACAGGGAGGCCTGGCATACTGCGATTCATGGGGTCGCAAAGAGTCAGACACAACTGAGTGTCTGAACTGAACCACTGGACTGCCAGGGAATTTCCTCAGGGACACCTTTTTAAAGGATATAGGACAGGATTTCCCTGGTGCTCCAGTGGTTAACAATCTGTCTGCCAATGCAGGGAACACAGGTCTGATCCCTAGCCCAGGAAGACCCCACATGCTATCAGGCAACAAAGCCCGTGCACCGCAACTGTTGAAGCCAGTGTGTGCTAGAGCCTGTGCTCCACAACGAGAGAAGCCCCTGCAACAAAGACCCAGAGCAGCCAAAAAACTATAAATATAAATGAACAAATACAGAAAGAACATGGGACAAGACGTGGATGCATTTCCCTGGAGCCTGAATACCATTAGACACAAAAAAGGATATGTAGGTTAGAGGCCCAAGCTCTGCCAGCCCTAAGTACCAAGTCAGTGACCAAGGTGCCCATATGTATGTACTCTAAGAAATGTACTTTTTGTATATTTGTGATAATCAGAGACTTCTAAAGCGCAGAGTCCAGAGCAGAGTCCCCTCTTGCTCAGATCTAAGGTCCTGCCCTATGTTGCTCCCTATTCTTTACTACAAATGAAACCAAGATAAACGTTCTCACTTCTGTCTCCTTAAGGATCTGTAAAGAGTTTCTCAGGAGTCAAACTGGTGGGTTATAAAGTATAACACATTCTTAATTTCACTGAGTACTGGTCTTTGGAATAGCTATACTAGTTTACAATCTTGCCTGTAACAGATAAAGATTTTCTCCATTTTTCTATTCAAGTATATAATTTTCCAAAATTGAAGTGGTATTGTCCTATACCTATTGCTTCACAATTGGAAATTTTCAATAGTCTAATTTGGTATGAAGTCATTGGCTGGATCCTTCAGGCAAGATTGTCTAACCAGTAACCACTGAATTATACAAGCATTGGAGCCGTATTCCTGCATCCTTCATTAGGTAAACATATTTGTTTATCCAAAACACAAACTTCACCAAACTACTAAGACTGCTCCAGGCATTGGGTTGGGGGGTGATGGGGGGTGGGAGGTGGGGAGGGGCCGGGGGGAGGGATGAGGGGCAGAACCCCAAAATAAATAATAGGCATAATCCCCTACACTCAAAGACTCTGGAGTCTGGAAGATGTTAATGAAACACCTATTCCAAAGCCTTGCACAAGTCAAGAGTATTGTTATTTCATTTCTTCTTTTACAAATGAATTAGTCTTGTCAAAAGAAAGGAAACAGGTTAACCTGAAAATACTTGTCTCTGACAAACCCTGACTTCTAGGACGTGTTTACTTTGTAAGAACACCTAAGTAATACCTTAAATAATCCTTTCTTGAATCTTGCCCAGGATCAAATCAGGTATGAGTTCTTCACCCTCTCCTTTTGGAAAACTGTCTCCATTTTTGTCAATATCTGATCTTGATTTCATTCTCCTTAATTTTCAAAATAACATTTGTTCAACCATTGATTCTGGGCTGTCTGAGCATGCTGGATGGACATAATTCATGCAGTCCATGGAGTATTAGTTGGTCAGTCATGTCCGACTCTTTGCAACCCCATGGACTGTAGCCCGCCAGGCTCCTCTGTCCATGGAATTCTCTAGGCAAGAGTACTGGAGTGGGTTGCCATTCCCTTCTCCAGGGGATCTTCCCGACCCAGGGATCAAACCCTGGTCTCCCGCATTACAGGCAGATTTTTTACTGGCTGAGCCATCAGGGAAGCCTCATGAAGTCTAGATGATCAAAATTATTTAGACCTCTGCACAACTTAGATACTCACATTTCTCACCCATCTTGGACTCTAGTTTTTTCTAACCCTCTTTGGTTTAACCTTTTTCAGTATGAAGAGCATCCTCCTTGGCAGAGTTTTGCCTACTCTGTCACTTGTTCACATTACACAGTTGCCCCCAAGCACCAAACCTAACACTTTATCCTTTTTGCTCTAAATATGATTTATAAAGCTCTTTTGTCCTTAGCAGATTCGTAATTCTCAACTCACATTGGGCTTCAGTGTACCTGATGTCAACTTTTACAGATTTAGGACATTCTTTATGCTCATCCTTAATCATATTTCCTTATTTACATCATTTGCACATTTTTGATTAAACTCTGAACTAAACAGAAAATACCTCAGGCCATCAAACTGGCTTATTCCAACACCTTCCTTTTCTCCTCTTCATTGCTTGTGTTCAGTTGCTTCGGTTGTGTCCGACTCTTGCGACCATGAACTGTAGACTGCCAGGCTCCTCTGTCCATGCAATTTTCTGGGCAATAATACTGGAGTGGGTTGTCATTTTCCTCCTCCAGGGGATCTTCCTGACCCAGGGATCGAACCTGCGTCTCCTGCATTGGCAGGTGGATTCTTTACCAATGAGCCACAGGGGAAGAACCTTTTCCTCTTCATTAGGATCATCTAAAATTATCAGAATTGAATATTTGAGGGCAACTCAATCCTCTTGATCAAGGTGCATCTAGCAGAACACAAGCCAAATAAATGTCTAGTGAATGATAATAAATGAATGAAAATCTCGTTGCATAGATTTATGCTTGTCTTTCTTTGAACTTTTTATAATCTAAAATTTTTGTAATTTTCAAGATACAGCTAGATAGTCCTATTGTTATAAAATTTTACAGCTTATTTTTTTCCCCTACATTAATGAGTCTTTTTCCCCTACATTAATGTCCCTTTTACTTCAGTCGATTTCTATTTTTAAAGCACTTGCATATTTCTAAGTTTGTAATTAGTGAAGATGTTAACTCAGTGCTATGGCAGCTGCTCCGAAAAACCCTCTTGGGCCTGACACTCATCACACCTACGTGTAATGATTTTCTTTTTTCTTTTTTTGGCTGCACCATGCAACTTGTGGAATTTTAGTTTAGACCAGCAATCGAATCCAGGCCCACGGCAGTGAGAGTTTGGAGTCCTAACCCCTGGACCACGAGGAATTCCCTGCAATGATTTTTTTTTTTCATGGGCAGCAGGGTGACTAACAGCCAGGGATGACCTGTGCCCTTTCCAAACTGAAGAACTGCTATTCTGTATTGTAAGAGAAGCTGAAGCATCTTTAACCCCCTTGCTTATACATTTCCTTGAGTAAATTTTATTTGCTTCCATTCTTGATATCATTGCCTGTAAAAATATATTGACAGAATCTATATTCTGTGTATCCCAAATAAGATGAAGAAAGTTATGTGATTGAATGTTACCATGAACTTAAAAGTCTACCCTTGGGAAAGTTACACAAGGAAGACAAATTCCTCTCCCCATTCCCTTCAACTCTGGCTGTTAATAGCTCATCTGTTCCCATAGGTACCCAGGCTGTGGGCTGTGGGCTGCAGGCAAAACCCATCAGGGACCACTTACAGCCAGTTCCAGGCCCAGAGTCTTGGAAACTAGGAAAGAATTCAGTCTTCAGCAGGATTCGAAGTACTTGATGGATAATGTCTAGATATTGGTTTGTTTTTTTATTTACTGGGGAATTAAAGGGATACAGACCCTGCTAATTAGTCTGTGCTGCTTTCATCCTTTAGTCTCTGTCTCATGGCAATCAACTAATACTAGAGAATCGCATGGCAATCAAGAGATGTGTTCATCCCCAAGAGGGCAGGCAACCCCAATCTGGGTAGCTCTTAACACTCCCGTTACGAAGTATTAAGGCAAGTTAGAGTTACTAATTGTTCCAAAACTGTACGTTTTTTTTCATCCTGGATATAGCTTGGATGTTTTAGATGGAACATACCCTTATTTTTATTGGAGTATAGTTGATTCACAACTATAACTATAACTGTGTTAGTTTCAGGTGTACAGCAAAGTGAATCAGTTACACATATACATATGCGTACATGCTTGCTAAGTCGCTTCAGTTGTGTCCTATTCTTTGTAATGCTATGGACCATAGCCCACCGGGCTCCTCTGTCCATGGGATTCTCCAGGCAAGAATACTGGAGTGGGTTGCCATGCCCTTCTCTAGGGGATCTTCCCAACCCTGGAACTGAACCTGTGTCTCTTACATCTCATGTACCGGCAGGTGGGTTCTTTACCACTAGCGCCAGCTGGGACATCTACATACACATATATCCACTCTTTTTTAGATTCTTTTCCCATATCAGTCATCGGAGTATTGGAAAGATTTCCCTGTGCTATGTAGTAGGTTAGTTATCTATTTAGAAATTAGTTATCTATTTCATATGTAGTAGTGTATATGTGGACAAGGCACTGGCAACCCACTACAGTACTCTTGCCTGGACAATCCCATGGACGGAGGAGCCTGGTAGGCTGCAGTCCATGGGGTTGCACAGAGTCGGACACGACTGAAGCGACTTCGCAGCAGCAGTGTATATATGTCAGTTTCAATCTCCCAATTTATCCCTCCTCATCCTTTCCCCTCTTTGTAATTATGTTTGTTTTTTATATCTGTGACTCTATTTCTGTTTTTTTTTTGTTTTTTTTTTTTAATTTTATTTTATTTTTAAACTTTACATAACTGTATTAGATTTGCCAAATATCAAAATGAATCCGCCACAGGTATACATGTGTTCCCCATCCTGAACCCTCCTCCCTCCTCCCTCCCCATACCATCCCTCTGGGTCGTCCCAGTGCACCAGCCCCAAGCATCCAGTATCGTGCATCGAACCTGGACTGGCAACTCATTTCATACATGATATTTTACATGTTTCAATGCCATTCTCCCAAATCTTCCCACCCTCTCCCTCTCCCACAGAGTCCATAAGACTGTTCTATACATCAGTGTCTCTTTTGCTGTCTCGTACACAGGGTTATTGTTACCATCTTTCTAAATTCCATATATATGCGTTAGTATACTGTATTGGTGTTTTTCTTTCTGGCTTACTTCACTCTGTATAATAGGCTCCAGTTTCATCCACCTCATTAGAACTGATTCAAATGTATTCTTTTTAATGGCTGAATAATACTCCATTGTGTATATGTACCACAGTTTTCTTATCCATTCATCTGCTGATGGACATCTAGGTTGCTTCCATGTCCTGGCTATTATAAACAGTGCTGCGATGAACATTGGGGATTAAAGACAATCTCTTTAACAAGTGGTGCTGGGAACTCTGGTCAACCACTTGTAAAAGAATGAAACTAGAACACTTTCTAACACCACACACAAAAATAAACTCAAAATGGATTAAAGATCTAAACGCAAGACCAGAAACTATAAAACTCCTAGAGGAGAACATAGGCAAAACACTCTCTGACATACATCACAGCAGGATCCTCTATGACCCACCTCCCAGAATATTGGAAATAAAAGCAAAAATAAACAAATGGGACCTAATTAACCTTAAAAGCTTCTGCACATCAAAGGAAACTATTAGCAAGGTGAAAAGACAGCCTTCAGAATGGGAGAAGATAATAGCAAATGAAGCAACTGACAAACAACTAATCTCGAGAATATACAAGCAACTCCTACAGCTCAACTCCAGAAAAATAAATGACCCAATCAAAACATGGGCCAAAGAACTAAATAGACATTTCTCCAAAGAAGACATACAGATGGCTAACAAACACATGAAAAGATGCTCAACATCACTCATTATCAGAGAAATGCAAATCAAAACCACTATGAGGTACCATTTCACACCAGTCAGAATGGCTGCGATCCAAAAGTCTACAAGTAATAAATGCTGGAGAGGGTGTGGAGAAAAGGGAACCCTCTTCCACTGTTGGTGGGAATGCAATCTATTTCTGTTTTATAAATAAGTTTATTTGTACTCTTTTTTTTTAAGATTCCACATATAAGCGATATGGTACTTGTCTTTCTCTGTCTGACTTACTTCACTAAGTATGATTATCTCCAGGTCCATCCATGTTGCTGCAAATGACATTATTTCATTCTTTTTTATGGGAACATAGCCTTATTTTGACTTTAGAGATAAATCTTGTCATTAAAAACTTGTGCTGTATATTGAACAATCCCATTTATATGAAATGCCCAAGATAGGTAAATCCATAGAGACAGAGAGTAGAATAATGGTTGTCAGAGAATGAAGGGAGGGGAGAATGGGAAATGACTACTTAATGGGTACAGGGTAGTTTCTTTGGAGGATGATACAAATATTTTGGAATTAGATAGTAATGATGGTTGCATAACCTTGTAAGTATCCTAAAACTCACTGAAACTGTGCACTTTAAAATAGTTTAAATGCTGTCTTTATGTTATGTGAATTTTATCTCAATGAAAAAAATATTTTTTTAATCTGCTTTGTTCTGTTCCAATCTTTCAAAATTAGTATTGTCGAATGTAAGGGAAAATATAAAGCAACAACTTATATAAACCTTCAGAAGGCTAATGTTAATAAAAGATGAGTTGACCAAAAGAAAAAAAAAAAAGGAAATCTGTGTGTTTGGGGCACCCAACTGCATTTATAGACCCCAGTATCCCAAATCTCTGACCTTGGTTTTCCAACATGCTCATACTGCCATCTGGTGGCTTTGACACTCCAAAGCAGCTCAGGTCCCACGTTTACGACTTCCATCTCTTACCTACTCTTTCCTCTAAGCCTGCCCTCTTCTGGTGGTAAAGGATACGCAAAATGAATTCTTTGATAAGATTTGAAAATTCAAGTGAGTCAGTATATGAAGATCTACTAAGCTCTCAAATAGCTGAGCAACATATTAACTCAGCGAACAGCAGAGGTAGAATTTCAGGCAGATCACTCATTCCATCAAATAAATATGTACCAAGCCTGCTTTGTACCAGCCACTGTTTCAGATTCTACGAATATAGCAGAGAATAAAACTGATGAAAATCTGTGCCTTTGTGGCTCTCATATCCTTGTGGACTGGGGCAGAACAATAAAAATTAATGAACTAATGTTACACATATCAACCTGAATGCATCTCGTAAACATAATGTTGTGGAGGGAAACATTTTATCAGAAAACATAGATTGAAGGCAAAAGGAAGAAGGTGGTGGCAGAGGATGAGACGGTTAGATAGCATAATCAACTCAATTGACATGAATTTGAGCAAACTCCGGGAGATAGTGAAGGACAGGGAAGTCTGGCGTGCTGCAGTCCACGGGGTCACAGTGTCAGACACGACTTACTGACTGAACAACAACAACAAATACTATAAAAGACAAATTTTACAAAAATTTTAAATGTGAAAAATAACATTATTCATATTTCTTAAGGTATATTGCATAAGTAGGCAAGGAGTTCATGCTTCCACACCTGGGAAGCAGGAGAAGACCACCAATTTGTAGCATTTGCTGATTTCCATAATAGGACCAGCTCACAATATCCCAGAAATGTTAACAACCAGCTCTAGTAAGCCTATGCGAGCAGCCTCCAGTGCCCCGCTGCTGCCTGAGTTGGCCCTACTTAAAAGTACAGATGATTCCTTCTTAGTAACAGAAGGGAAGAATCATAGCAGGTATGAAGGGTGAGCAGATGGGATAATGGGAGCTTATGAAAAACTGTCATTTTCCTAGGACACAGGTAGAAAGTGAGTTTAAGAAGGAAAAGTTTTGAGTTTCAAAAGAAAAGAGGAAGCAGGGGCAAGATGGTGACCCAAGAGGCTCCTGAACTTCGCTCCTCCTGTGGATACACCTGCCACACAGCTCCACACAGAGCAATTCCCTCTGAGAGAAATCCAGAAACTAGCTGAGTGACAGCTGCCCATCAGACCATGAGAAAATACTCACATCAAAATGGAGAAGAAAAGCTGAGACACACGCTCACCATAAACCCCTACCCTGGCACAGCACCACACTATTGGTTCAGAATCCCCAGTTCCATTTCATTAAGATTGCTTCTCTCTGAGTAGCAAAGACTTTAGATCACACATGTAGAGCCCCAACTTTTAAGGCTTCTACAAGGAGGACAGGCCCCAAGTGACTTAGCTCTGATAGTCAAAGGAACTTGTATTCAGAGGGCCACAAGACTACAGCAGACATAGAAGCGGTTTTTAAACAGGTGCAGGAGATTCCTCCCCCTGCCACTATACACCTGGGCTCAGCGCAGAGGGAACAGGCAAAACTACCTATCTCCCAGTTTCTTCTTGGAAGGGGTTTAACTCTGTCCTTTCCCAGCTGCTGCCTGGGGGTCCAGCTTCTGATTAGCCTGCATCCAGGAGTTAACTGTGATCCTTCCCTTTGGGACACCGTCAGGTCTTGACACACCCTCAACTGTTGGGAACCACTAAGAACAAAAATGGCAGCTTGGACAATCTTGAGAAGGCTTGAGAAGCAACCAGGAGCTCAGGCCAGGCTGATTGGACACATAGAATGAGAGCGAAGGGATGGAAAAAGGCATTTATTCTGTGCAAATGGAAATGAAAAGCAAAAAGGGGTAGCTAAAATTTAAAACAGACTTTAAATCAAAAACTAAAAGAAGAGCCGAATAAGACCATTGTACAATAATATGTACAATGTACAATAATAAATCCCTCAAAAAGAAACAATTGAAAATATTTATGCATCCAACATCAGAGCACCTAAGTATATAAAACAAACATTAACAGACCTGAAGGGTGAGACAGACATCAACACAACAATAGTAGGAGACTTCAATACTACCTGGAGAAGGAAATGGGAACCCACTTCAGTATTCTTGCCTGGAAAATCCCATGGGTGGAGGAGCCTGGCAGGCTACAGTCCATGGGGTCACCAAGAGTTGGACACGACTGAGTGACTTCACTTCATTTCAATACTCCACCCTCCACAAAACCAAAAAGGAAACATTAGACTTAAACCACAACTCTGTTTCTGCAAAGAAGCGGAAAACAAAGACCTGCAGACCTGGACCCCTCCCAGATCGAATGTCCCACCTGGGAGAGCCAGTCGTCTGCACTGCAGCAGAAGACACTCTGTGGTCAATTGTGAGCACAGCTCTACCATCCTGTCCGTGATGCCAATTGTTACGGTTTTCTTAAATCAGCATTTGTTAAGAAGAGCCCTTGTGAGCTGCGGTTCAACAAAAGAAAAACTGAGGCAGAGAAGTTTGCTACTCACAGGGCCTTGGGAGGCCACATATCTTCTGCTCCTTCATGCTGCAGCCTACTGCCTAGGTGGAGTGTAGCGCTGCTTCCCATCCCAGTGTAAACTCCAAAAGAAGCAACTAGAGTCTTCCCAAACCTCAGAGCATTACTCACTGGAGCTGGTTTAAAGTGCATCAGATGTGTTTTCCTCCTGTTAATGCCCCACAGCGGGTAAATTTCCCCAGTGGGTATTAGACTGGGGGTATAATTCCTGACTGTACGCACAGACACAACTGCTGTCAGGAGAACTGGTTAAGATTTTCACAAGGTCACATTTATTAATGGCAATTCCAGGTCAAGTGTGAGTTCCTCAAAGTGTGGGGCAGTGACGGTAGCAGGAAGGGAAGGAGACTCGCCTTCACAGACCCCCATGTTTGTGGATGGCCCCAGGACTCTGAGTGTTGACCAGTACAACAGGGGCACCATTGCAGGACAAGTCAGGGCTCCTTGCAAAGGCAAGTGCGGCTGGGGCCAAGTCCCTCTGTCTCTGCACACCTCGATGCTGTCACGCTTCATCCTCTGACCCTCTGGGACATCCTGGGGTCACCTCTGGCACATGGTAGCACAGGATCTAATGGTCTGCTCTAGATGTTTCTGACTAATAGACAGAGGAATTTAAACCACAGCAACTCCGGGTTACCCTTCTAAATTTCCCAAGTGAACTTCATACAGCCTACAGGGCATAGCAGGTAAAACTATAAACAGTACAAATTAAGCTAGATGTGTCTATTGGCACCATTTTTCTCAAACAGCTGCAGGTGGTTCTCACCCGGGCTCTCTCTTTTCCCATTATAGGTATGGGTGTCCTCACTCAGGGACTCACTTGGAGGATTAAACCCAAACTGCTGGCCTTTGTCATAAAAGTGAAGTGAAGTCATTCAGTCGTGTCCGACTCTTTGCGACCCCATGGACTGTAGCCCACAAGGCTCCTCCATCCATGGAATTTTCTAGGCAAGAGTACTGGAGTGGGTTGCCATTTCCTTCTCCAGGGGATCTTCCTGACCCGGGGAAGACCTTTGTCATCATGGGAGCTGCCAAATGGGGACTTATCTAGCTGTCTCCGCCAGTAAAATACACTACAATATAGGCTGAAGCAAGCTGCAGAGGACCTTTGGCTCATCATTAGAAATATGCTTGAACCTGGGGTCATGGTGCCAGTGGTAAAGAACCCTCCTGCCAATGCAGCAGACGTGAGAGATGTAGGTTCAGCCCCGGAGTTGGGAAGATCCCCTGGAGGAGGGTGTGGTAACTGACACCAGTATTGTTGACTGGAGAATCCCATAGACAGAGGAGCCTGGCAGGCTACAGACTATAGGGTCACACAGAGATGGACACAACTGAAGCAATTTAGCACACATGCATGGGGTCACTAGGCCCACCTTCTCACCTTTTGGTAAACAACCATATCTGGCCAGTGTTAAAACTGGCCACCAATGAAAGGAGATTAACAAGTGACTATCAAAACTTAAAATGCACAGATTCCAGCCACTAAGGCTCTCATTGCCAATATTACAGTGATGATATGACAGCAAAGGACTCAGGGTCTCTCCTTTGCTCTCCTAGACTTAACCAACATATTTTACCTGGTCCCACAGCCTCAATTTGCTTTCGGTCAGGGCCCCCAGTAGACATTTACTCAGCTGCCCACGGATTATCTGAATAACCTTGCCACCATATGTAACCTATGCAGACAAGATCTACATTCGCTCAAACCAACCCATTGCTGCCATGACATCCTATAGATCAGAGGTCCCTAAACTCCAGGCTGCAGAGCAGTATCTCCTGTCAGATCTGCCGTGGCATTAGATTAGAAATACAGTGCACGGCAAGCGTAATGTGCCTGAATCATTCTGAAACCATCCCCTCACCCGTGGTCCATGGAAAAGCTGTCTTCCACGAAATCCATACCTGATGCCAAAAGAGGGTGGGGACCACTGCAGACGATATTCTACTAGAGGGGCCCTCTGAGGATGCCATCTCGGGAGACATACCTGGTAACGCAACACTCACAGCAGAGAAGATGGGCCCTTGCCCCGCATAAAATCCAAGAACTGACCACTTCAAGTTTCTTGACATAATGTGGTCAGCTGAGGGCCAAAATATTCCTGTGAGTGTAAAACATCAACTTCTCACAGTCAAGCCTCCCACTACCTACAGCAGGCAGAGCATACACGGGTTCTCTTTACCTTTGGGAGACAACACATTCCACACTTATCCACTCTACTTACTTCATGTTGTTTCATGAAAACGAGCTTTTTCCAACTGGGGAGAACCTCAACAAACTGCATATTGGCTGGTCCAACAAGACATGCAGCAGGCCCTGCTCTCAGTCCCTCCAGGCTCAGACCGCCAAGTCAAACCACTATGAATACCTCACAGAGTCTCTGGACTGAGTATAGCTCTATGTAACTGTCCATGGAGTTCTGGACCAAACATCTGCCCCAAACTGCATCTGGGTACATAAACACTCAAGCACAACATTGTGGGAGTCTACTGGGCCCTTTTAGAGACAGCAGCATTAATAATCTCACAGCTTTACATACACGTCCCCATGCTGCCTTGGGTTGGAAATTCAACACAAAGGCAGCTCAGCATGGCCACTGAAGCCTCCCTGTTAAAATGGAATGGAACCTTCAGGGAAGAGTTAAACCTGATGCCCAGGGCATCTCCAAATTACAGGAGGCCGTGGCTTCCTGAATGCTAAGCCCCTTGCCCACTGACATTGAGGTGCAACTAGCGGCAGCCTCACTGCCAGCCTCTCTAACACTTTGGGGAGCCCCTGGGATAGAACTATCTGGCATGGAAAGGGGGTGGGTGATCTTCCCTGACGGCAGCGCCACCACTGTATACAACACAGCCCACTAAGAGGTCACAGCCTGTCACGCTGCTAGCGGCATCTCCCTAGTCCAGAAGCGCTCTCCTGGCTCAGCCCGCCTGGTTGGTCACAGCATGCCTGACTCTACAATACGCCGTGATAATGAGACTCCCAAGGCAGTATTCAACAGGCTCACTGCCTAGTCTGGACAATAGCAAAGGGGTAATTTCTTGATTCAGGGAAAGCCTGTCTGGGTGCCTCCACTCAGAAAGAGATGACCATGCTGAATATGGTCACTCATGTCTCTGCCTACACAAGCTAGCAAACAAGAAGCAAATTATAACAATACTGCCAACTCTCTATCCAAATTACACACCTGTTCCAGGGCCCTCAATAAGCCATTTCCCAAAATACCAGGCACAGTCCCAGACACAAGAATTGCTCCAAAGATGTCATATCCACTGGCAGAGTGAGTCTGTATTCCATCAGGCCTTACGGGAGCGACAGCACTCACTGACGGGCATATACAGCTGATCCTTGAACAATACAGGAGCTGGGGTGCTGACCCCCACAGAGTCAAAAATCCACCTATAAATTTACACTCAGCCCTCCACGTCTGTGACTTCAAACAACCATGGGTGGTGTAGTACTGTATCAGTTGAAAAAAATCCATGTATAAGTAGATCCACACAGTTTAAACCCCTCACCCCAATTCTAGCCAAGTTCAGTTGCTCAGTCATGTCTGACTCTACAACCCCATGGACCGCAGCATGCCAAGCCTCCCTGTCCATCACCAACTCCCAGAGTTTACTCAAACTCATGTCCATTGAGTCAGTGATGCCATCCAACCATCTCATCCTCTGTCATACCCTTCTCCTCCCACCCTCAATCTTTCCCAGCATCAGGGTCTTTTCCAATGAGTCAGTTCTTCACATCAGGTGACCAAATTATTGGAGTTTCAGCTTCAGCATCAGTCCTTCCAATGAATAGTCAGGACTGATTTCTTTTAGGATGGATTTGTTGGGTCTCCTTGCTGTCCAAGGGACTCTGAAGTGTCTTCTCCAATACCACAGTTCAAAAGCCAAAGTGGTAGTTGATAATAGCCTCCTTTTCTCCCAAACAAAACTTTGGAAGGCTCCCACATGGGGATACGAACCCCTGGATGAAAGTCAAATTGATTTTGTCAGGTTGCTGCTGTTCTCTGCTGGAATCATGAGTACAAAACTGCCATCACCTATACCTTCATGGAACACCTGCTGGTAGATTCCTACCATGTAATCTTCTTAACCAGGTATGTGCTCATCCCCTGTGGCCCACCAGACATCCATAAATTCAGATCAAGGTATCCATATCATCTCCCAAGTTGTTCGGTTCTGGACTCTAGAACATAGAACCTTGGGGAATTTCCACCTGGTTTACCAGCCCCAGAAGTCTGCACTTACTGCAAGACACATGACCTACTCAAAGACATGGTCCTCAAGCTTCAAAATAATAAATGGTCCCCAAATGGCCGAAAATTTTACCCCAGGCTCTAATACTGCCTAAGTCCCAGCCCCCAGGTCTCCAACAGCTTGACATCGACTACCAGTATTCTTCAAAGACTCCCTTCCTAGTACTCACAGGGAACCCCTCTCCTTTGACATCAGAGAGGAAATCGTTCACAGGTGTTCACCAGATGAATGCTCCCCTTACCATTTTAAAGAATCTGCCTGCAACACAGGAGGCCTGGGTTAGATCCCTGAGTCAGAAAGATCCCCTGGAGAAGGGAATGGCTACCCACTCCAGTATTCTGCCCTGGAGAATTCTATGGACAGAGGAGCCTGGCAGGCTACAGTCCAAGAGGTCACAAAGAGTCGGACATGACTGAGAGAATTTTACTTTCACTTTACCATTTTAATGCTTCTATCATCTCACCATCTTTCACATACTGGTAACCCAATTGAGGGCAGATTGTACAATTTTACCCAAGGGGACAAATTCCTACCAAATTGTGTGCAGATCATGATTATTCAGATTTTGTTGGCCCAGACAATGGTCCGGTATCAGCCTGGGAGCTAGGGCCATAGTCTGTCTCACTATTAGAGTTATAAAGGCTGATTAACTAAACCAAATTCAGCAAAAACTTTGCAGGATTGAAATAATAACTACAGGACCCACTAGCAAAACTGTGTGGATCTCAGAGACAGGAACAGAGACCCTCCACCTAGTGGATGCCAGTCACATTTGGAAATGAAATCCAAACGGAAACCCTGGAATCTACTGTGCTGTCAGTTCATTTAGTGCAGATCCCTATCCCACATTAAAGGAAAAGGTAAACAACTCTTGCTTCAAAACAAGTACAGTCAGCCTTTGGTCAGTATCCAGATTGCTCACCAGAAGCAGGCTCTGCAAGCTAGTCAGATGCAAATGCTCTCCTTTGTTGTGGCTGTTACTCTTAGTGCCCATAGCCTGTGTCACAGTATAGTGACCAAGTACACCCCTCGGTCCTAACGCTGTCTCAGGAGATGTGCCGAGGCAAAACCAGTCAGGTGTACAACTGCATCACAGGATGACTGAGTGCCAGATGCTGGTAGGCCCTGTTAAAAAAGGGCTACAACTTATATGCACAGTACATCACGCAAAATGCCAGGGTGGATGAATCACAAGCTGGAATCAAGGTTGCCAGGAGAAATACCAACAACCTCAGATATGCAGATGACACCACCCTTATGGCAGAAAGCAGAGGAACTAAAGAGCCTCTTGATGAAGGTGAAAGAGGAGAGTGAAAAAGCTGGCTTAAAATTCAACATTCAAAAACTAAGATCATGGCATTTGGTCTCATTACTTCATAGCAAATAGATGGGGAAAAAGTGGAAGCAGTAACAGATTTTATTTTCTTGGGCTCCAAAATCACTGTGGATGGTGACTGCAGCCATGAAATTAAAAGACGTTTGCTCCTTGGAAGTAAAGCTATGACAAATCTAGACAGTGCATTAAAAAGCAGAGACATCACTTTTTTGACAAAGGTCTATATAGTCAAAGCTATGCTTTTCCCAGTAGTCATGTATGAATGTGAGAACTGGACCATAAAGAAGGCTGAGCGCTGAAGAATTGATGCTTTCAAATTGTGGTGCTGGAGAAGACTCTTGAGAGTCCCTTGGACTGCAAGTAGATCAAACCAGTCAGTCCTAAAGGACATCAACCCTGAATATTGGAAGGACTGATGCTGAAGTTGAAGCTCCAATACTTTGACTACCTAATGTGAAGATCTGAGTAACTGGAAAAGACCCTGATGCTGGGAAAGAGTGAGGGCAGGAAGAGAAGGGGACAACAGAGGATGAGATGGTTGGATGTCATCCCTGACTCAATGGACATGAGTTTGATAAACTCCAGGAGATAGTGAAGGACAGAAAAGCCTGGCGTGCTGCAGTCCACAGGGTCACAAAGAGTTGGACACGACTTAGCAACTGAACAAAAAGTGAGTAAACAAACAGGTATGGATTCTGACCCAGAGCTCACCTCCCTTTACCTTATATGGTACCAATAGAAGCAGTGCTTTATTTAGTCACTTCCTCCTTATTTAAATTTAGTCACTCCCTCCATGCCACAAACTTTATATCCCAGGCAGAATGGCCCTCCCAATGTAGCCAAATCAAACTTATCTGGCTGGCAGATTTGTACACTAATGAATTTACTAATAGTTTTAATGGGGTGATATCTGGATGGTAAAGTTGCTATCCACAAAATGTCCCTACAGTTAGCCTATCAATATTCCCAGAATATGTATAAATTGTGGATGGCGGTCCCGCCAAGCTCAGTCATGGAGATCACACACTGTTTTGCAAGGGGCCCCCCGATGGAGATCGCTGAGATCCTCTCAACCAGCAGTAGAGTCCATCCTTGCAGTTCCATCCAGAGGCAGGCCTCTAGCATATGTGCTCAGAACTTACCCCCAGCCAGCCATTCCTGCCCTTCCTGGATCTCTACCTCACAAGGCGATCCTTCCTTGAGCTGGCCTTTGCCCACCCCAAGCACATCAACCCCTCTGACGACATGGCCCCAGCCCAAGAACTCACCACTGGAGACAGCTGCATCTCAGATGGTGATGCCACAGTCCAAGAGAAAGTTGAAAGTCAAAGAAAGCAATGTACTCCAACCCCACTAGACACTGACTATCCCTCCCAGATCACTTCTATACCAGTAGGGAAAAGACTATGATGACTGTTAACCTCCAGGCTGAGTTGCAAAAATGTTATCAGTTGATGAACCCAGAGGAACTCATTCAATACTATTTCTCCAAAACGGCTAATTGCTGGCCTCCTGAACCTTGCCTCTGTGTCAGAATGCTTGCAGAACTGTAAGTCCCCCGGCAGCACCAGACACTGCTTCACCTCTGTGGTAAGCCAAACTCTGTATTCTAAACCACATCAGCCACAATAAGGCACTTGGATACAATGAGGTACTTTGACCTGCTCACATCCCACAGCTAGTTGTGGCTGTGTTCACCGCTATACTAGATTATAGCCTTTGCTTTCCACACAATGTATCCATGACAGATCCAATTTCTCTTGTTATTCCCACCATGACCACCAACACCCACTTCACAAGCAAAACTGCTCTCTCCACTCCCTTCCACATAGCAGCCATAAGCCCCTCCACACCATGTGCCACAACCCTGCCCACACGACAACCAAGTGGGCCGGGTCTGATACAACTATATTCATGAATTAAAAAAAAACACTATATTCATACAAATCTTCAAGAGAGCAGCCCAGGCCTTGTAAGTAAAATGTAGCTGGGCTTGTCACCACACAGGTCACACCTACAGCCCCATGTAGACCTATCTATCCTGTGGTTTTTCCTACGGATCAGCCCCCTGGGCTAATTCCCTCCAAAACACCACAAGCCTCATTTAGGCTAAACCAAACCCCTAATCTAGACTCCAAACAGAGTACCCTGTGGGTAAGCATCAAAATAATTATCCCTCCATGGTGATATTTTCTACCAACTCTCCTGGAACCCAACAAGCTGGACCTCACCAGTATATAATCACTGCCTCTTAGTGATAAATAGTATCTCGTGAAAACTTTATTGTGGATCTAAATCAGGAGGTATCTAAGTATCTAAGTATCAAGTCCATTTGACTCTGCTCCAACTGCAAGCAATCTGCACGGCTATTGTTACTGCACCACTATCACCTTTGATATTCTAGCTACTTTTTCCCCTCTTGGCATTTTCCTGCTAGAGAATTGTCTGCTCACATATACCAAGAGAGTCATTCTTTTCTCCACCCTGTTGGGCCTGGCTGTCACCAGCCATAGGAGCAGGTGCTTCTACCCCAGGCCAACAAGATCAAATATTAAAAACCACCCTGGAATTAGCACCCACCCTAACCAACCACAGGCAGACACTATACCATACTCTGAGTCTGATGCAACAACAGCATGACTCACCAGCACAAAAGATGTTGGATAATTGACTGGTGGTAGATTTCCTATTGCAGAACAGGGCAGAGTCTGTTCTTCACAAGGCACCTCTTATTGCAGGTACATTAACAAGTCTGGATAGGTACAGGCCAACCTCCACAAGCTATGTCAGGCTCCTCTGTCCATGTATGCTCCAAGAAAGAATACTGGAGTAGCATGTCATTTCCTCCTCAGGGGATCTTCCCAACCCAGGGATCGAACCCACATCTCTTGTGTCTCCTGCATTGGCAGGCGGATTCTTTACCACTAGTGCCACCTGGGAACCCCCAACCCATAAAGTCACAAACAAAAGTAAACTGATATGACTTCTGCAACAGCCCTATGACAGTTTCCCCTGACTCCCAAAGCATTCCACTGTGGATAAGCGCCCCCTCAATAAAGTTTATAAAAATTCTACTCATTTTTGTTTGACCAATCAGCCTTAATCTGGGAACCGTAAAGCACACCACCTTTGGACCCTAAAGAAGGCATATACTTCGGGTCCTGTCACTCTCTGTGCCCACCGCCTGCCTTGATCTCTCCTTATGGCCCTGTGAGGTATTTTGCTATGTACTTTCTCCTGAACCTGAGTAATAAACTTCTCTATCTGTTTCTCTTGTGGTCATTTATTGAACCATATGTCACACTGGGACTCTACTTAAGAAAAATTGATTCAGCAAAATGATAACAAAGCTTCTGCACAGCAAAAGAAATCATCAATAGAATGAAAAGGCACCTAGGGAATGGAAAAAAATTACAAAGCATGTGTCTGATAAGGGATTAATATCCACAATATACAAGGAATTCAGAGGAGAAAAAAAAAAACCAAATAGTTCAATTTAAAAACAAGTAAAGGACCTGGAAAGACATTTTTTCAAAACAAAACTTACAAATGGCCAACAAGTACATGAAGAGATGCTAAATATTACTAATCATCAGAGAAATAATCAAAACTGGAATGAGACGTCACCTCACAGACGTAAGGATCAGTTTAGTTCAGTTCAGTAGCTCAGTCGTGTCCGACTCTTTGAGACCGCATGAATCGCAGCACGCCAGGCCTCCCTGTCCATCAACAACTCCCGGAGTTCACTGAGACTCACGTCCATCGAGTCAGTGATGCCATCCAGCCATCTCATCCTCTGTCGTCCCCTTCTCCTCCTGCCCCCAATCCCTCTCAGCATCAGGATCTTTTCCAATGAGTCAACTCTTCGCATGAGGTGCCAAAGTATTGGAGTTTCAGCTTTAGCATCAGTCCTTCCAATGAACATCCAGAACTGATCTCCTTTAGAATGGACTGGTTAGATCTCCTTGCAGTCCAAGGGACTCTCAAGAGTCTTCTCCAGCACCACAGTTCAAAAGTATCAATTTTTTGGCACTCAGCTTTCTTCACAGTCCAACTCTCACATCCATACATGACCACTGGAAAAACCATAGCCTGATGTAAGGATGCTGCTGCTGCTGCTAAGTTGCTTCAGTCGTGTCCGACTCTGTGTGACCCCATAGATGGCAGCCCACCAGGCTCCCCCGTCCCTGAGATTCTCCAGGCAAGAACACTGGAGTGGGTTGCCATTTCTTTCTCCAATACATGAAAGTGAAAAGTGAACTCGCTCAGTCGTGTCCAACTCTTAGTGACCCCATGGACTGCAGCCCACCAGGCTCCTCCATCCATGGGATTTTCCAGGCAAGAGTACTGGAGTGGGGTGCCATATCAAAAGGCAAGAAATAATAATTTTGGCAAGGATGTGGAATAAAGGAACCCTGGTACATTACTGGTGATATAAACTTGTACAGCCACTACAGAACACAATATGAAGTTTCCTTAAAAAATTAAAAATTGAACTATCTTACAATTTAGCAATTTCACTTCTGTATATATATTCCATGGTCATTGCAGCATTAGTTACAGTAGTAGAGGTATGAAAACAACCTAAGTATTCACTGACAGATAAATAGATAAAGAAGGTGTGATAGATATATACAACAGAATATTATTCAAGCTTTAAAAAGAAGGAAACATTGCAATTTGCAACAACATGAATAAACCTTGAGGTTATCATGCTATGTGAAATAAGCCACATCAGTTCAGTTCAGGTCAGTAGCTCAGTCGTGTCTGACACCCTGTGACCCCATGAACTGCAGCACACCAGGCCTCCTTGTCCATCACCAACTCCCAGAGTTTACCCAAACTCATGTCCATTGAGTCGGTGATGCCATCCAACCATCTCATCCTCTGTCGTCCTCTTCTCTTCCTGCCTTCGATCTTTCCCAATATCAGGGTCTTTTCAAATGAGTCAGCTCTTTGCATCAGGTGGCCAAAGTATTGGAGTTTCAGCTTCAACATCCGTCCTTCCAATGAACACCCAGGACTGATCTCCTTTAGGATGGACTGGTTGCATCTCCTTGCAGTCCAAGGGACTCTCAAGAGTCTTCTCCAACACCACAGTTCAAAAGCATCAATTCTTTGGCGCTCAGCTTTCTTTATAGTCCAACTCTCACATCCAACATGACTACTGGAAAAACAATAGCCTTGACTAGATGGACCTATGTGGACAAAGTAATGTCTCTGCTTTTTAATACGCTGTCTAGGTTGGTCATAACTTTCCTTCCAAGGAGTAAGCGTCTTTTAATTTCATGGCTGCAATCACCATCTGAGGTGATTTTGGAGCCCCCCAAAATAAAGTCTGCAACTGTTTCTACTGTTTCCCCATCTATTTCCCATGAAGTGATGGGACCGGATGCCATGATCTTAATTTTCTGAATGTTGAGCTTTAAGCCAACTTTTCACTCTCCTCTTTCACTTTCATTAAGAGGGTTTTTAGTTCCTCTTCCCTTTCTGCCATAAGGGTGGTGTCATCTGCATATCTGAGGTTATTGATATTTCTCCCAGCAATCTTGATTCCAGCTTGTGCTTCTTCCAGTCCAGCGTTTCTCCCAGTCCAGCGTTTCTCATGAAGTACTCTGCATATAAGTTAAATAAGCAGGGTGACAATATACAGCCTTGATGTACTCCTTTTCCTATTTGGAACAAGTCTGTTGTTCCATGTCCACTTCTAACTGTTGCTTCCTGACCTGCATACAGGTTTCTCAAGAGGCAGGTCAGGTGGTCTGGTATTCCCATCTCTTTCACAATTTTCCACAGTTTATTGTGATCCACACAGTCAAAGGATTTGGCATAGTCAGTAAAGCAGAAGTAGATGTTTTTCTGGAACTCTCTTGTTTTTTCCATGATCCAGCAAATGTTGGCAATTTGATCTCTGGTTCCTCTGCCTTTTCTAAAACCAGCTTTAACATCTGCAAGTTCATGGTTCATGTATTGCTGAAGCCTGGCTCGGAGAATTTTGAGCATTACTTTGCTAGCCTGTGAGATGAGTGCAATTGTGCGGTAGTTTGAACATTCTTTGGCATTGCCTTTCTTAAGGATTGGAATGAAAACTGACCTTTTCCAGTCCTGTGGCCACTGCTGAGATTTCCAAATTTGCTGGCATATTGAGTGCAGCACTTTCACAGCATCATCTTTCAGGATTTGGAATAGCTCAACTGGAATTCCATCACCTCCACTAGCTTTGTTCATAGTGATGCTTCGTAAGGCCCACTTGACTTCACATTCCAGGATGTCTGGCTCTAGGTGAGTGATCACACCATAGTGATTATCTGGGTCGTGAAGATCTTTTTTCTACAGTTCTTCTGTGTATTCTTGCCACCTCTTCTTAACATCTTCTGCTTCTGTTAGGTCCCTACCATTTCTGTCCTTTATTGAGCCCATCTTTGCATGAGATGTTCCCTTGGTATCTCTAATTTTCTTGAAGAGATCTCTAGTCTTTCCTATGCTATTGTTTTTTGATAGAGAAAGACAGTATAGCACAATATCACTTATATGTGAAATTTTAAAAAGAAAAAAAGTCAAACTCCTAGAAACAGAGAGCAAAATGGTGGTTGCCAAGTGCCAGGTGGTGGAGAAATAGGGACAAGCTGGTAAAAGACTCTCAGGGACTTCTCTGGTGGTCTGGGTTTGAATACAGGGGGCCTGGGTTTGATCCCTGGTCAGGGAACTAGATCCCCTGTGCTACAACTAAGACTTGGTGCAGACAAATAAATATTTTAAAATAAAAGGTACAGACTTTCAGTTATGAGATTGATAAGAGCTAAAGTCCTAAGGCATAAGATGGTGACTATAATTGATAATGGGCCTCCCAGGTGGCTCAGTGGTAAAGAACCAACCTGCCAATGCGGGATATGTGGATTTGATCCCTGGGTCCAGAAGATCCCCTGGAGAAGGAAATGGCAAGCCACTCCAGTATTCTTGCCTGGGAAATCTCATAAACAGAGGAACCTGGCGGGCTACAGTCCCTGGGGTCGCAAAGAGTTGGACCAACTTAGTGACTAAACAACAACAACAATAAAGTTGATAACACTCTTGTAATTTATAGTTGAAATATGCTGAGAGTAGAACTTAAGTGCTCTCACCAAGGGAAAAAAAAAACTCAATATGTGAGGTAATGGTTGTGTTAATCAATTCCATGGTGGGAATGCTTTTACAGTGTGCGTGTGTTAGTCGCTCAGTTGTATATGAGTGAGTGAGTGAAGTCGCTCAGTCGTGTCCGACTCTTTGCGACCCCATGGACTGTAGCCCTCCAGGCTCCTCCATCCATGAAATTTTCCAGGCAAGAGTACTGGAGTGGGTGGCCATTTCCTTCTCCAGGGGATCTTCCCAACTCGGGGATTGAACCCGGGTCTCCCGCATTGCAGGCAGACGCTTTACCATCTGAGCCACCAGGGAATCCCAATTGGTATATTTGATATACCAGTTGTATATAGGTATATCAAATCATCATGTTGTATACTTTTAATATATTAAGATTTTATTTGTCCATTGCACCTCAATAAAGCTGAAAATAGAAAAAGGAAAGAAATAAAATAGTTGTCTATAAGAGGAGAATAAAGAGATCAGGGAAATATATTGGTGGGTAGCATTAAAGGCCCACCTGAGGTTAGGGTTCATAAGCCTGAAGACAGAACAGTTAGCATAACTGAATGCTTTTCTTCAGTCACATCCAGCTGCAAGGTAGGCTCTGGGTAGATGGATAATCAGATTTTACCAGGGACAAGGAAAAGTTGTGAGGATCTGATTGTCCTAATCAGATCAAAAGCTTGTGGAAATCAGACTACTAGAGGGAATGGGCTAAACTGATGGAGTGGTTAGAAAATGGGCCACATGAAATGATGGAAATGTTGTGGTTAAAGTCAATGACAATGAGAAGTGAGCAGGTGACTGAGGTGGGGTGGAGTAAGATTCTTGCAGGAGAGGAGTACAAGAAACTGAAGCAAGGATGTTGGATGGATAGAGAGAAATGACCAAGATTTAAGACAGTTGCAACATTGAAGAGAATGACGGTGAAAGAGGAGCTCAAATAGGTAGATGACTGCAGTAAAGAGAGGGAGTGTCAAGACTGAACAGAAATTCACAACTAAACTTTTCCTTCAGGATTTAGGGGTCGATGGGTGGGGGACTGTTTGAAAGCAGTGATGAGATGAGATACTTCCAACTTCTGTTATAAGAAAACACAGACATTTTATTATTAGATTTTAGTATTAGAGAAGGCTGCAGGGGAAGTAATTCCTCCAAGACAGAGGATCTCGACCCAAGCCCTGTTGGTGCTTGAGGCCTGAAGATTCTTTGTTTTGATGGGCTGTGCACTGCAGCATCTTTAGCAGCATCCCTGGCTTCCAACCACTAGTTGCTAGTAGCATCAACCCAGCTATTGTTGCTGTTCAGTCACTAAGTCGTGTCTGACTCTTTGCAACCTCATGGACTGTAGCACACCAGGCTCTCCCATCCTCCACTATCTCCCAGTTTGCTCAAATTCATGTCCACTAAGTCAGTGATACTATCTAACCATCTCATCCTCTGCTGCCCCCTTCTCCTCTGTCTTCAATCTTTCCCAGCATCAGAGTATTTGTCCGTGAGTTCCACCGGGTGGCCAAAGTATTGGAGCTTCAGCTTCAGCATCAGTCCTGCCAATGAATAGTCAGGGTTGATTTCCTTTAGGATTGACTGGTTTAATCTCCTGGCTGTCCGAGGGACTCTTAAGAGTCTTCTCCAACACCACAATTCAAAAGTGTCAAATCTTCAGTGCTCAGCCTTCTTAATGGTGCAACTCTCATACCTGTACTACTAGCAAAACCAGGGCTTTGACTATATGGATCTCTGTTGGCAAAGTGATGTCTCTGCTTTTCATTATGCTGTCTAGGTTTGTCACAGCTTTCCTTCCAAGGACCAAGCAGTGTCTAGAGATATTCTTGGTTGTCACACTGGAGGTGTGAAAGAAGAGAAGAATTTAACTTCAAAGCTATAGTCACCGTCCGCAGTGGTTTTGGAGCCCAAGAAAATAAAGTTGGTCGCTGCTTCCACTTATTTCCCCTTCTATTTGCCAAAGTGATGGGACTGGATGCCATGATCTTAGTTTTTTGAATGTTGCTTCAAGCCAGCTTTTTCACTCTTCTCTTTCACCATCAAGAGGCTCTTTAGCTCCTCCTCACTTTCTGCCATTAGAGTGGTGTCATCTGCATATCTGAGATTGTTGGTATTTCTACTGGAAACTTTGATTCTAGCTTGCGATTGAACCAGACTGGCATTTCGAATGATGTACTCTGCATATAAGTTAAGTGAGCAGGGTGACAATATACAGCCTTGATGTACTCCTTCCCCAATTTTGAACCAGTTCGTCGTTCCATGTCTGGTTCTAACTGTTGCTTCTTGACCTACTTACAGGTTTCTCAGGAGACAGGTAAGGTGGTCTGGTATTCTCATCTCTTTAAGCATTTTCAACCATTTGTTGTTACCTACACAATCAAAGGCTTTATCGTAGTCAATGAAGCAGAAATAGATGTTTTTTCTGGAATTCCCTTGCTTTTTCTATGACCCAGAAAATGTTGGCAATTTGATCTCTGGTTCCTCTGCTTTTTTTTTAAATCCAGTTTATACATCTGGAGGGTTTTGGTTCATGTACTGCTGAAACTGAGCTTGAAGGATTTTCAGCATAATCTTGCTAACATGTGAAATGAGTGCAGTTGAACAATAAGCTCAAACATTCTTTTGCATTGCCCTTTTTGAGGTTGGAATGAAAACCGACCTTTTCCAGTCCTAAGGCCACTACTGAGTTTCCTAAATTTGCTGGCATACTGAGTGCAGTACTTTAATAGCATCATCTTTTAGTATTTGAAAGAGCTCAGCTGGAATTCCATTACCTCTACTAGCATTGTTCGTAGTAATGCTTCCTAAGACCCACTTAACTTCACACTCCAGGATGTCTAGCTCTAGATGAGTGACCATATCATCATGGTTATCTGGGTCAAGACCCTTTTTGTATAGTTCTTATGTGTATTCTGGCCACCTCTTCTTAATCTCTTTTGCTTCTGTTGGGTCCTTACCATTTCTGGCCTTTATCGTGCTCATTCTTGCATGAAATGTTCCCTTGATATCTCCAGTTTTCTTGAAGAGGTCTCTAGTCTTTCCCATTCTGTTGTTTCCCTCTATTTCTTCGCATTATTCATTTTAGAAGGCCATCTTATCTCTCCTTGGTATTCTATGGAACTCTGCATTTAATTGGGTATTTTCCCCTTCCTCTCTTGCCTTTTGTTTCTCTTCTTTCACACCTCCAGTGTGACAGCCAAAAATATCTCCAGATACTGCAAAATGTCCCCAGGGAGCAGGGGACATTTTGAAAACCACTGAACTAGAGAAAGATTGTGCAGGAAATACTCAAAGAAGAGAGTTAAAACATAGGGAGGTTTTACAGATGATTAACCATGAGCATCAAAAGGCACAGTGGAAAAGATGGGGATAAATTTCATCTGAAAGGTCTTCTGTGCACTAGTCAAATCATACCATCAGCAGCAGACATATCAAGGTTGGTCCTATCAAAGTGTTTAAAAGATATCTCTCTGCTTCCTAAGTTGCTCTCTTTGATGTCACCATTGCCTAATGAAGGTTGATGACAGGGTCAATAAATTAACAGGCCTTGCTATTCCTGCAGCTGTAAAGACATAAGCTCCACATCAATGCAGGAGTGCCACTGAAATTCCATTGTGCATTGAGGTTGAAATAGCAAAGCAAGAATGTCATCACAGAAAGTTCTGAAAAATGGAAAAGATGCTACAAATTGAAATTAAGTTTAATCTGACTATTCTGTAAAAATAATGTAGGTGGTTTAAAATATTTTTTTGAGTAATCAATTTCATATGGTTCAAAATTAAGAAGGTACCGAGGGCTTCCCTAGTGGCTCAATGGTAAAAAAAGAATCTGCCTGCCAACACAGGGAACACAGGTTTGATCCCTAGTCCAGGAAGATGCCACATGCCCTGGAGCAACTAAGCCCATGTGCCACAACTATTGAGCCTGTGCTCTGGAGCCTGAAATTGTGACAGAATGTGGTCCACTGGAGAAGGGAATGGCAAACCACTTCAGTATTCTTGCCTTGAGAACCCCATGAACAATATGAAAAGGCAAAATGATAGGATACTGAAAGAGAAACTCCCCAGGTCAGTAGAGGCCCAATATGCTACTGGAGATCAGTGGAGAAATAACTCCAGAAAGAATGAAGGGATGGAGCCAAAGCAAAAAGAATACCCAGCTGTGGATGTGACTGGTGATAGAAGCAAGGTCCGATGCTGTAAAGAGCAATATTGCATAGGAACCTGGAATGTCAGGTCCATGAATCAAGGCAAATTGGAAGTGGTCAAACAAGAGATGGCAAGAGTGAATGTTGATATTCTAGGAATCAGCGAACTAAAATGGACTGGAATGAGTGAATTTAACTCAGATGACCATTATATCTACTACTGCAGGCAGGAATCCCTCAGAAGAAATGGAGTAGCCATCATGGTCAACAAAAGAGTCTGAAATGCAGTACTTGGATGCAATCTCAAAAATGACAGAATGATCTCTGTTCATTTCCAAGGCAAACCATTCAATATCACAGTAATCCAAGTCTATGCCCCAACCAGTAACGCTGAAGAAGCTGAAGTTGAATGGCTGTATGAAGACCTACAAGACCTTTTAGAACTAACACCCAAAAAAGATGTCCTTTTCATTATAGGGGACTGGAATGCAAAAGTAGGAAGTCAAGAAACACCTGGAGTAACAGGCAAATTTGGCCTTGGAATACAGAATGAAGCAGGGCAAAGACTAATAGAGTTTTGCCAAGAAAATGCACTGGTCATAGCAAACACCCTCTTCCAACAACACAAGAGAAGACTCTATACATGGACATCACCAGATGGTCAACACCGAAATCAGATTGATTCTATTCTTTGCAGCCAAAGATGGAGAAGCTCTATACAGTCAGCAAAAACAAGACCAGGAGCTGACTGTGGCTCAGACCATGAACTCCTTATTGCCAAATTCAGACTGAAATTAAAGAAAGTAGGGAAAACCACTAGACCATTCAGGTATGACCTAAATCAAATCCCTTATGATTATACAGTGGAAGTGAGAAATAGATTTAAGGGCCTAGATCTGATAGACAGAGTGCCTGATGAACTATGGAATGAGGTTCATGACATTGTACAGGAGACAGGGATCAAGACCATCCCCATGGAAAAGAAATGCAAAAAAGCAAAATGGCTGTCTGGGGAGGCCTTACAAATAGCTGTGAAAAGAAGAGAAGTGAAAAGCAAAGGAGAAAAGGAAAGATATAAACATCTGAATGCAGAGTTCCAAAGAATAGCAAGAAGAGATAAGAAAGCCTTCTTCAGCGATCAATGCAAAGAAATAGAGGAAAACAACAGAATGGGAAAGACTAGGGATCTCTTCAAGAAAATCAGAGATACCAAGGGAACATTTCATGCAAAGATGGGCTCAATAAAGGACAGAAATGGTATGGACCTAACAGAAGCAGAAGATATTAAGAAGAGATGGCAAGAATACACAGAAGAACTATACAAAAAAGATCTTCACGACCCAGATAATCACGATGGTGTGATCACTTACCTAGAGCCAGACATCCTGGAATGTGGAGTCAAGTGGGCCTTAGGAAGCATCATTACAAACAAAGCTAGTGGAGGTGATGGAATTCCAGTTGAGCTACTCCAAATCCTGAAAGATGATGCTGTGAAAGTGCTGCACTCAATATGCCAGCAAATTTGGAAATCTCAGCAGTGTCCACAGGACTGGAAAAGGTCAGTTTTCATTCCAATCCCAAAGAAAGGCAATGCCAAAGAATGCTCGAACTACCACACAATTGCACTCATCTCACATGCTAGTAAAGTAATGCTCAAAATTCTTCAAGCCAGGCTTCAGCAATATGTGAACCGTGAACTTCCTGATGTTCAAGCTGGTTTTAGAAAAGGCAGAGGAACCAGAGATCAAATTGCCAACATCTGCTGGATCATGGAAAAAGCAAGAGAGTTCCAGAAAAGCATCTATTTCTGCTTTATTGACTATGCAAAAGCCTTTGACTGGGTGGATCACAATAAACTGTGGACAATTATTCAAGAGATGGGAATACCAGACCACCTGATCTGCCTCTTGAGAAATTTGTATGCAGGTCAGGAAGCAACAGGTAGAACTGGACATGGAACAACAGACTGGTTCCAAATAGGAAAAGGAGTTCGTCAAGACTATATATTGTCACCCTTCTTATTTAACTTCTATGCAGAGTGCATCATGAGAAACGCTGGACTGGAAGAAACACAAGCTGGAATCAAGATTTCCAAGAGAAATATCAATAACCTCAGATATGCAGATGACACCATCCTTATGGCAGAAAGTGAAGAGGAACTCAAAAGCCTCTTGATCAAAGTGAAAATGGAGAGTGAAAAAGTTGGCTTAAAGCTCAACATTCAGAAAACTAAGATCATGGCATCTGGTCCCATCACTTCATGGGAAATGGATGGGGAAACAGTGGAAACAGTGTCAGGCTTTATTTTTCTGGGCTCCAAAATCACTGCAGATGGTGACTGCAGCCATGAAATTAAAAGACGCTTACTCCTTGGAAGGAAAGTTATGACCTACCTGGATAGCATATTCAAAAGCAGAGACATTACTTTGCCAACAAAGGTCCATCTAGTCAAGGCTATGGTTTTTCCTGTGGTCATGTATGTATGTGAGAGTTGGACTGTGAAGAAGGCTGAGTGCTGAAGAATTGATGCTTTTGAACTGTGGTGTTGGAGAAGACTCTTGAGAGTCCCTTGGACTGCAAGGAGATCCAACCAGTCCATTCTGAAGGAGATCAGCCCTGGGATCTTTGGAAGGAATGATGCTGAAGCTGAAACTCCAGTACTTTGGCCGTCTCATGCGAAGAGTTGACTCATTGGAAAAGACTCTGATGCTGGGAGGGATTGGGGGCAAGAGGAGAAGGGGACGACAGAGGATGAGATGGCTGGATGGCATCACTGACTCGATGGACGTGAGTCTGGGTGAACTCTGAGAGTTGGTGATGGACAGGGAGGCTGGCATGCTGCAATTCATGGGGTCGCAAAGAGTCGGACATGACTGAGCGGCTGATCTGATCTGATCTGATCTGATCTGAAGTCTGCATGGACCCTAGATCCTGTGCTCCACAAGAGAAGTTCCCACAATGAGAAGCCTGCAATCAAGAGTAGCCCCCACTCTACACAACTAGATAAAAAGCCTGTGCAGCACAAAGCATGAAGACCTAGCACAACCAAACCTAAATTTTTAAAAAAGAAGGTACTAAAAGGTTTATAGTAAAAACACTCCCTTCACCTAAACCTTTAAGTTCCCCACCCCCAGGGAAAGAATGTTATCAGGGTCTCTTACACCCTTTTAGAGATACTCTGTGTACATACAAGCTAAGCTTGTATGGATACTGAATAGGTTTTTTTTTAATATGTTATATTCTTAGACATGATCACACCACTACCATTCTTGAAGTTATAAATGATATTATTATATACAGCACAGTTTAAAACTCATATATATATATGTATATATATCTGTATTAATAGTTTATATAGGGATTTTCCTCAAGGTCCTGTAGTTAAAGACTCGGTACTTTCAGTGCAGAGGGGTGCAGCTTCGATCCCTGGTTGGGGAACTAAGATCCCACATGCTGCAATGCAGCCAAAGGGTAAAAAAATAAATTAAATAAAATATAAAAAAAGAATAGTTTATATAAATGATTATATATCATTTAATAAGTCACACAGCATCATAATTTTTATATAGTGTCCTTCTATGACTTGTTTATAACACCTGATTCATTTTTACTGCTGCAAAAAACTGAAACAGAAAAAAATACCATCACAGATTCATTTTTGCCTCATTGGGGCAATATCATCTGATATCATTTTGGAACCACTTTAAGTGACTAAGGGTCAACATAATGGTTTCATATCCCAGATAGCTTGTTTAGCTTTCTCTCTGTTGACCTCTTTTTTTTTTTTAACTTATAGCATTTAAAAATTTGAGAAATACTTCATATAAAATAAAATTCACTAGTTTATACAATTCAGTGGGTTTTGGTATATTTGCTCTGTTGTGTAACAACCATTATTTTAGTTAGCTCTCAATTGTCAGTCGTGTCCGAACTCTCTGCAACCCTGTGGACTATAGCCCGCCAGTCTCCTCTGTCCATAAGAACCATTGCTGCTGCTGCTGCTGCGTCGCTTCAGTCGTGTCCGACTCTGTGCAACCCCATAGACGGCAGCCCACTAGGCTCCCCCGTCCCTGGGATTCTCCAGGCAAGAACACTGGAGTGGGTTGCCACTGCCTTCTCCAATGCATGAAAGTGAAAAGTGAAAGTGAAGTCGCTCAGTCGTGTCCGACTCTTAGCGACCCCATGGACTGCGGCCTACCAGGCTCCTCTGTCCATGGGATTTACCACTATCTAATTTCAGAACATTTCCATCACCCCTAAAAGAAACTTTGTACCCATTAGCAGTTAGTCCCCAATTCCCCCTTCTCCTCATTCTCTGGCAATCGCTAATCTACCTTCTGTCTCTATGAATTTGCCTACATTGACATTTCACATTAATCATAAATATGTGATGTTTTATGTTTGCCTTCTTTGAATTCATATAATATTTCAAGGCTCATCCATATTGTAGCAAATAATATTCTATTGTAGTGTACCACATTTTCTTTATCCACTCATCAGCTGACAGACATTTGTATTGTTTTCACCTTTTGACTGTTTATGAACAATGCTTCTATAACTGTTTGTGTACAAGTTTTTGTGTGAACATATGTTTTCAGTTCTCTTGGGTATACACCTAGAAGTGGCATTTCTGACTCATACTGAAATTCTCTGTTTAACTTTTTCAGAAACTGCCAAACTGTTTTCCACATCAGCTACGCCATTTTACATTCCTATGAGCAATGTATGAGAGTTCCAACGTCCAATTTCTTTGCATCTTTGTCAACACTTGTGATTGTCTGTTCTTTTATTTTATATTGGAGTATAGTTATGGTTTTTAAAAATTACTAACCATCGGAGTGGGTATAAGTGGTATCTTGTAGTTTCCATTTTCATTTCCCTAATGACACATAAAGTTGACCATCTTTTCATGAGCTTATTGGCCATTTATATATTTTCTTTGGAGAAATGACTATTCAGGACCTTTGCCCATTTTCTAATTGAATCATTTGGGTTTCTTTTCTTGTTGAGTTGTAAGCGTTTTTATATAGTCTAGATACTAAACTCTAGCAGATACTTTCTCCTATTCTGTGATTTGTATTTTCACTCTGTTGATAATGTCCTCTGACACAGAAAATTTTAAAAATTTTGGGGAGAGGGATAAATTGAGAGTTTTGGATTTAACATATACACACTGCTATATATAAAACAGATAAACAACAAGGACCTACCATATAACACAGGGAACTATATTCAATATTTTATAATAGCCTATAATGGAAAAGAATCTGAAAAAAATACACATATATATATGTTCATGTGCTGTGCTTTGTCGCTCAGTTGTGTCCGACTTTTTGCAACCCCACGGACTATAGCCCACCAGGTCCCTCTGCCCATGAGGATTCTCCAGGCAAAAATACTGGAGTGGGTAGCCCTCCTTCAGGGGATCTTTGCAACCCAGGGATGGAACCCAGGTCTCCCACATTGCAGGTGGATTCTTTACCAACTGAGTCACCAGAGAAGCCAAAGAATACTGGAGTGGTAGCCTATCCCTTCTTCAGGGGATCTTCCCGACCCAGGAATCAAACCAGAGTCTCCTGCATTGCAGACGGATTCTTTACCAAGCTACCAGAGAAGCCCATATATGTACTTGTATAAATAAAACTTAGTCACTTTGCTGTACACCTGAAGTAAACACAACTTTGTAAATCAGCTATACTTCAATTTTTAAAAATTTATCCCTTTATTTTTTTAATCTCATTTACCTACCTTTTTCTGATTGATATTGACCTTTCTTTTACTTGTCAATGTTAAAATCTAGTTCCTCAGAACTGGCTAAACTGTTATAGGTTAATCTGGCAGTGACCTGCTATGAGCTCCCTAGGTGATAAAATGCATCTCAGTGGAAAAGCACAGCAAGTAGAAATCCCTTTCATTTCTATCATTGAAAAACCTCACGTGCCACTTTTGGAAGTGACTTATATCAACACTTTACTCTGAAATTGACAATTAAAGGTAAAAAATTAAGCATTTATCCTTTTTAGTAGGAAATATATTTCAGAGTAGTCAAATAATTTACAGTTTATGAAGAAAGCTCTTTCTAAAGATTATTATTAGAAAAAAATAAAAAAAAATGAATTAAAACTCAAAAGGGAAAAGAAGCTATCATTTTACCAGAACATTGCCAGCTGGTGAGCACAGAGATAAGACGGAGGGGGAAAGTCGCCATTTTGAATAAAATGATTGATATAGGCAAGGATTTCCAATGGATACTGAGCCTATTATATGATGTGCTGATGGGAAATTATATATTTGGATGGTGTGGAGATATCAATCCCTGACTGCTTGCTGGTCAAAATGGTAGAATGTGGTTCTGCAGAGGAGGGATCTTGACTCATGGAGAAGGAAATGGCAGCCCACTCCAGTATTCTTGCCTGGAGAATCCCACGGACAGGGGAGCCTTGTGCACTACAGCCCACAGGGCTGCAAAAGAGTCAGAAAGGACTTATCAACTGAACAACAGCAACAACACTTGTACGTCTGGATACAACTGTAACCCTTTGCAAATACATGTATTGCAAATATTTTCTCCAAAATAAAAAAAAACCTTGTCTTGGTGTCAATGCTGATGGGGTGACTTGACACCAGGTTGCTTCTGATACATAACATACTGCTTCACCCATGAAATAATCTTGCCAAAAATATTTAAGTTGAATCTAATTAAGCCATTCAAAATTAGGAAGTATAGAGAATACAGGAGCAAATTAAATGACACTATTATTTTTTCAGTATTTATTTTTAGTTATTTATTTGGCAGCACTGGGTCTTAAGGGCAGCACATAGGATCTAGTTCCCTAACCAGGGATCCAAACCGGGCCCCCCTGCCTTGTAAGGGTGGAGTCTTAGCCACTGGACCACCAGGAAAGTCCCATTAGATGACATTGCTGTTTGTTTTTTATTTGATGAGTCACGTCGCACTCTTTTGCAATCTCATGGACTATAGCCTGCCATGGGATTTTCCAGGCAAGAATACTGGAGTGGGTTGCCATTTCCTCCTCCAATTAAATGACATTATGAGGAAACAGATATACCTAAAAAGATGGACTTAGCACAGGTCTGCAGGCCAGGTCTCTCTAACAAGTGAATGTCACTTAAAAAAAAGAAATAGAGAGGTGTGTGTAGGGAGGGGCAGGGCGTGGGGTAGAGGGGAAGGAAATAAGGAAGGGAGAAAGAAAAAGAGAGGGTAGGAAAAATTGGATCATTCTAAATAAAAGAGATTAAAGATAAAATGAGAAAAAGCAATCTTGGTGTTTGATTAGACCCAAACTTTAAAAAAAAATTTTAAGAGTTTTAAGACAATAGCAGAAATTCAAGAATGGACTATTAGGCAAATTTTTAATTTTAGGTGTGATAATGATATTGTAGGAAATAATATTGCAGTTATATAAGAAAATTCATTTTTTAAGATATGCATGTTGAAACAGTTATGCAATATCAGAGTATTTCAATTTAATTTAAAACACTTCAGCATTATACTAGTCTTTTTCGTGTGGATGTTTAAAGCAAATTAAAACTTTGTATGTTGAAAAAAACTATCACTGCAGGATAATGAACTTTTTGGACACTCCTGCTGCACTGTTAAAACAATATCAACTATTTTGTGTGTTTGCTTTTTCTTTTATGGAAAAGTTTTGTATGATCTCAACATTAGTTCTTGGTTAAAATAAGCAAGTTTTGAGTGATTGAACACTAACTTTGGGTCTGCTCATTTGAGCTCTGTATCTGCAATGCCAGAGGGGGCACTGGAGTCTGGTGGGTAACCCACCCAAGTTTAAATCCCAACTCTGCCTTGTGCCAGCTGGCTGGCTCACCTTGAACAAATTACTCTACTACTTTCAGCCTCAGTTTTCTTATCTACAAACTGGAGGTAATAATATTAATAATTCTTCAGGTTGCTGTGAGTAATAAGTGAGATAAACTATATTGATTTCTTAGAACAGTGCCTGATACATGGTGAGGACCCACCGGTATTATTATTGCTATAAGACCTTGGGTGGGTCACTCAAACTTGTGCCTCTGTAAAACCAAGAAATTGGATTCAGTTCAGTTCAGTTCAGTCGCTCAGTTGTGTCCGACTCTGCAACCCCATGAACCACAGCATGCTAGGCCTCCCTGTCCATCACCAACTCCCAGAGTTTACCCAAACTCATGTCCATTGAGTCGGTGATGCCATCCAACCATCTCATCCTCTGTTGTCCCCTTCTCCTCCTGCCTTCCATCTTTCCCAACATCAGGGTCTTTTCAAATGAGTCAGTTCTTCACATCAGGTGGCCAAAGGATTGGAGTTTCAGCTTCAACATCAGTCCTTCCAATGAACACCCAGGACTGATCTCCTTTAGGATGGACTGTTTGGATCTCCTTGCAGTCCAAGGGACTCTCAGGAGTCTTCTCCAACACCACAGTTCAAAAGCATCAATTCTTCGGCGCTCAGCTTTCTTTATAGTCCAACTCTCACGTCCATACATGACTATTGGAAAAACCATAGCCTTGACTAGACGGACCTTTGTTGACAAAGTAAAGTCTCTGCTTTTTAATATGCTGTCTAGGTTGGTCATAACTTTCCTTCCAAGGAGTAAGCCTCTTTTAATTTCATGGCTGCAATCACCATCTGAAGTGATTTTGGAGTCCCAAAAAATAAAGTCAGCCACTTTTTCCACTGTTTCCCCATCTATTTGCCATAAAATTGGATGAGATTATTTCTAAACTTGTTTCCATCTCTCTCTATTGGTGTAAGTGACTTCCCTTCCCCAAGCCTTCATGTCTGCATTTAAAATGAGGAAACTGGAGATACCATCTATTTCTAATATCTCCAATCAAAAAGGATTCTCTTCTAAACTTCCATGAATACAGATATGAGCAGGACAATTAGATTCAAATAACCAAAACCTCCTCACATGCTAAGAATGAGGAGGTGAGTTTGCGGAGGGAAAAGATACTTAACATATTTTCAATTCCTCCCAAAATCTACCTGAGTACTGATGCTTTATTAATGAGAAAATGTGCATAAAATGGTTAGTACATAGATAGTATAGCTGATGTGGATGACATCATGATGATGGTAGAAATGCTATCATGGTAATGATAATAAGGAGAGAACTAGGAAGATTGCTTTTTTCCTTTGTCAGGAAGTCAGCAATAAAAAGGTATCATTTATCCCTGAGCCAGGAAGATCCCACATGACACAGAGCAACTAAGCCCGAGGGCCATAGCAATTGAGCCTGGGCTCTAGAGCCGGCGAGCCACAATGAGAAGAACTACTGAGCGCTGCAACTAGGGAGTAGCCCCTGCTCGCCACAACTAGACAAAAGCCTGCACACAGCAACGAAAACCCAGCACAGCCAAAAATAACTAACTAAATAAAAACTTTTAAAAAGGTATAATTTCCCCATAAAAAAGAGTGGGGCTGTTAAGTAATCAGGCTAAGTTAAAAAAACATAAAAATGTATAAGAAGGGGACTTGCCCTATCAGTCATTAAAACTTAAAAATGTTTATAATTAAAATAGTGTGGCACTGATGCATGAATAGACAAAAAGATTAAGCAAACAGAATAGAAAATTCAGATATAAAATTAAATGCATAAGGAAATTTAGCATATAAAAAAGGTGGCATCTTACATCATTGCAGCAAAGATGAGATTTTTAATAAACGTTGCTGGGACAACAGGGTAGCTATTTGGAAAAAGCTGTATGTCACACCATACATGAGAATAAACTCCAAATGGATCAAGAACCTAAATATAAAATATGAAACTACATAACTCTTGCAAGAAAACATGAGTAAATTCTCCTTTAACCTCAGTGTAAGGTTTTCTATTATTTAAAATCAAAAGCAATAATAAATGAAAAAATCTGACATGTAAACAACTGCAGGTAAAACAACTGTATGCAAAAAATGCCACAACCAAAACCAAAAGGCAACTCACAAACTATGAGAAAATTCTTATAACATGCATCACAGATAAAAGAGCAATATCTTAATACATAAAAAAGCTCTTCAAAATTGAGGGACAAATCCAATAGGAAAATGGAAAAGAGATATAAACAGACATAAATATGTATGTTTAAACATAAAAAATTAAAAATTTTAAACTAACTCATAAATAGTTCACTTAAAGAGACTCTTTATGGACAAATCAAGGATAATTTGAGCAACAAAATGATAGCAATGGATTAGACCACATAAATGAAATAAATATCCATGAGCCCATGCTGATAAAAATGAATAACTGAGAAGAGAGAAATAATGGGAGAAGAATAATGGGAGAAGATAGAAAGGTTTTCCTTAGAATCAAATTCCAATTAATAAATGTAGAAGAAAGGATGGAAATATAAACCACTGTTTGACAAATGGTAGGGTAATTCTTGCTGCTGGCAAGAAAATATTGAGAAGGAGGATATTTATAGAGTCTCAAAAAAATCTCCCCACAAGATACTTTTTCATTACTAAGAGAAAGAAAGTAACTTTACAGTGAGGAAATTCAGCAACTACTACTTGATAAACAGTAATTGAGGTTAACATCTCCAGTAACAAGACATACTGACATTATGAACCTTTTAGATATGATATACTGAGATGAATGCAACATCATTTCTGTGATACTCTTGCCAAAATGCGTAACACTGATTTAATCAGAAGAAAATGTCAGACAAACCCACTTTGAGGTATGTTTATAGAACAGCTGACCAGTATTCTTCAAAACTTTCAGTGACTTTAGGTGAAAGGCAAGGACTGAGAAGCTATCCAGATTAAAGGGAGATGACAATTAAATGCAATGTATAATCCTAGATTAGATCCTTGCCCAGAAAAGGGTGACCAGTAGGACAACTAATGAAATTTGAATATTCAAGTCTGCAGATTAGTTAATAGTATGTAAGCTTCCTGGTTTTGATGATTATACCCACAAAGGTCTGTATAGGAAAGCTATAGTTTTTTCAGTAGTCATGTACAGATGTGAGAGTTGGACCATAAAGAAGGCTGAGCACCAAAGAATTGATGCTTTCGAATTGTGTTAGAGAAGACTCGTGAGAGTCCTTTGGACTGCAAGGAGATTCAAATTAGTCAATCCTAAAGGAAATCAACCCTGAATACTTAGTTATTGGAAGGACTGTTGCTGACGCTGAAGCTCCAATATTTTGGCCACCTGATGCAAAGAGCCAACTCACTGGAAAAGACCCTGATGCTGGGAAAGATTGAAGGCAAAAGGAGAAGGGGGTGGCAGAGAATGAGATGGTTAGATAGTATCACCAACTCAATGAAGTTGAGCACATTCCAGAAGCCAGTGGAGGACAAAGGAGTCTGGTGTGCTACAGCCCATGAAGTCGCAAAGAGTCAGACTAGACTTAGCAAATGGACAACGACAATATGCAACACAAAAACACTTGAGGAAGCTGAGTGAAGAGAATTCTTTGTACTATTTTTACAACTTTAAAAAACAATAAGCTTGAAATTATTTCAAAATGAAAAGAGAAAAATAGAACTTTGTTCAAATAATTATTATCCTTCAAAATACTGTCTCTGAAATGTTATTTATTATAAAGTTGTAAAAACAGTTTTTGACTTTTTCTTTTGAAAGTGCTTTCTGTATCAGTATAATGTGACACAAGAAAAGCAGTTTCTTGCAATATTTTAAAAAAAAAACTATTATGAAAAATTTCAAACAAAAAAGTGGAGGGAATAACCCGTTTGTTTCCATCATGACCTCTACATATCCATTACCCAATTTTAACAATAAGTATCCTCATTATATTCACAGTATATATTTATTTGGGTTCTTTCTGGAATAATTTAAAGCAAGTCCAAGATGTCATTTTATGGTAAAGATTTTTTTTCTTTGAACATATCCACCTTAACATTATTACATCTACTAATATTAATTCCTGAAAATGATCAAATTCCCAGGCTTAATTCAAATTTTGGTGTCTTGAATCAGTTGGTTTGAATCAAAATCATGAGGTACATATTTGATTATGTCTCTTAAGACTTACTTTTTATAGCCCACCTTCCCCTTACACCTTTCTTTTTAAATTTATATAATTTGTTGGAGAAATTAGGTTATTTGTCCTATGAAACCTGATTACATCTTCTTGGTGTTTGGTCAGTTTTTTTAAACATATTTTTCTGTCACCTATATTTCATATAAATTGCTGGTTAGGTCTAAGCCTTAATCAGATTTGAGTTGAATTTGGAGGAATCATGAATACTTAAAGAAGGTGCTTTGTAGTTCTTACTTGATCACATCAAGAAGTATCTCACTTTTAATGGTACTAAGATTGACTGAGGGACTTCCCTGGTGGTCCAGTGTCTGAGACACCACACTTCCAGTGGAAGGGGCCCAGGTTTGATTCCTGGTCAGAGAACTAGATCCCACATGCTGCAACAAGACCCAGTGAAGGGAGGTTCAAATGGTATCTGGCCAATTCCATCTATCTTTTTTAAAAGTAGATGTTATAAACAAACAACTCAATCAAAAAATGGCTTAAAAGTCCACCTTGCATGGTTGGGGACGACAGTTTGATCCCTGGTCAGGGAACTATGATCCCATATGCTGTGGAGCTACTAAGCCCCTGTGCCACAACTGAGACCCAACACAGCCAAGTAGATGGATAAATATTTTTTAAGTCTACAAATAATAAATGCTGGGGAGGATGTGGAGAAAAAGCAACCCTCCTACACTGTTGGTGGAAATGTAAATTGGTGGAGAGTTTGGCGGTTTCTTTAAAAATTAAAAATAGAACTACCATATGATCCAGCAATCTCACTCCTGGGAAAATCATATCCAGAGAAAATCATAATTTGAAAAGATTCATGCACCCCAATGTTCACTGCAGCACTACTTTTAATACCCAAGACATGAAAGCAACCTGTTCATTGACAGATGAATGGATAAAGATGTGGTGTATATACATATATATATATATATACACACACACCTTGGAGAAGAAAATGGGATGGCAAAGAGTTGGACACAACTTAGTAACTAAACAACAACATACATATATATGTATGTATATGTGTATATATATACACACACAGTGGACACAACTCTGTAAACCAATTATCCTTCAATTAAAAAATAAATTTAAAATTAAAAACAAAGAATGGAATAGTGCTATTTGCAATAATATGGATGGACTCAGAGGTTATCATACTAAATGAAGTAAGCTAGATGGAGAAGGATAAATATATAATATCACTTATATGTGGAATCTAAAAAATGAGATTAATACAAATAAACTTATTTATAAAACAGAAATAGACTCACAGTCATACAGTTTGTAAATTTATAGCTCCAGAGGGAAAAGGTGGAAGATAAATTGGGAGTTTGGGATTAAAATACACACACTACTATATATAAAATAGATAACCAATAAGGACCTACTGTATAGCACAGGAAACTATACTCAATAGCTTATAAGAACCTATAATGGAAGAGAGTGTAAAAAATGAATTTTATATATAGATAGATAACCGAAACACTTTGCTGTACACCTGAAACTAACACAATGTTATAAATCAACTATATTTCAATAAATATTTTTTTACAAGCCAATGTTATAAGATTTCCCTGGTGGGCCAGTGGTGAAGAACCCACCTGCCAATGGAAGGGACACGCCATCGGATCAATCTCTGGTCCAGGGTGATTCCACAGTACACTGAGCGATTATGGTCCTGCGCCACAACTACGGAAGCCCACAAGCCCTGGAGGCCGTGCTTGAGTAGCCCCACTCTTGGCAACTAGAGAAAGCCAATGGAGCAACAAATATCCAGCACAGCCAAAAATATAAATAAAATTTTAAAGCAGATAGTATATATGTTCAGCTCTATCAACAGCAGACACAGTCAAGTCTTGAAATCTAGACCAGGGGTAGCAATCTTAATAATGTTTTTCAATTACCTTTCCTAACATAGAACTGTGGTTGAAGGTTCACATCAACCTTTCATCACAAAGTATTATGGGAAAAAAAGTTTTATGAGGAAACTAATTTTATTTTATTTTATTTTTGGAAACTAATTTTAAAAATGCAAAATGCAAATAAGGCTCAAAGTCATCTCATAAAGTATCACCACAATTTGAAACCAAGTATTCAAAAGCAGAGACATTACTTTGCCAACAAAGGTCTGTCTAGTCAAGGCTATGGTTTTTCCAGTAGTCACGTATGGATGTGAGAGTTGGACTGTGAAGAAAGCTGAATGCCGACGAATTGATGCTTTTGAACTGGGGTGTTGGAGAAGACTCTTGAGAGTCCCTTGGACTGAAAGGAGATCCAACTCTATTGGTCCAACCATGGACCAATAGAGTCCATTCTAAAGGAGATCAGTCCTGGGTGTTCTTTGGAAGGAATGATGCTAAAACTGAAACTCCAGTACTTTGACCACCTCATGTGTAGAGTTGACTCATTGGAAAAGACTCTGATGCTGGGGAGGGATTGGGGGCAGGAGGAGAAGGGGACGACAGAGGATGAGATGGCTGGATGGCATCACTGACTCGATGGACGTGAGTCTGGGTGAACTCTGAGAGTTGGTGATGGACAGGGAAGCTGGCATGCTGCGATTCATGGGGTCGCAAAGAGTCGGACACGACTGAGCGACTGAACCGAAATGAGACAGATGTGGCGGAGAAGACAATGGCACCCCACTCCAGTACTCTTGCCTGGAAAATCCCATGGACGGAGGAGCCTGGTAGGCTGCAGTCCATGGGGTCGCTAAGAGTCGGACACGACTGAACATCTTCACTTTCACGTTTTACTTTCATGCATTGGAGAAGGAAATGGCAACCCACTCCAGTGTTCTTGCCTGGAGAAACCCAGAGATGGGGGAGCCTCGTGGGCTGCCATCTATGGGGTTGCACAGAGTCGGACATGACTGGAGCAACTTAGCAGCAGCAGCAGCAAACAGATTTGGGAGTTTTGACTATGAAGATTTATAGAAACATCTGAGTTAAAAAAGATTAGTTAGGGAACTTCCCTGGTGGTCCAGTGGTTAGGAATCTGCCTTCCAGTGCAGGGGACAAGGTTTGAATAGTTAGAGAATTAGGTTCCCACATGTCTCAGGGCTACTGAACCAGCGTCCCTCAACCTGAGAGTCCCCATGCCACAACTAAGACCCACACAGCCAAAAATAAATACATAATTAAATAAATTAATTTAATTTAATAAGGGAAATAAGCATTATTAAATAATAATAAGGAAAATAAGGGAATAATTATTAAATAATAATAAGGGAAATAAGTATTATTAAAAAATTGACACAGTTGTCTCAGGGAGGAGTGAACTCATTATAAATCCCATCTGTGAATCAGTTCAGTTCAGTCCCTCAGTCATGTCCGAGTCTTTGCCACCTTATGAATCGCAGCACGTCTGGCCTCCCTGTCCATCTCCAACTCCCAGAGTTCACTCAAACTCACGTCCATCGAGTCAGTGATGCCATCCAGCCATCTCATCCTCTGTCGTCCCCTTCTCCTCCTGCCCCCAATCCCTCCCAGCATCAGAGTCTTTTCCAATGAGTCAACTCTTCGCATGAGGTGGCCAAAGTACTGGAGTTTCAGTTTTAGCATCATTCCTTTCAAAGAACACCCAGGACTGATTTCCTTTAGAATGGACTGGTTGGATCTCCTTTCAGTCCAAGGGACTCTCAAGAGTCTTCTCCAACACCACAGTTCAAAAGCATCAATTCGTCGGCACTCAGCTTTCTTCACAGTCCAACTCTCACATCCATACATGACTCCTGGAAAAACCATAGCCTTGACTGCTGCTGCTGCTGCTGCTAAGTCACTTCAGTCATGTCTGACTCTGTGCGACCCCATAGACGGCAGCCACCAGGCTCCCCTATCCCTGGGATTCTCCAGGCAAGAACACTGGAGTAGGTTGCCATTTCCTTCTCCAATGCATGAAAGTGAAAAATGAAAGTGAAGTCGCTCAGTTGTGTCCGACTCTTAGCGACCCCATGGACTGCAGCCTACCAGGTTCCTCCGTCCATGGGATTTTCCAGGCAAAGAGTACTGGAGTGGGGTGCCATTGCCTTCTCTATAGCCTTGACTAGACGGACCTTTGTTGGCAAAGTAATGTCTCTGCTTTTCAATATGCTATCTAGGTTGGTCATAACTTTCCAAGGAGTAAGCGTCTTTTAACTTCATGGCTGCAATCACCATCGGCAGTGATTTTGGAGCCCAAAAAAATAAAGTCTGACACTATTTCCACTGTTTTCCCATCTATTTCCCATGAAGTGACAGGATCAGATGCCATGATCTTAGTTTCCTGAATGTTAAGCTTTAAGCCAACTGTTTCACTCTCCTCTTTCACTTTCATCAAGAGGCTTTTGAGTTCCTCTTCACTTTCTGCCATAAGGGTGGTGTCATCTGCATATCTGAGGTTATTGATATTTCTCCCAGCCATCTTGATTCCAGCTTGTGCTTCTTCCAGCCCAGCGTTTCGCATGATGTACTCTGCATAAAAGTTAAATAAGCAGGGTGACAACATAGAGCCTTGACGTACTCCTTTTCCTATTTGGAACCAGTCTGGTGTTCCATGTCCAGTTCTAACTGTTGCTTCCTGTCCTGCATATAGGTTTCTCAAGAGGCAGGTCAGGTGGTCTGGTATTTCCATCTCTTGAAGAATTTTCCACAGTTTATTGTGATCCACACAGTCAAAGGCTTTGGCATAGTCAATAAAGAAGAAATAGATGTTTTTCTGGAACTCTCTTGCTTTTTCAGTGATCCAGTGGATGTTGGCAATTTGATCTCTGGTTCCTCTGCCTTTTCTAAAACCAGCTTGCACATCTGGAAGTTCACGTTTGACGTATTGTTGAAGCCTGGCTTGGAGAATTTTGAGCATTACTTTACTAGCGTGTGAGATGAGTGCAATTGTGTGGTAGTTTGAGGTTCTTTGGCATTGCCTTTCTTTGGGATTGGAATGAAAACTGACAAATTACTTCAATAGCATGACAGCAAATGCTGAAGAAAAGTTGAGTGCTGACTGCTACTGCTAAGTCACTTCAGATGTGTCCGACTCTGTGCGACCCCATAGACGGCAGCCTACCAGGCTCCCCCGTCCCTGGGATTCTCCAGGCAAGAACACTGGAGTGGGTTGCCATTTCCTTCTCCAATGCATGAAAGTGAAAAGTGAAAGTGAAGTCGCTCAGTCGTGCCCGACTCTTAGCGACCCCATGGACTGCAGCACACCAGGCTTCTCCATCCATGGGATTTTCCAGGCAAGAGTACTGGAGTGGGTTGCCATTGCCTTCTCCGAAGTGCTGACTAAAACCATTCAAAATAAAAAACCTACTAATTATGAAGACGATTCCAGTTTTTTCTGTTCCATCTAAATCCACTTGGAAAATATATAAAGGGACTAAAGTCAATAAAAACTTATGTGGTGACTGAAAATCTTTAAAAGGACTGACGCTTAAGAAAGATCTGAAATTCGAACATCAGGCGGGCAGTGGGTTCCGAAGCGCGGAGGGTCAGAGCTTCTGCGGCGGGCGTTGCTAGGCCCAGGCCACCACAAAGCCTCCTTGGGGGCGGGGCCTCTTGACGTCACAGAGACGCTCCGCCCCTTACGTCGTACACTAGGGAGGCCAGAAGATTTCTGGCGGTGCCGGCGCCATTTTGCTGGAGCCTGCGACCGAGTGGGAGTGGAGTGGAGCGGCCGTTGTTGCCGACTCTTTCCTCCTCCCCACGGTCCAGTCAGCGGGTTGATTAGGCCATCGGCCCTCAAGCCGAGACTTGTCTCTTATTTAGTTCTGGGGAGCGCCTGGCCGACATGAGTGATGTAGAGGAGAACAACTTCGAGGGCAGAGTGAGTACAAAGCCGCGGGAGCCGTCTTTGGCGGCGGCCCCGATGCTCGGGGTTTCACGGGGACAAGCGCGGTCGGGCGGGGTTGCGGGGAGTCCTGCGGGGGCCCGCTGGGAGCAGCCTCTGGAGCCATCGAGGTCGCTTCTTCACATCCCAAGATGGCTTCTGGGTTACACTCTTGCCCCAAATACCACGGATCATCCCCCTTCCCCCTTTTTTTGGAGACTGACTGATAGCCGGACTCCTGGGTCCGGTTCCCACGCCCCCCGCGGGGCACCTTGCCTTCTCCCCACCCCGAGGCTTCCTTATCGCTGTTCCAAGGTATGGGTCCCCGTCGCGGTGGGGCGGGAGGAGACGGCAGGGAGTTCCCCTCCGGCCGGATAGTGGTAGGTGCTTCCTGCGGTGGCGTTTCTGGCGACCCCGAGCATCGTAGAGGGTCTCGGGGTCGAAAGTGCGCGGGGCTGCTGTCCGGGCGGGGAGAAGCTGGCGCGGGACTAGCTGGGGCCTGTGTCTCCTTGGCTCTCTATTGCAGTGAGCGGCCGCGTCTCTGTCGGAACCGGCGGCGTTGCGTCTATAAAGGCGAAAGCCTTGAGGTTGAAGGTGGGACGAGCCTAATGAAGTGGTTAGTCAACGACCGCACCGACCCTTAAGCGTTCTTAAGACGAGAGCTGTGAGGGGAAAACTACGCAAGGAGCCCTTCTCCTTTAATGTCCCTTCTGCTTTCTTTTCACTTCAAAATGAATGTGGAAATGCTATAACGCCTTATTTTTCTAATTCCTTAATGTTGGGCTTTTTTTTTCTTTCTTTCTTCTTTATATCTCAACTTTATATCTCAATGCTTTTCCTCCTATGACCTTTAAACACTCACCACTCCTTTACAGGTTTTTACGGTAAAAAACAAAAAGGACTCTTCTGTCTTAATCTTACATAACTGAACAAATTTCATTGCTCAGTATTTTTACAATAGTTTGTGCTATTCTCTTAATTCAAAAAGGTTACCTGAAAATTCCAGCCCCTCTCTCTCCCATTTCTCTTCTCGACCCATCCTCCAGCAAAGAGGCTCGAAGTTTTTCATTATTTTGGGTGTGATGAATATAAACATCACACAGATACCTTATCCTCAGCTTAAAGATACTAGGAAGTTTAGCAGTGATTGGGTTATATTTCGGAAGTTACCCTCGTAGTGAAAATTGATGAAAGTGAGTTAGTGTAAAACCGTGTGAAGAAAACCATCCCCAGACAGCATTTTCTGGCTCCTGTGTTGGCATTCTGGTCACTAGGGGAAACGCATCAAAAACACTAGGTGCAGAATAAGTTTTGTCTTTTTTTAGACGCTCATAAGCATCTGGAAACAGATAAACCAGAAGAAGGTCGATTTAGACTTTTGTTCTTTTTGAGGTTAAGACAAAAAAAGCTATCTTGAATGCCTTTAAGATTGGTTTTCTCTATTAAAATGTGAAGTCTGTAGATACCAATGAATTAACCTGCTCATTTTGTAGGGTGAGGTATTGATGGTCCCAACAAAACTTTTTAAAAAATCATGTAATTCTTGGTAATAGGTAGTCGTAAGCTGCTTCTTGTTTTGAAAATGTTAGCTAATAATGGGAAGAAATTTTACTGTCAGTTAAGTGCAATTTTGGGGAGTTAATGTTTGTTTTGGTTTGTGGGAAATTGAAGAGAACTACTTTGGGGACCTTATTTTCCTTTGAGGTCTTACCTTTTTTGGGGGGGTCATCAAATTGAGAAATTTGGCAAGTTCTAGGTAATTGTTACTTTACCCAGCTAAGAAAGTAATATATGTAAGATACCTACCCAATTTTAAGCTAAAATGCATGTAGGCATTAACTATATATTTTAATAGGAAAAGGCATTTTTACCTTTTCCTCCTCTTTTACAGTGTTCGTGGTCATAGGAAATACTTTTTCACATCTGATACCCAAGTGAATCAACTCAGTATGTTCACCAGTTACCTTTTGTTTTTTGGGTTTTTTTGGTAGGTTGAGGTAATTGTCTTTGCTCATAATTGGAAGAAGAATTAGAAGAGTGGGAGACAGTTTTCTGATGATGTACTTTTTTTTGTTGTTTTCTTAAAGCAGTTTCATATTCAGCAGTGCTTTTAAACTATAGTGCCCTTGGTTTTATAAAATAAAATTGTTGTGTTATCTTTCTACGTAAATGTAATAACGTTTTAGAGAGTCTCAGAAAAGGATTTTTAAATGGTGTTTCTGAAATGTTTTAAGTAGTTGTTATACTTCAAACTTTTTGATTGAAACAAAGAAAACATCAATAGGTTAGTGTTCAGATTTCATTTCGTTTATGTAAGGAATAAACAACATATGTTAACCATATCTTATTGAAAAGATATTTAAAATGACTCTATGGAAACTTTGAAACATATTAAAGAAACAGGATTGTTACTAATAGTTCCAACTTTTATAGCATTTTACAATCTCCCCCCTCACCATCTTTGACATATTTTCTAATTTACAATGGCTGGAGAACTCTTAACATTTTAGAAATTAAAAACTGATATACCCAAAAGACAATACAGCCAGGAATCTTGAGATTTGCAAGTCCCAATCCATTGCTTATTGCATGCAAAAAATATGCTATGTATATATTTTGATTACTTTTCTTAAAAGAGCACACTCCATGTCAGTGTCTCAGAGCTGTTAATGGAGTTTGCTAAAAACAATTACAAGAACTTAATTTTCCATTATAGATAATTACCTCGAGTTTCCTAAAACATAAAAGAGCTTTATAAAGGAAAATATAATTTGCTGAATTTTTGTTAAAAGTCACCCTAGCAGTTAATCAATCATATTCCCTTCGAAAGTATTAAGCATCTCTTACCTTTTTTGTAAAGACCAGATGTTCCCAAAGGAGAGAATTAGGAGTCTGATTTGTGATAACTGATAGCTCAAATCTGGGTAAAAGTCAGAAAATAATCAAGTACTGTGTGATAGAATTAATAAGAAATTCAGAAAATGAAGTTGAATGATTTTGTGAGCCCAGAGGAAAGGAAAAGTTTTATTTAGTATGTAAAACTTAACATTGCATATTATGATAAGGGAAATACGAATATTGATTGTAAGAATGAGACAATGGGGAGGTTGCTAGACTACATAGGCTTGACTGTGTAGTCAGATAGTGAAGGAGTTTGATTTCTAGATTTAGGAATTTGGACTTAATCCAATATGTGGTAAGGAGCCATCCATAGATTCTTACGAGAGTAGCATAATGAAAGGAATTTATTTCTTTAGAACAGAAAATAGCAGAGGAAGAGCAGCAGGGTACACTTAAAATATTTAAGGAAGGAGCTTATGAAAAGTCTTATCTAAACTGGACAGCAGTGGGATGTAAAGACTGAGCAAGAGAATTTCAGGGGATCCAGAAGAATAGCGATACTTATTAAAATAAGTCCATTTAAGCAGTTTGCTTGGCATGTGCATCAAGTTAACAGAATTTTAAGTGGAACTATCTTTATTTGGAGTTAGGAGTGAGATTGGCACTTGAGCTGACTTTCTTGGCATGTCATCTTCATAAAAATAATGAATAGTTTGCTGTGTACAACTTCAACTAAAATTAGGATTTCAATCTCAAAAAATTTTAGTGTCCTTGATAGAAATTAAGGGGAATGGAAATTAATATTTTCTTGTTATTTTACTTATTCCCCTCTTTAAATTTAAAATTTTAAAAATTAAAAAAAAATTTTTTTAATGAAACTTAGAAAAACATTGAGTCCAATTTTTTTTTTTTAAAACAATGGCCCTGAGTTTCTAATCTAGGTTAAGGATCCTTTATCATGTAGGAGTCTATCTTGTAATTCCATGATTGTTATACTTAGTAGAATTGCTGAAGAGGAAGGATAATACTTACTCAGGCATCCTGTTTTGAGAGCTTGTTCTGGCTTCTTGAGTAGCTGGGATATTTTAAAGAGACCCTAGTATTCCCATTCTTAATAGATGAATAACTGGATAATAAAAGTGAAGAGCAAAATGCAAATTCATCTATCAATTTGGAATTTAAATTTGTGTGTTAAGATATTTTGTTAAGGAATATCAAAAATAGGGAAAGGTTTTTTGCTTTTTCTTAATTGAAACCTGTTTTGTAATAATAAGGGTGATGACTATGCCATTAAACATCCAGCTTGGCCAGTAGTTTCTTTTTTTAAAAAAAAACCCCTTGTCTTTTTTTTTTAAATGAATACAAATAAAATTGAAATCCTATTTTATAGATAAGGATGTTAGCAGTTTAGGTTTAAATAAAAAGCTAGTCCAGCTTCTTCAGCAGTTTAGTTTTACATATCTCATCATGTCAACCTATTGCAAAAGAGTAAGGCTTCCATTCTTTTAGTAGGAGTATTATTGAACTTTGGGAATAGTCTGTGCCTCTTGAGTTTAATTTTTTTTCTGAAGTAATATGTATCCAATTTTAATACTTTTTTGTTCTCCCCATCCATTTATTTAAGCAGAGAATTTGTAAAACTTCAGAAAATGTTTTAACGTTCAAATTTTTATATTTGAGATTCTTTCACTGAAGGGTGCTCATTTGCTCAATCTAAGCAGAAGATGGGATTTTTAAAGGGAACAGTACAACCAGTTGTACCCAGGATGCCTAACTGTACTTCTACAGATTTGCCATAGTTACTACTTGTAATTTGTACCATTCCTAAAATGAGTATAAAGAGTCTTGGGATCTGAAAGACTATCAAGGGTAATATTTAGAGATAAGAGTCATTTTTTTAAATACAGATAAACTTTGTTTATGGACTTAATTTTGTAAATGAACTGAAGTTACATCCTTACGGTATAGTGTGTAGTATACAAGTGTAAAAATGGCCTTGAGTAACCAGCATAAGTTTTTTAGAGCTTGTAAATACTGTGAAAACCTCTTGATAGCATCAGTGGGTGCTCAGTCATCATGTAACTAACCCTGAGACCCCCTCCCCTTTGGGTATAAAAGGTATATATCCTCAAGCTGAGTGAGTTAATAGTTACTATTCACACATCGTAACCAGTTTAGTAGGATAGACGCGAAGATGAGAAAATGGTAATGATTGGATGGGAAATCAGTAAACACTGTAAAAAGAAAAAAATTGAGAAGGAAATAATGAAAGAAAATGTGATTTCCCCTCCTTTAAGTTACTGCCATAATGTAGTTCTGTATAATCTTTATTGTCTCATGATTTTCACCAAAGTATGAGAGACTAGGCCTGAACAGTCGGAGGCAGAAGAAAAGTAGTTTTTCCCTGAAACTAAGGCCCTGTAGTCTTACTTACTCAAGATTTGTAAATACTCCATAACACTAAAAGATGAGAACATAAGTAGGAAATTTTGTAATGGGTTCTTAGTGGTTTGTTTTAATATAGCTAAACTACTTTAGTCCTTTTACATTTATTTTTTATACCTTTGAAGTTGCCACTTACACACTGGTTTTTTGGACAACTGATCATAGCGTGTAAGCTGACTGGTTTATGAACCACGTTTAAAGTTTGTACAGAAGGAAATTTCCTGGTGGTCCAGTGGTTAGGAATCCATGTTTCACAGGGATCAAGGGTTTAATCCCTGGTCAGGGAACTAAGATCCCACAAGCCACATAGCATGGCCTAAATAAATAAAATTTGTACGAAAGATTTGTAAATTTTACAGGTAATTTCACAGTGTGACATGAGTTTAAATTTAACTGCCAATTCTTTAATAAATTGTCTAACACGTTGCCAAAATTATTCCAAACTTTAGAGACTATAAAGACATACAAGTTAGAACATCTGTGAGCTTTTGTAGATACAAAAATCACTTTAATCTCACTTAAAATGCAGCATACTGAACTTTAAAAGAAGGTAAATTATTTTAAAATAGCTAATATTTTGAGCAGTTGGTATTTGCTTTTTAAGAAATTGCTCTAATACTAGTTATGGATTAAAAAGAGTGAAAATATTTCTTTTGTAAGCTTAAGGATCTATAAAAGAAACAGCTTAATACTCAAAAGGAAGGAAGCAGAACTCCTATAAAAACTGAAAGACTGAAATACATGAATTGAATAAACACAGACTGTTGTCTACAAGTCCTGAAGAATGAAGTTCTTCATACAATAAATATAAGTTATTTGGGTAATTTAAATCCCTCCCACCCCCAGGTATAGTTCACCTAAACGCACTAGTATGTTTCTGTGAAAATCTCTCAATTTTACAAAGTAGTAGGGAAATATATTTTGAGAATCTGTTTTAAAAACTTAGGCTATATTCATATAGACTTGAACTTCTGTCAACTTGGCACTGTTACTTGGCATTGGCCTTGGAATTTGCCTTGTCATAATATTAGAATGGGTTATAGCGTAACATTTTTATTAGTTTATTTTAATGGGCTTTAAGTATTAAGCATACCTATGGTTGGAATTTGTTTTCCATCTATAATATACTAGGTGTATTAAAAGACACTGCAGTTACTTGCTGTAGGATTTTTTCATGTTCTGCAACTACATGTGCATATTTAATAACCTTTTTCCTGATTAAAAAGTAGTACATGGTTATAATATTTTTACACGTAGATAATTCTTAGATTGAGTACATGGTCATGGTATATTTATACATAGACAATTCTTAGACTGCTTGTATGGGATACACTATAGTAGTTTTTAGAAATCATAGTTAGCTCCTTTTTATTTTTGGCTGTGTACTTCAGCTACCACTAGAGGCATCTTGTTAATAAAGAATAGTTAAAAAAACAAAACAAAACACTATTTAAGCAGGTTGTGCTGTGAGAACTTTCTGCCCAGCTCCTGGTTTATAGTAGGTAAGGTAGACTAGAAGCCTACTTAAGATATATTTCTATTAAAATTTGTGATATGATTTGGTTGAGTCATTAATCTGCCCATTTCAAGTAGGCACTGTGTTGGTTGGTGGGTCCAGATGTAGGTTACTTAGGAATTTGCAGAACTTCTTGACAGATTTAAGAGCAGGTTAAGTAGTCTCTAGTGAAACGGGACAGATAACACCCTTCTCAATGTTTATTTTTCTCTTTGCAATTTCGATTCTTTTTCCAAATTCTGAATAGTTGTATGAATTTATTTGGGAAAAGTTGATATTACCATTTCATAATGAAAATAGTCAAAGATGGAAAAGAATAATCTAGCATTTGTCCACAAAGGGCTTATTATAGTCTAATTTCTAATGCACAGTGAAGAGTAAAAGTTTTTTATGCTTTATAGTTTTATTTTTTAGTTAAAGTTTATTGACAGTTGTTGATTTACCTTTTTAGCTAGATGTTTCTAAATTGTTTTTGGAAGTTACTGACATCTTTATAAGTTAAAATGACTGACATCTTTATAAGTTAAAGGGGAGTTATGAGCACTCTTTCTTAACCTTGAATGATTCCATTAAAAAAATAGATGCATTTTGAGGTTTCCCTGATACAAAAATTGAAGGGTAGGTAACAGAGGAGGTTAGGTATTTGTGACACCTTGGATAATAAAAAGCAAAAGATATTCTGTCATATCTTAGCTTTTGCTAACAAAGTAAAAGGAAAATTATACATTTTCCAGTGGGTTGCTATGCCAGAAATGAGATTTAAGATTTAAATTGTTCCTGGGTTACCTTGTTAATGTTAATACCTAAAAAGTGGTTACTTTCAGCACTATTGAATAATTTTCTACTATTGTTTTTATGATAGAAGTCTTTAATATATAAACTTATTTCTGTCTTAAAAATTAAAGGTTGTAAGAGTATCAGAGCACACAGAACACAAAGCTTTTTGCATATATAACAAGGGTTGTAGTGATGTTTGTAGATTTATACCAAGGGATCTGTTTATATAAAAAAAAGCCAAAAGGGGGGGTGGGTATATTTTTACCTAATAAAATATAGGTAATGAACTGGCCTATGAGACTTCAATTACAAATGAGTGGCCATACTTTTGTTTTTAGTCCTGAATATGCTGCTTTTACAGTTTCAGTGAATGAAAAAACCTAAATTGCTATGCCTGTTCCAGGCATCTGTCCAGAAATTTAGAAAGTATCTGAGATGTGGTGAAAGACTTTCTGTAGGTAAATAAATGGAGAAGGTGGATGTTGAACAGAAGGGTGGCTATGTATTTCAGTTTGTTTTCATCTGAAAAAAAAAAAATAGGCCTGGTAGCATCAATAGTACCATTTTTGAAAAATAAGCCTGAAGGAAAACTTCAAGGAAGTTGGGTGATAATCTTAATGACATAAATGAAAATTGGTGGAAAATGGGTTTGTTTTTACTAATAATCAAGGGTTAAGTGGACAGAGAAAACAAACTGTCCATCCTACTTTGGTCATAAGTTCTTCATGTCTATCAAAATTTTAAAAACAGGCTTCTAATAAGTTTTAAATGATTTGGAAAGTTTTGATTTATATCCAGTTTTTTTAGAAGCCAGTCAGATTTCTGATAAATGATATAGTCACTGAAGGGAATATAAGTATGCATAACTATATAAAATATGCAAAAACTATGAAAAAGGTAGGATAAACAATAAAGACCATGATACTAATTTACAACTACTAGGAACTTAAAAGCCAAAGGGGAAATTTTTAAATTTCATATCCCTCCCCCCCCCCCCCCCTTTTTTTAGTATGCTTGTTTTATTTCAGATTGTATCTTTCTGGTTAAAGTCAGAGTAAGCAAAGATAGGGGTCAAATAATCAGGAAATGTTAGTAATTTTACTAATTGTGTTTTACTTCTCTGAACCTCAGCATGTGTCCTATAATAGGTGAGTTTAGATAGGTGTGTTCAGATATTCCAGCCTGTGATGCTTTGCTTTAACTATATCTTGGTATCGTAGCCCGGCTTAGGGAAAGCTTATTTTGAGATCATTGGGAATCTTCAGGTTATAAATTAGTGAATACTTAAGACATAGGTATGGGGGGGTTACAGTTAATGTTAGAGTTATGCTTGAATTAAGTATTTATATTAAAACTGCTCACATTTTAGGAACTAGGATGAAACTTGAAAGGGGAGGAGGGTGAACAGTATGGTAAAAAACATTTAGAGAAATTCAGTAAATTCTCTTTAATTGTTAGAAACTAGAGTTTTGAACAATTTTAAAGATTATAAAATTGTTTTTTTAATAAACTAGTTATTTGCACTTTACCTGCTGGCTTTTCCATTTGGTAGATAACATTCTGAACTCCAGCAGAGTTTTATAATCCCCACGTGCTTAAATATACTAAATGTTCTTTTTCCATTAAGGTTAATGTTCGTGAAGAAATTGAAGAGTTTTTTCCAAGAATGTGGAAGATAAATCAAGATAAAAGAAGGCTAATGAAAAGTATTAAAGATCAGAAAATTAAAATTGAATGGGGGAAAAAATTGAACAGAAGATTGGTCAGATAGAAGCACTTGAATATTTTTTTAAGGCTATTTTGAATTGTTTTGGGGAAGAATACACGAAGTATGAAAAATGAAAAACTCAATGAAGAATGAAGAGAAGTAGAAAGCAAGAGTGAAGTAGAATTAAAAGAATCTGGAAGAATGAATGGGTCCTAGGTTAAGTAAATGTATGGTTTATGTTCCAGTGTCTGTATGATCAAGTTGTAGATGAATTTGCATGATTACTTAGTTAATAGAGAATTGGTGATCTGGTTCAAGTAGGGAATTATTGAGGACAGTTAGCAGTATTAACAATGGGTTATTAATGAGCTGAAATTTTTTCTGGAGGGTGTTGCCTAACCATTTGTTTTTCAGGAGCAATCAATATAAATAATTACGGTACTTTAAATGTTAGGTGTTAGGCATCTATGTGACCAGTGCCATTTGTAATACTGTCTTCTTTGTTAGGAGTCTCGCTCTCAGTCAAAATCTCCAACGGGAACTCCTGCTCGTGTAAAATCGGAGAGCAGGTCAGGATCTCGTAGTCCATCAAGGGTTTCCAAACACTCTGAATCCCATTCTCGATCAAGATCAAAATCCAGGTGAGTGTTTAAAATAATATGTGAGTATGTTTAAAATGCTTTTCTTGGATTTTTCTGGGCAAAGTGGTTTTTACCAAATCCCTCATTTTTGTTGTAATTTTTTCCTAGAAATTTCACTCAAAATCATGACTTTTTTTTTTTAACAATGGAGTTTAGAAATCAGTGGTATGTTACAGATACAAAGACTTAGATAGGGTAGAATAATTTGTTAGCTCTATTAATCTAGAGCTGTTACTCGTTATTAATACAAATTAAATATGTTGATTGATTTAAATGTGCTGGGTTATTTGATATTATTTCAGCAGTATTTGCACAACAAAAAGAAAATTTTCTCCATTGGAGACCTGGCTTACAATTTAATGCAGAAAAGGTTGATATATGTACGTGGTACTGGTTATCAAAAGGATTTGAGAAGCTTTTTCAAGTTTCACATTACAGCTACATTCTTTAACTGAAGATTTTGACTCATTAGGTCCAGGGTGGAACTCTGATCCTCTGATCAGATAAATTGTTGGAAAGTGGTGCTGGAGTGATTCAGAGTTCCAGCCACTCCCCCTGATTACAGCAAAGACTAGTGAGCCCTTGCAGGGTTCACTGTTTCAGAGATCTCAGGTGTACTGTTGTGGAGCAGTGGGAGGAACAGTTAAAAGCAATTTGGACAGTTATTTTTATTTTGATAAGTCATTGTAATTTCTTGATTAAAAGACATAATTTATGTCTCTGAATAGAGTATCCTTGTAAGGGGACATGAAACAGGAATCAAAGGCTGTACTTTTCTTGTAGTCTACAGTTGGTTCTTTTTCTCTGTTGTATCCAGGATCCAGCCTAGTGCTTGATTTGCTAACCACTCTACATATTTAACTGAATCCACATGTGCAGAATTGTGCTCCATAGAATTCGGGTGTGGAAACAGAAGTGAGCATATTTTCATTTTAGGACTTTTGTGGTTGCTACTCTCAGCCTAGAATATTCTTCCTTCATGATATTCTCAAATCATCACTTGATTCAGTTTTATGCTCCTGTATCACTGGAGAACATTAAATACCAGTGCACACACACTATTCCCTTACTCCTAATTTTTTTTCATGATATTTATCACTATCTGACTTAGAGAAAGGATAGGCACTCATGTCACTTTTCATTACTTTAGTCCTCCTTCAGTATCTGTTGGTGAGGGGGGCAGGATTGGTTCTCCTGTGCATACCAAATTCTCAGATGCTCATGGGTGCATGCTAAATCATTTCAGTTGTCTCTGACTCTTGGCAAGCCTATGGACTGTAGCCCACCAGGCTCCTCTGTCGGTGGGATTCTCCAGGCAATACTGGAGTGGGTTGCCATTTCCTCCTCCAGGGGATCTTCCTGACCCAGGGGTTGAACCTTTGTCTCTTGAGTCTCCTGCGTTAACAGGTGTGTTCTTCACCACTAGCACCACCTGGGAAGCCCCTCTCAGATGCTCAAGTCCCTCACGTAAAATGGCATAGTACAGTCAGCCCTCCATACCTCCATACAGGACCAACACATTTAAATGTAACAGTTGGTATTTTATGTAACAACTAGTTTTATTAATCTTTTTATTTTTTAAATTGAAACTATAAATTAATGCTAAGGAAAATAGAAAACCCTGTTCAGTGTTCCTATATGGACACAAGTTTTTTCTAGTTCTACCCCACCTCCCCATGATTAATTTCTTTTGGATAGTAGGTCATTCATGTTATTGTTTTCATTTCAACTTGGAATTGTTTGCCAAGGAACCTTTGCTCTTGGTATTCCTAGAACACTTTTCCCCTGCCTACCTAGTAAAATCTCCTAGCTTTATTTAAATTTTCTGGCCCTTAGCATTTATAACATTTACTGAATGCCTCGTGGAAGTTATTTTGTATGACTGTCATCACTGCTAGTCTGGGTGTTTAAGGACGATGAGATGAATAGTAATAAGAAATTCCATTTTCTTTGCAATGGGAAGAATGTGAGTAATTGGAAATAATCAAACAGTAGATGAACTAGGGAATCAGCAGTAGAAAAATTGGTGAGATGCTGTAGAAGGTTTGAAAAAAATGAAGACCATTAAACATGAGGACTGTTAGATTAGGTGGGCAGTTTAGGTTGTGATGAGTTAATTTAGCAGGTGCTAGATTGCCGCAGGCTAAGGAAAGACTGGAGAGGAAGTGATACTTAACCATGAAGGGAATATAGGACAATACCAAAAAGGTAATAAGACTCAAACACTTTTATTGTGATGGTAGTTGGTTGGTGGTTTGTTATGTCTTTTTTTTTTTTTCCCATTTTAAGAGTATGGTATTAAATGCATTCATATTGTTGTACACATCACAGCCATCCATCTCCATAATTCTTTTTATCTTGTAAAACTGAAACTTCGAGTTAAACAAGGACTCTCATTCTCCTCCCCTTCCAGCCACTGACAAACCACCATCTTTGTTTCTGTCTCTATGATTTTGACTGTTTTTCTCATCTAAGTGAAATCACAATATTTGTCTTCTTATAACTGGTTTATTTCACTTGGCATAATGTCCTCAAGGTTTATCCATGTAGTAGAGTATTAAAGAATTTTCTTTCTAGTGCTAGTTGATATCTTTCTTTTTAAAGAAGGTGAAGCCTTAACATGATTGTAAGGTAAGGTGAAAAGAGTTAACTGGAAACAAGGAGGAGATACAGTCTACAAGAGGAAGAATACTTTTTCCTCTAAAAGGATAAACAAGCTGAAAACAAGTAGGGATAAACGTATAGGTCCTTGGAATTGTCAAAAGTTCAGAAAGCTAAAGTAAAACTAATGAATCACTAACAAAATTTGTAAAAAATTTACTGTGCACATACCAAAAAGACAGTTTACAAATAGGGAGCACTCAAACCAAACATGGAATGAGGCTCAGTGGTGTGTTGTTATTAATACAAAGCAGCTTATAATGGTGAGCAGGCAATGTCTTCAAGTATTTGATGATTAAATTAATGACTAATCTGTTTTTATCAGCCTTCAATTGTTCTTATTTTTAACAGTGTTAGCCATTTTGTTCCAATATTTTTACCTAAATTTATTTCTCTCAAAGGTCGAGGTCAAGGAGGCATTCTCATAGACGTTACACTCGATCCAGATCCCATTCTCACTCTCATAGGAGACGATCTCGAAGTAGGTCATATACACCAGAATACCGGCGTCGAAGGAGCCGAAGTCATTCTCCAATGTCTAACCGGAGAAGACATACAGGCAGCAGGGTATATGGTTTTTAAGTTAATGAAAACCTTTTATGTGTCCTGTGTCTTTAGTCATAGTATAAAATCTTGCTTTTGTAAGAGCTAGAGCACTGTTTAAAAGTGGTACTCCAGAAACATCCTTGGCTATATGAATATTGTTTATATGCATTCAATTGTATTTTCTTTTCTTGACTTTTGAGTCATTAAAAGAAATTTGGGGGAAAACATGTTGCAAGAATTGAAATAAAAAGCTAACTTGAAAATATTGAGATTAAAAGTTTTACCATGGGAAGAGGGTAGCAAGGAAATACCAAGCAAACACTTATATTGAGCAATATGCGAAGTTCCTCAGTGCGTTAATAAATGCACTTAACCTTTCTGTGAGACAGGTTACCTTATTATTGATAAAGAAATTGAGTCTTGGATATGAGGTTTGATTCTATTTAACGGTGATGGAGTCTGCTATTATTTAATGGTGTTTTGAAATCAGCATATTAATTTTTCAAATCTGGAAGGAATATCCTTGCTAAAGAGTGAAAATAGAAGAGGGGAGTCTAATCAGCAATTGCAGATGAAGTCAGGTTGAGTACAGATCTATAAGGGATATAAAACATTTGAATAAACTAGAAATAGACATTAAACTAAAGATAAATTCTTAGTATTTGTTCTGAAAATTGCTGGACTAGTGAATTAGTGACATTTTTATTCAGTATATAACCTGAAGTATATTCTAAAGAAGGCTTGAGTGTACTGTGAACTGTAAAATATAGCTCATCTGGTTTTTTCCTTTTAAATTCTTGTTTCCAAGTGACTTTGTGTATTGGATGAAGTGCCCTAAGCAGAAGTATTTCTGTATGTTTGTTGTTGTTTTTTTAATTTGGAACTTAAATAACATCTTTATTCAACAGGCAAATCCTGATCCCAATACTTGTCTAGGAGTGTTTGGCCTCAGTTTGTACACAACAGAGAGAGATCTTCGCGAAGTATTTTCTCGATATGGACCATTGAGTGGTGTCAATGTGGTTTATGACCAGCGAACTGGACGGTCACGGGGATTTGCTTTTGTTTATTTTGAGAGAATAGATGACTCAAAGGAGGTAATTTTTTGTAATTATTTTTGTCACTTTGAAAAATTTCTGATGTGCATTATTTAGTATTGAGTTACTTTTGAAAGTTGATTAATAAATTTCCAGTTCCATAAACATTATGTGCTCTTTAATTTTCTGACATAGTTTAAACTCTTCCTGTTAGTGTTAAAATTGGAATATTCAGTTTCACTTTCCAGCTAAAATGCGTATAGGCATATCCTGATTAAAATCTGGCCTTGTGAAGTAGTGTATGAGTTAAATGGAAAAGGTGAAGTGTATATAAGTGTTCTCTTTTGAAAAAGCCTTATTCATGCTCTAAGCAAATGATTACATTGACTTTTAAAAAATTGTGTTTAGGTTTAATCTGTTTAATTTTTTTTGTGTCTGATTATCTCCCTGTCTATACAGAGCTTTGTTTTTCTATTCTCTTAATATTCATCTATCATTCTGTTCTATAAATGAAAAATAATACATGGAAAGAGTTGATACCTTTTCATTTTTGTTTAGTGCCCTTAATATGCCTAACAGAATGATCCCAGTCAATGTCAGAGATTTGAAATAGTGTTGTTCTAATGTACTAGGTAATGGATTGTAGAGGAAGCAGTAGGCTTGCCTTCAAAAGTTCATGGTGATTGAATTGAAAATTCCATTTTAAGGAATTTTTGAAGCTCATTTGTTAAAGAACGGAAGGTACTGGCTTGTCTTTTTTGTACCATTTTATATGTGACAGTAGTTGGGTGTAGGTCATTGTTGCTCTTTGTATCAATAGTGTTTGGTTACAGTATAAACAGTCAAAAGCATATCTTTCAACAGTAATAGATGCTATTGACATCTGATGGTAAAGCAGAGATGATATTAAACATTCTGCAATGCACAGGATAGCCACCGACAACACAGAATTAACCACTGCCAAATGTCAGTGGTAGTGTCGTTGAAAAACCTGGATAAGTCGAACAAAATAATGCTCTCAGTTGAAGGCATTTATACGATAGACATACTAATAGACACTAGTGGGTTTTTATTGTTGCATATTTGTGTTTTGTTTTTTCCTGTTCTCAATTAAAGGATAAAGGTGTAAATTTAGAAATACCAGGATATCTGACCTGAAGTAAAAGTGCAGACAATAGCACAATTAAAATTTGTGTACATATGAAGCTTGTTTGCCCTGCCTTTTGACGCCCCTGCTCCTTAGGTTTATTTCTGAATGAGGTAAAATGGAATGACAGCCTCACTTAGTTCCAAAATGCTTCTTAAAATGTGTTAAAGTGGTTGATTTATTAATGCTTTTATTAGTATTAGTACCAAAGGGCAGAATGATAGAGAGTATGAGCACAGGTATAATCTTGGTGGCAGATTAGAAAGTCCTTTGTATTTGAAGCTCACTAGGTGGCAGTATGTTATTTTAGGAATGGCTTGACAAGTTTAGACCTGTTGACTGAATTGCACTTTGTGCTTTGAGTTGCTCAGACTGAAGCTAGATTCTGAAGCCTCAGAATTCTGCAGGTTCTGTGGTTGCTTCTTTATAACTTTTAACACAAGCCTGCGTAAGTGTTCTTGTGTACATTGAAAATTCATTATTATCGACAGGCATATAGCAGGAATTAATATGTCAGGTCCTTGCTGTTTTTACTTGAAAGAAATGTTTACCAAATTTTCAGTTTTGAAAGTTTCCCCTTGGTAAATTATGCATGACTTTCTGTCTTTTATAGGCTATGGAAAGGGCAAATGGAATGGAACTGGATGGTAGAAGAATTCGGGTGGATTATTCTATCACCAAGAGAGCACACACACCAACACCAGGCATATACATGGGCAGACCAACTCAGTAAGATTTCGAGTTTCCTAAGCTGAAGTTTACGAGTCAGAAAGCCCCAGAAATGTGTGCACATCTTTGGTTAATCAAAAGATAAAACTTTTTCCCCCTGTAATTAGAATTGAAAGTTATTTAATGTGTGTGTGTGTGTAGTATTTGAATCACTTTAATTTTTTATATGTATATTTGATCAAGGGGACAAATTAAAACTAGTTGAAGTGCATTCCTACCTCTTTTCTTGTACAATGGAATTATTAAATGCTAGAAGAATACAGTATGCTTTTAAATACTTCTTGTTCTATTTATGTGACCTTGGAAGCCTCTGTGTGTAGGAAAAAGTTTTTTAATATATTAAAACCAGAGAGTGAAAGAAGGAATATAAGCTTTCGTTTAATGTGAAGCCTCTTGGGGGGAAAAAAGGATTTGACAAGGAGAGCCCACTGAAAACTAAAGTGAAAATAATGTCCATATGATTAAGAGTTAGGAAAACAACAAGGAAAAGAGGGCTTAGAATTTAAGTTCGCTGATAGACATTTGAACACCAGACCTTAACATTTAGTGCTGGACTTCAGTATTAAAGTAGTTAGTTTTCTTTGGTGTTCAGGCTTGGATACTTTTAAATTCTTGAGGTTTATTAACTGCTTTTGAACTGGTCATAGAACATACATCTTAGTACTTAGGTACTTTTTCTCAGCACAGTGCTTTTTTTCACCTTATTGAAAAGGTCTTACTGATTTGGATAGTGCATTCTAAGTGCCTTATAATTTGTAGTTAGTGAAATTATTCCTGGCTATTTATTGTTATAAATATAAAGCAGAATACCATAGGAGTCAACAAAGTAAGACATTGAAGTAACTGGCATGAAAGGGTTATTGTTTCTCACTTAGCTTCTTCCATTTTATTTAAGTATCTATTTGTATTAAATGATAATAGAAAATAATCATGCCTGTTGATGTGGAATTTGCACCTTTTTCTATAGCAGTGGCGGCGGCGGCGGCGGTGGCGGTGGTGGAGGTGGAGGAGGTGGCAGACGTCGAGATTCTTACTATGATCGAGGATATGATCGTGGGTACGACAGATATGAAGACTATGATTACCGGTACAGGTAATGTTGTAACTTACGATTTCTGTTCTGAATTAGATGATAATAGTATTGGCACTTTTAATTTGTTTAATGTGTATTGATAAAAATGAGTGAAATATGGGACTTCCCTGGCAGTCCAGTGGTTGATACTCTGTAGTTGAAATGAAGAGGCATGTGTATTTGTATTGGCCAATACTCACCTTGTATAGTTGGTGCATTGAAAAATTAATAGCTTATCTTAGATCTGCTACTATTTAGAATGATGAAATTTTTGTTCTTATCTGCTTCAGTGTAGTGATTATGTGCTTTGCTAAGTAATCTTTTATTTCCTACAGAAGAAGATCACCTTCTCCTTATTATAGTCGATACAGATCACGATCAAGATCTCGATCCTACAGCCCAAGTATGTATACTTTTGCTTTTGTCACATTAAAAGCCTAATTTGTAATTAATGGCTTATTTTAGAAAATTAGGGTGTGTGGTGACTGTTACTAGTTGGGAAAATATTAGGCAAGTGAAACTGTAATTGTCATTTGACTTAATTTTTTTTTTTTTTTTTTTTTTACTCTTTTGCAGGACGCTATTAATAAGCAGAGCGGTTGCAGTTGAGGACATCTTTTTCTCTTTTTTTAATTCTGGATTTCCCCAAGCTTCTAATCCTTCCTACTCCTCAAAAAGAACCCTTAAAAAATCTTTGGTTTGTTTAGCATCTACACTTTGTCAATTGTATTGCTATTTTCCACCCCTTTTATTATATTCTTAAAGATGTAATTGTCATTTTTGACTAGTTAAACATCTTGAGTAAAAAAGGAACCCCCATGTTATGCTTTGTAAATGTTTTTTTTGTTTGTTTTTTTGCTTTTATGGAAAATTCACTCCTAGCTTATCAAAATGAGGAAAGAAATGATCTTTTTAAAGCTTCTTTTGTGTTAGATAATGTATTAGACATTGTATTAGAGGTCTGCATTTACTACAAACTCCTTTTTCTTTTGGGGAAGTTAGTAGTAGTTCAGTCAGGTCAAGTTTGTCTGGGGTGGCATGGAACAGTCAAATAGTTGAGTGTAGAAAGTTTGAAGCTATAGAAGAAAACACTTACTTGGTCATTTCTTTTGAAGAACAGAATTTTTGAACCCTAAAAATTACATCTTTTTTTAGAAATGAAAAGCTTGTGGACTCCTATAAAACATGTTGTATTTAAAATACATTTGTTGAAACTTAAAAACGTAAAGTGTGATTTTTGTGTTGAATTTATTAATCAGTGAAGGACAGCCCTTATTATTTATTACTTAGAGCAATTGTATAATTGCTATTAGAAATTTTGGTATTGGGACAATGGTTTAGGCAGGCTGTTTGTATAGAGTTCTTAGAAGTAGTGGGGGTGGGGGTAGTCTTCTTTCAAATAAAAGTTAATTTCTTTGAAAATGGGACTCTCTCTTTATTGTGGTACAGTGGGAAAATATAACTGGATTAATTTGGATTTCCTTTTTCCTAGTACTTTTGCATGCACCTAAATGTATAATTTGTGTCTCTTCTTCAGTCTTGAAAAACCCTTTTCTTTCCTCCCTTTTTTTGTCAACTACCAATGTTGATAGTATTCAGTGTTGAAGAAAAGATAAATAGTATGGTTTATTTCTTCAAGAAGCCCACATTCTAATGGGAAAACACACTTAAATCACTGTAATGTAATGAAAGGGGAGGCTGTACGAATGAAGAGGTGGATGATTTTTCAGGTGACCTTTAATAAAAAAGTATAGGAACGTGAGCCTCCTTTGTTTTCTCCCTCAAAGCAGTGGGAATAAAATTAGATTATTATGATCTGTATGCTAGCTCAGTGAGATCTATGGAATACAAGTACCGCGGATATCTTTATTAAAAAGCTAACTTGCCACTAAGGGCTGTCTTAGAGAATAAAGCTCTCTCTTGTTGGTCCCTACAGGACTTTTGTTCTTTAAGCCGGGTTATTTAAAGACTGGAAATCATTGCCCTAATGAGAACATTAATTTGTTGACTGTAGGAATACTTTAAAAATTTATGTATCATCAAAAAGTAAAAATGTTAGCCAAAATGTGGAAGAGAATTAATAGCCACATAAAGAGATACTGAACACGATTAAAGACACAGTATGTAGAGAATAAATACCCTGGCAGTCCAGTGGTTAGGACTCCACTGACTGCTGAGGGCCAAAGTTGTCTCTGGTGGAGGAACTAAGATTTCCACAAACCACACAGTGTGGCCAAAAAAAAAATTATTCATACATACTGTAATAAAGGTGCATGAATGCGTTCTCAAACCTGCAGTAATGTGAGATGATACAGTGCCCATGTGATGAATTAAGTGAGATGAATGAAAGGCATTGTTAGGTTACAGTCGACCTGAAAATACGTCAGAAGGAGGATCATGTGCTCCAGGTAATGCTGGATCTTGGATTTACGATGATGCTGATGGTTGGAGACCCTAAGAAGGATGAATGAAGCAGGATGGTGCAAGAGTTCATCACTCAGAGTGGCTTACAATTTAAAACTTATGAATTGTTTCTGGAATTTTTAATATTTTTGGATTATTTGGTCAACTTTAGGTAATTAAAACTACAGAAAGTGAAAGGAGGGACTGTTGTATCTCTCTGATGGTAATTTAATCCAGGAATAGATTTTTAGGGCATGATTTTCAGACTGCTACAATTACTGCTTTGTAAATTTGAGAGGATACTTCCTTGATACAGGGAATGTAACTGGCAACATCCTTTAACAATGAGTTGGGAATAAAGGTGACAAACTTGGAAAAACTGACTCTTCAAGGAGAGGGCCTAATCCTACTCTTCCCTCAAAAGTAAACTGGGACGCATTGGTAATTGAAGTGTGACAGGGTTAGAGCGTCAAATGTGGCTCTGATCACTTTAATTAGGAAAAATTAAAAGGACAGATAAAGGGTTGAGTAGGGAGTTTAACTTAAATAGAATTTCCATTGCAGAAGACGAAAAAGTTGAAGGTGGTTGTGTAACAACGTGCTCATGCTACAGATCTGTGCACTTAAAAATGGTAAATTTTATGTATAGTTTGTTGTTCAGTTGCATCCGATCCTTGAAACCCCATGGACTGTAGCCTGCCAGGTTTCTCTTTGTCAACACATTCGTAAACAATGAGGTAATAATTATAGTACCTGTTATTCCTGATGGAGTAAGTGTCCAATAAACACATATATAAATGAGTGAGTTAACAGGGAAGTCATTGGTGGAGCTTGCTAATTGATGAAATGCCCAGTCCAAAATTTCCATCAAATTAAAATTGAAGTATAAAAGGGATATGACAGAAGGAGTCTTGGCTGAATCATGATGACCCTAAAAAACGGATTAAGAATCACTTTTAACATAAATCTGTTTAATGAAGAGGCAATTTTATAATTACGGACTTTCGTGGAAGTCCAGTGGTTAGGACTCAGTGGTTAGGACTCAGTGCTTTCACTGCAGGGGCCTGGGTTCTATCCCTGGTCCAGGGAACTAAGAATTCTGCAAACTACATGGTGCAGGCCAGAAAAAGAAAAAAAATTATAATAAAAGTATTGGTACTTAAGTCACGTTGAAAATTCAGTTACCCAAAACATCCCTAGTGTCAGATAATTGAAGTATTCTATTTGATATTTACAAAATCAAGTGCAGAGTAGTCAATGGAAAATGCTTTTTGAAACAAAAAGGGACATGAATTTTATTTTCAAGTACTGTTACATTAACAAGTATTCCTTAAAATTACTTGTGAAGGCATATACTTTTAATAAATTTAACTTTTAAAAGTATGGGTTGCATGATCTGGTTTCTCAATTATTTAGGGTTTTCACTTTTTAATATAAATTTAATAGGTGCAAACTCAAGAAGAAATGAAGAAAACCAAAAACATTTGTTGTCTTGTATACAAGGATCCCTACACCATTATACATTATTGAATGGGAAGACCTAGTAGTATAAATACTGCAATCCTTACACAAAATTTCTATGTATGTAAAAACATGCAAAAGGGGGAAGGGTTCTGTTAACTGCTTATAATAACATCTGTAAGATTTGCAGTTTGGGAGGAGTGGATGAAATTATTCCAAGGACCAGATGGAAGAATGTACATAGGAATGAATAAACAGGAATAGAATCCAGAATAGATTCAACTACATTGGAGAATTTATAAAGATGACATTTCATTTTGGTAGAAAAATTAAGAGATGGTAAAATTGACTACTTGGAAGACGAAGTCACTCAGTTGTGTCCGACTCGTGGGACCCCGTGGACTGTAGCCTACTAGGCTCCTCTGCGGGATTTTCGAGGCAAGAATGCTGGAGTGGGTTGCCATTTCCTTCTCCAGGGGATCTTCCTGACCCAGGGATCAAACCCAGGTCTCCTGCATTGTAGGCAGACGCTTTACCGTCTGAGCTACCTACCCCACATTTGGAAGACAAACCCTTGGCTTGTACTACGTTAATGCCAACAAAGGTCTGTCTAGTCAAGGCTGTGGTTTTTCCAGTAGTCATGTATGGATGTGAGAGTTGGACTATTAAAGCTGAGTGCCGAAGGATTGATGCTTTTGAACTGTGGTGTTGGAGAAGACTCTCAGTCCCTTGGCCTGCAAGGAGATGGAACCAGTCCATCCTAGAGGAGATCAGTCCTTCATTGGAAGGACTGATGAAGCTGAAACTCCAGTCCTTTGGGCACCTGATGAGAAGAGCTGACTCATTTGAAAAGACCTTGATGCTGGTAAAGATTGAAGGCAGGAGGAGAAGGGGATGACAGAGGATGAGATGGTTAGATGGCATCACCAACTCAATGGACATGAGTCTGGGTAAACTCCAGGAATTGGTGATGGTCAGGGAGGCCTGGCTTGCTGCGGTCCATGGAGTCGCAGAGAGTCGGACATGACTGAGCGACTGAACTGAACAGGTGGATTAGATACCTAAATGTGAAAAATGAAGCTATAGGTTACCATTTGGCAACCATGATAATAATAATTAAGCAAGACTCTTTCATGGATGCCAAAACTAGGGTAAAGGTATGAGGAATAATGAGAAAAACAAGACTCTGAAAATCTTTCCCTGAAGGTAATTGGTAATTACGAAGGGAAATAGTTTGTACAGTTGACCCTTGAACAACACAGGGGCTAGTGTACAGTTTATAGTTAACCCTCTGTATCTGCACTTCCTCTGTATCCTTGGATTCAGCCAACCAGGACCACGTAGTGCTGTAGTATTTACTACTGGAAAGCTATCCACATAAAAGTGGACCTGTACAATTCAAATTCACGTTGTTCAAAAGTCAACTCTAATTGTATACTGGAGAAACCTGGCAGAGATCTTTTAACAAGTAATCAAAGGTAACATCACAGTAAAGGAACTGATGGACATCACATGCTTCCTGATACGAAACACGAATGACAATATCACTTTTGTGACAGTCCACAAAATATACATAACTTGACTAATCATGGGAGAAGTTAACTCCCAACTGAGAGGCATTCTATAAAATGACTATATGCTTCAAAAATGCCAATGTCATGAAAGATAAGACTGAGGAATAAAGGAAACTAAAAAGACATAAAATGCAAACCATGATCTAGGATTGTCTTTTATTCTTTTTAAAATATGACTTTTAGATAGTTTCATTGTGTTCAGTCATGGGGATGCATACCATTGATCAATCATTCCTCTAGCTCTTCCTTAAGTCAGCTTTATTGTATAGTTTACATAAAAGTACATTCACCACTTTTAAGTGTATAATATGATTTTTTATTAAATATGTACAGTCAGGGTTTATATTTTTAATCTACTTCAACAGTTACAGAGCACAGAAACCTTTTCATATTAAAAATTATTCTTAGTACTTTTTAGTACCTACTGTATTAGAGAAGGCAATGGCACCCCACTCCAGTACTCTTGCCTGGAAAATCCCATGGGCGGAAGAGCCTGGTAGGCTGCAATCCATGCGGTCGCTAGAGTTGGACACGACTGAGCGACTTCACTTTCACTTTTCACTTTCATGCATTGGAGAAGGAAATGGCAACCCACTCCAGTGTTCTTGCCTGGAGAATCCCAGGGATGGGGGATCCTGGGGGGCTGCTGTCTATGGGGTCACACAGAGTCGGACACGACTGAAGTGACTTAGTCATAGCCGTATTAGAGAATAAATGCTGCAAATTGGCTTTCCAGACAGACTGAATTGGTGTAAAAAAAGAATGTTGTATTTGAGTTTAAGTAAAAGTTAATCAGGGCTTCCCTGGTAGCTCAGGTGGTAAAGAATTTGCCTGCAGTGCAGGAGACCTGGATTCAATCTTTGGGTTGGGAAGATCCCCTGGAGGAGGGTATGGCAACCCACTCTAGTATTCTTGCCTGGAGAATCCCCATGGACATTCTGATTCATGACATCAGAGGAGCCTGATGGGCTACAGTCCACGGGGTTGCAAAGAGTCAGACGCGACTGAGCAACAGCACAGCGCAGAAGTTAAGTTCTCACTAAGCTAAAGGTTATTCTACTTTTAGGTGACAGAGATGTCACCTATTCTACTTTTATGACACAGAGATGTGTCATAAAAAAAACTAAGTGCTAAAATCTTATTTAGTGAAACAATTTTCATAAGGTCCTATAAATTCCACAATAAAATACAATTAGACATTAAGGTGTGTGAAGATTGTTAAAAGTTGTTTATTGGAGTAAAAGCAGGAAGTAAACATTTTTAAAACTTCAAGAGTTGAAATAAAAGAGTTTCTGACTAAAAGTCAATTGATGAGAGCATTTAATTAACCAGATCACTCCAAGAGCTGATCAAAACTCTACTAATTAATCTTGGGACTTCCCTGGCTGTTTCAGTGGTTAAGACTCTACACTTCCAATGGGCACAGCAGGCACAGGAAATCCTGCCCAGATCCTGCATGCTGCCAAAAAATTAAAAATAAATAAAAGTTTACCAAATCTTAACATGAATATTCATAGAAATGGGCCAAAGTTTGAGTTCAATATGTTGATAGTATACAGTACTCCAAATCTGAATTGGACATTAGAATTCTAGTCATCTCTGGAGAATAGGATGCTAATACATTTTAAAAACTAATTGACATTTTAAATTGGGTTTATATCTTAAGGTACACCAAAGATATACACTTTACTTACTAATTGCCAAACTATATAACATGAAAAGTTTGCTTTTAAATTTAAATAGTGGGACTTCCCTGAGGGTCCAGTGGTTAGGACTAAGCACTTTCACAGCTGAGGGCCTGGGTTCAGTCTCTGATCTGGGATCTAAATACCTGCAAGCTGAGCAGCACCACCAAAAACAACCAAAATAATTTTAATAGATACTTCTAGAAATATATCTTAGATATACATGAACATGGGCACAAATATTCACATATGAAATTCCTTATTGATGCAACTTAAATGTCCATCAACAGAAAACTAGTAAAAAATACATTATGGCAACCTACTCAAAACTCTTTAGTCATTCAAAAAATGAAAAACATTAAGAAAATGATACAATCTATATGTACTGATATAACCATCAAAATATACGGGTAAAGTGGAAAACAAGGTATAGTACAATATATATTCTATGCTGCCATTCCTGGATCTCTAAGTATGTTCACCCATTAAATGGAAATACAAAAACACCTGCTGTAAGTAGTACTCTGGAAATACATATGACATGGACATTCCCTCTTGGGAGGGAAGCTAGTTGACTGCAGGTTACATACCGAAGGGAGGCTTAAATTTCACAGTACCTTTTTTAGTACTGTTTGAATTGTAAAAACATAGGTGTTTTTATCTATCTAAAATAATGTAATCAAATTGTGATTATTTTTTTAACTCTGAAAATGTAGAATTTTAAAATATGAAGTGGTAGGTATACTTCATCAAATTCAGTGAAAAATAATTCTCAATATCTGGGAAAAAAACAAATTTTTGTAGAAAATTATTCAAGAAAAGAGAGGGACCCTCTTACCTGGAAGCATCTCTCAGTTGCCATTCTTAAAATTGGTCATTTGAATAAGTAGTCCATAAGTGCTTGGTCAGTCTTTTACACTGCTTTATTTTGTTTTACCATTCAGTCAAACATTCTAAATTGGAACCTCAGGGTTGAGTAATGTCTTAAAATGATCTAACCCAACTCTCCATCTAATAACTGAATTTTCTTTAAAATAAGATACTCCTTACAGGAGGTAGTTTAAGGAAATGAGTCTTAACCTAGGGTCCTTGGCTTGGGGGTAGTGTCAAGAGAAATCCTGAGCCTTTGAATAAGTATTCAGAACTAGCTGTGTTTGTGTTTATTTTTCTAAAGAGTTTAATGCTCCCACTAGATTCTAAAAGGTGTTCATAACCTTCCCCAAATTAAAAAAGCATGGCCTTTTGGACTTAACAGAATTGAAGCTGTGCATAATTTGAAAATAATGAATGGAAATACTGATGTTGGCAGCCCATATTTTTCTTTTTGTGAGAGAAGGAAGATAGAAATACATAGAAAGAGTAAGGGAAGGTGATGGAGATCTCTGCTGTGATGGATTTGAACTGGAGGTATCAACTGAGCTTACTGCTACTAAGTCACTTCAGACGTGTCCGACTCTGTGCGACCCCATAGACGGCAGCCCACCAGGCTCCCCTGTTCCTGGGATTCTCCAGGCAAGAACGCTGGAGTGGGTTGCCATTTCCTTCTCCAATGCATGAAAGTGAAAAGTGAAAGTGAAGTCACTCAGTCGTGTCCAACTCTTAGCGACCCCATGGACTGCAGCCCACCAGGCTCCTCCGTCCATGGGATTTTCCAGGCAAGAGTACTGGAGTGGGTGCCACGCCTTCTCCGATCAACTGAGCGTACTCGTGTTGAAATACGCTTCCTTTCATCAGTGTTGCCCTCCATAGTGACAGAAAGCTTAAACACACCAATTTCTAGAAGAAATAGATACATTTATTAAAGAACTAATTCAGGAAAAAGTGCCAGGCCCAGGTGATTTCCATGGGTAATTCTGACTCAAAAACCAGATAATACCACGGTTATCCAGATTATTTCAGAAAACTTTTTTAAAAATCCAAATTGTTTTGTGAAGTAAGTTTAACGTTGATATCTAAACTTAAAAGTGGTACAAAACATAAAACTGCAGACAAATTTCATTTAAGATGACAATGCAAATAGTCTCTATGAGTTATTAGCAAGTAGAATCTAAACAGCATTTAAAACAAATGTACCAAAGAGGATTAATTCTATATATACAAGGATGTTTAATAGTAAATTCATCATAGTAATAGTCTAAGGAGAAAAATCATATGATTATCTCCACAGCTGTCTAATGACTCTTGACAAATTCAATAACTGTCCTTTTTTTTTTTTTTTCCTTTTTTTGGAGGCCATGCCACATGACTTAGTGGGATCTTAGTTCCCCAACCAGGGATTGAACCTGGGTCCTTGGCAGTAAGAATGCAGAATCCTAACCACTGGACTGCCAGGGAATTTTCTCAATAGCTCTTTCTTGTAGTTCTGTTTTTATTTTTTATTAGAATGAAGCAACGATTTAAATGAAAGGAATGAAATCATATCAATTTGAAAAAAAGCATAAGTAAATTTCTTTATAATCTAAGTGTGAAAGAATCCTTTCTATTATGACTCAAAATCATTTGCAATAAAAGAAATTGATAAATTAAATTACATAGAGACATAAACTGTATGACAAACACCATAAAGTTGAATGAAAATGATAAACTGCAGAAAATATTTGTAAATATATTAAAGGGGCAAACTTCATGTTTGACACACACACACACACACCCCCCACCACAAACTCTTAAAAATGAAGGCTAACACACACACACACAGAAAGTATGGGATAGTTCTTTACAGGTGATGCCAGTTAGTAAATGTATAACTGATAGAATTCAAAAGTCATCATCTATTCCTCAATATAATAACAAATTCACATAAATTAGCAATGGATTCTAAAACCCTTGGATGAATGGTTGTTGGAAAAAAGGATATTTGCATGGAGTCAAAGTTTCATGCTACATTATAATCATAAAAGAAAAAAATCATAAAAGAAAGCAATATTCCTTTACAATGGAGAGAGCTGGCAGTTACCACATTAATAAAAGAACCAAATTTAGCAACATTAATAATGGAACAACATAAGCGCTCCATGAACCTGTATTGTAATAAAGTATAGGGTTTACAACTTTAAGAGTATTCTTACCAAAAGTGTTTAACCTGAATCTAATTTGGAGAAACTAATTTGACAAATTCAGAATGTGAGAAATTCGATGAACAACCAGCCTGAAAGGCTGGGGTGGGGATGGAATGGTTTGGATTAAAACACATTGAAAAGATATGATTTCTGTAGGCTATACTTAAAACTTGATTGCATCTATGCTATGCTAAGTCACTTCAGTCGTGTCCGACTCTGTGTGACCCCATAGACGGCAGCCACCAGGCTCCCCCGTCCCTGGGATTCTCCAGGCAAGAACACTGGAGTGGGTTGCCATTTCCTTCTCCAATGCATGAAAGTGAAAAGTGAAAGGGAAGTCGCTCAGTGGTGTCCGACTCTTAGAAATCCCATGGACTGCAGCCTACCAGGCTCCTCCATCCATGGGATTTTCCAGGCAAAAGTACTGGAGTGGGGTGCCATTGCCTTCTCCATTGATTGCATCTAGACCCTAACAAATAAACATCCACAAAAGGTATTTGGGTCAGTTTGGGAAAGTGAATTTGAATAATGCATATTAGCTAATATGATTGAATGAATGTTAATTTTCTTAGCTGTGAAAAATAGCATAACGATTCTATGGGAGAATATTAATATTCTTAGAAGGTGCAGATTGAAAGGGTGAAGCGTCAAGATGACTGAAGACTTTTTCAAATAATTCATACAAAAAACCAATGTGTGTGTGTATATATATATATATACACATACACAAATCAAAAAGGTATATGGATTCACTGTACTATTCAAAGTTTCTATAAGTACAAATTTATTTAAATAAAAATTGAAATGTTTCCAACCTATAACTTAAAAAGGAGACAACTGTGGCTAAACCATAATTATAATTTTTTTAAAAAACTGGAAAAAAACCTTAGCTTTGAAAGTAAAAATAATCCCAGTTTTCAGCAGCAAAAAAGGAAAGAAAAAAAAAGTAAAACAAAAAGGAGATGACTAACCCAGTTCCTCAAACAGCATTTCTGTAGCATATGTGAAGTGGAAGTATTAGTCTCTCTGTCATGTCTCTTTGCCACCCCATGGACTATAGCCCACCAGGCTCCTCTGTCCATGAGATTTCCCAGGCAAGAATACTGGAGTGGATAGCCATTCCATTCTCCAGGGGATCTTATTGAACAAGGGTCTTCTGCATTGCAGACAGACTCTTTACTATTTGAGCCACCAGGGAAGCCCTTCTATAGCATATGTGGTATGAATTACCATTCCTGGCTAGCACAAGGAATTTCACTTAGCTAACTATAATGCAAGTAGGTATAGAATCTTTTTCAGCAGATTAATCCTTTAGAAAAAAATTATGGTCTCATAGTGTGAGAAAAGTGCAACTAGTAGCAAATTGTGTACTATATAAACAGAATAGTCTAAAAAAAATTTTAAAGATCACCAGTTAGATAAAACCATCACATAATTGACAAGAATATATTGACTTTAGATTGAACTCTCTCATTATTTAATACTTTTTCTATTTAAGGTATGAGTTTAATTAGTCTTTGTTTTTTGAATCTTAATAGTTTCAGCCTACAGAAGGTGATCAGATCAGATCAGATCAGTCGCTCAGTCGTGTCCGACTCTTTGTGACCCCATGAATCGCAGCACGCCAGGCCTCCCTGTCCATCACCAACTCCCGGAGTTCACCCAGACTCACGTCCATTGAGTCAGTGATGCCATCCAGCCATCTCATCCTCTGTCGTCCCCTTCTCCTCCTGCCCCCAATCCCTCCCAGCATCAGAGTCTTTTCCAATGAGTCAACTCTTCGCATGAAGTGGCCAAAGTACTGGAGTTTCAGCTTTAGCATCAGTCCTTCCAAAGAAATCCCAGGGCTGATCTCCTTCAGAATGGACTGGTTGGATCTCCTTGCAGTCCAAGGGACTCTCAAGTATCTTCTCCAACACCACAGTTCAAAAGCATCAATTCTTCGGTGCTCAGCCTTCTTCACAGTCCAACTCTCACATACATACATGACCACAGGAAAAACCATAGCCTTGACTAGACGAACCTTTGTTGGCAAAGTAATGTCTCTGCTTTTGAACATGCTATCTAGGTTGGTCATAACTTTCCTTCCAAGGAGTAAGCGTCTTTTAATTTCATGGCTGCAGTCACCATCTGCAGTGATTTTGGAGCCCAGAAAAATAAAGCCTGACACTGTTTCCCCTTCTATTTCCCATGAAGTGGTGGGACCGGATGCCATGATCTTCGTTTTCTGAATGTTGAGCTTTAAGCCAACTTTTTCACTCTCCACTTTCACTTTGATCAAGAGGCTTTTGAGTTCCTCTTCACTTTCTGCCATAAGGGTGGTGTCATCTGCATATCTGAGGTTATTGATATTTCTCCCGGCAATCTTGATTCCAGTTTGTGTTTCTTCCAGCCCAGCGTTTCTCATGATGTACTCTGCATATAAGTTAAATAAGCAGGGTGACAATATACAGCCTTGACGTACTCCTTTTCCTATTTGGAACCAGTCTGTTGTTCCATGTCCAGTTCTAACTGTTGCTTTTGGCTAGAACTCATGTTTAATTTTATATGTAGTAGAACCAAAAGAGCAAATGATGACCAAGGGTCTGTGAAATGTTGGCTCCCTCGGTTCTTAAAAGTAGTGTTAGGTCAGGTTTCTTCTTGGGGTGAGGAGAAGGTTCTGAAACTAAGTAATGGTAAGGTCACATAACTACATAATGTAGTAAACGTCACTGAATTGTACATTTTAATACAGTCAAAGTGGTTAATGGTCAAATGGTTAATTGTTTTAAAGTGATGCTAGAATTTCTAAAGGCTGGTGCCTGGGGGACAAAAGCTCCCTCCCTCTTCCTCTCACCCTTATTTATAAGTGAGGTTTTTCAAAAAATGAATTCTGCTACGATGACAACTCTCTAGATGGAAGTTATTATCCTCTTGTGTATTCTGCATTTGTTCCCACAAAAATCAACTGAATTATGACTGTGTTGGCTGTAATGTTTCTCTTTGCTTCCTTGATGGCTCAGTGGATAAAGAATCTGTCTGCACTGAAGGAGACACAAGAGACGCAGGTTCAATCCCCGGGTCAGGAATATCCCTTGGAGGAGGAAATGGCAACCCACTCCAGTATTCTTGTGATAAAAGTTTCTCTAGAGAGTATTTCGGAGAAGGCAATGGCACCCCACTCCAGTACTCTTGCCTGGAAAATCCCATGGACGGAGGAGCCTGGAAGGCTGCAGTCCATGGGGTCGCTAAGAGTTGGACACGACTGAGTGACTTCACTTTCACTTTTCACTTTCATGCATTGGAGAAGGAAATGGCAACCTACTCCAGTGTTCCTGCCTGGAGAATTCCAGGGACGGCGGAGCCTGGTGGGCTGCTGTCTATGGGGTTGCAGAGTCGGACACGTCTGAAGTGACTTAGCAGAGAGTATTTAAATACTATACAGCAACAAATAAGCTATAAGGAAAGTCAGCCTTGGGTAGCAATTAACTGTTTCAGGAGAATTAGTAAAATACTAGAGTTCAAAAGGGCTTTAAAGATCACTTAGTCCAGGGAACAGCTAGATAAAATTATAAGGTTAAGCTTGCGTGCGACACTGAGATGAACCTGATATGTTCATCATTAGTAGGTAAGAGTATCCTTGGCATCCCCGGTGGCTCTGCGGCAAAGAATCTGCCTGCCAATGCAGCAGACAGGGGTTCGATCCCTAGTTTGGGAAGATCCCCTGGAAAGGGGAATGGCAACCCACTCTAGTATTCTTACCTGGGAAAACCCATGGACAGAGGAGCCTGGCAGGCTACAGGTCGTGAGGTCACAAGAGTCGGGCACGACTAAACAACAACAGCAAACAGTATCCTCTGTGGGATAAAACAGGGCTGATGATTTTTTTTTCACCACATTAACACACTGGTTTACAGTTATTTCTTTTCCTCCATCCATTCCTATAAATGTGTCTTCTGACTCATCAGCTTCCCTGGTGGCTCAGATGGTAAAGAGCCTGCCTGCAGTTCAGGAGACCTGGGTTTGATCCCTGGATTTGGAAGATCCCCTGGGGAAGGGAACAGCTACCCATTCCAGTATTCTTGCTGGAGAATTCTATGGACAGAGGAGCCTGGAGGGCTGCAGGGATTTCCCTGGTGGTCCAGTGGTTAAGACTTCATCTTCTAATGCAGGGGGAAATAATCAATTCCTGGTCAGGGAACTAAGATCCTACATGCCTCGAGGCAAAAAAACCCAAAATATAAAACAGAAGCAATACTTTAAAAAAAGAACATAAGAGTACAAAATAAGCTTCAGTGTAAGTAAGAGGAAAAATGAGGAGCTCTGATCCAAGCAATAACCAATACCTCAGAAAGAGACTGAGAAGTTAGTGTGTACCCAAGATGCAGGTCCAAGAAGCCTGAAATTTATCCACCCTGGGGGATACTCGCACATTGCTGAAGCAAGATGAAAAAACAGAAATTCTCCTTTCATGAAATTATAGTGAACCCCTGCCTGGATGTTGACTATTGTTCTGTAAACAACAAAAAGAAGACAGAAGTCTAGAAAAAAGCAATAAATAATCAAAGATAGCCATCAATGAGTATCTTAAGATCCCAGACTGAAAGAACCAGGACACTATAAACTAGAACATTAAAATAAAAGGTTATATGATTAAGGTTCAAAAATTGCTGAAAGTAACTGGTGGAATGAATGTGAACTTGTTTGGTATTTAGAAAGTGTACTTTCACTCTTGAGAGATCTTTGGAAAAATCAAAGTTGTTTAGAGGGTAGGTAGTGAGTTTCTTGTGACCTCTATTGCCAGTCTCTGTTAGGACATGATGAACCAAAAAACTTCTGAGAAAAAAATTTTTTTTAGTTTATTTGATAAAGTCATTGTTTTTTGAAGGTAGTTTGATATTTCATATTTAGATATATTCAAGAAGGGTTTGCAAGAATTCCTAAAAACAATCTTTATGGGCCATTAAAGAAAGTTAAGGGCTTTTGGGGTATGTCACTGACATTTTTAAGGGCTGTATAAATGGCATTTATATCTTCCTCTTACAGAGCGAGAAAGGACATCTCACATATCAATTTCTGCCCTCCACAATGTCCTACACCTTTGGGGGCTCAAATATTTGTTGAATAAATAAGAAAACGCTACTATCCCAATTGTTTTTTGATGACACTGATTAGGGTTTCCCAGGTGGCGCAGTGGTAAAGAATCCATCTGCCTATGCAGGAGATGTAAGTAAGAGACACGGGTTCAATCCCTGGGTCAGGAACATCCCCTGGAGAAGGAAATGGCAACCCACTCCAGTATTCTTGCCTGGAAGATTCCATGGACAGAGGAGTTTGGCAGGCTACAGTCCTTGGGGATGGCAAAGAGTCGGACATGACTGAGCACACACACACACAACATATATTAGAGAGAGAATTGTAGACATGAGTAAGTTCAGTTCAAAATATACCCAATACATCAAAGTCTTTACAGAAAAACGTATCGCTAGATTTCATCATTTTCCGAATCTAGTGATTCTATAAACAATTTTTGTTAGCTAACTACATAATAAAACCATATGGCTTTGTACTACTACATTTTGGATAATGCTGTTTGATATTGCCCATCATGAAATGATAAATGTTAAAGTTAAGGATTCCATAAAAATAATAGATTTCCATACCTGAAAAACCACAGTTATTTCAAAGTAGAAGGGGAAGACTTCACAGTAGCCTTCCAGAATCCCATTTGATAATCTGTATGAGGTTCTAGACAACTTTACTTTTTTAACGTGAAAATGACTGTGTAATAATTTAGAGTTTTTGATCGTAGACTGGTTCTTTTTCTGGACAATTTTTTAAAAATGATTTCTTCTCTTGAAATAGGATTGTATCATAAAAACCTTATACTTACTCAATGTAAGTTGCCAAATGTCACAAAAATCATTCATACAACTAAGTCTCAAAAGTTTCCTCTGAATTCAGTTCTGCTCTCTATTACTTTTTAGAAGTTAGCCTGTGCATGAAGTGATTAAAGTTTATGAGGCTCTATTTGATGTGATTGTACTGATAACAGAGCTAATCAGATTCTTCAGCACCTCACAAAACTGGAAACTTAAATAGTTTTGATTAATTTTGTTGCAGTTAGTCTATATTCTCAATCCCCAAAGTAACTAGTTTTTTTCTTTGAAACAGGGTTACCACATGTCTTTTAGACAGTGGAATAGTGTGAATTTGTACCCCCAAACCCCAGCATTTCTATGTTCTACAACTTAAACTGAATACTTGCTTCATAAAGGGCTGGATGTTAGACAGTATCATGCATTCATTCATTCAACAAATACTTATTGAGTATATACTACGTGTCAAGCATAATTTTAGGTATTGGGAAATTAGCAATAACCAACATAGACCTAACCAAATCGAACAAAAAACCTCTGCAAACTTAGAGTTTACTTTATTTACAAGGATAAATCAGACTTGCTAATCAGTTTACACTGATAGAGGACATAAGTGTAAAAAATTTTAATGATACATTTCTTACAATATAAAAAGTGCTATGTCAAATTTACATTTCAAAACTCTAACATCAGAGGAGTGAGAGGTTATTTCTAGCGTCAAGAATCACAGGATTCATGGAAAATAATGACTTAGTTGAGACCAGCCTACATGTGTAGTCTAAGCTATGAATAAGTGGTACATAATTACTTCAAGTTCATTACAAAATAAAAGAACAAAGTAAAATGAGGTAAGCTTAAAATGTACAGTGTGTCTACTTTTGAATGTGTCATCGGCATGAAAGATTTTCAACATGAAAAACGCAACAGCACAAGAGGTAGAAGGAAAAATCAACCCAAATTTGATCGGCTTCTTTGTTTTCAAACATTATTCGTTCTGATTTTAGACCGTAAGGACTTTCCTTGTTAAAAATATAAATTATTGCAGTGGAACAGAAATTTTATAAAGTAAAAATATCTTCTATATTTACATTATAAATAACTTCAAAGTTGCAGGGCCAGGTTAAAAAGCTTTATTTTGGTAAGAACTGGCGGTATAAACTAAATAAGCTAAATAATCTTCTCTGCGATTATCAATGAGAGTCTTCATCTACTTTCATATTACAAAATTTTTGTTAACAAAATATATTTTCAATTTGCATAGATTCTAAAAATTTTAAGTCTCTGAAAAAATTTGAAATATCATAGGGGAAAAGCACAATAATTTCCAATAAATTACTTTTTGTTTGCTTTGGAACTTATTATTTTAAATAAGTGACAAATAGAAATGGCTCCTAAATCACTCAGTTTGTTCCACTGAGCTTTTCTCTTCTTCATTTTATGAGGATGAAACAGATAGAATGCACAGGGATAATCCTAATCACAAAGCATTAAAGCTGCATCTTATAATGGTACTCATTTCAAATACTGAAAATAAACAATCATCTGCAGGATCTTTTATTTTCTCTTACAGCCCTGCTAATCTCACTATTCTTGCCAGCTTTTCAAGTCACCACTCCTAAAGCTGTTTAACATGAGGGAGCAACTATGCTGAAGTTCTTTAATTTTAGGAAAAACTTCTCTTGAAAATGTTGCTCAAATGAACATTTCCAGTCTAGAGGAAGAAAAGCCAATCCAGGGATAGTCACCTTAGCACAAATGAAGTTTTTACGTCTCTCTCTTTTTCCAATTCCTACAAAATATTTCAAGAAACCACCAGGAACAGAAATAAACATGGACATTATAACTGAGCACTTTAAATTCTTTAAATTCAATGTACATGGTCTTAACCTAATGATATTTTGTTTACCTTTAGTTTGGTCTAGTATATTTTCCAATTGGTCTCAAAAGGCTCCAGTTTTTGTTCTAATTATCTTTGTTTCTATAAAATGAAAATAACCAAGTTGATACACTCTTTAGTAATCTAAGGGAAGCGGTCAGAAAATTAATTTAAAGGCAAAATGTAGTTATTAGTAAACATTCATACTGACTGATCTATCATCCAGTAATTTGATATTTGATTCATCGGTTCCAAAATTTTGATGTTTTGCTTCTCCTTGTTAATTCTCTTTTACCTATAAACTCTGTATTATGGTAATAATTTCTCATCTAAGTTCATACGAAGCATGAGGCTCTAATTCTAACAGAAGAAATCCATTTATGGAAATAAATTGGTTTACTTGGAGATTTGAGACAAATTTCGTACAATCTCTGGTCAAGACACTGGCTTGTGATGGTGGTTGGCATCAGTAAGGAATTCCTTTATAGAGGCTAGTTTTTCAATTGTATTCTGCTTTCACTACCAACTCCTATTTAGCTGAGGTATTTAAATAAGTTTTCTTTTCTCTGATACTAGTTACATACACACAAAATCTCCATTATTTTCCAGTGTCAAGCAATAATCCCTTCCCCCCTTGCATTTGACAGAACTTTCTGAAGTGGTCCGATAATTTCATTGATATTTCCAACCTTAGTCCTTTTTCTGAAAAATGAAATACCACAAATATTTGTAGAAAGCTTCCTAAGTGTTCTGTTGTTGTGAAAAAGGCAAAGGATGGTATAAATAGTTTAACTCTCTTTACAACTGTGGAAACAAGACCAAGGAGGTTAAAAAAAAAAAACAAACCGACCCAGGGTCACAGCAGGGTCAGCAACACACAGAGAAAACAGACTCCTCTGTGGCATCCATGGTTTCTGAAGATCAACAGACTTACAGGTACAAGAAGTTCCTTAAGTGTAGCTTTTAATTCAAAGGTACAGCCAAGGACTTTGAGCTCTGAGAAAAGGTTGTGGCTCATGTCTCTAGTGAGGGGTGGGAAACCCGAAGGCATTATGGCTAGTGACTACCACTCTGTCCTGGTGTGAGTGAATAAGAAAAGAGCTAGGGGCAGGGTGGGTTTCTGCCAGTTGTTCTGCATCCTGCAGGAGATAAGGAAAGTCTGAACTACACCATGGGGGAGATACATATGCAAACAGACGCATGTGTGTATATGTATACACACACTTCCCCCCATCCTCTGAAATTTCACTAAAGCAAAAGAAAACAAAATTCAAACCCAGTGAAAAACTATTGCTCATTTGGACTAAATCCCAACATACCATTTTTAAAGTTTGATATGAGGAGGGATTTCTTAGCTTGCTGCTGAGAGTGTGTAAGGCGGCTGTGAATACAGATTTCTTGGCTCCTGAAGGTTCTGATATGGCTGGGCCTTGAGTCAAGCTTTCGAGAGAAGAAAAATCTTCTTCCTTATCAGCTTTTCACACTAAACTTGTTTACTTGTTTGGGATGGTTTAAATGAGATCCTGGGTAAAGTGACTGAGATGAATCAGGTTAACTTTTTTTTTTTCCAAGGTCTCTTCTGCCTTCAATCTTTTCCCTTTTAATGACATTGCAGAACTTCTGATCTCAATATATGTAGGTGTTTGTTTGTTTGTTGTTTTTAAAGTAATGATACTGGGTCTGGGCAAACCTCACCTTGGGTTTTCTTATCACCAAAATTTGGAAAAAGCATTTCTACTACCTTCCACTTAGGATTGCCATGTGGTTTCATTCAGTGATAAACACACCTCTGCCCTGCCACCAAACTAGCTGGGTGTCTGCCTGCTTTGACCTCCCCTGGCCTCAATTTCCTCAAATGTAAAAGGAAAATCTAGCAGATCTCTAAAAGTATTCCCAGTCCTCAAATTTTAGAATTGTTTTATAATGAAACAAGTTCAACTGAAAGACATGTAAGAGAGAAGATACTCTGCACAATTCCCTAATTAACGACACAAAAGAAAAGTCCAAACTTCTTTATTCAAACATCCAAGAATCTGGAATATATAAAAGGCTATATTCCCACTCTGGATCTTTTAGGACTAAGTACTAATATGAATTGCCTCAATCTCTGTTTCCATTAAATAAAAAAGTGCTAAGAGTTTACATATCCAAAGACCAAATTTTAACTACCAAAATTACATTTTAGAGATATCCTAACTTAGTATCTGCTATAGTGAATCTAGATATCTTCCGGTTCACACAGCCTTTTCCTGCTAAAATGCTTCAAACATTTTGACTTCCCTTTACACCACAGAGTCTGCTTTTTTGAGGTTACATCCATTTAGCCTGGGCTTTTGAAAACAATAATTTGCATATTTATATTGGTATATTCATAGTGGAATTTAAAATCCAGCATATAACCTCATTTTACATTGCATAATCATTTTGGTAATGCCACTCAGCGGCAATTTGCTTAAATTATATTGTTTTCAAAATGCATTTCTGTTTAAATGTCCAACTTCCAATTAGTTGCATATACATAAATCAAATTCTCTAATATCTGTAAGTTACCTGTAAGGTTATTTTTAAAAAAAAAATCAGCAAAACCTGTTCCATGGGCTTGTAAACGCCATTACATCTCCTGGTTTTTAATAGGTTATATTTTGAGTTTTCAGGGAAAAATTAGATGGAAAAGATCATATTTTAATCCACAGATTACAGATTTTAACAAAATAGTAGTATTCAGCTTAACTTTCATGTTTTCAAATTTATTGCAAGGAAATATGAAAAAAAATTTAAAAGAAAGTAATTGATTTTTATATCACATAAAGTTACATTAAATAAAACCACAAACTTTTGAAGAGATTCTTCTCATGATTAGTAATAACTGCAAACCAACAATACACTCAAATTTTAACTGTTACAGACTTTAAATAATAAAAACTATAAGCTTGATCACTGGGTTTGTTTGTGGGAAGATACTTTAATATTTAGCTTAATCAAGACATGCTGATTTTGATCTTTTTCTTGCTTATATATTTTCTCTGCACTTTGGTTGTAATATATTTATGTCCATTAACTATCACATCTGAGAGTAAATTCAGCTTATTACTATATTAGCAGAACATTGATAGAGATAAGGAAAGAAAATAAATACATCACTTATGACAACAAAAGACACTGTTTTATTTAAAAAGCAGTGGTCATTCTTCATCCGTCAAAAGCTCAAAGTGTTAAAAATATTTGGTTATCCTACTGTAACATGAGTTTCCCCCTACTTTGTAAAGAAATAATTTAGGGATATTTAATAATCAAGGAAAGAGAAACTTTTCTGAGAATAGTAATAGGAAGGGGCTATCATTGATTGAAACAACATACTTTATTTATAGCCACTAAAAACTTTATTGGTGGTCGGCCCTGAAGAAACATTACAGTTTAATGTTTCCCTATTCCTCAATAAATAGACAAAATGCAGTAAATAATAAAGTAAAAATTCACTTAAAATCTGAATTTCCTCTCTATAGGTTTCAAAACACATTGTTGTTTTCACAGTAACAGCACATCATACCTTTGGCTTTTTTCTAAAATTAGGGATATTTTCTCAAATAATGCTATTACCTCGGATTAAAATGAACCCTCCATATATGGATCATATGCACAGAGGAAGTGGTAGAATAATCTGACAGAAAGGATCTGTGATAATATTATTTCAGTAAATTGAACATCTATCATTTAAAAAATATGTGATATTATTCTATAAGTTTAAACATTCATTACATGTATGTTTTAATAATGTTATTTGATATTTTTAAACTATGTATAATAGTTTTTAAAAAATAGATAATAAGGCAAAGAAAAACAGAAAATTCCAAACATACTTGTATTACTTAAATTCTAATGTTGATGTACTAATGACATCCTAATTCCAGTTCAGTCTGTATTATTACTCTTCTCTTCCCACTGTTAAAAGCATCATACTGAAGTATTCTGATGGTTAAAGACAAAACTTAGTAAAACAGTGCTTACCTTGCTTCTTTTAACCTGCAACTTGAGAACTGAACACAAGTTCTATCTTGCTTTACTCCACAAATCTCTACAAAGAACTTCTCAGCAGGAATATGTACATATGTTCTCCTGTCCAACTGCACACACTGACTGCATTCCATACCTTCCATACCCGGCAAAACTGCCCTCAACTGGAAGATTTGTTGATATTGAGGGGAAAGAGTAATGTCACCTTTTAACCCTGTTGTCTAATTGGATTAAAACACTTTCTCAACTTTTTTTGTTGTTATTAATTTTTAAAACAAAATTCAATTTAATCTGCAAAGTCATGATATCAGCTGTGGATTAAAATAAAATTGGAATATATCTCTACGGTTGCCAGAGATGAGCATCTATAGTATACTACACCAAAATTTTAGAAAATTTTTATGTGGCTTTTTATGCATGGCTATTCATTTAAGTCAAAACCAAAAAATGGCATTTTAATCTTGGTAGGAAAGAAATGCAAAAGCAAATGAATTACCATAAGGTGTATGGTACCAGAATCAAGGAGCAAAATTCTGGGCAATTTTCAACAAACGAAAGAAAAGATGGTGATATCATTCAGTATTTACTTGTCTCAGAACAAAATGTTAGTTAACAGTATAACAGAAATCATACTTTTTTTATATAACAAAATTGATTTTTTGTTGTTTTTTATGACCTTTGTTAGTGTCCTTTTTATGAATTAAATTTTTGATAGCTGGATTAGAATTAGAATGGGTTAGAATTAAAAAGAGGAACCATTCAGTTATGGTAGCTTAATGGAAAATATTCAATAGTAATGTTTCTTGTATCAAATTATACACATTTTTATGTCTTTAACAATATTTTACAGAATAAGATTTAGTTATATTTAAATTTTTCTCCAAGTCTTGGAAAAATACTTTTAGATTACAATAAGATAGGAATAGTTTACAAAGAAAAATAACTTAAAAAATAGAAAAATTACTTCAATGACTGGCACAAACCAAACCAAAATTAAATAAGGGGTAATTATCAATAGTTTCAATTATTGATATTAAATTTAAACCTCAGTTAAAGCAAAATCTTGCCTTTGAGAAGGCATAGAACTATTAGTTTAAAAAATAATTGATCAGTAAATACGTCATTGGAGAAAAGCAACAAAGAATACTACCAACTTTTGTATGTTTAAACAACCTACTACAAAAAAGAACTAAATGTTTCAACAAAAGTGTGTTAGGTATGAACTTTAAGACAAATCTTTATAGTGACAATTTTGATAAAAGCTTTAGACTAGGTATTGTTTTTTGTCCCCCCGCCCCTGCTGTATCTTATGTTCTCAGATTCTGATGAATTTTAGCTGAGATGTTTTGAAATAATAATAAAATCTTCACCTAGCCTGCTACTTCCATCTTTAAAGCTGGAATCATCCTGCTAGAAAAGCTCAGGATCAAAATGTAAAGTGAACTCAAGAAAGAATGAATTTTAAAGACTCAAAGTGTAAATGATAATGATCTAACATCATTCCTGCAAGTAAGGAACTTATAAATATACTCTGCCTTATTAAACCTTAAAATTAACTTTTGATTTATAGACAGCATGAGGGCTTCATCAATTTATCTCTAAAGCTGATTTGTATATACATGTCATGAAATCTGCTGTTTCATTAAGGGAACTATAATCCCTTTTTATTTTTCTTTTTCTTTGAATGGGATTCTGGAAAATAATGTCAGGAAAACAAAGGGGATGTGTCTTTTAAATGTGTTAGAAAATGCTGAGAACTAGTTATAACCTCAGCATGTGCTTTGCTTTCGGATTATTTTAGTGGGGAGAGGAGGCTCTTATTGTTCTCTCCAGTGGGATTTCATGCTTGGATTACTGTCCCATTTTACTCCATTAGTCAATACATTTTCTCTCTACTACCATCTTACACCCTTAGCAGGAAAACCTGCAGGATAAATGAGTTGCAACCAAGAAACAAGTTTAAATATCCAAGTCTTCTCAGCCTCCCTATACCCCTCCCCCCACAAACAAAAGCCTATCTTCTTTGTTTCCTATGGCTGGTCTGCAAAAGCTTATATACACATCAATTGCCAAAGAGTCTTTTCATTAAAAGTTTCATCCCCTTACCCCCTAGAGTAGCAATAATAAGTGATTATTTTTTTTTAAGTTTCACTCATGTGAAGCAGTAAAACAAGAATATAATTGCAATAAAAGGAATCATATTTATCTACTGCTTTAACAATTATGTTTTAAGTTACCAGATGGATGAAAATTCCGATTCCTGACTTAATAATTGAAAATTTAAAAAAAGAGAGTTCTCTAACCAGAAAAAAGTTTTCTTAAATAAAATATTGGTTATATAAATCTTTGAATTCGAGAAAACATTTGAAAATAGCTCAGGTTTTAGAGTTTTGGTTTGTCCAGATTATTTTGGAACTTTTTTTAACAATTGAAATTTACTACATCATTTTCAAAATATAAAAATTACACAATATATAAATCAAAATCTAGGGTCATTTTACAAATAATTGTATCTTCATATTTTAAATTTCTTAGCTCTTTAAGATTTATATAAATTATTAGCTCTGTAATCTTCAGTATTTACACTCTAATTTAGTCTCTAAACTTTAATTTCAAGTCAAAGTAAGCCATTTGTAAGTTACTCTGGTTTCTGAGAAATAATTTTACATGAAAACTTCAAAAGTATTAACCACGTTAGTGAAATGTTGTTGAATCATACAAAATGTAAACAAAATGCATTTTAAAAGTTTTTCTTTACTAATTAAGTCAGTTTTAAAAATATGTTTTCAAGAGCTGCTCTTTAAAATATAAATTGCCACGTACAATTTATATTTTATTCCTTCAATTAGATAGTTTTAAGAGACTAAAAGGGAAAAAAAAATACAGAACTAAGCAGTTTTTCCAAATGAACTTTAGAGGATGATGTAACTTGACTACTAGCTAAGAGTTAACAATATAGAAAAAAAAATCTGAACCCTCTGATTTCAGCCAATTCTCTCAAAGTTTTAAAATATTTACTAGGTTATTTTCGTTTTACTAGTTTTAAACCAAATCAAGTATTTTGTCAAGACTTACAAAGAACCACAAAATTATCTGTCAACAAATTATTGTTATATTTCTGATACATTTCCTTTTCTTTAAATAATCAGAGAATTGAAAAGCCTGTTATGGAATTAGATATACCAAACAAATTCATACTTCCCTCTTCTGTAATGATCAGAATTCTGATTTTCAATTTGTTTTCGAGACCAATAGCAACTTATGTATAAATTACAAATGTATCGAACACACCACTACCTAGAACACATCACTATTGCTGGTAGCTTTTTCGTTTAATCTAATTAAATACGATCATTCGTTTGTTCTGTGCTTTTCCAAGATAGATTCATATTTATTTTTTCTCACCGTCTCCACCAAACGTCAGTAAAATTAGAACATTTCAGCTACAGAAATCGCTAATCCTTCAAGGTCGGTCTCAGCTCTTTAGTCTTAGGGAAGCTTTAACTAAAACGTGGTCTCCGTAGAGTTGATTTTACCAGGAATTTTTCGTTTGCTTTTTTTGGAGGGGATTGTTCGGTTTTGTGTGAAACAACGCTGTGGACCCCAAAGGGGGTTAGGAAATGAGGGGGCGGAATACGTAGATTTCTCTAGAAGCCCCGGAAAAATCAAACACCTGGAAACGTATTGTTAATTTAACTAAAAAAGACATATAAATTCTAAAGCGTCGGTGGAGTCGAGCAGGGAGACGATGTGGCTCCAGTGGCGGAGCAAGGAGCAAACCTACGACCTCCGGACGCTGGACGTTGGGGGAAGGGAAGGGACTCAGCGGGCACCACGCGGTCAGCCCCAGGGGCGGAATTCACATGCACAACTATTTTTCATTCTTCCTCAGTTATCTCCCTCTTTTCTTTTTGGGGGTTAGGACTGGACTCACAGTTAAAGGGCAGGAAAAATGAGAGAACTAAGAGGGGAAGCCAATCTTACCCCTCAACAAGAACAAAACCAAAGAGAGGGAGCAAAGGGTTATTTTCGCGCCACAAAAGATGGAAATCCAAGGGCGGCTCGGGGGCCAATGAATGGAAACCAGCAAACTGCTTCGGCGGCGGCAGCCGACGGTGATAGGCTCCCTCCGTCCACCAATCGGGTGAGAGAAGCCCCCTACCCCCTCCGCAGCCAGGGGCGGCGTCTCTCTCCACGCTGGCTGCTCTAACTCGGGCTCGGCGAGTCGGCCCCTAGGAGCGCGAAACTCCTCCCCGGAGCCGCGTTTGCGCGCCTAGGGCTCCCCTCTCACTGCCCCGCCCCGCCCCGGCCAGAGGCAGAGGGTTCAGCGACTGCTCCTTGCGATTTTTCTCCGTAGGTACCAAACATCCCCCAGCTCCGATGAGCCCCTCGCACACACTAAACAGGCCGGAAGTGCGGCAGGGTCGCCAAACACGCTGCCAGGTTCGCCCCGGCGGGCAAGGGAAGTGCTCAGGTCGGGTAGTGCGGCGAGGGGGACACAGGCTCCCCTGCCTGGGCCCCCACGTCTAACGCGTTCACGCGGCTCCGCGCGCGGAGACCGAATCCGAGACGCAGCCAGAAGGCGCCTGTCCCACGGCGGGGCTAGGGCGGACGGGTGGTCTAGGGCCTCCGAGGCGAGCAGCGGCCGACGAAGGATCTTCCCGAGTGTGAGCTGCAAGGATCCCGCCCAGTTTCTCCCGGCAGAACCGCGGGGAGAAAGGAAACATCTCTCAGGGCACCATCTTTTATTTTAAATAAAAATCACTGAAGGCATATTCCGAAGAGAGGGAAGAACCAGGCTGCCGCTAATTATTATGCATCTGGTTTTAACAGATCAGAGTCCAGGAGAGCTGTTCGAAGGAGCAAGAGTATATTTTAAAATACCTTCTATGAGGCCCAGGCGACGCGGCACTACGTGCCCACCCGCCTTAAGGACTTCGGCTCTGGGCTGGTCTCAGAGGAAGCCGGGAATTAGGGTTAGCAACAAGAATGCCCTCTCCCCCTCCTCTACCTGCTAAGCCGTCGCTCATAACCTGTAGGTACAGCAGCGGTAACCGACCTTCTAAACACGGCTTTTCTCCTTTAATATTACACTGACCCATAAGAAACATTTTTATTGCCTTCAGGTCAGGAGATCAGGAGGAGGTGCAGCTGTCCAAAGGGTAAATAGGCTGCAGTTGGAAAGCCTAAACCGCCTCAGAGCACATACAATGGGTGGGAGTCCTTCGTGGACTTAACATTTACTAGGAGCTGCTGCTGCTTCAGAAAGAACTTGGAGTAGCCTATACACACAGTTAATTTCTTGTGACACTCATTAAGACTGGAAGTTAGATTAACCTTATAATCATTCTTGAAAATCCACCGAAGTTATTTTTACACTTGAAATGTCAGTAAAAAAAATACAATTACCCATGGTCTTTTTACTCAGCCATTGATTATATTACTGATTCCTCAAATGCATGGACGAGTCGAAGTGGAGTGGGCTATATTTAACTCCCTTTTTGATGGCTGAACTTATGTAACTCGTGTATGTTTTTAAGGTCCTAGACGGAGTATCCAGTTTGTTATAATAATACACACATTAAGTTCACAAGAGCCCCAGGAACATATTTCATCAAAACTGCACACACTTGTTTTAAATCCCAGCTGTTAGATTTGTTTGATAGTGAAAGACAGGCATGGACTAGTATTTATGGAATATAAACATTTTATCCCATGCTTTAGAAGTAGATATTTTCTTAGGTCTCAGTTTTAGTAAAAGCAAATACAGTCAACAATCCAGAGGGCACCATTCAATTGATTTTTGAAAGCATGCTGAACATATAAAGTTTTTATGAAAAATTACTAAAATTTAAATGATCAACAGACTAGTTTATAAAATTCAAAGAAAAGCAAATATTACTAAGTGAATGAAAAGTATATTTCTATAGCTTTTGATCACATGCAACAGGTAAATAAAATTTATAATTTAATATTTACATTTTGAATATGACACAATCAAAGAATACATGTGCTTTTTTCTTTCTTGGAACGAAGGTTCTCTTTTCAAAAATATGAAAAGGAAAAATAAGTAAGCTTTTTAAAAAAGTTATAACCAAAAATTTAAAATTTCACCACCTAAATGTTCTTTGAAGATACTGCTCATAATACAGTTGTAAACACTGAGGAACATGTTTACACCCTCCATATCATAAAGTAAAAACATTTCACTAAATTAAACATGAATGAAGATATTTGTGAAAGTGAGTTTACGTTTAAAAAGTTGGATTAGCTTGGCAGGAAAGAAAAACCTGTTAGAAAGAACAGTTGCATTTAAAATGGATGATCTGACACCTTCCGGTTTCTTAACACAAAACTGTAAGTTCTTTTTAAAAGAAAAAATGTAAATGCTCTTTATATCATACAACCATTCCCACATATTGAAAACATAATTTTCCATTCATTTTTCAGTTGGAAAACATACATCTTTAAATGCATGGGTTTGACCAAAAGAAATGAACTTTATCAATTATCATAATTACTGATGATATAGTGTAAACAGTATTTTCTGTACTACACATTTTTCTAATAATAAGAGTATTAAGTGATTATAAAGACTGCTTAAATTTCCATCCTATTAATATATATAATTGCAATCATTAAAAAAAATAAGCATTCTTTTCCATGGAATACCTGTTAAAAATATACCACAAGAATCCTGGTGCAAATGAAGCCTTTGAGTGGAGGACAAAATAAACGACTCGTGGCGATTTCGAAAAGAAACCCAGCACTCATTTCCTCGTCTCCAGTCCTCATTTCGTTGGCCCTGTAAGGCTCCATCGGGCCCAGACCCTCCCCCACCGCCCACCATTGTACTCGTTACATACAGGGGAAATTATGAATGGTTATAATGGCCAAATGCAGGCAGAAAAGCAGCAGAAAGAGACTCAAGCAATTTTTCAAGTGCAAGTTACCACTTAGGGGTAACTCACAGCGGTGTTCCTGTTTTAAGAGTCCCAAGTTCTCCAACTAAAATTCTTTAAATAAAAGTACCAGCCTACCCCACTCCTCCTCTTCCTCCTCCTCTGGAAACTACAGGAAGAAATGGTTTCCGTTTAAATACCGACTTTTCCCACTTTGACTTTTCTGCTCCGGCCTCCGAGGCCCGGGACGCCCCCATCCCAACGCCAGAAACCTCGGCCCCTGCGCTCCCCTCCCCCACCGGTGGCCAAGCCCGCCCCCGGCCTCATTGATCCCGGAGCCTTTTCTGAATCGCGCAACCAATAGCAAACGCGAAGCCCAAAGCCACCGCGAGCGCAGGCGGAGGCGGAGGAGGTGTCGCCCAGACACCCGCCCAGGACGCCGCGGGCTCCCATCCCCCCCCGGCCTGGCTCGGGGCCGCCCCACTTTGCCGGTACCCGCGCCAGCAAAGGGTGCACAGGGTGGGGCGCGTCGGCCCGCCTCTTCGGCTCCCTCACACCCCCCCACCCCCTCGTTGCGTTTCCGTCCCCGCCAACCCCTGGAAAGGTGCTCGCGGTTTGCCGAGGTTACACTTCTGTCATCGAAGCCACAAGGCGAGTTCGGAATTGTGACTCTTTGGCTTTGTTTGATTACCTATTTTTAAAAATCGAGTCTTTAAAACTCGGGTAAATAGAGCTGAGGGATTGCCTAGTTAGCACCCCCACTCCAATCACATTAAAAAAAAAAAAAAAATCAATACTCCTCCCGCCCCCTCTCCCCTCCTGGAGGATCCGCCCCGACCAGATAACCCTTTCTAAACTCTGTGATGACCATCAGCTCCCCCAGCCGCGCTTCCCTCCGCGACCCCGGCTGCGGCTTCTTTAGCATTTTCCGCCCCTCTTTCTCCGCCCCTGCGCAGGGTCCTTCGCCCAATCTCGTTACCCCTCCCCCTCTTCCTCCTCTTGCTAGCTTTTTTTTTTTTTTTTCCTGCGAAACCCACTGAAATTGAGGCGCTGGGATTCCTCACGTGAGACGTTGATTTGTAGTTTGAACACGTGGCTCATTCAAAAAGCCGGACACTAGGAGCGGATTTTTTCCGCCTCCTGCGCCTTCCTCCCCTCCACCCCTTCTCCCCTCCCTCCTGCCAGTCACCCTTCTGGTTTTTTTTTTTTTTTTTTTTTTTATGGGGAGGCGGCGCTTGCCCTCTCGTAGTGTGATATTTTCACAGTCCGTCGGTCGATGCCAGAGGGTTTGGGGAGGAAAAGACAAAAAGTAGTTTCCCCCCTCCTTTCTCTCCTCCTTTTTCTCGCTAATCCCGCCTCCTCCTCCGAGTTAGGAAGACTCTTGGATGCGTTTGGGTTGTCGCTAGGGTTTTTCTTTTTTCTTTTAATACCTAGAAAAGGAAAAAACAGGAACCCTCGGATCTGATTTTTTTCGCTTCTCGTTCCTGTCCTTGGTTCTTACTGTGTTTGTGTATTTTAACGGCGAGAAGAGGAGGGGAACTCGCCGGATCCATCCATCGCTGTGGGTGGTTTTAATTTTTCGTTTTTCTCCTAATTTTTTTTTTTAAAAGCAACAACCACTCTTCACAATGAACAAACTGTATATCGGAAACCTCAGCGAGAACGCCGTCCCCTCGGACCTAGAAAGTGTCTTCAAGGACGCCAAGATCCCGGTGTCGGGACCCTTCCTGGTGAAGACGGGCTACGCGTTCGTGGACTGTCCGGACGACAGCTGGGCCCTCAAGGCCATCGAGGCGCTTTCAGGTGGGCCCCGGGCCGGGCCTGCCGGGGTCGGGCCCGCGACAGCCCACACCGTGCTGTCCGCACCGGGCCCCGGCCTGGGCGGGTGCGGGTGCGCCTGCGGAGAGCAGCCGAGGCCCGGGCGCCCGCACGCGCGGGTCGGGGCCCTTCCCCCAGTCGGGGCGCCTACCGGGCCCCGCGGCTCCCCTCCCCCGCCCGGATTTGCGGGCGGAGGGCGAGCGCGCTGTCCAGAAAACCCCGTCTCGGGCTTGGAGGGGAGCGGGGGCACCGTGCGGCGCCGGGGACCGGGGTTGGGGTGCTGGAGCGGGGAGGGGGGAAGCTCGCCCTGCGCGCCGCCCGGGCCCAGGCGCGTGCTCCAGGCTCCGGCACGCCGGGCCTTGGGGGCCGGGAACGAACGCCCGATTCTCGTTCCTTTCTTACCCTCTGTGTGTGTGTGTGTATGGGGCGGGGGGGTTCTGGCGGTGGACTCGCTGTCTCCTCTCGCCCCCAGAGCTGGGCCGAGGGAGAACTCCAAAGTGGCCTGGACCTCGCTGCCTAGCGAGGCCGCGGGCTGGTGCCGCGCACGGGCGGCCCCGCGCTCCCCTCGACCCTGCGGGGAGGCGGGCGAGGGCAACCCCCGGGTTCTGGGCTCCATCTTCCCGGGTCTGACGAGCTACGGGGAGGTGGGCGCGGGCGACCAGGGGTCGCCTGGGAGCCCGTCCCCCTGCGGGGCCGGGTTTCGGGCCGCGGCCTCCGGGGCTGGTCGGGCGCGCGCGGGGGAAGGATGCGCTCGGGTCCCGCTCAGAGCCGCGTGCCTTTCGGGGTGGCGGACGCCGTCCCTCGCGCGTGGTTCCGCTGGTGCCCAGCTGCGCCTCTGGACGTTCGCTCTCTCGGCGCCTGCCCGGCAGTCCTTAAGCCTTTCCCGCCACTCACTGCCCGTTCCCGGCGGGCCTGGGCCGAAACCCCCGGGAGAAGGGCCTAGGCGCCCCCAGCTGAGGAAAGCCCACGCAGCCCTTTGCCCCGAGTTTGTCTGCTAGGGTCTCGGGGGACGCGGGCGGGGAAGGCCGAGGGGGGCGGGGAGACTGTCACCGACCTCTGCCCATTGATTCCTCTTTTCCCACCCGCGCGGGGCCGCTTTCTGTCTCGGCCTCGAGCCGCTCGGGGTCTGAGAAGGCCCAGAGAGCCGCTCAACTCGGCCAACTGTCCTGCACCTCTTGTGTGTCCGCAGGTAAAGTGGAACTGCACGGAAAACTCATAGAAGTTGAGCACTCGGTCCCCAAAAGGCAGAGGTGAGCTTGCTTAGCATGTTCTCATTGATTCCCTTCTCGGCCATTGGGAGGAGAGAACACAGCTGAAAACAACTTTTCCACTTATTGGGGTTGCTGTGTGGCTTGGCGTTTCTCGTTTTCTTTTGCATTTATGTTTCTGGCAGGTGTGTGTGTGTGCACACTGCTCTGTAGGAATAGACAGCTCGTCTGTGGCCCTGCCACCGGATTGTTTATACTGGTATATAAAGTCGCTTAAGGAAGCTCTTTCAGTTAAATGTTCTCCGGCAGAGAACAGGTCAGGTTGGTGCAACAGAAAATCAAGAGTCTCCGAGGGCAGTTTCTGGGCATCCGTGGGAATTGGGAAGCAGTGGGTGACCGCCCCCCCCCCCCCCCCCCTTAAACCATAGGAGAGGCGAAAGCAGCAGCGGCCGCGCGCGGGTGTGGCGTGCCTTTCCCTTCTCTGTCCCACGGTGGCGGGCAAGAGTCTTGGGGGGCCGTCCGCGCATCTGAGGGGAGAGGAATTTGCCTTTACCCTGGGAGCTCCCCGTGAGGGAACGCCTGGGTTTCTCCTGCCCAAAAGCGCCTTTCAGTTCCTGCAGAGTAGGACGGTTTTCTGCAAACCCGCCTTTGTCTCCCGGCCTCCCCCCTACCCTGCTCCTCAATTTTAAAAATATTTGGCTTGTAGATAAACCACCAAGAGATGGAGAAGGTTGAAGATTTTTGCTTCCTCAACAAGGGGGGGGGCGGGGGTTGCACTTTTTGGAAAGCATGTGTAGTGTGTCAGTTTACAAAGCGTTTGGAGACTTTTGTCCCTGGACTATTTTGGAGAAATGGCTCCTTTCTCCCGAGCAGGCCAGATCCCGGCTCTCTAACTCCGGCTGGAAAGGCCCTGCTTCCTCCCAGTGGGTACTGGGGTTGGCCTGTGCCTTGCTGGCTTCTGTCCAGTGGGGTTAGGGGTTCTGCCTTCCCCCATCCCCCACTCCCGACCCGTGACCCAGCGGAAAACTGGAAGTTAATTTCAACTAGAGCTGCCGGAGGGGGAGCAGCATCTGGTTAGGTATTGGTGAGAGTGTTTATGCTGGAGGGCTGAAAGGGTTTGATATGCATTTCCCTGGTGCTTGACTTGGAGAATTGGCTACCCAATAGGTCAATCTTAAGCCTGTTTGTAGATGGAGTTTTCTTCCAGGTAAATAATTTCCACCAACTGTGTTTTTGTTTACGAGCTTGTGGGATTCTTGCGGATTTCTCTTCATGTACTATACTTAATTTTCGTTAGGATTAGTTGGGAAGTGATTTAGTTCTAGCTGGGAATTTTGGTAGTGGTCAAATTATTTTATATAGCAGAATGGAATTTTAAAAGCATCTAAAACAATACAATGTGTACTGAAAACTCTAAATTGATCTCAGTTTAATATCAGTTGAAAAATTAAAAGTGATAGTCTGCATTGTTTCCTTACTGGAAAAAAATGTAAGCATATTCTGCGAATTCTAATTGGTTTTTGTTTAGCCGCTGTGTCTTATTAATTTTCTTCAACTGTTGAATAAGAAATAGGCAAATAGTTGTGTTGAAGAACTGACATTTTAACATTCAGGAGTTGCTAAATTTAAACTTTAAATGTATTGACCTGCCTGTGAATGCAATTAGTTTGTCTTATTCTCCTGATTTTTCTTCTCTAACCTTGTGTGAGTTTGTTCCTCATGTGCAGGGAATTAAAAACATTGTCTGGTAATAGACTGCTTTTATTCTTAAAGGCTTTTGCCCAACCTAAAAACATACTTAGCAGCCTCTGTCATAAAGTAACAAGTAACTATTGAAGAAAGCACATAAAGTAAAATGTTACTAGTGGCAGCAAGTATTAAACTGGAGAAGCTTCCACTGATGAACTTGGTAGATTAAATTTTCTAGCTGATTTTCATTAGTCATTGAAATGTTCAGGATTTTGAACCATACAGTGTTACTAGCAAAGTAAATAGGAGTGAGTACATTAGAGACAACGTTTTTTTTTTTTTTACTGATTTATTAAGAGAGCCGTCAAGGAAGCCCTTTGCTTGTATTGAAGTGGTTAAAACCAATAATGGAGCTTGATTTTTCTGCCCAGGGAGATTTGCTGGAAACCTCTATTACAATTTGGATTTAACTGACCCTTGAAACGGTTTTGCAGTTTTCCTTATCTGGACTGTTCTACTGTCTGAATAGGCTTTGGAAGAGAGCAGAGAAGGCACCTTGGTGATCCACATATCCAGCACCTAGAGGGTGGTCAGGTGGTATTGATAAGAGTGACTTGAATACTGAAGCCCAGTTCTTGCTGGTGAGCCTGCTGGGCTTCTGGGTGGAGTTCTTTGTGCTTAGCAGTCATTGCATTCCATCCCATCATCATGTGGGCATCTGAGGCAGGCACACCCACATGTGCAACAGTGACCTTTATACCTGCTGTGCAAGGCATGTTGGGAGCCCTAGGCTGAAGAATGCTTATGGCAGCACTCTGAGATGGATGAATGGGCTTGTACCAGCTAAATAGGGGAGCAGGCCAATGGGTGATGTGATGTGACGTGTGGTAGGCTGGCCAAAATTCTGACGGGGAGCAGAGGTGGGCGGACCCTTGCTGGAAGGGGCCTTGCAGAGTTTGGTTCAGACCAAGCTTAGTTCCTGATTACTGAAGTCTCAAGGGAATGTGGAAGGAATGTTGCTTTTCTGGATTCAGATACCCCTCAGTTGGGGGAGATTATAGCAGTGCTTCAGTTTGAGATCCTCTGCATTCAGAATGAAGAGAACATTGCATAGAGTACCTGTGATAGTATTGCACTTTTTTTTTTTTCCAAATGTGATAGATACAACACAGGACAACTTGGCTTCACTCTGGAGGTATAAACTTTAAAAAAATTTCCCTCCCTACCCCTGGGGGAAAAGGTGGGTGTGAAAATTGTCGTGGCTTTGGAAGGCCATAGCTGACTTTGGGTTGGAAGAGTCACTGGTGTCTTGTGGTACCTTGTATGTGCCCCTATATATTTATGTAAATAGCACTGATTTCCTTTTGTTATGTTGTGGGCTGTTGGGCATGGGAGAGGGAACAAGAAAGTCGCTGACACTGGGGAACTTAGAGGATGGTGGTTTGTTTTCCACTACTTTTAAATTACGAAAATTGTCACATTTTCCAACTTTTTCTAGCTTAAACTTCCTCATGCTTTAGCTGTTAACCTTGATTAAAATTGTATGTAGCCAAAACCATATTGAATAAAAGAGAAAAAATAGTGGGATATTATAGTTAATATTTTTCCAGGAAGGATCTGTTAAAATAAATAGTGGTGCCTAAGCTCAAGTATCTTTGTTTTTTGCTTCCTTGCAATAATTTTTAAAGAAAGGAAATTAAATGGATAACTTATTTCAATATCAGAATCTTGTGTTTAGCATATAAATGGGATAGAGCATGTATAAAATTACTGGGGTTTTAAATATATCTTACTTTAAATGGCTACGTAAAAGCTAGTGCTGCATTTTATATAAAAGTGGTTAAGTATAGACTAGGATGGTGCCAGGGTAGCCATATGCCAGTTAACCAGGGCATAAGACCCTAGTGTCTCAGGACATTAAAAGCTGTTTTTAATGGTAAATATTTTAACAGGATATGCCCCAATGTGTTTTAACAGGAATGCTCCTGGGTTATCAGTGGTGGTCCAGGTGAATCTTGTGCATTAGGGAAATTTCTCACACATTCGTAGACCTAAGGTTCTGAATGTTAGGAAACTTTTGTGGCTAGTAAAGGTTATCTTTGCAATGCAGGGTTTAAGATCAGTAATGCATGACTGCTTAAGTGGTTGTAGCCAATGAGATTTTTCTTGATTTCATGTTTTCTCAGTACAGTTTGATAAAGTTAGGAAGATTTCTTGCTTTTCTTTCTCACTTTATTAGATTTTTATTTTTATTTTTTTCGGGTTTTATTATTAGATTTTTAAAAAAATTTTTGATAAGTAGCTTCTGTGTGTCTGTCCATGATAACAAGGAAGACGTTATGAAAACATGACATGTGCCTGGAGCCAGTGGGAACTGAGAATCTTGGCTTCTGTTTCTGGCTTCCTTTTGATTTGTGGGATGACTTACATTCTCTGTTCATGCCAAACGCCATTATAATAAATTAACAAGGGGCATGCTTTGTTCAGAGTTTTGAGTTCTGCTTGAAATGAGTGAGTTACCAGCTAAGATTTAAAGGTGTATTTTGGAATTACAGAGAGATGGGCTTTCCCCTGTAAGGAGCTTGCATTTCTTTTCTGTAGTATGGCCGCTTAGTTGCTTTTGCACCTGTACCTCGTTTGGGCAGTCAGCATGAGGGACACGGTCTTCATCATACTTTGAAAGGCTTTTGTGAGTCACACCACTGCAGTTCATGTGTTGTTGTAGGTCTGGGATTCCATATTAAAGTGAAGCTGTTGAGCCACCTTGATGTATATTTTGAAGCAGCTCCATTTTAACATTCTTGAACAGCATTCAGACAGCAACTATTCCAGCAGTAATTTTGATAAGTGTGAATTATCCATTCAGGAACACTGGTAGTTAGTTGGTTTGGTCTGGGAGGAAAGAGAATCTACTATTTTTAGTGGAGGTTCCTTTATCAGCTGTTGATTCTGATTCAGGCTTGTAGAGTCATAAGACAGGAGGTGGCAGTGTGGGAGCAATGACCAAGGGATAGAATTGGCATTTTTAGTTAGGATCTCTGCCCCATAAATCTGATGTTTACTAGTGGGCTTTGACTGTGGAGTTTTGTTTGGAAGCTGGTTGCAAACATAGTTTTCAGTGCTATGTTAAAACTGTGTATTTTATCATGGTCTGAAATTGCTGTTTGGTAAGTGTTCGGTATTGGTAAATACACACAGTTAAAATACCAATATAGTATGTGAATTTTGTTGACCTGAAAGGGAATCTATAGTACATAAATTATGTGTTTTAGAGAATTATGCCGAGACTATTTAACTTGCTTAAGAAATGGTTTGAAATTAGAGACGTATTATTTGAGGAATCTAGTGTAAGTCTAAGAACCCGCTTGCCCCAGTTCAGGAGATACGAGAGATGTGAGTTAGATCCCTGGGTCAGGACGATCCCCTGGAGAAGAGTAAGTTGCTGTTGTCTTGAGCCACCAGTTTTCAGGGTATTTTACTGTGCTTCTCTGTGATCATATGGGTCTGCTAGGTGGTTAGTTCTGTTCCACTTGGTATCATTTTGGGTCATTTACTAAGCTGGGCTAAAAGGTCCAAGAAGACTCCACTCACATGTCTGGCCTCTTGGTGCTTGTCCAGGTCATCTTTCACCATATGGTATCTTGTTACTCAATAGTGGCCCCTGGCTGGTTACCCCTAGTGAAAGCAGAAGCTGCTGGGCCTTTTGAAGGCTAGGTGCAGAATTGGCACATTATTGCTTTTAATTTCATTCTGTTGATTAAGGCAGGCCATGAGGCCAGCACAGGTTCCAGGGGAATGTGGAAAGAAGTTAATGGTAGAATTGCATGCATGTTCAGAGAGGAGGAATTGGTGGTTGCAATCTGTATAGTTCTTCCACAAGTTGAAGGATCCACAAGCATCCCACATGCATTTTGGCTTGAAAATGCTTAGAACGTAAAATATCTGAAAATTGTATTTAGCTCTAGGAATGGGGAGCCAGTCGACTTGTAATGTCTTAGCAAGAGAGGATGGTGTTAGCTCAGAGGTGATGAATAGTGGTCAGTCTCGGTTTATTTCGAGCGAACAGTTAGTAGGATTTACTGATGGGTTAAATGAGGGGTGTTTGAAGAGAGAAGGATGACAAGGTTTTTTGGCCAGAACAATTGGGTGGAAGGTGGTTGCCATTTTCCCAAATAGAGGGTATTGTGTGACAAATAGGTTCTTGGGTGGAAATTAGGAACTTTACTTTTTGGCATATTATGTTTCTAATTCATATTAGAAATTTGAAATGATGAAGCTGAGTAGATATTAATAGTTGGATATATTGGTCTGGAGCCCAAGAGAAGGTGGGAAGTACAGGTGAAAAATTAGAGGCTTTGTTAGCTTATGATATTGAAGTCACGGAATTGGACAAGGTCATCAAGGAAATAAGTGTGGAACTCTTGAAAAAAGGGGCTAGCAGAGAAGAGTGAAGGAGGCCAGTGATTAGTGGAAATCAAGCACAGTAAACTGTTTCTGAGAGAGAAGTGAGGAAAGCCTGTGGAGAAGGAGCGTTTAATCCACTGTGTAGAATATCTCTGAACGAGTGTGCTTTAGATGGATGAGTAAGTGACTGAGGGTGGTGTTAAGTCTCAGCCTTCTGGCTGTGCTGTAAATAAATGTAGAGTGATTTATGAATTTTGGAGCAACCTGAAATACAGCCTCTCTTCCAGAATTCATGTATTAGGCTCTTTTTTCATTTTTTTTTTAATGTTCTGAAAACATCTAGAAGCATATTCTATTTATAAGTTGCTAGAGATGGAAGAGGCTCGTACGTTTAGTAGATCCTCCTCTTGCTCAGTGGACAAGATGTTGGTGACAGTTGACCTACCCTCTGGCATCTGTTTTGACACTTCGGGTGACTGTGAGCTCGCCTTCTCAAAGACAACCCCTTCTGCTTTTTATTAGTACACATTTGGTTCCAAAACAGTGCAGACAAAGTCCAGTGCTTCCATGTGCTTGTCTAAATACTTGATTAAAGACAATGTTGGAAACTAATGGTCACAATATTTATGAATATTATGGGCTAGGTTTAAAATATTTCAATCACTTTGTCATTTTAGTATACTAGAATAAGTAAAACATTCCGTGTATTTTATTCATAACAGTGAAGTTGTAAGAAATGTAAGAAACCCTTGAAGTACCCTAAATTCCCTCATTTTTGCATATTAAAAAATCTGGTCCTTGGTAAAGTAGCCGCCTCCTCAAATTATGAATTCCGTCTTTGGCCACAGAAGTCACCGAAACAAGGTGATGTGTTAGAGTAGTTGGTTTTGAGACAGGTGGCTTGGTGTGAATAACTCTTCTGAAGACTTTCTTTGTCTATGCAAGTCCTTTGGTTATAGAATACTGCTTTCAGAATGTGTTAAACACCTACTATTTTAAGAGAGGAAAACTAATAAAAATGAGATAGCACAATAGGGTCCCCCCGCCCCCAGTGGTATTTGCCTTAAGCCCTGGGAGAAGAAATGACTTGCCCAGGACACTGATTAGTGGAACCCATTTCCAAACTGTGACTCTACCCTGTCTTCATTCCTCCCGTTTAAAGTTGTCAAATCCTCAAAAGTAGCTTACACAGCAGCCTGATCATGTTTGCAGTGGCAAGTCAGAGCAGACACTGTTTCTTGGTGTCTCTGAAGAAAAAAGAAATCTTGTTTGGCTTCTTCGAGGGGTTGATTTTCTTGTCTTGGAAAAGGACAGATACAGCTAGTCTGGATCCGGGCTTACTACAGAGTAAAAATATCCGGACATCCTGTTTTAAGATAGAAAATGAGACTACTTTTTCCGTGAAACTTTTTTTTTTTTTTTTTTTTAAGCAGCTTCATGTTTGTATAAATGAACGGCATGGAAGTTGGAGGGGGCCTAAGGAGATAAGAGAGTGGAACAGAGGGTGTGAAGAGGTCGATGCTGTGGCTTTGTCCCAGGCAGGTGGTTGTGGCTTACAGCATGTGTTGCAGATGACAAGGATGTAGAGGTGTCCTGGGTGGAGTGCATGGCGCCTGGTTGTCCCAGTTTGTCACCAAGTTTAGAAGGATCCTGCCTCGAGGGAAACGTCTCTTAAACTTAGAATATTAAAGATTAAGAAAGAGTAGGAGGGAGAAGTAATGCTGAAACCTCTTGATGTAGAGTCCTGATGCCTGCCTCACATCGTCTTGTTGAATAGAAGGGTGTAGCCAGAAAAATGTTACATCTGAGTTTGAATCTCATCTCTGCTTTTTGAATTCATGATGTTAAATGTCTAAGGATGAGAAAATGAAATCTGGGAGGTCAGTGTGGAAAAGAAGCCTTATAGAGCCCTGGGGAGGTGTATAAAGCATCACCCAGTAATCACTCCCATATCAGCTGTTGTGTTTCTCCTTGATGTTGAAATGTGAAGGCTGGATGTATATTATTTGATGGTAATAACAGATATAAAAAATTTTTTTCTTCTGGGACGTGTGCTTATAAAAGTAGAAATCTTTGGGTGGTGTCTTTTGTGTTTTTATGTTCATTGAGCATGAATTACTTTTTTTAAAAAGGTATAACCTAGGATCGATAGAGTACATAAATATTAAATAAACATCTTGATACATTCTTACAAATGTGTACACTTCAATTAATTTGAAATGTATGAATTATGAAAATGTGAAAATACTTTTTCTTTAATCCTCCCCATTCCCATGCATTTCCCAGGTCTTACATTTGGTAACTTAGTATATTATTTTTCAGAAATTCTCCTATGCGTGTATCCACAAAACACTTTTTAGTAATCCAATCATACTGGTTTTTTTTTTTGCTTTTACTGAGTAATGTATCCTGAAGAAACTTCAGTGTAGGTACAAATAGTTAACTCTCCTTGAACTAGCAGTTACATCAATTTGCTTAGGAGTGCAACAAATTAAATGTTCTTTTCATAGTGATTTCAGTTGACCATGAGTGTATGTATGTCATAGGACTCTTGGATATTCTTTTTACTTAAATATTTTTATAAGGTAAATTCTTAGACTGGAAATTGCTGTCAAAAGACATGCACATTTCAATTTGGAAGTACTCTACTGAAAACACTAAATTTGTTATGTAGAGTGAAGTAAACCAGAAAGAGAAAAATATCATATATTAACGCATATATATGGAATCTAGAAAAATGGAATAGAGATAAAGATGTACAGAATGGACTTGTGGACATGGGGATAGAGAGTGGAACAAATAGAGAGAGAAGCATTGACATCTATATGTTATGATGTAAAATAGTGGGAAGTTGCTGTATAACACAGGGTGCTCAGCTGGGTGCTTTTTGATGACCTAGATGGTCCGGATGAGGGGGCGTAAGGGAGGGGACATATGTTTATGACTGATTCACGTTACTGTACAGCAGAAACCAACACAACATTGTAAAGCAGTTATCCTCCAGTTAAAAAATTCAAAACACTAAATTTACTGATTGATACGGTTAGTCATAATTGGACAACCAAGGAGCTGTTCGAAATGAATTGGGTAGAGAGACTATTGGTCAGAGCTCAAGCATGGAGGGCTGTGTCATTTTAGGAACAGCCTTATTCTTTCTACATGGATGTTGTGCCGACTCTGACAAGTCTAGGTCCTGATTCATTTGTGTCCCTTGCATGTAAAAATTAAGTCAGAGCTATAAAGATTAAATTCTGATAACTGGAACTTCCCTTGCGGTCCAGTGGTTAAGACTCCATGCTTAGGATGCAGGGGGCATGGATTCAGTCCCTGGTCAAGGAACTAAGATCCCACATGCTGACTGGCATGCTTCCTCCGCCCACGCCCCGAAGCCCCAAATCTGCTAACTTAGAGTTTGATTACCTGGGGTTTATGTTCTTTTAGCAACTTGAATTTTGGATCTTACCCCAGAAACTTAACAATATCTTTTTGCAGTCGGAGCTTTACTAAGTAATATTTTGAGGAGAAATTTGATTGAAAATTAGTTTTCAAAACAAAGTTTTACTCCTCTTACCACTTGAGCTAGCCAGGTGGGTACTGGAGAGCTTATTTAAGAGAACCTATGACGATGTTAAAACTGTTGGAGCTGTGACTGAGTTTTTTCTAGTGATCCCCAAATGCTGATTTTTTTTTTTTTAAGTCAGCTGTTCTTGCAAAAATGGAGAAGCTCTTGCTTTTCTTTGGAGAGATAAGTGAGGTTGAACATTTTAATTTCTCTGTTTTGTGGTCTGCAGTTTACCTATTGCTGCAGTTTTTTGAGTTTCAGAAATGGATTCATTCCTTATGGCTTAATAAAAATTCTTAATTTAACTAGCATAGATGGAGCACCTGTGCTGGTAGACCTCTCCATGCTAGATTTCAGGGGTTAGAAAGAAGAACACATTTCTTTTTCTGAAGAAAAGTACATGGAGTATAGTGACTTGCACTTTGTTCTGCTTCAATTCCTCAGTGATATTTTTGTCTTAACACTAACAGTGGCTTACTGTGCCAATGATCCCAGAGGTGGATTAATATCTCTACAGGTAGAGAAGTTGTAAATACACCATAGGGTATGTATGGGATACCCCAGAAACATAGGGGGGTCGTTGGCCTTAGCTGAGTGCTGGTGCAGCCAGCCAGAGAGAGGTTCAGAGAGCAAGACATGTGAAGGCAATTGAAGCTGTGTGCGGTGGGGATGGCAGAGCAGAAGGGAAACAGAAGCCAAGGCATGGAGGTGCGAAATACCCTGGTGTGTGTGGGGGCATGGCAAGCTGTTTGGAATTAGAGAGACCCGAGTGTGAGGCAGGATGTTGGTGAAGGCTGAGCCCAGAGGGGCAGCGAGAGCAGCCGGTGTGCTTTAGGAGTTCTGATTCTTTGTGTGTTTAACTTCAGGGGCTCACTCACTCCAGTTGATGTCGGTTAGCAGATGGTTATTTGGGATCATCTCATGCAAGACTTGGTGCTTGGGGTTAGTTTTGGGATCTGCTCACCAGAGATTATGTTGAACTGCTTTTACTTTATAAGTGCTTCCTGGAAACAGCTGTTCCCCAAATCATTCCATGGGCATGGAGCTGTTCCCAGCCCTCTGACTAGGATTTGGGTAAATCGTGAGAGGACTAAGAACGCTATAGTAAGGCTGACTGAGCCTTAGCTGCTTTTTTTTTTTTTTAAGGTTGAGTGAAGAACCTACCCGTCAATGCAGGAAACGTGGGTTTGATCCCCAGGTCAGGAAGATTCCCCTGGAAGAGGGCGTGGCAACCCACTCCGGTATTTTTGCCTGGAGAGTCCCATGGACAGAGGAGCCTGGCAGGCTCCAGTCCATGGGATCACAAAGAGTCAGATATGACTGAAGAGACTTAGCACATGATAGTCATAGTTTTAATCAGTGGTGATGATTAAAGCACCTAGTATTTGATTTTTATTATGACATCTCAAATGATGTAATGAACCTTTGAAGAAAAATGAGACCCTTCAATGTGCATGTGCTATTAACTGAGCAGAATTAGAGGCAGCAGTGCACACTGTTGGGAGGATCAGTGATCTCTTGCTTGGAATCAGACAAACATCAGTTGGAATCCTTGCTCAGCTCTGTGTTCCCTGGCAAACTGATGCTACTCTGGACTTCTCAGTATATCTGTTCAGTCCAGTCACTCACTTGTGTCCAACTTCTGGCGACCCCGTGGACTGCAGCACACCAGGCTTCCCTGTCTATCACCATCTCCCCGAGCTTTGCTCAAACTTATGTCCATCAAGTTGGTGATGCCATCCAACCATCTCATCCTCTGTTGTCCATTTCTCCTCCTGCCTTTTTATCTGTAAATAGGAGCAATAAGCTTACTGTACAAGTTTATCTGTAAATAGGAGCAATAAACCTTATTGCAGAAGGTTGTTGGGAATTAAATCATAATGTTTGGAAAGGACTTCATCGAGTATCTGACACAAGTAGTATAGTTTCATATTAGTAAGCTTGTGTATTTATAAGTGGTGATTGAAAATAAGAGATGAGTGTATCTATTTCTGTGTAATCCCATACTTTGCTACTGATACATGGAAATGTTTGACACTTCTTTGTAGAGCATGAGTAATGCATTGTGGATGTTAAGAGTTTGTACTTTAGGTCTAGATGTGTATATCTTGGGATCCCTAAGATGTTTTAGTTAGGAAACTATCTTAAGAGAGATCATATTTTTTAAAAAGACCAGGAGATAAACTCCTGTTAATTTGAAAAAGGTAGGCAACATATGACAAAAATGTATACAGGATAAGCAGCAGTTCAGAAAGGGATCCCTGAAAGGCTCATCTACTTAGTAAAAGATATCCTCTCTTGCTCATCATTAGGGAAATGCCAGTTGTAATGCCATTTTCCCCCATCAAGTTAGGAAAATGAACAAGATTAATAATAACTGGTATTGGCAAGAGTGTGTAGGTATGGGCATTCATACAGCAAAGACTTCTTGGCATGCTATTTGGGAGTATCTGTTAGAACTGAAATGTGACTGAAAGGTATCATGGGATACAACCTAGTCTTCATAGTTGTGTGGCCTGTAAGTATAGTTGTAATGAACAGTATTGTAAAGGAGCTCAAATCGCTAGGCAGGACTTGGGAAGAAGGTCTTTGGGTAGAAGTCTAAAGTATGTGCAGATAGACTTTCAGGTTTTATTATTTTACTTACTACATTTTAATAGGTATTATCAGATAATCTGAAACTTCCACTGTTGTCTACTTTCCAAGCAGAGAAGATTCTTAGCCTTAATTTGGCTGTCTGGGATATTTTGCTCATATATTTGCTCATATTTACTCATTTTCGAGCTTTAGGTTTTTGAAAAGGAGGACGAGAACCAAGAACTGCTTTTCTTTCTTCAAAGCACTTTGAAGTAATGTTAAACAGTTTTTAACTGCTGCTGCTGCTGCTGCTAAGTCGCTTCAGTCATGTCCAACTCTGTGCGACCCCATAGACAGCAGCCCACCAGGCTCCCCCATCCCTGGGATTCTCCAGGCAAGAACACTGGAGTGGGTTGCCATTTCCTTCTCCAGTGCATGAAAGGGAAAAGTGAAAGTGAAGTCGCTCAGTCGTGTCTGACTCTTAGCGACCCCATGGACTGCAGCCTACCAGGCTCCTCCGTCCATGGGATTTTCCAGGCAAGAGTACTGGAGTGGGGTGCCATTTAACTGTTAGGTCTTTGTTAAAAAGACATTTTTTTTCCTCCCCAGTATTGTTTAATAGAAAATTGGAAATGTCCTCTCAAAGAAAATGTACCATACTCTAACAAATTATACTGTGGTATATTTCTTAGCATTTACGAAGAGTGATATAAATTTAAATATGCTGACATGTGAAGAACAAACTGAAAAGCATGTATGGTATAGCTCTTAAAAGATAGATGTTTGGCAGTGGAGGGGTGGAACTTTCATAGGCACATTTGCATGAAAACACATGAAAAGGGCTAGAAGCTTACCCACCAAAAAGATTGGTTATCTTTGCAAATAAGAAGTGACTGAGGAGGAGAGAGGCTCATCTTTGGCTTTATTCTTCATTCTAATGGTCCTCAGACTTTTTGGTTTTGATTCTTTGATACTTAAAAACTGAGGCTCCTCAAAGAGCTTTTATTTTTTTTCTTGAAATATACTGTGTAGAGGGCTTCCCCAGGTGGCTCAGCAATAAAGAATCTGCCTGCGATGCGGGAGATGCCCGTTCCATCCCTGGGTGGGAAGATCCACTGGAGAAGGAATTGGCAACCCACTCCAGTATTCTTGCCTGGGAAATCCCATGGACAGAGGAGCCTGGTGGGTTACAGTTCTTAGAGTCTCAAACGGACTGAGCATGCACACACTGTATTAGAAATCAACTCAATACTGTTTTATATTACTTTAAATGAATAATACATAGTGTGTATATTGTAATATATGTTACTATAATAAACATAACAATAGATTTTTGTAACAAACTCATCCAAAGCCAAAATAAAAATTAGAAAAGTGGAATTGCTTTAAACATTTGAGGATTTCTTTAATGTTTGCCCTAATAGACAGCTGGACACTCATAACTACTTAAACATTCAATTTGTTGCAGTATATTGTTCTGATTGAAATATATGAAGAAAATCTAACTTCACATAGATAAACTCTTAGAAAAAGAAAGGACTATTTTAATAGTCTTTTTACATGATTATGGGTATTTTTGTTCCTGTACTAAAACTCTGCAAGTGGAATTTTTTAAAGGTTAGTTGCATTGTGGAACCTGAAATCATACCAGTAAATATTTTTTGTTCTTTCTTACATTAAAATCCATTGGTCTGTCTTGCATTTTGATCCTGAAGTATTGGGAAACTGTCGAAGCTCTAGGTGGTAGATAAGTCTACTGAAGTTCTGATTTTTACTTAATAGCTTAAAATTCAGTCATGGGCAACAAATGCTATTAGTTTTTCTTGAAGTATCTGGCTGGTTTTGTTCTCTTTTGAGAAAATGTCTATCAGACACTCAATTTTTAATAACCATGGTTGAAAACTGAAAGTGTTAGTTACTCAGTTGTGTCTGACTCTTTGCAACCTCATGGACTGTAGCCTGCCAGGCTCCTCTGTCCATGGGATTCTCCAGGCAAGAAGACTGGAGTAGGTTGCCATTCCCTTCTTCAGGGGATCTTCGTGACCTAGGGATCGAACCTGGGTCTCCTGCATTGTAGGCAGATTCTTTACCCTCTCAGCTACCAGAGAAGCTTAATAACCATTGTTAGTCTATTGTTATTTCAAGTAAAAGTGGTGCTCCATGAAAAAAATTGAGTGGTTCACTGTTAAACGGTGCTTTTTCTGCAGACAACCGTATTAGGTAGCCAAGTGCTTTCTGTGTATAGCCCTTCTCTTCACATAGGTTTTAACAGGATGTGTTCTCAAGGGTTACTTAAGAAAATTAATTTTTACTGCTTTATTAAGGACATTTAAAAATGAATCTCAGGGGTCTTCTCCAGCTGTCCAGTGCTTAAGATTGCCTTCCAATGCAGGGGTCAAGGCTTCGATCCCTGGTCTAGGAACTAAGATCTCACATGCTGCTTGGTGTGGCCAAAAATTAAAAAAAGAAACTTGTAATACTGCAAGTGCCTGTGATTACGACTACCACAGGTTGGTCCCATTGCCTTAATTCATGCTAAGGTGCCAGCAGTTTACCTACCACTGGTTTTGCACCATCAGGGCAAATGTCAACACGGTGAAAGAGGCAAATGACATCTTAGTGAAATAGTTTTGACTTCTTGGACCTCTTTGAAAATGTCTCCAGGACCCCCAGGAGTCTACCTGTTGTATATTGGGAATTGCTGCTCTACAGAGGAGTATGATGTTTGAAATTATTAGTATTAGGTATTCGTGTGAATATGTATTTACATCATAACACAACAGATGGCAAGAGAAAGTGAGGGTTTTATGCAGCTCCATGACATGTTAGCCTCAATAGGGAATTTTACCCAAATCAGTCTGTGAAAAACAAGAGTGAAAGAGAAAAAAGATGGAAAAAAATACAAGAAACTAAATATGAAAAGAAATGAAATTAAAAGACGCTTACTCCTTGGAAGGAAAGTTATGACCAACCTAGATAGCATATTCAAAAGCAGAGACGTTACTTTGCCAACAAAGGTTCGTCTAGTCAAGGCTATGGTTTTTCCTGTGGTCATGTATGGATGCGAGAGTTGGACTGTGAAGAAGGCTGAGCACCAAAGAATTGATGCTTTTGAACTGTGGTGTTGGAGAAGACGCTTGAGAGTCCCTTGGACTGCAAGGAGATCCAGCCAGTCCATTCTGAAGGAGATCAGCCCTGGGATTTCTTTGGAAGGAATGATGCTAAAGCTGAAACTCCAGTACTTTGGCCAGCTCATGCGAAGAGTTGACTCATTGGAAAAGACTCTGATGCTGGGAGGGACTGGGGACAGGAGGAGAAGGGGACGACAGAGGACGAGATGGCTGGATGGCATCACTGACTCGATGGACGTGAGTCTGGGTGAACTCCGGGAGTTGGTGATGGACAGGGAGGCCTGGCGTGCTGCGATTCATGGGGTCACAAAGAGTCTGACACGACTGAGCGACTGATCTGATCTGATACAAGATAATGAAATAGTTAGGGAGCACTTAAGTGTGCATGAGCAAAATGAAGTGAGTGTGGACACTTGGGCAACCACAGTTCAGCTTTAAGTTCCTCAAACCAAAGTGAACCCTACATGGTGACTCCAAGTCTTGCCTGAGAAAACGAACAGCCTTCAGTATAACCTTTGGTTATTCCTAAAATGTTAAAGAGGCCTAACTTTTAGAATGAAAGAGCAACATCAGAGTTTCTTTTGGCAGTTGAGATGTTTTGAGGCTGGAAGCTTGTGGTGACTCGTATTTGTAAGGGTGACCAAGTGAAGAGTCGAGCCTCTGACACATTTCAGCCAGCTTTCCTTGCCCTTATATAAGTTAGTTAGTTTTAGAAAATAACTAATTTTGTTCATATCTCCAGAGAGGTAGTTTTCTTCTCTTAGGCAATGATTTTTTTTTTCTTTTCAAGAATTAAATACAACAAGAACCTTTCACAGTATTAATATTTCACAAGTCTTTCCATTTCTTTTATTGGCTTGAGAAACCTTGGTAGCTTGCTATCAAGCTCTCTTTCTCAAATGGCTTTGTGTTAGAGATCTTGACATTTTTTAAGTGATCAATTCAACAAAATTTGTTTCTTACCTGCCAGGTACTGCTTTAGTACTGCCAGGTACTGATTCTTGGGAGACAGAAGTGAGCAGAAGATAGTAACTTGCTCTCATGTAGTTTAGCGTCTAGGACTGCACTGCCCACGAGGGCAGCCACTGGCCACATGTGACTGTCAAACAGTCAAACAAAATGTGGCCTGTCCAAACTGAGATTATGTACGTGTGAAATATACACTGGATTTTGAAGACTTGGTTCAAAAAGAGAATATAAAATGTCTCATGGATAACTTTTATATTAATTTTACCTATTTTCTTTTTACTTGAGTGTGGTATTGAGGAATTGAATATTATTGCATAATATTATTGCATCTGTGGCTTGTTTTATGTTCTTGGACAGCACTGCTTTAGATGAGAGGGACAAATACACAATGTGAGGCATATTAAAGGCTACAGAGGGAAAAATAAGGCAGGGTAAGGAGGGATGAGGACAGTTGGCAAGGGTTTGGGTTTGGTGTGTTCGTGTTGAATGATTAGGGGAAGCCTCATCCATGTGGTGCCTCATGAGCAAAGGTTTATAGGGAGTAAGGGGGTGTGAGAGGAGCAGGTGGGTGCCCTGGGGAAGAGTGACACAGGCAGAGGGGGTGGTGAGCCCAGGAGTCCCAGCACCTGCACATATTCTCTGCCTTTCTAGTCACCCAGGAGTCATCGTGGCTGAGTCAGCGCAGGAAGGGGGAACTCTGTAGGAGATGGAGTGCCTGCTGGCGGGGCGGGATGGGATGAGGAGAACCCGTGGGAGGGTCTACAGAGTGGACAGTTTGGATGTTGTTCGGTCGCTAAGTCCTCTCTGACCTTTAAAAGGGAATTCTGCTGGAACTTCTCTGGCGGCCTGGTGGTTAAGGTTCTCTGCTTACAATGTAGGGGTGTGGGTTCGATCCTTGGTTGGGGAACTAAGACCCCATATGCCACGAGGTGTGGCCCAAAAAAGGGGGGAACTCTGCTGAGGTTACACTGTGGTGGATGAAGGGTGATGAGGAAGGCCAGTTAGGAGAAAATGGGCTGCTGTCCACGGGGTCCCCAAGAGTCGGAATTGAGCACACACAGTTGAAAAGGCTGCAGTGGTGGTTGGTGATGCGTGGTTAGAATGTTGTGTTTTGAACATGGAGGGACTGGGTGCAGGGAATGAGGGGAGAATCAAGGGTACCTTGACTCAAGCAACTGAAAGGATGATGTTTCCACTAACTGGGATGAGCTAGACTATGAGAGCATCATGATGAAGGGAGAGGGAGATGAGTTCAGTTTGGCCAGGTTTGAGATGCCTGTTAAGACGTGGAGAGAGAACAGTGAGAAACAGTCTATGGAGGAGGAGGCAGTTTGAATGGGGGCTCTGAGAGGATGGAGAGGAAGTGAAGGGGAGCAGGGAAGGAGCTCAAGGAACAGCTCGTGAGCTGGGAGGAGAGACTTGAAAGAAGCACCTGGAGGTGGTTAGGAACGTGTTTAAGAAGAGTTGCAAGCTGTGACAAATGATGTGGAGCAGAGTGACGCAGGAGGTGGCAACATTGTCCTCACGGGTATCCCGACAGGTGCAGTGGTGATGGGACTGTAGGGCTCGGAGCCCTCAGTGGTGGGGATGTAAGAATGGGTAGACAGAAAGGAAGTCAACAGTCAACAGTGAGCGTGGATACGTTTTCACGGGATTTGCTGTGAAGACAGCAGAGAAATGGGGTGGTACTTGGAGGGGTTGTAGTTAAAAGGAGGGCTTTAAAAGTTTCCTATTTCAATTTGTAGGAAAGTTGCAAAAACAGTACGCATTATACATGTACCTTCCATCCAGTTTCCCCAAATATTGGTTTTGACTACTCCAGTTTTCCTGGGTCATTTGAGAGTAAGTTGCAGAATTACCATTTGTCTCTAAGTACTTGAGTATATTTTCTAAAAACAAGGACATTCTATTAAATGACCTAGTGAAATTATTAAAAAAAAAAAAAAAAAAGAATTAACATTGAGACAATGGTATTTACTCTACAGATGTTATTCACATTTTGCTTTTTGTCCACAAATGGTCTTTTTGGATCCTGGATCCGATCCAAGATTACAGACTTCATTTAGGTGGGTGTTCCCGCCCCCCCCCCCCCCCCCCCCCAAACGGGGCAGTTCCTTAGTCTTTTGTCTTTCGTGGACTTCATGTTTTTGATCAGTGTAGGCTGGTTATGGTGTAGAATATCCCTCAGTGTGGGTTGGTCTGATATCTCCCTGTGGTTACAATCTGGTTATGTTCTTTAGCGATGATGTGGTCAGTGTATCTCACCAGGACGTTTGAGATGCGGATTTTGTCTGGTACTCCTGCGGATGTTGACAGTTGGCTAAGCTGTGTCTGCCAAACTTCTCCAGTGTAAAGTCACTATTTTCCCCTTTGTATGAAGACTCTTGTGAGGGAATATTTTGAGACAATATAAAGATTCTGTTCTCATCATGCTTTCATTGATTTTAGATTTCATTGATGATTCTTACTTGAAACTACTATTAACTGTAGTGGCTGCCAAATGGTGACTCTCCACTTCTGTTATTTCTTACATTAGTTAGAATTTTACTTTAAAGAAGAACTTTCTCTGCTCCATTTATTTTGTTTTATTAATTTAATTTTTAACTTGAAAAATTTATTTTTAGTTGGAGGATAATTGCTTTACAGCGTTGAGTTGGTTTCTGCTGTGCAACAGCGTGAATCAGCTGTAAGAATACGTGTACCCCCTCAGTCTTGAGCCTCCCTCCCGTGCCCGCCCCCGTCCCCCCGGCTGTCACAGAGCACTGAGCTGAACTCCCTGTCTTGCACAGCAGCCTCCCACTTCCTGTCTGTTTTACGCGTGGTAGTGTGTGTATGTCAGTGCTCTCTCAATTCGTCCCAGCCTTTCCTTACTCCATTTATTCTATTCCTTTATGTTAGTATGGATTCATACTAGTTTACAGAGTACAACATGTTGCTGCTTTGTCGTTCTGTGACAGTGAAGGCCTTTAAGGTGAGAGGTATCACAGCATGGTGGTGTGTGCTGAGGACATGATTCATCACACATGGAAAAATGATTGTGATGATCTACTGTCCACAACACCAAATGAAATCTGTGCGTGCTTGTACTTCATTTGAGCAGCTTTGTACTTAAAAACAGGCTTCAGCTGCCTAAATGCTACATAAATCTAATATATTTGAATCTGTTCTGGGGCTGTCTTATAACTAGTGAAAGTCAGGTCATTCTTCATGTATATGACACATGAAGTCTAAATTCAGATAATTTAAACTCTGCCCCTGAAAATGTAATAATCACCTAGTATGTGCATCACTTATAATAATTGTTAATCATATGTAGGTTATTTTTTCCACACCATTTTAACTTTGTTTTTGCTCATGACCATGTATTTTTCCCAGTTGATTGCATTTTGATGTACTAATTCTATAGTAGGTATGAAATTGGAAGAGTATTGCCATCTATTTCTTTGGTGTTCCTCTTTAATCTTAGAACTGTTGGTAAGCTGTGTGCACACTACAATGAAATCTTAAACTTTTTTTGGAGATAATATATTGGATATAGAATACCCACCAGAATAAAGCAAAACTAGTTTTATTTTTTTTTGTGGTAATTAAAAAAGTTGGAAGATTAAAAAAAAAAAATATATAGTAAAGTTTAAACTGTAAAAATGGCTAAAATGATTGCAATAATCTTTTTTCTCCATCCCCAAATGGATCCACTGTGTAGTTTCTTGTGGCTTTATTGTTGGGGACCAGACTTGTATACATATACAAGCATCTATGATTGTTTACTTTTTATAAAAGTAGTTTAGTTCTGCCCCTTACCATTTTGATGTTTTAAAGAGCAGTTTTAAAGGTGCTTTGGAAATTGGGAGGGGGTAAAATTGTGAGAATACAGTGTATGTTCAATACTATTAAAATGGTGGAGTCTTCGGGTAAGAATAAAGTATACTTACCCATATATGGGCTGATAATACATTAAAGCTTGTTTAAATGTGTTTGTTATTAATAGAGTGTTAGCAGCATGTTAGGTTTCATTATTAGTACTTGGTGTAGATTATTCTGATTTTCTGAGAACTCCAGCACGTGGCTTACCTCTATCATCAGTTACAGAATGAAGAAATGTGTTGTGCAATGTTAAACTAAAAATTTTAAAAAGAACGAAAAAACCCCCAAACCTCTGCAAAACCTCAAAGTAGTCCTTTTAAAATAGTATTTACATAATGTTAGATTAACTGGAACTCCTTGAGTGCTCTAAATTTAATTGATTTTTTTCCCCCAACATTTTGTTTATGAAAATTTCTTTAAAACTTTAATTTTACTTTTAGTCTTTTAACTTTTTGTTTTTATTAATTTTTTTTAATGGTGTTCTTGAATTGGTTTTTTGGGTTCCCAAACTGCTATTTAAAATTAGGGTTTTTTACGGAGAAATCTTTAAAAAACTCTGGAAAATACTGAAACTGATTTGTTAGTTAAAAGGTAAATAGGTTAGAATTTTAAATAAAGAAATTATTTTTAGTTTTTAAACTTCATTATAAACATTTTAAAGTGAAGTTATGTTAATGAATTTTTAGCAAGTGAGATGAAATAAAGATGTGTTTTAATTCCAAATAGAAGTGAAGGACATTTAGTGCCCATCAGTCTGGCTGATTCTGAATTTATAGACTTGTTTAAACTAATAGGTTTTAAATAATAAAATAGTTGTTATTCAGCATCTCAGAATTATAGCTGATAATTCATTACTACATAATACAATATATCTAAGATTAGTTGTCTTGAATTTTAAACGATTCACTAAGTTTATTTTAAAATGTTACCATTTATACTGTCTAAATATGTAGATCTGACACATCTTAGTTTTGCTTATGTTAGATTTTTGTATTAGTAGTATTAGTGTTTAACTTTTTCATAACAAGTGTTAAATTTTATAATAGTGTAATTTAAAAGTTAAAATTTCACCAAACTACTTCTGAATGGTTTGGTCAAACATAAAATTCCAGTTAGCTAGTTTCATTGTAATTTTTAATTTGGTTTAAATACTGCCACCCTATATCTCTATCTTTATGAAAGGACTAAATGAATATTTTAGTAACATCAGAATACCTAAAAAAGAATATTTAACTTTTTGATTAAATTTGAAACACTAAAACCTTTTAGAATCCGTAATTGGTTTCATCAAATCTGAGTTTGTGTATTTATATTTCTTGTTATTCTAGTAATGAAGAAAACAGAAAAATGCTAAGAATTGAAATTTTTCAAAATAAAGTTAAAAAAAATACATAGTTCTGACTTTGCAAAGTTTTTACTGATTTCGCAAAACTGAAAAATTTCCAAGATGCCTTTAATTCACAGCCAATTGATAATAACTTTTCCTCAAGAGATGGCCTTTTAAAAGGTCTGTGGTGAATTTGCAGTTTTATTTTCATTCAGCTTGTGAGTTGAGTGTGCCCAGGTGCTAGAGAGACACAAAAGCAGTAACTTACAGTGTTGAAAGAGGAAGATTAACATTTTATAGTAATCTTATACTCAGTTAAGAAAGCAAATTTTTAAGAATGATATGTACATTAACATTTTTAGCTATTGTCGTAATTGGCAGTAATGTTAAATGCATTGCTGGACTGAGTTTTTTAGACGGTCTGCTTAGGTAATTTGCAGTTTTTGGAAGAGCTGTTAAGATTCTGAAAGTGTTTATATAGAATCTACACAATTTTAATGTGTGTGTTGTTACAGATAAGTCAGATCTGGTTCTGGTTGGATATCTTGAAGCTATTTGTTTGATCTCATAACTGTTAAGAGTGAATTTACAGGCTCTTGGAAAGATAGACCAAGTTGTATATATAGTATTTTTCATGTTGGTTTTTCTACTTGTATGAGAATGAAGATAGAATTTTGTAGCTAGTTTTTAAAAACTTACCTACTGTATATTTAGCATCTAACCCCAGTCCCCAAATACCTAAAGTTATAAACCCAGGAGTAAATAACTATTTTAGTGATGTCCAACAGATAAATGTATAGGGAAGGTATTTAGGATTCTCAATATTTGTGTTTGTGGGTTTTTTTTTTTTTTTTTTTTACTTCATCGCTTGGTTTTGTGTGATCTTAGTTCTCTGACCAGGGATTGAACCTGCGCCTTTGGCAATGAGAGTTCCTGGAGGAATGTAACTGATATATTTAAGATGTGTTCTGGTTTTCATCATCAGTGGAATGTGCTAAATGTAGGTGTATGTGTATAATGTAGAATCTCTTAGGAAAAAAAAAGTTAAAATTTTGACCTAGGTCTTTCCCCAGCCTTTCTGAAGCCTGTGTAAAAATAAAAATGACCCGGTATGTGAACAAATGGTGGTGAGAGAGGTTTTACAGAGCCCTAGTGTGCTGCCCCCTGGTGGATGGTCTGTCTGGCTCACATAGGTTTTTGCACTTGTTTCTACAAGTCAGTCTTTAGCCAATTAAAGTGCTTGGCTGTTTTACATGTTCTTAAGTGTTTTGAAAATGCATAAGCTTTTATTTCAACATCTTTACAAGGTGTTAAAGTCTAAAGTCCAGCCCACTAAAATTTAATGTCCTGTACAGATTGTTAATGACAGATTTAGTTTATGGTGGTTTTTCTATAGTAAAGCTTTCAAAAGGGTTACAACATTTTGGGAGTGGGGGGAGAAAGGGCCATTTAAAACTTGCGGTATCTGTGTTATGGAGGAAGTCTGAGAGCAGGTGGATGACTTCCAGGTACACTTGAGGGTAATTAGTGAGTCCTCTGCAAAGGCGAGAGCCTTTTATACCTTTGGTGCTCGGTGTCCTCTCCTTCTAGCTTACTCTAAACTTCTGGGCCAGTCATCTCTATATAATAAAGATGACCAGAAGTTTCTTCCTTTGAGAGATTTGTGTCCTCCATGGGCTTGGAGATGTTAGTCATGAATAGTGTGCTTTTGTGTATTATCACAGTGAAAGGTTATCTGCAAAGTCTAATAGACTACCTAGGTTATTTGCAAGGCTTCAAAAAGAGTTGAGTTGCCTTCGATGAGGAATGTCAGAGAGACTTGGATTAAACTTGTCCACCTTGTTTTCTTGATACATGACCAACTTTTCTCTACAAAATAGACAACAAGGTCCTACTGTATAGCACAGGGAATGATATTTAATATCTTACAATAACCTATAATGAAAACAGAATATGAAAAATAATACATATGTATAACTGAATCACTTTGCTGTATACCAGAAACTAACACAACATTGTAAATCAACTATATTTCAATTAAAAATACTCCAAATCAGAAAAAAATTCAATTACATAAAACAGAATTTTCAGGTTCTCTTGCAAGCAATAACAATTATTATTTTATTTGCTTGATTATACAAAATGTATTAAAATTGGAAATATAAACCATGTGCATTGTATAACTGTGCTTGGAAACAAGGCATCTAAACTTTATTGTTCAGACTCAGGTCTACTGAGATTATTGTAGTTACTAAAGTTAATGAGAAGATATAACTTGACCAACTGCAACTTTCTCACTTAAAAAAATAGAAAAAAACACAAATCCAAGGATTTGTCTTGGGTAAGGAACACATCCAGGTAGGAGTAATATGAAATAAAATGTTAATATTGGGATATCCCTATGTTCAAAATACAGAACTTTGGAAACTTTAGTTCTCTTGAAACATCTTCTTGTAGGTATAGTTCACTTAGTGATGGTGACTTTTATATGGAAAATAACTATTCTATATAAAATGTTGTTAGATCCTGAAATTACCTTGATAAATGGAAATAAAAATCAGTTTTGGCTTTGAGTAACAAGTATACTGGGCTTCCCAGGTGGCTCAGTGGTAAAGAATCCGCCTGCCAATGCAGGAGATGCGGGTTCCATCCTGGGTCAGGCAGATCCCATGGAGAAGGAAAGGGAAGCTCACTCCAGTATTCTTGCCTGGGAAATCCCATAGACTACAGTGGGCTGGTGGGCAACAGTCCATGGCGTTGCAAAGAGTTGGACATGATTTGGGGACTAAACAACAACAATCAAGTATACTAAGTTTTAGATCAGCTCGTCTAATTGAAAGATGTGAACTAGATATATCTATAAAATTTAAACTTCTTTAGTTGCCTCAGGTAGAAGTAAAAAGTAGGAGGTGAAATTACTGTTTTATACTGTCTAACCTAAAACTTTAATGTGGGATGATTATAAAAATTGTTGAGTAATTTTATACTCTTGTTTTTGTACATCTTTAAAATCTGTTAAATGTGTTACATTCCTAGAACAATTCAGTTTGGACTGGGTGTGGCCAGTGAGAAGTCTATTGGACAGAGTAGCTTTAAGATACACAGCTTGTAAAATCACTTGTTAAAAATATGAGTCTTGCTGGAAAAAAAATGTAAGGGTATTTATAAAATTAGTTTAACTGGAAAAATGTGGGAATGATTAATTTTCAGTGTGACTCAAAGTAGAGATTTCATATCTTAGTACTTCATTCCCTTGTGACCACCCTAATTTTTAAGGAATATATGTGTAATTTGCTATGTTGTGTTACACTTAAAATTTTTTAGATTTAATTTTGAATAGATAATGCATTTATAGTACATGGTTTAAAATATTTTAAAAGACATTAAAAGAAAGTTCTTTCTTATTCCTATACCTCAAACACCCATTTCTCATCCCAATCTCTCCCACATGTCCACTGTCGGTAGTTTCTTTATTCATAATCAAACAAAAACTAACATACATTTTTTTTCCCTCCCTCCTTTTTTACTCAGCAATGGAGTTTTTTCCCCCTGCAACTTGCTTTCTTCCCCATATATTTAAAAACATATCTTGGATTTGTTTCTCTATCAAGATATAACTAGCTCTTTTTTGTAACAGCTAATCGATTTAGTGAGTCCTCTATTGATACACATCTAGGTTGTTTCTGATATTTTTCTATGCAGATAAGTCTGCATGGAAGCATTGTGTGTATGTGTGTGTGTATGAGCATGTGTGTTTACATACTGAAATTTCTGTTAAGGGGGAAGAGTTTTTCTCGGTTGGTGCAGGTGCCCTGGTTCAAATAAGGAATCTCAGGCGGCTAATATTACACTTTTGAAAGAGCTATCCTTTGGAGTCATACAGGCAAAGAGTCTTTTCTTTAAATAGACACTGCCCCTGATGTTCAGCTGCGTGTGTTTCTCTGGTTGGTTGAAATACTCATGGTGACTTTTCTGGTGAAAGACACATTTTCAGCTTCTCAGTGTGAAGACTAGAGAAATCGTTTTGTTATTCAGGAATCAAGGATCAATTTGTGTTCTGTTAATTCAACTATTATTTTTCAAAGTGATCTGAAATCTTGCTTTGCACATATCCTAATAAAGTTCAAGAACTTTATGGGACATGTAATCTACAAGGAAAAGAGCTGGCAGTGCATATTTGCAGACGTTAGTAATAGGAATGGCTCGCAGAAGAGCACCCAGCCTTTCTTGGATTCTTCCAACTTTCCAGCCATACACTTAGGGCTGTCAGACTGTTCCCTACAGATGAGGGTGGGAGTGTGCACCTTTAAAAGAGAAATACAGCTGTTTCCCTGAAGGGGACATGGATGTTACTCCCATGAAGATCTGGAAGCTGGGAAATGACAAAATGAATCACCTTGGATTCTCACTTAGAACTGTAATGTTTAAAGAGACTGTTGTTCCTTTACTTGAGTAATTGCCGGTTATGAACCAGGCAGTTGGCTAAGTGCTGTAGTATACAATAGTGAATAAGATAGAAATGACTTGGCCTTCATGGGACTTGCCCTGTTAAACAGACCTCATGGGTGCGCGGGTGTCCAGTGGCCCCCAAACTTAAGTGTGTGTGAAACCGCAGTTCCCTGCCCCATCCCCAGAGGTCCTGATTTAGGAGGTCTGTAGTGGGGCCCTGACGTTTTCGTTTTAAGTAAGCCTTCCTGGTGATGATAATGTGGATGTTCTTTAGACCACACTTGGAATGACATCTCCTTAGTTTTTAATTTTATTGAAGTATACTTAATTTATATTGTTGTATTAATTTCTGCTCTACAGCAAAGTGATTCAGTTATGCATACATTCTTTTTCATAATGGCTTATGACAGGATATTGAATATAATTCCCTGTGCTATACAACAGGACCTTGTGTTTATTCATCCTATATATAAAAGTTTGCATCTGCTAATTCCAGCCTCCCAAACCTTCCCTCCTCCACCCCTTCCCCCCTTAGTAACCACAAGTCTGTTCTTTATGTCTGTGCGTCTGTTTCTGTCCTGTAGATACGTTCATTTGTGCCATATTTTAGACTTCACATGTAAGGGATATCATAGGGTATTTGCCTTTCTCTGACTGACTTTGGCTGAGTGTGATAAAATCTCTAGGCCCACCCTGTTGCTGCAGATGGCCTTATTCCATTTGTTAATGGCTGAGTAGTGGTCCATTGTGCTTATACAGCACATCTTTATCCACCCAGCTATCAATGGACCTTTCGGCTGTTTCCAGAGTGACATCTCTTTACTGGTACAGTTGAGGGGACAGTTTGTTTTCTTTTCCTTTCCTCCATCCAGAATTAAATTCACCAGGCTCCTGCATTCCCTTTAAGTGTTGCAGCAAATATGCTTTTCTTTACAGGACATGTGACTTGTTACCTGTCAGTGCAACTGATGGGACTCAGTCTTGTATAGAGATTCTTAACCTGAGGTGTACTCAGGTTACTCCTAACTCAGCCTTGCTCCCTCCTTCCCAGTTTTACTGACCCTTCTTGAAGAGTGTCCTGAAATGTCTAATATCTTCTGCGAGACTCAAAAATCTTTGGGGGACAGAGAAAACTGATGTTAGAGAGCTAGTTAGAACTGTTGGAATCTGTAACTGCTTTCTCTTGATTAATCTTATGAATAAGAAATGATATCTTATTTTTCCCTTAACAATTAGTAACATTTATTTTATAAAACACAAAAGCAAAAAGAAATTGAAAACTACCCATGATTCTACCAGCCAGAGCTCATCATAGTCAGTATTTTGGTGTTATACTTCTTCTTTATTTCTGTTTGTTTATGTGAATGTGTGCACATTTTTTCTGTTTCTACTTGGGGACATTTGTTCATTTATTGTGGTAAAACACATTTTAAAATGAGATCATATCCCATGTTTTATAATATGCTATTTTTCAATGAACAATGTTATGAACATATGTCCTGATTAAATATTACACATTTATAATGTCTCTGAGATTTTGTTATATATTGTAATTTGTTCAGCTTTTTGTCCAACAGTTTTATTGAGGTATGGTTTATACAGTCAAGAGCGTCTCTTTTATTTTTATTGTTTTATTTTATTGTCTAAGTGCATCTTTTTAAAATTAGAGCCTAGTTAATTTACAGTGTTGTGTTTGTATCAGGTGTACAGCAGAGTGATTCAGTTACGCATATATAGATCTATTCTTTGGCAGATTCTTTTCCAGGATAGGTTATCACAAGATAACCTGTATGGGAAAAGTTGCCTGTGCTATACAGTAGGTCCTTGTTGTTTACCTGTTTTATATATAATAGTGTGTTTATGTTAACCCCAAACTCCCAATTTATCCCCTGCCATCTCCAAGTGCATGTTTTTTAAACTGTGCAAGGCAGTGAGTTTTGACAACTGTATACACCTGTGAAAGTACAACCACTGTCAAGATATGAAACACTTCTATCCCTGAACGTGTATCTATATTTTTTAGGGGGTAAGATACTTTTTTTCCTTTGAGCGTAGCCCTTTTGCCTGGACATCTGGGTTCTTCCCAGTCTTCCTCATTTGCATGCTTATAGCTAAGTTTTTGAGCCTGTTACAGCTTTGCCTAGGGGGAGAATGAAAGGGGAGAAAGCTTGAGAGGCTGCGCTGCTTGTCCGAGGACTTCATAAGAGACTGCCGGCTCACCCAAGAGGCAAGGTTATGCCGGTTGGTGCTCGTCACCAGCAGTGTGAAATGAGTCATTTCCCCTGAAATTCATCTAACTGGAGTATTCTGCTTAAAAAAAATTGAGGTCGGCCTTTTAAGGAGCTCATTCTTAACTGTATAAAATAAGAAAAGATAGATTTAATTATTAATACATTATTGAATGTTGGAATTAGTACAGGTAATTGTATTGAATTTGGCCAGGTTGAACAAGTTCCTCTTTGGGCGTAGCTTGTGTTGGTTGGATACAGGTAAGAATGAAAATCTGCAGCGGGTAAAGAGTGCCTCCAGGTGACAGGTTGAAGAGGCTATGCCACACTCCTCTGAGCACAGCCTCGGTTTTTTATTTGAAAGTGACCAGTGCACACGTTGGAGAAGGCAGTGGCACCCCACTCCAGTATCCTTGCCTGGAAAATCCCATGGATGGAGGAGACGGGTGGGTTGCAGTCCATGGTGTTGCAAAGAGTCGGGCGTGACTGAGCAACTCACACACACGGTGCACACACGGACCATGTCCCGGCTCTTTTTTTTAGTTAGCTGCACCTAGTCTTAGTTGCAACATGCAGAATCTTTAGCTGCTATATGTGAACCCTTAGTGTGGCATGTGGAATCTAGTTCCCTGAAGAGGGATTGAACCCATACCCCCTGCATTGGGAACTCAGGAGTCTTAGCCACTGAACCACCGGGAATTCCTGTCCCAGCTCTTTGTGTAAGAAATCAAGGCAAAGAGGAATATGTCACAGGTTTAGTTAGATTTGGTTTTTTCTTCCCAACTTGAGCTCATGTTAGCTGTGTTACATCATGATTCAAGCCTCAGCCTCTTTATCTGTGATGTGAGAAATTGGTGATTCTCTTGATTTGTTTAAGAGATGGTAGAAAAAAAGAGCACAGATGGCCTTTGGGAGGAATAAAGAAAATGAACACGAAGGACTTACAGCTTCCAGGAAGGTGGATGGAAGATTGCAAGTCTGATACACTTGTGTGTCTTGAGTAGGACTTAGCATGAAATGACTAACTTTTAAGTGCCTAGGTGCCAGTGTATACAATTTTCATAATATATCTTGAGGCAGCTGAATTAGCTGAGTTTCCAGCATAGTTGGAAACTATGGTTTCCATACTTTCTTGGTGTTCACACGTGTCCATTTAATGTCAGTATTGATTCTTAGTAGTGAATTGACTGTGTGCCTTAAAGCTGTGGGGCGAAGTGAGCATTTTGCTTGAGGTTGGCATGTCTTTGATCTTTGGGTTTGACATGCAGGCTTGTACTTTTTCTAAAGTTTTTCTTGATAATAGTTATGTTATTGATTGGATTATAAGTGAAATCAGTAAGATGGAATATAGTTAGGAGGATGGACTGTGGAGCCAGAATTCCCAGAGCTGGATTCTGACTCTGCTGCTCCTTAATGTGTGTGTTTGGACAAGATGGTGGTGTTCAGTCGCTAAGTCACGTCTGACTCTTTGCGACCCATGGACTGCAGTGTACTGGGTTTCCCTGTCCTTCGCTATCTCCTGGAGTTTGCTCAGATTCATTCATGTCCATTGAGTCAGTGATGCCATCCAACCATCTCATCTTCTGTTGCCCCCTTGTTCTCCTGCCCTCAGTCTTTTCCACCATCAGGGTTTTTTCCAACCAGTTGGCTTTTCACATCAGATGGCTAAACAGTTGGAGCTTCAGCTTTATCATCAGTCCTTCCAGTGAATATTCAGGGTTGATTTCCTTTAGGATTGATTGGTTTGATCTCCTTGCTGTCCAAAGGACTCCCCAAGAGTCTTCTGTAGCACCACAGTTTGAAAACATCAATTCTTCAGTGCTCAGCCTTCTTTATGGTCCAACTCTCACATCTGTACATGACTACAGGAAAAACCACAGTTTGGCTAAACAGACCTTTGTCAGCAAAGTGATGTCTCTCCTTTTTAATATGCTGTCTAGATTTGTCATAGCTTTCCTTCCAAGGAGCAAATGTCTTTTAATTTCATGGCTGAGTTACCACCTGCAGTGATTTTGGAACCCAAGAAAATAAAATCTGTCCCCGCTTCCACTTCTTCCCCTTCTGTTTGCCATGAAGTGATAGGACTGGATGCCATGATCTTCGTTTTTTGAACATTGAGTTTTAAGCCAGTTTTTTTACTCTCCTTTTTCACCCTCATCAGGAAGCTCTCTAGTTCTTCTTCACTTCTGCCGTTAGAGTGATGTCACCTACATATCCGAGCTTGTTGATATTTCTCCTGGGAATCTTGATTCCAGCTTGGAATTCATCCAGCCTGGCATTTCTCATGATGTGCTCTGCATATGAGTTAAATAAGCAGGGAGACAATATGCAGCCTTGCTGTACTCCCTTCCCAAGTTTGAGCCAGTCTGTTGTTTCGTGTAATATTCTTACGGTTGTGTGTGTTCGTCACTCAGTCATGTTTGCAACCTCATGGACCGTAGCCCGCCAGGCTTCTCTGTCCGTGGAATTCTCCAGGCAAAAATACTGGAGTGGGCTGCCATTCCCTTTTCCAGGGGATCTTCCTGACCCAAAGATCAAACCCATGTCTCCTGCATTGTGGGTGAATTCTTTACTGTCTGAGTCAGTAGGAAAGCCCTTGGACAGGTAAAGTTGTGCTTTTATCTTAGAATCTGTAAAGTGCTGACTTGTGAGGTTAGATAACAGACGTTGTCTTAAGCAGTTTGGGCTTCTATATAGACTGAACGGCTTAACAGATGCTTATTTCTCACAGGTCTAAAAACAGGGGAGTCCAAGGTCAAGGTGCAGGTGGGTTCTTGGAGTTCTTGCTGAGGGCCCCCTTCTTGGCTTGTAGACCGATGCCTTGCTGTGGTGTCACATAGCCTTTCCTCAGAGTGTGCAGTGAAGACAGCCCTGGTCTCTCTTCTTAGAAAAACTGTAGTCCCATTATGGGGGCTCCATGCTCCTGTCCTCAGTAAGCCTAAATAATCCTCAGAGGCCCATCTCCTAACACCATTGCATAGGACGAGGGGCTGCAACATACGAATTTGGGGTGGGAAATGTAAACATTCGGTCATTAATGGACATAAAGCGCTTTCTTGTTTACATTCTTATTTATACCTGGTGTCTGGCTTTAATGTGAGGGGGGGAGTAGAGATCAAAGACTTTTGGCAAAAACCTAGTAATCTAAGTCGAAAATAACCATTCGCACTTCCCTGCTGGTCCAGTGGCTAACTTCTTGCTCCCAAGGTGGGGGGCCCGGGTTCGATCCCTTGTCAGGAAACTAGATCTGGAATGCTGCAGCTAAAAGATTCTACATGTTGCAACTAAGACCGGGAGCAGCCATTTAAATAAATAAATATTAAAAAAAAATAAGAAACAAAATAACAATTGGCCCTCCATGTCTTGTGAGTTTTGCATCCATGGATTCAACTCACTGCAGATGAAAAATAATTGGGAAAATAATTCTGGGAAGTTCCAAAGAGGAAAACTTGAATTTGCTTTGTGTGGGCAACTATCTGCCTTTTATTTATATTGTATTTACATCCGTTTACATAGCATTTACTTTGCATTAGGTATTATAAGTAATCTAGAGATTTAAAGTATTTGAGATACTATCCATTTTATATAAGGGGCTTGAACATCTGTAGACTTTGGTATCTGGCCAGCAGGGCTGGGGGTACTGGAACCAGTCCCTTTGAATATGATGGAAGGATGACTGTAATCAGCATGGACATGTGGTTCATTTCTTGTTCCAAAAAAATGTATATTGTCTAGTTCTGGCCTAGAAGCAATATGACCAGCCCAATATCAGTGAGCATTCTAGTGACCAGGTTGTGTTTCAGTATATTATTTCTGACTAAAAGGAACCAGTGTTTGTAGACAGAACTGGTTGAAGATGGTGGCCGAAAGTGTACAAATTGGAACCTGGATAATCATAACAAAGCAGACAAGCTCCCAAAGATTACTGGAGAGCTGCATCATTTCAAAAGATGCAGGATCTGTGTGCAGAAGCTTCTACTGATTAGCCAAAGATGGGGGATTTCATGCAGTGGGTTGATAAACACAGAATATCCATGCATACATAATGCTGTGTGTGTGTGCTAAGTCACTTCTGTCGTGTCTTGACTCTGTGTGACCCTATGGACTGTATAGCCTGTCAGGCTCCTCTGTCCATGGGATTCTCCAGGTAAGAATACTGGAGTGGGTTGCCAGTGCCCTTCTCCAGGGGATCTACCCTACTCAGGAATCAAATCTGCGTCTTTCATCTAACCTGCATTGGCAGGCTGGTAGAAAATAAGCATTTAGCCGTCTTTGGACAATGCCAGGGGACCAATTCATTGTTCTGAAAAGTTTGAAATAACAATGTCTTTGAACTGCAGAAGGAGGACACTGAGATGAGGGTTTGCATGAAGCTGGTTTATTTTGGCGATGGTTTCAAGAAGCAAGAGTGAGGGAGTGGAAAGAGTGAAACGGAGGCTTGGGAAAAGCCAACAAAGGGCACTTTATTGAGGAAACAGGGCCTTTGAGACATGAACAGATATGCTTCCCAGGTGGAAGAACAAGGGCATTTATCTACTGGTTCCCACATTCTCCTCTATAATCTGCAGATTGTCTTCAGGGTTTCATCTCTCCTCTTCCTCTGGACTATCCTTGAACTCTGCTGAGGCTTGGGTGAAAAACCTGAGGAAAAACAGATGCCTAAGGGGTGCTTAGGGATAGAAGGAGGACAACTTCCCTGTGCCCAGGGCTGTCCCACAGTGGTGGATGAAATCAGAGATGAGCTGGGGATGTGATAAGTGGCACAAAACCCTCTGCTGCAGAAAGGAAAGAATCAAATGTTTATCCTGCCTTCACACTCTTCATTGTGGTTCAGAGTCTCCAGATATGTGATAAAGGAAAGTTGTTCTTCATGGAAGAACTCCAGGTAAATTTAAAAAGTATGAAAGGCATGATACAATGCTGCTGCTGCTAAGTCGCTTCAGTCGTGTCCAACTCTGTGCGACCCCATAGACGGCAGCCCACCAGGCTCCCCCGTCCCCGGGACTCTCCAGGCAAGAACACTGGAGTGGGTTGCCATTTCCTTCTCCAATGCATGAAGGTGAACTCGCTCAGTTCTGTCCGACTCTGAGCGACCCCACGGACTGCAGCCTACCGGGCTCCTCTGTCCATGGGATTTTCCAGGCAAGAATACTGGAGTGGGGTGCCATCGCCTTCTCTGATGATACAATGAGGAAATCCATTTTCAACCTTGAATGCAACAGTGGGTTTAGGGACTGATCATTAGTGACTGCAGCATCACAGGAAGACAGCCAGAGATAATGTATCTTTTCATGGAAGTACACAACCTCTCCCTGACCAACAAAAATCTTCAGGTCCAGCTACCACTTTTATAGAGTCAGAGTAACATATTAAATACCACCATGGGGAGTGTAAGTAGCAAAATCCAGGCAGTAAGAAACCAGAGAATGGCAGGTTTGTGTGTGTTTTTTGTTTCCTGACTGAGTGCAGCAGTGTGTGCATGGGACCTTTTGAAGGACTTAGCCATTATCTTCATTACCTCCACCATAGTTTGGCCTCAGGTCAAACAACAGGGGGTTTCCCTTGTGGCTCAGCTGGCAGAGAGACCTGGGAGAACCTGCAGGAGACCTGGGTTCGATCCCTGGGTTGGGAAGATCCCCTGGAGAAGGGAAAGGCTACCCACTCCAGTATTCTGGCCTGGAGAATTCCATGGACTGTATGGGGTTGCAAAGAGGCTTTCTTATCTCTCCTTGCTATTCTACTTGCTATTTGTCTACTTAAAGATTAACTTAAAGACAAACTTAGAGTTAGTAAAAATACTATTTTAAAAGACATGAGAATGACAGAATTTTAAAAGACATGAGAATAAAGACAAACTTAGAGTTAGTAAAAATACTATTTTAAAAGACATGAGAATGACAGAATATATGGTTACATTCCGGGAGGTAGGCATCGGGGAAGAGCATGGTAGTTTCAATTGTCTTGTTCTAATTATTTGGGTGGGTGGATTCATATATGTCTTTGTTTTGTATTAACAATATAAAGATGTTATGCATCTGTGTATATCAAATTCAACATAGCAAACAATTATTAATATTTAAAATGACTCAGAATGCAGTGAATAAAACCCAGAATGAGTTACTTGTACAAGATTTATGACCTTGACCTTCAAATTAATAGCAAGAAAATGGAGTGAAGGGATTTTCTTGTGTCAAACAGACCTTAAGAGACATCTACTCTACACATGTGGGCATATTGTTGGTATCTTGATATAAGCAGATCAACTGTAAAAAGATAGCAATTAAGCAATTGGAAATAGAGTGGGTATTCTGTACCTAAACAGCATATTAAAAAGCAGAGACATCACTTTACTGAGAAAGGTCTATATCGTCAAACCTCTGGCTTTTCCAGTCATCATATATAATGTGAGATGAAGTGTGTACAGTTGGTTCAGCAAAAAGGCTGTGTGCTGAAATATTGATGCTTGTGAATTGTAGTGCTGGAGAAGACTTCAGTGTCTCTTGGATTGCAAGGAGATCAAACCAGTCAATCCTAAAGGAAATCAACCCTGAATAGGAGGGACTGACGCTGAAGCTCCAATGCTTTGGCCAAAGACCCTGAGGCTGGAAAAGATTGAGGGCTAAGAGGGTGACAGAGGATGAGGTGGTTAGATAGCATCACCTACTCAGTGGACATGAGTTTAAGCAAACTCAGGGAGATAGTGGAAGACTGAGGAGCCTGGTGTGCTACAGTCCATGAGGTTGCAAAAAGCCGGACACAGCTTAGTGACTGATCACCAAAAATGTTCTGTTCTTAAGGAATTTTTGTTAATCATTTTAAGAAACTATAATGATGATAGTTATTTTCAAAGCAAAAAGGTCCTTTAGTAGGTTTTTCCAGATGTACTACATATAGCATGACAGGTTGTGTATGTGGGATTTGTTGGTACACATTTGAGTAGAAATAAACAAGATTTAGGTAGGTAATCATACTTGATAAACTGATACAGGCATATGGAGGTTGATATGATTTCTCTAGTTTGGTGTCAATATGAAAATTTGTATAAAATCAATTTAAATCTGTTCTATTTATTACTAAAAATTTTAAAGATGCCCTTAGAAGTCTATATGAGTTCTGTTGGCTCTTAATCCTGTACTTAAACCAACTTTTAATAAATAGTGAGTACTGGATTTTACAGAAACTATTTCAAGTATAATAAGCATTTTTGAAAGGTTAAATGGAAGAATTCCCTGGTGATCCAGTGGTTAAGACTCTATGCTTCCAGTGCAGGGAGTGTGAGTTTGATCCTGATCAGGAAACGAGGATCCCACAGGTTGAGTGAGTGGCAGGCCAAAAAAGAAAAAAAAGGTTAAATGAGAACTTAAACTTTACCTCATTTTTCCCTGTTGGCAGAAAAGCCTTAAATTAAATTCTATATGACTAACTTATAAATAGATTGTGTGGAAGTTTTCTTTGAAATAGCACAGGTGATTAACTTCTTATTCTCTTGTTTCTGGGGCTGTTGATCTTCCCACTGTAGTTTTCTGTATTCCCACTGTCTTCCCACTGTAATCCCACCATGATTTTATTACATCAGCTGTAATAAAATCATTGGGAATGTTAGTAGTTTCTGCATGGTGGATCTGAGTCTTGTGTTTTTGTTCCCCTCTCTGTATTATAACAAATGTTAATTTAACTATCAATTGAGTGCTTCTCAGCTGCCAAACAGTGTTCCAGGCTGTGAATGCGACAGTAAACAAGACAGCCTAACAAGTCCCTGCCCCTATGGGGTGTGATCCTCGTAATAATACTTGGGTGTGTTTTAGGAAGAGGTGAAATGCCAGCTTATTTTGTTGGTAGTTAAAATTAAACGCTAATGATTCGGTAATCACAGAGGAGAAACAAATACCAGTATCTGTTTTCTTGACTCTTAGATATTTAGAATCTAATTTAAATATAACCCAGTTCTGAAAGCTCAGATGGGAGATGGGAGCTGGGAAAACAAAGTCAGAAAACACAGTTCTAGATGTTAAAACACTGTGCTGTGCTTAGTCGCTTCAGTCGTGTTCAACTTTTTGAGACCCCATGGACTGCAGCCCACCAGCCGCCTCTGTCCATGCGATTCTCTAGGCAGTAATACTGGAGTGGGTTGCCATGTCCTTCTCCAGGGGATTTTCCTGACCCTGGGATCAAACATGAGTCTCCTGCATTGCAGGCGGATTCTTTATCTCTGAGCCACCAGGGAAGCCTGTCAAAATACTAACTTTATGAAAATAATCCTGATGTTTGTCTAAAGTGAAACTTTAGAGAATCAGATAATGGAAACTGGACAGTCAGTTAAGGGAAATAATTATTCTGGTGTAACTTCTAATAAATAAATAGGTGTCAGATGTACAATTTGGAGAATATGTGGGGAAAACATGGCTAATGGATTACTTCTAATGAACAAAAAATGGTGTCCTGTTTAAAGAAATTCTTGGGAGCCTTGTGAAGTAGGCATTTGTTCTTGTAATAAAGAAGAATTACCTGCTTGGTGACCGTAACTCTCTGTGTACACTTTTGTGTGTGCATTGGGGAAATTTCTTTAGTAATATATATACACATATATATACACCCAGAAACAGAGTCCAATAGGGTTGAATCCTGGGTTTCTTAACATTGTGCTGTTTTTTCTTAATGTGTCAGTTGCTTGATTAAGACAGATTAGTACTTGCAAATGTGTAGTAAATAATTCTTACTTCTTAGTTACCCAGGCTGAATATTTACACAATGTGAGTAACTTTTCTGCTTGCTAAAGCAGTACATGGAAGATTTGAAATCTGTGTTTTAGGAATACTTTTATTAGGGTGTGTTTTTTTAAGGTTTTTATAGAAGAATATAAAACTTATACAAAGACAGAGATACAGTATGCCTCCAGCAGCTTTAACAGTTATTAGCACACGATTTATCTTTTAAACAAATTCCAGGATAGGATGTGTAAAATCTAAGACTACACGGTGTTTGAAAATGTTTTCTTAAATTGACATTCTCTCACTATCTCTGATACTTTGCCCTTGGTGATTATGCTTTGTTTTACTATCTAATAAAAATAATGTAAAAATGATTTTCCCTTCATCCTCTATTTTATGATTACAAGCAGGACATACCTGAGTTTGGCTAATTTACATGCTAATTTAGCGTTCCCTAAAGGCGGGCCACAGCCCATGGGATCGCCAGGACTCAACCTCGCGACTGAACAGCAGCGAGGGGATAGGCGGTGTGGGTGGCGTTCATTGAAGTTTTGTGATGAGCGGGAAAGAACTGTGCTATCAGTGTAGTCTGCGCTGAGGTCCCTAGAGTGGATCATTGGCCTGGAAAGGGAAACTGACTGTAGAGCTAGAGGTTAATTATTTCACTTGAGATGTCATGCCCAGTTGCTAGTCTCTTTTTAAAAAATAGCTCGTTGACTTTAAATTCCTTTCCCTTGTAAGAGGGTGATTGGTGTCCAGAGTACAGTCTCAACATAATTTGTGTTGCTTCCTTCTTTCCATCCTTCCTCTCTTACTCGGATAGTTTTGAGGAGGGGGTAGAAGAGCAGGAGGTGTGTAGTATAATAGTTTTTATTATTTTACAAAGTATATATTGTGTTCTATATACATAGTATATATATAGAAATATGTGTAGGCATTGAAACTCAGGTGGGGGGGTTTTAATGTTTTTTTTTGTACCCTGGATTCCTTTGGCAGCCTGAAATGTGTGGACCTCTTGGAATATTTTTAAATGCATAAAATAAAGCACATAGGATTATAAAGGAAATTATTTTGAAATACAGTTAGAAAATGTTAAAGCTAATAATAACATGTGTTTCTTAACATACATAAGTAACAAGTTCTAGCAGCACAGCAAACTATCACAGTAGTGAATATACAAGATCTGCAACACCTTAATGTAAAATGAAAATGCCTGACTTATTTTAATGTCAAGAGTACAAGCCATGTAATTCTACTGTGGTTTAATGCCAACATTCACTATTGAAGGTGGCTAAATATCACTTAGGGGATAGTGAAAATAAATGTGACCCCCACCCCTCTGCACCCCACTGCTCCTGTCCACCTTCGTTGAATTCTGTCCATGAATCCTTTGGCTGTGATCTCAGATTAAGAACATCTGGACTAAGGCTTTGTGTTCTGGGATGCTTGCTTTGAGGCTAAAGGGTTTGAACTTAGCATACAGGCATTAGATGAAATGTGTTCACACATTGTATCTGCCAGTTTTAGTGGCTTTTAGAGTAAGCCACAACAATCCAATGATGCTAGGTTTCTAGTGGTCTCAGTGTGCATCTTGTGATTAACTTGGTCTCCTTTTTCTTTCTTGGGCTGTGTTTTCTTAGTATATATTGGTATGTAGTTAATAAATATATCTTAGGTAGTTTCAAAACATCCATGTTGGCTATAAATATCTTTTGCTTTTATGTTTTTTTTTTTTTGTTTTCTTTTAAAAAACATTTTAATTCTTCTGCAGGATTCGGAAACTTCAGATACGAAATATCCCGCCTCATTTACAGTGGGAGGTAAGAACTTCTATGTTTAAAACTAAGATTTTAGTATCTAAGCCTGTTGATAGTTTTTCCGAAGATTTTCCTCCTCTTTCCACCTCTTGGATGTGCTTGAACACAATCCTTCTCTATTATGGTCTTTGTCTTGCACTGGGCTTTTCTTTGTAAGAGTATATTACTTCTTTGAAAACAATCTGCTCTTTGAGATACTTTAAGAAATTGAAATAGGTTCTGGTATAACTGGGCAAACTTCGTCATTCAATCACATCCCACAGAATCTTGTTTGAGATCTTTCTATGAGTTTTGCTCATTGTATTTAAATATGAAGTTCTCTGGCAATCTTTTTTAAAAAGATAAATACTGCTATTTATGCTTTATTTTAAAATGTTACTGTGCTTTCTTTTGCTCAGATGGTGGCACTGTGGTAACTGTATATAAACCCAAATCTTTTAGCACAGTTGAATAGCCTGTGTCAGCAATTTCCAAACTATGTTGATGATGTCAAGGTGAGAATTTGAGAACTCAGTAGCTGAAAAGATAAAAGAAAATGTCTGTTGACTCTTTCAGATAATGGAATGTGAAAATTCTTAAAACCTACTTCGGAGATGGTAGTGCAGGGAAAACTGCTCAGCTTTTATGTATTTTTAATATAAAAATCAGGAGTAACTAGGTTTGTGTGTTTAACATTAGTTTTCTAAAATGACATTTGAAGAGTCTCTGAACTATAACCATCATCAAAATGCAAAGAATGGTTAAAAGATTTGAGTTGGGTCTCCAAGTCCTAGTTGGTAACAGATCGCTTATGCTCACAGTATTTTGCAGCACATGTATTTTCAGAACAGTATTACTGAATTTAATCTTTGCAGGAGGACTTGATTCTTTGGTCTGTCCTGAACATTTTTCAAGTTACATAATGTATAAAAGGTATATTTTGTAGACAGAATCAGTGACTTCTTAGGTTAAACTCAATGCATTTTCTTGTTTTAGTTTAACATTTGTTTAGGAAATTCAGTATCTTGAAGGGTGGGTCCCTGAATCGAATGTTATGGTATCAAGATTACTGGTTTAATCCCAATTTTTATTAATTTATTTTAAAGTGAAGTATTGTTGATTTACAATGTTGCATTCGTTTCTGGTATACAACTAAGTGATTCAGTATTATACACACACACATATATACATACATATTCTTTTTCAGATTAGTTTCTGTTATAGGTTATTTTGTTGTTGTTTAGTCACTGAGTTGTGTCCGACTCTTTGCAACCCTATGGACTGTAGCCTGCCAGGTTCCTCTGTCCATTGGATTTTCTAGGCAAGAATACTGCAGTGGATTACCATTTCTTTCAGGGTATCTTCACCCACCAGGGATCAAACCCGTGACTTCTTCATTGACAAGTGGATTTTTTTTTACCACTGAGCCACCAGGGAAGCCCCTATAGGTTATTATAAGATACTGAATATAATTCTCTGTGCTATGCAGGAGGTCCTTGTTAGTTTATTTATAGTAGTGGCATCTGTATTCATTAATCTCTTCATTTTAACCTGGGCAGCGTTAAATGTGATTTTCTATCTGGGAACTATATCTGGTGTGACATAGCTTTCGATGAAAGAGTCAAGTGGTGGCAGCCACTTTTAAGTGAGTTACTGGTGTACTAGCATATCATCTGTAGGCAGTGGTTGTTGCCTTATAATTCATCCATCCTGTTGCTTCAAATTTGGATCGCAGTGGATTCTCAAGCATTGTTGATTGTACTTTTGGTGGCTTCTCAAGCTTTCAGTTCATTGCATTCTTCCTTATTCTGGGTAAAATTTAATCTCGGATAATAAATCTTTATTTGTCATATCTAACTTTTTCTTTTATATTTCATTTTCCCTCCCCATAGTCCTTTGAGGTGAAGTAAAGTTGGAGACATTATCTCCATTTTCAATTAGGCAAATATGGGCCCACAGGGTTCAAAGAACTAAGTCAGAACAGATACAGAATTTAAAGAAGCATGGAACTAGACTTTGAAACTCTTGACCTTTGATCCCTTTGAAATTTAAAGAGTGGTTTGAAATACTGATTAACAAAATTTATTGAGGGTTTGTCAGAAGTAGGATGAACTGTTGGGATTTTTGCTTTCCTTGAAGACTTGAATGAACACCATCTGTTATTTCCTTTCTGAGGAGTCAGGTTTTTGAGGGTCTTTGTTTTCAAACTTTTTATTTTATACTGGGGTATAGCCGATTAACAATGTTGTGATAGTTCCAGGTGAACATCGAAGGGACTCAGCCGTACACACACATATCCATTCTCCCCAACACTCACCTCCCGTCCAGGCTGCCACATAACGCTGAGCAGAGTTCCTTGTGCTATACTATAGGTCCTTGCTGGTTACCCATTTTAAATATAGCAGTCTCTTTCATTTGTATCCTTTCTTTTTAGATTTCCACGTATAAGGGATGTCATACGATAGTTCTCCTCCTCTGACTTCATTCAGTATGACAATCTCTAGGTCCATCTGTGTTGCTGTAAATGGCATTTTTCATTCTTTTTAATGGCTGAGTAATATTCCATATGTATATGTACCATATCTTTGTCCATTCCTCTGTTGATGGACATCTGGGTTGCTGCCATGTCTGGGCTATTGTAAATGGTGCTGCGGTGAACACTGGGGTGCATATACTCTCTTGGATCATGTGCTTCTCTGGACATACGTGCAGGGGTGAGATTGCAGGGTCATGTGGCAGCTCTGCCGTTAGTTCTTAGGGAGCTCTGTGCTGTTCTTCACAGTGGCTGCATCTATTTAATTCCCACCCGCAGAGTAGGAGGGTTTCCTTCTCACCCTCTCCAGCATTGCTGGTGGGTTTTTTTGATGATGGCCATCCTGACTGGTGTGAGGTGGTATCGCATTGCAGTTTTGATGTACATTTCTCTAATAATTAGTGATGTTGGACACTTTTTCATGTGCCTTTTGGTCAGCTCTGTATATTCTCTGGAGAAATATGTATTTAGGTCTTCTGCCCATTTGTTTATTGGGTTTTTTGATGCTGTGAAGCATCGTGAACTGTTCATAAATTTTGGAGACTAATCCCATGTTGCTCACATCATTTGCAAATGTTGTCTCCCAATCTGCATTGTCTTTTCGTTTTGTTTATTGTTTCCTTTGTTGTGCAAAGTTCTTGAGTTTAAGTAGGTCCCATTTGTTTATTTTCATTTTTATTTCCATTATTCCGAGGAGTCACTTTGTGTAAAATTTGATTTGTACACCCTGACTATGGCGGTTGTCTCATGCCAAAGCCTTATAGAAGGTGATGGTTTTGCACTTACAGGTTTGGACTCGCTCTACAATGGAGAAGTTAGACTTTGACTCCACTAATTAGTCTTAGAATCACTATAGGGAATGACCAGACATTGCATACTTCCTGACTTGATACAATAGGAAATATATAGCAACACAGATGAAGTACTCTTGTTAAAAAAATAAAGGTTTAAGTGGGATTCAATGTCAATCTGACTTTGAGTTTCTAAAAAGTATGGAAGGGAGAGGCACAGGTGAAATGATGCCATAAGAAACATAATAGCCAACTCCAGTATATGGGACATTGTACAGGACAGATGACATTATTTACTCATCGAGCAATAGCATATTAAAAGGGAAGGGGACTGTTAAGGAATGAGACTTCTGAGGATAACAAAAAAGCAATCATACACCTGAACTAAGTTATTTGTGAACCTTGTAAACAGTCTTGAAGGAGCAGCATGGAATATCTTGAAAAGCCTCAGTTTTTTGCAAAAGGCTTTTGGAATCAGAATTGTATCCCAGCTCCACTACTTACTAGTTAGGGGATGTCTGAAGTGATTTTTAAAAAATTCTTTTAGTCTCATTTTCTTCCTTTCTAATATGGGGATAATAATAGCCACTTCATTGAATTGCTGTGGACATTAGAAGGATTATATATGCTTAAGCCCTTAAAAAATGCTTAGTACATGTAAGTGCATGCTACATTTTTGCTATGATATGAACAACGAATTCATTTCCTCCCAGCTTTAAGTTCTTGTGCTTAACTCAGATCCAGCCTACAGCACAACACAGAAGACCACTAGATATCACACCAAGAGGAATTTAGTGTGCAGAGTTACACAAGTGCTAGTTACACAAGTGCTGAACGAACAAAGATGGAACACATAGATACTGGCTGTAGAGAGCAGTTACACCCTGAGGCTGAGTGCGAAGACAGGGGCCAAGGGAAGAGGCTGAGGTTATGAGATACCAGAAGCTGGAACGAAGGGCTTAAGTAACTGAGAATGAGCAAAGGGATGCTCCCTGGCCGTGGCTGGTGCTGGGGATGGGGAAGAAGGGAGGTGATGAAGCTGGTTCTGGGGATGCCCAGAGCATCTGGAGTCTGAAACCCATTGCTGTTAGGACGATGCTGAGAGGAACAGCTGATTAATGGGGAAGAACATGTGCCATTTCTTCTTCTGCCTTCCATTTTCCCTCTAGTGCCTTCTTTTTTGGATATTTAAAATTTTTATATATGTATGTATGTATTTGGCTCTGCCAGGTTTTTAGTTGCAGCACGTGGGATCTAGTTTCTCAACCAGGGATCGAACCTACGCCCTCTGCAGTGGGAACATGGAGTCCTAGCCACTAGACCACCAGGGATGTCCCTCTTCTAGTGCCTTCAATCAGCAGAAACCAGTGAGAAACCGCTGACAAAGGTGCAACAGGGTGCAAAGTCCCAGCCCCCAGCATTGCAGAGTTGAAAGGTGAATTTGGAACTGAGAGCTTAATATCCAGTCAGAGCTCCATCTCAGAAGCAAAAATCCCTCGCCTATGCTGTTGGTGCTCTTCTGGGCCGTTTTCTGTGAGGTCCTCAAAGAAGTGGCAGATCTGGGACCATGATGCTCTGAGGCGCTTTATAAAGTCTATAACTGGATTGTTAGTGATCCTTATACCACTGTGATAGCTTACTTTCTATTTCTTATTTATAGTGTCTTTACACCACTATATTCTACCGAATGACACAGGGGGACTCGGGTTCTTCGGATCCTGCATGCTTTGTGCGTCATGCTGGGGCTAAATGATTTCTAGCCATTTTGTTTTGGATGATGATAAAGTGCACTCAAGGACTCTGGAGTGGCTAAATGTTTCACTAATGTGTTTTAGTAGGTAAAATATGGGAAACTTAACTTTTAGAAGTACCTGCTGCCAGAGAGGTGAAAGTGAAAAATGAAGTCGCTCAGTCGTGTCCGACTCTTTGTGATCCCGTGGACTGTAGCCCACCAGGCTCCTCCGTCCATGGGATTCTCCAGGCAAGAATACTGGAGTGGGTTGCTATTTCCTTCTCCAGGGGATCTTCCTGACCCAGGGATCAAACCCACGTCTCCCGCATTGCAGGCAGATGCTTTAACCTCTGAGCCAAAGAGGTAGGTTTGTTTTTTCCCCTAAGTATGTGGGATGTAGAAGGGAACTAGGAGAAACTGTTTCCTCTCCACCCCCCACCCTGTGGCCTTTTTTATTTAAACCAGTTGACTTAGTAAAATTATTTTTTGGGGGAACATAGTTGCTTTCCAATGTTGTGTTAGTTCCTGCTGTACAGCAAAGTGAATCCGCTCTACGTACACATATATCCCCTCTCTCTTGAATTTCCTTCTCATTTAGGTCACCACAGAGCATTCAGTAGAGTTCCCTGTGCTATACAGTAGGTTCTCATTAGTTATCTATTGTATACATAGTATCAACTATATATATATGCCAATCCCAATCTCCTAATTTATCCACCCCCACCCCCCACCCCTTGGTATCTATACACCTGTTCTGTACATCTGTGTCTCTGTTTCTGCCCTGCAAATAAGGTCATCTGTACCATTTTTCTAGATTCCACATCTGTAGGCTAATATATGATGTTTGCCTCCCCACTCCCCCACCCCTGATTTCACTCTGCATGACAGACTCTAGTTCTGTCATGTCTCCTCAAATGATCCAGTTTCCGTCCTTTTTATTGCCGAGTAATATTCCGTTGTGTACATGAATCACATCCTCTTGATCTACTCATCTTTCAATGAAGCATCTGGGCCTTGAGGCAAAGGCAACATACATTCTGCATTTTCCAGCAAGTTGTAATTTTAAAGTGTGCATTTCTGAAGTATTTTTCAGATCACATATTCAAAATTATGTGATATTCAAGCCACCCTCTTGGCTAAAGTACTTGAAGAGTAGATTTGTGATGTGACCAGAACTGGAAGGGCTCCTCTAAAGATAGATGGTCTTGATGGTGGACAGATCTGGATCCTCAGATGCCTCAAGAGACATAGACATGATTTATGGGACAAGGATTTAAGGGTTCCTTGGCAAACACCAAAGAGGTGAGGAGGGGATAGAGCCCTAGCAGAGCACTTGACTTTATAAACAAACTCCTTGAGAATCCTTTTTCTTTTGCCTATGTCAATGTCTTAAATTGGTCCCATTTTCTGAGTTTAAGGAGTGTCTGTCTTCATTTAAAAAGTAAATTGCCAAGGCCTCAGGAAAGGGCTTCTTACAGTTACTCCTAATCTTACTATCGTAATACTACTCTCCAGTCAAGGTTACTAGTACTTACAACATGTTAAAAGAGGAGACCTCCCTTGAAGGGAAGTGTAAGACCCATTAATTACCTAAATGAAGTGTCTATAGTAAAGGGCAAGTTAGGTTCTTATTTGGGGGTCACGTATTGAAAGTAGAATAATGTTTTTTCACAGAGGTTATTGTCTGGGAAAATACACTGAGCTGTTGGGTAACGGTCTGCTCTTGCCTGGAGTGACTGTATTTTTGGAGGCAGGATTTTGAATATGTGATCTGACAAATACTGATGGGGAATGCATAGATGACCAGTGCAAGTTCTATGTGTGAAGCAGGGCACTCAAAGCCGGTGCTCTGGGACAACCCAGAGGGATGGGGTGGGGAGGGAGGTGGGAGGGGGTTTTAGGAGGGGGGATACATGTGCACCCGTGGCTGATTCATGTCAATGTATGGCAAAAACCACCACAGTATTGTTAAGTAATTATTCTCCAATTAAAGTAAATTAATTAAGAAAAATTAAAAAAAAGAAAATTACAATTTGCTGGAAAATGAAGAATATAAGTTGGTTTTATCTCAAGGCCCAGATATCAGATATTTCCTGGACTTCATTGAGGTGAGAAGATGAATATTTCAGGAAGAAACTCTGAAAAGGTTTCCACAGTGTAAAGTTCATTGTTCTGCCACGTTCATTGTCTGGTGTGATGGAATAAAGGAAGTAGGAGCTGTCTCCTGGTCTAAACCTAGGGAAGTAAAGGGGGGCCCCTTCATAGCTAAAGCATCCTCAGCTTGCATCCAGGCTTCTGACATAGCACTGGATTAGCCTCTGGTTCTTGGCATGGAAAGCAAGTAGCCAGTACACTGAAAATAAAAGCCCAAAGTTTTAAGTTGAACATTGTAATATAAGATATTCTTTGCTTTTTTTTTCTCAGCAGAGTCATCTTAATTTCTCTTTCAAAGGTCTCTTTGGTTCTTCTGTGTAAGCTTAAAGCAGTTTTTGGCAGTAAGTGGATCTTGTCAGAAATCTTGAAAGGCTTTTTCTGTAGGGACCTAGGATTGTACTAAACACTTTCTGTATTGAAACACTTAGGCTTGTTAGTTTGAACGTACCTCCTGGTTTGGAGAAACTTGACTTCTAGGGCATAGGGAATGTTAGAAAGCCTTGCTTCCTTCAGTGATTAAAAGACTATTTTTTCCTCTGAAATTCGGGGGTGGGGAGTGTGGCATTAGTGTAAGATGTAGTATGAAAAGGCGAAACTTCCCTGTAAATTACACCAAAGTGAGTCCTGGCCACTGTGGTAAAAGGGCTCGAACTTCAGAGAGATGCCCGCATTTCAGACTGTACCGAAAAATACACTCTGATCAGACATCTTCTTGTAGGATGAGGCAGGTACTTCTAATGGAGAAATGCTTACTAACGAGGGTGAGGTGTAGATGTCAGAAATTTCCATATGATTAATAACAGTTTCTTAAAGCTGGTAACATCTCAGTGAAGACTCTTTCTTTCTGTGTGGACTCTGAAAGAAAGACTGTAAGAAAGTCTTTCTGTAAGAAAGACTGATATTAGGAGACCTCCCTGAATTCACTACTGGGATATAGAAATAGCAATGTCATTATGCTGGGTGCTGGCAGAAGAAGGGAAAACAAAAGGGTCTTTATTTAGAAACAAGGAAGGAAGCAAGAAAGTAGTGACGCCTTGTTAACTAGTCTGGGGGGAAATAAATAATAGCATAGTTAGAAGCATAGCATAGAATATTAGCATGGCATAGAAATAACTCATAGCACTCCTTCATGGGAAGCCTTGGATGACTGTGTGCTGGGAACCCGACTGCCTGAGAGACTAGGTTTGGGTGGGGTGACTTCCAAATGAAGAAACTTAGGCAGGGGCCTTGGAGTCTGTGAGGTGAAGTCCCCAGTGAAGGCTGATGTCCTTAAAAGCACAGGATTTGTCATTCATATTCATCTCTCATAATGCTGAGTCCTGTTTGGTGCCCTGGTCAGTGTGGTTTGGTGCTGCGTGGTCCATGAGGGGTATGCAAATGAATGCCATACAAAAATTAGATGAGACCAAAGCATCTTAAATATAATCAACAACGTAACAAGGTGAGGTCCTTTAACTCAAACAGCAAAAAAATACCTGTAGAAACTTGGGGTTTACATTTAAGCATGAACTGAGCAAGAAGTCATAGGCATTAATGTGAAATATATCCATAGCTGTTTGGTCTGGACAACCTGGGGAATTGGCCTCTGAAGGGTGGAGGGCAGTCTTGTGGGACTGAACCCTTAACCTGCGAGTCAGGTTCTATCTACCTGTGTCAGAATTGAGAAAGTGTCAGAATTGAGCTGAGCGATCGGACACGCATCTAGTGTCTGAGAATTGGTTATTGGTGGTGTGGGAAACACCCCCTCCCATGTTGGAATTGGACCTAGCAACCCAAAAGAGGAAGTGTATTCTAAAACAGTATTGTATTTATGTATTTGGCTGCACTGGTTCTTAGCTGCGGCCTGTGGGATCTAGTTCCCTGACCAGGGATTGCACCCAGGCTCCTTACGTTGGGAACACGGAGACTTTAGCCACTGGACCACCAGGGAAGTCCTGAAAGAGGAGGTTTTGTTGGATGGTTTGAAGAATCATCATGGCTTCAGTGAATTTGAGTACGAAGAGTTGTTAGAAGTAGTTGACGTCGATCAAATAATTTTGAAGGGATGTAGCAGGCAACTGAGACCACTGACGCTGCCAGGTGATCTTTCTTCCCCATGGCTTGACTCTGAGGACTGGCCAATAAACCACTGACACTTACTGAGCACTAACGTGCCGGTATTTCTGGTCCTGATCTGCTGAATAACTTGTTTTAATCTTCACCACAGTCCCATGATCTTACTTTACAGATGAGACAGCTGAGGTCAGAGAGGTGAAGTAATTTGCCCAGGGTCATGCAGCTGGAAAGTGGTAGAGTTTCTGCTCTTAATCAGGTTACTCAAACAGAACACTTCCCCTGAAAGGTAAGTTTCTATTTCTTGAAATGATCATCACTTATTTGCTTTCATAGCAAATATGGCCCTGAAAGTTTGACAGTGAACCCAATAGAAACTGGATCTTCCCTGGGTCTGGAGGAAATACATGGTTATGTGCAATGAATGGGCTCAGATTATTTGGGGAAGTTATTGGTAAACTGTTCTGTTTAGCCACCTGTAGACAATAGAGTTCTTCATGCATCGTTGCTCTGGGAGGGCCCAGACTCTGCCTTGTTTAAAATGAGCTGGTGCAAGTTGTTCGGGGAATACCAGTGTTCGCCTGTGAGCCCTGGATGATTGGTGTACGAGGCATGTGTTCTGGTCCTAACCAGCTCCCTATCTGTGTTTGCTCTGCCCTTGCATGTGATGCCTGGAATTGTGTCCTGTGCTTCATAGTTCTTCTGAGATGGTCATCTCAAAGGTCTCCAGGTCCTTTATATAAGCTTTTTATTATGAAAAATATCAAACAAAAAGGCTAAATCGACGATACTTTGCAACCATTATCAATGTACAGTCAGTCTCTCTTTTTAAAGTATTTATTATTCATTTGGCCGAGTCAGGTGGGTCCCAGTTGTGCTACGAAGTTATCTTTCGTTGCCGTGTACTGACTCTCTAGTTGTGGCTTGGGCTTAGGAGTTCCAGTGGCAGGGCTCAGTTGCCCTAAGATATGTGGGATCTTAGTTCCCTGACCAGGGATCAAACCTGTGCTCCCCTGCATTGCAAGGTGGATTCCCAACCACTAGACCACCAGGGAAGTCCCAGTCTCTTCCTTTTTTAAATAACTCTATAGCTTCTTCCGTCTTTTCCCAGATTATTGAAGTACATCCTGGACATCCCATCACTTAATTCAGTAAACACTGACTTCATCTCTAAAAGTTAATGTCTCTGTATTAGTTTGCTAGGGCTGCTGCAAAACACCACACACTGGGTGGCTTAAACAACAAGTCTTCAGTCTCACACTTCTGGAAGCTGGAAGTCTGATATCAGATGGCACTAGTGATAAAGAACCTGCCTGCCTAAGATGCAGAAGATGCCTAAGACACAGGTTCAATCCCTGTGGAAGATCCCCTGGAGGAGGGCATGGCAATCCACTCTGGTATTCTTAGCTGGAGAATCCCCATAGACAGAGGAGCCTGGCAGGCTACAGTCCATGGGGTCACAAAGAGTCGGACAGGGCTAAAGTGTACTTAGCACGCATGCATGAGGGCCGTGAGAGAAGGATTTGTTAAAGGCCTTTCTGATCGGGTAGTTCCTTGGTTTGTGACACTGTAAATCCAGCCTTCACATGGTTTTGCTGTGTGTGTGTCCGTCCAGATTTCTTTCTCTCTCTCTCTTTTTTTTTTTTTTTAAGATTTTTTGATTTGAACCATTTTTAAAGTCTTTATTGAATTTGTTACAATACTGCTTCTGCCTTATGGTTTTGTTTTTTTTTTTTTTGGCCAGCAAGGCATGTGGGATCTCAGCACCCTGACCAGGGATTGAACATGTACCCTCTGTGTTGAAAGGCAAAGTCTTAACCACTGGGCCACTAGAGAAGTCCCCAGATGTCTCCTTTCTATAAGGATACCAGCTATATTGGATTAGGGACCATCCTAATGACCTCAACTACCTCTGTAAATATCCTATTTCCAAATACAATTGAATTGTATTTGGAATACAGTCTAGAAATCAAGACTTCACCCTATGGATTTTGGGGAGGATGGATATAATTCAGTCCTTAACAGTCTCTTTAAAAAATTCATGTGTTAAATGAATAGTAACTCTTACATATCAAATCTAATCATATTTCCTTGATTATCTTTTATAAAAATTTTTTGAGTCAGGATCCAAATAGGATCTTTTTTAAGACAGTTAATAGGTTCATCTTTTGGGGGGAGGGTGTAGTGTATTTGTTGAAGTTGGTTTTATTCTTTAGAATGTTTCGCATTCTTTGCTGAACTATATCCGTGTGTGGTCACTTTACACGTTCCTCTGACCCTTGTGGGACTTGGATTAGAATCAAGTTCACTTTTGGCTTGCTTAAACATAATTTGCATTTTGGGGTTGTGAAATGCCATTGATCATTGCTTAGATTCAATACTATGTGGCTGTAAGATGGTAATACTCTAATTCTACTGTTTCTTCATATATTAGTTAGAATGCATTTGTATAGAGGAACTTGTCCTTATTAGCTATGGAATTATTGAAGGAAAGATTAAAGGCAGGACAAAAAGGAGATGACAGAGGAGAAGATGGTTGGATGGCATCATTGACTTAGTGGACATGAGTTTGACCAAGCTCCGGGAGATGTGAAGGACAGGGAAGCCTGGTGAGCTGCAGTCCACGGGGTTGCAAAGAGTCAGACACGAGTGAGCAACTGAACAACAGAAATAGTCTGTGTAGGAGAGAGGGAAAATGGTTGATTCTTTCCACTCATTTACTGCCTTAAAACATTGGGTGCCTTGGCATCCTACAGGGATAACCAATGAGTTGTTTTTGTTTTTGAACCAATGAGGTTTTGTGTGTAGTTGTGAGCTCATGAGTTGAAACATACATGGCTTTCAAAATTACTAGAATCGTTCTTACTGATGATCAGATTATCCAGTCCTGAGAGGCCCGTCCTCCTGATGCCTCCTTACTAGTTGATAGCTTCCTCGATTGTTGGTTTAAGAAATTCCAAGTTTGTCTTGTACATTTCCTGTTGCAAGGACTGGAATAAGCCCTTGCTCCAAAAAGCCTGCTGTCTTGGGCAATGGTGTTTAGAGATCATAGTGTGATCACATCCCTTGGGACAACATCCATTGACGTTTCCTCGGTCATTCATTTTCTTGCAGCATTTATGTTCAGTTCCTCTCCCTGCAGGCTTTAGTCGTGGTTACTCTTGTGTATTATTCCCCGACATGTGCTTCTTCATTCTTTTTTTTTTTTTTTTTTTTCTGGCCACGCTGAGCTGCATGCAGGATCTTAGTTCCCCCACGAGGGAGTGAACCTGCACTCCTTGCATTGGAAGCTCGGAGTCTTAACCACTGGACCACCAGGGAAGTCCCATGCTTCTCCATCTTAAATGTGAACAGTTCTATACACTCTTTTGTTTTTTTCTCTCTGAGAAATTCCACTTGTTTCTACTGTCTTTGTTTTTGCTATTTGGAAGCAAACATTTACTTAAATATCCATTCAACTAAGGTGTCTAAAATCGAATCTTCTCTCTTGAATCGTTGCTTTGCTTTCTCTGTGAAATGTAATATTGCTTAGGTCATTTGGGCTTGGCCTTGACATTATCCTTGATTCTCTTTCTCGCTGTTGCTGTCTGACCACAGGGCACCGGGTGGTGGTAAGCACCCCTCCTCCACTCCCAATGCCATGCTTCCTTTGGTTTGGTTTTCTTTCCTGACTACTACCCTGTGGAGGATTCACCTCTAAGTCAGCCATCGAAAGCATCTCACCATGTGTAAATAGGGAAAACAGCCTGTAGGCACAACCATCCTGTGGAGGAGTGTCCATGGAGGGCTGCTGTTCATGTGTTCCCAAGCTGTAAGATAATTTTTAGAGGTGCCTGAACACTAATTTTAAGATGCTGTGTTAGTGCCAAGTTGTGTTGGTTGGCCAAGTTGCCAAGTGCCAAGCTCTTTCAATTTCACAACCTGCAGATGAGTCCTGTAATACTTCCAGCGAAAACAGTTGGCCCTTTTCTGTCTGAATTACATTAAACTACTCACAACCACAAACAGATTGCTTATGGTTGTAAACAGGAAAGGTCATAAAAAAGAAGTTTTCAGTTTCAGTAGTATTCACTTCAAGTCATAGGAGATTAAAGAAAAAATAATTGGTAAGTCTCTGTTTCTGATTTACATGATTGCTATACTGCTTCAAGTTTAGATTGGTGATTAGGAATAAATGCTACCCCATGAAAAACCACTGAGAGGAAAAGAAGTTAACTACTTGTGGGTGGGAAATAGTGTAATAGTTATCCAAACTTTAATGCTCCATAGCCAAAAAAAGTGACTTTTAAAAAGCTTTAAAGATGTTAAAGCTTTGTAATCTTTTATTTGCACAGGATCCAATAGATCTTTGTTTTAATGTACCAAGAGCTCTAAAAGCACTGACCTAACCCTTGCTGTTTTTGGTGCAAAATGGTACTCTTGGAGTGTGAAGTAAGAGATTTGTCCACTTGATTGAGGCCATAAAGACAGAGGACCTGTGTCATTTTCTTGACATTTCTGATATCAAATACACGGCATCTTTCCAGTACCACTTCTTTGTTCCTCCAAAACCAACTTAAGTGTCTTAACAATTCAGTTCAGTTCTGATGTTGTTCAATTTAGCATCAGACTCCACAGGACCACCCTTGTTTCAGATGCCAGGTGCAGAGGAATGCCCAGGCTACTCACAGTTGTTCCTGGCTGACCACAAAGCTGGATGGAGGGTCCCACAATACCCTGCTACCCTTTGACAGTTCACTAGGATGGCTCACAGAACTCAGGAATGTCCGCTACTTACTGTGACTGATTTACTCTGAAGGGTACAACTTAGGAACGGCCGAGTGGAAGAGATGCACAGTGTAGGGTGTGAAGAGAGGCTGTGGCGCTTCCATGCTCTTTCCGTGTTTGCATTCTCCCCACATCTCCACATAGTCACCAGCCCAGAAGCTCTCCAAGCCCTGTCCTTTTAGGGTTCTGTGGAGACTTCCTTACACTGGTGTGATTTATGAAGTCATTGGCCGTTACTGATTAACCCGATCTCCAGCACCTCTCCTCTTGCCAGGGGTGGAGAAGTGAGAATGTAAGTTCTGAACCTCCAGTTGTGCCTTAGTCTTTCTGATGACCAGTCCCTCATCCTGAAGCTGTCTAGGGGTCCACTGAGACACGGCTCATCAGGGTGAAAGATACTCCTCGTCACTTCTGTCATTCAGGAAACTAAAGGATCTGTGTGTTGGGAACCAGGGATGAAGACCAAATACATATTTTTTATGCCTCAGGAGACAGATTTATCCTCAGTGACTGGCATCCTTGGCACAGAACTTTTCAAAGTAGAAATGGTGGGAGAACAAGTTGAATTCTAGCTTTTTATGTTGTAGCCATCTTATTGTAGAGGGGCCTTCTGGTAATTTAGAAGAAGGCAGTCACAAACCAAGGAGATTACCAAGTAGCTTGAATTGAAAAAGAAAGCCAAAACAAAACCCCCCAAAACCCCAAAACCTCTGGTGGGAGTTGAGTTAGGAATAAGGTTGAGGGTCACACCTTGTGTCCCATGTAGTACTTTGAGCTCCCCCTCCCCTTTCTACCTCTGCCTCCTACCTCTTGCTGCTAACACCATTTTATTATAAAATATCCAAACCAGGAACAGCCAGGTGAAATGGACACATAGGGCTAAGTATGGGGGAAGGGCACGGGGCTTCTTCCCCTCATATAGGCTTTCCCTTTTTTCCTCCCTCTACTTTTTTTTCCTTCCTGTTTTTGAAAGCACAGAGTTATATTTAAACAAAACAAAACTCCTAGTCCCACATTGAGGTTTTCCTTTCTTGTGATGGTCATTAGAGAGCAGTTGAACTGAATCAAAGGTGAGTTTTGTTCTGTTAATTCTGTGATATGTACAAAAGTGGATCAAACTCAGTGAAGATCATCAAAATGAGGTGTGCGAGTTAGCCTGTAATTTAATGGGACATTTGTGTGTGCCCCCCACCACCCAGTGAGGGTTTATTTTTTAAACAATAGTGAATGGAATTCCCTGGCGCTTCAGTGGTTAGGACTGGCACTTTCACTGTGGTGGCCCTGGTTCCATCCCTGGTCGGGAAATGAAGATCTCATGGCCAAAAGAATAAAATTTCGTCATGGCCAAAAGAATAAATAAATAAACAAAAAACAAACAAAACAATAGTGAAAACTTCACTTTAAGGAGAAAATGAGTAACCTATTTCAAAATACTGAAAAAATGAAGAATGCTTAATTTACTCATACAAACCATCTAAGATCATCTGTAAAAGGACAAGCCCAGAAGAGCAAAAATCAAAACGCTGACCGTAGTGTGATAGCCTTGTAGGTAACTTTTATTTTTTATCTTCTTCAGAGGATCTCTGTTTCATCGTTAAGACCCTTTTCTTAATGGGATATAACTTAAATACTTTAATTGGAAGCTAAGGTTGAGTGTATTTTAAGGATGAATATGGGCTTATTTACAGATGGCTAATGGCTCAGACGGTAAAGCATCTGCCTGCAATGCGGGAGACCCGGCTTCGATTCCTGGGTCGGGAAGATCCCCTGGAGAAGGAAATGGCAATCCACTCCAGCACTCTTGCCTGGAAAATCCCATGGACGAAGGAGCCTGATAGGCTGTAGTCCATGGGGATGCTAAGAGTCGGACACGACTGAGCGATTTCACTTTCACTTTCATGGGCTTATTTGATAACCAAAATAGGGATGAGTTACTGAGTCCAAGAAGGCAATGGAGAGAAATAAGTCTGATTTTTTTTTAACTGGAGGATAATTGCTTTACAGTGTTGTGTTGGTTTCAGTCATACATCAGCATGAATCAGCCATGGGTATACATATGTCCCCTCCCTCCTGAAATTCCCTCCCACCTCACATCCCACCCCACCCCTCTGAGTTGTCACAGAGCCCCAGGTTGAGCTCCCTGCATCATACAGCAAATTCCCACTAGCTTTTTGTTTTATATATGGTAATGTATATGTTTCAATGCTACTCTCTCAATTCACCCCACCCTCTGCCCCCACCCCAGTGCCCGCAAGTCTATTCTCTGTCTTTATCTCTGTTAGGCTAAGGCTAGGCTAAGTCACTTCAGTCGTGTCCGACTGTGTGCGACCCCATAGATGGCAGCCCACCAGGCTCCCCCATCCCTGGGATTCTCCAGGCAAGAACACTGGAGTGGGTTGCCATTTCCTTCTCCAATGCATGAAAGTAAAAAGTGAAAGTGAAGTCGCTCAGTTGTGTCCGACTCTTAGCGACCCCATGGACTGCAGCCTGCCAGGCTCCTCCGTCCATGGATTTTCCAGGCAAGAGTACTGGAGTGGGGTGCCATTGCCTTCTCCATTGTCTCTATTGCAGCCCTGCAAATAGGTTCATCGGTACCATTTTTCTAGATTCCAAGAGGAAGCTTTAAGATTGATGGTCAGGAAAGCTTACATACTGTGTCAGATACAAACTACTGGATAGGAAATCTCTTTTAACATCCCTTAAAATAAATGAGTATTGGAATCCATTGAAAGTGACATGCCGTTCAGATAAACTGGGGGCTCTTGGTTTCTTCATCCTATGTAAAAGGAGTCTTCAGGAGTCAGACAGGACATATGTATAGAGACTTAGGTTAGGGGGTGGAGGAAGATGTTAGTTTTGTTGGCTTTCTTTATGACTCTATCATGTTCTTGATGTCTTCCTGCCAACTAATTTACTGTAATAAAGAACGAAATTAAATATGTTTGAAAATGGACTTTTTTGGGGGTATAATTTTTTTTTTTTAAGTTTTACCGTGTACATATTTGTGTTCTGTCCTTGCAGTCAGGATATACGACCATCCTGTCACACCAAAAAAAGCAGCCTCATGATAGCCTTGTGGCGGCACACCCAGCTGCCCCACCACCAACTAGAGAGTTTTTGGTGCGTGTCATATGATAAACACATTTAACTTTATCGGAAACTGAGACACTGGTCTCCAAAGTGGCTGTACCGTTTTTACATTCCCACCAGTAATCTGAGTGATCCAGGTGGTCAGCACCATCACCAGCATTTGGTGATGCTGGTGTTGATATTTTTTATTTTAGCCGCTCTAATGGTGTGGTATCTCATTTTGGTTTATTTATGTTTCTGTAGTGGCCAGTGATGTTGAGCAATTTTTCAGGTACAAATTATCTTCTGCATATCCTCTTTGAAATGTCTGGTTAAGTCTGTTGCTACTAAATTAGGTTATTTCCTTTTTATTGGGTTTTGAGATTTCTTCATCCTTTGATACAAGTCCTTAGTCAGCTATGCGATTTGTAGATATTTACTCCTCTTCCCATCCCCTTTTCTTTATCAGAACAGAAGTTTTAAATTTTACTGGAGTCCAACTTACTGACTTTGACTGTTCCCCCTTTATGTTTAGTACTTTGGGCATGTTGTCTAGAAGCACTTTATTCAGGAACCTTTATAAAGGTTTTCTCCTGTTGTGAAGTTTTATAGTCTCATGTTTTACATTCAGACCTACAACGCATTTTGTGTTAACTTTAGTATAATTTGTGAGGCTCAGGCAAACACAGCTTTTGCATTTAGATGTCTAGTTAATCCAACACAGTGTGTTGGAAGACTATCCTTTGGCCATTGAATTGCATTTGCATTTTTTAATTAATGAATTAAAAAAATTTTTTATTTGAAGGATAATTGCTTTACATAATTTTGTTTCCTGCCAAGTATCAACATGTATCAGCCATAGGTATACATATGTCCCTTCCCTCTTGAACCTCCCTTTCATCTCCCTGCCTATCAGACCCTTCTAGATTGTCCCAGAGCCCCTGTTTGAGTTCCCTGAGTCATACAGCAAATTCCACTTGGCTGCCTATTTTACATATGGTACTCTTGCCTGGCAAATCCCATGGACAGAGGAGCCTGGAAGGCTGCAGTCCATGGGGTCGCTAGGAGTCAGACACAACTGAGCGACTTCACTTTCACTTTTCACTGTCATGCATTGGAGAAGGAAATGGCAACCCACTCCAGTGTTCTTGCCTGGAGAATCCCAGGGACGGGGGAGCCTGGTGGGCTGCCGTCTCTGGGGTCGCACAGAGTTGGACACGACTGAAGCGACTTAGCAGCAGCAGCAGCAGCATTGTAAGTTCCATGTTCCTCTCTCCATACATCTCACCCTCTCCTTCCTCCCCTCCCCACTGCATCCGTAAGTCTGTTCTCTTAAATCTGTTTCTCCATTGCTGTCGTGCAAATAAATTCATCAGTACCATCTTTCTAGATTCCATATATATGCATTAGTATATGATATTTATCTTTCTCTTTCTGACTGACTTCACTCTGTATAATAGACTCTAGATTCATCCACCTCATTAGAACTGACTCAAATATGTTGCTTTTTATGGCTGAGTAATATTCTATTGTATATATGTACCATAGCTTCTTGATCCATCTATCAGTGGACATCTAGGTTGCTTCCATGTTCTAGCTATTGTAGATAGCGCTGCAGTGAATATTGAGGTACATGTGTCTTTTTCAGTTTTGGTTTCCTCAGGGTATATACCTAATAGTGGGATTGCTGGGTCATATGATGGTTTTATTCCTAGTTTTTAAAGGAATCTCTATACTGTCTTGCATAGTGGCTGTATCAATTTACATTCCCACCAGCATGCAAGAGAGTTCCCTTTTCTCCACACCCTCTCCAGCATTTATTGCTTGTGGACTTTTTGATGATGGCCATTCTAACTGGTGTGTTAGAAGACTATCCTTTCTCCATTGAATTTCCTTTGCATTTTTGTCACAAATCATTTGGCCACAGTTGTGAGTATGTGTCTACATTCTCTTCTGCTCCACTGATTTATATGTCTATCCCTTTTTCAATACTATACTTTCTTGGCAGGGGCTTTAAATAGTAAGTCTTAAAATTGGGTAGTGTTATTGTTCTAATCTTTTTCAAATTGTTACTGCTATTCTAGTTACTTTGCCTTCCATATATATTTTAGAACCAGGAAGTCTATATCTGCAAAAATTCTACTGGAAGTAAACAAGTCTTACTTGTGTTTTGTGAGATTCATAACTATGTACTCAAATTGGGTGCTGTGTGGGTTCCTATTATAAGTGATTTTTTATTTTAAATTGTAAAATATGCATAAATTCACCATTTTAACTATTTTAAACCATATAGTTCAGCAATGTTAAGTATTTACATTGATGCTAAACTAATTCTAAAAGTATGTGCGTGTGTGTTTTAATGTTTTGACCTCTCCATGAGGCTGGAAGGACCTTAGTTCCTTGACCAGGAGTTGAACTCAGTCCTGGCAGTGAAAGCACTCACTCCTAACCATTAGATTGCCAGGAAATTCCCCTAAAAGCTTTTTTTTTTGGTTAATGATTGTGTGAAATTTTCTACTTAGACAAATCATGTCATTGCAAATAGGCATAGTTGCACTTCTTTTCCCTTCTATATGCCTTTTGTTTGCCTTGTTACACTGATGAGGGCTTTGAATGAGAATAGAAATAATAAGACGTTGCCTAATTCTCAGTCTTTGTGAGAAAACATCCAGTCTTTGACTTTTAAGTAAAATGTTAGCTGTAGTACTTTTGTGGATTCCCTTTATCAGGTTGAGGATATTCTTTGTGTTCGTAGTTTGTTGACAGTCTTTATAGTGAGTGAATGTTGGTTTGTGTCAAATGCTTTTTCTGCACAAATTGATATGATCATGCAGTTGCTTTAGACTGTTACTGTGATGGATTACATTGTTCTTCAAATATTGAACCAATCTTAGATTCCTGAGAAAAATTCCACTTGGTTGTGGTGTTTTATTCTTTGAACTTATCCCTTGATTCAGTTTGTTAACTTTGTGGTTGACAATTTAGTGTGTCTCTGTCCATGAGGGATATTTGTTGGTAGTTTTATTTTGTGTGTGTGTTGTCTTTGACTTTGTTATCAGGGTGATATAGTCTCAAACTGTCCTGTGAAGTGCTTGTTTATGTGTTTTGTAAGAGGTTGTGCTGAGATGACAGTATTTCTTTAAATGTTTGATAGCATTTGCCAGTGAAACTACCTGAGCATAGAGATTTCTTCCTTAGAAGATGTCTTATTTATTTTTTAGTTCAATTTTAATATTTTTACATAGTTACAGAGCTTTTTGGCTATTTTATCTTAGGTAGTTTTGGTGATTTGTAGTTGCTTCAGAATTGGTTAATTTCAGTCAAGTTGTTGAATAGAGGTGCACAAAGTTTTGCAGTATTCCCTCATTATCCTCTTAATTGTCTGTGGGGTCTGTAGTATTATCTCCTTTATTCCTTATATTGGTAATGTGTTCTCTTGTGTACACACACTCTTCCTCTTTCTCTCATCATCATTGTCAGTCTTGCCATAGGTTTATCCATTTTATCTTTTTTCTCCAAGGAAACAGTATTTGGTTTCATTAATTTTTTTCCTGCTTTTTTCTTTTCATTAATTTGACTCTTCATTATTTTATTTATTCTACTTGATTTGGGTTTATTTTATGCTTTTCTTTGCTAGTTTAAGGTGGAAGCTTTGGTTATTATTAATTGGAGACCCTTTTTTAATTCCTAATGTAGATATGTGATGCTATGAATTTCCCTTTAAATAACTTAATCCCATAAATCTTGGTGGGGTGTTTTTTGTTGTTCAGTTCAAAGTATTTTCTGATTTCCCTTGAAACTTCCTTTTTGACCTATGGACTTTTTTCCTTAATAACTTGTAGGTTTTTTTTAAATTATTTATTTATTTGGCCGCATTGCATCTTAGTTGCAGAATGTGGGATCTAGTTCCCTGATCAGGGATGGAACCTGGTTCCCCTGCATTGGGAGCAGAGAGTCTCAGCCTCTAGACCACCAGAGAAATCTCTTAACTTGCATTAATAGTTTAATTACACTACAGTTGGTAATTATATCTTGTATACTTACATTTCCTTAATCTGTTGCCACTTGTTTTATATCTTCATTTTAGATAGGTACAGTATATTTTGGCAAATGTTTTGTGTTGTTGGGTAGAGGGCTCTATAAATGTTGTAGTTCCAGTTGGTTGATACTGTTCAGTTCATCTGTATGTTTGCTGGTTTTTGGTCTCTTGTTCCATCTACTCCTGAGAATGGAGTATTTAAATCTCTTATTATAATCATTTGCCTATTTCTCTGCTCAGTTTTGTTTTTGTTTCATATATTTTGAAGCTCTGTTGTTCCATCTGTTTACACTTAGGATTGCTATGTCTTCAAAGTGAATTGACCCTTTTATTATGATGGAATGTCCTTCTTCATCTCTGATAGCTTTCTTTGCTCTTACTTTGAGATTAAATACCACTCCAGCTTTCTTTTGATTAATGTGTGCATGGTATCTTATTACACTATTTTTTTTACCTTCAAGATTCAGTGAGTTTCTTTCTTTTTTTTTTTTTTTATTTAGGCTTAGCCAGGTCTTAGTTGTGGCATGTGGTATCTAGTTTCCTGACCAGGGATTGAACCCAGGCCCCCTGTGTTAAAAATGCAGAGTTTTATCCACTGGACCACCAGGGAATTCCCTGAATGAGTTTCTTTAAGGTGTCACATAGTTGGTTTTGTAGGCTTATTATTATTAACATCCTTAGTCTCTACCTACTAGATACCAGCAGCTCCCTACCTCCCCAAGTTGTGACCATTAAAAATGTCAACAGATATTTTCAAAGATCATCTTGGGGACAGTGTAATCCCCAGCTGAGAGCCACTGTTGTGTAAGTAATGTGTTATTTTCCTTTGGCTGCTTTCAAGATTTTTCTTGGTCTTTGATTTTCAACAATTTATGATATGTCTTCAGATAGATTTTGGGGGGGGTTTATCTTGTTTGAGGTTGTAAAGAGAAAGAACCCCGTTTTCCTCCTATGTTGGGAAAAACTCAGTTCTTTCTATGTGTTTTCTTTCCTGAGTGTCTCCTTTATCACTCAGAACACTTCACTTCTGTCACTCTAGTCACCAAAATATGTGGAAAATTTCCTTTCAACAAGCAGTTCTCTGTAGCACCTGATGGGTGCCCTATAATTTAACTTAATTCTAATACTTTCCACCTGGAGAAAGTGTCAGATCCCAGAAGTTAAAGGCTTGGTCCCAGGAGACTGCACGTGTTAGTTGCAAATCTGGGTTGTTATTATTACATGTGCTTCTGACCAACCAGCAGTTATTATACCTATGCTTCTGACCAACCAGAGTTAGATAAGAGGTTGCAAAGACCTCCCTCCTTGGTTTTGATTGATTTGCTAGTGGCTTACTAAAATCAGGGAAACATATGCTTACATTTACCAGTTTATTCATTGTTGTTGTTTGGTAGCTAAGTCCAACTCTTAGTGACACCGTGGACTGTAGCCTGCCAGGTTCCTCTGACCATGGGTTTTTCCAGGCAAGAATACTGGAGTAGGTTGCCATTTCCTTCTCCAGGGGACCTACCCAACTCAGGGATCAAACCCATGTCTCCTGAATTGGCAGGCAAATTCTTTACTGCTGAACTACCCAGGAAGCCCCTTGCTGCTGTTACCAGTTTATCATAAAGGATCCAAATCAAGAACAGCCAAATATAAGAGTCGCATTGGAAAGGTAATGGGGGAGGGCATGGGGCTTCCCTTTTTCCCTCCCTCTACTTTTTTTTTTCTTTTCCCTGGTTTTGAAAGCACAGAACTATATTAAAACAAAACTTGTAGTCCTACATGGAAGTTTTCACTTCTTGTGATGCTCATTAGAGAGCAGTTGAACTGAATCAAAGGTGAGTGTTGGTCTAACCCTGACTCAGGAGTAAAGAATTCACTTGGCAATGCAAGAGACTTGGATTCAATCCCTGGGCAAGGAAGATCCCTTGGAGGAGGAAATGACACCCACTCTGATATTCTTGCCTGGGAAATCTCATGGACAGAGGAACCTGGCGGGCTACAGTCTGTGGGATTGCAAAGAGTCGGACATAACTTAACCTCTAAACAATAATGACAACCAGTTTGTTAAAGGATATAATAAAAAATACAGATGAGTAACCAGATGAACGGATCCATAGGGCAAGGTCTGGGAGAGTCCTGAGAGCAGGAGCTGCTGTCCCTGTGAAGTTGGGGTACATCACCCTCCCACTGTGGATGTGTTCACCACCTTTAAGCTCTGTGAACCCCCTACTTTGGGGACATCATGTAGGTAGGTTCAGTTAAGTCCATTTCCAGTGCCTCTACCCTCTCTGGAGGATGAGGGATGGGACTGAAAATTCCAGGCATCTGATCATGGCTGGCTCTTGCTGGTGACCAGCTTCTAACCACAAGCCATCCAAGAACCCACCTAGAGTTTCCTCCGTAAAACAGGAGATATACCTAATGCTCTTACCACTTAGGAAATTAGAAGAATTTTAGGAGCTCTGAGCCTGGAAGGGAAGAGGTTGAGGTAGGGAGACCAATATATGTATTTTCTATTATCTCACAGGGGTTTGCTGAACTTTTTCAATCTATACATTTATATCTCTTATCACATTTGGAAAATCTTCAGTAACCATTTACTCAAAGGTATTTTCAGCAAACATTTTTCTTTTTTCCTGTCTTTCTGAGATACTGATAACATAAAAGTTGGACCTTTGGTAATTTCCCATGGGTCTTCGAGCCTCTGTTCATTTTTTCCCTCAATTGTTCAGATTAAATAATTGCTGTTGATCTGTCTTCGTGAGTAATGACGCTTTTCTGTTGTTTTCAGTCTGCTATTGTGTTTATCCGTGAGTTTACTTCAGGTTTATTTTGGTTCTAAATTTTTATTTCTTTTTCATCTCCTACTTCTTGGACATTTTCTTCCTATACTTTTCAAGGGTACTCACCCTTTGGAACATTTTTATCACGGTTTCTTTAAAGTCTGTCATAATTCCATCATCTGTGTCATTCTTGGCATTTTCATTTGTTGATTGCCTTTTCCCATGTGGGTTGAGATTTTCCTAGTTCTTTATATAAGTGATTTTTGGATTGTGTATTGGACATTTTGAGTATAATATTATAAGACTCTGGATCTTGGTTCACATCCTGTGGAGAATGTTGATAATTTCATTTTCGAATGCAATTCGACCCAGTTGGCTTCAGGCTGTGAGTTGCAGCCAGCCTTCTGCAATTTCACTTCTATTTTTGAAGCCTTTGAAGTGCTCTCTGGATTTGTCTCTTGTGTGTAGCGCTCATTGGTGGCCAGTTTGGGCCCTGGGTGGTGCTCTCTCCCGTGGTTCTGCTCTCCAAGTCTTGGGTATGCTGTTTGGGTTCTGACATAGCATGCATGTGCTGGGGCTAAATCCAGGAGTTCCTAAACACCCTCATGCTGTTGCTTTCCTGAGCTCCTCTTTTTGCATCAGCTGATTAGTGCTTTGATTCCCAAGGGCTTCTCTTTCTGGTTCTTCAGCCAGAAAAGATACGGCCTTAGTTAGTCTGCTTGGTTGTGTGTTTCTCATGACTGCATTCATGTCTGGGACTAAGTGGCAGGAAGACTGGGGCAAAAAAGCGATATGATTGAACCCACCCCCTGGGGACCAGAACTCCTTCCATCATCAGCGTTTTAGGTACCCTTTCCTGCTCCTTGAACCAGAGCTACAGGCCTTCTCCTAGAGCTCTGTCTAGGAGAGTTTCCAAGTTTTAAACTGTTCCAAGTCCAGGCTGGGGCATACCAGAGGGAAGAAAGGCAGAATAAATCAGCTTGCATTCAGTGGTACTTCAAATTCACCATTCCACCTGCTGTCATACACTTTTCAGAGTCTTCAAATAGTTATGTCATATGTTCTGTCCAGATTTTATCATCATTCCATGGGAGAAACAGGGTAGAACATCCCCACTCCCATTTATAGTTTTCTTGTTACTTCTAAACTTCAGGAGGTGAAATTAGTGATAAATGATTTGATAGCATTTATTTCTCAAGAATAGAATAACTATTCTCAAGTAATTTGCTTTAAAGTTATTTATTTTTTTTCTCATAGGTAACCCTTGGTTGAACTAAGGCTGAGCAGGAACTTAGCTATCATATACAAAAAGAAACTTGTATTCAAGCTGTCCATGTGATCGAGTACTGAAGGTGTGTGTAATGCTAAAAGAGATCGTTTCACATTTACACTTATCAAAGCCTTTACTTTTGGCTCTTTCCTATTGCTTCCCACCTTTGATGTTAATGAACAAAATACTCAGGGTTAACACGAGGGAGAGAAAGGTTCCCAGGCAGGAGTTTAGAACAAAAACCAACTGGGAATGGCAGGGTACTCTTAATCCTATTTCTAATTTTAGCATCAGCAACCAGAGAGGCAGGGTTGCCTCAGTACTCAGGGCAATTTTTTCCCTTTGTGTTTCTGTGTTGCTGAATGGCTTACTTGATCTTACCCCAAATACAGGCTTACTATTTAGAGTTCTTCTTATGTGGGGATGAGAAAGGCTATAATTTTCTGTAGTCGTCCCTGGATGTATAGTATATACCCTGACATCTTTTCGGGATTCCTCAGCTATTAGTACTTAGAGACAAAGGAGGTATTCAGAAAGCCTTGGTTAAACTGAGAAAGTAATGTGATGCAGTTTAGGACATGACTATAACTCAGATAGACATCGGTGTTCATCTTAATAGATTCTTTCTTGGTCTAATGTTGTTTTGTGTCACTTCTTCTCCATGTACAAGTGTATGAAAATGAAAGTTATTTAATTAGCTTAGTTGAATTGATGGTAATGAACTGACAGTTCAGTCTTTTTTTGTTTTAACAAGTCCTATATTTGGTTTGTCCTTTTTTACTCATTTTTAGGCTTAAGATCCCATTGCTAGCTCCCATTTCCCTCTTTTCTTTACTACTCTGCCTTTAAGTTTTAGGTCAGCTTCGTGGCGTATACATTGGAAGCCCTGACCATGAGCAGGGCAGGATGCTAAACTCTGTAATAAGTTCTCATTTGATGCATCCAGCCAACCCTAGATATAGGAAGGAAATAGTGCTACCTGACTTTCGGGGTGGGGTGGAGGAAAGGTAGCTGAGAGATGGAGAGACTTGCCTAGGTCTTGGAGCTGACATTGGATGAGTGGGCTTCACACCACGCAACCTGACCCTAAAGCTTCCTTTTTAAACTGCAGTAGTTTTGTCATCTCATATGTAAGCACAGGAATGTGACTTTTCACGTCCCAGCACGTCTCTTTATGACTTTGAACACCACTCTATCAGCATGTTTTTATTTAAATAGACTGTAATTTCTTACCATGTTTGGCCTATAATAAATACTGAGATACTTAAATCAATAGACCTACATTTTCAACCCTCAGACCTACACCCTGCTTTTGTTGCTGTGTTTGTATAGCATCCAGGGGAGAAGGCAATGGCACCCCACTCCAGTACTCTTGCCTGGAAAATCCCATGGACGGAGAAGCCTGGTGGGCTGCAGTCCATGGGGTGGCTAAGAGTCGGACACGACTGAGCGACTTCACTTTCACTTTTCATTTTCTTGCATTGGAGAAGGAAATGACAACCCACTCCAGTGTTCTTGCCTGGAGAATCCCAGGGATGGGGGATCCTGGTGGGCTGCTGTCTGTGGGGTCACACAGAGTCGGACACGACTGAAGCGACTCAGCATAGCATCCAGGATCCTAGTTCATCTACCAGCAATTGAACCCATGCTCACTACAGTGAAAGCTCAGTCAGAGTCCTCATCACTGGACCATCAGGGCAGTCCCTGTACCCTCTTTTTACCAAATATTTTCTGATGTCCCAATTATACTGCTGAAGTGAGATTCATAGAAAATGTAATAATTATACATGATTTAAGTATTTTAAAATATATATCATTTAAAAATCAATACAGTGTCCTAGTAATAGCAGAAAGGAGAAATAAAAGGTACATAGTTTATACAAAATAATTTTTCAGTACAGAAACACTTCAGCAAAAAAAAAAAAAAAAGAAGAAACACTTCAGCATGACCAGAGCTTGAGGCACAGTGAAACAGTCAAGGACTAGTACTTGCACTATTACACAATAACCCCCAGCAAACTGATACTAATAAATAGGGATGACATGTGTGAGTGTTGTGCTGTTCTCAGTTAAGTGATTTTTTTTATATAGTGATGATGTTACTGTTCATTTGCTAAGTCATAGACTCCTCTGTCCTCCATTATCTCTCAGAGTTTGCTCAGACCCACGTGCATTGAGTCGGTGATGCCATCCAACCATCTCATCCTTTGTTGTCCCCTTCTCCTGCCTTCAGTCTTTCCCAGCATTAGGTCTTTTCCAGTGAATTGGTTCTTCAAATCAGGTGGTCAAAGTATTGGAGCTTCACCACCAGTCCCTCCAATGAATATTCAGAGTTGATTTCCTTTAGGGTTGACTGGCTTGATATCCTTGCTATTCAAGGGACTCTCAAGAGTCTTCTCCAGCACCACAATGCAAAGGCATTGATTCTTTGGCGCTCAGCCTTCTTTATGGTCCAACTCTCACATCCATACATGACTATTGGAAAAACTGTAGCTTTTTAAAAAAATTATTTGACTGCACCGTGTCTTAGTTGCAGCATGTGGGATCTTTAGTTTCGACAGATGGGATCTAGTTCCCTGACCAGGGATTGAACCCAGGCCACCTGCATTGGGAACACAGAGTCTTAGCCACTGGACCACCAGGGAAACCCCCATAGCTTTGACTATACAGACCTTTGTCAGCAAGGTGATGTCTCTGCTTTTTGTCTAGGTTTGTCATAGCTTTCTTTCCAGGGAGCAAATGTTTTAATTTCATGGCTGCAGTCACCATCTGCAGTGATTTTGGAGCCCAAGAAAATAAAATCTGTCAGTGCTTCCACTTTTTCCCCTTCTAGTTGCCATGAAGTGATAGGACCAGATGCCATGATCTTAGTTTTCTGAATGTTGAGTTTTAAGCCAGCTTTTCATTCCCCTCTTTTACTTTATCAAGAGGCTCTTTAGTTCCTCTTCACTTTCTGCCATTAAAGTGATATCATCTATATATCTGAGGTTGTGGATATTTCTCCCGGCAATCTTGATTCCAGCTTGTGCTTCATCCAGCCTGGCATTTCGCATGATGTACTCTGCATATAAGTTAAACAAGCAGGGTGATAGTATACAGCCTTGATGTACTCCTTTTCCATTTTGGAACCAGTCTATTGTTCCATGTCCGGTTGTAAATGGTGCTTCTTGACCTGCATACAGATTTCTCAGGAGGCAGGTCAGGTGGTCTGGTATTCCCACCTCTTTCAGAATTTTCCACAGTTTGTTGTGATCCATACAGTCAAAAGCTTTGGCATAGTCAGTAAAGCAGAAATAGATGTTTTTCTGGAACTCTCTTGCTTTTTAGATGATCCACGGATGTTGGGAATTTGATCTCTGATTCCTCTGCCTTTTCTAAATCCACCGTTCACATACTGCTGAAGCCTGGCTTGGAGAATTTTGAGCATTACTTTACTAGCGTGTGAGATGAATGCAATTGTGCGGTAGTCTGAGCATTCTTTGGCATTGTCTTACTTTGGGATTGGAATGAAAACTGACCTTTTCCAGTCCTGTGGCCACTGCTGAGTTTTCCAGATTTGCTGGCATATTGAATGCAGCATTTTCACAGCATCATCTTTTAGGATTTGAAATAGCTCAACTGGAATTCCATCTCCTCCACTACTTTGTTCGTAGTGATGCTCCCTAATGCCCTCTTGACTTCGCATTCCAGGATGTCTGGCTCTAGGTGAGTGATCACACCATCGTGATTATCTTGGTTGTGAAGATCTTTTTTATATAGTTCTGTGTATTCTTGCCACTTCTTCACTAAGGGAAGTGCCATAGTGGTGATTTATTATTTATTGTTCAATTGTTCAGTCGTGTCCGACTCTTTGTGACCTCACGGACTGCAGCACGCAAGGCTTCCCTGTCCTTCACTATTTCCCAGAATTTGCTCAAACTCATGTCCATTCAGTTAGGGGTGCCCTCCAACCATCTCATCCTCTGTTGCCCTGTCTCCACCTACCAACCCTCAGTCTTACCAGCATCAGGGTCTTTTTCCAATTAGTTGGTTCTTTGCATCAGGTGGCTAAAGTATTGGAGCTTCAGCATCAGTCCTTCCCACGAATATTCAGTGTTGATTTCCTTTAGGATTGACTGGTTTGGTCTCCATGCTCTCCAAGGGACTCAGGAGGCTTCTCCAGCACCTCAGTTTGAAAGCATCAATTCTTCAGCAATGATGGTGATAAGCAGGTTAAAATATAATTGCATCTTGGGACTTTCCTAATGGTCGAGTGGTTAAGAATTCACCTTGCAATGCAGGGGACATGGGTTTGAGCCCCAGTAGGGGAACTGAAATCCCACATGCTGTGTGCTGCAACCAAGACCTGGCACAGCAAGTAAATAAAAGAAAAAAAAAAGCATAATTGTATCTTGACTTACTTGGTGGTTGCAGTTCTGGAAGGTAGATTACATATTAAAACTGAGCAATAAATCCTTAGGGTATATACTGAGGAAAAAAATGTGGTTTTTGTGTATGTGAATGTTCAGACCTTGAAGAGCTGTGCATGGCAGGGGCGTCTCCCCTGTGTGAGGTTGTCCTCCTTGAGTCAGGATGAGTGATGTATCTGGTCTCTGCCTGGCCAGTGTGATTAAGGTCCTTTCTCCTACCCCAGAGGGCCCACAAATTTATAAAACCACCCCCTAAGTTGTGAGATTTTCTCCATTGAGAACTACTGCTCTAGGTCATTCCTTCTCCAGCTTAATGGTAGGATCAGTTTTTTGGGTTTTGTTTTTGACCTCTCCATGTAGCATGCGGGATCTTAGTTCCCCCACCAGGGATCGAACCCATGTCTTCCCTGCATTGGGAGTGTGGAGTCTTCACCACTGGACCACCAGGGAAGTTCCAAGAATGAATTCTTAAAATTTCTAATCAGTGACTTTTTAATGCAAAAATTATTAGGAAAATGAAATTTTAAGTCAGTCCAAAAGGCAAGTCCTGACTTTTTTACTAGATTCAGCAGACATAAAAAATTCCTGGCAATCTGCCATAAAAATTTCTTTTTATCCTTTTGTCTGTTCTGCAACTTGTAGGATATTAGTTCCCTGAGCAGGGACCAAACCCCGGACCTTGCAGTAAAAGCACTGAGTGCTAGCTAAGTCCTAACCACTGGACTGCCAGGGAATTTCTGTAAAAAGTTATAAAAGTTCTAAATACTTAATATTCACTCTGAACCTACCTTGTCACAGTATGGTCTCTTTATCTCCGTCTTTCTATCCCTGATGTCACCCAAAATGAATGAATGTATCTGAAAAAGTCTTTCTTTTGGAAGATTATAATTTCATTCTCTCTAACCAAGCACTAAAATGTTTTATTCACAACACCTCCTTTGTTGTCCATAAATATTACTTTTTATAAAAATTCTTATTGTTGGAAGTGAACTTAACTGCCTTCATTATCCAGGGATACTTCCTATTCCATGACACAAATTTGCAGTGTTGTGTGACAGGCATAACTCAAACTGGTTTGATCTCTCATGAGCTAGTATTAAAGTCTACTGCATTTTCTCTATGCAGATCCATAGAGAAGCAGTGACTTTTCCAATCTTTAGTTCAGAGGACTTCCTGCAATGTTTTTCATACTGTGAAGAGTCTTAGTGAATGAAGACATTTTCCACAACAAGCCAAGATGATAAAATGCCTCCAGCAGTTCACGTTGTCGACATTGATGGCAGAACACCCCCAGCAGGGGCCCTGCACCTGTGTTCTGAGAATCTGTTGGGAAACTGCAAGCACTGTCCGAGAGAATGGATGCTTTTGGCTCAGTGACCGAATCTGAAATGTGACCGGCTTCCTTTGCCTATTTTTTGGGTTCCCCTGAAACAGAACAATTGTTTGATTTTCATAGAGCTCTTCCTTCAAGTGTAAGTAAAAACATGAGTTGTGATGCCATCCTGAATACCTTCTCTCCTCCAGCTGACTCTTCACACTCCGTCTTTCTGCTGTGATGCATACAACTGGCCTTGACCTGTGATTGTGTGAGTGTTTAAGGGGTGGGCCCAGGCACAGCACCACGAGGTGGCTTTTGAAGTGAATCAGAAATGCTGGGGCCTTGAGGTTTTGGTGCATTAGGGAATTACCTAGTGGTCCAGTGGTTAGGACTCTGTGCTTTCACTGCCGAGGGCATGGGTTCCATCTCTGGTTGGGGAACTAAGATCCCTAAGCCATGTGGTGTGGCTAAAAAAAATTTTTTTAAAAGAACATAAAAAAATTTTTTTTTTGCTGCATGTTACATGTTATTTGTGCGTCCCACGTGTCCCTAAAGAACCCGCCTGCCAATGCAGGAGACATAAGAGACACAGGCTCCATCCCTGGGTCAGGAAGTTCCCCTGGAGGAGGGCATGGCAATCCACTCCAGTATTTTTACCTGGAGAATCCCATGGACAGAGGAGCCTGGCAGGCTGCTGTCCATAGGGTCGTAAAGAGTCGGACACGACTAAAATGACTCGACACGCGTGCACACGCTATTTGGTGGAAGGGCGTGATTCTGTTACCTACCTTGCCTTGGGAGGCCAGGTCGGCCTCGTTGGAGCAGCCCCCTTTCGCTGTGACTGTGTAGCAGAGGTGGTGGTGTGCTTTGGGGAAGTTCTGTGAAAGCACCTGGCTCTCAAGATGTGTGTCCTGAGGAGCAGAGCACGGTCAGCTGGGGCTCTCGGAAGCTAAAACCACCTGTTCAGATATGGCTCAGATACATCGTGCTCTTTGACTTTTACGGAGTTGAGCTGTGTTCATCCTAGATGGATTTACCTATATGTGGTCAGCAGTAAAGAGCAGTATAATAATTTGGGTGGAGAATTTCTGTATATCGTCTTACTCCACAATCCTCCATCCTACGGAAATGGGGTACAAGAAATATGAATGATTCTTGAGCTGCTTAGCTCCCCTGTGCCTCTCATGCAGACTGAGGATAGGTTGAAAGCTCTGCAGTTTTTGTCGCGTGTCCTGTAACCACTAGCCAGTAAGCTGATACGGTATTTGTGGGACTTGGTTTTATCTCGGTTGAGGCCCTCCTGCCGTCTTCTTGTGGCCTCTTTGTCTTCGGTTGTAGGGTATCTCTTTTCGTAGGTTCTAGTGGTTTTTTTGGTTGATGGTTTTTGAGCAGTTGGTTGTGATTTTTATGTAAGACGAGGTTAACTCATGTTCTTCTACTCTGCCATCTCGAGCCGAGAGACCCTGTAAAGAAATAACGGTTTGTTCCAATGTTGGAGGAATAACTGGCTCATCTGGCCTTAGTGTGTGCTGTGAACTGAATGTTTGTGTCTCCCCAGAATTTTCACGTTGAAGCCATAATCCCTAATGTCATGGCATTTGGAGACAGAGCCCTTGGGAGATAATTAGGTTAATAGGGAAGAGTAGAGCCCTATGTATCGGATAGGTGCCCTTACAAGAAGAGACACGGGAGATACTTTCTCTCTTGCCATGTGAGACTATAGCAAGAAGGGACTGAGTGTAGGCCAGGAAGAGGGCCCTCAGCAAGAACTTAACCAGGCTGGCACCCTGATCTGGGACTCCAGCTTCTAGAACTGTGAGGAATCCGTTTCTGTTGGGTAAGCCCTCCAGTCTCTGGTATTTGCTGCAGCACCTCGAGATGACTAAGATGTTGGGGACACTGTAGAGATGTGGTATTTTGCTTAGAAATTTTATCTTATAACTGACTTTTTAAAATGTAATTTTTATTTTGTATTAGAGTATACAGTGTTGTGTTAGTTTTAGGTGTACAACCGAGTCATTCAGTTATACAAATGCATATACCCATTCATTTTCAGATCCTCTCCCCATATAGATTATTACAGACTATTGAGTAGAGTTCCCTTTGCTATACAGTAGGTCCTTGTTGATTATTTTCTATATAGTAATGTGTATATGTTAATCCCAAACTCCTACTTTATCCCATCACCACCTTTGGTAACCATAAGTTTGTTTTCAGAGTCTGTGAATCTGTTTCTGTTTTGTAAATAAGTTCACTTGTTCCATTTTTGTAAGATTTCATATATATACGTGATGATCATATGGTGTTTGTCCTTTGCCTGACTGGACTTAGTATGATAATATCTAGATCCATCTATGTTCCTGCAGATGGCATTATTTCATCCTTTTAATGGCTGAGTAATATTCCATTGTATATATGTACCACATCTTCTTTATCCATTCCTATGTTGATGGACATTTAGGTTGCTTTCGTGACTTGGATGTTGTAGATAGCGCTACAGTGAGCATTGGGATGCATGTATGTTTTGAATTATGGTTTTCTTGGGATATATGCTTAGGAGTGGGATTGCTGGATCATATGCTGCTGCTGCTGCATTGCTTCAGTCGTGTCCGACTCTGTGCGACCCACAGACGGCAGCCCACCAGGCTCCCCCGTCCCTGGGATTCTCCAGGCAAGAACACTGGAGTGGGTTGCCATTTCCTTCTCCAATGCATGAAAGTGAAAAGGGAAAGTGAAGTCGCTCAGTCGTGTCTGACTCTTCGCGACCCCATGGACTGCAGCCTACCAGGCTCCTCCGTCCATGGGATTTTCCAGGCAAGAGTACTGGAGTGGGGTGCCGGTTTTAGTTTTTTACAGAGCCTCCATATTGTTCTTCATAGTGGGTCATACTTAGATTCCCACCAACAGTGTAAGCCGTAGGAGAGTGCCCTTTTCTCCACACCCTCTCTAGCATTTATTGTTAGCGGACTTTTTAATGATGGCCAGTTGTGACCAGTGAGAGGTGGTACCTCATTGTAGTTTTGATTTGCATTTTTCTAATAATCCATCAGGATGAACATGTGCATTTCGGCCATCTGTATGTCATCTTCCTTAGGAATTTTAAAGTGACTTGTAAAATTCTGTCGTTCCAAAGTTTCCAAATATATATAAAGAAAATAGTGTAATAAACCTCCACGTACCCAGCTTTAAAGATTATCAGTATTCTGTTCTTGTTTTATTGTCTCTATCCCCTAACTTTGGTTTTGGGGACTATTTTAAAGCAGTGCAGGGTTGACTGGCACAGAACATTGGCTTTACATGCAAACATAAAAATAGGCATGCTAGGCTCCTATTGGTGCTGTAAGAATTACCACACATTCTGTGGCTTAAAACAAAATTTTATTCTCTTTTCAGTTCCAGAAGCCAGAAGTCTGAACTCAGTCTCAGAGGTCAAGGCGTTGACAGGGCTGTTCCTTCCAGATGTGGAGGAGAAACCATTTCCTTGCCTTTTCCTGTGTTCAGAGGCTGCCTGAATTTCCTGGCTTGTGGCCTCTTCTTCCATCTTCAGAGTGTGTCACTCTGGTCTCTGCTTATATTGTCACACGGTCATCTCTCTGGCTTTGATTCTTCTTGTGCCCCTTGTATAAGGAGCTTTGTGAGAACATCCAGCCCACTCGGATCACCAGGCATAAGCTCCCTAGCTCAAGACACATAATTGAATCATATCTGCAGTCTCGCTTGCCATACGAGATACTTCAGGGATGTCAAATCAGTGGTAGGGCCACGATCTCAAGAGGAGGGGCCCTAATCACTGGGGAACACATGAAGGCTAAGCTTTTCAAAACCTAGCGAGATTTTGATTCAGAATACAGCTTGTCATTTTGCACTGAGCACTTACCTTTCCTGTCCGATAACAGGGAAGAAGGAAGCACGTGCTGGTGAATAACTGGTGCCTTTTCGGACATCACATTCATGGTGGTACTGTGCATGCCCTCTCTTGGGTTTGACCTTAACCAGCCCACGTGACTGTGTTCTCCCAGACCTAGGGTCATTTTTATCTCTCTCTCTCAGGTTGCTGAGCCCAGTCCCTCCCCACTTCTTCTTCTGTCTGTTTGTATAAGCCTTTGTTAAACTGATTTGTGTCCTTACTATATGCGGGAGCTGGAGAGGCTTCCAGGGCTTTGCTTTTTGTCCAGTAAGTCTGAAGACTTGTCTTCGTAGAATATAAGGCAGAGGTGACAGGGCTTCTGTGTTCGAATATCTAACCCCAAAATGATGGAGTGGAAGACTGGGAACTTTGTGTGAAGGTGACTCAACCTGACAGAGCCTCTCCCTTTCAGGATCACCATGAGAACCAGCAAATAACACAGGTGCCTCACCCCATAGTTCAGTAGGAATTAATAAACTTCTTCAACAGATTTTGTTCTTTGGCTGGAGCCAAAACCCCATCACTCTCTTCGTTTCAGGGCTTTTGCACACGTTTTCTCTGCCAGTAATCCATTTGCTCCTTTCTTTTTTTCCTTAATTCCCGTAATTACTTAGCCTTTAAGACGTCATTTCTTTCACAAAGCCTGATATTTTCTGCCATATCTGAATTAGGTGTGTCTCTTATATTTCTCTTAACCCTATAGTACCACTCAGCACTTGATATTTTAATTGCCTTCTGACTTATTTCTGTTCTCCCCTCGGACTCTCACCTTAGGGACCAGGGGCTGTCTTCTGTGCTGTCAGCAAAGACACAGAACCAAGCCTGGTGTAGACCAGATCTCTGGTGTGCCAAGCCTGGTCAGCATTCATATACATTTCTTGGCTGGAAACTTTTTTAACTCTGTAATGGATTTTTAAATTTTTTTAAACAGTTGGCTGAATTTTAGAGGGGGAATGTTGGGAGGTGTGGAGAGGATAGGTAGAAGGAAATACGATGTAAATTTTTTGTCTCAGGTCATTGCGTTTACTGAAGGAGGAATGAGTCATTGAAATCTTCTTTTTTTTTAATTTTATTTTAATGACGTTGATTTTGTTTCTTGTGCTTTTTTTGTTTGTGGATTTTTTGAAGGGATGGGCAGAAGCAAATTGAAATCTTGCTACAAGCAATATGGGGCCCTTTGCTGCAGGGAGCAAGTGTTTTAGTGAGAAATCTGGCTGGTATTTTATCTTGCTTTGACTGCTTGTTTTAATGTTATAAGTAGTTGAGTTAATAATTTAAATACCATTTTACCTTAAAATTCAGCTTTGTGTTTGGGGTAAAGCTGTTTCTTCCCTTCCCCACCCCTCCCAAAGAAAAACCTCAGACCTTGTGTTGAAGCAATGAGTCACAAAGGAGTCAGAAGCATCACTGAGTGATGCTCCCAATGGCTGTTGCCGAGCAGGCTGTTTTCCCAGATGCCCGGCTCATTAGGGAGGATTAACGCTAAGTCGTCCTGAGTTTATACCCATCATTACCTCTACATTCTCCTTTCTCAGCAAATCAGATGCCCATCAGCTTTGAGCAAGTTCTCTGTGCCTCCAGTATTCCACTATTGTTGAATGCTACTTGAAGTGGCCCAGCTCAACAAATATCTCTGATTATTTTAAATAATCTTTATGATATCTTTTCCATAAAACACCTTAGTCATGTTTCTTTGCTTAATTAAACATGGGCAAGTCTTCAATCAGACACAGCTTTGTTTCTATATGCCAGAAATTTTATTCTGACTTGGTATTAATTAATGTTTGTTTAATAAGAGGACCTTTGGTCCTGTGCTTCCTCTGCTTCCAGAGACTGAGCTGTGTATTTAGTACATGGCAGAGTCTTGCTTTCTCCTGGGTGCAGCTTGGTGCTATTACTGAGCTTCAGGGTCACCTCCACCTGATAGTGTGCTTTTTGGTTTTAATTTTCTCACTAACTTCATACTAGTTTAAGTTCTTAACTTCCTCTGGCTTTATTTTTCTTTCATGGAAAATAATTTTTTAAATGTTGTCTTTGTAAGTTGCTTCATCCTTTTGGAAAGTGCAGATTTTTCTATAGCTAGAAGACCTTGGTGTATGAAGTAGATTCATGGTCTCCTACCTTTAGAAAATGAGATTCAATAACTCTTAGTTTTTTCTTTATTTATTTTTAATTGAATAATTACGATATTGTGTTGGTTTCTGCCATACATCAACATGGATCACCTATAGATACACATGAGCCTCCCTCCCACCCCATCCCACCACTCCAGGTTGTCAGAGTCCCAGTTTCTAATCAGTTTTTTAAATCAAATGACCCATATATACTTCCAAAAATTATGATATGCATATGTGTAAGATTCATCCTTCATTCAGCTTGCCAAAAATTCATGAAAGTGTGCATGGATTTGTATACCCCTTACAATTACTCTGGGTTTCCCTCGTAGCTCAGCTGGTAAAGAATCCTCCTGCAATGCAGGGGACCCTGCTTTGATTCCTGGGTCAGGAAGATCCCATGGAGAAGGAATAGGCTACCCACTCCAGTAATCTTGGTCTTCCCTGGTGGCTCAGCTGGTAAAGAATCCACTGCAATTTGGGAGATCTGGGTTCGATCCCTGGGTTGGGAAGATCTCCTGGAGAAGGGAACAGCTACCTACTCCAGTATTCTCTCAATAACTCTATGGAAACTCTCTTGCCTCTGAAGGACCCAGTCCAATGATCAAGGACCAATGGTAGGACATCCGTGGTACTTGGGTTGCCTTGCCTCTCCTTTCCACAGCAGAGACCCTAGTCTGGAGGGACAGTTAGTTCTTAGTCATGGAATCTAGAGTGGGTTAACTCTAAGCAAGGTGACAAGACTTGATGAGTGTCCCCTTGAGGAATTGGGTTTTTCTCACTATGAACTTCTAAGAAATTGACCACTGGCTTTTGATAGCAACAAGTGTTGGTCCATTTTAATTTTTAAAATTAAAAATATTTTATGTTGGGATTTCTGTAGTGGTACATTGGATAAGACTCGGTGCTCGTGGTGCAGGGGGCCCAGGTTCAGTCCCTGGTGTGGGAACTAAGGTCCTACACGCTGCAACCACTGAGCTGCGTGCTCTAGAGACTGCCCACCACAGCCAGAGGGGCCCAGACGCTTGCGACGAAGACCCGCTACAGTCAAAATTATAATAATAAATTTTGTGTTCATTGTAGGAAAAAGATCAAACTGCCCCCCCCCCCCCCGCCCCCGCAAAGAACCTATAATGCTATTATCCAGAGGTTGCTATCATTACTAGTTGGGTATTTTTGTTATCTATATAAAGGGTGAGTTTGTTAACTGTCCTTACATTTTTTTTCCTCCAAAATGGTTTTCTGCACTGAGTGAATCAGCTTTTTCTTGAGCTGAGCCTTTGTGCTATCTGAGACTCTGACAAGTTCACTCACTCCAGTTTCCTTTCTCATGTGAGGCTTAGCCAGGCATTGGGAATTCTTCACAGGTCAATGAGGAGGGTTCTGCAGGTCTGCCTGAGCTTTGGCTGTGGCCACATCTATGGCACTGAAGGCAGTATTTGCCAGTATTTACAATCAAGGAGTGTTCTCAAGGGAGAGAGGAGCGTTCTCCTTTTTTGTATGCTTTCCTCCCAAATCATTTCTGGACTCGAATATTGTCTCTTGGTATTTTTGTAGTGCCAGCTAAGCTGGGTAAGGTGTGTAGCAGATGACAGGGGTGTTGTGCATTTTAATCTGAATGCACTGTATTTTAATGTCATGGATATCCTAGAGAGGTCAGTAATGAGATTTTACTGTGTGTTTTAGCTTTGTTTACAGATGCTTAGCAATGTACTTAGAGAAGGCGATGGCACCCCACTCCAGTACTCTTGCCTGGAAAATCCCATGGATGGAGGAGCCTGGTGGGCTGCAGTCCATAAGGTGACGAAGAGTCGGACACAACTGGACGACTTCACTTTCACTTTTCACTTTCATGCATTGGAGAAGGAAATGGCAACCCACTCCAGCGTTCTTGGCTGGAGAATCCCAGGGATGGGGGAGCCTGATGGGCTACCGTCTGTGGGGTCACACAGAGTCGGACACGACTGAAGTGACTTAGCAGCAGCAGCAGCAGCAATGTACTTGTGCTTGAACTTAAATGCATTTGAGAGTAAGGGTTAGAAGTGGTGGATACTGTAAAACCACAACATTCCTTATGCTTCATCTTCCTCATCTTGATTTTATTCTGCTTTCTATATGTTGTGATTTTGTCAACCACAGTATGTGTTGGGATTGTCTACAGACATCTGTCAGTATTAGCTATTTTTGTTTCTACCCACAGAAAAGTTTTTTTGTTTGTAATTTTTGAATGAAACGTCTTTCTTATTCTGCCTTGTTTTGGTGATGTATTTGATTCTAAGAAAGGCCATTGTTGGGGGTTTTGTGTTTTGGGGGTTTGGTTCTGAAGGGGTTAGAAGTGGGTAGCGTGGGCTTCCAGTAATAGGTCTGGAACAGTGATGTCTGCCTGTGTGTCAACGCCCATCATCGTCAGAGCTGTTGTTGCAGCCCTGGAAAGTGGGAGTGTTGTGGAGAGGCTCCCCCTCCATTTGTGGGTGACAGATCTTACCTCAGTAGCCGCAGAACTAAGAAAAGGCAGAGACAAAATCAAAGTAACAAGCAGCTGTGAAGTTTTTAGGCTTCTTTCCATAAATAAGAGTCCTGTGTGCTATAAAATCGTGGTATGGCATCTGTGTCCTGCATATACACCCTGAGGAGGGATGGAAGGGGTAAGGACGCTGTGTGCTTTCAGATTCTGTATTTAGCTCTAGCTGGCATCTGAGGGATTTCATTCATGTGCGGAAATGAGGTGTCCTGGAGGGGTTGCCTGCTCCCTGATTCTTTCAATTAGCTGCTCCTGATAAGAGGCGTGGTGGTTTGCACCATCTCACAATATTCTCATGGCTTCATCCTTTATGTCCTGGCCAGTCAAGAGACAGGCCAACTCTTTTTCATTTGGTGTTTTGATTTGAGCTGCTTTTTTTCCCCACCAGAAGCTGCTGTCAAAGGAATGACTTAAATACTATCCTGCTCCCACCGCCATTATAAGAAATACAGATTTATTGGATAATATTTAGAAAGTAAAGTACAAAATAGTTTTAGTATACCTTTCCTATTCCTATGCAGAAATACACATGTTGAATCGGCAGATCAGAGTGTGAATTTTTAGGCCATTTACTGTTAGAAAATATAGGTTAAAATCTTGTGCTCCTTTATAAGTCCCCCATGAAGAGATGAGACTAATTGTTCACCTTTATCCTCTCCAGCATAATTCATGTTACAGTAATTAAAAATCTTAGCCAATTTTACTTGGAAAATTTGGCATGATTATTTCAACTGGTATATTTACATGACTTTGACCAATAATGAACATTTTAAAATGCATGTCAACCATTTTTAGCTGTCAGTTCTGTTCTCCAGTTATGTCTTGATAATAACCTCTCACACTATTAGGGCATACGGTAGTTACGGTGTGTCAAAGTTTGTGATTAAAAGATTTATCATCCATTTGTTTCTTTTTTCCATTTCTGCAGGCTTGTAATTTTTAAAAAACAGTATTGATCCTGTTGCATGTAACTTAATATCCTGCTTTTGTTTTCCCCCTTATTTAACCTTAGGTGAAGAACAATAGAAGAAATTCATAGAATGAATAGAAAGACATTTATAGAAATATAAATGTATAATTATAATAGACATTTATAGAAAGATAAAAATTTAAACAATAGGAAAAATAGTGAAATAGAAAAGTGAGAAGATACAATAATCAGCAAAGACAAACATTTCCTTGAGAAAACTGATAAAGCAGATGAGTCTCTGGCAATATTGAGGAAGTTTAAGGCCCAAATAGCTAATTTTAATATGGGTGAAACTCACAACATAAATGTTAAATAGAAAAAAAATTTGCACAGAATACAAAAAATTTCAAGAATATGTATCTTAATATATTACTTCTGTATAAATACATATGTGATAAAGCTTTAAAGAAGAGTAGGGGAATGATAAGCACAAAATGGTGAACAGTGGTTCCCTTTGTGGACAAATGAAATAAGACGGCTTTGCAAAGTGGCTGTAGATCATGGGTTTGATTTATTTCTTAAAATGGATAATAGGCACTCAAGAATTAATTGAACTACTTTCATTTTCTTTTAATGTGTGAAAAATTTTAAAAGTTAAACATTCTATATGTCAAAAACAAAAACCCAAGAAGTTTTTCCTCATGTAAGACTGGGAGTAAATCTTATTTTCTCAATTTATAACAATTAAAGCCATTATAGTAAATATTTTATATGTTACAGTAATATCTTTAAAGTTTACTTTGGTAAGTTTTTGGAGACGGCAATGGTGCCCCACTCCAGTACTCTTGCCTGAAAAACCCCATGGATGGAGGAGCCTGGTGGGCTGCAGTCCATGGGGTCGCCAAGAGTCAGGCACGACTGAGCGACTTCACTTTCACTTTTCACTTTCATGCACTGGAGAAGGACATGGCAACCCACTCCAGTGTTCTTGCCTGGAGAATCCCAGGGACAGGGGAGCCTGGTGGGCTGCCGTCTGTGGGGTCACACAGAGTCAGACACGACTGAAGTGACTTAGCAGCAGTTGGTAAGTTTTGACATAAGTTTATCCATGAAACCATCACCACACACATAAAAAAAGAGTGTAACTATTACTACCTAGAAGTTTCTTTATACCCTTTTGTATTACCCTCAAGCAACTACTGCTCTGCTGTCTTTCATTAAAAATTAATTTGCATTTTCTGGAGTTGTATATAAGGAGTTATATAATATATATTCTATTGGTCTGGCTTCTTTCAGTCAGCATGATTTAAGTTCGACTCAAGTTAGTGAATCAACAGCTCCTTCCTTTTAAAATCTGAGTAGTATTCCATTGTGTGGACATACCACAATTTGTTTATCTGCTGATAGACATTTAGCTTGTTTTCTGTTTTGATTACTAGTATAAACAAAATTGATATGAGCATTTATGAGCTGGCCTCTGTACGCATGTATGATTTTGTGGGGACTCATTTAGACCGCCAAGGTTGATAATGAAACTTATTTTAAACTGAAGACATTTAAAATTCAACAGATGCAGAAAGAAGCCTTTTCAGAGCTTTCCTTATCTGACTGAAGGCAGAAGCTTCTGGGAGTGTTGTGAAGTCACTCAGTCATGTCCGACTCTTCGTGACCCCATGGACTGTAGCCCACCAGGCTCCTCCATCCATGGAATTTTCTAGGCCAGAGTACTGGAGTGGGTTGCCATTTCCTTCTCCAAAAAGAAGATTTTCTCCAGAAAATCTTCTTTCTGGAAGTGAGGCTGCCATAAATACTTTTCTGGGAAGTTTAACTGGTCTGAAAAGAAATGAAGACCACTCACTCCTTTATAAGCAAACATCATCACAAGCTTTATCTCCCATTTGTTTTTCCTGTGAAACCTCTTTCCTCCTCGTTTTTCCCTCATCAAGTTAGGAGTATAAATGCCTATCTTTGTTTCAAGAGCCACTTCTTTTGTGTGCTTCAACACACATATATCAACAAACTTTGTATTTTCTCCTGTTAATCTGTCTGTTGTCAGCTAAATTCACAAGCCACCAATCACTGAACCTAAGTTGGGAGAGGATAAGCTTTTTCCTCCCAACACTTTGATTTCTCTTGGCGGGAATTCTAGGGTGAAATAACTGGGTTATATGGTAAGTCCGTGTTTAACATTTTAAGAAACTGCTGAACTTTTCCAAAGTAGCTGGGTGTGAGAGGTTCAGTCCTAAAGTGTGTGGTTCAGTGGTTTTTAGTATATTCACTGAGTTTTGGAACATCACCACTGTGTAATTTTAGAGTATATTTTCATCACTCCAAAAACAAGCAATTAACATTCATTTGGTTTTCCCTTCACACTAGCCCCTGACAGCCACTAATCTGCTTTCTGTCTGTATAGATTGCCTATTCTGGACATCTCATATAAATGGAATTCTACATTATGCAGCTTTTGTGGCCAGCTTCTTGCACTTGGTGTACTTTCAAGGTTCTTCCATGCTGCAGTGTGTTCCTTTTTTAAAAAATAAACTTATAAATAGTTACAGATTTCTAGAAAAATTGAAAAGAGGGAGTTTCCATTTTCTCCACAGCTAGTCTCTCTGGTTGTTAACAGCTTTCATTCATTTTGTGGTACATTTATCATTTTTCTTGACGGCACCACGAGTCATGTGGGATCTTAGTTCCCCGACTAGGAATCAAACCTATGTCCCCTGCAGTAGAAGCACAAAGTCTTAATAACCATTGGACCACCAGTTCAGTTCAGTCGCTCAGTCGTGTCCGACTCTCTGCGACCCCATAAATCACAGCACGCCAGGCCTCCCTGTCCATCACCAAGTCCTGGAGTTCACTCAGACTCACGTCCATCGAGTCAGTGATGCCATCCAACCATCTCACCCTTGGTTATCCCCTTCTCCTCCTGCCCCCAATCCCTCCCAGCATCAGAGTCTTTTCCAATGGGTCAACTCTTCGCATGAGATGGCCAAAGTACTGGAGTTTCAGCTTTAGCATCATTCCTTCCAAAGAAATCCCAGGGCTGATCTCCTTCAGAATGGGCTGGTTGGATCTCCTTGCCCCATTTATCATAGTTATTGAACCAACATTGTTGGGTCCTGGTTGATAATAAGCTAAAGCTCATACTTTGTTTAGATTTAGTTCCTTCTTACCTAACAACCTTTATCTGTTTCTGGATCCCATACAGGATTCTGCGTGACATTTCATTGTCCTGTCTCCTTAGTTCCTCCTTACTTTCCTTTTTAGTTGTTGCAGCCTCTGTGTTTTTGATGACTTTGACAGTTTAAAGGAGTACTGGTCACCTATTTGTAGAAAATTCCTTAGTTGGGACATGTCTGAAGTTTTTCTCATGATTAAACTGGTTTTATGGGTCCTGGGGAGGGAGACCAGAGAGATAAAATGCCATTCCTGTTACGTCGTATCAGAAGAGTGCATACCGTCAACATGACATTGCTGTTGATATTAACCTTGATGAAATATGTATGTTAGATTGCTCCACTGTAAAACTCCTCCCCACCCCAAACCCCCTTTCATACTGTACTCCTGGAAAGAAGTCAGCCTAGGGGAGCAGAGTGTTATGCGCTCCTCCATGAGAGTGGAGTGTCTATGTAAATTATTAGGATTTCTTCTCCATGTATATTTATCTATTCTCCCCCATTCATTTGTTCAGTCATTTGGACTCATGGATATTTGTTTTGTTTGGATTATAATCCAGTGTTAACTTGGTTTTGTTGGTCTAGTTTTGGTTGTTGAGAACTTTCAGTTAGCTCCTGGGTCCCTAAGCACCATTGTATGTGTTTGGTGGTTTCTTGTTTGTTTGTTTGTTAAGCACTTTCTTTTTGACACTGGAAGATATTCCATAATCATCCTGTATAATTCTTGCTACAGTCTTAGAATCAGCCATTTCTCTACGGAGATTTGGCTCCTTTTGTTTGAGAACGGTATTAGAAGCCAAGATCTGGGCAGTAGTTATGACCTTTGCTACCGGGGTGCTTATTGCTTTCATCTTCTCTCCGCTGACAGAGCAAGGGCATGCATGTGTATAGACTAACCTGTGTTATAAATGTCCATGAATATCAATGTGTAACCATCTATGTTAAGCTAAATATTACTGATACTTCATTTCTTTTAATTGCTAAATATTCCATTGTGTTGCTATACCACAATTTATCTGTTCTTCAGTTGATGGACATTTGGATGGTTTCCACTTTTTGAACATTGCAAATAATGCTGCTGTGAACATTCATTTCATATACAAGTTTTTGTGTAAGTATATATTCTCAGTTCTCTTGATAGTAGACTTAGGATCATTCTTGATGGAGGTGCTGAGTGATATGGCAACAATATATTTTGAGGAACCGCCAAACAATTTTCCAAAGTGACAGGGCTGTTTTATATGCCTACTAGCGATGCATGAGGGTTTCAATTTCTCCACATTCTTGCCTGCAGTTATTTTCTGTCTTTTTATTTTAGTCATCCTAGAGGGTATCATTATAATTTTGATTTGGATTTCCCTAATTGAATTTTTTTTCATGTGTGTATTTGCTATTGTTAGCTCTTTTTTTTTTTTTTTTGGTGAAGTCTTGTTTAAATCTTTTGAACATTTAAAAATGTGTTTTATCGCTGAGTTTTGAAATTTATAATATATATTCTGATAAAGGGTTTTTGTCAGATATTTTCTTTGCTTGCAGTCTCCGGTTTGTCGTCTTATGTTCTCAAGTGTCTTTCAAAGAATATTGGTGATAATTCTTATTATCTTATTGATTTGCATAAACTGTGTCCTCATTCTTTAGTTATATTAGATCTTTTAACTTCAAAAATATTTCATTTTTTTAAAGCTTTCTAATGGCACCCCACTCCAGTACTCGTGCCTGGAAAATCCCATGGACGGAGGAGCCTGGAAGGCTGCGGTCCATGGGGGTCGCTAGGAGTCAGACACAACTGAGCGACTTCACTTTCACTTTTCACTTTCATGCTTTGGAGAAGGAGATGGCAACCCATTCCAGTGCCATTGCCTGGAGAATCCCAGGGACAGGGGAGCCCGGTGGGCTGCCGTCTATGGGGTTGTACAGAGTTGGACACGACTGAAGTGATGCAGCAGCAGCAGCAGCAAAGCATATACAAATGTAAAGAGACCAGTATAATAAACTATCCCATAGACCCATCACCTAATGTTAACAACTGTCAGTTTATAGTCAATCTCATTTCCTCCCCCATCAGATAATTCTGAATAAATCTTACTAAATAAGTTTACTGATAATTATTTCAGCATGTATTTCTAAAATATAAGAACTTAAGAAAATAAACCAGTATCATCACACAAATTCATATTATAAAATTTGAAGCATTCAGATATTGTAGTTGCCCCACACATTTAAAAATTTTGTTTCCATTCGGTTTCTTTTTCTTTTTTTCCCCTCTGCCTCTTGATCTTTGGGATACCTAGTTCTTTTTGTTTCTTATTTCCTTGCCATTTGTTAAGCTGCAGCTTTTGTTCCTGCCTGATCTTTTTGTTGATCAGCGGATTCATCCTTGCATTATACTTTCATTTCTCAGTCCTCTATAGCCCCGTGTATTGGTAGGTAGATCTAGAGCAGTGGTCTTAATCTTGGCTGCATGTTACAATCAATTGGGGATTTTTATTAAAAAAAAAAAAGTCTAGTGCTCAGGCTATATTGTGGACTAATTAAATCTGATCTCCAGGGTATTAGGACCTAGGCACAGGATTTTAGGCTTCTCAAGTGATTCTACTGTGTTGGTAAGGTTGAGAACCACAAAAGGCTTGATCAGATTCAGATTCCCATTTCACCTCCTCTCTTCCTCCTCTTCTCTTTAAGCAAGAATTATTCATAGGTGGAGGCACAGACTTTGGTCAGGAAGTGCATACCTGGTTTTCTCTTTCTGTGGTGTAGCAGCAATAGATTTTGAGAAATCTGTTTCATGAAAGGCAAAGGGATTTTCTGATTTTATTATTTTTTCATTTATGAATTGAACCACTTTCATAAAAAGAAACTTTCTCAGATGAACTGTGTGGTTACCATGACATTCTGTTCTTTAAAAAATGGCAAGCTGAGTATTTGCTAATATTTATTTACCAACTTGAAGGTCTCCAGTAGTAACTGAATACTTTTCTTGAAACACTTTGAGTTTATAATAACACTTTCTGTTTCAGTCCATTTTTGGTTAGCTTTACTGTGGTCAAATTCTGGTCAAATTGTCTCATTTTTAGCCTCTGGGAGTTCTTTCAAGTTGGCTCCTGGGTCCTTTTGAAAATACACCTGCTGTCTTCATGATTAAAGCAAGGAAGCTGACATATAAATAACACTGAACTAAAAGTTTTCCTTATTTTTGTAAAGAAAATACACAGTGCTTAGATAAAATACCACACAAAAAGTCACAATTTCAGTTGGCTAGGGAATTGAGCGGACGACTTTCTGAACATCCTTTAAGTTTTGGCTACACACATGTGGCACACACAAAGAGGATGATAACGGGCAGTGTTGTTTGCACGCTAGTTTTGGGTACCTACCAGGTACGCTGTGCAAACAGTTCATGACCATTTTTTCTTTTTTTAATGTCTGTATAACTGGTAAAACTAATTTGTTTATCTCATTTTGTGTACAGACTGTTTGTGGTTTCTTATTCTTACAAATAGGGCCCCTGGCTCCCTATTGTTTAATTAATATAGTTTTATTGAGCTGTAGTTCACATATCAAACAACTCATCTATTTAAAGTGCACGATTCAGTGTTTTTGGGTATATTCAGACACATACAACTGGAACCACAGTTAATTTTAGAATGTTTTTATCACCTCAGAAATACTGTACTCTTTAGCTATCACTCCCCCCACCCCCATCTCTCTTAGTCCTAAGCAGTCTCTAAACTTTCTCTCTCTATAGATTTGCCCGTTCTGGACATATCAGAAAATGTAATCATTGTAGCCTTTGTGTCTGGTTTCTTTTACTTAGCAAAATGTTTTCAAGACTTCTTCATGTTGTAGTATGTATTGCTTTTTATTGCTGAATAATATGAGTCATATGGATATACCATGTTTGTTCATTCATCTGCCGTTGAATATTTGGGTTGATTGCATTTTTTGGCTGTTAAGAGTGATATTGCTTTGAACATTCACGTACAATTTTTTTTGCTGTGTGAACATATGTTTTCATTTCTTTTGCATATATACCAAGTAGTGAAATTGCTGAGACTGATGGTAACTCTGCTTAAGGTTTTGAGGAACTGCCAAACAGTTTTCCAGAGTGGCTGTACCATTTTACATTCTTAACAGTAATGTATGAGACTTCTGGTTCCTCCACATTCTTTGACATTCTTGTTATTATCTAACTTTTTGATTTTAGCTGCCCTAGTGGTGTAAAGTGACACCTCATTATGGTTTTGGTTTGCATTTCCCTTATGACTCATGTTGGATGTCAGGCATCTTACATGTGCTAATGTATGTGAAGAATTGAAAGAGTATTTGGAAGTTAGTTTCTGTGTGTACATAGAGCTGCCCGTGACATGGGTTCTCTGTTGCTCTGTAGAATTTCCAGTCTAATTGTTTGCAAAGTCCTGTAATTGTTTGCAAAGATAGCACCGTGAAGTACATTCTAATTCGAAACTGAACAGGTAAATGGCCTATTATAGTAAAGACAAGACCCACAGTTAAGTATAAGGTGCTTACTGTGTGGAGGATGGGGGAGGGTGTGTTTGTTTCAAAAAACTGCCATAACAAATTTCCGCAGACTTTGAGAGCTAAGAGAGAACTGTCATCTCCCACAGTTCTGGAGGGCAGCAGTCTGAAATCAGTGGTGGCGAGCCTCTCCGAGCTCCTGGAGGCTGCCGGCAGTCGTGGGTGTCCCTGGGCTTGCAGTTGCGTCATCCTGGTCTCTGCTAGGTGGCCCTGTGGTGCTGCTCCCCCTGTGTGTTTTGTGTCCAGTTTCCCCTCTTCTTCAGCGGGTGCCAGTCATTGGGTTAGAGGCCATTCACAGTACTGGCGGGGCTTCCCTGGTGACTCAGATGGTAAAGAATTCAGCTGCGGTGCAGAACACCCAGGTTCAATCCCTGAAAGGCGAAGCTCCCTTGCAGGAGGGCATGGCAACCCACGCCAGTATCCTTGCCTGGAGAATTCCATGAACAGAGGAGCCTGGCGGGCTACAGTCCATGGGGTTGCAATGAGTTGGACATGACTTAGTGATGAAACCACCTCTGGTACCGGTGGACATGGATTTTTAACAGACACTCTTCAACCTAGAACAAGAGACTGAGGGATGGCATTCTAGACAATATTAAGAACCAATAAATGTTCTGTTTTTAAAATTGATGAGAGATGAGGTTGGAGAGTAATTCGTGATAATGTTTTGAACCATATTAAATTGCATGGGTTTTTTTTTTTTCCCCCTGAGAGCCAAGGGGAGGTTCAGGGGTTTTAAATTTAAAATTCACATAGTATAGTGGCTGTGTTTGTTGTATTCATGGCTGAATATTAATTTTGAAATAGCTTTTCTATATTTGAGGAAATCACCAAGTTATGAATCTTCCAACCCATCTTAAAAATTGGTGTTCAAATTTTTAGCACCCCCTGCTACTAGGATGTAGAGAGCTGACCATGGTTTTGCTTCTAAAATATACCCCTATAAAATAGACTTTGATTCAGTGAGCAGTAAGAGACGTGGAGTTGCCATGTGGACAGCAAGTACATGGAGTTGGTACATGGAGTTTTAAACTGACCAAGTAGAAGCCACGGAGCATACAGATTCCAAACCAAATATGTGCTAGAGGTGGTGAGCTGTAGACAGGACTCTGGGAATCTCTGAAGTTGAAGGAAGCACAGAGGAATAGTTAGAAGAGCAGAAAATTGAGACCCACCTCTTCTCAGAGCCCCAGCATCTTCTTAAACCCCAGGTGACCCTGGTTGGTGAATAAATAGAACTTCTAAGAGGTGAATTTGCTATTTGATAGATTTGATTTCCTGAAAAGTTGACAGTTAATTAAATTGTCTTCTTCAAGTATAACTTCTGTTTGACTTTTTTTTTTTTTTTAATTTTATTTATTTGGCTGTGCTGGGTCTTAGTTGTGGTGTGGAATCTAGTTCCCTGACCAAGGATCAAACCCGGGCACCCTGCACTGGTAGCACAGAGTCGTAGCCAGTGGGCCACCAGGGAAGTCCCTCGCGTTGACTGTCGATAGAACTTTGTTATTTATTAAAACCTTTACAGTTACTTAAGCATGTCCACTTCCAGTCCCAGTTTATCAGTAATAGATACTATCTAAGTTGGTACCCAGATCTTTCTAAACAGCATGAATGAAGAAGGATCATGTTACAGTGCAAGGCGTGCAATCTGGGTGAAAAGCTCGTGCAGCAGAATTTGGTACCGAAAGCAATACTCAGGGGCTTAGTTAGCAGTTTTTAAGTATAGCAAATATATGTCTGAGCTCCAAGTAAAGCCTTGATTTTGAACACACACTGCCTGAGACTGAGAGCCTGGGTAAGTGTGGGGTCACCCTGGGGGACCCTCCTGCCCCACCTGACCAAAGCATTTCAGAATGGGGAAATGCCAAGGACATTTGTATAGGCTACGTTTGTCACTAACTTGGCAGTGCTGTGGTGGCTTGTCCACACCGCTGGTCAAAAGCAACTAAACTTCTGACATACATGTTTGTCACAGGGAACACTTAAGCCATGGAGGGAAAGGATCTCACTTGACTTTTATCCCCGGGCCACCCTTCTGGTGCCCTGACCTTGTCTCGGCGGTGTCTGTGTGGTGCTGTACGGGGGGTTGGTGTGGGTGGACGCTTTCCTTCCTCTGCCCAGTCCCCGAATAATTCATGGGTGTGGCTTTGCCATTTGTTCAGTTGAACCAAAAACATGTTCCATTTTAAAGATGATTTAAAGATGGTCATTAAGGAATAAGCCAAATTTTTGGTTCAAACTTTCAGTTTGTTCAGTTGAAAAAGAATGTGTTTTATTTTAAAGATGGTTATTAAGGAATTAACCAATTTTGGGTTCAGTTGTTTCTCTAGCACTCTCCAATGAGAGTCTTAAATAGGACAGGAGAACCTTCATTTTCTTCCTTTTTTTTTTTTTGGTGGCCTTGAGTCATGTAGGATTTTAGTTCCCTGACCAGGGGTCTTACCATGCCCTCTGCAGTGGAAGCTTGGAGTCCCAACCATTGGACCGCCAGGGAATTCCCAACTCTCATTTCTTGGTATTACCTTTTTGGAAAACAGTGTAAAGACCAATATAATCCAATTTAATGACCTCTTTTCTTCCCTGATTGCAAGATTACTTGTTCATTGTAGAAAATTTAGAAAGTGACAAGAAGAAAAAGCCTTTTTCTCAATGGCCACATTGTAAGGTTGGACTCCAGGTTTAGTCTAGTATGGTAGGTGCTTTTACAAGGTTGGGTCATGTCTGTTTATATCCTGTTATGCTTTAAGATTTTCTGTATTGGAAATTTGGGCTATGAAGTACATATCATAAAATAGGCCCCTTTAAAGCATACAATTGGGCTTCCTGGTAGCTCAGATGGTAAAGAATCTGCTTGCAATGTGGGAGACCTGGGTTTGATCCCTGGGTCAGGAAGGCCCCTTGGAGAAGGGAATGGCAACCCACTCCAGTATTCTTGTCTGAAGAATCCCATGAACAGAAGAGCCTGGCAGGCTACAGTCCATGGGGTTGCAAAGAGTTGGACACGACTGAGCGACTAACACTTCTTTTACTTGCAGTGTTTTTTAGTGTATTCACAAGGCTAGGAACCATCACCGCTATCTAATTCTGGAACATTTTCATTATCCCAAAGAGTAAATAAACTCACAGCATTTACAGGCACTGCCCTTCCCCTTCTAGCTTCTTCCCAGCTGCTGGCAGCCATTAATCTGTTTCTATGGAATTGCCTATTCTAGATATTTTGTGTAAATGGAATTATACGTATCCTCTTTGACTTAGTCTGCTATTCTCTAGGTGCGTCTATGTTGTAATATGTACTTCATTTCTTCTTTTTTTTAAATTAATTTTTGGCTTCACTGGATCTCTGCTGCTGCACATGGGCTTTCTCGTTGCAGAGAGCAGGGGCTACTCAGTAGTTGTGGTAGGCTTCTCATTGTAGCGACTTCTCTTATTGAGGAGCACAGGCTCTAGGGCGCGCGGACTTCAGGAGTTGTGACTCACAGCCCTGGAGTACAGGCTCAGTAGTTGCGGTGCACGGGCTTAGGTGCCCCTCAGCATGTGGAATCTTCGGAATATTCCCGTACCAGGGATCGAACCCATGTCTCCTGCATTGCAAGGCAGATTCTTAGCCACTGGACCACCAGGGAGGCCCTACTGCATTTTTTTTCTATAGCTCTGATAATATTCTAGTACATGAATATATCATGTATTGTTGACCTATTCATTAGTTCCAGTTACTATAAGACCCCATAGACCCAGTAGAAGAACTGCTGTGGATCTGGAGGACTAATTCTTATGGGAAATATTTTATCAGTATTTACTTTGGAATCAACCTTTATTTTTATTCTCCAGATGCTATTTTTTTACTTTTAAATAAGCTTTAATTGGGGAAGTGGGATGGTCTGCTACCACTTTTGAAGGCCTCTACAATTTTGAACATTTTTCACCTCTTTTAGATAAGTCATTTCTTTTATTTCCCACAGGAATTCTGAAAAGTTTTATTTTACTCATTCTCACAAAATCAGGGGGAATTTTTTTTTTTTTAGATGTAAAATGCACCATCTACTGTATTCCGATAAGAAAGGCTTCCATTTTGAATAGACAAAATGGGAACCTAATTCTCTGCTTAGTTTCACATTTCTGATGCCTGGAAAAAATTTTCTACTGGCTAGTTTCCCATTTCATATATCATAAGCCTGGTTTCTCCTCCACTTACTAGATAGGTCTAAGGAAAGGGGCCGTAGGTGCGTTTGTATCATGATCGGCAACCTCTAGCCCCGCACACTTTGTGTCAGATATCTGGTGGGGCAGCATAGGGTGGTAGGGGCTTTTCTGGAAGCTAGCAATTTTAATTATTATTGTTCAGTTGCTAAGTCCTGTCCAACTCTTTGCAACCCCATGAACTGCAGCATGCAGTATTGGAGCTTCAGCACCAGTCCTTCCAATGAATATTCAGGGTTGATTTCCTTTAGGATTGATTGGTTTGATCTCCTTGCTCTTGGATAAGAATCTAAAGAGTCTTATCTAGCACTGCAGTTTGAAAGCATCAATTCTTCAGTGCTCAGCCTTTTTAGGCCCAAATCCCACATTCACACATGTCTACTGAAAAAACCGTAGCTTTAATCATACAGACGTTTGTTAGCAAAGTGATGTCTCTGCTTTTTAATACACTGTCTAGGTTTGTAATAGCTTTTCTTCCAAGGAGCAAGTGTCTTTTAATCTTGTGGCTCCAGTCACCATCCTTAGTGAAATCGGACACTTTGCATTTTTTCCCCATGTATTTGCCATGAAGTGATGGGACTAGATGCCATGATCTTTTATTTTGAATGTTATGTTAAGCCAGCTTTTTCACTCTTCTCTTTCACCTTCATCAAGAGGCTCTTTAGTTCCTCTTCACTTCCTGCCTTATTAAAGTGGTATCATCTGCATATCTGAGGTTGTTGATATTTCTCCTGGCAGTCTTGATTCCAGCTTGTGAGTCATCCAGCCCAGCATTTCATATGTACTCTGCATATAAGTTAAAAAAGCAGGGAGACAGTACTCCTTTCCCAATTTGGAACCAGTCCGTTGTTCCAGGTTCGGTTCTAACTGTTGCTTCTTGTCCAGCATACAGGTTTCTCAGGAGGCAGGTAAGGTGGTCTGGTATTCCCATCTTTTCAAGAATATTCCACAGTTTGTTTTGATCCACACAGTCAAGGGCTCTAGCATAGTCAATGAAGCAGAAGTAGATGTTTTTTTTGAAATTTCCTTGCTTTTTCTATGACCCAGTGGATGTTGGCAATTTGATCTCTGATTCCTCTGCTGCTGCTGCTGCTGCTTCTACTTCTGCTGCCAAGTCGCTTCAGTCGTGTCCAACTCTGTGCGACCCCAGAGACAGCAGCCCACCAGGCTCCCCCGTCCCTGGGATTCGCTAGGCAAGAATACTGGAGTGGTTGCCATTTCCTTCTCCAAAGCATGAAAGTGAAAAGTCAAAGTGAAGTCGCTCATTCGTGTCCGACTCTTAGAAATCCCATGAACTGCAGCCTACCAGGCTTCTCCACCCATGAGATTTTCCAGGCAGGAGTACTGGAGTGGGGTGCCATTGCCTTCTCCGTCTACCTTTTCTAAATCCAGCATGAATATCTCAAAGCTCTCTCCATTCACATACTGCTGAAGCCTAGCTTGAAAGACTTTCAGCATTACTTTTCTAGCTTGTGAGATGAGTGCAATTGTGCAGTAGTTTGAGCATTCTTTGGCATTGCCTTTCTTCGGGATTGGAATGAAAAGGACCTTTTCCAGTCCTATGGCCACTGCTGAGTTTTCCAAATTTGCTGGCATATTGACTGCAGCTTTTCACAGCATCATATGTTAGGATTTGAAATAGCTCAGCTGGAATTCCATCTCCTCCACTAGCTTTGTTGGTAGTGATGCTTCCTAAGGCCCACTTGACTTCTCACTCCAGGATGTCTGGCTCTGGATGAGTGACCACACCATCATGGTTATCTGGGTCATTAAGAGCTTTTTTATATAGGTCTTCTGTGTATTCTTGCCACCTCTTCTTAATCTCCTCTGCTTCTATTAGGTCCATATTGTTTCTGTCCTTTATATGTCTATCTTTGCAAGAAATGTTCCCTTGGTGTCTTCAATTTTCCTAGAGAGATCTCTAGTCTTTCTCATACTGTTGTTCTCCTCTGTTTCTTTGCATTGTTCACTTAAGAAAGCTTTCTTATCTCTCCTTGCTGTTCTCTGGAACTCTGCCTTCAGTTGCGTATGTCTTTCCCTTTCTCCTTTGCCTTTCCCTTCTCTTCTTTTCTCAGCTATTTGTAATGCCTCCTCAGACAACCACTTTGCCTTCTTCCTTTTCTTTTTCTTGGGGATTGTTTTGGTCACCACCTCCTGTTCAGTGTTACGAACCTCCATCTATACTTGTTCAGGCACTCTGTCTACAAGATTTAGTCCCTTGAATCTTTACATCACCTCCACTGTATAATTTTAAGGGATTTGATTTAGGTCATAGCTGAATGGCCTTGTAGTTTCCCTACTTTCTTCAATTTGAGCCTTGAATTTTGCAATAAAGAGCTGATGATCTGAGCCACAGTCAGCTCTTGGTCTTGTTTTTGTTGACTGTTTAGAGCTTCTCCATCTTCTGCTGCAAATAATCAGTCTGATTTCAGTATTGATCATCTTGTGATGTCCATGTTTAGAGTCATCTCTTGTGTTGTTGGAAGAGTGTGTTTGCTATGACCGGTGTGTTCTCTTGCCAAAACTCTGTTAGCCTTTGCCCTGCTTCATTTTGTACCGCAAGGCCAAACTTGCCTGTTACTCCAGGTATTTCTTGACTTCTTCCTTTTGCATTTCAGTCCCCTATGATGAAAAGGATACATCTTATTTCAGTGTTAGTTCTAGAAGGTCTTGTAGGTCTTCACAGAATCATTCAACTTCATCATCTTCAGCATTAGTGGTTGGGGCATAGACTTGGATTACTGTGATGTTGAATGTTTTCCTTGGAAAATAACTGAGATCATTCTGTCTTTTGGGACTTCAGCCAAGTACTACATTTCAGATTCTCTTGTTGACTCTGAGGGCTACTCCATTCCTTCTTAGGGATCCTTGCCCACAATAGTAGACACAATGGCCATCTGAATTAAGTTCGCCCAGAGCTGTCCATTTTAGTTCACTGATTCCTAAAATGTCGATGTTTACTCTTGCCATCTCCTCTTTGACCACATCCAATTTATCTTGATTCATGGGCCTCACATTCCAGGTTCCTATGCAACATTGTTCTTCACAGCATCGGACTTGACTTTTACCACCAAATACAACCGCAGCTGGGTGTTGTTTCTGCTTTGGCTCGGCCTCTTCACTCTTTCTGTAGTTACTTCTCCTCCCTTCTCCAGTAGGATATTGGACAACTACCAACCTGGGGGGCTCATGTTTCAGTGTCATATCTTTCTGTGTTTTCATACTGTTCATGGGTTTCTCAAGGCAAGAATTCTGAAGTGGTTTACCATTCCCTTCTCCAGTGGACCACATTTTGTCAGGCCCTAACTAGCAGGGACATGCTCTTCAGCCCTGGTTGTCCCACTGCTGGCCCTCATTGATTGTGTGAAACCTTCACTGGCTGTCGAGTGTTGATCAGCGGGTGGCCCGGGGTAGAGGCAGAGGCCCTGCTGGAGTGGCTGGGAAGGGGGTCCAGGGGAGGCTGGAGCCCGTGTTGGAGGACACCCAGGAATGGAGGGCTCCTCAGTCTCTCTGCTGCCAGTGAGCTGCCCTGGGGCCAGTCCGCTGCCAGTTCAGCTATAGGCTATATGAATGTGAATCTTAAGATATCCTGCTGATCTCTGACTTGGTGTTTGTCAAACCAGCTCCCTCTAACTGGATCCCCCAAATGCTTCTTCTCACTCCAGCCCCACTCACTAGGGGGTGCATGACAGTTCAGTTCAGAGTAGAAATAGGGGTTTGCTGTGTTTATTTTAATCACAGTATGCGTTCGTTTTGCAGCTTTAAGAAAAATTAACTGTATAATCTATTGCCAAGGTCCTTCCTAGGGCCTAGAAGCTGTTCATGCAAGCAAGTACTTAGAAGCTTAAAGAAATTACTGGGAAATTGAACTTCTGATATTTACCTTAATGAGAAAGAAGGCAGATATTGAGGGAAAGAGAAAGTTTTTATTATAGTGTCCTCTTTTTGCCTTGGGTCGGAAAAGGTAAATAAGTCACTTCATTAGTTATTGCCTTTACGCAGAAGTATATTGGCAGCCTCATCAGGCTTCTGAGCCCATGTCTTCCCCATTTGCTGTAGTTGTTTGGAGTGGTGATCCTGGCCGTATCCACTTGGGTTGCTTCTACGCTTTGATTGTGAATAATGCTGCTGTGAACATAGGTGTTGGGATATCTCTGACTCCCTGCTCCCTTCTTCTGGGTAGGTATCCAGGAGTGCAGCTGTTGGATTGTATGGTAATTCTATTCTTTTATTAGATTTTGAGGAGCTGCCATACTGTTTGCTGTAGAGGCTGCACTCTTTTACATTCCTCCCAGCATGTATGAAAGTTCTAATTTTTCTACATCTTGCCAAGACATGTTATTTTCATTTTTAATTTTTTTTGTTATAGCCATTCTAGTAGGTACAAAGTGTTATCTCACTGATTTTGATTTGCATTTTCTTAATGACTAATGGTTTTGAGCATCTTTTCATGTGGCACACAAACTTCTAAAAATATCCAGAAAGATCCACCCAAGCTGACAGTGGTTTCTTTTAGCACTTGGGGGAATAACTGGTTTGAAAGTCATTACCTAGTCAGTAAGAATCCTAACTTTGCATCATTTAGAGAGTGTGTGTGTGTGTGTGTGGGTGTGTATAGCCATTATTTCTATTAGTAAACTATAGAACAAGTTCATGCTGGTTAATATCTTCATCTGATTGAGGTACCTAAAAATAAACTGAGCGCTTGAACAGGTGGGGAGGTTTATTGACCCAAAGAATTGATATAGTTCTTTGCCTTCTGAAAGATGATTTTGATCTTGCTGCAAAATAAGGATTAGATTGCTTCAGTCTGAACCATTATACGTCTTCTAATTGTACAGGGAAATGAGGCAGTTTATTTGACCAAGGACTCAAGAGTGTGAGCTCTGAAATCTTGACAGCTGGGGTTTAAATCATTTCTCCATCACTTCACTGTCTGTCCAGCTTCAAATACTGTATAACTTCTCATGTCTAATTTACCCATCTATAAAATGGGATGTTACCTCCGTGGGGTTTGTGTGGATTAAATGAGTTAAAATAGATTAAACATTTGGGACAGTGCTACCACTAGAAAACACTCAAATGTTATTACTCATAATTTATTACCAAAAAAGGGCCAGTGTAGTTGGAGCGAGAGTGCCATAGGTGATGGGCCCCTCACCTGGAGTCTTCAGGGCTCTCATTAGGGACTTTGTGGATTTTGTTGTTGTTGTTGTTTTGTTTGTTTTTTGGCTACCCCATGGGCATGTGGGATCTTAGTCCTCCACAAAGGGATCGAGCATGCACTCCTTGGATTGGAAGCATGGGAATTCTGAAGCACCAGGGAAGTCCTTATTAGGGACTTTGCGATTGTGTCCCAAGTACAATGAGTTGATTAGCTCAGCTTTTAAAAATTAGTCTAGCCCAGTGCTGTCCAACAGAAAGCCCCTTCAGGCCACTTATATAGTTTAAAATTTTCTAGTAGCCATGTTAAAAAAGCAAAAGAGAAATGAAAAGTATTTTTGATATTTTACTTAACCCAGTGTATTACAGTTTTAACATGTAATCAGTATTTTTAAAATTGAGATTTTATATTTTTTGTACTAACTAGCTGTTCAAAGTCTGCTGTTTGTTTTATACTTAAGCGCATCTTGGACATGGATTGGACACATTCCCAGTGCTTAATAGCTACATGTAGACTTTGGATGATGAAGATCTATTATGAGAACAACTGGAAACAAAAGTGAAGATGGGAGACAACATGGGAGCATGTTGCAGTAGTCCAGAGAGAGATCTGGAGGCAGTGTGGTGGCAGAGAAGAAAGCAGCTGGCCGGCCGAGGGCATTAGGTAGGAGGCAGCGTGTGTAGGTGGACTTCCGTAGATGAGCTTGAGGGAAATGCAGGTGCAGTTGCCAAGGTTGAGTGCACGGTTCCTAGCGTACGTGATTGTAGATGGTCTTGCCAACTTACTGTGAAATGTAGTAACAGACGAGAAAGGGACTCACGCTGGGCTTGGACCCCAGGTGTCAGGTTTCAAGCATCGCCTGAAGAAGATGATCATCTTTCTCTGTGACTTCATGGTCTGTGTGAGTGGAGGGTAACTTGGACTGTTCTTGCGCTCAATTGCTCTAATCACATGACTTTTATGGAATCCTAAATTATAGTCGCCTCCCCATGTAAGAGAGTGTATCTTGTGACAGGTGAGGATGGCTAGAAAGTTGTGAGGGCTGGGAGATCTGTGTGCTACACTGGAGGCTGAGATTCCCCCTGGATGTTTATTCAGTTTAGCCACTCTGTTGTGTCCAACTCTTTGTGAACCCATGGACTACAGCACGCAAGACTTCCCTATCCTTCACTGTCTCCCAGAGTTTGCTCAAACTCATGTTCATTGAGTCCATTCACTGAGTCAGTCCATCGTCCATTGAGTTGATGATGCCATAGAACCGTCTCATCCTCTGTTGCCCTATTCTCCTGCCCTCAGTCTTTCCCAGCATCAGGGTCTTTTCCAGTGAGTCGGCTCTTTGCATTAGATGGCCAAAGTATTGGAATTAAGCGTCAGTCCTTCCAACAAATGTTTAGGGTTGATTTCCTTTAGGATTGACTGCTTTGATCTCCTTGCTGTCCAAGGGATTCTCAAGAGTCCAGCATTAACAGTTCAAAGGCATCAATTCTTTGCTTGGCCTTTTTTATTGTCAAGCTCTAACATCCATACATGACTACTGGAAAAACCATAGCTTTGACTATGCAGACTTTGTCGGCAAAGTGATGCCTCTGCTTTTTAATATGCTGTCTAGGTTTGTCATAGTTTTTCTTCCAAAGAGCAAGCGTCTTTTCATTTCATGGTTGCAGTCACCATCTGCAGCAATTTTGGAGCCCAAGAAAATAAAGTCTATCATTGTTTCCATCGTTTCCCCTTTCTAAAACATCTAGCTGTGGTTTTTGTTTGTTTTGTGTTTGGCTGTGCCATGGGATCTTGATTCCTTGACCAGGGATTGAGCCCTGGCCCTTGGCAGTGAGAGTGTGGAGTCCTGACCACTGAACTGCCAGGGAATTTGCTCCCTCTAGGTTTTATCAGTGATGAAGATGATGTGCAGCATGGCTTGTCAGGTTGGCAGTGATCTGGTCTGTCTGTGTATGTTGATCCCCTTGAGTTGAAAGTCCATTTCACAGGAATGGTTTGAATGTTACCCAAGTAGTTATAATGGTAACATTTAAGAGAAATATATATTAAGGTAGATATTTTTAAAAATTATCTTGTATTTGAAATTTGTATCATTATTTATTAGAAATGTAATTGGTACGTGCAGTATAGAATTTTTGTTTTTTTTTAATTAATGTAGCTGGTTGTCTGTAGACAGATGTAAGAGAACAAAGTTCCTGGGATGATTTATCCACAGCTGGCAACAACTGGTTCCTGTTGCTGTAAAATGTGTTGAGCTGTATTTGTAGGAAGTTCCTTTCATGTCTGATGGCTTTTCTTCTGCTCCTGTGGGAATGAAGAATAGGCAGAATGACTTCATTTTTACAACCCCTCCTCAAAGATTGAGTTTGATTTTGTGTTCGGGAGGTTGTTGTTTGTGTGTGTGTGTCTGCGTGTGAACAAAGTGTGCTGGGGCAAGAGTATTGAATATCCTACTTTTAGTTTTAATTTTTCTGGCTTTTATAATGCTTGTGACTTTGCACGTGTACTTTATTTAAATGTGTGTTGTGTCACTTCATTTGTGTCCGACTCTTTGCAACTCTGTGGTCTGTAGCCTGCCAGGCTGCTCTGTCCTTGGGATTCTCCAGGCAAGAATACTGGAGTGGGTTGCCATGCCCTCCTCCAGGGGATCTTCCCAGCCCAGGGATCAAACCTGCTTCTTTGTCTCTTGCTTTGGCAGACGGATTCTTTACCACTAGTGCCACCTGGGAAGCCCTTTTTATATCTATTCATGATAAATATTTCTTTATATCACTGTAGACTTTTTAGTGAATCTAGAATTTGTTTCCTTTGCTCCCACTGAAGAGGGTGCCTAGACTGTATCCCCAACACTGTCCTATCATCTTCAGAAACGCACACGTTCAGTAAGGAGGACTTGGAATCTAGGGTCATGCATGTCTTATCCATTATCTGGAGCACGGGAGCCAGGGTAACATTTAGGAAGAGGTTACTTGAGACACTCCTTACGAATAATCACATCACTATGGTTAATAATCACTAATCTGGTGGGAGAATAAAGATCAGTGAAGAGATCATGAAATGACATTGCTTTCTCTTCCAGGATTAGGTCAGCTCAGGTGCTATGGAAATGGGGACACTTTTCACAGTCTTGAGGGTATGGCTGGAGCAAGTGTGTGAGGGAGACGTGGGCAGTACCAGATCATTGATTACCTCCTGCACCAGGTAGAAGTTTGGCATTTTGAAGACACCGAAGAGAAGTAACTTGCAGCAGGAGGGCAGTTACTGGGCTGGAAGAAAGGCTTCAATCAGATCCTTGCTTCAGATGATTCAGAATTGATGGGACCTGAGCAGTGGGTATAAAGAATAAGTTGTCAGCAGTTGATATATCTGCAGAGCATGGATTACACCACACCCATAGGTGGTCAGGCTTCCCTGTTGACCCAGTGGTAAAGAATCCGCCTGCCAATGCAGGAGGTACAAGAGACGTGGGTTCGATCCCTGGGTCAGGAGGATCCCCTGGAGAAGAAAATGGCAACCTACTCCAGTATTCTTACCTGGGGAATTCCATGGACAGAGGAGCCTGGCAAGCTACAGTCCATGATGAGGTCACAAAAGAGTCGGACACAACTTATCAACTAAACAACAGCAACCGTAAGGGGTCAGCTGAAATATGGTTTTATGGAGGGTGGAAGGAGGACTTCTGTGGCAGAGGAAATCTGAAGGAAGATTTTCAGTTCTTTATTTTGGTATTCTAGATTGAAGAGAGGCAAGAAGAAACTGTTGATTATGATGGTTTCCCGAATGTATACACAAAGGCAAAACTGATCAAATTTTGCACAGTTCATTGGGCTTCAATAATATTTCAAGGTTTAAAAAAACAAGGCTGTTATCTAGTAATATCGACCTTAGTTATTTTTAACAGCTTTATTGAGATAAAATTCACATACTGTATAATTCACCCATTGGAAGTGTACAGTTCAGTAGTTTCGAATGGTAACAGGCATGTGCAGCCGTCACCGCTGTCTGTTTTAGAACATTCCCGTCCCCTCAGAGAGAAACTTTTAGCTTTGTCCTCCACCCTCACCTGCCCTATACAAACACTTGTTTACTTCTTGTCTCCATAGAGCTCTCCGTAACAGATATTTCATATGCGATATGTGGTCTTTGTGACATGTCTCTACAACATATCTCTGCAGCGTGGACGAACCTTGGAAACCTTATGTTAAGTGAAAGAAGCCAAAGTTTTCCAAGGTTCATTCACGTTGTAGAGACATGTCAGTTCTTCTTTCCTTTTTATGGCCGAATGAAATTTCATTGAGTAGCTGTTCCACAGTCTGTTTATCCATTCATCAGCTGATGCACACTTACATTGCTTCCACTTCAGTCTGTTGTAAGTTTAATTCTTACTGCTCTCTGATGGCAAGCAATGATCTTTGCAGTTATCCTGTTATTCTTTCCTTGCTGTTTTCTACATTTGGATGAATATTTTAAAATAATGTTGAACATTTGGGATTTTTAAGTCCTAAATGTATAAAAAGGAAGAATTCAACCAAGACATCTCCTATGAGGCTTTAATTTACTTCAATACTTTCGTTTTCCTCCAGGAGTTTAAACTCTCCAGTTCACAGAGAAATATTTCCTTTCGGATTTGAGTAAAATAAATGTATTTAGAAATAAGAATTGGGGTTTAAGAGATTCGAGAAAATGTTGGAAATGAGCAGTGCAAGAATTTTTGTTTTTAACTTCTACACAAGGCTGTTTAAAAGAAAACATTTAGTGGCTGAGCTAGATGGCTGCTGCTGCTGCTAAGTCACTTCAGTCGTGTCCGACTCTGTGCGACCCCATAGATGGCAGCCCACCAGGCTCCTCTGTCCATGGGGTTTTCCAGGCAAGAGTACTGGAGTGGTTTGCCATTTCCTTCTCCAATGCATGAAAGTGAAAAGTGAAAGTGAAGTTGCTCAGTCGTGTCCAACTCTTAGTGACCCCATGGACTACAGCCCACCAGGCTCCTCCGTCCATGGGGTTTTCCAGGCAAGAGTACTGGAGTGGGGTGCCATTGCCTTCTCCGGAGCTAGATGGGAGAGATGGAAAATATAAGATGTTCTAGGAGTGGAGAGGAGACAAGAACCTAGGGGTGGATGGTTTCTGTGTCAGATACTAGGAACCTTTGTCCTTCTTCCTAGTGAATGCAGGATGAGTCAAAACGTTAGAACTCATCAAGTGGAAGTTGTGTTTACTCTGAGAGTTCCGTGGGTTGCAGTGTCGTGATAGAATTGAGTAGTCCTGTAGCACGTCCGGGTGCCTACCTAGTAGATTTAGAACTGGTTACCATGGCATTGCTCAGTCATTTAGGGGTCGGAAACCCTTCTGGGATTTGTGAATCTGACGAGGTTACTGACAGTAGACAGACTTCTCCCATCTCTAAGTTGTGATCACCCCCATAAAGCTTTGAGTTGGCATCCATATATGTCTAGGTCAAAACCGCCTAGGTTGTGTTGTTAAATTGTTCTCATCTATGTACCAAGATTGATGCTTGACTTTTTTAGAGTTATAGTTTTTTTTTTTTCCTTCTGGTTTTAGAGTCAGGTTTACATACAATAAAAATTTTTTACATATGATAAAAATTTACCATTTTTAACATATAAGGGCTGTAGTTTCTAATTCCTAGATATTTTACACACGGGATAGTTGACAACCAATAGCATTTATCATTACTTAGGAATAAGATGAGTAAATCTTATAAGCAATTTTGTTTTGAATATACTAAACTTTGTATGATATATGCAGTGAAAAACTTGGACATTTCCTCAATTTTAGTTAAAAATTTACTTGTATTTATTTCTGTATGTATATTCACACATAAATACATACCTGTTTGTGTGTGTACATATATCAGTGTATATATACACACATCACTTTGCCATTGGGCCTTTTGGAGACATGAGTTTCATGAGCATTGTTGCAGGTTTAGTCAGCATTGTTTATAAGTCATGAGCATTTAACTTTCATAGTGATTTCTCTTAATAGTAAAAGTTAATGTAGTGTAAGCTAAATGATGTGACGACTACTGTATTTAGTGAAAAAATTGCCTTTAGGGAAAATTAAGGATGTTTATTTAAATTATCGTACTAAATTAGCACTTACCCCCTATTTTCTACACGCCTCTTCCACCATCTCTAGCCGCCTCAGTACCCCTGCCCCTCAAGATGCCCAAGTTGTCTTGAAGTGAAGTGAAGTCTGTCAGTCGTGTCCGGCTCTTTGCGGCCCCATGGACTGTAGCCTACCAGGCTCCGCAGTCCATGGGATTTTCCAGGCAAGAATACTGGAATGGGCTGCCATTTCCTTCTCCAGGGGATCCTCCCAACCCAGGGATCGAACCCGGGTCTTCTGCATTGCGGACAGACGCTGTACCATCTGAGCCACCAGGGAAGCCTTAAAGCTCTACTATTAGAGTGACTTTCATTTAAAAGCCAAATTTTAAATGGCAGATGTCGTCCCTGCTGTTTTAATTATTTAAATTGGAATGAGTTAAATATTTTTTAAGAATTCTGTTAAGTGACACAGAAAACCATTTATTGGTATTATTAAAAATTTTTTTAGTTTAAAATATAAGTAGATTTCTGTTTAAAGTGTTTTTTTTTTTTTTTAAGGCATTACGTGTTGTATATTACCTATTTCATGGCATTATGGAAGGTTTCCTGTTCTTTGGCCCTTATTAAAAATTATGTCTCATCCAACATTACATGCATAGCAAACTTATCTCTAGAACAGGTAAACACTGTTATCAGAATACTGTTCCTATTAAATTATACTAGTATTTCCTCCTGAGAACTAGTCACTTCTTTATGAACTATTTGAATGTCTTTTTTAGGTACTGGGGATAGTACAACAAACAAAAAACATTCCCATTCACACTGAGCATGCTTTCTGGTGACTGAGACAGACAAATTAAATTTTAGGTAGTCAGTTAAGTGTTTTGAGTTCAAAACAAAAAACCAAACAAATGAAGCTTTATGATTTAAACAGTAGCTGTAATTTGAGACAAAGATCATGGTGCTTCTAGACCTCACCCACGGGAAATTCACCATGTCAAAGCTTACCTGTGAAGATACTAACAGTTCCATTCACAAATAGGGGTGAACCTTATTTAAAATGGAAAAACAATTAAAAGTTCATCTCCAGACAAACATTGCTGTAGATTTCAATCTGCACTCAGCAGACAAAATAAAAGCCTGAAATGTACCATGTAAGATAAACATTCCTTTAGAAGAAATTGCTTGAAGTTTAGTAGGAAATTGCCATTAAAACTTATTCAGTGTGTTTCTTGATGGTTTACTGTGTCCTGGGGGAGGGGGGCGGCCAGAAAACATTTCCAAGGGCTGTCCTTCAAATTTTGCAATAAAATTGATGAGTAAGTGCTTTACTATAAACTAATAGAAGCTTTGTTTGTTTTACTTTTCAAGAAAAACTTGTTAACAGTTCTTAGGAGCAAAAGATAGTTGAATTTGGCTTATACTGATGAGGTATGCCTGCAGTTTATAGTATGATAAAATTTAGTGACTGGTTTCACAGCCTTTTGTTACGTTATCATGCATGTGTAATAATGCAGCTACAGGAAAGACAGTGTCCAGTTGTACTTTTTCCCAACCCATTCTAGGCTTAGAAGACTCTTAGTATAGATGTACTTCTTTTTATATTTTCTACTGTTCAGGAATTGATAAACCACTCAGATTAGTCTTTAGTTCAAGATTCCAAGCAGGATATCTTTCTTCATTTTGCTAGCCTGCCTTGAGAGTGGTCTGTTCTGATACATCCTTTAAGCTGTAAAAGGAAGTTCTTTAAAAAGGAAAATCTTAAGAAATAAGCCTTGACTTGGGCCCTTCTCCTCTGCAAGGAGAAAGCGTGACTGTGTGGTGGTGGTGTGTGTCTGAGGAACACACGCGTCCTTGTCCTCGGCCTCAGGACGGGCGGCTGTGGCTCTGCACACTGGCTTTCTGGGCCTGTTGTTGTTGTTCAGTTGCCGAGCCGTGTCCGACTCTGCAACCCCTTGAACCCCAGCACACCAGGCTTCCTTGTCCTTCTGTCTCCTGGAGTTAGCTCAGGCTCATGTGCATTGACTTGGTGATGCTATCCAACCATCTCATCCTCTGTCGTCCCCTTCTCCTTTTGCCTTCAATCTTCCCCAGCATCAAGGTCTTTTCCAGTGAGTTGGCTCTTCACATCAGGTGGCCAAAATATCGAAGCTTCAGCTTCACCATCAGTCCTTTCAATGAATGTTCAGGGTTGATTTCCATTAGGATTGACTAGTTGGATCTCCTTGCAGTCTAAGGGACTCTCAAGAGTCTCCTCCAGCAACCAGAATTCAAAAGCATCAAGTTTTCAATGCTCAGCCTCCTTTACGGTCAACTCTCACATCCGTACATCTTGGTTAGATCAGCTTGAAGTCAAGGACCTCCAGAGAGGCAGGAGTGAAAACCCACCAGATGCTCTCTCTGGGGCCCTTCTCGCACTTCTGTATTCCCAAACCCCAGTTAATTTTGGGGGGCTCATTTCCATCACAATTACTTAAAAACCTTCTCCTGCCCTTGCTGATAACACGGGAAACTGAAAACTTGTAATTTTGTCTCCCCCTCCTGATAGGTGCTGGATAGTTTACTAGTCCAGTATGGAGTGGTGGAGAGCTGTGAGCAAGGTACATGTCTTCTCAATTGCTTTCAAATTTGTAAAAGGAAGAAAGTAGAAAGAAAACTAACTTGTTTTCCCTCTTCTTTTTTTTCTTCCTGTAGTGAACACTGACTCGGAAACTGCTGTCGTCAACGTAACCTATTCCAATAAGGAGCAAGCCAGACAGTAAGCAGTTTGAAACTTCTAATCTCTATGTAATAACAAGGTTGAATATAGTACTTTTATTTTGGGATAGTGGGTAGCAGACAACTTTATTTTGCGAAGTTTGACCTTGCAAATCTTTTTAAGTTTGAATGTCTGTTAAGAATCTACATCGGTTAAAGTTTTATTACATTTTCAATATAATGTTAATGCCAGTAATAGTTATAATATGATGCTGAATTATATCCTGTTGGCAAAGTGTTCTGCACGTGGGTATCATTGCCAAATTACATTAATAGACCTTTTTTCCCCTTATTATTGGTATGATACATACATTCCTGCTGTTCTACACAAAGATGGTAAGTTAATCATGTGTTAAACCAACACCAGTGTTAAATGTTAAGTTTACCTGTTACTTATTTTTCTCATGATTACCAAATGTCATTTAGAAGTGTGTAGGCATGGCACTAATGTAATTTGGTGGGAAAAAAATATTCCAGTGCAACAGACAAGCAAAATTTCACAGATCAAAAAATTTCCCATAGGAAAAGATAATTCTGTTGGCTTGGGAATAATCTTAACAAGCTGATTGACCACTGGAGAGAAGAAATGAGGTTCCCGCAAATACTGCTTTTGACTGGTCTGCTCAGAACACAGATGTGGAGGGATGCGCCCGGGGTGCCGAGTTGTGCTCAGTGTTCAGGCGGAGCCAGCCTGTCCTCTCTATGGGGGAGCAAGGGCCATGCTGACTGATCCTGAACCCTAAAGGGGAAGGGCAGAACCAGCGGCACGAGTGGGAAAGAGCGGAGGGCCTCTGAGAAGGAAGATAGGGCTGGGGAAAGAGATGGAAATCTGCATAACACAAGGGGAACTTTTGTTTTTAAAAGTCAGTAATATTTACATGGTTCAGAATTTTTAAAGTCTAGATGCGTATACTGCATGTCTTCCCTCCAGTGTTGTTCCCCGACCACTTGACTTGACTTCCTCGGAGATAACCATATAGAAGACTAGTACATCTGTGTGTTCTTCCTCCTGTTTTACACAGATGATGCCATAGCATTTGAGGGTTTTAAACATATATAACATCTCTCTTATAGTTGCATAGAATTTGGTTGTATAGATGTGGAATGTCTTAGTCTCAAATTAGATTTTTAAGTCTCTTGCAGTTGTGAACAAAGATAATAGTGAATCCCTTTTGCAGTCATTTTTCAAGTGTATAAGTACAGTCATAGGTTAAATTCTTAGAAGTAAATTTGCCAAGTCAAGAAGGATGTGCCTTTTTTGTTGGATATTGATGAGTTATCCTTTCTAGATCTTAAATGAGTTTAAATTTCCCCCCAGCACTACGAGAGTGTCCCTTTCTCCTTGATTTTCCCTAACACAGGGCTTTATCAAACCTGGCCTGTCAAGTGAGTAAAAAGTAGTATCTAATCATGTTAATTTCGCATTTTCTCAGAAGCCAGACTCGAGATTCACTTTAAACGCTTTGAGACTTTTAATATATATTAAAGACATTTTTTTTTAATTGAAGTATAGTTGATTAGTAGTGTGCTAACTCTGCTTTATAGCAGAGTGACTCAGTTTTACACATATATGCTTTCTTTTTTCAGTATTCTTTTCCATTATGATTTATCTGAGGAGACTACAGGAGAACCTTGTTTGCCCATTCTAAATGTAACAGTTTGCATCTGCCAACCCCGAATTCCTGGTCCATCCCTCCCCCCACCCTTAGCAAGCACAAGGCTGATCTCCATGTCTGTAGAGACTCTTAACAGATTTTAAAATATTCAAATTTTCCTTCTCTTTGTATCTTTCATTTATTTAACATAAATGTTAGCAGTTTATGTGCTTAGTCGCTTAGTCATGTCCAACTGTTTGCTACACCAGGCTCCTCCGTCCATGGGATTTTTCAGGCAAGAATACTGGAGTGGGTAGCCATTTCCTCTTACAGGGGATCTTCCTCACTCAGGGATTGAACCTGTGTCTCTGGAGTCTCCTGCATTGGCAAGCAGATTCTTTACCACTGAGCCACCTGGGAAGCCTCAACAGTTTATATGGAGACATAGAATTGTAGTATTAGTTGTAAAATACACTGATTTCTCACAAACTTTATTCTTTAATCATGGTATGAGAGGAACGACAGGAAAATACCACATTTTATACCTAAAGTAGAGTGAGGGTAAAAGTGTGCAGTGAGAAAGACAGGTGCTCCATTCATTTACACGATTCAGTTTGTGCAAAGAGCTCTGCTAAGTACTTGACAGAGCCAGCTCTCTGGTAGATGGAAAATAAGGGATGCCATGATAAACCCAAGGATATTTGAGGGTTGTTGGAGGCCAGTCCCAATTGCCTTACTTGATGATTTATTATCTGAGGCTAGCTTGGTAAAGAGGGAAATGCTTAGTGTAACAGTTATTTAGCCATATGGGAGAATGTCTGTTGGAGAATACCTACATAGCTTTACATAGCTTTGAAGAGATTTAAAGTGAACTTGGATGGGGACAGGTTGACATTTAGCACCCCTACCCCCCTTAGAAAAATTCCGAAGCATTAGGTGGCACGGGGCAGACTGCCCATCAAGGCAGAAGACATGCCTAGCAAATGTGGAGATGTTTTAATTCCAAAAGTACTTTGTAATGATTGTTAGAGATTGTCAGGATCCTGTGGATCACATGAAGGGAGGAAAAGACTGTTAGGAGTTTGTGGTTTAGGTACCTATAGCATCTAAAAAAATGAGCTGGGCATTTCCAGGAGGGAAGGTCATCATGTCCTTTATTCTGGTAGCCAGTCCATTACCATTCATTGAGTGTCAGCTGTTGACCAAAGGTTGCCAGTGAATAAAGGCAGAGTTTCTGTCCTCAAGGGTGTGCCCCTGGTGCTGGAAGAATGTTTGGAGAGGGATTACTTGATTTAATTCTTGTCCAAGTTGAATTTTCCTTCTAAGAATCCTGGGTTTTCTCCACCTCAAGAATTTCAAAGATCAAAGAGAATTAGACAATAAGTGAGTATTCATAGGAAGTTAACAGAATGGACCAATAGTTTTGTGGACAGTGTTATGAAAGCTATTAGTTTTCTAGTAAATTTTTTTTAAAAGATAGGAAGTGCACTATCATTTTTTAAAGGAGAATTAATTGTATTTGAAAGGCATTTGATAAAGTGGAAAAAGCATGGACTCTGAAGTCAGGCAGCTCTGACTGTAACCGTAACCTCTCTGAACATCTTTTCTCAGCTACAAAATGAAGGCTGACAAGAAACAAATATATTTGTGTATATATGCCCACATATATAGACAGTGGTCTTATCAAATGGCCTGGCGCCCAGTAAATAATAATTCTGGTTCAACCCATTGGTCCTGGGCACGCACAGAGCAGCTAGTCGCGCCTTGCGCAGGGGAAGGCTGATCCATTCAGGACTTGTCTGCCGAACGCAGCGAGCCTGTTCTCTGAGCTCCACCAAGACTGTCTGCTGCCTAAGCTAAGCTGGCATGATTTCTTCCTGCCTTTCCCATGGCAGCCATCCAAAGCTTACTTCTCTAGGTGATAAGGGCTGAGTTGACATTCTCAGTTGACATCTTTAGCGTGTGTTAACATAGGCGTCTCTGTAACTGGGATGTGCTTATGCAGGTGTGAGTAGAGTGTGGAGACTAAGAGGGTTCATTTCTAGAGTCTGGTTCCATGGAATGGACTCCTTGTGACACTTTTCTAGCTGTGACTCTGCTCAAGTTAATGTTCCTTAATATAATCCTGTCTGTGAGATGCGAAGGTAGTAAGGCAATAGCTATTAAACATTTTCCCAGCATTTTTCACTGCTGTAGAGAATGCCCTGTTACTGTACAGGATGCTTCTTTTCAGATAATAACTGGAGTTATTATAACCCTCAGGAGTTAGAGACCTAGTTCAAAAGCCTCTTTTTACTCAAAGCTTTATGAGTGACACACTTCTTTTTTTTGGTAATGAATGACACTTTTAAGAGGATTCCTCAATAAGGCTATGTCTATAGGACAGAATTTAACCTGGAAACTCCTGCCATCTTGTGGCTAAGAAAAAAAATCAAAAGTTAACAGTGCTAATAGTACTAGGAAATACATATATTTGTTTTAACCACAAGCCTCAAATTACTAATGTCTTAGAATAATAAATGAGTAAAAATAACGAAAACTTATTTAAATCAGGAATATGTATTTAGTGTTTCTTGTTCCTGGAAGCAAGACAGACTTGGATCTCATAGGTAACCTATTCCTTCCATCTTCTAGGGATGCTCAGATAACAAAGACTAATTCATTGGAAGATTTGTCATGGGTGACAAAGAAATAACCCTTCAGAATTTCTACATATTTAGTTCTTTTTTTACTTTAGAGTTACTATTTATTTTCTTTTTTTTATGTATTTAGGGCTGTTTATTATCTAGGTCAGTTCAGTCCAGTCGCTCAGTCGTGTCGAGCTCTTTGTGACCCCGTGGACTGCAGCATGCCAGGACTACCTGTCCATCGCCAACTCCCAGAGTTTACTCAAACTTATGTCCATTGAGTCAGTGATACCATCCAACCATCTCATCCTCTGTCGTCCCCTTCTTCTCCTGCCATCAATCTTTCCCAGCATCAGGGTCTTTTCAAATAAGCCAGTTCTTCACATCAGGTGGCCAAAGTATAGGAGTTTCAGCTTCAGCATCAGTCCTTCCAATGAATATTCAGGACTGATTTCCTTTAGGATGGACTGGTTGGATCTCCTTGCAGTCCAAGGGACTTTCAAGAGTCTTCTCCAGCACCGCAGTTCAAAAGCATCAATTCTTCGGCGCTCAGCTTTCTTTGTAGTTCAACTCTCACATCCATGCATGACAACTGGAAAAACCATAGCCTTGACTAGACAGACGGACCTTTGTTGGCAAAGTAATGTCTCTGCTTTTTAATATGCTTTCTAGGTTGGTAATAACTTTTCTTCCAAGGAGTAAGTGTCTTTTAATTTCATGGCTGTAGTCACCATCTCAGTGATTTTGGAGCCCAAAAAACAGAGTCTGACACTGTTTCCCCATCTATTTCCCATGAAGTGATGGGACCAGATGCCATGATCTTCGTTTTCTGAATGTTGAGTTTTAAGCCAACTTTTTCACTCTCCTCTTTCACTTTCATCAACAGGCTCTTTAGTTCTTCTTCACTTTCTGCCTTAAGAGTGGTGTCATCTACATATCTGAGGTTATTGATATTTCTCCCGGCAATCTTGATTCCAGCTTGTGCTTCCTCCAGCCCAGCGTTTCTCATGATGTACTCTGCATATAAATTAAATAAGCAGGGTGACAATATACAGCCTTGATGTACTACTTTCCCTATTTGGAACCAGTCTGTTGTTCCATGTCCTGTTCTAATTTGCTTCCTGACCTATATACAGATTTCTCAAGAGGCAGGTCAGGTGGTATTCCCATCTCTTTAAGAATTTCCCAGAGTTTGTTGTGGTCCACACAGTCAAAGGCTTTGACATAGTCAATAAAGCAGAAGTAGATATTTTTCTGGAACTCTCTTGCTTTTTCGATGATCCGTCTAGTCAAGGCTATGGTTTTTCCAGTAGTCATGTATGGATGTGAAAGTTGGACTGTGAAGAAAGCTGAGCGCCAAAGAATTGATGCTTTTGAACTGTGGTGTTGGAGAAGACTCTTGAGAGTCCCTTGGACTGCAAGGAGATCCAACCAGTCCATTCTGAAGGAGATCAGCCCTGGGATTTCTTTGGAAGGAATGGTGCTAAAGCTGAAACTCCAGTACTTTGGCCACGTCATGCAAAGAGTTGACTCATTGGAAAAGACTCATGCTGGGAGGAATTGGGGGCAGGAGGAGAAGGGGACGACAGAGGATGGCATCACGGACTCGATGGACGTGAGTTTGAGTGAACTCCGGGAGTTGGTGATGGACCAGGACAGGGAGGCCTGGTGTGCTGCAATTCATGGGGTCGCAAAGAGTCGGACACAACTGAGCAACTGAACTGAACTGAAGGTTTTTCTAAAGATAAATTTGGCATTTTATTTTTAAAAATTGATATAGTTAACAATGCTGTGTTAATTTCTTCTGTACAACAAAGTGATTCAGTTATGCATACATATGTATGTGTGTATTATATATAATGCACTGAGTTATCCGCAGTGGCTCAGTGATAAAGAATCTGCGTACTATGCAGGAGCTGCAGGAGATGAGGGTTTAATCCCTGGGCCTGGAAGATCCCCTGGAGAAGGGAATGGCAACCCACTCCAGTATTCTTGCCTGGGAAATCACATGGACAGAGGAACCTGGTGGGCTACAGTCCATTGGGTCACAAAGAGTTGGACATGACTGAAGTGACTTAGCATGTATATATATGTGTGTGTAGACACACACACATTCTTTTTTGTATTTTCCATTATGGTTTATCCCAGGACATTGAATATAGTTCCCTGTGTTATATAGTAGAACCTGTGTTGTCCAGGGATTCTTATTTCTGGTGTGTATTTTTTTTGTTGTGAAATAGAAATATAGTTTATATATTGAAGCTATTATTGCAGATCTTTTTATATCAGCCTGAAGATTTGTATAAAGTACACACAGAAGTGTTAGAAACAACTTGGCTGATGGCTAAGGGGAGGATGTTGACTCTTAAACTTTGAAAATTATGTAAATGGAAGATTTATTCTAGAAAAAGGAACAATAGATCAAGTAGTAAGACAAAGAAGTTTTTTGCTTTTTTTGCCATTCACAGATAACCAGTGTGAAATTTGACATCAAGTTCAGTAGACTTTTTCTCATGCATTACAACTTATTATTTATTATTTACAATTGATTTTTATTGGAGTATAGTTGATTTATGATGTTGTGTTAGTTGCTGCTGTACAGCAAAGTTAATCAGTTATGAGTGAGTGAGTGAAAGTCTCTCAGTCATGTCTGACTCTGCGTCTGCATGGACTTCTCCAGGCCAGAATATTGGAGTGGGTAGCCGTTCCCTTCTCCAGGGAATCTTCCCAACCCAGGGATCTAACCCAGGTCTCCCGCATTGCAGGCATCTTCTTTACCAGCTGAGTCACCAGGGAAGCCCAAGAATACCGGAGTGGGTAGCCTATTCCTTCTCCAGTGGATCTTCCCAAGCCAGGAATCAAACCAGGGTCTCCTACATTGCAGGTGGATTCTTTACCAGCTGAGTTAGTAGCTGGTAGCTACCAAGGAATCAATTATGCATATACATATATCCAGTCTTTAGATTTTTTCCCATATAGGTCATCATTACAACTTTTAAAATGCCAAAGATCATTCTGTAGAATTGTGCAGGCTGTCTTTCCATTAGCTGTATTTATACTATTAGTAGTCTCTCTCTGGTATAACATCCCTACCACAGTCTGTGTAGCTAGTCCTCTGGTGGGCATCTAGGTTGTTTGCAGTGTTTTGCCATTAGAACTAGTTTGGTAATGAAGTCTTTCATTGTTTCCTTAAGATGCCTCCCTGCAGTGGTATTACCAGGCTTTTGGTAATTATTGCTGAATTGTATGTCTCAACCTCTTACTCTTGGTACAAGGAGAAAATGGCATGATGTGACTTTTCAATGATGGCTAAGCCTCATTTTGTTAGGACCTACATGATACCCAGCAGTGAGATCTAGGAAGAAGGAAACAATTTTAGACATGGAATTTATCAAGTCGAAAGACCATAAATCTGGTCGTTTATAGTTTTTCAGGTGAGGAGGCTAATGCCAAATCACAAAACGACTTTTCCAAGGTTCCTTGGCTACTTACTGTTTAAGCTGGTTTAGAATTCTAGTCTCTCATTCACTACTCAGCTCTGTATGTGTGTACCATTGGATACATTTAACTTCTACGAGACTGTTCTTCTTACTCTCTAATCCTTGAGATAAACTACTTATTCGTTCTTCCAAGGCCCTTTCAGTCCTACCCTGTGATCTACCCCAATAAACTTAGCAATGCGATTAAGTGCTACCAGCCAGCAGAACTGCTCATGGGTGGGAATTTCCTGGTGGTCCAGTGGTTGGGACTCTGCGCTTCCAATGCAAGAGGCATAGCTTTGAACCCAGGGCAGCCAAAACGAAGCAAAACAAAAACTACTACTCACCATCTTCTGATTGACTGACAATCACAGCAAAGCAATCAAGTAATGATGGGAAACAGCATTCTGAGTAATACACATGTGGGATAAACATCCTTGAGTTCTGCTGAACTGAATGCATATGTTTTGAATAATTAGATGACAGTTTTTTGATCAGGTATCTTGCATGTACAGTAAGGTTGGTGAAAATACTAGAATGTTTTCCCCTGAACTCAGCAGACCACTAGATAACATAGCACGGAGAGGTTACAGCGGTAGACTTAAAATTCATCAGTGTATAGTCTTCAGTCATGAGACAGTCGTTGCTGGCAGTTTATGCACTCCTGTACCTTCAGCTGTGCCCAGGTGTGGAGTGCCATGTGGTGAGGGGTCAGGAGCCCTGGCAGCTAGCAGTGGGGTATACACAGGGCAGGCTGTTTGCTCTCTGACGGGAACAACCTGAGTTTGGAGTCTCTGGGGCCCAGACAGCACTGGGTCCTGGAGCACTGTGCCGCCTGGCCTCCCGATGGAAAGCATCTTTTCTTTTCCCCTCAAAGAAATCTTAAAGCAGAACAGTGAAGTTGGGAAGTTATAGTTATAGTTTATTCCAAGTTGAGAGTTGTTTCTCGGAACACACGTGACTGTATTTGGATACACAGAAGCATCTGGTGACTTACATGTTTATCTCTATTTATTTCCATGGAGAAGGACATCTGTCTGTCTGTCTGTATATGTCTCTTAATCAGGAAAGAAGCTAATTAACTTTTTAGTAACATGGACTGTAGCCTGCCAAGCTCCTGTGTCCATGGAATTCTCCAGGCAAGAATACTGGAGAGGGTTGCCATTTCCTTCTCCAGGGGATCTTCCTGACCCAGGGATGGAACCCACATCTCCTGCATTGCAGGCTGCTTCTTGACTTTCTGAGCCACCAGGGAAGGGCTCCCCTGCCCCCAACTTCTTTTTTTAAAGTAACATTACTGACTTAATTGCACAGTCACTCACTGTCTTCTGAAGTGCTCAGTTTTAGAGTGGGGAAGGATGTTACTGTGAACTGTTGCCTTTTATGTCCCAGGTCGAGTTGAGCCCTTCATTGCATGCAGCTCTCCTCTTGTCTCTGAAAGAACCTTCAGGGATAGGTTTCTCTTGGGCTTTGAAAAGCTTTATCTCATTTGTTGAAACATCTGTAATTCCAAACTTTCTGTAGTAAACGTACATCATCGATGTTAATAAAATTTCTAGCTGTTGTCTTCCTTTAGAAATAGCCAAAATACTTTAGGGCCTTTAATCCACATATTCTTTAGGAAAAAGGGAGAGGGAAGAAGGCAGGAAAAATGTGTTAACTGAGGGTTCTTGTATCAGGGCATTGGTAAAACAAGTTTTTCTGTGTGTCTGCTATCACCTGTGAAGCTTATGAAAAGAATGCCATCTTTAGCTATTTTAAAAAAAAAAAATTGAAGTATAGTTGATTTACAGTGTCTTGTTAATTTATGCTATACAGCAAAGTGATTCAGTTACACACACATACATACACAGGAAAAGAATGTCACCTGATACAGAACTCAATGGAAATATCCCAAGATATATTGTATTTGGAAAAACAACAGATCACAAGACTATGTATATCATGATCCCAGCTACACTTTTTTAAGAAGGTACTGAACACTTAGACACCTATGTGAACAGATGGAAAGAACTGGTCCGTTTGCAGAAGTTAATCACAGTTAACAGTTACTCTGGGAAGGGTCTTGGAGGTAATGGTGACAGAAATTTCTTGATACTTTGCTAGTCTGTATGACTGGGATCTTTTAAAGAGTTAATTCGTGTGCACGGAACTGTAGGACAGTGATGAACAGGCCACTGACGTGCGAAAAGGGTGGAGTTCTGAGTCCTGAGGACATTGGTGTGTCTTGTCTGATTTTCTACATCTGCCATGCAATTTCATGGTTTTGTTACCCTTTTTGGTGCTGGGCCTATTCTCTTTCCTTTTGAAATGGAAAAATCTCCAGATAAAGAAAGCAGTATGTGAACCACAAATGATCATTCTGAGCAACTAGACAGAGCATTTTATGCCTGTTTTTCTCTCCTTGCCTGGGTTGAACTCAGGGTCCACTGGAATACCATCTGAGCAAAGATTCTGAGTAACCCTGGAGAAAGCATGAGGCCTTTTTTTTTTTTAATTTTGTTGTGCACTGGGAGTGTGTATTATTAGGGTGATGTCTATATGGCAGTATCTTCTGTCAACTTTTATTGAGTTCTTCACATTTAAAATATGTAGGTAAGCTAGAACACACCAATTTATCTTATAAACTTAGGAATCTTACACACTTATCTCATAAATGATAAGTTAAAGATGCCAGACATCAGTATTTACATAGAAATGTAAACAGGCAGACTCCTTCTATGGTGTGAGGAGCCGAGGGAAGGGGGCAGTCACTGGAAGGAGGTCCTAGCGGGGCTTCTGGGACACTGGGGTGTCCTAACTCTGAATCTGGAGATGCATGCTCACTGTGAGAAAACTCATTGAAATGTTTGCTTAAGATTGGGTACTTTCCCATAGTTCAGTTCACTCGCTCAGTCGTGTCCAACTCTTTGCGACCCCATGGACTACAGCACACCAAGCCTCCCTGTCCATCGCCAACTCCTGAAGCCTGCTCAAACTCATGCCCATCGAGTCGGTGATGCCATCCAACCATCTCATCCTCTGCTGTCCCCTTCTCCTCCTGCCCCCAATCTTTCCCATCATCAGGATCTTTTCAAATGAGTCAGTTTTTTGCATCAGGTGGCCAAAGTGTTGGAGTTTCAGCTTCAGCATCAGTCTTTCCAATGAATATTCAGCATTGATTTCCTTTAGGATGGACTGGTTTGTTTGATCTCTGTGCTGTCCAATGGACTCTCAAAGAGTCTTCTCCAACACCACAATTCAAAAGCATCAATTCTTCGGCCCTCAGCCTTCTTTGTAGTCTAACTCTCACATCCATACATGACCACTGGAAAAACCATAGTTTTGACTGGATCCGCCTTTGTTGGCAGAGTAATATCTCTACTTTTTAATATGCTGTTTAGGTTGGTCATAGCTTTTCTTCCAGGGAGCAAGCAAGCATCTTTTAATTTCTGTACTTTTCCATAACAAGCCTCTAAAATGGAAAAAAAAAAAAAAAAAAGTAAAGCTCCTCTCGAAATAGATGAATGGGTACATGGATGGATGGATAGATAGGGAGAAGACAGTTTTCGTTGTTTCCTTTGGTCCACCACCACCCCTGTCTCCCTGCCTCAAATCAGATCATAAATTCCACAAGGTCATGGATTGCTTTTTTCCCTGAAGAACAGGCTCATAAGAGGTATTGAGTGATTTTATAGTGGTAAGTAACATGAGTATTAAATTCTACTTCCTCCAGTGAGTGGCTCAGAGATTTTCATCCTTTGATTCTGAAAGTGCTTTAAATATTTGTTTTTAAGACATTAAAGCAAGGGAGGTGTGCATTGTAACATCTTTTCTATTCTGATTTGGAAAGACTAGCCAGAAGGAGAGCCCCCTCTCCTGACCTGTGGGGGTCCTCATATGCTGTTATTGACTTCATGGTGAATAAATTAGTAAGTGTTGTTTTTTGTTTGCTTGGGTTTTTTCTGGCCACACTGTATCTTCTGGGACCTTACTTGCCCGCCATGGATTGAACCCAGATCTCAGCAGTGAGCGCACCAAGTCCTAACCACAGGACTGCCAGGGAAGTCCCCAGTTAGAGTTTGACAAAATGTTTTTTTTCCACTTGACTGGTAAATGGCTAATATGTTCCCTTGGAAACCTGTCTGTTTTCCCCATGTGTCTTTCAAAGGGAATGTGGGCAGGGAGTGTTAGGTGTGTTCTGTATTTGCTATCTGTTCAGGGGCTTTATTCATGAGCTTTACAGCCAGGAATCCTGAGTGGAAGAGGTGGTATTGCTGTTACTCAGCCGGGTTCCTGTTCCCACCCCCTGCTCCTTGTTGATTTTCAGAGCTTTAGACAAGCTGAATGGGTTCCAGCTGGAGAACTTCACGCTGAGAGTGGCCTACATCCCCGATGAGATGGCGGCCCAGCAGAGCCCCTCCCAGCAGCCCCGTGGCCGGCGTGGGTTTGGGCAGAGGGGCTCCTCGAGGCAGGGGTCTCCAGGGTCAGTGTCCAAGCAGAAGCCGTGCGACTTGCCTCTGCGCCTGCTGGTTCCCACCCAGTTCGTTGGAGCCATTATAGGAAAAGAAGGCGCCACCATTCGGAATATCACCAAACAGACCCAGTCTAAGTGAGTATTTCCTGGGGTACGGTGGGTATTTGAATCTTCATAACAGGGTATGCTGCTTGCTACTTCATGTCCTCCTGACATGGTTATGATCCCTTCTTGTATGCTACTTGGGAATCTGGAAAAACCTTGTGATTTGATATCTTTAGTGCTCATTTTATAAAAACCTGGGGCTGAACCTTAATCTCAAAGAGAACTTTAGATTTTCACACATGAATGGAAAACAAATGATACTCCTGATGGGGGAGGCCCTGACCTCTAGGTGGTTCTCTGCTCCCCCACCTCCTCCCCGACCTCCACTGGTACCTGCCTTCTGTGCTTTTAGAAGTAATTTTCTGGGTCCAACACAGAAGAGTTTTTCAGTCTTGCTTTAGTTCAATGAGGAATAATTCAGTTTATGATCTGTAGTTATCCTGTGTTTAAGCCATGTAGTCAGAATGGTTCTTTCTTGAGGATGTTGTTTGATAGTTTTAATTTGCAGATTTTGGGAATTAGAAGATTCTCCATCAAATACTGGAGCTAACTTTTTAGGAGTAGAAAGCAGGAGCTATTTGTTTTTATTTACCACTGTAGTCCCAACACTGGGCATGTTGATGGCTCTCATTTTTGTCAAATGAGTGAAATAACTGCATGTGAATTATGTTTAATTCTTTTAACGTATATCTAAGGCACTGTCTCAGCTTTGGAGCTCCAGTGATTATATGTTCGTGGTTTTGCTCTAGTAACCATCCTGTGATGCTGTATGTGACGAATTTGACCCAAAGCAACTTGATGATGAACTCTGTCCTTGCCCTTCGTTGTGTAAATTGCTACCAGGCACATCTCTGGGGCAGTTGCCACCATGTTTCCTGAAGAACTGTGGATGTACTAGAGAGAAGAGGGAGTGTGTACACGCTTCTCGAGTCATTCTATACGGAAGGGCAGGGAGATGGCCTTGGGCCAGCTACAGGGATGGCTATGGATCGTTTTGCTTTTTAATTTTAGTAAGAAAAATTATTTTGTGTGGCCCCAGGAGTTAAGCAAAGTCTTTTCCAGAAAGTACAGCTATGGTGCTGTGTTTGTTCCAAAGGCTTAAGAGGTTGTCCACGTTGATCGCAGGCCCCACGCCGGCCTTCAGGTGGCGGGCCCATTTCTGATGTAGAAGCAAAGCGAACCTTGTCTGGTGGTGGTCATGCGCTCACTCCCCCGGAGGAGTGGTGCCTGGCCCTGCCTCCCCACACTTGGGAGTGGGGCAGATGCAGAGTGCTGGCTACCTTTGTGCAAAGTCGGTGGCCTTGACTTCATCATGTTAGAGGGTGGGGACGCCACCTGAACCATAGCCCAGGCAGTTTCCATCTCAGATTTGCCTCATTTTCATACAAGAGCTTCTCTTTAATTCTCTTATCAAGAGCGTCTCTCTTGCATTGATTCCCTGTTACCTGCAGAAACTATTCGGTCGTTTCCCTTCCTCATCACATGGCAGATGAAAGTTGTTCCTTTTAAAGCTGCTCATTTCCTTGTCAGAGAAAAGAGCTTCTGTGATTTAAATGAAACTGTTGGTTTTATTTAAGCAGGAAGATGGAGGATGGAGAGGGAAGGGAAGCGATAGTTGTATTCGATGATTCGCTTGCAGCTCTGCCAACAGATTTAATTAACTCTTGCCATTGAAACTAGTCATTATCAGATGCTCTGCTTCTGGAATAGCCTCACAGGGCTGCCCTAATCTGTAAAGCAACATTCCTTACTCTCGGAGGATCAGAGTTTAGTAATCCTTAGCACAGTGAGCAGGTGCAAATAAACCGGAGGAGGGAGATGAGCACGTCAGCTGCTGGAAGAGAAGCAGTACTTAGAGTGATCGGAGATGGAAACCAGTGACTGGAGAGGGTTCCTGAGATCAGAGCTGTTACATGAGATACTCTTTTTATTGGTTATTTCTAGATATTCCTTATTTGTTTCACTTCTTCATTGCCCTTATTTTTAGCTGTAGGTTTTAATTCTGAGATAAATCTTGGGTTTTCAATTAGGCATTTGGGAAAATGAAATCCAAGCCTTGATTTTATTGGCAAAATGTAGTGGTCATTCAATAAAAGAGTTAATCTCCATCTAACCCCCAAGGTGACCACTGTTGAGCTGGGAATATGTCTTTATAAGACTTGTTCCTCGTATCTACTAACACATGTAGCTTTAAAAGGGAGTTCATATCATGGTGTGTAGTGTGTTGTTTTTTCACATAAGATCAAGGACCTTTTGCTGTGTTGGCATCTGTAATTTTACCACATTTATGAACAGCTGTGTGATACGGATATGTTCTTTAACCGTTTCCTCCTGAGTGGTATTTCCAAGATAGTTCAATTTTCCTTGTATTACAAACAGTGCAGCGGTGCACATGCTCGCACCAGTGGCTTCACCCCATGGTGATGTCCCCCAGCAGACATCCGTCAGTGTTGGGAGACAGTTTGGGTTGTCACACCTAGATGGGGGCGGGGGTGCTACTGGTGTCTACAGGGCAGAAGCCAGAGATGTTCAACATCCTGCAACGCACAGACTAGCTTCCACACCAAAGAACTAGCCTGACCCCACATGCCGATACTGCCGGAGGGTGAGAAACACCACTCTTAGCCCACGTGTGAGACTGCATCCGTAGGAGATATTACAAGAAGTAGAATTCTTGGGTCAAAAGATCATAAGCAGTCAAGCAGATTGTTCTATACTCTGCACCATGCCAGAGATGTGCGTGTCCCAGACACCCGTCCTCTTGCCAGTACTGAATTGCATCTGTGCAGGTCTGGAAGAGAACGGCACCTTGGTATAAGGACCAGTGAGACTGAAGATAATGGCGTGTTTAGCGGCCGTTTGCCTCTTTTGATAAAGAACCGCCGCCCTGTCTTTGGGTTCCACTCCTGCCCTGTTTGTTGTGGACTTTGCCCTGATCGGGAAGGCAACATGGAGAAAAAACCCGGCAAGAGGAGCCCGGGAGTGAAATCCCACCGTGACGGACGGTGGCCACGCTGCATCGGTGGAGTCAGCAGCCCCCGGCTTGTGGGGTTCCAGCTCCAGTCCTCTAGGCTTGGGTTCCAGGCTCCCTTGTGTTTTGAGTGGAAGAAAGCCTTTTGTTTGAACCCAGACTCTTGGGTGTGAGATGTTTGACCTGTGGCACTTAAAATTAAGTACGTGCAGCTTGGGCAGAATAAAGAGATGCCCCTGCATGAGCAGAGAGAGGGGAGTATTCTTGGAATTAACATTGGCCTCATCCATGATGACAGCTTATCAAGACTTGCTTTTGAGGAAAGTGAGTCACCCACTCTTTGCCCAGAAGTGCTGTGACTTTATAGGTGGTGAAGACAGAGTTTTGTGAATACACGCTTACAGCTCTTGTTTCCCTCTCCCCTTGTGCCCACCCTAAGAATTGATGTCCATCGGAAGGAGAATGCAGGTGCCGCTGAGAAGTCAATTACTATCCTCTCTACCCCTGAGGGCACCTCTGCAGCTTGTAAGTCTATTCTGGAGATTATGCATAAAGAAGCTCAAGATATAAAATTGTGAGTAAGGAGGATTAACTGGTGGGGAGGTTGATATTTATGCGGTCTTATTTTGGGGATTCTTTGACATAATTTTTGGGAATTGCCAGCAGACAAAGGGAAATGCTGTCCCGAAGAGCGACAGAGGGTTGGCACTGTTGTTTTGGTGGTTATAGAGCATAAATCTTTTAAACGCTTCGTTTTCATTCATGTTTGGCTATGTTGCGAGTGGTGTTAATTGGAAAAGTTCAGCTGTAAAAAGAAGGCAGTTGGGGTCATAGGAAGCTCACCTAAGGTCCAAGAAGCATCCCTGGGATTTACCCAAAGCAGGGACCCCAAACCCTCACTCCTATACTTGGAGCTCGTTGGAGCTCGGCCTGCGTCTGCCAGCCCACCCTGCAGGAGCAGGGAGAACGGAGCTGGGAAGTCCCCAGTCTTGTGTCGTGGGAAGCTGGATGTTGACTTAGGTGTTTCCAGTTGAAGCTCTCAGTCTCTTGTGGGAGCCTTGAGCAGAGGCGGGTTCTCTGCTGCCTGAGGCATCTAGCGCAGATGTGCTGAAAGGGAGGGTCCAGAGGAAGATACTGGTTCTGGCCTGGGGGCCTAACAACCTGACCTAATTGGAGGGACCTTTGAAGTACATTACATATATTTTAATTAGAAGGTGTTATATGTTGCTTTATTATAAGAATAAAATTCCTTTTTAGAATAGAGAAAAGTGAAGGAAAAGCCCACCACTTAGATGACCCCAATGACATGTTGACACAGTGCTATGTCCATGACTTGGAAAGTCAGAAAGGTGCAAAGTGAAAAGTGAAAGCCCCCTCTCTTACTCTTAGACTCTTCCCTCCAAAGTGTAGCCCTGTTGAGTTTCTTCTGTTTCCCTCTCTAAATCATGCATTTTATCTCCAGGGGGGTATTTAAACATTATTCTAAAACCATCCTGTTTCGTGTTGTACGTGGTATTCTGGTATCGGGGGTTTCAGAATATGAGTTTGAGTAAGGTGTTTTTAAAGAGCTAACTAGAATCCATTATTGGAAGACATTCCCTGAGATGAATAAAAGAAAACTTTTAAAAATTAACTCCTATCCAAATACTTGCCAGTGTTTTTTTGTCCCCCTCTCTTCATGCATTGCTAGAATGTGGGCTAATGGTCAGCAAGCTTTACAGCGTACCTGGCAGAATGCTTCCCCTACGGAAGGCAGGAAGTCAGTGTTCAATGAATGAATATTGTCCTTTTACCCTAGAATAGGTATACTTATTCTGATTTGATGGCCTTTTTATTTTATTTTATTTTTCTTTACAGCACAGAAGAGATTCCTTTGAAGATTTTAGCCCATAATAATTTTGTAGGACGTCTCATTGGTAAGGAAGGACGGAATCTTAAAAAAATTGAGCAGGACACTGACACTAAAATCACAATATCTCCGTAAGTGCTGCCTGGCTTTCTTTTGAATTAGAAAACTTGGAAAAATACCATTTCCGAGCCATAGGTTATGTATGAAGCGGATCACAACTCTTGGAGCTGGCCTGCCCCACCCCACTTATGCTTCAGTTCTCAAACCCCTTCTGTCCTGCCTGCTGTCTGTCACCCACGGTGAAAGCGTCCTCTGTTCCCACTACAAAGGCAGGACACGCTAATACCCGACATGCGTATTTCCTCACTGAAGTCTTGCTGGGGTTTTCTGGCATCTGCTCGGAAAGCTGGAATGTATAACCCTGCATATTATCCATCACTGTATAACAGATTATCCCAACATTGGCCACTAAAGACAAGGGTAAACATTTCTTGCTCACCTGGTTTCTGTGGAGCAGGCATTCAGGAGCACAGCATGACTGGGTAGTCCTGCTTTGGGGGTCTGTTGATGTTGCTGCCAAGCTGATGGCTGCTCTTAGAATGTGGCCTCAGCTCCTCACCTCAGCTCAGCACCTCCACAGGGCTGTGTAGGGGCACCTTCAAGTCATAGCAGCTCTCTTCCCTCACAGTGAACAACCTAAGAGACAGCAAGATAGAAGCAGCTGTGTCTTTTGTAACATAGTCTCAGAAGTCACTCTCTTGACCATTTTTCCTATGGTTGTTGACACAAGTCAGCTTCAGTCAGTGTGGGAGGTCGGTCACTGGGGAGTGGGGATCTTGGAGGCTGGTTCCCATGCGTACAGTCCATGAATGCTCTGAAATTACGTGGAAAGGCCTTTCTCTTCTGAGGGTGACTTTTATTTCCTTTAGGGCACCCTAAAAAGTTGAGGGGGAAAGAGACTGATGAACTAATGAAGAATAGTAGAGAAAGACTGGGGCAGTATGTTCATGGAGCAGGGAGTTTTTGTAGAAGTGGGGGTGGAAAGGGGAGAGTCCCGGTTGGTGGGAAAGGAAAAACTGCAGAACAGTAAAAAAGAACAAGTGATCCTACCCTGTCTTGAATTTTATGCTCAGAAAGGGGGAAGGTTTTAAGAGGAGAAAAAATACATCATAAAGGCTATTCTGGAAGCAGCTATTTTAAAAGCTGTAATAGAAAATGCTTTTCAGGGGAGAGTGGGTTGAGCCTGAAGAGGAGACATACACTTGTTTACGGGGTCTGAGACGAAGCATCTTCATTATGTAGATGTTTATATTTTAACAAGTATGGGAAGAAGTTAACGAATAACATCCCATTCATCTGGCTCATGTTTAGCTTGAGACACTTTGCTAGTAGTGAAAATGAGAGTTTTAACTCTACGAATATGAAGGGAAACTGTCCCAATATTCTGTATCCTTTCCATCCATTTCCTGAGTCTTGTTTCCATGCTAAGTGCCTCCCGTGGGTCTCCCTTCCAGGCTGTTGAATGGCTGAGACTTAGATGGCCCCAGTGTCATCTGAATGGATTTTGACGCTTCTACAGGAGCTGAAACGGCAGGGAGTTTCTGAATATTGCTGTTACGTCTTAGCTTTTTAGTTGTCTAAATGGTCATCAAGGGACTGTTTTTTAAATTCAGTCAAAATGGATTGATATGTATTATTTCCTCAAGCCTATGTCAATCTAAATTCTAAAATTAGCAACAAAAATAAGCTTAGACATATGAATTCTGGGTGCCATTTTGGAATATTTTCTTGCTTATCCCTTGCTTGGTGACCAAAAAATGCAGTTGCACGACAAGGCCAATTACACCCCAGTTGGTCAGTGCAGACTAGAAATGCACTTATTAAAGGTTATATTCATCTGGTTCTTGGGTTCCACTAAAACTGTGGGTTCCTCTGGATCATTTTCTTTACATTTCACTGTTCAGTTGTGAAAAAAGCTCACCTTAAGTGGTCAAGAAGTATAATTTGTTTAAAACATGGACTTAGTTGAATTGCATACACCCAGAGATACTTAATGAGAAGGTGGGAGGGGCAGTATTTTCTATTCTCCTGCAGCTTTACAATTCTTGTATTCACAACTTTTGGGGCTTACTCAAATTTCATGATGTCTAACCACCTACTTTTACACATTGCCAGCCTCTACAGTTGGGTTTGAATTGCCATCTGTGGTTGAACTATTATTAACTGTCTCCCTCCTATAATTTCCGGTCTTTTTCTTGCCTCTCTGTTTCAATCTGCAGATTGCAGGAGCTGACACTGTACAATCCGGAGCGCACCATTACGGTGAAAGGCAACGTGGAAACATGTGCCAAAGCTGAGGAAGAGATAATGAAGAAAATCAGGGAGTCTTACGAAAACGATATTGCTTCTATGAATGTTAGTTTTCTTATGAAGGAAATGTCTTTGTTTTGATGAACAGTTCAAAGATGTTTTCAATTGCCTTAACATTGATTTCTTTAATGGTGTCATTGTTAGATGTGGTTTCTAATTGACTTTGAGCACCAGGGTGAGTGCCCTGGGATAGTTGGGCAGACACAGACTTGGACTTCAGGCTTGGCCATCTTTTGTGATTTTAGCCAACTTTGCGCCTTAGCTTCTTTACCTGTGAGGTAAGGCTAATACCTCTCTAAAAAAGGCTAATCTCTCCCATACAGTGTGAATTTGAGGGAGATTGTAGTATTATAGGAATGTGGGCTTTAGAGTGTGTAAACTGGTTTGAATCTTAGCTCAACCATTTATTAGCTGTAGCTTTATTCTCATAGATGACATACTTGGTCTCTCAGAGCACCAGTTTCCTCATTTGTAAAATGGGGCTACTGCCTACATTGCATGCTTATTAGGATTATAATAGATACAGTGCATATATAAAAAACTACTGTTATGAAGAGAAATTTAAAACCTAGTTACTTGTAAACCTTGATAAAACAATTTCAAATGACAAAACAATCTGTGTAGCGCAGGTAAGGTAATTAAAGTGCATTGCTGCCGTGCCATAATGGATGGAATGGTATGGAAAATGTAGCATTTCAAAAGTCCATCTTGAATTTTCAAGTAAATGATTGAAAAAAGAAAAGTTCCTGTTGGGCCTGCCATCTGAAACATTACACCTGAAAGAAGGGAAAGTGTAAAAATGGTACTGCCGTTGTGAGAAGTGCCTTAACTGCTAATCATTTTACCCCCACATGACTGCCTCCCTATCTTCACATGATCACTGCTCATCCAGATGTTTCAGGGTCACCTGGGAGTAAATCCAAACCCACACAGGCCTTGTAAAAACAGGCTTGAGGATGCTCAAGTCTGAACTCTGCAGTCTCCACCTTATTTTCTCAGCCCTTGGCAAATGAAACCAAAACCAAATCCCATTTCTGGCTCCTGGATCCGTTCCAAAGATAGGTTTATCTGAAGGGACAGGAGGATGGAACCTGATTCCCAAAGGGCTTGGTTTTGTTTTAGGTCTATAGACTCAGGACCACCAAATTTTTTTCATGGAGTAAAGATCTCTTAATATCTGTTACCTGTTCTGCTTTTTAATGAACATATCTTGTTTGCTTGCTTCTTCAATTCATGCAGGATACTCAGTTTCTCTTTACTGTGTGCCCAGAGCATACAGATAACATGTATGTCTGAGCACTGAGAGCTGCTCGTAAAGGCAAGGAAGCCTGTGTTCCCTGCTTGGAGAAACCTGGTGTGCCTTCAGATCAAAGAGGAGGCAGACAGCACATGGAGTTGAAAATAGCAAGAATTACGTGCAGACATAACCTGTAACCCGAAGTATAATCACATGGAACATCTGCTTTGTTTTAAAATTTAACTCACAAAATGATTTTTTTCTTTACTTGACAAGAGGTCACAATCTGGATATTATCACATATAAATGCTCACTTGTACTTGATCTTGTAATTGTAAAATGAAGGGACCTTTTTTTTTTTTTTACCATTGCAGCTGCAAGCACATCTAATTCCTGGATTAAATCTGAACGCCTTGGGTCTGTTCCCACCCACATCTGGGATGCCACCTCCCACCTCAGGGCCCCCATCAGCTATGACTCCTCCTTACCCACAGTTTGAGGTAAGAGAGTGTGCCCTGCGTTTCCTTATGGTTGAGGGGGGTGACGTCAAGGGACATGGTCAGACTCTGTCGCCCTCAAGGGGTGTGACATTAAGTGCTAATTGGGGAAAATCTTAAGGTGAAGCCTGACCCCTGTGGGACCACTCGTCACTGTGGATCTGGCTTTCCGGTTCTTGTCACTGGGACCTTCTTCTCTTTGTAGACATACATGAGTTCTTTCTTTTGACGTTCTTGGGTGGCAGGGTTGTCAACATGTGTTTTCAGATATCAAAAGAAAAATCTGAGACTCTGGGGAGGGGGAAAGAGGTTACTTATTTTTAAATGTAAAGGAGAGGATTTTGAATAGGCTTCCTTCATCCTGAACTTCACCTGAAAGGTCAGTAAAGACTAGATACGTTTTCCATTCTTCATGCTGTACTTTATTAAGTGGTGGGCTCAAATCGTCTTGCCCACAAATCTGCTGTGTATGTGTGTTTGTGTGCAGACATTATAAACAGCTCTTACTTGTTTTGTAAACAGGTGTCATTAGGAAATAATTGTGTTAAGAAATTGTAATTTTTAAATTGCTTTTTAAGAGTAGCATTTTCCCTGAGGTTAGAAATAGGAGGCCAGTGATAGCATGAAAATAAGTGCAGCCTAGCAGACACTGTATACAAGAATTTTTTTGGAAAGGAGTTCTCAGTTCATTTGCATTATCAATAATAATTTAAGACAATCGTGAAATAAAATTAACATTCTAGGATCTTCCTTCTTGAATTCGCTTTTCTATCTCTTTCTTCCTGTTTGACTCTCTTATGATATAAAGTTGTGAGTGGTACCTGCTACACCAAACTGAGGGAGGTGTTCAGGGAAAAGGTGGGGGCTCTGTTCTGTTAGTGCTTTGAGCACTTGTAGAATAAAAAGCCATTGGAGGTCTGCAAAGAACACGGGTTATGAGACTGATCATATTTTATCCCTGTAAGAGTGCGAATTTCCTTTGCCTGTCCTTGAAGCCACCCAGCTGTTGGGTGTGCTTATTAGCTTTTGCTCTGGCCTTGTAGTGTGTGTCTTTCTGCCATTGCTGTTGGCGACATTTGCATCTTCCCCTGCTGCTCACCTGCCACTTCAAACCTCTTTGAGCCTAGAAACCATGTAACAAAGCTCCTTAATCTAAAGATAGGTATCAGAATTTCATATCACGTGTGAATAGACTTGATTCTAAAGCTTTGTGGGGCTTCTCAGGTTGAACCAGTGGTAAAGAACCCACCTGCCAAAGCAAAAGATTTTAAAAAACATGGGTTTGATCCCTGGGTCAGAAAGGTCCCATGGAGGAGGGCAACCCACCCCAGTATTCTTGCCTGGGAAATCCCATGGACAGAGGAGTCCGGCGTGGTGTCCCACAGGGTTGGACACGGCAGAAAACTTAGCATGCTCACCCACAAAGCTTTGCGCCACAGCTAAAAGTGATGTGACGCAGCTACTGTGTTCGTAACTTGGTGCTAAAGGGGATGGGTGGGAAGAAAGCGAGCCCTGGAGGGAGGCCCTGGGCCCCACCATCTCTCTGTCGCTGTAGGTCAATCTCCTCTTTGCTCTAGGCTTCTTTGCTCATTCACACAGTGAAGAAACTGAGCTAGGTGAATGATCTCTAAGAACTCTTCTTTCCAGCAGTTTTAATTTTTACAGAATTTGAAATTTTTTCTTACAAATTGAAGGTTTGCAGCAATCTGCATTGAGCAAATGTATTACTAACCATGTTTCCAATAGCATTATTTTTAATCAGGTATGTACAGTTTGACATAATGCTGTTGTACACTTAATAGGCAACAGTGTAGTAGAAACTTACATGCGCTGGGAAACAAAAAAATGTGTGCGAATTCACTTTATTCTGATACTCCATCTAATGCAGTGGTCTGACACTGAATCTGCAGCGTCTCTGGGGTGTGCCTGTATTTAAAAACTGGGTTAGAGAATTAAAGGTCGGTAGGTGCTTGCTCTCGGCACTTGACAACACTCCTGCATTACTGTTCTGTAGACATTCTTACCGAGAAGTCAGGTTACTCACAAAGATAGTCTCTTTATCCTCAATGCCTGTAGGTTAGTAGCAAATCTCTGTGTTTACTTTATACATTGCCTGGCAAGGAGTAGGTATTGATGACTAAATCGTTCAAAGACTGACTCTGTTTTTATGCGCTGCTTCCTCTTTTAGAATTGTTTCATTTTTCTGCTCATGTTTTCTTACTTGTGCTTTGTAACATGAAGTAGAATTTGATGCATCTCGTCTTTGGATAAATTCCTTGTCTCTGTTCTGTTCCAAAACTTTGCCCGTCCCTCCCCCTAAAACGTACTCTTCTTCCCGAACCTGCCAGGTTGGTGTTTCCAATAGAGCCAAAGAGTTGGTTCTTCCAGCAGACAAAAAGTCTCTAGTTCCTGCCTAGCAGCTGGCTCATGCAGTACTTAATTGGCAGACTTCGAGTTTATAAATGACAGGAAATGCTCCTTTCAGAGATGCTCACACAGTAGGGAAGAGGCAGTTGGCAGCTCGTGAGCAGAGGAGGAGCTGGAATTGGCATCACGCACAACAGCACCCATAGCTGGATGGTTTGGCAGCTTGCGCTGGGGTTGGCAGAAGTTAGCTCAAGAGCTGTTGTCTCCATCATTTTGATAGTGCCTTTGGAGTCTTCCCAAGCCTCTAGAACAACAGTGTAATCTTAAAATTGCTAACTTTCTGCTTATGGAAGAGACAAGAAAGGTGAACACTTTCTTGGGTCTTATCTACTTTGAAGTGGTCTTTAAGAAGCAAAACTATAATTTGAAAGGGACTGTTAGATCAAATGACTTGCATGGAGTCTTAGACCTCCTCTTTAGGATGTCTTATGGTGGGTGTGACTCATATGCTGGTAAACAATCTCAAAGTAAATAACTCATTGCATATATTATCTCTAAGAGGTCTTGTACTTAGTATATGGAGAAACTTTCTTTGCCTTTTTTAAAAAAGACTTAAATATTCTGTTCAGGTCATGAAGTTGAGTAAACTCAATTCCAGTTCCAGGCCAAAATCCATTAAAACGCAACAAACAAAACAAAAAACCCCCAGGAGTATGTATCTTACAAGCCAAAGGGAGATGCTGGCATCCTTCCAGGTTCCTGGAGGCTGGTCTTGTTGGCTGGCATGCTTGTCTCCGTGCCTTTGTGATGTCTTAGATTCTGTTCCCCACAAAGTAAATACACTTAACCTTACTGTTTGCTCATTCTTCTATCTCCTCATGATAGATGATTAGGAATTACTCATTGGCAGACTTCACCAGTTAAGCAAACTTTCAGTTGAGCAGCTTTGTTCTTCTGTTATTTCAAGCACAGAGGCTGCCAAGGACTCCAGAGGAAGTGCTGCCAATAGGCATCTGGCAGAAATCCACTGGGAAGCAGCTTGTGGCCTGAGTATCATTCACCTCTGAGGGTTTAGGAAGAAGGGTTCAGGGTAACGTAGGTGAACATTAACTTCCATGTGAAGAATGTGGAACATGAAAAGGTAAAGTTGATGAATCTTCTCAAAACCACCTCAGTCTTAAATTCACAGGTGAAAGAGACTTGTCATAACCCACTGTTATGGCTTCTGAACTTTATAAGTAAAAACTGTTTGCTTATTTGGGTGTCCTAACCTGAAAGCTGAGCGCCGAAGAATTGATGCTTTTGAACTGTGGTGTTGGAGAAGAGTCTTCAGAGTCCCTTGGACTGTGAGGAGATCCAACCAGTCCATCCTAAAGGAGACCAGTCCTGGGTGTTCATTGGAAGGACTGATGCTGAAGCTGAAACTCCAATACTTTGGTCATCTCATGCGAAGAGTTGACTCACTAGAAAAGACCCTGATGCTGGGAGGGATTGGGGGCAGGAGGAGAAGCGGACGACAGAGGATGAGATGGTTGGATGGCATCACCGACTCGATACACATGAGTTTGGGTGGACTCTGGGAGTTGGTGATGGACAGGGAGGCTTGGTGCGCTGCGATTCATGGGGTCACAAAGAGTCAGACACGACTGAGCAACTGAACTGAACTGAACCTGAAAGTATGGCTTACCATGCAGAGTCCCATATAAGACTGGGCTGGTTTAGTGACTGTCCGGTAGACAGGACATTTATGTCTGTGCCAGTATAAGGTGCCTTATACTCCTCGAGGAAATTTTGCTTGGGAAGTAATTTATGGTTAGGGATGTGCTTGTTGGATTTGGAACTGGACAGAGGGATCTGGGTAGCATTCAGAAAGGTCTTCATCAGGCTGCAGACATCTGATGAGTCACTTTCTCATTAAGGTGCCATTGTCAAGAGCACAAACCACAGTCCCTGAGTCTGGGGCACCGCCTCCTGGCATGCTTCCTTCACTTCCTGCTAACCTGCCTTGTAGATTTCTGTTACTTCTGCTTTCATCCCAGCGTGGAACATTTTTGTCTGCATAGCAATGCTTTCTTCATGACTTTGCCCTTCTTTCTGCTTGTTCCTTTCAGTCCTTTTCTCTTGACCGCCGTTCCTTTCCCACAGCTTCACTCACTTGATCTATGTATTCATTCATCATCTGCTACCTCACTCCCACCTCCCCAAGGTCAGTGAAACAAAAGCACCAGTAGCCTGTCACCCACCACTGATGGAAAGATGATTGCTTTGTCCAGCTTTTGAGATGGCAGTAGGTACGCCTGTGGCTTTTCTCGTAGCTGTGGTGGTCAGTGTGTTTCTTCCAGGCTGAGATGCTCAGGCTGTACTGTGAGGTTTGGGGACTTTTGGTCTGATGGTCCTGGTACTTCAGGCCACTAAGAACATTCAGAAGTTACGCTCTGGGGTCAGTCCCAGGAAAACTAGTTTTTACTAAACAAATAGCTTTTCTCTCAAATATATGATAAATCATGTTATTAATTTTTTTCTTAGTTTTAATTAATTGCTAAGAAGCATAGAGCCAAATTTGTAGAACAGCAGCATTTCTGATTCTCTTTTCTGTTGAGGTCCCTCTGCTCTTATTTCTTCACTTCTTTTGTCTTTCTAAATCTTCTGTATTTTGTAAGCAGTATAAAGTATTCCTGGAACGTGGCCCAGAAAGCAAATAATTACATAGTCATGGCAAAATACAATGGGGCAGATTTTGGCAAGTTACATGATAGATTTAGTCTGATCCTTAGAAAAGTCTTAAAAAAAAAAAACAAAGGTCTTTATTACTGCCAGAGCCCTGACTCCTCACCACCCCCCTTAAAAAAAGTGTACTCAGAAGAACATTACACGGATGTTCTTAGCAAGACAAAATAGATCCTATCTTTACTTTAGAAGAGCTTCCCTTGTGGCTCAGCTGGTAAAGAATCTGCCTGCAGTGTGGGAGGACTGGGTTTGATCCCTGGGTTGGGAAGATCCCCTGGAGAAGAAAAAGGCTACCCACTCCAGTATTCTGGCCTAGAGAATTCCAAGGACATCCATGGGGTCGCAAAAAAGTCAGACACGACTGAGCAACTTTCACTTTACTTTAGAAAATTGGTTAATATAAGGACCGGAATGACAAAATAAATTGATATTAACATTGAGCACAGTTTATAGGCAATGTCATCATTAATTCAGTTCTATCCAGTTACTAAGAAAGGCCTTAAATTGTCCCTCTGGAATAAATGAGTTGCTGTGTTCAGCTGTGTCTGACTCTTTGCGACCCTGTGGACTGTAGCCCACTAGGCTCCTCTGTCTATGGAATTTTCCCAGCAAGATTTCTGGAGTGGGTTGCCACTTCCTTCTCCAAGGGATCTTCCTGACCCAGGGATCGAACCTGTGCCTTTTGCATCTCCTGCACCGACAGGTGGGTTTTTTACCCCTGCGCCATCTGGGAAGCCCCTGGAATGGATAGTTTACGGTAATTGCATAACGCCCTGGCAGCCTGTGATGTATGGTGCTTCCCAGAAAGAGGCATTGTTCCTATGACTTGGAAATACTGAAGGGTGGACTTATTTTTTGTTCTTCCCTGATGAATAGCAGTAAAAGTTGGTTTGGCCAGGCTGTGCAGGACAGGCCTCTTCCAGAGATCTCTACAGGCAAGAGTTTAGTGGGAAGGCAAAACCTCTTCTGGTGTGTGTTCTAAGAATGCTTACCGAGCCCCCAGGGAGATTTCATTAGGCTGACAGCTGTGTGAAGACCTGCAGTGTTACAGCGTCCTGGGAAACATAGGAAATACCAAGTTGTGAAGAATATAATGTGCGCACATCTATTTATACTGACGCTGAAGAAACAAAGTGTCGTGATCAGAGAAAAGCACAATGGCTTTTGTCAAGAATACTTTCTGGAGTTGAATTTTAGGTTAACTTGGATAGGAACTGAAGGGGCACAGGGCGCAGGGGTGGTTAACAGAAAAAGGAAGAGGCTTAGAAGAGCAGAGTTCCGATTTTTCTGTGTAGGAAACAAGACATCGGGTCTAGAATCACACGCTGCTTTAATTTTCTGTACGTGGGAAAGGCATGTTTTAAACCAAAATGACTTCCCTCTGTCTTTTACACATTTATTGACTGTAAGATAATTAACATGAGAGTTTAGAAATATAAACTTTAAATGTGCATGCTGCAATCCAGCATTTTTATTACATAAAATCTTAGAAGTATTTGTACATGGGCACAAGATTTATGTTGAAAGATCTGACTATAATGTTAGACAAATTAGTGAGAAACTGGAAACCATACTTTCTTGAAGTGTTCCCAAAAAAGTCCTCAGATACAACAATATAACTGTCAGGGAAAGATACAGGAATTGGGTTTTTTGGGGGTCAACTTTTCTGTGATGTGCTTATTTTAGTCTCATAATCCTTAAAAGTTTCAGTTGAAAGTGTCTTACAGATGCTTCAGATGGATGTATGCAGATGAGACAACAAAGCTGTTGATTTCTTTTCCTTGGTCCAGTAGAGCATCTTTCCTTTGTGACTCAATTAAACTTTTTTCGGGGCGGGTGGTGAATTTTTAACTGAGGTATAACTGACATACATTTTCCGGTGATTCAATATCTGTACATACTACAAAGAAAGAAACGGAAGACTTGGCATGCTCTCCGTCCCCACACAGGGCTTACGGGGAGAGAAGGAAGTGGTTATTGACACGAGCAACCTTTGTGTGCTAAGAGTGGTTATGTCATTTGCTGGACCAACATTAAGTGCCACAAAAGTTGTTGTAATTCTGTAACTCAACATTCTAAGCTTTAAGGAAATTGTACACAGAAAAGTGGTATTATTCTAAATACTAATGCTTTCAGGATGAATATGGGAACTTGCCAACCTGTTAGGTAGAGTCATATCAACTTACTGTGGTGATTTTTCCTAAACTATGCTAATATTCCTAACAGTACAAGAATGCCCCCGCCCCTATGCCCACACCACAGCCTGATCCGTGTCCACTGAACACGGATGTCCTGTCTTTCCAGCAGCAATCCGAAACGGAGACGGTCCATCTCTTCATCCCAGCGCTGTCTGTAGGCGCCATCATCGGCAAGCAAGGGCAGCACATCAAGCAGCTCTCTCGCTTCGCAGGAGCGTCTATTAAGGTACTGTCCTGCCAGCTGCGGCTCTCCTCTGCTTTGAGGACAGCACGCCACAGAGATGTGAGTCTGTCTGTCACTTTCTGTGAACTGAATGTAGCAGTCTATACTGGGGTTACGTAGGGTGTGGTAGGAAACTCCGTGTAACAACACTAGCTTAAACAAGGTAAGCTAAATTCTCTCTCCAGAAAAAGCAGTCTGGAGGTAGAGAGCCCAGCACTGGAGTGGGGTCCTGCTCTGCCATGTCCTTGGACATATTTCTTATAGCTCATCCCCGGGGGCGGCCTTAGTCCCTTACTCCCTCCCAGATGACGCTACTGCGTGTCCTAACAATCAAGGCTGTAATGCATTTGTTTTAAGGAATACACAAGCTGACAGAGCCTTGATATAGTCATAGCTTTCGTCAGGAAAACATCAGTGTACTGGAGGTTTTGTTTTGGTTATGTCTTATAAATATTCGAATATGGTACCAAAAAACCCACATTGCACTCAAGTGTTTATAATATCTTTATTTATAACTGGGAAATGGGGAAGAAGTCAACTAGGAAATGCATGAACTGTGGCTTATCTGTATAATAAAGATTCAGTTCAGTCGCTCAGTCGTGTCTGACTCCTTGCGACCCCATGAACCGCAGCACGCCAGGCCTCCCTGTCCATCACCAACTCCTGGAGCCAAACCCATGTCCAAAATAAAGATTGCTTAGCACTAAAAAGGAGGGAGCTATTGATAAAGACCACACATATTATATTAAGAGAAAGAAGACTCAAAGGCTATATACTGTATGATCCCACTTATGAAAGTTCTGGAAAAAACAGAACTGGAAATGGAGGAGAAAAATCAGCAGTTGCGAGGAACTGGAGGGAGGGTTGGGAACAAAGAGCCAGCAGGAGGGGTGTTGAGAGCGCTAGGCTGCTGACCAGGCGGCGCGCACAGCTGTGCGCTTGTCACCAAGTGGGCGGCCGTGTACATACACCACACAGGTAAGGAAAAAGCAAAGTACACAGGGCAGCCCTCATATGCTGTCTTGCAGCAAAAGATTAACAAAATATGTGAACAGTAAATGCGGCCAAAATAAACAGGTAAAGGAAAAGACATGGTAAAAAGACCAAGTGGTGAACTAACTTTACTATCCTGTTAGTTTCCTGATTAATGAATTAAATTAAAACATGCTCATGCACAAAAAAGAACCTACCAGATACGTTGTTTTTGGAAAAATTCCATCAAATCTTTTATGAACAAGAATTGGGTATTTAGACACCAGGCTCTTTTTCTTTGTCTTTCTTGGAGTTTTGATGATGAGGGTAAAATGTTTTTCTTTCCAAAAAGTCTGAAACATGCATAATGTGAAAGGTGCTTTAGCACTCTTAACACTTGGCTAGATTTCCATAATGTAAGTTCCCGTGTAGGGACTTTAATATGTACCTGTATGTCTGGTATCACCAAACTGTAGTTATTTGTTAATTTACTGGACGTTAAGATTGTTCCAAATTTCTCCTGCACAGTGATGGAGTAAGTTCTTTTGATCATATTGTCATATACAACCTTATTCTTTCACATGCGTCTACACAAATGGATCTGGTGAGTCTCAGGGCATGTGCTTTCTTTTCAGCTTCTCAGACATTAGAGCAACTTGTACTCCTAACCTCAGTTTTAAACTCAGTATTAAAACTCAACATTCAGAAAACTAAGCTCATGGCATCTGGTCCTATCACTTCATGGCAAATAGAAGGGAAAACAGTGATAGACTTTATTTTTGGGGGCTCCAAAATCACTGCAGATGGTGACTGCAGCCATGAAATTGGCTCCTTGCTCCTTGGAAGAAAAGTTATGACCAACCTAGACAGCATATTGAAAAACAGAGACATTACTTTGCCAGCAAAGGTCCATCAAGGCTATGGTTTTTCTAGTAGTCATGTATGGATGTGAGAGTTGTACTACAAAGAAAGCTGAGCGCCGAAGAATTGATGCTTTTGAACTGTGGTGTTGGAGAAAACTCTTGAGAGTCCCTTGGATTGCAAGGAGATCCAACCAGTCAATCCTATAGGAAATCAGTCCTGAATGTTCATTGGAAAGACTGATGCATGAAGCTGAAGCTCTGATACTTTGGCCACCAGATGCAAAGAACTCACTCATTGGAAAAGACCCTGATGCTGGGAAAGATTGAAGGTGGGAGGAGAGGATGACAGAGGATGAGATGGCTGGATGGCATCACCAACTCAATGGACATGAGTTTGAGGAAACTCCGGGGGTTGGTGATGGACAGGGAGGCCTGGTATGATGCAGTCACAAAGAGTTGGACATGATGAACAACTGAACTGAACCTCAGTATAGGAGTGCTCTCCCCTCCAGGCCTCTACCACCAGTACTGACAAAGACAAAAGTTCTTTTTAAAAAAGGAAGCCAGGGACGTCCCCCAGTGGTTAAGATTCCGTGCCGTCACTGCAGGGGGATGCAGGTTAGGTCGCTGCTCAGGGAGCTGAGATCCCGCAGGCTGGGTGGCCCAGTGAGGGCTACGGGGGAGGGAAATCAGAATATTACCTTCTTTCTAGGGGTTTTCTGTGAATAATTCTGAGTGTGGCCTACAGTAATTATTGGCTTTTTTTTTTTTACAGATTCAAAATTAGTGCCCAAAGTAGGAATAGTATCATTTTGGGCCTAAGTAACAGAAATGTTAGCTTTATTTTCAGGGAGTGAGAAAGCATGACTCTGGTAAAAGAAAAAACCTGGTCTTGATTTGTAGCTGTGTAGGACAAGGTGTACTAGACTGTCAGTCATTGATAGTGATCACACTGAGTGGCAAGTGTGGTAGCTTTTATTGTAGTTTTTGCTTCCTACTCCCATTATTTACTATAGGGAGTTGCTTCTTGCACAGCAAATGTCTAGCAAAAAATTTTTCTTCAAACAATTCCTACCAGCCAACTGTCTAAATCCTTTCTTACTGAGGGAACACTGGATTTTTCTCCCTTCAACAGTCTCTGCAGCATATCCCTGGCCTGGCCTTTTGTGTGATTTCATATGCTCTGCTAAAATAGAAGAGTCTGAGTTCACTCTTCTGTCAGATTAACATTTACTCTACGTGTTACTCCAGTGAGTGTACTTTGGGGGGACATAGGTACCATGTATCTATACGTATGTGTACATACCACGTTGTAGATTTGTGACCCGAGCAGTTTCTTGCACTTGTGGGAAGCCCAGGGTGTGATGCTGCGTGTGGGACCAAGGACCACATGTTGAGCACCCGCTGGTGCAGCGAGGAGCAACGTGACGGTGGAGCCAGACACGGCTCTTCCCCCAGTTCCACTTGCCTGTGTCATCACGGCCAGGTGACGACTGCCCTAGCCTTTGGTCTCCCTGTCGGTGAAGTGGGCCAGGCGAAGTGTAGGCAGGAGCCATAACTAGTGGACCCGCGCTCACCACTGCCTCTCTAACTTTCTTCCAGAAGGCTTATTTTCTGCATTCAGTAAGTCATGTGCAGTTTGTGTAACATTTGTTATCAGTGGAACTGGAAAGTGCTGTGACCTGTTTCTGGTCTGTTACAGATCGCTCCAGCTGAAGCACCAGATGCTAAAGTGAGGATGGTCATTATCACCGGGCCTCCGGAGGCTCAGTTCAAGGTACGTGCCCTGGAGTGTGTGCACAGATGACAGACGAATGCTTCTTTTCAGAACCTCCATAACCTGGCCTCTCCCTTAAATAAATCCAGTACTCAGTAGAAGGACTCTCTCAGTGAAAATTGCTAAGACTGAGAACAGAGTAGAAACATTCCCCATGTTAATTACATTTTAAAAAGACACCAAAACCTCGGTGTGAGAGTTGTGTAATGGTCGTTGGGTTTGCCTATCTCCCAAGGGAATTTGCTCAGTGCCTTGTTAGCAGAGATGAAGGTGAGGTGATAAGAATGGTTTGTATGCTTTGTTACTCTCTAATCTTTCCTCCTGTCCCTAAGAAGCTTCGACCTTGACTTCAGATGTTCCTTTTTCCTCTTACCCTTGAGTTAACTTCGGTTAACACCCTGGTCCAGTTTCTCGATTAGTCACTCTAATCTTCAGAATTTTAGAGGTAGAAAGGGCAGGGACTCTTGAGGCATCTGTCCTGGTATGAACCATGGGTCATTTTGGGGGGCTTGGGGCCAGAATGCCTCCCACTCTGTCCTGAGAGGTGGTGCAGTAGGGGGATGAAGACCAGAGCCTTTGCAGCCAGGCTGCTGGTTCAGGTACCAGCTCTGCCATTTACTAGTAATACGACCTTGGGCAAGTTACTTAACCTTTTCCTAGCTAGCTCCTCATAGTAAAATTGGGGTTAAAAACATCCACAAAGTTTAAACAAGGTTATATGGTTTAATAAATCAAGTAGTTAAAATAGTGCTGGACACACAGCAAACAGCATAAATGCACTGGTGTGTTAAGCAGACCTGGGCTGAATCAGACTAAGGCCATGCTAGAGCCTCAGATTCACACATACATACATACCTTTGAGTATATGATTCTTCCACAAAACTCAGTAGGGTGTCTGGTTTGTCACAGGTAAAAGCAGCTACTCAGTTCAGTGTGATTTACCGGAAACGCCTGTCCTGTTTCTACTACTTAGCAGCTGTGTTAACAGGACAACTCTCTAAGCCTTAGTTCTCCTAGCTCTAAAACATAGCTAAGTTATAAACCATCACTTTCTTTGACCTCTGTTTCCATGGGCCATTTTTCACTAAAAATCTGAGTTATTTTTCATTTCATTTACAGGGTACAGGAAACAAAAGGAGGTGCTTTGAGATGTAGGTACAGTTGGCTAGGCTCAGACTCAGGCAAGAAATTTACTTCTTCATACCAGCCTTGTGGTCCTAGCAGTTCAGATCAAAACTCAGAAATGCATCCTCCCCCAGATACTTACAGGACGAGTTACTTTTAGCCTGAAATATTAAAAGATGAATACAAACATAAGTTATGTTCTTACTGTTTTATAAATGGATCTTGTAATTTTTATAATGCTTGTATGCTGGGAAGTTTAGGTTGTTTCTCCATACCCTCTGTTGCCCATGTCTTAAACGGGACACGTAAGAAAAGCTCTAATGCTTCAGTATCAGTTATGTGATCAGTGATAATTACAAATTATTTTAGAGGTCTAAGTATTAGAAACAGATCTAAATATTAGAAAATAAGCTCTTAAAATTATAAATACTGTTTTGGAGGACAATATATATCCTTTGGGAGAAGGCAATGGCACCCCACTCCAGTACTGTTGCCCGGAAAATCCCATGGATGGAGGAGGCTGGTAGGCTACAGTCCATAGGGTCGCTAACAGTCGGACATGACTGAGCGACTTCACTTTCACTTTCCACTTTCATGCATTGGAGAAGGAAATGGCAACCCACTCCAGTGTTCTTGCCTGGAGAATCCCAGGGACGGAGAAGCCTGGTGGGCTGCAGTCCATGGGGTCGCACAGAGTCGGAGACGACTGAAGCGACTTGGCAGGCAGTAGCAGCATATATCCTGTGTGTCCTTCGACTGTTAATAAAATTATACCTGTGGCCTGAGACTTTGAGGATGACTGAAATATAGGGTACTAAGATGAATTTTTTGAATGTCTGTAACCCCCTAAAATGAGCTTCTCTCTGCACCGATGAAAACATGTTTTGTACCTGTGTTTTTGTTCTCTGCTGTGGCAGCCTGTTGGATGAAACCAACTCTGGCTTCTTTTTCCTTTGGTGTATAGCAGAGCAAATTTGTGGCTATACATAAAAGAGATTTACTATGTATAATTTCTGGTTGTATGCAGCAATTGACAGGATCTGTTTGACTGCATCAGTTGTATATGTTAACTTGATTTTGTAGCTTCCGTCAAAGTAGAAACCATCTGGCTAAGATGAAGAAATGTTTGACAGAAAATACTCCTTGCTGGCCCATTTAGACATGAGCTTGGCTTCCTGTGAGCCTTGTGGGTGGCTCTGTAGTTCATTCAGTCTCTGTTACTCAAGAAAACTGCAGTTACTATCTTACTGCCAGCAGGAGAGTGTTACCTTTCAAGACTGGAGAGCCAACGGTCAGTCATCAGCTGCCGCAGCGGTGCTAACGCCACCGTCGCCACCTTTGCGCGGGCTCCTGCCACCTCCTGGGCAGCGGGCCACCCTCAGGCGCAGATGTATCCCTGCAGAGGGCTGCTCCCGTGGGGCCAGGCCATTAACTTTGCCCACTGCAACATCAGTGACCCTTGGCCTTTCCTACCTGAATGACACTGATAGGCTATGTTCTCATCTGTAGGCTCAGGGAAGAATTTATGGAAAAATTAAAGAAGAAAATTTTGTTAGTCCTAAAGAAGAGGTGAAACTTGAAGCTCACATCAGAGTGCCATCCTTTGCTGCTGGCAGAGTTATTGGAAAAGGAGGCAAAACGGCAAGTACTTCAGCAAAACCTGTGCAGTGGTATGACAGGGAAAGCATCGAAAGGTACTTAGGAGTTCCACGTCCCTGAATTTGGGCTAACTTATAAAAGCAGGACACCTGGGCCAAGGTTTGGAGAAGACTGCCCTTTGTTCCTCCTGAGGGTTGGGTGTCAGCTACTGGGGAAAGCAGCGCCTCTCTTTCAGACCACTTTGTGGGAGAGGACTGTCTCTTGAGGGGCCTTTTGCATTTTTCTGTTGATAAACATCAGCTTTTTATTTCTATTGTGCAAAAATACTAAATGACATGAAAACTTTAAAAAGTTTCATCTACCTTTATAACTTACACATCCTCTATAACTGAAAACTGGTTTCCAGTTTCTCTTTAACATATATAACTTCAAAATTGTAAACAGCTTTGAAAATGACTTGGAAGTAACTGCAAGTATGTTTTGGAATCAGATTTTTAGGGTTTGAATTTGGCTTTGTTATTGATTTATGTAACTGTAGGTAAGTCAGTTTCTTTGGGGATTAGTTTTAATTATCTTGAAATGGGACAATACTAATAACCAAATAGAATTATTAGTATATTAGATGAGATTTACAAAGACATATTTTGGTACAAGCGTTCAGGAAATGGTAATTTTTTTAAAAATAAAAAAACCCCAACAGTTCACTTAACATGATTTCTGTTTATCTCCTTCAGGTGAATGAGCTCCAGAATTTGTCAAGTGCAGAAGTTGTTGTTCCCCGTGACCAGACTCCTGATGAGAATGACCAAGTGGTCGTCAAGATAACTGGTCACTTCTATGCTTGCCAGGCAAGTGGGCTCCAGTGTGTCAGGGCAGCTCTGCAGCTGCCTTCGCAAACGGAAGCCATTCTCCTGTGGGTGTCTCCATGCCATACAAATATTCAAGGCTGTGTTTGATGCTTAATACGTTAAATCCCCTTTCAGCAGGTGATTTTAGAGACTCTGCTAGCAAACTAATTAGTACGTGTCTTTAATCTTCAAATTTTAATTTGAAGTTAATTTTAAAAATGGAAGAGGTAAAATAATTTCCTGTAATACTTGATCAGGTAGACGTTTCAAGGCCCTCTCCTTTTGCAGGTTGCCCAGAGAAAAATTCAGGAAATTCTGACTCAGGTAAAGCAGCACCAACAGCAGAAAGCTCTGCAAAGTGGACCATCTCAGTCAAGGCGGAAGTGAAGGCTCAGGAAACAGCCCACCACAGAGGCAGACGCCAAACCAAAGACAGACTGCTTAACCAACAGCCGGGCGCCGACCCCTTACCCAGCATCACATGCACAAGTTTTTACCTAGCCAGTTGTTTCTGAGGACCAGGCAACTTTCGAACTCCTGTCTCTGTGAGAATGTATACTTTATGCTCTCTGAAATGTATGACACCCAGCTTTAAAAAAAAAAAAAAGAAAAAAGAAAAAAATGAGGGGGGAGGGAGGGAAAGAGACGAACTCTGCACTTCCCTTTTGTTGCATTTCTCAGTATAACAAATATCTAATTTTTAAAAACATTCATTTCCCCCATGATGCCAGAAATTGGCTTAAATGGTGCATTCATGAAACTCATCAAGTAAAACTAGATTGCTCCTAAGTCCAATTGTTAAAATTGGATCAGAACAGAATTGTTACAAGTACTTAAATGTTAACCTATTAGCATAGAAAAACTGTTCTCAGTTTAACACTAACATAAATAACCTAAGGGAAGTGCTGAATGGTGTTGGCAGGGGTATTAAACGTGCATTTTTACTCAACTACCTCAGGTACTCAGTAATGCAATGAAAGCAAAATTGTTTTTTGTTTTTTTTTTTCTGAAAATTTTATATACTTTATAAAGATAAGTCCAACTGTTTTTTAAAAAATAAATTTAATTAGCTAACAGGCGAATAACTGAAAAATTTTACTTCTGGCTGGTGACAGTAAAGCTGGAAAAATTTCACGTTTTTTGAGGCTTCTGACAGTTATTAGTTGGAAATTCCAATAAATGTTCAGTGATACGGAGCAGTGCCTATATTTGGAGAGCAGCAAATACCTTTTGTTTATGGTAGGGAAGTTTTTGATGGTACTAACGGAGCAAAGTGGTTGCAGGAGGTTTTGGAACGACTAGTTTTAAATGGCTTCAGGAGACTTGTTTTTCTGTTTGGCTATGTGATTGAATGCATAAATGCTTTGTGCTTTTGACTATCACTACCTAAAGTAAGTGTATCTGTGGAGACATGCAGCCCCCGTGAATTTAATCACTTGACTGGCAGGAAGAAAGCTTTAGCTTGCCTTACAGGATGCTTAGTTTGCCAATACACTTCAGACCAGTTGGTCTATGCTTGGAGCAGACCCCAAAAGAGTTGCTTTGTGAAGACCAGTGGGGCAATCAGATGGTGTGACAGTGTTTAAAGGCAATAAAAAGGCTACATCTCCATGTGCCAGGCACTGTCATGAGCCTCAAAGTAAGCTGTTTTGAAGATTTTAAGCAATGATAAATCAAGATAAATGAAAGGCCACCTAAAATATCACATACAATGCAGGAGGATTTCTGTATTCTCTGCACCAGTTATCTGAAAATAAGTCAAAAGATAGAAAAAAGAACAACTTTGGAAATATAATTTCAATGACTGTGATAATACATTTGACCTTTGCTACTGAACGCATTCACCCATTCCTTAACTTGACGGCAAAGCCTGGTATGTACAATTACATGGGTGTGGGTGGTCTCCGAGGCCACGCTGCTCTCAAGAGTTGTTGCTTTTGTTCATTAAATAATCACAGTCATCATATAATACTGATCTGAAGGGCAGATATCACCCGTAAAGTATCATTTTGCTTCATTTGTATTTCAAGATGAATTTCTACACGGACTAGGTAAGTTTTTCTGAAGATCACTGTATCAATTAAACATTTTGAAAATGACTTGAAATGTTTTTCTAAATGTTTTGAGAAAACCAGTTTATTTTGTAGTTTTAGCCAAAAAGTGCCCTTTTTGTCACTGAATTCATCAAGCGTTTGTTTTTTCTATACAATGAATTGCTTAAAAGAAGTAATGGACTGGCTTTCTGGTTGGATTTTGGGTATAATGGGCTTAAGGCCAGAGCTCTTCCTCAGTATTTGATTTTTCAAGCTTTTTTTTTTTAAATACAGATAGGTGCTACATTTATATCTGCCTGTTTAAATTCTGTCATATTTCACTTCTAGCCTTCTAGTGTGGCAAATCATGTTTTACTTTCAATGAAGCATTGGTAATGGAGTATCTGGTAATACTAGGAAGTAATTCTGTAATTGAGTTTTGCACTCACCACATATGGATCATTCCTCATCTGTAATGTGCCCCAAATGCAGCTCCATTATCCAGATACCTTGATGCAGAATAAAGTACTTCATTATTAGGTGCAGCCTGGTGCGTAGTATGTTTTATTTTTGGCTTTTCAGATTACTGTGAATGTCCTGAATTTCATCAAAATATAAACTTAGTATTACTAAAAATCCATGTCAATCTCAAGGTAGGCACCAGTATCTACTACTGGCCTTACTGTGAACCTTGATATTAATACTGTTACATATGAACTGAGAGTGAAAAGGTAAGTTACAGGACCTGTGGGGTGGTTTTGTTTTCTGCTTTGGCTATACTATTCCATAGAATAAGATTTAAATTTAAGATTACGATCTCAACAGATAGTTCAAGTGAAAAACACAGGAGCCAATGCAACTTTTAGGCAATCTGCTGGAGTCTCAGGAATAAAGACAATATATTTAATATGAATATAATGATTCGTGGCATGAAAATGAGCTCAGTCAGTCAGTTCAGTCACTCAGTCGTATCCAACTCTTTGCGACCCCATGAATCACAGCACGCCAGGCCTCCCTGTCCATCACCAACTCCCGGAGTTCACTCAGACTCACGTCCATCGAGTTGGTGAAGCCATCCAGCCGTCTCATCCTCTGCTGTCCCCTTCTCCTCCTGCCTCCAATCCCTCCCAGCATCAGAGTCTTTTCCAATGAGTCAACTCTTCGCATGAGGTGACCAAAGTACTGGAGTTTCAGCTTTAGCATCATTCCTTCCAAAGAAATCCCAGGGCTGATCTCCTTCAGAATGGACTGGTTGGATCTCCTTGCAGTCCAAGGGACTCTCAAGAACCCCTTGAAAATGAGCTCACTTACCTACAATTTCCATGTGTCAGGATTAGAACCCAAAGAGAATACCTGTTTTCGTAACAACTAACTAGGTTAAAAGAAGTGACTCAATCCAAATTTGAAATGACTAAAGCAGTTCATTTTATTCACATTTAAACTCCACAGGAGTCAGAGATGAAGTGTCATCTTCTAGTCCAAGAATGAAGTCTTCAGGTAAGGTCTCAGGTGCTATCTGAGCTAACTGGTCATCGTAAGAACGTAGGGTCCATAATTTTTCTAATTCATAGGTTTCTCTGGTTTCTGGAAGCATCAAATGAATCACCATGCTGCCTACCAAGGACAGATAAGAATCACAAGTGAAGAAGCAGTTCATTTACTTTTATCCTTCTGCTCTCACAAATCTGTGACAACTGGAGCAGTGGTTCTCAAAGTGTGAACCCCAGATCAGCATTACCTGAGAACTTATTAGAAATGTAAATTGCGGACACCATCTAGCAAAAATACTGAAGTGATGCTGTGCTTTTCTCAGTGCATCATATTTAATACTCCTTGTGATAACCTACACAAGCAAAGGTGGGATCTGTCAGGCTTCGCTTGGTAGACGATCCGGAAGCACTGTAATTCCGCACAGCCTGTGAGCTAAGCGCTGGCAGAGTTTTATCTTAGAAATACTGTCTCCTGGCACAGAGAGAGAGTTTGCTTACAACAGTGGTTCTCAGGGACTTTGTTGTTTTTTTTTTTTTTTCAATTTCACCTTTTTTTTTAATTGAAGGATAATTGCTTTATAGAATTTTGTTTTCTGTCAAACCTCAACATGACTCAGCCATAGGTATACATATATCCCTCGCCCTTTTGAGTTTCCCAAGAAATGCAGCAAACTCCCATTGGCTATCTGTTTTACACATGGTAATATAGGTTTCCATGTTACTCTTTCCATACCTCTCCCCCTCTCCTCCCGCCCTGTAAGTAAATTCTTCAGCACCATTTTTCTAGATTCCATACCTATGCATTAGAATACGATATTTATCTTTCTCATTCCGACTCAGTTCACTCTATAATAGGTTCTAGGTTCATCTACCTCATTAGAACTGACTCGAAGGCATTCTTTTTTATGGCTGAGTAATACTCCACTGTGTATATGTACCACAACTTCTTTATCCATTCATCTGCTGATGAACATCTAGGCTACTTCCATGTTCTAGCTATCATAAATAGTGCTGCAATGAATAATGGGATACATGCATCTTTTAAATTGTGGCTTCCTTAGGGTATATGCCTAGGAGTGGGATTGCTGGGTCATATGGTGGTTTTATTCCTAGTTTCTTAAGGAATTTCCATACCGGTAGTCTTCCATACTGGTTTTATCAATTTACATTCCCACCGACAGTGCAGGAGCGTTCCCTTTTCTCCACACCCCCTCCAGCATTTATTGTTTGTTTGTAGACTTTTTGATGGCCGTTCTGACCTGTGTGAGGTGATATCTCACTGTAGTTTTTTTTTTTTTTTTTTCCTCTGTAGTTTTGATTTGCATTTCTCTAATAATGAGCGTCCATCGGGACATTTTTAATTTTCACCTTTTCAGGGTGCTGCTAAGCATCCTACAACGCACAGAGTATCCCTCCCCGCCCCAAATGCTAGCAGTGGCATGGCTGGGAAACCCCGATGGGCGCAGCCTTGGCAGAGAGTTTCTACCAGTGTAGCTGCGGGCCTGCTTCCTGCCCATCGCAGAAGACGTGCACCTGATCACAGGGTTCATCTCTTTGAACTACATGCTCAGGTGTCATCCAGTCCAAAAATGCTGCTTGATGTTGCTACTGCTCTTGCTGAGGAACAACTATGTTTTATCAACCCCCAAAAAACTCTTTTAGCTCACAAGATAAGATTTCAGAGCCTGCACAGTTCTACAGGCACTGTTTTTACCTTTGTATTAAGTGCATTCTGGGGAATTACTTTGAAACTATGTATATTAATTCGCAAATCTGTTAGGTCTTCTCAGAATTCCAGTCTGCTTTTCTTATTCCCTGTGCCTACAATGCCCTTCCTTACAGGAGTTACTTAAGGCCAAGGTTCTATGTACACCAAGGAGCCTTCTACCGCCTTTGGGGATCTCTCCCATGTTATTCATCCTGCTTGCCATCAGCTTTCTGACCTGTGTGGCTACTTAATACACACAGGTGAAATGAAGATTTCAGATGTGAAAAAGACCAAGTAGGTTAAAACCAAAGAAAACTTAAAACAACTATCAAAAACTTTTTGTGGGAAAACACCCAGACCGTGATCCTTGCATAACTGAACATAGTTTGAGATTAGTGATACAGTAACTTACCAAAGTCCACACAGAGCCAGTCATCAGTGTCCTTCCCTTCGATCTTAACGTGAGGCTCACTTTTATATTTCAGGTGTTTGTACTGAAAAAAGCCAAGTCACATGTTAAAGGGGAAGAGGCTGAGGGACGTCTATTCTTACTGAGGAGTCTTGGACTTATTTGGGAACATGCTTATTCATTTCTCACAGCTATGCCAAACCCCTTAATAACAACTCCCCCCTTAAATCCTACCCACGTCCACAGCTCTCTCCAGAAGCCCAAACCATTGTGATAGGCAGTCAAAGTGCTTCTGAGGTAGACAGGCCTAAATTCAATAACCAGTTCTCACCAACTTCTGTCCATCACAGCTTCCCTTCACCCTTGGGAGGCAGAGGTTTCTTCCTGTTTCAAGGCTCAGGCTATTCAAATGCACCCCATATTTAATACAGCACTATTTACAATATCCAGGAGATGGGAGTAACCTATATGTCCACTCACAGATAAATGGATGAGATGTAGTACATATATACAATGGAATATTACTTGGCCATAAAAAGGAGCAAAACTGGGTCATTTGTAGTGATATGGATGAACCCAGAGTCTGTTAATCGAGTGAAAATAGAGAAAAACATCATATATTAACGTTAATATTTTATATTCTATGTTATATAGAAAAAAGGTACAGATGCAGAAGAACAAATTGGTGGATGAAGGGAAACAGAAGGCTAAAACTAATTGGGAGAGCAGCACTGCCATGTGTAAAACAGCTACCAGGAAGTTGCCACACAGCACGGGGAGCACAGAGTTAGGTTTTCTGATGGCCTAGAGGGACGGGATGGGGGAGTGGTGGTGGCAGGGAAGCACAGAGGGAGGGGCTGTATGTATACATATAGCACTGTAAAGCAATTATACTCCAAATAAAAATAAATTTTAAAACAGATGAGTAATTGTGAAAAAAAAATTTTAAATACCCTGAGAAAACTGGAATCAACAAGAAAAACCCACCCAAATGTTCATGGCAGCACTATTTACAATAAATAGCCAGGAGATAGACGAAACCTATGGATAAAGAAGATGTGGCACATGTATACAATGGAATATCACTGAACCATAAAAAAGAACGAACTTGGGTCATTTTAGTAAATGTGGATAGACTGATCAGAAAATATAACAACATATGTGTGAAATCTAGAAAAATGGTACAGATGAACTTATTTGCAGGACAGGAATAGAGAAGCAGATGTGGAGAAAAGACCTGTGGACACAGGGAAAGGGGAGGGTGGGATGGATAACATAACTCAGCCAGAAAAAGGAGCAAAATTGGGCCATTTCTAGTGAAAGCGTCATTCAGTCGTGTCCAACTCTCTGTGGCCCCATGGACTGTAGCCCCCCAGGCTCTGTCCGTGAAATTCTCCAGGCAAGAGTACTGGAGTGGGTTGTCATTTCCTTCTCCAGGCGATCTTCCCGACCCAGGGACTGAATCCAGGTCTCCTTCATTGCAGGTGGACTCGTTACCAAATGAGCCACCAGGGAAGACCAATTAATATAAAATATGGAATCTGGAAAAATGGTACAGATGAACTGACTTACAGGACAAAAACAAGCAGAAATAGAGAACGACGAGTGGACACAGGCGAAGAGGAGGGTGGGATGAACAGAGAGCAGAGTTGCTAATATATACACTGCCATGTGTAAAATACATAGTAAGCAACTGCAGTACAGACAGCTTAGCTCATGTTCTGCAGTGGCCAGAGGGGTAGGATGGGGAAAGGTGTGTGTGGGAGGGAGGCTGGAGACGATACATGTATACTTATAACTCATTCACAGTGCTGTATAGCAGAAACTGACACAACAATGTAAACCAAATATCCTCTGATCACCATTATCTATGGGGAAAAAAGAACTATCTTATGACCCAGCTATCACAATACAGGATGGATCTCACATCACGTAGAGAAAACCACAATTCAAAAACACATACCCACTGTCCACTGCAGCACTATGTACAAACAGCCAGGACATGGAATCAACTAGATTTTCATCCACAGATGAATGGATAATAAGATGTGGTCCATACATAGAATGGAACATCAGTCAGTGAGGAACTAAACTGGGCCGTTTGCAGTGATGTGGATGTACTGAGAATCTGTCATACAGAGTGAAGTATGTCAGAAAGAGAACCAAATATGGTATATTAACACATATGCATAGAATCTAGAAAAATGGTACAGAAGAACCTCGATGCAGGATGTGACGGTCGCAGAAGCAGAGAAGGGACATGTGGACACAGGGAGAGAGGAGGCTGAGACGAACCGGGAGCGTAATGTTGACATATACACACTACCACTGTAGTGAGCCAGTGAGCCCGTGGGGAGCTGCTGTGCGGCTCGCTTGGTGCTCTGTGAGGACTAGCAGGGTGGGATAGACGGGGTGGTGGCCGCAGGGAGGCAAAAAGGGAGAGGATCTATGAATATATATGGCTGATTCACTTTGTTGGACAGCAGAAACTAACACAATATTGAAAAGCAATTATAGTTCAATTTAAAAAATGTAATTATAAAAGGATCAGTAATAAAAAAATTAAACATGGTACTACCACACAACCCAGCAATCCCACTACTGGGAATGTAATCTGAGAAACCGTAATTCAAAGACACAAGCAACCCCAATGCTCACCGCTGCACTACTAAAATATCCAGGACATGGAAGCAACCTACATGTCCATCCAGAGATGAATGGATAAGATACTGTGGTACATACATACAAAGGAATATTACTAATAAAATGGACACACTTGAGTCACTTGTAGTTACATGGATGGAACTGGAGCGTTGATATAAGTAGGAAAGAGAAAAATGAGTATCGTATTAGCACATATACACGGAATCTAGAACAAGGGTACAGTGAACCTATTTATAAGGTAGAAATAGAGGCACGGAAGCAGAGAATGGACATGCAGACACAAGGGAAGGGGAGCCGGGGGACAAACTGGGAGGGCAGTCTTAACTCGTCCACACTGCCATGTGTAAAAGCGGCAGCCGGTGGGGAGCTGCTGCGCCGCGCGGGGAGCTCAGGGAGGTGCCGTGTGATGACCTGCAGAGGCGGGACTGGGTGGTGTGAAGTGGGGAGGCGCAGAAAAGGGGACATATGTACACATACAGGTGATTCTCCTGGGACAGCTTTACAATATTGTAAACCATATATATACTCCAATTGAAAATAAAATTTAAAAGATCATTTATCATGAAAAAGAAAATAAAAATAGAAATAGCATATGACTCAGAAATCCCATTATTAACATACCCTGAGAAAATGATAATTGAAAAAGACACGCACCCCAATGTTGACTGCAGCACTGTTGACAAAAGCCAAGGCGTGGAATGGACCTAAATGTCCATCCACAGGTGAATGGGAAGATGTTGAAAATTTGCATATTTGGAAATGATGCAGTATTTTTAGCAATAAAAGCAATGAAATTGTGCTATCTGCAGTGATAGGATGGGCCTAGAGTCTACCTCACAGAGTGAAGTAAAAAAGACAAAATCAAATATCATATATTAACACATATACATGGAATCCAGAAAACTGGTACAGATGAACCTATGTGCAGGCCAAAAACAGATGCAGAAGCAGAGAATGAACATGTGGACCTGGGGGAAGGGCAAGCTGGGATGAATTGGTGGCGTGGCGTTGCCATGTCTGCACCACCGTATGTGGAACACACCGCTCCTGGGAGCTGCTCCAGCACAGGGAGCTCCGCGCCATGCTCTGCGAGGGCTCAGGTGAGCATGATCTGGTGGGCTGGAAGGGGGGCTCCAGAGGGAGCGGGCTTACGTATACTTACACTTCCTTCACACTGCTGTAGAGCAGGAACTACCACAACACTGGGAACCAATTACACGCCAATTAAATATAATTTTAAAAAAACAACCATTATTCATGAAAAAACTAAAAACAGAACTACCACATGAATCAGCAATTGCACTGTGTATACACCCAGAGAAAACCACAACTGAAAAAGACACACGCACCACAATGTTCATGGCAGCACTACTCACAAAAGCCAGGACATGGAAGCAACCCAGATGTCCATCCAAAGATGAATGGTTGAGAAGATGTGGTACATACATACAATGGAATATTACTCGGCCATAAAAAGGAAGGAAATTGGGTCATTCGTAGATATGGATGGAACTAGAGTCTGTTGTACAGAGTGAAGTAGTAAGTAAGTCAGAAAATCAAATACTATTTATTAACACATATATGGAATCTAGAAAAATTAGACATATAAACATATATGCAGGTCATGAAAAGAGCTGCAAAAGTAGAGAATAGACATTTGGACATGCATGAAGGGGAGGGTAAGAACAATTGGGAGAGTAGCCTTGCATATATACACTGCCATGTGAAAAATACCTAGTAAGTGGGAAGCTGTTGTAGAGCTAGAGACCTGAGCTTGGTGCTTTGTGATTTCCTAGAGGTGTGGGATAAAGAAGGTTGGGGGTGGGAGGGAGTCACAAATGGAGGGGATTATGTATAAATACAGCTGATCACTCTGTTGGATCAGAGTGATCAGCTGTATTCTAAATCAATTAGAGTCCAATTAAAATTCAAATTAAAAAAACTGAAAGAAGATCAGTAATCATAAAAAGAAATTAAAAAGAACCACCATAAGCCCCAGCAATCACATTTCTGGGCATAAAATCTGAGAAAACAATAATTCAAAAGCTATGCATATACACCCTGATGTTCAATGCAGCAATATTTACAATATCCAGGACATGGAAGAAACCTAGATGTCCATCCACAGATGAATGAATTAAGAAGATATGGTACATACATACAATGGAACATTATTCAGCCATAAAAAGGAATGAAACTGGGTCTTTTGTAGAGCTGTGGATGGTCCCTGACTCTGTCATACAGAGAAAACTCAGAAAGACAAAAACGAATATGATATATTATCACAAATATATGCAATCTAGAAAAATGGTACAGATGAAACGATTTGCAAGGCAGGATAGACACGGAAGTAGAGAATGGACATACGGTCATAAGGGAAGGGAAGAAGGGGACGCACTGGGAGAGGAGCTCTGCCATGTATACACTGCCGTGTGTGAGGCATTCACAGACAGCTGGTGGGACGCTGCTGTGTACCCGGGGAGCTCAGCCGGGTGCTCTGTGATGACGACAGTGGGATGGCATGGGCTGGGTGCAGGGAGGCTCCAAAAAGGAATATATGTATACAAGTAGCTGATTCCTTTTATTCTGAACAGCAGAAACTAACACAATATTGTAAAGCAATTATACTCCAGTTAACATATAGATTAAAGAAATAAAAGTTCACTAATCTTGAAAAAAGACTAAAAATGGAACTACCATATCACAGCAATCCACTACTGGTATACACTCTGAGAAAACCATCATTCAGCAAGGCACAGGCACCCCAATGCTCATTGCAGAACTAATTACAAAAGTCAGGAGATGGAAGCAACCTAATGGTGAATGGATAATGATGTGGAACGCATACAATGGAATATTACTCAGCCAATAAAAGGAACAGAACTGTGCTATTTGCAGTGATGTGGATGGGCTAGACTCTCCGAGTGAAGTCAGTCAGCAAGGAAAATCAAGTAACACATGTTATCACAAATATATGGAATCTAGAAAACTGGAACAGATGAACCTATTTGCAGGGGAAAAATAGAGATGCAGAAGCAGAGAACAAATACGTAGACACGGGGAGGGGAAGGTGGGACAGCTGGTAGAGCAGCTGCCATATACACCACATGAGTAAAGTGCGCAGAGGGAAGCAGCTGTACAGCACAGGGAGCTCAGCTCCATGCTCAGGGATACCCCAGAACGGCAGGATGGGGAAAGGGCTGTGAGGCAGGGAGGCTCAAGAGGAAGGGGATATATGTATAATTCATTCACATTGTTTTACAGCAGAAAATAACACTCAAATCCAAGTTTACTCCAATTTAAAATATAGAAAACCATTATTCATGAGAAAAAAAAAAAACACCTAAAAACAGAATTGTCATATGACCCAGCAATCCCACTAATGTGTATACACCCAGAGAAAACCGCAATCCAGAAAGACACGCACTAACTACTACGTTCACTGCAGCGCTATTCACAACAGCCAGGACGTGGAAGCCACCGAAGTGTCCATCCACAGACAGATGGTTAGGAAGATGTGGCAGATTATATAATGGAGTATTACTCAGCCCCAAAGGAAGGAAACTGGGTAACCTGGAGTTTGATGTGGATGGACCTAGAGTCTGTCACAGAGAGTGAAGTAACTCAGAAATCAAGTATCCTATATTTACACATGTATGGAATCTAAAAAATGATACAGATGAACTTACATACAGGTCATGAATGGATGTGCTTAAGTGGAGAACGTCACATGGACACGTGGAAAGGGACAGGCACGCCCAGTTAAGGAGAGCAGCGTTGTCACACACAGTGACACGCGTGGGCGGCTGCTGTACAGCACTTCAGCTCACTGCCTTGTGATGACCTAAAGGGATGAGCAGAAGGGGTGGCAGCGGGAAAAACGCACAAGGTAGGGTGTATATGTATACATACACCTGATTCACTCTGTGGGACAGCAAAAAATAACAATGTAAATTGATTGCAGTCCATTTTAAAACAAACTCAAAAGAATTTTTAAAAGATCAATAATGCTGGACAAATAAAACTGCCAAAAATAGAAGTACCATATGCTCTGGGAATCCCTTACTGGGCATGTATCCTAAGAAAACTGTAATTCAAAAAGACACATGCACCCCAATGTTCAATGCAGCAGTATTTACCATGCCCAGGACATGGAAGCAGTTTAGATGCCCGTCCACAGATAAATGGATTAAGAACTGTGGTAGGTACAGTGGTGTACTGCCGGTGGTGCTTGAGCCACTAAGTCGCGTCCACCTCTTGCGACCCCATGGGCTGGAGCCCACCAGGCTCCTCTGTCCATGGGGTTCTCCAGGCAAGAGTACTGGAGTGGCTTGCCATTTCCTTCTCCAGGGGATCTTCTGGACCTAGGGATGGAACCCAGGTCTCCTGCACTGCAGGCAGTTTCTTTACCAACTGAGCTACCAGGGAAGCCCATACAATGGTGTATTACTTAGCCATAGACAGGAACAAAACGGGCATTAGCAGTGATGTGGATGGACCTAGAGTTTGTCATAGAGAATGAAGTGAGAAAAACAAGTATCATATATTAAGACATATATATATGTAATATAGAAAAATGGTACAGATGAACTTATTTGCCAGGCAGGAATCGAGAGGCAGACGTAGAGAAGGGGCATGTGGACATGGAGAAAGGCAAGGGTAGGATGGCTTGGGAGACTAGCGTTGACATATATACACTGCCATGTGTAAAACAGAAAGCTCTGCTTCAAGCTCTGTGGTGACACAGAGGTGAGGGACTCAGGAATGGGGTGGGTGGGACACTCGAGGCAATCTATTTGTAAGTCATTCAGAGTGCCACACATCTAAAACTAATGCAACATTCTAAACCAATTCTACTCCAATTAAAATACATTTTAAAAATTAAATAAAATACCACTTTTCATGAAAAAAAAAAAAAAAAATCCCCTAAAAACAGAACTATCATATGACCCAGCAATCCCACTACTGGGCATATAACCTAAGAAGACCATAATTCAACAAGACACACTGAACTCAATGCTCAATGCTGGACTATTTACAAAACCCAGGATATGGAAGCAACCTAGAGGTCCATAAACAAATGAATGGCTTAAGAAGACATGGCAGGCTTCAGATTCAAGATGGTGGAGTAGACGGACGTGCACTCATCTCCTCCTGCGAGAGCACCAAAATCACAACTAGCTGTTGAACAACTATCGACAGGAGGACGCTGGAATCTACCAGAAAAAGATACCCCACGTCCAAAGACAAAGAAGAAGCCACAGCAAGACGGTAGGAGAGGCACAAACATGATAAAATCAAATCCCATACCTGCCAGATGCGTAACCCACAAACTGGAGAACAATAATACCAAAGAAGTTCTCCCACTGTTGCAAGGGTTCTAAACCACACGTCAGGCTTCCCAGCCTGGGGATCCGACAGAGGGCCTGGGAATGCCCAGGTACTTTCACTGGAAAGCCGAAGGGATTCAATTACAAGACTTCTGGAGGACTAGGGGGTGAGGGAGACCCAGTCTTAGAAGGCACAAACAAAACCTTGAGTGCACCAAGACTCAGAGGAAAGGAGCAGTGACCCCACAGCAGACTGAACCAAAACTACCTGCTAGTGCTGGAGGGGCTCCTGCGGGGTGTGGGTTGGCAGGGGTTCATCACAGGGACGGGGGCACTGGCAGCAGCTGTCTGGGAAGGTCCCCTTTGGAGTAAATAAACCCTCTTGAGGGTCACCATTAACCCTACCAGAGAGTCCATAGAACTCAGGGCTGGGTCGCCTCAGGCCAAAAAGGTATCAGGCAAAGAGTGCAACCCCATCCATCAGCAGATAGTTGGATCTGAGCAAGACCCTGCCCACCAGAGCAAGACCCAGTTTTTCCCCACCACAGTCCCTCCCATCAGGAAGCTTACACAAGCCTGGCCCCCTCCACCAGAGGGCAGACAGAAGAAGCAAGAAGAATCGCAGTTCTATAGCAACTAAAACAAAAACCACATTACAGAAAGTTAATCATGAAGAAAAAGCAGAAAGTTACGTCCCACATAAAGGGACAAGACAAAACCCCCCAAAAAACAACTAAATTAAGTGGAGGTAGGCAACCTTACAGAAAAAGAGTTCAGAATAATCACAGCAATGATTCAGGATATCAGAAAAAGAATGGAGGCAAAGATTGAGAAGATGCAAGAAATGTTTACCAAGGCCTACAAGAACTAAAGCACAAACAAACAGAGATGAATAATACACCAGAAGGAATCACTAACAGAGTAACTGAGGCAGAAGAACGGAAAAATGACCTGGAAGACAGAATGCAGAAATCACTGCCACAGAACAGAATATAGAAAAAAGACTGAAAAGAAATGAAGAGAGCCTAAGAGACTTCTGGGACAACATTAAACACACCAACATTAGCATTACAGGGGTCCCAGAAGGAGAGAGAAAGGACCTGAGAAATTATTTGAAGAGATAATAGCTGAAAACTTCCCAAACATGGGAAAGGAGATAGTCAACCAAGTCCAGGAAGCAGAGAGAGTCCCAGGCAGGATAAACCCAAGGAAGAGCACACTGAGACACACAGTAATCAAACCGACAAAAATTAAAGACAGAGATAAAATATTAACAGCAACGAGGAAAAGACGACAACATACAACGGAACTCCCATCAGTCTATCAGCTGATTTCTCAATCGAAACTCTATAAGCCAGAAGGGAATGGCAGGATGTATTCAAAGTGAGGAAAGGGAAGAATCTACAACCAAGAATACTCTATCCAGCAAGATACTCATTCAGATTTGATGGAGAAATCCAAAGCTTTCCAGACAAGCAAAAGTTAAGAGAATTCAGCACCACCAAACCACCTTTACAACAAATGCTAAAGAAACTTCTCTAGGCAGAAAACAAGAGAAGGAAAAGACGCACCTACAGAAAATAAACCCAGAGTAATTAAGAAAACAGTAATAGGATCATACATATCGATAATTACCTTAAATGTAAATGGATTAAATGCACCAACCAAAAGACAGAGACTGAGCAGATTGAAAACATGTGCATGCATGCACTTCCACTTACCACATCACTCCGCTTGACCCCCCCAAATTGAATGTAATTATTTTATATTGTTAGGTTAATTATGCGCCCATTATGGTTTGCAATTGTAATTATCTTTTATTTTTTGTCTAGCTACTGATTGTGAAAACTGATAAACATCTTTCAATATTATGATTATGGAACTATTACTCACTTAAGTGCATCATGATTGGTCAACAGAAAAATAACAGAATTCTATATCACCAAAACAACCATTTAATAGAAAACCTTATAATCCTTTTAAAAATCCAAATGCATATCAAAATTATCTTGGAATTTTTTGAAAAATACAAATACCCAGGTATTGCTGTATTTTGGTCAGAGTTCCAGGTATGTTTCTAATGAGCAGCCATGTTTAAAAACAACTGGACTATATGAGGATCTTTTATCCTATTTCATTTTTTCTATTTCATTTTCAATGCTCCCATTTCATTTAGTTTGTTTTCCACTTTCTCCATCTCTTTTTTTTGGATGTTCTTTCTCAAGCCTTTATCAAGCATAGAAGAAAAGCCCTTGTATACACATATATAGATAATATGTATAATTATATATATTTTAGAAAACTTACAAGTTTTGCCTAACTAACAAATTTATCAAATTAAAATCTACATTTTGATTCCACTTGTTTGACTTAGTATAAATAGAATGCTAGATTTCTATCCAAAAAGTAACAGCAGTTCACTATACAGCACACAGAACTATAATCAATATCTTGTAATAACTTAAAATGGAAAATAATTTCAAAAATAATATATGTATAACTGAATCACAAGAAAAAAAGAATTCTACTCCTTGAAATTTAGTACTTACCTTTTTGCCAGTTTTTCTAAATGTCCTATGGACATCTAATAACAATGTATGAGATACAAAATTTTAAATATATTTGTGTAGGATATAAGATGAATACAAATTAATATAAATAGAAATCTATTATATTTTGAATTATTAATGACATCATTCAAAATGCCTTTATTCTTATTTTTTCTGCACTTGATAAAATATTCTCAGAGAAATGTTAATACGTCTCACTATGACTATATATTTTTTTCTTTTCCCTTCTATTTTCTGCTGATTTTTGCTTTATGTATTTTTGCTTCTTTGTTATTAGGTGTCTAATGGTTTATGATGTCTATCTTCTTTGTGAATTGTACCTTTTACCATTAAGAATATTCATCTTTGTTTCATTTAAAAATAGATAATCGTCCCTAAAAAAGATGTGGGGGGTGTGGGTGTGTGTATGTATATATACATATACGTACACAATGGAGTATTATTCTGCCATAAAAAGGAACAATATTGGGTCATTTGTAGTGATGTGGATGGACCTTCACTCTGTCATACAGAGTGAAGTCAGAAAAACAAATACCACATATTAACATACAGATATGGCATGCAGGACAATGGTACAGATGATGCTATCTGCAGGGTAGAAGTAGAGAATGGACGTGTGAACCCAAGGGAAGGGGAGTGTGAAGCAAACTGGTAGAGTAGCGCTGCCACATAAGCATCACCATGTATAAAACACGTAAGTGCTGGGAAGCTGCGGTGCAGCACAGGAAACTCAGCTCGATGCTCTGTGATTGACCCAGACCGGTGGGAAGGAAGGGATGTATGTATACTTATAATTTATTCACACTGCTGTACAAAAGAAACTATATAACAATGTAAACCACTTTTACTTCAATTAAAAATAAATTTAAAAAAAAGACCATTATTCATGAAACAAAACTAAAAACAGAACTATCACATAACCCAGTGACCCCACTACTGGGTGTACACCCAGAGAAAACCGTAATTCAAAAAGACACACACATCACAATGCTCACTGCAGCCGTATTCACCAGAGCCAGGACATGGGAGCAAACAGTGTCCATTCACAGATGGATGGATAAGCAGATACGGTTTACACACACATATACACGCACGGTGGAATATTACTCAGAGATAAAGAAGAATGAAGTTGGGTCATTTGTAATGATGTGCATGGAACTAGAATCTGTCACACAGAGTGAGTTAAGTTAGAAAGAGAAGATCAAATATTGTATATTAACACTTACATGGAATCTAGAAAAATGGTACAGATGAGCATACGAGCAGGGCAGGAAAAGAGTCCCAGAAGTCTTCCCCAGACATACGGACATGGGGGAAGTGCAGGACAGGATGAATTTAGAGGCAAGCGCTGAAATATATACAGTGTCATGAGTAAAACAGGCAAGCAGCGGGAAGCTGCTGTATGCACAGGCAGCTCAGCTCAGGGCTTTGTGATGACATAAAGGGCTGATGGGATGGAGGGCATGGCAGTGGGAGGGAGCCCCAAAGGGAGGGTATATATGTACACATGTAGGTGATTCGCTTTGTTGGACAGCAGACACCAAGAACACTGTAAAGCAACTGTACTCCAATTAGAAAATAAATTAAAAAATAAAAGATCATTAATGTGGTAAAAAAAAAAAATCTAAAAATAGAACTATCATATGCCCAAGCAATCCCACTCCCAGGTATATAATCTGAGAAAACCATTAAGTCAAAAAGATATGTGCACCCCAATATTCAACACATTATTTACAATATCCAGGACACAGAAGCAAACTAAATGCCCATCCACAGATGAATGGATAAAGATGTGGTATATGTATATACACAAGGGAATATTACTCAGCCTATACACCCATAGAAAACTCTAATTGAAGAAGACACATGAGGCTTCCCTGGTGGCTCAGTGGTAAAGAATCTGCCTGACATTGCAGGAGACATGGGTTCCATCCCTGGTCTGGGAGGATCTCAGGTACTTCATCGTGACTAAGCCCGTGCACCGCAACAATTGAGCCTGTGCTCTGGGGCCCAGGAACCACAACTGCTGGGCCCACGTGCTGCAACCGCTGAGGCTCGAAGCCCGCAGGCCCTGGAGCCAATGCACTGAGAAGCCCATGCACCCCAACTAGAGAGTAGCCTCCGCTCACCACAACTACAGAAAGCTCACGCAGCAAAAGAGACCCAGTATAGCCGAAAATAAATAAATAAATAAAATTGTTTTTAAAAAAGACACGTGGTGCCCAATGCTCACTGCAGCACTATTTACAAAGCCAGGATATGAAGTAACCTAGATGTCCAGCCACAGATGGATGGGTTAAGAAGATGTAGTACATACACACAATGGAATATTATCCAGCCATAAAATGGAAAGAAACTGGGTCATCTGTAGTGCTCTGGATGGTCCTTGACTCTTACGAGGGTAACAGGCAGGAAGGCCAGGGGTCTCCAAATGGAGGAAAGAGGCTGCAAGTGTCAGACAGTTTTTCTCTCTGTTAAGTTTTTCTCTCTGTTAAGTTTTTCTCTCTGTTAAGCAGCAGAAGGAAACAAACTACTCTTTTAAAATTCTGTGTTGCCATGACAACACCTGGTTCCACCTGAACTTAACTTTTCTCAAACCATGAGCTAACCAATGCATTTTTTTATGGAAATGTTGGTCTTAAGCTATGTTAATGAACTACACATTTACCCCAGACTCGGTCTTCAAGTCAGTTCCACCTAAGACTCAGAATGGACCTTACAAACCTGTATGTTTTACTCATACACTGCTCTCCTAATCTATGCTAATAAAACTAAATATTTACTTGGAAACCTGCCTTTCTTCAAGATTCATGTCAATCATTTTATGGCCCGGGATGACTCATCTGGTGCCAATGTTATTTCAAAATGCATGTTGTAGGTGAGGGGCCTGGTGCCACTCTGAGCTTTGAGACATCTCCTTTCTCGGAGAAGGCAATGGCACCCCACTCCAGTACTCTTGCCTGGAAAATCCCATGGACGGAGGAGCCTGGTAGGCTGCAGTCCATGGGGGTCGCTAAGAGTCGGACAGGACTGAGCGACTTCACTTTCACTTTTCACTTTCATGCATTGGAGAAGGAAATGGCAACCCACTCCAGTGTTCTTGCCTGGAGAATCCCAGGGACGGGGGAGCCTGGTGGGCTGCCGTCTATGGGGCTGCAGAGAGTCGGAAACAACTGAAGCGACTTAGCAGCAGCAGCAGCAGTAGCTGTATAACATCCGGCTAAAGACTAGCAGGTGGGCACTCTTTCTGCCCCCTTCTGATGTCTATGTCAGAAGCTTTCTCTCTTTTATACTTTAATAAAACTTTATTACACAAAAGCTCCAAGTGATCAAGCCTCATCACTGGCCCCGGATAGAATTCTTTTCCTCTGGAGGCCAAGAAACCCAGCGTCTTTCATGGTTCAGCAACACCCTTTCATACAGAGTGAACTCAAAAAGAGAAAAACAAGTCTCATATATTAACACATATACATGGAATCTAGAAAAATGATACAGTTGAACTTATATGCAGGTCATGAACAGAGCTGCAGAGGTAGAAAATGGACATATGGACACATGGGACAGGGAGGGTCAGACCAACTGGGAGGGCAGAACTGCATAAACACACCGCCATGTGTAAGCCAGCCAGCTGTGGGTGGCTGCTCTACAGCACAGGGAGTTCAGTTCACTGTTTTGCGATTACCCAGAGGGATGGAGAGGGGTAGGATGGAGGGGGCTGGGGTGGAGGGAGGCCCAAACGGAAGGGATATACGTATATATAGGTGAGTCACTGTTGGACAGAAGAAGTTAACACAGCATTTTAAAGCAATTATATGCCCATTAAAAAATAAACAGAAGATCATTAATGACGAAAAAATCTAAAAACAGAACTACTATTTGCCCTAGGAATCCCTTACTGGGCATATAACCTGAGAAAACCATAATTCAAAAAAAAAAAAAAAAAAAAAAAACCACATGCACCCCAATGTTCAATGCTGTACTATTTACGGTAGTCATGGAAGCAATCTAGATGTCCAACCTCATATGAAAGGAATAGGAAGACACAGTACATACATACAATGGAATATTACTGAGCCATAAAAGGAAGGAATTCAGTCAGTTGAACTGAGGTAGATGTATCTAGAGCCTCTCATACAGAGTGAATAAGCCAGAGAGAGAAAAATAAATATCATATATTACTGCTTAATTAGAATCCAGAAATACAGTACTGATGAACCTATTTGCAGGGCAGGAATACAGACACGGATATAGAGAAAAGACCTGTGGACACAGTGGGGGATGGGGACACTATTCATCACAGTGGGATGAGTTGAGAGAGTAGCACTGGAATGTATACATTACCCCGTGTAAAACCGATAGCTGCTGGGAAGCCACCGTGTAGCACAGGGAACTTAGCTCCGTGCTGTGTGGCGACCTAGAGGGGTGGGATGGAGGCTCAAGAGGAAGGAGATACGGTTACACATAGAGCTCAGTCTCTTTTTTGGATAGCAGAAACTAACACGACACAATAAAGCAATTATACTCCAACTGAAAAAAAAAAGAAAAGAAAACCTATGCAGAGCACTACTTTACATAAATCATAGCCAAGATCTTTTTTGATCCACCTCCTAGATTAATGAAAATGAAAAATAGAAGACACACAGGATCTAATTAAACTGAAAAGCTTTTGCACAGCAAAGGAAACCATAAACAGGACAGAAAGAGAACCTTCAGAATGGGAGAAAATATTTGCAAAGGACACAAGTGACAAAGGATTAATCTCCCAAGTACGCAAGCAGCTCATGCAGTTCAATACGATAAAAAGACAACCCAATCAAAAAATGGCAGAAGACCTAAATAGACATTTCTCCAAAGAAAACATACAGATGGCCAACAAACACATGAAGAGATGCTCAACTTCACTAATTATTAGAGAAATGCAAGTCAAACTACAGTGAGGCATCATCTCACACTTCAGAATGGACATCATCAAAAAATCTACAAGCATTAAATGTCTAAGAGGGTGTGGAGAAAAGGGGACCTTCTTGCACTGTTGGTGGGAATTTAAGTTGACACAGCTACTCTGGAGAACAGTATGGAAATTCCTTGAAAAACTAAAACTAGAACTACCGTTCAGTTCAGTTCAATTCAGTTGCTCAGTCGTGTCCGACTCTTTGCAACCCCATGAATCGCAGCACGCCAGGCCTCCCTGTCCATCACCAACTCCCGGAGTTCACTCAGACTCACGTCCATCGAGTCAGTGATGCATCCAGCCATCTCATCCTCTGTCGTCCCCTTCTCCTCCTGCCCCCAATCCCTCCCAGCATCAGGGTCTTTCCCAATGAGTCAACTCTTCACATGACGTGGCCAAAGTACTGGAGTTTCAGCTTTAGCATCATTCCTTCCAAAGAACACCCAGGACTGATCTCCTTTAGAATGGGCTGGCTGGAACTACCGTATGACCCAGCAATTCCATTACTGGGCACATAACCTGGTAAAACCATAATTCAAAAAGACACACGCACCCCAACGTTCACTGCAGCACTGCTTACAATAGCCAGGACATAGAAGCAACCTACATGTCCAGCAACAGGTGAATGGACTAAGATGTGGTACATATATACAACGGAATATTACTCATTCATAAAAAGGAGCAAAACCGGGTCATTATTAGTGATGTAGATGGACCTAGAGTCTATGATACAGAGTGAAGTAAGTCAGAAAGAGAAAACTAAGTATTGGATATTAAGGCACATATGTGGAATGTAGGTGAACCTATTTGCTGGGCAGGAACAGAGATGGAGGTGTAGAGAACAGATGTGTAGACACAAGGTGGATGGGGGTGGGGCAGGGGTGGGATGAACTGGGAGATGGGGACTGACATGTATACACTACCATGGGTAAAACAGCTAGCTAGTGGGAACCTGCGGGAAGGTTCCCTCCTGTGCAGGGAGCTCATCTCAGGGCTGTGGTGACCTAGAGGGGTGGGATGGAGGTTCAGGAGGGAGGTGATATATTGTATTCTTATAACTGATTCACTTAGTTGTACAGCAGAAAGCAATACAGCACTGTAAAGCAATTATACCCCAATTAAAGAAAAAATTAAATTATCATTAAGGGGATGGGGAGAGGGATAAATTAGGCAACTGGGACTGACATATAGACAGTACTATAAAATAACTAACAACCTACTTATAGCATGGGAACTCTACACAATATTCTGTAATGACCTAGAAAAGAGTGGATATATGTATATGTGGGGCTTACCTGGTGGGAGAAAAAAACTGCAGGTCAATATACTAGCAAACCAAATTCAACACATTAAAAGAATAATACACCAAAACCACAAGGGATTTATTTCTGGAAAGTAAGGACGTTTCCACGTGAAAATCAATCAATGCAATAAACCATATTAACAAAATGAAGAACAAAAACCATATAATCATCTCAAATACATGCAGAAAAACCATTTAACAAAACTCAAAGCCTTTCATGAGAAAAACTCAACAAAGATTAAAAAAAAAACCTCCTCAAGATAATAAAGGCCATATATGAAAAGCCCACAGCTATTAGCTATCATCAAACTCAATGACAAAAAACGGAAAGTTTTACCTCTCAGATCAGGAACAAGACAAGAATGCCCACTTCTGCCACTTGCTAGTCAACACAGTACCGGAAGTTCTAGCCATGGCCATTAGAGCAAGGGAAAAGAAAAGAAAAAAGTAACCGAACTGGAGAGGAAGAAATAAAACTATCTCACTTTGCAGATGACATGATCTTATACCATAAAGAAAACCAAAAAGACTGTACCCAAAAAACCTGTTAGAAAAAATGGATTCAGCAAAGTTGCAGGATATGAGATCAACACCCCCAAATCAGTTGTACTTCTGCACACTTAAAAAGCAACCTGAAAGGGAAATGAAGAAAACAATCCCGTTTGCAATAGAATAAAAAAGAATAAAATACTTAGAAATAAACATAACCGAAGGAGCAAGACTTGTACACTGAAAACTACACAATGCTGCAAAGATGACACCAACAAATAGAAACCCTGCACCCAAGAACTGGAACACAGTATGGTGAAGACTATCTACAGATTCAATACAATCAATCCCTATAAATCCCACAACTTTTTTTTTTTTTAAATAGAAACAGAAAAATCCTAAAATGTGTATGTAATCTAAAGGGACCCCCAAATAGCCACAAACAATTTTAAAAGGAAAGAGCACAGCTGACGATCTCAAGCTTCCTAATTTAAAAACTTATTATACAGCTATAGTAATCAAAACAGTCATCAAGACAGACTTACAGACCAGTTCAATAAAGAGCCCATATGTTCACATGTTTTTTCAACAAGGGTGCCAAGTCCACTCAACAGGGAAAGACAGTCCTTTCCACAAACAGTGCTGGGAAAACTAGATACCCACATGCAAGATCTTATACCGTCTACTAAAACTAATTCAAAATGTACCAAAGATTTCAACATGAAACCTAAAACTATACAACCCTTAGAAGAAAAGAGTGGAGGGACTTCCCTAGCAGTCCAGTGGTTAAGACTCAAAGCTTCCACTGCAGGTGGTGTGAGTTCGATCCCTGGTCAGGGAACTAAGACCTCACCTGCAATGCAACACAGCCAAACAAAGAAAACGTGGTGGGAAAAGCCTCACGACATTGGATTTGGCTATGATTTCTTGGATATGAGACCAAAGGCAAGAACAGAAAAACTAAAAAACTTCTGTGCATCAAAAGACACTATCAGAGTAACAAGGCAACCTATAGAATGGGAGAAAATATTTGCAAATCACATACATGACACAGGGTTTATATTCAGACTATGCAAAGAACTCCCGCAACTCCACACACACACACAAAATCAATTAAAACATAGACAAAGGACTGTATTCAAGCACTGCAAATGGGCTCATAACCATGTGAAAAGATGCTCAACCTCACTAACTATCAGGGAAATGCAAATCAAAATCAGGAGTACTACTTCATGATCCTTAGACTCTCTCAGACAGTAAGAATCTGCCTGCCATGCGGGAGACCCAGGTTCGATCCCTGGGTAGGGAAGATCCCTTGGAGAAAGTAATGGCAACCCACTCCAGGATTCTTACCTGGAGAATGCCATGGAAAGAGGAGCCTGGTGGGCTACAATCCATGGGGTCAAAAAGAGCTGGACACGACTGAGCAACTAACACTTTCACACTTTCAGACTCATTTATCAACAAACTGGAAAATAACAAGTGGTGAGAAGTCTGAACACCTGTGCACTGCTGGTGGGGCCATGAAGTGGTACAGCTACTATGCTAGAGAATATGACAGTTCCTCAAAAAATCAAACATAGCATCACCGTGATCTGGCAATTTCACTTCTGAAATTAAAAGCAGGAACATGAACAGATACTTCTCCACTCATGTTTATAGCAGCATTATTCACAATGGTCAGAAGGCAGAAGCAACCCAAATGCCCACCATTTGGGTGGATAAGATACAATATGGTATACACATATATTAAAATAAATATCCAGCCTCAAAAAGAAGAAAATTCTAACACATGCGACAACACAGAAAAACCTTGAAAAATATTATGCTAAGTGAAATAAGTCAAAAGGGCAAATAGAGTATGATTCTGCTCAAGGAGGTACTTATTTATGTAGTCAAGTTCAGAGACGGAAAGCAGAATGGTGCTGCCAGAGGCTAGGGGCAGGAAGAATGGGGAGTTCTGGTTTAACGTGTACAGAGTTTTCTGCAGGATGAAAAATGTTCTGGAGATGGATAGTAGTAACCATCCTACAACAATGCGAATGTAACTAATGCCACTTAACTGCACACCTAAAAATGACTAAAATAAGTCTCATGTTATACACATTTTACCACAAACAAGAACAACAAAACTTTCTTGACTTTGCCCTTTTCTCCCTTCTCACCTAAAATTTTTGTAAAAAGTCATTTCTATTCCCCTCCCTTGCTCTTCCACAGAAACTTTCTCTGAAAAATCTCTCATTCTTTTTACATCTCCAAGTTCAATGGTCACTTCTAAGTCTCACTTACTCTATTCTACTATTATCTCTGACAGAGACCCTAAGGTCCTTTTTCCTCCATGACCTCCCAGTCCTCTCTCTCCAACTACCCGCCTTTTTAAGAATCTTCCTTTGTTCTGCCCTGTTGCACCAGGTTTTGTTCTCAGTCTCCTTATTTTACCACTCTTCTCTAAGGCAATCCCAGCTACTCTTTTGGTCTTAACTGTCCCCTCCATGCCTAATTTTCAACAGGGTGAAATAAGTCTGTTTCCCTCTACAGTGGTATCAGAATCAGGTTCCAAGTATATTTTCTTCCTCATTCTGATTCCTATTCAGTCTAGTTGGAATATGAACTACCTTTTCTTTCCTCAACTAGACTTGTGATTTCAGAAGACAAGGACTAAATCTTTTCATTTGAATTAAACTCTAGGCCAGCACTACCAACAGAACTTTCTGCAACTGCGGAAATGTTTTATATTTGCACTGTTCAATATAAATAAGCCACATGTGGCCCCCAAGCACCTAAAATGTGGCTAGTACAGCTGAAGAACTGAATTTTTAGTTTTAATTTATAGTTACATAGTCACATAGGGCTAGTGGGTAATTGGACAGTTTTGTTCTAGAAATCCCTCAGTAATACTGTATTCTAGTCTGCCTCAGGTTACTTTAGTACTTTTTTCCCTTGTCACAGAGACAAGAATATGAAATAGCCTGACCCACTAAGGCTAGATATTGGTCCTTATAACTTTCACCATCAAAGAACATTAAACACTTGTGCCAATTCTGGGTTTCTCATATAATCTCTGTGACGGGTTTAGTTTTCAAGTGCTGCTCTTCAGTCTGATGCATTGACACTATTCCATTAAGTTAAAGATTTCAAAGAAAAAGAAAGCATCCTACCATTTTCACAATGTAGTGGGCCATGGCATGCAAGTGTCGAGTAGAAGTGCCACTACCAATCACAAAGTAATCTGTGTATTTCATTTCTGGAGGAACTTTGATGACACAAATGTCTCTTGCATTTTCTTGCCTCAGAAGTGAAACCAGCATATCGATGTCAAACTTGGGACCAGCGTAATCTGAAATGCACAAAGATGTGGTTGTGTCAGGTGGCCAAGAGAAGACAGACGTGCTGTGCACTCAGAAATGCAGGCAGCTGACAGCAAAACTGCTCCTCCGGGAAGGTGTTCAGATCTGAAATGTTTTGTAAAACAACAGGGCCCAGGCCTCCTGAAAGTTGAACCTGGGCTCTGGCTTCATATAGCACTACTCAACTTTTCTGGGAAGGTGCTCAGGTCACAGAAGCCACCACATCACCAGCAATAACTGCTGCTGTTACAGTACTTGAGGAGACAAGTAACACTGCTCAAGCAGAGGAGCTGCACAAAGAGAGGAAAACAGAAGCACAATCTGGGGAGGTGGTAATACTCTGGGACATATTAAACTGAATTCCAGCCAGAAAGGGTCACAGAACTAGCACTTGGAACTGAAATTCTTAGGTAGTATCTGGCCCACAACCTTCACCTGAGAAACTCGGACCTAGCCAAGTATGTGTGGCCCCAGACCTACCAATTCGAGGGCTAGAAGTTTAACAGCAGTTCTCATTCTGAACTCTCAGGTTTTTCTTACAATGTCATTTGGGTTATGTAACAACTGTTATCTGTGAAAATCTTCCCCCTTCCCCCCTCCCTGGAGATTTAGATACTTGGATTGTCACCGTGATGTATTATATTATAGCCTCTGGACCTACAGTTCTCTTAAGCTTTAAAGTTGACTTCCAAGGCGCTAGATGTTAACCTCTCCCTCTCATCTTTCACAGGTGTGATTTGTTTACCATCTCTCAAGCGTCTAAAAACTTACACAAATCAGAGGCCTTTAAATTGGCCATATCTCCTATTAGCGCTTCTTGCTGCTGCTACTGCTAAGTCGCTTCAGTCGTGTCCGACTCTGTGCGATCCCGCAGACGGCAGCCCACCAGGCTCCCCCGTCCCTGGGATTCTCCAGGCAAGAACACTGGAGTGGGTTGCCATTTCCTTCTCCAATGCATGAAAGTGAAAAGTGAAAGGGAAGTCGCTCAGTCGTGTCCGACTCTTAGCGACCCCATGGACTGCAGCCTACCAGGCTCCTCCGTCCATGGGATTTTCCAGGCAAGAGTACTGGAGTGGGGTGCCATTGCCTTCTCCATTAGCGCTTCTTACTGCACCCTTTAGCCCCCAGCCCCCAGCTCCTCCTCAGAATTCTCACGCCCCAACAACTCTTGACAAGTCCATTTCTCGGGATCCTAGGAAGAGAGTGAAGGGAGATGAGGACGCTGAGGATGTGATGCCAAGAGTCCGGCGTGGCTATTCGGACGGACGCCTGGGGTTTCGGAGACTGATTCAGTTCATCTCTTGGTCTCACTGTGAAATGCAAGGCTGGTGCCAACAACCTTTGCAGGCCGTTCCGGTTCTGCTTTGTATAAGTTTTGGGACCCCAAGAAAAATGCAGAGAGAAGAACTCAGCATCCACGAAGGACCCGCCTCCCTACTCCATGCCTGTACCTGCGGTGCCAGACTCCGGGAGTCCCTCGCCGGCTGTCCCCTCCGCCTGCTCCTCCAGACCTGGCCCGCCGTGCAGGCCGCGCGCTCGGTCCGGGTCCAGGCAGGCCCTGCCAAGTGTTGCCCTCGCCGTAGGCCTTCCCACGGCCAGCAGCCGAAGACGGGGCGCGGCACTAGCCGCGGCCCACGCGCGAGGGAAAACGGCCCTGCGGCACAGCTGCGCCCAGAGTCGCAGCGCCACAAAGCTGCCGGGCCCCATCGTAATAGCCTTGCGTCGACTCACGGGGCGGGGTTTAATGGGGCTCGTGCAGGTGTGCGGCTTTCGATTGGCTAGGTCAATGCGGCTGGGCACGGAAAATTGACGTCAGGAGAGTGGGCATGGCCAGAAGGTGGGCCGTGGGCGGAGTATGAAAACCAGGCAGGGGAGGAGGATGGTAACCCAACAGTGACCCGGAAGAATTTAGGTATTAGGCAAATATTATTTTTTGAAGTGACTTTGTAATTTACACTACATTTTTGCTGTGATGATTCTGTTTCTAAACATATAAGATTGCAAGCTTGAGAACTAATTTTACGTTTAGGTACAACACATTGATAAATATCTGAAGTAATGCATATTCGTCAGAGTAGGTTTTTCTTTGATAATATTTTGATTTTTCTCACCATAGGTAGTTATCCTAATTACTAACTAAGCCATAGTAACTGTATGTTCAATAGCAGTCTTCCACCAAACACCCGGATTTGCTTTTGACAAACGACACTGGCACTTAAACATCCACAGTAATGAACAATATGAAAATCATTATATCTTTTCTAAATTAATATTTTACTAATTGAGTCTCTAATGAATCAAACTTCTAACATTTCAAGTAAAAAAAAAAAAAAGGACATAAAATAAATTTAAACCAGGCAAGTTTTCCCTACTTGGTTATGAATTTTTTTTTCCCCCTGGCTAGCATTCACATGTTTCAAGTAAACATTCATTTGCTTTGTTCTTAATTCATTCTTTCTACATTTAAAAATGTTTACTATATACAAGCTGCTGAAACACATGAAGAGAGACAGTTTGCCATTAGCCTTCTTTGCCCAATGGTGGTTTCTTTGTGTTTTATTACTGCTAAGGCAACAATACAAAGAGTATTTTAAAATTTAGTAGGAGTTTTTTACTTTTCTAGAAAAGTGGACTAGAATTATCCCAATATATATGTATCTAATTCATAATCTAACATTTGGGAGAAGAGGAGCGAAAGAAAAGGAAATGTAATAGTTAATCCAATGTAATCCTAAAGTTCTCAATCTCTTAGGCTTCGCTCCATGCCTTTTGCCTCCAGATCCATCTAGAAATCTGAAATTTGTCAAAATAGAGAGAGAATTAAATAGAAAAGGTGTTGTGGAACAGACAGGTTAGTTTAAAAGGGGAGAGTTTTATCAGAAATTATTTTTACACATTTTAATAACAGAAATCACAATGTAGAGCTTAAAAAAAGAAGCCTTTCTCTTTCTCCTCACTCCAAGCTCTGTCTCACTACTGGATATACTGTTTCAACATCACTAGCAATCAAAGAAATACGAATAAAAGCAACAAAGAGATCCCTTTTCCAGTCAATAAAATTGGCACCAATCAATAACATGTGGCAGTAGCAAGAGGGGGTTGGCATTCTGATACATTGTGAAGGGGTGTAAAATGTCACTGCTCCTTCCTCAGAAATCTCAAAATACATCTGTTCTTTCTTCAAATAATTCTTCTTCTATGAATTTTTCCTTAGAAATAATTTTTCCTTTTCAAAAAAATATCTAGATTCTAGGGAATTCCCTGGTGGCTCAGTGGTAAAGAGTTTCCCCACCAATGCCAGAGACAAGGGTTTGATCCCTGATCCCACATGCCTCGGAGTAGCTGGGCTTGTGTGCCGTAACTACTGAGCCTGTGCGCTAGAGCCTGGGAGTCGCAACTACTGAGCCCATGTGCCATAACTACTAAAGTTCGCGTGCCCTGGAGCCCCTGCTATGCGATAAGAGAAGCCACTGCAATGAAAAGCCCATGCACCGCAACCAGAGAGGAGCCCCTTCTGGCCATAACCCGGAGAAAGCCCGCACGGCAATGAATACATCTTTTATAAATAAATAAAATTTAAAAATAAAACATCTGGATTCTAGTAGTTTCAAAAGAAGAATTTAGGGATTAGGAATTAGGTTTTGTATAAGTCAGAGCACTAGCATTTCACGACTCACCTTGCGTTGCCTTGCACTGGAGTGACACGCTGTGTCCTCTTCGTATTGTTGTTATTTTTTCTTGATGTCTCCATTCACCAAAATGTAAATAGTATGAAGGCAGAAATTTTTGTTTAGTAACTGTTCTCCCCATGGTGTCTAAAGCTGAATGTACAAAAGTTGCTTCTGTTGATGACATTGGAATTAGGACATAGTCCATTACCAAAGAAATTATCAAGATTCCCTCACAAATTGGAAATCCCATGAGGAAAATCTGCTGTCCTGGGATGGGAGGCAGAGGTAGAAAGGACCATTTGGAACACATGTTTAGGTCAGCCCTTAGTTACACTCTCCAGTGGACTTATTTTATGCCAATGGACTGCACCTTGGGGCTCACCTCAGTGAGAATAAGGACTGCTGAGTTGCAGTTCAGGATTGAATTATAGGATGTGAGAGCTGAAAGAAACCCAGGGAGGAAAAGTGATTTGCCTGTGGCCAAGCTGGAAACAGAAGCTGATTCTGAACTCCAGCATGCTAACTTCTGAAGGGAAGAGGCTAGTAGATGAAGGGAGCAAATATTATAGCTCAAGTGCCTGGAACAGTGCCAAGTACCTAGTAGCCACTCCAAATGGTCGATACATTACTTACTTGCTTTTAAAGAACTCCAGGCATTCATTTTTAAAAATTAAAAACAACAGAAACTAAATAAGCACCTGTGTGTACCACCACAAATATTCACACTGCTTCAAGTTACTTTTTTTAATAATAAGAATAAAGTGTTACAGATACAGTTAAGGCTCATCTTCTTCACTTCCATTTCCCCACAAACATGAATTTGGTGCCTCTCCCAGAATTTGCCATCAGTTCCGTGTTCCACTGGTTTTTCACATCCCAAACCTGTTTTACCACCTGCGTTTGCCATCTCATTTAATGGGATCATCACACACACACCCAATTCTCCTAAACTCTGGACTGCGTTCACTGCAGGATCTTTCTGCAACAACTGTTCCCTTGTCAAATCCTGTTTATGCTACTTCCAAAATACTTTTTGAATCCAACTTCTAGTCTTCATTCTCACTGTTCCTTCCTTCGTCTGAGACCTCAATAACTTTTGGCTCATTACTGGGACAGACTCCTACCTGGGTCTCCTGTCTCTAATCCGTCTCTATTCTTTCCATCCTCCATCCTGCCAACTAAAATTATTTTAGCCTCATCTGCTCTTTTCTGTTTTCCAAACACGCCATAACCTTTCCATGCTGAGCTTTGCACATGCTATTCCATGCCGTGTTTCTAGAATGCCCTTCTTCCACCTTTGCACATGACAAACTCAGACCCACTCTGTAAAACCTACTTTAAACATTAAGATATCTACCCTGACTCTCTCAGATGGTCCTTCCAAAACCCTTCATCCCTTCATTCATACATGTCTTTAACATTTACCATGTTTGATTGGATGATATAACCCATTTGAAAAGACTTAGATTTCCAGCTCTTCTGTTTACTAGCAGTGTAAGACTGAAGTCCATTAATCTCCTGGAGCCCTTTATTTATCACTTCCTCTCAGTGCTTTTTCCAGCACGGATACAACTGCTGATATGATCCCACAACATTTTGGACTTTCAAATACAAATATATGATATGGATGTGTGCGTGTGTGTGTGTGTGTGTGTGTGTGTATGCGTGCACACGCTCAGTTGCTCAGTTGTGTCCTACTCTTTTGTGACCCCATGGACCATGGCCCTCCAGGCTCCCCTGTCCGTGGGATTTCCCAGACAGGAATACTGGAGTGGGTTGCCACTTCCTAATCCAGGCAATCTTCCCAACCCAGGGATTGAACCCATGTCTCTTGCATCTCCTGCATTCGTAGGCAGATTCTTTACCACTGCACCACCTGGGAAGCCCCATATGATATGGAGGACATTTACTCTGCTCATCCTCTCTCCTTCTGTCTGAAAGCTCCTAAGGGGCAGGGACTATTCACGTTTCCCCTTCCTGCCCTCGCCCTGCGCCTGGCACTGGAAACCTTGGTGAGCGTCCTTGAGAAGATAGTGAATCACAAGTCTACTGTATGATCCACTGGATAGGTGGGTGACCCGCTATATGCAAGCTGCACATTAAGAAGAAAGTATACTCTTCATTGTGAAGATGAGTACGTGTAGGGCTGGTAGCCTTCAAGTCCCTATCAATTCCTGTAGGCCGTGGGAGAAAAGATAGCCTCGTTGCCTGCCAGCACCCAGGAAACCGAGGGAACAACGTGGGTGCTCAGAGGCCCAGCTCTGGAGTGAGCGACAGTTCTGAAATCTGAAGGAAAAGACCTGCCTAAGCCAAGAGGTGGGAATGTGAGCCTGCACCTTCACTCAACAAAGAGGCTCATTGGAAAAACGGTGGAGGAGTTTCTTCCCACAGAGGAGCCTCCTCCTTGAGAGGCCCCTGGCAGGAGGGACTCTGTGATGCCCTTAAACCACAGGCTCCATGCTTCCTGGGATGCCAACAATTCACCCCATTGCCAACCTCAGTACCCACTCCAGGCTGCACTCGTGTCCTTGCAGCACAGAGGGCACGACTAGCAAATGAACAGAAAACATCTGAGCAGCAGGCAACACAGACTCCACACTCTGCGGGCAGGTGGGGTGAAGAAAGACAGAAGTGGCGACCTCTAGGTTTATAAAACAATGAGTCCCTGTCACCCAACTTCTGCTTAAATGGATTTTCCCTCTTCTACTACAAAAAAGAGGACAAAGTAACTTTTAAATAGAAATACACACAAATGTAGCACTTCTAGAATTAATTTATGAAAGAGGTAATTTTAATCCTAGCCCTTCCCTCTGCAAGGTCTCCCGAAAGCAGAAACAGTACAATGAGAATGGAAATCTCAGGAAATTGGTGAAACTTAAAATGAGGCAGGAATATTGGCCGACAGCTGCAACTGCCCAGTTACTGCCCAGTTGTGGAATGAGCTGCCCTGTGAGGTTGGGAAGGGTAGCTGAGCTGCAGAGAAGTGGTCCCCACCTATTTCACTATAATGAATAACTAAAAATTGTGGCTATGTAAGTATTAGTTATTGAACACATTCATGACAAAAAGCTGCTGTGAACAAAGCAACTCTTTTAAATAAAATTATATTGAATTGTGATATATCCTTTGCAACCAAAAGATCCAGCCATTAGGAAACACAGAAGCATAGTAAATTCATGCATGGAGTAAGCAAAGACTGGACTCGATAAACTTCCTAGTCCCCAAATTGTATGAGTTCACCCATTCATTTATTAAACAATGACGTATTAATTGCAGCATTACATGTCCCGGAGTCAAATGTGGGTCCATCAGGAAAACCTGCTCAGCCTTTCTCTAGTTCAGCCTGCTCTTTTTCTTCCTCTCTGTTCTCTCTGATGCAGGGTCCTGAGGTACCTCTGGTTTCATCTCCCAAACCAGCACCCCCGACCCCTCGCCAATCCCTGAAGCTAGCTGCAGCTTCCCCCCCTTCCTACCTTCCCACGATGCTCCAGGAAACAAGTTCAAGACCCTCTTGACTTTGCAGCTAACAGAACGAACAGGAGGCTCCTCAGTTAACACACCAAGGGTGTATTAAGATCCACAAACTTCAAAGTCCATGTAGTCATGAACACTGATTAATTTATAATTCCTGATGCCCTCAGGAAGCCGCTTCAGCCATCCATTCTCAGCACCCCAAAGAGAGAGATTATCAAACCATCCTCCCCTTCTGATTCTGTCTTTAAAAAGCAACCAAGGACTTAAAGTCCACACCCAATAGCAGATGTCTCTGTTCTCAAACAGGGACATTTTGCATTTCTGAGAACCTCTCTGATGGGTAACAGTCTTTCCCCTGAGTCTTTACCAAGTAGGAAAGAAGACCTGTAAAAATTGCTTTCATTAATTAACTTTAAGGACTTGTTGCCAACAAGCTGGGTCTAACATCACAGAAAATGATAAATCACAGATAATGAGAAACTGCTATTTTGGAATCATTTTCATGAGAATGGAACATCCCACTCGTGCCTAAAAACTTGACGCACGTGGGTCGATTCACACTGAGAAGTGGTTTTGCTATCCCTCCTGCAGCTGAAGCAACACTTCAGATAAAGGTGTTTCAGAGACAACTCTCTACATCTACCTCAACTGCACAGTCTAATGAGCAAGGCCCCTGAGTGTGCTGTTCAGCCCTGCTGGTCATTAGATGGTGACACTCTTCAGGGAACCTGAAACAGCATTAATAACAGGACACGTTTCTCCTTTGTTTACACAACCCTTTTGAGTGATTGACCAACAACAGCCCCAGCCCTGTGAAACTCCACCTGTGGCACTATATGATCACTCAGGGGCTCTGTGGCCCTCCTGACCCCCCAAGAAATCAGACCCCCCGACCCCTGCTTCCTCACAAGACCATGAGTTGTTTTCTTTCAGCCCAAACCTTATTTCTGATGAGCCTCTGATTTCTTTTCTGATCAGATGCCTTGATAATCCAGTACAGATCTGGCTCAGCTTTTCCTTTTTTTTTGATCCCAGTTTTATGAGTTGCCTCTCTTTTGTAATTATTATTCCAAGACTTGAATAATTCAGAAGAGCAGATGTGTGTGACCGCTGACGGCTGACCTCCCAGGGACTGGCTCAGAGCAAGCAAGCTCAGGCTCCTCAGCAGTGGCCCCCTCCTCTGATTGGATCCCCGCTTTCGAGGGCTTACAGTCCCACTCCAAGTCACCTTGGCAGAAGGGTGCCCAGAGTGGCACCCGTCAGAGGAGCTGAGGGGACACCTCATTGAACCTGAAACTTCACCTTTAAAACAGTGAAACCAACAAAGGTCCATATACTCAAAGCTATGGTTTTTCCAGTAGTCATGTACAGATGTGAGAGTTAGACCATAAAGAAGGCTGAGCACCAAAGAATTGATGCTTTCTAACGGTGGTGCTGGAAGAAGGCAATGGCACCCCACTCCAGTACTCTTGCCTGAAAAATCCCATGGATGGAGGAGCCTGGTAGGCTGCAGTCCATGAGGTCGCTAAGAGTCGGACCCAACTGAGCAACTTCACTTTCACTTTTCACTTTCATGCATTGGAGAAGGAAATGGCAACCCACTCCAGTGTTCTTGCCTGGAGAATCCCAGGGACGGGGGAGCCTGGTGGGCTGCCGTCAATGGGGTCGCACAGAGTCGGACACGACTGAAGCGACTTAGCAGCAGCAGCAGCAGCAACGTGGTGCTGGAAAAGACTCTTGAGAGTCTGTTGGACAGCAAGGAGATCAACCCAGTCAATCCTAAAGGAAATCAACCCTGAATATTCATTGGAAGGACTGATGCTGAAGTTCCAATACTTTGCCACCTGATGCGAAGAGCCAACTCATTGGAAAAGATCCTGAAGCTGGGAAAGATTGAGGGACAGAGGAGAAGAGGATGGCAGAGAATGAGATGGCATCACAGACTCAATGGACATGAATTTGAGCAATCTCTGGGAGACAGTGAAGGACAGGGAAGCCTGGTGTGGTGCAGTCCATGGGGTAACAAAGAGTCGGACATGACTTAGTGACCAAACAGCAACAACAACCACCTTTGGACCACATCTAAAGGGCAGCAGTGATAATACACATTCTTTTCCACTGTTGCAACAGATCAATCCTCTTATCTCCTTGGTGGCTTCCCAAATTTAGCCACCAAAAAAATTCGGAGAAGTGTAACCAGTGAGTTTAGGAGCACTCCAGGCTGCTCCATTCAGGCTTCTTAAAATGCAGAGGGGCTTCCTTAGTCCCCTGGGAGACCAGTCATTGTGTGAGTGGCTACTGGGGCTCCTGCATTTCCTTGTGGCTCTCTTGGTCGTGTTATTTTTGCTCATGCAGCTGCTGCTGTCAAGACCAAGGGGACAACATCAACTGCACAGCCTTTCAGGGACCAATAACATTTATAGCATTTGCATGGCTCTATCAGATTCACTTATTTTCACAAACATACTTTTCAGTACCTACTATGTTCCAGGCACTATTCCAGGTGCTGCAGACAGGATCCTTGGCCTGAAGAGGTTTCCTTTCTGGTTTGGGAGATAAATAAACAACAATAAGAGCAGAAGCCAGGCGATTACCATCCCACCTGATAAGTGCTATAAAGGGTATAAAATACAGGCTGCTACGGGAGCATTAGTAGCATCAGACTGGGTGGCTGAGGCCAGGGAAAACTTTCTGTTTTGAAAGCAAACAAACCAACAAAAACCTAAGGTTGAGTAATTGTTGAAGCTAAAATTATGTCTTGAGAGTGGTTTCTCTCTCCTTTTGCATGCATCTGAAACTCTCTACCTTAAAAACAAAACCACAGTAACAGAAACTCTGCTCACTGTTTCTAACTGTGAGTATCATGGTTCTCAATTCTAGAAGCTTTTATTAATAGAAAGAAGTCCATTTAAGCCAATGTTGATTGTCTCTCATTCCCTCAAAATACTTTCAATTTCCTTGTCTTTAGCATTAAATGTATGAAGCATATGAAACTTATGTTTTGTATCTGACCATTCCAATATATTCAGGCTGGTTGCCAGCCTGACTCTTTTTATCGTGTCTACAGATTCATTCATGAAGAATTATTTGCACATATGTCTAGTGAGTTATTGTTCTGTTTTTAAATTATGATCCCATATATCTTGAGATTTTATCTGTTGAAATTCTGTAAAACTTAGAGTTCCTGAAGAGAAAGTTTGTATTGCTTCTGCCAGGTATATGGAGCCATTCATTACTCACCGAGGGCCACTTTAAATGAAATGTTTAACTATGAATTTTTTCAGTACCAATACCAATTCTAAAACCACATGAGTACAGGCTTGTGGTTCGGAACTCTCAGAGGGGACCGTTCCTTTCATTTCTCACTTCCACCCCTACCACCAGAGTCCTGAGCCAGCTCAGTCAAACATTTCTACTCTCTACCTCAATGAGGTGCATATTTGTCTATTTCACCCAGCGAGGATATCATTCCAGAATTCTGACTTTATGCAAGAAGCGGGTGGAGGGGGGTTGTCCTTCCCTCCTGCCTGGTCTTCACATGTTTATCTTTAACCCAAAGAGCAAGTCTTTAAACTCAAGCTCTGGCATCCTAGGGATGCGTGTACACACACTAAACCCCTAGAAAGAACTCTGGTTTCACTGCTTGATGTCTCCTGTTTTCTCTAGATCTGTGTTTTTTTGAGATAGATTCTGGTCATGAAAACTTCTCCTTACTTTCCTGCCGGCTTGATCATGTTTTTATATCTTATTTATATCTTATTCAATATTTTCAGTCGAGTTGTAATGGGAGGAATATCTTTCAGCCTTGGGCCCATCTTATACTGGGAACTGAATCAACAATTGGGATTTTATCTTTTGTAGTCCCCCAAAGGGTCATTTTCATCTGACACTGAAGATCACTCATGACATGGGCACTAGCAGGTAAGCCCTCTCGATCTGGCCTGCCTCAATTTCAGCCCCACTGTTCTGAAGCCTTCAGAAGCAGACCCCTGGCCCCGCATCCTCAGATAGTCCTGACTCCTCTGAAAGTCCTTTGTTATAGGGCCAGTCAGAGGTCTTGGAATCATCTGAAGAGTCACAGGGGTACTGGGTTATTATTGTTCTAACTCTACAAGTTGTGGGGGTTTTTTTGCTAACTGTTAATTCCCATTTCCAAGGATAAAGTTGCCTTAATTGCATGTGAAAAGGAAGAACTTAAGGAGTACAAATTTTTTATGGCTCTAGGTTTCATTCATTCTTCTTCTTTGCAATACTTTACAAACACTTAGGAAACAACCCTTTTTCCTTTGAAAATCAAGCATCTGTGATGTCTGAAGATTTTTTTTTAAGTATATCAAGTTTATATACATAATAAAGCAGGGATCCATCAGATGAACTTGACACTGAGGAAATTAGACCACTTTCTACACTTAGAGGATCATTCAAAGTCCAAAACTAAAACCCAATGTATAACAGTCAGGGTACAATTTTTAACTTTTTTCTTTAAACTTAAGGAGGTACCATGCAAACAGGATGCTTCTTAAATAATCGAGAAGAATCTTACATAATCTACATCATACCAAGATGCAGCAGTTGTTGTTGTTGTTAATGAGAGGATTTACCCTGCCCTTTGTTTTCTACAAAATAAGATATCTATGATTTCCTAATAAGGAGGCTTCTGCTGGTAGGGGAGGCTTCCCGACTGAAGCCATGGTGGGAATCTTTGCTTCCTTCTTTTCATTCCCATTGCTCTCTTTAGGGTTCTGAAATAACGTGGTTATGATCAAAGTAAGACCCAAACACCTCTCCCAGGGGGACATGTGGTAAAATGTTAAGAGTATCAACAGCTGTGATGAGACAAGCTCATGTTGGGCAAGTCACAGTGGCCTGGACTGACTATAAGACAACAAATTTAAGCCAATCCCACTGAAAGGATTCCAGTTGAGAAGCATTCTAAGTCTGTATTCTCTTTCACTGGGCACCCCTGCCTCCACTTTTCTTTCTATCTGACATGTCCAGGCTCTTGCCGCACAGGCAACGACCGCGAGAAACACACAACACCGCGTGCTTGCACCTGCCTGGAAAGCCCATGCTTCTCACGCTGAGAAGCCACACAAAGGCTTTTCCCTTGCTCGAGGACAAAACGGCTTGAACTCCGCTTTGCTTTTGTTTCACACTGGGTCTGCTCCCCTCTGCCAGATGACCACATCAAAAGTGATTCCTCTGGGGAAAGCAGGGGCAGAACACTCTGACAGAATTCAAAGCAAGATCTGTACATCTGAAACTAACACAACATTGTAAACCAACCAAAGTCCAGTATAAAACAGAAATTTTTTTAAAAAAAGAAAAGATACACGCCCCTCCATGTTCATAACAGCACTATTTACAACAGCCAAGACAGGGAAGCAACCTAAATGCCCACTGACAGGGAAATGTATAAAGATGTGGTCCATATATACAATGGAATGTTATTCAGTCATTAAAAAGAAGGAAATTATGCCTTCTGCAGCAACATGGATGGACCTGGAGATCATCATACTAAGTGCATTAAGTCAAACAGACAAAGACAAATATCATATGATATCATTTATATGTGGAATCTAAAACAAATGATACAAATAAACGTATTTACAAAATAGAAACAGACTCACAGACTTCAAAAACAAAGTTCTGGTTACCAAAGGGGAAAGGTTGGGGAAGGGATAAATTAGGAGTTTGAAATTAACTTACATACCCTACTATATAGGGCTTCCCTGGTGGCTCAGAGGGTAAAGCGTCTGCCTACAATGCAGGAGACCTGGGTTTGATCCCTGGGTCAGGCAGAAATCAACAAGTACCTACTATATAGCACAGGGAACCACACTCAAGATTCTGCAATAACCTACGTGGGAAGAGAATCTGAAAACGAGTAGGTGGATGTATACGCATACCTGAGTGCCTTTGCTGTACACCTGGAACTACCACAACGCTGTACACTGACCATGCGTGTGTGCTAAGTCACTTCAGTCGTGTCCAACTCTGTGCAACCCTATGGACTGTAGCCTGTCGGGCTCCTCTGTCTATGGGATTCTCCAACATGAAATAAAAGTTATATTAAAAAAAAAACCTCATGGGTGGAGGGATGGGATGAATTTGGAGACTGGGATTGACATATACACACTACTATGTATAAAATAGACAACTAATGAGAACCTTCTCTATTGCAGAGGGAGCTCAGTGCTCTGTGGTGACCTAAATGGGGAAAATTTTAAAAAAGCGGGAAGTGGGGGTTATGTATATGTATAGCTGATTTGCTTTGCTGCACAGCAAAAACTAACACAATATTGTAAAGCAACTGTGCTCCAATAAAAATTAATTTTAAAAAAACCTATACAAAACAAAAAGTTGTTTCTTGGGCTGTGACAGAGTTGAAATGCGGGGTCTTGAGACATGTTTCTCTGAGGTCCCCTGTCTACATGATGACAGCTTGTGTAGACGCTCCCATGGGTGTGGGTGGTAGCAGTTTTAACTAGACTAATTAGTCTCTGTGTAGCCATAATCCCCCAGCCATGCTATTAACCCAGTGGCTGACCTTCAGCCTCTTATTCTGTGCTGAAACAAATACCTTAGCTAATGACCTGGAGTTTGAGGTATTTTAAACAGTAGGAAACCAGCAAGTTGCCTCAGAGCAGCCACTTAATGATTATTGATTTCAGTTAGATTTTTTCCAAAAGGTTTTCTGTGTTAGCTTGTAGTGGGAAAAAAAAGACACAAATATGTGAGGTAGGAAAATAACAAGACAGGATTTAACTAACCGTATACATACTGCAACAGAGCTGCCCAGGTGGCTCAGTGGTAAAGAATCTGCCTGCCAATGCAGAAGACACAGGTTTGATCCCTGGGTCGGGAAGATCCTCTAGAGAAGGAAATGGCAACCCACTCCAGTATTCTTGCTGGGAAATCCTACGGACAAGGAGCCTGGTGGGCTACAGTCCATAGGGTTGCCAAGGGTAGAACACGACTGAATGCACAAGCACAGAAAGCACATATACTGCCACAGCAGAATGCTGTGCTATGCGTATTTTAAAACATGACTCCAAATTCTTCGATACTTTTCCCATTGAGAGGTGGGATCTGTATCCCCTCCTCTTAAATCTGGATGGGCTTGTGAGTGTTTCAACTGATAAAACATGGCTGAAGTGACACTATGTGACATCCGAAGCTCAGTTAGAAAAGGCTATGCCACTTCTACCTGGCTCTCTTGAATGACTGCTCTTGGGACATCCCCTCACAGAACACAAATTCTGCATGGTGAGAAGTCTGGGGTGCATGGAGAGGCCACACTAACATGCTCTGGTCCACAGCCCCAGCTGAACTCAGCCTTCCAGTCATCCCAGTTGGTGCCCCAGACATGTGAGTGGGGAAGCCTCCAGATGATTCCAGCCCCTAGTCTTCCCACTAAGGCCCCAGACATCATGAAGGAGAAGAAAGCCAACCTTGTAGTGCTCTGTCCAAGTCCCTGTGCCATCGGATCAGTCAACACAATAGCGACTTCACACCACTAAGTTAGGGATGTTTGTTATGCAGCCATAGTAACCGACACCCACTTCACCTCCAAACAAACCATTCAAATTGTGCTAAAGAAGTTCAGCAGAGAGCCCAGCTCACGTGTACTCACGGAACATTTTGTTGAAGCAGAGGAGAAAGCACTTTATGCTGGATGGGAGAGGAGAAGACAGTGGGAGCCCAAGGCTGGATATGTTTGATTCTAGGTAGAGTGAATAAACCAAATGGCAAACGGGGGGGGTTCTGGCAGCAAGGAGTAGAGCATGAAAGTGGAAAGGAAGGTGGGGACCAGACTGCAGCACGACTGTACGAGGCCCATCATATGTGGGTCATCAACCCAAATGCAGGCCTGAGGTACGAGTTGTGATATCACCTCAGTTCTGCTCCATGCTCATCCCAGGGAAAGGCAGTGATTTAAGGGTTAAACTGAATCTTCATCTGAAGAAAGGCACTTTATTACTTACAGATGATGTGCCTCCCAACCTGCCACCGCAGACAATCTTGGAGGTCACACTGGTGTCTGGTTGTCCCTGCAGGTGATGGGGTGGTGACTGAAGACTCCTTAATACCAGCTCAACAATTCCAAAATTATCTTTTAAAAGAAAGCCTTGGAAGCACCAAGCAGTATGAGTATGGAGAGAGAGACAGACACACAGAGAAAGAATTGGGAAAGCCATTTGGAGAGCATTATTAGTAATCAGGGTCTGAAGTGATAACAGCCTGATGGAAGTATATTGGAGTGGAAAAGTGAGAACTTGTTTTTTTAAAAAAAGTCTCAAAAGTGCATCTTGTTTAAAGGGCCTCATAAGAGCATTCATCATTTAAGGATATTTTTAAGGGCCTCCTCAGGGGATAAATGGTATGGCCGAGCACATTTCCATTGCTCTCTTCATAACCTCATGGGGTTGCTTAGGGGAGACTCAGGCTAGGACTAGAATCAAAACGTCCCTGGCTGTAGAGTCAGCTGCACCCTCGGGACATGGTCTGTATTCCTGAGGCTCAGGCCCAACTGGGGAATAGCTAAATAGCAGTATATGGTATGAAGTGAGGAAAGGCAACAGCGGGCAGCTTGGAAACCCAGCATCTGTACTGAAGCAGACTTTGGTTCTCCAAGCAGAGCCTTCTGCCATGACCCTGTGAGGAGTCAGTTGCTGTGGAACTTCTAAGGTCACCTCTTGCCAGGGGCTCCTGGGGTAACAGAGGTCAAGTCCCCTCACTTTGTAGGTGAGGGGAAGTAAATTTGGGGTATTAGTCACCAACAGTCACTATGAATCCAATCAGAAATATCTTTAAGTTTGAGGGCACTCCAAAATAAATGAATCATGCAACTCAGTGTGAAAAAACCAAATAACTGAATCAAAAAATGGGCAGATCTAAACAGATCTTTCTTCAAAAAAGACATACAAATGGCCCAAAAAACACATGAAAAAGATGCTGAACATCACTGATTATTAGAGAAATGCAAATCACAACCCTCCCTAATCCCATGCATCCCTCCACCAATGAGACAAACACTACCCTAAATTTGATGTGTACCATTACCATTCATGTTTCTATTCGTTACTTTATATGTAAGCATAAACAATTTATAGTATTGTTTTAAATGTTTAAAATGTTTACCTAAATATTATCATATTGTGCCAATGGTTTATGGTTGACATATCTCTGTTCTCTTCATTTGCATCTCCCCAGTTACTAGTACGGTTGAACATCTTTTCATCTGTGCATCAACATTTGGATTTCCTGTAGATTGTCTACTCACAAGCCATTGTCGATTTTTTATAATGAGTTGTCTTTATTTTAAATTTTCTTTTTAGAAGCTATTCTACTTCACTTAAAAAACAAGTGAAAGTTAAGTTAGAAAGTTAAGTCACTCAGTCGTGTCCGATTCTTTGCGACCCTGTGGACTGTAGCCCACCAGGCTCATCCAAGGGATTCTCCAGGCAAGAATACTGGAGTGGGTTGCCGTTTCCTTCTCCAGGGTATCTTCCCGACCCATGGATTGAACCCAGGTCTCTCACATTGCAGGGAGACGCTTTAACCTCTTTAACCTCTTGGGCTTTAATCAGGAAGCCCAAGAAAGGCTTCCTTGACCGGGAAACGAACCCGGGCCGCGGCAGTGAGAGCGCCGAATCCTAGTAGTATTTCATAAAAAACAATGAAATAATGCCATTTGCAGCAACATGGATGGACCTACGGATTATGATACTAAGTGAAGTAAGTCAGAAAAAGAAAAATGAATGTCATATGATAACACATGTGGAATCTAAAAAAAATGGCACAAATGAACTTATTTACAAAACAGAAACAGACTCACAGACATAGAAAATGAACTTACAGTTATCAAAGGGGAAAGTCAGGCAGTGAGGGATAAATTAGGAGCTTGGGGTTAACATACACACACTACTATATATAAAAAGGATAATCAACAAGGACCTACTGCACAGCACAGGGAACTCCACTCGATATTCTGTAATAACCTTTATGGGAAAAGAGTCTGAAAAAGAACAGATACATGTGTATGTATAGCTGAATCATTTTTTTGTACACTAATTTTTCTGAAACTAATGCAACATTGAAAATCAATTATACACCAATATATTGATAAAATAAAAATGCTTTGAAAGGCAATACTTGAAAACTACTGAAGAATACATATAGCATGAAGATAGAATACAAAGAATAAGAATAAAACAAATCTATCACTCATCTCACACGCTAGTAAAGTAATGCTTAAAATTCTCCAAGCCAGGCTTCAGCAATATGTGAACCGTGAACTTCCTGATGTTCAAGCTGGTTTTAGAAAAGGCAGAGGAACCAGAGATCAAATTGCCAACAACTGCTAGATCATGGAAAAAGCAAGTGAGTTCCAGAAAAACATCTATTTCTGCTTTATTGACTATGCCAAAGCCTTTGACTGCGTGGATCACAATAAACTGTGGGAAATTCTGAAAAAGATGGGAATACCAGACCACCTGATCTGCCTCTTGAGAAATTTGTATGCAGGTCAGGAAGCAACAGTTAGAACTGGACATGGAACAACAGACTGGTTCCAAATAGGAAAAGGAGTTCATCAAGTCTGTATATTGTCACCCTGTTTATTTAACTTATATGCAGAGTACATCATGAGAAACGCTGGACTGGAAGAAACACAAGCTGGAATCAAGATTGCCGGGAGAAATATCAATAACCTCAGATATGCAGATGACACCACCCTTATGGCAGAAAGTGAAGAGGAACTCAAAAGCCTCTTGATGAAAGTGAAAGAGGAGAGTGAAAAAGTTGGCTTAAATTTAAGCTCAACATTCAGAAAACGAAGATCATGGCATCTGGTCCCATCACTTCATGGGAAATGGATGGGGAAACAGTGGAAACAGTGTCAGGCTTTATTTTTCTGGGCTCCAAAATCACTGCAGATGGTGACTGCAGCCATGAAATTAAAAGACGCTTACTCCTTGGAAGGAAAGTTATGACCAACCTAGATAGCATATTCAAAAGCAGAGACATTACTTTGCCAACAAAGGTGCGTCTAGTCAAGGCTATGGTTTTTCCTGTGGTCATGTATGGATGTGAGAGTTGGACTGTGAAGAAGGCTGAGCGCCAAAGAATTGATGCTTTTGAACTGTGGTGTTGGAGAAGACTCTTGAGAGTCCCTTGGACTGCAAGGAGTTCGAACCAGTCCATTCTAAAGGAGATCAGCCCTGGGATTTCTTTGGAAGCAATGATGCTAAAGCTGAAACTCCAGTACTTTGGCCACCTCATGAGAAGAGTTGACTCATTGGAAAAGACTCTGATGCTGGGAGGGATTGGGGGCAAGAGGAGAAGGGGACGACAGAGGATGAGATGGCTGGATGGCATCACTGACTCGATGGACATGAGTCTGAGTGAACTCCAGGAGTTGGTGATGGACAGGGAGGCCTGGCGTGCTGCGAATCATGGGGTCGCAAAGAGTCGGACACGACTGAGTGACTGATCTGATCTGATCTGATCAGTCAACTTAAGCAATAAAACATGGCTGGCGCTATGGAAGCCCTTTGAGTACTGCTCCATTACCTACCCGCCCTGTTTTTCCTCCCCAGAGGCAACCACTGTGCTGAGCTTCATACAACAATTCTTTTGCCTTCTTTCCCATAGGTTTATTACATAAGTTTTTATGCATTCCTATATTGCTTAGTTTTCCATGCTTTTGAAAACTTTATGTAAATTGTATCATATTGCATGTATTCTTTCACAATTTTTTTTTCTGTCAGTATTACATTGCAAGTCTTTCCTTTGGGTATTTATAGCTGTGGGTTTATTCGTTTTCACTGATTATTAGCATTCCACTGTACATCACAACTGCTTCAGCCATTCTGCTGTGGAGGGACGTTTACGTTGCTCTGAACATTCTTGTCCGCGTTGCCTGGAACACCTGTGGGTTTCTCTGGGGCATTCTACAGCAAAGAGTGAGACTACTGGCCCCTAGCTTTGTGCATCTTCACCTTCACCAGGTAAGGCCAGATTGCTCCCCATTGCACTGGTCCAATTTAAATTCTCAACAGCAAAGTACAAGTAATCCTGTGTTCTCACGTTTGCCAGTATTTGATTTTGTCAGATTTCTTTCATTGCCAGTCTTGTGGGTGTGATACCAATCTGTTTGTGTGATCATGTGCATTTCCCTAACAATTCTTTATGTAATCTGGGTACTAATCTTATATCAGTTACATGTATTGCAAATAATCTTCTTTCACTCTGTACCTTTCAATTTTCAATTAACTTTATTGAGGTATATTTCTGCAAAAGGGTTTCCCAGATGGCTTAGTGGTCAAGAATCCACCTGCAATGGAGAAGACGTGGGTTCAGTCCCTGAGTCAGGAAGATCCCCTAGAGAAGGAAATGGCAATCCACTCCAGTATTGCCTGGGAAATCCCATGGACAGAGAAACCTGATGGGCTACAGTCCATGGGAGCAAAAAAGAGCTGGACTCGACTCAGCGACTAAGCAACAAAAAATTTCTACAAAATAAACTTAACCATTTTAAACCTACAATTTGCTATCTGATAAATGGATACAGTTGTCTAACCACTAAAATCATGCCATAAAATGTCTCCCTTGCCCCTCAAATTTCCCTCATGTGCCCAGTTGTTCTCCTTCCCCAACCTCCAGTGTCAGGCAAGCACAGATTTGCTTTCAGTCACTATAGTCATGTCTTTCTTGGGATATCATACAAACAGACTCATTCAGTGTATCTGACTGTTGCATTTAGCATAATATTAGCTTTTGAAAATCATCCATATTCTTCCACCTCTCAACAGTTTATTCCTTATTGTCAAGTAGTATTTCATTGTATGGATACACTACAATTTATCCATTTACCAGTTGACAGAAATTTAGGCAGTTTCTAGTTTGTAGCTATTACAAATAACATTATTATGAACACTTACATAAAAGTCATTGTGTGAACATATGTCTTCATTTCTCTTGGGTAAATACCCAGGAGTAGAAGAGCCATGTGATATGGTATACTGTATATTTAATTTTATAAGGAACCATGCAGCTGTTTTCCAAAAGGCTGAATTGTTTCTCTTTTTGCACTTTCATTAGTGGAGACTGAGAATTCTTTAGGTTTTTAGACAAGAAGTTTATGGCCATTTTTTCACACAGTACTTTAAAATTGTGACATAATTTGATATACCAATCATTTTCTTTATGGTTGGTGTTTTGGGGATTTACAATATCCTTTATCACTTGGTTATTCATATTGTGATTCTATTTGTAATTTCTCTTGCAAGGATTATCAGATTTTTTTTCTTCAGAAAGGCCTTTTTTGATATTTTCCCATGGCAGTTTGTAGGCAATGTACACTTAACTGTGATCGATAACACAGTGTGTGTTGTCTTTACAGAATAATGTGACATGAGATTGAGGGTAAGAGCTCAAAGCGCTCAGTGTAGAAATGTACGTTTCATGGAACTGAAATTCTCTGAAGAATTCTGTTTCAGTTCAGAATCTCAGTTCAGTTCAGAATGGAGTTCAGGAGTGCTTTGCAACACAGATCAGCACATTTTTTTGATCAAGGACTACATAGTCCATATTTTGGGCTGTGCAGACCGGACCATCTCTGTTCCGACTACTCAACACTGTTGTTGGAGTGCCAAGGCCATTGCTGACAATGCAAGAATGGATGACTGTGGCTGTGTGCCAAGAAAACTTTATTTACGGACACTGAAATTAGAACTTCATACAACTGTTATGTGAAACAAATATCATGTTTTTTTTTTCAAACATTAAAAGATATAAAAACCAAATTTGGATTGTGTGCCATAGAAAAACAGGCAGAGAGGCAGAGTTGGCCAACCCTGGCTTTAGAACACATCTTCCTGACATCACCATGAGGTGAGTGGCTAACATCACCCTCACCACTGCATGCAGTAGAGCGTGAGAACCTGAGAGCTCATCCAGATTAGTTTTCCTCTCCTCCTCCGTTTCAAAGAGGAGGTTTTGGTGCCTGACTTCAGGCCATACAGCTTGTGAGTGACAGTGTCAGGCTGGAGCCTGGGTGTCTTGATTTAAGTCCTACCTACCTTTCCCCACTCGGTTCCAAAAATCAAAATTTAAGATTTCATCCACAGCCACAAAGTCCTTCTGCCATTTCTCATCAGCAGTTCATCATTTTTTTTTCTAATAAATTTAGGAATTTATTCTAATAAATACCTTAAAATTAAGGATTCAGTAAGCTCAAGTTATACAGAGAATTAAATACAAAATACCATTAAGGCATCTACATTCCAAAAGGTCTATGAAGATCTCCAGGGCAAATTTTATTCCAGAATTTTGAGGACAAAAAGGAAAGGCAATTCTGTTGTGAGTAATAAAGGAATCGGATTAGATGAGGTCAATGTGGTGGACGGGATGCGGGGACTCCAGGCCAGAGGGTAGGGCTCTCACTGCAGTAAGAATTCAAACTCTTGTTTCCTGTTCATGGCTCTCTCGCCTTCACACCAGAGCCTGGGACATAGTGGCACTCAATAAATGATGGTTGAAGGATAAAAATCAGGTTGTAAGGGGTGATTCCTGGGAAGCAGTCTCTGAATTTTTAGGTTATCTATTCCAGCAGCTTTTGGACCACTCTGAAAAAATTTGAAATGACTTCCCACCTCCCAAAGGCCCCACCAGAAGGTGGGCACCTTCACCCCTTGGATAGCTATCTTCTCATCATAGCCTGTCACATAGATTTGGAGTTATCACACATTCCGGATATAATGAATGCATTTAAAGTATTGCCTTCTAAACTGTTAAACAATTGAAAATTCAACGAGGGCAACCAATGTTTATGAATGAGTCGGAAGTGTTTAAAATGCAGACATTTATAAAGAGTCTGAGGAGTAAGAAATTCCCAGAATAATTTATTACCTACACATTTCAATTTTGTCCGAAGTTCTAATTCTCAGCAGACATTAATCAAGCCATTCCACTCTCTTTTAGGTTACTTCTCCCATTTCACAGATAGCAATTCGGCGGAAATTAAATGACTTGTTGCCAAGGTCACACGGAGAATATAAATCTAAATAATTCACGGTTTCAGTTCTCTCTCCTGCCATTTGTTAGATTGAAACCCAGGGAGGTTTCCTGAGGATTTCAACCTGCTTCCCTGGTGACAGACTGTATATTTGCTGCTCTCTGCTGCCCTCTGTTGATAGGAGAAGGCAAGAGTGGATCTCAAGACCACGATTTTCGCCAAGTTAGGTCTGGGAGCAGCTGTACCAACATCACATGGAAACTGTTAAGAAACAGAATTTATGGAGCCTGGACCCATAATTTTGGGGGGTTGGGCTCAGTAATCTGTGTTTAATAAACCTACAAGTGATTCTGCTTCAACTTGATATTACTTTTCTGTTTCCGGTATGAATGTCCTGGCCTCCTAGTTATCATAAAAATGGCAAGCCCCTTCACACTGCTTCCCACATGTAGTATCCATACCGTTATGCCATATATGCAGTACTTTTCATGTCCATTCATTCTTCCAGAGCGGCCTGCAGGAGCCCTGTGAAGTTCCCTGGTGGCTTAGATGATAAAGAGTCCTCCTGCAATGTGGGAGACCTGGGTTCAATCCCTGGGTTGGGAAGATCCCCTGGAGAAGGGCATGGCAACCCACTCCGGTATTCTTGCCTGGAGAATTCCTATGGACAGAGGAGCCTGGTGGGCTCCAGTCCATGAGGTCACAAAGAGTCCAAAATGACTGAGCAACTAAGCATCGGAAGCACAGCACACCAACTCCTTAAGAAAATCTTCACCCATTCTTAAGAAAATTAACAATTCTCTAGTATCATTTGGCATCCAGAGTGTACTCAAATTTCCCTCAGTTGCCCCAAAGAATGTCTTTCATGGCTGTTTCTTTTTTAATATTAGGATGTAATCTAGGTTACTAAACTGCTTTTGGTTATTGTGTCTCTATATTCTTTTAGCCTAGAATATAGGTCCACATACTATGGCCCATAGGCCAAATCTGGCCCGCCACCTGCTTTTGTCAATATGCTCAGGCTGGAACAAAGCCATGCCCTATCATTTATGTATATGATGGCATTTCTGCTACAGCATTGGAGTTGAGTAGTTGCAACAGACACCATATGGCCCATGAAGCCTAAAATAGTTACTACTTGGCCCTTTACAGAAAATGATTGCTGATCTATGACCTAGAACTATCCTCTCACATTTATTTTTATTACAATACTGACTATTCAAACAAAGACTCAGAACAACTGCTTGTAGAAAATCTTCTTTTAGATTGGTGTAATTATATATATATAAAATTCATCAAAATTTCATATATTGTTTTCATATACTTAAAAACATAAAATACTTGGAAATTACCAGCATTCCTGGGGACAAAGTTAAACAGCTTTTTATGTGTTAAAAGTATACAGGAAAATTGAAAGGCAAACAAAAATTAGAAAAATAATTCCAAGGTCTGGTCTCTTCTCATACTTTATTTTTCAGGAAGGAAAAAAGAATGTCATGACTGACACAGGGTAGTTTCAGTTACAAATGAAAGTAAATTCCTTACTGATCAAGTTTCTCATTTGAATAGGGAAATGGGTAGGGAAACCAGAAAGACTTCCTTCTTTGGGAAATCACAACACATCATTTCAACTATGAGTGCCAGAGTCTACAGAAATTCAGGTATGTCCACAAGATTGTCAACAGGACTACAGGGCCATGTGCCTGGCAACACACCTGGTATACAGAAAGTGCCACATAAATGTCCATGGGAAAAATGAATGAACGAGTACTGACTCTTTACACATTTGGACTGGGCAGGCAGTCATGATAATATTCACACATTTATTAGCCTAGTCTTTTTTTTTTTTTTTTTTTTCAGTATAGCAAGCATGCACAGCTTACTAAAAGCTGACCTGTTCTGTTGGGAGCTCATGCATGTTCATTGACACAGGATTCAGGGAGCTTGGATCATGACCTTCAGAATAGGAATTCACTGGTTTTATGTATACGGTTATATGGAAAGCTAGAACATGTCCAGCCTCTCTTTCCAGTTAACTTAGGTCAGACTCTAATGAATAGTACCTTCTCCTGCTACTCTGAATACAGCATATCTATCCTACTGCTTACCTAAGACATTGTAAGTGAAACATAAATCATCATGAAAGGAAGCTCTATTAATTGGTTTTATCAGTTATATAACATGGAAAAGAATTAAACTACATGCAACCTCAGCCATGTCCCTAAAATGTCATTTAACCTATAAAAATTAAAAAAAATTGGACCTCCCTCACACAATCTATATTTTACATATATCTTTTTAGAAAGTTATCATCATCCACTCTAGCAAGCTGACATAAATGGTGCTGAGGATGAGCTGTTGGTCAGAAGTAAGGCTGAAGATTCAAAGAATTCCTGGTTGGTTCTTGAGCAGTGGATCTTTTTCCTGGTTTCCGGGGAAGAACAGGGTCTTTGCATGATTGAGGAAAACATTCAGGCCTTTGCCTCTGATCACGATCCCAGGGCTGTTTTCTATTGGTTTGTATTCCTTGTGTTTTCTGAAAGCAATGTGTTGGACAGATTAAAAAAAGATCTCCAGCTGGAAAAGGTTGCTTTCTACAAATCTTTCACAAGTTAAGTGCAGAATCGTTCATTCCATTTAACTTATGGCTTTTAAGACAGTGTTGTCTTATGAGAATACATTTTCTCTTCTTTATGCAAGAAATGTGTCTGCTTACTATAACTTGAGATTATATGTTAAGCATTAAACTGACGATCTGGTAAAGTTATTGACATTTGGTAGCATTTTTAGGGATTAAAAAAAACCACAGCAAAATTAATAGGCTAGTTTGCTATTCATCATTCAGTAGAAGATTTTCTTCCCACACACAAAATGTTTCAAAGCAGAAAAGGGAAAACAGCCCACTTGTGCAGAAATATGCCATTTATTTTTGACAATATACTCTAGTGATTTAAAGTGTTAGAACCAGAAACTTACTTGTACATCAAAAAGGCGATCACAGTGACGAGTATGGCCAAGCAGCCAAGGGAGACCAGGATACCATTTGCCATTCTTAAAAGGGAAGCTGAGTCTTAAAACAGAAGCGAGGTCATATTAGTGACAGCTTCCACCTAGAGGACATGCTGCTTATAATGTAATTAAATCAATGAGGAAGGGAGCAAACAGAAGATATATGGCTCCTCTGAGCTTTCAGTAATCTTTCCCTTTACATAATACATAGTCTTCAGGGAAGCTTATCTTCCATTTAGAGAATGAGTTAGCACGTCTGGAACACTGTGTTAAGGGCTTAGAAGATGTCATGTCCTGAAGACACCTGCTCTGGTCTGAGTTAACCCAGCCACGCCCATGCAGCAAAGGGCTTCATGAACTTTCTGCCCACTTCTCTGGCCTCATCTTCCACTGCCTACCTTCCAGCTGGGATAAGATCCATCCTCCCCATGCTCTTTCAAATTTCCATGCCCTCTGCTGGGAATGCTCATCACCAGCATCTGACCCTTTGCAATGCCTTCCAGACATGCATGAGGGCATTGGGTCATGCCTTCCTTTGTCATGTCTCTCCTAGTCACCCTTCCTCTGCCTCCACCACACTGTATTCACAATTATTTCTTTGGATTATGTCTTCTTTGTTCTCCCAGAACCCAGCAAATCAACGAGTCTTGTCTCTGCCATCAAAGTATAAGCAAAGTTGGTCTCTGTTCCCTCTGTCTTCTCCGCCACCATCATAGTTCCAGCCACCAGCCCTCTCCCTGGTGAGGACATCTTCATCATCTGCTCACTTGCACTGTTACCTTCCAATAATCCTGGCTTCACTCAGCAGTCTGAATGATCATCTAAAAGTGCTAATCAGATCACACTTCAACCCTGCCAGCAGTTCCCCTTACACACAGAATAAACCCAAACCCTATCAGTGGCACATAAGGATCTAGATGGGCTGTTCATTCTTGAAATGCAGGTCTCAGTTCAAAGGAGGCCCTTTGCCAAGTGGGTGCCACCAAGCTGGCAGCACTTTCCTGACCTCCCAATCTAGAGAGTCCACCTCTGTCTCCTCTCTTCCATGCTTGTCACTCTCCATGCCTTGTTTCATTGTCTTCACAATATCATTTTATTTGTTTATTACCTGTTTCTGCTCACTAAAGCGGGGATCTTCCTTACCTTGTTCCCATTCTATCTAGAACTGTCTGTGTGGTGCCTGGAGCTGTGCTGGGCATGGAGTGGATACCCAATGAATATTTGTTGAATATATCCCAGGTAATTCATGAACATTTGGTGAATCAATGATTAAAAGTCATTTCAGCTAAAAGTCTATGGGTTTGGCTTCAATGATCAACTTTTGAAATTCTGACTCTGAAACCCAAGTCATCACTTTACAATTTCCATTTAATTAAAAGCTCTCTTTCCTTTCTTTTTTGGATTTTAAAAATGCCTCAGGGAGGGACTTTCTTGGTGGTCCAGTGGTTAAGAATCCACCTGCCAATGCAGGGGACACGGGCTCGATCTTTGGTCCAGGAAGATCCCACATGCCACAGAACAACCAAGTCCATGCCCCACAACTACTGAACCCACACTCTAGAGCCTGTGCTCTGAGAAGCCACTGCGCGAGAAGTCTGAGTACCACAGCAGACTATCCACCACTTGCCTCAACTAGAGAAAGCTCATGCCCGCGGTAACTAAGACCCAGCACAACCATAAATAAATAAATAGAACGGCTCAGGGACTTCCCTGCTGGTACAGTGGCTAGGCTTCATGCTCCCAATGCAGGGGACCCCAATTTGATCCCTGGTCAGGGAACTAGATCCCACATGCCAGAGGTGAAGAACCGCATGCCGCAGCTAAAAATCCCACATACTGCCACAAAGATTAAAGCTCCTGTGTGCCACAACTAAGACTCAGCAGAGCCAAATAAATAAATAAATAATTTAAGAGCAAAATACATGCTCTAATGTGCGCACAATTTGACCTCTCCCTTCCGTTCCACCACGTAGTACTTCTTTTAAGAAGTAAAGGAATATTTTACAACATAGCCAGTTACATGTGAAATTCAGTTAGGGTCACCAGGTAGAGTCCCTAGGGGTTAGGGAAAATAAACAGCCACCAGTGAGCGGGAATTTCTCAGTGAAATTCCTTCATCCACTTTGTCAACATTTTATCCTTCTGAGGTTAAGGGAACAAGGAGTAGTCTCTCTGCTGAACATTTAAGGACTGGGTAATCTGGTTTGTTTCCGTCTCAGTGTAATGCTTGGTAGACTTTGGGAAAGAAAAGAAGGGTCCATGGTAACTTAGAAGGGAGCCAAGAGTCCACCTGGTTTCTCATTTCTCTTCTTGGCTTCATGTCTCCCCTTTGTTATAGTTTAACTGGAGAACATTGTTATTTTTTGATGTTCGGCTTTACACTTTCCCTTTGAAATACAAACCTATCCAAGCATTCAGTGACCACATCCCATTATTACTTGTCCACGATCATAGCTGATTTTTTTCATCAAAAGGCTTTTCTTGGACTTCTCTTGTGGTCCTGGTGGTTAAGAATCCTCCTGCCAATTTAGGGGACACAGGTTTGATCCCTGGCCTGGGAAGATTCCACATGATGCAGAGCAACTAAGCCCATGCACCACAACTACTGAAGCTCGAGTGCCTAGAGCCTACACTCCACAAGAAATGAAGTCACTGCAACGAGCAGCCTTCACACTGACACTAGAGAGTAGCCCCCACTCACCACAACTAGAGAAAAGCTGTACAGCAACAAAGACCCAGCACAGCCATACATAAATAAGTAAAGAAATTTAAAGTTTTTCCTTTGGCCATTATTTCATACATTCTCTCTCTCTCATCCCTTCCCTAAGTAGATTTGCTATTGTATTGTAATATCATTTTTCAAATCCACATTAATGACAGTTCAATGAATTTTACACTGGAATAAAACTAAACATTGAGAGTGAAGTGTTGAATAGTTTTAGTATCAGACACATGCTTTATCTGCAACATGAAATGTTCGTACAACCATAAAACAAAACTTACTTCTGCTGTTGATAGAGACGAGGGTGCTCGTGAGGGCCAGACTTGCATCATCCGCCAGAGTGAGGTTCATACAGTAAGTCCCAGACCCACTGAAGGCTCTCCTCACCGTCAGCAAGCACGTGTCGCCCAGCTCCATGGCCACGGGGTCGCAGACTGGGCTCTGGGTGATCTGGCAGCTGGGGTCAGAGATGATGGTGCAGACCTCTGTGGGGATGCTGGGGGGTATGAATGACATCCAGAGGGAGAGAGAGGGGAGTGTGACCTCACTTTAATAGGAAAACATAATTACACTTCTGTGAAACTGAATCCCACCTTAGTCTTACTCAAACTGTATGATGTGAAGTTGTCACATACAATTTACTCTTAAACAAGCCTGGGTGTGTGTGAGCCACTGTTTCCTCTATATGCTCAGGAAGGTGAGGCCCTAGGACAGAAGGAGGAGGAAATTATTTCCCCCAAGGCAAGGGGCTGCTGGGAACTTGCCTCTCCTCTTTGGCTCCCTAGAGACTCAAAGATGCAGGTGGCTTAGGTGTTAGGCTACGGTAGTACTAAATGCCAGTGGGCCCTGTGTGGGCCTGTGCAGATATCTGACTACAGTAGCAGCAGCAGCCAGCGCTGTTCACGCAGCACCTGCTGTGTGCAAGGCTCTGAGTTTCAGAGAAGTGACACAGCCTTGTCTATTCCTCTCAACAACCTGACGAGGCAAGTAATAGTAGCCTAATGCAGCAGGTGACAAACCAGTTCTGGGAGGAGAGCTCACTGGCCTCCAGTCACAAAAGCAGTTAGAGGTGGAGCTGGGATTTGCATAAAAGATATTTGACAGCTGTCCCTGTAACCATTCAGCTCCCACGCATTACTGTCTTAACCTCTGTTTCACATCTGAGTAGACTTCCTGAATGGAGAGACCAGGCTCTGAAGCTAGGCTGATAAAGGCTCAGGGAATTAGATGAGTTCATGCTCTCTTCACCCTTGGCCTCTGGCAGCACCTTTGCCTCTCCAGTCAGGATGTTCTCTCTTTCTGTCCTCCCATTCTCTCCCAAAACTCAGAGAGCTTTGGAGCTATTCCTGTCATATTTTGCACTACACCACTCAGCTTGCCAGATCTTAGTTCACTGACCAGGGATGATGAGCCCATGCCTCCTGCAGTGGAAGGGGGGTCTTAACTACTAGACCACCAGAGAATTCCCTGGAGCTCTCCCTTTGGATCAAGTATGGCCTCATTTTTATACCAGCTCATTCTCTAATCAATATATCACATACATACATACATATAGTTGCTAAGTCATGTCCGACTCTTGCGACCTGCCAGGCTCCTCTGTCCATGGGATTCTCCAGGCAAGAATACTGGAGTGGGTTGCCATTTCCTTCTCCAGGGGATCTTCCTGACCCAGGGATTGAACCCAGGTCTCCTGCATTGCAGGCAGATTCTTTACCTCTTTACCAACTGAGCTATGAGGGAAACCCATATATATCATATACACATACATTTTAATTCCTTGATTCATTTATTATATTTAAATTATTTAACTATATATAATGGGTTAATTGATATAGTATGTATATATTAATTACTTTCTATTTAGTCTATTATCTATATATGCGCATGCTCAGTCACAACTGACACTTTGTGAGCCCACGCTTCTCTGTCCAAGGAATTTCCCAGGCAAGAATACTGGAGTGAGTTGCCATTTCCTCCTCCAGGGGAATCTTCCTAATCCAGGGATGAAATCCACATGTCCTGCACTGCAGGCAGATTCTTTACCATCGAGCCTCCAGGGAAGCCCCTATTGTTTATAGTTGTAACCAAACCACAGAAAGTCAAATTATGTAATATATTAGAAAGAGTTTTATAAGTTTTAAAGATGGACAGGGTCATCAGGCGTTGCTATTCATCAGCACAAGGACACAGCCCTTCCGCACTGGCTCCCCAGACTCCAGAGGAGCCTCAGGGAACTTCAGAGATTCTGAGCCTGCATATCTAGCTCTGCCGGGTACCCACCATCTGGAGAGGTACTATAATCATCGTGTATCTGGTGGCCCAATCTGTAAAATGAGAAGACTCGTATGATTGTGTGATGATTTGACATGAAAACGGAAGTAAAATGTTAAGGACACAGTAAGTGTCCAATCAGTAATTATTCAACAGTTAAAGGTGATGAGCATCGCTCAACTCTAGCAAAGCAAGTGCATACTTGAGAGCACTTGGGGGGGCCCTTCCTCATTCTGGCTTAGTGAGGAACTAGAATCCAAATCTGGGGCTTCCCAGATGGCACTAGTGGTAAAGAGTCCGTCTGCCAATGCAGGGGATCTAAGAGACTTGGGTTTGATCCCTGGGTTGGCAAGATCTCCTGGAGGAGGAAATGGCAACCCACTCCAGTATTCTTGCCTGGAGAATCCCACGGACAGAGGAGCCTGACAAGTTATAGTCTATGGGGTCGCAAAGAGTCAGAACTGAGTGAGCAACTGGACACACAGAATCCAAATCAACCTAACAGGTGGGAGGTGTGTGAAGGCCATTGTTCAGCCTGGGGTTCTCAGTTGGCCCCTTCCTTCCTCGGAGACTGTGTACTCACCTCCCTTGGCAGGTCACGACGAAATCCACCAGGGAGTTGTCAGGCTGTGGCCCAGGCATCGGGACATCTGTCACTTGGATGATGTTAACCTCTAGAATGCCCTCTAAAGGAACAATGCCCCGTAGAAAAACACATCAAAATACATTGCAAACCAAACCACTTCTTAACAAATCAGAAGGCCAAACAAAATGAACACAGCCTTTCGCCATGCTAGACTTGGGAAGCAATCCCAGAGTTCGGATACACGTCCAGCCAGCATTTTCAAAGTCAAACTGAACTGTTCTTCAGTCCAAGCTTGACCTTTATTCCTGGAGCCTGTGTGCGTGTCAGGAGGCAGATGACCCTGGAGGAAGGGAAGGCCTCATCCACTGTGTCTCCTGCCGAGGAGCTCAGCCCTAGGGCATACAGCTTGAGTTGTAGCCCCACCTGACTCCTCTGCTGGGCAGCTGTGAGCAGTGCCCTTCGCACACAACCCTGTGTGGCTGTTCTGTTCAGCCCTTTTCTTACACACAGGAGGTATGACTTTGTGAAATCACCCAGAAAGCAGGAGCTGTGGGAACTTGCAGCTGGCCTTCCTTCAGGCCACATTCATTCAGATTTCTGAGCTGCACAGGGTGAGGAGGTCCAGGCCCCCCATAGGCTCCTCGCTAAGCGGGCCTCACTGAGGGCTGGTTTCCACCGAGGACCTCCTTTCATCCCTTAGAGGGACGTCTAAGGAAGGCTGGAAAGGTAAGTGGAGATCTAGAAGCTAGTGGAGTCTTTTTTGTGCACGTGTGGTAGCACCTGGAGTGGGTGCCCTCGCTTCCCAACCCCACCCCTCCCCAGAGTCAGAGAAGGGAGTGGGTAGCCCAAGGTGGATTCTAACATCTTTCCCCCATGGTCTTACCTATAATCGTGATGGTGGCTTTAAAGTAGCCATATCTGGTAATATGGCAGCTTTCGTCAGGAGTCTCCCTCAGCTCCAGGGCACTGTCACCAGCAGTTACTAGAGGATTTAAATAGAAAGATGTTTAGATTAGTTGCTGAGAAAGCAAAAGATGTCCATGATATAACTAAAGATCTAAATGTCTGTTTACTTGCTATTTAGAAAAACATCAAGAATTCTATACTATTAAATTGCTTCAGAAATTTGAACTAAATGCATAACAATTCATGAGATGTGACAGCTATGTTATAAAATTGTTAAATTATGTAAGCAAGCACAGTTCCATGTCTTATTCAAATATAAATAGTAAATGAAAGGTGGAAGCCATTTTAAAATGTGTAACATAATAATCATGAAATAAAGCAGGCCACAATAGATAAAATTATATTGTAATTTTGGAAGAAGGTATTCTGGGCTCAAATTCTAGGCCCCTTGCTTTCAGCTCTTTGAGACCATGGGCATATCATTTAACTTCTTGCCTCAACTTGCCCATCTGTAAAACAGGAACAATATTTACTGACCTACCAGGGTTGAACTATTAAACTTAAATAGATAAGACATATAAAACATGCTTTTCATGTCTACCACATAGGAAGTAGTTAATAAATATTCATTTCCTTGTCCCAATATGCTCTTATATATATACTTATTTAGATATAGATGTGTTATAGCATATATGACATGTAATTTTAAATGTCAAGAAGCAAACAACATGGAAAAGGGCAATTCTTTCCCCATTTGGATGTCTCATGGATCCTAGGTTTATATTCTCGAAGTCTTACAGTCCCTGTGATGAGCAGAGGTGTGAGGAAGGAAAGAAGGGAGTACAAGATACTTCTGAAAAATAGCCCTTTGAATGTGATTAGAGCAAAGAATTTAATGCTCTATTGGTTACAATTTAAAAGGCTCTAAATAAGGTGGTGGTGTTCCATTAACAAGATAAAAAGACTGGAAAGAAAATATAATATTGAAAATACAACATCATTGTCTCTTAAGTTTCCAAAGACATGAAAATGGACCCAGTTTGGGGGCAATCAAAGCTTCATAAGAGCTGCAGCTCTAACACCGGAGTATGTAAGGATGGAGCCAACTGGGAGATTTCTCCAGCGCCTCAGAGCCTCTAGCGGGGAATGAGTGTGCCTGTGATGCTCCTATGCTGAGGGAACTTCACAGCGCAGCTCTCAGAGCAACTCTGGAAACGAGTGCTCTCTGGCAGACACTTTGGGAAACGCTGTTTGGGTAAAACTCAGAAAGGTTCTGACACCATGTCAGATTCAGATGTAGGTGTGGTTTATCAGCAGGGCAGGCTGTGGCAGAGTTGGCTATATTCCCTGAGTCTCAAGGTGGTTGTTTGGAAGTTGCAGGGTAATCATTCATTGTATTCTGAGATTTAACGGATGAGCTCCAAAGAAAAAGATATGTTTGTGAAGGGTATTAGGGATGGCTGCCTCTTCCCTAGAAAACTCCTTTATAGTTTGGACCATAAGAAGGCTGAGTGCCGAAGAATGGATGCTTTTGAATTATGGTGCTGGGGAAGACTCATGAGAGTCCCCTGGACTGCAAGGAGATTATATATATATACACACACACACACATACATACACACATACATAGATGACATATATATATGATATATATATAAAAAACATGATCTATATATACATGACATATATATATATACACATATATACATTATATATACACACACATACATACTAAGTCACTTCAGTTGTGATGGACTCTTTGTGACCCCGTGGACTATAGCCCACCAGGCTCCTCTGTCCATGGATTCTCCAGGCAAGAATACTGGAGTGGGTTGCCATGACCGAATCTTCCAGGCCCAGGGATCGAACCCACATTTCTTAAGTCTCATGCATTGGCAGGCAGCTTCTTTATCACTGAGCCATCAGGGAAACCATGCATAAATACATATATCATATATATATTATAACACTGATTAGCATCAGTCTTGGAAAGGTTTTTCTTTTTAGATTTGTGCACAAAAGTCTGAAAAATGATCAGTGGCACTGTTAGCTAAGGGAAGAGAATTCTGTGGCTTAAAGCTAGTACATACCTGTCTATCCTATAGTGTAATTACCCCCCTGAGTCACCACTTCAACTTTGCTTGTGTCTCACTCCCATGGTTGCATTTGGTTTCTATGTAATAGCTGTACTTATTTGGAAGCCCCTTACCAAAGCAGAGACAACATAATTTTTGGTCAAATAGTAATCCAGTGCCCAACAACCCCAGCCTGTTAATATGGTCTGTGTAGCTAAAAATGCTCTCTCCCCCAGAGGACAAGCACTCTAACCACTTTCTCAAGTCATGGGCTGACTCCTATCATCACCTTGGCTCCCATTACATATTTCTGTCCCTCCAAGTCTCACAGTTGTTTTACGGCATTTGGGGATTGATTATGGTTGATCTAACACCTTTAGATGAAGTCAAGCAGCTTCCTTTCACTATAAAATGTAATGAATTCGTAAGGTTGCTACCTTCTATCTTATGGTTTAACCTATAGAAAATAATAACACATTTAAAATACTCTTTCTTTGACTTAAAATATCTTTTGCATATGTTATGATATAAATATGTTCTAAGAAAAATAATCTTGCTTTATAAAAATGCAATTCAAAATAGACTAACATTAAGTGACCTAACATTAAGACCTTCACCATTCGGGAATTTCTAGACAGACAAAGCAAGCATCTGTAATTTATTTTGAATTTTACACTTGGTGTCCTTATTTGTAAGGAAGACCATCAATTCTTGTAGATAAATAAATTGACTCTTCTCCAGAAATACCAAAACAAAGCTATATGTTTAGAGTTGCTCAAGGCAGTTACATTTATAATACGAATTAGAATGAACTGAAGTGTCCATCAGTAAGAGAATGGTTAAATAAATAAGTCATTGAATAACGTGAATTACACTTACATGTACTGATAATGGAAAGATGTCTGTGATGTTTGTGAAATGAAAAGAGGCAAACTGTAAAGCAATATATATTGTGTGAACCCATCTACCTAAAAATTAAGACCACAAATGCTATTTGTATTTATGGAATATGTTTGTAATGGCATAGAAAAGATCTGGAAAGAAACACTACCAACTTTTAACAGGGTTTAACTTGGGAGGAAAGAATAAGGAGGAGCTCTCGCTTTTATTTGAAATTTCTGAATTTTAATTTTTTCTAAGGAATATGCATTCATTTCATAATTAAAAGTATTTCCCCCCCAAAAAAGCAAAATCAGTAACAACTTACAGTGTCTGGCATTAGTTATGCTTGACTTAATAAGTTTTTTTTAACAACACACTTATTTATTATTAACAGTTTATTATTTATATCTAATAGGCTTGGGTTTTAAAAAAAGCCAACTGCAACAAGTCTGGACATCACCAGGGAGTGTTCTGTGTGTACGTGGCGATGGCACCCTCCTGTGCCCAGTGAGAGGACGTCAGTCTACTGCCATCCCTGGGATGCCTGGATGGAAGATGTATTCACGGCTGAGTGGGGAAGGATGGTGATGGCATGGGGTAGGGTGTGGCATCAGATGAAAGCTAATGCTTCTGAAAGTAAATGCTCAAGAACTTCTTGAATGTCCCCATATATTATTATGAGAAGTTGGGATTTAATTAACTATGCCTTATATCTAGAATAATTTTAGTGTCTGGAATCTTTCCAGTCTGCCAGCCAAGAAATATTCTCAAGGTTTATTCTTTTTTGAGCCCTTTGTAAACTACTTTTAAACATGGTTGAGTTTTCACAGGACATGGAGTGGATGTGGGCAGGGTGGGGAGGAGAATGGAAGTGGGGAAGGGAGTGTGGAAGGGGAGAAAGGACAATGGAATGGCCTGAATGTTTATGAGGGGATAATGTGTCTCCTCTTAACTAGAAAAACTGGGAGGCAAACAGAAATGTGAAGGACTGGAAGGGGGAAAGCACCTGTACACATAACAAGGAACTGTGAGAATTAGGAAGGTCAAAGAACTGTATATGAGCCACCAAGTGACTTTAAACATATTCTCCTTTCTTCCATATTCTAACAACTAAACACCGTGATAAGTAACTAAAGGAAATCAACAGGCAGAAAATGGAATCACTGCAGAGTCTTTACATAATCTCTTTAACTAAGGATCTAATTATACAAACCACATGAATTTTTTTCTAGCTGTTAAGGAGCCCTGCCAACAAAAATTAACCTGGAAAACACTTACCCAAAGGAGGGGTGGTTTTTGGAGGTCTGGGTGAGGGCAAAGGACAAGGTCCAGGCACTTCAGCTTGCACAGTGAGGTTGAGGCTAAAGGTTCCATTGAACACATAGGTGTGATTCAAAGTGTGATTGTTGGAAACAAAGAGACCAGTATTATCCCCGAAGTTCCACTTGTAGTAAATGGCAGACTCATTGAGGAAGTGGCTGGGATCGTGAATCAGGACACTGAACGTAATGGGGAGGTCCCTGAGGAAGGTTTCATCAGATGAATTTCGATTGTTCTTCTGGGACATAGTTACAAATACAGGAATCTGATCTAAAATGTACATCCAAAAAAAAAAAAAAAAGAAAGAAAGAGGGTATGATTGCTTGATTTTAAGTGGGTGACTTCAACAGTGCCTTTAATTTAGAAATTAAAATGAGGGATAATTCAGCATCGTTTCCCCTTTTCTAATGCAAGTTTTCTAGAGTTTTCTCGGTTTACTTTAGAAAACACAGATGGAATATGTTATTAAATATATGAGGTTGAGAAGGAATCCAGATGAAGTGTAACCTAACCCAGAATATTTGGTTCTACTTTTTCAAACCCGCTAACATCACCAGAACTCAGCGCCTCGTCCTCTGTTAATTCAGAGCTCGTATCACTCACCTGTTACTACATACACATCTTTCACTTTTGCGATGGGAACATATGCCCGTCGGTGTCTTCTATAGACAGTTACTTCCATGATTTGAGGGCCAAGACTCACGTTGGCTGTGTTGATGGAAATTGTCACTGAACACTGTCCCAACTTCTGGAAATACTGACCTTTGAGGAGATAGAAATGTTTAGTTATTGGCTACATCATATCATTATAGAAAGTTGATGTTCCTTAAAGACTAACAAATACCATTTACAGATTGTTTTGAGAAGGAAAAGCAGGGTGGGGATGCAGTCTTGGTTCCTTCAGAAAGGAAGACAGGGCTTATTTTTATATAAAACCTTATAAAACCCACAAATAAATAAATGTAGTTGTATATGTTGACTAAAATGAAAAGAGCTGTTTAAGTGGGATAATGCTGTTAGTCCTTAGTTGACAAATACTATAAGTAAGTGACCTGGCACTTGAAATACATGTGTTTCCCACAGAAAATACATTTAATGTAACAGTGAAGTGTCCAAGGGAGTTAAAAAATATATCCAAAAATCTACCTTATTTTTGTAATAATATCACTGCTACTGCTGCTGCTAAGTCGCTTCAGTCGTGTCCGACTCTGTGCGACCCCATAGACGGCAGCCCACCAGGCTCCCCAGGCACTGGGATTCTCCAGGCAAAAACACTGGAGTGGGTTGCCATTTCCTTCTCCAATAATATTACTAGTTCAGCTATATTGCTGAGCAACTTTTTTTCTTTTAGGGAACTAGATTCCTCCACCTTTTAATAATAATATTTGTATATGAAAATGCAGTGATAAAAAAGAAACAGGTATGGTGGATATGAAAAGGAATGAAGTAGTTTCATTGACATTTCTAGGACCCTTGAGTCTTTTTTCTTTCTCCAACTGTAACCTAAATCTAATCACCACTGACTAGCTAGTGACAGTAATTTTCTCTCTTTTAGGGCTCAAAGATTTTTCTAATCTTTTTGAGGCACCTGTCATAGATGTGTCACTTGAACAAAAGGTATTAGAAGATGGATACTTGTAAGATGGGGACGTTTAAAGACCACGTTCACACATGATCAAAGGTGTCAGGAAAGAGGGTGCTTCCCCAGGCAGTCCAAGGGTTAAGACTCTGTGCTTCTGCTGTAGGGGGCATGGGTTTGATCCCTGGTCAGAGAACTAAGATCCCACATGCCGCGAGGTATGGCAAAAAAAAAAAAAAAAAGGTGTCAATAAAGGTTCAGGATCCCCCTTTACCTTGAAATGCAGAGGCAGTTCTGTTAGACACTATAGGGGGAAGACATGTCTCTTGGAATTAGTGATACGTGAGGAAATGCTAGTTCTGGCACCCAGAGGCAGACCACAGTGGCAGCACTTCGCTGAGAGAAAATATCCATTAACTCTGAGACTTCAGCAGAAAAAGGAAATTCAACACAATCTTGTTATGAAAACAGCAATTTCTGGACTAAAAGCTGATGTTAAATAAAGACATCTTAACTAGCTAAGTTAATGGATGTTAACTAGGCTAAACAGAATCTGAAGTGTTAGTGAACTTATGTGACTCCGTGCACATGACAAATGTCATTTCAGGTCAAAGAAATGACATTTTGAGAGTTAACTGACAGGGCCACAAAGCCCTGAAAAAAATTTGCTTTAAATCAACGAGCATAGTATTTGTTATATATTTTGTACTTTGTTCAACTGGAGTGTATTATTAATATGTTGCTTTGATTTGTAAATAATTGAAGAGAGAAAAGCTCTCTGAAATTCATTAAGACTGACAAAACATTCTGAAATTTGGAGTTTGTGTGATGGCTAGCAGATTAGAACCACTCAGAACCAGATGGAACCTAAGATTTTTAACTAAGAATTTAGCAGCTTTGTTACTAACAACCTAATTTTAGTCCTCCTAAAAAAATAATCACTAATAATAAAGCAAAACGGATTCCACTTGTGGTTAAAAAAAAAAGAAGATAGGTTATGTCAAAGAAGAAGAGTATTTAGATTATTTTACTTTTATATGATAGAATTTATATAGTCATTAAAATAATGTATATAAAGAATTTTAGAGAATTCCCTGGTGGTCTCTTGAGTGATTAGGACTCAGTGCTTTTACTGTCAGGACCTGGGTTTGATCCCTCGTTGGGGAACTAAGATCCTGCAAGTTGCATAAGAATTTTAGTCAATGCTAATAATTTTGACCAAAATGTGTATATGTTATTATCTTAATCAAGAAATACTAGAAAAAAGAAAGAAATACTAGTAGAGAAAGCATCATCATGTTAACAATGATAATCTCTGGTATGAATTATGATGACTGATTTTTCATTTGTGCTTTTCTGCATTTTCCAAATTTTCTACTAAGAGGACAAGTCTAATTCTTTAAAATTCTTTTTAAAACATAAGAAATTAAAGAATAAATCAACAAATGACCATCCATATGCCATTCAAATATCATTTTTCATATTACTGTTTTAGACAGAAACAAATTGAGTAGTTTTTTTTGTTTGTTTTTTTTTTAAAGAAAGCCAAACCTGTCTTTTTCTCCTTTTAACTATTTGATGTCCTAGAGAAACGGCAAGGCTAACCAAGATTTTATTTTTATCCCTCACTGAAGGAAAGTTAAAAGAGTAATTGTTAAACGCCAGGTGTTGTAATTCTCAATAATAGAATGAGGAAAGAAAAAAAAATTAAAAATTTTAAGGAAAGGTAAAGAAGAAACTAGGGGGGATTGTAATAGCCCAACCAAGTGTGTGGAACACGTAGACAAAATTCTTTTTCCAGGGGCGAGGAAAAGGCTTCCCATCAGGGAACACGTTGTGATGGCCTTCGCTCGTGTCGTTTCCCCAGTCGCTGTCCTCTGTCCACGCTGTCCAGTTGTAAACATACGGGTCAGGAGATGCACCAGTATCTAAACAGAGAAAGAGGCACACCATGATTGTCATCTGGACTCAGAATGCTCAAGGTTCACCATTGAATTAAATAACTATTCATATTTTTTCATAACTAGCTGAGATACGGTTGGACAACTAACACCCTAATATTCAGAATTCATCTAATGGTACCTTTATGACTTGGATCTTTTTCTACCTACATGTTGTATTTCAATGAGGTATATAAAGCATATAAAGCAATATATGTATATTGTATATGTATGTGTATATATATATACATAATATATATGTATATAAAGCAATTTTTCAGAAAAGTTCAGAGATTTCATTTAATATGTTTATCTTCATATTTGGGCTCCAAATAACAAGCATATTCAAACCAAACTGAGGGATGCTGTATCTTTTTATTTTGATTCACTCTCTCTCTCTGTAGCTTTTTCCCCCTAACTCATTTGACATCATGACTTTCTTCTCCTAAAGACTTCAGCACACTTCTAAGAATAAAGACATTCTCCTTCATAAGCATACCATTACCATCCCTGCTGCTGCTGCTAAGTGGCTTCAGTCATGTCCGACTCTGTGTGACCCCATAGACGGCAGCCCACCAGGCTCCCCTGTCCCTGGGATTCTCCAGGCAAGAACACTGGAGTGGGTTGCCATTTCCTTCTCCAATGCATGAAAGTGAAGTCGCTCAGTCGTGTCTGACCCCCAGCGACCCCATGGACCGCAGCCTACCAGGCTCCTCCATCCATAGGATTTTCCAGGCGAGAATACTGGAGTGGGGTGCCATTGCCTTTTCCAATTACCATCCCTACCAGAGTCCAATCAAGGGTCACATCCTGCACATGGCTATTTCACATCTTCAAATGATTTGGAAAAAAGATGTATAAATAGAAATACAGATAGATGGAAGCAAACAGAAAAAAAACATTCAACTTGCTGAATTACTATCTACTTGCTCACTACTTTTCTGTATGTATGACATTTTCCACTTTAAACAAGTCATGACCAATATATTTTCATCTGGAACAATCTTCTCATCCTCTTTTTTTTATGTTCACTGACATTTATGGACAGCCTTTTATTTATCTGTCTATTACAGCCACTATTTATTTTTTATTCTTAAATTGTCCCACACATGGCCAGTAGGGGCCCCTCAAGCTGCCTCTGTGTCCCTGTGACATATCCCCATTACTTCCTTGTTTACTGGCACAAGATGTCCCTGGCTTACTTGCTAGTGTCCTGTCCTACACCTGGAATCAGTCATTTCTTTCAAGAGCTCTCATTTCTTCTAACGGTGAGAGATACTTTATAAAACTTCCCATGTAAAAGTTTTTTTACATGGACTCTTTCATGTAAAAGAGAACTGCATTGTCATTTGAAACATTAGTAAGAATCAACTTGTTTAGGGGGAAAAAGCAAAAAAAAAAAAAAGCTACAGGCTACTAAACACAATACTTGTAAATTATCAAACTCTTTCTCTACAGAATTTATTGTTTTCCTCATTGGAAGATGAATCAATAAGAAATAAACCACTGGCAGTTTAATAGAAGTTCTAAGTAATAAAATTAGATCATCACTGCCCTTACTAGTCTTGTTTCTGATTGAAGAATTTTAGTACTTACTTGAGTTTTTAAGGTGTTGAGTTCTAAAACAAGATAATTCCCCTTGATGTGTCTGTAATCATTCGTGCTCTTTAACTTGGACAAAGAACTTCTCTGCTTTAACTAACAGCAAAGCAAAACCAAAATATATGCATTTTATCATTTGTGCTAGCCATGTTCTTTCTGTGAGCAGAAACTGATCTGATCAACAAAGAGCTATCAGACTATTCTTTGAGAAGCCAGAATTCCATTCCTGTGATGTGAATAACATTCCTTACCATTTCTGCAGTTCTTCTCATAAACTATGTTGCCACTGGCATCTTCCTTTTGGCATCTGGGGAATACCAGGTTCACTGCGAATGTTATGGTTGAGCCCACCAGTGCGGGGGAATCACTGGTCAGAACCGCCTGCACACAGCCTCCTAGGACATAGAAACAAGGAGCTCAGTGATCAAACATCTCTTGTCCTTTTCACTGATGAATAAAAAAAAGAAAGCTAAATCCACAAATAAGGGCCAGAGGATCCTTCTGCCTCTTTTCAATAAATTATTTGCAGGATTCCCAGCTTTTGTTGTCAGAGTACAACACTCCAGAAGATGAACTTGGAAAGTCAGACCAACTGAAGAACTCTCTGACCACAGAGAGAACAATTACTTAAATAATTAAAAATCTGTTGGATTGAGGAAACAAGTATTAAAGGTTTGTAATTTTTAATTTCAAAGTGAATGACTGAAGGAGTCATTCATTTTTGATGTGAATGGAAAGATAATAACTTTCTGACAAATCAAGCTTTTGAGCCGATCAAAGTGCTCTGGAATCTCAGAACTTTTGAAAATGACCATTCCCCCATTAAACCTGCTTGCTTTCCAAAATCTTCCAAGAGGTACCAAATGTACATTTCTAAGGAGATTAAACTCTGTGTGTGGAGGAGAGTGAGGAGTTTAGAAAGTGATACTGTGACAATAAAGGGAAGACTGCCAAATCCGGGTGCCTCCCACTTGCTAACTAGCGCACTGTCACTCATGGTCGCTTCCATGGATAGAGTTCACAACCTACAGCACCAACTGAAATAAAAAAGTACAGCTGTTTGGCAAATGGGACCTAATCAAACTTACACGCTTTTACACAGCAGTCAACAGAATGGAAGAAAATATTTGCAAATGATTTGACCAACAGAGGATTAATTTCCAAAATATATAAACAGTTCATATAACTCAACAACAAAAAACAAACAACCCAACTGGAAAATGGGCTGAAAACCTAAGTAGACATTTCTTCAAAGAAGACAAACAGATGGCCAATAGGCACATGAAAAGATGTTTAGAGAAATGCAAATCAAAACTACAATGAGGTACCACATTACACCAGTCAGAATGGCCATCTTCAAAAAGCCTACAAATAATAAATGTTTGAGAGGGTATGGAGAAAAACCCTCTTGCACAGTTAGTAGGAATGTAAATTGGTGCAGTCACTATGGAAAACAGTATGGAAGTTCAAAAAAAAACTAAAAACAGAATTATCACATGACCCAGTAATCCCACTCCTGGGCAAATAGCAAGAAAAAAACTACAATTGAAAAAGATATGTGTATCTCTATGTTCATAGCAGCACTATTCACAATAGCCAAAACATGGAGACAACCTAAATGCCCATCAAGAGAGGAATGGATAAAGAAGATGTGGTACATATACACAATGGAATACTACTCAGTCATAAAAAAGAACAGAATAATGCCGTTTGCAACAATATGGATGGAACTAGAGATTATCATACTAAGTGAAGTAAGTCAGACAGAGAAATACAAATATCACATGATATCAGTTATTTGTGGAATGTAAAACATGGCACAAATGAACCTATCTGTGAAATGGAAACAGACTCACAGACAGAGAGAACTGACTATGGTTGCCAAGGGGGAGGAGAGGTGGGGGGGTTTGAGGTCAGCAGAAGCAATCTGGTACACATAGAATGGATATACACCAAGGTCCCACTGTGTAGCACAGGGAACTATATTCAATATTTTGAGATTAACCATAATGGAAAAGAATATTTTAAAAAAAGAATGTGTATAAATATATACATACATATATATCTGAATCACTGCTATACTGCAAAAATTAACACATTGTAAACCAACGATACTTTGATTTAAAAAACTGAATCACTATTATACATTTGAAACTAAAAAAAAGAAAAGAAGAAGAAATTACAGTTGTTTGAGTCTTTTGATTTACCTTTCCAAGAGCTTTTCCACCTCGAGTCTCCCCTCTTCCACACTGGATAGAGTTTTTCATTCCAGTCATTTTCATCTGATGACCATCCACTTAATTGGTTGTGCTCCCGCATATAACCAGAAGGTCTTTCGTTACTCAGCACATCATGAAAGCCTATAACAATATTTGAAAAAAAATTATTTTGTCTACTTATCTCTCATTTAGCAGGTATTCAGAGAAGCCATACTGGAAGGATGCCACCAGCCTCTCTTCCTCCTTGCTGGTAGGAGGAGGGAGCAGCACGTGATTCCCTTCTTCATGGAGGCAGATGAACATTGAAAGAACATTGATCTGGGAGCCACAGAACCTGCTACAATGAAACAGGCTGTGGGATTTCAGGCCATGTTTCTTCTCTCCGCCTTCAAATCAGACAAAAAACCAAATGTCCTGTGATACTGTGAGACAGTATCTGTTTCTAAAAAGGAACAAAGTGAGGAACAAAGGAAATCTATGTTTATTAATATATGTTCATAATTGGAAATTCAGTTGAAAGTTTGACAATGAAAAAGCTAAGATTAGTTAGTTCAAATCCCTTCATTTATGTGACATGATTCATTCAGAGACATCTTTAATCAAGTGGAAATGAAGATTTGCAACTTTTGATTCCCAGGATCAGTTTTTTCCCACGCTTCCAAGGCCTTCCTGTTTCTCAGATTCTGAGTGAGAAGCATAATCCAAACACTGATTTCTTCTGATTTTAAATGTCAAAAGTCAAGGAGAGATACACACTTAAAAGGACAGTGACAAGGAATGAACATATAGGTCCACAGAACAGACTGCAGAACTCAAAGATAGATTCACATAGATATGCCCTGTTGACTTTTGCAAAAATAATCCAATGGACGAAAGATAGCATTTCAACACACAGTGCTGTAAAAAAGCAAAAAGCCTAGGAGGAATCTTCAGGCTCTAAGTAAGAAAGAATTTTTAGACTTAGTACCAAAATCTTAATCTATAATAGAGAAATTGATAAACCAGACCTCATTAAAATTAAAAAATTCTGCTCTGCAACATCATGTGAAGAGGATAATAAGGCAAATTACAGACAGGGAGAAAATACTTGCAAGCCACATTTCCAACAAAAGAATACTATCTGGAACATATAAAGGATTTTCACAATTCACAATGTTTAAAAAAGGCAAATAACTGGACTTCTTTGATGGTCAAGTGGTTAAGACTCCATGCTTCTACTGCAGGGGGTGTGGGTTTGATCCCTGGTTGGGAGGAACCAAGAGCCTACATGCCACATAACTTGGCAAAAAAAAAAAAAAAATGTATATATATATATATTAAACCCCCCAAATAATAGGGTAAAAGATCTGAACATACATTTCACAGATGAGAGTGCACAGATGGCAAGTAAACACATGAAAAGATGTTCAATATCATTTACCCTGAGTAAATGCACATTAACACCACAATGAGATGTCACTGTATACCTATCAGAAAGACTAAAATTAAAAACGACATCAGATGCAGAGAAACTGAATCACTCATACACTGCTGGTAGAAATGGTGTAGCCATTCTGGAAAACAGCTTGGCAGTTTCCTTGTAAAACTAAACATGCAATTACTATGCAACCAAGCAGTTGTACTCTTGGGCATTTGTCCCAGAAAAAATGGAAACTTATGTTCACATAAAAACCTGTACATTAATGTTCATAGCAGCTTTATTCACAATAGCCCAAGTTGGAACAACCAAAAAATCTTTCAGTGGGGCGAACGGATAAACTGTGGTACATGACATAGTATGGTATACTGCTCAGTGATAAAGAAATAATATTGATATATGCAACAACTTCAGTAAATTATGCTAAGTAAAAAGAACCAATTCTCCCACATTACATACTATAAGTTTCCATTTCTCTAACATTCTTGAAATGACCAAATTATAAAATTGGAGAGTGGATTAGTGGTTGCCAGGGGCTGGCAGGTGGGGTTGAGTGAGAAAGGGAAGTGGGTTTGTATTTGTGGTGATGGGACTGTTTGGTGTTTGGACTATGTCTATGTCAGTATCCTGGTTGTGACATTGTACTATGGCTGTGCAAGATGTTACCCTTGGGAGAAACCAGGTAAAAGGTACATACATGGGAATTTCTTTGTATTATTCTTAAAAGTGCATGTGAATCCACAATAGCCTCAAAATTTAAAAACTGAATGAAAAAATAGAACAAAAGCAACAACAAAAGCCCAACGGTAAGATTTTAAAAGATAGTGGGGTGGGGAAAGATGTGGGGTACACACCCAGCACCATGAGGCCGTTCCCTCTCCCCTTCGTAGGCCCTGCTCTGTCACATGGCAGCTGCGCTGCTTGTGAGCTATTAATACTTTGTCAGTACCTTCTCCTTCCTCCTTTTACCATGGCTATGATTGGAAAATGGAAAGGAATACCTTGGTGTCTGATATTCCACGAAATTCTACCCATCCTTACTTTTTGTGGCCAGGATATATCGTCTTAAGGCGAGGTGAAACGGTGCGCAGCAAGTTTCGTTGCAATGCTAATAGGCTGGGCCTCCTGTCAAACTGCCACCCAACCTCAGGCTAATCTGCCTGCTGAGCTGAGCAAGTGGTGCTGACCTGTCACCTCTCTGTCCCTCCATTCCCCAACTGCGAGCTCTGGGGAAGTCTGTCCTGAGTGGACATTGAGGTAAGACAATTCCTCCTCCAAGCAATTTAGCCTTCTTCTCTGGGAACTGATCAGTTATTAAATGCTTGTTGATCACTACCATGTCCCAAGGCAACAGAGAAGCCAAGAGATAAATAAGGACAACAGGTCCATGCACAAGGAATTACAGTAAGGGAGAAAAAGATACAAGTCTTCACACACATAAATAAAAAGGATAATTTCAAGTAGCTGATCTCACAAGAATCCCCATTACTCAGTTTCGCAAACAAAGAAAGCAAAGGTCAGAGGAGCTAAGTCACTTTTCCTGGTCCAGACCCAGGGCTGGCAGGAAGGACTGCGGTCCGGTCTGCACGAAAGCCTTCTTCCTCTTGCCCGCTGTGCGTCCTTACTGTTTCTGGCCCACCCCTCCTCTGGGACAGGGGACTGCACAGGCTCTTGGGATGTTGCGAGGCCCCACGCGGCTCAGCGGCCGGACAAGTGCCAAACCCCGGCCTGCGCCGGCACATCAGTTGCCTCTGGGCTCCCTGATTGAAGTCGGGCAGGGCCTTTCCCGGGCCGCTCACTACAGACCTTTGGCTTGGTGGTTAGGGGGCGGGAGGGGGAGTTGGGGTTGGGAGGTCGGCCAGCTTCCGGCCTCAGTGCTGGCGGCAGAACCCTGGCCCCCTGATGCTCTCCCTCTCTCGCTCCATTCGCTATCCAAGACCTCACCACTACTGCGGGCTCCTGGAGCCGGCCCTCCGCCCCCAGCTCCCCCATCAGTCCCACCGCCTCCTGGGGAACCGGCCGGCCTGCTCTTGAGCCAGCAGTGGCCCCCTCTCTTCCTCCACCACCCAGCACCCGCCGGGATTGCACTTCATTGCAGGGCTTTTCTCTCTCGCAGGGAGAAGTGAGAGGAATGTGTGTACCTGTATCCAGAACCCTCTCATGTTAGATCTGGGCCCAGCAGGTGAAAAGCCAGACCTGGGCTCCTGTTTCCTCACCCATTGAATAGTGGCAGGACCATCTGGACTATGTAGCACACATTTATGGCAGAAAGTGAAGAACTAAAGAGCCTCTTGATGAAAGTGAAAGAGGAGTGTGAAAAAGTTGGCTTAAAACTCAGCATTCAGAAAACTAAGATCATGGCATCCGGTCCCATCATTTCATGGCAAATAGATGGGGAAACAATGGAAACAGTGGCAGACTTTATTTTGGGGGCTTCAAAATCACTGCAGATGGTGAATGCAGCCATGAAATTAAAAGATGCTTACTCCTTGGAAGGAAAGTTATAACCAACCTAGAGAGCATATTCAAAAGCAGAGACATTACTTTGCCAACAAAAGTCCATCTAGTCAAAGTTATGGTTTTTCCAGTAGTCATGTATGGATGTGAGAGTTGGACTATAAAGAAAGCTGAGCACTGAAGAATTGATGATTTTATACTGTGGTGTTGGAGAAGACTCTTGAGAGTCCCTTGGACTGCAAGGAGATCTAACCAGTCCATCCTAAAGAAAATCAGTCCTGAATATTCATGGGAAGGACTGATGCTGAAGCTGAAACTCCAATACTTTGGCCACCTAATGCAAAGAACTGACTCATTGGAAAAGACCCTGATGCTGGGAAAGATTGAAGGTGGGAGGAGAAGGGGATGACAGAGGATAAGATGGTTGGATGGCATCACCAACTCAATAGACATGAGTTTAAGCAGGCTCTGGTACTTGGTGATGGACAGGGAAGCCTGGTGTGCTGCAGTTCATGGGGTCGCAAAGAGTTGGACACGACTGAGCAACTAAACCGAACTGAACTGAACACATGCTGGACCCCTTCTCAGCACCTACCTCCCCCTGCCCCCTCCCCTGGCTATTGCCCCCTCGTGGAGTTATCTGGCAAAATCAGGACTTTCACCCTGCAAAGGTTGTTACTCTACTGAAGTGAAGCAGAGTGGACCTTCTGGGTGATATCTAACTCACTCCCTTCTCCCACTCCACACTACCTCTGCCTGGAGGATGGGGGCTGCTGGGGCCACACATCCCCTGGACTGGACAAGTGGGCTGCCTGTGAGCTTGGTGGTTCACAACTCTGGCTTCCATTCCAGTCACAAACTCCTCTTTTTAAACCAGCTCCTCATTGGTCTGGGCATCACCTTTGTTAAGAAGTCCCCAGCCTCTAACTAGAAAAGAAACCCAGGGCTTCAGCTCTTTCCTCAGTAACCTCACTACAATGGCAGCAAACTCGGCAGGTCTGTGAAAAATCAGCAGGATTTTCTTTCTTTTTTTTTTTGGCTGAGCAGCTTGTGGGATCTTAGTTCCCTGACCAGGGACTGAACCCAGGCCCTTGGCAGTGAAAGCACAGAGTCCTAACCACTGGCCTGCCAGGGAATTCCCTCAGCAGAACTGGGAACAGCTTCTGGATTGGAATTATTAGAAAGCTTGTTTCCAGACTTGGACTTCAGTTCCTCTGTGGCCCTATCCCAGTGGATGAAAACCAGACAAACTTTAGTGGGTAGTGTTGCTGTGATCTCAAGCCAGAGACTGTGCCCTTCGTGCCCCCACCCTCCCAATGTCTCTAAGAGAGCAGGTAGCAATTTTGATAGAAGAAACCTCCACAACAGAGGGGCCCTGCGTCTTTCACTTCCTAAGACCCTGGAGCAAAGAATGGAACTGAATGCATTTTGCTGTGCTCTCAACATCCGCAACCATTTCCAGAGAAAACAAGTGAGCACGAATGCTTCCTAAAGGCCAGCTGCAGACTCAGACAAACCCATAACTTCAGCCAATAGCCAGAGAATGGGTTAAAGACAGAAACTGCGAGTTACTCACGTTTGGCAGCATCCAGTGGCAATCTTGCAGCTAGAAGCAGAAATCCCAGGAAACAGTAGAGACATTCCATGCTGAATTCTCACAGACCTAGGCAATCAAGGTTTAACTTGTAACTCCTCTGGCTTCACCCACTAAGAACAACAGTGTTCTTCTGGTTTTTGCTGTGCTCCACTCTTCATTTTAATTAAATACTGAGCCTCGGGGTGGATCATGTGATGGTATTAAGCAGCATTGCTTGATCTGGTCTCTGGAGTTCAACCACTTCTACTCATGTGCTTCTGACTCACTCACCCTTGGCATCTATTTATTCACTTTTTAGATGTGCACCATTTCAGTGTTATTATTCTATATTCTAGTTAAAGGGACTTACTTTGCTATAGGGCCTGTTTTGATATCCTTCCCCAAGTAAAGTCTCTAACCTCATTGGTTATCAACTTTTTTCAGTTCCTTTGCTCATTCACTCACTCAGATCATGTTGAAAGTCACAATTATGTTTCTTTTGCTATAATTTAGATTAGCAGCTCTTCCCAGTGCTACCTAGTGCTTGTACATCCCCTTCCCCCGAGAGGAAACTAAGATGGGGAGCAATGTCTTCCATCACTTGAAATTGTGGATGACATATATAAACATATGCTGTGCCAAAAGGTAACTTCAACAGCTGCACAGCCTCCGGTAGTCGAGAAATTTACTCAAGAAAGTGCATTTAGTGTATCTGTGCAATTCCATTTAACTTTTGGAACAAACTGCATAATTTTTGATAACTGCTATCAAAGCATTTATTTATGTATCACTCAGGGCAAACTGCACGCCACATACAGCATATTTATTTCATGTTACAGAAAGTACACATGAAATGTAAAAATAAGCTTGCCTAGAACATTACTGTTATCAAATCATTTCTGGCTACACAATGTGCAGAAAATGTGGCAACATGACTCTCCTGTACGTGATCATTCTCTCAGTCACATCCACATAACCGTTTTCAGAACATACAGAAGCCCTGACCAGGGGTGAGGGGAAATCTTGGGATAGTGATTTCTGTTTCAGTTGTGCTAGTGAGGCATAGAAATACATAGCCTGTGGGATTCCCTGGTGGTCCAGCGGTTAAGAATCCACCTTACAGTGCAAGAGACACCGGTTCAATCCCCGATCTGGGAACCCCACGTGCTGCCTCGGAGCAACGAAGCCTATATGCCACAACTACTGAGCCTGCGCTCCAGAGCCCACAAGTCGCAGCTCCTGTGTCCACAAATCACAACTACTGAAGCCCATGCGCCCTAGAGCTTGTTCTGCAACAGGAGGAGCCACTGCAATGAGAAGCCCACATATGACAATGAAGAGTAGCCCTTGCTTGCTGCAACTAGAGAAAGTCCGCATGCAGCAATGAAGACCCACCACGGCCAAAAAATAAATAAACCACTAAAAAAAAAAAGAAAATAGTCTGTGAAACTCCCTACCCTTAGGCCACACACAGCTCTTCAGAGCTGATTTTACAGCCTCTGAACCAACTGTGAAGTGGAAAAACAGGGAAGGGAACATATGCACAACTGAAAGAAAACCGATTTCAAATACTGATGAAGAAGTGAATGATGGAAATGGCTGTTAGTTTAAAGTAATGTGAATAATCTACATAGTTCTGTTTGCTTTTTACAGAAAACATAAGTGACTTTTATAATTATAAAAAGCTTTTCAGTTTAGGGGAAACTTACTATTGATTTTTGAAAAGTATGATTTCCTTCTGTTGCTTACAATTAGTTCTGGCTTCTATTTTTGGTCAGATTAGCTCTTACTGTCTCTATGAAAACTGTCCGACTGTTCTGTAACCGAATCTTATTTAGGGTGACAGACACAGTGATCAAGTCCTCTTTTACGTCTTCCCTCCTTCCCTAGCCTATCAACAGCAATGGCAACGACCAGGGCAACAGACAGGCAGCAGGACGGAGGCCAAAGCACAGAAGTGCTTAATTTCAAAGCACTACAAAGTGGATGGTCAGTGCCTTGATCATCAACGGGTGAAAGCATGTAGTTTACTTTGTAGGACTCAGATACTGGACGTTTTTGGATAAGAAGTATCTTCAAGTCTGTTTTTTTTTTTTTTTTCCTTGAAAAATAAAATTATACTGTGGAAAAGATTTGAAATAGTTACTTCAAAGAGGGCAGCATCTCAATTACTTGGTATTACTGGCATGATTATCCTTCTGGAAAGGCTGTAGAGAAAAGTAACAGTCAACTTTCGAGCACATCCAAAATGCCCTCTCAGCAGCCTGGCCCCTGACACCCCTCGGGTGGCTCGCAGTCCTGACCTGAGGAGCAGCCCCTGAGTGGGGATGATGGGGCAGTCACCCAAAGGGGGCCGTTGGGAGTGGTGGGCAGCAACCACACCCAGGCATCAGTCACAGCAGGCAGTAGGGGAGTTTCCTTTGATTTTAGGAATTTTTAGTTCAAACTAGTGTTTTTGAGCAAGAAAATGAAAAAGAAAGCCTCTTTCTCCCCAGGTCTCATAAACAGCTAGAGGTTGGATTAGTTCCCTATTGCCTCTGTTTGCAAAACCCACAGAAACTCGGAAGCTTGAAACTACGCAAATTTATTACCTTACGTTCTGGAGGTCAGCAGTCTGAAATGGGTCTCACTAGGTCCAAACGGCAGCAGGGAAGCTCCTGTGAATCCTCTGTTTCCTTGCCTTTTCCAGCTTCTAGAGGCCTCCCTCTATCTGGTGGCTCTGGTCCACTTTCATCTTCAAAGACAGCCATGGTTGGGCAAGTCTTTCTCACACCCAATCACTCGAACACTGATTCTCCTTCCTCCCTCTCTCACTTGTGATTACATTGGGCTCCCCTGGATAATCCAGATTACTTGAAGCAATCAGCAGCCTTAATTCCATCTGCTGCCTTTAATTCTCTCTTGCCACAGAACAACTTAACAGATTCCCAGATTAGGGTGGGGGTATCATTTGTTCTTGTTTAGTCTCTAAGTCCCATGTCTGACTCTTTTGTGACCCCCATGGGCTGCAGCCTGCCAGGCTCCTCTGTCCATGAAATTTTCCAGGCAAGAGTACTGGAGTGGGTTGTCATTTCCTTCTCCAGGTGATTTCCTGACCCAGGGATTGAACCCGCATCTCCTGCATTGGCAGGCAGATTCTTTACCACTGAGCTACCAGGGAAGCTCTGTGGATATCTTGGGTAGAGGGGTGAGTGGGCATTATTCTGCCTATCACAGTTATCCAGCACGTGATTTAGCAAAAATTCTATTCATAAGAAGAGCATGTGATAAGAACAGTGATGGGAAGTAACTCTCAAATATTAGGAGACTTGTTGAAACAAAGTCTTTGTTATTTGGCAGAGCACAAAGGCAAGAATAAACTGAAGATAAAGGAACAGTTCAGAGGGAGAGAAAGCTCATGTGACTACTTTGTCCTAATGTGGGCTTTTTAATGTGTTTTATAATCACAGCCACGGGCTTCCCCAGTGGCTCAGCAGTAAAAAATACACCTGCAATACAGGTGATGTAGGAGACATGGGTTCTATCCCTGGGTTGAGAAGATCCCTTGGAGGAGGGTATGGAACCCCACTCCAGTATTCTTGCCGAGAAAATCTCATCGACCAAGGAGCCTGGCGGGCTATGGTCCACAAGGTCACAAAGAGTCGGACACAACTGAATCGACTGAGCATGCATGCTTGCATAATCAGAGTCACAGTTTTCAGATTTAAGCATTAACAAATGAGTCACAGGCTTCTGTTTCGTGTCCAGTTCCTTGGCCTCTCCTGTCCAGGTGCTCCCTGCATGATTAAGTAATTAAACCCCCTTGTTTCTAGGTTTGCTAAGCTTTGAAATTACTCTTCCACAAAAATATTTTCCCTCACTTTTCAGGGAAAGGGGAGAAAAGTTCAGTGCATCATTCTCTGGCCACTTCTGCTATCATAAAGCTACAATGGCTGTTGTATTTTCAGCCTGTTTTTTCTATCTGAAGGAACTAGACACTAGATTCTGATAAAGCAGTTTCTTCTTGGAGAGCTGGCTACAAACATTTGTTGACACGGCTCTTCCTACAGAGTTGCCCATTTGAAATTACAAAGAGTGGTAGGTGTAGAAAACTGTGGGTTTTCATACTGAGTCTTAGTTCTGTTATCTAAGTACTTTCTCCGAATTATTAGTGTAGAAGGAGAATAAGACATGACAGTTTAATGTGTGGATGTGGAAGCAATGATGGATGGGCACCTTTCTTCCCCACCTTTGGTGCTGGTAGATCTCTGGGACAGAAGGGAGAACTAGAACGGGCTCTATGCAGAGGGAAGCAGGGGACAAAACATAAATCTGAATGGAAACCTGGCTTCCAGGTTTTTGATTATTATGGACTATCCAGAAATGTTTCAGAACACTGGAGCAAGTGCATTGTGCTCGTTCACTGGAAATCCATTATAGGCCCAAGAAAGAAGTTAGAGCAAAAATCTAAAGGGATTTTAACTGTAGAAGAAAGGCCAGGAAATGGAAGTTGGAATAGCCTCTTAGATCTATATTCTCATGTCAGAATTCGGCTTTTTCTCAATGAAACTTTTTAACACCTCAGAAAAAATTTATTTCGGCAAGCACCAGTGGAGGTCTGCTTTTCTATGGCATCCATCATCAACTGAGGCATGAATGACAATCTCTGGCCACAAAGGAGCAGAAGATCTCATGAGGAGGATAAGACTCATAGAACAGGTAATAGTATGAAACACCATTTGAAAATTTTTATTCTGGAAACTTTCAAACATATACAATATAGAGAGAAAGACATTATCAGCCTCCATGTACCCATCCCTTGCTCCAATGATCATCAATATATGGCCAACCTGGTCTCATTCATCCCTCTCTCCACCCTGATACCTGCTGGATTATTTAAAAACCAATCCTACACATCACTTGTGTGTGGCGTTTACATTAAGTAATGTAGATAGAGCTAAAGGGGTTCAGGGAAGATGAAGGATGTAGGAATCTTTATGAAAAAAGTATGACTTGATTTAGTTCTTGAGTGATGAATTACATTGGATAAGCACAGAGGAGGCACAGGGAGGTGGGAGAGAAAAATATGAATAGAAGAAGGAACATTAAAAAAAAAAAAAAAAAAGGAATGGGGATTTCCCTGGCAGTTCAGGGCTAAGACTCCGCACTCCCAATGCAGGGAGCACAAATTTGATCTCTGGTCAGGGAACTAAGATCCTGCCAGCCACAAGGTGAGACCAAAAAAAAAAAAAAAAAAAAAGGAATGAAGTACAGATGCATGCTATAATGTGGATAAACCTGGAAAACAATATGCTAAGTGAAATAAACTAGACAAAATGATCACATATTGTATGATTCTATTAGATGAAATACCCAGAATAGGCAAACACATAGAAAGAACACAGATGATTGCCAGGGGTATAGGGAGGTCAGAATGGGGAGTAACTGCTTAATGAGTATGGGTTATATTTTGGTAGAAAAAAAGTCTGGGAACTAGATCGAGATGGTGGTTGCACAACATTGTGAATGTCCTAGAAGTAAATTGTTCACTTTAGAATGGTTAATACTATGAGACTTTCACTCCGATTACAAAAAGAATAAATGAACATAAATGATTAACACCCTTTGTGAGGTGTTCCAGGCACAAAGTGACAAACCAAGGATAAAAGGGCACCATTCTGGGGGCTTGCAGTCCTGCTGGAGGCAGCAGCCAAGTGAAGGAGCACGTGCAGATGCTACAGCAGAAATGTGTCGAGGTGCACAGGAAGGACATGAAGAAAGGGGCTGCTCAGTTCCATCTGGGTAGCACTGACGGGGACAAATATGAGTCAAGCATGTAACGTTAAATTTTCCTGGCAGCCACGTTAAAAAACATAAAGTGAAACAATTGAAATTCTTTTAATGCTATGCTTCATTTGACTCAATCTCTAAAACATCACTCAAGCATGTAATCAACGTGTAAAACTATTACTGAGACATTGTGTATATGTTTGGCATGTATTTTTTCACGTGAAGTCTTTGAAGTCCAGTGTGTATTTTACACTCACAGCATGTGTCAGTTTAGACCGGCACATTTCAAGTGCCCACTGGCCACACGTGCCAGCGGCTGCTGTGTCACCCAGAGCAGCTTCAGAGGGACAGGAAGAGCTTCCACGGTGGCAGGGCAGAGTGACCTGGGGCTTATGCTGCTCCAGGCAGACCAAGTTGCAGGTGGGGGTCATGGCCCGATGGGAGCTGAGGTCTGCAAGCTGTGAGGGCGATGTGCTAACCCTGTAGCCAGGGCAGAGGGCGGAGCCTGATTTTGATGGAAAGGGAGTGTAATAGGGAGGATGTTTTAATGCACATCTGGTATTTTTTTCTCTGATTTCCCAGGAATGGAGATAAAGAAGAGGAAACAGAGGTCGAGTTCCCATTACACATAATTGATTTAATGACCACTCCCCACACCCAACTGCACATCTCCATCATTGTTTTTCAAAGTGGAAATAAGTCTTGCAAAACTTGGATGTGAAACTTTTTCATCTCAACTTAGTCATCAGTGCCTTACTAAAGGTAAAGGTGAAGTTCAGGGAACTCTCTCAAGGCACCTGATTTCAGAAGTGTAATGTATGTTCCCATAACTTTTCTCAACTTCAAGGTTATTTTGAAATAATTCAAACATATAGGAGAGTTACAAGAACAGTATGAGAACTCCTGTATAATCTTTATCTAGATTTACCATTTTTCACATTTTGCCAACTTTGCACACTATCTAGTTTACATCTATTTGTGTATATATACATACATACCTATTGTTTTCTGTGAACCAAACTTGCAGACACCATGCTCCTTCACTCTTATTTTCTTCAACTGATACTTCCTAAGGATAAGGCATTCTGTAAACATAAGTACAATGCAGTTGTTAAAATCAGGAAGTTTAACATCAGTGTACTACTACTATCTAATCCCTAGTTTATTTTCAAATTTTTCTTCCTATCCCAACAGCAACCCCTGCCCCCTTGTCCTGACTTTGGATATAGTCCAAGATCATGGCTGCATTGTGTTTAGTTCTTGTGCCTCTTTAGTATTTTATTTTTCAAGACATTAATATTTTTTAATATTGACCAGTGTTCTATAGAATGCCCCTCATTTGGGGAGTTATCTCATGCTTCTTCCTGCTTAGATTCATGCTCTGCATTTTGAGTTGCTGTTGTTGTCCAGTCGTTCAGTCGTGTCTAACTCTTTCTGACCCCTTGGACTGCAGCACACCAGGCCTATCCCTCACCATCTCCCAGAGGTCACCCAAGTTCATGTCCATTGAATTGGTGATGCCATCCAACCATCTCATCTTCTGCCGCCGTCTTCTCATTTTGTTTTGAATCTTTCCCAGCATCAGGGTCCTTTCCAATGAGTCAGTTCTTTGCATCAGGTGGCTAATCCCATAGGATTGATGTGTTTGATCTCCTTGCTGTCCAAAGGACTCTCAAGAGTAATCTCCAGCACAGTTCAAAAGCATCAGTTCTTCAGCGCTCAGTCTTCATCATGGTCCAACTCTCACACCCATATCTGACTACTGGAAAGACCATAGTTTTGACTACACGGAACTTTGTTGGCAAAGTGATGTCTTTGCTTCTTAATATGCTATCTAGGTTTGTCATAGCCTTCCTTTCAAGGAGCAAGTGTTTTCTAATTTCATGGCTACAATCACCATCTGCAGTGATTTGGGAGCCCAAGAAAAGGAAATCTGTCACTGCTTCCACTTTTCCCCTTTCTACTTGCCATGAAGCAATGGGACTGGATGCCATGATCTTAGTTTTTTGAATGTTGAGTTTTAAGCCAGCTTTTTCACTCTCCTCCTTTATCCTCATAAAGAGGATAAAGAGCCTTTAGAGCCTAAAGAGGCTCTTTAGTTCCTCTTTGCTTTTCAGCATTAGAGTTGTATCATCTGCATATCTGGTCGTTGATATTTCTCCTGGCAATCTAGATTCCAGCTTGTGATTCATCCAGCCCAGTATTTCACATATAAGTGAAATAAACAGAGTGACAATATACAGCCTTGTCATACTCCATAAGTACTCTACATTTTGAGTACTGTGTAAGTAACATTACTTCTTTTTTATTGTATCACATCTTCCAATAACTTTTGAACTTTCTATTCATTAAATTGAAAAGGCTATTACTGAAAAGTAAGTGTACAAACACTTAGCACAGGACAAGGCACAGAGCAGGCTCTGGACCACTCTTGTTGATTTAGGTTTGGAGACTTTATGCCAGTAAAAGAGGACTATTACAGTTCTCACATGAAATTTATAAAACAAACTGAAGCTTCCTTCACATAAAAAGTGGCAAGCTTCTGATTTAAGTATATATGGGAAAATTCTGAAAATGTTTAGAATGTGGTTCCATTGAAGACATTTACATAAATGGAATGAAACAAACCTCATCTCATGCACTTTCTCTTGTAAGAACAGATCAGTTTTTATAAGGAGGCTACATTCCAACTTGCTCGCTCTCTTTTGGTGATGGTCTCTGCAAAGAAATCAGACAGATGAAGGACTGTCTTCAATAGGTGTGGTTCACTCATATCTATCTTTCCTGGGAGAACAGGGACACTGAATTATCAAATTCAGTGGTGTGTGAATTAGCATCAGGAAAGGGCAGAGAATAACGTAAAACGAGAGTCCCTTGGACTGCAAGGAGATCCAACCAGTCCATTCTGAAGCAGATCAGCCCTGGGATTTCTTTGGAAGAATGATGCTAAAGCTGAAACTCCAGTACTTTGGCCACGTCATGTGAAGAGTTGACTCATTGGAAAAGACTCTGATGCTGGGAGGGATTGGGGTCAGGAGGAGAAGGGGACGACAGAGGGTGAGATGGCTGGATGGCATCACTGAGTCGACGGATGTGAGTCTCAGTGAACTCCGGGAGTTGGTGATGGACAGGGAGGCCTGGCGTGCTGCGATTCATGGGGTTGCAAAGAGTCGGACACGACTGAGCGACTGATCTGATCTGATCTCTGATGACATGACTTATCATGCATCTTCTGTTCAGAATTTCCTTCCAAACACAGATCACAGCATGTTATAGAACTGGATGCTGTACCATCTGACCAACTTGCTCTCTTTACCTTCAGCATTTTCTTAGTTCAGTGGGTTTGGACAATAACTTTCTTGCACATTTACTTACCTTTCTTTTATTAATCATGTCAATTCTAAAGCTTATGTAGCTTTACAGCTAAATGGTATATATTCACTAATCCTTTACATGAAATGACTGAAAATGATACAAAGGTTTTGCTCAATACCTTGAACTAAACACAGAAATGCAAAAGAAACCCAGTTCAGTGAAGAGTGTGCCAAGCTGCATGCTCTGCTACTGAGCTGACATCTATGAGCAGAGTCAGCTTTAGGTCCCAGCACCATGGGCCTCATCCCCTGCTTCTCCCAGGGACCCAGGGTAAGGGGATACACTGGAAGCTGACATCAACTCTGAAGAATCCCCTTTCTTTTCATTCACTTGCCAGAGCAAAACTTCTATGACAGTTTTTGAGTGTGTGTATGTGTGTTGGGGGCCAATATGTGTGTGTGTATGTGTGTTGGGGGCCAATATGAGTATGTGTATGTGTGTTGGGGGTCAGTAATAACAGGTCATAAAAAGTGTAATGTTTGACTTGAAGCAGAGAAAGCAACTCCATAGCCATATTTGAATTTCTTGGAGAAGTTTGGATAGACTGTGGTTCATGGCAGGAGTCAATGCTTTAGAGTTGAAATTTTTAAATATGTTTTGCTGTTTTTCTTTTGGCCAATTTCTGACATTGGAAACATTTATCTACAGAGTCAAGGCTATGCACTGAACTGGCCAAGAAAGTTGCCTTTGTGAAAATAGTGTTTTTTCACTATGTACAAATTTGTAATTTCTCACCACTGCCCCCCATCCCCCCAAGTTTCTGTGGGGGATGACTGAGTAGATTGGCTCATTTATGTTCATGGCTGGGTCTTACAGGCAGGTGTGACTATCGGAATAGGATGGGACAAGAGTAGGGGGACAGATCCCACAAAGTCAGACTGAAAAAAAGTTGGAAACATTGACATGCAGCAAGTAGAGCAGCCAAAAAAAATTTTTTTTAATATATAAAACTCACCACATCATAACATTCTCTTTACAGAGCTGGCATTTCGAGATTTCCAGGTTTAAAAGTTATCTTTGCTTGTTATTGCTTGTCCTTGTTTGAGTGTGCCTTCATTTGCTCAATTGAGTGTGCAGAGGTTCATAAACAGAACGTGAAACCTGCGAGGCTGGAGAATCAAAGGGGCCACCTGTTGGGGCACGCTCCCAGAGCCAGCAGCTCTGACTCCAGGGGCCTGGATCACATGCTGAGCACCGCCTTTGTGTCTCCTTGGAACCTGTGTGTTCACATCCTGGCCCTTCTTTCCTACATGCAACAGCATGCTTTGGTTGAAAGCCACTACTATCCTTCTGTTTAACCATTGCAAAACAGCACCCCTGTGATCCTGGTGGACCAGCTGTTATGCATATAAGAGTTCTGACTAGAAGAGGGCAAGCTGTGGGATGCCATTCGGTTCATGACCTCAGTCCATGTGACTGTGCAGTTATAGAAGGGTCCTGACTGTGGACCACTAAATTTCAATAGAAAAGACCATGCAGAACTTGTAAAAGTGACTCAGCTAACTTAAGTGCTTCTACAGTTTAAAAACCATTTGAAACAACTTAGAAAAGTTATTCTCTTTTAAAATGAGTTATCAATGGTAGGGAGGGTTGGAATCAAGCTACTGCTTGGTTCCACTCAGACAAAAATAGTTCAAATTTCTGGGCTGCCTTTCCAAGTTCAAAGATCAGCCTCATCATTAGTTAACTGTTAGGCAGCCACTAGTCATTGTCACTTATTCCTCATTTTCTGATGCCACTTGAGTTTTGGGTGGAGAGCTCTAGCTCTGAAGGGGGCAGAGGTCCAGCCCCTGGCCTAAGTGGTCACACGATCCACTTCTGGCTAATACCAAGGGCACAAGTCTCAGGGATGGGGCATCTCAGAGAATATTTTCTTCTCTTAAAAGAGGAGGGTATACTGGGTCATTTCTTTACCCATGTTGCTGCCAGTTTTCTGCCTTTGAACATGGTCACGTGAAGAAACTCTCTGAGGAGCTGTCTCTATTCTCTTGCAACCCTGAGAGGACAGGGCAAGAGAGCTTGAGCTGTTGAATCGATGCCAGTCTTATCTCTGGCTCCCTTGTTATATTAGGATAAAAAACCCTATCAATAGGGTATTCTGTTACTTGAAGCCAAAAATAGCCCTGGGTGTTATAAATAGCACTAGGTGTTAAATAGCACTGGTTACCTCAAGGCTCTGTGCTAAGACATCAGGGAAATAAAAGATCTATTGGATATGACTTCTATCCTTAAGGGGCCTGCAATCTAGTTGGCAGATGAAGGGCCAGAGAGTCAATACTTCAGGCTTTGTGAGTTGTACAGTCTCTGTCACAACTACTGAGCTCTGCAGCTAGTGAAAAAGCAGGTGTAGATGAGATGGAAATGAGCAAGTTTGACTGGGTTCCAACAGGACTTTATTTATGGACACTGACATTTCATAGGTTGCTCAAGTGTCACAAAATATTATTCTTCTGTTTTTCCCCTCAACCATTTAAAAATGAAAAATCTTGTTTAACATGCTGTACCAACTGTGAGATAGGCTAGACTTGGTTCATGCGCCCACAATTACTGACCCCTGTTCTGGACAAAGGAAAAGCCTTGAAAAAAAGACTGTATTCACAGGAAGGGAGAGTTGAAAGTTTTATTGAACTGCTTTTACTTTTAAACAAAAGATGATCTCTTGGCAATTGAGAAAGGCAGATCAAGAGTGGGGGAGGACTGGAAAACCAAGGTAAGGAAAAAGTATTCAAGGACCTTCATGCTTTTGAGGTTTAGTTTAAGAAGTTCTCTACTCCCCCAGGTCACTGAGATATTCATCCACACTTACTTCTATTAATCCCATTGTTTCAGCTTTCAGATACTGGTCTTTAATCAGTCTAGAGTTTACCTGGGACGTAGTGGTAGGTGGGGATCCAATTTTACTTTCATTCATGTAGTAGCATGATTTCCTAGGACCATCTTCTGAGAAGCCCTCTTTAACTTGGTTCGTTGGAGGCAACTTGTGTCTGCCACCTGGGGACTAGGAGAGTCAGATGTATAGATGGGCATTCTAGGATACCAGGCAGTAGGGAGAAGAAAAGCCTAGAAGTCCTCACAGCAGCTAAAGATTGAAGGGGGAACATGACACGTAACACACATATAACATGTGCATTCACCACTGTCACACAGCCTTTTCACAAAGCCCGAAACAGAGAGTCACCTTCAACCCAGAACGCTGGGGTCGGGGGGTGGGTAGTGGAATGGGAGGGAGGAGAGTGAATAGGAGAGTAAGTAAAATATAAAACAAGGGAATAGACTTCTGTGTAGCCTAATGAGAATGTGCTTCAAACAGAGGAATAAAATTAGCTCAACTCTTCATCTAGCTTAAGTTAATGAGGATCTTGAAAAACCAGATCTGTTTCATGTTGTGACCTGGGGTTTCCTGATCATTCCTGCCTTCTGAGGGAGAGCCTGCAGACTTATCCTGCCACAGAAAGGAAAATTCCTCTGAGGGGGAGTGGCAGATTACTTGATGAGTGAAAAAATGCCAGAGGTTTTGTCAAGCGTGGGCAAGTGTGAGAAAGGATGAGAGCAGGGCTGTAGGAAGACCATTTCGGCAGAGTTGTGAGGCTAGATTAGAGAGTTAATTGGCCTCCATCCAGAATGATGACAATGGCAATGACAATGATTGTTTTCCGTATATTGGACAATACAGTTTTACTTTCTTCACAATAACCTGCCAAGATGAGGTGGTAAGAGAATACTCTCATTGTTCTGATTTTTCAGATGAAGGCACTGAGGCACAGAGAGGTGAGGTAATTTGCCCAAGGTCACACAGTAAGTACTGGAACTGAGAGTTGGACATCTGCAGTCTGATTCTGGACTCGGCCACTGAACCCTCTTACAGGGCTGAAGTCTTCACTAGATATTTAAAGCACCTGATAAAGCTATATCATTGGTACCACTCAACTTCTGCTTGAGTGGTATTACTAGTTTAACTATAAAAGGTTGAATATTTTCAAAATATGGGGGCATTCAGTATTACAGGGAGCAACATATAGATTTTTTTTTTTTGCCTTAAAATCTTTCAGGAGTATTTATTTCTGTGGTTTTATTTCTCAGTAAACTCATATGCCACCACTTATTTTTAAATAAAAAATATTGAGAGCCATATTCTTGGCTGGTGCCACTAAATATACTGTGAAGTGTTCTTCCTGAATTTGGATATTGAGAATGACATAGGTGAGGAGTGGTTTTGATGGAGGTACAACTATGACAAATTAACTGGTTAACAAACCTTTTAATCTCTAATTATATTATTTGTAACTTAATCAGTGGGAAGGATCTTGGCATGCCTTCATTAGTCTCAAAAACAAATGATTGCATTTTGTATAACCAAACAGATGAAAATACTGTCAGTGAGCACAATATAATGAAGAGAAAAGAAAACGATTAGAATAATGTCAGTGAGCTGAAGAAAAGGGAAAGTTAAAGATTTTTGTATTCAGAGCTGTCCAGTGTTAAACTGATCTTTCAGGCCAATGTTTTGGAGTGTGTTCAAACCAAGAAAAAAGAGTGACTTTCTTCATTAGCCGGAGATAACAAGAGGCATTTTCAGTGGAATTTAATGCTGGGTAGAGAGACTGCAGCAAGCATGGAAATAACTGAGTCTGAACTCATTGAACTGATTTGTGCTGTTTACTGATGTTCAGAAATAAAAAGACCCCATTGATTCAAGTTTTCTGCCCCCAAATCCTTTCATCAAGTGTGCAAGGAATTGGCATGACACTCAAGGCCACAAAGAGCGACGCCATGAAAAAGAGACGCGTAAAGGAAGTGGACTTTTCTGGCAGGAACACGCCACGGCCTGTGAAAGGGAACACTGGATGTCTGTGGGGCCAGGCTGGGGGCCACAGCTGTCAGATGGGGCCTGAGCGGAACACGTGGCTTCTGCCTAAGGAATTGGGTTTCTGAGAAAGAATTAAGGCTCGGCTGAGGTGGTGGACGAGAGCTCAGAATGGTGAAAAAGACAGCTGGGGTTGGCACCAGGAGAGCATACCAGGCCCCCTGAAAGGCAGCGAATAAGGGCCATTATTCAACGACATTTCAGCCCCCCAGGGCTCAACCAGACCTGCTGAGAGGAGGTCCCCCTGGGTGGCTCACACTGGACTCTAGGACACACAGAGCTGGGCTTTGAAGGCTTAATCCAACTTTTAAGAGGAGATTATAAAAACATGCTGTGCTAGGTACATCTTTCAGAAATACAGCCGGCCCTAAAGGGATACCTTTGTGAGACAAATGAAAGGAACAATTAGGAACATCAACGCGAACAAGGAAGAGGAGCAGGAGAGGCAGGAGGAAGAGGAGGGAAAGGGGCTTTAAGATGGAATTCTTTCTCTATACACACCTATCTATATGTATATATATTTACATTTTACTATGGAAATTATCAGACATACCTAAAAGCAGAAAGACTCGCTGTACATCCATCACCTGGATCTACTGATTGCTAACATTTCAGTGTATTTTCTTCATATATTTTGAACTATTTATTTCTTTACCATTATTTTAAAATAAATCCCAGATACTTCCTGCATATTTCCAAATGTGTTATTAAAAAGAATATTTTTTTCAAGGTTGAAATTGCTTTTATTGGGGCCAGCACTGTAAGCCCGCCACAGCTGGGTTAGTGTTCTGCCCTAAGAGGCAGCTGAAGCCTGACACCTCTGCCCTCCACCTGCCCCGCCCCCACCACCCCTACCTGGGTTAGTGGAACATACAAAACTAAGAGTTTGCAGGCAGGGGTAGAAGCCACCAGGACCTGGGGCTGGACAGAACAGGTACGTGTGGCAACAGACTAGGCTGCCTCGGTCAGCACAGACCACCCAGGTGGCATCATTGGGCCCAACACGGGGGCTAAGGCTCCCTGGGAGAGGCAGGCAGGTAGCACCCCAGGGTAAAAAGAATGTTTTTTGTAACTCCAAATTATAACAGTTCTAACTTATTAATTCCTTAATATCACTTCATACTTAGCCCACTGTAGTTATCTGCTGCTGTATAACAACTCCAACTTAGTGGCTTAAAACAGCACAAATTCATTATCTCCCAGAATTCATGGATATGGAGGGCCAAATGTATTATTAATTAAAACAATGGTAGTTAGTACTTTAGCAAACACATACACATTCTGTGACAGGTACCGTTTTAAACAATACTTTACAAACCTTAACTCATTTAAGCTGTCATAACAACCTTACTTAGGCAAATGCTATTACTACTCCCACTTTGTAGGTGATAAAATTGAGGCACAGAAGGTCAAGTAATTTTTCCAATGTCATACAGCTAATATAAGTAAGCAAAAGTCGCTCAGTCGTGTCCAACTCTTTGTGACCCCAAGGACTGTAGCCTGCCAGGCTCCTTTGTCCGTGGAATTATTCAGGCAAGAATACTGGAGTGGGTAGCCTTTCCCTTCTCCAAGGGATCTTCCCAAGCCAGGGATCGAACCCAGGTCTCCCATGTTGCAGGCAAATTCTTTACCGTCTAAACCACCAGGGAATCTTCCCGACTCAGGAGCCTAACCGGGGTCTCCTGCATTGCAGGTGGATTCTTTACATGAGGGAAGCTCAATAAATGATAGAGGTATGATATGAACCCAAGCAGACTGGGTTCAAGACCCAGACTGAACCCAAACCCAGAATCTGTGCTTGTACCACTACATCATGCTGCATTTTCTTCCACTTCCTACTATACATCTCTACTAGTATATCTAAAAGATACTTTAAAGTTATCATGTACAAAACTGAACTCCTTCTTTTCCCCCTCAAACCAACTGCTTTCACAGCATGATGGATATTGTGGATTTGCTTGTTCAATGTCTATCCCAAGCTCCTTCTAAAGTGACTTCCCATACTGCAGAAGCTAGAAAACTAAAAACTGCATTTCCCAGACTTTCTTGAAGCTAAATTTCAAGATGTCATTTAGGTTTCTACAATTAGATGCAAGACTTGAATTTGGAACTGATGTGAGGAGAGGCAGGACACATGCCATCTATTCACTAATGAGGAGCCCAGAAGAAGAGGCAGAGCTCTGAGGCCAGCGGAAGTTTGGGTGGCTTCCTAGTTTACTCAGAGGCAGCTTGCTGACTGTGGCAACTATGGTCATGAGACTGGGAGCTGTTCCTAGAAGCTCAGTATACAGCCTATATTGTTTGCCCTTGTAATGATCCCATACGTCATTTTAATACCTTGAAATATGTTTTTCTGTGTAAACTAGAGTGGATTTTTCTGTTAGAGTAGACTTTGTTCTCTGCAACTGAATCTTGACTGATGGTGATAGTCTGCCTTCCCTCAGCAGCTGTTCCATTTTTCCTGGGGGGGGGTGTGTGTGTGTGTGTCAAAGTTATGTAACTGCACACGTAAGTATGAGCAATATACTATTTATTATGCTTCAATAAAGCTATTAAATTAAAATGAAAATGTGATCTATTTGAGTTAGTTTTTATATGATGTGATGTGATAGTTTTTATATGATGATCAAAGTTCATCATTTGCATGTAAATATCTAATTGTTTCAACACCATTTGTTCAAAGACTGTCCTATCTCTACTGAACTGCCTTCAGATATTTATCAAAAATCAACTGGCCACCTCTGCTTAACAACCCGGTAGTAAATGGCCCTGTGAAGCCACTGTGGTACATCCTAGGGGCGTTACTGGGGATTTTATGGAAGGCATCACGTGTCCACTAGAAACTCCGCTGATCTCAGCACATGGTATGCTTAGCCTTGACCTGAGCAGCTGCTTGTTTGTGTTCTCCTTTTAGGAAAAAAAATCAGGGTCACCATGGGCTCATCACTCGTTACTGATTCACTGTCTTGCTGTGAGGAAGCCAAGAGGCCACTCCACCACCACCGTTAGCAACCGCAGAGCCTGTTCTCAATACATTTTGGTGACAGATCTCACTCTTGGCTCCATTTTATCTTTCCTGCTCTCACTTTCTCACTTTCCTTTTGCTTTGGTTTCCTCACTTACTTGTTTAAAGTTTTAATCTTATTATGTGTATTTTTGTAAGTCATCTCATATCCTTTCTGGAAAAGGTTTTACTTCAATAAATAAATGACAATTGTTAAACTAAACTAAATCCACCAAAATCGAGCACCTTCTTCCCATAAAATTCTTATAAAACATGAAGAGTTTTGCAGCACCTACTCGTTGCAGCATATCATTCACAGGGGCATTCTGGCACAACAGTGAGTGTGGGCAGTCCCGTGGAGTCATGGGATTTGCTCTGTGAGGGCCTGAGCGTGGTATTGAAATGCTTCCAGGCCAGCAAGTCCTGTGACCCCGAATCAGCTGTTTGGGGCTCCTGGGGAAGAGATTACTACCTCCTTCTTCGTCTTTCTCTAAAGTAAAATAAACCCAAGTGAAATCAATGGCCACCAAACATATAAATCCCTGGTGTCGCCTCTGATACCTAAATGCAGCACAATTAGTTCGGTCTGTGGATTCTGCTTTGCTGCACCATCTATGCAGGAAACGGGGAACACAGAGAGCCAGCCACTAAATTAACTTACCTTGGCTGTTTGGAATATTGCAGGAAGAAGGATGGATGAGGGTCAGGTATCACATTTCTGAACTCATAATGTTTCAGGCAGCACAAGACAGCAGGGTCTTCTCAACCTGGGTCACCTTGTACTGCCTTCCTGGTTTCTGTCATATTTGGGTACTTTTTATTGTAGCTTTTACTTAATATTTATCTTTGTATCTATTAGTGACACCTTAATCTCATCCTAAGCAATAGTACCTGTAGACTCACAAACTATGTTTTTTTTCTATTAATATCAGTAGAAAAATGATCCACTGTAGCTAAAGAAAAGTAATCTATTGTAAAATAAATACTGGAAACCATTTGAAATTTTAAAATGTGTTCACATACCTCCCAAAGTCATCTCGGGCACCTCTAGCGGTAGACATGCCACACTCTGGGACCCCCAAAGGAGAAACTATCCTGGGTCTCATAGGACAGCATAGAAGTGTTGGTTCCAGTAGAACTGGGGAGACTAGAGATTCTGTCTTTTAAAGAGCCATATACATACATGCATTATTATAGACTGAGACATTGAATACCATAAATGTAACTGATCACTCCCCAAATTAATCTGGGGCTTCCCTGGTAGCTCAGAAGGTAAAGCGTCTGCCTGCAATGTGAGAGACCTGGGTTCGATCCCTGGGTCAGGAAGATACCCTGGAGAAGGAAATGGCAACCCACTCCAGTACTCTAGCCTGGAAAACTCCATGGATGGAGGAGCCTGGTAGGCTACAGTCCATGGGGTTGCAAAGAATCGGACACAACTGAGCAACTTCACTTTCACTTTCCAAATTAATCAAATCAGCAAACAATCGTATACTGATCCACTCCTCCCCCCTTTTTTTGGCCATATTATGCAGTATGTGGTATCTTAGTTCCCCAACCAGACATCAGACCCATGCTCCCTGCACTGGAGGGCTTCCCTAGTCGCTCAGGAAGCATGGTAACTCCCTTGATTTACCTTCTTAATTAGATAATGGAAATAGGCCAGCTGGGATTTCTTCTGCTTCAAGCCTTATTTTCTCAGTAAAAATTTTGTTTCAAGTTGAATAACATTCTTCTTGAGCTCCTTTCTTCTAAATCTCATGAATAAATAGGAATTAGGGACCCACGCAGAGATAAAATGCTACCTTCACAGGATAAAGAATCACTCATGTACCCAGATCTAGAAAAAAAAAAATTAGGCTTTGGAAAACCAAAAAAAATCACGAGATAGGGACCATAATTTGTACACCATTCCTGACTCTGTTTTGAAGCTTGTGATAAAATTGAGTCTTTAAAGTAAATGTATCTACTAATGCCAATAGTGCAGCATTCGTAATACCCTTTAAAACAACGTGAAAAGAGAAAGGGTTAGTCGCTCAGCTGTGTCTGACTCTTTGCAACTCCAATGATGGTAGCCTGCCAGGCTCCCCTGTCCATGGAATTCTCCAGGGAAGAAGACTGGAGTGGGTTGCCATTTCCTCCTCCAGGGGATCTTCCCAACCCAGGGATCAAACCAGGGTCTTAGCAACTAAACAACAACTTGTTCATTCAGTTTACCAAGTACCAGTAAGAGAAAGTTTTATTTATAAAATATCAGCAAATGCTGTGACCTGAAGGAAGGCTATATTCCAAGCGGGCTGGGAGTTTTCCTGGGTGCCCCTGTGGAGTTGAGAATGCTGATGGAGAAGAGCAGGGTAGGAGAGGGGACAGTTTCAGTCTGTGTTTTTACTCCCTGCTGGGCATGGCGGGGAGGAGGAGGAAGAGGACTTCTGTTCTAAGGACTGGAAAAGGGGTTGGCGGTGTGTTGTCATGGAACTGAGAATGTGGAAGCTCAGGAGAAAAAAATGGGGAAAAAATGTTCTGCAAGTTAAAGAAGAGAAAGCTTATTTATCAGCAATGAAAGAAGGACAGAAAGTGTAACCAGGTAGTACCTGGAGATCTGGAGGGTGTTAGAGCCGAGTTCTAGGACTTCTAAACAGAAGTTAGCCCAGAGAGGTTTGTAAAGACATTATTTTTATAAATGACATTATTTTTACAAATGACATTTTACAAATGACATTTGTAAAGACATTATTTTTAAAATATCAGGCATCAGAAGCAGAAAGAACACATCTCTCAGACATTCTTCTGAGAGATGCTGCATTTAGTTAGCCAGAGGTGCTGACTTATAGCTTCAGAGTGATGGATTGGCAGGACAGAGGCAGTATGAGATGGGCAAGGCCAGGACCATTCAGCAGAAGACCAAGACAAGGACTAAGAAGTCAGGCATTGGTCTGGGGGCAATGTTACCTCTATGAGGCTGGAGGGTTGTGATAGGAACTTTCTGTGGCTTGGGGCATAGCAGCTCTTAGACAATGGAAAAAGAAGAGAAATTGGAAATGTCAAGGTTTTTAACAGTTCTTGTGAATTGACAGGCTGGAAGCAGAGGCTATGAGGAAAAACAGATTAGGAGAAAGGTACCCCTCCTGCACTCCCAGGTGGCCCAGGGAGATGAGAAGGCAAGTGGGGCTTCTATAGAAAATCGAACCTTTTCTTTCTTCTAATTTTAGGGTAAACTTCATAGAGCTCATGTCTTTTTAAAGCTGGACTATATTTGGTGAACGGAAGAGAATGAAGACAAAGTCTAGATATTGCAGACCCCGGTGTCCCCTCCCCCCTTCCCTTCCTCAAAGTGGTCACAGGAACATACAATGTGACACAGTGGTGGTGTGATGGAAAGTTCCTTAAAAACACAAAAATCACAATTCAGCAGTTATGAGCTTGATGAGTTTGGTGAAGAAAGAACAGTGTGAGTATGAGCGTGTATGTGGGTGGTCAAGGTCCAACAAAGTGCATCCTGGCATTATTTATGTTAGTAAATTGCTAGAAAAACCTAAATGTCCATCATCAAAGGAGAAGTTGAATACATTATGACACATTCATGAAACGGAATACTAGGTAACTGTTAAAAAGTTACATATCATATGTACATATGAAACTCTGGCCAGGATATCAGCAGAGCCTGTGTGTTCCGTGACTGATCCAGGATCCGAGGCTGTGAGAATTTTGTTGGGAATCCTGGGGATCATTTTTCTTCACTGACTCTCAGAGAAGATGTAGAGTCTGGGAGCTGCGGCAGGAATGCTGTTAGATGTAAAGGAAGTCTGAGAAGAAGCCTAACTGGTAGTAAGACCTTAGCAAGGTCAGTTTCAGTGGAATGGTGGGTGGGAGGCAAATCAGAATGGGTTGAAGAGTGAGGCGAGACTGGGGAGGGGAGTGATCAAGTGAAGTGAACATTCCAAGAAGCATGGCTGTTACAGGGACTAGAGAGCTGGAGTGGTGGCCAGAAGATGGAGAACATTTGCATCTGTTTCCCCACCCTCTCAAGCAAGGAGATGCTACAGCATGTGGGACGTTTCTGGGAGACTCCAGAAAGCGGGGGCGTGGATAACTGTGGTGTCACATAGCATGTGTGAAGCACTGAATTTGGAGTGCAGAAGAGAATGACCAACGTCCTCTTGGATGGCTTCAAATTCTCTGTGAAGCATGAGGAGGGATCCCTCCTTCAGAGAGAAGATAGATTAAGGGACAGTGGAGAACAGCTTAGGTGGGAACAGGTGCCCAACACCCAAGAGGAACCGTGTGGGTTCCTGGGCAGCGTCACTGAGATCGCAGGTCGGGACTCAGTGCAGCTGTCTGTAGCAGCACTCCGCCCTGCTGGTGTGACGGTCACAGAAGGCAGGCTCCCAGGGGTCCAGGTTAACCTCGCAAGCACCTGGAGGAAGGGGGTGCAGAAGAGGTACATATCTTTGAGTGACTGCCTTGGGACTTCCATGGTGGTCCAGTGGCTAACACTCTGAGTTCCAGTGCAGAGGGCCAGCGTTTGATCCCTGTTCAGGGAACTACATCCCACATGCTGCAACTAAGACTCAGCACAGTCAAATAAATAAATAAAAATGTTAAAAAAAAAAAAAAAGTGACTGACTGATGGGCCCTGGGATCTAAGCTAGATAAGGAAGTACATGAGGCCAGAAGGTGCCTCAGTCACTTGGGGATAGTTCTCTCTTCCCTGACAGTTTCATTTTCTCACCCTTTGACAGCCTTTACTCATTTCTGTCTCAGGTTGGGCTTGTTAGAAGCTGCTTAGTCAGTTAGAAAGCTGGAGTTGTTTCTTAAAGCCACCTCAGTCCACTTCTGCCCCCACCAGTGAGCTGCCTAAGGTGGTACTTTCTGCCAATAAGTGTTTTTTTTTTTTCCTTTTCATTTTGATGAGATTTAGCTTCTGTGGTCAAGCACAAAAAATAGTATACAGGGCAGATGGCATCTTCATAATATTTGGGAATCCTGTCTCTCTGGGTCTCTGGATTGTTTCTTTGTCTGTATGTCTTAATATTATTCATTTATTTATTTGTCTGCTCTGGGTCTTAGCTGAAGCATGTGGGGCCTAGTTCCCTGACCAGGGATGGAACCCAGGCCACCTGTATAAGGAACATGGAATCTTAGCTACTGGACCATCAGGGAAGTTCCCAGTTTCTTTGTTTTTGGAAGTAAAATAATTATTTTTCTTATTGTTAATTGATCTAACAGATATCAGTGTGTTCAAAATAATAATACCAATAATGTATCTGATAATGTATGCTTATGCATGTATATTACATATATATGGAGCTCTGGTTTCAATGAAAAAAAGCACGTAAGACCTGAAGCAATGTCCATACTAGACTGGTCCAGGGGTTCACTGGAAGGGACTTACGGAAACACTGCTGATCAAGCTCCCAGTCTTCATGGCTCTTATCAATGTGCATTTTCAATGATAACAAATACATCATCTACTATGCTTTGAAATGTGAATAGGTTGTCTTCTGTTTTCTGGGCCTATATTGTGGGAAGGAAAGCAGGGAAGGATAAATCAATAAGAAATTTCAAAGAATAATTTAGCAAACTCTATTAAATAAAAACTTTTCACACTTTCAACTCGGCATTTCCATTTCTTACAAAGTACTCCCACAGTGCAAAGATGTATGTTCTAGAATGTCCTAGTAAAAGACTGTTGGCTCATATATAGGGGCCTGGTTAGGTAAATTAAGGAATGGACACACAATGGAACACTATATAGCCTTTAAAAACAGTGAAGTAAGCTGCTCCTGCCTTCTAAGATGGCCCACATGCTGCCCATGGAATGTGCATCTCTGCTTTGTTTTCTATGGCTTGCTCTTGAATTCTTTCCTGTGTAAAGCCAAGGATTCTCACTTGGGGGCCCATCCCAGGAACTTGTCAGAGACCTGGGACATGACCATCCCCTTGGGACCAATTTTCCTGCAATAGCTTTACAAAGGAAGCAGAAGAAGGTGGTTTTCTCTCCCTCCCCACTTTTCCTTTTGTTATAAAAATGTAGCCCACTTAGTTCTTGGGGAGGAGCTCTCTTGCCTGCCTGCTTCTATCCTTCGCAAGTATCCTATATTAATAAACCTACTTCTTATCAAAAAAAAAAAACAGTGAGGTAAGCCTGTATGTACTGACACGGAAGTTTCTTTGCAACATTCTGTTCAGGGTAAAGATGCAAAACAGTATTATAGCATTGATAACAATAGTTACTATTAGACTATGTATAAGGAATAAAGATTGAAGAAATGTACACAAAAGTGTTAAAGACAATGTTATCGGGAACGTGGAGTATACTTTTCATTCTATGTATTTCAATGTGGTCTGAATTCTCTATAGTGAACAAGCATAATTTTAGTGACTAACATAATTTTTTAACATAATTTCTCTGCTAAACATGTTACATTAATTATTGGTCACACAATGAGTAGGTGGTGTATATTACCTATTCTACAGATAAGATGATTAGGAAAGTTAACCTGTCCAAGTTAAAGTTTAGATTCTTTATTTAAAGAGATAATCTTTTCAAACTATGTATCATAAAGTTAATATATTCTACCCAGGCTCAGCTTCTCTTTTTTTAGAAGCTGGCTCCTCTGGCTATTTCTCTTTCCCATTGTGATTTCACTTTCCTCTCACAACTATTAAAATTCATTTCCTCTGGGAAGTTACCACAGACTCCTGGCTCATTAACTTCTCTGTAGCATTTTGATGTACTCACCACTGTGCTTTTGCATATGTTACCATGTGAGCTGGTAAAGAATCTGCCTGCAAGGCGGGAGACCTGGGTTCAATCCTGGGTTGGGAAGATCCCCTGGAGAATGGAAAGGCTACCAATTCCAGTATTCTGGCCTGGAGAATTCCATGGACTATATAGTCAATGGGGTTGCAAAGAGTCAGACATGACTGAGCGACTTTCACTTTCATTTTCTACCATTTGAATTTGCATGGTTCTATTCTCATTCACAGAATACACAGAAGAACTATACAAAAAAGATCTTCATGACCCAGACAACCATGATGGTGTGATCACTCACCTAGAGCCAGACATCCTGGAGCGTGAAGTCAAATGGGCCTTAGGAAGCATCACTACAAACAAAGCTAGTGGACATGACGGAATTCCAGTTGAGCTATTTCAAATCCTAAAAGATGACGCCGTGAAAGTGCTGCACTCAATATGCCAGCAAATTTGGAAAACTCAGCAGTGGCCACAGGACTGGAAAAGGTCAGTTTTCATTCCAATCCCAAAGAAAGGCAATGCCAAAGAATGCTCAAACTACCGCACAATTGCACTCATCTCACATGCTAGTAAAGTAATGCTCAAAATTCTCCAAGCCAGGTTTTAACAGTATGTGAACCGTGAACTTCCAGATGTTCAAGCTGGTTTTAGAAAAGGCAGAGGAACCAGAGATCAAATTGCCAACATCCGTTGGATCATCAAAACAGCAAAGGAGTTCCAGAAAAACATCTACCTTTGCTTTTTTGACTACACCAAAGCCTTTGACTGTGTGGATCACAAATTGTAGAAAATTCTGAAAAAGATGGGAATACCAGACCACCTGACCTACCTCCTGAGAAATCTGTATGCAGGTCAAGAAGGAACAGTTAGAACTGGACATGGAACAGACTGGTTCCAAATTGGGAAAGGAGTACGCCAAGGCTGTATATTGTCACCCTGCTTTTTTAACGTACATGCAAAATGCTGGGCTGGATGAAGCACAAGCTGGAATCAGACTGCTGGGAGAAATATCAATAACTCCAGATATGCAGATGACACCACCCTTATGGTAAGAAGTGAAGAACTAAAGAGCCTCTTGATGAAAGTGAAACAGGAGAGTGAAAAAGTTGGCTTCAAGCTCAACATTCAGAAAACTAAGATGGCATCTGGTCCCATCACTTTATGGCAAACAGATGGGGAAACAGTGAGAGACTTTATTTTTGGGAGCTCCAAAACCACTGCAGATGGTGACTGCAGCCATGAAATTAAAAGACACTTGCTCCTTGGAAGAAAAGCTATGACCAAACTAGACAGCATATTAAGAAGCAGAGACATTGCTTGACCAACAAAGGTCCGTCTAGTCAAAGCTACGCTTTTTCCAGTAGTCATGTATGGATGTGAAAGTTGGACTATAAAGAAAGCTGAGCACCAAAGAATTAATGCTTTTGAACTGTGGTGTTGGATGACTCTTGAGAGTCCCTTGGACTGCAAGGAGATCCAACCTGTCAATCCTAAAGGAAATCAGTCTTGAATATTCATTGGAAGGATTGATGCTAAAGCTGAAACTCCAATACTTTGGCCACCTGATGCGAAGCACTGACTCATTGGAAAAGACCCTGATGCTGGGGAAGATTGAGGGCGGGAGGAGAAGGGGATGACATAGGATGAAATGGTTTGATGGCATATGTAGTCCATGGGGTCGTAAAGAGTAGGACACCACTGAGTGATTGAACTGAACTGATTCTCATTCATCTTTGAGGATGAGCTCCAGGTGAGGAACTTGCCACTTTGTTTAGAATTTATGATAATCCTTCATAGCCTGTTTCTAAACCTTCTCATTAGATTTTAGGACTGAATTCTTAATGTAACACTTGCATTTGGTGGGTCATTAATATTGATGATCAATTCCTGTAAATCAAGCAAACTTTTTCTTACACAGCACTCTATGTTTTCTCTACTGAATTATGTATATAAATGTCCCTCAGTTGAGTAGCTTCTGAATAATAATTCCAGTAAAGTCATGTCTTCTCTTGATTTTTCTTCTTAGTGCAGGGGAGGTGTGAGTCATATAGAATCACTAGGTTTCCAAATGAAAAAGCTTGATACTTACTGTGTTTACACACACACACAAACACACACACACACACACACACACACACAAATATTATAATTCCTCTATTTCTCTGTTTCAATCCTGACAGGGTTAAATGCTATTTACATTATACATGACCAAGTAAATAAGAATAGATTTCCAGTTGGTTGATAATATGTGGTTGAGAAAAGAACCTCAAGGTAACTGGTTATCATATTGATTCTAGATTATCTTCCTCGTCAGGTATAAGTAGAGAGACAAACACATACTCTTTCCCAAACAAGTGAATCAAAAATAATTTCCATTTTGCTCCACAAACATTTTAATTACTTTCAGGATTTCATGAGCGGCAAAAATAACATGGTCTACATCCACAGTTGGTTGTTCTTTAGAACAGTTGTACTCCTTGTACTTTAGTACTAGAATGACAAGTATCATCAGTTCAGTTCAGTTCAGTCGCTCAGTCGTGTCCGACTCTTTGCGACCCCATGAACCGCAGCACGCCAGGCCTCCCTGTCCATCACCAACTCCCGGAGTTCACTCAGACTCACGTCCATCGAGTCAGTGATGCCATCCAGCCATCTCATCCTCTGCTGTCCCCTTCTCCTCCTGCCCCCAGTCCCTCCCAGCATCAGAGTCTTTTCCAATGAGTGGACTATTTAATTCAAGATTTGGAAACAATATGACAAACTACTGGATTCATAGTGATTACTTCAGAAATCTAAAAGCTACTTTATAATACAATTTAGGGTGGGAAAGAAGACTTTCTTCTAAATTAAATCTTTAAAAATTTGTAAAGTTATTTAAAGTATATGGAAAAACATAGAAAATAATATAATGGATAGCTATGTACTCATCACCCACTCTATAAAATTCTACTATTGTCATAATGTTTAAATTTTTAAGAATCACAGGTATAATGCTCCCTATATATGCCTTCTAAATCTCATTCTTTTTTTCCCCCTTTCCTGGACAAACTCTATTCTAAATCTGGTGCTAATTTTCTCAGGCTGTTATTCCTTTACTATGTTTATAAGTTTATAAACAATACATGGCATTGTTTTACACTCTGTACTTTCAGTGGTATATTATACCACCTGTGCTTTTTTGGCTGTGTATATGTGTAACTCGAGTTGTACAGATGTACCACAGTGTACCCAAGTATCTGCTACCTTGTGCATGAACTTCTGGTTGTTTCCCATATTTTGCTACTGTGAATAATACTATTTAGTTTTATAAGTCTCCTTTTCCCACGTGCAGTAGTTTCTCATATATTCATGTGCATACCATCCTCCCATAAATCTCACAAAAATGGAGACTCTGATTTGGTAGCTGTGGGATGAAATTCTACATATGTATTAAGTTCCCAGATGATGTTGATGCTGCTGGTCCTAGGACTACACTTCAAGGAGCAAGGGCCTTGCAGAGGAATAAAAACGTCTAGGTTGTAGTGGATGATCATCTTTAATGTTACTAGATATTGCCCAACTGCCTCTGAAGGGCCTGCACCCATCCACACTCCTGTCAGCAGCTCACAACAGTCTCCAAAATACCACATCTTCATTAACACCATCATTGCAAGACTCTGATTTTTGCCAATTTAATGGACAAGAAGTGGTATTTTGTTATATTAATTTGCCGAGTATTATTGATTTGATCAAATTATATTAATCTGATAAATAATATTGAAGTCTGACCTCTTGAGTTTCTTCTGCAATAATTTTTAACATAAACTAATGTCTGGGTAAAGAAAACGTCTTCATTCATCTGTTTTGTACTTTAAAAACAACCTTGTACAGCCATAGCCAAGATTAAGTCTTGAGACTTTCAGGGTAGAAAGACAAGTTGCTGAAACAGATGGATGACCTGAAGGTGGAGCTGTCCCAGCTGCATGTCTCTGAACTGCCAGGCAGCACAGCATCCAAACTCTCTAAGACTCAAGTTGTTTGCAAATCTATTGTTGTTCTCACTGCCATTAACCAGACTCAGAAAGAGAATCAGGAAATTCTACATGGGCACAAAGTACAAGCCCCTGGAACTGCAGTCCAAGAAAATATGTGCTATGCATTGCCAGCTCAACATGTATGAGGAGAATTTGAAAACCACACAGCAGCAACGAAAGGAATGGTTGTGACCACCCCGTGGAAGTACATGGTCAAGATCTGACCATTGTAGTATCAACAGAAAACAAACTGGCTGGAAAAAAAAAAGGCTGAAGGGCGTCCTTCAAGTTAAAACAGATGGATGATAAACAGCAACAAAAACAAGACAAAAACGTAAAACTCCTTCGTAAAGGTAAAAATAGAAATTTAGAATTATGTAGTGTTCGAATGTAAGTGCATAAACCACTTTTAAACCTGGTACAGAATTTAAAAAACAAAAGAAGCATAAAAAGTAATTATATATCTATGTTAACAAACATGCAATATTAAAATAGGTAATCTGTCTCAAAAACATAAAGTGGGTGAGGCAGAACTGGAGTTTTTATGTGACTGAAGTTAAATTATGTTTAAAATATATTATAACTTTAACACACTTGATGTAATTACATCAGTAACCACAGAAAAATTATAGAATGTACACAAAGGGAAATGAGAAGGGAATCAAAATGTGTCACTACAAAAAAAAAAAACAACAAAAAAACAACTCAGCAAAGCACAAAATAAGGCAGCAGGAAGAAAAGAACAAAAAAGTTATATACAGAAAACAATGAACAAAATGGCAATATTAAGTCTTTTCCTGTCAGTAATTACTTTATATGTAATAGGTTAAATATACTAATTAAAAGACACAGATTGGCTGAATGGATAAAAAATAAGAACCAACTAATAGGCTGTCTACAAGAGGCATGCTATACATCTAAGATACACATAGGCTAAAAGGATGGAAAAATATTCCATGAAAACAGGAATCCAAAGAGAGTAGAAGTGGCTATACTAAGATAAAATAGACTTTAAAACCAAAACTATCATATGAGACAAAGAAGGACATTATATAATGATAACAGGGTCAATTCACCAGGAAGATATAACAATTATAATGTACATGCACCTAACATTAGAACCCCCAAATATATAAAGCAAACATTGACAGAACTGAAGGGAGAAATAGACAGAAACATAGTAACAATAGGATAGTTCAATACTCCACTTTCAGTTAAGGATAGAACAAAGAGATCCATAAAAAAACAGAGGACTTAACACTATAGAATAATTGAACCAAACATATACTGAGCATTTCACCCAAGAACAGCAGGATACAAATTCTTCTCAAGTACACATGGTCGTTCTGCAAGGCGGTCCACATATTAGGCCACAAATCAAGTCTTAATAAATTTAAGAAGACTGAAATCATACGAAGCATCTTCTCTGACCACAATGGAGTGAAACTAGAAGTCAACAGCAGAAGGTAAAAACACAAATATGTGAAAACTAAACAACACACTCTTATACAACCAATGGGTCAAAGAATAAACTACAAGGGAACTTAGAAAACACTTAGAGACAAATGAAAACAAAATACAACACATCAAAACCTAGGCAAAAGCAGTGATAAGAGAGGAGTTAGAGATAAATGCTTGCATTAAAAAGAAGATCTAAAATCAATAATCTAATTTTATACCTTGAAAAAAAAACCTAAATTTAGCAGAAGAAATAATAAAGATGAAAGGAGAGTAAATGAAATAGAGAATAGAAAAAGTGGAAAAAAATCAGTAACTAATAAAACCAACTGAGTGTTTGTGTCCCTTACCCAAATTCATATGTTGATGCCCTACCACCAAAGTGATGGTATTTGGAGGTGGGGGTCTTTTGAGAGATAGTTAGTTTAAATTAGGTCATGAGGATGGCAACCTCATGATGGGATGAGTAGCCTTGTAAGAAAAGGAAGAGAGAGAAATCTATTTCTTCATGCACATATACCAAGAAAAGGCCATCTTAGTACCCAAGAATGGAGAAGGCAATGGCACCCCACTCCAGTACTCTTGCCTGGAAACTCCCATGGACGGAGGAGCCTGGTAGGCTGCAGTCCATGGGGTCGCTATGAGTCTGACACGACTCAGCAAATTCACTTTCACTTTTCACTTTCATGCATCGGAGAAGGAAATGGCAACCCACTCCAGTGTTCTTGCCTGGAGAATCCCAGGGGCGGGGGAGCCTGGTGGGCTGCCGTCTATGGGGTCGCACAGAGTCGGACACGACTGAAGCGACTTAGCAGCAGCAGCAGTACCCAAGAAGGCAACTATCTGCAAGCTAAGAAAAGGGTTCTTACCAGAACTGACCATGCTGGCACCCTGACATGGACTTCAATGGTCCAAAACTGAGAGAAATAAATGTCTGTTTTTTAAGCCACCCTGTCTGTGGTGTTTTATTATGGTGGCATTAGCAGACTAAGACATGGTCTTTTAAAAAGACCACAAAAATTGGCAAATCCTTAGCTACATTAACTAAGAAAAAGAGCTAAAAGATTCTAATAACTAAATTAGAATCAAAAGAGTGGATATTATGACTGATGTCACAGAAATAAAAACGGATTATAAAAGATTACTGTGAACAATTAAATATCAACAAATTAGATAACCTAGAAGAAACAGATTGATTCCTGGAAACATACAAACTACCAAAACTAAATCATCAAGTAGTAAAGAATCTGAACAGACCTATAATGAGATTGAAGCAGTAATCAAACACTGCCCAACCAGGACAAGATGACTTCACTGAAGGATTTTATCAAACAATTAAGGAATTAATACCAATCTTTCCAGAGAATTGAAGAGGAGGGAACATCCCCAAACTCACTGTATGAAGCCAGCATTGTTCTGATACCAAAACCAGAAAAAAAAGACACAAGAAAACTATAGACAAATATTCCTGATGAGTAACGATACAAAAGTCCTCAACAAAATACTAGTAAACTGAATTCAACAGCACATTAAAAGTATTCACACATGATTAAGTGGGATTTGTATCTGGAATGCAAAGATGGTTCACCATACAAAAGCAATCAGTATAAGTAAACAACATTAACAAAATGGGGAACAAAACCCATATGATCATCTCAACTGATGCATAAAAACACATTTGACAAAGTAAAAATTTTTTCATGATGAAAACACTCAACCAACTGGGGAAAATAAGGAAACTACCTCAACATAATAAAAGCCATACATGAAAAGGCCACAGCTAATACCATATTCAATCATGAAAGATAGTTTTTCCTTTAAGATCATAAACAAGGCAAAGATGCCCCCTCTCACCACTACTATTCAACACAGTACTGAGTGTCCCAGTCAGTGCAATTAGAGTAATAATAATAAAATAATAAATAAATAATGAGCTTTCGCCCATTGACTAGAGTGAAAACCCAGGTCATTTAAAAAAGCTATACTCCAATATATGAATCTACCAGATTAACCAATTTCCTGTTGTTGGACAACAGATTGGATTCTTTTACTTTTATGAACAATACTTGAACAATACATACTCTGTAGCTAAATCATATTATACCTTTTAAATAGTTTTAATATCAGCTTCTCTCTCCCTTTCTAATTAGCTCTCTGCTGTTATACCTCTATCCTTCTGTGATCAAATAATGAAGCTAGTTAGATCATTTTACTTGTAATATAAACCTTATATGCAATTCTGTCCCTTCCTCTAAGTCCTAGGGAAAAGAGGCGGCTGTTGTAGAAGTTGTGAAATGGGGTTGTCTGTGCTTATTCGGGAGTATACTTTTAATATGACCAGCTCTGTCAGAATTGGTTCTTGCCTCATTGAGTAAATCTAGATGGTAGTACTTGCTCTTGCACCTTTTGGTTGCCTCTTCCCTTCCACTCCTTTTTAGGGTCTTGAAACTTTATCTACCTTTATACAGGGTTCATTCCATTAGTGTAGGAGAACTCTAGGAGTCAACTGTAAGTTGAAAAAAAAACAAAAAACATTGCAAAGTCCTTATAACGAACTTGAAATCAAAGCAGGAACTTAGGGTATATTTACCATCTCTATACCAAGGATGGTTTCAAACATACACCTCTTAGTTGGAATGCTGGGGTTCCAAAACTTAGTTTGAGTCATAAGTTCTTCAAAAAGTATAACAGAGAATCTGGATCCTCTGAGGACCAAATCCTTTGCATATATGCTAAAATCATGTGGAGCATATATCTTTAATAGATAAGATTTTCACTTAAAAATCAGTTCAACACCTGATCTGTGTAAAGAAACTATTCTCATAGTGCTAGTTATACAATTTTCTGAGGCTTGAAAAAGGAACACAGAACTCTTGACACATATGCTTCAACTAATGATGTCTCTGGCTGCTTGGATCAACCATATATATAAGATACTCCTCCTTCAATCTGAGGGCACAAGGAGACCCAAACACATCTGAAAATTCTAATACAAACTCTAGAAACAGCTGGTGAGTCCTCATCCCTCTATATACACTATTCTTGGGGGAGGAAGAGATTACTGATAATTTTAATTTCCTTGTTCTAAGTTTCCAAAGTTGTTATAATAAACATTCTATAAAAAGGTTTTAAGAAATACACCAAAAGGAATGAGCATACCTTAATAACGTAAATGGAGGTGGAAGAAAGCCTAGACTTGCTCTTCAATGACCTTTTTCCAGTTATAAAGTTACTTCTCCGTTACTTGAAAAGAAAAAAGCCTAGAAAAGATGCATCTTGAATACTTGTTTAAAAAAAAAATGCTTTTCAAAAATGCATCTTGATGCACAATACTGGATGCTTGGGGCTGGTGCACTGGGACAACCCAGAGGGATGGAATGGGGAGGGAGGAGGGAGGAGGGTTCAGGATGGGGAACACATGTAAACCTGTGGTGGATTCATATTGATATTTGGCAAAACTAATACAGTTATGTAAAGTTTAAAAATAAAATAAAATTAAAAAAAAAAAAAAGCATCTTGAAAAACTAGCTTGATCGTAAGTATCATTAAACTTGTCAATAATGTTTAGTTGGAAAAAGCTTCCTAATTTTTTGTGATCTTCTTTTAATTAAAAAAACAAAGTACCACATGTACCTGGTAAAATATTCAAACACTTCAAAATGGTATATAAAATATTTCTCCTAACTTGGACACCAATTCTTTTCCCAGAGGTAGTCATTATTAGCAAGTTTCTTATTCTTCCAGAAATGTCTTATGCATCTATAAAGGATATATATACACACAAATGCTCTTCATCTACATGAGATCGTAATTTCTAGTCCTCTTACAATCCATCCACTTGATGAGACAATGTGAGGAAAAAACAGAATTACATAAAAATTAGGCCAAGATAAAAACTAGTATGAAACTGTTAACAAAAACTCAAATGGTTCATGAGATGGCCAAAACTGAGGAGGAAAAATTATGAGGTGAAAATACTTCTTAGGTACTAAAAATAAAAGCTTTTACCCTTTAAAAATTATATTTCTCTCTTTAAGAGAATCTTCTGTACACGAAAGAAAGTCACCATCCTACTGATGTTTATTCAGTAGGTAGACTAAACACTTTAGCATTTTTTCCCTACTGGTTCTAGAAATTATCTCTTTCCTTAAAAAAAAAAGTTTAAAGGTAAAACTTTAAATGGTAAGACAGTATAAAGTGATACAGAATGAGAAAAGTACTTTATTTAGTGCACCCTAAGTTTTTTCAGTTCCATTCATCATTACAGTAAAAAAGAGAAAAAAATCTGCTGCTATTTTTTGTTGTTTTACTTAAATAGCTAGACTCAAGGAAAAATGTTAAATTTAAGAACTCCTAATGTTATTGAAAATTTATACTTCTTATAAATATATATGCAATATATATGCATATACATGTGTATGTGTGTGTGTGTATATATATATATATATACTTCCTCTTTCATATGAACCACTCAAAACAATTTTAAAAGCCGTTTTTTTTCCTGTATTTAAAATTGCCCTTTTAAATATTCAGAAGTTCCACAGGTGGTGGCTTTAATGGAATTTTTCCCAGAGCAAATTTCTTGGATTGAAACTGTTCCAGTTCTTCTGCTGTTAGTTGATCCTTGGGTGTGAATAATGCATTATCTGTTGTGGTGCTGCCAAGTGAGAATGAGAGAGAAGTAGGTACGCTGCTGTTTCCAAAGGTGTCACTGGATGACTTAGAGAAAGCAGTGTGAGGTTGTGAGCCTGGACTACCAAAACCAGCTACAGAACTGCCACTTCCAAAGGCTGGGGCCACTGGAGATCCAACAGGGCTTGCTGCCATAGAAGGTGAAAATCCTGAAAATCCAGATGATCCAAAATCAGAAGCTGCAGGGGTTTTAAATGAAAATGAAGCAGCAGATGTGATTTCGGGTTTCCTTAGGCCAAAAGTCAGAGTAGCAGCAGCAATGGCAGAACTGGCAGTGGGTACAGCTCCAAACGCTGGAGTATTCCCAAATACAGGAGGGCTTCCAGAAGGGGCTGTAGCAAATCCAGAGCTTGGTTTAAAACTAAAATTCTGAGCACTGTTGCTGCTGCTGTTATTCACTGGAAAACCTACAAAAACCAGAAAAAGAAAAAAGAAACGATTAGTCAAAAAATGTAGCTATATTACTACCTTGCCCCCACCTTTTCTTTTTCTTATTTCTGCCATGTTTAGATGATGAGAAACTTATTGGAAGGAAGAAAAGTGAAAATGAGAAGTTAGGACAAACTCTCTAAACCCTGTTGGCCTTTCTGCTACACTGATCTCATCTGCACTCTAATTTACCTTCACTTAAGAAGGCAGCTCTTGAGAAATCTCAGGGATTAGGGAGTGGACCTTCACTTCAGCTTGTCCTCTACTCTCGTTGGAGCTGTCACTTGAAGACAAAACTACGCTGTTATGTACAGGAACAAGAAAGTCCTCATAGGTGCTGTTACCGTAGCTATGTAGTCCTATGAAACTCTAGAAATACCATTCCTAAAATACACGTCTAAAACCTGAGCCATAGGGTCTTTCAAAGAACATGCCCATTCTGAACACCATTTCACAATGCTAGATGAGCCAAATTCTTTGAAGCTCTATTATGGAAGGTGGTAGAATTTGCAAGGGTGACTTAATATGGCACTAGAGACACCTTCAGGCTTTGTATTTGAAACCCATAAAATCCCATTTTTCTAAATCAATCAAGTCTTGCATGACTTTTCACTTACCTGGTGACCCAAATGTTACTGTTTGCCTATTGCCAAATCCAAATGAAGGTGTTGCTTGATTCACTCCATCCTGTAAATCGGACAGCTATTAAAAAAGAGGTAGGCAAGTGAATAACTCAAGTACTTTTTCTGTACACTTTTAGCCAAATTTAATTTTCAAACGTGCACTTTAAAATGTCTTCAATTGCTTAACATAGAAAAATGCCCACAAGTGAATATGCATAGAAAAAATGGGCCCTTCTCAAGGAGTTCAGAGTGATGGTCTGGCTGATGAATTGTGTTTTTAATTTTATTTATGCTCTTAAAACATTTTCTAAATTTCTTCAATGAACACATATTAAAATCAGAAAAATACTTTTTAATTCTAGATTTCAGTGTCTACAGGTTGATCTGCATTAACCAAGAAACGTAGATATTAGGTAAGGGACCGTTAGAGGCTACCCCAGTTGACTTACTCAAATGCTTGACTTGAAGTTAATTCACAATTACATTATTAAAAGCTTACCAGTAAACTCTACTAAACATTCCCTATTCCCTTAAAATATTTTATGTTCTTGCTATTTTCTGCTGTAGAAATATCTTTCATCTCTGCTTACTGAAATCTTAATCTCCTTTTCAATGAACTTTTCACTTAATCCTGACCACTAATAAGTCCTTCCTCATTAATACAAGCATATATTATTTCTCTCATTTGAAAACCCTATTGGCATTGTTTTTTAAAAATAGTTATTTATTTGGCTGCACTGGGTCTCAGTTGTGGCACTCAGGATCCTTTAGTTATGGCATGTGGGATCTAGCTCCTCAACCAGGTATAGAACCCCAGCCGCCTGCATTGGGAATGCAGTCTTGGCCACTGGACCACCAGGGAAGTCCCCAGCATTTTTTAAAATTCAACTTTATTGAGGTATAGTTTACATAAAATAAGATGCATCCATTGAGAAATTTATTTTTCAATGGGCTTTCATAAATTTATAACCATCACTACAATCAAGATTTAGAATATTTCCATCACCCATAAAAGTTCTCGTGTGTCCATTTCCAGGCAACCCTCTTCCAACCTCTGGTCCCAGGGAACCAACTCATCCACTTTTTATTACTAGAAATGAGGTTTGTCTTTTCTAGAGTTTCATATAAATAGAATCATATAGTATACAGTTTTTGGTTTTTTTTTGGGGGGGGCTAGCTTCTCTCTCTCAGCTTGTGTGATAAGCAAATTATCATATAAGGAATGTGGATAAACAAATCATATTATATCCATATAATGGATTAAAAGAATAATTGGACATAAAGAATTGATGCATGGTAAGCCAGTTGTAGGTAGGCTATCCAAGATTCTCAATTACAGAAGGGCCCGCTGGAAGCTGTCAAAGAACACAGAACTTCCAATCTTGAAGGAAGCTCCGTAGTTCTCTGAACTCAGTTACCTCTTACACATTAGCATTGGCGATAGTGGGCCACCTCTCATCTAGAGAAAAAATACTTCCAAGAAGTCCTGCTGCTGCTAAGTCACTTCAGTTGTGTCTGACTCTGTGCGACCTCATAGACGGCAGCCCACCAGGCTCCCCCGTCCCTGGGATTCTCCAGGCAAGAACACTGGAGTGGGTTGCCATTTCCTCCTCCAATGTATGAAAAGTGAAAAGTGAAAGTGAAGTCGCTCAGTTGTGTCCGACTCTTTGCGACTCCATGGACTGCAGCCTACCAGGCTCCTCCGTCCATGGGATTTTCCAGGCAAGAGTGCTGGAGTGGGGTGCCATTGCCTTCTCCGAAGTCCTACTGAATTCAAATGGCATGACAACAACTGAAAGGCAGAAGAAACTAGCTTGCACAAGACTCTAGTCATTTAGAAGCAGATATTTAAGGAGTAGGGTATTAGGACTTTCAGTCATTCACTAAGTTCAGGCAGCTACTACTCTCAGCTTTTTTCAGAAAGTACAAAGAAAAATCACCTAGGAAACTGGAAATATTAAATTCTAAATGTAAATATTTTATTTAAAAATAATGCTCTTAAGAACACTTTTTGGGGGCAGAAAAATAAACTTTATCAACAGAGATAATGAATATGCTGCAGTAGTATCATGTATCTTTGGGGACAAGTGCGTATATACCTCCTAACAGCATTTCTGTATAAGACAGGAACATACGGTAAGTGTCCTCCAGTCACCAAAGTGTGTATTAGTCTACATGTGACTTCCCTGGTGGTCCAGTGGTTAAGAATCTGCTTTCCAATGCAGAGGATGCAGGTTCGATCCTTGGTTGGGGAACTAAGATCCCACATACCACGAGGCAACTAAGCCTACATGCCTCAACCAGAGAGCCTACGTGCTGAAATGGAGATATCATGTACCAAAACTAAGACCCAATGCAGTCAATAAATAAATAAATAAATAAATATGCATTCATATAATTTTTCAAAGCAATTTCTTTTTAAATGCTGAAACCTGTAATACTTGAATTTATATTATATAATATTTCCCAATTTTCAAAACTAGTACTACCAAAATTAAGAACCTAATCCTAAGAATAGTTTAAGAAAAGCATAATTATCTGTGCTTTTCTGACTAAGGAACAGAGAGAAAGGAATTCCAGAACCTTGACTCTAAATGATATATTATGGTTCTTGAGAATGTGTATCATAATTCTTTAGCTTTGTTTCACAAATCCAAAATGAAATTCTTCAAAAAGGCAACAGATAAGATACTTCCTTGTAGAAGATTCTCCAATACTCACCAAAGCTATTGCAGTTGATGTATTTAGACTTTTCAGTTCATTCACCCTGTTCCTCCACTGATTTATCAACTGCTGGACAGAATTTAGCTGAAGAAAGATGACAGAAAAATAACATGTCAGTATTGAGTGTTTAAGGTAAGCTCTTCAACAACTTCATGTCTTTATTTCCAAAGTCACAATAAAATTATAAAACATTTTTATGGCCCATAACTTGTAAAATTTTCATTGACCTACCCCTACTTGCCACAGACACTCCTGCTGTAGACCCCTTTCCCTTTCCCTATTCTCCAGCTCCTTGTATAACCTAGTTAAGAGCCCAAGTACCTGGCAGCACAGAGTTATTAATAGTTATATTTGGATGGGAGACAAACATGTGTACTGGTTGGTATGATACTGACAGTAGACAACAGAAAATACAGAGTTTATGTCATTTCCTTTAAGCACTAAACTTATTCTCACCCAGTTTTTCAATTTTTTGATACTTGATACATGAGAAGGCTAATCTGCACCCAACACTGCATTTGTTTTTCTAGCATTCACCAAGGTGTCTGCATGTACAAGATGCACCATAAATGTCTGTCAAATGATGAAAGGGTATGATTTCTGGGACTGATTGCTGAATAATTGGTAATAAAAATAAAAGCATTGGTAGTTACTATAGTCAAAGTATACTCTCATCACTTTAGATAACCAACCAATTGTAAAGAAAATAATTTAGAATATAGTTTTCTGAAAAAAAAAAAAAAAAATATATAGATCTCATCCACTTTGCCAACACACAAGTGAGCCACTATAGAGAAGACAATAATTAACAGCTAATCTGTTAGTTAGATGAATAGGAAACAAACTTACATAACTCTGTAAGTTATTGCTGGTTAAGAAGTTATGGTATTCAAGTCTCAACTCCTCTGGTGAAATGTCTGTAAAACCTGAAGTGAGGAATCAATTGGAATCTTTAAATACCAATACTTTTGATAGTATAGTAAAATGAGAGGTGCTAGATAGGAAAATATGCTAATCTTGATCATTAGAAAAATTTCATAATCATTAAGGAAAGAATTAAAAAACTAGACTCTACTTAATAAAGTATAAAATTAGAATAAAATATAGTTCATTATTAATATTTGAAGGGGCAAAATTTTCTAAAGATAAACGGAGTGTAAGGAATAATACAGAAAAGAAAAAGAGAGTTGATTCCACATACATTTGAACTTATAAAAAAAATTCTGTATGTCAAAAACTGTAACAAGCAAAATTAAAAGGCAAACAGTAAAGTGGGAATACCATAACTGCAACATATATGACAGAAGAGTTAATGAGAATGTATAATTAGCTCTTACAAATCAGTAAGAAAAATAAGCTAACATGGGCAAAGATAATGAACAAGCAATTCACAAAACAACTCAAATAGCCAGTATACAAATGAAATTGAAAAGTTCAATTTAAAATTACAACTTAGGACTTCCCTAGTGGTCAGGGAAGATTCCACATGCCACAGGGCAACTAAACTGATGTGCCACAACAACTGAGTCCAAGATGTAGAACCCTCGAGCTGCAATCACTGAGCCTCCACGCCACAACCACTGAGCCTCCACGCCACAACCACTGAGCCTCCATGCCACAACTACTGAAGCCTGCATGTTCCAGGACATGTGCTCTTCAACAAGAGAAGCCACTGCAATGAGAAGCCCATGCACCGCAACCAGAGGATAACTCCCACTCACTGCATTAGAGAAAGCCCCTGTGCAGTAATGAAGACCCAACACAGGCAAAAATAAGTAGATAAAAAAATTTTTTTAAATAAAAATACAACTTAAAATAGACACAATGTTTTATTTATCAGATTGGCAAAAATTAAAAATGGACGATCATTATTAAGGATGTGGTGAAATGGACATTCTTCTAAGTTGCCATTATGGAAATCATGGTAAAACTTTTCTGGGAGGAAAATTGTCAATAAATGTCAAAGGCCTTACAAATGCTCATACCTTTTGATTCTAACAGAATTTCTAGAATCTGACCTCAGGAAATGATTGAACATGTAAACAAAGGGTGTTACATAAAAAAATGTTCATTCTAGTATTTCTAGTAATAGAGACACTGAAAACAACAAGGCTTCTGCAACACTAGATTATGACTGCTAATTATATATATAATAAGAAATAAGTGTGTACATGTTTTGAAAGAAATAAACTAAAATGTTACAGCTGTTATCTCTGAGATCAGTTGATCTTTATTTTATTTACATATTTCTGTATTTTTCAAATTTTCTATGGCAACAGATAATAACTTTCATAATAGGAAAACTTTTTGAGGGAAAAAAAAAAAAGAAGAAAGAAAAATGTTCATGATTTTTTTCTACAGAGACTTACTGGTAACCAGATACCACTAACTCCAAAGACTCCTACCTTCGAATAAAAAAACCTAAACATTCAAATCAGATCCCTCGATGCTCTGTAACAATTTATCTTTACCATCTTTACAAACTACTCAGGCCACAAAACCAAGAATCACCTTGTATTTCTCTTGTTGCCTATAAGCCTCCTGCCAGTTCTAGCTCCAAAACTGAACATGGATTTGACCCATTCTGTCTCCACTGCAAGTAACTCTCAGTCAACAGCAGCTGTCTCCTAACTCATTTCCCTTCCTCTATTTTGTGCCCCCAACCCCTGTTCCCAGCAAACCATTTCTTTTCACTTAACAGTCTAAGTGAGCTCTTTCTAATCAGATCACATCCCTCCTCCTGCTCAAAACTCTCTGTGGCTTCCTAGTGCAATTAGGCCCAACATGATCTGGCCCCTGGCTGCCTCTCTCTGGCCTAATGTTGTATTACTCTTTCTCTTGTTTACTCTCCTCCAGCTATTCAGGCCTCACTAATCTACAAGTATGCCAATCCTGTTTGCACAAGGGGCTCTGCACATTGCCCCCCAAATCTTCCCAGAAGAGACATCTCGATTCAGGACTCAGTTTCAATACTGCTTCCTAAAAAGAGATAACCACTCTAAGTAAAGAAACACTGTTCCTCTGGTTACTTTCTCTTCCTTCCATCAGTCACTCATGGTGAACCACAAAGACAGAAAATGATCTGGGTGACTATTTTCTCAATTCTTTCAAAGGTAAGTATAAATACAGTATCATTCTAGTGGCAAAGGAAAAATTAATTTATTATAAAGGATGCCTACAGACAGTGATTCTCCTACTTTCTGACCTCAGGACCCTTTTACATTCTTAAAAATAATTAAGGATTCCAGACCTTTTGCTTACATAGGTTACATAAGTTAATATTCACCATATTTGAAATGAAAACTGAAAAATGTAGAAAACATTAATTCATTTAAAAATAAGAAATCAATGTGTCAACATAAATAAAAAAACTATTTTCCAAAACAAAAAATAAAAATTTAGTGATATAAGTGGCATTGTTTTATGTTTGCAAATCTCTTTAATGTATGGCTTAATGGAAGACTGCTGTATTATAATATCTGCTTCTGCTATTTAATCTGCTTCAATCTGTTTCAGTACATTGCCTGGTTCAAGTATATAAAGAAAAACTTCTCACACAGATATGTAGCTGGGAAAGGATGACTTTAATGGTCTTTTCAGATAATTGTGGATATTCTTCTTTGGTACAATACCAAAACTTGACAGGCAATAGTTTCTTAAAGGTTAACTATAATGTGGACTCAAATCATATTAATGATATCATATTAATGAACCAAACTATTAACTAGTTTACCCACTCCAGTATTCTGGCCTGGATAATTCCATGGACTGTATAGTCCATGGGGTCGCAAAGAGTCGGACACAACTGAGCGCCTTTCAAATCACTTCACTTAGAATGAATTTTTCAACCATGTAACTTCACACACTGGTCATTTGGAAAATATTGGTTCACTGAGTTATCCAGAATTTCCAAATGTTAGCACATGTCATCTTACAATAGAAAAAAAATTTGTATTTGTTAACATTACTTTATGTGTGCTCCCCATTTGCACACAGAATACTTAAAAGGTGTATGCTTATAAAATTAATAACTTTTACCTCTTCATCAGGGACATTCTTAAGTGAAGATGTCATTAAAAATTTTTTTTATTGACTACTATAATCTACTAGTAGTTTGTTGCCTGTACCTCATCAACAGCTTTACACCAACAGTACAAATGTCAACACAGTGAAAATGGCAATTAATGTCTTAGTATTATTAGGAAAATATTTCTAAATTTGTATAGCTCCTAAAAAGGATCTCAGGAATAGGGTTGCCAGATTTAGCAAAAAAAAAAAAGGATGCCCAATTAAATTGGAATTTCTGACAAACAAATACTTCAAAAGGTAGTATATCCTAGCAGTCCAGGGTTAAGACTTCACGCTTTCACTGCCATGGGCCTGGGTTAAAATCCTGGTCAGGGAATGTTAACACCCCACAAGCCATATTGTAAGGCCAAAGCCAAAAAACAAAAAAGTGTAAGTATGTCCCAAATAGTACATGGGATATCCATATACTAAAAATGTCATTACTTATCTGAAATTTAAATTTGACTGGATGTCCTATATTTTATCTAACAATGCTGCTGAGGGATCTATATTTTACATTGAGAACCACCGCTTTAGGACATTAGGCATCATGTCCAATTCTGAACTTTTTAAAAAAGGCTTAACACTTATTACTTTACAGAAAAATCATTATTTAAAATTATTTATTTGTATTGCTTATTGCCTCCATCCCTCAAGAACATAAATTTCATGAGGGATGGATCTTAGCTATCTTACTCACTGCTATACCCCTACCACCTAGAATGAGGCCTGGCAAAAAAGAAATTCAATAAGTATTTGTTGAATGATTAGTAAATAAATGACTAAGGAGTGGTGTGACACAAATGCTCACAGAAAATGAGCAGGTAGAGCAGAGAGAGAAATTCCAGAGTTCTGAGAGACTGAAAGGGCCCTCATTTTCCAATGACTTCCTGTTCAACTTCACAGGGCCTAGGACCACTCAGAGCAGGCTTAGGAAACTGTGGTGGTCTAGCTTTCAGCCCCAAATGAGCTATGGACTAAAGAAAGTGGGGGAAAAAGGAGCATTCTAAGGCTCCCTAACTTCAAACATTACCTCCAGAAGAGGTATCAACATGCTTTATTAAAAATAACTATCCTTAGAAAAAAACAGGAAAGAAAGAGAACAGAGTCAAAGCCCAATGGCAGGTATAATATGACTCTTCTATTCTCTGCAGGCAGCTAAAGGTTCCGAAGTAGTATCTACGGGGAATCAAGGAAGTAGAGCCTCTTCTTAGGCTTACAGAATTAGAAATGTGGCAAGTGGCAAGTCCTCATTTTACTGGTTTTCTCAAGGGATCAATATAGCTTGAACTATATCTTCCAACCTCAATCTCTGAATTACAAAGTTCTGGTAGAATATTCAGGTATTTTAAACAATGTACAAACTCCCCTAACTGTAGCTAAATTTTTCGTTAATTTCTTTTTTTGATCTGGTCTTGGTTTTAGAAAATAATAGCGGTAAAACACATTTTAAAAACACATAATTTCTAGTTACCTGAAATATTTGGTTTCTTTTTCACCGGTGAATAAGAAGAAAACATCCACTGCCCTGATGATTCCCAAACCTCCATATCTTTAACAATTCCTTCCCTAAAAAAATAAAAATGGCAAAAGATCTTTTTCTTCTGCTTGGTAAAATTTATCATTGATAATTTTCAGTGATTGTTATAGAAAATATATAATTTTAGATTTTCCACTATATTTTCTGAAGTGTCCTTCAAAGCAGAAGTTTGCAAAAATATGAGCTGCACTTCATGATTATAAATATTATAATATCAAAGACATTTATAATTTTGGTTTTCCAGTACACTGAACCATTAACCAATGTATTTATTGAGAACTCACTATAGTACTATATACATCTTAAAGAACTGAAATATAAAATACACAATACTAACTTAACATTTTAAAATACACAATATTACCTTTAATTTTCTGTTTATTATAATTAACATCAATGATCATTTAACTGAGAAAGAACGAACCAGTAAGTAATAAAGAACCATAAAATATTTAAGTAGGTAGGACTTCAGAGATCATTTTGTCTAATTCTCACATTTTGCAAAAACGGAACAGACTTATGTCCATGGTTAATTTGTTAGCAGAGTCATGGATATATTCAGCTCTAAATTAAATATTTCCCTCTTACCCAGGATGGCACAATTAATGAAGTAAGAATGGTAGTTGATAAAAAAATAATACTAAAATTTCAGATTTTTACAATAACATCAAATATAGGAAGGAGTGTTTCATTTGTCTTATTTTACTTATTCAATTGTATATGATACATGGCTCAAAACATTTACAACTAGTTCTAATTTAATTATGGGATATAAAAGACTAATAAATATATTTAAGCACTGTCCTAGTTGCTGGGAGCTGAGGGAACACTTACTTATATACAGCCAGGCACTGTTTCAGCACCAGTCATAAATTCTACAAATATAGAATTTTGAGAACTACAAATGTTCTCAATAAATGATAAGAAATGTACTCCACAACAATGAAGTCAAATGTTTGCATGAAGTAACTGAAGTAAAAGTTTTATTATAGAAAGAAAAATACAAGATGCTGTAAGTGACCTCAAAAATAAAAAACTGCTTTAAATCACCTCATACTTTGTAAAGAACTCATAATTTAACATAAGCAGGATTACCTTAGAAAGATATTCACAGTACAGTATCATCTATAGAAAAGTGGAAAAAGAGTAATTATCCCCAAGAAGACATTGCACTGATATAGAAGAATCACATTTTAAGTTGAAATAAAGTCTAGCATGACACCTGCAAAACAGAGATTACCTCTGATCATGGATGCTTTTTCTTTTGCTTATTTTGATTTTATAACAATTTAATAAAGTAATAGGATCACTTCTTTTTTAAGGAAATATTATAGGTGCTTTTGGAAAAAAATAAGCAAATGGGTGGTAATTTTTCTGAAGGCTTTCACTTACAGAAGCTTCTTATCATCTTTCTGGTCATCAGAGCCAGGTGAAGCAAATGGGTTCTGAGATAAGCCAAATCCCCTGTTCTTGCTAGCAGACTCTCCAGAATCAAAAGCAGCAAAAGATGGCTTTTCTTGATCTCTGCTGCCCCCCCATGGTGTAGGCTTGGAGAAACTGGATGGCTGGATAACACTGGAATATCTCTGACTGGTGGTATTCCATCCTCTTCTGTTACTACCTGAAATAAACAACAAAATAAACAATTTTACTAGCAACTCATGTTTTCAATCTCTAAAAATTTCATTATATTTTTTCTTATTATATGCAGATATTATGTAAAGATTCGACAGGCACTACATGCCCACTCATTTTAAATTACAAAACTTTTCATTTTCAATTTATAGAATTAAGTGTAATATCAACAAAGGGGCTTGTCTGGTAGTAAAGAATCTGCCTGCAGTGCAGGAGATGCAGGTTTGATCCCTGGGTCGGGAAGATGCCCTGGAGAAGGAAATGGCAACCTACTCCAGTATTCTTGCTTGGGAAATCCCATGGACAGAGGACCCTGGAGGACTACAGCCCGTGGGGTCGCAAAAGAGTCGACTGAGCAACTGAGCGCACAAACACACACACACAGTAGCAACAAATCACACAATGATCTAGTTTAACAAGACTGAGACGACTGTAAATCCACAGAAAAATTATGCTATGTTTATTAAATAAACAATTGTTTGATAATGGAGTGGACAGAAGGCATGTAACCTATATCATAAGCTCCTTCATGATAAAAAGCTGTATCTGTATCATTCTTTGCTCCCCAACTGGGCCCTATATAGTAGTAAAATCTGAAAAAAGACCAATGTATTAAGAAGTTTATTGAAAAGATTAGATTCTACCTTCTGTCCTTGATAGATGGGTAAATCTATTTGACTCAGTATTCTGAGAAAGAAAACCTATCCTCCTATTTTCCATATGAGAATTGTAGCAGTAGTTTACATATGAATAAAGTGCATTGACTTCCTCTATTATAAGCATATTTTTAGTATTCTTATAACTATCAAAATGAGCCAACAGGACTTTCTCCTTTCTGTCTCTATATTTAAAAAAAAATCTTATCACTTCAACTATATCATTTATTCATCACGTCTCAGTTGGGGCCAAGATAATTCACCATGTTTCTAACTGAATTAGGAGATATGCTATTAAATATGTACAATAAAACTGGAGTGATGGGAGATACACTACTTTAAAAAATTCATCTCCCAATTCTAAAACTACTTAACAAAACCAAAGAGGAAAGGGGGAACATTGCTAGACCAGATCCTGCAAATAAGGGTTAATAATATTGTATTTTTCTAGAGTTTGATCTTTTTTCCTTCACAACTGAAGAAATTCATTCCATCATTTGGATATAGCTTTTGGCCTTCATACTTATTGATTCTGCAAGCATTTATTTATTTCTGGGCATTAGATACACTGTTTATTTAACTAGTTTTATTTACACTTTTAAAATCCATAAATCTATCCATTCAACATTTATTCTGTACTATATTTAGAGTAAGTCTCCACAGAATGTTAAATATTACATTTTGTTGTTCCTGGAAATACTCACATTTGTCTGATCCCGAGTCCTAATTTTTGGTTTGGAGTATTTCACTAGACTAATTGTGGGTAATTCAAAAAGACCGTCATCTAGAAGAGCTATAAAAGTGAAACCACAATGCAACAAAAGGTTTAAACATCAGATGAATAGCAGTACAGGAGGAAAGAGAAGGGAGAGGTGGTCAGCATCCTGTGGTACTTTTTAAGAACTAAGTCTCAGTTCTAAGAAAGTCTAACTATTCATCTGACCTCTAAAACCTTGCATTGTACTATAGATTCACATCGGATCCCTCCTCTCCTCGAAGACAGTTGCATCATCCACAATTGATTTAGTGAAATATTCCAATTTCGACAATGACTTAGGCCCAGAAGGCAGGTCACCATAGTCCTGCATACCTTTACCTCAGAGCCCAGAGTTCTTAATTGAGCAGCCCACTCTCCCGATTTTACCTCCAATTTTATAAGCATGTGCATTTATATGAGGTTTACGGCTCTGTAGCCTAATGGCAACCCACTCCAGTACTCGTGCCTGGAAAATCCCATGGACGGAGGAGCCTGGTAGGCTGCAGTCCATGGGGTCGCTAAGAGTCGGACATGACGGGGCGACTTCACTTCCACTTTTCACTTTCACGCACTGGAGAAGGAAATGGCAACCCACTCCAGTGTTCTTGCCTGGAGAATCCTAGGGACGGGGGAGCCTGGTGGGCTGCCGTCTATGGGGTCGCACAGAGTCGGACACGACTGAAGCGACTTAGCAGCAGCAGCAGCTTTTATTAGATTTTCAAAGGAGTTCTCGACTTCCCCAAAGAGCCCTGACTCTGGCCCCACTTACTAGACTCTCCCTAGAAAAAAGTTTAGAAAAAAAATTACATTAAAAGCATCAACGGGAAAAACAAGTACCCAGAATAGTACAATGTTACAGCAAGGAGGCTTCTAGGTCGACTTACGCCAATTCTGGAACCACTGCCGTGCAAAGACTAGGTAGTTTTAATACGTAATTACGACTTAAAAATTCGTTGTTTTTCACTGTAACCATGAATAAGCTGCCGTCCGCTTAACAAAGTCAGCCGTAATTCCTAATCAAAGGGCGAAAACGTCAGTGGGCGGGGCGGGCGAGGGGACGGCGCGGGCACGTCCGCGTCACCTGACTGGTACGCCGCGGCGCTGTGCCCAGCGGCCGACCCCAGGAGGGACGCCGGATCCTCGCCCGCCCGGCCCCATGTCAGGCCTTCCCCTGCTCGGCTAGCTGCGAAGGACTGAGGAAAACATTACCTGAGGGCTGCTGTTGCCGTCCTCCGCCGGCACCCCTGGGGCCGGGATGTTCGTTCCAGCACCGGTCTCCGAAGCGGCAGCGGCCTTGAAGGAAGAACTGACAAATGGTCATGGCGACGGTGTCGCGAACGGAGCGGTCTTCATTTGGCACCCTCAGCGAGCAGAGCCCAGAGCAACCGGAGGTCCCGGCTCTGCTACTGTGATGTCATCTTCTTGCGCCTGGTAAAGGCCTTTTCTCCTTTGTCCCGCCCATAGTGTGATGAGAGGCGAGGATTTTACCCAATAAGATTTGAGAAGAGTGGGCCCTCCCGGCACGCCCTGAGCGCAACGTTGGGAGGGCGGGATGCTTGAACGGTTTTGCGGAGAAAGGCGCTTAAGAGCTTGATGCAGGGTCTTGTTCGAGGTAGACTTGAGATCTCAAATGCGAGGAAAGAAAGTTGGTCAGGCAAACCAAGGACTTCAGCCCTGGGAGGAGTATTAGCTGTGATTTGAGAAGCATAGTTGTATTTTCATTTGTAACTTCTTAATTAAAACCTGGCCAGCCGTTCATCAGGATGGGTAACAATGTAAGCCAGTAGTAACGTTTACAGGAAACAGATTTAAGGACAAAGTGCAACTAAAAAGTATCATAACAACCGGCATCTTTGGGTGAGTACTACATTCTTAAACAGAGAAACTTTGTTCTTTAAAAACCCACGTGAACGTTGCTGTGTGAACTTTTATCAGTAATAATGAAACATTCCACTCGTTGCCTAGAGGATCTAAGACACCTGACACAGAGAAGCAGCTTCTGTTTCTAACCAGGTGCAGAGCTGCGGATAGGGGGATTCCTGGAAAAAAAACAACAGTTCATATCGTCTTAACTTTGTGGTTTCCAAAGAAACATGACCCTACATCCACTTCTCACTCCAGATCTGGTGTTGATGCATCATTACACTGCTCTGCTATGCTTTGGGAGTATCAAAACTGTTTCATTTAGATTTTACCTGAACTCCACCTTTCCTACTATTCCTACAACTACCTTTTCCATTGTGTGGTGAAACACACTACAGTTCCTCTAGTGTGCCGTCTCCTTGGTTGCAGTGAGTCGATAGATCTGTTGGATTACAGGTTTGTCCCTGGTGGTTTAAAATAAAAAGATTAGCCATTGTTTTTGCTCATATACTTTGGATTTTGAAGACAGTGGAATCTACAGAGCACTGAGAATAACTGGTGCAATCTAGTATATATATTTTTTAAATTCCTTTCATTTCTTTTGGGAAAAAAACAAAACAAAAAACTGTGGGAGAGTTACATGAACGCTTTCCTGAGCCACTTGAGACTTTATTATAGACTTGATGCCCCACCACCCAATTATTTTATTTCCTACAAACAAGGACATTCTACTTAACCACAATAACCAAAATTAAGACATTAGTATTGCTGCATACTACTAATCCTTAGATTCTATTCATATTTTGCCTTAAAAATGTCCCAATAATGTCCTTTAAGTGACAAGGATGCAGTTCAAAATTATCATTGCCTTACTCATATTTCTTCAGGCTTCTTCATTCTGGAATATTTTCTCAGTCCCTCCTTGACTTTCATTACCTTGACTTACAGCTATTTTATAAACTTTCCTTAGTGCAGACCTAAGTGTTTTGTTAATTAGATTTAGAGTATGCATCTTCGGCGTCCATGGTCCTCACAATGCACCTGGCAAGTTGTGCACATCAGTTTGTCCCATTAATTGCAATGTTCACTTTGGCCGCTTCAGGTGTGATCTGGCAAGCTGCTCCACTGTAACATTACTCTTTTCCTCTTGTTATTAATAACAAAAGGGAGAGACTTTGAAAGTATGTAAAACCTCATTCCTCACCAAACTTTCAATTCACTCATTTATTTATTCCTATCAGTATAGACTTAGAGTTTCCAATTTTATTCACTGGGTTATTCTTTGTTACTACCATTTATTTTCATGTGCAAATCATTCCCAATTGAAACATCTCATGCTTCTTTGAGCACTTCACTTCCTGGCCTAAAAGATGCTCCAGGGTCATCTGACACTTTCCCTGCTCTCCAAGGAGATCTGGGTCTGTTTTGGTGGTACTTAGAAGCCAAGATCTGAGCTCTTAAGTTTGGTCATTGCTTTTGTGATATCTTTGTTCCCAGATCCTTTCATGGGCATTGCTAGAGAACATATACTATAGACAGACACATTTACATCAACGCACATTTCGGTTTCTATATGTATGACTTCACACTTTGATAACCTCCAATTTCAATCCAAGATCACAGAATTAATTTATTTCCCTTCTGTTTTTTTTTTTCCTCTTGCACAGTGAGAAACTTGGCTCCCATTATTCTTAACATATCTATTTTGAGCAGTCCCCTTGTGGTAACCATTCTCTCTTTGTGGCCAATGACTTCTCATCCATGCAGATGCCAGCATGTATAAGGACTTTGCTGGCATCAAAGACCTAAAATAATACCAGTTAGGCTGAAGCTTTAAATGAGGGGGAGGGTGGAGAAGATAAAGTGCTGTGTGAGATGATGAGAGTCAAGGACTGAGGAATGTAGAACTCATTAGTGATAGGGGAGGAGTAGATGGAAATCAAGAGAGTGGGGACATAGGAAGAAAACGTCTATTTTCAAGGTGACAGAATAAAAATACCTCTGCCTCCCTTTCCGCTTGAAAATATCTCAAAATAAGAGGGAAAACAAGCAAAAACTTTGTCTTTGATTATACTAGGAGAAAACCATAATTTCAAACCACAATTTATGAAGACTGAATGTACATATAAGAGTACATAGTAAATTTCTTAGAGGAAGAGTCATATTCCTTTAAGGTGGACAACTGGTGTCCCCAAAGAAGGCTGAAAATTAAGAGGCCTCAAGAATTAAGAACCACCAGGTATTGCAAAAGGGTGAACTGTTCACCCCTACCTGATGGGAGATAGGTGTTTTTCTTGACAAAAATGTAAGGAGAGAGGCTTCAGAGTCCAGGATGTAAATATAGAGGGGCAAGTTATGGTACTGACAAAGAGGAACCAAACTATGCCTGTTGAATGGTGCTTTGCCTGAGCTCAGAAATCCTGCAGCCAGGAGGACAGTCTCTTCCTAGTTTGCCCTCCCCCTTGCAAAAGGTGGGAGTTTGGAAGTTTTATTTTCTGGAGAATCAGACATCCCAGAAAAGTATCTATGAGATCTTTTACCAATCTCCAACAAAAATAGGCAGCCATTTCCTTATCTTATGATGAAGTTCTCTGACACTTCAGCTCACACTTGTACACGAAAGGTCACAATTTTTTAACATCTCATTTTAAATATAAATGCACAGTCAAGGACCAGATATTTGAGGACAGATTCCAACAGGAAAGATCAAAGCAATTGAAAAAGAAGTGAGAAGAAAGAGAAACACACCAATAGCATAAGTAATGTTAAGGTGGCTCAGATCGTAAAGAATCTGCCTGCAATTCAGGAGACCTGGGTTTGATCCCTGGGTGGGGGAAGATCCCCTGAATCTGGAGGAGGGCATGGCAACCCACTCCAGTATTCTTGCCTGGAGAATTCCATGGACAGAGGAGCCTGGCGGGCTGTAGTCCATGGGTGTGCAAAGAGACACAACTGAGTGACACACACACACAAAAGCAAACTAAAATGTCCTAAGGACAACCTGAAACAAGACCAACATGCTGTAGAAAAGGACAATCATAAAAAGAAAAATGCTCTTGGAGGTTAAACATGGATAGTGCTAACAAATTCAGTGGGTGGTTGGAAGACAGGGAAATCTCCTACAAGAACTGAATAAACCAGACCTTGAATCCCATTTTACAGCTTTGTTATCAGAAGAGGCTAAAGCTCTGGAAAGTAAAAAAGCTTTCTAGTCAGTAAGAGTGACATTTCAATAGAAATACAGACTGTTGGTTTTTAAAAATGGCTCCTTTTCATGACTAAATGTTTTTGATAGCAACAACTTTTTTCAAGACATTAAAATTTCATGTTCACACTGTGATTTTTCAAAAGTATAAACTGAATTGTTATGTCATCTAAATAGTATCACTGCAAAAAATACAATATTAACATGTTTACTAAAAAGAAAATAGAGCACTTTATAGGATAGGAATTTTGGGTGGGAGAGCAATAGAAAATATACTTACCAACATATTATACTCATTATCCTGATATCAACAATATCATAGACTATTTCCAGGACAGAAAACAGACAATAATTAGAATTACTAAGATTACTAAGGAAAAACACACACACACTTCATTATAACCTACATCAAAGCTATCTGCATACTTATCACAGTGTGTTCTAGTCAGCAGATATAACCTAAATAAATGGGTAATCTATTTAAAATACCTTAAACAGTTGTATATTCCATATGGGGCATTATTTAAGTAATATTAGCTACATAATATAACCAAATTGAGATATGACAAATCAATATTCTACCCTCAAAAATATTACACATTTTTCCCAACAGAGCAAAGGTCAAAACCCAACATAAAATTGTTCAGAATAACAAAATCTAGAAAAAGAAAGATTAATGGTTACCTAGGGATGGCGTCCTTTGGGAGATAGAACTGGGTTGAGTATTGTCTCCCTAAAACTCTAAAATGAGACCTTATTTTGGAGACAGCCATTGGTTAAGATAAGGAGGTGTGTGATTCATGTTGAGGTTTGACAGAAAACAACAAAATTCTGTAAAGCAATTATCCTTCAATTAAAAAATAAATTAATTTAAAAAAATATAAAGAGGTACATGCGTGCATGCTAAGTTGCTTCAGTCATGTCCGACTCTGCGAGCCCACCAGGCTCCTCTGTCCATGGGATTCTCCAGGAGAGAATACTGGAGTGGGTTGCCATGCCCTCCACCAATGAGGAGGGTGAGCTAAATCCAATGACTTTTAACAGTACCAGAAGACAGACAGAGACACACAAGGGAAGAGGCCATGTGAAGACAGAAGCAATGACTGGAGTGATGCAGTTAAAAGTCAACAAATACCTGGCTTGCCAGCAGCCACCAGAAAATACAGGAGAGGCAAGAGAAGTTTTTCCCTCAGAAACTCCAGAAGGAATCAACCCTTTCAATATCTTGATTTAGGATTTCTGGCCTTCCAAACTGTGAAAGAGTAAATTTCTGTTGTTTTAAGCAATGAAGTTTATGGTAACTTGTTATAGGAGCCATTAGGAAGTAATACAGGGAAAATGGGGAGTAACTGCTAATAAGTATAGGGTTTCTTTTTATGGTGAAGAACGTGTTCCCTAATTAGGGTGATGGTTGCATAACTCTGTACATATATTTAAGATCAATGAGTGGTACACTTTAAACAAGTGAATTGTATGACACATAAATTAATAGAACTGTAATGTACATAAAACCTTACATAAATGGAAATATATCTACCTTTATCTTTTATAATTCCCTTTTCATTTAAACATTTTTAGGTCTTAAGATTATAACCCTCATATAAAGAATAAAAATTTAAAAAGAAACATTGCTTCACAAGTTAAAAACTACCTAACACATTTAAGTGAAGAATGAACTTAGCAGTCTACTTGAAGTTTAAAAATATTTAATATTATCAGGTTTAAAAACATTGATGGTGACAGCTTTACATGGCTCATTCCATACATTTCATAAAGTAAAAGGGCAAAACATTACTAGGAAAGAAATGAACAGCTGGGTTTGTAAAAGATTTACTGAGCACATATAAGTAATATGACAAATATTTAACTCAATTACAAAAGTTTTAGAGACAACTCGGTCAAATTTGCTGATATGTTATGCTAAGGAAAAGAAATTATGTACCTTTTTAATCTATAAGAAGTTCAAATTCAACACTGACAGTGTATAACTATCAGTGATATACTAGTGACCTAGAATTTGCTATAAGTAGCTTTCTTTTGCTAGGTAATATTAACAGAGTGAGCACTGAAGAGGTATAATTCTTTTTTAATCCCTGGGTTAAAAAAGTGATGTAAATTAATGATGGGTGCTAAGCTTGACATTTTGTGTTAAAAAGATGGAATTATTTAATTGTACTGAATATAGTTCATGAGGAGTTGATTACATTTTAACTCCCAAAATGTTTTTATGAGATATAAGTGTATGCTTTGACTCACTCTGGCTTGCTTTTAAGATGGCATACATTTGGCACTAAATGGAACAAATGAAGACAAGCAAAATTACATGAGACTAAGCTGCTCCATCAGAACTATCTTTGACTTACAATTCATACTATTTCTTAGTTTTTGACTGAAGAGAAACAGACATAACTACATAGCACTTCTATGATGTATGAAAATAGAATCTAGAGCTAACATGAGACTGCTTCAATCATGAGTCAGTCCCCCATTCTGCTATAATCATACTTACAAATGTGAAATTCATTTAAGAATTCATGTTTTCACCAAGTGCTTATAATTTTACAAGTTTCTTGCTAGATTTGTTCTTGGTTATATGGCCAGCGGAAATACGGTCTTTCAATTAAGGAAGGAAATCCATATAAAAGAAAATCTATTTTACATGAATCTTACTTTACTTGAAAACTCCTTGGAAAAAAAAAAAAAAACACCAAACTAAAACTTTGTGACTGCACTCTTGGAACAAAGCACGGGTGGCCATATTTTTGAGTCTCCAGTGAATCTTGAGGTTCAGTTTTTCATGTTTCAAGGGTTTCTTCATTTGCTCCGCAAGTATCAACAACACAAATTAAACAACTTGTTACTGGAAAAGCTCGGACTTTGGAGTTGGCAACCCATTTGTCTGTTTCAGTATTATATTCAAGGATGTTTCCTAGTCGACCCACACCTTGAAAACCAGCCAAGACATAAACTATAGAGCCGACTGCTGCACACTTCACTGTTACTCCCTTCCATGGCATTGGAGAGACCATCTTCCATTCATTTAACTTAATATCATAATATTCCACATTGTCCAGACCACCTTCAAAAGAAAAAAACATGAACAACTATGTGAACAATTCTACAATCTCTTAAAGTAATAATTCTTCATATTTTTCCAAACATTTTTAATGAAAAAGTTCAAACATACAGAAAAGTTGTAACAATTTTATAATGAATCCTTACATATCTACTACCTAAATTCTTATTCTGACTTTAACACAATAGGAATTTAACTTAATTTTTTTATTTATCATTTTAGAACCATAAATACTTAAAATTTATTCTGTAAAACTAAAAATGATCTATCTGCTGTGGAAAAATTAAAAAGGAAATCACTCAATGAAGTTTCTTTCTGATTAAGTTTGATTACAGTTATTCATATGTTCTTTTTCCTTCTACCATTTATCTGTCAGCAGTTTATGAAAAATATCAATGGAAAGAGAAGAAGGAAAAGAAGTTACTTCTTTGTTATTCTTAAAGATTGAAGGTATTGACTAAAATTAGCTTTGTGGAATCTATCTGTAGATTCAGTCCAAATTCTACATTATTAAAAGCCATTTGTTGGACTTCCTTGGTGACTCAATGGTAAAGAAGCTGTCTGTCAATGCAGGAGACATGGATTTGATCCTTGATCCAGGAAGATCCCACATGCTGCAGAGCAACTAAGCCTGTGTGCCATAACTACTAAGCCTGAGCTCTAGAGCTCAGGAGCTACAATTACTGAAGCCCACATGCTCTAGAGCCTGTGCTCCGCAACAAGAGAAGCCTGCACACCATAACTAGAAACTAGCTCCCACTCGCCACAATTAGAGAAAAGGTGGCGCATCAGTGAAGACCAAGCACAGCCAAAAACAGATAAATACAATTATTTTTTTAAAAGCAATAACTTAAGATTCTTTAGTACAACATTATTTATAAAAATTAAAATACCAAATTTAATCAATTAGAAGAGTAATACTGATATGTTCATGAAGTGTTTAAAAATGTTTAGGAAATAGGGCTGTTCAGAGCCTGGATACAAGACCTAAAAGTTAAATTTAAAAGTTTTAAACGTTGTATTAAAGTTCAAATATTTCTGTCACTCAACAGTTCTTAAGCTAGTGTGATGCCATTCTCCAGAGGGTATTTGGAAATAGACAAAAGCCATCTGAGACTGTCACAATGACTGCTGGCTACTACCTACATTCACGGACAGGAATGTTAAATGTATTATGACGTTTCATAAAATGTTAGTTCCCAGAAACTATAAAAATAAATGTAATGATGTATGTAATTAATGCTTGTATCAAGATCTCAAGAAACGTTTTTATAATTTAGGATAAGGAAACATCAGCAAATTCACTGATAATGTTGAACAGTGAATTAACATCACATACCTAAGCCATTCTGACCACCCACAGCAAATATCTTGTCTTTTACAAATACCAGCCCATGATTCTTTCTGGCTTCAATCATGGGACACAGCTCAGTCCACCTGAAAAAAATTAAGGAAAGTGTTTAGTATACTTGTTTACAAGAAGTAAAAGGACTTACATGAATTTACAGGAAAGGTCTGTTATCCCAAGTAAGTGCTCAGTTACAGCTCACATACGTGTATACACACACAAATATGCACATCTGAAAAGCTAGAAAACAAAAGTTAACTGGTTTTGAGTGATTTACAGGTGGGGTAAAAAGAGATTTTCTTCTTTCAACTCCAATAAAATATGGGAAGTAGAGGCTATCTGGAGACTTCTGTCATGTTTTTGGAAGAAATCTACTTCCTATAGTTCACAATAACTTGTAAAACAGTAACAAACAAGAAAGGGAAGATGTGAAAGGAAATATAAGGCATTAATACTGTCATATGTGGTTTTAATTAATATTTACATAAGTATAACAAATTTATCATGGGCCTCTAGCAATCAGCAAATTAGCCTATGGATTCACACATCCATCTTTAAATAAACACTTAGAACTTTTAGGCCGCTCTAGTAACTAAAGTCAGAGAAGACGATGGCACCCCACTCCAGTACTCTTGCCTAGAAAATCCCATGGATGGAGGAGCCTGGTAGGCTGCAGTCCATGGGGTCACTAAGAGTCAGACACGACTGAACGACTTCACTTTCACTTTCATGCATTGGAGGAGGAAATGGCAACCCACTCCAGTGTTCTTGCCTAGAGACTCCCAGGGACGGCGGGGCCTGGTGGGATGCCGTCTATGGGGTCGCACAGAGTCGGACACGACTGAAGCGACTTAGCAGCAGCAGTAACTAAAGTACTACTATCATTTTGTCACATTTAATAACTTATTAGCACACTGCTGTGTTCACAGGCTCTATTATAAAGAATGAGATTGAGAATATAATGTGGACACATGTCAGAGAATAATTTTCAGGTAGCTTTACACACACCATTTTGTTACTTTTTCTATAAGATTCAATCTCTTTGCCTAAACTCCCAGATATATAACTGACACCTGGGATTGTGCAGGTGGTGCTCTTAACGGGTGATATAAATCAAAAGGCTCCAGACAACCACAAAAAAAAGGGGGCAAGGGAATCTGGCATAAGTATAACTCTCTAATATGGTTATTTGTAACTCTTCTTTTTAGAGCATAATGAAGAACTCTGAAATATCAACAACTCTTGTAGCCTTATATTTACATACTTCTGGTTTATTTTAAAAATAGTTCTGACAGACACTACTCTCATTTTCCGAGCATTTGGTTAAAGACCTCCCATTTTTCAGGATAAACACACAGGCCCCCCCAGGGGAAAAGGTCAGTGTACAACTCAGAAGTGGGAGAGCCTGTACTCGACTTCTGACAGGCTCTGCACTCAGAGAGCTGTCAAAGCGCATTAAACAGAGTATCTGGGAAAAATTCAATACACGTACCCCTTTCTTCTTTATGATATAAGAGAATTTACACTAGCTTTTCACTTAGGAAAATTTAGGGAATTTAAATATAATAGAAAATATACAGAATTCAAATTTAATACACAAGCTTAATACATGAGTTGTGTAAATTTAAAAATATTCCCCAAACTGATTATTTCACCTAGCTTTTTAAAAAAATATTAATGTTGTAGATTCCTTTATACTTTTCCCCCACTACAATGAACAAGAATATACTGATTTACACTGATACTGCCGAAATACAGATCTCAAAATTCAGAAGCCTGGAGTTTATATGGTATGGGTTTTAACTTTTAAGACCTTTCTAAGAAATGAAACAATAATTAGGCAGCAGAGTGAATGAGATTACAGTTTTCCAACCTGTATGCTTTCTGAGTATAGAATTTATGGGAGGCAAAGTAGAGACTGATACAGGAGAGAGGACCATCTGTATACGCCCTGCTCCTACTGTTTAGGACAAGAGGGGCTGGATAGCTAACTGGCTGGCTGGACGATAGGATTAGGATAAGGGGTATCCCCAGTGAACCCTGGCCAGTACAAAGGTACATTTTTAAAAACCATTGAGAAGTATTAAGTTTGATAATCTCAAGAGATTTCCTAGTCTCAACACTTTAGCAAAAGATAAGTTTTAAGATAGAAGTGCTAGTTGCTCAGTCGTGTCCGACTCTTTGTGACCCCTTGGACTGTAGCCGTCCAGGCTCCTCTGTCCATGGGGTTTCCCAAGCACTGGAGTGGGTTGCCATTCCCTTCTCCAGGGGATCTTCCCAACCCAGGGATTGAACCTGGGTCTCTAACATTGCAGGCAGATTCTTTACTGTCTGAGCTACTAAGGAAGCCCCAAGTTTCAAGATAAGCTTCTTGCAATTCTGTTCCTAACATGGGAGACTAGTAGAGCAAGAAATGAGAGAAGAACAACTGCAACTGCACTTCTGTCTGGGAAAAGAGTTGATGGTTTTGCTTCCTTAAATCCTTCCAAAGTAGGTGGGAAGCACAAACAGCTGCAAATGACAATCATATTTTATAATTAAATGCTTACTCTTAACTTAAAAAAAGCAATAGCTAGAGTAGAAGACTTGTATGTTCTGTAGCCCGGCAGTATTTTCTAAATACAAACCTTGAGCACAAGAGTTTTGGTGCAGTTCTTTGGCATAACATTTAAGTTGAACATATTTACCCAATAACTTTTTCTGGTAAAGGAAGAACAATCCTTTCAAATGAACAAGTGAATTTTCTTATTAAAGGTCTATGTATGTTTCTGATTATTAATAAAAGTCTGACTGGAGTACCATCACCTGTGTTCATTTTCTCATTAGTCAATTACACTATACTTACCACCACTCCCACTATTCAATAACTAGTGCATTTCCTTTGGCTGTCCTGGATGGGTTCTGGCATTAACAAGATCAGAAAAACTGGCTAACCATTTATTTCTTTATATTTTGCTTTTTAAAAAGGAGTTTACTTCCCAGTTGATGAAGAATAATTTTATTTAATAAATGTGAATCCAAACATACCTTAGTAAGCACAAATTACAAAAAAAAAAAAAAAAAAAAATTATACTTAGGGCTATCATTCATTAAAGCTATGAACCAATATATAATATTCATAATACCACTGATTATACATTGTTTTCCCCTCTCTACACTTCCTGATATCTAAAAAAAAAAAAAAAGGCATTTTGAATCTGATGAATCAGTCATATTTGCTCATCCTCAGGCATTTATTTATTGCACAAGCAGGAAAGAAAGAGAGGGGCTCCCACAAGATACAAGGTCAAGCCATTTCTTAAGGTGTAGAGGAAGGGTCCAGCGTATACACATGCCCCTGAACCTAGCACATTCTAAAGTGTATGTATTAATACACTGTTAATATAAGAACAAAATTCTTCTGTTGGGTTCCTTCTGCCTTTTAAGATTTTCTTCCTTGGAGCTTAAAGAATACAGTTAATAGTGAAGTAAGATTTTTAAATTGACGATACATACGTTTCTGTGGCAGGATCATAGACTTCACACGAATTCAAGACGCGCCCAGAAACGTTGTTCCCTAAACTTCCACCACAAACATAGATCAGGCCATTGGCTTCCACCATCCCATGGCTGCACCGCTGAGTCAGCATGCTGGGCTTCGTGTGCCAGCTCTCAGTTCTCGTATCGTAGCACTCAAATAAATACAGAGCTGAGTTTCCTGTAAAAGAAAAGGACCCCGTCTTGATTAGCTTAGAGTGTGTGTGTGTGTGTGTGTGTGTGTGTGTGGCGAGGGTGGGTGGGGGGCGTGGTGGTGGAGGGAGCTTGGAATGAGCTGACTGAGGATGAATCATTAATTCCTACAGGAAAGATTTGAGGGTTGTAGAGTCTTTTCTATTCTCAAGCAACAACAGCAGCCAAACATAGAAATAGTTTAAGAAAAAGCTACCCTTGTTTGTAGAGACCTTGGAAAATATTCAAAAAAGGATCTGTCAGAGATCCTTGGTAATTGCTAATTGGTTAATTGGTAATTAAACTTTAAGAAAAGAAACTGGTTTGATTTCAAAAGATTTTCAAATTAAGTAAGAAACGTTATGTATGTCTTCCAGCCCAGTTATGCATGATAGGAATTAACTCAACCTCAAATGTTTCTATAGAGGAGAAAAACAGCTGTTTACAGATGGCAAATACATATCTTAAATTATAAACCTACTATTTGAGAGTATCCTAAGGATTGTCATGTAATGTTCTAGAATAGCTACTGCATCATTAACAAAATTATTCTCCCTCACTGTTATCAGCTGTGTAGAGAATATTGTTGTATAAGTAGGCTCTGAAATCATGCCAGTCCTTTCTTAAGTATACACTCATAGCATTGTTGTATGTTTCTGGTGCTCTTTGAGTATACATTTTAATGGTAAAACACACTCATCCTGTTTTACAACTTCTGTACATTACAGGAGCTCAGTAAAGAGGTTTTTTTTTAGAAATGATACTATTAAAGGTCAAGTGTGTTTTTCTTTCCCAAGAAAAAAAAATTTAGAACTTAATGAAAGTATGGCTTATCTCCAAGTTTTCTCGACTTTTCTAATGTTTAAAACAACAGCACCCTTGTAATTCTCTATCAAAACCAAAGCCTACAAAGAGCAAAGATCAAAGAATACCAAATGGAAGAAGTAATATCATGACTAACAATAACTTCTTTTTAACTTTTTAAACATTTCCAATCTAGTAGATTCAGTCAGTTGACACAAGGGAAATTCACAGTATATGCTGCTGCTGCTGCTAAGTCGCTTCAGTCGTGCCCGACTCTGTGCGACCCCATAGACGGTAGCCACCAGGCTCCCCCGTTCTTGGGATTCTCCAGGCAAGAACACTGGAGTGGGTTGCCATTTCCTTCTCCAATGCATGAAAGTGAGAAGTGAAAGTGAAGTTGCTCAGTCATGTCTGACTCTAGCGACCCCATGGACTGCAGCCTACCAGGCTCCTCCGCCCATGGGATTTTCCAGGCAAGAGTACTGGAGTGGGGTGTCACTGCCTTCTCCGACACAGTATATAGTAGATACCAAAAAAGTTACTATTTGAGTGAAAAACTAAGTAGAGTAAATGATGAAGAAATGAAGTTATCTACTATACTTTCTACAAAAAGTATATCTATAAAACACTTCCTACTATATTTAGGATTTATTGTTATTTCAAATATACTGTATTAGACATTCTGTGAAGAATGCTTTTAAAGAGGGGAAAGGTCACCTTCTAAAGTCACATTTAGAAACTATAACCTTTCTTGTATTCATTTTACAAACATTTGGGGGTGGGGAGTAAAAAATAAATATGCTGACCAAAAGTAAAACATTCTTTGGGCTAATATAAAAATCATCAAAGAAAATAAAAAGACTAACATTTAAATTCCATATCTTATGGTTACTTGGTCTTCCTAGTTTTGTTTATAAGCCCATTATTTAGCTAAAGAAATTATTTGAAAAGATGAAAGCATATAAAAGCTAATAGGCATCTAGTCTGCACGTAGAATATTCATTTAGAAATTTTTTTCATTTAGAAAAGGAACACTAGTAGACACTAGCAAATTATCAATGAGAATGGCTTTTATACCCATACCCACACCCCATTCTGATCAAAAAGCCCAAGATACCATTACCAGTCTTACATTAAAAAGTGAAAGCATGAAGCAAATGAAAAAGATTCGTCTTACCTTTTCCTGATACAAAAAAAGCAAAGATAATAGATTTTAAAAGCTTGACTGTAATAAAGAGATCTTAAAGGGTCTACAAGTAAGCCACACTCTGAAATCTTTAAAGCAAACAACATGTATGCATGTGTACATTCGTGCTAAGTCACTTCAGTTACGGCCAACTCTGTGACCCTATGTACCGCAGCCCACCAGGCTCCTCTGTCCATGGGATTCTCCAGGCAAGAATACTGGAGCGGGTTGCCATGCCCTCCTCCAAGATTAGGTATATAAAATAACTAATCCACATGGCACCAATGAAGTTCAAATCCAGATGACGTCAACGAAAGCTTTATCATGACAGAAACTGGATAATTAACATAATTTAAGATGAAGTTCTCTTAATGGTTTATATAGACTAAGGTAAAACCTTCAAGGAAATGTGCTCTAAAATATGATAGCTATGTATTTCAATTATGTCAAAAAGTATCTGGACAAATAATACCAACTCTTTATTTAGATATAAAAGCCTATATATACACTTGGCTTTAAAGCACAAATACAAATACTAAATAAGTCCTTACCAACTTCGGAACCTCCGGATGTATAAATTTTGCCTTCTGCAGCACACGCAGCAAGGCTGTCTCGAGGTGTTGGAGGGCCCAGTTTGGAATACCAGCTATCCTTAACGACATTATAACAGTCCATTCGCTTTATAGGGAAAAGCTGGGAGCCACCCAAAATGTAAACTACATTGTCCCAAAACACGCATGCTGCATCTCTTCGTTTTTCAAAGGGGCAGCGGATGTCTGTCCAGCTATAATCCTGTAATAGGAAAGGACAGGAAGCTTTCAATGACGGAAAAATATAACTGAAAAGGAGGAAGCAAAGATACAGTTGAGAACATACAAAACATAAGAATATGTTAGTTTATCAGTATATATAAGAATGTTGGGCTTTCTTGAAACTATTACCTAATTTTGTGTGATTTCTTCTTCAGAATGTTGGTTAATTGTGGCAGAAGGCAAGAGGAAGACAGAGATGGCTTTGGGTCTTTTCTGGCTCTAAAATAAACTATAATACATTTGCATTCATCGCTACCACCCAGTCTTCTATTCTTTCTGTTACTGAGGATAATAACAAAAGAAAATTCTAAAATAAGTAGTTTTGTTAAAGACTTTAAAAAAAAAGAAGTATGTGCATCCCTTCTTTGCCAGACGTATAGTGATGTAAAGAGTTAGTGGATAATTTGAAGCTTAACTGCCATTAGCTTACTGGTGTCTAAAGACAGAAGGCATTTTGTAGACTTCTGAGAGATATTTTTTGTAAATATTCAGTTGAGTCAGTATAGTCAGCCAGACTCTTAAAGCTGTGATATTTGTGATATACTTGGGTAATCTGAGTAATCTGGAAGCTCAAACTTTTCCTTCTCAATGAGAAGAAATGAGCGCCTATTAGCACTTCACAAAAAAGGCTGCTCACAGCACCACTACTTTTTGTTTGCAGCCCGTGCCTGTCTTCTATGAAAATATGTGGGGGAATGCTTCCAAAGTTACAGCTTGTTGGATCCTCCCCCTTTTAAAGCAAGGAAGCTACAGTGTTCTGGCTGCATTCTGAAAATGGCTGAAAATAATTAGGGTCAGACTGAAATCCAGACAATTCCCAATCTTATCAAGCAAAGCACTGTGTGTGATTGATTAATGCTGAGTTCCTTTTGGGAAAATCTGAGTGATATCTATCATGCTAGCTCATCAAAGCATCATAGGACATAAGAAATGATCTCTTCAGGAAAAAGAGCACCTGATGTAGAGTATCTTGACTCTCATTCTGCTTCTTAGGTGACCAGAGAAACAGAGCCTTAATCCCTTTTTTATTCTCAAAGTAGGGTCTACTGAGTCCCCATGGGCTACTCAGTGGTATGTTTATTGGTAGGCACACAAAACTGTAGGGTAAATGTTGTCCTGAAATGTCAGTTTTATTCAATGGATTTGAAAAACTGAGGAAGAATATTTTAGAAATTTGTTTCCTTAGGGAAACTATATAGTACAGAATGAAAAAAAAGCAATAGAATATTCTACAGGGAGCAATATCTCAAAAGCAAACAAAGTTAATCTCTTACATATTATGCAAATTACTCATAATTCCTACCTGACCAGGTTGAATAGCAGAGAAATACAATTTTATTAATGATGTTATATTTAATGAACCTCAGGTCTTGCCAGTCTTATACCCAATTTATTTGATATTAGAAAATAATATGCAAACGATTCCAAAGATATCTTTAAGAACATGTTTCCAAGCTCTTCCTTAATTACAGGATGAGAAAGTTGGTCAGACATTCTTTGAAATGGTGTCTAACATCTGGTACTCTTCAAAATAAAAAGAGCTACCCATGCAGATGCTGGAACTAAGAAAACAAAAATGCTACTTCTTTTAGCTCAATGAACTTACGTAGATACTATGACATGGGGTTCAGAAGAGTGAAGTAATTTGAAAGAGCTTGGTAACAATAATTCTAACCTTCCAGTACTACTCAAGGACCTGAGTAGGGAATGGATGATCATTAAGTCATACAGGGCTAGGTTATGCTTCATACTCAAGAATTAAAATAAATTGCTCTCTCAGAACTCTTAAGTCCAAGGGAACTGATTAGCTAGTGTGTATGTAGGGTGTGTGTGAGACACAGGAATAGGCACATGCTTCTATCTACTTGCAATTTGGGCTCTGATTTCTCTAGAAGTCCTCAAAGTTCTTAAATCTTTTCTGACTCTTCCACTATACATGTTAAACACTATGCTTGATAAATATTAGCCATATATAATATTCTGCCTAATAGTTCATCTTCTAGGCAGATAAGTGAAATGATCTTTCTTTGCAAGAATTTCTACCTACAATGAAAAATAAGACTTCATTTCACATAAACAGTAATGTTTTATACTTGGGCTCACTATATGTATCTGTCAGGTGTTAAATGCACCTGTATCATCTGGCTTAGATTGTATGCAGGGGAGTTTATGGTATTTTTTCCTGTGTGTATATGGGCCAACCTCCCTTGGAAATATGCCCAATTCCTTCAATCTACGCTTCATCCAAAGTAGAGAATGTGATTTAACATCTGCCCTTTAATAACTTATACTATATAAGTTATATACTGTCTAGGAGATGTGCATAGTTGAAGAAGCAAGCAGAGAGGGGAAAACAACAGATGGGAAGTCAGGCCTGTCAGCTTAGTGGACATGAGTGCCAGGTCTTACTGCACTGACGGAACCACTCCCAATCCTGTAGGTGGAGGAAGAATTCCTTACGGCTGTCTGCACACATGGCCTATGGGCAAGGTAAAAGCACATGGAGCTTTCCTGTTAGCAACAGATGGATGACTAGCACTCGAGTCACACTGTATATGTGTGAGCAGGAAATTGTTACCCTAAAAATATAACTTAATTCAGTTAAGTTTTATTATCCATTCTAGGCAAAGTTGGCTTAAACTCAACATTCAAAACACTAAAATCATGGCATCTGGTCCCATCACTTAATGGCAAACAGATGGGGAAATAATGGAAACAGTGACAGACTTTATTTTTGGGGGCAGCAAAATCACTGCAGATGGTGACTGCAGCCATGAAATTAAAAGACGCTTGCTCCTTGGAAGGAAAGTTATGACCAACTTAGATAGCATATTCAAAAGCAGAGACATTAATTTGATGACAAAGATGTATCTAGTCAAAGCTATGGTTTTCCAGCAGTCATGTATGGATGTGAGAGTTGGATTATAAAGAAAGCTGAGCGCCAAAGATTTGATGCCTTTGAACTGTGGTGTTGGAGAAGATGCTTGAGAGTCCCTTGGACTGCAAGGAAATCCAACCAGTCCATTCTAAAGGAGATCAGTCCTGAATATTCATGGGAAGGACTGATGCTGAAGCTGAAACTACAAAACTTTGGCCACCTGATGGCAAGAACTGACTCATTGGAAAAGACCCTGATGCTGGGAAAGATTGAAGGCAGGAGGAGAAGGGGATGACGGAGGATGAGATGGTTGGATGGCATCATTGACTCAATGGACATGAGTTTGAGTAAGCTCCGGGAATTGGTGATGGACAGGGAAGCCTGGCGTGCTGCAGTCCATGGGGTTGTAAAGAGTTGGACACAACTGAGTGACTGAACTGAACTAGGCAAGGTTCTATGCTTAGCTGCTGAGAAGATATGAAAATGAGAAAACTGGAAAAAACACAGGTAGAAGGATTTAAGTTTTGAAAAATCGCCTATGCATGCATCCCCACATACTATAGAGATACACCCAAGTATAAAGTCCTATCTTTCCTGGTCCCAGTCAACCTTTCTTGCCTCTGCTGTGATACATCACATTCTAGACTTTTTTCAGGATCAAGACTTTTTTTTTGCAAGCTTCTCTGATTACCTTTTTCTGAATTCCTACCACACTGAAGTCTGGAGTTGACAACAGAGCACTTCATTACATGTTGTGATTTTTCAGCTGTAGGACACTGCTACAGGAAGTGAAAAGCTTCCTGAGTTGATAGGATGTAGTATTTTTCTTCAAATGCCTTAAGGCAAAAATATCAGCCTGATATTTTCCTTAAGAGAAAAGTCTGATTTTATATAATCTGCATTCTGAAAACACATGAATCCTCAAATAATAGAAACACTACACATGTAAATTTTAATAAGATATGCAAAATGCAGTATGAAAAAAACTTTTTAAAAATAAAGATTTGAGAACTTTATTTTGTATCATTTTGAGAGAAAATCAAGCAAAACTAGGGGAGAAAGGAGGTTTATGCCAGATGCCACAGCATTCCTAGACATAGTTTCATGAAAAGTACACCTATATCTAAATTCCTTTTTTAAAGGAAAAAGTTAGAATCCATTCAGTTAATATTTTGTATGCTTTTGCTTTTTATGAAAAAATTTAACAATTAAGATATATTCATACTTAGGATTAAATCTATTCTTTTCTTTCTGTTTCTATCTATCTAAACTCTATCAGTAAGTTCCCCTCAAAGCTCCATGACGCTTGCTGGACAAATCCATCCCAGAGGGGCCTTCTTTTCAGACCGCCACTGCTGCCATTACCTGTTTTGTACTGAGAGAGTTAATTCTGAGCTGGGTTGATAAGGAGTCTGGGGCCCTCCTTATACAAATGTTTTCCTTTTTCTACATTCCTTCACGTTATCACATAAGATGGTTTTTTTCTTCAGATCTGAGTTGTTATGGCAACAATCTATTTTACCTAAGACCAACTTTATTCAAGCCCAGAACTAATGATTACACAACAAAACAACTCACCTTGCTCAATGGTATGTTTTTCCTTAAGCTCTGTAATGATTATATTCTTTGGAACTCTGCATCCAAATGGGTCTAATCCTTTTCTCCTTTGCCTTTCACAGCTATTTATAAGGCCTCCTCAGACAAACATTTTGCCTTTTTGCATTTCTTTTTCTTGGGGATGGTCTTGATCCCTGCCTCCTGTACAGTGTCCATCCATAGTTCTTCGGACACTCCGTCTATCACATCTAATCCCTTGAATCTGTTTCTCACTTCCACTGTATAATCATAAGGGATTTGATTTAGGTCATACCTGAATGGTCTAGTGGTTTTCCCTACTTTCTTCAATTTAAGTCTGAATTTGGCAATAAGGACTTCATGATGTTAGCCACAGTCAGCTCCCAGTTTTGTTTTTGCCGACTGTATAGAGCTTCTCTATCTTTGGCTGCAAAGAATATAATCAATCTGCTTTGGGTATTGACCATCTGGTGATGTCCATGTGTAGAGTCTTCTCTTATGTTGTTGGAAGAGGGTGCCTGCAAACTCTATTAGCCTTTGTCCTGCTTCATTTTGTACTCCAAGGCCAAATTATATCAAGAATAGAAAGGAGAGATAAGAAAGCCTTCCTCAGTGATCAATGCAAAGAAATAAGGAAAACAATAGAATGGGAAAGACTAGAGATCTCTTCAAGAAAATTAGAGATACCAAGGGAATATTTCATGCAAAGATGGGCACAATAAAGGACATAAATTGTATGTGGTCATGTATGGATGTGAGAGTTGGAATGTGAAGAAAGCTGAGCGCCGAAGAAGTGATGCTTTTGAACTGTGGTGTTGGAGAAGACTCTTGAGAGTGCCTTGGACTGCAAGGTGATCCAACCAGTCCATTCTGAAGGAGATCAGCCCTGGGATTTCTTTGGAAGGAATGATGCTAAAGCTGAAACTCCAGTACTTTGGCCACCTCATGCGAAGAGTTGACTCATTGGAAAAGACTCTGATGCTGGGAGGGATTGGGGGCAGGAGGAGAAGGGGACGACAGAGGGTGAGATGGTTGGATGGCATCACCGACTCGATGGACGTGAGTCTGAGTGAACTCTGGGAGTTGGTGATGGACAGGGAGGCCTGGCGTGCTGCGATTCATGGGGTTGCAAACAGTCAGACACGACTGAGCGACTGAACTGAACTGAACAGAAGCAGAAGATATTAAGAAGAGGTGGCAAGAATACACAGAAGAACTATATTAAAAAGATCTTCATGACTCAAATAATCACGATGCTGTGATCACTCACCTAGAGCCAGACATCCTGGAAAGCAAAGTCAAGTGGGCCTTAGGAAGCATCACTATGAACAAAGCTAGTGGAGGTGATGGAATTCCAGTTGAGCTATTTCAAATCCTAAAAATTGATGCCGTGAAAGTGCTGCACTCAATATGCCAGCAAATTTGGAAAACTCAGCAGTGGCCACAGGACTGGAAAAGGTCAGTTTTCATTCCAATCCCAAAGAAAGGCAAGGCCAAAGAATGCTCTAACTCCCACACCATTGCACTCATCTCACAGGCTAGCAAAGTAATGCTCAAGATCCTCCAAGCCAGGCTTCAACAGTACGTGAATTTCAGATGTTCAAGCTGAATTTAGAAAAGGCAGAGGAACCAGAGGTCAATTGCCAACATCCGTTGGATCATCGAAAAAGCAAGAGAGTTCCAGAAAAACATCTACTTCTGCTTTGTTGACTATGCCAAAGCCTTTGACTGTGTGGATGACAACAAACTGTGGAAAATTCTGAAAGAGATGGGAATACCAGACCACCTGACCTGCCTCTTGAGAAATCTGTATGCAGGTCAGGAAGCAACAGTTAGAACTGGACATGGAACAGACTGGTTCCAAATAGGAAAAGGAGTACGTCAAGGCTGTATATTGTCACCTTGTTTATTTAACTTATATGCAGAGTACATGATGAGAAACACTGGGCTGGATGAATCACAAGCTGGAATCAAGATTGCTGGAAGAGATATCAATAACCTCAGATATGCAGATGACACCACCCTTATGGCAGAAAGCAAAGAAGAGCTAAAGAGCCTCTTGATGTAAGTGAAAAAGGAGAGTGAAAAGTTGGCTTAAAACTCAACATTCAGAAAACTAAGATCATGGCATCTGGTCCCATTACTTCATGGCAAATAGATGGGGAAACAATGGAAACAGTGACAGACTTTATTTTGGGGGGTGGCAAAATCACTGCAGATGGTGACTGCAGCCATGAAATTAAGATGCTTGTTCCCTGGAAAGAAAGCTATGACCAACCTAGACAGCATATTAAAAAGCAGAGACATTACTTTGCCAACAAACGTCCATCTAGTCAAGGCTATGGTTTTTCCTGTGGTCATGTATGGATGTGAGAGTAGGACTGTGAAGAAAGCTGAGCGCCCAAGATTTGATGCTTTTGAACTGTGGTGTTGGAGAAGACTCTTGAGAGTCCCTTGGACTGCAAGGTGATCCAGCCAGTCCATCCTAAAGGAAATCAGTCCTGAATATTCATTGGAAGGACTGATGTTGAAGCTGAAACTCCAATACTTTGGCCACCTGATGGCAAGAACTGACTCATTGGAAAAGACCCTGATGCTGGGAAAGATTGAAGGCAGGAGGGGAAGGGGACGACAGAGGATGAGATGGTTGGATGGCATCACCGACTCAGTGGACATAAGTTTGAGTAAGCTCTGGGAGTTGATGATGGACAGGGAGGCCTGGCGTGCTGCAGTCCATGGGGTTGCAAAGAGTGGGACACTGAGCTGAACTGAACTGAATGATTATATAACAACAATGTATCTTGTCGAGGACAGTTTCTCCTTCTTACCAGGAGCCTTCAGACTAATCATGTTATTTTAAGATTTATGTTGTGGGAGTGGGCCTGGTAAGACTATTGTAGCAACCAGTTGAAGAAGTATATAAGGTCTTGATAAGACTGAGTGGGACACTCTGCCTCCTTCTGATGTCTATATCAGAAGTTTTCTGCATCCCTTTTTCACTGTAATAAAACTCTGCTACACAAAAGCTCTGAGTGATCAAGCCTCGTCTCTGGTCCAGAAGCTAAAATTCTCTTCTTCAGAGATCACAAATCTGACACGGTTCAAGGTAAGCTATCAGTATCACGACTTTTAAGTAGTTACACTCAGTGGCTGCTTCAGTGACCTCAGCCTCCGTCTTCTATAACTGCTTCAAGGTTGTGTACACCTTATACACTTTGAGTTTGAGGGACAGGACTGATATATATCCTTCACAATCCCCGCTGCTGCCCAACCCCAAAATTTCAAATTCTGGTTAAACTGCACTTTTCAACCAGCTGACTGTACAATACGCTGTCATACAATCTGTTGTCATTTATAACAACTGAAGTTAATTATCTCTTATACTGATTACGGATTTTCTTTGAAAATCATCACAAGAAACCTATCTGAGCACTATTTTAGAATAATAGTTCTTACTGTGCCTTGGGATCATCATATGAACAATTACCAAAGGTAGCCAATAGTAATTTCCAAGTGACATGATATAGTAAAAATAGTGATAATTTCTTTCACTCCTGGCTGGTTTTCTTCAGCCTGACTCTTGCCCCCCTAGCATTGCATTTATGTACCCACTACCCTCTAGCTAATTCCAGGATGACTAGAATCCTTCAAAACACCACATAGACTTATCTTTCCCAGTCTCCTTATCCTTTCCCACCTAGGGCCCTCAATCAAATGCCTACAACTTTGTTTCTGTCTTCTCTCAGTCTTTTAAGGGGACTCCTCTGTTAACTGGTAATAATTATGGCTGACTGTGGCTTATGAGAGTGACTCTGAAGTCATCCCTCCCATGGTGAGTCGTATTTTCACGAAGGTTTCTTGCAGACACAGTGATTAAACACAAAAGGAACTGATCCCTGAAGCAGGGAACTTCAGGTACCACATCTATGTGTGGTACAAGGGCTGTGAGGCTGACTTTAGAACAAAACTACAAAAGTGTGTTATGGAGATGCTTATAAGGAAAAAAAAAAGAGGCTATCAATATTCCTATTTTGGAAAACATTCTAGGAAGGCACTCTACTGAGAATTCACCTCAGAATGTGTTCCAATCTCTTCTATCTGAACTTGAGGACCACCAAACTGCCTGCAAACAAGCAGGGGTGAGAAATACCTAATATGCATAAGCGGCAAAGAACACTGGTTTTACCAGTTACCTATTATACTGACAACTAAGAACGTTTAAAGGACACCCATGTTGACCCATACTTGTCTTCCAGCAATGTCAGTCCCTGCGGGATACAGCTATGGGTCCAACCCACCTGGGATTACTGCTGTCCTTTGTGGAGATTCTGTTCTGACAGATGCTCCTGATCATTTCAGCAGCACTCCCTCTTGGACCTCAGTACACTACTTGTACAACACTCTGCTGGTGACAAACACCACTGACGCACTCTTACAAAACCTCTCTAATTTTTTAATGTAATAACATTTTCCGACTGAGCGACTTCCTTTCCCTTTTCACTTTCATGCATTGGAGAAGGAAATGGCAACCCACTCCAGTGTTCTTGCCTGGAGAATCCCAGGATGGGGAAGCCTGGTGGGCTGCCGTCTATGGGGTTGCACAGAGTCGGACACGACTGAAGCCACTTAGTAGTAGTAGTAGTATAAGGTTTATACTTCTTTTACGCACAAGTCTTTTAAAATCATATGCAACATATAATCGCCAAGTTCCACCTTGATGATAGTATAGGACCGTCTCCGTACACGTTGGGCCAGACACTAAGCTCAGTGATGAGTCTACTTCAGAGTTGTGAGCAGGAAAAGGTACTTAGAGGCAATTCTCTGGTGGTCCAGTGTTAGGACTCCATTCTCTCATTGCCGAGGGTCCTGGTAGGGGAACTAAAAGTCCCACAAGCTGTGCCGTGAAGCCAAAAGAAAAAGATACACAGCATAAACCTTTTGAATCTGATGGTTCTGTAAAACATGGCACCATTGGTTTTCTGCCTCTGCAACCAGGACTGGTCCTCACCGTGTTGTTCTTACTCCTTGTCTGGTTTTAGCAGGGTATTATGCAGAATCCCTTTTTCTCTGAGGCAGAGTCTCCTATGTCTCCACCATGTGAAAGTGGTGAGCCAAGACCCCTACAAAGTTTTAAGCCCTCAAAGCTTATCATTTCACTGACAGGAATAGTCCAAATAATCTGGTCAATTAAGTCAACTTTTATTTTGGCATCAGTATTATAAAACATTCCCATGCTACAATTGAGAACACAAATTCTGAGAACAGAGCACTGGATTCAGACAAATAACTCTTCAGTAATCATTAAACACTTGATAAATATCAACAGGGACAGTGGGGAAGGGGAAGAGGAGACTCAGCAGAATTCTCAAAGGACGACAAGAACAGTATCATTTCAATTCAATATATAGCAACCCAAGATTTCTACTACTTTATCTACTTATCTACTAGAAAAAATATTAATATTTTTTCTTATCATCTTTCAATCAGCAATTAATATATTTGCTGCTTCTCATGAGTGATATCCAAGGAATATCTAAAGACAACACTTTATAGGGATACTGCTTAATTCTAGATAATTAAGTAGTACTGCTTAAATTGTCTCTTTGAAGGAGATCAATTCAGTGAAAATAATCATTTGGGACAGGTATAGGACACATATCAATGGGTTCCATTAAGGATAGTTAAAACCATTTTAACATCTCTGAAAATATTAAATTCAAGAATTTTAAAACAATTCCTATACAGTATTTATTATTAAGCAGTCTCCTTGAAATGGAAAATGAAATAATGTTCACTTTGGAGATTCAAGGTAAATAATAACTTAGAGAAATCAGCCTCCCGACTTTTAATATTAGAAATAATAATCAACTTATATCAAAATATTAAATAAGAGTAAATGGTGAAAATTTTTAAGATGTAGTTTTAGCAAAAAGAAAGGAGAGGGTGGAACTTCCAACAGAAATATTTAATAAATATTATAATGGGGTGCTAATAGTGTTAACATTAGGAAATGAGTAATAATTGATGGAATAAGAATTTTTTATTGGTAGTTATATCCTCAATTATTTAAATATTTCCACTATAAATCTAAGAACTTGTGATTGAGTATACAGAAGAGCACCAAGTATGTGCCATTTATAAGAGCAAAGCAAGACATCAAATGAGATTTCTGAAGTTACAGTCTCATTTCCAGGCTTGTGCAGCACACTCATCTTTTTTCAACTGTTCAATAAAAAAAAAAAAAAAGAATCAAGTAAATTGTTACAACTACAGGCCAGAAACAAGTGCTAGTAGTCATTCCATATTTGCCTTACTCTAAAAACAATGCTGTCTCCCAAGTGAAATCAGTATTCTCCTTGTACCTCTGTACATCAAAACAGACATCTACTAAAAGATAAAGTATTTACCAAAACATACGTTAATTGGGTTTTTAACTGTCAAAATCAACACCAAAGTTAGGAGGCTGTAACTATCATCAACACCTGAAAGCTGTGGTTCATAGAATTATAATTTAAGCTCCTGTGACTTTAGATTTTTCTTGGGGGAAAAAAGAACTGATAAGTTTCCTGCTCCTGACTCAGAAGGATCCTGAAAAATTAAAAAACAATGAAATTAAATAGCCACTGAAATGTCAACAGTCTTAACATTACTTAGTATGAAATAGATGTGTAGGTGTATCAACCTGTTAAGCACACTGACATTGTGCTTATTGCACTGTGTTGCACAGGCCATCAAGCTTTATGGTACCTGCCATTCACTCAGTCTTCTACTAAGGAAGGAAACTAAATGTCTTCAGTTAAAAAAAAAAATCAGTCTATATTCTGACTGTAGATAGATATATGACCCAAAAGCCAGTCACAGGGACAGTCCAAATATGATGATATTTAACCAATCTAACCTGCCACTCCTTCTCTGGAGGTCTTTTTCGGTATCTGGCAACACATATCTTCTGCGGGTTATATGAGTCACCACCGTTATGGCAGAAAGTGAAGAAGAACTAAAGAGCCTCTTGATGAAAGTAAAACAGGAGAGTGAAAAAGCTGGTTTAAAACTCAACATTCAAAAAACCAAGATCATGGCATCCGGTCCCATCACTTCATGGCAAATAGATGGGGAAACAATGGAAACAGTGACAGACTATTTTGGGGGGTGGCAAAATCACTGCAGATGGTGACTGCAGCCATGAAATTAAAAGATGCTTGCTCCTTGGAAGAAAAGCTATAACCAACCTAGACAGCATATTGAAAAGTAGAGACATTATTTTGCTGACAAAGATTCATCTAGTCAAAGCTATGGTTTTTCCAGTAGTCATGTATGGATGTGAGAGTTGGATTATAAAGAAAGCTGAGCACCAAAGGATTGATGCTTTCGAACTGTGGTGTTGGAGAAGATGCTTGAGAGTCCCTTGGACTGCAAGGAGATCCAACCAGTCCATCCTAAAGGAAATCAGTCCTGAGTATTCATGGCAAGGACTGATGCTGAAGCTGAAACTCCAATACTTTGGTCACCTGATGCAAAGAACTGACTCATTGGAAAAGACCCTGATGCTGGGAAAGATTGAAGGTGGGAGGAGAAGGGGACGACGGAGGATGAGGTGGTTAGATGGCATTACCGACTCAATGAACCTGAGTTTGAGCTAGCTCCAGGAGTTGGTGGACAGGGAAGCCTGGCGTGCTGCAGTCCATGGGGTTGCAAAGAGTCAGACACGACTGAGCAGCTGAACTGACTGGTGACTCTTGATTGTTGCATCAGGGCCAGGTTCCGGTCTCCTCACTGGACCAGACTGAAGCAACCACTAAAACTTGGTTTATAGCTTACACTCTGGCTAGTGTGTATTTCTGTTACTATCTACCCAAGATCATTAGATGGAATTTCTTTTCAACTGACAGAAAAGATAAAGTTATTTCATAGTCTGACTTCAAGATCTCTAGACTCTAACTCTATGCTATAATCTCAGCTGCAGGAGCCCTGGTCTATCTCACCTTGCCAAAGGTCTCCTATGTGGATGCCTATAACACTGATCAGTTCTGGAAACAGAAATGAACAGAAAATAGAAGGGATCCCACATGTCTTGGGAAGACAAGTGTTTCTCAAAACAAAAGTTATCCTAAAGTATGGTGTTGCTCACAACAGAGCTCCTAGATGTCCACAGGTCTGCAGCAGGGGTTGGCAAACTGCAGGCTAAATCCAACCAACTGATTGTTTCTGTAAATAAAGTTTGATTGGAATGCAGCCATACCCATTTTTTAATGTATTATTTATGGCTGCTTTCCGGCTACAGCATCAGGTTGAGCAGTTATAGCAAAGTATATGTAGACTATAAAATTCAAGTGTTTATTATCTCTTTTAGAAAAAGTTAGCCAAGCCCTGATCTACATCATGTTGGTATAACCCCTTGGAAATAAAGGACAGCTTGTTGCCCCAAGCATCTTCTAACACTTTACAGATGACACGTATCCTGTGTTTGGGTGTCCTACATTTACACTTTAACTGGGCAAACCAAAAAGCTGCCAGTTGTGAGCAAAACCTGGAGCAGCTTTCTAAGTGGGACAGGTGACAAAAGTACAGCTCAGCTGCTCAGGCTAGCCTGTGACCCTAGGGCATTGAGTTGCTGCTTATAACTTGAGGCATGTCCTAATATGACCACAGAACACACCCCTGGGATTCTAGAGCAGGGCCAACCTACTTTAGGCAGGTACCATTTTTTCAGGAAATAGCTCCTGGCTGGCCACTAGGGTCTGACAGACAGCAAATGTCTGACACCAAGGGAAACCAGGTGAGCATATCGTTAACCCATTTTGAATAGTGTTACCTGACCTACCATATCACCAATAGCATGGTTTCGATCCATGATCTAGTATTTAGACACAGAACTGGGCTTTTGGAGGTCTCAAAGGCACAGAACATCCAAATGGGATAACCACAACCCTTCCTCAGTAGGCTCCTCCCTCACCCAGGGTTATGTCTTCTTGGAGATGGTCTTTCCACATCAGCTGACAAATTTGAGAGACCTGAGCTTGGTTCATCTGTGACAGTACTAGCCAAAAGTACTAGCTTAAGCATTACAGTCCCTTCAGGAAAGGTACTGAGGCATAATACAGAAAAGACATATCCCGATATGGCAGATTTTCAAGCAGTTCCTTTAATTGTTCATTATGTCATTCAGTAGAGGAAGCCTGAGGTCAGTTTTTTATCAACTGTCAGACAGTGACTAATGGTTTACCCAGATGGTTATACCTGAAATAAGCAAAAATGAAAAAAATGCTGACAAGGAGATTCTCATGAGAAAGGATAATGTAGAAGCCCGCCCCACCCCGTTCTCCCAAAAGGAAACAAATTTGAGGCCCACATGAATTCTTACTGGAGTGCCCACAGCTGCAGCAAAGTCTCAGTAATCACGTGGTTAGGACTGTGTCTGCATCTTTCCTCCCCAGTGTGATGCTTGCTCAGTGGGCTTATGAGTGACTACAATGCAGTGATAGATGCATGCATTATCTACAGAAGTCAGTGGCTGCAGAAGTCAGTGAACCTTTATGAGAATGGATACATGTATATGTATGGCTGAGTCCCTTTGCTGTTCACCTGAAAATGTCACAACATTGCTAATCGGCTATACTCCAATATAAAATAAAAAGTTAGAAAAAAAACAACAAAAAAAACAGCTAATGGCCCTTCCTTACCCGAGGCCTACGTAGCTATCCACTACTGGCTAGCACCCACTTTGTGGGCAATACTGACCGATTCTAAGAAGCTGATTTGTTATCATATCTTGAGGGAACCAGTTAGTTACCTAATGCCATGCTAACTACACTGGAACCATCCCATTATTGAAGGGACAAAGATTCGTCCTCATTGGAATTGATATTTATTCTGGATCTGGACTGGCCCACGCTGTCTTTTGCACTCTTGACAACACTATCCTATGTGTATCACCACTATCATATTATATGGAAAGCCTCCAAGACCCACTTCTCAGAGAAAGTAGTATCAGAAGTATCCTGATGTAAAAAGGATGCTCTGGACTCATCCAGGTATCTATCATCAACAAAAAATGGGCCTATAAGATGATGAAAGAGATCGTTAAGTGCTGAGACTCAACATCAGTTATGGGTACCATCTTGCAAGGTCAGGTGCTATCTTTTTAGGATTATGGTATTATGTGTTCTGCTTGGCCAGTATATGTAGCAATAGCAAAATATAGTATTCTCTCTCCAACAGCCAAAAGTCACAGGTCTAAGAAAGTCACAAGAGGTAGAAATATGAATGGACTTTCTCATAATCTATTTTTAAAAATTGTGTTCCTAGACCTATGACTCAAACTCTGCTGCCCAAATGGCATAATGTAAAACACATTAAAATTGGTAATAATATCTAGATGGTTGGGGAAAGGTAATTTTATCTTTTTCCTCATGATGGTCTACATTTTTCACATTTTCTAGAAAGACTGTATTATTTTATATTCAAACATAATTACTAAAGGGGGAAAAAAAAAACCCATAGCTCCAGAAGCAGATTTTCATTGAAAATGGCACATAAGGAAAGCAAGGAGTTGAGATGAATGCAAGGAGTTCCTAACAAATTAGAAGAACTGCTTTCCCTTTTCTTTGATAATGGTTACTATGTAGCACTCCAGAGCAGTCACAGAGACATTTGAAATCTGACTAAGCCTCAGTTTCCTTATTTGTAAAATGAGATATAACTCTGTATCTTATAAGGTCTATGAAAGAACACCATAAATTATAACATCTCTGAGTCATTACTATCTGTGGTAGGTGCCAGTCTATCTGCTCAGTGCTTTTAGAAACAAAAACAAAGATAAAAGTTAGTTACCTTTGGGTTAAAATATCTACAAGACTGTGGTTGGGAGCCTCCAAACAGGGCTATGCGGTAGTCATGTTTCTTCCTTCTGGGCCTTGTGCCTTCTACCAGTTCTTCTCGATCCTCTGGAGAAAGGAGATGATACCTCATGCCACCTGTAGAAAAACACATGGCAACTCTTCAAGAACTTCAGGTGCTTTAATACTTACTTTGAAAAGGAAACAAACAAAACAGTGCTCTTATTTCTGTAACCGTTTTGTTTTTTTTTTTTTTCTATCCTCTCTCTAACATTTATGGAAAGAGTGAGGGGGAATGAGGCAGGAGAAATGGATAATAATCTGAGTGCTAATCGATTTATCATTCTCCGTCATCACCTTAATGCTAAGATTGTCCTACCCACTTAGTAAATATCAGTGAATCACCTGGCTTTTCAAGCAACAGCAGCCATAATATTAATTATTGAAATTCAGATCTCCTAACCCAGCAGTTCTCAATCTTCACTGTACATTAGAGTCACCTAGAAAATCTCAGAAACTATCGCTGGGGCCTACCTCAGCAGAGTTAAATCGAAACCTCTGGTGGAAGGGTGGAGGCACTGGTACTGCCCCTTGCTGCTAAGTCACTTCAGTCGTGTCCGACTCTGTGTGACCCCATAGATGGCAGCCCACTAGGCTCCCCCGTCCCTGGGATTCTCCAGGCAAGAACACTGGAGTGGGTTGCCATTTCCTTCTCCAATGCATGAGAGTAAAAAGTGAAAGTGAAGTCGCTCAGTCGTGTCCGACCCTCAGCGACCCCATGGACTGCAGCCGACCAGGCTCCTCCGTCCACGGGATTTTCCAGGCAAGAGTACTGGAGTGGGGTGCCATTGCCTTCTCCGTATATGTGGTTAAAAGATCAGCAACTTCATTACCTGGGAACTTGTTAGAAATACTGAATCCCAGAGCTACTGAATTAGAATCTGCATATTTAACAAAATCCAAAAGTAACTCAGATGCACATAAAACTTGGAGAAGTACTTACTGCTTAGATGATCCTAAAATGCAATGAGGATTCATAACTATTGTGATCTAAAATCTTTCAGCAATTACTTAATTTTGCCAAGTCAAGGGACACTCAACAATTAAAAACTTTTAAGATGTCATTTCAAATCAGTGTGGGAAAAGTAGATTATTCAATAAATGATGATAGACAGTGATATGAAGAAAACACCCAACTTCATACTTTACTCTAAAGCAGATTCCAAATCAATAGAATATTTTTAAATGTTTTAAAGCCTTATAAATGAACTAAAAGTAAAACAGGAAAAGTTAAAAAAAAATTGGCTCAGAATGAGGAAGCCTGAAAGTGAAAGTGAAGCCACTCAATCGTGTCCAACTCTTTGCGACCCCATGGACTGTAACCTACGAGGCTCTTCCGTCCATGGGATTTTCCAGGCAAGAGTACTGGACTGAGTTGCCATTTCCTCCTCCAGGGGATCTTCCCAACCCAGGGAATGAACCCAGGTCTCCTGCATTGCAGGCAGACACTTTACCATCTGAGCTACCAAGGAAGCCTAAGAAAAGACAAACAACACAGAACCTAAAAAAAAAAATTAGAACTACATAAAATTTTAAGTTAAATTATTTTATGGCAAAAAGAAAAAACCAAAAATCAAAAGACAATGACAGGATTTCCCTGGTGGTCCAGTGGCTAGGACTGCACTCCCAATGCAGAGGGACCAGGTTCGATTCCTCATCTGGGAACTAGATCCCACATGCAGCAACTAAGACCCAGTGTAGTCAAAAAAATAAGTAAATGTTAAACGAAAAAGACAATGACAAACTAGAAAAGAATTTATAAATCATATAAAAGACATATAAAAGATACTCAATAATATTCAGATGATCAAATAACAGAAAGTTAGATCATGTATCTGAACAAAGTTCACAGAAAAAGAACTAATTACAAATAACTCTGAAACGCGAAAAGATGCTCATGTGCTCTAGTCAGAGAAATACAAATTAAAATCAAACTTTCTCATACATCAGACTGCACAAGATCAAACTATCTAGAACACAGTATGATAAAGGAAGTAGCAGTCTCCTACACTCCTGGTGGAGACGTTGATGAGTGCAAATTATCTGTGAAATTATTATTTCATACCTTTTAGCCAGCAATTTCCCCTTTTAGGATTTTATCAACCTAAAGTTCACTGTCAGGGAAGTGGTTAAAAATTATGGTTATCCACACAATAGAACACTAAATATGGTTATTGAGATGAACAAGGAAGGGTAATATGTACACACAGGATGAATTCCAAGAAATAATGTGGAATGAAAAAAAGCAAGATGGGAAAATTCCCTGGTTGGGGAACCAAGATCCCACAAGCTGACAGGAAGGCAGGCAAGGGAGAAAGAAAGACATAGAAGACTACACAGAGTGTGACTTTATTTATTTTAAAAATTTATTATATCTTTATTTATATATATGTATACATAATTTATACAAGCATTTGTCAATAAATGACTGTGTATGCACAGACTCAAGACTTCTTTTAGAAGGATATATACAAGATAATAATGGTTACCTCTAGTGAGACTTTTCACTATCTACCGTTGAACTGTGTATGATGTACAGTATTACTGGTCCAAAAATAAAATAATGTAAGCAATTTTCAATACATGCAGGAAACACTTCTGTTCATGATGCTGTGTTGGGCTTTTATAAGAGGAATATAGAGAGAAGACAGTTTTGGATAACAGGTTGTGAATGAATGAAAATCGGTATCAATATTTCTAGCATTTCTTTCCACTTTAGAGCATTAGTAGACGCACTGTGCATTAGAACAGCTGGCACACTCAGCAGCCACGACTCAGATGCCTACTCTCAGTCAGGGGTCCGCAAACCTGCTCCAGAGGGCCGGACAGCAAATATTCTGGGCTCTGTAAGTCACATTTGGTTTCTGTCATATATTTTTGATTTGTTTTTTCACAATCCTTTACAACTGTGAAAAAAACACTTTTCCTCATCCCCTCCTCTCTCACTCTAGCTGTTAGACTGTAGTTCTTAAAAGTGTAGCTCCCTGACCAGCAGCATCACTTAGAAACTTGTGAGAAATCCCAATTATTGAACGCTACCCCAGAACAGATCTTGTGGAGTTTGAGAGCCACTGCTCTAGGAGGGCTCCACACAGGGCAGATGTGTCCTGTGGAATCTATGAACACAATTCTCCCAACAAGAGAACACAGGCAGTGGGGAAGAAGAGATTCAGGAGGGGAAGGTTCCAGGCAACAGGCCATGGGTGCAACTGTACAACAGTTGCCGACTGTGGCCGACTGTGGCCGACTGTGTCCACCCTTGGAGGAAGCACAGACTGTGGCTCCTTCACTGATGGGCTGTTTCTCTCCCAGGACAGGGCTGAGGACAAGCTCTCTGGGACCTTTCCCTGAGAAGCCCCTTGCTCCTTAGGCTGATTCCTTTGGGAGTTAGTCCTTTGAGAGGCAGGTACTATCATTTGAAGATTCTGAGTAAGAACTTGGTCTGACCCTTTGTGGTGGCTTTGACTATGATCTTCATTTTAGGACTCATTTTCTTTAGTTGTAAATTCTCTCAGTTTAGTTTTAGTCTACATTCCTATCATCTTTTCTGTTTTTTTTCTCCTCTCAGAAGGCAGCCTCTAGGTCAGATGGTAGGAAGGTAACTGACAGTCTGAGGAAGGGAGGCCTTCTCTCCACTGAGCTTTATTCAGGCTTCAAAGCTGCATGTGTCTAGTCAAGGAATTTTAGAACTGTTCTTTATTAGAACAAGACAAAACAAAGAAAAAAAGAAAATGTAGCAAAGATTCCTGCTCAAGAGCCTAACCCCACACTTGGCTGGATTTCTGGAATAATGCCAATATTCTGTTTCTAAGTCAATTCAGAATCCACATAAGAACTAAGCACTATATTTCATTTAGACTGGCTAATTTATCTTCAACAGCTTACTCCATGTGTGAATAAACAGATGCAAGTCTCCACCCAGTGAAACCAGAAATATGACACAGCATGCAAATAGGGGTATAACAAAAAATCCGATATTAACACATACGAAATCCACATAATGAAAGCACTAATCTAAAGGTGTCTTCTTGGTCTTGATTTTCTTTCACCTCCCTGTACTTAAAATCCTCCACAATTGTATACCTTAGGTTGGAGGCGAGTTAAAGCATTGAAGTAGGAAGCAGGAAATTTACTATTTGCCCTAATTTTAGAAAATATGTCCCTTAAAATTAGCTGAAAACCTGAATGCTGGGTGGGAGTAATAAATAAATGAGAGAAATATTTATTTCCGTTGAGTTTTGCACATGTGAAAATTTTGTTAACTAGGACCTTAAAGATCCTAGGGTTTGTTTTTATTGTGGGGGAACAAAAATCTTTTGCTAACTCTGGCATTTTAAGGTGATAGAAGTCAAAGATTGTTTCCTTCGGGTTGAAATAGTAACCAAAATATTCTTTACTTAGGGGCGTGGGATGTGGCTGTTAGCTACACATTTTCTGGTGGGGTCTTTAATTCAGTGATAAAATTTAAATTAAAAACAAGCCAAAAATTATAGGTTTCTTTATTTTCACTAAACAGGCAATTGAAATACATGGTACAAAAATAAGTGGTAAGATTATTGTAAAATGAATGGACAGAATAAATATTCAATTTAATTTTCCATCTATGAGAATTTCACAATAAAATCACAGTTTACTTTGTATTATAAAAAAAAAAAAAAGAAACTAGGTACTATCTATAATCTACTTCTTTAAACTCCCCAGACCTTGGTTTTAAAGATAGCAGCTTGGGTGAACTCTCCTTTTCCAGTTCTTTTCCCATCACCCCTTAAGGGATATGTTCTTGATTCATACCCTTTTTTCCCCTCGACACCTTAACTAGAACCAAAAGGTATTATACCATGCACTGTCTTATGCTATTGCCACTCACGAAAAATGTTTATTATTAAATATTCATCTCAGATATTTTTAGTAAATATAGAGCATTCCACTGTATGGATATATCATAATACTTTCCCAAACTAGGGGACAGTATTGGGTCAACTTACCCTAAAACCATAATATTATTAACTAGTAGCCATGTGATAAGTCTAACAGAAATTTTACTTTACTTCCAAATCAAGGGAAAGTGATACTATTTAATAATCAGGTGGGTGCCTAAAGCCTGTGCTCTGCAACAAGAGATGCCTCCCCAATGAGAAGCCCATGTGCTACAACTAGGGTAGTCTTCGTTCATCACACCTACAGAAAGCCTGCCCACAGCAATGAAGACACTGCTCAGCCAATAAGAAAAGAAACAGATGAAAGGAGAAATAGTGAACTGGAATATAGATTTGAAGAAATCACCCCAAGTGCAACGAAAAGCTTAGAAATTATGGAGTGGAGAACTGACAACCTTTTTAATTAAAATCCCCGAAGAAGTTGACACTATTGGAAGAGAAAATGGCTGAGAGTTTTCCAAACTTGATGAAAAACATGGATTCCTCAGACTCGGGAAAATGAACAAACACTGAGCAGGATAAACACAAACAAATGTCCAGCTATATTTGATGCTAAACATCAAAACCAACAGAAACCCTTTTAAAAAGCCACAGGCAAAAAATGCACATTGTCTACAAAGAATGACAAGTACACTGACAGGAGACAACAGTAACGAGGGAGGTGGGGGGTATCTTCAGAGTACTGAGAGAAAATACATTCAACCTAGGATTACATGCCCAGTTCACCTTTAAGAATAGAGTAAAAGCAAGAAAAGATTTTTATATAACCAATAACTGGAACAGTTTAAAATCAATAGACTGTCAGTGTATGAACTTTATAAAGGATGCTCTTCAGGAATATAGGGAGAAGGTTTAAGATACAAGAAGAAATGGTGTGCAAAGAGATGGACAAATATGGATAAATTTAAATACTATTAAAAAAATGAAGTCCCATTTGAAAAGTTAAAAAACACTAAAATACAGAACAAAAAATATTTACTGTTTGCATTATTCTTCTTTATAGATTTAGGTACAGCTTAAACACACATACTAAATTTTAAAATAGCACTATAGCAATATTTGTCAAAATCCTCAAACTCTCAGGAAGAAAGCAGTAACTTTTATCAGTATCTGCTAGAAATAAGTTTAAAATTCAGGAAAACAAAAGTAATTTCTTAATTATAGACATCTCTTACCTACTCCACTCATATCTACCTATATACCCCAACACATGTATCCAACTAATGTCAAAAGCCAGTCCATGGCTCTAGGTGAGAACTAAAGGTATTCCCATCAGTGTAAGGGAAAGACAAGGCTAATATTTATCACCACCATAGTTAATTGAACACCGTTCAATTAAAAACTTATTCAATGCAATTAGGCAATATAACAAAAGAAAAAAGTATAAATATTAAGGGAGAAAACTAAAATCATTATTTGCAGATCATGAATTATTTCCCTAGAAAAAAGAAGTCCACTGAAATTAAAAAAAAAAAAAACGATCAATAATGACTAAAGAAAAAAAAAATACAATCACAATAGCAGCAACAAAAATATCTGAAAAATTTTTTACAAGAAATATAGAATGTAAGAAAATTACAAGTTCTCTAGGGACACACAACAATTTAAATGAAGTACAACAATATTTAAGGGCTTCCCTGGTGGCTCAGATGGTAAAATATCTGCCTGCAATGCAAAGATGAATCATTCAACAATGATATACTGGGTTAGAATCTTGCCAAACATTTAGGAGGGAAAATAAAGCTAGGCTCTTATTTATTCTGGGTGGCATGAGATTATTTCATATGTAATCAATCTCAGTTGCATATAAGGTTTAAAAATTAAGGGAAAAAAAAAAGAAATCCATAAATGCACAAAAGGAAAATTTAGGAATTTTTAAAAAATCATCTTGGACCAAGAAAGACCCTTCCAAACATATTTCTAAAGCTGGATATAAAGGAAAAGACTGATTAAGATTTATCAATACAAAAACAACTTGAGATTACACTTGCCATTTCAAGACGTTTTCTTTCCTCTCTCTTGAAAGCCACTCTCCAAAAACAAGGAAAGAAGAAGCAAACAAACTCTACCTCTGATAGTGCTAGAAGATTTGCAACTCCTAAAACAGTTAATGAAGACAGCTAGCAGACAGAATGTTAAACCTGAATAGTTATGGCAAGAGACACCAATGAGAAGCAAGCCAAATGATCCTGCAGAACCCTGGAATGATACAGAGTACCCCAAAAGCTGGAGTGGGGATGAAATCAAGAGAACTCTAAAATTCTAAAATAAATGACTGCTGAATTGCCAGGTCTCCTTTCCCTACTGCAGTCAGATACCTATGCTTTTCCCACTATAGGAGACAGAAGGGTTGGTCTTTGGAGATTCTGAATCAGAGATGTCCAGATTCAGGGAATCACAAAGAAAGGGGTGTAAAACTGAAAACAGGGATTAAGTGAAAGCCTTCAAGTCAAAATGCTCCCCCATTCAGTTCCCAAATGCCTCCAACCCAACTACCTGAGAAAATAACTACAGATAATGACCTTTGGGGGTCCCCAATTTAAAAACTGTCTGGCTATCCTGATTATCCTACAGTTTAGCCCAATAAATGAGAAGACCACTCACATACATAGCATTATCAATTTTATAACACAGTCTTATAAATATGATTCACAGATGATATGAAATATTTGTTTTCAACAACAAAAAGAAAAAAAAAAACCAAAGGCAATACAGAAAAAAAGAAAAAAGGAAGGCAATACAGGAAATGCAGGCAAAATAAGAAAATATTAAAGGCATTATAATGCTACTCTGGAATAAGATATTATAGCCATGAAATAAGAAGAGAATAAAACTCACAGAAATACAAAATAACTGAAATAAAAGTGCTAAAAGAAAAGGCTATTTCCAAGAAAATAGAAAAGGCAAAGATGGATAGGAGAGACAAGAAAAGATCACAGACTCAATCCCTAAAAAAATCACAATACCAGCAATAAAGAACTGAGAAATCTGTGGCTGAATAGATAGAGGATGCCAGTGTGATAACTAAAAAAAGATGAAAACCAAGGTACATTACTGTGACCCTTCAAAATACCAGGGATTAAAAGAAAATAAAGTGTTACATGCTTACAAGGAGGCATACTAAATAAACTGGCATCAGATTTCTCAAAAGTAACACTGGAAGCTAGTAAACAATGGAAAATGCCTTAAAATTCTAACTGGAAATGATTTTTCAACATAATTCTATACCCAGTTTAACTATCCTTCAACATTTTATGATAAAATAAAGATGTGATTTGTCAAATTTCCAAATATTTACTGATCATATACTCTTTCTCAGGAAGCTTTTAAGGATATGTCCAATCAAACAGAATTTAGGAAGGGGAAGACGTGCGTTTGAGGAAAATAGTGAAATCTAACTTAGGAAAAGAGTGAAAGAACATCCCAGGATGGCAGAGAAGTCCCAGGATGAGAACTGTGCCTTAAGTTTACACCTACAATGCAAACACTTCATACTGGAACAGGCAGAAAGAAGGCTCTATGAACAGTGTTGCCAAAGAAAGAAAAGCAACAGATTGTTTAATTGTACAATTTTATTAAGTGGCATTTTACAGAGGGGTTGGAACTCAAGTATGCAAGTCAAGAAAAATTAAGTGCATCAAAAAAGAATGTGGCAAAAAATGTGCTCCAGGTGCAACAAACCAACATTTTTCTTCAAAAAAGAAAATGTGATCACAGTACACTACTTAGCTCAATTATTTTAAAAAGGAAATAAAACACATAAAATGAAAGTTGCTGTACATGAAAGGAGACAAAGTCTAATTTTTTTATCTTCTATCCCAGGTGTTCCTATAAAATAACGGATGAGGCTAAGTTCCTTCCAGATAGACAGTTGAGAATCCCAACAGATTAACTATACAGAAGGGCTAAGTGTTTCTCCCTGGCTGCCCCATCTGATCCAATCTGAAGGGTTTTAAGTCCATGAGAAACTGGCTAGATGATCAGGTTATAAATGGATATTAAGGAAACTTACTTATCACCATCTTAAGGCATTCGGGATTGTCTTGAATAAGTGGTTCGGCTTGTACTGTTTTACTTAAGAAATTCTTTGAGATAAGAGGAAACCTGACTTTAGCAAGGATGTCAACCATAAAAGGCTGGCGATTAGGTTCATCATATTTCAACCACCTGACTGCAGCATCATAAACCTAAGGGGAGAAAAACAGCATGGTAAAATTTTCAGATGGCAGCAGCACTTCCAATTACCTATGTTTACTCTCCCAGTGAAGGGAAAGAATCTCATTAAGACATAACTGCTTACCCCAAATATCTTATTCAGATACTTGTTTTCATCCCCAAATACCCATCTTTACTTCAGAACAGTTTACACAATGCTCTAGTGATTCTTCTAGGTAATATGCTTTATAGAACTTATTACTACTGCATAATGTAACAATAAGGAGGATGTTGAATACATATTTTTAAATTGCTTTTAAACAAAATATAACTTCTGTTTTGGAAGGAGATATGATATACATTTCCCACTGAAAAAAATCTGTTGATCAATGCTAGTTTCAATATTTGCTTATATGGTACCAGGAAAATGTTATTTCCTCAGAGGCCTTCTACCCCAAGAGATATGAAGGTCATCTAAGATTTTGTTTCAATCTAATATTCCTGAATTATGAACTGATAGACCTATGTGCTTTCCACAAACTTTATGATATAAAAATTCTATACATATAGAAGGAAATTAAGAGTATTTATGTAAGAATTGCTTTCTAAAATAAATAATTCCTTTAACTACCAAAAAAAGTGCCAAGTTTATTAACATAATTTGATTTACAAATCACTAGTTTAAACACACTGAAAAAAGTCTAGTATTTCATATACCACATACTTTTAGGTCATATTAATAAGGCCTAAATTTAATTTCCCCATGAGTCAGTTAAATTTTTTATAGGAATTAGTCTTTTATTTTTAAATAAGTTCTTTATTGGGATAGTTTTTGATTTACAGAAAAATTGGAACAATAGTGTAGAGAGTTCCCATATACCCTGCACTTAGATGTTAATTGGTACATTAGTATAAAACTCTCATCATAAATAACGAATAAATGTTGATACATTAAGGTCCATACTTTTAAAAAATCCTTTAGTTTGTCTAATTTTCTTTTTCTGTTCCTCAATTCCAAAGAAGATACATTACATTTAGTCATCATATCACCTTAGGCTCTTCTGCTGCTGCTGCTGCCAAGTCGCTTCAGTCGTGTCCGACTGTGTGCGACCCCATAGACGCCAGCCCACCAGGCTCCCCCATCCCTGGGATTCTCGGGCAAGAACACTGGAGTGGGTTGCCATTTCCTTCTCCAATGCATGAAAGTGAAAAGTGAAAGTGAAGTCGCTCAGTCCTGTCCGACTCTTCGCGACCCCATGGACTGCAGCCTACCAGGCCTTTCTGTCCATGGGGTTTTCCAGGCAAGAGTACTGGAGTGGGTGCCATTGCCTTCTCTGTAGGCTCTTCTAGACTATGACAGATTCTCAGACCTTCCTTGTTTTTGACGATTTTTGATAGTTGTGAGTTCTAATCAGTATAGACTGTCTCTCAGTCTAGGTTATCTCATGATTAGGCTGGGGCTATAGTTTTTTTGGGAGGAAGACAGAGATGACATGCCAGTCTCATTATATTAAGGGTATGTGCTATCAACATGGTATCACTGATTTCCATGTTATATAATACATTATCACAAACTTTTTGACTTAAATTACAGAGAAGGATGGGGAACTGAAAATAGAGATTAAATGTCTGCATATTAAAGCATTACCCCATCTAGCTCCCAACGCTGCACCCAGCTTACACCTCTTAAATGTCTGCATATTAAAGCATTACCCCATCTAGCTCCCAACGCTGCACCCAGCTTACACCTCTGACAGTTTATCTGACAGTTCTGGAGATCACAGTCCAAAGTGGGTCACACCCTGGGCAAAAATCAAGGTGTCAGCAAGGCTGCCTGAAGGTCTAGAGGAGAAACCATTTTCTTGACTTTCCTAACATCCAGCAGCCATGAAACAGAATTTGGAATACTCTATTTAGTATAAATACCGTCTCTCCTAATATGATTTTTTTCTTTGTCATGTATCCAAAAATGAAGTGTAAGAAATTCATAGGAATATTTTTACTAAGAATAATGTGGGAAGGCAATTTAGTTACCTGATCCTCTGCTCTCACAGTCAGAGTGTCCTGGTTGAGGAGATGTGTAACTCGCTTGACATCAAGTTGTAGAAATTCATCGGTTTTATAAACTTCAGTAAAATGCTGATGAATAAAGTCATCCGCAGTTGCTTTCAATTCAGGACAGTCTAGACACTCTGCTAATACACTTATACCTGAAGATAGAAAATAAATGAACCAAAATACCTTAAAGATACAGTAATTGACTCTAGGAAAATGAGATAATAAATTTCATAAATCTTTTCCATTGATTTGTCTATTGTTATGCCAGCATGGTATCATCTTATATGTGGCTGAATTTGGTACTTGGTAGGACAGACCCTCTTCAATGTTTTTTCAAACTTTTCTTGGCTACAAGTAAAACATTTTCTCTTGCAAATAAATTTTAAAATAAGCTTATAATGTTCTACTTTTTAAAAATTCTAATATGTCTTCAATTAGGGTTGCTAAATATTTGGATTACTTTAGGGACAGTTGACAGATCTCCACTTAGATTTTTTTAGTGATCTTCAATGTAATTAATTGATTATTAATGTTATGTATCAGGAATCTGCAAAATACTGTCCATGAGCCAAATCACTCACCTCTAACTGTAGCGTCAGCAGTTAAGAATATTTTTCCTATTTTTAAAGGGTTGTGAAAAAAGGGAGAGTAGGGGAGAGAAAGAAGGAGGGGAATGTACTAACCAATAAGATGGCATGCTATATACTCATGGTAAGCAGTTGGCTACATATGAATGTTTAGGCTCCCAACAGGGAAATGATACTATCACCCCAAACCAGTATTTATTTATTAATTAATTTTTGGCAGTTGAATTTGTGGTGATTATATAACCAAATAAAGTATCATGTGGATCAATAAAATATGAATGTGAAAAGTAGTTGTTTCTATGAAGACTAATTCTAAGGTTTAAGACAGACTTGAAATAGCTCACATCAAGCATGACCAAGACAATTGATAAAATCTAAGAAAACATTGCAAAATTCCAGAAGGATTCTGTCATCAGGCTTCTTGCTGAGTTATCAATTTGTTTTAAGGAAATTAAGAATAAAAAATCATAGATGATATATTATTGGTGTGACTTATGTAAGACAGATTTAGGTAAAATCAGTATTTATAGAGTTGGGCTTAGCATCAAACAGTAGCAGATTGCTATATTTATATTACACTAAAATGCAATCTTTACAATTGATAAAAACCTTCTTTAACCACTTACTACATTAATGAAATTTAAATTAGCCAACTAACTACTGTTCTGATTATGCCAAATAAGGAAATTTCTATTGTTACCATATTTTTTCTTGACTGCACTGATGGAAACCTTCAGCACCAAATAAGGAACTTTCTATTGTTACCATATTTTTTCTTGACTGCACTGATGGAAACCTTCAGCACAAAATTGAACACTAGCATGTTTCCATGCAAAGAATATTTGCTATCAGTTTCAGACACATATAGATTAACTATTTTATTTCTAGTTTAAGAGTTTTCATAAATATAGGAATGAGTACTGAAATACAAAAGTGCCTTCAGCATCTGTTCCTATGGCTGTAAGTATTTTTATATAAGTATAGCATGTTGCTGCTGCTGCTGCTAAGTCACTTCAGTCGTGTCCAACTCTGTGCAACCCCATAGACGGCAGCCCACCAGGCTCCCCCGTCCCTGGGATTCTCCAGGCAAGAACACTGGAGTGGGTTGCCATTTCCTTCTCAAATGCATGTTAGCATAGTAAATTATGTTTGTTTTTTTTAACACTGAATCATTCTGGCATTTCTAAAGTAAATCCTTGATCCTCTTCTATACACACAAAAAATCATTGCTGATGTTATTTTTTATTTTGGAAAATGCTGATACAGTATTTTATGGCTTGTTTCTGCTGAGGTTAATAGGTTCTCCCTAAAAGCAGAGACATTACTTTGCCAACAAAGGTCCGTCTAGTCAAGGCTCTGGTTTTTCCTGTGGTCATGTATGGATGTGAGAGTTGGACTGTGAAGAAGGCTGAGCACCGAAGAATTGATGCTTTTGAACTGTGGTGTTGGAGAAGACTCTTGAGAGTCCCTTGGACTGCAAGGAGATCCAACCAGTCCATTCTGAAGGAGATCAGCCCTGGGATTTCTTTGGAAGGAATGATGCTGAAGCTGAAACTCCAATACTTTGGCCACCTCATGCCAAGAGTTGACTCATTGGAAAAGACTCTGATGCTGGGAGGGACTGGGGGCAGGAGGAGAAGGGGACGACAGAGGATGAGATGGCTCGATGGCATCGCTGACTCGATGGATGTGAGTCTGAGTGAACTCTGGGAGTTGGTGATGGACAGGGAGGCCTGGCGTGCTGCGATTCATGGGGTCGCAGAGTCGGACACAACTGAGCGACTGAACTGAACTGAATCTCCTCTTAAAATATATTCCTGCAAAATTTTTTAGTGAACATCTCAAGATTAAATAAGGAAAAAAGAAGATTAAATAAAGATACTTATAACCATGCCTTTTTTCTTTATTAAAATACAAATTAAAGTGTTTATTTTATTATTTTTTTAAAGTGTTTTTTTTTTAATAGGAATCTCATTTCTTACCAAGACAGTTTGAAGCATCAACTTGTTCTTTCAAAAAATCAACACACATTTTCTTCACAGGTTCAATCTGGTACTGATTTGCTGCATCTAACAAGGACTGAACATTGTTGCTATTCACAGAAATTCTGTAAATAAGGTGAAATGAATATTAATTTCCTAAAATTTATTGTTTAAATAATGCTGCTGTAAAATGTATCCTACTGGCCCCTAAAATTAAACAAAAAATTAAGATTTTTCAGCCTTTGAACTAGTATAGCATAGGATCCTCAAACCCCACCCCTACCACCCTTATAGTTTTTCATTCTGAAGAATGTGGAGCACACCAACTTGTTATAATAATACTTAGCCATGGCAGATCCTGACCTTACTTCTCCACAGCAGAAATGATCCTTAACTTACCTAGCTGTATAAGCAAATTCCACAAGTTGTTCAATAATGTCAGGTTCAGCATCTTTGAGCTCCACTTCAAAGGACTTTGATTCAAGCATGTTAGCTAATACAAAGAGAAGAAACATAAGTGGCATAAGTACTTCCATGAGTCTAACTGAAGAACCAGATCATTCTAGACTGTGTTAAATGTTAGAGAAAAATAGCATGACAGACACTTCTCTGAAAGAAAACACCCTAGAAAGCCCACCCACCACTCCCCTATATTAAATGCAAATTAATTCTCCATACTTGAGATGTGCCTTAAAATAAGATATTAGTCAATTAGTATACTTAAAAAAAATAAAAGGCCAAGTAAACAGAAAGACATAAATCTAGATTCAGTATTTCCCCAACTCCTACATTAATTCGGTAGCATTCTCTTAAATTGCTATGGGAAAAATGCCTCTGATACAGCTGGAACAGACCTATAAAAACAATGACAATTAAATATACATAGTCAGCTTTCAACAGCAAGGCTCTCATTCTTCCCCAAAACCCTGGTAGGTAGCCAGGGCATTAAAGAGAAAACTTGAGGCAGATATATTATATAACTTGATCAAGCTCATAAGCAGTACTAAGTAAAAGAACCAGGACTCGGACCCAATTCTCAACTCCAAAATATGGCTTTTTTTAGCATGTTATATTTCATTTTTCATTTTATTTCATTTAACTTGCTAGATAAAATGCCATAAGACTTATCTGCTCCTTTGCCTTTTCATCTGAGATTAAGAAAAAAACCCAGTATTCAACTAGAAGCTGTACATTCATTAATAAACACTTAGGGGCCTGTAGGGCTAAAAAAAGGACAGGTCTCCTTCGAGCAATCATCACCATGACCACTCTTCAATCTCTTCACTGTTCTATGGCCTAAGTGCTTTTAAAACTGGCATATTAAATATGAAAACGGCATATTTCCATTTAGACCTCACCAAAATCTCAGAAAAAATATTATGTTTCATCTTCAGATACTTACTTGTGAACATTAAGTTAAAAAAATGACTGGCTGCAGCAAGGACAACACGATGAGCAGGTATCTTTCTTTCCTGGACCATAAGGATCACATCACACAGCGTTTTCTAATCAAGAGAGAAATAAATACAATTAAAAAGGGCTCAATGGGAATGGCTAGGCAAAGGAAAAAACAGGCGCTGACCAAATGCTTTATCTCTATTTTCCATTTAAATCCAGTACTTCCCCAGCACAGATCTTGTTTATAATATAAAATCTATTTACAAAGGACTTACAGAGTTGCTGTCATGAGTTTGGTGTATCAAAATCTAGCACTAAAGCTCCCAAGAGTCAGAAAAAAAAAAAAAAAGATCTTTAAAATCAGAAAAAAAAAGTACTAACCTTTTCAGGAAGCCAATTTTTTTTTTTTTAATCTGACACTAATTCTAAGATGTTTCTCATAGTGAGATTTTACAGGGACATTAAATGACAATGTCCTTGGTGGTTTTTCAAACAAAACAATATACTTTTAAAAACTGTCCTTGATAAAATGTAGAGTACATACTGCATTTTCCAAGAAAGTTGCCTTCACAGACCTAACCCGAAACAGGAACAACTCAGAACACAGAGTAGATGAACCAAGTGTCCACTGAGCACTCTTTCCTTAAATAACACTTCTCTAATATGCACTTCTGATAAGACCTGGAGAGCAGCCACTTTTAAATTGTGATATCTAACCAAGGGCAAATGTGTCACTGTAGGTTACTGAAAGAAGGCAAATCTAGATTGTATACTTAAGTGTTAGAAAAATGGGGAACATAAAAGTTTAAGATTTACTTTACTTACTTAAAGATGAGTTTCAAGAAAAAAGAAATGTCTTGTTTATCAAATAAAATTTCAATTTCTTAATGAAGTTAAAGATATAATGTATAGATTTGGCTCAGAAAAAATATGTAAAGCACTCTCTTAGGCACTGGGCTACGGCTAAGCTACTTCAGTCGTGTCCGACTCTGTGCGACCCCATAGACGGCAGCCCACCAGGCTCCCCCGTCCCTGGGATTCTCCAGGCAAGAACACTGGAGTGGGTTGCCATTTCCTTCTCCAATGCATGAAAGTGAAAAGTGAAAGTGAAGTCGCTCAGTCCTGTCCGACTCTTAGCGACCCCATGGACTGCAGCCTACCAGGCTCTTCCGCCCATGGGATTTTCCAGGCAAGAGTACTGGAGTGGGGTGCCATTGCCTTCTCCAAGGCACTGGGAATACGAGGCAAATAATATTTTCAGAGTCATAGTACTCACAAATCTAAATAATGGCCCAATAGCTCAGAAGATATGGAATTTTGCAAATTTAGGTATTTTACTAAAACTACTGATATAGTTTCTGATAGATAAATCACTATTTCCTACATTACTATTCCACGAATAAAAACCCAAATAAGATAGTAACACTTAGAATGAGAAAAGAATGGGTCCCATTTTTTTAGAACCCTAAAAATGGGTTCTTAGTGGGCTAAGAAATGAACATTTCATTCTTAGCGCTTACTTAAGGACTTTTTTTTTTTTAAGGGGCTTCGCTGGTGGCGCAGACGGTAAAGAAACTGCCTGCAAATGTGGGAGACCAGAGTTTGATTCCTGGTTTGGGAAGATCCCCTGGAGAAGGAAATGTCAATCCCCTCCAGTATTCTTGTCTGGGGAATTACATGGATGGAAGAGCCTGGTGGGCCACAGTCCATGGGTTCACAAAGAGTCAGACACGACTGAGCAGCTAACACTACTAGGAACTACAGACTACTGCTTAGACATTATATGCAGATCCTAATTAAAGCCACTGTTACTCCAATAATGTCTTACATTTTTCTTTCCATTTATTTGGGGAAGGGGTACAGAATAGGCATAGCTTGCAGGTGATTTTGCTGCACCAAAAAATACTAGGTTGCAAAACCAAGCCAACTATTTGGTTACCATCAAAAACAAGCTGATCAAGTTTGCTTAAGAGGAAGAAAGAGAAATAGACGGGGAGAAGTGAGGGAGGGAAGGAAAGAAAAAAAGAGTAAGAAAGAATACTGACAGAATAGCAAGCAAATTAGATAGGAGAGGGACCTATGGCTGCTGACGGGAAGTTCCAGAATATGTCAGGTTAAACTGAAAAGCAGCAAAAAACCTTCCCAAGGCATACTTGGGGATGGGAAATGTTAGTGCAGTGAATTAACAGACACAGAAGAAGTCAGGGAAATCAGAGGGCTCTTTGTACAATTTAGTCTTCGTCTAAGATTAATCTCTAGCTGGATATAAATGTGTACAGCAAGTGGGAGGAGGTGAAACGGGAGCAAACGTTTACATCCAAATGGTCCATTTATTTGACTGGACTACAACAGATTAATAGGTCCTATTCAACAAGAAATGGGACTGACCTAAAGAGAAAGGTCCCTCCTGCTATCTATCCTTGGGGAAGAGGGGTATGCACAAACAGGAAATGGGAAGAGACACAGACTCAGGAAGCTGGAGAATGAAAGCCCAAAGTGAACAGAACAGAAACTTAAACAAAACTACCTTTTGAACAACATATCTTCACTGGATTAAACAAACCAAAAAACCTTGCAATTTCTGTTTATGTCCTCATATTTGTTAGATCTTTGTATTTATTATTTTCAGCTTTTGAATCTTAAGTCTCTTATAAAAGCATAATTTTTGTGTAACTTTGCCTGAGGGTCCCACAAAGATAATTTTTAATAGAGTTTAACATAATCCTGTTTATCACTAATAACTTAATTTCATTTTACATATGCTATCTTTTTAAATGCTATTTATTATTTCCTTGCTATCTTCATTTTTTTTTTAAACTGTGAGTTGTTACTTTGGTCACATATTCTTTGCTTTTTTCCCTCTTTCAGGGACTTATATAGAGATCTGTCAAGTATTTGCAAACTAAGTCCAGCAGGGTATTGTTCTAGGCATGCAAGAAGGGTACAAGAACAATATATCTATTAATGTAATTCATCATACTGATGGGTTAAAAGAGAAATTTTTCACGTAGAAAAGCTTTAATATATGGCAAAAGGGTGTGTGATAATATTAAAAATTCATTTCCTAAGATTCTTTAATAAAGAAAATGATGTGTCTGTATGCTTAAGGTCATTCATCAGAATCAACAGCAAACATCACATTTAATAGTGAAACAGAAGAGGCATTCTCATTAAAGTTTGAAATATATATACACATATACACACATCCTGTCACATTTTTCTGGAATTTTTAGCCATATCAGTACAGAAATAAAGATAAATCAATTTAACACTAGAACTCATATTGAAAGTCAGTAAGGTGGCTAGACAAAGAAGATAAATATGAAAACGCAATTAGATGTAATATGTCATTAAAAAAACCACACAAATTAGAAAAAAAATCCTAATCACAGCAGTAAGAAAATAATTACATATCGAGAAATAAATCTAAACAATGTGAGGGATCTACATTAATGGGAATTTGGCATATGATAAAGATACCATTTCAAGTATGTGGTGAGGAGGTGGGGCACAGGTAATATTTAAGGCAGTGAAATTATTTTGCTTGATACTCTTAACAATGGATATATGTCATTATACATCTGTCAAAACCACAGAATGTACAAAGAATGAACTCTAAGACACACTATGGTTAATAATTTAACAAGGCCTCATCCATTTTAACAAATGCCTCACACTTAGACAAGATGTTAATAAGAGGGGAAACTGGGGCAAGGGGATGAAAGGAGTAAATGGAAAGTACTTTCCGCTGAATTTTTCTGTTAAAACTGCTCTAAAAAAAATTAAGTTTAATTTTTAAAAGGTGGTGAGAGATTTGATAACTGACAAAATGGTATTGAAGTGGCTGTTACCAATTTATGAGAAAATAAATAATAGTTTTCTCTCTCATAAAGTGCTCTCTCTTCCTCTGGTGAAGGTAAGTACTGGGAAGGAAGTCTCAGTCCTTTTCTCCATCCGTCGCTGGTGGAAGAGTGACTGCAGGATGAGCAAGAGCATAGCAGAGGTCACTGACTACACAGAGCCAGGTTTCCCAGCTCACTCTTCCAGGAATCTGCTCCCCAAGCAGAACTGAATTCACTGGGACAGGCTTGCCTCCGTCTATGGCAGGAGAGGACTGTTTCCATTCCTCAGCTGCTCAGCCTCAGATTGGGTGGGAAAGTTTTTAGTTAAGGGGGAGAAGAGGAGGAAGCCCACTTTATGCTCAAGTCAAGGCCATGCTCACTAGTCTGTCTTCACCATTAATTTATGTCTCCTGTGTCTATTTCTGAAATATTTAGAACCAGAAGAAGAGGGTCCCTCAAACCACTATGGATAGACACTCAAACCAAGGCAAACAGCAACTCTGGGGCTGCTTTAGGGTTTGCAAGTATTAGGCACTTTTGTGGGGAAAGTCCTTTGGCTTGAAAAGACTCCCCTCAAAACTCCCCTAAAGGCAAGCATTTTAGACATGCATTTGTGGAATGACCTTTTGCTCTCTTTAAGTAGTTGCCAGACAGGACTGCAAAAAGGCACTTTAGGTTCCTGTAAGTTCCACAGCATTGCATGAGGTTCTAGCTTTCTGCAGTATGTGCTGGCGTTAGGAGAAGGCATGCAAGCAGCAGTCCCAAATTCTGTTCTTCACTGTATCCCAAGGAGAGGACTGAGGAATGACTAACCTTTGGATTTATGTGGCTTGTCAACAAGGTTCTGCAATCAGTCCCTCCCAGCGTGAATTCAAGTTGACCCTGGGTACAGATCCCTGGGTAGACTGTAGATTCAACTATAGTTGGGTGGTGGATTTAAATCACTGAAAGGATAAATGAAAATGGAACCCTTATTACACAGGAATAAATCATCATTTTGGATTGAGATTTACTAGAAAAGCCTCAGGGAAGCCCAGAAAAGCCTCAACAAAGCAATAATAAACCCAAAGGTTAAGAGAAAAAAATAATTTACATGACTTTAGAAATCTTTTTTGTTCAGAAAAACAGCACTGGGCTTAAATACATGTATAATCAGGATAAGGCAAGTGGGAAAGTAAAAGAAAAACAAAGGAACACACCTAGATTAATAAAGGAGATTTCCTTCCTTAAGGGAAATATATGACAAGCTCAGTCAAACAGCTTTGAAAAGAAAAGCAGATAAATTTTGGTGCAACTGATCTTTAAAAGATGAGATTAGAGGGGAAAAAAGGTTACTTTTGTTGTTATTTATTCAATGAAGGTGATGTGGACCAAAGAGATATATAACAAAGGAAGAAAGAATTCAGGAGCAGACTAAACAATCTCTCTCAGAAAGAAGTTTGACCTAGGAATTTTTTATAAGATTTCTTTTAAAGCTAAAGGTAAGAAATCAAACACATAATTAAAGGACTGCCCTCAAAAGACTGGGACAGTTACAGTAGGTGATTACAGTAAATTCAGATTGATTTGAAAAGGGGAAATGAAGATCAGCAATAAAGTATTACATGCATTATTAAATAATCTGCAAGGTGATCTGGTGAGAAGACAGGAATGGTAAATGCTCTAGTGAAACATATCTGAGAAGTTTCTGGCAATTAAGACTATGGGAGAGTACTAGGTCCCATTAAGGGGAGCCAAATAATTCAGACCTGTTAGATGCTGGGCTTCCCCGTAATTGAAATTACCTTACTGAGGGTGGTTAAGGGTTGGCAGTAAACCTAACACAGACCTCTTATATTTTCTACCATGGCAATGTCTATAGACTTTGAAAGGCACTAGAAGTAGGTTAGCAAAACATCTGGGGCCAAAATGAAAAGGAAAAGAGGCATTTGATCTCAGCAATGTTAGCTCTACAGGATAGGAAAATATTCAACTTAAATAGGTTAGCAACTCAGTTGGGGTTGTCTGGAAGGGACAAATGGACACAAAGACACCGCCCACTTTAACACAAATAGGAAACAGAAAGGAATGTGTCTGCTACCACCAAGTTTTCCAGGCCTGGCAAACAAAAGATGAAGAAAGGCAAGGTTTCGAGGAGCACGTTGTAAAGGGCCACAGGCCTTAGAGGAGTCTGTTAAAGGTCACGATCCAGCTGAGACAAACGGAGGGGAAAAAAGAAAAGGCTCTTACGTGAACTAAGATTAATATATAGAAGGAGATTGGATCACTCTGCTGTACGCTTGAAACTACACCATAGAGTAACTATACGTCAATGTATTTTATACACACATATATATGAATATATAAGGAATTTCACAGCAGGTGAGGATTGTAATGACACAAAGGTGCAGAGCAACCAGGAGGATCAGAACTGCCGAGGATTCAAGGCCACAAACTGCTCTGCACAACCGCCCGTTACGAATGCGAATCCCTCTCCTCCCAAACAGGAGGGAAGACTTTGTCACTAGACAAAGCTCAACTATTTTGGCACCGAGTTGCCAGGAACACAAGGTTCAAATAAATGAAAATTAATCCTAAACGTGCAGGATGGACCACAAGGGGAAAAGAGAAACCCTAGCAGAGTCAGCAGCTGAGAAACTCCGCTGGCAAATTTCCATGGAAAACAATGTATCCTATGCCAACAAAGCATTATTATGCATAGATGAAATTCCTTCTCCAGGAAACAGCGTGCCCATTAGCCTCCTCACCAAAGTGATTCCTCCAGGCTGAGTTTAGTCTTAGGGTCTATCAATTACAGACAGCTGACAAAGGCTAGCAATCTGTCAAAATCAAAGCCAAGATTTTCTTTGAAAACTGTTTCACCAGAAACAAAGTTTCTGCTCTGTTTTTGGCTGGCAACAGTAACAGTGGGTTAGGACCATATAATATTGTGTCAACATCTTTTCTATTTATTGAGAGATGGGAGATCTGCTTGTATAGTTTCAAGTTTGTGGGGATGGGGGTGACACTATGCTCATCTTCAGAGTCCTGAAGACCCTCTGCCATACTGAAAACGTGACACAAACTACTTTGAAATTGGAGAAGTTCTGGAAGTGCTCCATTAACAGTCTATTCAGATGGAAGACAGCCTACACTGAAGGTGCTGAAGAAGTTATCCTGACCTGACCTTAATACTTAAGTGAATGCCTTATGGTTGACACTCAGCAGCATAAGGAAATAGGGAGAGCAGACTTTTGCATTTCAACTGCTTTAACTGACAGGGAGATTATAGATGCGGGAATTCAACGGTAAGGGGGTTCATAACAGACAGGCCTGGGGGATTTTGTTGCTAGTATGGAATTAGAGTACTGTCATTTGTTCACGGCAGACAATCTAGAGAGCTATGAATGACATCTTGGCTGAGAACAATTTGAGATGAGAAATGAAGTGCCCTTCCAAGTCTAGAGTTAACAGATATCTACCCATTCCACACCTTTCTGCACTCCACAGCTTTCTGGAGTAAATAATTAAATAACTTCCTGAACCGTTCTTCAGAGGCTACACAAAGGAACAGTCAATTGGTAGAGGATGCCCCGTCAGCATCTGAGAACAAAGCACTCCCTGTGCCAGTAACAGAACACCTAGAAGACAAAGCAAACCTGGGAATACGAACTCACAGTACTGTGTCCAGTTAACATCTGTGAGAGAGCTGGTGCCTGGTTCAGCTCTCTAAGATTCTCAACTCAGGGAGTTTATCTGAAGATCAACAGCCAAATGAGACATAATACAACACCCTCCTGACAGACGAGCAACTACCCAGTAATCCCCCATAGGCAGCGCTTCTCTAGTGAAATAAAGTTGGAAGACGAGGCTTTGCTTGAGAAGAACACCTTGTAAATTCCAATAATCTAAATTTTATAATCTGAATACTCATGTGTCCTGCAAGGGGGGCAGTGGGAAAGATGGCTGGGCCCAAGTCCAGCATACAGAGTCCACTGTAAGACACATCTTACCTGTCCTATTGAGCAGATGGGGAACTCAAGCAGAAGTATGTGAGGAATCTCATCATTAATAAAACAGCAACGTCTTTTGTTCTAATTTAATTTTACTAGCAACTTCGCTCTTGTTGGGTAAAATTAGGAAGACAGATGTGAACTCAAGATACCTTGTGCCTTTCCTTTGAGAGAAGTGATGATCAGAAATATTCTGTTCTCAGTACCAAGTAGACACAGAGAGACAGACACACACAGTTTATTCTTTTTTCGGGGAAAAATCTTTCATCTGTGGTTTTCAAAGCTTTTTCTTTAAGCAGCTGAATCCATTTTCAAGTGATTTGATTTCATTTAATTTGTACAGACAGAATGGTTTCTAGCCAGAACTAGCCTGGCAACCAAGGTATGGAAGAGGCTCCCCTCACTAACACGCTTAATGATGCATTTACAAAACTTTTGTTTCTGATCTCAGCAATTAGTCCTTCTGGAGGTGGGTTGTGGTAGCAGTTTAGAGATTTGGGGACCCAGAAAAAGAATCATTTAATCAAGTGATAAAACAGCATTTCCACAGAATTCAAAGTTAAAACTGTGACCTGGCCATTTTGGCCTCCTCGTGCCACTGGGTAAAAAGTTACTACAGTGGGGTAGATGCCTGATCCTGGCCAACAAGAAAAAAAATTGTTGCTCTTCTCCATGAGACAAAAGATGACTGGAACTCAAGGGACCCCCACTGGATTCCTTCTGGTTGTTGGGAGAAACAATCCTCTATGGTTCTCGAGTTCCTGGACATGCTAAGAATGCAGGGTTCTGTCACTTTTTAGCCAAGCCCCCATTTCTCGGGGTTTTCCTGGCAGAAAGTGACCATGACGGTGAGACAATGTCTCCCTTCCAGGATAAAAAGCAAGCCTGTCTATGGTTTGCTATAAAATTGGCAGATTCCTTAAACTCAGTGTTCATTCCTTAGCTCCAGCACAAACCCACTGTGGGTGTAATATCCATCCAGGCCCCACCACGTCACCCTCATAGTACTTCTGGGGCAAGGGGAACTGGTGCGTACACACTGATGCTGGTGACGCTGTGCAGCGAATAGCCAGGTCTGTGGCCCCTGACCTAGGAGTCTCACGTCTTCTGCCGGCATCCATCCAACAGTAACAGGCTAACTTAGTCAGCTTTTAAGTAACATAAAATCAGATCCCAGAGGTAACACTGATGCTGCCAAATGTAGCAGTAAATGTTAATGTAAGACTAAAGTAATCCTATACAGGGAAGTCCGAAGGTTCAAGATACCTAGGAAGAAAAGATCAGGTCACCGCCCCATCAGGTAAAGAAACTTGAGGAGCTGGCTAAAGACAAAGAATACGATGGCCAGTGAAGAAAGAAGCCACAAATACAATTAGTAAACCATGATAAACAATAAATGTGGCTTCTACTTTTTTCTTTTTTATAAAATATTTACATAATAGTTGCCCCTCCCCTCTAAAATCATATAAACTATCAATTATCATATATAGCCCTTAGGATCTTAAAGTGACTTAGAAGGAATGGATATCACTAAGTGATCCTGGAGTTAGACACTATAAGTGAAAAAAAATTTTGGTGGTATATATAACTGAACTGATACATATTTTTAATTATAGGAATGAGAATAAGAGCATGCATGTTTGTACTGGACAGCCTAAGGCAGAGGTCATGGTGGGTATTTGTGGATTCTGGCAATCTAGCTTCCAATTTCCCCCTCCTATTAGAACTCCAAACTCTCATTTCTGGGGGAAAAAATCCTCATTATGAACTATCCTGGAGAGAGGGCAATTCTCTGAGCCTGCCTCTCATTATGGAACCCATAAGTCAGACAGTTCTTCTATTCACTCCGTAGCAAAGACCTAATCTGGCAAATAATCAAAGGCCAGCCAATTAGATACCTACTTTCAGGATTTTGAAACCTGAGTGAATGATGGAACACTAGGGCAGAGTGTTGGGGATGGAGACATCTTTATAGTCTCACGAGCTAGTCATCAAGACTGTCCCTGCATTGTAACCTTGGCTCTGGGGTTTTTGCAGCCTAGTTACCAAAGAATCCCTTGTTCCCCCTGTTTGCCAGGCCTGCTCAGCTTCCAGCCTGCGGTGAATGCAGTAAGCTCCCAGAAGTCTCTAAACAGAAACTCCCTCAGTCTCTTGATTCCAAACATACCCACCTACACACTTACCAACCCTCTTTTCCTTCCTAGTCCTATGGAAGAGGGACCATCCTCCTTCCAAACGAGATTACTCACCTTTACTTCGGACTTCATCTCAGAAATTATCAACTACCCGTTCTGTCTCACAAGAACTCAACCTCTCCATCTCAAATGAATTCTTCCTACTAGTTTTCAAACACACATACATCTCCCATTTAAACAAATAACATCAAAAGCCTTCATCTGACTCCCTCTCTCCGTTGAGGGTCAAATTTCTCAAATGAACTGTCTCCATTTTCTGATAACCTACTCACACTAATCTGACTTCCATTTGTCTCCTCATCAAAACAACTCATCACAGTCAATAAACCCCTCTTTGTTATTACATCCTACAAGCATTTTTAGATCTTATCTTACTGACTTCTCATAGGCTTCAAAATTTGCCATCTTCTTTCTGAAACAATTTCTTCTCTGAGTCTCAAAACTCTCACTTTCCTCCTACTCTTCTGGCCATTCCTTTTTTGTTTTCCTTACAGGCTCATTCCCGATCCAGCCTTTATCCTAGTCTCTTAACTCTCCACAGCTTCAGTGAAGTTATCTTCTATCTGCAGGTAATTCATAAATTCATATTTTTAACCCACAACTCTCCAGACCCGTCAACTCAGATACCTAAATGTCTCAGCAGCACTGTGAATCAATTAAAATGCAAATTACCTTTTCCTCAAAGCCTTAATCCAAAAAAAAAAAGCCGTGGCCCATTTCTAGTATCTCCTCTCTTAGTAAACAGTGTCATGATCCATTTAGTTATGCACTCTAGAACCCTGGGGATCATGAATGACATCCTGTACAGAAGTCCTCAGCATTCAATCAATCACCACCTTCACAAAAGCAAAAAAAGCAGCCAACTTTTATTGAGAACTTACTCATTATCAGGTCCTGTTTTAAGTTATCTTGATTATCTAATTTAGTCATCACAACCACACAGGATGGTTATTATCACTAACCTGTTGATCTTACCTCCTAAATCTCTTCAATATATCACCTTTGCTGAAGCTCCAATACTTTGGCCACCTAATACAAAGAGCCGACTCACTGGAAAAGACCCTGATGCTGGGAAAGGTTGAGAGCAAAAGGAGAAGGGGGCGGCAGAGGATGAGATGGTTAGACAGCACCACTGACTCAATCAATGCACAGAGTTTGAGCAAACTCTAGGAGACAGTGAAGGACAAGGAAGCCTGGTGCTGCAGTCCATGGGATTGCAAAGAGTTGGACAAGACTTAGTGGCTGAACAACTTCACTGATATTGCTGTTGCTGCTCTCACCTCTGTCCAAAGGACCATCTCACTGGGAACTTCTGTTTGGTCTGTCAGCAAATACTGAGTTAATTCACTTAATTCACAGAGCAGTCAATCATCTTTGTCAAAAGAAAAGCTGATAACACCTTTTCCTCCTCTCACAGACATATTTGAAAGGGTATCAGAAAAAAGGCAAAACCCACTAACTTGACTTATGAGGCTATACCTGGGTAGATCTCTAACAACTTGTTCATTTTCATCTTTCACCATCCTCCCACTGTGTTCTGTGCTCCAGTCACACTGGTCTTTTACCAGTCTCTGGGACCTGCCATTTTATGTTAAGCAGGTCTCACACAGTGGATTCGCAACAGATATTCACCTGAACGGATGAGTTAAAAAGCCAAACTGAAATAGGGGACTAGATAACCAGTGAGCCAAAGAGGGAGAGAGGTATTTACAGGGAACTACTGAGACGAAGAATAAGTGGATTGGTTTCTTAGTTGGTTTACAAGCTAGAGAGGTTAAAACATGCCTAAATGCTGATAGCTAGAATCCAGCAGAGGAGAAGTTAATGATGCCTAACAAGGATAGAGTAATCAATGGTGCAGCAACTTTTCTGATTAGACTAGTACTGAGAAAGGCAAGGCCCAGATGGAAGTACTGGCTTTCAATGGCCTTAGTCACTGTAGCAGAATTTTTAAAAAGTGCCAAAACAAGTTTATAGATTTGGTGGTGGAAAGATGAAAGCTAGATAGTTTCAGACTAATGACTTATATTTATTTGTGATGTCAAAAGAGGGATGATCTACTGAAAGTGAGGATACAGGGTTCAGGTTAGAGGAAAATAGTAAAATAGATAGATAAGTGGGATTGCTCACCAGTAAGTAGCACTGCCAGGCCAGGTGAAGTCAGGACTCACCCGGTGGAGGGCTGCCCAGTAATGGGATATTCTTCAGCTGTGCTTGGAAGCCTTGCACAAAGGTGAACAGTCATCAGTGCTGTTTGCCCAAAGGATGTGAAAAAAAGGACAGAGGGCCAAGAAAGCTTGGGACACTGAAAAGAGAGCAAAGAGAGAGATATAGCTCCTAAACCGGACAGACAAAAAGAGAAAATTGAGAAGAGTTAAGGATAGGGAGGTCTGGATAATAGGGAGTTGTCAATGGGCACTAAGAAAATTCAATGAGAAAAGCCTATAAAACGCTTTGCAGAATGGCTGCTATATCCAAAGTAAGGCTTGAGAAGTGTTTCTATGATTGAGGATTTGATGCAGAAGGTTTAGATCATTGCAGGAGACCCTAAGGATTACCGACGTGTAATAAGTGACAGTCTTGGAGAAGTGAGCATACAGAGGCTGAGTTACTTTAGTAATAGTAAGAGCATTGAGGTGACTGCTCAGCAAGCATCCAATCCTCAAAATTAGCTTTGCGGTTCTCTCACTTCACTCTCAATGGGGCTTTAACATAAGCTCTTACATTCTAATTATTCTTTAATTCATTTAACCTGAGGAAACTGAACTATAGTGGTACTCAAAGTTCTCAAAACATCTCTCAATTGATAAGGATCTTCTGGACTGCATTAACAAATAGCATCAGCGCTGGATATGTGCCATAGTGACTAATGACCCTGCCCTGCTTTGAAGAGCCCCTTTCTAGTGTAACAGATAATGTGAACCTAAACAAAAAGTTAGAAAAATGACAAGGCACTCCACCAAATAAAATAAGATGCTACTATACAGCCACTAGAATGGCTAACGTCATAGAGACTGACAATACCAAGTGTTGGCTAAGACAGAGCAAAAACCTCTGTCATACAGAACTGGTTGAAGTGTGAACTGGCAAAACTTCAGAAATTGTACTCCTATACAGAGTAAAGTTGAATGTAGCCTGTCTTATGACTCAGCAACTCCATTCTTGGGTATTTCCCAACAAAGGCACGCGTATACACATCAAAAGAAAGAAAGAAAGTCGCTCAGTCGAGTCCGACTCTTTGTGACGCCATGGACTGTAGCGTACCAGGCTCTTCCATCCATGGGATTTTCCAGGCAAGAATACTGGAGTGGATTGCCATTTCCTTTTCCAGGGGATCTTCCCGACCCAGGGATTGAACCCGGGTCTCCCGTATTGTAGGCAGACGCTTTACCATCTGAGCCACCAGGGAAGTCCAAAGACATGTACAAAAATGTTCAAAGTAGTACTAGTTTTAATAATCCCAAATACCCAACATGATAGAAGGGATAAATTGTGGTGTGTTCATGCAAGTTTGTATGTATGCAAACTACATTGAAGATGGACTAGAGCAACAAACGACAATATATATAAATCTCACAAAGAAGATGTGAGCTTTAAGAAACCAAGACACATGAATATACGCTCTATGATTCCACGTACGCAAGTTCAAGAGCAGGAAAAACAGGTCTGTGGCAGCAGAAATTAGAATAGCGGTTACCTTTGAGGAGGCAGCAACTGAGAAGGGCATAAGAGGGAGACCTCTGGTGTATTAGTCATGTTCTTTTTCTTGGAGGGGGTATGTTCATTTTGCAATAATTCTTTGAGCTGCACATTTATGATCTGGACGCTTTTTGTGAATCTTACACTTCATTGTCAAGTTTACTTAAAAACAGGAGGCCAGAAATGACTGAAAGGACAATGCAAGAAAAGGCTTCACAGGAAGCTGAGGCTGCTGGCTCAGCAGCATCCCCTTTCACCACTACGTAGAGATTGACGGCAGTGTCACGGAGAGATGAAATGACCTAATCCTTGTCTAAGATCACAGAACTACTTAATGATAGAGCAGGAATTGGGATTCAGGAATTCTAAGTTCACAGAAGTCTTCACTTCCTGTATGGATGTTTCTGGGTGTGTATAGAAGGACCCTTGTCATCCCATCTTCAAAGTAATGACATAAGGGAAAGCAAAAAATAGTAATAACACAAAAGTATTCACCAGAGAACAATGACAATTTAAAAACTGGTCCTCACTCCAACATTCCTCCTCTAGCTTACACTAGTTTCTCCTTCTGCCACTTCCCATCAACTGCCCTTGTCAGTCCTTCTTGGTGAGCCTCTTCTGTGTTATGTCAAATAGAACAATACGTGGACAACGTAAATCAACTGCAAAAGTCAAACTACACATCTTACAAAAGATGCAGGATTCCAAGAAGTTGGTAAAAATGCTACTGGAGAACTGTTAGCAAAGCCATCAACAAAAAGCAGAAACTGGCAGATTAAGGCCATTGTGGAAGAAATTCCTGATGGCTCATCCAGCATCCATTTTCCCCTTCCCACTCAGTACCAGAATCCTGGTACTTTAGTAACTGTATTTCTATTGTAACAATAAATAAACAGATACTAATATTGCTTAAGGCTATGTCTAAGAAATGGTTATGAATGAATTTTAAACCCCCGAAGCTAAACATAGTCTCAGGCAATCCCCTCCCTCTCAAGCAGACATTTGATGCTGCACCCCAGTTGCACCATATCTACGGAATGAGGCAATGCTTCACAATGCTATAGTCTGCATATGAAAACACGCATTTGGGGGAATGGGAGGATTGTTGGAAACAAATCTGGGTGCTAGTCAACTAGGGCTCATTTACCTTTTAGAGGCAGACACTAGTTAAATGCACCAGTAATGTGAAGTCAGTGGTGTCGTAAATATAAAAAAGGTTCACATGAAAGGAACATGAATGTATACATGTAAATTTATGCATGAAAGTTACATAAAATATTGAATTCAGGCATTCACAGCTACTTCTGCTCAAAGACCAGGAAAGATTTACATGCACTCCCACTACCATCTATTACACTCGTGCACAATGTCAGGAGCTAATGAACAAAAACAAGATGCCAGCAGAGTTTGCTCAAAGACACCAGCAATTATTATCTTAAAAAAAGAATCTTCAAATTCCTCTATTATTGTCCATATTCCCATCAGAATAGAAACGGTAGGAAAGGAGGCAGAGCACAACCTTTAAAAGGGTGGCGCAGCCACACGACATGACAAAAACTGGTTAAAACCAACTTGGTCCAAGATGGTGGAAGATTCGACTTCCAGTGGACCTTGAGCCTCATTACACACTTACGGTAATGCATTAGCACAAACTAAATGGCACACCCACCAGTGCCCTGACTCTTCTGAGGTTAACCATAAAAGGCCAAAAAGTGGGTGATGGCCCAGTTCCCAGAAATCTCTGCCCCTTCCCCTGAAACCGTTGGGATAATCTTCCCACTCATTAGCCTATGAAATTATCCAGCCCAGGAAAACTAACCATATTCAAGGTGCATTCTCAGGTACTGAGACAGACTGCATTCTGTCTATGGGTTGTGCATCTCTAAATAAATCCACTTCTTACCTATCACTTCACTGAATTCCTTCCACCATAAGACAAAGATACTGAGCTTTGGGAATTCCCTGGAGGCCCAGAGGTTGGGGCTCTTGGCTTTCACTGCTGGGGGCGCTGGTTCAATTCCTACCTGAGGAACTAAGGTCCTACACAGCCGCAGGAAAAAAGAAACCGACCTTCAATAAAGTCCGGAGACCAGCTGTATGCTCTCAATTAAGTTCAAGTCCCAATCTGGTTTGTGCAGTTTCAGCACCACCAAATGAGCAAGCTAGGTTTTGCAGTTACACTCACATCCTGCTTTTGTCATGAAAAAAACAGGACCACAGGCACAAAACTGAAACATTCCCACAGATCTCCCTGGACGCACATTTCTACAAACAAAGCTTCCAGGATGAGAAAATGACCAAGCGACTTTTCTGGTCTAAGAGGCATTTATAAACAAACAGATTCCCTGGTCTACATTCTTTGGCATTAAAACCCGTTCTTTTCACAACCCACCTTTCGCCGACGTGCTGACGACTGTCACTAAAACGCCACACATCAAAGACAGAACAAAGACTCCTCTTAAATAACAGAGGCGCAAGGGACCCTTAATGGATGGCACGGAATTTATCCACGACTGTTTCTGCTCTAAATTAACACGTACAGGAGACTCTGTCTTCTCCTAGCTCCACCCCGGTAACACAGAAGGGAGGCGGGGATCCTTATTTAAGAGGAGCTGATGTCAGGGCCAGCAATGCTTCTCCCTTCCTCGAGGGCTTCGGTTTGGGCTGTGCCAATGGGATTCTTCGCACGAGATCTCACGGCATCTAAAAACGGCTGGCCAATGGAGGGATGCTCGGCTCACAAAGAGATAACTAGGGCACAGCTGTTATACAACCGATACCCGACGCCGGACGCCAGCCCGAGAGGTCCCCTAGGAGTCTGACCTGGGAGCCACAGCATCGGCGGACAACGAGGCACTTCTGCTGGAGAGCTGTTTAACGCGACCCTCCACCAGCAGCTGCTTCGCGGGCGTGCGAAAATGCAAGGAAGGGCGAGGACAGAGGAAGAAGAGGGTCGCGATCCACGGGGCGCGGGTTTCAGCCGGGTCCGTCAGGGGCCCAAGCCCCGGACCACCTCCCCCACGCCGACGGTCACTCCCATAGAGGCGGTACCTGTTTCCGCATGTTATTCATGACGCCCATGAAACCTGCCAACAATTTGGCTTCCTCTCGAGCAGCAAGTTTCTTCTCGGTCTTCTTCTTGCTGCTCTTCTCTACCCCAGAGGCTGCCATCCTCCTTCGGTCAGCGCGGCTCACGCCCGGGACTCGCCGGGCCGGGCGAGGGGTTGCACTCTCCAGGCACGCTGGGGCTTGTGTTCACCAAACCACCGAGGCTGGGAGAGTGGCTGGCTGTTCCACCCTGCCTGCGAACGCGCGGGGACACCGCAGCCCTTGCAGTAGGGCAAGGCCAGACGACCCGCTCAGAAGATCTCTGTAAGGCGATGTAGTCGCTGGGCTGCGTCTCCAGCAGAACCGGAGCCCGGAGGAGGAGCCTGCGCACTTAGCTCGAGGGGGCGGGGCCGCTATGAAGGAGTTGGGGGCGGGGTCTATGCGTCAGAGCCGCGCGCCTCTCCGAGCCGCTGGAGGCCGGTACCGAACGTCCTTTCCGTGCGCCGGCTGTTTGGTTTCTAGCTGGTCCGGAGTTGCGCGTTCCTTTTCCTTTGCCCAAGACAGGTTTTACAAATTTGGCTGACGTGGCGAGATTATCTTTTGGGGATAACTGGGTGATCAGATCAGATCAGATCAGTCGCTCAGTCGCGTCCGACTCTTTGCGACCCCATGAATCGCAGCACGCCAGGCCTCCCTGTCCATCACCAACTCCCGGAGTTCACTCAGACTACGTCCATCGAGTCAGTGATGCCATCCAGCCATCTCATCCTCTGTCGTCCCCTTCTCCTCTTGCCCCCAATCCCTCCCAGCATCAGAGTCTTTTCCAATGAGTCAACTCTGCATGAGGTGGCCAAAGTACTGGAGTTTCAGCTTGAGCATCATTCCTTCCAAAGAAATCCCAGGGCTGATCTCCTTTAGAATGGACTGGTTGGATCTCCTTGCAGTCCAAGGCACTCTCAAGAGTCTTCTCCAACACCACAGTTCAAAAGCATCAATTCTTCGGCGCTCAGCCTTCTTCACAGTCCAACTCTCACATCCATACATGACCACAGGAAAAACCATAGCCTTGACCAGATGACCCTTTGTTGGCAAAGTAATATCTCTGCTTTTGAATATGCTATCTAGGTTGGTCATAACTTTCCTTTCAAGGAGTAAACGTCTTTTAATTTCATGGCTGCAGTCACCATCCGTAGTGATTTTGGAGCCCAGAAAAATAAAGTCTGACACTGTTTCCACTGTTTCCCCATCTATTTCCCATGAAGTGATGGGACCGGATGCCATGATCTTCGTTTTCTGAATGTTGAGCTTTAAGCCAACTTTTTCACTCTCTTCTTTCACTTTCATCAAGAGGCTTTTTAGTTCCTCTTCACTTTCTGCCATAAGGGTGGTGTCATCTGCATATCTGAGGTTATTGATATTTCTTCCAGAAGTCTTGATTCCAGCTTGTGCTTCTTCCAGTCCAGCGTTTCTCATGATGTACTCTGCATAGAAGTTAAATAAACAGGGTGACAATATACAGCCTTGACGTACTCCTTTTCCTATTTGGAACCAGTCTGTTATTCCATGTCCAGTTCTAACTGTTACTTCCTGACCTGCATACAGGTTTCTCAAGAGGCAGGTCAGGTGGTCTGGTATGCCCATCTCTTTCAGAATTTTCCACAGTTTATTGTGATCCACACAGTCAAAGGCTTTGGCATAGTCAATCAGGCAGAAATAGATGTTTTTCTGGAACTCTCTTGCTTTTTCCATGATCCAGCGGATGTTGGCAATTTGATCTCTGGTTCCTCTGCCTTTTCTAAAACCAGCTTGAACATCTGGAAGTTCATGGTTCATGTATTGCTGAAGCCTGGCTTGGAGAATTTTGAGTATTACTTTACTAGCATGTGAGATGAGTGCAAATTGTGCGGTAGTTTGAGCATTCTTTGGCATTGCCTTTCTTTGGGATTGGAATGAAAACTGACCTTTTCCAGTCCTGTGGCCACTGCTAAGTTTTCCAAATTTGCTGGCATATTGAGTGCAGCACTTTCACAGCATCATCTAGGGGCAGGTTCAAAGAGTTGCTAATCAACGAAGGGAGGAAATGCAGAAACAGAAGAGCAATCAAGAAACAATAGCACAGCCTTGTGGCAGGGTCCTGGTTTCCCCCCTCAATGAATATACACAGCAATATCTTTGAGCTATTTTGCAGATACTGAAACCCCTACCAGAAAAAGTTAACCATGCGCATCCCAGAAGCATGTAGACCCCAGATTAGTTGGACCAGAAGATTGACAATGCTGACTCCCAATTACCTCACCACCAACCAATCAGAAGAATGGCTATGAGCTGATCACACCCACCTCTTTGAACCGTTACTATAAAACTCATTACCTCCTCTGGAGCCACCACATAGTTCTGAGGGCATTAGACTGCTCTGCTTCCCCTTGCCTCGCAAAGCAATAAAGCTATTCTTTTCTATTTCACCCAAAGCTCTGTCTCTGAGATTCAGTTTGGTACTAGGGTACAGAAGCTGAATTTCAGCTACAAGCATGGTTTGTTAAGATGGGTTTTAGGCAAATTAAGTGTGAGATAATATATGCATAAAATATCCAGTAAGTCATTGAAGACACAGGACAGGCCAACAAGAAAAGAATACTCAACTAGGGAAAATACAGTTTTGACCCTGAGGAGGAAAAGAATTCAGCAGAAGCAAAAAATGAAGTATTCAGAGTGATCTGGATAAGCATGGCCTCATATGATCCTTGCCAGTCATACTTCCCTGTATTATACAATTTAGTGTGGTATGCATGACTGCAGGAAGTCCAGTTTTTTTTGAGTTTTACTCCCCAAGAACTGTATATACAAGAAGCCCCAGGTGTTCTGATTCATGTCCAAATATTTGTCTGTCTAGCTATTATTCTTCCTTCTTAAACCCAAAACTCAGTGTGCCCCCTTGAGGTCAGAGGATTCCACAGAACAGCCCTGATGCTGTAACACTCCAAAATGTGCTGCTGTTGCTTTGTTGACTGAAATGCCTGGTACACAGCCTTCTGAAACCTGAGCAGACCAAAGGCATGTCCTGACCAGCCCAAGCTGTTGTTACCCAGAGACCATCGGCACTGTCACTGCTCTTGCTGACCCTGAACCTCAGGACTGCTGTCTACTGACCCAGGCCAACCTCACAGAGTGGCTGTAATTATGCCACAGACCCTAGCCCAGGCGATGGCTGTTCTCTTTGTACAAAGGAGAAATGCACAATTTGTTGTCATGTGAAATTGAAACTGTACCCTATAGGGTTAACTGAAACTGGCGTCTTAAATCCCAAGTGTGTCTTACAAAACAGTAGATAAGGGAATAGCTTATTAAAACCGTCTCTGTAACCTCCCTTCACTAATTAGTAAATGAGTTTTTTTTTTAAACAACTAATTTAGTTGTTTTTCTTTTTTGTTGTTGTTTTGTTGTTGTTTTTTGTTGTTGTTGTTTTTCTTAATTGTCTACCCTCCAAGCTTCAGGTAGCCCAGATAATATATTATAGGGCTCCTTAACCACCCCTATAGATAATGTCTCTGACGTATGGGTCACTATGGTAACAGGTGGATTTAAGTTGTTTTCTAGAAACCTAGAGTTGACTCTTAACCCAGTTCAAAGTGGTCAAGAGTGGTTGGGACCACCAGCCCCCAGACTGGGCCTGCTCAGGTGTCCAGTGAATGATCTTTTGACATCAGGAGGCTAAAAACTGCACCATTTTTTAACATGTATCCCATGAAGAAGCACGTAACCCAGAAACACCTCTGCAGAACAATGATTATCTCACTTTTTCCCTACCTCCAATCACCTTTCCCCACACCTAAAACCACCCTGCTATTAAAAAAAATTTTTATTTTATTTATTTATTTTTGGCTGTGCTGGGCCTTGCTCGCTCAGCAGGCTTTTCTCTAGTTGAGGCCAGCAGGGGCTACTCCCGAGTTTCTGCTTCCAGGCTTCTCATTGTGGTGGCTTCTCTTGTTGCAGAGCATGGGCTCTGGGGTGCTCAGGCTTCAGTAGCTGCAGCTCCTGGGCTCTAGAACACAGGCCAGTGGTTGTGGCTCACGGGCTTAGTTGCTCTGCAGCATGTGGGATCTTCTGGAATCAGGGGTCGAACCCATATCTCCTGTATTGGCAGGTGGATCCTTTACCACTGAGCCACCAGGCAAGCCCCGCCTTGCTTTAATATCCCATAAATATTTTCCCTTCCAGAGGGCATATCTGAGACTTGTTCTCCCATCTCCTTGCTTGGTTGCCTCATGAATAAACTTTCTCTGCTATAAACACTAACTGGATGTGCACCCAATATGACTCGGCCTGACCACCTTCAAATGCTTATAATTCGCATAGGTACTTGCCTGAAATCCATCAAAGTGTTAAGGTCTTTTGAGTGAAAAATTTTCATGGCCAAGCAGAATCTTTGGAGTTGGTACTGGGATACAAGTCTGCCTTTTCCCCAGGTTGCTGGCCTCCTGAATAAAGGCAAGCTTTCCTTTTCCAGTCAACGCTTTCCTCTCCAGTACTGGCTTTAGAGCAGTGAACACCCGAAGCTGAGTTTGGTAACAAGCATCTTCGTCCAGCTCACCTGGAATAGCCATCTGATACTCTCTTCTCAGTTTCTCAGCTGCACTCACTCTGATGTTTTTAAGGACAGTTGTGTTCTCCTGCACTTCTGTCTATCCTCAGCATTTGTCACCGCCCTCTCCTCTCCCTGACAAATACACAGATGGGAGCGACCCTGCAAAGTCAGTGAGAATTCTGCTCCCACACCCCCTTCTCATTGGAGACTTACAGACCAGACTTTCTAGGTAACCCTTGCCAGCCTCTCTAAGTTTCTTTTCTATCGTCTTCTCCATGTTTTCACCAGCCTTTCCCCATAGTCCATAAATCTTTCCAACAATAGACAAAACAGAAAAATTACAAGCAATTCTTTTCTAAATCCCCAAATAGGTTGAGCACAATTTACAAGTACCTATTGTTGTACCGACATTCAAAGTCTTTTGCGAAAATCTTTCATCACCGTGAGGAAGTGGTTCAAAGAGACAGCCTATGATATAGAAAGATAGCAGAACATAATGAAAATACATAGAAAAACTGTCTGGAAACCAAACTATAAATCAAACTGCTAACAGTGCTTATTTATAGACGAAGAACATAAATTAAAAAGGAAAAATTATTCTCAAGATCCCTCAACATAAGCTCTTCTTATTTGAAGTTTTAACATTTGTTTTAGGGAAACAAATAAGGATTGAACCCAGTCTGTTGTGTTGCAGGCAGATTCTTCACCATCTGAGCTACCAGGGAAGCCCTAATAGAAACAGCAAATATATGGGAGTTACAAATATTACAAAGTTCTTTAAGAAATGCTTCTGGATACACGTCTCTTGGCACAGAGTGTTGGCACTTTGTTACATTCAGATACTTACACTGAAGTATCTAAAAGGTCCTGATCAGGTCCTTCATAGAGCCAGTCAACTGATGAGAGGCTGGGAAGGAGAGGCCTGAACAGCTGCCATGAGCTAAGAATGCATCTCTCCTGGTCCCAACCACAAAGCCATCAAAACTACCAATAAAACATACTCTGGGATGAATATTGAGATGGTTGCCTCCTTCTGTAGATGGGGTAGGAGCTAAGAAGTAACATAGATGAGATATCCTTGAAATTCTCTCAGTCTTTGAAGAGCAGCTAAGTATCTTAGATAATGCATGCGACAGAGCTTTAAAAGCCAATGGTAGTGGTTTAGTTGCTAAGTCGTGTCCAACTCTTGCAACTCCATGGACGGTAGCCTGCCAGGCTCCTCTGTCCATGGGATTCTCCAGACAAGAATACTGGAGTGGGGTGCCATTTCCTTCTCCAGAGGACCTTCCCGACCCAGGGATCAAACCCAGGTCTCCTGCACTGCAGGCAGATTCTTTACCGACTTAGCTACGAGAATACAGAACTTTAAAAGCAAAATTCTTGAAGAAAGTTATTTGTTAGAATGTATCTAATTTTTGGATTTCCCAGGTGGTGCTAGTGGTAAAGAACCTGCCTGCCAATGCAGGAGACATGAGGGATGCAGGTTTGATCCCTGGGTTGGGAAGATCCCCTGGAGCAGGGCATGGCAACTTGCTCTAGTATTCTTGCCTGGAGAATCCCATGGACAGAGGATCTTGGAGGGCTACAGTCCATAGGGTCACAAAGAGTTGGACATGACTAAAACAACTTAGCATTCACGCATCTAATTTTTATTAGTGAGGGAATCAGGAATTAAGCAATTAGACAATAGAGTTGGTTTCCTTGCTTCACACACACACAAACGTGTATACAGTTAGCAAAAGGAAATGTGGCTAAGTGAGATACAAGCCCGGGTAACATTCTACATAGTATCTTCTGGGTTAATGTCTCTAAAGGTTATACAATCATAACACCTTATCAAATCCTTCAGGGTAACCTCCAACTTTCTAGGGCTATGGCACCATTTGCTCTTTTATCAGCTGTGGATGTTGGTCAAATATACCTTGAAAACAAAGCTACTAGAATCAGATGAGGGTAAACCAGGACTGCATGGTTCCACTCCACCTCCCTACTGAAGAATCTCCCTCCAGTATTAACTTTAAAGTTCTCAAAATGTGTCTTTGTAAGGGAGCCAGTATTTTCACGTACCACCATGGCTAGATTTGTATATAAAATAGGAGTAAAGGCTCCAGGAGGCACACCTAGGGATTCATCCTGTGACTTTCAGTACTTGGAACATGTGAAATTGGTTTTGGCTGCTCAGAAACATCTATTATCCACCAGGTAATTCCCCATTGAGAGCTCTTTAGGCAAAATGATCATTCCCTTCTAGCTGCCTTCACAACCAAAGCTGCTTCTTTTAAATTCAAGAGTCGTGTAAAATAAATAGCCAGTGGGAATTTGCTGTATGACTCCAGGAACTCAAACCCAGCTCCAGCTCTGTAACAACCTAGAAGGGTGGGATGGGGAGGGAGGTGGGTGGGGCCCAAGAGGGAGGGGACATATGTATACCTATGGCTGATCCATGTTGACATATGGCAGAAACCAAAACAATATTGTAATTATACTTCAATTTAAAATAAATAAATTTTTAAAAGAAATGAGTCAAAGAACTGCTTGTAAAGTCAGGACCAAGTGAAATTCTGGTGGCAGGGCTTTGTTTTTCCTTCTTACCTTTGTATCCTTAGTCCTAACATGGCAAACACTCAGTAAAATGAAGTGAGCATATACAAGCTTAACTAGACTATAAACATTAATGTTTCTTGTCTATAAACTTTACCTAGTACTAAACAGAGTGTGTGAATTGCCTGTTCAAATTTCAAGGAGATCCAACCAGTCCATCCTAAATGAGATCAGTCCTGGGTGTTCATTGGAAGAACTGATGCTAAAGCTGAAACTCCAATACTTTGGCCACCTCATGCAAAGAGTTGACTCATTGGAAAAGACTGATGCTGGGAGGGATTGGGGGCAGGAGGAGAAGGGGATGACAGAGGATGAGATGGCTGGATGGCATCACTGACACGATGGACGTGAATCTGGGTGAACTCCGGGAGTTGGTGATAGACAGGGAGGCCTGGCGTGCTGTGATTCATGGGGTTGCAAAGAGTCGGACACGACTGAGTGACTGATCTGAAGGCAGTAAGGAATCCTGTTATCCTCACCTTCATGTCTTTGATTAGTGAAAATCTTCTATACATTTCCTCATCTTCCTCCATTTGTGAGGCTGAGTCCTCTAAATTTTGTCTTCCACAAATAATTCAAAAAGATAGTAATCAAATGTGTCCCCAAATTTGGTTCATTTGTGGTTCTTAAAGGACAACTTCTCTTTGGGGGTAATATTAATTTCTCAACCATTGGAAATGAATAGAACACTTCGTACTTTCTACTTACTGGGCATTAACTGTGACTTGCTTCACAGAGAAAAGGAGAGAGGAAGTCATTTTCAAGACAGAAATATCATTATTGGTTGATAGACCCTACAGTATTCTCACAAAGTATATAGAAGCCATTCAAGTTCATTCTTTACCTGGTAATCTGTGATATAGTTTTAGGAAGAATCTTATTATAGCACAAAACCATTTAACTATTTGAGGTGTATTTGTGCGTGTTTGTGTACATGTGTATGTGTGTGAAAGAGGTGGGCACTTAAATGTTGATTCGATCGTCTGAGAAATAATTTAGATTTTAAGAGACAGATTGGTCCCAAGTCACATGAGCTCTGTGTTAAGGCACAACCAATCCATGGAAGGTGCTATGCTCCCTTCACCCTCTGGGCTGCCTCACATGGGGACTAAGAGGATGCCTCACTCTGAACTCAGATGCAGCTGTATTTAATGCTTAGATCCAAGGATCTGACATTAGTCATGGCTCCAGTTCTCTGGGTGAGGCAGGATGCAATTTGTTCTGAAAGTGCAACTAAGGGAAGGAAGCTCAGTGGGGAATGAGCTGAAAAGAGGAAAACTCTTTAGAATCAAGTGGTACTTGGTTCTCATAGCCAAAGCGAAAAACTTTCTACAGTAAAAAAGAAAACTGTGTTTCCTGCTTTAGAGAACGCTCCAGGGGAGCCTAAGCCACAGTTACAGCGTTCTCAGAGAACACTGACTCTCTGTCACCACCAAGGGAGAGGTTAGAATGAATATTTCACTTCATCCAATGTTGGAACCCAGTTTGAACTCAGGAATGGAGATTGTTTAAGACAGAATCTTTGTATTCTTGTTCCTGATTCATCTCTTGTCCTTATTCTGTCTCTGAGTGATTTTCCCAAATCTTTGTGATTTCCGACTCTCTTCCATTCTCTGGTCATATGTGAATAACTGTATGTAGAAGATTAGGACAAGGAAATAAGTTAGAATTAATATACAAATATTTGTTTTGCAGCTCCCCACCAAGCCACCTTCTGTGCATCTAGAAAGCTAAGTTTATGTATTTTTCCAGGGTTTAGCATGTTTTCTTTAGCAGAAACATGGTAGAGAGTCTCAGGGGTCAGTAAAACCCCAGCCTATAAGAAAAGTATGACATAGAAACTTAATACATGGGGAAATGAGTATGAACTCAAGACTTCAAAAACATATGTTTTCTGACACTGACTTCTCTAGTGCCCCAGCAACAGTAGCATTCACTCACCACTAACTCTCGTGTGTACTTATGATGCCAGTATTTGGGTCTTTGATATTTTCTCCACCAAAAAGGAGCCTGGACTCCTTGGACTGTAGCAGTTTCCAAGATAAGAAACAGGAAAAAAAATCGAAATGGGTCAGAAAATATCCTTCTATTGCCAGAAAACAAGAATTCTTTAAAAATACATTTGAGTTAGTGCTAAAAGGGCATAGGCACCATATTAAAGATGTTCTTGTGTTCTTCTGGATCAGATCCCTGGTTCGGGAAGATCCCCTGGAGAAGAGCATGGCAACCCACTTCAGTATTCTTGCCTAGAGAATTCCATGGACAGTGGAGACTGGTGGGCTACAGTCCAGGGGGGTCACAAAAAATCAAACATGATTGAGCAACTAGCACTTGTCAAAATTTTGAAAAATTCACAATCAAATTATTATTTTTTAAGTTTTTAATGATAAAAGAAAAAGATTAAAATAAAATGTAAGAAAAAAGATGGATACAAGACAAAAGAATGATGGAGATGAATAGATCTGTTCAATTTTTACTTATTAATGATATTCAATAGTAAATAAAACAGGTAGTTTTTCCTTTCCAATTTCTATGTCTTGCTAAAGGATAATTTTTAAAAGCAGCCATTATTTCTATATGACATTCTTATGTAGATATAAAATCTATGTGACTCATTAATTAATGAGGGAACCAGCCCTGTGTTACCACTTGATATATGACCACTGGAAAAACCATAGCCTTGACTAGACGGACCTTTGTTGGCAAAGTAATGTCTCTGCTTTTCAATATGCTATCTAGGTTGGTCATAACTTTTCTTCCAGGGAGTAAGCAGTTAATTAAAAGTAAAAGTGAGTTTTGACTATAATAGAGGTTTAATTTAGTAACCTGTGGTTTGGGGTAGGATCACTGGTTTATGGTAGAACTGTATAACTGAATTCCAAATCCAATTGAGAAGCAACAATTTGCCTATCCAAATCCTTCAGTGCTAATAATCAGCATAATATGTGTGTATGTTTTGTCCTCATTATAGGTTTTTAAAGCATTTATAAGAATCTGATATGTTAATTTATGATTTTAAATCATTTATTTACTTTTATTTTTTGGCCATGTGGCCTGTGGGAGCTTAGTTCCCTGACCAGGAGTCAAACTCAGGTCCCCTGCATTGGAAGCGTGGTTTCTTAACCACTGGACCTCCAGTGAAGTCCCTAAGCCATTATTTAGACACTATAATTTTAAATAAATTTGTAATCAGTGCTTGAGTATCTGAGAAATTTTGACTGGTAAAATCTGTGATTTATTGGGAATTTGAATGTATGAATTTTTTGGATAATGTTTATTGTTTAGTAACTAAAGAAATGCTGATTGCTTAATGCATCAGTCAGGTTCCTGGTATAATAATACTGATGTATAAAATACAACTCTCAAATCTCTTATTTCATGTTCACGGCCTGTAGGTGGGGACTGGTGAGTCTCCTTCAAACTCTGCATGAAGTATGTTGCATGTGTTTCTATTGTGGGATCAGTGAATACTCAAGGATCTTTTCAAGTCAGATGACTGAAGTACAAGGGAAGAGAGTAGAAATGGGTAATTACCTGGACTCAAAACTGACAGGCTCTCTTGTCTACCCACATTCCATTGCCAAAGCAAGTCACATGGCCAAGGCCAACATCAAAAAGGCAAGGAATGCCCTGCCTTCAGTAAACCATGGCAAAGGCGGGGAGGGAAGGAAGACTTGTGAGCAAGTAATGTAGTCTACCACTCTTATTATATCCATGAGATTAAAATACTGGATGTTAACCACAGTACAAATAGCAGTGGCCATTCTCCATGTACTGAGTAGTAACAGTGCGTGTGTGCTCAGTTGTGTCTGAGTTGTTGCAACCCTGTGGACTGTCGCCTGCCAGGCTCCTCTGTGCATGGGATTCTCCAGGCAAGAGGAGCTGGAGTGAGTTGCCATTTCCTGCTCCAGGGGGTCATCCCAACCCAGTGATTGAACCCGTCTTTCGCATCTCCTGCACTAGCACTTTACCACCGGTGCCACCTGGGAAGCCAATTTCATGTGCTAAAATCTCTCATAAATAAAGATCTTTATTAATAACAAAGTCCTGAGGAATAAAAGACTATTTTTGTGGGGTTAAATGCAGTCTGATGTGAACTTATTATTTGATCTCAGTGTTTTGTAGCAGGATTGCGAATTACTCAAAATACAGAAATTTAGAGAACATTTAGCTTCTTCATTTTGTCTATAGCTGATCTGGTCTTGTGGCCTGGTAGGTGGTGGGAAAGAAAAAGCAAAACAAGACTAACTTGGCTGATCTGGTTTCATATTTCAACCAATAATTTAACCACCTCATTAGAAAATTTTTCGGTTCTCAGATTTTTCACATTTTCACTTCTCACTGCCCTTTTACCTGAAAGTACATGGGGCAGGATACAGCTTATTGTATTCTTGTGGTGTGGGGTGGGGAGAGGGGATCTATGGCCTTGTCCTGGTTCTTGATTGTGTACTGGTCAGCTCATCCAAGTTTTGTCTACAGACTTCAGTGGCTCCTAAAGTGGTCTATTTTCCCCTGATTCTTTCTGTCAGGGCTTGGTCATCCTTCCTTATTTGCTTGGCCTTCCTTCGACTCTCTCTGGCTGCAGACCTTTTGGGTGTTTCCCCATCCAGCCCCTGGCCAGGCTCTCCATCCTGAAAGCACTGTGGGATCATCGATCCCATTGCCACAACAGGTCCCATGGCTAGCTTCTGGCTCCCAACTCTGTGTCCATGTCATGGGTACCACGGGAGGGTTTGGAGTGCAAATTAAGTTTTCTCTCTTTCTTTCTCCCAGGGAGGGACCTCAAGCACTGAGGCCTTCTAACCTGTTGAAGTGGAGCCACTCGGCATAACTCTCCCAGGATCCTACATGGACAAGATGACTACCTGGGCGTGTGAGTCTCTCATTGTCTCCTTCCCTTCCTCTGGTCCCTCTTTCCCTTCTTACCATCCCCCAGGCCAAGAGGACAGTTTTCTTTTACTTCTTCTCTATCACGTCCTCTTTCCACCCACCTACAGAGTAAGAAGTTTCTTGGCACAGTGTTTAAGCAAAATAGGGAAACCTCTATGATATGGTTTGCCAAGTCTAGCTCCTAGCATGTTAAATGGGAGTCAAAGAGAAGTAGGGAAAAAAAAATCTTCTTCACCTTGACTCTTTCTCATTGTAAAATCCTAGCTTCCACATCAGAAGCTGCCTGTTATTTCTTTCATTCCTAATTACCACCCTTTCCCAAAGATGGGAAGATGGGTGCTTTTAGCTCTTTAAAGGGAAGGTCATGACTAGGAAAAGCAAAAGAGAAGAGTATGTGGATTTTTCAAAGTTCAGCTGCTGTTACACCGCCACTTTGCATTGTCAGGGCTCATGTTGGGTAATATTTTAGCAAATCATATTTGTCTTCTACTCTTAGGTCTCATATGTTCTTAGGCAACATGGTGGAGCACAATTTAGGATATACATGACCTGAAGGTTGACATTTACTTTTAAATGCCTGTGTATTTTGAGGCTGGGTGGCAGCCAGGAGTGATGAGACTTATTTAGGAATATGAAAGAAAAATTAGTTATCTCCAAATTACTTGTCATTATTGGCTAGGCAATAGGAATCATTTTCATTTATCACCCACCCTTAATCTCTGATCAAAAGAAGTCTCATTTGCATTGTTATGTTTCCTGTGCGACCCATGGTAGTCAGGCTCTGGGATACACAACTTTAGGACAATGAGTTGCTTCACTGTGACATTTGTTATCTCAGAAGGATACTACCTCTTCTCCTGGTTGACAGACATCTGGGAAGATTAGAAGCATTGTTCTAACAGGAGCCTTATGGTGTGCGTGTGTGTGTGTGTGTGTGTGTGTGTGTGCACGCGCGCACGCTCAGTCGTGTCTAACTCTTTGAGACCCCATGGACTGTAGCCCACAAGGCTTCTCTGTCCCTATAATTTTCCAGGCAAGAATACTGGAGTGGATTGCTATTTCCTACTCCAGGGGATCTCCCCAGCCCAGAGATGGAACCTGAGTCTCCTGTATCTCCTGCATTGGCGGCCAGATTCTTTACCACTGCTCCACCTGGGAATCCCAACAGGAGCCATAACTCACAGAATTAATACTGCTCCTCCTCTTTTAAGAAATGGAAATCACTTCATACAGGCTCCTATCCAGAGATGAGTGTTGTAGAAACTCCTAGAGGAGATTCCAAACCAATTTCTAACTCCATCAGGACTTGATAAGATCTGGGAAATGAACTGATTCCTCCAATGAGAAAATGCCGTATCTACTGTGTCTGTTCCATTACTGTGCTGACACCTAGGGTTAGCAGAGATACCTTGATTAAAAAAAAACACTTTGATAACATCGTGTCCTATGGAATGATACTCTGAGAGTTATAACCTTCTTGGTAGAATATTTTCTCCTTTATCCATATCTCTGGGCCTTTAAAATCCTTTCAAAACTCAGAATCATATTGATATAGACTTTATGGGAAAATCCAGGCTCTTAGATTATCTAGTCAAGAGCAGAACTGCAAATATTTTGCAAACATTCTGGGCAAAATGAGAAACAGCATTCTAGGGAATGGTCTCTGCAATGCGAACTCAGTTGCCATGACCATGAAACCAGTGAGGATAAAATTATGTGTTCACATCTCCAGTCATTTTGACTCAACTTCATGGCTTTATATGAGCATTCCAACCCCAAGATGCTCCTGATCATAGCAAAAGGAAACAATGGCTGAAATGATGTCTCAAAGCTCAGATCTTACTGATCCCTTAGACAGAGTCTTTCCAGTTCTAATGACCTAGGGAACCCTGGTCATTACCAGGCAGAAGAGTCTCAGTATTTTCAGTTTTGTTGTAAACCTCATTAAATTCAGCCACCAGTTACAGCTCACCAAAGTTGGATATTCTATCTGGGCAGAGGTCTCTACTGATCCTTGATTCCAGCTACCAAATCTGAGTGGATTCAAACATGCCTGTGCCCCAAGAAGAACCTCAAGAAGATTGAGTATTTTTTATGAATAAAACAGAGCTTCCCAGGTGGCTCAGTGGTAAAGAATCCGCCTGCCAATGCAGGAGACACAGGAATCGTGGGTTCAGTCCCTGAGTTGGAAAGATCCCCTGGAGGAGGAAACTGCAACCCACTCCAATATTCTTGCCTGGAAAATCCCATGGACAGAGGGGCCTGTCCATGGGATTACAGTCAGTGGGGTCACAAAGAGTCTGACACGACTGAACACAAGCGTGAGCATGTATAAAACAGTGATCTTCCTCAACTACATAGGGGGTGGGCATTGCCCCTGGAAGGGGTATTAAACAATCTCCAAAAGAAGATATTCATTTATAACGTTCATTTAATATTATAATATACCTTGGGAACTGGATATTAAATGAACGTTTCCTGTTATCTCAAAGTTTTAGCCGAAGCTTTGTAAGGGAGGAAAAATTGTTCTCTATCCTCTGCGGTTCTTTCAGCTGGCCTATCAGCTAAATTAACATATGAGAGATGAATAGGAGATAACCAAATTTAATTACATATTATGGGAGTCCCACAAAGACAGTGAGACAGCTCCTGACAGTTAGACAATTGAGGTTTTGATGCCTTTCTGAGCTAGGAAGATGCGGGTAGGGTCCTTGTACTTCTAAGGGAAGGAAAACAATTCACCAGAAGATGGCAAGAGCAAATGTTAGGTAAACAAATGTTTGCCTGGCCATGCAGTTGAACAAATGGGCCCTCCTGAGTTCCTCCCAGCCCATCACACTTATCCCATGTTCTTTGTATTTACCTCTGATGATGGTTTTCTTCCTGGATCAGGCCCTTTATCTAAATTATTTTAGGCAGATGAGGGGGAGAGAAAAAACTCTTCCTAAGTCTTTTGAGCCTCTGTTGTCTTCAACTCAAGATAGTCCATTGGCCACACTGGCATATTTTGGGGAGGCTTGTTCTGAATCCCTTCAGTTTCAAAGGCCAAAAATAATACAGCAGGTATTAATAACTTTCACACCCTGAAGAAAAGGCAAGGCTACATCAGTACGGCCCCACACTGCTGCCGTTGCCCATGTCCCACTTCAGGTTATCACAGAAGATAGGGGCACTCAAGTGTGAAAGAGATTTGGGAGGAGGGTGGGATTCTGTACATTTCTTCTTGCCTCCAAGAAGGAGGGATGAAGAAGGGAGAGACTGAGCCTTCATCTGAAGCCAGCACAATAGTGGAGCCACTTGAAGAACTTGGCATATGTCCCTGGAGTTGGGGCACAGACACAACGATTAATGCTGGGCTCATACCTGAAAATTCTGAAGTTGATGGGTTGCACCTGGATTTGACAGGGTAGACAGTGTTTCAGCAAGTCAGAAATACAAGCATATTTCCTCTAGGCTAGAGTGGATGCTCAGAGAAGGCAATGGCACCCCACTCCAGAACTCTTGCCTGGAAAATCCCATGGGTGGAGGAGCCTGGTGGGCTGCAGTCCATGGGGTCGCAAAGAGTCGGACACGACTGAGCGACTTCACTTTCACTTTTCACTTTCATGCACTGGAGAAGGAAATGGCAACCCACTCCAGTGTTCTTGCCTGGAGAATCCCAGGGATGGGGGATCCTGGTGGGCTGCCGTCTATGGGGTCACACAGAGTCAGACACGACTGAAGCGACTTAGCAGCAGCAGCAGCAGCAGAGTGGATGCTGCAGATTAAATCTGGGCATGGGTTATTATCTTGAAATTGGCCATGCCCAAGAGAACCTCCCGATAAAGGAGAGGGAACCATAGTGGGAAGAAGCTACAGATGAACTTTCAGATGCGGAAGTGAGAGGGCAACAGGCAGGAAGGCCAGGGGTTTCCAAATGGAGGAAATAGGCTGCAAGTGTCAGACATCTTTTTCTCTCTCTCTTAAGCGGCAGGAGGAAACAAACTTTAGATTTGTTTTTCCCCTTCTCTATACAAATTTAAAAAGAGGTTTCTCTTAAAATTCTGTGTTGCAATGAGGACACCTGGTTTCACCTGAACTTAACTTTTCTCAGACCTTGAGCTAACCAATGCGTTTTTCTTATGGAAATGTTCGTCTTAAGCTATGTTGATGAACTATGTACTTAATGTAGACTCTCTAAGTCAGTTCCACCTAAGACTCAGAACCGCCTAGACAAACTAGTGTGTTTTGCTCATGCAAATGTTCTCTTAAGCTATGTTAACGAGACTGTACTTGCTTGGAAACCTGCCTTTCTTCAAGATTCACGTCAATCATTTTATGGCCCTGGATGACTAACCTGGTGCCAATGTTATCTAAAAATGCATGTTGTGGATGAGGGGCCTGGTGCCAATCTCTGAGTTTTGAGACATCTCCTTTCTATAATTAGCAGACTGTAAGTAGCTATATAAGGAGAAGGCAATGGCACCCCACTCCAGTACTCTTGCCTGGAAAATCCCATGGATGGAGGAGCCTGGAAGGCTGCAGTCCATGGGGTCGCTGAGGGTCGGACACGACTGAGCGACTTCACTTTCACTTTTCACTTTCATGCATTGGAGAAGGAAATGGCAACCCACTCCAGTGTTCTTGCCTGGAGAATCCCAGGGATGGGGGAGCCTGGTGGGCTGCCGTCTATGGGATCGCACAGGGTCGGACATGACTGAAGTGACTTAGCAGCAGCAGCAAGTAGCTACATAACATCTGGCTAAAGACTAGCAGGGGGGCACTCTTTCTGCCCCTTCTGATATCTGTCAGAAGCTTTCTCTATCTCTTTTATACTTTAATAAAACTTTATTACACAAAAGCTCTGAGCAATCAAGCCTTGTCCCTGGCCCCAGATTGAATTCTTCTCTGGAGGCCAAGAATCCCAATGTCTTCTGTGGTTCAGCAACAACTTTTCAAAAGCAAAGTCAGGGCCATCTGAGGATGCATTGCCTACATCAACAGATGTGGAGACAGCTGGTCCCAGAGGTAGGTGGGTGCAGAGGAGGTAAGGGTGGGGCTTCACCAGTGATCCCAAGATGGTGCCCCAGAGGGAAAGAGGGTGCTTTTGGAAATTAGCACAGTCAGATTAAAACTACTGGTCAAGGACTGTTCCTGTGCCTTAGGTTTCTCCTTCACCCCTGCTCCAAACCTTTAAGAGATCTTATATGGCAGCCAGCAGGTGGAGGAAATGATAATGTGAGACAGAAGAAGCAGAGGCATTAATCCTGCGGGTCTTGATTCCATCCTAGCCAAGAGGAGGCAGGAGAGACGTTTTCAATTGGATGAGAGTTTACAGTTTTGATATTTCACTCAATTGAATTATTTAAGACCTGAAAATAAGGAGAACATTCCTTTCTTACCAAGAATGGCAAGAAAAAGCTTTGAGATCTGCCAAAGCTTTTATCCAAGGGACAGAAAAGAACAATCAGAGAGGATCTGCAAGGGCAGTGGGGGGGAAAACACTATATTGTTCTTTGCTTGCCCGCTGTGGAGTCTGGGTTCAATTGCTGTTGTTCAGTTGCTCAGTACATTGGTTATAATTTTAAATTTTAATATATATATTTTATATATTTTTCCTAAAACAAGCTACAGAAAGAGTTGAGATACTTACTGTGGTGACCCAAGGAAGAAAGAGCAGATAAAACCAAGGAGGGTCTTGGAGTGCAGGAATGGAAAAACCAGACCCTTATCATCCTTCCCTCCCCCATGTTGTAACTATCAATGGAACAGTACAACCTGTCTCCCCTCCTACCCCATAGGGAGAAGGTATTTGCCCTACTCTTCCCCTACCCAGTATTACGCACCTTATCCTGAAGGAGGAATGACAGAACAGGCTCCATCTTGAAAGCAGGACTCCATCTTGGGCTGGACTGTGGAGTTTGAGCTATATGCCCAGTAACCATGGAAACGACATACCAACTGGAAAACCAGACCCCCTAACCACCACTGGCCTCCCCCACCCCGCCCCATGGAAGAGCCCCAGGGCTCGTACCTAGACTCTCCATCAGCTAAAAAAGCACCCTAATTATCTGTTTAACTGAATAGAATCATAAATTCTATTATGCTTATTGGGGTATGACCACAGGCCTATTGATAATTGTCCACTGTTAACTACCTAGGCTTAAGGCATATGAATCGGGTTAACTTTGGTTGTATCTTTCTTTTCCTTTGTACAGACTAGTTTCAAGGAATTTGGGGAGGTGGGTTTGGGCACATACACTTAGGGTATATAAGGTTTTCACAAAAACTGGTCGGGGTCCTTGGCTAAGAGGAGACTCTGCCTTGGGCCCATGGGTGTAATAGTGTAATAAACTGCACTCCACTATCTGCATTGTCCTTCTGAATGAGTTTGTTTCCCAGAATGCATGGCTACAACAACCCAATCAGCAAATGACCTGCAAGACCCCATCCCACTCCTTGTACCCTGGCTATAAAAGTGGACTAAGGACCCCTGTTCACCATCGGATCTTGCTTGAGCTGGCCCGCTGTTCTAACAGTGTCTCCCACTCTAACAAACTTTATTTCCCTCTTGTTCTGTCTCATGTCTGGAAATTCTTTTCCAACCCGCTCCGGGACCATGACACTTATGTATATTAAAGGGGGCACAATATAGTGAACCACTAAACACAGTCCTGATTTAAATAACCTATTATACAATGGGCTTCCCTGGTGGCTCAGATGGTAAAGCATCTGCCTGCAATGAGGAGACCTGGGTTTGATCCCTGGTCAGGAAGATCCCCTGGAGAAGGAAATGGCAACCCACTCCAGTATTCTTGCCTGGAGAACCCAATGGACAGTGGTGCCTGACAGGCTACAGTCTGTGGGGTCACAGAGAGTCAGACATGACTTAGCGACTGAATAACAACAATGTCCCAGTATCCGCATGGTCAAAAGAGAGAGGCTCAGAGATGTTAAATAAATTGCTTAAGATCACACTGCTGTTAAATGATAGAGTCCATTCAAATCCATATCTGTCTCATCCTAAAATTCCTTTTCTTTTCATTCTTTTTCCATCCTAATGTATGAGGAATGTTTGGGATATTTATTATAAGCCAGAGTTAATTGTTTTATTTATTTCCCCATAATACATCACTTTCACAGAGAGCTTTAGGAACTCTTCTAACTTCACCCATAAATTTTAGTTTAGAACCGAATGGATTATGGTTGGAATTAATTAGGAAGCTTTTGGTTGCAAGTAATAGGAATAACTGACTAAACATGGCTAAACAATGGAAGTCTGTTATCTTATATAAAACTCTAGAGGTGGGAAGTCCCAGAATGATTCTTGAGCTCTTGATCAGCCACACTGCAATTTTCTTGTTTTTCTCCTCATGCTCATGAGATAATTGCTAACATTCTAAACAGTATGCCCTCATCAGACATGAGCAAAAGGAAAGGGTTTTCTTTTCCTTTGACTCTTTTATCAGAGAATTAAAAAAATAACCTTCAGTTTATTTTCCATTATAATTAATTGACCCTAATTGTGTCACTCTTTCATCCTTAAGCCAGTGAAATTAAGGGCAATGAGATTATCAGTGTACTGATTTAGGCCAATTATGATTGATTCCCAGAGGCAGAATTGAACTTCCCTGAGCATTTTGCTCCCTGATGCTTAATGGAGTTTGGCTCTCTGGTAGTGATGGAGAAAGGAAGAAAGGCAGCTGGATCCAGTGTCTGCTACAGGGTCGTCTGCTAAAGCCCACTACCAGTGAAAGGCTCATGACAGCGGATCTGCGAGGGCAGTGTCACTGTGCTGAGTCACTGCTGCTTATGGGTTGGAGATGATACACCTTAATAACTACTGCTTCTCTGTCATCCCTGATCTGTTGGCTTAATGCAAAAAGTTAAGTTCAAGTTTCTAACTTTGCACTTGTGAGAAATAACTGTCATTCTTTGGTATATGATGTTTTTCCTAAAGCATATTATTGTTCCAAATTCTTAGTGCTTTGCTTCAAATGTTTTTGAAGAAAGAATAAAGTGAGTCATCTTTCCCAGAATTGAAAATGTGAATACCTTCCTTTGGAAACAGCACACAAATATGTAACTGAAAATGGCAAGCATTCATCATTTTGTGTTCCTGGTATAGTAGTAGAGCAGTAATATAATCACAATAGTGATGATTAATAATAAGGATAGCTACCAGTTACTGAATGGTGCCAGTCACTGGTCTGAGAATATTTTCACACACATAGATTTTTTTCATTTTTGATTGAAGTACAGTTATAATTGATTTATAATACTGTGTTAATTTCAGATGTACAGCCAAATGATTTAGCTATATTAATATACTATATACATACATACACATATATATGTATTGTGTTGCCTATCTATTTTGTATATAGTGATATGTTTCTGTTAATCCCATGCTCCTAATTTACCCCTCCCCCCTTTCCCCTTTGGTAACCATAAGTTTATCTTCTATGTCTGTGAGTCTGTTCCTGTTTTGTAAGTAAATTCATTTGTATTAATTTTTAGGTTCCACATATAAGTGATACCATATGGTATATTTATTCTCTGTCTGACTTCCTTCACTCAATTTGATATTCTCTAGGTTCATCCATGTTGCTGCAAATGGAATCACTTCATTCTTTTCTATGGATGAGTAGTATTTCATTGTATATATATGTACCACATCTTTATCCATTCATTGTTGATGGATACTTAGGTCACTTCTATGTCTTGGCTATTGTAAAGAGTGCCGCTATGAACACTGGGGTGCATGCAGACATACATTTTTAATCTTCATAACATTACATGAGATAAGGTTGAACATCCTCATTTTATAGACAAGAGAGGTTCTGGAACGTGCCCATGTCTACACAGCCGGGAGTTAGGCTCTGAATCCTGTCCACTGACTCAGAGCGATCCTGCTGAATGTCTGCGGTGTGCTGCTCTCACTAAACTCACCAGCTACAGGTGAAGAATGAGAGTGTGGAAAGGAAGTAGGAAGCGAGACGTCTTATATAGGCTGAAACTGATCACCATGGGGGAGGAATTCAAAATTCATTTGTAAGAAGACAAATCTCAAGTTGGAGTTTTAGAGAAACATTACTGTATTGTCAAGGCTGTGCGTGAATGCTTAGTTGCTTCAGTCATATCCAACTCTTTGCAACCCCACAGACTGTAACCCTCTGTCTGTGGGATTCTTCAGTTAGGGATAGTAGAGTAGGTTGCCAATTCCGCTGCCATTAAGTGTGGTGTCATCCGCATATCTGAGGTTATTGATATTTCTCCTGGCAATCTTGATTCTAGCTTGTGCTTCATCCAGCCCAGCGTTTCTCATGATGTACTCTGCATAGAAGTTAAATAAGCAGGGTGACAATATACAGCCTTGACATACTCCTTTTCCTATTTGGAACCAGTCTGTTGTTCCATGTCCAGTTCTAACTGTTGCTTCCTGACCTGCATAAAGATTTCTCAAGAGGCAGATCAGGTGGAATGGTATTCCCATCTCTTTCAGAGTTTTCCACAGTTTGTTGTGATCCACACAGTCAAAGGCTTTGGCATAGTCAATAAAACAGAAATAGGTGTTTTTCTGGAACTCTCTTGCTTTTTCGATGATCCAGCAGATGTTGGCAATTTGATCTCTGGTTCCTCTGCCTTTTCTAAATCCAGCTTGAATATCTGGAAGTTCATGGTTCATGTATTGCTGAAGCCTGGCTTGGAGAATTTTGAGCATTACTTTACTAGTGTGTGAGATGAGTACAATTGTGCGGTAGTTTGAGCATTCTTTGGCATTGCCTTTCTTTGGGATTGGAATGAAAACTGACCTTTTCCAGTCCTGTGGCCACTGCTGAGTTTTGCAAATTGGCTGGCATATTGAGTGCAGCACTTTCACAGCATCATCTTTTAGGATTTGAAATAGCTCAACTGGAATTCCATCACCTCCAGGGAAGGTTATCTGGGGTCAGATCCAAGCTTTACCATTTACTAGCTGCAAAGCCTGTGGCAGATTATTTCTGCTGTCACTGTCTCAAGGGTCTTCATGTGTAAATGAAGATAATAATAGTTCCTACTGCATAGAACTACAGCGATGATTAAAGAGTTAATGGACACAAAGCATGTAAAACAGTGACTGAAATTTAATGAGTCATTGAGCAGATGTAATAATGGGGGAGATAATGTGAGTCAGATAAGCTTAGAGTCTGAATCCTCACTGTTACTTAGCAATTGTGTGACCTAGGCCAAAATATCAGGCTCTCAGTATCAAATGTATGGTTTATGTTAATAAATAGATTTTAAGAATATGACCTGTTTTAGTAGTATGTTTACAACATTACCACTTTCCCTACAATCATTTCTACCTATTTTGATAGGTCTAATAAATAACAAGTGACTTATTAAAATCAGGTTGATACTGCTTTGAGTCCAAGAAGGCGATGGCACCGCACTCCAGTACTCTTGCCTGGAAAATCCCATGGACAGAGGAGCCTGGTAGGCTGTAGTCCATGGGGTTGCTAAGAGTCAGACACGACTGAGTGACTTCACTTTCAATTTTCCTTTCATGCATTGGAGAAGGAAATGGCAACCCACTCTGGTGTTCTTGCCTGGAGAATCCCAGGGACGGGGAAGCCTGGTGGGCTGCTGTCTATGGGGTCACACAGAGTCGGACACGACTGAAGCGACTTAGCAGCAGCAGCTGCTTTGAGTATAACAACTCAGATTCCTCTACTTTAAAGATAAGCAGATAGTATCTCAAATTAATGTCTGGCCAAAGGATTTTCATGAGGTAAACATTTAGTGCTCAAAGGAAGGGGAAATGTTAGTAAAGGTACCAATGATCTCGGCGAGGCAGCAGTGAGCAGTGGCGTGAAGTGAGATCCAGGAATTGAACCTGGGTAGCCTGGATGAAAACCAGGAATTCTAGCCACCAGATCAGCAAGGGTTAGAGGCTAGAAGCTATTTTTTCCCTGGAGCTTTGTCCCCAGTGAAACATGCATTATTCACAGAAGCAGAAACTATAAAAGCAGGTACAAAGTTTATTATTAGAGACAGCACAACAACCGCTGGGAGAACACACAGAGAAACGGTTTTTTTAAGACAGAGAGAGGCAGAGATGCATACCTGGAGAGAAAGGGTGTGGGTGTCCTCCTCAGTGAGGAGGAATGCAGCAAAGAGGCGGTAAAAGTCATTTATGTAAGTCAGTTCTTCCGGGTCTTTGTCTTCTTTCAGGCCAATTATCTGGTTTCTTTCTCTATACCTTATCTATTTGAGACCCTCCCCTGGCTGCTCATGCAGCCCTCAGCCAAGATGGATCTGGAAGTAAAGGCTTCTGGGAGGAGCAAGACTCATTATGGCGGCGTTATACCCTGACTTTTGACCCACAAGGAGCTTTCTGCGTATGTATAGTGTCTCCCTTGTCCCAAACAAGGGGAGAGTGGAGATCCCTTAATCCTTTACTCAAACAGAGTTTTGCCCCTCTTTGTACTTGCCATGACAATTACCTTAAGGTGTTTACAAGAGACAAACACTGACTATTTACCTTGTTTCTGCTGTTACTTCCATTTTGGAGGGCAAACAGGAGGCTAGTTGTAAATACCTTAACTGGAGCCCACCTATGTCTTGTCTTAGGAAATGCTAACAGTTTTAAGTATCCAGCCTGAAGCCTACTTCTTCATGCCCATGATATGTAAACAGGAGGCCAGTTGTGAATGTCTAACCTGGAGCCCATCTATCTCCCACATCACTAACAGTTATCAGCTAGTTATTTCACCCTCTGAATTTCTCAGCAAAGGAATCTAGATACTGAGTAGGAGGCAAACACACCTGCCTAGTTGCTGTTGCAGATTGTAATAAATACTTTTAAGCAGAAGTGCTGCTGTGACGGTGCTTTTGGGCAATCCCAATACTTTCTTCTTCCAAAATCATTCCTCCTTCCTATCTTCAATAGATAGGTAAGAGTACATTAGTTTCTTTAGAGTCCTGTTTTTTTGGCCAGATGCTACAAGAGTGAAATCTGACAGATGAATTCGTTCCAGAGTGTTATAGAGAGTGAGCAGAAAGAACTGCACTAACAAAACAAGATAAATGCATTTCTAACAGAAGTCTGGGAAGGTAGAGATGTTAATGTAGATAGCGGTCTTAAAGGAGACTCTCCTGAGGCTAGTCTCATCTCATGTGGTCTGCTGTCCATCAGAAAGCTTCCCCTGGCCCTGGTGGACTACACGCTCGTATATGCACACCCAGAAAGCTAAGCATAAGCTAGGACTCCAGTGGGAGTGCAGAGATTCACTTCCTTTGGCTTTATCTCTTCATTTGGGGGCAGGGTCTTTTCCTTAGACACAAACCAAGTACATTTAGTCACAGCAAAATAATATCTTTAAACCTAAATAATATGAACAGTTATAGCTATAAGCTTAACTTGTGTGTGTGTTCAGTTGCTCAGTCATGTCCAACTCTTTGTGACCCCTGTGGACTGTAGCCCACCAAGCTCCTCTGTCTGTGGAGTTTTCTAAGCAAGAATATTAGAGTGGGTAACCATTTCCTCCTCCAGGGGATCTTCCCAACCCAAGGATCGAACCCGCATGTCCCTCATCTCCTGCATTGCAGGTAGGTATTTACTGTTGAGCCACCAGAGAAGCCCAAGCTTATCTTACTATTAGTTACTTTTTTCCCGGTTACCTAAGGTTAGGCCTGCTCCCTGGTGAAGACATGAAGGTATTTTGGAAAAAAAAAAACACGTTTTTTTTTTAATAATAGACCCAAACTTCAAGTAACTCAGGCCAGAAGACAAACTGCTGTTTTGAAATTGCTCAAGCTATGGCCCAAAGGTCCACCTCCCTTTGAACTTGATGGGGAAGGATTAAAAATACTGCTTTGGTAAGCACCAGGAGTTCAGAAGAGGACTTGTAGGAATCATGATTTGCTAGACTGCCATTCTGCTTTCTAAGATAAAGTGAAGATCAGTTTTTAAGCCTAAGATTTTTTACAATGCAACTGACAGGCCAAAAGCAATTTTCAGTTTTTCACAAAGATCCAGGGAGTAGAACTCCCTACCACACGATTAAACATTTCTTGGCAGCAGGTTGCTAGATGGGCTTGAGAGCTCTTGGCGGAAGCCATCATTAAATCATCCTTCTTCCCTCTATCACATCAGCAAACCACAGTTGATTTACAGTACTTTCTGAGAAAGGCAAGTCTCAGTCCTAAGGGACATCAAAATGAAAAGCACACCAAATGAAGTGTTTAATTTCATCAGCCCAGGAATTAAGTACAACATCTTTTTCTCTGTAGTGTTTATAATAGCTTTCTGTTGGACAGACTTGATTACAGGATTATGTATAAAGTAAACTTTTTGCATAGAGTATGTGGGCTCCCAAGGTGGCGCTAGTCGTAAAGAATCTGCCTGTTGATGCAAGAGATATAGGTTAAATCCCTGGGCTGGGAAGATCCACTGGTGTAGGAAATGGCACCCCACTCCAATGTTCTTGCCTGGAGAATTCCATGGACAGAGAAGCCTGGCAGGCTACTGGGCTGCAAAGAGTCAGACATGACTGAGCAAACCCCGCTACTCCAACAGATTATGTATCATTTAAAACTGTAGTGGAGAATAACATTAGAAGGTAGACTTGTTCAATTCATCCCTCATAGGACCACATGCACTTTCTTCACTGTAACAAATCATATGTCAGTATGATAGTGGTTTATTTCTTTTTATTTTTTAAATTAACAAACTACTTATTCTTTTCCTTTTTTTAATTCAGTTCAGTTCAGTTGCTCAGTCATGTCTGACTCTTTGCAACCCCATGAACCACAGCACACCAGGCCTCCCTGTCCATCACCAACTCCTGGAGTCCACTCAAACCCATGTCCATCGAGTTGGTGATGCTATCCAACCATCTAATCCTCTGTCGTCCCCTTCTTCTCCTGCCCTCAATCTTTCCCAGCATCAGGGTCTTTTCAAATAAGTCAGCTCTTTGCATCAGGTGGCCAAAGTATTGGAGTTTCAGCTTTAGCACCAGTCCTTCCAAGGAACAACCAGGACTGATTTCCTTTAGGATGGACTGGTTGGATCTCCTTGCAGGCCAAGGGACTCTCAAGAGTCTTCTCCAACACCACAGTTCAAAAACATCAATTCTTTGGCGCTCAGTTTTCTTTATAGTCCAACTCTCACATCCATACATGACCACTGGAAAAACCATAGCCTGGACTAGACAGACCTTTGTTGGCAAAGTAATGTCTCTGCTTTTTAATATGCTATCTAGGTTGGTCATAACTTTTCTTCCAAGGAGTAAGCGTCTTTTAATTTCATGGCTGCAGTCACCATCTGCAGTGATTTTGGAGCCCAGAAAATAAAGTCTGACACCGTTTTCACTGTTTCCCCATCTATTTGCCATGAGGTGATGGGACTGGATGCCATGATCTTAGATTTCTCAATGTTGGGTTTTAAGCCAACTTTAAGCCAACTCTCCTCTTTCACTTTCATCAAGAGGCTCTTTAGTTCCTCTTCACTTTCTGCCATAAGGGTGGTGTCATCTGCATGTCTGAGGTTATTTATGTTTCTCCCGGCAATCTTGATTCCAACTTATGCTTCTTCCAGCCCAACATTTCTCATGATGTACTCTGCATAGAAGTTAAATAAGCAGGGTGACAATATACAGCGTTGATGTACTCCTTTCCCGATTTGGAACCAGTCTATTCCATGTCCAGTTCTCACTGTTGCCTCCTGACCTGCATACAGGTTTCTCAAGAGGCAGGTCATTTTTTAATTGTTGGAGGATAATTGCTTTACAATGTGTTAGTTTCTGTTGTACAACACAGAGAATCAGCTATATGTATACATATATCTCCTCTCCCTTGAGCCTCCCTACCACTCCTTCAGAGTATTTTTTCTTACAATAGTTTTAGGTTTATAGAAGAATTAATCAGGAAGCACAGAGGTCCTATACACCTCCTTCACTGCCTTCCCTTCCCTTGAGTTTCTCCTACTCTTAAGATTGTGCATTAGTGTGATACACTTGTTGAAATTGAGCCAATAGTCATCAACCTATTATTGACTCAAGTCCATGGTTTACAATACTAGTCACTCTCTCTGTTGTACATTCTCTGGGTTTGAACAAATGTATAATGATAATGAATGACATCATTACAGTATCCTACAGAATAGTTTTCTGCAAGCCCAAAATATCTCTTTGGCTTGTGGTTTCTTTTGAGCTGAAAACAATCAAGACCCAAGAGACTTAGGAAGAAACTTTGACCCAGGTGGCACTAGTGGTAAAGAACCTGCCTGCCAATGCAGGAGACAGAAGAGACGCACTTTTGATCCCTGGGTCAGGGAGATCCCCTGGAGGAGGGCACGGCCACCCACTCCAGTATTCTCCCCTGGGAGAAACCCATGGACAGAGTAGCCTGGCAGGCTACAGACCACAGGGTCGCAAAGAGTCAGACACGACTGAGCGACTTAGGATGCATAGCATGCATTCGTTGTCTAGAGCATTTAAAGGGTCTGTTCCCAGAACAGAGCTATCACTAGCAATATATGAAAAGAACATGGGCGAGGTGTGGTGGGGGAAATTTGGCAGGGCCTAAAGATCAGAGTCCACTCTGTGTCCCCTTGCCACTGAGTGGCCCAGCAAACATTTGTTTACCAAACATTTGCTCTTCCAACTTCATGTGAATTGCCTTCCTCTGCTTTCAAGTCCCAAATTACTACCCCCAGTATACACTTGTATTTAGCCGAAGAGGGCATTTCAGTGAGGGTTTCAGTCATTTTGCTGAGTTCCTCAGTTTTCCTGGGTCTGTCCCATGTACACATTATTAAACTTTTGTGTGATTTTTCTCCTATTAATCTGTCTCATGTCAATTTAGTTCTCAGACCAGCCAGAAGAACCTAGAAGAACAGAAGAAATTTTCTTTGTCCTTAAGGTTCTTCCAAGTCTGCATGACATAACAGTTTATTTATTTTCGTTGCTAAGTAATATTTCATTGCACAAATTCCAACAATTTGTTTCTCTTTTGTTTCTCCATCCTTTATCACTAAAGGACATCTTTGTTGCTTTTGGAAATTATGGATAAAATTGTTATAAAAATCTGTTTGCAAATTTTTGTGTGAACATAGTTTTTTAACCCATTTGGGCAAATACCAAGGAGCATGAGTATTCGGTCATACATAAATGGATGTTTAGTTTTATAAGGAACTGCAAAACTGTTTTCCAAAGTGACTGTAACATTTTACATTCCTACCAACAATGAATGAGAGTTCCTGTTGCTTCACATATTTGTTAGTCTTTGGTGTTGTCCATGTTTTGGGTTTTAGCCTTTCTAATAGGTACCTGGAGAAGGCAATGGCACCTCACTCCAGTACTCTTGCCTGGAAAATCCCATGGACAGAGGAGCCTGGTAGGCTGCAGTCCATGGGATTGCTAAGAGTCGGACATGACTGACTGACTTCACTTTCACTTTTCACTTTCATGCATTGGAGAAGGAAATGGCAACCCACTCCAGTGTTCTTGCCTGGAGAATCCCAGGGACAGGGGAGCCTGGTGGGCTGCCGTCTATGGGGTCGCACAGAGTCGGACATGACTGAAGCGACTTAGCAGCAGCAGCAGTAGGTACCTAGTGACATCTGATTGTTTTATTTATTTATTCATTTATTTATTAGGCTGCACTTGATCTTAATTGTGGCATTTGGGATCTTTAGTTGTGGTATGTGAGATCTAGTCCCCTGACCAGGGATCGAACCTGTGCCCTATGCATTGGAAGCAGAGTCTTAGCCACTGGACCATCCAGGAAGTCCCTCATTGCTGTTTTAATTTGTCCACATACATATTGAAATATCTTAAAGCATATTGCTCCCTCCTGAACTGGGATTCTTAACCTGGAGTTGAGAGATGGGTTTCAGGACCTTCGTGTAATGGCTTGTAAAATTGTGTGAGAATTTTCTGAAACATGGGATCTATTTTTATTGTTAGAATTTATGAGCTTTATCAATCACAAAGATGAAGGGCTACCATTATATTCTATTATTTTAAAAAAATGTAAATCACTCTTACAATATTATCAGATTTCATGCTTTTAAAAGGTTGTGAAAGTAGTGAAAGTGTTAGTCACTCAGTTATTTCTGACTCTTTATGACCCCATGGACAGTATCCCACCAGGCTCTTCTGTCTGTGAAATTTCCTGGGCAAGAATACCGGAGTGGGTTGCCATTTAAAAAGGTTACTACCAGCTATTACGTTCATGATCTTCCAACACATTTGTGGAGCATTTTTAATGTGAGAAGCACAATACTAGGTACCAGAGAGTCAAAGATCAAAAACATATGAGCTTTGTTCTTAAGAAATTCTGGCTGGTGCAGCTCATGTTACCAGCCAGCAATCATAAAGGGAGACTCAAAGACTGCTATGTCGTTTACAATTATCTCTGGATGTTCAGTCCTACTTGCGCCAGTAGATGTCATTGTAGTATAGGCCAGCTCACTGATCAGCTACCTCAAAGACAAGGAATTCAGATTTTTTTTTTGTCTTGCTTCACGAGGTACATATATAAAAGTCTTCAGGCAGATTTCTCATGTAGATTTCTTTCTCTTACTGACACACACATAGAACTGCCATAAGTACAAAATGGTGGTTATTTTGAAAGTTAAAGGAGATGTTAAAGCCTAAAAAATATTTCTGCAAAAAGGATATACATAACCAGTACTACCGTAACTCATAGTGTAATGTAGCTGGTATTTTGAGACTATTATGATTTCAATATGATCTTGAGGTTTATTAAAGCTTCCATTAAAAGAAAGCAACGATTATCATTATTTATATTTAATACAATTTGGCTATTCTCCTGTAAGACCCAAAGACAAATGAAATACTTCTAGCAAAGTGAAAGTCTTTAATTTTAGTGTTTATGACATATATGTTGTTTCAGAGAGTATTATTCTTTTCTGAAATAAGAGTTATGTACACGGAAAAGCTGTACAAAGTGTAGCTTTTTCTAGTGCTCATTCATTCATTAAATAAATTATGCTAATGCCCAAGATTTTCCAAGCCTAGCACTAGCTTTGCAAATACAAAGATAATAAAGTATATGCCATGTCCATAAAGAGATTATATTCTAGTGAGAAATAATTTTTTTAAAAACAAAAATTAAAGTAGCAATTACAGAGACACAGACTCAATTAGATTTAACATGTGCTTTTTGGCTAGTCTCAAGCCAGGAAGAGACAAATGAGGTATACTATATACAATTGTGCTGAGACTTAGAATCTTTTTTTTTATACTAAGTGTCTGAGGTTCTAGATTCAGTTAATGAACCAATGAGTATGTCTACCTTACTGCTTGTCATCCATATCCTAAAGAAGCTTTGTTGATGCACACTATTTTTCATATAAGGAGTCACTCTGGGGGACTTACCCAGCAGTCCAGTGATTAAGACTCCCCCTTCCACTGCAGGGGTTCAATCCCTGATTGGAGAACTAAGGCCCCACATGCTGCAGGGTATGGCCAAAAAATTTAAAACAGAGAAAAGGCAGTCACTTTGAAGAGGCTCTTTTGTTTTTCAATGTTTGTCAAGTAAATGGGTGTGAATTGAAAAGCTGTCTAATTTGTATTGGGATGGTTGACACAGGAAACTGTTTTTATGAGGCCAATGTTATCCTGATACCGAAATCAGACAAAATTATTTTAAGAAAATAAAGCTACTGACTAATATTCTGCATAAAATTCCCAACAAAGTATTGTCAAATCAAATCCAACAATATGGATAATGCATATCCAAAAAGGATAATGCATCCTGTTTAAGGAAGTTTGTCCCAGGAAGGCAAGTTGGCTTAATATTGTAACAAAATCAATGTAATTTACACTATCAATAGACTAAAGAAGAAAAACTGTATGATCATTCCAATGCATGCAGAAAAAGCATTAAACAAAATTCAACATTCGTTCATGATATAAACTCTAAGCAGACTAGAAATAGAAACTTACTCAACTTAATAAAAGATCTATGAAAAAGCTATAACTAACATTATACTTAAGGGTGAAAGACTGGATCCTTTCTTCTACTTTCAGGAACAAGGGAGGATTGTATACTCCCACCATTGCTATTTGCTACATTATTGGAGGTTGTAGCCAGTGCAAGAAAGAAAGGAAAAAAATGCAGAGATTGAAAAAGAAGAAATTAAGGTGTTTCTATTTGCAGGTGACATGACTGTCTACATAAAAAATCCCCAAGAATTTACAAAATAGCTTCTGTAACTAATAGGTGAATTTAACAAGGTTGTAGGATACATGCTCAATATGCAAAAATCAATTGTGTACATATGTTAGCAAAAGTTGGAAGGTGAAATAAAAAGTGCCATGTCACAATAGGACTAAAACCATTAAATACTTCATTTAACTTTGTTTGTTGGGTGTAAACCTAACAAAATATGTGTCAGTTTTATATGCTGAAAACTACAAAATATTGGTGTTAGTCGTTCAGTCATGTCCAACCTTTTGCAACCCTGTGGACGGTAGCCCACCAGGCTCCTCTGTCCATGGAATTCTCCAGGCAAGACTACTGGAGTGGGTAGTCATTCCCTTCTCCAGGGGATCTTCCCAACCCAGGGATCAAACCCAGGTCTCTTGCATTACAGGCAGATTCTTTACTGTTTAAACCTTCAGGGAAGTCCAAAATACTGATAGTAGAATCAGAATCTCTAAAGAAAGAAGTATCTGTATTCACAGACTGGAAGACTCAATACTGTTAAGATTCCAATTATTCCCAATTGTTGTAGATTCAGTGTAATTCTAATAAAAATTGCAGCATTCTTTCTTTTCTTTTCTGGAAACTGGCAAGCATATCTTAAACTTATATAGGAAAGCGAAAAGGATAGTCAAAACAATTCTGCAGAAAAATGGCTAAAATAAATGAAAGGTAAAACAATTATGAAAAAAGATAAAAGTTGGAAGAATTACATCACTACCTGATTTCAAAACTTACAAGCCACAGTAATCAATGCAGTGTGGTACCGGCAAAAGTATAGACACAGAACAGTGAAGCAGACTACACCAAGAGTTGTCAAACTACAGCCTTAAAAGCCTAATCTGGCCTGCTCTCTGTTTTGAAAAGAAAGTTCTGTTGATAGAAAAAAATCATCAGGCTTTTTTGTTTACATATTGTCCATGGCTGCTGCTATGCTGTAATGACAGGGTTGATTAGTTACAGCGAAGATTGTAGCCTGCCATCCTAAAATCTTTCTTATCCATTCCTTTACAGGAAAAGTTGGCCAAACCCTAGATCAGAATCCAAACATAAAACAACTCATACATGATCAATTGATTTTTGACGAACATGCTGAGAAGACTATGCAATCATGTGATGTAGAAATTCTAGGCTTTCAGTATGTTGCTGCTGCAACAACAGATGCTGGACATACATGTACAAAAAATCTGAACGTTGACTTATACCTTACACTATAGTAAAAATTAAACTCAAAATAGAGCACAGACCTAAATGTAAAACCTAAAGTATAACATTTCTAGGAGGAAAGAGGTGAAAATCTTTGTGAACGTGGGTTAGGCAAAAATTTTGTAAACAGCATCCAAAAAAATTCAAACCAAAATAGAAAAAGTTGATAAACAGGACTTGATCAAAATTAAAAGCATCCACTCTTCAAAAAACAATATTAAGAAAATGAAAGAGAAGCCACAGACTGGAAATAAATATTTATAAAACAATATCTAGTAAAAGACTGCTTTCATTAATGTGTTGCTGCTGCTGCTGCTAAGTCGCTTGTCACGTCCGACTCTGTGCAACCCCATAGACGGCAGCTCATCAGGCTCCCCCGCCCCTGGGATTCTCCAGGCAAGAACACAGGAGTGGGTCACATTTCCTTCTCCAATGCATGAAAGGAAAAGTGAAAGCAAAGTCGCTCAGTCTTGTCCGACTCTCAGCAACCCCATGGACTGCAGCCCACCAGGCTCCTCTGTCGACGGGATTTTCCAGGCAAGAGTACTGGAGTGGGTTGCCATTGCCTTCTCCATTATTAATGTGTAAAGAACCCTAACAACTCAATAATTACAAAGTCATTTAAAAAATGGAGAAAATATGTGAACAGACATTTCATACATAAATTCATACATAATGAAATTTCATGCATTTCATAAATTAAAACCACAATGAGATATCATCACAGATCTCTTAGTGTCGGTGAGGGGATGCTGTGCCACTGGAACTCTCATACACTGCGGGTAACATGAAAAATGGTGCAGCCACTTTGAAAAAACAACATGACAGTTTTTTATGAAGTTAAACGTGTTCTTTCTACATGACCTAACTCATCATCCAGGTTTTTACCCAGAAGAAATACAAATATATGTTTACAAAAGACTGGTACATAAGTGCTTATGGAAGCCTATTCATAACCACCAGAAAAAAAAATGCAAACAACACAGATGTTCATTACATGTGAAAGGATGAGTAAATAACAGTATGTCTGCAATGTGTACACACGTACTGTGATGCATTCCATACGATGGAATTCCATACCATAGATTATGACTCAGCAGTACAAGGGACAGATGTCAAATGCGTTACGCTAACTGAAAAAAGTCAAACTTATAAGGCCACATGCTATCTGTCTCAACCTATGTGACACTGTGGAAAAGTTAAAACCATAGGGATAGCTGTAGGTCAGGGAGTGACCACAAAGGGGTGCATGGGAACTTTGGGGAGTGGTAGAAATGTATTCCGAAGAAGGCAATGGCACCCCACTCCAGTACTCTTGCCTGGAAAATCCCATGGACGGAGGAGCCTGGTAGGCTGCAGTCCATGGGGTCGCTAGGAGTCGGACACGACTGAGCGACCTCACTTTCACTTTTCACTTTCATGCATTGGAGAAGGAAATGGCAACCCACTCCAGTGTTCTTGCCTGGAGAATCCCAGGGACGGGGGAGCCTGGTGGGCTGCCGTCTATGGGGTCGCACAGAGTCGGACACGACTGAAGCAACTTAGCAGCAGTAGCAGAAATGTATTCTATCATAAATTGTGATAGTGGTTATATGACTGGATATGTTTGCCAGAATTCATAAAATCATACATCTAAAAGGTGAATATGGGGAATTCCCTGGAGGTCCAGTGGTTAGGACTCTGCTTTCAGCCTTGAGATACTGCCAAAAACAAAGGTCAATTTTACTTTCTGTAAATCATATTCCAGTAAGTCTGACTCAAAAATGGCCATCACGGAACTTCCCTGGTGGTCCAGTGGCTAAGATTCCGCACTTCCAATGCAGGGGGCCTGGGGTTTGATTCCTAGTAAGTGATCTAGATCCCGCATGCTCCAACTAAGACCCAGTACAGCCAAATAAATAAATAAATAAAAACAAACTTTAAAAAGTGGCCATCAAGTAAAAGAAGGATTTAAAGTGAAAGTCAAAAGGCTGACTATCTTGTGTTGGGAGGAAATTAAAAATTCAAACTAGAGAGTTAATTTAGAAAAAATTCAGAAACCCATATAAACTTTTGCATAGTCAAACTTTTGGATATGTGAGGTCTCAGAGCATATACCTTATGAATATCAAGGAGCTCCAGTATATACTATAAAGTACAAGAGTCTAATAAGAATCTATTTTTCACATGAGAGATTTACAAGCATTTAGTTGGTAACTCTCCCTAGAGGCTCAGGACAAGCCTAGTAGAGATAATGATGTTACCACTTCAGTAGCTTCTTAAAGGAAACTGAAAGTGTTAGCCGCTCAGTCGTGTCAGACTCTTGGAGACCCCATAGATTACATGTAGCCCACCAGGCTCTTCTGTCCATGGGATTCTCCAGGTTAGAATACTGGAGTGGGTTGCCATTCCCTTCTCCAGGGGATCATCCTGACCCAGGGATCAAACCTGGTCTTCTGCATTGCAGGCAGATTCTTTACCATCTGAATCACCAGGGAAGCCCTCTTAAAAGATGAGCCAAGGATAAAATTGAAGAGAAAGGCATTCTAGACATAAAGAATAACCTAATGAACTAAGGCTTGAGGGAGGAAGGTGTCGTCTAGGAAAGATAGATTTTTTTTTTTAGTTTTATATTTCATAGAAAGATGTGTATGTGTTAGTTGCTCAGTCGTGTCCGACTCTTTGTGACCCCATGAACTGTAGCCCGCCAGGCTGCTCTGTCCATGGAATTCTCCAGGCAAGAATATTGGAGTGGATTGCCATTCTCTTCTCCAGAGCATCTTCCCGACCCAGGATCAAACCCTGGCCTCCTGCATCACAGGCAGATTCTTTACCATTTGAGCTATAGGGAAGTCTTCACAGAAAGGTATTTTTGAAAGATTGAAGTACAGTTACTCAGTATATTGCACTTTTAAACTTTTCTCTTGCTTAATTTGTTCCCTTCAATTATTGCACATATTCCTGAGCACCTACTTCGTGCCATGTACTGGGTAACATTTAAGGAGTTAAAGATAAATAAGTTCGAGTTTCTGTTCTCTAGGAGCTCATGGGATCTCTCTCTCTTTCTCTCTCTCACACACACACACACACAAACATGTGTTACTATTATAAGATTTTAGATAGGGGTATATGCATGCATGTGCAAGTTGCTCTGAGAATAGAGAGTCTCAGCATGGTGGCTGCGAGCAACTGGTAGTGAAAAGCCAAGCAACCAAAAAAATATTGAAGTATGAGCGAGGTTTGTCAAAGAGACAGGGAACGAATGTCTTGCAAGGCAGAGGGAATAACATGTGCAAAAACACAGAAGCAGAAGAAAACATGGCACTTGTAGAAAATGGTAAGTCATTTAGTAAAGCTTGAGAGCAAGGGACAGGGAGCATTTGAATGCACAGGTGAAGAGCAGATGTGGTTAGAAGTGGGGACAAGGGTTGTTTCCAAGCTAAGGCATTTGAACTTGTTCTGCAGAAAATTGAGAGCTACAGAAATATTTTACCCAGAGTAATGAAATGATCAGATTTGAGTGTTAAAATGCCATTTTTGCCAGCATTTTGCAATATAATTAAATAAAGAAGAAACTGGATATAAAGAAACCAGTTTGATGATTGCTGCAAAAATTTAATTGTAGGATGCTGAGGACTTTGCCTAAGGCATCAGAGAGATAAAACTGATGACCTGGGAATCAGTTAAAAGTGTGTGGGAGAGAAGTGGTGAGGGGAAAAAAGGAAATTGCGTATGTCTGCCAGAGTTCTGGTTTGAGTAGCTGAATGGTAAAGCCAGTAACTGGGTTAAGTTATTACAGAAAAAGGAACAAGTTATAAACATGACAACAAACATGATGACAATAATCATTTTTGTTGATTATTATTAACAGTAATCATTTTTCACATAGGAGATCTATGTGACTCGAATACACACATAATTAAACTAAATTTAAGTGCAACTGTAAACTAGAGAAATGTATCAATAAAAAAATTCTGGATTCTATTCTCCTCTTCCCAGCCAAGGACATTTTTCTTTCCCCCTTTTCATTCAAATGCTGAAGCAGAATGGAATCTGAGACCTTGCAAACCACGTCCAGTTTATCCTTGGGTCATTTTACTAGTGATGCAATGGTTACCTTAGAAATGAGATAAATGGAAAGTTGTTTTCTTTTGTGTTTGGGATAATTGTCTTGTTGCCTAGGAAAGTTTTAACCTCCGGCTCTTGATGAAAGGGTACCACCTTTTGTTTTCTTAGTTTACCTCATTTTGCTTTGAGATTTCCATTGAAATCTCAAAACATGTTGTTCCAAGTATCTTTGAAGTGCCTGTGTCTTCAGTATCTTGTACAATTATAACAATAGTTACTGAGTGTCTACTATGTATCAGGCACAGTGTGAGGTGCTTTAGAGATAATATTTCTTTTAATTCTCAATATTCTTATGAGGTACAAGTTAATCATTTTAAAGATGAGAAAGAAGCTCCATGAATTTAAGAACCTTTTTACTAACTGGTTAGTGAAAAGAACCAGTATTTGCACTCTGGTTCACCTGCCTCCAAAGCCTTTGAAATTTCCATATGTTAAACTGATAAAATTTATATATAGAAAAACAAAACTTTTTAATGGAAAATTTTAAACATAAACAAAAGGATAAGGGATAATACAACAAACTTCTATTTACTCTTCACTCAGCTTCTCCAATGATTAATTTACAGCCAATCTAGTTTCATTTTTACACATCTACTTTTTCTCCACTCCCTCCCTCTACCACCAAATTATTTTGTAGCAAATCCCAAGTATCCTATCATTTCATCTGTACATAAGTGAAGTCACTCAGTCATGTCCGACTCTTAGCGACCCCATGGACTGCAGCCCACCAGGCTCCGCCATCCATGGGATTTTCCAGGCAAGAGTATTGGAGTGGGGTGCCATTGCCTTCTCCGATGTAGCTTTAAGAGATATCGTAAAACAATGGCAACAAAAACTAACCACAATACCATTATGACACCAAAAGAAGTAGGCGATAAATTCCTTAACATCATCATATATACAGTGTTCATATTTCCCTGATTATCCGAAGTATTGCTTTTTAACAGTTGGTTGTTTGAATTAGAATGATCGGAGCTAAATTTTACTTGAGGTACATTGTTTAAACTAGTTAAAACTTCGCCTCATTCGGTCTATCTATCATCACACCCACAGACACAGCAGGAACTTCCTGGCAAGTTTGTAAATGAACTATGGAATCATTTACAGTAAGTTTACAATACTTTCAGACTTGCAGATCTCTCTTTCTCTTGTTTTTATTGAAATATAATTGACATATAGCATTACATTAGTTTCATTATATTTTTACAATAGCATTATATTAGTTTCATTATATTTTTACAATATAATGGTTTTATATTTGTATGTACTACAAAATGGTCATCACAATAAGTCTAGTTAACATTTATCACTACACATGGTTAAAAATTTTTTCTTATGGTGAGAACTTTTGATATCTAATTTCTCAGCAACTTTCAAATATACAAAACATTATTATCAACTGTAGTCATCATGCTGTATGTTACATCCCCAGGGCTTATTTTATACCTGGAAGTTTGTACCTTTTGATCCCCTTTACCTATTTCTGATAGAGTCCAAGATAGACATGATTGGAAATCAATCCCATTGGCTATCTGTGCGAAATGAATCATTACTTTGGCACCTGAGCCAATGTAAAAAAAATTCACAGTGTTTGACTGACTAGGACCAGCTCCAGTATCTTGGATCCCTTTGCTAACTGCCTCAGAAACAAGATGAAGAATTAAATGAGTGCAGAAGTTGAAGGTATATCTTCCACCAGATTAAAATGTCACACAGTAAAAAATGTAAGAGATTTAGTTCCTACACAACATCTAATAATGCTCAAATATCAGAATTGGCTTCACAGTGTTCAGTTTTTGGATTAGGTGATGTTCGTCTCTAGTTTCCTCCCTCTCTTTGTCTTTCTTCCCCAATTCCCTTGTGGATCTGTGTTCCCCATGTCTTCCTAAAGACTTCTAATAAAGCATTTATTTAGGCCTGGTGTGACTCCAATTTCACCTTGTCTCTAAAACTGTCCATCTTTCACCATATTCTCCAATCAAAACCCCTTTCCTCAAGAACAAGCAAATGCAGTAAAAAGCCTATGGGCTTTGAAACTAGACAGTCATGGAGCAGAATCCCATCTCCACCAATCTGTGAACTTGGCTAAGTTGGTTAACTTCTTTAGCATTGGTTTTAATATTAAAACCAATTCAAACCAAGTCCCATTGGAGGGACTTCCCTGGTGGTCCAGTGGTTAAGACTCCATTCTCCTAATAGAGGAGTCCTCAGTTTGATTCTTGGTCAGGGAACTAGATCCCACATGCTGCAACTTGAAAAAAAAAAGAGAAGAGCCCATGAGCCACAACTAAGACCTGGCGCAGCCAAATAAAAAAAAGAATTAAAACAAATATTAACCTTTATGTTGTTGGCAGGCACGGAACATTAAGAAAGTAAAAGGGAAAGTGATGGTCGTGTCCGATTCTTTGCGACCGCATGGACTGTAGCCAGCCAGGCTCCTCTGTCCATGGGATTCTCCAGGCAAGAATACTGGAGTGGGTTGCCATTTCCTTCCCCAGGGTCTCCCTCATTGCAGGCAGATTCTTTACCATCTGAGCCACCAGGGAAGCCCATAACTTTCAGACAGTGTCTTCAACCAAGTCCAGGTCCCAGGCCCTGGATGCGGGCTCAGTGGATACAAATACTAGTGGTAGAGACACAGAGGTGGCCAGACAGAGAACACACTGTCAGTCAGCCTTTCTGTGTTTTATTTTGTTTTTGACAAAGACCAAACTCATGCCATCTGCCCATAACCACTTCGCCAAATCAAGAAAGCTAAGTGGGCAAAACTGCCCTTCCTAACTCCACACACTCCCCTTTATGGCCATGGACTGCCCTTTCATGACTGGTAGCCCTTTTTTGGGTCCCTGAAGATGTTCCCAGATTCAGAGGCAGGGGAACAGCAGGGAGGGGAGCACATGGTACTGTGCCTGGGACTGTCCATACCAGGATCTGGAGAGGAAAAACATTCCAAATATCCACAGTTATTGGCGTTTTGTAGCCAGGCTAAGGGCAAGCAGAGGTTGAGCCAGGACTGCCTGGGTGGAGCTTCTTATTGTACAATTCAGCACATTGTTCTGGGGCTCTTGCTGGCACACCAGAGATGAGTCTTCTTCCAGTAACTACTAAGTGAGACAGCCAAGTTCTCTAGGCTCTGAGAGGCAGATTTTAGAATGGCACTTTGGGGAGCCCTGGGGTCCCGATGATGATGGAGAAAGGGGTATTCCACTGTTGTTCTATATGTTATGCTTTATTCAGTCTCATTTTTTGGGTCTGAAGGGAATATCATTTGGAAAAAGAACAGAGAACTTTGCCAGTACTACTGCTACTACTACTACTATTGGAGAAGGAAATGGCAACCCACTCCAATACTCTTGCCTGGAGAATCCCATGGAGGCAGAAGCCTGGTGGGCTATAGTCCAGGGAGTTGCAGAGTTGGACACCACTGAGTGACTAAATCCAAAATTTGTTATTCTTCAAGATAGCAAAATTAAATAGCCTACCATAAACAGTAACATTAGATTTTAAAGCAAACATCAGAACTTCTTATTTTTCAAGTATGTGAAAGGGCTGTGTTTTCTAATTCTATGACTTTTCACCATTAAAAATGATGTGATGATAGAGCCACAAAAAATTTGTCAGTTAAACAAGTCTTCAAATCCCATAGGAATGAATCATGAACTATTAACTACACACACCCTTCTAAGCTCGGAGGGTAAAATTCTGTTTTCCTTAACGTAGCTGATTCAAAGGGAGCAGTTTTTCCTTGGGAGCCATGGCTTTTCTTGTCACGAATCAAATAGCTTTCCCCAAACTCTGTCTGTGGGTGTTGTTACCCTTCCATTTGGGGGGAGCACTGTGAAAGGAAAGAATGGACTCCTTACCTCACAGAGATAGTTCTATTTTGAGATTAACACAGGTTAGGAGGACTACTCCTCTAAATTTGGAAATAGTCTTCCAAATTCAAATGTAGACCCACACAGCCCACTTGAAAAAACTTTGGGAAGAGATGGTTAGGATAGTGTGGGATTGTAGGATATAGGGGAACTGATAGAATGTCTAGCATTGTTCTTGTCCTGGATACGGTCTTCTCTCTGTATTCTTATATCTTCTGGGTTTTTATATCTAGAAAAATTTCAGCCAAGAGGCACAGGCAGAATTTTTCCATTTCTGGTATAACTTAATAAGGACACTTTTGAATGAAAATATTTGGGGAAATTAATAAACAAATGTTCTAAAATGTTTCCTATTCATTCAGCAGATAACATTTCCCACAAGGCAATAAGCAGAGGAGGAAATGAACATTTATCGAGTATCTATTATAGTCCAGGCTATGTGCCAAGAACTTTAAATGTATTATCTCCTTTAATCCTCACAAATGCTATGCAAAATGTTATTTTACAGATTGGAAATTAAAGTTTCAGAGAAGTTACATAACTTTCCCAAAGTCATATATCAGGAGAGTGGTGAAGCCAAGATTCCAATATAGCCTAAATGAAAAGCCCACATTCTTTTCGTTATGCTAAAATTTGTCTTTCCTAAAAAGCATAATGAACTCAACCATAAGAAACCATATAAATTACAGAATCACAAAGAATTAGTTTGATGGCGATTAGGGAAAGTGGGCCAGTATATGTGGAATAGTGGCTTAGCAGGTGTACTGTGAGGTCAGATAGACCCGAATCTCAGAGTTTTCACTCAGCAGCCTACTGAATTGGGGGCAAGTTACAGAGTTTATAGCCTGGGGCTTCCTTCATAGCTCCGTTGGTGAAGAATCTGCTTGCAGAATTCAACCTGGATTTGATTTCTGGGTCAGGAAGATCACTTGGAGAAGCAAATGTCAACCCACTCCAGTATTCTTGCCTGGGAAATCCTATGGACAAAGGGCCCTCACCGGCTACAGTCCATGGGATTGCAAGAGTTGGATATGACTGCGACTAAACCACCACCACCACAGACTTTATAGGGGTTTTTCTTTTTTTGAATTTGTTAATTAATTTATTTATCCACTCATGTACCTATCCATCTACCCACCCGCCCATCTATTCCCCCATCCACTCATCATTCCTGAGGCTATTTTAAGTAGTCAATGATAGCATGCTAAATAAAATCCTTGGCAATGTGTGATACAGAGTAAGTGCTAAGTAATTGCTGGCTACAGTCGTTTTTGCTTTTAAGAATTTGAAGACTGTGTTTCAACATCCTTACAGAAGTAAAAGCTGGGTTTCAGAGAGTCCCAAGTTAATTTCTCAATGACACTGGCTTAAACAGCGACAGAATTAGACCTCAGCTCTTTTGAATTCTGATATATTCTTACTGTCTTTCCAGGACACAGTACATTCACCAGAGGATTTCGAGAGAGTTTTGAAATAGTCATCTTAAAAATGATCATGTTTTACAACCCCAGTGGAAGAAAATAGTTGAAACCAGGGTTGTTTTTAAGAAATCCAGGATGTGGACACTGTTAGTAGTTCAATAGGCATAACTTCCTCCTCTTCTTTCTTAACATAATCCCAGTTTGGTCCAGGTGTCCACTCCTTCCCCATCTCAAGGAGAGATTCTTCTTAGTCTAAAGCAGTGCTCCTCAAATTTTAGAATATATGGCATGTTTGTTAAAACTCAGATTGCTTGACCCTCCCTTCAGCATTTCTGATTCAAGACAGCTGGAGTGAGGCCAGAGAATTTGCATTTCTAGTAGGTTTTCAGGTTCCCAGCAGCTGGGAGCTGCTTAAACTGCTGATCTGGGGACTGTCCTTTGAGAATCATTGGTTTAGGACAATCAGTCATTCCCCTGTTCTGGGAATGGCCAAGCTTCCCTGGTAGCTCAGCTACAAAGAATTGACCTGCCATGCAGGAGACCCCAGTTGGATCCCTGGTTGGGAAGATCCCCTGGAGAAGGGAATGGCTACCCACTCCATTGCCTGGGATTGCCTGGGAAATCCCGTGGCCAGAGGAGCCTGGTGGGGTACAGTCCATGGGCTGGCAAACAGCTGGACATGACTGAGTGACTAAGCACAGCACAGTAAATTGCCCCAGTCAGACTAAAGGTAAAGGAGCATATCCCTTGGTTGGAAGATTTACTCTTTCTTGTTGTAGTTGAATAATGAACAGTTGTTGCTGACACCCATCTTATCATGCTGCTGCTGCTGCTACTAAGTCACTTCAGTCATGTTTGACTCTGTGCGACCCCATGGACAGCAGCCTACCAGGCTCCTCTGGCCACAGGATTCTCCAGGCAAGAATACTGGAGTGCGTTGCCATTTCCTTCTCCAAGCATCTTACTATGAGTCTCAGTAAATAGACAGTGGGGCAGATGGCAGAGCAGAGAGAGGGATAGGGCCCAAGACTGGTGAAATCACTGAGACCCTGAATTACCCAAGTTAGAGACTTGATCTTCCTCTGTACCTCCTGGCATGTGAGGTTGCACAAATTTCCTTGTTTAAGCAACTTCAAATCACAGCGTCTGTTACTTTCTCCACGCTTAACCACTCGATGTCAGATATATTCCTAAAACTCATTAAAATGATACTAAATGCATTTGAAATCCATACCATTTTAATTTATTCAATTTTTCCTCTTCCAAATAACTGATAACTTTATCTTTCATTAATGAGATAATACATATGTAAAGACAAATCTATTTCTATGCTTTAAATGGCAGAAAGTGCTCAATAAAAGCACGATCCTATTCTTAATGCTTTCATGATATACTGTGGGCAGGAAAAACAATTCTCTTTCACAAGATTTGATGTGATTAGTTAATAGTTGTCAGTGAGAAACAAACTCTGGTACATCCCTAAATTAGGAAACACTTGAGATTCTCAGAGAAGATAAATTTCCTCTAAGGAAGCTTAGAAGATTAGTCACATAATCTTAACAACTGCAGTTTGTTAGAAACTCCATTCTGTTTATAAGCTGAAGTAGGAGCAGAAGGGAAATGAATGACTTCAAATCTCCTTCATGTTTTATCTTGTTACTGTAATTACAACTATGGTAAGAATATTAAAAATAAAAAAGCAAAATCTCAACAAACTAGCTCTTCCTTCTGACATCACAAAACTGAAAATATATATATATATACATATATATATATTTATCCAGTTTATTTCTTCCTTGTAGAAACACACCATTCATTGCTTGTGACTGTAAGCAAACAATATTTTTATCTGTGATTGTGATACATTTCCATATAAGATTTCTTTGTGTGAAGGGTCATTTTATTGTGGCTTAATCATTCAGTTCTCCTTCAGAAAATGTATGTTACCCAATGACAGAGCCCATCTAAGTCTTTAAGTTATTTTGAAGTGGAGCAAGTTTTTTTTTTTTTACATAGAAGTTTTGAGTTTTTCTGTTTCCTTTAAACCAGAGATAATGATGAATAGTAATAATAACCTCTGTTGCTACTTATTCTGTGTCAGGCATTGCATCATTTATAGGGACTAGCTCATTTTATTTAATCATTCAACAAACATTTGTGGAATACTTCACATTTGCCAATCTGGTGCCGTATATTATATAGACCATTTTCAGCTAGATTTTTTCATCAGGTTGGAAAAAGAGTAGTGGTCTGACTTCAAATCCTAGGGTAAGAGCCCTATTTCCCAGGAAGTAAGAAAGAGATGAAGATGATATAAATCACGTTTTTTTTTTTTTCTTTCTTTCTTTCTTTTGGCTGTGTCCCATGGCTTGTGGGATTGAACTCATGCCGCCTTGCAGTGGAGCAGTGAAAGAGCAGAGTTCTAACCACTGGAATTCCCTTGTCCCTGAGTTTCTGTTCCCAGTATGATAGACTATGTTTTCCAAAGTTTGTTCCTTGATATTTCCATAAGAAGATGATAATAGGAGTGATTTTTAAAAGTTCCATGACCAAGAATTGTGTGGAGAAATGTGGGGACTCAATCATTAAACAGATTTCTTTACTAGAGTTCTTAGTACCTTTAGTATGCTTTGGGGCTTTCCAAAGAGGTGCCACATTTTGCATTATTTCTCAAACTTATTTGATGATAATGTCCCCAAACCTGTACTCCCACAGAAGGCACAGTGTTCAGGCTCCTTGGCACACACTTTATAAAAGACTCTTGTAAGTTATTTCTGCTTTTAAAAGCTTCATTCCTCTTTCTACTTCAAATAAGAGTTTTTTCATTCCTCCTTCTACTTCAAATCTCTCTAGTGCTCTCAAAGTTCCAGGTTTTTTCCTCCACAAATGCAAACTCCCCCACCTCCCTGACAATCTTACATGTCTTCAAGACTTCTAGTTTTTCAGAACTCACAGACATTTCTAGTAAAATCTGAGATATCTATGAAAGACATTTAGCCTCTCAAATTTCTTCATTCCTGGATGATATCGTGGCCTCAATCCACAAGGAATGGGGAAGAAGGGAAGAAGAGGACATAGGGGAAAAGGTTATAATCAGAAAGGCTAAAAAACTGTAAATTTCAGTAAATAGATGAAATTTGGCACAGCCCTTCTGAAAAACTGCCAACTCCTGACTGAAACTAAAATGTATAAAAATTAGAGTTATGCATTGCGTTTATCTTGGAAGCAAAGTGAAAGAGAAAACTTGGAAACTGCCTGCTTAATTTGGTCACGTTTCAAAGTCAAGTCCAATAATTCTTGTTGGAGAAGATGGGGAGAGGGAGGGGATGGTCTTTGGAACCTGGACCATGTAATTTGTCATTTATGTTAGCCAAATAACTTAACCATTTCCCTACCTGGATTTCTTCTGTGTGAAGCGTGAGACTGCATGTCGCTGTGAGCTGCTGCGCTGGTGAAGTCCACTTGAAAAACAACAGTGTTTGTAAAAATCTATAATGGAAAAGAATCTGAAAAAGAATATATATATTTATGTATATATAGACATATATATTTATGTATATATAGACATATATATGCATACAACATATATGAAACTAACAATATTATAAATCAGCTACAGTTCAATAAATAGGAAAAAAATTATGGAAGTAATAAAAAAAAAGGAAACCTCTTAACTCTGTATACCTTTCTCTCCTTCAGATAAATACATCTCTCAGACCTCATCATTCTCCAGAAATGAGAAAGAGTAATAGCTAGCATCAAGTGGGGAGAGGGGAGACATAGGGAGTTGTGTAATTCATAACTTTCCTTTTTGAAGAAAAACTTTTCGTATGAGCCAGGATCCTGGTAGGAAAGTGAATTCTCCACTCAAAGTTGTTCAGTGGAAGAGGTTTTAGTAAAAGGAGTGTTTACAGTGATGAGAGCAAGGTTAAGGGAGCCAGCAAATATGATAAGGGACCCAGGGACTAGTGACAGGGGGAAGCTATCACCATTAGTAGGTCTGAGGGGGCAAAGAGAGTAAAGGTGCCCCATAGAAGCTGGACTTGTGGACCCAGCACATCAAAGCAGGAAGGAGTAGGGGAAAAAACAACTCTATCTCATTCAGCTCTCAGTTCTCCTGCAGGTTATCTCCTACTGGCCAAACCCAGACAGAACCAGAGAGCAAAATAGTGCAGGAGATGCAACGTGAGTACTGAGAGCCTCTCTGAAAACACAACACACAGGCTTTGGGGAGAAAATGGAGAATAACCAGGCATCTCTTCCCACAATCTAACTTCTGGGTAAAAACTTTGAGCAAAACCCTACTATGTCAAATAAAGGAACATTTTACTTTTAGCTCTGAGTCCAATCCCCTCATTTTACAGATAAGAAAACTGATACCCACAGAGCTTGTTCAAAGCCGCACAAGATCACTATGAGGTTTCAGCCCAGTCCTGCCTTCTAATTCCACGATGCAGCTTTTCCACCTGGCCACTTTGCATCCTTCAGACCCTCTGGGCCTACTCATTATCTTATTTCTCCCTCAGAATAGTTTCTCAGTTCTCCTGTGTCTTCTGGAGAAGGAAAAGAGAGATGAAGATTTCATCTCTGGGCAGATATATGCCACCAACACTAGGTTATTCACCTGGATAAAGTGCAAATTGCATAGAATTGAAAATGTGATTATATTTAAGCTCAACTATAGGCCCTTGCGGAGAAGGCAATGGCACCCCACTCCAGTACTCTTGCCTGGAAAATCCCATGGACGGAGGAGCCTGGTAGGCTGCAGTCCATGGGGTCGCTAGGAGTCGGACACGACTGAGTGACTTCACTTTCACTTTTCACTTTCATGCATTGGAGAAGGAAATGGAAACACACTCCAGTGTTCTTGCCTGGAGAATCCCAGGGATGGAGGAGACTGGTGGGCTGCTGTCTACGGGGTTGCACAGAGTCGGACATGACTGAAGCGACTTAGCAGCAGCAGCAGCAGCATAGGCCCTTGGGTAAGCTGGGTGGCTAAGGAAAACCTGGCTTACCTCGTCAACTGGTCCTTCCAAACGCACTGTCAGTGTTCTAGAGAGATCTAAATAGGTAATTAAGGTGGCCAAAATGCCAGGTCTGTTTTTAGGTTCAGTGGCAGGGAATTCAGGCCACTTAAGTTTCAACACTTCAGGGGCAGCCTTAGGGAAAATTGGGAAATGGTTGACCTTTGCCTTAAGTTGCTTCATGCTCACTCCCCCTTCCCAGGTTGCTTCCTCCCCTTCACTCCAGGTCAAAAACTAGTTACCAGCTAAGTCAGGAGCTGGTCTACCTGTCCCCTTAAATGTTCTGGAGTTTCAGACTGTCTTGGCCTTTGGGGCCTGCTTTGTCCTTTAGGGTTTTCCTTTCAGTGATTCTTCAGCAGATCTGCTAAACAAAGGTATGTTCCAGGTTGTTGTGTAGCCTGTTCACGTGTTTCTCTTCCTGAATACTCTCCCCACGATCTCATTCCTCTCCACTGTTTGCACATAGACAGCATCCCAATTGTAAACAGACCCTACAGTGGTAAGGGTCCCCCACGTGGCACAGTGGTAAAGTATCCGGCTGCTAATCCCTGGGTCAGGGATCCTGGAGAGGATCCTGGAGAAGGAGATGGCAACTCACTCCAATATTCTTGCTTGGGAAATCACAGGGACAGAGGAGCCTGGTGGGCTCCAGTCCATGGGGTCCCAAGAGTCAGACACAACTGAGCAACCGAACATGGACACGCAGAGTGGCACATTCATACACTCAAGTCACCCTGTGACAGGCAGCAGGGAAAGGTCATCTAGTACCCCCTTTTGATTGAGGTGCAGAGGAAAGTAATTTGCAGTCTCTTTTTCTAGAACAGAAAAAAGCTCACTAGCCCCTATTGCTAGCTCTGGAAGGAATTGCCAGGTGGAATTTGAAGCCAGATAAACTTTTCCTTGGCCTTCAAAAAACCTCCTGTTCCCAGAGGTTCACTCACATTTTTAGAGAACCTGTCCTGTGAGTCAATCAAATAAAGATCTCTCTAGGAGATTTTTATTTCTCAATACCATCAAACACCTGTCAAAGTTCACTTTTCCTTTGCTCATGAGGACTGGTATAATAGGTATCAATATTAATAATCATCTGATTTTATGGCTGATAGGTTAAATTATTTCATTGTGGGAACTGTCATCAACTATTTTCAAGCTGTAAAATTTGAAAAACCAGGTGGTTTTCACTGTTTATATTCAACTCCTTTTCTCTTTCCCTGCCCCTGCTGGCATATTCTTCTTCCAGTAATGTTCTCCCTGGAATGTCAGCGAAAACACACTGGAGCTAAGCCAGCAGATAGGACCAGAAATAACCTACTCGAGAAAAACCTCTCACCACCATCTTCTGACCACGTGATTGGAGGCAACTAACACACGTAGTCTCAGATTCAGAGTAGGGACTCAATGAATGATTGTCAATCTTGCCACTAGTCAACAAACAGGGCCTGGAGATCTGATGCATGGTATGGGGAATATAGACAACAGTATTATATTATAATCATCCAACTTGATAAGTCTAGGTCTAAATTATTTCAACAGCAAGAAAGAAATAATAATTATGTGACATGACAGAGGTGCTAACTATAGCTACAATGGTAATCATATTACAATATAAAAATGTATCAAATTAACATGTTATACAACTTAAATTTACAATGTTATGTCAAATATGTGCTTCCCAGGTGGCACTAGTTGTAAAGAACCCACCTTCCAATGTAGGAGACGTAAGATATGTGGGTTTGACCCTGGGTCGGGAAGATCCCCTGGATGGCAACCCATTCCAATAATCTTGCCTGGAAAATCCTGTAGATAAAGGAGCCTGACAGGCCACAGTCTATGGGGTCACAAAGAGTCGGACATGACTGAAGCCACTTAGCATATACTCACATGTCAAACATATCTGAACTGAAAAAAGATTTTTGATTCTGAATCCAAATTTGACTGAGCAGTGATTTGCAATGAAACAGACAGGCAGAGATTCTTTAAAATTGCTGAACATGGAAAGGTCTGCATTAGTTATTCAGGAGATGCAAATTAAAACCACAATGAGATGCCATTATCTATCTGCTAGAATAGCTAGAATTTAAAAGGCTGGTAATACAAATATTGACAAAGATGTGGCACAATTGGAATTCTCATATTCCACTGCTAGATATGTAAATGATACATTTACTTAGGAAAATGATTTGATAGTGTCACGGTAAAGGCGAGCATAAGCTGACCCTATAACCAGAAGTTCCACTCCTGGGTATTTACCACAAAAGTACACGTACTTGTGCACTGAGAGTCACATAGTATAAGAATGCTCCCAGCAACATTATTTGTAATAGCTCCCCCCCCCACTTTCTGTGCTGCTGTGCTTAGTCGCTCAGTTGTGTCTGACTCTATGTGACCCCATGGGCTGTAGCTTGTCAGGCTCCTCTGTCCATGTGGATTTTCCAGGCAAGAATACTGGAGAGGGTTGCCATGTCCTCCTCCAGGGGATCTTCCCAACCCAGGGATTGAACACAGGTCTCCCACATTGCAGACAGATTCTTTACCATCTGAGCCACCAGGGAAGCCCAAGAATACTGGAGTGGGTAGCCTATCCCTTCTCCAGGGGAACTTTCTGACCTAGGAATTGAACTGGGGTCTCCTGCATTGCATGCTGATGTTTTTATCAGCTGAGCTACCAGGGAAGCCAGCCTTCTGACAACTACCCAAATGTCCATCAGCTACAAAACTGTCAGATACATTTTGACATATTCATATAGTAGAATTCCATATAGCAATGAGAATGAATAAGCTATAATCACAACAAGAAACATGGATGGAACCCACAAACAAGATGGAGAGGAAAAAAAGGCCAGACTCCAGAGTACATATTCTGTATGATTCCATTTACATCAAATTTAATAAGCATACATAGCTACATTAAAGTAATAGGAGTCAAAACGGAGGTTATCCATCTCACTCCAGTTAGAATGGCTGCTATCAAAAAGTCTACAAACAATAAATGCTGGAGAGGGTGTGGAGAAAAAGGAGCCCTCTTACACTGTTGGTGGGAATGCAAACTAGTACAGCCACAATGGAAAACAATGTGGAGAATCCTTAAAAAACTGGAAATAGAACTGCCATACAACCCAGTAATCCCACTGCTGGGCATACACACCAAGGAAACCAGAATTGAAAGAGAGACGTGTACCCCAATGTTCATCACAGCACTGTTTACAATAGCTAGGACATGAAAGCAACCTAGATGTCCATTGGCAGATGAATGCATAAGGAATTTGTGGTATATATACACAACAGAATATTACTCAGCCATTAAAAAGAATGCATTTGAATCAGTTCTAATGAGGTGGATGAAACTGGAGCCTATTATACAGAGTGAAGTAAGTCAGAAAGAAAAACAATATACTAACGCATATATATGGAATTTAGAAAGATGGGAACGATGATCCCATATGTGAGACAGCAAAAGAAACACAGATGTAAAGAACAGTGTTTTGGACTCTGTGGGAGAAGGCACGAGTGGGATGATTTGAGAGGGTAGCGTTGAAATGTGTATATTATCACCTGTGAAGTGGATCCCCGGTCCAGGTTTGATGCATTAGACAGGGTGCTCAGGGCTGATGCACTGGGATGACCCTGGGGGATGGGATGGGGAGGAAGGTGGGAGGGGGGTTCAGGATGGGGAACACATGTGTACTCATAGCTGATTCATGTCAATGTTCGGCAAAAAGCACTACAGTATTGTAAAGTAATTAGCCTCCAATTTAAATAAATAAATTTTTTTTTTTTAAAAAGAGGCTATCTTTGGGAAGGAAGGAGGGAGTGGTGATTGGGAGCAGGCCCATGGGAGCTTCTGAATCGTCGTCAGTTTTTTTGACCTGGATCAGTGGTTGCATTGTTCACCTACAACAATCCACTGAGGCAATGTATTTTTGTTTTCTCTGTTTTTCTATATGTATGTTATACCTCAATTAAAGCAAAATTGCAATTGCAGAGCTGTCAGGACTGGTCCAAGTCAACATATCCTATCCCTCCTTGACCCCTTTAGCATATTTTATTTTCATCAATGATCCTGATTCTTCTCATCTCCACATAGCATCTTTCTGCCCATGGAGCTCCCTAGATACTGTCCCAGCCTCAGATATCTACATTCCTGCCATCTGTCCTCCCCATTGTCTTTCCTAACGCCTTGCTTTGTCATAGAGATAGGATAAAATAATCTCTATTTTTTTTGGTTGTGCCCCTGGGGCTTAAAGAATCTTAGTTCCACAACCAGGGATTGGCCCAGGCCATTCGCAGTGAGTGTGCAGAGTCCAAGATGGTAAAGAATCTGCCTGCAATGTAGGAGACCTGGGTTCAATCCCTTGGTTGGGAAGATCCTCTGGAGGAGGGCATGGCAACCCACTCCAATATTCTTGCAGAGTCCTAACCACTGGACTTGGTCAGGAAATTCCCAATCTCTGCTAAGTTTTTTTTTTTTTTTTGCCATTACATATTTTATTTCTGTTTAATTAAGACATTTGTACTTTAACAGAGACAATGACCAATGACAAACTAGAATGCATTCATAGGAAGACAGGCTAGTTGAAGAATTAAATTGAATATTTATTGAACAAATGCAGAATAAATGAACTAGGAGGTGAGGTGGTTTTAACCTGAAGATACAATGAAGTGAAGTGTGAAGTGTTAGTCATTCAGTCGAGTCTGACTCTTTGCAACACCATGGACTGTAGCCCACCAGGCTTCTCTGTCCATGGAATTCTCTAGGCAAGAATACTGAAGTGGGTTGCCATTCCCTTCTCCAAACCCGGGTTTCCTGAATTGCAGGGAGATTCTTTACTGTCTGATCCACCAGGGAAGCCTGAAGATACAATAATCAAATATTGAATTTCAAATATTGTACTTCAAATATTCAGAGGGCTGTCACACACAAAAATGAAAGATTTGTTCAGTATCTCTCCCAAGGGCAGAACTTGACCCAAGGGATAAATATAAGCAACCAATAGGCTGCAGGAAAACTGTACAAAGTGTATCACTTAATAGCTTCTTTCCAAAATTATGCATTCCACCCGTACATTTTCCTTCTTCTGAAAGGAAATAATACAAATGAATACTTCCCATGAATGTCTTAAGCTCATTCTCATGGCAAGTCCTCCGCTGCTGGCAATGGATATAGTCACACTCTCAGAAAAAAAATCTAAACTTAACAAATTGCTTTACTAAGGAAATGATCTTTTCTTCCTCAGCTCTCAGTATTTTATATTTGTGATTCTCATGAGGTGAGAGGAAAAGAGCATATTCTCCAAAGAGGATGAATTAGGGTCCTCGGCAATTCAGATACTGCCCCTGGGGATAGTCCTCAAACCGTCTGTGCAGCTATCAACCTATGGTACCGATGGGAGTGTGCTGTGCGCTGGGGCAGAAAAAAACAACTGACAACCACTGTTCTACATGAAGCAGGAAGGCAGTATTTTATGAGTCAGTAGGAAATATAAACTGACTGCATAATACTGATGGGCTCCATCAAAATTGTCAACTACTAAAAAATGACAATTGTTTTAACAACCATTATAATTTAGTTTATATTATATATATATTATATAGGTATTTTATCAAAATTTAGGAATGCTAAGGTGCTTAATCCATCTGATAAAATTGAAAATAAACCCTTTACATTTCTCTTTTTGTCAGTATTCAGGATTTGGAAGGTGGATCTTGAACTCAGAATGATAAATGATAAGGAAAGCCACATAGTTGGTGAGTCAGGCTAACTGCTGCCCACTGGGAATGGGTGGAACAGGGGCAGGCTGTGATAAGGCAATAAACCTGTTAGAGGAAATACCAGGGCCCCTGAAAGTGGCTTTTTGGGCATGACCATCCTTGTGGTGGAATCAGCCTGCCATCCTTCTCTAGTATACCTTTCACAGCCTCTTCCATTGGAAGTCCAACAAAGGTTGCAAAATAGCAGGTGATGACGATAGATGTATATGTTTGAGAGACCATGGAGAAGGCTCCTCTCCAGGTTGCATTCTCTAAGCACTTCCATGATTGGCTGGACCATCTCAGACCACTGGTGAGCTTTGATGGTGGAATAGATTCTGGGGAAACCTCTCTGCCAAATTCTTTGTCCTACTGACCAAGTTCAGAATTTGCAGGTTTTATAGCATGTAGTATCCTTTTTCAAAAGTTTCCTGCATTATTCGTGTTATTATGGAGCAGATATAAATTTAGAAGCTGGCCATACACTGGGGGTGTAACAATTTCCCCTGGAGCCTCAAGCTCCTAGTTCTCCCACTGATCTAGCAACTTTGTGAAACTGAAGGAACTTGCCACCATCACCGCCGCTGGCCTTTTCCTGGCTGGTCCTGCCGCCATCCCTCCCCACAGAGCCAGACCCCAGACTCTGCTAATTTATTTGTGACCAATGTGATTTCTTCTCTTCCTGGTGTAATTCAAATTTGAAAAAAATCCTTGAGAGTGACTTTAAGGATTAGTATCATGATTCAAACCATAGAGGTAGAGGTTTTGGGGGACGATACCCTTTAAGAGACACAAGGCTGCTGGGCCTGGACATGTGTCCCACACCTGTACCTCGAGTAAACAGAGAAGTCTAGAGAAGGTGTTTCTTGTTTTTGCTAACATAATGGGTATCAAGAGAGAACAGCTTGACAGAGGACTGAATCACTTTAACATGATGGTGGAGGAAGAAAGGGTGATGGGCTTGTCCTTACTGAACACTGGTTATGATGCTGAATTTGCTCACTGGAATTTTTTTTTTTTTTTGGCATAAATATCAGGGTGTGGTGATAGTGACTAAGTAAATGAGAGCAAAGTTGAAAAACAGAAGTATTATTCTTATATCGGACTCTCTTAACTCAAGAGTTACAGACCAGAGTGAACGGGTTGGCAAAACTCTTTGGGGATGCACCACTTCCTGCCTCTCTTTGTTATCCTTCTTGCAGCTGGGCTTCGACTTCCCAGACTCATCTACTCTTCAACCAGTACTTGTGCTTCTTAAATTGCTTCGACGGTACCACTGGGCAAGGGAACCAAAGAAGCGTGTGGCTCTATTGATGCCTCTATTCTCTGGGTGAGAGATTAACACATGAGAAACAGTTTGGGAACAAAATTGTTCAATTGTTCAACAATTGATATACAATGAAGTGTTAGACTGAATACAACTGAAATACGCATCTGATGAATGCAGTGAGTAGGCTGAAAAGCAGAGAAATCAGGTTTCCAGTTGGTGTATGGACATGTGAAAACCTGAAAAAGATTTATCAACCAAATGGAGACAGAGGATGAAAACTCCTGTCTTTTCAGGTTCTCCTTTATTCTGTGTTCTGAAGTTCCTCTTTACTACTGTGGGGCACCCAAAGATGGCACAACACCTTTCCACTTCCTCTGGGAGCTTTGTTTGTTATAGTTGTCTATATATATTTTCTGTGTTTTCTGGGACCTCATTTGGAAAAGAAAATCTGCATACAAGTTTATGCGTCTCTATTAAATAAGCACTGATGGGGTCTTTTGCTTGTCAGCAGTAACAAGAGCTTCTCTGCGGGATTTATGAGTGCACTTTAAAGAATTTTGAATAATTCATTGGCTAAGAGTAAAAGAAAGAGTGTTTAACTGAGGTTTGCTTGGGCAGAATTAACAATAAATGATGTCCAGTCTGCTGTCTCTTCACTGTAAAAATAATGTACATTTTTTTTTTGGTTGCAAAACTAACACTTGTTTATTATAGAACATTTGGTAAATTAAAAACATACGTGAAGAAGAAAATAAAATTCAGTCATAATTTCTCCATGCTTACATATCACTGACATATATTCCAGACACGAACATTTGCACAATTGTGACTATGTTATATTGGAGTTTTGTACCCATCTTTTTCCCATGTCATAAAATATTTTTCAGAAACAAGATTTATAAAACCTGCAAAACAAGACCCCCTCAACAGTAATTCTTCTAGAAAACACTGGTTAATAAAATGTCTTAGAAGATATATGTGGATATTTTTTATTTCTAATCATGAGGGTAGTAGTTAGTAATTAGGCTTTCCACCCCTATATATACGACTTTTTAGAAATATGAACAAGATTGGCTCTACTGCTAAAAGATAAGAGAAAAAAAGATTTTTCCCCTTAAAATATCTGTTACAAAGGTATTGAAATTTTAGCTTATGATTTTTTTTTAAGATATAGAGAATATTGTTTTCTTTCTAGGATGTTAGTCCTAGAAAAACCTGGAACCAACCTTGGAGGATAAAATTCTCTTTGCAAAATGCAGTTGATCCAGCTTCTTTCACTTGATCCATGATTCTGGAAGTCTGCTTATTGGTTTATACAAGCATGGCAGGTCCCACAATTTACTTAGAATATCCTAGGTGATGCAGAGGGGGACCTCGTAGGACTCTGGAAACGGCTGCAGTTGGTTCTTACAGATGTTGAACACAAACACTGGAAACTGGAGTGATTCAGGGCAGCAGCGGAAAATGGGTTATTTCACTGTTCCCTCAGTAGCAGGATTTCATTGGTCCCCATCTTTATTATGATGACGTGTTCTACTTGGTCTCTATTTCTACTGCTCCTTTGCTACCAATTACTTCATTTCCTACTTTGTACGTCTCTTCTCTGTGTGATGGCTTCAGTTTACTCAGAACTTGCCCCTTTCAAGGCTCCTCAGGGCTTCTTTCTACACCTTGAGAAGCCTTCTTTCTACACCTAGCTTCTGCACCCACCACATGATTGATTTTCTCTTCCCATTTCCAGTTAATAGTCTTGAAAGAGGATGGGCTTAGGTAGTCACCGCCACCCCTGTTTGGGTGGAGTGTTCACATCATTAGGCCTGGCTTCCCTTGACCAGCAAGGTTCTAAGAAGGGGGTTGTGTGGCGTAGATCATGCCTGTGGCCCCTTGCTGGAGGCACTCTTAGAAGGGGAATCTGGCATGGCACAGTAAAGACAGAATGAGCTCTCAGCACATTCTTTTTGTTTTAAATTAAAAAAAAAAAAAGTTTTAACATACTTGCCACTAATGTAACATGTTCTTCATATTTTTTTCAAGGTGAAATTCTTTTGGCACTTTCACTTAAAATAGTCATGGTACACAGAAACAAAGAATAGATTGGTGGTTACCAAGGGCTAGAGACTGGGGGAAATGGGGGAGATACTACTGGTCAAAGGGTACAAATTCCTAGTTATGAGATGAATAAGTTCTGGGATATAATGCACAGCATGCTGACTACAGTTAACAGTACTGAATTGTATACTTGGAAGTTGCTAAGGGGGTAGATCCTAGATGTTCTCATAACAGCAGCCAAAAAGAAAAAAAAAGTTAACTATATGAAGCAGTAGAAGTGTTAACTCATCTTATTGTGGTAATCATTTCACAGTCTGTGTATATCAAATTATCATGCCACATACCTTACACTTACACAATGCTATATGTCAACTCTAACTCAAAAACCTGGAAGAAAATTGTCATATTACCCGGATGTTTTACAGCTAACTTTAATAGAATAATATTTGAGCTAAATTTTTCTTCAAATTTCTGAAATTTAATAGCATAAAATATATAATGTTCAACTGGCTTTGTAATGTTCAACTGGCATTTAATAAAGTTATTTGCAAGAAGGTAAAAACATTTTAATAGTGTAGAATTATGCCTGTGGATACTAGAGACTAGCAAAGATGGGTAGTTCAGGTTTGGAATATGCTGACTTTCATAAAGAGGTTAAAAGCATTTCCCTTTTGAAACAGAATGTTCTTGGGCATTTTCCTAGTGCTTTGCTGCTAAACTATAAATGGTTATGTGTAACTGTTAATTGCAGAGTGTTACTGTTGGAAATTGTTTTTGTATGCACAAATTGTGACAGGAGAGTGGACCGCAAACATAAACTTGAGTTTTGGTTTTACTCTGACTTAGAGGGAAGGTGACTAAAATTGCCTTCTGTATCATCTTACCACTGTAAAACAGGAAGTGAAGTTAGCCAATAAATTGCTTCCTCTCTTTTTGCAGAAAGGAAACAAATATATAAATATATATGGGCAGTCTCAGTTTCTTGCCACTCATTCCATCCTATGTAGGATCTTGATTTAGTGTTAGTGAAATGTTATGATGTCATTCCCCTGTTTACAACCCTGGGAGTATGTTAGATTCACTTGCAAAGCTTTTAGAATAAACTCTATATCCAGGCCCTGTACCCCAGTTTTCTGATTTATTTGATGTGGGCATTTCTATTTTTGAAAGTCATCCCAAGCAACTCTAAGGAACAGACAGGAAGCTACCAGGCAAACTGACAGAATCTAACATTGGGGTTGGCTTTCAAGGCCCTCTATTGTCTTCCTCCAACCTAGCTTGCCAGGCTCTGGCCAGTTCAAAGGCTTCCCATGTCTTCTGTACGCTGCTTGTATTTCCGTTCTTCTGTCTCTTTTCCAGGAATTCCAAGAGTCTCCTTCTCACACTTTCCGAATTCAAATTTCTGCCCATTTTTCAAGATGTGGCTCAGTTTTTACCTCCCCCTGTGAAGCTTTGGCTTCTCCAACCACTCTCAACTGGAAGGCTTGCTCCCTAATCTGAAGTCACAAAGCAGTTATTGCCCAGCGCTGAACAATGAATCAGTCGTGTACCGCTCTGTGCCATCTCTCCTATTGTTGTGATAAATGATGAAACTTTGCTTTACTTGTCACCTCTTTGTTACCCAAGGGCCTATACTACGCGCTTCTGGCATTCCTTTGTATGCTTGACAAGTTGGTTCTGTATACAGTGCAGGAAGTCAGTAAGTATTTGCCTCCATTTCCCATATCCGAAGGTGTGGTTTGGCACTTTGTCTCTGCTGGAGTCTTGCCCTGCTCCTACTGGGCCTTCTTGCCAACAGACTCTCTGGCTCTTTAAATCAGGCCAACATATCCAGTGTCCCACAAGGCTGATTGCCAGTAAAACTGATTGCGCGTATACTCCTCTGCTCACCCTTGCTCTCTCTCTATTTTTTGATCCAGCCGAGGCTTTGGCTTTCTTTCCCTCTCTGACCCTTCACTCTCCTACTCCCTATGCTATCAGGACTTGATGGCAGAATTCAAGTTCCTGGGATCTGTTTGCCTTCTGTGAGAATGTTAGAGTACGACACACTCTCCGGATCTTCTTATCCTTCCTTCAGCCAGCACTTCCCCTGACTCTAGCCCAGCCGACCTAAATTATACTGCCAATCCTCCACTAGTACCCTGGTCTAGTGAAGGGGGAAGTGACAAGGAATCTAGTGACAAGATTCCTGTCAAAGGAGAGACAGGCACTGTCTTTAAAATTCTCACCCTCTAAAAGAAAACTGATTGTATTGTTCACATGATTATAAGCTTCTATTGGTTCATGATTGCCTATAGAATAAAGTCTAAGCCTGAGCTGTTCAATATAGTAGTTATTAAAATTTAGATAAAAAATTGAGTTTTTCTTCTGTGCCCAGGTGGTGCTAGTGGTAAAGAACCTGCCTACCAATGCAGGAAATAAGAGATAGGCGTTTGATCCCTGGGTTGGGAAGATCTTCTGGAGAAGGGCATGGCAATCCACTCCAGTACTCATGCCTGGAGAATCCCTTGGATAGAGAAACCTGGTGTGCTATGGTTCATGGGGTCATGAAGAGTTGGACACAACTTAAGTGACTTAGCATGCACGCTGTGCCATATTTCAAGTGCTGGATAGCCACTTGTGATTATCCTATGGACAACACAAATATAGAACATTTTCACCATTACAGAAGTCTCTGTTGGACAATGCTCGTCTACATACCTTAGTGTAGCTTGTATGGCCTTTATAATCTCTCTTTATAATGTTTTGTTCTAGCTTAATTTTTGGCTGCTACTTTACCTTTCAAGCTTACCAACTTTCTCAGTGTTCCCCAGCCACTCAGAGCCCTTTCACAGCTCTGCGTCTTTGAACTTGCTGTTCCTGCTTCCTGAAACGCCTTTTGATTTTCTTCTCTGGCAAACTCCTATTTACCTTTTTAAAAAAAAAAAAAAAAAAAAATTTATTTGGCTGCACCAGGTCTTTAGTTGCAGCATGTGGGATTTAATTCCCTTACCAAGCATTGGACCCAGGCCCCCTGCATTGGCCGCTTGGAGTCTCAGCCACTGGACCACCAGGGAAATTCCCTATTCACCTTTTTAAGATCCAACTCAAATTTTACCTTGTTTGTGAAGTTCCCTGACTTTCCTAAACACAATAATTTTTCCTGCATTCCCTTGGCTCATTGAACCTGGCTCTGTTGCCCTTATCACCATATTTTATTATTTGCTTATAAATCTGTCTATTCTCTTGGATGGCGGATCCTGATTGTTCTATAGATATACCCTAATGAAGTTGTTTGCTTGATGCTCTTACAATATTAAGTAATATGTTTTCTTACTGTGGGCTTGTGATTTATGTGTTTGCCATGTTTGAAAAGATCTTGGTGCTTTAGAAGTTCTTCTTTCTTAAAAACTAGAGTGGCTTCCTGTCTTTCAGGTTGAAAGTTCATTTTCTTTCTAATTAATTCTGATGAGACTTGAGAGGGATGTGGTAGGATAAGTTGACAAGGTAAAAAACAGAGTAACTATATGTAGGAAACAGTTGGGATGTGCTTAGGTTCCAGTCGTTATATAAAATATTTAGTATTTAGGAGAAGAGAAGGGAGGGAAGTTGAAGGGGGAAAAAAAAAAGCAGCTCATGGAACGAATACTGTGGAATTGTGTTTGACTTTTTTCCAGACTAAGGCCAAAAGCAATGATGTAAGAGGAAAAGAGTTTTTATTACCATTTTGCAAAAACGTATTTTATTACCATTTCCCTCCTCCCACCCCTCCCCCCACCCCCCACTTCAGGATTTGATAAGGTTTTGAGAAATTCTGGTGACTCAAATTACTGTGAAGTAAGTCCTCCTGACCAAGAAATAAAATATCAGTTAGTTTCTCTTCTGCGATTATGGTGAACATCATTCCGAAAGGCTTATTTTCTTCTGGAAGAGCTGTAAATACTAAAGGCTGAGTCCAATAGACCTTCTCTGATCACTATCGCCTAGATGCAGCTTCAATCTTAACAGTCAATCATCTCTCGGGGACGCCGACCACGTCTTATCGCTCAGACCACGCCCACCAAGTCTCTCTCCCTCCCACCTCATGGCCCCGCCCCGGGCCTAGCAAAAGAAGATCTTCATTGGTGGAGAAGTTGCTCTGATCCCGCCCCAGCGAGCGGCGATAGGCCGAGCTGGCGTGGGGCGGTGGTGGTTGGCTGCCTGGGGACGGGTCCCTGGTCTTGCCCGTCAGAGTAGCTGGCGGCTGTGGCGGCGCTCGGGACTGGGTTGTCAGTGAGTGAGCGGAGGGGGAAGATGGCTCGCCAGGACCCGTTCTGCTAGGAAGAAGGCGGGGGCAGGTGGTGCTGCTTATTCGGAGCAGCAGCCGTCGCTGTCGTTGCGAGCCAGACAAGTCGCGGTTCTGGAGGTCGAGCTTGGAGAGCCGCTCTGGTAAGTCCTGTGGAGAGAACCGCGCCGGGCCCCCAGGGCGGCCGGCGACCGATAACTTTTTTTGTCAGGGAGGAGCCGGGGCGAGGCGACGGCGGGGAGGGGACCGGGACTTTGTCCCCGGGGCGACGGCTTCGTTGGGGGTAACGGCTCCAGCGCGAGGCGCCGCGGATGAGCGCTAGATTGTGCTGGACGCCCAGGCGTCCAAGGGTCTGAGGGGAGGAACTCGGTGGTAGGCTGCGGCCGGCGGCTTCTCGCTCCGAAGTTGGGCGCAGCCCGCCTGCTGCCTGGGCGGCGGCAGCTTTGTGCGCGAGGACTCGAGTCTTTCTCCTTCCCCGGCGAGGAGCCTTCCGACCTCCGGGCGTGACCTGGGTGCAGCCGCCTCGCGCGGACCAGCCGCCCTTCAGCTGGGTTGCCTGGGGTGGGACACCCCACCCCCTGCAGCGGCTGATGCTTCGGTCCGACCTCTCCTACCCCTCCCACCCCTCCGACTCCTCCTTCCCACTTCAGCGAGGCTGCAACTACCCGTCCAGTCTAATGGCCAAAATGGTCACTGTCGTCCCCCTCGTCTTTGAAAGCAACATTCTTCCCCGTTCCCCCACAAGTCGGAGAGATTGACAAAGCAGCCACGATTCTTTCCTTTGTTATTTACACTGGTGAGCTCTTCATCAGCCCTTACCCTCTTTTTACTATGAGTTAGTCCTCCCCAGGTGGTGGTGGTTTAGTCGCTAAGTCGTGTCCGACTCTTCTAATATACTCGAGAATCCTTAGGATTTTGTCCGAAAATTGTTGCATTGAAAGACCCGCCGAAGTTTGCACGCTCTGGCAGAACTGGGTATCCTCCCTTCGGTGTGTACATGTGTGCGTTGTTCCCTCAGAGCATAGATGTTTCTGAAATTTTTAAATTTTGCCCTGGTGGTTTCGTACTGCACAGAATCGGTTCTCCGATACACGATCACACGCCGGGCAGCCGCTCGGCTCTTCAGGTAGGGGGAGTTTGTTCAGCGGGCAGCTGCTGCTTATCTTCAGAGACCGTCCTACCGGCTGTAGGGCCAGGCTGTCCTTTGGCAAATTATTTGTCCTTTGGGTCACACAGTAGTTTTTGTAGCAGGTATGCCGCCTCTTTGATTCGTGTATCACTTTACAGTTTGAAATTTTCAGCTTTTAAAACCTTACCTGCATAAAGTCATAAATATTGGTGTAACCCTGAGTCAATGTAGTAGTCCTGGGAGGCTTGTTTTCCATAAGAACATTCTCCTAACATCCATAGATCACTACTCTGCGTGCCCCCCCGCCCCGTCCCCCAATTTCTAAGCATTTTTCTTTAGGTTAACACATTTTAAGTCCCAGAGCACCACATTTTTGAAGTGCAGGCAAGAAAGAAAGAAAAAAAATCTTTAGGATATGCTTGGCTGGCCAATAGTAGCTTCAAAGTCGGCTGTTCTAATAATTCATTTCAACAAAGTGGCAAGGGAGGAAATCATTGCCTGTTTTAGAAAATAAATTCTGGATTTGGAGTATTTATCCTTTCTTGATTTACTATAGTTATAACAACAAAGGGTTTTAAGCCCTCTTAGTTACCAGAATTAACAGTATCTGGATATGGACATCAGATGAAGCATTGGTCAAGTCAGTGTGTTATCCCTGCTGTGCTTCGTTTTTTTGTTGTATTCCTGTTTTATGAAATCTGCTCTCCATTGCATTTTTAGAGCAGTGGTATTTTGACAGTCAGAGTTTAAATATGTCTTGTAGTCAACTGTTTTATTCAGGATCCTGTTGCCTGATATTTATTTTATAATGAGTATTAGGAGATCTTTAAAAAATGTTAGTATCAAGACTATTTTGGCCCTATCAAGTTTGCATCTTGTAAATAAACGAAATTATGTCAGACATAAATTTGCATTACCCCAGGCTGAATAGGTATAGAAAATGAATATCACAGCTCTTGTCATCTAGGAACTTACTATGCCATATACAAGACAGGTAAGTAAAGTAACAATTATAATACTCTGTGATGAGTGTGAATAGAGATTTGCCTAGCATTGTGGGTGAGCAGAGTAGGAGATGGCTAACTCAGCGTGGATGTATGTAAAGTTGGGGGCACATAGTAGAGCTTTAAAGTATGGTATAATTTTGCCAAGTACATGAGCTGAGTGAATACCTTTCCAGGAAAATAGAGTAAGTGAGAAAACAAGGAGGCAGGAGCAACCCTGGCAATTTAGAGAAGTCATTGTCAGTGACAAGTCCAAAGTTAGGAACATTGGTCTTGACTTGAATGCGAGGGTTAGATGGGGTGGAAGATGAGAACAGTGAGGGTGGTAGAGGCCCAACCCAGGATGCTGTATCCTTGGCTAAGGGGATTGCATTGAAAATGATGAATAAGAAACCACGTAATGGATTTGTGTTTTGGGTGCTAATTCTGGTAGAGTGAGGTAGAATCTGATAGATCCTGTCACCTCAGGAAAGAAGGGAGGAAGAATCAAGAATCCTGAGGGTTTGACTTGGTTCCATTGATTGGAAATGAATTGTACATAGAGGGAAGATGATGCCTTCTACTTTGGATTTTTTGAATTTGAGGAAACTGTGGGACATTCAGATGAAGATGTAGATAGGTGTTTGAATGTAGGATGTGGAACTGGTAAAGGAAATCAGGATAGAGGGAAGATGGGGCGTTGAAGAAGCTGTATTGACTTGGGTATGTTGAAATGACTCAGATTGGAAAAGACTTTAACATAATAAAAAGCAGCAATTGGAGAATAGGCAAATAAAAGGCAGATAGGTGGAAAAATAGTGTGAAAGAGAATTAGTTAGTATTAGTTAGAAAGATTCGGAGAAGGCAATGGCACCCCACTCCAGTACTCTTGCCTGGAAAATCCCATGGACGGAGGAGCCTGGTAGACTGCAGTCCATGGGGTCGCTAGGAGTCGGACACGACTGAGCGACTTCACTTTCACTTTTCACTTTCATACATTGGAGGAGGAAATGGCAACCCACTCCAGTGTTCTTGCCTGGAGAATCCCAGGGACGGGGGAGCCTGGTGGGCTGCCATCTATGGGGTCGCACAGAGTCGGAAAAGACTGAAGCGACTTAGCAGCAGCAGCAGTTAGAAAGATAGGAGGAACTTCAAGAAGGATGCCAAGGGTGAAGTTTTCAAATAGAGGAGGAATGGGTCAACAATTTTGAAGGCTTTAAAGAGGTGTCAAGTAAGAAGATGACTCCAGGACCAGTGAATTTGTCAGGAGTTCATAGGTGACTTTAACAAGTGCAGTTTTAGCTGAGTAGTGGTTCAGAAACTAGTCTCCAGAAGACTGAGAAAGAATGTTGTTTGGTCCGACTCTTTGTGACCCATGGACTGTAGCATGCCAGGCTTCTCTGTCCTACACTATCTCTTAGAGTTTGCTCCAACTCATGTCCGTTGAGTCCGTCCAGTCATCTCATCCTCTGTTGCCTCCCTCTCTGGCCCTCAGTCTTTCCCAGCATCAGGGTCTTTTCCAATGAGTCGGCTCTTTGCATCAGGAATGGATGATGAAAAAGTAGACATGCTTGCATGGGGCATTTTAAGAAAACTGAGGAAGGATGAGAGAAAGATGGCCTTAGAGCAGTGGTTCTTAATCTTATCTACACATTTTCAAATCATCTGAGGGAGTTTTTGAGTCCTGATTTCAAGGGGGAACCCCTATACCAATTTGAGGAGTGAAACAGGACCCAGACTTCAGTATTTATTTCAATAGCTTTATGAAAGTATAATTGCCTTGTAATAAACTACACATATTTAAAGTGTGCAGTTGAATGTTTAACATGTTGATATTCATCAAACGATCACCACAATCAAAAATAATGAATATATCCATCACCTCCAAAAGTCTCCTAGTGCCCCTTGGTAATCTCTGTCTCAATCCCTGAAACCACTGGTCTACTTTTTATTACTGTAGATTAGTTGCATAGATACTTCACAGTTCCTTAGGAAATTCCATAGACATAGTTGAAACTGCTGCAGAGGGATATGAGTTGAAGGGATATTATGCTTGGATTTTTTTTTATATGCGTAAGGAAAGTGAGAAGTAAGAGATTAGGAAAAATGAGATATGTATTGGAACTATGTTCCTGAGGAAATAGTAGATGGAATTCAGAGCTTTGACCACTAAAGAAACGAAGACAACATCTTTAACAAAGAAAATGATATTAAAGATAGTGTATTTTTTTGTTATCAGCATCAAGGTTGTCATCATGTATCAAGATTGGTTCTCAGAAGTGCTCAGAAATAATTAGCATCTTAGTGTTATGAAAATGAATGCCCCGTAGAAAAACCCCTTAAATCTAGCCCCTGGTACTACCATGTAATGCTTTGTCATTTTTTGGAGGGGAGCAGATGGAATTAACAGTTTGACTATTGCTTACTGTTGAGAGCCAACTACTGCTAGAATCTTTTTGACCCCCTTGGAATTAAGCTGCATATCTGTACTGGGGAAAGAGAACGTTTAACATTTTGCAAATCTCCTGTTTAAAGCATCTTTGTTCAGAAGAAATCCTGCTTACTTGCCCTTTGGATATATGCCTTTTAAACACATTGGAGGAAAAAAATCATTCTTCTCTCTACCAAGGGAGACAGAGAAGAGTTGTGATTGGAAGTTGTCAAAGGTCCATACTTTGTATCCCGAGCAAGGTGGTATCTATATTCCACACTGTCCCTTCCACCTTTTTTAAAAATTTCAGGCTCAAGTTTTAGATGCAGGTGAAAGCTGAGCCCTGCTGGTTCTGAGGTCCAGGGTTTGTTCATCACTTGATTCTTACTACATTTGGCAGGAGCTGAAAGCAAATAGTTAATATCTAAATATTATTTGACATTGCACTTGATCATAAATAAAGATGGGCGTGAAAACTTTTGTCTGATTGTTTCCTAGAGTTCTGAAATTTCTTTCATTGTATTGTTCAGTTACTAAGTTGTGTTTGACACTTTGTGACTCCAGGGACTGCAGCATGCCAGGCTTCCCTGTCCTTCACTATCTCCTGGAGTTTGCTCAAATTCATGTCCATCGAGTTGGTGATTCTATCTAACCGTTTTACCCTCTGCCGCCCACTTCTGCTTTTTGCCTACAAAATCTTTCATTATGATTAAAGTGTAAAAATATGATCAGATATAGAGAGGGTAGGCCTCTCTAGTTTTGGTGCAGTCTAAAAGAGTAGAACTATCAGTGTTAACATGATTTTGGATACTGTTGTTACTAAAGTCAAAGCAATATTGTAAACATTCTGTATTTTCTTAATTACTAATCCAATATATAATAATTGTAGGCAGTTTGGAAAATTCAGGAAAGCCTAAATGATAAATAATGCCTTCATCCATTGATGGGCTTCCCAAATGGCACAGTGGTAAAAAAATCCACATGCAATGCAAGAGATGCAAGAGATGGAGGTTTGATCCTTGGGTTGGGAAGATCTCCTGGAGTAGGAAATGGCAACCCACTCCTGTATTCTTGCTTGGAAAATTCTGTGGACAGAGGAGCCTGGCCGGCTACAGTCTGTGGAGCTGTAAAGAGTCGGACATGAATGAGTGACTGAGTGTGTGTGCACCTATTGATAATCATTTTTAACACTGTTAACATTTTAACATTTTAATATCCCATAGGTCCTTTTTAATGGAATTTACTCTTTTTTTTTTTTCACCAACTGCCCCCCTCCACCCCTCCCCCCGCCCCCCTGCATATTGTACCTACTCTTTTGTTTGTTGTTGACACTGTTTTGTTTCTAGGTTATTTTTACACAATTGAATGAATGCTTACCCGAGTCAATAAAGCATTATTCTTTTACAGCATACTGTCATTTTAAATGTGTGGCTAATAGTCTAGCATTTGGATTTTCCATTGCTTATTTAACCAATATTTCAATTGTTAAAAATTAAAGCTCTTTCCAATAATTTGATGGATTAATCATTACTTGTATCTTTTATTAAGAGAAATTCTAAAGTTAAAAGATACACATAATTATTTTTGGTAGATATTAATAGATTGCTTTCCAGAAAGTTATGATAGTCATTTTTATTAATTGTGCTTGAGAATGCCAGCAATCTCTCCATATTAAAAAACTATTTTGATATGAAAAGTCTATAAATTTCTTTGTTTCATTTGTTATTAGTGACTTTAAATATTTGTATTTTTTTGTGAATTATCTATTAATGTCCTTTGTTTATTATGCTATTGGATTTTAATATACTGCGTTATAAAACCTCTTTGTGTCTAAAACTATTATGTGTTGGTCAAATTGCAATGCACATAATTTCTCCACTTTGTCATTTGCATCCTAATTTAGTTTTTGGCTTGAATTTTTTATTTTTAAACAGATTTTTGATATTTAGTGTAGCTAAATCTATCAGATTTTTCTTTTATGTTATCTACCTGCTTAGACTTTCTTGTGTTTGCATATTCTATAAGTAATTACTTCTTTTTCCTTATATTACTTTCAGAATTTTAAAAAAACATTTATATCTTTAATCTGTTTGAAATGTATTTTAAGGTAGAGTGGCAAGTCAATTGTTTTATACTATTTACTGAATAATTGTCTTTCCCCAGAGATTTTCTGTTCTGCTTCATTTTGCTATATTTTTTGCTCCAATAATTCCAAACAGTTCTAATTACTGTAACTTTTTAATGTATCTTACTATATGGTTGTGTGAATTCCTGTTATCTTTTTCAAAACATTTTCATAATTTCTCTTTTTTTTTCAGATTACCTTTAATCCAATTTGTTAAGAATTTAATTGAAAATATAAACTAATTTTTTAGAGATAGCTATGATATCTTATCTATTTTAGAGATAGCTATGAAATACTTTACAATATTTTCATCATTTCTTGAAGTCATCTTTTATGACTCAGTGTTTTGTAGTTTTCTTCATGTGGTTCTGCCTATTTTTAAAGTTGACTTTTGGTATTTTAAAACCTCTTGTTGCTATTGTGAGTGAAATACTTTTTCATTGTATTTTAAAGAGGGTTACATCTTCCTGATGGAACATAGAAGAGTTGGTAATTTGTTGTACTATTTTCTAATTGATCATCTTATGAAATTCTATTTTTTAAATTTATTTTTTATGAAATTCTTAATTGTAATAGTTTCTATTGGATTTTATAATAAGGCAGTTATAGAATTTGTGAATGATGATAATTTTGTTTTCTTGCCAATATTTAACCTTTTCTTTTTTTAAAAAAATTACACTGATTACAGTGTCTAGAAGATTGTTAAATTATATTAATGAATAGTGAGCACCTTTGGCTCATTTCTTATTTGAATGAATGCCTTTAGGGTTTTCATAGTTGTGTATTCTTTTTGACAGGTTTTTTTTTTTTTTTTTTTTGGTACGTTAAGGAAGTAGTCTTCTATTCCCCTTTTTTAGAATTAAGTTTAAATTGGATCACATAAATTTCATAATATATTATATGATTATATGGCTTTTCTTCTTTGCCTGTTGTTTGATGAATCATATTAAAAGCTTTCCTAATCAGATCAGATCAGTCGCTCAGTCGTGTCCGACTCTTTGTGACCCCATGAATCGCAGCACGCCAGGCCTCCCTGTCCATCACCAACTCCCGGAGTTCACTCAGACTCATGTCCATCAAGTCAGTGATGCCATCCAGCTATTCACCAATTTTTTCTCTTTGGAATAAAGACAACTTGGTAATAGCATACTTCTTTAAAGCTAGATTTGATTGCTCTGTAAGATCTCTAGCGTTCCTTTTGTATTATCTTTCTCAGGTTTTGGTTTCTGAATATGCCAGCTTTGTGAAATAGAGAGAATGGGGAGAGAATTTATAAGTTCTGGCACTGTCTTCCTTGAAGGTCTGAAGTAGTATAACTTCCTTGCTAACACTAGCAAGGGAGGTGTTCTCCGTCCCCCTTCTGATGTCTGTGTCAGAAGCTTGCTCTGTCCCTTTTCTTACTTTAATAAAACTCTGCTACACACACACACACACAAATGAGGTAGTTTAGCTATATGAAAATGTCCAGGTCTTTTTGGATTGAAAACAGTTTGTTGATATTTTAATATCTGCTACTTTCTAAGTGAGTGAGTGAAGTCGCTGTCGTGTCCGACTCTTTGCGACTCCATGGACTGTAGCCTACCAGGCTCCTCCGTTCATGGGATTTTACAGGCAAGAATACTGGAGTGGGTTGCCATTTCCTTCTCTAGGAGATCTTCCCGACCTAGGGATTGAACCCAGGTCTCCTGCATTGTAGGCAGATGCTTTACCATCTGAGCCACCAGGGAAGTCCACTTTCTAAGTACTTTGCATAATTAATTTCATTTATCTGTGTACAACTTTGCAGGATAAGTATTAGTTATTCTTATTTTTCAGGTAAACTGAGATGAAAGGGATTAAGATACTTGTTCAAAAGCAACAAGTAGAGGTAAAGTTTAAACTCAATTCCTCTCTCATGCCATAACTCATGATTTTTAATCAATATCCTAATTGTTTTTCTAATTAAGACTCTTTCTTTATTCTTTATTATTGAGAAGTTGGCTTAATTATTTTATTTAAGTGTTTTACTAACTGTTTTCCTCTTTGCCCAGTTAGTTTCCATTTTTGGTAACCCTATCATAATTATGACTGGTCTGTTCTATGTTGATATCGTATCTTCTGCTGTTTCAACAAACAGTCCAGTATGGTTATGATAGAAGGTACTGGAATGGGAATGGGATGGTATTTATTTAATGTACTTTATATAATTCACATTTTAATGTGTTGGATGTTCAAGATCAGTTTGCATTCCTAAATACTGTTTGTACCTAGTAAAGAATGTTAAGCACAACACATCAAGGAGCTTTAGTACTTTACCATTGGAGCTTAAATATTTGTCATTATTGAAGCTTTCATCAGGGTAGCCTTTTAGTAGTAAATGTTAAATGATACTTGTTTGGTGGTGCTTTCTGGAACAAAGAGTCTTTTGAGTAGCAGATGAACGTTAGTTGACTTCTCATATAAATGTGTAAACATTCAGTTATTTGCACTAGACCTAAGGAAAACAGTATATATGAGTTTTCTTAAGCTGTACAATCAAGATTATTTGAGGTTTCAGCTATTGGAAGATAATACATTACTCTTCTATAAAGGAACTTAGAGGCTTGGAAATTTAAGAGAGTAATATAAGCCTTAAAAATGCTTAATTTGGGCAAGCAGTTGTAAATTCTGTTTCTATCTTTTTGAGCTCCTCTGTTTTTTTCCCATTTAGATGTAATTAATGTTTAATTAATTCATTATTGGTTATAATCAACATACAGACTATAGTCACTACCTTTCACTAATGAGAGGCAAGAAAATCTGCTAGTCTGACTTGGCATTTATATACTCTTTTGATCTAAATGTCAAAGTTCCTGTTGCTTTGTTAATCCATAGATATTATTGTGGTGGACGGAGTGACCACATAGTCCTCAAAACAGTGCACACTTTAGTAGGTTAGAAGAGGGAGAGACTATTTTTGGGAAATTATGAAACTTTGAGTGAGTTTGGATAAAGGAGTGGGATGGAAGGTGGAAGTATTATAGAAACAGGTGAGAGGAGACAAATCCATTAAGTATGAAAGGTAGAAATATGCAAATCAAATAGACTATTAGAGGAGTACAGAAAATCAGAAGAATGGGTTACATGGATGATAGAAGTAGAATATTGAAGTCAGTGAAGTCTTCTTGGTAGGATTTCAGAAAGGAAGATCCTTGTGGCAAGGTTAAAGAGAAAGAATGAGTACTGAGACAGAACTAGTAGAATTGTCATTTTTGAGGTCATGGAGAGTATATGATGAGAACCAAATATATATTGTAAAGGGAGTTAAGGAATAAACTGGTGTTGGAATAATTGGAGGCAGTGGCAGTAGATAAGGCTGCTAAATCAGAAAGTTAATCAGCGAAGAACAAATAAAGATTGAAGTATTGTAACTGGAGGGTATTAGAAGCTAATGAAACTTCTCTCCCAATTCCATCCTAATCCCTTACCCCGCTCTCCACAGATCCTGAAATGCATTTTGTTCAGTTGAATGAAATGCAGATTGTCCAACTGAAAATATTTTGTTAGTGATAGTTAGAGCTATGGTTATTGATCATCAGTGATGTGCCAGTGCTTTATTTATATTTAATACTTAGAACATTCCTGTAATACAGATGTTATTACTTACTTTTCACAGGGGAGGAAAGTTTAAGTAACTTGCTGGAAAGTGGTTATAGGTTTTTTGGGCTCTTTGTGTGTGTGTGTGTCTGTGTGTGTGAAATTTGAACAAAATCTGTACTTTAGTTAATAATACTGTATCACATGTTAATTTCCTGTGTTGTTGTTTTTTTTTGCAACATAGTGTTTCTTCACGTTCTAAGAATTGTATTAGAAGTTTCAAGCTTCATTCAATTTTTTTAAAAATCACTAAGGAAATAAATTTTCTAGACTTTTAGCAGTAATGCTGCTGCTGCTGCTGCTAAGTCGCTTCAGTCGTGTCCGACTGTGCGACCCCATAGACGGCAGCCCACCAGGCTCCCCGTCCCTGGGATTCTCCAGGCAAGAACACTGGAGTGGATTGCCATTTCCTTCTCCAATGCATGAGGGTGAAAAGTGAAAGTGAAGTCGCTCAGTCGTGTCCGATCCTCAGTGACCCCATGCACTGTAGCCCACCAGGCTCCTCTGCCCATGGGATTTTCCAGGCAAGAGTACTGGAGTGGGGTGCCATAGATGCCAAAATACATGGAACTATATCAAAGTTTTTAGTGAATATGTATTAGAAATCTAGCATTCTGTTCATACTAAGTCAAACAAGTGGAATAAAAATGTCAAACTTTTTAGATAGGCAAAAATTCACAAATTTTCTAAAATATACATATTATATTGTACATATTATTTATATGGATATGTATACAAAGATTTTCTACTACGCTTGATAAAGGCTTGAGAAAGAACAGCAACAACAAAAAGATGAGAAAATTGAAAACATAAACTAAATGAAATGGGAGTACTAAATATGGAATACAAAAAATAAACTAGATAAAAGTAAAAGGTCATCATATAATCCAGTTGTTTTTAAACTTGACTGTTCATTAGAAACACATTTGGAGCTTTGGAGATAAAGCAATAGCTGGGCATTTGTGTTTTTCAAAAAATTACAAGATAATTCTGATATGCATCTGGATTTTAAAAAGTGATTACAGGTTTTCCTATTAAATGGTAGTTTTAGTGATATAGAATTCTATTATTTTCTGCTGACCAATCATGATACAGTGGTATTAAGAGAATAATAGTTACATAATCACAGTAGTAAAAGATGTTTATCAGTTTTCACAATCAATATCCAGACAATAAATAAAAGATAATTACAATTGCAAACTATAATGAAAACATGATTAACCTAACAATATAAAATAACTACATAAAATTTGGGGGGTCAAGCAGAGTGATGTGGTAAGTGGAAGTGCATACATGCATGTTTTCATTCACCCAGCCAGTCTGTGTCTTTTGGTTGGTGCATTTAATGCATTTACATTTAAGATAATTATATGTATGGGCCAATTACCATTTTCTTAATTGTTTTGAGTTTATTTTGTGTAGATCTCTTCCTTCTCTTGTGTTTCCTGCCTAGAGAAGTTCTTTTAGCATTTGTAAAGGTGGTTTGGTGGTGCTGAATTCTCTCAACTTTTGTTTGTCTGGAAAGCTTTTGATTTCTCCATCAAATCTGAACAAGAGTCTTGCTGGGCAGAGTGTTCTTGGTTGTAGTTTTTCCCCTTTGCTCACTTTAAATATATCATGCCATTCCCTTTTGACTTGTAGAGTTTCTGCTGAGAAATCAGCTAATAATCTTATGAGAGTTCCCTTGTACATTGTCATTTTTCCTTTGTTTCTTTTAATATTTTATCTTTGTCTTTAATTTTTATCATTTTGATTACTGCGTGTCTTGGTGTTTTCGTCCTTGGGTTTATCCTGTCTGGGACTCTGCACTTCCTGGACTTGGTTGACTTTCCTTTCCCCTGTTAGGGAAATTTCCAGCTATTATCTCTTCAGATATTTTCTTGAGTCCTTTCTCTCTTCTCCTTCTAGGACCCCTATAATGCGAATGTTGGTATGTTTAATGTTGTCCCAGAAGTCTCTTAGGCCGTCTTCATTTTTATTTTTTTTCCGTTCTTTTTTATATATTCTGTTCTGCAGCAGTGATTTCCAATATTGTGTTCTCCAGGGCATTTATGCATTCTTCTGCCTCAGTTGTTCTGCTGTTGATTTCTTCTAGAGTACTGTTCAACTCTGTTCTTTAGGTCTTCTAGGTAAACATTTCTTGCATCTTCTCTTTTCTGTTTCCAAGATCCTGGATTGTCTTCACTATCATAATTCTGAATTCTTTTTCTGGAAGATTGCTTATCTCTATTTCATTTAGTTGTTTCTCTGGTGTTTTTCTTGTCCTTTCATCTGGGACATAACTTTTTGCTTTTTTATTCTGATAAATCTTCTGCAATGTGATTTTTGTTCTAGCTGCTGCAGGATTGTGGTTCTTCTTGCTTCTGTCTGCCCTCTGGTGGATGACACTAAGAGGCCTGTGTAAGCTTCCTGATGGGAGGGACTGGCCATGGGAAAGACTGGATCTTGCCCTGGTGGGCAGGGCTGTGCTCCTGATAGGTTTGTCCCTGTTAGTTGTTTGACCTGAGGCCGCCCAGCTCTGGGGTCTGCCACCTCTATGGTAGGGTTAATGGTGACCTCCAAGAGAACTTAGGCCAAGGGGCACCAATCCAGGACTGCTTCTGCCAGTGCTCCTGTCTCCACGGTGACCCACTGCTGACCCACATGACCCACACCTCCACAGGAGACCCTCTAACACTAGCAGGCAGGTCTGGTTCGGTTTCCTGTGGGGTCACTGCTCCTTTCCCCTGGGTCTTGGTACATGCAAGGTTTTGTTTGTGTCCTCCAAGAGTGGTGTCTCTGTTTTCCCCAGTCCTGTGGAAGTCCTGAAATCAAATCCCTCTGGCCTTGAAAGTCAGGTTCCCTAGGGATTCCCAGTTTTTTGGAATCTTTTCATTATGTCATGTTGCTTCTATTATTGAGCTGTGTTAAAACACTTGGAGAAGGGGGTGGTTGTCAAAGGAATATAAGGTATGATTTCTCTCCTCATAGGAAGAAGTGGAAGATAAATATTAGTTATGTTTGCTGTAATTTGTGTTAACTATTAATATGTTTTCTATTTAAAATATTTTATAAAGGGATTCCTTTCAATAAACTCTATCATGTATATGTTATTTAAATTTTAACAGTTTTATTTGGAGATGATATTTATCTGTGATAATTTATCTGTGATAATAGTATGTCGAGGTTAAAGGAAAGACAGTCCAAGAAAGACAATGTAAAGAAAAGTAAGGGGAAAACTTGTTCTTTCCACTGTGAGAGCTACACATATGTTATACAGTTTTCAGTAGCACTTCAGAAAGACCAGCTTCTTCGTGGAAATCATATTGAATTGGTCGTTGGATGGTAATCAGGGCAGATATTTTTCATGACACCAGGTTATAAAACTCCAGAATTTATTGTAATATAATGTGATTTATTAAATTTGGATTTATCAGTTAAGAATTGGTTATTAGTGACAGAACTCAAAGATATTTAATTTTCTGTTATAAGCCCTTTCTTCAGAAACACTTCATAATTGAATAGAAATACTTCAACTACTTTAGGGATTAAACATTCTTACAGGACTTTCAAATACTTTTGAGAGAACCAAGATAGAAATTTTTGCTGTACTAATTTTAGTTTCACATTCAGCTGCAAAGCAACATCAGTTATACTACCATATAACATTATTAAAAACTTTATTGAAAAATTAAGTTTATAATTCAGCCTCTGCTAAAGCAAATTGACTCTTACCCCAGTGAATCAACATGATCTTACTGAACGGTTTATTTCATCTTTGGTTACTATAATTTTTTAAACCAAGGAAAAGCAGCTGTATTAAAAAGATCCACTGAGTTTCTGATTGAGACAAATAGGATTTTGTAGTGTAGTCAAGATCTGTTGCTTTTATTATTATGGCTCTGTTAGTACACATTACCACCATCAGCTGTGTTTATTTGCATTTTATCATTATAACCCCTCCCTCCCCTCTGCCCCAGCCCCCGTTTGTCCTCATCAGTTTCTAATTGAGCATCTGAACTTCTGTTGGCAGACATCACTAATGGTTGAACATCTTATTCCAGTTTTTGAAAGGGCAGTGACTCACCCTAAGACATCAAGCCAACCCATGAGTCACTTGAAATTTGTTTCTCTTAACATTTCTCTCTTCTTTTTCTCCAACACTAGAAAAAGGAAAACTGCTGGTTAAGAATGCAGAACACTTTGAAGGAATTAAAGTAGAGCTGTGCTTTGGAAAGTGTCTATGTGCTGTCATTTTGGGGAAAGAGAAAGAGGGGCAAGTGATAGCAAAATGATTGCAAGATAATATTTCCACTGGACTTCCTTTAATATTCCTTCTCATTTTCCTCATGGTGTTTGCTTTTATTATTTTGTTTGCTTATACCCTGATTTGCCTTGATTTGTTTCAAAAGGGATGAAAGGACACTGATTTCTGCTGTTTAGGTTTACTTGTTTCCCCTAATAGACTATGAATCCCTCAAGTCAGGGATTATGTCATATTCATTTTTGTAAATCTAGCATCTAGGACTTAGAAGACATTTAATAGTTTATGAATAAATAGATGATATTTCAGCAACTCTAGTGCAAGAGATGAATTGCTGCAACCCTAGTTTATTGCATGCAGCTTTGATGGTGTTAACAGGCTGGATTATGTGTCTCTCCACCCCCACTCCAGTCCCTCTTTCATATGTCGAAGTCCTAATCCCCCCGTATTTGTTGGTAGGGTCTTTATATAGGTAATTAAGTGAAAATGAGGTAATTAGGATAGCTCCTAATCCAATGTGACTGGTGTCCTTATAAGAAGAAATTTAGGTATATCTTTACAGATAGAAGATAATGTGAAAGCACAGGGAGAAGATGACATCAAGGAAAAAGGCTTGGAATAGATCCTTTCCTTAACGACTCTCAGAAGGAATCAACCCTGTTGACACCTTGATTATTAGACTTTTAACCTCCAGAACTGTGAGAAAATAATTTCTATTGTTTAAGTCACTCATTCTATGGTACTTTGTTACAGCAACCGTAACAAACTAATACAACTAGTTGGAATGCTTGGTTGTAGCAGATACTCTTAACTTGCCCATCTCCAAGGAACAATTTGCTAAACTCAGTTCCAAAACCTTAGAACTTTTTAATCTTCCCCTAGGCAAGGCAAGGGAGAGAGAAATATGTATAGCTTAATGGAGAAGGTAATAACTGTTTGTCTCAAATAAATAAATAGATAACTATTTGTCTCCTTCCATCTCCCTACAAATATAGTCAATGGCAAGCAGCTAGCTAATTCTCTAGTTCAACTGAATTTTGTTTGATTTGGCATGGAGGAAGTATTTATGAGTTATTTATGTTTTAAGTGTTCAGAAGCTTCTGCCAATAAACCTGGTTGCTTTTTCAAAGTATGGAGATGGAAGAGAAAGACCGAATAAAATAGTTTTTATTATGACATTAATTTGAACTAATTGCTTGTACATAATCTCAGCCACCTTACTTCGCCTGTTATAATAACAGCAGGGCAGAGCACTGTGTCTTTTATAGTGTTTTGAGACACTTGGTTGAAAGAGAAAATTTTGGACCTGTACAAAAAAAGAACACTTGCTTTTTCATCATTTGGAAGTAGTTTACCAGAGTACTGAGAATAGGGTAAACTAAATTATCAAACTGAATAAAAGTCTCAGTCCTAGGTTAAAAAAAAAAAAATATTTGCAAAACAAACAACAAAACCCTCCAATTTATGGGCAAATAAAAATTGTAACTTAATTCTGGCATTTAAGCTTCAGTTAGCATCACAGACTCCGTGGGTATGAATTTGAGCAAATTTCAAGTGATAGTGAGGACACAGGAGCCTGGTGTGCTGTAGTCTGTGGGGTCACAACTTAGCAACTGAACAACAACAACATATCCACACAGTCTGAAGCACCCTTATTAACAGTCTGTTGTTACTGTGGTGATTATCAGTAATATACTTTTTCATCCCCTTTCTCTTCCTTCATTCCAGTGTTGAGAAAAGCGCTGAAACCAAGAATTTTCTCAGTCGGATGCTACCAAGTGGCAGAGGTGGGTTTCCCTGTGAAATGAAGAAGACTTTCGCTTGGTCACCCTACCATGTTTTTCTGTGACCCTATAGTTCTCAACCGGAGAAGGCAATGGCACTCCACTCCAGTACTCTTGCCTGGAAAATCCCATGGACGGAGGAGCCTGGTGGGCTGCAGTCCATGGGGTCGCGAAGAGTCAGACACGACTGAGCGACTTCACTTTAACTTTTCATGTTCATGCATTGGAGAAGGAAATGGCAACCCACTCCAGTGTTCTTACCTGGAGAATCCCAGGGACGGGGGAGCCTGGTGGGCTGACGTCTGTGGGGTTGCACAGAGTCAGACATGACTGAAGAGACTTAGCGGCAGCAGCAGCAGCATAGTTCTCAACTTGGCTGCAAAAACAGAATCACACATGTAATTTGTTTTCCCCTACCAATTTATTTTGAAATGAAAATATTCTAGTTTTCAGTTTAGTATAAAAATGTGAAGAAGTAAAGGATAAAAGAGTAAATTATTCAAGAGACAATGTACTATAAACTTTGAACTGTTATGTGCTGTGGGTTGGGATTGTTGATAACATGAAGTGTGATTGAGAAAGGGGACTCAAGTTGGGCTGCTTGCGTTCTGATCTTAACTCAGCCACTTATTAGTTTGTGACCTTGGACAGGTTATTTCTTTAAGCTTCATCTTCCTTTTTTTGTGAAATGGAGATTATTTTAATTTACCATTTAGGAAGTCTGTGAGTATTAACTGGAAATTCCCATAAGCACTTAGCAAAGTGCCAGATACATAAGGGCTTGAGAAATGTTAATCATTATCCCAACATCATCCTTGGACATCTGTTGTTGACACATTTGACTTGCACTGTTTTCTAGACTATACTCCTGATGATGCCAGTTATATCTGGACCATAAAGGATCTAATGGTCAAATACTCCTGGGAAAATATTTCATTCTAAACACCGTTCTTGGAGGTTCATAACACAGATTTAGCATATTAAAAGGTGCTGAGAAATCCTTTGATTAAAAAGAAAGAAAACGCCTTTAACTTTCTTGAATAAAATTTTCACAGGAAAAGCCTTTTCTTCTTTGGTACTACTGTTAATATCTTTTGGAACATTTTTAAGAACAGTTTAGGAAGCACTGCTTAAATTATAGTGCATTTACCTGGTTCAGTGCATTAATAAGGACAGTGATCTTTTTATTTTCCCTGATTATTTGTACTCTACAACAAGAATATGATGTGTACTTGAAAGGAGCCAGGAGTTTGGTATTCTACTAGTATTTCTGTAACTGTGTAGAAGAATGATCTTGTATTTAACCTGTATATGTGCCTTGATTTCCTAGTGGGGGATGGGGAGGTTATATCTTCAAAGTTGTTTCTTCTACCTCAGAAATTCTGAATTATTGGGCTTTGCAGAGATTTCAAAGAATGTATCTTTCTCCCCTTCAAACGTAACAAAATAAATGAGAAAAATGATTGTAAGCAGCTAGTTACGTTAAAGATTTGTCATTGAAATGACTTGCCTATTAGATTTAACTTTTTTCCAGCCTTAATACCAACTTAGTCATACAGCCAGCATTGCAAATAAGTTATATGGATAGGAGCTATGTTCCTGACAAGTTCAAATTCTGTATTTGGTTTTTGTTTTTAAACAAACTTGATTTAGATTACTTTGCCATATTCTGATAAGTTTGTAGCCTAACTTATTTAAAAAATCATAAAATCTGTCCTCAAATAGAGATAATTTTTAACATACAGAAATTTGTTGCATTTCTTTATACTAACAACAAAATACCATAAAAGAAAAGTTAAAAAAAATCCTTTAAAAATCACACCCGTAAATAAATAAATAAAATGCTTAGGAATAAACCTGACCAAGGAGTGAAAGAGCTGAGAATTATGAAATATTGATAAAGGAAACTGAAGATGATTCACAGAAATGAAAAGACTGTGATTGGAAGAGTTAATATTGTTAAAATGGCCATATTATCTAAAGAAATCTACAGATTCAACACAATCCCTATCAAATTACTCATGACATTTTTCACAGAACTAGAACAGATAACCCTAAAATTTGTATGGAACATAAAAGACCCAAAGTTGCCGAAACAATCCCGAAGAAAAAGAACAAAGCTAGAGGCATAATAGTTTCAGGCTTTAGACGGTACCACAATTTGTCTGTAGTAATCAAAAAAAACCTAGATAGCATATTGAAAAGCAGAGACATTACTTTGCCAACAAAGGTCTGTCTAGTCAAGGCTCTGGTTTTTCCTGTGGTCATGTATGGATGTGAGAGTTGGACTGTGAAGAAAGCTGAGCGCCGAAGAATTGATGCTTTTGAACTGTGGTGTTGGAGAAGACTCTTGAGAGTCCCTTGGACTGCAAGGAGATCCAACCAGTCCATTCTGAAGGAGATCAGCCCTGGGATTTCTTTGGAAGGAATGATGCTAAAGCTGAAACTCCAGTACTTTGGCCACCTCATGCCAAGAGTTGACTCATTGGAAAAGACTCTGATGCTGGGAGGGATTGGGGGCGGGAGGAGAAGGGGACGACAGAGGATGAGATGGCTGGATGGCATCACTGACTCGATGGACATGAGTCTGAGTGAACTCCGGGAGTTGGTGATGGATAGGGAGGCCTGGTGTGCTGCGATTCTTGGGGTCGCAAAGAGTCGGACACAACTGAGCGACTGAACTGAACTGATACTCAGTAGGCACTCAAGGCTTGTTGAATTATTAATATTGCAATTTTAATATATAATATTTTTTGCATGTATAAAATTACTGAGTAAATTATACACATGACTGATTCTCATCCTATGTCTGTTTTTGTCTAGCCTTGTTCTCTTGTTTTCTTCCCGCTCGGGCCCTGCCTGGCTGCTGTCTGGATAAATTGTATGAGCTAGACAGGGGATGGGTATATAATTTGTCACCTTGAGGTCCTGGTCTAATGAATGTGTAAAAAGCATTACTGATCACTATACTACTTACTTATACAATAATTATGTCAGTGAATGGTTTTGAGGTAACTTTTGTAGTTTCAAACTTTTATAATCTGTCAACATAAACTTTACAGTTTGTGTCTTAGGTGTCAGGGCATCATGGACTATGATTTACTGAAGTAATACTTAAATCATTTAGTGTATACTGTAATTATATTTTGTAAAAAACACTACAAACATTTTGGAAAAATCATAATTCAACTAATAATTGCCCTTGTAGATTTCTTCCCAGCATTAAATATAAAATAATTCAGTTTCTGATTCATTTTGTTATTATTTTTACTTTATTTTTAATTACTTTTTATTGGAGTATAGTTGACTTATAATATTGTGTTAGTTTTTGATGTACAGCATCATTCCATGTTATTACATTCCATGTTATTATTCCATGTAATCATTCCATGATATTACAGAGTATTGAGTAGAGTTCCCTGTGCTATACTGTAGGTTCTTATTAGTTGTCTATTTTATAGTAGTGTATATATGTCAACCCAGTCTCCCAATTTATCTCTCCCTTCCTTTCCCCTTTGATAACCATAAGTTTGTTTTCTGCGTCTGTGACTCTGTTTCTCTTTTGTAAATAAGTTTGTCTAGTACTTTTATTTTTAATTAAATGCATAACTTCTATTAGTGGAATCTAGAATTCTTGTAAAAATATTCTTGAAAAAACTCTAGTAAGATTTTTTCTAAGTCAAGGTCAGTCAATCAATCAGTCTTTAAACAAGTCAATCAAATGATGCTTTTGTGGCTCACAGATGTCGTGCCATAGTTCTCTCCTGACCGTTTGCCTTGCTAGCCCTTCATCAATGCAGGCCCTGAGTATTTCCTGGGAAGGCTGTAAAAAACTGAGGCATAAAAGGAAAATATAGTAGAGAGGAAAAGCATAGGCAGGCATGGGGCTTGGAATGACAAGATACATTTTGGAGAACAGCAGTTAAGTAAATTGTGGCTGTATTACAAGGGGAGCTTGAGGTAGAACATCTGACAGATATAATATGGAAAAATGTCATAGTATGTTTCAGGAGAAAAGCAGTGTTTTAGGAAGATTAGTTTGGCGGTAATGTGTATAGTGCCCTGGAGAAGAAACAGGAGCAGGAAGGCTGTGACTGGAGCCTACAGAGGCAATAAAAACCGAGACTGAGGGTGTTGCCATAGAGATGGAGAGCAGATGGCATGTTTGACAGGCATTATGAAGGATTAAATTTATTTCTTTATTCAACAAATCTTTATTGAATACTTGACTGTATATATTCCTGCTTCTAGTATCTGAACTGAACTTTGCCTGTAATTACCATACAATCTTAAACTTTAAAGTTATGTACACTAGTGGTGAAGTTCTTCATAGTATCCTCTTTTCTGGTGATTTGTAATTAAAAAAAAAATAATCTTATAGATCTTTTGGCCACCAGATGCGGAGAGCTAACTCATTGGAAAAGACCCTGATGCTAGGAAAGGTTGAGGGCAGGAGGAGAAGGGAGTGACAGAGAATGAGATGGTCAGATGCCATCACCGGCTCAATGGACATGAGTTTGAGCAAGCTCCGGGAGATGGTGAAGGACAGGGAAGCCTGGCGTGCTGCAGTCTATGGGGTCACAAAGAGTCAGACATAATTTTTAACTGAACAAAATGAAGAGCAAAAGCTTTTTCTTAATCTTCCAAAATAATTTGTACTTTATTTGATTAACAAATTGAAACCAGCCACTTAATTATAGATATAAGAAATCATCTGGCAGGCAAATGGAAAGTTCTTAACCAGAGGGCTTTATCTTTTAAGAAAGCTTATGTTTATATTTGTAAAGACTAAGAATGTTCTAGTATATAAAAATTCTTTTCATTAAAGCCTTGTAATACCAGCTATTACTGTGCCATACTTCTAGCATCTTGTTAGTATGATTTCTGCATCAAACAAGGCTTAAAGTAGGTTGTTGGTTTAAAAGAAACTGAGGCCTCCCCTGGTGGTACAGTGGTTAAGAATCCACCTACCAGTGCAGGGGACACAGGTTGGATCCCTTGTCTGGGAAGATTCCACATGCTGTGGGGCAACTAAGCCCGTGTGCTGCCAACTACTGGCTTTGCATGCCTAGTATCCATCAGCTGCAACAAGAGAAGCCACTGCAGTGAGAAGTCCATTTACCGCAACTGAGAAAGCCCTCTTGCAGCAACGAAGTTTCAGCACAGCCAAAAATAAATAAATAAATAAATAAATAATTTTAAAAAGGAACTGAAAAGCATTGATACTTTAAGTTCAAGGTCATTTTCTCTGGTTAAAGCCAATGAGGGGGCTTCCCTAGTGGCTCAGACAGTAAAGAGCCTGCCTGCAATGTGGGAGACCCAGGTTTGATCCCGGGGTTGGGAAGATGCCCTGGAGAAGGAAATGGCAACCCACTCCAATGTTCTTGTCTGGAGAATTCCATGGACAGAGGAGCCTAGTGGGCTATGGTCCATGGGGTTGCAAAGAGTCAGATATGACTGATTAACACACTTTCTAAAGAATGATGAAAGTAGATGTGAATCTACTCAAAGAGCTACATTAATCGTTCTTATATGATAAAAGAAGATTTTCCTTTTATCAAGTAATGTTGATAATGCATAATGGTTTGTATGTTGGAATATGAGGGCAGAGTGAGGCAATGGAGGTAAATCTTCATGTTATAAATAATTTATTCCCTAGTTTCTTGGGGCTTCCCTGATAGCTCAGTTGGTAAGGAATCTGCCTGCAATGTAGGAGACCCTGGTTTGATTCCTGGGTCGGGAAAATCTGCTAGAGAAGGGATAGGCTACCCACTCCAGTATTCTTGGGCTTCCCTTGTGGCTCAGCTGGTAAAAAACCCCCTGTGATGTTTGAGACCTGGGTTGGATCCCTGGGTTGGGAAGATCCCCTGGAGAGGGGAAGGGCTACCCACTCCAGTATTCTGGCCTGGAGAATTCCTGGGACTGTATAGTCCATGGTGTCCCAAAGAGTTGGACATGCCTGTGACTTTCACTTAGTTTCTTGATGATAAAGACTGGAAAATTTCAATTTTAATGGTATTGTCTTCATTGACAACAGGCAAAAGTAATTTTTCTTGTGTTTTAATTGTAAAAATCCTGTGACTGTACTGCCTATGTCATTTTTTTTTTCTTTCTCTCTATTAGATCCCAATGAAAGCACTGGCTTTCAGTGCTTTCATTTCATTGGAACTATTTGTTTTCTTTGTTGTCTTCTTGGACAGTCATAAGATTCATTGTTATAATTCTTGTATACTTTTATTTTCTCCTTGATATTTCTCCTGTTATCTGTTTCAGAGATTTCCTATTTCTTTGGCTGATCTGGAACTTTGTTCAGCCTAGGCCCCTATTCCATCTCCATTCTAAACATTGAAAATAGATTTTTATCATGGATATGTACTTAGTTTGGCACCTTCTGTACTTAGCCTGTGTCTACTTTGGGAAAAGTTGTTTATTGTTATTGCACTAATAATTTCTTACATATAGATAGCTTTACAACATATCTCTAACCCCATTTCCTTACTTTTCCTCTAGTACAAAATTCCTTGCTTTCAGGATCACTTTTATTGTATGCTGTGATGTCAGCTATGATGGAGAGCTACTATAACAAGGTAAATGTTATATTTAAAAAACAATGGAATTCAGGGCCCAAATCAGCAAAGTTTCAAAGGTTTGCTCACTTATTCATTCACTGAGCAAATGTTTATGTATCTATGATGTGTGAATCAATCTAAAATGCTAAATTGTCACTTAGATTCTTAAGAGTTGATTGGTTAAGTGTAAGATAGGAGTGACCTGGTTTGGAAACAATTTGTATGAAAAAAGTCTTGAGGTTTAGCTGACTCTAAGCGTATGAGATCTTTCTGTGAGACATGATTACAAAGGAAAGTTTAAAAAAAAGGTTTTCCTGATTGAAATGTTGAGTCCTGGTATTCAGCTTGTTAGATTTCTCCTGGGATATTACATCTGTAGTAGTTACTAGATACTTTTACTCTTTTTGCCCACACAAAGCCCCTTCGAAACAAACTTGCATCTATATTTGTCTATATCTTTGATCTCAACCGTTAGACCAAGTGGAGATATCTGTCCTCAGATTGGCCAGTTTCCAGGTTGGTTTTGAGTTGTGGTCAGGATCAAAATAAGGAACTGGTACAGAGAATTACTTGAAGAATTTAGATTTGGGAATTGAGAAATGCTGATGTGGTCTGGAGGAGAGTGTGTGTCTGGAGCATAAAGGTTATGAGAGGACTAGGATAGCCATGGGGGACATAGACAAGATGAGTAAGTTAGAAAGGCATTCAGCAAATACAGAATGGAACATCATCACTGTGAAAGCAGCCTGTGTTCATCCTGTGCTTTGAGATGCGGCTGTTGGACACATGGGTTTTGTTGTCTTATGCATATATCCCTTTTTGTAACTTTAAGATGGTACATTGTTATAACATTTTACTAAACTTTCTTATGGATGTAGGATCAGCAGGGACTTTAAGAATTTTTCTAGTTTACCTCTCAGTTTTCATGAGAGTTTATAAAATCCTAGATAGATGAAAAATCTCTCACAGTCTATAATAATTTTGGAAATTGTATGTTTCCTTTTAGTAGCCTATTTTATATTGAGGCTTCCAATAATAAGGGTTATTAATTAATTGTTCTATGAAACCTGAATCCCTTATTGTATCATTTAAAATTTTTTACTATTTCAAAATTGGCAAAGATCTATACTGTAAAGAGGGTTTCCCTGGTGGCTCATGGGTAAAGAATCCACTTGCCAATGCAGAAGATGCAGGTTTGATCCCTAGGTTGGGAAGATCCCCTGGAGAAGGAAATGGCAACCTACTCCAGTATTCTTGCCTGGGAAATCCCATGGACAGAGGAGCCTGGCAGGCTACAGCCCATGGGGTCGCAAAAAGAATCAGACACAACTTAGCAATTGAACAACAAACAGTACTATAAAGAAGAAAACCAAGATGCAACATCATTTTTTTAACTGAAAATTTAAGTGAAATCATTTGATGTCTTAGGAAAATTCAGAGGTGCTGGTATCAGGATATGTACAAAATGAGATAGTTTATACCTAATGAATAAAAGCAACTTTTATATAGCATAGTGATGATTGTGATGATTACTCTGATAAGCTTGCTCTGTTGATCAAGCATAGCATTTAAGATAAGATAGTTATTGAGTTTTGTTTTGCTTTGTGGCTATGGACTTTTCCAAACTTTGAATTCTGGCCAACCATATCACAATGTCTCATCATTAACAGTAGGATAGGCAAAAAGTATACATAAGCAGAATGTAAACACATTTATTGAACATTCGTAGATTATGTCCTATTTATAATAAGTTTTACTACAAGTTTTTATAGAAAAATTGAATTCCTTGATGGCAGGGATCGTGTTTTGAAAAATTTGATATTCTCTAATAAGAGGACACTGCCTTGTACGAAAAAGGTATACCCTAGATATTTGATGAAGATGGTGTTCTGGTTATCTGTTGCTGCCTAACAAACCATCCCCAAACTTAGTGGCTTCAAACAGCAAGTATTTTTGATCTCTCACAAATCTGAGCTTGACTAGATTAATTATAGCATGGCAGGTCTTCTGCTTCATGTTGTCAGCTGAAGCTATAGTCATCTGGAGGCTTGGCTTGGTTGGAATATCCAAATGGCTCAGTCTTATGGCTGGTACTTGGTACTGACTCTCAGCCAGGGTCTTGGTTCTTTCCCTTGCAACTTTTCATGATGGTCTGGGCCTCTTATAGTATGGTGGCTGGATTCTAAACACATGAAAGTGGAAGCTGCATAATGGTGACCTAGACAGAGAACAGACTTGTGGACTTGGGGAAGGAGAGGGTAGGACAAATTGAGAGAATAGCATGGAAATATATACTTTGAAAAGTGAAAAAAGTGAAAGTGAAATTCGCTCAGATGTGTCTGATTCTTTGCAACCCGATGGACTGTAGCTCACCAGGTTCCTCTGTCCATGAGATTCTCCAGGCAAGAACACTGGAGTGGGTTGCCATTCCTTTCTCCAGGAAATCTTCCTGACCCAGGGATCGAACTTGGGTCTCTTGCATTGCAGGCAGATTCTTTACCATCTGAGCCACCAGGGAAGCATATGCATTTTCCTTGTGTAAAATAGATAGCAGGTGGGAATTTGCTGTGTAACACAGTAAACTGAGCTCAACCCAGTGCTCTTGTGACTGAGAGGGGTGGGATGAGAAGGGAGATGTGAGGGGTGTTCAAGAGTGGGGGACGTATGGACATATGTATACCTGTGGCTGATTCATGTTGCTGTATGGCAGAAACCAACACAATACTGTAAAGCAATTATTCCCCAATTGAGGAAAAAAAAAGTGAAAGCTGCAGATCAAGTCACAGCATGTGTTCACTGCATTCTTTTGGTGAAAGCAGCTTATGGGGACAATCCAGATACCAAAGCTGTTGTTGACAAATAGTTTTTTAAAAAGTTTTTCTCCCTTATATTATTTGAATTCAAATCAGATATCCTTTCCCTGGACAAAAGATTCTGAAGTCCGGGAAGTTTTGAGAATAGGAAGCTGGAAATGGGGAATGAGAAGAGGGATTGCTACCTTTCTTCCAATTGTCCTACCTTTTACAAAAGAAATACACTGGCCTGGTTGCCATAATACTTTGGTATCCCAACACAGTTGTATTTGTCCTTGGGATAGGCAAAAGATGCTGAATTCGAAAGACATTTGCCATAGTAAAAATCTCTGTTCTATTTTTAATAACCAGATATTTTTGATTTATGGGGAAAATAGGCCTAAGTTATAGGTCTTTGGAAAGATTTCCCATGCTTCTGCTACTGGCTGTAAATTCTATTCCTTCTCCCTGTGCCCTGAGAGGAAACTGTTCACTTGAGAACACATATGGGCAGTGAGGCTGTCAGCACCACTTCTTTTCAAGCAACAGCCCAGGTACCCTCCTGTTTCATAGACCTCTCCAGTTGATTGGTCATTTTCTAAGCAGTAAAATCACTGAGATTAAATTAAGTTTATTCTGTATCATAATCTGAACATTTCCTTCTGCTCTGTTTTCCTAAAATTCAACCAAGAATCTTGATAATCTTCTAATAACACTTAATTTACTTATAATGGCCCTATTTCATAGGACAGAAAAGTTAAAACTTTGTGATATGTTATTATCTACTTACAGAAATTTGTTTATTCTTTAGATTTATAGAAACTTGATTTTCATGACGTATAAAGCAAATGGTTTTAGAAGATTCAGTATTAATTTCTGGTTAATACTTCATGATGCATGAGAAATAATAGTAAAAAATATTTTTTAGAGTTTTGCAGTGAAAATTAGAAGTACTCTTTTTTTCTTTTTGTGTTCTTCCTTGATTGGATGAGAGTAAAACATAATAAGGTATAGACCTTTTGTGACAACACTTTTATGATATGCTTTCTGGAAAGTTTCTTGAGGAATTCAGGAAACATTATCAGGGTTAAAATTAAAATAAAATGCAGCAACTAAAGAATAAGAGATTTAGAAATGTTTTATTACATACTGAAAATATAAAAAATTAATTTCACACAGACTAACTCTGCTTGTGAAATATTGCATTGAATCTTAGCAAGCTTTCTAATACAATTTAAAATATTCTTTTCCAAGATATGTTTGAGAAAAATAGGAAGTTAGTTACACAGTATGAAACACCTAATTTTGTTCCTTTTGCCTTTGAGAAGAATAAAGTTGTTTTTTAATGTGAGAATATATTTTAAAATATTACTTGAGATATCTAATTAGTTTTATAAAACTTCAAAGTTACATAATCAAGACTGCCAGAAATGTTAAAAGATTACATCTTAGATATGAAATGTGGGGGTGAGATAGCGACTGTAGAGAGCTTCTTGCTGAGTGCTGGTAGAGAGAAATGGTTTTTAAAACACTGTTTCAATTTTGTGGTCCATTTGCTTCTTGTCCTACCTAGTCTTTAGAGGTACGTTTAGTCATAACTGTTATTCATCATGGAAGCCAGGACTAATGGAGAGGTTTTTTAGAGTGTTGCAGTGTGTAGTAAGGACAAAGAAAAACTCTCTCAGCTGGCACACTCTATTGCTTTTTCATCTTCTGTTTCTCTAGATACTTATTCTACATTTTATAAAATCCCATTAACCTCTTCTTCATATAATGCATTATTGTTTCTGGTCTCATTTTTAATATTTGTACATTTTCTATTTTTCTTAAGATACTTTTCCTTCTATGAAATTTTAAAAAACTTGTCATCTAAAAGGATTTTTAAGTTTTATCGTATTTAGATTTATTTCAAACTGGCTTGACTTGGTAATTTAAAACTGCATGAATGCCAGTTGAAATTTTTACTTTTTATAATTTTATGGTATAGTTTAATATTTTTATGAAATTACAAATTTAATTAAAAATATTTCTGTATTGTGCTGAGGATTTTTTACCCCGTGGAAAGACAACAAAAATGCTTGAGTTTATTACTGTCCGTAAAACACAACTAATGATAAGTAAACATGATTTGAATTTTCATTCATGTTTATAATTCAGTACTATAATTATTTCCCTTTTTTTAACTTTCAGCAACTAGATAAGAAATCTCTTCATAAATTAGTTTTTTTGTCACCTCAGTTTAGTGCAGAGAGTGAGGTGTAATAGAAGAGAATTTGCTCCTTAGGTTTGAGAAGCCCTTGTATAATGAAGTATTAAGAAAGTATTGAAATTGAAGCTCTAATAACGAATGGTGTAGAATGTTATCAGAAGATATGAATACGTGCTTGTGTGTTGATGTACTTTAATGTTTTGTTTTGTTTTTGAATACAGCATCATTTGAATTGGATACTAGAATAGAAATACATCAGAGCTTCAATAATTTTTTAAACAGTTTAAAATTTCTAGAAAAGTTGCAAAGATAGCACAGAGAATTCCTATATACTCTATACCCAGTTTCAGTTTCTCCTAATGTCATATTATCATTGTATATTTGTCATTACTATTACATTGCTGTTATCTAAATTTAAGTCTTTATTAGAAATTCACCAGGGCTTTTTTTTTTTTTTTTTTTAAACTATCCCTTTTCTGTTCTGTTCAATATGATCCAATCCAAGTGACCATATTGCATTTATGGTCGTGTATTTGAACTGTGGTGCTGGAGAAGACTCTTCCGAGTCCCTTGGACTGCAAGGAGATCCAACCAATCCATCCTAAAGGAGATCAGTCCTGGGTGTTCTTTGGAAGGACTGATGCTGAGGCTGAAACCAATACTTTGGCCACCTCATGTGAAGAGTTGACGCATTGGAAAAGACCGTGATGCTGGGAGGGATTGGGGGCAGGAGGAGAAGGGGACGACAGAGGATGAGATGGCTGGATGGCATCACTGACTCGATGCAGATGAGTCTGAGTGAACTCTGGGAGTTGATGATGGACAGGAAGGCCTGGCGTGCTGCGATTCATGGGGTCGGAAAGAGTCGGACACGACTGCTGAACTGAATTGAAGTGTCACCTTAGGCTCTCTGGCCTATTAGAGTCTCTTAGTATTTTTTATTTTTCATGACCTTGTTAGTTTTGAGGAATATAGTTCAGATATTTTGTAAAATGTCTCCAAAATTAAGTTTCCTCTAATGTTTGTATCATGATCGTACTGGGTTTATTGCTTTTTAGAAGGAATATCACAGAGATAAAGTAAGTGCCCTCTCATCATATCAAGGGTACATGATATTCATATGACATCATGGGTGTTGTTAACCTTAGTCAAGCCAGTGTTTATCAGATTTCTCTGCTATAAAGTTACTGTTTCCCCCTTTTCAATACTCTTTTTCTTTGAAAGCAAATCATTATGACCAGCCCATTTTGGTCCATAGGGAGGCATGGACTAAACTTCCTGAAGGGGGATGTATCTACATTTATTATGTGAAAGGAAGGCTTGTCTCTTCTTCTCTAATATTTATTTATTTAGTCATTTATTTATTTCAATATGGATCTGTATATTTATTTTATACTTTGGATAATAATTCACTACTATGTTGTCTGTTTTGTTGTTCAGATTGTTCCAACTTTGACTGTAGGGTGTTCTTTCAGGTAGGCTCAATAAATTAATACTAATATTTAAAATATTTTTAAAAATGGTCCTGACCTGAATTTTTGGTCTAGGTTATGATCATATGACTAAGTTGCTGAGACAGGGGAGAAATCAGTATTGTTGGAGGAGATTTTTAGGAATTAAGCGTTCACTGAGTGAGAAGAAAACACTAGATTTTAGAAAACACTAAGATTTTAAATATGAGTAATTTGAAAGCATTACAATAAGCCAGAGCTAAAATCATCTAGAAATGAAGGAGAGGGATGACTGGAGGGGAGGGATTGCTTGATAGATGACAGCTACATGCGTTTCAGAACAGCGTTGGGTGGATGGGAGAGAGGGAGATTGATCTGAAATGGTAATATTACCTCTAGGGCTAGCGGTTTCTTCCAGGGTTATGAGAGGAAAGGCAGTCAGTCACTCTTTGAGAAGCTTTCAGGGAAAGCGGGTATCTTCAGAGAAGAGCCAGGCTTCTTGTTAGAACAAGAAGAAAGTGACATTCAGAAAACTGTTGAAGATTTAGAGGGTTTTGCTGGCTACAGATTTGTTAATGTCAGAAGGCTCAGGGAGAGAGAACTTCCTTCCAGAAATAGAGTGGAATAGGAGATGGGGGTAAAGTAGAGGGCCTGCAAAGAGTTATGAACATGTGCAAGTGTAACCTGGGAGCTGTAGTTTCTAGTGGTTCCTGACATCAACAGGGGGAAGGGAAAATGACATTAATCCTGATGGACCAGCTGCAAGAAGTGGTGGTGAGGCTGTGAAAGTTTCAGGGTGGAGGAGGTGTTCTGGAGGAGGTGTTCTTTTGGGCTCTGCAGAGGAAGGCAAAGAAGCATGGGGAGGGACAGTTTTCATGGTTGAGGGCTCCCATTTGACCTCTAACAAGTGAATAAGAGGCCCGGGGTGGTCTGGGGTTACTAATGTGTAATTTGCTGTTGTTCAGTTTCTAAGTCATGCCTGACACTTTGGACTGTAGCATATGCCAGGCTCCTCTGTCCTCCACCATCTCCAGGAGTTTGCTCAAACTCATATGTTCACTGAGTCGGTGATGCCATCCAACCATCTCATCGTCTGACGCCCCCATTCCTCGTAAGTTCTTCCCTTCCCCTGCCCCAGTTTTACTGGGATATGATTGCCAAATAATTATGTATTTAAGGTGTACATGATGTTTTTGTATACCACAATCAAGTTAATTAACAAATCTATCATCACACATAATTACCAATTTTTATGTGTGTAGTGAGAACACTTAAAATCTACTCTTTTAGCAAATTTCAAGTATACATTATTATTAGCTATGGTTACCATACTGCTCATTAGGTTACCAGAACTTATTATATACTAAGCTTACTTATAACTGAAAATTCGTACCATTTGGCCAGCATCTCCACATTCCTCAACTGCCGCCGCACCTGCCCCCCGGCCCCGCCCCGCCCCGCCCCAGCCCCTGGAAACCATGACTTTACTCTATATTAACATGAGTTTGACTTACTCCACACACAAGTGAGACCTTGCAGTATTTGTCTTTATGTGTCTGGGTTATTTAACTTAGCATAAAATTCCCAGATTCATCCATGTTGTTACAAATGGCAGAATTTCCTTCTTTTGAAGGCTGAATAATATTCCATTGTATGTTTGTATGTGTGTCGTATTTTCTTTATCCATTCATTTGTTGGCAGACAGAAATTCTTTTAGTGGAGTCCAATTTATAGCAATCCCTTTATGATTAGTGCTTCTGTGTCTCTTGTTTAAATTTTTTTTTTTTTTTTTTTGCCTACCCCAAGGTTTTAAAGGTATTCTCTTATGTTCTAAAAGCTTTGTGTTACTAAAATTAGGTCTGTGATCCAACTGCAACTGCCTTTTGCATATGGTGTTAGCTAGTAGGTTATGGTTCTCTTTCTCTACCCCCTATCCCTTGTAGCTGTCTAGTTGATCTAACCCCATTTTTTATAAAGATTACCCTTTCCCTACTGAATTATATTGTCACTTTGGTCATAGATCATATCATCATGTATGTATAGGTCTGTTTCTGGCCATTCTGCTCTGTTTCGTTGGATTTTATCGATAGTGATAATATGATAATACCACACTGGCTTAATTACTATGCTTTGGTAAGTTTTGTAGTAAGCTTTAATATTTAGAAGTCCAAGTCCTCCAGCACCTCTGTTCTTTAAGATTGCTTTGACTATTCTTGATCCTTTTGCATATCCCTCTTGATTTTAACCTTTTAAAAATTACTTTTAATTAGAGAATTATTTTGAACTTTTGTAAAAATTTTACCTTCCCAATTCTTTGCAACTTCTGGTTCTATTTGTGGTTGCTTTCTGTCTTAATTTACTAGATGAACAATGGATAAATAAAAAAGAAAACACGTGTATTTGTATTTACCTTTCTTCACAAATATATACAAATGTGTATAACAGGATTAAAAAAAAAAGTAGATCTAGGTAGGAACAAAATAAGGGAATGTGTGATATATAACATTATAAATAAAATTAATCCTAGCCAGCTTTTTTGTGGAGAGAGTTAGGGTAGAAACTTTGACTCCCATTTTATTAAAATCAAAGCAAAGAGAATCTGCTGGGAGATTCACAGTATCCATAATATAAAAGCAAACCAGTTACTCTAAAGGAGAATTTTTCATGGTATTGAAAACTGAAGATGTGAATTTTTTGCTCTTTTGGATTTCCAAGGGGATAACATATGATCAAGCAGCGTTTTCATAACATTTTGGGCATAAACTCAAAGCCTGGTTTATGTGAATGAACAGTACTATAAAATGAATAATATGGTACAGATAATATGGTTTTTTAATAGTTTGGCTTGATCCAAGGATAAAATTTAGAATAATAAAAGGGCTAATTTTTAATCCTAAAAAAGTAAAATGCATATCTCTCAAGTAATTCTTTATGTATGAGTAAATGAATCAATGAATATATGTATTTTCTTAACCATTTTTAATAGAAATTAGACAACAGAAACATTAGAATGTATTCTTTGTAAACCTGTGTTGTTTATTTAAGATGTATCTGTATACTTGGATAGACAACTAAGCAAAAGTTGTATGAGTTAATAGTCTTCAGTAATAGTATTGCATAGTAAAACAACACTTTTATTGCCAGGTGCTTTTATTTACATTTTTTCATTTAATTTTCACAATAATCATTTGAAAGTATGTATTGTGGTTTTTCCCATTTCATGAATGAAGAAAGGAAGGCAAATAACTTGCCCAAGTTTATACTACAAGTAAGAATAGAATCAAGATTCAGTTTCTGTCAATTTTGCCTCAGTTTCTTCTTACATAATAATTCTGATGAAAATTAAGAAGTCTAATGCAGGGTTTGTGCCTGACTTAGGAGTTTAGCAAATTCAGATAGAACTAATAAAGTTTTCCCTCAAGAAACAGTCCACTCTTTTATAGATGGAGGTATGAAGAAAACTATATTGTACTTTGACAGAAGTTTTGCTTGAGATAAATTTGTTTTGCATTTCCTTTAACTTCCCTTTTTTCTTATTTATACTTAAGTAAATTCCAGCCTTCTGAATAGCTATTGTTGCATATTGTCATTATCTTGGATATTACCACTTTTACTTCTGTTTTATGAATATTAAGCTTCCAGGAAACCAAGTGGCTTGCCTAGATAGTTATTGTACTAAAGAACTGAAATATAAGCAAATTAAATTACTTTAATGTTTTCTACAAAGTCAAGTTTGGATGCGTGTCTTTTTATATTTTCACAATTTTAAAATGTTTTCTTAAGTTGCCTTATCTCTTTGGAATTATTTAATTTAAACTAAGGAAAAATGTCCAGTATGTTTTGCAGCTGACATTACTTACTAAAAGCTGAGTGAAAATTGTAGAGCTAATTTTATTATGTTATAATCATTTATACTTTTGTCATGATTCTTGCATTTCAATACTGTTTGTGCACATTGGTTTTTTATATTAACTCAGTAATTTATGTTTGAAACTGTTTTAATTTCTCAATAAAAAAGTAGCTAAATTTTATAGGATTACTTCTATCCTTGGTAATCTGACTATAAAGAAAATGTATTCAAAATTTTAGCATTTTTCTATGTTAATTTTCAGGTTGAAGATTTAGAACAGATGTGGAAAGATGTTCACTTCAGAGAAAGGGGTTGTGGAGGAATGGTTGTCGGAGTTTAAGGTAATATTTACTGTTTTACTATAATAACTATATTCCAAAGAAGTTTTATCTGAGTTTTAAATTCCAGTGGCTTTCTTTTTTAATGACTAAAAAGCTAAATATCTGTGGAAGCAAAAGAATATTCCAAAAAACTTATTGTTGAATTAATTACACATAATAATCTTTCTGGAGAAGGAAATGGCAACCCACTCCAGTGTTCTTGCCTGGAGAATCCCAGGGACGGGAGAGCCTGGTGGGCTGCTGTCTATGGGGTCGCACAGAGTCAGACACGGCTGAAGTGACTTAGCAGTAGCAGCAATCATCTTTCTGAGGAAATTGACTCTTTTTTTGCCAGGCGGTTTAAAGGTTTGTCTTCTCCCTTTTATGGCAACATCACAAGAATGGTTAAAGTCTCTGAAAGTTGATGTCACTCTCCCTAACCACCATGAACAATTCACGGTTGAAAGGTTTCTCCCAATTTGGGGCAGCAGGGGAAATGGACATGATCAACAATGATGAGAAGATGGGAAGATACTTGCACAACTTTCTATCAGTGCATCTTTCTTTAGTTGGCTAACCCAGTGCCTGTAAAGGAGTATATAACTTTTGGTTAGTGGATGAAAAATAAAAACAATACCTCTGTTTGGTTATCTTATGAACTCTTCTCTATGATAGCTAAAATTATGTTTCTTTAACCAGTTAACTGGAGCTTCCCTGGTGGCTCAGTGGTAAAGAATCCACCTGCCAATGTAGGAGACATGGGTTCAAACCCTGGGTCGGGAAGATCCCCTGAAGAAAGAAAGGGCAACCCACTCCAGTATTCTTGCCTGGGAAATCCCATAGATAGAGGACCCTGGTGTGTGGTAGACCAAGGAGTCGCACGACTTAACGACTAAACAATAGCCTTCTTTTTGTCTTCTTTTTCTCACTGTTGCACATAATTATGTGAGCTTCCTATCAGGAACCACAGGAATGGAAAGTTTGGGCTGGCACTTTGGTTTTTGTTTTTTTGTTTTTTTTGGTCCAGCTCGATTAGCCCAAGACCTTGGACAAAAGTCAGAGTTATTAGCTTGTTGCAATGAGGGACACCATACAATAGGTAGTGTGTAGGCATCTCACCAAACAAAAAAATAAATAAAAAATTTAAGGTGTTCCGATGAAATTTAAATGAAATAGTATTTTGATAGGCTCAAGACAAAGCAGAGCTATGTGTAATGGGGTAAAATCAGACCTGGATTGTGAAGTGGACCCATGGTCATGTTGTCTTTAGAAACTACAAAGTTAACATCTGGGTGGAATGTTGGGTTCAGAAACCCCTTATCTGAAGCCTGGTTCTCTGTATCTAGGTGACTCACATCCTCCAGGCAAGCGTGGGATGTTTCATTCTTATCAATACGTGTTTAAAGAGCAAAACTTTTGACATCTGTGATTTTAGGTAACAAAGCTTCTCACTGAGTAAGAATACAGAAGTCATTCAAAAATGGAGATTCAAGAAGGAGAGGACATATATATACCTATGGCTGGTTCTTGTTGATGTCTGACAGAAAACAACAAAATTCTGTAAAGCAATTATCCTTCAATTAAAAACTAAATTATTTTTTTTTAATGGAGGTTTTTATGACACTTTTCAGCTGTAGTGTGTCCTTGAGAGAAGCAATGTTTCCTGTTAATTTTGTAGCTGGCCGTAGCCGTTGTTGTTATCTCATCCTGATGAATGACAGAGATTTTCATTTTGTCAGCTTTTGTAGTCATAAATTATCTTTCTGTGGATCCCCTAATTCATAGAGTGGTGTAGTTATGCATGCACTTATAGAAGTGCACTGTGTATAGACTGCATGTAGTGCCATCTACATATTCTAACAATTTGAATAAATCTGGTGTGTGCCTTTTTTTCTTACATAAGTTGTCTTTGTGTTTTTAAGCTTTTTTTTTTTTCTGTTTCATGAAAGTTTAATATGGTTCATTATCATGATTTTTTTGGCAAGTTGATGAAAATTGTCGTTTAACAGCTGACTACCACTTCTGGGATGTTCTTATGTTTAATGGTGAAGTAAAATTTGCAAAAGGAAATATAGCCATTAAACCATTTTATAATATGGGAGTTGTGGCAAGAGGGCATGATGAAGGATGGAGAACATAGGGGAGGAGTCAACTATTAAGGCAAATAATTGAAAGTTATGGCTAATTCTCTTCCCTTATCATCTGTTTGTTTATTCTCTTCCATTCCTGGGAAGGAAGCTTTTTCATTGAGAGAATAGAAGTAAAATCCTGGACCCCATGAACTGAAAAGTTATTTAACTTTCCCCTAACCATCCAAAAGTAAATATAGTCAATTTGATATAATAAATGATACACATTTTTGTCAAGTATAAGGGAAGATATTTCCTATTTTTTGGTTAATATGGTAGTCATTTCTGAAAATTATTTTGAATTGTGACCCAGATAATCATGATGGTGAGATCACTGACTTAGAGCCAGACATCCTGGAATGTGAAGTCAAGTGGGCCTTAGAAAGCATCACTACGAACAAAGCTAGTGGAGGTGATGAAATTCCAGTTGAGCTATTTCAAATCCGGAAAGATGATGCTGTGAAAGTGCTGCACTCAATATGCCAGCAAATTTGGAAAACTCAGCAGTGGCCACGGGACTGGAAAAGGTCAGTGTTCATTCCAATCCCAAAGAAAGGCAATGCCAAAGAATGTTCAAACTACTGCACAATTGCACTCATCTCACATGCTAGTAAAGTAATGCTCAAAATTCTCCAAGCCAGGCTTCAGCAGTATGTGAACCGTGAACTTCCTGATGTTCAAGCTAGTTTTAGAAATGGCAGAGGAACCAGAGATCAAATTGCCAACATCCGCCGGATCATGGAAAAAGCAGGAGAGTTCCAGAAAAATATCTATTTCTGCTTTGTTGACTATGCCAAAGCCTTTGACTGTGTGGATCACAATAAACTGGAAAATTCTGAAAGAGATGGGAATACCAGACCACCTGATCTGCCTCTTGAGAAATTTGTATGCAGGTCAGGAAGCAACAGTTAGAACTGGACATGGAACAACAGACTGGTTCCAAATAGGAAAAGGAGTATGTCAAGGCTGTATATTGTCACCCTGCTTATTTAACTTATATGCAGAGTACATCATGAGAAACGCTGGACTGGAAGAAGCACAAGCTGGAATCAAGATTGCCGGGAGAAATATCAATAACCTCAGATATGCAGATGACACCACCCTTATGGCAGAAAGTGAAGAGGAACTCAAAAGCCTCTTGATGAAAGTGAAAGAGGAGAGTAAAAAAGATGGCTTAAAGCTCAACATTCAGAAAACGAAGATCATGGCATCTGGTCCCATCACTTCATGGGAAATAGATGGGGAAACAATGGAAACAGTGTCAGACTTTCTTTTTTTGGGCTTCAAAATCACTTCAGATGGTGACTGCAGCCATGAAATTAAAGATGCTTACTCCTTGGAAGGAAAGTTATGATCAACCTAGATAGCATATTCAAAAGCAGAGACATTACTTTGCCAACAAAGGTCTGTCTAGTCAAGACTATGGTTTTTCCTGTGGTCATGTATGGATGTGAGAGTTGGACTGTGAAGAAGGCTGAGCACCGAAGAATTGATGCTTTTGAACTGTGGTGTTGGAGAAGACTCTTGAGAGTCCCTTGGACTGCAAGGAGATCCAACCAGTCCATTCTGAAGGAGATCAGCCCTGGGATTTCTTTGGAAGGAATGATGCTAAAGCTGAAACTCCAGTACTTTGGCCACCTCATGCGAAGAGTTGACTCATTGGAAAAGACTCTGATGCTGCGAGGGATTGAGGGCAGGAGGAGAAGGGGACAACAGAGGATGAGATGGCTGGATGGCATCACTGACTCAATGGACGTGAGTCTGAGTGAACTCCAGGAGTTGGTGATGGACAGGGAGGCCTGGTGTGCTGCGATTTATGGGGTCGCAAAGAGTCGGACACGACTGAGCGACTGAACTGAACTGAACTGAATGTGCATTGAATTCAGCTCTGTTTATGTTTGGTAAAGAGGTTAAGGTTACCAGACAAAGTTAGCAACATACTAAAAATAATAGAAGACAGGAAAGTACATAAGAACAAATCTCTTACTTTTAAAATTAAAGTATCTTGTCTTTTGAAATGATTTGTTATGTTAGTTACATATTTTGGTTAAAAATTTTAAGAAATAAAATTTAGAGATTATTTATCTGTCATTCTATCTGAGTTTCTGCTTGGTTGTTTAAATTAATAACCGTGGTGCTAATAAGCCAGGTCATCATGATTGATAAAGTAAGTGGTACAGGGTACTTGAGATGGAGAAGTCAAAATTTTCCTCTGGTTTTACAGTGTTGGACAAATCGCATAACTTCTTTGGGTCTCAATATCCTCACCAGGAAAACTGAAATAGGTGGTGTGTGAAGATGATTTTAGCTCTACACTTTTCCATGGGTGCAGCCTGAACTCCCAGACTCATAACCTCACTCAGCATTCTCTCAAATGCACAGGATAATGTAGTTTGCTTTGTGCTTTTTTTTTTTTTTTTTCTTTTTTGCCTTTGGACAAACTAGCATCTACTCCAGCTTTGGGCCTTCATTAATATTCTCTTAGTATACCAACAACTACAATACTCTTGCCTGGAAAATCCCATGGACTGGGGAGCCTGGTAGGCTGCAGTCCATGGGGTTGCTAAGAGTTGGACACGACTTCACATTCACTTTCACTTTTCACTTTCATGCATTGGAGAAGGAAATGGCAAGCCAGTCCAGTGTTCTTGCCTGGAGGATCCCAGGGACAGGGAAGCCTGGTGGGCTGCTGTCTGTGGGGTCTCACAGAGTCGGACACGACTGAAGCGACTTAGCAGCAGCAGCAGCAGATACCAACAAAGTGATTAGACTCAGACTTCATTATTTTAAGATTTCATGAGTTGTTAGTTCAATTTCTATATTTCAAATACTAATTTGTAAAATGTTATCTTACAGATTGTATTGTGTTTTTCTTAATGTTATGTGTAGATTTATATAGCAGATTTTTTTATTTTCTGGTAGTCACTGAATCAGAATATGTGACTCAAAATCTAGTCTTACGTGTAATGTTGTTGGTCAGAGTTGTTTTATTTATTGGTTCTCTATCCATCTGTCCATCTTCATTAATTCTCTTCCATCTAACTTGTATCACTTCCTTACATTTTATAAAAGCCATCTGCCAAATGATACTTTAATATGAAGCATCTGTCTTCTTCAAATTTTGCCAAGACTAATTTCTACCATGTTATCCCATTATTACTTCTTTTGTCTCTAGTTCTGCATTTTTCAAAGTGAGAAAACTTAACTAGTATTTAAGAAGGCCAGTACCTTTGAACTAGTACAATGTAAATTTAAAGGTTTGTTGTAATGGTATTTAAATCCATAGGCTCTTTTAGATATTAAGGTTTTCAAAGTACTGTTCATAAACACAGCAATTGTATTTTCTCTCCTTCTGTTGACAAAAGTTAACTTTTTTCACATTCACAAAATGAAATAACGACAGAATTGTACTAAAATGTAATACCTCACGAATTTTTAGGAGACCTTTCCTCTCATTTAACAGTAGTAGCCTAGGCCCAGAATATTTTCTAGAACTTGTCTTTTTGGAAAAGAACTGTCTTTTTACTTTTGGCTGTTTCACAAAAAACGTTTTATCTCATGAGGGTTAATTGGTACATAATTAAAAATTGTAATTCACACTTTTAATGACTTTCAGTTTTAGGCTAGATAGTGCATGTAAAAATCTTTTTATTCACTAATCATTTTTTAAGATTTATTTTTCAATTCACTTAGTTTGAAGTTTTATGTTTAGATACACATGTGCACACATGTGCACACACACATTAATGTGTTTTGCATATACAGCTTGGGTTCATTATCCAGGCAATTAGACATCTGTTGTTTATTTGACAGTTACTCCCTTTTATATAAATTCCACCAGTATTAGGTTACTGTTGATCAAGTAACAGAAATGGAATGTTGCCTGGAGATCTTTTGTTACATGCTTTTGAAATATTGAAGAAAGCCCTAATCTCCTCTTTATGTAAGCAGTTGCAGTGAAACTCTCTCCTCCCCACCCAAAGAATGGTGGAAGGTTACCGGATAGTTCACGTTTACTTAACCATTCTGGTAAACAAAACTGTCCTATCAAATTAAAAAAATAGTCTATTCACTTATATATCCTAAGGTGAAATGTGACCTGTTTTTCAAGAATCTACTGAAGAGTAACAGTGACAGTATTTATTTCTTATTTTGTTCATCTATTATATAATGTCTGCAGCAAAGATTTGAGTACAAGGCCTTGTGCTGAATGCTGTGGATGAACAGATAAGATAGGTCTTGCCTTTGAGGAATTCACAGTAAAGTTAAAATGAATCAAATATCCTTATTATAAATATGCTGTTTAATTTTCTATGTCTATTTATGCACACATTTACCTATATACACTAACCATAACCCATTTTAAATCATAAAATACTAGGATATGGGACATGGAAGAAATAATGTATATCTTACAGTTACCAGTATCTTGAGACATTAGAAGCAAAGTATCACACGGACCACAGCTTTGTCTGACTCAATAAGCTAAGCCATGCCGTGTGGGGCCACCCAAGATGGATGGGTCATGGTGGAGAGGTCTGACAGAATGTGGTCCACTGGAGAAGGGAATGGCAAACCACTTCAGTATTCTTGCCTTGAGACAAGGAGATACAACCAGTCCATCCTAAAGGAGATCAGTCCTTTAGATGTTCATTGGAAGGATTGATGCTGAAGCTGAAACTCTAATACTTTGGCCACCTTATGCGAAGAGTTGACTCATTGGAAAAGACCCTGATGCTGGGAGGGATTGGGGGCAGGAAGAGAAGGGGATGACAGAGGATGAGGTGGCTGGATGGTATCACCGACTTGATGGACGTGAGTTTGGGTAAACTCTGGGAGTTGATGATGGACAAGGAGGCCTGGTGTGCTGTGATTCATGGGGTTGCAAAGAGTCAGAATGACTGAGCGACTGAACTGAACTGAACTGAGATGAGACATTGTATCTGCTGCAGGATAAACATTGTTCATTAGTTGGTTGATTGATAGAAATACTTTTCCTAGGAAAAAATAAAGACTTGGAAGACAGAAGTTGTTAAAGAAGGCCATACTCTAGAAGGATAGGTTTTTATCATTTGTTATGAAGTTTTTTTTGTTTTTTTCAGATTTCCCCACTACCTTTACCCAAAAGTGTCTGACTTACTACTGGAGTTTTATCTCTTCCCATTCCTTTCTGGTCATGGTGTCCTTTCTGAAAGGGTGACCCTGCCAAACTGTGGTTAGTTGTTGAGATTTTAAATGGCATTAGGAAAATTTGTTGGTAGTGTAGCTATCTTTTTCTCCATTCCAAGAAGTAAAAACTTCCCCCCAGTTCTGTAAAGGAGAACAGTCTTACTTAACAGATGATCTGTGGCTTTAAGGTTTGAAACATTAGATCCTTATATAACATGTTTATTAAGAAACAGGATAAAATACTGTTAATGAGATTGGTAAGTTGTATGTTGCTACAAAAAATGTATCTCTGGCTTTACAAATGATTCATATTCTTATTTCCAACTCCAAACTATGATCAAAGATGCAGTGTTGATATTAATTTGCATCCCTGTTGATGTTGAAGATTAACTGTATCTTTTGTTTTATTTTTACCATTTTTTTGAGATATTATTCACATAATGAAAAATTCACTGTTTTCAGGTGAAATACAGAGGTTTTTACTGGTTTTAAAATGTTGTGCCATTAACACCATCATCTAAGCCTAGGATATTTCCATCACCCCCCCCAAAAAAATCTGTATCTAGTTAGTCACTCTCAGTTCTTCCTCTTCCCAATTCCCCCTCTCCCAGTTTCTGACAATCTGCTTTCTGTATTTGGATTTACCTATTTGGGACATTTCATAAAAGTAAAGTGTATTTTTTAAATTTGTTTAGACACTACCAGAAACATCTTTACCAAATTATGCTACAAATTTGAAGGAAAAGAGTTCTTTAGTTTCATCTCTCTATAAAGTTATCCAGGAGCCACAAAGTGAGGTAAGTACTCTCAGAGTTCATCCTGCTAGTAGTTTTCATTTGATTGATTTTTAATTTCTTGTTGTGAAATATAATACATATATTTAAAAAGTAGTAAAAGTAGAGTTTTAAAAACTGTAATATATATTTTGCAGTGTTTAACTGATTCCTTTTGAGAAATGAATAGAGAGGTAAGAATACTTTATATTCAGAAAAATGGCAGAATAAAAAAAATTATGATAAAATGAGCTCCAATGTATCATCTCCTAGGCCAAGAATTAGGATTACCATATTCCAAAGCCATCTCTGAACATGCTGCTGCTCCTCTTTCTATGTATTATGTATGTATGTGTCTGTCTGTCTCTCCATCTGTGGGGATAACCTTGGAGAGCCTGGGTCACTGCATTCATTTATTCATTCAGCAAATATTTGTGTGTCCGTTATGTGTCAGCTGCAGTGCTAGGCAACAGAAAATCAAAGATGCACATGGCCTATGTCCCAAAAGAGGAAAGGGAGAAAATAAGTAAATACATACTTTCAGAGCAATGCTTAACTGAGTCCAGATGGATTTGCACACATTTTCCAGGTGTAGAAAGTAAAAGGACATTGCAAGCTGAAGGGAATAGTATATGGAGGCCTGAGAAAATGCAAGAAATTTGAGTAGCTAGTAGTTTGGTTCTGGTGATAAGTTTTTCCCAGCCCTTGTTTCTTTTCTCTGCCTTCCCCTCTCCTGCATTTCCTTTGCATTTTTAGATAGCAAATTTAGTTTGAAAGTGATAAAGTGAACTGTACTCCCACATTCTGGTGCTTGTAAATCCCACCATTCATAGTTAGAAATAGATAAGGATTGGAAATGGTGAGGAAAATAAAAATGCATGGGATGCAGATAAAAGCAAATAATCTATTTTTTAGCCTGATAAATGTGGTAAAGACAGTGTGTATCCTGTATTCTTAAAAAGAAAACTCAGTCTTAAAAAAATGTACTCAGAAGTACTTCTCAGATATAACTGTGTGATCTACTTTCAGGCTTCCCTGGTGGCTCAGCTAGTAAAGAATCCGCCTGCCATGTGGGAGACCTGGGTTTGATCCCTGGGTTGGGAAGATCCTCTAGAGAAGGGAACGGCTACCCACTCCAGTATTCTGGCCTGGAGAATTCCATGGACTGTGTAGTCCATGGGGGTCACAAAGAGTCTCCTTTTGCTCTTTAGAATATTTTGTATCTTAATGTGGAGATATAGTATTCCTAAAAACTTGATGTCATTGTCTGTTGGCATTTTTGAAATTTGAAATGTTGATTCTACTTTATTTGAAATCTGGAAAATTTGGTATTTGGGTTTTTAGAAGTAGTACCTTTTCATTATGTGGTTAAATTCATTTGATAAATATTCATTGAACACATATAATGTGTCAGAAATCACTTAGAAATGTACAAAGTAGAATAACTTCTTTATCTTATAGATTAGAACTTATATTCTGGTAGGTGAGATAAACATTAAACAAATACCTAAATGTATAATAAAATGTTAGTGGTAAAACTATGAAGATAATAAAGCAGAGTACGGGAACTATGTGTTGGGACTGAGGAGGTGATGGTTGAATTAAGGTCTGAATGAATTCGAACAAGAAAATAAAACTGGGGGCAAGAGCTTTCCAGAGAGGAAATAGTCAGTGCAAAGGCCCTGAGGTAGGTATGTGAGTCAGGCTCAAGAAACTGTAAAGAGGCAGTTTATGGATAAAGTGAAGTTTTCTTGACTGGTGCTTTTAATTGACTGTAGCTTTAAGATAGGCATAGGATTAGAGGCTAAAAATGTTTAGGTTTGTTAGGAAGCCAGCTGTTTTTTTTTTTTTTTTGAAAGAGCCACATGAAATCTTTTTGGTGTTTTAAACATAGGGAGCCCAGAGTGAGAAGTCAGTTCCCTGGCTACTGGCACCTAAATATTAGTCCCCTCCAACTTCTCTGTATCTTTGTCCTATCCTTATATTCTCAGTAATTGTTCAATGAAAAAAAAAAGTTTGGAAAATTCTCTTGTAAATTTACCCAAACTTAGCTTTTTCCATCTTCTTTAGTCATTTAAAGGCATTTTATGGTACATTTCTTATTACCATTAAAATTCTCTTAAGATACAGCTTCTTATTTATGAGTGGATGATTGTAAAAATTCATTTGTAACTCAGTTGTTACAGAATTCATAATGTATTTTAGAAGGGAAAGAAGGTACATGATGATTAGACTATAGAAGACCATTTAACATATCAAAATATATTAATACTTGAAGTACAATTCTCTCTTAATAGTATTGTAAAACCTACCCAATCAAGTTTAGTAATGTTTCCTTGAGAAAATACATTAAAAAATTTGAGCAAGACACTAGGAATGCAGCATATTCTAATGCCCCATTATTTGTCTCAAATATAATCAGGTTAAATAAGTCCAACACTGCCTGTGTTTCCCACATTGTATGTTGTCTTATTCTTTTCTGACATTTTTCAGGTATGTTTATGAAGTAGTTAAAAAGCCTTGGCTTCAGTCTGGCCTTCCTGAACTGTGTGATTATTTTTGGTTTCGGTAGCTTCTTTGTCTCAATTTGCTTATGTAGAAAGAATACATTGTTAGGGTAAAGACATTGCGTCCTAGTATTGTGGGAATTGAATGGATTTACATATATGAAAGTACTTTGCAAGTGTAAAACCCTGATAAATATTGGTATTTATCTCTAGTGGTTTGATATACTTAATTTCATCTAATCTTATTGCAATGTGTAACTGCTACATCCCTTTTTAATCTATCTTCATTTGGTTCTGCTTTCATAAATCAAAACTCTGTTTTAGATGTTAAATGAATTTAAAAGACTGGAGTGTTTTGATTAAAATTGATTATGTGCTCATGCAGACTATCAAATAAATTTTCAGCATAAAGTTTTATAAGTTTGCAAATATTTGTTAGACTATATTAATTGATTTAATCAAAGATTTCCTGGGTATTTAGAGATGAGTGATGTCACACCATAATTTACCAGATTATTGGCACTGGTCCACAAAGAAATTTTTAAAACTCCAGTCTGAAAGCTAAACATTCCCATAACAGTCTTTCTTCCACTACCCGCCTCTTCATTCTTCCAAATTAATTCCTACCCTAAAAACTTTTCTCGCAGTCTTTGAGTGGCGTTACTTTGCCCTGACCCTTCTGTTTCTGTTATCTTTGCCACGCCACATTGGACACCTGTTGCCCTCTAACAACCATTTTGAGAGTGGAAAAATGTTTCTTTAACTGTAAGAAGATAGTATTTCAGTAGGAAAGACCAATTTTGTCAATGTTTATTTTTTTTGTCGATGTTTATTAAAGTATAACTTTTTCTTTACCTTGCATAAATAATTCTGACTTTAATTGTATGAAGTTTACATATTGAACTTTTTTGAAATCAAGGCATCCACTTTAAATCAGTTTCTGTTCATTCCACTTATTTGTAGTAGAAAATCTGTTTCTTAAGTTGATGTAAATCTATTGTGTAAGTTGGGGAAGTGAATGGACTCCCATTCACTGAAACTAATAATAGCCTGTTTGAAAAATAGCCCTGTGAATCTCTTGACATATTTGTAAGTGACCTGTGTGTGATTATTGTATATGCTTTAAAGATACATTCATTTCTCTTAACTGAATACCTGTGGGGGTGTTGGGAGAAAAATGGTTATCAGTAAGTCCAAATCATGTCTAAAACAAAATGACAGAGGTGTTTAGATTATCTAGGGGCAATTAATCATGGTTACAGTAAGAAAGTAGATCTAGGGGCTTTATATTATTCAGCTACTCTACATACCAGTCATTGCAGTCAGATGCTACCTAATTATAAGCTCAGGAAGGTCATGTGACAGTAACTACCTAGCATTCCCATTTCAATTTCTCCAACTCAGTAGCCAGTCATTTGTATATTGGCATGTTTTATCTGGAAGGATATTAAGGAAGAAAATTCTTCACAACCTATTTATTTCAGGAAGTTAAAAAGATATAGTTTTAATAACAATACTACTTTGGAGTTACAGAATGTTTTAAAACTTTACCGAGTACTTGCGTATACACTTAACCTTGCAGTTTGGCCTTCCACTAGAATTCATAGGCGTACTAACTAGCTTAGCTGTGAATAGTCTTGCTGCCAAAAATGGAAATGTTTGCATATTTCAGTAGTTACCAATCAGGAAAATGCTTTTATGTTTTATATATCAGTGTCATTCAAATACAGGCCAATCCTTCAGTTAATGTTTTGTCTTTCTTCCAGTTGTTGGAACCTGTCTGTCACCAGCTCTTTGAATTCTATCGCAGTGGAGAGGAGCAGTTGCTTCGATTTACGCTGCAGTTTCTTCCAGAACTGATTTGGTGCTACCTTGCTGTCTCCGCAAGCAGAAATGTGCACAGCAGCGGATGCATTGAAGCTCTTCTTCTAGGGGTTTACAATTTGGTTTGTATTTAATGGAGTTAACAAAATGTTTTAAAAGCTGAATAGCAGCAAAAATGAATACACAATAGCAACTGTTTTTCATTTTAGTAGAGCTAATGTTTGTTTTTTATTACATCAGATGACTCATAGCTCATTCTCCCCAAAATAACCTTATGGAGGCTAAAGCCTGTATGGGCATACATACAATTATGTAAATACACATTTTTTACTGATTGGAGACTAAAAATCAGACCATTTAAATTTTTATGGAAATATTTGAAAATATCAGTGTTAAATTTTTAATTTTTTAAACTTAAAAGCCGCTGTCTATAAATTGTTGTGACCTTCACAAAGTTTGGAGAAAAGATTTAAACTAAGATCTACCACCAATAATTATATAAAATCTGGACTGTCTCCAGAGTTCACACCATTGATTTAATATATAGTTTGCATTACTGATAATGTTTGTATATTAAATGGTACAATATTCTAGATAGATACTTAAGGTTTGTACTTTTTTTAAATGGAAAAATAATTTAAGGGTCATTTTGTAATATGTTTTAGGACTATGTTAATTGATTTAGAAAATGGAACTTTTTACATGAGAAAAATCAATGATAATTAAGACATCTGCATTTCAGCCTTAAAACTACGTTACTTACATTTTAAGGAGACAGTTAACTCCTAATGTTTATGAATAATGGATTATCATAGTTTAAGATTTTAGTTGACTTTAAAATTTCTTTCTTTTCAGGTCTTTTTTTTTTTCACTAACAATTTATGTGTAAAAAATAAATATTTAAATTTATATGTAAAAAATAAATATTGTGAGACATTTTCTTTTACTTTCTTTTGTTTGTAGGAAATAGTTGACAAACAGGGACATAGTAAAGTATTGAGTTTTACGATTCCATCTTTATCCAAACCATCTGTATATCATGAAGTAAGTTACATTTTTATCAAAGTAAGTTTATTGGTCCTAAGATTTGCAGTTGCTGTAAATTAGGGTTTGGTTGGTTATTGAGTTGAAAAATTTGATCAGTTCGCTAATACCTTAAAGAGTGTAAAATTTCATACAAAGTATGTTGCTATTCCCAAAGTAAATGGGAAATCAAAATCATTGAAGTTTAAACTAAAACCTGATTGTAAAAGATCTATTAAAAGTATTAATTTTGAATATTTTTCCCTTTATCTGATGAATAAGATTAGATTTTATGTGTGTGTGTGAATTATGTATTTCTGGGGTAGAATTTTTGAAGTTAAACTATTTTGTATTTCTATTTGTGGTTTGTTTTTAGTTATTTGTTAAATCTTTGAGCAGCATACTTAGTAGGCAATCTGAATATTTCTAAGATATATGATGTTTATAGCAGTCATTCTAAATATATATATTGGTTATATGTATTCTAATACCACACCTTAAACAGAATGGCTTTTTCTTTATTCACATGTCTTTGTCTTTAGCCTTCCAGCATTGGGTCCATGGCTCTGACGGAGAGCGCCCTATCCCAGCATGGTTTGTCAAAAGTTGTGTACAGTGGACCTCACCCCCAGAGAGAGATGCTGACAGCACAGAATAGGTATACTGTGGAGACATGACCTACTATTCTACCATGCTGACTTCTAAAGAAATTATTTCAGTAATTTATAAATAATGTTTAATGAGTTATGTATAACAAGTTTTAAAATGTTGAGTCATTTCATACAAGAGAGACACCCCATATTCCCTATTTGTCACTTAGACACTTTGCTTCAGATGTCATCTGGAGCGTTGAATTTTTAAGGTAATTTTCGTATGACTGTTACTTCTTTTTCTTTTTGATTTTGTATTGTTGTTGGTGTGATTATATTGGACAGGTCTGTTCTGTAACACAATATCCCTCCCCAGTGCTTGCTTAATTATAGTTGACTTCTTGGAATTTTCAAGATTTGTAAATACTCTTTGGGTTTGTTTTTAGGTTTGAAGTGTTGACATTCCTTTTGTTGTGTTACAATGCTGCCTTAACCTATATGCCCCGTGTTTCTCTTCAATCACTGTGTCAAATTTGTTCAAGGTAAATTCAAATGTTTTTAGTGTTGAAATATATGCATCTAGTATTGCTTGTTTGTTACATATCTATGTTATTTTTTGTTTAATCATTTGTTTGAAACACTAAATAAGTTAATATGGAGCTCCACCTAGTCAGCATACAGAAAGCTCTCTAAAGACACAATGAAGTCGCAGAAAACACAACAAAGAGGGTAAAACTGAATAACAATTCAGTGGAAAATTTTGATGAGAAAAGGCTTATACTATATAATTAAAAGTATGGAACTGTTATGACCTTTCAGTTTTTGACATGGTTTCTGTTTTGTTTGCTTTTTATCTATCTTATCTAGTTATTTTTATTGTGTTCTAATTTAGTACCAAGAAATAAGTAGGAGATACTGGTTTTTAAACTTTTCTTGCTAAAAAAAAATTTAGCCAAGAACTTGGTTAAGTAAATTATGATAATTATTGGGTATTAATATATGCAAATATTCAAGACTTCTGATTTAAAAGAATATTTAATGATAGTATATATGGTGTGATTTCAACATTGACTGAATATGACCAGAGTATTAACAGTAGTTATGTCTACTTGGTGGAATTATAGTTTATTGTAATTTTTTTCCTGTGTGATTTTCTGTCATTCTCTAAATTTTCTGTGTTGAACATGTTACCTTTTTTTTTTGGCTGTGCTGTGAGGCTTGTGAGATCTTAGTTCCCCATTCAGGACTGAACCCACGGCCTCAGCAGTGAAAGTACTGAGTCCTAATCACTGAACCACCAGGAAAACCCTGCCTTTCTTCTTTTTTTTTTTTTAAGAAAAACAAGATAGAGAAAATGCCCTTTGTAATTCAAGTAAATAAGGGAAAATATAGAATTCAAGAACTTGTAAAATAATTTTAGATTTGGCAAACTTAGAAAATGTAGCTTTGGGCAGTTAATTAGAGGGAGGGTGCATAGAGCAATACTTAAAAATCAAGTCAAAACAAAACAAAAACCATAAATTGATTCTGTTGATTAGGATAGAAAACCATGCAGGTCAAGAGGGAGAGGAAGGTAACAAGACAGGGGGATTATTAGAGAAGATAGAGAAGCAGAGAGCCGTTCAACTGTTTCCTGAAGTGAAGCATAATTTCATTGCCTGCACCTTGGAGGATGGTACCAATGTGCCATCGCTCTCAATTACTTATTCTTCTAATATGTTTCTTGTTTTAACCATTTTAAAGGCAGACGTGCCCAGGGTTTTTGAATTTCACAGATTTATAAAATTTCAGAAAAGCTGAAGTGGGTATTTACATGATGTTGCCAACTTTTTCTTTTGTCAAGTCATTGTGTTATAAATATCTTCCATCAACATTATTTAATGAAAAGAGAATATTTTTACACCCAAAAGGGGTAGAGTGAAAGGCAAGGACAAAAATTTCTGAGTTAAAAGTGGGATGTTTCGCACTTCTCATTTCTAATTTCAGTATGGTCCAGTGAAAATGTTACACACTAAAATGAGTGTAAGAACCAATACTTCAGAAACATTGGCTTAAGAGGTAACTCGATGCTGGAACTTTCACTTGTGGAACTTAAAACACACTATTCTAAAGCAGTGTCTTAGGTGGTAGGACCCAGGGAGATTTGTGTGTGTGTGCACGTGTGTGTGTGCATGCAGATGTTCTACTACAGCCTCCTAAATAAGATCCACTGTTGATGTTTTACTGAAATTACTGATGACAAAGTTAGGAAAAAAATGTGCTGCTGCTGCTGCTGCTAAGTCGCATCAGTCGTGTCCGACTCTGTTCGACCCCATAGACGGCAGCCCACCAGGCTCCCCCGTCCCTGGTATTCTCCAGGCAAGAATACTGGAGTGGGTTGCCATTTCCTTCTCCAATGCATGAAAGTGAAAAGTGAAAGTAAAGTCGCTCAGTCGTATCCGACTCTTAGCGACCCCAGGGACTGCAGCCCACCAGGCTCCTCCATCCATGGGATTTTCCAGGCAAGAGTACTGGAGTAGGGTGCCATCGCCTTCTCCACAGGTCCTGTGTAACTCCAACGGACTGTTTTCTAATATAATTACTTTTATCTTCTGGGTAGAAAATAGCTAGTATATCAAGTTTACCTAACCAGGAAATTAGATAACCTTTTTTAAGAATACAAATGGGGCTGATTTTGAAAACAAAGAGAAACACAGATTACTTTAAAACTGTCTACAGGATATTGGCCAAAGAATATTTTAGTAGAAATGCATTAGATTAACTCTGTACCACAAGAAAACTCATATGTATATTCACCAGCTATAAGAAAATGAAGGAAGAAAGAGATTTATGTAATTCAAAAGACTTAAAACTATTTAAAAATGCTAACTCTTACAGCACAGAGCATTCATAATAGGATCTCTATCAGACTTATCATTTCCATCTTTTTTAATTTGCTTTTGTTTTTATTTTAGATTCTCTATTATAGCATGATTTCAAATCTATTTCTCTTAATTCCTCATTTCCTTAATCATTTATCAAATATTCTAATTAAGGTGTACATTTTTAAAAAATGTATACATAAAAGTTAGAAAGCACTACTATGGGCTTCCCTGGTGGCTCAGACAGTAAAGAGTCCACCTGCAAGGAAACCCATTCCAGTGTTCTTACCTGGAGAATCCCCATGGATAGAGGAGCCTGGCAGGCTACAGTCCATGGCCTTGCCGAGTCAGACACAACTGAGCGACTAAGCACACAGTATCTAATCAAGCAAAGCCTAGTCTATAGCTAGGGAAGGGAAATTGGTTATAGAACTGAGGTGATAAATAAGTTTTAAGTGATTATGATAGTTAAAGTATAAGAGCTTCCTGTTGATCTTAGTCCAAATGCAGGTTTTCAAGTGATCACACTGTGCTATGGCTAATCAAGTCATCTTGGCCCTGTAGCAGTTGTTTCAGATTGCTGCTTAGTCTGGTTGTTGTTGATGATTATGCAAAATGATTGACTAGGCTATCTAAGAGGACAGATTCATAATACAGTCATAAAAATTTCTTGGAATATATGTAGGTTCCATGACAGATGTGTTCTGTTCTATTTTTAACCTTCTGATTATAATGAGTTGTGTAATTAAAACAATCCTGGATACTTCCCACCCTCCACTTATCTATTCTACTGGGCAAAAATCTGTTCAGTTAACTCTAAGCTTTGCTTCTTGATTCAGATTGATGGCCAGTTTGATGCTTGTGTTTTCCTCATATGTAATGTGCACAGACCACTGGAAGGGGACATCTGAAAGGAGGCTAGATTGACCTAGATTGAATGAGTTTTAGTCAACAGGTTTTCATCTTGTAGTACCGACTCAATGGACAAGAGTTTGGGTGATCTCTGGGAGTTGGTGATGGACAGGGAGGCCTGGCGTGCTCCAGTTCATGGGGTCGCAAAGAGTTGGACATGGCTGAGTGACTGAACTGAACTGAGTACTAAATATTACATTGTTGTTGTTTAGTTGCTAAGTCACGTCTGGCTCTTTTGCGACCCTATGGGCTATAGCCCGCCAGGTTCCTCTGTCCATCAATTTCCCAGGCAAGAATACTAGAGTGAGTTGCCATGTCCTTCTCCAGGGGATCTTCCTGACCCAGGGATCTAACCTACATCTCCTGCATTGCAGGAGAGTTCTTTACCACTGAGCCACCAAGGAAGCCCAAATAGTACATATGACCCTCCTAAAAGCAAACATAGCCACCAATTCTACAGATAAGTTTTATTAGTATATGCCTAAGTCTTGTAAATTTGTGAAAATAATTTTCTTTTCTTTGAGCATCTCTTTTAATACAGTGTGTTTAATAAATGGCTTATCTTGACTTTTGATGTTGAATATAAATATTAAACATGAAAAACTATACTAAGCTATAAGTTAAATTCTCCCCCATTGTCTAAGCAACTGTCCTGATTTTGTTCACTTGGTGAGTCACCTCACTGAGTAACTTGAATATGTACTGCTAGGGATTCTTGATCTGTGTGTTTTTTCCTGTATGAACAGTCCTCATTTCTAAGTCAGCCTTCTCATCACCTAATAGATTTGTTCTTGTTTTATGTCTATTAAGGACACCTTTGTGCAAAGAAACCATCCTGTGGATTAATTTTTGTGACTAATAAAAAGAGAGAGGGGGAGGACAGGCTCCTAGCACAGTGTATACCACTTTGTCATCATTCAGTTAAGGACAGCTATTATGTATTGTGCCCCAGTGATGAACACACTTTTTCATTATAGATGCACAGACGTGCTTTCTTTTTTCCCACCTGTTTGAAGTTAACATTCGTTCTAGAGCATACCTTATACTAGGTCATTCCTTGTTGAAGGAACCTACAGTTGACTTTTCACTGCTTATTATTTAATTTGTAAACCTTTCTGCCTTTATAAATCTTCTTCATCCTTCCTTTACAACCGATTTGAAATAATTTTTCCTCCAACAACTTTAGTACTAGTTTTGTATATGGTATTCTCTTTAGGAAAAGGAGAGAAGATGCAGCCTTTGCTGCTGCTGCTGCTGCTGCTAAGTTGCTTCAGTTATGTCCGACTCTGTGCGACCCCATAGATGGCAGCCCACCAGGCTCCCCTACCCTGGGATTCTGCAGGCAAGAACACTGGAGTGGGTTGCCATTTCCTTCTCCAGTGCATGAAAGTGAAAAGTGAAACTGAATTCGCTCAGTTGTGTCCAACTCTTAGCGACCCCATGAACTGCAGCCTACCAGGCTCCTCCATCCATGGGATTTTCCAGGCAAGAGTACTGGAGTAGGGTGCCATGCAGCCTTTACAAGGCTGCTAATTTCAAAGAGCATGAGAAAAGAAAAATGCTTATTGCTATATAGATAATTCTTCCATTTTCTCTTTTCTCCCTTATTCTTCCACTTTTCTGCTCTCCTGGCCTTCTCTTCACCTCCACTCTCACTATTTAAAAAGCAGATCAGAAAAGGAAGAAGTTTTGAAATTGGTTAGTTTTATGTCATAGTCTATGTTTTATCCAAGTAGATATGGAATAGAACTGGACAGAATTTTAAATATTTCTCAAGTTAAAAAAATAGAAAAATTATTGTTTCCCTTTTTTTCTAACTAGTTTCTACTCATTGGTCTGATGATCTAATGATGGTAGTTAATCTATTTTTTTTTCCTACTTTAAGTTCTAAATAAATAGTCTCTCCAGTCAGTCCCACTGGAATTTGACTTTATAATCATTTTGTGGTTTGTAATTCAGTATGTTGACAACAATCTCACAAGTTTTCTTTCAGTCTAAGAATGAGATAGTAGTGTCTCTCAACAGAGAATGAGAGTCATGGCAGTAATTTCCCTCACTGACAAATTGATCCTTAGATCTTCTCCCCAAAATATGTTGACAAAATATGCCTTCCAAAAGGAATTTAATTTTATCATGGTTTATGAATTTGGGAGGTATCTATATGTGACCATGTTGTTGTTGTTTAGTCATTCAGTTGTGTTCAACTCTTTTGCAACCCCGTGGACTGTAGCCCACCAGGCTCCTCTGTCCATGGGATTTTCCAGGCAAGAATACTGGAGGTGGCTGCCATTTCCTTCTCCAGGGAATCTTCCTGATCTAGGGATCAAACTTGCATCTCCTGCATTGGCAGGTCGATTCTTTACCACTGAACCACCAGGGAAGCCCATATGTGACCGCAGAGTAAGTTTAATACTGCAGTAGGGGTTAGGTCACTCAACTGTTCTTTTGTAAGGTTGAGTTCTTATGTTTTGAATTTGTAAAGGGGAATCACATAACTTCAGGATAACCCTCTAATGCATAGAAGAGTCAAGCATTCATGTGACATGTAGCTTTATTGTTGGTTTTTGCTTTGTGATATATCTTATGTAAATTCAGTGAAAATAAAATACAATCTAGGCAGAAAGAATATCTTTGAAGAGCAATCAGAGTACTGAAGAGTAAATCAGAATTCTTAGGTATTAAAAAAAAAAGAACGGAGAAGAGAAGGTAAAGAGATGCCATTATCAGTTAATGCTGCAGCTGTTAGGACTAGATTATTTTGGATGTCGCTCAATGTCATCTCCTTGGAGTTGTCTTCCATTATCATCTTTTCTATATAGTAGCATTTTCCTACCCACCCCAGTTTATTTCCTTTTAGTGCTTATAACACTGTTATTACCTTGTTTGTTCATTTGGCATAGCCTGTCAACTGCTGGGATGACGTCATGACGTCAGGAACTTTGATTTTTTTCACTGCTGTCTGCTCAGAGTTCAAGAGAAAGGCCTGGCATACAATAAAACTTAGTAACTATTTGTTCAGTAAATGAATGAAAGATGATCTCTTCCACTTGAGATTTGTGATCCGATAAGTACAGTTACAATTAAAGGAAATAATTCAGTTTTAATTTTTTTTTAATCTTTCATTGATAAACGAAAAATTCTTGAAGTCACTTGCAACAGTAGGGGTAAAGTTTTAGTAGCTATTAAAAACTATCAGCTGAAAAACAAACCAAAACCCCTAATGGCTATGATCTGAATGTTTGTGTTCCCATCCACCCTCAGATTCTTATGTTGGAAGCTTAATGTCCAATGTGATGGTACTAGGAGGTTGGGCCTTTGAGAGGTACCTCAGTCATTCATGAGGATCCCTCATGAATGGTGTTAATATTCTTAGCCAAGAGATACCACAGATCTCCCCCCACCTTCTGTCATGTGAGGATATGGCAAGAAGTCTGCAGCCTTGAAGAGGGCCCTTACCCAACCATGCTGGCACCCTGATTGTGACTTTAGCCTCCAGAACTATGAAAAATAAATTTCTGTTGTTCATAAGCCACTCAGTCTGTTGTATTTTGTTACAGCAGCCCAAATGGACTAAGACACTTAACTGTCTGCATTTCTGAATAAAGAAGTAAATAAACCCTCTAATACATGACTGCTTATCTCCTTAGGTAGCTAGTAGAGAAAATGAGAAGGCCTAGATTCCTATATCTTGCCTGAATTGAGAGATCTGGATCTCTAGTTCTTACCTGAAGTAAATTTAACAGTTGGTTGACCATCCTAGAGCCAAGGCAAGGTTGTTTTTAAAAAAAAAAAAAAAAAAACAACTGTGTAATAATAACAGTAAATGATTTTGACCATATTTTCTTTTCTAAACCATATACTTTTCCCCGTTTTCTAAACCTATGTATCTGATTCAGTAAACATCTTCATTAAAGTGTTCCATAAATACCTTATGAAAGTTAGAATTCTTTCTCTTGTAACTGACTGATATCTGCATAAAACTGCATTATATCATCGGGAAAGTTTTTGGCTCCTAGTACTTAGAGAAGATTTCTGAAAATCCCTTGGACAGCAGGGAGATCAAACCAGTCAATCTTAAGGGAAATCAACCCTGAATATTTGTTGGAAGGACTGATGCTGAAGCTGAAGAAGCTTCAGTATTTTGGTCATCTGATGAGAACAGCTGACATATTGGAAAAGACCCTGATGCTGGGAAACATTGAGGGCAGAAGGAGAAGAGGGCATCAGAGGATGAGATGGCTGGATGGCATCACCAATGCAATGGACATGAACTTGGGCAAACTTTGGGAGATGGTGAGGGACAGGGAGGCCTGGCATGCTGCTGTCCATGAGATCACAATGAGTCAGACCCAACTGGGGGACTGAATGACAACAACTTGGGAAAAGCAGAGATAGAACTGACCTCAGGGTCAACTAGATTCAGAGGCTCAAATGATGTTAGGTTATCATCTGTTGGCATTGTACATTTTTTTTTTTTCTGACGATAGGCTTCTTTTGTGTGGTAAGAGCAGTGACTACAGGCAGCTAAAAACTGACATTGTCTACCTTTAGTGAACTCAGAAAAAAGAACGTCTCTCCCAGGTTCACTGTGAAAAACAGTCCAGCCCAAGCTTCTGATCTTGCTGTCTGAGGCTTCAGTAAACCCTTCTAGGGCCAAGTTGTGTAGCAGTATTGTTGGAAGAATATGTATCAGTTTAAATATTGGTTTGACTGTTTTAACAGAAATAACGGTAACTTAAAGTAGCTATTCACTTTCTTTCACATAAAATCCCAAGCTAATAGATGGTCTGAGGGCAGATTGGCTCTGTTTCTAAAGTGTTCATGCTCCTTCTTTCTTGGGATTCTACATTCTCTCCAGTGTCCCTCTTGTCTGTATGGTGATGGCTCACTGCTATTACATCTGCCTTCTATCCTGAAAGGAGGGAGAGAGTGGAAGGCGAGCAGCTGCTTTTTAAGGGTACAACCCAGAAGTCGCACCACTTCAGTTAGCAAACCACTGTCTAGAGCTAGTCACATGATCAGACTTATGCTAGGAAGGCTATCATGCTAGGAAGGCTAGAGAATATGGGCTCCATCAGGTAGCCGTTGTTCTAGCTAAAACTGGTTGGGGAGTGCGGAGGGGTGTGTGCCTTTATATACGTTGTTAGAAGGAAGAAGGGAACGATAGATCTTAGAGTAGCGATCTCTTGTCACAGGCAGTGTTATTGGCAGCCTCACCATAATCACATGGCTATACTTGATTTTATAGGGGAGGACTAGTTCCTAAAGGTAAGAGGGAAAAGGGATTATTAATGGAAGATACTGGAGGTGGAGGAGAGAACATGACAGACAAAAGTGACACCTGTATCATATACCTAAAAATAAACATATCTGAAGTTTAGCATTTTCCCAAACAGTATGTGATATTTGTCCAAATTGATTTAATGGCTGACAGCCAGTCAGCTATCCAAACTAAATGTAGGGCTAATTAATTACACATTTCTCTTATTCTTTCCTTCTCAATCCCTGTTGATACTTAATTGATGTGAGTCCAGTCCCACCGATTCTCCTTCTCCCCACAATTACTTCTTTAGTTCAGGCTCCCTTCCTCCCACTCATGGGGTATTTTGACACTCTCCTCTCTAGTCTCCCAAGATAGCCTGGGTGATAGCAAAAGACCAATCTGATCATGTCAAACCCTTGCTTAAAACAACAAAACAGAAATCTTAGTTGCTTCCCATTGCCTTCATGATAAAGCGCAGCAAGTTATAAAATGCTCTGACTCCTAACCAGCTAGCTTTTCTTACTTTTTAGTGTCCTAGCATTCTATTCCTACTAAAATTCTACCAGTCTCCTCAGTATCACAGTGTTTCATCTTTCTCTGGTTTTGCCCTTTACTATATTTTCACCTAGGGCTTCCCTGGTGGCTCAGTGGTAAAGAATCTGCCTCCAATGCCAGAGACATGGGTCCAGTCCCTGGGTTGGGAAGATCCCCTGGAGAAGGAAATGGCAACCCACTTCAGTATTCTCTCCTGGGAAATCCAAATACCGCTTTTTCTTCAAGGGGCTTCCCTGGTGGCTCAGATGATAAAGAATCTGCCTGCACTGGGAGACTTGGGTTCAGTCCCTGAGTTGGGAAGATCCCCTGGAGGAGGGCATGGCAACCAGTCCAGTATTCTTGCCTGGAGAATCCCCATGGACAGAGGAGCCTGGCAGGCTGCAGTCCATGGGGTTGCAAAGAGTTGGAAGTGACTGAGCAACTAAGTACACGTAGTTCAAAGAAATCTCTTTCTGGAAAGCTTTCTCTGACCCTCTACTTCTTCCACTAGCATTTACTTCTCTTTCCTTTTTCTACCTCTGTCACTTAGTCATTGAAAATATTTGTTTACTACAGTCTTTTTCATTCGATTATGAATCCCTGTGGGAACTATATATTTTATCTATATCCCTAGTGTCTGACACAATATAAATCCTTAATAAGTATTTATTGAATGAATAAATGAATTGAGAAATCTTATCTTTCACATAGTGGTTCTCAGTTATTTACTACCATCCCTATCATAAAGGAGTAAAGTGTAAGAAGAAATTGTTCTAAGTTTGCTTTTTTAGGTAATAAGAGTAGGAGGAGTCTCTTTTCTAATTTGCATATCAGTTCAGTTCAGTTCAGTCGCTCAGTCGTGTCCGACTCTTCGCGACCCCATGAATCGCAGCACGCTAGACCTCCCTGTCCATCACCAACTCCCGGAGTTCACTCAGACTCACGTCCATCGAGTCAGTGATACCCTCCAGCCATCTCATCCTCTGTCATCCCCTTCTCCTCCTGCCCCCAATCCCTCCCAGCATCAGAGTCTTTTCCAATGAGTCAACTCTTTGCATGAGGTGGCCAAAGTACTGGAGTTTCAGCTTCAGCATCATTCCCTCCAAAGAAATCCCAGGGCTGATCTCCTTCAGAATGGACTGGTTGGATCTCCTTGCAGTCCAAGGGACTCTCAAGAGTCTTTTCCAACACCACAGTTCAAAAGCATCAATTCTTCGGCGCTCAGCTTTCTTCACAGTCCAACTCTCACATCCATACATGACCACTGGAAAAACCATAGCGTTGATTAGACGGACCTTTGTTGGCAAAGTAATGTCTCTGCTTTTGAATATGCTATCTAGGTTGGTCATAACTTTCCTTCCAAGGAGTAAGTGTCTTTTAATTTCATGGCTGCAGTCACCATCTGCAGTGATTTTGGAGCCCAAAAAAAGAAAGTCTGACACCGTTTCCACTGTTTCCCCATCTATTTCCCATGAAGTGATGGGACCAGATGCCATGATGTTCGTTTTCTGAATGTTGAGCTTTAAGCCAACGTTTTCACTCTCCACTTTCACTTTCATCAAGAGGCTTTAAAAAAAAAAATAGGCTTTTTAGTTCCTCTTCACTTTCTGCCATAAGGGTGGTGTCATCTGCATATCTGTTTTTATAATATAAAACAAAATTTGAGTTGTTTTATTTCATGTAGAGTTGATTTTTCTGAGCTTATCTCAGGCTGCTATAACAAAATACTGTAGATTGAGTGGCTTAAACAATAGTTCTGGAGGCTGGGAAATCCAAGGTGAAGATGCCAGATTTGGTTCCAGGCAAAGACCCTGTTCCTACTTTACAGGTGACCGACCACCTTCACATGGCTGAGCATTCTCTGGCCTCTCTCAGTCTTTTTATAAGGTCACTAATCCAGTAATGGTCCCCACCCTCATGACCTAGTTACTCTCAGGGTGTCCCACGTTCAAAACCATCATATTGGGGAATTAGGGCCTCAACATACAAATTTTGAGGGAAAGGAAACATTCCATTTTTAAGTATCCCTGTTCCCTCTTACACTTGGTTCTAAAGAATTTTAAGATCCTGTCAATATCAAATGAATTTATATTTATTCTTTAAAGTTGCTTTGAATAAATGATATCCTCAAGGGGGCATTTTTTGAAGTTGTCTGTAGTATACTTGGACATGTTTAAGTGAAGGCTTAGATTTATTGAGTAGACGGAATATTAAGTTCCAAGTAGTAATTGGGTGGAGGGGTAAATTACAGGCTGTTTTCTAGTACTGTATTAAGTGAAGGTTGTGCTGGTGGTTGACAGAGGTGATGGGGTGGTGTTGAGAGGTGGGCAAAAATGAGTAAAGGGAGTGAAAATGTACAAACTTATAGTTTTGAAATAAGTAAGTCCGGGGATGTAATATACATCATAGTGACTATAGTTAATACTGTACTGCATATTTAAAAGTTGCAAAGAGAATAAATCTTAAAAGTTCTTACCACAGGAAAAAAATTGTAACTGTGTGTGATGGATGTTAACTAGACTTATTATGTGATCAGTATGCCATATATACAAATACCCAAACATTTTATGGTATATCTTTAAAATAATATGGCTATATCTCAAGAAAGAATAATAAAGTAAATATTAAATCAGATAATAAAGCAAAAAAAAAAAAAAAGTGAGGGCTGTGTTGTATCAGTCACACCATATTATGAGAAAACAACTGGTTTCCAATTTTATTAGAGATAGAAGCTTAGTGTTTATTTAAAAGCAGTGTATGTGGATTATAGAATTAGAAAATACATATAAATATAGAGAAGAAAATAGAAAACTCTGTGTCCTTGTATATGATTATTTTACAGTGATACATGCCTTTCACCTACTTGTTTGTTACAAAATGGGATAGGATACATGTGTTTATAATTTTTCCCTGTCATTTAAATTGACTTTCAAAACATGTTTATTTCATATTATTCTCTGTCCCCAGGGTTAGACTTTGAGGTGGCTGCGTATATACTAAACTAAATACTCTTTAAGTATTCTTTACTAAAGACTAATGCTTATTGTAGATTCTTTCAAAAATGTTAGTAAAATCTATTGGTCTGTAAGATTCTACCTTTGGTGTCATGTTTAGACATGTGAAAACTAGTATTTTATGTTTTATTTATGGTATTTTAACAAATTTCAGTCCATCTGAAATTTATTAAGATGTACTATATGAAGTTTGAGTATAATTTTAGAATAATTTTTTGGAGCCTGCAGTTTGTGTCAAGAACTTTGTCAGGAATAGAGGATCTTATCACTGATCTATTCATGCTGAATAGCACTGAGTTTCATGTTTTTTATGATAACCAAAAATCATTAATAATAAGATCAATAATAATGATTGAACAGAATTAGTGAACTAACTCTGAGAATCTAGTTCACTTATATTTTAACATACCCCTAGCTTTCTACACTTTTTTCTAGTCTTACTTCCTCAGGAAAATGTTCTAGACAAATGTTCTGTTTTGAAAGATTCCTTGTTTCATTGCTATTTGGTTTGTAATGAGAGCATACCTTGTACATTGTTAACTTACAGATGTTAAAAAATATATTATCTATATTTTTACTAATTTTGCAAATATATTTATTTTGGTCTTTCTAGAATCTGTGTTTGTGGATATCCTCGGCAGCATGTAAGGAAATACAAAGGTATAAGTAGCAGGGTACCAGTTTCTTCAGGATTCATGGTGCAAATGTTAACAGGAATTTATTTTGCCTTGTAAGTTTATTTCATATACAAAGTTAACCTTTAATCTCTTTGGAAAACTATAGTCTTATTTTATTGTTACTGTGTTATAATCTCAATAATCAGCATATTTTTGTGAAAATATGAATCAATATCCTAATAAGTTTTATTATTTAAAATAAATCTTTTAATATTCTAAAGAATTTGTAACCAACTAAAGCACTTTGTTGTCTTTAATTAAAGGACAGAATGAAAATTATTGATACCTAAATACACTCACAATTTCTTTCGTCATTACTTTTTTTTTGCTGTAATTTCCAAATAGCATTTTTCCCTAATGAATATCTTTTTTCCATTTCCAGAAATTTTAATTATTTTCCCTAATGAATATCTTTTTTCCATTTCCAGAAAATTTTAATTATTTAAAATTTTAATTATTGACATCTTAAAGTCTCTTTTATCACAAAATTTATTATGAATATGCTGCTAATTTTTAAAATCAATGATATCTTATTTGTTGCTTTAGGTGTTAATACTTTTCCTTGAACCTGATCTTTTACTTTATAATTCTCTTACTATATATATTATATTCACTTGATACCCTAATTTTCCCCAGTAGATTATAAACTTCTTCCTTTTTTTTTTTTTTCCGTTTGGCCACACGACACAGCTTGTGGAACCTTAGTGCCCTGACCAGGAATCTAACCCACATCCCTTGTGCTGGGGAAGCATGGAGTCTTAACCACTGGACTGTCAGGGAAGTCCTGGTTATGAGCTTCGTAACTGAAGGAAGAATTTATGATCTTTGGACCAAATCTGATCTGCTCCCTTTAAAAAAAAAAGTTTTACTGAAATGCAGTGACATTCGTTTATGTATTGTCTGTGGCTGCTTTTGTGTTACAGTGACAGAGTTGACCCCACGAACCTAAAACATTTATTATCTGGCCCTTTAGGAAAAATTTTGTTGACTTGTGTTAGACCAGTAATATTGTTCCAAAGCTCTTGGATGTTCTGATCTATTTTACTTTTTCTCTTTTTGGCTGTGTTTCTGATTGAGTAATTTCTGTTGATATGTCTTCATGTTCCTCGATTCTTTCCTTGACTGTGTTAAATCTACTAATAAGCCCACTGAGCACATTCTTTATTTCTAGCCTTTTCATTTGGCTTTTTCTTATAGTTCCTCTCTCTGCTAAACTATCCATCTATTCATGCATGTTGCCCCTCTTTTCCACTAGAGACTTTAATATATTAATCTTAGTTATTTTATTTCCCCCAGTAACTGTAGCATTTAAATTCGGTTCTGTTGTTCTTTGTCTCTTGATAGTGGGTTGTTTTGCTTTTGGCTTTTTGTGTGCTTTGTAATATTTGACCATCATTTTGTTCACGAGTAGGACAGTAGAGACTGAGGTAAATATTATTTATGCCTAGAAATGGATATGCCTCTTTTCTAGTATATTAGTAGAGTTATTATAGACAGGAGTGAGCTGGGACTGGATTTCATTATTGCTTAGCAGCAGCAGCAGCATGGTTACCTATATCGTACCATCTACTTCAGATTCCTTTTATGTTACCTGGTACTTAGAGCTGGAGAGTTTCTCCTCAATATTCTTGCTCTATCCTTTCAGCTTTCCCGGTGTGTCTGTACCTCAGAGAGGGTCTCTCTCCATGTTCTTGCCTCTCCTTTAGCAGCAGAGTTCTGTTGCATGTTTCTAGATATGTACTAGCCTGGTTCGGGGTGGTGGGGTGGAGGAAGTGGTATTTTCTGGTGTTTTGGTCTAGTCTCATTTCTAAGCAGGCCCTAAGTCCTTGCTTATCAGGGTAGGAGATCCTCAATGGTCCTGACTCTCCCTTGCAGGTAGAGTTTTTTTCTTTTTCTCCCCTTCACAGCCAGAGTTGGTCTTTGCCTCTGCCTTTGGGGTGAAATGGTTTGCTGGTCTTCCCTAAAGGCTTTAAACTTTTGTTCTACTGAAAGGGTCTGGCTGGCCCTCGGTGCCTTTTCAACTGTGGTGGCCATTCTTTTCCTTCAGGCCTACACCGCCAAGAGCAGCGTTCTCTGGTTCCCTGCTTTGTGCTTAGCTTTTCTTATGAGTGCCTAAATGTGATTTTTGGAGAAGAGCTAATGAGTGGGTATGAATCCCCTTGTATCTACTTCCAGAGTTTCTGTATTCTTGTCTGGCCCACACCTGGCTTTTAGGAATTTGTTGAAAAGTTTAGCTGGATTTCTCTTACCCACCTGCATTTGTGGCCTGACTCTCCTCAGGGTTACTTGACTGCTGTTGAGTGTTGGGCTACTTGGTTGCCCTGTGACCATAGCTCCTTGTTGCATTCACGAGAAGTTATGATTTTTTAGATTACTTGGCTTTATCTTGTGTTTAGGGTGAGAGCAATGCTCCTTCCATTTTTTAGGCCTCACTTGTACTCTTGATGTAATTCACACTCTTATTTTGTTATCATATGAGAAAGCCATTCTTTCCCTGTCCATTCCATCATTGAGCCAATTTTTAGGAATGGTTTCACCATATCTGAAAATTAATCCGCACACACATTTCCCCCTAATATCTCTGTGATACATGTAGCATATATCATATACACTTCTAATTGACTATGTGAATGCAAAGAAGTAACTACTTAGGATTCTGCAAGCCACAGTAGTTGTAGATTTTCATTAAAAACTGTGGGAGTTACAGAGTAATTTGACCATAAAGTGTTCTGAACATTATTCCAAGGTATATAATTTATTATGCTCTGACTTGTTTTGAAAGCATGAAATGCTTTGAAATGCCTAGCTTTTTGGGTACATGTTCTATAAATAGACATGTTCTTTAGAGAAGAAATGTACATCTATAAAATTTTCTGTTAATAGACTTTCAGATACAATTGAAAGGAATTCAAAGATTAAGAAAATATTTTTAATGAGGGTAGAATGCTAAGAAGTGTGCTAATATGATCAATTATTTTCCTCATTAAAGATAAAGTTTCTTATTATATCTTAATTCATATAGAATTAATTTAAAATAATTATACTTTACTTAATTTTATAGTTACAATGGAGAATGGGATCTAGCTCAAAAAGCATTGGATGATATTATATACAGAGCCCAGCTAGAATTATATCCAGAGCCATTGCTGGTAGGTGCCTCACTTACTTATGTAAATTTCATAATTTAAAATTTCTCAGCTTAAAACTATAAATTAAGAAGCCATTTGTAGTGCATTAATACATTATTAATACTCAATGATTCATGCTTCTGTTGTAATAGAGAACTTTTATACTTGAAAAAGGTATATATAATTTGAAATTTTCATTAAGCTAACTTCTTAGCCTGATAGTTCTTTTCATATATGTAAGAATGCTTTCATTAACATGCTAGAGCTGCATTTATTAATTAGCATTAGGAAATATAATTTAATATTTTGGAATTTTAAATTTCATCACATACATTTTTAACTGTGAATTTTGTTCTTACTCCTTAATTTAGAGGATTTATGTATCATGATATATCTTGGAGGAGTTATTCTTTTTAAAAACCTATTAAAATTTAGCATCTTGTTTTATCTGAGTATAATAATACATCTATTCAATGACAGTCTTAAACTATATTTTTCCTTCTTAGGTTGCTAATGCAATACAAGCTTCGTTGCCTCACGGTGCCATGAGATCTAGTAAGGAGGGTACAAGGTGTATTCAAGTTGAGATCACACCAACTTCCTCTAGAATATCAAGAAATGCAGTAACCAGCATGTCAATAAGAGGTCACAGGTGGAAAAGACATGGTAAGAATTAAAACACTCTTCAGATTAGAGGATTGTTAGTACTGTCCCCTTCTTCTCTGTATTTAAGGTGCTATAGCTTCTAAATTTAGTAAATAATATTATAGTGGCATGGAAGAAAGAGCTGTTGACCTTTAACTTTTCATTTACTATCCGTGAATGGCAGTCAATAAGAAAATAGAGCCCCTTATGTTACATGTATGGATGAAAATTTATTTAAATGTTGAATTGGCTTTAAATTTTATTTCAACACAATAGGATGGTAGGAAATACATGTTTCAATTATTAATACATTTTGGGTTTCTATTCACAACTGCTTGCAAATATTCCTTAATGTTCTTGATTTTTGAACTCTTCAGCAGGTATACTTCTATACTAGAATAGAACAATTATAATATAGGGACTTAAACATTTTCTTCTGAAAGTCTTAGTAAAGAATCCTATGGTATTGATCCAACTCTAGATATTTCTATATTCTGGAAGTTAATTTTCTTGCAAGATTATTTGTTTTAGTATTCGTTCTTGACTGCTTCATTTTATTCTTTAAAAATTCTACTGGAAGTTAATTCTGTTTACCATGACCTTCTCAGTGCTTTCCATCACTCTACTTTCTCTCATACCTTATTTTTTATTTGATTTCTTGTTCTTTTTATAACCCTCCTCCTACCTAGAAGTTAACCAGAGAATGGGAAACAAAAAGCTGCTTCTTTGCCCCAAGCAAGCATATGTATTGGTGTAAAACAAAATCCACTCTCTGTTTTCTTCTTCCTACAAACTGCAATGAAAATGGTAGCTCCTTTAGTATATTTGATAGTTCCAGTTGTCTCTATGATATCTATAGAGAAAATGCAAAAGTGCCATGATTCACTATGAAATAGAAAGTTGATAGCAGTCACCATTGTTCCTACGCAGGGAATCTAGAAGGCTGTATGTCCAAAAAAAAAAAAAGATGATGGAATTCTCCAACTTAACCAATGATCATTTTCAATCTTTTCTTTTTTTAAAGTAGTGTGATAAATTCCTGAATGTCCTTTAGGAAGGCACAAAAAAGTGGAAATATGTTTGCCATTATCAAGGCAAATTCTGCTATTGTTTAAAATATAGGGTCTAAACATACATCAGTTTCTTCAGTGAAATTTATGCTACAGTTTGACTAGATTACAAATAGAAAGTCATTTAATTAGATATCACCATGATACCCTAGAGGTCAGTTTTTTGTTTGGGCACTAATAGGTGAAAATAGGCACAGAGGCGATGAACCAGATTGTATGGATCCATTGTGGCCATAATTGCTCAAAAACTACCACTACAGGAAATACAAGGATGAATTTTAATTCCTTTTCCACTGTTGCTTCTTTCTATTTAGGTGGACATATTGGGAACTAGGGGGAAAAAATATAGGTCTCTTAGTTAAAAATGTGAAATATTGAAGTTTTAATGCTTAATTGTATTTGTATATATGTACATGTGAAAGAGAAGATTTGCATATGTGTCCATAAATGCATTTAACGAAATAAGATGTATACCCAGCGATAAAATAGAAACCATTTTTTCAGAAATATTGTATAGCAGTAAATTACCAAAACAAGAAAAGACTACTTGAATATATTGTATGCACTAGATTCTTACATATCTTCCAGATTTTATTTTGGCTACCTCTTGAAGGGTTGGTACAGTGTCTTAAGGCTCCAGCCTTTCTTACTACATTTATTCAACCTTCACAACTCTAGCACTTGGGCAACTCCTATTTATGATAACAAAAAAGTCAAGAATGAGGATTTAGAAGAGAATGCACTATGAAAAGCAAGTCAGATGCATGTAGCAGAAACAGAATATAGCTTAGTCTTGTTGACCATTCATCTTCAGTGTGAATTCTGTTTATCCAGTGGACTCTAAAGTATTCCTAGGCCAAGGTCCTTGTTTATCTCCACAGGTAGATTACATTCTCCCTTTTTAGAGCAGTCTTGGCTTTCCTTCCTAGAGCAGTATTTTTCATTGTTTTGCTGAGTTGAAAGCTTTTCTGTTTTTCATCACCATGGTCCTGATTCCTATCTGAACACCTTATCATTGTTCTGGCTCTAGCTGATACTGGCTTCTTGTTGGGAAGATAGGTATCTTTACTATAGTTCTTAAATATGTAGATAATTCTCAATTTGTAAATGGATTTTTAAATTAAATGTGTTTATATAGATTATGTTTATTATATTCACATATGAGTTATATATAAATTATAATGAATTTAATTTATACATTAATTTTTACAGAAACAATGTTAAAGGGCCTGTGGATTCCAGGGTGATCCACAAAAGACTTTCTGTCTCATAATGGTTCTAAAGCATAGCACTGTAGAATGTAAGGTTAGTTTATGACTATGTGAAAACACATTCAGAGTTTGTTTCTAGAATGCTAAATGTGTTTTGTGTTCCACCTATATCTGTATCATTCCCTTCCAACACCAACCCTCCCAGAAGGAAGGATTTCTTCTCAGACCCTGAACTGTATCACATGGTAGGAACATGGAATATGCAACTTTAACTCAGTGATGATGAGGGTTGGGGTAGGAGAAGGGACATGAAACATGAATGTTAAGGAATATTTTTTTTTCTCCTTGCTTCTTCCCTTGTTATTGCCAGTGCTGGGAAAGAAGAAAGCAGTTGTTCTTTTTCTTTTTTCTTTCCTTGGATCTCGTCCCTTTTTCTTCTTATTTTAAAAATGAGATATAATTGACATGTAACATAGTTTCAGGTATACAGACAGGCATCAATATATGAATACATTGTGAACTGATCAGTAAAGTAAATCTAGTTAATATGCATTTCCACACATAATTACCTTTTACCCCCTCATAATGAGAACTTGTAGGATCTACTCTCTAAGCAACTTTTAAAATACACCATACAGTATTATTATTAACGAATAATCACCATGCTATACATTACATCCCATGACTTATGTTTTTATAACTTGAAGTTTGTATCTGTTGATCATTTTCACCCATTTTACCCACTACCATTTCCCACCTCTGTTCTCTGTATCTAGTTCAGAGTTTTTGTTTGTTTTTTATATTTCATATATTAGGAAGCTCACATGGTATTTGTCTTTCTCTCTCTGACTTATTTCTTAGCATAATTCCCTTAAGGTCTATCCATATTGTTGCAAATGACAGGAGTTCCTTCTTTTTTATGAATAAATAACCTATCACATTTTCATTATTTATTCATTTGTTGATGGATGTTTAGGTTGCTTCCATATTTATGTCTTTCTTTATTGCCTCTCTTCTTTTTTCTCCATTTTCCATCCTAGCTGGGGAAAAAAGGGGCAGGAGTAAATAAGGTTACCGAAGTGATCAGTCAGAATTTTCTTTTTTTTTTTTTGACTTTTTTTTTTACACCTCCCTATTTCATTAAAAAATATAGGTAATTAAGCCATATAAATGTATTTGTTTGCATAGCTGAGTCAGCAAAAATTGCTCATGCAAACAAATACATTAAATTGGAGCACTTAATCACATATTTTCTTTTTCTTGTTTGTAACAACAAATAAAAAGTATCTTTACAGCTAAAACCAATTCATATTGTAGTATGACATTAATTTTGAACATTTTTAATCATTTGCATTCAAAAATTTTTTTATGAACTCTTTTTGAATGTATTTCAGTATTCTCTGAAGCTTCCCAAAGTTAAGAATTTATCTATAATTTATATATGTGTATTAATGGAAAGCATTCTTTTGGAAAATAAAAAATTGCTTTAGCTTTAGCATTTCCACACATTTCAGAACATGTATCTCTTGCCATGACCTTATTATTGTTAAATAACAACCCAAATTTCTAGAGTTATATTTTGGCAATTTCAATTTTTAAATTATTATTATTATTATTAATAGATTTTATTTTTTCAAGAGCAGTTTTAGGTTCACAACAAAATTGAGTGGAAAGTACAGGTTCCTGTATACCCTCTGACCACTACCCTTTATCAACATTCTTTATCCTCCCAACAATCAACACTCCAAGCAAGAGAGATGTTGCAAGGCCCTGTCACTCTAATTTTGATGAGACAGTGATTAAAGAGAATGATTTTTAAAGAAAAGTTAGTTTCTGCTGATGTATTATTTTGGAGAGACATGTTTGACCATAGGCATCTTTGCCTGATTTTCCCCACTCTTTATTTAGTTTCTTTGATATTGTACTGATGAAGCATAACTTAATGTTGTGTTTTCAGACTTTTGAAATTCTGTGTATAAATTTTTGAGAAAGTTTTAATGAATTTATAATTCCATGTCAATACATATGTTTGGAACTAAAATTATAATGTAGAATTGCTGCTTTTGACATTCAAGGGTCATAGTTTCATAATTAATACCTTTATTTATATATATTATTCATTCTTTCAAACATACTGTGTTTTACTTAGTGTGTAATTTTTAAACCTATATTTTTAAGCCACTTACAGATTGAGGGCTATTTAGAAGTCATAATTTGAAAGTAAAATGCAATTAGAGAATGATAATAGCAGAAAAAAGATTTTTAAAAGCATTAAGTAAGGTAAGAGAAGAATGTGAGTAGATTATGACCATAACAAGAATCAAATAAAAATTCCAGTAATAAAGGTAAAACTGTGAAATAATTAATTTTTTAAATTAATAATAAAAATGCAATTTTATTTTCTTAAATATTTATTACTTTTAAAAAACAGAGCTAAAAGAAAAGCTGAAGGTATTTCTTTATAATAATGCTTCTTGTCTATAGTTATTCTTAAATGTTGCTTCTGAAGCTGTTTTCATTGTCTGCCATTTCAGCTATGAGTCCTATTTCTTAAATCCCTGAATAATTCTCTACAATTTATACTTATTTATTTCCTTGTACTTTTCCATTCCTTCTCCTCTTCCAGAGCAAATTTAATTTCTTTTTTTGTGTGTCTGTTTCCCCACCACCACCATTATGATTCACTCTTCCATTTTTTAAAATTATCTATACTTGGAACAATGCAATCAACTTTCCTCCTTTCTTTTAAAATGGTATTGAAATACCCATTCCATAGAAGTCCCCTAACTAAGTTATAGTTGCAAATAATGAGTACTTATAATTTTTGCCAGCTTGTTATCAGCTAAAGTCTTATCTAGTGAAATCCTAATTTTTTATTACTTCCTACCATTTTCCACTAATACATTTGTGATATAAATGAGATAAGTCAGTGAAAAGCATTTTGGTATGTTTTAAAACACTGCATAAAGCCTGATTGTTTATTAATTAAAAACTATTTGCTTTATTTTATTAACTGCACAATAGTATTCTTGATAAGCTTTTATTAGCAAGCTTCCTATTCAAATGATCCTGTGATTGATTAACTCTTTCATTGACTTTCCTCAATTTGAGACAAACGTGTTGAGTTTAAGTATATCAGACAAAAAATATGTGATATATATATGATACAATATGTGATACATATCTGATATAATAGTAACAATCAGTTTAATGATATTTTAAAAATTTCTATAACCCTGAAGTTTAGTACTCTAACTCATATTATCTGACATTTATATCACCATTACAGAAATATATCACATTACAGTAAGGATTTTTTTAGAATGTTGTTTCAATACCTGCTGTTGCATTCCAAATTCACATGTAAATAGAATATATTGAACTTATATTCTAATTTATGTACGATTACAGCTGTTTGCAACAAGTAAGTATAACAGTAAAAGTGATATTTATAGTCTAGATTCTTTCAATTTTGCCCTACTTTTGGTCCTGGCACATGTTAAGTGATTTATTTTTATAATATTGAATTTCATTATTTTGACTTAGGAGATCCAAGAGTACAAAGCTTTAGATAGTAAAACAGAATTGAGGGACTTCCCTGGTGGTCCAGTAGGTAAGACTTCACCTTCCAATGCAGTGGGTGCAGGTTCAAGCCCTGTTCAGGGAGCTAAGATTGCAAATGCCTTGTGGCCAAAAGAAATCCTTCAAAACATAAAACAGAAGCAATATTGAAACAAATTCAATAAAGACTTTAAAAATGGTCAACATCAAAAAAACCTGAAAGAACTATATCTATTTTTAAGTCTTCTTAGTGATATCAAATCAGTACCCTGAGAATTTTAGAGTATTTAGTTAATTATATGGAATGTTTATTATATGGCTTCCCTGGTGGCTCAGAGGATAAATCATCTGCCTGCAATGAGGGAGACCTGGGTTTGATCTCTGGGTTGGGAAGATCCCCTGGAGAAGGAAATGGCAACCCACTCCAGTATTCTTGCCTGGAGAATCCCATGGACAGAGGAGTCTGGTGGGCTACAGTCCACGGGGTCGAAAGAGTCAGACACGACTGACTGACTTCACACACAAACATAGAATGTTTACGTGAAAAATGAAGCACAATACAGTTCACATAGATTGGATCTAAAGAAAGTGAAGTTTCGTGTTGTTACAGCTGCTGTATTGCATTTCCAGCATTAAGTTTCTATTTAAAGGATATTAAGGTATTTAAATGAGTTTAAATTATGCCAGAATTCAAAGATAAACTATGATTATGTTTTTTTAAATGACCAAAAAAATGTGATTCATTTCAATTTGCTCAGCAGTTTAGTACTAACTTATTAGATGAGAAAAGAAGTGGAATAATAGAAAAGATGCAGTTCATGTTGGAAAATAGTTTATTTAAAGCCATTTAGTTTTAAAACCTGGTTATTGATTTTTAAAATGTTAATAAATTTCTATTATATATTAATAAAAATAGGGTAATAACTTTCTAATGAACAAATCTGAATAATTATAAAAGATATACTTTAGTTAAATATCTTTAAAAATTATTTAAAACATTTAAGCTGGTCTTTCTAGATAGTGCAAAAGGTAAATGCCATAAATCTTGGAATGAAACATTTATTTTGTGAATCAGATTTTATGATTTTATGTGTAAATCATTTGGGGAAAAACAAAGTTGCTGATAATTATAAAAGCATTTTGAAAAATGCAGAAATGGTCATTTTAAATTCAAAAGTAGCAAACTTGAACGAATTGGCTATTGGAATTCTGCATTTGCAGTTAGATATTTATAATACTTATGTTTTTATTTTAAAAGTTGTTTATACTTATTAAAGAAATTTAGAAAAGAAATCATTTTGAGACACTCCATTATTTTTATATTCTAAAATGCTATTCGAGGAGCAAACTTTGCTTTCCTGATATAGATGATAAAACATTTGGACCAAAAATAAGCATTTCCTTCTGACCAGACTTAGCATTGCATGAATTTTAACCGACATTTTTGATATTGACCTTTTATTCATGGAAGACAAAATAACATATTGGGCAATATTAGGTGACACAAGGAAAAAGGACATATTAACCAGAGAACTGAAAAACAATTGACATATGTGAAATTAGACTTAAAGAGAAAGATAGTAGTCTTAGAATCCTGGCCAACTTTAGATGAAAACAAAAAAATCTTAACTTATTTCTAGATAAAATAAAGTAATATAATTTTCTATACAGAGAAGTAGGGCATTTAAAATTATTGGTCTTATGAGACAGAAATGGTTGTAAATGATTATGTTCTACATTTTTTTTCTAAGGAGGCCTTATATAATTCTTGTTGTAGTTAAGGAACTAATTTTTTATTTTGTTATTTATTATTGAGCTCTACCTCTTCCCCCCACCTTTTAAGTAGCATTTGGTGCACAATCCAGTACTCTTGCCTGGAAAATCCCATGGACAGAGGTAGGCTGCAGTCCATGAGGTCACTAAGAGTCGGACACGACTGAGCAACTTTACTTTGATTTTTCACTTACACACGTTGGAGAAGGAAATGGCAACCCACTCCAGTATTCTTGCCTGGAGAATCCCAGGGACGGGGGAGCCTGGTGGGCTGCCGTCTATGGGGTTGCACAGAGTCGGACACGACTGAAGCAACTTAGCAGCAGCAGCAGCAGCAGCAGTACATGGAGAAAGAAATAAGATTTTATAGGTAGTTTCGTAGTAGATATTCCTTATTTGTTTTGGGCCTGTCTGGTTATGAGGAACTTTAATCATGAAGGATTCACCTGATCCAGCAGCAGTATTGCATTTCTCACAGAGATTTTTTTTTTAATACTTGAGACTTAATAAAGATGACAGAAAAAGTTACTGAGAGTGATTGAATCCACCTCGATAAGGAGAATTATAAAAACAAGTTAAAGACTTGACTATTCTTTACTTAAGAAATTGGATAATATTTCCTAACCAGTGTGTCCATAAATAAATCGTTGTGGTCCAGACTGTGTTTTTCTGTGTAACCCAGGCTGCTCTCTTCTTATCTGAAAATTCTTCTGGCTTCAGGACTAAGATTACTAAATCTCAGTCTTCATTCATGTCCGTGCTCAGAGTGCAGCACCTTCTTAACTGCCAGCACCTTATTCTGTGGTTCTATGTCAGTGCTCTCCTTTCCTCTAATCTGCCTTGCAAATCTGTGGATTTTTACATTGCTGTTTTTTCTAAACCAGGACACACTTTGTGCTCAATATTTTGTGTAAAATGTGACTTCTTTGATAAAGAATGCTAATAGAGTACCCAAGTAATTTATCTCTATACTTGTCAATAGCTATCTATTGCAGTCAGAACAAAGTCTAAGCTCTAACATTATGGCATAGGTGGCCCTAGTGACACCTTACCTCCCACTGTGACCTCACCTGAAGACCACTCTCACCTTTCCTTCTAACCTTTCAACCCACTAAGACATTTCTACCTTGGGGGCTTTGTAGTAGCAATTGGGGATGTTTGAGCTGAGCTTTGATGATTTTGAAAAGAGTCAGCTTAAACTCTCTTCCTCCAGACTGTTGTGTGCCTGCTAAGACTCTTCAGTTTTGTCTGACTCTTTGCCACGTTATGGACTATAGCCTGCCAGGCTCCTCTGTCCGTGGGATTCTCCAGGCAAATTGAATACTGGAGTGGGTTGCCATGCCCTCCTTCAGGGGATCTTCCTGATCCAGGGATCGAACCTGCATCTATTACTTCTCCTGTGTTGGGAGACAGGTTTTTTACTGCCAGCACCAAGATTATTGTGTAGTCAGTGCTTTTTCATCATTCAGATCTCAGCTCAAACATCCCTTCCTCAAAAAGTTCTTCCCAGACTATCCATCTAAAGTAGACTTTCTTCTTTACTACCCTGCTTACTCTTTTCCATTATTCATGTCTTCATTGTATTTTCCACTATCTAAAATTCTCTTGTTTGCTTTATTCCCATTTGTGAGGGCAGTGTCTTTGTCTGGTTGGCCATTGTATCCCCAGAGTCTAAAACAGTGTCTGGTACATAATAGGGGCTCAGTAAATTGTTGAATGCGTGAATGAGTGGATAAATGATAAATTTATACTGTAGACTGAGCAATTTATTTTTTCCTTATTTTATTGAAAAACAGTACAATAACATGATAGTAAACTGGGTAGAAGAATATTCACTTATAGTCCTGGTACTTAAAAAATTGACATTTTACAGTTTTTTTCCATATGTATATGTATTTTTCATAGTTATATTCTTTAAATTATTTTTTATATTTTGCTTTTTTCAGTTAGGCTTGTCCAGTATTTTCCCAAGTACCCCTAGTGAGTCCCGTTATTTAAATGGCTACATAATATTACATTGAGCTGATATTCCATCATTTACTTAACCATTTCCTTAATATGCTAAATAATTTGTTTCTAACTTTTTGCTATTATAGATAACACTGCAATGAATAGCTTAATGAATATAGAAAACATTTGTCTTCCATTGAATAGAATACATTTTAAACTTTAAACTGACAGGATAGTATGAAATTGTTTAGGTATTTTATGACTTTTAAAATATATCTTATAAAAGAATGTGTATCACTTTCTTCTGGGGTCTACTCTAAAATACTTGTCTTTATTGATGTCAATAATGTATGATACAGATATCTGAGGTAAGATTTTGATTGATTTTGCAAATAAATTTGCAAGTGCCTTAGGGCATAACCAGATTCTTTTTTTTTTTTTCCAGATTCCTTTAGACTTGTGAATCAGTCTGGGTATAGATTTGTATAAATTCTGTGAATAATAAATTGTTCATTTATTTAAATTATCACTTTCAGTAAAAAGGGGAACTATGAAAAAATAAAACCTAAAGCTCGAATGAAGAGTTTCATGAGCAACATAATGGAATAGATATTTGATATTCTAAAACTGTATATGAGAGAAATCACAACTTTTCATAATCAGCTTTAATGATATTTGCAATTTTTTTTACCTTTTTCCCCCTCTCAAAGCCAGAAGACATTTTGTAGGGAGAAATGATGCCCTTAACTCTCCTCATTTCTGTATATGGAGAGAAGGTGACCTATTTATAGAGGTTATACAAATAAAATATTCTCTGAGAAGTTTTTCTTTGGATGTTTTTTGAACTTTTCGAATTATTTGAAGTCAAATGTAAGTATTGTTTTTTATAGGTATAGAACAGTCATGACACATTTTGCATAAAATTTTAAGTTCTGGGCTTTTAAGCAGATTCTATTTTCTTATGCATTTGTATTCCCTTAAAACATCTCCTTTATAGTTTTTTTCAAAAAAGAATAATTCTTAACTATCTATGTTATCCTCTGATAGACTTAAAACTATAGACTTAAAAATAACTTTCTGATGTGAACAATCATTTTACTAAACCTACCTTTAGAGGCAGATACAACACTTTTCTAAAACAAAGAGCCTGTGTTTTTCTTTGCCATCTAAAAATTCTTTTAAGCTATATGTTATTTTTTTGTTTTATCAAGTCAAGTAACACATTCTCACCTTTCTCATGTCTTTTCTGTGTTCTTTCAACTTTATTTAGGGCTTCCCTAGTGGCTCAGCAGTAAAGAATCTGCCTGCAGTGCAGGAGATGTGGATGTGGATTCAATCCCTGGGTTAGGAAAATCCCCTGGAGAAGGAAATGACAACCCACTCCAGTTGGTTTCTTGCCTGGCAATCCCATGGACAGAGCAGCTTGGCGGGCTACAGTCCATGAGGTCGCAAGAGTCAGACATGACTTAGTGACTAAACCACCACCACCACACCTTGATTTATTCTAATAATAATTTCATCTCATAACTGGAGACTCATTCAACTTATCAAACAAATTTTATTGGGCACTTACTTAATGTAAGGTACTTTCCTGGGAACGAGGTATACAGCAGTGACCAAACAAGAATCCCTGACGTATTGGAGCTTCCATCTGGTAGATACGATAAATAAATAATTGTAGGTTAGAAAGTGATGAAGTGCTAAGAAGAAAAAGAAACAAAGTAGGGAAGAGAGTGTATGAAACATGGGTAATATTGAAACTCGATGGGATGATCAGGGGAGATTTCATTGAGAAGGATAGTTTTGAAAAAAGACCTGAAGGAAGTAAGACGGTGAACTATATAGCTATGTGGGGAAGAGTGTTCCAGGCCTAGGGAATAACAAGACCAATAAGTAGTTGTGTGTAGGAGGAGTGGGTCACAGAATTATATAGGGAAGAAGTTGGAGAAATAAGAGAAAGATCATGTAACAGATGTTTGTTTTTTTGTAATTATCTTTCTTTATCCTATAATTGTCCTGAGAAATATACTTCTTTTATTTCTAGGTTTTCTTTCGGTGAATTTACTTTAATAAGCAGTTTAGAAATTTTGTGGTTTTTACCATTTTTGAGTGATAATATACATAAATTGGGGCTTCCCGATTTATTTACTAGTGGTAAAGAATCTGCCAACCAGTACAGGAGATGCAAGAGACGTGGATTTCAATCCCTGGGTGAGCGAAATCTCCTGGAGTAGGAAGTTTTCCAGTATTCCTGCCTGGAAAATTCCATGGACAGAGAAGCCTGGCAGGCTACAGTCCATGAGGCCACAGAGAGTTGGACATGACTGTGTGACTAAGCACACATAAATCTATTAAAGATTTTTGCCTGTGGAAGAACAATATCTCACTTACCACTTGCCATTTAATTAGATGATTTTTAAAAATTAGTATTACTGTTTCTTAGGCTGCAGATCTTTACATTTCCCCAGTAAATGTGATTACTAACCCAACTGCCTCATGCTATTTTATATAATATTCTTGTCATTTCTAGTTTTTCTTGCAAAATTCTAAATTTTCACCATTGCAGCAGCATTTTCGCTGATATCTTTTAAAAAATAAAACCAATTTAAAACATAAATTAACCTTGAAGATTCTGACTTATTTAGGTTTTCTTAGAGATTTATTTTATCTTGCTCTGTGTTCAAAGTAAATTGTTTGCTTTCTATGAAATGACCAGGAATCTAGGCAAATAAGATTTTTTTTAATTAAAAAATGTTTGTCAGAGAATATTTAACTCAAATTGACATTAATGAATTGAAGAGTTAGTATTTATAGTATGTTAGAATGGACATTTGATGTCAACAAAAGATTCTACTGTTTAGGTCCTCCAAACAGTAGTTGTTGTAACTGTTTCTGATTTTCAGTTTCCTTTTCTGTAAATGGGAATCAAAATGCCTGCTTCCAGAGGCACACCAGCACATTGTTTTGAGAATATAATTGAATAATACATGTGAATGCTTTCAAGAAAACTATTAAGTGCCAATCAGTGTGGTAGCTTTGTTTTCTATTCTGTTAGGTCACTTATGGTTATCTTTTAAAGTTTTGTTAAATTTTAGTAATCATTGGCTTTGTTAAAATTTGGATAAGAAACCAATTTATAATTATTTTGGACTAGTAAAATCTAACTGAGGTAAATGCAAGAGGCCACTGCAACTGAGAGTAAAATCAGCATGGCACTTGGTCACTTGGGTGACAACCAAGACTTGTCCATTTACGTTGTAGAAGCAGTTTCACAAAAGATCTATTAACAGGATCATTGCTGCTGCTGCTGCTAAGTCACTTCAGTCGTGTCCGACTCGGTGCGACCCCAGGGATTTTCCAAATCCCATGGATGGAGGAGCCTGGTGGGCTGCCGTCCATAGGGTCGCTGAGCAACTTCACTTTCACTTTTCACTTTCATGCATTGGAGAAGGACATGGCAACCCACTCCGGTGTTCTTGCCTGGAGAATCCCAGGGACGGGGGAGCCTGGTGGGCTGCCGTCTCTGGGGTTGCACAGAGTTGGACACGACTGAAGCGACTTAGCAGCAGCAGCAGCAATGATCCTGTTAATAGATCTTCATTGAAACTGCTTCTACAACATAAATGGACAAGTCTTGGTTGTCATCCAAGTGACCAAGTGCCATGCTGATTTTACTCTCAGTTGCAGTGGCCTCTGGCATTTACTTCAATTAGATTTTACTTGCCCTCACTTTGAAGACAGCTTTTAGCAATGGGGAATGGGCTTATTTAGGAATTCTGTTAGGGAAGCTGAAGCAGCAGTGTGTTAAACATTAATACCTCACTGATATCCTTTAGCCAGTTTAGGAAAGGATTTCATTTAGGGTATATGCAGTCAAAAGTTTGTGAAGCACTGCTGCTGCTGCTAAGTCACTTCAGTCGTGTCCGACTCTGTGTGACCCCAGAGATGGCAGCCCACCAGGCTCCCCCGTCCCTGTGATTCTCCAGGCAAGAACACTGGAGTGGGTTGCCATGTCCTTCTCCAATGCATGAAAGTGAAAAGTGAAAGTGAAGTCGCTCAGCGACCCCATGGACGGCAGCCCACCAGGCTCCTCTGTCCTCCTCTGTCCATGGGGTTTTCCAGGCATGAGTACTGGAGTGGGGTGCCATTGCCTTCTCCGTATGAAGCACTAGGTAATTGGAAAATTAATATGCCAACATATTGATCTACCAGCCTAGGGCAACATGAAGCTTTGAAGACCCTTGGAGGTGCATATTGCTGCTTGGTAATGGAGTACTCAGGGCATCCATCTTTCAGAATTTGCCACACATTGGTCATGTGGGAAATTTATAAAATCCTAATGCCCAGGTCATAGCTCATACTGTTTAAATCAGAATGTTAAGGGTGAAAGCCAGGCATCAGTAGTTCTTCAAGATGCTCAGCAAAGTGGGGACCCATAGGAATATGTGGCTCGGCCTCCATTCTTCTACCTGTTATTGTTTCACATGCTGTAGCACCATTCACAGAGCTCGATGTTCTATCATGAAACATATTTGAAAGTATTGGGTAACATCACTCACTCAGATTTGTGTTCTACATTTTTAAAGAGTGCATACTGTTTTATATAGTCTTATGTTGTTTTGAACTTTAATTTTCATTACCGGTCCATGGTAGATATATTCATGTTATTCTTTTCCATCTGTTACAGATATTTCCTTGACAACTTTAAATGAACCATGGCTTTGTGATTTGAGACACAAAACAATGTCTATAAGTTTTAACTATTTAGGAGTTTCATTGTTTCAATTACAGATTACCATTTTCAGGATAACGGACCAACAGCCACTTTGATTTTACAAATCCATTTTTATTTATTTCCAGTTTAGTAATGAATTGTTACAAGTTAGCCTAAATTTATGGAATTAGTATGTCTGAAGGAATAGACTTTAATTATATCACACCTGCATTAATATTTACTAATATACAAGATGATTGGTGTGTGAAACAAAAACTATACCTATAGTACTAACCATGATATAAGTGAATAAGCATTTTTCCAACGTCATGGTTTATTAAAGCAGACTTAGTGTAATCTAATTAAAAATAATTATGCAAGGAGAATTCCTAAATGGCTTGGTTCCTCATGTTGACAGGAAGGAACTAGAGTTTTGGCTGTAAATCCTTGAAAACTTGCGTAAGGCTTGACATAAGTTCAAGTGGTCACAATATTATCTTAAAATAGTAAAAATTCTATTTTAAGTTATAAAAAAATTTCTGTTTCACAGTCCATGTCAAATGTGTGTGTGAAAAAATACAGAACATAAAATGATGCTCTGAGTTTTTTCATTGTCATTTGAAATTAAAGAACACGACCCCATTTCTCCAGTACTGTCAGAGTATTGTAAATTATGGGAGTTCCATCAGGGCATATATTTGGCTTAATACTTAACATTCAGTCGTCCAATTTTTGTTTTGGATCGTTTGCTTTTCTTGCTTTGCATTTTTGTTTTGTTTTGTTTTCAGCCATCATTTTGTCTTATCATCTTCAATTCTAGAGCAACCTGACAACAATAATGATACTACTGAATTGGGCATCCTTGTCATTCCTGAGATTAGTGTCACAAATGTGGCCGGAGAGAGAACCGGGAATGGGGAAAAAGGCAGAACACTAGGAGAGATTGATGCCCAGCATATACAGGGTGTACAGGAAACAGCCACAGATCCTAGAACTGAGAGCAAAGGCTTGCCAGAGATCAGGAGGCAAAAATCTGTAAGAAAAATGATGGAGGATGGAATAAACTCACCTGGCAGAGTGCAGTTTTAGCAGAGCACTTTATAGCTGCACTCCAAGGTATCTCATGGCAAAGGGTCACTGCTGCATGTTTTAGGCAACAGTTGCACAGCCACAAAAATTTTGCATGTCATCTAATCTAAATGCATGAATTATGTACTACAGTTTCTCAATGACTTAATGCTCTTTGGAATGGTCATATCTATACTGTCTCTGAGTAAATTGTTATGAAAATGAGGCAGAAAATGGCTTCCAGAATAATTTACTGCTTGTGTTTTGAGATCTAAAATTACTTTTTTATCCTTGTATTTTTGCCATCTTTGATATAGAAGATAATGTATAAAGAATTTTAACAAGTTCGTGGTTATATTTATGGTCTATATATTTTTCTTTTAGTAAGAAAATCTAGAATATGCAGTGCAACCTTAAAAAAAAGTCTTTAAACTATTTTAATAACTTTTTTTTTTAAGGGTCTTGGTATAATCTTTGACTTTACACTGCTTTGCTATTAGGGGAGAGTTTACCCCCTAGTTTTACTGTGTGGTATTTTTCTAATTGTCTCTGATCTTTGCATGAATAGTAAGAAAACTTTTCTAAAAACACAGTGGGGTGTGGCTTATGGCATGCTTTTTTATTTAATATACTTTAAATTATTCTAATTTTAATGATAAACTATTGAAATTTTATAGAATGTTTTGATTTATCCTTTGATTTTGGTCAGTAGTCTGTTGCTTTACATATTATGCTAAAATTATTCTAAAATTTATTTAAAGTATATTTGATTTGGTATTAATCATGAAAAAAAAGAATTACTGAAAATGTTTAATATTAATTAATCCTTGTTATTTCTTTGTTTAGAAAATACAGAATTAACAGGTCAAGAAGAACTGATGGAGATATCCGAAGTTGACGAGGGATTTTATTCCAGGGCTGCCTCTAGTACCAGCCAATCGGGTTTATCAAACATTAGTCAAAATTGTAGTAACAAGACAAGTATAGGAAAGACTCAGAGACGGTCCGGAGGAAACAAAACTGGAGGAAAAGAGAAAGAAACTACAGGGGAGTCTTGCAAAGATCACTTTGTTCGAAAACAAACGCAGAGAGCCCAAAGTGAGAATCTTGAGCTTCTCTCCTTAAAGAGACTTACGCTGACAACCAGCCAATCTCTGCCTAAACCTTGCAGTCATGGTTTGGCTAAGACTGCCACCAGTGTTTTCAGTAAATCCTTTGAACAAGTCAGTGGTGTCTCAGTCCCGCATAACCCGTCATCTGCTGTCGGCTGTGGGGCTGGGACAGATGCCAATAGGTTTTCTGCTTGTAGTCTCCAAGAAGAAAAGCTGATATACACTTCTGAAAGGACTGAACTTCCAATGAAGCATCAAGCAGGTCAGCAGAGACCTCCTAGTATTAGCATTACTTTGTCCACAGATTAATTTGTAAGGGTTTCCTCATGTAAGCAGTGAATCTGGAAATACAACTTGGCTTCTTCACGCAAGTTCCCAGGGTCGTCTTTCATCCCAGCTCCTGACGGGAGCCCTAATGTCTTAAATTCTGATGGCTGCCTTGACTTAATGAAGGGAATAATGTCTAGGTTGTAGTAAGTTGAAATATGTTTTTGCTATTTCTTGGGTTGTATTTTTTCCCCTTGGCTTGAGTCTTTTTTTTTTTTTTTTTAATCTTGTTTCTGTTGCCCTAAGATTGACATTGTGATAGTATATTTTGACAGATTGTGTGATCAGGTTGGTTACATCTCCTGTAAGGTTGTGAATCTTTTTCTTTAATAACTCCTATTTTGGTAGCTATATGTTTGGGCTTCAATGTAAAGGGAATCCATGTATGGAAACTGTTTTTTCAAGAATGAGGCTAGGTACAACTCCAAGAATTTTACAGCTGGCTGTTTAAGAAGCCACTCTGAAAAACAGGCATGTGAAAAAACAAAAATGATTCCTATGAAAAGTGCCTGATAAAAATGTTTGTAGCCAGATCATCTTGAAGATTAGTAGAACAGTAATATAAAGCACTGGAAAATGCCTCAAAACTCAGTACCCTAAAATATTATGTGATTCCAGGGAAAGGGAAGAGAAATTGCCGTCATTTATTTGGAACATTTTATATCAAAAATCAGGTTGCAAGTAGATGTGTTATTTTAAAGTGTTTGATCTGGATTTAGCAGGTGAAAATCCTTTTCAGTTCTTAAGGTGTAATAGGCCATAAAGCTGGCTTACCCTGCTGCTGGATTTTGGAAATACTGCTTAGTTTGGATTCCCATAATTGAGAGCGCACATCATTGAAAACTTCACTGTAAATTTTGTACCTCAGCTCTAAAGATAGCAGTGTTCACCATATTGAATGGTTTGTCTACAAATGAAGGAAATTAGGTAAATTTTTCATCTATTAAATATCATTGAAAGAAAATAAAAATAGTGAAACATGGACTAAAGACATTTATGTACTAACTAATTTAGGTCATTTATGTTTGTGTTCTTAAATTTAAATTTTTAAATATGAAAAATATTGAATGTGTTTCTTGTTTTTTGAACAGGCCTATGTTAAATGTTCTTGTTAAGATACGAAGAATAATCAGTATAGTTGCCCCCAGCCAAAAAAAAAAAAAAACAAAAAGCTAATTTAACAGAAGCTGAACAAACTTGTATGTAGCTATAGAGGATCATGTGACCTCCAGATGGATGTGAAAATTTTGATATTTGCTAGTGGTGGTAATTTCAGCTATGGTGAGGTTCCTTTTAAATCAAGTAGGCTTAGTAATAATCTAGGGTAAGAGAGAAAAAAGCAGGGTTGAGAATGAGAGAGTAAGTTTACTGGGGAGGAAGACCTAGGAAGCTGTCCCTTTTTCAGTGGTTAGTACACAGTTTTCCTTATTCATAGTCCTTAGCTATAGCCACACAGAGAAAATGCTAGTTTTCATCTTGTACCTGTTTATGCAGAGCTCAAATATGTGAAAAAGTTGTATGTCTTGAAGACTGCTAAAGTATTTACAGTATGAATACAGTTTTGACTGTAACTACTTTGGCTGTTGTTTTAAATCTAATTTTTCAAAAATCATTAACTAGTTTTCATTGAGTAATCCTAAATAAAATATGGTTTTTAACATAAGTGAACTTGATATTTTTAGTTCCAGTGGTAGAAGTGAAGCAAGATCTATTGGCATACGTTATAGTTAAAAAAAAAAAAGTCAAGTCAACCGGACAGTGAAAGCTGACAAAGTATTAATGTACTGAGAATCCTGTGTTCAATTTAAATCCTGTGTACAATCACTGTGAATTTCCTGTTGTCCTTTTGTAATTCTTGAACAAAGAATTTTTCCTAGGCATAGCTGCTAACAATCTTAATAGTCTTTAATAGTCTTAAGAACTAATTTAAAAGATGGCATTGGAAGCAAGTTAAGGTGCTTAGGAAATGTAGAAGGTTTTTGGGAAACATTAGTTTGAGGACACATTAGCCAGCACAAATAAGAGATCAGGTTTTAATGTTCAGCTGTTGTAATGGAACCTCATTTTGGTATTATTCTAGATCATTGTGGTCTGAGGAGCAGTAAGGAGCATTGGCATCACCTGGCAGAATTTCAGAGCCACCTTAGATCTACTGAATCATAACCTGCCTTTTAATAAGATCTCAAGTGATTATTATGCACATTAAAGTTTGAGAAGACAGTATCAAAGTGCAAACAAATTACTTACCTAATATTTAGAATTCTCAGTGGTCTCACAACCCTAGATCAAATATGTTGGATACTATAATCTTCACTGTTTTTAACAGCTAATTAATTTTTTATAGTGTTGACTCACTTAAGTCCCCTAATTCTAAATCTTTAATGAATCCCATTTGTTTTTACAATAAAAATGGTTAATATTTTGTATTTTTTTGATAACTAAAAATGGAATCAGAGCTCTACAGTTTTAAGTATGAAAGGAGTACCACCCTTTTACACAGTGCACAGCAAATCTGCATGTGTTTATTCTTTTAAAAACCCTGAAGGATTACTCAAAGGAATGGTTCTGAATTTTTGCTCCAAGTAATTTGCACCAGTTGATTTTCTGGAATGTGGGATTATATGGAGTTGTGTTAACGAGAAAATTCTTTTGTAGTATCTTTGATGCTATTTCAAGTAAGGATTATACATTTGAAGATTTTTATAGCAATTATAAATACTGGGTAATGCTAACTAACAATTGTAATTGTCTCTACTAGTCTTGTCCCTCTTACTTTTCCAAATTTGAAAGTTGGGGGGGCTTTTGTAGGTCATTTTCTTCTGAAGATGCTGACGTGACCATTTGGTCACAGACCTCTATATATTCAGAGTAATATCTTTTATCACAAGAAGGAGTCCGCACAAAATTGGGGCCTTGTGCCCCATAGCTCAGAGGATCTCAGTAGACCCTGTAGTCCCATTCCACATTTTAAACCTCTAAAAGATTCTTCGAATTACCCAACCTCTCACTCTTCAAATACCCAACTACCTAGGATATTCTAGTGAAGCTGGATGCCAGATTTTGCCTTTTGGAATCCAAGTGGAGAGAGAAACAAAGACTTAAGGGGAGTGTCTAGGGCAGGTGAGCACCCTGGAATCCCTTGTTATACCACCATGGAGCTTTTAAAGGCAACTCTGTAGATTTGAAGAGTAGAAATTCTTAGTCCTTAAATGATTTCAGTGGTTTTGAAAAAGCGGTATTTCATTGTTCTCTTCAATTATGAAGTAACTGCTTAGCGAAGATTATTCATTTAAAGACAAAAGAGTTGAAATAAAGGGAAATAAAAATTTTAAACCAAAATAGATAAAAATGATCCCATTTTTAGGGGATTTTGCCTGTTTGGAAGAATAAAATTAAAGTGTTGATACCTTTACATTTAAATTTTAAAGAAAAATACACTCAGACTTAATTTTCAGCAAATATTTAAAATAAGGCTATTTAACATTTGAGTCTATAGGCACTGTAAGTCTACACTTTATTAAAGGGAAGCACATCAAGAAAATATGTATGTTAAATAATGTAACTGCAAAAAAAATTTTTTGAAAAGCCATTTAAAAAGAATAATTTGATGGGTACTTAAGCATTGTAGATAAAAATTAGTGTATTAATAGTGTCTTCCCAATCTTTGGATAAAAAAATTAACTCTGTAGTCCTTTGATTAGCATGAATTTATACTTTTAGATTAATTGCTTAGTAAAATTATATATAATGCTTTGAGTTATTCACATTTATATTTAATATTGATAAATTCTTCATCAGAGAATATAAGTATGTTGTCTTCTGTATTTTGTAACTTGTGCATATCTAAAGAGACTAACAGTGAACATTTTAGAAGATGCTTTTGTGTTTTTTAATAGTAGAGTTCTAGAGTATTAATGTCTTGATATAAAGTTTCTACTAGTAAACTCAAGATCTTGTTTCACATACTGTTATTGTGTACCTCTAATCTTTACTTCTAAGTACGTAGTGATACTAATCTTTTCATAGTAAATATACTTGTGTCTAATTGTATTCCTAGAGTTTACATTCCTAAAGAATAAATTATGACTTTGGATATTTTTATGTGCTCCCTACCTTTTTAAGGTTATGGAAATAAACTGGAGTTTAGTTTTTTGACGTTTTGTATATTTTTGCAATTGTTCTCCATATATAATACTTTTTACAAAAGTGCTGCCTCTTGTTTTATTGAAATAAAAACAGAAAAAAATATTTTTTCCAGATCACTTTACTCATTAAAAAACCATCATAAAATTTTGCAAAAGTCATGTGGAGGAAGAAATTAAAGGAGAAGACTTAGGTGAGTTGAGTCATTGAGAGCTTTTGGGAGTAAGCCATAGGACAATGACATTTCATTCTTGGCTTTATGTTTTACATGGCCTATGGATGAGATGTGTGACAAATTCATTAGTATTCATCAAAAAGAAGATGAGCTCCATGAGTCATGCACCACTGACATTTGTCATACCAAGAGTACAGGCAACTTTAGATTAACAATGCTTTGCCCTTTTATCTGTTGTATGAGTCTTGATCTCTTGAATGCAGAGATTATATGCCTCTAGGATAGGACTTTGTGCATTGTAGATATTGAGACACTTAATGAATATGTGAGTTAGGTTGACGTTAGTGTTGGGAAAGAATCAAGGACAAGTTCTCCAATGTATTATATTACAGTAAAATTTTAAAATTCCATTTACTGACTCTAGGAAATCTCCATGACATTACCTTGAATAGTATTACTGTGTGTGCTTAGAAACAAAACCCTCTTAGAAACTTGAAAAAAAAGTCGTGTTTTATAGTTGATTATATATTTGGATAATTCCACTTCATCTAAGGAACTGAATAATTTTGGAAGTATTTTCTAAACTACTATTAGAGGAGCATTCACAGAGAACAAGAGAAGTGATTTTTGTAAATCACATGTTAACCCTATGGAAGAGAAACTCATCTAGTGACTAAACAATCACCATAAATAGTTGACTCACTTCATAGAATCTGTAATACCAGCATAATTATTTTATGATTATTAAGAAAGGCTTTGACAGATAATTCTAGTCACTTGGTAATTTCCCTTGTATTGTTACTGTGGTAGTAGTAATAGCTAATATTTGTAATTAAATAGACATGCCTTATGATCCAGCAATCCCACTGCTGGGCATACACACTGAGAAAACCAGAAGGGAAAGAGACACGAGTACCCCAGTGTTCATCGCAGCACTGTTTATAATAGCCAGGACATGGAAGCAACCTAGATGTCCATCAGCAGATGAGTGGATAAGAAAGCTGTGGTACATATACACAATGGAGTATTATTCAGCCATTAAAAAGAATACATTTGAATCAGTTCTAATGAGGTGGATGAAACTGGAGCCTATTATACAGAGTGAAGTAAGCCAGAAAGAAAAACACCAATACAGTATACTAACGCATATATATGGAATTTAGAAAGATGGTAACAATAACCCTGTGTACGAGACAGCAGAAGAGACACTGATGTATAGAACAGTCTTATGGACTCTGTGGGAGAGGGAGAGGGTGGGAAGATTTGGGAGAATGGCATTGAAACATGTAAAATATCAGGTATGAAATGAGTTGCCAGTCCAGGTTCGATGCACGATACTGGATGCTTGGGGCAGGTGCACTGGGACGACCCAGAGGGATGGAATGGGGAGGGAGGAGGGAGGAGGGTTCAGGATGGGGAACACATGTATACCTGTGGCGGATTCATTTTGATATTTGGCAAATCTAATACAGTTATATTAAGTTTAAAAATAAAATAAAATAAAAAAAAAATCAAAAAAAAAAAAGCAGATGTACTGACCACTAGAAAAAAAAAAAAAAAGCAGATTGTTGGGGGCACTTATTAAAACTGCAGAGCAGGTGAATGAAAGATATCAGTATTATTTTTCTGCTTTCATGTCACTGTGGGGACTACATACTAAATTTATTCTTATATAGTTCAAGAATAAAAAGTTCTTTATAATAAAAAAAAAATAAATAAAATAAAATTGTGATCTCATTTAATCTTCAAAACATTCCTATAAAATGATTAGAATCCCCATTTTAAAAAGAGGAAACTGAAGCTCTCAAAAGGGCAGATGACTTGCCCAAAGTCACAGAGCTGCTGGGTGGAAAGCTAGGTCTTGTGACTCATTTTTCTATCACCTGGTAAAAGAAGATACTAAGTGATACTATATAACAGACATATTATATATTTGATATTCATTCATTCCATAAGTGACAGTTAAGTTTTAAGGTGAAAATAAAAGTTTTCTAAAAATAAATTATGATCCTTTTTGTAGAACTTTAGGTAATTGTGTTTCCTTCAGTGGTAAACTGAATGCTAGTCAGTCAGATATTAAAAACATAGTAAAATATAAATTAAGATTTTGTTTATTTTTTTACCTGTCAAATAAGGATTTAAAAGATTGAGACTAGAATTGGTATAGGAGTTGGGAAATTTAAGTCCATTGGCAGGACTTAAATTGGTACAACTAAAATAATAAGCAACTCAGCAGGATCTATCAAACTTTAAACTGCATATGTCTTCTGAGCTAGCAACCCCACTCTTCTATGTTTATTTTTCTATATTTTTTGGAAATTTTAGTATAAATGTGTAAAGGTATTCATTGCAGCATTGCCTGTAATAGCAAAAAAAAAAAAAATCAGTCTAAATAATCATTAATAGAGGACTGGATAAATTATGGTGCATACATACATATAGTGGAAAATGATGTAGCTGTGAAAAACAATGCAGATTTGTATGTGATGATTCAGAAAGATTATTTAATTATAATGTTCCATGGGAAAAAATGTCATAGAACAATTTCATTTTTAGAAGACTTGTGTAGAACATTTAATATGGATATGTATGTATTTATATATACATACATGTACATATGTACAGCACATGTGTGTTTGCTGGTATGTGGGGAGAAAAGCATTATTTCTGTAAGTGTGATCTAATGGTAGCCTGCATCAGGGAAAAAATGGTGCTTTTAAAAATAGAGATTCTCAGACCTTGTGCTGAAACCTCTAAATCAGAATCATGGAGTGAAGCATGGAAACCTTTATTTCTAACAAGTTCCTCAGCTGATTCTTTTGTGTGTGTGTGTGTGTGTAATAAAGTTTTATTAAAGTATAAAGGAGATAGAGAAAGCTTCTGACATAGGCATCAGAAGGGGGCAGAAAGAGTACCCCCCTCAGCTGATTCTTATTTAACCTTAACGTTTGGTCTACTAGCTAACAGCAGTGAATTGATTATCTTTCTGCTATTAGTCTGTAGTTAGGAAAAACAAATATTTTAAAACGTTAATTGTTAAATTGAGGTGTAGTTTACACATAATATTAAGTTAGTTTCAGGTATACAACATAATGGTTGAATATTTGTATATACTGCAAAATGATCACCAAAGGTAAGTCTGGTTAACATTCATCACAATAGATAGTTTCTTCTTTTGTGATGAGAACTTTTAAGATTTACTCTCTTAGCAATTTTCAAATAAGCAATGCAGTATTAACTACAGTGATCATGCTGTACATTACATCCTCATGACTTTTATAACTGCAAGCTTATAACTTTTGACTCCCTTCACCTGTTTTACCACCTCTCCACCCCTGCCTCTGACTTATTTCACTTAATATAATGCCCCTAGTATCCAACCATGTTATCACAAATGACAAGTTTTTCAGCTTTTCTATGACTGGATGATATTCCTATGCACACGTGTGTGTGTGTGTGTGTAGTATATACCTCATTTTCTTTATCCATTCATCTATTAATGGACACTTAGGTTGTTTCAGAAAGGACAAATTTCTTGAACAGATCTTGTGTTCTAGATGAGGCTTCCCCTAAGATAAAGCCAGTTAACATTGATTAACAGTATTAACATAGACCTGTTAGTGAAAAGTAAATTGGCCTGACATAGAAAAATGATTCTTTTGTATCAGTTCAGTTCAGTCGCTCAGTCGTGTCCGACTCTTTGCGACCCCATGAATCGCAGCACGCCAGGCCTCCCTGTCCATCACCAACTCCCAGAGTTCACTCAGACTCACGTCCATCGAGTCTGTGATGCCATCCAGCCATCTCATCCTCTGTCGTCCCCTTCTCCTCCTGCCCCCAATCCCTCCCAGCATCAGAGTCTTTTCCAATGAGTCAACTCTTCACATGAGGTGTCCAAAGTACTGGAGTTTCAGCTTCAGCATCATTCCTTCCAATGAACACCCAGGACTGATCTCCTTTAGAATGGACTGGTTGATCTCCTTGAAGTCCAAGGGAATTTCAAGAGTCTTCTCCAACACCACAGTTCAAAAGCATCAATTCTTCGGCACTCAGCCTTCTTCACAGTCCAACTCTCACATCCATACATGACCACTGGAAAAACCATAGCCTTGACTAGACGGACCTTTGTTGGCAAAGTAATGTCTCTGCTTTTTAATATGCTATCTAGGTTGGTCATAACTTTCCTTCCAAGGAGTAAGCGTCTTTTAATTTCATGGCTGCAATCACAATCTGCAGTGATTTTGGAGCCCAAAAAATAAAGTCTGACACTGTTTCCACTGTTTTCCCATCTATTTCCCATTAAGTGATGGGACCAGATGCCATGATCTTCGTTTTCTGAATAGTACATGCCAATTAAATGAGACATCCTTAAAAACAAAAAAACAAATTTTGTTATTGTTGGACTCTATCATCTGATGACCTAATAAAACAAAATTAAGTACTGAAACTTATTGCAGTAAGACATCACACCCACCATCTTCATAAACTTACCTGTGTCTCAGAACCAGAAAATTAGCCATTTGTTGAGTTTGGGGCTCCCCATGGACAGAGGAGCCTGGTGGGCTACAGCCTATGGGGTCACAAAGAGATGAATACGATTGAAGCAACTTAGCACACATGCTATCCTAAAAAGCCAAAGGGTCATGAAATTCTCCCTCTTTGTTCCAGAAGCCGAAATCCATGCAAACAAGCTTGTTGCATGCTTACTATTAATACATTAGCTTTGCCATGAAAAGTTAGCAGGTGTAGTCTTTGATTAAATTAAACCTCAGGTACTCAAAAGTGAAGTCTAAACAGGTAAGCCCTAATTGAGTAGCTACTTTAAAATGATAAAATATAAATACTAACATGAAAAAATGAGAGCAACATAATTTCTGTTGACTTGCAGATATTTTTCTGAGTGAACATACTTCGGAGAGAACAGGCATACCTCTGAAATATTTTATTATAGTAACTCACTAGAAGTTAGCCAAAATTAGTTGGCTAGGAAAGCAACAGGAAAATGTAATGATATATTTTATTTCCCAAAGTGATTTGATTGCTTTGGGACCTGTGCACAAATGGTTGAAGGCATATCTGTCAAAACAGGGAATTGATTGGATTTGGTAAAGTTAACGAAATGGTTTAGGATTGGTAGACACAGCAAACAAGGGCCTTGAAGAGTCTTCATAAGTAAAACTGTTGTTTGATACCCCAGCTCTTTGCCAGGTAGGCAGATCATTGTCTCCATCCCATAGGAAGTTACTTATGTAAGCAAAAACTTAGATTGTTGCTGTCTTTTGGTTTGTTTTGTTTATCACCTTTCCTGGGCAAAGGTTTATTGGAATAAACAATTAACTCATATTGACTAGATGGGCTATAGTCTTATCTAAGCCATATTGACACTGATGGTTTCAGGTCTGTTTTCCTCTCCCCTTTCAAAGACTGTAAGTCAGTACTATGAATATAGTGTATTGACATGTCTTTAATGACTTCTTAGGGTTCTACAGAAGCTCTCAGAGATTTCTTCTGAAGTTACATGGTCAACCTAGGGGATAAAATGTTAGGCTTTGTCACTCCTCCTGGCAGACTGGACTCTTAGTAGTGGCAGTAATCAGGATAGCCTTGGTGAAAGGAAGGCCATATTGTTGAGGTCCATATATATACCCTTCATGCTTCCAGTAGAGCCACTTTGTTCATAAGCTGATAGAACAAGAAATCGGATATGAAAGAAAGATCAACTGACACCCTCAGAATTATCTTGACCATCTGATTACTTAGCATCTCCTTCAAATGGGGCCTTGGTTGAGTATTTATGTAGGAAAGAAATATTCCTACAATCTGAGCCCACTGGGACAAGTCCGACCATAATTTTAATGCCTAATTATTATCACTCATCCTCTAAACTTGTTACTTTCATGTCCACCTCCTGGCCAACTATGGGTCATAAAATGGGGGCAGATCTGCACCTTGGGATATCTTTACCAGCTGTGAAGAACAGATAAGAAATACTGCTCAGATTTATTCTCCCTGTAAAGAGTTCCTCTCCTAACTGTCCCCCACCACCGTTGCTGAGTGGGGCTGTGGTGCCACAGTTACCTCTAACTCGTCCCAGCATACTGTGCAGTAGTGCTCTATAGGTTTGATCCCTGGGTTGGGAAGATCCCCTGGAGAAAGAAATCACAACCCTCTCCAGTATTCTTGCCTGGAGAATCCCATGGACAGAGGAACCTGTCTGGCTACAGTCCATGGGGTTGAACAGAATTGGACACAACTGAAGCGACTTAGCATGCATGCACACAGCATGTAGACCATTTTAAGGCTCAGAAATTCACTAAAAGGACTTACAGAACTCACTAGAAGCTGTTCAACTCATAGTTTATTACCGGAAAAGGATACAGGTTATCTTCATCTGTATCTAATCTTCTGAAAGGGCATGGGGCAGAGTCCAAGAGAATTCCACGTGTGGGATTTTCAGTTGTCCTCTCCTAGTGGAGTCCTGGATAACACCAGCTTCTCCAAGTATGATGTATGACAACACAGATGGAGTGCTGCCAACCAGGGAAGCCATACCTGAGCCTTGGTATGGTGATTTTATTAGGGCTCAGTCATGGAGATGTGTTGGACCACTACCATGACTAACTTCTAGTCTCCAGTCCCTCTGCAAGCCAAGCTGATGATGCATGGACAGAAGCTCCTACCCAAAATCTTTCTATTAGCCTGTCAGTGTGGTCCAAGGCGCCCAGGTAAACAAAGACACTCATTAAGCACGGCATTCCACTGGCTTAGATATCACCTCCCAGCAGCTCAGGGCAAAAACCAGACCTCTTTTGTGGGTGAGATCAATTCTTTACTACCCAAGGCATGAAGATTGGATTCTGGCTGGGGTACAAAATGTATTTGAAACTGAAAATGTGGCTAGTGGCAGAAAAGAGAATCACTGATACAGTGACAGTGGAGAAGGAGTTAAAGTCATTAGCAGAAGATATAGACCTAAGACATGCATGGAATTAACCAGCAGGTTTAGGGAATGTGGTTTTTATCATTACTTCCCTCCACATTGTACCAGGAGGACCACAATAAGATGTAACAAAACCAAAATCATAAGGAAAAAAAAAAAAAACAAAAATAAAAAAACAGAGCCAAGTTGTGTCTGTGTCCTGGAGCATTGGGGTATGCATTTCCAACAGTGCCACACCAGAATAACTAACCAAGGAAAGCTGCTTAAATTGAGTACGCAATGGAAGTCACAGCAAAGAGGAAACTATGGTTATTAAGGCTCTTGTTATCTAATGAAAAAAACCAAATTCTCCAAAAGAAATTTGTCAAATGGACCTTTCTGCTACTCCATTGTACACTAATCTGCCTGACTCATTTCCCACTTTTCATTACTTAGAATATTTTAAATTATTTCCACTTTAAATTATTAAAAACAAAATTACAGACTCAAAATTTGGGAGCAAGAATGATCTTAAAACTCCTTTAAGTCCACATTTTATCTTAAGGATAGCCCCCTCCACACACCGCCCCCCCCCCTCCCCCCAGTGGAGAAGGAAATGGCAATCCACTCTAGTGTTCTTGCCTGGAAAATCCCAGGGACGGCGGAGCCTGGCGGGCTGCCATCTATGGGGTAGCACAAAGTCGGACACGACTGAAGCTACTTAGCAGTAGCAGTAGCAGCCCCCCAAACTGCCTGCATGAGAACTTTTCTGGACTGATTTCTCAGCCACATCAAAGCAATTTTGGTTCAGTTGATGAGACATGTGGAGCACAGAAATCTGCATTTTAATAAGCAAGCACAGCCCTTTGTATCTACTTTGCCTTCTCCAGAATGTTTTGCGTACACAATGATTTCCTCACAATGATTTGTTTAGATTAACTGCAGGAAAACTTTTGTTTCAATGATGTGTCTTAACACCTAGAAAGCCCTCAATAAATATTTTTCAAGTAGTCTTTGATTCTCCTGTTCCAACATATCAGCTAGATTCAAGAGTTTAACTGGAGAGATTGAGGGTTCTCTGTGCTGAGGATACGTGGAGGAAACGAGGGTTATAGGGCAGCCTCAGCCAGTTGTGAGCTAGGTGTCTCTATGGAATGATTTTTTTTTGTTATTTTTAATCTTTGTTTCATAATAAAGGTGTTTTTTTTTTTTTTTTAAATCCAGGCTTATCCTACCTGAACTAATTAACAATAAGTAAGGAGAAAAGGAAATTTTCCCCACCTCTCCTAAACATCTTATTCTTTGATGGAAATTGGACCAACCTTGGTCAGGTGTATTACTTGCACACAGAATGTGAGAACCATGGGTTTTAGCCAAACCATCACACATAGTTAGAGCAACAAAATCAAGACCAGTTAAATGATTTCTCCAAGGTAGTATCAATACTTTGAACATACGGGTTTAAATTATTTCTTCTATAGTCCCCTAAGTGGAATTACCAATTTAAAGACATTAATTCTTTAATGGCCCATTGCTAGGTAGATTTTCTGAACAATCAAATAAAAATTGCACTGCTGCAAATTATGTATTACTCTCCCTGCCCTCCAAGCCCAACTGCCACCAACCAGTGCTTCTAATTTTGAGTCTTAATTTATTTAAAAGTTTTAATTGTTGTGTAATTGTGCCCCAGAATGTCCATTTTCATATCAAAGAAGCCTAGCAAAGCTGTTCATTTTTCATTTTGGTAATTTGATATTTGGAAGTCTGCATGTGTAAATAGTTTGTCGATGATTAATAGTTTATTATCTATTTCTCTCTTTATTGCTTTTCTTTTAATACTTTATATGTGTGTCCATTGTGTCATGTATCAATCTATAACTGAGATAAATATGGCAGTCCATTTTTTCTAGCTCTTAAAATAATGTTCAGTGTTCATTTGGAATTACATTTGACCCTTGAACAGCACATGTCCACTTACAGGTGAATTTTTTTCAATATATATGTACTACAAGGTAGACTAAAATTATACATGGATTTTCAACTTAGCAGGAGTCAGCACCGCAACCTCCATGTTGTTCAAGGACCAACTGTACTTTCAGAGTTAATGTATCAGATTCTGATGTATTAGAAATCTCGCACCCATCCTCCTGGTTTATTCCTGTCCCACTCTGCTTCTTTGTTTACACTGGTATGTGAACTTTCTCTTCATGACTAAGAAGTCAGCGGAAATGGAAGTATTAATTGAGCTAAGTCAGTGAGTCATTCTTGAAAAAAACTGGCAGCATTAAGATTATGATGATGATACTATTACTGCTTCTACTATTCTTCGTCATCATCATCAAGTAATAATAAAGGCATTGTATGGTGGTCTTGTTCACTAATTTTTCCAAATAACGCTATTTATCAAGAGATTGGGCTGGAGACTGAAGCTAGTATTTAATTTAATCTAACTTAGTGAACAATGTTAATGTTTTACTTGAGTCTTTTCAGACAGAAACAAAGTATATGTCTTCATAAATTTATATTCCCCCCTTTATTAGTTTAATTTCCCCATAAATAAATTTATTCTGTTAGGTGGTAAAAATGTTAAAAAATCATGTTAAAAAATCCTACATAACTAATTTTATTTTTATTATGTAAACATAGAAATGAAACATATTTGATATCCTATGTGTAAAACCAGAACATATAATGCAATGTAAAAATATAGCTGCATCTGGAAAAAGATTAGAAAGAGTTATATAAAATAAAGACATAAGATTATATTTCTTTTTTCCTTTTTGGCAAATTTTCTTTAAAGATATTACTTAATACTTATGTGAAGAAATTAAAGATGGTGACTTACATAAAATATTTTCTTTTAAGATGTGGGTAAATCCCTTTTCCTCTTGAAAGCATACTGGGTATGCCCAGTTTTACTTTACCATCCAGTAGTAAGCACTTGGGATCCCAAAGATAAGTTTGTTTAAAGTTTGAATTACTAAGTTTTCTTTAGAATTTTATAATTTTTACATTTTATATCTTATTGATCTTATTATATTATGTATTTTTTTGCCTTTGTTTTATCAGTTTTCATATTTTTAGTATTTTTATAGCTGTCTTCTAGGTAGTAATAAAATTTGTTGAAATAGAAGAAAATTATATTTCCCTAATTTTTCTTCAATACTTTAAAGTAAAAATTTTAAATATTTTAGAAATATTGACTTGGAGAATCAACAATTTTTAATATTTTGCCATGTTTACTTTACATATATTACACATCTAAATTATAGTTCTGTTTTTGAACTCATATTTTTCTCTATTTTCAATAACATGTTCTTCAACAAATATCTATTATGCATCAGTAAATTCTACTAATTAATATTTTCTTTTTCCCTTTTCACTATTTGTGCTAATAGCTGTTTTGTTAAAGAACTTTTTTTGCAGAATCAACTATTGGTGTTAATTAATTTTATTTTTTCTTCTCCCTAGTATATATTTACTCTTAGTTTTATTATTTCCCTTTTCTTACTTTCTCTTGGCTTGCTAGTTATTTATTTTTTTATCTAAAGTAGGAACACAGTTGATGTTTCTTTTTACTTCTTAGTACTGGAAACCTCTGAAACAATACAATTCTGGTTTGTTTGTTTGTTTGTTTGTTTTCAAAAACTCTTGTGTATTCTGGTGCTTAAGATGCTCCTTGAAAGCATCAGATTTGTTAGATTTCTTTTTCAATCCAGATATTCATCATTTTTTAAAAGGAGGCTTACCCAAATCACATTTATTATTTTAATCAATTTCTCTGCATTCATATTATTACATTCCTATATAAGCTTAAATATTGTTGCTATGTTGTTGTACTTTTTCGTTTCCTTAAAGGAAAACTAAACCAGTTTTCTTGTGCCTTTCTAAAATCTATGCCTCCCTTCAATTTGATTTTTAGGCAATCACTGTCTGTTTTCTTTACTAAATATTGGTTTTTCCATTTTCTAATATTATATAAATGGGATTATAAAGTAATACTTTTTTTTTTGGCCTGGCATCTTTCAGCATAATTATTTTGCGATTTATCCATGTTATGGTGTGAATCAATTCAGTTCAGTTCAGTTGTTAAGTCATGTTCAACTCTTTGCAACCCCATGGACTGCAGCACACCAGGCTTCCCTGTCCATCACCAACTCCTGGAGCTTGTGCAAACTCATGTCCATCCAGTCAGTGATGCCATCCAACCATGTCATCCTCTGTTGTCTCCTCTCCTCCTGCCTTTAATCTTTCCCAGCATCAGGATCTTTCCTAATGAATCAGCCCTTCACATCAGGTGGCCAAGTATTGGAGCTTCAGCTTCAGCATCAGTCCTTCCGATGAATATTCAGGACTGATTTCCTTTTGGATGGACTGGTTGGATCTCCTTGCAGTCCAAGGGAGTCTCAAGAGTCTTCTCCAACACCACAGTTCAGAAGCATCAATTCTTCAGCACTCAGCTTTCTTTATGGTCCAACTTTCACATCCATTCATGACTACTGGAAAAACCATATCTTTGACTAGATGGACCTTTGTTGGCAAAGTAATGTCTCTGCTTTTTAATATGCTGTCTAGGTTTGTCATAGCTTTTGAATCAATAGTCTGTTCTTTTTGTAGTCAGGATAGCTAAATAATATTCTAGTATATGGAAATACCACAATGTGTTTATCCATTCACTTGTTGATAGACATTTAGGGTGTTTTCAGTTTGGGGATGCTATAAATAAAGCTCAGAATAAGAGTTTGTGTACAAATTTTTATGTGCAAATATGTTTTCATTTCTCTTTGATACATGCCTAGGAGTGTGTTTTAGCCTTGGCTGCTATAATAAAATACCACAGATTGGGTAATTTATAAATAACAAAAATTCATTTCTTGCAGTCCTAGAAGCTGGAATTGTGAGATCAGGACACTGGCATAGTCAGTTGAAGGCTCTCTTCATGGTCTCAGACTTCTCTTTGTGTCCTCACCTGGTGGAAGGTGCTGGGAGCTCTGTGGGGTCTCTTTTATAAGAACACTAATCCCATTCGTGAGCGTTCCACCCTCTTGATCCAAGATCTCCCAGAGTATCTCTGTTCTAATATCATCACATGGCATTAAGATTTCAATGTATGAATTGGGATGGGAGGGGACACAAACATTCAGGCCATAGTGAAGTAGTATTGCTGAGTTGTTTGGTAACTCTCTGTTTAATCTTTTGGGAAACTATTTCCTATAATGGCTGCATTATTTTATACACCCTCCAGTATAGTTCATGAGTGTTGCAATTTCTTTACTTCCTTACCAATACTTGTTATTTTCTGTTTTTTTTTTTTTTTTGTCCAGCCATTCATTCTAGTATGTGTGAAATGGTATCTTATTATGGTTTTTATTTGCCTTTCCTTATTGACTAATGATACTGAGCATCTTTTTATGTGCTTATTGACCACTTATATGTCTTTAGTTGTTGAAGTACAATTTGTCATTTTTCCTTTTGTGATTCACATTTTAGTGTTCTTATCCAAGAAACTTCGTTTTACCCCAAGATTACAAAGATCTTCTCCTTTGTTCTCTTCTAGAAGCTTTATAGTTTTAGATTTTACATTTATGTCTGTGATACAGTTTGACTTGATTTTGAAGAAAGAGTTGATACTTATTTTTTCCCATTCATATATGTAATTATTCCAGCACCATTTGTTGAAAAAAATTTTCTTTTCCTATTGAATTCCCTTGGGACTTAAAAAAAAAATTAGTTAACCATATATGTATGCTGTTTATAGACTGTATTCTCTTCTATTGGTCTACATGTCTACTTTTTACCAGTACCATTTTGTCTTGATTCCTGTAGCTGAGGGCTTCTCAACCTCAGCACTAGTGAAATTTTGGCTCCAATAATTGTTCGTTGGATAGGTAAGAGTTATCCTGTGCATTGAAAGATGTTCAGCAGCATTCCTGGCCTTTATCCAGTGGTCCACATCCACTGTAGACAGTGTTATTTATTAGTTCCTTCTGGTTTGTTTTATTTTCTTTTTTCTGGCTTTGTCTGGGTTGCTTAAACATCGTTTCAGAATTCATGGCATTTTTAAAATTCCATTTTCTTTCAAATCCATATATGTCTTTTTGTTTAAATTGTGCCTTTTGGGGAAATCCCTGGTGGTCCAGTGGTTATGACTTGATGCTTTCACTGCTGAGGGCCTGAATTCAATCCCTGGTTGGGGAAACAAGATCCCATATGCCATGCAGTGTGGCCAAAAAAATAAATAAAATAAACCATGACATGTAGGGAATATATATTTGGATCTTGCTTTCTTTTCCACTCTAATAATCTTTGCCTTTTAAATAAAATGTTGAGATCATTAACCTGATATGATATTGCTATGGTTAGATTTAGGTCTATAATATCATTCTTATAATTTGTTCCATTTTTTGTTCTTCTGTTCCCACTTTTTTGCTTAAAAAATGTTTCTTACTATTGCATTTTAATTGTTGGTATTTTAGTAACCTCTTTATATTATTATTATTTTTAGTGGCTGCTCTAGGAATTAAAGAGTTCATTCCTAATCAGAACATGTCTTTTTAATTCAGTACATTAAAAGCTATTCTGGAGCACATCTAGCAGATGTTTATTACCATCTTGTTGGCCCAAACTGTGTCTCATCATACCTTTATTGCAGTGTTGTCCACAGGCACTGACTAAGTTAGACAAATTAAGATTCATATTCTGGAAATGGTGGAGAAATCCATCTGCAGTAAAATAGAGGGGCTCTGCTTACTACCTGAATAAGTCAATAATTTGTTAGCAGCAAAGAAGGGGTTTGAATATTAGGGTAAACAAGAATCAGTGTCTGTGGCAGTAATTAATTTTATCTATTATTCTTTACCAAGACTTTAACATCAGTATCAGCTCAGTTCAGTTACTCAGTCGTGTCAGACTCTGTGACCCCATGGAATGCAGCAAGCTAGGCTTCTCTGTCCATCACCATCTCCTGGAGCCTACTCAAACTCATGTCCATCATGTCGGTGATGCCATCCAGCCATCTCATCCTCTGTTGTCTCCTTCTCCTCCCACCTTCAATCTTTCCCAGCATCAGGGGCTTTTCCAATGAGTCAGTTCTTCACATCAGGTGGCCAAAAGTATTGGAGTTTCAGCTTCAGCATCAGTCCTTCCAATGAATATTCAAGACTGATTTCCTTTAGGAATGACAGGTTGGATCTCCTTGCAGTCCAAGGGACTCTCAAGAGTCTCCTCCAACACCACAGTTCAAAAGCATCAGTTCTTCAGCTCTCAGCATTCTTTATAGTCCAACTCTCACATCCATACATGACTACTGGAAAAACCATAGCCTTGACTAGATGGACCTTTGTTGGCAAAGTAATGTCTCTACTTTTTACTAGGCTGTCTAGGTTGATCATAGCTTTTCTTCCCAGGGAGCAAGCATCTTTTAATTGCATGGCTGCAGTCACCATCTGCAGTGATTTTGGAGCCCGGGAAAATAAAGTCTGTCACTGTTTCCATTGTTTTCCCATCTATTTGCCATGAAGTGATGGGACCAGATGCCATGATCTTCGTTTTCTGAATGTTGAGCTTTAAGCCAACTTTTTCACTCTCCTCTTTCTTTTCATCAAGAGGCTTTTTAGTTCCTCTTGTGGTGTCATCTGCATATCTGAGGTTATTGATATTTCTCCCAGCAATCTTGATTCCAGCTTGTGCTTCATCCAGCCCAGCATTTCACATGATGCACTCTGCATATAAGTTAAATAAACAGGGTGACAATATACAGCGTTGACGGACTCCTTTCCCAATTTGGAACCAGTCCATTGTTTCATGTCCAGTTCTAACTGTTGCTTCTTGACCTGCATATAGATTTATCAGGAGGCAGATCAGGTGGTCTAGTATTCCCATCTCTTGAAGAATTTTCCACAGTTTTTTTGTGGTCCACATAGTCAAAGGCTTTGGCATAGTCAGTAAAGCAAAAGTAGATGTTTTTCTGGAACTCTCTTGATTTTTTGATGATCCAACAGATGTTGACAATTTGATCTCTGGTTCCTCTGCCTTTTCTAAATCCGGCTTGAACATCTGGAAGTTCACAGTTCATATACTGTTGAAGCCTGGCTTGGAGGATTTTGAGCATTACTTTGCTAGCGTGTGAGATGAGTGCAATTGTGCAGTAGTTTGAACATTCTTTGGCATTGCCTTTCTTTGGGATTGGAATGAAAACTGACCTTTTCCAGTCCTGTGGCCACTGCTGAGTTTTCCAAATTTGCTGGCATACTGAGTGCAGCACTTTCACAGCATCATCTGTTAGGATTTGAAATAGCTCAACTGGAATTCCGTCATGTCCACTAGCTTTGTTCGTAGTGATGCTTCCTAAGGCCCACTTGACTTTACATTCCAGGATATCTGGCTCTAGGTGAGTGATCACACCATCATGGTTATCTGGGTCATGAAAATCTTTTTTGTATAGTTCTGTGTATTCTAGCCACCTCTTCTTAGTATCTTCTGTTTCTGTTAGGTCCATAGCATTTCTGTCCTTTATTGTGCTCATCTTTGCATGCAATGTTCCCTTGGTATCTCTAATTTTCTTGAGGAGATCTCTAGTCTTTCTCATTCTATTGTTTTCCTCTATTTCTTTGCATTGATCACTTAGGAAGGCTTTCTTATCTCTCCTTGCTATTCTTTGGAACTCTGCATTCAAATGGTTATATCTTTCCTTTTCTTCTTTGCATTTCGCTTCTCTTCTTTTCTCAGCTATTTGTAAGGCCTCCTCAGACAACTATTTTGCCTTTTTGCATTTCTTTTTCTTGGGGATGGTCTTGATTACTGCCTCCAATGTCACAAACCTCCGTCCATAGTTCTTAAAGCACTCTGTCTATCAGATCTAATCCCTTGAATCTATTTGTCACTTCTACTGTAGAATCAAAAGGGATTTGATTTAGGTCATATTTGAATGGTCTAGTAGTTTTCCCTGCTTTCTTCAATTTAAGTCTGAATTTGGCAATAAGGAGTTCATAATATGAGCCCCAGTCAGCGCCTGGTCTTGTTTTTGCTGACTGTTTAGAGCTTCTCCATCTTTGGCTGCAAAGAATATAATCAATCTGGTTTCGGTATTGACCATCTGGTGATGTCCATATGTAGTCGTCTCTTGTGTTGTTGGAAGAGTGTGTTTGCTATGACCAGTGCGTTCTCTTGGCAAAGTTCTGTTAGCCTTTGACCTGCTTCATTTTGTACTCCACGGCTAAATTTGCCTGTTACTCCAGGTGTTTCTTGACTTCCTACTTTTGCATTCCAGTCCCCTATAATGAAAAGGACATCTTTTTTGGTTGTTAGTTCTAGAAGGTTTTAGGTCTTCATAGAACTGTTCAACTTCTGCTTCTTTAGCATTACTGGTTGGGGCATAGACTTGGATTACTGTAATATTCAATGGTTTGCCTTGGAAATGAACAGAAATCATTCTGTTGTTTTTGAGATTGCATCCACGTACTGCATTTTGGACTCTCTTGTTGACTATGATGGCTACTCCATTTCTTCTAAGGAATTTTTGCCCACAGTAGTAGATATAATGGTCATCTGAGTTAAATTCACCCATTCCAGTCCATCTTAGTTCGCTGACTCCTAAAATGTCAATGTTCATTGTTGCCATCTCCTGTTTGACCACTTCCAATTTGCCTTGATTCATGGACCTAACATTCCAGGTTCCTATGCAGTATTGCTCTTTATAGCATCAGATTTTACTTCCATCACCTGTCACATCCTCAGTATATTTTAGCATAATTCTTTTTGTTTTTTCATTTTTTTGTCATTAATAATTTATTTTACCAATGTAAGCTATCCCCTTCAAAAAAACTACATGAAGTCTAGCTTTTAGTGTTTGTTCCCCTATGCCTCTTATTTCCATTTTATTATTTACAAAATGGATCTACAGTAGTAATAATTATAATCTATTAGTGAGTAAGTGAATAGTGAATGCATTAAAATTGCTATTTTCTGACTGCAAAATCAAATTTGATAAAAGAATTCAGTTTTATTCTAGCAGAATTATTTTGTCATAAAAGAGAGAATCTTAATTAAAATCAAAACAGAAAAGTAAAAAGCTTAATTTATGCTATTGGGTTGTTTTCCATTTTTAAAAATAGTAAGTATGATAAACAATTGTTACTTGTAATTTTGTTTTAAAAAGTCTGAGTAGCATTTGAGTATGTTTCACTTAATATGTTTTAGCACACCATAGATATTCTTGGAAAATATGCCTCATTAGGGGAAAAATAATTGGCATTTGCAAAGCTTAATTACATTTAAAAGGTTTGCCTTATGAAAACCCAGCCTGTGATTTTGAAAGCACTTTTCCTACTTTCTTCTCTAATGGGAGCTTGTAGCTCTCCTTTAATAATGATTGGGTTATAAATTCTCCAGGGCAGAGAATGATTAGCATCTTGTGTGTGCAGAGAGACTGGTTGTTTAGCCTCATGATGATTTGCAGTTTAATAAATGCATACACAGGCATAATCTTATTGAATTCTTTTAACTTTCCAAGGAGGTAGTAAAAATTCTCCCAGTTTATGGATAAGGATCCTGAGGCTGGACGACAATGAATGAATGATCAAAATTCACATGACTTGTATTTTTAGAGTTGAAACAGAGCTACCCCTCAACCTGAGGATCTTTCTTCTGCCCCAGCATCTCCAGGTCTCCCATCTGCTGGTATACCACCTCCCTGGAGTTAGCCATATACAATTTGCATGAAGACGTTCCTGCCACCTAGATGTTTTCCAGAGGGCTAGCATGGGCAGTTGGGATAGGAAATCATTCCCTGTGCAGGATTTGACCCACTTGGCATTCCCAGACCTCACCCACTATGTACTGGCACTGGCCCCCAGTCATTGCAACATCCAGAAATGCACCCCCATTACCAGCTTTTAGTTTTGACAATGCCCCAATAGTTTTGACAATGCATTCTGAATGTCTTTGACCAAACCCATAAGTCTTTTCATATGCAAGTCTGCTCTAGAATGCAGAAAGAAATGTTTAAGGGGGATAAAGGAGTATATGGTACCCCTGAGCAAGGGGAGTGCCAAAGCTTGGAAAAGTAGCTACCAGTTGGGGGAGAAGAATCATCTCAAAATCGTGATGATAACAATAGTGATGATGGTAACACTGAGTTATCACTACACGCTAGGTGCTAGGTTACGCCACCAACATTTTATTCTCACTATAGCACCATTACCTCGTGGTGTAGAGTAGTGAGAGACCATCATCCCTTGTCACAGCCATAAGTTCCCTCTGGTCTTGCTGCTTCCATGGTTACCCCCATATAGTCCATTCTTCTTGAAATCAACCTGAGCCATTTTTATAATGCGAAATCCGATCATGTCACTCTTCTGATAACTTTCTAACTACCTGATGACACTGAGTAAATTCTGAAGTCCCACAGTGGCCACAAAGCAGACACGCCCTGGCCACATGTACCTGCCTGACCTCATCTCCTACTCTGCCCAATATGGCATCACTGTAGTCACACTGGCTTCCCGCTGGCTGCCATCTGCAGTCACTGTTCTCTCCTTTAAGTCAGACTTACTCCCTTACTTCATTTAGTTTCTGACCCTGCCTCACACCCCGGACAGCGCTTCTCAATGGCTCTGTCTATAATAGCTTCCCTTTCTCCCTCTTCCCTTTACCATGCTTTACTTTTCTGCACAGTACTTAGGGCCACCTGACATTATTAAATGACTGTTTATCCATCTCTTCATTATGTCTCCTTTCATAGTAATGAGAGCTCAGTAAGGGCTTTGTCTTCCTCACCCCTTAGGAAATGGCTTGGCACACACTGATTCAATATTTAATGAATACACATGGCATAGAGAAGTTAAGTCATTTGCCTAATGTTCAGAGCTAACAAATGGTAGATTTGTACTTTGAACTCCCAGACTGTCAGAGAAGACTACTCTTTGAGAAGAAAAAAGATACAGATGGCAGAGAAGCTTAGGACAGGAGATGGGAATGAGACAGGTCTTTCTTTCTCTTTTCTGCCAGGAAATGCTCAGTGTAACTTTTTTTTTAATACATGCACTAATTAAAGAGAATTGTACAAAAGGAAGAGTTAAGGTGCAGACATGTTCAGAGACTTCAAGTCAGGACTATGCAGGTAAACTGCAACCAAAGTCCACTTCTCTTCCTGGAGTACAAGTTTTGCCAGATGGTTCCATGCCTTAGTCTAGACACTTAATTTTCATGTGAAAGAAATTCATGCAACCTTGAATATGTGAGCTTAAAATAGCTCTGTAGAGGTCATTATGAACAAATTAATTCAGAGGTAGTTCATTTCTAATGGTAGGGAACAAACAATAATTTGGTATGTTTTGCACTTACTACCATTTCTTAAAATCTTGAGAAAATCACTGTGTCATCTTTGGGTACTTTTTATTAGGAAAGAAGTTATCCATTCACACTAGAGAGACTGCAGAAGGAATGGAACTTCATCTTGCAATTCTAGAACAAACTTCACAATAAGAATTAAGTTTTCACAGGGTGGAGAAAAACAAAAGAGAGGGAGAAAATCCCTCAGGACAAGGTTTCTCAGATTTGGCTGCTTTCAAGGACATATTCTTGGGGGAGGAGACTGCACGTTTTCTTTTATCACATTTAAAATTTTATGTTTTACTTTTGTTCATAGTCTAAAAAAATACACACTTGTTTGGGACTATCTGGACAACCATCTTCTGTAACAGAGTGCTACCACAGGAACCATACTGCTAAACCAGAACTGCAGTCCATCTGCTAATTCTTGCTTTGCTTCTTTGCTTTACAGGCATGTATTCAATATAGACATTTTCCTCTTCCAGCTCTTAGTATTGTTTCCTTTCGTCCCTTTCTCCTTCTGTACCAAAACTCCCAGGGAGCCTAGCTTGCTGTATGTTGAACCCTTATAATATTTTTTTAATTATATCAAATTTTTAAGTGGTTTGTCTTTTTACTAGGAGGAAGCAAGGGAAGTTGACAGAATAGATCCTCAAGTGATATGGACTCAAATTTCTTGCTGGAATTTGCAAAGCCAATTTAAGTACGATCTTAGTTGTCAGAAGATTGTTTTTTAAATGTAGAAATTCAAGAAGACAGCCTTTGAGAATGCAAATTTTGAAGAACTTGGAATCTTTTTTTTCATTTCAATTATAGTAGTAACCACAGAGCTCAGCTAGCAGGATATCACAGCGTGTTCAACATAAGGAAATCACAGTAATAAAAACAGCCTCTCTTCCTTGGGTGTTGGGTGCTCTCTTTGCCCTGCACCATTTCCTGCGTGTTATTGATTAGAGGCATAGCAATAAAGAGTTCTACAGAAGTGGAAAATTAAATCATGGTGACTAGCTAAGTAGTGATGAATGGATTTGAGGAGAAGAAATATGATGATTCCTTACAATGTAGAAATGATGCTTCCAGAACTTTTCAAGATTATTTGCCTCTCTGTTGGGGCCGAAATAAGGCTTATGAGAGGACAACAAAAAAATGATAAGAATGCCTGAAATTCACAGAGTGATTAAAACAAAAATGGAGGCAAAACAGTTCACAGGGGAGAGGTACAGATGGAAGAGAGGACTTTAACTTGAGATATCCCTCATGCCTGCGGGCTTCTGGGGCTTGGGCTCCCAGAGGGATGAGCTGGTTTCAGCACTTGTTGGGACTGACTTGCTGGTCCTGAAACCTCTGGGGATGTCTCCGCACACTAGCATTTACAAATAAACAACTCTATTAGAACTACGTTTTAATAGAGCCCACTACTGAAAAGGGTTACACATGAATGAAGATGAGAAAGAAAGAATGTTAGGCCTTCTAATTCAATTTCACTTATTCATCTTTTCACCACATCTAGAAGGCTGTTGGTCACAATGGAAACAAATTATAATTCGAAAGAAATTACTTTATTAAATTCATACCCGTATACAATACACATTGTCATTCTAATCTCTATCTAAAATGAAATTTAGAATGGATTTTTTTTTTTTCTTTTTTTTTTTTTTTTTTAATTTTATTTTATTTTTAAACTTTACATAACTGTATTAGATTTGCCAAATATCAAAATGAATCCGCCACAGGTATACACAAATATTTTCACTTAAAAGGGTAATTTCAAGATTCTAGTCATGCTTTTTCTGAAATCAATTAATATGTGTGGGATGATTCGTGAGAAAAGGAGTGTATATATACACGAACAGCATACATGGAATATTTTTGAGAATTTCAGCCAAACACAGATATAGTAGTTTTAATGACTGCTTTTTAAAGTCCAAAGTGTTTTTGCCAAAGTGCCCATATAATCCAATTTTAATGTACTGATAATTTAAACTTGTTTTACATAAAAGTTGATTTATAACTTGTAATCTGTTCTATCTCTCTGAATTGGAAGCATACAGCAATTTCATCCCCTGATTTCAGCCCTTAAATGTTCAGAATGAAAGAGATATTAAGGAAATTCATAGAATAATGAGTTTCTATTATTAGCAGGGTAATGTGGGGAGATTTGGGGTGCTTCAGGAAAAACTTAACCACCTGAAAATCGCCAACCTCCTTTCATCTAATAGAGCTTGAAAATATATTATTAAAATCAAATTTTAAAAAAACATTGTTACCCTCAGGAGCCATCTTATACAAAGTCACTTCTTTGGGAGGTATAGGGCAGGCATCTGGTCCTGAGGCTCAGAGATGAGGATGTGTGTATTTACACCATCTTATTCCTTGTGGTCTAGACCATTAACAACAACCCTGGGAAGGGGCACTGTGAAGAGTAGTGAAACTGAGAAGGTTCTCCTGCTGTGAGGAGCCCCAGAATCAGGACCCTTAGCCTCAGAGGCAGTGGGAAGGCACAGAGGGAAGTCACTGCCAAGGAAAAGGGACCTGCAAGGAAACCAAGGGAAATGCATTACAGTTGTCCTTAGGACCACTCATCCTGGTTTCTGTAGGCTCTAAACTGTTGTGATCAGTGTAGAAAGACTGGGGGAAGGTGGTGGGAGATTGTGGGTGAGGATATTTGCTTAAGCCCTTCATGGATTTATGTTTAACATTCAATGAAAGAACACTAGGATCTTCCAATACCTACTTTACTGTAACCGTTTTTGACGCAGGCAGGCAGGGAGTCTAAGCACTGGAGACTAAAAATTGACTTCTCTAGTCAACTTGGAGAGCCAGATCCGGTTGGCAGGTTCTGTGCTTGTATCTCTAACTCCATAGACAAGGCTGATCCTGGGAATGAAATAAATTATTTCTGGAGCCCCTCAACCTTGGAGCCCTAGGACTACTATTAGGGAGCAGGTATGGGGATGTGAATAGCAAGAAGAGATAAGAAAGCCTTCCTAGGTGATCAATGCAAAGAAATAGAGGAAAACAACAGAATGGGAAAGACTAGAGATATCTTCAAGAAAATTAGAGAAACCAAGGGGACATTTCATGAAAAGATGGGCTCGATAATGGACAGAAATGGTATGGACCTAACAGAAGCAGAAGATATTAAGAAGAGGTGGCAAGAATACACAGAAGAACTGTACAAAAAAGATTTTCACGACCCAGATAATCACAATGGTGTGATCACTCACCTAGAGCCAGAACATCCTGGAATGTGAAGTCAAGTGGGCCTTAGAAAGCATCACTACGAACAAAGCTAGTGGAGGTGATGGAATTCCAGTTGAGCTATTTCAAATCCTGAAAGATGATGCTGTGAAAGTGCTGCACTCAATATGCCAGCAAATTTGGAAAACTCAGCAGTGGCCACAGGACTGGAAAAGGTCAGTTTTCATTCCAAGCTCAAAGAAAGGCAATGCCAAAGAATGCTCAAACTACCGCACAATTGCACTCATCTCACACGCTAGTAAAGTAATGCTCAAAATTCTCCAAGCCAGGCTTCAGCAATACGTGAACCATGAACTTCCTGATGTTCAAGCTGGTTTTAGAAAAGGCAGAGGAACCAGAGATCAAATTGCCAACATCCACTGGATCATGGAAAAAGCAAGAGAGTTCCAGAAAAACATCTATTTCTGCTTTATTGACTATGCCAAAGCCTTTGACTGTGTGGATCACAAAAAACTGTGGAAAATTCTGAAAGAGATGGGAATACCAGACCACCTGACCTGCCTCTTGAGAAATCTGTATGCAGGTCAGGAAGCAACAGTTAGAACTGGACATGGAACAACAGACTGGTTCCAAATAGGAAAAGGAGTATGTCAAGGCTGTATATTGTCACCCTGCTTATTTAACTTATATGCAGAGTACATCATGAGAAATGCTGGACTGGAAGAAGCACCAGCTGGAATCAAGATTGCCGGGAGAAATATCAATAACCTCAGATATGCCAATGACACCACCCTTATAGCAGAAAGTGAAGAGGAACTCAAAAGCCTCTTGATGAAAGTGAAAGAGGAGAGTGAAAAAGTTGGCTTAAAGCTCAACATTCAGAAAACGAAGATCATGGCATCTGGTCCCATCACTTCATAGGAAATAGATGGGGAAACAGTGGAAACAGTGTCAGACTTTATTTTTTGGGGGCTCCAAAATCACTGCAGATGGTGACTGCAGCCATGAAATTAAAAGACACTTACTCCTTGGAAGGAAATTTATGACCAACCTAGATAGCATATTGAAAAGCAGAGACATTACTTTGCCAACAAAGGTCCATCTAGTCAAGGCTATGGTTTTTCCATTGGTCATGTATGGATGTGAGAGTTGGACTGTGAAGAAGGCTGAGTGCCGAAGAATTGATGCTTTTGAACTGTGGTGTTGGAAAAGACTCTTGAGAGTCCCTTGGACTGCAAGGAGATCCAACCAGTCCATTCTGAAGGAGATCAGTCCTGGGTGTTCATTGGAAGGACTGATGCTGAAGCAGAAACTCCAGTACTTTGGCCACCTCATGTGAAGAGTTGACTCATTGGAAAAGACTCTGATGCTGGGAGGGATTGGGGGCAGGAGGAGAAGGGGACGACAGAGGATGAGATGGCTGGATGGCATCACTGACTCGATGAGTGTGAGTCTGAGTGAACTCTGGGAGTTGGTGATGGACAGGGAGGCCTGGCGTGCTGCGATTCATGGGGTCGAGAAGAGTCGGACACGACTGAGCGACTGAACTGAACTGATGGGGATGTGAACTGGTCCAACAGAATGAAGGGGTGTGGACAGGAGCAGAACTTCCCTGAGGGCTTAGCACCAGGGACTATGGGCAGTCACAGTACAAACTCCCCAAGTCTTTACCACCTACTGCAGTTCTGAGGGTAAAGGAAAGGAGGTAGGTGACAGTTTTCTGGGGTCTCCTCCTCTTTCTCATCGCACACTGCAGTCTTCACATTCAACCTCCCACACACTCCAAATTTTATCACTGTCATCCACACAATAATAGGTCCCTGTTTTCTGTTTTCTGGTTGAAGAATATTTCTTTCTGGTGTCAGTAATGATCATTTTAAGATATATTCTAGATAAGATAATAAAATAATAAGAGCCATGAAATGGTTACTGTCAACCACCCCTCTCTCCTTTATTGATAAAACATTCCTGGTGGCGATATTGACATGCTGACAAATAGTTCTTCAGGGCTTCCTCTGAAATCTCCAGTAGCAAAGTACCTGGGGAATGGACTGGAACAAGAGAACAACTCCAGAATGCAGACACCTTTTGAGTGGAGAACAGACAATGGCTAAGATTTTGGAAATACAAAAGCTAGTTGTCTTTGTTCTTTAGTATCCTCAGTTCAGTTCAGTCGCTCAGTCGTGTCCGACTCTTTGCTAGCCCATGAATTGCAGCACGCCAGGCCTCCCTGTCCATCACCAACTCCTGGAGTTCACCGCTGGACATAGTGCGTGTTCGTTCAATTGAATGAGCCTTCTTAGGGCACTGAAATCTCTCCCTTTTAGCTTTGCCCAAATCTTCCATCTAACATCCTAACTCCTTACCCAGTGGACAGTCCAGATGCAATTCTTTTCAACTAAATTCTACTAGAAACATTTCCGTATCTGTGACTATTCAAAAATATCTTGACTCTTGTGATTTCAAATGAAGCCCATATACTATTGAATACTTTGAGAACATAAAAAGAATGAGGTAAGCCAGACTTTTGTTTATAAATGGGCTGAACTTTGTAGAAAGCATATACCTCTTTGCGGGAAGAACCTCTTCAGGAATCACCAGCTTTTGCCCACTCACACCATTTTCCTCATTCCGATAGCTGGGAGAGAAGTGGTTTTGCTGTCACAGTATCCAAACACTGATTATTGTAGCTGTCCCTTTTAGCTTTAGATACTATGTGATCCAATTCTCCTATTTAATAGATAAGGAGACTGAATTCTTCTGGTCTACTTCTAGTCAGAAGTGGTAGAACCAAAGAACGTATCTCCAAACTCTCAAACTAGTGACATTTCCTCCCACAAGATAACTTTCTGCAAAAGACAGAAGGGCTAAGGGGTTCTCCTCAGATGCATGTAAGCTATCCACTCAGTTATAGGGACTAGACATGCACTGAAGAGAATTAATAAGGTGAAACTATTTATTTATATATATACACACACAAACATGACAACATTCCAGGCACATGAATTCAAACAGGAGTTGACAAACAGTACAGAGAGAATGAAGGCATTTATGTAAACCAAAATGAATAATGTACATTTTCCATGGGCCAAGTCTGAAGTTGCATTGCGCCCTGATAACAGAGTTTACCTCTGGAGAGGACTCTAGATCTAGGGGTAGTAGTCAAAGGAGAGTTTGTCCTTATGTGTATTGTTTGTACCTTTATGAGGAGAATCTACTTATGGGTTAATTATTTAAGAAGTAGGCAATGGCACCCCACTCCAGTACTCTTGCCTGGAAAATCCCATGGATGGAGAAGTCTGGTGGGCTGCAGTCTATGGGGTTGCTAAGAGTCGGATACGACTGAGCGAGTTCCCTTTCGCTTAAAAGAGTAAAGCTACAATTTTTTTAAATTGTCCTCTATGAGTTCACCGCTGAACGTTTAAGGCTTCAGTTGCCAATGGGTCACTAAACCAGGTGCATCATTCTATCAGCAATGAGCAGTGAGGGGAAAATATTCTCCTTTGGGGAGTAAAGACCCATCTCACAATGATTTCCCAATTACCCTTTCCCCTTACTTAACAACAACAACAATAAGAAGAAACATCTTTTAAAAGAGAAAAGCTGCTTCCCTGGGGATGAGTAAATAATCCCTTTTCTCTTCCAATATTGACTTTGGATATGTCAATTTTGTTAAAGGTGTGGAAAGCATGAAGTGGTAAATTTTGAAATGATTCTTATAGTTTATGTAGAAAAAGGTAATTTTTAGGAAACTGGTCTTCTTATGCTAAATAAGGAACAGTTTTCTCTCCACCCTCCATTTCTGCCCAGACTTTAGGGATGGTTTTGTTACTTCTCTGTTGATGACCAAAGCATCTCAATTCTTCATGAAAAGTCTGAGGTTGATCACAGGGACCTTTGTTGGAAATATACAAACATATACTTATGTGTTTGTATACATCAATAATACAGTATGTGTGGGTATGCTATTTGATGAAGTGCTGTAAAATTCTTCTCCCATTCCCAAGTGCCATCAAGTTTCTGCCAAGAGAGCTAAATTGGCTTTTCTGATTCCTGCCAAATCCTGTTCAGGGAAACCACCTGTGGTCTCAAAGTTGTGTTACTATTTCCATATACTTGTGAATATTTTCTGCTTAAAATAGAACAACTCCCCCTGCCCCTTTCTCATCCATGTGGTGTCACACACGTGTGCATCAAAGGTAAAGTGGTGACACGTCCTTTTTATTCTTTGCCCTACATGCTCGGGGCCTGGTCCGATTGCCATTCTTACACTTGTAAGTGCAGCAGAAAGGTTCATTTCTCGAGTGCCTGCTCTGTGCCTGACCCTGTGCCTGGGACCTGAGAGAGAGTGGTGAATACAGTGGATGTGAGCCCTGCCCTCATGGAGCTTATGTTACCTCTGCTGCCAGCGGGATCACTCAGCTCTGTGGCGCTCCCCAGTTACCAGGGCAACAGCACTTTCAGATGCGTTAAGAAGTTCTAACGAATGTGCAGTATCAGGCTCCGTTCTGCAAACAAAGCCATTTATTTTAGGCTGAAGCATTTGCAGCAAAATTTAAATAATTTATCTGGATTGTGTCAGATTGAACACTTTGTGATATGTTTTTGGTTTTCTTCAGTAGCACATTTATTCAATAAAAGCTTTGTCATCTTAGATTTTTTTTCAGCTAACTCTTCAAGCTAGATGTATGAACTAAACAGGAAGATGGGCCCAAGAATCTGTGCCTGTCTGAGAGAAGTGTTATATAGGTCATTACCAAAGTGAATCAGGACCTCAAGTATTTTTTTACTCAATGCTCAAAGATCTTGGGACAGAAATAACAAAAAAAAAAAAAAAAAGTAGAGGCTTTGCTGGACCACAGCTGCTACTAAACATTACCTATTCTGAACCTAAGAGCTGGAAACACCCCTGATCCCACCCACCTCCACCCAAGAAAAAGTACTGAGTCCTGAAATTCCCATTAAAAAAATGGAATCCTTTCAGTTAGCTTAGCATTGCTCTTGGAAAGAGAGCCTGTCAATCTAGGAGGGCCAGCCCTAAACTTGGGCTTGGCATTAACCTTTTGTAAGATTCATATGTGCAGGTCCCAGCCAGGGAATGAGGCAGGTGAGCATCACTGTTTGAAAGCCTGGAGGGAGAGAGAGAAAGATGCTGGGCAGCCTCACCTGAAGAGACTCAGAGGGCCACAGCCCCGAGAGAGCACTCTGAACACGGAGGCACAGCATCTGGAGACAGGTTGCTGCTCAGCTCTATAGAAAGCCAGTTCTTGTTTGCCTCTGATTTTTTTCTTAATTTTAATTGAAGGATAATTGCTTACAATATTGTGTTGGTTTCTGCCACACATCAATGTGAATTAGCCATAGGTATACCTGTGTCCCCTCCCTCTTGAACATCCCTCCCACCTCCCACTCCCCACCCTATTAAGTGATTTCTGATATGTTTTAAAGCACAAAATCAAACTTTCTTCTTTCAGAATCTTAACGAGGGATTTCTTTGGTGGTCCAGTGGCTAGGACCCCTCGATTCCACTGCAGGGAGTAGGGGTTCCATCCCTATTGAGGGAACTAAGATCCCACATGCCATTCAGCAAGACCAAAAACAAAAAGAATCTTAACAAATGTTCCTGCGTGTGTCCTAAGTTTTTCTAAGACAGGGTGTTGGACATCTCCTGTCCTTGCCCCTGAGGCAGGAGAGGTGAGGTGTAGCACCCTATAGGCTCAGAAGGGCCTTGTCAGAGCATATAGTGCTGGGAGGTCCAGGGTAGTAGAACCTGCTGGCCTCTCTTTCCGTAGCCCCCAAGACACATTTGTACATCTAGCACTTTCCACACAAAGCAGCCCATGGTAGCAATGCTGGCATGTGGTCCCCATGCTGTTCACGGCACTGCTCTGTGATTCATCTTTCTGCACAGCCTCTGGGAGTCCAGCGGGGGAACCACAGCTTCCTGCTGTCCCTGTTCAGTAAGCAGAATGTCAAGGTTTTAGAAATGCCTTGCTTTCACTCCACCTAGAGGTAAAACAGTCATTAGCAGAAGCACATATTTGCTTCTTGGGGATATGTTTGCGAAAACATAACAAAGCCTTTATTTATGAGTTGCATTCATTATTTCAAGCTTAAGAAACGTGGCCTTCTGAAAAAGATGAAAAAAAATTAACATGTTAAAGATGGAGAAATTATACTATTGTGTCTGGGTTGAATGGTGACACAGATAATTTAGTCAAAACATATCTCTATTTTTTGTGTATGATAAGTTTTTGAGTCTCTGATTATAGCTGGCTGAAGGTTTATCCCCAAATAATGGGGTTTGGGGCATTAATCATAAACCGATAGGTTTCAACAGCAGTTGCTATGACTTTCTTCATGTGCAATAAAGCACTTCTAATGGATTACACAATTAACTTTCTGCAGTTGAAATGAATGAGATATTAATGGTTTTTGAGAAATCTGATTGGAATTAAGTTAAAACACATTGACTTCTTCCACTTTATGTTCATACTATAGTAGTTTAAATACATTTTTCATTATTTGAAATCTTTTTCTCTCAGCATATACTAATGGTGAGAGAATTAAATGACACTGAAAATTCTGGAAATCAAGAGAAACAGATTAGAACTGCAAGCACCAGGCACATGAAGAGAGAGAAGAGTCGTTAAGGTAGGTCTCCAATTAGACATTATTCTAGTAAGCTCTACTTGAGACGGGGACACATTGCCCCTGTGGAGGCAATAACTGCCACATTGACATCAGCAATGTGAAATTGTCTAGTTCCTCTGAGCATAATGGTTTTAATTAAGTAAAATAGGAGGCTAAAAAAATAAGCAAAGATAATTAAGCAGCATTCGTCCCTTATGCAAGAATGTGCTACAAAAATCTCATTTGATTTCATTAATTTACATGTCACAAAGCAATTAGCTTTGTTTACCCATCTCTCTCAGAGTGTAGGTGCATCTAAATTTTATCCTAATTATGTTTATAAAGAGTGCAGCTACCAAGGGTGTTGACTATTTAAAATGCACAATTAGCATTGTAGTTACTACAGCTGTGGGTAAAACATGTCCTCTCCTTGTTCATTTTGTCCCACTGCTACATGTAAATTGTGGAGTGGGATGTGGAGTGTCATTTGGGGAAAGGGGAGTAAAGTTAGGTAGATCCCCAAACCAAGCAGCTTGCCTCATTGACAGTTTTACAACACACTCAGTGTGCAGAGTCCTTTGCCTCTGTATCTGAGAAGAGTGTTAGGGCATCAGAAGCCCAAGCCCAAATTAGTTCACAAATGAAAGATGTGTGCCCAAGGTTATTTAGTACAGTCTTAACTCCAAAGCCTTATTCAAGTCTTGCCAGGATCTCCTGGGCTCAGAAACCATTATGGGCTGGACAATGAATCTCTTGCAGGAGGAGGGGCTGGTGAATCTTCCTTATCGATTCAAAGAAGAAGAAAAAGTAAAACAAAACCCCAAGTCCCATTTGTACTATTCAAATGGAATTTTTCACCAACTATGGAAAGATATTTGGGGTATAATAGAGGAAACTGAATATGGACTAATTCTCGGATACTATCAGAGAATTAGTAATATTTCTAGGAGAGTGAGTGGCATTGTAGTCATGAAGGAAAATTTGGTTACTTTTAGAAGTAAATGCTGAAGGGGTGAGTTATGATATTGACAACTTAATTTCAATATATACTGAAAAGACATATGCAGAGAGATAAAGCAAATATGGTAAATATAAGCAGTAGTTAAATTTGATAATTTTATTTAGTTTTGGCTGTGCTGGGTCTTTGTTGCTGTGCAGGCTTTTCTCTAGTTGTTGAAGCGAGCAGGGGTGCTATTCTCTAGTAGAGGTGCATAGGCTTCTCATTGCAGTGGCTTCTCCTGCTGTGGGACATGGGCTCTCAGTGAGCGGGGTTCAGTAGTTGCAACTTTTCCAGTGAGTCAGTTCTTCGCATCAAATGGCCAAAGCATCGGAGTTTCAGCTTCAGCATCAGCCCTTCTAATGAATATTCAGGACTGATTTCCTTTAGGATTGACTGGTTTGATCTCCTTGCAGTCCAAGAGACTCTCAATAGTCTTCTCCAACACCACAGTTCAAAACCATCAATTCTTCAGCGCTCAACTTTCTTTATGGTCCAACTCTCACATCCATACATGACGACTGGAAAAACCATAGCTTTGACTTGACAGACCTTTGTCATATGGGCAGTCATGGAACCAGCCATTAAATGTCTGTGTATCATTTGGAAATGTTTCTGGCTGCTAGCAAAAGAAAGCTCAGCCAACAATGGCTGAATCTCAAAGAACCTTCATTACTTACTAAACAAGAAGCGTACAAGTTATCCATTCGGGGTTCATCCAGCAAGTTAGTCATGCCCTCAAGGTCCTGGCCAGAGAAGGAATGGCACCCCACTCCAACACTCTTGCCTGGAAAATCCCATGGACAGAGGAGCCTTGTAGGCTGCAGTCTATGGGGTCAAGAAGAGTCGAACATGACTGAACGACTTAACTTTCACTTTCACGCATTGGAGAAGGGAATGGCAACCCACTCCAGTGTTCTTGCCTGGAGAATCCCAGGGACAGGGGAGCCTGGTGGGCTGCCGTCTGTGGGGTCACACAGAGTCAGACACGACTGAAGCGACTTAGCAGCAGCAGCAACAAGGTCCTGGCTGTTCTGCCCCTCTGTCTTGTCCCCCTCAGCCCATCAGCTTCTGACAGCATCAGTTCATCACTGCAAGGCTACTGCTGCAGCTCTAGGCATCATGGCCACATTCAAAACCAAGGGGGTGGGCAAGGAGTAACAAAAGCCAGCTCTCCTTCTTTGCTTGCTTCTTTTATCAGGAAGCGAAATCTTGGAGTTGGTAGGAAAAGGATAAATTTGGAATTTGAGATTAACAAAAACTGACTACTATATGGTACTCAGACAGTAAAGAATCTGTGTGCAATGCAAAAGATCCAGCTTCAGTCCCTGGGTTGGAAAGATACCCTGGAGAAAGGAATGGCAACCCACTCCAGTATTCTTGCCTGGGAAATCCCATGGACAGAGGAGCCTAGTGGGCTGCAGTCCATTGTTGTTGTTGTTCAGTCACTAAGTCCTATCTGACTCTTTTTGCGACCCCATGGACTGCAGCAGGACAGGCTTCTCTGTCCTTCACTATCTCCCTGAGTTTGCTCAAACTCATGTCCACTTGCTCAACCTCAGTGATGCCATCCAACCATCTCATCCTTTGTCACCCCCTTCTCCTCCTGCCTTCAATCTTTCCCAGCATCAGGGTCTTTTCCAATGAGTCAGTTCTTCACATCAGGTGATCAGAGTATTGGAGTGTCAGCTTTAGCAACAGTCCTTCCAATGAATATACAGGACTGATTTCCTTTAGGATTGACTGGTTTCATTTCCTTGCAGTCCAAGAGACTCTTAAGAGTCTTTTCAAGTACCACAGTTTGAAAGCGTCAATTATTCGGCATTCAGCCTTCTTTATGGTCCAACTCACATCCATACATGACTACTGGAAAAACCATAGCTCTGACTAGACAGACCTTTGTTGGCAAAGTGATGTCTCTGCTTTTTAATACACTGTCTAGGTTTGTCATAGCTATCCTTTCAAGGAGCAAGTGTCTTTTAATTTCATGGCTGCAGTCACTGTCTGCATTGATTTTGGAGCCCAAGGAAATGAAATCTGAAACTAATTCCACCTACCCCATCTATTTGCCATGAAGTAATCTACTACTGCAGCCAGGAATCACTCAGAAGAAATGGAGTGGCCATCATGGTCAACAAAAGAATCCAAAATGCAGTACTTGGATGCAATCTCAAAAACGACAGAATGATCTCTGTTCATTTCCAAGGCAAACCATTCAATATCACAGTAATCCAAGTCTATGCCCCAACCAATAACGCTGAAGAAGCTGAAGTTGAACGGTTCTATGAAGACCTACAAGACCTTTTAGAACTAACACCCAAAAAAGATGTCCTTTTCATTATAGGGGACTGGAATGCAAAAGTAGGAAGTCAAGAAACACCTGGAGTAACAGGCAAATTTAGCCTTGGAATACAGAATGAAGCAGGGCAAAGACTAATAGAGTTTTGCCAAGAAAATGCACTGGTCATAATAAACACCCTCTTCCAACAACACAAGAGAAGACTCTATATATGGACATCACCAGATGGTCAACACTGAAATCAGATTGATTATATTCTTTGCAGCCAAAGATGGAGAAGCTCTATACAGTCAGCAAAAACAAGACCAGGAGCTGACTGTGGCTCAGACCATGAACTCCTTATTGCCAAATTCAGACTTAAATTGAAGAAAGTAGGGAAAACCACTAGACCATTCAGGTATGACCTAAATCAAATCCCTTATGATTATACAGTAGAAGTGAGAAATAGATTTAAGGGCCTAGATCTGATAGATAGAGTGCCTGATGAACTATGGAATGAGGTTCATGACATTGTACAGGAGACAGGGGTCAAGACCATTCCCATAGAAAAGAAATGCAAAAAAGCAAAATGGCTGTCTGGGGAGGCCTTACAAATAGCTGTGAAAAGAAGAGAAGCGAAAAGCAAAGGAGAAAAGGAAAGATATAAACATCTGAATGCAGAGTTCCAAAGAATAGCAAGAAGAGATAAAAAAGCCTTCTTCAGCGATCAATGCAGAGAAATAGAGGAAAACAACAGAATGGGAAAGACTAGGGATCTCTTCAAGAAAATCAGAGATACCAAAGGAACATTTCATGCAAAGATGAGCTCGATAAAGGACAGAATGGTATGGACCTAACAGAAGCAGAAGATATTAAGAAGAGATGGCAAGAATACACAGAAGAACTGTAAAAAAAAGATCTTCATGACCCAGATAATCACGATGGTGTGATCACTCAGCTAGAGCCAGACATCCTGGAATGTGAAGTCAAGTGGGCCTTAGAAAGCATCACTACGAACAAAGCTAGTGGAGGTGATGGAATTCCAGTTGAGCTATTTCAAATCCTGAAAGATGATGCTGTGAAAGTGCTGCACTCAATATGCCAGCATATTTGGAAAACTCAGCAGTGGCCACAGGACTGGAAAAGGTCAGTTTTCATTCCAATCCCAAAGAAAGGCAATGCCAAAGAATGCTCAAACTACCGCACAATTGCACTCATCTCACACGCTAGTAAAGTAATGCTCGAAATTCTCCAAGCCAGGCTTCAGCAATATGTGAACTGTGAACTTCCAGATGTTCAAGCTGGCTTTAGAAAAGGCAGAGGAACCAGAGATCAAATTGCCAACATCCACTGGATCATAGAAAAAGCAAGAGAGTTCCAGAAAAACATCTATTTCTGCTTTATTGACTATGCCAAATCCTTTGACTGTGTGGATCACAATAAACTGTGGAAAATTCTGAAAGAGATGGGAATACCAGACCACCTGATCTGCCTCTTGAGAAATTTGTATGCAGGTCAGGAAGCAACAGTTAGAACTGAACAATTAGAACAACAGACTGGTTCCAAATAGGAAAAGGAGTTCATCAAGGCTGTATATTGTCACCCTGTTTATTTAACTTATATGCAGAGTACATCAGGAGAAACGCTGGACTGGAAGAAACACAAGCTGGAATCAAGATTGCCGGGAGAAATATCAATAACCTCAGATATGCAGATGACACCACCCTTATGGCAGAAAGTGAAGAGGAACTCAAAGCCTCTTGATGAAAGTGAAAGAGGAGAGTGAAAAACTTGGCCTAAAGCTCAACATTCAGAAAATGAAGATCATGGCATCTGGTCCCATCACTTCATGGGAAATAGATGGGGAAACAGTGGAAACAGTGTCAGACTTTATCTTTTTGGGCTCCAAAATCACTGCAGATGGTGACTGCAGCCATGAAATTAAAAGACACTTACTTCTTGGAAGGAAAGTTATGACCAACGTAGATAGCATATTCAAAAGCAGAGACATTACTTTGCCAACAAAGGTTAGTCTAGTCAAGGCTATGGTTTTTCCTGTGGTCATGTATGGATGTGAGAGTTGAACTGTGAAGAAAGCTGAGCGCCGAAGAATTGATGCTTTTGAACTGTGGTGTTGGAGAAGACTCTTGAGAGTCCCTTGGACTGCAAGGAGATCCAACCAGTCCATTCTGAAGGAGATCAGCCCTGGGATTTCTTTGGAAGGAGTGATACTAAACTGAAACTCCAGTACTTTGGCCACCTCATGCGAAGAGTTGACTCATTGGAAAAGACTCTGATGCTGGGAGGGATTGGGGGCAGGAGAAGGGGACGACAGAGGATGAGATTGCTGGATGGCATCACCGACTCCATGGACGTGAGTTTGAGTGAACTCCGGGAGTTGGTGATGGACAGGGAGGTCTGGTGTGCTGTGATTCATGGGGTCGCAAAGAGTTGGACACAACTGAGCGACTGATCTGATCTGATCTGAATAAGACTGAATGCCACAATCTTAGTTTTTTAAATGTTGAGTGTTAAGCCAGCTTTTTCACTCTCCTCTTTCACTTTCATCAAGAGGCTCTTTAGTTCCTCTTCACTTTCTGCAATTAAAGTGGTATCATCTGCATATCTGAGGTTGTTGATATTTCCTTTGGCAATCTTGATTCCAGCTTGTGCTTCATCCAGCCCAGCATTTCCCATGATGTTCTCAGCATATAAGTTAAATAATAGGGTGACAATATACAGTCTTGACATACTCCTTTCTCAATTTTGAACCAGTCTGTTGTTCCATGTCCAGTTCTAACTGTCACTTCTTGTCCTGCTTACAGGTTTCTCAGGAGGCAGGTAATGTGGTCTGGTATTCTCATCTCATTAAGAATATTCCAGAGTTTGTTGTGATCCGCACAATCAAGGGCTTTAGTCAAAGGCTACAGTTGTAAAGAGTCAGACAGGACTGAGAGTCTAACACTTTCACTTTTCATATGTAAAATAGATAAACAACAAGGACCTAGTGTATAGCACAGGGAACTACATTGAATATCTTCTCATAAGCTATAATGGAAAAGAATATAAAATATATATATACTTATATGTTTATATATGGAGAGAGCTAACTCACTTTGTTGTATACCTGAAACACTGTAAATCAACTGGACCACAATTAAAAAATAAAAATTAAAAAAACAGAATGAGATGTCACCTCACACCTGTTCGTATGTGTATAATTTAAAAAATAATAATGGATGTTGGCAAAAAAAGAAAAAGCAAAATCTTTGCCAGAAGACTGCAGATTTCTATTTCCACTTGAGCGGCTAGAACAGACAGAGGCCAATCCTAGCTGCAGGAAGTCTGGGGCGTGCCATTACAATAAGTGACCACATCAGTTATGATTCATCCCCTGGGGCTAGGGATGCGCTGTCTCCCAGAACAAGATTGATGTTCTGTTAATGAGAAAAAGGGAAAACGCCAGCTACTTTCCATTTGCTAAACAGATGCCCCTTTTCTCTAGAGGGGATACGGTTCTGTTTTTACTAGGTGACAAAAATGATTTTAAGTGAAAGTAGAGCTAAAACTCATTCTTCACTATATCCTGTTGCTGTTTAACAAGAAGGTAAATGGTGCCCAAAAGAGACTTCAGGTTTCTTGTCTGTCTGCACAGTGAAACAGAAACTCTAACCATCCTTAAACTAGGTTTTGTTTCCCTTTCGAGTTTGGTAGTACATTTCAATATACAGTTTACTTTTAGAGATTGTTCTCACTGTGATGGACATTATGCAGCAGAATAGAATATATGCTACCGTTCAATGTATTTTTAGCCACAGTTGAGCAAGTGTCCTCTGTTTGCAAGGCTCTGTAATAGGTGATTATATGTTCTCTTATTTGTATAAGAAGGATCTGCCTGCCTATTACAAAAAGCCCCAGCTCAGTCTGAGTTATCAGACTTAACAAAGAAAGAAAATGCCTTCAGAGCTTTCAGCAATTGTTCTAATGTCTGCTTTCTCCCAACCACTATAAGATAATCTTGATATCTGGGCTGTTTAAATGGAAGCCCATTTGTTGATCATAGCAACTGATGGTCATTACTCGAGTTCCTCCTGTCCCCTTCCCTAGCCCTTGGCCCCAAAGTAAGCTTTCTTTTAGAAAGAATGCTGCATGCCCATTGCGGATGGATTGAAATGAATTCCCAAACTAACAATAGCCACCTAACCATCACTGGGATTCATAGTCACGTGCCCTTGGAGGCAGGCCTAGAATTGAATGGCCTGGGCCAGAAAGTCTGTAAGTGTCTATAAGTCCCTTACCACCATAATCGCACATTTGTCTGATGACTTAGCGTTTGGTGTTGATGGCTGGTATTGTGTTGAAGTATATCAATACTGGCTGGCCCCTGTTTCCTGGTAACCTCTGGGATGTGGCCGACTGTCACACTGACTGCTCCACAGAGGCTCTGTAGCAGGGCTGGCTTGGAGCAGGCCCAAGAGTCCCTCTTCTCTGTGTCAACCTGCAACATCCCCAGGCCCCCTGATTCAAGTATCTTACTGGGGGTGCACTGTAGTCTATGGCTTGCCTGTCTCCTTGCGTGACCCCAGGGAGATGTCCCATTGCTGATAGAAGCCTTGTGACTATTTTACCTCCAAACTTACATTAAACCCTTAGAATAAATATTTTGAGTGATTCTCCCCATTTTTCCTGTTGTTGTTTTTTGTGTTTTGGCCACACCACATGGCTTAGGGGATCTTGGTTCCCTGTGCTTACTCAGTTGCTGAGTCATATCTGACTCAGGCTTCTCTGTCCATGGGACTTTTCAGACAAGAATACTGGAGTGGGTTCCCATTTCTTTCTCCAGGGGATCTTCCTGACCCAAGGATCAAACCCATGTCTACTGCATTGGTGGGTGGATTCTTAAACACTGAACCATTTGGGAAGCCCCTTAATTCCCTGAACAAGGATCAAACCTGTGCCTGGAAATGGAAGCCTGGAGTCTTAATGACTGGATCACCAAGAGCATCCCTCTCCAGTGTTCTATATGAAACATCTCTTTGTGATTTTAACTTTACTATAGTAAGGACACATCACTTAAAAAAAAAAAAAAAGGATCAATGTCCTGGGAAATGGGAGAGAGAGAGAGATGTAGTGAGGAGCCAGCTTTGCTGGTGCCCATAGAAACAGGAGGTAAAGTTGGAGCCACAGGTGTGGACAGGTGGGAAGTTGTGGTGATGGGAACTAAAGGAAGTCCTCTTCCACTGCTTTTATATCTTTCAGTTCAGTTCAGTTCAGTCGCTCAGTCATGTCTGACTCTTTGCAAGCCCATGAATCGCAGCACACCAGGCCTCCCTGTCCATCACCAACTCCTGGAGTTCACTCAAACTCACGTCCATGGAGTCGGTGATGCCATCCAGCCATCTCATCCTCTGTCGTCCCCTTCTCCTCTTGCCCCCAATCCCTCCCAGCATCAGAGTCTTTTCTAATGAGTCAGCTCTTCAGATGAGGTGGCCAAAGTACTGGAGTTTCAGCTTTAGCATTAGTCCTTCCAAAGAACACCCAGGACCGATCTCCTTTAGAATGGACTGGTTGGATCTCCTTGCAGTCCAAGGGACTCTCAAGAGTCTTTTCCAACACCACAGTTCAAAAGCATCAATTCTTCGGCGCTCAGCTTTCTTCACAGTCCAACTCTCACATCCATACATGACCACAGGAAAAACCATAGCCTTGACTAAACGGACATTTGTTGGCAAAGTAATGTCTCTGCTTTTGAATATGCTGTCTAGGTTGGTCATAACTTTCCTTCCAAGGAGTAAGCGTCTTTAGTGACTTAGTAAACAAACCTATTAGCTCAGAGTGAGGGTAGGAAATGTTGCAAGAGAGAAGAGAAATCAGGAGAGTTGGAAAGTAAATGAACAAGAAAAACAGAGGGTAGGGCACCCGAAGGCCCCAAGGACAATTAGTGATATGCATTTGAAGTGAGATCAGCCAGTGGCAGGTAATATACCCCTAGCTAGACCCTATCCCCTGGCTGGGCCAGATGGAAGACCCACGTGAGAAGTCAGCTCCCAACAAGTTCATGCTAGTAGCTGGGAGCTAGTGGGGCTGGCCTGGGGCAGACTGTGCTACTGGCCAAAGACCTTGCTCCTCAATGCTATAGCCATCACTGGAAGATTTGTCCAGGGCTGGGCTGTGGTATGGGCAGCAGAGTGGGTGCACCTGGGGGAAGGGCACAGGGCTGGTGATCTCTACAGGTGTGAAGGACTCAAGGTCTTAGTCTTCCAGCATGGAGGTGGGCGGCTGGGTGGTGCTCCTGTGTCAGGAGAAGGTATGTCCAAATTTAATGTCCTTCCTCAGTGCTTTGTGCTGCCCTTTGGGTCCCAGAGAACCTCCTAAGTGACCTGCCATAGTTTCTCCATGCCTGGCTTGTGGGGTTGACTGCATGACACCCAACCCCATCCAAGAAACTCATCATACCAGGTTATAAAGTCTTGTCTATTGTTTGTTATCCCTGGAAAACAGAAGAGCAAGAACCCTGTTGAACTTTTTTCTTTAACCATTTTATCCCCAGGGCCTGGTAAAATTCCTGAAAGATAGTAGATGCTCATTAAATTTTGAATGCATGAGTATATAAAAGAGGGCTGGCAGGAAAGAGGGATGGAAGGGAGGGAGTGAGGGAAGAAAGGAGAGAGAGAAGATAGAGAGAGGGAGGAAGGAAGGAATCCCTGCTACTCTGTTAGGGCTATTCTGAATGAGGTTTGCAAAGATGGATCTGAATTGGCAGTACCCTCTATAGAAGACATGGCAATGCAGCTAAGTAGTGGAAGCTGGTGGGAACTGATGAAAAGGGCTTTCAGTGGGGCTCTTTAAAATGTGGAAGACACACTGGAGGTCACATGGGGGAGGCCAGGAAGACTGGGGCATCAGTGGCTGGCACATATGGGATCAGGTGCTATTTTGATGAGGATGTCAGGAAGGTGAGAATAAGGGATGATGGTCAAGGTGGGCAGGAGGGAAGCAAGAGAGGGTTCTTGGATGAAGAGCTGAGACAGACCCACATCTCAGTGTGTGTAGTGGATGTGATGGATATGATATGAGGCCCCTGTAGCTGGGAATCCACAGAGGAGCCCAGTGGCTTCAATTATCCACCACTCTTTCCTATTCTTTCTGGAAAAAAAGAATCTCCACTGGACTTGCTTCATCCTTCCCACTACCTACTCTCTCTTCAGTACTTTATACCCCAACCCCTGGATTTTCTTGTTTGCAGTTTGCGATCTCTTTTCTCAAGACCTTCAAACCCATGGTTTTCCTGACCATGGTGGACCAAGCTAGATCCACCCTCAAACCATAGCATGTATATTCTGAAGTTGTCACGTACACTGTTTTAAACATAACCTTCATGTAGAATACACACACACACACACACACACACTCATAAACACATACACACATATATATGATACATATATATAATATATGACTTATATGGGCTTCTCTGGCGGCTCAGCAGTAAAGAATTCACCTGCAATGCGGGAGACATAGGTTCAAACCCTGGGTCAGGAAAATCCTCTGGAGGAGGAAACAGTAACCCACACCAGTATTCTTGCCTGGAAAATCCCGTGGACAGAGGACCCTGGTGGGCTACAGTCCATGGGGTCACAAAGAGTTGGACACAACTTAGCAACTAAACAACAAACAATAAGAAGTACATATTCTTAGTATGTATTTATTTTTGACTTGTTCTATCAGTTACCAAGAGGGAGGAGGTAAGTTAAAATCTCCCACAACGATTGTCTGTTTCTTCTTTTAATTCTGCACAATTTTCAAGTCATGTATTTTGATCCGTTGTTATTGGGTACATACAAAATTAGAATTTTTATATCTTCCTGATGAATTGAGCCTTTATCATTGTGAAGTGATTCTTTTTATTTCAAGTATGCTTTTTTTGCCTTGAAGTCTACTTTGTCTGATATCAATTTAGTGACATGGATTCTTTCAGTTAGTGTTTGCATGGATGTTATTATATGTCCTTTTCTTTAATCTTTCTTTTTCTCTTGTTTTAATGTATCTCTTGTAAGAAGCATTTAGTTGTATTATAAAATCCAATTTGTCACTCTTTATCCTTTAATTTGAACATTTAGACTCACTCAGACTCACGTCCATCAAGTCAGTGATGCCATCCAGCCTTCTCATCCTCTGTCGTCCCCTTCTCCTCCTGCCCCCAATCCCTCCCAGCATCAGAGTCTTTTCCAATGAGTCAACTCTTTGCATGAGGTGGCCAAAGTACTGGAGTTTCAGCTCTAGCATCACTCCTTCCAAAGAAATCCCAGGGCTGATCTCCTTCAGAATGGACTGGTTGGATCTCCTTGCAGTCCAAGGGACTCTCTCAAGAGTCTTCTCCAACACCACAGTTCAAAAGCATCAATTCTTCAGCGCTCAGCCTTCTTCACAGTCCAACTCTCACATCCATACATGACCACTGGAAAAATAGCCTTGACTAGACAGACCTTTGTTGGCAAAGTAATGTCTCTGCTTTTGAATATGCTATCTACGTTGGTCATAACTTTCCTTCCAAGGAGTAAGCGTCTTTTAATTTCATGGCTGCAGTCACCATCTGCAGTGATTTTGGAGCCCAAAAAAATAAAGTCTGACACTGTTTCCACTGTTTCCCCATCTATTTCCCATGAAGTGATGGGACGGGATGCCGTGATCTTCGCTTTCTGAATGTTGAGCTTTAAGCCAAGTTTTCCACTCTCCTCTTTCACTTTCATCAAGAGGCTTTTGAGTTCCTCTTCACTTTCTGCTATAAGGGTGGTGTCATCTGCATATCTGAGGTTATAGATATTTCTCCTGGCGATCTTGATTCCAGCTTGTGCTTCTTCCAGTCCAGCGTTTCTCATGATATACTCTGCATATAAGTTAAATAAGCAGGGTGACAATATACAGCCTTGACGTACTCCTTTTCCTATTTGGAACCAGTCTGTTGTTCCATGTCCAGTTCTAACTGTTGCTTCCTGACCTGCATACAGATTTCTCAAGAGGCAGGTCAGGTGGTCTGGTATTCCCATCTCTTTCAGAATTTTCCACAGTTTTTTGTGATCCACACAGTCAAAGGCTTTGGCATAGTCAATAAAGCAGAAATAGATGTTTTTCTGGAACTCTCTTGCTTTTTCCATGATCCAGCGGATGTTGGCAATTTGATCTCTGGTTCCTCTGCCTTTTCTAAAACCAGCTTGAACATCAGGAAGTTCACGGTTCACGTATTGCTGAAGCCTGGCTTGGAGAATTTTGAGCATTATTTTACTAGCATGTGAGATGAGTGCAATTGTGCGGTAGTTTGAGCATTCTTTGGCATTGCCTTTCTTTGAGCTTGGAATGAAAACTGACCTTTTCCAGTCCTGTGGCCACTGCTGAGTTTTCCAAATTTGCTGGCATATTGAGTGCACTTTCACAGCATCATCTTTCAGGATTTGAAATAGCTCAACTGGAATTCCATCACCTCCACTAGCTTTGTTTGTAGTGATGCTTTCTAAGGCCCACTTGACTGGCATCACTGACTCGATGGATGTGAGTCTCAGTGAACTCTGGGAGTTGGTGATGGACAGGGAGGCCTGGCATGCTGCGATTCATGGGGTTGCAAAGAGTCGGACACGACTGAGCAACTGAACTGAACTGAATGGAACTGATACTTACTGGGTAACTCATGATATAGTTACGCTAAACCTACCATGTTATTTTGTGTCTTCCGTTTGATCCATTATATTTCTTTTTCTCCTTTTTCATTTTCATTCCTACCATGTTTCCCTCCATTTGTCTTTCTGTGTTTTATATTGGGTTTTTCTTCAGATATATCTGTAGTTAGTTAATTGCTCTTTAGTTGTAATCTACTATAGGACTTATCGATTGAATTTTTACTTTCTGTTGCAATATTTTTCAGTTCTAGAATTTCTATTTAGTTCCTTTTTAAACTGCCTATGTCACTTGTTTCCAATTCCTTGCTCAGATTGTCAGACTTTGCATTTATTAAATATATTAAGCATTATTGTTTTGCAGTCTGTATCTGATAATTTAAATATCTGAAATCTATTGGCATGACCCACTTGGAACCAGTTTAAATTTGAGGTTTGAATCTCAAGCCTCAAGTTCAAGACTTGAGGTTTTTTAGACCATCAGATGGAGTAAAGCTGGACTAAGAGTTGAGGCAATGGTTAGTTTACTCTAATTTACCCTGAGGATAGAGTTATAGCTCAGCTTAAAGTAGGACCTATTTTATCTTTGTCTTTTGGTGAGCATAGACTTCCATCATCTGACTTTCTAAGGCACTAAAACTGCAGTTCTGTTTCACAGCTGTTTCTTCTGAATCGGCAGATATCTCAGTGTTCCCTGGGCTTAATTCTTAGAATTCTAATTCTCCAAGTATTCATTTGATATTTTCTCATGGGCTTCTTGGCTCTTTGGTGTTTTAAGATTTTAAAATATATTCTGTCCTGCTTTTTGGGCTTAACAGTTGGCACTAATGGTAAAGAATCTGCCTACCAATGCAGGAGATGTAAGAGATATGGGTTCAATCCCTGGGTTGGAAAGATCTCCTGGAGAAGGGTATGACAACCCACTCCAGTATTCTTGGCTAGAGAATCTCATGGACAGAGAAGCCTGGTGGGCTGCAGTCCATAGAGTCCCAAAGAGTCAGACACAACTGAAGCTACTTAGAATGCACTTAGCACACCCAGCTTTTTAAAAGTGTAACTGTATTGCATTAAAAATGTTATATCTGTACTGCATAAAAATATAATTTTGGACACTCAGGTTTTAAATCCTGCATAAAATTGATATATGTCCTTTGGGAGAAATGCATCTTTCTGGATTTTAACTTTGTTTCATCTTTTAGATCAATGATTAAAACATGTTTTGCAAAAAAAAAAAAAAAAATAAATAAAACATGTTTTGCTTATACTGCCTTGCAGGGAGACCACATATGGCACTTTTGCCATATCTGTGTTCCTGGTAGGGTTATATGGATACCATCTTCTACTAATAGCAGTGTTTGGCTTAGTGGTGCTGGATCTGTATTAATATTTGGGGTTTTAATGATTGGATTGACAGGAAACCAAGGATAAAAGGGTAGTACATAAATAATTATATGGTAAATTATGGCCACACTTGAATTTTTTGTTTAGCAAAATAAAATACAGATATGAACTTAATAGCAATAGGGCATAAAGTATAAGAGCTAGAAAAAGAGTTATCCAGCTTCCTGTCATTCCCTGGTACTATATTTAGAATATTTTATTACGGTTTTTAGATTTTTTTATCCACCACAGATTTTTAATATTAAATTCCTGAAAATATATTTTCTTTTTAATACTCTGGTATTACCTGTGTATAATAGTCATGTTATTTTTATTAAAGACAATTTCTACATGTAAAAGATATCTTTTGTACCAAGTAATCTATCTGAACTGGAAACTAATATCTGGAGACTTATTTGTTCAAATGCCAATCTATTTTTAGCTTTTGCCTCTAATATATCTTTAACCTTCTTTTACTGAAGAAGAATATAGGATTTCCTAAGTTTTTCCAATTCTTGTGATTACCAGTCAGCCTGATTGTTTTCATTCCACCTAGGAGGCTTCACAAAGCAGTCTCTGAAGCCATTGCATTGAACAGGTTAACTTATTTAAAATTTTGACTGTTGGTCCTTAGGCCATATTGATAATTTGAGTCATGAATTAAATCCAGAAGAGTGTGATATATCAGTAAATTTTAAGTAAATCAGAAAAATTTAAGCTTTGATTTATTGAACATCCTGCTTTTCATGTCATCTTTCTCTCAAAGCATGTTTTCATTTATTTGAAAAGCCCAGCTTTTTTCTTTTCTTTCCTTCTTTTGATTGTAAAGGCTTTGCCTTTAGTGAGCACACAAGCCTGCTCCTTGCCTCCTACTCAGCCTGTGATAGCTGATGGAAATAAGAGCCCTGGTTGACATGGGGATTTGGCCGAATGCAGTTATTCTGCATTAAACAATGATATATTTGTAACCTGTCTCTTAAAATGAAGAGGAAATACCGTTTCTCTCTGCAGTTGCTCACACCTTGCTCTTCACTTGGAATGCCTCTGTCCCCACCTGCTATGTCGTCCTGATGCTGGTATTCTCTTACAGAAGGGAGACGGAGCAAGTGTGGCGTGGCTGGCTCACCCCAAGTGTGTCACTGTCTCCCCCTGGTGCCATGGGCATGAAAGTCACAGATGAGACTGCATGCCCTTTGGTGAGTCATCACTGGATGGCCCTGCTTACTGATGTGGGATCTAGCTAACCTTTAACTAGTGTTCTCCTCACCCCTAATTTGTGAATCAGAGTCTACATACCCCAGGGATGAAGGCAATAGAACAGCAGAGTCTGTCTGCAAGGTACAAATTAGCACCGGATCTGGTGCCACTAGGGTGGAAGAAGAAAATGCTTAGAATAAGCGCAATATTTGGCTTCAAACCTGCCTTGAAACGCTTTCTCTCAAGTCTTCAGGTTCATTTAGATGTTCTTCAAGCTATCAGATAAATAACTGTATGTATTACAATGAGCTGAGACAGTTCATTCTTGGGTTCCAAACTCCCTTTCCCTTCCTTCTGTAGGTGGTCTACTTTGCAGCTGTGGCCACCCTGGCAGCCTTGATGAACCTCGCCAGCACAGTACTGACCATCACCATTTAGAGGGATGGTTTGTGAGCCTCACAGGTGAGCAGAGGCCAGCTGGCTGGTGAGTTGTGCTACCTCAAGACATAATGGGTCACCACGGGTCTCTAATCTGCTGAGAAGTTGTCCTGGCTTAGTGAACACAACTGATGAGACAGTTGGGTCTTCGAGAGAGGCAGTAGAGTAGCCTTTAAGAAGAGGTGTTTTGGGACTTCCCTGGTGATCCAGTGGTTAAGATTCCACCTTGCAATGCAGGGAATGTGAGTTCAATGCCTGGTTGGGGAACTAAGATCCCACATGCCAAGGAGCTACTGAGAGAGTCATTTCCTAGGCAGGTTGATAGGAAATCTAGGGGTCCCCAAGGAGAGAGGGGTCTCCAAATGGAGGAAATAGCCTGCAAGTGTCAGACATTGTTATCTCTTTTAAGCGGCAGGAGGAAACAAACTAGCAATATTTTTTTCCTTCTCTATACAAATTTAAAGGGAAGTTTCTCTTAAAATACTGTGTTGCCATAATGACACCTGGTTTCACCTGAAGTTAGCTATTCTTGAGCCTAGAGATAACCAATGCCTTTTTCTTACGGAAATGTTTGTCTTAAGCTATGCTAATGTACTACGCCTTTACCCCAAACTCTGTCTCCAAGTCGGTTCCGCCTCTTGGCCCAGAACCTACTTGACAAACCAGTATGTTATACTCAGATATTGTTCCCCTAATCTATGTGAATGAAACTATTTGTATGGTGGTCTGCCCTTCTTTAAGATTCAAGTTAATCATTTTATGGCCCAGGATAAACCATTTGGTGCCAAGATTATCCCAAAATGCATCTTATGGGTGAGGGGCCTGGTGCCATTCTGAATTTTAAGACATTCCTTTCTTTCATTAACAGACTGCTAGTGACTATATAACATCCAGCTGAAGACTAGCAGGGGGGTACTCTTTCTGCCCTCTTCTGATGCCTATGTCAGAAGCTTTCTCTATCTCCTTTATACTTTAATAAAATTTTATTACACAAAAGCTCTGAGCGATCAAGCCTCGTCTCTGGCCCCGGATTGAATTCTTCTCCTCCAGGGGCCAAGAATCCCGGTGTATTTGCGTGATTCAACAACAACCTTTCACTACTAAGCCTATGTGCTGAACCCACATGCTGCAAGTAAGACCTGACACAGCCAAATAAACAAATAAATATTAAAATAAAAAGAGAGAGAGAAGGTGTTTGAAGTCAAAGAAACTGGATTTGAATGCAGCTAAGACTAGCTGTAGCTCTTAGCAGCTGCAAATTACTTAACTTCTCTGGACTTTATTTTCCTCGTCTGTAGAATGGGAGAAATTACGACACCCCCACCCCCCTCCGCCCACCCTGCCACGCACACACACACACACACACCTTGCCACCAGTTCAGTTTTGGGAAGGCTTCTGTGAGATACAGGATTTGTAAAGCATTTAACACTATATCTGTACAAGAAAGCACATAGAAATGGATCAGACCATTATTATAAGGATATATAGGCTGTACTTTTGGGAGAGAAACACCTCTTAATATATTATTACAGAGGTTCTTTGATCATTTTAGACTTGGAAAAATAAGGGAATTGAAAGATTTCTCTTTTTAAATTTCCTTAAAATTTCTTTATCAATAAAAAGCATCTTGAAGCAGTGGAAAGATTTCGTAATTCTAGTCAGTGACATGCTTCTGCTTTACTTAGAAAATTCATCCCCAAATGTGACTGTTGATTATTACCTAATCACTGATAGGGAGAGATAGCTAAGTTGAAGAATCTGGCATCTTCTTTGTTTTTTCTTCCATTTATAAAACTTGTATCATTTTCCTCAGGGGATATTCAAATTGCCAACCTAAAGCTGGAGATCTTGTCCTACCCTATATTTGTGCAATTGGTACTCTCGCTAGAAAACATTCCAAGATAAAGGAAGCTATTACAAAGGACACTATTAAAATGTACTTCTTACAAAGTGTAGAAGCCCCTTATAATCATGTTTTCTTCTAAACTACACTTATTTGGATGTGCTGTGGTTTAAATAACAACACTCAAAATAAAACAACTCTGTGGTTAAAAGCTGGGTGACATGGTGTTGAAAGTGTCCTGTCTTTGGGTAAAGAAAATCTTCCTACTTGCTGTTAATTAGTTTTTAAAGAAATCTAAATAAAGCATAGACTCAGATTTATGTATTTTTTAATTGTTTAGTTTTTATTTCATAATCATAAATTTAACTTTGCAATCCAGCTAACCTTGAAGGGGGATAAGGAAAATATGGAACCCAAAGAACTGTAGCGAGAGCACAAAGATTATAGGATATTTCGAGCAGATGGGGGTGAAGGGGTGCTCTCCTGGGCTACAGAAGGAATGGTCTGGTGGTTAAGTAAAACACAAGTCAAATTTATTAGATTTGTCCACAGTCAGCAATGGTGATGATCTTGCTGGTCTTGCCATTCCTGGACCCAAAGTGCTCCATGGCGTCCACAATATCCATGCCCTCTTTCACCTTGCCAAAGACCACATGCTTGCCATCCAACCACTCAGTCTTGGCAGTGCAGATGAAAAACCAGGAACTGTTTGTGTTGGGGCCAGCATTTGCCATGGACAAGATGCCAGGACCTGTATGCTTCAGAATGAAATTCTCATCATCAAATTTCTCGCCATAGATGGACTTGCCACCAGTACCATTATGGCATGTGAAGTCACCACCCTGGCACATAAATCCCGGAATTATTCTGTGAAAGGAGGAACCTTTATTACCAAATCCTTTCTCTCCAGTGCTCAGAGCATGAAAGTTTTCTTCTGTCTTTGGAACTTTGTCTGCAAACAGCTCAAAAGAGACCCGGTCCAAGGGCTCGTCATCGACAGCGATGTCGAAGAACACAGTGGGGTTGACCATGGCTAGACAGCAAGGGAGGGTCCAGGGTGGTGGCATCTGCAAGGCCATAGATTCAGATTTAAAGTTTGTTTAATTTATTCTAATTTTAAAAATCATCTTGTAAATACGTTCTTCAATGATGGTAGAATAGTTAAGAGAATAAACTTTGGGGTCAGACTGCCTGGGTTTGAATCTCAGCTCCACCGTTTACCTTCTCTGTGACCTTAAATAATTTCACTTCTTTATGTCTCCAGTTCCTAATTCGTAAAAGGGAGATGCTGTGGACCCCTTGGCGTTGTGAAGATTAAGTGAGATGAATATGTATAGAAGGCTTAGAACTGTGTGTCTGGCACAGAATAAGTATTGAGCTGTCATTGTCCTTTGTGCTCCGTTTCCCCCCTCATCCCTGTCAATATTTTAGTCATAAAAATGGATATTAATACTGTTGTTCTGATAGTGGGATGTGATAGAAAGTACTGAGACAGGAGTTAGAATAATTTGTTCTAAGTGACATAATTTCTCTAATCTTCAGTTTACTCATGGGTTAATTGTTCAAGTTCCAGAAGAACTGATCTCAAAGGTCTTTTCCAGGTTGAAAACCCTATGATTAATCTATAGTCAGACTAAAAGGGATGTTTTCTGTTTTCACTGCCACTCACCCAATGTGATTATAATCCAAATGTCACTCAACTCTAGTAAATACACAACATTAAATTCACTGGGAAGAGAGATCCATCCACTCAGTTGCACTGTTTGTCTCCTCTCTCTTATAAGGATGAATGCACCTGCCTGGCATCTGGACCAGACCGTCAGTATATTTGCTTCCCTCTCTGTGCACCAGGTGATGACATGGGCATCTCATGTGATCGGTTGTGGTTTCATTCTTAAATGGAATTTGGTTTCACTTCTTGTTGAGTTTCTGTCCAGGGTTTTTCAACTAGTTCCCCAATTGGCTGTAAAACCCCAGCAACAATACAGGAGGGCATTTCCTAGAAAGGCAACAAGAGGCTGTAAACATTCAAAGTAATGCAAACTCAGAGACAGCTCTTGGTTTTTTTCCTTCCTATATGTCAATGTTCTATTTCTTCTTTCCAGAGCTAGTTTCTAACTATAATCTCAATATTTTGTCTGCAAATATGCCTGGAAACTGTGAGAAATGAGAAGGCTCCAGTAGAACTACTGGACATTCAGTTCATACGGTTGATCTCATTGGTGAGAGCAGGTGGTCTGCCATGTACAGTTACACAGGTTGTCTACTAAACAACTCCAGTGATTCCATTCAGAGAGTTGCCACTGTGAGTAGCACTCCCCCAGGGAATGTGCAGTTTACAGCCTGAGAAACCTATTTCATGGTCCTTAGGGCAAATTACTCCTCCCTATCTTACTTATAAGCCACTTTCCTAATGCTGCTAAGCTAGAGAGACAACTATGTCAGGGAATATGGGCTATTTGTTGGTCAAGACAATAGATAAAATGGCCATCCCTGCTACCAACAGTGTTTTTAAAATCAGAAATTGTTTATCATTAGGATGAGGATGACAGGAAAGGGAACCTGCCAGTACTAAATATGACCCCATTCTCTCAAGACAAGAACCATACCTGCCTACTGACAGTGTTGCCCATCTGCCAGGGAAACACAGCCCAGGGATTGTTTCCCTTTCTGGACTCCTTATAATTATCTTTTCTCTTAAGTTCTTTTGCAATTAACCTCACCAGATCTCACTATATGGATGAAATATAAGTATCTGTGGAGATAGATAAATAGATATACATATTTACATGATGGATGAATGGAGTAAGTAGATAGATAGGATAACAGTAACAGAACTAATGGCAGGGATGTGATTAGATAAGACAGTCCTCATAAAGCCCTATTTCCTTCCACATATAGTAGAACTTGTCAGTGTTAGCAGCTTTATTCATTATTGTTGTTATTGCTGTCTTTAAAAAAAAAACCTGCTATGGCAATAAATTTTTTTCTATGACCAAATTCACCCTTCCCACAGCTCTTGAGCTAGAGCAGATTTAGCTCACATAACCCGTTCTCCTTCCTTCGTAGCCTTGTTTGGCTCTTCTAATCCTTTTTTGGAGTTTAATTTATGCTATGTCTTACAAATACTTGCATATTTTAAAAATCTGTTTGCAGTCATTGCCTATTCTGTCCTGGAAGACAAAAAGGTATTTGTCATTCTCTTTTCATGAGTATCTACTTCTTCAGAAAAGAACTTCAAAGGAAATATCTACCACTATTTCCAAGAGCTTGTTGCTGCATCTCAAGCTTGTGCACTTCTGTTCTTTACTCTCTCCTGTGTCTTCCCTCTCTGGTCAACATCCACCTCCTGACTTCACTGTATGTCTTAGTCTGGGTTCTCTCCAGCGCAATCCTGGAGACAAGGATTTGAGGTGAAAAGTAATCTATTTGGAAGGTGGTCCCAGGAAGCGTGGCGAAGGAATTGGATGTGAGACGAGGAAGGGAGACAAGCCAATAAAGAACATGTTACTGTATGGACTAGTGTTGCAGGAAATTAGGGGTCTGTTCCCTGGGGCCCTATGAGAGACAGTGCAGGACAAACCTCCAAATCATCCCACCAAGGGTGAAGGAACTGGAGTGAAACACCCAGTGTTGTCACTCATTGGTCAGGGCTTGTTGCCAGGGGCGTTGACTTCTGGACACCTGCAGCCTGCCCTCACGTTGCTATTTCTGGACAGAGACTCTCATTTAAAGACACCCAAATACTTGGGGTAGGAAGTCATCAGTGCCCCCAGGAATTGTCCAACAAAGAAGCAGATGAGGTTGGGGTGGGCTGAGGGCATCAGGGCAAGTGCTGACATGCAGCTTATTTGGATTTTATTTCAGGTGAAATGGACTCTTGGGAAACCACTGATGGATTCACTGACAAGTCCAAAACTTTGGAAAAGCCAAAGAACTGTAAGCCTAACCTTGCAGGCCAACAGGCCACAGTCTCAGAGTTTTCTGTCTGCCTTCAAAATACGTGGAGGCTGGTGCGCATGTGCCGTGAGGGTGGGAAGCCTACTGCAGGCAGACTGTCTTCTTGGCCTGGCCTGGGCCTGGCTTTCCTCTGCATAAAGGTGCTGGGCTTTGACTGCATCACCACTGGCTCCACCTATGTCCAAGGATCGGAGGCTCTCTGCTCAGCATCTTCACAGCCCTTTCTGCTTTATCTGGCCTGATGGGCACAGTTCTCTTCCCCAGGCTCAGGGGACACTATGGCTTGGTCACCATGGGAATCATATCCAGCTGGTTCCACATGGGTTGTCTGACACTCAGTGTATTTTCCGTGCTTGCTCCTGGAAGTCCTTTTGATCTGGCTGTTTTCTTACTTCCATTAAGCAAAAACTTTTCTTCAAACCATGAGTTGCTAAAAGACCAGGTCTGTATTTATTCCTTTGAAAGAAACAGGAACCAACCTATCCTTCCAGAATGTTCCTCCAGTCACTGGACCAATAGCACAGTTCTGTTTGAATGAGGGCAGGACTCTAAGCATCCTGTCTTACATCTCCATTATCTTTCTCCTCTCAATGTGATCCTGGCAAGAATCAGTGAGCAGTGGGTCATGTGTGGCATAGGATTTTCTGCAGCCTGTGATGTTGCTAAGTAATTGTAGAAGCATTTCATGGACTCACCGCTGTGTCATTGTAAGCCTTCATCATTCGTTCACCAAGAACCCATTACATGACAGGAGCTGTTTTAGACACTGGGGATACAAGAGTGCTTTATCAGACGAGGTCTTAGCTCCACTGAGTGTCTGCATGGGAGACCAATGAATCAGTAAGTAGCAACAGCCAACAACACAATGTGACAGGAGCTGTGTTAGGAAAGGACAGAGGATCAGAGACACATAGGAGGGACACCAAATCTGGTCTTGGGGGTTGGGGAAGCCTTCCCAGAGGGAGACACAATTAAGAGATCCCTGAAGGGCAAGTTCCATGTCCAGTTAGAACTGGACATGGAACAACAGACTGGTTCCAAATAGGAAAAGGAGTACGTCAAGGCTGTATATTGTCACCCTGCTTATTTAACTTCTATGCAGAGTACACCATGAGAAACGCTGGGCTGGAGGAAGCACCAGCTGGAATCAAGATTGCTGGGAGAAATATCAATAACCTCAGATATGCAGATGACACCACCTTTATGGCAGAAAGTGAAGAGGAACTAAAGAGCCTCTTGATGAAAGTGAAAGGGGAGAGTGAAAAAGTTGGCTTAAAGCTCAACATTCAGAAAACGAAGATCATGGCATCTGGTCCCATCACTTCATGGCAAATAGAAGGGGGAAAACGTGGAAACAGTGTCAGACTTTCCTTTTTTGGGCTCCAAAATCACTGCAGATGGTGACTGCAGCCATGAAATTAAAAGACGGTTACTCCTTGGAAGAAAAGTTATGACCAACCTAGATAGCATATTCAAAAGCAGAGACATTACTTTGCCAACAAAGGTCCATCTAGTCAAGGCTATGGTTTTTCCAGTGGTCATGTATGGATGTGAGAGTTGGACTGTGAAGAAAGCTGAGCGCTGAAGAATTGATGCTTTTGATCTGTGGTGTTGGAAAAGACTTTTGAGAGTCCCCTGGACTGCAAGGAGATCCAACCAGTCCATTCTAAAGGAGATCAGCCCTGGGTGTTCTTTGGAAGGAATGATGCTAAAGCTGAAACTCCAGTACTTTGGCCACCTCATGCGAAGAGTTGACTCATTGGAGAAGACTCTGATGCTGGGAGGGATTGGGGGCAGGAGGAGAAGGGACGACAGAGGATGAGATGGCTGGATGGCATCACCGACTCAATGGACGTGAGTTTGAGTGAACTCCGGGAGTTGGTGATGGACAGGGAGGGCTGGCGTGCTGCAATTCATGGGGTTGCAAAGAGTCAGACACGACTGAGCAACTGAACTGAACTGAACTGAAGGGCAAGCTAGGTGGGTGACATGAAGAGTGAAGAATGCTCCAGGCAAAGCGGACAGTTGTGCAAAGGCCAAAATGTGAAAATGTGGAGATCTGGGAAAGTGAAAATAGTTATTTCCAGGGTGTAGCTCAGATGGTAAAGAATCTGCCTGCAATGCAGAAGACCGAGGTTGAATCCATGGGTTGGGAAGATCCCCTGGAGGAGGGAATTGTCACCTAGTCCAGTATTTTTTCCTGAAAAATTCCATGGACACAGGAGCCTGGTGGGCTGCAGTCCATGGGGTTGCAAAGAGTCGGACACAATTGAGCAATTAACACTTTCACTTTCAAGCATGTAAATGCTTCAGATGGCATCTACACTGAAGGAGTATTTTGACCTGGATCTTTTCTCTGTGGAACTGGGATGGGGAGAGGGGAAAGAGGACAGCTTGGTGAGGCCAAAGTTATCTTTAGTTGCCTGGGGAAGAGGAAGGAAATCCTGTCCCAGAGACAAGGTGCCTGACTGAGCATTACAAGTTTGTCACCCTGAGAACTTGGTCTCAGAGCTCTGTCTCCAACCATATGTCATTCACCCCTGGCAATGAGGACATTAATGATTTGGTAAGGGTGTTTGGTAAGGATGTTTAAAAAAGTTTTGGTCATTTTATGCCTGATGAATTCATCAGTGACATGTTGGGTATCAGCAGTGACGGGGTTGACAGCCTGTTGGCCCTGAGTGATTCAACCTGCAGATGCTCAACCTGCAAAGAGTCTGGACTTTGTTCTTAGACATGAACTGCCTGTAATCCAGTTTCCACCCAGGAAGCATTACTTTTGTGCCCAATCCCTGACCCCTATCCCCAATCCACAGTCATCATTTCCAGAACTCCTCCCTGAGGCCACAGCTCTAAGCCAGGCCACGGCTCTAATCCTCCACCCCCAGGGCCAAAGTGATGGAATGGAGGGTCCTGGTGGGTGGTGGAAGAAGGATCGAAAGCTGACTTCCTCCTTTACTCAGCATCTCCCAGCCTGCTTCTGCTGTGAATCTCAGCTGACGCTGGGCTTCAGCAAGGCCCCCGGTCTTCCTGTGGCTCAGAGCTTCCCCTCCTCACCTCTGGGGCCGGCCACAGTGGGGTGGGGGCATGGGGTTCGGGTTTCCTGATTTCTGTCATGTCTTGGTCCACAGAATCTTGGGGATATGGGGAGAGCGAAAATGAGAGGTTTGTAGTCTAGTTCCAGGGGTTATAAAGCCATGGGCTCGCCTGGGAACTGCATTCCTCTGATGTGATGTGCATGTTTGAGAAAGGAATCGTTCCTAATTCCAAATAGATGATTTAGAAACCTGTCCTTTCATCTGGAGATGACCTAACCTCTAAAATATGTTAAGTGAAGGACCTGATGGGTGAGTTACCTTTTATTAGGCTATTTGGTTTGTATTTCCCAGTCTTTGATTGAACAAATGATTGAATGCGGGTTGGCAATTTAAGATTACGCAATTCACATTATATTATGAGAATAAACTAGTTCTAAAGGGAAAAAGAAGTCCAAATGACTCTTCCTGACAAAAGAAACATCACGTTTAGAGAATGTGGAATCTTGTTGGCAATGCCTACAATCTAGAGGAGCCTGAGAGGAACTTGGGGTTTTTCTCCATGGCAATAGCAGTTCTTCTTGTTGATTCTTGATAAGGATACCAGAAACACCAGAACATGCTTGACACTCACGAGGGAGCCAGCTCAGGATGTGGAGCCAGGCTGCCCAAGGATGTTGACATGTTACCTAAGCTCCCTGTGCCCCTGTTTCCTTATCTGTAAGATGGGATAGTAATGATGGTATCTTCCTATCAGGGAAGTGCTGAGGATGCCTTGAAATAATTCCTGGAGGGGATGTGCCTAGCGCAGAACCTTCACAGGTATCAGAGCTATTTACTGAAAATGAATATTAACTCTCGTCTTCAGTCGTCATCATTTGTATATTTTGGCTGTGATTGTGGTGCTTTCACGAGCATTGTTGTGTAAGTGCAGAGAGCGGAGTGGGCAGTGAGATGGAGAGCCAAGATACTGGATGACTCCCACATGCACGGTCACCACCAGCAAATGGCACTCACTTTTATTCCCAGCAGAATTGCAAACAACCTCAGGGTTGGCGGCGTGGTCAAAACTGCACATGGTAAAAGCATCAGTGCCCCAAAGGATATAGTGTCGAGCCCTGGTTAGTGTATTTAGCATGGCCAGGCCTGGTGGCTGTCTTGGTGTCTCCATGGGACCAGTGGCCTGTGGCCGCCTGGCTGTCCACCACGAATCCCCAGGCACAGAGTGCACCATAGGCATCTGCTCAGCAAATACTTGTTTTCATTCTGGGTGGAAACTAAGTTACAGAACTTTGGCTACAGCATGATTTGACACATTGCTCCACAGTCCCTTTGCTTTCTAAAATCTAAGCGCCACGACTCTTTCTGTCCTCAGTTTACAAACAGTTCTGTCAGTGCAGAATCAGCTCTCATGTTGTGCGGCTGCAGCATTTTATAAATATCTCCAACCTGTCAGCACCAGGTCTTAGGGGCCACGTGCCAGTTCACAGGTGAGCTCCAGGTCAGAGTCCTCTGGCAGGCCAAGCTCTGGGGCTTCGAGGTTGTGTGCTGAGTGGTTGGGATGGCCTGGAAGGAGGGGGAGCCCGGGCCAGAGTCCCAGGAGAGGGCCGCCGCATGGTGACAAGGGCAGCCTATGAGGACAGAAGGCCTGGCCAGTGCTCTTCAGGGACAGACACTGGAGGACACAGCATGTTCAATCCAAATTATTCTTGAGCTCAGGGCTGAGTCCAGAGATCAGGACAAGGCAAAAAAGACGCCTGTGCAGGGCCAGAGCTGGATTTCAGGGAGAATCCAGGAAATGGCTGTTGGCAGAATCTGGAACAGGCGCCGGAGCCTCCAGGACTGTCACTCAAGGACAGCATTGCCACCTGGTTTCTCACTTATTTGGTGCCTGCATGGCAGGTCCTGAGGCTGCTTTCCAAGTGTAATCAAATGGTCGGAAGAGTCCGACATGATTTAGTGACTACTGAAAGGGTTAGTCACTCAGTTGTGTCCGACTCTTTGTGACCCCCTGGACTGTAGCTTCAGTCCATGGGATTCTCCAGGCAAGAATGTTGGAGTGGATAGCCAATCACAACAAATGTGGTTGAAGGTGGGGAGGGGAGAGGAAGCTAATTTCGTCTTTGACAAACCAGGAGGGAAGAGGGAAAAACATGGAATTGGAGCTGAATGTGAAGCCCAAGACTTGGTTCTTTGTTCTGTTTGGGGCATGAAATGGAGACATAAATAAATATACCCAAAATGAAATTATATTGCTACCCAGTGATACTGGTGGTGATGGTGATTCAAAAATATAATTTATCCTATGACAAATTATTGATTGTAATTACCATGCCAGGCATGATAGTGTACACATCACAGTATTGTCTCATGTAATCCTCCACTGAGATGGGATCTTGAGATTCCCATCTCACAAATGAGGAAACTGAGCCACCGAAAGCTTCATTTACCCAACCTGACTGTGCAAGTCAGTGCTACAGCTGGAATTCTCACCAAAGTGTCTGATATTTTTTTCCATTTCTTCTCCCCTAACACCGCTGCCCTGTAGGCCTTTGGTCCTTTGACATCACCATAATCTGGCTTCTTCAGAACATTCCAGAAGCAGAGTGAAGCGCTGTGAACGGCGTACAGTGCTCCCTGAACAACCTCAGGGACCTCATCCACTTCATCCTGGTCATGCTGGCCCTGGGGCCACAGCAGTTTGGCATGCTAGCCTGTAACCACAGGCCACGTGCTATATATTTTTATGCAAGAAAGTGTATGATTACAAATGCCCATTCTCAGAAGACAGCAAGGAAGGGCACTTCAACCTGAGAGGTAGGCAGAGCCCCACTAATACTGGCCCCAAATCTCACTGTTTCCAGTGATTTTCCCGAGTTGCTATGGGAGCCTATCTTGTTCCACTGCTACATTTGAGAACAATTATGTCATCCATCACCTCTGCCAACAGCATCAACTGCTTTAAATGCATCTTTGGGGTGACAGTGACTTGCCAGAGTTTGAAAGGGGTCTGACTGGTGGCACAGGCATTAACAACTCAGATTCCACTCCAGCCAACTCAGAGGGGCTTGTTTTAGTTTTCCCAGCATAACTCAGTGTTTTCAGGTCTTTGTTGTTCTTTTGGTTCTAAAATTAGGCAGATCTTCAGTTAAAATTGGAGCTGGATCATGATCAATGATGTTTGGTCTCAGTTCCTTGAGTTTTTGTTTCACAGCTGGTTTGTGAATGTTCTTTTGTAAGGACTGAAGCTATTTTTTGAAGTAGATCATGGTAACAACTTTTGGGTGGTTTCTGGAGTCTAGGTCCAGGCCAGGAATCTGATGGTCCCTCAGCTGACTTGGGTAAGCTTTGTCTCAGTGATCAAGCTGAAACATCAGTTTGACCAGTTAACTCTGATTAAGAAAACCACTAGTTTGTGATGAGCAATTGTTGAGTTTCTGGATGCTTATAACAGTCAACACTCAAACTAACTTTGGGGAACCTAGAAGAAAATCCCAATAGTTCTTTGCTTAAAATAATGAATTGCTATTTTGTAAATACTATGAAATGAAAATTCACTTAGAAGTGAGAACAATGAAGCTGGCAATGCAGGCCCCTTGGGCCTCAAGGTACAGAGAACCTTTGGAGGGGAGGAGAATTTGGGGAGTAGTGTGCAGCACACTCAGTACCACTTTAGAGGCTCGTGCTGTTGGGAATGGTATTTTCTAAGATAGGGTTTTTCAGCCTCTGCCCAGTAGAGATGTTGGCCTCCACACCACACTAGATGCCGGGAGCAGGCCTTGCCTACCCACTTGTGAGAATCACAGATGTCTTCAGACATGACCAAATGTCCCCAAGGAGGTTAAAGAGTCCCCCCACCCCCAAAGCCCCTCTTAAGAATCACTGCTTAAGGCAAACATGAAAACTAAAGGAAAAAATGTCCACCTATTGTTAAAAGACAAAATGGCTAAAATTCATCCATTAGTAAGAAAATTACAAAAAGGGATTTTACACAGACCTGCTTCTTAGAGCTGAGTTGAGTGAAAACATGGCAGAGAAAATTTTGTGAACATTTTGCTTAACATACGGTATTTTGAAAAATTATACTGTACATAAGTTCTGGTACTATTTAAGGTGCCACCTCCCGTAATTTTTCTCCTTCCATGAAAAACCTGAAAGACCATTGTTACTACACACACAGATGCAACCAACTGGGTCAGGAAACCAGAACTGTTCTTCACATGGATTCTTCACTAAGGAGGCTGTGTTTTGAGGGGATATAGTACATCCTGTCCCCTGACCTTTGATTATCCTAATGAATACACGTACTTGCACAGGGGAGTCTCGGAACAAGTATTTAATGAATCCATTCTGGTCTTTTATTTAAAAGCTCCAGAAGCGCTAGCAGCTTGAGTGTATAATTTATGCCAAGTCTGTACCACTGGCTCCCCACACCTGCACCTCCTGTCCTTGAAAATTGTCTTCTTACCTGTGAATTCTGCATTTTACGTCCAGAATTACTTAATTTTACTTTTGCTTATCCTCCAGGCCCTCCCTGTGTAGTAGGACACCAACATCTTTCTTTCTTGGATTAGGGGGCCACTATCTTCATGTTTCCATGAATATTTCATGTTTTAGATCAGTACTGCCTAACAGAAATGCAAGTCACATTTATATATAATTTTAATATTTCCAAAATACTATCATTTAACTTGTAATCAATATAAAATTAAGATTTTATATTATTTTTTATTGATGTATAGTTGATTTATGGTATTGTGTATTATAGTATTAAGTGTATTATCAGTTCAGTTTAGTTCAGTTGCTCAGTCGTGTCTGATTTTGCAACCCCATGAACTGCAGCACACCAGGCCTCCCTGTCCATCACCAACTCCCGGAGTTCACCTAAACTCATGTCCATCTCGAGTCGGTGATGCCATCCAGCCATCTCATCCTCTGTCGTCCCCTCCTCCTCCTGCCCTCAATCCCTCCCAGCATCAGTCTTTTCCAATGAGTCAACTCTTTGCATGAGGTGGCCAAAGTACTGGAGTTTCAGCTTTAGCATCAGTCCTTCCAAAGAACACCCAGGACTGATCTCCTTCAGAAGGGACTGGTTGGATCTCCTTGCAGTCCAAGGGGACTCTCAAGAGTCTTCTCCAACACCACAGTTCAAAAGCATCAATTCTTCGGCGCTCAGCTTTCTTCACAGTCCAACTCTCACATCCATACATGACCACTGGAAAAACCATAGCCTTGACTAGATGGACCTTTGTTGGCAAAGTAATGTCTCTGCTTTTGAATATGCTATCTACGTTGGTCATAACTTTCCTTCCAAGGAGTAAGCATCTTTTAATTTCATGGTTGCAATCACCATCTACAGGGATTTGGAGCCCAGAAAAATAAAGTCTGACACTGTTTCCACTGTTTCCCCATCTATTTCCCATGAAGTGATGGGACTGGATGCCATGATCTTCATTTTCTGAATGTTGAGCTTTAAGCCATCTTTTTTACTCTCCTCTTTCACTTTCATCAAGAGGCTTTTTAGTTCCTCTTTATTTTCTGCCATAAGGGTGGTGTCATCTACATATCTGAGGTTATTGATATTTCTCTCGGCAATCTTGATTCCAGCTTGTGTTTCTTCCAGCCCAGCATTTCTCATGATGTACTCTGCATATAAGTTAAATAAGCAGGGTAATAATATACAGCCTTGACGTACTCCTTTTCCTATTTGGAACCAGTCTGTTGTTCCATGTCCAGTCCTAACTGTTGCTTCCTGACCTGCATACAGATTTCTCAAGAGGCAGGTCAGGTGGTCTGGTATTCCCATCTCTTTCAGAATTTTCCAGTTTATTGTGATCCACACAGTCAAAGGCTTTGGCATAGTCAATACAGCAGAAATAGATGTTTTTCTGGAACTCTCTTCCTTTTTCCACGATCCAGCGGATGTTGGCAATTTGATCTCTGGTTCCTCTACCTTTTCTAAAACCAGCTTGAACATCAGGAAGTTCACGGTTCACGTATTGCTGAAGCCTGGCTTGGAGAATTTTGAGCATTACTTTACTAGCATGTGAGATGAGTGCAATTGTGTGGTAGTTTGAGCATTCTTTGGCATTGCCTTTCTTTGGGCTTGGAATGAAAATGGACCTTTTCCAGTCCTGTGGCCACTGCTGAGTTTTCCAAATTTGCTGGCATATTGAGTGCAGCACTTTCACAGCATCATCTTTCAGGATTTGAAATAGCTCAACTGGTATTCCATCACCTCCACTAGCTTTGTTCGTAGTGATGCTTTCTAAGGCCCACTTGAGTTCAAATTCCAGGATGTTCTGGCTCTAGGTGAGTGATCACACCATCGTGATTATCTGGGTCATGAAGATCTGTTTTGTACAGTTCTTCTGTGTATTCTTGCCACCTCTTCTTAATATCTTCTGCTTCTTGTAGGTCCATACCATTTCTGTCCTTTATTGAGCCCATCTTTGCATGAAATGTTCCCTTGGTATCTCTAATTTTCTTGAAGAGATCTCTAGTCTTTACCATTCTGTTGTTTTCCTCTATTTCTTTGCATTGATTGCTGAGGAAGGCTTTCTTATCTCTTCTTGCTATTCTTTGGAACTCTGCATTCAGATGCTTATATAGTTCTTTTTCTCCTTTGCTTTTCGCTTCTCTCTTTTCACAGCTATTTGTAAGGCCTCCCCAGACAGCCATTTTGCTTTTTTATAGTATTGTGTATTAAGTATTATTAAGTATTGTGTATTATAGTATTCGTATTATAATATAGTATTGTGTTAGTTCCAGGTGTACAACATAGTGATTCAGTATTTTTGCAGATTACAATAAAGTTATTACAAGATAGTGGGTATACCCTTATTGCTTATCTATTTTATGTACTACAGCAACTTGTATCTGTTAATCCCATACCCCTAGTTTGTCCCTCCCCACTTCCTTCTCCCCTTTGGTAACCACAAATTTGTTTTCTGTATCAGTGGAATCTAAAAAACACAAAAGGTTGTAAATGTACTTTTAAAAATAATTCTTCCAAAGCTTATGTTTTTTACACCTCAGCTTATTACCAATTTGCACTAGCCACATGGCAAGTGTTCAATAGCCACATGTAGCTAGTGGCTGTACTGGAGTAGTTTGAACCCTATGATAATTCTCAAAGTTCCACATTTTTCTCCACTACAGAAGGCCTGTAAATAATACAATGGGCTCTATTCTGCCATAGATAGTGGGAGTAACATGTCAGAGCATTTGCCCAACTGGAAAATCATTCCATCAACTACAACATTCCCAGAAACAAATCATGGTGACCTACATCATCCTGAATTAACTAGGTTTTAGCTCATGACTGAACTGAACTGAACCAGATTGATGTGGAGCTATTCCGGAAATGCAGATGGCAACTGTGGAGGGTACCTTGATACTTGGCCTTTGCAGTACAGATCAACTCCACCAGGGGGCTTGCTAGCTGTGGTTGCACAGTCCCAAGTCTGAGAATTTTATAAAATACCAGAACCACTTTATAAACTTTTCAGTTTACAAACACAGGGAAAATTTTGGAAAGGCAATTTTTATGAGTACAAAATTAAAATAAGTTTTCCATACACATCTGTTTACTTATTCAGTCTCAACATGGCTTTCCTCTTGAGGTTTCATCCCCAACTTTGGTCACTGGCTGACTGATCTTACTACCCGGGTCAAATGCATCATTCTTTACTATCTCTAGATCCTCATTTAGTTATCCACTTTCTCTATTCTATTTCAGATCATGAGGGAGAAATAAGAATCTTATTTGGGTTCCAGGGAGCCTAGAATACAAATGACCCTGCCTCCTCCACCTTGTCCATTTAAAATTTACATTCAAGTGCAAAATGACCAATTTGCCAACTGGATTTCCTCTGACTCCTAGGAAGCTCAGTCATACTGGTGGGAGCCGTAAAGCATCAGGTCTAGTGGCTTGGTTTTATATCCTGCACTCTAGGTGCTGAGCTTTTGTATTTCAGTTGCTATGTCTCATCTGACTCTTCGAGACCCCATGAACTGCAGCACTCCAGGCTTCCCTGTCCTTCACTATCTCCCAGAGTTTGCTCAAGCTCATGTCCATTGAGTTAATGATGCCATCCAACCATCTCATCCTCATCCCTTCTCTTGCCCTCAGTCTTTCCCAGCATCAGGATCTTTTCCAATGAGTTGGCTCTTCGCATGAGGTCGCCAAAGTATTGGAAATTCAGCACCAGTTCTCCCCTCTAATTATCATGTTATCAGTTTAGTCATGTCCGATCCAGGGGATCTTCCCAGCCAAGGGATTGAAACCATGTCTCCCACATTGCAGGTGGATTCTTACTGTCTGAGCCACCAGGAAAGCCCCCAATTTGTTTATAAGCCACCCCCAGATCATTCCCGGAACGTGGTTTGGATATAAAAGAAAGAAAGATTTTCTTCATGCCCAAAGCTCCTCCCTTGGAATAACAAGTCCTCTGAAAACATTTCAGCTCCAGATCTGCTTCTCCTCAGGGCCTGGTAGTTTTAGTCATGCTTAGTCACTCTTGCTTTTAGCGCAGCATGTAGGCATGTATGATGCCAAGGAGGGCAAGCTGAACTGGCTGCAACTCACTTTGGTGGTCCTAGATTTTACTTAAGCAAGGTATTAGAACTCTCCATTGTCAGGGTACAGGGAAACGGGCTGGGGGAGATGGAGCGATTATGCACCATACCTGGAAGCACAAGGCACCTGAAAGCCCTGCTTCCTCCTACAGGCAAGATGGCACAACACAGCTGCCAGGGTTCCTGGTCATGGTGAGTAGGGCTCAACAGGCTGTGGCTAGACCTGTTATCCACAGGAATGAACTGGCCCATCCCTTTTCAAAAGAACCCTTGCACATCCCCATGGAAAGTATCCACATAACTTATGCACCAAGCTTAGCCATTAACCCAGTTATTCAGCATTCTCCCTGGTGGCTCGGCTGGTAAAAAATCTGCCTGCAATGTGGGAGACCTGGGTTTGGAAGATCCCAGGGGAACAGCTCCAGTATTTTAGCATGGAGAATTCCCTGGACAGAGGAGCCTGGCAGGCTACATACAGTCCATGGGGTCGCAGAGTCAGACTGAGCAACTTTCACTCACGCCTCACTTAATTCCCTGGTTTAGCCAGTATCTGCCAAAGTCAGTCTAAATTTTGTTGTGTTATTTTCACACTTCATTTTCTGCTACCGTGTGGCTACTAGTATACATTGTCAAGAGACAGGGAAGTGTCATACCACTCACACACACCCTGCAGAAAGCTGTTGTCTGAAACATCTATAAAGAAAACTTGTATACCCTTGATGGGTAAGATAACACATCCTTTGACTGTTTCTCAAGCATTTACACACTTACATGATCCCAAGGTGATTTTGATGTTTTTGCCCACTTTATTCTCAGCAGTTTAATCACTGACCCAAGACACTTTATTCTCAGCTGCTTAATCACTGACCCAAGTCTTCCCACAGATTTCTTTGGAAATGTCATTTAAGATGCCAGAAAGGGAAAGTTTTTAAGTCATATTTATTGAAATTGAATTTACATTCAGTAAAACTCAAAATTTCTGACAGATGTAATTACCGCTATAATCAAAGTGTAGAACAGTTCCTCAGCCCCTACCCTAAAAATGCTATGCAACAAACTCCTCCATTGATCTGTCCTCTATACAATGGGTCAAATTTAATCATCAAAATGATAAAACTGCAAGCACAAAACCCAGAGGTTTAGCATAGTCAAAAGAATGGGATTTAAAAATAACCTTTGTAAATTAAAGCAGCTAACCAAATTCTCTTTTAAGATAGTTGTGGAATAGCTAGTCTAGCTACTGTGTCAAGATTCAGGCTGGATGGCAGAAAAACTGTTTTAAATAATGAAATTGAATTCTGCCGAAAATTCTCTACAGGGCAGATATATATTTTTACAGATACTTGGCAGTTTTTTTTCTAAAATTCACCCCTGCTACCACCATGAAAAGGACAAATAGCAAAAAACTCTATTCTGTATATATCAATCATCACATGTTCAAATACACCTTATCTCCTGGAAAAGCTTCTTTCAAGCACCAGCCCTGTAAGAGAAGTATCACAGTAGGTAATTAGAGCAGCAATTACTAAATTAGATTTAAGAAAATATAGTGACTAAACCATGTTTATAAAAGCAGTGCAGGTAAGGAAAATGAATTCCCCAATGAACTACATATTGTCAAATCAGGCATAGCAATATTCTGACATTAAAAAAAAAAATGAACTCAAAATGGCCACCATTGCCAAAGATAAACATCTTTAAAGATTAGATGCCAATCACTTAAAAATACTTTTGTAAAATAACATTTTTCTTGGCATAATAAAATGTTATTTATTTAATAGAGCCCACCCCCCCCATTTTATTTAAAAAACATAATGTTTAAAGGGGGAGGATATGATTGCACTAATACATTCCTGCCCATCAAACTGGCCTCAGGTAAATCCTTTAACCCATCAGAGCAGAGGGTATCCAATCAGATTAGGGTTCTCATCCTTGGCCAAGAATTCTATCCAACTAATAACTCAGGCCAGATTTTCTCCATTTGGTCCATACCTTAAGCTTGTCAGCATCTTGTCAGCCTGGTAGGAAAGAGAGAAAAACAATGTTAAGAATATCACTAAGTTTTTATAAATTATTTATTTTAATTGGAGGACAATAACAATATTGTTTTGGGCATTTTGTGTCTTTTTTTTTTTTCTTTTTTTTTTGGTAAAGAGTACCTTCTTGGGCTATTTACCTTTGGTGACTAAAGAGCTAACTTTGAGTAGAATTCCTGTAAAACAGCAATATTTTCCTGAATTTCCTGACACTGGGAATCTCCTGAAATGCCCAGCCAGGAGACACCCTGGGCGTCTCCATTTTATGGAATGTCAGCAGTCACCATCCTTATAACTTTATCTTCTTGTTACACTACCATGGAAGAATATCAACTTGGGGAAAAACTATGAACATTACTGGTAACAGTATCTACCTATGAAAGATGGAAACAAACTCTTCACATTAAAAAAAAAAAAAAAAAAAAGGCAAAGGAAGCCTGAAACTAGTGTACAGAGGCGGAGGCAGAGGCCATCGAATTGAGAACAGTCCTGTCAACACTTGCTCAGTTCCCACAGTCTTTAAATAGACACTGGCTCTCAGCCATGTCCCTCTCCTAAAGCGAATTGTTTAAAAAAAAAGCGGGGGTGGGGGGCGCCATGCTTAGGACACAGCTCGCATCAGTAAAATCAGATACTTTCTGATCAGTAAAAAGGTCTTTCACCACTGAGGCAAACATGTAAACATCCCACAAGCCTCCCATTTCAAGAGATCACTAAGCGGTACCAGTGATAACGATTCCTTCATTCAGTCAGCTATAAATTGAGATCTTTACCAATTTTATTAAATCCGGGGAGTAGCGCTTTCGATAGGAATGTATACCGGTAAAACACTTAAAATGCCCTCTAATGCTGAGGACCAGAGTGGAACTTGGAAACCCTTCCTCGAGACAAACTTTCTCTAGGGCCACTTTTCCTGTTTATCTTGGCGAACACAAGTCAGAACCCCAAAGGTTCCGACTTTTTCTCAGGCCAGAAAACGATGACGGGCCTCCCGCTCATGTGACCCCACACACGTTAGGAAAGAGAGTTCCATGCTGCATAACGCACTGTCAATGCTGAAAAGGGAATGTGGGGGAGAAAAACTGCTCCCTCATCAAGGCTCACAGTAGCTAACCGCTCCCACAAGAGTCACGTAGACCTTTTAAAGAGCCCAACCACGGAGCGAAGTGGCAACTGAGAGGCATTTGCGGAGGGGGAATGCCTGTGTGGGCGAAATTACCTCCGTTTCTTGCTAACACCGGAATTAACACTGCTCTGCCTTGAAGGCTCAAGTGTTTCAGGCCCATGATCTCATCCGCTTCCTAAATAGACCGTGTTAGAGTCCTCAGAGCCCCCGGCGGGGGCCCCGCGTGCATCCCAACTCGCACACCGTCCAGGGCTCTGCGCCTCCGCCCCGGGTCGGTTCCTCCAAGAGTCTTGTTTGTTTTTTCTCTTTTTATTGCAAAAGGAGCTTGAAGCTCCATGTGGCTCGGATCCCTTGAGCATCGGGGTCCCAGGCACAAGTGACAGGCGCCTCGACCCCTGGGGGAAAGAGGGACCTTAGGCGCCAAGAGCGTTATTTCTAGGGAGGAAGGGTCCCCGGTACCCTGAGGATGTCCTCGCCGCAGAAGAGCTCTGACAGCGGCTCCCGTGGGGCCTGGGAGGCCTCTCTGAGGGGGAGCCGAGCTGAGGTCTAACACGAGCCCTAGCCGCCCACATGGGGCGGACGCGCGGACAGGAGGGGCGCTCCTGGTAAGTGCCACTGGAGAGACCCCCGGGCCACGCGGAGGGCTCTAGCGTCGAGCTGGTGAAAAGCCACTTACCGAGTCACGCGCGGAGGCAGAAAGGGGAGAGAGACAGGGAGACACCCAGTTTAAAAGGGGCCTGGGCGATCAGCACCCGGCGGCAACCAACCAAAAAGTTGCCCTAGAGCTCCGCCCGGCCCGGGACCCAGCCCAGCACCCGCTCCTCCCAGCCAGCGGCACCCTGAGGCCCTCGCGCGCCTCCTGTCGGCGGCCTGGGGCGAGCGGGGCGGACGGCTGCCCCGGCCTCCCGCAGCTAGGGCCTCAAAGCTGATCCACCGACCATCTGCCCCAAACCTCTCCCTAAGAGTGGGGTCCATTTACCTTGAGGCAGATTCAAGAGAGCTTCTGGCACTCTAATAATGTTAGGTATTTCTGCCTGTCTCCCCTCTCCCCACCTGAAGTATCCCATGCCTTTCCCCAGGATAGTCTGCAAGCCACCAGAAGTCCCCAGCTTTGCTTTTATACTTGGTTCTATCCTTAATCTGGAGAAGGCAATGGCACCCCACTCCAGTACTCCTGCCTGGAAAATCCCATGGACAGAGGAGCCTGGTAGGCTGCAGTCCATGGGGTCGCTGAGGGTCCGACACGACTGAGCAAGTTCACTTTCACTTTTCACTTTCATGCACTGGAGAAGGAAATGGCAACCCACTCCAGCGTTCTTGCCTGGGGAATCCCAGGGACGGGGTAGCCTGGTGGGCTGCCGTCTATGAGGTCACACAGAGTCGGACACGACTGAAGTGACTTAGCAGCAGCAGCAGCTATCCTTAATCTGTCCCTGGAATTTTTAGAATTGAGACTTCCTAGGTACTGGAGCACTTTAGATCATTTTGGTTGGAGAGACTGTTTAGGGCAACAAGTATACATCAACAAGTATAGACTCAGCAGTAGGCACCCTGATTTATGCTGGTGGGTGGGTTGTTGTTGTCAGTCTCTAAGTCCAGTCGGACACTTTTGGACCCCATGGACTGCAACATGGCAGGCTTCCCTGTCCTTCACTATCTCCCAGAGTTAGCTCAAACCCATGTCCATTGAGTCGGTGATGCCATCCAACCATCTCATCCTTTGTGGTCCCCTTCTCCTCCTGCCTTCAATCTTTCCCACTATCAAGGTCTTTTCCAATGAGTCGGCTGGCTCTTCCCATCAGGTGGCCAAAGTATTGGAGCTTCAGCTTCAGCGTCAGTCCTTCCAGTGGATATTCAGGACTGATTTCCTTTAGAATTGACTGGTTTGATCTCCTTGCAGTCCAAGAGTCCTCTCCAGCACCACAGTTAGAAAGCATCAGTTCTTCCATGCTCAGCCTTCTTTATGGTCTGACTCACATCCATACATGACTACTGGAAAAACCATAGCTTTGACTATAGGGACCTTTATCGGCAAAGGTCGACTTGTCATGATGTACTGGATGCCATGATCTCAGTGTTTTGAATGTTGAGTTTTAAGTCGGCTTTTTCACTGTCCTCTTTCACCTTCATCAAGAGGCTCTTTAGTTCATCTTCACTTTCTGCTCTTAGAGTGGTATCATCTGCATATCTGAGGTTGTTGATATTTCTCCCAGGAATCTTGATTCCAGCTTGCAATCAAGCTAGGGGGCAGGAGGGGGAATGGTGTTGAATGAGAAACTGCCCCTGCTTTCAAGGAACATAAAACGATAGAAGCCAATGCAGTGTGCCACAGGATCAAGCCACCAAGCCCAGTCTCCTAAGGACATAAGGGTACCCTTCCTGGAGGAGAGGGTGTCTAGGCTGAATCTAGCATACCAGCAGGAAGCTTGCTTCATGATACAGGCGAAACCAAGGGAGTTAAAGAAGAGTCATAGACTAGAGGGACTTTTAGATCATACAGAATTTCTGGTGGAGTAGAGCACACATTAGGATGCTCTCCAAAAGGAGACTTGTTGCCACAATGGAATGTAAGCCTAATGGAGACTCAGCTTCTCGCTCTGCTGGATCCTCTGAATTCAACACAGTGCCTGGAACATATTTGAGTAAGTGGGAAATGACTCCAGGGAAAGGGATTCGCCACTGAACCCCTATAGTAGTTGAGTATTCATGCTATGAAACTCTTCAAGGCTCATAGTGATGATCGTGGTGGGGGTCTTATCCCAGAATGTAGCTTTTTGTGTTTCCATGAGTGTGAGTTTATTCCTGCGTTCCCAGGACATGGCCTAGAGCTTGGTGCACTGTGAATGCTTGATAAAAGCCTGCTGGATTTCCTTTCTTGGTGTGTATTTGCCCTGCTGCTAGAGAGGAACCCTCCACCCCCACTCACCATGCCATGTCTCTTTGTGAAGGAACTTCTGCAGGCAAATGCCCTGAGCTTCTGTCCACCCTTTCCTCATTCCCTTCCAGAAAAGAAGGAATTTCAATAAAATCCTGTTCTAACATGAACTTTGAGAACAAACTGGGGTAAGCTTGTTGGCGTCCATCCTCCACCTGTTCCCTGTTTTCAAGATTGTAATCTTCTCTGATGTCTCCCCCTAGACAAGGGTTGAGACGTGACCATTTGGAAGCCATTGAGGGTTTTCTTGGTTCAGTGTACAGTTATCTGGGTATAAGTGTCACTCCCTTATCCTTTGTGATTTTCAGTAGTCCAAACTGAATAAAAGATAGTATATCTTACTAATCCTGCAAAAACAAGATCTTGCATTTTACTCACTTTAAATTTTTGGCCCCCATATATGTTATGGCCCCCATAGATGTCCAATGGCTCCTCTTTCTCAAAGAAGAGCAAATCCATCAGGAGGCTGTAAGCTGTGAAGGTTCCTGTTCTTTTTCTTCCCTCATTGCCCAGCATCAATATAAAATAACAGTGACCCAAGGTTAGGATAGGGAGCAGAACAGACTCAGCTCTAAAATCACAATCTTCTTATCAGCAGTAAAGCTAACACTTTCATTTCCCTTCTGTGTCTTGTTTTGCATTGGTTCTGAAGATGGAAGGGCAAGAAAGCACATTTTTTATCTTCCTCCCCTAACCCTGCAGTTGTCTGATCCTTATTTGTTTCCAGTGGACCAACATCAGATACAGATCTGGGACTTTTGCTTTTGCCAATTAATTGTCCCATTCATTTCCTTTTGTCTCTGTTTAGTGCACATTTTGTTGTGTTGCTGTAGTGTAGAGTCGGGAGATAAAGCAACTGAAGACATTATTTATGATTTAAATGATCACAGCAGTTGGGTAACATTTTAATTGGCGTCAGTGGGCCATTTGCCACATGCTGTTCTCTGTCCAGCAGCCTGCCTCTTCCAAGCAGCTGTAGGCTTGTTTTCAAGCCAGGAGAGAATGTTTGCTCTCATGGAGGCCTATTGGTTCCACTTGCCTCAGTAGAAGCAGATGATGGCTGCAATGCGGCTGATTTCAGCGATTAGAGGCTGTACAGGTAAGCACAGCGATTAGAGGTTGTACAGGTAAGCATGCTGGAAGCACTGGGATACAGCTGTACTTGTTTCTGACCTCCAGAATGGATACAAAACAGACTATTTAAAAAAATGCCCCCTCGGGTTTGTTGCTCAAACATAGTTGTTCACAAGACCTCTGGAAAATTTAGGAATAAAGGTATAAAATAGATTTCTATTTCATGTTTTATATTCAATATATCAAATATATCACCTTTATTGATAAGCATGCTCTAGTTGTAAAACAAATAAAATAAAAACATCCTTCAACTCCACATCCTTCTGCAACTAACTACTTATTTCTTTTTCTCTTGATAGTGTGCGTGCCTCATGCTAAGTCGCTTTAGTCGTGTCTGACTCTTTGCAGTCTCGTGGACCGTAGCCTGCCAGTCTCCTCTGTCCATGGGATTACCCAGGCAAGAATGCTGGAGTGAGTTGCCATGCCATGCTCCAGGGGATTTTCCTATTTTCCTGACCCAGGGACTGAACTAGTATTTCTTATGTCTCCTGCATTGGCAGGCAGATTCTTTACCACTAGGGCCACCTGGAAAGCCCTCTCTTGATAGCAAGTCTCCTCAAAAGCACTGTTTCTAATTGCTCTCCTCCACTCTTCTGAATCTAATTATGTTGGGCAGCCTCGGAGATGATCCCAGTGGCCCCATCTCCTGCTATTCATGCCCTTGTGTAGTTCGCTCCTCTTGAGTGTGGGCTGGACCTGTTGAATTTCTTCCAGTGAATAGAGTACAGCAAAAGCAATGGGATGGCATATGACAAGATGCTCCCTATCATATGTCGCTAGGAAACTGCAAATTAAAACCACAGTGACATGCCATTATATATCTATTGGAATAGTTAACTTCCAAAACACTGACAACACCAAATGCTAGTCAGGATGTATTAATAACTAGCAACTCTCTTTGTTGCTGGCAGGCATGCGAAATGGCACAGCCACTTGGAAGACAGTTTGGCAGTTCCTTACCAAAGTAAACGTGTTCTTACCACATAATCCAGCAGTCAAGCTCCTTGGTATTTACCCAAATGAGCTGAAAACTTGCAGCCACACAAACACTTGCACACAGATGTTTACTGTGGTTTTATGTATTCATCATTGCCAAAGCTTGGAAACCACCAGGCTTCAGTAGGTGAATGGATAAGTAAATTGTGGTACATCCAAACTATGGAATACTACTCTATACTAAAAAGAAGTGAGTCGTGAAGCCATGAAAAAACATGAAGGAAACTTAATTACATAAGTTTACATAATATGCAATTACATAATCACATATTACTAAGTGAAAGAAGCCAACCTGAAAAGTTTACCTACTGTTTGATTCCAACTATATGGCATTTTGGAAAAGGTAAAACTATGGGAACAAAAAAAAAAGATCAATGGTTGCCAGAGATTTGGGGAGAGGGAGGATGAATAGGTGGCACACAGGGGATTTTTAGGTCAGTAGTAGTGAGAACATCCTGTACAGAATTGCTAGATGTACATAAGAAAGAGCTCCTCCATGGCTGCATCTTAGTGGAGTCATGTGGGATAGAGAATAATTGAAGATGAGCTTTGTTCACTTGTACATTTATATGATTGTTCAAATTCTGTTGTTCAGTCGCTAAGTCATGTGTGACTATTTGCAACCCCATGTACTGCAGCATGCCAGGCTTCCCTGTCCTTTACCATCTCCTGGAGTTTGCTCAAACTCAAGTCCAGTGAATCTGTGATGCCATCCAACCATCTCCTCCTCTGTCGTCCCCTTCTCCTCCTGCCCTCTATCTTTCCCAGCATCAGGATCTTTTCTAATGAGTCAGCTCTTCACATCAGGTGGGCAAAGTATTAGAGCTTCAGCTTTAGCATCAGTCCTTCCAATGAATATTCAGGTTGATTTCCTTTAGGATGGACTGGTTTGATCTCTTTGCTGTCCAACAGACTCTCAAGAGTCTTCTCCAGCACCACAGTTCAAAAGCATCAATTCTTCCATGCTCAGCCTTTTTTATGGTCCAGCTCTCACATTCATACATGACTACAGGAAAAACCATAGCTTTGACTATGCAAACCTTTGTCAGCAAAGCGATATCTCTGCTTTTAATATGCTGTCTAGGTTGTCTAACTTCCCTGGTGGCTCAGACGGTAAAGCATCTGCCTACAATGCAGGAGGCCTGGGTTCAATCCCTGGGTTGGGAAGATCCCCTGGAGAAGGAAATGGCAACCCACTCCAGTACCCTTGCCTGGAAAATCTCATGGACAGAGGAGCCTGGTAGTCTACAGTCCACGGGGTCACAAAGAGTTGGACACGACTGAGTGACTTCACTTTCTATCACTAGGTTGGCCATAGCTTTTCTTCCAAGGAGCAAGCGTCTTAATTTTATAACTGCAGTCTCTGTCTACAGTGATTTTGGAGCCCAAGAAAATAAAATCTGTCACTGTTTCCATTTTTTCCCATCTATTTGCCAGGAAGTGATGGTACCAGATGCCATGATCTTTGTCTTTTTAATGTTGAGTTTTAAGCTGGCTTTTTCTCCCTCCTCTTTCACCTTCATTAAGCATCTCTTCAGTTCCTCTTCACTTTCTGCCATAAGGGTGGTGTCATCTGCATATCTGAAGTTATTGATATTTCTCCTGGCAATCTTGATTCCACTTGAGCTTCATCCAACCCGGCATTTCACATGATATCCTCTGCATATAAGTTAAATAAGCAGGGTGACAGTATACAGCCATGACATACTCCTTTCCCAATTTGGAACCAGCCCATTTTCCATGTCCAGTTCTAACTGTTGCTTCTTGACCTGCGTACAGGTTTCTCAGAACACAGGTCAGGTGGTCTGGTATTCCTATCTCTTTAAGAATTTTCCACAGTTTGTTGAGATCCATACAAAGGCTTTAGCGTAGTCAATGAAGTAGATGTTTTTCTGGAATTCCCTTGCTTTTTCTGTGATCCAGCGGGTGTTGGCAATTTGCTCTCTGGTTCTGCTGCCTTTTCTAAATCCAGCTTGTGCATCTGGAAGTTCTTGGTTCATGTACTATTGAAACCTAGCTTGAAGGATTTTGAGCATGACCTTGCTAGCATGTGCAATGAATGCAATTAGTTTGAACATTCTTTGGCATTGCCCTTATTTGGGATCGGAATGAAAACTGACCTTTTCCAATCCTGTGGCCACTGCTGAGTTTTCCAAATTTGCTGGCATATTGAGTGGAGCACTTTAACTACATCATCTTTTAGGATTTGAAATAGCTCAGCTGGAATTCCATCACCTCCACCAGCTTTGTTTGTAGTAATGCTTCCTAAGGCCCACTTGGCTTCACACTCCAGGATGTCTGACTCTAGTTGAGTGATCACACCATCCTGGTTATCCAGGTCATTAAGACTGTTTTTGTATAGTTCCTCTGTGTATTCCTGCCACCTCTTCTTAGTATCTTCTGCTTCTGTTAGGTCCATATAATTTCTGTCCTTTATTGTGCCTATCTTTGCATGAAATATTCCCTTGGTGTCTCCAATTATCTGGAAGAGATCTCATCTTTCCCATTCTATTGTTTTCCTTTATTTCTTTGCATTGATCACTTAGGAAGGCTTTCTTATCTCTCCTTGCTATTCTCTGGAACTCAGCATTCAGATGGATATATCTTTCCTTTTCTCCTTTTCCTTTCACCTCTCTTCTTTTCTCAGCTGCTTCTAAGGCCTCCTCAGACAGCCATTTTGCCTTTTTTCATTTCTTTTCCTCGGGGATGGTTTTGAGTACTGCCTTCTGCACAATGTCATGAATCTCTCTTCATGGTTCTTCAGGCACTCTATCTATCAGATCTAATGTCTTGGATCTATTTGCCACTTCCACTGTATAATCATAAGGGATTTGATTTAAGTCATACTTGAATGGCCTAGTGGTTTTCCCTACTTTCTTCAATTTAAGTCTGAATTTGGCAATAAAAAGTTCATGATCTGAGCCACAGTCAGCTTCTGTTCTTGTTTTTCCTGACTGTATAGAGCTTCTCCATCTTCAGCTGCAAAGAATATAATCAATCTGACTTTGGTATTGATTATCTGGTGATGTCCATGTGTAGAGAAGTCTCTTGTGTTGTTGGAAGAGAGTGTTTGCTATGACCAGTGCATTATGTTGGCAAAACTCTGTTAGCCTTCGCCCCAGTTCATTTTGTACTTCATGGCCAAACTTTCCTGTCACTCCAGGTATCTCTTGACCTACTTTTGATTGTTCAAATGAACATTGTCAAATTTAAATTTCAAGAGGGTAGGAACTGTGACTCCTTAATTTCTGCATATAAGTCTGGGCTGCCTGAACCTCGTGCAAAAGGTTGCTAATAAATGCCTTTCATGGAAATGATGATAAATATGTGAAGCCACTTGATTGGAATGCCTTTTCTAATGAGCACATGTTTATAACCAACATTCAGAGGCTGGAAATTACTTCCAGGCCCATCCAGATCTGTGCTGGGAACTGAAAGCAGCAATGCCACAGCTTCTTCTAAATTACACTTTAAGCTTTAGAAAGATTATGATGAAGCAGTGCATAATCCTTCTGGTGTCTTCAGTGATGCACTTAAACAGGAATGTTTCCTTCCTTCCCCTTGCCGTGACTAAACATCTGTGCAACCATGACTGTTCCAGCTTAAAGGAAAGCATCAGACCCATTTAGCCTCTCCTGCTATTCATCCTGTGTCCTCTCTCCTCTCATTCCCAAAGGGGTAGCCCTCCACTAGGGGCAGCAGCATCATAGATGCTCTGTCGAGAGCACAGTTAGTCTACATTTTTTCATTACTGATCTGCATGCCCTTAACGAGCTTGCGCTCTGCTAGATGGAACTCGAGGTGCCCGGAGGGCTTTACACTTTAGTTGAGTCAGGTAAATTTACTCAGATTCAAAAATTTAAACAGGCATTCGGGGAGAACGTTGAGTCTGTTTTTGTAGAAAGGACCCATCTTTCTGGTTTCCACTCCCCTTCCCTTCTCTCCATGGCATCTGGTGTTCACATGTGGGGAGGTACTTTGGGTCCAGGAAGGGAGGCAGATGACAAGGACGGGTCTTCTGCATTTCAGCTGGCCTTTGCTACAGTAGGTGCTGCCCTTGGACAGTGACTGCTGTAATGGAAGTGTTTCCAGCCGTGGGTCTTCTCTGAGGTTTGTCGTTGAAGACCTGGGACCTGTCACTCATGATCACACTTGCCCGTGGCTTGGTCAAGCCTTGGGAATCTGCTCTGATCAGCTCCAGGGGCACCTTCCCTGGCTACCCTATCCAAACCCCACTCCCTCTCCCTCCTTTTTTTTAAAGCCTATTTTCTTTATAGGACATATCTATGTATCTATCCATCTTTCACTTTCATGTAGCCTCCTCTACTGAAACTTAAATCCCTTTCAAGATGATTTACCTAGAGGTCTCCTATCCGCTTCTCTACCTCTATTTCCATCTCCTTCTCTGTCTCCACCCTCAAACCCACACCCATACTGATACCAATCTGTATCGATTAAAAATGTGTGTCTAAAATTTAACTTACTGGGTTCAGATTCTTGTTCTGTTATTTACTAGTTGGGGGAACCTGGACAAGTTACTTAGCCTGCCTATGCCTTGGTTTCTTTATTTGTGAAAATGGGATAATAATAGCAGCTATGGTGTAGGTTGTGATAAAGATAAAAATGAGTTACTACATGGAAAGGGTTTAGAAATGGGTCTGACATGTGGAAAGCATCACCTAAGTATTTGCTGCTTTTTAAAAAATACTGACAGTGTTCTCTACCAGAATATAAAGTCCATGAAGGCAGAATCTTTGTCTGTCTTTTTTACTATTATGTATCCTTAGCCTTCAGCAACATATGACCCACAGCAGGCACTTCATAACTATTAGTTGGCTGAATGAATAAATGAATGTCTGGAGAAATAAAAAAGAGAGCAACAAAATCTATTTAAAAAAATATCACCACCCTTTCACACTCCCTCGGGCTTCCCAAGTGGCACTAGTGGTAAAGAACCCGCCGGCCAATGAAGGAGACATAAGAGATGCGGGTTCAATCCCTGGGTCAGGAAGATCCCCTGGAGAAGGACATGCAATCCACTCCAATATTCTTGTTTGGAAAATTCCATGGACAGAGGACCCTGGTGGGCTACAGTCCATAGGATCGCAAAGAGTCGGACACGGCTGAAGCAACTTAGACTTCACACTCCCTCTAGTAAAAGTTGATGTCCCTCTCAAGATGATTTCCTCTTCTTTAGAGTTCTCCTTCCTTGAGGAGAAGCTTCCCAGGTGGCGCTAGGGGTAAAGAACTCGCCTGCCAATGAAGGAGACGTCAGAGCTGCAGGTTTGAGTCCCTGGGTGGGGAAGATCCCCTGGAGGAGGGCATGACAACGAGATTCTTGCCTGGAGAATCCTGTGGACAGAGGACTGTGGTGGGCTACAGCCCACTGGGTCATGTGCAGAGCTGAACGCGACTGAAGTGACTTAGCATGCACATGCATGCATCCTCCAGGAAGCTGAGAACTGGGTTTTAGTCTTCAATGACACTTTCTATCTCCAGACTACTTTATCCCAGGGCCGCCAAGCTTGCTGGGTAACTTGGTCCTGGGAGACATCTTCCTTCTTGATCCTCAGAGGTTCCTCTCTCCACAAAGGTTTGGCTCCCTTCTCACATTGACACTAACACTATTCTTTCCTGCTCAAAGTGGAGAGGCGATACTCAGAGTATCACGTCTTGGGGGTGTGTGTGTGTGCGTGTGTGTGTGTGCATGTGTTAGTGGAGGAAGGCAGATAATAAGCAGCTCTCACACTTTCAGTTCAGTTCAGTCATTCAGTCGTGTCCAACTCTTTGAGACCCCATGAACCGCAGCACGCCAGGCCTTCCTGTCCATCACCAACTCCCGGAGTCCACCCAAACACATGTCCATTGAGTCTGTGATGCTATCCAACCATCTCATCCTCTGTCGTCCCCTTCTCCTCCTGCCCTCAATCTTTCCCAGCATCAGGGTCTTTTCAAATGAGTCAGCTCTTCACATCAGGTGGCCAAAGTATTGGAGTTTCAGCTTCAACATCAGTCCTTCCAATGAACACCCAGGACTGATCTCCTTTAGGATGGACTGGTTGGATCTCCTTGCAGTCCAAGGGACTCTCAAGAGTCTTCTCCAACACCACAGTTCAAAAGCCCGTTTTTCCCGTCGTGCCTTTCTTCTTCCCAGGATGATGGTATCTGTCTAGTTTCTGGCCTTACCTTGTTTGGCTGGCTTGAGAGAGAGTTGGAGCCAGTTCTCCCCAGGACCCTGTGGCATTAATCACTTAGCTCTCCTGATGCCCTAGATCTGCATTACTAAGCCCCAGTTCACTCCATTAGTTGTGGGAGTTACCACTGATGGAAATGAGCTTTGGTTAGTATAAGAGGCTCAGAATCCAACTGAATTTGAATTGTGATGAATTCTGCTCTCATCTTTCTGTCTTTTTTTCTGTTGACTTTCCTCTCTTTGCCTTGGCAAGACACACCCCTTTGCAGGTCTGGGTTCAAGATGACTTGGCTACTTAATTTTTAAACTAGGGGCTTGTAATCAGCCCATGGGTCATGAAAGTGAGCCCTATGTGTAGTAAGGGAGGGTCTGACCACTGTCTGGTCACACTGTAGTTAAGTGTTGGTGCCCTATCTTCTGGAGTATTAAGGGTCACAATTCTGTTAAGGGGTGTCCTGGGGCACCAAAGATGAGTCACACAGGATAGTTCGGAATAGCTCAGCAAAGGCTTAGTTTGTGAGTGGGTTTTCTTTCACTGGAAAACCACAGGCATCATACAAGTGCCCTCTGAGAGAGGCCTTCACCCCACAACAAAGAAAGGAATAGTTAAATCAACTTTTCCATCTGTGTGATCCCAAGGGCATAGACTGGTTTGCAGATGTTGGCCTGCTGGAGAGCCTGTATCCTAAGCTGGAGAGAGATCCCCTCTTCTCCTTGCCAGAGTTTTATATTATTATTTGATTAGTTCTTTTTAAGGCAGTGTGAGAGAGATTCTCTCTGGGAGATAGATACATAAAAGTTTCTGCCATTAAAAATACATTTTCTCTTCTGAGGGATTATGCATGCTTGCAACTGTAAGAGATTTTTATTAGAGGACAGAGTTGTTTAATAAGATGTTACTTTTGCCAGCTTCTTAGCTCTCTGCTGAGGTCACTTATGTTTGAAAAGTCAGAGTGGTAGAGGATCCCTGCTCTCCATCAGAGCCCTGTCTTAAGAGGAGCAAAGAGAGGGTCTTCTATGATGGAGCTCTGTGGATATGACCTGGCCTCTGCCTCCTAAGGAATACAGTGACTCAACCAAATTGCTGGGACTTCCCTGGCAGTCCAGTGGTCACTACTCTGCACTTTCACTGCAAGGGCAGTGGGTTTAATCCCTATTCAGAGAATTAAGATCTCACGTGCTGTGAGACAAAGCCAAAACAACAACAACAACAAAAACATAAAACCAAAATTGCTGATTGTGTTGACATCTGATTTCAACCTTTGGTTTCCCACTTGGGGTCCTGAAATGGGAATGTCTGCTGTCTACCTCTCAGTAAAAATGTTATCCTGTAGCAGATATGCATTAGAAGAGAGAGAGTTATTGAAGTGGTATCACAGAACCTTTTATATTTTTGTTCCTTCCCCTTATCCTTTTTGTTAGAAAACAGGATCTTAGGACCTCTGGTGACCTTGCATCCCCTGACCTGTAATCTGTGTTAGAAAAGTAAGTAAAATCAGGGAAATAGACTAGAGAGAAATGGGGAAGGGGAGTTCTCTGTTAGACAGATGATCACGGGATGCCCTTCTGAGAGACTGTATTTCTGAAGAGACCTGAAGGCAATGAGGGGCTGAGTCAAGGGAAGAACGTTCCAGGCAGGGGGCACTGTAGAACTCCTGGGTCCTGGGGCATCGCCGTTTACCTGGTGAATGCCATCAGTGTGGGCCCAGTGACCAGCAGGCCATGAAGATTTGAATAACCTGGTGTTAATCTGCTGGGATAATGGGCACCTACTTTGAGCAAGCTGTGTGCAGCAAGCAACTTTGCACAAGAAGCCATGCATTTCCTTAGAAAAAAGGTGTTGAATCTTTCCCAGTTCTGCACCATAGAATGCTGAGGGGAAAATGTTTAGCTTGAAGAAATTTAAAGGTAGGTGTTGGCTACCTTGTCTTGTTCTTGGAGAAATTCAACATGAAGTTCCCTTTCAGGGAAAACAAGAAACAAAACAAGCCGCACTCTGCTTTCCCAGCCCAGATGAACCAGTGCGGCCTTTAGGTGTCATTCTGCTTGGGGGAGGCCAACATTTGGAATATCCCCCTTGAGTGAAACCCCTTTAGAATGTCTGGGTTTTAACTAAAAGTGCTTCTTGATGTGTCCGACAGGATGATTTACCTACAAAATGTACTAATGCCAAGTTGTCCATCTGTTACGTGTGCGTGTGCGCTCAGTCGTGTCCAACTCTGTGACCCCATGGACTGTAGCCCACCAGGCTCCTCTGTCCATGGGATTTTCCAGGCAAGAATACTGGAGTGGGGTGCCATTTCCTACTCCAGGTTAGATGGGTTATTAAACTGTGCACTGAAGTGAGGCAGAATAGCTATTAAATGCAAATTTTTAAAATCATTATTGCTGTGTGGCACCCTTTCCGAAAGTCATTAGTGACTGGATTAGGAAACAGAGGGCTCAGAAAATAATTTTATTTTCAATCAAAAATAATATGGGGTAAGTTGCAGCTTTCTTTGACACTCAAACAGAGATTGTGTCTGCTATAACTCCTTTTTTCTTTTTTTTCTTTATTGAAGTATAGTTGATATACAGATCAGATCAGTCGCTCAGTTGTGTCTGACCCTTCACGACCCCATGAACTGCAGCACGCCAGGCCTCCCTGTCCATCACCAACTCCCGGAGTTCACTCAGACTCATGTCCATCGAGTCAGTGATGCCATCCAGCCATCTCATCCTCTGTCGTCCCCTTCTCCTCCTGCCCTCAATCCCTCCCAGCATCAGAGTCTTTTCCAATGAGTCAACTCTTGGCATGAGGTGGCCAAAGTACTGGAGTTTCAGCTTTAGCATCATTCCTTCCAAAGAAATCCCAGGGCTGATCTCCTTCAGAATGGACTGGTTGGATCTCCTTGCAGTCCAAGGGACTCTCAAGAGTCTTCTCCAACACCACAGTTCAAAAGCATCAATTCGGCACTCAGCCTTCTTCACAGTCCAACTCTCACATCCATACATGACCACAGGAAAAACCATAGCCTTGACTAGATGGACCTTTGTTGGCAAAGTAATGTCTCTGCTTTTGAATATGCTGTCTACGTTGGTCATAACTTTTCTTCCAAGGAGTAAGCGTCTTTTAATTTCATGGCTGCAGTCACCATCTGTAGTGATTTTGGAGCCCAGAAAAATAAAGTCAGCCACTGTTTCTACTGTTTCCTCATCTATTTTCCATGAAGTGATGGGACCAGATGCCATGATCTTTGTTGTGTTAATTTCTGCTGTATAGCAAAGTGATTCAGTTATACCATTATATCATTCTTTTTAATATTCTTGTCTTTTAAAAATTAATGAATGTATTTTTATTGAAATATAGTTGATTTACAATGTTGTTTAGTTTCAAGTGTACAACAAAGTGATTCAGCTTTATATATATATATATATACACACATACTATTATATATAGCATTATATGTAGTATTTATATATATATATTTATTCTTCTTCACTTTCTTTTCCCATATATGTTATTACCAAATATCGAGTACAGGTCTCTGTGCTATACTTTGTTGTTTATCCATTCTTTATGTAATAGTTCATCTACTAACCCCAGACTCGCTCCCCCATCCCCGCTCCCCCTTGGCAACCACAAATCTGTTGTTTATGTCTGTGGAGACAATTCCTGTTTTTGATTGTAGGTAGGCGATTCTGATATAGGTGATAGTCACACTTGCCAAACCTTTTATTTTTACAGTGGATTCAACTTAAGTAAATAGCGTTCTATCTGTCATCCCGTTTAACCCTCCGGACACTTGAAAGGTAACCAAGGCAGGTAATCACAGTGTTGCAGATGAGAGCCGAAACAGGAGGGTTTGAGTGAGCAGAAGACTAGGATGAGCACTGGGTGTTCCTGCTTCTCCAGCCCCTGACTTCCTGCTGGAATCTTTATCATGGTTACGTAGTTTGGTACCTGGACCTCTCTTAACCATGGAGTCAAAGACTGAGGACACAGATATGGACACATTAATTTTCAGGAATTTAAAGGAAATCTGTTAAATACTAGCCTTCAGAGAGGACAAGTTAAATATTAAGTTATTAATAAATATTTTAATGAAAAGTACGACTATGCATCCATTAAAAGGGAAGCTATTTATGTACTGATCTGGAATAATTGCTAAGAAATATTATTTTTTACAAAATTTTATTTATTTATTTTTGGCTGTGCTGGGTCTTTGTTGCCGCGTGGGTTTTTCTCTAGTTGTGGGACAGGGGCTACTCTCTGGTTGCGGTGCACGGGCTTTTCACTGCAGTGGCTACTCTTGTTGTAGAGCTCGGGCACTAGGGCACTCAGGCTTCACTAGTTGCAGCTCCCGGGCTCCAGCGCGTAGGCTCAAAAGTTGTGGCACAAGGGCTTCGCTGCTCCACGGCATGTGGGATCTTCCTGGACCAGGGATGGAACCCATGTCTCCTGCACAGGCACGTGGATTCTTCATCACTGAGCCACCACAGAAGCCCAGGAAATATTCTTAATGTTTTTTATTTTGACATATTTTAAGACTTCCAAGAAGTTCCAGAAATCATACAGAGATTTTCTGTGGGCCAGGAAATCTCTCTTCACCTATCTTCCCCCAGTAATAAGTTACATATGACCTTGATAAATTGATAGAATGGGGAAGTTGAGATTGGTAAAATGCCATTAATTCAAATAAAGACTTTATTTGTGTTTCTAAGAAATACTTTAAAATAAAAAGGGTGAGATAGTGTACAGTATGCATCGTATTTGTGTATTTTTGAAGGGGGTGAGGGAATGTGTGAGTTTGTGTTTATTTGTTTCCATATGCCTAGAATATCTCTGGAAGGATGTATACAAAACCAGACACATTGGGTTGCCTACAAGAAGAAGAACTGGGCAAGAAAGTGCAATGCTGTGCTGTGCTCAGTCTCTCAGTCATGTCCAACTCTCTGCGACCCCATGGACTGCAGCCCGCCAGGCTCCTCTGTCCATGGGATTTCCCAGGCAAGAGTCCTGGAGTGGGCTGCCGTTCCTCCCTCCAGGGGATCTTCCTGACCCAGGGATCTCTTGTGTCTCCTGCTTTGCCAGATGGATTCTTTACCACTAAGCCACCTGGGAAGCCCAACAAAGTGTGAAAGAAATAGAATTACACTCTTTTGTACCAATCCATCTATTTTTAAAAAAGGTAATGAGAAATCTTTTTACATATTCATATAAAATAGTCTCTAAATTACATTTTTAAGGTAAGTAATTCTGACTGTATCCCATTTGTAAAACAAGGGTGGGGAGGAATGTGTGTCTTTGCTTGCATAGAGATCTTTGGAAGAATATATAAGAAATCAGTAACACTGATTTGCTTCCAGGGATAAAAATGGGGAGCAGGGGACAGAAGCAGAGGGAGACCTTTTGCCAGATACCCTTTATACCTTTTAAATTTAAACTATGTGAATTTATTCCCTTTTCAACAAAATCAAGAAAACTAAAAAAAATAAAAATTTAAACCCTAAAAATAAAGTGCTTTCACCTTGTAAATTTTTTTTCTCTAAAATATTCAGCAGCTTTCCAGCTACTCTTTGGCTAAAATCCAAGTTTCTTAACATGACATTTAGGTTCTTTTTATAACTTGGTGTGCATTTCTTGCCTGGAGCTTTGTGTTCCACCTTAAACATTTCACTCTCTCTCCTCCTAATCCTGCTTTTTCTGACATTTCTTTATTCTAGTCTTCCTCGTCTCCAGCCATCAGAAGTCAGCTCAGGCTCTCTTCTGTGATGTACCCTCAAAGAATCCAGCCCTCTGTGACTTGGCTCTCATCCAAATGTCTGTAACATTGTATTGTCTGCTCTACACATTGGCCTTCACCCCATACCCTCATCTTTCAAGGATATATGCATTGTATTCCCAAATAAGATTCCCAAATCCTTGTGGGCAGGAGCTGAGAAGGACAATTTTTCTGAAACTCCTTCTTCCTGGCAGAAGCTTACATTTGATTGATGTCCCAGTGATACTTTGTGACTAATCTATTCTTTGTGAAAATTGTATTCCACATATATGCTTGCTTGATATACACATGAATCCCAACCTGTACCATGGCAATAAGAAATTATCTATCCACTCAAAACACCCTAGCAGAAAAAAAAGAGGACAAAGTAAGAGTTAAAAACTCAAGAAATCACATGGTGTCTGAATATTGATATATTTTTTAATGTACCATCTCTAGAAAACAAGATGCATGGTAAAAATATTTTTTCCTCTTTCATTTTGGTGCATATATGTGGCTGCATATTGGAAAATAGGCCCTGTTTTCCTGGTATCCATGGTGAATTAATTAGTTTTTCTGATATATTATCAACTAGTTCTCGAGGTTCTTGTGTTGGGCAAACAGCAGCTGCTGCTAAGTTGCTTCAGTCTTGTCCGACTCTGTGTGACCCCATAGACGGCAGCCCACCAGGCTCCCCCATCCCTGGGATTCTCCAGGCAAGAACACTGGAGTGGGTTGCCATTTCCTTCTCCAGTGCATGAAAGTGAAAAGTGAAAGTGAAGTCACTCAGTTGTGTCTGACTCGTAGCGACCCCATGAACTGCAGCCTACCAGGCTCCTCCATCCATGGGATTTTCCAGGCAAGAGTACTGGAGTGGGAAGCCATTGCCTTCTCCGGGGCAAATAGCAGAGTTGGATTCAAACCTTAGCAAGTCTGCTTTCAGATCCACGTGACTTCTAACTCTGTGTTCTTTTCTTTATAGCAATGGATATTGTTAGGTTCCTTCCATGGCACAGCATTGTATTCAGGTTCAATGGACACAAACTATAAACTATATTCCTTGAAGAGCTTATACTGTATCTCACTTTGCATTAGTCTGTCCCTCGCCCAGTCTGTGGCTCTATATTTAGTAGGTGCAGCCAGTTCCTGGAAGGCTGTTGATACACTCATGAAATTAGAACTAGAGAAAAAACTGACAAAGGTCGATCTTTGAAACAGAAACCATTAAGAACAAAGAGGCAAACAATGATTAAAAATAGCTTATCTTGGCTTAAGTCTTTTAGTTAGGCCCCATATTTCAGGTGTGTTATCTCTTCATCTTTAGAGTAACTGAGGTGGCTATTATTGTTATCTTCTTTTGCAGATGGGAACAGAAACTTAGGTTAAATAAGTTGACACAGCTAAGTAACAGAGCCAGGATTCAAACGCAGAGCTTCTGCCGCTGAGTCCCCGTGTTTAATCTTGACGTGATGTTATTGTTTTTCCAAAGACCAGTCACATGGACAAGTAACTTCTCAATATATTTGTCTTACTCTCTCTAACCAGATTACAGAGTCTCTAAGTGGAAGATTGCACTTCATTTTCTTATGGGTCTCCACACATTGTGATCCATATAGCACAAGGAACTGCGCATTATTAGGACTCAATATTCCAGAATAAATGAATGCATAAAAAATGGCTTATAAATGTGGGTGAATGAAACAATGATGTTCAGATTCAAAATTCAACAACCACATACCAAGCTGTGTGAGGGGTGCAAAGAACATGACGTTTTGGAGGACTGGAAATGATGTCCAGGGAGGGAGGTGCCCAACACATGGTACTTTTATTAACACATCAGCATGATCTGATTTAATTTTTCTTATACACAGCTCTGTTAGGTAGCCTAACAGAGTTAGGCTCAGTAGTCTGCTCAGGTTGCCATAACACAACGCCACAGACTGGGTGGCTTACACAACAGAAGTGTGTTTTCTCACAGTTCTAGAGGCTCAGAGTCCTAGATCTCGGTGCAGGGAGGTGGCCGGTCCTTCCTGGACATCATCTCCAGTCCTCCAAAACGTCATGTTCTTCGCACCCCTCACACTGCTTGGTATGTGGTTGTTGAATTTTGAATGTGAACATCATTGTTTCATTCACCCACATTTATAAGCCATTCGTATGCATCCAGTCATTCTGGAGCTCTGATAATGTGCACCCTCACTGTGTCCTCAGAGGGCCTTTCCTCTGTGTGCCCGTGGCCAGAGAGCTCTGCTGTCTCTTTCTCTTCTAAGGACTGGCCCTGTAAGATTAGGGTCCCATTCTTAACTCATCATTTAATCTTAATTACCTTCTTAAAAGCTCTTTATCCAAACCCCTCCACAGGGGGTTGAGCCTTCAACATTTGAATTTGGGGTGGCCTGGGGGTGGTAGGGCACAGAATTCAGCTTATAATTAGTAGTTACTCCCTTTCCATTTTTCAGATGTGTAAATAGACATCCGAAGGAGTCGTTCCCGTTCTTCCGTAAAGTCTGGCTGTGCTGCCAGAAATGTACAGCACCCATAGTTCTGAAGGTTTCTCTCCTCCTTGCAGCCTTAAAGAGCTCAACCATCTAATCCTCTCTAGAGTTGTTTCCCCCCCCACTGCCCCCCCACCCCGCCCCCGCGCTAAGAAAACAATATTATCTTTTCTCTGGATGTTGCTGGTGAAATCCTGACAGTTGATTTTTTCCCCTTGAGCTTCTCACCTTCATGGCTTCACCTCTTTTCTGTTATTTTATAATTAGCTGAGACCAGTTACTTATAAAGTGACTGATTAATTCCACTTTCCTGTACATTACGGAAGAGGAACCATGGCATTGCCAGGCTTACAAACTTTGGAATAAAGCTGGGGACCGGAAGGTTGTTCAGTCCACAGCAAACTCTCGATGGGACTCTCTTATTTTCCTACCAGAAACCAGAAAGCATGTTATTCTTTATCTGAGGTCTTGAATATCATAATACCTCAATATTCTCTACTTGATGGTTTCTGCTGACTTGCGCCCTCTGCTGCTTCATGTCTTCTATTCTCTCTGTTTTACCAGCTTTGGTCAGAGTTTTATTTCTTTCTATCTTGAGTTCAAATCTCATTTAGAGAGGGTCTGATTGGTTCAGCCAGTCAGCATCCCTCTGGGTCAATGGCCAGCGTTTGGTCTAATTGTAAGTGTTGCTCCAGTACAATGTAAAGAGTTCTTTTATCTATCACAGCATGAGGAAAATATTTTTTTGCGAATATATGACTTCTTTTCTTTTGTCCTGTGTTTACTTCTCTCCTATAAGGCAGTGTAGCAACATGGTTAACATTCAAATTCTGGTGTAAGAGCATCTGGATTAAGACCCTACTCCCACTACTTATCAGTTCTATGAAGCTGGGCAAATTTACTTCACTTTCCTGTGCCTTAATTTCCTCCAAATGAGGTTGTTAATACAGTCCCCAGCTCACAGAATTGTGAGGATTCAAGTTACGACATGTGAACAACCACAGTGCATGCATTATAGTAAGTGCCCAGTAAGTATTAGTTATTTCTAACTTCTATGCAGAGTACATCATGAGAAACGCTGGGCTGGAGGAAGCACAAGCTGGAATCAAGATTGCTGGGAGAAATATCAATAATCTCAGATATGCAGATGACACCACCCTTATGGCAGAAAGTGAAGAAGAACTAAAGAGCCTCTTGATGAAAGTGAAAGGGGAGAGTGAAAAAGTTGGCTTAAAGCTCAACATTCAGAAAATGAAGATCATGGCATCCGGTCCCATCACTTCATGGCAAATAGATGGGGAAACAGTGGAAACAGTGGCTGGCTTTATTTTTCTGGGCTCCAAAATCACTGCAGATGGTGACTGCAGCCATGAAATTAAAAGATGCCTACTCCTTGGAAGGAAAGTTATGACTAACCTAGACAGCATATTAAAAAGCAGAGACATTACTTTGCCAACAAAGGTTTGTCTAGTCAGGGCTATGGTTTTTCTGGTGGTCATGTATGGATGTGAGGGTTGGACTATAAAGAAAGCTGAGGGCTGAAGAGTTGATGCTTTTGAACTGTAGTGTTAGAGAAGACTCTTGGGAGTCCCTTGGACTGCAAGGAGATCCAACCAGTCCATCCTAAACAAGATCAGTCCTGGGTGTTCATTAGAAGGACTGATGTTGAAGGTGAAACTCCAATACTTTGGCCACCTGATGTGAAGAGCTGACTCATTTGAAAAGACCCTGATACTGGGAAAGATTCAGGGCAGGAGGAGAAGGGGACGACAGAGGATGAGATGGTTGGCTGGCATCACCGATTCGATGTACGTGGGTTTGGGTGGACTCTGAGAGTTGGTGATGGACAGGGAGGCCTGGCGTGCTGCGGTTCATGTGGTCGCCAAGAGTCGGACACGACTGAGTGACTGAACTGAACTGAACTGAACTAAATGGATTGTCCACCAGGAGGGAAAATGTCCATTCTTTTGCCAAGGATATCTCTAATCGTAAATTTACAAATAAGCATTTTACATACCTGTTCTATGGCTGACTGAGTAACATAATTAACCAAGGCTGTTAGTTCCCAATGAAATTCATTCAACAAGTCCACAAGTGGTATATATACAGTAATTGAGGATGTGAGATTTGTGAGGGTCTCTGCCTGTAGTCTATTTGGGGAAATAGTCATGTAAATAAATAATGATAAGTCAACTTGAGAGTAGGGGCACCAGGAGGAAGTGTTTAGTTTGCGCTGAAAGTCAGGGGAATTACATACTGGAGAAAATATTTGAATGGACCTTAAAGAAGAATTTGGGAGGGCGTTTCTGGCAGTGGTAAGAGCAGAGATGAAAGATAATATGGTGCCTTCAAGGAACATGTAGGTTGTGCAATAACTCTTTAATCTTTTATCCTAAAGGCAATGGGGAGTCCTTAGAGGGTTTAATTTTATTTTAAAATATTATACCTTTTTTTTTGTAGAAGTCATATATGCTCATTATGAAAAACAAGCAACATATTACAGAGAAATACATGAAAAGTAAAGATTTCCATTAATTTCCTCCCTCATCCCCGAGATAATTACTATTACAAAGTGTTTGAAGTATATTTCTCTACATTTCTTTCTAGGCATATAGTAACAAGTGCATGGTGATTATTATTATTATAGAATCTCTTGTGTGTACATTATATATATATATTAATAATTTAGTACTGAAGTTTTGCAGCACTTCCAGCCATTACAATGTTACCTGAATCCCCATTCCTATCTGTAGGAATCACTGTGAAGGTGAATCTATATACTCTAGACTTTGTGGAGACCAAGGAGTAAGACGGCTTACTTAGTAAGTTGTGCAAATTCAAAACCGGGCAGGCATCTTGACCACCTCTTTCAACTCTGCCCTCCACATTCATTTGGCCAAAAAGACCTGTTGATTTTACCTCAACAATTCAAATTTATTTCCTCTTTGCCTCTGCTAAGTCACTTTAGTCGTGTTCAACTCTGTGCGACCCCATAGACGGCAGCCCACCAGGCTCCCCCATCCCTGGGATTCTCCAGGCAAGAACACTGGAGTGGGTTGCCATTTCCTTCTCCAATGCATGAAAGTGAAAGTGAAGTCGCTCAGTCATGTCCGACTCCTAGGGACCTCATGGACTGTAGCCTATCAGGCTCCTCTGTCCGTGGCCTATAATATATATAATTTACATCTTATAAGATTTAGTAAAGTAAAGGACTCCCTTGGAGGCCTAGTGGCTAAGACTCTGCTCCCAATGCAGGGGGCCTGAGTTTGATCTCTGCTCAGGGAACTAGATCCCATGTGTTGCACCTTAAAAAAAATGATCCTGTCTGTATGCAGCAACTATGGCATGGAACAACAGACAGGTTCCAAATTGGGAAAGGAGTAAGTCAAGGCTGTATATTGTCACCCCAGTTATTTAACTTATATGCAGAGTACATCATGCGAAATGCCGGGCTGGATGAAGCACAAACTGGAATCAAGATTGCTGGGAGAAATATCAATAACCTCAGATATGCAGATGATACCACTCTTATGGCAGAAAGTGAAGAACTAAAGAGACTCTTGATGAAAGTGAAAGAGGAGAGTGAAAAAATTGGCTTAAAACTCAACATTCAAAAAACTGAGATCATGGCATCCGGTCCCATCACTTCATGGCAAATAGATGGAGAAACAATGGAAACAGTGACAGCCTTTATTTTCTTGGGCTCCAAAATCACTGCAGATGGTGACTGCAGCCATGAAATTAAAAGACGCTTGCTCCTTGGAAGAAAAGTTATGACCAACGTAGACAGCATATTAAAAAGCAGAGACATTACTTTGCCAACAAAGGTCCATCTAGTCAAGGCTATGGTTTTTCCAGTAGTCATGTATGGATGTGAGAGTTGGACTATAAAGAAAGCTGAGTGACGATGAATTGATGCTTTTGAACGGTGGTGTTGGAGAAGACTCTTGAGAGTCCCTTGGACTGCAAGGAGATCTAACCTGTCCACCCTAAAGGAAATCAGTCCTGAATATTCACTGGAAGGACTGATGCTGAAGGTGGAACTCGAATATTTGGCTACCTGATATGAAGAACTGACTCACTGGAAAAGACCCTGATGCTGGGAAAGATTGAAGGCAGGAGAAGAAGGAGACGACAGAGGATGAGATGGTTGGATGGTATCACCGACTCGATGGACGTGGGTTTGAGCAAGCTCTGGGAGTTGGTGATGGACAAGGAAGCCTAGCATGCTGCAGTCCACGGGGTCGTAAAGAGTCAGACATGACTGAGAGACTGAACTGAACTGAACTGAATGCAGCAACTAAGACTTGGCACAGCCAAATAATAAAATAAATATTAAAAAATATAATTAGTAAAATAAGCTTTAATGTTTTAAAATCTTTTAAAGATTAAGACTAATTTTGTATTTAAAACACTTAACACAGAATAGACTGGTTGTTATTATCACGATAATGAGCTAGGCACAGGAATGTCCACAAAGCCAGGGGGAAATTTTAGAGGAGCCATGAGCACCTTATGAATTTAAAAGAGTGAGCATTTCTAACCACTTCTGGTTTGGAACTTCTTGTTTTAAACAAATTTTCACTCAAATAAACTCTTAAAAAAAAGAGAGAGAATTTAAAACAAAATATATCTTGAAGGTGAGTCAGGAAAGGCACCAAGGTCAAAGAGGTAAAAATCTCTTACATCCTTAGTAATCAAGAATTCCTAGCCTTCCCTGATAAGCTACAGGAGTAGGATGGGGTAGGAGGTGGGAGCAACGTTCAAGAAGAAGGGGGCATATGTATACCTATTGCTGATTCCTGTTGATGCATGGCAGAAACCAACATAATATTGTAAAGCAATTATCCTTCAATTAAAAATGAATAAATACAGAAAAAAAAAAAGTCCTAACCTTGAGGTAAAAGCCCAAATGCCAACTGCAGAGGAGCAGTTACTGAATCAGAAGTTGGGAACTTCAAAGGTAAGCAAAGGCCAGGCCCCACTCCCAATTAATCATAATTGGTAGGAGTTGGCCCCCAGTAGGAGTGAGTCTTTTAATCTCCTCACTGATTCTATTGTGCAGCCAGGGGTGAGGATCACTGCAATTCTAAACGAACGAGGGCAAGAGGGGTGCTGACTGCAATGAAATTCGCCAACTTCTCTGAAAACGTCCTGATTTTCATGCGAACTTTCCCAAACTTTAAAATGCTGACAAGTAATTTAAAATGTAAAAATAAACAACCAAATACTTTGGGAGTCAAAGAAGACATGGATAGACGCTCTGTTGGGTGTCAGTTTGTGATCTTCCTTGCAGATCAACCTTCAGTTTGGAGAAACAAACTGATAAAGAGGGAAGTTAAATAACTTGACCAAGAATACACGGCAAGTGAGAATAAAAGTTGGGACTAATATTCAATGTTCCTTCTCTGTTAGATAAAAAACACTTGGAGATAAACTTTGAAGAGTGGGTGCGGCTGTAGGAAGAGAAAGGGCGTTCCGGGCAGAAGGAATCTCCTGAACATTGCCCCAGGCATCCAGCAATCAAGGAAACCTGGCTGTTCCTAAATAGTGCAGAGGGAATTTGGACCTCCTAACGAAGAGAATCAACAACGCATGCGCTTTCCACAGGCGGGGCCGCGGAGGGGCGAGGCAGGTTAAGGACGATGAATTGCGACCTTCGTTTGGCGACGCTCACGACTCCTGCCGTAAAGGCCGGTGTGGCGCGTGCGCGTCTCCTTTCGTGCAGATTCCAGACGCGTTTGCTGTTTTCTCACGGGTGTCGCCAGCGCTGTCGCAATGGTGAAGCTGAGCAAAGAGGCCAAGCAGAGGCTGCAGCAGCTTTTCAAGGGAGGACAATTTGCCATCCGCTGGGGTTTTATTCCTCTCGTGATTTACCTGGGTCAGTGGGAGAAGAACCTGGTAGGAGACGGGAGGGAAGAGGGTGCGGATGCTGAGACTCCATTTTGGCCTGAGGCGTGAGGGAGAAACGCGACCACGCCGAGCACGGCTTTCGAGGCGCTCTGGTCAAGTGTGGTCCGTCTAAGCTGAGTTGGATTCTTGTTTTATCCTCCCCCCAGCCCCCCTCCTTTTTTTTTCTTTCTGGTCTTTAACAAGTCACGTAATATTTCCCGTGCTGTCTGTAAGCAAGAGGTGACCTACTTTTCAGGATTTGGGGGACCTGAAAAGCCCTCATGTGCGTGGACCTGAGGGCCTGATGTGTGTGAAAGTGATTAGTTCACATTTGGACACTAGGTGTGTTTTCGGGAAGGTTATTGTCACCTGTCCTGGTGGGCCTAAGTGGAAAGAGGTTCTAAGCCTCATGGGTATGCCACTGCCTCGAGGCATGATTATGACAGTAATTGGTGGATGCTTCTGCGTCCTCACGTGCAGGTCAAGGTTTTACGCGCGGGGAAACCGAGGCATAGAACAGTTTTGTTCTTCGCTGAAGGCCACACAGCTGTCAAATGGGGGAGCTATGAACTCAAGCAGTGGGCCTCCAAGGCCCATACTCTTAACCACCATGCTGTATTGCGGAAATTTGAAAGTGGTAAGGCTCATATTTTTGCCTAGGGCAGCACCTTGAGACTTTACACCGTTTCTCGCCTGGGGTAGTTTTGTATTTTTAAACTGATTGCCCAGTTCAGGCAGTAGGATGGAGTGGATAGCGTTCCGCCTTTGTCAGTTTGAGCATAGAGTTTGACATTGTGTAAAACTCCGGTTCACATTTCACAATCCTATGATTTTTAATTAGATGCTGCTGCTTGTTTTTGGTTTTATGTTTTTTAGGTGTCATGTCTTTTGTAAGACGCGGTGCATTCACTCAGCCTTGACGGAGCGTTTGATTATGCTGGATATTCCGTAGGCAATTGTGGCTCCCATTTCCCCATGACTTGCAAGCCAACTAATAACCTGGAGATACTAAAGAATGCAGGGCTTAAAAAGACCCTATTCCTCCCTTATTTTGAACTCATTTGGGGGAGGGGGGAGCTGGGTTTGGCTGCACCCTGGTCATGTGAAACTTCCGCTACCAGATACTGAACCTGCACTCCCTGCAGTGGGAGAGCGTATTCTTCACCGCTTCCCGGACTACCCGGGAAGTCCCTACAACACATTTTTTGAAAACGACTTACCTATTTGGCTGTGCCAGTTCTTAGTCGCAGCATGTAGGATCTAGTTCCTTGACCAGGGATGGATCCCTGGCCCCTTGCTTTGGGAGCAGAGAGTCAGCCACTGCACCACCAGGGAAGTACTGCAATTTTAAAAGAAGCATTAATTCCCCAGATTTTAGTAACTCTGTGTAGGTATTGAAAATTAGAGCAAGTAATTAGCCTGCTCTTACAGGCTGTTATTCCCCTCTTTCTCCCTAACTGTCCTCTTCCCCAGCCTTCGCTTAACTGTACAAGGGCCCAGTTTTGCTAGGCAAACACTGGGAGGAGCTGTTCTTCTAGCTAAGGAAGGAAGTTAAGGGGTCTTTAATTCTTCCCCTTCTTTATTCTGTGTCGTTTTTCTACTGTTGTGTATGTTGGGTCCCATTTTAGTCTGCTCCTGCTTTCTTTGTCCGTGTGGATTCTTTGCTCTTCTATAAGTCTTTTTCAGGTACCTTTTCTCCTCTCCTTTTTGAAATTCCTTTTCTGTTGCCAGAAAGCTGCAGCTGGTAGTTAAAATCTGTATAAGGAGGGTTTTGGTCTGAAGAGTAGACAATGCTTTTCTTTTCCACTCTAGAATTATTTTCCTTTTTGTGCACACTGGCTATTTTCTTTTTACTAGGATTACCGGTAATCCTACAGTTTAGTGCTGGTACCCTTGTGTCTAGCTCAGGTGGAGACTGATGTTAAGGCTCTCTTTTTATCTTTCCTTGTTAACCATTGTTTTTTCCTTATACTGCATCTAAGCTTAATTTTAGGTCTGACCTAGTTCCCATGCTTTACTTCTCCATCAGCTCTCAGTAAAACTTTGCAAGTGCATATTGAATTTCTTGTGTAGTTTAGTTTCTTTCTTTCTTTTTTTTTTTTTGTAGTTTAATTTCAAACATAACCTTTTACGGCTTCTGGAAGTACAGTGGGAATATAGTGCTCTAAAATAGGACAGTGACCCGATAAAGCATCTGTTTGGACATTTACCAACAAAAAGATTTTAGTGAGTTACCTGTTGGAAGACAATTCTCCATAGTGTCTTGAATTTCTGCAAATCTTGTGAGCAGAGGCAGTGACCACCCTTTGTTCATGTTTTTAAGGATGTTTGTAGGGTGGACAGCTTTGGAAAATAGTACCAGGGTAAAGGGGAGGCATGCTGTCTCTGCCCCTTATAGAAGATTCTGGTTCCCCAAACACAGGGTCAGGGATCATCTTTCAATGCTGATTAGTCTGATTACAGCTATTGCTTGTAATAAGAGCATTGATTTAATTAACAATAGCTTGAAGTTTTTTTCCCCTCTATCACCAGCCTTTGGTTGCTTTGTAAAGAGAGGTTCATGGGGATAAAATAAGATGTCTTCAATTTTTTTCTTTAAAAAAGTATAATTTTTTACAGAAATAGACTCAAGAGTCACAGAACAACCTCGTGCGGGGTGGGGAAGAATGAGGGGAAGGGATAGGGAGTTTGGGATGGACAGGTATACACTGCTGTATTTAAAATGGATAACCTACTGTACAGCACAGGGAACTCTGCTCAGTGTTATGTGGAAGCCTGGATGGGAGGGAGTTTGGGGGAGAATGGACACATGTATATGTATGGCCGAGTCCCTCTACTCTCCACCTGAAACCAGCACAGCATTGTTAATCAGCACAGCATTTTTAATCAGCTGTATTCCAATAGAAAATAAGTAAGTTTAAAAAAAAAAAAGCTTTAAAAAAAAAGTCTTAGTACTCTTTGTAGTTCTTCATTCAGTTTGATTTGGTAGTTTGTCTTTTTTGTGGGTAATGACTAAGAATGAAAGATAGTGTGTGCTAAGGGCTACTATTATAGGAGTAAGTTAGTTTGTCTTCCCTACTGATTAGTTCTGCACATGATCACATATTCTAGTGAAGATTCAAAACTATTCTGTTGCACAGGTAAATCTAGGTAATTCTGGTAGATGTGGATGTTATTCTAGCTACCAAATACTGATTTAGAAAGAAAACATTGTAAATTTTTTGTCTGCTAGAGTTTTAATTGGTCTTTATTCTCTTTCTTCCCTCTCCCTTTCCCCCAGGATTTAAGAGGGGTGCAGATCCTGGAATGCCTGAACCAACTGTTTTGAGGTACTGCTCTTACAAATAAGCATTGCAGGGCAAATGTTCATATATAAGTACTAAATCATGGCAAACAGAAGAGAAGTAGTGCTAGGTATTGTAATGGAGCTTTATCAGTCAGGTGTAGTTTTGGGCTATTGGAAAATTGCAGCAATTTGCAGACCAGTCTAACTTTCATTATCAGGTAACTGCTTTCTCTCCTCTTCCTAATTTCTGTTTACTGTGCTGTGTTATAACCATAATGAAGCATGTTTTAAAAGGAAAGAACTAATGTATCCTGCTACTTTAAAAGCTGAATGTTCTTAATTCCCATATTCCTGTCTTATCCTTATTAAGATATGTGAAACTTTGTATCATTCTAACAACAGTACAGTTAGAATTGATAGCCCATGTATTTTCCAGTTGTTGATCACTTAGGTTTTTCAGTTTTTTTTTTTTTAGTATTTTAATTAACAATATAACAAACATTTTTATGTGCATAGGTTTTATAGGTTTAGATTTATTTCCTTGTGATAAATTCTCATGGGATTAATAAGTCAGAGTACGGACATTTGTGGCTCTGAAAATGCATTCCTTTCAAATTTCCTTTCTCCAAAACAGCCTTGATGGTGTTGGATAAATACTGGTGAATACATGTACACACACAGCTACACGGAGTATGAGTATTCATATACTCATATGCATGTGTGTGTACATACTTGTGAAAACTGCATGTATGTATGTATGTGTGTGTGTGTGTGTGTGTGAAGGCAGAATCTGGAACAGGAAGAATTGCTCTGTAGAAAGGACTGGTACTCATAGCACTGGGATGAGTAGCACCCCTGCATGGGTGCTGTGGAATTCCACCTTGACCTTCTGTCTTCCAGACATTTCTTGTGGATTGTCCTAACAGACTTTTTAGTGCTATTCTAGATCTGTTTCTTCACACTCCTAATCTAAGCTACTACTTTCTAGAATGGTCATATCACTAACAGTCATTTGTAGTGTGTCAGCCACTGTGTTAAGTGCTTTATATACAGCATCTCTAGTTGTTACTTCAGTCCTTCAGAGCTGATCATACAGTCAGTGGGTGGTTGTGTATGTCTGTCTCGAAGGCCTGTACACTTTCCACTGGGTCGTGTGGCCTCCCGCAGATAATATGATATGCTACTTTACTTAGCACAGTGCCATCTGATATGAATTTCCTCCACCTTCTCTGCCTTGCCAGTCTCTCCTTTTCTCAAAGCAAGGTTTTTTTCTTCTTCGGGGTACTGCCAAATGTGCCGTCTACATGTCCATTTATGCTGTTACTCTTTACTGATAAAATTCTTCAATGAACGGTCTTCACTCCCTGCTTCCTTTCTTCACTTCCCTCTTTTTTGAATCTTTTGTGGTAAAGCCTCTTAAAACTGCTTTCAGAGGTCCCCATCAAGCTTTTTTTTTTTTAGTTTTTACTCTTTGAACTATCAGTTTTCTTTTTTGTAAAATGGGGACTCAGGTAATGTGTCTGCTACTGAGTAGCTGATTGACCTTAGGCCAGTTACTTCCTAAGGGAAACAGTACCTTAGGAAATACTATCAGAGATGGGACTACCTGGTCAAGCTGTGTGAACATTTTTCAAGGACTGAAAATTATCATCAAATACTTCTTTCCAAGAGGCTGTTAACCTAAGATGAAGTTTCATTTTTTATAAGTTTATAATATCTGATTTATAAGATTGTCCTGAGAATTGAATAAGATTATTGTATGTAAAGTATTAACAGTGCTTGACACATAATGTATGAGCAATAAACTTAATAATGATAATTTTTAGCCTTTCTCTGTCATGTCCTTCACCCCACTTTTCTTCTGTGAAAACTAGGCTCTAGCTACATGATACTGTGTGTGAATCTCAGAATAAACTGTATTTTTTCATGCCTTTGTCTGTATGCTTGTTCTTTGTCTGCCTGGAATGCTTCTTCCCTCAGTTTCCACTAGATGAAAACCTACCTTTAGAAAAGCTCAATCTCAAATTTATCACTTCTTCCTTAACTCTTCCACCTAGCAGAAACTGCTCCATTTTTTGTGTTCTGTGTCTCATTCTCTGCTTTGTATTATGCTTGTTGCTTGTTTTCATTCGTTTTGTCCTGTGAGTACCTGAAGTAGCTGCCAGATACTTGGGGAGCACTTTGAAAGTGCTGAATTAACTTAATTAAAGGATCCTAACTTCTTTGTGGTGTTGGGACAGGAATTGATATAGCGTTTCTTCTTGTACAGTTTTTAGACTGGACCTGCATGCTGGGAAACAGCATTTTGTGCCCCAGGTGATACAGAACCCAGAAGTGGGGATAGATGTGCCCTTCTGTTGTATTGGCTTCAAATATCCCACCAAGAGTTGGCCCTTCAAAGTGAGGGCCCCCCCCCCCCCCCCCCACTTTTTCATGTCCTTATCGTCATCTCAGTGCTCCTCTCCTTTCTGGTGGTGGTGATCATTCTTTTCTGTCATTAGGGACATTTTCTGATTTCTTTCCCGGGGTATTTGTGATACAGGAAGGAAATGAGTGCTGAAAAGGGTTATCCTGTTACAGAATTTCATATACTATGCTGCTTATACTGACTAAAGAGGTCTTCCTGGGTTGCCTCATCTGTACCCTGAAAGAAATAGACTTGTATTTGTCAGGGTTTTCAGTAATGTAAATGTTTTATTAATGTAAAACTCAGGAATATAAAGTTTATTGTTTATATATAAATTTATTTATATAGTACTTATGAAAATAATGTAGTTCAAGATTTACTGGTGTATTTTCCTTGTTAAGTTGTTGGATTCCTTGGGATTAGGTCCCCATTCATCGGTGTCCATCCTCTTTCATACAGGATGGTTCTGTGTATTAGGTTGTTTGATGTAAATGCCTTATTCAAAATGCAGTATTTGGTGAATAAGGGGCAAAACATTATTTAGGCAAAATACATGAATATTAACTAACTGGGAGAATGTTGTTCCCATTATCTGTATAAGACCAAGGAAGATTTTCTTTTCTGTTTATCTTAGATGCTCATTACCAATGGGGAAGAGACCTTGATAAATGAATATTTTGTTTTCATATCTTAACTGTATGCAAATATACTTGGGATTTAATGGGAGATTTTAATACACTTTTGAAAATTGAAAATAAGTACATGTTGGTTTGCTTTATACACAAAAGGGAAATACTTTCTAAATACAAACTTAACAGAATGCTCTATTGTCATTTCATAATGCAATTTTATTTAAGTTGACTTACTAGAAACTACATTTTTAATCAACAGGGCTGAGAAATAAAACACATCTTGTCTCCTTCCTGTATCTAACAAGGATATACCTTTATTTTCTGGTTTCATCAATCCTTCATGTCACTCTTTTGATTGACCTCAATTTATGTTTTCCTTTTTGTTTATAATAGGTAACTACAATTAAAAGTAATAAAATTGTATTTCTTTAAATAGGTCTCTGATTTTTTTACTCAGTGAGATTGATTCTTCTGCTAATTCTGAATTTGATGGTTGAGTAAACATGAACATAAATGTATAAAATCTTCTAGTTCTTAAGCTGTGTTTGAGAAGTTTTTACTTTGGGGTTTAATTTGTTTCTCCTCTTCACAAACATTTTAGCTTACTTTGGGGATAAAGGACTGTTTGGTCATCTGGTTTTGGAAGCAGTCAATGCAGAGGAACAACGTGGAAGGTGTGCTCTCTGTCTGGGATAAGAGATGGGACATCGTTCAGACGGTCACCAATTGGATGGCACAGGGCTCTTACTTCTCAGATGCATCTGTTGCAGAGTGGAACCTCTACTGACTTATTTATTATAGACTGTATGAAAATAAATGTTTTTAACAATGTTATGTCTTGAGTCCTTTTTGAATGGAACCTAATAGGACTGTCAGGTAAAAATTTAGCCATTTGGTACTTTTTCAAAACAGGGATCTATGTGTCTAGATACTTTGGAAAAGAAGAACATTTCCAAGTTAATTCATGTCTGTTCACTTAACAAATGGATTCTAGTTTCCCTTTGCAGTGAATTAATAACTCCTTTTGAGATGTTCTGAGGTAGTAAAAGGAGAGAGAGCTCTCTGTGACATACTGGGCCCTAACTTCCAGGGGTGACGTTCTGATGAAATAGGATTCTTTGGCTGTGTTGGCAGGGCATGAGAATGGCATTGGAGGCTTATATGTCTGATTTGTGAGTTAAATGTGAGTCTTAAGATTTCCCTCACTAGGAAGCTGGAGGTGGCTGAGCAGAAGCCCATGGAGAGCTACGCAGAACAGTAGTACTTCCTATTTTCTGATAAAGGCGTTTATGGGAACTAATTCAGTTCTATGTTGTGGTTTCCTGGGACTTTATCTGTATTTGAAGGCACCCCTCACCTCCCTTTTTCTTAAACTTAGCTTCTGTAATTCTAACAAAATAGATCTATTTATTTATTTTGGGGAATTGTAATTACAGGAAAGTAGGCTTGAAACAAGAGATGACACATTGGATTGAATGTTTTAAACGTCTGGGTCAGAGAAGGATCATGAATGTAATCTCAGGTAACTGGAGCAATCATTACCAGAAATTTCCTCCTTATTTCTAATGTAAAGCCCTCTTGGTGATTTAAACCTATTTTCTCAAGTTTTGTTATCTTTGCCATGGAGATGTGGACTATTTTGGAAGCTTACTGCATAAGGGAATTTTAAAGAGGAATTCTTGAGAGCTAACTGCAGGGAAATCATTTCTGGTATGTACTTAATGTAATTGCTTTAATATTTCATGAATCTGAGCACGTATGCTTTTGCTAAGAGCTCTGACTAGCTTTTAAATCCCCTAGAATTGCTTACAATTGTGGCTGCCGCCTTCTACACCCCCATTCTTTCTACTAAATGGGTTGTCAGTGAATTTTTGTTAGTATTTTGGTACACATTTTTCTTTTTCACTCAGGCTTCCTAGAACTTGAGAAAATAAAGCTATGGCAAGTGCCCAATTTGATAAAATACTTACATGGATAAGAAACGTAAGTGGTTTTGTACTTTAGGAGCTAACTTGTAGCTGTTTATAAAACCTGCAAATATTTTTGAAGTAAGAAATTGGGAATTAAGTAGAAAGGGACTAGTTCCTAGTTCTCATATCTGAGGAAGCTAAGGAACAGAATTTAAGCATTTGTTCAAGGCACAGGATAAGAACTGAGACTAAGTCTACACTTTAAAGTTTATTTCTGAAGGTTTGTGAAATGTTTATAATTAAGCTCCTACATTTTATTGAACTTTAGATTTTAGGACAGTGCAGTCCTGTTGAGCAAACAGGAGTCTGTTCTGTGTTAAACACTAGAGAGTCCTTACAAATACGATGGTTTCTTTTTATTATTTTTAAAAAATTTTAGAAGTTGGAGTATAGTTGGCAATGTTGTGTTAAATTTTTGCTGTGCAATAGATTATTTCTGACCTTAATTTGGCTTAGACAAACCCTGAGCTGACAGGACCTGATTTGAGTCCTGGTCCTGCTACTTAGTTCCTACTGCCCTTCATAGAGAAATCACTTACTCTTTAGACTGGAGTTTCTTCCACAAAATAGGGATAATACTTGTCTTAATGCATTAGTCCCTGCTGCTGCTAAGTTGCTTCAGTCGTGTCCGACTCTGTGCCACCCCATAGACGGAAGCCCACCAGGCTCCCCTGTCCCTGGGATTCTCCAGGCAAGAACACTGGAGTGGTTGCCATTTCCTTCTCCAATGCATGAAAGTGAAAAGTGAAAGTGAAGTTGCTCAATCATGTCCGACTCTTAGCAACCCCATGGACTGCAGCCCACCGGCTCCTCCATCCATGGGATTTTCCAGGCAAGAGTACTGGAGTGGGGTGTCATTACCTTCTCTGGCGTTAGTCCCTAAACCACAAGAATACTGGAGTGGGTAGCCGTTTCCTACTCTGTGATTGGCATAGCTGATCCTAAACTAGCAATCCTAGTCATAGAAGCTTGTTAGCAAAGCACATTTTCAGCTCTTCCTGGATCAGAAATGGGATGACCTCCCATGATCTGTGTGTTTTAATTAGCAGTCCATGGGGTCGCTAGGAGTCGGACACGAGTGAGCGACTTCACTTTCACTTCTCACTTTCATGCATTGGAGAAGGAAATGGCAACCCACTCCAGTGTTCTTCCCTGGAGAATCCCAGGGACAGGGGAGCCTGGTGGGCTGCTGTCTATGGGGTTGCACAGAGTCGGACACAACTGAAGCAACTTAGCAGCCTCAGCAGCAGCAGCATTGTTTTTAATTAAACTTGTTATCTGAGATAGCTATAGAATTCAATACAGTGTAAGAATCCATATAGAAAGATCCCTGTACTCCTTACCTAGTTTCCTCGAGTGGTAGCATCTTGTAAGACTGATTTCAAGATATTGATGTTGATACAGTCAGAACCTTTCCATTATCACAGGCATCCCTCAGATTACCTTTTTAATAGCTAACCTCCCTCCCTCACACCCTTGGCAACTAGTAATCTATTGTCCATTTCTATGGTTTTTCTCATTTCATTTTCGTAGGTAAGAAAGTTACATAAATGGAATCATACAGTAAGTAACCTTTTGGGATTGGCTTTTTTCCACTCACTGTAATTCTGTGTAGATGGGTTGAGGTTTTGTGTTTATTCAGTTTATTCCTTTTTATTGCCGAGTAGTCCATGGTGTGGATATAGGTAGAGGACATTTGAGTTGTTCCCAATTTTTAACTATTATGAATAAAGTTGCTATGAGCATTTGTGAACATCTCAAATGAACATGTGAACATGTTTGTGCGATCGCTCTGTATTTTAAAAAGCCCTGTCATGACGGTACAACTCAGATTTGTGAATACTGTCTTAGGCTTGCAGTAACCTTCTTGCTTCCCAATAGGCATTAAAGTCTTGCCTATCATATCCAGAGTGATCCTTTTAAAAGTAAGATCACATCACATCCTGATCAAAACTCTCCAGTGGTTTCCTGTCTCACTGAGAATAAATGCCCAAATCCTTTCTATGACTACAAAACAGCTGGTTTTATGTGCCTTTGATCTGTTACTCACCTAGGATCCTTCATGTTCACTTGCACTCTTGCTATTTTGATTTCTTGTCCTTCAAAAAGGCCAGGCATGTTCTCACTTTGGAATTTGAGTTAGCTATTCTCTCTCCTGGAATTCTTTTTCCTGGGGCTTCCCTGGTGGCTTAGAGGTTAAAGTGTCTGCCTGCAGACAACCCAGAGACGAACCCGGAGACCTGGGTTCGATCCCTGGGTCAGGAAGATCCCCTGGAGAAGGAAATGGCAACCCACTCCAGTATTCTTGCCTGGGAAATCCCATGTACGCAGGAGCCTGGTGGCCTACAGTCCACGGGGTCACAAAGAGTCGGACACGACTGAGCCTTTGATCTGTTACTCACCTAGGATTCTTCATGTTCACTTGCACTCTTGCTATTATGATTTCTTGTCCTTCAAAAAGGCCAGGTATGTTCTCACTTTGGAATTTGAGTTAGCTATTCTCTTCCCTGGAATTTTTTTCCCAAGATTTCCATGTGTGTGGCTTTATTCTATTCTCTGCCCAAATGCCATTTTGATAGAGACGACTTCTCTGATCCTTATGTAAAATAGCAAACTCCACACCAATCTTGTCACTCACTGTCTTTTTTAAATTTTATTTTTTAAAAATTGAAGTATGGTTGATTTACAATATTAATATTAATTAATATTAATTAATAATTAAAATGTTAGTTTCAGGTGTACCACAAAGTGATTCAGTGTTCATACACACACACACACACACATATATATGATTCTTTTCCATTATAGGTTATAAGATATTGAATATAGTTATCTGTGCTATGTAGTATGTCTTTGTTTATCTATTTTATATATAGTAGTGTGTATCTATTAATACCAAACTCCTAATTTATCCCTCTTTGGTGACCATAAGTTTATTTTCTATGTAAGTCTATTTCTGTTTTGTAAATAATTTATATCATTTTTTTGATGCTATGAGTAAGTGATATGATATTTGACTTTGTCTGATTCTGATTATTAGTATAATAATCTCTGGTTCCATTCACATTGCTGCAAATGGTATTTCATTTTTTTATGGCTGAATGGTATTCATGTGTGTATGTGTCCATTCATCTGCCAGTGGACATTTAGGTTGCTTCCCTATCTTGGCTAGTGTAAATAGTGCTGCTGTGAACATTGGGGTGTGTGTATCTTTTTGAATTAGAGTTTTTATTTTTTTCAGATCTATGCTCAGGAGTGAGAGTACTGGATCATATTTAGCTCTATTTTTATTACATAAGGAACCTCCATACTGTTCTCCATAGTAGCTATGCCAGTTTACATTCCCATCAACAGTGTAGGAGGCATCCCTTTTCTCCACGCCCTCTCCAGCATTTATTGTTTATAGATGTTGGCCATTCTGACTGGTGTGAGTTGATACCTTCATTGTATATAGTTTTGATTTACATCTCCCTGTTAAGTAGTGATATTGAGTTTCTTCATGTGGCCACCTGCATGTCTCGTTGGCCCATTCTCACCTTTCACCTTGTCTTCAAAGAAATTTTATCCACCTGATTTTCTATATATATATGTGTATAGTCTTATCTCACTTCGAAAATGCAAACTACATAAACACAGGATATTTGTATGTATTTTTAGAGGCTAGCACAGGTCCTGACATGTAGTAGATGTTCGATAAGAATGAATGGGTGAATAACATTATATGTGTTAAGTGTAAAATGCTTTGAGAACCGGAAACTTACAAATTTTAAAGGTCCAGTATTACAATAAAAAAAGAAAACAAAAACCAAAACAAAACAAAAAAAAAGAAATAAAGGTCCAGTATTATTCTGTGTTATTCATAATTGGTAAAAAAGCCTTCATAAAAGATGACATCAAAAGATGTTGGGGGGAGATGATATGATAGAGGGAACGTTTACTATGACTTGGCACTTTTTTCACTTAGTCACCACAACAATGCTATGAAGTAGGACATTAACTCCATTTTACAGATGAAACAGATTTGGGTCATTTTCCCCAAATCACAGAGAAAACTTGTTTTTGAACCCATGTCTGCTAACTAAAAGCTTATGATGTTGTTATTGATATGTGCCACCATTAAAAGTAATTTATACAACTAATAAAATGGTGTAATAGACATTTACAGCAACCACAAAATATTAACATTCCAGGTTCCATAAAGAGGGCCCATCTACTTCATCCAATATCCAGGGCTGTATTCACAATAGGACATAGAGTAGTCAAATTCACATCACAAATGTAATTTACTTGAAATTATTATGCCAGCTGTAGTAAACTAAATGTTTATTTTTGTTATATTTCCTTGAATAGCCTATGTTTCTATTGAGGTATGTTTTACATACAGTAAAATGAGCATATCTTAAGTGTACAGTTTGGTGAGTGGTGCCAGTTTTGTATACCCTGTAACCACCATGCCAAGGTAGGGGCCAGGATCTCCTTGAACCTGGGATCCTTAGTGTATCACACATGGTAGGTGCTCAGCAAATGCTTTTGAATTAAATGATAAACTTTTTTAAGGTTGATCTAGAAACTGTATGCTGCTGCTGTTGCTAAGTCGCTTCAGTCGTGTCTGACTCTGTGCGACCCCATAGACAGCAGCCCACCAGGCTCCGCTGTCCCTGGGATTCTCCAGGCAAGAACACTGGAGTGGGTTGCCCTTTCCTTCTCTAATGCATGAAAGTGAAGTCGCTCAGTCGTGTCCGATTCTTAGCGACCCCATGGATGGGTAGCCTACCAGGCTTCTCCATCCATGGGATTTTCCAGGCAAGAGTACTGGAGTGGGGTGCCATTGCCTTCTCCAAGAAACTGTATAGGGAAGTTTGAATTGATGTTCTCTTTCTTTCCTGTAAGAAGCAAAGATGTGTGTATAGTCCATGGGGTGACCCACGAAGAGTCGGACATGTCTGAGAAACAGCAATGACAGTCTTAGAATTTTACTGAAAACTGGGATGATGAATAAAAGGTCCTGCAACACATTCTGTTACATCAAAAAGAGTCCAGAAGATAAGGAAAAGGGCATGGAGACAGAGAGGAAGAAATATATTTTTTTCTGAAAAAAAAAAAAAAAAAAAAAAACAAAAAAAACAACAAAAAAAACCAACTGCCACTAACAGGAAGTGAGCTAAGAAATGTCAGCAACTCCCTCATGTTCCCTAATGTCTACTGAGGAGGAGACTATGAACAAGAAAGAAGCTCCTAGAGAGCAAAATTAGAGGTCCCAGGGTTTCCGTGGAAGTAGAACTGAAAGCCCCAGATACTGCCAGGAAGGGAAGTCTGTTTCTGCCCCTATATCATCCTATATTGCTACAGACCAGTGACCACTAGGTTTTCCTCTCTCCCTTTTTTTGAATGGCAATTTTAATGCTATTTTCTTGCTCCTATTCTGCCTTTGTATATTGGATAAGTTGGGGGTGGTTAACTCTTTAAGCTCTTAGGTTGCTCTCCCCTGGAGGGCACTTCAGTCCAGGTGGGAGGTGCACATTTCCCAGAATTCCCGACCTATACCTTGGTTGCAATATCTAGATGAGGCTTGAGAATTAGTATGTATGAATATTTGGTCAGCAAAAGTGGACATGTCAGAGAATCAAAAATTTATTTTCTGTTTCTCAAATTGTGATATGTAGCTGCTTGTTGCAATCAATCTAAAAGGCTCCCATACTTATTGGCAGTTAGGTGTAACTCTGACTAACAATCTGATAATTGAGATAGAAGCAGAAGTGTTGTGTGGTACTTCTGGGAAGTCTCCGTAAAAGGGAAGTTTGTTTCTTGGATCTGAAATCACTGGATTACAGCTGACCATAAGGTTAAAGGCCATGCCCGAGGAATGATTGAGTGGTATGCTCTTAGGAATCTAGCAGGTCTCTGTAACTAATGAAAAGACCCATTTTGCTCACACTTTCATTGACTCATGTGTTATCAAATTTTCTGGTCTTTCTAAACAGAGAAGGTATTGTTCTTTATGTTAGCATTTTTTTTTTAAATGAGTGAGGTAAGCACCTTTTCATATTTTAAAGAATCATTTATGTTTCCTTTAGCCCGTTTTTCTGTTGGAGTATTGATCTTTTCCATACTGATTTACAGGCACTTTATATTTTAGGGAAGTTTTATCTGTGATATTAGTTGTAGATCTTTTCTCCCAAGTTTTCATTTGTCATTTGATTTAGCTTAATGACCATCCTTGCCATGTAGAAGTTTTGAATTATATTAATTAGATCATTGACTTATAAAAATGCCATTTGGATATTATTTCATACTCACAAAGTCTTTTTCTCTCTTGTGGTTGGAAAAAAATATTTTCCTAAGGTTTCCTTGGTATATGTTTTTTGATTCTTACTTGTTTGTTAGGAAACATCGTTTTTACTTTTTAATTAAAAATATTATTTTTGTACAACTTTAAAAGGTTATACTGCATTTATAGTTTTTACAGAATATTGCTGTTATATACTGTGTATTGTAACATCCTTGTAGTCAACAATTTGTACTTCCAAGTCCCAACCCCTGAATTATCCCTTCCTTCAACAGGCAACCACTAGATTGTTCACTCTGTCTGTGAGTCTGCATTTTTTTTGTTACATTCACTATTTTGCTGTATTTTTTAGAGTCCACCTATAAGTGATATCATATTGTATTTGTCTTTCTCTGACTTACTTCACTTAGAATAATGCCCTCCAAGTCTATCCATGTTGCTGCAGATGGCAAAATTTCTTTTTTTATGGTTGGGTAGTGTTCCACTGTATGTGTGTGTGTGTCTTTGTGTTTGTTTATATGTATATATACCATATCTTTATCTTTTGGTATATTTTGGTTTACATTTTATATTTTATTCCATTTGTAATTTATAACTAAAATGGTTTCTCATTTTACTTCACCACAACTTCTCTTAATGATTTTATTACTACCCTGACTTCAGGTTCCAGGGAGGAGATAAGATCAAGTAGATCTTACCTAAAATAGTTAGGATCAACTGGAGACATAGAAGGTGAAATGAAACAAGAAGAGGTTTTTGTAACAAATTGCGAAAGGATCACATTAGTTTCTTGGAGTCATACCCTCTCCTGCCTTTGGACCTCAGCAAATGCTTGTTAATTCTCCCTCTCTGTTCCTGCTCCCTCCCAATCCTCCCCATTTTCCTGACTTTCTTACCATAAGGGCAAGGGCCTGGTTGATTTGTTTGGTGTTATATCCCTAACACCTGGACTAGTACATGGTACATAATGAGGTCTCAATATTTGGTAAGCTCAGAAGTAGAAAGAGGAGAGTGAAAAAGTTGGCTTAAAGCTCAACATTCAGAAAACGAAGATCATGGCCTCTGGTCCCATCACTTCATGGCAAATAGATGGGGAAACAGTGGAAACAGTGTCAGACTTTATTTTTTGGGGCTCCAAAATCATTGCAGATGGTGACTGCAGCCATGAAATTAAAAGACGCTTACTCCTTGGAAGAAAAGTTATGACCAACCTAGACAGCATATTCAAAAGCAGAGACATTACTTTGCCAACAAAGGTACGTCTAGTCAAGGCTATGGTTTTTCCAGTGGTCATGTACGGATGTGAGAGTTGGACTGTGAAGAAGGCTGAGCACTGAAGAACTGATGCTTTTGACCTGTGGTGTTGGAGAAGACTCTTGAGAGTCCCTTGGACTGCAAGGAGATCCAACCAGTCCATTCTGAAGGAGATCAGCCCTGGGATTTCTTTGGAAGGAATGACGCTAAAGCTGAAACTCCAGTACTTTGGCCACCTCATGTGAAGAGTTGACTCATTGGAAAAGACCCTGATGCTGGGATGGATTGGGGGCAGGAGGAGAAGGGGACGACAGAGGATGAGATGGCTGGATGGCATCACTGACTCTATGGACGTGAGTCTGAGTGAACTCTGTGAGTTGGTGATGGACAGGGAAGCCTGGTGTGCTGTGATTCATGGGGTTGCAAAGAGGCGGACACAACTGAGCGACTGAACTGAACTGAACTGAAGAAGTAGAAATGCATAGAATGTTAATTGCCTACCCAAAATCCATTTCTGTGTAACCTCTGAATTTCTGCTCAGCTCTGTTCTCCAGTTTCCTGGAGTCTAACTTGCCCTGTGTTCATACAACTCAGGACCAAGGATCTGAGAAGTTTCTATAGATTCACTATTGGAGGCATTTTTAATGAGATGTATATGCAAGAAGCAGATACTGCTCTGATGTGAGGAAAAAAGTTTTGTAATAGTATGTGTTTACTGTCTTGAAGAACTCCCTCCTCTGTGATATATTTAATGCTGAGTATCTTTTAACAGGAACATTCTCCAAAATTTAATTTTTTTCTTTTGCTTTTTTGGGTCTTTAAGTAATAGATTGAAGGAAAGTAAATAAAATACCTAAGATTATGCATTTACATTATTTCTCATATTGATGAGTTGTTTAAGTGGCCTGTGGATCAACTTACATGCAATTAGAGCAAATAGTGGAACTATTGTCATTTTTATTATCGTCTTTCCCTTCCTCATTACTGTTATTTAAAATAAAGTCTCTATTTTAAAACACCACCATTCTTCACTTGTATGTCTTAGAGTACCAATTTCGAACCTCAGTAATTTGCTTCTCTGCATTATGTATTGTATTTCCAGATTATCATGTTGAATGGTAATCTGTAAGGGCTAACAGTTGAATTGCATTATGTTAATTTGCATATCCATTTGCTCAGTGTCCAGAGTTTGAGGGACTGAGATACAGGGTGAGCACCTTAAAAAAAATTTTTTTTAACTTTTTATTTTGTATTGGAGTTAGCTGATTATGTTTTTGATAGTTTCAGATGGACAGCAAAGGAACTCATCCATACAGGTGAGCACCTTTTTGGTGGAGGGTCTGAGACCAAACTGGGAGAGTGGTCAGTCCAGTAGGGGTCTTGAACTTGAAGAAGAGTGCAGTGGTTTGGCTTCTGGACTCTGGATGTGGAGAGGGTGGAGGCTTTGAAAGGAGGAGATTTAAATTGTCCAGACATTCTTCCGCCTAATTTTAAACCTAATTTTTAGTTATGGACTGTCTTCAACATCCTAATACACCCATTGTAAGTTGAAAATAAGAAAAAAAATGCATTTAATATGCCTAACCTACCAAGCATCATAGCTTAGCCTAGCCTGCCTTAAATGTGTTCAGAACACTTATGGTTGGACAAAAATCATCTAACACAAAGTGTTGAATATCTGATGTAATTTGTTGAGTATGGTATTGAAAGTGAAAAACAGAACAGTTGTGTGGGTGTGGAATGGTTGTAAGTGTATTAGTTGTTTGTTGTCACTATCAGGTGGCTGGGAGCTGAGGCTCCCTTGCTGTCCAGCATGACGAGAGAACATTGTACCACATTTCACTAGCCCAAGAAAAAATCAAAATTCTAGCTAGATATGGTTTCCACTGAAGGTGTCTCGCTTTCACACCATTATAATGTCAAAAACTCAAGTTGAACCATTGTTAAGTCAGAGACTGTCTAATTTTATTATGTAGATGTTTATTACCAGGTAAGTTTTAGTTAAATATCACTCTTATCCAGCTGTTTCCCTTATTAGAAAAATAATTTTGTTTAGGGTAAAGGAGAAGAAAAAGGTAAATAACAGAGTATCTTTCCAAAAAGATTTTAGATGACTCATTTTCTTCTATTTTTTTTCTCTTTCCATGAGTCAGTGTGGATTTATTTTATTGATCTGTCTTCAAATTCATTAATTTGTGTTTTCTGTTGTGCTGATAAATTATTAGTTTCTGATATTGAACTTTTCATTATTAGATGTCGGCTTGATTTCTTTAAAAATAAAGATTCCAGTTCTCTGTTGATGTACTCCCTCTTGTTATCTTCAGTGTCAGTCAATTTCTGTTTTACTTTACATGTTAATTATAGTTATTTTGAAGTCATTTCTGCTACCTTCAGTATCTGGAGCATCTCTTCACTCGAACGCTTGGCTATTAGTCTCTTTACCTTGATTCTTTTCCCCTGGTAATTTTTTATTTCATGTGTGAAAATAAAGGAAACCTCATTTAAAATGGAATCAGGAAGACTTGAAGGGGGAAGCTCTCACCCACATATCACTCCCCACAGCTTACAGATCCCAGTTGGAAGAAAGAATTCCTTCTGACCCGTCAACAACAAGCTGTCTACTGCCTACAGCCAATAAAGAACTTCCACAGCCCTCACTAGTTTTTCCTAAAAGCCTAGTAAAGGCCCACCTTTCCCTACAGACTTGCCTGTGGTGCACCCTGTAGTTTTGCATGTTCTGAGCTGCAATTCTTCTGCTCTTCCCGAAAAAGCTCATTTTCCAACTGGCTGTGTTTTTTTGTTTTTGTTTTTGTTTTTAACACAAGCTAGATATTGTGGATAGTATTTGTAGAAGCTCTAGATTGTATTATCTTCTAAAAAGTGTTGAATTTTGTTCTTCTTCTTGTTCAGTCGCTCAGTTGTGTCTGACTGTTTGTGACCCCATGGACTGCAGCATGCCAGGCTTCCCTGTCCTTCACCATCTCCTGGAGCTTGCTCAAACTTATGTCCATTGAGTCAGTGATGCCATCCAACCATCTCATCCTCTGTCATCTCCTTCTGCTTTCTATCTTTCCCAGCATCAGGGTCTTTTCCAGTGAGTCGGCTCTTGGGATGAGGTGACCAGAGTATCGAAGCTTTCAGCTTTAACATCAGTCCTTCCAATAAATACTCAGGATTGATTTTCTTTTTAGGACTGACTAGAATTTTATTCTAGCCGTCAAGTTACTGGCAAATCACCTTCATTCTGATGAGGATTGGGTTTAGATTATTATGGTTGGTTTATTTCAGTTTTGACCTTTCTCCCAGGGTGTAGCCTTTATACCTAGAGCATGATCTTTTTTGGTGACTCATCTGCAAGTTTGGGATCCAATATCCCTCTACTGTGGCTCTTAGGTGGCTGGAACTCCATCTTCCCAGCACTGTGCTGCCTCTTAAACCTCTTCCCAGCTGTCCAGTATCTCAACAGTTATTCTCTTCTAGGACTTGAAAGTCTCACCTTTTGCTCATACAGCTTGGAGCCAAGGATGTGGGAAGAATTTCTATAAAATTTCCAGTTCTTGTTCTGAAGTTCTCTCCTGTCACTTCCCCCACCCAGCCCCTGACCTCTGAATCCTGACCACCATGGCAACCTCTGTTTCCTCTGTCCTTTGTAATGCAACTTTCTTCTTGAACTCAACTTCCTGAGCAGCGTAAATGTGAAGCTCCTTTTGCTTTCCTTCCTTCAAGTACTAGTTCTGTTTTAATTGCTGTCCAATCCTGAAAATTGTTATTTTATGCATTTTGTCCTGAATATGTCAGTAAGTCTAAGCCTAGTATCAACTGTTCTGTCATGGATGAACTGTGAGTCCCAGACTTTGATTGTTTAATTGACCCAGTGGTCAATGAGAGCTGGAGTTAGCAGATATTCTTGGCTTAATTTTATTTTATTTTTTCCTTTTCTTTCTTTAAATAAAAAGGGGCTCTAATTAACAGTTTTGATGTGAGTGGGTAGCTAGATTATAAGAATTTTCAAATGCTTTGAAGAAAGCTCCCATGAGTTATTTTACTTGAAAAGGTCTTCATAGAACTATTAGTTTACTTTTTTCTTAAAGAGAAAGACTCCTCTCTGAAAGGCTATAGCTGTAGGAAATTCAGCATATGTTAATCCTTTCTAAAGAACTTGGTTGGAAAAAAAGTATAATTACTGTGGCTTTGCCTTCTGATTGGCCTTTCTTTCTGATTAGATCAGGAAATGCCTAGAGTATTTGTAGATCTAAAAAAGATGACAAATGAAATAGATCTAATCTTGAAATAAGTTTCTGATGTACAACAAACTAGGACACATTAGGTTAAATCTAAAAGTCTTTTTTAACGTTCTGTAATCTGAGATTACTATGTTTTGAAGGTTTAATTCTAGCAATTGACATCTTTGCAGGTGACAGTGTAAATCACAGAGCTTAAAATTTCCTGGATACAGATTTACTTAAAATTGCTCCATGACTATCAAGCTACTTTCACATGGTGGAGAATGCCAACTGTATTCCTTTCTGCAAAAGCAGAGGTTCCTCTTAAAAGTCATTGGATGATAGGGCCTTCACAGTAAGCTAGTACAGTGTCCTCTGTGGCAGCTTCTAAAGTGGCTTCCAGTGATTTCCAGCCTCCTAGTAGTGATGCCTGTATTAGTTCACTTAGAGCTGCCATAACAAAATACCACAGACGAGGCAGCTTAAACACAGAAATATATTTTTTCACAGTTCTGGAGGGTGGAAGTCAAGATCAAGGTGTTGACAGATTTGATATCTCTCATATGGCTTTCTTCTTGCCTTTTAGATGACTGTCTTCTTACTCCATCTTCACAGGGCCTTTCCTCTGCCTGTGAGTCCCTGGTATCTCTTCCTGTTTTCATAATGATTCTAGTCATTGGATTAGGGCTACTCTCAGGACCTAATTTAATCTTATTACCTCTTTAAAGTCCCTATCTCCTAATACAGTCACATTCTAAGATAATGAAATTGGAATTTAAAGATATGGATTTTATGGTGACTCAACAATGCCCTTGTGTAATCCTTTCCCCATGAGTGTGGGATGGACCTAGTGACTGGCTTCTAATGATTTAAATATGGTACAAATGGCGATAGCTTGCTTTTGATATTGGGCTGAAAAGACTATGATTTCTGTCTTGTTCAATCTTTCTCTCTGGTTGTTCTTGCTTGCTTGTTCTGATGGAAGCAAGCTGTCATGTTGGGAGTTCCCTGTGGAGAGAGGCCCACTTGGCAAGAAACAGGGTCTTGCAGCCTGCAGCTCCAAGGAACTGATGTTCTCTGTCCAACAACCCAGTAGGAACTGAATCCTGCCAATGGCCACATGAGTGAGATTCAAAGCAGATTCTTTTCCACTTGAATCTTAAGATGACTGCAGTCTCAGCTGCTACGTGGACTACAATATGGTGAGAGACTGAGCCAAAGGCCCACTTACGCTGCATCTAGATTTCTGACCTTTAGAAACTGTGAGATAATAAATGTTTTAAGCCACTGAGTTTTGGGGATAATTTCTAACAGCAATAGATGTACTCTCTATAAATTCTATATAAAGTGAGGGTGGCTAATATATTCTCATTTTGCCGTTGTTGAGAACAAATAATAGTTACCACTTATAGACTATGTGTAGTACAGTGCTGTTTATTTCCATGTATTATTTACTTTAATTCTCACAACAGCCTGTTTTTATCTTCAGTTTACAGAAAAGAAAATAGATTTAAAATGGGTTTGATAATATGTTCGAGGTCATACTCCTAAAGAGTGGTAAGTGGGGATTTGAACCCACGGGCTCCATGAAAGTGTGTGGCCCTGTGAAAAGCAAAAATATGGGGCTTCTTGTTTAAAAATTGTTAGGAATTTCAAGATGGTAATAGCAGAGTGTGAAATGAAGTTTCATGCCATGAGGTTAGATGCCATTTGGAGAGCACTGGAGAGACAAAATTGTTGGATGCCTTCCAGGGTCTGACACTGTTGCAAGTACAAGCTCGTATAATCCTATGGCAACCATATGGGATTGAAGGATCACATCTTATAGATGAGGAAACTGAAGCCCAGGGACACTCTGTACACTTTTCCTAATATCAAATAACTTTTTACACTGAGGAGTGTTCTCTTTCTGGAGTATAGCATTGAAGTTAATGAAATGTGATTAGCAAGTGTGGCCTGTCTTTAAAGTTTAGTCTCTTTAATGTTTTGAGGTATAAATGGGGCTGTGGACTTTGGAAGAATCACCTAGATATCCAGCAGGGGGTGTGGGAGAGCAGCACTTGGCTGGTAAAAAGGTCTGAGCTACAGACATGGCAAGATCAGTATTGTAGCCTTGCTGTCTTGGTATTTTACTTGTCTTCTAGCTTGTATTTCTTTTTTTTTTTCCTTTTTCTAGCTTGTATTTCAAGGTCAGTGCCTTATCTTTGTTTTCCTTTTGGGAAAAGAATTGCCTTAGGCACTGTTATCTTAGAAGGAGCAGGAGTTGATGTCATAGAGAAACACTAGTTTTGGATCCCATTATACTTCATAGGGCCTGTAGAAGCTCTACGAAAAGTCACATGGGTTAAGGATCCCATCATAAAAGCCCTGGCCAAGATGGCAGAGTAGGAAGACTCTGAGCTCACCTCCTCCCATAGGTACATCAAAATCACAACTCCTTACAGTGCAGCTATCTATGAGAATGATCTGAATAAAGATATTAAAAAAAAAGAACCATAACAAGATGGGTAGGAAGGGCAGAAATGCAGTATGTTCAGGACTTTCACTGCCAAAAACAGGACCCATGATTGAGGGTAAAATCATAATTGCAGAGGTTCTCCCCAGAAGTGAGGGGTTGGAGCCCTATATTAGCTTCCCCAGCTTGGGAGTCCTGTACCAAGATGAGAAGCCCCCAGAATGTCTGACTTTGGAAGCCAGACTTGTGTACAGGAGAGCAAGAGGGCTGAAGGAAACATCAGTTCAGTTCAGTTGCTCAGTCTTGTCTGACTCTTTGCGACCCCATGAACTGCAGCATGCCAAGCCTCCCTGTCCATCACCAACTCACGGAGTTTACTCAAACTCATGTCCATCGAGTCGATGATGCCACCAGCCATCTCATCCTCTGTCGTCCCCTTCTCCTCCTGCCCCCAATCCCTCCCAGCATCAGAGTCTTTTCCAATGAGTCAACTCTTCGCATGAGGTGGCCAGAGTATTGGAGTTTCAGCTTTACTATCAGTCCTTCCAATGAACACCCAGAACTGATCTCATTTAGAATGGATTGGTTGGATCTCCTTGCAGTCCAAGGTACTCTCAAGAGTATTCTCCAACACCACAGTTCAAAAGCATCAATTCTTCGGCGCTCAGCTTTCTTCACAGTCCAACTCGCACATCCATACATAACCACAGGAAAAACCATAGCCTTGACTAGACGGACCTTTGTTGGCAAAGTAATGTCTCTGCTTTTGAATATGCTATCTAGGTTGGTCATAACTTTCCTTCCAAGGAGTAAGCATCTTTTAATTTCATGGCTGCAATCACCATCTACAGTGATTTTGGAGCCCCCAAAAATAAAGTCAGCCACTGTTTCCACCGTTTTCCATCTATTTTCCATGCAGTGATGGGACCAGATGCCATGATCTTAGTTTTCTGAATGTTGAGCTTGAAGCCAACTTTTTCACTCTCCTCTTTCACTTTCATCAAGGGGTTTTTAGTTCCTCTTCACTTTCTACCATAAGGGTGGTGTCATCTACATATCTGAGATTATTGATAATTTTTCCTAGCAATCTTGATTCCAGCTTGTGCTTCTTCCAGCCCAGTGTTTCTCATGATGTACTCTGCATAGAAGTTAAATAAGCAGGGTGACAATATATAGCCTTGATGTACTCCTTTTCCTATTTGGAACCAGTCTGTTGTTCCATGTCCAGTTCTAACTGTTGCTTCCTGACCTGCATACAGATTTCTCAAGAGGCAGATCAGGTGGTCTGGTATTCCCATCTCTTGAAGAATTTTCCACAGTTTATTGTGATCCACACAGTCAAAGGCTTTGGTATAGTCAATCAAGCAGAAATAGATGTTTTTCTGGAACTCTCTTGCTTTTTCCATGATCCAGTGGATGTTGGCAGTTTGATCTCTGGTTCCTCTGCCTTTTCTAAAGCCAAGTTGAACATCTGGAAGTTCACAGTTCACGTATTGCTGAAGCCTGGCTTGGAGAATTTTGAGCTTGAGCATTACTTTACTAGCGTGTGAGATGAGTGCAATTGTGCGGTAGTTTGAGCATTCTTTGGCATTGCCTTTCTTTGGGATTGGAATGAAAACGGACCTTTTCCAGTCCTGTGGCCACTGCTGAGTTTTCCACATTTGCTGGCATATTGAGTGCAGCACTTTCACAGCATCATCTTTCAGGATTTGTAATAGCTTAACCGGAATTTCATCACCTCCACTAGCTTTGTTCGTAGTGATGCTTTCTAAGGCCCACTTGACTTCACATTCCAGGATGTCTGGCTCTAGGTGAGTGATCACACCATCGTGATTATCTGGGTCGTGAAGATCTTTTTTGTACAGTTCTTCTGTGCATTCTTGCCACCTCTTCTTAATATCCTCTGCTTCTGTTAGGTCCATACCATTTCTGTCCATTATCGAGCCCATCTTTGCATGAAATGTTCCCTTGGTGTCTCTAATTTTCTTGACGAGATCTCTAGTCCTTCCCATTCTACTGTTTTCCTCTATTTCTTTGCGTTGATCTCTGAGGAAGGCTTTCTTATCTCTCCTTGCTATTCTTTGGAACTCTGCATTCAGATGCTTATATCGTTCCTTTTCTCCTTTGCTTTTTGCTTCTCTTCTTTTCACAGCTATTTATAAAGCCTCCCCAGACAGCCATTTTTCTTTTTTGCATTTCTTTTCCATGGGGATGGTCTTGATCCCTGTCTCCTGTACAATGTCACGAATCTCTGTCCATAGTTCTTCAGGTACTCTATCTATCAGATCTAGTCCCTTAAATCTATTTCTCACTTCCACTGTATAATCATAAGGGATTTGATGTAGGTCATACCTGTATGGTCTAGTGGTTTTCCCTACTTTCTTCAATTGCAGTCTGAATTTGGCAATAAGGAGTTCATGATCTGAGCCACAGTCAGCTCCCGGTCTTGTTTTTGCTGACTGTATAGAGCTTCTCCATCTTTGGCTGCAAAGAATATAATCAATCTGATTTTGGTGTTGACCATCTGGTGATGTCTATGTGTAGAGTAGCCCTTAAAGGGTACATGCAAAAGTTCACATGCTCTAAGTCCCAGCACAGAGGTGGTAATTTGAGGTAAGCCTGGGTCAGATCAATTTGCTGATCTTTGAGAGCCTCTCAGAGATGCGGGAGACAACTGGGATTCCTCCTGGGACATAGACATTAGTGATAGCAACTTTTGGTAGCTCATTCTATCCCAAGGACACTGGTGCTGGCAAGAGTCATTTTGGAGTCTTCCCTCTAACTTCTTAGTAATGGGAGTTTACCTGCCCAAAATAGTAGGCTGGCACCAACCCAGGACACTCTAGGCAGTACAGACAGCCATATTGGGATTTATATCACCCGGCAGTGGGCCAGCAAGCACCACATGATGCAGGACCTGGTAGCCAACAGGGCTAGGGTCAGCCCTGCCTATCAGTACACCCATGGTAGTGAACCTTACCACAGCAGAAGGACCCATACAGCCCATATAGTGGATCCTGTGAGTATATGCCTCTGGTAACCAGAGGGACTGTGCTACTGGGTCCCCTACGACAACTCCAATGTAGGAACACTTGAAGTTTAGGAAATGTGATGGTATACCTAATACATAGAAATAAACACAGAGAATTAGGTAAAATGAGGAGAGAGAAGAATATGTTCCAAATGAAGAAAAAGAACAAAACTTCAGAAAAAGAATGAAAGTGGAGAAAGCAGTCTACATCATAAAGGTGCTCAATGAACTCAGGGAAAGAGCAGACGAGCAGTGTGAATTTTAACCTAAAGTTAGAAAATACAAAGAGAAATCAAACAGCTGGAGAATACAATAATGGCAATAAAAAATAAATGAATGAATAAATGAGATTATTTGATATAGAGGAATGGATTAGTGAACTAGAAGACAGAGTAGTGAAAATCAAGCAGAACAGGAAAAATGAAAAATGTTTTAAAATGAGGATAGTTTAAAAGATTTCTGAGATAGCATCAAGCATACTAAGATTTGCATTATAGGGGTCGCAGAGGGAGAAGAGTGAGGAAAAGGGGTAGAGAGCTAATCTGAAGAAATAATAGCTTAAAACAGCCCTAACCCAGGAAAGGAAACGACATCCAGTTTCAAGAAGCACAGGGTCCTGAACAAGATGAGTTCAAAGAGGTTTACACTGAAGACACTTTATAACTGAAATGACCAAAATTTAAGATGAAGAGATACTCTTAAAAGCAGCAAGATAAAATAAACTAGATATGTGCAAGGGAACTTCTGTGAAATACTCAGCTGACTTCAGCAGAAACTGCAGGCTAGAAGGGATTGGCACCATACATTCAAAGTGATGAAAAAACCTACAACCAAGAATACTGTACCCAACGAGGCTATCATTCAGCTCTGAAAGGGAGATAAAGAGTTTTACACACAAGCAAATGCCAAAAGAGTTCAGATCCACTAAATCAGCTTGATAAGAAATGTTAAAAAGGACTTTTTTAAGTGGGAAAAAAAACCCACAACTAGAAATATAAAATTTATGAAAGGAAAAAAAATCTGACTGGTAAAAGTCATTTGTGCAGTAAAGATAGTAGATCAATCACTAATACAGCTAGTTCAGTTCAGTCGCTCAGTCGTGTCCAACTCTTTGCGACCCCATGAATTGCAGCACTCCAGGCCTCCCTGTCCATCACCAACTCCCAGAGTCCACCCAAACCCATGTCCATCAAGTCAGTGATGCCATCCAACCATCTCATCCTGTGTCATTCCCTTCTCCTCCTGCCCTCAAATTTTCCCAGCCTCAGGGTCTTTTCCAATGAGTCAGCTCTTTGCATCACGTGGCCAAAGTATTGGAGTTTCAGCTTCAACATCAGTCCCTCCATTGAACACCCGGGAGTGATCTCCTTTAGGATGGACTGGTTGGATCTCCTTGCAGTCAAGGGACTCAAGAATCTTCTCCAACACCACAGTTCAAAAGCATCAATTCTTCGGGGCTCAGCTTTTTTTATAGTCCAACTCTCACATCCATACATGACCACTGGAAAAACCATAGCCTTGACTAGACGGACCTTTGTTGGCAAAGTAATGTCTCTGCTTTTGAATATGCTATCTAGGTTGGTCATAACTTTCCTTCCAAGGAGTAAGCATCTTTTAATTTCATGGCTGTAGTCACCATCTGCAGTGATTTTGGAGCCCAGAAAAATAGTCAGCCACTATTTCCATTGTTTCCCCATCTATTTGCCATGAAGTGATGAGACCAGATGCCATGACCTTAGTTTTCTGAATGTTGAGCTTGAAGCCAACTTTTTCACTCTCCTCTTTCACTTTCATCAAGAGACTCTTTAGTCCTTCTTCACTTTCAGCTAGCAGGAAGATTAAAAACAAAAGTAATAAAATCATCTATAGCCATAAGTAATAGTGGAATAAATTCTTGGAAAAATACAATCTTTAAATGCTGACTCAGGAAGAAAGAGGAAATATAAACAGACCAATTACTAGTAATGAAATTCAATCAATAATAATAAAAAAACTCCAAATAAACAAATGTTCAGGACTAGATGACTACACATGTGAGTTTTACCATACATTTAAAGAAGAATTAAGATCTGTCCTCAAACTATTCCAAAAAATTAAAAAGGAAGAAATGATTTCAGTTTTTGAGGCCAGCATCACCCAATACCAAAACCAAACAAAGATACTACCAAAAAATATAGGCCAATATCACTGATTTGTTTTTTGAAAGTCACCCAGTTGTGTCCGACTCTTTGCAACCCCATGGATTATACAGTCCGTGGAATTCTCTAGGCCAGAATACTGGAGTGGGTATCCTTTCCCTTCTCCAGGGGATCTTACCAACCCAGGGATCGAACCCAGGTCTCCCACATTGCGGGTGGATTCTTTACCAGCTGAGCTACCGGGGGAGCCCAAGAATACTGGAGTGAGTAGCCTATTCCTTCTCCACCAGATCTTCCCAACTCAGGAGTTGAACTGGTTTCTCCTGCATTGCACGTGGATTCTTTATCAGCTGAGCTATCAGGGAAGCGCCTAGTAAACAGATGCAAAAAATTCTCAACAAAATATTAGCAAACTGGATTCAACAATACGTTAAATGGGTCATGATTAAGTGGGATTTATCTTATGTATATAAGGGTGATTCAAATCCACAAATCAATGTGATACATCCACAACTTAAGAATAGATATACTATGATCATCTCAATAGATGTCCAAAGTGGAAAAAGCTTTGGTCAAAATTCAACATCCATTGGTGATAAAAACTCTGAACAAAGTAGGTGTAGAGAAACATACCTCAACATAATAAAGGTCATATATGACAAACCCACAACCAACATGAATACCCAATGAGGAAAAACTGAATGCATTTCCTCTAAGCCCAGGAAAAAGACAAGGATGCCCACTCTCCCTACTCTTATTCAACATTGTATTGGAAATCCTCACTATAGCAATCAGACAAGAAAAAGAAAGGAATCCAAATTGGAAGGGAAGAAGTAAAACTCATTTTTGCAGACATGATACTGTATATAGAAAATTCTAGATGCCACCACAAACTATTAAAACTAATGAATTCAGTACAATTGCAGTACAAAATGAATATACAGAAATCTGTTTTGTTTTTATACACTAACCACAAACCATCAGAAAGATAAATTAAGAAATAGTCCCATTTATAGTTGCATTGCAGCAAAAAGAATAAGATACCTAGGAATAAACCTAATCAAAAAGGTAAAAGATTTGTTCTCTAAAAACTATGAGACATTGATGAAAGAAATTGAATACAACACAAACAAATGGAAAGCTATGCCATGCTCATGGATTGAAAGAATTAACATTGTCAAAGTAACCATATTACCTTGTGCAATCTATAGATTCAATGCAATGCCCATTTTTACCAGTGACATATTTCACAGAACTAGAACAAATAATTCTAAAATTTCTATGGAAACAGCAAAGACCCTGAATAGCCAAAGGAATTTTGAGAAAGAAGAACAAAACTGAAGGCATCACATTCCTTGATTTCAAATTATATTACAAAGCACAGTCATTAAAACAGTATGGTGTAGGCACAAAAACAGACACAGATCAATAAAATAGAAATAGCCCAGAAATAAGCCCATGCTTATTTGGTCCATAAATCTATGATAAAGGAGGTAAGAATATACAATGGAGGAAAGACAACCTCTTCAATAAATGGTGCTGAAAAAACTGGACCACTTTCTCACGCCATATAAAAAATAAACTCAAAATGGGCTTATTTGTAAAATCTGAAGCCATTAAACTTCAGAAGAAAACACAGTCAATAAATTCTTAGACATTGATCTCAGCAATATATATATGTTTTTTTTATCTTGTCGCCTCAGAAAGAAAAGCAAAAATGAATGAATAGGACTACATCAAACTAAAAAGCTTTTGCATAGGGAAGGAAACTCAACAAAAGGGCAGCCTACTGGATGGGAGATTTTTCAAACATATATGGTAAGAGGTTAATATCCAAAATGTACAAAGAACTCATACAACTCACATTAAAAAAATAAGCAAATGACTTAAAAATGGGAAGAAGGCCCGAATAGACATTTTTCTAAAGAAGACACCCAGATGGCTAAAAGATACATGAAAAGATGCACATATCAATAATTGAGAAATGCAACTAAAAGCCACAATGAAATACCACCTCACATCTGTCAGAGTGACTGACATCAAAAAGGCAACAAAAAACGTGTGTTGTCAAGGATGTGGGAAAAAGGGAACCCTCATATGCTGTTGTTATAACTGTAAATAGGTGCAGCCACTTGGGAAAACAGTATGGATGTTCCTCAAAAAATTAAAACCAGAACTGCCATATTATTTAGCAATTGCACCTCTTGGTATTTACCCAATGAAAGCAAAAGCACGAATTCAAAAAGATACATGCACATCAATGTTCATTGCAGTGTTATTTATAATAGCCAAGATATGAAAGCAACCCAAGTGTCCATAGATAGATGAATGGATAAAGAAGATGTGAGATGTGGTATACACACACACACACACACACACACACACAGAGGTATATATATATATAATGAAAAATTACTCAGCCATTAAATGAAATCTTGTCACTAGGGACAACATGGATTGATCTAGAGGGTATTATGCTAAATGAAATAAGTCAAAAGGGGAAGATGAATACCTCGTGACCTCATGTATATGTGAAATCTAAAAAAACAATAAATGAAATAAATAAAATGAAGTGAAAATAGACTCATGGATGCAGAGAGCAAATGGGTGGTTGCCAGATGGGAGGGGAGTTGGGAGACTGGGTGAAATAGATGCAGAAGATCAAGAGATACAAAACTCCAGTTATATAATAAGTTCAGTTCAGTTGCTCAGTTGTGTCTGACTCTTTGCGACCCCATGAACTGCAGCACGCCAGGTCTCCCTGTACATCACCAACTCCCGGAGTTCACCCAGACTCATGTCCATCGAGTTCGTGATGCTATCCAGCCATCTCATCCTCTGTCGTCCTCTTCTCCTCCTGCCCCCAATCCCTCCCAGCATCAGAGTCTTTTCCAATGAGTCAACTCTTCACATGAGGTGGCCAAAGTACTGGAGTTTCAGCTTTAGCATCATTCCTTCCAAAGAAATCCCAGGACTGATCTTCTTCAGAATGGACTGGTTGGATCTCCTTGCAGTCCAAGGGACTCTCAAGAGTCTTCTCCAACACCACCATTCAAAAACATCAGTTCTTCGGCACTCAGCTTACTTTATAGTCCAACTCTCACATCCATATATGACCACTGGAAAAACCTTAGCCTTGACTAGATGCACCTTTGTTGGCAAAGTAATGTCTCTGCTTTTGAATATGCTATCTAGGTTGGTCATAACTTTCCTTCCAAGGAGCAAGCGTCTTTCAATTTCATGGCTGCAATCACCATCTGCAGTGATTTTGGAGCCCAGAAAAATAAAGTCTGACTTTATTTTCTGATTGTATTATATCCCCATGGAATACGGTCAAACTGTTTCCACTGTTTCCCCATCTATTTGCCATGAAGTGATGGGACCAGAGGCCATGATCTTAGTTTTCTGAATGTTGAACTTGAAGCCAACTTTTTCACTCTCCTCTTTCACTTTCATCAAGAGGCTTTTTAGTTCCTCTTCACTTTCTGCCATAAAGGTGGTGTCATCTGCATATCTGAGGTTATTGATATTTTTCCTGGCAATCTTGATTCGAGCTTGTGCTTCTTCCAGCCCAACGTTTCTCATGATGTACTCTGCACATAAGTTAAATAAGCAGGGTGACAATATACAGTCTTGACGTACTCCTTTTCCTATTTGGAACCAGCCTGTTCCATGTCCAGTTCTAACTGTTGCTTCCTGACCTGCATACAGATTTCTCAAGAGGCAGGTCAGGTGGTCTGGTATTCCCATCTCTTTCATAATTTTCCACAGTTTATTGTGATCCACACAGTCAAAGGCTTTGGCATAGTCAATCAAGCAGAAATAGGTGTTTTTCTGGAACTCTCTTGCTTTTTCGATGATCCATTGGATGTTGGCAGTTTGGTCTCTGGTTCCTCTGCCTTTTCTAAAACCAGCTTGAACATCTGAAAGTTCACGGTTCACATATTGCTGAAGCCTGGCTTGGAGAATTTTGAGCATTACTTTACTAGCGTGTGAGATGAGTGCAGTTTTCATGGGGATATAATATAAAGCATGAGGAATATGGTCAATAACATTGTAGTTAACTTTTTATGGGGACAGATGGTTACTAGACATTGTGGTAATCATTTCTTAATGTATGCCAATGTCAAATCACTACGATAGTACACCTGAAACTAGCATAATATTATACATCATCTATGTTTCAATAAATATAGAATCAGAATATATGTTATATTAAGTCCTTTCTGGAAAAAGAGCAGTGATAAAAAAAGGAAACTAAAATAGGGTACAGTGTAAATCAGTCTTTTCCTAACATATTACATGTTGGGGGGGCCCCCCAGGAGACAGAGTGTAAAAGCAGATGGTAGAGATGGTCTAGAGGAGCTGTACTGAAGAGTGGAGGCGGGCAGATGTGGCCATCGTGGTCCAGGAGGGTTAACAATGAGTGTTTTAACTAAGCAGTTGGTACTGCATGCCTGGGGAGCTTTGTAGATCAGGTTTGATCTGCAGAGATGAGATTGGAACAGAACTGGTAGGGATGCAGTTATGACTGAAAGCTAAGACTAATTGGGTAAAAAGTGAACGAAGCTCCAAATTGTGACTGGAGTTTGCTCTAATAAGGCAGGGAGTGGGAAGTCTGGAGATATTAATGAGGGCCTGGTCTTAAGCTTGTCAGAGTAGGAATGGGGGAATATTTATGGAATATATTTAGGGGAATATTATGGGAAATTTATTGATCTTTATCTGGGCAGTGCCAGGGTGGACACGTCTATAATAATCATATACATTGTCTCATAGACAGGGTATTTTGGGGTAGGGAGACATGCTTTATAGCCCTTCAACTATGAATTGCTGAATATCATATTACTCAGAAGACTGTCATATGAAGCAAAAAGAGTTCAGGACACCTGGTGGCCATCTTGAATTGTCTCCCAGCGAGATCTGATTTCTTTTTTATTTCCCAGTGTTTGGCACAAAAATATTCTTCTCTTGACTTGTGTCAGGCTAAAAAGAAATGATTAGGTTTCTGCTTCTATTCTTGATGGAGATTCAGGCAGGGGTTCAGGCTTCCCTGATGACCTCTGGCGGATGGTTCTAGTTATTTAGTGGAAATGAAGCAGTTGTTTCAAGCATAGTGCCAGGATTTTATTTCCAAATCGCTGGTAAAATCAGTAATCATTTTTGGTTATATACTGATACTAAATTAAAAAACTAACATAAGCCAAGACTTAGCACTGTTGGCTTATCAAAATCATAACTTTGAAAATTCAAAGTATCAAAAATACTTTTTTATTAAAACAAACCTGAAGAAATATGTATAAGTGATTTTTGGTGATACAAAATTATGGTGTGTTTTAAAAAATAAAACTTTTCTAATTCTAAGAATGGTAGATGTTCATTGAAGAAAAAAATTGGGAAATGTGAAAGTACAAAAAAAAAGAATAAAGAAAGTATCACCTGTAATCTTCTACTTAGAGATGACTGCTGCTGCTAAGTCACTTCAGTCGTGTCCGACTCTGTGTGACCCCATAGACGGCAGCCCACCAGGCCCCCCCATCCCTGGGATTCTCTAGGCAAGAACACTGGAGTGGGTTGCCATTTCCTTCTCCAATGCGTGAAAGTGAAAAGTGAAAGTGAAGTCGCTCAGTCGTGTCCGACTCTTCGAGACCCCATGGATGGCAGCCTACCAGGCTCCTCCGCCCATGGGATTTTCCAGGCAAGAGTACTGGAGTGGGGTGCCATTGCCTTCTCCGACTACTCTTTAATATTTTAGTGGATTCTTTCTGAGCCTTAGTTTTCAGTGCATGTACTGTATAATTTACATAGTCAAATTTGTACTCAAATTCACAATCTGGCTTTTGTTTTTGTTTTCCACAGTTATATGGTGAGCATTTTCCAACATCACTAAGATTTTTATAAACATATTTAATGGCTGCATAATTACTGTATGAATGTTCTATTATTTAAAACATTTTAAACTTTTTGTCTTGAAATAACTTGTTTTATCAAAAGTTATAAAAATAGTACAAAGATTTTCAGTATAACTTTTATCAAGCTTTTATGAATGTTAACATCATACATAACTATGTATGATGGTCAAAACCAGAAAATTAACTATGATACAGTACTATTAACTAATCTCCAAACCTTATCCAAATTTCACCAACTGTTTTGCAAATGCCCAGGATCATTGCTTATAGTTGTAGTGTCTCTTCCAATTTGGGATAGTTCTTCCATCTTTCTTTGCCTTTCATTATCCTGACTTATCTTGTAGAATATCTTTCAATTTGGTTTTCCCTGATATTTTCTCATGTTTAAATTCAGGTTATGCATTTTGAATAAGAATACCACAGAAGTGATGTTGTGTCCTGTGTACATCAGTTCAGATGTGATGATGTGTACCTCAGTTCAGAAGGTGATAAATCATAATTTATAAGTCATTCAAGGAGTAACTTTTTTTCTCCCCTCAGTTTTGTTCTCTGTGTTTTCAGATCTGAAGTGAGTCTCTTATAGGAAGAAGATGTATGAGGCTTGTTTTTCAATCCATTCAGCCACTCTTATGTCTTTTGATTGGAGCATTTATTCTATTTACTTTTAAAGTAATTATTGAAATTGTCATTTGCCATTTTGTTGTTTTCTGTTTTTTTTTGTAATTCTCTTTTGTTCTTTTGCCCTCTTCTCTTGTGATTTGATGACTCTTTATTGTTATGCTTAGATTGTTTTCTCTTTTCTGTGAGTGTATCTATTAGGTTTTTGGTTTATGGTTATCATGAGATTTTTATATCTATATCTGTATCTATACCTATATATGTGTGTGTTTATATATATCTATGTGATTATGCTTCCCTGGTTGCTCAGACGGTAAAGGATCTGTCTGCAATGCAGGAGACCCGGGTTCGATCCCTGGGTTGGGAAGATCCCCTGGAGAAGGAAATGGCAGCCCACTCCAGTATCCTTGCCTGGAAAATCCCATGGACGGCAGAGCCTGGTAGGCTACAGACCATTGGGTTGCAGAGAGTCAGACACGACTGAGCGACTTCACTTTACTTCACTTCATGTGATTATTTTAGGTTGATAATCTTTTAAGTTCAAGCATATTCTAATCATCCTACATTTTTACTCTTTTATCAGTATTTAATGCTTTTAATGTCATATTTTACATATTTTGTATACCCCTTAACTTTTGGAGAAGGCCATGGAAACCCACTCCAGTGTTCTTGCCTGGAGAATCCCAGGGACGGGGGAGCCCGGTGGGCTGCCATCTATGGGGTCACACAGAGTCGGACATGACTGAAGCGACTTAGCAGCAGCAGTAACTAGTTATTGTGGACATGTGTGCTTTTACTAGTTTTATCTCTCAGCCTTCCTACTAACTGTAAGTGGTGGACCCACCACCTTTCCTAGGTGTTTACCTTCACAGTGAGATTTGTCCTTTCATAATTTTCACATTTCTAATTGTGGGCTTTTCTTTTCCACCTAGAAAAATTCCTTTAGCATTTCTTATAAAGCTGATTCAGTGATACTGAACTCTTTTAGCCTTTGCTTGTCTGTAAAACTCTCTTCTTCAAATCTGAATGGTAGCCTTACAGAGTAAAGCATTCTTGCTTGCAGGCTTTCCCTTTTCATCATTTTGAATATATTGTGCCACTCTCTTCTGGTCTGCAAAGTTTATTCTGAAAAGTCAGCTGAATATCTTTTTTTTTGGTTTATTTTTGTTTTTTAATTAATTTATTTATTTTAATTGGAGGCTAATTACTTTACAATATTGTAGTGGTTTTTGCCATACATTGACATGAATCAGCCATGGGTGTACATGTATTCCCCATCCTGAACTCCCCCTCCCACCTCCCTCCGCATCCCATCCCTCAGGGTCATCCCAGTGCACCAGCCCTGAGCACCCTGTCTCATGCATCGAACCTGGACTGGTGATCTATTTCACATATTACACATATGGTAATATACATGTTTCAATGCTATTCTCTCAAATCATCCCACCCTCGCCTTCTCCCACAGAGTCCAAAATTCTGTTCTTTACATCTGTGTCTCTTTTGCTGTCTCACATATAGGGTCATCGTTACCATGTTTCTAAATTCCATATTTATGTGTTAATATACTGTGTTGGTGTTTTTCTTTCTGACTTACTTCAGTCTGTATAATAGGCTCCAGTTTCATCTACCTCATTAGAACTGATTCAAATGCATTCTTTTTAATAGCTGAGTAATATTCCATTGTGTATATATACCACAGTCAGCTGACTATCTTATGGAGTTCCCTGATACATAACTAAATTGCTTTTCTCTTGCTGCTTTAAGGAGTCTCTCTTTAAGTTTTGCCATTTAAATTATAATGTGTCTTGGTATGGAACTCTTTAGGGTTTATCTTGTTCAGGACTGTGTGCTTATTGGGCCTGAATGTCAGTTTCCTCTCCCATATTAGGGGAGTTTTCAGTTATTATTTCTTCAGGTAAGTTCTGTACCCACTTATCTCTTTCTTTTCCTTCTGTTACCCCTATAATGTGAATGTTAGTAAGCTTGATGTTGTCCCAGAGGTCTCTAAATCTATCCTCTTAAAATTTTTTTTTTTCTTGTGTGATTTCCTCTTTTCTGTCTTCCAGGCTGTGATAGGTTCCTCTGTATTATCTAATCTACTGTTTATTCCTTCCAGTGAATTTTTACTTTCAATTATTGTATTATTTAGCTCTCTTTGATTCTTCTTTATATATTCTCTTTGTTGAAATTCTCACTGTATTCATCCTTTTGGTTTTTTTTTTTTTTTGTAGTTTTATGAGTATCTTTCTGATATTCATTTACCTTGAACTCTTTATAGGTCTGAGAAGGCAATGGCAACCCACTCCAGTACTCTTGCCTGGAAAATCCCAGGGATGGAGGAGCCTGGTGGGCTGCCGTCTATGGGGTGGCACAGAGTCGGACATGACTGAAGCAACTTAGCAGCACCAGCAGCTTTATAGGTAGAATGCTTATCTCCACTTTGTTTCCTTCTCTTTCTATGGGTATGTCTTGTTCCTTAGTTTGGAACATATCCCTCCATATTGTCATTTTGCCCAAATCTTTGTTTTGATTTCTTTGTGTTAGGATGTCAGTTTTGTTTCCCAGTCTTGGAGAAATGGCCTCAGTAGGTAACCTCCTATGAGACTTAGCTGTGTGCTCCTCTCTGGTCACCAGAGCCATATGGTCTAGGGATGCCTCTCTTTGGGCTCTATGGACTCTTCTTTTGTGATGGGGGTCAACTTCTGTGGGTATGCTTGTGGGCAGGGCTGACCTCTGTGAGACTTTGCCTTGTGTGGTGGTCGTGAGCTGTTGGAAGGCTCTGCATAGTTGGCTGCATGGCCCAGAAGTGCTTGGCATTTGTGCTGATGCACTGGTGGGCATGACTGGGTCTCCTGCACTGATAGACTAGCAGGAGGATTCCACAGTGGCACTTGACAGTACTAGTGTTACTGCAGGAGAATGAGTTCCCCGGATGGCTGCCACCAGTGTCTCCATCCCTGCGGGAGGCTCAGTTTCCTCCTGCCTCTCCAGTAGGCTCTCCAAGATCAGCATTTGGGGGTGATACTGGTCCCTTTCAAACTGCTACTTCTGTTCTGGGACTCAGAGCACGTGTGTGGCGTTTATATGTAGAATCTCTGCTTTCTATAGACCTCTGACTCTCCTGAACATAAAACCTGCTATTTTTCAAAGACAGACACTCTGGGAACTCATCTTCCTGGTGTAGCACTCCTGGACTCCCTGGGGAGGACCTCTACAATTGTGCTATTCTTCCTTTTGTGGATTTCCAAACCTAGGGGTATGGGTTCTGACCATACTGTTTTCATCCCCCCTACCTTTCTCATGGTGGTGTCTTCTTTATCTCTTTAATTGTGGAACTTTTTCCTTCTGGTCTTCAGGTTAGTTTCATAGATAGTCCCACCGTAAGTAGTTATAATTTTGGTATGTCTGTAGGGGGAGATGAGTTCAGGGTCTTCATACTCTGCCATGTTGGCTACCTCCCTCTATCCATTTACTCTTGTGTTAGTAATAATAGAATCCTTCCTTTTCTGTTCTCGCCAGCACCAGATGCTATTAACAACACATTTAAAAAAAAGCTCATTGTTGATTAGATTACTGTTGAAGCTGGTCAATTTTTTATGAATATTCTAATTTTAAAGATTCTGACTTCATGAGCTATCTAATTGCTCTCAAGCCTTTTTACACAGTGCTAAGTGCTTTATATATATCATCTCATTTAATCCTCCTAATGATTCCCTTAGGATGATACTATTAATATTTACATTTTACTGATTGGAAACTAGGGTTCATTAATGTGTCTAGGGGAATTCGCTAGTGCTCCAGTGGTTAGGATTTTGTGTTTCTATTTCAGGGGGGTGTGGGTTCAATCCCTAGTCAGGGAACAAAGAACCTGTAGGCTGTGGATGAATGGCCAAAAAAAAAAAAAAAAAAAAAAAAAGTAATAATGTGTCTAAATTCAAGCAGCTATTAAGTGGAGACAGAATTACAACCCAGACCTTCTGACTTAAAATCGCATGCAGTAACTCTAATGCTATTCTTGTTCGAGGGTTACAAAGTATTTTCTTTAATGATGATAGTCTTTATATATTTAATACTTCCAACATCTTGCAAAATAGTAACAGAAAATCTGTAAGTGATTTAATTCTTAAAAAGTAAAGAACTTTAATAAAATATGAAATTAGGAGAATTTATTCTTTTCATTTAAATTCTATGCTTCATTGGATTTCTAAAATTGATACTGCCTCCTATACAAATAACTGAAATAGAATTACTCTTTTAAAACTTTGTTTTAAAAATGAAAAATTCTCCTAAACTTGACTCCTTCAATTTTAGGACTGATATTTTTATGGAAACAAAGAAAATAAATGGCTTGTTTAATTTGTTATCCAAAAGTATAAGAGACAATAGTAACTCCAGATATTGACTTGCCTTTTCCATTTTCAAAATGTTCATAGTCACCTTACCTGCTCTATGAATGGGGTAAAATTTCTGTCTCCATGAGGAAATGGAAGCTAAGAAAAGTTGGTTGATATCTGGATTTACACAGCTAGTTTGTAGCATGTGTGTTAGTTGCTCAGTTGTGCCTGACTCTTTGTGACTCCATGGACGGTAGCCCATCTGTGGAATTCTCCAGGCAAGAATACTAGAGTGGGTTGCCATTTCCTTCTCCAAGTTTGTAGCATATTTGGTAGTAAAATATGGGATATATGAATTCAGTGGTGGTAAAATACACCATATGTGAATTCCAGCTCTTTCAATTACATAAAAATAATTTAGAAGTGAGCTGTGAAACATTGAAATTCTGAACACTCCTCAAGTTTCTATTTCTTTCTTGAATAAGAAAAATCATATCTACTTTGAATACGTTTATTTTGATATCTCATAAGTATATCTTAAAAACATGTCAAAAATCAAACATTTTCCTCCCTAATCCTAGTTCTTCAAAATGTCAGTAAATGCCTCTACCATCTTTTCATTTGCTTAAGTCAAAAACTTGGAAATCATTCTTAGCTCTTTTCCTCTTTCATCGAGTCTCTACACTCTGTGATTTTACTTCCTGAGATGTGTATATGACAAGAAAAAAGATAAAAAAATTGTACACACTCACTGGATGTATATATACAGGTGGTTAGTATTGAAATTGCTGCATACTCAATTGCTGCACTTTCTGTCTTCTGCAGTCATAACTAAACAAAGTTATGAGGAAAATAATGATTCTTATATTAAGTGCCTGTGTGAATACTTTGAATGTACATGGTATTTATTTAGGCCATGTCGTGGCATGTGGACCTTAGTTGCCTGACCAGGGATCGAACCCGTGTCACCAGCAGTGGAAGCACAGAGTCCTCACCACTGGGCTACTGGGGAATTCCCTGTGCACATGTTTTTAAGAAATTTTTATTGGTATATAATTAATAGTGGTGTGTTAGTTTCTGATGTGCAACAAAGTGATTGAGTTTTACATCTCTGTCTCTATGTATCTATCTACATTTATATATACACACACAAATATATATATGTTCTTCTTCATATCCTTTTTCATTATCCTTTATTACAGGCTATTGAGTATAGTTTCCTGTGCTATACAGTAGGACTTTGTTTTTTATCTGTTTTAGCTTGGTTTGTATCTGTTAATCCCAAACTCCTAATGTATCCCTCCCCCGTCTTTCCTTTTGGTCACCATAAATTTGTTTTCTATGTCTCTGAAACTGTTTCTGTTTTTGTAAATAAGTTCATTTGTATCTGAATGTACACATTTATTGTCATTAAAGATTTTGATTGACAAATCCAGGATGGATTGCTCATAATGTTACTTGTAGGAGATAATGTGTAAGTTGTGTCTATGTTTTGTTTTAATAACTTTATGTGTTAACTGTATCTGTGCATATCAATTTGCAATGAAAAATACTTTCCTAGCTTTATTTATTCATTAAGTTAGTCATTCATATCATTAACCATTTCTGAAAACATCAATTATAAAACCACTATAAAAAATGGTACCTGAGCTACATTTTTTGTTCTAGATTCATCAATTTGAAGCAAATCTTTCTATTTTTTGACCCCTTCTTATTAAAGAGGTTGACAACTCTTTAAAATGCCTGCAGGGCCAGGCAAGTAAAATAGGAGAGAAGTAGGTGAATTTGCTAGGGTACTGTGTTTTTAATAGGGCAGCTGCTGGCTCTTAGTTTCAGTTCATTGTGACCATGCATGACTGTGAGCCCAGGGTCATTGGCTCTTCTAATTTTTAAGAAGAGTTGAGTATCTAGAATTTTATTAGTTCCTTTCTTTAATTTTAAAAGTTGGCAGCGAATTAAAGTATTTTGGAACACTATGCAGCCCAGTGAAGCCCAACTCACAGGCATACTGCCAGCTTATTATTTATTGCTGGCTTGTGCAGAGATGATTGGTGTTCAGCTGAAAGTACTCAGCCACTCAGGGTCTTTAAGGAGGAAAGTGAGGTCATGGGTTTAAAAAAGATATTCAGCAAGAGGTGAAACAAAGTTTTTCTGCTTAATTCTAACTTTGCCAGAAAATATAGTCAACAGAGCACCCTCGTGCTGATTACTCTAGCATGTATTCAGTTAAATTTTTTGCATTGTGGTCGAATATATATAATATAAAACTTATCACTTTGGACTTCCCTGGTGGTCCGGAGGGTAAGACTCTGCACTCGCAATCCAGGGGGTCCGGGTTGGATCCCTGGTCAGGAGGGAACTAGGTCCTATATGCTGCAACTAAAAATCCTTCTTGCTGCAGCTAAGACCCAGGGCAGACAAATAAATAAATATTTTAAAAAATTTATCACTTTAACCATTTTTTAAGCGTACTATTCAGTGACATTAAGTATTTTCAAAATGTGTAGCCCTCCATTTTCTAGAACTTTTCATCATCCCTACTGGAAACTCTGTTATTTATTAAACACTAACTCTCCATTCTCTTACCCCAGCCTCTTGTAACCTCTATTCTGCTTTCTCTCTGTACCAATTTTCCTATTCTGTGTACGTAATTTTAAAAAAGTTTAAATTATTTTTGGTCGTGCTGGGTCTTTGTTGCTGTGTGAGCTTTTTCTCTAGTTGTGGTGAGCAGGAGCTACTCTCTGGTTGGTGTGTGCAGGCTCCTCATTTCGGTGGCTTCTCCTCTTGCAGAGCACAGGCTGTAGAGCACAGGTTCAATAGTTGTGGTGCATGGGCTTAATTGCTTCACGGCATGTGGATTCTTCCTGGTCTAGGAATCAAACCTGTGTCTCCTGCATTGGCAGACAGATTCTCTTCCATGTTCCTCCTGGGAAGTCCCTAGGTGTCATTTAAGTGGAATTGTACAATAGTTGTCCTTTTTGTCTGGCTTATTTTACTTGGCATGTTTTTAAAAAGGTTCATCCATGTTGTAGCATATATCAGAATTTGATTCCTTTTTAAGGCAGAATAATACTCCATTGTATGTATGTGTGTAAGTGTATACATACATACATACACACATATATATGTATTTTATAAATGCATACATATATACCATATTTTGCTTAGCTATTGATCTGTTGATGGACATGAGTTGTTTCCACTTTTTGGCCACTGTGAATAATACTGCAATGAATGACAAGTATCTATTGGAGTCTCTGCTTTCAATTCTTTCAAGTATGTACCTAGGAGTGGAATTACTGGATCATATGGTAATTCTATGTTTAATTTTTTGAGGAGCTGACAAAACTTTCCACAATGATTGTGCCATTTTACATTTCTGCAAGCAGTGTGCAAGGGTTTCACTTTTTCCACATCCTCACCAATACTTGTTGTTCTACCTTTCTTGATGATAGCTATCTTAATGAATATGAAGTGATATCTCAATGTGGGTTGATTTGCATTTCCCTAAACACTGGTGGTGTTGAGCATATTTTCATGTACTTACTGATCATTTATGTATCTTCTTTAGAGAAATGTCTATTCTGGTCCTTTTTCCATTTTTGAATTGAATTGTTTGCTTTTGTTGTTGTAGGAGTTCTTTGCATCATTTAATAATAGCTTTATTATATGTTAAAAAAAAAGGAATGAGCATTTCATGGTTAAGATGACAGCTTTAATACATCTATTTAATTTTTCTCTGGCCTAAAACCTTACCAAACCTACTATAAATGGATTAAAAATAGTCATAGGCCCACAGGGCAGGAAGAACAGGGAAAGAGAAAACAATGATCACAGTTTAGAAGCTGCCATGTGAGCAGGTGAGTGGTAACTGAGTGAGGAACCCGAGACTGGTGTTACGAGCAGGTAGTGAGGAAAGCTGCTGAGATCCCTGAGGTACTGGGTGGTTGCCGGCAACAACAAGATGCCTCTGGATCCTGGGGTGAATTGTGGAGGAGGAATGGGGGAGAGCTGTCTGAGAAGTTGGACTTTCTCTCTGACTCCATTCTACTGGGCCACAGCCCTATCCTATCCCAGCAGGAGGTTAGGAGTTACAGGGTGGGTCTGCAGAAGCATCACTTTTGTTGATGAGTTCACAGTGATGATGGTATGTGGCTGAGACTGACTAATGGGACAATAAATAGGTGTGTTCCTGTAAATGATTTCACTGCAGCCTGGTGCTTTTGGCTCAGCACCTGAGCGAGACCCTTATCTACTAGCATACAGAAAAAAGACAAATATGTCCCAACAAAGGGGAACACTTTTGTCAATCCATGTGTGCTCCTGTATATGTGAAGTATCTCTGGGGGAATGTATAAGAAGATGGCAGCACTGGATGCCTGTGCGTAAAGTAAATTTATGAGTTGGGGCCTTGATGAGAGGGAGATTTTTTACTCTTTACTCTCTTGTGCCTTGAATTTTGTACCATGTGCATCTATTAATTATCCCCCCAAATGAATTAAGTAAAATACCTTCCCCCAGTCCTAAAATTGTTGTTGTTGTTGTTTTTCAGTTGCTCAGTTGTGTCCGACTCTTTGCAACCCCATGAACTGCAGCACACCAGGCTTCCCTGTCCTTCACCATACCCCAGAGCTTGCTCAAACTCATGTCTATTGAGTCGATGACACCATACAACCATCTCATCCTCTGTCTCCCCTTCTCCTCCTGCCCTCAATCTTTCCCAGCATCAGGGTCTTTTCCAATGAGTCAGCTCTTTGAATCAGGTGGCCAAAGTACTGGAGCTTCAGCTTCAGCATCAGTCCTTCCAATGAATGTTCAAGGTTGATTTCCTTTAGGATTGACTGGTTTGATATCCTTGCAGTCCAAGAGACTCTCAAGAATCTTATCCAGCACCACAGTTCAAAGGCATCAATTCTTTGACACTCAGCCTTTTTACTGTCCAGCTCTCATATCTGTACACATATATATGGATATATATAAAAGCATATACATTTTAAACAAAAGTGGCATTGTGCAATGGATGTTATTCTGCAATTTAAGTTTTTCATTTAGATATACATGTGATAACCATTTAATAGCCATTCAATGATTGTTGAACCATTCTTTTTTTTTCCCTTTCCTTAATTTTGGTATTACATAATTTCCTAAAATATAATCAGTTTTATTAGTAAAAATATTATTGACCTGAAGTTGTACATGACATATTTTCTTACAGTTTTTAAATCTTTGGAACTAAAGTGATATTCACTTTCTCAACACTGATTGTGTGTTTTCTATTTCTTGTTCTGTCTTGACAGAGACTTGCATTGCATGCTCAGTTACATCAGTCACGTCTGACTCTTTGCGATCCCATGGACTGTAGTCTGCCAGGCTCCTCTGTCCATGAGATTCTCCAGGCAAGAATACTGGAGTGGGTTGCCATGCCCTCCTCCAGGGGATCTTCCTGACCCAGGGATCAAACCTGCAACTCCTATGTCTCCTGCACTGCAGGCGTATTCTTTACCACTGAGATACTGGGGAAGCTCAACGGAGATTTATGTCCTCGTTTATTGGTCTTTTTACAGAACCAATCTTGAAATTCATCTATTCTAACATTGTAGGATATTTATCTTTTTAGCTTCTTAAGCTGGATGTTTGTTTTTAATTTTTCTTTGAAATAAAAGTTTTTAGGTTATGACTATTTCTCTTAGAATGCTTCCAGACCTGTCCATTGCTAACTCAGTGTGGTATCATTTCTCAGACTGTCCTGCTGAAACTTCCAGCAGCTTCTGGCACAGCTGATCACTCTTCCTCCTTGAAACATTTTCCTCTTTTGGCTTCTGGGTGCCACGAAGTTTTCATTCTGTCACGCGAGCTACTTCATCTCAGTCTCCTTTGCTGTTTCTTCTTTTCTCCTCTATCTCGTAGTGTTGGGGGAGCTCCAGAGCCCAGTTCTTGGTTCTTTTTGCTTGTTTGTTCCATTGGTGACTTCTCTCAGCCTCATGGCTTTGGATACCATCTATGGCACTTACAATGCCTACATTTACTTCTTCACTCTAGTTTTCTACATTCAACTACAGACGTGTATATCAGTTAGCTTATCATTATTGCTAAGTTATCCACATAGATATCTAATGGGAGTCTCAAATTTGTCACGTTCAAGACTGAGTTCTTCCTCATCTTTTCCTGAAAACTCCTTGTCTTGTTGGTTCCCTCTCTCATTCAATGGCAGCCTCATTGTTCCAATTGCTAACACCCAAAACTTTGGAGTCATCCTTGACTTCTCTCTTCATCCTACACATGTTTGTCAGCAAATACTGAAGACTCTTCTTTAAAAACATATCAAGAATACAGCTGCTTCTTACCTCCTCCACTGCTATCACTGTGTTCCAAGCTACCACCATCTTTCCCTTTAACCTCCACACTGGTGTTCCTACTTTCACCCTTGCCACCCCTGTCAACTCTCACAATTTATTCTTAACACAAAGCTAGAGTGATCCTCTTAAACCATAAGTTAGATGTCTTTTCTTTGCTCAAAAATCTTCACACTCGGACCCATTTCTTCCAAGGGCCAGTCCTTGACATACCTGTCTTCTTGTGAATTAGGAAAAAAAGGGTCTCTTTTTGCCAGAAAGACACACCTTGGACCAGGTATATGGTTTGGCAAGCAGACATGAGCTTGATTTTAGCATCTACTTACCCTCTTGGCTTGATACCTTTATGGTCGTACTAGAATGATACAGGAAGAGCTGTAGCTTGAGTGGAGGTATAAGTGAGTAGAGAAGACAGATTCATTGGGTAAACTTATGGACCTAGGCAGAGATACTGACATTCCTGGATTTAAACGCCTGGTGAATGCTGGAGCTATTGTATGTACTTATTTTTAGTCATGTATATTTCATGTAAGTTTCTGAGTCAGACTTAATGTAGCTTTGGATCATGATGGTAGTGAGAGTGTAGGTTATTCCAGCCATTCTGATTTATGCTCTATTTCCTAGACAGGGCAACAGGAATGATCCAAGTCTCCCAGATCCCAGGTGACATTAAACATCAAGTGCCCTTGCTGAGATGGTAGAAGGATGCACTAAATCAATCTCTTTCTTTCTCCATTTATTTGTATTATGTATATGTATATGTAAAACAATTATATGGTTTGTGTATATGTAATATAAATGATAAGATTCATATTTTTATCAGCTCTCATGAAAAGTTGTAGGATGGGACTATTAGGTGAGAGTTGTGCCTCCACCTGAAATAAACAGCAGGTTAGGTCTTCACACCTGTTTACTGTCTCTCCAGACGTTCTGGGTGTCAGAGCCATGAACCAGCCCCCAGGGGGGCTGAGCTGGCTGCATAGGACATAGGAAATTGGAAAAACTGGCAGAAGCCTTTGCTTGTGTAAACTCTTTATCTTCTTTAAGAGAATGTAGGCCTTTCTAATTCTTTTTGAACAATGACATTATAATTTTCTAACATCAGGCCTGAGGATTTTTAACTTTAAAGACAAGACAGGGATTTGGGTGGTTTTTTTAAGTGAGGGGGTGGCATTTTCTCTGAAGGCTGCTCTGGTTCTCTCTCAGTCATCCTAGGAGTGGTTAGTCCTATGGCAGGGAAAGAGGGAACTTTAAAACCAGACAAAGTCAGACAGATTCCATCTTTGAGACTTACTAGCGTTGGGGCCTGGACTTGGAGGTCCACCTTCACCACTGACAAATCAGATGGCCTTGGGCAATTTACTGATCTTCTTTAAGTTTCAGTTTTTCTTGCCCATGAAATGTTAGTATTATAATAATATATTCCTCATAGAGTGTTAGAAGGATTAAAGTAGCACATGAGAAATGTGTAGCTTGGTGCTAGAATTTAGAATGAACACTCACGGGACATCATCATTATCATTGTTAGAGCCTATATTGTCTTCAGCTTTCTCTTATGGTCTCCCATTTTGAGAGGTGTAACACTGAAAAGAGTGAGTTGCTAGAGTGAGTTGCTAAAGTGGCTTACATGTGTAAAAAAATTTTTTTTTCAGTTATGTTTCATTTCTAAGCCTGATCTACATTTGAAGTGCCCTTAAAGTCTAGTAGGGTAAGGGGTGTGTGTATGTGTGTGTAAGAAAGAGAGACACAGAGGAGGAGGAAGGTAGGCTTTCAGTTCAGTTCAGTTCATTTCAGTCGCTCAGTCGTGTCCGACTCTTTGTGACTCCATGAATCACAGCACGCCAGGCCTCCCTGTCCATCACCAACTCCCGGAGTTCACCCAGACTCACGTCCATCGAGTCAGTGATGCCACCAGCCATCTCATCCCCTGTCGTCCCCTTCTCCTCCTGCCCCCAATCCCTCCCAGCATCAGAGTCTTTTCCAATGAGTCAACTCTTCACATGAGGTGGCCAAAGTACTGGAGTTTCAGCTTTAGCATCATTCCTTCCAAAGAAATCCCAGGACTGATCTCCTTCAGAATGGACTGGTTGGATCTCCTTGCAGTCCAGGGGACTCTCAAGAGTCTTCTCCAACACCACAGTTCAAAAGCATCAATTCTTCGGCACTCAGCCTTCTTCACAGTCCAACTCTCACATCCATACATGACCACAGGAAAAACCATAGCCTTGACTAGACGGACCTTTGTTGGCAAAGTAATGTCTCTGCTTTTGAATGTGCTATCTAGGTTGGTCATAACTTTCCTTCCAAGGAGTAAGCGTCTTTTAATGTCATGGCTGCAGTCACCATCTGCAGTGATTTTGGAGCCCAAAAAAATAAAGTCTGACACTGTTTCCACTGTTTCCCCATCTATTTCCCATGAAGTGGTGGGACCAGATGTCATGATCTTTGTTTTCTGAATGTTGAGCTTTAAGCCAACTTTTTCATTCTCCACTTTCACTTTCATCAAGAGGCTTTTGAGTTCCTCTTCACTTTCTGCCATAAGGGTGGTGTCATCTGCATATCTGAGGTTATTGATATTTCTCCCAGCAATCTTGATTCCAGCTTGTGCTTCTTCCAGCCCAGCGTTTCTCATGATGTACTCTGCATATAAGTTAAAGAAGCAGGGTGACAATATACAGCCTTGACGTACTCCTTTTCCTATTTGGAACTAGTCTGTATACACTAATTCCTTAACCCCTGGTTTATGAAGCAGGGTACTTTGGGGTTTCAAGAGAATATTGTTTAATTTAGCCTAAAATGCTGAATTATTGAGGGCTACTTTATCAATTATTGAATTGCTACTTCTTATTCAGATATGGTTAATTTGTGAGTTATGTGAATATATTAATACAGTATAATTTTTAAAAACCGAGTATTCCACTACTTATGAACACTACTATATACAATTTAATCCATTCTACTCCTATAATGAAAACAAAATATTAATAGGAAAGATAAAATTGATAAAAACAAGCAGGTTAGATTGGTTTCATCAAGTTTCTGGTAATAGTTTCCCTTCTGAGTGATTCAGGTGGTCAGACACTAGCAAGGTTGTCCAGGCCATTCTCCTGAGGCCTGCGGTACAGCTGACTTGCTTTGTCTTCAGGAGAAAATGAGTTCATTATAAAGAGAACAATGTGTGTCATACAGTTTCCAGGAATCTCAAGTGTTTGGCTTAAGGTATTTTTGAAAATAAATAAACACACGTATTAGGAAGTCAGGCTCTGGGAGGTTTTTCCTGAAAATAATTACAAGCCTACAATAATTAAGATTCTTTTGTTCATAAGTAACAGAAATAGACTCTGACTAGCTTAAGTAAAAAAGAAGTATATTGGATGGACATAAGATGGTTTTATTCATTCAATAAATCGCTGACCAGCCCAATCTTGGAAAGCACAGAAACTTGAGGGTTCAGCAGCAGGAAGTTTGTAGAACTCTGCTTCAGCAAGCACTAGTCTCAGTTTCATTTCCAGAGAAATGGGTAGGCCTGTCTTGAGCCCATGTTTGAGTTTATCCTTGGACCAACCACTTATGGCCAGTGGCATGTCCTAGTTCAGACAACACAGCTGAGTACTCAACACACGTGACCCTGGCAGCTCCTGGAAGAGGTAAGGCAAGCTGCCACCCAGGGGGTTTCTGCCATAGAATATTTACCTTTGAGCTACCTTCTTTTTTCTCCTGCCCTTAAAGAACTAGGTGAATTTTTTACTTCACTTTTTTTTTTTTTTTCCCTGGGGAATTAAATAAATTCCTGCTCCCATTCCTGGACACTTGTTCAACGATTTTTGAGAAGTTCTATGTCAGCAATTCTGCTTAGTCAGTCTAATAGCAGCAGTCTTTGGGTAGTTCCTCTGGTGATATCTGTTCTTGACCAGTTCTTTGCTTACATTTCTCTCTTCTTTTCTTGCTGTTTTTTTTTTTTTTTTTGCAGTTCTTATGTATAGGTTCTTCATTAATTGCCATCTGCTTATTACACATCTTTGAATGGCCTGGCCCATCAGGTGAAGGGAGTGGGTGGGGTACTGAACTAAGGCAATCTGAAACCTGACTTGGGTTTATTGTCTCAAACATCTTTTCATCAAATCTGCTATTGCCTTTGTCCTGAGAGCTTTCTTCTCAGTTGTCGTCTCTCCTCCGGGATCTTTGTTTTTTTTGAGAGGAAATATTCAATAAGAAGGTGTTATTTTCTCTTTCTTAAAAATTATGAACTATATAATTCATATTGAAGAATAAATAAGATATCTTTATTATTAGACATTAAAGACTAATCATAAAAAGGATGTTCATATATAAATAGTCATTCCAGGGTCTTAGATATACTCTGTGAGTCTTGCACAGTGTACACCATTCCCCCCTTGGTGGTGGTAATCATTTGCTGACTTTTGTGTTCATAATGTCCTCACTTAAAATCAGTTTTTAAAATCACCTATGTATGTATGTATGCCTAAGAATACTTAAAAACATGATTAGTTAGTACAAACCTGGCTAAGTAGGAAAAGAGAGCTACATTGCCATTGTTAGAAGGAATCTCCCAGAAGAAAATAAGCTGAGCAGACTCTTGGAAATGGTTTACAGAGACTTCTTTGCAGAAGTCTTTGAGCAAAAGCGTGAATGGGTCCTGAGAAAATCAAAACATCTGACAAGCCAGGAGTGTGGGCCAGAGATATCCAGAGGAAAAATGGTTGAAGAGAGTAGGACTCTCTGCTTGTTGATTCCCAGCTCATCATGACCAACCCCAGAGCTAAAACGTAGGTGAAAAGCAATGGTTCTCAAAGTGTGGTTCCTAGGCCAGCAGTATTAGTATCATCTAGGAAGTTGTTATACATCCCTAGTTCCCAGTCCAGACCTACTAAATAGGCATCTCTGGGGTTGGGGCCCAGTGGTCTGTGTTTTAAGAAGTGATTGTTAGAAACCAATTCAATACTGTAAAGCAATTCTCCTTCAATTAAAAATAAATAAATTTAAACAAAAGATGTTAAGAGTACATTGAAAAGACCATAAGGAAAAATAAAAAGTGATTGTGCTGCATGCTAAAGACTGAGATACACTGGATAAAGCATATATTCTGTTTATCCTCTTGGTGATAGTTGTAGCATGGAGGGAAAAGCGTGAGCTTAATTAATCAGCATTTGGTCAAAACAGGCTGAGTACAGATGACAATATAAAGCAGGCTCACTAGGTGTTTATTCTTCCACTAGAATGGCAGTACACGGGAGCGGGGAGTATCTGAGGGGTGGCAGCTCTCAACATGGCTGTCTTTTGGTGACACTGCATCCACCTGGACTGTTGTCCTTTGACCCTGATGACAGCCATTTCCCCAGGATCTTCTTCTATCATCCCACTTTAAGATTACCTTCAATTTTCTCCTCTTTCTTCTACTCCATGTCTTTCCTTTTCTTGGTTTACTCCCTTGCTTTGGTAAAAAAACATGCAGTAGTTTCTTCCAAGTGAATGAGATGTAAATTTTGGAGTCCTGGAGTTTCCCAAAGTATCTTCATTCTTTTTTCATGCTTGGTTAATTGTTTGGCTGAATTTAGAGGACTGTTGAAGACATGGCTCCACTGCTTCTTGTTCTTTGGTCATCTTGCTTCTAGTATTGCTGCTGAGAAGTCTAAAGCCATCTGATTCCTATTTTTCTTCTCTTCTGTTTTGTTTGTATGTGACTTGATTTTTCCTCTTCAAAGCATGCAGAATCTTCTCTTTGTCCCCAGAGCTCATTTCCCAAGAAAATGCCCTCACGCATGTTTTTGTTTTGTTGATGTACGGCATTTTAAAAATTGTGTTGTGACCCTTTCACTTTGGAAATGTGTTGCAGGGAGGAAGCCAATTCAGACTCCATGTTAGAACTGTTTCTATGACTTGCTTTTCATTGCTTTTGTTATAATCATACAGAATGGCCTGTCTCAGAGAATCCTGCCCCTCTGCCGGACTGTTAAACTAAAGTACATTTGTTCAGAACCCTGTCCACCTGTAGAGGGCAGAAAGGAAGAAATTGACACATCCCTTGCCCCAGGCTTGCCATTCTGGGAGACATTTGCAAGACTAATGGCCTTTGTACTTTGCTTCCTCACCTCCTCCCTCTCCCCCAAATCCCCACCCCCACCATCTCTGAACTATAAAAGAGCCTAGTGTCCAGACCCCATAAGATGGTTGTTTTGAGGCCTTAGCCTGCTATCTCCTCGATCAGCTGGCTCCCTGAATAGTCTCTTCCTATGCCTCAACCCCTCCTCTCTTGTATTCATTGGCCTGTCATATGGCGAGCAGAGCGACCTTAGACTCTGTAACAAATGTGTATCTTTTAATCCTGGGAAATTTTCTTGAATTATTTTGTTGACTTCCATCTCTTCATCTTCCCCATCCTCTCTTTCTGTAATTTGTTTGTCTTTTTGTTCATTTATTTGTCTTGAATGTTGTACCCCTTCGTGTTTTAGTTCCTGTTGTTCTTAGACTGTTGCCTTTTTGATAGCTTTACATTCTTGTTCCATGGTTGTAATGTCCTCTTTTATCTCTCTGAGGATATTGTTGATATTTTTGAAGATTTCTTCACTGCAAAGTTACTGTTTCCTGAAAATTGCTTTTTTTTTTTTTTTTGGTGGTGGTGGGGCGAGGTCTCTATCTTCTGTATTGAAGTGATTAAAATGAAAGTTGCTCAGTTGAATCCAGCTCTTTGCAACCCCATGGACTGTAGCCTGCCAGGCTCCTCTGTCCATGGAAGAGTATTGGAGTGGGTTGCCATTTCCTTCTCTAGGGAATCTTCCCAACTCAGGGATTGAACCCAGGTCTTCTGCATTGCAGGCAGATTCTTTACCATCTGAGCCACCAGGGAAGCCCCTCTTCTATATTAGAGGTTAAAGAAACTAATTAACAGAAAACTCAATCAAATAGAGTTAGGAGACCAGAAGAGGGCGCTCTCATGCCCTGCAATGATAGTGGAGTCCATCAGGAAGAAGAAAGTCTCCTTTCCTAAAAAGGATTCAGCCAATGAAAAGCCATAGACTCTTTGTTTACCGTAGTCCTCTCAACCACCTTTTCACCTCTATAAAAGTGTTTTCCTTCCTTTGCCTTGCAGGAACTTGCACATGACTCATCACAGTTGCAAACCCCACATTGTAATTCTTTGCTGATACCAAAGAAACCTTTTTTTTTTCTTTCCATTTTTTCTTAAAACAATTTTTATTTTATATTGGGCTACAGTTGATTTACAATGTTGTATTGGTTTCAGGTATACAGCAAAGTGATTCAGTTATATCTTTTTCAGATTCTTTTCTGCTATAGGTTATTACAGAATACTGAGTCAAGTTCACTGTGCTATACAGTAGGTCCTTGTGACCTAGAAACCCATCTTTGTTTGAGTAATATGTGGCTGGCTATGTAAGGTCAGCAGAAGTTTCCTTAGATACCTGACTTTGTTGTTTGCTCATATCAGAGTTAACAAAAAAGCTAATTGGAAGCTCTAAGCATGTGTCTGTAGGGCTTTTCATTCTTGAGTTTCACAAAATAATGAATGGGTGGATCACATTTGTTGGAGAGTTCTTGATATTAGTACTTTCACATCTTTACTCTAGTCATATTCCCCCGAGAAGACTCTTTCAGCATTCTGCCTGCCTCCCAGTATTCTGGAACATGAGTGAGGATGAGGGACCTACAATACAGCTTCTCATCCACGTTGCCTTATTTGGAGGTCCTCAACCCCTAGTTCCCTCGTCTGGGATGCCTATGCTCAATAATCTACATGATTCTCCCTTAGCCCTTTCTTCTCTGCTGTTCAGTGGAGTGGAATTGGGCCTATCAATAGACCTAAAGACATTTCTGCTGTCACACTGTTTATACATTTCTGAAAAACCTTGTGTTCTGCAAAAGTCATGCTCTGAAAATAAGGGGAAAAAGGGTTAGAACACTATTCAAAATGTTGTACTTTTGTAATCAGTACAATGCAAAACTGATAATGATAAAAAAGAGAGTAGCACAATTAAATCTCCATGTGTATTTACATCCAGAATCATTCAGCCTTACACCGAGGTATATAGGTCCTAAAGAGCATTTGCTTCTAAGAGAGATTATTTTTTCCTAGGATTTTATATACTGTTAAAGCTTTCTCTTTAATTGTAAGAAATCTGGTAGCTTCAAAATGACTGAGAAAGGTTGTTTATGAACTTACACACTTTCTGAATTAAAATATCATCCCCTTAGTTCAAATTGTGTTTGAATTAGTTCTCATTAAAAAAAAAACATATGGGCACTTCCCTGGTGGCCCAGTGGTTAAGACTTCGTGCTTCTACTGCAAGGGGTGTAGGTTCCACCCCTGTTTGGGGGAACTAAGATTGTGCATGCCACAGGGTGTGGCCAAAAGAAAAAAATAATAAAAACATTAAAAATTAAAAAAGCCATGTGTTATATCTGAAAAGACTGACCATTTCAGTTTTGTGGGCATTTCTGTCTCCAGGACTTGTTTGTCAAACCTAAAGATCCTTGCATAGACCTCTCCTCCACACACTGACAGTTCTTTAGGGGAAGTAGGTATGTACTGTGCATTCCTCCCACATCTCCATCCAGACTCCCCGGATTTGGGGCAGTGTACTTGTGGACTGCAGCCATGTTTGTTTCCTTGTTTCACTGATGATATCATTGCTTTTTCCCCTGCTCAGATTTCCATTTTCAGGAATAGGTTTTCGGGAAACTTTGAGCGAGGGCAATGGAGTAGGGTATATTAATATTACTCCACTGTCTTTACTGAGAAGTCCCCCAGGCACAGAGGTCTTTGAGAAAGGTAAACTCAAAGTTAGCTGGAATTTTACAGGTTGAGAAGTTTGCTTTAGTCCCAGAGACTTCTGTGGAAAGAGAGGCTGTGAGGCTGGGGTGAATTAGAGGTAGAGAGAGGCATTCTGGAAACAGCAGGTGCTGTGACTATCAATCTGACTGAACTGAGCCTGATTCAGGGTCTGTTTAGAACACTCTCTTGTTTTCTATCTTTTGAATCTTAGAATTGTCTAGGAACATAAGAAAACGCAAATTTCTGACACCTTTCATGCTGGCTAGTGAAAGATAGTGTGTTAGTTGCTCAGTCGTGTCCGACTGTCTGCAACCCCATGAACTGTAGCCTGCCGTCCTCCTCTCGTCATGGAATTCTCCAGGCAAGAATCCTGGAGTGGTTTGCCATTCCCTTCTCCAGTGGATCTTCCCAATCCAGGGATCAAACCCATGTTTCCTGCATTGCAGGCAGATCCTTTACCATCTGAGCTATCAGGGAAGCCTAGGTGGTGAAAGAAGGGGAAGGAAACCACTGTGTGGTTTTTCGCATGTAGAGGTGCATGTAGTTCCATTTCTAGTCCTGTTGCATTTCCAAGAAATGTAAAGATTCCTGTGACCACTTTATCTTCAATGGTCCAGTCTTAATTAAACTGAACAAATGCTTTAAGGACAAAAATGAATTGTGTCTTGGGCGCTTAACAATTACTTCTGCTTTCTAAACAGAGCATTTTATTCTTGCCGGAAACTCAATTTTCACTTTTCTTTGTGGCTGTTTTTCACAGAATGGCAATTTCTAAAACCTGAATTAATCTGCCACATACAGAACTACCTATTATAGCTCTTAGTCTTCAGTGGCATTCCATAGTTAATTATTATTGTACTGGAATAGTACTTGATTTAAACATTTAAAGTTTGTGGATATGTTAAGCAAAACTTTAGTTAGCTTAATTGTCAAAATTATTTAGTCTACCAATTGTACTGGAAAATCAGGCTCTCTTGTTTGATTATCTCTGGTCATTTGCTAACATTTCTTTGTGTTTCATTACTTGTGTAGTGGCATGAAACTTAGGCTCTCAACAGAAGTATGTAAACCGTGTCTATTTATTTTTTAAAAAATTGAACATAAGTTTTATGTCAAGCCCTCATTTCATAGATATTTAACCTCAGCCAAATCAGGGTTTCTTCAGTCAGTTCAGACTCTAGTCTTTCCCTACTGTCCACACATTCATGATTGAGAGTCAGTCCAGGAGTGCTAAGACTTCCTAAGGGTGGGCTTAAGAGGGCCCTCAGCTGACTGCCCTGAAGTGGTTGCCATCTGTTCCCAAGGTATTGGATATAAATCAGGTCTCCATTCATCAGAAACATTATTGCTCTTTTGTCTGCCCTGTCCTTTCCTAAGGCTTCTCCAGGCTATTCTTACTTGTAACTTTTGGACATGCCTATAACGTTTGGATGCTTTTCTCAGAGGTATTTGTTACCAAGTAATTCTTACAAGTTTTCCCGTCTTATGACTGCTTATCTTTCACAGCTAAGAGCATTTGTATTTCCTCTAGGGTAGGAAAAACTAGATTTTATATAATCATGCATTCTCTCTAGTCTATTTGGTAATATACACTTTTTGCCATATACTCAAAAGATCAGGCTATTACAGATGAAAAAATGGTCTGCTTTTCTACAGATGCATCCCTCTTTGGAGGTAACAGATGACTTAATGTTCCGTTGAGTGGGGGCAGGGTCATGGGGCAAAAAGTAATTATTAGAAATGAAAAGAATGCAAGTTTAATATATGAAAGTGTTATCCACAACAATTACATTGGGACCTGGAATATATGATTAATATCTATTGTGCATTCTAGAGTCTTAGTTTGATATTCTGTTTTTTATTTGTTAATATTATTTCTATGTGTCCCTGTGGGGAAATGGAAAGCTGGTGGCAGTGAGAGATGGTTCACTCACATGGACTCTGCATGATGGAGGTGTGACCTTGCAAGTTTGATTTGGGGTTAAAAACTGGGAGTATGTGATATTAGTACACATATTCTACTTCCAGGAAGATGGAATAGAGGTACTTTCCCCTATTCCTTCTACTGAATGCAATTAAGACCCTGGATATTTTGTATAAAACAAACATAAGAAGACTCTGCAGAGAGAAGAAGCTGACTAGTCAAGACCTGAGGATGTGAGGGATGACACAGTGGTGAGTTCCCTGGATTTTCTTTTTGCCTTGTATGTGTCATACTCAACACTGGATAAGACAGCAACTCAGAAAATGCCAATGAGTGAAGATGAAAAAAAAAAGGTCCCAAGAAAAACTTAGTCTTTCTAGACAAAGGACTAGGGAAGGGACTGTCTTGTAAGGCAGAAAACTTGTAGATAATAAACACTAGATGCCAATCAAATGTCATGGAGAAAAATAACATCCTACTCCTCCTTCTCTAGCTAAGACCAAGTAAGGAAGCTAGACTTCCACGCTCATGGAAATGAGGCACCCCAAACCCCCTAGTGGAGTGGGGTCAGGGAGAACTAAGTGGGGATCTGGGACTTCCATCTCTGCTAGGCAGTAATGAGTTGCCTTCCCTACTCCCATCACCCCAGCCCTTGTGGTGTCAGTGGACCACATGGGGAACCTGGACTTCCGTTCTCACCTAATAAAAGAAAGTGGCTCTTGTTCTCCCCAGGAAGGTGGCTTCCCAGATGGCTCAGTGGGTAAAGAATCCACTTGCAATGTAGGAGACACGGGTTTGGTTCCTGGTTTGGAAAGATCCCTGGAGGAGGGCATGGCAACCCATTTCAGTATTCTTGCCTGGAGAATCCCATAGACATAGGAGCCTGGTGAGCTACAGTCCATATGGTTGCAAAGAGTCAGACACAACTGAAGCGACTTAGCATGCATGCACATGTGCAAAGTAGACTTAGAGCAAAGAAAATCACCACAGACAGACAGGGACATAAATAAATAAAGGGTCAAAAATAAATAAAAGGGCCAAGCCTCCAAGAAAGCATGTAATCCCAAGTGTGTGTTCACCATGTTACAGAATTGCAAAGTATAAGAAGCAAAAACTAGTGGAACTGAAAAGAAAAAAAAAAATTATGATTCAAGTTGGCAACTTAAACACCCCTCTCTCAACAACCAACAGATCAACTAGAGAGAAAAATCATCAAGGATATAGAAAACCCCAGTCATACTTGTCGATTGGTTCCAAAAGGATCTAATTGATGTATAAAACACTTTACCTGACAACAACAGAAAACATATTCTTTCCAAGAACTCATGGAACATATACCAAAACAGACCATTTCTTGGTTGTAAAACAAATCTCAACAAATTTTAAAGAACTGAAATCGTATGTTCTCTGACCACAATAGTATCATACTAGAAATAGATATCAGAAAGATAATGGATACGTCTCCAACTCTGGGAAACCAAACAACATACTTCTAAATAATCCATGGGTCAAAGAAGTTTCAAGAGAAATTAACAAATACATTGAACTGAATGAAAATGAAAATGCAGCATCTGAAACTTTGTGGGACAAGCTAAAGCAGTACCGAGAGGGAAATTTACAGTAATGCTTACATTAAAAAGAAGTACATAGATTGTTTGTGGAAGTTCTTCCTGAATGGCGATACAAAAGAGCAATGGTAGAATGAGAATTGAGCTTTTGCGATCCTGAGAGACCCTACCCCATATGGACAAAGTCACCAACTCACATGTTCTCTGATTAAAGACCTGGGCATCAAGAGTAGCTGTGCTTGTTAGACATTCTGACTTTGCTCCTGTTCTACATCATTGCTTGCTTTCTGTATTTTTAAAAAATCCTTGATTAAGAATAAATTGGGAGTTATGTTAGTTAGAATATAGGGCAAACTTCTGTAATGAACATATCCCCAAATATAGTTGAATAAGATAGAAGTAGATTTATCATGTCATGATCCATTGACTGTTGATGGTCCAGTGTAGTGAGTCTGTTCATCTCCATGAGGTCATTTAGCAATCAAAGTTCCATTCATCTCTGCTCCACTAACTTCTAGGGCCAGACTGTCCAGTAGAAATTTCTTCAGTGATGGAAATGTGTCGTATCTGCAGTGCCCAATATGATGGCCACTAGCATGAATGAAATTGGGGGCCTTACGTTTTAATTTTTTTTTAATCCTAATGAATTTAGGTTTAAAATTAAATGCGTGCAAGTGACTACTGTGTACCCTATTGGACATTGCAGCTGTGGATATTGCTTTGTTCTGTGTGATTAAAGCTGATTCACCATAGCATTTTTTTTTTCTAATCCACAAAAAGGTGAAAGACAATGGAAAGCAAGTAATATCTTTTTAGGCAAGTGAAGGTAAAATTACAACCTCAATTTACTCACGTTTCATTGGTGAGAACTCAGCCACTGTGTCGAGGGTTCTCAACATTACCCTGAGGTTTGGTGATATTTACTAGGCGGGCTCCCAGGACTTAGTGTACATGAGTCACAGGACTCATATGGCTGTGATTTATTATAGCCAAAGGATACAAAGCAAACTCAGCAAAGGGCAAAGACCTGAGGCAGATTTTGGAGAAATTAAACATGAGCTTCCAATAGTCCTGTCCCAGTGGAGTCACATGGAATGTGCTTAATTCTTCCCACAGTGAGTTGTGACAGTATGTGTCTACCAGGGAAATTCTTTAGAAACTCAGCTCCCCGAGTTTTTAGTGGGGTCCTCTCTGCTTAGCACATATTAAGATTTTACATTCTTAAAAGAAAAGCAGGTGGTCTATATAAACTGTATAGACTGTACAGGTTAGGTACTCGAATCCTTTAGGGAAAGTTTTGTATCAGCGTGAGGAACTGTTTACCAGTTAAGGTCTCAGATGCCAGCCAAGGGTTATACTTGTAAGCAGGCTTTTCCAAAGACTTTTCTTGAGCCTGCTGTGTTTTTTTTTTTCAGCACAGCCACACCTACTTGCAAAGGACAATGGGAAATGTAGCCTCTAGATAGGTAGCCACATGGCTAATCAAACACAAGAGTGGATTTGAAAGGACAGCTACCCGTGTCTTATGGAATTAAGTACACTTTGTGATTTTGCATGCATTGCTTAGACTCTCTGCTCCTTTGGTTAATACATGTGCATCTGAAATAACACATACATTGAACTGTGCTTGGTGCACAGTAAGTGCTCAATAACAGATTATTATCATCATTATTATTAGTCTATTCTTAGTCTTTTTTGTTTCTCTGTTTTTTTGGCCATGCTATGCAGCCTGTGGGATCTTACTTCCCCACCCAGGGATTGAATACAGGCCCCCACAGTGAAAGTGCCAAGTCCTAACCACTGGACCACCAGGAAATTCCCAGTCTATTCTCAGTCTTATTATTAGTCTATTTATATGGGTTCATTTATCTTTTCCTTTCTATTCTTAAGCCACCAGAAACAGAATTTTACTAGAAGTGGATTCTGGACTGTTACTTTCCTATGAGCTTTCTCTCTTGCAGATTTTGGGGTCATTTTCATAGAATAACCTACATGTTCTCAAGTCCCTAGCCTTTGGAGATCATCCTTTCCTTTAGCATACAAATATTATAGTCAGTATCTCCATCCCAACCCAACTACAGGGAATTCAAACTTCTCCCAGATTTTCCTGAGTCTTTTTGATTTAAAAAAAATTATTATTTCTTATTCTTGATTTTCTTGGTGGGGTCTTACATGTCCCAATTGCTGCCTGTCACTCTTGCTATGAACTCGTTGGTTTCTCTTTGATCATTTCCCTGATCGCCCTGTGTTTTCAACCTTCCATTATCCATTTTACCCTCAAAGGTGCACAGGAGCCTCCCTTCATTCTTTAGAGCTGGGCTTGCACAAGGCTGCCATATATTTGCTTTATGTCAGTGAATAAAAGTCATGGAAGATTTATGAGTAAGGGAGAAGATAAATGAAAATTTGATACCTGACATCACAATGTCTGAAGTTCTTTTTAAGGGACACCCTGACATGCTCCTTCTCATTTTCTCTTGTTCTTGCCTTTCACCTCTCTAGTACGGTCTGCCCTGTTGCTGGAACCCACTATAGAAAAGTAGATCTCTTACAGATATTCTCTATACTACCTGGTATAGAGGTTTAGATCCAAATCTCCTCAACCCATGCCACCAGATGATGAAAAATCCCTCAACATTTAAAAAAAAAATAGAGAAAGCAAACAAAAAAACCTTGAAATCAAACATTCTAAGAAAATTGCTCTTTATCTTTCTGTTATATCAACATTTTTATTTAATCCAACCTTCATGATTTTTCATAACTTGAACCTATTCCTTCAGGTCTATTTGTACTACTTTCTTCTTTGTGCTTCAGTTATTTCAGTTCCTCCACATGTTCTCTCCAGCCTCTGAGCCTTTGCACATGCTGTGCTCACTGCTGGAAACACCTTTCCTACCTCTGCAACTGGCTGAATGCTGTACATTCTTTTGTTGTTGTTGTTCAGTGCCAAGTCATGTCTGACTCTTTGCAACCCCATGGACTACAGCATGCCAGATTTCCTTGTCCCTCTCCATCTCCATACATTATTTTAGTATAAGTTTCAGTTCAGTTCAGTTCAGTCGCTCAGTTGTGTCCGACTCTTTGCGACCCCATGAATTGCAGCACGCCAGGCCTCCCTGTCCATCACCAACTCCCGGAGTTCACCCAAACCCATGTCCATCGAGTCAGTGATGCCATCCAGCCATCTCATCCTCTGTCGTCCCCTTCTCCTCCTGCCCCCAGTCCCTCCCAGCATCCAAAGAACACCCAGGACTGATCTCCTTTAGGATGGACTGGTTGTATCTCCTTGTAGTCCAAGGGACTCTCAAGAGTCTTCTCCAACACCACAGTTCAAAAGCATCAATTCTTTGGCGCTCAGCTTTCTTGACAGTCCAACTCTCACATCCATACATGACTATTGGAAAAACCATAGCCTTGACTAGATGGACCTTTGTTGGCAAAGTAATGTTTCTGCTTTTGAATATGCTATCTAGGTTGGTCATAACTTTTCTTCCAAGGAGTAAGCATCTTTTAATTTCATGGCTGCAGTCACCATCTGCAGTGATTTTGGAGCCCCCCAAAATAAAATCTGACACTGTTTTCACTGTTTCCCCATCTATTTGCCATGAAGTGATGGGACCAGATGCCATGATCTTCGTTTTCTGAATTTGAGCTTTAAGCCAACTTTTTCACTCTCCTCTTTCACTTTCATCAAGAGGCTTTTGAGTTCCTCTTCACTTTCTGCCATAAGGGTGGTGTCATCTGCATATCTGAGGTTATTGATACTTCTGCCGGCAATCTTGATTCCAGCTGGTGCTTCTTCCAGCCCAGCATTTCTCATGATGTACTCTGCATATAAGTTAAATAAGCAGGGTGACAATATACAGCCTTGACGAACTCCTTTTCCTATTTGGAACCAGTCTGTTGTTCCATGTCCAGTTCTAACTGTTGCTTCCTGACCTGCATACAGGTTTCTCAAGAGGCAGGTCAGGTGGTCTGGTATTCCCATCTCTTTCAGAATTTTCCACAGTTTATTGTGATCCACACAGTCAAAGGCTTTGGCATAGTCAATCAAGCAGAAATAGATGTTTTTCTGGAACTCTCTTCCTTTTTCCATGATCCAGTGGATGTTGCCAATTTGATCTCTGGTTCCTTTGCCTTTTCTAAAACCAGCTTGAACATCTGGAAGTTCACAGTTCACGTATTGCTGAAGCTTGGCTTAGAGAATTTTGAGCATTACTTCACTAGCATGTGAGATGAGTGCAATTGTGCGGTAGTTTGAGCATTCTTTGGCATTGCCTTTCTTTGGGATTGGAATGAAAACTGACCTTTTCCAGTCCTGTGGCTAGTGCTGAGTTTTCCAAATTTGCTGGTATAAGTTTAAATGTAATTTATTCTGGTGAGTTTTTTCTGAACTCTATTTTAGATTAGATTCTCCTACTTTGTGTTGTCATAATAACTGTATTAGTTTCCTAGAGCTTCTATAACAAATTACCACCAACTGTGGCTTAACACAACACAGATTTATTCTCTCACAGTTTTGGAAGATAGATGTCTGCTGTCAAGGTGTGAACAGGGCTGTCCTCTCTCTACAGGCTCTAGAGGAGGATCCTTCCTTGCCTCTTCTGGTGGTTGTCAACAATCCTTAGCGCTTGGTTTGCAGATGTGTCTCTCCACTGTCTGCCTCTCTCTTCACATGGACGTCTCCCCTGGGTGTCTTTATGTGTCTCATGACTTCCTCTTGTCTTTGTTACCTCTGCAAAGATCTTATTTCTGAGTAAGGTCACATTCACAGGTACAAGGGTTAGGACTTCAATGCCTCTTTTGGGGTGGGTGGGCTACCTACTTGCAACAGTAGCATACATGCATAGCACAGTAGTTATTTCTTTAAATTGTTTTCCCTAGACTAGGTCTCCTGAGAGTGGAGACCTAGTCTGTTTTATTTATCATTATATGTCCCGGGCCTAGCAGAGAATCTGGCCCATTGCAGAAGCTCAGAGAATATTTGAGTAAATGAAAACCCTCAAATTCAAAATTCTCAGGGTTTTCTACTCAACTACTTCTTCCCTCTCCCAAAGCCTCAGTGTCCTCTAGAATTCCTGAATCTTGGTCAACAATCACCACATCCTACTGAACTAGCCGCTACGTATCTTTTGCTGATGACTGCCATTGCCTTCTCTTCAGTCATTCTCATTCAGTCATTCTCACCATCCTAATCCATGTCCTGCCTGGACTACAATGAAGGCCTCTGATATATTCCTCCAGCAATCTCTTCCTGCCTCTTTCCCATCCATTTCCCACACTGCAACTTGAGTGAGCACGTTAAAATGTACATCACAGATGTCGTTCTACTCCTTAAATACCGTCAATGTTTTATGGCTTTTGTAAATTATATTTTTATATTAATATGGCTTCTGATGCTCTCAGTCTGGTCTCAGCTTTCCTCTCCATCCACTTTCAGCTATCCTTTTTCTCATTCTTTATGCCCTGGACATCATGTATTTTTCATGGTCTCAACCATAGTGTGCACTTTGTGGATTCAAACCACTGCCACATGCTGTTCCCTCAGGCTGGAATGCTCTTCCCACCCATCTTGGCCTGGCTAACTCCTATATTATCTTCCACATCTCAGCCTGAACCCCTCTTCCTCAATTAAGCCTCCATTACTGCCCTCCCCAGAGAGAGTTCGATGCCTCCACTACTGGGGCCCGTGATAGGGTTCTTGGTATGCCTCACATTTCTCTTTTGTAAACCTCCTCACATTTACATCCTTGGTTCGATGTCTGCCTTCCTGCCGTAAACCACATGAACAAACATGTTTACTTGTTCACCTTTGCATCCCCAGCATCACCTAACATATATGATGCTCACACACTCTCTTTTGAAGAGTGGAGGTGTTTGTTAACTGCTTTTTCTCTTGCTCTTTGAATTTAGTTCTGATTTTCAGAAACCTGCTTGTGATGCATGGTTTCTAGAAAGCAGATTATGTGGCTCTTCTCTTGTTTAACTCCTCTCAGTTCTTGACTCCTGTGGACTTTCCCTTGCTGAGCAGAACTCCTCCCCCAGAGGAAGACATCTGTGGTGGTTAGGGTGGGAAAAGCTTTACTAAGAAGACAGACTTTATATGGCTGGGACTTAAAAGGGGAAATCTGTGCCAAGTTCCCAACATAGCATTGATATGAGATGTAGGGACCATGTGCACTTCCCCAGATTGTCTCTCTTAGCACCACTCTCAGCTGGGGTAAGAGGAGAAGGCGGATGGAGAATATCGCTGGTGGGAAAGAAAATGGAGGCAGATATACATGCACTGACTAGTCACTGTCTCCTCTAGAAGGTCTTAGAATGTTTCTTCCTAAGTCTTACTGTTTTTTCCCTTAAGATAAAGACTCATAAGCGCACAGCACTAGTAACTTCCCCACTCATTGACCAACAGCATATATCCCTAAGAATTGAAGTATCTTAGGTTTGATTATCTATGTGTGGTTTCTTCATTCAGTAAATGTTAATTGGGGCCTGCTTTGACTGTGTGGATCACAACAAACTGTGGAAAATTCTTAAAGAGATGAGAATACCAGACCACCTTACCTGCCGCCTGAGAAATCTGTATGCAGGTCAAGAAGCAAAAGTTAGAACTGAACATGGAACAGCAGACTGGTTCCACATCGGGAAAGGAGTACATCAATGCTGTATATTGTCACGCTGTTTATTTAACTTATATGCAGAGTACATCATGTGAAATGTTGGGCAGGATAAAGCATAAGCGGGAATTAAGATTGCTGGAAGAAATATCAATAACCTCAGATATGCAGATGACACCACCCTTATGGCAGAAAGCGAAGAAGAACTAAAGAGCTTCTTGATGAAAGTGAAAGAGGAGAGTGAAAAAGTTGGCTTAAAGCTCAACAAACTAAGATCATGGCATCTGGTCCCATCACTTCATGGCAAATAGATGGGGAAACAATGGAAACAATGAGAGACTTTTTTTGGGCTTCAAAATCACTGTAGATGGTGATTGCAGCCATGAAATTAAAAAACACTTGCTCCTTGGAAGAGAAGCTGTGACTAACCTAGGCTGCATATTAAAAAACAGAGACATTGCTTTGCCAACAAAGTTCCATCTAGTCAAGGCTGTGGTTTTTCCAGTAGTCATGCATGGATGTGAGAGTTGGACTATAAAGAAAGCTGAGTGTCGAAGAATTGTTGCTTTGGAACTGTGGTGTTGGAGAAGACTCTTGAGAGTCCCTTGGACTGCAAGGAAATCCAACCAGTCCATACTAAAGGATAACAGTCCTGAATATTCATTGGAAAGACTGATGCTGAAACTGAAACTCCAATACTTTGGCCACCTGATGCGAAAAGCTGACTCATTGGAAAAGACCCAGATGCAGGGAAATATTGAAGGTGGGAGAAGGGGATGACAGAGGATGAGATGGTTGGATGGCATCACTGACTCAGTGGACATGAGTTTGAGTAAACACCGGGAGTTGGTGATGGACAGGGAAGCCTGGCGTGCTGCAGTCCATGGGGTCACAAATAGTCAGACACGACTGAGTGACTGAACTGAATTGAATGTTCATGTTCTGGGCTGTGGGCTCAGGATGCAAAGATGAATAAATAGAGTCTTCCTTCTTGTGGAACCCATATGCTGACTGGAAAGAAAAATCTACCCATTTTAAGATGTGATACAGTATGGTCATTGCTGTGATGGACAGATCTGTGCAGTTTGAGGAACCCAGGAATATAAACTTCTAGTTATTATTCAGAAGCTTGCATATTGCTATGTCTTCTGTAAGTGGTTATACCATCTTAAAGGTGTGTGATTGCATCTTTAAAATGTATTCCCTGTATTTTCTTGGGATTTTCTACATCATCTGTCAGTTCCCTGGGAGGCAGAGGACCTAAAGGTTAAGAGTAGGGAGCCTGGAGGCAGGAAGACCGGGCCTGTGGTTTACTTTTCAGCTGGGTAACTAAGGGAATCACTTATTCTCCCACCTCCAGAGAAAAGTGTGCAAATGCAAGGATTAAATATGATGCATGCAATTCATTGTGCTCGGTGCCTGGCATGCAATAGGTGCTCAATTACATCTTCCTCCAGGTGACTGCAGCTTTTTGTTTTAGTGGTGGTGGTAGTGACAGAAACTTGTTTATACTAAGCTTCATGGGACACACACAGAGGTTTAGTTGCTTTTTTTTTCTTTAAAAAAGAAGTTTATTGTTATAAAAACAGCCTAAACATTATATAAATACAATATAAATATGCCTTTAAAAATATGCATAAGTTAGCAGATTTTTTGAGGTAAGCCTACACATTTCAAGAAATGATTTGTCTCCAAAACAATAAGGACATTCAAGCTACATAGCCATTTTTATGTTACTTTTTCAAACCAAATACATAAAATATTTCAAGTGGCACTTCATAAAAATATAAATACCTATCATGTATATAAATTAACTCAAAATCACATATTTAAATATCAATAAATTAAAGATAAAATAGTGTCCTAACGCTCATACTTTTAGTTCTTCATAGAGAACAACATAAGTTATGTGCCCAGCGGACAGGTTTCTGACCAGAGGAGGGAATGCCCAGGAACTACCACAATCATGGAAGCCCCAGCTACTTCATCCGAATAGCTCTCAGGCTGAACTGTAGGAAATTCTCAAGGTTTCTCAGGATGAGGATAATCTTTGCGTTCTTTACCCACTCGTTTGAGGACTGCATCTTCTCCAGCAGGTCAGTGTTTGTGGCTGGAGTGGTTATTAGATCTGCGATCTTTACATGAAGGGAACACAAAACAAAAGGAATTGTTTAAATATTGAAGAAGTATTTTGCAGTGGAGAGGCGCTGTGGCCTGTGGGAAGATATTCAAACAAATTTGGAGTGAAGGAGCAGATGGGGGCCACTGGCCTTGACTCGCCCAGATAGGGGGAGGTCCCTCTGCTCTGAGCCCACCCAGCATGAGACCCTCTCACAGCAACTGAGCTCTGATACGTTTTGCTGCTCTGTCTCTGTTGGACCATAAGCATCTCACGAGTAGCCATCGTATCTTACTTGTCTTCTGTCATCCTAAACAGTGCCTAGCACAAAGTTAGAATTCAGTAGATGTATAAATAACTTTTAGTTAAAGGTATTTTAATGGGTTCTTTGGGGCCCTCTAACTCTAATACTTTTCTTTGGCTTTGCACTCACCCATCCATCTGACATCCATTAAGAGTCAGCTGCTCTGGCGGCTAAAGAGAATTGGGAAAGATTTTTCCATAGACCCACTGACTTGGAGCTAAGTCATGGCGGAAGGCCTCACACCTCCACCTGTGATCCTGGAGCACTGCAACCTCAGCATCGCCATGCGCTTGTTAGAAATGTGAGTCTCAGGTCTCACCCCAGACCTGTTGAGTCAGACTCCACACTGTAACAAGATCCTCTGGGAAACTTGTCTGCACCTTCGACGGGGAGAAGCCCTGGTATAAGGGACTCAGCTAGGAAAGGGAGGCAGGATTAGCACCCATGTGCCTGCTTCTCATTCTCTCTGTGCTTTGGCTCATCTGCAAACTGTGCCATCAAGCTTATGCCATGTGGCATTTGAATGGCTAGCTGGTAGTGACCAAAGCCCTTGGTACCTGCTCTTCCAGCCTTTAGCCTTTTCTCTGCATTAACTCCTCAGCAAAAGAGTATGGGAAAGGAGTTGAAACTACCATAATAACAAGAATGTCATTTGGCAATCTTAAATAATTTTTGTGCTCTCTGTTCTTTGTTATTATGGATGGTTACTTGAGGTTGGATATGCTTCCTTCTGCCTCTACAGATACTTTTTTCCCTTATTTCTTAAACTTTTAGAAGTTAATGTTAAAACTCTCACCCTTAACTGAGTTTTAAATATACTTATTGATGTCATTTGCAGAAGACAGGAAAAAGAAAAAGCTTTAACTATCAGGAAATATTTGTCAGATCTTTTCCTTTACACACAGCCATCTCTTTTGAATTGGCTTTGCACTGCCGAGTTGTCTAGGCTGCCTTCTTTGAGTCAGGCGAGGGGACACTCACCTTTTGCTTCAGGATCTGGATCAGTGTTCTGATATTTTTCCTCAAATCCCTTACATTTTCCCGATTTCCCTCATACTCATTCTGGAGGTAGTCCAGGTATATCTGATACTCCAGAAGACCAGCAGTGGTTCTGATCAAGCAAATCGCCTAAGAGGAAAGACAGTGGGAAAATTGGTTTTTGCCAGCAAGGCATAATTGATTTTAGAAATTTAAATTGCTATAATTCAGCAACTTCTGCCTGTTCCCCTCCAGGGAACTTCAAGTACTTCTTAAGCATCATGTTTTGAGACATTGGACAGCATTAGCTGCCCCATTTAAAATACCTGCACAACGAGAGGCACCACTTAAATGTTTCCCAAAGCCCAGTCGATGCTAGATTATGGCAAGGGGCCATCCTCTGTTACACCCCATAATGCTCTTCCCTCTGGCTGCACTCCTGCCCTTGTCAATGTCAGGGTGAAACCTCCTTTTATGAAATAAGCAGAAGTCAGTGGAGGTTACTGCACTGTCTGAAGGAGAAGGGTGTAGAGAATGATCTCAGAAGGGAGGGCAGGCCTAGATCCTGCTAAGGGCAGCCAAAGAGGAGAAAGATTCCTGGACCACCTTACCCATGATGAACTAGCTAAACCTCTGGGGTTTCCTAACACTTGACAGTGGTGAAAATCCCAGCCCAGAGGGGCTATATTTGACGAAGTTGTTAAAAAATAAGTTGCCTTTAATATCAGCCTCCTCATGAAATCTACATGGTGTTCTTTATATTAATCCCCTTCTTCATTGCCTGCCTGGTCTTTATGTATACAGATGCTTCATGCAAGAGGGAGAACTTTTGACTAGGGAGTAGTGAAAAGTGAACGTAATGCATTTGTACCTGATTGAACCCAGATTGGAAGCATCCGTCCTTTTCCTCCATTTTTGGAAGATTCAGCTTATTTTCTGCCAGTGTGTCCTTGCTGCTTTCACACTCGTCATTCTTCTCACATATCTGGGAAAGAATATCAGAACCGTTATCTTATAAATGCCCCTAAAACTCACACCACTAGAGGGCTGATGCATGATCTATCATGGCCAGGAAGTTCTCTAAGAAAAGTGAAGTCACAGTCCATTAGCACCCAGGCAAGTGAGCTCTACAGAAGATGGGCACATGGGTTCAGTTCTAGCCTCACCTCTGACTTCATGGTTGTTACCTATTCCCAGTCTCAGTGTTCTTATATCTGCAAGTTGGGGATAATGAAAAACCTCCCCATTAAGTTTATTGTGAGGACAAAACAATATTTTATAAAGTGTCAGCACATAGTAGGTAACATAATAAATGATAGGAATTTTGATAATAATTGGATGACTATAAGTTGAGCCAGAATTATATGTCCCAGCTGGAGGGATCTTTCAGATCATCTAGTCCAATTCCATAATTTTACAGATGGAGCCCAGAGGTGCTGAAGAATTTGCCCAAGATCACAAATCTTGTCCAGCAGAATCAGAGTTAGATTTGGGACTCCCAGTTGCCTCTCCTGTATTATTTTCTTTCTACCAAAGCAGAGCCAAACTACCTTACATTTAAAGCTTAGGAGCTGCTGTAGCCTATGGGTGATTTTGCCACTTTGGTGGACTATCAGGTATGCGTCTTACATGCCAGAATGATTTTGGGGAATCCCTAACCTCTGGGCTGGCATAACCTAAAGGTACTGTGACTGTCCTGAGAAGCTGAACAGTCATTTCAGGTGGTGCTTTTTAATCTTCCTAAAGTCCAAATCACACAAAAAAATTGACAGACCTTATTTTTTGGTTATGGAAAAGGAAATCCTGAGAGGCAGTGTGATCCACAGCTCATGCCAAGAATGGAGCTGAGAATGGGCCAGGGGGCAGGGATCCCAGCGCCACTGTATATTTTTCAGGATGAAAAGGAACCATCTGAGACCAGGAGCAGAGGAGAAATTACAGGGCATAGTCTGCCCCTTTGGCTTCAAGTCTGAACTGCCTCCAAACCCAGCAAAGACCTCCCAATGCAGAAGCCCCCATTCACATCCAAGAGCAAGGAAATAGATGCCCACATGGGCACTCATCACCCTGGAGCGAGCCTACCCACCTCCTTTCTCATTGCAGAAATTTTGTCGACCATGCGCTTAATGAGAGCTTCGGTTTTCTCTGGAGTGGTCAGAAGTAGTCTGCCTGGGGTGGTGTCATTTTTGAAATCTTCTCCCAGGGGACCCGGGGTAGGGAAAGCAGAAGTCATCACCAGGAGCAGCCCCAGGGAGACAGCGAATGGAGTGAAGGCGCCTGTGACAGAGCAGAGGGAGAGCAGCCAGTGAGCAGACTGTGCCGCTGGGGGAGCTGTGCTTCTGGCTGCTGGCCGCCCGCCAGCCCTCACAGCAGCGGACACACGCCCACCTCCCTCGCCGCTCGGCTGCCAGGCCGTTCCTGGGCTAAGGATTTCCTTCACTTACTTGTGAAGCGGGAGTTCATAGCTGTTCCTGGAGGGCAGATGGAGCTCTCTTTCGTTCCTGGTGGGCCCGAGGGCAGACTGAGTCTCAGACATCCCCGGTCTCATATTTATTGGGGGTTGAGACTCTAATATTGAGACTCATGGGAAAATCCCACATTTGATAAATCTTTGTTGGAGGGTGGGGGTGGGGCCAGAGCGGGTGGGGCTGATTGGAAACCTTATTAAGATTGCTCAATGTGACGTCCTTTAGCATCACAGGAATCAAACCAGGGCAAAAAGTGCCGCGTAGAAGCTTAGATCATTACTAAAGCTAGTCCTCAGAAGCTGGATCACTCTTTCTTTACTTTTTTTTTTTAGTGACTCAGCACATTAGCATGTCTTGAGAAAAAGTAAAGCTGAAATCATGCACAGAGTTTTAGAGGGGTAGCGGGTGGGGAGAAGCTAAGGCTGACTATGATTTTAAAAATACTTTAATTACCAGTGGTTAGACTTTAGTATTCCAGTTTATTTGTATTTGTAAAAAACCTAAGATGTTCTGACCTCAGTTTCCTCAGACCACTCCACAGCCCGCTGGCCTGGGATTACAAATAAGATACTAGGAGCCTCTCCACCCGTCCACTCCCTCAAAAAGGATACTGTGAGCCCTCAGCGGTACTGTTATTTCCTGGCTCTCACTGTGGCCAGCTGTTGCAGAACCTCCTGACTCCCCCCACATCTTGTGCACTTTCTCTAGGAGTCTCCAGGTGCAGTGGGGGTTCACACATAAATGCCGCCACAAGGCATCTGCCAGCTTCCTCCTCACCTGCGCCTGCTCACTTGGGCCAGATCAGTACAGCCCTGCTCATTCCCTAGTGGCCTTTTGGGGACGTTCCCCATGAAGACCCTGATCTCTGTCCAAGGAGGTTGTCTTGTGATGCTGGTGCTATCCCTACCACTGGCTATAGGGTGATCCTGCTCCCACTGGGAGGACCCTGGGTGGGTGCTGGGTCTGCTGGTGTCCTCAATTTACCGACACCCACTGGGTTCAGGGTAGAAGTAGGGAGAATACCACTCACCTCTTTGGTAGTATGTCAGAGGAGGATCTTGTGGCATTTTCTGGAGCTTGTGTTCATAGCTGTATGACTTGATTTGAATCCAGAGGCAACTGAGAAGAAATCTACTGATAGAACAGGACTCTGGGTTTGGAATCACACTTCCCCTCCAATGCCTCAGGCTTCCATGTTGGGTTGAGCTTGTAGAGGCTTCCTCGGTCCTTACAATATCTTTTGCAAGAGGGTCCTTGGTTTCATGCAAATGATCTGTATACCAGGCCGTTCCCCCCAGTCTCCCAGACACCCAGACAGCTCAGAAGATTGGCTCCAGACAGCAAGTAGGACCCTTGTATGACACCAAGGGAAAAAAAGCCCTCTTTTTTTTGTATGTTTTGTTTACAAAACACAGTGTTAACATCACAATCAACTTCTTTACTTTGCAAAGAGGATCTTGTCAGGATTGCTAAAACAGGGACCTCAGCTAGGGTATTTAAAACACAAATCGATTTACTTAAGTTTTGTTTTGTGCACAACATGTTGGGACCTGCCTATTGGGGAACGCGAGGTCATTCATTCTTTCACTGACTTTCTAAATTGAGAGGCAGATCCTGTAGTGGTGGTAGCTCGGTTTGGAGTTTGAAAATGAAAATGGCAGAGGATAGCTGAATGGTGTCGCTTTTAGTGCTCTTGGGTCTTGAGCTACTCAGATGCCCCCAACCAAGCCTCCTGTACTGAATGAAACCACCACTCCTGGCTCCCCTGCAATGCACGTGCTAGGCCTCTGTAGTGTGGGACTGCTTCGTCTCATATTTCCATTTTTTATAAAATATGACTCAGTAAATTTCATACAGTGAATCAACAGCATACAGATTTTTTTTTCAATTAAAAGTTTTAAAAACAGGAAGTACATGTGCATGATAAAATGTTGGGACAGAGCATTAGGGCAGCATGGGAGAAGAAGTTGGTCTCCTTCCTTCCCAGCTCCTCTTCCCAGAGATAGTGTCCAACCTGTGGTGTTTTCAACTAAATCCTCTGTTACCCTAATCTGGTGAGGTGTTCTTGGCGACCTACGTACTCATCTCTGTGTTTACATTGTTGGTTCATATATTGTGTACACACACACACACTTGTACACAAGTATATACACACTATAATTTCCCATTGTCTAGATGATGCTGAGGCGATTTCCTATGGTCAGGTACATGGTAGAGGCACTGGCTCTTGAGTTCACACAGCTTGGCTTTAAAGCCCAGCTCTGCCACTTGCTGTCTGACCCTGGCTAAGAAATGCCAAGGATCTGTGCCCCTTGATTGCTCATCTATAAAACTGGGATAATAGCAGTTCGCTGTGGTAAAGACTGAAAGAGAAGATTGTGTGAAAAATCCCTGGAGCATGGTAATTCTGCAATTAATACTTGCTCTTTGTAACATTCCTTGGCTCAGGGTCTCTGGTTTGGAGAAGTCCTCCAGCCAACTGTGTCAGGCAGTCCATATGGAGCCTTGCTTATGAATGAGCCAGACTCCTGTGCCAGTGGTCAGCTAGTCTCCCAGTCTTTTCTCCTCTGAAGAAATCAAATGCATGTTTTTTGAAAGTTAAGTAGAAGATTAAGAAAAGAAAAAAAGTGATTTCCTTTCTCTCTCTCTCTCTTAATGGTGAACATTAAGTTCCCCAAACCTGGTCTCTCAATTTAGATAATGAGCCTAGCTTGTGTCTTGTTGTTACACTGTTTTCCAGGCTTTCTGCTAAGTGTTTTTATGACTGAAGGTTTTAGCCTTCCCCACCCATGATCATCATCATCATTCAAAATCTCGCAAGTGACCCTCAACTGTGAAGGAGTCTGACTTAATCTCAGACCTTGTGCTTCTGGCAGCCCTGGAAGGGCAAACTGTGTGTGGGTGGGAATGCAAGTGTATGGGGAGGCTGAGAGGACGCTGTTGGGCACCACCTTACACACTGGTAGCATCTAGGGTCTTGATTAACATCCTGGCCTTGGGTTGCCGTTTGCTTGTTGGAGAAAAGGGTTCTTTGCTCCAAAACATTAATGCAACATCCGTAACTCCACCATGATAGCTTCTGTGCTTTGGATCTCAGTGGATATTCCCCTTGGAGAGCTCATCCCTCATATTTTAATATGTACAAATGATTAGGAAAGGCCATGCTGTCAGCATTTATTAACTAATAATAGCCTCAACTGCTGGATTGCAGCATCACTGATTTGAAGTGACCACCAGCTGAGACCAAGAGAGGCCTGACAGATGGGGGGAAGAAGGAAAACACCAAGGAACTTTGCTTCCTCTACCCTTGTCTAGGCTGGCTGGTCCTTTCTGTGCCCCTTAGGATTACTGCCCATGACTGCCCTCCTACATGTTGGTGGAATCCAATTCAGAGAGTCCATCAATGCATTCAAAGTGAAGGGGGAAAAGTAACTGCCATTCAGTATTAAGCTCCCAGGAGAAGAGGTGGCGTCCACATCTCACAGGTTAAAATGTGGAGTTGCGCTCCTGTGTCTTTATTCTAGTGGGTAGGGTTGGGTTGGTTCTGTGATTTAGCAGGAGGGAGTATCCCAAGAAAAAAGAGAAGTCACCGGCTGCTTGAGAACTGGCAGTTGCTGTCAGAACGCAGTTTCACTTGTCACTAAGTCCTCAGAGTCTGTAAACCGCAACAGTGGGTTATTTAGCAGCTCCTTCCGGGACTGAGTCCTAGTGAGCAGGCCAGCCAGGCCTGTAAGGCTCTGGGAAATGTCTTTGCTTTGAAAAAAGTGGTGCTATTACTGGGAGTGAGAATATTAGGGACATGCAGTGCGTCTACTTGGAAAGGGCTGGCTGCTTTTGGAAGAGGGGCCAGGCCTGGATACCAAAGCTCTGGGCAGTTCTCAGGCCGGCCCAGCTTCTGTCCTGGCCCTCACGACCTCAGCTCTGACGTCCTGCTGTAGCTCCTAGCGACTTCTTGGTCTGGCCTCAGCTTTTGGAGGGCAGAGATGTGCAGGGTTGTATCTAGCCTCTCCCTCTGTTAGAGACACGGCTGCGGTGCCAGGTTTCTGATCCACAACTGTGCAGAAGGAGGCGGGGTATCTGTTCTGGGCCCTCATTGTTTTGGTATGTGCTGAGTTATCGTCCCCTGCTGAAGTGGGAAATCCCAGGCATTTTAGGAGGGAAGTGGCTTCTCCTGGGGCAACCACGTAGACTCCCCCACCTTGAGGACGAGCCCTCTCCCCACATCCCTCTGATCTCCGGGCCTGGAAGAGTGTGCCCAGGAAGCTGCGTTGGTGAGGAGATCTTACTTGATGCTCCTGAAGGAGCCCACTGCTCTGAACCCCAGGGCTGGGGAGGTTCCCCTGGCCTGAGTTTCAGTGTTTTATCTCTTTTCCATCTGTAGGGTTGACCTTCTTTGTCTGTGGCTACTGGTTCTGCTTTACTATTAGGAAATCAGCTCATCAGCAAGGAGCACTGAGTTAATTTATTCTCATGAATTATTTGAACCATCTTTGGTTTCTCCAAAGGTCTCAGTTCTCTTGAGTTCAGTGTCATAGAAACTAAGCATGTAACACCATTGGCTGGTTCCTTCTACTCTTTTCCCTCAAAATTAAGGTACTAGTAACCCATTTGAAAGCATCACATGTGATGGTTAAGACTAGGGGATTCTGCTATGATGTATTTTACCTCTCTTCCCTGCCCTTTTGGCTACTTATTTGCAAAAAAGAGACTCTCTTTGTCTCTTTAAATTATACCTTAATGTGTGTTCTTCTTAGCAAGCTGAATCCATGAAAGTAGGGAAAGTCTCTCTAATCTTCTTGATGGAATAATTTCCATGATAGTCTTTGGACATGTTGAATGCTCTGTAACTGAGCCATTGGGGTTTATTACTTCTCAAAGCAAGATCCACCTTGATTGATCAAAAATATCACTGAAGTAATAAGGTAAGCGGGTAATAAGTTAAGCAGGTAAGGTAACCAGGTAAGCAGGTCAAAGAGCCATAGGTAATTTCTTTATTATTCCTCGAAGCAAGATCCACCTTGATTGATCAAAAATATCACAGAAGTAATAAGGTAAGCAGGTAAGGTAACCAGGTAAGCAGGTCAAAGAGCCATAGGTAATTTCTTTATTATTCCTCGAAGCAAGATCCACCTGGATTGATCAGAAATATCACAGAAGTAATAAGGTAAGCAGGTAAGCAGGTAAGGTAACCAGGTAAGCAGGTCAAAGAGCCATAGGTAATTTCTTTATTATTCCTCGAAGCAAGATCCACCTGGATTGATCAGAAATATCACAGAAGTAATAAGGTAAGCAGGTAATAAGGTAAGCAGGTAAGGTAACCAGGTAAGCAGGTCAAAGAAGTAATAAGGTAAGTAGGTAAGCAGGTAATAAGGTAAGCAGGTAAGGTAACCAGGTAAGCAGGTCAAAGAAGTAATAAGGTAAGTAGGAAAGCAGGTAGTAAGGTAAGCAGGTAAGGTAACCAGGTAAGCAGGTCAAAGAGCCATGGGTAATTTCTTCAAGCTATTGAGTTCTGGGTGTGAGAATACGTAGTGCGCAATCCTTGACTTACAGACCTATTGCCACAGCTCCAGGTGGTGCTGTCCTCACTGTAGCCTTCGAGGCCTGGGAACCCAGGCAGCAGGGCTGGTGGTTTGCTGGCACTGTGGTCTGCCAGGCCTGCGGCTTCTCCTGTGCTGTGGGGCCTCCACAGTGGTCTGAGTTTCTTGAGAGCTCCATGGAATGATGGGCCTGGAACTTTCACTCTGGAGGCTGTGTTTCTCATGTGCTGCTTTCCTGTAGGCAAGAGTGATGACAGGAGGAAAGGCCTGCCCTACTATGCCTGTTTGCTTGGCAAGTGATCAGAATGCATGGAAATGGTGTCTTCTTCCCTGGCATTTGGAATTGTCTTTGGTGATACCTTTTCTGGGAGGTGATGAACTTTTACAAGGAGAAATAGCATCCCCAGAGGTGTGTTTGGAGCCTTAGTACTGAAGCAATTGCTGCTAACTACCTCAGATTCTCTTGTCCTGGGACAATCAACACAGAGGCTGTAATACATATTCCTTCCTCTGTGTTCAGTTTGTTCACTGAGGCCCCAGACTCCATTAAGGCAGGTTAGGTGTCAGAAGAGATTCAGGTTCTGGGCTTTTCCCATCTGATATTGTGTGGCCATGCTGTTCGTCAGGCGTGTAAAAACCCCCTGGCCTTCATGGCCTGTCTTAGATTTCAAGATTCAGAAGGAGCTTGGGGCTTTTTGCTACCAGAAAAATACTTTGGCCAACTGGAGGATTGGGGGCAAAGTACTCTCTGATCTCAGGGCTCCATTAGAGAGATTTCTCTAAATTCCCTTCTTGCCCCAGCATTCTGTGGATCTTCATTAGTTATGCTTAATAACCCAGAGTCTACTCTTAATAGAGTAAGAGACTCTAAATTAAGAAATAGCTCTTCAAAGTCCAAAAGTCTGATGTCTTGGTTTACATCAAGAGACCTCTTGTGGCTAGTCAGGGTGCCACCCATTTGGACATGCTCTGGACATTGGTGGCCTCAGGCAGACTGACTGATTTGGAAGATGCCAAAGCCCAGACATATCACTGCAAGGTGATAGCAGATTTCTTAGTTATCTGATCAATATTTTAAAATTTAATTGTTTTTAGCTTAAAGAAAGAACTACATAAGTAATACATGTTCAGTGTATTGTAGAAATTGAGAAATAGAGATAGGCCAAAACACTGCATAATAATTTTATCACCCAGTGGTAATCATTGCTTATCCTGTAATTATTGTTCTTGTCATTTTTCTCTGTAGCTACACATCTGTCAGGATATGGGAAATAGAAAAATACCATCCATAGTGTATTATAACCTGCTTTTCCTTTTTTATACTGCTTTGTATCTGTAACATTCTGGGTAATTCTCTGAGTAGAGATGATGTAAACAATGGCTGTAGCCAAACTCATCAGAGCTGAGAAGGGAAACATCGAGTGAGGTTTATTGATTACTGCTGCAGACGCACACTGTTCACTGCTCCCTGGAGAAAGAGCGCATGTCTGAATGGGGATAAGATGCATTTAAAACATTCAGTGAGTTTCCCAGGGGGATAACTGATCACTTGTTTGTGGAACAGCATAATCTCTAAATCAGTAAGTCGTGCTGATGGTTTGACATCATGAAAGTGAAATTTGCAGTTCGACCGATACTTGCTTCTCAGGTGGTTCTGGTAATTTAACATAGCCGAGCTCCGATTGGCTCTTGTGCAGGGCATCGATCTGTAGCTCGTTGCCCTTGGTTTCAGGATGGCTGGGGAGTTGTCACAGGTGATGGTGTCATCGTCTCTTCTCATCGAGCTCATTTCCCCTAGTACTTTGAGGTTCCTTGCAGGGGTCTGTTCTACAGAGAGAGGAAAAAAATTGTACATTTTGATAAGGAGTTTGTAGTCTTGCAACATTTCTCTCCTTTCCAACTCCAGTTCTGGTTGTGTTTCCACCTGTTGGGATTGTGTTGCTTGTGCAAGAAAACTGCATTTCCTGTGGGAGCTGAAGGTAGACCTGTCACAAAGCAGATGCCTGCAGGCCTTGATGTTGGTTGGGAGATACGTTTGGGTAAGAGGTAGACAGCCCTGGCCTCTCTTGATCAAGGACTCTGAGTTGCTAGAATGGGCTACTGCTGGATATGTCAGCATCCCCTAATCCCAACCTCTGCTGCTGATCTGTTTAAAAATAAGTGCTTAACAATAAGCACCTATTTAAGAGACTTTGGACATATAGAATGATGTTCTAGGACTCCTGGCCCTTGGATTCCATAACCACAGTAGTTTTCCTGCTAAGGTATTTTAAGTAATTGAGGATTGATGTGGGATATGAGGGTCAGTCAGGTATTTTTTGAATGCTAAGTGCTAGACTAGATGCTTTACACACATTAGTTCATTTACATTCCACTCTATAGAGTGGCAGTTATTAGCTTTATTTTATGCATTAGGAAACTGAAGCTCAGAGACATTAGATGACTTACCTGAGATCACACAGGCTTCTGTAACTGTGAAGAAGCTTGCTGGTGTTTGGGAGGAGAGGTAAGATGTGGTGGATAGGTTAGGTGTAGGGTTGCCAGGTAAAATATAGGATGCCCAGATAAATTTCAGGTATACAACAAATAATTTTTAAGTGAAAGTATTTTCCAAATATTGCATGGAATGTACTTATGCTATAAATGTATTCCTTGTTCATTTGAAATTCAGATTTAACTAGGCATCTTGTATTTTTATTGATTAAAGCTAACAATTTTTGTTAGGTAGACAAAACTATGGAGGGTGAGTTAGAAAGCTAGGTGGAAGAGAAGCAAATAGGGAGCCAAGGAAGATGGTTTGAGGAGGGCGTGGTTTGATGAAAGTGTTTAATCTGAATGAACAGAAAGAAGTCCCCAGGGGATGGAGAAGGAGGTGGGTTTGGAGGCTATTGAAGAACCGTCTCAGCGTGAGAACAGGATGGAGCCCAGGCAGATGTACGTTGGGGCTGGCTGGTTCACATTCAGAGGAGCCAACTGTGTTCATCTCCTCCCAGCTCTGCCCTCCGTGGTTCCTGGTGGTAGCTTTATATTAGACAGGGCAGGTGGAAATTGGCAAAAGCTAGGAATCAGGGCCCCCAGAAGGCTAGTTATTATATGTCTTCCAGCATATCTGTGGGCCTACAGAGATGGAAGGATATTTTGAAGGCCCAAATCAATGCAACCTAGAGATTGGTTATTAAATAGCTGTGGTTTAGGGAGTATAGAGAAAGCATGTAATCAAAGGTTATTTAAGCTTACTTTTCAAAGGCAATTGGCCATAAAACTTTTTAAGGAAACAAATTGTTCTGGTCAAAACATACTGCTACTATGTCCCCAAATGAAGGCTGCTGTTTTTATAAATAAATTGACACAGACTGCACACTGAGTTTAGGGGAGTAAGGATATGCACAGGGTAGAATTTTTGTTCTACAGAGTTAGCTGTCCTTAAGTTTCCCCAGCCAGGTACTGGCTCATGCCTTAGTGGATCAGGGCAGAGACTGAGCCCAGCTCTTGAGCTCTGGCCATGTCAGGGACTGAAGACTGGTCATGGTGAGAGAATAAGACTGGTCACGGTGAGAGAATTAGACACATCAAGGCGGCAGCCCATGGGCTTGTAGGTTTCCGCTTTGTCACCATTCTGTCACAACCAGAATAGATGAGTCAAGAGTCCAGCTTTGGGGCATTTAGTGGACAGGATGAAGAAAGCCCCGAAGCATTCTTAGGGTCCCCAAAGATTGCTGCTTATGTCATAAGTTTTGCTCTTAACTACTAAAATCACAAAAAAATCACTTCTACTGTTATTCTTGGCATTGTGTCTTATTGTACTACATCCTTTTGTTTTTGATTCATCTCTGTTACAGTTCTGTTGCATATTTCTAGGACATTGCATTAGGAAAACAAACATTTAAGTGCCATTAAATTCAACCCTGCCTCCTAATAGTACCCTCCTGATGACAGGAATGTGTTGATATTTGACTGTGTCATAATCAAACTTCAGAATATTGAGTAAAACATAAAATTCCCTGACAGAAACTTGGTTCCACTACATGGCACAGCTCCCAGGCAGATCACATTAGGCTCTAGGCTACAATTTCCTCCTGCTGTCCAAAGGATGTAAGTCTTTTCATAACAGTTTCAGCACAGGGTAGAATGACATCTTGCGGATGCCATGACGTCTCTCTGCTCTGAACTTCCATTAGGACTCAGACCGTGCCTTGATCCTCCGGGAAGCTTTTGCTGACCCATTTCCAGGAATAGTGAGGGTCATCTTCTGGGTTCTCCTGCAGTGTCGTGTGCTATACTAATCAGTTTCCAGACAATGTCATGATGGCACAGGCTCTGGAGCCAGACTGCCTCAATTCAAATTACCATTCTGTATTCTACAGGTGTGGTCAACTGGGAAGTTACTGACCATCTAGTCTTCATTCTTCTCATTTACAAAATAGGGGGTAGCAGTTGTACCTTCTCTCATGTAGTTGATGGAATCTATGTAAGGAGCTTAGCATCCTGCCTGCCACATTGGAAGGACCCAATAATATTACTATTGCTTTCACTGCAACTGACTGAGAATTTCTTTCTTTTTTTCTTTTTTTGGGGACTATGCTGTGTGGCTTGTAGGATCTTAGTTCCCTGACCAGAGATGACTGAGAATTTCTTGAGGGGTCCATCTTTCTATGTCAATGAATAGTATGGTTTTAGGCACTAGGCGCTCAGGGCTGGTAAGTGAATGAAAGGTGAGTTCTCCTTTCAATTGACTTGTCAGAAATAGTCATCAAGAGTTTAAAAATAAAAAATACCTTAAGTTATGAAAAATTTTTTGTATGTGTGCTTTTAAAAAGTCATATAAAATATTATGCTTGCTTGATTTTTAAATCAAAGATTATAATACTTTCAATTCAGTTCAGTTCAGTCACTCAGTCGTGTCCTACTCTTTGCGACCCCATGAATCGCAGCACGCCAGGCCTCCCTGTCCATCACCAACTCCCGAAGTTTACCCAAACTCATGTCCATCGAGTCAGTGATGCCAACCAGCCATTTTATCCTCTGTTGTCCCCTTCTCCTCCTGCCCCCAATCCCTCCCAGCCTCAGGGTCTTTTCCAATGAGCCAGCTCTTCGCATGAGGTGGCCAAAGTACTGGAGTTTCAGCTTCAGCATCATTCCTTCCAAAGAACACCCAGGACTGATCTCCTTTAGGATGGACTGGTTGGACCTCCTTGCAGTCCAAGGGACTATCAAGAGTCTTCTCCAGCACCACAGTTCAAAAGCATCAATTCTTCGGCACTCAGCTTTCTTCACAGTCCAACTCTCACATCCACACATGACCACAGGAAAAACCATAGCCTTGACTAGATGGACCTTTGTTGGCAAAGTAATGTCTCTGCTTTTGAATATGCTATCTAGGTTGGTCATAACTTTCCTTCCAAGGAGTAAGCATCATTTAATTACATGGCTGCAGTCACCATCTGCAGTGATTCTGGAGCCCCCCAAAATAAAATCTGACACTGTTTCCACTGTTTCCCCATCTATTTGCCATGAAGTGATGGGACCAGATGCCATGATCTTCGTTTTCTGAATGTTGAACTTTAAGCCAACTTTTTCACTCTCTTCTTTCACTTTCATCAAGAAGCTTTTTAGTTCCTCTTCACTTTCTGCCATAAGGATGGTGTCATCTGCATATCTGAGGTTATTGATAATTCTCCCAGGAATCTTGATTCCAGCTTGTGCTTCTTCCAGCCCAGAGTTTCTCATGATGTACTCTGTTTTATCCAACAGTTAAAAAATATATACGAATGGATATTTGTTCCATATTCCTGGCAGTACAGTTTACTAAAAGAAGCATGGATTTCACAGACAGACTTGGTTTAAACCCCAACCCCATCATTTACTGTTTGTGTAGCTTTGGGAAAAGCGCAACAGTCCCCTGTGCCTGAGTTTCCTCATTTGTAACTTGTGGCAAAGACAACTTTCCTCCTCACAGTGGTTGTGAAAATTAAATGAAACCACACCCATAAAGCAGACTTATTGGTATATACTAAATTTTCAGCAGATGCTAATTTTTTTTTTTTTTCAGTTGTATTTAGCAGAGGTGGGGCAAGAGAAAGGGAACAGAAAAGGGTCAAGGTAGACACAGCACAAAATAAAAACACAGGAATGAAGAAAACAGGAATGGCCACCAGAAAATACAAATAAAATGGCTTATAGATTTCTTCTTGTTTTAAAAAGTTATATATATATATATATATATATATAAATTTTTTTTGCATGCATTATGCATAGCCATGGCATGAAATTCAGAAGTTTCCAAGGCACACTCAGTATAAAAGAAGTTATTTTCAGGCCACTTGAGCCAAACTGTTTACCTCATTATGTAACTACTTCAACCATCTTTTTCTAGTGATTCCTTCTAGAAATACTCCAAACATACACTGATAAACAGTATGTTCATATTTCTCATGATTTTTTTCGGCCGCACTTTGAGGTATGTAGGATCTTAGTTCCCAGACCAGGGATTGGACTCACCCCCCCTGAAGTGGAAGGGTGGAGTCTTAACCACTGGACCACCAGGGAAGTCCCAGTATTTCCCACAATTTAATTTTATTCTTCTACGTAAGTGGTGGTGCACAGATGACAGTGTTCTGCACCTTGCTTGCTTTACTGAATGCTTTAGCAGTCATTCCTTTGCGGGAGACACAGGCTGCCTCCTTCCTCTTAGCCCTTGTATTCCATTTATTAACCAGTTCCCCACTGATGGAATTTTAGGTTGTTTCCAATCTTTGGTTATTACAGATACAACTGCAGTGAATAATTTTGTTCATGTGTGATTTCACACATATGAGTGTAGCAGTGGGATAGTTTCCTAGAAATGGAGGTAGTTCCTCAAAGGATACGGGCAGTTCTACTAGAGACAGAGTTTATATCCAGTTACTCTCCTTCCAGCAAGGTGTAGGAACACCTGTTTCTCATACTCTGGTCAGCACATGATGCTATCAGTCTTGATCTTCACCAGACTGATGAGGGGAAAACATATCTCAGTGTAGTTTTAATTTGCATCCCTCTTATTATAAGTAAGGTGGACCACGGAACCATTTTTATGTGATTTTCCACAAACTCTCCATTCATGTCCTTGTTTGATTTTCTGATGGTTTTTGATCCTTTTCATATTGCTTTGAAGGAACTCTGTGTGTGTGTGTGTGTGTGTGTGTGTGTGTGTGCTGAAGTACAAATTTAATAGAGTCTTTGATCATGTTTTAATCCATGAGTTATCTATGAAATCAACCCTCCCCCCACAACTTTTTAGAGCCATCAATAGCCATCATGGTGTCTGTGAATACCAGACACCAGCTAGAAAAGTACAGATTCAGGGCTTCATTAGTGCAATACTGCCAGCTGAAAGTTAAATGAAATTACAAACTACCCCTCTTCGTCAAAACAGCAAAGCTGATGTTGGTGCATAGAAACCACTTTCTGTGATCCCACCCTGGCGGATTCCTAGGGAATAAACATCAAACCTCTTCATGTAGGTTGACAATCTGAAGGAACTCTTGATGCACTTCAAAAGGTAAACTTTTGTCCTTCATGTGTCTTTTTATTGTATCACTCATCTTTATATTAATTTATAGTGGGTTTTTTTTCCACCATGCAGAGAATTTAGATTTATATAAAGTAGACTTTATATCTTTTCTTTTATAGTGTCTATATTTCATGACATATATGAAAAGGTTTAGTATACTCCAATTTCATAAGAATATCCTTCTAAATTTTTCTCTAGTATCTTTAAGTAATAGGTTTTCAAAGTATTGAGCCAATACAGGCAATGCTTGTCACATGACAAGATGCACTATTCTTTTCCACACCTTTTACATAAATATAAATACACAGAGAAATGTCAGTCTCTCTAGAAAGTGGAGTGAGTGGTATTTTTTCCCTCTTTGTACTTTGTTTTCCAGGTTTTCTGCATTGATCATGTACTACTTTGATACTCAGAAATATATTAACTAAATGAAATTTACCTTTACCTCACTTAAACTTCATTTAAGATTTGCTTCCTGGATCTTTGAGAATGCTTGTAATGCTGTCTACTTTGCTTTAGAAACGGTCTGTCAGCTTCCACCCTGAACAGTTTTAGCCCCTAGAGACTTCCTTGTTGCCAAATCCAGTGGAAGCATTTTAGTCCTAACCTGACTTTCCCACTGGTATACTGAAGCTCCTGACCATGCTTTCCTGCTTGGCCTTAGTGCCTTCTCTCTCCTGTTCCTCACGCTTTCCTCCTTGTGTGGCTTTACTGACCCTTTCTTTCTGTTGTACATAGATGATGCCCAAGTTTATGTCCATGACTTGGATTTTCTGCATTCTAGACAAGGTAGACATATTTAGTGTTCAGTGGACATTTCCACTTAGATCTCCCACAGACACCTTAACTTCAGCATGTCATTATCTCCTAACACTGTGTATCTGGAAAGATAGGGGATGTTATTTTTCACAGTGCCCAGTGGAAAAGGCTAACAATTGAGAACATGGAGAATTTCTCACTTGAACGCACATATACTATATCTGAGGTTAGTGCTATGCTTTAATTTAGCTTCAGTTTATCAGCTCCTACCAGGGCCTTAGCCTCAGCCCTCAAAGAACTTTCAATTATTCAGCTTGATTTGCATGTTATTGGTTTTTTAAGGCCAGTGAATCTTTTGGAAGGTTGGTTGCCTTTTCCCCACAGACCAAAGTAATTTGCTTATCCTGATGGGAAGCCTCATTCATTTCCTACTAGTGAACAGGGCTTCCTCTCATGGAGTAATTAACATTGAAGGTCTGGATCCGTCTAAATCCCCTGAGAGTCTAGGTCCAATCCATTGGAATTAGTAATCACAGACAACTCAAGATATGGCATTCGATTTAAAAACAATTACAGTACATTCCAGTGGGAAGAGGAAACTTCAACTGGAGAAGGTTGGCTTGGTTTTCTGGCTGAAAAATTGTTTTTTCTGTCTTTTCGATTGCTAACTATCAGAACTGGTAGTGCTACAGGAAGAACACTACCAGTTCCACTTCTCTGGGATAGTCTCTTTCTTTTAATTTCTTTGTTAGTTAAAAATAAATTATGAAAGTAACAAACATTAATTGTAACTACAGCAAGGCTGCCCGCCTCTTGAGATGACCGCTGTTCACCACGGTGTCACCTTCCACGTCACCTTCCCTGCCACAGACTCACATGAATGCATACAAAAGGCCCCCAAGTTACATGTACAGAGTTGGGTTACCTATTCTTTTATTTTTTTTAAGTGATGAAATCATACATTGCATATTTACCATGCAACTTGTTTTTCTTACTAAGCTCTATGGCATGAATACCACATCCAGGTCACTTAACATAGCTCTTATTCTTTTTAGTAATAGGTATTATTGAATGTTTCATGATTTATTCAACCAATTTCTTTTTCTTTTTAAAAAACTTTATTGAAGTATAGTTGATTAACAACATTATGTTAATTTCTTATGTATAGCAAAGAGACTCAGTTATATTTATATGTATCTTTTTCATATTCTTTTGCATTATGGTTTGTCACGGGATACTGAATATAGTTCCCTGTGCTGTACAGTAGAGTCTTGTTGTTTATCCATTCTATATAAATATAATAGTTTGTTTCTGCTAATCCCAAACTTGCATTCCTTCCTTCCCCTGCTCCCCCTCACTGTCCCCCTTGGCAACCACAAGTCTTTTCTCTGTATCTGTGAGAAAACAGATTAGATTCTACATTTAAGGGATATCATATGGTGTTTGTCTTTATCTTTCTGACTTACTTCTCAGTACTGATAGTCTCTAAGGTTCAACTGGTTTCTTCTTGATGAACATTTTGATGAACACTTTACAGGCAAAGCTGCAGGAGACATCCTTATATATGCATTCTTACAGAATGAAACTTTATTTCTAAAATGTCCTAAAAGTAAGATTGCTAAGCTCCAGGCTTGATTAATTTCTACAACTACATTAATATATGAGCAGAGGAAGGGAAAAGGGAAGTGCTGTACTTTTGTCTGGCAGGTACTACAGTGGTACTTTCCATAAGTTGTTTAGTTTCATCTTGGTCTCTGGGCGATAGTCCTTCCCCGATCCCTCCTCTACATAACCACAGATGAGCATGTCACTCCTTTGCTCTCATCTCCTACAGGTTAAGGCCAAGCTAATAACATGGCCCATGAGGCCCTCCACAATTTGGTCTTACCTACCTCCTCTGTCTCTCTCTTGCCCTCTCCTTCTTGCTTTGCATTCTAGCACCCCAGGACTGTTTGCTATCACCTACCTCCCTATGCCACTGCAGCCCTCCAAGGCTTTGCTCTGCCTTCCTCTCTGTTCTGCTGATTCTTTCTCACCTCTTCCCCTGGCTCTTCTCTCATTCATTAGTTAGCACTCAAGTCAGTCTCTGGGTCTCTCAGAATGCCTTTTGCAGGTTGGTTTATGAATTGGTGAGGTTAGATCATGCCACAGTGACTTATAACACACAATCTCAGTGGCTTAACACAAGTTTAGTGTTTGGTCAGTCAAAGTCTGCTTTAGGTCTGGGTAACATTCTCTTTGGAGCTCCCTTTGGTGATCAGGTCATCAGGAATACACCATCCTATAATTGTACCATCCAGAGCACTTTGCTTCTCCAGTTGATATAGCAGGAGACGAGAATACCAAGAGCATCTTACTGGCAGTTAAATGTATTGGCCCAGAGGTAACCACCTTATTCCCATTCTCAGCCCACTGGTGAACCCTGTTACACAGCCCTACCTAGGTGGTGAGGTGCAAGGGGGTGAGAATGTAATGCTCTCCTGGGGCTGGAAGGAAGGAGAATTGAACATAAGTGAGCACTAGAAGCCTAAGCCTCTACTACAAGTGAGATGCCACCACTCTCTATATGTCTGTCTGAAATATTATATAGTATTAGAATGATAGGATGATGGTTTATGTGTGTCTCCCCACTAGAGTGGGCACTTCTGAAGAGTAGAGGATTTTATCTTGTTCATCTGACTGTGGCATGTGGCACAGTGTCTGACACATAGGAAATGGTCAAGAAACATGTGTTGGCAAGTCCATTCATATAAATCAATAACCTATATTTATATCCCTGGGACAGTAAAGTTCAGAGAGGTCAGTTAACTCACTTATGATCACAGCTAGAAATTAGCAATTGTTGTTGTTTCAACTGCTAAGTCATATCTGACTCTTTGCGACCCCGTGGACTATAGCCCTCCAGCCTCCTCTGTCTATGGGATTTTCCAGACAACAATACTGGAGTGGGTTGCCATTTCCTTTTTCAGGGGATCTTCCCGACCCAGGTATCAAACCTGCATCTCCTGCATTGACAGGCATATTCTTTACCACTGAGCCACGAGGGAAGCCCAGGAGGTAGCAAAGCTTGATTCAAATCTAAGTCTGTCAGATTCCAGAACTCATGCTTTTAAAAAAGGTTCTAAATTCTAAACTGAGGGTAGGAGAAGACCAGTGTTCCAACTAAAGCATTCAGACAGAAAGGGAGAGTGAATTCTGCTTTACTCAGCCTTTTTGTTGTATTCAGGCCTTCCATGCATTGGATGAGGCTTGCCACATTGGGGAGGACAATCTGCTTCATTAAGTCTACCAATTCAATGTTAGTCTTATTCAGAAAAACTTTCACAGACACACCCAAAATAATGTTTAACCAAATATCTGGGCACCCTGTGGCGTAGTCAAGTTGACACAAAATTAACCATCATACCTGCCTTTCCTGACACTCCTATAATTTGTACTATTTGTTAATCTTCTACAAGACTCCTTTGCTCACATTCCTTCTATATTTGGTGTTAAAAAAACGTTAAAAGACAAAGAACTTTAATTTAGTGGAAGTGGAGTGCTTTTACCTTCTGAAAACATTTTAAAATTATATGCTGAGTCCAATGAAAAATCAATTCAAAATAATCCCCACCCCTTTACACTGTTTCACCTTACCTGATTATTTTTTAAACTTAAAAAAAAAATAGACTTTGGTTTTCAGAGCAGTTGTAGGGTCACAGTAGAATCTGTGAAAGTTACAGACTTTTCCCATAATCCCTACCCCCCACCCCACAACCTCTCCCATTAGCAACATCCTGCACCAGTGTGATACATTTTTACAATCAGTGAACCTACAGAGACAAATTATTATCACCCTGAATCCATAGTTTACATTAGGGTTCACTCTTGGTATTATGTATTCTATTGTTTTTGAGATGTATGACATGTACTTGCCATTACAGTACACAGAACAGTTTCATTGCCCTAAAAATCTTCTGTATTCCACTTGTTCCTCCCTTTCTTCCTTCAGCCCCTGGCAACCACTGATCCTTTTTACTGTTCCCACAGATATGTTTTTTCCAGAATGTCATGTTATTGGAATCATATAGTATGTAGCCTTTTTAGGTGGTCTCCTTTCACTTGGTAATATGCACTTAAGGCTCCTCTATGTCTTTTCATGGGTTGATGGTTAATGCCTGATTTATTTTTATCATGTAAAAAAAAATTATAAATTTAACATTTAGCACTAGCTAATATAATTTATCAATTTGATTCATGTTTGTTGACCATCTCTCCCACTAGAATGGAAGCTTCTGGAAGGTGGGGACTTCTATTAATCACTGTATCGCAGTCCCTGTAAAAGAACAGTATATGATCAACTCTTATTGAATGAATGAATCAGACAAATCTTTTATAACTATAATCCTCTTATTTAGGGAATTGTTTCTGATGTGTACAATGTAAAAGTTAATCTGATACCACTGTTTCAATGGGATTTAAACTCTTAAGGGGTTTGAGTCCTTTTTTATTTGGATGTGGAACTAGAGACCTCATCAATGATTGATAAAATTGAAGAAATTATTGGTTTCTAGCAAAGTATTACTTTAATTTTTTTTGTGCAGAAATGAAGTATGTAATGGAAACAGGAGTATTTCATTTTCTGTCACCAGAAGTGATTCCCACCATCCCACCATATGGGATTTTGGCTTGGGAGGCAGGATTTCCATAACACACGTGTAACCCTCTGCCTCTCCTCCCTGACTCTCTTCTTCCCACAGTCCACTGAGCCCGAAGGTTGGGCTTTTATTTTATGTCTCCTTCCTGTCTGCTGGGGACACCTCCCATGGCATGTCCTCTGTCCTAATTCCAGTGCTATGCCTTAGTCTAAACGCCTCAGCGCAGAGTTCAGGGAGAAAAATGTTTGCCAATGAGGGAACATGCATACACCGGGAAGTACTTCAAAAACAACACTGTGTTATACGTGTACATCTTTGATTTGGTTTAATCAAAGTTGAGGTAATAGTACATATAATGCTCTGTTTCTTTTGTTTTAATTTAATATTTCTTGAAGATCTTTTCCATATTCGCAGACACACATCTACCTTACTCTTTTTTAAAAGTTACATAATACTCCATAAAAAACTAACTCTGTTTATTTAATCAGTCTCTTACTGAAGGATGTTTAAGTCATTTTCAATCTTTTCTATATAAATAACGCTGTAGTGAACATTACACTATGGTTTTGGTTTTCTTGCGTATTTGTGTGAGTATATCCTTTGGCTATATTTCTAGCAATGGAATTGCTATACAAACTACTGTGTGCTTATAAGATTGTCTACAAAAGATCTAGCACTTTGTAGTTTTATCCACTGATAGCAAATTCATAGTTTTGTCTTTAGATTATAGCTCTTATAGCTATAACTGTGTTGTGTGATTAAGAAAGGATGAGATACATTTGGAAGAAAGAAAGGAAGAAACAGGAAGGGAAGAGATGAATCATTTAAGTGAAAAACACACTATTGGGGATAGGCTTATGGAAGTAGGGGATCAAAGAGCCCTTGGTGGGAATTTCAGCTGTGCCATTTATTAACTATGGTACACAGAATATGGTACAATGGCATGATGCTAAACGTTTAGCGTGTACTAGGCACTGAAGGAAATGCAAAAGAAAGCACTAGATTTTATTCCAGACTAGTTGGAAAAGCACAATAAGCCCCCTGGAAGCCATTAGGAAGCAATGAAGACCTTCAAAATCTCCAAGAGGATTTTGGAGAAACTCAGATCTACTTTAGAAATTATTTATGTGGATAATTTACATGGAGATATATATATATATATATTTTTACAATTTTATTTATTTATTTTTGGCTACACTGAGTCTTTGTTGCTGTGGTGATGTTCTCTAGTTGCGGCAAGTGGGGGCTACTCTTGGTTGCGAAGCTGAGGCTTCTCAGAAAGGTAGCTTTTTTTGTAGCAGAACATGGGCTCTACAGATGTGGGCTTCAGTAGTTGCAGCTCATGGGCTCTAGAGCTCAGACTCAGTAGTTGTGGCACATGGACTTAGTTGCTCCACAGCATATGGGGTCTTCCTGGACCAGGAATTGAACCTGGGTCCTCTGCACTGGCAGGCAGATTCTTAACCACTGGGTCACCAGAGAAGTCCTACATGGATACTTTTAAAAAATCAGTTCTAATGAAATAATTTCTTTCTGGGAGTTCGATGCTTTTGAAGAATTTGCTTTAATTTCACATGACTCTCTTAAAAGCATCTCATAAGTCATATGACAGCATCCTATGTCAACCTTTTTTTTCAGAAGTTCAATTATATGTTTGTTGTGGTTTTTGTAGCGTCAATATTCTGAAATTCTTTAAAATTATCATTGGTATCTGGGTTGAAAATTTGCTTCAGGGTGGAGCTGAGGTAGATTTGGTTCTTCCAGTGGGTTTCAAAGGGAAATTTTAGGCTTTTTTAAAGGATTATTTTGTAAAATGTCATAGTCTTGTGTGTGTCTCCAGTTGAGGGTGCGGTGGTACCTGCCCTGGGTCAATAGAGGAAATGATGCAATAATGAAACTTAACTGCAGCACTGTCCCACCAGGGGATGGAAGGATAGTTACAGCTTTCCCCCAAACCTGGCCCTATTACATTAGGCCCTCTCACTGGTGATACTGTTGTTTGGGACCTTCTTCCCTCTCTTTTTCATTACTCATCTCTTAGTTTAAGAGTGAGTCAGACCTGATGTTAGCTTTCATTTGGGCTCTCACTACCCATAGGACCTTAGGGTACTCTTTCATTCTGTGCTTGCTCATAGTCCAACAGAGAACAGTGTCTATAAATGTGCATTTTAATAAGCATTTCCAGAGATTCTGATATAGGAGGAAAGGTTGAGGACTTTCCAGGGAACTGAAATCTGGAGAGGTGGAGTAAGTTGCCTAAGATCACACGACTAACCGGTGGCAAAGTAAAAAATGGACCCAGAGTTTCCTGACTGCTGGTCTAGCATTTTGCCTATAAAATGGGGGGTGAGGGGATAGGAGAGGTCTCCTCTCCTGTTGTCTCCTGCCATAAATCAACTCAAACGATACTCTTCAGAAATACAGACCCACCTATTTGGCTCCAAAGTGTACCTCCTTACCTGCTTCTCTTTCCTCCCAGTTCTTGCCAGTGTTGCTCCCTTCTTCAAGCTCCAGGTAAAATATGGGGTTCAATGGAGGTACCTTTTTCACGTCATCCCACATATATAATCTTTTGGAGGTCCCGTCAGTTTCCCTTTGTAAATAAATTCCAGATTTATTTACTACTGTCTCTTTCTCTACTGCTACCACCCTAGTCCAAATTTCCACCATCTTTCACCTGGACCATAACTTTCTGCTTGGTCTCAGACAACTTTTCACAATGTGATTCTGTTCTTTCTCTACCACTTCGTTAAAAACCTTCAGTGACTCTCCAGGGCTATTAGGTTGGAGGTACAATATGACATGACCTTCAATGCCCTGCAAGCTCTGGCTATTCAGGATTACCTTATACCATTCTCCTGTCTGTGCTCCTTCCAGTTTCCTGAATGTATCAGCTCCTCCCTACCACAGGGCCTTTTCACATGCTGCTCTTTTGCCTGGAAGAGATTATATATAATTTTAATTTCTTCTTTTCCTGTTCAGTCAGTTCCTACTCAACCTTTAGATCTTAGCTCAAGGCTCCCTTTCCCAAGAAAACCTTTCCGAACTACTTCCAGTTACAGGCACTCCTGAACCATTCCTCTCCACATCCCCTGCCTCCACTCCCCTTCTCCCCCGCCCCATGTATGTTTATCAGTCTGTAATTCATCTACTCCTTGGTAGAATTGCTCGAGTAATTTCAATCCCCCCCCCCCTTATTATATAGTCTATGTGAGAAGATAAAATGACTGATTTTGTTCACTATTGTTCCCCCAGTGTCTAGCACGGTACCTGGCGCACAATAGGTCCTCAATAAAAATCTGTTTGATGAATGATGGCTCAGCAGTAAAGAATCCCCCTGCAATGCAGGAGATATGGGTTCAATCCCTAGGTCGGGAAGATCCCCTGGAGGAGGACACAGCAACCCACTCCAGTATTCTTGTCTGGGAAATCTCATGGACCAAGGAGACAGTCCATGGGGTCTCAAAAGAGTCAGACACAATGTAGTGACTAAACAACAATGCGTGAATGAAACTTATAGGCAGCTTTTCCTTAAATTTCCTCTCAATTTGTCTCATCTGGCTCAAGTCATCAAAGGCCTATCTTTCATGTACTTACATTAGGTTGGGCACATGTATATACACGTGTATCTTTTATGTTCTCTTTAATGTAAGGTAGCCTATACATTCAATCTCAGCCATCTTCATTGATACTTTATAATCTGTCTCAAATATTAAATGACAGGGACCTTGTGACTGTAGGGAAGGGAAGTACTTTGTAAATTACCCTTCCTCTCTTTCTTTTACTGAGCTTCTGGGGAAGTCCCTTTGACCATGAAAGCTAGGGACAGAATCAGACTGGAGGCCACAGACTATCATGGTTTGCCTTAAAGCTTGAGCCCTAGGTAACTCAAGAAAAATAAGATGGAGATCTATGACTATTCATAGTCCACTGAATTACTTTACCTGTGGGAATAATGATATTAAGCTGCTCTCTGAGACTTTTTGGTTGATCATCTCAAGGGTCTTATTGTCGTTAAATCCCTCAGCCATGTCCGGCTCTGCAACCCCACGGACTGCAGCATGTTAGGCTTCCTGCCCTTCACCAAACTCCTGGAGTTTGCTCAAACTCATGTTCATTGAGTTGGTAATGCCATCCAACCACCTCATCTTCTGTCATACCCTTGTCCTCCTGCCTTCAATCTTTCCTAGCATCAGTGTCTTTTCCAATGAGGTGGCTCTGTGTATCAGGTGGCCAAAGTATTGGGGCTTCAGCTTCAGCATCAGTCCTTCTGTTAGGTAGGTAGAATAGGGAAAAGGAGTCTAAAATGGCGGTGGCTAAAAGACAAAGAAGGGAAAAGCCCGCGAAAATAGAACAAAAGAAGGTCCGAGGACCAGAGTGAGGACCTCAGGTAAAACAAACAACACTCCTGGCCGGCGCAATTTACATAGGACAGGCCCAGGGAAAGATAAACATATAAAAAGAGGAGCCAAAGCTAGCTCTCTCTCTCTCTCTCCTTCTCTCTCTCTCGCGTGCGCTGGGGTGCTCTTCTCCTCGTGTCTTTGGGTCTACGTGCCCTCACGCCTTGAAGATGGATTTTCCTGCTATCTTCTAAATAAAATAGAGCTGTAACACTGATTTGTCTAAGAGCTATAACATGGTCCTTTCGAGACCTGAGAGCTATAACACGGTCTGTCCAAGACCTGAGAGCTGTGACACGCTGAGGGGGCTTTAATGTCCGTCACTCCAAATCTTTGTTGTGACGAGACAAAGAACCGAGGAACATACACTCGCATGACACTTCCAATGAATATTCAGGGTTGATGTCCTTTATGATTGACTGGTTTGACCTCCTTGCTGTCCAGTGGACTCTCAAGAGTCTTCTCCAACACCACAGTTTGAAAGCATCAATTCTTCAACTCTCAGCCTTCTTTGTTGCCCAACTCTCACATCCATACATGACAACTGGAAAAAACATATCTTTGACTATATGGAGCTTTGTCAACAAAGTAATGTCTCTGCTTTTTAATATGCTATCTAGGTTTGTCATAGCTTTTCTTCCAAGGAGCAATTGTCTTTTGATTTCATGGATGCTGTCACTGTTCGCAGTGGTTTTGGAGCCCAAGAAAGATAAAGTCTGTCAGTGTTTCCTTTGTTTCCTCATCTGTTTGCCATGAAGTGATGGGACCCAATGCCACAATCTAAGTTTTTTGAATGTTAGGTTTTAAGCCCGCTTTTTCACTCTGCTCTTTCACTTTCATCAAGAGGCTCTTTAATTCCTCTTTCCTTTCTGTCATAAGGGTAGTGTCATCTGCATATCTGAGGTTATTTATATTTCTTCTGGCAATCTTGATTTCAGCTTGTGCTTCATCCAGCCTGGCATTTTGCATGATGTACTCTACATATAAGTTAATAAGCAGGGTGACAATATACAGCCTTGATGTACTCCTGTCCCAATTTTGAACCAGTCTGTTGTTCCATGTTTGGTTCTAACTGTTGTTTCTTGACCTGTATACAAGTTTTTGGGGAGGCAGATAAGGTGGTTTGGTATTCCTATCTCTAAGAATTTTCTGCAGTTTGTTGTGATCCACATAGTCAGAAGCTTTTGCATAGTCAATGAAGCAGATGTTTTTCTGGAATTCTCTTGCTTTTTTTATGATTCTATGGATGTTGGCAATTTAATCTCTGGTTCCTCTGCCTTTTCTAAATCCAGATGTACATCTTGTTTCACATACTGTTGAAGCCTAGCTTAGAGGATTTTGAGAATTACCTTGCTAGCACGTTGATATGAGTACAATTGTGTGGTAGTTTGAACATTCTTTGTCATTGCCCTTCTTTGGTATTGGAATGAAAACTGACCTTTTCTAGTCCTGTGGCCACTGCTGAATTTTTCAAATTTGCTGGCATATTGAGTGCAACACTTTAACAGCATCCTCTTTTAGCATTTGAAATAGCTCAGCTGGAATTCTATCACCTCCACTTGCTTTGTTCATAGTGATGCTTCTTAAGGCCCACTGGACTTTGCACTTCAGGACATCTGGTTCTAGGTGAGTGGTCACACCATTGTGGTTATCCTGGTCATTGAGATCTTTTTGTATAGTTCTGTGTATTCTTGCCACCTCTTCTTAATAGCTTCTGCTTCTGTTAGATCCATACCATTTCTGTCCTTTAGGATGCCCATCTTTGCATGAAATGTTCCCTTGATATCTCTAATTTTCTTGAAGTGATCTCTAGTCTTTCCCACTTTATTTTTTCCTCTATTCTAGTTCCTTTATTCCAAAAATTCTATTATTTTCCTCTATTTCTTTGTATTGTTTACTTAGGAAGGCTTTCTTATCTCCCTTTGCTATTCTTTGGAACTCTGCATTCAGATGGATAAGGGTCTTATACTATTACAAATCATGATTGCAAGTTGCTTTAGACTATTATTTACACCCAGAGAAGATCTAAAATTGGTATATGGTTGGGCTCTGGAGTGTAGGACACTTCACCAAGTATATGTTCATCAGGTCAAACAAAGTATTGGCTTGAGGCAGAGACTTATCGATTCTGAGATCTTCCCTGGGGCATCTGGGAGTTTCCCCAAGAGCCAAAGTTGACATTGTGAAGCTAGGGATTATTTGAAATTATTTGAGATAAGCACTCTGCACTTAGTGCTTTGGTAAATGTTAGCCATTCTTTCATTCTTGTAGAGAACAAATAGACACTTAACGTTTTATTTGAGGGAAGAAATAACATGCATAGCTCTTCTTTTCCCTAAGGGACAGGTCCTTTGGAATCTGTCTACTTGTTTATTAAGAAACTCCAATGGTCTGTCACACTTAAAAAAATGCGATCCTAGTAGAAGTATCTATGACAGACTTCCAAGTGTTGACAAAGAGGAAGCTTTTTCTGGGTACCTTTTGTTGTGTAACCACTGAATTCTGGCCCCAGCTGAAAATTAGTCGTGAAATAGGTCTCCTATTGCAACTTTTACCACACTTTTCCTTATGCACCTTATCACATGTGTTATTATTTGTTTTTTTGTATCTTTTTTTTGTTTGTTTTTAAGCTGACTTCTGTCATTTCTATTAGGCTTCTGTGGTGCTCCGAGCAGGAATCTCTATTTTGATGACTTCTGTCTGCATGCATTAGGACCTAGTGCATAGGGCATAAAGAGGAAAGAAGAGTACCCTCATTCAGAAGTCTTTTCTGTATCTCTCAGCCTGCATATAGTCTTAACCCTTTTCCCCTCGCATATAAATGGGAATGTACTGTATGTTTTAAATTCCTTTTCTTTTTAAAGGTAGATTTGTTTTGGAGACATCTGAATTAGTATGGTAGATTGAACACATAATTTTTCTGCCTTCCAAAACTCCGCTAAAACTATGGAAAGGGATTTTCTTTTAAGGCAAAAATTTATAAAGATGGAGCAAATAGAAGAGGAATCAAAAACTCAACATTTTGGGAGCAGAAGTACAGATGGAACAGTGGCAACTGATGCAGAGACCCAGGAAAGCTGAACGTTATACTCTCCATGGACAAAACTGAGAGCCACCTATTCTAACCTGGGGTGCTAAAAGGCTCAGCATCTGACAACTGGAACCAAGAGTATTAGGGTGATGAGAAGAGGGGAGTAAGAGATTTAAGGATCAGGTTATTTGGGCTGGAAACACAAGGCACAGGTGAGGGCACGGATGCTGTACTGAAAATTGGAATTAAACACAGAATAATACATATGTATACTGAAGGGGATCATATCTATGCAAAGCAGAAAGACTTCAAGATACAGACACTGTATTGCCCAGATCATTTTGCAGTGAAGCTCAAAGTCCTTGAGTAAGCCCATGCTCAAGCTTAAAGCTTTTGATCAGTCCTTTCTCCACGTGCTTTTAAATATGAGCAGACAGGCAGCCTTGTGAGGACAGTATTTAACATGAGAATGTTCAAAATAAACAGAAAAGCAACTTGTAAGAAACAGGTTGTGCAGTTAAAAGAAAGCCTGACATTAATATCCTCAGGGAAAACATTCCTTCTGTAAAAGAAGAACAGGATGGTAATGCTTGGAAATGAAAATATCCCTGGATGTTGGAAACATATCAGGAATGAAAAGCTCAAAAAAAGGGGTGGATAAAATGTTGAGGGAACTCCTAGAAAGTAGAGTAAAAAGCAAAGAGTTGAAAATAAAGAGAAGAAAACTAGAGGATGAGTCCAGGAGATCCAACAACCCAATAAAAGTTTCAGAAAGAGATAGCAGAGACCATGGAGGGGAGAAAAGTTTTCACAACTAAAGGACATGATTTTTGAGATTAAAGAGACCCACTGATTGCCCAGTGCAATGGATGAAAAAAATACCTTCAGCATAATTGTGAAATTTCATTACCTTGCGAATTTGGAAGATTCTGCAAGCTCCCAGAGAGAAAAATTTCAGGTCACATACAAATGATCAGCAATCAAACGGCTTTGAACAGAAACACTGGAAGCTAGAAAGCCATGGACAGTACTTGTGATAATATGAAGAACATTTGTTTTCAACCTAGGTTTCTATAGCAAGTCAAACTATGAGTCAAGTGAGAAGGTGAAAAAAAGATACTTTCAGCGAAGCAAATGTTAAAAAACTGCAAAAAGTCTCCCTTCTCAGGAAGCTTCTCAAGGATCACTCCATATTAATTAGTAAATAAGCCAAGAAAGAGGAAGATATGGAATACAGACGATCCATCACTGTGGAGAAGGGAAGGGAATCGCCTGGAAAGTGGTGAAGGGAGATCCCAGGATTACAATTATGCATGAGATGTAGAGGGCAATCAGTAAAGATTGGAATAGCATGACGCAGGAGATGGCTTGAGAGCTGTCATTACCAAGTCTTTTGCTTTTGTATCAGTCCTTAAAAAAAAGTTATAGGTATATATATTATAATATATATATTAATTATATATAATTAATATATATATATTTACACACACACACATATATATTTTCATGGTAAAAGTCATGTAACAAAAATTTACCATCTTGGCCATTTTAAAGTGTACAGTTCAGTATTGTTAAGTATCTCACACTGTTGTGAAATAGAGCTCCACAATGTTTTCATCTTGCAAAACTGAAAGTCCATACTCATTAAGCAACAACTCCCCTACCCACTTTCCCCCACTATTCTACTTTCTGTTTCTGCTAATTCAACTACTTTTGGGACCTCATGTAAGTGAAACCAAAGAGTATTTTTCTTCTGTGCCTGGCTTTGATTATTTAGCTTAATGTTCTCAAAGTTCATCCATGTTGTAGCATGTGACAAGATTTCTTTCCTTAAGACTGAATAATATTCTATTGTATGTTTATACCATATTTGGTTTATTCATTCATTCGTTGATCCACATTTGAGTGGCTTCCATTTCTTGATTCATATGAATAGTTTGCTATGAACATTGAAATACAAATATTTCTTTGAGACTGCTTTCAATTCTTTGTGATATATGCTTAGAAGTGGGACTTCTGGATCATATAATAGTTCTAGATTTTTAATTTTTTGAGGAAGTGCCATATTACTTTCCATCCCATTTTATAGTCCCAAAGAGTGCACAAGGCTCTAATTTCTCCATATCCTTGCTGACTCTTGTTATTTCCTTCCTTCTTTCTCCTTTTCTTTTTTCTCTTTCTTTCTCCCTCCCTCCTTTCTCTCTCTTTTTTCTTTCTAGTAGCCATCCTAATGGGTATGAAGTGATATCTCATTGTGTTTTTTATTTACATTTCTCTGGTGATTAGTGATGTTGAGCATCTTTTCATCTGGATATCATATTTGTAAAATGTCTCTTCACATCCCTTGCCATATAGTGTATATATAAGGATCCAACTTCACTCTTTTGAATGTGGATATCCAGTGTTCCCAGCACCATTTGCAGAAGCAATTGTCCTTTCCTCATTTAGTGGTCTTGGTACTATTATAAAGATCATTTGAAGTTTGTTTTTGGGCTCTCTGTTCTATTTCATTAATCTGTATATCTATGTCAGCACCATGTTGTTTTGATTACTGTAGCTTTATAATATGTTTTGAAATCAGAATGTGTGAGTCCTCTGAATTTGTTCTTTTTAAAAAACATTATTTTGGCTATTCAGGGTCCCTTGAGATTCCATATGAATTTAAGGATAAATTTTTGCATTTTTCAAAAAATGCTATTGGGATTTTATAGGGATTGCACTGAATCTGAAGATTGCTTTGGGTAGTCTGAACATTGTACTAGTTTTTTTTTTTTTTTAAACTGTATAAAACTATGAGAAGATGAGTTACTAAAATGAACTATAAAGTAAGAAAGTAAAAGCTTTATGGGAGACCACTGTGAACTGATAGATTCCCTGCTGGGACTGACCAGTAGAACATTGTACTGAAAGGCTTTTGGACAGTGTGGAAGAGTTAGTCTAGTAATTATAAAGATAATCAAGATAATAAGAAAAAAGGTGATTATTAAGGAAAAAGATAAAAAAAAAGATAGGAAGCATTATCACAGCACATTATAGTGCTTGACTGTGATTAATGTTTTCATAGGTATATAATATTAATATTGAATATTTAGTCAGTCAAAAAGTATAATGTGAGTGAAGTTGTGAGAGAGAAGGTACAGTATTAGAAGATGTAGACCTTTATCTGCCTGTAATAGGAAGTCATTAATGGATCAAAATACACCAGTGTCTTTGATTGTATAGAGCCATGCTATCTGATATGATGATCACTAGCCACATGTGGCTATTAAGCACTGGAAATGTGACTTATCCAAATTGAGATATGCTGTTAGTGTGAGCTACAGGCTGAATTCTGAAGACTTAGTACAAAAAAGGAATGTAAAATATCTCATTAAGAATTTTTATATTGATTACATGTTGCAATGATAATATTTTGAATTGCTGTTGCTGTTCAGTTGCTCAGTTGTGTTCAACTCTTTGTAACCCCATGGACTGCAGCACATCAGGCCTCCCTGTCCTTTACCATCTCCTGGAGCTTGCTCAAACTCATGTCCATTGAGTTGGTGATGGCATCCAACCATCTTATCCTCTGTTGTCCCCTTCTCCTCCTGCCCTCAATCTTTCCCAGCATCAGAGTCTCTTCTAATGAGTCAACTCTTCACATCAGGTGGCCAAAATATTGGAGCTTCAACTTCCCCATCAGTCCTTCCAGTGACTATTCAGGATTGTTTACCTTTAGGATTGACTGGTTTAATCTCCTTGCAGTCCAAGGGACTCTCAAGAGTCTTCTCCAACACCACAGTCCAAAAGCAACAATTCTTTGACACTCAGCCTCCTTAATGGTCCAACTCACATCCGTACATGACTACTGGAAAAACCATAGCTTTGACTAGACGGACCTTTGTCGGCAAAGTGGTATCTCTGCTTTTTAATTCGCTGTCTAGGTTTGTCATAGCTTTTCTTTCAAGGAGCAAGCGTCTTTTAATTTCTTGGCTGCAATCATCATCTGCAGTGATTTTGGGACTCAAGAAAATAAAGGCTGTCACTGTTGCCATTGTTTCCCGATCTGTTTGCCATGAAGTGATGGGACTGGATGCTGTGATCTTCATTTTTTGAATATTGAGTTTTAAGCCAACTTTTTCACTCTCCTCTTTCACTTTCATCAAGAGTCTCTTTAGTTCTTCACTTTCTGCCATTAAGGTGATGTCATCTGCATATCTGAGGTTGTTGATATTTCTCCTGGCGATCTGGATTCCAGCTTATGCTTCATCCAGCCTGGGATTTTGCATGATGTACACTGCAAATCAGTTAAATGAGCAGGGTAACAATATACAGCCTTGATGTACTCCTTTCCCAATTTTGAACCAGTCCGTTGTTCCATGCCCAGTTCTAACTGTTGCTTCTTGACGTGTATGGGTTTCTTGGGAGGCAGGTATGGTGGTCTGGTATTCCCATCTGTTTAAGAATTTGCCACAGTTTGTTGTGATCCACACAGTCAAACGGGCTTTGGTGTAGTCAATGAAGCAGAAGTAGGTATTTTTCTGATATTCTCTTGCTTTTTCTATGATCCAACGGATGTTGATAATTTAATCTCTGGTTCCTCTGCGTTTTCTAAATCCAGCGTGAACATCTGGAAGTTCTCGGTTTACATACTGTTGAAGCAGCTTGGAGAATTTTGAGCATTACTTTGCTAGCTTGTGAAATGAGTGCAATTGTGTGGTAGTTTGAACATTCTTTGGCATTGCCTTTCTTTGGGATTGGAATGAAAACTTTGGAATGAAAACTGATCTCTTCCAGTCCTGTGACCACTGCTGAATTTTCCAAATTTGCTGACATATTCAGTGTACACTTTAACAGCACCACCTTTTAGGATTTGAAATAGCTCAGCTATATAATTTGAATATATTGAGTTAAATGATGTTGTTAAAATTAATTTCATTTATTTTTTATTAACTTTTTAAAAAGTGTGGCTACAGGAATTTATTTTATGTTTTTTAGTGTTTCTATTTCACTTTATTTATTTTTTTAATTTAAATTTATTTATTTTAATTAGAGGCTAATTACTTTACAATATTGTATTGGTTCTGCCACACATCAACATGAATCCACCACAGGCATACACGTGTTCCCCCAGCTACAGGAATTTAAAATGACACATGTGACTTGCATTATATTTCTGGTGGGGAGCACTGGTTTAGAAATAAGATAATGTGTAAATGTCAGAAGAACCAGCTAAGACAGTGAGAAGTGATTGTCTCTGGGGAAGGAACTTGGGAAACTGGGGAGGTATGGAACATGAAATTACTGTTTTTGGTTTTAAGCTTTTTATTGTAATTTGGCTTTTAAAATGAGTGCATATATGACTGTTAAATACAATTTAACTAAATAAACTATTTGGCTAGTTTCCTTTTTAAATATTTGTTTATCTGATCTTTTAGGAATTGCATAATAGTCTACTATAAGAAGTTACAGTAATTGCTATAATTAGTCTTTTTTTTTTTACAGATACTTAAGTTGTTACCAGAGTTTGGTTTTTTGCTATTTCAGACATCACTTTAGTGAATATTCTAAATGTAGATCTTTGTCATATTATATCTGCAAGATGAATATCCAGAAGTGGGCTTCTTGGGCAAAGGGAATGTGCACTTTAAAGTTTTGGTAGGCATCAAATTTCTTTTCTGAGAATTTATACTAGTGTATACTTCCACTAACAATACCAGCATCCCCACAGTTTGATCAAAATGGAAATTATCCAGTTTCTTAGACCTTGTTCTCTTTTTATTATTTGTGATGTTGAGCATCATGTGTATGTTTTATTGACCAGTATTTTCACTCTGATGTTCTTTGCTTATTTTTGTTTGGGGTTGTGTCTTTTTCTACATGATCTGTAAGAGTGGATAGAGCCTTTCTAAATGGATTCTGAGGGCTATTGTACATGGGAAAGATGTTTGTCCCCCTAAAAGAAGAACCAATCCACAAGTATCTGATGAGGGGACAGGTGAGAATGTCTCTGTTGATGACATTTCATATTTGGTGAAAAAAAACAAACAGCCATTTAAATAATAGAACCACATGTATCCCATAAACAAAAACAACCAACCAACTTTGCTAAAATTATTGGGGTAATAAAAGATTGTTTTGAGGGAGAAAGTAATTTTGTGGAAGAATAAGATAGATTTTTTTTTTTTGATCTGTGCTACCTCTTTTCTGCTTTCTTTATTTAACTTGAGTTCTGTGTTTCCATATTTTTTTCTCAACCCTACCCATATAAAAGTATTGTCATTCAGTCTGAATATTTACACATACATACTCTGTTTAAAAAAAAACAAACTATGACATGGTTTTCTCCCTCCATATTATTCTAACCCTTTGTTCTCCAGAAGACAACCCTCAAGAGCACAGGCTGCTATGAAGACAGAGTTCCAACCCTTGGAGATATGCATGGTCTATTGAATTCCATTAGAAGCATGCACACAGGTTAATAGTCATTATTCTGCCGGGAGAAACAGTTGTTTCTGATATAGCAGCAACTAGTGGTAATTTAACTAAATAACTTCTCTTTCCCCCAATTTAATAGTAAACTATTTGCATAAAAATGAAGAAGAAAAATGTGTTGAGGGTGGAGAGATATGTGATAGATGTATGTAAGTTGTGACTCAAAACAGAGAGTTATTAGCTTAAAGTCTAAAAATAATTGTCTCTCCACTTTTTTTTTTAATGTAGGTATCTTTAAAAATTTTTTATTTATTTTGGCCGTGCTGTGCAGCATGTGGGATCTTTGTTCCCCAACTAGGGATCCAACCTGTGCCCCCTGCAGTAGAAACAGGGAGTCTTAACCACTGGACCACCAGGGAATTCCCTCCACTTATTTTTCTTATTTTTGGTTCTCTCCATACAGAACCAAAAGCCCCAGGTGATGTCAGAAAGTACATGTCTTTGTCACTAGCGTGTTTCTCCTCAGCCACCCCAGACTTTTTGCATCCTCCTGCTCTTAAACATCGCTCAGGGAGGGAGGGCTCTATGACCATCCTCAGAAGACTATGTGAGAATCAAACCCTCCTGTAAGTCAGAAAGTTCTTGCTTCATTTAGCTAGGATCATTTCATCTTCCATCCCTTATGGATATGCAGAGATAGCAGATTCCTAATCTAACAGCTTCTTATATCACTTCTATCCTGGCTTCTTCCGTGATACATTTTTTTTCTGTACATGCTTGAATCCTTGAATAATTTCAAAACTCCTTTCTGACTTCTCTTTCCATATGACACCAAAATTATTTTCTTTTACGGTTGATATTTGCAGCTGAGCATGTAGTTATTTTCATGTAACTTGTGGTAGAAAGTGAAAGTGGTGGTGGTGTTTTGGCTTTGCTGAAAGGCTACATCATTTTCTCTCCTGCTTCTAGCCTCCAAAGTTCAGTTTCAGCCACCAGTAATAAACCTGCTTCTAGGGCTTAGAATACAAATTCAACACAATTTATGAGCTCCTGCATTGTGCCAGAATCCTTTTTCTCAGGGAACATTCCCAACTTGAATAATTCACTGTTACAACAGTGTTCTCTGAAGTTCTGTCAAAATTCTAGGCATCAGAGTTTTGGAGGGAAATCTGGCAGAGAGAGCCCATCCAGGCACATGGAGGAACCTCTGCCTCTAATCTCTCTGAAGACAGATAAAAGGCCTATTGAGACTGAAGGATCATAGACCATGGCATTAGAGCTTGATATAATTTACTATGCAGTTAACTCCAGCATAATTATGTACAACATGTTGTCAAAGGTATACAGTAGGGTACTGATCCAAACTTCCCTTCCTCCTGCCTTAAGGAATTGGTGAACCTACTTCTTATCTGAGGACGGATATGGGAAGTAGTTCCTTCTTTCCATGTGGGCTTAGACCTCTGTATTCTTGTGCTATGCCAGTCATGGTAAGGGTGACCAAGCCCTTGAATGAAGAATCTTATTCTCATGCTCTGTTTTTGTGCTCTTTCAAAGTTCTTTCTACGTTGCCAACTATCAAAGGAGTGTGTGGTAAGCCTATTGCTTGTCAGTTTTTACTGAGAAATAACTTCTCCTTCTCTCTTTATAGATGGCCTTGTTTTGTGCTATACTCTTTTCCTTTGATAATCTGACACTGCATTCTGTACATTCCCCTTGGCTGGAAAAGTTATTTCATGATTTCTTCCCCCTTTTTCTTAAGAATGAGAGTTGTCTCTCTTATTTACAGAACATGTTCAATAGAGAAAATTTGGAATACACCAAAAAGCATAAGGGAGAAATGATTCATAATTTTACTATCCAGAAGTCATCATTATTAGTATATTAGAATATATACACATACATGTATGTATTTTAATTTATATTACATAATAACTACCTGTGCTTTCTGTACAGTTTTTTATTAATAGATTTTATTAGTTCAATTTTATGGACATAGATTATTTTCATTTTTTCTATCATATATGTTGCCATGCACATGATTGCACAGACCTCTTTATGCTCACTTGACATTTTCTTTAGAATGAAATCCTAGAAGTGAAATTGTAGCATGAAAGGTCATGTACATTTTAAGGCTTTTGATAAATATTGCTGCATCCACCTTAATAAAGGTGATACTGGTTTGCTGTCCCACCAGCAGTATTTGGAAATGTTCATTGTTAAGACTGTGCTCAATAGCAGGTACTTAACTCTTTAATCTTTTTTCAATTTGATAAGTATAAATAGTATCTCAATATTTACTGTGAAATTTCTTTGATTATAAGTCTGAATATATATATATATATATATATATATATATTTCATGGTCAGCTATATTTTTTTGTGATTTGCTTTTTGGATCTTTGCTCCTTTGTTTTGTTCATCTGTCTGTTATTTCTTTGTGTTGATAAATAAACTCCACTAACCCCCTGGCAACATATTGTTTGTTGTTTAGTCACCATGTCGTGTCTGACTCTTTGCCACCCCATGGACTGCAGCACGCCAGGCTCCTCTGTTCTCCACTACCTCCCAGAGTTTGCTCAGACTTACATCCATTGAGTTGGTGATGCTATCTAACCATCTTATCCTCAGCCATCCCCTTCTCCTTTTGCCTTCAATCTTTCCCAGCATCAGGGTCTTTTCCAATGAGTCAGCTCTTCGCATCAGGTGGCCAAAGGATTGGAGCTTCAGCTCAGCATCAGTCCTTCTGATGAATATTCAGGGTTGATTTCCTGTAGGATAGACTGGTTTGATCTCCTTGCAGTCCAAGGGACTGTCAAGAGTCTTCTCCAACACCACAGTTTGAAAGCAAAGGTCAGCACTCAGCCTTCTTTATGGTCCACCTCTCACATCCGTACTTGACTAAAGGGAAAACCATAGCTTTGACCTTTGTCAGGCAGAGTGGTTATTAGTCTGGAGCCAGACTGCCTGAGCCTGTATCCCATTCTACCTCTCTCACTGGCTGTGTAACCCTGGTAAGTTACTTAGCCTCTGTGCATCAGTTTTCTCCTCTGTAAAATGAAGATTCATGTTGATCCCAGATGGTTGTGTAAGGATTAAATAAATTAATATATGGAAAGCACTTAAAACCATAGCATATAATAATTACTAAATAAGTATGTTATTATATGGAGAAGGAAATGGCAACCCACTCCAGTGTTCTTGCCTGGAGAATCCCATGGACGGAGAAGCCTGGTAGGCTGCAGTCCGTGGAGTCGCACAGAGTCGGACACGACTGAAGCAACTTAGCAGCAGCAGCAGCATGTTATTATAATTACTTAAGATACTCTTTATAAGAATATTGATTCTTTATTATGTGTGTTTCAAATAGTGTCCCTTATTTTTTAAAAAATTGATACATGGTTTTTTATCTATGAAATTCTATACATCAAATTTGTCCATTTTTTCCCTTTCTAGCTTCTACCATGATATAATACATAGAAAATCCTTCCTTATTCCAGTATTCTGTAAATATCACCATATTTTCATTCAGGACTTTACTCTCTCACTTATTTCATTAAAAAATTTTAAACTATGTAACCTACATGGTGGAGAAGGCAATGGCACCCCACTCCAATACTCTCGCCTGGAAAATCCCATGGACGGAGGAGCCTGGTAGGCTGCAGTCCATGGGGTCGCTAAGAGTCGGACACGACTGAGCGACTTCACTTTCACTTTCCACTTTCATGCATTGGAGAAGGAAATGGCAACCCACTCCAGCGTTCTTGCCTAGAGAATCCCAGGGATGGGGGAGCCTGGTGGGCTGCCGTCTATGGGGTCGCACAGAGTCAGACACAACTGAAGCGACTTAGTAGCAGCAGCAGCAGCAGCAACCTACATAGAATTAATTTTGGTAAATAGAGTGAGGTAAGATACTAAGATAATAATATTAATTATCCTGATCTCTTATTTTCCTATATATTTGAAACACCAATACCACCTTTATGATGAATCATCATGTATGAGTATTCCTACATTCTTGTTAGTTTCTAGACTTTTTATTCCATCTCACTGAGTTTGCTATCTCTCCTATTACTAATGCCACATTGCTCAAATTATTGTAGTTTTAAATATATCTTATTTTCTGGCAGTGAAAGTGCCCTCTTTGTTATTTCTCTTTTATATATTTCCTAGCTAACACATCTCATTAACTTTTGAATAATTTTTTCTAATTTCAAGAACTTTTCATAATTGAAATTTGAATTAAATGAGTGATAGTTGCTCAGTTGTGTATAACTCTTTGTAACCTCATGGACTGTACCCTGCCAGTCTCCTTTGTCCATGGAATTTTCCAGGCAAGAATATTGGAGTGGGTTGCCATTTCTTCTCCAGTAATTTGAATTAAACATATAAATTATTGTGGAATGAGTTGACATTATTACAATGTTGACTTTTCTCATTCAATAACCTAACTTATGTCTATGCAGTCCATGGGGTCACTGAGGGTCAGACATGACTAAGCGACTTCACTTTCACTTTTCACTTTCATTCATTGGAGAAGGAAATGGCAACCCACTCCAGTGTTCTTGCCTGGAGAATCCCACGGACGGGGGAGCCTGGTGGGCTGCCGTCTATGTGGTCACACAGAGTCGGAAACGACTAAAGTGACTTAGCAGCAGCAGCAAATATTTTACATATTTCAGTGAAATTTTGTTTTGTTTTTCCAAGCCTGATTTTTAAAAATATTGTAGAAAAAAACCCATACAATTGAAAAAAAAAAAAATGCAGGTCCTATGTATTTCCTTCTGGGTCTACTCAGGTGGTGTTAGTGGTCAGAAATATGCCAGACAATGCAGGAGACGTAAGAGACGCAGGTTTGATCCGTGGGTCAGGAAGATGCATGGAGGGCATGGCAACCCACTCTAGTATTCTTGCCTGGAGAGAATCCCGTGGACAGAAGAGCCTGGCTGGCTACAGTCCACAGGGTCACACAGAATGGGCCATGACTAAAGTGACTTAGCATGCATGCATATTTCCTTTTAGATTAATTCCTGTGTATTTTATGTTTTTGTTGTGGTTTGGGAATGGAATATTTTCCCATTATATATAAAACTTGCTATTATTAAAATCTGCGTCATATATTGAGGAAAGTCTTTGTATATTTTATAACTGGTTGTCTTACCAAACTGTCCTATTTATACTAATAGATGTTGTTATTTGATATGACTTTTCTAGGAATCATGTCATTCAAATGATATCTTTGTGGCTTTTTTTTAAAGCTGAAGGATAATTGCTTTACAACGTTGTGTTGGTTTCTGCTGTAAAACAATGCAAGTCAGTTGTAATTATATGTCTATCCCCTCCCTCGCTGCTCCATCCCACTGTTCTAGGTTGTCTCAGAGTGCCAGGCTGGGCTCCCTGTGTTACACGGCAGCTTCCCGCTAGGTATCTCTTTTGCACATGATAGCGTATATATGTCAATACTACTTTCTCAGTTCGTTCTGCCCTCTTCTTCCTGTGCTGTGTCCTCAAGACCATTGTCTACATCTGTATTTCTATTCTTTCCCTCAAATAGCTCATGAGCACAATTTTTCTAGATTTCATATATATGTGTTAATATACAATATGTTTTTCTCTTTCTGACTTACCTTACTCTGTGTAACAGGCTGTAGGTTCATCCACCTTACTACAGTTGACTCAAATTTGTTCCTTTCTATGGCTGAGTAAGATTCCATTGTGTATATGTACCACATCTTCTTTATCCCTTCATCTGTTGGATGAAGGGATGTTCATCTGTTGATGGACATCTAGGTTGCTTCCATGTCCTGGTTATTGTAAATAGTGCTGCAGTGAACACTGGGGTACATATATAATTTTGAATTGTGGTTTTCTCAGGGTTTATGCCCAGGAGTGGGATTGCTGAGTCACATGGTAGTTTTATTCCTAGTTTGTTAAGGAATCTCCAGACTGTTCTCCATAGTGGCTGTATCAATTTACATTCCCACCAACAGTGCAAAAGCATTCCTTTTTCTCCACATCCTCTCCAGAATTTATCGTTTATAGGTTTTTTTTTTTATGATGGCCATTCTGATTGGTGTGAGGTGATACTTCATTGTAGTTTTTATTTGCCATTATCTAATAATGAGTGATGTTGAGCATCTTTTCATGTGTTTATTGGTCATCTGTATGTCTTCTTTGGAGCAATGTCTATTTAGGTCTTCTGCCCATTTTTTGATTGGGCTGTTTGTTTTTCTGATAATTGAGCTGTGTGGCTTCTTTTGTGGCACTCCTTTTCTTTTTTTTTTTTTTTTCCTGTAATTACTAGCCAAACTTCTAGAATATTAAGTACTTGTATGGTTCTGAGCATTCTTGTCTACATTCACTTTTTACTGGGAATATTGGCTGTTGATTGGAGCTAAGAATGCCATGTTTGGAGTTATAACTAAGATCAGATTTTTCCCTGAGCAAAGTCAAAAAGACCTATCACATCTGTGATAGAACCATTCTACATCTCCTGTGGTTATAATCATTCAAGGGTGGAACTGTTTACTATTTTGTGTCCAAGATGACTTAATCTGCATGTATTATATGATTTCATTCTCCTAACAGACCTATGAAGTAGATATTGTTATCCGTATTTTTCACATGAGGAAGCCAAACTTCAGACAAATAAGTTGTGTAATCCTGAGCCATACAGCCACCCATAACAACAGTGCATCTGAACTAATTCTATTTGTTTTTTTCCCCTGGTATTTCACAAAGTGATAGAAATAATGGCAGTTACAAATTTCATTACTCTGTGAAATCCAAAAGAATCTAAAAGGGATATCAAGAAATATATATCAGATCAGATCAGATCAGTCACTCAGTCGTGTCCGACTCTTTGCGACCCCATGAATCGCAGCATGCCAGGCCTCCCTGTCTATCACCAACTCCCAGAGTTCACTCAGACTCACATCCATCGAGTCAGTGATGCCATCCAGCCATCTCATCCTCTGTCGTCCCCTTCTCCTCTTGCCCCCAATCCCTCCCAGCATCAGAGTCTTTTCCAATGAGTCAACTCTTGGCATGAGGTGGCCAAAGTACTGGAGTTTCAGCTTTAGCATCATTCCTTCCAAAGAACACCCAGGGCTGATCTCCTTCAGAATGGACTGGTTGGATCTCCTTGCAGTCCAAGGGACTCTCAAGAGTCTTCTCCAACACCACAGTTCAAAAGCATCAATTCTTCAGCGCTCAGCCTTCTTCACAGTCCAACTCTCACATCCATACATGACCACAGGAAAAACCATAGCCTTGACTAGACGAACCTTTGTTGGCAAAGTAATGTCTCTGCTTTTGAATATGCTATCTAGGTTGGCCATAACTTTCCTTCCAAGGAGTAAACGTCTTTTAATTTCATGGCTGCAGTCACCATCTGCAGTGATTTTGGAGCCCAGAAAAATAAAGTCTGACACTGTTTCCACTGTTTCCCCATCTACTTACCATGAAGTGATGGGACCAGATGCCATGATCTTCATTTTCTGAATGTTGAGCTTTAAGCCAACTTTTTCACTCTCCACTTTCACCTTCATCAAGAGGCTCTTCAGTTCCTCTTCACTTTCTGCCATAAGGGTGGTGTCATCTGCGTATCTGAGGTTATAGATATTTCTCCTGGCGATCTTGATTCCAGCTTGTGTTTCTTCCAGCCCAGCGTTTCTCATGATGTACTCTGCATATAAGTTAAATAAGCAGGGTGACAATATACAGCCTTGACGTACTCCTTTTCCTATTTGGAACCAGTCTGTTGTTCCATGTCCAGTTCTAACTGTTTCTTCCTGACCTGCATACAAATTTCTCAAGAGGAAGATCAGGTGGTCTGGTATTCCCATCTCTTTCAGAATTTTTCACAGTTTATTGTGGTCCACACAAAAGCTTTGGCATAGTCAATCAAGCAGAAATAGATGTTTTTCTGGAACTCTCTTGCTTTTTCCATGATCCAGTAGATGTTGGCAATTTGATCTCTGGTTCCTCTGCCTTTTCTAAAACCAGCTTGAACATCAGAAAGTTCATGGTTCACATATTGCTGAAGCCTGGCTTGGAGAATTTTGAGCATGACTTTACTAGCATGTGAGATGAGTGCAATTGTGCGGTAGTTTGAGCATTCTTTGGCATTGCCTTTCTTAGGGATTGGAATGAAAACTGACCTTTTCCAGTCCTGTGGCCACTGCTGAGTTTTCCAAATTTGCTGGCATATTGAGTGCAGCACTTTCACAGCATCATCTTTCAGGATTTGGAATAGCTCAACTGGAATTCTATCACCTCCACTAGCTTTGTTCATAGTGATGCTTTCTAAGGCCCACTTGACTTCACATTCCAGGATGTCTGGCTCTAGGTCAGTGATCACACCATTGTGATTATCTTGGTTGTGAAGATCTTTTTTGTACAGTTCTTCTGTGTATTCTTGCCATCTCTTCTAAATATCTTCTGCTTCTGTTAGGTCCATACCATTTCTGTCCTTTATCGAGCCCATCTTTGCATGAAATGTTCCGTTGGTATCTCTGATTTTCTTGAAGAGATCTCTAGTCTTTCCCATTCTGTTGTTTTCCTCTATTTCTTTGCATTGATCGCTGAAGAAGGCTTTCTTATCTCTTCTTGCTATTCTATATATATATATATACACACACACATTTTTATATATATATATATGTATTTATATATATATATATATATATATGTATTTCCCTGGAGAAGGGAATGGCAACCCACTCCAGTATTCTTGCCTGGAGAATCCCATGGACAGAGGAGCCTAGCAGGCTTCAGTCCATGGGTTCACAAAGACTCGGACACGACTGTGTGACTACCACTACCACATATGTATTTAGAGAGTGAGAGTCTTTGTAGCTCTCAAATTTTAATATTCATAAGAATCATCTGGAGTGCCTTTAAAAGTACAAATTCTTCAGCCCTACTCTTCAGAAATTCCAATTTCTATGGCTTGGGCTGGCCCGGGGCCCAGGGATCTTTAGTTTTGAAAGAGGAGGTTTATATATCCCCCTTTAAGAAATAATATTTTAACTGTATAATGAAGGACATTATGTCAGCCATTCATATTTCATAACTGCTTGGGATGTAGAAATTCTGGTCAGAGCTAATGTAACAAAGAACTCTCTGATGGCTATTCTGAGGTTCTGTTCTTGCACAGTGCAGTCCTCTTGGATCAATCATTCAATAATTTTTTATTTTCAGATTATGTTATAAAGATTAACGACTATATCTTCAGTTTCATCAGAAACAAATGTTTTGCTTTTATATCCAAGTCACATTTACTCTACTGGCATTAAGCAAACACACATTAGTTACATGTGAAATTACTAACCTCTTATCTTAATTACTGAATCTTACCTGTGCTATTTTGGACTACAGTTTTCCTTTTAGAGAATAGATTTTACATACATATTAGGTCAGGTTTATCTTCCCTATACATATTTCATATTTTCAAACACTAAATGAACGCTCTCACAGTTTCTAAGGTTATGGATAGGAACTGATTTTATTATAGTTTTTGGAAGGCAGCCCTCGGCTGTTTAGGTGATGCATCATGAAAGGGTAGTTTTATTTACCTCAAAGGACGTGTTATTTAAGAAAAATCTGCAAACATGGTGTATCTTAATTCACAGAAGCTGGAAAGCAGGATATATCTGGTAGAAAAGCGGCTGTGAGATCAACCCCTTACACAGTTCCCAGCTGTCAAGGAGCTAGAACAACTGTGACTAGCCTTTTCAAGACCCCTGGATACTGATGAATTGATCCAGATATTCTTACCAGGTGGATGCCTATGTGGTACAACTCCAGCTTCCCATATAACTCTTGGGTACGGGGGCCTTGGAGGCTAAAATTTGCCATTAGAGATAAGCTTTTCCTTATTAGATAGGCTTCTTTTCACAATTCCCTGGGGAGATGGTTTGATTAGTCTTTAATTCCTTGATTTATTAGAATGATTTCTGCCCTGATGAGACCACCAGAGAGAAAGTTGGGGAGAGATGAGGAGCTGTAGAGGAGGGAGAGCCTGGAAAAAGTATAAGCAGACCATTCTGGGCCCTGGCTAGTCTCTACTGGCCAGCTTCTTGGGAACTGCTGTCTCCTCTGCTTGCTTACTTGACCCTGCCATTCTGTGTCCCCTGAACCAGATGGGTATTTCTGAGAGATTTATCTGAAGTCGCAGTAAAAACCCTTACAGGTTGATTAATCTTCTGCTTTCTTCTTGGGCATGTGCAGATTCTAATTTCCACCAGAGCTCACTTGGGAACTCAGAGGAATACATTTTGCAAAGGGGGCAAGTGTGATGCTGCTGCTGCTTTAGGGGTCACACTCTGATACAGTAAAATTTGAGGGCACTCCACCCAGGATAAAATAACATTGAATATTAATGCGATTGTTAATGGGTTCCCATCTTCCTTTCAACCCTGCTTCCTAGGGATGGGCTCATTTTAGTTCTTATCTTTTGGGGAGGGGCTAGGAAGTTACTTCCTTCTGATCATTTGACACTTGATCAGTTCATTAAATTAGTCAGTTGCCTATACCTTGAATAAATACAAATATTTTTTCCATTTAAAAATAGTTTAATTTTAAAATATTATTTTTCAGTAAACTTTCAGTTTCATAACAGCTAACTACAATTTGGGATTCCCAGATGACTCAGTGGGAGACACAGATTCGATCCCTGGGTCAAAAACATACCCTGGAGGAGAAAATGGCAACCCACTCCAATTTTCTTGTCTGGAAAAGCTCATGGATAGAGGAGCCTGGTGGGCTCCAGTCAGTGGGGTTGCAAAGAGTTGGACACGACCAAGCAAGTAAACACATACACAACTGCAATTTACAGCATTAAAATTTTTGAATCCTGTTTATCCCACTATGTTGTATTACACTTAAAAAAATTCTAGCCTGAGGTTTTCTTTAATTTACATTCTTCCCTGCTGTCTTCCTTTCTTCCCTCCTTTGTTTCCTTTCTTCCTTTCATTCATTAAATATTCATTGCACTGACATTTAACAATCGTTGTCCTCTGGGAAATTTTCATTGGGATGGGGATTGAGGGGAGAGTCTTAGCTGGTTTGTTAGGGTTGCCTAGCACAGAGGGCTACTGAAGCAAAGAGAAAGTGACCTAACACCAACAATTCTTCCTTCCCTCCTAAGAACGTAATACTAGCTTTCAACTTTTCATTTTCACTTAAAAACTCCATTTCTTGAAGAGTGCCTTGCCCTAAATTAGTTACTAAGTTTTTTCCCCTTTATTATCATTATGAAAAAACATTATTGAGTCACTTGAATGGTTTGCTGTCTTCTCAAGCTGTTATCTGTGCATCTCCTTGGCCACTTCCCCAAATGCTCTGATGTCTTTGACACCTGAAATTTTCCCTCCCGCCATCTTCTATGAAGAGCATCAATGACCATACAGCCGATCCTTCTAATGTTCCTTCTCTTGGAGACCTTCTCATTGCCAATGATCTTCACTTCTTTTCCATTTGAGCTTTCCACACCATTGGCCCCGCTTTGAATTTTGCCATCAACAGACCTGCTTCACCCATGAGGGCTTAAAACACTCCACCCTAATAATGGAGTCTGATCTCCCCACACTCCCTTTTTCATTATGTCAGCTATTAGATCTCATGGAGTCCTTCAGTTCCTTCCACTCCAAGTGAATCAGTCCTCTTTTGATATTACTTTTTTTCCTGGGCATCATAGACCTCATTGTGTATCCATCTGGTGTGTGTATGTGTTTGTACACGAATACATGCTACATCTCTTCTGTTTTGGATTATGTATTTTTACTGATATAGAATTTATATATACTACATCATATGCAGTAAAATGCACAAGTCTTAGATGTACAGTTTGAAGAATTTTTACATATGTATCTCCTATGTAACTACCACACAGATCAAGATATAGAACATTTCCATTACCCCATAGAATTCTGTCTGGCTTCTTTCCAGTTAATAACCACCCTTCACATGTAGCCACTATCATGACTTCTCATCAGCAGAGATCATATTCTGCCTATTCTTGAGCTTCCTATAAATGGAAAGGTTTCTGTTTCATAGAAATCGAGATTTAAGTAAATTGTTTGTCAACACATGGTGAGAATTGAAGTTTTAAGTGTGTTCCTTTAGCTTCCGACACACAGCTATTCTAATAAAGGGGGAGTAAATCCATTTCCCCTTAAAAAAAATTCCTTTTAAAGGAATCCTATTCCTTTAAAACTTCCAATATAATAATGTACAAAGTATTATTGGCCCAATTTGTCTAAGACCTTTGTTGTATGAAAGAAAAGATACAATGTCAGGATCCCTGGTGGCTCAGATGGTTAAGCATCTACCTGCAATGCGGGAGACCCAGGTTTGATTCCTGGGTTGGGAAGATCCCCTGGAGAACGAAATGGCAATCCACTCCAGCACTCTTGCCTGGAAAATCCCATGGACGGAGGAGCCTGATAGGCTACAGTCCATGGGGTCGCAAAGAGTTGGACACAACTGAGTGACTTCACAAGCAAGCAGGATCCAAAGGAGTCAACCACATTTATTGTTTGTCTCAATCTCTTTGTAATCTCCAGACAACTTTTATGTGTTCCTAGAAATCCACCCTGGGTCCTCTATTTCTCCTTCTCCACCTGCCTCCTGAGAAATCTGTATGCAGGTCAAGAAGCAACAGTTAGAACCAGACATGGAACAATAGACTGGTTCAGAATTGGGAAAGGAGTACATCAAGGCTGTATATTGTCACCCTGCTTATTTAACTTCTATATAGAGCACATCATGCGAAATGACGGGCTGGGTGAAGCCCAAGCTGGAATCAAGCTTGCCAGGAGAAATAACAACAACATCAGATATGCAGATGATAGCACTTTAATGGCAAAAAGAGAAGAGGAACAAAAGAGCCTCTTGATGAGGGTGAAAGAGGAGACTGAAAAAGCTGGCTTAAAACTCAGCATTCAAAAAATGAAGATCATGGCATCCAGTCCCATCACTTCATGGCAGATAGATGGGGAAACAATGGAAACAGTGACAGACTTTATTTTCTTGGGCTCCAAAATCACTGCAGATAGTGACTGCAGCCATGAAATTAAAAGATGCTTGCTCCTTGGAAGAAAAGCTATGACAAGCCTAGGCAGCAATTAAAAAACAGACATTACTTTGCCAACAAAGTTCCTTATAGTCAAGACTATGGTTTTTCCAGTGATCATGTATGGATGTGAGGGTTGGACCATAAAGAAAGCTGAGTGCCGAAGAATTGATACTTTTGAACTGTGGTGTTGGAGAAGACTCTTGAGAGTCCCTTGGACTGCAAGGAGATCCAACCAGTCAATCCTAAGGGAAATCAATCCTGAATATTCACAGGAAGGACTGATGCTGAAACTGAAGCTCCAATACTTTGGCCACCTGATACGAAGAACTGGCTTATTAGAAAAGACCCTAATGCTGGGAAGGAGTGAAGGCAGGAGGAGAAGGGGATGACAGAGGATGAGATGGTTGGATGGCATCACCAACTAGATGGACATGAGTTTGAGCAAGCTTTGGGAGTTGGTGATGGACAGGGAAGACTTTCGTGCTGCAGTCCATGGGGTTGCAAAGATTTGGACATGACTGAGAGGCTGAACTGAACTGAATTGAACCACACAATCCCTGGGGAATTTCATCATCATCTGCTATGGCTCCAGCCGTCATCTCTATGGATGTGACTCCCACATATGTTCATCTCAACTGAAGCTTGAATTGAGACCTTTATCCTAGTCCACTCATCCTGAATATCTCCATAGACATGTTCCACAGGCATTGACAAGCTAACTGGACTTGATTCTCCTTTTCTCCAAATCTGCTCCCCATACTGTATTTATTGATGAGGTGAATCTCCTATTACCCTCACTTAGGAGTTTCAACTCATCATATTTTCCTTGACCTGTCTCTTCCTCTTCATTTGCACTGTCATTGCCCTAGTTCAAGGCTTGCCATCTCCTGCTAGATCTTGCCTTAAAGCAGATCCTCATTTTGTTCCCCTACATTTGCTATGCTCCTCCTGCCAGGGAGAATCTTTCATGAAAAAATATCTGATCATATCACTTTCTGATTCAAAATGGTTCAGTGACTTTCCATTTTGGCTTCTTAATCTGTCATGCAAGCCTTTCGTGGTTTGGTGTCTGCCTACTTGTCCAGATTTATCACCTTGCCACTCTCCCTTCACACTTTGGGCTCAGTAATGCTGAACTATTAGACATTCTCTGAATATACTCTATGCTGTGCCTTTGTGCTGGTATTCACTTCTCCTAAAATGCCCTCCTCCTCTTGGCTACCTGGGAAGAGTAGGGCAGGCTTGATGCCACTTAGTTCGTGAAGTGTTTCCTAATTCTCTACCCCATAGGGTCCTCAGCCCTACAGACACAGAAGGAAATGAATTCTGCAGACAACCTGAGTGAGCCTGAAAACAGCTCCAGGGAGGCAAGCATTTTCCTATATTGTAATTGTTTATATTCTCTATCTCCTAGTCATTTGTACATTCCTAGAGGGCAGAGTCTCTTGTTCAGCTTTACACAGAAATGACTCACTATCATTTGTTAAATGAATGAATGAAAAAAGAGTGTAGTAGTATGCTATGTACTTTGCAAAGAAATTGGATACCACTTCTACCCTGTTTAGACTTATCTGTGGAAAAAATGATGAAGACTAGAAAGTCAAAAGACCAAGCAATAAATGGCTGTTCTTTGGAAAATACTTATCTTGGGTTTTCGAACAATAGGTTAAAAGGCATTTTAAGTGCCCTTTAATTGTGTGACGGGAGAGAGACTGTAGGAAATCACCTTCTTTTTCTGATTAGTCACTGGTACCTTCACAATAGGGGAGGCTAAGACTTCAGGACTTGGGGCTGGGGTGGTAGTCAAGGAAAATCTTGAGAAGGTGGGAAAAGGTTTTCCAGGAACCAGGTGGAAGAAGCTTCTATGCATGAGTAGAATGTTTCCAGGAAGACACTCAGAGAAGGAAATGGCAACCCACTCCAGTATTCTTGTCTGGAGAATCTTGTGGACAGAGGAGCCTGGTGGGCTGCTGTCTGTGGGGTCGCACAGAGTTGGACACTACAGAAGCGACTTAGCAGCAGCAGCAGGAAGACACTAAGAACAGATTTGCCTAAGCAGTGGCTGAGTGGACAGCACAGGAGTGAGATAAGCAATGGGACGGTGAGAGATTCAGGGCACACTGACTAAAAGGCAGAGTCCAGGTTGCTTGGTCTTGTTCCTTTCAAGTGTGCTCAGACAGTCCTCTCTTGGGGATCATGTCCAAGTCATCTGTCAGTTGTAGGGGCTAATTGATTGTGATTGCCAACTGAGTACTGTCCTTTTCCCAGGGCCACTGAGGACAGATCCTAAGTCAGGAAAAGCTTTCTCTGCCCATCCACATATATAAACATACACACACTCACTTACTCTTTCAAAAAACTTACTGTGTTTCAACTGAGAAAAAAATGTGAAATCACAATATTTGAGACAATTCTGGGACGTGTCATTTGGTGCCATCTCTAAGATTTTCATTCTTCTTTTCTGAAGTGTAGGCAGATTAATGTGTAAAGGAACACATACGTTTATGCTTGTGTGTTCAGCTTGTATAAAGCACAAAGTTTAATTTTCTGATGGTACTGTTACCTTCCTATAAAAGAAGTAGTTGAGCATGGAAGAGGTTAAGTGACTTGCTTTTGATGACAGAATAACTTTGGACAAGTTACTTAAAATTTCTAAGCCTGAGTTTTTTCACTTTCACAACAGAGATGATAATACTGTAATGGATATTAGTTATTGCTGCAAATTCTATTTGACTCCTCCCACCTTGAATAGCAATACTTTTTAAAAAAGAGAGTCAGAGTAGTTCTTGACCTTGGACAGTTATTATTCCCCAGAGGTATTTAAAAATGTGTGGGGAATTCTTGATTGTCACAATAACTGCCAGAGATGCTGCTGACATTTAGTGAGGTAGAACCACTCCTGACCGTAGACTGGTTCTGATAGGTGCAAATCAGTCAGGATAAGCTTTCCCCTTTGCCCCAGCAAGGAATGGATATACTCACTACACTTAAGGGATTGCCTTCCAAGATGGAAAACTGACGGAGCCATAGGAATGGTTATAAAGGAACAGTAACAAGAGGCATCACTGGTAGCAGAGTTTGCCCCTTAATCATACCCTGACTTGTACTGTTTCTTCCTAATTCTGTTGGGTCCATCATATCCACTCCTACTGCCCTCAGGAACTCTCTGAGATACAGCTGGGCTAGATCAGCAATTTCTTAGAACCTCAAGGTTAGAAGGGCTCTTAAAGGTTATGAGATACCCTACCTTTCCATCGGTAGGTACAACAGTTCTGGGTACCACTTTTTTGAAGGGTCATGGTGATTTTCAACAGTAAACTTCTGCCTGTTCCCTAGAGGTGTTTGAAAATGTGACTGGGGGCATGGCGAGCATTTTGGGTTGTCATATGAATAGGAGGCATCTAAGGCATTTAGTGGGCAGTGACCATGGATTCTAAATGATCTCAGCACACAGGAAAGTCCTATGCAGTGAAGAATTGTCCTGTTTTAAATCCCAATGATTGTTCCTTTAACAAACACTTCAAAAACTGGAGTTCATTCAAGGAAGAGTAACCAAAGTGATGATCACCGGTGGATAATTTTTATATGAGACATATTTCAATTCATTATAAAGAAGCTCTTGCTCTTTTTCTTCTTGTAGTCTTATTTTACCCCCATAAATATTAACAGTTAACAATTTCTCTATATATGTAAGAATATATACATTTATATGTTTTTAAATTTTTAAGATCATACTGTCCATTGTTCTGTAAATTGCTTTTTTTCTTTATAACATTGCTTGGATATATTTTCATATTGTCAGGTATAATAATGATAATGACTAATAATAAAAATTGCTAATTTTTATTTAATGCTGACTGTAAACCATACACTGCCAAATTGTTTTATATAACTCATTTCATACACTAGTCCTTTGACATAGGTACTGCTATTAATCCCTGTGGCAGACTGACCCCAAAGTGTCTGCCCCACCACCACCACCATAATCTCTTGCTCTTGGTGTTCTCATCCTTGTACAGTCCCCTTCCCTTGAGTGTGGTTGGGATCTATGATTTGCTTCTAACCAACAGAACATAGCAAAGGTGATGGATGTCATTCTCATGATTGCATAACATTATGTAAGTCTCTAGGCTTCCCAGGTGGCTCAGTGGGTAAAAGAATCTGCCTGCCAATGCAGGAGATGTAGGAGACATGGGTTCAATCCTTGGGTCAGGAAGATCCCCTGGAGGAGGGCATGGCAATCCACTCCAGCATTCTTGCCTGGAGAATCCCATGGACAGAGGAGCCTAGTGGGCTAGTCCATGGGGTCACAAAGAATCGAACACAACTGAAGTGACTGAGCATGCACACAAGCACATGGAAGGCTCCATCTTGCTTTGGACACTATTTGGGGACTTGGTGAAATAAGCAGCTATGTTGTGTGGAACTGAAGCTGCTTTCTAGAATCTGAGGACAACCTCTTGAGTCTGAAGGTGACCTCTAGATGACAGCCAATAAGAAATAGGGATCCTCAGTCATATAGACATAAGGAAATGAATTCTGCAAATGACTTGAGCAAGCTTGAAATCAGATCCTTCCCCAGTTAAACTTCCAGATGAGAACACACCCCAGCTGACACCTTGATTGCAATTGTATGGGGCCCTGAGCAGAAGGCCCAGTTGAGTTGTGCCTGGACTCCTGATACATGGAAACTGTTCGATAATAAATTCATATTGTTTTAAGCCTCTATGTGTTAATTTGTTATAGAGCACAGGAAACAAATCCAACCCCATTTTACAGATGAGGAAACAGAGGCAGAGGAGCTATAACAACTTGCCTGAGGTCATGTAGTAGAAAAGCTGGTATATGAACCCTGGCTTTAAAGTTCATGCTCTGTAACAAGCAGTCACTCTGCTTGTCTGCCTCTATATAGACTACCTCATTGTTTTATACATCTGAAAGGTCTCCCATTACATGGATAAACTGACATTTATTTCTCCATATTCCTACCAATAGTCAGTTGGATTGTTTCCTATTTGTTTGTTTATTTATGTATTTGAATGAAAGATATGCTGTAATAGATATCTCTATTCCTTTGATCACTTTTACAAATATATCTTTTAAATAACTCTCAGCAATAGAGTTGCTGGACTAAAGATTATTTGTATTTAAAAATTTGATATGACCAGTTTTCCTCCAAAGAGATCATACCAATAGAATGGAACTTTCTGTCAAAATTGCCCAAAAATGGAATGGGAATGTTTGGGGGCAAAGATGGCAAATTGAACACACATTTCTAGTTCTTTCTTCCTTCCCGAACCACTAAAGCCAAAATAAAGTGCTTTTTATGTTTTTTTAAGGTACAGACTGACAAACATGAGGGAATTAGAGAAGGAATCCAAACGAAAATATCCTAAAGGTGGAAAGCATGTGGAAAAGTGGTAACCAACTTAGCAGACCTGGGAAGGGTGAATCCTAGGCTGGTAGTGGGATCAGCTTTCTAAAATTCAGAATTCCCCAAAGACTTTGGAATTGGCATCAGGTATTTATGGACCTAGAGTGACGGGGGAAGCATACAATGAGCTGACTGATGCTGTGAGGTAGTTAAGAGTCCCAGACCCTTCTAACAATTCAGTGATGCTAGATCCCATCTCCACTCCAACCTCAACAGGAGCCTGGAGTCTATTTTTCTCCTCTGCAGATGATAAAACAGTCTTTGGACTGAGGACTCAAGCATAGTTGAGGGCAATGGCAGAGATAGTGCCCCAAAACACCCCTCAGATCTTAGAATTTTATCAGCTAGGACTCTAACTTTCAAACAGAAATATAGAAAAGTATGCTCTGCCATATCTGGTCAACTCAAGAAGAAATACTTGATGTTTCTGATGTTTAATAAAAACCCAGATAGATTAAAGTGAAACCCAAATTGGACAAAGCTCATTCAAAGGCCAGAGCTTCCAGTCAGTTTTTAAATTCCTATTTGATGTAAGTAGACAATCAAGGAATACCAGACTTCAGAGAACAGCCTCAAATGAGAGAGAGAGACCAAAAAGTCAAACAAACAACTGGAAACAGCTGATTCATAGAGGAAAAAAAGAGGTTATGCAAGAAAAAACTTCAAGGTTAAAAAATTAACCAGAAAATAAAAATAGGATGCTAGAAAGAGCAAATTATAAAACACAAAAAGCTCTTAGAAATTGATAAAATAACATAAAAATGAATATTTCAGTAGAAGGGTTGGAGGAAAATGTTGAGAAAACATCTCAGAAATTAGAATACAAAGAAATGAGATAGAAAACAAGGGAGGAAAGTAAAGATAAAATAATTAGAGGATCAATCCAGGAAGTGCAGTTTCTGAATGAGTGGCCAAAAGAGGGAACAGAACAAACCAAGGAGAGGAAACAAAATATATTTCCCAGAACTGAAAGGCATGAGTTTCCTGACTGAAATTCTCTATTGAGTGCCCAGCACAGTGCAAGAACACAGACCCACACCCAAGGCACAGCATTGTGAAACTTCTCAGTGCCCAAGACAAGGAGACAATCTTAAAAGCTTCAAGGGAGACAAAACAAGTCATATACAAAGAGCAGCTATCAGAATGACTTCTCTACAGCAATGCTAGTATACAATTTAGAATCAGGTGTGAGGTATAATCAAGATATATTTAGTCTTGAAAACATTCAAAAATTTTACCTCTCCACAACCTCTCAAGAAGCTACTGTGGAATGAGCACCTCTGAAACAATGGAGAAAACCAAATAAGAGAGAGACAGGACATACAGGAAATAGGAGAAAGGCGAAGGGACTCTCCAGGTGATGGTAAAGGAAGTTCTCAGATGCCAAGTGTGCAACTACGCGTGTGAGTGTCTTGAGAGGAAATTTAGACTTGTGACAAAATTGAGGGCTTGAATTACAGATAAATACGTAAGAAATTAAGCAAAGACAAAAGGTGAGTCTTTATTCATTCCAGAGGAATGAATGAAATACAAAGATGTGTAAGAAAGGAAAAATAATCATAGCTTAAATCCTGACTCAACTCTGAATAGTGTTTAATTATAGTAAAGTGTGTTAGTCATTCAGTTGTGCCCGACTCTTTGTGACGCCATGGACTGCAGCCCACCAGGCTCCTCGTCCATGAGATTTTCCAGCCAAGGATACTGGAGTAGTTGGCCATTTCCTTCTCCAGGAGATCTTCCTGACATAGGGATTGAACCTTGGTCTCCTGCATTGGAGGCAGATTCTTTATGACTAAGATACTAGGGAAGAACTAGTTATAGTAATGTAAGCACTACATGCTGATCTAACCACAATCACCACATAAAGTATACTGGGGACTTCCCTGGTGGTCCAGTGGTTAAGAATCCGCCTGCCAATGCAGAGGACACAGTTTGGATTCCTGGTCCAGGAAGATTCCACATGCCATGGGGCAACTAAGCCCCTGTGCCCAACTACTGGGCCCATGCTCTAGAGCCTGCATGCTGCAACAAGAGAGGCCACTGCAGTGAGAAGCCTGCACACATCAACTTGAGAGTAGCCCTCCAAATTTTCTAAAAGAATTACCTTAAAAAAATTGAAAGTGGATATCTCTAGTGAGGAGTTTCTGTTTTTCCTTGGCAAATCTTGTTGAACTCCTTAAATTGTATGCATGTATAACTTAGATTAAAAAAAATTTTTTTTTTTGATGTGTTGCCTCTGATGTGTTCTTTATCTCTGATTTAGAGTGCTTCTTAGGAGGATGATGTAAAGATGATCCAAGCATCTTGAGGTTGATTGGATGAAATTTCTTTAGATTTGCTTCCAGACCTGGAGTTTGATGAACTAATGATTTTCTAATGGGACCATCTGTTTTCCAGAGTAGTTGATTTCCCATTGAACTGCAGAGAAGTTCTTCCTTAAACTGAAATATAGCTTTGTATAATCTCTACTGTCAGATATAGTTTTACTACTTGGGGCACAAAGAACAAATCCCATCCCTTTTCTTTACCAGCCCCATTGAAACATGATTAAACTATCATCATTGAGAAACTATCCCTATTTCCCACACCTACTTGCATGCTTTTTGGTCTTCTCACATCCTGTTCAACTTCCTGTGATTACATTCTACCTCTAAAGACGGTGTGTGTGTGTATGTGTGTGTGCGTGTGTGTGTGTGTGTGTGTGTGTGTTCGGAACAGAATATTCCCATTGTGCCATTGTGGCCTGTTTGTTATAAAATGTTTCAACACTATACTGACCACAAAACACCTCCTCCTTGGATGTAAAAATTAGTGGTTAAGAGTAGACCTCATCTATAAAATGGGGACAAAGTCAGCATCTTCTTCATGTGAAAATTAAACAACATAAAATGTATGGCCAGTACAAAGACTGACACAAAGTAGGTGTTCAATGAATGTTAGCTATTAACTTTCCCCCTAGAATTGTTCTATTAATGTAGCCCAAGACACCCATTAACAGAGGAATCAATCAAACAACAAATATTTACTGAGTTCCTATTCTGTGCTAGATGCTGGGAATGAGGAGAATGAGACCATCCTCTTATCTGGAGGAGTCAGTAGTCCCTCACCATGTTGATTTATTATATTAACTAAGAACTAAAATCCTTTACGTTTGTTTTATCTTTTCATTTTGAAAAAAGTGTACTTAAATTTTTTTCAATCCAAGTTATATATGCCCATATAAAAAGTTGAATAGAATTGACAAATTTATAACAAAACAATGGTTCCCTGCATCAGTCCTCACACTCCTCCAGGGCCTCTTTCCAGAGGCAACCAGTTGTCATTTTTTTAGCCATTTCTTCTGGAATACACATCTTGGTGCTTCCAAATAATATGCCTGAATTATACTGTCTTAAAATGTGACTTTTAGACGTTTTGTGTCGCCTATTGTGTTAAGAGTTGGATAAGCATCCAACTCTCTTATACCCCATTCCTCTCTGTACCTGTGCCCCATGCTCCTAAGATAATACACCTTGCTTAAATCAACGTACGCACTTACATCACTTGTTAAGGAAATACAATTCACAGTTGAGCATTGTGGACTCTGGTTGTTTCTTTTCTCCTTATTTTTCCTGAAATTAAGAGTTGCCTTTCCTCCCATTTGTGTAATTTTCTTTGTGCGACCCTCTAATAGACACACCTTGTGATAGATACGGGCCAACCACCATTAGGTAACCTACCGATGTCTGTCTTTCTCTTGAATAGAGCCTTTCTGCTCCAGCCTTGTCCTGGGGTAAGAGCTCTCTACACTGCTGCAGACCTGTCACCCTGGGACTTCCCTTCACCATCAATCTTGGAATTCCCTGGTTTTCTCCTGAGTTGGATTTCTTATCTCTTCCTCTTTCTTGGTTTACTCTTTTGTTTTGATGGAGAACATCCTCTTGGAGTCAAGGCAAAAAAAGGGTCTTTTCTTTGTTCCAGTGTTGTGAAATTTCACAGTAATGTTCCTGGCCATAAGCCTATTTTCATCCATTATACTGGGCCATCAGTGGTCCTTTCAGGAAATCTGGAAGCTCATATCTTCTGAGAAATTTTCTTAAATTATTTTATGGATGATTTCCTCCCCTTGGTTTTCTGTTCCCTCTTTCTGAAACAGTTGTTAATCAGATTTCCTTCTTTTGAGTTTTTCATTATTACCATTAATGTTTATTAATTTCTAATGCTTCTGTTTTTTGGCAAACTAAATGTTCCTTTTTAAGATTCCTATTCTTGTTTTAAGGGTGTAACATTGTCACATAGTTAATAACACTTTAAAGTTTATTTTAATTTCTGTATATATATTTTTTCTTCCAAATTGCTTTTATCTAATTGTTTTGTTCTTTGCTTTTCTTATTCTAGGCCTTCCTTAGATATATGGTAACCCTTGGATGTCCACTCAAGATTAGTGAACCAAAAAGCTAATTGGAAGCTCTGAGTTTATAGACAGGGCTTGTTGATTTTGAGATTCCTACTATGTGATCTGGAAGCACTATTTTAGGAAACCTCTGATTAACTTTTTTCTGGACATTTTGGGGACTGGTCATACTCTCCAGAAAAACTTTTCTTACCTCCTCCAAGGTTACAAGTATGCTGCCCGTGTCCTGGTACCCCACTGAGGAAATAGGGCTGGAGAAGGAGAGCTGGGAGTTAGACAGCATTTTAGGATCACCAAATGCCCTAGTTTCTGGTACCGTTCCCAAACATACAACCAGGCCAGTTGACCTCCAAGCCAGAGTTTCTTCAAAGAATAAACATTCTATCCTCCAGGGCTGTGGAAGAGTAGGGTGTAGACCCAGTGGTATAGAGCAGGAAAGGCTTGTGTGTGTGTTGTGTGTGTTTAGTTGCTAAATCGTGTTTGACTCTTTTTTTCTTAAATCATGGACTGTAGCCTGCCAGGTTCCCCTATCCATGGGATTCTCCAGGCAAGAATACTGAAATGGATTGCCATTTCCTTCTCCATGGGATCTTTCTGACCCAGGGATCAAACCTACGTTTCCTGCATTGCAGGTGGATTCTTTACCACTGAGCCACCAGGGAGGGTTTAGAAGGCTCTAATTGCTTCTCAAATGGCCTCCACTCATCTTTTCTTAGGTCTGATTGCTTTGCTGTAACCCCCAATTTATGAAGTCTCTGGGACTGCTAGTTCTCAAGCCTTTTGAGGATTCTACACTGTAAATTCCATTGGTTTTCAGGTTTTGTTTTGTTTTTTGTTTCAAGTTATTATAGATTTAGAACTCAACATTCTATGATGTGCTCTATTACTTCAGTACTAACTACATAAGAGCTACATTGTTTGTCAGGATAATACTCTTTATTCCCCCCTCCTTCCCTTTTGCCCTTCTTTCTCATCTGCCTCTCTTTCTCTATTTTCTTTATTTTCCCTTTCTGGATATTAACCCTTTGGGATCAATCCTCTGTTTTTTTAAAGAAAAAAAATTTTTTTTTCTCTAGTCAACTTCTTTTTCTTTTTCCCTATTCTTTCTGGGAGATTTATTCATCTTTATTATTTAACCCTTCCATGGAGCTTTTCATCTCTGCTATCATATTTAGAATTCCTAAGAGCTCTCTTTAAAAAAAAAAATAGTATCTTGTTAAATGAATATATCTTTTATCTCGTTAAGGAAGTTGATGTTAACTTAAAACCTTTTCCCCCCCTACTCCTTGTAATTTTATTTCCCCTGAATTTCTTCTTCCTGTTAGTTTGTTTCAGTCTGTTTCTTTCAAAGGTGTGGCTTTTCTCAAATGTCTTTGTCACTTATTTTTAGGGGAGGCACTGCAACACTGACTGGAAGTATTGTGTAGGTAGGGCTTATCAGCAGGCAGGCTTTTCTGAAGAGAGATCTGGCAGGGCTCTCAGTTTTTCCATTGGAGGACCTTTAAATGTATGCAGGAGTGGAGACAGATTTCTCTTGGGATATTCAGTTTCCCCAGGGAGGAGTTGTCCAATCTGTTGCCTGGAGGATGTAAACTTGCCTTGCAAGTATTCTGATAGCTGAACCATTGAAAAGGGTTGGTCCAAGAGGCGCTGTCGGGGAGTGCGTGCGTGTGTACTTGCATGAGTACCTCATCATCCATTGTAACCTTCTCATTTAATCTCCCCGCTTCTGTTGGCATTTCATTCTGCCCACACCTGTGGCTCAAGTCCCGTGGGAAGCAGATTCCTTTGGCTGCTTAGGGGTTTTTTCCTTAATCTTTTTTTTTTTTTTTTTTTCTGTAATGCTATTTTAATGGGTTTTGGAAGAATAAACAGAAGAACTGGAATATACCTTCCACTTTTACATTTATTCTCACCTGCCCTGACTGAGTCATGTCTTCTCCCTAAAGTTGTTTCTGTAATTGTTTACGAGGAACCCTACTCCCTTGAATCTTGTTTAATCCAAAAGGGTACCCTGGGGTTTTAATTCTGCCATTTACTATAAGATTGGGGAGTACTTGGCTGTTGGGCTAGGCTCCCTTCTGCAGGGTAGCTATGGGCAAGAGAAAGGAGACTGCTATGAGGAACAAGCGTGCACGCTACATGTGCACTTAGGCACTAACGATGTGGTAGCACCCAATCTGATGTGTATGTTGAACTCACACAGCACATGCTCTCCTTTAGCATGGGGCTCCCATCACTGTTTGTGCACCTCTCAGAAGCTGTGGTAGGGCCCTTGTTGTGTGCCTCACTCTGCAGTTCCTCCCAGAGATTGCCAGTTGCTCCCTCATCCTGGAGCAGGGTTTATTAAGAAAGCTTGGGTGGTGCAACTTTTTCTTTTTAAGTTCTTGCATGCAGCTGATGCTCTAACAAAAGGTCACAATCTATTAATAATTAATATAGAGCAGACAATAGTAAATCTGACAGTTCAAACTGGGCAAAGCCATTGCTTTTGGAATGGAAATAGAATTCTATTTAAAAAGCTTAAGAACAGACAATCAAAAAACTAAAAGAACAGATGGCTTCCAGGCTCTATTTGGACATTTTGGAATTTAATGACTAACTACATTGAAAAGCCTTTCCTACCTAGTCACCACGCAAGAGATACTCATAAAACAGTTCTGTATTAGCCTACCTTTGAGTTACACCATAATTTTGCAAGTAATGAAATGACTTTAAAAGACTGCCCGATAAATCACATTAAAGCATAAAGATGGTTTTCACTAATTTAGACTGGCCATCATCTTGTTAGTTCGAAATGATCCATATTATCAAGGAGACGCTAAGGTTTTCTTTTGAATAACACTGCTGCTGCAGCTGCTAAGTCGCTTCAGTCGTGTCGGACTCTGTGCGACCCCATAGACGGCAGCCCACCAGGCCCCGCGGTCCCTGGAATTCTCCAGGCAAGAACACTGGAGTGGGTTGCCATTTTCTCCTCCAATGCATGAAAGTGAAAAGTGAAAATGAAGGCGCTTAGTCGTGTCCGACTCTTGGCGACCCCATGGACTGCAGCCTACCAGGCTCCTCCGTCCATGGGATTTTCCAGGCAAGATAACACAGGATGCTTTAATGGAGCATGAGGAATTTGTTTCCTGTTATGGCCAAGGGACCACGTTTGACGTCAGGGCCAAGCTGCGGTATTTCGAGGTGGGGCAGGACTAGCATTCTGGTTAAAGTTGGCATTGAGTCCTCCGCTGTCTTCCGCATCTCCTTTGTGTGTCCACCACTCTCCATCGACAGGACGGGAGGAAATGAAACGCTATTTGTCATGACATTAGGTGTATTTAGAAACGTCTTCTGAGAGAATGGCTTTCACCTGGAAGTAGAATGCTTGTGACCCAGAAGTTGTGTAGGTGGAATGTGGAATTTTTATAACAGTTCCTAAGAAGCAAGCATATTTTCACCCTATGATTATTTGCAAGCATGCTAGGCATTATTATTAACTTTGTAAATGTTCAATGGATTTTTTTTTTAACTTGTGTCAATGACATTTATAGAATTCATTTTCAGTGTTTTATTTATCTGTGTTGTGGTTTATCCTTAAGGTAGTATTGCATTGCAAAATTTAACTACTATGACATAATCATTTGCTAATATGTTTTCTAGACATAAGAATAAAATTTACTCCCAATGATAGTATAGCAATGATTAATGTCCTTAAAACATTTACCTTTTAAATAAAGGTAAGAGTAACATCAGAATGCATGTTAATATATAATTTCTTCTCAAAAGAAGTGAATCTTTAACCACAGTGAGACAGAGTTACTTTATGGAAGTATTGGTGGGATGTAAGATACAAGAATATTGAGTTCTACTTCTAAGTGACTGAGCAAAATAGGATCCAGGGCTGACTCACAACTGCCTGAAGTTCAACTTTCAGAGCTTCCCTAGCTGCAGATGTCTTTAGTGGCACTGGAGAGGAGCAAGTAAAGCAGCAAGGATCCTATAGTCTGGGAAATGCTGTGCTTACTTATTTTTCTTTTTGTAACCATTTATCATGGAAAATTTCAGGTGTACACAAAAACAGAGACTCATATAACAAACCACCATTGCAAAAATTTATTTTTAACCTAATGTCTTCGACCTCATTTGGGAAAAAACATAGTGGTAAATATAGGAAGTTCATCCAAGCCTGGTGGAAACTAAAAACCATGTCAAGGACAGACATATTTCCTTAGCTACACAGGTATACTCCTTCTCCAGTGAATACCAGCATAATTTAAATGTCATTTTTAACAATGAAAACACTATCTGAATTTTTGACAGTAACATATTTCTTAGGACTCACATGGATTTGATAGGGTTCAGGGCAGGCTCATGGGAACAGATCTGGGTATCTGTCCAAGGTCAGGTATAAGAGGAATCAATAGTAATAGAAGCAGCAGGAGAGACAAGTGCTGAAGAGGCACTATCACAAGACCACAGTGGCCTGAAGAAAGCTATCTGATGAGGGACATGCTTGATTCATGGGCTTTAAAAATACAGGTGACTTCTGGTACCCAAGAGCAGGTTGTGCCTCCAAATCCTCATTCACCTTTTGTTCCAGCCACAGCAGGTGAGTATTCCAGGGAGAAGAGGCAGAACATTCCTTTTTCAGAGGAATGCCACTGTTCAATTTACTACTTGGAAAGCCCTAAAACCCCCCAGGGCCTTCCAAAATAGATGGGATTAGTCAGTAGTGACATTTACAGGGTTTTTTTTTTTCCCCCTCAATCCCCCTTTTCTCAAGAATGACAAAAGTTTTTCTTCTGTCTACTTAGTAAACTTATCTCCCTAGAGGATTTTCACCTTGTGAAAGAAAAGTGTGGTTAAATTCTATACTAGATTTACTGGATCTTATTGCAAAATGAAAATATCTAAATTGCTCCAGCTAGTTTAGGGAGGTGTTTCAACTATGCTGATAATGGAAAGGGCTGAATGGAAGCTATAAATTGGGGGAAATTAATGAATTAGTAGTGAAAATCTGAAATTTCTCAGCCCTCCATTTGGATAATGACTGCTCTCCACACAGTAGAAACCAAGGAAACATTTATATAAATACTGCAAAATTCCTTTCTAACCACAGTGGCAGATGTCCAGGACTCACAGTCTGCTTTGTAGATTGATGAAATGTAACCATACATGTCAGGGAACAGGGATGTACTAATAGAAAAAGGAACGTAATGAGAGGTACCAGTTGCCAAGGGTAAGGCCTGGCTGCCTGTTCATTCACTCATTAGTTCATTCATTCACTCACTCATCTTCCTTCTCTCCCACTGCAAGGCCTTTGGTCTCATGAATGTTCTAGGAGATTTGCCTCCTATTCTTCCTTCAGCTCTCAGCCAAACTTTACTTCCTCTGGAATACCGCCTGAGCCCCTTTACCTCCACCTCCACCTAACAGGTGGGTTAGGTTCTTACTGAACTGCTCCCTGTGGTGTATAACAGATACTCAGTAAATATTTATTAAGTGAATGAATAAGCTAATCTTTCATCCAAGTATTCTTTGTCTCCTCACTAGGCAAGACTTTACTAAACAACAGCTATGGAAGAACCCTGGCCAGGTGAACAAGTCCTTTCACACCTGAGGACTCAAACAAGTCAGGACCCACCTTCAAAACTGGAGGGAGCTGAGCATGAGATGGTTTTCAGCCTGAGTCTATGGGTGGAAGTTTATGGAATTAACCAGAATGGGCAGAGAGATAAGAAACAGTCAAAACTAAATTTATACTTGTGCCAAGTTCATGTGACTCTTAGAATTTGAAATATCATTTTTCTGGTAAGGAAACTGTGGCCTGGAAGACTTAGTTAATGAGTAAGTTACTTACTTGGTGAAGTTGGTTCTCTGAGGTTTGTTTGAATTTACTAAAAGTTGTTGTGGATTGAAGTATAGGAACCTGCAATATGTTTTGGTGCCTTGGGTTTGAAGGGAACATGTTATTTCTGGAGAAGTGGAAGGACTCAGAGTAGTAGACCCAGAGGAAACATCTGGAAGAGAAAGGGAAGCTCTCAGAGTCTCAGGGTTCTTCTACCCTGGGAGGGTGGTGACCCAGGGGGTACCAGCAACCCTACCAGGAGAGTATTCTGAGAGAGGGTTGTTTCTTCAGCAGTTGATTTTAGCCACTGCAGAGTTTTACCAGAAAGTAGACTTCTTTCATGGCAGTGTAGAAACTTCGGGGTGGTTCCAGTTCCTAAACATTCCTTCTGTTTAATTTAGCTATTCTATTTAATAGGCCATCAATTGTATATTTTCTGAATAACTGTACCTCATCTGCAGGGTTTTCGTGGTTACAAAGCCCTTTCCCATACACTAGATTCCTTGGTCCCGTTACACTCCTGTGAAGAAACTAAGACTAGAGACCGTGAGGTTTGACCAAGAGGCACATGGGAGGTGAGTGGAGAACAGTTGCTTGAACCAGGTTCCTGACTCGGGTCCTATACTGCGTACCACATGTGGCTCACACAAAAGGAAGGGTTCCTCTGGCGGTCTGGAGTTGCATAGCAAAGAGTGACAGGGGCTTTGAACGCACTCAGATTTTACTTAGTCTATATGCTGTTTTTCTCAGAGGCATGTTTACCTACTTTTCTTCTTACCACATGCCACAGCAGAGGGTGGCAGAGGTGAGCAACAATTTATAAGTATGATGCTTGATAGTAGTCGATGGCACAGTATTTACAATCTGGTAGACACCAAAACTTTCACATGCATCTATTCATTTCATCACACAATAAGTCCGTGAGACAGGTACTGTAATTATCCCAAATTTACAAACGTGGTAACAGGCACAGAGAGGTAAAGAAAATTAAGGTCTCAGAGTGAGTTTAGTGTCTGACATTTGTCTTCTTAATCACCAATTTTTTGTTTTAACCTACTGACCTTTTACCTATGAGATTATTAAACCATTTGAGTACAAAGGAAAGGCCTCAGTATTGCATTGTAGAAAATACTCTGAAAAAGTTACTTTTCTTTCTAAAGTAATTATCTAGAAAATTATACTCCCTGAAAAGATGATGCATAAGCACAGCACAACACTCAAAACTAGTAAGAAATGTGTAAAACAGTTGGTCTCCTTTCATCCAGCATCTGCTCTGTTTCCCTCTCTGGAGGCATCTGCTGTTAACAGTTTCTGATGTTGAAAATGATGTTTGGAGATTCACGTTCTCATTAGTGATTGAAGTAGAGAGAAATGATGCAGCAGCGGCCTCAGCTGTGTCCTCTGTCAGGACTGAGGTACCTCGGGGCTGCTTGCAAACTGGCAGGCCGCCGGCCAGAAGTCAGAGGGCGGGCGAAGTGAGGAACTCTGGGAAAGATGAGTGCCTCTGGGGAGAAGGAGCTTGGCCCCACATCAAAGCTCTTAGGCTTAACTGGGGGTGAGGGGGATTCTGAGGAAGCAGTGGTGATTTCCTCGGCTCCCATGGCAGATCCTCTCGCAGAGTCTTTTCTGAGTCCTTAGGTTTGGAGGGAACCCAGTGGGTTGAGGTAAAGCTTGCAAGGGCTGCTTCTTTGAATATTCTGGGAAACACTGAGCACCACATGGGGACTTCTCCATCACAGTAAGTCTCAATAAGGAGGAAAACGTTCTTCCTCAACTCAGCATAGATCACCAGAGGGTGCTGGCACCTCTGAGTTCCCAGGGAGTGGCAACGCAGGGTCACTGAGGTAGTAAGGCCTTGAGACGGCACAGGGGGTGTTAGAGGTAGGCTTTTTAGGTCAGCCTGTCTTAGGGGCTCCAGAACTAGAGAGGGACGAAATGGCAGGCTCAACTCCACCAAATGGTAGCTGCCTATGATGAGTACTTATGGGATAAAAACGTTTGCTGATTCTTCTGATTCTTTGTTATTTTCCTTTCCTGAATTGGCCCTTTTTCTTCCCCTTTCCTGTCAAGTTCCTGCTTATCATTTAAGATGTGGTCAGGCAACCCCTTCTCTATTACCCCTACCCCAGCCCCAACCCCTGGCCCTGTATATCTGTCATTACCTGACTTGTATTAAAATGATCTGCTGTTGGGTCAGTCTGAGACCATGAACTTCTATTTAGGGTTGGTTTGGGTCAGTTTTGTAGTCTGAGTGCCTGGATTCCGAAAAATATGTTGAGGAAGTGTAGAGTTCCTGTATGATGCTCTGAACTACGCCTGGGGTGCCATTCCTCCTTCCAGAATATCCCTCTCTGACGGTTTGGGCCAGTGAATGAGCTAATTTTTGCTAGCTTGACAGACAAAAGAATTTGCCTTTAGGTTGAGAATGGGGCTAAGATGTTTGCTAAACTGTTAAGTGATTTTGGTTTACAAATGAGCATATTTGGAATAGACCACACTGGAAAATGGGCTATATTAACACATCACATAACCATTTAATTATCTTAGATAGTCATCAAAGTACTGACTGTATTGCTCAAGTTCGGGTCACTGGAAAAAAAAAAAACCCAATTGAGAAATCCCATCCTGTTTCTGTGAGGGAAATATTCTGTGTCTGTTGAGGTGGTCTGAAGAAAGACTCCACATTTTTATTTGTTCCTACCTCATGGTTTGTCTTTTTTTTTTTTTTTTTTTTCTTTTTTCCTGTGTCTTTCTGTATTCCAGATGTGGTTCTTTAAATGATTTGACTTGGAGGCAAGATTGGGATATAGGATGAGGGTCAGTGTGGAGGTTGATAAGTAAATGCCTAATTGTTCCTAAGTGACAAGGGGAAATAGATGGTAACTAGTATATTTCTGGCTTGTAGCCCTTTCTATCTCTTTAGAAGACTGTCAGGGCAATAGGAAAAGAAAAAAGTCTGAATTCTCTGAGTAGGTTCTGCTTTATATAGTTTCAAGTAAATGAACTAAATCTCTGCTTTAAGACTGCAAGTCTAGGAGGGAAGGCAAAAAAAGAGAAAAGACTGCAAATCTACATGTGATGGATGGTGCAAGCTGAAGGTTTACTCTCTGTAAAAGTGGTAATTTCCCCATTCGGAAGGCAAGGAGACAGGAATGGGAGGGGTGGGTGGGGGAATCAATGTGTAGGTCAAAAATTTGAATTTTAAGTGCAATCTTCTTAGTCATCACTTTCATTTCTGTCTTCTAGGGAAATCTGACACAGCTAGAAAGCAATGGAAAACACTAAGGGTTGCATCAGATGTTGAAGAGAAACTGATCATGTCATGGAGATAAAAATGATCTAAGACGGATTTTTAAAAAGCTGGTCATTTAAAGGTAGTAATCTTTTGGGGGAGAAGCTCACAAGGGTTCCAGAGATCAGTTAGTCCCTTGTTACAGTCTTAGCCCCATTTTAGAATAAGGAATGGAAGTGTTCTTATGCTCTTTCTCTTCCTCTCAGCATATATTTGCTAGGTGGGCTGCAAATTTTCTGCCCATTTCAGCATGTTTCCCTGTAGAGAAAGTTCTAGATTCACCCTGTGAAGCAACATCTACAAGAAGATTTAACATTGTTAACTGATTCGCCCCCATTCTGTTGGACAAGTGGTTTTCTTTGATTCTTTCTTAACTCTACATCTAAAATTAGCCTTCAGTGTTCCTGGCACTGTGTATGACCCAGGGTAGGGTTAGGAAGGAAGTAGAAGATATGGAGTGAGAGGGCATTGGAGAAAAACAGCACAGTATTGATGAGAGTACCATCTGTGTAACAATTGTCAGTTTAAAGGTCATGGCCCATTAGTTCTTGCCATAAACATGCTGCATAGCTTTACTTTCTCCATTTTACGAAGAGGATAGTGAAGCTTGGAGAAGTTAAAGGATTTGCCTAGGATCACATTCCTGTAGATGATGGAGTCTGAGCCTAGAAACAGTATTCTGGCTCTAAAATTGTGTCAGACTTCATTGAAAATTGGCAATTTTAGTCCAATATCTGTACATATGCATGTGGATAAGGCATCTTGAGTCCTTGAAGTGGCATGAGGCTCCTCGGGGGTGGTATCTTGTGGGAGGATGCAGTGCACGTGGATTAGTGAAGGTGTCAAGGAGATCCTCCTTGGGGAGGAAGGTGGAAACAGCATGAGAGGAGGAGAAAGGCAGGAACTAACTGGAGCCAACTAGTGTGGGTTGGGGGAAGGAGGCCGACCTTCCTAGGCAGAAGAACCTTGGCTGGAAGGAAAGAGAGACAAGTCTAGGGACACTGGGGATGTGGATATAAGGGGTAGGGAAACAGCAATACCTGGAATTTTCTTTCCGTGGCCTCAGGGAGCCCAGGGCAGAAGGACTGTGAGCTCTCCTAAGAACGTGTTCTGCACTGGTGGATAGAAAAGGGGGTTGCCAAATGAGTTATATATAGAAGTTTGTGCAAGGGAAGTTCTTATGCAAAATGACTAAACACGCTCCATTGCCCTGCCTGGTTACTTATAAACGTGGCATATGTGCAGAGTTGATGGGAGTCCAGATGTTGTCTCAGAGACTGCTCAGAGAAAAACTGAGAATGAACTTGCAGAAGCTGATGACAATCTGTCCCTCCATCATAGTGGAGACAGTTTTAGCCACATTCCCATTAAGCATTTCCTCTATCAAGCACTATCTCGCCTTGAAACTTGGGGAAGACCGGTGACAGAGCCATCCTCAAAGGAGTGGCTAAGAGCTTGAGGACAGGGAGAGAAGAGATTGAAGCAGACCTGGATGATCTCTGCAGTTATTTAACTTTGTAGCCACATATCACTTCATAAACCTCTGAATTATAGGCCCAATATCACCATGCATATGGGGCATTCTAGTTACCTTGAAATCTGGGACTCATAGGTTGTGGGTGGCAGCTGGTCGTGCCAGGGAGACTCCTCTGCACAGTGTCACAAGCACAAGAGAGAGCTTTGATTTCATGAGAGACAATCCCGGGAACCCACAGCAGTAGAGCGGGGCAGATTATGGAGCCTGGAGAGCGGAGCTGGGCCACAGAAGTGCCCTCATGCCTTCCTCTGCAGCTTCCCTAGGTCCCAGGAACACGTGACAGCAAGAGACATTCTAAGAGTTAGTGCTGACTGGCTGCACCTGGAAGCTCTCAGGGGGCTACTTGCTGATTCCAAGACAAGGGTTAGCCTTTCCTTATCCAGTTTGGCTAAGAACGTAGAACAAGGGAGGATGCCCGTTTACAGAAATTCTTAGAGCTTGAGTTTCCTCTGTAAAATAGGGATAATGGTAAAAACAAATGCAATCCCAGTCATGGTGAGGAGCAAATGAGACCCCACATGCATTGCAGCTAGGGTTCCTTGGGTCACAGATTATGAGATAGAGGTTTGCGTGCAGAAAGGTTTTGGAGGAGTCCTCTTGGGATCAATACCTTTGGGAAAGTGAAGATAGCATTATTGGGTAGGGGAGAAGGTGAACTGTGATGCAGCTGAAGGAAGGCCTCAGTAATCCATGATTGGCTGTGCAGCTTCAATAGCCCTTCAGAGTCACCCTGAATTGAGACAGAGTTATGCGTCTCATGTCTCCACATGGAGCAGTCACTGGATGTGCTGCCCCCAGGAAGGGTTTGTGATCTTAGGCAAAGAAACACTTCAGCAGAAGGTCAGGGCTAGAGAGGGATGTGGCGGCTAGCTGGCAGCTGTCACCACTCTTAGCAGGGGAGGGGAATGAGTGCCTAAGCCCCAAAGGAGGTGGTAAACCTGGGTGATGCACCACAGACCCACTGCAGCTCATTCTTGGTGCCTCTGCTTCGCTTATTTTATAAATAAATTCTGCAAACAGCTCCTCTGGAGCTGGGGAGCTTTTTTTCATGAGGAAACTTGAAAGAAAAATGAGCTAGAGCCTTCACCATAGCAGCTGCTCTGGAGGCTGCAACTGATACTCATCATCTTCCTTCTCTACTCCTTGCTGTTTTCTCCTTCCCCTTATCCAGTCCAAGCACTTACTTGGTGGGTGTGAAGTGAACTGTGGCTGCTGTACTTACCCATTTGCCATTAAGAGGCAGCAAGTGGATTATGTGGGCCAAACACAGCCTTCCTTTCCCCTCAATTGTAAAAGCAGCCCTGCGTGGGTGTGTGCTCAGTTGTCTGACTCTTGGCAACCCCATGGACTGCTGGGATCCTCTATGGAATTTTCCAGGCCAGAATACTGGAATGAGTAGCCATTTCCGACTCCAGGGGATCTTCCTGACCCAAGGATCAAAACTATGTCTCTTGCATCTCCTGCATTGGTGGGTGAATTCTTTACCACTGAGCCATCTGGGAAGTCCAAAAGCAGTCCTATCTCTTTCTGACTCTCAGGGTCAATTATTCGTGCCAGAACGGTGACTCTACCAGAGAATGTTTCATGAGAAACATGAGGTAACTGGGTGGCAGCCACACCTCATCCTTTAAAGAGATACTGTGTTACCAACAGTGCCCAGAGCCATTGAATTTTTGTAGCATTTTTCTCCTATAGGAAGGGCATGTGTATTACTAAGGCCTCCAACATATTTGCCACTTCTTGCTTCTCAGGTCCAAGTAACATACTGTCACCAATAGAGGGGACCAGTATGATATTCTGCAGGATGTCTGGGGGGCCAGGTTTCTTTGGACTATGTTTGACAGAGGGTGGGGGAGTTAACACACCCTGGAGCAAGATACTGTCTGTCCCACATGAAGGAGAAACTGGGAACTGATCTCCCTTTCTGATCTCCCTTTCCGATAGAGGTTGGAAAGAATGCATTTTTCTAATCCATGAGGCAAACTATGAGCCTGAGGCAATGTTAATCTGCTGTCAGAGAGATAATCACATCTGGCATAGCATAGCTGCTGCAGCTGGGGCTAGTGCTGAATTGAGTTTCCCAGTCCACAGTCGTTCTGCAGGACCGTCCTGGCTTTTATAGAGGCCAGACTGGTGAGGTAAAGGGCAGTGTGATAGAGATCACCCCACCCCCTGCATCTTTGAGATCTGCCATCCCCTAGGGATTGGATTTTGTTTTTAACTTACTATCTTGGCTGGAATGGGGAAGGGCAGTGTCAGAAGCTTCCACCTGGCTTTCCCACTGTAATGTGTGGGGTCTCTGCCAACAACCAAGTGTGTCCATATTCTAGTTTTATATTCAAGCACAGGGTGAAGGACTACAAGATGGGCCAAAGGAAGCAGCATGCTCACTGTGAGCTGAACCTGAGGCAGGACCCCATTTACTGCTTGGTCCCCATTAGCCCCCTCTCCAGTGGGGTTTGGACGTAATGCTGCTTTGGATCTCTGGGTTTCAGTGTCAACCTAATTCCTATGTCTAACAGTCCTCAAAATGTTTGGGATTTCTCCTTTTCCAGGTATACAGTTACCTGAGTGAATGACCAAAGATCCCTTTAAGGGAAGAATTGAAGTAATCGTTACTCTATATACTTATCACAGTGTTAAAGGTCTTCCCTTCTAGGGACCTTGTCTCTCTTTCAGTCAATTTTCCAGATCAAAACACTAACTCAGATCCAGAAATTGAACCAGGAATCATAAATTTTTGTTGGGTTGCCCCTAGTCTCTTGATCACCCATCCTTGATTTCTTTTGTATAGTGAATATTACCCTTATGTCTTGCCCTAGGAATCCTGTGTTTGATTACTATCTCCATGGATTATGGAAATTGTGCCCTACTTGCTTCTGGTGGTTAAGAGTAGCTTGCTGGCTTCTTCAGACTCCTACCATCCCCATTGCTCTCAGTGAGCCCAGTTCTATAATCACATCTCCTGCCATCAGAGAGTGACCACAATTCATTCTCAGCAATGTTGGTGCCCTCTCACCAGGGCATCCCTCATCACTCTGATAAACAGTGTCTCCTGTGCCTTCCCACGGAACAAAAGCATTGGGTGCATTTTCTCGTGTTATTTAGTGTCTCTACTTTAGCATGCTGACTCCTCTGAACCCTTTGCTCTCCTTTCCCACCGTTTGCCAGGGCAGTTCTGGCATTTCTATTTCGCTATTTTCTCCACATATCTAAGATTCATCCCAGACGTGTCTTAGCACTGTCTCCTGGGGTGTTGAACCCTCTCTCACAAACCTAGTATCCCAGTTTCTGCCAACATGTGCTAGCTGGGTCCTGCAGTTTATTTGAGGGGCACAAACCTTTTCTTTTATTAGAAGATCCAGTGCTCCCTCAGTTAGGTTATGTTGTACCTTAATCCTAGTTATTGATGTGATAGTCAAGATGGGAGAATGGGAGCAGATCCCCCGAGTATGTTAGTTATGTATTGCTGTGTGACAAATTACTCCCAAATCTAAGAGCTTAAAACAACAAAATTTATTAATCTCACAACTTCTATGGGTCAAGAATTCGGACATGGCCTAGCTCTATAGTTCTGGCTCCAGGTCTCTCGTGAGGTTGTAGTCAAGATGTTGGGTGGGGCTATAGTCATTTAAAGCTTGACTGGAGATGGAGGATATGCCACCAAGATGGCTCATGACATGGCTGTTGGCAGCAGGTCTTAGTTTTTTGCTGGCTGTTGGCAGGAAGCTGCAGTTCCTTGCCATGCAGTTCTCGCCAGAACGCTGCTTAAGTAATTTTACAACATAGCAGCTGGCTTCCGTCTCTACCTGCTGCCCCACTCAAGTGGGTGAAGCAAAAAAGTATGAGATGGAAGCCACACTGTCTTCTGTGACCTAGCCTCAGAAGCCATACTTGGTCATTTCTACAATATCTCATTGGTCACAAAAGTTGGCCCCATTCAAAGTAAAAGGGGACTGGAGAAGAGTAGGACTGTGAGGAAGCAGGGACCACTGGCACCACCTTTGAGGCTGCTCACCACACAGCAGTATGTATTGTTTTGCAAGAAGAAACTGTGGCACTGTCTTTGGGTAAGGGTTGAGCGCTAGCCGTGATGTTACTCTTGGCTGATACTTGTGTTTTTTCTGTGCATTTCTACCTCATGGGTGAATGGTTTCTGGGGTTTCTGTCCAACTCACAAGCCAACACATCCCCTTTTCTAGAAGTTGATTGCTCTTCCTAGATGGTCCATTGGCAGTCAGGGATTGTCTACAGGTCCTGGCCACGGCTGACTGGTGCAGGGGTGGACTCCTGATCTAACCAGACTGGTTGTGTCCTCTGTTGGGATTTTGTAGTCATGACTATGAGAAGCAGCCATTCTCTGTGGTTCCATCTATGATTTGTAAACTTGGGAGCCATGAGTGGCCATCTCCCCGCCATTAAAATGGACTATAAAAAAACCCAACAGCAACAGTCTGAGAGAATTGTCCTTCAAGGACAATTGCCTCCAGCCTTTGGCCTTTCTTTACATGTTTCATCTTTGTCCCTTTTTTGGTTACTCCATGATAATCCTGGCTTGCATTGACATAACTATTTTGTACATGTTTCAGTCCCTTAAGTTAGGACTCAATCTTATTTTCAATCAGCAGTCAATTTAGAATCATCAACTAGAATGTTACAAATGCTGTTATTTGAGCACACAAAGACAGTACTTGAGCAGAGGAGCTGTGATGCCTGGGGTTTGATAAATACACTCTCATTTTACCAAAGGGGCCCATTGTTCTCATACTCACAGGTTTTGTTTCTCACTTTGTATGTGTTTATCCTCTCTGCCTTTCTTCTGTTACAGTCTTTGTATGTCCATGCCTTTGCACTTCCTCTGGAAGCTCTGTTGCCAAGAAACAAGGAAAGACCAAGCTCTTGATGTGAAACTCAATAAGAAAAGGGGGAAGGAAAGCATGTAGAGATCATGGACTGCAGCACGCCAGACTTCCCTGACCGCCACTGTCTCCTGGAGTTTGTGCAAATTTAGCTCCATTGAGTTGGTGATGCCATCCAACCATCTCATCCTCTGTTGCCCCCGTCTCCTGCCCGCAATCTTTCCCAGCATCAGGGTCTTTTCCAATGAGTTGGCCCTTCGCATCAGGTGACCAAAGTATTGGAGCTTCAGCTTCAGCATCAGCCCTTCTGATGAATATTCAGAGTTAGTTCCCTTAGAATTGACTGGTTTGATCTCTTTGCTGTCCAAGGGACTCTCAAGGGTCTTCTCCAACACTACAGTTCAAAAGCATCAAATTCTTCAGCGCTCAGCCTTCTTAATGGTCCAGCTCTCATATCCACGGATGACTACAGGAAAGACAATAGCTTTGATTATATGGACCTTTGTCAGCAAAGTGATATCTCTGCTTTTTAATACGCTGTCTAGGTTTGTCATAGCTTTTCTTCCAAGGAGCAAGTGTCTTTTAATTTCATGGCTGCAGTTACCATCTGCAGTGATTTTGGAGCCCAAGAAAATAAAATCTGCCACTGTTTCCATTGTTTCCTCGTCCATTTGCCATGAAGTGATGGGACCGGATGCCATGATCTTCATTTTTTGAATGTTGAGTTTTAAGCTAGCTATTTCACTCTCCTCTTTCACCTCATTAAGAGGTTCTTTAGTTCCCTTTTGCTGTTAACAATTAGGATGGTGTCATCTGCATATCTGAGGTTGTTGATATTTCTCCCAGCAATCTTATTCCAGCTTGAGCTTCATCCAGCCCAGCATTTTGCATGATGTACTCTGCATAGAAGTTAAATAAGCAGGGTGACAATATACATGTCCCAGTGCTTTCATTCAACTGTCATTCAACCCAACATTTAAAGCCAGCAAGTTTCCTCCTTCTGGGATTTTAACACATGTATATTCTAAAGAAGTCCAAAAGTGAATTCTGGACCTGACTCCTTAGTGGTTGGTATCTACTCAGCCTTAGGGGCAAAGGAAAAAGGAATGGACACACCAAGTGAACGAGTCAGCAGCCACAAAAGTTGTCCCACTGCCTCTGGGCTGATCTATTCTCCCTCCTTCTCTCTGGTTCCTCCAGTTGATCCCCACAACCCCCCACCCCATGACTCTCTGGGAACAGGGAGACGACGGATTCATTCAACTGCCATTCTTGGCCAGAGCTCCAAGAGGAGATGACAGCCCAAGTCTGACCATGGATGAGGCATATATGCTGAGATTACTTTTATGTCCTCTATTAATTTCTAGGAGAGAGAGAAGGGAAAGGAGAAAGGAAAATTTTCCAGGGACACATGTCTACAGTTTGAAACCATTTTTCTCATCCTGTACAGTAGAATCACCTGTAGTGCTTTTGGAAAATACTAATGTCCAAGTCTTGGTCCCAGAAGTTCTGACTCAGTGGGTGTGCCGTGAGACCAAAGCACTCTGTGTATGTGTGTGTGTGTGTGTATTTCCCAAATGATTCTGACGTGCAACCAGGGATGAGAACAGGTTTAGCACTTAGACTTAGCATTTCCCCATTTCTTTCAGTGTGTTTGTGGGCATTTTGCACTGAATCTGAACCAGGCTTCTCCGTCCATGGGATTTTCCAGGCAAGAGTACTGGAGTGGGGTGCCATTGCCTTCTCCAACTGAATCTGAAACTGCTCAGTAAAAAGCCTCTGATGAATATAGATTATTTAAAGCCCATCTTGATCTGGACAGAATTGTTAAGTTAACCTGTTCAAAAGTGATGTGTTCCCAGGCTCCTGGAGTGTCTCAGCCTCTGCAGCCCTAGGTGACTCTGGTGGGTACCTCCAAAGCAGAACAGTGGGTTTTAGGTAGCAGGGGATTCAAGATGGTGTTTCAGGATCCAGCAGTGCTTCCCCTAACTTCAGCTTATAGTGAGTTTTTTTTTTTCCCATTAATTTGTTTTCATTGGAAGATAAATAATTTACAATATTGTGATGACCTCTGCCATAGGTCAACATGAATCAGCCATAGGCAGGCGTATGACTCCTCTCTTCTGAAGGCCCTCCCCACCCCATCTCTCCAGGTGGTCACAGACCACCAACTTTGGGTTCCCTGTGTCATGTATCAAACTCCCACTTTCTATCTGTTTTATATGTGGTAATATTTACGTTTCAATGCTACTCTCTTGCATCATCCCACCCTCTCCTCCCACTGTGTCCAAAAGTCTGTTTTTCATGTCTGTGTCTCCTTTGCTGCCCTGCACATAAGGGTCATTGGTACTATCTTTCTAGATTCCATATATATGCATTAACACACAATATTTGTCTTTCTCTTTCTGACTTACTTCACTCTGTATAATAGGCTCTGGGTTCATCCACCTCATTAGAATGGACTCAAATGCATTCCTTTTTATAGCTGAGTAATATTTCATTGTGTATATGTACCACAACTTCCATATCTATTCATCTGCCAATGGACATTTAGGTTGGGTTCATGTTTTAGCTATTGTTAATAGTGCTGCAATGAATATTGGGGTACATGTGTCCTTTTCAATTTTGGTTTCTTCAGGGTATATGCCCAGCAGTGGGATTGCTGGGTTGTATGGTAGTTTTAAGGACTTCTTCTTAGGTAGTGCTAGTGCTAAAGAACCAACCACGGTAGGAGATGCTGGAGACAAGGGTTGATCCCTGGGTCGGGAAGATCCCCTGGAGGAGGGCATGGCAACCCATGCCCTGGAGAATCCCATGGACAGAGAAGCCTAGTGAGCTACAGTCCATAGAGTTGCAAAGAGTTGGACACTATTGAAGTGACTTAGCATGTACATGTGGTAGTTTTATGCCTAGTTTTTTAAGGACTCTCCATACTGTTCTCCATAGTGGCTGTATCAGTTTGCATTCCCACCAACAGTGTAAGAGGGTTCCCTTTTCTCTGCACCCTCTCCAGCATTTATTGTTTGTAGACTTTTTGATGATGGCCAGTCTGACCAGTGTGAGATGATACCACATGAATGTTTTAGCTAAGCAAAAAGTCTCTAGATGGTAGGGATCATGTCTGTCTCATTTTGCCAGATAAATGTGCTGCAATCTTGCTGTTGTACTTTTCTGCTTGGGAGTGAAATTTATAGCTGGATCTCAAGGACCCTAGAGGGGGCACCACACTGGGACCCAAGCATTGCATACCACAGCCTCATTCAAGTGGTGATGTTCTCTCTGTTTTACTATCTTATCTCTTCTCATGGCTTTGAAGGACAGCCAAATGTGTCACCCCCAAATACGCCAATTTGACAGAAGGATTGTCTTGAGTTAAGATATTTGAGATTCAACAGAAGCGGAAGGAAGCCTTCTCAGATATCTCTTTATCTGACTAAAAGCAGAAACTCCTGAGAAATAAGGATTGTCATAAATCCCCTCTGCTGGGGAAGTTTTATGGCCATGAAGATGGAGAGTTAGCCCCAAAGTAGACCTGGACAAGCAAACCTTGCTAAGATAACCCTTATCTTCTATTAGTTTCTCTCATAATTTCCCGTAGTTTCTCTCACTTAATTTCCCATAGTTTACAGTCACTCATAGCTTAAAGATCTTGTTACATTTCTACAATTTATCATTTTTTGCTATAATTGATATATAAGCTCTCAATCCAATCCACTTCTTTGGGTATTCATTTCTTTTCTAGGAAGTTCCTTTTGTCACTTAAAAATTAACATCAAATAAAATTTGTTTGCCTTTTCTCTTGTAAATCTTAGTCTTTATCAGTCTAATTTGTAGGGCCCCAGTCAATGAATCTAAGAGAATAAAAGGGAAAAGTTTTTCCTCTTGAGCAGATTTAAAACAGCTCTCAAGTCTATAGGTCTCTCCCAATATTTGACTCATAACCTGTTGGAAGCCTCCACTTGGATACCTCATGGGCTCCCTCAAAAATCAACATTTACAAAACTGAATTCATTATCAGATTCTCAAAACATTTTCCTTTTCTTGGTTTAACGGCAGTAGTTCTGTATTTCATATTCCTTGGGCTGAACATATCAGAGTCTACTTAGCTTTCTTCAGAAGCCATTCATGGAGTAAATATTTACTGAACTCTTACTATGCGTCACCCATTGTTCCAGCCACTGTATATACAGTGATGGATAAGCCAAACAAGTGCCTGCTGTCTTGGAGCTTGCAGTCTCACAGGGTGAGAGATAATAGACAATAAAGACCTTACTTTCAGCTAGTGGGAAGTGCTCGGAAGAAAGAAAAGGAAGGGGAGAGAGAGTAACGGGGGAAGCTACTTGAGGAAGTATGGTCTGAGAGAACCTTTCAAGGGGCTACCTGGATGATGAGAAAGGACATGGAAAGATGGGGGATAACTGTTTAAAATAAAGAGAACTGCAAGAGTTTGGACCCTGAGGCTGAATAAACCTGAGAGACCACTGTTTGAAGGGTGATGGGTCAAGGAGGGGATGAAGGGAACCATCTCGTGTTGGACTTGGAAGACATGGTAAAAGTGTTGGATTTAATTGTATTTCATTTAGTCCACCTTTTGTATCCACACCTTCCTTTCCACTCGCCTGCCACGTTCTTCGTCAAGATCCTGTTACAGTTCATCAGATCTGTTTACCTTCTCACGTTTCCTAACTTCCTGCTGTCCAGGCTCCTTAACTGGTTTTTCTTTTTCCTCCTTACCTTCCCTCCTTTTATTCTGTCAATTAATTAATTGATTTTTATTGAAGTATACTCGCCATACCATATTATGTTAGCTTCAGATGTACTACATAGTGATTTGACAGTTGCTTACATTATGAAATGAGCACCATGATAAGTCTAGTAACTGTCTGTCTCCACATAAAGTTGTTACAGTATTATTGACCGTATTCCTTACGCTATGTATGACATCTCTGTGACTTTTTTGTTATATAACTGGAGGTTTGTACCTGTTCATCTCCTTTGCCTATTTCACCTCTGCCCCCCTCCCCCTACTTCAAGGTAGGCAGGGCTGCTGCTGCTGCCGCCGCTAAGTTGCTTCAGTCATGTCCGACTCTGTGTGACCCCATAGACAGCAGCCCACCAGGATACCCCATCCCTGGGATTCTCCAGGCAAGAACACTGGAGTGGGTTGCCATTTCCTTCTCCAATAGGCAGGACTACATATGCTGAAATAATAAACAACCTCCAATTTGCAGTGGCTTAACACATAGAAATCTACTTCTCATTCATGCAGAGTCCTCTGTGGGTCAAGCAGGTCTTCAGGGCTTGACCCACAGAGACCTTCAGAGACCTTCACACTTGGATTTCACAGCTGTGCTACTGGGGACACATGACTCGCAGAATTGCTGAGACAGAGAAGGAGAAAGCATGGAGAATTTATATCTGCTCCTGCATTCTTCACACCTGAAGTAACAAAGGTCACTGCTACTCACAGCACATTCCCTAATCAGCTGTGTGGTGGCCAGGAAATGTAGGGAGAACAAGGGTAGACTGTGAAATGTAAATATCTCCGATACAGTGATCATCCACCATATTTTATCTATGTACTGTCCAAGTGGTGGGCATCCGACTTCCAACTACCACATGCAGTGCTGCAGTGAATATTTTTGGCTTATACTCCTGTGAACCGAGCTGAGGATTTCTCTGGGATGTGGTTGTAGTTCTAATGGTGGCTCCATAAAAGGTAAGCCCACATCCTGAGCCCCAGAACCTGTGAATGTGAGTTTATTTGGAAAAGAGATCTTTGCAAATGTAATTATTAAAAATCTCAAAGTGACAACATCATCCTAGATTATATCGGTGAGTTCTAAATCCAATGACAAGTGTCCTTAGAGAGAAGAGGAAGAGGAAAAGACCATGTGAAAATGAAGGCAGATGTTGAAGTTGTTCAGCCACAGTCAAGGAATATCTGGAGCCACCAGAAGCTGGAAAAGACAGGAAGGAGTCTCTCCCAGAGCCTTCAGAGGAACACCACCATGATTTCAGCAGCCTCTAGAATTGTGAAAGAAGAAATGTCATTGTTTTAAGTCACCAATTTTGTGTTATTTTGTTAAGGTGGCCCTTGGAAACAAACACAGATTTTGCTACCTGGAAGTATGGTGCTGCTGTAAACTGCTAAAAACCGTGGGAAAGGCTGTGAAATTGGGTAGTGGGCAGAGGCAGAAAACTTTTGAAGCTCATTATATAGAAAAAGTAGATTCTGGTGAGAATTCACGAGGAAGTGAGGAGCACAGGGGAGAAAGTTTTGCGGTCTTAGAGACCACATATGTATAGAATATCATAGAAAAATGAACATTAAAGGCAAGAACTCAGAAGGAAATGAGAAACATATTACTAGAAATTGGAGGAAAGGTTATCCTTGTTATATAGTGGTAGAAAACCTGGCTGAATTGTGTTTCCTTTGATTTGTGAAGAGCAGAATTTATAAGATACAAGATTGGATGTTCAATTGGGGAGACTTCTAAGCAAAATGTTGAAGAGACAGCCTGTTTTCTCTTTGCTTACAGCAGTAAAAGAGGAATGATAAGTGGAAGAAAGAAGTATTAAATGAAAAGGGATCAGCACTTTAATTGGGGAGCGTCTCAGTTTACCCAATCTACAAAGGATACTGTCATCAGAAAATCTACTGTTGGGAAGTATCCTCTAGAGAGAAACCTGAGGTTGTGACTGGACAGCCTTTTGCTGAAGAAATTAGGCATGTGACTCATGGATCCACTCAATTGTCTCAGCAGAAGCTAGGAATATAGATAGAGTTTACAGAACATATCTATGGAGGACCTTCTTCTCTAATGTCATGAGCCCTTGTGACATATACAGAAGACCCACAAAGTTTCTGAGAATATTACATGAGCAGAAACACTGCCAGCTTCTGCTGAAAAAGACAGAGAAAGGAGGAAATGAGAGAAAGCTATCAGACTTCCAAAATTCTACAGACAAGAAGTGAGCTGATAGAACTATTTGACTGCAGACAGTTGCTGCCATTCGAGAAAAAGGAAGAATGACTCTGAGGTGCAACTACAGGCCCAAAGAATAGAGTCACCATGGGCCCACTGCAAGCTCAAAAGGAAGAGCTGCTGTGGGCCCAGCTGCTGCTGCTGCTAAGTTGCTTCAGTCATGTCTGACTCTGTGCGACCCCATAGACGGCAGCCTACGAGGCTACGCCGTCCCTGGGATTCTCCAGGCAAGAACACTGGAGTGGGTTGCCGTTTCTTTCTCCAATGCATGAAAGTGAAAAGTGAAAGTGAAGTCGCTTAGTCGTGTCTGACTCTTAGCGACCCCATGGACTACAGCCCACCAGGCCCTCCCTCCATGGGATTTTCCAGGCAAGAGTACTGGAGTGGGGTGCCATTGCCTTCTCCGTGGGCCCAGAGGGTGTGTCAAGTCATAGAGGATTATTCTTAGGCTTTGAAACTCAATGAAATTTTCCCTATTTAGATTCTGACTTTCTTGGGACCAGGGGTCCCTTTATTCCTTTGACTCCCCCCCCACCCCCCCCGCCGCCCCGCTTTTGGAATGTGAATGTCTATTTTATAACTGTTCCACCATTGTATTCTGGAAACAGATAACCTGTTTTGTAGTTTCACAGATCCACAGATGGAGAGAAATTTTGTCTCTGGGTAGATCAAAGCTCGAGTCTCATCCATACCTGATTTGGATGATTTATGTGATGAGATGTGGAACTCTCTGTGTTTATACTTCCACCAACAGTACTTAAAAGTTCCTACATTTCTGCCAACATCTGGCATTATCCAACTGCCTAATTTTAAATAGCCTAATAGGTATAAGCAATATCTTATCTTTCCTCTAATTTTCTATTTCTCTTATTTTGAGTATCTCATGATATGCCTTTTAGCTTTTTGAACTTTCTCTTTTGGAAATTACCTTTGCTGGTTTTCCCATTGGGACTACTTTCTTTTTCTTGCTAACCTTTAGGAATTCTATATATATTCTACTTATTAATGACTCATTGGTTTTGAACATTGCAAATATCTTTCCCCATTTTCTTCTGTCTTTGGACCTTTTCTATAATAACTTCATTGAACAGAAGTCTTAATTTGTTTCGTTTTCTCTTTGTTTGCCCTCATCCGTTCTAAACTACACTAACCCCTTTTACTGGCTTTGTCAGAGTTTATTACTAAATAATATGTCAGTGTCATGTTAGATGGGCTTCCCTGGTGGCTCAGATGGTAAAGCGTCTGCCTGCAATGCGCGAGACCCGGGTTTGATCCCTGGGTCGGGAAGATCCCTGAGTCGGGAAGATCCCCTGGAGAATGGCAACCCACTCCAGTACTCTTGCCAACAGGTTCTCTATTCACTTGTCTTCAGCTGTTGTACATTATTTTTTTCTGAACCCGATTGACTTTGCAATCATGCATTTGCAAAAGTCAGGGCTGGGAATGGCAGACCTTATTCTGAAACATTGCAACTAATCAGGAACATTTGGGGTTTTAGCATATTTTCCTTGTAGTCAGGCTTTTTGCATATGGATGTGATGTTGTGTGGTTAGGCCAGTAGTTATACCCCTCCCTCCTCACAAACCTCAAGACCCCCTGGGGACCTGCTGAGACATGTGAGGACATGTGACAAACAGCCCTTTTGGCCCAGAAGGAAGAGGTGCTGTGGGCCCAGAGGGTGTATCAAATCACAGACGATTATTCTCAGGCTGTGAAACCCAATGATCAGGTTTGTCTTCTCTCATGGGGGGATTTTTAGGAGTGTGCGTTCACTGAATCATATAGTGTGAGAGCTGGAAAGAGCCTCAGGGATCATCCAGTTGGACCCTCTTATTTTACAGATGCAGGAACCGCGTCCCAGGGAAATGAAGGGCGTGTGCAGGTTGTTCAGCTGTCAGGGAACTGCTGCAGCTAGCACCCAGATCTCTTAACGCCCCTTTTGTGAGTTTCCATTTTTCTACCTTCCCCTAGAGGATATCAGAAATATTTTTGGAGGGCTCTGAGTCCACGCTGGAACTTCCTGTAGGAGATCAAGGGCCTGCAGAATTTAGACTCACTTGGCTTGTCCATCCTTGTCTCCTGCTAGTCTGGCTTAGTCTCTGCCTCCTTCCTCTAATGTTCCATGCTCTGCTCTTTCCTGCAAGCCTCTGCTCATGCTGTGGTCATCCTAGCATCACCGTTCTTCTTCTTGCCTGTCTCATCCTTCAAGTCGTTTAAGACTTAGTTCTACTCTCTTCATGCCACTGCTCACCAGCATTGTTCTCTTCCTTCTTTAGGTTCTCATAACACCTGCAGCCTATACAAATACAATCTATGCTTGATTATTTGCTGCTTTTTTTTTTTCTAAAATGTTTCTGTTGTACAACTGACTAGGTCATTTAATGTCTCTGTGTCTCATTTAGTTTATTAACTAAGAAAAAAAAAAGACTTGATCAAGATCATTTCTAATGATGCTCTGTATCTAACATTTTTTGTCTCCATAAGATTTTAAACTCCTCAAGGAAAGGGTCTTTGTCTTATATTTCTTTTATAATTCCTTTAGTCTAGTGTTTCTCAGCAAGGGATAATTTTCCTCCCCTGGGGACATTCAACAACATTTGAAGATATTTTTTGTTGTCACGCTGAGGGAGGGGGCTGGTACTTGCATCTGGTGTGTAGAGGCCAGGATGCTGCTAAACCTACTATACACAGAACACCTCCCGCCCGACTCCTCCCCGCCCCCACACACAGTAGATTGTCCAGTTCAAAATTTCAAGCAAGGTTGAGATACCCTAATTTAGCCTTTGTCCTAACACCATAGACACATGGTAGACACTGAATAAACATTTTCATTTTTTTGTCAAAGAGAATTGCCGTTCTAAAAGGGATCCTATCAGATATGGAGTTGTCATGGGAGAATAAAAAAAGGAAGTGAGCACTCATGCAAAACTAATGCAAAGTCAGAGAAGAGAATCTAATTTTCCTTAGTCAGGAGCAGGAGGAGAGAGTATCATAAAGAAGGAACTGTTGCATGGATGAAGACCAAGAACTGAGAATTTGATTACTTTGTAGGAGGTGTTGATTTAAGCAGTTTGTCTTCTAGATATCTCCAGGGAACAGCTTGTGATTTTGGTAAACAATAATAACGATAACATTGGAACATATGAAGGAAACTTCTGGGAACTATAATTTATATTGTCAAGGACACTTGGGTTTACAGTATCCTCTTTCTTACCTTCCCCTGAAATGAAATCTGAGGGCTGAAAGTGACCTTGGTTTATATATGAGGCAAGAAAATTGGTTCAATGGGCTATGAGCTCTGTCAACCAAAAAAATCACAGGCTGTCTTTCCAGACCCCTACTCAGGGTTGTCTGGGGATAAGGAAGATAGAGAGCTAAATGCTTCTGGTGACTCCTCCTAGCCTCTGCCTGGGCTGTGTTCCTGATCTTCTCTCTCCCTGTGTTATGCCTGTATTTCTCTTTAGGTCACAACATGCAAGTAAGCCTTGTTATTTCTTTGTCACCCTCTCCTCTCTTCTCCATCATGAAATACATATAATAAGAAATATCCTAGACATACAAAATAGATAGCTCCCTAAAAAGTTGAGATCAGAGGGAAAATCCATGATCTAAAAGCTCTCTTGAGATGGCCATCATTGTTCTTAACCTTTCTGAGCACTTGGCAGATTGCACTGTGAGTTCTCCTGGCTACCAGAGGTATTTGGCAAAGTTTCTGTTTAGACTTCATTTGGAGAAGAAATGCTTAAGTTAAACATTAAAATTCATGAGAATATTTCAGTTCCTTGTAAACTCTTAATCACAGTTACTTCAAGTGAGGTATCATTTATGGATCCTTGTAGAGGAAAAGTTCTTTTAACGGGGACTTCCAACAGTTCATTTCAGAAGATCACTAAGGCTATGGTCAAATGCAGTGCATTGTAAAACATACTGAAATACATAACGATGCTGATATTTATGAACTAATTTTTTATGGTTTAGGTTCCTCTCTGTTGCCTAAACTTATAAATTTTGGGTCCATAGGAAAATGAGTGCTTCTCACCTAGTCATGCATGGGTTTTTCTTCCAGGTCTTCCAGTAAAAGAAAAATCAAATAAGTGAACTGAAGCACCTCTTTCTGTCTTTTCAAACTTTTCTGTAAAGATTTTTGGGAAAATATTCTAGGGCAAGGGTTCTCAGCATAACCAGTGCAGAGATCGACCTAATAAACAGAAATTTGAAAAATGTATATTGCTACTGCTGATTTTTGGTAGATGAACGCATGACTTCTTTTTATCGAATAATCTGGAAAAAACATAGGGGAGCGTTATAAAAAACATAAAACCTGTAAATGTGACAGCACATTTTGTAGCCCAGTCAACCTTTCTGTTGGTTTGAAATTTTGTTTCTGCAGACTTTCTTTAAGGTTGCCTTTTTCACTTTTCAATTTGCTTCCCCTATACACCAAATAGCAGTACACTAGGAACTTGTATGAAATTTGATTTACTGTCTTAAGCTCCTTTGAGATCACCACATGTCTGAATGGAATTTTTTTTCCCTGTTTGGGATTTTTCTCCTCTTTGCCCTTTTGTGATGATTTTAAAAAGTTATGTCAGACGAGTCTGGGTAGCTCTTTGGTTTTGCTTTCATAGTCTTTTATGCCTGCTTAACTGGGTGCAACTGAGACTGGTTTTACAAGAAGCCAACAATAAAGCTCAGACTGGGAAAAGATGAGTAAACTCTTACTATGAAGGCAGAGCTTGTGGAAAGGGAGAAAGGGAGATCCCTTTTATACTTTATGAGAATGCACAGTTTAGCAAGGCTTTATTTAAAGGTTCTCCCGAGCCTCCATGGAAAGAAATGGCTGAGCCACTACTTCTTTGTACACATTAGGAAATTCTGCTCACTGGTTGAATTTTTAGCATCTCACTATATTTCTGTTCTTTCTCTGAATACGGAGGATAATAATTTTGCAAGTGACTTGAATAAGCCTGCATTAAGCAGAATTCTATGGTGGGCCCCAAGATTCGGTACCTCTTCCTCCTGTGTAGGCGGTCAGTATAATCAATATGCAAGACTATGAACGTGATAGGTTTTACTCTTGTGATTAGGTTATGTTGTAAGCATGGTTGGCCTTACGGGAAATTATCTGGTAGGCCTGACCCAATCACATGAGCCTTTAAAGCAGAGAGTTGTCTTCAGCTGGTCACAGAAGAAGCAGAAGCATGTGGTTTTCAGCTGAGAGACCTCAGCCCTGAGGCCTCTGTGAGGAAATGAATTCTGCCAAAAAAGCAGGGAGCTTGAAAAGGGGATCCAGAGCTCTAGGAGAGGATGTAGTCCCACCTGACACCTTGACACTCAGTCAGGGGGGGGACCCTGAGAAGATAATCCAGGCCCACCACATTCAGACTTCTGACCTACAGAAATTGTGAGGTAATACATTTGTTTTGTTTTAAGCCATTAAATTTGTGGCTTAAGCTTTCCATTCCACACAGCAGTGGAAAACTAATATGAAGGAGGAGAAGGGCTTTGAGACGAGAAAGCTAAGTAAATCCAACATTCCTAAGTTTGGTTCTGGAGCAAAGCTGTCATAATGGCTAATGTGGTTTCCCCTTATGTGAAGGTGCCCAGTTATCTGTTTGGCCAAACCCTATTCTGCATGTTGCTGTGAAGTTATGTTGTAGATGAGATGAACATTTATAATCAATTGACTTTAGGTAAAAGAGATTACCGTCTATAATGTGAACAGACCTCATTATGAAGGCCTTAAGGGCAAAAACTGAGGCTTCCCCAAGAAGAAGGAATCCTGCAGGGCCATCATATCAAAATGCTGCATGAATTATGGATTTCAGCCTTGCCAGATCCCACAATGCCATGAGTCAATTCCTTCAAATAAATTTCTTCACATGTATCCTACAGGAGAAACTTAACTAATGCAGTCATAAACTCAGGTGTGTTAGGGACCACTCAGATGTCTGTGGTGTACTGGGGCTGACTGGAGGACAGCATGGGGGCCCGCTCATGCACTGTGCCACCAATTGAACAGGTCTTTTGATGTTTCCCAAAAGAAGCAGGAAATCCAGAATTCTGTACAAAATTGCCCAAGTTCTAAAATTCTCTTTACCTCACTAATTCTAACTTGGGGGTGAAGGTGTGGACCAAGCCTGCATATTCCAGAGTTAACCTTTTTTTTTCCTGAAACACATAAACATTATATGTTGTGTTGGATCCTGGGGTTAGAGGGACAATGAAACAGGGGGCAGTAAGAACCTGAGGATCTACTCTGCTGGGGAGGGACTATTCCCCACTGAAGAAAGGCCAGAACACAACATAATTTTTTTTTTTAATATCCTGGTGGAAAAAGCAGAGGAAACACAGCAGAGAGGGTGCAAGCTGCAAATAATTGAAGAAAGAACTTTGCTGGCTTCTCAAAGTCCTGAGTATAATTGCAAAAGGAAGAAACCCATCATTGGAAGCACCAATTTACCAAGCACTGATGAGGTGTCAGCTTAAAGTACTTAGAATATATCACCTTGTATAATTTTTTAAAATATCACGTGTGAGTGGCCGTTGCTCAGTCATGTCCAACTCTTTGCCACCCTGTGGACTGTAGCCTGCCAGGCTCCTCTGTCCATGGAATTCTCCAGGCAAGAATACTAGAATGGGTTGCCATCTCCTTCTCCAAAATATCACATGGATAATCACTAATCCCATTTTAAAGATGAGGTTACTGAGACTCAGCAAGGTTAAGCAAATTGGTCGTAGTCACTTAGCTAAACAGCAGCAAGTTGGGATTTGAATCCAACTTTATGACCTCTTGAACCCATGGTCTTATTCATTTGGTTACACTAATTCAAAAACATAGTTTTTAAAAAATCTTGAGCATACTTTAAGGAAACAATCAGAAATATCCAGAATATGGATTGTCATATAAGACATACCATCTTGGTTCCTTCAATAAATGAAATTCATAAGAGAGAAAAGAAAAATATTAGGATTGGAGCACTGTTGTAGATGAGAAAGTTTACACTAGACATAATAACCATATGCAGTGAGAGTCTTCAGAGCCTAGTTTGGAAAAACAATCACCTATAATAGATATCTTGGGGACAGTTGTGAAAATTTGAGTTTGAGCAAGGTATTAAATGATATTAGGAGTCTCTAGGTACCTTAGTTGGGTGTGATAATGGTATTGTGGTATATAATGATATATAAGGGAAGTTCTTAAATTTTCTTAGAGTTTTATGTTGAGATTTTTAGGCATGAAGTGTAATAATGTCTTGAAATTCTTTTTTCTTTCTGTATACACACACACATGCATAGTAAAAGGATAGCAATGATTTAATCTAGACATTGGGCATATGTGTGCTTATTGTATTATTTCTTTTAGTTTTCTGTAGGTTTAAAACATTTCATAAAAAGTAAAAAAATTTTAAAGCCACTGAATATGAATAGACCAAACATAATATGTCAGTGAGCGCCAATTTACAATTGTAATCCATAAGGTTGGATCAACGAACTGTAATTGCAGTTAGACTTCCTTTTCTGTTCTGTTGTGTGATGGTATGACCGACCAGCTTTTCATCATTATAGATTTGCATACATCTGTCCTAAACCCAAGTTCTTCTTGGGCTGCTAAGGGAATTTACTCACCTCTGTGTCCCTGGTGTCTGTGCATAAGTGAGCAGTCACTATGTCTCTGCTGAATGGATAAGGAAAAGCCCGAGAAAGCTGTACCAACGATAATAACAATGAGAATAATGATAGCAGTTAACATTGAGCCCTAGAAAAGTTGCAGGCTGAGAACCTCATAACAGTCATATGAATTAGATTTAATTAGATTCTGATAGTATGGTCCCCTTTTGCAATGAAGAAAGTGAGGCCCTCAGATGATTGGAAATTTGCAAGAATTCCAAGTAGTAGAGGCCAAGCCATCTGCCACTAGTCCCCTTACAAAACAACTCCCATTCATGCCTTGCAAGTCTCAGCTGTCTGCTGCTGCTGCTAAGTCCCTTCAGTCGTATCCGACTCTGTGTGACCCCATAGACGGAAGCCCACCAGGCTCCCCCATCCCTGGGATTCTCCAGGCAAGAACACTGGAGTGGGTTGCCATTTCCTTCTCCAATGCATGAAAGTGAAAAGTGAAAGTGAAGTCGCTCAGTTGTGTCCGACCCTCAGCGACCCCATGGACTGCAGCCTACCAGGCTTCTCCATCCATAGGATTTTCCAGGCAAGAGTACTGGAGTGGGGTGCCATTGCCTTCTCCGCTGTCTAGCACACAAAATTTCACTAAAATAAGTTTTCCCACAATCTATATGGCGAACACTGGAATTTCAGGAAAGACAGCCATGGGGGAAATGCTGGCCTGTGTTACCCTGTGCCCCTGAGCTAAGGTGCTGTTTCCGTGGCTGAGCTTGGAATGCTGGGAGCTGGCCACCCAGAGGTCTGTGTGACTTCAGTGGACCTGTGGAGGTAGGACAGCCAAGAACAGATGGCCCTGGGTTCCTGCACCCTTGACTGGGGAGGCACCTCCCTTCTCAAAGCCTCAGGCAGCTGTCATCCTGCTGTTCGTTAATGGCCCTGGCCCTGTCTAGGCCTGGGGGCAGCACTGGTCCTCACTGAGTGTTTAATAACTTCCAGGGACGACAGCTCTCCTCTCTGCCAGGCCTCCCTTGGGGACCCACCGCAGGTCATCTCATAGGCAAGTGGGAGGAAGACAAATTATGCTTGTCTTATCACCCAGAAAACCACCCCTAGGCACATTTTTAACCATGGGGTACATATTTCTAGAGATGTTTGTTGAGTGGGGCAAATTAGTTTGCTTGCTCCTGGCTGGTCAGGAAAGAGAAAAAATTTAAAAATAAATCTCCAGGATTGGAGTCTCCACCAAGCTGTCCTCTGGAATTGGTCTTCTGCACCTTGAAACTCTCATTTCGGGAGGAGCTGATATGCCCTGATGTCCTCCACTCCCTTACCTTGGGTCTTTTTGACTGCAAGTATGGTCCCTATGCCAATCAATTCCTCCAGCTCTTTTCCCTACACACCTACTCCATGCTGCTAGCCCTTTGTATTCATCTGTTCAGAATACTGTTACACAAAATTTCTCACACAGAGATGTGCTCAGTCATGTCTGACTTTTGCGGCCCCATGGACTGTGGCCCACCAGGCTCCTCTCCCATGGTATTTTCCAGGCAAGAATACTGGAGTAGGGTGCCATTTCCTACTCCAGGGGATCTTCCCCACTGAGGGATCAAACCCACGTCTCCTGCATTGGCAGGCAGTTTCCTTATCACTAGCACCCCTGAAAAGCCCTTCTCTTGTTGGACAGCACAGGATCTGGGCTCGTGGGCTTCAGTAGTTGAAGCACTCAGGGCTCAGTAGTTGAGGCTCATGGGCTCTAGAACACCGGCTCAGTAGTTGTGGTTCTCAGGCTTAGTTGCTTTGCAGCACGTGGGATCTCTCCAGATTAGGATCAAACCTGTGTGTCTCTGCATTGCAAGGAACTACTAAATCACCAGGAAAGCCCAGTTTGGGTTGTGTTAAGCCACTGAATTTTGTGTGTGATTTTTTTTCTTTTAATGGCAGCAGTTGGAAACTGACACATTAGTCTAGTTGAAATCAAGTGTGAAATGCATAAATTTTCATTCATTGAAAAGAAGATCTCTATATGGGCTTCCCCTTCTCTGTGAGACCTCTTTTTTCAGTGAGTGAAAATTTATGCATTTCACCCTTGATTTGGGCTAGGCTAATGTGTCAGTTTCTTACTGCTGCTATAAAAAAAATTCTCCCAAATTCAGTGGCTTAAAACAACTCAAACTGAGCTTCCCTGGTGATCCAGTGATAAAGAATCCACCTTGCATTTAAGGGGACACAGGTTCGATCCCTGATCTGGAAAGATCCCAAATAAATAAATACATAAATAAATAAATCTTAAAAAAAAAAAAAGAAGTGCTTTATTAGAAAAACAAAAATCAAAACCACAAAAAAACCCAAAAAAACAAATTTATTATCTTATCAAATATCTTAACAAATCCAAAATCAGTTTCATTGGGCTAAAATCAAAGGTGTTGGCAGGACTATGTTTCTTCTGGAGACATAAAGGAGAATCCATTTCCTTGCCCTTTTCAGCTTCTGAGGCCACCTGCATTCCTTGGCTCATAGCTCTTCCTCCATCTTCAAAGCCAGAAGTTTAACATCTTCCCACTTCCTCTGACTCTAGCTTTCTGCTCCGTCATCACTGCCTGTCTTCTCTTGGATCCTCCTTCCTCCTTAAAAGGACCCTCATGATTACAGGGGGTCCACCAAGTTAATCCAGGATAATCTTGAACATCTCAAAATCCTCAACTTAATCACATCTGCAAAGTTCCTTTTGCCATGGAAAGTAGCATGTGCACAAGCCCCAGGGAGTGCGACCTGGACATCTTTGGAGAGCCTTTACTCTGCCGAACACAACTATTAGTAACATTTGGGATAGATAATAACTCAAGATTAAGGGGTTTTGTTCTATTGTTGTTTTTGTTTGTTTGTTTTTTGCACTTCAAAAAAATTTTTTTAGATCATGTGAGTAACAGGTTTTATAGGAAAATGTCCCCCAAAAGTATTAAAAATAAATCAGAACTCCTTTAATTCTAAACCCAGAGATAATAATCATTGACATTTTGTATATGTCTTTCAATCTTTCATCTATTCAGATTGTAGAGGTTTTATTCTTTCCTTGGAATCTATTTTCAGATGGTGACAAGTCCAGCTGATTTATAGAGTTGTAGCCCAAATAGGGCTTTTCATTCAGCACCACAATCCCCCTGTTGCAGTTGCTTGGTAATTTTAAAGTTTTTTGCTTTTCTACATCATCTGTGACTCTATTTCTGTTTATAAATAACTTCACTTGTGCCATTTTTTAAGATTCCACATATAAGCCATATCATATGATATTTGTCTTTCTCTGTTTGACTTACTTTACTCAATATGAGAATCTCTAGGTCCATCCATGTTGCAGCAAATGGCATTATTTCATTCTTTTTCATGGCTGAGTAATATTCATGTGTGTATATATATATATATATATATATGCATACATATATACCACGTCTTCTTTATCCACTCCTCTGTCAATGGACATCTAGGTTGCTTCCATGTCCTGGCTATTGTAAGTGGTGCTGCAATGAACATTGTGGTACATGTATCTTTTCTTTTGTTCTTTTAAAACAAATATTTTTATTTTTTTATTTATTTGACTATGCTGGGTCTTGGGGCTTCCCTAGTGGCTCAGATGGTAAAGAATCCGGCTGTAATGCAGGAGACCTAGGTTTGATCCATGGGTTGGGAAGTTCCCCTGGGGAAAGAGATGGCAACCCACTCCAGTATTCTTGCCTGGAGAATTCCATGGACAGAGGAACCTGGTGGGCTATAGTCCATGGGATTGCAAAGAGTTGGACACAATGGAATATTACTGCTGCTAAGTTACTTCAGTCGTGTCCAACTCTGTGTGACCCCATAGACGGCAGCCCACTAGGCTCCCCTGTCCCTGGGATTCTCCAGGCAAGAACACTGGAGTGGGTTGCCATTTCCTTCTCCAATGCATGAAAGTGAGAAGTGAAAGTGAAGTCGCTCAGTCGTGTCCGACTCTTCGCGACCCCATGGACTGCAGCCCACCAGGCTCCTCCATCCATGGGATTTTCCAGGCAAGAGTACTGGAGTCGGGTGCCATTGCCTTCTCCAAATGGAATATTACTCAGCTATAAAAAGGAATGCATTTGAGTCAGTTCTAATGAGGTGGATGAACCTGGAGCCTATTACACAGAGTGAAGTAAGTCAGAAAGAGAAAGACAAATACTATATATTAAATATATAGAGAGAATTTAGAAAGACAGTACCAATGATCCTACATGCAGGGCAGCAAAGGAGACACATATATAAAGAACAGACTTTTGGATTTAGTGGGAGAAGACGAGAGTAGGATGATTTGAGAGCATAGCATTGAAACATGTACATTACCATATGTAAAATAACTGACCAGTGCAAGTTTGATGGATGAAGCAGGGCACCCAAAGCCAATGCTCTGGGACACCCTAGACGGTTAAGGTGGGGAGGGAGGTGGGAGGGGTGTTCAGGATCTGGGGGACACATGTATGCTGCTGCTGCTAAGTCACTTCAGTCATTTCCAACTCTGTGTGACCCCATAGACGGCAGCCCACCAGGCTCCTCCGTCCCTGGGATTCTCCAGGCAAGAACACTGGAGTGGGTTGCCATTTCCTTCTCCAATGAGTGAAAGTGAAGTTGCTCAGTCGTGTCCGACTCTTAGCGACCCCATGGACTGCAGCCCACCAGGCTCCTCCATCCATGGGATTTTCCAGGCAAGAGTACTGGAGTGGGGTGCCATTGCCTTCTCCAGGGGGACACATGTATACCTGTGGCCAATTCATGTTAATGTATGGCAAAAACCATCACAATATTGTAAAGTAATTATCCTCAAATTAATAAAAAAAAAAAACAAAACATATAAGATGTGTTTAGCAAAAAAAAAAAAAAAAAAAGAGTCCGACACGACTGCTTGACTTTCGCATTTATCACACACGCATGCCTGGTATTAGTTGTAGCACACGGCATCTTTAGTTGTGGCATGCAGTCGTAGTTGCAGCATGTGGGAACTAGTTGCCTAACCAGGAATCAAATCCAGGCCCCCTGTATTGGGAACACAGGGTCTCAGACACTGGGCCACCAGGGAAGTCCCATGTATCTTTTCAAATTGGCTTTTCAAATTGGATATATGTTCAGGAGTGGGATTGCTGGATCACATGGCAACGATTTTTTTTAGTTTTTTAAGGAACCTCCATTCTGTTCTCCATTGTGGCTGTACCAATTTTCATTCCCACCAACAGGTGTAGGAAGGTTCCCTTTTCTCCACACCCTGTCCAGTATTTATAGTTTGTAATTTTTTGATGATAGCCGTTTTGACCTTGTGAGCTGATACCTCGTTGTGGTTTTGATTTGCATTTCTCTGATAATTAGTGATGTTGAGCATCTTTTCACGTGCTTTTGCTTGTCTTACCAGAACTGTTCTTTCCAATTTCTAAGCTTTAGCCTGCTCCTCCCTTACCCTCAGAGTCAGACACGACTGAGTGACTTCACTTTCACTTCTCACTTTCATGCATTGGAGAAGGAAATGGCAACCCACTCCAGCGTTCTTGCCTGGAGAATCCCAGGGATAGGGGAGCCTGGTGGGCTGCCGTCTATGGGTTCACACAGAGTGGGACACGACTGAAGTGACTTAGCAGTAGCAGTAGCAGTCCCTTACCCTTATTAAAAGCTATCTTTGCATTTTTATCCTTTTTGCAAATTTGGGGCATAAAATTCATTACAAATTTAACTGCTTGAATGAAATAAGAGTGAAAAATTTAAAACCATATGGAATCTTGGGTGAAAGACATATGCCTGATAAAATCTGTCAAGGCCCGAATGTTTGCCATTATGTATTAAAGTAGTCTTTTTCTTTTCCTGTGAGTAAATGAACAAAGAAGCTTTAATTTTTCACCACAGTGAACAACAAAATAATATCCTTACAAAGGTAAAAGCTGATGTTCTAGCATTTTCCAAATAAATTAGACTTTTGGAATTTTCAGTCTAAGGCCTTACTCCAGATCAGGACCAAGAGTTTAGTGACACATGCATCTTTTTTTAACCTCATAAATAATATCTATACGGTAAAATGTAAAAATACTAGTTTTAATAAGGGACTCTTTGGTATGAGATTTATTTCTTTTTACGGAATATTTTATCTCTATTCAGAAGTGAAATGCAAGTTCTTCCATTTACAGTAATCTGTGGAGTCCATATGAACATGCTCTCTATTTGTATCTTGGGGGAAAGAAGGGAAATTCCTACGAGAGTTGCTTTTCCCAAATTGAGTATTGACATAAAATCATCTTCAGTTTGTAAATTACTATTGACTATGTTTTTAGTTCAAACATCTCTTTTCCTTTTCACAAATCACTTCAGTGTTTTCCTTGGAATTTGAATTAATCCAATTTAAGTTTATCGGAACATTTGGCAGAAATTCAGGAAATGACCTTTGATCACTTTGGTATGTTTAAATCCAAGAGAGCTATAGTCAGATAGAGAGTTTGGGGGCACGTGGGCAAAATATTTCTGTGGTTTTTCATGTATCTTAAAACAGTACCAGGAATCTGCAGCAATTGAAATGTGTCCATTTTTTTAAACAGATACAATTCTTATTATGGTTGGCCTTCTTTTTATTGCCCCAAATACACCCAGGCTCAATAGAGCCTCAACCAAATGCAGCCAGGAGTGGAATGTTAGTTTATTTCTTCCAGAGCAGATTGCCAAAGTCCAAATCATCTGTCTGGAATCTAGAATGGGAAGAAAGTTGCTCCTTAAGAAAATTGTGATAAGACTTTAACCACTAAAAACTTGTGAAAGTATTGCAAGTCTCTGAGAGACATTGTGTTTCCAGTATGGCTGTTTTGTTAACTAATTATTATTTAGGTAGTTGTGGTGGTTTAGTCATTAAGTCGTATTCGACTCTTGAGACCCCGTGGACTGTAGCCTGCCAGGCTCCTCTGTTCATGGGATTCTCCAGGCTAGAATACTGAAGTGGGTTGCCATTTCCTTCTTTGGGGGATCTTCCTGACCCAGGAATTGAACCCAGGTCTCCTGCATTGCAGGCAGATTCTTTACTGACTGAGCTATAAAGGAAGCTCCTCTAAATTATTATTTAGAGGAAGTGACAAAAATAGGGATGTGTAATCTCTGCGGTCCCTTCTCAATCCCTTCTTTGCTCTGTATCCAGAGCAAAGGCAAAAAGTGAGAGAATATTTGACAAACTCCAAACCTTATTTTCATTCACTTGTTCAGTCATTTAGATTGGAGAAGGGATATGCAAGATCTCTTTTCAAACATTTGAAAAGAAAAAAAAGTTAGATCCCTAAACTCACTCTTCCCTGTGGTAAACAGATTCTAGATGAGTGAAAGATTCACACAAAATCAACAACGAAGACCCTGGAAGGATGAACATTTTTATCATGTTGAGATAGAAAAGGCCTTTCTAAGCACAGTATAACACCAAGAAGTTCTAAAAGAACAACAGATCTGACCACATGAAAATTTAAAATGTCTGCATGGCAAATTATTTGCCCTGAACAAAGTTTAAGGACAAATGAAAAGTGGAGAGAGATTGTGCAGCCTATATGGCAGATCAAAGGGTTGATATTTCTAATATACAAAAAAGTAATAAGAAAAACTCAAATAGAGGAAAAACACTAAATAAGCAATAATAAATGTGCTAATATAAAAATATAAATTACAACACCAATTTTATCTACCTGGATATAGATACACAATATTGCTCAAAAATAATAACTGAGTTTCTTTTCTACCCAGCAGTTCTCCCACTAGGCAGAACCCGTCAGGGGGAACTCTCATACCAGGCAAGGAGCTCAGCCCCTTCACGTGTATCGTCCCTGCAGTGCCAAGAATCCATGTGTCAGGTGCAGAGTCATGGCTCCTTTCTGGTTGCAAGGCCCATCCCTCCCCCTGGCATAGCTGGTTTAGGGCTCTGCTGCCCTGAATGAATGTTTAGGAACAAGCCTGTCAAGCGTAAATCTGCTCAGAGGCTCATGGTCTGGTTTTGTCCTCAGTTGTCAGGATCCAGTGTGGATATGGAAAAGGAGGAAACGGGAAGAAAACCTGTTCCTAAATTGAGGAAGCACCTCGCTGCCTCTGCTACCAGGGGAGGGGCTCTGAGGAAGCTGAGCAGTTTCGGGCAGTGATTAAGGCCCAGATGCCACTGGGTAGCTTTATAAATAGTGGGCCATATGAAACACTAAATGCCTGTGAGCTCTGGGGAGAATGTATCTATCTTGTGGCTACTTTTACTTGCTAATAAAGAAGGTACTTAACGTGCGGAAAATTCTGAAAGAGGTGGGAATACCAGACCATCTGACCTGCCTCGTGAGAAACCTGTATGCAGGTCAGGAAGCAACAGTTAGAACTGGATATGGAACAACAGACTGGTTCCAAATAGGAAAAGGAGTCCGTCAAGGCTGTATATTGTCGCCCTGCTTCTTTAACTTCTATGCAGAGTACATCATGAGAAACGCTGGGCTGGAAGAAGCACAAGCTGGAATCAAGATTGCCAGGAGAAATATCAAGAACCTCAGATATGCAGATGACACCACCCTTATGGCAGAAAGTGAAGAGGAACTAAAAAGCCTCTTGATGAAAGTGAAAGAGGAGAGTGAAAAAGTTGGCTTCAAGCTCAGCATTCAGAAAATGAAGATCATGGCATCTGGTCAAATCACTTCATGGGAAATAGATGGGGAAACAGTGTCAGACTTTATTTTTTGGGGCTCCAAAATCACTGCAGATGGTGATTGCAGCCATGAAATTAAAAGACGCTGCTCCTTGGAAGGAAAGTTATGACTAACCTAGACAGCATATTCAAAAGCAGGGACATTACTTTGCCAACAAAGGTCCATCTAGTCAAGGCTATGGTTTTTCCAGTTGTCATGTATGGATGTGAGAGTTGGACTGTGAAGAAAGCTGAGCGTTGAAGAATTGATGTTTTTGAACTGTGGTATTGGAGAAGACTCTTGAGAGTCCCTTGGACTGCAAGGAGGTCCAACCAGTCCATCCTAAAGGAGATCAGCCCTGGGATTTCTTTGGAAGGAATGATGCTAAAGCTGAAACTCCAGTACTTTGGCCACCTCATGCGAAGAGTTGACTCATTGGAAAAGACTCTGATGCTGGGAGGGATTGGGGGCAGGAGGAGAAGGGGATCGAGGCTGGATGATGAGGATGAGATGGCTGGATGGCATCACTGACTCGATGGACGTGAGTCTGAGTGAACTCTGGGAGTTGGTGATGGACAGGGAGGCCTGGTGTGCTGCAATTCATGGGGTCGCAAAGAGTCAGACACGACTGAGCGACTGAACTGAACTGAACCTTAGTGTTTCATTTTGCACTTTTATGTTTGTTTTATTTTGCTCGTAGAATTTTTAAATTCTGTGTTTATGACAGAGGTGTTTGCTAACACTGCAGTGGTAATCATATTGCAATATCAAAATGTATCACATCTATATATTGTATACATTTACATACCCAGTGTTACATGTTATATCTCAATTTTAAAAAAGTAAAGTGAGAATTTTTTAAAAATCTGTGTTTACTTGGATAACACTTGTTTTGTGTTATATTCAGGAAAAGACAACACTATGGCTAAGAATTTTCAGGTGACTAAATGCCACACAATAGCTTCCCTCTCCTCCCCTCCCCTTCCCTCCCTTCCCATTCCCTCACTTCCTCTCCTTTCCTCTCCTCTCCTTTCTTTCTCTCCCCACCTCCCTCTCTTTTTCCCTACCTCCTTACAACCCCTCTCACCCCATTTTTTCCTCTCTCTCTCACCAATCCAGGCACACTTAGAAAATATAACCAGAGTAGTATACCATTATTCAGAGAAGGCAATGGCACCCCACTCCAGTACTCTTGCCTGGAAAATCCTATGGATGGAGGAGCCTGGGAGGCTTCAGTCCACGGGGTTGCTGAGGGTCGGACACGACTGAACGACTTCACTTTCAGTTTTCACTTTCATGCATTGGAGAAGGAAATGGCAACCCATTCCAGTGTTCTTGCCTGGAGAATCCCAGGGACGAGGAAGCCTGGTGGGCTGCCGTCTATGGGGTCGCACAGAGTCTAACACAACTGAAGTGACTTAGCAATAGCAATAGCAAATACCTTTATTACAGGCAGAAGCCCCCTTCCTAGAGCTCCCTAGATTTATATTCCTTTCTGAGTATTAACCTAAGGGAGGTGCAAACAACCATTATCCACCATTCATGTCGACAGAGACATCAGTCATGGCTGAGCCACCTCCCCAGCCAGGTCTTTGGCTGAGCTCAGAGAGTCAAACATTCCAGGCAAAGGAGAGGAAGGGTGTGCTCAGATTGCATTGCTAAACCCCTGGGCAGAGTCTGGAATCCTGTGAATGCAAAGGAGCTTGGAACCATGCCTGTAACATTTAAACATTTAAGAACATAGACCAAGGCAAAGTAATATTTCAAAATGAGAGAAAGTAATTTTACATGGCTTATCTCTGTATTTGAATTAAATTGACTGCAACTCATGAATGTTTTAATTCAGTCTAAAGATTGCTCATTGCTTCTTATTAGACCCTCTCTTTGCTTGCCTCTTATCCTCAGTCTCCAGTCAGTGTTGCTTCTGGATTTCCTCTATCAGGTCCTACCATCATGTTGAATAAAGATAAAAGTTACACTCTATGGTAGTGCTCTCTCTTCTACCCCAGAGTCACTATAATTCATTTTGTGCTAGTGGTTACTCCTATGCTTTTGTAGCTTCTTCCAGGGCCTCTGCTAACCAACTTTCTGCAAATTAAATAAAACAAGTGCCCCTCAGGGATAACACAGCCCCAGACTGGGGGACATGATGAAATATGGCCTCCATTTCAATCCTGACTTGGCCCTCAGCCTGCCCCTGAGTGGTGAATAGCCTTTGCAGTGGTATATGGTCACCCTGCTTTCTCCTACTCCTGTTGCTCTAAAGTACAAAGAGAGATGAATGCTTAGAAAGAGGGATATGTGTGGTGTTGGAATGGAGAATCTGTGGGACTCAAAGGCAGTATTGGCTGAGTCTGGCCGCTCAGCTGGCCACCCTGCCTGTGCGCTCCTGGCTCTTTTTATGTATTCCCTGTGGAATGTTATAACGGAACCCTTTTGGTCTCAGAGTTTTGGCACAGTCCTTAAGTCTGAGAACCAAATATTCCAGGATCCTAAAGAGAGATTTTAGGCCACCTTTGCAGAATATGCTTATAGACTGACTCCTGTTCTGCTGTCATTAGTCCATGACTCACCTCCAAGTGACAGAATGAAAGGGATAAAGACGCCAGGATTAAGAGTATCTTTGGAGAAAGTTGTTGCAGGCAGGGAGTGGATGGAACAGGGAATGTTTCTGCCATTTCAAACCCACTAAGGAAGTCTTTAGAGACACAGAGAAGTTGTCATGTGTACCTTGGAGTGTGACGGAATACCTATAAAGTCTGAAGAGGACAGACTGTCTCTAGCTGGCTGGTCTGGATCCATGGAGTAGAGTTTGGTTGATCATGAACTATATTTCTAGAGTTCAGTGGGGCAAGGGCATTTCTGCTTGGTCAGATAAGGATCCCATGGACCAGACTGGGTCATTTAGTAATGGACTCTATTCAAGAAGACTGCTTGGAGGGGGAAAGTGACCCCCAAGAAATGGAGGTGGCATCAAAAAACCATGTGGAGGAGTCCAGCTATTGTCGTTGGGAAACTTATCTATGGGGAATCTTTGAAGGATCCACAAAAATGCTTTAGAAGAGAGAGAAATAGCATTTCAATTCTGTACCCCGAAAGGGCACTGATGCCAAATTGTAAGTCACCAATCAAATAAGGCCTTTCTTCCCTCTTCTTTTCCTTCCTACCAGGCTTCAACCCAGGAAAGACCAAACACCTGCAGGTCAGGCTAATATATGAGGCAGAACAAGCAAGAACAGGGAAACATCCTCTCCTTTCCCTTCCCTCACCGATAATTTCCTAGTGTGGGGCAGGCCAGAGCTGGCAGTTGGGAGAAACTTAAAATTAAATAAATTTTGGAGTTTCAATAATGTCCTGGGTGTTAAATGCAATCTGTGGGTTTTTGATGTTGTTGTTGTCAAAAGTAACTGAAAAAGCCATGAGAGATTCTGGAGGTTGTACCCAAGAGCAGGGCAGCACAAGTTGAAAGAATTAGTTTCACAGGATGGTGATGGGCAAGAACAATGTTGCTTTCTGTTTCTACCTTTTCAAGTTTCGGTCTCGTTACTGAGCCAATTCTGTATGGACCATGAAGAGTCTTTCAGTGTCTTTACTGAGCCAGTTCTGTATAGACCATGAAAAGTCTTTCCGTCTCTTTACTGAGCCAGTTCTGTATGGACCATGAAGAGGCTTTCTTGCAGAGAAGTGTGTGTATGTCCTGGATCGTGCACTCTCACCTGCTATCAGCCCCTGCAGTTGTCTTCTTCCTCTTGTGTATCATTGACTTCCCCCTCTCGCTGCTGCTGCTGTGTCGCTTCAGTCGTGTCCGACTCTGTGCGACCCCAGAGACAGCAGCCCACCAGGCTCCTCTGTCCCTGGGATTCTCCAGGCAAGAACACTGGAGTGGGTCGCCATTTCCTTCTCCAATGAGTGAAAGTGAAAAGTGAAAATGAAGTCGCTCAGTCGTGTCCGGCTCCTAGCGACCCCATGGACTCTCTCTACTGGACCTTGACTTAATATCACCCATCTTAGAAAAACATGATTCCACATTCCCTTTAGCAACTGCTGTGTTCCCTGTTTCCCTTCAATGAAAAAATTTGAAACTGTTAGCTGACTCCAGGTCTATGTTTCTCCATCTCTCCTCAGCTCACTCCCGTGGGTTTTCATCTCCACTACACCACTGAACAGGTCTTAACAGGATCAATAGTTCCCTCCCCACATCTCAGCGGATTTCTCAGCCGCACTTGATGTCGTTGGCCACCCCTCCTTCCTGAGCCATGTTCTTCACTAGGCTTCTGTGTCAAACATTTACTTAGGCTCTTCCTCCCCTACCAGCCCCTGTCCTTGGTCTTTTCATCTCTGTCCAGTCTTTGAGACTGAAAGATTTTAAAATTATTTCAATCTTTTTAGCAGGTATAGAACTATTCTATTTCTTAAAACAATTTGATATATTAAGGATTTAATTTCTTTAATTGATTCAGAACTGTTGAGATTTTAAATGGTTTCTAGTGTCCATTTTGGTAACTAAAAAACATTTTATCCATTTCATCTAAATTTTAAAAATAAAGTTACATAAGGGTGTTCATTATTCTCTTCTCTATTAAATGTCTGTAGTGATGGTCTCCTTTTTATTCCTCTCTCTGCTAAGTCACTTCAGTCGTGTCCAACTCTGTGAGACCCCAGAGACGGCAGCCCACCAGGCTCCCCGGTCCCTGGGATTCTCCGGGCAAGAACACTGGAGTGGGTTGCCATTTCCTTCTCCAATGCATGAAAGTGAAAAGTGAAAGTGAAGTCGCTTAGTCGTGTCCGACCCTCAGCGACCCCATGGACTGCAGCCTTCCAGGCTCCTCTGTCCATGGGATTTTCCAGGCAAGAGTACTGGAGTGGGGTGCCATTGCTTTTATTTCTAGTGTTGGTCATTTATGTTTTCCCTTTTGTTCTTGATCAATTTTGTTAAGGGTTTATCACTTGCATCAAGAACCAAATTTTGGCTTTGTTTATTTCCTGTTCACTTCAGTTCAGTTCAGTTTAGTCGCTCAGTCATGTCCAACTCTTTGCAACCCCATGAACCACAGCACGCCAGGCCTCCCTGTCCATCACCAACTCCCGGAGTTCACCCAGACTCACGTCCATCGAGTCGGTGATGCCATCCAGCCATCTCATCCTCTGTCATCCCCTTCTCCTCCTGCCCCCAATCCCTCCCAGCATCAGAGTCTTTTCCAATGAGTCAACTCTTCGCATGAGGTGGCCAAAGTACTGGAGTTTCAGCTTTAGCATCATTCCTTCCAAAGAACACCCAGGGCTTATCTCCTTTAGGATGGACTGGTTGGACCTCCTTGCAGTCCAAGGGACTCTCAAGAGTCTTCTCCAACACCACAGTTCAAAAGCATCAATTCTTCGGTGCTCAGCTTTCTTCACAGTCCAACTCTCACATCCATACATGACCACTGGAAAAACCACAGCCTTGACTAGACCTGTTACATGTTCTTAATCTATTTCATTGATTTCTACTCATAATATTTCCTGTTTTTCTATTTTCTTTGGATTTAACTTGCCTGATGTGAGAATTAAGTTTGTTGCTTTTCAATATTTTTCTTCTCTTTCCTTCCCTGACCTCCCTTCCCTTCACCCAATATGCACTATGCATTTGGACCTATAAGTTTCCTTTATGGCATCACTGTTAAGTAAATCACTTTCATTATCATTCAGTTCATAATATTTTCTAATTTATTTCTTATTTTTGAGTTGTTTAGAAGTTCATTACATAATTTTCAAATATTTGGGGGGGTTTCTAATTATTTTCTGTTATTAATTATATTTTAATTCCTTTGTAATCAGAGAATATATTCTACATGATTTGATTTTTTGAAAAAAAAGTTAAGACTTCCATTAAGGCCTTTCTGTATCTCTGTATTTAAAGTGATTTTGTTTTTGACAACACACAGTTGTGGGGTTTTAATTTATTCAAACTAAGAATCTATTTTTAAAAACTTATTTAGTTCATTTATATTAGATGGAATAATTGATATAGTTGGGTTTAAGCCTACCGTTTTATTATTTATTTTGTTCATCTTTTCTTTGTTCTTCATTCCTCCTTTTGGGTTAAACAAGTGTATTTTATGATTTCATTTCTCTACTCATTTAATAGGTGGCTATTCATAAATTATTGTGGTTTTCTTTTGACATTTCTCTGGAGATTATAATATGCTCTCATAATAATTAAAAATGAGAAGTAGACTTTAGTCTACTTCTCATTTTTCCCTTTTCGTCCTTGATTTAGTACAGTCCATCCTAACCTTTGAGCTATTATTGTCATGTATTTTATTTACATGTTATAAATCCCACAAGACATTATTATTATTGTTACACGAAGCAGTCAGAAGTATTTCGTGTTTGCCCACATGTTTACACCTTCTGATGCTTTTCATTTCTTCTTTCATTCCTGTGCTTTCAAATGATCATTACTTCTCATTGTTTCAGCAGTATGGATCTGCTGGTAAACATGTCTCTCACTTTGATTTTTCTGAAAGTTTCTTTATTTTGCTTTCATTTTTGATGATATTTCAAATGAATGTGGAATTCTAGGTTGACAACATTTTATTTTAGCACTTTGAGAATGCTATCTTTTTATTAAGTGCACTTTGAGAGCACTATCTTTTGGCTTCTATAACATGTTGAAAAGTCAACCATTAGGCCTATTGTTGCTCATTTGAAGCTAATGTATTTTTTCCCCTGGCTGCTTTTAAAATTTTCTCTCAGTCCTTGACTATTAGACACGGACAAAAATATGCCTATGTATGGTTTGTTTGTTCACTTGCTTGTTTTAGTCCTGCTTAGAATTTTCTGAGCTTCTCTTGGATCTGGGAGACTATATCTTATCAACTTTGGAAAAGTCTTGGCCATTACTTCTTCAAATATTATTTCTGCCTCACTTTATTTCTCCTCATCTTCTAATGCTTTGTTGAAATATGGTAGCCCTTTTAACTTTGTTTCATGTGTCTCTAATGCTCTGTTTTATTGTTATACATGCTTTGTACCCATGCTTGAATTTGCATATTTTCTATTGTACTATCTTAGAGTCTAATAATCTTGTCTTCTCTGTTGAGTCTGCTGCTAAACGTGTTCTCAACTTCAGTATTTTGCCCATCTAATTTTTCTTTTTTACATGGAATCCCTATCTCTGTTAATATTCCTTATCCTTTCATCCATTTTCTCAGTTTTCTTGTATTTCCTGTAATATATTCATCAATTAGAATCCTTGTCTGTTAGCGTCACTATTTGAATTATCTGTAGGTCTGGTTCTATTGTTTATCTTTTCTTGATGATGATTATCAATCATCTTTTGCTATTTTTTTGCATGTCTTGTAATGTTTTGTCAGACATTGTAAAAAGCACTGCAGAGGCTCTAGATGATGCCCCACACTGGAAAGGGTTTACACTTTTCCTGTTAGGCAATAGAATGAAGAATTTATCTTTGAGAGGGGTAGGGGTTACTTTTGAAAGACTTTGGTCTACATTTCATTTTTCCCTGTTCGTCAAACATAGTCCATCTGGGCTTTTGATTAGAGCCTACAGGATCTCTGTCTTCTCAGTCCTGAGAGTGAGAAATTTAGTGCTGTACTTTGCAGTTTTAAACTTAGCTCTTTACTTTTCTCTCCTTGCCCTGTCTCAACTTTGAAACCTAAAAGATGTCCCAAGGGGTACCTGGTTATGTGTTTGAATGGGAGGACCTCTTTCTCTGGTTGGACTTTTTCCTCTTAGAACCAAGAATCTAGAGGAGATTGTATTATGCCTTTTGGAATTATTCTGCCAAACTTCCCAGCCGTCTTTGCATAGTCCCTGAACTCCGAAGATGTCCTATGGGGAAAACCAGTTGTGTTTTGCACTTCTCAAGTTTTTAGTTTCTCTTGCCAGCCCCATGAGATTACCAAAAACCTCTCCGGTTTCTCTTTTCTCAAGAAAATTCTTTACAAGTCAAGTTTAATTCTCAGTCCATGCCCAGAATTGTTGGCTATCCCCAAAGAAGAAAACAAATGTAGTTCATGTAGCCCTCATTGCTAACTTATTCCCTGCTGCTGCTGCTAAGTCGCTTCAGTCGTGTCCGACTCTGTGCGACCCCATAGACGGCAGCTCACCAGTCTCCGCCATCCCTGGGATTCTCCAGGCAAGAACACCGGAGTGGGTTGCCATTTCCTTCTCCAAACTTATTCCCTGAGGCCCTTAAAAATGTAACTTTTATTATCTAGCTGGCTCTTTCTAGTTGTTTCAATGGGAATTATATGTCATTATATCCCATGACCTACTACGTTTAACTTACGGACAGAAGTCCCCTTATCCTTATGTTTTGAGGATAAAGGCCAATCAATATGGTTACAACTTCAAGAACTGAAAAGGGCCAGAACCTGCCTATAGTAGCTGGATTCCAGGAAGTAGAAAGTTACATTGGTTACCCAGATTTAAGCTCTTAATTTCAGAGGACATGAGTAAATATGTAGCATGGCTACACTTGAGGTGAGGAGGAAAGTAGTCAGAATGAATGGTGGCTCTTGAACAGACCATGTATATTTGCAGCAACAACCATAGCTAGCAGTGATCAAAACAGACTTTATGCAAAGGTAGGAAGGGAGTCCTCTCCTCTTTTTGTGCTGGGTGTTTAAACAGGATTAAATGTGACTCAAAATATTTTAAAAACACGTACTCTGTTTCACAGAGGGAAACATACTTATCACACTGTTATTTCTAGTAGTACAACCAGGTAGCTGGTTACAAAATTGACTCAGAATTGTGGGACTTCAAGAAATTTTATAAATGCCTTAATAATTTTATTTTGCTTAAATTGTCTTTTTCATGTATATACATCAGATCAGATCAGATCAGTCGCTTAGTCATGTCCGACTCTTTGCGACCCCATGAATCACACACGTCAGGCCTCCCTGTCCATCACCAACTCCCGGAGTTCACTCAGACTCACATCCATCAAATCAGTGATGCCATCCAGCCATCTCATCCTCTGTCATCCCCTTCTCCTCCTGCCCCCAATCCCTCCCAGCATCACAGTCTTTTCCAATGAGTCAACTCTTCGCATGAGGTGGCCAAAGTACTGGAGTTTCAGCTTTAGCATCAGTCCTTCCAAAGAAATCCCAGGGCTGATCTCCTTCAGAATGGACTGGTTGGATCTCCTTGCAGTCCAGGGGACTCTCAAGAGTCTTCTCCAACACCACAGTTCAAAAGCATCAATTCTTCGGCACTCAGCCTTCTTCACAGTCCAACTCTCACATCCATACATGACCACAGGAAAAACCATAGCCTTGACTAGACGAACCTTTGTTGGCAAAGTAATGTCTCTGCTTTTGAATATACTATCTAGGTTGGTCATAACTTTCCTTCCAAGGAGTAAGCGTCTTTTAATTTCATGGCTGCAGTCACCATCTGTAGTGATTTTGGAGCCCAGAAAAATAAAGTCTGACACTGTTTCCACTGTTTCCCCATGCACAAATACACATATATATGTGTACATGTATATATGTTTATTCATGTATGTGTATAATACAGTTTTTACTCTACCCTCACTTTTCAGTCATTAATAATATAAAATGGGCACTTATTTTTTAATTATGCTTTTAAATTTTATTATTCTTTTTCAGAAACAATATTGATATTGTAAGCTGGATCCTTACCTTTTATTCCATGACTTTACTAGTTTTTAGTTCCTTTTTTTGCTTCGTGTTTTGGTCAGTTGAGGATGCCTTACAGTATTTCTTCTAGAAGATATTGGTATTTTTGTAAGAAGTTGCATGCCTGACTATGTCTCTTATTGTCTTCATGGAAGAAAAATAACTTTGAAATCCTCAGGCTACAGATTTTTGTATGACTGCAGATTTTTTTAATGACTCCAGAGCTGTCATTCTCAATTTTGAGTGCACATTGTCATTTCCTGGGAGCTTTAAAAATACTGATCCCTGGGTCTCATTCCCAGCAATTCTGATTTAATTGGTCTGTGATGTGGCCTGGATATCAGGATTAAAAATGAAATAAAATATAAACAATAAAAAATATGCTTGGGCTCCACTCTGGGTCAGTTAAACTCTAATTTTCAGGAATGGGGTTTGGGCATCAGCAAACTTTTTCTGCTTTGTGTGAAAAATGCTCAAGCTTGCTGACCCAGTTTCCAACTGTGTCCATCTTGTTCCTTATTGCCATCAATGAAGATTAGAATTTTGCTTTTACATTTTCAGATTTTTTTTTTTTTTTTTTTTTTTGGCGATCCTTTCTTACCTCTCATCATCCTTTTTACTTATTCTGTAGTCTGTTTATGCCAGATGATCTTCTTATAGCTTTCCCCTCTTTCACTATGGAGGTAAGTCATTTTACATCTTATAAAATAGTTTTCTAAAATTTTCTTTTGTATTTTTCAGGAGATCATTTTTTGGAGAGGCTTGCTTTTCTTCTATATTTCCAAAATGATTCTCCCTTGCCCTTTTTCCCATATTAGTTTTTGGTCAGACCTCTGTTTTGTTGTCTCTGTGGCTTTGGTTTACATGATTTCTTTCTCTTTTCCCATTTCAAATACAGTCAAACTGACTGACCCAGAGATCGAGAACCCGGTCTCCCACATTGCAGGAGGATTCTTTACCATCTCAGCCACCAGGGAAGCCCCTCATTGGCCCCACTCTTGGGTAATATGGATGATCGGTGGTTACTTTTCTCAAATCCTCCTCTGTGGCACTGTTGTAAACATTCCCATCTCCCAGTCCAATCTCCAAAGTCCAGGTTTTCTCATCATGTGGTTTTGCTTATAGTTCTATTTGCCTGACCCTCTCATATTCCCATGGTCCACATGTATTTTTAAAAACTTCTTCCAGCATCACTCTCACTGTGCTGTCTTTCATCATTGTCCAACCATAGTGCTTTCCTTGTGGGGACCTCTTTTCTTAGGAAGCCACATACTAACTTTAGAACACACCTCCTGCTTTACTTCTGGCCCAGTTCTTTTTTGGGGTTTTCCATGTCTGCCAGATGTTGACACAGACTGAGGAACAATAACAGCAGAGAGCGAGAGCAGTGAGTCAGGGAGGGGCTGATGTGCTTCCTTGTGGGTATGTGACTGGCTGTCTGAATCTGTGGCTTATCAAGGGGACTGATTTGAAATACCTTCCTGTACCTTTTATTCAGATAGATGAAGTCAGTTGGGCTAAAAACAGGATAGGCTATGTTCCATCCACCTGTGTCTGGATTGTAACTGTATAATATACAGAGCTCCATGGGTGATTCTAGATATATAAGGTGGAGAGCCACTGTTTTGATCAATGCTTGGAAGAAGCTGCAAAAGGGACCAGTGGGACCCCCATCTCAAACTGGAAACCCAGGCTGAGTTTGAGCAGAATAACTCCATGGAGGTGTGCGATTCAAGGGAGGACAAAGACAATAAGTGAACAGGTTTTTCAGTCATCCATGTGATGGTGTTACTGGGACAGGGACCTTGAGAAGGGAGTGCAGGGGAGGGGGGGCAGATGTAAAAATGGTAGAGAATCAGCATTCTCTCAGGATCCTGAGTGGATACAGCAGGAAGGAAGGGGAAGAATCAGTGACCACAACAAGGATGCCAATCTCCTGAGTGTTCTTGGCCAGAATAAATGCCTGTCTGGTGCTTTTAGGAATGGCATACTGAGGTTAAAAGATAACAGCAATCACTTAGCTTTATCCATTCACTAACAAATGTTTATTGAACACCTACTATGTGCCGGGCTTTTTGCTAGACCCTGGGGATGAAATTTAGTGAAAAAGCACACAGTCCTTGCCCTCATAAAGCCTTCAGTCTAGATGCTTTAGAGACAGCATCAATCAGATAATCTTACCAGCTAGCGTGTATCATAACTTGAGGGGAATGCTCTGAAGGAAAGGAACTCCTCCGCTATGAAAACATGTCAGAAGGGAAGCCAAGGAAGGAGGGGATGGGGGTCTGGGATACAGCACGCCAGACAGAGAGAGCAGGCGACAGATTTTCTAAGGGAGACAGAAGAGCTCCAGAGTGCAGAAACTCAGAGTGTGATGAAAGCAGGTGCAAGAAAAGGCAGGGCAGGTAGGCAGTGCCTCCCAGAACAGGAGACCCCTGTCATCTGTGAGTACTGTCCTGCTCAGTTCCAGTCATACCTCAGGCTTATAAGGCATTGTTGACTGAATCAGCCTAAGTAAGCAAAAAGGTTTTTTATATACTACCTGTGAAATGCTATAATGTATGATGAATAATAAAAATAATAAAACTTTATTCTTTTCATAAAGCTATTATGAAAATTTAATCTTACTTTCAGTTTAGTCACTCAGTTGTGTCGACTCTTTGTGACCCCATGGACTGCAGCACACCAGGCTTCCCTGTCCATCACCAACTCCTGGAGCTTGCTCAAACCCATGACCATCTAGTTGGTCATGCCATCCAACCATCTCATCCTCTGTCATCCCCTTCTCCTCCCACCTTCAATCTTTCCCAGCATCAGGGTCTTTTCCAATGAGTCAGCTCTTCACATGAGGTGGTCAAAGTATTGGAGCTTCAGCTTCAGCATCAATCCTTCCAGTGAATATTCAGGACTGACTGCTTTGATCTCCTTGTAGTCCAAGGGACTCTCAAGAGTCTTCTCCAACTCCACAGTTCAAAAGTATCAGTTCTTCAGTGCTCAGCTTTCTTTATGGTCCAACTCTCAGGTCCATGCATGAACACTGGAAAAACCATAGCTTTGATTAGACGGACCTTTGTTAGCAAAGTAATGTCTCTGCTTTTTAATATGCTGTCTAGGTTGATCATAGCTTTTCTTCCAAGGAGCAAGCGTCTTTTTATTTCATGGCTGCAGTCACCATCTGCAGTGATTTTGGAGCCCAAGAAAATAAAGTCTGTAACTGTTTCTATTGTTTCCCCATCTATTTGCCATGAAGTAATGGGACTGGATGCCATGATCTTCATTTTTTGAATGTTGAATTTTAAGCCAGCTTTTTCACTCTCCTTGGAAGGTCAAAAGTGGCCCCAAAAATCTACTTTATAAACTTGACCAGAGCTATCTCTTCCTGTAAAGCCAGTGGATTTTCAAGTGAGGAAATAATTAGTCTAGACATCATCTTTGTCTGAAAAGGAGCAAGCGAGCACTTGTGTGTCTGCACCATGTTTCTCAGGATTTATGAAGCCTCTGTCATCCTAGCCTTCAAACAAATTTATTCTGATCTATGGTCACATTTATGAGTGCGAATATTTTCCCATTCATAGTTCCTTGGGTATGGTGGATCACTCTGTCAGAATTACTGCAGGCTGATTTTTTTCCCCCATTTAAAAAAAAAATTAAGGTATAATTATTTACAATGTTGTGTTAGTTACAGGTATACAGCAAAGTTATTCATATATATGTGTGTGTATATATATATGCATTATAACTGAACTAAATTTATTGGAAGCTTATATTCAGTTATATATATATATACACATATATATATATTCTTTTTCAGATTCTTTTCCCTTATAGGTTATTATAACATATTGAGTATAGTTCCCTGTGCTATAGAATAGGTCCTTGTTGGTTATATATTTTATATATAGCAGTGTGTATATGTTAATCCCAACCTGCTAATTTATCCCTCTCCCCTTCCCCTTTGGTAATAACCATAACTTTGCTTTCTAAGTCTGTGGTCTATTTCTGTTTTATAAATAAGATCATTAGTATCATTTTTTGAGATTCCACATATAAGTGATATCATATATTATTTGGCTTACTTCACTTAGTATGCCTCCATTTTTAAATTGATGTTTTTCCATACTAAATGTTTTATCTGTCTATCTATCATCAATCTGTCTATCTACCTATCTATCTATCCTTCCTGGCTCATTTCCTAAGTTAGGGCCTTTATGTGACTTTAGCCCCAAGAAAACTTTTCAGTCTACACCCTTCTTACTGGGATCTCCAAGTCCTGTACGTTTCTCTTACTGTAATCTTCCACTATTCCCCCCTCATCCTCTCATGTTTCTGTCTCTGTCTCACTCTCACTTGCTCTTCACACTTTTCACGCTTCCACTTTGGCTCTTGTCTTGCCCTTGGCCCTACTCTCCTTCTTACTTATACTTTCTCCCTATTTCTTTCTTTCAGTCTCACTCTCTCACCCTCAGTCTCCCTCTCTCCCTCTTATAATTTGTACAATGATCTCCCCACATTTGTAGTTTCAGCTATGATCTGCACAGAGGTATCTTGTCTATATTTGTAGTTATGGGGCTCTTGGAGTTGCTAATAACAGAAACCAGCTTTGACTGGCTACAAAAAAGGAGGGAAATTTTATTAGAAGGTTACAGAGACATCTCACAAAGTCAACAGTTGAACGATCATGATAATAAATGGCCTTTGGGTCCACTGCTAATTCATGAACTTAATACTGGTAATTCCAAGTTTCTTTGATTTTTCTATTCCTTGCTTTCAAATCCCTGAGAGAGAGAATTTGACTAACTCGATCTCACAGTGGATGCTTCGGCTCTAGATTGAGGTCAGTGTTACCATATGCAGATGAGGATGAGTTTTGGTTTGCCACATCTGTTGCGCCATTTCCAGTGTTCATAAACTAGCTGCTACTGCTAAGTCACTTCAGTCGTGTCCGACTCTGTGCGACCCCATAGACGGCAGCCCACCAGGCTCCCCCGTCCCTGGGATTCTCCAGGCAAGAATGCTGGAGTGGGTTGCCATTTCCTTCTCCAATGCATAAAAGTGAAAAGTGAAAGTGAAGTTGCTCAGTCGTGTCTGACCCTCAGCGACCCCATGGACTGCAACCTACCAGGCTTCTCCATCCATGGGATTTTCCAGGCCAGAGTACTGGAGTCGGGTGCCATTGCCTTCTCCTTGAACTAGGCAGGAACCCAAATGGCTGTACCCTTAAATATCAATCCAGCTCTGGTTTTTCTGACTTTTGGAAGATAGACCCACTTGACTGAACCATTAAAATGACTGAAATCCTCATCTTCTCTCTATCTAATGTCCACTGGGATTCACTCTCACCAGGCCCTCCAGGCTGGCTGTTATCACCAATCCCTCTGTATCTGCGTCCACACTACATGTCCAGTAACAGTTATACAAACCCAAATCTGTGCATAAGAAGTAAAAGAGCCCAGTAAATAAGAAAACATAAAGCTTGGGGGATAAATACAAATAATTCACATTTTTCAACTGGAATTGGGCTCTTGGTCACAGTAAATAGAACACTTTAAAATATGAATTACCTAATGATTCATATATTTATCCATTTAAACTATTTTCTGAGCACTGACTCTCTGGTGGTAATTAGACAAGTCCCAGATCTTGAATCCTCTGGTCTAACAGGGACGATCAGGAGCTAGTTAAAGAACCTCACAGAGCTGTATATAATTTGCAACTGTTTTAAGTACTCCAAAGCAGAGGTACAATGGTATTTGAGCACAGTTAATGGGAGGCCAGGGGAGTCTTTCCCTGAGGAACTGATGCTTGCTCTGAGATCAGGAGTGGGGGTGGGGTAGGAGTGGGGGTGTCCGAGAGGAGAAATTGAGAAGAGCCTTCCAGGCAGAGAGAGCAGGGGGTGAGTGGCTCTGGTGCATTTGAGGAACTGGGAATCTAGTGTGCAGTGGGAGAACAGAGGTGGATGAAGAGCAAGGGAGGAGGTAGATGAGACACAGAGCAGGCAGGGCCAGTGCTCGGGGATCGAGCTCTCAGGTTACAGATTTTGATTGAGAAGCTGATGCAGGTTTTTTTAAGCAGTGTAACAGAATTAAATTCAAGTTTTAAAGTGATCATCCTAGCTGCTGTGTGGAGAATGAATTCGAAGGGATTTGAGAGGATATGGGCAAAGTGAGGAACACAATGAGTGATATCTGGAAATAACTATTGTGAAATATCTGCACATCCATAGAATTGGCAGAAAACCAAAATTCTCTGATAATTTTATGGCTGTTTTCATTTTGAACCTGTCAGTCATTATAGTTCAGAGGTTGTGTGAAGAAAGTCATAATAACGTCAAGACAGAAATGTTAAGTGACTAGGATTTGCCCCAGATGATGAAATAAAAATATCATGTATGAATCAAGGATAACTCCTAGGTTTATGACTTGAGAAATTAGGTAAGTGTTTGGTATACTGTCTTCTTAAGGAGTGTTGGTTATCCAATGGGAAGGGGCCACCCTGGTTAAGCATTTTCTTCAGTTGGTCAAGTTGCTAACTCAGCTTACATATTTAATCAATTTCTTTTGTCATATACCATATTGGAAATCATGTATCTTTTAAAAAATGCATGTATTTTCTCTAAAGGCCTGTAAATACTGTATTTTGGAGCTTGCAGGAAATACTGAATTTTAGGTACTTAAGTTATTATGAAAGATATCCTTCAAAACTTTCTGGTAGCTTATGACTCACTCAAACTCAAGTTTATTAGGAACATATTGAGACATTTCAAAACTATCATTTTAAATGCTGACAATAGTTAATGATGATAGGAAACTTGGAGGTCATCTGAGTATCCATTGCTGGAGAATGGGAAGGTAGAATGTGGACGGAGAGGCTTAAAGAAACAGACTAGATGTCCACACCACAAGGGCTGTATTCAGTACACAGTTATCTCAATGGGGAAGATGTGGCTGAAGCTAGAGTATTTCAGACTCACAATAAAATGTAATTTCCCTACAAGATTTTAATAAATACTTTCTTCTTTCTTCTCCCTTTCCTTTCCTTCACTTATTCAGTTAATGTTTTTAGAGTCTCAACCACTGTGCAAGGCACCAAGTATACTGTAAAGAAGTGCTTAGATGTTGCTCCTGTCCCAGTGGAAGGGGGAGGAGACAAGAACAAATGGTCACATAAATAAAGATATGGGTACAAACTGTGATGAGTTCCTTGAAGAAAAAAATGCATGGTGCTGAACTATAAAGAGGTAGACCATGGCAGGCTTTTTAACAAAGAGATATTTGAGTTGAGACCCAAAGAATGGTATTTCTTCAGAGACTGGGAGAAGAGCATTTCAGTCCACAGGAATAGCATGTGCAACAGACCCAAAGAGAAAAAGGGCCTAGTTTCTATGAGAAAATGAAAGAACATTGGTATGGGTGCACATATGAGCAAAGAGACTGGGGTACAAAATGGGGCCGGAGAAACACGTGGAGGCCAGGGCATTATATGCTCTGTAGGTCTTGTTTCTAATCTTAGATTTTAGCCCACTGACAACCTAATATCTGTTGAGGGTTTTGTGCTGGGAAGTAAAATTATTTGACTAACATTATAAAACAATGTCTTTGGCTACTATCAGGAGAAAGGGTTGGGATCAGAACAAGAATGGGTGCTAGAAAAACCATTAGGAGGATTTGTCCGAGTTCAGATGAGAAGTGGCTGGGACAAGGAAGTGGTAGTGAAGATGGGGAGAAGTGAGTGGATTTGAGAGCTATTTTAATGGTAGAATAAATAGAACTTGGTGTTAGAGTAGATAAATGTTGGTGCTATTACTGAGTAGCACAGGTTGGCAGGAAATCACATTTTCAAGAAAAGATCAGGAGTTCTATGTTGGACATGTAAGATCCCTGAGTAGTTGTGTATGAGTTGGTTATATGGGTCTACAATTGAAAGAGCAATCAATCTGGGAGTATAAAGAACAGAAAATATATTTAAATTTATTAGAATTTATGAGGCAACCAAGAAGGAGAGTATCTAGTGAGAATAGAAGAGGCCCCAGGGTGAAGCCCTGAGGACATCCAGTGTTAGGGAAGGGAGAAGCTTGGAAAAAGAAGGAGAGCCTAGGAGGAAAATCCTAGAAGAGTGGTGGCATTAAAATCAAGAGAGAATGTTGGAGAAGGAAATGGCAACCCACTCCAGTATGCTTGCCTGGGAATTCCAATGGACAGAGGAGCCTGGCAGACTAGAGTCCATGGGATTGCAAAGGTTGGACATGGCTTAGCAACTGTACCACCACCACCACATATATTTGTTATATTGGGTGAAATCCTGAGGTTTTTGAACTGGAAACTTCCTGAAATTTGTGTCTCCATGCAGTTCCCATAAACATAATGTAATAAAAGGATGCTCTTTGGTTAAAAAAACAGGAGAGAGAGAGGAGAATGTTTTGCAAAGAAAGTGGTTGCTAACTGTGTCAAATGATACTGAGATATTGAGTAAAATAAGACTGAAAAATCTCCATTGGATTTGGCAACATGGAGTTCATTAAGGACCTTGAGAAGAACAGTGTGGGAGGTAAAGGAGTGAACAAAGCCAGTTTACAGTAGAATTAATTGTGAGTAGGAAGTGAGAGTGCAGAAGGCAATGGCACCCACTCCAGTACTCTTGCCTGGAAAATCCCATGGATGGATGAGCCTAGTAGGCTGCGGTCCATGAGGTCGCTAAGAGTCAGACACGACTGAGTGACTTCACTTTCACTTTTCACTTTCATGCATTGGAGAAAGAAATAGCAACCCACTCCAGTGTTCTTGCCTGGAGAATCCCAGGGACGGGGGAGCCTAGTGGGATGCCATCTATGGGGTCACACAGAGTCGGACACAACTGAAGCAACAGCAGCAGCAGGAAGTGAGAGAGTGGATACCATATGGACAGAAATCTTCCAAGAAGTGTGACTATGAGGGGACATGAGGAGATTAAATAATACAGAAGGGAACTGTATTGGGCACGTCTTTTATGTCACTGCAAATCTTGGCTCCATTTTTCACCCCAGCCACTGCCTTGGTAAGCTCTAAGCAGAGTCAGTCTGCTTCCCATTGGTTTTACTTGATAGTGCCTTGCCTTGGGCCCCTCCTACTCTGGGGCTTCTTTACTTTGTGGCTGGGAACTCCGGAGGGAAACTTTTTGGTTTTCATGCCTATGTAACCCAGAATCCACTGGAGATAATATGCCAGGATTGACCAGCGAGTAATGGGAGCTGATGCCTTTATTCCCTTTTTTCCCTTGGGTGGATGACTTTGAGACATATTTCATAAGTCTATCGAAAAGGACCCATGAGGCTGAATGTCAGGTACCTTTAAAAGTGGTTTAAAGAAAGCAGGCATCTATGTATTACCTTTCCTTCTTCCCATGTTTTGCCCCTCTGTCCCCAACCCTGAGATCACTTCTAGATAAACCACCTACCTGTATGCAAGCTTTCAACTCATACTAGAGCCTGATGGGGGGAATCTGGTAGAAAAGGAAATAGTGAAGATACAGAAGAGGGAAGAGATAACTAATGGAGCAAGGCCTTTGAGGAAGCAAAAGGAGATGGGAGCCAGAGTGCTATGGAGAAACTGACTTTTTAAAGGAGAAAAGACATTTCCTCTTTTGTGAGACAGGAGAGTACATGAAGATAAATATGGGGCACGTCTGTTTACAGTTTGGAGATTGTGTTGATAAGAGAGTTCTGTTTGTATGAGTTAGGGTTCAACTAGAGACATAGACCCAGTAGAAGGTGGGTATATATAGAGAGATACTAATGGATTGCAAGGAATTGACGTGTATGATTGTAGGATAGCTCCAAAATCTGTAGGGCAGACTGTGAGGAAGGGCACAATGGCTGAATTTCTTCCTAATCAGGAAAGCATCAGGTCTGTTCTTAGGACCTTCCCATTGATTAGAATCAGGCCGACCCAAAATATCTGGGATAACTTCCCTCACTAAAAGTCAACTGATATGGATGTTGAGTGTATTTACTAAATACCTTTACAGCAATACCTAGATTAGTGTTTAAACAGCTGAGGGCTGCAGCCTAGCCAAGTGGACGCATCAAAAGACCATCACATGAAACTGGAGCCTGTTATACAGAGTGAAGTAAATCAGAAAGAAAAACACCAATACAGTATATTAACACATATGTATGGAATTTAGAAAGATGGTAACAACAACCCTATAAGCAAGACAGCAAAAGAGACACAGATGTAAAGAACAGACTTTTGGACTCTGTGGGAGAAGGGGAGGGTGGGATGATTTGAGAGAACAGCACTGAAACATGTATATTACCAAATGTGAACTACATGACCAGTCCGAGTTCGATGCATGAAACAGGGCACTCAAAGCTGGCGCACTGGGACAACCCAGAGGGATGGGATGGGGAGGGAGGTGGGAGGAGGGTTTGGGACGGGGGACACAGGTTCACCTGTGGCTGATTCATGTCAATATATGGCAAAAACCACCACAGTATTGTAAAGTAATTAGCCTCCAATTAAAATAAATTAGTTAATTAAAATAAAAACAAAGCAAAAGAGACCATCATACTATCTTTTTCTACCTCTAAAGCTGTGCTAACAGAAGATTTTGCATTGATGGAAACGTGTTATTTCTGCATCATCCAATAAAACAGCTACTGGCCACATATGGCTATTGAACTATTGAACACAATGCTTGGTGTAATTGAGGAACTACATTTTGAATTGTATTTAATTTTAATTAAAATTTAAATACCCTATGTGTCTATTGGCATCAAGTTCTAGAGTATAAGGCAGGGTCATCTGTTGAGAATATTATTACTAGTTAAAAGTAACAAATTGGTTGATCAAAACTGGCCCCCCAAACCATCAGATATTCTCATTTGCCCTTTAGTCTATTCAGTGGGAATTTTTCAGTCGTAGCTGTCATCTCTGATATTGACCTTGCAGTTTGCTGGTATCACAGTTTGCAAATATTAACAGTAAACATGAGATTGTGATTCTAGCTGAGCAGCTCACCATGCTAAGTAGGTGTGCATTCCAGCATGGAGCAAGCAACCGTTCATTTCCTGTATGCGCAGAGGTTCTTCCAGATGTCAAACTTGTTATAAACAGCAGCCGTCCTGTACGACATCATGTTTTCTGATTAATGGATTGTGTTATCTTATCAGCACACTGAGGACACACGTGGTAGGAGAAATAGAAAGCACGCATACCATATTCCCAAACACAGTGCAATAAAACTCAAATTCATCACTAACAACACAACTGTTTATGTTTGGAAATGTAAAAACATTATTCTAAATAATTCTTGAATCAAAAGGAACTGAAAACTGAAATTAAGACCTATTTAAATAAGCTGACTGAAGTGACTTAGCAGCAGCAGCAGCAGCAGCAAATAAGCTGATAGACAAACTACACTAACATACTTCTCTTAGATAGCTTTAAAATAATTTTTCAGAAAACAGGATAAAATATAAACATAACTATACATTTAATTTCTGGAGGCTAGAAGGAGAGCATCAACATTAACCCAAAGAAAACAGAATAAAATTAAAATGTTTACTTGATAATTGAAAGCTGTAGTTTATTATTTCAAATACACATAGTTCTAGAAATTTTAACATTAAAATAAGAGTACACAAATAGTTTTAGGAAGTGAAATTGTCCGTCACACAGTCTTGTCCAACTCTTTGTGACCCCATGGACTATAGCCCGCCAGGCTCCTCTGTCCATGGAATTCTCCAGGCAAGAATACTGGAGTGGGTTGCCATTCCCTTTTCCAGGGAATCTTCCTGACCCAGGGATCGAACCCGGGTTTCTTGCATTGCAGGTGGATTCTTTACTGCCTGAGCCATATGAAAATATTTGTATGTTTATAAATAATAATAACAAGTACTTGACAGCTTTCTATATTTCAAGCACTGTTGTTGAAGTATACTATGATTAAAGAAACTGTTCATACAATAGATGGAATACTACGCAACTATTAAATTATAAAAGGTTATTCTACATATAGGACATTGAAGGTTGTCCATGACATACTGACAGTGAAAGACCTAAGTTGCAAAATCATATGAACATATGATCTCATTTTAAAAAATATATCTACTAGTATGTATATTAATGGGGCTTCCCAGGTGGCTCAGTGGTAAAGAATCCTTCTGTGATGCAGGAGACTCGGGTTCGATCCCTGGGTCGGGACCATCCCTTGGAGAAGGGACTCGCTACCCACTCCAGTATTTTTGCTTGGAGAATCCCATGGACAGAGGAGCCTGGCGGGCTACAGTTCATGGGGTCACAGAGAGTCAGACACAAATGAGCAACAAATGTGTATCAATATCAGTATTTTAAAATCCAAAATAAGACTGGGGATAGAATTGAATCAGAGAAGAGAACTTCTGCATTCTTTTTTTTTTTTAGTTTTTTTTTTTGTTTTTTTCTTTTTGCAATGATCTTGTTTAATAAGTACAGGGATGATACTTTTAAAACCACTAAATGTGTTAAATATAGTATCAGTTTCTGAGAGACTGAGGGCTGAACATTTTTCACTTAGCAGGTGTGGAAAGCAGGTCTTGCTAAAACAATTTACCTTCTGCTCCATGCTAGTCATCACCCATACTTCAATAAGCTCTGCTTTGCCATGTGCCTGGAATATTTTTGTGGTGGTGTTCTGAACTAATGACTCTTCATAGTGGCACATGTTACACAAGAAAGGTAATATATGAATTTCAGGATACAGAAGGTGTCAAGGTGAAATATGCAAGGACTACAGGTCAGAGACCACAGCTGATGAAGACCTTCTGGTAGCTGCACAGGAGGGACTGAGGCTTTGTCCACCAGGGCACAGGCATGAGGGGAGGTGGGTGTTAAAAGCCAGGGTTACTCCCCTGCGGGGTACCTTGACCAGTCCCTTGCATGTGGCACCCAGACATGTTTTATATTATAATTTAGTCAGCATGGTCTTATTTTTCTCTATGTTGATTTCATGTCTGTCTCTTGCTTCTGGGATGTTTACTGTATTCATTACATTTATGTTGAGAATTTTCTAAGATGTCCTGATATAATGACTTGTAATTTTTCCAGGCCAGCAGTGGCAACATTTGAAATTACTAGCAAGCTGTTCCTCCACAGTTGAGAACAAATATTATTATTTACTTTCTGTCTGACTGACAGACTTACAGAAGAATTTTGAGCTTAAAAGGGACTATAGAAATTAAACAAAATTTGTGAAGATCCTATTATGCTCCAGGTCTTACTTTCCATCCCTTAGAGCTTACCTTCTGTAGCAATGGCATTCCAACTTCCATGTGAATAAGGATTACCTCTCGAGTTTGTTAAACACAGACTCCTGGATCCTACAGAGTTTCTGACCCAGTAGGTCTGGGGAGGGACCCCAGGATTTGCATTTCTAACAAGTTCCCTGGTGCTGCTGCTGCTGTTTTAGAAAATCATTGCTCTAGAGTGGCACTGTGCAATAGAGATTTAATGCCAGCCACAAATGCAAACTACATACATATTTTTAAGTTTTCTGGAATCTGTATTAAGAAAGTAAAAGGAAACAGGTTGGATCAATTTTAATCACATTATTTGACCTAATCCACAATCTTACCATCTCAACATGTAGCCAATATTATAAATTATTAAAGACATACTTTACTTTTGGGGTGATGGGATGCAGAATTAAGTCTTCACAGTCTGATGTGTATTTTGTCCTCATAGAACATCTCATTTGGAACCAGCCACATTTCAAGTGCTCAGTAGCCCCACATTGGACAATATGTGCATGCTTACTGAGTCGCTTCAGTCCTGTCTGACTCTTTGCCACCCCATGGACTGTATCCCACCAGGCTCCTGTGTCCATGGGATTCTCCAGGCAAGAATACTGGAGTGGGTGGCCATGCCCTCCTCCAGGGGATCTTCCTGACCCAGGGATCAAACCTCATCTCTTATGTCCCCATCTTTGGTAGGTGGGTTCTTTACTGCTAGTGCCACCTGGGAAGCCCCTTGTTGGACAGTATGGTTCCTAGTAACTAGTGCATCTTAACCATTTGTTCTTCCCCAGTATACCTAAGGGATCAGCATCCCTGGTGCCTCAGTGGTAAAGAATTTGCCTGCCATGTAGGAGACCCAGGTTCAATCCATGGGTTAGGAAGATCTCCTGGAAGAGGGCATGGTAACCCACTCCACTACTGTTCCCTAGAGAATCCCATGGACAGAGGAGCCTGACAGGCTGCAGTCCGTGGGGCTGACAGAATCAGACATGGCTGAAGTGACCAAGCAGCAGCAGCAGCATACCTGAGGGATATGATAAATTTCCAACAATAATAGTAACTCATTAAGGCTATATTTTCTGGAAAATATATGAATAGGCCACCCTTTGTCCATTTGTATTAGGGGCTCATTGAGCTGGAGCAGGTAGTTTCATACTTAACCAGATGAAAATTATTATAGTCTTGGCAGAAAAGACAGTTTCAAGTATAGTACAATGTCCTGTCCATGTTAACCTAAAGTCTGAATCCTATGGATTTATAGGCGACATTGGGGTAGGAGAAGGGGAGCAGAAGGAACTGTTTTAACAGTGACTCAAAGGAAACTAGGAATCAACAGCATTTGGGGTGGGAAGGGGCTCTCTAACAGGGTGACTTCCAAGTCCTCAGTAAGGAGAAGTCACGTGTTTTTTCTGCATCTTGCAGAATGGTGCTCACCTTCGATATGGTAGGGGCTGCAGCCCCCCAGCTATGCAGAAACAGTGATGCCCAGCAGACGGGGGAAGATGCAGAGCAGTGGGGTGGCTTGGAAGAAGTGTCCTTGTTCAGTGAGTACATGTGAAGCATGATGGGAGCTTCTAGAAACACTGGCAAAATGGAACTTAAAATGGGAGGCTGAGGTCCATATAAGCATATGGGACAGAGCCCCCAGCAGTACCTGGTTGATTATTGTTAGGGTGACCTCATTACATGGATAAATTGTGTAGGGGTTCAGATGATTAGCCAGGGATCTCAGGGTAAGCTACATAGACCAAAGCAAGCTTGCACCAAGCTAGGTCTGGTGACTTTGGTTTTGTAAAGATGGAGGAATTGGGTGATGGGGCAACGGGAGAGGGTGATTTGTTTTCAGGAGAGGAAGCAACTTGAAAAAAGATCCAAGTGGGCAAGAAGCGTTTTGGCAGAAGCCGTGTCTGCCTAAAGGAAGATAGGGGGAGCTACAGCTGCAAAAGATGGACAGAATCTGACCATGTTGGACCTAAAATATAAGACTTAGAACTTTGGACTTTGCTTCATAGGATATGGGGAACCCTTGAAAGTTTTTTTTTTTTTAGCATGGTGATGTTATGATTAGATTGTTTATTACAGAGAAAATAATTTAGCGGCTGAGTGTAGAACAAAATGTTCTGAGAAAAGACTAGAAGCCAGACCAGCTTTGCTACCCTCAGGAAGGGTGAGTTGCTACCTGGACCTGGAGTGAGGGTTGGGAGTAAAGGTAAAGCAAAGATTTGAGAGCTGGCAAGAATGGAACTAATAGCACTTCTGGAGGATGGTTGCAGAGGTGGGAAAGAAGGAAAGGAAAAGTGTGAAAGACAGATGTTGACAAGGGGCTGGTACTCAGGGAAGCAATGAAGGAAAGGAGAGAGACTAGGGAGAAAGGCGAGAGAAATGGGAGACAGAAAGAGAGCCAGAGACAGACAGACAGACTCCTCTTCCCTCTCAGATAGAGGAGAGGGAAGAAAGACACAGATAATACCAAGTTTTGAAGCCAGTAGCTGGTGCAGTCAGTGGTGAGAACTTTAACAGAAATAGGGAAACACTCAGAAAAATCTGGTTACCTCAGTTTACTTTAATCCAGGTCTTGGAATCATCACCTCATTAGGACTGTGCATTGAAACTGAAGGCCAATGGCTAAATTTGTTCTGATTGTGACCCTTCTCTGGTACTTACTGGGAGAACTGTGGGCAGCAAAACAAGTGTCCTTGATGAGACCATCCTACTGTTAAATGATAAACTATCCCTGTTGCTAGGAGACATATTCCACCATCTTCTGCTGAAGAAGAGAGATGCCTAACTTCTAATCAGGTCAGCTATTGTTCAGAAAGGACTTCTAATTCAACCCAAGACAGATTTTGCTCAATTTTAGATTGTTTTTGGAGAGACAGCAATTCCCTGACTCCCTCCTCAGCCCCTGCCAGGGCAGCAACATCCACAGCCATCCCAGATGGGTCTATGCCTGTGTCACAGATGCAGCTGTGGAAGCAGCTGGTCCACTTGTTCAATGCTCGCAGCCTCACATATCACCATACCACTTCCAAGAGATAGATTCAAAGCCTGAATTTAGAGAAATGGCTAGAAATCATCTGCAGGGGAAAATGCAGGCCTTTCTTGCACATTATTGAGAGAGAGAAGAAGGGAAGGAGGAAAGAGAGAAGAGAGAAAGTACATTGTGGTAACATGAATAGGGAAAAAGAAATTTCCACTTATGCTTTATCTATGGCTCACATTTTGACCATTTCATAATCATTCTTTGGTATGCTTTGTGGAAGAGACATATTAAGGGATTTGAGAAACTCATTTACTATCCTGGCATTCTCTTGATAAGAAATTTACCCTTTTGTTTTCCCCAGAAAAAAATCTAAGAACTCTGGACTGTTGACAAACATTCCCTTTTGCGGTCCCAACTCCTCTTGAAGCCAAAATGAGGTAATCAAAATTTTCTAAGTAAAAAAAAAAAAAATTTCTAAGTAAATATGTAATTGTCCTAATTTGCATATTATTTGCATGACTAGGGATGCAGGGATTTTTTTCCTCCTTCTGTGGGAGAAACCCAACCACAGGACCTTCTTGGATTTCAACTTGTATCTAATTTCCTGCCTTAGACACACAGTGCTAAGAGAATTTTCCCGGACATTTAATCTGACCCTTACCCACCCCACCCCCCATGATCTCTCAGTCTTCCTATTATAAGCAAATTGAAATACTCAAACTTCATCCTGCACCATAGCAGGAAATCTATTCTCTTCCAGAGTATTCCAGAAGACTCTGGAAAGTGATTTCTTACTGCGTAGCGATAGCTTCTGAAGGCTTCTGCTTCTCTCTCCTGGCTTTGCTCTAAGAATACAATTTCTCCTTCATTTCCTAAGGAACTGCTAACACAGTCTAAACTGCATGTTTAATCAGTTTACTAAAGATGAAGATAGTAAAGAGAATTAAAAAGCAGAAAACAAAAATGTAAAGCTCTCAAATATCACAGTCCTATCCAGTTATCCTGTTTCATAAGTCCTTCTTTACCTTTCTTCCTTGGGTTCTGGCTTGTTGCTAAGTATTTCACTCACATCTTTGCTCTTCTCTCCAAATCCCCAGCTACTAAATTGCAGTGGAAAATGAAAATCCATTAATTAAGGCAATTAACAAAAATCTAACGCTTCTCCAGATACTTATCCACAACTTTCGGCTTAAGGAAAAGTACTTTTTACTTTGTTAAGATGATTTTCACCTCCTTTTGTTTTTTTAGAACAGTTTTCCACATTTCAAGTTAGTGTAGGCCTTATCATAGACAATCAAAAATTCCTTTAAAGTCTTTCTTTAAGAAGAGATGCGGGCATGCTCAGTCTCTTCAGTCATGTCTGGCTTTTTGCAACCCCATGGACTGTAACCCGCCAGGCTCCTCTGTCCATGGAATTCTCCAGGCAAGAATACTGGAGTGGGTTGCCATGCTCTCTTCCAGGGGATCTTCCCAACCCAGGTACTGAACCTGTGTCTCCTGCATCTCCTGCATTGGCAGGCAGATTCTTTACCCCTGAGGCTCTGGGGAAGCCCTAAAAAAGAGGTATTACCCTCTAAATGTGTATCAACCACTCCCACCTAACAACAACCACAGTCTGTAGGCAGATTTTTGTTCTCCAAACAGAACCATTCTGAAATATATATACTTCTCTGCTGTCCTCAATATCCTTATTTCTATTCAGCGGAACAGAGGGGAAAAAAGAATGCCTATCTCTGGAATTAGAGAACCTGTGAAGGAAAAAACAGCCAACAAAGAAGTTAATTATAAATATTATTCAAACTCTTTAAACTATGTGAAGGAAGATGATGTAATGGGAAAACTACATGCTTGGGGTTCTGGCAGATGACAGACCTGCATTCAAATCCAAGTCTAAGAACCATTTGCTCTGTGTTCTTGGGCAAGTTACTAACTTTTGTAAAATAGCAGTAAACATGCCTGCAACATGGGTTGTTGTGAAAATTGAGAAATATGTGAAGCACTTGGCATCTAATAAGGGGCTCAGGAAATAGTCCTTCTTGTCCCACTCCTCAGATCAGTAAACTGCTATTGTTAGTCAGTATATTAACTGGTGCCTTAAATGCCTTGGATTATTAACCAATGAAATAAACTGTTCCATTAGTCAGTTTAGAAGCCCAGCCCAGTCAGACTCTCACCTATTCTTCAATCTTCCTGTTCTTTTGCTCTCTTTCCCATCCCGCCTCTGTTCTTTCTACTCTCCACCCCTTTCTCCTCACTCTCATTTGCTTCTTGCTGTGTAATGGCAAACTGTCTATTGTACAGTGCCAAAATAGAGTTAAGTGCTTATTCTAATTATTGAATAACATCTTATATTCCCTCCTTTTCTTAATTCAAGAAAAGTTGTCTTTAAAGTTGTCTAAGAAGCATAGAGTATAAACTGGCTTTAAGTGTGCTCAGTTGCTCGGTTGTCTGACTGCTTGTGACCCCACAGACTATAGATTGCCAGACTCCTCCGACCATGGGATTTCCCAAGCAAGAATACTGGAGTGGGTTGCCATTTCCTACTCCGGGGGATCGTCCCAACCCAGGGATTGAACCCAAGTCTCTTGTGTCTCCTGCATTGGCAGGCTGACTCTTTACCACTGACTCTCCTGGGAAGAACCACCTGATCTCAGCTGATTTGGGGAGGTGGGGATGGAAGATTCTGGTCCTCAATAACAAAGAGATTCCTTACCCTGGTTTCAACCACTTTGCTTTGTATTTTATTATTATATGCTCAGCAGTTACACATCTGCAGATATTGTAGAATGAACAAACAGGAAATCATAATTTTTCTGCCATCATCCATCCAGGTGTCGAAAACCTAGGAGTCATCCTTGACACCTCACTTTCTTTCCTACCCCACAGCCTTTTGGCTTTACCTTCAAGATAGATTCTGTGTCCACTCACTTTCCCTCATGTCCAGGGCCACTACGCTAGCTTCCTGGACTTCTCAAAAAGCCTCTTACTAATTGCTTTGTGCCTACCTGCCAGCCCCCCAGAAGTCTCCAGACTAGGGAGGATGTGCAAACCAGCCAGAATAGGGTTGATAGATTTAGCAAATAAAAACACAGAACACGCAAATAAAAAGTAATTTAAGATTATCAAGTACTTTTCAGTTGTATAAAATGTTACTAAAATTATTTTTATACTGAAAAATTATTCATTGTTTACCTGAAACTCAAATTTAACTGGGTATCCTGTATTTCTTTTTGGCAATCCGAAATTATAATCATTTCTTTAAAAATATAGATGATGAGATGGAATGAAAATAATAGAGTGTGAAAATGATAATTACTTATAGAATTACAGGGATTAGAAATATCTGATGGCCAGCCTGTGGATTAAGAACTCTCTCTCCCAAATATTTTTTAGCCACATGTACTATGTACTGTACTCTATAAATGAGAGCTGTGGTGAATCTAGAAAGACGAATCTCTACAAGAATTCTTACCTACTAGATTTGCAACAGTAAAACAGCCCAAGAACCCTGCACATAGGCACATTCATATAGGTGCATTATGTACATTTTTTTAGAAATAAATTCTATTTTGGAATATTTTAGATACAAAAAAGTTACAAGGATAGTACAGAGAGTTCTGGAATATCCTTCACCTACTTTTCCCCAATGCTAACATTTTGCATAATCATGATACTTTTGTCATAAGTTGCTTTCACTAGCATCCTGTTTCTCTCCCTAGATACAATGCAGGACCCTATGTTGTGTTTAGTTGTCGTGTCTTCTTAAACTCCTCTAGTCTGTGCTAGGTTCTTAATCTTTTCTTGTTGTTCCGTGACATTGATAATTGTGAAGAATATCAGTAGATGGTTTTAACAAAAATTTCCCTCTCCACTTCCGGATAAACACCTGGTTTAGAATCACAGAGATGGAAGGGGGAAAGCATAGAGGTTTAACGTTAGGACATCTAAGTTCTGATCCTGCATTATTTAATTCCTTCAGCGCTGGAGAAAAAAGTGCTGAAGGAATTATATAATTATAAATATATAAATTTATAATTATATAATTATAAAAAAGTCTCACTTTCTTTATCTGTTTTAAAGTGGGCATATTGTTACCTTTCTCCCTGGGTTTTATAAAGTTTAAATGAGATAATGTTCAGGAAAGAGATTTATGATGAAGCATCAAATATATGATCATCAAAAGGAAATTTATATTTCTAATGTCTGAGTTTTCCTATCCTGCAGATTTGTATAAAGTGGAGATGGAAACCAATAACATTCTATTCCAGGAATTTTTAAATAAAATTCTCAGAAGGCTCTCCAAAAGAAAAAAGTGAAAGCATAAATCAGATCATACCAATCCACCAATGATGTTCCACTGTTTTCTAAATAAAGGCCAAACTCTTTGCCAAGGTTTTTCTAGACTGACACTGTCTATGCCTCTGGCCTCAGACCTGCCATTTGCTCACTCTGCTCATCGAGCTGGCCCTCTTCCTGTTCTTACATCCAGTCAAGCCCACTGAATCTGCCATATCCTTTGCCTGGAATTCTCTTCCTTAGACCGTTACCTGCTGGCTCCTCCTTTCAGTCAGACCTTGACTCATGTGTCTACTCTTTGGTGGGTCTTCACCGTCCTCTCAGTCTAAAGCACACCCTCCATCAATCCCTGTCACATCACTTGGTATTTATTTATTTATCTGACTGCACCAGGTCTTAGTTACCACATGTGGAATCTAGTTTCCTGACCAAGGATCAAACCCAGGGCCGTCCTGCATTGGGAGTGTGGAGTCTTAGCCACTGGACCACAGGGAAGTCCCATATCATTTGGTTTTATTTTTCATAACACACACCCCATTCTGAGATTCTCTTGCCTGTTATCTGTCTTCTTTACTGAGCTGCATGAAGTCCGGGAATTTGTCCAGCCCTTTTCCTGTTTCATTCCCAGCAGCTAGAATAAATTCCCAGCTGATAGGTAGGTCCTTAATAAATACTTGTTGAACAAATGACTCTATAACTCTAGCTGAACAAAGAGGTAGGTCCATTCTACCTTGGTAACAGGTAACAGCAGGTAACTTGGTAACAGCAGCTTGGTAACACTGCTCTGTCAATCCATGTCACCAGTTCAGTTGGCGCCTCTATGAAGACAGGCAGGCACAGTGGCCCAGAGAAGATGAGAGAAACTGCATTATTGCTTGTTGCATATTCTGCAGTATTGCATATTCTGTACTTTGTTGACTCAACTGCCTGCACTTACAGGCTATGAACAAAATTTCCACGATCCATCTTTAGGTGAAAAAAGCATGTTGCAAAGTTGTATATATAGTCTGACCCTTGTAATACTCATACACAATAAAAATTTGTTGAATGAATCATGTTTTTTCAAAAACGTGTTTATATACAGATGTCTGGAAAATGGCCAGAAAAAACAAACAACCAAATGTAAAAAACAGTAAGTATTCTTGCGAATGAGATTGAGTAATACTTTTTTCCTTTGTATCTTTAAAATTTTTATATCATGAGAACAAAATTATAATAATTTCTAAAATAAAAAATAGCAATAAAATTATTTCCATTTTTACAAGAAGAAAAAGGATTTACCTATAAGAAAATTGATATTTGAAATGAAGTACATGAAAAGATATGAACAGATGGTGGACGGAAAAGGAACTACAAATGACTTTCAAATATATGAAGATATGCTCATTCTCAAAGAAACATGAATTAAAACTACTCCAAGAAGTTTTTTTCACCTATTTGACAAAAATCCCAGCTCAATTATACAATCTGAATCAAAGCTTGATAATACATTGATTGTGGTTTATTAATCTTTTAGTCTTTTCTTATATCTCCAGGGCATTGCCCAAATGGTTATTTCATTGCTACTTTTTCTTTTAACTCTAGAGAAGTGGTTCCTAAATGCTGTGTTTTAGAATCACTTGGTGGGCATTTAGAAATCCTGGTGCTCTCATGAAAAGATGTTCAGCATCACTAATTATTAGAGAAATGCAAATCAAAACTACAGTGAGGTACCACCTCATACCAGTCAGAATGGCCATCATTAAGTAACAAATGCTGGAGAAGGTGTGGAGAAAGGGGAACCCTCCTACACTGCTGGTGGGAATGTGAGTGCAGCCACTATGGAAATCAGTGTGGAGGTTCCTCAGAAAACTAAAAAGAGAATTACCATATGATCTAGCAACCCCACTCCTGGGCACACACCTGGACAAAACTCTAATTCAAAATGATGCAGGCACCCCTATGCTCATAGGAGCTCTAGTCACAATATTAAAGACACAGAAACAATCTAAATGTCCATTGACAGATGAATACTTGAAGACGTGGGACATTTATACAACAGAATACTGCTCAGCCATAAAAAAAAAGATTAAATAATGCCATTTGCCACAAGATGGATGCAACTGGAGATTACCATACTAAGTGAGGTAAGTCAGAAAGAGAAAGACAAATACCATATGATATCACTTATATGTGGAGTCTAAAATATGGCACAAATGAACATATCTACAAAACAGAAATAGACTCAGACATAGAGAACAGACTTGTGGCTGCCAAGGGGAGAAGGGGTGGGGGAAGGGAAGAGTAGGCATGTGGGATTAGCAGATGTAACTATTATATACAGGATGGATAAGCAAGATCCCACTCCATAGCACAGGGAACTATATTCAGTATCCTGTGCTAAACCATAATGGAAAAGAATATTAAAGAAAGAATGTCTATATGTGTATAACTGTGCCACTTTGTTGCATAGCAGAGATTGACACAACATTATAGATCAACTACAATAAAAAATTAAATTAAAAAAGAAGTCCCCGTGCCCAAGTGGCAACCTATACCAACTAAATCAATGTTTGGGGGAGTGGAAACCAGGCATAAATATTTTTTTGAAGATCTTCAGATTTCAATGTCCAGCAAAGTTTGGAACCCATGCTACAATGTTTCTAGTCCGTGCTCTCAGTATTGAGAGGAAGCCCTTAGTACTGAGCCCTCTTAGCATTACTTTGCCAACAAAGGTCCGTCTAGTCAAGACTATGGTTTTTCCTGTGGTCATGTATGGATGTGAGAGTTGGACTGTGAAGAAAGCTGAGTGCTGAAGAATTGATGCCTTTGAACTGTGGTGTTGGAGAAGACTCTTGAGAGTCCCTTGGACTGCAAGGAGATCCAATCAGTCCATTCTGAAGAAGATCAGCCCTGGGATTTCTTTGGAGGGAATGATGCTGAAGCTGAAGCTCCAGTACTTTGGCCACCTCATGCAAAGAGTTGACTCATTGGAAAAGACTGTGATGCTGGGAGGGATTGGGGGCAGGAGGAGAAGGGGACGACAGAAGATGAGATGGCTGGATGGCATCACTGACTCGATGGACGTGAGTCTGAGTGAACTCCAGGAGTTGGTGACGGACAGGGAGGCCTGGTGTGCTGAGATTCATGGGGTCACAAAGAGTCAGACATGACTGAGTGACTGAACTGAACTGAACTGAAGGAAGCCCTCAGTATTGAGCAGCAAGACCACCTACATTGACAACTTACTGCCATCTCTGTTAACACGACAGCTATTCTTTCCAGGAAATTCTTGTCAGGGAAGAAAGAATAATAACTTTGCTATTTGCTTTTGTTCTGGCAAAATAGTTTGTTCATCTAGTCAAAGAGCTCTCTTCTCAGAACAATAGACTGTTTACCTGGGCAAACAGTTCACTTGTCAAACAGCTATGTACTTACCCAAGGCTTGACCGTCACCTTGCTGCATCCACCAGTACTAAACTATCATGTCATGAATCTTGCCCAGTCCCAATCAGATTCCCCCCTTAGAACTTCCTTAAACCACTTGAACTCAGACCCCCTAGACCCTGTAAATATGCTTTCCTTGGTGTTGCTTGACTAGCAGGTTTTTCTGTGGACATCGCTGGTGGCTCAGACAGTAAAGTGTCTGCCTATAATGTGGGAGACCCAGGTTCGATCCCTGGGTCAGGAAGATCCCCTGGAGAAGGAAATGGCAACCCACTCCAGTAATCTTGCTTGGAAAATCCCATGGATGGAGGAGCTGGTAAGCTACAGTCCACAGGGTCGCCAAAAGTCAGACATGACTAAGCAACTTCACTTCACTTCTGTGGTCTTCAGAGAACTTAACTTCTGATAGTGTATCTTCACTGCCCTTTATCTTCACCTGCATTTCATTCCTGTGGGCTAGGAGGAAGAGCTTCCTGACCTCGATCATGTGAATCCCATCTTTTCCTATAAACCCCGACCCCCCAATCCTTCTGTTTTTTGGAACCTTCCCGTCTTTCTAGGAAACCAGTCCTGGGTTCCTTTACTCACACATTTGCAATACTTCTGACACCAGAAGTGGGGGTTTTCTACACAGCAAACAATTCTCTGCAACACCAGTTGTGCTGTGCTGTGCTTAGTCGCTCAGCTATGTCTGACTCTTTGCAACCCCATAGGCTGTAGCCTGCCAGGCTCTTCTGTCCATGAGGATTTTCCAGGAAAGAATACTGGAGTGGATTGCCATGCCCCCCTCCAGGGGATCTTCCCAACCCAGGGATCAAACCCAGGTCTCCTGCATTGCAGGCAGATTCTTTACCATCTGAGCCACCAGGGAAGCCCAAGAATACTGGAGTGGGTTAGCCTAGCCCTTCTCCAGGGGAACTTCCCAACCCAGGAATCGAACCAGGGTCTCCTGCATTGCAGTTCTTTACCAGCTGAGCTACCCGGGAGGCCCCACTTGGGTGTCCTATAATTCAGTTCTGATGCTATCTACCTGTAAGCATTTCAGTTCTACAAGGGATCCCTCACTTCAGACACCAGTCATGAGTCCTAGATGGTCACCTATCTATCATCTGACCAGCAAGCTATAAACCAGAGTTCCCATAACCCCCTACTTGGATTCAGTAATTTGCTAGAAAAGATCACAAAATTCTGGGGAACACTTACGTTTACCAGTTTATTATAAAGGACATAATGAAGGATCCAGGTGAACAGCCAGATGAAGAGATACCTGGGGCAAGCTGCGTAGGAAGGGGCAAACCACTCTGCAGGCACTTTCTGACTGGGAAGTTCTCTGAAGCCCGTAATTCTGGGATTGTTCTGGAGGCTTCATCACATAGGCAGGATCAATTCTCCAGTCTCCTGTCCCTCTCCCCTTCCTAGAGGATAGAGGGTGGATGGAAAGTTCCAAGTTTCTCCTCACGGCTTGGTCTTTCTGATGACCAGCCCCCAACCTGAAGCTACCCAGGAGTCCACCAAGAATTGCCTCATTGGAACAAAAGACATTCCTAGCACCCAGGAAATTCCAAGGGATTGAGGAACTCTGTGTCAAAAACTGGGGTCAAAGACCAATTAGTAGAACAAAGGATGTTTCTAGTGTTCTTACCACTTAGGAAATTCCAAGGATTTTAGAAATTTTGTGCCAGGAACCAGGGGCAGAGACAAACATACATACATATATATATATATATATATATATATATATATATATATTTGTGTGTGTGTAAAATTATTTTCACAACCTCCCTCCTGACTCTTCCTGTCATCTGGTTTGCTAATATTTGCCCAAATTGAAAAGATAATCATTTGACCTTGGTATCTCTCCTCACAATTATTTTCTGTCCATGTCCTTGAATGCATGAACTGTCACCAGAGCATCACCTTCCTGGGCAGCTATGTCTCCTAGTTTTCTTTGCCTGACTCACCACACAGCTGGAACTTTTTCTTGCACATCTTACTAATGACCTCTTTATTGCCACATCTAATGGTCTTTCATCAGAGTTCCTTTTGATGACCCCACTGGATATGATTCTTACCTCATCTCTCCCTCTCCCTGTCGTTTTTTTTTTTTTTTTTTTTTTTGCTTTCACGACATGTCACTTTCTCCATGTCACCACCTCACTTTCCTTCACTCACTTTCTCTCTCTCCCCCTTTTAGTTCCTCTTCCTTACCCCAATTACCATCTGTGAGTATCCTCCAACACTCCAGTCAACTCACACGCCATCTCTGAAGGAAGAAACTCTTGTGACTTCAACCCTCACCTTCGAGAACAACTTCCACATCAGTAATTCAAGCACGGGATAGAGCAGGTACTTCACAAACACCCTTGAATTAATTATCAAGTAGCTGATGAAGATGAGCACATCATTTCCATGGAGTGTCTCATACATTGTAACAGCTGGAATGGGCAGCAGACTTCGCATCTGGACTGAGCAAGGATGTGTGCTCAGCACTGAATGTGTCACCTGAAGCAGACTGTTCCAGTAGCTCTGTTGTATCTTGGAGACCTCATGACTCCATTCTCATGATTGTCAATCCATCCCAGCTGCAATGTCCACAGGACACCAGCCTAAGGTCTTTGGCCAGCCCTCGACATAATTGAGATGGAATTTACAAAAGGCAAATTGAGAAACACCCTCTTGAGGATGAGATCTCAGAGTAGCAAGTCTTCACTCTCTCTCTCCACTGGGCTACAGGGGGAAACACCTGTGATCTTTCTGGTGTAATGGAGACATGGTAACTATCTTGCCCTCTTGTAACTCTATCATAAGCACTGAATTAGAGGTGGAAGAGGGTGTGTTCATGAGTTATCCCTGAAATAGCTCTGGAGACATTCAGAACTGCCACTGAGCAAGTTATTGTTTATGATTTTTCTACCCAGTTGTTGTCTAACAAATATGTTTAAAGCAGCGTTTTAATAGACACTGTACTAAGTGCTATGGGCTTCCCTGGTGGCTCAGTGGTAAAGAATCTGCCTGCCAAAGCAGGAGACTCGGATTTGATCCCTGGGTGGGGAGGATCCCCCTGGAGAAGGGAATAGCAACCCACTTCAGTATTCTTGCCTGGGAAATCCCATAGACAGAGGACCCTGACAGGCTACAGTCCATGGGGTCACAAAGAGCCAGCCATGACTTAGCGACTAAATAATGACAACATACTAAGTGCTGGTGATACTTGTCCACTGCATCCAAAGAGCTCACACACACTCAGGTCCCCACACAACCACATTTACGCTGTGTGACATCCAGTTAGACTTGAGATCAGGACAAAGGGCTATCATATTTGTCATAGTTTTGCAAGGTGTTTTCACATCCACTATCTCATTTAATATTCTTAACAGCCCAAGAAGATGGGCAGAGAAAATAGTGTTGATTCCACTTTATGGAAGAGGATATCAAGACTTAAAAAGCGTCATGCAACGTACTGGGTTTAGCTTACGGTTGAGCCGGGACAGCAAGCCTGATGGCCAAGTAGAATCCCCTGCTTTTGTCACTACCCCGTTCTGCCTTCCTACCTCTTTTTCCTCATCTGTATGAAGAAGGTGCTAGGCCAGTGTCTTTCTGCTATGGGCCCTTCAACTATAAGACTCTCTGAGTCTATAACCAGGGCCCTGCCGCAAGGGAGCTCCCAGTCCAGGAGGGACAGTTGGACCAAAAAACTAACAACTTTGTTCCCCTGCTACCGCCTAGGGTTGTGTGAAGATTATAGTATATAATATACTAATCCAGTGCTTGTGTGTGTGTGTGTGTGTGTGTGTGTGTGTGTGTGTGTGGTTGACTAAAACTAGATGGAGTGGTACTTTGTAGGTACCACTTTGCAACAGGTATTTCTCTAGGTTCTCATTAGTTTTCCAGGTATCTGCCTCACCCAGGAGACTTTGGGGCAGGGATCATGTGATACCCACCATCACTAAGAATAGTGTCTTCTTTTAAAAAAAAAATTATTATTTATTTTATTTTTGGCTGTGCTGGGTCTTCGCTGCTGCATGAGCTTTTCTCTATTTGCTGCGAGCAGGGTCCACCCTCTGCTTGTGGTGCGCAGGCTTCCCACCGCAGTGGTTTCTCTTGTTCTAGAGCATGCGCTCCAGGGCTTGGGGTTTCAGTAGTTGTGGCTCCCAGGCTCTGGAGCACAGACTTAATGGTTGGGGTACACAGGCTTAGCTGCTCTGTGGCCTGTGGGATCCTCTTGGACCAGGGATCGAGCCCATGTCTCCTGCATTGGCAGGCAGATTCTTTACCACTAAGCCACCAGGGAAGCCGTCTTCAATGGGGATTGTTGAAGAAACAATGGGTACATTAAGGCAGGTTGATCTTAGAGAGGGAGGTGGCTTGATCCATGTGCCAAATTCTCACCTCAACACACATTTTCGCATTTCTCAAGATATCTAGTTTAGTATGCTTGGTGGAAACCCACCATGGAAGTTTAACAACTGTAAAATGGGGGCAGGGGGCAGATTTTGAGTAGAGAGGAGGATGAAGAGGAAGAAGGAGGAAGAAAACAGGAGAGGATGGAGCTAGAGCATTCAAATGTGTAAAAATGCTTCTGTCTTCACAGACATTAAGTGCCAGGACTTCATCTGTCTTGCCATCCCCATATTTTGCCAGTTCTGCAACCGGAACTCCAGGTCTGCCATGGAGACAATCTCATGATAACATTACGTTCCAGGAAGTCTTGCTGAATGCACAGCAGCAGCAGCCCTGGCTCCCCCCGCATCTCTCTGGAAGCCTGCAATTTGTGTTGGTTTAGGCTCTGTGGCCAGGAAGCATTATTAGATGGAAGTGTGCCATCTCCCCACCCCGGCTCCCAGTGCTGTCTTTGTGGCCAGTGAAGTAAATGCATCTTGTGCCTCTTAAGAAATGTGGGACAGGAGGTCGGGTGGAGCCCTGCCAGCGTGACAGTGGAGGTGCGTCAGTGGCTCAGTGACAGGTGGCAGAGGCCAAGGGCTTGGGAATCACTTACAGTCACGGAGATTTCTTTCCCTTTCAGCCTTTGCGCTCTGATGGGAATGAAGCAGCAGGCCGCCAAGCCACACAACGGAAGCCTGAAATGAGATGACTTGGGCAATTTGCACAAGAGTTTCCTACTTTAAATAATTAGAGTCACTATCCCTGGGGGCATTTGCTTATTGGCTGCCTTAACAGTCTTCTTGTTTTGTTTTTTTTTAAAGCAAGTCTCTTAAAGATACTGCTCTTGATCTTACACGCACTTGCCCAGACTTGTCTTATTCTTATAGTACTGATGTTCTACTGTTCAAAAGTTAGGAAGGAGCTGATTCTGAGCTGGAAACAAGGGCAGCAGAAGATAGAGATGGTAGGCTCATTTTGTGCATGAGTCCCAGAGAGAGAGAGTGCCAGCCATTGCAGGAGGTGGGTTTGAGGGGTTGGATGTGCAAAATGAGGTCTAGCTGGCAGCCCCTGGGCAATCTGCTGATGGTGGGTTGGAAATGGCAACTGTTGAAAAACACTGCAAACTGGGGTTGTTTCTCATCTGAAACATGGCGTCTGCCCTGACTGTAAATGATCCCCACAGGGAACTAGGCAAGGGTGTGCTGGTAAACTGGCTCTTTGGAAAGAAAAAAAAGGAGGGTTGGTTTGTAACCTTAGTACATACTCTGACTCTGGCACATTTCCAGCTACCACGGTTAACCTGCCTGCCAAAATCCTGAATGTTTAACACTCCTCCCTCTGGAACTGGTACCAGAAGCTCCAGCCCACCACTGGCTAAGAAACAAATTTCTACTTGCCACTCGCAGGCCAGCTGTAAAAAAAAAAAAAAAAAAAAAAAGATTGGTTTCAGTTTTGCCACTTATTACATGTGTGCTTCTTGGCAAGGCTTTACTTTTTCCAAACATAGCTCTCTCCTTTGAAAAACAAGAGTTCAGATTATGCCATGTAGCATCTCTGCCAAGCTCACACCACTCTTCCCTAAGATCCACATCTTCTGTCTCATGCGCCATGCTTGGGTTAAGAGATTCTGCACCTGTGGCCTGAGCTGATTAAACAAATTGAATGGCCAGGGGCCAATCAGATCTCTTCCTTGATGATTAGCCCAGAGCAATTCCAAGCTTGAATTTGCTAGTGGAGAGGCAGAGAGAGGGGACCCAAACAGAGGAAGTCCTCTGCCACCTACCACATCCCTCAATCTATCTGCTCTTTGCTCTGATTGTTCAGCTTTGTCTTGGAGTCGTGGAGATATCCCAGCTGCTTCCAATAAACTTTCTTCTAGCTCTCAGGCCAGTGAGAGTAGGACTTTGTAAATTGTAAGTAATAGAGTTTTAGTGAGTGAAGTGAAGTCGCTCAGTCGTGTCCGACTCTTTGCAACCCCATGGACTATAGCCCACCAGGCTCCTTCCATCCATGGAATTTTCTAGGTAAGAGTACTGGAGTGGGTTGCTATTTCCTTCTCCAGGGGATCGGCAGAAATGATCTTCAAGGTGTTGGTTTTTTTTTTTTTTTTTTTGAGCTCTAATATTACACCAGTGGTTATCTAAGTATGGTCTTCCCACCAGCAGCATCAACATCACTTGGGAATTTATCAGAAATGCCCCACCCCAGACCTATTAAATCAGAAACTCTAAGGGGGGCGTCCAGCAATTTGTGATTTTACAAGCCTTCCAGGTAATTCTGACGTGTGATCAAGTTTTGCAAACTGCTGTATTTACTATTTTAAAGGGTTATGTTTTATGTAAGAAAGGGGTTTTCATAACAAGTGCCACGATCTTTCTTTTCTAATTAAGTTACTAGATTGAAGGTCAAAAGATGATTTTTATTAGTAAAAAAGTTAATTTAAAAAAAATTATTAATTTTATTAAATCTTCACCCTAGCATATTTTTTCTTTTTATAAAGCCATGTAAAAATTTTATTTTATTAAGGTTTTTTTTTTTTTTTGGCTGTGCCACACAGCATGCAGGGTCTTAGTTACCCAACCAAGTATTGAACTTGCGCCCCCTACATTGCAAGTGTGGGGGTCTTAACCCCTGGACCACCAGAGAAGTCCCCAAAAGTTAATTTTTATAAATAACATGTATTACTTTTACAACTTTAAAGAAATGTCAACAGATTTTGTTTTTCTTTTTTTTTAATTTTTCATTTCAGTGGACTAAGACTGACATTTCAAGGATTAGCGTAAAAGAATAGAAGGGAAGTGTGAAGAATGAAAATACTGCCAATAAAGAACAAAAAAGTAAGCAACAGATCATTTCAAATGGTGAAAGTCTGGAAGGGAATACAAAACAGATAACCCAGATGCTGTGTGGTTTTGCACTGGACCAGATTTCGCAAAATGTACCATTAAACACTGAAATGACTAATAATTTCTGGCATTGGGAAACTGCAGTAATGATTGATTTACATAAGTACAGTAAAAAGTGAAACAGGAAACTTTGACTTAAGTTCATCCTGGTGGTTTTCACTGTTAGGTTTGGAAAGATAAGGTTAAATTGGAATTTTCACTGTCATAGGATCTTAAACAGGCAGTTGGAATAGATAGGGCTGTTTTGTGGGTTGGTTGTTTGAAAGTAACATATTATTTTCCCATGGAAAATCATACGTTGGAGGGCCGACTGCAGGTAGCACAACAAAATCCTTACTGGAAGGAAATCACAGTGCTGGTAATAGTACAGGCCCCTGGGAGGGCAGCTTCCATGAGATGCCCTGCACTTTAGAAGTTCCCTCAGCAGCCCTTAGAGGACCACCTGTGTGTTGGGGTTAGGGAAAGCAGAGTGATGGAAGAAGGGACTCTGGAGGGTGGGGAGTCCTCTGGGGGAAGGAACGGGGACTTCATTTGCAGAAGTGTCAACAGGAAGAACACTGAGGGTGGAGGGGGCTCTGCCACTGAGTGTCCAAATATGTGTGTTATTCACAAATTGAATAACCAAAAAAATTGGGAACTACCTGTATTTGCTATTGGATGCTGTATCTATTGTGGTATCAACCTCTGAAACAAGTCTGAAGAGCCTAGTGGTGATACTTGCTGGCTTTGCAGTCAGGTGGATCTTGGTTTGAATACCAATTTCATGTGACCTTGGGCTAGTTACTAAAACACGCTGTGTCTCATGTCCTCATCTATAAAAGGGAGGTGGTAATGATGAGTGTTTACCTGACAGGCTTGCTGTAAAAATTCAATGAGATAATCTATATAAAGCACTTAACACACTGTACATTTAATATAGAGGGCTTCCCAGGTGGCACAGTGGTAAAGAATTGGCCTGCCAGTGTTTTTTTGTCTTTAAAAACAAAAGACACAAGAGACTTGGGTTTGATCCCTAGGTCGGGAAGATACCCTGAAGAAGGAAATGGCAACCCACTCCAGTTTTCTTGCCTGGAGAATCCCATGGACAGAGGAGCCTGGCGGGCTACAGTCCATGGGATTGCAAAGAGTCAGACATGACTGAACACACACACTCTGTGTATTAGCCCTTAAGATGCTTTAATGATTCTTATCCTTTTTGAAAAAGAAAATGATAGTTTGAAGTTTAGAGAGATTGATTAACACAACATAAGAAGTGTAAAGAGGACTTTAATGGTTGTGGGAAATTGCACCTACTTTCTTATGGGAGCTGGTGAACCTCCCCCTGCCCATCGCTGAATCTTCATAGAAGATTCCACCAGTTGAAAATCTTGCTATGAATGTGTTCCATAGGAATTTAAGAATTCTAGAGAAAATAAATACAGGAAAAACTTCTATAATGATTCATGATGTAGAAAGGATGTTTATTATTATAATGATTATTTCCTCCAATATGATTGCTGTTTGAAGATAATAGTATTTAAAAACAAAAACCAAAACAAGCTCTGCCTAATAGTGCAGGGAAACTGGCCTGGATATATTTAATCATATGTCTTGCTCTTCTGACAGCCCCAGCTGCTGACAATATTCATGAGTGCGGTTTTGCCTTCATGTTCCTGGGTAAATAGGGATAATACATTGTCCTTCTGGGCCTTAGGAATGTTTTGAAAGGCCTGAAGGTTTACAGCTGTTTGGCTCTGACACAGGATTTCCCAGGGCCTTTGTGGTGTGTGGACAAAGCATGTTGGTTATGTGGAACTTGGTGGGTATGCTGGCTATGGCCAATGTCATCTAGAGAAGATGCCAAGGAAGGGGCCCTGGAGCCCCATGTGTCTGTCCCAGGAATTTGGATCACATCCCCAAGTGGTGCTTCTGTCTTCGAGCAGGGAGACACAAGTAAGTTCTGTTGATGTGTTTTCTATTTATTGCAATTGATTCCATCTCAGTAACATACCCTCGAAGTCCAAGCATTTACAGAGTAAGAGGACAAACTTCAAAAGAACATGAATCTTTGTACCAGATGGAGTTTGAGAGTTCTCTTGTGATTTCTCTGGGTCTGTTCTGGTTAGCTGTAGAGCCTCAGGCACTGCATGGGTCCCCGAAGGGTGCCAGAATGATGAGTTCAGACTAGAGTGAGCTCAAGTTGATGGCTGAGTCCTATAGACGAAAGCTCTGGAGTCAGAAGGCCAGAGGTCCTGGGTCCGGCTGGGTAATGTAGTCACGTAACCACTGCCAGTCAAGGAGTACCTCCAGTTAGGGCCCAGTCGAAGTGGTTTTCTGGAGTTTGTGCTTAGAACTCTCCCCCATGGGTGCCTTACATTAGAAGCAGTAACTTCTCAATTGACTTTCAGACAGATCCTGAGAAGATAATACCTGACAATTTCCTTGGGGAATAAGCCCTCCTAAGAATATTCACATTTTAATAAGAGGCAGTTGGAGATTTAAACAGATTGTTAGGCAAAGAAAGAAACCTTTTTGTAGGTTGGGTACAAGGGCAGCTGATGTGGGAAATAACTTTTGAATACACGGTCCTGCCTGGTAGTCCTAAATGACGTGCATTATGCTCATCTAATTGGACTGACTTTTCTCTCTTGTAAAATGGGGATAGCAACCCCTGACTTCTGACTCAGAAAGATACATCATGACAAAAAGAAATAATAGATGATACTTTTGAAAGTATTGACACCAGGGCATTTTGTTGTAATTTTTGATGGGCAGCAATGTGGCGTTAAGGAAAAAGCGTAAGTTTTGGAGTGAGGCAGATGTGGGTTCTGATTGCTCTATGTGAGCTGCATGAAAAATCACTGAACTTCTGTGAGCTTCAGTTTTTTCACTTATAAATAGGGATGATGGTGCCCACCTCTCAAGTTAGGTAAGAATGGGATGCTATTTTGTGCTCTTACTGGTATTAACACCAATAAATGTTGGCAGTTTTCATTCTTCAGAGCACCATTCAAATGTGAGGTTTTATTTTCTACAAAGAGCAGTTATGGTATAAATCCAGTCTAATCTCAGGTTGATGGAAGGCTGCATGACCTTTGAGGATCCAGGGAACCTCTGGGGTGCAGTCTGAACTGAAGCAGAGCAGCTATGAGACTCATTTCACACCTGAGGCTGTGCTTCTACATGGGCTCTTGGGGCACTTAACCATTATTCCCCAGTGACCGTATCTTTCAGGCACCGCTTAAAATGCCAGCTTTGAATAAGTGAAGCCCAGTCTGTATATCACCAGCTCACTGTACAGGGCCTGGGACACAGTAGGGGATCTACCAACATGAATTAAATATACAAATGACCAGGATCGGCCATCTGTACTTGCATGGGCTCTTCCACAAAGTCCAGTCTGAACCTGAGCTCTAGGAAATCAGGACTGGGAGAAGGCTATGTGGTCATGCAATGAGAATTTAATATCCAGATGGTATTGAGGGCAAAAAAAATAGTGTGGACTACATAGGGATGAAGTGTGTTCCTTTTCATCCCAGGTCAGCCTGGAAAAGTCATGTGTCTTGATCTTCAGAGCTGAAGGAAGTATGGAAAATGTTAACTTATGTGCCAGGAAGATGGATGCATGTCACTGCTTATTGCTACTTCTGGAATCAGGGGTCATTCATTCATTCAACAAATACTTATTGAGGCCCTACTATATGCCAAGCATCATTTTAGACACTCAAGATATATCACTGAACAAAACAGACAAAATCCTTGTCCTCAAGGAGTTTCCATTTGAATGGGGAAAATAGACTGTTAGCAAAGAGATCATTTAATAAAGGTAGGTTGAATAAAACTAAAGCAGTGTCAGGGGGTGGAAACAGCCAAGGGGTGTGATTTCCAGTAGGGTGGACAGGAGACAGCAAGAGGGCCTCTCTGGCTGAAGCATGTACAGAGGAGAGAGTGATAAGAAATGAGGTTTGAAGGAAGCAAGAGCCAGGTCCTGGAGTCCGTTTTAGGCCGAGACCAGGACTTCGGGTTTATTCTAAGGGTGACAAGAGAATTTTGAGCAGAGGAGTGATTTCTGTTCTTAAAGGACTCTGGCTGCCTGCCCAGCTGCTGCTGCAGAAGCTCTGGTGAGAGGTAACTGCCACATGGAGAAGGATGGAAGGGGCGGGAGAAATAGTAAATGAAAGGTTGTGGCATATGACTTAGTGACTGAGTCGACAGGATTGGCCAATGCGTTGGATGGAACATTTGAGAAAGACCAAGGATCACTCCAAGGTGTTTTACCTAATTAGGAGGAAGTGTTTCCTGAGATGGGATGTAAAAAGGAGGGGCAGGTTTTGTGAGGGGAAATGAAGGATTTGGTTCCAGGTCCCCTTATAGTCACCTATTGCTATGTAACAAACCACTCCAAGACCTAGTGACTTAAAAGTACAATGGATTATTATCTTTCATGTTTCTTAAAGGTGGACTAGGCTCAACTAAGTGATTCTTGGTTGTTTTTCTTTGGCAGTTGCAGTGAGTCATTTGGGGCTCATTCCTGTGGCTGGGCAGGCAATCCTGGCCATTTGCTGGGAGCTCAGCTAGAGCTGTCGATGGCAGTGCGAACGTATGTTGCTTGACCTTCTTACAGTAGGGCATCTGGGTTCCAAGAGTGAGTATCCCAGGGAGTTGCCTTCCAAGAGAGCTAGGCAGAAGTTCCACCATGGCTTCTTATGGCCTAGCTCTGCAAGTGTCAAGCTGTTACTTCTGCTGTGTTTTACTGGTCAGGCAAGCCACTAAGGCCAGCCCGTATTCAAAGGAGAAGGAGTAGGACTTTACCTCTTGATGCAAGGAGCAGCATCCGTATACAGGGAAGGAAAGAGCTGCTGGCAGTCAATTTGGGGCGCCATCTACCAGTGATACTCTGAGTTTGGGATGTGTGCTGATATTCAAGTCTGGAACTCAGGGAGAGATTGAAAGTGAAAGTGTTAGTCGTTTGGTAGTGTCTGACTCTTTGTGACCCCATGGAATGTAGCCCACCAGGCTCCTCTGTCCATGGGATTCTCCAGGTAAGAATACTGGAGTGGGTTGCCATTTCCTTCTCCAGGGAATCTTCCCAACCCAGGGATCGAACCCAGGTCTCCTGCATTAGAGGCAGATTTTTTACCGGCTGAGCTACCAGGAAAGCCCCAGGAAGAAATTGGGTCTCTGGAAATTGGGCAGGAAAGTTCTCTTCAGGATCTTCAGAATTCTTAGACCTGATATGTTAAATTAGAAACAAATTACTCTCCTGCCTTTTTTTTCCCCAAGACTGATTGGAACTATATGTTTCAGTTGGATATGTCTCTGGTAGCTAAAAAGAACTGCATTTTAAAAATCATCATTAATATTTATTAATTACATAATACAATGCCTCATGCTATAGACATACAATCAGTATTTATCATTATTATTGGCTAGTACCTTTTTTTAACTTCCTTATTCACATTGTTTCTAAACTGCCTGACTGTCCCATGCTGTCTCTGTACCATGTTACTCTGGCTGTAATCACATTGGGTTGATTGTTCCTGATGCTGTAAAACAGTTCAGATGACCTTTTCTTTCATTTAACCCATTATTAATATGTGTACCATTTCTCAACCTGTAATCATCTGATGTATTTCCTGAGTCCATAAAATCTATGGGATTTAAACATTTCTGGATTTTCATATATATGGTCATCTTAAAGTAATAGCACATTCTGGAACTCTCAGACTACTCCTTTTATTGAAGTTATTGTTGTTGTTCAGTCACTTAGTTGTGACTAACTCTTTGTGACCCCATGGACTGCAGCCTGCCAGGCTTCCCTGTTCTTCATTATCTCCCAGAGTTTGCTCAAACTTATGTCCATTGAATCGATAATGCCATCCAACCATCTCATCCTCTGTCATTCCCTTTTCCTCTTGCCTTCTTTCCCAGCATTTCCCAAAAGACCATAGGGTCTTTTCCAGTGAGTCAGCTCTTCTCATCAGGTGGCCAAAGTATTGGAGCTTCAGCTTCAACATCAGTCCTTCCAATGAATATTCAGTGTTGATTTCCTTTAGGATTGACTGGTTTGACCTCCTTGCTGTCCAAGAGACTCTCAAGTGCATTTTCCAGCACCACAGTTTGAAGGCATCAGTTCTTTGGTGCTCAGCCTTTTTTATGGTCCATCTCTCACATCCGTACATGACTACTGGAAAAACCGTAACTTTGACTATATGGAACTTTGTCAGTAGAGTGATGTCTCTTTTTAACGCCATGTCTAGGTGTGTCATAGCTTTTCTTTTAAGGAGTAAACATCTTTTAATTTCATGGCTGCAGTCACTGTCCACAGTGATTTTGGAGCCCAGGAAAATAAAGTCTGTCACTGTTTCCATTTTTCCCCCCATCTATTTGTTATGAAGTGATGGGACAAGATGCCATGATCTTAGTTTTCGAAAGTTGAGTTTTAAGCCAGTTTTTCACTCTTATCTTTCACCTCCTCAAGAGGCTCTTTAGTTCCTCTTCGCTTTCTGCCATAACATGTTGTAATCTGCGTATCTGAGCTTGTTGATATTTCTCCAGGCAGTCTTGATTCCAGCTTGACCTTTATCCAGCCCAGCATTTCACATGATGTACACTGCATATAAATTAAATAAGCAGGGTGATGATATACAGGTGATGTACTCCTTTCCCAATTTTGAACCAGTCTGTTGTTCCATGTCCAATTCTAACTGTTGCTTCTTGACCTACATACAGGTTTCTCAGAAGGCAGATAAGGTGGTCTGGTACTCCCATCTCTTTAAGAGTCTTCCACAGTTTATTGTGATCCACATAGTCAAAGGCTTTGGCATAGTTAATGAAGCAGAAATAGATACTTTTCTAGAATATTCCATGCAATTTCATAGGGGCATTTCCACTGTACATAAGGTCATATTAATACCAAGTAAAGCCAAATTACATTGTGCACTCTAAGCTTTTGCAGTCATTCCGTAGAGAAAGATGGTAGGACAACGGAATGGCCCAATCACTGGTATGTGTAACTGTAAGGACCCCAGAGCTTGACCATCAATACATATTCATGAAGTCAGTGGCTATATTGTGAAATCTCATGTTTTAATATACAAATTAGCAGTGGTTAGATAGTAGTAAATGACTGTAGTAGTGAAAAACAAAGATTTTTTTTAATTAACATTTTTAAATTTCAATATTGTATTTTGAAGTGTGCACATGGCCTTTCAAGATAATGGGTCTGTTGTTAAAAGAAAACGTTTTTTAAAAAGATAACAATGAGGATGATAACAATAAAAGTTCAAATGATGATCCAAGCTTGCAACAAGTGATACGAAACTCTAATAACCAAACATCAGCAGTTCAGTGGCAGCAATTAACATTGTCTGTTACTCTCAATTAATGTCAGTAATTTGCACTTTATTGGTTTTGTAACTTAGTTTGTATTTAATTTGTAAACTTCATTTAGTTTTGGATTTGCGTAAGAGCTGTGAGCAAAAGGCATATACACTCCATTCATCTTGAAGATATATTATAGTTAAAATAATTGAAGTGTACACTGACAATTTAAAATATTCTTCCTTCAATGGATTTTTCTCATTACTCTTATTTAAGAAATACTGACTTAATGAATAAACTCCTCTAAATCCAAGAAACAGTGTCATCATAGTCTAAGAAGGAAACAACCAAAACAACTCAGGGCACATTTTTTCCTCCCAGAGAAGTTTATAGGCTTGTAAAATTCTGGATCCAGTTGGTTTTTATTAGTGTTTTGTTTTTTAAAGACTTTTTGTTTGTTTTACCTGTGTAGAACATAGCAGAAATGTGAACATGCATTTTTTAGGGGATGGGTTTTATGGTCTTTAGAGAAATTTGCTCCTTGTACTCCAACTATATCAATCTACTTTCAATACCAAGAATGTACCAAGCTTTTTGCCACCTCAGCACCCTGGCACTTACTGTGTCTCCCATCTGGTCTAGAGCACCTTCCCTTGGCTTTTTCAAGGCTCAGCCTTTTTGTTAGGTCTCTGCCTAAATGTCCTTCTTCAGAGTGCTCCTCCTTGATCATTTCTGTCTGAAAGAGGGTCCTCTTATTCTCCCTCTTCATCTTCTTTATTTCCCTCACAGGACGTATAGCATCTCGCATGATTTAAGATGTTTGTTTCGCTTTTCCTCTGCCTACCACCCTCTTTGGACTGAGTTATCAGCAGGAAGGTTTTGTGTCTGTCTTTTTTTTACCATTGTAGCATTTAGCACACTGTATGACGAACAATAGAGACCCAATCAGCATAGATTAAATTTGGAAATACAATAATCACTGCTTTTATGACAGTGTGTGGCAACTATGAAGCCATTGTGAAAGTAACAAGAACTTAATCAGTGGTGGAAAACATTCAAGTAATTAATTAAAAAAATTATATGGTCTTGGTGTATGTGTTGAGCTGAGTGGTGCAAAGGAACCAAAAGTAGGCATCAACTTCCCAACAGAGTGTAGCTTTGCTTTCTGAGCTATAAATAGTTATTCTCCTGATTCCTATGGGTTGTCTTTCCCTATGGTTTGATGAGGAGGTAAGAGGTAAATAATGATTCCTTGCAGCCCTCTTCTATCTGATCATGGCCAGGATGAGTGCCTTAGTCAGGATGAGAAATGTGAAAGTTGATAATTAATGGAGTCAGAGGCAAAAGTGATGAGGTCTTTTTTTTTCTCATACCAACTCATATATGTGGATTCCAGAGAAATAGTGTAGATGCTCTCGTTTGCAAAGCAGAAATAGAGACACAGATGCAGAGATCAAACATATGGACACCAAGGGGGAAAGGGAGGAGGGTGTGATGAATTGGGAAATCAAGATTGACATGTAAACACTATTGATACTGTATATAAAATAGATAACCAGTGAGAACCTTCTGTATAGCTCAGGGAACTCTACTCAATGTTCTGTGGTACCTAAATGGGAAGGAAACCCCCCCAAAAGGGGACATGTGTACATGTGTAGTTGATTTACTTTGCTATACAGCAGAAACCAATGCAACATTGCAAAGCAACCATACTCCAATAAAAATTAATTTTAGAAAAACTGCAAACAAAACAAAACAAACAAAAAAAAACCAACAGAGGATCAGGGAAGGGAGAAGGAAAATGGTTGGAATAAAAACCATCAATTACTATTTTTGCCTTTCTTTTTTCTGTGCGTGTGCTATCCCCTTGAGAACACTTAAACCTTTCCTTTTTATCCATTCAGCTCAGAATTCTGTTGAGTTAGGTATCAGATACTTACCATTTTTCATTGACTCTTACACGCACATTTTCCCCACCTTTTAATGTCACTGAAATTGAGATGCATCATTATTTATGTCATGTGATGGTTTGTTTGATGGCCTTTTTCTTTTTAAATAATAAATAAAATAATGTGCACCTTAAAATTGGTGGCATTTTACAGTCAATAAAATAAATTAACTTTTTTTGGAGGCAGTTGTCTAATGTTAATTTGCTAAGTGAAGGAATTTGAAGCAGTTTGCTAGCAGTCAGTCACTGCAGCAGCTTTTCAGCAAACAAATGGCCATCGACATTTCCTGGGCAGTCATCGTGCTCTTCCAGCCTGGGTGTGGAGTCCATTTTTCATTTGAACTTAGGTTGACCCTGTGATTTACTTTGATCAAAAGAATATGGGAGACGTGACACTGTGCAACTTTGGGGCTGTTAGAGACTTCCAATTCTTTTGGAGAGCCAGGAACCTCCATGTAACCAAACTAAGACTGCTGAATGATGAGAGACACATGGAGAGAGAGGCATTTGGAGGAGAAGGGAAGTCTCCCCGCCAACACTTAGCCCCAAGTGCTCTGAGCATGTGAGTGAGGCCATCTTGCATCTTCCAGCCCCAGTCGATTCGCCTCAAATAACACCACTTGAAACAGAGGTAAACAATCCCCATTGAGCCTGCTCTGAATTCCCAGAATCCTGAACAATAGCTGGGTTTTTGTTTGAAGCCCCTGTATTTTAGGGTTGTTTGTTAGGTGGTAATAGATAACTGAGAGGGCAATTGAGTTAGGACTTAAGTCCTACAAACATTTTTTTCAATTTTTCCCAACTTGGAGCAAACCCTCTCCCCTCAGATAAAGAAATATCCTTCAGTGTTTCCCATTGTTTCCCAAACTGCCCATGTTTCTCCCTGTTCAGATTTCCCAGCACTAACAAAACAATCCTTAACGTACTATGAGGAGTCACAGTCCAAAAACAAATCCTGCTGGAATCCTCATTTCCTCAAATCACCTTCCCACTTAAAATTGTTTCTACTCAATGTGGTAGTGCTTCATGGGGGTATCTGCGACTCCTAAAATGTGTTTTTCTACCTAATCTCAAGTACAACTACATAATCACTAGGGAACCCCCTCTAAAAATATCCAGTGCTTCTAAACAAGAAATGGCATGGCAGTTCGGTAAGAGGACACACGTTGACAACTATTGTTCAAGATCATGATTACTCAGAGAAACCGAACTGCATCCAACAGACCCGAGAACAACTATGGCACAAGGTGTGTTTGCCAAAGCAACAATCACAGTGGAGGCATGTCTCCTGAGAATGGCCACTCAGAACAGCTAACCCTGCTGACCAAGCAGGATATCCTCAGTGTGTGCAGCAGTTTCTCAATAGGAAGCATGAGAATTAGGAACATTGCAAAAGGAAGGGCAAGAACATTGAGAGACTAATATCCTGTGAGGTGTGAGGGGGAAACTTAAGCTACTCACTTTGCAGGAACAACCTCACATGGAAAGCTATTTTGGTAGCCAAGTGTGGAAAGTTAACTGTAACCAAATAAAACCAGGGGGTCATAAAGCCAGGAATGTGTACGAATGCATGAGTCTGGTTTTCCTAAGCTTATTTGCTCTTTCAGGAGAAAATTTCCTCTATTGCTCCATGAAATATGAGTGTATATGTGTTTTACCCTTTAATAAAACAAACCACATTATCTCTTAAGGTCCCATTATGCCTATTCCACAGCTTAATCCAAGTATGCAATCCGGTAATTATAACTGATTTAATATTTCTTTAAAATTGAAGCACACTACTTTTTCCTTTTTTCTGCCTAACCTTTTTAAAGGGACAATAAAATTGAGAATGAAATATCTTCTGCAGCCTTTGACTGGCACCTGAGACCTTCCCCAGGATCTAGCTGGGGTTATAAAACCTTTCATGAGTTCCAGTCAATTGGTCAACCCAGAAAGTCCATCCATATGAAACCTGTGGACATCGATCTACTGATGGGAATAATCAAGATGCAGATTAATACCATCTTTATTATGATTTAGTGGAGAATCATACTTGACTTTGGATTGCTATATAACATCTGGGAGAGACGTTAACCCAGAAGGAAAACTGTAGAACGGGGATCACCAAGAAAAAGCAAACCACAAAGGAAGGGGAAAGTGGTGTCAGAAAAGTTCAGTCTGACAGATACTGCCATGAATTTACTGGCTTTATTTGCAATGAGACAGAAAGAAAGGCATCCTTTCCCTACCAAATACCAAAGCACATTTTTGTTTTATCACTGTGGCAAAGACACAATGATTGACTTTAAGTTGGCAACACCATTTTCAGGTCTCCTTGCCTTTCCTCTAGACTGCATCAGCAGTTTGCCAGATATCATAGGCTGTGCATTAAAAAAACCTCATTCCAAGCTAAAAAGAAGCACTGTTGGTTTTTCTTAAAATAAATCTAGAAAAAAAATTTTTTTTTCACTTTCTCCTCTAGCAAAGAAAGTAAGGGAATTCACGCCAGATCAGAGACCCAAAGGTGAGTTCCCTGGGGTTTGACCCTTCTCTCTTGACAGGAATAGCTTTAAGTAACTTTGGGGGTGACAGTGTGAGATGTCCTCATGACCTTTCCCCAGCCCTCAACATTTCCCTCACAGCACAGGAGTGTTTTCACTTCTCTTTGTGATGCTCTGCTGAAGGACTGCCAGTTAAACCTACTTCTAAAGATGCAAATGGACCAGCAAGGAAGGTAGGATGATAGGAACTCTGATATTCCCTTGGGGCTGAGCATATAGAATGGGACAAGGCAGGGCTCAGGAAATGTGTGCTGAAAGTTTGAAGGTTGACTGTACGTGGGTTACTGATCTTGTTAGGACTTCCAGGTGGGGCACCAGAGCTCTGAGGGGCACCTCAGATACTGAGGCCAAGGAGCAGGGCAGCTGATGGGGGAGATGACACTGTGGAAATCAGGACCTGAGTGACACAGGACAAGGGCAGTGGGAAGCACTGGGCATTCAGGGAGAGGGACCTTCCAAGATGACACAGGGCACACAGGTTGGTGGAAGGGGGCCTTTCAAAGCACATGGGGTCTCAGGTCAGCCCGATTTTCTGGAAGATGATGAAGGAATACTTCTCTTCCTTCTCTTCCTCCCACCTTCTGTGCCTAGGAACTAAGACTCCAGCAGGAACTGTTGGTACCAAGACTTAACTTTGGGCCTTCTTTAACCTCTTTGGCACCCGTGAACTGATTTCTTCTCAGTCACTCTTGTTAACTGTATTACATAGCACATGATATTCTGTGAACCACTGGCTTACAGAAACAATTTGTGGGCTGCTTTTAAGGTAAGACTATCTACATCTCATTAAGATGTTTGCCAGTCAGTCTCTTGTGACTACACCCAGAGTCTTGCTAAAATCAATTCCTCTTGGTCAGCATAGAGAGCCATAATGTGCTAATCAGGGTTGGACTTGAAACAGCTTGGCAATGAACCAGTTTCCTTTATCTTCCTTTGCATTGTCAGTGGTCATCATGATTCATATGACATAGTTCCTCGAAAGACAAACCGAAAAAGATGATGGAACAGAATTCACAAAATACCTTCTATTGCCTATGGCTTATGCATGTGGGTGTGTGCTTAGCCACTCAGTCATGCCCAACTCTTTGCGACCCCATGGACTGTAGCCCACCGGGCTTCTCTGTCCATAGGAATTCAATAGGCAAGAATACTGGAGTGGGTTCCCATGCCATCCTCCAGGGGATCTTCCCAACTCAGGGATCGAACCCAGGTCTCCTGCTTTGCAGGCAGATTCTTTACCTTCTGAGCCACCAGGGAAGCCCATGGCTTATGCATACATATTTTAATATTATCTATAAGTGCATAGTTAAGAGTGTTTTGGTTTTAGAGTTGGAAGCATAAAATGAAACTATGGTAATTAAATATAGTTATTGGGCAATTGTATTTGCTTCTAATCTATTTTTTAGCTGACATACTGCAAACAAAGTAAAAGACACTGACTATTAGCACAAAGCTGATTCCTCCAATGTGGGAATAGAAGGAAATAAGACTTCATAAGTATGTATGTAACACAGACAAATTACAATTTTTTAGATTTTTTTAAATTAAATATTATAGATTAAAGGGGTTCCCAGGTGGCACAGTGATAAAGAATCTGCCTGCCAAGGAGGAGACACAAGAGACACGAATTCAATCCCTGGTCAGGTAGATTCCCTGGAGAAGGAAATAGGAATCCACTCCAGTATTCTTGCCTGGAAAATTCCTTGGACAGAGAAGCCTGGAGGGCTATAGTCCATGGAGTCGCAAAAAGTTGGACACGACTGAATGACTGAGCACACACAGCTATGGATTGAAATCCTTAAGTTTGAATCTTCTTGTAACAGTATAGTTACAAGAGAAGGTCCAATCAGGATATAACAAGATTATAAGACCATTAGTTCAGTGGTTCTCCAAGTGAGGCCAGAGAACCCCTGGGGACACCTGGTTCTAAAGGAGATTCACAAAACCCTGGGTTTTTCCAACTACATATCTGTGTAAAGCTGGATTTTCTTCATATTCTTCTGTTAAAACAGCATAACTAACAGGTTGAAATGTGGAAGTAGATGTGAGATTCTAACTATCCTCCCTGAGGCCAGACATTAAATAAATTTCCCAAAATATAACACATGACAGTCTTCTCAATACATTTTGGAGAAGGAAATGCAGTTTTCATGAAAAGTATGTTATTTATGTTAGCATGTAAAGGATTAGTTATTATATTGAATGAACAAAAAGATTACAAAAAATTCTTTGGTTTTAACTTCTAACGCGGTAAATATTAACAGAAACTACATAAGTTTTAAGAGTGGAAAAGAGTCCTGGTACTAAGATGTTTGAGAAGTGCTGCATGAACATGGCTCAAGCAAATTCTCTAAATTCTAACCATATAAAGCCTGTTTCTTCAGCATAAGCTGGTTTCCACCTTCACCTCCTGCCCAGTTTCCCTCCAACTGTATGCTCATGTCCAGGGGTAATAAAAAATTTTAGCAACTGGTAGTCCATAGTGTCGCAAAAGAGTCAGACGTGACTTAGCGACTAAAGAGCAACAGCAAAGGCATGGAAGCCCATCAGTCAAAACATTTGTCCAACCAGGAAGCACTGACTGTGGCTGAAAGCAGCGGGATCAGCCCACTCTCTGAGTGTCCAGGCCTGCCCTCTATGAATTCCACCTGCCTGTGGGCACGTCAGAGCTCTCTGTCCCGCCCAGCCAGCTGCTCTGCTCACAGGTGAATCTAGTCGAGTGCCTGACACGTTGTCAGGGGCTGAGCCCTGTGTGCCCGAGCCCATGTTTCCCTACCCTGAGTACAAACCCTTTGCCTCAGTAGCCCTTCCTCTGGTTTGGAGAGACATGAGGTAGAGTTTCTCTGCAATGACAAGAATGGAAAAGGTCACCAACCATTTTATTACCATCCCAATTTGCCCCGAGTAGGTGGAGCTTCAGGTGGTCCAATATTGTGCGTTGTCTTAAACACTGGGGTCAGATTTGTTGAGGCTTAAGGAATAGGTGAAATTCCTCCAGAGATCTTCGGTTAACCAAACCACTTCAACCACTTCAGTTAAAACCCAGTTAGCACTTTGCACAGAGTGCAGCAGAGTTAGCTTCTCACCAGAAATGCATGGAATGTACTTAGATGTCTTTTTGGTGGGGTGAGATTACGAGAACTGGGAAAACCAGATGCGGGGGATTTCCGAAGCCGAGGCCGAGCTGATGACTGCCAAGGCTGCACGCTTAGCCTGAGTTCTCCTGCAAAGTGAACTTCCCCACGCACTGACTCCTTCCCTCTGACTTGCTGCTCTGGGTTGATTGGTGTCCTCCAAAATTCATATATTGATATCCTAACCCCCAGGTGTTCAGAATGTGACCTTGTGTGGAGACAGGGTCTTTACAGTGGTAATCCAGTTACTAATGTCATTAGCGTGGGTGTAAACCCAGCGTGTCTGGTGTCCTTATGAAAAGGAGAAGTTTGGACGCAAGGATGCGTGCAGAGGGAAAATAGGTAAAGATGCAGGGAGAAGGCCATGTGAGTATGAAGACAGGCATCTGTAAGCCAAGGAGGGAGGCCTGGAATAGATCCGTCCCTCACAGCCCTCAGGACCTCAGGAGGAACCCACTGTGCTTTTGGACTTGTCACCTACAGAACTGTGAGGAGAGCATTGCCTATTGCTCAAGCCACTCAGTTTGTGAGTTTCTTGTCACAGCGGCCCTAGCACACTTGCCTTCAGGTTTCCAATCACAGCCCTGCTTTTGCTCAGGGGAAGAATTCTTACTAAGGGGCTCTTCATTTGAAAAAGTGAGATATAGAAGACTATTGGGTGTTTTTCTCCAGTAAAGCTCTGATGGTTCCCTCAGCAGCACGTGGCTTGTGAGACTGACCTCCCCTCAACCCTCAGATGGGCAGGGACTTCGCTAATAAATGAGAGGAAGGAAGTGTTTGGTGCCCTCAGAGGTGAGAACCAGGGAGTGTGGCCTGAAGTGTGGCCTCTACAGCCTCGACACAGCTGTCATTTGGGGACCTCCTTCTCAGGGATCTCTGCTCCCTAGTCCTGCCAGAACCTGACCCCCCCCGACTATGGGTTTGATGCATTTTGTACGAGCTGTGCCATCTCTAATCTGTGTGAAGTTGGCTTTGCTGTTGCTGCTGACTGTGGCATGCCCCAGCCCAACTCACCCTCACCCTCTCACACCGCCCCACGGTCTTCATTCTTCTCTTCTCATACAGAGCAGACAGCCCGCGTTAGCCACTCTGGCTTCTGCTACGTGGATGCCACGTCTTGTGGATTATTCCTTCCAGTTTCTTCTCACTCTGCCTCTCCTTCTGTGCCCACTGTGGGCGTCCTTGGTCAGGCCATTGGTGGCCCATGCATGAACACTGGGTGGCACTGTTTGAACATCAAGGCTATTTTGACTTGGGGGCGCCTGGAAGTGTGGAGTAAAGGATATGGGAATTCAAAGGAGTGATGAAGTGAGGGGCAAGGATGGGCTTGCGAGATAGGGACTGGGAAAGGCCAGTTTCCAGGGCGTTGGTGGGGTGGAGGGGTGAGGGCGTCTAGTGCACAGACTTAATGGTGATAAAAAGAAGTTGAGAGTTCGGAGGCTTGTTTCTGAAATCAACAACCGCCCCCGAATGGCAGCACCAGCGTGTCATGTGTCATTGCAGAAGCCTTCTCCTGCTTGCTTGAATTTCCTTCCTTGAATCTGGCACACACTAGCACTGCATTTAAACACACAATTTTGGCTAAATGTACCATTTCATTTATCCATACAGCCAACACATATTTACTGAATATAATTCTCAGTATGGAGATTTTGTAGGAAACAAGGCTGACCAAATCCCTGTTACTCTACTACCATTCTCTTCAACAACTCCTACTCTAATAATATTTTAAAGTTGATTCTTAAAGGATGAATCCTCAACTTAATACATGTGTATACATACACTCATTGCTAGACATACATATGACAAATATATTACTAAAGCCCCAACTATAGACTTTTAATTCATTTGTTATAATCAAAATGAAGATACTAAGGAGTGAAGATATTCAGTGGTCACTGAGGTGATGGGCTCTGTGAAAACTGTAATTTTCTTTTGATGGCTTTTTCATTTATTGGATGAAATGGAAAAATATGGGGACAGTTTCAAAACTATAAGAATTATCCCCTCCATCATTCCATGGTTTGGTTTTCAGTGTTTTCGTCTTTCAACTTTTAAGATTGAGAACTCTTAAGTCTGCTTTTCAAAGTTCATGGGAGGAGGACAAATTTAGTTGCCTGTTGCTGAGTTGGTATTGTTCTAACTCCTTACAGTTGTCATATAAATAGCTTTCAGTTTTTAATTTTGAAAGGCAAAGAGATAAGCTGATGCCTCCGTCCTTCTCCCAGTTCCCCTGTTCAGATACCCCAAAGCACCAGCGAGACAGGCAGTCCTCCTCTCCTCTCATCCAAGGGCAAGACAACTTTTTCTCAATTTTTTTCTCTAATAACCATAGGTTTTCAGAGAAGGCCAACAGTTCAAACTATTATATGGCATTAAAAAAAAATAAAAGGAATCACACACAGACCTTGCAGACGGTCAGAGATAATAAGCTATAAACTGCTGGGTAATCTGGATTTAGACCACCTAAAGCAGAAGTTGGGTCCATATTGGGCAAGCATGGAAGACAAATGCCATCTGTGAGTAAGCACTAGATTCGTCATGCTCCAGGTCTCCTTTCCCCTGTCCACTTGCTTGCTCAGACTTGGCAAGGGTCCAGTGGAGGAAATAGGGGGAGAGGAAGCCAGTGGAGAATGACCAGTTTTTGTACTCAAGCTTCCTGAAGGGCTAATTTGTCTGGACTTGCTTGTAACGTTTTGGAGAAATACCTCACACATGACAAAGGGAGAAGTTCTGGTTATAGAAGTGAGAATTATCTAGATTGTCCCTGGGGTCATGGGCAGGGGGGGTGAAAAAGATGTGCCTTTGGTGATGGTGTCTATATACACAAACAAGAAGAGACATCATAGAAAGAAGGGTCCCTGGAGATTTAGCTCTTGTCCCTGAACCCTGGGCACCTTGCCTTACCTTTGGGCTCCTGGGCCTTGTGTGTGGGGCTGCATGTGTCAGTTATTCTTGCCATGTGATTTTAAAGTCAGTATATATTGAATGAGATTTTCCGGGTGTCAGGCCCTGAATTGTACATGTTGCAGGCATTGTCTAGTGTAGTCTTCCTAGCACACAAAGACTACTCAGCCCCAGTTGTTAGAGAATAATGCTGAGATACAAAAATCATTAAAAAAAAAAAATTTGCCCCAAATCACAGATTCACTCTGTTTTATCTCCCAGCACTTCTGAAGTACCAAATCATTCAATGCCTTCATTAGTTCTGTTTTTTTATCCTCTTTCAACATTCTCTGCCGTACAGAGTATGTACAGGAACCTTCCTGTGTGCCATTCATTCAGAATTCAGCAAGTCTTTCCAGAGAATTATTAGCTGCTAAATGGAGTGAAAATGTATAGCCTCTGCACTGAAAAAGCTCATCCACATCCATTCGTTCAACTATCCAGCAGGGTTTTCCTAAGCACATCCCTTGTCCCAGGTAGTGTACTAGGTGCTAGAAATAAACAGCCAAGTAAGGTACTGTGTTTAGCGTTAATAATGAGAGTAACAATGCCATCCTGGTGACTCAGATGGTAAAGCGTCTGTCTACAATGTGAGAGACCTGGGTTCGATCCCTGGGTTGGGAAGATTCCCTGGAGAAGGAAATGGCAACCCACTCCAATACTCTTGCCTTGAAAATCCCATGGACGGAGGAGCTTGGTGCAGGCTACTATCCAAGGGGTCTCAAAGAGTCGGGAACGACTGAGCGACTTCACTTACTAACAATGCTGATAATAACAGCTAACATTTACTGAGCACTCGATGGTGTGCCCTGTGCTAAGTACTTTGTATCTTTTCACTCATCACTCCTCAGCACAAGTGACTCGGGTACCATTACCACGGTCTTCATTTTACAGATGAGGAAACAGAGGGAGACACAGAGAGACTGAGAGACAGTCTTGCTGGAGTCAAGACTGAAACAGAACCAGTGTAGATACTGTGCATCCTTGTTGGAAACCAGTGCAAGAAAATATGTTTGTAATGAAGTGAAATTCTTGAAAACTGAGGTCAATCCATGGTCGTTTGAGCCAAGGGAAATCAGTGCTCAAACGTATCTGTCCAAGGGTTCAAGATGAGTACCTGGTCCTTAAGTGGGCATGTGGCTCTTGGCAAAGTTAGGATAGGAGAACTGCTAGAGTGTGGAGAGCTGGGTATTCAAGAGGCAGAAATGAAATTATTACACTTTTTTTCAGCTTCATTTCAGATATATAAAGATGTTTCTGTAACAGTGGAATTCAGGGTTACATGGAAGAATGGCTTTGGTTGTGCTGGAGGTTCAGCACATCCTAGTAAGAATCCTGAGATGGTTATTTCCCTTATTAAGTTTCAAATGTAAGGTGTGTGTTCATTTACTCATTCAAGAGATATTTATTAAATGCCTACTGTATACCCAGAAACTGTTGTAGGCCTTTGGAATACACAGTGAACAAAACAGAAAAAATACACTTACTCTAAATGCCTACTGTATACCCAGAAACTATTGTAGGCCTTTGGAATACACAGTGAACAAAACAGAAAAAATACACTTACTCTCATGGAAGTTACATTGTTGTAGGTAAGACTTGTGAAAAAGCATTGCTAATAGGGAACTGGGAGTGTGGGCATAGGGACCTGCAGCTTGGATTTAAGTAAGACAGCCAGGCGAGCCTCACTGAGCAGATAACATCTGAATAAAGTCCTAAAGCAGGTGGGAATAGCCAGTGCCAGGATTCTACGGTGGGAGGTGCCCTTTGTGCTTCAAGAGCAGCCAGGAGGCCAGTGTGGCTGAAGACAAGCAGGAGGAGGGTCAGAGGGGAAAAGCGTGATAGGACCCTGTAGACAACTCTAAAATCTTGGCTTTCCCTTTGAATGAAACAGGGAGGGCAGTGTATTGGAGGCACTGAGGAAGAGTTTGATTCTGGGTACAGTTTGAAATCAGCAGATGTTCTGTAGACAGTAAGCAATCTGGGTATCAGAGAAGGAAAGGCATCAAGGACTGCACTGTGGCCTTTGGCTGGAGCACCTGGAAGGATGCTTAGCAGTGAAGGGAAGACCTTTTGTGGAATCGTGGGGAGAAGACCAGGCATTCTGTATCAGGAGAGGCTGTGAGGCATCAAGTGGAGAGGCGAAGCTGGAACTCTCGGGGATGTGGGCCAGGGTGCAGTAGAGAGGGCTGAGCTGGGGGTGACATTTAGGGAGCTCTCAGCATACAAGTGCTGTGAAAGGCCAAAGACAGCTGAAATCACCAGGGGAGTGAGATAAAGAGGAGAAGAGGACCGAGAACTGAGTGTTAAGAGGTTGGGGAGAGGCAGCCAAGCGGACAGAAGAAACAGCCAAGTGGTAGGAGGCAGCGAGAGTGCAGGGTCCCAGAGGCCAGTAGAGCACGTGCTGCTAGGAGTGTCCTGGTCTGTCTGCTTGTCCAGAGGGACAGGACTCCTCGAGTGAAAGTCAAGTCTGTGCCTCACTCAGGGTCTAGGAGTCAGGAGTTAGTCAGATAGACAGTTTTAAGGGAGAGAAACAGCTTTACTTTCCCTACCACAAGGAGAAACAAAGACTGTTAAAGCAATTTTCATAATTGGGTCCTGTTAGAAGGACCCGCGTGAGTTCAGTCATGAATGAAGATGTTAGCAACATCAATTAGTCATTAAGCCACTTCTTCATTTGCTGTGTACATGTGGTTTCTAACCAGGAAGGGATTTGTTTAACAAAACAATCATGGTCTTCATTTCCCTCACATCCTTGAATCTAAAGATCAGTTTTGAAATGTTAAGTCATGCTATACTGTACCCCTAGAGTGTGTTATTTTGGTTTTTCTAATTTTATAAGGAAATATATAAATATATAGATAGATAGATAGGACCTTAATGAACACATGTGAAATTAAAACCAAAGTTCTCCTTGTGCTCACCAACATATTCACCTTTTTATGCCTTTGAAATGCATTTACCAGCCATCTGCAGACCCTCGAACCCCTGAGCTGTTCCCACAGTATTCATGACTTTAAAACGGTCCATTCTTTAAATGGCTTCAGCCCTCTTTCATGCATCCCATCCACACCCTCTGGGTTGGACTGGATCCCAAAGAATCTGGGTTTGGCTGCATCACAACATGGGCTCGAGACAGAGGGTAACCAAAGTCTGATTTCTGGGGAAACATTGGCAGGAGACACGAACCACCTGAATGAAGCCACAGTTCTTCAGTGTCCTGTGAGCTCAGGCAGCCGGCCAGGCGGTTTGGAGAACAGAGCCTGGAGTCACCCCTGAGGTCATGAGCTCTACCCCTGGGTTATGGAGGCCCTTGCGGGCAAGCCTGTGGGCGGAGAGGGAGCTGATACAAGCTTGGTCCACTCATCCACTCAACATTCATTTGCCGAATGACTCCCATGTCTCATGTACTTCATTTCTTCATGAATTAACAGTATGTTTATTTTATTACATCGAAGAAACCAGACATAGCCTATGAATGAGAGGTCTGGAGATAAAGGATGGTTTAAGGTTGGGGGAAAATAGCACAACTGTTGAGTCAGGCTGGCATGGATTCAGATCCTGGCCACAGCTGTGTGTTATTTTGAGGGGTTGCTATCCCTCTTCGGGTCTCAGCAGTCTCCTCCAAAGGGAACACTGTGATGAAATCCTTGATCACAGATGATATGGGAGCAACACCTGAGAGAGCGACTGTCACAGAGCAGGGAGTCAGGGTGTTGTAACAGGTTACCACTATTTCCTTTGTTGTCGCAGGGTGTGGGTGAAGTAGAAGGTCTAAAGGAGACTTCCTGTGCAGAGGCTAAGAAGCTGAAGAATTTTTGCTCTCTTCAGGCTATTTTCCTTCACACTTTGTCCTTGGTAGACATTGACCATCAATCGCCACCCTCCTTCCACTCCAGCCAGGATGGCCTCAGGGTGTGGATCCAGGCCAATACCAGTTCTCTGGAGTTTGCTGATGAGGTGTAACCTCTTTACCATGGTCATCCCAAACAGGAAACCAAGAGAGGCATTTCTGAGACCTTGTATGCTGATACCTTTTTGAATAAGGTGAAGGGATTTGATTCAACGGAGAAAGCAATGGCACTCCAGTCCAGTACGCTTGCCTGGAAAATCCCATAGAGGGAGGAGCCTGGTAGGCTGCAGTCCATGGGATCGCTAAGAGTCAGACACGACTGAGTGACTTCACTTTCCCTTTTCACTTTCATGCATTGGAGAAAGAAATGGCAACCCACTACAGTACTCTTGCCTGGAGAATCCCAGGGACAGGGAAGCCTGGTGGACTGCCATCTATGGCGTTGCACAGAGTTGGACACGACTGAAGCAACTTAGCAGCAGCATTCGACTCAAAGTCCTGGGCAGTGAAAATCAGGAAGAGTCTGAAAGCCTTCCAGGCAGCCTGTTAGGCAGCCATGGAAGAAAGCCCTCAGGCAGGAACACATTTAGAAAGTAGTTCAGGGACTTCCCTGGTGGTCCAGTGGTTAGGAATCCATCCACCAGTGCAGGAGACACAGGTTCGTTCCCTGGTCCAGGAATATTCCACATGCTGTGGGCTAACTAGGCCCATGTGCCGTGAAGCCTGTGTGCCTAGAACCTGTGCTCTGCAATAAGAGAGGCCACCACAGTGAGAAGCCCATGCACTGCAACGAAGAGTAATCCCTGCTCGCCTCAACTAGAGAAAGCCTGCACTCGGCAACAAGGACCCAGCACAGCCGTAAATAAATACATAATTTTTTTTTTTTTAAGAAAGTAGTTCAAAAGTCCTTGATTCTCTTTTCTAAAAAAAGTTGTATTTGAAGATAGTTGATTTGCAATGCAGTATTACTTTCAGGTGTACAACAAAGTGGTTCAGTTATATATATACACATTCATTCTTTTTCAGATGCTTTTCTCGTATAGGTTATCACAGAATATCGAGTAGAGTTTCCCGTGCTGTACACTAGTTCCTTGCTGGTTATTATCTTATATATAGTAATGTGTGCATCAATTCCATTAATTAATGTAAATCCCAAGCTCCTAATTTATCCCTCCCCTCCACGTTTCTCCTTTGGTAACCATACATTTGTTTTCAAAATCTCTGAGTCTGTTTCTGTTGTGTAAATAAGTTCATTTATATCATTTTTATTTTTTAATAAAGGCCATGTATGACAAACCCACAGCAAACATTATTCTTTTTATTTATTTATTTATATTTATTAATTTTACTGTTTATTTTTGGCTGTGCTGGGTCTTCGTTGCTGTGCTCCCACTTTCTCCGGTTGCAGCGAGCAGGGGCTACTCTTTGTTGAGGATCCCAGGCTCCAGGTGCCCGGGTTTCAGGAGTTGTGGCTCTCGAGCCCTAGAGTGCGAGGGCTCAGTGGTTGCAGCACATGTGTTCAGTGTGTGGACTTAGTTGCTCTGCAGTATGTGGAGTCTTCCCAGACCAGGGACCAAACCCATGTCCCCTGCATTGACAAGCAGATTCCTATACACTCTACCACCCAGGACGTCCTATATCATTTTAAAATTAGATTCCGCATGTGTGGTATCATATGATAATTGTCTTTCCCTGTCTGACTTACTTCACTTAGTGTGATAATCTCTAGGTCTATTTATGTTGCTGCAAATGGTATTATTTTCTTGTTCATAACTGAGTAATATTCTATTGTGCATATGTACCACATCTTTATCCATTTCTCCATCAATGGACATTTAGGTTACTTCAATGTTTGGCTTTTGTAAAGAGTGCTATAATGAACATTGGGGTGTATGTTTCTTTTCGAATTATGGTTTTCTGTTGGATATATGCCCTGGAGTGTGGTTGCAGGATCATATGGTAGCTCTTTATTTATTTTTTAAAAGGAACCTCCATACTGTTCTCCATGCTGGTTGTACCAATTTTCGTCCCCACTAACAGTGTAGGAGGGTTTCCTTTTCTCTACACCCTCTCCAGCATTTATTGTTTGTAGACTTTTTTATGGCCATTCAGCCAATGTGAAGTGATACCTAATTGGCATTTCTCTGATAATTACTGATACTGAGTATCTTTTGAAGTGCTTTTTGGCCTCTGTATGTCTTCCTTGGAGAATTGTTTATTTAGATCTTCTGCCCATTTTTTGATTGGATTGTTTGTTTTTTTGATACAGAGCTGCATGAACAGTGTATGTTAGAGTGATTCCCTTCTTTGTGATGGTGAATAGGTCTCCATCATCCATGCCCCAGGAAAGGGTCCAAGCTTTGGGCAGCCCCGCTTGCATGTGCAGCCTTTCTCAGGGCCTTGAACTTCCACACAGAAGGAACTCACCGCTCCCCCGCTCGCCACACTGCCCCCGCCCCGCCACCCCTACTGCAGTTGCCGCCTTCTTTCCCTCGCTCACCTGAAGTCCAGAGCCCAGGAAGACGCGGAGGGGGCTGAGTCCTCGGCTTCCCCCTTCAGTTACAATCCTGTGGCAGTCAGAGCCAGCCATGAGGAAACGGGAAGTGCATTTTCCCCCCCTTTTGAAGGTGACGCCTAGGGTTTTACTGCTCACTTTCCAATCCCCATAGGTGAAAAAGATTTAGCACCATTGATACCCACCCCCACGCATAGGTTACTGAAAGTAGATCGTTGATGATGAACTAGCACTCACTACCTGAGGGAGGGAAGCAGTGGGAGGTGACAGCCAGGAGATTCTTGGTTTCAACTTCCTAATTTGGCCAGATGGGGCATTTTTTTTTTCCTGCTGCCTGTTAGGCAAATCCGGGATGCTGCCCAAACTGGTGGTGTGTGTTGGGGAATGCCGCCATCGTGTGTGTTTGCTGATGACTCAGCTTATCTTGGGTCCTTTGAAAATGATATTTCCCGAGACGTGACTTCTTCTCTGCCAGGCATCTTGTCAAAGATCCCAGGGTGGCGTGGGAGGCAGGGTGAGGCAAAAACCAAAAAAATCCAAAACAATGTATGAACAAAACCTGCTGTTTCTACAGCCTGCGTGGATCCTTCCAGATTCCAGTGTCACAGGCATTTCAAAAAACGTCCATTTTATTTCATGAGATAAACTTAGCAAAGCAGAAAACCCAGACATTAGCATCCAGGTCCCAAGAATATAAATAACTCTATCAACCCAGCCTCTAAAGCCATATTGTCAGATGTAAAGAAAGTAGGAACCCTTGAAAACTGCATGGTGAGTTCATTGGGGGTGAAACCTGACTCAGTAAAACCAGAGATAAAACTTTAATGAGTCAATTAAACAAGAATGAGGTTAGATTGTAGATTCACTGTCTAATCATGGAAGTAATTTCCATGAAAAGAACAAGCAAGCACGCTTGGGCACAGATAAGATACTAATAATGGGCAGGGTGAGGCCATGGAAGCTCTTAGGGTTGCTTTTCCTAGCATTGTGGATGGATGTCTTACAGTAAAATAACCAGTGAGGATCCCCTGTTCTGTACCAGCAACTTCCCACACATTAGCTCATTTACTCCCAATAATAATCATACATATGAGGTGTTATTTTCCTTATCTTTCAGATGGCAGAACAGGCTCAGAAAAACGTAGCAACTACCCCAGCTCACACAGTAGGAAATGGAGCTTGACTGTGAACCCACGTAGTCCTGACTCCAAGGTGTAGGCTGCTAACTGGCTCACTGCACAGCTTTCCAATCACAGCAGCAGAGAACAGTTTCCGTGGGCTTGTTTCAGTGCCCTGCGGGCTTCCCTCAGCCTCCTACGGCCTCCTCTTTCTCTCTCTTTCTTTTTCTTAACCACAATATATATATTGTGGTTAAGAGTTCCCTCACTGTATATTAAGAAGCAGTGTATTTTATGCAGTGAGCTGTCCTAAGGTGCCTCCTCATCATCACCTGGATGGCTAGTCAGAGACCAGATATTTGCCAGGCCCACCTCCAGTGTCTCTGATTCTCTAGGTCTTAGGTGGAGGCTGAGGGTTTCATTTCTTACATATTCCCGGATGTTGCTGGTGCTGCTGGCCCAGATGACTATGGTGATGGACCATAGAGGTTTTTTTTTTTTTTTTTAAGCTACTGCACAGGTTAAAGAGGTCGCTGTGGGTTGGCCTGCAACCAACAATCAATTGTAGTAACCACTAAGGTCAGTTTTCATTCCAATCCCAAAGAAAGTGAAAGTGAAGTCGCTCAGTCGTGTCCAACTCTTTGTGACCCAGTGGACTGTAGCCCACCGGGCTCCTCCGCCCATGGGATTCTCCAGGCAAGAATACTGGAGGGGGTTGCCATTTCCTTCTCCAGGGGATCTTCCCGACCCAGGGATCCAACCCAGGTTTCCTGCATTGCAGGCAGACACTTTAACCTCTGAGCCACCAGGGAAGCCCAAGGCAATGCCAAAGAATGCTCAAACTACCTCGCAATTGCACTCATCTCACACACTAGTAAAGTAATGCTTAAAATTCTCCAAGCCAGGCTTCAGCAATACGTGAGCCGTGAACTTTCAGATGTTCAAGCTGGTTTTAGAAAAGGCAGATGAACCAGAGATCAAATAGCCAACATCCACTGGATCATCAAAAAAGCAAGAGAGTTCCAGAAAAGCATCTGTTTCTGCTTTATTGACTATGCCAAAGCCTTTGACTGTGTGGATCACAATAAACTGGAAAATTCTTCAAGAGATGGGAATACTGGACCACCTGACCTGCCTCTTGAGAAACCTATATGCAGGTCAGGAAGCAACAGTTAGAACTGGACATGGAACAACAGACTGGTTCCAAATAGGAAAAGGAGTACGTCAAGGCTCCTTATTGTCACCCTGCTTATTTAACTTCTATGCAGAGTACATCATGAGAAACACTGGGCTGGAAGAAGCACAAGCTGGAATCAAGATTGCTGGGAGAAATATCAATAACCTCAGATATGCAGATGACACCACCCTTATGGCAGAAAGTGAAGAAGAACTAAAGAGCCTCTTGATGAAAGTGAAAGAGGAGAGTGAAAAAAGTTGGCTTAAAGCTTGACATTCAGAAAATTAAGATCGTGGCATCCAGTCCCATCACTTCATGGCAAATAGATGGGGAAACAGTGGAAACAGAGGCTGGCTTTATTTTCTTGGGCTCCAAAATCACTGCAGATGGTGACTGCAGCCATGAAATTAAAAGACGCTTACTCCTTGGAAGAAAAGTTATGACCAACCTAGACAGCATATTAAAAAACAGAGACATTACTTTGCCAACAAAAGTCCATCTAGTCAAGGCTATGGTTTTTCCAGTGGTCATGTGTGGATGTGTGAGTTGGACTATAAAGAAAGCTGAGTGCTGAAGAATTGATGCTTTTGAACTGTGGTGTTGGATAAGACTCTTGAGAGTCCCTTGGACTGCAAGGAGATCCAACCAGTCCATCCTAAAGGAAATCAATCCTGGGTGTTCATTGGAAGGACTGATGTTGAAGCTGAAACTCCAATCCTTTGGCCACCTGATGCGAAGAGCTCTCATTGGAAAAGACCCTGATGCTGGGAGGGATTGGAGGCAGGAGGAGAAGGGGACAACAGAGGATGAGATGACTGGATGGCATCACCGACTCGATGGACATGGTTTTGGGTGAACTCCGGGAGTTGGTGATGGACAGGGAGGCCTGGCGTGCTGCGGTTCACGTGGTCACAAAGAGTTGGACACGACTGAGCGACTGAACTGAACTGAACTCTTTTTTTCTATGTAAAACTGACCTCTGAGTTCTGATAAGTATGTTTCAGACTCAGCGTGTTTGGGGAGTGGATGTTTCTTGCCTGTTTGCAGTTGGCTTGGGTTCAAGCTGCAAACTCATGCATGGATAAGCTTGTAGCACTGCAGTGGCTGCAGGCTGAGGACTTTTTTTTTGTCCAGGCCCAACTGCCAGGGGATGAGGCGTTGGTCCAGGAATGCTGTTAGAATGCTGGCGGGTCAACACTTCTTCCCCTGAGCCTGCTCTGCTGTGCCGCCCTGCTTTCTACCCCCCCTCCCCCGCCAACTCCATTCTTGTCAAGTTATTTACGTCGTTTAACTAGTGCAAAAGCTGAAACTCCAGTACTTTGGCCACCTCATGCGAAGAGTTGACTCATTGGAAAAGACTCTGATGCTGGGAGGGATTGGGGGCAGGAGGAGAAGGGGACGACAGAGGATGAGATGGCTGGATGGCATCACTGACTCGATGGAGGTGAGTCTCAGTGAACCCCGGGAGTTGGTGATGGACAGGGAGGCCTGGCGTGCTGTGATTCATGGCTTCGCAAAGAGTCGGACAGGATTGAGCGACTGAACTAACTGAACTGAACTAGTGCAAAGAAGTAGAGGAAAACAATAGAATGGGAAAGACTAGAGCTCTCTTCAAGAAAATGGGAGATATCAAGGGAACATTTCATGCAAGAATGGACTTGATAAAGGACAGAAATGGGAAGGACCTAATAGAAGCAGAAGAGATTAATAAGAGGTGGAAAGAATACATAGAACTATACAAAAAGGTCTTAATGACTCAGATACCACGATGGTGTTGTCACTTACCTAGAGCCTGACATCTTGGAGTCTGAAGCCAGGTGGGCCTTAGGAAGCATCACTACAAACAAAGCTAGTGAGGTGATGGAATTCCAGCTGAGTTATTTCAAATCCTAAAAGATGATGCTGTTAAAGTGCTGTACTCAATCTGTCAGCAAATTAGGAAAACTCAGCAATGGCCGTAGGACTGGAAAAGGTCAGTTTTTCATTCCAATCCCAAAGAAGGACAATGCCAAAGAATATTCAAACTACCGCACAATTGTGCTCATTTTCCATGCTAGTAAGATAATGCTCAAAATTCTTCAAGCGAGTCTTCATCAGTATGTGAACTGAGATCTTCCAGATGCACAGCTGGATTTAGAAAAGACAGAAGAACCAGAGATCAAATTGTCTACATTTGTTGGATCATACAGAAAGCAAGAGAATCCCAGAAAAGCATCTACTTCTGCTTCATCGACTATGTGAAAGCATTTGACTGTGTGTATCACAACAAACTGGAAAATTCTTCAAGAGATGGGAGTACCAGACCACCTTACCTGTCTCCTGTGAAAGCTGTATATGGGTCAAGACTCAATAGCTAGAACCGTACATGGAACAATGGACTGGTTCAAAATTGGTAAAGGAGTACATCAAGGCTGTATATTATCTGTTTATTTTATATGCAGGGTACATCATGTGAAATGCTGAGCTGGATGACTCACAAGCTGGAATCAAGATTGCCGGGAAAAATATCAACAACCTCAGATATGCGGATGATATCACCATAATGGCAAAAAGTGAAGAAACTATAGAGCCTCTTGATGACAGTGAAAGAGGAGAGTGAAAAAGCTGGCTTAAAACTCGGCATTCAAAAAACTAAGATCATGGCATCTGATCCCATCACTTCATGGCAAATAGGTGGGGAAACAATGGGAACAGTGACAGACTTCTTTTTCTTGGGCTCCAAGATCACTGCAGATGGTGACTGTAGCCATGAAATTAAAAGATGCTTGCTCCTTGGAAGAAAAGCTATGACAAGCCTAGACAGCATATTAAAAAGCAGAGGCATTACTTTGCCAACAAAGGTCCTTATAGTTAAAGCTATGGTTTTTCCAGTAGTCATGTATGGATGTGAGGGTTGGACCATAAAGAAAGCTGAGCCCTGAAGAATTAATGCTTTTGAACTGTGGTGTTGGAGAAGACTCTTGAGAGTCACTTTGACTTCAAGGAGATCAAACCAGTCAATCCTAAGGGTAATCAGTCCTGAATATTCACTGGAAGGACTGATGCTGAAACTGAAGCTCCAATACTTTGACCACCTCATGCAAAGAACTGATTTATTAGAAAAGACCCTGATGCTGGGAAAGACTGAAGGCAGGAGGAGAAGGGGGTGACAGAGGAAGAGATGGTTGGATGGCATCACCGACTAGATGGACATGAGTCTGAGCAAACCCCGGGAGATAGTGAAGTACAAGGAAGCCTGGTGTGCTGCAGTCCATGGGGTCATGAAGATTCGGACACAACTTAGTGACTAAACAACAGCAACAAATGCTGTCCAAAAGAAGTAGATGTGAGCCACGTATGTAATTTCATTTTTCTAGTAGTGACATTAAAAATATCTTACATTCTATTATTTTCCCTTCAAGTCTTTGAAATACGGTGTTACTTCACCCTGCAGCACATCTCAGTTGACCAGCTGTATTCTCCATGTCGAGTTGCCATGTGTTGCTGGTAACTGCTGTGCTGGACAGTGGCATTCTCCTGCATTTGGAATTACTGCGAAGTCTGAACCTAGAAAGAACCACTTCATGAAAGGTAGTAATATCAACATATTCATACCTTTGCATTGGTTTATCTTTTTTAAACAAACAGATGTAGCCAAAACAGCTGTATCTCAGCATCGACTGAGACATCTGTTAAGGATACAGTGCCCATGCCTAACTGCAGAGCTACTGAATTAGAATGGCAGTAGAGGGAGATGGCTCTGCATTTTTAAAGGGTCCCTGGGGTAATTTTGCAGCATCCAGCACAGGACTTTTCACACAAAGACATTTACAAATCAGCAGACAGTGAAGTAAAAACCCCATCTAGGAGTGTCAGCCTTGGGGCCAGAAGCCAGAGTCTAGCTTCTTTTACTATTTGTCAGTCTATTTCACTTGTTCTTGAAGCCTGATTTGTGTGGTACTGACAGATCAACATTTTAAATCATTTAGCAGAATTAGGTTAGCATCCAATTTGTAGAAAAATGCTGTTCACTAGGCTTTCTATCTTGCTTTTGTGACAGATTTTTTTAATTTGACACCAGTATGTGTTAATTTGTAGGCACGGGCTGCCACCTACTGATGGAAGGTGGTGTTGACACATGTTAGAAGGAACGTGGGCTTGCTCTTGCTGGTAGAGATGAGTGCAGTTTATACACAAGGTTCTCCACAGTGGTCCCTAGAACAGCAGCAACAGCATCCCTTGGGAACTTGATAGAAATGCAGAATCCTTGGGCCTTCCTCCAGATCCACTGGATTAGAAACTCTGAGAGTGGGTCCCGCTCTCTGTGGTTAATAAGCTCTCCAGGTGAGTATAAGGCATGCTGAAGTGTGAGGACCATGGCTGCAGCCCAAAGTCATGGTTCTTGATCTCTCAGCTGCGTGGGAAGTTGCTCTGGGGAAAAGGTACAAATGCACATACATCCAGACTTACAACTACTTGAGGAGGGTTCAGAGACCACATGAAATCAGAATTTGCTCCAAATCCTTTGGCAGTGGTGGGGGGTGGGGACGAGGTGGAGGTGAAGGGTGGTCTAATTTTCTCGCATATGGTGTCCTTTGTGCTCTGGTTTAAGGGTCTGTGTCCTGGTTAGACTCCATGGGTTTTAGAATACTGGCAGCCTATATCATAGCTTTGTCTAGATTAGAAAAATGTACCTTTACTCAAAATCATGTTTTTAAAATTAGCATCTCTAAAATCTTTTAGTGGTAAAACTATCTCAACAATATTACAGTAAACACAAACTTTATGTTAATTCTGTATAAATTAAATTATTTATTAATGATCCAACAATAGGAAGCCTGAAATTTTCTTCAGAATAATTAGGAATTAAATATCATTAGGATGTAATACTTTGTTTCAAAATAGGACTTGTCCTGCTTTCCACAGAAACAGTATCTTTTGGGGAGTTTCAGTTCTTACTTGCTCCAATATCTCATTTTCTGTAGAGATGATTGCTATCTTTGGCAGAATTTCTTGATATTATGATCCTTATATAGTACAAAGTTAGGTAGTTTTTTAAAATAAAATTAAAATTTGAGAGGCTGTTTTTCCCACTGACTATATTCCCCACTGACCAAGTTACCTGTATTCTGGAAGTTCTAAAAGTATTTGGAAATTTGTGGTAAATTATTGCTGTAAATATACCGCAGTGCCTTAGAGAAACTCATATTAGAATCTGGGAAGCAATTTCAAGTTTTCAGTTCCTCATACTTGGTGACCCATCAATAGCACATCTCTTACTATGTTTATAAATTAATTTCAGCAGCAAATTTGACATTCTAAAGAAGTGATTAGAACTCGACATGGAACAACAGCTGGTTCCAAATACATAAAGGAGTACGTCAAGGCTGTATATTGTCACCCTGCTTATTTAACTTATATGCAGAGTATGTCATGAGAAACACTGGGCTGGAGGAAGCACAAGCTGGAATTAAGATTGCCAGGAGAAATATCAATAACCTCAGATATGCAGATGACACCACCCTTATGGCAGAAAGTGAAGAAGAACTAAAGAGCCTCTTGATGAAAGTGAAAGAGGAGAGTGAAAAAGTTGGCATAAAGCTCAACATTCAGAAAATGAAGATCATGGCATCTGGTCCCATCACTTCATGGGAAATAGATGGGGAACAGTGGAAACAGTGGCTGACTTTATTTTTCTGGGCTCCAAAATCACTGCAGATGGTGACTGCAGCCATGAAATTAAAAGACGCTTACTCCTTGAAAGGAAAGTTATGACCAACCTAGATAGCATATTGAAAAGCAGAGACATTACTTTGTCAACAAAGGTCCGTCTAGTCAAGGCTATGGTTTTTCCAGTAGTCATGTATGGATGTGAGAGTTGGCCTATAAAGAAAGCTGAGTGCTGAAGAATTGATGCTTTTGAACTGTGGTGTTGGAGAAGACTCTTGAGAGTCCCTTGGACTGCAAGGAGATCCAACCAGTCCATCCTAAAGGAGATCAGTCCTGGGTGTTCATTGGAAGGACTGATGTTGAAGCTGAAACTCCAATCCTTTGGCCACCTGATGCGAAGAGCTGACTCATTTGAAAAGACTCTGATGCTGGGAAAGATTGAGGGCAGGAGGAGAAGGGGATGACAGAGGATGAGATGGTTGGATGGCATCACTGACTCGATGGACGTGAGTCTGAGTGAACTCCGGGAGTTGGTGATGGACAGGGAGGCCTGGCATGCTGCGGTTCATGGGGTCCCAAAGAGTCGGACATGACTGAGCGACTGAACTGAACTGAACTGAAAGAAGTGGTTTATAATTAAAGTGGCTTTGTTGGTTGTTGTTCAGTCACTAAGTCGTGTCTGACTCTTTGTGACCCCATGGACTGCAGCATGCCAGGTTTCCCTGTCCTTAGCTATCTCCCGGAGTTTGCTCAAATTCATGTCCATTGAGTCAGGGATGCTACTGGTTATTAACTATCTCAACCTCCACTGCCACCTTCTTTTGCCTTCAATCTTTCCCAGGATCAGGGTCTTAATTTTTCCAATTACATGTTATCCAGAAAACTTGTATTCCCATAATAGCATTTCAGTATTGTAAACCGTTCTTTTAATGGTTAAATTACTAAAATTATTGTAGGAAAAAAGGAATTGATTTTAAAATAAAATTAGGTATCATGGAAGGTCTGATCACGAGATTTTCAGTTAAAGATGTCCTTCCTCCTTTTTTGATTTTTTAAAAAATCATGGAGAAGTTGGTGTCAAAATTACAAGATTCTGCAGTTTGTTTAGTATCACTGATAGATAAGCAAAACTTCAGAGCGTCTTAGTTCCTTTGACACTGTCAAGAGTGTTACACACATTGTCTTTGGTTCTCGCATCACTTGGCTTTTATCATTGATTTTACTTAACATATCATCTAAAATTATACTGAGTAAATAAAATCTAAAGTTGATATTTTCAGAAGTGTACCTTTGACTCACATTCTAAAGTCTCTGCCAATATAATCATCAACAATTTTTAAGTGAGTGTTGCATGCTACTTTTTGAACTCAGTCTTTCCATTGTACCTTGGAAGATGGCATCAATTTAGGTTTGCTGAATATATTAATGCAATTCTACTTCATGTAGCTGTAGAGGTAATATTTTAAAAACTCAAAGTGCCAAAGAGATCTTTGCTTCATTATTCAGTAACAGGTGGATGCAGAGTAAGACATAAAGAATGTCTAGAAGTATTTTAGAGGGTTCTCTGTGGCAATTCATTATGTCCTACATATACTGTTTATACTATTATGATATTCTTGGAATTCAAGTTATGTTTTGTTTAGATGTATTTTTTTGTAAGCGGTCTGCTGAAAACATGCAGTATTCTCTCTTCCATTAGACAATATCTGAGAGGTCAAGTGTTTATAGAGGCGAACAGTTTTCCTTTGACAAATGAACAACCTACTGATAATTATTATCTGTTCTTCAAAGTTAGCATCAGGACTTGTATGCAGTACATCTGGTTGTCTTAAAAAACCACTGCTTCACTTATTCACAATGATTTAATTAATCACATGTGATATATTTTTTAAATTCTTGAGTTCTATGTTTTTGTCTCCTAAATAAAGAGAAGTGTTATTTGGAGTTGCTGTTTATATTCTGCATAAGTGCGGGGACATAGTATCAGTGCTTGCTGTGGTTTCTGCCACATGAAGACAATACCCATTATCACAATCGTGCAGCATTGTGGTCCCCGGTTGTTAGACGTTGTTTCAAATTGAATTATGCCTATCATGTGTCCAACAGAAGCTCGTTGATAGGTTTTCTGATTTTTATGTATCACTGTTCTGCAGCGTTGTCAGTTAGTTATGCATTTTATTTTTTTTCAGTGTCTATAATCAACTTTATTTTAATATAATCTAAACACGTATCATTTAGAAAATACCAAGAAAAATTTATGTACAAGAGTTGATGCTATCACATTTGGACAAAGCTGGCAAGTTCCTGCTACGAGCATATCCCAGGAGATACCACTGAAGAAACCTAATATATTGGAGTAGATGTTGTGGCATTTGGCCCACAGTTTAATAGCTCTCAGGGTTAACCTGAAGTTGTCAATGTTTGATACTAGATGTAAAACATCTCGTAAAACCATTTCATTGATTTGCAACAAAATCAAAACCCTGCAATTATTAAGACTTCTTATACATATCTAAATTTTTAAGCAGACTGTCATGTTTTAAGTCCAAGTTTCCTGGAATAGTCTGCAGTGCTAATCTTGCAAACAAAATATCAATCTCTATTCCATCAAACAGTTTGATAACTTGGTACAAATGCCTCTTCAACAGCTCTTAAATCTTTTACTTCTCCCTGTAATTTCAACTTATCATAGAATGAGGTGAAAAAGTCACTTCAATCAACATGTCTTGGTGCAACACACAATGCATCAATATTGGCAGTTTTTTGTATGTACACCTAATTCTGTAAGATCCAGAGGTAAACATTTTCCCATCAGCATGTTCAATTAGAGATTGTGGAAGATTATTGCTTTCACTGATTTCTCGTATCCAGTCTTTTACCAGGTTAATTTTCCCAAAATTAAAATCCTGCACTGAAGTTCCTCTTTCTCTTCAAAAATTCCAAAGGGCTTCAGAGTCTCCACTAGTTTCTGTGTAAGTAGGCAGTTAGTCTCCTTGGGGGCTGCTAAGCAGAAGGGAGAAGCAATGCCATAGTGCTTCTGTGGCGGGTGTGTTTGCTGTGATCCCTGCTTTGTAACTGGAAACAGCTTTGTCTCAGCGCCCGCACTGCCCAGTCATACTCCACCCCGCTTGCCTGCAACGGCAGCCAGGCATACTCTGGGCAGGATCCACTGATATGGGAAGGAGGGACCTTGGCTGCCTCAGCCCTGGTTCAACCTCACTCCTGATCTGGCCTGGAGTATTTTATTTTAAAATAAAAGTTTTAAGTTTAAAATTTTCTAGTTGCCTTTTTACTAGAGGCACTATAATGTATCATTCAATCTGGAACACTTAAAAAATTATATATAACTCACATATACATAAAATATGGACATCTTAAGTGCATAAGTTGTGAATATTTACATATGGATGGGTACTTCTAAGTAACTGACACCCAAATGATGGTAAGCTCACCTAATTACCCTGAGACAAGAGGCATAATCAGGACTGATTGCTTCCCTGTGAATAGATTCTTTGGGGCAAGAATATTGTCAGTGATACATTGTATCATGTCAGGAAACACATTTCTGCTTGTACCATGCCTGGTGATGATGATAAGGTTGAATATCTGGTTAAGGTGTCCATGACCAAATTTCAACTATTGCCTATAAGATCCATTTTGTCCAATGTAGAGATTTACTTGAGGCATTTTCAAGCAAATTAATTCCATTCAGTGACTTAGTATTTTTTAAATATCCCCATTTCCTTTATCCTCTGCTCCCTTAGCGCTGGGCATCTTTGGAGAGACAGTCACTTCTGCTTCTGTTTCCCATCAGTTCACAGGCTTTCTTTTTCGTGCAACCTTGTAAGCAGGCTGTGCACCCTGGAAGCAGGAAGCATGGAGAGAGTGGAGCGGCCCAGAGTTCAGCTGTCTAAAGTCACCGTGGAGTTGATTGTAGTCACTTCTCTATCATTAATTATAATCATAGCTGTACCCTTTTACTGGTATTATGATCTCACTGCAGGCTTTTTGTTAATACTTTATTCCTGTGTACACACTCAGGGCACAGCATATTGTCCTCCAGGTGTAGGGGTGGAAAGTCACCAGACGGTATCAGGAAGAATGCAGACACCCTCCTTCGTTTTCCAGGCACCCAGGCCTGCCCAGCATGAAACTGTAAACGAACCCAGCCTTCTGTGTTAGCTGGGAGACTTCTCCCGTGGACCACGCACCATTGGACCTCACAAGTCTCTTGTGATCGTACTGACTCTGTCTTCACAGCCCTGGCTGTCATTCTGCTCCAGGCGGCAAACACAGCTTCTGAGTTGGGGTCAGAAGTTGATACAACTGCCTCAGGAGGCGGAGGAGCTCTCTCAAGGGCAGGTGGCCCCCGTGCAGGAGGAGCAGCCCCTTCAGAAGACGTTCTCTCAACAGAGCATTCCAGTGGTAGTTCCCCCTTTTCTATCTTTATCCTTTTCGATAGTGACAGGATCCTGGCCTCCTGTGCTGTGGCAGGAATGTTTTTTTTGATGAGGGTAAGCATATTCACAGAGTCGTTTATATCCTTCTAGTTTCGGGCCTTTGGTGCTCAGTTTTAACTGCTGGCACCAAGCACGAATGACATCCCTATGGACCAGGTTGACTGGCGGCGGGACAGCAGGTAGAGGGGGCATGGGGATCCGCGTCGGTGTCTTCGGAGGTTTCACACTGTCACACATTGTGACATGTCTCCTGGACTGCAAGCTGTGCTATTTTTTGTATCTCTTTTTCTTTTGGTCCCCTGTGCTGAATTTTTTGCTATCTCTGCTTCACCAGAAGTTCCCTGTCCCTTTTCAGCTTCTACTGATGTAAGTCTGCAGCTCATAGGTTCTTCAGATTTCTCTGTGGAGTTGTTCTCCTTGTTTCTGCTCTCCATGCTCAGAAATGTCAAGGTTGATAAAATGAAGACTCTCCTTATTTCTGAGTTATGCATTTTAAAGGAAGATCTCACTTTTAAGTATGTAGTCCTGTGTTGGTGTGTGTTTCCTTTTTGTTGTATTTACTGAAATCTGTGCTGCCTTCTGCCAGGCTTTCATGCATCCTCATGCTTCCATTTTCTTTTTCATCTACAAAGAGCTTATAATAGAGACAAAGCAGACTATTTTGAGGTAGAATAAAAGGACAAGAATCTAGTGACTTTTTTTCACCATTTGGAAAAATTTTAATGTAATAAGTTTCTCAAAAACTTCCTACCTATATCATCCTTAAAAGTGAAAATTACTTTTCACAGGTGAATAATTTTCTTTTCTATTTTTTAAAATAATATTGTGTTAGTTTCTGATATATAGTAAAGTGTGATGGTTTCATAAGAGTTTCATCCCTTCCTTCCTTTCTTTCTTTTTGGAATGAAATCAAATACTTTTATATATGTTTTAAAATGCATAATTCACTGTTCTTTTTTTATTGTGCTTTTTAATTTAAATTTTTAAATTTTTATTTTGCCTTCCTTCCTTTCTTATTTTTTTTCATTATGACTGTCACAGGAGTAGGGGGTGCCCATCCATGATTTAAAGCCACCACACTACATTAAATGAAGGACCTATGAATTTCCTTTCCTGTCTCTCTGGGCATTTCTTGTATTTTCTACAAAATATATTCAAATATCCAAATAATTATCCTTTTTCTTCCTTGTTTTCATTTTCTGTTTTGTAATCTAATTTTAAAATGTATCTGACATCTGGGGGAAAATAATGTGCTTAGTGTTTTATCTTGGTATTTGTAGTATCTTAATATATCCATATATTAATAAATGTTAATATTTGTACTGAGAAAATTTTTATAACAAGAATTGCTGTGACATAACTAGCAGATTACTATATAATAATCCCTGGAAAATATCTTTGGAACACCTAGTAGATTGTTAATGGAATATTATTAATTATTATCCAGTGATTTATCCCACAATGGAAGTACTCAGATTTAAGCTGCAAGCTCAATGATACCATTTAAGTAGAGTGACAAATATAAGTTGATACAAAGTCACATAAGTTATAAGATGGAGAGTAAATTTAGCAGGAATCTAATATCAAAGAGCTTACAATTTTTTTAACGTTCTCACCAGTCATTGTTATCTGTTAACTTCGTTTGGAAAAACAAGTACAATAAAGCACAATAAAAATAATATGACATTAAAGCAACAGGGTCCTTCAGTGATAAATGTCATCATGTTTAAGCTGAAGCAGAACAACATGGAACAGGTCTGGTAGAATAAGGCCCAGGTTGGACCCCAGCTTCAGGGCAAACCATTCTGAACATCTCCTGGCTTCCTAGGAGGGCCTTGATTTTTTATGGCCAGGGTGCTTGAGGGGACCTTGCTGCACAATCGACAAAGCTCACCCAAATCATTCACGTGCCTTCCCAGGCCCTTAGGGTGGGTGACGGCTACAGCGTGGGTGCAGAGGAGAGGCAGGAGACAGAGGTGGAGGGGACAGTGTGACTTCCCCTTGACCCGACTTTCACCAAAGGTTGGAACTTTCCTAGGCAACGTGCTGATGGATACAGATTCCCTACTCTGGGAATCTCAGGGCTGAGAGAGGGCACAGGAGGAAGCTCCTTGACTGACACCTGAACGAGGAGACCAAGTGCGGAGGGGTCAGTGATATAATCAGAGGGAAATATGTTCAGAAGGTTTTTCTCAGAAATTATATGAGGTTCTGGCAATGAGCCCAATGTCGTTGGAAACATGGAAAAAATCAAAAGAACAGGAATGTTCCTGAAAATGCCTTCTATTTTTCTTTTCTTGAGCAGAGAAAATCTTCAGTCTACCAGTTTTTCTGATTTCGCAGCATCCAGTTCACCACATGGTGATGCTCAGGCTCCAGCTTCCTAAAGGTTGTGAGACAGCACAAGCAGTAACGCAGTTCAGGGGCTGCAAGACCCTTCCTCTCCTCCCCACCTGCCTTCAGGGGAGATTCGTCCTTGCATGCAGTCTTTAATCCTTTGCCTTGACCATCACGGGACTTCCTAATATTCTGTTCATAGATAATAACAAGAGCACAGGTGGCTCAATGATAAAGAATCCACCTGCCAATGCAGGATACACAGGAGACACAGCTTCCATCCCCAGGGCAGGGCATGGGAACCCACTCCAGTCTTCTTGCCTGGAAAATTCCATGGATAGAGGAGCCTGGTAGGCTGAGCCCATGGGGTTGCAAAGAGTCGGACACAACTGAGCACGCGCACACACACATGCATGCACACACACACACACACACACGCACATGGGCTTTCCTACTAAATTTGATTGAATTTGATTGAGGATGCCTACCTGGAGTCCTAAAATAAATGAATTAAAGCATATATTTCATTGCTGTGACCAAAAAACTCAGTCAGTCTCCCCCATTTGTTGCCTGCAGCCCTCTGTGTAAGAGAAGAGGAAAAGGAAGGGGATGAAATCAGAAATACATTCATGTATCCACATGTCTGCTCATCTCCCACTGACCATAACTTAATCAGACGACCCCGATCTAACTGCAAGGGAGATCTAACTGGAACACATAGAAGAGAAAATAATAGGAGCACCATTTATACAAAATTATGTGTTAGGCAGGATATAAATAATTTCTAAGGTTTATCAATTCTAAGTAAAACACTTCTGTATACATCTCTGCTAGGCCAAGCCCATGGTCAGTTGACAACCCTCCTCTGACTCCAAAAATCCCCAGTTCGTTCAGAAGCTGTTGGTATATAGCTGGTGTTCACTCTCTGCTTATCTGCATGAGGGCATCCCTCTAACCTGTGCACTAGAACTTTGTTTTGCAGTGGCTGCTGGTGCTCAGAAGCCTCAGGAGGCCTGAAACAGAGTGTGCAGCCCAGCAAACCTGGCCTTCTTGGGTTCACAGACTTCTCAGCAGCCTTCATGTTGTCAACGCAATGTAAGAGCATTTTGAAATTGCTGTGTCTCCAGGTCCCCAGGAACTAGTGGATTAAAAATCAAAACTGATGATCAGACATACCCAGGAGCATGGCAAATGTAGGAGAGCACATGGGAAACCTGGAACCATCATATGTTCCTGGTGGGAATGTGACCTCCTAGAACCATCAGGAAACCAGTCTGGCAGTGCTCAAAATGTACCAGACGTTTACCATTTCCCCCAGCAACTCTCCTCCTCAGGTACTTACCAAAGAGAAATAATGTTCACACAGATGTGCACAATGGTTCTCATAGCAGCTTTATTCACAAAACCCCCAAGCTGGGAACAACCCAAATGTCCACCAAGTGGTGAACGGATAAACGAATGATATGTTCAATCCCATGAACCACTGCCAGCAATAAAAAGGAGCAAGGTATGAAGACACACAACAATATTGAATTTCAAAGACTGTAATTGAAGAAAGTCAGAAGCCTGATTTCATTTATATGACCTTCTGGAAAAGGGAAGACTAGTAACAGAAAGCAGCTGAGGGCTTGATTTCCCTGGTGGTCCAGCAGTTAAGAACCTGCCTGCTAAAGCAGGGGACACGGGTTCGATCCCTGATCTGGGAAGACTCCACATGCCGCGGAGCAACTAAATCTGAGTGCCGCAACTACTGGGCCTGCGGGCTGCGACTGCCAAAGCCCCCATGCTTAGAGCCTGTGCTCTGAACAAGGAAACCCACCGCAGTGAAAAGCCCTGTTGCGCCAGGAGAGAGTGGTACCTGCTCTCCGCAACAAGAAAAAGCCCTGGCGCTGCAAGCAAGACCCAGCGCAACTAAAACTAAAATTAATTAATTTCTTAAAAAGCAAGCAAGCAACTGAGGATTGCTTGGTCAGGGAAAAGATGAAGAGCAATGGGGGACAAGGGAAATTGTAGGATGTTGGAACTATTCTATATCCTGATTGTGATGGTGGTTAAGTGACTCTATACAATTACCAAAAGTTATCAAACTCTACACTTAAAATTGGAGAAGGCAATGGCACCCCACTCCTGTACTCTTGCCTGGAGGATCCCATGGACAGAGGAGCCTGGTGGGCTACAGTCCATGGGGTCGCGAAGAGTCGGACACGACTAAGAGACTTCACTTTCACTTTTCACTTTCATGCATTGGAGAAGGAAATGGCAACCCACTCCAGTGTTCTTGCCTGGAGAATCCCAGGGACGGGGAGCTTGGTGGGCTGCCATCTATGGGGTCGCACAGAGTTGGACACGACTGAAGCGACTTAGCAGCAGCAGCAGCAGTACACTTAAAATTGGTGAATTTTACTCTCTGTAAGTAACACCACTGTTGTTCGGTCACTCAGTCGTGTCCAACTCTTTGTGACTCCATGGACTGCAGCACGCCAGGCTTTCCTGTCCATCACCAGTTCCCGGAACTTGCTTAAACTCATGTCCATTGAGTGGATGATGCCATCCAACCATCTCATCCTCTGTCACCCCCTTCTTCTCCTGCCCTGAATCTTTCCCAGCATCAGGGTCTTTTGAAGGGTGGAGGATAAGGGGCAACTGGCAAAAATGCTGACCAATAAAACTAACAAATGTCGACTCCACCCAAGCCCAGGGCATGAATTCCTACCAACCAAGTGGCTGGAGCTTAGCCTCCTCCAGCCACTCCACGCCGAGTCCCACAAAACCGTCCAAGCAGCTGCTCCCCCAAACTGTTACTCCATTCGAGGCAAAGCACGGTGCTACTTGGCTGCCCGGTGCTCTGACCCTAGCTGCCTAGCTGTCACTGCCATTTCCCAGGAGCCACAGCACGGAGTGCACCTACTCGGAAATAGGTGTGCACGTGAGGCCAGGGCAGGGACCCATTTCTTCAAATCCACTTTGGATTTGCACTGTGACCGTGGTGTTTTGTGGGATGGAGGTCTCCCTCCTCCTGCCTGCCACTTGAGTGCCTCGCTGGGTGCTGCACCTCCGCTCCGGGCCCCCGCACCACGGCCTATAGTGCAGGCACCCTCGGGTGCACTCCCTCCTCGTCCTCGCAGGAAGGTCAGGACCTGAAAGTAAAATGGGGGGTAACCAGAGCTTTTGCTCGGGCTTTGCCACCCCCATCATTTCCTCCCTCCCTGCACTGGCCACCCTCCAGGCCTCCGCCCCGCAGCCTGCTACGTTCCCCATGTCCTCTCTGTCGCAGCGGCATCGCCCTTACCTTCCTCCTCCCGGAGACCGGGGAAGGTTTCTTTTCCGTTCCTGCCTGGGGAACCTGTGGCCACTATTCTGTCCCCTCTCCTGGGCAGGCTTGCCCCACAGAACTAGGCAAGTCAGCATCATTGCCTGCTGCCCCTTTGGCTAGTTTCTGCCCGCCTCCCACGGCTCTCCAGGATGAGAAATGGGAAGACTCCAGGTAATGCTGCAGCCGTGTAGAGTTACCTGTAGGTTCATCCCCACGTCGCGTCGAGGCACCAGTTGACCATCTAGAGGAGAGCCTGGGATGCCCTGCTTGGGGGCCAGTTTCCACAAGGGGGTGCAATGCGTTCGATAGATTCAGCCAGTGCCAGACTCAACTATCTTTTTTATTAATTTTTTTAAAATTTTATTGTATTTTTAAACTTTACAATATTGTCTTGGTTTTGCCAAATATCGAAATGAATCCACCACAGGTATACATGTGTTCCCCATCCTGAACCCTCCTCCCTCCTCCCTCCCCATACCATCCCTCTGGGTCGTCCCAGTGCACCAGCCCCAAGCATCCAGTATCGTGCATCGAACCTGGACTGGCAACTCGTTTCATACATGATATTATACATGTTTCAATGCCATTCTCCCAAATCTTCCCACCCTCTCCCTCTCCCACAGAGTCCATAAGACTGTTCTATACATCAGTGTCTCTTTTGCTGTCTCGTATACAGGGTTATTGTTACCATCTTTCTAAATTCCATATATATGCGTTAGTATACTGTATTGGTGTTTTTCTTTCTGGCTTACTTCACTCTGTATAATAGGCTCCAGTTTCATCCACCTCATTAGAACTGATTCAAATGTATTCTTTTTAATGGCTGAGTAATACTCCATTGTGTATATGTACCACTGCTTTCTTATCCATTCATCTGCTGATGGACATCTAGGTTGCTTCCATGTCCTGGCTATTATAAACAGTGCTGCGATGAACATTGAGGTACACGTGTCTCTTTCCCTTCTGGTTTCCTCAGTGTGTATGCCCAGCAGTGGGATTGCTGGATCATAAGGCAGTTCTATTTCCAGTTTTTTAAGGAATCTCCACACTGTTCTCCATAGTGGCTGTACTAGTTTGCATTCCCCCCAACAGTGTAAGAGGGTTCCCTTTTCTCCACATCCTCTCCAGCATTTATTGCTTGTAGACTTTTGGATAGCAGCCATTCTGACTGGTGTGAAATGGTACCTCATAGTGGTTTTGATTTGCATTTCTCTGATAATGAGTGATGTTGAGCATCTTTTCATGTGTTTGTTAGCCATCTGTATGTCTTCTTTGGAGAAATGTCTATTTAGTTCTTTGCCCATTTTTTGATTGGGTCATTTATTTTTCTGGAATTGAGCTGTAGGAGTTGCTTGTATATTTCTGAGATTAGTTGTTTGTCAGTTGCTTCATTTGCTATTATTTTCTCCCATTCTGAAGGCTGCCTTTTCACCTTGCTAATAGTTTCCTTTGATGTGCAGAAGCTTTTAAGTTTAATTAGGTCCCATTTGTTTATTTTTGCTTTTATTTCCAATATTCTGGGAGGTGGGTCATAGAGGATCCTGCTGTGATGTATGTCGGAGAGTGTTTTGCCTATAAAACACTGGTGAAAGAAATCAAAGAGGACAGTAATAGATGGAGAAATATACCATGTTCATGGATTGGAAGAATCAATATAGTGAAAATGAGTATACTACCCAAAGCAATTTATAGATTCAATGCAATCCCTATCAAGCTACCAACGGTATTCTTCACAGAGCTAGAACAAGTAATTTCACAATTTGTATGGAAATACAAAAAACCTCAGACAGCCAAAGCTATCTTGAGAAAGAAGAATGGAACTGGAGGAATCACCCTACCTGACTTCAGGCTCTACTACAAAGCCACAGTTATCAAGACAGTATCGTACTGGCACAAAGACAGAAATATAGATCAATGGAACAAAACAGAAAGCCCAGAGATAAATCCACGCACATATGGACACCTTATTTTTGACAAAGGAGGCAAGAATATACAATGGATTAAAGACAATCTGTTTAACAAGTGGTGCTGGAAAAACTGGTCAACCACTTGTAAAAGAATGAAACTAGAATACTTTCTAACACCATACACAAAAATAAACTCAAAATGGATTAAAGATCTAAATGTAAGACCAGAAACTAATTTTGGTTTTAAAAATTATTAATTTAATGTTTTAATCCGCCATATGCACGTGGTAAACCGAAGCAGTATAAAGATACACAATATAGGTGAGTCTCTCGCCCACTCATGCTCACTGTCCCCCAAGAAAGGGTCCCCAAAGTCATATCTCCTTCCAGCCATTTCCCAAGCCAGCCATTTCCCAAGGATGGTGGTGGTGGTGGTTTAGAAGCTTAAGTCTTGTCCGACTCTTTGCGACTCTATGAACTGTAGCCTGCCAAGCTACTTTGTCCATGGGATTTCCCAGGATAGAATACTGAAGTGGGTTGCCATTTCCTTCTCCTTCCCAGGCATAGACAAGTCCATTTGTCCACATAAGCAAATAAGACATCTCAATCAGTCTTTTGTTGTTCTTTTAATCTACTGTGTCTTGGAGACTCTTTCTACACAAGTGTATAGAGAGCTACTTCATGACTTTGAAGCAGTGGTTCTCTGAGTGTGGTTCCCAGCCAACTATACCAGCATCATTAGGGAACTTTAGGCCTCATTCCACACCAAGTAAATCAGAAACTCCATCTGGGCCTTCATGGTTAGTGTTTATCAAACCCTCTACACTCAGATTTGAGAACCACTACAGTTTTGCTCCACTCCTTGGTTCATTGCTTTGGTATCCCATAATTATTTATTTAACTAATTTTAAAAGATAACCTGTTTTGAATTGTGTTTTAAATAACGAATCTGATACTGCTGCTGCTGCTGCTAAGTCGCTCCAGTTGTGTCCGACTCTGTGCGACCCCATAGACGGAAGCCCACCAGGCTCCCCCATCCCTGGGATTCTCCAGGCAAGAACACTGGAATGGGTTGCCATTTCCTTCTCCAATGCGTGAAAGTGAAAAGTGAAAGGGAAGTCTTTCAGTCGGGTCCGACTCTCAGCGACCTCATGGACTGCAGCCTACCAGGCTCTCCTGTCCATGGGATTTTCCAGGCAAGAGTACTGGAGTGGGGTGCCATTGCCTTCTCCCATTCAAACTTTGCTTTACTTTCATAAACCAACAAAAGGACAAAGCCCAAATGAAGCTACATTCTTAACACCAAGAGAAACTTCCCAGTTTTCACATGGGTGTGTTTATTATTCTAAGACCCATGAGGTCATATTCAGTGGTTAAGGGTCTGGTTGATAAGCAGTCAAATCTGTTATGCAAACTTAACAATAATCCTCTAAACACAATCCTCTGAAATAAGCATTTATGTGCAGTTTCCAATCACAAATGTGTGGTTTTCAGATTACAGGTCAACGGTCTTGTTAAATAATTATGAAAACAAGCCTCTAAATATTTGGAAAGCTTTTTGCTCTTTTTAGTAAACTGGCTTGGACAGAAACTCAGCTTCATCTGTACAGGACTTATTTTAATGCTACAGTAATTAGTTGGAAGATATTCTCTAACTTTTGTCTCTTTTAGCAAAAGATCACAGCTAACCGGGTGTTTCACTTATCAAAAACATATTAACATCTTCCCTGGTACTGATGAGCCTATGTGCAGGGCAGCAACGGACATGCGCACACATTGAACAGACTCGTGGACATGGGGGCGGGGGGCGGGGGGAGGGAGAGAGCAACACAGAAATGGACACGCTGCCATATGTAAAATCGATAGCTAGTAGGACTTTGCTGTATGACTCAGGGAGCTCAAACCAGGGCTCTGTGACAACCTAGAGGGGTGGGATGGGGTGGGGGATAGGATGGAGGTTCAAGAGGAAGGGAACATATGTACTTATGGCTGATTCATGTTGATATATGGCAGAAGCCAACACAATATTATAATCCAATTATCTTTCAATTAAAAATAAAATTAAAAAATATATTAACACTGTCATTCAAAGTTTTCATAATATCATGGAAATTTGTGGTTCACAGTTTCAAACTACATTTTTTCCCCCAAACCACACAGTATTCAGGCTTTCTTTCTTTATTTTTAAAAAATAATTTTATTTATTTTCTTTTTGGCTACGCTGGTCTGCATTGCTGCTCAGGCTTTTTCTCTAGTTGTAGCAAAGAGGGGTTAATCTCTAGCTGTGGTGTATGGGCTTCTCATTCTGGTGGCTTTTCTTGTTGCAGAGCATGGACTTTGGGGCTCAGTAGTTGCAGCTCCCAGGCTCTGGAGCACAGGTCAGTAGTTGTGGTGCATGGGTTTAGTTGCTCTGTGGCATGTGGGTTCTTCCCAGATTAGGGATTGAAGCCGTGTCTCCTGCATTGGCAGGCAGGTTATCCCACTGAGCCACTAGGGAAGCTCTCAGGGTTTCAGTTTTCTATTTTACTCAGCCCTCTAAATAATGGTCATTTAGACAGCTCCCAGCTTTGGTCCCAGAGAAGGCAATGGCACCCCACTCCAGTACTTTTGCCTAGAAAATCCCATGGACGGAGGAACCTGGTAGGCTGCAGTCCATGGGGTCGCTAAGAGTCAGACACAACTGAGCAACTTCACTTTCACTTTTCACTTTCATGCATTGGAGAAGGAAATGGCAACCCACTCCAGTGTTCTTGCCTGGAGAATCTCAGGGACGGGGAAGCCTGGTGGGCTGCCGTCTATGGGGTCTCACAGAGTCGGACATGACTGAAGCGACTTAGCAGCAGCAGCAGCAGCAGCTTTGGTCCAGCCAGTCATTGCTTCAGTGGCATCTTGCTACACATCCATAATTATTGTGAAGAATAGATTCTTTGAAGAAGATCTGTGGTGTCAAAGATGATGTGCATTTTACATTTAATGGAGTCTTGCCAAATTATCATTTTAAAAGGTTTTTGCAATTTACATAATATATCAAAATATTTATTTTCCATATCCTTGCTAACATTTTGTATTTTAATTTTTTTAATTTTAAAATACTTTGCTAATGCACAGGCAAAGAAGAGTGGTTTTTCACTGTTGTAATTCCATCTATTTAATTATGAGCCATTGGAATTTCTTTTCTTATTTGTGCTTCTTTCCCAATTTTCTACTGGATTACAGGTTTCCTTAGAAATCTGCAAGTGTTATTTATATGTTAAGTAAAGGAGTCTTTTGTTACCTGTGTGGCAAATACGTTTTTAAAGCTGTTTTATCTTTTCACCTAATTCTTTCATACAGAGAATTTTAACCTTTTTATTGAAATTGATCCACCTTTGTCATAATGGATTCTGGGTGGTAGATCTCCTTTGAAAAACTTTTCTTTTCCCCAAAGAAACAAAGAATTCATATTAAAAATCCAAAACTATCTAACTGGTGAAAACACAGTCACTCTCTGTGACTCATCGAGAATTTATACCAGCCAAGCAAGATGAGGGTGCAGTAGAAATCACCGCCTTTGTATCTTTAAGTCATTGATCTCAACACTGAACTTGACAATTCCCAGGGATTCCAGGAGACTATCCGGCCCTTCCAGCCATAATGGCCTCTACTCCCTAGGCCAGGGAGCCAGTGTGAGTGTTCAGCCAGTTGCCAGGCTTATATTTTTCCTTTTATATATCCTAGGATTGAAGAAATAACCACAGTGAGTGTCCATGTTGGACCTACTGTGAGAGGGACTTCAGCCAGGACACACAGTCTGTCCTCTGATCTCCATGAGCTCCCATTCTGAGTGGTGGGTGGTCCATGATGATAGTTCAGGTCTCTGGGGATTCATGTCAGTTCAGATGCAATATCTAATAACTCCTGAGAAGTTTGTGTATTTCCCTTTCTCCTTTCCCAGATAAGGCTAAATGGCCACAGTTTGTTCTGGGAAAGCTTTGGAAGAAATTCTTAGTGTACTCTATGGCAGAATTATACTCAATGCTTGAACATTGGTCCAAGGGCTCCAGGTCTAGAAATAGGAAAGAGGTCATACATTTTCCTGGGATAATTTGAGGTAGGTTGGTGCCGCCACATTTTTTTTACTTCCTGTGTATCTTAAGAAGCATCTTAGTAGACTACCTACTGATTTCATTTCTAACGGTGCCAAAATCAATTAGCCATAGCCACAAATGCCTGTGGCAGCATTCTGCTCTTGTGGCTGGTTTATTGTGGTAATTCTGCCCACCTTGTCTGCTGGACCGGTGGTGCTGATAGCATTATTCTCCTTGAGCTCAGCCCTCAGGTCATCCCCTGCCTGCAGAGGACAGCCACACGGACCTTGTCCAAGAGCTCTGTGCTTGCCCCTCCCCACACACTCTGGAGTGTTTCTGTGTGTGGAGATTGCTCCAAGATCTACCAGTGGGGTATGATTGTGTGCCTGTGTGTGTGGTTGAAGTAGGGGTGGAGGATCTGAGCAGGTCACGCATACATAGTCCAGGTAGACCTTGGAGCTACTGCGGGATCAGTTCACTGCCACAAAGTGAGTCACGTGGGTCTTTGGGTTTCCCAGAGCATATAAAGGTCACCTTTATACTACGCATTCATGTGCGTGTGTGCTAAGCTGCTTCAATCCTGTCCGACTCTTTGTGACCTATGAACTTGTAGCCCACCAAGCAACTCTGTCTATAGGATTCTCCAGGCAAGAACACTGGAGTGGGTTGCCATGCCCTCTTCCAGGGGATCTTCCCAACCTAGGGGCTGAACTCCTGTCTCTTATGCCTCCTGCACTTGCAGGTTCTTTACCCCAGTGCCACCTGAGAAGCCCACCTTTATGCTATGTGTCTATTAAGTGTGTAATAAAGTGAAGTCGCCCAGTCGTGTCCGACTCTTTGCGACACCATGGACGATAGCCTACCGGGCTCCGAGATCCATGGGATTTTCCAGGCAAGAGTACTGGAGTGGGCTGCCATTTCCTTCTCCAGGAGTGTGTAATAGCATATGACTAAAATGTAATAAATGTACCTTAATTTAAAAATGCTTTATTGCTAAAAAAAAATCTGAACTTTAGCAAGTCATAATCTTTCTGTGATAGTAATATCAAAGGTCACTAACCACAGATCACCATAGCAAGTACAATAATAATGAAAACATTGTGAAATAGTGGAAAAGTTACCAAAACGTGACACAGAGAGACAAAGTGAGCAAATGCTGTTGGAGAAATGATGCTGATAGACTTGCTTGATTCAGAGTTGCCACAAACCTTCAATTTGTTTAAAAAAAAAAATAGCCCTGTATTTGAAGTGCAATAAAATGAGGTCTGCCAGTGAATTCCTGATGTTCCCATCTCCCTAAGGCTTTGCAGGAAGGTTCTGATGATTCACTCTGACTGCAGGCTACTATGGAAAGAAGCAGAGTAGCAGATGGGATTAAGGGACTTGAGGGGCCTGGGTCATGACGGTAGTCCCAGTGCAATCACGTGCCTGCGTACGTGCGTGTGTGTGCTCGGCTGCTTCTGTCATATCCGACTCTTTGTGACCCCATGGACTGTAGTCCACCAGGCTCTTCTGTCCGTGGGATTCTCCAGGCAAGAGGGCTGAAGTGGGTTGCCATGCCCTTCTCCAGGGGATCTTCCTGACCCAGGGATCAAGACCTGAGTCTTTTGCATTGCAGGCAGATTCTTTACCATCTGAGCCACTGGGGATTATATGGGTCATTAAATGGAGAAGAGAAAGCAGGAAAGTCAGTATGTGAAAGATAGCATTGCAACGAGGATTCGATCTGCCGATGCTGGCTTGGAAGATGGAGAAGGGAACTGAGGCCAAGAAATGCATCTCCCTAGAGCTTCCTGAGAGAAACACAGTCCTGCCAACACCTTGATTTAGCCTAGGGAGACCCATTTTGAGCTTTTGACCTTCCAAGCTTAATGAGTTCCAGATAATACTTTGTATTGTTGATATTAAACCACTAAGTGTGTGGCAATTTGCCACAGCAGTGAAAGCAAATGAGTACAGCTACTGCTGAATCCAAGTTTCAACTTAATGTCACTCCCAAGTTCCAGAGCAAACATATTACATCCTGAACCTCAGACCAGTACACCCACAAAAATAAATTTAGTCTTATCAAGTGAGGGGTATGCTGGTAACTGATTAAGAAGCAGCAATCTGGCGAGAAATATCCTGACTTACAGCATTTGCCACTTTCAGGTTGTAAATATTCTCACCACTGCTCACTTCAGGTTGTAAATGTCTTGTTACTGAACACAGATTTGGGAAGAGATGCAGAGCAAGCAGCTCACCATTACGTAGTGTCTCCGTTAAAGTGTGAGTCTCCCAGTCGTATCTGACTCTTTGTGACCCCATGGTCTGTAGTCTGCCAGGCTCCTCTCTCTATGGAATTCTCTAGGCAAGAATACTGGAGAGGGTTGCCATTCCCTTCTCCAGGGGATCTTCCCAACCCAGGAATTGAACCCAGGTCTCTGGCATTGCAGGTGGATTCTTTACCACCTGAACCACCAGAGAAACCCCATTATAGAGTTGTGGTGGAGGCAAATAACCTTAAAAATATAGATAATAGTTGGGCTTTATGTTAGAGACTTTTAAGATGGAATCTTTTAGCAAGTTTAAAGTATTTAATACAGTACCGTGAACCACAGTCACCATGCTCTATATTAGAACTTATTTTATAACTGAAAGTGTGTACTTTTTGACCCCCTTCACTCAATTTCCCCTCTGCTAACCACAAATCTGATCTCTGTTTCTATGAATTTGGTTTTTTAACATTCCACCTATAAATGATATCATCAGACCACCTCACTTGCCTCCTGAGAAATCTGTATGCAAGTCAAGAAGCAACAGTTAGAACTGGACATGGAACAACAGACTGGTTCCAAATCGGGAAGGAGTATGTCAAGGCTGTATATTGTCACCCTGCTAATTTAACCTATATGCAGAGTACATCATGTGAAATGCCAGGCTGGATGAAGCACAAGCTGGAATCAAGATTGCTGAGAGAAATATCAATAATCTCAGATATGCAGATGACACTACCCTTATGGAAGAAAATGAAGAAGAACTAAAGAGCCTCTTATGAAGTGAAAGAGGAGAGTGAGAAAGTTGGCTTAAAACTCAACATTCAGAAAATTAAGATCATGGCATCCAGTCCTATCACTTCATGGCAAATAGATGGGGACAGGGGAACAATAGAAACAGTGAGAGACTTCAGTTTTTTGGGCTCCAGAATCACTGCAGATGGTGATTGCAGCCATGAAATTAAAAGACACTTGCTCCTTGGTAGAAAAGCTATGTCCAAGCTAGACAGCATATTAAAAAGCACAGACATTACTTTGCCAACAAAGGTCCATCTAGTCAAAGCTATGGTTTTTCCAGTAGTCATGTATGGAAGTGAGAGTTGGCCTATAAAGAAAGCTGAGTGCTGAAGAATTGATGCTTTTGAACTGTGGTGTTGGAGAAGACTCTTGAGAGTCCCTTGGACTGCAAGGAGATCCAACCAGTCCATCCTAAAGGAAATCAGTCCTAGGTATTCATTGGAAGGACTGATGCTGAAGCTGAAACTCCAGTCCTTTGGCCACCTCATGTGAAGAGTTGACTCATTGGAAAAGACCCTGATGCTGGGAAAGATTGAAGGCGGGAGGAGAAGGGGATGACAGAGGATGAGATGGTTGGATGGCATCACCAACTCGATGGACATGAGTTTGAGCAAGCTCTGGAAGTTGGTGATGGACAGGGAAGCCTGGCGTGCTGCAGTCCATGGGGTAGCAAAGAGTCAGACACAACTGAGCAACTAAACTGAACTGATAAGTGATAACGTATGTAACCAAAAAGCACCTAGTGTATAGCACATGGAACTCTGCTCAGTGTTATGTGGCAGCCTTGATGGGAGGGGAGTGTCAGGGAGAATGGACACATGTATACGAATGGCTCAGTTCCTCAGATGTTCACCTGAAACTATTGGCTATACCCCGATACAAAATACAACATAAAAAAAGACATCATGTAGTATTTGTCTTCAACTTACTTTGCTTAGTATAATACCCTCCAAGTCCATCCATGTTGTTGTGGAAGGATTTCCTTCTTTTTTAAAAAAAAGTCTGAATGGTATTTCTGTGCCTTTTTGTTTTTTTTTCTTAGCACAATCACTATTCTCAGTACAGCAAAGATGGACTTCCCCATGTGTCACACTCCACCTGTACTTGATCCTGTGCAACCACTGGCAGGTAGTGGGGTGATCATGACGCTGCTGCACATCATGAATTACTTGTGTTCCGTTTCCCCTAACAAAGGAGTTTATCCAGGAGTCCTCAAACACATGAGCAAAACATTCTCAGAATTGCATTTTGAGGCTTTCTCAACTAATTCCTGAATCAGTTAAGAGTCTTGGCAGATCAAAGCTAGCACACTCAAACTGGATACTTTGAGGAGCTTTGACCAAAAAGATTATTGACCAAGCTGTATAGGTGGAATACAGAGAAATGGGTCATGTTTAGCACAGTGTCCTGGAGTTAACCCTTGCAGGGATCTGTTGCCTCCTAAGTGTGAAGGGACTAGGGGAGGCCAGAATTTCTGAGAGGAGCCCTGAGAGGACAGCTGTATAAACAGTTGCCGGACAGTCACTGAAGCTTCCCACAGATGACGCAGTCAGCTCCCGATGACCCAGGGGGAGGGCGCCAGGGGGCTAAAAGCCTCAGCATCTCTGTTCTCTCACCACCTGATCATCTGCTGGTGCCTTCTTTTGTGCAATCCCAACTAACAGCAATCAGGAAGGGGACATTAATGTGTTCCTTACAGGTCAACCTCCAAAGCTACAGGACAGGGTAGTTGTGGGGACACATAAGTGGCCTTATCCTGAGCAGAGCTGGTCAGGATTAGATGAAGGAAAAGTGACGCTTCTTGTGATAACCATGTATGACTGTCATCCTTTCCAATTAATAGGCCATGGTTATGTGCAAGAGTGCATCAAGGATTGCATGTCAACTCCAAGGAGGTGACTGGTGGTCCCCTTTTCTAGACAAGGCAACTGGGTAAGTAAGCTGCTTGGCATTTTTGAGCATTAAAGCCACACAACTGGTAAAGTGGGATTAGGACCCGCTTGAGTTTTTTGGTGTTCTCACAAATGCTTCCAGTCAGCTGAGGCTACAGTGTAAGCAGACTCTTCAAATTATAATGATTGCTTATATCAGTTTTGCTGGAGAAGGCAATGGCACCCCACTCCAGTACTCTTGCCTGAAAAATCCCATGGATGGAGGAGCCTAGAAGGCTGCAGTCCACGGGGTCGCTGAGGGTCGGACACGACTGTTCAACTTCACTTTCACTTTCATGCATTGGAGAAGGAAATGGCAACCCACTCCAGTGTTCTTGCCTGGAGAATCCCAGGGACGGGGGAGCCTGGTAGGCTGCCGGCTATGGGGTTGCACAGAGTCGGACACGACTGAAGTGACTTAGCATATCAGTTTTGCAAGGCTGCCTTCACAAGGTCCCACAGACTGGATGGTTTAGAACAACAAAAATTTGTCTCAAGGCTCTGGAGGAGAGAAGTTGGAGACTGAGTTGGTGGCAAGGTTGGTCTCGAAAGAATCTGTTTCATGCCTCCCTCTGAGCTTCTAGTGGTTTGTTGGCAATCTCTGGCATGTCTTGGCTTGTAGATGCATCACCCTGATCTTGACCTTCATCTTCAAGTGGGATCATTCCTATGTGCATGGCTCTCTTTGTCCAAATTTCCCATTCTTACAAGGACACCAGCCCTTTTGGATTAGGGCCAGTCCTAATGACCTTTTTAACATGATTATCTGCAAAGACCCTATTTTTCATTTAAGGTCAGGTTCACAGCTACTGGGGTTAGGACTTACACATGAATTTGGAAGACATAATTCAAATCATAACAGTTCCCTTTTATCATCCCTGTCCAAAGTATTTATTGACCGTCCTGCACCTTCATAGTGCTGCTGCTGCTGCTGCTAAGTCGCTTCAGTCGTGTCCAACTCTGTGTGACCCCATAGACAGTAGCCCACCAGGCTCCCCCGTCCCTGGGATTCTCCAGGCAAGAACACTGGAATGCGGTGCCATTTCCTTCTCCAATGCATGAAAGTGAGAAGTGAAAGTGAAGTCGCTTATAGTGCTAGGAAGAGTCAATTTATAGTGCAAGTTCAACTACTACCTATGACCTCATTAACTTCTTTACGGTGGGGTCCTGACAGTAACCCCTCACAGAGCTAATGGAGGGAGGTTTGAATGGCATGATGCATGTTAAATGTTAAGCAATGAGTCTGGCAGAGTAAACACCTAATAACTAGTAATGTCAAGGTACAGCTGGCAATTCAGGTTATCACTGTTTCCTGACATAAACCCAGGAGTGGGATAGCTGGCCCACGCATAGCTATCCTTCTGGCCTTAAGGATCCTCCATGATCTCCTCCACAGTGGCTGCTTCCAGCTGCCATCACAGATGTGGGCTGGGAGAGTTCCCCTTGCCCCGTGATCTCCCCAGCGTGTATTCCTGCAGACTGGTTGATGATGCCTGCCCTCACTAGTTGCAAGTCATTCCTCCTTGTTGCACTGATTTGCATCTCTCAGGGAAGGAGAGGCAGTCATGGAAGGAAGTCATGGAAGGAAGTCAATATCCTTCCATGTGATATTTCTTTTTTCTTTTAAAAAGAATGTGAGAAAACTTCACATGATGAAATTGGATTAGTAAAACCTGGCACCATCTGAAGTCTTTATTCAGTTACCTACCTAGGTCACTGCTTGAGGACAAATGACATTACAATGCTTAGTCCTTGTGATTATTGTACCTAAATTCCCGTCAGACCAAGTTTGAAAGATGTTATTGAGAGGAATGGCCACAAGGCGGCAGCACTTCTTCATTCCTGCTATCCTTAATGTGGATGGAACAGAGGCTTGGTCAAAGTCCTGTTTCTGGAATGTAAATCAGAATAGAAAGACCAAAAGAAACTCCCAAGGGGTTGTGTCTCATCCCTTCTTATCCAGTACCATTCGACACCACCAAGCAACCCCCATGCCTAGACCAATGCACACCCCCTCTTTTGAGTTCTGATGAAAATGCTGTCTTCAAGAGTTAAGGAGACTCTTAAGGCTGGAGGCAGGAGGTGGAAACACCATCAATAGCAGACGTGCTACTGCATGACTTTTGGAAGCTCTTCCAGCCCAAAAGGTCCCCCATCCTCTGGGTGCACTAGGGTTGTTTTAGTTGTAGAGAGTGAAACTGGGCCTGGAGATTGTGCTTTTCTCCCAAAGGGTGTACAGGACAGGTCTACCGTGAGGAGGATCATGGGTGCACGTGGTCCTCAGCTCCCTCAGCCCAGGGAGCATCCAGCCAAGGGAGGCGAGCCTGCTCAGGCTCCAACGATGTGACCCAAGTCTGATTCCCGGGGCCTGAGGGGACTACAGTAGTTATTTTTTTTTCAGTGGTTAAATTAACATCTGTTTCACATTGGAGTAGTTGATGGACAATGTTGTGTTTGTTGCAGTTGTTGATTCAGGGATAGGTGGAGGTCTAGCCAGTCTTTTTAGATCCTTGCACAAATAGGGTATGACATGATTTTGTGGACCACAGTTCATGCACAGCACGCATACAGTGGGGAGAGTGCTGCATCAAATGCTGCCTCGGGGCATGTGGGTGTTAGGTCCCGCACGCTGTTCCCACTGTGGCGGACGTCGGTTGTGCACCCAAGAGCGTGCAGGACCGTTCCCTCTGCTCTATTCCACCAACCTCAGCATGAAATGTGTGCAGTGTTTGAATATGGTCTTGGCAGCAGGTGATGCCGCCTTGGAGCACTCATTTGCATTCATAAGGGAAATATGTGCTGCACTCTCTCCGTCTTTTCTTGTGGTTTTACATTTTTCCTTATACTGAGAGTGAGCAAAATTTCCCGGCTGAAAGCGCTTCCTGAAAGCCTGTCCTCTTTCAGGTTTATGTTCGGTATCCAGCTCAAGTCCCATGCTTGACAACAGGTATTGTTTAGAACCTCTTAAGGCTTCTGAGATGGGGAAACAGTGGAAACAGTGTCAGACTTTATTTTTTGGGCTCCAAAATCACTGCAGATGGTGATTGCAGCCATGAAATTAAAAGACGCTTACTCCTTGGAAGAAAAGTTATGACCAACCTAGATAGCATATTCAAAAGCAGAGACATTACTTTGCCAACAAAGGTCCATCTAGTCAAGGCTATGGTTTTTCCTGTGGTCATGTATGGATGTGAGAGTTGGACTGTGAAGAAGGCTGAGTGCCGAATTGATGCTTTTGAACTGTGGTGTTGGAGAAGACTCTTGAGAGTCCCTTGGACTGCAAGGAGATCCAACCAGTCCATTCTGAAGGAGATCAGCCCTGGGTGTTCTTTGGAAGGAATGATGCTAAAGCTGAAACTCCAGTACTTTGGCCACCTCATGTGAAGAGTTGACTCATTGGAAAAGACTCTGATGCTGGGAGGGATTGGGGGCAGGAGGAGAAGGGGATGACAGAGGATGAGATGGCTGGTTGGCATCTCTGACTCGATGGACATGAGTCTGAGTGAATTCTGGGAGTTGGTGATAGACAGGGAGGCCTGGTGTGCTGCAGTTCATGGGGTCGCATAGAGTCGGACACGACTGAGTGACTGAACTGAATTGAACTGAAGGCTTCTGAGTATTCCGTTCCCAGAAACCCAGGGTTGAGAGGGGTTGTTGCGAGAAACGGCCACAAGGCGGCAGCACTTCCCGATTTTTCAACGCTGCTGTTGGAGAAGGAGAACCTTCCTGAAAGTTGGTTTGCTGGGTTGTAAATGTGAGCAGAAAGTGCCAGAACACATGGCCAAGGGGGTGTGCCTTATCCTTAGTATCCTCATTGCCATTCAGCCCCACCAAGTCATCCCCACCCCGAGACCAATCCCACCCTTCTCTTCCGCTCCTCTCTAGGTGCTACCATCCAAAGATAAGAGACTCTTAAGTACCGAGTCTGGAGGTGGGAACTCCGCCCCCCAACCCCCACCTCCAAAAGGAGATGCGCAGACCAGGTAACTTTTCAAACATCTTCCAATATGTCCTCCATTCTCTGGGTGCACTGGGGTTATGTGAATCCTCCAGGGACAAACTGGGTCTGGAGATTGTGCTTTGCTCCGGAAGCGGGTACGGGACAGGTCTACTGTGAGGCGGGTCATGGGTGCACATCGTCCTCAGCTCCCCCAGCAGTGTCCAGCCCAGGAGGCAAGGCTGCCCAGACTCCCATGATGTGACCCAAGTCTGATTCCTGGGGCCTGAGGGGACTATAGTAGGCATCTTTTTTTCAGCGTTTAAATTAATGTCTGTTCACGTTGGAGTCTAGCTGATGGACAATGTTGTGTTTGTTGCATTTGTACAACACCTTGATTCAGGTGTTCAGTTCAGTTCAGTTCAGTCGCTCAGACTCTTTGCGATCCCATGAACTGCAGCACGCCAGGCCTCCCTGTCCATCACCAACTCCCGGAGTTCACTCAGACTCACGCCCATCGAGTCAGTGATGCCATCCAGCCATCTCATCGTCTGTCGTCCCCTTCTCCTCCTGCCCCCAATCCCTCCCAGCGTCAGAGTCTTTTCCAATGAGTCAACTCTTTGCATGAGGTGGCCAAAGTACTGGAGTTTCAGCTTTAGCATCATTCCTTCCAAAGAACACCCAGGACTGATCTCCTTTAGAATGGACTGGTTGGATCTCCTTGCAGTCCAAGGGACTCTCAAGAGTCTTCTCCAACACCACAGTTCAAAAGCATCAATTCTTCGGCACTCAGCTTTCTTCACAGTCCAACTCTCACATCCATACATGACTACTGGAAAAACCATAGCCTTGACTGAATGGACCTTTGTTGGCAAAGTAATGTCTCTGCTTTTGAATATGCTATCTAGGTTGGTCATAACTTTTCTTCCAAGGAGTAAGCGTCTTTTAATTTCATGGCTGCAATCACCATCTGCAGTGATTTTGGAGCCCCCAAAAATAAAGTCTGACACTATTTCCACTGTTTCCCCATCTATTTCCCATGAACTGATGGGACCAGATGCCATGATATTCGTTTTCTGAATGTTGAGCTTTAAGCCAACTTTTTCACTCTCCTCTTTCACTTTCATCAAGAGGCTTTTGAGTTCCTCTTCACTTTCTGCCATAAGGGTGGTGTCATCTGCATATCTGAGGTTATTGATATTTCTCCCAGCAATCTTGATTCCAGCTTGTGCTTTATCCAGCCCAGCATTTCTCATGATGTACTCTGCATATAAGTTAAATAAGCAGGGTGACAGTATACAGCTTTGATGTACTCCTTTTCCTATTTGGAACCAGTCTGTTGTTCCATGTCCAGTTCTAACTGTTGCTTCCTGACCTGCATACAGGTTTCTCAAGAGGCCGGTCAGGTGGTCTAGTATTCCCATCTCTTTCAGAATTTTCCACAGTTTATTGTGATCCACACAGTCAAAGGCTTTGGCATAGTCAATAAAAGCAGAAATAGATGTTTAGGTGACGGTATATCTAGTCTTTTCTAGATGCCTTGCATGGATAGGGTATTACACACTGTCGTGTACCACGGTTCCTTGTGCTATACCGTAGGTTTTCTTGGTGATCTAGTTTACATATGTGAGTTTGTGTGCGGTAAGTGCGTCTGCCTGTTTTGTCCCTCCTCTTTTGTCCCCTCCATAACACTAAGTCTGTTTGCTAACTCTGTTCCTCCTTTTTAAATGAATCCTTCTTTTGCAGGTGGTCACTTTCACCTATGAATTATACCGTGCGGTCTTTGTCTTGCACTGTCTGATTTCCTTCACTTAGTAGGACCCATCCCCGTAGCTGCAGATGGTATTATTTCATTCTGACCTGTTGCTGAGCGACACCTGCTTGTAACTGGGCATTGTATCTCCTGGATGCAATCGTCTGTCAGGGACATTATGGTTGACTCACAGCTTGCCTCTTCTAAATAGAGCGTCAGGGATGGTTGGGGTGCACATGCCTTTTGCACCACAGGTGTCTCGGAGCACACATTCAATGGGGAGAGTGCGGCGTCAAATGCTGCCTCGGGTTATCTGGGTTTTGTTCCCCCACTACTCCGCACTGTGGCTGATTCCAGTTACCCACCCAGGAGCGTGCAGGACCATTTCCTCTGCTCTACTCCCCCAACCCCAGCATGAAATGCATGCTGAGTGTGCGATGATGGCCGTCTTGGCTGGCAGTAGGTGATTTCACCTTGGAACATTCATTTATATTTATGGGGAAACAAGTGCTAGATTTCTTCCACCATGATTCCCGGTGATTTTACATTTTTCCTTTTATACTGAGAACAAAATTTCCCAGCTGAAAAGAACTTCCTGAAAGCCCTCTCTCCTGGAGGTTGTGTTCGGTATCAGCTCAAGGCCCATGCTTGGGGACAGGTGTCATTTACAACCCCTTAAGCCTTGTGAGTGTTCATGTTCAGTTCCCACAAGTCCCAGGTTGAAGTGTGTTGTTGCGAGAAGCGGCCACACGGCGGCAGCACTTCCCGATTGTCAACCCTCTATTTGGGAAAGGAGAACCTTCCTGAAAGTTGGTTTGCTGGGTTGTAAATGTGAGCGAAGAGTGCCAGAACACACTGCCAGTGGGTTGTGTCTTATTTGTAGTATCCTCATTACCGTTCAGCCCCTCCAATTCATCCCCACTCCAAGAGCAATCGCCACCCCCTCTATTCTGCTCCTCTGAAGATGCTGCCTTCCAGAGGTAAGGCGACACTAATGTCCGAGGCCAGAGGTGGGAACCCCCTCAACGGGAGATGTGCAGACCAGGCAGCTTTTCAAAGCTCTTCCATCCCAGTATGTCCTCCATTCTCTGGGTTCCCTAGGGCTGTTTGAATGGTGAAGGGACAAACTGGGTCTGGAGATTGTGCTTTGCTCCGGAAGGGGATATAGACAGGTCTACGGTGAGAGGATCACGGGTGGCACAGCCTCCTCGGCTCCCTCATCCCTAGGAGCATCCAGCTGAGGGAGGCGAGGCTGCTCAGGCTCCAGCGATGTGACCCAAGTCTGATTCCCGAGGCCTGAGGGGACTGGTCTTTTTTTTTTTTTTTTTTTTACAGCGGTTAAATAATGTCTGTTCACGTTGGGGTATAGTTGATGGACAGTGTTGTGTTTGTTGCATTTGTACAACACCTTGATTCAGGTATAGGTGGAGGTATATCTGGTCTTCTCCAGATCCTTGCACGGATAGGGTATACACAGTGTCGTGGACCACAGTTCTCTGTGCTATGCGGTAGGTTATCTTTGGTGACCCAGTTTACATATGTGAGTGCGTGTAGGGTAAGGGCATCTGCCTGTTTTATCCTTCCTGTTTTGTCCCCTCGGTAACACTAGGTCTGTTTGCTAACTCTGTGTCTGTCCCTCCTTTTTAAATAAGTCCGTCTGGTTCAGGTGCTCGAGCTCACCTATGAATGATACCGTGCCGTTTTGTCTCCCACTGTGTGCATTCCTTCATTTAGTTGGACCCATTCCTGTAGCTCAAATGCTGTTGATTCATTCTGATCTACGGCTGAGAAACATGCGCTTGTAACTGGGCATCGCATCTCCTGGATGCAGTAATGTCCCGGACATAATGGTTGCCTCTGCGTTTTTCCTCTTTTAAATAGTGCAGCAGAGACCGTCGGGATGCACGTCTTTTTGGAGGTGTCTCCACGCGATCACCGGGTGGGGAGAGTGTCGCATCATATGCTACGTCTGGTCCTTTTGGCGTTATGTCCTCTCATTCAGTCCTCACTGTGGCTGATTCCAGTGACACCCGCGCCAGTGGGCTCGAATGTTCCGCCTGCTGTCCGCCCTCCCAAGTATACCTGTGCGCAGACTCAGTGATGATGGCCGCCTTGCCTGGGGGCAGGTGCTTCCTCCTCTGACCTTTCATTTGCATTTTTCAGGAAAGAGAGGCTGGGTGGGATGATTCCCTGCGGTTCTACACTTTTACTCTTGTAATGTGGGGAGGGATTGGGGGCAGGAGGAGAAGGGGACGACAGAGAATGAGATGGCTGGATGGCATCACTGACTCGATGGACGTGAGTCTGGGTGAACTCCGGGAGTTGGTGATGGACAGGGAGGCCTGGTGTGCTGCGATTCATGGGGTCGCAAAGAGTCGGACACGACTGAGCGACTGAACTGAACTGAACTGAAACTTTACTGGCTGAAATAGGCTTCCCGACAACCTTTCGTCGTTTTCCTTGAGTATTCTTCTTAAGGATTTTTGAAAGCAGGCGTCATTTACAGCCCCTAAGGCCTTGGAGTGTTCAGTTCCCAGAAGCCTGGATCTGAATTGTGGTGTTGGGAGAAACGCCCACAAGGCGGCAGCACTTCTTGATTTTCAACCCTGCTGATTGGGGACCGGGAACCTTCGTGAAAGTTGCCTTCCCTGGTTGTAAATGAGACTGTAAAGGGCCAGAACAAACTGCCTAGGGGTTGTGTCTCCTCCCTTCTTTTCCCAGTATCCTCCACCCCAGCAAGCAATGCTCACCTCTCTTCTCTGCTCATCTGAAGGTGCTGTCCAAAGGTAAGGCAACTCTAAAGACAGAGGCCGGAGGTGGGAACCCCACCGCGGGGAGAGGGGCAGAACAGGTGACTTTTCAAAGCTCTTCCAGCCCAATCCGTCCCCCATCCCTGGGTGCACTAGGGTTGTTTCATGGTTCAAGGCCTGCCTTGGTGTGGTTTTTCCAGTGGTCATGTATGGATGTGAGAGTTGGACTGTGAAGAAAGCCGAGTGCCAAAGAATTGATGCTTTTGAACTGTGGTGTTGGAGAAGACTCTTGAGAGTCTCTTGGACTGCAAGGAGATCCAGCCAGTCCATTCTAAAGGAGATCAGTCCTGGGATTTCTTTGGAAGGAATGATGCTAAAGCTGAAACTCCAGTACTTTGGCCACCTCTTGCGAAGAGTTGACTCATTGGAAAAGACTCTGATGCTGGGAGGGATTGGGGGCAGGAGGAGAAGGGGACAACAGAGGATGAGATGGCTGGATGGCATCACTGACTTGATGGACGTGAGTCTCAGTGAGCTCCGGGAGTTGGTGATGGACAGGGAGGCCTTTGGTGCTGCAATTCATGGGGTGGCAAAGAGTCGGACACGACTGAGCGACTGAACTGAACTAACTGAACTGAAAGAGATTTGAAATAATACAGATGGGGAGTGCAGGTGGCCTTATTGCTGACACGTTTTTTCTCACTTTTGCCTCCCAGATATTCATGGTATCATATGATGTTTGTTTTTCTGACTTCACTTTTTGCTTTAATTAATATTCACCCATTTTTCTCTGAATTAATTGATTCATCAATTAATTAATCGATATTTGTATATTCCATTGTATATATGTGCCACATCTTCTTTATGCATCCGTCTTTTGTTAAATTTACATTTTTTTCTATTTCTTGTGTGTCGGAAATTCTGCCACCATTAGCAAAGTGGGGCATGTATTTTTCTCAATTATATTTTCATCCTCCTTTTGCCCAGGAGTAAAATTGGTGGATCATATGGCAACTCAATGAATGAAAATTGTAGTTGATATTTCTGTAGTACTGTTGAATTTACTAATTACAACTTAATGCATTATTTTGTTATTGATCCTGGAGATGCATGGAATTATTATCGTTATCCTAATAGGCATGGTTTGGATTTGGAATCAAGTGGACCCAGGTCACATTTCGTCTGTATTGTAATCTGTGTGACCGTGGACAGTTGGTTTCTCAATCTTACTCCTTCTCAGTCGGCGCCTTTAGACTGCAGATGGCATTCATTCATGAAAGCTGGTTGTCACCAACGTGTTCAGTTGCATCATGTAAGAGCATCTGGAAGGAGAGAGTGTACGGGGTAAGCAATTAGGGATCAGCAACAGAAATCTAGGCCAGTTCAGACTCCGCAAGATGGATCAAAAAGGAAATCAAATCCTATAATCTGAATCAAATACGAAAGTGTCTGAGTGTGGGAGACAAAACTACGGTAGCCCCCAGATCACAGCCCTCCCTTTCAGTGCATGGGGCGCCTGTGTCTTGCTTGCAACCAATGGAAGATGTTAGAGGCTATGATGTCACTCCCTTGGCTGGGTTACGGTGCCTGCGAAGGTGACAGATGTTAGCAGGTAGCTCAGGTAACTTAGCAGACTGGTGAAAGAGACTCTCTGTGTGGCTTTGAAACAGTTAGCTGCCATGATGTGAGATGACCGCATGGCAGGGCAGGGTGTGACCTCCAGCAGCTGAGCGTGGCTCCCAGCAATAGCTCAGAGCCCTGAGTCCCGCAGCCACCAGGGCTGCTGCTGCTAACAACTCCAGTAAACTCGGAAGCAGGTTTTCTCCAGTCACGTCCCCAGATGAGAGCCCAGCCCAACTCACAGCCTGGTTGTAGCCTCTAGACCCTGAGCAGAAGATCCAGCCACACCGTGCCCAGACTCCTGAGCCACAGAAACTGAGAGGGGGTAAATGGGCATTGCTGACACCCCAGGTTTGTGGTACCTGGCGTGTAGCAATGAGATCTAATGCACTGAAGTTTAGGCAAGACTTCCCCTAGCTGCCTGAAGAGAGGCATTGAGATGTAGCTACTCAAGACCCCACATGACGGCAACCTGGAAGCACAGTCCAGCCCCCCACCCCCACCTCCACTCGCACCCCCACCACCCACTTGCTGGCCATGGAGATGGCCAGGTGCCCATTAGGGGGAGAAGCACAAGGGCCTGGCAGGAAGCCACTTCTTGGGGTCGTGGTGAAGTGAGTTGAGGTACGTACAGCCCTGCCATCAGGCCTGGAGGGCTCGGCTGTACATTCTCCTCCTGCCGTGAGAGATAGGGATACTAAGAGGCTTGCTGGACAATCACAGGCAGGTGCCAGGGAGCTGATCTTACTTCTAGATATGAAAGTTTGTTCGAAGCCTTTGTGACTAGTGGCTTACAGTCAGGAGAGGGTTCTCATTGAATTTAGATCCACAATTGCAAGCTGTCATCCCCTGGGGCAAAAGTTCCAACAGCCACTTGTTTGGGACTTAGCCTCTGCATTGAGCTGTTGGGCAGAGGCCTTCAGAGCTGACTAGCCAGGTTGAGGGGTGCCCAGATGCTGTAAGAAGCTGACTTAAGGCCTAGAGAAAGGGACAGTGATGTTAATTCTCTCATCCCCAAAGTCTCAGGAATCCCTGAGCCTCACAGCATAAGCATTTCCACAGTGTCTTGAGTCTATTCAAAGTATTCCCACCTAGACAGTGTCTGCCTGAGTACCTGGTTTTTGTGGTTCATGGGTTCTCGCCCTGACCACTTCCTCTTTTTTCGGTAAGAAGCCTGTCCTTCCCTTAACTATTTTTGAGAGTAGTTATCATTTCCAATGATTCTTATCAATCTGTAAACCTTTTATTTTAATCAAAGATTGGCGTTTCCCTTGTGCACTAACTGAAAAGTCAGTTAGTCTGACTTTATGAAAAGTCTCCTTATACCACAGCTAACACCTTCATGAGGTAAAATATCTGCCTTCATATTTAAAAAAAAAAATTTTTTTTTAACTCTGCCTTGTGGGAAGATAGAAGATGTAGACAGCGTTATGAAATGTCGCGGTTTGGCAGCGTGCTCACACGGCAGCAGATGGCTTTTTCTTCATTATCCGCTATTAGTTTATTTATACATTCGGAGATGGGAGTGATTTTCCTCAGAAAGTTGGACAGCTGGGGGTCCTGAACCCCAAGCCTCACAAGCCTTGCTCTGGGTGAGATTCCTCTGCCTTGCTTTTCTCAACAAAAATTCTAGAAGGGTTTGCAGACATCCTAACAGCTGTAGTACCTCTGGGGGAACCCACTTTGCCCCGACCTGCAGTGGAGGCAGAGAAGGGGCACAGCCCCCCGCCTTGGGCCTTGCCTGTTGGAGGGGCGTGGGACTGCGTGGGAGACAGTGCCCGCTGCGTGCAGTCAGCGGGAACTCCTGATTTAGAAATCTGAAGAAGGAAGGAGAGGGGGAAGAAAGACTCCAGGATTCCTGACCCAATTTCAAGATGAAAAGAGGATTTGGGAAATGATTTAGTAGTCGAAAATGTGGTAGCCTGTTCTCGCAGCAAAATTGTCTCTTTGATAGTTTTTTTCTGTTGCTAAAGTATGGTATTATGTGGGAGAAAGGAGGGTTTTATGGTTTGGGGGTAATATTTTTATTTTTAGGTAATTTTAGACTAAGAAGAGTTGCAAAAATAGTTGTGTAAGCTTTACCCACTCCCTCCTATGTTAGCATCTAAAAACTATTGAATATTTATGTAAGCTAGAAAATCAACCTTAGTACAATATATTAAATTTACAGAGTTTATTTGGACTTCACCACTTTCCCCACTACTGTTCTTTTTTTCTATTCCAGCATCCCACATTTCATTTAGTCGTCTCCCCTCCTCTTTTTTTTTTTTTAATTTTATTTTATTTTTAAACTTTACAATATTGTATTAGTTTTGCCAAATATAAAAATGAATCCGCCACAGGTATACATGTGTTCCCCATCCTGAACCCTCCTCCCTCCTCCCTCCCCATACCATCCCTCTGGGTCGTCCCAGTGCACCAGCCCCAAGCATCCAGTATCGTGCATCGAACCTGGACTGGCAACTCGTTTCATACATGATATTATACATGTTTCAATGCCATTCTCCCAAATCTTCCTACCCTGTCCCTCTCCAACAGAGTCCATAAGACTGTTCTATACATCAGTGTCTCTTTTGCTGTCTCTTACACAGGGTTATTGTTACCATCTTTCTAAATTCCATATATATGCGTTAGTATACTGTATTGGTGTATTTCTTTCTGGCTTACTTCACTCTGTATAATAGGCTCCAGTTTCATCCACCTCATTAGAACTGATTCAAATGTATTCTTTTTAATGGCTGAGTAATACTCCATTGTGTATATGTACCACTGCTTTCTTATCCATTCATCTGATGATGGACATCTAGGTTGCTTCCATGTCCTGGCTATTATAAACAGTGCTGCGATGAACATTGGGGTACACGTGTCTCTTTCCCTTCTGGTTTCCTCAGTGTGTATGCCCAGCAGTGGGATTGCTGGATCATAAGGCAGTTCTATTTCCAGTTTTTTAAGGAATCTCCACACTGTTCTCCATAGTGGCTGTACTAGTTTGCATTCCCACCAACAGTGTAAGAGGGTTCCCTTTTCTCCACACTCTCTCCAGCATTTATTGCTTGTAGACTTTTGGATAGCAGCCATTCTGACTGGTGTGAAATGGTACCTCATAGTGGTTTTGATTTGCATTTCTCTGATAATGAGTGATGTTGAGCATCTTTTCATGTGTTTGTTAGCCATCTGTATGTCTTCTTTGGAGAAATGTCTATTTAGTTCTTTGGCCCATTTTTTGAATGGGTCATTTATTTTTCTGGAGTTGAGCTGTAGGAGTTGCTTGTATATTTTTGAGATTAGTTGTTTGTCAGTTGCTTCATTTGCTATTATTTTCTCCCATTCTGAAGGCTGTCTTTTCACCTTGCTAATAGTTTCCTTTGATGTGCAGAAGCTTTTAAGTTTAATTAGGTCCCATTTGTTTATTTTTGCTTTTATTTCCAATATTCTGGGAGGTGGGTCATAGAGGATCCTGCTGTGATGTATGTCGGAGAGTGTTTTGCCTATGTTCTCCTCTAGGAGTTTTATAGTTTCTGGTCTTGCGTTTAGATCTTTAATCCATTTTGAGTTTATTTTTGTGTATGGTGTTAGAAAGTGTTCTAGTTTCATTCTTTTACAGGTGGTTGACCAGTTTTCCCAGCACCACTTGTTAAAGAGATTGTCTTTAATCCATTGTATATTCTTGCCTCCTTTGTCAAAGATAAGGTGTCCATATGTGCGTGGATTTATCTCTGGGCTTTCTATTTTGTTCCATTGATCTATATTTCTGTCTTTGTGCCAGTACCATACTGTCTTGATAACTGTGGCTTTGTAGTAGAGCCTGAAGTCAGGTAGGGTGATTCCTCCAGTTCCATTCTTCTTTCTCAAGATAGCTTTGGCTATTTGAGGTTTTTTGTATTTCCATACAAACTCCCCTCCTCTTTAATGGACTTGATGCTTTTGAAGAACACTCGTCAGTTATTTTATAGAAATCCTTCCTTTGGGGTCTGTGTGATGTTTCCTTGTGATGAGATTCAGGTTATGGGTTTGGGGAAGAATACAACAGAAGGGTGGCCTGTTCCGTGCATCATATCAGGGGTCCATGATTTTGGTGTGTGTTACTGGTGATGTTAACGTTGATCACTTGGCAAAGGTGGTGTTTGTCAGGATTCTCCACCATGAACCCACTCTTTTTCCTCTTGCAGTTATTAAACGTTTGAGGAGAGATGCTTGGAGACTATTTATGCTTAAACTCTTGCCCCCTGACTTTTTCTTTTCCATTGTAGTTTATTACAAGATATTGAATATACTTCCCTGTTCCCAGGAAGACCTTGTTTATCTATTTTTGTACACAGAAGCTAGCATTTGCCAGTCCCAAACTCCTAATTTATCCCTCCCACACCACCCCACTTTCCCCTTTGGTAACCATAAATTTGTTCTCTATATCTGAGCCTGTTTCTGTTTTGTAAATAAGTTCATTTGTATGATATTCTAGGCCCCACATATAAATGATATCATATGATATTAATATGTATCTTTCCCTGTCTGCCTTACTTCACCTAGCATGATAATCTCTTAGGTCCATACCTGTTGCTGCAAATGGCATTATTTCATCCTTTCCCATTTGCCTCGTGATTTTAGCATCTTCCAGTGGGTCTTGCTTTTGGCAGTAATTGCGTGGTGCTCCAACAGTGACCCTCTGCTTCCCTCTTTCTTTCTGCATTTGTTGATTGGAATTCTGTTAAAGATGACTTGTCTACTCTCCCTCACTTATTTTTTTCAGTTATTATTTATAGCAGGACGGATTGTTGGACATTTATCTGACTCTTTCGGTTATAATCCATCTTAGCATTTACTTTATTGGTCACATGACGTGACCCATCCATCTTTGGTCCCTGAAAGCTTTCAGGTTTGATGTGCCCCCATCTTTTAATATAATTTTTAGTACTTCTTTGCTTCCTTGGTGGTTGAGTGGTAAAGAATCCGCCTGCCGATGCAGGAGATACGGGTTTGATCCCTGGGTTGGGACTATCCCCTAGAGAAGGAAATGGCAACCCACTCCAGTATTCTTACCTGGGAAATCCTGCGGATAGAGGAGACTGGCGGGCTGCAGCCCGTGGGGTTGCAAAAGAGTCGGACACGACCGAGTGACTAAACAACAAGAATAACGCTTACTTTCTGGCACCACAGAATATACTCCAGGCTCGTCTTTATTTATTTTCTTATTGCTCCAACCCTAGATTCAGCCAGTTCTCCAAGGAGCCTTGGTCCCTTTCACTGGAGAATGTTATGAGAAAACAACGTCTGGGCTAATTAGCTTCTGGCCTGTCTCAGAAGAGAGAATTAGGTAATCTATACATATGTGTCTGAGAAGGCGATGGCACCCCACTCCAGTTCTCTTGCCTGGAAAATCCCGTGGACGGAGGAGCCTGGGGGGCTGCAGTCCATGGCGTTGCGAAGAGTTGGACACGACTGAGCGACTTCACTTTCACTTTTCACTTTCATGCATTGGAGAAGGAAATGGCAACCCACTCCAGTGTTCTTGCCTGGAGAATCCCAGGGATGGGGGAGCCTGGTGGGCTGCCGTCCATGGGGTCGCACTGAGTCGGACACGACTGAAGCGACTTAGCAGCAGCAGCAGCAGCAGCAGCATACATATGTGTATACTAACTAGTTCATGCATATACACATCTCTATTTTTGTTTCTGTATCTATTTGCCTGTGTATGTGTATCTTTTAAGACATAAATAAGTCAATATCGATACTTCTGACTCCAATCTGTCCCCTGAGGATTCGTTCTAACCATTTTCCTTTCTTTATTTATAATTTTTTTTCCCAAAATTGAGAAATTAGCTGTAATTATTTGCAATATATATACTTAGTTTTTCCTCTAAGTATACAAACAGTTTTGAAATTCCTAATGCTAGGCTTTGTGACAAACAGGTTTATCATCTAGAGTATAGTGTGTGTGTGTGTGTGCACGTGTGTGTGCACGCGTGTGTGTGTGTGGACTTTAGCTTCACAGTGTCCAACCTAAACGTTTCCAAATCTTTTGGTAGATGATATTGCAGGTAGTGTCATATGGTGGGTGTATGTTAACTTTTAAGAAGCTGCCAAATGATTTTCCAAAATGACTCTACCATTTTGCTATCTCTACCAGCAGCATATGAGACTTCCAATTGATTTGGATCTTTGCCAGGGCTTTGTATTGTCAGATTTTTAAAATAAACTACCTAGACTCAAAATTTGAATTTAGCAGGCAACATAGAACACCCAGTTAAGTCAGAATTTCATGTAAATAAGTATTTTTTAGTATAAATATGTCCCCAGTATTACCTGGAACATGTTTATACTAAAAACTCTGTATCTGATATTTTGGGGGCTCTGTTTAGAGGCTACCTATTCTCAAACCTCAGCATGGGTCCAAAAGGATCAGAGCTCTTTGCCAAAGAAATGTTCAAATATCCATGAAGAAAAGGGAGAAGAAATTCAGAGGTTCTCAGGTGATCTGGAGGGGTGTTTCTGTTAGGTATTTGTTTTAAGTACAATTTGTGTTGAAGTCGAATATATATATTTTTAAGTGGCGCACAAAACACAAGTGCTTGGCTGGATCCACTTTCGCCCAGTAAGCAGCCCGGGGACCGGCCTCAGACCACGGACCAGCACGTGACCAAGCCGCAGCGCGGAATGCAGTGACAAGTTCAAGGCTGGCTGGCTTTTAAGCCGATTAAGATACTGCTCTTTTTCCTCCAGCAGATTACTTGGGAATTTCCTGAGAAGTTTCCTCTCAAAGTGACTTCCTCAGGGCTTTCTACTTAAAAGAATAATATTCATTATTCTTTTGAATAAAATCGGCAAAGGGAGACAAGTCCAAGCCAAGGAATCTTACAAATAAGGGTCTTCTGGAATGCTGGCAGGTGCTTAATAGATTGGAAGAACCTGTTATTATATTTCCTCTTATGTCTTTTTCAAAGACCAGGTAATAACAGCAAATACTTCATAGCCTTATCCCGGTGCTAGGTGTTTGAAGCCCTGTATATTTATTAACTTGTGAAATCCTTAGGGCACCCCTGAGGGAGGTGTTGATATCATCCCCATTTTCCAGATAAGGTATCAAGCTCAGAAAGGGACTGCTGGAGCTCCCCAGGCTAGCGAGCGGCAGAGCGGGATCTGAACCCAGGCATCTGGGCTCCAGAGTGTGGGCCTTTAACAGCCATACCTACAGCCTCACAGGTTTGGTGGGATCCCCTTTCGAAGCTCTATTCTCCTAGTTGGAAACAGCACTCTGACTCATTTCACTTTTCTGAAGTACATTTTGTAATACCTTGAGCACTTAGTGAAACAAGTGAATTTTGCCATTCCTTGTGTTAATTGGCATCTAAGCAGATGATATTAAAGAGCACCCAGTAGGATACAGGTGTCTGAGGTCCAAAGCGAGTCAGTGGATCAAAACCTCAGTGAACCCAAGAACAGATGTCCACACGGCATCAGGGGACAGGGAGGGGGAGAGAGGTGCCAGACAGCGATCTGAGCCAGAGGGCTCTGGGCTTACTGGAGAGGGGCCTGTAGCTAATGGAGCACTGAGTTTTCATTGCAGGTGATAAATCTTCCTAATGGCATTTCAAATGCATTGTTCTAAATTTAAATATTTTAATATTAATTTATTCTAATGCCATCTCAAGTGGATAATGAACAATACCATCAACTGTATTAAAAAGAGGGGGAAAAAAAATCATAGGCAAGTCCTCAAACATTTTCCACTCTGGGAGTGAATCCAGGAGAGTAAAAAACTTTTCAGCAAAACTCATTTCTTTTTTACTTGGGTACTGACGATAGTCAAAATCAAAACGAGTATAAATGACTATTAAATTTTTAGCATTTTGAGGAAGACAAGGCACGGTTGGCCATTTCTCAGGAGTTTGAGTTTTGGCTCTCTGTGCAGCATAATAGCATGACTATTACCAAGCATTTACTGTGCTTTATACAGATGATCTCATTTCATGCCTCTAAGAACTGTATGATCGGTGCTCTTTATCCCTGTTTTATAGATGGGACAACTGAGGTTTCCAGGCTTAATACATAACTCAGTATTGAGACTGGGGCATGTCTGATCCTGGGACCTGGACTCTTAACCATGGTCTCTCACAACAGGAGCCTGTTTGCACCACCAAGAAAATTAAGCAACCACAGCAACATGGTTTTCTTCTTTCCCCAAAGAGAGATGGTGGAAAGTGGAGCGTGCGGTGTGACCCAGGAGTCTGGAACTGCAGGAAATGTGAGCATCCCAGACAGTGCTGTGAGTGGGTGGGGCTGCCCAGGGCGTGAGCCCAGTGGACGCGGAGCTGAGCCTCCTTAGAGCTGCGCCTTAGCCGAGGGCCCCAAGGCGACATGCAGAATGAGTGGCAAGCAGTTCCTCAACGTCTAGGGCTGCCTAAAGAGCCTGGCACTGCTTGCTTCTTTGGGCCATGGAGCTAAAACAGCCAAGAGAATGACCACAGTTTTTAGTTCCCCCTGGAACACTGGGCCTGTGTCACCTCCTTTTATTGTCCCTTAGCCACAAACACACCCTTCAACATGCTGTTCAAAAAATAATGGGATTCCTCTAAGTATTTCTCCTTTAAAATGAGCAATAAAATAGGTAAAAGTTTATTTTTAGAATATATACACACATATATAGAGAGAGTAAAATAACAATTTAAAAAATAAGTGACCTTACAGCGTAAGCCTTACTCAATAGAGGAGGCCAGAGGGGCTGTCGAGGGGAGGAGGGTCTCCTGTGGCTCCCGGGTGGGCCAGGGGTGGTGGGTGAGGTCTCCTGACAGAGCCTGTCCCAGCGTCAGGCCCAGAACCTGGGCCTTCTGCACCCTTGCAGCCTTGGCCTGGCGATCACTTTTCTGCCACTGTCTCTTATGAAAACCAGTGCCTCCCACTGACCCTGGCGACCCTGGACACCCACTGCATGCCTCAGCCACAAGTTCTGCTGGTCTGTTCCCCCAGCCTGCACCCCAGAGAGAGGCATATTATAATTATTGCTGGGCAACTCAGACCAGCTCTGCAGCAAACTCCCTTGCTGCATGGTGGGCTGAACCCCACTTCTCCAGTAAGCGAACCCCTCCCAGTTTGTTCTTCCATGGGTACTCCCCCTCAGCCCTAGGGCACCATATGGAGTTTCCTTGTATCTTCCAGTCTTTCTTCATAGTTCTTTATATTAAACTACTATTTAACCCACTGTGCCTTTAAAAAAAATTTCTTCCTTTGTTTTTGGCTGCACTGGGGCTTTTCTCTAGTTGTAGCAAGCAGGGGCTACTCTCCAGTCGTGGTGTGCCAGCTTCTCATTGCCTTGGCTTGTCTTGGTGCAGAGTGTGGGCTCCACGGCACGCAGGCTCCATAGTTGTGGTACACAGGCTTAGTTGCTCTGTGGCATATGGAATCTTCCCGGACCAGGAATCAAACTCATGTCCCCTGCATTGGCAGGTGGATTCTCAACCATGGACCTCCAGGGAAGTCACACTGTGTGGTTTTTATCATCTGATTAGACCTAAACTGCTATCCCTGCCATAGGATCACTTGCTTGAACCAAATTATGCTATCATGATACCAAATTATGATATCATGGGTGCTAAAGCAAAACTTCTGTATTTTTTAAAAACTTATTTTGCATTTTAATTTTATTTTTGGCTTTGAGGGTGGTTTTAGGAGCAAATTTTCTTCAATCTAATCTCAATTCATGCTGTATAAGATGTTAATAATTATCAAGGAGAAGCTTCAGTGGTTATAAGTAGGGTGCTTCCAAGATACTAGCTTATTAGACTATGCCAAAGCCTTTGACTGTGTGGATCACAAACTGTGGAAAATTCTTCAAGAGATGGGAATACCAGACCACCTGACCTGCCTCTTGAGAAACCTATATGCAGGTCAGGAAGCAACAGTTAGAACTGGACATGGAACAACACACTGGTTCCAAATAGGAAAAAGAGTACGTCAAGGCTGTATACTGTCACCCTGCTTATTTAACTTCTATGCAGAATACATCATGAGAAACGCTGGGCTGGAAGAAGCACAAGCTGGAATCAAGATTGCCGGGAGAAATATCAGATATGCAGATATGCAGATGACACCACCCTTATGGCAGAAAGTGAAGAGGAACTCAAAAGCCTCTTGATGAAAGTGAAAGAGGAGAGTGAAAAAGTTGGCTTAAAGCTCAACATTCAGAAAACGAAGATCATGGCATCTGGTCCTATCACTTCCTGGCAAATAGATGGGGAAACAGTGGAAACAGTGTCAGACTTTATTTTTGGGGGCTCCAAAATCACTGCAGATGGTGATTGCAGCCATGAAATTAAAAGACGCTTACTCCTTGGAAGGAAATTTATGACCAACCTAGATAGCATATTCAAAAGCAGAGACATTACTTTGCCAACAAAGGTCTGTCTAGTCAAGGCTGTGGTTTTTCCAGTGGTCATGTATGGAAGTGAGAGTTGGACTGTGACAAAAGCTGAGCGCTGAAGAATTGATGCTTTTGAACTGTGGTGTTGGAGAAGACTCTTGAGAGTCCCTTGGACTGCAAGGAGATCCAACCAGTCCATTCTGAAGGAGATCAGCCCTGGGATTTCTTTGGAAGGAATGATGCTAAAACTGAAACTCCAGTACTTTGGCCACCTCATGCGAAGAGTTGACTCATTGGAAAAGACTCTGATGCTGGGAGGGATTGGGGGCAGGAGGAGAAGGGGACGACAGAGGATGAGATGGCTGGATGGCATCACTGACTCGATGGATGTGAGTCTGAGTGAACTCCGGGAGTTGGTGATGGACAGGGAGGTCTGGCGTGCTGCGATTCATGGGGTCGCAAAGAGTCGGACACGACTGAGCAACTGAACTGAACTGAACTGATAACCTACCTTAAAACTTCTTTGCCTACCACCTCCTACTGGGTAAAGTAGAAACTTTGCACAGCTTCTGATGCCTTCCATAACCTAGTCCTTGCCTCCCTTTTTGTCTTATCTCCTGCTATTACAGCCATGCACTTTATAGCCTGTAAAAATTAAGGTCATGTATTCCCCTCTGCTTTTTTTTTTTTCCTGGCCTCCAGGCCTTTGCCTGTATGGTGTGTACTTTTCCTGAAATGTGCTTCCCTCCATCCTGACTACGTTCTACCCAGGGGTTTGTTGGGAAAGATTTAACCACTGTCTCTCCAGGAGGAAAAAAGTGTGGTTTGGAGTGCTTGCTGATTTCTGAGGTGTGGATACTCAAACCATTGCTGATTTCAGGTTGCCAATCAGGTCACTAAGTGCAGAACTGGGAAGAAATGTATGTAATTGGCTTTGCAAGCCAGTGTGAGTGGCCTCAGCCCACCCTTAGCTCCACCTGTCTGTTTGAATAGCAACTCTTCCAGGAAGCCTTCTCTGATTGCAGCCTGCTGGTCACACTCATGACACACTGCATTTCTCTGTCACTGCCCTTTTGTACACTGACATACTTTTCCATTTCTATGTCTGTTTCTTCTTCAGACTCATCTCCATGAAGACAGGGGTCACAGTCTTTCCTTCTGTTTTTGGCGCCCTGGACAGTGCCTGGCACACGGTTGTTACCTGATCCGTGTTTATGGAATGAGTAAGAGTAGCTTTCCTTTGCCAAAATAAGGGATGTTTTTTTTCTCCTTCAGCTGGATTATATTGTCTACTGTTCTTAGCAGTGAGCCTTATCCAAACAACCTATTGAAGTGGCTCATCTGGACTTGTTGGACATGAGCTGTGAAGGTTGGCTGGGAGAGAGTTTGGTCAGGATGGGAAATGGCTAGAGAGCTGGTTTCTCCCGCTGGCTGTTTATGCCACAAAACCCCCGAATTCCAGTGTAAGGCATCGCCGCTAATTACAATGCCTGCTAACCTCACGCGCTTGCTTTTTCTAATACTGTGTCATTATATAGACAGGCTGGACCTTGCAGTTGACTTTGCACTTTCTGAACATCAGATTTTTAAAATTTTCCCATCAGTTTGCTTGTTCTCTGTACTCAGCCTAAGCCCTGCCAACAAATGCCAGTTGCACTCACATGGAAAATGTGAGTTACTAATGCAAGCTGGCATTAGCGAGATGTATATGAAGAAAACTCATATTCAGAAATAACTAGTACTTCCTTTGGATCTTGCCAGTAATGTAACCCATCGTGGGCTTTCAGAGTTGAGGCTGACTCACTGGTGAAGCCACTCACCAGGAACCAGCTCCCTGGTCTGCAGAGTTGTGCCTGGTGCAGCATGCCCGCTGTAAAGCATCGGCTCTCCTTACCTTGACGTTCCAGGCCCTCCACGCTCTGGCCTCAACCTTGTCATTGGGAAGAAGTCTTTACCACAGGTGTGGTGCCTGCAGGGCACACAAGGGAAATCAGCCTTTTCCCTGACAGACTTCGGGGTCAAGGTTGGAGAGGCCCTCCAGTCTCACTTTGCTCTGGAGTGGGTACTCTCAATCTTCATCGCATGACAGAATCACCTGGGATACTTTTTAAAAAAGCACACGGATGCCTTCTCCACCTGCATTCTAAATCCACTGCTCTTTGGTGGGGCCGGGGCACTGGTACGGTTTAAGTCTCCTCTGGCAGGTCTAACATAAAGCTGGAGTTGGCAACTGGGGTCTGCTGAGGGGTTCCCAACTGGCCCTGACACTTTATCTCTTCCAGCCATCCCTCTGGCATCACATCATCAGGTCCCTTCCAGTCTTGTTTTGGTCTAAACCAGACTGTTTCCCACTCTGACAGTTCCCATCTCCAGAGGACTGGTCTGGAGCTTCCCATTTTCCATTTTTCATGCTTTAGGGAATCAGACCTGACTCCTAGGTTCCCATCTTTCTCCTTATTACCCACCATCAGCCCTGACATCAGTTATAAGTGGACAAAAGTAAAAACCTAGCTTGTGTCTCATCCCACATCTGGAATAGATGATTGCTATGATTCAGTGAAGACATTCAAGTAATGTTTCTTGAGCGCAGAGAGCACACCAGTTCCTGGGCTAGCCCCTGACTTATGTAGACGAGTAAGAATGCTTGATTCCTGCTTTCATGGAACTTACCCTTGAGAAGGGGACAGATACAAAGCACATGAGTATTAATATACGGCGCCGTGAGTGGAGGGGCGGGCGAGGGCTGGGTGCCCCTGAGTGCTTGGGAGCGGCCCTGTCCTGTTGTTGAGTCTTGCTGTTACTGTTGTTTTGAAACTGTTGAATTTATATTGGCGTTAAAGCGATTAAGAACGTTGTGATAATTTCAGGTGCACAGCCAGGGGACCAAGTCTTAGATATGTATGTATCCATTCTCCCCCAATCTCCCCGCCGGGGCTTCCTTGGTGGCTCAGTTGGTAAAGAAGGCACCTGCAACACAGGAGGCGCGGGTTCAATCCCTGGGTCGGGAAGATCCCCTGGAGAAGGCAATGGCAACCCACTCTGGTATTCTTACCTGGAAAATCCCATGCACAGAGAAGCCTGGCAGGCTACAGTCCAAGGGGTCGCACGAGTCAGACATGACTTATCAACTAAACCACCACCATTCTCCCCCAAACTCCCCTCTCTTTTATATATATGAGGCTGATGGCTGTAACTGTGGTCCCACACTTTGCAGTGTTCAGGAATAACGCCAAGGGACATGAGGAACCAAGTGATTTTCCTTGTGTCAGTTAGTGGGAGAAATGGGATACCTCAGCCTTCTATTCCCAGCCAGTGCCCTTCCAGCCCAAGTGTGGCCTCTCAGAGGGTTTCTTTCTAAAGGCATTGGAGATGAATAATGGAGTATTTTATAGAATATGGCAGAGAGTTTCAAACAAGTAAAGCAACAGAGAATGATTTTGAAATAAAACCCTGTCACGGTTAGTTGGCACTGGCATGATTTTTTTTTAACATCTCGACTGCAGTAATAAAGACGGTAGGGGAGTTGGTGAAAAGAACTTGGTGCCAGCTGGGGGCTGTATGAAATCATTTCACTTCAAAACAAAGAGCAGAAATAGGAGAAATTAAAATAGATGATCCCCAGCTCCCTGGCTTCCTCCTCTTCTTGGGCAGGAATCAAAGGAGAAAAAGCTCAGCAGTAAAAGCAGTCTCCAAGAACTGGTGTCGGGATGAGCAGCTGCCACAAAGACAGACACATCATTCGCCCCTGGAGAATCTTGCTTGTGCTTCCTGCACGTGTGAGAGAGCCAGCTTGCTTTGCACACACACACAGAAGCAAAGTCAAGAGTTTGTGAGCTTGGGGCAAGCATCTCAGCTCTGGGCGTCAACGCAAGGTAGCTATGCATGTAGCTTCTGGTTGCTCTCAGCTGAAACCTGCAGATAGACTGAGACCAAAGGTGCTAGCTCAGAGTCCAGCTGGAGTCTATCCATCTATCAATTTGAGGAGAGGGGAGATTGAAGGTCATTTCCCTTTTCTCTGAACTCATGTCGTTCCTTGACTGCAGTTTTCTCGTGACGCTTGTACCAGTTGTTAGTCAATCCCCTTTCAGCTCCACACGCATCCCTTTTTGTCCTGTTTTGCCATCCTGCACCTGGACTCAGCTCCCTATGTTTCTCATTTGCCAGCCAGCTCAGCCTTACACTGAAGCAATAGAGGGCACTGCAAAGTCGAAGGGAAAGAAAGAGCTGCTTTTGCTCCACAGGCTGTTTCTGGTGCAGTCGCATGGAAGTTGGTGTGCAGAGGGTCCTGGCGAGTGTTCACCGTGGTGGCGACGGCTCTCAGTGTCCTGCCTTTAGCACCTATAGCGTCCTGGTTCTTCACAACAGCGGCCGTGCTCAGTTTGCAAGGGTGTGCGAGTCATCTTGTGGGACCCTCCTCTCAGTTTCATATTTCCTCACTGACTTTTCCCTCAGCCTGGGAAATGGCAGATGGTTGCTGCCTTCTGAATTTCTACCTCTGTTACACTTTTCAGTTCTCTTCTCTTCTGCCTAGTTAACAGTTCTTTTACTTGATGCCCCACGTTCAGGTTATTAATGGGGTTTGTCTCTTGACTGGCCCCTAACAGATACACTTGAACACATCTGATGACTTGTGCAGTGCTGTTTGTATGTGCCCCTCAGAACTCCTTATGGAGCCTCTGCGCTCCTACAGAAGTGGCCTTCCAGCTGGAATATATTACATTGAGTATCTCAGGGAATTAATTTCCAGATCCTAGACTTCCCTGTATATACGCTTTCCTAATAAGATCAACCTGAGAACATGCCTGCAGGGAAGATCCCATGGGAAGGGTTCTTTTTCCCAGCTCATCTTGAACTTTAAAAAGGCATACTTCATGGATTAAAGACAATCTCTTTAACAAGTGGTGCTGGGAAAACTGGTCAACCACTTGTAAAAGAATGAAACTAGAACACTTTCTAACACCATACACAAAAATAAACTCAAAATGGATTAAAGATCTAAACGTAAGACCAGAAACTATAAAACTCCTAGAGGAGAACATAGGCAAAACACTCTCCGACATACATCACAGCAGGATCCTCTATGACCCACCTCCCAGAATATTGGAAATAAAAGCAAAAATAAACAAATGGGACCTAATTAAACTTAAAAGCTTCTGCACAACAAAGGAAACTATAAGCAAGGTGAAAAGACAGCCTTCAGAATGGGAGAAAATAATAGCAAATGAAGCAACTGACAAACAACTAATCTCAAAAATATACAAGCAACTCCTACAGCTCAATTCCAGAAAAATAAATAACCCAATCAAAAAATGGGCCAAAGAACTAAATAGACATTTCTCCAAAGAAGACATACATAGCTAACAAACACATGAAAAGATGCTCAACATCACTCATTATCAGAGAAATGCAAATCAAAACCACTATGAGGTACCATTTCATGCCAGGCAGAATGGCTGCGATCCAAAAGTCTACAAGTAATAAATGCTGGAGAGGGTGTGGAGAAAAGGGAATCCTCTTACACTGTTGGTGGGAATGCAAACTAGTACAGCCACTATGGAGAACAGTGTGGAGATTCCTTAAAAAACTGGAAATAGAACTGCCTTATGATCCAGCAATCCCACTGCTGGGCATACACACCGAGAAAACCAGGATTGAAAGAGACACGTGTACCCCAATGTTCATCGCAGCACTGTTTATAATAGCCAAGACATGGAAGCAACCTAGATGTCCATCAGCAGATGAATGGATAAGAAAGCAGTGGTACATATACACAATGGAGTATTACTCAGCCATTAAAAAGAATACATTTGAATCAGTTCTAATGAGGTGGATGAAACTGGAGCCTATTATACATAGTGAAGTAAGCCAGAAAGAAAAACACCAATACAGTATACTAATGCATATATATGGAATTTAGAAAGATGGTAACAATAACCCTGTGTAAGAGACAGCAAAAGAGACACTGATGTATAGAACAGTCTTTTGGACTCTGTGGGAGAGGGAGAGGGTGAGATGATTTGGGAGAATGGCATTGAAATATGTATAATATCATATATGAAACGAGTCGCCAGTCCAGGTTCAATGCACGATACTGGATGCTTAGGGCTAGTGCACTGGGACGACCCAGAGGGATGGTACGGGGAGGGAGGAGGGAGGAGGGTTCAGGATGGGGAATACATGTATACCTGTGGTGGATTCATTTCGATATTTGGCAAAACCAATACAATATTGTAAAGTTTAAAAATAAAATAAAATAAAAAAAAAGGCATACTTCTTATTTCTCCCTGATTTTACAGTGCATTGTCTAGAGTTATAATATACTTATGCTGTTTTGATTAATTTTGTTCTATTAATTTTAGCAATAACTCAATCCAGAAGAAAAAATTTTCAACATCTAAAGCCTTAAGATTACAGGAAATTAAGAAATCATTTTTGATTTATATCTTACTCTTGTTACATAGAATAATGCTAGGATAATTAATAAGATATTTTCAAGCATGAAACACATTATGAAGGGTAAAATTGGAGAAATGGAATGGAAATGTGACTTTAAGGAGGGAAAAGAACATTAAGTGTTCCTACTGTTAAAAGGTCATTCATGTGTTTAAAAATTTTGGATGATGGTAAATATTGCTATGGTATCTATAATTGGATACATATAAAAACATTCAACAGTTTTTTGTTCTAGATTGTCAGTTTTGACTACACGCTAGAATTACATTCTTTGCAACAATTTAGGCAAAAGAGAAACTTATGAACATATATATATATACTCTCCAGGCAAGAACACTGGAGTGGGTTGCCATTTCCTTCTCCAATGCAGGAAAGTGAAAAGTGAAAGTGAAGACGCTCAGTCATATCCGACTCTTAGCGACCCCATGAACTGCAGCCTACCAGGCTCCTCCGTCCATGGGATTTTCCAGGCAAGAGTACTGGAGTGGGGTGCCATTGCCTTCTCCAATATATATATGAGAGAGATGAGAAACTTTAGATTTCATCTTTGAAAAGTTCAAGAGAGTACGTAGTTTTCCAGAATTGTTTGAGGAGATACGTGAGTAAATATACGTGCCTCACTTATAATAAAACATGAATGAAGGAAGACTGGGTGAATGAATAAAGGAATGAATAAGTGAATCAGCAGTTGGAAGACAGAAGTCCCTCCTAGGATAAATAGAAACAACGTTCTGTGTTTCTCTGCTCAGGCTGTTTTTCAGCTTCTCCACTTGGGGAAATACGCATATGGAAAAGGCCAACATGGCCCTGATGTGGGGGCCCAGATCAGGAGCCAGCCCAAGTCCCTCCTTTGCCTTTGTTTTAGAATGACCTGTGACTGACTGAATGACTTGTAATGCATTTCCTTAAAGCCCAGTGTCTTGTTTTTAAATTTTCATCTGTGCAGTGGATTTAGAAATTCCAAATGAGTGACAGTTGGAATGTTCATTTTATCTTTTGGAGGGAAACACCTGTGGCTTAATAGAACAAAACATCTTAGAGAAAGAAGACATGGGTTGATGTAATGGTTTGCTAGTAACTGGCTGCATGTTTGTCAAATGCCTTCAAGTCTTTGCACTTCAGTTTCCTTGTGTGTAAAAAGTGAACGGTGATAACTGTGAGCCGTAGATGAAAGCGTGCATGTAAATGTGCCTTGCACATGGTAAGCCATCAGAACTTGTTGAAGCTAATGCTGAAACATCAGTTGGCAGTGAACCCTGGTATATCCACCTCTTCCTGCCCTAAGGGTTGCCTGTTAGTTTGCCGTGAACTAAGCTAGTTGGTCATTTAGGGCTACACACTGCCCCAGGTCCTGATCACATCAGGGACCTTCCATCCTAAGGCAAGGATGTGGGACATTTGATGGCCACATGTGGACATATTCCCCCTTCACTTCTATAGCTGCGGTTCTTGTAAGCTTCCCGCTACGTTTGGCATGTGTTTTCATCCTTGCCTCAGGGGGAGACACATTTGCAGCTAGTTCATCTGTAGACTCTATGGAAGTGGTAACGGTCAAGCATTTCCATGTATTATATAAAATGTATTATATAAAATGTAAAACACAGACACCATAGCTTCGTGCCAGAGTGTTTCCTGAATCTGCTTTCTTGGGGGAGTGTACAGTACTGGCTGGTGTTCCAACCAACTGAATTACAAACTGAGCAGTGCGTGCACATGCACACACACACACGTACGAACACACACACGTGCACACACACATGTGCACACACGCAAGATGATTTCTTTATTGATCTCTGGCAGCAAACTAGTGGTAGTTCACCTGGCATTTTGTCAACAGTGGAGGTCAACTGAGAAATTGAAATGCTTGTGCCAAGTACCTAATAATAAAACCATAAGATTTCGTCTGTTACTAAAACATTGGTGAGTAAAGGGACATGCCTGTGGCTGCAGAGTTGAATCAGGTGAAGTGGCATTAGAGCTGCTTCTACACTGATGTCACCGGCTTTTAAAATGAGGACTGCTCACTGAGCTCTTCATACGTTTACACTAATGGGAGTGATGAATTTTAAAATGCGTTTTTTGATGCTCTGTAGAGAGTAAACCCTCAAGCCATATTTCTATAAAGATTAAGATCTTATTCCAGACCCCAATTAAACTAAGGCAAGTCATGATCGCAGAGAAACAGAGAGAAGGATCCAGTTCTTGCAGTGTGCCAGACACGCACTTTTCCCAGATCTCATCTCGCTGTTTCTCACGGCATCACTGTAGGTTGGGCGTCGTCCCTTCCATTTCACAGGCGAAAACACCGAGGTTCAGGGAAGTTAAATTCAGCACTGCGACATGAGTCCGTGTCGGTCTGAAACAAAGCATTCTTTCCCCTTCACGCCATTAACTCTGACCCTGGCTCAAAAAGGTGGACGGTCAAAAAACAGGGGCTGTGGAGGTAATGTTAGTGTTTATCTTCCCATAGACCCAAAGCGGCAGTTCTCAATCTAGGCTGCATGTTAAAAATCACCGTTGTTCCAGGGTTCACACTCCTGATTTGTAAGAGAGCTCTTAGAGCAGTATTTCTCAACTTTCAGAATCACCTGGTGCTTTGTTCAAACAGATTTCTGGGCCCTACCTCCAGAGTTTCTGATCCTTTAAGCCTGGAGTTGGCCTGAGCATCTGCATTTTAAGTAAATTTCCTGGTGCTGCTTCAGGTCGCGGCCCTCTCTTTGTGAACTACTGTCTCAGGGCATTGTTTCTCAACGTGTAGTTCCTGCCCAGAGTATTTCAGTTCAGAATTACTTAGGAACTCAAAAGCAGGCTCAAATGCAGGAGAGAGGCCTGGCTGATGAGGCGTTGTTTCGCGCTTCCCCACATAAGTGGAATCGGGAGGAGAAAAGCACCCTTTGAAGAGTCTCCTCTCCTTTCTTCGCTCCTTCCTTATTTTACCTGCAGCTATTCAGTTTCACCAGCCCCACTGAAAATGCAGCTCAGGCTCGGAGTTTAAAGGGGGTGGCCGCTGGGAGCTTGGATTTCAGCTGGGAAGCTGGGTCACCGCCGGCTTCCTCAGAGCTGGAAGACTCTGAGGAAAGTGTGCTCAGAGGTTGAGGGCCTGCAAGCCCGGCCAGGCGGATGTGCCTGAGGAGATGCAGGTGCTTCCCCACCCCTGCCCCTCAGCTGTGCTCCAGGGGGAAGCCGGCGGCCAAGAAGAGTATTTATAGCCTCCTCTGCCGGCTGGTTCCTGCCCCAGGACCCCAGCCTGCTGCTGACGAGACGGGAAGGTCAGCGGGCTAGGTGGAGGGGGCCCAGCTGGCCTCCCTGAAGAGTTGCAGACGTTAGTCCCCCAACACCTGAAGTTACAGACACAATGGGATCTCCAACAGGGAGAAACTAAGGGCATGGGAAAAGATGTCCCATTGTTCTTCCCTGGCTCCAAAAGAAGCCGTTTGCCCAAGAGAAGCCCACCACAGGGAGGCCCTGCCACCATCTGCAGAACTGGCTTACAATCATTCTTGCCAATAATCGGGGCAAGCAGGTCCATGAAGCCCCCTCAGCCCCCACTTCTAATGCCCAGCCCTGGAAACCAGCATCCTCTTCCAGATCCTTAACGCAAACCTGTCAGCAGAAACAATCGCCCTTTTTCTCTCACATCCTTGGTTTAGTTAGGCCTTTGAGTTACAAAGGAAGGTGGAGGTAACACAGCGGTCGAGGTGGTTACCTTGGGCCAGGTGGACAGCCCCGCTTATTCAGGTGACTTTGGGGTTTCGGAGGTGGGGCCGCTGTCCCCACTTGTGCAGAAGAGGATTAGGGAGCCCGTGAAATACCTTGTCAGTATTTATGGGGCTGTGTTCTGCACACAGCTTCTCAGCACACAGCTTCTAGGTGAAATTGTTAGCTCTCCAGGGGAAAGCCAACAAAACAGCAAGTGTTCCAGAAGGGGTTTCACTTCCTAACTGGCAGCGAGCCGGAGATCAAAACCTATTACTCGGAGCTACAGGTGGAATTCCTGCAGGAGACACGAGCTGTCCTATTGTCCTGCCTGGGGTCACTGTGCATGGACCGAGCAGGGGTCCCTCTGTAGCCAAGTCAGGGACTCGTGGGCCGTTTTCTCCCTGAGCTTGACAAGCATCCTATCTCTACAAACAGGAGACCTGGAAGCCTTATGACGGGTGTAATTTCAGGAACCCTTCTTGAATGCAGAAGGCAATATATATTTTAGTTTTCCTTTTTTAAGAGGAAGTGGGTCAGAGTGGAATGACAGAGGTAGAGGCAGTTGAAGTCCGTGTAAGGGCTGGAGCCGGGCACATGGGAATGATAACCAACTGTTAGTTTGCGCTTTCCAGTTGTCTGCACAGCGCTGAGCGCTTTCTGGACGGGATCCATTTAATCCTCCCGGTCACCCAAGGAGGCAGATGCAGCTGTACTCCCTCCTTTAGGGCAGAGGATACTGAGGTCTAGCGAAGCCAGAGGGCTTGCTTTTTGTCCTGGATGAGGATGGCAGAGTTGGCATTCCAGCTCCCTCTCCAGGAGCCTGGGCCCTCTGAGGCTCAGGGGCTGGTCTCCCCCAGGAACTCTTCTTGCTGCAGGCTTTCCCTAGCATCCCGCAGACAGGGAGGTGGGGCTCAGTGTCCCCTTGGGAGCGTGTTCTAGGCACAGCCTCTTGGGCCAGCCCAGGGCTCCTGGAGACCCCCCTTATCCCATTCCTGCCGGTGCCCACACACCCTCCCACTTTCCACTGGGACGCTGACTCCTGGTCATCTCCCTCTCTGACAGAGCTGTGCAACTGGGGCGACTTTGGGTGCACTCTGTGAATTAGATTCATGCTGGTTCATGTCATTGGAAGTGTTTTGCTGACTCTTGGCTGCAGCGGGCTGGGGCAGGGAGAGGGAGCTGAAAGCAGAGAAGGCAGCTGGCAAATGCCTCCCTACGCCCTCCCCGGACTACCGTGGAGGTCGGTGATGCTTTCCTGTTGTCCTCTGGGGTGTGCAGTTGCTCTTCATTGGGTGCTGGTGGGGGGTACCAAACGTGCACAGTGTGGAAGGGGCAGGGCTGCAGCTGGAGCTATACTGCATGGGACTGAAGATCTCTTCAGTCTAGTGGGATGACCACTTTGTATGCTTTTCATCAGGTGGCAGATAAGGCTGTAAGTTTCAGTAAGAGCTTCTCCTTTCTGGATTCCTCATGACTTTTCCATTTTCCGAGTCACCTAAATAAGATTGTCTTCCTTGTTGATTGTTATACCCCTGGGATTCAGCACAGCTCCTAGCATATGATGGGTGCTTAATTAATGCCCATGCATTTAATAGCAATCCATTAAGTGAATAGCTAGTTGAATCAGTGAATCCATGAACCACTGATGTTGGTCCTAGATTCCCGAAGTTAACCAAAGAGCATGACACTAGCATCTTCTCTGGGATGCCATTTTCAGAGGTTTGGCACGTGTATCAGTTGCAAGAGCAAGAAGCAGTCACTGGAATTTAAAGTGCAGTTTATGGGAAGGGGACACCTGTGAAAAATAAAACAGGAGGCAGCAGGGTGGGGTGGGACAGAGCACTCTGCTGATCCGACACGGCCAGAGGAAAGGGAGTGGTAGGCAGGAGTGTGAGGCCCAGTGGCTCCCCTGGCTGGAGGCAGGTCAGCGACTGCAAGGCCTTCCCTGAAGCAGGATCTGGGTGCTGCACCTCTATGCAGTCAGGAGAAGGGTGCAGAGCTGATCCGGGCGTGACTGATTGCTTTTCCTTCTCCAGGCCGTGTCCTCTCAGATTGCTTTTCCTTCTCCAGGCCGTGTCCTCTCATCCCGTGTGTCTTCCATCAGGGCCACCCCTGCCTCCCTCGCCTCTGCACCTTCCTTCTCTCCATCACCTCTGTCTCCACCTTGGGAGGCCTGGTGGCCTAGGACACAGTGGGCCTCTCTCAGCATTGTCACAGTCTCGCTCTGGCTGGTTTCTAATGACGCAAACTCAACAAGCTCAAGCCTCTCTGAAGCGTATTCCTTTCCAGGACAATATTCTCTCCTACATTTCCAACTCTATCATGGGCACTGTCAGGTCCTGCCGCTGAAAACCTAGCAGTCTCTTCCACTCCACTCTTGGCTGTCCTCCTGATGCCTCCAACACCTCATCCACCTCCTCCAGTCCCACCGCTTGAGAAAGAGCTCTTCAGAGCTCTACTCCTGACCTGTAGGCACCTGCAGCAGGCCGGGCCGGAGCCTGGTGGGGCTGGATCAGACATCCAGAGCCCATCAGCACAGGGCAGACAACATCCTTGTTTTAGGCAGTGTCTGGTTCTCAGGGTCTGAGTAAACAACCAAAGTGAGGAGGTCTTTGTTATCAGCAGGGGAAAAAGCCCGTTTGTTCTGTTGAGTCCTTGCATCCTGGCCATTGGTGCACTGAGGAAACAATCCTGTTTACTTAAGGTAGATTGCTTTCCCTTGAAAAGTGCTGGTTCTAACTCCAGACCTTTCAACTATGTTGTGAGTATGAAGTGGTGTGTTAGGTACTTCCTCTCTTTGCAGTCTCTTTACCCATCATACTTAGAGTGGCTGCCACAGTCTTTTTCCTTTCCTTTCTTCATTCATTCATTCATCTGCAGACAGTTGTTGGGAGAGAGTCACATGAGTTTGCAGTTATGGCCATGGGCTCTGCAGGCAGCTTGCCTGCACTCAAAGCCCAGCCCAGCCACTGCCTGGGAGCATAGTCGATTCAGTATCACCTCTCCCCACCCCAGTTTCCTCATCTGTAAAGGAGTGTAGTTAGAACATCCATCTCAGAGGTTCGTGAGGATTAAAAGAGTTACATGTACCCGGCACATGGAAAGGGAATTAAAAGGGTTCTGGATCCGTAACATCAAATCCCCGCTCTAAAGGCAGTGTGGGTGGAGGCGGAAGGAGCTGGGCGCAGACAGGACGAAGGCTGGTGTGAGCTCTGGCTGGGAAACTTAGAACTTATCCAGTCTGCGATGCTTTTGTGTTAGGGGGCTACTAGAACAATGAAAACTGTATTGTTTTTGAAATTATTTATAGACTAGAAAATTAGTTTCAACATAGTGCTCAACAGTAAAGAGTGCTGTTCGAAAGTGATTATATGAATAGAATTCTTTTAAAAGATAGAATGTTGCTCATGTGTGCAAACCAAAATTTTTAAGTAAAAATTTTATACAGATTAAGAAAATATAAGCAAAATACAATTCAGGCATACCTTGTTTCATGGCTTTGTTGTGCTTTAATGTGCTTCCCAGATACTGCCTTTTCTTTTTGTTTCCCCCCACACAAAATGAAGTTTTGTGGCAACCCTGTGGCAAGCAAGTCTGTTCAGCACCATTTTTTCCAGTAGCATTTGCTCACTTTGTGTCTCTGTGTTGCATTTTGGTAACTCTGGAAGTATTTTAAACCTTTTCATTTTTATTATATTTGTTATAATGATCTGTGATAAGTGATCTTTGATGCTATTATTGTAATTGTTTGGGGCGCCATGGACCTTGCCCATGTAAGACCGTGAACCCGATAAATACTGACTGTTTTCTGACCACTTCACTGACCAGTCATTTCCCCTTCTCTCTCCCCTTCTTTCAGCGTCCCTATTCCCTGAGACACAGCAATTTTGAAATTAAGCCAGTTAATAACCCAACAATGACCTCTAGGTGTTCAAGTGAAAGGAAGAGTCACATGTCTCTCACTTTAAATCAAAAGTTGGAAATGAGGGAATTCCCTGGCTTTCACTACCAAGAGCACTGGTTCGATCCCTGGTCGGGGAACTATTATCCCACAAGTGGCATGGTGTGTCCAAAAAGCCTAGAAACGATTATACCTAATGAGGAAGGTATGTTGAAAGCCAAGATAGGCTGAAAACCAGGCCTCTTGTACCAGTTAGCCAAAAAGTGAATACAAAAGAAAAGTTTCTCAAGGAAACTAAAAGTGCTACTCCAGTGAACACATAAATGACAAGAAAGGGAAACAGCATTATTGCTGATATGGAGAAAGTTTTAGTGGTCTAGATAGAAGATCATGGGGCTTCCCTGGTGTCTCAGTGGTAAAAAGCCCACCTGCCAATGTAGGAGATGCAGATTCAATCCCTGGGTTGAGAAGATCCCCTGGAGGAGGAAATGGCAACCCACTCCAGTGTTCTTGCATGGGAAATCCCATGAACAGAGGAACCTGGCGGGCGACAGTCCATAGGGTCACAAAGAGTCGGACATGACTTAGTGGCTAAACAACAACAATAGAAGATCCTACCGGCCACAACATTCCCTTAAACCAAAGACTAATCTAGAACAAGGCTCGTCCATTCTTTGAAGGCTGAGAGAGGTGAGGAAGCTGCAGAAGAAAAGTTGGAAGCTAGTGGACGGTTGGTTCATGAGGTTTGAGGAAAGAAGCCATCTTCATAAAATCAAAGGGCAAAGCGAAGCAGCAAGTGCAGATGTAAGAGCTGCTGCACATTATCCAGGAGATCTCATTAAGATTGTTAACGAGGGCGGCCACTCTAAACAACAGATTTTCAATGTAGACAAAGCAGCCTTATTTTGGAAGAAGATAACCCAGTAAGTCTTTCATAGCTTGAGAAAAGTCAATGCCTGGCTCCAAAGCTTCCAAGGACAGCAGGACTCACCTGTTACGGGTTAATGCAGCTGGAGAGCTCAGGTTGGAAGCCAGCGCCCAGTCACCATTCTGAAGATCCCAGGGCCCTCGCAGATTATGGTTCCTCTATTCTGCCTGTGTTCCGTAAATGGAACAACAAAGTTGGGGTAACAGCACATCTGTTTACAACATGGTTTACTGAATATTTTAAGGACACTCTTGAGACCTACCATTCAGAAAACAACATTCTTTTCAAAATAGTACTGCTTAGTGACAACACACCTGGTCACCCAAGAGCCCTGTTGGCGATGTACAGTGAGATTAATGTTTTCATGCCTGCTAAAACAAGATACTCATTCTGTAGCCCATGGGCCAAGGAGTAATTTCATAATTTTATGAATATTATATTCATAAAAGGAGTAATTTTATAATTTTAAATAATAATTAAATAGTAATTATTATTTAAAAAACACATTTCACAATGCTATAGCTGCCATAGATAGCAATGGCCCTGATGGATCTGGGCAAAAAACAGGGAAAACTTCCTAGAAAGGCTTTACCATCCTAGATGCCATTTATGAACATTTGTGATTCATGAAAAAGGTTGATATATCAATATTAACAGGAGTATGGAAGAAGTTAATTCCAACCCTCATGGATGACTTGAAGGGGTTTCAAGACCTCAGGAGGAAGTAACTTCAGATGTGAAGGAAAATAGCAAGAGAACTAGAGTTAGAAGCCTGAAGACATGCCTGCATTGCTGCAATCTTGTGATAAAACTTTAATGGATAAGGAGTTGCTGCTTATGGATGAGCCAAGAAAGTGATTTCTTGAGATGTAAACCACTCCTAATGAAGATGCTTTGTTGAAATGACAACAGAGGATTTAGAATATTAGGTAAACTTAGTTATTAAAGCAGTGGCAGTTTGAGAGGACTGACTCCAGTTTTGAAAGGAGTCCTACTGTGGGTAGATCCTGTCAAACAGCGTCGCATGCTACAGAGAAAACATTCATGGAAGGAAGAGTCAATTGATGCTGCAGACTTCATTGTTCTCTTATTTTGCGAAATTGCCAAAAAAGCAACAACAAAACAAAATAAAAGAAGAAATTACCACAGCCACCCCAACCTTCACCAACCATCACTCTGATCAGTCAGCAGCCACCAACACTGAGGCAAGACCATCCACCAGCAAAAAGATTATTACTTGCTGAAGGTTTAGGTGATAGCATTTTTCTTTTTTTTAGCAATAAATTCTTTTTGAATTAAGGTATGTGTGTTATTTTTTAGATACATTGCTCTTACCCACTTAATAGACACAGTGGAGTGTAAACATACTTTTACATGAACTGGGAAACCAAAAAATTAGTATGACTCGCTTTCCTGTGATATATGCTTTGTTGAGGTGGTCAGGAACCAAACCTGCAATATTTCTGAGTTACGCCTATAATACTGGGTTTTCTAAATATTTTTATTTATTTATTTGGCTGCACCCGATCGTAGCTGTGGCATGAGGAGTCTTGTTCCCTGACCAGGAATCGAGCCCTGCCCCGAACCACCAGGGAAGTCCCTATGCCTGTAATACTGTGCATTATTGTCTATAAATACACATTCACAACTTTAATCAATTTTCAGTCATATTTGTTTGCACTGAGGTAAGTTCCTGACACTGTTGAAGAATGTATTTGTTTCAGTCTTTTTATTTTTAATTTTTAAACTAAAATTTACCATTGTATCATTTTCAGTTGCATTACATGATTAGTAAACTTGAAACTGACCTTTCTCTGTGAACCCAAGTATTTTTAACTGAGAAAATACTCTCTCTGGAGTTGCTGAATTATTTAGTAAGCTCAGAGCTAATGCAGCTAAATAGAGGTTCTAATGTTTGATTGATTCTAATGTTTTCAAATTGGACTGTGTTAATATTTCAGCCAAAATAACTTCCCCCATTCAGAGCACCTTTATTCAATGAATACTTTTACCAGGCACAAATTGTCAAATAATTTCTCACTATTTATGATGCTTTTGAATATTTCACTAAAGTTAGATGTTGTAAAATTGCAGGCCTTTGCAATTACATTCCACTTCAATAAAGAATATAAATTGATCCAATTAAAAATAAGAGCTTCGTCAAAAGATCCTTCCTACAAGTCAAGGTATTATATACCTCTGAGCTCCACACTTTAATTTCTTCATTTCTTTCCTTGCTTTGGTAGAGACAGTTTGAATGTGTCCCTGGGTAAGCTTGTTTTAGATCATTATAATTCATAAAGAGCTTTACAACCTGAATTTTATTGTGCTCCATTTATTGAATAATTTATTAAAATATTCCAATTGATTTTCATTAAAATGCAACCTGCATTTAATGAACTATTCCAAAATAATTCTCTAGTTTTCTAGGGCACATAGGTTGATTTACAAAATAGTTATTCAAAGGCTCAAACATTTCTGAAATCAGCTTCCTGATGGGCAACAGAGAACGTGAAAAAACGTGCACTGCCGAGCTGACGTTTTTATAGTTATTGTTGATGCAAGGGCTTCGTTTTGAGAGGAGTGACTGGATGCTTAATATAAGCTCTATCAGAAGAATTTTGTACTTTGGTTACTTTGTTTACATATAGAAACATTTGTAATTTTCGACAACCACAGTTTCTATTTCCTTTGGTGGAATATCACAGTTCTTTGGAGACCATCATGGATTGTGCTCGAGTACAGTTTTCCAAGTACATTCTGCTCTGCAGCTTTCTTAATTTGTTAAGAACATTATTTTTCCACAAACCTCACTTTCACTCTTCACTTTCATGCATTGGAGAAGGAAATGGCAACCCACTCTAGTGTTCTTGCCTGGAGAATCCCAGGGACGAGGGAGCCTGGTGGGCTGCCGTCTAGGGGGTCGCACAAAGTCGGACACGACTGAAGTGACTTAGCAGCGGCAAGCTTTCCTTAAAATTGTATTCTTATTATTACTATAAAACACATCTTATCTTCAGTCAAACTTTTGAACTAAATTTATAACAGTAAAACAACATCAGCTGTTTTACCTGAAAATAAACTGCAGACAGTTTTACTTTGATTTCATGAACTGTATGGGGGGAAAAAAATCACATCAGAGTTGGAATTCACTGATTTTCCATTTGAAGTATCTGAAGACTCTAATATGAAAAGGGTTTTGTGCAACTGTTTGGCAATTCTTTTACTAATGTCACCAACACACACACAACTGTTGGTTCACTTTTTGCTTGTACAGACTTGGAATACAAATGGGCAAAGTTAATTGAGAAGAGTAGTTTGATCTAAATGAAAACTCATGCTTCACTGGTAAACACACCTTCTGCAGCTGCTCTTGTGAAATTATTGTTTGGGAGCACAGCCTTCCTAAAATAGTTCTAACTTTTAAAGTAGAGGCTGGAACTTCTTCAGTAGACTTGTATTTGGTTTTTGTGTGGCCCATGATGTTACTGGGATCTGGTTCGGTTCAGTTCAGTTCAGTTGCTCAGTCCTGTCTGACTCTTTGCAACCCCATGAATTGCAGCACACCAGGCTTCCCTGTCCATCACCAACTCCCAGAGTTCATTCAAACTCACGTCCATCGAGTCGGTGAGGCCATCCAGCCATCTCATCCTCTGTCGTCCCCTTCTCCTCCTGCCCCCAATCCCTCCCAGCATCAGAGTCTTTTCCAATGAGTCAACTCTTCGCATGAGGTGGCCAAAGTATTGGAGTTTCAGCTTTAGCCTCAGTCCTTCCAATGAACACCCAGGACTGATCTCCTTTAGGATGGACTGGTTGGATCTCCTTGCAGTCCAAGGGACTCTCAAGAGTCTTCTCCAACACCACAGTTCAAAAGCATCAATTCTTTGGCGCTCAGCTTTCTTCACAGTCCAACTCTTACATCCATACATGACCACTGGAAAAACTATAGCCTTGACTAGAGGGACCTTTTTTGGCAGAGTAATGTCTCTGTTTTTTAATATGCTATCTAGGTTGGTCATAACTTTTCTTCCAAGGAGTAAGCGTCTTTTAATTTCATGGCTGCAATCACCATCTGCAGTGATTTTGGAGCCCCCAAAAATAAAGTCTGCCACTGTTGCCCCATCTATTTCCCATGAAGTGATGGGACCAGATGCCATGATCTCTGTTTTCTGAATGTTGAGCTTTAAGCCAACTTTTTCACTCTCCTCTTTCACTGTCATCAAGAGGCTTTTGAGTTCCTCTTCACTTTCTGCCATAAGGGTGGTGTCATCTGCATATCTGAGGTTATTGATATTTCTCCCAACAATCTTGATTCCAGCTTGTGCTTCTTCCAGCCCAGCGTTTCTCATGATGTACGCTGCTGCTGCTGCTGCTGCTGCTAAGTCGCTTCAGTCGTGTCCGACTCTGTGCGACCCCATAGACAGCAGCCCACCAGGCTCCCCCATCCCTGGGATTCTCCAGGCAAGAACACTGGAGTGGGTTGCCATTTCCTTCTCCAATGCATGAAAGTGAAAAGTGAAAGTGAAGTCGCTCAGTCGTGTCCGACTCTTAGTGACCCCATGGACTGTAGCCCACCAGGCTCCTCCATCCATGGGATTTTCCAGGCAAGAGTACTGCAGTGGGGTGCCATTGCATATAAGTTAAATAAGCAGGGTGACAATATACAACCTTGATGTACTCCTTTTCCTATTTGGAACCAGTCTGTTTTTCCATGTCCAGTTCTAACTGTTGCTTCCTGACCTGCATATAGGTTTCTCAAGAGGCAGGTCAGGTGGTCTGGTATTCCCATCTCTTTCAGAATTTTCCAAAGTTTATTATGGTGGTGGGTAGTAAATATTATCAATGATATTGTATAAGTTGCATATTCATCAGTTCTCTTGATACATGAAAATTCAGTACTTAAATTTAACATGCACATTTTTTGTTGATTGCTGCTGAAAACATTTATTGCCAAATTTTGTAAAGTGTTACCAAATAGTAAAATAAATAGTTGTAATTTTATCCATATTTAAAGGAAAATCCCTCTACGGCAAGAATATTCAGATTACTTGTTGTACTCTTTACTGTAGCACTGCTCAGTCTCTAATTCCTGTGTGTTTCTCACAAGAGCCTAACATATTTATTTCTCTTATTTTCCAGAGACTGCACTGACGGCAGGCCTGGTGGCTTTGTGCGTCTTTCAGGCCCCTGCACTCGCCAGCACACACCTGGTGGCTGCACCAGATGGCCGGCAGGAGCTGTGGCGCCCAACAGTTCACCCCCAGCTTCCAAGACCAGGAGGAGTTATATACACGCTTCATTTTATCAGCAGTAAGTGCCCCGTGTGCTGGCCTTGAAAAGGAGATGTTAGTTTTCACCTGTTCCTGTTTTAATCTAGGAAAGCTCAGGAAAAGAGACAATTTATGGCTGATCATCTTTCAGGTCTCAGCATGTATTAAAGTAAGAACCCTATTTACTGCCTGTGGACCGTACGTCCTTGCAGGAAGTTGGAAAGACAAAGTGGACACCCACCAAACTCTCCCTCCCCAACACGTGCCTGTGTGCTCCGTCACTCAGTCATGTCTGTGACTCTTTGCAACTCCATGGACTGTAGCTGCCAGGGTATATCCCAGCAACCCACTGGAGTGGGTTGCCGTTTTCTCTTCCAGGGGATCTTCCCAACCCAGAGATCAAACCCACTTGTCTCTTGCATCTCCTGAAATCCGCAGGAGGATCGTTCACCACGAGTGCCACTAGAGACGCATCCTCCCCAACATGTTTTAATTCAGTCATCACCAACAGTAGTTTACAGAAAAATAGAGCATCTAGGACAAATGCCAAAAACTACACGGGGCACCAAGCATGAACTGGGACTCTTTGGGTGAACTGGGATATGTTAGCTCACTGGCTACGAGTGCTATCATCATAGCATCCCTTTGTGAAAAACCCCCAACAGCAAGGGCGGTCAAGAAATACCTGAGCAGAATCTTAAGATAGGTTGAAAATTGTCAGTCAATGTATGAAAAGCAGGGTTTTTTTTAAAGTTGTTTGCAAGGGTTTTATTTATCTCAGTTATCACAAAAACCCAATGGGTGGGCCATATTACTCTGATTTTGTTGCTGCTGTTGTTCAGTCACTCAGTTGTGTCCAACTCTTAGCTACCCTATGGATTGCCAGGCTCCTCTGTCCATGAGATTCTCCCAGCGGAAATACTGGAGTGGGTTGTCATTTCCTTCTCCAACTCTCATTTTACATGTGGGGAAATCAGGGCTTAGAGGGGGTTAAGGAATTTGGCTGAGGTCCCCCAGCTAGGACTTGGAGAGGCTGGGATGCAAGCAGAGGTCTGTGACTCCAGCACTGGGGGGCCCGGTAGGTCCACCAGTGGTTCTGCGTATACAGTGGCTCAGCGTTAGAGATGGCGAGCAAATTGGGAAGGGACTTCATGTTGGCAAAAACTGGGGTGGGGTTGTCTGATGAGGATGCTGCTGAAGATGGGTGGAGGGCAGGTTGTAACGGGCCTGGGAGGCCAGGCTAACTTGAATTAAGTCCTGAGAGTTGCAGAGAGCCCACCGTGAAACTCCCGTTGCCCATAAAGACTGGTGACTGCAGTCTTCACTCACCTCTCCCTTCCTCTCCACTTCCTTACCCGTGCTTACCGTGTGTGTGTGTGTGTTAGTCACTCAGTCGTGTCTGACTCTTTGCGACCCCATGGACTGTATGTAGCACTCCAAGCTCCTCTGTCTATCGAATTTTCCAGGCAAAAATAGTAGAGTGGGTAGCCATTCCTTTCCCCAAGGGGGTTTCCCAACCCGGGGATTGAACCCGTGTCTCCTGCATTGCAGGCAGATTCTTTCCCTTCTGAGCCAGCAGGAAAGCCCACAGTTGTAACTGTGGCTAAGTTAAATACTTCCAGTGCTTTACTGGATACTGTCTTGTATAGTTTTCTCACTGTTGTATGTGTGAGTTTGGTCTTTTCATGCAAAAATCTCAACTTCTTTAAGGCAGAGATTGATGTTGCTGTAGATTTCTTAATAATTCCTGCTTGGTGCTGAGCACACAAGAAATGTTCAGAAAGACATTTCGTGATGGAAGGAGGTTGTCAGTGAATGGGTTTTGGATTGCATTCTGTTGATTAATATCGCAATTTTTTAGAACTTTGACTTGAGTTTGAACCTGCTTTAGTTCTGCTTTTTTACACTCAGCTGCTTGGTGTTGTTCCGCAGCTCCCCCCATTCACCCCTGAAGACTTCCCTTTGGTTCTTTGTGCCTGGGGCTTCTGTTTTAGGTGCTTAACCTTGCTTCATGGTTACACTTCCTACCTCCTTTTCTGCTCCAACTGAGTAACAGGTTCATTTTCTTCTAGACGTTCAAGGTCGGATGAGTCCAGGTGGGCAGACAGTTGATTTATTAATACCTTGTTGACCAGGCCCATTGGTGGGTTACTTGATTTTAGTCTCGACTGATTAATCTTCACTGCTTTTGGTAAATCTAGTCAGATCTAAATAGGACTAGAATTCTGGAACTGTGATATGCAGATTGGAAATTGCCAGCCACAGGTGACTATTTAAATTAATTAAAATTAGATAAAATTAGATAAAATTTAAATTTCTGTTCCTCAGTCACACTAGTCACATTTCAAGAGCTCAGTAGCCACAGGTGGTGAGCAGCTACCCTATTAGCAAGGATTTAGAATCTTTGCATCCTTCCAGAAACTACAAGGCAGTCGATTGTAGGCAGGAGTATTGGGTTAATTAACAAATCCTGGGCCAGCGCTGAGCACTATAAAACGAAGCTTTGATAACTGATTCTTCCTCTGGCTGATTTATAATTTAATATAATATTAGTATAATATATAATTATTAATATAATATTAATTAATTAATATAAAATTAATATAATATTAGGATTCCTAGGGATAAAATGACTTTGGAGCATTTAAATAGCCCTTTGTTTAAGTGTCTATGAATTGGAGAAGGCAGTGGCACCCCACTCCAGTATTCTTGCCTGGAAAATCCCATGGACGGAGGAGCCTGGTAGGCTTCAGTCCATGGGGTTGCAAAGAGTCAGACATGACTGAGCGACTTCACTTTTACTTTTCACTTCCATGCACTGGAGAAGGAAATGGCAACCCACTCCAGTGCTCTTGCCTGGAGAATCCCAGGGACGGCAGAGCCTGGTGGGCTGCCATCTATGGGGTCGCACAGAGTCGGACACGACTGAAGCGACTTAGCATAGCATAGCATGACTTCCAACAAATCTGTGAGCTGTGAGTTCTTCCAGAACAGGGGACGTGTGTTAGCTTTCCATCTCCCAGGCTTGAATTTGTGTTTGGTGCAGAAAGGACTCAAAAAAAATATCGGGATAATGACTAAATAAATGCTTGGAAACATCATTTCATTTCCTCTATTGCTGATTATAACTATTAGGCTCACAAATTATGTTCTGAAATATACCTTTTTTTTTAACCTATTCTTTTTTTTTATGCTGTATATTCTGAGAACATGAAAGAAAGAAAAAGTTCAGAAATGAAATACAGATTCATTTGAATGAAAATATGCGAAATCTCTGTTGGGGGGACACAGAAGGAAAGGCTCCCAGGGGGCCCATGTGGGGTCAGTGGAGGCCTTACTCTGGGGGTGGCATGGCCCTAGTTGCCTTTCTTGTGGAGTTGGCAGGAACTGACATGGGGCATCCTGACTTTGGAGGCTGCAGGTGGCCTGTCCCTGGGTCAAGGAAGGCAGCACAGACTGTGGAAAGTCAGCTTCCTAGCCCTTTCCTTCCCTGGAGGGGCCACTGCCAGGTCCCTGTGATGCTTATCTGTTCTCTGCAGATCTGTGGAGTGAGGTCATCCAGGAAGTTGGATCCCTTTGATACAATTATCTCTGCGTCCTTGGCTCTTTGGAGAATGACCAGTGACCCCCATGCTTCTTACGTGGTCGGAACAGCTGTTGTGGGGTGGGATGCCAGGTGTAGGGCCCTGTGTATATATGTGTCCTTCCCCAGCTGTCAGGATGCGGGCCAGTGAACGGAGGTGGGCTCCCCCAGGAAAGCACGCTCACACTGCGACAGAGGAGATGAGAGGGGAGAGGAGAATTTAATGGGTGGTGGGGAATCTGTCTCTCTGTCTGTCTCTTTCTCTCTCTGTCACACACACACACAGACACACACACACATACGTGCATATAGACCTACATTCACCATGACAAAGCCCAGAAGTGTTTCCTTTTCAATTTGTCTCAGTTGACAACCAGTTAGGCCAGTTCTAAGGGCTCACTCTTCCTGAAGGGGTAGGGGTGGGTGACTTTAGGGAATGAGATTTCTCCACAGCCCTGAGCCCATCTTTTGCTGTACTCCCTCTTGTATCTGGACACCTTCTCTACTCAGTAGGAATCCTGCATAACAGACCCCAGATCCCCACAACTGGTGCCCCTCTCCCTCTCACTGGCTCAGCCTCACCTGTGCTTGACTTGTCCACACCAGAAATAACTCGTTTGGGTCTTTCTCTATTCTGAGGCTCCCTTCGCTCCCGCTGCTCCTGTTTTTCTGTCTTTCATCCCTGGTTGATCACTGACGTGTGCTCTGAGCCATCCGACGGCGTTTGTTGGCAGAAACAGCAGGTCTGACGGTTTAAGCACTTTTCTGTCTGAGCCCATGAAGCAACCCAAAGTCCTTAGCATTCAGGGAGTTAGAGAGCATTTCTCTAGAAAGAGACAAAACTCCCATTGTGTGTATGCAAGTATTGTTCATATCATATGTAATCCATAGCGAGTAACAAGCTAGAATAGTGAATTGTCGGCTAGAGATCATGAGGGACAGTTTCCTGCTTCCCATTAGTGGGGTGGGGGGGGGGGCAAGAGCTGTGGGTGTTTGTGGTTCAGTCCTCCCTTCCTCCTGGGAGTGTTTTCCCAGTCTTCACTCAGATGCTGTGGTAGCCAAGGCCAGGGAAGGAAACACATGACTGCACTCCAGGGTTTAGTGGAAGGGCTGCTTACAGATGGGGTGGGCCGGGGGCAGGGGAGCACTAGGAGGCAGGTAACAGTGGGAGCTGTTACCACCGGGGGGCTGGGGGTGAGGGAGGGAGCGGCTAGAGCTGGAAGGGTGGGAGGCGCCCTCCAGGGGATGTCCCTCCAGAGGAGCACAGCCTCTGTTAGAACCGCAGCACAGCAGGGAGCGAGCTGGGGGGACAGTCACTCCTGCCCTGTTCGCCTCCCACCTTCAGATCTTCCGCTGGTGTTCTGGGGTCAAATCCAACTAGAAGCCAGGGAGCAGGACAGCTGGGGTGGTGCATTGTGAAGGGGGTGCCCCGAGGGCGCAGAGCAGAGCAGAGAGTGAAGCAGGGCCCAGGCATCATGCCTCCTCCAGCAGCCCCTGTGCTCTGGGAGAGGAGCCTCCACCCCCAAACACATCTCCTCGGACTCTGTCAGCTAATCTCCAGCCAGAAGATCCACCCCTGGTCACAGTGCCTAGTTCAGGACACACCACCCAATTTAGGCCAATGAGCCAAAATTTTTTTCTCTAGAGACTTTTAAAAAAGAAGATGCTTCATTTTTAAGAGAGCTACTGGGAGAGAGTTTTCTCTTTCTGCTAGACATAAACAAGGGAACACATAATCCCTATAGCTGCTTCCAGCCAGTTTGCAAACATGCAGACAGTCAGCTTTAAGAATGAAGCAGGTACTGCTGGAGACAGGATGAGAAGAAACTGTGACTCTGGTGCCATGATTTGGCCCCCAAAACTCACCCTATGACTACATGTTAATCACTCAGCCAGTACCATCTTTTTAGTGCTTACGTCAACTTGGGGTTTCTGTTACCTGCAACCAAAAGCATCTTATCAAAGCCACTAGTGTTGGGCCTGGAACCAGAGAATATTCTTCTAGTCAGTGCATTGCAGAAGGGGAAGCACCGCAGGGCCAGACAAGCTGTAGTTTGCTAGCAAAAACTGTAGCATGCATGAGAGGGAGGGTAAGAATAGGACCAAGTCCAGAACGCCTGGGGCCAGCTGGAATCATGGAGTCAAGGGTTCATGTTCAGTACAGACAAGACTGAGTAAAGTATAGGTCAGGAGTGATGGGGAATGCCCAGGCACGGTGGTGAGTGTGTCTGTCTGACTGGCTTAAAAGGCCTGGGGCAGGCTGCACAGACGGTTTTAAATGAGGTCATTACCTTTAAGCAGGAGGACATGACTGTCTCCAGGTTTCTTGAGAATATTTGGCCGGTTGCGTTCTCAGCATGACCCGTCATGACTCTTCAGGGAGTAAGCCTTTGGACCCATCCTGTGGTTTCCGTCAGGCCAGCCAGGGGCAGAGAAAGGATGAGGAGGGCTTCCCTGGCTGGCCCTTGCTTGGCTGCTGCAGGCAGCAATACAAAATATTCTTCCACCGCATCTTCCTTTGTTTGGGATTTTAATAATTCGTCTCCATTTTAAGATGAAAGATGCGTTCTCTTGGCAGTTCTGTTGGTGAATAGGAGGCTGATGGTAATAGTTAGAGTTATATTTATTGAGCACTTAATGTGTCTTTATATATGTCTGGCTCTCATCCCAGCACTTTATTTATTTATTTATTTAGGTGTTAAAGAGATGATAGGATTTAATTGGACATAATTGATATTATTAGTGTATTAAAGTTGTATGGCACTGGTGCACACAGATCATCTCTTCAAACACATCCAGAAGGTTCATGCACACTTTATTCAGATTTATGAATTTTGGAGTCACCCTTTCTTTATAAATAATGGAGCATTTATATATTCATTACTAGTCCTAAATCTTTTTCTTTTTTCCCCTATGCTTTTAATCCAAGCACTTTATATGCATTAACTCATTTAATCTTTACCATATCCTTTGAGATAGTTGCTATTATTTTTCCCAAGAGGAAGATGAGGGAAATGAGACATCACATGAGTTGAATTTTAAGTGTGTTGGGAAGGGTTTTAGTCATTTGGTTCACCCTCTATATAAAAATTTGAAATGTTGTCTACACATAAGGTAATTTAAATATGTGTATATGGTATAAAGAATAATACAACAAATTCACATATGAATGTGAGAAGTGGTTTGAGCCACAGCCAGTTTGAGAAGTGGTACCTGAAAGTGCTGTGTGTCACTTCCCTAATCCAGAACCTCACACCCTCTCATTTGTGTGGTTTTATTGCCTATAGACCTGTCCAGCCTGTGTCAGGCCTTTTAAGCCCATCAAACACACTTAAAATCTCAATACATTGTTTATATTGATAAGCTTTTGAACTTCATATACATGGTATTATTCTGTATGTAGTATTCTAAATTATGCAATGTGATGTGAAATTTATCCATGTTGATGCAGGTAACTGTTGACTCAGTTTTCACTGATCTGTGATATCTCTTCTTATGAATATACTGTACTTTAGTTTTGCTACTGTGAATGGACATTGGGCAGGGGGTTCTTACTGTTTAACTTTACTGTGTCCACTCCCATACTGTCTCTCGGTGCCCACAGGCCAGAGTTTCTCCAGGGTATAAATCTAGGAGTAGCTGGCTCATCTGTAGGGCATGCACATCCTCGAGTGCCCTAGTTGATGCCTAGTAAGTATTTGTGTCAGTTTGTACTCCCACAAGCAGTGTAGAAGGGTTTTCATTAAACCACAATCTTGCTTACTCTTGGTATTGGCAGATTAAAACATTTTTTTCCCTGAGTATGCCAGAAATTATAATTGCATTTATTTGTTTCAAATCCATACTCAAATAAGACTCATAGATTACAATTGTTTGATATAACTCTGGAGTCTTTCTTGGGATATAGATTTCCTCTCTGTCTCTCATCTTGTTCTTTACAGTGTCTTTGTTGGAGAAATCAGGTCATTTATTCTGTATAGTTTCTGCAGTCTGGTTTTTGCTGATTGCATTCCAACATGTCAATCAGCATGATTCACAGAAGCCTCTGTTTCCTGTAAATTGGAGGTAAGATCTAGAGAGCTGCTCACATTTAGCTTTAATTTTTTTTGACAAGAATGGATCAGGCAGTGTATTGTACTTCCATCCATCAGAGAGCATATATTAATAATATCCAGTTACCTGGTTTTTTTAAAATGATGTTAACAACAGCCATTCATGATTATTACCTAGATTTATTATTTAATTATGGTGTTGAAGTATTAAAATTCTTTTGCTCCCACTTCATTTATTAGTTAGGATACTTCTATAAAGAAAGCCTTCTCCTCATCAACAATTGGCATCCCAAGATACAGTTTTGTAAGTAGATTCAGTTTGCTTGATTTGGTCCTTTTATTTACTAGTTTTCGAAGGGACACATTGATACCCTGTGTCCTCTAGATATGACCAATGAATTTTGAAATTTATTATTGCATTTAAAATATATTTGATATTTTAATCCATTGCAGCTATTAAATCTATTGATGCCTAATTGTTCCACCTTTGGCTATTGGGAGCCTATTTAAGTTGGCTTGTACATCCTTTTGACCCATCTGTAATATTTTCCAAATGCTTCTTAATTTTCTGGTGTGACAAGAAGTGCTAGATTCTTTTTTATACATTTTATATCACAGACTTGGAATCAGCCATTTCTCCAGAATTCTGGGAAATGATATTCATGTTTAAAGTAACAATCTGGGTGCTAGGGCTTGTTATTTGCTTATTGTTAACCAGGCCACATGTTTGAACCTTTCTCTCACAACCCACTTTCAATCAATATGGAAATCCTTTCCTTTCCAGAGTCTGGCCATTTTTGCCATCTTCATTACACCAAGTCTTCTATTCTGCTCAGGCTGCTACAACAAAATTCCACAGACTGAGTGGCTTATAAACAGCAGAGATTTGTTCTGACAGTTCTGGAGGCTGAAGACCAAGACCAAGGCGCCAGCCTGGTTGCTTTCTGGAGAACCAGCCCTCATCTGGCCCATAGCTGGCATCCTCTGCCTGTGTCCTCACTTGGTAGAAGGAGCTGGGGGAGCTCTGTGGGGTCTCTTTGATAAGAACACTAATTCCATTTGTGGAGACTGCCCTCATGATCTAAGAAACTCCCAAAGGTGTCATCTTATAATGCCATCAGGTTTGGGGATCAGGATTTCAACATATGAATTTTGGAGGAGCACAAACATTCAAACCATGGCTCCAAGTTGTCTAGGTCATCATCGCCTCTCGCTTGACCTGTTGTGTTAATTGGCGCTCCAGCTTCTAGATTTGCCTTTCTATGGTATGCTCTCCACACAGCATTCTGGTGAGCGTTCTACATGTTAACTCACCCCTCAGTGTCTTTCCAGCTTTTTTGAATAATTTCCAAGTCACCAGTTCGCCCTCACGCATCTCTGTCACCTGGCCCCTGTGCCATCTCTCTCCATGCCCCCCACCCCCATCTTCTACACTCTTCATTTGCTTACTCTGCCCCAATCCCCACCTCTGTCTTCCTCAGGCCTGGCTTAGGGGCTTTTACATTTTTGGGTCCTTCTGCTTAGGGAGCACTTTGCTTTAATGTCTGCATGGATCACTCCCTCACTCCTTTCAGGTCTTACTTAGGTGTTACATTTCTCAGGGTACTTTCTTCACCCAACTAGACAAGGTTTCTCCCCTATTTAGTTACTCATTAGCCTCCTTCCCCTTATTTATTTTTCTTTTAGCATTTGTCACTGTCTGATCTGCATGTTTGTTTATCGTCTGTCTCCCACTATTGGAATATAATCTTTCAAGGCAGGGCTTATCTGTTTTGTTCATTGCTCTATCTCCAATATCTAGCTCACAGCCTGGCACGTAGCGTTCAAGAAATATTTATTGAATAAATGAGTGAGTACAGGTTGGCTTTAAGTGACAAGTTCTCAGGGGAAACCACTTTCCCTTTGACCCATAGCCATAGTTTTGCCTTCATGCAGCAGTTTTATTCTTGTTTTTATTGTTGTCATTCACCCTTTTCCTAAAAGTGTTGGTAGCCCTTTGGAGATCTAACTTAATTCATGGAAGTGGGGTGGCGGAAGGAAGCATCTGCCTTTTGACTTGATATTTTTCAAGGGCCCAAGGCCACATTCATCTTTATGATGAGTGAATATCAGAATACAACCCGAGGCAGCTTTGGCTTCACCACTGTTTAAAAATTCTGAGTTCCTTCTCTTACTTCATTTGGAGGAGGGGTCCTCAGAGGATTTCCCTTACTTTCTTTTGAGCTTAGTTAGGCATTTCTACCAATTATTTCTTTATTTTCTTTTGCATTTCAGATGACCTGGCTGATAGTAGTACTGAATCTGGAACTCATCAAACCTGCTGTTTTTCATGCCCTGCATAGCAACCCAGGGGAGTGACTTGCCCAAGGTCCTACTGTAAATGGAATTGCTGGGAGCAGACCCTGAATCCCTCAGCTCACCATGGTGAGTGCTTTACGTCCACCTTGGAGTGGGGCTGTGCCCTGTTTTCTTAAGAGGGTCTAATAGAACAGATATTTCTAGCTTAATGTTTATAGTCAGAAAAGGTAGAAAGGAACAAAAACAATAATCGCAACACGAGGGTCTCCAGTTCTGAGGAAACCGTTGTCAGCGTTGAGGGCTGTAATAGCCACTTGTAAACGTGTAATGGGAAATAGGTGTGGGGCTTGCGGCTGATGTCAGCAGGGTAGCTTTTGTCAGAAGCTGCTCTTTTTGCTTTTCTTTAGAAGTCAGATCTGAAAGACCCATTTTCCTCAGAATTTCTGCTCCGAGGTGAGGCTGGAGGCCGTCTCCTTTCGCTCCTACCCTTCATTTAGGCTGCACCCAGGGTGGTTTCCAATCAGCATGGAAACATTTGTACCTTGATAATTATAGTAGATTTAAAAAAATGTTTATTGGCTCTGGTGAGATAGTGTTGCTGAAAACAGGCTGTACTTTAAGCCAAATGGCTGCAAGTTTGGCGTGCTCAGAATACTTTGCAAATCAGTTGATAACTGAGATCTTCAGTCAGTCAGTCAATTTTGCTTCACATGATGCCACTGACATTTAAAAGAAAAATCCTTATTTGTCTCATTGAACTGACTGACTTTGGGCCTGAATTGACTTAATTGCATGGTTGCTTTTGATGTATGGTAGATAGAGATTGCTCTGCTGGGTCATCATCAGATGCAACAAATAGGTCATGAATAATAGTGGATAGCCCCACTGGGCAAATGACTTGCTAACTTTTTTCTTGCAAAATAACTTACTGCTGCCAACCTATCAGTAAGTTGGTTTAAAAGGCATGTGAGTAATAGTGCAGTGTTCTGTCCATTGAATTCAATTTTAATGTATCACATCAAATCATTGGGTCAGTCAATCCAGTACCAATTTTTGACAGATAAGGTTTTGATGACTTTCAAAATATAGGCAGTGAGGTATCCTGGGATACCTACCTTTGAAGATTCCCTTTGTAAGAACAGCAGTAAGTTATGTTTTCTAACCACAAAAGTATTACTACAATGCATATTTGGAAATTTCACTCACCTAGAGGTGGTGACAGTTAACACTTTAGTATATTTCTTTCCAATCTCCTTGTCACACATTTTTTACTAATTGAAATGATACTGTATCCTGGTGTGATTTTTTTTCACTTAATTTGCATACTCTTGGGGTTTTCTTCCACTGAACATGATGACTAGAATATTTCCCATGTTATTATCAGTTTTCCATAAACATTTTAATGGTACATAGCATTGCATTGTATGAATGCAGAATAACTTTTTTTGGTTTTTGTTTTTAATTCATTTGTTTTTGGCTGCACGGGGCCTTTGTGGCTACCAGGGGTCTGTTGCTGCCCGGGCTTTTCTCTAGTTGTGGCAGCGGGGGCTACTCTGTAGTCGTGGTGCTCGGCCCTCCCATGGCAGTGGCTTCTCCTGATGCAGACACAGGCTCCAGGGAGCACAGGCGTCAGTCGTTGTGGCACAGGCGCTTAGTTGCCCTGCGGCATGTGAAAACCTCCGGGACCAGGGCTCGAACCCATGTCCTCTGCATTGGCAGGCAGATTATTAACCACTGGACCACCGAAAGTCCCAGAATAGTTTACTTAAACATTCTCCTACTGTTGAACAGTTGGGCTGTTTTTTTGTTATCTGTTATTATAAATACTATTTACCTGAACATATTTGTACATAAAATTGTTTTTCTCTGTATCTTAAATGATTTTCTTAAACTAGTATCATATAATTATAGTAGAATTATTTAATCAAAGGCTATAGATATTTTTCAGCCTTCTGAGACAAATGGCAGAATTGTTTTCCTAAAGGAGTGTCCTCATTTATATTCAGTCCAACAGGACACGAGAGGATTTGTCTCTCCCTACATAGGACCAGTATTATGTAATTCCAATAAAAATGGGGTATTTCTAAAAAATTCTATTTGAATTGGTGAAAATCATAGTTTTTAAAATTTACATTTTCTGGTTAGTCTTAGGATTGAATACATTTTTTTGGTAAGTTTACTAGTAAGTTTAATTTTTCAAAGGGGAGGATGAACTAGTCTGTTCCCTTCACCCGTTTATATTTTGGGATCTCACCATTTTTTTATCAAAGGTTTGTATGAAATTGTTTAAAAAATCTTTATTTATGTATTTATTTAGCTGCACTGGGTCTTCATTGCCACGTGCATGATCTTCAGCTGCACCTGCAAACTCTTAGCTGGGGCGTGTAGGAGCTAGTTCTCCCGCCCGGGATTGAACCCAGACCCCCTGTAGTGGGAACACAGAGTCTTAACCACTGGGCCACCAGGGAAGTCCCTGAAAGTTTTATATACTATAAGTAAATTTTTGTCTTATGTATGATAAATGTTATTATCAGTTAATTATTTGCATTCTATTTTTATTTTGATGTATAAAATCTCTACATTTTTATGTAATCATATTTATCATCTGTTTGTTATTTTTTATATTGAATTTAAGCTTGGGACCCAGAAATAGAAGGTAAAGTCATTAATTTTAGTATTTATTCTCAATAATGTTATTAAGGTATAGTTTATATATCACAAATTTATTTCTTAAGTGTACAATTCAGTGACTTTTAGCAGTTTTACAGAGTTCTTCAAACCTCACTGGAATCTAAATTTGGAACATTTCTATCACCCAATGGAAACTTCATGCCCATTTGCAGTCACTGCTCATTCCTGCCCCTAGTCCTGGGCAAGCACGGTCTGTTTTTGCCTCTATGAATTGCCTTATAGTCAACATCTCATGTAAACGGAATTATACATTGTGTGGTGTTTCATGACTGGCTCCTTTTACTTGGTCTGTTTTCAGAGTTTAGCCATGTTGTAGCACATATCAGTATTTTGTTCCCTATTATGGTTGAATAATAAGTCCATTGATGGGCATACCACATTTTATTTATCCGTTCATCCTTTGATGGACATTTGGGTTGTTTCTACTTTTCAACTGTTACGAAACATCTGCTATGAACGTTCATATACAAGTCTTTGCACCTATGTTTTTATTTCCCTTGAATAGATACCTATGAGCGGAATGACTGGGTCAGCTGGTAAATTTATGCTTAACTTCTAAAGAAACAACCATTTTCCAAAGTGGTTGCGCTATTTCACATCTCATCAGCAATGTTTCCATTTCTCCAATGCTTGTTATTGTAATTATAGTCTATTTATATTTCATGCCTTCATTTGTCTCTATTTTGTTTTATTCGTCAAGGCAAGGATTTAAAATAATTTCCCCTTACTCCATTTGTCATGTCTTTTTATATATTACTTTAGTATATTAATTCATATTTAAATGAACATTATTTTATTTTATTTTCTATCTTTCGGTTGTGCTGCATGGCATGAGGGATCTTAGTTCCCTAACCAGGGGATTGAACCCACACCCACTGCAATGGAAGTGCATGTCTTAACCACTGGACCTCCAGGGAAGTCCCTTAAATGAATGATTTTTTAATGATCTTTTTTCTCCGAGTATTTCCTTTTGATACTCTTCAATATAAAACTTCATCTTTTTCCTTCTCATTTGAGCAAAAGCAAGCATTTCCCAGAAATTAAGTCAATGAAATGCCAGGATAAACTACAATTTAAATTATCAACAAATGCTTCAGATCTTTTTGAAAGTAGTGGAATAAAAGTACTTAAGAAAAGCCAAACATTTGAGTATATTTATTCTCAAAGCATTCACCTTGAGTGAATGAATCAAAACTGATGAAGTGATTCCTCAAGTCATTTTGGAGTACTGTTTTTTTTGAGTTGCCCTGTGGTGCTCCAAGCATATTATTTTGGCCCTCCTAAGTGATTACAATGTCTGTGGCAGGTGACATTTATTTTTAGAAAGAGCACAGAGTCATTTGGAACCAAACATACTCAATAGAGCAAGTGATTGAATTGAACCAGAAATATGGGCTGCACAGTAACACTCCCTACACACACACACACACACACACACACAGACACACGGTTGCATTATGTGTGTATTTCCTAGATTAAACCCGAAAAAAAACCCTCTAAAAATAGTTACCAATATACTTTTAAGTGATAACACTATTTGGTGAACAAGAGAATAATCTTCTGCAGTAATATCTTTAAAGAAAAAAACATTCAAAGAGTTGTATAAGTTATAGCATATTTGTTTAAAATTTTATCCCTCTATTTGATAGTAACACTTCATTTCAAAGGTAACTTTAATAATTCCAAGTTCAAAGTTTTATTCCTACTCTTTCCCATAGGAGGCTCTAATTACAAAGCCGGGTAAGAAGAGGTCCTTGCTTTGGTTTGAAGCTCCCTACTGAGCACGTTATGAGTTTCTGGTCTCATTGGCACCGTGTGTTGAACTCAGTGAATATCATGCACATCTATGCTTACTGTAGGCTTCTTCGGAATGCTAATGATTCATGTTTCTTACAAAAATTCTTGGAAAAGTCTTTTTTCTTTTGGTTTTTGGGCCTCCTCTCACTATATCTATATTCAAGGAGTGTTAGATAGACAACACAAAAGATCTCCTGAAAGCTGAGATGTAAACATTCCGGATTGAGTTGGAACAAAGATAGAACTGCCTGGCTGTCGTCAGAAGGTGGTAGAGAGAAACCCCAGTGTCTAACTCTCCTGCCTTTGTAGATAGAATGTTGTCAGAGTTTCCTGGATGAGCTTTGACAGGCTGTATGGCTTTTGACAGGCTTCCCAGGTGGCCCAGTGATAAAGAATCTGCCTACCAATGCAGGAGATGCAGGAGACTTGGGTTTGATCCCTGGGTTGGGAAGATCCCCTGGAAAAAGAAATGGCAACCCACTCCAGTATTCCTGTCTGCAGAATCCTATTGACAACAGAGCCTGTTGGGCTACAGTCCATGGAGTCAAAAGAGTCGAACATGACTGAGCAACTGAACATGCACGCACATGGCTTCTGACGTGTCCTTGGCTGTCAGTTTCCTCAACTGTAAAATGGGCAGAAGTGTAAAATATCTGTCTCACAAGATATAGCAAAACTGAAATGCAATGGTTCTCAGCACGGTATGTGGCCATAAAGCATTTAAATATCAGCAAGTCCCATTTGCTGTCGCTATCATCAGTTGCCATGGTCACCATCACCCCTTAGGACCTGCCAGGGTGCCTGTTTAATGAGAGCAAAATAAATGTTACCTCATACTGGCCACGTCCTTGTGTTCTTTTCCTGACTTACCACAGAGCCTGGCGTACAGCCAGCATGCAATAAATGAATATTAAATGAGTGGAAAAAAGTCCACTTTAACTGTGTGGTTGCCAGATGTAGTTCACATGTATATTCAAAAAAATGGTGTTTAACGTGATTTCTTAATTAAGAACTTCCTCTTCTTCTGTTATGTGCTCTGAGGGTCAGCAGAGTGTGGTTACTACAAACAGGGATGCTGGAGTTGGACTTTCCTGGGTGGAAATCCTGGCATTGCTTCTTGCTTGCTCTGTGACCTAAGACAAGTTACCTCCCCTCTCTGTGCCTCAGTTTCTTCATCTGTAAAATAATAGCACCTTCCTCACAGGGACTAGAGACTTTATACATATAGTGATTAGAACAGGCCCAGCAACCAGTAAAGGCCACGTAAGTACGTACCAGGGAAGGGGAAAGAACTTTACAAAGGGACGAAGCAGAGCCCCTCTCCTCAAAGCAGCTTTCTGGTCCTCAGGGTTCCACATATGCCCACGAGGCATGCAACAATGAGGGAAAGCCAAGCATGAGTGAAGAGTTGAGTGGTGTCCTGGCATGTGCTAAGCTGTTGTTAAACAACCAGCAATCTGGGAGAAAAAAAAGCCCTGCCTTAAACAACTCTTCCAATTTCTGTGGTGTAAATATTCCTGCCGTGGCCAGTTTGAAGCCACCGTTGTGCTGATTGTGGAACCGGGAAAAAGCACACACAATCAGTTCCTGCAGGTTGACGTGAGTGGGTTCCAGGACACTGCTGGGTAGAAGCTGCCGGATTCTAGAGGACACCTTGTATTGGTGATGTGGACAAAGGGCGTTAGCATCCTCCGGTCTGGAGACTTCTGCTTGGTTCTGGGAACAAGCGAGTTCCCTCTATCAAACCAGAGGGAGGGATGCCTTTCCTTCCCACAGCCTACCACTTAAAAACATAATTCCCCTGATCACCCGATACCTGAAAGACTTCAGAAAGTCAGTCTCTTTGACCTTTTACCAGTCTGTCCTTGACCTTGAGCTAGCCGGTGGGTAGCATTACAAAGATGGGGTTCAGGTTTGCTGAGCTTGGAGAGAGATAGTAGAGGAGTGGGGCCCTCGTCTCCCAATGTTGTCTTCTTCAGGCATCTCAGGGAGAAGCAACCACCAGAATCCTGGCCCCCTCTCTGACCTAATTCCCTGGGGGGACTTTAAAAAATCACTTAAACTCACTAATAAAATGGGTAGAATAACGTGATGGTAGTCATTCCTTTCATTGGGCATCCCTAATGATTCAAGTGGTAAAGAATCTGCCTGCAATTCAGGAGACTCAGGAGACTCGGGTTTGAGCCCTGGGTTGGAAAGATCCACCGGATAAGAAAATCGCAACCCACTCCAATATTCTTGCTCAGAAAATCTCATGGACAGAGGAACCTGGTGGGCTATGGTCCATGGGGTCGCAAAGAGTTGGACACAAAGAGTTGGTTGTGGGAGGCGACTGAGCACAAAAACACAGTCAGTACTTCTCCACACTGATGGTTCCCCGTTGCCCGCTAGAACAGAACGCTCCTGGCGGCTCTTTGCCCTTGGCCACAGTGCTCACCATATTCCAAATGACGGTTGTTTGGTCAGTGTGGACGCTGCAGAGAAGGCGGCATGGGAGAGCTAACAGGAAATACATATTTGTTGTGTGAGTGCGCTGAGACTGGGGTTCATTATGGAGCACGAGCTGTCCTGTCCTGACTGACACAGGATGCAGTGGTGAGACTCCAAAGCAGATATGCGCTGTGGATGGAAATGTTCTTTCAGCATTAAAGCACTCTACCTAAGGAAGCGATTGGCATGTCTAAATTAGCAAGCGGGGGAAAGCTCATTCTTGGAAAATTGCTTGCAATTATTTCTTTGAAATAGAAATTGAACTCTCAGGAATTACATCTGATCTCAGGTCTATACAACAGGTCAGATTTGCTGTTAGCTTTCCTGGTCCAAGACTGGAGAGCAGTCAGCTTCTAGCCTTTGGTGTTTCCGGAAGTGTTAGTGAGGAAGGAAAAGATGCTTTATCGTTGTTTAGGGATAGGAACAGTGGCCGCATAACAGAAGCCCCTTCACAGCAACAGTAAGAATGGCTTTTCTTCAGTGCCTGTGTGCCAGAACTTGGTGTTCATATATAGAAATGTAACATCTCTCCCCCTTTCCAGAGTCAAAGCTCATCAAAGTTCATATAGAAGGAAGGGACTGGAGCTGGCATTCAGACCAGGCCTGTCAGAAACCCTGCCTTAGGTTTTCCCAAGAAGGCGATAAGGATTCAAATACAAGTAGTACACTGGGCGTGCGTGTGTGCTCAGTCACTCAGTTGTGTCCAGCTCTTTTGCGACCTCATGGACCATAGCCCACCAGGCTCCTCTGTCCATGGGATTTCCCAGGCAAGAATACCGGAGTGGGTTGCCATTTCCTCCTCCAGGGGAGCTTCCTGACCCAGGGTTGAACCCAAGTCTTCTCCGTCTCCTGCATTGGCAGATGGATTCTTTACCCCTGCGTCACCAGGGAAGCCCTTATATATTGGGCAGTGGGAAGTGATTCAGGAGAAGGAAGGCAGCTAATAAAAGATGACTGTCATATAATTATCATTATGGCCATGGTTTAATCCCCTGGAGATAAAACTCATGACCCAGAATAATCCCACTCAAGGGCTAAGGGAGTTAGGGTATTAATATACCAACAGCTGAGTTTGAAGACTGCTCCCAGGGGGAGAGTGGCCTACTCTGGTTTGGGGAATAAGTGCCCTCAGGCACAGAGGCAGAGCCTGGTGATTGGAAGTCATCTTGGAAAGCACATATGCCCAAAGGTTGTGGATTGAGGCATGACAGCATTTGCCCTAGGCTCCAAAGCCTGAGGTCTCCACCACTTCTACCCTGTTCGGCTCCCTCAGTCTCTGAGCCACGGAAGCTCCTCGGCACATCCGCCCTCCCGTTCTGGAGCACCTCTGTGGCCACGGAAACCCCCGTCGCTACTAAGGATTGCATCTAGAGACTATCTGGTGCCCAGCAAGTAGCAGACAGAGCTCATGGATTAAACCACTTTAAATGGGGGTAGTGGAATCCATTTTCTAGGATGGTTGTGGGAATTGAATGAGTGCATGTAGATTTCTTGGAACAGTGTCTGAGGCATGGTAAATGAACAATAAATGTGAGCCGCGATGTGGCTGAAGACAATAGATTGGGCAGAAGGTGACGAAGGGAAGGAGCAGTAGGACAAGGAGGCAGAGAGAAGAACAGAGGAGGGATTAAGGAACAGACAGAAAGCTGTTGCCACAGTGTGCCGTTCACGTGGGCTGTCGGCATCAGCAAACTGCTCTTCTCTCTCCTCTTCTCCAGGTGTGGGGGGATGATACTCTTTCTTATCAACCAGAACACGTATGAGATGGATTCCTGCAGCACCTCGAGTCCTCATTCCTGCTCAAGGTTACCCTCCTGGCAGTGTCACTACTGGACACACAGATAAGCTGGGGCTGAAATCCGTGCTTCTGAGCTGCATAAGGAAGGGCTGGGGCTTTCCAAATGGCTTCTTCGACTGTCCTAAGCCTCAGAATTTAATGTTTGCTTCTGGGATAATGCCAGTTTATAGAGTCCTGAGTGTGTGTGTGTGCACGTGTGCGTGCTCACCTGCACTTGTGAGTGTATGTAGGCACATGTATTTAGCTTGCAGGATGTATACAATTTCAGATATTCTGGAAATAATTGCTCTTGATTAGGACCAACGGCAGCCACCAGTTCCTATTTTCACTGCAAGTTGAAGGAGAAAAGCAGCGGCTTAAATCACAGAACAGGTGTTTCAGATTAGACATTAGGGGAAATTTCTTTTTCAGATGGATTTGATAAACTCTGGAATGGATTGTCAAGGGAAGTTTTGAAGCTTATTTTTCTGGGAACTTTTAGAAATAGGATAGATACTTGTCTGCCTGAGGCAATTGAAGCATATTTCCATCTGGAGATGCCCTGATGGACTGGCTTCAGGTGGGAATGGAAGGGAACAGTGATCACCTTTCTACTGAGGTCTCCTGACCAAGTGTTTCATTCCATTTTTCAGAGCATTCCAGCATTACTGATTTTACCTGATTTCAAAAGTTATACGTGTTCATTACCTAAAATTCAGAAAATGCAGAAACATATGAAAAAGTAAAACTCAAACAAAATCCTGTAATTCAGAGGCAACCAAAAATAATTTATTTGGGCCTATTTATTTTCCAGACTTTTTTATACATTTCACACAGAATTTTCCAAAAAATTTGTATCATATGAATTGTATCATACAATGCACACTTTTGTAGTCTAGCTTTTGCACTTATTATATTGTAGACTCCTTTCTATATCACCAAATATGGCTTTATATCAGTTTTGGTAGCTAAAGACAATTCCATGATATCCACGTAGCACATTTTATTTAACCAGGTTTCTACTGTGGAGGTTTAGGTTGTTTTTCCTGGAAAGCCCTGTACATGTGTCCTTGTGGAGTTGTCCAGTGATTTCTTAATAATAAATTCCTTTAAGCGAAATTCCTATATAAGGGTGTGCCTGTTTAGAAGTTCCCACCTAGTGCCAGATTCCCCTCCAGAAAGGTCAGATCAATGTGCATCACCATCAATAATGCTTGAGCAAGTCTGTTTTCCCTTTTCCTACACGACATTAACTACTGGCCGTGTTCACTGGCTGTTCTCAGTGTTTTGATACACATTTCTTGAGTTCTAGAAACATTGAGGTTCTCAAGGCTTTTAGGCATTTATATTTCTTTTGTTAATTGCCTTTTGTCTCCTTTATGTAGTTTTCTATTGGGGACCCAGATAGATAGATGGATGGGGTGTGTGGGTAGATGGATGGATCAGTTGTTTTTGTCCAACTCTTTGTGACCCTGTGAACTGTAGCTCACCAGGCTCCTCTGTCTGTGGAATTTCCCAGCAAGAATCCTGAAATCGGTTGCCATTTCCTTCACCAGGGGATCTTCCTGACCCAGGGATCAAGCATGTGTTTCCTTCATCGGCAGGCAGGTTCTTTACCACTGAGCCATCAGGGAAAGATGCATCAATAGATAAAGATTATTTTTGTCATTTTCAAAGCTGCCTTTTAAGTTTACTGAATATGAGCGTATTGTTCAGAGGTTTGCTACACAAATTATTCTTTGGGCAACAGTAGTTATAACTAGGATATAATGAGCTATTGGAATCCTGGTCACAACTGTCGTCTCCAGGCCAGATGAAGTCTCCAGTCACCGTGGAGTGTGGGGTGGAGTGTAGGGAGGTGGGCAAATTGTGGAGACATGGCCAGTGCATATTTTTTGAATCGGATCAGAGTGTCCTGCCTTTGAGTGAAGTCAGAGCCACTGGGTTTGACAACAGAACAGGAACAAGGCCTTCAACCCAGGGAGCCTGTGGCAGAAGGAACAAGAGATGAGGGATGGAGGGAAGGTGGGGAAGATGGGCCAGTTATGGCATCCTTAGGGCCATCCCTCTGTTCCCCTAAAGGTAGCAGCAGCTTTCCTTTTCAGTTCCCCTCCCCACTCCTCCCCATGTTAAGCACCCATGTTAAGAGGCTCTACCAACCAGAACTGACGTCCGTGCTCTGCTGTCTCTTCCCTTAGACCGAGGAGGAGGGGGACACGAACACTTCCTAGTTGGCGGCGTAGGGCAGGGCAGGCTGCCTGCACAAGGGCAAGGTAGACAGAGGGGTGGGGGGAAAGCAGGACATTCTTCCTGGGGTAGGACTGCCTCTGGGGAGAAGGGTCTGGATGCATGGTAGGGAACTAGAACTTGGCATCGTGCTTTGTCACAAAGAGGGAGCTCAAAGCAGGACCACATACTACTTCTTCAACTTCAGCTCATCTCAGCTTTTTCCTTGTCACCTTAGTTGTTTCAGGTTACAAGTTTTGTGAATTTTCGAGAACAGTATCCTGTTCATGTCACAGAGAAAAAGCCAGACTCCTTACCTGGCCTGTCTGGCCCTGAGTGGTGTCACCTCAGCCACCTCTCCCACTCCCTAACTTACCCCACTCCCCAGACCGTTCTATCCCACCAATTCCTAGAGCACTCCAGGTGCATGCTCACCCTACGGCTGTTGCACCTGCTGCTGGCTTTGCTTGAAGACCCTTTCCGCACATGTCCACATAGCTTACCCGCTCCATCCTCAGGTTTCTGCCCCAATGTCACCTCGTCTCAGTGGCATGTACAGGTCCTTGGCAGACAGCTGTCTCCACGAAGTGTATCTCAGAGAGCAGGGACCAGACACCAGGGAGGCCTCCTGAGGTGAACCCCAGGTCTGGGGCAGGGCTAACTGACAGGATGGAAATAGACCCAAGAGTCAGCAGGGTCCAGGGCTTGCAGCTCACCAGGGTGAAGGCTTGGGACAAGGGACCCAGTTGAGAATTCAGAACCTGGGCCGCTCTTCCTTCTACTCCTCCAAGCCCACCTGTCTCCTGCTGAGCTGCACCTACCCCCCTCCCCCCTCTGCCAATACACACACACACACACACACAAGCAGCATCTTCTCCCTGTTCCAGCCTCCACCACAGGCTCATGCTCAGGACCCCAATGCACCAGCATCCAGCCTGCTCCGCTGCCCCGCCTTCCTTCTGTCTCCCCTCCCTGCCCTCTTCCTGAGACTCAGGTTTCTCCTCATCCTGTTCTGGAAAATCTCCATTCTCTTCCAGGTGTATTGTTGCACCTGAACTCAGGCACATCCCCGGGGCAGCACACCCAGTTCTGGGAGCTGGTGAGGCAAGAATGCATTGTAGGCACTCAGCCTCAGAAAGAAAAAGCAGTTAGTTTCTGGACCACAAGACCAGAGTCAGGCAGCCAGCAAGTGTGAATTGATGCTGAGTTTGAGAGCGCTAGGCCCAGAACTCAGAAATCCCTGCCCCTGGAGGGTGGGATTCCCCCAGAGCACAGGATGGTGCGGAGCAATCTGGAGGCAGTGCTGAGACGGCTCCAGGCCCAGGAGGAGGGATGAGGTGGCGGGGGGAAGACAGTCCTAATGTACTGCCCGGTCCAGCAGGGACGCCTGTCTGTCTGAATCAGTGCCCGCGGGCCAATCAGGAACTCTGCTGGTACAGCCCAGGCTTGGTCCTTTTTCAGATCTTCCTAAGTTATTTTAATGTGCAGCCCTAGTTGGGAATCATGGATCCAAGGGAAAGAAGAAGTGATCCAGGAAACTAATATTTGCTGAATACCTGCTATGTGCTAGATGGTTTACCTAGTCGTGGCTGCTGTCTATTGAGTGCTTACCACGTGCACTACACGGTTTCAAAGGTTTTGTATCTATTGTATGTGTAACAATCCTCTGAAGAATGAGCTCCATGTCTCAATAAGGAAACCGTGGCACAGAGCAATCACAAAGCTCGTGAATGACGGAGCACGATTTCAGATCAAGACAATGTGGCTTCAGAACCCACACTCTTTACCATTACATCTTCCTGTCTCACAACGACCTTGGCTGTTAGTGAGGGTGGGCCATGTTGTTCTGAGAATGGAGGAGGTTACCTGGGAACCCCTTAACAGGAGTCCCTTAAAAACGCAAAAATCTCCATGCTACCAAGTTAGCAAAGATGATTTCTTACTCAAGCTGGGTATTCATTGAACTTCAATTTTTTTGTATATAACATTCATTTATGACTTGAAAAAAAGCTGCTGTTTGTTCACTGATGGTCCATAAGGAGTTGGGAATGGGGGAGGGGGAGGGAATGCTCTCCTCCACAAAGCCACTCAGAGACTCAGGCTGAAAGAAGCTCCCCCATCTTGTAAACTGCATCATTTGAAGAGGAAGGTGGCCTTCTCAGTCCCCTGGACCAGGCCCTAGAGAGGTGGCATACTCACACATGGGTTTTCACTGCCTCAGCTGGAAGGGGCAGAGGTCATTTCTGCCCCTCTTTCATTGGCTAGTCACGTGACCCTGCCTAGCTGCAGGGTGATTGGCTGATAGGAGAGCCATGGACTATGTATAAGCATTCACTTCTTGGCCACACCCCCCTGAGGTGGCTGGGATTCCCAAAGGCCATCTCAGAGATCCAGAAATGTGCCTACAGAGACCCAGAGCTTGGAGTTGGGCCTTACACTCAGCTAGTCTCACTGGAATTCTTGTGCTTTTTCTACCCCATCAGTGGCATTTATTTATGCTCCAGGGCATCCAGTAAATGCCTACACCACCTCCAAACCTAAGGTGACACTAGAAACTTCTGGGTTGTAAATATAGATAATTGTGCTATTTTTATGAGGTTGTGCTCATTAAATCATCTGTGCAAGTATTTCATGCCATTCTGGGAGCAGAAAGGATCACGCTTGGTGCCTAAAAATAAAGAACGATTCACTGTGGATTGCTAATATATGTAGCTTCAAAAAAAGCAACCACCAACTAGCACGTCTCCTGTATGCGTAAAAGACCACAGTTACACTGTTAGTGGCAGCTTCTTGCAGTTTCTGGAGCTCTGCCATCCCAAACTGCTCCAGGTACAGAGTTGACAGGTTGGAGGAAAGCTTTTTTCTCCCTCGGTCTATGATCAGCCCTGGCTATGGTTGTTTATTAATCCACAGCATGAGCAGGGGTAGAAATTTGCTAAACTCCACAATTTTAGCATGAAACTTGGCTAGTGATGAAATTTCTCACCTTGTCCAATCGCTTAGCATCTATTGTTCTGATAATTACATCTTAAAATACTGCCCATTTTCCAAATGTGCAGCCCTCCTGATGGGAAGGAACAGCATGCCCTGAGGTAGGTAGTCCCTACTTATATTTTCCTTACCATGGAGACGCTTTGCCCTTGGCCCCCAGGAAGCCCAGGGCTAGGACCTGGAGAGCCCACATCTGTCCTGCTCCTCAGGGAAGTGCTCTCTTGCCCAGTATGCTCCCCACCGACCATGACCCAGTGCTGTGCTAGGGGTTGTAACTGCATGAATACTGACAAGTCCATCCCAAACCTTCCTCTCTGATGTGGCACCTCCTCTTGTGCCCCAAGGAACTGCACTTCCCTCTAGAAAGGGGCCCAAGGCAAGTGTGCCAAGGGTGACATGTGGGACCAGAGCAAGTCAAATAATGAAAACAGTAGCCACCACTAATGAGCTCTACCACAGGCCAGGCACTCCTCTAAGTATTCTACATGTCAATTGGTACAGTTCTCACAACAGTACTCCGAAGCAGGTGGTGCCATGATCTTTATTTCATGGATAAGGGAGCTTGAGGCACAGGGAGGTTTAGAAACTTGTCCAAAGTCCTGCAATTAGACATAGGCAGAACCGAGGAGAGGAGGCAGTTTTTGAGGTTGAGCTCTTCACCAATACAGAAAATAAAAAGAGGCTTGTGAGGGGGAAATATGATTGACAAGAGGAAACCCACTGATCACTTTTCCATGTTTCTCCTTGGCGTCTGTAAAGCCCATCAGGAGACTGAGGTTACCTTCCCAGACTGGCTCTGGTTCCAGAAAGATCTGAACACCAAACCAAGCTGATCATTGAAACCATCTGGAAAACCTCAGAACGGGCAGCTGTTTGAGCAGTACCCCTGAGCTACTAAACCAGTCTGACTCCATATGAGTCAGGGCCCCCGGAAATAGTTTTATTGCACATTAAATTTCCTCGAGTGTTTCTAACGGCCAAGCAGGTTTTGGAGTCCTTGCTGTAGCAGAATCGAAACATTCCCAAGCACAGGGGTGGGCTCAAAGTGACCTGGGGAATGCCCCGTGATGGGCACAGGAAGTACACTTAACACTGAGCAGCAAGGCTGGGTTTGAAAGGGAGGAGGGGTGGTCATGGTTCAGCATGGAAAATGTGTAGCCAGGGAGGGCGTGATCATCAGCCTGCCCTAGTCATCCTTGTTGCCTTAGTTTTTGGAATGAGGGCCTTTGAAAACACTTTTTATTGTTTCTTTTTCTTTGTATACGACCATTGTAAAAGTGAACATTGGTGAAAAGAAGAAAATGATCAAACACTGGCATTTCTAACACCAGAGTCATCCTGCTAACACTTGAGTACTCACAGTCACTTCCTGCCAGATAGATACACATCCTCTCTCTTTGTTTTTTGGAAAAGCTGGTGGCACCACCATTTTGCCATCTGCCTATCTGGAACCTCACTGGGTGAGGCGCCAAGAGGTGCCTTGTCCCTGTGGTAATGTGGGTTTGCCAGAATTTGAGGCTCAGAGCCCCCATATGCAGAGCCGAGCTGGGGTCAGCAGGTCCATAGGAGTCAGGGAAGCCTGTGCAGCCAATGGATGGCCCTGGTGGGCCTGCACCGCTTGTGGCCACACCCCCTGCCACGCCAGCAGCACCGCCATCAGGGCACCAGCTCAGAATCATGGTGTCCAGCCTGGGAGGAACCTCAGAGACCACCACCTGGTTGTCATTTTCTAAACAAGGAAGCCAAAGCTTAGAAGGGTGAATGGCAAGCCCAGCTGTCTGCCTGCCCTGGCTATGAGCTCTAAGATGCCTGAAATATAACTACAGGTGTGGCAGAAGAATCAGGTGATTCCTAAGGGCCAAGACTCATGAATGGGCTACAGAACAAGAGATGGGCAGAGGTCACTGGAGCTTGACTTTGTGGAAATCCTTTATGGCCACCCCCGGCAACAAGATTGCTGGGAGAAATATCAATAACATGAGACATGCAGATGACACCACACTCACGGCAGAAAGTGATGAACTAAAGAGACTCTTGATGAAAGTGAAAGAGGAGGATGAAAAAGTTGGCTTAAAACTCAACATTCAGAAAACAAAGATCATGGCATCTTGTCCCATCACTTCATGGCAAATAGATGGGGAAACAATGAAAACAGACTTAATTTTTTTGGGCTCCAAAATCACCGCATTTGGTGACTGCAGCCATGAAATTAAAAGATGCTTGCTCCTTGGAAGAAAAGTTATGACCAACTTAGACATCATATTCAAAGGCAGAGACATTACTTTGCCAACAGAGGTCCATCTAGTCAAGGCTATGGTTTTTCCAGTAGTCATGTATGGATGCGAGAGTTGGACTATAAAGAAAGCTGAGCATCAAAGAATTGATGCTTTTGAACTGTGGTCTTGGAGAAGACTCTTGAGAATCTCTTGGACAGCAAGGAGATCCAACCAGTCCATCCTAAAGGAAATCAGTCCTGAATATTCATGGGAAGGACTGATGCTGAAGCTGAAACTCCAATCCTTTGGCCACCTGACATGAAGAACTGACTCATTGGAAAAGCCCCTGATGCTGGGAAAGATTGAAGGCAGGAGGAGAAGGGGATGACAGAGGATGAAATGGTTGGATGGCATCACCAACTCAATGGACATGAGTGTGAGTAAGTTCTGGGAGTTGGTTATGGACAGGGAAGCCTGGCATGCTGCAGTCCATGGGGGTCGCAAAGAGTCAGACACGACTGAGTGACTGAACTGAACTGAACTTTGTGGCCACTGGCTCACCTGTTTGTGTTGTATAACTTAGCTGCAGCTTAACTGGGGCAAATCCAGCCAACAGACCCAACAGGATTGTATTCCTACAGTTTTTTGCTGACTGTAGCCTCACACACCCCTGCCTCTCTTTCTTACTATCTGTCCCTGCAATGTGATCGGTTAGGTTTTTTCAGACCAAAGCTTGTAATTTTGGCATATCTTAATATTGGCTATGTTAATAGAGCTGCTATTAATATAAAAATGTTTGTGGTATACTGCGGGGGTTGGAAGATCATATAGTAAATATTTTAGGATTTGTCAGCCCTAGGATGTCTGTTGCAGCTGCTCGGCTCTGCAGCTGTCACACAGAAGCAGTCGTAGATAATATGTAAATGAATGAGCATGACTATGTACCAGTAAAACTTTATTTACAAAAATAGGCGGTCAGCCTGCCAAATCGCCTGTAACGGGGTTATTCTATGCATAATAGAGATTTATTCCAATAATTCTACTGAATAGTTACAGTATATCTAGAAATTCTTAATAATTTGAGTCGATGTCAAAAGAAATGACTGAATCTTTAGAGTGAGAGCAAAGTCAGATCTAGTCATAGAAAAAATTCACGTGGTTCTGGAAACTCTACGTTTCCTGCTTTTTAATGACTGCCCGAACAATGTTCTTGCCAGACACGTGTGTCAGTAACTCCTTGTGAATACATTCATAGTGTGGAATTATTCAAGCTCAGACTGCCACGGTGCACTGGTCTAAGATATTAAAGCAGATGGAATATTAACCACTAATGTGAAAGTTTCATTTTTAAGACAGAAAATGCTCTCTCAAAGTAGCTAATCTTTGTAAGAAGGTATTGTGGTTGTTTTCTATTGTCAGTTAATTACAGAAACAAGCTGCCCTAAAACAATATTGGTTTAGCTTGTCCATCCATGGATCGCCCGGGTGGTTCTTTTGATCTAAACCAGACAAGGCCAGTTTCAAACGGTACAGACTGGATCTGCTCACGCTCCCGTCGGGGGCTGGGTGGTCTCGTGCGGCCCTACTCGCATGTCTGCTGGTGGGGTGGCTGTCTGCTCAGGCAGTGGGGGTGGGGAAGATGGTCCAGGATTGCATGGCTCTCACTCTCCAGTAAGCTAGCCTGGACTGGTCACAGTGCAGTCCCAGGGGGCCACAATGGTGAATGGAAGCCTGAAAGGCCTCCTGTGGCCTGAGCTCTGAACAGGCACACGGGGCCCTTCAGTTGCCTTCCATTGGCCTAAGCAAGTCACAAGATCAGCCCATATTCAAGAAGTGGGGAAATAGATCCCACCTCTTACTGAGAGGAGCGCAAGGTAATACTGCAGAGCAGGGAGGCATGGACAATGGGGCCATTGCTGCAATCAATCTTGCATGGTTTGTAAGAAAAGAGGCAGGATAATCGTCTCTTAAAGACAGGACAGGAAACCCTATTGACAGCAGCATTCATGCAGTGGAACTGAGAACAAAATTAGCAAGACTGACGCATTTTCACAGTGTTGCAGCTGGTTCTTACTGTTGAATGTAACCATGTTTGCTGGCTTTTTGTTTGTCTTCTTTGCTGCGCTATGTGGCATGTGGACCTTGGTTCCCCGACTAGGAATCAAGCCCACACGCTCTGTAGTAGAAACACAGATTCTTTACCACTAGACCACCAGAGAAATCCCTCAGTTGCTATTTCTGTCCACCTACCTCACAGGCCTGTCCAAATTTCAGCACTTTTCCTAGTGTGTGTAATTGTGCTCTACCAAAAGAAAGCCCTGGGTATGAACATTCAGACTTTCAAAAGAGAAATTAAGATGTTCATCTCTGATTGACAGGAATTCTTTTAAGTTTTAACAGAAGGTTTTATTATAGAGTTCCTTGAAATAGTGAGTTCTTTACTTACCATGTAATTTACTTCGTAGAAATTTGGTGTGGACGTTTTCTGGGCCCTCCTGTTACCAGGAACATGACACATCCTTATTTCCTTCAGGACTCCTTAATGTTAAGATGATATGCTTAGTCTTGTTTTTTCACCATGTTTGTATATATGGAAAGGCCAATCCTGCAACAATGGTACCTCCTTTTTTCTTCTTAAAGAATTCAGACCACATTGGATTTGGCGGGGGGCGGGCAGGCGGGAAGCACTGGCCCAAGTTTCAGCAGATGTGAGCTACAGCCTGAGATGGCTCAGGTACTAGAAAGAACAGCAGGCTTGGAGCCAGGAAGTGTGTGTTTGGATCTCATCTACAAATATTTTCTTTGTTATAAGACATCATTTAATTCTTCTTGCCTCCAGTTCAGTAGGGTAGATGCCTCCACTGTCTCTCACTACGTGATTGTCTTTGCTGACTGTGTGATTCCCTGGGTCTCAGTTTCCATACCTGTAAAGTGGGGCTAACAGTACTTATTTTGATGGTTTATCAATGAAAAAAGAATCAGAAATGAGTTTGTCAAGTTCCTGAAGGCCAAACTTGAGAGTACCTCACATACAGAGCTTTCTTCTAAATCAGTATTCTTTGATACCTAATTTTGTATTCATAATACTGAATCTACCAGAATTTCTTCAGGAGGAGGGTCCTCAATGGTGGTGCCCGTCAGGATGACACAGCTTGAGTCTGCCTCCAGAGAGAACACATAGGAAATGCTCTATTAGGGCTCCGGAGCTGAGGGTTGGGGTTGTAGTTCTTTCATTTAAGGCTTTCCCTTGAAGTTAAATGCATATACTTCTGGAATGGGAAGCACACGAATTCTTACTTGTGGTTTATACTCTAGAGTGTGCGAGTTAGAACTTTTCCTGAGAGCAGGTTTTGATAGATGGGAAAGAAGAGAAAGCATAAAATTCGAGACCCTAAAATGAGTGAGGGAGAATCCATAAAGAGAAAGGAGGACAATAGCCAAGGCAACCCAGGCAGTGACCAAACAGAAAGGATGTGGCCATGGTCCCGGTGTAGGACTCTGGATACATGTGGCTGCTGGACCTGAGGTGAGGTCTGGAGGTACTAAGGGAGAGGTGGGAAGTCATAACAACCAAATGCTGACAAAGCCTTTCTCTTTGGGTGGCGTGAATGTTTTATTTTCCTTTTCTGTCTGGGTATACTTTTATTTTCCCCCAATTATAAAATAGACCTGAATTGGCTCTATCAGCACTTTTTTTCACATTTGAAAAATATTTTACATTTCAAAGAAAAGAGGACAGAGAAGACATCTCACACTATTGGACCAAAGCTGGAGTGAATGGCTTACGGTTTAGAAAATGTTTCAGATGAAGGCCCTTTCTCCTGCGTGTTTTTTATTTCCAGACACACATCCCTCTCTGAAAGAAGCATTTTCCTCCTTGAAGCTGATTCAGGCTACATAAGGGTTTTAAAGCTATGTAAAATTGAATCTAGTTTTCCTATGGATGCTATTAAGAGTCCATTAAGATAGAAACCTTTACCGGGGCTCATTCAGTTTAATTCGATTCAATTCTATACCTATCATCGAGTGCCAGCATGTGGGAGGTGTCACGATGAGGAAGGCCTGATCCCTGCCCTCAAGATGTTCAAAGCAAAGCGGATGAGACAGGTGCAGAGATAAGAGCCGTTTCGTTGTCTTTGATGAGGGCCCGAACCCGGTTAAGTCTGGCCACCCCAATCTATTGGTCTTGACCCCAGAGACACAGGGAATTTTGGACAGCGCTTTGACACGTAAGGCAGTTTCTCTCCATATTATTCATGAACCATCGCCACCAATGTGCATGCCGTTCACACTGCAGCTCTCATTCCCCACCTTGGGTTTTAAAACCTAGGTCCTACTCTCTGGCTCTGCAGTGGACACCTCTATGTGTGCAGGAACATCCCGGGACACTCTGTCCCCTTCAAACCCACCAGCCTTTCCTGCTTTGCTTCTTTCAGCTTCCATTCACACAAGCATTTCACTCCCTCTGAACAAAAAAGGGGAGTTAAGTTTAAAATACCTGTATGTGGGATTTTCCCGTTTCTCCTGCACCCACTTTAGCCCAAACTTCTGTTAAGCCCCATGAAATAGAGACACAGAGTGTGGAGTGGGTGGAGGAAGAAATGAATTCCAACTGGGATGGGGTATCTGAGAAAGCTTTTCGGAGAAGCTGTTTCATGTGGGCCTGGAAAGGTGGGTGTGATTTCAGAAGGTGAGCATGATGCTTTCTGGCCCTGGGAGCTCCGTTAAGAAAGGGCCATAAGTTTGGCAAATGGAAGGTGAGTTTGGGGGTGACAGACCTGGCATCTCCTCTGGGCTGGGTGTGCCACTGCGGAGGAGTGTGGCTCAGGGGAGGGAAATAAAGGTGGAGAGATGATTTGCAGCAATTCTGCAAAGGGTCTTGGGTGCCAGTCTAAGGATTTTAAAGTAATCCTTCGTGCAGAGGAGATAACCCTAAAATATGGCTGAGAGGGGAGCTTGAGAGGAGCATCTCAGAGTCTCATGTGCAGAGAGTGAGCACAGAATCTGCCCCTGAAAGCCTCTCCACATGTCTCTTACTCTTAGATCTTCTCCTTAATCCAGCTCGGGCAGAATGAGGCCTAGGAGGCCAAGGTCCTATAGCACAACTTCCTAATCGGTCCCCAGAGGCCTGCAAAAGTATATGCTCTCAGAGCCGAGAGTTACCTCCTTCTCTTCTGCTCTACAGAGCAGTGTTTACTAAGTCTAGGCCAGATCCACAGGAGTGCACTGCTGAGCCTGAGGGCATTGAAACTTTGTGAAAAATCACTCCCTGTCCAATTTAAACATGTGAACCCAGCAGCCTGCCCTGAGTAAAGGGAACATGTTGTGAAAAGCAGATTTCCTATTAACTTTTTTTTTTTATGTGAAAAAGACCAGGTAGTCACTCTTGCCAACCTCCATCACAGGCTGGAGAAGGTCAGGTTCAGCTCCCGAGGAGGCAAACGGATCTCAGGGAAAAAACACATTAGAGGACTAATCCCCCCAGAGTCATTCGGAAAATTGCCTGCGCTGATCCACAATGGGAAAAACAAAGTGCATTTGATGAGTTCAGCTGAATAAGATCCTGGAAAATTATCTGAGTCAAAAAAATTTCAAAGCAGAGCTTAAAAGCCTTAGCAGACTTTTGCGCGTTGGGAAATAGCAGGCTCAGGCACACAGGCACACACACGCACATGCAGGGCGCTTCGCATCTTAATGGTCTCTTTGTCAGATGGTGCCTCTAACCCAGAGCAGTGTCATTTACTGCTCATTTCCTACAGGGAGAGGGAAGTGGAGGGCTAGTGAGAGGCGTGGATGTGAAAACAGACTCCAGGAGTAAAGGAAATCTTATGGTCTTTTTCAGTGGGTGGGACTCAAGTCCTTTGTGTTTTCTTATTGTTGAAACAGTTGAAGCACTGAGTCCTTGGGTGGGACTTAGTCTTGAAGTTTTACGGCTACGTCTTAAACATAGAACAAGGCATCTGAAACATTTGTCACGGGGGCACATGCCTGGGGAACAAGCAGAATTCTTGCTATTTACCTTTACTAGCCATGTTTTCTCGGAGAAGGCAACGGCACCCCACTCCAGTAGTCTTGCCTGGGAAATCCCAGGGACGGAGGAGCCTGGTAGGCTACAGTCCATGGGGTCGCGAAGAGTCGGACACGACTGAGCGACTTCACTTTCAGTTTTCACTTTCATGCATTGGAGAAGGAAATGGCAACCCACTCCAGTGTTCTTGCCTGGAGAATCCCAGGGACGGGGGAGCCTGGTGGGCTGCCGTCTATGGGGTCACACAGAGTCGGACACGACTGACGCGACTTAGCAGCAGCAGCAGCTGTGTTTTCTCTGTGCTTGAAACAGAAGCCCTGGGATGGAGGAGCAGAGAATTCCCTCTGCAACACCTGTGACATGGGTCGGGTGCCCTGTGACCCAGGTCTCAGGGAATCCTGGGGGTCTGTCTCTGGGATGGACCTTGGGTGGCAAATCTCACCTGCCGAAGGTCTGGGACACAGGTGAGGCCAAGTGTACCTGAGGAGGCCTGTGAGATGGTCTGACACAGGGAGGAGCCAAAGACGGTCACACTGGGTTATTAGGAAGACCTGTACTCTGGCTGGATTACATTACAACCTTGTTGTTCAGTTGCTTAGTCGTGTCTGACTCTTTGCAACCACATGGACTGTAGCACACCAGGCTTCCCAGTCCTTCACCATCTCCTGGAGCTTGCTCCTGTTCATTGAGTTGATGATGCCATCCAACCATCTCACCCTCTGTTGCCCACTTCTCTTGCCTTCAATCTTTCCCAGCATCAGTCTTTTCCAGTGAGTCGGCTCTTTGCATCAAGTGGCCAAAGTATTAGAGCATCAGCTTCAGCCTCAATCCTTCCAATGAATATTCAGGGCTGATTTCCTTTAGGATTGACTGGTTTGATCTTGCTGTCCAAGGGACTCTCAAGAGTCTTCTTCAACACCGCAGTTCAAAAGCATCAATTCTTTGGCACTCAGCCTTCTTTCTGGTCCAACTCTCACATTTGTACATGACTTCTGGAAAAACCACAGCTTTGACTTTACATATCTTTGTTGGCAAAGTGACGTTTCTTCTTTTTATTATGCTGTCTAGGTTTGTCATAGCTTTTCTTCCAAGGAGCAAGTGCCTTTTAATTTCACAGCTGCAGTCACAGCCTGCAGTGATTTTGGAGCCCAAGAAATTGAAATCTGCCATGTTTGGGTAGCCATTCCCCTCTCTAGGGTATCTTCCCAACCCAGGGATTGAACCCGGGTCTCCTGCATTGCAGGCAAGGTTCTTTACCCTCTGAGATTACAACCTTAGGAGGACCAAAGCTGAATGTGTCTCCTGACCAGGTTTGGGGTACATCACCCCATATGAGCCATTATGCAGGAGTTGTCATTTAAAAGTGTGAAGGTGGGAAATTGTTTTGAAGGCCATGTTCAGTGTCCTCTCTTGTATGACAATGCAGCATCACTCTGTGTGTATCCAGAGTTTTACAAAGGCTTCTTCAGCCCAGGAAAGGGGCCCTACCCAGAGCAGACCCAGGACTGCCTCTACGGAATGTGACTCATGGCTGGATTTTAACTGAACACTTCCCAAGTACCAGACCTTGTAAGAAAGGATGAGGAGAGAGCACAGAGCCTGCCGTCTAGGCCCTCACTTTGCAGAGGGGAGGCCCTAAAGGTCTCCCAGCCTGATAGACCCCCATGGAGGAGGACCCATGGTTCACTCAAGACCCCCTACATCTACTCCTTGAGTGGGCCTCGCTCCCCACGAGTCCTTGCTCAGATGCCTCCTTCTCAAAGAGACCTTCCCTGTTTTTAAACCATGGTACGTCTCATCCCCTCACCCAGCACTATCCTTTCTCTTTATTTCCATACATGAGTCCACTAACAGACCGTATAATTTACTTAGTCTGATATGAACAGTGTCGTCCCTCTCGAATGGAAATGCTCACAAAGCAGAGATCTTTGCTACTTATATGACTGGTACAATAACCGTAAGCACAGTCTGGGCTCCCTGGATCCCAGGTTACCTGATTGGGGTTGGGCTGCCCCCCCGCCCCTGGGTTACCCAGGGCCAGGCTCTCTGTTCTATAGCTCAGGCCACTGCTTCTCTGTCCCATTTTGTGAAAGAACATCAGTTCCTTGTTAGGAGCTGGAATCTGGGGTTACATCTCATAAAGCTGTTTCTAGGCTGGCAGCAGAGACTGTTTCTCTGTTTTATCTTGGATGGTAGTGCCTGGGATTTCGTAGGTAGGACTTGGTCAGTGTTTATGGGAATGAAGTGTACGTCGTTGACAGTGGCATTTCTACACAGCTGACATTTCACCCCTCTTTTCCCAGACACAGAAAGAGCCCTGCTGTCTCTGTCACCCAGCACTCACCTCTGTGTCCCTCCGGACATGGCCTTGGGGAGTGGAAGGCCGGACCGGTGTGGAAGTAGGGGTGATTCTTGTCCCGTGCCACTGGTTTTCACCACAGCCCCTTCCTCTCCTGATTCTAGAGCTCCCCCTCATCGAGTGGCCCAAGTCCCTGCAGACAGTGCCGCCCTGTTGTCATTTCCGAGCTGGCCTGGATTTAACCACACCCCTTCCTGCTGTCTGGGTCCCAGATGTCCACAGAAGCAGACTCAGAAACAGTATTCACATCTCTCAGCTGCTTCCTAGGTTACCCAAGATAAGCAAGGGGAGGAGGTAAACCCAGGGCAGAAGGGCCAGGAGGTGCCTGTGTGAACTCAAATGGGTCATCAGGTCTTTCTGGGCCAGGAGTCACACCCTTGCTATGCACTCGGTGGTGGGCTCCCTCTCCAAGGCGAGCAGCCTGCAGCCGAGCACGGTGAGGAATTGCAGCAGGAACCCCGACTGCTGCTTCAGTCCTGGAGGCTGACTGTGGATGCTTCTAGCCACGTTCCTGTCTTCCCAGGGCTTCTCGGAAGTGTGCAGACAGTGGTATGGCACCGACTCTCTCTGTGGCTGTCAGGGGAGGGTTACACACGGGGAGGAAGGCCCCCTCACCAAGCTAGAGCCAATCTCTGTAGCTCAAACAGGGCTGTAGAGGGGACTCAGGTGGTAGATAGTCCTTTGTCAACTGTTGTAGCCAAGAGAGAGAGGCCCTTCCATCATGTTGCTCCTTCTCTGGGAAGGTGTCTTGACAGTGAGAGCCAGATCAATGGGGCTGAGCCAGAGAGGAGGGCAGGGCCAGCAATCCAGGTCCTCTTGATGGAGAACAGTCCCCTGTACAAGGATTCCCCTGCCTCAGAACCGACTGCTGTGGCTGTTGGTGCTCACTGGCCATTTGGAAAGCGGCTCACTTTGGGGACCCTGGTCCCTGTATTAGCCCCTCACAAGTAATTGATGTCATTTGGGAAAACAAGGAGAAGAAAGCTGAAGGAGGTAAGGAAACAGGATACTCGGTCCAGATAGTGTTTCACCTGCCCTTTTCTCAAGTTTGCTACCTTGCCAACACGTTTCCCCATACCTCTGCCGTACGGCTCACCGCCACCCCACCCCTGCCCAGCCCCACATACACTTCCTCTAACCCTAACAAAAGGGTATCAGCTCCAGTCAGGAGCTCAGCAGAAACATCAGAAGCTGTCATCACCTTCAGGTTCTGAGTCAGCTCCCACCACAGCACGTAATTCTGCTCCAGGGGCTCTTCTCACCACACCCGAGCCCAGGTGGCAGGGTAGGCCCCCTGGCAGCATGAGGCCGGGGTTCCTTGGAGAATCCCACCGCCATCAGGAAGTGCCACGCAGTCCCAGTTCTCCTCGGTTAAGGCCAGGTTCAGGGGGATGGGGAGGGGAGAGAGGGGGGAGGGTGGCCAGTGTGATTGGAGCCAGGGCCTCAGCTCAGTTCAGCATGCCCGCTGCAAGAGCCATTGTTGTCTTAACGAGAACAAGGCACTGGATAAAAATGCAAAGGAAAGGAGATGCTGCTGCTGCTGCTGCTGCTGCTAAGTCGCTTCAGTCGTGTCTGACTCTGTACGACCCCATAGACAGCAGCCCACCAGGCTCCTCCGTCCCTGGGATTCTCCAGGCAAGAGTACTAGAGTGGGGTGCCATTTCCTTCTCTAATGCATGAAAATGAAAAGTGAAAGTAAATCCTGTGTATTTCTTTTCATGTTTGGCTTTCCATTGTATCTAGAACTAGGATACTCAACTCTACATCATGGTAGATGATGATCAGCCTGTAATTTGATGATTGATCAGCCTGTAATTTGGACTAACTCACATGGGTGAAAATTGATTTTTTAAATCTCTTGGATGATAGTGCTAACAGACCCCCGCCTACAGACATAACTGTAAGTTACAAGTGCCTGCTGGGTCCGGGAAGTTAATAATAGATGGTTAGCCTTCTAATCCAGGCTTTGCTGTCTATTGATATTGTTGCCTATCTGTATATCATCACGATCATTTCCAAACATTTACTGTGGCTCCTATTAACGGTATAAGGAACCCACAAAATGTAGAAATCACAGTTATATGAAAACCTCTCTTCCTTGTGTTGCCCTGAACTGATTTCAATTCTTGGTCAAGAGGCATGTTCAGTATCAGCTCTGTTTCCTACTCGTTCTTCCTGAAAGAATTGGCTTCTCAATGAGGAGTGCTTGGCCATGTCTTTGGCCTTTTGGAAATGTCTTCTCACCTCCTTTAGGTAGAGAATATTCCTTCCTAGCAAAAAATGTGTATTGTATAAGTATATAGAGAGAGCTGATTGAAAATGTAGGAAGCAACTAGCCAATATCTATAATATCTTCTCTGAAATGGCTAGCTTTACAGCAGGGAGTTCCCTGCGTAGCTTGAGAAGCATTAGGCAGAGTAAATCATATTTCATTTGTTTCTTCTCCTCTAATGGGTGCCCCATGAGACTGTGGTCCCTTGGACTGACATCTGGTAGAAGAAACATTGAAGGGTAAATGAAATGCTTCCAGTTAATCCCATTATGCTGTTTACTGACATCCTCTCTGGGCTCAATCTATCCCCAGGGGACTTTCTACAGGGGAGCATATTTGATGGGAAACATAGATTGTGTCCTAATAAGCCAACGAAGATAATCACGAGTCCTGGGCTTGCCAATGGAGGCTGTCGCTCCGAGAGCCCACAGAATGGAACAGGTTCTATTTCTTCACCATGCTCAGTGAGCTTGGGAAGGTTTGCAAAGACTAAGTTAGTGTGATTTAATTGCAGCGTTATTTCCATCCTGAAAATTACACTACATAGAAGACCTGAATTCAGACCTGGTTCCACCAGATAGCACTTTGTAGCTTTCCTTAGCCTTCAGGCCTTGATGTTGTTAATCAGAGTCACTGCCAGAAAACACTTGGAAAACGTGGAGGCCACATTCACACATAAGCTATGATTTATCATGATTACAGTATCCCCATTAGGCCCCTTTCCTTTCTACTAAATAGTGGAGCAGTCTCTTTAAGCAGAACCTATCATTTCCTGAGGTATCTTCTTACTTTCCCTTTGCATTGCCTGGTATAGATCTGTCAAGAGGTGGAAGACCAACCACTTAAGTCTCCTCTTTTGGAGATAAAAAGTCAATGTGGCAATTGATCTTGCTGTGAAGAGTTGAAAAAATTTTTAATTGTAAGAATCTAGGTGTTTTATTTTTTTAACCTGCCTAATAACCCCCTCAAGGTGAAATCCAGCAGGGGTAATTAAGGTAAAATCAGCAATAACATCCTTCATTGAACTTTCAAAACAATATGGAACGTTGTGAACATTTTACCCAAAGCTTGCATGCATTAATTAAATAATGTAAACTAAAGTAGTATGCTCCTTTATTTTTGCTTACTCTAGGAAACCAAGCATTTCATTCCAGCCTGAATGTTGACACACTTAGGAAATCAAAGCTTCTTCATTTCATCATGTTGGATTGGATGAGTAATAAGAAGTTTCTCTGGTCTCTGGCCTAAATGTATAGGTGCTGCAGTGGGACGGAGGTGCTGTGCGCCAGCGAGCTCAACTTGGATGGGTGGGACAACCAGAAGAAAGCACAGGCTGGGTGCTGCAGGAAGACCACCACATCTTGGTTATCACAGATCTCTAGGTGGTTAAGATTATATCAAGGACTTGAAGTTCAAGTCATAATAAGCCTGGAATGGAGTTCTAGATTTAGGGCTGGAAGGCACTTTAGAGATCATCTAAATTCCTGTCACTCAAAAGCCTGGTCCAAGGACTGGCAGCATCAGTTCTTCAGGTCCCACCCTGGACCCACTGAACCAGAGTCTGTGTGTAGCAAAATCCCCAGGGGCCTGGAAGTTATATTAAAGTTGTAGTCTCATTGGTCTAACCCATTCCTCTTGTATAGATGAATGAAGTCATCAAAAGTCTACGTGACATCAAGCAATGCCAGTTCAGAGACAGTTCTCACTGGTTCAACTAAAATTTCTACACTACTTGTATAAATGGGTTAATATCACGTTGGTAGCTCAGCTGGTAAAGAATCTGCCTGCAATGCAGGAGACCCTGGTTCGATTCTTGGGTCAGGAAGATCCCCTGGAGAAGGGATAGGCTACCCACTCCAGTATTCTTGGGCGTCCTTGGTGGCTCAGCTGGTAAAGAATCCACTTGCAATGTGGGAGACCTGGGTTTGATCCCTGGGTTGGGAAGATCCCATGGAGAAGGGAAATCTATGCACTCCAGTATTCTGGTCTGGAGAATTCCATGGACTGTGTAGTCCATGGGGTTGCAAAGAGTCGGACATGGCTGAGCAACTTTCACTTTCAAAGTGCTGCGGTTCTGGTGGCAGTTTATCGTGATTGTAGGTCAAGTGCTTGGGCACCTCGAGAAGGGGACTGTTACACGGCTGCACAGAGGACAGTGGCTTGGTACCCATTGCCTGTGGTGAAGCAGTATGGTGTTGAGATGGGGTTCACCCCAGGGCCTTGCTCCTGCCGCTCCCCCTGCCTGTGATGCCCACCTCCGAGTCTTCACAGGGCAGGCGCCCCCTTATCTCCCAAGACTCACCTTTGGAGAAGCTTTTCTTGGTCACTCAATCTCGAACCACTTTCTCTCCCCATCCCAATCCCCTCAGTCATTCTCTATCCCCATGGTCTTGCCTTTAAAAAAAAATTCATAGCAATTATTAAATGAAACTATTAAATGAAACAATAAGTTTAACAACTTATTGTCTGTCTTCCCTCCCAAAACATGTTCATTAGATGAGAGCAGGGACCTTGCTGTGCTTCTGCACTGCCAGTCCCTACTCACCAACCATGGAGCTTGACACAGTACCTGCTTAATAATCACTTGCTAAATGATTGAGAACAAACTGTGCCATGTTCACAGTAAGAATAATCCTCAATAAGAGCTATTGTTTGTTGACTTTAGCAATATGTAGGGAGGGCCCTGTGCCACAGGCTTTGTCTACATTGTCTCATTTAATTCTTTATTATCAAAAGCATTAACTAGTGTGGACTGCTTGAAGATTGTGACCTTATAAAATTGGGGGAGATGATTGAATTCAGGACATTTCCCTACAGGAAAGTGCTGAGTGGCCTCTGCACAAAGTGGTCCACACTTGGGGAGGATCTCAAGGATGCAGGCGACTCCCAGGACTGTCTCGGTTCCCTTGATGGTTTTTCCTTTGAGCGCACGAATAGGGACAACCAGACTCAGAGGCCTGATGTGCAATGAAATGTCCTGATATGCTTTTCAAAGTGATGATGGAAAAATGAACTCTTACTTACCCCTTGCATGACCTGCAAAGCCATCTGTAACAGAAAGTAACTTGTACTTGGAGGACATGATGCCAACCAGAGGACAATCCTTGATCTTCATTTTTCACCAAAGCAAATGGATCAGTATTGGCTCCTGTCATCAGATACAGTTCATGGTGCCTACGGAGAGAGGAGGGCTTCCCAGATGGCGCTAGTGATAAAGAACCCTCCTGCCAGTCCAGGAGACGTAAGAGATGCAGGTTTGATCCCTGGATTGGGAAGATCCCGTGGGAGGGCATGGCAACCTACTCCAGTATTCTTGCCTAAAGAATCCATGGGGGCTGGGCGCTTTAAGATTTCAAAATATCTCAGAGCGCCCAGTCCCCATTCCACTCTCCATCTCGCCCTCCATGGGCCCCACACGTCCCTTGCAGACAGCCGCACCCAGCTGACTCAGTAGGACGAGGCCTACCAACAGATCAGGGAGTCAGCCAGAAGAGCACATCTATAAGGAGAAGCAGGAGGATGGAGCGGAAAACAACTTGAGTGGATGCATTTCATTCCAGAGAAGAGCTTTTTAAAAAACCGTTTAACATTTAAAGTTCTATTATTATTTTTGGCAGCATGTTGAGTCCATGTCTCTTTTTTGGCTACTTTTCTAGTACTTTATGTATCTGGAAGCAGAATTTGCAACTGATTTCAGTAACTCTGGGAAAGTTTTTTCAGTGTAATTACAGGAGGTATTTAAATGCTATCTAAATGTTATTTGGTGTACTCATCAAACAAGAGGCAGGCGCAACTGGAAATGACCAAATAAAGTGACCTGTAATTTATGCTTATATGTCATAAACATAAAATGCCTGAAGCATTAGTCTTTGTAGAATTAATTATATAACTTAAAAAACAGACCCAATAACAATTACCCATAAATTCCAAGTTAATTACCCAAAGGAAAAAACAGATGGGCATACAAGACTGTGTGTGGGCCCTTCTTTTACACGGTCAGTCGTGCAGCCTGGTATCTTTATTTTAATAAGCTTTATTTAATTTTAGTTTTATGTATGTATTTATTTATTATTTATTTATTTTGTCTGTGCTGGGTCTCCACTGCTGCACTGGGTTTTCTCTAGTTGCAGATAGCGTGGGTTTTTCTCCAGTTGTGCACAGGCTTCTCACTGCGGTGGCTTCCCATTCTACGAGCACAGGCTTTCGGGCACTCGAGCTTCAGTAGCTGTGGCTCCTGGGCTCTCGGGCACAGACTCAATAGTTGTGGCCCATGGGCTTGGTTGCTCTGCAGCATGTGGAATCTTCCTGGACCAGAGACTGAACCCGTGTCTCCTGCATTGGCAGGTGGATTCTTTACCACTGAGCCACCAGGGAAGCCCAATAAACTTTCTGTTAGGCAAAATTGAAAGTGTATACAAAAGTAGAGAGGCCATGTACACATCATCCAGCTTCAACAAGCTCCCTTTACTGGCTTTTTGCCCTGATGGTGAGAGGAGGAGCTGATAGGTGTGGCCCTTGTGACAGCTGGAAAGGCAAAAGAGTTGTGTCCGTGGCAGGGATGGGTTATGCTGATTAACTACTTGAAGCTGTAGGTAAAGTAGGTAGATCATAACCTTAATCTCGACTTCTGCTTCAAGACATCAGGCAAAAAAAAAAAGTCAAGTTTATAAGCATTTATTGTCTACCATGAGCCCATCATTGCACTAGATTTTGTGATGGATTTAGAATAGTAGTCATTAACGTATTGGAATGGTAAAATAGTTTCCATTTGCCCTTCCATGTATCCTCATTACCCTACCCTGCTCTGCCTCCTGGGAGACCTATCTGTACTACATCAAAAGTCCCCCCACCCTCTGACTTCTGCTGGGCTGAGCCAAGGGGTGGCAGGGAGAGGGACACCGGCAGGATGCTGGAGACAGGAACATTGAGTGGGCAGAGTACCCGCTCGCACAGGATGTGAGGCAGTGCTGCCCTGACTGTCCAGCCAATGAATTTTAGTTGATTCAAGAGAAATAGTGTGCTCAATATAACTCATCCTTCAGTTCAGTTCAGTCGCTCAGTCGTGTCCGGCTCTTTGTGACCCCATGAATCGCAGCACGCCAGGCCTCCCTGTCCATCATCCTTAGGAAAATGTAAATTAAGCCACAGTGAGATACCATATCACACTCGTTAGGAGATATCATGTCACATCCATTGGGATGGCTATTATTGGGAGAAAAACAGAGAATATCAACTGTTGATGAGGGTGTGGAGAAATTAGAAAGTGTGTGCGTTGCTGGTAGAAATGTAAAATGGTACAGCCACTGTGGAAAACGTATGGCAAATCCTTAAAAAGGCTGATAGAATGCCCATGCTGCTGCTGCTATGTCGCTTCAGTCGTGTCCGACTCTGTGCGACCCCATAGACGGCAGCCCACCAGGCTCCCCCGTCCCTGGGATTCTCCAGGCAAGAACACTGGAGTGGGGTGCCATTTCCTTCTCCAGTGGATGAAAGTGAAAAGTGAAAGTTGCTCAGTCGTGTCCGACTCTCAGCGACCCCATGGACTGCAGCCCACCAGGCTCCTCCGTCCACGGGATTTTCCAGGCAATGGAAAATTTCCACTGGAGTGGGGTGCCATTGCTACGATCTAGCAATTCCATTACAGGGTATATACCCAGAAGAACTGAAAGCAGAGACTTGAACAGATATATGTATATCAGTGTTCATAGCAGCATTATTCACAATAGTCAAAAGGTAGAAAATAACCAAACATTCATGGATGGATCAATAGATAAACAAGATATGGTATATACATGAAATATGGTCCAGCCTTAAAAATAAATGAGATTTTGATACTTGCTGTAGTAGGGATGAACTTTGAAGACGTAATGCTAAATGAAAGAAGCCACACACAAAAAATAATGTAAATATTGTGTTATTTCACTTACATGAGAAATCTAGAGTAGTCCAGTTCATAGAGACAGAAAGTAGACTGTAGGCTACCAGGGACTGGGAACACTGGGGAATGGGGAGTTATTGTTTGATAGGTACAGAGTTTCCACTTGAGAAGATGAGGAATCTCTGCAGATGGATGGTGCTGATGGTTGCAAAACAATGTAAATTGACTTAATGCCACTGAACTATATACCTAAAAAATGGCCACAATTGTAAGTTTTATGTTATGTGTATTTTACAATAAAAAAGTCATAGGTACACTTTGCAGCTTTACTACAAAGTGAAGATATGGAAATTTGTTTGGAGGCGTTTAGCATCAGTGTACAGGATTAAAATATGTGGCCCACTCTCCCCTCCCCAGCCACTTATGCAAGGAATTTTTTTCCCAATAAATCCGAGATTGCAGAACCACAGACATCCCACTGTGACAAGTGTCTCAGATTTTCCCTCTGCAGGGTGTGGGTGCCCCTATCTCCCCACCCACTGCAGTGTTCAAAGGTCAACTGTATTTAACTTCTTACCAAGAAAATTCTTCTTCTCCTCCTCCTTCCTCTCTTTCTCTTCTTCAATTAGTATCTTTGTGTATATAGATGTGTTCTAAGGCGAGACCCAGGAAGCTGGCAACATGGAGACTTTTTCTGCAGACAATTAGGGTAGCCCAAAAAGAGAGGTGGAGAAGAAAGTGTAGGTAATAGAAGTGCTGTGATGAGATGCTGCTTTTTCCAGATCTTTTCAGGGAGGTGGTCTGGTCCTTTTCATCATGGAGACCTTTAATCAGGAATTACATTTTCATGTGTTATTTACCTGGTCAACAATATTGGCCTAAGCACTGGTTGCTATAAGCAAAATTTGCACTGAAAGGGAGGCTTAAAAATATAAGTGCACAAAGAATTCTGTAAATTGTCTCTTCAATTGTAACTTGTATCAAGGGTGAGGTCTTCTGAATGATACTTTACTAAGGCACATGCCACTTAACATGCCAAAAAATCACAGATATTTTCTCCTTACACACAGAATGAGCACCAAGTTTACTTAAGAACAAATGTAACTCGGGAATAAAGGAAGTGGGACTATATCTGAAATAAAACCTGAATTTGAATCTCAGATCTGAAAAAAACTAATATGAAAAGATACATTGTTGCTATTCCTGTTACAAATTACTTGGACAATGTTCTCACTTTACAGCAGCTCTGTTCATTATTCCCATGTTGCTGCTGCTGCTGCTGCGTGGCTTCAGTTGTGTCTGACTCTGTGCGACCCCATAGGTGGCAGCCCACCAGGCTCCCCCGTCCCTGGGATTCTCCAGGCAAGAACACTGGAGTGGGGTCCCATGTTACAGGTGGAGAAATTGGAGCTTAGAGACATCAACTAATTTGAGGAGTAGTTATTACGCTAGAGACCGATATTGAACCAGAGCTGCCTTCTCAAACACCACAGCTCTTTGGGTTCCATCAGAGCTGCAAAAGGCAGGTGATTATATACATGGATTTTCCAGAAGACATGATCAGAACGTTCCATTCCCTTAGTTGTTTTTAGGGCAGGAATGAGGGTAAAGTATTGTGTCAATATATAGATGCAACCACATCATGTATTTCTTACTTGTATTTCTTGTTTACCTTATAATTTTTTAAAAGATTTTCATATCATGACTATTTCAATTCAAAAGTCTGGATGATAGATTTAAGCTTAACAGGTGATGAAATTGCGATGCAATTTGACTTTTCAAAGATCAGTTTACTAGCGGCTATTGTTGTTTAGTCGCCAAGTCATGTTCAACTCTTTGTGACTCATGGACTGCAGCACACCAGGCTCCTCTGTCCTTCACTATCTCCTGGAGTTTGCTCATGTCCGTTGAGTTGGCGATGCCATCCAACCATCTCATCCTCTGTTGTCCCCTTCTCCTCCTGCCCTCAATCTTTCCCAGAATCAAGGTCTTTTCCAATAAGTCAGCTCTTGGCATCAGGTGGCCAAAGTATTAGAACTTCAGCTTCAGCATCAGACCTTCCAATCAGTATTCAGGGTTGATTTCCTTTAGCTTTGACTGGTTTGATCTCCTTGCTGTCCAAGGGACTCTCAAGAGTCTTCTCCAGCACCACAATTCCAAAGCATTAATTCAGTGTCCAGCCTTCTTTATGGTACAACTCTCCCATCCATACATGACCACTGGAAAACCATAGCTTTAACTACATGGATCTTTGTTGGGAAAGCGATGTCTCTGCTTTTTAATACACTATCTAGGTTTGTCATAGCTTTCCTTGCTAGTGGCCGAGTTGAGAAATATCCTAGGACCCTCATCTCTGGGTTACTGGTTGTCACGACAGTGCAGAGGTGGCTCTATGGTTGTTCTCGTTTAGGTGGTGGGCCTGGACGTCACACTGACCTAGGCTAAGCAACTGGAAAAACAAACGAACAAAAAAACAAGCCTTCACATACTAGTTTCACATATTTAAGCTGTAGTTGCTAGTAATAGTTTTGAAAAAAAAAAGTCAAAGTTGGAAATACAGTATTCACTAACTTTATTTTCTGCAAATAAATTTTTTGCACAGGAAAAGACAATTTTTAGGTGAATTTTAGAATTAGGAAAGTTTAGACATTTAATGCAGATTAAAATGTTCCTGGTTTTGCTCCTGTAATCACTTTTTTGCTTGCCAGAATTTCTGTGAGTCAGTTACAATTGTAAGGAAAATCGAACCCTTTTGAAAAGCAAACCTCAAAAGAGTGACCTCTATTAGGAGCCAGTGGTGTCTGTTTCCACAGTTGATTCTGACTGCTTTATTATTCCCACTTCCCAAACTCCTAAATACACATAGCTGTACCGTATCTTCTGACTTCATTCATTTGATCCATAAATATTTATTAAGCACTTAACATGTGCAGGGCTTCCCTTGTGGCTCAACTGGTAAAGAATCCGCCCACAATGCGGGAGACCTGGGTTCAATCCTTGGGTTGGGAAGATCCCCTGGAGAAGGGAAAGGCTACCCACTCCAGTATTCTGACCTGGAGAATTCCATAGACTGTATAGTCCATGGGGTCACAAAGAGTTGGACACAACTAAGTGACTTTCACTTTCATTTTAACATGTGCAGGCACTGTTCTGGTCTCTTAGGATATGTTAGTGAACAACAGAAGAATCTCTGCCCTCTAGAAACTTACACTCTAGCAACTTTGAAGGTACTTTGCTATTCATATATTAATAGCATTACATATGTTGATTTCTAAGGGAAGGGAAATCCATTACAGTATTCTCATGTAGAGCTGGTTTCCAGCCATAGCCTTTCCATGACCATATCTGCTGGTAAATAATCTGAATAAGGAATGTTAAGAGGAAATATTCTCATAAACTCATTATGGGTTTTTCTGACCTTTTGGCTCTACCTCAGGATAGCTAAGAAGGAAATGGCAACCCACTCCAGTGTTCTTACCTGGAGAATCCCAGGGACGGGGGAGCCTGGTGGGCTGCCGTCTCTGGGGTCGCACAGAGTTGGACACGACTGAAGCGACTTAGCAGCAACAGCAGCAGGACAGCTAGGAGCCTGACAGAAGTAACGGGCTAGTTGCCCTTAAGAGTTGGGGTTAAATCAAAGAAGTTTTTCTTCATGGTAGTCAGGGAAAGAAACCTTTCCTCCCCTATCCCATGCCGAGCACTATATTAATCATTCATTGCTCATGAAATTCAGATACATATCCTGGTTTTCTGCACAGAACTGCATAATGATAAAAAACCAAAGAGCTCTGGGTGGAAACCAGGCAGAATGGGGAGGAAAGAGGAAGATGATAGAACAGCCTCACAGGTTATATCATAAACAGTGTCAAGAGGCACAAAGAGAGAAGTCTTTTCATGTTGCCTCCCAATCTAGGCTGGTCCTTTTGAAACGTGACACAGTCTTGAAATTTTTAAGAGCCTCTACAACTCCAAATCTGAAAGCATAAGACAGTGGGGAAGTACTGCCACTTCTTATTAGCTTTGTTATAGCAAAGGTATAAATAGAATCAGCAAATACCTTTCAAAAAGTAAATATGAAAAATATTGAGCTTATGCATTTATGAAGGTTCTGGTTCATAAATTAAGGCTTCATTTTTTAAAAATAAAAATGTTATTTTGAGTCAGTTATGGAGTCTCTTTCAACTTAAAAAAAAATTCAGCAGACTCTGTGTATAGTTTTTCATATAGGAAATTGATCTTTGGGACTTCCCTTGAGCCCATCCTCTAAGTTGTAAAAGAGCTGCTGTTCATTAGGCCCAGCTGACATGAGAAGTTATAATTTTCTTGGTTTTCTTAAAAAAAATGACAGTTGATATTTTGTGACTTTTGAATGTAGGTGGGAAGATGACAAATAGCAGAACATATATCATTAAGACACTCTGGAAGAAGGTGACTAAACTCTGGATGTGTGCTGGGGGTGGAGGCAGGAAAGAGGAGGAGGTGTCTCAGTGGAACAAGTGCTGGGCAGGAAGGCTCCATAGCTGACTGCTCTGTGCTTGCCAAGTACTTGGGTTCTGCAGTGGCATTGAAGCAGACTCTTGTTCAAAGTTGTTTTTTTTTTTAAAAAGATACCTAATTAGGATGAATAAAATAGTCATCTCTTATGTGAAAATCTTCACTGTTGTGACTGCTTATCCTAAAAAAGATTTTAAAGTGAGTTTTGTTATGCTTCCTGCTTTCCTCATTGATGCATTCTAGACTTTTCCTTCCATGGAACTCCTGGCCTTAATCCTGATGGGCACTTCAATTTAATGAGTGGAAAGTCTGTTTAGCTATAAAGCAGAGGTATAGCTCTCCTCAGATTGAATTTCAGAAAGGGTCTCTTCAGTTCAGTTCAGTTCAGTCGTTCCGTCGTGTCCGACTCTTTGCGACCCCATGAATCGCAGCACGCCAGGCCTCCCTGTCCATCACCAACTCCTGGAGTTCACCCAAACTCATGTCCATCGAGTCGGTGGTGCCATCCAGCCATCTCATCCTCTGTTGTCTCCTTCTTCTCCTGCCCCCAATCCCTCCCAGCATCAGGGTCTTTTCCAATGAGTCAACTCTTCGCATGAGGTGGCCAAAGTATTGGAGTTTCACCTTCAGCATCAGTCCTTCCAATGAACACCCAGGACTGATCTCCTTTAGGATGGACTGGTTGGATCTCCTTGCAGTCCAAGGGACCCTCAAGAGTCTTCTTCAACACCACAGTTCAAAAGCATCAATTCTTCGGCACTCAGCTTTCTTCACAGTCCAACTCTCACATCCATAGATGACCACTGGAAAAACCATAGCCTTGACTAGATGGACCTGTGTTGGCAAAGTAATATCTCTGCTTTTGAATATGCTATCTAGGTTGGTCATAACTTTACTTCCAAGGAGTAAACGTCTTTTAATTTCATGGCTGCAGTCACCATCTGCAGTGATTTCGGAGCCCAGAAAAATAAAGTCTGACACTGTTTCCACTGTTTCCCCATCTATTTCCCATGAAGTGATGGGACCAGATGCCATGATCTTCGTTTTCCGAATGTTGAGCTTGAAGCCAACTTTTTCACTCTCCTCTTTCACTTTCATCAAGAGGCTTTTTAGTTCCTCTTCACTTTCTGCCATAAGGGTGGTGTCATCTGCATATCTGAGGTTATTGATATTTCTCCTGGCAATCTTGATTCTGTCTCTTAAACTTTGTTAATTGCAGATTGGAAAGCTTGCTCGTCTATCTGCAGTGCTGAAATGTGTGTAGGCAGAAGTCAGATTCATAAAGAGAGAGAAAGGCAGAGAGTTAGTCTGAGTTACTTTATTCTGACAAGCTTGATTTTGTGTACGTATACTTTTTGGTGGGGGCACATTGTTCAGCCCACTGTGAACTAAAAAAAGAAAGAAAAAAAAAAAAAAAACAGCCATGAGCTGAACTACAGGTCCTCTATTCCAATTATAAGTCTAAGAAATTGAGTTGAAGATAGTATTGACTAGGTACAAAAGCAATGAGTTATGGACTGTCAGGAGCCCTTCTCTAATTAACAGAATTGCCACTGGCATTGGTCTGGACTCCATAGGGGCGATTTAGGAAACAGTTGTACCTGTGCTAACCTCTGTGCTGCAGTCCCTTGTCACCATCCTGTATAGAGCCTCGAGCCCTGGGCCAGTAAAAAAGATCATTCCATCACCTCCTGCAGAAATCATCCCCTTTTCTATTCACCACTGTCTCTTCTCAGTATATACTGCTCTAAATGTAAATTAGCATTGCCTTAAAATTTTGGGGTAGGTTAGGAAGCCAATAGTAGTAATTTATGAGTGGTACATTAGATACTCTACAAAAGCTTTCTGGATCTCTATTAGGAATCTGATAACAATATTATAATTCAAATATTACTATAAGTTCAGTTCAGTTCAGTTCAGTCGCTCAGTTGTGTCCGATTCTTTGCGACCCCATGAATCGCAGCACACCAGGCCTCCCTGTCCATCAGCAACTCCCGGAGTTCACCCAGACTCACGTCCATCGAGTCAGTGATGCCATCCAGCCATCTCATCCTCTGTCGTCCCCTTCTCCTCCTGCCCCCAATCCCTCCCAGCATCAGAGTCTTTTCCAATGAGTCAACTCTTCGCATGAGGTGGCCAAAGTACTGGAGTTTCAGCTTTAGCATCATTCCTTCCAAAGAAATCCCAGGGCTGATCTCCTTCAGAATGGACTGGTTGGATCTCCTTGCAGTCCAAGGGACTCTCAAGAGTCTTCTCCAACACCACAGTTCAAAAGCATCAATTCTTCGGTGCTCAGCTTTCTTCACAGTCTAACTCTCACATCCATACATGACCACTGGAAAAACCATAGCCTTGATTAGATGAACCTTTGTTGGCAAAGTAATATCTCTGCTTTTGAATATGCTATCTAGGTTGGTCATAACTTTCCTTCCAATGAGTAAGCGTCTTTTAATTTCATGGCTGCAGTCACCATCTGCAGTGATTTTGGAGCCCAAAAAAATAAAGTCTGACACTGTTTCCACTATTTCCCCATCTATTTGCCATGAAGTGATGGGACCAGATGCCATGATCTTCGTTTTCTGAATGCTGAGCTTTAAGCCAACCTTTCACTTTCCACTTTCACTTTCATCAAGAGGCTTTTTAGTTCCTCTTCACTTTATGCCATAAAGGTGGTGTCATCTGCATATCTGAGGTTATTGATATTACTATAAATGTACATGCAAATCCTTAGTCTATCTTTTATTGCCTATTCTCATATTAGATGGGCTTCCCAAGTGGCTCAGTGGTAAAGAATCCACCTGCCAATGCAGCAGCTGCAGGAGATTCAAGTTCAGTCCCTGGGTAGGCAAGATGCCCTGGAGGAGGAAATGGCAACTCACTTCAGTATTCTTGCCTAGAAATTCCACGGACAGAGGAGCCTGGTGGGCTACAGTCCATGGGGTCACAAACAGCTGAACAGGACTGAAGAGACTGAGCACATACGCATGCACTCATATTAAATACATATCATACATCAAAAGACACAGTTCTTTTTTTTCTAGCAATATAAAAAGCAACACAAAAAGTACAAATTCTCATGATAAGTGTAGTCAGAAGCTTTAGCTAGGAAACTATGTGCCATATTTTATGAAAATAATGATTGGTTAAAAGTTGAATATTCTTCCCTTGAGTTTAACACAAAATCATGGATCAAACAGCGGAAACAGTGGCTGACTTTATTTTTCTGGGCTCCAAAATCACAGCAGATGGTGATTGCAGCCATGAAATTAAAAGATGCTTACTCCTTGGAAGGAAAGTTATGACCAACCTAGATAGCATATTAAAAAGCAAAGACATTACTTTGTCAACAAAGGTCCATCTAGTCAAGGCTATGGTTTTTCCAGTGGTCATGTATGGATGTGAGAGTTGGACTGTGAAGAAAGCTGAGCACCGAAGAATTTATGCTTTTGGACTGTGGTATTGGAGAAGACTCTTGAGGGTCCCTTGGACTGCAAGGAGATCCAACCAGTCCATCCTAAAGATCAGTCCTGAGTGTTCATTGGAAGGACTGATGTTGAAGCTGAAACCAATACTTTGGCCACCTCATGTGAAGAGCTGACTCATTTGAAAAGACCCTGATGCTAGGAAAGATTGAGGGCAGGAGAAGGGGACGACAGAGGATGAGATGGTTGGATGGTATCACCGACTCAATGGACATGGGTTTGGGTGGACTCCGGGAGTTGGTGATGGACAAGGAGGCCTGGCGTGCTGCAGTTCATGGGGTCGCAGTGTCAGACACAGCTGAGCGACTGAACTGAAATGAACTTAATGTGGATCAAACACTATTTATCTGACAAATTCTCTGCTCAGTTCACCCTCCAACTCTTGAGAGGTTGTTGAGCCCAAGGGTCAAGGAGGCTTCTGAACCAAACCTACCCTCCCAACAGAGTGTATGACGAGGGAATGAGAGAGGGAACATGGTCCCGCTGGGTTTTTCTCATAGTTGGGGTTCAGTGGAGCTGATCCAGCAGCTACTGGGGACTAACACCATTCTGGCTTTTTCTTGCCCATTTATGGGTAGGCCTGCCTGAGTTTATTTTCTGAGAAAACCCTAACCTTGGGTTATCACTAAACCTGATATAGACGGTATATGGTTGGGAATGGCTAGCCACAGATGAACTTGTAGGGATAAATTGGGAGTGATTAGCACAGAATATATGAAATGTTTATCAGAAATAGGGCCTCAAAACTAAATTTGACACCAGGGATGATAAAAAACTGAGCAACCTATCGATTAATGTAAACCCTATTATGTTTTATGTGTGGCAAGTTCTTTTTCAAAAATTCTGTCTTCCCTGGGGAGATACAATGTCACAAGTGTTATGAAGAACTCATACACCAGAGGTTTCCACTTTTTGAGAAAAAAATCTACTGTCTTTCCCCCCCAAATCTTTGAGGTATAATTAGAAACAGTGAACTAGATATACACAAAAAGCATAGATATCAACAACATAGTGCTGAATGAAGATGATTTTTAGTGGAAAAAAATGAAATGAGATTTATAACAGTATCATTTATGTACATTAAAAACACAAACACATAATCAACAACATTACACCTTTTATAAGAGTTCATGCATATCAGGGCTTCCTCAGTGGCTTAGATGGTAAAGAATCTGCCTGCAATGCAGGAGACCTGGGTTCAGTCCCTGGTTCAAGAAGATCCCCTGGAGAAAGGAATGCCAACCCACTCCAGTATCCTTGCCTGGATAATCCCATGGACAAAGGGGCCTGGTGGGCTGAAGTCAAGTGACTAACAGTTAAAGTTTTTTTTAATGCATATCAGACACTTCTGAGTGACATGCCTATAGGAAGGAAGAGTGAGGAGACACAGAGGGTGGGGCTGGAGATGAAGGGGTTAAATGAAATAAAGTATAAGCAAGCAAGGACCTGGTGCCCACCTAGAATACTGGGCTGTGGATTCAAGAGTATAATTCACTCTGTGACCCTGAGCGCCAAAGACTCCCATGGTAGGAATGAGAGGAGTTGGAAAGTGGGGGTCCCTGGGCACAAGGAAGGGAAAAGAAACCTATTGAGTTCATACTTCCTCCTCCATGCTCCCCCCTGCGAGGTCAGTGACATCTGCAGAAGGGGCCATGCCACAGGGAATTTTTTCTATAGGGGACTGTCTAGAGAATATTCTAGCCCATGCAGGCCAGTCTCACAACTATTCAACTTGGTTGTTATAGCTTGAAAGCAGTCATTGACAATCTATAAGAAATGTGGAGGGCTGTTTTCTAGTAAAACTTTACTTAAAAAACCAGAGGCAGACTGCATGTGGCCCATGGGCTGTAGGCGGCTGACCCCTGGCATGAGAGCTGGAGTCCCCCCTCCTCATGGACTGCCCAGAGCAGAGCCTCCAAGATGATTCTGTCATTCAAAAATTGGACCTCAGAGGACAGATGGAAAGGCATTAGGGCTCATTTAAATTCAGAGAAAAAGAACCAGAGGTCCACAGGGGCTTCCGTGATAATAGAATTTCAGACATCCTGAGCATTTGCTGCTGGGATAAATAACCTGTGGGCAGGGTTCATATCGTTTTTCATTTCATCAAGTCAAGAGCATGTTTCATAAGCAAATGCAAATGCTCAAGAGCTTTTCTGAGTTTGTAGCAAGTGGCAGGAATTTACATCCCGTGTATCCCAGTGGCATGGTGCCGGGGGCTCCTTCTCCACCCTTCTCAGACATGTTGGCCTAAGTCTTTGGGGGCATTCCCTCCAAGAACCCCCAAACTGGACTGGAGGCTATCTAGGGAAGAGCTAAACCCATGCCTGCAGCTCATGTTAAGGGAATGGAGGACAAAAGCATAGTCTTCAAAATCGTCATTTCTACATGAATAGACCAATCAAGCACTGAAGATTCAAGCATGAGGATCACCAGTGCGAAGCTTTTCAGATATCAACAGCAAAAGGGAAACAAAATCAAGAGGCTGGACTGCCTTTCACCTCCACCCTGGTTCACTGGCTTCTAGTTGCCAATTACCTCTTGAGGCTCCTGTCCCATCCCCTGTCGTGTTTGTCTGGCAAGCATCTAAGCCTCTCTCTCATTACTGAGTGCCTGCCTGTTTTCCAGCAGAGGGCTAGCTCGCTCTGGAAGGACAGCCTGTACCATGAGGCGCTGACATCTTAATTTGGTCCTTTAACACATGCTTATCCACGGCCATCCGCTTGGTCCAAGTGAGATTTCCCCAGGCACCCCTTCCCCTGCATTTAGACTGTCTTGCTGTGGCTCCAATACTTTACTCTCCTAAGAAGAGGCTGTAGGCAGAAAAGGCCCCCTTTAAAGCCTGTATAAATTAGTGTCAGTCATAAAATTCACCCACTGTATTTCTCAGGAGTCCACATGTCAAGAGAGAGGTGAGAAGAATCATTAGCTAAGTGTGCTCTTCTGTTCCGCCTACCAGGATTTCAGTCCAGGGTCTGCACATACTGCCTAAGACAGGGCGGGAGTTCTCCAAGCCGACTTAGGGGGAAAAATTAATAGTCAAAGGCTCCATGGACCTGTTATTCCCATGTCTGGTTATAAATCTAGAATATTGAAATATTGAAACTTGTTCATGAAGGTAATGCATTTTGTTAGTCTTAATTGAGAAATTGCCCTTAGCATGGTACCTGATTTGAAAGTTCTCTCTTAATGAGATTCAGAAACAGGAATCCAACTTCATGCTTCCCTGTAAGTAAAATGATGGAAAATGTGTTCATCTCAGCCACGTGAGGCCTTGGGTGCCCAGTAACAACTGCGCTTATACTTTTGGCCTTGTGTCAGAGTAAAAGCAAAGACCAGTTTACACCTGCTGGGTGTCCTCTGTCTTTCTGCCCAGATTCAACTTTGCTCTTGTTTTCTCAGCTCTACAACTTTGTCTTCTTTCCTGCAGCGATTCTGTAGCTGAGCCCTCCAGGTCAAACACCTTTATATCCTCTTCCCCTTCATGTCTGCATTTCCCTGGAGGAGGGAAACAAGCATGCCTTCTCCCTTCCAGACTCCAAGGTGACAGGGAACTCAAGAGAGACCCAGAGAGAAGATATTCTTTCTACTTCTGGTGAGCATTCTGAGCATGTTGTTTAAAGGGTCAAGAACGTGACCTCAGACATAGATAATAAATTAAAATATGTGTATATGTTAGACCCAAACTCCTAATTAGCAGCCCCTGCCCAACCTTTCCCCTTTGGTAACCACAAGTTTGTTTTCTATGTCAAAGGTCAATCTCTTGACCCTTTAAACAAAATGCCCAGGACTTCCCTGGTAGTCCAGTGGTAGAGAATCTGCCTGCCAATGCAGGGGACACTGGTTGGATCCCTGATCTGGGAAGACTCCACATGGTGCAGGGCAACTAAGCTGGTATACCAGAACTCTAGATAACCAACAAGGGCCTACTGTATAGGACAGGGAGCTCTACTCAGTATCTTGGAATAACCTATAAGGGAAAAGAATCTGAAAAAAGAATAGATAGATATAACATAAGCACTTTGCCGTGTACCTGAAACTAACACCTGGACTTCCCTGGTGGCTCAGATAATAACGCGTCTGCCTACAATGCAGGATACCCAGGTTCAATCCCTGGGTCGAGAAGATCTCCTGGAGAAGGAAATGGCAACCTGCTCCAGTACTCTTGCCTGGAAAATCCCATGAACGGAGGATCCTGGTAGGCTATAGTCCATGGGGTCACAAAGAGTTGGACACAACTGAGCGACTTCACTTTCTTTCACTTTGAAACTAACACAACATTGTAAATCAACGATGTGGTTTAGTCACTATGTCATGTCCGATTCTTTGCAACCCCATGGACTGCAGCACACCAGGCTCCTCTGTCCTTCTTTACCTCCTGGAGTTTGCTCAAATTCATGTCCAGTGAGTCGGTGATGCCATCTAACCATCTCATCCTCTGCCACCCTCTTCTCCTTTTGCCTTCAGTCTTTCCCAGCATCAGGGTCTTTTCCAGTGAGTTGGCTCTTCGAGTCAGGTGGCCAAACTATTGGAGCTTCAGCTTCTTCATCAGTCCTTCCAATGAATATTCAGGACTGATTTCCTTTAGGATTGACTGGTTTGATCTCCTTGCTGTCCAAGGGACTCTCAAGAGTCTTCTTTAGCACCACAGCTATACTTCAGTTAAAAAAAAAAAGAGAGAGACTGACCTTTAATTAATAATAGTAATATAAATGTCTAGCTTTGAATGTTAACTGTATGTCAGGCTCTTTGCTAAGCACTTCTTACATATTTTATCCTCATAACAGCCCTGGGTAGGAGGAATTTCACACGGGGAAACTGAAACTGGATAAATTAAGTGACTTGCTTAGATGTGGAATTTGAAACTGGGGAGTCTGGCCCCTGTTTCCAGCCTCTGTGCTACAGCAGGGAAAGGAACAGAAGAGGTGCCACCCTGAGTCTCGCCACTTTGTGGTTATACAATTCTCAAGGGAGAACAGTCTCCATCATCCTGTGTAGGATTTACACAGTACAAACTAAAAATGCCTCCTGGGTTAATCTTGGCAGCCCACACCTTACACCCTCCTCCTCTTCTCCTGCAATCAGTCCCTGTCTGTTCAGTGAATGTTAACTCAGGTTATTATTAGCTGAAGAATAATTATAGCTATAAATATAAAATTCATGTATGTAAATGTATTAATACCTCTCTCCTGCCCTTAATCTTGTCTACCGTGTTATCATGAAGGGCGTGTTACTGTCTTCAACCTTATCTCTGATAGAATAGAGTTTGCTTGGATTTAATGTGCATAGGGCATAAGTCCTTAGTACAACAGAGATTGGAGGTGGTTTTTGTGTGTTTGTTTTTAGAAATGGTTGTACCTGGTGTGCAAAAGAGATGCCACCAACCCCTTTGTCAATGAATGCTTTTCTAGACTATTTCCTGGTACGTTTTTGGAATAATGACAGGTGTGTGAGATGGCCTGGCTGAGCCAGGGTTGCAGAAATGTTTTTGAAACAGTACAAAACTAACTGCACCCCCCAACACCCCCATATGCCCCAAACAGAAAAGATTGGCTCCATTAGCACTGTTCTCTAAGGGAGGTAACTGAAAAACAGAGAGTGTTAAGTTGCTCAGTCATGTCAAACTCTTTGCAACGCCACGGACTATAGCCTGCCAGGTGGCTCTGTCTGTGGCATTTTTCCAGGCAAGAATATTGGTATGGGTTGAGATTACCTCCTCCAGGGGATCTTCTTGACTTACATTTGAGGCCCAAAGGCAAACTCACCCACTGACCAAACCCTAGAACAACGGTTAACAATAATAAGAGCTGACCTCTACTTAAAGCTTTCTATAGGTCCAAAAAAAGATCTTAATGACCTAGATAACCACGATGGTGTGATCACTCACCTAGAGCCAGACATCGTGGAATTCGAAGTCAAGTGGGCCTTAGGAAGCATCACTACAAACAAAGCTAGTGGGGTGATGGAATTCCAGTTATTTCAAATCCTAAAAGATGATGCTATGAAAGTGCTGCACTCAATATGCCAGCAAATTTGGAAAGCTCAGCAGTGGCTACAGGACTGGAAAAGGTCAGTTTTCATTCCAATCCCAAAGAAAGGCAATGCCAAAGAATATTCAAAATATATACCATTGCACTCATCTCACATGCTAGCAAAGTAATGCTCAAAATTCTCCAAGCAAGGCTTCAACAGTATGTGAACTGAGAACTTCCAGATGTTCAAGCTGGATTTAGAAAAGGCAGAGGAACCAGAGATCAAATTGCCAACATCTTCTGGATCATAGAAAATCAAGAGAGTTCCAGAAAAGCATCTACTTCTGCTTTATTGACTACACCAAAGCCTTTGACTGTGTGGATTCCAACAAACTGGAAAATTCTTCAAGAGATGGGAATACCAGACCACTTGACCTGCCTCCTGAGAAATCTGTATGCAGGTCAAGAAGCAATAGTTAGAACCAGACATGGAACAATGGACTGATTCCAAGTTGGGAAAGGATAATATACATCAAGGCTGTATGTTATCACCCTGCTTATTCAACTCGTATGCAGAATACATCATGTGAAATGCTGGGATGGATGAAGCACAAGCTGGAATCAAGATTGCTGGGAGAATTATCTATAACCTCAGATATACAGATGACACCACCCTTATGACAGAAAGTGAAGAGGACTTTACTAAAGAGCCTCTTGATGAAAGTGAAAACAGAGAGTGAAAAAGCTAGCTTAAAACTCAATATTCAAAAAATGAAGATCATGGCATCTGGTCCCATGATTTCATGGCAAATAGATGGGGAAACAATGGAAACAGTGACAGACTTTATTTTCTTGGGCTTCAAAATCACTGCAGATGGTCACTGCAGCCATGATATTAAAAGGCACTTGCTCCTCAGAAGAAAGCTATGACCAACCTAGATAGCATATTAAAAAGCAGAGACATTACTTTGCCAACATAGGTCTTTCTAGTCAAAGCTATGGTTTTTCAAGTAGTCATGTATGGATGTGAGAATTGGATCCTAAAGAAGGCTGAAGGCCAAATGCTTTTGAACTATGGTGTTTGAGAAGACTCTTGAGAGTCCCTTTGACTGCAAGGAAATCCAACCAGTCAGCCCTAAAGGAAATCAGTCCTGAATATTCATTGGAAGGACTGATGCTGAAGCTGAAACTCCAATACTTTGGTCACCTGATGCGAAGAACTGACTCATTAGAAAAAACCCTGATGATGGGAAAGATTGAAGGAAGGAGGAGAAGGGCGTGACAGAGGATGAGATGGTTGGATGGCATCACTAACTCGATGGACATGAGTTTGAGTAAGCTCTGGGAGTTGGTGATGAACAGGGAGGCCTGCCGTTCTGCAGTCCAAGGGGTCACAAAGAGTCGGACATGACCGAGCAACTGAACTGAACTCATGGGTCCAGTTGCTATGCTAAGCAAATTACACATATTGAGTGGTTGTTATACATTTGAATATACTGTTATGCCCACTTAACAGATGAGGAAGCTAAGGTAACAGGTAGTAAAATCGTAGCGACAAGATTTAAACACAGAACCTGTTGACCTTTTTAGTCCTTTGACTCACCATGAGACTCAGCCAAGTGACAGCATCCCTGCTGCTCCAGGGCCCTGGCAAGCAACTTGAAGAAGTGAGGTCAGCAGGTGCAAACCACAGGGAGCGAGGGGGCTGGAACACGAGGAGAGAGCACGATCTAGCCCCGGAGGCGGTGCTACTCACAATAGGAGGCTGTGCAGGGCAGGTGCCAGGCCTTTTGATTTGTCTAGAGTGGCCAAAAAAGCTGAAGTTCAGTAAGAGATCTCCTGGGTTTTGAATGTTGGCTCCTTATTTTAGAAAGGCACTCTCCACACCAACCGCCTACACCTGCCACTCATGCAAAGCCTACAGGCGGCCCTCGCCTTCCTCCACTGCGCTGGCTCCACACAGTGTGCCCCTCGCCAGGGGTTTGCTCTCAGATGTTGATCTTCTATCTGAAAGTGCTCCCTCCTGGGCTCAAACTGTCTGCCAAGCTTCATGAACTTAAGCTGTTGAAGAACGGTGGCAGAACTGGGGAGCCCGCCTGCTTCCATGCCTCCTGCACTTTACGCAGTTCAGTGCGGACTGCGCCTCCGCGCTTTCTCACTCCTCTCTGTAGGGATCAGTGTCCTCTTGGCCAAAGTTCTTCTGAGACTTTGTACTGCACCTGGCTGTATCCTTTCTCCCTTTTACCTGGTCCATTTCTCCTCTCTCCCAATTACACAGTCAACCTCTTGGGACAAGTCCAAAGTCTTAGTAATTACCTCCCTCTTCCCATCTTCCCCCAAGCCTGATCTCAGTGCTTCATAGGTTTACCTCTCAAATTTTTACTGAATAAATAGAAAACTTGCAGTACAGGTGAGGCTTGTCTTCATATTCTTAATGACAAGGCAGGTTCAGTTGCTTTAATAAGGAACTAAAAGTACAGTTGTTTTGCCTCTTTAAACCTGTTTTCTCATCTATTAAACATTATCAAACCCAAGGAATCACTTAATAGGCATAGATTGCGTAGCACAGCACCTGATGCATAGAAGGCATTCAGGAGAGGTCAGTTCATCTTGTTGTCATAGCTTTCATGATTTAATACAATTGTCGTTTAGACTCTTTTGATCCCATGAACTGTAGCACTCCAGGCTTCCCTGTCCTTCACCATCTACCAGAGCTTGCTCGAACTCATGTCCATTGAGTCGATGATGCCATCCAAACATCTCATTCTCTGTCACCCCTTTCTCTGTCTTTCCCAGCATCAGGGTCTTTTCCAATGAGTCAACTCTTGGCATCAGGTGGCCAGAGTATTGGAACTTCAGCTTCATCATCAGTCCTTCCTATGAATATTCAGGGTTGATTTCCTTTAGGATTGTGTGGTTAGATCTCCTTGCAGTCCAAGGGTCTCTCAAGAGTCTTCTCCAAAACTACAGTTCAAAAGCATCAATTCTTTGGCACCCAGCCTTTTTTCTGGTCCAACTTCCACATCCATAAATGACTACTTGAAAAACCATAGCTTTGACTAGACGGACCTTTGTCAGTAAAGAAATGTCTCTACTTTTTATTATGCTGTCTATGTTGGTCATAGCTTTTCTTTCAAGGAGGAAGTGTCTTAGTTTCATGGCTGCTGTCACCATCTGCGGTGATCTTAGAGCCCAAGAACATAAAATCTGTCACTATTTCCATTGTTTCCCCATCTATTTGCCATGAAATTATGGGACTGGATGCCATGATCATCATTTTTTGAATGTTGAGTTTAAAACTAGCCTTTTCACTCTCCTCTTTCACTTTCATCAAGAGGCTCTTTAGTTCCTCTTCACTTTCTACCATAAGAGTGGTGTCATCTGCATATCTGAGGTTATTGATATTTCTCCTGGCAATCTTGATTCCAGCTTGTGCTTCCTCCAGCCCAGGGTTTCTCATGATGTATTCTGCATATAAGTTAAGTAAGCAGGGTGACAATATACAGCCTTGATGTACTCCTTTCCCAACTTGGAATCAATCCATTGTTCCATGTCCGGTTCTAACTGTTGCTTCTTGACCTGCATACAGATTTCTCAGGAGGCAGGTCAGGTGGTCTGGTATTCCCATCTCTTGAAGAATTTTCCACAGTTCGTTGGAATCCACACAGTCAAAGGCTTTGGTGTAGTCAATAAAGCAGAAGTAGATGCTTTTCTGGAACTCCCTTGATTTTTCTATGATCCAGCATATGTTGGCAATTTGATCTCTGGTTCCTCTGCCTTTTCTAAATCCAGCTTGAACATCTGGAAGTTCTCAGTTCACATACTGTTGAAGCCTGGCTTAGAGAATTTTAAGCATTACTTTACTAGTGTGTGAGATGAGTGCAATTGTGCAGTAGTTTGAGCATTCTTTGGCATTGCCTTTCTTTGGGATTGGAATGAAAACTGACCTTTTCCAGTCCTGTGGCCACTGCTGAGTTTTCCAAATTTGCTGGCATATTGAGTGCAGCACTTTCACAGTATCATCTTTTAGGATTTGAAATAGCTCAACTGGGATTCCATCACCTCCACTGTCTTTGTAGTGATGCTTCCTAAGGCCCACTTGACTTCACATTCCAGGATGTCTGGCTCTAGGTGAGTGATCACACCATTGTGATTATTTAGGTCATTGAGACCTTTTTTATATAGTTCTTCTGTGTATTCTTGCCACTTCTTCTTAATATCTTCTGCTTCTGTTAGGTCCTTACCATTTCTGCATTTCAGGATTTAATACAATAGAGCTAAGGTTTACTGAAAGGCAAGGCTGATCTTATTACAGGTTATCCTCACATCCTGAACTGGGATCCCAAGGCACTCGTGAAAGGTCTTTTCCAAATTAAGACAGCAGTTAAAATTCTACCTATACATTTCTTGCCTGTAATTGTTTGTTTGAGCCTGGTAAAAACACTTGCTTTCCTTCTTAACAGAAATTTTACAAATTTAAGTGATGAATATGCTCATTACTCTCTTTCATAGGCTGAATTTTGAACCCCCCTTCAATAGCAGGAAGGCCGAGAGGAGCTACTGCACATTCAAGGTCAGGAGGGGCGGCGGTGAGGAGATATCCCTCATCCAAGGTAAGGAGCAGCAGCTGCGCATTGCTGGCAGCCATGAAAAGATACCCCACGACCAAGGTAAGAGAAACCCAAGTAAGACAGTAGGTGTTGCGAGAGGGCATCAGAGGGCAGACACACTGAAACCATAATCACAGAAAACTAGCCAATCTGATCACACGGACCACAGCCTTGTCTAACTCAGTGAAACTAAGCCATGCCATGTGAGGCCACCCAAGACAGGAGGGTCATGGTGGAGAGGTCTGACAGAATGTGGTCCACTGGAGAAGGGAATGGCAAACCACTTCAGTATTCTAGCCTTGAGAACCCCATGAACTGTATGAAAAGGCAAAATGATAGAATACTGAAAGAGGAACTCCCCAGGTCAGTAGGTGCCCAATATGCTACTGGAGATCAGTGGAGAAATAACTCCAGAAAGAATGAAGGGATGGAGCCAAAGCAAAAACAATACCCAGTTGTGGATGTGACTGGTGATAGAAGCAAGGTCCAATGCTGTAAAGAGCAGTATTGCATAGGAACCTGGAATGTCAGGTCCATGAATCAAGGCAATTTGGAAGTGGTCAAACAAGAGATGGCAAGAGTGAACGTCGACATTCTAGGAATCAGCGAACTAAAATGGACTGGAATGGGTGAATTTAACTCAGATGACCATTATATCTACTACTGCGGGCAGGAATCCCTTAGAAGAAATGGAGTAGCCATCATGGAAAATAAAAGAGTTTGAAATGCAGTTCAGTTCAGTTCAGTTCAGTCACTCAGTCATGTCCGACTCTTTGCAACCCCATGAATCGCAGCACGCCAGGCCTCCCTGTCCGTCAGCAACTCCCGGAGTTCACTCAAACTCATGTGCATCGAGTTGGTGATGCCATCCAACCATCTCATCCTCTGTTGTCTCCTTCTTCTCCTGCCCCCAATTCCTCCCAGCATCAGGGTCTTTTCCAATGAGTCAACTCTTTGCAAATGAGGTGGCCAAAGTATTGGAGTTTCAGCTTTAGCATCAGTCCTTCCAATGAACACCCAGGACTGATCTCTTTTAGGATGGACTGGTTGGATCTTCTTGCAATCCAAGGGACTCTCAAGAGTCTTCTCCAACACCACAGTTCAAAAGCATAAATTCTTCGGTGCTCAGCTTTCTTCACAGTCCAACTCTCACATCCATACATGACTACTGGAAAAACCATAGCCTTGACTAGACGGACCTTTGTTGGCAAAGTAATATCTCTGCTTTTGAATATGCCATCTAGGTTCATAACTTTCCTTCCAAGGAGTAAGCATCTTTTAATTTTATGGCTGTAGTCACCATCTGCAGTGATTCTGGGGCCCAAAAAAACAAAGTCTGACATAGTTTCCACTGTTTCCTCATCTATTTCCATGAAGTGATGGGACTGAAATGCAGTACTTGGATGCAATCTCAAAAATGACAGAATGATCTCTGTTTGTTTCCAAGGCAAACCATTCAATATCACGGTAATCCAAGCCTATGCCCCAACCAGTAACGCTGAAGAAGCTGAAGTTGAATGGTTCTATGAAGACCTACAAGACCTTTTAGAACTAACACCCAAAAAAGATGTCCTTTTCATTATAGGGGACTGGAATGCAAAAGTAGGAAGTCAAGAAACACCTGGAGTAACAGGCAAATTTGGCCTTGGAGTACAGAATGAAGCAGGGCAAAGACTAATAGAGTTTTGCCAAGAAAATGCACTGGTCATAACAAACACCCTCTTCCAACAACACAAGAGAAGACTCTACACATGGACATCACCAGATGGTCAAACTGAAATGAGATTGATTATATTCTTTGCAGCCGAAGGTGGAGAAGCTCTATACAGTCAGCAAAAACAAGACCAGGAGCTGACTGTGGCTCAGATCATAAACTCCTTATTGCCAAATTCATACTTAAATTGAATAACGCAGGGAAAACCACTGGACCATTCAGGTATGACCTAAATCAAATCCCTTATGATTATACACTGGAAGTGAGAAATAGATTTAAGGAACTAGATCTGATAGACAGAGTGCCTGATGAACTATGGACAGAGGTTCGTGACATTGTACAGGAGACAGGGATCAAGACCATCCCCATGGAAAAGAAATGCAAAAAAGCAAAATGGCTGTCTGGGGAGGCCTTACAAAGAGCTATGAAAAGAAGAGAAGCAAAAAGCAAAGGAGAAAAAGAAAGATAAAAGCATCTGAATGCAGAGTTCCAAAGAATAGCAAGGAGAGATAAGAAAGCCTTCGTCCACGATCAATGCAAAGAAATAGAGGAAAACAACAGAATGGGAAAGACTAGAGATCTCTTCAAGAAAATTAGAGATACCAAGGGAACATTTCATGCAAAGATGGGCTCGATAAAGGACAGAATTGGTATGGACCTAACAGAAGCAGAAGATATTAAGAAGAGGTGGCAAGAATACACAGAACTGTACAAAAAAGATCTCCACAACCTAGATAATCATGATGGTGTGATCACTCACCTAGAGCCAGACATCCTGGAATGTGAAGTCAAGTGGGTCTTAGGAAGCATCACTACAACAAAGCTAGTGTAGGTGATGGAATTCAAGTTGAGCTGTTTCAAATCCTGAAAGATGATACTGTGAAAGTGCTGCACTCAATATGCCAGCAAATTTGGAAAACTCAGCAGTGGCCACAGGACTGGAAAAGGCCTGTTTTCATTCCAATCCCAAAGAAAAGCAATGCTAAACAATGGTCAAACTGCCACACAATTGCACTCATCTCACACGCTAGTAAAGTAATGCTCAAAATTCTCCAAGCCAGGCTTCAGCAATACATGAACCGCGAACTTCCAGATGTTCAACCTAGATTTAGAAAAGGCAGAGGAACCAGAGATCAAATAGCCAACCTCCGCTGGATCATTGAAAAAGCAAGAGGGTTCCAGAAAAACATCTATTTCTTCTTTATTGACTATGCCAAAGCCTTTGACTGAGTAGATCACAATAAACTGTGGAAAATTCTTCAAGAGATGGGAATACCAGACCACCTGACCTGCCTCTTGAGAAACCTGTATGCAGGTCAGGAAGCAACAGTTAGAACTGGACATGGAACAACAGACTGGTTCCAAATAGGAAAAGGAGTATGTCAAGGCTGTATATTGTCACCCTGCTTATTTAACTTATATGCAGAGTACATCATGAGAAACGCTGGGCTGGAAGAAGCACAAGATGGAATCAAGATTGCCGGGAGAAATACCAATAACCTCAGATACACAAATGACACCACCCTTATGGCAGAAAGTGAAGAGGAACTAAAAAGCCTCTTGATGAAAGTGAAAGAGGAGAGTGAAAAAGTAGGCTTAAAGCTCAACATTCAGAAAACGAAGATCATGGCATCTGGTCCCATCACTTCATTGGAAATAGAAGGAGAAACAGTGAAAACAGTGTCAAACTTTATTTTTTTGGGCTCCACAATCACTGCAAATGGTGACTGCAGCCATGAAATAAAAAGACGCTTACTCCTTGGAAGAAAAGTTATGACCAACCTAGACAGCTTATTAAAAAGCAGAGACATTACTTTGCCCGCAAAGTCCATCTAGTCAAGGCTATGGTTTTTCCAGTGGTCATGTATGGATGTGAGAGTTGGACTGTGAAGAAGGTTGAGCACCGAAGAATTGATGCTTTTGAACTGTGGTGTTGGTGAAGACTCTTGAGGGTCCCATGGACTGCAAGGAGATCCAACCAGTCCATCCTAAGGGAGATCAGTCCTGAATGTTCATTGGACGGAATGATGTTGAAACTGAAATGCCAATATTTTTGCCACCTGACATGAAGAGCTGACTCATTTGAAAAGACCCTGATGCTGGGAGGGATTGGGGGCAGGAGGAGAAGGGGATGACAGAGGATGAGATGGTTGGATGGCATCACTGACTCAATGGACTTGAGTTTGGGTGGACTCGGGAATTTGTGATGGACAGGGAGGCCTGGCGTGCTGCAGTCTGTGGGGTCGCAAACAGTCAGACATGACTGAGCAACTGAACTGAACTGAATCTTTCTCAAAATGCACCTTTTCTTGGCTCCCTTCCTATCTCTATGGAAGCTCTCCTACCTTCCTCTGCAAAGCGCATCTGCCAAGGAAATTACTTGCTCTAGAATTCTTATTTCAGGGTGTGATTCTAGGGGAACCAAAACTAGGGCTACCTGCCTTCTAGCTACCTGTGTGTGCATATGAAACATTCATATTTAAAGATGCTGCTGTGGTTTCTAATTTAACACGATGATATATTGCTTTGGGGCTTTCCTGGTGCCTCAGTGGTAAAGAATCTGCCAATGCAGGAGATCCGGGTTCGGTCCCTAGGTTGAGTAGATCCCCTGGAGAAGGAAATAGCAACCCACTCTAGTATTCTTGCCTGGAGAATTCCATGGACAGAGCCTGGTGGGCTGTAGTCCATGGGGTTGCAAAGAGTCAGACATGGCTTGGTGACTAAACAACAACACCGCATCCAGTTCTTTTTGTGGTGCGGTGGTAAGTGGTGCATCTCCTGGTGAACCCTGGGGCCTCTCCTTGCAGAAAGGCTGTTCTAAAGTCCTGCCTTGTGGAAATGTCTTTGCGTCAATCAACTATGCTGCATTTATTTCTTCTATAAACACCAAACCCCAATCTTTTCAGAACTTATTGGCTTAAAAAAATTTTTTTTTAATTGAAGGATAATTGCTTTACAGAATTTTGTGGTTTTCTGTCCTACATCAACAAGAATCAGCCATAGGTACGCCCATTTCCCCTCCTACCTGACCTCCCTCCCATCTCCCTCTTCATCCCACCCTTTAGTCTGTTGCAGAGCCCCTGTTTGAGTTACCTGAGTCATACAGCACATTCCCATTGGCTATCTATTTTACATATGGTATTTTAAATGTCTATGTTACTCTCTCCATGCATCTCACCTTCTCCCCCCTCTCCTCCCTCTGTGTCCTTATTGGCTTTGCTTAGCCTGTGCTCTTGCATCACATCTCTGTGATGGGTAGGTGTGTTTGCATCAGGGTGGAGTGGTTTTAATAAGTTGTCTTGTGCCTGAGCCACATGTTTCCTTATGGGCTGCTCTAATGCCTGGTGTGAAGTTTTCATGGTCCCTGGGGGTGCAGTTGGGGGAGTTGCTTCTGAATAGGAGTCCAAGCGACTATGAGAGAAACAGACTTCTGAGGAACAGTGCAAGCTGCTCTGGGTGGCAGGAAAGCTTCTGCTAAACCCACTGACCCTCAGCCCTTCCTCATTACTCTCAGGCTGGTGTTGAGCATGTTAGAGGCTGAGGTCTTCTCAGTGACTACTCAGAACCATGCTAAGGACGTTCCACATTGAGGAACTTTCAACCTTCTAGGCTCTTACAGCCAGGCCCACAGTTCTGGAAGGAGGAGCCCTGAGACAAGGCTGTGGATGAATGCATTAGCCAGGCCTCACCTGACTGTGTGTGTAACCTCTGCAGCTGCTTTGGTGAAAGGATCACTTGTGATTGCCCCAAGAGGAAAGGTTTTGTCACAGAAGCTATTTCCCTGTTGCATCTTTTTGAATCTTTTTCTATTAGTGCATTAATCATAAGAAGTATTGCTGGCTTAAAGGGTTTTTGTGAGTCAGCCAGGGGTCTACCACCATGGTGTTTAATCACCTTCATTGCCACATGATCTTCAGCTCGCAGTTGAAGGCCAGAACCACAGGTTTAAAGGGCCATGGGCGTCTCACTCCACACATCCCTGCTGACTTATTTACCTTCTGTTCATTGACTGGTAAAAAGGAAATAGTAAAGGTGCATGTTACTCTATTATTTTTCATCTAATTATTTAGAAAAGCCTCCCCTGTGAATTGATTAAGGTATTATACCGAGGGAAGATTTCAGATCGACTCTGGGTAAATCTACAGACTCGTGTAAATCCACCCATTACATCTAAATGGACTTCCTTTGAACCAGGTCACTCTGTAAATGATGAGGGCCTTAATCCTGTCTTTTGTTTAAGCACGTCTTTCAAGATAATTTCTCCTAGCAACCTGTTGGGGTATTAGTTCGGCTCTGATGCAGACGGAGTTAGCGTTGAACTGTAAAGCACAAAATCCCTTGTTTGGTTTCCCAGAATTTGTTTCCTAAAATTTAATAATATTTCCCTGTTTTTCTTTTGTTTAAATAACAGTGAGGGAGTTTACTTGATTGAAGCTTTGATATTATCTTACCCTAGACAGAGGCACTGAGCGCCGAAACTGTGAGGGGCTGCGTGTTAAAGGGACCGTCCCTGCCCGAATCCTCTCATTTTCTGTTCCCATCTGGCTGGGTTTTCCTTCCAGATGCTCATCTCTTCTTTGCTTCTCCACTCCCACGTAGACTGTTTAACAGCCTCAGGTGTCATCACCTCAACTGGGAGTCCCCTTGGTTATCCCCCAGTCTGCCTCCTTGATCTTAATTCTAGATATTCCAGGAAACGCTGCCTCCTGTTTTCTGCTAATTATCCCCAAGCATGCTCCCACCATGTCCGTCCCCAACTAAGAAACATACTGTGCTCCCTACGGATTACCACGCACCTTCCAGTGTTCTCTGCTGGACTTTCGAGGCCTTCCACAATCTAGCCTGTCCCACACAGCCCAGCATGCTCTCATTCTCCATTACTCAACGCACTCTGCTTTTTCCTCTTACCGTGAGCAAGTCAGGACCGTTTCCAGAGCCAGTGGATATGGGTATCCAGCTTGTGTACTGCCCCCAGCGCTGAGCGTCATGCAAAGCTGATCATTTCTACTTCCATGATCTTCTTTCTTCCAACTGTTTGCCTGTCGAAATTCTTCTCATCCCTCAAAACCTCCCTTAGCCACAGTGTCTTCCTTAGTTGTGCCAAGTCTCATTCATCTTTACCTCTTCCTTTGAAGTTCTGCAAGTCTTATAAGCTCTTCCCCCCAAAACAGTCCCTACTAAGAAAACACCCCTGCTAAGGAGGGCATGTCATTGTTGTTATTTAGTTTCTAAGTTGTGTCCAGCTCTTTTGCGACCCCACGGACTGTAGCCTGTCAGGCTCGTCTGTCCCTGGAATTTCCCAGGCAAAAATATTGGAGTGGGTTGCCATTTCCTTCTCCAGGAGATCTTCCTGACCCAGGGACTGAACCCATGGCTGCTGCATCTCCTGCATTGCAGACTGATTCGCAGAGGGCATGTACCCCACTTATCTTCCCATCCCAACAACAGAACACAGTAGGGCTTAGTGACTGTTGAATAGTTTTCCCTCTTTTCAAATGTGATTATTTTAACTCTCCCACTACTTCCTGAGTTCCTGGAGGGAATGAAGGCCACCATCCACATCTGTAGCACAGTGCTGAGCACCGGATTGGTGTGCTATAAATATTGCCTCTTTGATTCCTAAGCATGATCTATAATTAAGACAGAAAGAAGGAAGAACATCAAATGTTGATATGCTTCTTAAGGCAAAATTGGCATCATTCTTAGTCTGAGCCCAGAGATATGTAACGTGAGCGAAAGGTATGTGATTTTCAAGTAATAAGGCCTGTTCCAGGAAGTTGTCCACATTGTCCAGAGAGAAGAATGAATTATTTTTTCACCACCAACAATATAGTTGATTTCAAGCAAGGCAGCTTCAATTATTTAGAATATTGAGTAGCTATTCAGGGTTATTAATATGCAAACTAAAAGGCAGAAACACTAGAAAAGCGACATCTCTGCCCTCTTGTTAGAGACTGAAATTTTATGAGGACTACCTGTTGTCATGGCAGAAAATTATTCTAAGTGCATACCCAACAGTAACTACAAAGAGTCATAAATTCTCTAGTAAATGCTCCAGAAAACAGGCACAAAATTCTGTCATCCCATCTGTCTTTTTCTTCTTACAGAGGATTTGTGCTGCCTTTGAAAGAAAAATGCAAAATTGAAACAGTAAAGCAGCCTCCTGCAAATGCCTTCTTTGCTGTCTCCTGCTCCAGCATTTTCCCTCTCATACCTGGTCCTGTGATAGTTGTCGCTTCTTTGGGGTATTTTTAGGATGTAAGCATCAACAGAAATATCGGGTTTCCACTTGTTTTGCCCCTTCCCAGACTGCCTTCAATCCTTCCTAAAACCTCTTGGCCATCAGATACGGGGCTACGTGATGACCACCAGTGTGGATTGTCAACTTGTGCTCATTTTCAGGTTTATATCTTGTGGTCGTGGGTAGTGGTGTTGGGTGCTGGAGGGAGATCCATTTGTACTAGATACGGGCCCACTAATGGAGGAGCAACCCTTTACATTGTGGCGGACATCATAATTAACGCTTCAAGTGTAAATGGGGCAGGCTGCATCTGTCTTCATCTGTGGTCTGTATATACATACTCACATTTAGAAAGTTAGGCTCAACCCAGGTGCCATGGGTCTTAGAAATTTTGTGATTAGGCTACCTATTTTGAAGGGGGGGCACAGCAACTCACTCCAACATTCTTGCCTGGAGAATCCCGTGGACAGAGGAGTCTGGTTGGCTACAGTCCATAGGGTCGCACAGAAGCAGACACGACTAAAACAACTTGGCAGGCACACACGTACCTATTTTGAAAATCTGATGACATCCACATCTCTTTCATCAGAGAAGTACACAGGCATTTTTCATATGATTTTAGAAAGTCCCCAGCCGTTTTTGAATCTCTATAGCTCAGATTGAATAGTAATAAAAATATCCTCTCACGAGCCTGTGCTGACTGTGCCTTCATTGTTCTAGGTACTTTACACGTATCTCTCACATTTTCTCCACAGTGATCTAATGAGGAGAGTTGTTCCTCATTTTGCAAATGAAGGAACTGAGGCCAAAGATGTATCTCATTCAGCTTCCGACAGTGCTTCCAAGTCTTTCTTGTGATTTCATAGACTCTTGAGTTCATCTTCTTTTCTGATGTCTACACATAAACAGAGGTCTAAAAAGTATCTTGTCCGTGCAGCTTGAGAAGAACTATTAAGACTTTACCTCTGATCCTCTAAGTCTCCCTTGAAAATAAATATGACACTCCATTGTTACCATTGTGAATGGTATCTGCAAACGTTTCAAATCGACATATTTGAAAAGTGAAACAGTATCAGTTTTGATCTGAAATCATAAGACTATACAGTTGCCTGTAATGCCCACCATGCAGAGAACAACTCTGTAAGTGAGAGGGAATTTACGTGGTATTTAGAAGGAATGACATCAGCCAAGAGGAGCCAAGGATAACAAATATGCATGTAACTCAGTGGACCATAACCAAAACTGGCTCATCCTGAATCGAGTGGAGAACAGAGTCAGGTTCTTTCAGCCTTGACAATGCAGGTTTTGACATTTCATCAGGAATAAACAGGAACTTTATGAGTAACAGCTTTTCCTATTTCTAAATCAATAGACATAAAAGAGCACCTGCAGATAAAAGATTTCATTAGTAGCTCTGCTAATAGCAGTTATAAATTCTTACTCCTGCAAGCATCTCCTCCTCAAGCTTTCTTTTCCCTCCTAAGAGACCAGGTCATAGGAAGAGAATCAGATGAGTGTCACATTTTAATTTTATAAAAAAGTTCTTCACTGTTGCTCTTATCAACATTACTACCACTTTTAAGTAAATGTATTTAGAAATAAAGATTGATATGTCATAGTGTTTCTCTTTATTAGGGCTTGACTTCAGACTTTAGAAAAGCTAATTGGGGAGATCACCCAGAAGACATTCACAAAGTTTGTGGGCTTGTAAAAATGTGTGCAAATTTCATGTTACTATCCGGTCATACACACACTTGCATGTGTGTATGTGTGGAGATAATTTTTTTTCTTTCCTTTTTTTTTTTTTGACTGCATGGCTTGCAGTCAGCCTAAGTTTTAACAGTCTTAGGTCCCTGACCAGGGATCAAACCTGGGTACTTGGCAGTGATAGCGTGGTGGCCTGGTTAGGACTTCAGGGAGTTACCTGGAGATTATTTTAATTAAGTAGTCATAGTGGAATTTTTTAAGTTAGATCAGCTTTAAACATAAAATAGATGAGATTTATTAATGACAACAACATATATATATGTATTTTACTGTTTGCTCGGTGTTTTCATAGGCATTATTTACTCTAGCTTTCATAACCACCCCACAGATTTTTATTATTCCCTGTTTTATGGATGAGGAAACAGGCTCAAAGAGATGAAGTGCTTGTTGAAGGTCACAGAGCTAATAAATCAATAAATGTGGGACATGACCTGGGTGTTTGATTCCACGTTCAGTGTTTGTTCTCCTCCCCCACAGCTGTATTCAGAGTAGAGAGAATGAGGAAGTTACGTTTCAGTGGTTGGTGGTAAAGTAGGTGCTTCAGTAATAACCTGTCTAAAGATTTGGGGTTTGTCTAGAGAGGGGATTATATGGGGAGAGTTGGTGAAAATCATGTGTAGACCACCGTTTGTTCACCAGGTCATGTGGCTTCCCTGGGCCTCACCTGGGATTAATCAACAGCCACGTGGGAGCTGTAATTTAAGAGGTATCGCACCTGGGTTGTATCTCACCAGGACTTCCCTGGTGGCTCAGAGGGTAAAAGCGTCTGCTTACAATGCGGGAAATCCAGGTTCAATCCCTGGTTGGGAAGATCCCCTGCAGAAGGAAATGGCAACCCACTCCAGTACTCTTGCCTGGAAAATCCCATGGACAGAGAAGCCTGGTAGGCTACAGTCCATGGGGTCGCAAAGAGTCGGACACGACTGAGTAACTTTACTTTCACTGGGTTAGATTCTACATGAAGATCTTGTCTAATCTTCTCAACAGCCTGGTAGTCTTAATAATGAACAGATCATGGAGCCTCAGAGAGGCCAAGTAATTTAAGGCCTCTAGAAAGTGGAAAAATCTGGATTCAAATTCAGGCCCATTGGGTTCCAAAGCATGGGTCTTCTGTTCCACCACCCAGATACCTCTACCAGCCACCTTTGTGGAAAACCCTAGTTCTCTGTCAGGCTGAAAGTGGTGTTAACTGAGCAAAGGTGACTGCCAAGTGGGAGGGCAGAACGGTTTCTTTAGCCTGTTCACATCTCCCTACTTTCTTTCTTTGTTCCTTTCTTCTTCCTTCTTTACTTTCTTTCTCTCTTCTTTTTTAGTTTTTTCTTTTTTGCAGCTGTGCTGCATGGCTTCTGAGATCTTGGTTCTTTGAGCAGGGATGGAACCTGTGCCCCCTTTGCTGGGAGCTCAGAGCCCTAACCACTGGACCACCAGCAAAGTCCCTCCCTCCTTTCTTATTATCAGAGACAATTTTTTTTTTTTCTGACCGTTTTTTGGGACCCCTTTACACCTTTAAATTATTGAGGGTCTCAAAGAGCTTTTCTTTTCCTGTGGGTCATACCTGCAGATACTTACTATTTTAAAATTGAAAAGAGCCGAATTTAAAAAGTTATTAATTCATTTAATAAACTGATTATGTTAATAGAAATATGTTTTATGAAAAATAATAGTTTTCCAAAACAAAACAAAGTTTAGTGAAAAGAATGGCGTTGTTTATATTTCTGTTAGTTTCCTTGATGTTTGGCTTAGTAGAAGCTGCTGGAGTCTCTTCTCTGTTCCTGCATTCCACCTGCTGCAGTATCACGTGGCCATAGCCTCTGGAAAACATCAGTGCATCCTCTTCAAAAAATAACAAAAAAAAAGACAAATAGCATTTTGGCATTATTAAGAGAACAGTTTTGACCTTATGAAAGCCCAGCAAGGGTCTTGAGGATTCCCAGAGGTCCCCAGGCCACATTTTGAGAACTGCTACTCGATATAATCACCTCAGTGTTCACTGCTGCTGCTGCTGCTGCTAAGTCGCTTCAGTCGTGTCCGACTCTGTGTGACCCCATAGACGGCCGCCCACCAGACTTCCCTGTCCCTGGGATTCTCCAGGCAAGAACACTGGAGTGGGTTGTCATTTCCTTTTCCAATGCATGAAAGTGAAAATTGAAAGTGAAGTCGCTCAGTCGTATCCGACTCTAGCGACCCCATGGACTGCAGCCTACCAGGCTCCTCCATCCATGGGATTCTAGGGCTGGCGAAAAACCCCAATGTTTGGGTCAGATGAAATGTTCCAGGTCACTGAATCCAACCATGCATCAAATAAAATGAAATTCCATGAAGTCCCCTCATTTTGCAAGGGTAAGAATACTAGAGAAGGAAATGGCACTCCTCTCCAGTATTCTTGCCTGGAGAATTCCCATGGACAAAGGAGCCTGGTGGGCTGCAGTCCCTGGGGTCACAAAGAGTCAATCATGACTGAGTGACTCACAAACACACAGACACAGACACAGACACACAGACTGTTAGTTCAACATGGATTTAAATGGATAGAAAAGTCTTTATTATGCTAAGAAGAAATTTTACTCTGTAGTTTCCATCTGCAGTCTTAACTGTTTAGAATGAATCCAATTTCTGCTCTGTATATCCCAGATACATGAAAACAACAGCCTTGTCCCTTGCTGTCATTTTCTTCAGAAGACCTCCTTCATGTTTAAGAACTTAGGAGACCTCCCTGCTCTGAGTGTTCTCTAGCCCCACATCTCTATATTCTCATCCAGATCTTCAAATGCCAATTTGAACTCATACAATGTTGCCAGAATGCACTCAGGCAGATTTTCTCATGCTTACTCGGTGCTTGGCTTTGATCAGGGCTACAAATGCTTCACATTCACAGACAGGGAGAAACATATTGTCAAAGGTCACTGTCTTCTGGTTGGGCATGATCTTTGACACCCTATTTACTTGCCCACTCCTTCTGCCATTCTGGTCCAGGCTCCGCTTTCTCTAAGGCACCATCTCCTCTGTCCCTTCTCTCTCACCTCTATAGAAAGGCAGTGCTCTAGGTGTCATGCTTTAAAGTTTGCAAACAGCTTTATAAACATCATCTCATTTAATTAGCATGGAAACTATGCACAGAATGTTGTTGTTGTTCAGTTGCTAAGTTGTGTCCGACTCTTTGCAACCTCATGGCCTGCAGCACGCCAGGCTTCCCTGTCCTTCACCATCTGCCAGAGTTTGCTCAAACTCATGTCTATTGAGTCAGTGATGCTATCTAACCATCTCATCCCCTGCTGCCCGCTTCTCCTTTTACCTTCAGTCTTTCCCACCATCAGGGTCTTCTCTAATGAGTAGGCTCTTCACATCAGGTGGCCAAAGTATTGGAGTTTCAGCTTCAGCATCAGTCCTTCCAATGAATATTCAGGGTTGATTTCCTTTAGGATTGACTGGTTTGATCTCCTTGTAGTTTAAGGAACTCTCAAGAGTCTTCTCCAACACCACAGTTCAAAAGCATCAGTTCTTTGGCACTGAGCCTTCTTTATGGTCCAGCTCTCACATTTGTATATGACTACTGGAAAAACCATAGCTTTGACTGGCTGGACCTTTGTCTGCAAAGTGATGTCTCTGCTTTTTAATACACTAGGTACAGAATGCACAGATGTGAGTAGGATAAGGAAAACACAGAAGTTTCTGTTAACCTGATTCTATGGGTTACCACGCTAATACTTCATGCCTGGGATTCTGTAACCTGCTTTGCTGGCTGTGCAACTTTCAGGGTCTCCCTATTTTAAAGCACTCTACATACTGATGCTAAAATCATCTTTCTTCCCTGCTGATCTGAACATGCCACCATCTGGAGTCCATTTATAGCCTCCAACATTCTTGGGGTAATGTATTTTCCTGAGACCTTCGAGACTCTGCATCTGCTAAGACCTCTGACTGACTTTCCTCAACCTAGGATGACAGTGTTTGGCTAATCAGAGTTTTGCTCATTCATTTGTTCATCCATCCAGCATTTATTCATATATGCATTTTTTAACATAGCATCTATGATGTGCTAGGCACTGCAATGGACAGTAGAGGGGAATACAAAAGTGAGTTTTCTCTGCCCTCCAAGGTTTTATAACCTCATCCAGGTCTTATATGCACAAGTGGCCCTAGTGGTAAAGTACCTGCCAATGCAGGAGACATAAGAGACGTGGGTTCCATCCCTGGGTTGGGACGATCCCCTAGAGAAGGGCATGATAACCCACTCCAGTATTCTTGCCTGGAGAATTACATGGACAGAAGAGCCTGGTGGGCTACAGTCCATGGGGTCACAAAGAGTTAGCTACAACTGAAGTGACTTAGCATGCACACATGCATGCAATTCAAATACTAGACTAACTGTGATAAGAGAGGTGGTGAAAGTAGATTTATCGTTGTGGGTAAACTCTGAGGTTTATCTGAGGAAGAATTAATCCCAATGGGCAGAACACACAAGACCTCCAGGAGGGGTACTGTTGACTCTGTGCAAGGACAAATAGATTTCCATAAGCGGGATGGGGAGATGGGACAAGCCTGGCTCGACTTCCTTGCTGTCTGTTGGTCAAGTTTGGTCTCCTTTTGCCTTCTCCTGTGTCTTCTTGGACCTTTGACCACAAAGAAATTTTTTTTTTTTAACCAGTGTCCTAAATACTCAAGGGCCGGGTAAACGTGCACACCTGACTTAAAAAAGTAAATTTCCAGCATGATAACAGTCAATGGCATATGAAAAGGCATAAACAGACAGATTTTGTTTCAAGATTATGAGTGTATAGAAGACAAACTTGCAAGGAAGGGCACCCACCCTTCTCAGCCGGTCTCTGGTTGGACCCACCAATGCAAATAGTGTAAGGAAAAAATGTGTCATCCTTGAAGGGAATATTTGCATGATGCATAGTACATGATATACTACACAAATTATAGCACAGCATCACACAGGTTTGTCATGAACCATCTAATGGCAGATAGTCCTATTTGTGATTCTTGAGAACTGAAAGAAAATGAGTAAGGCGTAACATTTTTGGGTTTGAAACATGTTTCATTATTTTGTTACTTTTATCTCAATGGCATATTCATTCCATAATAAGACATAAAAATAGTATTAGTATCAAGCACACACTTCTGTGTGGCATTCTCAGCAGAGGCACGGTGGGCAGTACTGGGTTTCAAGTGCAAGCTCTGCCTCTGATCTCCCACTTCAGCCTTAGTTAGTTCTTGGGAAGGTGCCATTCAGTCCATCTTGATCATTATATATTAAAGCGTTAGCAGGCTTGAATAGAGAGGCAACACTGTATTTAGATTTTATCTTTCACATAGCTGGTAAAGAAATGCATAACATCTTAAATGGAGGAAAAATTAAAACAAGAGATGTTGGGAAGGGATGGGCACCAAGGAGGACTCATCAAAGTCCTGGTAGCTGTGGGGTTGGGAGACTGTATAGAGTTTGACACATATGTGTACATTTATGGGGAGATAAGTAGGCACACCTTTTCCAGTCCTGTGGCCACTGCTGAGTTTTCCAAAGTTGCTGGCATATTGAGTGCAGCACTTTCACAGCATCTTCTTTCAGGATTTGAAACAGCTCAGCTGCAATTCCATCACCTCCACTAGCTTTGTTCGTACTGATACTTTCTAAGGCCCACTTGACTTCACATTCCAGGATGTCTGGCTCTAGGTGAGTGATCACACCATTGTGATTATCTTGGTAGTGAAGCTCTTTTTTGTACAGTTCTTCTGTGTATTCTTGCCACCTCTTCTTAATATCTTCTGCTTCTGTTAGGTCCATACCAATTCTGTCCTTTATTAAGCCCATCTTTGCATGAAATGTTCCCTTGGTATCTCTAATTTTCTTGAAGAGATCTCTAGTCTTTCCCATTCTGTTGTTTTCCTCTATTTCATTCCAATCCCAAAGAAAGGCAATGCCAAAGAATGCTCAAACTTCTACACGATTGCACTCATCTCACACGCTAGTAAAGTAATGCTCAAAATTCTCCAAGCCAGGCTTCAGCAATACGTGAACCGTGAACTTCCTGATGTTCAAGCTGGCTTTAGAAAAGGCAGAGGAACCAGAGATCAAATAGCCAACATCTGCTGGATCATCGAAAAAGCAAGAGAGTTCCAGAAAAATGTCTATTTCTGCTTTATTGACTATGCCAAAGCCTTTGACTGTGTGGATCACAATAAACTGTGGAAAATTCTTCAAGAGATGGGAATACCAGACCACCTGACCTGCCTCTTGAGAAACCTGTATACAGGTCAGGAAGCAACAGTTAGGACTGGACATGGAACAACAGACTGGTTCCAAATAGGAAAAGGAGTACGTCAAGGCTGTATATTGTCACCCTGCTTATTTAACTTCTATGCAGAGTACATCATGAGAAATGCTGGGCTGGAAGAAGCACCAGCTGGAATCAAGATTGCCGGGAGAAATATCAATAACTTCAGATATGCAGATGATACCACCCTTATGGCAGAAAGTGAAGAGGAATTCAAAAGCCTCTTGATGAAAGTGAAAGAGGAGAGTGAAAACGTTGGCTTAAAGCTCAACATTCAGAAAACGAAGATCATGGCATCTGGTCCCATCAGTTCATGGGAAATAGATGGGGAAACAGTGGAAACAGTGTCAGACTTTATTTTTTGGGCTCCAAAATCACTGCGGATGGTGACTGCAGCCATGAAATTAAAAGACGCTTACTCCTTGGAAGGAAAGTTATGACCAACCTAGATAGCATATTCAAAAGCAGAGATATTACTTTGCCAACAAAGGTCTGTCTAGTCAAGGCTATGGTTTTTCCAGTGGTCATGTATGGATATAATAGTTGGACTGTGAAGAAAGCTGACTGCCGAAGAATTGATGCTTTTGAACTGTGGTGTTGGAGAAGACTCTTGAGAGTCCCTTGGACTGCAAGGAGATCCAACCAGTCCATCCTAAAGGAGATCAGTCCTGAATATTCATTGGAAGGACTGATGCTGAAGTTGAAACTCCAGTACTTTGGCCACCTCACTCGAAGAGTTGACTCATTGGAAAAGACCCTGACGCTGGGAGGGATTGGAGGCAGGAGGAGAAGGGGACGACAGAGGATGAGATGGCTGGATAGCACCACCAACTTGATGGACATGAGTTGGGGTGAACTCTGGGAGTTGGTGATGGACAGGGAGGCCTGACGTGCTGTGATTCACGGGGTTGCAAAGAGTCAGACATGACTGAGCGACTGAACTGAACTGAACTGACTGCAGTAGGTACACAGGGAGGGGGAAATTACAAGAGAAAGCCCAGCTAATATATGCTTTCCTTGGCATTCTGGATAATCATATGGACCACAAAAATTAAAGGAGGAAAACCAAGGTGAGTCATTGCTTCAAATTCCATATGAGGACTGGAAAGTCGTATACTCTGTGTGATCCAAGGGCCCAGTGGACTGTCTCTGCTCCTCTCTGTCCTCTGAGCACTCCAGCCCAGTTCCATCCTTTACTATCAGATATTTGGACCCCAGCATCACCATTGCTCCTGTCCTTTCTTTTGGGCTCCAGCTCATCCTTTGTTCTTGCTGGTCAGATTTTCACTGGGCGGGGTTGGGGGGGCTTCTCTCAAATCAGCTCCCCCTACCTCCTAACTTTTCTAAATCCAGAGCCATTTTTTAAAACAATTTTTTGAAAAGGTAGTGTGTTTTCCTGTTTAAAAAAAAAAAAGTTATACTTAAAAAGAAATCTCCTTTCTTTCCTTTCCTCATGTAGCCAATTCCAACCACTTGCAAGAAACGTCACGTTTCTTCACATACATGCAAATAGAAATATAAATTTCCTTTTTTTCAATTCATAAAGGAGTATATTTTTCATGGTTTTTTAAACCATGTGTTTTGGTCATTTACTAGTATGTAACGTGCAAAGAGTCAGACACGACTGAGCGACTGAACTGAGCTGAACATGCATGCATACTTAGTCACTTCTCCCGTCCAACTCTTTGCAATCCTATCGACTGTAGCCTGTCAGGCTCCTCTGTCCATGGGATTCTCCAGGCAAGAATATTGGAATTGCCATGCCCTCCTCCAGGGGATCTTCCTGACTCTGGGATTGAACCTGCATCTGTATGTAACAAATATCTCTAAACTGCGGGCCTTAAAACAAGTTGTTGCTAACTCTCATAGTCTGGTGGGTTGCTTGGGCTCAACTGTGTAGTTCTAGCTTTGGCTTCTCCCTGTGGTTACGGTCAGATGTGGACTAGTACAGCGGTCACAGGAAGGCTTGACTGGGTTGGAGGTTCCAGACAGCTTCCAAATGCCTGGCAATTATGTTGGTTGTTGGGTGGGAGCTCAGTTGCCAGAGCACCTCTGTATAGACTGGGCTTTTCACAAGAAGCTGGTCTCTCTGAGTGGGAGCATCCCAAGAGAGCAGGAAGTGAAAGTTATCAGGTTAATTAAGAGCAACTTACAGAACTGGCAGTGTTAGGTCTGCTGGATTCCGTTGGCAAAATGGTCTCAGGGCTAGCCCAGGTTCAAGGAGATGGAGAAAGAAACCCTGTTCGCTTCATGGGAGAGCAGCAAGATTGTATTGCAGAAGATCTTGAGGTTAGGAGATACTGTGTTGGTTATTTTGGTAAAATACAATCTGTATCACCATCTGAAGTAATTTTCTACTCCTTCTAACACATGTCCAAGGCCCGAGGAGCATTCTTTTATAATGTCTAACATCTGACCTCTCCCTGTTTCCACCGACTCCGCTCATTCAAACCTGTCATTCAAACCTGCGTCCTTTTGTAGTTAGGTGAACGCCAGAATTACCTTCCTGGTATCCCACTTTCCTTCACTGCAAATAGCCAATGAAACTTTCTTAACGTTGGTGTTTACATAAACTTTAGCTTTAATGATGTCATTTTCTTAAGTAAAAATCAGATCTGATATCCCCAGTGGTTTTGTTTGACCTGTCCCAAGTTAGCATATATAGGATTTGCTTTTTTTAACTTTCAACACTGCAAAATCAGGAGGTCCAGATTAAGCTCCTTTTGAAAAACTAGGTCCTCATATGTAGAAAAATTGGATTCTTTGACTAATATGTTCTAGATACTGAACAAAAGGGAAAAACTTTCAGGCTCTTGTGGGATTTAATGGACAATAGGGAAAATAGATAAATAACATAAGAAAACTGATGGACGGCAACACTACAGGGTTAGAAAGGAGAAAGGGCAGGAGGCAGATGGGAAGGGCTACAATTTCAAATCACGTGGTCATGGAGGCCCTCACTGAAATGGGGACATTTCAGTTAAAAAACTTAAGAGTAGAGGAAGGGTAACAGAGAATTCTAGAACTTTGCTTTCCAGTAGAGTAGCCCACAACCATATGTGGCTATCTTAATTTGTATAAATTAAAATTAAAAATTCAGTTTTTCTGGCACAGTAGCCACTTTTCCAGTGCTCAAAAGTCACCTATGGCTAGTGGCTATAAAGCAGATATAGAACATTTCCACCATTACAGAGAGTTCTACTGGACAGTATTTCAGAGGTGGGGTATTCCATGCAGAGGGGAAGCAAGTGCCAAGGTCCTGGGCAGTGGAACGCTGTGGCATTGCTCTTCTGCTCACACATGCCCGCTATGCCCTACTGTCTGTCTTATACTGCAGCTATAGGGCAGTTGTCATTTAGCACCTTACCCCAAGCCAACCTTCCAAAGGCCTTTGTTGATATTAAGTTTTAGACCTTTGGTCAATGCCATAGAATCTATGGGGTCAAGTCTCAGACTCCCTGATCTTGCACTGAGAAACTCTGTGAAAGAGCATGAAGTCCAAGGATCTGGACCAGGAGTCAGAACATGTGTGTTCTGTTTTAGAGCAGAGTAGGTTCATGGTGTGATTCAAAGGGTGTTCTCAGGGGTGACATGGCACAAACTTCCACTCATCAGAGAGATTGCTAGCCACAAGTGTCCTGGAGTGCCTTTACTGGACCAGGACCAAAGGTCTAGTGGACTTTTAGTTGGTATTTCAGGAGGAAATCTGGAGTATGGAGTATGACACTGGTTTTTGTTTTTGTTTTTTAGTTGCTAAGTCGTGTCCGACTCTTGCGACCCCATGCACTGTAGCCCGCCAGGCTCCTCTGTCCATGGGATTTCCCAGGCAAGAGTACTGGAGTGGGTTGCCATTTCTTTCTCCAGGGGATCTTCCTGACCCAGCAATTGAACCTGGGTCTCCTGCATTGCAGGCAAATTCTTTAGTGACTGTCATGAGGGAAGCTCATGACATTGGGGCTCAAGGCAATGCCTAATTACCAGTGGGAGCAGAAGTATTTGAACATTATATAAGCTGGTACACTCTTATATGGTCCATACAAGTGGAATTTCAGCCTTGAATAAATATATGTAATAGTTATTTGGAAACTGTAATGTCTGAGTACTGTAATGTCCAGTAAACACGCACAGCTTTCTATGATAGGATGCAAGGCGCCCAAGATGTCACCAGCATCTATTCTGATATTTTCTCCTCCTCCTCCATCACAGGATCCCTCTCTCCCACCAGTAGGACACATTCAGGACCCAATAGGTTCTGTGTCCTATCCCTCTGGCGTTTTTCTCATGTTTTTCCTTCTTGCTTGAAGGACCCACATCCTCTTTTCTGCCTGACTGAATCTTCCGCACTCAGCTTGAGGGCACAGCTCAAACTCCCTTCATCAACTTTTCTTTGCCTGTCTCAGGCCAGAAGCATCTCCCTGCTCCTGTGAGCTGCAGTGCTCATTATTCTCACTCAGTTGGCAATTACCAAGACCACAACACTATATCTTTGTTTTTTTTTTATATGTGTAATCTAGTCCTGGCTCAAGTCTTAAGTTTGAACAAACTGGGAGATAGTGAAGGACAGGGAAGCCTGGTGTGCTGCAGTCCATGGGGTCACAGAGTCAGGCACGACTTAGCGACTGAACAAGAAGTCTTAAGATCCTTGAGGGCAGAGTTCACAGGTCATTCTTTTTTCCTTGCAGGGCCATATTTCCATATATATTTGCCAGGTGTCTGCCATATGAGGGCTGAGAGTATAGTGGTAGACCAACATAAACCAACAAAGGGCCCCGATTCCTTGTAATCCTTAGTTGTCAACTTTTTTTTTCTGAGGTAACTTTATTCAGTTCTTGCAAGTCTTAGGCAAAGATAGGAGCGCTGTGTCCTACTGATAAGGAGTAAAACTACTGGCTGCCCCTTGCTGAAGACAGATTGATCTGGGAGGTGAAGGTTCACAGCCATCTGGACTAAGGCCCTGTTGGAAGAGTCTTGCTCCCAGGGCTCCACTATTCCTGCCTCCTGGAATGGTGTAAACAATGATTCACACCACGGCAGGCCTTTACGCTTTACCAAGCACATTCATCACACGCATCAGGCTTTCAGGGAAGGTCAGGTTCCAACTTGTTAACAGAGAATCACCTCCAGGTTACCAGACTTGCATCTATTTTGCTCAACACCTATCATAATGAACAAAAGTTTTAGACTTTAATGATGAATGTGCCAAAGAGAGGGCAGCGTGGGGGCTGTTTGACTCGTAGCAGAATACAGAGCCTATTTCGAAGTTCTTAGGCGAAAACCATTTCTGGGATTACGATTTGGGGCCAGGCTGTGAAGAGGAAAAAAAAACACAAAACCACCTTGTGCGCCCGGGCAGGGTGGTGGTGGTCCCCACTTCCTAGCTCACTCGGGTCGAAGTTCAGGTCGAGCCCGGCATGCAGGAAAAGGGGGTGAAGTGGGACTTTTCAGCCTAAAGGGAGTAGGGGGATGGGCCGGGCACTGGAGTGGGTTTGGTGGTGGATTCTGGGAATCCGCACCTGTGGAAGAGACGGTGCTCAACGTTCGGGGAGTGGCTGCGGGGCCGGGTCCGCAGGCGGAGGTGTGCCGCGGCGGGGGCGGGGCGGGGCGGGGCCGGGCCGGGCGCACCTGGGAGGAGAGGGGGAGGTGCGCGGGGCTGAGCCTGGCGGGGGCCGCGGCGCGCGCCAATGGGCAGCGGCTGGCAGCGCGCCCCGCGCCCGAGCCGCAGTCGCGCCCTCTTGCTGCCTGGCGAAGGCGCGGACGGCGCGCGGAGGCGAGCGCGGGGAAGAGCCGCCGGCGCCACAGCCGCCGTCAGGGCATGAGGATGGCCGTGGGTTCCGTCAAGATGCAGCCGCCGTGCGAGAGCCCGGCTCTGGCCGCCGTGGCGGCCGTGGCGGCGGCGGACGGCGCCCTGCGCCGCAGCCCCAGCGCGCGCGATCCGGAGCGCGAGCAGCTGCCGGTGCCTCCGCGGCCGCGGCTGCGGGACCTGCCGGCGCTGCTGCGGAGCGGGCTCACCCTGCGGAGGAAGCGCAGCGCCGCTGGGGGCCGGGTGAGTGGCCCGGTCTTGCGCGGCTGGAATGGGCGTGGGAGGAGCGCACGTGAAGCCCGCGCCCACCCTCCGGGGCGGCAGAGGAGGGCATCTGGAAGTTGGGGAGGTGCCGGGAGTGGGGCGCTTGTGCCGGACTAGGCAGAAGAGGGGCCCGGGAGAGCGGGGTCGTGGGGTGCCCCCCGCGGAGCGGCGGTTTCCCTCTCCCTTAGGTGCACCTGACTTAGCCCAAGCGCACCTGGATTCTGGCCGCGGACCGTGAGCATCGCCGGAAGAAGGGCCGTTTGCCTTTCTCCAGAGGGGGAGCTGCAGGTGTCCGGTGCCTAACGGCCGGCCCTGTCCCAACAGCGAGCCCAAGGCCCCAAGCGCGGGACCTCAGTTTTCAGGAGGCATGAGACGTGTGCACTGCTGTCGGACGCCTGGTTGCAAGCTTTGGGCACCGGCACTGGCTCTGGCAGCCGCCACGGCCGAGGGACCGACGCCGGAGTTGGAAGTTCCGGGGCGATCTTTAGCTCCTGGGCTCTCCAGTCGCCAGCACTTAGTTCTCGGCGACGCCCCCAGAATCTTAAATATTGACTTCCTGCTGGTGTGTTCGGTAGGATTTCCTGGTGGAGGAGTGTCCCTCGTTGGGTTCTAAGTGCATCTAATGGCCCGAGCAGGTCAGACATGTTTTGTGGTTAAGAGAAGCGGGACGGCCTGGGATCTCTCATAAGTCACTCAGCAGGCACTACTGACTTACGGGTGTCCCTGCTCACCAGGGCCTTGGGCACCTTTGGGAGGTTTTACTTAGCTTTTAAAATTTTTGCATCATTAAGAAGACTTTACCAAGAAGGTACCACAAGGTAGATATTTTGGTCTGTAATTTTGAAAAGAAGTGGTTGTCGGCCTTAAAAGATCTTGCTGGGGGACTTCAGCTCTTGAAAGAGATTCGTGAAACTTGAGCGTTAGGGAGAAACACTGGGTTTGGTATGGCTTCCTTTGGGCAGGAAAGGGTCTGAATTAATGTTGAGTCTTTGGCCTTTCTAGGCTGTGTACCTCCTTCCCTAAGAATTCTTCCCACATAGAGATGACTGTACATGATCTACCTTAGAAGGATGTTTTGAGGATTAGCTGAGCAGTAATAGGACATCTTTAGGTCAAATGACCAGGGGAGTTTAGGAATTACTGCAAATGACCTTAGCATGTGGTGTACAGGGTACAAAGAAAGTGAGGAAATGTGTCCCAAAGATATGATAGCTAAATAAACACAAAAATCAGAGACTTTCCAGGAGTCTAGGGGAAAGTAGGTTAAATCGTATTCCTGTTACCCTTGACAGTTACTTTTTCACTGCACAGAATACTGAGGACATGAGGGCAGCCAGGCAGTCTGTGAGGAGGATCGCCCAGGGTTTCTGTGTAAATAGATCTGGAGTGTTCATCTGCATAGAGACTTGAATTTCCCCCTGTCTGGGATGATGTTGTGGTGTACCTTGCCAGAATACATATTTACTGTTATTAATTATTTTGAATGTGGTTACTTCAAATAAGATATACTTTATTAGCCCTTCTTTGGTTCTAATATTGTATTAGTTCTCCTTGTGACATTCCAAATGCATTTCATAAGTGCAGGGCCAGTTTTTTTGTTTTTTTTTTTAATTGGGGGAAGATTGTCAAGTTTTCCAACATTGGAAACCCATAATTTTCAACTGTTTTCCCTCCTTTGGCTCTGGAACCACCTTTGTGATCATGGAACCTTCCCATCAAAGGAGTTGGAAAGGGTTTGAAAGAAAGAGAAAAATAGGTGAAATATGTATTAGTTTGTTCAGGCTACCATAAAAAAATACCATAGACTTACACAACAGAAATGTATTTTCTCACAGTTTTGGAGGCTGAGAAGTGCAAGATCAAGGTGCTTGCATATTTAGTTTCTGGTGAGAACACTTCCTGGCCAGTAGACAGTCACCGTCCCTCTATGTCCTGATGTGAGCATTCCTTGGTGCCTGTGGAGAAAAAGAGATGGCCTTCTCTCTCTTTTTTGTTTTTTTAAACTGAAATATAGTTGACATACAATATGATGTTAGTTTCAGGTGTACCACATACTGATTGGTATTTGCATACATTAGAAAATGACGTAATGATGTAATGCTAGTTACCATCTGTTCCCATACAAAGTTATTACAGTATTATTGACCATATTCCTTATGCTGTATATGACATCCTCATGGCTTATTTATTTTACAACTGGAGGCTTATACCTCTTAATCTTCTTCACCTGTTTTGTGCCACCCCCATCACTTGTATCTCTACTTTCATTTTGTTTTGGTTTTTAGATTCCATATGTAAGTGAGATCATCCAGTATGTTTTTCTCTAGCTTATTTCACTTAACATAATACCCTCTAGATCCATCTATGTTGTCACCAATGGTAAGAATTCATTTTTTTTTTAATGGCTGAGTAATCTTTCATTATATGTATATACCCCATCTTCTTGATCCATTCATTCATCAGCAGACACTTCACTTACTTCCATATCTTGGCTGTTGTAATAGCATGGCAGAGAACATAGGGGTGCATATATTTTTTCCAATTAGGGTTTTTGTTTACTTTGGATTAATACCCACATGTGAGATTCCTGGATCATATGGAAGTTCTATTTTAATTTTTTGAGGGATCTCCATCCTGTTTTCTATAGTGACGGTGCCAATTATAACCTTAACCAGTGGTACGGGAGGATTCCCTTTCCTGTGTATCCTCACCAGCACTTGTTGTTTGCTGTCTTTTTGATGATAGTCATTCTGACAGGTGTGAGGCGATATCTCATTGTGGTTTTGGATTGCGTTTCCCTGATGATTAGTGATGTTGAGCATCTTTTCATATGCCTGTTGGCCATCTGCTTATCTTCTTTGGAAAAATGTCCCTTCGGGTCCTCTGCCCATTTTTTTTTCTTTTTTGATGTTGAGTTGTATGAGTTGTTTGCATATTTTAGATCAACTCCTTGTTGGGTATATCGATTGCAAAAAGTTTACGTACTCCCATTCAGTAAGCTGCCTTTTCGTTTTGTTGATGGATTCTTTCACTGTGAAAAAGCTTTTTAGTTTGATGTAGCCCCTTTTATTTATTTTTTCTTTTGTTTCCCTTGCTAAAGTTTATGTAAACACCAACGTTAAGAAAGTTTCATTGGCTATTTGCAGTGAAGGAAAGTGGGATACCAGGAAGGTAATTCTGGCGTTCACCTAACTACAAAAGGACGTAGGTTTGAATGACAGGTTTGAATGAGCGGAGTCGGTGGAAACAGGGAGAGGTCAGATGTTAGGCATTATAAAAGAATGCTCCTCGGGCCTTGGACATGTGTTAGAAGGAGTAGAAAATTACTTCAGATGGTGATACAGATTGTATTTTACCAAAATGACCAACACAGTATCTCCTAACCTCAAGATCTTCTGCAATACAATCTTGCTGCTCTCCCATGAAGCGAACAGGGTTTCTTTCTCCATCTCCTTGAACCTGGGCTAGCCCTGAGACCATTTTGCCAACGGAATCCAGCAGACCTAACACTGCCAGTTCTGTAAGTTGCCCTTAATTAACCTGATAACTTTCACTTCCTGCTCTCTTGGGATGCTCCCACTCAGAGAGACCAGCTTCTTGTGAAAAGCCCAGTCTATACAGAGGTGCTCTGGCAACTGAGCTCCCACCCAACAACCAACATAATTGCCAGGCATTTGGAAGCTGTCTGGAACCTCCAACCCAGTCAAGCCTTCCTGTGACCGCTGTACTAGTCCACATCTGACCGTAACCACAGGGAGAAGCCAAAGCTAGAACTACACAGTTGAGCCCAAGCAACCCACCAGACTATGAGAGTTAGCAACAACTTGTTTTAAGGCCCGCAGTTTAGAGATATTTGTTACATACAGATGCAGGTTCAATCCCAGAGTCAGGAAGATCCCCTGGAGGAGGGCATGGCAATTCCAATATTCTTGCCTGGAGAATCCCATGGACAGAGGAGCCTGACAGGCTACAGTCGATAGGATTGCAAAGAGTTGGACGGGAGAAGTGACTAAGTATGCATGCATGTTCAGCTCAGTTCAGTCGCTCAGTCGTGTCTGACTCTTTGCACGTTACATACTAGTAAATGACCAAAACACATGGTTTAAAAAACCATGAAAAATATACTCCTTTATGAATTGAAAAAAAGGAAATTTATGTTTCTATTTGCATGTATGTGAAGAAACGTGAAGTTTCTTGCAAGTGGTTGGAATTGGCTACATGAGGAAAGGAAAGAAGGGAGATTTTTTTTTTAAAGTATAACTTTTTTGTTTTTTTTTTTTTTAAACAGGAAAACATACTACCTATTCAAAAAATTGTTTTAAAAAATGGCTCTGGATTTAGAAAAGTTAGGAGGTAGGGGGAGCTGATTTGAGAGAAGCCTCCCCAACCCCGCCCAGTGAAAATCTGACCAGCAAGAACAAAGGATGAGCTGGAGCCCAAAAGAAAGGACAGGAGCAATGGTGATGCTGGGGTCCAAATATCTGATAGTAAAGGATGGAACTGGGCTGGAGTGCTCAGAGGACAGAGAGGAGCAGAGACAGATCCAAAAAAGTATTGCTAGACTGATAGCAAAGTGTACTGCCTATGTTTTCTTCTAGGAGTTTTATGGTTTCAGATCTTATGTTTGTAAGTCCTAAATCTGTTTTGAGTTTGTATATGGTGTGAGAAAGTGGTCCAGTTTGATTATTTTGCCTGTAGCTTTCCCAACTCTATTTATTGAAGAGGCTGTCTTTCCTCTGTTGTATGTTCCTCATTTGTCATAGATTAATGTGCTGTATAAGCATGGGTTATTTCTGAGTTCTCTATGTGCCAGTACCACATTGTTTTGATATAGATACTGGCATCTGTGTATCTCTTTTTGTACCAGTACCATACTATTTTAATGACTGTAACTTTGCAATATAAATTGTTTGAAATCAGGGTATGTGATACCTGGAGCTTTGTTCTGTCTCTTAAAACTCGCTTTGACTATTTGGAGTCTTTTGTATTTTCATACAAGTTTTAGAATTTTTTTGTTCTGATTCTTCAATCTCTCTCCTTTTCTTATAAGGCCACTAATTCCATCATGGAGGCAGCACCCTCATGACCTATCTCACCCTTAGTACCTCCCACAGGCCCTCCAAATACCAGGATCTTGGGGCTTATGGCTTCATTAATTTGGGGGGAACACAAATATTCAGTCCATAACAGAAGTGTTTGAAGGAAAGAGAAAAACACAAGCAGTGTGTATCAAACCAGTGGGTGACTTGTAAACACCTGGGGTCATGGGTTAGCCCCTTGGTTAGGGCAGTGATATTAATGCAAGTAAATCATGGCTAAGCTCTTTCTGTGGACCTTCAGTTTTGTATGTCATGAGCTGTACTTCTGGATTATAGCTGAGTGGTTATAGGGACAAGTTAGCACAGATTCATTACCACTGGTAAGAAAGTAGCTTTGTGTATTACACAAGTTGGTAGGAAAGTTTGCAACTTCTGTATTGACCAAGATCTGATTTAGGAATCTGTGTGGCCCTTGCCCATGCTGCCTTGGGCTGTCACAGATCTTAACAATCTGACATCAACTGTCATCAGATAAGCTCTTTGTGAGTTGTGTTGCCCAACCCAGGTGGCTTGTAGGCTGTCTCTTATTGGGAGAATATAAGCTGACATTCGATTGTTACCATAGAACCGCTGGTTCCTTGGTTCAGTCACTTATTGTCATACTGAATTCAGAATGCGAGCTGATTAAGACTCTTTGCACCTCTTTAGGCTAGGTGGAATGACTAGGTTTTTCTTAGCTACCTCCTAAAAAATCACTGGTAAGACAAGGCATAGATTGAATTTACACCAAAACCATTTAATTTTCTTTTTTAACTTTGTGTTGGGGACATGATGAAAGAACAATGTAATTACTTCCTACCTTTAGCTATTAACATTTTACCAATTTCTTTTCACTTATTTCTCTTTTCCCCACTTTTCTTTTGTGAGGGACTGGTGTATTTTAAAACAAAATCCTAAATATTATGTCATCTCACTCATTAGTGTTTCAGTTTACATCTCTGATAAGGACTTTGTTCCTTAAAAAAAAAAGTGTGCCTTTCTTGCCTAAAATTTTAATAATAATTCCTTAACATAATTCCCATATTTAATTTTTCTCAGAGATGAGATCTTATGATTGGTTGCAACCAGGAATTAAGGTCCATGCATTGTGTTTGGTTGTTAGGTTTTCAAATCTATTTTATTTTATAACCATCTCTTCCCCCCGTTTCTTTTTTCATGCCTTTGATGCGATGGAGATAGCAGATCGTTTGTCAAGTAGAATGTCCACTTCTGGGGTCACTTCTTACTTGTGATGTTGTCTAGTTTGTTCATTTATTTTCCATGTTTCCTGTAATCTGGCAGTGAGATGTAGTGGCTTGATTAGATTCAGACTTAAGAGCGAGCATTCTTGGTAGGTATTACTGTGTATAATCTGTTGCATCGTGTCACGAGAGACGTGATGCCTCAATGTGTCCCTGTTTGAGATAACAAGAGTGATTAGTGGCTTCAGGTGGGGTCAACTTACCTTTCTACCTTTTGCCTAATGATTGTAACATCCCTGATAGTTGTAACCCAGATCCATTTCATCAGAGGTTGCAAAATGATGATCTAAACCTATCATTCCTCTTGCATTTATCAATTGGAATTCTGTCTATAAAGAATTTACTCTCAAAAAGAAACATAAAAATTTACCCTCATGAACTACTTGGGTCTTCTGAAAAAAAGATTGTATAGGAAGGACAAGGGAAAGGCTTGATTTTTTTTCCCTTTTATCAATTTTCTGAGTTATGATTTAATGCCCTAACAACCAGTGAGTTTTTTTTCTTTTTCAAGTATCAGTAAGATCTTAGATTTGTTTGTAATTTGTTTGTAAATACATTGCATTTGTAATGTATTTGTTTCAACCCATTGAAGGCAATATTCTTTTTTTGATGCTCAGTTTATATTTATCTCCTGCATACTTCTTAAAAGGCCCTAGTAGTCTCTGATACCTTTCTTCCTTTTCAGCACAAGTTATTCTAAGCGTATCTTTTCCCATTTCCTGGTCCAGATTTCAAATCAGCCATTTTCCCAAGGAGTACTGATTTTTTTTCTTCTGAAAACCATTCATGTCCCTCAACTTTTGCCTCTCATAGTGGTTGAGTTTTTTTTTAACCTTCTTTTTAAGTCTTTCATCTTAAATTTTTGTTTCATTAAAAATTCTTTTCATCAGGCTGTTTCTAAGACTGTCATTTTTTCCCTCTAATGAAATAACTGGTAGCTACATTCCCTCTTTCTATATATACTGTCAGAGCGCTGGGGCTGCCTTATTTTGGGCTTTGGCTGCTGGAATATTTTCTGCAGTGTTCCACCACTTTCTTCACCTCCTTGAAATCTGTTTCATTTGCCTTAGTCAGAATGATTCACCGATTGTGCCAGTTTGACTGTTCACCCAAGTCTTCCTGTGATTCTCAGCCTTTGGATCAATTTTCTCTGCCTTGACCTCTTCCCTTCAGCCACTGTTCACTCAGGCAGGGTCTCAGTGGCTCTTCAGACCTGAGAAACTGGAAGTTCTCTCTTTTTCATTTACAGTCTGTACCCTGATGCACGTGTGTGTGATCAGTTCAGTTCAGTTGCTCAGTTGTGTCCAACTCTTTGCGACCCCATGAATCTCAGCACGCCAGGCCTCCCTGTCCATCACCATCTCCTGTGATCAGTCATGTCCAACTCTTTGCAACCCCATGGACTGTAACCCACCAGGCTCCTCTGTCCATGGGATTTCCCGGGCAGGAATATCAGAGTGGATATTTGCCTTTTCCTTCTCCAGGGGATCGTCCCAAGCCAGAGATTGAATCCCACCCTGGTGACTCTCTCTCAAAGAACAAGGCTGCCCATTTCCTGTGTCTGAGCTGGAATGCTTCAGGCCTGGCTTACCACCCTCCTCCGCTGGAAATAAGACTTTGTTGATCGAGAAACACGTTCTGCTCCAAGTTATACCAGTATGGCCAACTTATAGTCATTTTATACACACATCTCATAAGCAAAGCATGTAGTTTCTTCCTTGTATTTAAATTAAAATCAGTGCTAACGCTTCATAGCACTTAATTATGTGCCTTGCAGGTTCTGGTATAAACTTTAATGGTCACTACAAGCCTCTGTGATAGATGCTTTTATTTGCATTCTACAGATGAGGAAGGGGGTTCTCAGGTGGTGGTGCAGTGGTGATGAATCCACATGCAATGCAGGAGACGTGGGTTCAATCCCTGGGTCAGGAAGATTCCCCTGGAGGAGGACAGGGCAACCCACTCCTTTATTCTTGCCTGGAAAATCCCATGGACCGAGGAGCCTGGTTGGCAACAGTCCATGGGGTCAAAAAGAGTTGGACACAACTGAGTGCACTTGTGTGCACTCACACATACACACACCCCCACATTCACACACACACACACACACACACACACACACACACACACACAAATGAGAAAACTGAAACCTAGAGGTAACTTGCCCAAGATCACTGAGTGGGCGGGACAAGGGAGGTTTGAATGCAGCCAGTCTGGTTCCATAGTCCATGTCCTGAATTGACTCTCAAATGCACTGAGGACCTAGGGTCTATTTTTTTTTCCGCCTAAATGTCCATTGTTGTTGTTCAGTCACTCAGCAGTGTCCAATTCTTTGTGACCCCATGGACTGCAGCACGCCAGTCTTCCCTGTCCTTCATCATCTCCCCAAGTTTGCTCAAACTCATGTCCATTGAGTTGGTGATGCCATCCAACCATCTCATCCTCCGTTGTCCCCTTCTCCTGACTTCAGTCTTTCCCAGCGTCAGGACCTTTTCCAATGAATGCCCATAGGCTTTATAGTACCTGCTGGTATGACCTTACCCCTCTTAAGAATGGTCAGTACATGCTGTTGATAATGCCACACATTAACTTTTCTGTCATTGGAGCACACAAGGGCTTGTGATCCTTCTGAGATTGAGGTGGAGAGGTCGGGGGAGGGGAAATGCTGTGGTTATAGGTGTGTATGAAATTAAAAGACGCTTACTCCTTGGAAGGAAGGTTATGACCAACCTAGATAGCATATTCAAAAGCAGAGACATTACTTTGCCAACAAAGGTCCGTCTAGTCAAGGCTATGGTTTTTCCTGTGGTCATGTATGGATGTGAGAGTTGGACTGTGAAGAAGGCTGAGTGCCGAAGAATTGATGCTTTTGAACTGTGGTGTTGGAGAAGACTCTTGAGAGTCCCTTGGACTGCAAGGAGATCCAACCAGTCCATTCTGAAGGAGATCAGCCCTGGGATTTCTTTGGAAGGCGTGATGCTGAAGCTGAAACTCCAGTACTTTGGCCACCTCATGTGAAGAGTTGACTCACTGGAAAAGACTCTGATGCTGGGAGGGATTGGGGGCAGGAGGAGAAGGGGACGACAGAGGATGAGATGGCTGGATGGCATCACTGACTCGATGGGCGTGAGTCTGAGTGAACTCTGGGAGTTGGTGATGGACAGGGAGGCCTGGCGTGCTGCAATTCTTGGGGTCGCAAAGAGTCGGACATGACTGAGCGACTGATCTGATCTGATCTGATCTGATAGTAACTAATAGTTACTAAGATTAAAGTTTGCAGTCAGTGTGTCCTAAGCAAAAAACTCCCAGGCCTATCGTCATCAATCCAAACAGTTTGTGAATTTATCCTCCTTACTCTTTTCTTATCTGCTTATGGTAGCCTGTCAGAAGATAAAGGTCATTAAGGGAGGCATGCATCTTCCAGGAAAGGTGAGTCAGATCAGATAGGACAGCACGTGTTGGTCTTATTTAAGAAACAGTGACTTCTGGCCAGCTCAAACTTTGAGTTGCAGGGCCACTACTCTCTATCCTCGCATGTTATTCTCTGAGCTCTTGAAGCCTCATTTTTTTCCGCTGTTGTGAGATACACTGTGGGTCAGGTTTTTCTGAGGATAGAGGCAATGTCTGGGAAGCTTTGGGCACCTTGCAGCTTAAATGTTTTCTTCCCCAGCTGTATGCTTATTCTAAGCAAGTGGACTTACATAGACATATTTATGGAAATCTAGGCATAAAAAATTTTGCTCTTGTATGCAGTGTCAGTTTCCAAGTTTTTAAAAATCGTGGTGTCCTAACATAGATTGAATATTTTAGGTAGTGTCTAAATACTGATACCATAACAAAACAGTCTGAGGTTCACACTTGCACTGTCTAAAATGGACTTGGCAGTAATTGGTAACTTGTGAAGCTAAAAATAGAAGGAAAGGTGGGAGAAAAGTCACTGGGGATGACTCTGAGTGCTTGTGACTTTCTTTTTGCCTCAATGTTGCATAACAACCCTGGTTAGGAATACTGATCATTCTAGTAACAGTATGTTATCAAGGAGTAATTTGTGAGAGGTTATAAGATTTTATGGGAAGGCAAAGTAGTTAAAATCAATGGCTGCCCCCACCATGGTTAATTATTGTTATAATAAATCATTTATTTATAAGTCGGTATGGAAAGGGAGAGTTCAGGGACAATATTGTGGATTCTGGCATGTCTTTATCAGATTGAAACCTCAGGAGTCCTCTAAAAGGAGAAGGTATTTTCAACTGTGAGAAAATTACCATCTAGAGAGGTTTAATAGCCTTCCATGATCACCCAGCTAAGAAGTAGTGCAGTCAGAGTGGGGCCCAGGACTATCTGATTACAGTATCTGTGGCCTTTCTGGAAAACCGTGTTGTCTAAGTGTGTGTGTGTGTCTGTCTGTGTGCACACTCGCTCAGTCGCCAGGTCATGTCCAGCTCTTTGTGACCGCATGGACTGTAGCTTTGCCAGGCTCCTCTGTCCATTCTTTACCACTGAGCCACCGTACCCTGTTGTCTAAGACATGGATGTAATTATGACATGTTGAGCACTGAACCAGTGGGCACCCCAAGGAACTCCAGTGGTAGAATCCCTTAGTGTGTGGTATTATATAAAACGAGGGGTGCCCTAGGCATTTCAAGTTTAGTGCAAAACACAGCTTACTTTCTTTCCAGTGTCTTAAGCAAATGGCTTCCAGGATTCGTCTTTATCCACTTGCAAGGTTTGGTGATGGCTTGAGCAGCAGCAGCTGTTCGTCATCCCTCTGCAATACCAGCCATTGTTCGAGAAACAGGAAGGTTTAGGATGACTCATTCGGGAAGCCATTGCTCTGGAGATTTGGAAACTGGCTGCATATTGCAAATGAACTTGGAGATTTATATAAAGCAAGTAGCTTCCTTTTCTAGAAGACTGGAAGAAGAGGTAGAATGAGTTTCTGATAACCCAGGATTTACATTTCTGATGGTGACTTGTTTGATATTTAAGAAACATCTGATTAGGAAGTGGGAACTATGTGTACCTATCAAAGTAAAAGAATCCATTTACAATTGAATCAAGTCATTGAGAATATACAAGTGTCTTTTACTAAAATTAAGCTTTGGCCCATTTATCTTTTAATGGATGTGATTACCTGAAGCAAATAGCTCTCTACTTTCCCCCCCACCCCAATCCCAGGCCTTTGCTGGAATCTGGGGTGGCACCCTAGAAAAAAGCATGTGCAGGCATAATTTTGCACCTCATTTCAGAGGGCTTGTGGATGTTCTGAAGCCTGGGTCACCACACACCCCTAGTTAGAAGGCCTTTCTTCTAGAAGCAGTACCATGGTTCTGTAATTATTTTACTTTTCATCTTGCCTTCCTCTAAAAATCTGGCATAGTATCAGGTGCTCAGTCGGTAAATATTTCCCCAAATTAAAGCATTTTATTGGCTGGTTGAATTGGAAATTTATTCCCCTCAATTGCAGTGAAAGCTTCAGTGAGTCCTGGGAGGTGGTGGCCGTGGTGGTGAGAACTGTTATTATTTAACAAATTCTCATGTAACATTCATCATCTCGGGTTGTTTGAGGTACTTTAAGAGCGTTAATCACTGAATCCTCATAACAGCCGTGTATGACTGATGTTCTCTTTGTCGTTTTCTTGTCTGAAGTGGAGAATGAGGTTCACAGACACTGGCTAGATTGCCTGAGATCACCTATTAAGTGGAGGAGCCGGGCTTTGAACCCAGGAAATCTGGCTCTGTATTCCAAGGTTTACCTATTCTGCTGCATCCTTTCTCCAAATAAGAGAATGTATTTTCTTGATTACAATCTCTTTCTCTTTTTCATTTTATTACTTTTGAAATAGGGATGTTTGTTAATATGATCATTTAATGGAATAAAACTTTTTTCATTTCAAAACTATTATTAAATTGATAGTATATGTTAAAATTTGCTTCCCAGGTGGAGATAGTGGTAAAGAACTCGCCTGCCAATGCAGGAGACATAAGAGACTCAGGTTCAATCCTTGGGTCAGGAAGATCCTCTGGAGAAGGGCATGGCAACCCACTCCAGTTCTTGCCTGGAGAATCCAATGGACAGGGGAGCCTGCAGGACTATAGTCCATAGGGTCGCACAGAGTGGACATGACTGAAGAGACTTAGCATGCATGCCATCTTGAAATCTTGATGTCTTAAATTAAAGCTACAATAAGCCATGTTTTACTTTTTAAATGTAGCTGCATAGTTTATCTGTCGAAATATCAAAGTAAATCACAGCTTTAAAATCGTGCATCCAGGTCACTCACTTCTGGATCTTTCCTATGTATGTGTGTTACTAAACTTTTGTTTGATTTTCTCCTGTTAAAAAAATAAAATGATGCATACAAACAAAGTGTTAGTTACTCAGCTGTGTCCAACTCTTTGTGACCCCGTAGACTGTAGCCCTCCAGGCTCCTCTGTCTGTGAAATTTTCCAGGTGAGAATACGGTAACAGGTAGCCGTTTCCTCGAACCCGTATCTTCCACATTGCAGACAGATTCTTTACCATCTGAGCCACCAGGGAATCCCAATACAAACAAAATCCTTATCTATTTGTGAAATGTGAAAAATTTAATGAGTATATTAACAATTTATCTGAGCACTGATAATTGCTTAGGTAATGCTTTAAATGACAGAGGAGAATACATATAAATTTTTTCCTACATAAATGACAGAGGAGAATACATATACATTTTTAAAGTATTATCTTTAAAATAATGTTGAAGGTGAAATTATAGAAAGTTTATTATTGGTTCCCTTCAGTTTTTTTTTTTTCCATAAAATTTAAAAGGTAAACTTCCCATATGAATTTCTTATTTTTTTGAAACTAACAGCCATGAATATACACAAATGCCAATAGAGTTTAGACTTTGTCTTTGATTCACTGTACACTGTATGGGAAGTTGGCAGATCTTACCTTCTGGAACTCAGTTAATCTTTTTTATGTTTTACCTGCTTTTTTCATGAGGCTTTGGCCTCTCCCTTGTAAAGTGCTTTTCTTTGTTTTTTGTACCATTTGTGTTATCTGTAGAAAAAACATAATTCAGGATTTCTAATAAAGGCAAAACAAACCTTTCTAAAGTTAGAGTCCAGAAACCCAGGGCTTCTGCAGTCTAGCTGGTTGTCTTCCTGTATTTTTTTCTAACTGGTCTAGCAACTCACTGCAGCCCCCTTGGTGCTTTTGCTGTTCAGTCGAATTTGACCTTGTCAGATCATTTACCTGCAGCTGTTCTGAGGTGTACATGCAAATACTTGTGATTGCCAAACACTTTTGCCTCTGGTGCTGACTGTAAATTTGTTTTACTCTCTCCTGCTACTATTGAGGGAAGTGAGCAGCTTATCACTTCTGCTTGGTCTAACACTCTATATGTTGACTGTAAAGAACAAACACTACAAATGGTACACTCCATCATACTGTGTTGTGAATTTATATATAGGTATGAAATCTTTTGTAGGAAAAAAAAAAGAAACTGTGTGATGTTGCTTTTAAAGAGTAGGGGAAGTATGATGCCTGTTTCAATCCATTGAAATAGAATTTGGCTTTGTTATAATAGAAAAGACATTTTTTTCTATGTTTTGTCATTTACCGGCTGTGTGAATAAGTCAGATAACCTTTCGAGTTAAAATGGAATGCTGGTATTCTATCATGCAGTTGATGGTGGCAGAGGGGACCAGTTTTCATTTCTTGGCCCTTGTCTGTACAGCCAAGGTCTTTCTCCATTGAGATGCCAGCTCAACCCCCAGTACACTTTGGGGGCATGTTTTAGGCAGAGGGAAAGATGGGTCTTAATATTCACGTCATCTCTGGAGTTAGAGAGCGGAAGATAATGATTTAATAGAAAGAACATTTGAAGGAGGAAGATTCTGATTAAATCGAGAATCCATCATATCAAAAGAGTAAAAATGATGTTACCTATGAATTTGTTTCCAGAAGATTAAATCATTTGTTTGGCCATAAACAGAATTCTGGGAGAGGAGTCAGAAGAGAACGTGTGTCAGCAGCCCTTTGTATCTGGGGAGAGCTTACCAGGTGGTTTTATCTTCTTTTAGGTGAGAGGTTTGTTGCTGTTTCTTGTCATCAGGGAAAGCTATTTTTCAGATTCAGATTAGCACCAATATTTGTTTTCCTCTACTGTTTCAATTTTATGAAAAATCTTCAAATAGCACCCGCTGAAACGCTGAAATTTCTGCTCTTCTTGGCACATGACTTTTTTTAAAATAAGAAGAAGCCTGCTAGTTGTATTCTCATCTACCTCGAATATCCCATGGAGTTGGAGCTTAATGAAATCCACAGGGTCGGTTCATCAGTAGCTGGCTGTTCACACTGCCGTCACTTATATGAGGCTTGATATTTGCAGAATGCTTTCTCATACTGTGTTCATAGCTCTGAAGTAGGTATTCCTTTCTTATACAGACAAAACAAGTTACTGAGTTTTTCCATAGGCCACTTCTGTGAAGCAAAGATAGTGCCCACCTCACAGGGAAGGAGAGGAAGCAGGTTAAAGTGCACAGCACTTTTCAGATGAAACTGGTTTTGTGGAGAAGGCTTAGTGTGAGCAGCTGCTGTTCTCATCGCTGCCATCATCGTTGTCTCCTGAAATGACAAATCTGAGGGATTTCAAGGTCAAGCCCTTGGAAAAGCTGAAATAGATTTTATTGGCTATGGTGACCGCGACTAAGTCAGAAAACGGAGGCTCAGACATTGGTATCTTGCTAAAGGTTGTAGTGAGGAAGTTCAGGGTCAAGGGCTCCTTACACCTGAAGTGTCTCTGATAGGATATCCATGGTCTGTCCCCCCTAAAATGTCAAAGATGGGGTCTAAAAGAGGACTCCTCAAACAGTAGCATATACATACATGAGAATCCCTGAGAGCTTTTTAAAGCACAGATTCCCGGGCCCCAGTCTTAGAGACTTTGATTCCATAGGTCACGGATGGGGCCCAAGAATCTGCATTTCTGTGCAGTTCCAGGTGATGCTGATGCTACTGGGACATGGACCACACTTACACCAGTCAAGAGGGCCTTAAAAGTTTGATTCCCTTCAATGTCAGAAAATTGCCGAGGCCAGGAGTCTACCTGCTGTTCTGTTTGCCACCTTCATGATGGAAGGACAAGCTCAGATGGAAGACCGTGACTCTAAGAACTTAATTAGAATTAATAATACTGGAAACTCCCCCTGATTGGTTTCCACAAAGTAACTGGCAGTTGAAAAAGTCGTGAGCATTTGAAACACAAAGGGCCCGTGGCAGCTGGCCTACTGATTCTCTGTCCATCCCCTGTCCTCTCTGTTTCGTTCCAGTCTACACCTTGGAGCCTGCCCTCTGGATAGTCATCACTGGGGCTCCTGCCATGTGGCTTTGGTTTGGGTTCAGTCATTGGAAGGCCAGGGGAGGAGCGGAGTCAGGGGTGGGTGTCTGTGCCCTCTGCCGCTTCTCCTTTTCTGCGCAGTGCCGGCAGTGCCTGTGCCTGTCTGTCACCAGCTTCAACAGGGCAGCCTCTCCTCCATTACTTCAGCTCTCTCCCGTCTCCAGTAGAGCTGTGTCTGCCCTGGTCCCTCCTGCCTGTGGCTGTTAAAGGCTTGTCATTCCCAACCCCTGTGTTCTGCAGCCTTTCCTGCTGGCTCTCGGAACCTCGCCCACACACCGTTGATAAGGCTGTCTTTTGAGAGGACCCTTGATTGATACTGGAGTGGAAGGAAGAGCTCCCAAAAGATGGGAAGAGTGATGGTAGAAGGTGTAGCCTTGGATGAAAAGAACATCATGAGTGGAATGGGTAATTGGTGGTGAAGTTTATGTCAAGGGGCTCCAAAATCACTGCCTATGGTGACTGCAGCCATGAAATGAAAAGACACTTGCTCCTTGGAAGGAAAGCTATGACCAGCCTAGATAGCATATTAAAAAGCAGAGACATTACTTTGCCAACAAAGGTCCTTATAGTCAAAGCTATAGTTTTTCCAGTAGCCATGTATGGACATGAGAGTTGGACCATAAAGAAGGCTGAGCACTGAAGAATTGATGCTTTTGAATTGTGGTGCTGGAGAAGGCTCTGGAGAGTCCCTTGGACTGCAGGAAGGTCAAACCAGTCCATTGTAAAAGAAATCAACCCCTAATATTCATTAGAAAGATTGATGCTGAAGCTGAAGCTCTTGTACTTTGGCCACGTGATGTGAAGAGCTGACTCAATGGAAAAGCCCCTGATTCTGGGAAATATTGACGGTAAGAGAAGGGGATGTCAGAGGATGAGATCATTGGATGGCATCACTGACTCAATGAACATAAATTTGTGTAAACTTAGGGACATAGTGAAGGACAGGGCAACCTGGTGTGCTGCAGTCCATGAGGTCGCAAAGAGGTGGACATGATTTGGTGACTGAATAAGACAATAAGAGGTGAGGAGTGCAGGAAAGGGGTCTGGCCTTTAAATTGATTCTGGATCAATCACAGAAGGTCCCAAGAGGTCCCTGGGTGAGAAGCTACAACTGCTAGAATGTGACCCAAGTGTCACCCCTAAGCGTAAACTTGCACGGCGAGGGTTCAGAGGAGTTTTTTTTATGAAGAATGTACATTCCTCTTTGACAATTGCCTAACAGTTTGTTTTTTCCTTTCCTGTCTCTGCTGTTTCCCCAGACACCCCTAGTGTTGTTAGCCTCTACACAGGAGTCATAAGGTCTTTCTGTGGCACTTGGATCTTGCTCCATTTTGTCACAGTGTATTGAACATATTCTGAAGTGCCTGCCAGAACTACATTCACAAAGGAACAACTAGTGGAATAGAATAACCACGCCTTCAGTTCCTTTGCCCATGGGTTCCAGTGATGGGCATATCAATAAGATGAAAAATGCTGTTCATGGTTTTGGTACTCAGCTACATCACCTTCTACAGTACCCTCACCATGAAGCAGAACCATAGCACAGACTTGTACCAATTCTGTGTGTTTATCGGTTCTTTTATATTGAAATGTTATGCCCAGGTTGAAACTGTTCAACAGCTTTTAGAGTTTTTTGGTAGGGGTGGGTAGTAAAGTTTGTCTTAATACTTTGTCTTAAATGGTTTAAAGATAAAACAGGTCTTTGATCTCAGATTTTCTGTTGTTACAATTCTTTAGGAAGAAGAAAAGTTTTTGAGGAAAAATGAATTCTGGATTTTTTTTCCCTCTTCTTTCTGTGTTTTCATATACCTTTGTGTCAGAAAGCATGACTTAGGGAGGGAGTTGGGAGTGTGACCTTATACAATTGAGGCAAATCATGGTGAATCATCTCCTGTTACCGTGGCAGAGGTTTCAGGTACATGAGCCCTTTGTTTCTCCTGAATTTTCCCTCCTTTCTAGTTATTTATCCCGAGGGCTTGGTGGCTGGACACCCTGAGAAGATGAGACACAGAGGAGAGGATCCCAAGTCCACCAGGAAGGCCATGGTGAATTCCTAGATGGAGGCTGCCTTGACGTGGTGATGTGTGAGCGTCAACTGTTAGTGGAAATTGACCCGAGGGAATAAGGGGGTTCCTAGTGCAGATGATCCTCAGAGAGGCCATATCCTGTCCAGGGAACAAGGAGGAGGCCGGCGTGGAGAAGGGGGACCCCATCATAGGCTTCTTTTCCAGTCTCGCATCATGGGATGAGGATGGTTCTTGCTGATCTGCTTTGTTTCTACCTCCTAGGGTCGGGGTCCTCCCTATGCCCCTCCCTGGGGAGAGAGCCTTTCTCTTGCCGGTATCTCCATCTCCGGTTTGGGCCCAGGAGATCTCTGGGAGCCCTCTCTGGTATTTTGAGGACTCACCTCCTTACTCACTTCCTTGGGATGAGCTAGGCATCTTCATTATCGGTTTGGTTGCCTTTGGCTCCACAGGGCCTGCTTTTCCCTCCTCCTCCCCCAGCTTTGTTCCCTAAGGCTGTTCTGGTGGGCTGTGCTCCCAGCTCATCTTCCGTGAATCAGCTCTCCCTACTGTCTGCTCTCCATGCTTCCCTGCACAGCCCTCCTGCTTCTTCATCCTTTTACATTCACCTGGCCCCAGCTGAGGGCTGTTTCATATAAACGGGGATGCCACAAGCCCCTTTTAGAAATCTGGGTGATTCAAACCCACTTTTACTTGTTAAAGGTTTCCTCTTTTTTAGGTGATTTAAGCTCTTACAGCAGTTATATCTACCTCTCTTCCTTAACTTCCCAGGAGAAGAACTTTTGCATGGGCTTGGATAACCACTGTCTCACTGGTCTGCACTGGGGGATGCAGAGTTTACAAACATTGTTTTCTAATTAGTTTTCATTTTCCAAACTACCTCCTTTAAATAGAGACTTCTGTCTTGGTCCAAAAGATGTGTACAAGAAGGTATTGCTCTGGTGAGAACTAAGGTTGTGAAATGCAAAATCAGTTTCATTCCTTAATGGCAGTAATAAATGTAGAACCTTCATTTAAGCAGTTAGCTTTGGGAGTACAAGGCTAGACAGATGACAAAATAAAGTGGATTAATGATTTTGTTAATCAGTTCTTTCACCACAGGCAGCTTCATAATAATCCCAGACTGCTGTCCAGTGAGTCATCCTCGCTTTTGCATTCCCTGATATCTTTTCTTCCTTCTAAAAATCTGTGTAAGGTACCTATCATCTGATTTGTCAGGATAGTCTCGGTTTTGCAGCAATAACAAAAATACCACAAAATCTTTGCGGCTTAACACCATAGACATTTATTTCTCATTCACTGAAAGACCGTTTTGTGTCTGGGTGCTCACCACCGGGAGCTGTCCTCCATGTGGTGGTTCTGCCTCCATTGTAGGACATTTCTGCATCATCATCACCTTCCACTATGACTGCGCGATGTGAAGACAGAATGGAGAACTCCACAAGGGTATTTAAATACACCTCTCTGAAGGGTGTGTTGCTGACATCTGATTGGCTGGAGCAAGTCTTATGACCTCATTCACTTCAAGGCACGGGGGAACGTGTCCTCTTCCCAGGAGCTTTGAAGGAGAAAGGAGGCACAGATATTAGGAATGTCTACCTCAGGCTCCAGAAACTGAGAATTCAGAAATGAATAAAGGCATAATCCCAGTCTTTCAGTCCAGCTGGAGAGGTAAACAGGTTCATAGTATTACAATATAGTCTTATAAAACTGTACAAATTACAAATTAGCATGGTAATGACTGTGGTAGAACAGAAAGCACCTAAGAGCACAGAGAAGAGCGGGGCATCTACCTCCCTGGCCTGCAGACGAGGGAAAACCCTCCAGTGGGAGTGACATCAGGGCTGGGCTTGTTCTCCAGCTTGAGGTCTCCTTACCTTGGTGAGAGTGGTATCTGGCCTTATTTATGTGCTGCGTCCCAGTGAAACTAACGTTTGGAATACAGCTCCAAGAAGTACGCTTATCTTTTCTTTAAGACCTCAAGAAAAAAGTGAAAGCAGGCTGTCAGTAAGAGAAAAGATCTGCCCGTTCCCATGAAAGATGGCACACAGTGTCCTTCTAACAGAGGTTTGCAGGCACTATTCTACTGCTCCTAAGCTGTTATGCTCCTGACAGTTCTTTGATCTCAAAAATTAAACTTGCTGTTACAGTAGGAAAAGAGCAAAGCAGGTGTAAAATAACAATCAAGGTTAGTTATTAGGCAGCAAAGGTTGCATGTACTGTACTTTGATTTGCCCAGAGATTCTGTCACATTTTACATTAGATATAAATGTGAGTGGTGTGTTAACAGTGCAAAGAATTTGCTTTATAGACAGAAGGAGACAGGCTTGTCCTCAGATCTGATAAAGCCACATCCTTACCCTCTTTCACTGCTCTAGCCCCACTGGCCTTGTTGCTGGTCGTCCATCACAGTGGGCATTCTCCCTCCTCAGGGCCTTTGCACCTGGTGTTTTCCTTGCCTAAAGTCTTCTTTCTCCAGATACCTATTCAGCTACTTCAAGTCTTTGTACAAAGGCCATTCTCTTGATGAGATGTGCCAGGCACCCTGTTTTGGGTTGAGAACCACTCCATGCAGTACACATATGGGTTTGGGGATAGAATAATGTTGAGACTATATGTGGATAGGATCTAACAGTTAAGGTTGTAGTCCTGTCTGTTGACAAAAACATTTCATAAAGTTTAGTCTAGGTGTATGGGGTGCAGAATGGAGAAAGGAGAGGTTGAACGCAGCAGAAACTGTTGGGAGCTGTTGTCCAGGTAGCAGGAGCCGAGGGCTGGTGTGAGATGGAGGTGTTGGGAGTGAGAGGTCTGAGGGTGGGGGAAGGTCAGGATACTAGGATTCAGTGATTTCCTCTCAGTTTTCATGGGGAGCTAAAAATTAGCAAGGACTCAGAATAAATTTCTTGTGTTGAAAGGAGTATGAATGTCAGAAGCATGACCAGACGTGGTGTCTGTTCTATACAGAAGGTCTCTTAGAAATTATGAGAATGTGTGTGTGTGTGTGTTTGAATGAAAAATTGAGTGTAAGTCAGCTTTTGTGATGAAAAAAGAGGGAAAGGGGATTCTTTTAAAATGACTAAGTGGTAGTGTTTGTTTTTAGGACATAGTTTGAAATTTCCACTTCTTGATTGGGGCAGAAGAGCTGAAGGGCAGTCTGCTCCCATTCTGCTGGGTCTCTCAGGGTTGCTCCTGCCTGTGACCTCGGGCAGATGCCTCCCCGCCTGCCCCTCCCTCCCAGCCTTGACCTCAGGCTACATCTGCTCATCGCCAGGTCTCCACCTTCAGTGCTGGCCAGCATCGTGCCAGCTGCCCTCCAGCCCCACCTCAGGTCAGGCAGGGGAAGGTAAAAGTAGGAGAGCATAGAAAGGAGAATGTATCCTTTAATCCTGTTTTTTACAGACACCTCTCTTCTTTCATCAATTTCCTGATAGCTCCTGCTTCTCACCCTGTAGGATGAGAATTTGACTCATTTATGTGAGCCCCATAAATATGTGTACCCCGCCTCCACGCCTACCTCCCTCTCGCCTCGGTCCTCAGGTAATTGAGTTGCTGCTGGGCCAGAGTTCAGAGGAGCCTTTTGTGTTCACTTATACTTGTCTCTCTAATTGGATTGGGGACCGAGTCAATCGGGGATTTGATTGCAAACAAGAGAAACCAACTCTGAAATTACTAGAAGGGGTTGTAGGTCATCCTACAGAATTATTGGAAGGCTGGAGAGGTAGGCTTCCAACAGGGCAGGAACCAAGGATGTTTGCAGAGAAGAAACCATAGAATGTAGACAATCAAGAGCCTGAGTGGGGACTTCCCTGGGGGTCCAGTGGTTAAGACTTCACCTTCCAATGCAGGGGGTGCGGGTTTGATCCCCAGTCTGGGAGCTAAGATCTCACATGCCTCATGGCCAAAAAACCAAAACATAAAACCGTCATTGTAACAAATTCAAGAAAGACTTTACAAATGGTCCACATGAAAAAAGTCTTAAAAAAAAAGTTGTGAATGTTGAGAACAACCAGCTTGGGTCTCTCTGTCACTTGCCAGCTGAACAACTCTGGACACATCTCTTAACCATTCTATGCTTCCCAAGATAGTTATCAGTGAGAAATGCATTCATATTTGGAAGAAGTACTTAAACAGTGACTGGCAAATAATAAACAGTATCTCTGTGTTCGGTGAGTATGCGTTTCTAGTCGAGGTTGTGCATGCCTATACATATATTTTGGCTTTTAGCTTGTAAGTATAATTACTCTCTGGGCTGCAGGCTTTGCTTCCGTGCCCCCAGCTGCTGCTTTGCTGGAACTAGTTTCTCCCTTATCACTAAAGGCCAAACGTTTGTTCAAGGACATTGTTTCAGTTCTTTGTGGTTCCCTCAGAACCATTAATTCTGGGACATTATTAACAACAGAAGCACATAAAAATCACGGTCTGTGCATTTGGGGCTTTAGTTTTACGTGGCCACCCTGAGTGATAGTGTAGTCAACTTTTTTCTGCCACTTCTTGTCTTTTTTTTTTTTTTTTTGATATTATGTTTTCATTGTCATTACTAACATTCCCTTTACTCTTTCCTCCTGTTATTCTGTTCTGAGAGAAACAGCCAAAATGGATGTTGTCATAGACGATAAACCATCTTACCTCTGAGAAGGGTTTAGGAGTCCTCTCCCATTTTTAAGTGTAGCATTAATATTTAAACATATTAATTAACATAAGTGCTTGTTAGTGTTATTTAATTATTATTCATATTAAATATTTTTAAAAAGTAGGTCTCTGTAGTACTTATTCTTTTCCCTCTTTGATTTTGTTCAAAGATAATTATATCTATTCTTTTATTGAAAGAATCTTTCCTTTAAGATTATTAAGAGTGTTGGTTGTTTTGGCAAGCCAGGGCATAGTCCATTTATAGAGAAGCTTTACTTAAAAGCAAAAAGTCAATGACTTGGTGTAGTCCTTGTGTTGAATATGCTGTTTTAGGTCCCAGGTTTAGTTCAGTTCAGTCGCTCAGTTGTGACCTACTCTTTGCGACCCCATGAACTGCAGCATGCCAGGCCTCCCTGTCCAGCACCAACTCCCAGAGTTTACCCAAACTCATGTCCATTGAGTCAGTGATGCCATCCAGCCATCTCATCCTCTGTTGTCCCCTTCTCCTCCTGCCCTTAAGCTTTCCCAGCATCAGGGTCTTATTCAAATGAGTCAGCTCTTCACATCAGGTGGTCAAGTATTGGAGTTTCAGCTTCAACATCAGTCCTTCCAATGTACACCCAGGACTGATCTCCTTTAGGATGGACTGGTTGGATCTCCTTGCAGTCCAAGGGACTCTCAAGAGCCTTCTCCAACACCACAGTTCAAAAGCATCAATTCTTCGGTACTCAGCTTTCTTTATACTCCAACTCTCACATCCATACATGACCACTGGAAAAACCATAGCCTTGACTAGATGGACCTTTGTTGGTAAAGTAATGTCTCTGCTTTTTAATATGCTGTCTAGGTTGGTCATAGCTTTCCTTCCAAGGAGTAAGCGTCTTTTAATTTCATGGCTGCAACCACCATTTGCAGTGATTTTGGAGCCCAAGAAAATAAAGTCAGCCACTGTTTCCATTGTTTCCCCATCTATTTGCCGTGAAGTGATGGGACTGGATGCCATGATCTTCATTTTCTGAATGTTGAGCTTTAAGCCAACTTTTTTCACTCTCCTCTTTCACTTTCATCAAGAGGCTCTTTAGTTCCTCTTCACTCTCTGCCATAAGGGTGGTGTCATCTGCATATCTGAGGTTATTGATATTTCTCCTGGCAATCTTGATTGCAGCTTGTGCTTCTTCCAGCCCAGTGTTTCTCATGATGTGCTCTGCATATAAGTTAAATAAGCAGGGTGACAATATTCAGCCTTGATATACTCCTTTTCCTGTTTGGAACCAGTCTGTTGTTCCATGCCCAATTCTAACTGTTGCTTCCTGACCTGCATTTGGGTTTCTCAGGAGGCAGGTCAGGTGGTCTGGTATTCCCATCTCTTTCAGGATTTTCCACAGTTCGTTGTGATTCACATAGTCAAAGGCTTTGGCATAGTCAATAGAGCAGAAATAGATGTTTGGTTACTCTCTTTCTCCACACAAACAGACATATAATATCTAGGTATATGGGCATGCAGTTCAGCCTGATTTTGATTATGTAAATATATAAGTAATATCTATCAAATATTTATCTATTGAACATTTTAAAGATTTAAATAGCTAAAAAGTTCTTTCACTGACTCTTTAACATGAGTATTGTAGAATCATTATAATGAAATGTAAGCATTTAATATGAATATATGTAAAATAACAATGGGTTCAGGTTGATCTCGTTTGGCAGGCTGTATAAGGAGATGATTGAATGTGTTTTGTTTCAGTTACATACAAATACACATATGTTTATGTGACCCGGGCCACCCCATAAAATGTACTGCCTACTGTGGGTTGTAGTCAGAAAAGTTTAAAAGGCAGTGAGTAGACAAGCAGCTTATTCCAGTTTGTCTGTGCTCCCCTTGTAGTGGCTTGCTCCCTCCAGCACAGAAGGGTGAGAGAGAGGCAGAGAGAAGGTGGTTTGCATGGAATGCCTGACCCAGTGGGTCACAGTCCGTGATGGTGGTGAAGTGTTTGTTGTCCAGCTCGAGACACACAGGACCCAAGTGAGAGCTTTGTGAAAGGAATTGCCTGCCACGAGTCTGGAGTGAATTCATAATTGGAAAGCTTTCAAAAGGAAGTTTCCCTCTGTGTGTCCTATGTAGCTGGCAGTAAGAAATTGGGAACGACTTTGAACACCTTCTCTTGGCATAGACTCTTGACTGTGGAAATGTGGCTGAGTGGAGAGAGCCGAGTTCTGTTCTCTGCAGGTGGAACAGGTCTGGTTTTCACCTTCCTGTTTAAGGCTTTATTTACACTGAGGACCCTGACGACTCTCATGATGCACTGAAATACATTTATAAGGGCACACAGTTGCAGTAATTAAGTTCTGAAGCTTCATTTGCTTGTGATTACATTTCTAATGTTGCCATTTAAAACCTCATTAAAATTAAGAAGGGTTTGACAGGCACAAGGCCTGGAGGCTCAGGCAATTCACAGGCGAAGTTAGAGCCCAAGAAGAGCCTTCAGCTGCTTTGTATGACTTTAGTTATATGTTTATTTACTTAGTTTTGGAGGCGATCATTTTTAAGTAAATTTAGAATTTCAAAACCTATCAAATATGGTTTAAAAGTACAATTTAAAAAAAAAATTTTGTTTGTTTTTGACTGTGCGGAGTCTTCGTTGCTGGCTTCTCTCTGGTTGCGGTGGGCGGGTGCTGCTCTGCAGTGCACGCTTCTCTTGGAGAGCACAGGCCCCAGAACACTGGCTCAGGAGTTGTGGCACTGAGGCTGAGTCGCTCCGCTGGCATGTGGCACCTTCCCCCATGAGGGATCAAACCTGTGTCCTCTGCATTGGCAGGCAGGTTCTTTACCACTGAGCCACCAGGGAAGCCCTAAAAAAATTTTTTTTACATTGTGGTAAAATACATGAAATATGAAATCTACCATCTTAACCATTTTTTAATTTTAATAATTTTATTTGTTTGTTTTTGGCTGTGCTGGGTCTTGGTTGCTGTACAGGTTTTCTCTAGTTGTGGCGAGCGGGGGCTACTCTGTAGTTGTGGTAGCAGGCTTCTCATTGCCGTGGCTTCTCTTGTTCGGAGCACAGGCTCTAGGTGAGCGGGCTTCCGTAGTTGTGGCTCCTGGGCTCTAGCGCACAGGCTCAGTAGTTGTGGCACATGGCTTCCCAGAGGGCTCAATGATAAAGAATCCCCACGCCAATGCAGGAGCCGCAAGAGATGCAGGTTCGATCCCTGGGTTGAGAATATCCCCTGGAGAAAGAAATGGTAACCCACTCCAGTATTCTTGCCTGGAAAATTTCACAGACGGAGGAGCCTAGCAGCCTACAGTCCATAGGGCCACAGACAGTCAGACATGACTGAGCAACTGAGTACATACGCGCGGAGCTTAGTTGCTCTGCAGCATGTGGGATCTTCCTGGATCAAAGATCCAACCCATGTCTTCTGCATTGGCAGGCAGATTCTTTACCACTGAGCCATCTGGGAAGCCCATCTTAACCATTTTAAAATATACATTTCTATAGTGTTAAGCACACTCACATTGCTATGCATCAAAACTCCATAATCATACATGGGTTTGAAGTCAGAATGGTATAAGAATTTTAATGTAAGTATGCTTTTACTCTAGGATTTTAATAATGTTTTAGTATTATAAGTTCTTCTGTTACTCAACCAGTGTTTTCTAATTCATACTCCTGAAATATATAATAGAAATAGAAGGAAATCCTTGGTTATTGTTCACGGCTATCCCCTCTCTGAATGTCCTCCTTTCTTGAAAGTTCTTGGTCAACTCAAGTTCTCTTGTAATTGTTTTTAAAGGAGTCTTGATCTTTTATTTTAGGCTTCCCAGGTGGTGCTAGTGGTAAAGAACCTGCCTGCTAACGAAGGAGACTTAAGAGACATAGATTCGATCCCTGAGTTGAGAAGATCCCTTGGAGGAGGGAGGGCAGCCCAGTCCGGTATTCTTGCCTGGAGAACCCCATGGACAGAGGAGCCTGGTGGGCCACAGTCTCGAGGGTCATAAAGAATTGGACACAACTGAAGCAACTTAGCACAAAAGCACACATGACCTTTTATTTCAAGAGACATGCAAAATTTCAGACTCAAAATGGTGTGGAAATAGTAATACTTTCTTCTGTAGGACTCATTCCCTGGAGAGGGGCATATCGCCTAGGAAAAATGAAAAGGTTTCAATCTTGTGTTCTTTTGCAAAGATTTTGGTCTAATTCAGTTTTATATGCCATCCATATATGAGTTGTAAAATAGTTTTCATTCTATCTTAGCAGCTGCTTTACAAACTGCTCTCTTGGTGATTTAACCTTACCTTCAGTGAAAGCTCTACATGGAAGTTGTTAATGGAATATGTATGTAAAGGCTTTTAGAACTCCTCTTCCTCTTGCTGGTTGAGGATTTCATCCCAGCCTGCATGTTGAGGACTGGGTACCGACATTGTTTTGGATTAAACAAGAGAGTTGAGTTGTTGTCCAGGACTCAGGAAGGGGTGTGATGAACAGGAAGCCCATGAGGCCAGGACCAAAACTCACATTCTTGCTGATGTCTCTGATGAAGCCAATGTCCTGTACATGAGGATCACAATTCATTAAAAAATTGATGTGCAGTTTGCATACCTGAGAGTAGTGAACGCAGTGTCTGTTCCCTGGGACAGAGGAGGAGGTTAGATTTTACTAGAAATTGCATTGACTGTGTAGCTTCATATCCTGTATTAAATGTAGCTGTCACATGATACTCCATTGTGTATCTCACATTCTTCCCTTGGAAGCTGATATCTAACCTGGCTGTGTATAGACAATTAAATTCAAACACTGGGAACCTCAAAATTATTGGCATTTGACTTTGGTGTATTTACTTCTTGCATTGTTTCCTGTAGATGTTGTTAGCTCTGAGTATTCAGAGGTTGATGGCATGAGAAAGTGATACTAAACACTTCAGTAAACTGGCCACAAAACAGACACTGACCAAGTACTGGTGTTATTAGAATAGGAACTCTGGGCAGAGCCTGGTCTACATCCTTTACCACCAAGGGTCATTTAGAAATGGAAGGGCTGCCCCGTCTCTTCTCGCTGTGGGTTTTCAGTCTCCCCACTGCAGTCTCATCGTCTTCTGTTGCTTTTCTCTCTCCGTGGGTCTTATTCAGCCTCCTGTCTCTTCAGGGAAGGCAGGGAGATTGTGAAGTGGACTCCATGGAGAAGAAAGAGAGGGAACAAATGAAAACATCTCTCCTTGTAGAATCTTTAATCTGTCATATCTTCTTGGCTCTTTATCTAGAGATTTATCTCCCTCTTGTGAACCCAAACACACTTATATTAGAGCTAACTTAAGCTTGGATTTCTTTCTGACTGTAGACATTTTCTTAATCCTGTATGTGTAAAGAATTACCATTTGCATTTCTGTAACATGACCTTTCTGTTTCAGGGTTAGAGGTGGAGGATGGTGATATAAGTAGAGGTTTTATATTTTTTAATTATAAAAGGGATATATTTAATACAGAAAAACTGAAATTTTGAAAAGAGAAGAACAAATCTACCAGTAGCCAGTCCCACGAAGACCATTACTATTAGCATTTTGATATATTCTTTTCTATTTTTTTTTAAGTACTGTTAACCTTATATGTCTCTTTAGTTTTACTTGCTTTTTTATAAAAACTTTTCACCAAAATACTTCACTGTATTACAAGTTCTTTGCAATACTTTTAATGACTTCAGAACGTTTTGCTGGGTTCCTGGATTGTTAAAAGGGGGAGTGGGGTGTGGGTCGAGAAGTCACAGAGCATGTCGAGTTTTTAGATAACCAAGGATTGTAAAACCCTCTCAAGCAGTAAAAAATACCCTAACAAAATGTCTCCTCCTTTGTCATTCATATATGTTATGTCAGTTAACTCTGCAGTCACCTACTTCTGGAATGTGGGGCACTTTTTAAACTTTCGTCTAGAAACAGATGATCAGTGTTAACATACTTTTAAAGGGGCCTCTTAAAAAGTTAGGGTTGTGATTGACTCTATCTCAGCTCTGTCAAGTTAGAGAAGATATTGTTTGTTACCTGATTTTATGCAGATATGAAGAGTCTAGTTGTAGGTGTTTAAAATGAAGTTTTAAAAAAAATGAATTTAATTAAAACTAAAAATTGAGAAAGTTCTAAAAATGGAACCCCTTATGAGGTACCTCTCACAGTAATTATGCTTCAAGAAGAGGGGTGAACATAAAAAATGGGAGTTGTTTTTGGATCTTACATAGCAGAACACATGTAAATCAGTTTTTGAATGTCTTCCTCTTCGTGAAAAATTAGTAAAGAGAGGAGTCAAGATATGTCCAGAAAGTTTGCCATGGTAACAGTCTGCTTTAATCAGATGGTTAGGTAGCTCTGGTATTTGGCCTTTTTCTCTTGTTCATATTGGCCTTATAATGCCCCACCTTTGGGGCCAAGGCTGCTGTCTGCTTGACCTCCCCTGCCAAGAAAGTAGGCAGCAACATCACTTCTGACCTTGATTAATAGATGCACTTAAAAGTCAGCGGGCCAGCAGGAGAGGCTTGGAGAAGTCACTGCAGCACTTTAAGTGGAAGTGCTTAGGCTCTAGGACAGGTTTCTCAATTTACTATTTTCTGTTAACACCAATAAATGTGCTTTAAGATGGCAACACATATGTATAAAAACAGATAAATTTTAAAAATTCCTTGGTCAGATGTGTTTGAAAAATGTTGTATTAAACAGAATTTATTTGCTGCAGGAATTTTTCTTTTTTAATGTGTTTTTATTGGCTGTGCTGGGTCTTCATTGCTGTGCGGGCTTTTGTTTAGCTGTGGCAAGCAGGGGCCACTTGTCGCTGTACTCGGGCTTCTCATCGTTGTGGCTTCTACTGTTGCGGAGCACAGGCTCCAGGGCATGCAGGCTTCAGTAGTTGTGGCTCCCAGACTCTTGAAACAGGAGCTCAGTAGTTGGAGCACATGCATAGTTCGTTGCTATGTGGTATGTGGAATCTTTTCAGATCAGGGATTGAACCTATGTCTCCTGAATTGGCTGGTGAGCTGCATTTACCGCTGAGCCACCAGGGAAGCTCTCCAGGAATTCTTGAACATTTTTAATTTGCTTAGGGGCACTTTTCAGCTTTAAGAAGGGAGAATAAAGTAAGCGATGTCTTCAAAACTCATTTTGCCCATTTAGTCCTTTTTTTAGGAGGACCTGTGCTAGTGTCTGGGCTTCCCTGGTGGCTCAGCTGGTAAAGAATCCTCCTGCAATGTGGGAGACCTGGGTTTGATCCTGGGTTGGGAAGATCCCCTGGAGAATGGAAAGGCTACCCACTCCAGCATTCTGGCCCGGAGAATTCCATGGACTGTATAATTCATGGGGTCTCAAAGAGTTGGACATGACTGAGTGACTTTCACTGTTGATGTCTTGGTCTGAAAACACTTGTAACAGAAGCAGGATTTTGTATCTAGGTGGTGTGGATGAATGCCTTTCAGACTTGACCTTGATGTGATTCACCTGGTGATCTCGTTCAGCTTCATCTAACTGGGGGCATCTTGGGTGGCCCCTGAGACTCTGCATCTCCCAGGAGCACCCAGGTGATGCCGCCGCCGCTGCCGCACAGACCATGTGGAGGAAGGAGCTAGTTAACTGCGGATTAGTAGCTGCTGAGCTGGGGCCCGAGGAAGACAAATACTTGCCAGGTGGTTTTAGTAGCCTTCCAGAAGGTTCCCTCCTGAGCCGAGTGAACTGATTGGAAGTTGCTGATGCCTCTTGTGCTGAAAGGGGGATTTCTAGAAGAAAACTAGAGAACTAGCTCTCCTTGAACTCCAGGCCTTCTGAGTGAGCTGTGGGGTGTGTGCTCTGTGTCTCTTTCTGGCTGAAGGGATAACCGGTTCTGTTCATTGGGGCTCTCACTGGCCTTTGTGTTAGAGTCAAACGTTGTGGGAGAGGAGGGAAACCATTTGAGGAAAGACTCTGATGATTTGCTAGAGAGAGGAAAGGGTGTCCAGACAGGTTAGATGAAATAATTTGGCGGGAAGACTAGAAAGGAGGGGATTCAATGGAGGGAGCTGCTGCTGCTGCTGCTAAGTGACTTCAGTCGTGTCCGACTCTGTGCGACCCCATAGACGGCAGCCCACCAGGCTCCTCTGTCCCTGGGATTCTCCAGGCAAGAATGCTAGAGTGGGTTGCCATTTCCTTCTCCAGTGCATGAAAGTGAAAAGTGAAAGTGAAGTTGCTCAGTTGTGTCTGACTCTTCGCAACCCTATGGACTGCAGCCTATCAGGCTCCTCCATCCATGGGATTTTCCAGGCAAGAGTACTGGAGTGGGTCGCCATTGCCTTCTCTGCAGTGGAGGGAGAGGGAGACCTAAATCAGCGTCAGGGAATTGAAAGAGTAAGGGCAGGAAACTCGTCAGTGCTGATGCAGCGCAAGGCCCATTAGACCCTGCTTGTTATGCACAGGGACCCTGGGGAGCAAGTGACCGTGTTCTGAACCTGCACGTGGTGGAATCTGCTGTGTCAGCACACTCTGAATAGTGATGGTAAGGGCGTCGTCACTGGAACCAAGTTCCGATTCCGTAGTGTGGCTGTTAGAACATTTTGGGAGAGGAGAGGAAGTGATGGACCCTGATGTGGCTGTAAAGTGGGCTTTCAGTAGCCCTCAGATGTAAAGAGGGCTTCCCAGATGGCACAGTGGTAAAGAACCCGCCTGCCCATGCAGGGGACGCAGGATACGTGAGTTTGATCCCTGGGTCGGGACGATCCCCTGGAGTAGGCCATGGTGACCCACTCCAGTATTCTTGCCTGGGAAATTCATTCCCTGGACAGAGGAGCCTGGTGGGCTATAGTCCATGGGGTCACAAAGAGTCGGACACAACTGAGCGACTAAGAGCACAAACAGATGTAAAGAAGACAAGTGAACCAGAGGAAGGAGGATGTGTGACTCGGATGAATTAAGTTTCACAAGCCTGTGGGACTCCGGTGCCAGCTCTTTGAGGGCTTGCGAAGTAGGTGAAGGCCACAAAGCTCACAGTTCTGTGTGCAATCGGAACCAGGCGAGGAGGAAGGCACAGGCCTGCTCCTTGTGGCGAATGGCAAGATGAGATGTCTCTGTTCTTATCTCCATCAAGAGAATGATATTTCAATCGGGAACTGCACGAGATAGGAGGCAGTGGCGTGCCCAGCTGCTTCAAGTCCCTTCTGGGAGCCAGAACAGTGACCTTGTGTGACTCTGCAAGCCTGCACGTAGGAGCACAGCACCGCAGGCAGTGTGATTTGCCGGATTGTGCAGGATCTGTGCCACTGCCCTGCTATTAATGCAGAGAGTTTCCCTCCCCACAGATTTTCTCTTCTGACCATGAGGGGCCTGGGCGAGAGGCAGAGGATTCTCTCAGAGCTGCCCTGGCCTTGCTTTGTCACAGGCACTATGTCGTGTCCTAGGAATTGTGGATGAAAAGGACACAGTCCTGTCCCTGGGTAAGCTTAACACTGTGGAAAGGGAGACCCACATTCATATACATGATAATAATAATCAAGTTTGCAGAGCGCCCCCAGAATAATAATGAATGCTTACGGGAGCTTCCCTGGGGACCCAGGATTAAGACTTCTCGCTTCCAGTGCTTCCACTGCAAGGGGTTCAGTTTCGATCCCGCATGCCACACAGTGCAGGAAAAACAAAACAAAACATTAATTTCCCTCTTTAAAAAAATAGTGAATGCTTGTTGAGCGCTTATTACTTGAAGATTACTTAAAGATTACTCTTTAATATTTTAAATCAGTGATTCTCAGAGTATAGTCAGTCCATCAGCATCATCCTCTGGGAATCTGTTAGAAACGCAGATTGAGAACCTCACCCCAGACCCAAGACAGACAAAACCTCTAGAATGGAGCCCAGCAGTCTGGTTTACTAAGGTGATTCTGATGCAAGCAATTTGAGAACCACTATTTTAAGCCATTTAATCCTTACAACAACCTTACAACAACCCATTTAAAGAGATGGAAACAGAGGCACAAAGAAGTTAAATGATTTGTCCATGGATGTGGAACTTTTAAGTGGTACAGATGGGCTTTCAATCTAAGCAATGCGAATTCAGAGCTCTGCTCCTAACCATCAGGCAAGGCAGCGTCCTAGGAAAATAAGGTGCAATACACAGAAGAAGGAGCCGTAAACTCCGAAAGGGGAAAAGATTTAAAGCAATAAGACCAGATTTTTTTTCTTTCTTTGTTTATAAACATTTAATGAGAATTACTTGTATGCAATGAATTATTTTAAACACTGTGGATGTGTATAAATATGAGTGGAACATAGACTCTATTTTAAGATTCTTACAGTGAATTAGGGACAATCCAGATGTAAGTATCTGGAACCTAAAGTGCTTTGAAGTAACCAAGAAACTTTTATGGGGCAGGGGTTGAGGATTTGAACATGTGAATACGTTTTAACATAAACTGTTGTTGTTCAGTCCCTCAGTCCTGTCTGACTCTTTGCAATCCCATGGACTGCAGCACGCCAGGCTTTCCCTGTCCTTCACCATCTCCTGGAGTTTGTTCAAACTCATGTCCATTGAGTCGGTGATGCCATCCAACCAACTCGTCCTCTGTCATCCGCTTCTCCTCTTGGCTTCAATCTTTCCCAGCATCAGGTTCTTTTCAGGCTCTTAGCTTGTGGCCAAAGTATTGGAGCTTCAGCATCAGTCGTTCCAGTGAATATTCAGGATTGATTTCCTTTAGGATTGACTAGATTGATCTCCTTGCAGTCCAAGGGACTCTCAAGAGTTTTCTCCAACACCATAGTTCAAAATATCAATTTTTCATTGTTCAGCCTTCTTTATGATCCTACTCTCTCCATACATGACTACTGGAAAAACCATAGCTTTGACTAAACAGACCTTTATCAATAATGTAATGTCTTTGCTTTTTAATATACAGTCTAGGGTTATCATAGCTTTTCTTCCAAGGAGCAAGCGTCTTTTAATTTCATGGCTACAGTCATCATCTGTGGTGATTTTGGAGCCTAAGAAAATAAAGTCTGTCACTGTTTCCCTTGTTTCCTCATCTATTTGCCATGAAGTGATGGGACCAGATGCCATGATCTTTGTTTTCTGAATGTTGAGTTTTAAGCCAGCTTTTTCTCTCTCCTCTTTCACCTTCATCAAGAAGCTCTTTAGTTCTTGGTGGTGTCCTCTACATATCTGAGGTTATTGATATTTTTTGCAGCCATCTTGATTCCAGCTTGTGATTCATTCAGACTGGCATTTTGCCTGATGTACCCTGCATATAAGTTAAATAAGCAGGGTGACAGTATGCAGCCTTGATGTACTCCTTTCCCAATTTGGAACCAGTCTGTTGTTCCATGTCTGGTTCTATCTGTTACTTCTTAACATGCATACAGGTTTCTTGGAAGGCAGGTAAGGTGGTCTGGTATTCCCATCTCTTGAAGAATTTTCCACGTTTGTTGTGATCCACACAGTGAAAGACTTTAGCATAATCAATGAAGCAGATGTTTTTCTGGAACTCTCTTGCTTTTTCTGTGGTCCAGTGGATGTTGGCAATTTGATCTCTGGTTCCTCTGCCTTTTCTAAATCCAGCTTGAATCTGAAAGTTCTCTGTTTATGTACTGTTGAAGCCTAGCTTGGAGAATTTTGAGCCTTACTTTGTTAGCATGTGAAAAGAGTGCAATGGTGCAGTAGTTTGAACATTCCTTGGCACTGCCTTTCTTTGAGATTGAAATGAAAACTGACCTTTTCCAGTCCTGTGGCCACTGCTGAGTTTTCCAAATTTGCTGACATATTGAGTACCGCACTTTCACAGCATCCTCTTTGAGGATTTGAAATAGCTCAGCTGGAATTCCATAAGCTAGTGAAAGCTCCATAGCTTTGTTCCTAGTGATGCTTCCTTTGGCCCCCTTGACTTCGCGCTCAAAAATGTCTGGCTCTAGATGAGTGATCACACAGTTGTGGTTATCTGGGTCATTAAGATTTTTTTGTATAGTTCTTCTGTGTATTCTTGCCACCTCTTCTTAGTATCTTCTGCCTCTGTTAGGTCCATACTGTTTCTGTCCTTTATTGTGCTCGTCTTAGCATGAAATGTTCCCTTGGTATCTCTAATTTTCTTGAAGAGATCTCTAATCTTTCCCATTCTATTGTTTTCCTCTATTTCTTGGCATTGTTCACTTAGGAAGGCTTTCTTGTCTCTCCTTGTTATTCTTTGGAACTCTGCATTCAGATGCTTATATCTTTCCTTTTCTCCTTTGCCTTTCGCTGCTCTTCCTTTCTCAGCTCTTTATAAGGCCTCCTCAGGCAACCATAAACTGTATGAAAACAGCATAAACTGTATGGAACCTTAGATGAGAAGAAAAGGATTCCAGGCATAGAGGATATTGTGTGCAAGATTCAAATGTTTGAAACAAGGCGTATTCTGTATTACCATATAGATTAGTAATTCCTAGTTAAAAGTAGTGAAACTAATTGCTTTTGTTTGTTTTAGTCTTGGGAGCCAATAATTATTTTGACCTATTTCTTGTGTTCATGTAATATGTCAGTGAAGGTGGAAATGTGTCTTAAACAATTTTGAAGGAAATAATCTTAAATGGTAGCAAAAGATTATTTGGTTCAAAATGAAAAAAATTCTTACTGATAACTGATTACTGGAATATATTGCTAGGGAGATTACAGAGCTCCTCCTACTCTGTAAAATTTGATAATTTAGACCAGGATTGGTAAACTTTTCCTGTAGAAGGCCAGGTAAAAAATATTTTTGTTGGGAAAATGGCCAGAGGCCGGATGTAAGCGTGGGACACAGCTGTGTTCCGGTAACGCCATGAACCGAGCCCGGCAGCTGGGTTTGGCCTGTGGCCCCTGGTCCCTCCTGCCTCAGATCACTAAGGTGAAGGCTGCGGAATGGTCTGGAGACCTCCCGGTGTCCTTTCTGCTACTGTATTTCTGAGGTGCTCTGTATGGCTTGGGTGAGTAATTGAAAAATAAAAACTCGATCTAGTTTCTAAGTCTTCCTTCTGCCAGAGGACTGTACATTGTCACCTTTATTGTTTTTTGCAGCTTTCAAAAACTTTTGTACAAATTAACAGGGAACATTAAAGAGACTGACTTATTTCCAGAGCTAACAAAGAGAAGATACCTACTCCAAGGTGTGTTTGTTTTGCAGATTTCTGACTTGGCAGTAGTATAGGAAAGGAAAAGTGAAAAAAATTACCTCTTGAAGACTCCACACAAAGTAACTTATTGAAGTCTTTTCCACGGCAAAGAAATAATTGGCATTCAAGTAGATCTTTAAGTTTTAAAGCAAGCACATTTATTATTCGGTGTTTAAAAATATGCTCTGTATATGTTTGTATGTTTCATATATGTGTGTGTTTGTGTGTGTGTGTTTCATATGCGACCACTTACAACAGAGTTGAGCAACTTGAGAAAGCAAGCTGGGAAGGATGGCAGAGATGGTGGTGAGTTTCATAGATTTTGAGGGGTTGATATCCTGCCTTATTCTTTGGCCTGGGAGTCTGGGTCACCAGGTTATATGGCAGTGGGAGGAAGTCACCACTGGCTGTCCGGTCTCTGCTGTGCTCTGTAGAAGGTCCTAGATTGACAGAAGGTGGAAGTCCCTCTGGGGGTCTTCAAGGCTGGTTGAGGAGAGATGAGCTATATATGCAGATGGAGCCAGGAGGACACATCAGTGACAAATACTGAGAGTGTTTAGTGAAAGAGATTGGTCACAGGAGGCTCAAGGCTTGGGTGAGCTTTACACAGCATTTGTGTGGATTGAAGGAAGGGCAGAATGTGGAAATAAAAAGATATACAGAGGTCAGAGGTCATAGCAAGGGCTTGGGCATGGAGGTGAGATTGCACACTGTTGGCAGAGTGAAAATTGGACCAGCTGTCTGGCTAGAGTGGAGAGTTTGCAGAAGAGACATGTAGCCAGGATTATGTAGACATTTAGAGACTGGCCACTTGGGTAAGGTCTTAGAATATTGTCTGTGAGTGCATAAAGAGCATAAATATTTTAAAATCAATTTTACTTTTTAATAATGAAGTAGTATGTAAGGAGATGTTTTAGGGAAGCTAATCTGATCTGTGTGAAGATGCTAGAGGCCAGAGTGGTCAGGGGGCAAGGAGGGTCATTCTGTTGGGCAGCCCAGGATGATGATGTTATGGAGAGAGCAACTTTTAGTACAGAAATAGAGGCTGTATTTTAAATAATATTTGAATGGTTTTTGAGGCTTTGTTTGTGGGGAGGAAGGAGGCTATTACTTAAACATTTTTTATTTCACTTTGGAATAATTTCAGACTTAAACATATAAATACTACAGATGAAGCCTTATAACCATTACCCAGCTTCCCCAAATGTTAACATTTTATGTAACCACAGTGCACTTGTCAATACCAGCATTGACACTCAAGTAGCTCAAATATAGACCTCATTCACTTCGTGCCAGCTGACCTGCTAAGGTCCTTATCCTTGTCCAGGCTGGCACTCAGGATCCGATTGTCTTTCCTTGTCAGTTTCCTTTGTTCTCCTCCAATCCAGAATAGATGCTCTGTTTTTCTTGGTCTTTCCTTACCTTGACAATTTTTGCAGAGTACGAGCTAGTTATATTGAAGAATGTCCCTCAGCTTGGAGTTGCGTGATGTTTTCTCATCAAATTATGGGATGCATTTTGACAAAAAGTACCCTGAAAGTGCCTTTCTCAGGGTGTCATATTAATAGCAGGCAAGTGATGTCAAGTCTCATGATTGGTGATAACTTTTATCACTTAGTTAAGAAGGATCTGCTAAGCTCCGCTGAAAAGTTACTATTCTTTCCTCTATTCCTTAATAGCTTGTGGGGAAACACTTTGACACTGTGCAGATGTCCTATATCTCAGTCGTACTTTTGTTCTCTCATTTTGGCACTCATTGATGATTTTTGCCTGCAACACTTAGTGCTGCGTTCTTTGCCTAATTGTGATGTTCTTTGCCTCTTCTCGTTGCATTTAGTAATTGAAAGAATTCTGTAAGGAAGAGCTGTTTCCCCACTGTGCCCTCTGCCCCACGTTTGTTTATTCAGTGATTTAGAGCAGTTTGGACTCCTGGGTATTTATCCTGCTGGTATAATAATACTCCCATTGTTTTGTGCTCAAGTCCTAGATAGGGCAGGTGGGAGCTTCTTCACATTGGCTGCTGAGAAAGGGGTTCATTTTGGAGTCCAGGTGTGACTGGGGGGTTGATGTTACTGCAGGTAGGGAATTCAGTGACAAGTGGGGATAAGTAAGCTGCCAATTTAACTGCTGACCCCAAATCTTGAGTGACCTGCTTCCTAAACTGTAAAGGCTTTTCAGTGATTGTATTAACCAAGGAAGCCCACCCTGTAGCAGTTATGCTGTTGTTTGTACACACAATGAAAAGAAAGATACTTTCCCAAGGAATGAAAAGAATCAAGTTGATGACATTTTGTGGTTTGTTTCCTTGATACCTATTGTATATATTTTCCCAGAAGCTGCTGGTTCCTGCCAATCTATCTCCCTAGGCAGGCAAGATTGTGAAATATTTATAAGTATTCCTAAGCCCCACTTTAATTTTCTCCTTTGGCTTTTAAGTGGGGCAAACATGTTTATACTAGAAGAGAATCCTTCAATGGTGGGAAATGTAAATGAAGTCTAATGCTCCAGATGCCATTAAAAGGGGGCTGTCCTTCCAGCAGGTGTGTAGGTAGGACGCCGCTCCGCAGACGTGAGGCTCCTTGGCTTAGGGCTATGTCTGGGATGGGGCGGGTAGAAAACACACGCCACAAGAACAGGTGCAGGGTGCGATTTACTGCAACACTGACTCTTTGTTCTACACGAACCAGAGTCAGAAGCTCAGACACACACCCCAGGGCTGTTGTTTGGATGGCCTGCACCTCTGCTGTGTCTAGATCTCCGGTGGGCATGTGAGGCAGAAGATGGCTGAGGAGTGCACCTAGCTTCATAGTGGAGGTGGGTGATGAGAGCTGCATATCACCGAGTTCAACCACTTGGTTTTTTTAGTTTTTCTCAAACCAGAGTGCATTCAAGCTACCCTGAGGAGCTTGGAAAAAAACCCATTCAGGCTGCACTCCTATAGGTTCTAATTCTGTGGACCTGACCTCCTGATTATTTCTTCAGGTTCCCTGATGGTTCTAATTTACATCCAGGGTTAAGTGCCTCTGGATCTAGCAGAGACAACTGTCTGTGACATCTTCATGCAGTCACATATGCTTGCTTGTCATGTGATTCTTAAATTGGCATATTCTGCATTATAAATGTATGGGGAAATAACTACAGACAGGCTTGACTTGGGTGAACTTGGGTGAACTTCTTAAGCTCTTCAAGTCTAGCTTTACCATATACAAAATGAGATTAATAATACCTCATAGTTTTTCCAAAGTTAAGCAGAATGTTGCATGTAAAATAATCACTACAATCTCTAGCACACGGTACAAACACAGTTATTATTTAGTAACATGCAGCGTGTTACAGTAGAGTGGTGACTTTGAGTCAGTCAAAATTTTCTTCCAGCCCTGGCTATATAACTTTCCAGCTCTGGGACCTTAAGTGAATTCCCTAATTTCTCTGATCCTCAGGGCTCTTGTCTATAGATGTATGAACAGGTGGGTGCAGTTCCTAGTGTGGGAAAGGGCTTAAGCACAAAGGCGGTGCTCAGTAAGCGTTTCTGCCACCTTCCCTCTCAGTCTGTTTTCTTATTATATCACAAGGCAGTGGAAAAATCTAATTTTGAGAACATCATTGACTTTGGTTTGGCCAGGGTGTATGGAGAGGATACTGTTACAAATGGCCTTTGTGGATGTGACTGACTTTGGGATCATGACCCTTGGAGCCCTGAGCGATGGTTGGGCCTGAATTGGGACCAGAATCTGCAGATAGAGTTGGGGTGCCCTGCCCTGCACTTCCATATCAGTACTTGGCTTGTGTTTCCAGTTTGCATTTTGCTGAACTTGTGATGGCCTTGTCCTTCTTAAGCCAGCATCCTGGCTGGGGGGGATTCTGTCCTTTTTACCTGAATCAAGCTTTGCTTGAGATGCTGGGACTTAAAAGGACCCCTACCCCAGGTCTTGGAACTCTACTGCACAGCCTCTGTTATTGTAGTCCCTAGTCTCCTAACTCATGCGCCCTCTAGTTGCTTATGGAACTTTTGACTTCTAAGTATACTTACCTGTTTTAACATCTTCATTTCTACTTTGTCAGCCAGAATGGGTAGAGGACAGTGGCTGAAGATGACAGAAGTTGTGTTGTGAGCTGAAGTCTTAATTTATCAACACATTGGGTAGTTCTTGTTGGTTCCTGTTTGTAATAGATCAGGTCATACTTCTGTGGTGATTGAAGTGATTCAGTCTTTTTCTTTTCATTTCTTTCTCCCCTTGTAGCCTAAGTTTTTTAATTCAATCCAAGAAGAACATTAAGACATGTCCTTTAAGAGCTGATTAAAAAATGTGCATTAAGTCCAGTGATGCTAAAATGTTTAATTTAGACCCAGCCTCACAGACTATTCTAGTTTAACTTTAGTGGGCACTTAACTTAGAAAAAAATGGAAATAATACATGATTGCTTTCCAGTTATCCTTCTGAGTTATGCCATTTTTTTTTCCTGGAAGTTCATTTATGAATATTAAAGGGTTGCAATTTTCTAACACATGTCTAAAATATGGGATTTGCATGAAATCATTTAGGGAATCATTTTCTATGGTTCATTAAATTGGAAAGGAGAAGAAATTTGAATTAAAGTCTAATTTCATTTGTATTGTTACTAGTCTTCTCTCTATGGTCTGTATAAAGTCCTGTGTAAAAGACTCATTGCATCTACCTTAAGTAATTCTAGGAAATTGGAGATAAAGGGGAGAAAAGAATCATCTCATCTGGGCATTCTATTTGAGATATCATGGTGAGAACCACTGAGAAGAGGACCCTTCATCAATTGGACCAGCCACCCAAGATTATAGAGAAAATTGACAGGAAATTGGGAAGAAGAAAGAGCTCTTATGGGTTTAAAGTGTTCTTTAGATCCTGTGTCTTTCAGTAAATTGATCTCTAAATTAGAGGATGGTATCTTGTTCACATGTCTGTTTCTGGAGCTCCCATGTTGCCAGAATAGGAGCTCTATAGGTGCTTCATAAGGAGCGTAAGGAAAGTTAGTCACCACAGGAGTGGTGAGATGAAGCTCGGAAATGCTGAGAGGAGAAACAAAACGGAGGGAGTCCAGGGTGGAATGGAAACAGCTGAGCATTGGACATCATGGAAAGAAGGTTGAGTGGAGAAGGCGCATTGTCAGTGTTTCTTGTGCTGCTCTCTCAGGGAAGGGCTGGGAGGGAAAGTTCATGAGGGGCTTTAGAGCGGTGATTCTCAGAGTCCTGTAAGTTGGCCCATGGCATTCTCCCAGTAAAATTCCATGACAGTCCTTTCACAAGGTCTGTGAAAAAATGCGCTGATGGATAGTCAGTTCCTCCATGTTCTTTTTTAATAAGTCTTTGGCACTTGCAATTTTTAGTCATAAAGTGGTCTCAAAAAAAAAAAAAGTACAGGCTTATGGTAGTTATTTTCAGCTGAGCAAATCAGTCCTTTCTGGTACTGTTTGAGAGCTGCTGTCTGGAACATTTAGGAAACACAGCTCCCTGGGGACGAGTCGAGAGCAGGCTTCTGGGGTGTTTCTGACAACAAATCTAGGTATTGTGTGCTGTCAAAGGCAGTTCCTGATCGATTCCCTGTGGGCTGGGAGCTCATCTAACACTGTTGTCTAGTTGGCATGGAAGGATCCCATGGCTTTATTGACTCACCTTACCAATCTTTTGTAACAAGCCACCCACGGGGGAAGTTTCTGTGAAATGGAATTGTGCAAGTATAACACTAGTGTCAAGACAGCCAGATTGGGGCTGGCAGCAGAGAGAAAGGAAGCCGTTTGCTTTCTTTTGTGGAAGTGCCCCCACCTAAGTCTTCAGAGCTGGTTTCTACCCGGAAGCCTTCTTTTTAACTAGATCATGTGACGTAGTTGCTTTTCTGAGCTGATTTAGGCAATTAGATGAGTAATAAAGATTGTCAGTTATGACCTGCCATATTGACTTTTAAAAGGCTGTTTAGGGGGAAAAAATCACTTATGATGATGATTCATCTTCAAATTATAAATCTGGTGTAGCTGCAAATTTCACACTGTTCAGTATTTCAGTGAGTGAGTACAAATGCCTAGGCTCAGATGTCAAAAGGCCTAGGAAGGGCCGGTTGGGAATGTGTATAGACTAGACCAGAAGGGGGGAGTGGATATTTTATTTTAATACATGATAATTAAAAATGGCCTGTCTGGGGCTTCCCTGAGTGGTTCAGTGGTAAAGAATCCACTTACTAATGCAGAAGACACAGGTTTGATCCCTGGTTGTGCGGGAAGATCCCATATACCCCGAAACAACTCCACCTGTGCGCCACAGCTATTGAGCCTGTGCTCTAGAGCCCGGGAGCCGCAGCTGCTGAACCGTGCACACCCTAGAGCTTCTGTTCTGCAACAAGAGAAGCCACTGAAATGAGAAACCCGGGCACACAACTACACAGTAGCCCCCGCTCGCTGCAACTAGAGAAAAACCCTTGCAACAGTGAAGGACCAGCACAGCCAAAAATAAATAAAATTATTCTTAAAAAAATTAAAAATGGCCTATCTTAAACAATTTCTGGATTGTTTGGCAGCACCCACTCGATGGACATGAGTTTGCGCAAGCTCCAGGAATTGGTGATGGACAGGGAAGCCTGGCGGGCTGCAATCTATGGGGTCACAGAGAGTCGGACGTGACTGAGCCACTGAACTGAACTGACTGAAACGATTTCTAGGGTGGGGGTGGGGAGCCATTGCAAGTCTTTGGCAGAGTACCAACTGACATTTCTGGATACAGAGTCCATATATTTATTTCGGTTTAATTAGAAGATAAGTAATATGGGAGCTGTGTGGAGTGGGCCAGAGGGAAAATGGAAATTCTGCCATAAAGTCTGGTAGAAGGTTCAGAGGCTGGATAGGCCCTGAGTGGCAGGGAATGTTCTGTAAGTGAGTCTAAGAAGTGGAGGCGGCAGACAAAAAACTATGGGATCTCAAAAGATAGCAAGCTTCAGAATAGAAGTGTAAAGAACTTTTAAACATAGGGTTGGAAGCTCAGTAAATGTTCCTTTCTCTGTTCTTTTTCCTAAACCGCAACAGGAAAACATAATAGTTTTCTATTGTGCTTAAACACATGTGGGTGATGGTGCCGCTTACTGGATTGTTAGGTAGGAAAAATTAGCTCCTACAATTCAAATCATTCAGCAAATACTCAATTGATACAGAGATATAAATAATCCGTAATAATAGAAACATTCAACACTTTGGTGCACAGCTGTGTGCTAAAGCCTGTGAAAGCAAAGGCGGATAAGCTGCCGGCTCCCTCAAGGAGCTTATGGATTAGTTGGGCAAATGCACGTGTGGAAGGCCAGCCAGTAAGGCAGAGCACCTGGGAGCTGCCCCAGAAATAGTCAGAAACAAGGAGCTCCAAAGAGGGACAAATCCCAGTGGAGGGGGACAGAGCCTCGCACAGCAGGTTACTGCACAGACTTGGGCATCACTGGGGTTCAGGGCCGTGTCAGGGAAGGTGAGGGCTTTCTGATGTGGAGAAGGGTATGAGCAGAGGCAGGTATGTGTTGTAGGTTCTTCTGATAAGTGGATTTTATGTTGAGTCACAGAAGCCACGTGGGGAGGTAGAGGGAAAATACTAGAAATCTTCTGGAGGCCAACTCTGGTGGGCCCAGAAGGGCAGGCAGGAGATTCTCATTGACTCCTATAAGCAAGGAGAGACCCACCCTCAGTTGAGGGGGCTACACAGGGACTTTTGTTCACTTGAGGTTTGCAGGATGGCCTGAGAGGGTATGATGGGAGCCTGGGGAAATCCATTGAGAGGCTGAAACAGCAGTCCAGGGGTGCACGGATGAGAGCTGGAATTAGATCGATGGAAGGGAAAGGAGAAGTGGTATCAAAATCATGTTGAGAATAAAGCGCCACAGACACAAACACCCGTTGTTCTGTTGCAGTTTTTAAAGCCGTGGAAGCCATTCCGATAGAATATCCTGTCCCATTGGAGTGAATGTTGACCAGATATTTACCTTGAATGAGAATAAAGATGTTAATCCTCTGTGGCCATTGACATTTTTTGGCTTGGACAATTCCTGGACTTCCCACGATTGCATGTATTGTGTCTTAATGGTACAGTCGTACCAAAAAACTGGTTCTAATTTTTCCCTTTTCTTTCCTTCCAAATAGACTCTATCAAGAAGAATTTCAAATCCATATCTCGAACATACTCCATCCCAGGTATGATTCTTTTCTGCTTTACAGCATTTCTGAAACAATAGTTCACAAATCCCGGTGTAGTACTTGCTAGTTAGAAGTCTGCCCTTTGCTCCTGATCACACCGTCTCCTTCACGTGGAATGACATGGCCAGAGGTGTTTGGACTGTTCTGACAACTGTCATGTAGACAGATGTTCACTAAACAAGGGGAAAAAATTTCCCCCATTTTCCAAGTCCTTTACATGAATGTGTTATGAATATGGTAGAGTTTGTATATAATAGAAATATTTTCTATTTGCTGAATGATAGAAATGCTGTATTTAAAAAATAAGGGATGTTTTACTCTGAAAACTTTGTGAAAAGGGGGATTATTTATAGGTATCTAATAGTAGAATATCCCTGGATACTTACCGAGACAAGGTGGGGCTGCCTTCATTGTGTTGTTAAAAAATCGGCTGACAGGGTTGTGTATTTTAGAAAGATAGGAGACTGTGAGCTTTGTGAGGACAGAACCTTTGGTCTTGTCCACCACTGTGTCCCCAGCATCTAGAGTGGGGCTGATCGCTGCTCCGTGTTTTTGAATGACTCAGTGAACGAACGCTGTCAGGATTAGTCAGGTAGTAGTTGTTGTCTGGCTTAAGTATTTTTTTTTTTTTAATGGGTTTAGCATGTTAAAAATAAAGTCATTTCCTGTCCTTCTCATCTTCTCATTAGGTTGTGTTTAGGAGGTGATAGTATGAAAATTAAGGGAGTATAAGGATGGGATTGGAGTGTTCAGGATTAAGTTATAGTCAATATATTATCAATTGTTTGCCTTGGGAAAAGATAAAAATATTCTGTCAAAACTTTGTGGGTGCAAAAAGAGTTCAGCAAGAAACAAGCGAACAGATGTAAGCATGCACCCTCAATATATCTTCATTTTCATGAGCCTTTACTTAGGAAGAGAGTTCATTTCATTTCCTTTGTGAGGCAACATTGCCCTGTGGATGAAGTAGTCAGTTACAGAGAGAGGAGGTAGTTTATAAAGTGGGACATAGACTTCTCCAGATCTAAGGGATACCCTCCTTCATCCTCCAAGATCCAGAGATGCATACAGGCAAATCAGAAGATTAAAAGAAGAAGTTATATGAAATTTTTATCTGTTAGATGCAATCATGAAGTAGATGAACCCAGGATGCTTGGAATTAACTATGAACTCTGCAGTTGAGTGAAGCTTAAAAGCAAAGCAGACAGCAGCCTGGTATGAAATTATATCATGGTGTGAGATGCTCACTAGATAGGAAAAAATTTAATTTTCCCATCTTCCAAGATGTTTATGTGTTTGTATTATCAATATGGGAGAATTCATATAAAAATGTTCTTCAGTTTGCTGTATTGATAGAAACATGGTATATAAAGAAAAAAAAACAGGTATTTTGCCCTGGAAATTTTGTGTGAAAGGAAATTATTTACAGTTAAAGCAGTTTAGCATTTGGAAAGTAGTTATTATAGCCTAATAGCTTAAATGGTCCAACAGCAAAAATAAATAGAATAGGTAGTTACATAGCTATTATCTTAGCTATGTATGGTAAGATATAAGTGTTTTAAGTTTAGGGACTTGGCCATAATTTTTCTGTATAGTGTGTCATTGGCAGCTCACAAATTGTCACATTATTGTTCTGCATTCTCAGTGAATCTTTTGTCTTTTCTATGTAGATTTATGGGGAGAATTCTTCTTGTGCAGGAAGAGCATTGCGGAATATTATCATCGTTCAGGCAGCTGACCTGATAAAGGACAGAGCGAACCTCAAGGGGTTTTATAGGTAACACAGTTTCCTAACACCTTGTCAGAAATTCTCCTTGAGAAAAAAAAAAACAAAACTGAAAACGTGTTAAAGTCATAACCTTGATCACAGAGAGATGGGCTATTATGAGGAGTAGGAGGGTTGCTGGGTTTGAAGTGTCTGCTTGGGAGATTGGTGGTGACTTCTCTCTTAATTAAACGAGCTGAGTGTTGGACAGCTGGACTCCTGGTCTGAAGATCAGGCGAGGAATGCTCAGCTGCAGGTGTGCATGGGCTCCTGAGAGTCTGCTCTGCTTCCTCAAAGATATGATGTTATATAATGTTTTTATTGGACGTGTGCTGTGTTGGGCCTTCTGTAAATACAGGTCCCCTCTATCAGAGCTCTGTGAGGATCCTTTGGAGGTCCCTGGGGGAGAGCGCCACTACTCTGACTCTCCAGGTGGGAGTGAACTGCCCCTTCAGGAGCTTCGGGGTTGGGGAGGGCCAGGTGGGCATAGGGATGGCACTTCTTTGCCTTGGCAGATGAATAAGGGTGGAGGTGTTAGAGTAAACGGATGGGCATATGGTCAGCTTAAAGTACATCTGGACCAAGAAGATGGTCACGGAGAAAGTTCAGGGCACATGTCTTCATTTCATGGAACCATTTAAAGAAATAACAAAAGTGAATGACCAGCTTTTTATGAATATTTTTCCAAGTAGAGGTATTAAACCACAGCAAACAATACTAAAACTACAAAAATAAACAGAGAAAGAACCACTATCATTTATTATCATTATTTGTTCTTGCAGAAATGAGATTACAATACCATGAAGAACAGGAAAGAATACTCAGAACAAATGATGCCAAAAAAAAGTAGGAAAGGTTCTCAGAATAAAGACATTTCTTTGAGTTAACTAAGTTTAGCTTTATCACCATCTCCTTATGGTATTTTCTTTTTTTTCCACTTGCCACAGATGGGAAAAATTTCATCATGGCCTAGATTTGGGGGGAGAGTGCTTCCAAACCTGTTTGAGTAAGAAGACCCCCCGTTTTCTATTGAGGCATAGTTTACATACAGTAAAATGCACAAATCTAAGGGTGCAGATGGATGAATTTTTAATTATTACACATACCTATGTGTCTGCTATCTACAGCAAGATCTAGGAGGTTTTCACACCCCAGATGATGTCTTCATGTCCCATCCCTATCAGTAACTGTCCTAGGCCGACAACTTGTTTCTAATCAAAAACTTGGCAGGATCTGTAATCTTAGGCACCACTGAGCAACTACATAGTGGAGATGAGAGAACTACAATGAATTAACACTTTAAAATCCCATGTTTAATTAATCTTACTAGTATTTATGTAGGTTTTGACACCTTCCACATAGGTTAGACATGATTTATTCTGTTGAGAAACAGTGTTTTTGTGTATATAGAATTGTGAATCTCTTTAAAAAGCTCCACGATCACTCCACCTACTTGCTCCCATAACGAATTCAAGCCCCTAAGTCTGAAAATTACTAGCTTAGGGCCCCCAGGTCAAGTAGTTGCACCATGTGGCTGGGATAGGAGCTCTGAGTATAGTTGCATTGCTGCTGCTGCTGCTAAGTCCCTCCAGTCGTATCCGACTCGGTGCGACCCCATAGACGGCAGCCCACCAGGCTCCCCCGTCCCTGGGATTCTCCAGGCAAGAACACTGGAGTGGGTTGCCATTTCCTCCTCCAATGCATGAAAGGGAAAAGTGAAAGGGAAGTCGCTCAGTCGTGTCCGACTCTTAGCCACCCCATGGACTGCAGCCCAGCAGGCTCCTCCGTCCATGGGAGTTTCCAGGCAAGAGTACTGGAGTGGGGTGCCATTGCCTTCTCTACTTCATGTAAAATCTCTCTCTCTTTTTTTTTCTTTAATAGATGATAGTATCAACTGTAGACAAGTCTAATTTTTTTTTTTCTTAAAAACTAAAACTGCCCGTACAAGCATACCTCAGAGATACTGTGGGTTTGGTTCCAGACTACCCCAGGGCAATGAGTAGCACAATAAAATGGGTCACATGGATTATTGTGTTTCCCAGTGCATGTAACAGTTATTATACTGTAGTCTATTAAGTGTACAATTGCATTATGTCTAAAAATAATATTCGTCCCTTAATTTAAAAAATACTTTATTGCTAAAACTTGCTAACCATCATCTGAGTCTTCAGCAAGTCATCATCTTTTTGTTAGTGGAGGGTTTGAAATGTTGTGAGAAGTACCAAAAACAGAGACACAAAGTGAGCAAATCCCATTGCAAAAATGGCACTGATAGACTTGCTATATTTAGCTTGCCACAAACCTTCAGTTTGCAAACATAATATCTGTAAAGTACAGCAAAGGAAAGTGCAATAAAATGAGGTCTGCCTATGTTTTTTGTCTTGGGTCATTTGTCTTGGGGCCTAATTGTGAGCAGACTCATAGGATTCATTTTCACTCCTGTATAAGGCTGTCTATAGGACTGGTCCTTGCTCTCAGTTTTGTTCCTGATTGGATATAGACTGAAAAAGAATTGGAAGATGTACATTAATCAGGTTCATGGAAAAGAACCACCCATCCAAGCAAGAGCATACTTTGAGTTTATTGATAGTAGAATGTGGCGAAAGTCTAAGGACTGATTAACGCTCTGGGTTTAGAGACAAAGTGCTAATACGATAACATCAAATTGCCAACATCCACTGGATCATTGAAAAAGCAAGAGAGTTCCAGAAAAACATCTATTTCTGCTTTATTGACTATGCCAAAGCCTTTGACTGTGTGGATCACAATAAACTGTGGAAAATTCTTCAAGAGATGGGAATACCAGACCACCTGACCTGCCTCTTGAGAAACCTGCATACAGGTCAGGAAGCAACAGTTAGAACTGGACATGGAACAACAGACTGGTTCCAAATAGGAAAAGGAGTATGTCAAGGCTATATATTGTCACCCTGCTTATTTAACTTATATGCAGAGTACATCATGAGAAAGGCTGGGCTGGAAGAAGCACAAGCTGGAATCAAGATTGCCGGGAGAAATATCAATAACCTCAGATATGCAGATGACACCACCCTTATGGCAGAAAGTGAAGAGGAACTAAAAAGCCTCTTGATGAAAGTGAAAGTGGAGAGTGAAAAAGTTGGCTTAAAGCTCAACATTCAGAAAAGGAAGATCATGGCATCCGGTCCCATCACTTCATGGGAAATAGATGGGGAAACAGTGGAAACAGTGTCAGACTTTATTTTTTTGGGCTCCAAGGTCACTGCGGGTGGTGACTGCAGCCATGAAATTAAAAGATGCTTACTCCTTGGAAGTAAAGTTATGACCAACCTAGATAGCATATTCAAAAGCAGAGACATTACTTTGCCAACAAAGGTCCGTCTAGTCAAGGCTATGGTTTTTCCTGTGGTCATGTATGGATGTGAGAGTTGGACTGTGAGGAAAGCTGAGCGCCGAAGAATTGATGCTTTTGAACTGTGGTGTTGGAGAAGACTCTTGAGAGTCCCTTGGACTGCAAGGAGATCCAACCAGTCCATTCTGAAGGAGATCAGCCCTGGGATTTCTTTGGAAGGAATGATGCTAAAGCTGAAACTCCAGTACTTTGGCCACCTCATGCAAAGAGTTAACTCATTGGAAAAGACTCTGATGCCGGGAGGGATTGGGGGCAGGAGGAGAAGGGGACGACAGAGGATGAGATGGCTGGATGGCATCACTGACTCGATGGATGTGAGTCTGAGTGAACTCCGGGAGTTGGTGATGGACAGGGAGGCCTGGTGTGCTTCGATTCATGGGGTCGCAAAGAGTCAGACACGACTGAGCAACTGAACTGAACTGAACTGAGGCTGAGTCATTTTCATTTGTGTGGTAGTAAATTGAGGCAGAGTACCACATGAGAATTACTTGCACAGTTTTGATGTTTTCCATTCATTTGGTACTACAGGAAAAATCATACTACTTTTTTTGAGCCTTCATGTAAGTCTCTAAATACCACTGTCCCATTGAATGAGATGAGGGTCTGCCTGTACTGCTATGAACTGATGACTAAAACTGTAACTGGAGACAGAAGGAGGCCAAGAAAAACCAAGTATTCACCCTCAGAGATTAGTAAAGTTCTTATTTTGCTGTGGCAATCACATTGACCTTGGAGCCATCACCTTCATATCATAATGTTCCTATCTAGCATTGCAGCATTGGTGAGATCTCTGTGTACTCAGAACAACTTCTGGATTCAGTACAAGACTGAAGATAGGTGGGGAGTAAGAACTGCCGTGGGTGTTCACACTCCTCCCTTCCAGGCATCTCTGATTTCTCCACCACCCTCCTCACAGTCCTGTCGATTCAGGGATTTAAAGTGGATTGTTGCTGACCTGGTCCACAAGTCAAGGAGGTTGTTGGTTAACTGCAGTGGCCACTCACCTCATTTTGTTTGCTTTGGTGGTATTGTTGTTCAGTTGCCAAGTCGGGTGCGACTGTTTGCGGCCCTGTGGACGGCAGCACATCAGCCTTCCCTGTCCTTCACTATCTCCCAGAGCTGGTGAATTGGTGGTATTAGTGATAGCGTCTATCTTTATCCCAGTGATGTTTTCCCTGGTGCAAATGGATTTTCGAAAGCGATTCAAAACACAATATGATAAATTGCAGGTGGGGGTAGAAAGAGATTGTGCACAACTGAAACAGTAGCTTACTCTGAGAGCGGGAGCTTGATTATTAAGTAATACCTAGACATGACAGCAGTCATGGCTATACCGTGTTTGAGCAAATCGACTCAGTCCTGTCCACCACGCTTTCCTCCCCGCCTCCGACACAGAGCAAGTCTTTCCCGTTGAGAAGGTAGGGCAGGGTCCCGGGTCCCACCTGGCAGCCCATTAGACTTGAGGGCTCTGAGGCTGTACCCAGCCACACTGCACCAGAATCCTCATGTTAACAGGGTCTCCCAGATGACTCCCACTCAACACAGTCATGGGAAGCCCTGCTCTGGGAAACATCTTCCTGATCACCTGTGAGGAAACAAGCCAGTGCATCTGTCTAGTCACCGTTTGCAGTTTGAAAGTTTAGTTTGTTTAGTAAATGTTTTGTTGTATCCTGCCACTTTCCAGGTGGTGTCAGACACAGAACAGGCTGAGGAGCCATATGAGGAGCCATATTCTCATTGTTCTGAGAATGAGGATTAAGAAGATAAAAGTGCTTTACAAGCCCAAAGATGCTGGCTAATTGATAGAGGTGTTGAGGAATTAACACTTTGAGGATTTACTAATGAAAGTGTCCTATAGAATTAGAAGTTAATATTGACGGTTTGGTCTAATTGCCTGTTTTGTTGCAATCTGTTTTCTTGTATTGTTTAAAAAAAATCCATTTATTTGACTGTTACTCTTTCTTTTGTCTTACTGCTAAGCTGCAACTGGATTTGTACAGTTGGTACAACTTAGAATTGCCTTAATGATCTCAGAGTAGCTTTCAAATCTTTACCCAAGAAAGTGATATTTTAACTAAAGCTAGAATAGTTGTTCAGATATCTCAGCAGAAATGTTTATTACTTTATTTTTCCATCATCCAAGAAAATAAAGTATCTCATGGCATTTCTTCATTCTGTTGGTTACTGGGTGATTTCTAGGTATTTGTGATTATGCCAGTCATAAAAGGTAGGCAATATTTTTCTGTTCTAGAAATACAAATAAATGTTGGCATTTTTTTGGTCCTTAAATAAAAAGTATAGGAGAAAGATAGTCATTTTCATGATGCAGGTGTTTAAGAAAAACATTTTGATGTGACCTTTTTTCATACGGGAGAGTAGGTTTCAATGAAATTTCTGCATAATTAACGTTATTTCAGAAAATTTTCTTTATTTGGTTTTTCATCTGAGGCTGATAAAGATGCAAAGGTAGGCATGAAAATACTGCTTGTAATACCCAGATTAGGGCATTCTTTGAATATAGCTGTGTATTTTAAGATGGATTATAGAAAGTATTGCTTCAGGTGGTTAGCAGAATCCGTCATCCAGGTTTGTGGGTTTATGGTCCAGGCTGCTTGGTGGATTGCTTAGACTATCAGTCAGTCAGTCAGTTCAGTCGCTCAGTTGTGTCCAACTCTCTGTGACCCCATGAACCGCAGCATGCCAGGCCTCCCTGTCCATCACCAACTCCCGGAGTTCACTCAGACTCACGTCCATCGAGTCAGTGATGCCATCCAGCCATCTCATCCTCTGTCGTCCCCTTCTCCTCCTGCCCCCAATCCCTCCCGGCATTAGAGTCTTTTCCAATGAGTCAACTCTTCGCATGAGGTGGCCAAAGTACTGGAGTTTCAGCTTCAGCATCATTCCTTCCAAAGAAATCCCAGGGCTGATCTCCTTCAGAATGGACTGGTTGGATCTCCTTGCAGTCCAAGGGACTCTCAAGAGTCTTCTCCAACACCACAGTTCAAAAGCATCAATTCTTCGGCGCTCAGCTTTCTTCACAGACTATATTAACAGTCAAATTTATTGTTCTTTGAGACAAATATTAGGTTTAATCTCTGTTTGAAGAGTAGAAAACAAAACATTATACCCCTCACTGTGGTGTAACTTGGTCTAATCTTGGAATTATCATGTTCTCAAAGAGACGAGATAAAAATGTGTAAATGGTTGCACCAAAGTTGATCACCACTTATCGAGGCAGAAACATTGTCTTTCAGTAAAGGACTGCTAAATGTATTCCTTTGTTTATTCCAATGTATGTATTCAGAGAATTTGCTGTGTTCCTGGACTGTCCTAATGTTGGGGTTTAGTCATGAGTTACATACACATAGTCCCTGTTCTCCTGAAAATTATTCTCAAGGGAAGAAAGCAGGTATTATTCATTTGGAAATATGTATAATTGGTAAATGTTAGGGGAGGCAAAGAAAAAGTATAAGAGGATATGATTCTAAGCTTCTGTAAGGAAGTGATATTTGAGCTAAAATCTGAAACATGAATAAGAAGTATATGTCATTTATTCTTGAGTTGCTTGTCTAAAAAGAACATGAAAGGGATGGTATTAAATTAAATTTTTTTTTTTTGGCAAATGGGTGGCAACCATGTCTTACTGTGAATGCTTGCTTTTGTCTAGGAGAAGCTGCGTTGGGTCAGAACTTGTGGACTGGCTGCTGGAACACTGTCCTTTCGTCCAGTGCAGATCTATGGCCATAGGGGTCTGGCAGCTCCTACTGGACATGGGGATTCTGTCATCAGGTTAGTGTTACGTGTTCTGAAGGCACAGAATCCTGAAGCTGGTAAGCTGCTCGACCAAAATGTGTTTGATTTTCTAGATGATATACTCTAGATGGAAATTGTTTTTGCTGGTAAAGTGACAGGTCATCTTTTGTTATTTCTCACACCTTTTGGTAGTTGCTGATTTATTAATACAATCTGTAAGGGTCTTTCCCTTACCCCATCTCTTCTGTATTCAAAATGATGCTCACAATTTTTAAAAAAGATCAGTGGACATCTTTAGTTGCTCTAAATGTGTGATTTGTCTTGCTGTACTTAGAATAATCATCAGAAACTGACTGTATGAATAGAAGGTGTCTGCCATTTTAATTGTATAAGGAATCATGAACAGCTAGAAATATGATCTATGAAAATAAACTGTTTAAATAGAACAGAAAATTGATGTTAACTAGACACTAAAATTGGAGACGGAAATGGCAGCCCACTCCAGTATTCTTGCCTGCAGACTCTCATGGACAGAGGAGCCTGGTGGTCTACAGTCCATGGGGTCATAAAGAGTCAGACGCTGCTGAAGCGACTTAGCACAGACACTAAAATAGATGGTGAATATTTCTTTTCTTTGTTGAGTCCCAGGGAACTGAAGAATTATAAGTCGAGCAGCTTGGATTCTTTATTTAGCTCTACCACGCGGGTGCTGGGTCACTGGGAAGTTCTTTTCTTCTCTAGGTTATAAATATTGAGGGTCAGAGAACAAAATGAAGTTCAGAAAGTCATACCCAAGTCCTACTGTGGGAAAGTGGTACAGATGGGGATGTGGGTGTCATCTTAGTTGGTCACACTTAGCACCTGATGCTCTTATTTAGAAAAGCAGTTAACTGCCTTTAAGGATTATAATTATCAGCTTGCTTGTGAGGGTCAGGTTTCTGGTTTGCAAAAAATTTTACGTTAATATTTTTAGGAAACGTCTCCACTTCTTGATTTCTTTTAAAGTAGGGTTTCCCAGCCTTGGTAGTATTGGTATTTTCTGCCAGATAATTCTTAGTTGTGGGGGGCTGTCTTGTAAATGATAGGATGTTCAGTAGCATCCCTAGCACCCCCTAGTTGTGGCAACTTAGAATGTCACCAGACGTTGTTTAATGTCCTCAGGGCGGGGAACAGTTGCCCCTGGCTGAGAACCACTGATCTAAAACTTGGCATAGTTTTGTATTTGTGTACCATTAAAGTAATTAAATGTACTACTTTGGGACACTAAAAAAAAAAAAAGAAATGTCTTCTCCTCCCTTGGAATTGCTATTGATTTCACCTGTCCCTTGAAGCAGAAGAGTTGTAAAATCCACGTGAATGTGCTGGCCAAAGTTTCAAATAATAAAAATAGGTTGGTCAGTAAGTCCTTTTTCATTCAATGTGATTGTGAGCATGAATGGACTTAATTATGGTCCCATCCCTAGCTTCTCCCTAGTAATTAGTAGGTCTTTCAATTTATTACTTGGTTTGCTGCTGCTGCTGCTGCTGCTAAGTCGCTTCAGTCGTGTCCGACTCTGTGCGACCCCATAGACAGCAGCCCACCAGGCTCCCCCGTCCCTGGGATTCTCCAGGCAAGAACACTGGAGTGGGTTGCCATTTCCTTCTCCAATGCATGAAAGTGAGAAGTGAAAGAGAAGTCGCTCAGTCATGTCCGACTCTTCGCAACTCCATGGACTGCAGCCCCCCAGGCTCCTCTGTCCATGGGATTTTCCAGGCAAGAGTACTGGAGTGGGGTTCCAATGCCTTCTCCGTTATTTGGTTTATGACTCTCTAAATAATATACTTTACAAAACTGATCCACACCTTTTTTGTTTCCAACAGTGGACCAGCATTTATACTTTCAGGACACCTATGTTTTCTACCAGTTTTCATCTGAGGAGTGTAGCTACTTGTACTGTGAGTTTGAGAGAGAAGAGGAGTGGCAGAATGGCGTCAGACTCTTACTGCAGCTTGTGCCTCTCATTCCCAGTCGCGCTGGCATCTGTGAACTGTAAGTATGTGCTCTTTTGTTCCGTGGTAAAATTATTCTCACTTTGAGAACCATCCCTGTGTCTGGGGACTGTGCTCTGCTTTTTAAGACCATCTCCTTTAAAAAGTAATTGTTTTATTCCCATTTCTCAGATGTAGGTTCAGAAAGGTAAAATGCTGAAAATTCAGTCCAGCTAATAAATGACTGAACTGGTGTTCAAACCCCAAAAGTCCACGCCCCGACAGCTGCACCATACTGCTTCTAATTTAATCACTGCGATATGAGTAGATGATCCAAATTGGGAATAAACTTGATTTAGCTGAACTTGGAATAAAATAATAACCGGCATCTAATTCTCTAGCTAAGTCATGACTTTCCTAAGAAAAAGCTCAACAGACATTTCTGCAAATAATCTAGAAGCAACATTTGGCAAATTAAAACCCATGAGTCATTATCACATGAAGATGCTGAGTCACTGTATGATTAAAATGAATTAAAATGAATTCGTTAGAGGAGGTTTGGGAACAGGACTTGAGTCATGATGTGATGAATCTGACATGCCTTTGTTTATGCACAGCATTTGTGACAAGCTTATTTTAGTATAATCAATCACAAATTAAAATTTTTAGTTAGTAACTTTTGTATATTCTGTTTCTAGAATACATTGAGATTAGAGGGCAAGTGGCATTATCCTTACTTCATAGGTAAGAAAAATAGGTTCAGGGAGAAACACCTACAACCATAGCAAAGATGAATTACTCTTGTTTAAAAAAATACAGTATTGAACAGTTAATACAGGCTTTTAGAAAAGACAAAAGTGTCAGAGTAAGACACTAATAGATTGATTGTAAAGAATGCACTTTGTGTCAGGAACTGTGCTACATGCTTTATATTTGTTATTCCATCTTCAGATGAATTGTGTAAAACAGTTTCTATTATTTTAAAGTGAGGAAACTGAGGCATACAGATCAGGTAACCTATCTAAGGTCACACATGTGGTGTGTGGCATGTCCCATGTCTGTCTGGCTCTCACACCCGTGCTTTTAACACCTGCTAGAGTGTGTGCCTAGGAGTTATGGGGGTCATTCTGGCTTCCCCTCTGAGATAGGATAATCAGAAGCTATAAAAATGTTAGACCGACTCTGAAGTGGTTATGGATTCAGTGCCACGGGCACCGCCACTGTTCATAGAGGACCTTGCCATCCTAAAGCAAATTCAAACAGAATGCATCATTCGACTAAGTACGGAAAATGTTCCTTAATGTAATAGGCTTTTAATATAGGCCAGAAGTTTCCCAGGAAAAGTCAAGGAGCATTTCAATAAATTTTAAAAAGCTTTCTAAGAAAGAGTCGAATTAAGCTAGAGGTGGCTGTAACTTTCTGTGACTCCATAGACTGGCATTCTCTGGCAGCTCTTCTTCACCATTTCCTGTCCTGAACTTGGAAGTGTGTGCAGTCCTGATGGGTGTGCCCAGAGTGATGGGGGCATGAGGGGTTCTGCAGTAAACTTGCAGGCAGCCCTCATGGTTAGCTCCACTCCTTTCTCCCCCACTGAGGAAGCAGATTGGAATGCCAGTGAGAGGACCTTGTTACAGGGAAACCCTAAGTCTGCTGCAGGTTCTAAAAATGAACCTATTTGAAAAAATTTGGTTCCTAATATTAACTGCATATTACTTGCAGTCTTTTGTCACTCCAGTCACCGTACCCAGTGCCATGCCTGTGGAGTTGACAGTCACATAGCGTGCCTTGTCAGCACATTCTTTTTCTCTTGATGTGATCGCGTACATTTGGGAGTGGTAATTCCTCTGGGAAAATTGGCAGTGGAGAGCTATAGACCTGTTTAATCCCATATTATAAGTACAAACTATGAAAAGATAAAATTACTGAACCTACTGCAAGTCTCTTCTGGAGAGAATATATCTTTTTTTTTTTTTTCTCTGTACTAGAGTTATAAGCAAACTTATAAGCTCTGGTAAAATGTTTTGGGCCAATTTTTTTTAACCTAATCAAAGATTAGGTTATCCAGACTTGGAATCAACTATGGTCAGAGAAAAGCAGGGTGTCCAGGGGACATCATCCTCTTGCAGTTAGCTTGTCACAGCCCTTCCTAAGGTTCAGTGCATATGATCCCATCATAACTTCTGCTCCAATCCAGTGATTTCCATTCACTGTAGCCTGAATCCCACAGCTGTTTACTCCCTCGTGCCCTTGTGAAGTTCTGCTCTTTCCTTGTCTGGTCAGGTTCTTCCCACCCCTCAAGAGGGAGCCCAAGTCCTGCCTTGACCGTAGAGCTTCCATGATGTCTGCAGTCTGTGGCAGCCTTGTGGAGTGGAGTGTGTGTGTTAGTCGCCCAGTCGTGTCCACCTCTCTGCGACTCCATGGACTGTAGCCCACCATGCCCGCTCCGTTCTTGGAATTCTCCAGGCAGGAATACTGGAGTGGGTTGCCATGCCCTTCTCCAAGGGGTCTTCTCGATTCAGGGATCGAAGCTGAGTCTCCCACATTGTAGGCAGATTCATTCACTCATTGTTACCATCTGAGCCAACAGGGAAGCCCTCACTTTTCGTAATTTACTGCTCTTGCTGTTTGTATCAAAATTTTTTTTTCCATTCTTCTATGTCATTATTAGTCCTATGGTATCCATTCCACTATATTATCCATGCATTTTTACCCATTCTAGTGAAATGCCCTCTAAAGTCCTCTTGACTCATTAACTTACATTGTCTGTTCAGAAGCTGAAAACCCAGTCCTATGGTTCTTTTAATAACCTTTTTGATATCTGAAGGCTGCGTGCGAAGTTCTGCCTGTGCAGTTCCACACTGGGCTTCCTGTATTTGCTGTCTTCTCTCTAATCCCTTTAACACTATGTGAGGAAACTACCTCCTGTCCCTATGTAAATACAATTCTGTTCTTTAAGTATGCGTTTAAAAAAAAAAACAAAACTGATTTTTTTTTTCCATTTAAAATAAAATGTTCATATCAGGAAGGAAAATGGAACTATTGCAGGTTTTTAGGCTAATGTGAAGAAACAAAATTCATCTTCTATAGAAAATAACTTTTACATCTAGGCTGAGTAGATCATTTGAAAGAAGTGAGTGCATTGGTTGTCATGGGTAATCTCCAGGGGAAGAAGGAACAATTGTGGTAACTTATTCAAACTGACGGAGAAGGCAATGGCACCCCACTCCAGTACTCTTGCCTGGAAAATCTCATGGACGGAGGAGCCTGGGGGGCTGCAGTCCATGGGGTTGCTATGAGTCGGACATGACTGAGCGACTTCACTTTTACTTTTCACTTTCATGCATAGGAGAGGGAAATAGCAACCCACTCCAGTGTTCTTGCCTGGAGAATCCCAGGGACGGGGGAGCCTGGTGGGCTGCCGTCTATGGGATCGCACAGAGTCGGACACGACTGAAGCGACTTAGCAGCAGCAGCAGCATTCAAACTGAAAGCCAGATCAAGTCATCCAGAATGTACTTTTTTCTAACTCTTTTTCATTGATGTGGGAGGAGGAAAAGTGGCGGGTAGGGGGTTAGGAATACTGAAGTTGCAGTGTAGGGAAAGGCAGCCTAATAATTCCTTCAGGACGAGTAAGACATGTTTCTCTCTTAACTGACTCGGAGAATTTAGGCTGTGTGGGAACTTGGCTGTTTTAATTCAACCACCTGTGTTACAGCCCTCCCAGCTTGCCCAGGGGTGGGAGTGGTGGTGCTCTGAATAACTGAGTCTGTGAACCTTGATACATAAAACTGTATTGTGCCAGTTACAGAGCAGTTAACGTTTATGCTACTGTTAAAAGAGTCATAGAGGATTGCTAAAATTTAACTCACGCTGCACTCAGGCAGGTAAAGAAAAATGTAAATGTAACTTTGTTTTTCTCTAAGCGATCCGTTGTAGGCTGTCCACATGAGTCCTGTCCTGCTGGATCACTAGAAAGAAGGAAAAGAAAAGCCCCATAATTTTAGCCTCATTGAGTAAAATTATTCTAGTAAGGGAATTTTTTAAATGTCTTTGATTAGTTCCTGAGCGTAGCTTGCTAAAATGGTTGTCCCTCTGTGCCCTCTCCTTGCTCCTCAGCAAGATAGCCTTTGGGGACATGGTGGGTGGTGTGGGCCCCTGACCCTGGGCCCTCCTGTCACGGTGGCCCTGTCCCATGCCTGCTGATCTTGCCTAGTGACCCTGGAGTGTAACTGGGGTGAGCTGTTAGGGTGGACCCAGGGCCTGGCATCATTGGGTCCATCTCTCGGCTTGATCAGCGCCCCGTGGTCCTGGCCAACGTGCCCTCCTGGATGTGTGCTGGCATTCTGATCCTCCTGAGGCCCACAGACCTGCATTCACTCTCCTGCCCTCTGCTCTGTCTCCCTGATCTTCCCTCTATCCTGTTTAAAAAACCATGCCTGTTCATTGTTGTTCCTGTTAATGAGCAGAGCACTTAACTGGATGGTACCTTTGATTCCTCACTAACCACCTGTAGGGAAAGCTCAGCCCAGTGGGTTAAGAGGATTTTGTTGACATTCATGACTCCATGCTCTAAATAGAAAAGCAGATGGGTGGGAAGTCAAGAAGATGGGTGGCATGTTGAGACAATACGAGGCAGCTTGGTATGTCTGGAGCAGTAGGTCAAAACCAGTGGAACTCAGAGCCTTAAGAGCACAGGTGGGGAGCAGGCTCAGATTGGTTACAGGGGTCTGAAAATCTACAGGGAAGCCAAGCATTATCTTTGTATTGAATAAAGAGAATGACTTAACTGTGTATAGATGCTGCTGAAATAAGTACAATTTACTTGAATTCACGGTAACATTTTGGTCATATATTTGCTCAACAGAGTTTATGTGTCTTTGATCTATTTCTATGTTAAAGGGGACCCCCTACTCTAGTAAAATAGGCTTCCCAGGTGGTTCAGTGGTAAAGAATCTGCCTGCCAATGCAGGAGCCACAGGAGATGTCTATTCGACCCCTGGGTCAAAAAGATCCCCTGAAGAAGGGAATGGCAACCCATTCCAGTATTCTTGCCTGGAGAATGCCACGGACAGAGGAGCCTGGTGGGGTGCAGTCCATGGGGTCACAAAGAATCAGACGCAACTGAGCATAGCACACAACTACTGAAAAATGGAAAACAAGTGGCTTGGCCTAACCTACCCTAGCGGTGTAATAATAATAAAATAGCAGTAATAGTTAACACGTAAATGTACTTACCACGTTCTGAGCGTTGTACCCGTGATTCATTTAATGCTGACAACAGTAGTTTGGAGCTGTTCTGATTTTACAGATGAGGAGCCATTAATACCGTGTAACTTGCTCAGAGGGCAGGCGTCTGTACTCGGTGGCAGCAATGTGAACTGAAGGCAGAAAGTGAACCACGGTTTGCAACCATGATACCTTAAAAAATTAAGCAGATATAACCTGAGATCTACTGAATCGAGGTTGGGATAGAGAGATAAGACATAGGTATCAGTATTTTTTTTTTAACAAGAGGCTGAGGCACACTGAGGTTAAAATCTGCTGTTCTATGACGTTAGTCCTGCAGAAAGAGCCCTGTCAAGTGATAGGGAATGTGAGGGTTAATTAAATCACAGTCTCAAAATACTGCGTAAAGAAACCAGATTGATTTTATCAGGACATGAAGATTTCATTGAGCATGATACCTGTCACACTTGGCTGACACTTCTGAAATTCTATAAATTTAGCTTCATAAACATTTATATCTGGAAAGGGATTTTCTGGATAACTGAATTTGCTTCTCTTAGTTTTCAGGTAAGGAAAAGGGACAGGAAATAGTCTAGGAAAAGACACCCCCTTGTCACAAATACTCTCCACTGAGTGACTTACTTAACAACATTTACTTACCATCAGGTTTGTGTTAATAACTGTGCCAAAGCCTTATAAGGTATGTGACCACATATAGGTAAGTAATGGAAGGCCTTTTATGAGACCAGTGTTATTATGACAAAGTTAAGAAAAGGAAACTGAGTGTAAACATAAAAACTGGAACATATTACTGAATGGGGTCTGGCAATATATAAAAATGATAATGCATCATAGAATGATATTTATCCCAGGAATATGAGGGTAATTCAACATCTAAAAATCAATCAATGTAATCCACCAGATCCAGTCCAAAAAAGAAAACTGAAAATATGTGACAAACTCTGCAGATGCATGAAAGCATTTGTAAAAATTCAACATTCATGATAAAAATTTTCAGAAAACTAAGAATGTAAGGGAATTTCTTCAATCTGGTATAACCTTACATAAAACATATAGCTTATGTCGTACTTAACAGTAAACGACCGAATCCTTTTCTGCTAAGATTGGGAACAAGGCTAATATATTGCCTCTCACCACTGTTTCCAACATGAGCCAGTGCAGGCCAGACAAAGAAGGAAAAGGGATACAGATTAGAAGGAAAAAAGTAAAGCCATCTTTCTTTGCAGATGACCTAATTATAAACATAAATTATATACATAGAAGATTCTAAGGAATCCACAAGAAACCCACTAGACCTAATAAATGGTTTAGCAAGATCACAGGCTATGAGATCAATGTATGGAATGACATTTCTCTGTACTGGCACAAAAAAAGGACCTGTGAAATGATTAGGTCCAAGTCTCAGAGTGTGCAAGAGCTGTACGTCACACACTTCATAAGCCTGATTGTAAAAAGTCAGAAATTAAATAAGTAGAGGATCTATTCATGTTCATGGATTGGAAGATTCAATATTGTTCAGCTATTACTTCTCCCCATATGGACTAATCACTTCTACGGCCTTCATCTGACCTGTTGCCCTCACTATACCTGCATAATATAAAACCCATGTTTGGAAACATTAACCTCTAAACAGGGAGTGTCTGGAGCTCAGTCTTCTTTTTTCTGCTGTCTCTCCAGATGCATCGTCACTTAGTCATATTTTTAATATCAGCTCCACAGTGATGACTTCCATAGTTCAGATCCCTGTCTTCTCTGAGAACTTTATTATACAATAATAATACCGCCACCAACTCCTGCATCACCTCTGCCCCCTTTATTCTCCTTATCCTGCCTAACTTGTCCTTTTTTATTTGACATGTTTAAGCACCATGAGAAATTCATTGGCATCCTTAATTTCTGAGATGGTGCTAGATTAACACCTTCTAACTGGAAAGATCAACTTCAAGTCTGCCATTCCTGCATCCCAAAACTTCACTTTGTATTCTTGACTTTTCCTGATTAGAGTCTCATTTTATGATCCTTGGAGAGGATGAAATACTGGATGAGTAAACAAAACTTTTTTGAGTATCTCTCAAAAAATTTTTCATGATGAAACTTGACATAAGTTTTGTATTAGGGTCAAAGGTGAAGAAAAATTTCCATTTATCACTAAATTGTTTGTATAAAAAATGCTATGAAATCAGCTGGTCTCAGTCTTTGTTATTACTCATCACTCCCTTTCCTAAGGAAATACTAAATCCTCCAAAATTTCCATTGTTTACAGATAAGACTTACCCCAGGTGTGTAAACAGACTACTTATCTCTATCTGAGTACATCAGTTTAGAAACAGTACAGGAATTTTAACAAAAATTGAACTTTTAGGCTTGCTTGGGCCAACATTTGAAATGTAGCTGTTTAATTGAATAGTAACCATTAGTTCTCAAATCTTCAATGTGAAATGTGAAAAAGAGATACCAGTAATATTTTATTCAGTGTTAGATGAATGTGTAACTAGATAACCTGGACCCTTAATGAAGCCTGTCACATACACAACTTTCTCCTGTTTGGTAAATTTCCTCTATAAGCATAACTAGTAGCCTGATACTATGAAAAGTCACCTTCTCTTGAGAAGTTTGAACAGGTATTTTTGTTCATGATATCAGTGATCTCAAAAAAATAAAATCCACTTCTCATATACCTCCCACCCACCTTTTCTTTTTGTCGTAGGAATTTGCTTTGTTAGGCAGAATAGACCTATCTGGTTATCGGTGTTATGGGAAGGCCTAGGTGGGATAGTACCTGAGTGTCAGACATCCTCTTGGGGTCCGTGGGTGTCGGATGTGGTAGAGATCGACTCTGTGCCCCTTGAGGAACATTCTGTTGTGGTGTTGAGGACTTGGTGGCAATGGTTTCTTAGGAAAAAAACTTTAAATTTGGCCCAATTTCTGGGAAACAAAAAAGGTCCCTAATGCTTTTCCTTGCCTGACATTCAACAAGGATGGAATGGACTCTGGCTTGTCTCGGAGAAGGTGGCTTCTGGCGTTGTCACCTGACCTGTCGTTTCTTCCTGATGTGGTGGAGACAAGTCCCTTCTGCTCCAGACTCACTCTGCTGCCTGGGCTGCGGGTCTCAGTTCCTGCTTTCTCAGTCCCTCACCCTCTGTTGGTGTTCTCCTTACTTTTGCTTCCATCCTGTTTGCTTTACAGCCAAACACCTCAGCATAACACCCAAACTCATTAGCAGTAGTTAGACTTGCCCTGACTGTCTTGGCCTTGGCTTTGCCTCTTGCCATTTCCCGCTTCCCTGTGCTGGTCTTTCTGCCAAGTTCCAGGGCCACTCCTTTTCCATCAGAACCTCACCTCGGATATCACTTCTTCCAAGACACCTCTGAATCATAGATCAGGCTAAGTGACTGTTGCTTGTGTTGGCAGCGTATTTCAAAGATGGATTTTTCTAAGCCAAGTAAATAGTTTGTAGGTTGTTTTTTTTTTTTTTTTTTTTCCCCATATATGTGTGTGCTGTGCATCTTCTCTTTGTTGTGGGATCATGTTTGAAAGATTCCTGTATAGTTTGTCTTGGTTCTGGTTTGTTCCATGCCCTGGAATTTCACCAGCCTCTTGCTGGGGTTGCCTGAGATTCCTGCTAAAAACTGGCTTTTTGTCAGTTCCTTCCAAACAGGGTAGGGCAGCAGCAGCCTGGCTTGGGGTGGGAGGTGGGGACAGGCCTGCCCCAATTCCCCAGGAACACCCTCTTCCTGACAGAACTCTGATTTGGAGACAGATGTGTTCCCCACCTTCATAAAGTCCCAGTCTAGATTATCTGTTTACCCATCTATTTGCCATGAAGTGATGGGACTGGATGCCATGATCTTCATTTTTTTGAATGTTGAGTTTTAAGCCAGCTTTTTCACTCACCTCTTTCACTTTTATCAAGAGGCTGTTTAGTTCCTCTTCACTTTCTGCCATAAGGGTGGTGTCATCTGCATATCCGAGGTTATTGATATTTCTCCCAGCAATCTTAATTCCAGTTTGTGCCTCATCCAGCTAGGCATTTCACATGATGTACTCTGCATATCAGCTAAAAAGCAGGGTGACAATACACAGCCTTGACATACTCCTTTCCCAATTTAGAACCAGTCTGTTGCATGTTTGTTTGTAATTGTTGCTTCTTGACCTGCATACAGGTTTCTCAGGAGGTAGGTAAGGTGGTCTGGTATTCCCATCTCTTTAAGAATTTTCCACTCTTTGTTATGATCCACACAGTCAAAGGCTTTAGCTTAGTCAATGAAACAGAGTAGATGTTTTTCTGGGATTCTCTTGCTTTTTCTATGATCCAACAGATGTTGGCCATTTGATCTCTGGTTCCTCTGCCTTTTCTAAATCCAGCTTGAACATCTGGAAGTTCTTGGTTCACATACTGTTGAAGCCTAGCTTGAAAGATTTTCAGCATCACCTTGCTACCATGTGAAATGAACACAATAATGTGGTAGTTTAAACATTCTTTGGCATTGTGTTTCTTTGGGATTAGAATGAAAACTGACCTTTTCCAGTTCTGTGGCCTCTGCTGAGTTTTCCATATTTTCTGACATATTGAGTGCAGCACTTTCACAGCATCATCTTTTAGGATTTGAAATAGCTCAGCTGGAATTCCATCACCTCCACTAGCTTTGTTTGTAGTGATGGTTCCTAAGGCCCACTTGACTTAGCACTCCAAAATGTCTGGCTCTGGGTGAGTGATCACATCATCATGGTTATCTGGGTCATTAAGATCTTTTTTGTATAGTTCTTCTGTGTATTCTTGCCACCTTTTCTTAATATCTTCTTCCCCTGTTAGGTCCATTACCTAATAGAAACCTAAAGGTCTGTCCTTTATTGTGCCCATCTTTGCATGGAATGTTCCCTTGGTATCTCTAATTTTCTTGAAGAGATCTCTAGTCTTTCCTATTGTCTTATTTTCCTCTATTGCATTGTCCACTTAGGAAGGCTTTCTTATCTTCCCTTGATATTCCTTGGAAGTCTGCTGTAACCAGGAACAAAACAGGCAGAAATATCTATTCCCATGTCTAGGAGGGAAGTACAATTTCATAAGTAAACAGATTGATGTCAGTTAACATGGAAAACTTTACACAGATAAAGTAGGAAATGAGCGATAGAGCGATGGGTCAGGAAAGGCCTCTCCAAGAGGTTGATGTGAGGGAAGAGGCAATGTGCAGCGTGGGTGGAAGTGTTCTAGGGTTCGGGACAGTCAGGGCAAGGCCCAGGACAAGAGCATTGAAGGCAGGGCCAGAGAGACCGAAATAGAGTAAAGAGAGCGAAAGATGGCAGCACTGTAGAGACTTTGGCTTTATTCTGAGGATGATGGGGAGTCATTAGAGGATTTTGAGTGGAGGAGGACCATGATCTAACGTCCATGTTAGCAAGACCACTCTGCCTCTAGATGAGCGATCTTGTGGCTGGGGCAGCGGTGGTTGGAGCAGAGGTGGTGAGAAGTGTTCCAAGGCGAGAGCTGCCTCGAAGACGGAGCTGGTAGGATTCGGGGATGGATTCAGTGAAGAGACCATGAGGAGGTGGGATCAAAGGTGACTTCTAACTAGAAGGGTGGAGTTGCCTATAATTAAGGTGGAGAAGCCTGTAGAGAGGTAGGGGTTTGTTTTGTTTTTAGTGCAGATTGAGTGGAACCATAATGTGTCCTGTTTGATGGTTGGGGGGACAAGGGTAGAGGTGCACTGGCTTTTGCCATTCCTGTGTCCTTACAACAGCATCCTTAGATATTGCAGACCTCCCGAACTTACAGAGACATCTGCCCAGAGCCCTGTAGTCGTAGTCACTAAGTCATGTTCGAGTCTTTGCAATGCCATGGACTGCAGCATACCAGGCTTCCCTGTTTTTCACTATCTCCCGAAGTTTGCTCAAACTCATGTCCATTGAGTCCGTGTTGCCTGCCATCTAACTGTCTCATCCTCTGCTGCTGCCTTCTTTTGCCTTCAGTCTTTCCCAGCAGTAGTGTCTTTTTTGGTGAGTCAGCTTTTCATATCAGATAGCCAAAGTATTGGAGCTTCAGCTTTAGCATCAGTGCTTCAGTGAATATTCAGGGTTGATTTCCATTGTATATATGTACTGAAACTACTTAATCTGTTCATCTGTCACTGGCCATCTAGGTTGCCTCCATGTCCTCTTGCTACGTCTTCTTAATCTCTTCAGCTTCTGTTAGGTCCTTACGGTATCTGTTCTTTATCGTGCTCATCCTTGCATGTAATGTTCCCTTGATATCTCCAACTTTCTTGACGAGATCTCTAGTCTTTCCCATTGTATTGTATTGCCCAGAACACTAGGATTCGGCACTTCCCTTGGAGAATCATGGGGTCAGGCTTACACTGTTTCCAGGCAGAGACCTTGACAAGTGGCCTTAGGAAATCATAAAAGGGACTCCAGTTGGGCCAGAGCTTCCTGCTGGCACAGATCCTCAGGGATGGGTCTTCCTTCCTAGGGTCACTTCCTTTTCTCTTTCTTTCATCACCTTGCCACTGCCATTACTGCTGAGTCCAACCAGGGTTTCTCTGTTGCCCTGTCTCTCCGGAGTGTCTCTCTTCCTCTCTTGCTTACTGAGTAGCACAGCCCCCTTAAGATGCAAGTGCAGCCTTCCCTCGGCATTTGTGGGGGGCTGTTCCTAGGACCTCCATGGATACTAAAATCCATGGATGCCTGAGTTTCATGTATAAAATGGTGTGTTACATGTAACAGGTGGTTCTTTCTTTATTCTCCCATGCCCATTCTGTTTGATTATCTGTTTTGATCCGATATGTGAGAACTTTACCATCACTGGGTTGCACAAATGGGTATTTACATCGTAAAATAATCAGATTTTATCTTATTTCGCAAAAATATATTTACAAGGGAAAAGGAGTCTGGTATTTCTGGGCCTTTTGGCATTGAGCTGGGCAGGGATGCTAGTGGTGAGGAGGGAAGCTGAGTGGGGGAGCATCGTCCTTCTCTCTTCCATCCGCCCCTCTTATGCTCCCCACCGTTTGCCTACCTTCTATGTCACTCCTCTGCGCCAGGTGCCAGCAGGGTGGACCTGGGGCTCCTCAGCAGACAGGAAGTCTTCTGAATTCTCAGGTAGGCAGTGGGAGAGTCCCTGAAGCTGTGGGTCTGGAGAAGAGCAGGACCAGATCGGGGTTGTAGAAGGAGAACCCTGGCATCAACAGAAGATCAGATACTGGAGGAGAAGCAGAGACAAACTGGTTAGAAGCTGGTTAAAGTATGTTATGGAGATGAGAGCCTCCCAGAAAGGCTTGTGGGGAAGAAAGCAGGAAAGCAGAGCAGAGGAGGATATGGTGATGGAAAGATGCAGAATGACCACAGGGTGACGTGAAGCCAAGTGGTGAGAGGGACTGGAGTACCACTGAGGGCAGGAGACAGGAGAAGGTCACCAGAAGTTATGTTGATCTGAGGGCCTCGTAAGATCCCGTGTGAGTGAAAACAGTGTTCTGAGATTGCCACCTAGAGCCATGTTGAGGGCAGCTGGAAGCACAGGGTGAGCTCAGGGAAGATTCAGGGGCTAGAGAAAGACTTGAGAGTTCTGGGTATAGATTGTGGTGATTGAGGGGATAAAAGCAGGACATGAGCTGGAGGACGGCGCTCAGGAAAGCATCGCTCTGTCTCTTTTAGATGTGCTTCCTTGAGAAACGTTTCTGCCAGGGGCATGTTTTGTGCTAGAAGCATGATGAAAGATAGTTTTGCTTGAACAGAGATGAAATTATTTGTCACTGAACTCGCAACAACTTGGCTGTTACTCGTTGCATAGCCCCCATCAGTCACATACACTAGAGCTTCCCTTGGAGTTTTGAGTTCCTTTCGGCAGTTTGTTGAAAATGCATTCACAACAGAATCTGTGTTAATGGGGAACACATCATGCACATGAACTCATCCTTCAGGTGTCTGCTGGGGGCTGAGCAAGAGATGGCGCCACCAGCTGCTCTTCACCGCAGACACCGACGGGGCCTTGAAGTCCTTGGTGGTCTCTTGTGTCTAACATTCTCAGCTCCTAATTTCCTCTCAGATCTGTTCTGTCACCCCAGCATAATCTTATAAACCTGTTTTGGTGGCTTAGGTTATGAAGGGTTCCAGTCTCTTCTCAGTGTAACTTCATGTGTATGGAAACCTTGTAAGTAGATTGTTTTAATAATAAGCTTATTGTTTGAAATGTTCATTATCAAGGTCATGTTTCAGAGGCTTTGCTGCACCAAAAATTAAGTTATGGGACAACATGCCTGCACTGCTCCATACCTGTGACATGCCATTCTTGTAAAGGTGGTAGTTTGTAAGTCATTCCTCTGACCTGAAGGGTGGAACATTTTTCCTTTGAAAGGGTTTAGTAACTTTTACAGAAACCGGAAGCCAGTGCCAGAACTGATCCAGCTGCTTTTCCTTTGTCCAAGAGCCTCTTCCTAGCTCTCTTAGGAGCCAGGAGAAGGCCTTCTGCCCTGTAAGGCTTGCGCTCACGCTGGCCCACTGCAGTTTCTGAGATTGAAATCCATCAGTGGGCTGCAGTGCCACGGGGCCGCTCTGCAGAGCAATTACCACCAACGCCCTCCCAGTCCACAGAAGGTGCTGAAAGGAATTGCTTGTGGAAATACATCTGGGAGACAATTACATATATTCAGTTGGCGTTAGTCAGTGTTTTTCCCTTTGACCAGGTCAGGAGAAAGAAATGTAATTTTTATAAGGTTTGTTTGAAGTGGATTTTATGTGTTAGCAATGTACATTTCTGTGGTGAAAAATTTTTCATGAATTACATTAGAAAGGTGGTTTTTCTAAACAAACTGATACCACACTGTGTAAACGTTGTTTGTCTCCTTAGTTATTTAACACATGCATAATTTTCTTCTCAACTGGGCTGTGGGCTCATAAAAAAGAACAAAGTGCTCCTGCTATTGGGATCCATATAATTCCTGTCACAGGACAAGGCTTATAATAGACTATTTCCTAATAAATTTGTTTGTCGGCTGGAACTCAGATATAGTAGAAAATTCATGTTTCATATTTTCAGAATCTGGATTTATTTAGACTGGCCAGGCATTTCAATACTTCACCACGTTATATTCACCCTGTGCTTATTCTCTGTGCATACCCATGTTAGTAAATTTAGTGAGTCAGGATTATCCTTCGATTCATTTGGACAGCAGTAACAGTCCTTAGGATTTAATCGATGTGTGGAAAAGAGGTTCTTGCTGGCTGACTTTGAAGGACTCGTTGGGCCGCCGCAAGTTGCGTTCCTACAGTGTTATAGTCACCATGCTACTCACACGGGTTACTTTCACTAATGTACGAAGCAATAATGCTGTTCTTTACCCTGTATTCCCCATAACTCAGTGAATAAATTTGAGCAGCCAAAGCTAAAGTGTAATTTATTCTTTGTTTTTCAAAGATCTCATCAGAAAATTGAAGACTCAGAAGAGAGCAGCGATGAAATTCTTGCCCGTCTAACGTCTGCGGTAAGGCCATGCGATGTCCCTGCCCAGGAGTGCAGAAATAATGAGGGGTCTTGGAAGGGAGGCACTGTGGGTAGTGATGTAGAGAGACACTTGCCCTGTGGCCGCTTGTCATTGTAGGAGGCCCAAGTCAGGGCGAAAGGAGACAGTGGCATTAACTTGCTCTGCTCTCAGGCAGCCTTTCCTGCAAGATTACAGATTCTGTTGATGGAAAGTTCCTGGAACCTTAGAGAAGGACTTAAAAAAAAAAAATACTGTATGATTTAACCTAGGGAAAGCTGTGACCTACTGCACAAAGGAGAAAGGACTGTATGTTTCATTAGGGAAAAAAAAAGATCAACTCAACCAACAGAAGATCAGTTCTTCAGTTTTTAATGTACTGGATTACAACATTTTCATTATGTCTTTTAAAGCCATTAATTAGAGTCAGTAATTAACCTGTTGGTTGAGGGAAAGCTTATCCCTTTCTTCCCAGAAGAAGCTGGCCATGGTCGCTAATCATTAAACTCTGGTTGTTGACAAGCTCTAGCAATCCTAACTCACAAAATCTAGCCTTCCCAAAGCTTGAGTACTTCTTTAACTGTATTTAAAAAATGGTGATTGCTGAAAATCATGCTGGATTGGGTTATGTATGTGAAATGAAACTGACCTTGTATAGTTTCACACCCCAAGTTTTGGCATCTGGGCACAGCTTGAAAGTTAAAAGTTGTCTTTCTTACTCTTATAGAATGTAGCTTAGAAAAGTAATTTTTGGCTAAATATAGTGATGAGTAGTATAAAACTTCACATGCAATGGAGTCTTGACAGCATGCTAATACAATATGTTTAACATGAGCTTTGCAGTTTAAAGGGCTTCCCTAGTGGCTCAGACAGGAAAGAATCTGCCTGTAATGAGGAGACCAGGGTTCAATCCCTGGGTCTGGAAGACCCCCAGGAGAATGGAATGGCAACACACTCCAGTATTCTTGCCCGAGAAATCCCATGGACAGAGGAACCTGGCGGGCTACATACAGTCCATGAGGTTGCAAAGAGTCGAACACAACTGAGTGGCTGACACTTCACTTCACTTGCAGTTTAAAATATTGACTAAAGAGGAGTACCTGTGGGTTGCAAAGTCATTAATAGCGATCTGTTTAAAAAAAAAAACCCACTCACTGTGTACCAAATACTGTGTTACACACTGTGTATTTGTATGTGTGTGTACACATACCCATGTACACATTACACTTCACTACAGCCTTGTGAAATAGGTGGCGTTATCTCTGTTTTATAGACATGAAAGCTTCTAGAGGTTAAGTAACTTGCCCAAGGTCACCCATCTAAAAAGGATCAGAGCCAGGATCTAAACTCCGGATTTTCTACTTCTTAGTCATATTCTCCTAATCACTGGACCTCATTTTTAAAATAATGTAATATAGTAGGTAAGTTTCAGAAGCAGTGACTATGTAAGATGTTCTTACAGCCGTACCAGGAAGACAGGCACGTTAAAAAGCTAGCTTATAAAACAACTGACAGCTGAGCACCAACAATCAGTGTGTGATAGTGAATCCAAGAACAGCAACAGAGAGCTTGGTTGAAGAGACTGGACTTGAATCAGCATTGAAAGCGGTCAGGCTGTGAGCAGGTGGAGGATGTGTATTCTGGCTGTGGGATTTAATAAAGAAAAGTAAAATACTTTTTGAACAACAGATTAACATGATGTAGACATTTAAGAAAGAAGATGAGTTGGATGAAAATCTAGTTTGAGAGGCTGATGAGAACCTAGTTTCTGGTGGTGTTTTGGGGAACCATAAAAAAAAGGAGCATAAAGAATTGTTTAAAAAATCAGTAGGACTAGGTAAATGTAGAGGAGGATTCAAGTAACCACAGCTGGGAACTTAGTGGAAAAGTGATGATACTCTTAGGAAGTTGAGTAAAATATATGGAAGGAGAGATGACATAATTTTGGACACGCTGAGTTTGAGGACATAAGGGTGTAAAAATATTCGGGAAGCACCTGGAGACGTGAATCTGGAACTCAGAAAGGTCGGGACTAGCGTTATGGGAACCAGTCCAGGTTGTTGATTGAAGAGCAGAGTGGAAGATGTAGTCTTGGGCAGCACCCAAGATAAGAGGGAGGTAGGGAGAAGAGGCTTAAAACTCAACATTCCAAAAACTAAAATCATGACATCCAGTCCCATCACTTCATGGCAAATAGATGGGGAAAAAATGGAAACAGTGACAGACTTTATTTTCTTGTGCTCCAAAATCAGTGTGGACAGTGGCTGCACCCATGAAATTAAAAGACACACTTGCTCCTTGGAAGAAAAGCTATGACAAACCTAGATAGTGTTTGCAAAAGCAGAGACATCACTTTGCAACAAAGGCCCGTCTAGTCAAAGCTATTGTTTTTCCAGTGCTCATGTACAGATGTGAGAGTTGGACTATAAAGAACTCTGAGCGCCGAAGAATTGATCCTTTCAGAATGTGGTGCTGGACAAGACTCCTGAGAGTCCCTTGGATAGCAAGGAGATCAAACCAGTCAATCCTAAAGAAAATCAATCCTGAATATTCATTGGAAAGACTGATGCTGAAGCTGAAGCTCCAGTACTTATGCCAACTGATGCAAAGAGCCGACTCATTGGAAAAGACCCTCATGCTGGGAAAGACTGAGGAAAGGAGCAGAAGGGGATGGTTGAATGGCATCACCAACTCAATGAATATGAGTTTGAGCTAACTCTGGGAGATACTGAAGGACAGGGAACCCTGGTGTGCTGCAGTTCATGGGGTCACAGAGGGTCAGACACGACTTAACAACTTTACAATAACAACAAAGGGAGATGAAGAGACTGTGATAAGAAGTGGATATACTTATTGGAAGTGGAAGTTTATACCATGAAAGTAAAATTCAAGAGAACTTCTAGAAAGGAGGGGTGGACAGCAGAGTGATGGTTGTATATTTGGTTGATGTAATCTTACTGGAAAAAATCTCTAAGCTAAAAGACTGAATAAATTGAGGTAAGGTGCTAGAGTAGAAATGAGAATAAAGGACATAGTGAAAGGTTGCTGCTGGACCACGAAAGACGTCTGGATTCTTGGCTTCCGGAGGAGAAGAATTCAATCCGGGGCCAGAGACGAGGCTTGATCACTCAGAGCTTTTGTGTAATAAAGTCTTATTAAAGTATAAAAGAGATAGAGAAAGCTTCTGACATAGACATCAGAAGGGGGCAAAAAGAGTGCCCCCTCGCTAGTGTTAGAAATGGAGTTCTAAAAAAAAAAAAAAAAAAAAAGAAATGGAGTTCTATACTCAAGTAATTACTTATTACAGTGAATCAAAAGAATGTCTGGAGGTTGTAAAGACCTTACTAGACCCATTTCCATAATTTGCATTTTAAGATAACAGGATTAGCCAGAAGGTTTTTCCAGAAACTGTCCTCAGGCAAGATACATTATTGTTATATAATCCTAAGGAATATAGAGGGGAAAAAAAGTTTGTCCTTTCTTCCTCCTTGAGAATTCCAGACCCCTCTCTCCTTGGGGACCCCTGGACTTCTTATCAACCTGCCTAGGAATTGACTGTCAATAGGAGAAAAATTCATGTCTTGAATTGATAGCTGACCACCCTGGAATAATGAAACTATCTTTAAACTGAGAATGTAGACCTTGATTCTTAATTCTTTCAAACAGTATAACCTTGGCCAAATTGAGTGGTGGACTAGACAGTGTCTAAGTTCTAAAATTCCTTGGTTCCTTGTGTAAGCATTTATGAAGGGACTGTGTGCTTCCCCACTTCACAGTGTAGTTATTCCTGTTGGCAGTGGTCTGAAAGCTTTGTTACCCAGCTGTTAACACCGCACAGGACGGGAGATGTTTGCATAATCACTCAAGTGGCAGTTGGCATCCAGCATGACCCTGAAATGCATTAAGGGAAGGCAGAAGTGACATCTGTAAAGCGGAGTTGTTAAAGTGCTCTTCAGAGCTTTTGTGTAATTAGGGGTCACTGGAAGAGGGAGAGCAGTTTCCCGCAATAGAGTTTACTGCGCTGTGTATTTATCTCCTTTTCCTCAAACTTGGGCGTTTTGTAAATAAGCATTCTTTTTTAAAAAAATCCTCCTTGTTAAATAGTTTATCTCTTAGTCTCAGCTTAGGTTCATCAGGAAAAAGGTCCTTTCATCTAAAAAATAATATGTAAAATTCTACCCTGGAAGAAAACACAAGTGAGTTTTCATATTAAAGTAACAGGAGAAGGCAGTGTATATAGAAATAAAAATACCTTGATAATTCGGTCAGATTTACAGCTGCTAGATTTATACAAACATAAACAGTAAAAATGTTTCATCTACGTTTCTAGTGAGTTTCAAGAAAGATCCACCTTCCCAAGTGCCTGACATCCAAAAACCTAAAGAGGAAAACCTTGTAAGAAGTTTTCAGCTTAAGGAAAAAGGGCATGACTGTAATAGACTTCTCCCATTATATGAACACGACTGTCACACCCTGGGCATTATTATCTGAAAATACTTTGGCTTTCCCTGTGTACATAGGTTTTCTGCCTTAACATCTTAGCCACCTTTCTAATATCTTCTGACTGAATACATTTTGTTAACTTTAAACCTTCTCTTCTTCATTTCCTCTGAGTCTTTGTTAGTCACATAGAGCTGGCAGGCTAGAAGGAGCCCGTGGATGACACAGTCTGCCACTTCCTACCCTGGAAATTTTGAGCATTATATTATCTTTAAACATGAATTCTCCCAGGGTACTTGACAAAAAGAGTGTTTAGAATCGATAACACAACTTTTATATATTTGTTTTACAATCCAGGATAAACTAGACATAGGGACATAGAGAAGAGTTTTTAGTCAGTAGAATAGTGCTTTCAAAGTCATAGTTCTTAGGATGTAAATTTAGGAAATAAGCTAAACTTTGAGACATTTTCAAGAACTGAGAAGTAACTTGGGCATTATCCAAAGACAGGAAGTGGCAACATGGACATGATTAAAGAGATAAAAACTGACTCTGGACTTCAGATCATGCTAATCAACATCCTAAACAAACCATGTTGGGTTATTTCTGTTACTTCAGGCTAAATTTTCTTGATGTAAATTGTAGAAATAAGAAAACAAACATCCTAGTAAGGTCTGGTGATTTTCATTCACATGGTCCAGTTGTTGAACTGCTGAGCTGATGTGAGCAAGGCTAAGTTGTGAATCGAACGTATTAGATGCATGTTTGATGACATGGTTGTATGTGTGGCATTTATGAAAGGGTTGTGGGGGGAGCTGTCATGTGGTCATCTGTGCTGCTTGTCCAGTGAAGTCAGCCATCACTCAGACGGTAAAAGAGAACTGTGCTGAGTGTCTGCACTGACCTGGTGATAGTAAGGGAGAAGAGTTTGTGGCCATGTCTTGACAGATGAATTCAAATGAAAAAATATAGTGTACAGAATTTAGGAAGAGCAGTCAGAATTGGATGAGAACAGAATCTAATACCCGGGGACCATTTAAGTAGGCACTCGTACACTCTCATCAGTTCAGTTGCTCAGTTGTTTCCAACTCTTTGTGACCCCATGGACTGCAGCACACCAGGCTTCCCTGTGCATCACCAACTCCTGGAGCTTGCTCAAACTCATGCCCATTCAGTTGGTGATGCCATCCAACCATCTCATCCTCTGTCGTCCCCTTCTCCTCCCTGATACATTCCCAGCATCAGGGTCTTTTCCAATGAGTCAGTTCTTTGCATCAGGTGGCCAAAATATTGGAGTTTCAGTTTCAGCATCAGTCCTTCCAATGAATATTCAGGACTGATTTCCTTTAGGATGGACTGGTTGGATCTTCTTTCAGTCCAAGGGACTCTCAAGAGTGTTCTCCAACACCACAGATCAAAAGCGTTAATACTTCGGTGCTCAGATTTCTTTATAGCCCAAATCTTACATCCCTACATGACTACTGGAAAAAGCATAGCTTTGACTAGACAGACCTTTGTTGGCAAAGTAACATCTCTGCTTTTTAATATGCTAAGTTGGTAATAACTTTTCTTCCAAGGACTACGCATCTTTTAATTTCATGGCTGCAGTCACAATCTGCAGTGAAGTTGGAGCCCCCCAAAAATAAAGTCCGCCACTTTTTCCATTGTTTCCCCATCTATTTGTCATGAAGAGATGGGACTGGATGCCATAATCTTCTTTTTTTGAATGTTGAGTTTTAAGCCAGCTTTTTCACTCTCCTCTTTCACTTCCATCAAGAGGCTCTTTAGTTCCTCTTCACTTTGTGCTACAAGGGTGGTATCATCTGCGTATCTGAGGTTATTGATATTTCTCCCAGCAATCTTGATTCCAGCTTATGCTTCATCCAGCTCGGCATTTTATATGATGTACTCTGCATATAAGTTAAATAAGCAGGGTGACAATATACAGCCTTGATGTATTCCTTTCCCATTTTGGAACCAGTCTATTGTTTCATGTCCTGTTCTAACTGTTGCTTCTTGTCCTGCATACAGATATCTCAGAGGCAGGTAAGGTGGTCTGGTATTCCCATCTCTTGAAGAATTTTCCACAGTTTGTTGTGATCTGCACAGTCAAAGGCTTTGGTGTAATCAATAAAACAGAAGTAAATGTTTTTGTGGAATTCTGTTGCTTTTTCTATGATGTTGTCAATTTGATCTCTGGTTCCTCTGCCTTTTCTAAATCCAGCTTGAACATCTGGAAGTTCATGCTTCATGTACTGTTGAAGCCTGGCTTGGAGAATTTTGAGCATTACTTTACTAGCATGTGAGATGAGTGCAATTATGCCACAGTTTGAGCATTCTTTGGCATTGTGTTTCTTTGGGATTGGAATGAAAACTGACTTTTTCCAATCCTGTGGCCACTGCTGAGTTTTCCAAACTTGCTGGCATATTGAGTGCAGCATTTTCACAGCATCATCTTTTAGTATTTGAAAAAGCTCAACTGGAATTCCATCACCTTCACTATCTTTGTTCATAGTGATGCTTCCTAAGGCCCACTTGACTTTGTATTCCAGGATGTCTGGTTCTAGGCGAGTAATCACACCATTGTGGTTATCTGGGTCATGAAGATGTTTTTTGTACAGTTCTTCTGTGTATTCTTGCCACCTCTTCTTAATGTCTTCTGCTTCTGTTAGGTCCATACCATTTCTGTTTTTTTATTGTGCCCATCTTGGCATAAAATGTTCCCTTGGTATTTCTAATTTTCTTGAAGAGATTTCTAGTCTTCCCCATTCTATTGTTTTCCTCTGTTTCTTTACATTGATCACTGAGGAAGGCTTTCTTGTCTCTCCTTGCTGTTCTTTGAAACTCTGCATTCAAATGGGTGTATCTTTCCTTTTCTTCTTTGCCTTTAGCTTCTCTCCTTTTCACAGCTATTTGTAAGACCTCCTTAGACAACCATTTTGCCTTTTTGCATTTCATTTTCTTGGGGGTAGTCTTGATCCCTGCCTCCTGTACAATGTCATGAACCTCTGGCCATAGTTCTTCAGGTACTCTGCTGACTGTATAGAGCTTCTCCATCTTTGGGTGCCAAGAATATAATCAATCTGATTTCTGTATTGACTATCTGGTGATGTCCAAGTGTGGAGTCTTCTCTTGTGTTGTTGGAAGAGAGTGTTTGCTATGACCAGTACATTCTCTTGGCAAAAGTCTGTTAGCCTTTGCCTTGCTTCATTTTGTACTCCAAGGCCAAATTTGCCTGTTACTCCAGGTATCTCTTGACTTCCTCCTTTTGCACTCCACTCCCCTATGATGTACAGGACATCTTTTTTGAGTGTTAGTTCTAGAAGGTCTTTTAGGTCTTCATAGAACCGTTCAACTTCAGCTTCTTCAGCATTACTGGTTGGGGCATAGGCTTGGATTACTGTGATACTGAATGGTTTGCCTTGGAAACGAACAAAGATCATTCTTGTCATTTTTGAGATTGCACTGAAGTACTGCATTTCAGACTCTTTTGTTGACTATGATGGCTCCTTCATTTCTTCTAAGGGATTCTTGCCCACAGTAGTAAATATAATGGTCATCTGAATTAAATTTGCTCATTCCAGTCCATTTTAGTTCACTGATTCCTAAAATGTCAATGTTTACTATTGGCATCTCCTGTTTGACCACTTCCAATTTACCTTGATTCATGGACCTAACATTCCAGGTTCCTATGCAATATTGCCATTTACAGCATTGGGCTTTGCTTATATCACCAGTCACATCCACAACTTGGCATTGTTTTCATTTTGGCTCTGTCTCTTCATTCTTTCTGGAGTTATTTCTCCACTGATCTCCAGTAGCATATTGGGCACCTACCAACCTGGAGAGTTTATCTTTCAGCGTCCTATATTTTTGCCTTTTTATACTGTTCATGAGGTTCTCAAGGCAAGAATACTGAAGTGGTTTTCCATTCCTTTCTCCAGTGGACCATATTTTGTCAGAACTCTCCACCATGACCTGTCTGTCTTGGGTGGCCCTAAAGGGCATGGCTCATAGTTTCATTGAGTTAGACAAGGCTGTGGGTCATGTGATCAGTTTGATTAGTTTTCTGTGATTGTGGTTTTCATTCTGTCTGTCTTCTGATGGATAAGGATAAGAGCCCTATGGAAACTTCCTGATGGGAGAGACTGTGGGAGAAACTGGTTCTAGTTCTGATGGGTGGGGCCAGGCTCAGTAAATCTTTAATCCAGTTTTCTGTTGATGGGTGGGGCTGTGTTCCCTTCCTGTTGTTTGACCTGAGGCCAAACTATGGTGGAGGTAATGAAGATAATGGGGCCTCCTTCAGTAGGCCCCATGCGCGCACTGCTGCACTCAGTGCACCAACCCTGCAGCAGCCACCGCCAACCCACGCCTCCACTAGGGACTCCTGGACACTCACAGGCAAGTCTGGGTCAGCCTCTTGTGGGGTCACTGCTCCTTTCTCCTGGGTCCTGGTCACACAAGGTTTTGTTTGTGCCCTCCAAGAATCTGTTTCCCCAGTCCTGTGTAAGTTCTGTAATCAAATCCCGCTGCTCTCCAAAGTCAAATTCTCTGGGGATTCTCAGTCCCTTTGCTAGATCCCCAGTTTGGGAAATCTCTTGTGGGTCCTAGAACTTTCTTAACAGTGTGAGAATTTCTTTGATATAATTGTTCTGCAGTTTGTAGGTTATCTCCTCGGCGGCTCTATGGTGGGGTTAATGGCGACCCCTGCAAGAGGGCTTATATCACAGGTTTTGTGACTCAGGTAGCTGCACCCAGAGCCCCTGCCCCTGTGGCAGGCCACAGCTGACACATACCTCTGCAGGAGACTCAAACACAGGTCTGGCTCAGTCTCTGTGGGGTCTCTGGGTCCTGGTGTACTCAAGGTTTTGTTTGAGCTCTCCAGGCATCTCTGGCGGGTATGAGGTTTGGTTCTAAATGTGATTTTACCCCTCTTACTGTCTTGTTGGGGCTTCTCCTTTGCCCTTGAATGTGCAGTATCTTTTTTTGTGTGTGTGGGATCCAACATTCTCCTGTCAATAGTTGTTCAGCAAAGAGTTGTAATTTTGGAGTTCTCACAGAGAAGATGAGTGCACGTCCTTCTGCTCCGCCATCTTGCCAGTGGCATTCCTGGCGCCCTCATATTCTTCCTCAAAGCTGATGTAGTTGATGATTTTCATCAGTGTAGATTTCTCTCTTGGTATGTCTCTGCTCTATGCTGTTGCTCATTTTCTTCAGCTCATCCAATTTTAGATTAGAACCACTCTGCATTTGATGTCCTTAGTGGTATTTTCCAAATTCCTTCTCATAGGGTACGTTATCACTCCTCTGAGAAATGCCTCTGACCTTAAAAAAAAAAAATCTAACCCAAATGACAAATGAAGGTTACTGCTTTAAGTCCTAGAAGATCTTGAAGCAGATGAAACCCCAAGAAGTCAAGAGGACACATAACTTTTGATGCAAGTGTTAGAGAAGAAGAGATTTGAGATGGAATTTCTTTTTACAACTCTCTAGGAAAAAAAGACAAAAGACAAAAGAAGAGGTGGTTATAACTGCAGCACATTGTCAACTTCACAGCAAAGTCTTTCCCTGCTTAATGTCTAGAAGCTGTGACATTAACTCCATCAGTTTTTCCATCGGCCATGAACTTGTTCTCTGATGCTTCCTAGCATTCTTTCTAGTAAAAGTCATCTCACATTTTCCCTCTCTGGAATCCTGCTTTACGGGTAAAAAGGACTTGATTTTCCTCTCATTAACTAGGGACTTAACCCGGGCCTGTGATTCTTCTCCCATGTCATCTTTTCCTTAGATAGAATCTCTTGGGAAATACTTTTCAGAGAGGCACCAGGAACTGAGTCTTAATGAACAACCAATAGTCCTGTGTCACCAAAAGCATAACACTGGGAAACTCAAAGACCCCAGCTCCCCAAGGCTGTCAGCTGTCATTTAAAACTCCTCTCCTTTGCCATGTCTAGTCTTTCTCCTGAAGCTTCCCTTGTTTTCTTTAAGGTTTGTCTTTTGCAAGAATCTGCTACATCCTTTCTGAGTCCAGAAGCATATAAAGTGGCTAGGATCCCTTTAGTTCATCCTTCTGGATGAACCTATGAGTTGGGTTTGATACAGTGGAGAAATTCCTTTTTGGGCAGTAGTGTCTGAAGAGAGGGCTTCCCTAGTGGCTCAGATGGTAAAGAATGTGCCTGCAGTATGGGAGACCCAGGTTTGATCCTTTGGTCAGAAAGATCCCCTGGAGAAAGAAATGGCTGCCCAATCCAGTATTCCTGGGGCTTCCCTAAAGAGAATGGTGACAGCTTTTTTGATTGGAATTGTTCACATTGGTACCAGTTCAGGAAGAAGAAAAAGCATGGGATTTGAGCTTTGCTGAATGTTTAAAAAGTTAGAACTTTGGAGACTTATTTAAGAGATGATACATAGAGTTAGTAAGGTCTAGAAATAATCTTAGGTTAGGGGAAGAGGGGAGAATCTGTCACACTGAGTACGCAATGCACACCATCCAGTGATGAACTTTGCCGCATTTAGAAATACAGCTTTTTTAATGCTAAAGTACTGATCTCCACTCACTCTTTTTCTGGGCTAGCTGCCTCTTCCTTTCCGGGGAAGAGAGAAATGGAGTGGAGTTAATCTCCGTTTTCTGAGTCTGTCACAGACCTGAGTGAGCATGTTCGTTCAGAGAATAAAAATAAGTGACTCCCCCAGGGAATGACTCACCTTGCATCTGGGTACTGCAAGATCTTGAACACCTTGCCACCTTATATTTCTCATCTGTGGGGAATGTACAATTCCCACGTGGAATTGTAGCCTGGTTCCAGCCCTTCCAAGGGCTTCAGAGCTGCTACATGATTTGGGGAAGGTCAGGTGGATTGAGATTTGAGAGGAAATGTCAAGTGAGGCCCAGGAAGACAGATCTCATTTCAGGAAGCATCAAGAAAGCCCCAGAGCACTTGTAGCACAGTCTTGGTGTAGTTTTCCTTGTTCTTGGTATTTCTAAGGAGTTGTGGGGTTTATTAGTACCTTTCCTCATTGTGCTTTAGAGCTACCCTGATAAGCTGTCACAGAGTTCAAGGCACCTTCGACTGTGGATTTTTAAGTCTCTAGGACCATGTGGAGAGCTGGTTACAGCTCCTTCAGTTTCTCTCAGGTAGGATCTCATGGTAACACATCACAAAGCCCACCATTATCAATATGTGAACAGGTAACTCAGTGGCATTTTTCTCTCCTTTGTAAATCAAACAAGCTTAATATATTCTACAACTACCATACATCAAGTTGATTTTCTTTGTCTTGGGAAGAGCTCCCTATATAGCAAAAGATACAGATGTACACACACATGACTTTTTAAAACTAAATACTAACTTAATTGTCTCTATTTTCAAAGAAACCGGGACTTTCCTGGTGTCTCAGACAGTAAAGCGTCTGCCTACAGTGCTGGAGACCTGGGTTCGATCCCTGGGTTGGGAAGATCGTCTGGAGAAGGAACTGGCAACCCACTCCAGTAGTCTTGCCTGGAAAATCCCATGGACAGAGGAGCGTGGTAGGCTACAGTCCATGGGGTCGCAAAGAGTCGGACATGACTGAGCGACTTCACTTTTCAAAGAAACCATCTGTACATGCTAGGATCTTGTGGTAACCTAATTTAACTCTAGCCTTGTGAAGTATGTTTGGTTTTTGGTGAATAGCATAGTTCATGGTGTTTTGCCTACTGAGATGAGCACAGTGTGGGGACATTAACTTAAAAGCATCATTTCAGAAAGATGTCTCTGTGCAGAACCCATTCAAGAATAAAATATGACTTGAAGAGTCCCTTGTCAATAAGGGAAGAAGTGTGTGTGTTTATACAATATATTATGATCTTTGGGTATCAGTTCCCAAGACGAAGATAATAATTTTTCTCTGCAATATACATGCAAAACAGACCTTTTTAATTGACAGGGTATATAGATAGACTGTAGTTCAAAAGCCTCAATTCTTCCGTGCTCAGCTTTCTTTACAATCCCAACTCTCACATCCATACATGACTACGGGAAAAACCTAGACAGACCTTTGTGGACAAAGTAATGTCTCTGCTTTTGAATATGCTGTATACGTTGGTCATAACTTTTGTTCCAAGGAGTAAGCGTCTTTTTATTTAATGGCTGCAGTCACCACCTGCAGTGATTTTGGAGCCCAAGAAAATAAAGTCTGTCACTGTTCCCATTGTTTCCCCATCTATTTGCTATGCAGTGATGGGACCAGATGCCATGATCTTTGTTTTCTGAATGTTGAGCTTTAAGCCAACTTTTTCACTCTCCTCTTTCACTTTCATCAAAAGTGTCTTTAGTTCTTCTGCACTTTCTGCCATATGGGTGGTGTCATCTGCATGTCTGAGGTTATTGATGTTTCTCCTGGCAATCTTGATTCCAGCTTGTGCTTCATCTAGCCCACCGTTTCTCATGATGTACTCTGCATATAAGTTAAATAAGCAGGATGACAATATACAGCCTTGATGTACTCCTTTTCCTATTTGGAACCAGTCTGTTGTTCCATGTCCAGTTCTAACTGTTGCTTCCTGACCTGCATACAGATTTCTCAGGAGGCAGGTCAGGTGGTCTGGTATTCCCATCTCTTTCAGAATTTTCCACAGTTTATTGTGATCCACACAGTCAAAGGCTTTGGCATAGTCAATAAAGCAGAAATAGATGCTTTTCTGGAACTCTCCTGCTTTTTGATGATCCAGTGCACGCTGGCAATTTGATCTCTGGTGCCTCAGCCTTTTCTAAAACTAGCTTGAACATCTGGAATTTCATGGTTCATGTATTGTTGAAGCCTGGCTTGGAGAATTTTTAGCACCAAAGAATTGATGCTTTTGAACTGTGGTGTTGCAGAAGACTCTTGAGAGTCCCTTGGACTGCAAAGAGATCCAACCAGTCCATCCTAAAGGAAACCAACCTTGAATATTCATTGGAGAGACTGATGCTGAAGCTGAAGCTCCAGTACTTTGGCCACCTGATGTGAAGAACTGACTCATTTGAAAAGACCCTGATGCTGGGAAAGATTGAAGGCGAGAGGAGAAGGGGACAACAGAGGATGAGATGGTTGGATGGCATCACCGACTCAATGGACATGAGTTTGAGTAAACTCCGGGAGTTGGTGATGGAGAGGGAGGCCTGGTGTGCTGCAGTCCATGGAGTTGCAAAGAGTCGGACACGACTGAATGACTGAACTGAACAGATAGACCATTTAGCCATCAGTTTGTACATTAACAGTCACAGGTTTGTGGAGTGTTACTGTGAAATCCTATCTAAGGCAAGTGGAAGGAACTTTCAAAGGACGATCCATGAACATTTCATGTTGGGTTGCTTCTTTTGTGCATTTGTTTAAAATAGAACTTCTTATAGTTGCTTAGATGAAATTTAATTTTACATACTTAACTCAATAGTACAGCTTTAATATTATGTCCATTTGTGAAGGAGGACCAGGAGGCATATAAAAAAGAGAAAACCACTTGAGTTTTTGGTGATGATGGAATAAGGTAAATTTTAAATTAATTTGTTATTTTATGCTGTTGTATTAATATAAATCAGAATATAAGGAAATTTTATGTGCATACTAGATGGTTAGAATTAGGGTGAATTCTGTTTGTGTCAAAATGATGATAATTCTGGTAGTGAGTCATTGTTACTATGGATTATGCTTTGCAAATTTTAAAAATTTATCTGACATTTGGGTTATTTAACTTGAATATAAAGACAATAATTTTTTTTTTTAATTCCAGAATAAAAAAGATGCCCGTAGTGAAACTGCTTAGAAATGAATCACTATTGACACTTTAGTGTTTATTACTTTCTAGGTTATATTTCTTGTGTGGTGTATATTTTGTAAAATATGTCAAAAAAAAAAAAGACTCTTATTTTGAGGTCTGTGCTTGTCCCTTAATGTATTTTCAGCACCAACAGTACCTCCTGTGACATCAATTGTGGCTCATAGCACCCTATACCATGGATTTATCATCCCCTGACCATTATGGTTGTTTTCCATCTTTTGTATTAGAAACAGCACAGATGAACTTCTATATGGGGAAATTATTGAAGAAACTTGTTTGCAGATATAAATGTATTAGCCTCTTGTTGAGTTATGAAGACCAAATGAGATCTGGGTAAAAGGCTAAGACTGGGTGATTTTTGTTGAGTTCTTACCTTGTGCAAGCATCCTGCTTCTGTTTTTTTATGCAGCATCGCATTTCAGCCTTGCACAGCACAATGGGCTGTTATTTGCATTGCAGAGGTGAAGCTTTTGAGACAGGAAGTATTAATTAAGAGTAATTAAAAATAGCAATTTTTGCTATTGTACAGTAATTGCTGTAGTAATGAAAAATAGCAATTTAGGGTTCAAAAGGCAATTCTCTACATTATCTTCACTTAGGACACTTCATAGTTACTGAATAAGTCTCAACAGGTGGGGTTTGGGATTTGATTATAGAGTCTTCTTATTTGAAGAATTGTATAAAATGAAACCTATGAAATTTTATTAAACAGCATTTTAACTTTTAGCCTGTTAGGGATCATGAAATACTGTAAACATGACTGCATGGTTTAGCAATTCAGATATTTATTCAGACTGGCTCTCAAGTCATGGGATTCCATTGTGTGAACTCAGAGGTATGCTCTGGTAAAGCTGTTACAGCAGGTAAATCATGACCCAGGACTAGACTTATTAGCATGTTACTATAAAATCCTAAAATGGGGTTCAAGGCTAGTTTTCCAGGAGGGCTCTGAGGATCTGAATTGCTGTACCTTAGTAGGTAGAATGACCCCAAAGATGAATGCACTATTTGGCACCTGTAAATACTCATTACGTGGTAAAAGGTACTCTGCTGATGTAATTAAGTGTACAGATCTGGATTGTCTGCAAGTACCCAGTCTAATCCTGTGAACCTTGCTCTGGTGAGCATCAAAGAGAAATGACAGAAGAGAAGATAAGGAAAGATTCGAGCATGAGGATTCAGTGTGTTGTTGCTGGCTCTGAGAAGTAGGTCTCCCTGTGCAAGGACCAGAGAGAGGCTTCTAGGAGCTCAGGGCAGGTTCCAGGTGACACAAGCAAGGAAATGGGTCCCCAAGTCACATAGATGCAGGACCCAGACTCTGCCAACCACCCGGATGCACTTGGAAGCATCTTCTCTCCCAGTGCCTCCACAGGGAACACAGCTCCGCCTATACCTTCATTTTTGGCCTCATAAGTCTCTAAGCAGAGGATCCAGCTGAGCCATGCTTCCTCTGCACTCCTAACCTATGGCAGTGTGAGATGATCAGTGGGTGTTCTCTTAAGCTGTGGGTCGTGATTTGCTAGGGCAGAAATACAAAAGTAATACACACTGCTTGTCGAATACAGCCACAGTCCCTTGATTCATTCAACAGCAGTTATCTCTTGGATGCCAAAAGCTGCCAGGCCACAGCTTGTTGGTTGATCCCTCTGAAGTTTCAAAGTGAATTTCTAAATCTGAGGTCTGTCTTACATGCCTTTGTAAAAGCTTCAGAATTTTGTAGAAATCTAAAAGTATATTTAAAAAAAAAAATATAAACTCTAGAAATACCTGCACTGTAGGCACTTTTCAGTGAAGCCTGTCAGTCACTTTTATGCTCCTGGCAGTGTGGGGGCCATGTAGGAGGCATATTATAAGCAGAAGCAATACTGATTGTCAAGGAGTTTTAATAATTTAGATAGGAAGAAGGGTTTAAACAAATGAAATAGTAAAGCAACTAGGGACTGAAATGTCCTTCTATTATAATTTGTTGTTAAGCTCAGCCATATTACTTATAGTAATGTGGTGATGATGATGATGATGGTAGCTAACATGCACGTAGCACTCGCTGTTGCAGGCACCATTCCTGGATGCTTTATAGGTGTTAACTCACTTCATGCCCATAGCAGTCCTGTGCGGTGGGGTGGAGGGCTGTGACTCTGCCCCAACAAACAGATTCCCAGATTTCCCTCAAGGTTGGCATAAACTAGATGAAGATTTCCCGTTCCTGTTACAGGCTTTTGGATCTTGTGTTCTGCATCTTGTTCTTCCAGGATGTCCTCCCACATTCGCAGTTTTTGTAGATAGATTTCCTGGTTGGAAGGGGTCTTAGATGATCTGGATTCACACCAGTGGGGGAGTTTCTGTGTAACATCCCTTGTTGTTTAGACACTCAGTCGTGTCCGACTGTTTGTGACCCCACGAACTGCAGCACACCAGCCTTCCCTGTCCTTAACTATGTTCCTGAGTTTGCTCAAACTCGTGTCCATTGAGTCAGTGATGCCATTCAACCATCTCATCCTCTGTTGCCCCCCTTCTCCTCTTGCCTTCAATCTTTCAACTTCTATAGGACTTGTCCCTTCTGATTGGAGATCCTTACTGTAGAAGATCCCTGGAATGTCTAGAGCTATAGGTTATACTCCTGCTGCAGTTTAGAAACTTACTTCCAAAAAGCACACTGATTAAGAAAGAGCATATAAGGAATGACATGTAATACTAAATAAAAGGCATGCTAAAGACATGTTTGCAAATTATGTCTTTAAAAGATACTTTGTTAAATAAACCATATCATATAAATCTATTGAGAATCATTAAATGTGACATAGATTGAAAATACTCTCGTCTTACCAGAAAATGGAAAAAAGTAACTTGAGACATAAAAATTTTTAAAAATATACTGATATAAGCATAATCAATGTTTTATTTCATTGTCATAGCAAAACCCAGGGTGTCAAATGTATACGTGTTTCCTTATAACATTTCATATATATAAAATGTTCGTCAAGAAATTCATGCAGATGAGCAGTTAGAGCTTTGGGGAAATGACTAGATCAAGAATTGTGAGAGCAGCTTTGAAGACTGAAGAAGCAGATTCACCTGCTCTTTTGAAAAGATGTCAGTGTCATTTGCTTGCTCTTTTCAGATTACATTTGGCCAGTACATCTGCAGCGTCTCCTGTTCTTTGTGCCATGAAATTGAAGAGATTTCCACAGTAAGGAATGGCCTCCAACTGTTCTTTTTCATCTGTTGAGATTTGCCCTCCCCCTGTCTCTGTTAGCCAGATGAAATGGCAATAATATCCCCAACTGTTCTACTGCAGGCTGACAGATAGACGACTCCCAGGAGGTTTATGCTTGTTCTCTTTTGATGATAGTGGATAATTTGGGTAGGAGGCATTCATAAAACATATCTTTAGAACAAATCCTTGGTCTGGGTACTTCTGAAATTTACCTTCCCATATAAAGCATCTTCTACTGAACTTCACATAGTAGAACATTTCCACCGTGGGTAGCTCTGAGTATTTGAAAGTTTGTAGACTAAAATATGCCTTTTTGCCACAAGAGAAGCCACTGCAATGAAAAGCCCACACACCACAACAAAGAGTAGCCCCTGCTTGCCACAACTAGAGAAAACCCAAGCACACCAACGAAGAACTCCCTCACCCAAAAAAGGAGATGTGGAAATAGGTGATACTGAAGACCAGATGAAAAGAATATTATATATGAAATATTGGACATTGGACTCTGTCATGGTGTCATGGGAAGTTTTTGAAGAGTCTTTTAGCAAGAGATTAATATAAGATTTATATTTTCTACTGAGTATGATGTGGTTTGAAGAGAGGTAAATGAGAGGCAACAGTCTGAGTTGGGAGGAGATGGTGGGTTGCATTAAATCAAGGACACCTCACTTCTTGGCTTGAGACCCTGGGTACATGGTGGTACCATTCACTGCCTGGGTATATGGGCCATGCTGCAGATGAGAGAGTGGAGGGAAGTGTAAGAAAGTGACTTCACATTTGGAAGTGTTGAGTTTGAGTTACTCGTGGGGCATTTAGATCCTGGAGGTGGATGGCGGTGAGACTTTTGGACCCTGGAAATGCAGATAGCTTGAAATCCTGTGAGTAAGTGAGGTTGCCTAGGGAGAATGAATAGAAAGAGAAGAAGGTTGAGAGGGCTAAGAACAAACCACTGAGGAACATCAAAACTTAAAGATAGGGGAAAGCAAAGCCTTGAGGGAAGAGAAGTGGCAGCCAGAGAGAAAAGAGAAAAGCCTGGTGGGTATGTGTCATGGAATCCTGGTGGCTAAGGACAAGAGGATGGTAACATGCCAGACCCTGCAGTTGAGGACAAGATAAATGAAGACTGCTACATCACGTCCACCGCGAGGAGGTGACCGCCTTGGGGTTGTCCCGTAAATCCTGTCAACTCCTCATAAGCCGAACAGATGGTACTTCAAACTGAGTACAATCCAGATGTTGCTCTCTCTGGAGTCCATCATTTCTTGCTGACCTGAATGTCATCCTCGTACTATTCCAAAACCATTGTTATGCAATTCTAAATAATCTCATTTCCATTGTTAACTTATACCATGCTTATGATCAACTAAAAATTATCACGTCTTTCTAATGTGAACCTCATGCATAGGAGATACATGTACACGTAGCAGACCTAAATAACAGACTTAAAAAACTAACTTACGTATAGGGACTTCCCTGGTGGTGCAGTGGCTAGAGACTCCATGCTTCCAGTGCAGGCGGCCTGGGTTCAGTCCCTGGGCAGGGAACGAGGTGCCACTTGCCACATGTGAACCTGAAGCTTCACTTGTTGAAACTAAGACCTGGCACAGCCAAGTGAATGAATGTTTAAAAAAAGAAAAAAGAAAAGAACTTACATGTAGGACTTGATTCCACTAGTTAGTTTCAGGTCACTTATGTATGTATTAGTCTTTGGTCAGTGATTATCTAAGTTATAATAAAATAAATAGACGTATCTGTATTTAGTCAACAAAGTCTTTATGAGAATTTTTTAAAATAGCCCTAATATCCTTGAAATAAGAATAAGCATATTTTATCATCATAGCGTGCTTAGCAAACACATCTTTGATATGGTGAGAGCAGTTATTAGGAAAACAACTATTTGTTAAATAAACTATTAGGCGGAGAACAGTACTGTCTAGACAGATAAATAACCTTCTTAATTTTCCAATTATGGGTTGACATTAGCAGGTAATCATAGGATTATTCATGTGTCAGTCCTGTGGCAATATTAACTATTTAGAACAGAACAGTGAATCTGGAAATGGGAAAATGGGCCACTGAGGAAGAAAGAAAATTGTCACTGAGTATGTGGCTCTTTCTTCATGGGATGGAAGTCTAGCCACCATCACTACTCAGTTTATATCTTATCCAAAAATATGTTGATGGCTTTAATACACATATTTATTTATTTATCTAGAATTTTTAACCCTGTTTTGGGAGCAAGTATATTTGGGAATAAAGCAGGAAAGTGTATTGAATTATGTTTCTTCTTACATTTAATTTAGAAAATTGAGAAAATGTTTTCTGTGTTTTAAAAACATTTTGATTATATTATCAAAATTTAAGGATTTCTAAGATTAATAGATTTACTAAAAACCTTTAGGAAATTTGTGAATTCATGATTTTCTGTAACATTAGTTTGTAAGGATGGCCCTTTGGTGGCATCTGTCACTGTTGGTCTGTCTCCCATAGGGACCTTTGTTGGCATTCTCCAGCTTCACGCTTGGTTTTTCAGGGGCCTCTTCCTCCAGGAAGGCCACCATGTCTTCTCAGTTGACCTCTCCATGGCCATGATCTCTGGCACTTGGGGCTTGTATTTGACACTTTCTGTTGCCTCTTGAACCTTGTGCTGATGCAAGACTCATTGCATTTGTATTTTGAGTCTGAAAGCCTTATAAAGCCAGAGAAAAACAGACAAAATGCTGAGACTGAGACTAACCCTGATTCTTGTTGAATTTCAGGCCTATTTTGTGAGTAGCCCTGCTGGTTTTTAAAGATAGAAAGCCAAAATACTTCAACATTTTAAAACATTTTAAAATTGCTGATGGGTACCCAGAGGAGAAAGGAAATTTTGATATGTGTTTTATCGGTCCCTTAATTATCCTCTATTTAGATATTCACAAGAGCAAATACACCCTAAGCTGCAGATGTGTTTTGAGTTATAAGGTTCTTTTTATATTAAGTAAACTATGTTTTAAAGTTTAAGCTTCTTTAAAAGCTCCCTTGCAATTTTCCTTGTGCTTGGGTCTGTCAAACCACTGATGTTGTAACGGAATCTTACCATTTGATTGGATTATATCAAAATTCAATACCTAAAACACAGTGAAGACCATGTTCCTTTACAAATGATTTAAATTAGAGGAGAATAAAATAAAAAGTAAAAATTGATTGTCAGTTGAAATGATTTCAAGATTAAAAGGTTGAGTCTTGGAGAAGTGAAGATGTCTTATTAAATAGAAGAGTGCTTCTCAACCCTGGATACAGTGTAGAGTCGCTTAGGAAACTTGAGAACAACAGCAGCAATAAATACTGATGGCTGAACTTCTCCCCCAGAGATTCTGATTTAGATGGAGCCCAAGTATCAACTGCTTTTTTTTAAGCTTCCCAAGTGATTCTCATGTGCATTCAGGTTCAAAATGGATGCAAAGCCGAACTGTTTAAAAGAAAGCATTTCTTAGACAGAATATAGTGACTACATAGCTATTTGACAAGAGGAAACATGAGAAAAAGATGGAGACAAACCTTCAGCTTAAAATTAGTAGAGGGTTACCATCCATTTTTCACAAATCTGAAATACGAAAGCCCTAAAAAACAAAAGGTTTCATGACCTGTGTGTGTGTGTGTGCTTAGTTGCTCAGGGACGTCCGGCTCTTTCGTGAGCCCATGGTCTGCAGTCTGCTAGGATCCTCGTCCATGGAATTTCCCAGACAAGAAAACTGAAAGGGCTTGCCATTTCCTACTCCAGGAGATCTTTTCGACCTAGGGATCGAACTCGCATCTCCGGCGTCTCCTGCAGGTGGATTCTTTCCCACTCTGCCACCTGGTGCCAAAGTCTAACCTAAACTGAATATATTTAGTAGAAAATCCTGAGACTCCTCCTATCTGTCTTTATGCCGTTTGGTATGAATAATCATACATTTCATTACAGAAATATTAGTGTGTCTGATTTCTTATTATAAGACTTCACTGAGGGTGTGACATAGGTAGGGTACATTTCTAAACTACATAAAACGTTCAGTCACCAATTCAATGGACATGAGTTTGAGCAAGCTCCGGGAGATGCTGAAGGACAGGGAAGCCTGGCGTGCTGCGGTCCATGGGCTCGACTGAGTGACTGAACAACAATGAAGGCTTGCGATAGACCACCGTGAGGATGGACTTCCTGTCAGATCAACAGCAGCGCATTTCTTCTAATTTTCTAGGCAGTGGTTTAGCGCCCTCATTAAATAAAAACAGTGGTGAATATCACAGCATGGCTCTTGGCCATTTTTAAATAAACATTTATAGGTATATATTTTTTGATACTGATCTAAGAAGAGGGTTCCATTTGTGTCGTGATGAGAGAGGCTTACATTAAAGAACAGCACAAGGAGATCAAGTAGAAAAATAATTGTCTATAAAAGACTTTTCAGTGTAACAGACTCTTCCCCCAAGTTAATGGTTTAAATCAGCACATATTTACTGTACCTTCTTCTTTTTTTTTAAGTGAAACAGGTTAGGTGTTTATTAGGAAAAAGGGTGTGTGTGGACAGACGCACAAAGGAACTCAGAGAGAGTCGCCACATATTTATTATCTTCATCAGTCTCTGAGTGTTAGGAATTCAGGAGCATCTTAGCTGGTTGGTTTTTGCTCAGGGTTCCCAGAAAGTTGTTATCAAAATGTGGGCCAGGACTTCAGACATCTGGAAACTTGAGCGTTGCTGGGGTGTTATGTTTCTTTTTCAGTGCCGACAAGTCCCGTATTAGTGCTTACAAAGAAAAGCCTAGTCTCTGTTTCTGCAGTTGTTAAAAGTTTAAGTTTTCAGAATAAACCTAACAAGTATTTGCTAAAGGAGGCTTGGAGTCCTAATTTGTTCTGAAGATTTCTGCTACAAGTCCCTTCTTAGGGGGAGTGCCTTCTCGTTGGATTTTCCTTGTCCTCCCTCAGGCAACCTTTTTTTCCCTCCCCTGGGTTCTGTCTCTGTTCCCTTAAAGTCGCCTCTTCACCCACCTCCTGTGGGTCAGTGCAAGCGTGTTGGTGGCCCTGAGTCATGGTGCCGAAAAGATCGTTGCCTCAGCGGAGCTTCTGCCCAGAAGACAGGCATTAGTTACAATTGAAAATAATGAAATAATGATTGCTGGTGTGTCTTTAAAAAAAAAAGTGCTAAGAGGATACTGTGTTGTTGTTGTTCTGTCACTAAGTCGTGTCCGACTCTTGCAACCCCATAGACTGCAGCACGCCGGGCTCCCCTGACCTTCACTGCCTCCCTGAGTTTACTCAGACTCCTGTCCATTGAGTCAGTGATGCCTTCCAGCCATCTATAGGAGACTCTAACGGTATCTCACCCAGTTTGTGATTTGTTTGCTCAATGCTTCCCCCTTTGTATTTTGGAGGAAGAATAACCTACCCTTGGGGTTTTGCTCAAAAATGTTTTCCCTCGGGGGCAGACATGTAGAAGCTGTTCTACACGCCACCGCACGTAACATCTTGTACGTCCTCCCTGACTGCAGATGTTCAGGGGATGTGGTGTGGTACAGTAGAGTATTCTCATTTATTTTATGGAAAAAAGAAAAAGCTTAGGTTCATTTTTAACTGTGAAGTTCTTGTCTTTCTCACTATCCTTTTTTTTTTTTTTTTTCCATCTTCTTGGCTTCCCAAAAAGTGCTCTGTGGGTTTCTTGCTCATCCTTTTTCTCCCTTTCTTTCTCCACCAAATCTTTGCAGAGATGTTTTATATAATGTTGGGAATATAACATTTTCCTTTTCTGAGCTACTTCTGTTTTGAGTCTTATTTCTAAATCGAGAAAGAAAAACTGAAGCTCTCACGAAGAGAGTCTCAGTTATGGAAAACTGAAGGAGGAGGGTGTAGAAGACAGCTTTAAGTGAGCCACCTTCTGCATCTTTTTCTGTCTCTGCTGCCTTCCTATGTCTGAGCCAAGAGGAGTCTTCCCTGGGTGCCACAACATTAGGAAGCCATTGACAGGGCCCCAGGGAGGCTTTCTAATCTGTGTCTTTGTCCACCTCCAGATATTCTCCCCTGGAACAGGGGATTGTGTGTAACAATAAACCTTACACACAATTTCAAATATCTAAAACAGGCACTAATTTGTGGGTTTTTTTTTTTGCTTTTTTGTTACTACACATGCATGTATTTTGTAAAGGCTTTCCTCTGATTAATCATCACTTCTATCTCTCCCAAGTCTCTTTTTCTGCATAAGTTCTTCAACTAAATTTTTATATCTGTGAGCATTTTTGTTTATTTTTTTTAAACTTTTAATTTTGTATTGGAGTAGGAATGGCTGAGCATGCACGCGCGTGCGGGCGCACGCACACATGCACGGACGCACACAGCTGATTGACAAATAATGTTGTTTCTGGTGAATAGTGAAGGGACTCAGCCATACATACACATGTATCCCTTCGCCCGCAAACTCCCCTCCCATCCAGGATGCCACATAACATCGAGCAGAGTTCCACGTGCTATACAACAGGTCTTTTGTTTGTTATCTGTTATCAGTACAGCAGTGTGTACATGTCAACCCCAAATTCCCTAACTGTCCCTTTTCCCTGTCCTTCTCTCAGCAACCATCAGATGTTCTCTAAGTCTATTAGTCTCTTTCTGTTTTGCAAGTTCATTTGTATCATTTCTTTTTAGATTCCAAATATAAGGGGTGTTGTATGATATTTCTCCTCCTCTGTCTGACTTACTTCAGTCAGTATGACAATCTCTAGGTCCATCTGTGTTGCTGCAAATGGCATTATTTCATTCTTTTTAATGACCCAGTGATATCCCATTGTATATATGTACCACATCTTCTTTATCCATTCCCCCATGAATGTTTTTGGATTTCAAACCCCCACCATTAGAGAGGGACTGATTATCTTCTCATTACAGTATAATTTTCCTGAGGAAGCCCTAAGGAAGCAAAGAATCCGTTAAATCAAGAGTATATATACCCTTTAGACTGGCATTCACACTGGCCAGCCAGGGAAGCAAGACGGTAAAGCAGTGTGGGGGAGGGGGAATGCTTTCTTCAGGGATGACGATACCTTGATCATTGTGGTATGGATCCCAGGCAGAGTCCCAGTGTCTCGCTGAGCTGCTTTTGCCTTCACATACATCAGTGTAAATTAGATTAATTTCCGTAGCAAATCTTCTTTAACCTTGAACTTTCACGCTCTGCCTTTAAAATGTCGCTTGTATAACACATTAAGCTGCAGGACCCTTCCAAACTCACTACCACCACCCCTTCAAACCTCCAAAGGTTTCCCAGATATTATCCTCATGTTATCTTTTTTTTTCCCACATTGTCTTTGCAAGTGACTGTGGTTATCTTTCTTGGTCTCTGTTTTATGTTCCTTTTTGAGAAAGGATTTAAGCATATATGTTCAGGGACGAGAGAGGGAATGAGTGAATAAGCAAAAATCTGGACAATAAGTGAGGTTTAAGGCAGTTAGGATATTAGAGCTCATCCTGCCTGTCCCCATTTCACCTGGCCTGTGTGTTGGTAGCTTTCGCTTTTATGCAGCACGTCATCTGAAATGGTTGCTGTTAAACCTGTCAGGCCTCAAGTGATCGTTCATTGTATTCAGACAGAAGTCCAATTAAACTAAGTTCACCTATCTCCGTTTTTCCAGAGTTTCTGTATAAACTAGAATCTTTGGGAGAGAAAAAATATTTACGATCTTTGCCACAGTATTGTGCCTGTTTTAATAATTTATTTGCATGATTTCTGAATGTTACACGTTATGTTTTTGAGGTACTTTCCATCAAAGCGTTGTAAGTAACAGTGTTTTCCAGTGTGTACATTCTGGCAACTGTTTATAATTTCTTTTTAAAGGAAGTCAGTTAGATTCTTTGAGGTTTTCGGCCTAAAATTCCTATGCAGAAGTTTTTCCATATTATTAAAACAAACAAAAGTATGGCAGCAAACTTAACTCTTATCTCAACAGCTCTTAACTTTGTTTGCAGATCTAAAGACAAATCTATGTTTTTCTTATTCTAATTTGATGTTTTCCCCCTAATATTTTCTTAGGTGCAGAGAGAGCTAGCAGCTGTTATTGCTTTGAAAGCAAGGAAGTCTGGTGAGTAGTCTTTCATGGGGCTGGAGGAAGATTCTGATTCTTTGGGGATATTTCACATGTCCTGTGGTTGTGAGCAGTTGAATGTATCCTGGGAAGATTTGGTCCAGAAAGCATATCTCCATTTGTTTTAAAAATTATTTATTCTGCTGTCAAAATAGCACAGGCATATATACAGTTCTTTCAAATTTCACTGCCTGGCTTTATTTCATGCTTCAAGGAAAAATGAAATTCAAAATTAAAAATGTGTTTGCAGCTCACTGCAAGCATGGGTCTAGGTACCCAGCAAAAGAAAGCAAACCACTTTACATTACTTGTCATAATGACAGAGGAAAATAGATAATGTAATGGTGGTCTCTGTTTTATATTTCTCATCTCAAAGTGGCTTCTTAAAAAATAATTGAATTGTCTAATAACATTGCATAGCAAGCGTGTTTCATAGGAACTGATGGTATGGATCCGATTCCTAATACCTTAGGAAGCAATCTGTGAATATAATAAGTGGAAAGGAAAAGGGAGCTCTCAGCTACATCTTGAGGAGAGAAAGCCATGTTTTGCTGAAATTCAGTATGAAACAGACGCTCAGTGAGGTAGAGAACCCTTGCGTTGAAAAGAAGAGTAGCAGGAGGACCCTCGCGGCTCAGAGGAGGCCGGTGCTGAATGGAATGGCAGACAGAGGGGAGCGGCTTCGTGGAGACTGGTAAACCAGGCTAAGACTGCAGGTGAAAGCACTGTGACAAAGTCAGAGAGTTGCCACAGTTTGAAGAAATGCCTGCAACAGAGATGTCTTCAGAACAGAAGTCATACATTTTGCATCTTCCTTTCTCTAGCTAGAAACGAAAACTTTGCTTTTCTCTCGGTGGCTTTTGGGATCAAACACACCTTGTTGTGTTTGTACTATGTCTTTGTTGATCTGGCTGTTGTAGAGGATGCAGAGCCTGGATACTACAGAGGTGGTGGAGAAGAAATGCGAGGCACAGCGATGCGGATCCGCAGCGCCCAGGCATTAGATTAGTGGGAATGGCATTAGATCGTGGATGTTTGCATAGATGGAGGCCAAGAGGGAGGAGGGACACCAGTATACAGGTTGTAGGAAGGGCGTCTTAGAAAAAAATTGTGCTAGAGCTGATGTAGTGTCCCACAACCGTAAGGAGAAAAAATGTCCAGTCTGTATGAGTTGGGATGATAGTGCCTTGGAAGATAGATTTACTTTTTAAGTTTTAGAAAAAGTTGGGGAAATAATAAAATACATATACTCTGTCATTGCTGGAGCAAAATAGAACAAGTAAATAGAGATGGGGCTGGAGAAGGAGGTGGTTGCTAATTTACACAGTGTGGGCTGGGCAGGCCCCTTGAGCAAAGACCTGAAGTCACTGAGGGGTGAGCCCCGTGGACGTCCAGGCAAGAGCATTGGACAGAGGTGTGCAAAATGTGTGTAGAGAACAGCAAGGAAGTGAAAGTGGCTGGAGCAAAGTGAACAAGGCAGAAAGAGGTAGATTCCAGATGTCAGGCTGAGAAGTTTGAACTCTGGAGGTGAAGAGAATTGAGAAAGCGTAAGCAAGACCCACACACAGTGGACTGTGCAGAGTCAAAGACTGGTATGAAGTTGACTGTTATGCCATGAGGTTAGCATCTCTATTTTCCTTACTTATTTCATCCGTGGAGCTTGGAATGTCAAGACAACATTGGCAACTTCTCAGGGACAGAGTGAAACACAAATATATCAGGAATGGGGACGTAAATTCATAGTTTTATTTTGTCAAGTTCCACGAAAACCCCTACTGGTAATTTTTAAGCTGTATTGAATTTATAGGTCATTAGATAAATTGGCACTTTAGAGATAAGCATTTCCATTCATGAATCTAGGATTTCATTCCACTTTTTTCATATCTACAGTACTGTCTTAAAAATGTCTCCTTAAAGCTTTGTACATTTTTTTGCTTAATGTATTCTTTGGTGCCTTTGGTTACTGTTATTTTTTTGGCTTCTGGTATTTTTAGCTTTTTTTTTTTTTAAGTGAAGGTTTCTGTCTTTGTCTTTCATGACACTTTTTCTTGAAATAAACTTTACCTTTTAGAGTAGTTTCAATTCACAGAAAAATTGAGCAGAAAGTACCCAGTTCCCATATACCCTGTGTCCCCACATGCCCTGCTCCCTTACTGCCAGCATCTCAGAGGGGTATATTTGTTATAATCGATAGCCTATGTTGACACATCCTTGTCACCCACGGTCCATAGTTTAGGGTTCACTCTTGGTACTGTCCATTTTATGGGTTTGGACTAATGTCTAATAACATGTGTTTATATTATAGCATCACACAGAATCACTTCACTGCCCTTCTGCTCTAGCTATTTATGCCTCCCTCCCCCATGTTCTGGAAATCACTTATGTTATTGTCCCCATAGTTTTGCCTTTTCCAGAACATCATGTGGTTGAAATCATAGAGTAGATAGTCTTTTCAGATTGGCTTTGTTAAGTCAGTAATAGGCATTTAAAGTTCATCCATGTCTTCTACTAATGACTTGATAACTCATTTCTTCCTAGCTCAGAGTAATATTCCGTTGTCTGAAAAAAAAAAAAAAAGAATTATATTCCGTTGTCTGAAAAAAAAAAAAAAAGAATAGTATTCTGTTGTCTGGATGTACCACAGTTTATGTATCCGTTCACCTGCCAGAGGACATCTTGATTGCTTCCAGGTTTTGGCAGTTATAGATGTTATAAATAAACCTTGTATAAACATCTGTGTATATGTTTGTATACAGTTTTCATCTACACAGACACGTGCATCACACATAGTCTTCAGCTGCTTTGGTGAGTAGCAAAGAGTGTGATTTCTGGACCGTGTGGTAGGAGTGTGTTGAGTTTTGTAAGAAGCTGCTTCTGGTGACTACCTTCCCGAGTGGCTGTGCTCTTTGCGTTCCCACCAGCGGTGAACGAGAGTTCCTGTTGCTCTGGATCTTCACCAGCATTTGTTGTCAGTGTTTCAGATTTGGTTGTTTTAGTTTGCATTTTCCTGATGGCATGTGATCTGGAATATCTTTTCATGTGCTTACTTGTTATCTTTATATCTTCTTTGATGAGGTGTCTGTTAAAGTCTTTGATCCATTTTTCAGTCAGCTTGCTTGTTTTCTTGTTGAGTCTTAAGAGTTCTGTATATATTTTTGATGATTGTCCTTTTTTGGATATATTTTGCAGGTGTTTTCTCCCAGTCTCTGGCTTGTATTCTCATTCTCTTCACATTGTCTTTGAAAGAGCAAAGATTTTTAATTTTAATAAAGTCAGGCTTATCTTTCTTCTCTTTTGGATCCTGCCTTTGGTGTTATAGCTAAAAAGTCATATCACACACAAGATCATCTATGTTTTCTTCTATTACATCCTAGAAATTTTATAGTTTTGCGTTACATTTAAGTCTGTGATCCATTTTGAGTTCATTTTCATGAAGAGTGTTAGGTCTGCATTTAGGTTCTTTTATGTGTGGGTGTGTGTATGTCTAGTTGTTCCAGCAGCATTTGTTGAAAACACTATCCTTCTTCCATTTTATTGCCTTCTCTCCTTTGCCAAAGGTCACTTGACTGTATTTGTGTGGGTTTATGTCTGGGCTCTCTCTTCTCTTCCGCTGACCTGCTTGTCTGTGCTTTCGCCAGGACCACCCTGTTTGGATCACTGTAACTTCACAGTGAGTGTTGGTAGGGTACTGTCAGCCTTCCAGCTTTTTCTCCTTCAACATTGTTTTGGCTATTCTGGGTCTTTTTCCTCTCCATATATACTTTGAATCAGTTTGTTGATCCACATCTGTTATCTTTTCTAATTGTTTATTTTTCCTGCATGAGAATTCTTGTTTTTGTCCCTATCAAAAGTGTTGAACTTAAATGAATTCTAATAGCTAGTTTTAAATTTACCTTGGGTTTTCTTTATAGGCAAATATAGTGTCTATCAATTATGACTATTTTATCTGTCTTACCAACCCAAGTAACTCCCCTTTTTTCCCCTCATGCTATTTCATTAGCTAGGGTCCGGTAATACATAAATTGAATAATAAAAAAGATAGTTGGCATTCTTTGTCCCTGACAAAATTAAATAAGTTTTCTGACTAGAAAAATAGAGTAAGCAAAGAAGATCATTTTTAGAGAGAAACATACTTTTCTGTGCCACATTCCCCAAACCACAACAAATTTGGGAAACTGTCTAGGGGCAAAAATAACTAAGATGATATTGCAATATTCAAAGAATCCAAATAGGGACTTCAGGAGATACCCACCTGATTCGTCCCACACTGCTGCTGCTTGATTTGGCCTTGAGAGTAGATGAAAAATAATAGCAGCAAAGTATGGGAACCTAACTCATAAGCATTGCTTTTATTCCTTTATCAGATTCTAACTGAGCACCTACTCTAGGGCATTGACGGTATGGTGGTGAGCAAGGACAAATACGGCTACCTGCTATTTTAAAATCACATTGTTTATTTCAGATATAAATAAACGTGAGTAAGTCAATGGCTGTCTGAAAAAGGATAATGTATTACTATGTAGTTAGGAGGTGATAAAATGAACTATTAAACACAGCCTTAAACAGAATTTTAGCTGCAGAATGGTGCTTTCTGTATGGTCATTTTTAAAAAAAAAACTATTTTGATTTTTTCAAGGTAGAATAAGAAGAAACTGGTATACTTCTAATAAAAAAAAGTATTGAAATAGTAGTTGGCACATCTGGAGCTTAACAAAAGGAATTGATTGCCTTAATATCTGTCTTGCAGTAGAACTGTTAATTAGGGCTCAGGTGGTCATGCCAGATTTACGTCTTTGTGAAGGGTTGTTAAAACAAGAATTAGTATAAAGAGTTTTTTGGTTTCAGCTCTCCTACAAACAGAAACAAAAGTAATTGCCAATTGATAGATTATATAGATGATTCAAGGATCTAGCTTTGTAAAAAATCTATTTTGTTGTAATTTTCTAAGAAGCCATTAGGATGTGCCTTTAAACAGTTTTCTCCTCTAAATGCTAACCTTAGTGAATATGAATAGCATTTTAAGGCTTCACACGGTTTTAAGATGTTAACACAGATATCCTTGCACTTGTTTCTTTTTTGTTGAATTGCTGATTCTACTGCTAATTGTTAGACCGTTAGAGTCTTAGGAACATTTTCTTCCCCCTTGCAAGGGAATCCACAGCCAAAGCATGTTTAGCTCTCAGTATCTTTAGATTAGATGAAATTTGTGCCATGGTGGGCTTTTATTTCTGGAAAGCCAGAAATCTCATATTGGTAAACCTCTTTGGCAGTTTTTATATTTCACTCTCTCTCCTAGTCCATACCTAGTTAAATGTTTTAAAACTAAGTATCGAGGATATTAATGTTTGGAAAACACAGAAGAGGTTCTAGACTCTGTTTGTACCATTAAATGTCTTTGTGACTTTGGTAAACGGATTCCAATTTGTATTGTATCATGATGGGGTGGGTATAGAATGTAGGAACCTTTGTGATTCCTTCCAGCTCCAATATTTAATTATAATAGTATTTTCATTAATTTCTTTCATTATCCTTAATGGAGTCACAACCTTGGGAATGTTTTATTCAGGACTCTTAGGGACAAGTGAGAGAAAAATAAACTGAAAACCACAAGGGGACTTTATCAGCTCAGGGTATCTGTGGAGCTAATCAGTCTCAGCAGGAGAGAACCTCTTTCCTGGTAAGGCCCATGGAAGTCTCGGTGGGGACTTTGCTGGAAGGATGGAATGCCCATCTCTGGAGCAGTGGAAGCTTGGATGGAGGGCAGGATACAGAGGTTAAGTCCCACGAACTGAGGCTGGGGCAGGTGTGGCTCCCCAGAGAAAACCAGCAGGAGAGGGATGGCTGCTGGGGCAGAGTGCTCACCACAGGAGAAATTGCTTGTATTGTCTGAATCTCGTGATTCAGAGAGGATTTAGAGGGAAACGTCGTGCCTGAGAGTACACAGGTTAAGGCTGCAGCCAGTGCAAACCCAGGCTTTCCAACATCCAGTCTCAAGTTTTCCTAGCTACGCTGTGTCCCCTCCCTTGTTGTTATGGGGAGTAAAGATTTGGTTTATGGAAAGGCATTCACATTTTCTACTTTTGTTTCTGGGAATGGAAAAGAATCGAGTGAAAACTTACATTTTTCAAGCAGTAAATAGCAGCAGTTTTCCCCCCTCATTTTCAAATAAATTAGCCAGGGATTCAGGTTAACGTGTTATTTTTGTACCAAGATTTTATTATTTGTTTGGGATGTTAAATATATATATACAACATAAAATTGTATAAAATGGTTTTACCTACTGTGTTTAGTTTTAGCTTTTAGAAACATTATTTTTAATAGGCCGGAAAGGATGAGAAGGAAGCCCGAGTTTTACATTCACGTTAAATTATTTCTCCTAGCCTCAGAAATCCTCTTTGTTTGTTCAATCATCTTTGATTCCATGAAATTAAAAGACGCTTACTCCTTGGAAGAAAAGTTATGACCAACCTAGATAGCATATTGAAAAGCAGAGACATTACTTTGCCTACAAAGGTCCGTCTAGTCAAGGCTATGGTTTTTCCAGTGGTTATGTATGGATGTGAGAGTTGATTCCTATACTCAAGCTTAAATAGGCATTTTGAATGGGTATGTGATTTCTCCAGCTTGGTGATTAACATTTGCTGTATACTGAACGGCGTGTTTGTAAAACATTCAACAGGTGACTGCGGGATCTGGTAATCTGGGTGAACCCATCAGACAAGTTGAGGGCCTTTTATTACCTGGCTAAATTCCTAGCTTTGAAGATCTACTGCTGGTAACAGTCACTGGTCACCAATAATTTGTTATAAGAATTTAAGCAGTTCTAAGCCCCTTTGTGAGATTGGCAGGGAGTCAGTGCTGACAGGAAGCTCTGCAGAGAGGGTTGAGGTCTGACACAATTGAAGGGACATGTTCTCCTTCAGGGCAGAAGCTTCCCACAGAGAAGACATCCCCATCGCTTTGTCATGAAAAATGAAATAGATGGACTGATTATTTTTAACAGTAGAGAAAGGTTTCTCCCTTCTGCACATTTAAAAAAATAAAAATAACCATTAAGCCAATGGAATTGCTTCTACTTTTATGGTCCTCTAACTTTTTACTTTTTATTTTAATGTAGCACAGTGTTTGACTTTATTCTCTCATGAACACATTGCTCATAAAGGAGAATGCACAGTAAAATGGGATTTTAGAGTGGATGGTAATAATAAAATTAAGGACCAACAAAGGCAGACTTAACATGCTGGTACAATTATTGCTAGCTCAAACCCCTTTCTGGTTTCTTGTGATTAACTTGCTATTGAAAAAAATTTAAATGCTTTGGAAGTATTAATAAAAGCTGTAGTAATCCTGTCTTGAATAGTTTTTTTCCATCTAATCTCTGAGTGTGCTAATAATGAATGTTCAAACTAGAAAATGTTAGTTTATAATGACAGAGGTCTATTGGCTGTATTTTAAGCAGTTGAGATATTATGCTTTATTTTTAGTGATATTTTCAACCCCTTAAAAATTTTAAGTCTTCCCCAACCTGCCCTACAGGGTGCCCCGTCTCCTCTCGGAGCTGACTTTTTCACGTGGTTGGTGTTGTGTCCTCTTCTCCTTTGCCGCCTCCTGGATGCTGAGCCAGCAGGGCCATGGCTCTCGTTCGTGGTCAGCACAGACCCACACCGATTGTCTTGTTACGCCCCACTAACAAATGTGCTATTTAGCATTTGTCAACCAAGAGGAAAGAAGTAGCATGTGTTTTCCCCCAAAATCATCAACACAACATTCTGGTCTTCCTGATTGATTGAGGATCTAAGATGTTTTCCTGAGAAGAGAGAGCTTTGCCTAACACCATGCTGATTGTTGAAGTTTGTAAAAATCTCCCCCTTCTCGGTGCTATAATAACTCCTTGTTCTAACATTTCCAGAGGCTCTCCCGCCAGCTGACGGATTTTGTACATTCACATCCCGTCTCCACCAGTGCATGTTCTTACTAAACAGTGATCAATTCAGTGGTTGACAAGTTGTATCTTTCTTTTTTATTTAATGGCATGAAACCATAATAAGAGTCTTGAAACAGTCATTGTCAATGCAATGCAAAGTTAAAACTTACTTGAAAATGTAAAAATCTTCCTATCAAGAAAATAATAGCATCAATAAAACCCAGGAACAATTGAAAATGCATGAGGCAGATGCTTTGTAAATTTTTTCTAACTCTCCCACTGGGATACGAAGAAAATTGCCTTTAAAAAAAGAATCCCATGACACTGTCTTTTGTAATTAGAGCTATTAAGTCAAAATGATAAATAACCATTCAGTGACATACCATAAAAGAAAATAGCCCTTTGCCCTGTTTTCTCCTGAATAGCAAGGTATCTGAGAGCAACCAGCATGGAAGTTGGGCTCTTTTTAACCCTGAGGGTTACTTAGAATTTAGGAAATTAGAAAGGCAAGATGATTTTCTTTTTCCTCCTTCTACATGGTCGTGTCCATTAAGAGAGTAAATGGAACTGATTTGCCAAGGAGGTGAAGAATGGTAATAACCACAGCAGAGTGTGTGTGAAAGGGCAAGGTTTAGAGGCCTTTGTTTTAAAAAATGCACTGCAGGAACTCTTCAGTGAAGGAAGGTAATGTTTATAAGGCTCAGTAGACAAAGGTATTTATCACTCTAAATGGGAGCTTGTTCTTGTTTTAGGGAACCAGATACCGGAAGGGAGAACTGAGCACTGATGCTCTCTGGTCTCATGTGGTCCAGGACAATGATTTTACACCATTCAGATTCTTAGCTGTTATTGCCTGTGTCTTATAAACGTGGCCAAACCTTGGGAAACAGTTTCCTGGGTGTGGAGCAGAGAGTTGGGTGGAAGGTGGGGCAGACATAAAGCGGGGACTTCACAGTTTTCTGTTTGAGCATGGAAAGCTGGCTGCCAGCACGACAGCTCCTGGGAACGTGTTTTCTTTGAGCAAACTAGATGAGTGTAATGAGTGTACCCTGTGCATAAATTCAATATTCATTCTACACACAAGGTCAAATGAAAGTTAATGACCATTTGCACACCAGAGATCTGAAACCCACATTTTATTTCTTTCTCATAATGACTAAAAAGGATAGCAATTTATATTTAAATTGATTTAAATTTCAAAGCATAAACACAGAGGTCTCCCTGGTACCCTTTTTTCACCAGTGAAACTTCCTGGTAGGGCTCAACTTTCATAAAAAATTCAGTCCCATCCCATGTCGGCTCCCCAGTGTGGACTGTTTTTTTGTTTTCTGTGGAGCAGCCCTGTTCCCACCCTGCTGGGTTAGCAACACCAAATTAGAGCCCAGCAATGCAATCAGAACCACTTTCTTTAATGATTTAGGTTTTGCATTTGTTGAGTTAATTAGCTGATTGAGGCAACTAATGGGTGTCTTTAATACACTGTTGATGGGGTGGCTTCTCTAGAGCCTGCCGGCTCCTTTGTTCTTGGTCTTCTGGGGTTTGGGAACTGCTTCCCACAAGAACATATGATATATGCCACCCTGAGTCTGGAGGCCAGCCCGGGAGGCTAGTATGCTAATTACCAAGTGCCCCAGAAGAACGAGCATCCACTTAAAACCCTGTATCTGACTAATTCTATGTGCTTGAATGAAGTTTTACGTGGAGGGGGGTTGAGGTGCATGGGTAAGGGGGTGGGGAGAGTGACCTGTGATCCATCTTTACAGTTAAGAATGCTATGATTGCTTCTCTGTATACACCCAAGCTACAAAATAAAAGCAGTTGGTAGGTATTTTAAAATATTAGAATAATTAAGGAAATATTACAAGAACAAGATGATGGGATAATTAAATGGGAAGGTATATTAATGGCTAAAATGGTGTCTTATGAACTAAAATATTCCTTAAGTAGAGGAATCCTTATTGTATGCTGTTTTTACAAAGTTATGAAATTCTGTGGTCTGGTGAACACAGTCTGCTACCAAAATCTGGCAGTCTTGGGTATGCAGTCAGAAAATCTGGGCTGTGTTCACTCTGGCAAGTCACTGGCTCCCCTCAGCCTCAGGTTCTTCTTCTTCTTTTTTTTTTTTAATAAAAGGAAGAGGCTGGGCTTGGTTGATGCAGGAGGGCCATGCTGAGTCTGCAGGTCATGCCCTCAGGGCCAAGTATTAGGTGGTATTCTTTGCTGTCTGTTTAGGCAGAATGTGAGAATAATAACTGCTGATAACTTAGTGTCTTTTCCAAATATTTTTTCATTTTTTGACTTTGTCCTTAGTGAAAATCTACAGACGGGCCCCTCCCCCACCTTTTTCAGGGAACATTTTCTGCTATCATTTGTATTGACAAGTAAGCACACTCGAGGGAAATCTTTGTCTTGGCCACATGACCCAGCTATTGTCCATCATTCGTCACATTAAAAGTCTAATTGTATAAACAGCCATGAAAATGGAGCTGTTTTCAGTAAAACTGAAAATGACATAGGCACAGTGTGTGTAAATATAAGTTAAATAATGTGCCATAGTATGTAATGCAAAGTACACAATTTGATTCAACTGAATTATATTAGAAAAAGTGAGCCAGTTATGATAAAAGTGAAATTTATGTCACATACTGTTCTTTCTGCTTAATGTGACACATAAGTACTTAACATCTGACGATTTCTTAATCAGACATTGTCTTTGTAAGTGGCTAGACAAATTGTGGTTCTAGCCACTTGCAATTTTCAGATAGTTATAAAAATATTGCTTTTTAATACTACAGTGATATCTGTTTTTGGAATGAGATTGATGATAAAAATTTTGGAGACAATGAAGACTTTCTCTTTACAACTTCAGCGATACATTTTGACATTAGTCTTTTTGGTTGGAGATGAGGAAACAGATGGATAGATTATTTTTTTAAATAATTTTAGGTTTCCTTCTGAATGATTGCATCAGAATTCCTACTTAACTAAATAGAATTTTGATTTTCTAAAGTTCCTTAAGTTGAGTTGGACAACTGCCCAACTTTACAATAGTTCTTGACCTGAGTGGAAATTTTGTCATGTGAATGGTAACAGAATTAAAAGCTCTCATGGCATTGGCAGTAAAGCCTTTGTAAACGAAGAGAAGTACTACCAAGCTTTATTTAGTGGGCAGACTCAGGAATAAGCAAATATTCCTACTGAAGTTTCTATACTAAACTTACCAGGAAGACCTTTGGGTCAGGGAGGGAGGGCCCACTAGTTTAAAGAGGAAGTGAATTTAACCTTGGCTTTAAGTGAGTGCACATGATCCACAGCCATATCCTGATAAGTTGTGGGCAGGACCCCAAGTTGACAGGACTAAAGGGATTGTCTGCTTCTCCTTTTGCCAAAAGGGGGCTAACTTCTGTGTGTTGAAAATGCAGATACAGAATAGAAACAAAGCATTTGCTTTAAGACCTATTAAAATTAATGGAGAAAGTTTATATCTTATCGTATTATTGTTTTCTGGTAGAAAAATGACTGTGAGAAATTTGAGATTGAGGTTATCTTTATACCATTAGAAACAGATGGAAGCTTTTAGAAATGGTGCCCATTTTTCTTCCACTCTAGCTGAAATAGAAGAGCATGACAGATATGATTGCCATCTTAGTTCTTATGTTTCTGTTTTCTTCATTTCGATTTTTAGTGTTGTTTTCATATGTTTAGAAGGCCCATTTCCATATCCTAGTTCTGAAGGTAGAGTGAGGTAAAGGTTCTTTTCTTTGGCCTGAGGGAGGCCTTATAGAGCAAACACAAATTTATCAAATAGTAGTAAGAAAACAAATTTCCACCTTCAGGTAGGGGGAATTAGCAGGGATTAGAGGTCATCCATAGGCCCTGGCTGGAACCCTCTCTTGCTACAGTGGAGGAGGGTAAGGGTGTTGTCCCAGCACCCTGCTGCCCTAGGGAATGTCTGTCCACCTTGTCTGGTCAGGGGAGGAGCAGATTTCATCTGCTCTCATGGTGTTAGAGCAGCACCTAGGCTGTAGGCTTTGTCACTGGGCACCTTGGACCCTTCAGTCATCTCAGAGTCATCACTGAAACTAATTACTGGTGTGGAATTCAGGCTTATCGTTTGTACCCGAATCCAAGTTGTTGAAGCTGCTTCATTTTGCTAGTAACATTAGGCCTACTTAAGTCAACTAATTTCAGGGTTAACCTTGTAATCAAGTGGACAGTTTCATCAAAAGATTACCTTTATGTGAGTGGTTCAGGTCCTTCCAAGGGAGTTTTCCTGGGGCCTGCTTTGGTGCAGTTATTCATTACCTTGATACTTCAAGAAGAAAGTCAGACCAATAAAACAGCCTGTAGTTTCTATCAATTGTATATGACAAAGCAAAATACATCGACTTTGATTTGAGAGGAGAGATGGCTGGCTGAGCGCCGTCAGCGTGGATGTGCAAAGGAGCCTGGCTATCAGCCAGTGCTGTGCTGTATCAAGACTTTTTGATTTCCACATATATCTTGCCTAGGTTTTCTCGTCTGGTAATCTTATGAGATTAGTTTAGGAACCATTAGAGCACTTATGCTAATACTCAAAAATGGCAACGGATTGTCAGAATTATTCACTGTGGTGAAATGTAGATGGGAAATGCTTTCTTCTTCGTTTTCATCAGCTGTGCTGTATGGTCTTACCTAGTGCCAGTGAGCTTCTAGATCTTACCTGTTTCTGATTCAGACTTTCTTTGTGGTGAGCGATCTGTCCAGGATGTAGGTCTTGCCTGCTGCTGCTGCTGCTGCTGCTAAGTCACTTCAGTCGTGTCCAACTCTTTGTGACCCCATGGACGGCAGCCTACCAGGCTCCCCCGTCCCTGGGGTTCTCCAGGCAAGAACACTGGAGTGGGTTGCTATTTCCTTCTGCAATGCATGAAAGTGAAAAGTGAACGTGAAGTCGCTCAGTCATGTCTGACTCTCAGCGACCCCATGGACTGTAGCCTACCAGGCTCCTCCATCCATGGGATTTTCCAGGCAAGAGTACTGGAGTGGGGTGCCATTGCCTTCTCCAGGTCTTGCCTGAGTCTGGTTTAAATCTCCCTTCTTGGGTCACTTAGTTTCTGGCATGAGAGGGTCCTCTGGTCTCTGAGGCAGTGCCCCTGCCAGTGCTTCAGGCTTGGTGGATCTGCAGGGGGCCTCTGCTTGCTGTGGTATCTGCAGCGGCAGTTAGGGGCCCAGGGTGGCTGGCTCTGTGTCTGGACCTTCCTTGGGCCTCTGGCCCCATACTGCCTCTTGCTGGAGCTGTAACCCCCACTGCTTCCCTGCTACAGGCTCCAGCCAGCCCCTGGATGAGGGCAGTTCCACTGCCGGCCCCTCTTCCTGGGCTATAGAGGTACTTCTGAGTCCTTTCAGACTTCCCAGCCAGGGAAGGAAGAGCAGCTCAGAAAAGTAAGCCCTACCCCTTGTCTGCATCAAGCCTTGCGGTGCTCACAATGATCCCCTGTGAGTGTGCTGGCCCCAGGTGGGGCTGGGGTGGGGTTCAAGGCCGTCTCCCACCGTGTCCGTGTGCTAACCAGCACTCCCATCCTTAACGTCCCCTCAATCATCCACCCACCCCAGCCTCAGAGCCAAGCCCACCGGAGAGCTCAGGCCCACTGTTCTGACCTGTTTCTGCTTCCTCTTTCTGCTGCCCCATCCCATGATCCACTTGTAGCAACACATGGATGGGCTTGACCTTTTCTCACCCATTACTTCCTGACTGTCTCCTTGAGGGGGACAAACCTGTGGCTTAGCTATCCCAGGAGAGAGAGCTCTGCAATCTAAGACTTTTAGAGTGGGTCCTTGATGTGCAAAGGAGAATGACATTCTTTACCGTGTTTGCCCTTTCAAGCCTGTTGTCTTGTTGCAAAATTCTTTGGGTGTCAGGATACAAAGATGATGGGCTTCATCTTTATGCTCCTTATCTTCTGCTCTCCCCAGGCTGTCTGAGGGTCTGATTAGGGAGAAGATTCCATCCAGAGATGAAAATGGAAAAGAAAAAAGCACATTACATGCTTTGTAGCTTAATTACCCGTGATCAAGTACTTGACTGCCGTCCTTTTTTCCACACACCTACCCTGTGGGGTTATGGTTCTGATCACCCCCTTCTGCAGATAATGAAGTTTAAGATTGGTGAGTTGATGTGACTTGACAAAGGTCATATACTAGAAATAGTGTAGAAATGATGCCATATTTTCTCCCATATTTGTAATAAAAGGACATTTAAAAAAAAATCCAGTGGGATAGAGTTCATTGAAGGTTAAGGAAAGTTTTCAGATATTTCCTAGCCGCGTCTTGGCCTATCTGCTCCCTCCTACCCCCACAATGATTGAGTGATTGGACCATTTGGTGTCTTTGCTTGTATCAGTATTTACAAACACAAGGACTTTGAGGGGATTCTTGGCGGTTCCTCTGCATGTTTTAGAATTTCACTGTAATGTCAAGGCAAGATTCAGCAGTATAATTGCTGACAATTCAGGAACAATAACAACAGAAAAATAGCATCATGTGAGAAGTGTTTTAATGTAAATAAACATTGTTTTTGGAATGTAGACTCCTTGCCTACTATAAAACCTTAGTTAACAAGACTCTCTGTGTAGATCTGACCTGTTACGTTTTCTGGTTTACAGTCCTTGAGGCAAAATTTCGTAGCTGTGAAAAGCAATTTAACAGACTCAAGTTCAGTTCTGGCTTAGTCCCTTACTGTGAATGGCTCCCAGAATCTGTTTTCTTATTCTGTGAAATGGAGCACAGGGCATATGCCTCTGAGGCTTCTGGAGGTAGGAGAGAGTTAGACAGCAGAAAGCATGAAGCTGGCATGTAGGTAGGCTTAGAAATAATTTTCTCTCTTTTTCTCTCATTTTTGGCTGCACCTTGCGGCACGTGGGAACTTAGTTCCCCAACCAGGAATCAAACCTGTGCTGCCTGCAGTGAAAGTGTGGAGTCAACCTCTGGACCACCAGGGAAGCCCCAGATATCATTTTGTTTTACTCCCCGAGATAAATATTTTAAAAACTTTATAATTCTTGGGTGAAACTATACAGAGTACTGGGGTCTTTTTAAATGAATGAACATCTTAAGGTGTCTGAGCATCACTGCTGCTCAAATCTTTGGTCACAGGATTAGCCTGAACCTGTCCTGGCACCAGAACACAATTCTTGCAAGGTGTTTAAAAATGAAAGCCCTTCTGTCTCCCAAGAAAAATGGTGAAGAAAAATGTTTCTAAGCTTAACTCGACTGTTTGTCATTGAGGTTTTATTTTAGTTGGATTGTATATAATCCATCTTCGCATTAAAAGGAAACTTGTTTATTTCTAGTACATTTCTTCACAAGAAGGACAACCGAACAGGCTGCTGGGCTCAGGTACTGATGAATTCTTTATTACTCTCATCAATGGAGCAAATATTTATGCTCTAATTAAAGGGTACACTTTGCTCTGGTGACATTACCACTTTTCTCTGTTGAATAACTTTTCCGTTGGCTGGACATTAATGTATTAAACGTGACTCCAAAGAAAACACCTAGTAGGTAAAAACCTGTTAAGAAGTGGAGGAAAGAAAGTTTGGAGGGTCAAGTCTACTACAAGGCAAAGGCACAAGAGTTGAAATGGAATCCTCTCTGCTGGGGGCAGGGATAAATCACACCATCAGTCAGGAGAAAGGGAAACAGCCAGGGTCTGTCTCGCCATGGCTTGAGCTGTCTCCAGGCAATTGTGCAGAGTGTGGAGTACCTGATGAAGCAGATGACAGGTTTTCACCTACCTCTGCTTTTAGCCTCCGCTCTGTAGATTTATTATGTTGTCCGAGTGCTGTGGATTCCCACTTATCAGCACACCAGTTGTCAAATGTTGGTAAAAGTAAAACATTAGTATTGAGCTCCGTGTGTGCTGTTGTGTTCCGTAAGTGGCAGGAGGCAGGAGTCTTCAGGGATGGCAGCGTGACAGGACCAGGCTGGCGATCTGGAAGTGGAGCAGCTGAGTGGAGAATGGATGGAGGGAGGGGTTGGCTCAGAGGCTGGGCAATAGTGGCAGAAAGGTGAGAGGTGGCATGGTCATAAGCTATGACAGTGGCAGGGAGCAAGAGGGACAGAAATGTTTCAGAGGTAAAAGTCACAGGATCTAGTGAGAGACAGATATGAGGGCTGAGGAGAGAGAAGAACACGAAGGCTCCTGGTGGTGATCTGAACTAAAGTACAGACCCCAGGAGGAGGGAGAGGCCTGTAAGACATGCTGTGTGTGATGCATGTGATTTCAGACCTCCATGTCCTCCCATTGCATTAAATTGATGCTCTTTCTTGAGGGCAGAGGTGATGCCACTCCACATGCCATAGCAGCTTGTATGGAGCAGACGTGTGATGGTCTCTGAAATGAGCATCCTCAGCATGTAACTGGAGATGTGGGCCTGGCACTCAGGGAAGAGGGCAGAGATGGAGACACAGATTTGGGAATAACCCGCATAATGGGGAAAGTTGAAACCATAGGAACAGATAATATCACTGAGGAGAGAGGAAAGAGAACCTGCAGGAAACTTGCATTTTTTTAGAGGGTTCAACCTGATAAGGACCCAGAGAAGAGAGTTTTAAACAGTCTCAAGTTCAGCTGACAGGCTGAATAGATTGAAACAGAGAGAGTGGTTGTTGGTCAGCTTTCAAAGAAAAGGTTGAATGGCACTGGATGGACCAGATTATAGTATTATGGCATGGTGGGATTGTAAATTGGTGCAGTTACTATGGAAACAGTATGGAGAGTCCTCAAAAAATTGAAAATAGAACTATTGTGTGATCCAGCAATTCCACCTCTGGGGATATATCCAAAAGAAATGAAAACACTAACTTGAAAAGGTATTTGCACCCCCGTTTCATAGCAGCATTATCTACAGCAGCCAAGACATGGAAACAGCCTGAGTGTCCACTGATGAACAAATGGATGTAGAAAAACCAAACTCATCAGTTCAGTTCAGTTCACTCCCTCAGTCATGTCCGGCTCTTTGCGACGCCATAAATCGCAGCACTCCAGGCCTCCCTGTCCATCACCAACTCCCGGAGTTCACTCAGACTCACGTCCATCGAGTCAGTGATGCCATCCAGCCATCTCATCCTCTGTCGTCCCCTTCTCCTCCTGCCCCCAATCCCTCCCAGCATCAGAGTCTTTTCCAGTGAGTCAACTCTTCACAGGAGGTGGCCAAAGTACTGGAGTTTCAGCTTCAGCATCATTCCTTCCAAAGAAATCCCAGGGCTGATCTCCTTCAGAATGGACTGGTTGGATCTCCTTGCAGTCCAAGGGACTCTCAAGAGTCTTCTCCAACACCACAGTTCAAAAGCATCAATTCTTTGGCGCTCAGCCTTCTTTACAGTCCAACTGTCACATCCATACATGACCACAGGAAAAACCATAGCCTTGACCAGACGGACCTTTGTTGGCAAAGTTATGTCTCTGCTTTTGAATATGCTATCTAGGTTGGTCATAACTCTCCTTCCAAGGAGTAAGGAAAAACCAAACTCATAGGAAAAGAGATGAGATTTGTGGTTACCAGAGGCACAGAGCTGGGGAAGGGGGAGATGGAGGAAGGTGGTCAAAAGATACAAACTTGCAGTTACAAGACTGCAATGAGTACCTAGGGTGTAATGTGCAACACAGTAACTATAGCTAGCACTGCTGGGTGGTACATACAGAGTAAATCCTAAGAATATTCATCACAATGAAAATGTTTTCCTTTTTTCTTTTTTTATTATTGTATTTGTAAGAGAAGATGGATGTTAGCTGAACCGACTGTAGTAATCACTTCTGTACATGTTAAACTTATACAGAGATGTATGTCAATTATTATTCAATAAAACTGGAAAAAAGAATACAGAAAACTTTAAAGAGTCAAAAGAATATTAAAAATACTACATGACATGACTCAGTGGTGAATGCTGACCACTATTTTTCAAATTTCAGTACAAAAAACATATATAGTGACGAGTTAAGGCTTGTAACTGCTTTTCCCCTTGTTTTTTAAAGATTAGAAAAGATCTGAGCATTTGGGAGCACTTGTGGTATATATGTAGATAACATGGCCTTCACTGGTGGCTCAGATAGTAAACAATCCGCCTGCAATCCAGGAGACCTTGGTTCAATCCCTGGGTCGAGAAGATCCCCTGGAGAAGGAAATGGCAGCCCACTCCAGTATTCTTGTCTGGGATATCCCATGGACAGAGGAGCCTGGCAGGTGACAGCCCATGGGTTTGCAAAGAGTTGGACAGGACTGAGTGACTGAATGAATATGCTCTGCCAGCATGTCTTGCTGGTAGCTCACTTCCATGCCTCCTCACAGGGCTGCTCTCCTTGTTGGATGTGGATAGAGTCTTGTTGAGGGGCTCCTAAAATAAATACTACGACCTTTTTCCAGGAAATGGCACCAAAAACATAGCTGGTTATTTGGATAATGAGAAACGGGGTTCTGCCTCCCATGGCTGGGAATACCTTCTGTGTTTTCCTAACATATTCATGTCCACAGCCCGCAGGACATTCAGAGGAGCCTGACCTGGCACACATCTAATTCCAGGTTTGCGAGAAATACTGAACTTTACTAGTTGCAGTACATTTTGACTTTTAAGTTTTTTCCTATTCTTTCCACTGTATTCTGTTCTATTTCATTAAAAAAGAAATGGAAAGAAGTCCTGGTCAGGAAACACATGAATGAATTTGCAGTTTGACTAGCTGTTACTGCTCTGTCCTTGACTGAGGGTGACTTGAACTGCCACAGACACAACATTTTATATAGGAGGATTGTATAAAATGAGAATGTTTTTACCTGCGCAACTCTGTAGGTTTTTCGAACATCAGATGAGACCCTTTATGAAAGAGCTTTCCCTCTGTAAAACTACTGCACAGGTGAGGGGTGACATTTTTGCCAAAACTTTATTTCTTGGCAAAGTACTCAATGAATTACTTTTCTTAACTCTATTTGCTAATTTCTCACATCGAAACACTGAATTTCTGTCTGTAATACGATTTTGGTTGATCTGTAAATTAAAAAAAACAGTCTGGTTGATTTTTAAAGAGCGCTCTCAACTATAGTCACTTAGCACATTAGAGTCATTGTATTTAATGACCTGTTGGTTTGGCTTTGACTTTTACAACACTGATCAGAAATTAAGTAAACGTCATTCTGAAAGAGCATCAATCCCCTTTGTGTTTCAATAACAGTTTTAACAGAGTTGTTAGGAGAGTTTTCTTAGCAACCATCCGAGTTAAGTCATGGGGAGAGAGAACCTCTTGTCGCCAAGGCAGCAAGACGGTGACAGTCAGGAGAACCCTGGCATCCTCAGAGGCTGTCACCAGTAACCCCTCTTGAATTGCTCTTGGCTAACCTCAGATATGCAGATGACACCACCCTTACAGCAGAAAGTGAAGAAGAACTAAAGAGCCTCTTGATGAAAGTGAAAGAAGAGAGTGAAAAAATTGGCTTAAAGCTCAACATTCAGAAAATTAAGATCATGGCATCAGGTCCCATCACTTCATGGCAAATAGATGGGGAAATAGTGGAAACAGGGGTTGACTTTATTTTTTTGGGCTCCAAAATCACTGCAGATGGTGATTGCAGCCATGAAATTGAAAGACACTTACTCCTTGAAAGGAAAGTTATGACCAACCTAGACAGCATATTAAAAAGCAGAGACATTTCTTTGTCAACAAAGGTCCATATAGTCAAGGCTATGGTTTTTCCAGTAGCCATGTATGGATGTCAGAGTTGGAGTATAAAGAAAGCTGAGCACTGAAAAATTAATGCTTTTGAACTGTGGTGTTGGAGAAGACTCTTGAGACTCCCTTGGACTGCAAGGAGATCCAACCAGTCCATCCTAAAGGAGATCAGTCCTGGGTGTTCCTTGGAAGGACTGATGTTGAAGCTGAAACTCCAATCCTTTGGCCACCTGATGTGATGAGCTGACTCATTTGAAAAGGCCCTGATGCTGGGAAAGATTGAGGGCAGGAGAAGGGGATGACAGAGGATGAGATAGTTGGATGGCATCATGGACTCAATGGACATCAGTTTGGGTGGACTCCAGGAGTTGGTGATAGACAGGGAGGCCTGGCGTGCTGCAGTTCATGGGGTCGCAAAGAGCTGGACAGGACTGAGTGACTGAACTGAACTGAACTTACAAAGAAATACAATTAAACTCACATAACTCTTATGTGAGTTAGTGCTAATTAATCCACATATATTCTTAGTTCTCTTGTGGGCTGTCTGTTTACCATTTGAAGTGTATGCTTCAGGTCTTGTACTGTGACTTTTGTTGTGGTAAGTTATTTTCAAAGGTCTTTTCTGGCTCTTAGACTCTGTGTGTTGAGACATAAGGGGATGGTTTGTGTTGGCAGAGAGCAAGGCTTCGAGCCTCCCTTGGTCCCAGAAGCTGTCATTCCTGTATCTTTGTGCCATGGGAGGGAACCGTCCAGAATCAATATTTGCAGAGGAAAATTTCCTCCAGCAGATTCTTATTCTGATCGGATAAAAAAATTCAGCTCAAAATCCAAGTAACTGCTTCCTCCTCATTCTGCCAGATGAGCCACACTCTGAGGAGGCACGGAGAGAGAAAGTGCCCCCACGTAGTCATAGACATTGATCTTCACATTAAAGCATCAATAAGGCATTCTCTTTTAGGTGTTGTCCGTGAGACTTCATGGGGTGATTGTAAATCCTCAGAAGGCCATGATAAATAAGGTGGTTTTTTTTTTTCTCAAGTGGTATACGTGAGCCACTAGCTAAAAATGCATTCTTAGAATCATATTTTTTTCAGTATTTCCAATAAAATAATGTTGTGTGTAATAAGGGACCACACTGTTTTCTTCATTATCGGGGTGCTGAGGTTGAGTCCAGTGGCACTTTGAGTGTCTCTTCTTTACCATGTTGTGGTCAGTTACTAAGTCACCTTTGTGACATGCCTTTAACATACTTGTGTTTCTAATTCTCTCTGGTAAGCAACATGTAACCCTGGGCAACACACTTTTAGATCTTCAGTATGTGATAAGAAGTGTCACATTGTTGTTGAGGAAAAGCTAGAAATACAGGACTGAATTCTTATCCCAAGTATGCGTTTTTTGGTTATCTTCTCTTTGTTTCGTTCTAGTTGTATGTACTAAGAATTATGTCTAAATTTCAAAAATAGTGTGAACTCTCAATCATGAAATTGTAATTCACCATCCTGCATGTTGTCTGAATGTTGAGTTTTAAACCAACTTTTTCACTCTCCTCTTTCACTTTCATCAAGACGCTCTTTAGTTCCTCTTCACTTTCTGCCATAAGGGTTGTGTCATCTGCATATCTGAGGTTATTGATATTTCTCTCAGCAATCTTGATTCCAACTTATGCTTCATCCAGCACAGCATTTCTCATGATGTACTATGCATGTAAGTTAAATAAACAGGGTGACAATATACAGCCTTGATGTACTCCTTTCCCTGTTTGGAACCAGTCTGTTGTTTCATGTCCAGTTCTAACTGTTGCTTCCCGACCTGCATACGCATTTCTCAAGAAACAGGTCAGGTGGTCTGGTATTCCCATCTCTTTAAGAATTTCCCACAGTTTGTTGTGATCCACACAGCCAAAGGCTTTGGCATAGTCAATAAAGCAAAAATAGATGTTGTTCTGGAACTGATGATCCAACAGATGTTGGCACTTTGATCTCTGGTTCCTCTGCCTTTTTAAATCCAGCTTTGAACATTTGGAAGTTCATGGTTCATATGCTGTTGAAGCCTGGCTTGGAGAATTTTGAGCATCACTTTACTAGCATGTGAGATGAGTGCAATTATGCAGTAGTTTGAGCATTCTTTGGCATTGCCTTTCTTTGGGATTGGAATGAAAACTGACCTTTTCCAGTCCTGTGACCACTGCTGAGTTTTCCAAACTTGATGGCACATTGAGTGCAGCACTTTCACAGCATCATCTTTTAGGATTTGAAAAAGCTCAACTGGAATTCCATCACCTTCACTATCTTTGTTCGTAGTGATGCTTTCTAAGGCCCACTTGACTTCACATTCCAGGATGTCTGGTTCTAGGTGAGTGATCACACCATTGTGGTTATCTGGGTCATGAAGATCTTTTTTGTATAGTTTTGTGTATTTTTGCCACCTCTTCTTAATATCTTCTGCTTCTGTTAGGTCCATACCATTTCTGTTTTTTATTGTGCCCATCTTTGTGTGAAATGTTCCCTTATTATGTCTGATTTTCTTGAAGAAATCTCTAGACTTTCCCATTCTATTGTTTTTCTTTCTGTCTTTATATTGATCACTGAGGAAGGCTTTTTTATCTCTCCTTGCTGTTCTTTGGAGCTCTGCATTCAAATGGGTATATCTTTCCTTTTCTCCTTTGCCTTTAGCTTCTCTTCTTTTCTCAGCTATTTTTAGGCCTCCTTAGACAACCATTTTGCCTTTTTGAATTTCATTTTCTTGGGGATAGTCTTGATCACTGCCTCCTGTACAATGTCACGAACCTCTGGCCATAGTTCTTCACGTACTCTATCAGATCTAATTCCTTGAGTCTATTTGTCACTTCTACTGTGTAATCCTAAGGGATTTGATTTAGATCATACCTTAATGGTCTAGTAGTTTTCCCTACTTTCTTCAATTTAAGAAAGTGAAAAAGGAGAGTGAAAAAGTTGGGTTAAAACTCAACATTCAGAAAACTAAGATCATGGCATCTGGTGCCATCACTTCATGGCAAATACATGGCGAAACAGTGGAAAAGGTGATAGACTTTATTTTGGGGGGCTCAAAAATCACTGCAGATGGTGACTGCAGCCATGAAATTAAAAGATGCTAGCTCCTTGGAAAAAAAGTTATGACCAGCCTAGACAGCATGTTTAAAAGCAGACGTTACTTTTCCAGCAAACGTCCATATAGTCAAAGGTATGGTTTTTCGAGTAGTCATGTATGGATGGATGTGAGAGTTAAACTATAAAGAAAGTTAAGTGCCGAAGAATTGATGCTTTTGAACTGTGGTGTTGGAGAAGACTCTTGAGAGTCCCTTGGATAGCAAGGAGATCCAACCAGTCCATCCTAAAGGAGATCAGTTCTGAACATTCATTGAAAGGATTGATGCTGAAGCTGAAACTCCAATCTTTTGGCCACCTGATGCAAAGAACTGACTCACTGGAAAAGACCCTGATGCTGGGAAAGATTGAAGGCAGGACAAGAAGGGCGTGACAGAGGATGAGATGGCTGGATGGCATCACCGACTCGATGGACGTGAATTTGAGTAAGCTCTGAGAGTTGGTAATGGACAGGGAGGCCTGGCGTGATGCAGTTAATGGGGTCACAAAGAGTGATTCATTTAATAAGATGAAAAAAAGAAATGCACAGAAATCAGAACATTGTTGTTTTAAAAACAAAAACACGCATGTAATGGGCCAAAATACTCCAAAATTTAATTTTCTTTATTTTCATCAAAACTAAAACTTTAAAGAGCAAAAATTCAAATAAAACATAAATGAAGTGCCAAGGTATAGTGAGTACTTAATGCAGGCATGGTTGCTCCCTATTGGCATGTTATTGACTTGCGCTCCAGGAACACTGTTCCTCATTACAGGATGAAGAAAGGCTCCTTACAGTATTTCAGATAGTTTACTTATTTCTACAACCCACTGCATTTTTAAGTGGACTTGTAGATGTTATTTTGTATTTTATTTTTCCCTTTTCATTTATGTCTCTAGTTTTTCAGAGAAAATATTAGTGTTTTTCTTTATTCTTAAATTTCCTCCTAACTGGGCAACAGTAGCAACAGAGGGCCCGCTTTGAACAAGCGTGAATGGAACTTTTTGCTGAAAGCAGAAGAAAAGCTTCTGTCAACTTCTGTTGTTCCTGCCTTGCTTTTTAATGCTCAGCTGGTGGGAGTTATCCTGGTTTTCCATGGAGTTTAAGAGAAGACTTTCCCTCCCTTCTTTTTTCATAAATGGCTATGTAAGACATAGCTTATGTATGTAGGTGTAGTCAATTTGTGCCTTTTTGGCCACTTGGGGAGAAATTGTTCATCTCAGTTTTTACAGCACTCACACTGTGTGTGCAGCATTTTAGGTGAGCGCCATGGTGAGTGCCACACAGTGGGCATAAGAGACACATAAAAGCAAAAGGTACATGAAATAATATTCAGTGGGCGACCTCACTGTCGGTAGGTTGCTGTGTTTGGGGCCTGCTGTTGACGGAGAAGGCAAAAAGAATAAGTGGTACAGTGGGCACAAGCAATGACTTATTCTACTTAGGTATCATTCTGGATTACCTTTTCTCACTAATTTCCCTGCCACCCACCCCCCGCCCCCACTCCCATGCAGTTCCTTGCCTCTCCTATTCAGTTCATTGGCAAATTATGTCTCAGAAACACAGCTCAGATTCTCCCTGTCGCTTCAGCTCATCTGCCCTGCCTCCCCCCACCCCAGTCTGTGCTATGGTCATTTCTAGCCCAGATGGTAAGCCATGGTCACCTAACTGGGCTCCCTCCTTCCTGTCTTGCTTCTCCTAAGTCTGGTCTCCTCAAAGCAGGTAAACAGAACTTTTGAAAATAGACATCACGTCATGCAGTTCCCAATTTAAAATTCCTTAGCCAGGCTTCAGCAATATGTGAACCGTGAACTTCCAGATGTTCAAGCTGTTTTAGAAAAGGCAGAGGAAATAGAGATCAAATTGCCAATATCTGCTGGATCATCGAAAAAGCAAGAGAGTTCCAGAAAAAAACATCTATTTCTGCTTTATTGACTATGCTAAAGCCTTTGACTGTGTGGATCAAAATCAACTGTGGAAAATACTGAAAGAGATGGGAATACCAGACCACCTGAACTGCCTCTTGAGAAACCTGTATACAGGTGAGGAAGCAACAGTTAGAACTGGACATGGAACAACAGAGTGGTTCCAAATAGGAAAAGGAGTACATCAAGGCTGTATATTGTCACCCTGCTTATTTAACTTATATGCAGAGTACATCATGAGAACCGCTGGGCTGGAGGAAGCACAAGCTGGAATCAAGATTGCCGGGAGAAATATTAATAACCTCAGATATGCAGATGACACCACTCTTATGGCAGAAAGTGAAGAAGAACTAAAAAGTCTCTTGATGAAAGGAAAAGAAGAGAGTGAAAAAATTGGCTTAAAGCTCAACATTCAGAAAACTAAGATTATGGCATCCAGTCCCATCACTTCATGGCAAATAGTTGGGGAAACAGTGGAAACAGTGGCTGACTTTATTTTTCTGGGCTCCAAAATCACTGCGGATGGTGATTGCAGCCATGAAATTAAAAGATGCTTGCTCCTTGGAAGGAAAGTTATGAGTAACCTAGATAGCATATTAAGAAGCAGAGACATTATTTTGCCAACAAAGGTCCATCTAGTCAAGGCTATGGTTTTTCCAGTAGTCATGTATGGATGCAAGAGTTGGACTATAAAAAAAGCAGAGGACCGAAGAATTGATGCTTTTGAACTGTGGTGTTGGAGAAGACTCTTGAGAGTCCCTTGGACTGCAAGGAGATCCAACCAGTCCATTCTAAAGGAGATCAGTCCTGGGTGTTCATTGGAGGGACTGATGTTGAAGCTGAAACTCCAATACTTTGGCTACCTGACGCAGAGAGCTGACTCATTTGAAAAGACCCTGACGCTGGGAAAGATTGAAGGCAGGAGGAGAAGGGGACAACAGAGGATGAAATGGTTGGATGGCATCACCAACTCAATGGACATGGGTTTGGGTGAACTCTGGGAGTTGGTGCTGGACAGGGAGGCCTGGCATGCTGCAGTTCATGGGGTCGCAAAGAGTCAGACGCAACTGAGCGACTGAACTGAAATGAACTGAGTGGCCCCCTGCCCCCGACCCTGTGTTCTCAGACTAGCATCCCCATTGTGTTCCATGCTTTCTCCAGGCCTGTCTTGCATCCCTGTCACCCGCCGTGTGTCTCGACCCCTGGTCTCAGCACAATTATTGCTGCTTCTAAGAAGCTGCATGCCTGGCCTGCTCTGCACAGTGACCTTCCTCAGTTGGTTTTCTGTCATTTCCCTATTTATTATGGTCTTTACTCATATCTCACTTTTAAAGATCATTGTTCTGATAATTGTGATTTTTACTAGCTGCGGCAGTAGCTGTGAGCTGTCCCCCAGGTAGTGTGTGTGTGCTTCACGAGGTCAGAGGCTTACCTGTCTTGTTCACAGGCGTAATCCCAGTGCCAGGCACCTAGCAGGTACTAAGTACATATTTGTTAAAACAGCAAGCAAGCTGTATAAGGACAAACATGATGAAGTCATGGAGTTTGGATCAGAGCTCGGTACACTACATTCTGACATTGAATGTCAGTGTGAAGTCAGAGATGAGGAAGCCAGAGAGTTCAAGGAAGACCTTCGGTGATGAACAGTGTTCAGAGTTAATGAGATAAGTGATACAGAGGCCAGAGCAGTGTACTTATTGTTATATTTTCTGAGACTAATTACTAACAGTTCCGCTCAAGCTAGATTTCAGTAAGGAGAGGCTAGAATCAGGGGCTTTGTGGTAGGAGGTTATTGCACCAGTGCAGAAAGGGTGACAAGGACTTTGATAGGGAGATACTGGGGAAATGTGTGAGAAGAGGTCGATTCAAGACTCCATAGTTTAGAATTTTGTGGTAACAATGCTCCATGTAGTCCAAATATAAAATAATCATGCTTCTTCCAGCATTCCCACTCCTGGGCATATATCCAGAGAAAACTCTTAATTCAAAAAGATCCATGCACCCCAATGCTCACTGCAGCACTATTTACAAAAGCCAAGGCGTGGAAGCACCTAAACGTACATTGACAGAGGAATGGGTAGAGAAGGTGTGGTACAGATATACAGCAGAATTTTACTCAGTCATTAGAAGAGTGAAATAATGCCATTTGTAGCAACCTGGATGGACCTAGAGGTTATCATACTAATTGAAGTGAGGCAGAAAGAGAAAGACAGCTATCATGTAATAGCACTTACATGTGGAATCTCAAAAAACGATACAAATAAGCTTATTTATAAAACAGAAACAGATTCATAGACGTAGAAAACAAATGTATTGTTACCAAAAGGGGAAGTTGGGGCATGGAAAAATTACAAGTTTGGGATTAGCAGATAAACAGTACTATATGTGAAATAGATAAATAACAAGGTCCTGCCGTATAGTACAGGCAGCTATATTTAATATCTTGTAATAAGCTATAATGGAAAAGAATCTAAAAAAATATACATATGTATAACTGAATCGCTTTACTATATACTTGAAACTAAGACAACATTGTAAATTATACTCTAATTTTAAGAAAAATCATGCTTCCTTCTTAATATGTGTTAGTTGCTCAGTCATGTCCGACTCTTTTGTGACCCCATGGACTTTAGCCCTGCAGGCTCCTCTGCTCATGGATTCTCCAGGCAAGAATACTGGAGTGGGTTGCCATTCCATTCTCCAGGGGATCTTCCCGACTCAGGGATTGAACCCAGGTCTCTGGCATTGCAGGCAGGTTCTTTACCATCTGAGCCATCTGGGATAACACTAAACTATTAGCCAAAAAAATCACATAAAAAATATGACATTCTCACATGAACTGGGTACAAGTCTTTATCTCTACCCCAGCTCCTTTTTGGTAAAGCACAAAACTTGCATGTTGATGTCTGGATGGGTTGAGGTGACAAGGAAAATTGAGATCAGATATCTCCAATGCTACTGACTTAACAAATGAGATAATGGATGTGGAAAATGCCCAGTGCTATTAGTGAAACTATTCATCCAAATAATTTATTGTAAAAAATAGTACTGATACTTACATTTTGGGTCTCTACCTAACATTCTTTTTTCCTGCCAAATTGCCATCTGAAAAGAAAATGACCTGAAACAATTTTCTTATGATGCTACATTAGCTTAATATTGTTCTTTTTCTTTCTTTCTTTCTTTCTTTCACTTAAGCACTTGCACAAGATGAAGAAAACGGTGACAAACACGTGACTGTGACAGAGGCTGAAGCTGCTGCAGATCCTCAGGTGTGACAAGCTCTGTGAGGCCCCTCCCTACGCCCTTCTTCTGTGGTGAGAGTGGTGGGAGAACGCAGGTGTAGGCAGGGGATCCAGGTCTCACCTTCTGTGTTCTGTGAAGTTATGGGAATGGAGCACTTATTTTTGATTAGGAGATATTCTACAAGAAAGGCCCGAAATTGCTCATTATGTTTATAATTTGATTCATGGAGAAGGACAGGTATGGAGACAGCCCCCACTTCCCAGAGGAAGCAAGCCAAGTAAGTGAAGAACCAGGGGAGACCACCGTGGGGCCATGCGCCCCCTGGAGACGGCAGAGGAGAGTCAGCGGGGCCAGAGCCCAACAGATCAGTGTGGTACCTCCCCTGGCAGACTTTCTGTACCCACCCCCAGCATTTACCTCGTGGCATGAACATACTTTTAGTAGCAGCTGACCTCAAATAGTATGGCAGCATAAAAACTTTGGATACCCTACTGCTGTAAACTTTATGTAAATGCAGAGCATTGAAAGTTTCTTTGTGGGAACAGAAGGGAGAGAAACAGAACAGATGGCATAAGGACTTTATTTTGCAAAGTTCCCAGCAGTTCAGCTCCACTCCTCAGACTTCGACTGCCTTGATATCCAGCTATAGCGTTATGTGATGTGGCTAAATACCTAGCTGCATTAAAGCAGTTTCTTAACCCTTTTGAGGGTTAGATGACTCATCTCTAAACCTACCTGATAGGAAAGTTGTGAGGATTAAAAAGAGAAGTGTATTGAATAAGAAAGCCATGGGATTTTATTATACACAAGAAAGAGAAAAGAGTGGGTTCAGGGGAGTCCACTACTTGGAAATCGTGTTGTGTACAGAGCAGTGGGGTTGACTTATCTACCCAGGGAGAAGAGTTGGACAGACTCTACACTCAGGGTGAAAGGAGCAGAAAAATGAAACAGACAAGCCCATTTTAGCCCTTATTAAGTGGAGGGTGTTGCTGGGTTCTCCTTGCTAGACCTGCAGAGGAGATGCCCTCTCAGGGTTGTGGTGATGGTATCCTGGTATCAAGTGGGTCCAGACTCATCAAAATGGGTACGTTAAATGTATGCGACTTGTTGTATATCAAGTATACCTCAATAGGCCCGGTGAAGAAAAGATGCTTAGTTTGGTTGACGCCTCGCACTCCACCTTTAAAGTTGTAAATCTGTGGATTCCAGTTAGAATAATCACATTAACTTTGTTAGGCAGGATTGCATAGGCTTTCATGGCCTAATAAGTTCATATAAGGACCTGTTTGGAATTGTTTTGCTATCATCATACTCAGAATGCTGCAATCCACAGGCTTATACTGCAATTACATTTCAGGCTTCCAAATAAACCTGGGCAGGGATTGCTTTCTCAAAGGTTTCTTAAAGCATTAAGTTATTAGTGGGGCATTTTATTTATTATAGTTTCTCAATTTAAACTTCTAGTTTTATTTTGGACTTATTCTGTGGGCAAAAGTCTGTGTTAATGCAGTTCTATTCCTTTGTGTATCTCAAGTGGATGTGCAGAGCTTGCTCTACAAGATTTTGTGATTTTTCTTCAGCAACGGTGACATCTCTGAGCATCTGTAGAATGTACAGAGGAATGATGGCCTGAAACCGGTGAATCCATAATTAGATCAGGAACAGATTCTTTTTAGGTTGGAGAGTCATGAGTTAATTCAATGGGGTGCCTGACTGTGAGTGTTAGAGGCCTAGACAGCTGTCACCTCCACTAACCTGTCTGAGGAGGTCTGATCTGCTCCCACAATGAGAGGGGCCGCTTTTAATGACTTAATCCTGCAGGTCCATCTATTCAAATGCGCTGAGTGGACCACCAGGGGTTCAGGTTGTGTAAGGCGAGCTTAAAGAAAACATCCAGAGTTTCTCCATCATATACCTAGACAGATTTAGAAATAGATGTATGTGTGTGCTCATGGGTATAAATGTGTGCACTTTCCACAAAAAATTTATTCATTTGATATTTGTTGTATGTGTGTGTGTATGTATGTAAAAATTAATCAAGCACCTATATGCCAGGCTCTTATGGTATTTCACATTATTGCAGTCCTCACTCCAGAGCATGCTTTAAACAAGTTAAATGCAAACTGGTTTCTCATTCCTTCCCTGTATGTGATGAAATATGTCACTACAAGAAAAACTTCCTGTGGCTGTTGAAAACTTTAGGTGTACAAAGGGTTAAGCTCGTTACTAACTCTGGAGAGACTGGGCCTTGTTGTAAAAGGGTTTCTCAGAAACCTTTCTCAGAAAACTGGTTCTCTCCTCATATGCTGGTTTTCTGCCTGAGAAACTTCCTGTTTCCATGCAGTGATGTGTATGCACAGTGAAGGGAGCATGTAGCCTGGTTTACGTCCCAGCCCTTCTTCCTCATAGTTGGTTCCTGTAGGCAAGTTCTGTAGTGTCTCTAAACTTGTGTGTTCCTGTAGGGTGGCATCCTTTGTCACTAGGGTGTCCAAAGTATCCCCACTATGCTAGGCAGTGACTAGCATGCTTGGTTTTCATCTTTAAAGTGGAGATGTTATGAAGCTGAAATGAAGCAACATAACAAATGCCTGCCATTTTGGCACGTAAAAGAGTTGCCCCGTGAATGCCAGGCCACACCCGTGAGGTTAAGAGTGCTGCCTCCTGGGCCAGGCTGCCTGGGCTCTGTTCCAGCACCCTGGGCAAGTTCCTCTGCTCTCTGGTGTCCCATGATGCTTTTCTTTAGAGCATCGAGAGTTAACACTTAGATAACACTTCAAATGCACTCTCCTAAGCTCTTTGTTTTTATTAACGTAGTTTAAAACCTCACAACAAACCCTATGAGGCTGATAATATAATTACCACCACTTTACAGATGAATGGCTGATGCCAAAAGCTCAAGCTTCTCTGTACACCGGTGTACAGCTGAATCGCATCTCAGAGACAGAATTTTGGATGAAGTAGAAAAGGATAACCTTTTTACTTTGCCAGACAAAGGGGGACACAGCAGGCTCCTGCCTTGAAAAACTGTGTGTATGCCCTCGCCCCTCCTCCACAAGGCTTTGATGAAGAGTTTTATAACAATACTTCCCAAGGGTGAGTTTGCTGACAAGATTAGGCAGGGGTGTGCTGTGCTTAGTCACTCAGTCATGTCTGACTTTGCAACCCCATGGACTGTAGCCTGCCAGGCTATTCTGTCCATGGGGATTCTCCAGGCAAGAATACTGGAGTGAGTTGCCATGCCCTCCTCTGGGAGATCTTCCCAACTCAGGGATCAAACCCGGGTCTCCCACATTGCAGGTGGATTCTTTAGCATCTGAGCCACCAAGGAAGCCCAAGAATGTTGGAGTGGGTAGCCTATCTCTTATCCAGGGGAACTTCCTGATCCAGGAATTGAACCAGGTCTCCTGCATTGCAGGTGGGTTCTTTACCAGCTGAGCCACCAGGAAGGGTGTGCTAGGGTCTCCTAATCTTGATGAGCTTCTCTGGCTCCGGCTCTTGCCTCTGGTGGTTTCTTGGTTCTCCTTCCCTTGATTAGCAACTGAATCTGCCCTTTGGAACTCAGGGAAGCTCCTGGAGGCTGGAATCTTGCCCCCAAGCAACAGGGGACAAAAAGTCCAGTCCCCCGTGCCTGGGGAGCCCCAAAGGACCCTGCTAGGATTCACTGCTAAGTGGCAGGGATGGGAATCCAAGCAAGGTAGTCTGGTTCCAATATTCTTGCTTGTAACCACTGTGCTAAACAGCCTTCCTAACATCTCTGAAATGGAGATAATTGTTCTGAAGATTAAATGAGTATATGTGAAGCCGTTAGAACAGTGCCTGGCATACAGTAAGTTCTCAGCAAAAGTTAGCCTCCTGGTGTTCTCATGATCATCTGTTGCATTCTGTTTTGGTTTGAGAATCTATGATATCTGTCAGGGCTGGGCTACAGTGGTACTCTGTCTACCATTGTGGTGTCTGCATATCAGCATGCTAGACCTTCACCCGTTATAACCATTTATATAGGACTAAAGGCTTAAGTCATCTTTATCAAAATGTATAGAACTTTTTCAGCTTCTAGTTTAAGGGTTGTAATGAGATATTCAATGAATAATTTACAACATTTTGAACTTTAGAAATTCTCCCTGTTTATGCAGGTGGCCACTGGATTCAGTAATTATTTTGTCTCCTATTCCTCCATTGGACTCAATCATTTTATTATTAAGTGATGATAACTGTTAATTATACAAATTGATTATCAAATAGTTCATGATTGTTTTATTAGTAGCAAAATAGTTTTTTTCCAAAACAGATTGAAGAAAGCTCTTATTTAAGGTTGTGATAGCTATCATAGAAAACAGATGATGCATTTAAATCTTTTGTGTTAGAATATATTAAATTTACTATTCTCTTTCTCACTCTTTTTTTTTTTTGTAAACTTTATTGTTTGCCCAGCTTTGGTGCTCTGCTTTGCAGATGGTCAATAATGTATAAGACCTAAGCTGTAATTTCTCTCAGGTCAAAACAAGGTAAAATATGGTGACTTCTCTATTCTAGTCTGAAAGTTCAAAGAATTAAATATATATAATGAATGAACCCCTTACGTCATCAATTACATTAAATCTGTGATGTATGTAGCTTCATCAGAAGAGATAGTTATGTAATATAATAGAGGAAGAAAAGCATTTGAGGGAAGTAACAATCAGAAATTCCATGTAGCTCTGGTTTCACAGCCCCATTCTGTGTTGTGGGCACAGTTTGGCACAACGCAATATCACATATTGTTGGTGGAGGATGGGTCTGACTAACCAGTGTGGTGTATTAACACAGGTGATGCCACAAGGGAGGAACCGGAGGAGCGAATCTCCCTGAACTTGCACTGTGAGTGCAAAGCCCCAGGTGCTGTGATGCCCCAGCATGGTGTTGAGGCCTGTCCTTGTGATGCCCTGGGCATTAGTGAACGGGCCTTTACCATCACACTTTCTATCACATTTACTTTTCACTGTAACTGCTTCTTGATTCTTTCCCCAGTTATCAAAGTGTGCATTTTTCTAGTCCCATCTAGTAAAATATTTGTCATCATTTTCTTTCTCTGAAGAAATTTGAGAAAATTAATAATAAAAATGAAATTATTATTTATTAATATTTTCAATTTATTATGAATTAACTTTTGAATTTTCCTGAAAAGAATTCTGTTTTCTCTATTGGAAATAGGGACGTGCCATTTAGTAATGTAATATAACATCCCAGTCGATCAGTGTTTTATTCTGTCATTTGGGCTTTCTGTTTAAAGTAGCAAAAAAAAAAAAAAAAATTTTTTTTTAATGAATTTCTAGTCAAGATTTAATTTTTGAAAAAATGAATCTATTATATAGTAATCAATTCTAATTTACCCACACACCCTGAATTTATGTTGAAGAGCATTGTTATTACAGAAGTGCTTTCATGAAAGGTAGACTTTTTCATCCTGGTTTTCCTTCCCCTTTCCTTCCCCATGCCAAAATCAAACAATTTTGGCATGATGCTTTTTCTAGGTGTTATAGAAAAGCTGATTTTTAAGGTTATGATAATGTAGAAAATGCTTCCATATATAGAACTGTGCTCTTTCACCTTATGTCATAAAGGTTGTTCATTTATCATCCTTGTAGCTTTTCCTAAGGGAATTTTGTCCAAGTTTCATTTTATCCCTGAAAGAATGGACCAAACATTTTTATGACTCCATTTATAAAGGAAACAGACTTTTCATTTACATTCATAATATTTCTCAAATACTGAAAATCATATGAATTCCTTTAATTATGCATTACAGAGTTTTTTTTTCTCCAAAGCAGACCTTGAAATAAGGCTCTTACATAACTCTTCTGACTGTTACACATTAATCTTTTATTTTTTTCTGGTCTAGAGTGTTAGGTGAACAGTTTATAATTAATTTCACATAGATAAATTAAGAAGTCCTGTCATGTGAAAGTCTAGATCAAGGGCTGTTAGTTATCTTGCCTCTCTTGCCATAACAAAGCTCTCAAAATATATTAATAAATTCATGGCTTTTTTGAATTAAATCACTAAATTACAGAACTGTGAAAGGAACCCCCTGGAGAACATCTGGTTGAGCATGGTATTTCCAAAGAGGACTGTCTTATAAAACTATCTAGGATATATGGGCATCTCTCCAGGCTTAAAGTTCTCTAGGGAGTGAAGAAGCTTTCATAACCCTCCTTGAAAGCCTTTTTTGATAGTTATATATGAGTGCTATCAAATTTATTATCTTGTGAAATGCATCTAGAAATTATGCAAGAGACCAGAAAATCTAGATCACAATATTCCTTTTAAAATTATAAGATGATTTAATTATAAACATGAAAAAATTAAGCCCATCTGAAAACCCATTTTTTAAAAATAATAGCATGTTGTGTTTAAAATACATAATTTGTACACCCAAGTACATGGTACTGATAAAAATGTATTTCCTCAAGAAAGAAAAGTCTCTATTTAAGATCCTAAGCAAGAAGCTCATGTTCACTTAGAAGCCAAAGAAATAGTTAAGGTCTCTTAAATTTCCTCTCCTCAGTCCTATCGTTTTGTTGCTGATGATATCATCAGTAATATTCTAAGGATATGTGTGGAACCCACAGACAGAAGTAAAGACTCTGTCCAAACTGGCTTCTGTGGAAGCTTGGCCCAGGTGTGTTGGACGGTGCTGGTAAGAAGAGGAAGCAGGCTCATTCTCACTAGCCAGGTCAGTTAGCTCGAGGTGCTCTCCTCCTGTGTACCATCCCAGCCTGGCCCATCCCACTCGTGCCCTCTGTTACCCAAGGCTGCCACCCCAGGGAGCAGGCAGAGATGGGGACCAATCCATCACACTGCTGAGTAAGCAACCGTGCAGCAGGTCCAGAGCTTACAGGGTCATTGACACCCTCTCTCCTCTAGCAAGACAGTGTTTTGCACTCTGAGATAATGACACAGATGGAGAGAGAAGAAATCCTAGATGGTCAGCATAAATGCATTTTCTGGATAACAGAGATACAGTCCTTTAAGTATCAAAACATTTAAAGAATGTTGATCATTTTTGTCTAGAAATTTCCCAGAATAATTTATTTGTCTTCTTAGTTTTAAAGGAAGATCCTTAATTCCACTGGTCCTCTTTTTACTCTGCGGCAGCGATTAAAAGAGCATCTTCAAGATTGGCCCATTTGTTTAGCATTAGCTCAGGTTATGAACTCCATTAAAATCCTGATAAACCAGTATGTCCTAAGGAGGATGGCTAGAATGGTAAAAGGATCTAAAAATAAAATCAAGTGGGTCCTTGCTAATGCTTGGCAGTCTGATTCTATTTTTGTTGTCCAGTTTCCTATTCTCTCAGGTCAGAAGTTGAGAAACCACAGCCTCCTGCCTGTTTTGTAAATAAAGTGTTATTGGAACACAGCTGTGCTAATTCACTTACATACTGTCTCTTGGCTCCATTTGTGTTAAAACTGCACGGTGGCTTAGACGGTAAAGAATCTGCCTGCAATGCAGGAGACCCAAGTTCAATCCCTGGGTCAGGAAGATCCCCTAGAGAAGGGAATGGCAACCCATTCCAGTATTCTTTCTTGCCTGGAGAATCCCATGGTCAGAGCAGCCTGGTGGGCTACAGTCTGTGGAGCTGCAAAGAGTCAGACACAACTGAGCGACTAACACTTTCACTCTTTCACTTTGAATCCTTGCACCAGAACCACACAGCCCACTGAGCCTAGAATATTTACACTCCGGCCCTTTACAGAAAAAGGTTTGCTAACCCTTGGAACTGAAATGACTGTTACATGCTCTCTTTTGTTAGGCTTCCAGCATCTTCTCAGGGTCCTTGCTGCTGCTGCTGCTGCTGCTAAGTCGCTTCAGTCCTGTCCAACTCTGTGTGACCCCATAGACGGAAGCCCACCAGGCTCCCCCGTCCATGGGATTCTCTAGGCAAGAACACTGGAGTGGGCTGCCATTTTCTTCTCCAATGCACGAAAGGGAAAAGTGAAAGTGAAGTCACTCAGTCATGTCCAACTCTTAGCGACTCCATGGACTGCAGCCTACCAGGCTCCGCTGTCCATGGGATTTTCCAGGCAAGAGTACTGGAGCAGGGTCCTACTCTCAGCTAATTACCTGAATTGTTGTTTCTGAAATAGAGGTCTTCAAAAAAGAATTTCCATGTTCTCGTCACCAGATATGCCAGCCTACCTGCAGTTCACCCCCTGTATCCTCCTCTCCTGTTACAGTGAGGGAAGTATTCACATGCGTGTTTCTGAGAGTAGATCTTTATGCTTTTTTTCCTACTCAAGCACATGTCTCCTGAAAATGCCATCTCTCTGGCCCACGCCATCAAATTTCTCTCTACATGGGATGATTTCTAATAAAGATAAGTGTGCTGGAATATCCCTCACCTTAAATGAGCAACCAGAGCTTCCTGCTGCTGCTGCTAAGTCGCTTCAGTCATGTCCGACTCTGAGCGACCCCATAGACAGCAGCCCACCAGGCTCCCCCATCCCTGGGATTCTCCAGGCAAGAACACTGCAGCGTCACTCTTTAACTAGTGTCCCGTTCTTGAAATAAAACTCCTCAAAAGAGTTGTCTCTCATTCTCTGTGAAGCCCATATGAAGAAAAGTTGTCCCCCTACCACTGTTTTTTCTCCCCAAAAAGTTATACTCAAAGTCACCAATTACTTTTGTTAAATTCCATGTCAGTTGTTTGAGCTCCTTTTATTTGATGTTTCAGCTGTACTGGATGCAGCTTTTCGCTCCCTCCTCCTTGAAAACACCAGACTCGCTACTCACCAGGTTCTCCTCCTAGAACCCTCCTCATTCTCCATTCCAGATTAGTCATCTTTGTTGTTTAGTTGCTAAGTCATGTCCAACTCTTTGCAGCCCCATGGACTGTAGCCCACCAGGCTTGTCTGTCCGTGGGATTCTCCAGGCAAGAATACTGCAGTGGGTTACCATTTCCTTCTCAGGGGATCTTCCCAGGGATCAAAACGGAGTCTCTGGATTCTTTACCACTGATCCACCAGGGAGGCCTCACTCTTCATCTTCCCAGTATCTAAGTATTAGACTCAGTTCATGGATTTCTCTCTGCTTAGTTTGCATCACCCCATTGGTAACCTTAGTCTTTCCTCTGGTTTAAATACGATCTACCCTATGATGACTCCCATCCCCAGCTTAGTCTTCTCTGGATCTCCAGGCAGCCAACCTGGCAGCTCCACATGGGTGTCTTAATAGGCATATCCCATACCAGACGACCCCCCTTCCCCAAGTCTCCCAATCTCAGGACCTGACAGCCCCTACCCTTCTAGTCACTCAGGTCAAATATCTTAGAGACAACCATTTCTACTGGCCCTACCTTTGAAATAGATCCAGAATCTAACCACTTCCGACCAACTCTACTGCTGCCATTTCTTTTTCTAAACCAGTTCTTGTCTGAAGACCAGTCTTAATTGGCCTTCTAGCTTCAGCTGCTTTTCCCCACTTAACAGTGTTTTCTCAACCCAGAAGATGGAATGATCCTGTTAAAAGAAAAGTTGGATTATTCCAGTCCTATCTTCAAAACATGTCAAAGTATTTTTCCATCTTGTTCAGAAAAAGAATGTAAACCTCTTATACGTCCTGTACAGAAGCTACACGTCCTGGTCCAGCATCACCTCTCTGAACTGTCCCATAGGTCTGCCCTCACCAGCTCTGCTGCAGCCCTGCTGTGCTCTTCCCTCATCCTGGAACACGCTGAACACTCCCAGACCTCGGGGCCCTTGAACTTCTGTTCCTCTGCCTGGAACGTCCTTCATTCCCCTTAGGTCTCCTCTCAGATGTCAACCAACAAATCCTTCTCTGTCCCTTACCCTACTGTATTTTCCTTCTTATCATATACCACCATCTGATATTTCGTATCTGTATGTTAATATAATCCACATCTCCTATTTACCATGGTGTTGGAGAAGACTCTTGAGAGTCCCTTGGACTGCAAGGAGATCCAGCCAGTCCATTCTGAAGGAGATCAGCCCTGGGATTTCTTTGGAAGGAATGATGCTGAAGCTGAAACTCCAGTACTTTGGCCACCTCATACGAAGAGTTGACTCATTGGAAAAGACTCTGATGCTGGGAGGGATTGGGGGCAGGAGGAGAAGGGGACGACAGAGGATGAGACGGCTGGATGGCATCACTGACTCGATGGACGTGAGTCTTAGTGAACTCTGGGAGTTGGTGATGGACAGGGAGGCCTGGAGTGCTGCAATTCATGGGGTCGCAGAGAGTCGGATACTACTGAGCGACTGAACTGAACTGAACATGACATGTGACTGACTTGGTCTTTATTGTTATTCACCACTGTGTTCTTAGAACCTGTAATAGATCTTGGTGAAAAAATCAGTTGAATGAGTGACTGAGTGAATGAATGAATGAATAAAATAGAGAACTAGGGCAATGGCAATGGCACCCCACTCCAGTACTCTTGCCTGGAAAATCCCATGGACAGAGGAGCCTGGTAGGCTGCAGTCCATGAGGTCGCTAAAGTTGGACACGACTGAGTGACTTCACTTTAGGGGAATATACATGAGGAATGCATAAAGGAGGACATCATAGGTATTGGTATTTAAATATTTAGAAGGTCGTCATGTTGGATAAAAAGTAGACATATTTTCAGTTGCTTTAAAGGGCAGTGCTAGTACTCATGGATTGAAGTTTAGTGGTTTCAGAATTTTGTCTAGCATGATAAGGGGCTTTCCAGTACTTCTGGCTCTCCAGCACTGCACAGCCTGTCTTAAGATAAACTGAGATCCTTGTCTAAGGAAACCCTGGAGACGAACTGGAAGACCACTTGTGAAGCACATGGTAAAAATAAATCCCTGACTTTGGTGGAGAAATTCCACTTGCCGTTCCAGGGGAATCTGATTTGGACCACTTCTGATTTTTTTTGTTTCCTTCCTGTTTTTTGCAGAAAATGCTAGATAAGGAGCTGTCCTTGCCCTTAGGAGTAACTCCTTAGTCACTGCTTTGCATGGACGGTTCCATTCTTCTGATGCCCACTCAACAAATTGTGTGTCTTCAGTACAAACTATTAAGACCCTAAAGTTGTGATCACTTGCTGCCCATTTCTCCGTATTTGGTCACATTGCTGGGTCCATTCAAATCCTGTAGATTGTATAGGGTAAAACAAGGATTTGATAGTTTTGGGTGTTCCTGCCAGGAATAACTTCAGATTTCTTTTTGGATCATTTCCTCATATATCAGTGTGAACCATTTTTGAAAGAATTTGAGTAGAAACTGTTCAGAGTGTGTGTTAACAATGAACATTTTTTTTTCTTATCAAAATCCTAGATTCTTTTTCATATTATCATTATTACTTGGTACTTGGGTATAATGAAAATATGGTGTTTTGTGGACCATTTCTAAACTCTGAGTAAATTTGAAGCTTTCTTTTTGCAGTTGATTTTTAATAACTTTCCACCACATTTCATGCAACATTGGAATTATTTTACTGATATTGCCCCACAGTAACTTTTCAGTTTTGAAAGAAAAGAATTTCTTGTCCTTTTCTTGTGAACTGTGTGTTTGTACATGGAATGAGCTGGTGGAGCTAAGGAATTAGGAGGTTGTATACTGTTATTTTTAGTTCTCTATCACTTCACCCTGATGGCCGGAGTAGTTCCTGGCTAACTTTCCCATGAGTTTTTAACCTCTTGCTGGGCTTATGTAACAGGAAACAGGCTGTCAGGAACAAATAGTGGCATAGCAGGAGCACCCTTTAGCAGCAAATGATTCAGTGTGCTCTGCCTTTCCCTCTCTTACAGTAGACTGATAAATGATCTCAACTTAAGTCTTTCGGTGCGGCATTCCTAGGTTAAGTTTCAGTTTTGGAGAGGCAACATATTTTTACCAAGACCATGATTCAATCCAGGCAACAAGAGAAGATGAGTGTATTATAAGGTGAACTATTCAGTGAGCGGTGTCATGTCCTGGGACTGTGGATTTAAGTATATCTTCGCTTTTTCTCCAACTCTTAAGGCCGGCATGATGTGCAAACTTCAGGAGAGAGATGATATCGGGCGAATTGAACTGGTCCAGAAGCTGGCAAGAGAAAGCTGTCAGTTTTTGCAGACGGACAAAAAAGAACAGGAGAAGTCTGAACACGTAAGCACTTTTCCTCTTGGGGATGCAGGTTTGAAGGGGTGGGAAGTGTTTCTGCCTGGTTGTATGTTTAAAGAGAAGAATATTTTATTTTAAATTCTTTGGGCTTGGTTTTTTTTTTCCCCCCTCCAAAAGCATGCTTCTTAGTAAAAGAGAATGGCAACTCCTCTAATTTTCTAGGCCAGTGGTTTATGACGCTGGATTTAGAAGCAGTCTCTTCACAGAAGTAGATCATGGAGAAATATAAGAATGCAGAGGAGCACATATGAATGCATGTCTATTTGATAGCTTCCAGGCTTGACTTGGGGAGTTTCACCCCATCAGAAACTCTGTGGAGTATGAATTCTAAAAGAACATTCTGATGTACTTTTATGTTGAGCCCAGGGGGTGGATCTAGTTATCAGGCAAGTAAGTCCTAACTCAAGAAATAGGTGAGAACAGAGGAACAGATTCTAGATGCTTAGACCAAGCGGCAGAGTCAGAAGGGTGTTTTCCCAGTATTTCATGAACGTTTGTGTTCCAACAACAGTTATATTGTTCAGATGCAGTTAGACTGGAGGGAAGGGACGCTTTGCTCCGTTGTCCTGAAAGCGGTTATTCAGACTGAGCCTTAGAACCAAGAACGCTGCGGTCATGCTGGGGAGACAATGGGACCACTCACTTCTGCTCCACACTGTTGTCTGTTGACTTCATGTTGTTGTTTGTAAGGCCTCACCCTCCATGCTGAGCCCTCCAGAATTGCTCATGAAGATGAAAATTCCCCAGTGTTTATGAACGTGTCTTTTCTCTGACTTTTAATCTTTGCTGAAATGTTATTTTCAACCCTTTGCAAGGGAGCAGAATTGGTTCATGCTCGTTCTGCTCCAAGACCATCAGTACAAACAGCAGAGATTGACAGAGCGGGAGAGGAGGTGAGAGGTCCCAGGATGGCAGGCTGTTCCGTTTGATCACGTAACACATCTATAGCAGTGCGGCATTGAGTCATTAGCTATCAGTGTCTCAAGGGGGAGAACAATTAGGCAGTTTCAGAGCCTGCAGTGGCAGTTATCTTAGAGGTGACTGTTGGCTTTAAGTTTGAGTGGATGTCTCAGGAGCCTTCACCTCAGTGGGTACTACTTAAGGAACTTTCTTGCATTGTTAAAAACACTCCAAAGGTTAACTATATGGAAGACTGACTCCTAACCTCTTCTGCATCCATAGAATATCCCGGCACATGTCTTAAATTTCTCAAAACAATGTTCCTTTTGATTCATCTTAGTTAGAAGAGCAGTCATTTTCATATGCTATATTTTATCGATTTCAGGGTGCACTCACCCCCTCCCTCCACTCACATCGTAGCATTTCTGAAATCAGGATGAGTCTTAACAGTTGATGATATGAAGACATACCCTAGTTTAATTGAGAGCATTTCTCTTCCCTGCTGCTGCTAAATTGCTTCAGTCATGTCCGACTCTGTGCGACCCCATAGACGGCAGCCCACCAGGCTCCCCTGTCCCTGGGATTCTCCAGGCAAGAACACTGGAGTGGGTTGCCATTGCCTTCTCCAATGCGTGAAAAGTGAAAGTGAAATTGCCCCATCATGTCTGACTGTTAGCGACCCCATGGACTGCAGCCTACCAGCCTCCGTCCATGGGATTTTCTAGTCAAGAGTACTGGAGTGGGGTGCCATTGCCTTCTCCGTTCTCTTCCCTGCTGCTGCTGCTAAGCCGCTTCAGTCGTGTCCGACTCTCTTTTCCCTGCTACTGCTAAGTCGCTTCAGTTGTGTCCGACTCTGTGCGATCCCATAGACGGCAGCGCACCAGGCTCTCCCGTCCCTGGGATTCTCCAGGCAAGAACACTGGAGTGGGTTGCCATTTCCTTCTCCAATGCATGAAAGTGAAAAGTGAAAGTGAAGTCGCTCAGTCGTGTCCGACTCTTAGCGACCCCATGGCCTGCAGCCTACCAGGCTCCTCTGCCCATGGGATTTTCCAGGCAAGAGTACTGGATGACGTATTATACAATGGAGAAGGAAACGGCACCCTACTCCAGTATTCTTACCTGAGAAATCCCATGGACAGAGGAGCCTGGGACAGTTCATAGGGTTGCAGAGTCAGACGAAACTGAGTGACTGAGCACACATTATACAATGGATTGTATATTCGATTCAGTGGATCAGTGACAACCTGAGGGGAGGGAGGGATCTTTTAAAATCAAACCAATAGAGTAACCCTTACCCCTTCCCCAAGGTCAGAAATCACCAGTCTTAGGCCATAGACAGCTTTATGCTTAATAAAAAGGTACCTGTGTTGCCTTTGCCTGATTAGTTTAATCCAGAATATTATAGTTACAGTTAATGAGAATATAATACCCTCCAAATACAATTGCTGCTGTTAAGGACTTTGACCATGAGATGGAAATTTAGTGGTGGAAGGTTTGCAACTCTGCTTATGGTTGTGTACTCACTGTTCTCTTTAAACTTTCATTTTAAGATGATAAAAAAGAACACTGTGGTTTTTTACTTCTTGCGTGAATGTCGTAATAAGGATGCATTAACAGCTCTGAAGAGTGTGTCCTTCTGAGGGGAAAGATGATGTATAAATAAATAGTGGAATGATGGCCTTTTCTCTTTAGACTTTTCCTGCTGAAGCTGACAGTCAGGAAAGGTGAATGTGAAGGATCTTTCTCATTTTGTGATCTCCCTCCTTCAAGCTGACATCAGCTGAACTGATCAGCTCTCAAGGCTAAGGCTTCCACGGTGCGCCACCGAATGGAACCGTTGACACTGGATGCTTCCTGCACCTTTTACAGTTGTTCGTTAGGAATAAAAACCATCTGCTGGGTTGTTTCACTCTTTTGTCTTAAGCCCTCGAAATAGCAATCCCTTTGCTTGCCCATGGAGTTCAGTGTCCATGAGCTGGTTGTAGCGTTTTCGTTTTTCCTGCCCTCACTTTCTTTTCAGCGTCAGTCATCTGTTCTTGTCCACGAAAATACACAGAATATACAGAGGAAACTGCAGTTTACTTAATGTAAACCTAGTTCTGCAGTTTCCTACTCTTATAACAATAACAATTATGACCAAACCCTAGAGTTACATACAAATTTCCTTTCTTTTGTGATTCTCAAATGCTTCAACTACCTCATCTACCATTCTTGAGCCAAAATTATTCAAGTGGACAGTGGTAAAATTTGAGTTTAGAATCTCAGATGCCTATCGGTCATTCTTTTTAGTGAACGACTTTGCTTCTCCAGTTCCAGTAAGCCATGTCCCTCTTTGTACATAAGCATTCAAAAGAGAAAGCTACTTTAAGGTACTACTGCCCAGAGATAGACATGAATTTGATAGAATAAGGCTTTTGTTGCTGGTGCATCTTGTTACAAGTTGAAGGGGCTTTGAGATTTCTGAGTAGGCATATCTAATATCTTCTTAAACTGGTAAATGTCATGATTAAAAATGGATGCAATTAGAGAAATTCTTCACTCTGTGCTTTTGCCAGGGTGTTTCTGAAGTTTAAAAAAAGTTAAATGTATAATTACCACAAGTTTCTCAGGAAGCACTTACTTTTCCTATTTTGTAATAACAGGCTGTAGGCAATATTAGCCAGCACTCATTCCTAAGTGTTGAAAATTTTGTGAGAACTTTTAAGAAGGGGACAGAAAGGGCTCTTTCTTATAAACATTATGAGAGTGAGCTTAATATTTTGTCATTAATTCTTTAAAGAAATTGCCTCTTATGTAGGCATCATATTTTCTGGTCTTAGTTCTATGATTATATCCATAGAGGAAGGGGCATATGTTACCAAATGGGAACTTTTGAGCTTGACCTGAAAGGATGACTAAGGCCATAGAAGGGCAGGGCAGGGAAGAGCATTTAAGACAGAGAGACCGTCAGGAAGGTGTGTGAGTTGAGCCTGGGCAGTTCTTGGGAAAGGAGTTGGGGTGGGGTGGGCTGTGAGGGAGGGTAGAATTCAGTTGTGAAAGACTTGGCAACCCCCTCTGAGCAGTGTAGACTTGCTTTCTTGGCCAAGGAAAGCCATCAAAGAAGGGAAGCGGCGTAATCAGATGTGGTCTTTGTAAGATCCCTCTGGCATTGGTTTAGAGGAAAAATTGAGTGAGGAAGAGGGGAACGCTGGAGAGAACCCTTAGAAAGATATTGTTGTGAGTCAGGTGAGAGATGTAAGTCTGAACCAGGGTGGCAACTCTGGGAAATGAGAAGGTCACAGATGATGAGTCATTTAGATGGTAAACTTGGCAGCATTTGATGACTGGTGATGGGAGGATGTGTGTGCTAATTTACACTAAGCAGTTTTGAAGTTTGTACTGCAATTTCATGAGAAAGTTGTCTGTATCACCAGAATGGGTGGTCATTTTCCCCAAAAAGCTCTGTAGCCGTTTCCCTTGCCCTGTCCTGCAGCCGTTTCAGGTATCTGAGATGCTACAGCACACCATGTTTATCTCATCAGCAAACCGTCAGATGGCTTTTTGGCTAACAGTAGGGAGACTGCTTCTTCTGAGACCCAGGTACTTGGACGATAGCTTAAGCATAGAGACTTTCTGGTAACCTCAAAATGAACTGAATTATTTGGCCAATGCTTTGGCATCGGCTGCAGTGATGTACCTACCTCCTTCAGAACTAACCGTGATTTTAGAGGTATTCTTCTGATCCATTTAGTCTGAGTTGGTTTCTATCGGAGAAGACAATAGCACCCCACTCCAGTACTCTTGCCTGGAAAATCCCATGGATGGAGGAGCCTGGTAGGCTGCAGTCCATGGGGTCGCTAAGAGTCGGACACGACTGAGCAACTTCACTTTCACTTTCCACTTTCATGCCTTGGAGAAGGAAATGGCAACCCACTCCAGTGTTCTTGCCTGGAGAATCCCATGGACGGAGAAGCCTGGTAGGCTGTAGTCCATGGGGTCGCACAGAGTCGGACACAACTGAAGCGACTTAGCAGTAGCAGCAGCAGGTGTTTCTATACTGTTATTCTAGAATATCCTTGGTCATTTATTCATTCAGTGCATCTTTATTAAAGCTAATGTTGTAGTGGATCCAGAATAAAACTATGCTGGTTCCTCCCTGAAGGAGTGTAGTCACGTGTGGAGAGGAGATACACACACATGTAACAGTGGTAAGAGGAGACAGTGGTAATAATCCCCAGAGAGACACATGGGTGTCACAGCAAGAATTTTCACCTGGGCAAACAGGATTCTTTCTCATGGCAGAGGTAGAGTTTGATGTGGACCTTGAAGTAGGTTTGAAGTTGGAATTAAACAATCCAAACTGAAGAAAAGCATTCCTGGCAGAGAGAAGAGCACTAGAAAATACACAAGGTGTTTTTTTTCCTTGATATTGAAACCACTCTGTGTCACCAGAGCACCAAGAGTGGGGTTGAGGGAGATGGTGGCAAAGATTTAGGAGAAGGAAAAGTTGGTGAGGAACGAGATCGGGGCCAGGCTGTGGAGGATTTCGAGGGCTGACATGTTTCACGTCATTCTACAAATAATGAAAAGCCATTGACTTGTTTTGTTAGTTTTCATAAAAAAGAAGGATGAGGGGGCCCTTCTGTGAGGGAACTGATGTTATTTCAGTGTGACGGGTCAGAAAGCTGAGGCTGGTGAGTGGCCAAGCAGAGCTGGGCCAGGTGGGAACTCCAGTCCGACTGCCCCTGGCCACCTGCTCGCTCAGCCATCAACCCCACAGGGCGCCTGGTGTGAGGATCGGAAGCCGAGATGGCAGGACGGTCCTGAGAAAGGGCGGCCGCCTGGACCACAGCCCTGGGGGAAAGAGGACGCGTCTGTATTGAAAGAATGGTGGTGGTGAAGTATGGGGAGGAAGGAAGAAAAGGGATGCTTAGGTACAAGCTTCTTTTGAGTTCTAACTTAATTTTCTAAAGTGTATAGACAGTTCACATGTAGTGTCTGTGAAGCAGTTGGATTGAAGAACAACTCTAGACGTGGCTACTGTGTTCTGCCATACCTTTACACTGTTTACCAGAAGACTGAAACTCAGCTTTTCCTGAAATGTCGTTTATGCTTCGTAGTGTATTACCTTGTAGAAGAGGAGTAGCAACACGCAGCTCCTAAACTCGACCTCCTAATTTCCACTCTGCAGAAACAAAAGCCTATAAAACGTGCGTGAAAGCCGTGCCTAGCGATGCTTGCTCTCCACAGGGGCCCTGTCTGTGTCTCTCCCCCTCCCCACACCGCTTTCTTTAGTCCCTTTGTTGAGTCTGGGACCCACCCTACTTCCTTCCCCTTTTCCAGTTCACTCATGAAATATGGGTGGGAAGGAGGTTTTACACATTCTGAAAGCGAATCTTGGCAGGGTCTGCTGCCAGGCTGGGGTCCCTATCTCTCAACTTAAACCGGAATTTCCTCTCCCCCGTTTCCTGCAGCCTCATCCTGGAGCCCTGCTTGCGTCAAAGGGCTCACTGGGCCTCCAAGGGCTTGCTGCCCGTGCGTCCCTGGGGCAGAAGTGGGCTGGAGTATTCTGGCTCTTGCCGCTCTTTATTTCACACTCTAAAAGTTGGTCTCTGCATTTTCCCAGCTTTCATTTAGTCTCTTACTTTAAAAAAAAACAAAAACAAAACACTTTATATAAAATGAAAACCCTCCTTATGCTCTATGTGAAATCAAACTTGCTTTATACATCGAGGTGAGTAAAATTAGAGAGCAATCATGGCATCATTTGAAGTTTGCCGGTGATTTAGTTTAACCAAGAACTACTTAAAGACAAGTGCAGTGTTATCACATCATTGCTTGGTTTCAAAAGCCAGAATTCAAATGTAATAGGCAAGTCATAACATAGTAAGTGGCCCACTACTGAGAAATTCTATGCAGAAACCATGTTGTTTTCCTTAGAGAAAAATCCCAACTTTGTGTTGGTTTGGCACTCACATACATACCTTTTTAGAGGAAATAGGCTTCATTGAGTGAGTTGTTTTCGTTCATCTTTAATCAGGATTAATTTTAATCAGAGTAATCATGAAAGTGATAGACGAGATAGGTCTTGCCTCCAAGAAGTTTACAGTCTGGCTGGAGATAAAATTCACACGTGGAAAACCAGTGCACCATTCAAAACAGTGTTAAACGAAGTGTTTAAATAATTTCACAGACGTTCAGGGAGAGGGGAGTACCTCTGGTAAACTTTTTCGCAGTTGCAGCAATCCATAGAGAAAGTCTTTTCCTTTTTCAAAAGCAAGGTTTGGAAGTTTGGTTCATTTTAAATCCTGCTTTTATTTATTTATTTTTTTTGCGTCATAAAATCAGCAGCCAGGCAGCCAGGGGACTTCAGTGGTTGAGCTCCCACTGTCTGGCAGAGCCATCTGCCCACTAGCTGGGGTTTTTAGGTCTCACAAGAAGCCTGTTGCAAGTCTCAACATTTAAAAAATATTATCTTCAGTTTTTAACAGTTTAAGCAGAGAGGAACTTGTCATTATTGTATTCGTTTATTTTTCTGAAGATACTCGTTTATTTTTTAAAAGGCCCAGTTAAGAAACTGGATCCTGGCTCAGTTAGTTTGGTTTATCAAATTCATATTCTTAGCAGATGTCGGATTCCCTATGGTACAGATGCTACTCACCAGGTTATCAAGTTATTCTACTTGTAATATTAAAATAGTCATATTATCTTCAGTATGTTTGAGAAATCATACTGCTGTGTTGTATAGTCGCTCAGTCGTGTCTGACTCTTTGCGACGCCATGGACTGTAGCCCGCCAGTCTCCTCCGTCCATGGGGATTCTCCAGGCAAGAATACTGGAGTGGGTTGCCATGCCCTCCTCCAGGGGCAGAAATCATACTAAATATGGTGAAGCATTGAAATACTGAAAAATAAAGTATTTTTCTCAACTTTTGGTCCTCTCAGTGGTATACCTCACTCCAGACCCCTGGCAACCTTATATTCTTTTTTTTCTCTCACCCTTTCAAGGCGTGATCTGCATTAATATAACCGTATTGATACTTTGTAGGTTGTCATCTGATGAATTAACACTAGAAATCTTTGGTGGTTTGGTTTCATTTGAATTTATAATGAGTGGTTTAAGACAAAAAGATAGAGCAAAGATGTGTGGACAGATGGACAGCCCTTCATAGAGAGATGGACTGTACTTCATGACAACTGTGTACCACTGAGGCCTGGAGAAATAAGACATGGGGACACAGGTACTCATGTACTTTGTGTCTTGATTCCCCCAAAGACTGTCCTGATACATCAGTGCTTTGGGGGGAGGCAGCATTGCAACAAATTTAGAGGCTGAGTTCACAGTTACTGTTGTCTAGTTGCCAAGTCCTGTCCAACTCTTTTGTGACCCCATGGACTGTAGCCCACCAGATGCTGTCCATGGGATTCTCCAGGCAAGAATATTGGCGTGGGCTGCCATGCCCTACTCCAGGGGATCTTCCTGACCCAGGGATCTCTTGTGTCTCCTGCATTGGCAGGCAGTGGATTCTTTACCACTGAGCCACCTGGGAAGACCTGAGTTCCCAGTTACCTGCATGCTAAGCTCCAAGATGCTAATGGAAGCTTATCACAGGACACTCAGCTGGTCCAGGGACACATGCCTGTGTCCCCGAGGAAGAGACAGGATCTGAAGAGTCAGAAGAGTTCTTAGAAGAAGTGAAGCAGGGCAGGCAGAGGAGAAACCCGTGTGAGGACAGGAAGGGCTGGTGCAGAGGACGCTGCCGCTTTGCAGGCGGAACCAAGCGGCTGGAGCCCGGGGAGGGCGAGGAGGCAGAGGAGGCAAGGCCTTACCCACAGGCTGAGTCAAAGACGGGGTGCTCAGAGTGATACGGAGCCCTTGTGGACACTTTAAACAAGAGAGGAAGATTATTAGATTTGAATTTTTGAGATTCCTCTGCTGCAGTGTGGGAACGGGTTTGCTAGCCGAGAATGGGTCACACTCACTCCTTTCAAAGCTTTCTGACTCGCCTTCCCTCACAGACCTCTCTTAATTTTACGTAAAACAGTAACCAGCATAAACGTCAAAGGTTTGCTGTGAAGACAGAATGTCCAATTATAGCTCAGCTCTTAACTAAATAGCTTTACTCTAAAATGTACCACCTCATCATTTTTCTTAAAAAAATTGACTTTGATTCAGTCCTGTTTCATAGAATGAATTTTGAACTTGCGTGTAATATGAATACTTTCTGTTAATTAACACCCGGCAGGCACGTATGTTCACATTAAATATACTTACTTTGCTGCATAATATTTGGCTGCATATTGATTCAGCCAGAGTTTGGTGATTTCTGAGTGATTCAGATACTTCAGTTGATAAAGATGAGGAAAAGAAATTTATAAAAGATTTTCATGTGGGATGCAAAGAACCTTTTTTTTTATTCCTTTTGCAGTGGGAAGTGGGTGGAAAGGAAAAATTCCATCTGGCATACAGCAGCCCTAAATGTTGTTTTAAGAGAGCAAAAATAGAAGATGGCTGAAAATATCATAACAGAACATAGCAGACTGTGACCAAATGTACAGTACATATTTTTCTAATAAATCATGTTAAATACCCATATTTTACTTAAAACATGACCATGTTCTTGTTTGTCAGTATATACAAATTTGTCTTTAATTTTTGAAAAATCACCCACTCCATTATTGAAGAACAAAAGACTTGTTTGAATGTCTTGAAGTTAATGCTGTCACATTAGGTCTACCTGGAATAGGTTTTTGCAGGGTTTTCTTTCCTTTTCCAATCTCTCCCTCCTGTATTAAGGGAAAAAAAATGGAGAAAGAAGATATGGCGCTTGGTCTCTTCATTTATTGTACGTTTGTCTGTAATTAGGTGAACAAGGCTCAACAATTTTAACAAAACTTTGTAAATGTCCTCTTTGTTCAGGTTCCAGGAATGACTTGGCATGATGGAGGTGAGCTGAGTCAGAGTAAAGGATTAGGGGCTCCTTTAGATCCAAGAAATACAGACAGGGAGTGAACAATGGTGATAATAAGATAATTAAGGCAGAAGTGGCCCTGGGGTAGGGATTTCCAAGGAAGCTCAAGAAAACTCAGTGAGTCCCAGAAGCATATCTTAGTGACCTCCCAGGTGGGGGTGGGGTAGAAGGTGTCCAGTTAAAATTTTGACTCTGTGCAATCAAAATCATATGGATGATTTGTTAAACCTTTCTTGATCTTGCCTTGGCTAGGATTTATAGAGGTAAAACAAGCTTCCTATTGGTACTCTTGTGAATAAAGAATTCTAATGATTCCCCAGATGGTGCAGTATCTAATCAAATCCCAAACTGAATTTTATGGTTGATGGATGCTGTCACTTTCTCCCAGCTCAGTGACCTTACTGTTATTATAAGTTGGGGGGATTCTGATGATGTGGTGTTTTTTGCAATCAATCTGAGTATCCTGGAGTTTTCCTCTGAGAAGCATAGGCTTTGATAAGAACTTTTTTGATATGATGTATCTTGACTGGATAAGAATAAGTTTCACTCAAAAACTGGCAACTGCTAAATAGGATTATAAACAGTATCCTCTAAAATGGGCAGTAAGTACTTCACAGTCCATTAATTCTGTCTAAAGTTCATTAATCACAAAAAGATGTTGAAATATTCTGATATATTTCTCCTAGTAAGATGTATACCTTTTTAGCCTCTGTTATCAGAAGCAAAAGATCATTAATTAAAACAGTCATTATCGGAGAGCCTTCAGGTTTGTTAGAGAAAGGTATAATTTAGTCTTTGTGCTTTTATCGCTCTGTGTTTCTGAAGTTATATTTTGTGGGGCTCTAACAGAGGCTAGCCTGATTGAAGTGACCCTTGCTCCAGTAAGCATTGCTATTGAACTGCTTCTCCTCTGCTTGTTAGCAGTTGTTATCTGCAACCCCATGGGCTATAGCCTGCTAGGTTCCTCTGTCCATGGGATTTCCCAGGCAAAAATATTGGAGTGGGTTGCTATTTCCTTCTCCAGGGAATCTTCCTGACCCAGAGATTGAACCCTCATCTCCTGCATTGGTAGGCTGTTTCTTTACCACTGAGCCACCAGGGAAGCAGTTACCCCATCCGAAAACTAACACAGCAAGTCCTAAAAGCAGGCACAAACAGTTTTGCCAACAAAAAGTTACTGCGGCATTCAGTGCTTATTAAACATCCATAGGGAAACACAGAACTGAAAATTACCTCCGCGTTAAAACAATACTTTGATATAACTCTAAATTGTTGGAACTGAGAGGTTAATTGAAGCCATGGAGATAATACTGTCTCCTCTCCTAGTACGTATGACTGGAATATACAGTGGCAGAGACAGAAACATGCATGGCTTGAGTTAGTGCTGAGTTGTACCTATAGGTTTGAGGTTAAGGGATATACCAGTCAGGTGGAGAAGGGAAGCTTTTGAGCTTCAGTTCAGTTCAGTTCAGTCACTCAGTCGTGTCCGACTCTTTGGGACCCCATGAATTGCAGCACGCCAGGCTTCCCTGTCCATCACCAACTCCCCGAGTTCACTCAAACTCACGTCCATCGAGTCAGTGATGCCATCCAGCCATCTCATCCTCTGTTGTCCTCTTCTCCTCCTGCCCCCAATCCCTCCCAGCATCAGAGTCTTTTCCAATGACTCAGCTCTTCACATCAGGTGGCTAAAGTATTGGAGTTTCAGCTTTAGCATCAGTCCTTCCAAAGAACATCCAGGACTGATCTCCTTTAGAATGGACTGGTTGGATCTCCTTGAAGTTCAAGGGACTCTCAAGATGAGGCCAAATTCTAACTAACCCTTAAAATTCGAGAGAAGAAACTTTGGAACAAAGCAGAGAGCCAATTTTATTCTGATTATCTTTTAAGGAATATACTTGAATGCCAGATGCTTGTGGGCAGATGCCTCTCAAGACTTGCTGAGCTGTTAAATGCCATTTCCATTGTAAGTTAGCAATTGTGTCTGACCTGTATCCTAATTTTAAGTAGATCCCACTTCTATTTGAAGTCAGTAAATCTCAAATTCCTGTCCTTTAGTATTACTCATGATCTTGGCATATGGAGGAGATCTGCAGAGACCTGAGACAAGTTTGCCACACCCTGGAAAAATCCTTCCTCATGAAGATCCAGGTGGCCCTAGGTAGAGTCAACATCTGTGGCTGCTGATCCCCTTGGGCCCCACCCTGTGCGCTTTGCCATTTTTGCATCTTGGCTCTGACTTCTGCTTTTAGGTACCACACCTGGCCATGCCAGAACCTTCGGAGAAGAGGGCAGTGAGAGTTTTGTTGGGCCCGTTTTGGCCCAAACCTAAGTTTTAAGATTGTTTCACTCCAGAAGAAAAGTTGGGAATGCTGTCTTTTCCTTCCAAGTGATAGAGGATGGCAGACTGCAGACTTCCCAGTCTGGGGGACCCTAGAAAGAAGAGTTGGGTAGCACAAGCCTACAGAAGACCCAGAGGGAATTCAATGTGTGTTCCTTAGCCAGATGCGATGACCCAGCAATTCTGAGGGATTTAGTCACTTACTTGACGGCCTTGAGGTCTTCAGACCTATGCTAGCATCTCGCATCAGTCAGATGCTTAGCTTCTCTGCCATTAGCAGCTTATTTCAGATTCCCCTGTTTGAACTCATAGAGATGATTAGGAAAAATCCTACTAGGATGGAGACAGCCAGATAACTGTTTAGCTTGCTGCTACCAACAGTGGGCATTCAGCTGTGACACATAAAGTTCTCTTTGTTGAGGGCCTAAATGATTTTTAATTTCAGTAGAACTTTATCCTTTTCAAATATAGAGCAAATTTTTTAAATGCTTGGCCAAGATTAATTTATTCTTGCCTATATTCATTGAGAAAAGCATTTGTTAAGCACTGATGAACCAGGCATCACACACGATAGAACAGAGACATAAGTGAGCAAGATTGGATTTGAGCCCCCAAGCTTGTCACCACTTATGAGGGAAGAGGATTGAAAACAAAGACAAGGGAGTTAAAGAAGGGTAATATGGAGACCGAAGAAAAGAAGGGGTGTACTTTGAATAAGGTGTCTGTTTCTAGAAAATTGTTTCTTCACCTTCTTGTGAGGCATTTGCTAAATTAAACATCATCTCTTTTACTTCCTGGCATTGTGACCAGGTAAGAACACAAATCATAAAAGACAGACATCCTAAGTCTTGTATCTAAGGAGAGTTAGATGTTATTGGAAAATGGCATTGACCATTTTCCTCTCTCCTCATTTTCTAGCTGCAAAATATTTTTAAAATTAGTATATTGTATATAGATATTGACCTGTTTAATAATTGAATTTGTTTTTGAAAACAAGCTTCATTCTTGAGATTTATGGATGTTTAACAGTCAAGAACAAGGCATCAGGCAACTTACTGGAATTTATAGCACATTTCTTTCTGTTAGAGACTTTTTTGTTTACATTTAGAAATAATAGAAAGCTACAAGGAAGAAAAGAAAAATTTAGTGAGAACTAACCAGGATTTCTCCTTACCGTCTCCAACATATCAGCACATGCATTATGAGGCTTTCCTTACATTTCTATAACAGACTTTACTTATCTACGCTTCCCATTTGGGGGCAAATAGGGTTTCAGATTTTTCCAGTTATAATAATCTGAGATGCACATGTCTAGAAAAATCTTTATCTAAGTTTATATTTCTTAAGGGTAAATTCGTAGCTGAGTAATTACTACTCACAGGTATGAACTGCCTTAATCTTTTATGTTTTATGCTCAACTGTTCTTCATAAAGCTTGTTCCAGTTTTCATAAACATCAACACTCCGTTAAAGTTTTTGTTTTGTCACACCTTCACTCATATTGGAGCATCCCTGGTGGCTCAGATGGTAAAGAGTCTGCCGGTAGTGCGGGAGACCTGGGTTCAATCCCTGGATCGGGAACATCCCCTGGCAAAGGAAATGGCAACCCACTCCAGTATTCTTTTCTGGAAAATCCCATGAATGGAGGAGCCTGGTCAGCTACAGTCCATGGGGTTGCAAAGAGTCAGACACAACTGGGCGACTTCTCTTTCTTTCTTTCTTTCACCCATATTGATTATTATGATTCTTAGAAGGAGAACCTAAGTTTTCTTGTTGGGTTGATGGGAAGGAAAAGTATTATCTTGTTCAGATTTACATTTCTTTTCTAGTGAGGTTGAATACTTGCAGTTAATATCAATCCATCCATATTTCTTCTGTAATTAATCTATTCACCTCCTTTGCTCATTTTTTATATTGGGATTTTTCTTACTAATTTGAATAAATACTTTATACATTAGGGACATAAATCTTAGTCGTGTTTGTTACATGTAGTTTTTCTTTTTTGTTTTTATGCACATATGAGCAAAAGTGTTGATTCATGTTTTTTAACTTTAAAAATTGCCTTTAAAATTAGAAAGTTCTTCCCACTTCTGTGGCTAGACACTTAATTTTATTTTTTTCTATTCTAGAGTTACACTTCTTATTCATGTCTTTAATATAGCTGGAATTTATTTTTATAATATAAAAGTAAGATTTCTCCATCAGCTATCACATGCAGATTTTTTCATGTTTTCATATTTTTACTGGTTGCCAACATTAAAAAAAAATCCATTGTATTCTTGAGAAATTGAAGCTGTTAACAGACTTCCTCCAAATTAAATATACCAAATATAAGCTTAGTGAGTAATATTACCTCTCTGAGCTTCAGTTTTCTCATCTATAAAAGTAGATTAGAGGTGTAAGATTTCTTCTGGTTCTGAAATTCCTGTCTTAAATTGAAGATGACGTCCCCCACCCCACTTTTTTTTTAGCAGCATTCATACTTTTGAGTGTTAAACACTTTGGGGGAAAATGTTGCCATTTTAAAACAGATGCCGATCGATTACTCAGGAGGCCCTGAGTTGCCATTTTTTACTCTGATTGACTATGCTTATCAATGCCAAAAATCGTTCTGTTCTTTTGTGTTCTAAAAATACTCTGGTGGATATAATTTCTAAAAAATCTCCTCTTTGTGAAATGCAGTTGGTATGGGACAGATGGTGATCTAGCATCCAGCTAGAAGTAGCTCTGCTATCAGGGTGCTGAAGCCACATTTCAAGCCATGTCATTAAATATTTGGAATTGTTTTTCTGCGTTTAAAATGTCCTGAGGAAGACTGAGATATAAAACTCTCAGATAATGACAAACTAAAAAAAGCTTCTAGATCCTACTGTCTTGAACTTCTAGAAATAAGAAGAAATTAGTCTCTGTATTTACAGTGGCTCAGTTCATTAACCACTATCCACAACCTTGCTCCAAACCACTGTTTGTTGTTTTTTTTTAATGCAAATTTTTCTCTCTCACCTGTCTCTCAGAAAGAATATTTCTTCTCTGAAGATAAGCTCTATGTTTTATTTGAACTTTTATCCCCAGCATCTAGCATGAGGCTTTCAATTGGTATTTGTGGACCTGGTTTCTGTAGAGAAGGCAAATGTGAGTGATTTGAAATGTTTCTGAAGTTCAAGCACTCAAATCTGTGCAAATCCAAAGTTATGCCTGCTCCAGGGTTCCAGTTCATTGGAGATTTAAAATTTTAAATTAAGGGTTTTGTACCAGGGAGGATTAGCCTGGAAATGACGGGCAGAAAGGACAAGGAGGTTCCTCACCAATCATCAGTTGCTAACTGCAGACGAGTCTCTAGGAGAACACGTCCTTGGTAAAGGGTAGAAACAAACTTTCAGGCTTCAGTGGGTCACTGCTCATGGAGCAAGGATCTCACCTGGGCAGGTTTGTATATGAAGGTTTCAGTCCTCTTTGGTACACTAAGTGCATGTTAACATTCAGGAAAATAGATGATATTTTTTTGGTCTGTATTATCACTTAAGTACTTCCATTTCTTTTCAATCCATTTTTCTCTTTCTCCACACCCATCCTTCACTCCAGAAAAAGGGAGAAACACCTACTCCTGTGTAACCAAATTTCTTTCTTTCTTCTTTCAACCTTGTCTTCCTTTTTATCTCCTAATTTTGTATATCTTTCAAACAATTGTAGTAGTATTTCATTGCAGTTTAAATTCTCTTAACCTGTTTTAATACCACCTTTTTCTATGAGTGCACAATAAACCAAGAGTGACCCAGTCCTACTTGTCTCATAGTCTTGTTTCACACTGTGAAACAAGGTTTCTGCGATGGGTGTTGCTGAGACCTAGGTGTGTCTCTCTTAAAACACCAAGGAATGTGCAAAACATGAAAAAACAAGAGTGTTTACTTAAGATGCTTTGTATCTCCTTGCTCCCATGCCGTGTGATCTTGCAGTTGCTACGGTAACTAGGAATTTTTCACTCCATAACTTGCATAAGGACAGAGTCTGACCTTTTTATTACTGCTCTGCCCTCTCTGAAGTTATACGTGCACTCATGTGCATACACACACACACACACACACGTGTTCACAGGCATACACTTGTAAAGTCACATTTATATACACACAGCAGACATTTGGAAAGAGTTACAGAGTTCCTTGACTTGAAGCCTTAGGTTTTCATCTCATCTTTAGGTTGCTTGGGGAAAGTGTCAATATTGATATTTTCCCTTTAGAATAACTTTGCATGTGTGTGTCACACACACAAAATGACATGAAAATTCTTAGGAACAAGAACGTATTTCTACAATTTGTATTTGCCATTTCTGTAAAATTGCCTAGCAAACAAGATTTCAGATTTTTTAGTTGTTTTAAATCTTGGGCCACATATGTTTTGTATTTTGAGGGCCGTCGAGGTACACCAGTAACAAGGAGTGGAGATTAGCACTGTTGCCAGCACGAAGTCATCTCAGTGTTTTGCAAAGTAAGAGTCTGTTGTGAACATATTGTGCAAATCCTCTCCAAGGATGCTGTGGATTGATGGAACTCATATCCAAAGTATTGATAGACAGTTTTTCTCCAGTAAACTCAGTCATGTTAGCAGATACTTAATGATCTAATTTAGAGTTTGAAGGCATCCCCATTTCGTCTGAATTACCTTCTAATGGGCTTCTGTCAAATCGTGTTTGCACAAGGCAGAACCCTCAGTTGCCCTTTGACCTAGGCTTCTTGAAGCCAAAGGATAAGTCTTAGTGATTTCCCAACCCAGCCAAGCCTCTGGACATTCCCATAGACTCAGTAACCAGGGTGAGTGTATGTAACTCCTAAGTCTTAGCAGAATGAAATAGCCACCATATCTGGGACTAAGGGGCTGCAGAAGCAATGGAGTGCAGCAGCCTCAGCCCATGACCCTGGCTGACAGCATGCCTTGTTTGTTGCTGCAGGTGTTTTATCTTGTTTATACTTGAGACATGCTGATGCTAAAGGATGTTGACTTCTCCCTTGCAAGTAATCAGCAACGCCATCCCAAACTAGGTCTCATTAGGCATTAACTCACTCCTGAAATTTCTCCTTTCTACCCTGGCCTGCTCTCTGGACTATCTCTTTGTAGCTGAACCTCCTCCTCCCGGCCTTTGCCGACCTTTCAGTCCTTGACCTTGGGCCACTGTGCGGTTGAGTCTCTGTCTGCTCATCTGTTGCTCACCAGGCCGTTCATTCGTTTTACAGGCAGTATTGTTCTGGATGGAGGGGCAGCACAGAGAACAAGACAGACCAAGTCCATGTTCTCCTGAAACAAATATCAGGGTAGAACTTGTCCTGTCCTTTCTCCTTGCCCTTCTCCTCTCCTTCCCCACCCACAATCTATTCAGTAACCAAGACCTAGTGTATTGGAACTAGAGCACTTGCTGAGAAAGATTTAATAAAATTTAAGATTTTATGTTAAAAAAAAAAAACACCTGTGTGATTTAATAACTCTCAAGGGTCACATGGGGAGTGTCTTGTATGAAGCAAAGAAGAGGATCTGACTTGTAGACAACTGATATTAGACCAGAAAGAGTGTTAGGAAAATAAAATGTGCAGGAATTAGATTGAAGTTGGCCTGGATCAGATTCCCAGCCTTGCCCTAATTGTAGGGTTCTGAGAAATCTTACTTTACATGATAATAATTATTAGAGGCAGTAAAATTCAATAAATATGGTTCTTCTCTAGCAGCCAGAACTTTCTGTCTTATCACGTTTACCGGTTTTCTCTGGGAGTTTGACCACATTCCATAACAACTTTGTGTTTGCTTTCGCACTATGGAAGTCAGACTTGACCTAGATTTTCTAAGTCTGGGGATGATGAGCCCTATTGGTCCTATTTAGGCTTTAGTTTGAATTATTAATCATATTATTCTTAGGATTTTTTAAAAGAACTAATGATCATTAACTCAAATACTCTCTTTCTGACAGGATGTGTTTGCTAGGCAAGAACCTTGGAATCTGGTAAATTTAAACCACTGCTCACCTTGACACACATCTGCTTACTTTATCTTTCCCTTAGCTGCTCTGTTAATCAGGTCTATCTTGCCAGCGATATCCTTTTTTATTTTTTTTCTAAAGCTCTGTTTGCTTTTTTTTTTTTTCTGTAAGAAAATAGAATCATGAGATACATTGTCAGCAAATTCTGTGAAGGTTGTTCTTCGACAAAATTGTTTTTGGCCGGAGGAGATATTTTTTTCAGATAAGTATTCCAGTTCTGCGGTACCCACATTTACAAGAATAGGTGCGGGCACTGATGGTTTGCTTTGCTCAGCTGTGTGTGAATTTCCATAGTGCAAGATGAGGAGAGATTCCCTAAACACTAAATCACACGCAGCTTTCCTCTGTAGGGGACCAACACTTCGGGCTTCTGGGGAAAAAGTGAAGTCAAGACAACCGAATTTTGTAGGGTCTGAGGATTTGGGAAAATGTGAAGGTCATCATCTCCAGCCTTACTCACTGAAGAAGCACCTTCACTTGTCGATAATGTTACTGCCAGACTCTGCTCCAGTTGGAAAAAGAGGTCATTTTGCCTCTGTATTTCCTAAAATTGACCTTGAATCTGCTTCCTCCAACTCACGATTCATTAACGGAAGGTACTTTTCTACAACATCACCAATAATCCTGTTCCACAAGGCAGCGTAGCTCAGAAAGTGAAAATCTCCTGCAAGGGTTTCATTGTCCCTATCTTTTTTTTCTTAGACATTCCAACTACCTGAACACACCTCAAAGGGCATGTTTCCCACACCTTCTTGTAGCTCCTTGGTGCAGAGTCCCATGTGCTTTGATCAGCAGACTCCTCTGCCCACAGACTCCTCACAGCCCTCTTTTGTTTTGTTGGAGATAAGATTCACATAGCATAAAAGTAACCATTTTAAAGTGTACAGTTCCATGTCTGCCCAGTGCTTGAGCCCATCAGGCCCAAGGCAGCTTATGCCCTGGAAGCCCTGCCAACTTTAGTCTTCAGGTCTTTTGGTGCCCAAGTTCTGTGGGCATCAGATTGAACTGATCCCTGCCATGTTTAACTCAGTTCTTGCGAGCACTTCATTTCCCTCCTGCTGGGTCTTGGACTTTGCTCTTGCTGAGCTGGTGTAGTTGTGGTCCTGAGACTACGTTCAGTCCTTGTCAACCCTCTTCTCCTCTTGGAACTCAGGATGCTGTAGACACCTCTGTTGCTTACACGCTGAGCAGATTGGCTTGCTTTGGCTGCCAGCACCAGGGTAAACTAGTCCTTGCCATAGTTGTAGTCTCTAACGTGTATTAGTGACCATCTTCCAGGGATGTCTGTGGTTCTGGTTAAGAGCTCTGTTGTTGGGTCTTCCTGGGCTCAATCTCAGCTTTAGCACACACACCCTCACCCTGGGATCTGGCTTGGCCAAGTTACTTTGTCAAAATGAGAGATTTAATAGTATTTACCCTGTGTGGGCTGTGCTGTGCTTAGTCGCTTAGTCATGTCTGACTCTTTGCGACCACATGGACTGTAGCCCACCAGTCTCCTCTGTCCATGGAATTCTCCAGGCAAGAATACTGGAGTGGGTTGCCATGCCCTCCTCCAGGGGATCTTCCCAACCCAGGGATCAAACCCAGGTCTCCCGCATTGCAGGTGGATTCTTTACCATCTGAGCCACCAGGGAAGCCAGAATTGTTGTAATGGTTAGATAAGAAGGTGGCTTAGATGGTAAAGAATCTGCCTGCAATGTGGGAGACCTGGGTTCGATCTCTGGGTTGGGAATATCCCCTAGAAAAGAAAATTGCAACCCATTCCAGTATTCTTACCTGGAGAATTCCATGGACAGAGGAACCTGGTGGGCTACAGTCCATGGGATCACAAAGAGTTGGACATGACTGAGCAACTAACACTTAGATAAGATAACGGAAGCTCATCTCCTAGCTTTGCTGACATATGGTGAGCCCTCAATAAATGTAACTGATTTATCTGCCTGGTCTTGACTTGATCCCTCCCTTGTTGCCTATTCCTAGTAGATCTGTTAGTTGCATATGGCAATGCTGTCTCCTTAGTTCTCCAACTGTAACTTCTACCACTGTGAGATAAAAATTATGTTAGCTTTCTTTAATGGTCTGCTAACTAATGATTACATGATGCTTTATACTTCACTATGTATATTTACCATGTATCCTCCTAAAGTGGAGAAGGAAATGGCAACCCACTCCAGTATTCTTGCCTGGAGAATCCCATGGGCAGAGGAGCCTGGCAGGCTACAGTCCATGGGCTCACAAGAGTCAGACATGACTTACCAACTAAACCAACTGACCAACCATCCTCTTAAGTATGGGCCAAATCTGGGGGCTGCCTTAGTGATTTTCACATTAATGACTCTCAGAGCCATATCCTGAATTAGAGCAAGTTGTGATCTCATAACTTCTTGTCTGTCTATGTCACTATCCAGGGTGACAAGCATACACCTCTTCTTTTCAGTTCACCTGTATCTGTTGGAGTGTCCCAGACTTCCAGCTGGTGATGGAGATGCAGAAGAGGGCGGGCCAGTGTCATCCACTGCCCGAGTAGTTGGGTGACCCTTCCTTAGGAAGAGCACCTCTCAGCAGACTGTCCACTCTTTAGCACCATCAGAGTCCACTACTTGAGATGTAGTCTGTGAGACTTATGCTGTCATTCTGTAAACCTCCACTCAAAATTGCACTTTTATCCTTTCCTCTTTCTGTTCATTCACTGATTCATTTGACTAATGTTCAAATATCTATGAAGTGCCAAGACCTGTTTGTTGGGAGTTCAGTGTTGAAGAAGATATAGTGCCTGCCCACGAATGAACCTATACTTTAGAAGGGAGACAAAAAAGGTCATGAGTGTGTGCTTTTTGAAATACTGAGTCTGAAGGATTCATGTGGCACCATGGGGTCCCAGAGAAGGGCCCGCCACATCAGACTGGAGGTAGAGGGGGCAGAAAACCTGGAGGATGTGATTCTTGAAGTGTACATTGTAAGGTGAATGCAAGTCTGACCAAGAAGGGTGGGGAATGAAGGGAGTCATAATAAGCTATTGGCTCTTGCCTGAGTAATAAAACACCACAAACTGGGTGGCTTATCAACAGGAGAAATTTATTTCTCACAGTTCTGGAGGCTGAGAAATCCAAGATCAGGGCACCAGCAGATTCAATGTATGATGAGAGCCCACTTTCTGGTTCATAGACAGCTTTCATTTTGCTCTGTCCTCACAGGGCAGCAAAGGGTCAAAGGATCTCTCAGGGGCCTCTTTTATAAGGGTACTTATCCCACTCAAGAGGTCTCCACCCTCAGGACCTAATCACCTAAAAGCTCTGCCTCCAGACACTGTCACGCTGGGGATTAGGTTTCAACATAGAATTTTTGGAGAGAGGACTCATTTAGTCCATAGCAAATGCCTTCCTATGAATCAATTAGCATCTTCAGTTACTGTGTTCACAGACTTGAGGGAAAACAGCATTGCATCTTGTACTACTAGTATGACTTCTTGAATGCCATGGCGTCAAGCTAGATGGTTCTGTGCATCCTTCATGTGACAGTCTCTGTGCTGCCTGCTTTACACAGGTCTGATGATGGAGCCAGCCTGCGTCACGGGAGGAGTGTTGAGGATCCTGCTTGGGGCAGAAGGGGAGCTTAGAGGGTGCAAAATCCACATCTTCCCCAGTTGGGCCCACAGGGTGACCTGTTCCTACCCACACCGTATTTTCCTTGTGCCCTAGACTGGGGGACAGTACCATTTAGTGCAGGCCTTCTCAGGGTTATGTTAGTTACGGGGTCTCTTATATGTCAGTTGCATGGGAGCTTAGTCTGATAGAATTTTGACAGATGGAACAAGTTTAACACTCAAGTTCAAAGCATAGTTATCTCATGTAATGAGTGTTATAATAGAAGGGTGACTGAGGAGAGGGTAAAGGCAGCCTTGGAGGAGAGTGACTGTTGAGATTGAATCTGTGTTTTAAAGGTAATCCACACACTCACTGTCTCCCTTGCTCATGAACTTGCAAGCTCAGTAAACCATTATCAAGTTAATATCATTTGCCAGACCTTGAGCTGTGTGTTAGGAAGAGAAATAGAAGTCACAGTCCCTGCCCTCAAGATGTCATCATATCGCAGAGACCACAGAAAGAGCTGATAATCAGAGGTCAGTGTGATGGATGTCATGACAGAGTTCTTTGAGCATCTCATTTGGACAGACAGTGTTACTGGCAGGAGATTTGTCAAAGAAGCTTCCTTAGATGTGGTGATAATACGAGTTTCATTGTATGGAATGATTTGTACCTTTTGGGGTTCATAGACTCCAGTGAGACCTAGAATTCTGGACTCTGGAAAACTGTGCCTACATATAAAAAATCTTGTATACTTTTCGAGGGTTCTCTGAGTCCCTGAAACCCATCCATGAACCCCCAGCTAAGTTTATGCTCACAGAGTAGCAGGGACACGATGTCATGGAGAGTATCAGTGGCTGCTTTCTGTGAGCACTTGGGAGAAGAACGTTTCCCATCAGAGATAATAGAAAATCAAGCAAGTATTTGTGACAATTTCAGCAGGCCTGAGAAATCCCTTAGTAATCACTTTTTCTTGCTAGTGCCAGTGATAAGTGAAAATATAAATGCAGTCAGAGATTTGGTTTGGGACTGCCTAGACCGGCTAAACTGTGAACATCAGTTCTTGACTTTATATTTTTATTACCCTATATGTATTTCATCTTAAAAATAAATGTCTTTCATGTGAATAAATGAAAGAAGAAGAGTTGGATTTTAAGTATAAATGCTGATCTTGGTCTTGGAATTTAATCTAAAGTAAGTCAAAGATACAGGTTCTGTCATTCATTGAGAATTCACAGGCAGAAGAGCAGTGTAGCCATAAAAAGAAAAGAAATCATAGGTAGTTGCCCAAAGAATGGAACAAAGATGAGGAGCAGGGAAGATCCGAAAATCCTCCATTGTTTTTGTATTCCTCATGGACTCTGTTGAGAAGGTCCTGTGAGTCTGTGATCACACAGCTTTCCCTCAGCACTCACCCCCCTCCCACTTTCAGCTGAGGATACCTGTTTATTTTTGCGCTTCCTCTCCTCCCCCACCTCCCTGCTCATCCCAGACTGCATCCCAGACTACATCCCAAGGGCAAAGCGTGAAGAATCTATGTGGCCCAGTCCTTGGAGTTTCTTGTTCTTCCCAACATCCCTTCAAGAGAGTAGGGCAAAGAATGAGTTTCTGCGAGCCTGAGAGCTAAAGTGTGTGTCAGGGAGAGGAGAGGATTCTCGCTAAGCACGTACCAACCAGGGCTGAGCATCACGGGCCAAAGCAGGGCTCGGGGTGGGAATACGCCTCCTGGGAATACACCCTGCTCCCCACTGCACCCTCCTCTTCAGTGTTGCACCTGCAGAGCCCTTTCTCTTCTGAGGTCTCTGCCTCTTGTTCAGGCATTCTTCCTAGCTCACCCATCTTCTGAGCCCTGTTGCCTGTAATCACTTTTGGGAACATTCCTGAGTGTGACTCTCTCATCCTGCTGGCAAGGAAATAAATGTATTTTATTCTTAACTCCGATAATCATCACCTCCACTCTGCACCATGCTAATGGCAGGGCAGCATCTTAATGACCCTCGTCCACGGTCAGTGCCCTCTGGCCAGAGACCACTGGGAACACAGTTGTAGTTGAGCAAGTTGGGTTTGCTGCTTGGCTCGGGGATGGAGCACTTGCCCTGAGGGGAGCCGTGCAACAGCGCAGTGCAAGAAGGTGTTAGAAGGATTTACAGGACTTGGCGGTGTGTGTTTGGTGACTCTGGGGAGGATTTAAAGTATCGGGGCTTTGTTTTTGATCAAGCAGCTGGGTAACTCTGTGAGATATCTTAAGTCTTATCTCTAGGAGGAGCAGCAAAGCTAAGGCTGTCATTGGGAAAGAAGCAGCCATCACTGGTTAGCTGGGCTTCCTGCTACTTTCTTCTGTGACCAACATTTATGCTGTATCTTGTTCAGAGTGGCCATGTTTTTGTCTTGCCCCACCACAGCACGGAGTGACCTTCTCTAGTGTTGACTTTTTGCAGAATCTTTGACATTTAACAGGAGAACGCGGGGTTGGGCCCGAGTGCCAGGCCAGCTCCAGGTATCTGGGCTGCTTCTCCTTCCCGTTTTCACTGCTCTGAATTGCCCTGCTTCAGAGGTCAGCCTCCTTGATCAGAGCCTCCACCTGCTCGCCTGCCTACCTGTCCCCTTCACTCCTGTAAAGATTTGTCCTCAGCCCCTCGACGCTGCTCTGGTTTATCAGCTGTTCTTCCACTCACCAGACAGACGCCATGTGGTGATGAGCTGTGTGCATGTGTGCTGATGCGGCCCTGAGCTCCTCTCCTGCCTCCCGTCTCCATTGCTGATCACTTCCCCGGGGTGGGGGGTATCGTTCACTGTTCCCCGCTCAGGTTTCTGAACACCGTGGCAGGAAGGCCTAAAACCATACACATGTGTTTTCTACCCTCAGCAGCACAAAGCTGTCTGGCAATTGCTTTTTCCATAACTTGTTTATTCCCCGTTGGCACCCCACTCCAGTACTCTTGCCTGGAGGATCACATGGACGGAGGAGCCTGGTGGGCTCCAGTCCATGGGGTCGCTGAGAGTCGGGCACGACTGAGCGACTTCACTTTCACTTTTCACGCATTGGAGAAGGAAATGGCAACCCACTCCATTGTTCTTGCCTGGAGAATCCCAGGGATGGGGGAGCCTGGTGGGCTGCCGTCTATGGGGTCGTGCAGAGTCAGACATGACTGAAGCGACTTAGCAGTAGCAGCACCCCCTAAAGCCATTTCTCCAACAGTTTTCTGTTTGGGCCACCAGTGAATCCCCTCCTCCCAGAAGAGGGTCTCAACTCACACTCTGCAAAGATGATGGAAACCACCTCATCTGTTCTACCTCAGCTTTCTTCTTTTCCCTGCTCTATTTTTTTTTTTTTTTTCCTAAACCTCCATTGTCTTCCTTCCCCTGATACTCTCTGAAAGGAGGAACTCTTGGTCCTGTGGTAGCCTCACCCCTCCACACCTGTTCCTGACCTGTCTCGCCTTCTCTGCATCACCCCTCACCTGCCCCCCCACCTCCCCAGCCAGGCAGCGTCTTCAGCCAGACTCCTTCCCTTCCTGGTGACATTCTGAGGTGATCTTCCTCGTCTGTGCACTTCCTCCACGTTCACTCACACTTCAACACTCCCCTTCCCACCGCTGGACTTAACCGTGGTCTTGTCATCACTTTCTCGTAGACTCTTCATCTTTGTAAACTTGACATCAGATAAGCTTTTCATCGCCCTCCACCTACTCCTGGCTCATCTTGGTTTCACTTCTTCATCATCTCTTTAGTAGGTTTCCTCGTGACTCTGATCCCCCTCTTTTCCTCTCTACTTCCTATGTTTTCTCTTCCTTTATCCATCTTCATAATCCCCTTTCTCTCCTGCTTCCCTTTAACAGTCTCACCCACTCCCTAACTGGAATAATTCACAGATTTGTCTCTGTCCTTGGCCTTCGTACAGGGGCCTCGTTCTTTATGTCTAACTGCTTGCTAAACATCTACAGCATGATGTATTGTCAGTCCTGAAACATCAGTTGTCTGAAACCAGATCCATCAGTCTCAGCAGAACCAGTTTTTTTGCCCCATTTAATGGTACTTCCATTCTCTGTCACCCACAGATCTGGGATTCCATCTGTCATCTTTGACAATCAAATCCCATGAGTTCTACCTTTGCTTTTGTCTCTTGCATGTGGCCTCATCTTGGGGAGCTCACCACGTTAGACTTGCGTTATGGAGCTATTACCTTGTCATCTAAGGGCAGGGCACCAGTCTTACTCACCTTTGCTTGCACCTTAGTGGCTGGCACAACACCTTCCCCACAGGAAACCCACCCCCCTCCACTGTCTGTTGAATGATTGTCTATAAGTTAAGCATTTTAATGCTCTACTTGCATTTCACAAACTATTTGTCATTGAATGCATTTCTTGGCATTAGTTCACTGAATACCTTTATTCTTAGCTGAGCAAGCACCAGAATGAAGTTTCATGACCAGAGCCTCAACTCTGGTACTTCTGCTTTTTTCAGGAAGAGCAGTTTGGCATGGGTTGGACACAGGCATTAATTTCACCTTCCTTCTTGAGAGCAGGTATAATACATAGGGTTATTATGTTGTCACGGCAATTTCAGATAACTTCCATCTCCCTCTATACATTGATTTTTCTGCTTTTTCGCTTCTTTATTTTTTAACAGGTTTTCAAAATGGAAACGACCACTGTGACATAAGATGCTATTGATAGTACATCAATATGGTTCAGCTAGGCCCCTGCCCAGCAGAGTGTAGCTGCTCCGAGCACAGCCCTGTAATACATATTAGTTACACAGACATTAGGGAAGCCCTTCCCATCCATATGTATGCACAGGGCCTGCGGAAGTTAATAATGCCATACATCACATGCACGTAGGATGTAAAATGTACTTCAAAATGACAGCGGGCTCATATAAAACGAGTACTGGCTTAAGACAAGAGGAACACCAAAGGAAGCTTTTTGTCCTTTCAGACCTGCTCTTTACTGAATTATCTGCTTCTGTGTCTCAGTATCCCAGACTCCATTTTGCTACCCCCCCTACTTTTTTTTTTTTTGGTCAATATTATGCTCATCTTTCCAGCCACCTTATTTCACTTCAGCCACACGGATAACAAAAGAACCTCCTTGGAGAAATGAAAGATAGCAATTACACATTGGTATTCATGTTACAGGAGTCGCTGCCATCCTCGGGGACTTTAACAATGAATATCCAGCATTAATTGCCACAGTAACTGCGTGTCTGACCTTGCTGAAATGTAATACATCAGTTTTACATAGTAAAATTATTTGCTACTAATAGATTAAAAAGGCATGATCATAAAATTATATTGCTGTTTGGAATGACTAGTAGTTTTTATTTTTAAGAAGATCTTGGAGGACTCGAATGAGTAGCTTGCTACATTTTCTTAGAAATGAGAACATTGGGAGTTGAAATCTTAGTATTCCCACTGACTTGGTTGGCAATTACAAGAGTAGTGCCTTCCTATTCTTATGGAAGGTGAATAAAATACATTGGCATCTCCAGTTAATCAGTGGAAAACTGATTAATAAGGCATGGAGACATAGTACTTTTTATGTACTTGGGGGAAAATGTTCTTTTTGTGTGTTTATACCTAATTTATGTAGGTTTTCTGCCAGGAGCAGGAACATAGAAACGTGCCCGGAACCCTAGGACCTGTTTCCCTTTGTAAGGAAGTAGCATCATTTTTAAGGTGCTGCTTGTTGGCTCTCAGCTTCTTGCATCAATCTTTTGCTCAGACCCTCGGAGATACAGAAGTTAAATTTTCTCATGTGTGTCTCTCACACACCCCTTGCCCCACTCCCCCACCACAATTTCCTCTGGCTGGATGCTGCCAATCAGAATTTCACACTCCACACTCTGAAAGTGTTCATCAGTCGGGGCGGCTCCACACTGCTGGGTCAGCAGTGAGCCCGACTCCAGCAGAGCCTCGTCAGCGGCCACGCTGGGCTCCGGCTGTGGAAGCTGTGTGTGCAGAAATGAGTGATTGTTTGGCCTTCTGTCCGCGTTAAAAGTGATCGAGGTGAAGAAAGTCGGTGCAGTCACCCATGACACCCGAATTTCAGCCCAGATGAGCTTCTAACTAGAGGATCCATTTTTTGTTCATATCCTGGCAGAACAAGTACATGATACATGTGACGGCCATCTCAAATTTGCGTGGGCAGGGGGATGAACTGAATAATAGAATGAGTAGTGTTTTGCCCACCTTTTAAAGTAAGACTGTGATGTAAATGACAATACATAGCCATTGCATCTACTTAATATGGCTTGCTCATTGTTTTAGTGTTTTGTATGGTTTTCCAATTTTAACATAGTGGCTGTTTAGGAAGCAGTAACCAGGTAAAAGAATAGTACACATGCAATTAGTGTGTTGTGTTTCTGAGACTTTGAACTTTGGATTTCTTTATTCAGATCATTCAAGTAGTTTAAAAAATGAACTCTGACTCCCATCCTCACTGGGTTTTTTTCAGTTTCCTTTAAAGTATGTATGTCTCTCTAATGGTTTATGTGTCCATAGAACTTGATCCTGGACCCGTTACCATTAGACGGAGATTCTTGACCAGATTCCTAATTTGTTCTGAATCTATAAAGAAATTAGGTGGGAAAGCAACTTGAGAGATTGCAGCTTTTGTTAGCTTTTTTTGCCTTTTAATCTTCTCTCCCTTTTTCCTTCTTCCATCCATCACTCCTGTTGGCAATTAAAGCAGGATGATGAAGTGACGACGGTTGAGGTGAAAGAGCAGGACCAGAATGTCCTGGTGCTGAAGAAAGTGCAGAGCTGCGGCCCAGCCCCCCAGGCGGGGAGCGCCGAGAGTGATTGGAGGTGAGAGTTTTCACCGGAGCCCCGCGCTTGTTTCCTTTCCCTGCCTGCCTCCCCTTCTCCCGCTTCATCTCACTCGCTCTCTCTGCCTCCTCTTCCCTCCCTCCCTCCCTTTTTTTCTCCGCCTCTCGAGCGAGCTAGCTAGCGTTCTAGCTGACTGCAGAGCTCCTAGCAGCCAGATGGACTCGGTTCCCAGCGAAAGGACAGAGGTGGCAAGATCTCTGAGCGTCTAGGGGATGCCTTTGTTAGTGGTCGTGCACAATGGGCAGCTCCCGGCTGAGGGTCTTTGACCCTCACTTAGAAAGAAAGGATCCCGCCGCTGCCGCGCTGGCAGACCGAGAGCTGCCCCTGCCCACCTTCGATGTGCCTTATTTCAAATACATTGACGAGGAGGATGAGGACGAGGAGTGGAGCAGCCGCTCACAGTCCTCCACTGAGGAGGACTCGGTGGACTCTCTGCTTTCTGACAGATACGTGGTCGTGTCCGGGACCCCGGAGAAGATCTTGGAGCATCTTTTGAATGACTTGCACCTGGAAGAAGTCCAGGACAAAGAAACAGGTAAGGCAGGGGGGTGTCTCCCGCTTCTTCCAGACTGATAAGGGCTGCAGCGCCCTTATCAGTTTCCCGAGGGGCAAGGCTCCCTCCCTAACCAAAGCAGCAAAGCGCGGGTGGGGGGCGGGGAGGGGGGAGTGGAGGGGGGCGGCTGAGCCGGCAGACCTTTGTGCGCCTCCCGCTTAGCCTCCTGCCGTTTTGTTTAAATCCAGTAAATGGACGCATGGAGATCCCAGCAGCCGCCTGGTAAGTGGCTGTACAAAGAAAATGATAGGAAGGCACGTATTCTTGTTTTGCTGGCAATTTTTACCAAATCTCACCTAAAGGCAGTTGACAACAAGAGGCCAGCATCCAGTAGCCAGTGTTCAGTGGGAAGGATTACAAGGGAGATGGGGGTGACCGGCAAGCATTTACCTAGCCCGCCCGTGGGAAGCACTGAGCTGGCCGGAGGAGCCTCCCTGCCAAAATGTCAACAATTAATGCAACTATTCAGCAACTAGAAGCTTAGTGGCAACTTCTGCGTTTTTCCAAGTGTTTCACAAACTGCTCAAAGCAAGCCCTACTGTGCAGAATATGAGACTCATAGCTTCTCAGACTAGAAATAATTCACTGAAGTCTTCTTGGTCAGGTTCCTTGTCCTTCTATTTAATCCGCAGGCAAAATACCCGCTTAGCTTTTTCACCCTTGCACTTCTGGAAATGCTATCCCTGCATGATCTAGCTAAACTTCCTTCATCACACAGGGCAGTGCCGGATTCTTTTAACCAGGATTTGTAATTTGTTTCAGCCTGGAGCAGTTATCCCAATGAATAGGCCTCTGACTTTAGCCTGAATTCTGTGACTTGATCCCCTGACTAAAATGCACTTTTTGCTGCCACCATAGCACCTGTCGTGACCACGGCTTGCAATACATGGACTGCATCAATAAAAGGCATTTGGGGGTTGTGCTGGTACAATACTTTGTACTGATAACTCCTTAAGTTTTTCCCATGCAAGAAGGATTTTGAGAGGATAGCTCAGGTGAGAACAAGAATTTCCTTGGCTCCTAGCAGTTTTGTCTGAACTTAACGGATCTGTGCTGCATTATGAAGGACATTAAGAGGAACAAAGATATGTGAAATATGCAGTTGAGTTTTTAAAAAGGCAAAATGACTCCATCACTCATCCTACTGATAGTGTTATTGTTTGATCTCACAATTCAAATAAAAACTTTACTTTGCCTTATGTATATTTGGGGAAAAAAATAGCAGTAGTCATTTATACACAGGCTAAAAGAAAAATGTATTCTTGTGGCATTTGCTGGGTGGTTTTTGCTCGTCTGTCTATTAATATTTTGCACAATTGAGTAATGTTTGCAAGTTCTGCTTCATCAGAGGTGGTCATTATGGAACTGGCCATAATTTTCTGTGTACCGATTACCAGACCGCTTTACACAGGTGGTTTGGACTTGATTACAGACAGGTTATCTGCCATGAAGACACCTTTGAATATGGGTACCAGGTTGGGAGATTCAGTGGCTTGTTCCTAATAGCACTACAGTTCTATTCTGTAGCACAGGACTTCATGTCTAAGTTGTATAAATAAGAGTAGAGATTACTGAAGTCAATACTGGGCCAGCTGGTTTCTTTTTTTCTTTTGTTCTCACTGTCATTAGTTTTTTGTGAGGGATGGCCTTGTTGTTGTTTAGTCGCTCAGTCGTGTCCAACTCTTGTAGCCCCATGGCCTGTAGCCTGCTAGGCTCTGCTGTCCATGGGATTTCCCAGGCAAGAACATTGGAGTGGGTTGCATTTCCTCCTGCAGGGCATCTTGCTGATGCAGGGATTGAACCTGTGTCTGTTGGATTGGCAGACAGATCCTTTATCACTGAGCCTCCAGGGAAGTCCTGGTGCCTACTAACAAGCTCCCATACTTAATACTGGGAATGAAAAATCACCCTGATCCCTCTTAGTAATGCCAGCGGTTGCCTCCTGTTGGGAAAGGGTGTTGTAGCTGGTGTGTCGTGACTGTTAGTCCCAGGTTGTTTTAGATTATACCAACACTGGGGTCTCACGTGTCACTCTTGTCAGGCGCTGAGCAAAGCAGAGAGGACCAGGACTCAGTGGGGTGGCTTCAGTCCTGCTGGGCCAGCCTCTCCTCACTCCTACTCATTTCCTTAGCTTTTGCAGGGGACACAAATACATGTGTTTGCAGAGACACCTGAGGGGGAAAATGGTAATAATACGTCCTCTGATCAAAGGAGAGTTTTATGATAATGAAAAAATCAACTTTGGAGAGAGATGGATGTGTAATATCATAGGGACACCTAAGTAGAAGTCACACACAGTTCTTCCAAACTTCATGAACAGCACTTGAAGAAAATACAACAGAAAGACCCGTTTGTGGCTTTTGTTGATAAAACTAAAAGAAATCTCATAAATATAAGATCAGTTTCATGTAAAAATGGAAGAAAAGTGATTATGAGTTTGTTCTAGTTTGAATACCAAATGAATCACTTATTTTAAAGTAGCTGAGGCCCCTTGTCACTGATAGAGGTGAATTTCAGTTCTTTATCTTGTTCAGGCTGGCAACCCTCATTATAAAAGGCCTATGTATTCAGGGGTCTAATAGAGTCTCGTAAACATATGGAAGACAGATGGAGGAAAATGAGAAGGGGCTGTAATAAAAGTATACAGCAGTGTTTTTATGTTCTTGAGCGCCCCTTTTAGGGAGCTGGAGCCATATGGAGCCGGGTGGAGCCATATGGTGGTGGTCCACATGGCCCCAGTGGCAGTGAGGGAGAAAGGTACATGGGAGGAAATAAATGATTCAGGTTGGGATGAGCCTGATCTTGATTCTTACATTCCTATACCTGCCAGAGGCTGGGGAAGTTAACCAAACAAGAGATGCAAGTTATTCCCCATCTCTTTGCCACAAAAGTCACTTCATTGTTAAAGTGTAGGTGCACAGCCCAATAAAAGAGACTTATACTCAGAAAGGAAAGTTCAAGTGATTGCTAATTGATGTTAAGATGCAAGCAGGAAAAAAGGTTTACTTAATTGAGTGGAATAGAAATATGAGATAATGTATTTTTGTTATTACCTGAATTAAGAATAGAATAGAAAACAACAATTCATATGGTATTCTATCACCATATCAAACTGAGTTTTAAAAGCAAAAAATATTGGAGATGCTTACAAGCAACCTACTAATGATTTTCCTAAATTATTTGACCCACACGACACTATGCTTATTTTCATATCATAATCTTCTGTGTGCCTACCTTTCCCCTCTGGAAGTACCAGGCACAAAAACCCATCCTTTGATTATCTCTGGAATGAATGAATGCATAATCCTTCCTTGTTTAAAATTGAAAAACTATATGAGTCTGGTAACTGGATATCTGTTGGTGAACATGCAAAGACTGAAGCTGTTTGCAAAGATTTCCTTTTCTTTCAAGGTTCAGGTTCTGACTTGAAGGATTTGGAATGTTAGAGGAAAATCAAGCAGCTCTGTCTTCCATCTTCCCAGAAATAGGACAGATATCACTGGGCATTCCTAGCCCAGGAGAATTACACGGAAGGCAAGAAGCAAGAAAACCAGTTTGTTGGTGTGGAGGAGCTGGGGGGATGGAGGTCTAAGTCTGTACCACTGCCCTGGTCCGCAGTGGTGGCTGCTCCTGTTTAACCCCTTCCCCTCCCTGGAAAGGATGCAAGATGCTTCTGTTAGGAATAACGATTTCTGTTTCCCAGTGGGGCAGGTGGGGGAGACACAGTGTGTATCCGATGGATTACACAGAGAAAATCCTTCTTACTGATTTTTTTTCCTACATCTGCATTATGATGAGTCTACTTTAGGGGAAACGTGAGCAAAGGACATTATTTGCTGCCCTGTTTCTTCTGTGTCTTAGGGTTTTTTTCATCTTTTCAAAGCAAATATGCTTGTGATTACAGGTTTTCAAGAAAAACAGAGACTAGGATAGTGGAAACAGGTAAAGCCTATCAGCCAATGCTTACTAGGCTTGACCTGCTTTCTTCCAGGTATGCTTGTTCTTACTTCATGAGGTTGCCATTCAGGATATCGTGTACTCAGTGTGTGTTGACCACAGTTTAGTCCGTGCGAGTGGGTGTACTTTCAGTGGCATCTACAAGGCTCCTTACATCATGGAGAAAGTGAGTCCCTTACCTGTGTAGGGAGGCCACCACCTCTGTGAAAGTTAATACCTGGGTTATGTCACAGGAGCGTCTCACTTAATTGATGGGGTGCCACAGCTGCTCTCCATCTCCAGCTTAGTAGTGTTTTTGGAGCACTGCATTGATGGGACCTTGAGTGGAACTAGAACAGCATGACAGTTTTTCACTGACTTTTTTACCTTCTTCCGCCTGCCAACAGCAAACCTGTCCTGAATACATGATACATACTTCTTTTGAAGGAAAATTAAGAATGCCTTTTTTCCTGATCATTGGAAATACAGAAGACAATTTAGGTGAACTTCTTCCTTAATTTCCGTATCTTTTAGGATTTCTGAAAAGCTGTTGGGTCCTGTGTTCCAGGCTTTCTTTTGCAGGTGACAAGATCTTTTTAAGCCTGTGCCCGCATGGCTGTGGAGGACTAGAACTTTTGGGGGCTGGCAGAGAGCTTTTAGATGGTTGGGAGGCTCCCCATGGTTTTATGCAGTTAACATGCATGTAACATTATCTTGGATTTGTCTTTTTATTTTTGTGGTATCATGTGACACGTCATAGACCAGTCATAGATCTTATCTGTGGCTGCATCATTAGCTGCACACGGGGCATTTTTCAAAATACCAATATCTGAGTCCCACCCCAGGGATGCTGATTCAGTTGACCTAAGTTGAGACCTAGGTCTTATGGTCTTTGAAAGCTCTGCAGGTGATGCTGTGCGTAGCCAGGTCTGAGAGCCACAGAGCTAGGATGATGACTGTGTCTCCCCACTTTCTTCAAAGACAAATTCCAAGCGTCTAATAGTTATGTATTTGCCCCTGGAAGCTAGCGGGGGTCATTTCCACTTTCCTCCACTGCCCTCCCCACTCCCTCTCCTGGGCTCATATCTGGCCTCGTATCCACTGTTTCCTGCCCCAGTACCTCTGCAGCCTAAGTTCAGAATCACAAACCTGCATTGTTGGTCCAGCCTCTAAAACAGTTTTGAAAAGAGGAGATAATCCAGGGAAACAGTGGAGCTGGTCACACAGCTCTTTGCTCTCAATTCTTGGAATGAGGAGGCAATGGTATAGTGAGCAAAACCCATTTGGATTTTTGCCAGGGTTCTGTCATGCCCCACGGATCTCTGGGTGGTCCTTCAGTCTTACAGCTGAGAATGTTTACTTCTGTAAGAAATGATGTTTTGAGGAAGAATATGCAGACAGCAGAATAGAAGGGGCATTCAGATGAGATTCAAAGTGTTGGTTCCTGGTTCTGGACTCGATTAGTAAACCAGCCTGAGACCTTGAGCAGTTATACATGAAGTGATTTCTGAAGTGTCTTTCATCACTAAAATGCTTTGGTCCAAAGAGATTTATATCAACCCTTTCCTTTCAAAATATGTCACAGAACCATGGAATTCTAGATTTGGAGCCCCTAGTGTTCATGCAGACACCTGCCAGAACCTCACGGTCATTTTATGCTTACCTCACCATCACTTAGGCATGTGCAAGGACTTAGGTCATTTGGCCTGACTCTTGTTGCTCTTGTCTTCCTGCTGTATTTCTTCAGCCTCACTCAGAGAGCAGTTAGAATGTTGATGGGGTAACAGACTTGGAATTCAAGGCTCAGTGGCCCTATCTGGTGATGATTTAAGCATGTTTGTGTAGAACCTGGTCCAGTGGGAAACTTCTTAAGTTCCTTTCAGAAATTGTTATAATGTTTACAAAGAACAGCTTTGATTTATCACCAACTAGTAAAATACATTTGCAGAGACTTTTATTACCAGGCCATTTTGGGTAATTTAGAAACAGTCTTTTGCCAGAGAAAAGCAGTGGGTTTTCCCCCCAGTGATGAAATGTACTGCATCCTGGCTCTCAGACTAGCACTCCCTCTGTAATTCCTCTACTTTTAACTTTACACACTGCTCCTGTAATAAAATACAACAGTGTATTTTTGAGTGTCCAGTTTATATATACATGTGAAAGTGAAAGTTGCTCAGTCGTGTCTGACTCTTTGCAACCCCATGGACTATACAGTTCATGGAATTCTTTAGGCCAGAATACTGGAGTGGGTAGCCTTTCCTTTCTCCAGGGGATCTTTCCAACCCAGGGATCAAAGCCAGGTCTCCTGCATTGCAGGCAGATTCTTTACCAGCTGAGCCACAAGGGAAGCCCAAGAATTTTGGAGTGGATAGCCTCTCCCTTCTCCAGCAGATCTTCCCAACCCAGGAATCGAACTGGGATCTCCTGCATTGCAGGCAGAGTCTTTACCAACTGAGCTATTAGGGAAGCCAATATACATGTGATGAATGCCAAAGAAAATTTTAATTCCTTCCTTCCACAATTATCTCTGACCTCTACTATTATGTAGGCACTGTTGTAGCCATGGGACACAGCTATAAACAGAATACCGCAACTCCTCTGTGGGGCTTACATTTTAATGGGGGGAGTCAGCCAAAAAAACAAAGAAGGAACCAGTGGATGTGAAATGAATGGGTGCTAAATAACCAATCTCATTACAGGCACTAGTGTGGGAGAACTGTATCTATATGTCATTAAAGATAAAGAAGCTATATTTTAGCATATCTGAAGTAGTATAGAGAATTAACATGAAGCTTCTGGTCCTATTCAGCAAAGTTCAGAACCGAAGGAAATAGTTGAAAAAATAAATAGATACAAGACATAAAAGGAATTTGAAGTAGGCATGGGTATCCCCAGATAGTACTTGCTTCAGCTAGAAGTTGTAGGCTTTGTATCCCTGTAGTTGCTTGGTATCAGCTGTTTACCTTCCTGACCTGTGCAGATAACTTTCTCAGAGACTCATAACTGGACTAGGTTGCCACTTGAGGTCTTTTTCAGCTTTATGGAGCTGTCAATTTTAAATATTAGGTTAATTCTGTTTGCATACATGCTAATGAAAAAAATCAACGAAAGACTGAAGAAATTCATTAGCCCTGACTCCAGCTGCCTTGGGTGTGCCTCAGATGCAGATGAGAGACCCACTGTTCAGCAAAGGCTTGTTTTTCCAAATAAGGTGAAGGCTTGAAACAGCAATCCAGAGTGACAGTGAAAATCCCGAAAGTGCCGTTGAGAGAGCACTAGGAATAAAAGTGCTCATATAAGCGTCTGGTTTCTGTTCCACTCTGTAATCTTTGTGCATTTGGTTTGGTTTCTTGGCAGTTCCCTTAGCTTCTCTCCTAATTGCTAATATGGAGAATGTGTTGTTATTGCTGATTGCAATCGAAGTATTGGAAGACTTTATAAATTAATATTGACCAAGTGACAAGATAATTAGAATTGTGTAGAAATTTCTTTCTCGGTTGCCTCATTTATGAAAGCAAAGAACTTAGATCACATGACGTCTGAGGCCCCCTCCAATTTTGAGAGCCAGGTTTTGATACCACTCCATTTATCCGAACGTCTGCTCCCTTAGAATGATGCTTGTATGGGATGATTATCTCCAGCTAATGGACAGAGACACCAAGGCAGAAGTAGTTAACTAAGGTGCTTCAGAGATAGAGGGATCATTTGAATCTGGAAATGAACCCAGCTGTGTTCGTAGCTTTATCTCAGACATCTTTTTTGTCTAGTTACTAGAATCATGGATAAAAGGCAGAATTGAAGGAAAAAATCTACCATTCACCTCTAGCTGTAAATCTCAAATCAAGCATTTTAGTAGTCACTTTAGGGAGAACTACTCTCCAGCACAAAGACTTGCTTCTTGGTCTCCAGCTGTGAGTAAAGTGGCCACTGCATTGGCTGACTGCTTCCAGAAGGTTACACAGGACAGAGGGTGTGAGGGAAGAGGTCCTAATTATCAGCTGATGCTGTATCAGACCACTCACGTGAGAAATGATTAAAAATCAGATTTTAACTGAATTTCATTTGAGGTGTTCATCTTCTGAACTCACCTATTCACACCACCTTTGAACAAGTGATATTATGAATAATAACAAGGGAATTGATGCTTTTACACTGCCAGTAGATTGTGGGTTAATTAATACTCCTGTTGGTAATGAAGCCAGGTGAAATGAAGTGAGACAGAGCTGAAGCATAAGGTCATTAATGTAGGCTGATTAATAATGGAAATATGGAAGTTTTCATTACAACATGAGCGATAGGAAAAGGAGATGTTTATTGGATAAGGATATAAGTAGAAGTACAGCCTACTTTTCAGGGAAGCTATTCCTGTTTAGAACACATTGGGTCAGTGGAATACATTTTTTAAAATCACATCATTTTCATGTTTGTACCACATGATCTCTTCCAGGACAAGTATAAGTCTAGAGCATATAGAAACAAGCTAAAGTACTGTAGGGCTGTGGGAAATTAATTTCAGGAGGATCTGAAGATAGGAAATGGAAAATGAAGCACGCAAGGGGCAAGAATTACCTTAGAAAGTAGACCTTTAGTCTCCTGACTATAGGGATTTTGAAAAACTTGTGCCTCTTCACAAGAGTTTTTGGACTTTCTTCTTTGAATACTTCTTCAATATTTTAAGGAAAATATCAACTTTATGATGGGTTAGAGTGAAGGCCAGGTCCTGGACACAGGAAGCGAGGTAGAGGATCTTTGAAAGTTTCTTTGGCACATTATGTTCTAAACGAAATACACATGTGACTGCTTGTTTCTGTGAAGTCTGTCCTGGTGGTGTGTCCTCAACCCCCCAAACCACCAGGGTCTCCCTTTGTAAACTGTAGCCAGAGCAAAAGACTTAGAAATGAATGGAGTTCCTCCTTTATTCACCTTTGCACATTTTATTTGCCTTATTCCCCTTATTTCCATTTTCTTTGCTTTCCCTCTGCCTCAGATGCTCAATTTGGTCCTCATATCTTTAGATAGACAGCTGTGGGGAACCTTAGGTGTTTCTTCTTTGTAGTTCAGTAAATTCTAATTTCCTAGAATGGCTAGTGGATAAATTATTACAAATAATAAAATACTCTGGTACACTGAGAGTTGCCATACATATGTGCATAAATTACCAAATTTCAAAGAATCAAAATATATAAAATTACCATCTATTTTTAAATATAAAGCATAAAGGCCCTCTCTAATAAGTCACAAAATATGTAGAATATCTTTGATTTTATAATCATGTGAATAAGATAGTGACTTAAATCTGTATGGTCTCTTTGACATAGTGTGAAGGTTGCTTTTTAAACACAAACCCAGTATTACTTGTAGTTTTTCTTATAAAGATGTGTTTGAGAAAAGCTTTGTTTAGATTTCCCTTTATATTTTGTTTCCCTAATATATATCTTTTAAAAACAAAAGCTGCTACTTCTTTCTATTTATAGTTCTATAATCTATAATCTCTGTAGCACAGTTTCTCAGTTAATTTGTGCTGATTTTTATTCTTAATAAACTTTTGGGAGGGGGGAGTTCTTTTTAAAAGGAAAATGAATTTTTATTTCCTTAAAAAGAAAATGCCTTTCTCATCTTAAAGTTTTAAAAATGACCACATTTTCTCAGTGAATTTGGGGTATATTGGCACACTTAATATTGTACTTTAGTAGAAACACTTGTGATTTTGTGAGGGTCCAGCTGTATTTCCAGAAACTTGTTTAAATGTGTGATATGAGTCAGGTATTTTTGGAGCAGCAGATTCTAAAATTTCTAGAGATGTGATACTGTCTCAAAAGTGTGTTTAATTTTAGCAGAACCATAGTTTTAATGTAGCATCAGCAAATGAAATTACTCAAGACTGTGTTTAAATCAATTCAGTGGATTAAAAACAACTCTCTTCTCTCTCCCTCTGTTCCCTTCTCTCCCTCAGAGATCTTGTGTGTCATCTTTTCTCTTGATGGAATTAATGTGAGATCATCAAATGTTCTTGTCTGTATTTTTAAATGCTGTGACATTGTCCTCAGTCAAAACTTTTAGGGTCCTGTCAGAAAATGGAGGAAAAAGTGATTCTTCTGTACAAGAGTGTGTATTTCAGATAGTCTTATAAGTGTCAGGAAGGAATGCTAGTGGATGGCAGTCTGTTGATTATAATCACCGCATGTTAAAGTCTCTCACAGCGTGTTTCTATCAAATTACGGCTTTAGGTAAAGTGTACAAAACCACAGAATTGTTGTAATTGACAAGCACATGTCTAAAAGGTATATTCTTCAAGTGAGAGAATTTCTGTCTTTAACACACCTATAATTGAGCTTTTCCTCATTTCTCTCTGCAGTCTTTCTCATTATAACCTTCCCCTCCCATTTCCCATTATCCTCATTTTCTGCCCTTGGGGCTTTCTTGCTCTACAATCGAAACCATTCTTTTCATTCTGTTTGCTGCTTTTTTGCCTTGTACTTAAGGCTGCTGTTTGGCTGTCAGTCCTTCCCCCAAATCCCAGAAATAAATATGAAATGAGACAGAATTGGTAGGTATGGGTGAACAGAAAATGTGGAAAACTAAAATGTCTTATTGTAACACCCAGAATATCTTGTTGTAATCTAAATAGTGGCAGATTACTTTCAGAGCAATGCTATATCCTTTTCTGCTTCATACTTATACTTCTTGTCTGTTTTTAGCATACAGGATACTTGATGAACCTTCTAATTTTTAAATCTTTTAATCCTATAAATGAGCTTCACTAAGTGTGAAGATGAAAAGCAGAAGTTAAAATTTCCCATCTCATGCCTGGTAGGACATTTCTACTTAAATGCTCAGTCTAAAAAGGAACAGGAGTTTAGGTGAGTGGTGTTTATATCAGCGCTGGTGATAGATAGTAGTTTTAATATTAAAGCATCTGGTATTTTCCTTCTACATCGCTTTCTGTGCCTTAAATAGTCTTGTTATGAAGAAAGATTTACATAGTATTTAGAGCAAGTTAGTCCCCCCCCCCACACACAGAATTTTCTTCCTGTTTTGCTTGATAGCACGTATTTTGTTTTTGTGTAGCAGGCTTATACATATTGTAAATCCAGTGTCATGTGTTTTGCTAAGGAAAAAAAAAAAAGCACAGAGAGAACAGGGTGGAGATATTTCCATCCTAATTTTAGCTCTTGTCCCCAGAGTTGAACATGTAAAATGTGACCTCCTGTGTCTTAGTTTGGTTTGGTCTGAATTTGAAGGCATTGCAAAGCCATTTTCATTCACCACTGATGACTTTTATAGAAAGATTTTATTTAGGCTCAAATTCTGCCATTGCTGATTGGCATATTGTGAGTGTATCATATCTCAGAATTATTATGACCATTTACACTATTTGACCATATTCTGGGGGAGGTTGTTGGTTCTTTTAAAAATAAATCAAAAACATGCAAGGCAAATATTTCTTTATCAGCACATTCTAGAAATTCACAATAGTGAGATTAGGGTAAATTCACAAAATTCATCTCTCTTTAAATGTACTTTTCCTGCTTATGATAGTTGAGAAACTTGAGAACGAGACCACATTATTGATACTGTATTTGAGTTCCTGAAAATTTTCTGTGTGTATATATTTTTTGTGATTAGGCATGGCTGCATATAACAGAAAATCTCAAACAGTGATGTACATAAATATCCATATACTTCTGTCTCATGTGAAAATAGAAATAAAGAAATGCACTCCAGAGCTGGTAAGGCGCATCTGAAATCAGCTAGAGGTGTGATTCCTTCCAGCTCTTTGCTCCAGTGTCCCTATACGTTTCTGTCCTTTCAAAGTAATATAAACATATTGTAATTTAAAGTGCCATGTAAACACTTTTTTAAAGCCTATAAAGATTAAGTCTTATATTTTTCCCCATAGGTGAGTATTTACACTAATCTCATGTATTCTTTTTTTAATTGAAGTATAGTTGAGTTATAATGTTGTGCCAATTTCTGCTATACAGCAAAGTGATTCAGTTATATACATTAAGACATAATTTTTTTACATTCTTTTCCATTGTAGTTTATCACGTATATTGAATATAGTTCCCTCTGCTATGCATTAATCATAATCTCATGTATTCTTACTTCTCAGGGCTTATTTAACTGTAAGTACCTTTCTCTTGTGTAATTTGAACCACTGACTTCATGATTGAGAATTCTTCATCTTTTACTCCCAAATTCTCCCTACTAGTTGTGAGAAATATTTTTCATAAATAAACTTAACATATACAAAGAAGTAGTTCATGTCATAAGGTTTTGAAGAAGTTTTTTAAACACTAGCACAAATTAAAATTATTCTTCTCAGGGTAGGCTATAGTTTACCATTTTATATATTATTGTATTCCTGGTGATATTTCAGAACTCATATGTGCCCATTACATATGTGTGGATCAAATCACCGTGAATCATGCTAACAGAGAAACTTAAAAATGTTCTTAGGCTTGTGAGTAGTACATTTACTTTAAAACAAAACAAAACTGACTTATTATTAGAACCATTTGAGACAAGGAATATGTATGAGTGCCTTCAGCCAAAAGGCAAAAATACCTTGCCCAGTGGCAGGTGATACATGTTTAATGGCCTGTTTACCCAGACGTTGGACTGACAGGTGATAACTGAGGTGAGGGACAGCCAAGACATTGACATGCAAGTCAGTTCTTTTGCTTTAGGAAAGAGTGAACACGATTTAACATGACTAATGATTTCCAGTATCTATAATGTCTAATACAGAGAAGTTTATGTAGAAGAAAAGGAGTTTTATGATTTGACCTTTAAAAAAAAATTGTTTTCCTTTCTGTCTTTACATTTCAATTGTTTAAAATATGAATATGTGTAGTGGCCATTAAAATATCTTAAAAGCATTGTGAATTTGTGGACTGTCTTAATCCTTCTCTGTGATAATCATTTCTACCTTTTGAAAAGTCAGTTGGTGGATCTCTCATAGCTGTGTGCTATTGCCAGGTGCTTGCTAGGAAATAGAAACAAAGTAGTGATTGAGTAGGGATAAAGGAACTCCAGCATGCTGGCACGTAGATGAAAAACAACTTCACTGGGGCATCTCTGGCCATTCAAGGCCCATAAAATGACTAGGTTCCTTTATCTATGGTGCTTTCCCCTATCTCAACCCAGGATTTTGTGACTTTCCTGCATTTCCTTTCCCCCTATCCCTGACACGGACATTTTGACTCGACACCCTCAGGAGAGCGTCACGCAGTTAGAGACATTGCTGAGGCCCGGGCCAGCTTAGGGCCTGAGCCCCTTCTGACATTAACTTGCATTAACATGGTGGTGGTTTTCCTTACTTATCTCAGTCTTGGTGTCACCATCCTGCAAAGATATAAGCCCTACCTGCCTCCTAGGGTGGCTGTGAGGAGCAGAGACCAGCTGGGTGAGGCTCATGCTACAGCTCACAGTATGTGGTCCATAAAGAGTGGCTGGGTTTTTTTTTTTTTTTTCACACTAGCACTCTTTTCCCTTCCAGTGTTTCCCTATCACCCACCAAAACCACCACTAGCTTTCTGGGGCATAGTAAGGAACAGGCGTGGTTCAAAGCAAATTTGAGTCTCTCTGAGGCTAAAACAAAACAAAATAAAAACAAGACTGGTCAGCAAAAACAAGACCAGGAGCTGACTGTGGCTTAGATCATGAACTCCTTATTGCCAAATTCAGATTTAAATTGAAGAAAGTAGGGAAAACCACTAGACCATTCAGGTATGACCTAAATCAAATCCCTTAGGATTATACAGTGTAAGTGACAAATAGATTCAGGGGATTAGATCTGATAGACAGAGTGCCTGATGAACTATGGTTCGTGACATGGTACAGAAGGCAGGGATCAAGACCATCCCCAAGAAAAAGATGCAAAAAAGCAAAATGGATGTCTGAGGAGGCCTTACAAATAGCTGTGAAAAGAAGTGAAGCGAAAATCAAAGGAGAAAAGGAAAGATAAACGCATTTGAATGCAGTTCCGAAGAACTGCAAGGAGAGATAAGAAAGCCTTCCTCAGTGATCAATGCAAAGAAATAGAGGAAAACAGCAGAATGTGAAAGACTAGAGATCTCTTCAAGAAAATTAGAGACACTAAGGGAACATTTCATGCAAAGATGGGCTCAATAAAGGACAGAAATGGTATGGACCTAACAGAAGCAGAAGATATTAAGAAGAGGTGGCAAGAATACACAGAAGAACTATACAAAAAAGATCTTTACAACCCAGATAATCACGATGGTGTGATCACTCACCTAGAGCCAGACATTCTGGAATGCAAAGTCAAGTGGGCCTTAGGAAGCATCACTATGAACAAAGCTAGTGGAGGTGATGGAATTCCAGTTGAGCTATTTCAAATCCTAAAAGATTATGCTGTGAAAGTGCTTCACTCAATATGCCGGTGAATCTGGAAACCTCAGCAGCGGCCACAGAACTGGAAGAGGTCCGTTTTCATTCCAATCCCAAAGAAAGGCAATGCCAAAGAATGCTCAAACTACCGCATAATTGCACTCATCTCACACGCTTGTAAAGTAATGCTCAAAATTCTCCAAGTCAGGCTTCAACATTATGTGAACCGTGAACTTCCAGATGTTCAAGCTGGTTTTAGAAAAGGCAGAAGAACCAGAGATCAAACTGCCAACATCGGGTGGATCATAGAAAAAGCAAGAGAGTTCCAGAAAAAACATATAATCTGCTTTATTAACTAGGACAAAGCCTTTGTGTGAATCACAACAACTTGTGGAAAATTCTTCAAAATTCTACCAGACCACCTGACCTGCCTCTTGAGAAATCCGTATGCAGGTCAGGAAGTAACAGTTAGAACTGGACATGGAACAACAGACTGGTTCCAAATAGGGAAAGGAGTATGTCAAGGCTGTATATTGTCACTCTGCTTATTTAATGTATATGCAGAGTACATCATGAGAAACGCTGGGCTGGTGAAGCACAAGCTGGAATCAAGATTGCCAGGAGAAATAACCTCAGATATGCAGATGACACCACCCTTATGGCAGTAAGTGAAGAGGAACTAAAGAGCCTCTTGATGAAAGTGAAAGAGGAGAGTGAAAAATTTGACTTAAAGCTCAACATTTAGAAAACAAAGATCATGGCCTCTGGTCCCATCACTTCATGGCAAATAGATGGGGAAACAGTGGAAACAGTGTCAGACTTTATTTTTCTGGGCTCCAAAATCACTGCAGATGGTGACTGCAGCCATGAAATTAAAAGACACTCCCTAGAAGAAAAGTTATGACCAACCTAGACAACATATTAAAAAGCAGAGACATTACTTTGCCAACAAAGGTCTGTCTAGTCAAGGCTATGGTTTTTCCATTTGTCATGTATGGATGTGAGAGTTAGACTATAAAGAAACCTGAGCTCCAAAGAATTGATGCTTTTGAACTGGTGTTCAAGAAGACTCTTGAGAATCCCTTGGACTACAGGGAGATCCGACCAGTCCATCCTAAACGAAATCAGTCTTGAATATTTATTAGAAGGACTGATGTTGAAGCTGAAACTCCAATACTCTAGCCACCTGATGGGAAGAACCGACCCATTTGAAAAGACCCTGATGCTGGGAAAGATTGAAGGTGAGAGGAGAAGGGGACAACAGAGGATGAGATGGTTGGATGGCATCACTGACTCAATGGACATGAGTTTGAGTAAACTCTGGGAGTTGGTGATGCACAGGGAGGCCTGGTGTGCTGCAGTCCATGGGTTCGCAAAGAGTCGGACACAACTGAGTGACTGAACTGAACTGACCTGAGGCTAAAATACGTGTGCTGGGTAGTGATGGTAGGTGTGGAGATTTGTTTCGATATTCACATGGACTGAACAGTCATCAGTCTGGAGCTTGTAGGCTGCCCTTTGTAGTTCTTTAATGACCTCACCAGTCAAATTCCATATCTTTGCAAAGGTTGACACTTTATCCTGCAACTTTGTCTTCAACCTGAAGTAATAGGAGTTTGGTTGTCAGTTGTGACCAAACCTTTCTTTGTGACCCTAAACCACAAGTCTTCTCTGTACCTGTGTAAGAAAGAAAGCAGCCATGTGATGTTGGAAAGAACTCTAGTGACTGTTCTGGAAACCAGGCACAAAGGCATGTCTGCTGTCAGTCACTGGTTAAGATACTTATCCTAGAAATGTTTTCAAACAAAGGCAATATGTTAAAGTAAGTTTTCTTGTATTGGAAGCGTTCAGTTTGCATAAGATCTTGTGCCAAATTGCTTAGAAAGAGCCGTAGTTGTGTTTACTTTAAATGAGTACGTTTGTAGAATATCTTTTTATCATTAATATATCTAGCTATCATGCCAATTCTTAGCTTTAATATAGGCAGTTGACCATCCATTGCTAAATTTTGTTTAAAGTAGCTTTTCTAGTGTCCCTAAAATTTTTTTTTAACCAGAAACTAAAGTAAGTTAGTAAATTAAGTTTTCCTTATCTGAAATCCAGCACTAGTGATTGACGGTGACCAAAGGGGAAAAATTAATACTCAGAATGGTGATGTATTTCAAGTTTTGAAAGAAAGCTGATAATAGAGATTCTGCTTAGTGCTTAGGAGATAAAAATGTCATACCTTGTTTGAAGTTTATTCAAGGATTAGAGTTACTGCTTGACATAACCAGGCCTGCAATCCATGTGGTCGCAAAGAGTCAGATATGACCTAGTGACTGAACCGCAACCAGACCTGAGACGTCTGATTTAAGATTTAATGTATAAATTAATTTTCTTTCGTCTCATGAAATTTTAGAACATTTGCCAGGCACTTAGGAACACAGTTTGTATCTTAAGAAATCATTGTGTGGTGTTGATTGTACAAGATTCAGCAACTCAATTATATTAGACTGAGCAAATCTTTGATATTAATTTTTGTTGGTAGATGCTGGCAGATTGGTATTTTAAGCATCATACTCGTGATAATTGCCATATTCTCATATATACTGTTAAGTAAAACAGTATTTGCATTGATCATGAAGAAATCTGACCTGGCTCATTCGTGAGAGCACCTGCTGTTACTGATCAATGAGCTACACAATTGCAAGGAGAGTCTTTGGAGAGAAACAGTATGCTAGATGGTGTGAGAGCTGGTTGTCAGAATACCTGTAGTTTCTTTCAGTCTAACTAGATACTTATCAAGGGGCGTATCTCTAAAGCAAGCAGACCGGAGACCATCACCCACCAAATCCAGTGACCTTTGAATGCTCTGTCTCATGGCCTCCCTCCAGCAACTTTTGAGACTTTTGATCTGCTGTCTTTTCCAGTCCTTTCTTGTTGGTTTCTATTATATTTCTGTCTCCCAATTCTCCAGGTTTTTTTTCTCCTCTTTTTTTTTTTCAAATTCATCTTCTGCCATCACCCAAATGTGAACTTCCACCCCAGCTCAACCCTCAGCCCTCTGCTTATGTCTTCTTAGGACTGTTGGTGAAAATTCGTGTTGTTCCCAACCTCTCTCTTTATACAGTAGCTTCCATCTTCATCTAGCCTTCGTTAGCAAACTCTGGTCTTTGATATATTGCTCAGTAGTTTCACTTAAAGTAACCTAGGGAATCCAGGCTCAGTGTATTTAAAAATAAACTCATCCTCCCTCCCCTTATTCCTCCTTTATCCCCACTTACTTCTGGGATGCGGCAAGTGTAATCTGTATCTTTCGTCACTTCTGACCTCAAAAGTCTCTACTCACTTTGCTTTTCATATAGAATGAGCCCCAGACTCCTTAGTCTAGAGCTCAAAGACCCTCTGGGAGTTGGCTCCAATGTACTTTTTTAGGTTTTCTGTTACACCGTGTGACCCTTCCATTACTGTTTCATAACTATACCATAGACTAAGATTTGCAAACTCACATGTCCACAGACAGTTCAGGTGAACAAAAGAAGCCAATCAGAGTAGAACTGTGCTAAACTGGGGAGGACCCGCTGCATAAAAAGTGCAACTCAGCTCTAAACCATGGTTGCCAACTGAACTGTGGACCTGATGTTGCCAGATTTCTGAGTTTTAAATATTGTCATCTAGCACAAAACATCTTTAGGAAAAATCAAGTCTCAAAGACCAGTGGTCTATGACTCAGCCACAGACACACACCCATACCCACTCCTTTGCTTACACAGTTAATTTCTTTCTCCTCAGTTCTTCTCAGAAGTTCAGGGGTCATCTCACACGCCACGTGTTTGGTGAAACCTTCCTTGGCATACTGGAGTCTCTCCTTCATCCCCTATGACATCCATGGTTGGCACTGCTTGGTGTAGTGTTACCTCACCTAGATCATGCCATGGACCAGCCACTGTGCTCCCCTGTATCAACCCCTAGTGCCTCAACAAGTGCCTTATGTATAGTTCAGCCCTCAGTACACAGTTTTGGTTGGTTGACTGGTAGCACTTGGAGAAACGGGTAAGGACAGACATAAGTAATTTTATTTTAGGAAACTAAAGAACTGATGGGCTTCCCCCATGGCTCAGCGGTAAAGAATCTACCTGTAATGTAGGAGATGCGGGTTCGATCCCTGGGTCAGGAAGATCCCCCTGAAGGAGGACATGGCAACTCACTCCAGTATTCTTGCCTGGAGAGCACCACGGACAGAAGAGCCTGGTTGGCTACAGGTCATGGGGTCACAGAGAGTTGAACACGACTAAAGCGACTTAGCGTGCATGCAAAGACCAGAAAGGATTTATTGTGTGCTTGAATCTGTTGTGATTCTGTGGTTATTGTGATTCTTGAATCTATTGTGAATCTGTGTGTACCAGATTCTTTGCCAGGTACCTTAGCTATCCTGTTCTATCTGACTGAACTACAGCTCTGCTAGGTGTGGATTTAGGTGATTGTGCTAAGGCCCAGGGGGATGAGGTGCTCTGCTCAAGGCTCCCCAGTGGGAATCAGGGTCTCTAACTCCCTCTGCACACTCTACACTGTTTTCTGAGCTCCCAGCAGACATGGCAGATCCATGAATTGTGCCTGAACGCAGCAGCTGATGGGGGCTGGGACAGCAGGAGCTCCCGGGGCCGGCCCCTCTGTGACGACAGAGCGGCCTGCAAACGTGACCCTTCCTCTGTGCGGAGAAGATAAAAGCGCCGCTGTTAATATTCCACACTCCTTCTTGTGACATTTTTAAAAGGCAGCGTGTGGAATTAAATGTAGCTAAGAACATAAAACCTGCTGCACTCAAGTCATTCTGTCCTAAAGAAATGCGGTGGGGTTCTAAAACCAAAATTTCCAAGTTAACATGAAGACGGATTATATCATTGGAAGAGTGTCACGCCATCCCTATCTATAGTCATTAAAGGGATGACTTTTCAAGTTTGATGTAGAAACAGCATTAAATGAATAAGCATTTCTTGTGTAATTGATATCTAAAAAGAAAGCTATATCTCAGGATTTGGCAGTTTTAGAATGGCTAAGCAGTACTGTGATGAAATTGTAAAATTCTGCAGGAATCAACTGAATTTAAAAGCTGTAGTAAACAGCTGCATTTGATGTCACGAATACTGCTTTTTGAAATGTGAAATACACTGAGCAAGAGGCACAGCTCCTATCAGTGGCCTAGCACTTGAGCCTATGATTCAAGCATGAACATGAAATTATTTTGTTTGTGCTTAATCAGATTACATGGTACATTTTGGCACTGCTTCTCAAAAAATAATGGTAAATTGTAACATTCCAGGGCCAGAAATAGGCCCTTTCAAGTACAAAGCTTTTCTTGGCTCCTTGGACTAAAGGTTAAGTCGCGCATATTTTAGAGCACCTTAAATTTCATTGCATCTGACGTAGAAATACAGGTGAAACAGAACTACCAACAGTACTTTAGGGAATATGAGTTAGTACAGAAATGTTGAATATTCACATTACCTTACATAGATCAAATGGCTCCAATATGCGTTGTCTGTCAAAATTCTTTTCATATGCTTTCTTGGTAATTTACTTTCACAGGTGAGTGGTTTCATTATTACAGTGCATTTTGTTGGCGAGTGTTGGAAAGTAAAACTGAGGTAGATTTTTCTAATTGCTCCTAAGTCACCCTATACTCATTATGATTTCTAGACTTCAGAATTTTGTTTTGTTTTTTTTTTTTTATAACTGAAAAAAGAAAAAGGCATTAAGCTTAGTATTTTTGGAAGCATTTAGACCATTTCCTTTCATTTGATTAAATTTACATAATAGAACTCTATAAAAAGGATCTATACCAAGCCAATTTCCATTCCACCTTGACATAACTTGGGGATGTTCTAGAAACCTTTGTGCTTTGTAGAAATAAAATGGAAATTTTTAGTGTTTTATACACTTAAAGTGATAGAAAAAAATTATGCATAAAAGAAAAATACATTCAAGTAAAATCAAATAAAAATAGACAATTCTTTTCTTATGCCTTTAAGTTTAAAAAGTAGCAGATGATCAGGAAAGGTTCTGTATTAATTAACATCATGGCTAATTATAGACATAAATTTTAGAGCTATTCTTTAGACTTTTACAGCATATTAATATATTTTATTTCAAGTTACATAGTTCTTAAACCTGTAATAGTATTTGTCTTCTGGTTTTGATTGTTATTAGCATGTTGCTTTTATACTGCAAAAAGTAATTCTTGTAATTAAAAATCCACTACAAAATTTTATATTATTTGTGGGAAGAGGGGGTATGCCCAAAAGGATAGTTGAGTATTTTTGTCAGTGATGAGCCAAGAACTTGGGATTAGATTTAGTGATTTGATTTAATGGATAGAATTTCAAAGACAAGTTTTTTTGTATATTAATACCTAGGTATTCATTAAGCTATAAATAAATGAATGCATTTTTTTATTCAGAATGTGAGTCTGTATGGCAGCTATGAATGTGTTTAAGTGAAAGATGTTTTTATACACAAAAGTGCTTTTCTACCTAGAGTCTTAAATTACCATTAATTAAACAGTATATAATATAATATATAATTATAGTGTTTTAATATGGTTGCCAGTAGATTTGCTAGTCTTTCTAAATGGCCATTGTTGGCTAATAGTCTTCAGGGGATCATTTATATAGCCATTGTGGTTCTAAAAATATGTCTAAATACCAATGGGACAGCCTTTTTTTTTGAAGCATGGCTATTAAAATGCACTTCTATTTGAAGTGTGTCTTTTTGATTAAATCACTCAATTACTTTCATATGCGGCAAAAAAAATACCAGTACTGAAAAGAATAAAGGAAAGCTCTTTTTAATGTAGAAAATTTTCAGAACAAAATGGTAGTTATATAAAGATTTGAGTTAGGAGTGTTGGAAATCTGTTCTATTCATAAGGAATTTTAGCTGTTCTTTTCATTACATTTTTTAACTGGAGATGTTTCTATATAGCCTCATTGTTTTTACTTTAATTATTATTTCTATGGCAGGGAGATAATTAGGTAAATGCTGTTGAATATTAAATATGGTAGTAGCTTCAGGGAAAATAAACATTTTTGGGTCAAAGCCCTCAACAAAGTATTATCTTGTAGAGCTGGTAAATGGAATTGAATGCCAAATAGTTTTGCCACCATCCAACCAAACTCTCAGAGTCACTCAGTTCATCATCTAAGACTGTTTTGGAGTGGAATGGCTGCTTATGTCAAAGTTAATGGTGTTCTTTTTATTTTACTAATACAGTTCTTTATTGCATGGAATACTGTATATATTATTTATAGGTATTTCCAGTATGGTGTTCTTTTTAATGTGACTTTTTCATGGAGTAAAACTTGATTAGAGAATATTTCCAACCGCATTAAATTAGCTAAGAGTAAGAACATTCCAAGGGGCTTCCTAGGTGGCTTGGTGTTAAAGAACCCATCTGCCAATGCAGAAGACGCAAGAGATGTAGGTTTGATCCCTTGATCGTGGGAGGATACCCTGGAGGAGGAAGTGGCAGCTCATTCTCGTATTCTTGCCTGGAAAGTTCCATGGACAGAGGAGCCTGGTGGGCTCCAGTCCTTGGGATCACAAGGACATAGTCGAGCAACTGAGCACACACATAAGAACATTCCAGAGAGTCTGAACCTGAGTGTCACACCAAAAACTTTGTAAGTTGACTTGTATGAGGTACTCAGTGACGTCACCCGCTGGTTTCTGTGTATTATTTGCTCCAATCTGTAAGGGCCCATTGGAAAGCCTAAAGTAATTCTCGGCTTCTCTGAGGTCCTTACTGCCTGTATCTAATACTGAATGCAAAAAAAGACTTAACTTCTAATCAGACCTGAGAAGCTGAGGATTCTCAACCATATTGAGAAATGTACAGAGAAATGTCCTAATTCGTGAACATTGTTTTCAGCAGCATCCCAGAGTGATAGTTTGCAAGTTAATTTCCCAGATAGCCTAGGGGTTCAGACGTCACACCATTGTTGGATCTTAACTTCATCTATTTAAAATCCTGTAATGAAAGAGACACAAAAATTTCTAATGTACATTGCAAAGTTTTCACTAGGAGGCCAGTGACTAACTTGTGCTGTGGGTTAACTAGCTTGGGGATAGACCTTAGAATAAAATTTCTTCTGCCTTTCTGTGCATAGATTGGAAACTTTTGCGAACAAGGACCTAAGTAGAGAACCCCTAGCTCTGCTGTGAATGTAGGCTGCATGAGGCGCATTCAGTTGTGCAGCCAGCCGGTCCCCCAGCTTTCCCGTGCCGGCCTTAATAGAAGTCCAGCAAGGCCTCGGCACAGCTGTTTGAGAACTTGCTTTTTCCACAGACTAATAGAAATAGTGACTCTTCACGTACTGCATGTGATGCAATATGTGTAAGTTAGGCTTATTTTACATTTTAGCTGCCATTTTTCAAATTTTATTTTTTTTTAGTGAGGAATACTGTTGCTTGGGCTTCCCTGGTGGCTCAGACAATAAAGAATCTGTCTGCAGCGCAGGAGACCGGGTTTGATCCCTGGGTTGGGAAGATCCCCCCTGGAGAAGGGAATGGCAACCTTCTCCAGTATTCTGACCTGGAGAATTCCATGGACAGAGGAGCCTGATGGGCAATAGTCCATGGAGTTGCCAAGAATCAGACACAACTGAGCGACTAACATTTTAACTTTTTCACTTTTTCACTGTTACTTATCTGGAAAAAAAAAAAAAAAAACCTTTGAAAAAAAAAGTCCCTAATGCTCTTCATGAACACCTCTGATTCATTTTAATAAAGAGCTTCTAGAAAGCAAGAAGGTTTGGTAACCCATTACCATTTGCAACCACTTTACCACTCTATGTAGATCAAGAGTATCTTGCTATTTTGCAGCATAAACAAACCATGGAAATAAGTTAACCCCTGCAGCTGATATAGGGCTATAGGTGTCGTTCACAGCCTCTTTTTATCAGAATTTTATATTCTTCAAAACAGTCTGTTTTGCACCGATAACTTTTAAAGGAGTGTTGCTGGTTATTTCTATAAGTATGGAATTTTTCCAGTCTTCAAAATGGAGCTATAGAGTTCTGTTCTGGACAGTTCTTTCTGCTTTCACATTTGTAGTATGAAAGAGCATCAATGCCATTAAGTACGCAAGCTCACTATTCATAGAATTTATTACTATTTCAGATAGCTAAAATTTTGGTGTCCAGAATGTAAACAACATGAAAACTAAATAATAGAGTAAAATGAATTTTAAGATATGGAGAGTAAATAAAAACTACTATGGCAAAAGGTCTGCTTTGCATTCTGAACATAAGTCTTTCTATCATTTTTGAAGTTTATTGGAGTTTGCCTGTTTAGCAGTTCCATATTATATGTAAGCTGGACTTTGTAAAGAGCACTCAGCCAGAGGCAATAAAAATGGGACCTGTTTGCGTTGAAGAGGTAGAAAAGGAATTAGGAAGGAGTATGTCATGATCCTTTTTATCTGCTCTCCATTTTTAACTGGACTCAGCCCTGTCTCTCTTCACAGCAAGAAGAAAATCACTCTTCACTTTCCCAACTTCTTACAGATGCTTTCAAGAGATAAAAGTGAATGGCCTTGGAAATTGCTGTGTATCCTCTGGCTTTTATTATCCATTGTTCTTATCCTAGACTTAGGTAAATGGCTTTTGTGCTGTGCTTACTCGCTCAGTTGTGTCCAACTCTGCGACCCCATTAACTGTAGCCCACCAGGCTCCTCTCTCCATGAGGACCCTAGGCAAGAATACTGGAGTGGGATGCCATGCCCTCTCTGAAGGATCTTCCCAATCTAGGGTTTGAACCTAGGTCTCCTGCATTACAGGCAGATTCTTTACCATCTGAGCCTCCAGGGATTAGAATTTATAGGTGTCATTTCCTGTAGGTCTGGAGTGCATACTTTAGAAATAATGTAAAATTTATTTTTAAAAGCACATTTTTTTAATATGTTGGTTTTCCATAACATCTGTACCCACAAATATAGATGAGGTTTTAGGGAAGGAAAAAACAGATGACAAAATTATATGTTTAGAGAGCCTTGTAATAGAAAAAAATCTCTTTGCTTGAGGCATTCTATATAAAGAGTTTTTAAAAGTAACTTTAATAAATGTATTTTGTGCTAAAATTCTCCTAGCCTTACCCCTCCCACTGCCACCACCCTTGATCATATTCCTGCTGTGCACCCTCTTCCAGAGCCTGGCCAAGCAGCTTGCCCCTCTTATGTCCGATGTGCTCACCGTGTGTGTGTTTTTCCTTTCTTTGCAGAGACTCTCCTTGATGACTTCCTTCTCACGTACACAGTCTTCATGACAACTGACGACTTGTGCCAGGCGCTGTTGAGGCAATATCCTTCATTAGCTTCAGGATGCTGTGTCGGCTTCCTCTCAGGCAGATGTCTCACATTAGGAATTAACGGCCTTTCTTCATTTACTCAAGCCCTCAGTAGAGTGTGGCTGTGTTAAATATTAATGTCGTGATAGCCGAGGTGAAAGATGAAATGAGACAGAGTATGCAGGGGGCAGAGCTGCAGAGCTGCTGTTTTCACAGTCTGTGTCGTGGGTGCACTGTGTGTTTTCTTCAACCCTGTGTCACAAGGCTTTAGAACCTAGAGATGAATTTGGCCTACTGGGTAAACCCCAGAGTCAAGAGGTTGAGTGGATTGGCAGTAACTGAACTTACAAGACAATCAATCAGTTAGTGCCAGACCACATGGTTGGGGAAGCATGCATGTGATAGTGTTTTTCTGGGCAAGCATCCTGGGGAAGACAAGGATTTCCCACTTGGGAGGTCTGACCCCCTACTCCCACCCCCAATCAGCTGTCATCATTTCAGAGCTTTGTCAGGGCAGGCTGTCTTAGGATGATGGATGTGATTAGAGGGTTAATGACCAGTTAAGGAGGTTTTAGGATTGCATATACTGACTAGAAGAGATGCAACAGATCAAAGGCCAGGAAGCCATGCCATGGAAACGCATGCAGTTTCCAAATGAGTGTCTTGCCTTACAATGTTTAAGGAAGAGTTTTTTTCTTTATCAGAAGTCAAGCCATGAAGGTCACAGGAAAAGACAAAAAGAGCATTTGCATAAGTAGAAATAGTGCAAGATAAATCCTTATGCCTTTCAAGAGAAAAACTACAAGAAATGCATACTTTAACAAATTCTTTGTGTTTGCCTGAGTCTGTTTCACAGGTAGACATCAAAGAAATCAGATGTCCTTGCTGTACTTTTTTTTTTTCTGAGTTAGTTTTCTGAATTAGTTGCTTTAATTTCATGGTGAAAAAACAAGGATTTTAAGTATTTCCCTCCCCCCCAGATGTATCCATTCTAAAATATTCAGTGTTATCTATAACTTTTCTCCTCTATTTTTAAATTTTTTATTGAAGTATATTTGATTTATAATGTGTTAATTTCTGCTGTACGGTAAAGTGGTACCATATATATATATATCAGATCAGATCAGATCAGTTGCTCAGTCGTGTCCGACTCTTTGCGACCCCATGAATCGCAGCACGCCAGGCCTCCGTGTCCATCACCAACTCCCGGAGTTCACTCAGACTCAACGTCCATTGAGTCAGTGATGCCATCCAGCCATCTCATCCTCTGTCGTCCCCTTCTCCTCCTGCTCCCAATCCCTCCCAGCATCAGAGTCTTTTCCAATGAGTCAACTCTTCACATGAGGTGGCCAAAGTACTGGAGTTTCAGCTTTAGCATCATTCCTTCCAAAGAACACCCAGGGCTGATCTCCTTCAGAATGGACTGGTTGGATCTCCACTATTCTATATATTTATAATATAAATTCTATTCTGTGTGTGTGTGTATATATATATGTGTGTGTATATATATATATATAAATACTATTCAGTTCAGTTGCTCAGTCATATCCAACTCTTTGCGACCCCATGGACTGCAGCACGCCAGGCTTCCCTGTCCATCACCACCTCCCAGAGCCTACTCAAACTCATGTCCATCACGTCAGTGATGCTATCCAACCATCTCATCCTCTGTCGTCTCCTTCTCCTCTCGCCTTCAATCTTTCCCAGCATAAGTGTCTTTTCCAGTGAGTCGGTTCTTCGCATCAGATGGCCAAAGTATTGGAATTTCAGCTTTAGCATCACTCCTTCCAATTAGTATATTCAGGACTGATTTCCTTTAGGATAGGCTGGTCGGATCTCCTTGCAGTCCAAGGGACTCTCAAGAGTCTTCTCCAACACCACAGTTCAAAAGCATTAATTCTTTGGTGCTCAGCTTTCTTTATAGTCTAACTCTTACTCCCATACATGACAAATGGAAAAACCATAGCTTTGACTAGACCGACCTTTGTTGGCAAAGTAATGTCTGCTTTTTAATAAGCTGTCTAGGTTGGTCATAACTTTTCTTCCAAGAAGCAAGCGTCTTTTAATTTCATGGCTGCAGTCACCATCTGCACTGGTTTTGAAGCTCAAAAAAATAAAGTCTGTCACTGTTTCCATTGTTTCCCCATCTATTTGCCATGAAGTGATGGGGCTGGATGCCATGATCTTATATATAGTATCCACTGTGTATAAATGCCACATCTTTTTATCCATTCAGTCCTTGATGTACTTTTGTAGGTTGGGGAGACAGTGGCTGAATTATGTTTTAAAATGGCTACAAAGGGGACCTCTCTGGTGATCCAGTGGCTAAGACTCTGCGTTTCCAATGCAGGGGGCCAGGTTCGATCCCTGGTCGGGGAACTAGTTCCTACATGCTGCAGTTAGGACCCAAATAAATACTTCTTTTAAATGAGCAGATTGTAAAAAATGTTACAAAGTCTGATACAGAATTTATCCCTGTTTTGCTATTATATATCAGCACTAAAGAATATAGAATCCTGTCCAGTAACCCTAAAGCCTACCTGTCTTTGGTGTCATAGCATTTTCTATTTCTAGTTAATTTTTTAATGTGTCCTAGATACTCAGAAACGATAATTTGGGAGGCAGAAACACTAGGATGTTTTGGGAAGTGCCAAGCTTCTGTCTTATTCCTAAGGTTTTAAGCATGTTGCCTTTGAGGTTGTTATTTTTATTTAATTGTAACAGCATAGTTAACACATTGTCGTTGTATACAAATTGGGGAATGCTTGTAAGTATAATAAAAATAATTCATGTTCTCTGAAATCTCATTACTTTAAGAAGCCACTGTTAACTATCAGTATATATCTTTCCAGGCAATGACCATGTAAATAAACATAGTTAATAGAAATGGATGATCCTGACATACTCTTTTCTTATTTGCTTTCCTAATTAACAGTATATTGTGGATGCCCTGTGTCAGCAAATAGAGTGCTGGACCATCAGCCTTATGGCTACAAAAGAGCCCTTTAAATGAATATGCAGTAATTTATTTAACTGTCTTCAGTGGTTGAAGCCTTTAAGTTATGCCTATTTAATATTTTTTATCTCAGAGAAAATTAAACTAGCAGCCCTTTTTACTTACATTTGTACACTAATCCATTTCTTTTTTTTTTCCCATGTAAATTCCTGGGGGTGGACAGTTGAATCACCCCACAAATTATGCTCCAGAAATCCATGCTCATTTGGCACTACTTTAGAATATAAATTTCTGAGAATCAAAGTGTATGTGGCCTACTTCTGATGTCATCTTGATGGAAATGGTGTCCACCTATGTAGTGAGGCCAGATCTCTTGAAGCCACCCTTGTGATTAATGGCCCATCTGGTATCTCTTCAAAGTGGCATCAACCCGCACTGCTTGTGGAACTGTGTGATACATTTGTGAGTTCGATCATCCAGTCCTTATCCTCATGGCCTGCCACCAAGTGTATGTGAAGCATTTTCCTGGGTTTCCTTTTGCTTTTTTCAGTGCACACCTGTTACTTTCCCTACACATGTTCTTTTCTTCCTACATATACAGATACTTGTAGATTTTTTTCAAAAATGTGCTTTAGCATATTTTGTGAAAACAAAAATAAATGGATCTCTTCCTATTTTTACTTGCAACAATGCAGTATTCTTTCTTAACTATTTGCACCTATTCTGCTAAGAAGTATCAAGGCAAAGAAGAAAATTCAGATGTTCCTTGTCGGAAACGGAAGGTCTTGCATCTTGTTTCCCAGTGGATTGCTCTATACAAAGACTGGTTACATGAAGATGAACATTCAAAAATGTTTTTAAAGGTAATGTAAAACTTCCAGTTATTCAGTTACTCTTTGATGCTGAATGACCGATTTTATTTTCAGTTGTGCATTTCAGTAATCTCATTCCTATGTTACAGTCCTCTAGCTTGTTTGTAATATTGAAGTTATGATTCAAAGTATTTGTTTATTTTGACTTCTGAAGCCAAATATTCGGAGAAGGCAATGGCACCCCACTCCAGTACTCCTCCCATGGACGGAGGAGCCTGGTGGGCTGCAGTCCATGAGGTCGCTAAGAGTCGGACACGACTGAGTGACTTCACTTTCACTTTTCACTTTCATGCATTGGAGAAGGAAATGGCAACCCACTCCAGTGTTCTTGCCTGGAGAATCCCAGGGACGGGGGAGCCTGGTGGGCTGCCATCTATGGGGTCACACAGAGTCGGACACGACTGAAGTGACTTAGCAGCAGCAGCCAAATATTATATACATAGTTAGAAATTTTTAACTTTAAATAATTCTATGTCAATAAATGTAGAAGGCAAGTTTTAAAGTCACTCATTTAAAGTTATTTATTTTACTTGTCATGAGAATTTTTATTGCAAATGAAATAATTAAGGAAGGTTAAATAAAACATACTTTAAAATTTGATACTGCCTAATATGTTGAGATGTATTATAGGTTTAAACTAACCAGTCCCATATCTACAATAGTGGGATAAAACATTATTTTTATCATATAAGAACTATATTGACAATGTATACATTATGAAACTTTATCAGGACCTGGTGTATATTGAGACATTAAGACAATCATAACTTATAAAATTGATGCTAAACCTAGATTTACATTTTAAGTTAGTGTTCTTGCCTGGAGAATCCCAGGGACGTCAGAGCCTGGTGGGCTGCCATCTATGGGGTCGCACAGAGTCGGACACGACTGAAGCGACTTAGCAGCAGCAGCAGCAAGCTGATATGTGTTTTTAATCATGAGTAGGCTGCAGTGTCTTTTCAACACAGATGATTCTCTGGAGACAGTTTGTAGACAGCTGGACTCTTGGCCACCAAAAGCATGTTAGCTGTGCAGGTCAATACGGAGAAGGGGTGCAGTGGAATCTGTGTGGGGAAGAGTTCTATTTCAGAATAGGCAAGTGTCTAAACTGACTTTGTCTTCAAGAAAGAAATCACTTTGATTTCAAAATTCAAATATCTTTTAGACATCCAGTTAAAAACTGATTTAAGCCAAGTCTCTGACTAAACTACTCTTATTTTCGAAACAACTGGTTAGTTTAATTCAATAGATTTCTTTTCCCTCCCAAATGATTATGTGGCTATTATTTCTAAAAATATATTGTAGAACAGGCCTGGGAATTTTGAGTAGCTCCTACCCATAGCCCCTAAGAGCTTTGTGGCCCCAGAGAGCCACACAGTTGAGCAAAGGGGTCTGAGGTGGAACCCCCACTCAGGAGCTCTTTGGTGCCTGGTTTAACCCCTTGCATTGTTCTGGATTCCACTTATCTCTCTGATCAGGTTACCCACTGTTTGAGTCTTAATCCTTACAAAATAGACACCAGACCAATTCAGCTGCCATTTTCTGCCCCCCCACCCCACCCCAGACCATATACAGGAATGTGCTGGATGATGTCTATGAATACCCAATACTTGAAAAAGAGCTGAAAGAATTTCAGAAGATACTTGGAATGCACCGTCGTCAGTAAGTATTTCATTTTCCTCATCACAGATAATAAGAGAAAGCAGCACCACGTATGACAGAATTGGAGGTGTCTCAGAAAGATCATTTTGAACATTTCAGATCTGGGATTTATCTTGATTCATTAGGTTTTCTAGTAGTAAATATGTAATTTTTTTTTTTTTTTAATTTTTTATTTTATTTTATTTTATTTTATTTTATTTTTTAAACTTTACATAACTGTATTAGATTTGCCAAATATCAAAATGAATCTTGTTTTTATATCTCAAGATGAGTGAACACTAAATCAAGCTTATTGGCTATATTTTTAAAAACCCTGTTCAATATGATAGGAACCAACTGAGCCATGACAGTCTGGGTGCATAAGAACAATTATTTAATAAATTATTATTTATTTTTATAAGTGTAAATATTTAACTTGTCATTTCAGGAGTTCACAGCTATCTCTAATGGGATAGGAAAAAAGTTTTATAAACAAGTCCCAGCAAACCATGGCACATGTTTAAAGTTCATTTTATGGATTCCCTGAGGTTTCTTTATCAATTTAGAAAAATTGAAGGGAAGCACTTACTCTGTGACTTTTGTCATGTCCAGGTATCACTGAGGTATCTATCATTAGTCTTTCAAATTGCTAATACCTGGTTTTACTCTGATTTACCACTAACTCTTCTTCATAATTTTGGTAAATGAAAACATCAAGTCATTATTCAGTTTTCAGATATACCTGCAAAGTTAATCTGAAGGGAAGTATTGTCCTCTGATTTGCAATATAGCTTCGACTTTTTAAACATAAAACACATCTGTTGTCAAGTTGTGACAAACTTACATTAAGATTTCAGCAGTCACAAATGGCGCTTCTCATAGAAAACGTTAATTCAAGCTCTTCACGTTGTCAGAGACTTAAAGCCTTATTCATATTTAGTAAAAAAAGATCCTGTGCAGTGAAGGCTATATAAATAATTTTAGGGTGTACACAAATCGTGTGTAAACCTTTGTCCCAGTCATGAAAATCACACATTTAGAAGTTCAGAAATGAGCTACAGGTTGTTAATAATGAATGTGATGAATTTTGGTGGTCTTCTTTTATCATCACATTCTACACTGTAAAAAATTTCTATCGCCTAAGACTAAATATGAAAATATGAACAAGCCAATGAAGCAAAAATGAAAAAGAAAGAAACATTTACATCAAAATAATACCCTACTTGGAAATAGATCTATGCTGTAAGGGAGGTCTTAAAATTGGGAAAATTTAATTCTGGTTTAATACAAATTTAAATACATTAAATGCATTAATGTAATTTAATACATTCCACTTGAAAACTTACGTAAAAATGGGGAATAATAGATATAAGTAAGAACATGGTCTAAGTCATGATTCCTGTGTCTTTGGTATGAGATAATGAAATATCTTTTAGATGCTGGAATACAATTTGAGTTGGGGACCTGCTGAAGGCCCCGCAAGTCCTACCACACATTGAAACATCCTGGAAAAGAGCAGCCTTAGCTAGCTTATTTAGCTATCTGAAGAACAGTAATTTCACCTAAGATTTAGTGAAATGTGAATAAACTCAGAATTTCTGTGGACTGAGTAAATCCAGTTATTTCCTCAATGCTCACTTTCTGTGAGTAGAAAGCAAAGTATACCTATTGAATAAATAGCTTCTTTTCTTCGTGGTTCACTTGAAATCCTAACATCAAGTGTGTTTTACATAGTAAATGAATGAATACTGTGCATTTTACCGTTTTGAAAAGCGAAAATCTCTACACGGTGCCTGAAAAGTAGTGTCTGTTGACAGTGGCTACATTTTCCTGGCTTTGAGACAACGACTGACCTCTTGCTGTTTCCCTTTCAGCACTGTAGATGAATACTCACCGCAAAGGAAGGTGAGGCAGACCCTTCTCTCTGAAACTGGGTGATCTGAGTTAGGGACCTTGCCTTGCCCCGCTTGGCATTTCTTCATAATTAACATGAACGCTGCCCCCACCCAAGTGGGGTCAGGCAAGGAGCTGGGGGCTTCAGCTTGCCTCCCTGCTCCTGCCTCACTTAGTTTTCCCTGTGCTGGCGTGGATTCAGTTGCAGCCAGGTGCCCTTGACTTTATGACATTTCTGCATTTTTTTTGTGGTGCATTTTGGAATCCTGGAGTTTTCGCAATGTCCCCTGAATGGCATAAACTTGATTGTTAATGTTGATGTAAAAATAGAAAGTCATCTATGCAAGACTTTTTTGCCTACAAGAGTAAGAAAGTCTTGTAAGAAAAAGGTTTGCACTCTTCAACCCAACTGAGAGAGAGATCGTAGCTGGGATGAATGTGTTTCCTGTTCAGCTTCAGGGGGGAAATGCAAAGTAACATGTCAGGCACAAGTTTTGTAGGAGTTGATAGGTCAGGTGACAGATAATCATAATGAATTATGTACCTGTTTCCCCTAAGCAAGTCACTGCACTACAGCAAAAGTATGAAACTATGTCGGAGTGGCCTTATCCGAAAGTAAGGTTGATGTTGGGGTGGGAAAACCATATCTTTCTCAGGAGAAGCAGCTGTGGACTTTTGTAGTGGCCAGAGGTTAAAAATCACACCTGTATTCTCCAGCATGTTGTGAAGAATCAATTTGGGACTTTGTCCCTGTCACTGACCTTGGCCAAGGTCTATCCTGTTGCTCAGACTCTCCAACCTCCACTTGTATTAATTGAGGCAACTCCCAGTTTATTCCTCTAAGATTAGACAGATGGATTTCATATTCAAAAAAAATTGGCACACTCTTTTGGAACATGTTGCAAACAGCTGTGGTTTTCCAAAGGGCAGCAATACATTCGTTCATTGTTCTTGTTCTCCCTTCTTGCAGAATAAAGCCCTTTTCCACCAATTCAGTCTGAAGGAGAACTGGCTGCAGCACAGAGGAACTGTGACAGAAAGTGAGGAAAGTGAGTATGAGTTGAACAAGGGTTGGGGCAGGTGGAGGACTTTAATACAACAACACAACTTTAACACCTCCGCCTGCCGGTAGCTGTTTCCAGCTGCCACACCCCCACCACCACAAGCACGTTAACATCCACAATGAAAGTTTTTCTTTTCTTGCCATGGTATAGTTCTCTTCATCATTGAGTACCGTCCCCGGAGCCAGGACATCTTTACTTTGGGAAGTAAGGGAAGGAGACTACGCAGAGTCCACTGCGTTCTTGGGGAGCAGTGCAGAGGACTGGAAAGGCACCCTTAGCTGCCTTCTCCCCTGTGTCGGTCCGTTGCCCGTGACTCACTGGAAAGTCCACTGAAGGCACTGTTCAGGGCTTGGACTGAGTCAGTCCTGGAGATTTAGAGGAGAAAATCTTGGCGGGAATAATGAAAGGAAGGATGTGCGATAGAAACCCCTCCTAGGCAAGGCCGTGCAGGCAGCGCCACACATGCAGGGCGTCCTCAGTCAGTGTTCGTGCCAAAAGGGCTCGTGACATCCCACCCCCCGCCCCCGCCATCTGAAGAGGGCCCCTGGGTCAGGGCAGGGGAAGCACCTTTGCAGCACTGACCGCGCTGACGTGCTTCTCTGCTTCACCGTTTCATAGCAGAACAGGAAGTGGCTTCGTCCTGTTAGGGTAAAGGGTGAGTCAAGTGCAGAGCTGGGAAACGGCCATTCAGATGTTCAGGCTATTATGACTGGAGACTTTAAAACTCGCCTGCCCCAACAGTGCCAAAATTCTAAGTATAGACATTGGATATTTGCTCAACTTCTTGAACCCCTGAGCACCCAGATGTCACAGATTCCTCTTCCGTTCCATCCTTTGTGTATAACGAGCTGCTCATGAGGGCGCTTGGTGGGCCACATCATCTGCACCAAGTGGAGGAACAGAAAACCTCACCTCCCCCTCTCTCAGTTGCTAACCTTCCTTTCCCATCTGTCTTACAATTAGCTGTTTAATTTTCCATGCCGAGTTTCAAAGGGTCATTTCAAGATGCCTCAGACTGTTTTTGTTCATCATTTTACTAAGCACAGTGTAAACTTTCCTCACATTTAACATTTTGTAGACTGCATCTTTGCCTTGCTCCAAAACTCCATCTTTCTATGGAAGGAAAAAAGCCTTTTCCTCTCTCACAAGTCTGTTGACAACACATAAAACAGCTGTTTGTTGGATGCTAGAGTTTTAATGACACACCCTACCAAACCTAAAACAAAATATTGTCAGTGCTTCTGTCAAAGTGTGTTTACTTTGAGGTTTATACTAGTAAACCCATAGTTTGTCTTTTGCTTCATTTGCATTTCTGTGAAAACATTCCTGGGTTTATTTTTGTGGTGCCATTTAAATTGCATATTAAACTTCTCTAGGAGCTACATTCTACTTCTTTTCTTCAATCTAGAAAAGAAGAATACTTAAGTATATTATTGTCCTGTCTTTTCTAAAGAAGCTAGTGTTTTATACATTCACAATGGCTCATATAAAAGGCAAATAACATGTCAGTTATTTCCATTGCTATTAAGGCAGCTTCTGCTGTCAAATCATAAAGGAATATTTTTCCTGGGCCTGTTCACCATAATAGTGATAATGCCCTTGTAATAATGAGTAGTACCACGGACAAGAAAAAGGAAATTAAAAAGGCTGGAAATGTGACCTCCGTTTGAAAATTAAGCTCACTATACCACCTTGATACAGGCAGGGGGCGGAGATTCTTTCTTAAAAGATCAAGAATGCTTGAAGCCAAAACCATAGCAAGCGACAGATTTTTTAGGTAAAGCTTCAGTTCAGTTCAGCTGCTCAGTCGTGTCCCATCTGCAACCCCATGGACTGCAGCACGCCAGCTTATGCGAATTCAATTAACAAAGCGTGGTGGTCTTTACTGAGCCGCTGGGGATGTTGAGAGGAGAAGTGTAAAGTGAAAATGTGTGAGTTAGACATTTTTGTAGGCTGCTTTGGGAGATCTCGGTAACCCTCATGGAAGGGTCTGTGAAGTCCAGTCCATGTTGCGCAGACTGCACTGTGTTGTGGGTAGGCTGCCTCCTACCAGGAGCACACAACGAGCTTTGGCATGACGTGGGTCTCTCATTAGGCTCTGGGACGCCCAAGGACTACTGCAGCTTGCCCACCTGCTTTATAATGTCTCCATCTCATGTGTGTGTAAGCACGCGGCTCCGTTCTCATGCCCTCGGGCGCCCGTGTGCACGTGTAAATCTAGCTGTGTCTGTCCTGTACCAAAGAGCATAGTGTGGGTGCCTTGATTTGGAAAGGTCTGTACCTTGTGGCCACAGTTCTCTGTTTACTCACAATTCTTTCACCTCATGTAGTTTTCTGCCACGTGTACATAACGGAGCACTCATACGTCAGTGTGAAGGCCACTGTTTCCAGTACAGCCCAAGAGATCCTGAGGGTTGTGGCAGAAAAGATCCAACATGCGGAAGAGGATCTGGCTCTGGTAGCCGTCGCCTTCTCTGGGGGTAAGTTATATTCTGTCTTTGAATATTTAATCATTCACTGGCTTGCCTCCAAAGGGAGAGAGTTGACATTTTTATGGAATAAACGTGTAGCACGTCCCTTCTGGGTCCGCAGCTGGGTGATCACCGTAACAATGAGAAGCCTTCTACCAGAGGTGTTTCCATGACAACAGTTGGGTACCATTGGATACTGAATTTCCTCCCCAAGAACCAGAGAGGCGTGCCAGTGTTTTGAAATGTATTATAAAGCTTTACATAGTTTGTACTCTAGATAAGCCTTCTGTTTTCATGTTTAAATTAACTTGGGAAATTGCTAAAGGATGAAATTACTTTCGGAAGCAAAAAGAAAGACAGCCTTGAACTAGTCATTTTACCGGCTGACAAGTTAATACTTAAAGACTCCCTATTGAAGGAGACAAACACTGTACAATAAGCTGAAAGCTCACGGGCAGTGTTCTTTCAGGTAGACATGGGGAGTGAGCTCTGGTTATAGTCTTCTGTTGGGCCTTACTTATCCTCTGAGAATGGTTTATTGTGTGTTTTGAATAAGATCACACAGATTACAAGCTGACCCTATTGATCTTGTGACCTGAACAGAACTCTGCGCTTCCACTGGAGCCTGTCAGATCTCTGGGTTGCTGGCCTCCCATTTTTGCCTTACGATCTTTATTTAATATCTCATTAACCCTGAGAAAAACACAAAGAAAGTGACTGAGCCTCAGTAGTTGAAAAATGGGAGTACAGCATAAACTAATCAACCATGTGTTGGGGGGAGGGGGAGCAGATGAAGGGCATTTCTGTTTACCTTTTGTTATCACTCTAGAGTCAGGAGAAGATCAGAATGTACTTGATGTTAAAGCATTATGTGAGGGAACATTGTCTCTTCCGCTTTGTTACTCAGAGGCAGATAAAATGGCCCTGCAAGCTAATCGTTTACATAGTCAAACAAATACAGCCCATCTCCCCAGTCCCAGTGCTTCTTTCCTTCCTCTCCCTGGGCGTCATGCCTCCTAGCAAAACATTCTCTAAAGGAAAAGAGCAAATGTTTCAGAAACATATGGACTTACATGAATTTTAAGGGAGTTCAGAGAGTAGTTGAATATCTAATAAAAAATATTAGGAAATACTCCAGATAATATGATATTTGTATATTAATTTTAAGTGACCAAAGATATGAAATGATTCCAGACAATAGTGAGCTTCATCAAAATGAGCATTTACCTCTCAAGGCAGTACTGTTACAGAAAGTAATTATTGGGTTCCCATGCAGACAAAAGGTGCTGGAGAAAGAAGGACCCTGAGAGGGCCTGGTGGCACAGTGGAGGCCCACCCGCTTTGGCAGCTGACCCAGTGTCGGCCCAGGGCCACACATGAGTCTGGGAATTAATGAATGGCTCGTTTTACCCACTATCTATTTGATGGCTGTGAAATACCATTTTTACACTTTATTAAATTAGATTCATCTGGAGTTCTGATGTGCGTATACTCATAGCTAATCATCACTAGCAGCACGAGCTTATCTCTTGAATTACCTCACAGATTTGGAAATATGCTATCATTTTTCATCAGTTAGTAGTTTTGTCTGTTAAGAACCTTTCTGCCTGCAGTTTTATGTCCCCCAAACAATAATGTTCTTAGGAAGGAAAAAAAAAAAAGCCCACAGAACCTAGTGTAGTCCTTGCTCTAGTTACATAATTTTTAATAAATAATGTTTTCAATGCTGTGTCAAAATGAAATGACAATGAGATCAACTGTTATTTTCTTTCTCAAAAGAAAATGCACGTTGGCCATGTTGTTGGTTCCTCTGAAAGGACTAGCACTGTTGTTCTCACAGCTCTTAGTAGGCTTCTGGCTGTTCTGTGCCCAGGGGAAGTATGTGTGTGTAGCAACAGAAGCCTACCCAGTTACTCAGAGCCTAAACTTCTATCACTTTTCCTTGTTTATGGCATAGTGACAAACTTGACAGTCAGAAAAATAATTCTTAGCAACTGGAAAAATGGCTGTCAGAAAACCATGCCATTTTATTTCATAGCAAATGCAGAATGGCTCTTATAAATTCATATCTAAGGTATTTATGAATATACAGAGGGTCGCAAGAAGTTGTAGCTTAAACGAGGAGGGAAGATATAGAAGAATGTCAGAGCCCAGCTGTGTGGGACCATGTACAGCAGATGTCAGCAGCCTGACATGACAGTGCTTCTGATCTTTGCAGTGCTGGGTGGTAGAGACTGTATTTGAGTATCATTTTCGTCCTCTATATCAAGCGGCATTTGAGCTGATTATGTTATCTAGAAAAAGAGATGTGATGTATTGACTTTCCAACCCTGCTGGATAAATAAAGGGCTACCTTAGGGGACACTGATTGTGTTACAGTGGACTAAACTTGAATATCACTTTGGTCAGTTCCCCTCTGTGTTTTGCAGGTGAGAGGAGGACATTTTTCTTTGAGAAGCATATTGTGTCATGAGTCCAGCTATGGTAGAAAAATGGCCAAAGGATAGGAACAATAGGTAAATAAAACAGAAGAAGAATAGATGAAAAATATTCACTTTACTAGTTGCCAAGAAATAGAAAATATACCAATAATCTATTTTTGATTTTAGCAAATCAATAAACTTATTCAAAGTAATGATGAGTATTGGTAGACATAAGAGTTGGAAAGCAGTTTGGCAGCTTGTATCAAAACCTTTCCAAATATTCATTCCCTCTGACCTAGTAAGTCTACTGCTGAGACTCTGTCTTAAGAAAAATCATCTATAAGGAGCCAAAGATTTATGCAGAAGGATGTTGACTTCAGCAATATGTATTATGGCTGCTGTAATAATAGATCCCATTTATCAAATCCCTGTTATATGTCAGGCCCCTTGCTGGTATTTAGCACGTATCTCGCTATCTAATTTATATGACAAAAAAAATTGAAAACCATTAAATGTTCAGCAATAGAGGAAAGATTAAATGATGGTATAATAGACTGTTATATAACCAATTACACATGGCATATTTAAATTATTTTGACAAGAGGATAAGTACAATAAAATATATAAAACCACCTAAGGAATTATTACAAGTATATATGTATCTATGATTATTAATGTATACATATGAATGGCTGTGACTGTATGTACATGTGTGTGCATACATATTTGCATAAATATGAGGGCAGAGATATACCCAACTGTTAGCAGTATTACTGTTGTATGGTTACTCTCTTTTCTGTTTTTCTTGGCCCTGCCTCCTGGCACATGCGATCTTAGTTCCCCAACCAGGGGTCGAATCCCTGTGATGCGCCCTGCAGTGGGAGCAGAGTCTTAACCTCTAGGCTGTCAGGGAAGTCTTCATGTAGTTATTTACAGATATGAAGTGAAGAGTGAGTTTTACCTTCTTCCCCAAGCTGTTCTGTGTAAAAAAAATGACTAAATATTATAAGAATGAATCCTAAGAGGGTACCTCTTCATGGATAATGAGCTTTGATTATCTGGTGTCATTGTATAGCATATACAGAACTGAATCACATCTACTTCACATCCCATTTACTTTTAAGTATTTTTCTTTGGCAGATTTCACTCTAGCAGTACTGTGAATGCATACTAGCTCTTCTTGTGTTTTTAATTATTCTTTTCTGTAAATAAAGAAAAGCATGAGCTTCAGCCAAACAACTTGGCCATCTCCAAATCCCTTGATGCCTCTGGTCGGATATATGTCTACCGGAAAGACCTGGCCGACACTTTGGTGAGTTACCTTTAGCCTTGTGCGTGAAGCACACGGGCACAAATGTCAGGCTGAGAACATGTATTTGTGTGTTTTAAAATGAATGTTAGAAAAGTACATCAAGCTGTTTCCTTCTGTAACCAACAGTACACTTGTCAAACAACAGTACGTTTGCTAATCAGAGGCAGGCCTGTCTTTAGGAACTGAAAACCCTTCGCACTGTTTCTCTCTAAGCCTCTCTGGAACAAGGGATTTGAGAGATGGGACACTTTCTCCAACAGAATCTTAATTCCATTTCTTCTTTGCTGGTGAATATATGGAGATCAGGCTGAGGAATTCATCCTATGTTCATTTAAATGGAAAGAGGTTCTGTTCTTCTGTCCCCTGGGTGCCCTTTGAGCGTGCCATTCCCTTGAAGAGAAGGTACATGATCAGCATTCCCTGTGTAAGTGGGCAACATCAGATGCCACTAAAGAGTAAGCATATGAAGAAATGGAGAAACCCCCACTATATGTTATTTTCAGTTTTAAGTTTAAGAACCTTTATACTTAACTAGATGATTTGTTGTTGTTCCTAAAAACCTCGGTCTTGTGGTTGCTTTCTGGATGGTAGAATCAGGCCTCAGAGCCATCACCCATAAAAAGTGGGCTCTACCAGATCATGATCGTATCATCCGGAGTCAGGGTCCTGGTCTGTGCCATACGGTCATCACAGGAATGGCTCTTTCTAGCTAGGCTCCTTTTATGTATATAATGGACGAGTCTGTATACCATGTAGGTTAACCAACACTGCTTATAATAAAAATATATCATGTAAAATTATCTACAAGACCTCAAATTGCCATAATAACATTAGTCACCCCCCGCCTCTTAAAGGAGGAGGAGCTAACATGCAGGTTACTGTTACTGGGTCTCCCACTGTCCCGCCCTTCCACCCCCAGCCACAGACTTTCCTGTGGCTCCCTCACATGTGAGTTCCCAGAGCTCTGATGCTGCAGTCCAGGGCCTCGGAATAGCAGAGGGCAGGCCTGGGGCAGGTCTTGTGGGATAAATAAGTGCTGTGAGTTGAGCCAGATGCCACCCTGCATGTGAATGCTTCCCCCACCTAAAATTTCCCCATTGGAATCATAGTTCTGGTAATTTCGGCTCCAAAAGATCTCCGTTGAAATGGAGCATTGTAAGGGAAGGCTAGCAGGGGAAACCACTCATATCCCCTGTGCTTGGGCATGGGTCAGCCTTCTTGGAGAGCAGGAATCGTAGCCCTGAATGATTGGAATAGAAAAATAGAATGTTTCCTGGAGACGGCGGTGGACTACCTTGAATAACCAGACGACAGGGCCGGGGTAAGGGCACATTTAGGGAGAAAGTAGGAGGGATAAAAAGCCGAGTGACAATGTCCTTACAGCTCCAAATTCATAAGCAGAGATCTGTGTTTCTTCCCACCTCGTGGCTCTGTGAATGTCTGCAATGTAGCCTGACATCTGCGTGGTCCCCATCTAGCCAGACAGGGCCCTGAGAAACCTGGGCTTTCCCCACCTCAGCGTCTGCACGTACATCATCTGTTCTGCCCTTACTGAGCTCCACCCTCTGCCCATGCTGGAGGTACAGGGCCAGTTTGTGCCTAGACCCACTCTGAAGGGAATTGAGTCTGTGGAATAGCTCATGGAGATCTTTTGTCATGTTTTCAATTAGGAAACCTTTTCATAAATATAAAAATTCAAAAATGCTAATAATTTATTTTGCAGTTCAAAGAATAAAGACTAATATTTGGATTCTGAAATATTCCCTTTACTCTTCTATGGCATTTATTTTTTAAAAGTCCTCTTCTTTTTTTTTTCCGAAGACATTAACTGTTTTAACGTCATTAACTGTTCAAGTCAAATGAGAGAATTTATTACCTTAATTAAAAAATATCAGATGTTTTGAAAAGATGCCAAATTTTTAATAATTTAACAGTGATGGCAGATTTAAAATTGTGGTGGCATTTAATAATTTTATGTCAGATTTTAAAGAAATACTTTTATTACCAAACTCGTCATACCCATTTGTCTAGGGAAAGCAATTGATGATTTAAAATAATCATACACCATGGGGTATAAATGAATTAACTTTTATTTTTCATTTCCTGTTTAATTTTTTTTTTTTTTTTTTTTGCTTTCCACGGGCATTTTAGTAAAATTTGTAAATGCATGTCTGGGATGAGACTCGTTAAACATATTTCCTGTAAAAGCCATGTCTGTCTTTATTGATGTGCACTGTGACATTTCTTTTGTTTGTTTTTCTCCTAACCCTGCTGGCACATTAATTCTTACCCGAAGCCAAAGTGACTTCAGGGCTTTTGCTTTCATTATGCTGTCTGCCGGGGCAGTGTTTTATAATCAGATTTGTGCGTGTGTGTGTGTGTGTGTGTGTGTGTGTGCGCGTGCGTGCGTGTGCATGCTTGCCTGTGGGGAGGGAGGGACAGCTCAGTGAAGTATCATTGATCACCTTCTGCAGCTTCTGAGGCTGCTTCCTGAATTGGCTGTAACTCACTGAAGGTGAACAGGCCAGGGAAACTATTAAGTGCACTCAGACAAGATTATTTTTCTAATGCGGGCTTCTAGTGCCTTTCTGTGGCCCGCCAATTCAGTGCCAACCATCTGGGAATTTACTGAGGATTCTTTTGCTTCTGTCTGTCGCTTTAGAATCCGTTTGCAGAAAATGAGGAATCACAGCAAAGGTCGATCAGGATTTTGGGAATGAACACTTGGGATCTTGCTCTGGAATTAATGAATTTTGATTGGAGCCTTTTCAATTCAATTCACGAGGTAAGTAAGGGGGAAATGATCAAGTAAATGCTAGTACTAGGAATTCTTCTTGAAGAATATTCATCTGTGATTAGGTTTTAAGACGATCTATTTTCTGGTTGATATAGTTATGCTTTGGGATACCATGTCCCACAAAGATACTTGGGGACTTTAAATATATTGAAAGACTGATCCAAACCTAGGAAAATTAGAATACATGGTCATGCTTTATTTGCACCTAATACAATTGTATATTTGTGTAATGTATAAATATGCTATATTTTTAATGTTTGAAAGCATGTATTCATATATATATGTGTGTGTGTATATATATATGAAGGTTGAATGGGGTTGAAGAGGTGTTTTATGTTTGATACCTTTGATACTGACATTTTAATTTTTCCGTGGCTTTACAGTACTTATATAAAAATCACACTTATATGTGTCCTACATGCACACACACACTTTCCTAAGAACATTCTATACATTTAGACTATGCTGCAGGACTTGAAGCACTCTCTCGGACATTTTGAGATATATTTCAAATTTTTATGTCCATCAACCTCTCCCTTGAGGACAGCTTAAGCGTTTATAAAACAGGAGATGAGGGGCAGAATGCTACTGACAATTGATGAATAAATGTAGCCAGTGGAAAGGCTCACAGGACTCAGTAGATGAAAAATGAGGTAGACTGTGTTGCATTTGCTTTGCTGGGTAGTGAAATGTTTCATTACAAAAAGGCCTTTCCTGCTGAAGAAGGAATTCGTGACTGATTAAGGGACCCCCAAGGTTCTCTTTCATTTTGGAGTCTCTTTTAAATGTCCCCATATTTTCTCATGGAAAACATTCCAATATGACAATCTAAATTTGAGCAAGTAGTAAACTCATTCAAGCTAAATGACTTGTGACTTTGGAAGTGTTGGTAGAGTGGGATTTGTCCCTGCTTCTGTGCTTATGCAGTAGGAGGATGTGAATTTCTTGTGTAAAACACACACACACACACACACACACACACACACACACACAGCTTTCTGATTAGAAACAAATCTCTTCTATTGCTTACATATGATCAGTCTAGTCACTAGTTACTGTCAGTTTTGTACCTTATTCTAATCTTACTCTCTTTCTATGATTTGACAATGTCTTATTTCAGTGGTTCTCAAAGAGTGGGTACCCAGACCAGCATCATCAGTATACCCAGGAATTTAGTAGAAATGCAGATTTTTGGCCAGATCACAGACCTGCTGACTCAGAAAATTTGGGGGAATGGGGCACAGCAGTCTGTGCTTTAACAGACCTCCAGGTGATTCAGATTGACACTGAAATGTGAAAACCCTTGTCTAGAGAATCTACCTGTGAGGGTCTAATGTACATCTGAACAAATGATGTCATTTGCGCTTGAAGTTGCCTATAGAACAAGTTTGGGAAGTTTGGATTTGATTCAGCCCCTGATGTAAGAATGTCTTAGGTTTTCATGAAAAGCATCATCTTTGCATTCTAAAAAAGTAGATTTATGTAAGTCTTTTATGTGAACATCATTTCATGAGGCATTTCTGAAAGTCAACATGAATTGTCTTGAATTTAATATATTGTTATTTGTTATATCTAACATATTATGACAGTGGCTATCTGAAATAGTTCTTAAAAACCTACTTGCAGTGCAGGAATAGAGACACTCTCAGACTTGCGGACACAGTGAGGGAAGGAGGGGTGGTGCGAGTTGAGAGAGTAGCACTGAAACATATACATACCGTGTGTAAAATAGCCAATGGACAGTTGCTGCATAACACAGGAAGCTCAGCTCAGTGCTCTGTGACCACCTAGAGGGGTGGGATGGGGTTGGGGGATGGGAGGGAGGTTCGAGAGGACGGGGACATATGTATACTTACGGCTGATTCACACTGTTGTATGGCAAAAACCCAATACAATATCGTAAAGCAATTATCCTCCAATTAAAAATGAATTTTAAAAAATGGATTGTATTTTGTATCAACCTAACCCTGTGCTGTAACAGTAAACGCTGGCATGAATACATTGTCTTTCAGCAAGAGCTGATCTACTTCACATTCAGCAGACAAGGAAGCGGGGAGCACACGGTGAACCTGAGCCTGCTGCTCCAGAGATGCAATGAGGTCCAGCTCTGGGTGGCCACGGAGATTCTGCTCTGCAGCCCACTGGGCAAGCGAGTGCAGCTGGTGAAAAAATTCATCAAAATTGCCGCTCAGTGAGTGTCTAGTGGTAAAAAATGCAGTTCTGTTCCTCTCCTTTAGAGGGAGTCTGTTTTTTCCCCTGTAATGGGATGGGATGGGATGTAAAGAGATGGGATATAAAAGGGTAACAGTGAGTTAAGTGACCAAATGATTGGAAAGGTCTGTTCTGAATATTTCTGTCTTCACCTTTGAAATATTTATATCTTAAAGTAAATGTCACAATACCAGGCCATAGCTCTCTGTGCTGAAGGAAAAAGCAGGTGGTGCACACGTGCCCCATGTGCAGCTACATTACACAGTGGCCAGGTGAGTTACAGTAGGTTAGGACCATGGGGGAGAGGAGGAGAGGGGGCGAGAACTGTTGAAAGTCAGATGCATTTCAAGGTTCTACTCCTGGTTCCTTGATGCCCAGAGTATGAACTTTCATTGATTAAACTTACTTTTGTATGTAGAGTTCCTTCGCTGGGCTGTGTTAGCTTCCAGAGGACAGGGACCATTTCTACTCAAACATTGGACCTGGGGTACCTGGTACTGAAGTTGGTAAATAGCAGTGACTCAGTAGTTGGTTGGATGACATTGTAGTAACTTCCTGGGAGCTTCTGTTAAAATACCAGATTAATGTCCTGAGACCACTCTTGGGACAGCTTTCCAACACAAACAGGCAAGAAGAGTCCAGATCTTTCCCAGTTCCTCCTACCTTCCAGCCTTTCCATTTTTTTTTTCTCCTTTGTTTTTCAAAGTAGTTTTTATATCAAACAGTTTTGGGGTACATGTCAGTGTAATATATTTAGGAAATCTGTATTGATCACTCATTATGTTTGCACATCTGTGCAGGGTATTATGGGGGAATCAGAATGCAGCTACACCAATACCTACCTTTGAGAACTTTGAGATCTGGTGGGCAGGGGAGTACTTTCTATAACTCCAATGGCTCATTGCAAAATAGAACCCAAGGGTTCCCTACCATGAGATGAAATTCTTTCAGGGGCTTTAGAGGACGGGAAGCTTCTATGCCAAGGGAATGGGAAAGGAGGATTAGAAAAACATTGGGAAGAAAGTAGCATTTTAAATTCTAGGTAAAAATTCAGGAGTACACTCTCCTTGGAGTTCAAACTCACAAGAGCGAAGCAGAGAAGTTGATGAGAGGTAGAGAACATGTGGTCAGGAAAAGGAACCTCATCCAGTTTGGCCTGAGTGGAAGGTATTTATGAGGAAGCTGTGGGAGACCAAGCTTAAAGGGAAGATGTGGCCAAACTGTAAAAGGTATTGGATTTCAGGTTGAAGAGTTTGGACTGAATTGAAAGGCACCAGAATTCTTTATATACCTAAATCTTAGACTACTTTTATAAATTTATGCTCTTTTTTTTTTTTTTTTAATTCAGTCAGTACATTTTCTATTAATACCTATGAATTTCCTAAAGATGAGGCTCTTTGTGGTCCAGAACGTTCTTATAAAAGCCAACTACTTGGTGAAATGGGACACTAATATCCTAAGGAGTAAAATGACACCACATAGCTTAGTTCCCGGGGTAAGATCATAGCTGTCCTCAGGGAAGTGAAGTATGTATATTCACATCTTCTCCATATGGCCCTATGCTCTTGAATGATTTGCTGTGCTGGCCTCTATTCCTGGCCCATAGAACAGAATTCCAACAGAAACATAAAGTTAAATTCTTCATAATCACACTGGTACAGATAGCCCCAGGAAAACAGTTAATTTCCATGCTCATGCAGTGTCTTCCCTGCCTAAGGCATCCTATTTGCATATTCATGTTTCCTTCCTTCTTACCAATCCCATCCCCCACCTCTGTGGATTGAGTGGATTTTATTTCTTCAGACAAAGGAGTGTTTGCTAAACTGAAATGTTTTAGTGTCAGTCTGTTCTTACCTTGCAATGAATGAACCTTGGCTAAAGAGGACTCCAGATGGGAATGGTGACCGATATTTGTGCTGTATCAATTTGTCTTATAGAGAAGTAAGTCATCCGTATATTCATTTTTTTTTCTTTTTACATTCAGATATTTATTGTTTGTGGATTTTTTAAATTTTAAGTATGACTGAAAAATCTGAACCAGGAAAATTGTTTATGGGGAGATAAAAGATAAGAAGATGAGAATTACATCTAAAGATGTTTTTGTAGCTAAATGATTTTTTAATATAAAAGCAGATAGTATACTGTTTATAGTGAATAATAATAAAATGATTTGCCCCCAGGGTCTTCTTTTCAACTCCAACAAATGCTATCTGAAAGTTTTGCTGTATACTGTGCATTTGAGTGTTGGACAGAGTATAAAAATGTCTAGTTGGAAATGACAGAGCCAGTGGGGCTCCCATCATGCGCTACGGTGGGAGGAGGGGGAGAAAGGGAGAGCATCCAGTTGAGATGCTTCTGGCACAGGGATGGGGCTGTTCTCACCACAGGGCCCTCAGCAGAGGCGCCCAGCATCATCACATGAAGCGATGGAGCTGACTCGAGTCTGCCCTGGCTGGCCTGAGCTTGCCAGGGTGAGATGAGACAGGAGGGGTGGAATGAGGGAACAAAGGGCAGAAGAAAGGCAGAGTTGCAGTATTGAATCCTTTAGGCTCCTTTAGCTCTTAGAAACAGGTGGACTTTTACACCATAGGCCAGGAAAGTGTCCTGTTTGTTTATTCATGGATAATACCAAGCAGGCTCCACCTGGGAGAACATTGGCAGAAACCAGATGAAGGGCCAATTAGACTGAATATCAAGTCCTCGTGCCTACCAGGAAACCACAGGCAGAGTCCAAAGTTGGACAGAAAGACTGTGAAAGGGACAGACCGTGCCCCCTGCAGACCCAGCAGTGAGGGGCTTGCAGGGCTGTGTTCATCCGGTTGCTTTGGACAGCAGGTGTATAGGCAACGGTGCCTTCCCAGGTTCCCCTATCAAGGAGGCTGAAACTTCCGAAATGCTCCCCGTGGCCGACCCCCACTGCCTTGCTGCCCAGGCGCAGCTGTCCTGGGCAGTGTCCAGTGCACAAAACTGGCTCCAGGAGCAGACAGGTTTAGGCGGGACCAGGCAGGGCGCAGCCAGCTCTATATATTACCACTTCAGAGCCCAGAATCATTTCCTGGTCCTGAACTCAGGAACCCTGCTCCCGTACACTCACCTGTGCGACTGGAAATCGGTATAGGTTTGGGAAACAGAAGTTATTAAATATGTTCAAGAATCTTAAAGTCATGATTGCTTTGATCAATCATGTAATGACTTGAAGTATAACTTAATTTAAAAAATCAGACAGTAAAAAGTTTTATATGCAAAAGATATTTATTGTAGCGTTCTGTATTGAATTGTGTTGAATTGAAAATAATTTAAACATCAACAATAAGAATAAATTTTTAATTTTATTTAAATATGTTTTTGATAAAGTGTTCTATAGCCGTTAATGATAACAGTCAAGAACCCATAATGTGTAACAGTGTATACCTGAAAAAGCAGGATATGGAGTTGTATATACACTGTTCGCAAATTCCATCTGAGCCATTGGTGGAGATGTCATGGAAGAAATGACATCTGAGGACACATTCAGTTCAGTTCAGTTCAGTTCAGTCCAGTCACTCAGTCGTGTCCGACTCTTTGCGACCCCATGAATTGCAGCACGCCAGGCCTCCCTGTCCATCACCAACTCCCAGAGCTCACCCAGACCCATGTCCATGGAGTCAGTGATGCCATCCAGCCATCTCATCCTCTGTCATCCCCTTCTCCTGCCCCCAATCCCTCCCAGCATCAGAGCCTTTTCCAATGAGTCAACTCTTCGCATGAGGTGGCCAAAGTACTGGAGTTTCAGCTTTAGCATCATTCCTTCCAAAGAAATCCCAGGTACTTTTTATTGCTGCTAAGCACTTTCATTTTTTTTCATATTTAGTTAGGATAATTTTTTTAATTTTAAAAACTTGCCTCAGAGAAGTTGTTTTCTAATTCATTCCAGACTAAGGAGTGTTTAGGATGGCTGACCTGGAAGCCCATCCTCCCTCTGCTGGATCAAACCCCCTCAGCTGGCTTTGAAAATTAGTGGAGTTTTGACCAACTAAGTTGAAGGGCAAGATTGACATTCTACAGAGCAGATAACTTTCCAGAGTTATTGGAGCTTGACATGGTCTTGTTTTGCATTATATTTCTTTTTTCCTCAAATTAGAAATATGGGACAGTGTCCACATAATATATGCCATACTTTAAATATATAAGTTTATGCATAACATAGTAGCTATTTTGTTGAGAGAAAAGGAAATAATGTCTAAATGTAATAGGAGGGGAGCTTAGACCTATGAGATAAGAGGGACTTGCCAAAAAAAAGAAAGGCAACATACAGATTAAAGAGACAGGACCCAGGAGCTGTTATAATGAGAGTCTGGGATCTATAAAGAAACAGGAACGTCAGAGCTTTCAGTTGAAATTGTAAATGCATCCAAAACAGATTTTTTAAAAGAAGGAATCTTGAAGTGTCCAGAGGGTATCAAGAGCACACATCTTTGGGGAAATGTCTGTTTAGGTCTTATGTCCACTTTTTTGATTGTGTTGTTTGGTTTTCTGGTATTGAGCTGCTTGTATATTTTGGAAATTAATTCCTTGTCAGTTGCCTTGTTTGCTGTTATTTTCTCCCATTTGGAAGGTTGTCCTTTCACCTTACAGTTTTCTTCATTGTACTAAAGGTTTGAAGTTTAATTAGGGCCCATTTGTTTACTTTTGTATTTATTTCCATTTTTCTAGGAGGTGAGTCATAGAGGATCTTGCTATGATTTATGTCAGAGAGTGTTTTGCCTATGTTTTCCTCTAGGAGTTTTATAGTTTCTGCTCTGGTGTTTTAAGTCTTTAATCCACTTTCAGTTTATTTTTGCATATGGCATTAGGAAGTGTTCTAATTTCATTCTTTTACACATAGTTGACCAGTTTTCCCAACACCACTTGTTGAAGACACTGTCTTTTCTCCATTATATATATTTTGCCCCCTTTGTCAAAGATAAAGTTCCCATAGGTGTGTGGATTTATCTCCGGGCTTTACATCTTGTTCCACTGGTCTAGATTTGGTTTTGTGCCAGTACCATAGTTCGTGATTACTGTAGCTGTATAGTATAGTCTGAAATCAGGAAGGTTGATTTCTCCAGTTCTGTTCTTCTTTCTCAAGATTGCTTTGGCTAACCCTCTTACACTGTTGGTGGGAATGCAAACTGATACAACCACTATGGATAACAGTATGGAGATTCCCTAAAAAACTAAGAATTAAACTACCATGCATACTTAGTCACTCAGTCATGTCTGACTCTTGCGACCCCGTAAACTGTAGCCCATCAGGCTCCTCTGTCCATGGGATTCTCCAGGCAAGAATACTGGAATGGGTTGTCATTTCCTTCTCCAGGGGATCTTCCCAACCCAGGAATCAAACCCGCGTTTCCTGCACTGCAGGCAGACTCTTCACCGGCTGAGCTATGAGGGAAGCCCTAAATGATCCAGCAATCCCACTACTGGACATATACCCTGAGGAAACCAGAATTGAAAAAGATACATGTGCTCTGATGTTTATTGCAGCACTAGTTACAGTATCTAGGACATGGAAGCAACCTAGGTGTCCATCAGCAGACGAATGGAAAAGGAAGTTGTGGTACATATATACAGTGGGATATTAGGCAGCTATGCAAAGGACCACATTTGAGTCAGTTCTGATGAGATGGATGAGCCTGGAGCCTATTATACAGAGTGAAGTAAATCAGAAAGAGAAAGACATATTGTACATTAATGCATATATATGAAATCTAGAAAGATAGTACTGATGCTCCTACGTGCAGGGCATCAAAGGAGACACAAACATAAAGAACAGACTTTTGGACACAGTGGAAGAAGGAGAGGGTGAGATGATTTGAGAGATTAGCACTGAAACATATACTTTACCATATAGAATAGACAGCCAGTAGGAGTTTGGTGTGTGGTGCAGGGCACCCAAAGCCAGTGCTCTGCCACAGCCTTGAGGGATGGGGTGAGGAGGGATGTGGCGGGGTGGGGGGATTCAGGAGAGAGGGGACACATGTGTGCCTATGGCCCATTCATGTTGATGTATGGCAGAGGCCATTGCAATGTTGTTATTACCCTCCAATTAAATTAATTTTTTTAAAAAGCACAGGTCTTTTCCTAAAGGCAATGATGAGCGGAAGTATTTGAATTTGTTTTTGTTCAGCAGGTACCACTCCTCTCTCAGGGGCACATGGGTCATGGAGCAGAGTTCAGCCCCGCCCTAGAGGTTGAACCCTGTGGCCTAGGAGAGTCTTGGCAGCTTTATCTTTTGTGCTCATCTGGCAAAAGGATGTTGCCTAACAGTGCCTCCTGCTTTCTTTAATCCATAGCTGCAAAGCCCAGAGAAACCTGAACTCCTTCTTTGCTATCGTGATGGGTCTCAACACTGCTTCTGTGAGCCGGCTGTCTCAGACCTGGGAGGTGAGCCTTGGGGGTCCATGGGAGGGACGGAGTGGGTGGGAGAGGACAAATAACACTGAATGGGAAATGTTCCACCGAAAAGTCCTTATTTAAAGTAAATTGATTTAAATGGTTTAAATGAGAGAAGTACCGCTAGAAACAAATGTTATAAATTAGTGTCTCAAGTCCTTAGGAACTGTTTTTTTCCTTAAACTTTTTATATTGTATTGGGGTACAGCTGATTAACAAACAATTCTGTGATAGTTTCAGGTGAGCTGTGAAGGGACTCAGTTATACATATCCATGTATCCATTCTCCCCCAAACTCCCCTCCCATCCAGGCTGCCGCAATTGAGCAGAGTTCTATGTGCTATACATTATTGGTTATCCATTTTAGCTTATGGTTGGTTGTGGGGGATAGTTTGGGAGTTTGAGATAGGCATGTACACACTGCTATATTTAAAAGGTATTAGGAACTATTTTGATCAAGTGGTCTTCAAAATGGTTCTATAATATATATGAAAGAAACAAAAATTGAAAAATGCCTCCTAACTTGAATTAGTTTTCTGTTTTTCTCCCGTGATGGCACGGTTACAGTTCCATGTTGGTCCTTTCAAAAGCTCCATTTGTCCAGAGGCAGATTTGCTGAGATGCTTATGAATTTAAGCTACCAGGCCTCTCATTTGCAATACTCCTGGCAGTATGTTCACGTGGATGGCAGATATCTTTGCAAAATTTACAAAAGTTTTATATTCTTTTTTTATTAAAAAAAGAGGGCCCACAAAATGTTATATGTTCCAGGTCTCCCAAACCCTGGTTCTGCCTGTCACTGTTACATGATCAAGGCCATTGGGTTCTCAGAGAGAGAAGCCCACTCGAGCTGATGACTTCAGTGTTTCTTGGCCTGGAAAATTATCACACTGGCCTAAGTAGGCAATAGAGGAAAAGTTGGTTTCAGGAACTAGAAAAGAGGTCAGCAATCATTTGGCGTAAACGGCCAGATGGTGAATATTTTTTTTGGCATGTGGTTTCCATTGGCATGACTCAAGTCTACTATTGAAGTGCAAGCCCTGTTTAGTCTGTAAATGATGAACATGGCCATGCTCCAATAAAACTTTATTTACAAAAGCACGGGGTCAGATTTGGCCCATGGCTGACCCCTTGAGTAGATGAGTTTGGCCCTAGATGCATTGAGTTTGACGCGCAACTGAGACATTTTTGTGGGATATCCAAAAGACTAAGGTATGGAGCTCAGAAGAATAGTTGCAGGTGTCTGCATTTTATCATTTTGAATTTATCATCCATTTATTAATACATATGTGTTGGTGTGTGTAACAGTAGTTTACACACAGGTTTCCAAACAGGTTGAATAACCTGTGTTGTTGAGTCCATATTCAGAATTATCAAATTGATATTTAAAAGTGCAGTTATTGTAGGGGTTTACCTCATTGTTTTGATTTGTTTTGGAAACAGAAAATCCCACACATTTTGTAGAACACTCCTAAGTGTTACTTGCTGGAATTTGCTGAGCACCAACTCTTGACTGTACGTTTCCTGTGAGTAGTCTCCATTTCATTCAGAGAACGTGGAGACTGGCTGCAGTCACACAGCTAGAAAGAGGGCAGAGTCAGAATTCAAACTCTGACTGACTACCAAGAGTCTGGGCTTTCCCACTTCACCATAGTAAGGGCAGGATGGCAAATCCCAGGCCCTTCTTCCCTTGGCCCAAATTCTTATTTGGGAGGACGGTGTATGTTTCCATCCCCTGTCAGTCTTCAGGCCACTGTTTGCATGGGTGATCTTTCCAGTTTGGTGATTCTACCCACTAAAGTACAGGCTTCATCATTGAAGGTTTTCATGGCCTTTCACTATTTAAACCTCTGCTGTGAAACATCATTATATCATTTATACAAAAAATATCAGTCAACATTATTACTTCCTACTCAACAAGACCATTTAAGAAGGTGAGAGCATTTGTCAACAGTAGGATACAGAACTGAAATCCAAGCTTTCATGAAAAGATCACCAGTGTGTGGACTGTCTTAAGTTGGATTCCTGAATCCTGTGGCTGCTATTCATTTTAAACTGTCTTAGGAACATCACATTAAGGAATGATGAAAATTGCGTAATGAGAAGCAATCAGGGTAGAACCAGTTGATAGAGGGATTTATGTTCAGAAGTGTGAAGTATATAGTGCAACTTAATGAACATTCCTCTCAAAATAACTGACTTCTTTTGACCTTTTCTTTTTCTGTTTGTTTGTTTTTAGAAAATCCCTGGGAAGTTTAAGAAACTTTTCTCTGAACTTGAAAGTTTAACAGTAAGTAGTTGAGCATAGTGGACTTACTCTTCAAACTCATGGTTAGCCTCAGATTTCTTCCTAGATTTCAGTGGTCAATATCTCCACTCTGCCATGTCAGGTAGCTTAGGCTAGTGCACCTGTATATGAACAGGTAGCTTTGCTTCTTAATGGAGTGAAGGAGGGTAACGGTTACTGCTTCTTCCTCTTCATGGAAAAAGGTAGCGAGAATGGTCCTTTTGGCATGATATTCAGAAGGCAGATTTTTCAGTACAGTCCATTTCAAAGCCTATGAAATTAGCTAGTTTAAATTTACTGTGCAATTCTTATGCATTATTCTTTCTTTTTACCATTTCTCCTTTTTATCATTCCTTATATCTTTGAGATAACAAATTGTGCAGTTTCTTTTCAGAACACGATAAAAATGTTCTTTTGTTTTCTCTGCATTATCTGTGCATTATGAGGGCAGCTTTTCTTTGCAGTGTGCCTAACAAAAGACTTTGGGGTTACCTCATGATAGAAATTATGGAGAGGAAACTGTACTTAAGGAACCTATTGGAGGGAAAATAATAGGGCAATCAAAAGGTGTCTCTCTTCTGCAGTCATTTCCCATTATTGTCAACCAGTAACTTGACTTTCATTCATTGCCTAGATTTCCTGCCCTAATTTAGTGAGTTTATTCTCCTAGGAAACCTTTATCTACTTTGTTCTTAGGAAGAACCACTCTATGTCTAAATCATGTTCAAATTGTAACAGCGAAAGTAGATTTAGAATTGTTTCTATAGCACATTGATTTTTCTTTCTCTTTGTAATCTGCTTGGTTCGGCAGGATCCATCCCTGAATCACAAAGCCTACCGAGACGCATTCAAGAAAATGAAGCCACCCAAAATCCCCTTCATGCCGTTATTGCTTAAAGGTAACAATTATCTGTCTTTTATGCTATGTAATTCCATCTTCCAGAAATTTATCACTCTGACTACGGAGGGCGAGGAAAGGAATCTCAGTTTCTTTCTTTAAAGTATTTTTGTCCTTCCAACCTAACTGTTGGCTTGTGACTGTTTTTCACATGTTTGCTTCTTTCTGAGACACCTGAAATGCTTAATTGTTCTTAAGTAGACATCTAAGTATTTTCACTTGACTCACAAAACTTGGCACTGGAACTGTTTGTGTTTTTGCTTTATTCTGCTGCTAAGCCTTGTCTTATTTGAGTCTACAGTCCACTTAACTCAGCCAAGAATAAGGCTGGCATGAAGAATCCAAATGGTGATCAGTTATGTTCTTTGTTTGCAACCTAAATTTCAGAGATTCAGCCCATGGCCTGCCGCTGTGTGAGAAAAACCTTCGGTCAACACAAGCAGTGTCATGTGTAAAAAGTTTTGGTAGAGAATGTACTTTCTTCTTTCCAGGAGTGAATCCAGTTGGGATAGAATGTGATAGCTACAAGTTAGTCGACTAACTTCCCTTCTGTAGAGCAGCAGATCAGTCATCATGAAACATGTTAGTTAAACTTATTAATGAGATCTTGATGGTCTCTTTCAAACCAAGGGGATTAGTGAAAGGGAAGTTTGTTTTCATCAGGCCCATGCTTCTGACATTTAGTATACATCCCACCCGTGTGCTTTCCAGGACAAGGGATTTGGTCATTTCTCTTGGTCTTATTTTGATTCTTTTCAAGGGATTTTTATAGGATACTCTTTTATATTGCTTGCACCATTCAGAGGCTTATACCTTCTGCGGGGTCAGGCCCCAGCGCCTACACTCATAAGTGTGGTGGAATTGCCTGGAAAATGAAGTACCTGGGAACTGGTTGGCTGGGCCGTGTCCTCTGCTGCCTGCCTTCATCGCCAGTCCCACTGGCAATAAAGCCGAAAATAAACCTTTTCGGCTTCTCCTGAGAACAGCGAGAGCTTGGAGAGCTTTTGAGTTGCTGTGCATTCTTGCAGCAGTTTATCTAGTCTTCATCTAGTATAAAGCAAGACTTTCTGTGAAACAGTAACGTATTAGGACAGTTAGGACGACGAAGCACATGGACTGCTTCACTCCAGCTCAAAGCGTTCTGAGAGCTCTAAATGGATGAAACAAGGAAAGATTGTAAAGCCAGAATAACAACTTTAAAAAGTTCATTTGATTCTTCATTTTTATTTCTAAGATAAGTTTATTCGGGCTTGTGATTTTTATTTAAAATAAAACACCAGCTGGAGAGTGGGAGTGGTGGCATGTGGAAAGTAAAACTTAGAATCATGTAGACACAAATAGGAAAAATAGGAAAGGAAGACAGATCTGGGAAAGGAATTGATTTTAGAAAGACAAAACTTTGAAACAATAGATGTTTTTAAGGTGATTAGAAAATGGTCAGCATTGTCCCTTTAATTTAGATGTGAGCTGAGCCTTCTGCTATATAGTAGTGGGTTTTCCCCCAAAATATTTAATGCAGTCAGGTGCCTCACACTTATGTCTTAGCTTGGATGCAATTTTCTGCTCTACTGAGTTTATCTAGAGCTCTTTGTTGGCAGCAAAACAAACTTCTCTTTTTTCTACTGAAAATACATTGTCTCATTCATTCTAGCAAATTAAACTTTTGCCCCCCCTTTTTTTTTCTCACTGAAAGTTCTTGAATTTTAAAAACAAGCTCACTTGTTTTTCCTTTATCTTTATTTTTGTCATTATAAGAATAAATAATATTGGCACTCTATTGCATTTAAAGTTACTATTTTTGTCTGAAATAATTTCAAAAGGAAAAATAGGATGACACTTTTAAATATGTATGTATCACATCTGTGGTAAGACATTTTGAAAAACATATGCAACATTAATTCTTAGCTTTAGTAACTGCAAAATTATTTTAAAATTTGCAGTAAACTACTTTAGAACAAGCAACTTTTTCATGAAAATTTCCCAGCCCTCTTCTCTTGTGCCTCTTGCTTTGGATTGCTTTTGTTTAGAGAAAGAGACCAGATTAAACTTCTTGGGTATTAGGAAGGATTTGGTCTCCCATATTTCATTTTTTGAGTTAGTCAGTTCCTAATAACATGCAGGTTATCAAAGTAAGCACATAACCTAAAAATGCTTCCAGCTATCAGCTTTTCTATTTGCCTGTGAATTTCTCACTTCTGATTTACTTTCCCCCTACTGTGGAGTCCATTTCAGAAAGTAGTGAACAGGAAACCCTGAGTAAGTGTTGAAGAAAGGTTCCAGCTGAGCTCAAGGTCAAAAGCAGTTGAGTAATCTATGTCATGGTGTTTGGGGAGATGGTAATCCTTCCAGTAGAGTGAATAGTCAACCGGTGTCTGAAGTTAAACTTAGGTTGTACCTGTATCTTCAAGCAGATTGTTATTGCAGATTTGTGGAGTTGTGTAAATAAAAGGAAGATTGAGGTGCTTCCATGTTTTTCCTTCTTTTTCACCTGCCATCTCTTCAAATGGAGTTAGTTCATCCCCAGTCCTGTTATATAAAATGTTAGGAACATGTCTGGGTGTTTCCAGATAAAGGGGTCTGGCAGGTACCCATTTCAGGCACTGTACTTGGTGGGGACCCTCAACGGCTTCACAGCCCACCCATGACTTAGGTTGTGAGACTCCAGTTTTTTAGTTCAACCACCTATTGAACTCAAACTTCCTAATGACACACTTGTCAGTCACCTGCATCAAAACCTGCAGCCATTTTGACCCCTTTCTCCTGGGCAGCAGCCCCTCTTCTCCCCCTACCTGGCCAGACATACCTTGCCTGCCTCATCCTCATGTCAGCATCAGCCTGCCAGCCCCCACCGTCAGGAGAGCCTCCTTCCTCATGTGCTGACCTGGACAAGTCCTTGAGAGCTGGGGATAAGCAAGACCGCCCAGGCAGAGGAGAGGGAAGAGACAGAATGAGCGACAAAGGAAACAGTAAAATTTGCAGAAGCCCCCACATCCAGTGAATTTAGCAAATTTACTGAAATAGAAGATAAGAAATGTCTAAGTCCTTCCGAGTACCAGAGAGGCACCGTGGTGAGAGGAAGCGGGCCGCCCAGGCTCTCGTCCTAGCTCCGAGACACAGAGCTGTGGTCGTGAGCCGGCTGTGCTCCATCCGCCTTTGGACTGTTGTTTCTTCACATTCTTTCCTGCTTAACTTTACCTTATACTCTTTTGTGAGTATTAAATGAGTTAGTGCCATGTCTGACACTGATGATAAATATAAGCTGTATTATGATCCTCATCTTGGGAACATAGGGTGGGGATGACAAGCCTTGGAACACCGGGGAAGTGGTCCAAGAACTCGGACAGGGCATTTGTAACCTGAATTCTCCGGGAGTGAGGAGATACCAGGCTCCTAGGTGGAGTTTAAGGTAAACAGTGTGCACACAGTGCTTTGCTTGCTGTACAGAAAGAATACAAGTTAGCTGTGTTAGCTGCTCTTTCTCTAAATATTGTGTCAGAGATATAAAGCTTGCAATTCTATTCTGAAAGCAAAACAGTGAAAGATAATAAAATAACCAGAGAGCTCGTCAGATGACTGTGTAATGGTGAATTGTTTTCTTGCTCAGACATCAGTTTAAAAAAAAGAAAGAAAAAACCTTAGGAAAACCTTGCAGTCCGGTGGGGTGGAAGCTGTGTATAAAGGATGCCTTGAGAAAAGGGTTGTATCAGTGTATTGTGTGATTGGTCTCGCCCTCTGGTGGCCAGTTTAAAGCTCAGCAGCTAAGTGTGTTTCAGGCCAATTTCCCAAGCACCTGCCTTGTAATTACCCCATAGTGAAGTGAAGTCGCTCAGTGAGTCTGTGATCCCATGGAGTGTAGTCTACCAGGCTCCTCTGTCCATGGGATATTCCAGGCAAGAGTACTGGAGTGGGTTGCCCTTTCCTTCTCCAGGGGATCTTCCTGACCCAGGGATTGAACCCAGGTCTCCTGCATTGCAGGCAGACGCTTTACCCTCTGAGCCACCAGGGAAGCCCTCCATACGGACCAGCAGAATCAAAGTCTTGACTAAATGCAAATACTTTCCCTTTCTATTTAGAGGAATTTAATCTGTTCACCTCTGTCTTTTATATCATGTCATTTTAAGAAGATTTTTGAAAATGGTTTTCATTTGGTTTGCCCTGCATGTCTGTGATATAACATGATTATTTGCACACTTTAAATTGTAGTATATTTCTTACTTTGATTCTTGTCTGTGAGGATTCCCTAAGGTTCAGTCACTCACCCTCTGGTTTGAGTTTTTATAAGTCACCCCCCTTTGGAGCTTTAGCTGCTGTCACTGTTGCTAGTCCCCGTCTTTTGAAGAAGCATTCCTGTAAGTTTTGCAACCAAAGGGAGGTTTTTACTTGAATGTCTCCTGTCACTTCAAATGCAGCGAGGCGCAAGTCGAATGTCACACTCCCTCCTCTGACAATGCATCTTCTCCTCCCTCCCTTACGTTGTTTTCATCAGTGACCCTGGCTTTCCAGTGGTTGAATAGACCCAGAAACCTCGTCATTTCTAACCTGTCCCTTTCCTCACTCACTTTGGATAACCACACCAGCCCTGGCTTTTAGAACCAGAAATCTAAGTTTGAACATCCACAACTAAACCTCGATGTTTTAAGTAACGCAGACCCCATTCACTTTACCAGGGATTGTTAAAAAGCAAATACATAAATATCAAAATAATTTTTGTTGTTGGGTATTCAGTTCTTTTCTGTTCACTGCTCTGGCCTAAAAACATAATGGTCCAGTTAAGCTGTAGAATAGTGTTAGCTTATGTTAAGTGGGTTGAAGTCAAAGCCTACAGTGTAAGAGCAAGATACACACTGTGAATGCTAGAACGTTGCCTCCACACACATAAATTATGCCCTCTCATATTGCATCCTGTACAGAGTCAGCTCCAAGTTGCCTGGTCTAATGCGGGAAATAATCCATAATGTTGAAGAAAAATTAATAAGCTGCCCTGCATCTACACCTCTCCAGCCCTGACTCATGACCTGTTCCTAATGGTACATGCATCTTCTTGTTTTTAATTTTCAGATGTAACGTTCATTCATGAGGGAAATAAAACATTTCTGGATAATCTTGTCAACTTTGAAAAACTGGTAGGTAAAATTTCACTGTTTCTCTTTTTACCCACTCTAAGGGAAATGCGTACTTTCCTTGCTCTGGGAGACGACGTTCTCTGCTGAACTGGTGGTGATTTATTTGCTGCATGTTATGTACTGTCAATAAAATGCATCCCAATTAAAAAGAAGTGAAGTGTGCTGCCAAGGTTTTGAGAGCCAATTATGAACATCTGCTTTTTATTTTTGAAAATGGAACTTCATTAGATTAACACCAGTGGTTGAGTGTATGTATCTGAACTAGAACTAAAGTGGTAAGGTTCCTGTCAGCAGGAATTCACACTTGTAAGGTTGAGCCTTGTGGCTTTAAAGGCGTCCTCCTGTGTCTTGGCAAGCACTGCTCCTCCTCCTGGGGAGGTATGTCCTTTATGGATCTGAAGGTAGAATTTGTCAGGTCTGCCTGGGAAAGGAAGGACCACCCATTTATCAGCCTGTGGGCAGGTGATGCCACAATGTGAGACCACCTCATGCAAAGTGAGAAAGTGAGCCCGTGAGAAGGGGCCCCCCAGCGAGCCCCTTCTTACACATTCCTGAAATGCCTCTTCCTGGCCGTTCCTGGGTGCTCTGTCATGCAGCAGGCTCCTCCTAGCCTTTCTCACCAGCTGAGGGCAGAGGTGGAGTTGCCTGTAAGGGCTGAGCAACTGTGAAATCGGACTGCTCCAAGGAGACCCTGTTGACTACAAGAATGGATTTGTTTGACAGATGAACTTTCGTGTCAGAGATGAGCCTGCCATGCATGATTAAAGATGATATCAGTGACCCCTGTCCATAGACCCTGACCTTTGAGTGACCTTTTTAGTAATGGTAATGGATTCATGTGAACTCTCAGGAATGGGCCCCTGGTTCCCTGTGAGACCAGGTCAGGCATTTGAGAGAAGGTTGAGTGAGTTGGGGGGCCATAGACCATAACCAAAGAACAGTACCAGCTGATGAGTCCAAACAAGGTTTAGCCTCTGACCTTTGCCTCCTAGGCGCCCAGCTCTAACTGTGAGTAACTCACTCACACGGGAGGAGATGGCACGGTGTCAGTGCAGGCAGCCCTTGTACAACCTGAAAACCCAAGCAGCTGGGATCTGGAAGACTGACATCTTAGGGTATCTTGCCATAGCTCTGTTTTAATAATTTGAGGATGATCGCTTTCTGGGTAGTTAGTGTTTAAGTGGACACGTCCATAACTTGTCAAGTCTCTCCCAACACTATGTGCTTTGGAATTGAGCTCAGTTATTTTAGATACTTCAGTCAAACCAATGCAGCCTGAAATAGATAGATATATATATTTTTTGAAATAGATATTTAAAGTATTGAGTCTTCTTGTATTAAAAGTATTATTTTTGTATTAAAAATATTATTTTTTAGAGATTTGTTCTGTGTCACCCAGTAATGTTCTGAAGATCCCAGGGCCTATTTGTGGCCTTAGACTGTAGGCAGCAACACACTAGCCTGATGGTGGGTTGTCTCCAGTGTTTGATATTAATGAAATAACCACAGGAGTATGAAGCTGCTGGTCAATATTTATTTCAAATCTTGGCCAACGCCTCCACTTAAGAACGCCAGATAAGCTTGGGTGAGCGTGTGTGAAGAGGAGGGGCAAGGTGTGAAACACCAAGGGGCGTTTCCTCTGAGGGTCTCCTGCCCCTCACCCTGAGGAACCCATGGGAACACAGGAGAGCAGGAGGCGCTCGGTACACGCTGAGTTTGTCTCTTGTGAAAGGTAGACTGGTGGTTGACCCTCTTCCTAAACGGGACCAGTGACTCAAGTTCATTGTGTCATTTCCTCTCAGATGGAGCTCTCCAAGTGAGGGAACAATTTGAAAAATGCACAGATTGGAAAGAGCAGTAGAAGGCTTCCTGCACCCTCTCTATTTCATTCTGACCAGTGTCTCTGGTCTTCCCTGGCTTTTTCCAGTAGAAGCCTTTTGATGCCAACCAACATAGTCTAGGGCCTTGCTTTCACAGAGACAAGACTTCAGACTGGCCATAGGACTTCTCTTAGGGTCAATACTGTATGTACCCTTAATATTTTAATAAAGCTTAGTGAAATAATGAGGTATAAACAGGTAATCTTTCATTTTAAATTTTAAATTGTTGAAGAGAACTCTTACTAAACAGCTGGCTAGAAGATAAGCGCAGTTATCCATGTGTGCAGCAGGCCCTTGGCACACAGCGTACCCGTCACATACTCGGCTAGCACATCATTTCTAAAGGGAGCAGATTTTGTAGCGTCACTGAGTTCCTGGTCCTCAAAGCAGATGGCACTTAAGAAGCAGTATGCTGACCCCTCCTCCTTGCACAGAGAATTCAGGGTGAAGTCAGAATTTTTTTCTGGAAGGACAAAACTCTATTTTACATTGTTTAAAGCCCTATGTTTTACTGGGATGCCAGAGAATGAAACTGAATTTCCTACTAGAGTCAGTAGTTCCAGCGTGTTTCTTAGCAAAAGACAGGGTTTCACTTAAGCTAAAATAGTATCATCTTTCACAATAATGAACCAGCAGATCCTAACTGGATTAACTTGTGGGAAGCCAATTCCTTATGATGGATATATTAGCCAGCAAGCAGATAATTCAGTGTATTATCTTTATCAGGCTGATCCCAGCCAACGCATTAGATCAGAGAACAGAGAAGGCTCAGAAGTGCTTCATTGGATGTAATAAGTTTTCTATTGTTCCCCTCGCTGCCTTAGCGGCTCCAAACGTATCAGCCTCAAACCATTAAATAATAAAGAAAAAAATGCATTCTTCTATATTTCTCTTTATCCCTCAATGTTAAGACATCATCCTTCATTGTAGCTCTTCCCTCCCACTTCGGAAAACCTGAAGATGAGATCTGGGCTCAGGTTGCAGTGCTGCCCTGAGTACCAGCCTTGCATCAGCTGTGCGCATGGCCCGTGATAGGGATCGAGGTGACGCCACACCTTAAAACAGCGAGAGAGCGGTCCTGGGAATAGTGGGAAAATTGGGGGAAGGAAATTTAACAATACATTCACAGACATGAGTCAGGTCTCATTTCCTTTACAGTTGCAACTCGGGCTGCTGCTGTGATCACTGTCCCATTTAATTTTTTCACTATTGAGTAGAAATACAATAGAAATGCAGCCCATGAGAACAATCTAATAAGTAGGTCATATTCAAATAATGTTTCTGGAGGTCTGCTGCATTTTAAGTAATTGTTTTAGTGTCAACGTTATTACGTTAGCCATAATTTGTTGAGGGTTTGCTGCCTATAGATTACCCTGTGTTCAGTGCGTGTGGGCAGGACATGAAAAATGATGGCCCAAGGTCCCAACTGCTGTGTATAAAATAAATACTATATACAGATGTATTGTACAACACAGATGAATATAGCCAATATTTTATAATAACTTTAGATGGAGTATAATCTATAAAAATTTTGAATCACTGTGTTGTCTACCTGAAACTATTGTAATACTGTAAATCACTATATTTCAATTAGTAAGAAAAAGATGATACCCACTTAGGAAGGTTTGGAGGACCAGATTATGAATAATGTTGATTCTGGAATTATAGGGTGATGTTTGAATTTTGTATGAAACGGCGTATGGAGTCACTGTAGACTTGCAGAGCGTGGGAACAGGATGACAGATGTTTGGAGATTATTCTGCCAACTGCACAGGAGGAAGTGTAGTGGAGATTGGTCTTGTCCTAAATGCTGTCTTTCCTTTGCCATGGAAAATTGACTATGGTAGAGCGAGCTGGAAGGCAGTGCAGGCACACGAGTATGAGACGAGGGGTCTTGTCAACAGGAAGGAGCTGCGTAAGAAACCTTTCCCTGGAGATGAAAAGAACTTTCTAGAACTTTAGGAATTAAAGCAGAAAACTGAAGACTAGGAAAGGGAATGTAAACAATAAGCAGGGAACAGTCTCTGTAAAGATATTGATGTTTTAGAAGATGTTTGTCTGTCATAAACATCCCCTTTCCTATCACCATTTGAGTTTCTTGAGTCCTTGATTCCACAAAATGCCTGCATCCGTTCAGCAGGTGTGTGTGAGGCTGCGTATGTGCTGTATGGTAGGTGCTGGGGCCGCAAGGCCCTCTTGTGGTAGCTGGTCTAGAGAGGAGGAAAGTCCCACCCTGATCACACCACAAGCCCAGTAAACACTGTACCCAGAGCGGCGGGGAGGTGGAGAATGGAGCCTTCCGAGTCCAGAAGGGAGACCTCAGAAAGACTTCCTGGGGAGGAGGTGAAACTTCTGAAGTGAAACCTGCCTTCCAAATGTGGACAGGTAGGTTGAGGTTGGACATGCTGCATTTTTAAAATTATATTATCTTTTAAATATTCTTTTTTTTCCTTTTATTTGAGGTATAGTTGGTATACAATAGTATATAAGTTATAGGTGTACAACTTTGTGATTCATAATTTTTAAAGGTTCTACCCCATTTATAGTTGTTATAAAATATTGGCCATGTTCTCTATGTTGTACTATATCCTTGTAGTTTATTTATTTTACGTGTAATAATGTGGACTCCTTAATCCCCTTCCCCTATCTTGCCTCTCCCTCCTTCCCCTCCAACTGGTGACCAACTGCTAGTTTACTCTCTATTTCTGTGAATCTGTTGTATTTTGTTATATTCACTAGTTTATTTTTTAGACTCCACGTATAAGTGATATCATACAGTGTTTGTCTTTCTCCCTCCAAGTCCATCCATATTGTTGCAGATGGCAAAATTGCATTCTTTTTACTGAGTCGTATTCCATTGTATGTATGTATATATGTCACGGCATCGTTATCCACTCACCAGCTGATGGACACTTAGGTCACTTCCTTATCTTGGCAACTGTGAATAATGCTGCTGTGAATGTTGGGGTGCATATGTCTTTTGAATTAGTATTCATTTGCTTCAGATGTAGACCCAGGAGTGAAATTGCTGGATATGATAGCTCTGTTTTTAGTTTTTTGAGGAACCTCTATACTGTTTTCCATAGCGGCTGCCCCAGTTTACATTCCCTCCGACAGTGTGCATGGGCTCCCTTTTTTCATGTCCTCAGCAACGTTTGTGGTCTTTATGTTAGCCATTCTGACAGGTGTGAGGTAGTATCTCCTTGCGGTTTTGATTTGCATTTCTCTGATGATTAACGATATGACTGAAGCGACTTAGCAGCAGATGATTAACAGTGTTGGAACATCTTTTCATACGCTGTCAGCCATCTGTATGTCATCCTTGGAAAAATGTCTATTCAGGTCGTCAGCTCGTTTTGTAATTGGGTTGTCTGTTTTCTTGATGTTGAGTTATATGAGCTCTTTATATATTTTGCATATTAACTCCTTATCAGTCATAGTATTTACAGGTATTTTCTTGTGTTAAGTAGGTTGTTTTGTGCTGTGTTCTTTACAGTATGTTTTTACAAGTCTTGGTTAGAATCTGTGCAACTGGGGTTGAGAGCCACTATTTCTGCACACAAGGTCTGGATATTCTTTTGTAATCCAAACTCAGTATACTCAATTAAAGCCAGGTCTAGCGCCAAATACAGCTCTTCTGTGTACATCCAGTGGGATTAGACCATTCAGCCCTGCAGCACTGCTACTTCAGCGACACCAGAAATGAGCCTTCCACTCATGTGCTTCCTCTCTTGCCTTTCAGCACATGATCGCCGACACTGTCCGAACCCTGAGACACTGCAGGACCAACCAGTTTGGTGAGTCGTTGAAGCTGGTTACGGCATGTTCATTTATCACGCATTGGTACAGACTGTGGCCATTTCACAAGTATTTGCTGATAGAAAATTTAAACAGGTGGTAAAATGTAATATTCACATCATATGCATGTATTGTATTTCTCCGTCTCATCACTGCATGTTTGGGATAGAGAGTAAGACAAGAAATGGCAGCTCTTCATCCTGCCCCAGCAGCAGGTTTTCACTGCACAGTGTGACTTAAAACTATCAGAAGCTCTCACTCCAGCGCCCGCCCCTGAACGTCTTGTTTGCTCGTCCTCTGGCTCAGAATGACCTGTGGGCTTATCAGGGGTGACCCTGTCCTTCACCTCCCTGCCTGGAGCCTTCCTGGAATAGGAATATAGTTTGTAAAAGTGCCCAAAGTAGTCTTCCAGAATCCTTTCTCTTCTCCAGTGAAAACTTCCTGTCTGGAGCATCCTTTCACTGAAAAAGTGTTTTTCTGAGCTCTTTTGTAGATTCCCCACTGAGACTAATGTATGTAGGAATATTTGTTTCCTTTTAAGTCTCAGGAATAATTTACATTATGTTTAAATGATGTTAAGACTTTGCAGGAAGGAAGGAAATTGAAATGTATTGAGTTCAGGGAGCTTTCACATAGGCAGTGGAATCCTGACCCCAGGGCTAGTGAATGGTTACTGACTCTGTGGATACAGAACAGAAGACCCCGGCTCTGAGAGGCTGACTCACTCGGCCGTTCCTCAGACCGCCTGGCTGGTACCCTTTCCTTCACTTTGCACAGACTTTAGAGATAAAAAGGCAGTTTTTTGTTTTTCTTTTTTAAAGACAGAGTTCATAATTATAAATCAATCAGAAGTGACCACTAAGTAAAACCTAATTTTAAATAATACATACTCATTGTAAACCAATGTTTTTCAACAATACAGAACTGTAAAGTAAAATGATCAGAGTCCTCCTTCCTAAGGAAAATATTGCTAACATTTTGGTACGTATTCTTTAAGAATTTTCTTTCCGTTACATACTCTTAAGAATTTTCTTTCCGTTTCCAGTCTTGAGTAGCTTTATTGTCCTCCAGCAAAGCAGTTGGAGTGAACTTCTGAGTGAATTATGAAATTTCTACTTGAAAGAGAATTATAAATACAGGACCTAATCTTCTAAATGTTCACATCAGCAAATACTATTTGATACATGCTTTTATAATTCTCCATTAACTACTCAAGTATAATGCAGTTTCAATAGAAATTGCTAAGAACATTGTCATGGAGATTCATTCAAAGGTATAAGCATAATATTGCTGATGAGTAAAGGATTTGTATTTCTTTCACCCTCCTTTGCTTCCCAGGCATTTTTGGGTTCTCAGCAAATTCTGGGGCCTCGGTCTCACTTGCCAAGGGCTTCTGGTCTATATACACTGCACATGTGGGCAGGAGGGTTAGCGCAGTGTGGCTGGCCTTGACCTTGCAGTCAACCTCCCATCACCAGAGAATAAGTCTGCAAGGCACAAAGCAAAGGAGAAATTTTAATGACTGTCAGGCCATTTGGTGTTTTGTATTTACCTATCTTTAAAAATCAAGTTTGGAACTGAATTACCTAAATTCATTTTGACAGTTTATATAGGCAGGGTTAACCAACGTCAGCACTTGGAAAGCCACTTTGAATTACAGAGTTCCCTGCAAAGGTCATGCATCATGGCTAAGGACTACAAGCCATCCATAATATGCACACCTTAAGTTATTTCCTTAGAAAACATATCTGTCACAGAGGAGGGGAAAAATAGGTTTTCCCCAATAGAAAAAATTTCTGCATTAGAATGCTCAGCTTCCTGAGGGCCTTTTCCTTCTGCTCAAGCTGAACTCACCCCCTGCTTCTCCATCTGAAACCCCATGGATCATGGAGGCTCACAGTTCAGCCCATCTCCACAGGCCATGAGGGGGGGGTTTTCGTTTGCTTGTTTTTGACTACGGCAAGTGGGCTGCCCCATTGTCCAGGCTACTTCATCTCTGGTTCCTTATCACAGCTGCCAGCAGCATGGCAGGCAGGGTTCACAGTGCGCCAGAGCCTCTTGCGGCCCTTGGTCTGCTGGACGTTTGGGAGTAGGAACCCCCTTGCCTTGTCTTTTGCTGGGCAAATGTCAGCCCATCCACACACTTCCTGAACCTGCTTTGCCTGTTAACCAGACTGTCAGTTCACTTCAGCAATGTCTGTTCACTCAGTTGCTCCCTTAAATCCTGCACCCCCCCCCGCAAAAAAAAGGACACCAAAAAATTATATGAAATAGTTAAAAAAATAAAATACTATTGTGTCCATGTAGTCACCAGATTAGCAGTGATTTCTGACAGTTCCAGCCTATGCAAGAGCCTGTAAAGGCCATTTAGTGGGGAGCCAAGACCTGGACCTGGGGGCCTTGTGGTCTGGGCTCCAGTCCCGCTCTGCCACTTACCTGCCATTTCTGTGCTGTTTCCCGTTTGGGGGTGAAGATCATAACAACCACTAAATACTATATCATGTGAGGAGACATCACTCTCTCTATCAGGGTTGGTAAAACATATCTTGCCAGTCTAATCACCTCACCTGAGGAATCTAGTCTGAGCCCAGAAAGCATCTACGTGATTAGCAAACAGACATCTCTTCTGGGATTATGACAAATGAGGGTCAACCTTCTGGAGTTACACTGTATCTTCATGCAGGGTTTTACTGGTATTTAGAAATAGCTTACTGCTCTCATGAGATTGACTTTTTCCCCCTTCCCCAACATAGGAGGTGACGTATCTCCAAAAGAGCACCCGGAGCTAAAGTCGTACGTGCATCACCTGTACGTCATTGACAGCCAGCAAGCCCTGTTCGAGCTCTCGCACAGGATCGAGCCGCGGGTATGAGCCCCACCACGCACTGCCTCGCCTCCCCCGGAACCGCAGCGCCAAGCGTGTTATGTTCCTGCGAGAAAAGTTGCTGAGTTTTATCAGCGTATCACAATGAGATGCACACAGCAAAGCCAGCCAGAATGTGCTCAGGAAGTGATGTCAGCCACCTGAGTTGGGGAGAGGCTGCTATCGAAAGAAGACGGCAGAAGAGGCAGAAACTTTCTCGAAATGAGAAGTCTGGCTTTTTAGGATCACCGCGTTGAGCCAATCCATTGTTCACTTTGCGACGTGCCAGCGTCAAGGCAGGAGGCCGCCCCTTGTCCTGCGGTGACCAGACAGCTCGGTTAGAGTGCACAGGAGCCAGAGGGGAGCTTTACTTGGCCTGGCAGTAGATGGCTGTGTATAGGCTGTCAGAGTAGGAGCTCGTTTGAACACTCAAAGACAGTGATGGCATCTCTAGGTTTCTATGGAGATGGACTGGTCTCCATCGTTACAAACTAGGACATCACCAAGAGCTACTTGTGTCTAAGGAGGCAGTGAGCACTGGCAGCTGCCACCCCTGCTCTAATCTCCAGAAGAGAAACGTCGAGGCATGCATTTCTTAGCAGCTCAGTCACTTAGTGCTGTATGCTTGTGGGTAAAATTCATCTCTGCACAACTTGATTTACAACTGTAAGTGAGTTAGACTAAGTTGCTTTGCCAATACGGAAAAATAGTCATCTTTAAGAAACTGACTCACTGTTTACTTTCTGGGGATTTTCTTTACATGTACAGACAAGCTCTCATCTCTCCTCAAATACAGTACAATTTTTGACAAAAGCACAGTGCCTGCCACGTCGCGGGCACTCTGTAACTGTTTCTGGGGGTGACAGAGTCACATAAGTCCATCATCTTGCACCTGGCAGTCCCCTCGTGTTCTCACGCTTCGGCCACCTCGTGCCTACACTCTGGAATGAGAAGCACCAGTACAGGGGTGTACATGGGATTTGATCAGTGGAGCGCTTAGTGCTCCCTGGAGAAGAAGAAGGGATATAAAACAGTGGCAATGGCCTGTCTTTCAGCAGATGAAAAGAGCCCCCAGAGATCCAAATATCTGATTTATGTTGGACACTTAGAAGTCCTGTAGCCCACCTCCCAACCAAGGCAGGGGGCCCTTCTATAATTTGCCTCTTTTTTCTTCTCAAAGTCTCAGTCTTTTAGATCTCTTTTTATTTCCATTTTTAGAGATTGGGGCTCCTACGGTAAATAAGACCTCTGGCTGTTCTCACGAAATGGTTTGCCTCAACCTTCAAATGAACAAAAAAGACCTGTGGGAAACAATATTGAAATCCATCCCTGCCAGCCAGATCCTTGTCACTTCGCTTAAATACAAAGTTCCTGCTTCCCATATTAGGTCCATTCATTTCCACACGTGTGGCCCTGGAGCCCCTCTCGCCAGCCCTGCCAGCTCCTCTCCTCGGCGCCTGTGCAGAACCGCTTCCTCCTCTCATCAGCACGTCAGCACTGAGATGTGTCCAGTGCTTTCCGACACCTTCGTAGCAGTGCTGTTCCCTGGGCTTGGCAACCACGCTGACCTGGAGAGATCACTCGAAAGAACCGCATGGAGCAAATTTGGGGAGGACTTTGAGAGTCTGTCCCATTGCGTCCTTCAGTCCTGAAAATGAACAGAGCTTGACAGAAAGGCACCATCCTGGGCTGGTCCACTCAGAGAAATGCCCCAGGCAGCTGGGAATGGAATGAGACTCACTGGAAGCGATCAGAACCATCAGAACCAGGGAAAAGCGATTTCTCACGAGGCTGATCAAACAGTGAGGCGCTCCCCTTGGCGATTACTGGTGACGGTGTGGGCTGACAGCACCCGTGTGTTTTGGTCTTTTCTCTATTCTTAGGCAGTAGCATTTAGCCATTCTGATCCTGTGAGGCTGTTTTGACATCATCTCTGTGTTTTAGAGTTTGGTGATTATTCGCATTAGATTTACACTGCTCCGTCTAGAAATACTGCAGTTGCCCCAGTGGAGAGCTATTTCAGCACAGCACCTGCTGCTTGGACCTCAGCTCAGATATGTGCATGGCCAAACAAATCCACATGTACATCGGGCCTGAACAGATTCTGAGGGTGCATTTAGTTTACCCCCAAGTGGTATGAGTGGAAACAGACTGGGAAGAGAAGGGCGCTTGCCTTCTGTTTCCCCCAGTCACGGGGTGCACGTGGCTCTCGGGCTCTCCCCTAGTCATGGGGCTCATGTGGCTCTCGGGGTCTCCCCCAGTCATGGGGCACACATGGCTCTCGGGGTCTCCCCCAGTCATGGGGTTCACGTGGCTCTTGAGGTCTCCCCCAGTCATGGGGCTCACGTGGCTCTCGGGCTCTCCCCCAGTCATGGGGCTCACATGGCTCTCAGGGCAGCAAAAGGAAAGGAGGATTTTGTTCTGTTTAGATGTGCTTTTCCATCCCCATCTTCTGAAAGTCATAATCTCCAAATCTTCTGAAATTTAACAACAGTCTCCAGATGTTTCTCTGGCAGCAGGTCTCAGAAATTTCAGAAGCACTGAGAAGGCCTGAATCTGGAACTGAAGGATTCAAGCAGGATCATGGGGACCAGATCAAGCTTAACATGAGACTCTTTCTAACAAGTCTGGAGTTGTCCCAGTGAGCAGGCTGCACGGAATTTAAGCTGGGTCCCTATTAATAGGGGTAGGTCATATTCCCTCACCAGGAAGATGTATAAGCTCCTTTCCAACTCTTAGATTTTCACAGTTGCATAAAATCTCCGTTCACTCTGAAACATCTCATGTATCAGCAACCTTCACCAGCGAGGAGTGCATGGGCCCTTCTAAGAGGGTTCTTTTTGCTACAGCACAACTTTCAGACAGTCCTGTGTGTCTTTGGATTTGTCAGCATTCCAGCAAACCAGCCCTCTTTAGAAATTAGCAAAGGACAGTGTGCTCGTTGATCAGTTGTGTCTGACTCTTTGTGACCCCATGAACTGTAGCCCACCAGGCTCCTCTGTCCATGGGATTCTCCAGGCAAGAGTACTGGACTGTGTAGCGCCATTCCCTTCTCCAGGATCTTCCTAAACCAGGGGCTGAACCCAGGTCTCCTGCATTGCAGGCAGATTCTTTACCATCTGAGCCACCAGGGAAGCCCCAGCAACAGTTCCCAATAGGCAAAATCATAACCATTCCAAAAATATTAAATTTTTTCATACGCATTTGCAGATGCTCCAAAGACCACAGTTTTTAAATTTACTCTGTTACAATCTGTACAATTGCTGAATGGTTGTAGTGATACTTATTATCACCTACATTTACTTTATTCTGATATCTCAGAATAAATTTATTGTCTTAGACCCCTATCCACAAGCAAGTTGGGTAGAGCATACCTGAAATTCTGAGGCATGAGGACAAAGTAAAAGCCCACCCCTCTCAATTTGTGGGGAGAGGTGTACTCACCTCTGCATAGGGAGAAGCAGTAGTGTGAAAGAGAAGGTGTTGGTGGCTTTCAATCCCTGGAGCTTGGCCTTGACGGCTGCCCTGATCCCCACCCTGTGGTTTTGTTGTGGGCATCACTCACCACAGATCCCAAGTGTTGCTGGGTGGCACAGGGAATCCAAACTAATCAGAAACTAGCGGCAGATCAGATCCACTGTGGTGGTCTAACGCGGAGTTTCTTCTAAATGCGGTCTAATGCAGAGTTTCTTTTAAATGCTTCAAAGACGTGTCCTTAAAATTTCAGCCTGCTTATTAACCAGTGAGCCATTGTGCTTAGAACCAGTGCTGGAAAAATGTTTTTTAAAATTGCCAAAAAGTTAAATGAAAATGTACTATATAAAGCAAAGCTGTATATACTAAACATTTTTTAGCAGAGTATTATTTATTTGCATAGCCTATTTATTGTATTCGTATTACACTGTTTATTAAAGACTGGGATGAAGTCAACCAGAAGCAAGGACTCTTGAGTGCTGTGACCTTGTCAGCTTGTGTTAACAGTTAGAAGATAGAAAACCTGCGATCAGGGCGCCTACCTAACTTCTCAGGGACTACACTTCGTAGTTTTCCACCATTAGAAGAGCTGGTAAATATGAAACACTTGTGGAATTACCAGAATTGCCATTAACAGTATTTTCTTTCTCATATCTCATGCTTTCTGCTTCTGTACATATGACTGTGCTGTGTATTTATCAAAGCTAGTAAGCAATAATTTATATGTAAAAATGGCCAAGCAATATAAGGTGAAAACTTATGTAAGTTACTGTTACCTTGTATTTTCAAGTGTTTTTTTAAAAAACTGCTTTTCCAAATATAAGATTATGTTAAAGATACACTATTCACGCCTCAGAACGTCTTGCTTTGTGATGTTTGGGGACTCTATAGCCAGTGTTCTGGTACCATATTATGCTCAGATTGAAACTCAGGAATCGTTTACCCAGAGTGTGCTACAGGTAGCTGAGGAGATTCTCAGGTGGCCCATGGAAGCCAAAATCATTTATGCAGTTATCGCAGAACCTAAACATGCTGTGTTGGAAATTACGTCCTTTTCTGGGATGTGCAGAGTCCGACAACCCTCACCAGCACCTCACCCCACTCAAGTGGAATGGGGTGCTCTACCTAGCCAGCCCAGACATGGAGGGAAGCTCCAGGCCCTTGTGGGGATGCTCGAGGCCGGGGCCAGCGGCAGCACAAGAGCCGGGGTGGGATGCAGAGGGGTGGTAATGATGCTCCACAGGCTGGAAAGACATTAGACTGTCACACCAACTCTTCTCTAGCCCTTCTATACATCCTGCCCATTGATGTCAAGCTTGGTCTCTGGCATGTGCTGATCCTTCCCTGCAGGAGGATTATGTTGGATTGGGTACCGACCAAATGTCATCCTCTGTGCAGTGAAAAAGGCAAGGAGTGACCTGTGTGGCTTGGAGACTGAAGCTTTGAGGTAGCCTGTGGCCGCCATGTCTCTTCTGCTGTGAGACCCGCAGTGCCCAGGTAGAGGTGTCTCCATCCACTGGACTCTCCAGCTTGTGGAGGATGTGTCACTTGAGGGAGAGAGAGAACACCCTCATTAGAAGCTACTGAGACTGAATGGAGGGGTGGGGTGGGCGACCCCTGGGCAGCATTTCACCACGGCTGACTAATGCAGTCTCTAGGACACCGGGGAGAATTAAGGCAACGGCAGGGCCTTTCCCAGCAGCCATGGCTCTGTGTCTCATATCTGATAAGTCTGTTTCTCCTGGAGAACCGTGTATGGGGATGGATGGCCAAGTTCAAACTACGGGAGCTATCTTGATTGCTCACATCCAACAGCCCTTGCTCATCTAGTTCTCCACCAGCTGCTGTGTCCCCACATCCCTGCATGAGGTCAGGCCCTCACTATCCATTACTTCAACCATTACAGTGACCTATTTAGGCTTCCTCCCTTTCATGTAAATATTCCCTTTCAAAATTGATTTTTTTTTTCTTTCCTCTCTCTTTTTCTTTCTTTTTTTTTTTTTTGCTAAAATACAGATCCTAGTTCAAAATCCTTCAGCAGCACCTCCCAACCTATAGAAGTAAACCTCAATAGCATACAAGTTCTTCACATTCTGCCCTCTTAGTTATCCATCCAGGGATTAAAGAGATTGGGAAGATAAATAATTTGGTACCCCCCTTTAAACTGCTGTTCTACATGGGGAGATTCATTGATTCTTACTAATAAGAATGCCAGATGAAAATAATATGCACCAGACAATTGCTAAATAAGTAATGTGAGACTTACTTGCTCCTTACAAAGGTGTGGAATCTTGAAGCCACACTGAGGATGCAGAGCTCGCTAGGGTTGGAGGGAGGGGGGCAGGGGCTCTACCAGGATTTGCCCAGGTGGGCAGAATTGCCTTCGCTATCAGAGACGAGCTCTTCCCTACCAGAGATGTTCCAACAGACCTAAAACCAGCCAGCAATTCAGTCATCAGATGAGCAATCTGGGAGAAGATCTCTAAGATCACTTTCAGCCCCAGGCTATTAAGAAAACTGGTGCAGATCTGCAATTGCTAGAGAATTGGTTTTGTTTTGTTTCAGGAAGTGACTAGGCTGATGTGGGAAATAAGAACTGTTCATGGTCCTTTGTGTCCCGTTGACCTGGGCTGGGCCTCAGCTGGGAGGGAATGGCAGTGGGCCAAGAGCGGAAGGGCGCCTCACCCTTCCCGGCCCGGCGCCCCTGCTGACTCCACAGTACAGTCCCAGCAGACGTGAAGGCCTGCAATAAACAGACGAATAAAGCCCTGGAATCCACACAGCAAGGTCTGCTTCCAGCGCAGAGCCAGCTGCTGCCTCCCCAGGGGTAAGGAGGGTCCACGGTGAGGGTGAACCCCGTCCTTTCAGTTGTCATTATATTCCTGGCTGCTGCCACCTGGCCTCACTCTGCCTTCTTGCCCAGGCCCCCTGACTGGAGCCAGAACTTAAGTCTGGCCGAACTCTTCTCCTGCCCACCCCAACACACTGTGCCTGGGACCCTTCTGCACCTACCCCCGCCCCAAGTAAGGCTTGTCCACTCCCAGATCCTCCTGGGTGACCTATCCTGCACTGAATCCCCTTATCACTGTCTCAGTTCCTAGACCAGATCCCACCCACGACTCTTTGGGGGACCACCCTGCATGGTCTCTCCACCCATCTTGCATGGGCTGCCTCGAGGGTGAGGAAAAGGACCAACCTAGCCTGTGAGGCTAGACTGCCAGGTTTGAATCAGACTCAGGCATTGAAGAGTTGGGAGAACCAGCAAAAGTTTCCGCCATCTTAGCTGCTATTTCTGCACCTCAGAAAATGGAAGTTCATATGCCTTCTCCCTCACAAGGTTGTATGAGAAATAAGATGAGACAATAAACAAGACAGATAAGGAAAATATATAGTAGTACATCTTATGATATGAGGTTCCTAAAGAAAAAAATGCTAAAGCAGGGAAGGGGGATGGAGAGTGCCAGGGAGAGGGTCAAAGTGCCAGGACAGGCCTTTGTAATGAGTTGAATCAGGCCCCCTCAAAAATCATGTGTTACGGTCCCAACCCCCAGGATCTCAGAATGTGACTTTATTAGGAGACAGGGCCTTTACAGAGGTTATGAAGTTAAAATGAAGTCCTTATGGTGTAAGCCATCTTAGTAGGACCCACGTTTCTTATGAAAAGAAGTGAAAGTGTCAGTTGCTCAGTCGTGTCCAACTCTTTTGCAACACCATGCATGGACTGTAGCCCACCAGGCTCCTCTGTCCGTAGAACTCTCCAGGTAAGAATACTGGAGTGGGTTGCCAGTTCCTTCTTCAGGAGAACTTCCCAACCCAGGAATCGAACCTGCATCTCCTACTTGGCAGGCGGATTCTTTACTACTGAGCCACCTGGGAATCACATTTGATACTTAATGACAGTTTGTGGACTAAGGGCCTCCACTGCTGTGAGGACCAAAATGTGAGACATTCAGGCCATCTGGTGGCATGTGCTGATCCTACTCAGCATTTAGGTCTCAGTTGTAGATTCCTGTTCTTGAGGTCCTGGTTAAATCAAAGGACACAATGAGGCACTGTTGTGAGTGAGAGGCTTGGCTGCTCTGCTTTACTGGGCCACGGTCCAGTGGGTTCTTGTTTTGTTTTTGCAACACAATGCAGAGTCTTAAAAAAAAATTTACAGAAATCAAGGGAATGAGAAAGGAGCCAAGCTGGAGAACGTTGACACTTAAAAGGGTCAGGCAGGCACTGTCTGTCATCTGCTGTCTCCGAAGAGGATGAGGCTTCCCTGGTGGATCAGCTGATATAGAATCTGCTTGCAATGCAGGAGACCCAGGCTCGATCCCTGGGTCAAGAAGATCCTCTGGAGGAGGGCATGACTACCTGCTCCAGTATTCTTGCCTGGAGAATTCCATGGACAGAGGAGCCTGGTGGGCTACTGTTCATTGGGTCACAAAGAGTTGGACATTGACTGAGCGAACTTTCTTTCAAGGGGATGAGGGTGAGAGCCAGGCTGGAATGGATCAGGCAAGTTCCTCTGCACTCCCTGCTGTTGACCATCAAGTGAAAAGTCCCAAACAAGCCTACAAAGCACCTCCTGATCTGAGCCCTGCTTGGTTCCCCAGCCTGTCCTCTGGGTACTGCTCCCCACCCCACCGCACTCCCCAAGAGAGACACGTTCGCTTCACTTCAGCCAAGCTCAACCTTTCAGGCAAGCCCGCAAGCCAGAGGATTATCCATTCTACCATCCCCATTACCCAGCGGGCACTCCGGCACTAGGTGGCGCTGTGCTCTCGCGGGGCTACGGCCGTGAACGTGAACGAGACGCACGATCCGCCCTGCACGCGCGCACCTGCCCGGGGTGAGGCCGCTGCAGGCAGCTGCTCCCTGTCCCTCTAAGGGACGCTCCAGCCTCAGCACCGCGGGGGAGGCTGGCCCTGGACCCTCCGGCCTGCGTGGATTTCCTCCCCACTGGCTGTCCCCGCCGGCCCAGGTTTAGCCCTCAGGTAGGTGTCCCAGGCGCAGGTGAAGGGCACAGTTCACGGCCCAGCAATGCTGCAGCGTCGGAGGGATTCGCAGCCTTGCGGGGCCAGCGCTGCCCGCTAGACCCCGCGGGTGACGGGAGTTGGCTGAAGAGCTCCGGGGGCTATGGACCAGAGAGGTCGCTCTCAGCGCCTTCCCAGTGTTGTGATGTCTGAGGAGCTGGAAGCGATTCCAGCACATTCCTGAATGCATATAGTTGGGGTGAATCCAAGTCCCCTTTCCCAGAGCAGATACCAGCGAGGCCACACCTGAGGTCTGTGCCAGCAGTCCAGAGCCACCACGGTCACGGTGACCCAGGGCCACCACGGTCACGTTCTTCCTCGAGGCCCTGAACACCGTCCGCAGTTCAGAGGAGACCTCAGGAGGCATTAGCTGAGCCCTGCTCAGAAACGACCCTCTCACTGCTTGGGACGCGGAGAACCCTTGTCCTCCGCTCCATCCCACCTCGTCTCCCCAGCAGTCCTGCCAGGGCTAAACTTTGGCCACTCTCAGATCCCATGAGGGCTAAGAATTTCCCTGACTCTCACAGTGGCTGAGCACCCTTGTTGCCCCAGCCATGAATAAGCTGCTGGAACATTCCCAGGTGTTACTAGCCTGGTGCCCCAAATTGGGGTGGAGGGGGATGGAATGAAGGGATAAAGCTCGCTTTCCTTCCTTCCTCTTCTTTCCCATGAAAGAGCCTTGACGGCAGATTCAGATGGAAAAGAAGGACAGGTCCCCTCAGTCACGCGCAATGGCCCCAGTGGTCGCAGCTGGGCTCCTTTTGTTCTTTGACACCGACGGGGTTGGGGCCACAGATTCTCTGGAGAGTCCAGAGTCAAGATGTGGGGAGCAGCCAACGGCCCTCCTGGAACCCATGTTTCACATTATGCATTGAAATTCCCATAGGCCCCGGGGCTGAGCTTACCCTGCCGGAATCAAAGAGGTCAGTAACGGCGGGGGACAAAGCACAGACTCAGCCTGGAAGCCAGAAGACACCATACAGACGGAGATAAACAGGCATTTCAGAGCAGCACAGGGCGGGGCCTGGGACGCTGCCTCTTCTCTGGCTGGCCGTGCCTGGCCACTGGGTCTCCAAACAGTCCTTCGTTTTGGAGATGCCAGCTTGTTTTGGACCCAAGGCTTGACTGTTTTAGAGTCGGAGTGGGGAGGATTGATTGGATCACAAATGGCCTCTGGATGATAAATATGGCAGTTTGTATGTTTCATATTCTGGTACTCAGCCCTCCCCATGGGGAGACACTGTTTTTGTTTGTTTTTAAGTTTATTTTACTGAAGTAGAGTTGACTTACAATCTTGTGTTAATTTCTGCTATACAGCAATGTGATTTTTCAGTGTTTTATATATATATATACACACACATACATGCACAAACATATACACATTCTTTCTAATATTCTTTTCCATTATGGTTTATCACAGGGTATTGAATATGGTTCCCTATGCTCTACAGTAGGGCCTGTGGTCTATCCCTTCTCTATATAATAGTTTGCATCTGCTAATCCCAACTCCCAGTCCATCCCTTCCCCACCCACCACCCCTTGGCACCCACAAGTCTATGTCTGAGTCTGTTTCTGTTTCATAGATATGTTCTTTTGGAAGCAGTCTTTGCATTTACCATTTAATCTTTTTTTGAAAAAATTATTTATCTTGACTGCGCTGGATCTTAGTTGCTGCTCGTGGTCTTCCTCCCTAGTTGCGGGAGCCGGGGCTACTGCTCCTCATGGTGGCTTCTCTCGTTGCAGACTACGGGCTCCAGGTACACAGGCTTCAGCAGTTACATTTTTCAGACTCTAGAGCACAGACTCAGTAGTTGTGGTGCGCGGGCTTAGTTGCTCTGTGGCATGTGGAATCTTTCAGGGCCAGGGATTGAACCCATGTTCCCTTCAATGGCAGGTGGATTCTTATCCACTCTACCACCAGGGGAGTCCCTGGAAACACTGTTTTTTGACAGAGTTACTTTTCCTTTACGAAAAGTTCCCAATCTTAGGGTTTTTAAAATGATTCAAATTCTGGCAGTTCAGAGTTGCTTAGTATCTTTGGGTAGGTGTTAAAGAACAGCTGGGTTTTCTCCCACTGTTTTCTTTGCCCTTTGGTTTATTTCACTCAGTGTTCCAGTAGAAAGATCCTTGGAGTGTGAGTCAGGAAAACCTGACTTCTGGTGCCTGCCCCACGTTCTTCTAGGAACTGTGGCCTTGGGCAAGTCATTTATCCTCACTGAGACCAGTTCTCTGACATTCTGAGATGATGTGGAATCACAGGGAGGGAGGAGGGCTTGGTTAGTTCACTGTGTCACCATATAACAGCTGTTTTGATTCTCTCGGAGAGTTCATTCATTCATTCATTTGTTCATCAACTATTTAATATATGTAGAGATCATGACAAGCATGAAGATGCAAAGATGACGAAGACATGGTCCCCACTGATGAACAGGCATGGTGGAAAGAGTGCTGATTTTCTGAGGGACGCGGCCAGGTGCCAGTGCTAATTAGCTGTGAGAGCTCAGCTAAGTTTTGATGACTTCTCTGAGCTCTAGTCTGCTTACTAGTGTAATGGGGTTATTTCATAGGGTGACCAACCATCTAATTTGTCTGAGACTGAAGAGTTTCTTAGGACACAGGACTCTTGGAACTAAAACCTAGAAGGTTCCAGACAAACTGGTAGGAGTTGGTCACCTATCTGAGAGATGAATTGAAATGATACATAGATAGGGACTAAGCCCAGGGACTTCCCTGGTGGCTCCGACTGTAAAGCATCTGCCTATAATGCGGGAGACCTGGGTTCAGTCCCTGGGTTGGGGAGATCTTCTGGAGAAGGGAATGGCAACCCCCTCCAGTATTCTTGCCTGGAAAATCCCATGGACAGTGGAGCCTGGTAGGCTGCAGTCCATGGGGTCGCAAAGGACACGACTGAGCGACTTCACTTTCACTTTCACTTTTCAAGCCCAGTGCCCAGCATCTGCTAGCTGCTTTGTCAATACAGCCCTTCTTTGGGTATATGCCCACACAGCCAGACACCCCCACCCACACACCTCATCACAGGATAAAGGGAAAAGAAAAAATGTAAGCAAACAAATATGCTATAGCTAAGGCAGCTATGGGAGAGAAGGACTGCTGAGAAGCCAGGAGAGGCTGCAGAGGGCGGGAGCCTAGCGTAGGGGAGAGGCGGGTTAAGTGAGGGTCCTGATTAGGGAGATGCAGTCTGTGCCTGAAATATTTGTAAATGCTTGAAAGTTTAACAGCTTCGGGCTCTTAAGGGGTGTTCTGTGTGGTTAGAACAAGCAGGGAAGATCCTAAAGGTAGGTTTGATTCATATTGTAAAGGCCCTATGTATGATTCTAAAAGACTTGGCTGTCATTTTGAAAGTTTCCAAACACTTTTGATGATGCATCCTTCTGGTGAAAAAAAGGTGAAAACTGACACCCTTCCAAATACATGTATATTTATGTATAAATAATGCACATGTGTAAGGAAATAAAGCATACCAAAAAACCCAGAAATGTTTAAAGAAGCAGATGAAAGGCAAATATAAGCAGAAGTTCTGTTTTCTTTCTGTTCTCCAGTGATTTATTTTGTCTGCTTCCTCAAGTATACACACCCCATTTGAGAGATCACTTCTCTTGGTGGTGGAGAATCATGGCAGGCTTTAGATGAAAGCAAAAAAACTTCACCTGATCAGGTTTGATTTTCAGCAAGTGACCCTGGGTGCTTAAAGCAGGGCATGCAGGCAAAGAAGCCAGTAGGAGACTGTTGTCAGAGTCCAAGAGAAGGTATCAGTGGCCCACACTCAGGTGGCAGCATAGGTGTGCAGGGAAGATGCCAGACTGGGGAGGGATTTAGGAGGTGAAAGCAAGAGGACACGTGACTAAGAGTGGGTCTGTTGAGTTAAATAAGAGCATGCATGCAGGCCTCTTGAAAGATGTCCTCACACAGAGGTGCTCCCTGGAACTACATTCAATTTCAGTGACATTTTTGATCCACACTCCAGATGTGATGCAAGGGAAGTCAGAGCTGTATTATGACTTTCATGGGCCTTAGACACTTTGCCTTCAATGAGCCCCTTTCTCCATTAAAAATAATAATAAAAAAATATATTTATATATAAATAAGTATATATATGAAAGCATCTGAATGAATTGTATAGAGAGGAATATAATAAAGTAGTATTAATATTATATTCCATTTTTCTCTTGACTTTAGAAGAAAGTAAAATACTCGCATGGGTTTCTAAAGGTATGGTGCACCTTAGGCACCTTGCCTGTGGTGCCCAAAGGCTCAGTCGGTCCTGGAAGCCTGTCAGACTCTGGGGATGTGGCGTTCTGGCAGGTTCAGTGTGAGCATGGAGCGCCATCTAGCGGCTCACATGTTTGCAAGGCAGCCGAGCTGCTTATCTGTAAAACTTGGACTCGGCATCCCAGATCACACCCAATCTGTCTTATGGCTGCTTGACTCATCTCCAGACAGCCCTGGATGCTGGGTTTTGAGACTGATTGGCAGGCAGACAAAACGAAACCTCAAGAGTGCAACAGGGGCACAGTAGAGCCCCCAAATCAGCTAAGAGCCAAAGTTTAATCTTTTCATCTAACAAGTTATTTAATGCAGTAGTAGTTTCCAGCATTTTGGGGCTTGAGGCAATACACTGAATGGGGGTATAAGTGGACACCAGTTTAGGAAAGCAAGTTTGAAAAAACACAAAAAAATCGGTTTTGCAGTGTTCTCTCAGTATTTCTTATTTTCTTCTCCACTAGGATTCCTTCTGTATCTGCAAGGCAGTTATCCAGTATTTGATAAGAGGCCAGACTTTTTTTTTTTTTTCGTGGCCATGTTGCATTCCTTGAAGTATCTTAGATTCCCTGACCAAGGACTGAACCCAGGCCCATGGCAGTGAAAACCTGCAGTCTTAACCATTGAGCCTCCAGGGAAATTCCTATATGATCTTTTTAATTTGCTTTTGAATTAGGCTTGCTAATATCTTATTGGGTTTCTCTTATTGAAAAATTTACATCTATGTTCATCAGGGATATTGGCCTATAATTTTCTTAAATTGTAGTGTCCTTATCTGGCTAGAGTATTACTGGCCTTGTAAAATGAACCTGGAAATGTTCCCTCTTTTCAGTTTTTTGAAAGAGTTTGTGTACTGTTAATTCTTCTTTAAACATTTGGTAGAGTTCACTAGTGAAATCACCTTGTCCTAAACTTTTCTTTTTTTGGAAGTTTTTGATTACTGATTCAGTCTCCTTACTCATTATTGGTGTGTTCATATCTTCTGCTTCATAATTCAGTCTGGGTAGGTTGTAAATTTCTAGGAATTGACTCATTTCTTCTAGGTTATCAAACTTGTTGGCATATAATTATTCACTACTATCTCATGATCTTTTGTATTTCTGTGGCAAACTGTAATATCTCCTCTTTCGTTTCTGATTTTATTTGAGTCTTCTCTTTTTATCCTTAGTTAGCCAGCCAAAGGTTTGTCCACGTGTGCGGCTCCTGACTTAGAACTCTGGATGGGGCAAGAGAGAAACAAGCCTCTTTGGCAGTGTTCACACAGCTGGAGAATCCAGGCACTTCCTCTCACACTCTCACCTTCCCACACAGGAGACATCACAGGCTGAGAAACTTTCTCTTGTCCCTTAAGCTGAGCTACCCAGGAGAGGCGTGGTGTAGGTAAAGTCAGATGTTCCTCTTACCCTCTCTGATGCGTTCAGTTGCAGATTTTTGTCCTTGTTGCTCCAGTCACGTGCTGGAACCTCTGCTGGATTCTTGGACTTCCACAGAGTCTCTCTGATCTGTGGGTGATTGTCTAATTGGTGATTCTTATAGGGGAAGACTATAGAAAGCTTCTATTTTTGCCATTTTGATGATGTCACTTTCCAACAGATATCTTTAAAGATATAAACTCATAAAGTTTACTCAAGAAATAAATAATAAATAGTATGAAAGTCACTCAGTCATGTCTGACTCTTTGTGACCTTGTGGACTCTACAGTCCACGGGATTCTCGAGGCCAGAATACTGGAGTGGGTAGCCTTTCCCTTCTCCAGGGGATCTTCCCAACCCAAGGATCAAACCCAGGTCTCCCACATTACAGGCAGATTCTTTACCAGCTGAGCCACAAGGGAAACCCAAGAATACTGGAGTTGGTAGCCTATCCCTTCTCCAGCAGATCTTCCCAACCCAGGAATCAAACCAGGGTCTCAGCATTGTGGGCGGATTCTTTACCAGGAGCCCAGTACTTGTATATCAAATGAAGCAACTGAATTCATAGTTTAAAGTCTATATCAATTTGCCTGCATCCAGTCTGGAGCTTAGGCCACACAGGAGGTAAACAGGGAAAGTTTACAATGAAGAATCATCAAACTCTGATAAAATAGGACCTGTTGATACAAGATAAAACCAGTGCTGGCAAAGGATGTGGAGTAACTGGAACTCCATACATTGTTGGTGGGACTTCAACACGATATAGCCAGTTTGGAAAACAGTTTGGTAGTTTCCTATAAACTGTCATGGATCCTTACCATTCAATTCAGCACTGCCACTCATAGATATTTACTTAAGAGAAGTAAAAAGATATGTCGAGACAAAGACGTATCCTTAAAAGTTTATAACCGACTTAGTCATAAGAGCCAATAACTGAAACCACCCACTATTTACCAACTGGTAAACGGATAGACACATTACAGTGTCTACATACATTATAAAATATCCTGAATAGGCTGAATCCTGACCCCCAAAGTTGATGGTCATAGGAGACAGGGCCTTTGGGAGGTAATTAGGTCATGAGGGCAGAGCCCTTGGGAGTGGGATTCATGTTTTATAAAAGAGGCTCTAGAGAGATCCCTAGCCCCTTCGTCTCTGCAAGTTTACAGAGGGAAGGTGCCAACTGTGGACCTGGACACAGGCTTCATCGGAACGCGACCATACTGGCACTATGGTCTTCAGCTTGCCAGCCTCCAGAACTGGGGGACTTAACATATGTCCTTTAAAAGCTACCCAACCTGTGGTATTTTGTTACAGCAGCCTAAGTGGACAAAAAAGATACATTTTGGGGAGATTGAAATATTCTACATCATAATTATGGTGGAGTTTTTAATATATATATTTCTTAAAGCTCAACAAATTGTACATTTAAAATTGGTAATTTTATTATTTGTAAACTATTTCTCAATAGAGCTAATTTTTTTTTTTAATAGTAATGTCAAGCCTCTGCTGCTGCTGCTGCTAAGTCTAGACCACCCTAATTAAAACAGAATCCCTGGAGATAAGGCACATGTGCCTTAGGTGATTCTAAAGTGCAGTCTGGTTTGAAAATGACTGTCCTTTGCAGAAAGAACATTTGTGTGAAGGCATCTCAAATGGTATGGCATCAATATGAACCTTTTTTCCAACATCTCCTCCCACTTGTTCAGTCACTCAGTCCTGTCTGAGTGCAACCCCATGAAGTGCAGCATGCCAGGCTTCCCTGTCCTTCACTATCTCCTGGAGTTTTCTCAAATTCATCTCCATTGTGTCAATGACACCATCCAGACATCTCTTCCTCTGTTGCCCTCTTCTCCTCCTACTCTCAATCTTTCTGAGCATTGGGTCTTTTCCAGTGAGTTGGCTCTTCACATCAGGTGGCCAAAGTATTGGCGCTTAAGCTCCAGCGTCCATCTTTCCAATGAATATTCAGGGTTGATTTCCTTTAGGATGGACTGGTTTGATCTCCTTTCAGTCCAAAGGACTCTCAAGAGTCTTCTCCAACAGCACAATTCAAAAGCATCAATTCTTTGGTGCTCAACCTTCTTTATGGTCCAGCTCTCACATCCATACATGACTACTGGAAGAACCATAGCTTTGACTATACGGACCTTTGTCGGCAGAGTGATGTCTCTGCTTTTTAATACGCTGTCTAGGTATATCTTAGCTTTCTTTCCAAGGAGCAAGCATCTTTTAATTTCATGGCTGCAGTCACTGTCTGCAATGATTTTGGAGCCCAAGAAAATAAAATCTGTCACTGTTTCCACTTTTCCTCCATCTATTTGCTATGAAGTGATGGGACAGGATGCCATGAATGTTTTTGAATGTTGAGTTTTAATCTAGCTTTTTCACTTCTCTCTTTCACCCTTATCAGGAGGCTCTTTAGTTCCTCTTCACTTTTGCCATTAGAGTGGTATCATGTGCATATCTGAGGTTGTTGATATTTCTCCCAGAAATCTTCATTCCAGCTTGTGATCCATCCAGCCCAGCATCTCACATGATGTACTCTACATACCTGGGCTTTCCAGGTGGGCCTAGTGGTAAAGAATCTGCCTCCCAGTCAGGAGACATAAGAGACATGGGTTCGATCCCTGGATTGGGAAGATCCCCTGGTGAAGGAAATGGCAACCCACTCTGGTATTCTTGCCTGGAGAATCCCAGAGGAGCCTGGCAAGTGATGGTCCATTGGGTCACAAAGAGTCAGACGTGACTGAAGAAACTTAGCAAACAGGCAGTCTGCGTCTAAGTTAAATAAGCAGGGTGATAATATGCAGCCTTGTTGTACTCCTTTCTCAATTTTGAACCAGTCCAGCGTAGTGTAAACATAACTTTTATGTGCACTGGGAAACCAGAAGATTTGTGACTTGCTTTGTTATGACATTCACTCTGTGGGGTGGTCTGAAACTGAACCCACTGTATCTCTGAGGTCTGCATGTACTGTGATTTGAAGGAAAACAGAGCTGCCAGACTAAGACCAACTGCTCAGAACCCCGTCCTTTCCAGAACTTAGCTCCTGGACGGATCTGAAGCACAGAGAGCTCAGCTGTTAATGACCAGAGTCACGCGTGCTGGTCAGACTGTGGCTGATGTGCAGGCTGGCTTCGCAGATGCATGGTCTGCTTGGCCTGTGATGCTCTGTGGCTTCCGTCCCGAAATTCTGAATAATTTGAGTTTTGAATTTGTGTTTTGTTAGTGAAGTCTGCTGGGACAGTGAAGCATGGGCCAGGTATTTGGAGGCACTTCAAAGTGTTTTATGCTTCTTTGTTTCGAGACAGATGTGGAATAGAGTACAAGGAACTGAGGGAAACTGGCCATTAGTGAAAGGTTTTGTGTTTATCTGGCTCGGGCTTGGGCTGTGTTTTCTGTTTGCTGTAGCTATAAGGTGTTAGAGGCTAAACTTGCTCTGTGTCCCTGTTTTTGCCTCCCCTGTGGTCCTTGGATTTCCCCAGAGGCTTCTTGAATCTTCCGAGAGGCACAGTTCTCGGAGGTGTATTCCCCAGTTGTCATACCGGAGCCCCAGTGATCTGGAAGGTGATGTGGAGGGAAAGCGTCTGTGGTCCTACAATTGACAGTCTTTTAGTGAGCTGACCTTCATAAGAGCGTCTCCATTTTCTTTGTTTTGTTTGTCCCTCATTGGTGAGACAGGGAGGCTGGGGAAGGTCGAGATGGGTATATCCATTCCCCCAGGTTGGTTAGGGTCTGGTAAAACCTCAGCAGGTTAGGCTCTAGTAAATTTCTCTTGAGGGCAGGCCTTGTTAGGAAGAATGGAAATGTCTGGGTGTGTTTAAGAAAGGCCATTTCCCCTCCCCCACACAGACGTAGGAAGGGCTTCTTCTCCATCTTCCCTGTGAGAACCTGCAGGACTCCAGCAGGCTGCACTCCCAGAAGTGTGGGAGCCTCCCTGGAGGTTAACCCACCTGGCCTCCCGCACCTCGCCCGTCACACTTCAGCTCTTCCCCCCCAGGCGCCGGTTCCCACAGACTGGTTGCTGCTCTGGTGAGTTGCGACTCTGCATCTGCCGGTAGGTCTCTCCAGTCTGTGGGGCAGTGGCTTGCCCTATGGCTTCAGTTCTCTGATGGATCTGAGAGAGTTGTTGATTTTTCAGTTTGTTCAGCTTTCTTTTGGTCTCTATGTGGGTGGGAGAGGTAACTTCTAAACTTCCTTACGGGCAGAGCTAGAAACTCGAACTCAAATACTGTTTAAATGCTCCTACGGTTGTAATGATGTGGCAGGCAGTAAGGTTGTGGGAAAGAGGCGGGGAGGCTTTGAGGCCTGGACTGGGCACCAGCCACCCCACCTCTCCTGGGTGCTTCACTTGACGCCTCGCTGCCCCGAGCGCTGTGAACTGGCTGTGTAGCCCGAACTCGGAGCTTATAAAAAAGCAGCCTCTCGGGGGTCCCATTCCAGACCTGCCGAATCAGAACCCACAATGTAAGGAGACCCCCCCAGGGGATCCCTGTGCAGGTTAGCGTTTGCAAAGTTCTGACTACAATTTACGACACACTTTCGAACATGAGTTTGTTACCTTTGTTCCCAAACTGTTCACTGAGGTGCCCAGCGGCACCACAGTGAATTCACGGGAAGCTCTCTGGGGTATCTTTATGTAACACGTATCTTGGGAAACACAGGCACCTCTGTCCAGCGTCACGTGTGCCTCTAGCTTTAGTTTATTTTCCGCCTTAGATCACTGTGTTCCTTCTGTTGCTGTCTTATGGACGACTAGGAAAAACTTCAGCTGTGATCAGATACTAGACCTGTGTGAAAGGCAATGGGGAATGAGAAACGAGTTGGCAGTTGTATCTGAATGCAAAATCTGAGAAGCGTTCAGAGCCCAACAGGTGCTAAGCTGTTAGACTGTCAGTGTGGATTAAATTGTTTGAACCTGAGGCTGTCAATGTGGATTAAATTGTTTGAACCTGACTACATAATAAGTAGACCTGTTAGGTATTTCCTTTCCTGGGGTGCTGACACACTAGGAGGACCCTGAACTGAGAACGTTTGGGAACCTCTGGCTTAACATTTGGTTAATTGCTTTGTAACCAAACCAGTCAGGTCCGGTCACCCCATGCGAAGTGAAGCCAGTCTTCTGGCACTGGGTTGTGTGAAGTTAAGTGCAGATTTATCGCAGGGCACCAAGCAAAGAGTCCAGGCAGCTAGTGCTTAAAAGACCCAAACTCCCCACTGGCTCTCAGGGAAAGGTTTTTAAAGACATGATGAGGGAGGAGGGTTGTGCAGTGCCTGATTGTCTCGTGGTGAAGTAATTGGAAGTTAATCAACCTTCCAGTTCCAACCGGTCTGGGCGCTATGTGCTTGTGGGCAGCAGCATGCAGTTAACTTCTTCCACCTGGTGGAGGTTTCGGTATCTGCAAAACAGCTCAAAGGATATGGCTCAGAATATTATCTGTAGCCCTTGAAGAGGAACTAAAGGTCCTTGACTTTGTTTAATGGCTAAACTATTATTTTGCTTGACTGATTTCTTTTCTTTCTGCATTTTCTCAGTTCTCTGATTAGAACTTGGGGAATGCCTAGGAGGCTCAAGTTTTTCTACAAACAAGAGGCAAGTGGAGGACATGAGGGTGTGTGTCCTGGAAAGGCCCCAAAGGGTTCTACTCAGTTACAACTGCTCTTTCACTTGATTTTTGAATGAATTAAATGAAATAATGCCATAGATGTTAGTTCTCTTCACTTTGCCCTTACTTAGTGTGCTCCTTTTCTGTTGAATTTCACCTGCATTCATTAAGGACATATGCAAAACCCTCATACCAAGGTCAGTGAACCCCACCGACAAGCAGGATATGTTTACAACGCCATGATCAGTTTCCCTACTGTGCAGTGCTTACACCTGTATCACTCTTTATGTTGAACACAGGCAATCTCCTTGAATTTTAACAACCAAATGAGAAAAGCCAAAGAAATATTAATAACTCGATTTTAAAGGAGAAAAACCAAACCCCTGAAATTCAGAGGGGTTGCATAGTTGCACAGGCTCACACAGCAGAGTCTTTTCCTCACAAAACTAGTGCCCCCTTACTTCCTTTACTGCCTGGGGCGGGGGGAGAGGAGGATATTCCAGAACTGGGTGGGATGTCGGTAAAAAAATGAGTGTTAGTCGCTCAGTCGTGTCTGATTCTTTGTGACCCCGTGGACTGCAGCTCACCACGTTCCTCTGTCCATGGGATTTTCCAGGCAAGAATACTGGAGTGGGTTGCCATTTCCTCCTCCAGGGGTTCTACATGACCCAGGGATCGAACCCTTGTCTCCTGTGTCTCCTGCATTGCAGGCAGATTCTTCACCACTGAGCCACCTGGGAAGCCCTTACAGAGAGGCTGGGCACTGTCTAACGAGCAGCCAGGTCACTGTGCTGTTGAGGGTGATGAAGGGAACTTGTATTCTGCTTTATTAATACTCATTTCAGGTGATTCAATGAACCCCTCTCTCGCTCTCCCCCCACCTCCCTGGCTCCCTCCCTCCCCACCCCCCACCTCCCCACACACACACTTCTGGAGGGTCTGAGTAGAACGGGAGCTGGTTATAGGTTCTGGTCCCCGGGCAGGGATGCTTTTGACCGGGAAGGGCCGGGACAGTTCATGGAAGGTCTGAGCCCTCCCCAGGGAGCTTTGGAGATGAAAGCTACATCAGAGCTGAGCACACCATTGCCTCTGGATCTCTCATTTGGCTCTTTTCCAGGTCAGGAGTGACCAGAAATGGTGACCATCTGTCCACTGTTTCTTAGCCTCCAGCCAGGGCCAGGGCGGCTTGGCACACACCGTGGCTGCTGCCCACCCCAGCCTCCGTCCACTGGATGGAATTTCCTGCTTGGTTCCTTTTCCTCCTCCTCAGGTTTAACTCCTACTTAAGGAGACAGGGTACAGAATCACTTTTCCTCCCTTTTTAAATAACAAAATCTAACATTTATTGGGAAGCCACCGTCAGCAGGTGTTGCGCTACGGCTCATACCGACCGTCCCCGGGTTGGTTTGCTGGCGCTGCCATCACGCCGCACCACAGACAGGAGCTCACACAGGGTGTGTCGTTTCCCGCGAGTCCCAGGTCCAGGTGTGGGCAGAGCCCCGCTCCCTCTACAGCACTAGGTAAAGATTTGCTCCGCGTCTCTCTCTAGCTTCTGGTAGCTCCTTGACTTGTGGGGCATCACCCATTCTCCACAGGACACTCTCCCTGTGGGCCTGTCTGTCTCCACGTTTCCTCATTTCATAAGGGGACCAGTCATATCAGATCAGGGCTTACCCTACCCCAGTAAGACCTCATCTTAATTCCATTGGCAATGACCTTTTTTTTTCTGAAAAAGGTCACATTTTTGAGGTATTGACCGTGAGGACTTCAACATATACATTTGGAGGGACATAATTCAACCAATAACACCCCCACTCCCACCCAACTGACAAATGAAGAAACTGAAGCATAGAGGAGTTAAATAAGCTTCTCAGAGTCACATGGAGAAGGAAACGGCAGCCCACTCCAGTATTCTTGTCCGGAGAATCCCCTGGACAGAGGAGCCTGGCGGGCTACAGTTCATGGGGTTGCAGGAGTCAGACACAACTTAGCGACTAAAGCGCCACCACCACCTCAAGGCTACCTGGCTAATGAATGACTAAGCTGGGATTTGACCTGGAAGCCCTTTATTCGGAGAAGTGGTTTGCAGGCTGGCGGCACCAAGGCCACCCGGAGCCTCACTGGGCGCAGACTGCTGGGCCCGACCCTGCAGTCTCTGGTGCGGGAGGCCTCGCGCACGGCTGCTGCCTTGCGTTTCTGATGGGTGCCAGGTGACGCGCCGCTTGCCTGGGACCGTCTTTAAAAACAACTGCCCTGGCGGTGGCTCTCAGACCCCATTTTGCATACACATCACTGGGAGCGTCTGTTTCTTCTTCTGAGCAGTTCCAGTGACCCACTCCAGGAGATTTTGATGGGATAAACCTGGATGGGGCCCAGAAATCTGTACTGGTGACAAGTAATCCTAGTGACTCTGAATCGGTGCTCAGTGGCCACCCTTTGAGAAAGCACCAGCTTTGTGTTTCCTGATTGATTGCCAGGGTCCTTCCACTTCGCCTGCACATTGGAGTCGCCTGGGAAACTTTCAGAAGCGCTGAATCCATGGCTGCTGCTGCTGCTGCTAAGTCGCTTCAGTCGTGTCCGACTCTGTGCGACCCCAGAGACAGCAGCCCACCAGGCTCCCCCGTCCCTGGGATTCTCCAGGCAAGAACACTGGAGTGGGTTGCCATTTCCTTCTCCAATGCATGAAAGTGGAAAGTGAAAGTGAAGCCGCTCAGTCGTATCTGACTCTTCGCGACCCCATGGACTGCAGCCTACCAGGCTCCTCCGTCCATGGGATTTTCTAGGCAAGAGTACTGGAGTGGGGTGCCATTGCCTTCTCCGAATCCATGGCTGGGACTCACCCTTAAAGATTCTGATGCAGTTAGTATTGGGGGATGGCCTAAATTTTTAAAATTCAGGGTGTTTTGTTTTGTTTTGTTTTTTAAAAAAAACAACACTGGGTTTTTAAAAATTCTCTTGCAGGTGACTCTAAAAGCACAGCCCAGGTTGAGAACCATAGCCGTAGCTGAAAGCATGGGAAAGATCCCCTAGGGGCTGGTTACTATGAGTGAGGTTCCAGACATTCATCTGAGAGCCTGGAGACCCGGGGGCTCCATTCTCCCTTCAGTCAGAAGGGTCTTCCTCATTACTCAGGCGTTTTGCAGCCGGAAAGCCTGTATCTTTTCCCAAAGAACCAACATTGTTTTCCCTCCATTCATTCATAAGAGGCAGTGTTGTGCCCTGGGGAGCTGTGAGAAGGCCAGGAAGCCCAGGCCTGATTCCAGCTTCTGCACTTGCTGAATGTGTGAACCTGTATGTATTATTTATGGAGTGGCCGGCTTTCCTTATCTGAAAACCTTACCTCCTATAGTTGTAGTTAGGAGTAAAGGGTTACTGTAGATGAAGATCTTATAAGGCTGCCTGGCACAGAGTAAATTCCAAATTAGTGTTTTAGAATTTTTCACTGAACAGGGATATATTAAGCAGCTACCGTATGCCAGGCACAGGGGTACAACAGGGACTACAAAGTCCTGTATCTCAGAGCTGATAATGGAAAGAGCAGAAGCTGATAATATCTAATGTGACAGTACTAAATTCTTGTTGTCTCTGAATCCCCAAGATGTCCTCAGGGACCCTTTTTAATGAACTGCTTTTTCCCACCACCAAATTTCAGAAATCCTAATCCCCAAAGTGATAGTATTTGGCCTTTGGAAGGCAGTTAGATCATGAGGGTGACGTCCTGTGAATGAGATCAGATCTCTTCATAAGAAGAGATAAGAGGGACTTCCCTGGTGGTCCAGTGATTAAGACTTGGCCTTCCAGTGCAGAGGGTGCTGAGATCCTACACGTCTCATGGCCAGAAAACCAAAACATAAAACAGAAGCAATATTGTAACAAATTAAAGAAAGACTTTAGCAATGGTCTGCATCCAAAAAAAAAAAAAAAAAAAAAATCTTCCTTAAAACAGTGAGAGCTTGCTTCTTCCCTCTGCTGTCTACCATGTGAGGACCCTGTGAGAAGACCTCAGTCTGCAAACCAGGAAGAGGGTCTGAACCAGAACTTGATCACATGGGCACCTTCATCTCTGACCTCGCAGCCCCCAGAACTGTGAGACACATGTGTCTCAGTCACCTAGTGACTGCTGTAATACAGCAGCCCAAGCTAAGATACCGAAACAAGGGAGACTTCAAAAGCAAGTCCTGTGCAGACAGAGTCTCATGGGGCACCCCTTAGGAACAAGGAGAGAAGGATGAAGTGGCTGAGGCAGGTTTGGAGGAAAGGGGGTTGGGCTAAAATCCCATGCACCGCTACTGCCTTCCTTCTGTCTGATTACATCTTTCTGGGAAAGCTCTCTTGATTTCTCTCCCTTTTCTCTCTGTTCCCTGTTATATCTGCCTCCCAGCAGTTGTTCCCTGGGAAACTTCCTACTCTAAATTTTTTACGTTCTCCTGTGGAGTTACGGCTTGGGGAATGGTGATGAGATGTGCCCAGAGTCACACATGAACAAGGCAGAGGGGTAGCAGGAACTGTGGCCTCAGGGCCTGGCTGGCAGGAGGATTGCAGCGTTTTTGTTTTCTTTTTTCCTTCTTGGACCATAGGCTCATATCTTGCTTTCTGGGAGGCTCGTTAATAACTAACAGAAGTGCTAATTGCCTCGCAGCCACTGGAGGGCGCTGGTTCCTCTATTTCCCAAGAGACAGCTGGTCCTCCAAGAAGATCACCTGGGCTAGCGGGGTGCCACCTCGAAATTCCCCCAGGGCCCTCTTGGGCAGCAGCCAGGGCGATCCTCAGCCAGGCAACTGGCCTGCGTCCCTCGCCCGGCGTGGTCTCCCTGCCCCGCGCGGCCACCGGGATGCTTCGCCTGCGGCACTATCTCCGCGTCTCATGTGCACATACCGCGTTTCCTCCGCGGGTGTCGCTGTGGTCAGGAAAGAAATCTTGCAGGAGACGCGAAGGCTGTGCGCTGCCCGGCTTGATAGGAGGTGGGGTGTTGCGGAGGGGGACACTAAAACGAGAGGTAAATTACCGCCATTCCAAAAGGGACTGAAATGTTCCTCAGTATGAAAAATTGTTCGCTTTAGGGGCTGCGCCTCCTGCAGCCGCCACAGAGGAGACAGAGGGGCTTTTTTTTTTTTTTTTTTTTTTTTTGCAAAGCAGGGCTGAGACCTGTCTCCAACTCTTCCTTGACTGGTGAAGTTAGTCCTGGGGCCCCTTCTCCCTGGAGCTGAATCAGGAGGATGCTTCTCAAAAGGCAGCACAACCTGTTGATATTTCAGTGCACTCCTGGCCCGGACCCTGGAGCTCTTGTTGGGAGCTAATGGGATGCTGCCCTGGAATCGGCACTTCTTGCAAGCAGCTCTGGTGTCACAATTAGTACTTGGAAATACGGTAGTTAACAGAATCAGATTAAATCAATTTCCTGGAGACTTGCCAGGAATCTGGGTACTCTTTCAAAAGATGTTATACGGGGTAATTAGAAAATTGCAGAAGTACTTTTACTTCCAAAGGGCAGAAAGTGGCCGTTTTCACACTGATGTGGCTGTATTTTGGATCTAATTTCTACCAAATGCCTGTGATCTGCTAAACTGTTACTTACATAATTCTAATTTGTTCTCCCACAACTTGATGGGAGACTCTCCATTTCTACCCACTGGTAAACGGAGGCTCTGAAGTTAAGAACTTGCCCAAAGTTGGCTCTGCTTTCCATGGAGTAGGGACTCCACCCCAGGTCTGTCTGGTCCCAAAAGCTTTGTCATCTTTTGTGCAGTTTGTACAAGTGAATAAGGGAACTGTGGGTACTTGGTCTGTCAGTCTGACCCTTAATATGATGATATGCAGGTTCTGCAGACTGCAGATGTGTGGGAGATTTAACCTGGAGGCCTTTGCAAATACAGCATGGGTTTTGGGTCCAGATTTGGTCATTGCTGTGTACTACTGAGCTTTCGGTTCTTCATCCAGTGTACAAAAGCAGATTCATGGTGACTTTGCTAGACCAAGCTCTCTTCAGCGGTCACTTGTATTTATTCCAACCACCTGTATATAGAGTTTCCTGCCTCAGTGCACCCCTACAGTCTGTTCTCAATACAGCCAAAGTAAGCCTTTTAAAATAACCAGATGGTATCACAAACTTTCCAATAGATGAGAATAAAACCCAAAGCCCTAACTGTGGCCCTTGAAGCTCCAGTGGCTGTGACCCAGGGTACCTCTCCCTCATCTTGCAACAACCCCCCAACACACACACACACACACACACACACACCCCACTCCCCCCCCCCCCCCCCTTAGCTATCTCTTCTCTCGTTCCCAGCTTAGGGCCTTGCTCATTAGACTGTCATGACCATGAGGACAACAGCTTTGCCCTGTCACCTGCTATATCCTCAGTGCTGGCATTTGACAAATAACTGAATGAATTTTTGTTGGTGAATTGTGGTTTTTTAATTCTTGAACGTTGTTTCATTAGGGAAATTAGAGTGGGAGATAGCTGTGGGGAAACAGATCGGTGATGTTGTATTTCACTCCTCCACATCACTAGGTTTTGAGGTTCTCCCTTCTTCGCTCTAGGGACATACAAAGAGCACAGTTTCTAAAAGGAAAGTGCATACCCATTGAGGAAAGGAACACAGATCCCCTCTACCACTGTTCATACCATCTGTGAAGATCCATCTTGGATCAGCCTAGCGTCCCCAACCTGCTGGGGAAGAGTTTTCACTGGTTTCTTAGTGCGGAAACTCAGAAGATGGACATCGGAGCCCACTGTAGAGGGAAGTGTCTCACAAAAGTGAGTCCCAAAGCAGGAGTTAAGGTGCTTTCCCATCCAGCAAACAGCAACAAAAGTAACTCTTTCTCCTGTCAGCTAGGTTAAGGATTTGGCAAGGAAAGGATAAGGTTTTTGGGTGAGGTGGAACAGGGAGAAAGGTTGATGTTTTCATTGTGGTTTGCTTTGGTTTTGAAAGAGGTTGCTTGCCAAAGGTGCAACGGTGATCATCTCAACATCTTGAGTAATTTGGGGTTCCGGAGCAAGGCCCGAATTGCCTGGAGTCTGAACTGAAGTGCCTCCCACTTGCTCTGCTCCACTTCATGGATTCCTTGATCCAAGAAGCCACCCTTCCCTTCACTGTCACCCTGTGCCTCATAGTCTGTGGATCTGAAATTTTACTCAGTAGCTGCATCTGTACCGACTGCCTCTGTACAAAAGTTAGGATTTTTATCTGCTGCAGTATATAAAAGCAGCTGAATTTAGTTCTCATTAGAGAGTAAGTTTTCCGTTGTCTTTAGAGCTCCTTTCTATCTTTAAACAAGCCTAAGTTGAACTTTTTCTGTCACAGAGGCAGATTCATGGTCAGCCTGTGAAGCTGCAAATTTGGTTATGTCTTTGTCTGGCTTCTTGCAACGTCCTGGGCATGACCAGGAACGTGTTCACATGTCACATGTTCTTGTAAAATTGGAGAAAATCAGGTATATTAACTGTGGACATGAAAAGTGAAAGTGTTAGTGGCTCAGTTGTGTCCAACTCGCTGTGACCCCAGGGACTGTGGCCCACCAGGCTCCTTTGTCCATGGAATTCGTCAGGCAAGAATACTGGAGTGGGTTGCCATTCCCTTCTCCAGGGGATCTTCCCAACCCAGGGATTGAACCTGGGTCTCCTGCATTGCAGGCAGATTCTTTAGCATCTGAGCCACCAGGTAAGAAATCCATCAAAAACGCTGTTTCCGCTTCAGCTTGCCCTCTATGGACTTCTTGCACCTGGTGGCGTTAGAGGTGGCAACCATCATTTTGAGACCCAACAAAGGGAGAGTTGAATTGCACATACATGGGATAGTTTTTCATGGGATTCCAATTTTTTCCTGTAGAAATAAGTCATGCTAAGTTATGTTAATTGTCCAGTGTGGCTTTTATGACTATCACTATGGTCTACCATGCTTCTTCACCTGACATTGTAAAACAGAAGGGCCCAACACCAAAAGCTGTAGAGGAGGAGGAACAGGTTTGAAATGTACAAAGCCAAGCTAGTCTGTGTACAATTTTTACAATCATCAGATCTTTAATATTGTAAGTAGAAGATTTAGGAGGAGTTGCAGGTGGTGCAGTGGTAAAGAATATGCCTGCCAGTGCAGGAGACACAGGAGACTTCGGTTCGATCCCTGGATCAGGAAGATCACCTGGAGTAGGAAATGGCAACCCACTCCAGGATTCTTGCCTGGAGAATACTGTGGACCAAGGAGCCTGGTGGGGTGCAGTCCCTGGGGTTACAGAGAGTCAGACACGACTGAGCAACCGAGCATGAGCACAAGAAAGTTTAGTTCTTATTGCTGTTGGGCCAGAGTGGAGGTTCCATCCCGCCAGAGACAAATTAAAAATCATAATGGCCCGCCACAACAGGGACATCTATGATAGACTGATTCACAACTTACTTCACTTTATAAAAGTATTTAAAGTAGTTATTACCCTAAACGGAGAAGGCGATGGCACCCCACTCCTGTACTCTTGCCTGGAGAATCCCATGGACAGAGGAGCCTGGTAGGCTGCAGTCCATGGGATCGCTAAGAGTCGGACACGACTGAGCGACTTCACTTTCACTTTTCACTTTCATGCATTGGAGAAGGAAATGGCAACCCACTCCAGTGTTCTTGCCTGGGAAATCCCAGGGACGGGAGAGCCTGGTGGGCTGCCATCTATGGGGTTGCACAGAGTCGGACACGACTGAAGTGACTTAGCAGCAGCAGCAGCATTACCTTAAAATTGCGAGTTAGTCCTGAGACAAAAACTTAATAGAAGTTTCCCTAAATTTGACAATAATCCTGAACTTATGGCATTATGGATAGTGAGTTGCGTGCTTCTATTTGATACTACAAGAATCATTTTTATGTAAAAAGTGCACCACCAAAAATGTAGGAAAAAATAATGGTGAGTCAACTAATATATTTGTTATTTATTATATATATATTTAATATATTTATTTATATAAACATTATATTTTATATTATAATTATAACCATATATTATAAATTATTACATTGTTTACATAATGTAAAGCATTATATAATGCCGTGTCTCTGAATTTTGTGATATTTGTGAGCTTTTGTTTTTTATTGAGATATAACTGACAAATAGCATTATATTGGTTTCAAGTTTACAACATAATGATTTGATATTTGTATATATAGTGAGATGATCACCTCAACACACCTAGTTAACATTCATCATCACACATAATTACACATTTCCTTGTGATGAGAACTTTTACGATCTACTCTCTCAGCAACTTTCAAATAAACAATACAGTATTGTTAACTACAGTCACCAGCTGAACATTTCATACCAGGACCTATTTGTATTATAACTGGAATTTTGTGCCTTTTGACCCCCTTTACCTATTTCACCCATTCCCAAGCCCTTCCGCTGGCAGCCATCAATCTCTTCTTTGTATCTATGAATTCACTCTTTATTAGATTCTAGCTCTGAGTGAGATCATATGGTATTGTTTTTCTCTGACTTATTTCACTTAGCTAGTGCCCTCAAGGTCCATCTGTGATGTATCAAATGGCAAAGTTCCCCTTTTTATGGCTGAATAGTATTCCATTGTATGCATCTGTTTATCCATTCATCCATCAGTGGACACATAGCTTGTTTCTCTGTCTTGGCTCTTGTCAATAATGCTGCAGTGAACGTGTGAACGCAGATATCTTTTTCAGTTAGTTTTTTTATTTTCTTTAAAAAAAAATACCCAGAAGTGGGATTGCTGGATCCTAGAATAGTTTTATTTTTAATTTTTTGAGGAACCTCTTTATGCTTTTCCTTAGTGGCTGTACCAATTTATGTTCCCACCAACAGAACACAAGGGTTCTCTTTTCTCTATATTCTCCCCAACATTTACTGTTTCTGTCTCTTTAATGAAAGCCATTCTGACAGATGTGAAGTGACACCTCATTATGGTTTACATTTGCACGTCACTGGAGGTGAGTGGTGGTGAGTGCCTTTTCATATACCTACGGGCCATCTGCATGTCTTCTCTGGAAAAATGTCTATTCACATCCTCTGCCGGTTTTTTAAATCAAATCGTGTGGTTTTTTTGGCTGTTGAGTTGTATGAGTTATTCATATATTTTGACTATTAACCCCTTATCAGATGTATGATTTCCAAGTATTTTCTCCCACATGGTAGGTTGCCTTTTCATTTTGTTGATGATTTTCTTTGTCGTGCAGAGCTTTGTAGTTTGTAGTACTCTCAGTTGTTTATTTTTGCTTCTTTTACCATTGCTTTTGGTGTCTGTCAGCTTTTAAAAATTAGAAATAGGACAGGAAATGAAATCACAACCAAAGCCATCGCTTTTGTCCCTCTCCTGCCTACCAGTTAGGATGCTGCTGCCCAGGATAGACAAAAACAGAAGCAACACGTCCTGCAGGAATCTTTCTAAATAAGCTTGTGAGGATGTGCCGCTGCTGTGTGCTCCACTCGCCACCCATCAGAAAGCGAGGGAAGAACAGAATCAAAACAGGCTAAACTGGAGAGAGAAGGAAGATGCATAGAAATTCAAGCCAAACAGGTGAAAGTGGGAAGGAGAAAGATGAAGACCCAGTAATAGCTGCTAACTAGAAAGAGATACATAAAGCAAAATATTAGGAGAATGTAGAGTAAAGGAGACTAAACATTTTACAAGTTTTTTTTCCCAGCTCTCTGCCAGGCCTTTCCCAGATGGTAACTGAACCATTTGTTTAAGTCTTGCTTAAATTATAAGGAGCTAAGCTAATTTCCAATGTCAAGAATTCTTGGAACAGAGCCATGGGAGATGGAAGAACATACAGTGCTGTCGGGTGGGGACGTGGCTACACGTGTGCCAGCTGAGGACTTCCAGGATCCTCCTGGGATTCACCCCTGTTTAAAATGATAGTCACCCTCCCAAAGCCCGCACTTTATCCCCGTGGTGGTGCTGAAGCCCAGGCCCCATGAGATGTGCAGCATCTTTAGTGGGAAACTTCTTTTAAAAAATTCCCTGAAATAAATGTATTAGAGGAAAAGTAGGGTGGTAGCCCGCTGGGTGGTTTCTCCCCCTACTTCCTTTTAATTATAGTTCTTGGAATCAGAAGATAATTTTTCAAACAAATAAGAAACTTACAGGATTCAAAATTAAGATAAAGTTGACTTTCTTATAGTTAGGGGTCTGAAATGGTTATATATAACAGTAAGAATCCTTGACATTACAGACTAGAGTCCTACATGTTTACATCGATGGCAGCAGTCTAAGATGCACTTTCAAAGAAGAGGAAAGAAAACAGGCTTGAAAAGGGCAGAGATAGGGTCTTGTCTGAGCATCCATAAAAGAAAAGCACCTGCCAGATGAGCACAAATTGTCCACTTCCTCCTCCCAAAACTCCCAGCTCCTTTGCCCCCTGAAAAAAGCTCCTGGGACTCTCCAAGTCCTCCCCCAGCATCTCCAGCTAAGCCAAGTTCTCTGTCAGTTGCCTGCCTTCACAACCCTCTGCCCCAGCTAGGTCTTTCAGAAACACTTAGAGGCTGCAGCCAAGCTAGTTTTCTTTTTAACTTTCCATTTTTACCGAGTGGTAAATTAGGAGCTGGGAACAGTCCCAACTTAACTTTCCTAATACTGTCACTAAGTGGCCACGGGTAATTGCTTGAAAGCTGCGGCCGCCAGATGACAGTCAGAACAGAGCAACTCTGTGGCCGGCAAGCCTCAAAAGGGTCAGCCATTCAGTGCGACTCCACAGCCAATTACTTGCATGCTTTACTGAACCTGAGATGGGGGAAAACCAAGCCTCTTGGACCTGGGAAATTTGGATCAGAACTACCTGAACAGCTTCTCTGCCGGCTTTTCTAGGCTAAAGGGATGAGAATTTTAATTGTTGAATGCTAATGATGATGATGTCTAACAGAAAATTACTTGCGCATGTACACATCAAATTGGATCGGTTACTGGAGACTATTCGCCTGATGCCAATGACATTAAGAGTATCTCAGTGCCATAGGTGTGAGCATTTCCACTCTTCCAGTTCCTGCAGGGCACATAAAGGCAGTGAGGCGTGTTGAAGGGGAGTTGAACCCAGTTCCAGGCCTGCTTCTAGCCTCCCAGCAAACAGTCTTAAGCGACTCCCTCCCTGGGATCCTCAACCCACCTGCCAGTGAAAGGAGAGTGCGCTGCTGTGTTTACTCGAAAGGGTAGTTACAGAGATTGTGGTTAGTGCTGAGAAAGGGTTTTGAAATGTTCTGTACAAATGTAAATAGAGCATATTCTACAAATGAAAGATTCTCTCCCCCAGCACCTCTCATTGCTGGGGTCTCTGTCCCCAGACCCCACTGAATCTGTGGTCTCCCCACAGGCATTTCAGCTCATCCTGAGCCCTGGTGTTGAATGCCTTAGGTTATGTCATTGAGTAGATTCTTTCACATAAGTAAAAGTCAAATTTGCAAAGTCTTTTAACAATGAAAGAACATCAGGGGTCTTCTATTTGGCACAAGATTGACCTGAACCTCAACCAGCTCATACAGAGGCACTGTGATTGACAAGCATGTGGCAATAACATGAGTGATGGAGGTAGCGCTCAGAAAACCTCAGCCAGCCTGTAAAGTTTTCATCAGTTCTCTCAGCTTTTAATCTGCAATGCTAATGAAGTAAATAGCAGAGGAGTGCACTAACCTGATGAAATATTATCATGTCCTACCCTGTGGATAGATTTTTCCTGGGTTACTTCTTCCTATTAGGTTGTTATCAAGCCCAGTTGTAGTTTTCTGTTATGTTCTATCTTAATTTGCTTAGTTGGTCTTAAGCTTTCCTAGCAAAAGGGCATCTTTTCTCCCCTAGAATTGTATTTTCAATATTGGAAAAAGTATTCCTTTTTGGGATCAATAAAAAAGTAATTCCCAACAGAGCTTTCAAATGGGATAAACTGAGGAATTAGTGAACAAAAAAACCTTGTTTGTTTTTGCATTTGTTTTTTCCAATTATAAAAGTAATCCATGCTTAGTGTAAAAAAATTGTACAAAGAATACAGAAAAGTCAAAAGAGATAGGAAAACACTGTTAACACACAGGCACTTTCCTTGCAGTATTTTTTTCCCCCAGTGCATTTTCTGTTGCTCACATCATTTGTTTGGTCAATTTTTATGGCACCTATATGCCGGGCCACCATGCTGGGGCAGGCACTTTCTTGGAACAGGATAGTCTTACCCAATTTTATATCTGCTTGCTTCACTTGTCACAGAACTCCTCCAAGATATGTTTTCTTTACCCATCTTGTCTGTAAAATTGCGTTCAGTTGTCTTCTGATGTGGATTGTTAACTAACAATCATGTTATTCTCTAAGTCACATGAGAATCGCTATCCATTTGCTACTTACAATAAAACTACAATCATCCTTATGTAGCTCATCAGTGGTGGAAGACACCCATGAATTCTGACAATTACCATTGCCTTCACCTATCAGATTTTAAAAAGAAGCAAGTATCCCTTGATTCTGTCATAAACTTAGGAATAGACTTTGGTGCTTGTCCTTTAAAGCTATGAGTCCAGGAAAATGTTAGCAGGCCCAGCTGGTTCATCTCTTTTTATGGTTGAAAGAGAGAGAGAATGAATGAATGTCACCATTTTTATCCTTGCTCACATGGACTGGAATTGTTTCAGCATCTCCTCAGCACCAAAAGTCTCTGAGGTTTTGAGGGATCAGCTTTCCTATTAGAACATCCCTGCAGATAGGGACTCAGGAGAGAATGAAAGAGAAGTATTTTTCCTCACAATTATTTAAGAATAGTTGTACAGATCAAACTGCAGCATCAATAGAAATGTCTCTCCCATGATGTAGCAAGTACCCCCAGCCTCAGTCAAAAGTCAGTTGACTTCCCACTGACTCATGTGGCCTCCCCAGCCACAGAGGGGATCTCCCTGTTTTTCTTTGTGCCCAGGCCTCTCTCCAGCCCTTAATGAAATGGTCTAAGCATTTGTATACAGTCAAGCTCTGAGTGCCTACTATGTTCCCAGTGGGGAAGGCTCCAAAGGAAGGAAGTAGAAGGCATATAAAGACTTTGTGATTCATCCTGGGAAATTTCAAAAACTTTCTCACTTTTCAGTAATATTTTCTAAGTTTTTTTCTCTCTCTCTTTAAGCACAAAGGGGCATTTTCAGATCAGTTTTTCAAAAATGAATTATATCAGATATTTTTCATAACAGAAGTCAGTGAATGCATTTAAGTGTTGAGATTAAAATTTTCCATGTTTAGATGATTCCTGCTAAATTTTTTGAGAGGTTTATTGGCTTCCGTCACTCATTTTAGTTCAGGATGGTGATTTTTAAACGCTCATAAGGCAAAAGTCTTTTTCCCTGAGAAACAGTCATTAGAAATTAAGTGTGGCTCTATGGGTACATACATGCATAAACACATACATACACAAGTAGATGGCAAAGAAAAACCAAGCTGGACAGTAGTTGAAGAGGAAAAAAACAGATTTTATTCAGGGCTATTGCAAGAGGAGGAAAGAGATCTCAGTATAGAACCAAGGCTCAATTCAAATATAGTGTGGGCAAGTGGAGATTTATAGCCAAGGAGCAGGATGGGGGTCAGTGGATGGAAATTACTAAGAGAAAATATCAAGGGAATGGGGATTTTTGGCCAAACAAGATTCTTGCTGAAGACAGGCCAGGAGGATCAGATGTTACCTGGGAGAGGGTGGGAGCTGAGGAATCTGCTCAGATATGGAGGAGGAAAGACTCATTGAACTGACTTAGTTTTTCCTGGAATTGGATTTTATAAGAAAGTTCATAGATGAGCCTAGGAGATTCAGGAGCCTGACTAAAGTTTGGTCAAGCAAAAGCATTTTTGTTAATACATACACACACATATGTATCTATACACAAATACGCACAGGTATACGTATCTATATATACTTATACTATATATATTTTTTCTTTCTGATAAAATGTAATGGATTCTTAAAATTTCAAATCTTTAGTAAGAATCTAGAGCAGCGCTTCCCTTGTGGGAGTCCATGGACCATCTCTGAGAATAACCTGGAAAGGCTTTTAAAAAATATAGATTCAGGGGTTGTAGTTCCCCCAGATAATCTGACTTAGTGGGGATACGTGAGGATCTGTATTTTAAACATGCTCACCAGATCCTTTTCATACCTTGTTGCATTTGATAACTGTCCGGTGCATTATATTTGACCTGTCTTGAAAAGAAACGAAGCCATACACAATGCTTTTTTTCTAACATGATGGTGTCCCATGGCTACCACGGGATTACTTTCATATTCCAGGTACAGGGCTTGGTGCTTCCCTGTATTATCCTGAACTACACACACATTTATTGAGAACTTTTTAGCTTCAGGAGAATGTTTCTTTTAGTAAATAAATAATTTTTATTAGAGCACACCTCACTTTCTTTACTTCATTTTCTTTCTTTTGATGAGGTCCATAAAGTTGAGTTGCGTTAGACTAAAAAATTATCAAATGCATAGCCTAGAAGTAACACTGAAAATGATAGAAAGGACATTGTTAAAACACAGAAGAGTGGAGTGGAATGCAGTTTTGATAGGGGAGCTAGTAGTTGATCTTTTCATGCAAAGTCTTACAGATTCTTTTTATGATGTTGATAGTATTCCCAGTAAATGCCTCAATATACATGTTTTTCCTTGTTCATTTCATTAATGAAACAGTGTAACTGTACTGATTTCTATTGTTAGAAGTCTGAGCATTTTTTACATCTAAGGTGGAGTAATTTGCAAATTGATTCATTCTTATATGTATGTAAGCTGTGTTTCGGAGACCAGTCTGAGGGTGTGGTGTTTACCTTTTTTGAAGATAACCCAATTTGCTCAAGGTTTGGACATAGAATTGGTAGTGGACCTAGGATTAGAATCCGTAGTTGATTGTTCAGTCTTTTAATCACATGCAAACAACGTGACTTAGGTCTGGGATATAGCTGCTACCCACCATTCTTACTGTGATGTCAGTGCGTTTAAGAATATATGGAAATGATTGCCATTTCAGTTTCCTGAACCACAATAATTCTTCTGTAGAAATTATATTTAAAAGGTTTAGTAAGCCTTGGTTTTAAGTGTTTGATCTCACCTTTTGGGTTATAAAAGCATGGATTTTTGAGTTGGTGTGGTTTTAAAGGCTCTTTATATCTCCCTGCATAGTCTGATTTGTTTTGAGAACATCTGCTATGAATGTGGCCTTCCCTTGTGGCTCAGCTGGTAAAGAATCCACCTGCAATGCAGGAGTCCTGGGTTCAATCCCTGGGTTGGGAAGATACCCTGGAGAAGGGAAAGGCCACCTACTCCGGTATTCTGGCCTAGAGAATTCCATGGACTGAATAGTCCATGGGGTCACAAAGAGTCAGACACCACTTCCCAGATGGCACTAGTGGTAAAGAACCCGTCTGCCAATTCAGGAAACGTACGAGACACAGCTTTGATCCCTGTGTCAGGAAGATCCACTGGAGAAGCGCATGGCAATCCACTGCAGTATTCTTGCCTGGAGAATCCCATTGACAGAGGAGCCTTGCTGACTACAGTCATTAAGTCACAGAGTTGGCCACAACTGAAGCAACTTAGTGTACACACACACTATGAGCATAGCTCAAAGGGAGGCTGTCCAAATGTACAAGTCCTGGGCAGTTTCTCCCCACTGAAACAGAAGCCTGGAATCTGTTTAATAACCAAAGTTTCTAAGGTTCTCAACCAAAAATGCCCCAGCTAAATCTGAAGCATGAGAAAAACGAAACAACATTCCTTTTATCTATCCAGGCACCTAACTTAATGATCACTGAATGATTTTCTGTTGATAGACATGAAATGTCTCTGGGACATTGACTCATCATTCACTCAACAAACATTTATTCAATATCTGTCATATACCAGCATCTGGTCCAGGCAGTTGGGATACATCAGGGAACAGAGATCCCTTGTCTCACAGATCTTTTTATTCTGTTAAACTTCCAAGCATGCTAGGCTGTTTGGATGTATCAATACCATATAGGTATTTTGTTGGTCTGTGAGTTGCAAACTGGTAACCAGAGGTTCTGTTCAGCTCACAGATGATTTCTGAGGTTAGCTAAGTGGATTTTTTTTTAAGTTAGTTTGAGTACTTTAAAAGCTGTGTACCATCCAAAGGACACATGCCTGCACCATTTCTTACTGTTCCCACTTCATCAGCTGCACTCACACCTTACCTGCCTGGCCCCAGAAGGCATTGGAGTTTGTGTGCCCCAGCTTTTAGCATGTCTGTGCTTGGCATTGGTACCTCCTATTCATCTAGAATTGTCCAAATAAACTCTCTTCTCTTACCTGAAAGAATTCGGATGCTTTGTATGTGTTCAGAACTCTATCTAAAATGTCAGGCCTTTCGTGGGAAGTCAGCTCACATGAGATTATGAGTTCAAAATGGCAGCGGCTTACATGGCTAACAATAGCTGAGATGTTCCTAAAACTCACGGTGCCACTCCATTCCCTTACATTGGAAAGTAAAGTTGGTCTTTTTTCTGTTGGCAAAATTGTATATGGTGGTTACAGGGGAAATGAGTCTGTGCATCTGTTTTTTAGTAAGCTCTTATTCCTTACAACTGTCAGCTTGTTGCACTGTCTGGACTACTACGCTCATAGTGTCCTTTTCAAATGGAATGCTTCTCCCCAGCCCCACCCTGTAAATCCTGTCTAGTCAGTCCAACTCATTCTTCCATGAAGGTTTCCATATCCTCCTTAAAGCAATTTATTCCATTCTATTTCTTGTCAATTTCCCCTCCTCTGAACTCGCAACACACTTAGGGTAGTTGATACACCCACTCATTTACTTGCTCAGCATTTATTAATTGACTACTCTTCTCTGCTCCAGGCACTAGAGCTGATACCTTCTGCTATAGTCTGAATGTTTGCTGCTACTGCTAAGTCACTTCCGTCATGTCTGACTCTGTGTGACTCCATAGACGGCAGCCCACCAGGCTCCCCCGTCCCTGGGACTCTCCAGGCAAGAACACTGGAGTGGGTTGCCATTTCCTTCTCCAATGCATGAAAGTGAAAAGTGAAAGTGAAGTCGCTCAGTCGTGTCCGACTCTTCGCGACCCCATGGACTGCAGCCCACCAGGCTCCTCCGTCCCTGGGGTTTTCCAGGCAGGAGTACTGGAGTGGGGTGCCATTGCCTTCTCCGTCTGAATGTTTGTGTGCCCCCAAAATTCATTTGTTGAAATCCTAACCCTAAAGGTGGTGGTTTTCATTCCAATCCCAAAGAAAGGCAATGCCAAAGAATGCTCAAACTACTGCACAATTTCACTCATCTCACATGCTAGTAAAGTAATGCTCAAAATTCTCCAAGCCAGGCTTCAGCAATACGTGAACCATGAACTTCCTGATGTTCAAGCTGGTTTTAGAAAAGGCAGAGGAACCAGAGATCAAATTGCCAACATCTGCTGGATCATGGAAAAAGCAAGAGAGTTCCAGAAAAACATCTATTTCTGCTTTATTGACTATGCCAAAGCCTTTGACTGTGTGGATCACAATAAACTGTGGAAAATTCTGAAAGAGATGGGAATACCAGACCACCTGACCTGCCTCTTGAGAAATCTGAATGCAGGTCAGGAAGCAACAGTTAGAAGTGGACATGGAACAACAGACGGGTTCCAAATAGGAAAAGGAGTACGTCAAGGCTGTATATTGTCACCCTGCTTATTTAACTTATATGCAGAGTACATCATGAGAAATGCTGGACTGGAAGAAGCACAAGCTGGAATCAAGATTGCTGGGAGAAATATCAATAACCTCAGATATGCAGATGACACCACCCTTATGGCAGAAAGTGAAGAGGAACTAAAAAGCCTCTTGATGAAAGTGAAAGAGGAGAGTGAAAAAGTTGGTTTAAAGCTCAACATTCAGAAAACGAAGATCATGGCATCCAGTCCCATCACTTCATGGGAAATAGATGGGGAAACAGTGGAAACAGTATCTGACTTTATTTTTCTGGGCTCCAAAATCACTGCAGATGGTGACTGCAGCCATGAAATTAAAAGACGCTTACTCCTTGGAAGGAAAGTTATGACCAACCTAGATAGCATATTCAAAAGCAGAGACATTACTTTGCCAACAAAGGTCCATCTAGTCAAGGCTATGGTTTTTCCAGTGGTCATGTATGGATGTGAGAGTTGGACTGTGAAGAAAGCTGAGCACCGAAGGATTGATGCTTTTGAACTGTGGTGTTGGAGAAGACTCTTGAGAGTCCCTTGGACTGCAAGGAGATCCAACCAGTCCATTCTAAAGGAGATCAGTCCTGGGTGTTCTTTGGAAGAAATAATGCTGAAGCTGAAACTCCAGTACTTTGGCCACCTCGTGCGAAGAGTTGACTCATTGGAAAAGACTCTGATGCTGGGAGGGATTGGGGTCAGGAGAAAAGGACAACAGAGGATGAGATGGCTGGATGGCATCACTGACTCTATGGACATGAGTCTGGGTGAACTCCGGGAGTTGGTGATGCACAGGGAGGCCTGGCATGCTGCGATTCATGGGGTCGCAGAGAGTCGGACACGACTGAGTGACTGAACTGAACTGAAAGGTGGTGGTATTAGGAGGTGGGGCCTTTGGGAGGTGACTGGTTCATGGACGTGGAGCTGTCATGATAGAAATTAGTGCCCTTATGAAAGAGTTCCCAGCTCTAGTGTCTGACAGACCCTGGGCATACGGGGACAACCTACCTCCAGGTTTGGGTCATCAGTAAGGACTGTAGCCGAGTGTGCCCATCATTAAAGCTGAGAAAGTGGAGTGGTCTAACTAGTCACCATGTTTTGACTACCCTGGCCCTCACACTATTCCTTTAGCATTAGTCTTGGAAATTTCCAAAATATGTCACCACCTGCAGTGAAGGCTGTGCCCTTGCTGATCGTCCTCTGGAGCACTACTTTCAGCATGATGATACCATCTGCCATCAGCTTTCAGTGTCACAACTCACGGTGGAGCAGTCTTACAGCTCTCTGGAAGATAAACCTCAGGGAGACCTCAAGTGCACTTTGATCAAAGCAGCAGAATGTTCAGCCCTTGGTGATCACTTGATAAATACTAATTGAATACCTAGCTGTAGAAAATTATTTCTCTCCATCTTACACTGCAGGTGGGAGAGGACTGGAGTGTAGGGACACAGATTTCTGTCTCCCAAGGCAGAGGAGGTTGTTCCATCTTAAGATGTTATTAAAGAAGTTGGGAGAGGTTGAGAGTTAACTATTTCTTGGGACCTTCTTTAATCTCACGATCAAGAAAGTTTCACTTACTGGAGAACAAGATGGTAGAGGAGTAGGTGGACGTGAAGTACATCTCTCTCCACAGATACATCAAGAATTCACCTTCAGACACACGAGTGCATGCAGAACACCAGCTGAGCGTGGACAGGAGTACTTGACCAGTAGAAAAGAGTATATAGACATTAAATAAAGAAATGAATGTTATTACAAGAGATAAAGAAGGACACTACATAATGATCAAGGGATCAATCCAAGAGGAAGACTTAGCAATTGTAAACATGTGTGCACCCAACATAGGAGCACCTCATTACATAAGACAAACACTAACAGACATAAAAGGAGAAATTGACAGTAACACAATAATAGTAGGAGACTTGAACACCCCACTCATACCAATGGATAGAGCATCAAAACAGAAAATCATAAGGAAACATAAGTCTTAAATGATACATTAGATGAGATGGATCTCCTTGATATCTTCAGGACATTCCATCCAAATGCAGAAGAATACACCTTCTTCTCAAGTGCACATGAAACATTCTCCAGGATCGACCACATCTTGGGTTACAAATCAAACCTCAGTAAGTTTAAAAAAATTGAAATCGTATCAAGCGTCTTTTCTGACCACAATGCTATGAGACTAGATATCAATGACAAGAAACAAACTGTAAGAAACACAAACACATGGAGATTAAACAACACGTTTCTAAATAACCAACAGGTTACTAAGAAACCAAAAGGGAAATAAAAAAAGTTTCCAGAAACAAATGACAGTGTAAAACACAACAACTCAAAACCTATGGGATGCAGCAAAAGCGGTTCTAAGAGGGAATTTTACAGCAATACAATCCTACCTCAAGAAATAAGAAAAACATAGAATGGACAACCTAACTTTATACCTAAAATAACTGGAAAAAGAAAACAAAAAAGCCCAAAATTAGCAGAAGGAAAGAAATCATTAATATCCAAGCAGAAATAAATGAAAAAGAAATGAAAGAACCAATAGTAAAGATGAATAAAACTAACAGTTGGTTCTTTGAGAAGATAAACAAAGTTGACAAACCTTTAGCCAGACTCATCAAGAAAAAGAAGAATCAAATCAACAAAATTAGAAATGAAAAAGGAGCAGTTACAACAGACAGTGCAGAAATACAAAGGATTATAAGAGACTGTTATGAACAACTATATGGCAATAAAATGGATAACCTGGAAGAAATGAGCAGATTCTTAGAAAAGTTCAATCTTCCAAGACTGAACCAGGAAGAAATAGAAATTATGAACAACCCATTTACAAGCACTGAACTTGAAGCTGTGATCAAAAATTTCCCAAAAAACAAAAGCCCAGGACCAGATGGCTTCACAGGAAAATTTAGAGGAGAGCTAATGCCTATCCTAAAACTCTTTCAAAAAATTGCAGAGGAAGGAACACTTCCAAACTCATTCTACAAGGCCACCATCACCCTGATACCAAAACCAGACAAAGACAACACAAAAAAAGAAAACTTTAGGCCAATATCACTGATGAACATAGATGCAAAAATCCTTAACAAAATTTTAAGAAACAGAATTCAGCAACACATTAGAAAGCTCATACACCATGATCAAGTTGGGTTTATTCCAGGGATGCAAGGATTCTTCAATATATGCAAATCAATCAATGTGATACACCATATTAACAAGTTGAAAGATACAAGCCATATGATAATCTCAACAGATGCAGAAAAAGCCTTTGACAAACAAAATTCAGCACCCATTTATGATTAAAACTCTTCAAAAAATGGGCATAGAAGGAACTTACCTCAACATAGTAAAGGCCATGTATGATAAGCCTACTGCAAACATTATTCTCAATGGTGAAAACCTGAAAGCCTTCCCCCTAAGATCAGGAACAAGATAAGGATGTAAGTACATTTTCGCCACTGTTATTCAGCATAGTTTTGAAAGTCCTAGCTACAGCAATCAGAGAAGAAAAAGAAAGAAAAGGAATCTAGATCAGAAAAGAAGTAAAGCTCTTACTGTTTGCAGATGACATGATACTGTACATAGAAAATCCTAAAGATAGTATCAGAAAATTACTAGAGCTAATCAGTGAATTTAGCAAAGTTGCAGGATGCAAAATCAATACACAGAAATAAGTTGCATTTCTATATACTAACAATGAAAAATCAGAAAGAAATTAAGGAATCAATCCCATTTACCATTGCAACAAAAAATAAATATCTAGGAATAAACTTACCTAAGGAGAAAAAAACTCCAGGAGTTGGTGATGGACAGGGAGGCCTGGCGTGCTGCAATTCATGGGGTTGCAAAGAGTCGGACACAACTGAGTGACTGAACTGAACTGAAGGAGAAAAAAGAGCTGTACACAGAAAATTATAAGACACTGAGAAAAGAAATAAAAAATGACATAAACATATGGAGAGAGATTCCATGATCCTGGCTAAAAAGAATCAATATTGTGAAAATACTATACTACCAAATGCAATCTACAGATTCAATGCGATCCCTATCAAATTACCAATGGCATTTTTCACAGAACTGGAACAAAAAATTTCACAATTCATATGGAAACACAAAAGATTCCAAATAACCAAAGCAGTCTTGAGAAAGAAGAATGGAGCTGTGGAGGAATCAACCTTCCTGACTTCAGATTATACTACAAAGGTACAGTCATCACGACAGTATGGTCCTGGCACAAAAACAGAAATCTAGACCAATGGAACAAAGTAGAAACCCCAGAAATAAACCCATGCACATATGGGTACCTTATTTTTGACAAAGGAAGCAAGAATATACAACGTGGGCAAAGACAGCCTCTTCAAGAAATGGTGCTGGGAAAACTGGACAGCTACATGTTAAAAGAATGAAATTAGAACACCTCCTAAAACCATACACAAAGATAAACTCAGAATGGATTAAAGACCTAAATATAAGGCCTGAAACTATAAAACTCTTAGAGGAAAACATAAGCAGAACATTTGATGACATAAATCAAAGCAAGATCCTCTATGACCCTCCTCCTAGAGTAATGGAAATAAAAACAAAAGTAAACAAATGGGACCTGATTAAACTTAAAAGTTTTGCACAGCAAGGAAGCTATAAGCAAGGTGAAAAGACAGCCCTCAGAATGGGAAAAAATAATAGCAAATGAAACAACTGACAAAGGATTAACTTCCAAAATATACGAGCAGCTCATAGAACTCAATACCAGAAAAAGAAACAACCCAATCAAAAAGTGGGAAAAGGACCTAAACAGACATTTCTCCAAAGAAGACATACAGATGGCTAAAAACACATGAAAAGATGCTCAACATCACTTTTTATTAGAGAAATGCAAATCAAAACTACAATGAAATATCATCTCACACCAGTCAGAATGGCCATCATCAAAAAGTCTACAAACAGTAAATGCTGGAGAGGGTGTGGAGAAAAGAGAATGCTCTTGCAGTGTTGGTGGGTATGTAAATGGATACAGCCACTATGAAAGATGGTATGGATTCCTTAAAAAAGTAGGAATAAAACCACCAAATGACCCAGCAACCCCACTCCTAGGCATATATCCTGAGGAAACCAAAATTGAAAAAGACACACGTATCCCATTGCTCATTGCAACACTATTTACAATAGCTATAACATAGAAGCAACCTAGATGTCCATCAGCAGATGAAGGGATAAATTTGTGGTACAAAATACACAATGGAGTATTACTCGGCCATAAAAAGGAACACATTTGAGTCAGTTCTGATGAGGTGGATAAACTGAGAGCCTATTATACAGGGTGAAGTAAGTCAGAAAGACAAGGATAAGTATTGTATACTAACACGTATATACGGACTCTAGAAAAATGGTACCAAAGAATTTATTTACAGGGCAGCAATGGAGAAACAGAAATAGAGAATAGACTTACGGACATGGCGAGAGGGGAGGAGAGGGTGAGATGCATGTTGAGAGTAACATGAAAACTTATATTTCCATGTGTAAAATAGATAGCCAATGGGAATTTGCTATTTGGCTTGGGAAACTCAAACAGGGGCTCTGTATCAACCTAGAGGGGTGGGATGGAGAGGGAGATGGGAGGGAGCTTCAAAGGGAGGGGATATATGTATACCTATGGCTGAATCATGTTGAGGTTTGACAGAAAACAACGAAATTCTGTAAAGCAATTATCTTTCAATTAAAAAATAAGTTAACAAAAAGTTTCAACTCTGGCTTGCTTCTTAGAAACTTTGACTCTCTTCTCTTCATTTTTCCTACATGAAGGACAAATGTTTAGCCTTTCAGGAATTTCCAGTCCTATTTGAGGACACACCAAAATATTTCTGACCTTGAACCTTTTAAATAGATTAAGAAACTCACATGCAATATACATCCACAGAGGCCCCTATATTTATGCTTATATGTGTAGCACATCTCTATACAAACAGACACACACAAACACCTTTTATCTCGATAAAGAAAGCACGTTCTATTCATAGGAAAATAGTTGGGTCAGGCTTTCTGGGGTTTTTGTTTGTGCGCCGCAGGGTGCCTAATCGTACTGCAGGGGCAGGCATCCGATGTCATGCCAGCCACCTACAGCAAGCCCGGGTGCCAGAGGCAGAGATGAGAGCGCTAATTACAGGGTGTCAAGAGTCACAGAGAGAAGGAATGGGGCAAAAAACCCCACAAAACAAAACTTTCCATGAAGATGGAAAGTAAAGGAAGGGTGGGTTTCTCCTTTTTGTTTTGGGTAGGAATTCTCTGCTTTTGAACTCTCTCCCATGTTCTGTAATTTACCCAAGAGCTGGATTCATGGAAATAGTTGGATTATTTTTTGAAGGTTGCCCACATGTTCCTAATAAGCATTTTCCAATCTGCTTTTATCTACACTTCAGTGGTGGTAATCCCTTCCTGTCCAAGCCACTGCTGACAGAATGCATCTTCAAGAGTCTTCACCAAGATTCTTCAGTTTTGTGAAATTGGTTTTATTTAATCCAGCACTCCCTATCTTCCTAGGGGCAATTTGTAGCTTTGTGTTTTTCATGCACATAACTTTTGTATTTAAGCCAAGCCCCCTCATCCTGGATAGTTATGTTGGTGGACAAGGCAGGTATTATTGCCTTATGAGGGGATTACTGGGATGTTATTAATATGTTACAATGACTGTCAGTAACTAAAGATTTGGATGGTTCCAGCCATATACTTGGCATTTTTCTGGAGCTGATGTTTTCCTTTATCCCCCTGCCTGTGGTTGTCATCGTTTCTAGGTAAGCCTTTCACAACCCTATCTGAACATTAAAATCTTCTGGGAGAGTTGAAAAATACCCGGTGTCTGGTCCCACTCTGGTGAAATCAGAACCTATGGAGGGGGACAACCAGGCACTGGTCCCTTCATGAGTTCTCCAGCGTTCAGGCAGTGTTGAGAACCACCGGCGCGGTCCTCGTCCTGTGACCCCTGGGCTTGGGAGTACCTATGAGGGGGCCAGCTTGGCCCGCCCTCTCTCCTCCCCACCCACAGGCTGAACTCAATGCTACCGACTGCTTCACTGGCCTCTGGATGATTCAACCGTACCACCAGGGTCAGGACCAGGTTGGTGGGAGTGAGGCATCTGGAGCACAGGTCCTTCATACCTTTCTTGCCTCACCCTCATCCTGGGCCTGAGATCATTTGCTTTTCAGAGAAACTTGCATTTGATTGCCCTGGATATGAAACCATTGACGTATTTTCTCTCTTCTCCATCTAAGCCTCCCTGTCATCGCCCCCTTTTGGCAATCCTATTTAGCGAATACCACTTTAAGGAAACAAGAGATGTCTTTCTAAACTGTCTTCAGAGCCAGCACCAAGCCATAATTAAACTATTTTCTTCCCTTTAGAGGTACAGTTGCTTAAAAAAAAAAATTTTATCCTGAGTAATTTGCTTCCCCATTCCCTAATGCAAGTTCCTCCTTGAGTTTGAAAATTCTTGTTCTATTTCTGAGAAAATGCCATCATGGAGTTCTAGAGGCTTTTTTTTTTTTTTCCTCCCACTTTGACATCCCAAACCATCTTCTAGGTGTGGAACTATTTACTTTTCATGATGATTATATTATATGATATCTTCCAGGTGACTATTACAGACCCCAGCGATCATAATAGGTGTCAGTTTTCTTACCTTTTGATCCTTAGTTCCAATTGCCTACTGCCTACACCTCCTCTACGTGTACTCAGATAAACCTGTCTGAAACTCTCCTCACCGGCCTTCCCTCCCATTTCTTTCTTCAAACCTTTATGTTTCCCACCCTTATCCCTCTGGCTCACCCAACTTTCTCCCCCACTGCAACAGACCGGAATCTGCCATCCTGCTGCTCACTCACCTCTCCAAACAGCCCAATTCTGAGACCTTCTGAATCTCCTCTCTGAGCTGTTCCTCGTCTCCATAATCAACCCCACCTTTTTCTGACTCCCCCCATGTCCTCCCATGTCTCCCTATCTTTGCAAATGTTGCCTCTCTGCCAGATGAGTTCTGATTCTTGTCAGAGCATTGCACGGTCTTCCTGACCTAGCTATTGTTCACCTCCCATAGGAAACCTCCTTTAACCTTCCAGAGACTGAGCTCCCAATTCTGAGTTCCTGTGTCCCTGGTGAGGGCCTCCACCATAGCTTTGGTCCTGATCACTGTAATCGTCTGTGGCTATGACTCCTTTCCATGAAATGCCAAATTCCTTGATCACAAGAGCCACTTCCTATCTATCTCTGTAGCCCCAGTTTTTAACTCAGTTAAGGATAGCTAACAGCTATATAAAGTATAACCAGATGTTTAAGTGTGAGAGAGTACCATAGTGGGGGTCACGAGTATGGACTCTGGAGCTAATCTACCTGAAATCAATACTTCAGTACTACTGTTGGTTGTGTGAATCCAGGCAAGTTACTTGGCCCTCTGCCGCAGTTTTCTGTCTGGAAGTTGATGGAGTCAGATCTACCTCATGGGGCTATTGTGAAGAGTAAGTGAATTGGGACTTGCCTGGTGGTCTAGTGGTTAGGACTTGGCCTTCCAATGCAGCGGGTGTGGGTTTGGTCCCTGGTTGGTGAGCTGAGATCCCACATGTCTTGGGGCCAAAAAACCAAGACATAAAATAGAGGTGATATTGTAACATTCAATAAAGACTTTTTAAAGAGTAAGTGAACTGATAACTTTAAGGCAATTCCTAAACTAACATTCTAAAATTCTATGAAAACACTCTCTATTCCCTCCCCTCTAAGCAAGTGTGTAAATGAGTTCAGAGATCATCTGTAATCTTAAAACCACCTGTAGCACCTAACCCAGTGAAGTGGTTAAAACCAGCTGTTTCATAGAATGTTTGTAAAGATGAGTGAATGAACACATGTATAGGACTTAGGGTCTGATATGTAGGAAGTACTTATTTAATAAGTGTTAGTTTTATTATCATTAGTGCCATCCCCTCCAAATTCCTTCAATAGTTCTCCAATTTTAACCTAATTAAGTTCAAAATCTGTTCCCCAAGACTATGACAGATGTACCTGCATCTCATTTATGACCAACATTAGTACCTTTGCAAATGCTATTCAGGTATATGGCCCTATACTCTTTGCAGTCTTACTCTCTTTTTCATTTGTGAGAATCTACCCATTCTTTTGGAGAAGGCAATGGCACCCCACTCCAGTACTTTTGCCTAGAAAATCCCATGGACGGAGGAGCCTGGTAGGCTGCAGTCCATGGGGTTGCTAAGAGTCGGACACGACTGAGCGACTTCACTTTCACTTTTCACTTTCATGCATTGGAGAAGGAAATGGCAACCCACTCCAGTGTTCTTGCCTGGAGAACCCCAGGGACGGGAAGCCTGGTGGCTGCCGTCTATGGGGTCACACAGAGTCGGACACGACTGAAGCGACTTAGCAGCAGCAGCACCCATTCTTTAAAGCCATCTCAAATTTTAATTTCTTAATATATTTTTTGGATTTTCTAACTACAAATGAGCTTTCTTCTTCTGAATGCTGTATGAATTTTATTGATATTAAAAAAAATAACTTTTACCACTGCTATTGCTACTGGCATTTATTGAGCACTTACTATGTGCCAAAATGCTGATAACCACGAAACACATGGATTAAGTTATTTAACTGTAGCAAGAAGAAGGTTTAAGTGGCAAAGGATTCAGACAGGGTCAGCAAGGGGGTAGGATATGGCTGTGGTTATGTTTCTACCTGTGTCTAGGATATTATTTTCCTAGATAGCAGAATAGGACCATTTGTTTTTGTCTTCATAGGAATTGTGCCTTTCCTCATTTTAGTAATACTTCTAGTATGGAAATAATATATTTTTAAGCCAGTCAATTTTTTTTCAAATTTAATAATTTGAAATCTAATTAAAAACCTGTATGTATGTGTATGTGTTAGTCACTCAGTCGTGTCTGACCCTTTGCGACACTATGGACTGTAGCTTGTCAAGCTTCTCTGTCCATGGAATTCTGTAGGCAAGAATACTGGAGTGGGTTGCCATTCCTTTCTCCAGATCTTCCCAACCCAGGAATGGAACCCAGGTCTCCTGATTGCAGGCAGATTCTTTACTGTCTGAGCCACCAGCTGCTGCTGCTAAGTCGCTTCAGTCGTGTCCGACTCTGTGCGACCCCGTAGACGGCAGCCCACCAGGCTCCTGCGTCCATGGGATTCTCCAGGCAAGAGTACTGGAGTGGGTTGCCATTGCCTTCTCCAATGCATAAAAGTGAAAGTGAAGTCGCTCAGTCGTGTCCAACTCTTAGCGACCCCACGGACTGCACCCTACCATGCTCCTGCGTCCATGGGATTCCCCAGGCAAGAGTACTGGAGTGGGTTGCCATGAAGCCCATAAAACTCATATATAAGTTTTACTGAGTCTTAGCATTAGAGAGAGCATGATACACTTTTTCTTTGATTGAGACACGTTCTCTGTCAACAGGAAGGGCACCGTCAATGCTTTCCAAAACACAAAAGTACAAGACAAGGACTCTTCTTGATGTCAGAAATTAGCCTTTAGTGTATCTATTTGCATTTGTTCTTATTACACTGTTGGTCTGTGCAAAACATGTTCTGCCTTCCTTGATGAATCGTCTTTATACACTCAAAGCATAGTAATGAGATGGTTGGTTATTGAGTGCTGCTAGTGGAGCAGTTTGGAAATCAGAGCATCTCCAAAGGATGTGTAAACTGCCCGAGGAATTTGGCTGCCCCCACCACCGAAATGGAGAATACCTTATCCTTGGAATCATTGTGAATGCATTTAAGCCTATGGGGGAATGTTCAGCATGTGGACCCCTAGGTATATTTATAGACCTTTTCTGGATTGGCTGGTGTGCCGGATGTCCACTTTAGCTGTTAGCCTTACTCTCTGCTCAGGAAGGCTGACCTGAATCAGCGAGTTTCTTTACCTTCTGGTTCTAGTTGTATTTGGCCAATGAGTAGCACCAGTGAGAGAATCCAGGGAGGGAGGGAGGGAGGGAGGGAAGTGATTTGGGGTATCATTTTCTGGCCTCTTTTCTGCAGTGGTGGCTTTGTCACAGCTCCTGTCGGGTGTGCAGTGTCTTTTCTGCACACCTCTCTGGCTGTAGATAACCTCTCCCTCCTCCTTGTGTGTTGAAGCCTAGGAGTGGTAACAGCCCTAGGATCACTAGTCTTATGGTCTCCTTTACCTTGATGACATCTTTGTAAATAGTCCCTCTATCAGACTTTCCTAAACTCCCCCAATTTAGGTATGCCACCTCTTTTCTAGATATTGACTGATAACCCACTGTTGCTGTGTCTACATCTCTAAAAGTAATTTAGCCTCTAAGGCCTGTGAGACAACAGAAGGCATCAGGTGTAGCAATGAAAGAAAGAAAGAAAGTGAAGTCGCTCCATCATTTCTGACTCTTTGCAACCCCTTGGACTATATATAGCCCGCTAGGCTCCTCTGTCCATGGGATTTTCCAGGCAAGAATACTGGAGTGGGTTGCCATTTCCTTCTCCAGGTGTAGCAAGGACATCTTTCCAAATCTATGACAAGTTCTAATTTGAGGGTCTACAAAAGTTCTCAAGGGAGGACTCTGACTGAGGGAGAAGTTTCTTGTGTGGTCCCATTGTTACTTCCTAGAACTGGACCCCAAGCAAAAATATTGGTGAATTCTTGAGATCTGTCAATGCAAATTCATGTTTACTTGAGAGGCTGCAAATTTATTACAGCAGGCTTGAGCAGAAAATATTTGTCTACAGTGTAAAACTGGAAGCCAACAGTGCGTGATTAGAGAACGGAAAATGTCATTTTTTAAATTGGGGAAGATGGATGTAAAGTGAAAGATTCCGTTCTGGCCCTAATTATGTGGCTGGGTCTTCCTGGACTCTCAGTCTAATCGGCGTCGATACAAAAATTACACAGCAATCTAGAAGCTTAAAAAAGGAAAAAAGAAAAGAAAAATGGCAGTAATTAAATGACAAAAACTATATTCAAATAAAATTAAGGGTTTGACTTAAAGCTATGGGGGGCATCTCCTTTTGTTTCTTCCTATGTAGCATTTAAAGGAAAAGGAAACAAAAAGAGCTTTCTGGAAGTGTTCCTCAGCACTAACTTGTGGCCCCAGCCTCAGGAGTTTGCTGGTCCCCTCTGCATCCAGCTTGTCCATTGTATGACTTTGGGTTCTATTCCTGTGCTTCATGGAAAAGCCCTGGAGAAGGGCCCAAGAATCAAAAGAAGAAACTCAGTTTAGTTGTTAGGTTTATCCATCATGCACTCAGTCACTCAGTCGTGTCTGACTGACTCTTTGTGCCCCCATGGACTGTAGCCTGCCAGGCTTCTCTGTCCATGGGATTCCCCAGGAAAGAATACTGCAGTGGGTTGCCATTTCCTCCTCCAGGGATCTTCCAAACTCAGGGATGGAACCCAAGTCTCTTGTGTCTCCTGTATTGGCAGGCAGATTCTTTACCATTAGCACCACCTGGGAAGCCCTTTATTCACCATATCAAGAGGTTAAAGGTTTATTCTTTAAGTGGAAGAATTATTTAATGGAATGAAATAATTTAATGATTTAAATGGAAGTTTTTGTAATAACGATTTTTAAAAAGAGAAAAATTTTAGATACACAAAAAGCACCCATCTATGCCCACCTATATTTAATAAACATAAATATCTTGTTATGTTGTTTCATTTTTGAAAGTAAAGTCTTTTGGATGCAGTTGAAGCTTCCACTGCAGTCTTGAGCCTCACCATCTCTCCCACTGTCTCCAGAGGTGACCACAGTGTCAACATCAACATTTTCCTTCCCTGTTTTCATACTTTGACTACATAGGCATGGGTTTAGAAATAGTGTACATAGTCGTGCTATTTGTGTGCTTTTAAAATCAAAATAAATTGTGTTTCCTTATGTTTTCAGGAATTAACTTTATTGAGGCAGGTACTGGTACATCATTCATTTAAATGCTGTGGACTCTTTCATTATATGAGTATATTCTGTGGTTTATTTCTCTTTTTCCTATTGATAAATATTTAGAATGTTTGCCTTTCTACCATTACAAACAACGTTTGATGAGCATCCTTGTAAATAGTGTCTTGTGTACATCTGCAAGACTTTCTCAAGGATGTAGACTTGGGGAAAAAATGTTGGGCTGTATGTCAAGCACACCGTCACCCTCTCTGACCACTGCCGTATCCTCTCCTGAGTGGCTGGACAATATGCGTGCTTAATGCAGGACCTGACAATTTTCATTTTCTCCTGCCCCATCTCATATTTTGTATAATCAAACTTTTAAAATGTTACTATCATAGTGGTTTTATTTTCATTATCCTGATTACTAGTTAGGTTGAGTTTTCTCTCAGATGTTTATTGGTACTTCAAGTAATCTCTTTTTCAATAATCCATTCCTTTCCTCTTGCCCCTTTTTTTCCCCTGAATTTTTTTGTCTTTTCCAAACTAACTTGTATGGGGTTTTAATGTCTGAGTTGCATCCTTAGGCAGTTACCATGTATCAGATAACTGTCTTGGTGGAAAGTTTCAGATTCTGTAAGCAGCAAGCATCACCTTATACCTATTGTAAATGACACATTTTTCCAGGTTGACTCCAGGCTTTGTCAACAGGAAGAAGCAGACATGTCCTGATGAATATAATAGTAAAGCTAGTCACAGCCCTTTGGGGATGAGGGCCTGAGTTATTGGGGAGAAAGCTTGGGAAGACCTAAGAGCAGGAGATTAGGAACCTGTTGGAGAGGGGATCAACGCTCATATAGCCGGGAGAAGCCTGGAAACTGACAGAGGGCAGAAGCAGAGCGGTTTCTACGAGAAGGTAAGTGGTAGGGGGTGCTGTGGGCTCTGTGATGGGGAGGGTGCATCCTTGGTAGGAGGCCATCTCACGGCTATGGAACTCAGAGAAAGGGGGCATCCTAAGTGCTGACTGGCAGCCCAGTTCACCACATGCCAACATGGGTGGGTGACAAGGAGAGAAATCAACAGGAATTCAAGAAGAAAATCCTCTTAGGCAGCTGCCCTTCCCCACTATCAGAGCCCTGAAGGGCTTTACGATGATCAGCCAGTGAGGATGGAGGGAGTCTGGGCCAGGCTACACTGCAGAGTGTGAAAACGAAGGAGGGGCAGGAAACTGGAGCTCTGATCTGCCACCAAATTGTAACTTGACTTCTGATAGTCACGGTTTATTTTATGCCGCCTCCAACTTCCAACCAGCAAATTACAAAGTCACATGATTTGCATTTTACCTTCTTTGCTTTCCCTTCCTGTCCACGTTAATAGAGGTAGGATGAGTGGCAAAACAACCCTCCAGCCGGTGGCGGCAGGTAAAAGGAAATCCTGTGTGTGTGTCTGGCTGGCCGCTGGACGAGGGATTGGTGATGACTGCCCTGTCGTCCTCCCTGCGTGCATGGACCTGCGTGTTATCACCCAGGAAGGTAGGGAAAGGCTGAAAAGCAATTAAATGCTAAATTCCCCCATCTCTTGGTTTCTAGCTATGTCAGGTCCAAAGAGATAAAGCTGCTTGGTAAGCCTGTTTTCGCTTGGATGGTGAACCAGTGTCTCATAAATCAACCAGGTGAGGGAACTGAGTCAACCCCAGGGTCTAGGGCACAATTAGCTACCTTAGAGAAGGAATTCAGGGATACTCCTGTCCTGACTGCTTAAGTTCAGTGCAGCCTTTCCTTGTAAAGCCAGACACTAATCTTTGTGGTTGTTTTTGGTCTTCTTGCTAATACACATGAGGGTTGGTGGTCTCATCTGAGTGTAGACTGCCCAGCAGTGAAATATATCGGGCACCAGACTTGGTAAGGCTTGCTGTGAACATGTAAATAAGGATGCTAGACAGAAGTAAGTAGACTAGTCCTGCAGTACTGATGGATTCTGGAGACTTACTTCCTTTAGTTCCGTTTCGTTCAGCGAAGTCTCTGTTCTCTAACTTTCGCCTTCATGGTCCATTGGAGCCAACTCCACGTGTCCTTGAAGCCGATTTAGAAAACGAAGGCAGATTAGAAAATTCCAAGTTTTCTTTTTGGCAGCATCAAGTGGCTATTATCCCAGAGCCAAGCAATGTTGCCAGAGACTATTTTTTTTTTAAAAATCAACAGATGAGGGAGAATCAAACCGTCTAATGTCACAGCCTGCCAGGGAGTGAATTAGCATGCCGGGGGAAGTCTCCTGCCCCTTCCAACTAAGGAATAACAGACAAACAAAATCATGGGTTAACATGAAATTTCAAACAAAGCAAATGCCTCACTCACCCTTGACATTCATCTTTACAATTCTATTAAAAGGTTTTTCATAAGAGTAGATTATTGGGTTTCCAGAAATGAACTGACAGTCATCACTACGTAATTTCTTTCTAAGGGTATCATTTGTGTAGTCTCTGGAATTTCTCCTTTCTTGCGACTTTAAGCAAAATTTTCTTTCATGAGGGCTGTGCTCCAAATTATCATGGGCTCTTAAATAATAGCAGTTGTAAGTTCTCTACAGCCACTTCTCCCACTTGTTTTGCTTTATTTTTTAATTTACTTTATTGAAGTATAGTTGATTTATAGTGTGTCAGTTTCTGATGTACATCAAATTGACTCAGTTATATATACACACATACATTCTTTTTCATATTTTTCATTATGATTTATCAATATCGATATTATAAGGGACCCAACTTTCTCTTATGTTTCCAATTTACTTATGCTTCTTTTTTTTTTTTTAATATTTTATATTGGAGTATAACAGTTTAACAATATTGTGATAGTTTCAGGTGGACAGCAAAGGGACTCAGCCATACATATACATGTATCCATTCTCCCCCAAACTCTGCTGCCACCCAGGCTACCACATAACATTAGGCAGAGTTCCCTGTGCTATACAGTAGGTACTTGTTGGTTATCCACTTTAAATATAGCAGTGTGTGCATGTCGATCCCAATCCCTCCTCCCTATTCTTCCCCCATGGCGGCTATAAATTCATTCTGTATGTCTGTGAGTCTGTTTTGTGAATCAATTTGCTTTTAGATACCGCATATAAGGGGTGTCATGTGAAAGTTTCTCCTCTGACCAACTTCACTCAAGGGAAAAAAAAAGATGTATTAAAGTAAATTTTATCTAACATTTCCAAATCTGTTCCCAGTCATATCCTGATCACCTAGTTATCTGTGTACTTCGAAAATACTTCTCTTCAACAGAGTAGTTTCGCTGCTTTCTCTAGAACTGTATAGAGAAGCTTAGCCCCTTAGATAAAAAGTAAGGACCATCTCCTTTCTGTGTGGGAGAAGAATGCAGGCTGTCTGGTCAGATGTACATATGGAAAGGCTCCTTGCCCTGCTCAGTGGTTCTCCAGCCTGGGTACACATTGAGTTACCGCAGGAACTCTGAAAAATGAATCATACTCCCGTCATACCACACACTAATTCAATCAAGAGCTCAAGGTGAAGTCTCTGGACTGGCAGCACCTGGGAACTTGTCAGAACTGTGGGTCCCGGTCCTGGTCCCAGACCTGCTGAATCAGACACGCTCGACACACGTGGGGCCCAGGATCTGTGATTTAATAGCGCTCCCAGTGGTTCTGATCTCATTCAGGTTTGAGGGGAAATACCTCTGCAGTTCATATTTTTAAAATATAACTCTAGGTGACTCCAATGTGCAGCCAGGTTTGAAAATTTTAGTATTTCCTTCCAATTGTATTCATTGTGCTATGACATTTTGTATAAGGGACTTGAGCTCCTCAGGTTTTCATATCCACAGGATCTCCCATAGATACAGAGGGAAGTTGTATTTACTTCTGTTTGATTTCAACTATGCAAAAGCCAACTGCCTGTTTGGTTTCTGATCCTTTAGATCAGTCATAGCCAAGAGAGTTCTGGTTTTATATGCCTTGGCTCTAAAAAGCTCAGTCTAAAATGTGTCTTATCTCCTGGACCTATCCCTTTGACAGAGAAGAAAAATTATATCAGAGTACCAAGAAGTTCTGCAAGATCCTTGAAGAAATGCAAAAGCACAACTTTGTTTATCAGGCACAATAGTGTTAATTGTGACTTTTTTTTTATGTTGACAGTGTTCAAAATCTCAAGATCTTTTAGGGTTGTTTTGTTTGCAGTGACTCTGAATGACTTCCTGACTGCTATTCACCTAATAAAATCTCAGACTGCATGTCATTGAACTTGAAGTTTGATTGATATGCGGTCTTAGAACTCTAGGAAGCATTGTCCATGAACACATTCCCTCCTCTCAACTCAGGTTTCTCACAGTTTCCATCCTCTCCCTCCTCCTTTCCATCAACCCTCCCTACACTATGTTGTTCTTCCTTTTCAACAAATGACTCTTACGAAACCACAATCCCCTTTCTGAAATGCTTAGGACCAGCTATGTTTTTTGAAGTTCATACTCATCAATTTTAAAGGAGTAAAGTAGTGTGCATACTGTATATTAAGGTCTGAAGCAAATGGTGTAGATATTCAGACTATAGAGATTAGGGACTATATATAACATCAGGATGGTTTTGCTGTTGTTTAGCTGCTAAGTCGTGTCCGACTCTTTTGCAACCCCATGGACTGTAGCCCACCAGGCTCCTCTGTCCATGGGATTTCCCATGCAAGAACACTGGAGTGGGTTGCCATTTCCTTCTCCAGGGGATCTTCCCAACCCAGGGATCAAACCCTGTATTGGCAGGTGGGTTCTTTACCACTGAGCCACCTGGGAAGCCCCTCAGGAAGCCCCTTGGTTTAGGTTTTATGAATTGAAAACCGAGCAAACGAAAGCCCTGTGGGCCTCCGGAGCTATTTGCGTTTCAGCATACTGAATGCAAGATTGTGGGCAGTATTCCATTCTTGAACCAGGAGGCAAACCAGCCCCAGCAAGACTGAAAAGCCCCAGGATCTTAAAACAAATTTAAAACATCTTGTTTATATTAAGTTTAGATGGTTGGCATTTAAGGATAGAACTTATGAATATGTAGCTTTGAATGTTAGTGCCTAGATCTGTAATTAAAGCAGCCAGGCTTCAACCATATTTTTCAGTGAGATGACAGTCTGGAAAGATCACATTGCCCCTAAACAAATGGTGTTGGGACAGTGGCGAACCATGTGGAAATGGAATGAAGCTTTAACCCCCACTCTCTTCTTAATTGTTGGGTGGGCCAAAAAGTTCAGTCAGGTTTTTCCATACAACGTTACAGAAAAACGCAAACCTTTTGACCAACCCAGTGCAACTCATCCCAGATGGACTGAGCCATAAGCATTCAAAAAATAAGAGTGACTATTTTTACAATGCCAGAGTGGAGAGGAGTTTTCAAACATAATGAAAAATCCCCAAAGTTGTAAGAGCTGTAATATTTGCATAAATATCAATGATTTCTTTAGGGCAACATCATTATAAAAAAGCCAAAAGTGACCCCAAAAAGGATTTGTAACACATGCTAGGGAGAAGGCAATGGCACCCCACTCCAGTACTCTTGCCTGGAAAATCCCATGGACAGAGGAGCCTGGTGGGCTGCAGTCCATGGGGTCTCGAAGAGTCAGACACGACTGAGCGACTTCACTTTCACTTTCACTTTTATGCACTGGAGAAGGAAATGGCAACCCACTCCAGTGTTCTTGCCTGGAGAATCCCAGGGACAGGGGAGCCTGGTGGGCTGCTGTCTATGGGGTCGCACAGAGTCGGACACGACTGAAGTGACTTAGCAGCAGCAGCAGCAACACATGCTAGATACACGTGCATAAGAAGTGTGTTTATAAATCGATAAGGCCATAAACCTAACTAAAAAATGAGCATGTAAGCAAGCCCCAGACAAAAAGAATTACAAATGTCCTTGAAACGTGACATGATTCTCCACCTCATATTCCATTAAATAAGACTGTGAAAAACAGTCAGTTGTCAGACTAGCAAGGTTCATTCTGTTTGGTGACTTTGTTTTTAGGACCACCCTGCAAATTCTCACACAAATGCATGAAGATATACGTACAAGAATTTTCACAGCCACATTGTTTTGAATAGATTAAGTATTGGAAGCAACCTAACTGTCCTTCAGTGGCAGATGGTTATATAAATGAAAATGCACCCCCAGGCCAGAGTATTCTGTGGATGTTAGAAGGAATGAGATATATCTACATGCGCTGATGTGGAAAGGGGTTCACTGCGCATCAGTTGCAGAATAAAGTGTGGAGGGTGATTCTGTCCGTGTGAATGTTGGTGTAAGCACAGAATGTGTCTGGGATCATGCACATCCCTCATAGCAGGGTCATACCCCAGGGAAGGTGAACACAGAGGAGTGCTTCATACAGTCTTCTGAGCCGTTTGACTTATCTACAATAAGCATGTATGAAATCAGTGATATGCTATTGAAAACTTTTAAAATCTGGGCACCCTTCTTGCAAATCAAAGACTGCCTGAAATCAGTCTTGGTTTGGTAAACTCACAGCTGGGCATAGAAGGAGGTGGGGTTGAGGGATTTAATACTGTCTTTTTGCAAAGATGCCTTATCATCCATTTACAAGATTGCTTTCTTATATAGACTTCTTGCAGTAACTTTAGTTAGTGAGTTGGAGCCATTTGCAAAGGTGTCTCAGACTAAAAACAGTCACCTAACCCCAGAGGGACTTCCCAGAGTTCAGATTTCTTGACTGAGGGATGTTCTTCCTTTCACTCTTTACAGCACACTCGGTGTTCCATAGTGTGTCAGGACCAGAGGGAGGCTGTGGACAAAATTTTGTTTCCGTGTCCAGGAAGGCCTACACAAGCCTGGTCCTGGGTTGGGGGCTGTGCCCAAGTCGAGCCCTTGGTCTTCCCCTCCCTGCACAACTTCCTGGGGTGCACAGGCTGTGGGGGTTCCTGTCAGGCCTACTTGCCTAAGCCCTCTTCAAGGAACTTTTACCAGTTGCCTACAAGGACATGATGAGGAAGTTTGAAGCCAAAATCAAGATTATGCAAGGGAGGAAAAAACAGAGATGCCAGCTCTGAGGCCCTGCTAGCTTTTTCCCTGATGGTGTGGGAAGAACACAGGGCACCGAAGGGCACTCATAATGCCAGGCTGTCCTCCCTCAGCCCACCAAGTGCTCCTGCGACAGACTCAGAACACGCCTTAAAGCACACCACGATTGGCTCCTTACCTGCCAGACCCTTGGCCCAGAGAGAGCCAGTGGGCTTGACAATGGGAGTGAAACCTGAGTGGAGACCCCGTCCCATGAAGAGAACAGCCCCTTTCCCTGTCCTAGCCGGCGGGATGTACGGTCCAGTGGCTACTAAGTTTGGGGCTACACAGATTTTCTTTCATCCTCTATAATTTTACATCCTTTTTTGGTGGTGGGGAGCTACTAAAACCCATTTTAAGCTTTAGCACAGAAGTTGGGTTTCTATTAGAAGCCAGTTGCACTGTTCACAAAATAATTGATGAATCAAAAGGGGTTCTACTGCAAAAATAAAAGCCATGTTTGTTTGTTTTTTTTAATCACCATGATTTGCGTCACTTGCTTCCTAGCAATCCATCTGATGTACTATGACGTCTTCATGACTCCGAATTTAGAATATTTATCTGGGAACTTAAGTCTCTTAACAGGCTACCTCGTGACAAGGTACAGAGAAGTGGATGCTGTCTGTTTTGGGTTTGCTCATACAAAAGTAATTTCTGAGATCCATACAAAGGAAAAACATAGCGATAAGATACGAAACCCTTAATTACTCTAATGTATGTACGAAGCTCTCTCACAGCACCTCCTTCCTCCCCAACCTCTCTTAACTCCTCGGGCGCGATCCACTAGCTGAAGCATCCAGCCCATCGCAGCTCATTTAAACGGCTGCAGGAAATTTGTTTTACAAGGCTGGTTTTAACTGAACTACCTGCTGTGCGGCACATTGCTACTGTTTGTGAAATGAATGATGGGAAAGGCAAGTCTGTGATTTCATTTGTTCAGACCGATTACTCACACGTTGCACACGGTATCATTTGCTTGTCACTTAATGACTGACCAGCCTGCCTGAATCATTAGTGCTGCGGCGCAGTGAAAGGAAGACCTCGGCATAATGAGGCGCTGAAGGAAGTGGAGTGCTGTTTTACCTAAAAGAAATGGTGTGCAGAAATCCAGCACAGCTGCAGGTGTTCCGATGACAATGTGGGAAGCAGTTAGCTTCCAATTTAGCAGAAAATTAAGAGCGAAAAAACTGTTATTTGTGAGAGAAGATACTCATGGCAGGCAATCATCCTCGCTCTGCGTCCACAAGATGAGCTTTCAGCTGTCTTTGTCGTGACTTAAAACAATTGTTATCTTGGGCTGCATTCAACACCAGATTGGTGCTTATTATCTGCAGTTTATTCTTTCTTGGGATATTTTGTTTTTTTTCCCCCCCTCTATTTTATGGTTAATTTGCTTGCTTGAATGTAAAGTCATTTAAGCTGAAAAATCTGGATTGTGGCTGATCATTGTGCCAGGGCTCTGAGCTGTATGATACAAGATAATTGGCAATTTTCAAATTCATAATCCATTTTGTTTCACTCGTTCCCCCCATTCCCCCCCCCCTCCAGGTCCCTTCTGCTAGCTTCTCTGCTCTGTTCTTCAGCATAATCTTTGAAACGGGTAACAGAGGGAAGGTGGGGGGACTAGATTCCTCCACTCAGAACCTGAGGCCCCTGAGACTCACCTTTGGGGAAATGAAAGACCAAAACTCCATGATACAAACCTGTCCACCTCCGGGAAAGCAGTCTCTCCAAAGCAGATAGATACTTCCCCGTAAAAAGACTGAATTTCATTTGGAACCACAGTTCCAAGTTCTATTGGTAGGGTAATAAAAAGATTTTGGCTTCACTCGAGAGTCTGCTGTTTGAGGCAGACAAGAAAACCCCGATGTTCTATAAAGCAACTGCTAGTCTCCCATTTGATGGGGGTCCAATGGCTAGATCTAACATAGGGTATTCTGGCCCTTTTATCCCTTGCCGTGCCAGTCAAGGTGATACTGTTAATAGATGAAGATGCCCAATCTCTTCACCGGTCAGGTAGCTCTCATACATAGTATATCGTATGCGTGTTACCTTTTGCTATGTCAGTCAAGGTGATGGTAGATAAAGCTGCCCAAATCTATGTCCACTGATAAGTCTAGCCCACAGGATTTCATCCCAGGAGTGTAAGCTCTTCGTGTTTCATTCTTTTCTATTTTCCTGTCAGAGCAGTGTCTTCTGAGTTGACTCATTTCAGTCAAGTTATTCCTGAGCAACAGAGTTCCCCTCAGGAGATTTCTCTAGAGATGTGGTAGTATGTTCCGCTTCCTCCAGGATCTCAGGCCAGTGGAGTAGCGTGTCTTATCAGCAGTGTTTGTAAGGGTGGTAACAGAGGGGTGTTCAACAGTCAAGGGGTCTGTGAACAGTAGTCCTGCTGCTTCAGCTACATAGAGCATGGAGATTCTCTCGAAGGAGGGACTCTTCAATGATACATGTACTTTTTATTCTTCGCAGCAGCCAGCCCTGCTTTACCTAAAAGCAGGAGGAGAACCCCGTTGCCACTTTTCTTCTCTCCATTAATTGCAAGTCATTTATTTTCCTGTTCTGTCACTCTGACGTTTCTACGGGCATACCTGCTCACAGCACCAGTTAAAACTGTAAAACATTATGTTTCCCCATTTTGTAATAATTTTCCACTTGAATCGTACTGTTGTTTTTCAGGTACATTTGTGTGAACTAGCAGAAGGAAAATGCAAGAGAAAAAAATAGAGAGCATGAACATGGTGAGCAATCACAAACCAAACAAGCATCAGATTAGTAGCCAGAGGAGAAAGAACAACCAGAGAGAGGGAATAAAAGGCTTTCCACCCTCAAATGCTGTTTGGTGTTTATCTTTCAATACACTGTCTTCAGGCTTTCACCTTCCTCTCCAGCTTAGATATCGCGTTCCCTTTCACCATAGCTGTGTTTGTTATTTGAAGTGCTGGCAAGCCTACATTTCCAATTTCTGCACTGCTTTCTGTGGTAGAACTTGGGTAATCAGGCCCTCCACATCCCAGGTGTGGATTTTCATCTTACTACTTCCTCGTAGCTGGCCTGAGAAGACACTCAGCCACACTCTATTTTCATGTCCACTAATAGTCACTCAGTCTCCTGTTCTGCCAATTTGGTGCATAATATTTTCATTTTCTCTATATACATTTTCCAATACTCCTGTCAGCTTGCAGCATCTACTTCATTAAGCTTCTCCTCCCCCCGGTTGAACAGCCATCAGCAGTGAAGGAGCCTTTGTGAGGTCGAGGGGGGGATTGATCTTGTTTTCTCCACACACTCGCAGACCTGCCAAAGCAGGAGGATTTACTGCCTGTCACCCAGATTGCCTGGAGGATGCTCCTTGTCCCCATTTGTCACGCGGCTTCCGTTGCTCACCAGGCGCTCAGGCTTGTAAACTGATTTCTGAAAATGTGAAAGGATTATCCTCGCTCATAAAATGCAAAATTTGCTTAACTGCCTGCCGCAGCATTTGTTTTTCGAGAGAGGCTGATTTGAATTACAAAGTAAGGTTGCCGTGGTGTGGAGAGAGGGTGGTGAGGGCCACCGGCAGGCTGGCCCCTCCTTTGGGAAAGCCAGACAGCAAGGAGCTTCATGAAAAGCCCAGAGAGGAAGCTAGTGTGTTGCCTTAAGTAGGATTCTACACTGCAAAACAAAGCAGTGGATAAAGCATCTATTTCCTTTTTCATTTTAGGGTTCTTGGTCCTATTTGGTCTTCCTAAAGGGCATGCAAAACAGAGCATTTGAAAAGAATTCCACTCTAGTCGCTGTTTAACTTTTATTAAGTAATTACAGATTCTAAATAGAATCCACAGATCTGGACCAAGGATAGTATCTCCATATTCAGTAAGTCCAGCAACAACTTCCTAAATATACATGTGAAAGCTTTCATGTCTTTCATCATTTACCAAATCCCACAGTGAATCTATTTTTATACTCAACCCAGACTTAAACCAACTCCCACAAACTGAGTTGAGTGTGACATTTATAACAGACTCCAGATAGCAATGTATTTTTATAAAACCATCAGCCAGCCACCCCCCCCCACCCCCTCAGACTGTTCCCTTATTAAATCTGTATCTTTCAAAGAACACCCTTTAGGACTAGCAATAAAATAAAAGGCCATGAGCTAGGGGATCTTCCTTTTTATCACCCTTCCTTCAGGGCAAACTAAGAAAGGCTGACTCACCATCCCTCCCTGAAGATTTCCTGGCAACAGTGATTGTGTCTTATTTAGAATCTATAAACCAAGGACCTGTGCTGGTGATTGGCCCATTGTAGGTGCTCAGTACGTGGGTGTCTGAGTAAATGGATGAAGGGTATGGTGTGAGGGCCATTTATTTCTTCCTCATTTTCAATGGATACTCTCAACTCAGTTCACTCGAGGCAATCATTAAAATCGTAAATTTATAAAAGGATAGGGTAGATCTTTCTGGTGAGAAGTGAACTTTTGTTGCAGGAGTATGAAAATATAAAGATTGATACAAGGGGATATGAAAGAGAATGTTCAGGTGTAGTCTTGTTATAGATGAAATAAATGATAGATATGGAAGTAGGAAACAGGGATGTTAAGCAATCAGCTGAGCTAAATGTCCATCCATCCTCTTTAGAAGAGAGAGGAAGAAAACTGATTTTAGCATCTGAAAATGAGGGATTTCAGGATCAGGCTTCCCTTTTCATTTCAGGATCCCCTACTGAGTCAGAGGATGTTTCCTTCTTTCTGTTTCTCTTTTATTTTTTGTCTTCACTCACTAGGTAAGCTATGCCCCTAGGCTGGTACATTCCTCTTCACAGAGGGAAATAAGGCAGGACAACAGAAAATTCTGCCCAGTCACTGAAGAAATTAAACAGTGTAGAGCAGGAAAAGGAGCTGGAGATATAGAAACACAGAGAGAACTATTCTATGTAATGTGATCCAGAGCGTCCTCTAAGCCCCATTTTGACGATGTTTGACCATTAGTTATTCTTTTTCTCTAGCTTCCACAATATGAAACTCAATTTTTTTTTTGTCCCATCCTCTTCACTGGTCTCATTTTTTAAAAAAATTATTGGACTATAGTTGATTTACAATGGTGTTAGTTTCAGCAAAACCAGCAGTTATATATATATACACACACACATACACACACATATGCATTCTTCTTCAGATTCTTTTCTCACATAGGTTATCACAGAACATTGAGTTCCCTGTGCTATACACTAGGTCCTTGTTGATTATCTGTCTTGTATATTGCTTTGTGTGTATATTAATCCCAAACTTCTGATTTATCCCTCCCCCCGTATTTCCTCTTTGGAAACCATAAGTTTGTTTTTGATATCTGCACATCTGTTTCTGTTTTGTAAATGAGTTCATTTGTGCCATTTTTTAAAAAGTCCATGTATGTGATATAATATGCTATTTGTCTTTCTGTGTCTAACTTCACTTAGTATGATAATTTCTAGGTCCATCCATGTTGCAGCAAGTGGCATCATTTCATTCTTTTTTATGGCTGAGTAGTGGTCCATGAACTTCCTGATGTTCAAGCTGGTTTTAGAAAAGGCAGAGGAACCAGAGATCAAATTGCCAACATCTGCTGGATCATGGAAAAAGCAAGAGAGTTCCAGAAAAACATCTATTTCTGCTTTATTGACTATGTCAAAGCCTTTGACAGTGTGGATCACAATAAATTGTGGAAAATTCTGAAAGAGATGGGAATACCAGACCACCTGATCTGCCTCTTGAGAAATTTGTATGCAGGTCAGGATGTAACAGTTAGAAGTGGACATGGAACAACAGACTGGTTCCAAATAGGAAAAGGAGTACGTCAAAGCTGTATATTGTCACCCTGTTTATTTAACTTATATGCAGAGTACATCATGAGAAACGCTGGACTGGAAGAAACACAAGCTGGAATCAAGATTGCTGGGAGAAATATCAATAACCTCAGATATGCAGATGACACCACCCTTATGGCAGAAAGTGAAGAGGAACTAAAAAGCCTCTTGATGAAAGTGAAAGAGGAGAGTGAAAAAGTTGGCTTAAAGCTCAACATTCAGAAAACGAAGATCATGGCATCCAGTCCCATCACTTCATGGGAAATAGATGGGGAAACAGTGGAAACAGTGTCAGACTTTATTTTTCTGGGCTCCAAAATCACTGCAGATGGTGACTGCAGCCATGAAATTAAAAGACGCTTACTCCTTGGAAGGAAAGTTTTGACCAACCTAGATAGCATATTCAAAAGCAGAGACATTACTTTGCCAACAAAGGTCCATCTAGTCAAGGCTATGGTTTTTCCAGTGGTCATGTATGGATGTGAGAGTTGGACTGTGAAGAAAGCTGAGGGCCGAAGAATTGATGCTTTTGAACTGTGGTGTTGGAGAAAACTCTTGAGAGTCCCTTGGACTGCAAGGAGATCCAACCAGTCCATTCTGAAGGAGATCGGCCCTGGGATTTCTTTGGAGGGAATGATGCTAAAGCTGAAGCTCCAGTACTTTGTCCACCTCATGCGAAGAGTTGACTCATTGGAAAAGACTCTGATGCTGGGAGGGATTGGGGGCAGGAGGCGAAGGGGACGACAGAGGATGAGATGGCTGGATGGCATCACTGACTTGATGGACGTGAGTCTGGGTGAACTCCGGGAGTTGGTGATGGACAGGGAGGCCTGGCATGCTGCAGTTCATGGGGTCGCAAAGAGTCGGACACGACTGAGCGACTGATCTGATCTCATCTGAGTGGTCCATTTCATATATGCCACATCTTCTTTATCCATTCTTCTGTCAATGGATATTTAGGTTGCTTAATGTTTTGGCTGTTGTAAATAGTGAACATTGGGGTACATTGCCGGGGTCCAGCCCCAGCTGATCCAGGGTATTCGAAGGAGAGACGGCGTAGGCGAGGGTCAGGAAACAACTGCTTAATTAAACGTTAATTAAGGATATAAAGAGTAATAACGTTAATTAAGGATGTAAAGAGTAATAGAATGAGGATAGCTCAGTAGGAAAATTCAGTGGAGAAAAGAGGCTGAGTAGCTTGGTTTACGCGGGAGACCAATAAAACTTCAAGACAAGGAGTTTGCACCACTTACATAGGCCGCAGGCGTCCTTCTGTTCTCCTGAAGGAGAGGAGACACTGAGGCCTCCCCGGTCAGATCTTAGAAGCCCAGGCATAATTAGCAAGCATGGCGGGTTCCGCGCTCCAGATGGAGACTCAGCCAGAATTTGAGAGAGAGCGCGACACGGGGAGACCAAGTTTCCGTGAACAAGGCCCGCACTTTATTTTCCAAAGTAGTTTTTATACCTTAAGTTGTGCATAGAGGATAATGGGGGAAGGGGTGGAGTCATGCAAGGACAGCAGTTCCTGGTCCTAATCGAAGCCAGGCTTTCAAACTTATCATATGCAAAAGTTCAGGTGAATTACATCATCTTCTGGCCAGGAGGCCTGTTAACATTTTAAGAAACTTATTTTTCTCTAAAGGTGATTATTCCAAAGTCAGGCACCAGCCTCCAAAAAAGCACTGGACAAAGCTGCATTTTACATTTCTATACACCCATTATACCAATCAATACACTGCCAAGGACACAGTAGGTAAGGAGTATGGAGACTTAGCAGCAAACATTGGCCCAACAAGTGAAAAACCCTTCACCAATACAATTTCTAATCAATCTTTTAACTACTCAAAGGAATCTGTGTTTAGACAGTTTAGAACATCTCCTGCCTCTCACAGTTGGGAGGCTCTGAACAATCACATGTGGCCGGAAAAACCTATTCAGGCAGGCTAGAGGATTTCCAAAGGAGTTTGTAGGTTGAAACACTGTCCAGGAATTATTAACTGGAGCTGTAAGCTAACTCTTTTTTCAGAGAGAGGTAGTGGGGGACAGCCCCCCGTAAAGTCAGAGGTGTAGGTGAAAGCACAAAGCAGAAAGTAGGCACACTCTGGTTTTGGGGGTAGATGCTCGAGAATTTCCAGGGGGACTCCTGAGGCTTGATCCCGCCTTTGCGTATGCCGAGCCTCCTTCCTCATGACCTTTGTCATGGGCGGAATTCCTCACGCTGGCTCCCGGCAGTGATAGAATTCCAGTTGAGCTATTCCAGATCCTGAAAGATGATGCTGTGGAAAGTGCTGCACTCAATATGCAATATGCACTCAATATGCAATATGCCGGCTCCCGGCAGTACATCTTTTCAAATGATGGTTTTTAGGTGTTTTAAGGAACCTCTGTACTTTTCTCTCTTCAGTCCCTTTAGTGGTGCTCTGCTGACTATCAGAGCAGCCTCGCCTCTCACTTGGCGGTCTGGTGTTCTCTGCCTTTCTGGGCTGGCTCCTTCTGGGTGGTCTTCCTGGTCTGCGCAGTGCAGCTCCGTGCTCTCTGTTGCTGTCAGTGGTGCCACTCTCATCCCGGTGCCCTGCACGTGCAATTATGTAATTACCTGGACTTCTGTCACACCTTTTCCCCCATCAACTCATCAGTCTGGCCAAGTGATATTGTCAGATCACTGTAAAAATCTTTTCCATTTTTCTCCAATTTTGCTGTCACTATCTCAATTTAGAAATTTAGCTTTATATCTGAAGTGCTGTTTTAGCTGAGGCTGTTCTCATCACCAACACTACTCCTCACAAACATGTACACACACACCTTCACCTTCTCATGTATCTGACTTGCAGTTGTCAGGTTAATTAGTGTAAAAACCTCATTTCCATTAAATTTGCCTCCTTAACAGATAAAAATAGTTTCCTAATTGAGAGAACAGCATAGATTTTATGTAACTCTACTACTATCTCTCAATATAAACCTAAGTGTGACCATTTTTTTTGTACCTTAATACCAAGCGTATTACTTTCTATAGTTTGGGAATGTAACTAAGAGAACTATCTATAGGTTTGAAAATCACTTCTCTCTTTAGAATTCAAGGATCTCCAAATTCCAACTTTGTTTATCTGAAAAATGTTTTTGTCCACACTTAATTCTTTCTGAATCCCTTCAAAGATAAAACTTTTATCCGTGTAGTTTTCAAAGGAAAGAAGAGAAACATATAGCATACAGAAATTACCTAAACATTGGTATATGTTTCTTTTTACTTAGGACAAGCTTAAGTAAAGCGGTTTCACTAACACCCACATGATTTGTTCTTACAAAAGGACAGCTGATTATTTTAAAACACATTTGAGCAGAGGAATTTTGAAACTGATTTTTCTTCATAGTTTTACATGGGATGCAGGGGTGCTAGGGAAGTAGTAGCAGGTCCTTTTGTTGCAGGAAGGCGGACCCCTTCCAGGGCCCGAAACTGGGCTCTTGTCTAACACTCAGAAATGAATTGTCCAAGGAGACACGTGCTGACAAAGCAAGAGATTTTATTGGGAAAGGGCACCCCGGTGCAGAGCAGTAGGGTAAGGGAACCCAGGAGAACTGCTCTGCCGCGTGGCTCGCAATGTCGGGTTTTATGGTGATGGGATTAGTTTCCGGGTGGTCTTTGGCCAATCATTCTAATTCAGAGTCTTTCCTGGTGGTGCACGCATTGCTCAGTCAAGATGGATGCTAGCGAGAGGGATTCTGGGAAGTGGACCGACAGGCGGTGTCTCCTTTCGACCTTTCCCGGACTCTTCCGGTTGGTGGTGGCTTATTAACTCTGTATTCCTTATCAGGATCTCCTGTCATAAAACAACTCATGCAAATGGTTACTATGGTGCCTGGCCAGGGTGGGCGGTTTCAATCAGTATGCTTCCCCTAACACTTTGGTTCATCTGAGGTCTTGGATGATTTGTAACTTTACAAAGTCAAGTTGGGACTTGTGTTTGAGAGAAGGGACAGAATTGCTCAGCTGTGCTTAATAAGGAGAAAAGACATTGAGGCTTCAGAAGGCTGGTCTGAGGGGAAGGGGATGAGGAAGCATCTAGGCAGGGAGAGAGGAGCTGGGCAGCTAGCCTGAAATGTGGAGTGCTATGTGGAATGGATCAGCCAAGAGAAATCCCTGGTGTCAAATGAAAGGTGAATGGAAAGGCTTTCAACAGCATGAATGATTGAACACCCTGAGACCCCATCAAAGAGATCAACATATTTGGGCATATTCATGTAATGGAGGCATCCATTGCAGAAAAAATGAATTAGAGCTACGTAAGTTAATATGAATCATGTAAGCTTGATATTGAGTGAAACCTCTGCAAAAGCAGGTGTCATATGATGCAATCTATACAAAAATTTAAAACTTGCAAACAATTATGTCCTTTAAATATATCCATAAATGCATGGGCCTTAGGAAGCATCACTATGTACAAAGCTAGTGGAGGTGATGGAATTCCGGTTGAGCTTTTTTAAATCATAAAAGATGATGCTGTGAAAGTGTTGCACTCAATATGCCAGCAAATTTGGAAAGCTCATCAGTGGCCACAGGACTGGAAAAGGTCAGTTTTCATTCCAGTCCCTAAGAAAGGTAATGCCAAAGAAAGCTCAAACTACCACACAATTGCACTCATCTCACACGCTAGCAAAGTAATGCTCAAAATTCTCCAAGCAAGGCTTCAACAATACATGAACCGTGGACTTCCAGATGTTCAGTCTGGTTTTAGAAAAGGCAGAGGAATCAGAGATCAAACTGCCAACATCCATTGGATCACAGAAAAAGCAAGAGAATTCCAGAAAAAATATGCTTTATTGACTATGCCAAAGCCTTTCACTGTGTGGATCACCACAAACTGTGGAAAACTCTGAAAGATATGGGAATACCAGACCACCTGATCTTCCTCCTGAGAAATCTGTATGCAGGTCAGGAAGCAACAGTTAGAGCTAGACATGGAACAACAGCCTGGTTCAAATAGGGAAAGGAATAGGTCGAGGCTGATGCTGTCACCCTGCTTATTTAACTTCTATGCAGAGTACATCATGAGAAATGCTGAGCTGGATGAAGCACAAGCTGCAATCAAGATTGCCGGGAGAAATATCAATAACCTCAGATACACAGATGATACCACCCTTATGGCAGAAAGAGGAGAAGAATTGAAGAGCATCTTGATGAAAGTGAAAGAGGAGAGTGGAAAAAGTTGGCTTAAAACTCAACATTTAGAAGACTAAGATCATGGCATCCAGTCCCATCACTTCGTGGCAAATAGATGGGGAAACAATGGAAACAGTGACAGACTTTATTTTTCTGGGCTCCAAAATCACTGCAGATGGTGACTGCAGCCATGAAATTAAAAGACACTTGGTCCTTGGAAGAAAAGTTACGACCAACCTAGACAGCATATTAAAAAGCAGAGACATCACTTTGCCAACAAAGGCCCATCTGGTCAAAGCTCTGGTTTTTCCAGTAGTCATGCATGGACGTGAGAGTTGGACTATAAAGAAAGCTGAGTGCCAAAGAATTGATGCTTTTGAACTGTGGTGTTGGAGAAGACTCTTGAGAGTCCCTTGGACAGCATGGAGATCCAACCAGTCCATCCTAAAGGAAATCAATCCTGAATATTCATTGGAAGGACTGATGCTGAAGCTCCAATACTTTGTTGGCCTTATGTGAAGAACTGACTTATTGGAAAAGACCCTGATGATGGGAAAGATGGAAGGCAGGAGGAGAATGGGATGACAGAGGATGAGATGGTTGGATGGCATCACCGACTCAATGGACATGAGTTTGAGTAAACTCCAGGAGTTGATGATTGACAGGGAGGCCTGGCATGCTGCAGTCCATGGGGTCTCAAAGAGTTGGACATGACTGAGTGACTGAGCTGACTGACTGACTGATAAATGCATGGGAATAATAAATACCAAATGCAAGATAGTGGTTATCTCTGGGAGAAGGGAGTTGGAAATGTAAATAAGGAGGGATACACAGTGAACTTAAACTCTTGGTTAGCATCATTTCTTGAGCTGGGAAAGGGGTACATGGCATTAATTTGATTTTTAACATTTTGCCCTCTCATAAATGCTTTATCATGTATTTTTAGAATAAGTTATATTTAAATTTTGACTTACAGAAAAATTATAAAGAAAGTAGAGAGTTCCCCTATATCCAAACATACCCAGTTTCTTCTGTTTAACATCTTACATTAATGTGGTACTTTACTTACAATTGATGAACTAGTATTGGTTCAGTATTTTAAGCTGATTGCCTTAGTTTTTACCTAATGCACTTTTCTGTACTAGGATCCCATCCAGGATACCATGTTACAATTAGTCATCATATTTCCTTAGGCTCCTCTTAGCTATGATTGTTTCTCATACTTTCTTTTTTTGTGTAACTTAGAGGGTTTTGAGGGTATTGATCAGGTATTGTATAGAACGTCCCTCTATTGAGATTTGTCTGATGTTTGTCTTATGATTAGACTAAGATTATGTGTTTTTGGAGGAAGAAGTGAAGTGCCATGCGTGTCACATCATATAAATAGTACATAACTTCTCACTATTAACGTTGACCTTGATCACCTGGCCGGCATAGTGTCTGTCACATTTCTCCAGTGTAAAGTTACCTCGCCTCTCCTTTTTTTTTTTTTTTAAATACTTTCCTCTTTGGAAGGAAGAATAAAAATCTTTCCCCTAAATCCCTCCCCCATTTCTCTTCCAGATATTAAGGCTTTACTCAAGGGCTTTCACTGTATGTAGCCCCCACATAAGAAGTAGTGTGTTACTGTCTACTTATTTCTTCAAAACATATTTATATCAGTATGCCCTCACAGATATATATTCTATATTTTGGGTTATAATCCAATGTTACTTTATTTTGTTACTAAAATTTTTCCAGTTTTGGCATTGGAAATACTTTCAGTTGGCTCCTATGATTGTGTTGGGTTGTGTACTTGTTTAAAAAAGCATTTCCTTACCTTCCCGTACTATATGGTGCTCCAGACTCACCTTGTGTACTTCCTACCTGGGTCCTAGAACAATCATTTCTCCACGGAACCTGGGCTACTTTTACTGATTAATGGTTATTATAAACCAAGGTGTGGGTGCTGGGTATGCTCAGTGCTGCAGGGATGTTGGTGCTTCTAGGCCCTCTCGGTAGTCAGAGCAAGGTATAAACATATATCTTTAAATATTGTCTATATATAACCATTTGTATCTGCATTAAGCTAAACATGAGTTCATACTGATGTCTTCAATTTTAACTCATTATCGTATGAGTCATCCTGTTCTCTTCCCCTTATCTGTTAATTCTCACTCCAACATAATTAATTCTTTGTTAAGCCAATCTGGAAATTGGAATAAGAGAAAACGCTGTATGCATATGAGGAATAGGTATTAGTAGTTGTTCTGCCACAGAAAGTTAATTCTGCTCATCCTCAGCCTACACAGGGAATTGAAAACACAGTAACTGAACTGTCATAAGACTGTAGCCTGGAAGTAGAATATGTGTACATCCTACTTTAATACACAAACTATACACACACACTGGAGAAGGAAATGGCAACCCACTCCAGTGTTCTTACCTGGAGAATCCCAGGGATGGCGGAGCCTGGTGGGCTGCCATCTCTGGGGTCGCACAGAGTCTGACACGACTGAAGTGGCTTAGCAGCAGCAGCATACACACACACACACACACACAATTTTATTTTTTAAATTTTATTTAATTGGAGGATAAAAACTTTACAGTATTGTGATGGCTTTTTCTATCCATCAGCACAAATTGGCCATAGGTATACATGTGTCCCCCCAGTCCTAAGCCCCCCCTCCTCTCCCCCAACCCCACCCCTCCAGGTTGTCACAGGGCACTGGCCCTCGGTGTTCTGCTTCGGGCACTGAACTCGTGGTGGTCTTCCATTCTACATATGGCAATGTACATGTTTCAATGCTGCTCCATGTTTCAATGCTGCTCTCTCAAATCATCCCACCCTCACCATCTCCCACTGAGTCCAGAAGTCCGTTATTTACATCTGTGTCTCCTTTGCTGTATGTAGGATTGTCGGTACCATCCTTCTGGATTCTATATATATACATTAATTTACAGTATTTATCTTTTTCTGACTTACTTCACTCTGCATAATAGGCTCTAGGTTCATCTATCACATTAGAACTGACTCAAATGTTCCTTTTATATATATGTTCCTTTTTATAGCTGAGTAGTATTCCATTGCAGAGAAGGCAATGGCAACCCACTCCAGAACTCTTGCCTGGAAAATCCCATGGGCAGAGGAGCCTGGTGGGCTGCAGTCCATGGGGTTGCTAAGAGTCGGACTCGACTGGGCAACTTCACTTTCACTTTTCACTTTCATGCATTGGAGAAGGCGATGGCAACCCACTCCAGTGTTCTTGCCTGGAGAATCCCAGGGACGGGGGAGCCTGGTGGGCTGCTGTCTCTGGGGTCGCACAGAGTCGGACACGACTGAGGCGACTTGGCAGCAGCAGCAGTATTCCATTGACACATACAACTTTAATGCAGGATAAGAAAACCTAACTATAAAAGAACAAATTCATAAAACCTAGTAAACCTAAACATTTACAATCCAATTTTACAAATACTTAATTAAATTAAAATTAAAAGAATAATATTATTTTACCATAAACTATTAAAATATAGCAGACCTAGCAGAAGATTAGCAATAATCAGTTTAGAGAACAACCAGCAGGAAGTATTATCAGTCTTATGGATAATAAAATAAAGGTTAAGCTGGGTTCAAGTTTTCCTTAAAATTCCAGGCAATATTTGAGACTCACTCACTCATTGGAATTCTTTAATACTGTTTTTTTTTTAGCACATGAGAAAATCCTTATATATACGGATGGATGCTTGGATCCTATTAGTTTACAAATCTGACAGAAGCCTCCCAAAATCTTATACACCCATTAGAAGCCTAATTAAAATATTTATATTATGGTAATTAAAGAAGATACTGCCTATGCATCCAAACCAAAAATTTAGCATAAACAGGCTCTTGGGAGCTAATGAAAGAATTTTAATGCGCTACCAGTAAATTTTACTAATTTTTGATAATCGCTAATGCTTTATGGTAAAGGCCAATAATAAAAGCTAGAAGAAGATTGTTGATTGCTTATGGGGCCAATTACTTTTAAAATCTGTGATGTCAAGAAAACTTCCAAACAACTAATACTTTGCAATGAGACCTACAGCACACAAAACAGTAAGTGATTCTATACCTTTGGAATTTCCAAAGAGTTTCCCCCAAGAATAAAGGAGACGTATGCCCTTGCCACCAGTCTTCTTGCTCTTCTGTGGGACTACTAGCAGTGTGTAACTGGCATAACATGACAGTCCCGTAGAGTCATGTTCGGTGGCGTCCTGCAGGTAGCAGTCTGTTTACAGATGGAGTTAGATTACCACTTCTCTCCGGCTAGTAAACAGTGCTCTGTTGTGTGTAAGATCTTGAAGCCCTCAGAAGCTCTTATTTTTGTGACCACTGCAGAGAGAAGAAGAAAGAAAGCCTGTGGTTCCATTATGGGAAATCATGAGGTTTAGTTTGAGGCAGGAAAAAAAAATAAAAGGAAGTTCATTTGCAGTTCAGTTATGTCTGAACGGATTAACAGTAAATATAATTTGTGAACTATTACTATTTCCTACCCCAGGCAGGTTTTATGGTTTTCTACAATTATCTGAAACGTACTTTACAGACTTTTGATGGCGAAAAAAATATAAAGATCTACAATTTAGGTGGTACAGACAAGCTTTGTGGTAAAACAATTTGACAGGTTTCCTTACCAACACAGAGAAGGGATTTATAACACAGTAACTGGAAAAAAAAAAAAAAAAAGTAATTTTTAGACCCATGGAGATTGCTTCATAGCTTCCTTTAATTAGAAGTAGAATTCCTTAAGTGGAGATTCATATTTCTGATATTGTATTATCTTTTCTAAAAGAAAGGATTTATATTATTTTTAACACACTATCAAATTTGCTGTAAGAAGTAATTTTTCTATCCATTGGCTGTAAATCTTAGATTATAAAATCAATGATAACAACTCAGAATTTGTAGCAATGCACTTAGTTAATTGTGTTCTTAGTTATTGCTAGTTATGAAAATATGTGATTTTGGAAATCACTAAGAGTAAATGTGTCCCTTTGAATCTCCAATTTGGTCAACTTTTATACAAAATTATTGCCTCAAAATACCTCTATTACATTGAACAATTCTCCAAATATCATTAGTTAAGAAAGATAGTAATATAGCCTTAAATTTTGTTTATCTTTAAAAGGATCATATAATGTATGTATTGCTACCTAACAACCAACCCCAAAATTTAGTAGCTTGAAATCATAGTTGATTAATTCCCTTGATTCTGTATGTTGGGTGGGAAATTATTCTACCAGGCCCTCTGAGGTCACTCATTCGGCTACATTCAGCTGGTGGGGCAGCTTGGAACTGGCTGTGACAGGATGGAGGGTCATTCTCTCCAGTTCCCTGGAGATGTCACCTGGGACATTTCACTTCTCCTTCACAGGGCCTCTTATCCCCCAGTAGGTTGAACTGAACCACTTTTAAAGAAGGACTCCAAAAGGGCAAAAGCAGAAACCTACACTCTTGAACTTGGACATCACTTCTACCACAATCTGTCGGTCAAACCGAGTCCCAGAATGGTCCAAATTCAAGCGATGGAGAGATAGACTCCATCTCTCTTGATTGGAGTAAAGTATTCTGGGAGCCATGTTTCCCAGGCTCCCGCAGCTATATAATCAGAGATGCCAAAATGCAGTCCCCACTACTCGCTCTGCAGGTTAGGCAAAAAACAGCTCAACATACTTTACTGCTGTCTTCTAAAAAATTGTAATAACTACACAGATCTATCAGGACGGCTAATAGGAATGATGTCTCCTAGAGTCACGCAAAGCACATATACAAGTTGAAAATGGTTGTCCTCCCCAGTTTCATGTTTGTGAGCACAGTAGGGAAGGTAGTAGGGGCTGGGATATTGGTAGGCACTTGCAATGGCAGTGCAATCGAGTTTAGACACCAGAAATCTTAGCCTCGGGTATTGATGATGACAATAAATTGTAATCTTCAAAAGCTCAGACCACAGAGTTAGTCTGTCTGAAATGAAATTCCGTCCTCATTGTTCATGAGTTTTGTGATTTTAGGCAAAGTCCTTCGTGTCTCAGTCTTCTCATCTATAAAATGGGGATAATGATGAGACCATGCACCAACTTGTGGAAAGAATTCATTGATGTAGAGCACTTAGACGGTGGCTGGCATCTAGGAAATGCTGCTTAAGTATTTGCTCTTTTCATCGCCCACCATCACTGTCGTCGTCATTGCTGGTGGAAGGAAGAATCCAACTAATTGGGTACACTGTTGAAAAAGGGGAAGCGATTCTTTTAAAGCCAAAATAATCATACTGTATCATCTTCATATCCAAGCTAAATGTTTGGGACAAAAAAGAAAATTTTGAATGTTTCTAAAATACAATTTTAACCAGGAATTTATCTGAAACCTTCAAAATTTAAAGACCTCCTCTGTTTCATCAAATAATCAGGGATGGCACAATGTTAACAAACATACATAGAACTAAAAGATGAAAAGCAGGAGTTATTCAGTGACTTCGGTTTGGATATTTTATTCACAAATCTGAAGTTTTTAAGATGCCTCTGAGTAAACTCTCAGAAATTAGGGATTTGTAGTGAATATCAGTGAGTTTCCATATAAAATATGTTGAATATGTATTTACATGTTACATGTTAGTTACCTTCCCAGTCCCCTTCCCTCAAAGTTCTGTTGCATGAACGTGTGCATGTGTTTGTTTATAATTGGTGAGAGTCCAGGAATCCATGTCTTTTTTAAAACATAAATCTATTTTTTAATGCTTTTGGATTTTTTAAAATTTATCTTACTGAAGTATAGTTGATTTACAATGTTGTGTCAGTTTCTCCTGAGAGCAAAGTGATTCAATTATACATATATTTATATATACACTCTTTTCCATATCCTATTCTGTTAGGTTTATCACAGACTATATAGTTCCCTGTGCTGTACTGTAGGACCTTGCTGTTTATCCATTCTGTATATAATATTGTTATTAGCATCTGCTAATCCCAAACTCCCAATCCATCCCTTCCCTACCTCCCTCCGCTTTGGCAACCACAAGTTTGTTCTCTGTGGCTGTGAGTCTGTTGCATAGGTAAGTTCATTTGTGTCATATTTTAGATTCTGCAGATAGGTGATATCATATGGTATTTGTCTTTTCTCATTCTGACTTATTTCACTTAATATGATATTCCATAGGTCCATCCATGAGGCTGCAAATGGCATTATTTCATTCTTATGGCTGAATAGTGTTCCACTGTATACACGTGCCACATCTTCTTTATCCATCCATCTGTCAGTGGACCTTTAGGTTGCTTCCAAGTCTTGACCATTATGAACACAGAGGGTGCATCTATCTTTCTGAATTATAGTTCTGGCCTGATATATGCCTAGAAGTGGGATTTCTGGATCATATGATGACACTATTTTTAGTTCATTTGTTTCCTTTTGGCTGTGCCGAGTCTTCTCTGCTGTAAGTGGGCTCTCTCTAGTTGCGCTGCATGGGCTTCTCATCGCAGTGGCTTCTCTTGTTGTAGAGCACCAGCTCTAGAGCTATGGGCTCTGTTACTGCACAGCATGTGGGATCTTCCTGGACCAGGCACCGAACACGTGTCCCCTGCATTGGCAGGCAGACTCCTATCCACTGTACCACCAGGAAAGTCCTCTTTTGTCTTTTGAGGAACCTCCATATTGTTCTCCATAGTGACTGTACCAATTTACATTTCTACCAACAATGTAAGAGGAGTCCTTTTTCTCCACACCCTCCAGGAATCCACATCTTAAAAAATACCTCAGGGAGTCCTTATGATTAGTCATGATTGGAATATGCTGTTCCTTCTCAAGTGTGGTCTGTGGTCTAGCTGCATCTGTATCACCTGTTTGCGTGTTAAAATGCAGAGTCTCAGGCTCCATCCCGGCCCTCCTGAATCAGAATCTGGATTTTAACCAGATCTTCATTTGATTCTTATGCACATTAAAATGTAAAAACAGCTAGTGACACACAGTGGCACTTTTGTTCCATTTCTTAAATTATTCTCAACCATTACAGTTTGCATTGAAATTATTAGTTATGTGATTACTTATAGCATTCTCATATAAATTCTGTCATTTCAACAAAACTATCCACAGGAAGATAAACCAACTTTTTTTCATACCTGGTGTTTATGTCTCAAGGTTATGAAGCCTTATAATGATGGCTGTAAAATAGCAATCACATATGAATATGTCTGTGTGTATATATATACACACACACACACACACAGCATATTCAAAAGCAGAGACATTACTTTGCCAACAAAGGTCCGTCTAGTCAAGGCTATGGTTTTTCCTGTGGTCATGTGTGGATGTGAGAGTTGGACTGTGAAGAAAGCTGAGCGCCAAAGAATTGATGCTTTTGAACTGTGGTGTTGGAGAAGACTCTTGAGAGTCCCTTGGACTGCAAGGAGATCCAACCAGTCCATTCTAAAGGAGATCAGTCCTGGGTATTCTTTGGAAGGAATGATGCTAAAGCTGAAACTCCAGTACTTTGGCCACCTCATGCGAAGAGTTGACTCATTGGAAAAGACTCTGATGCTGGGAGGGATTGGGGGCAGGAGGAGAAGGGGACGACAGAGGATGAGATGGCTGGATGGCATCACTGACTCGATGGGTGTGAGTCTGAGTGAACTCCGGGAGTTGGTGATGGACAGGGAGGCCTGGCGTTCTGTGATTCATGGGGTCGCAAAGAGTCGGACACGACTGAGCGATTGAACTGAACTGAATAGCTATATATGTTATGTATAATTTTCTTTATATATATGAAATTATTCTGTATACTACAGAATATATATAATTATTTATAATAATAATTACACAGAATTATATGTATGTATACCATATGTATCTATGCAGAATCTTTGTGACTAATTAAAAGAGATACTAATAACCATACAATAGCTACCAATTGACAGCATCTTTATCTGTTAATATCTCTACTATATATATTTACACATACATATATTAAGCATAAACCTCAAATTCTCCATAATAAACCACAACACTATTTTATCATTAATTTAATAGTAATTTAGGTGCTCTTGCTTAACATATAGGTAAAATCCCCTAGAGCTATGCTTCTCTTTCCTCTACCTTTTAAGAAACATTAGCAGTGTTTCTTTTAAGAATCATTAGCAGCTCTGGTACTTTAGAATTAATTACTCTTTAATAACATTGCTCAGTTGTATATGGCTTCACTATTAAATAGAGTCCTCCAGTGGGTAAGACATAGTATAATCTCTTCTTATGACTTTTTCCCTCATCCATCCATCCATCCATTCATTCATTCATTGAAGAAATTACTATTGAATTCAATGTGTTTTGGCCTTTGTCCTCTTACAGAGGATAACAAAATATGTTCTATGTCTTTGAGAAACAGCAGTCTAATAGAAAGGCAGACAAGAAAGTCAGCACTCATAACTAGATTCAATAAGTAGTTTAACAGCATTTTAAGGGGTACAACAAAGAGCATCACAACTGAGGAGGGCTCAGATAACCCCCGTCTTAATGGATGAGTGGAATTAGCCCGGGGATGTGGTAAGGAGGGGACTTACAGACCGAGGAGGCACAACAAGTGAGCATGTGAAATAGCCTTATGTGTCTGGGGATTGCTTCAGTCTGGTTGGAATGAAGTTTTGTGTGTATGTTAGGACATGTCATTGAAAATGTTGGCAGAAAGGCTGGGTTGTGAAGGCCAGGCTGAAGAGTTTCAGTGTTACGTTGGTGGCAGTGGCCAGCCATCAGAGGATTTCCTAAAGGGAGTGAGATGGTCAGAAGTGCACTTTGGAAAGAACACCTGGCAGATAAGTGGAGGACAGAACTGAGACAAGGGGGTCGCAATGAACGAGTCTACAGGCCAGAGCAGGGATCATACTGGGGAGAAGATAAAATCAGAAACGTGAAAGGCAAAACAGACATGGCTTCATGTCCTGTTGAGTCTCAGGGATGCAGAAGAGACTCCAGGATGACTCCTCCGAGCTGAGCTGGCGGAGGTCCTGGGTGAGGGATGGTGTCAAATAGGAGGAGCCGGTTTGGGAGGTGAGAAGACAAGCTGTTGGGAGCAGGTTGAGTCTGAAGAGTCTGTGCCTTCCCCACTGGAGGTATGGGGTAAACAGCTGGCCTAGGGCCTGAAGGAGAGGTGCCCAGTTATTTACGGAGTGTCTACTCTGTGTGCAACCAGGAATCATTCTAATTCTCGCATATAACCATCTCAGCTATCACATGCTGGTAAGGGGCGTTCTGCCCTCTGTATACCATTTTCTTCTGTGAACACCTCCCTTTAAACAATAAACAGAGTTAAGCAGAACTGTATTTTCTCTTGTAAACTATCAACACTGATCTAACCGAACACTCCGAGGTACAGGCACACCTTGTTTTATTAGGCTGCAGTTTATTTCACTTTGCAGATACTAAGTTGCTGTTGGTTTTGTTTGTTTTTGTTTTGTTTTACAAATTAGAGATTTGTAACAACCCTGCCTTGTCGAGCAAGTTTGTTGGTGCCATTTTTCCAGCAGCACTTGTTCACTTTATGTCTGTGTCACATTTTGGTAATTCTCACAGGATTTCATTATGATTGTTTGTTATGGTGTTCTGTTATCAGTGATCTTTGATGTTACTATGGCAAAAAAAATTATGCCTTGCCAAAGGCTCAAATGATAGTCTGCATCTTTTAGCAATAAAATATTTTTCAACTGAGGTATATACATTTTTTAAAAGATATACTGCTGTTGAACACTTAATAGACCATAGTATAGTGTAAGCATAACTTTTATGTGCACTGGGAAACAAAATTCATTGGACTCACTCTATTGCCATATTCGCTTTATCGGGGTGTCTTAGAACTGACCATAATATCTCTGTCTGCCTGAAGTAGGTTTCTTTCAGATATAACCTCCCACATCCTCTCGCACCAGTTGAGTTGAATCCCTACCAAGAATTAGCTGTTTGTTCCCAAACCTGTATATCCCAGTCATGGTTGCTATTTTAATTATATAATTTACTTAAATCTTATGTAGAGCAATGAAATATCAATGTGAGAATAAAGAAAGTTGTGGTTTCTATGAGGACAAAAGCTGACACTTTGAGAAGACTTAATAAAAATACATTCTCTTTAAGAATTGCTGTAAAATTAGTGATGAGACAAGTATGATAGGTTAGGGGAAGTAGTCATAGTCTGGAGGTGCTCAAGTGTTCACTGGCTTTGCCTGTGTATTAATTCTTCACTCCACTTTGTGGAAAGCAGGCAGGAAACTGCATAAAGATTGTGTCTATGATTAATGCAAGAAAGATATTGAGGAATTCTAATCAGAGGATGCATTTTCAAAGACAAGGTTTTGACCCTCCATCAAAAAACTGAATTGGCAAGTTAATGTTCATTTATAATTTTACATTAAAAATGAAATGTGTAAGCTATGTATGTTGATATTCCGTCGCTAGGTCCTGTCCTACTCTTTGCGACTGCAGCACCCCAGGCTTCCCCGTCCTTCACCATCTCCCGGAGTTTGCTCAGACTCATGTCCATTGAGTTGGTGATGCCGTCCAACCATCTCATCCTCAGTCTTTCCCAGCTTCGGGTTCTTTTCCAATGAATTGGGTCTTTACATCAGGTAGCTAAAGTATTACAGTTTCAGCATCAGTCCTCGCAATGCAATGAATATTCCGGTTTTGATGTATGAATCTTTTAAAAACAATGTTTCCCCAATTTAGCCAACTTTTTTTTTTTTTTAATTAAATAACCAGTACCAGTCCTGATCCCTCTGATGAGAGGGTTTCTAGTACATATGGCACCTCTGGCAGATATTGTCTATAGCTTGAGGGCCTAAAGAAACAGGGTGGCCACAAAGAACAGAACCTCAAGTCCTCAGAAAGCCTAGGATCCTCTGCGTGGTCTTTCATTATCAGTTTAGGCTCAGACTTTTTTTTTGCTCTCTACCCATTATTTCACTTGAAAAATGGTGATTTTAAAGCAAGCCAACTACATTACAAAGTTTGATATGCCAGAGACAGTGACAATTTTGCTTTAATTAAACAAGCTCTTGCTCTAATCAGACTGTAAGGGCTGTCTTCATTTCATATCATTTAGGATTTTCTGCAGGCATATTGATGTTGGGAGCTAACGATTCCCTAGAACGTGATCTCGCTACCTTATTTGCTCTCACTTTTTAAAAAAATGTGCATATATATATACACACGTATGTATATGTGTGTATACACATAAATATCTATACTATTTGTCCACTGAAAGCAATTATGTGCAATTAAAGCATGTCCGTTAGCATTTCATGCATCATGCCACATTACATTTGCCAGAAATGAGGGATTAGTGGGGCTTATGTGACACCCCAATGGTTAATCCATTGGCTAAATTTGGAAGCATAGGGAAAGTATTGCCACTGAATCTATCTGAAATGCTAGCATCTCTAGAAGCTATACCCTCAGTGATTATTAAGGAAATCAGCAAAAGAAATATTTTCTTTTGCTTCTTCTTTAATACCTTTTATATAATACATATTACAACGGAAAGATTATAAACTAGTCACTCATCAGTCAAGGATTTTACTCACATTGCTCTGTAGGACTGAGTGCTTTTTATTTTTTTTAATTAGAAGATTTCCTACAAGAAGGAGTTTTTTCTTTTCTTAATAGAATCAGGACTGAAAATCAGCTAGCGCTGAGCTATGTCTGCCCGTTTCCTCAAAGGATGTGCTCTTGGAGTCTGGTGCCCACACACTACCTGCCTGTCTGAGATAGACATTTCAGTTTGTAACTCTAAAAGTAATCATTTAAAATTAACCACTGATACAAAATTCTTAGCCAAATTTCATGTTCCTTGTACTCTTTCACTTCCCTCAATTAACCTCTGTCAGTAATTGAGTTTTATGTATATTTTGCTGTGCATCAACTTTTTTCTAATCTAAACCTTTATATGTGTTACTTTATATTAATCACCTGTTTAACTGCCTGCTTCTAATATGTCTTGAGGGCTTTTCTTCTTTACTTATGTAATGGTTTTAGTCTCTAAATATGGTTTGGAAAGGTGGTCAGGCTACTCCAGTGTCAGCAACCTTTTCTGTAAAGCACCAGACAGTAAAATTTGGGGGCTTTGTACATCATACAGTTTCTATCCAACCACTCAATTCTGCCATAGCCCCCAAACAGCCATAGACAAGGTCTAAGTCTGCTCAGGCTGTCATAACAAAAATAGCAGAGACTGGGAGGATTAACTAACAAGCCTCCCAGATTATTTTCTTACAGGTTCGGAGGCTGGTATTCTGAGATTAGACCTCCCCAGTGGCTCTATGGTAAAGAGCTAACCTGCCGATGCAAGAGATGCAGTTTCAGTTGCTGGGTTGGGAAGATCCCCCGGAGAAGGAAATGGCAACCCACTCCAGTATTCTTGCTGGCAAATCCCATGGTCAGAGGAGCCTGGTGCGCTACAGTCCATGGGGTCACAGAAGAGCTGGACACAACTTACCAAGTAAACAACAACAATCTGAAATCGGGGTGCTGGTGTGGTCAGCTTCTGGCGTGACCTCCCTTCCTCGCTTATAGATGGCTATGCCTTCACATGACCTTCCCCTGTGCATGTACTGAAAAGAGCAATCTCTTCCTTTTCTTGTAAAGCCACCCATCCTATCAGATTAGGACTCTACCCTTAGGACTTCATTTAACCTTACTTAGCTTCTCAAAGCCCTGTCTCCAGTAGAGTAACACCAGCGGTTAGGACTTCAACATGTGATTTGCGGAGAGAGGGAGTGACCATGGGGAAATACAATTCAGTCCATAGCAGACAACGTATAAATGATTGAGTGTGATCATATTCCAAAAAAAAACACCTAATTTACAAAAATAGACAGCAGGCTAGGTTTGCTTTGGATGCAGTATTTTGCTGACCCCTGTTCTAGATCATTTCTTGATTTATTTTGAAACTGTACTTTTAGGTTAATTTCTTTCTTTCTGCCTCTTCTGGCTGTTAAAATTGGCATCTTCCTAGTGAAACTGTTTACCTTAGATTAGGACTTAGTTTATGACTCTAACCCATGTGTCCGGGACTGTAACCTGGCAAAAAACCCTGCTTGGGACTTGAACCCACGTGAATGGGACTCAAACCCAGTCAAAACCCATGGTACCTGGTTTCAGGACCTAATGAAGCTCAGTCTCTTGATGTCTCGTCACAGAAAGAATTCACTGAGAGACAAAGTGATAGGTAATAAGCAGGTTTAGAGAGAAACACACCCCACAGACAGAGTGTGGGCTATCCTAGAGGGTGAGTCTGGCAGCCTCGAAAATGTGGCGTGGTTAGCTTTTATGGGCTGGGTAAGCCATGAAATTAAAACATTTGCTCCTTGGAAAAAAAGCTATGAAAAACCTAGACAGCGTATTAAAAAGCAGAGACATCACTTTGCTGACAAAGGTCCATATAGTTAAAGCTATGAGTAGTCATGTATGGATGTGAGAGCTGGACCATAAAGAAGGCTGAGCACCATAGAATTGATGCTTTTGAACTGTGGTGTTGGAGAAGACTCTTGAGAGTCCCTTGGACTGCAAGGAGATCAAACTAGTCAATTCCAAAGGAAATCAGTCCTGAATATTCATTGGGAGGACTGGTGCTGAAGCTCCAATACTTTGGCCACCTGATGTGAAGAGCCGACTCATTAGAAAAGACCCTGATGCTGGGGAAGATTGAAGGCAGGAGAAGGCGATGACAGAGGATGACATGGTTGGATGGCTTCACCGACTCAAAGGACATGAGTTTGAGCCAGCTCCAGGAGATGGTAAAGGACAGGGAAACCTGGTGTACTGCAGTCCACGGGGTCATAAGGAGTTGGGCACGACTGAGTGACTGAACAATGAACAGTGAGCGGGAGGATTATTCCAGCTATTTTGGGGAAGGGGTGGAGATTTCCAGGAGTTGGGCCACTGCCCACATGTTGGTCTTTTGATGCTGCCTTGGAACTGTTATGGTGCCTCTGGTTGTGTCATTTAGCTTGCTGATTGAGGATCAAGGTCTAGTTAAAGCTGACTTGTCTGCTAGCATGGACCCATTTGATTCTAATTACTTTATGTTTATCCTTGGGCTGTATCATTCTTTCAAAAGTTGAACCCTGCATCTTCCCCTCCTTTTTACTAGCAAGCTACGTGGAACATAGGCATGAAAAATGAAAGGTTTTCCAATTGCGAAGATAGCTTAGTGTGTGCAATGTATATTGATTAGCCTTGGAGAGAAGTGGAGAAGGCCCCAAAGTGGGGTTACCCCTTAGCCTAATTGGCTTACCTTTCGCATCCAAGCAAGTTACATGTGAGGTCCCAAGGGACATAGGAATAGCTGAAATGAACCTGAAGTGAAGTGAAAGTTGCTCAGTTGTGTTGGACTCTTTGTGATCCCATGGACTGTAGAGTCCATGGAATTCTCAAGGCCAGAATACTAGAGTGGGTAGCTGTTCCCTTCTCCAGGGGATCTTCCCAACCCACGGATCGAACCCAGGTCTCCCCCATTGCAGGCAGATTTTTTACCAGCTGAGCCACAAGAGAAACCCTAAAAGTTACATCAAAAGCACCAACATCCAGATACTCACAGTGCTGGCAAGCAGTTTAACAGGAATTATACTGGAGGAGGAAATGACAACCCACTCCAGTGTTCTTGCCTGGAGAATCCCAGGGACGGTGAGGCCTGGTGGGCTGCCATCTATGGGGTCACACAGAGTCCGACACGACTGAAATGACTTAGCAGTAGCAGCATTCTGCCCTCAGAGATTGGTCTTTAAATGAGGTCAGTGCCTTTGAATTGAGGACTGGGTAACAAATTAGCTACACAAAGTAACAAAACATACTTTAGCTTAATGTTCCCAGACAGGATCTTTTAATCTGGTAGGTTGGTGGGGCTGGGAGAAGGCATCATTTCATTTGCAAGAAATCCAGAGTGCTTTACGAATTTTAGGAGACGCCTGGAGATGAGTTGGGAATATTTTCCAACCTTGGACACCAGTATTGTACCCTTGGGAGGGAAGGGGCTCTGTGGGGTTCTCCGCATCTCCAACGGAGTGTGGGCGGCTCTGAGTAGAACAGTGCCTCCCCTTGTTCACATTCTACTCACACAGCCCTCCGTGATCAGCTAAACAGTGTCACGGCAGCATTCTCTGTTGTTTTCATGGAAAGGATGTGTTGACACGCGCTACCTCGCTGTGAATGTAAACACGAAGATGCTGACAGCAGCCGGAGCAGACGGCTAGCAGGTACCCACACTTACAGCGGGCAGATGTTTAACCTTGACATGAGCAGTAATTAAGCAGAGCCTCCGTAACCAGTGCCTCCCCAGGAGCCAATTAATAATTTGGTGGGGGAGATGGTATATGCAGATCTCCCCCCAAACCACAGCAGCATGCCTTTCCAGCCTCCCCCAGTGGACGGGGCTGGGCAATCATTTGTAACAGAGCCCTGTGGTGTGCGTGTGAACAAATTGTAATTAGGCAAATTAAATGAATGTTGCATGTACATCAGTTAATTTCTGGTCACAAGATAGACAGCGATCCATTACATATCAAAGTCTTCATCTTGGAGGCAGCACTCACCCGCCTCTGCCTACCCGCCTCTCTTCTACACCCACCCCCAGGAAAAGCTTGGCCCTCACTTAATTCTCATTGAGTTACTTCATCCCAGTTTGTTTCTTTCTTTTTGGCAGCAATATAGCAATATACACATTCCAAGCAGTCTTCTGACTTTCAACAGAGAAAAAAAAATCCTGCTTTAAAAGATGTTTAGAAAATGTATGCATCTAGCATATATTGTTCTTTCTGGGTTCAATAGTGATAGCATCCATTTCCTCTCCCACTGAGGCAAAGAAAATAAAATAAGGCTTCTGTGAAGGATGGCAGGCACAGGTTGGGGACTTCCCCACAGAGAAAATTGTTCAAGGAAGGCACATGATTCAGTGTAATTGTCCCAGGTGGGTCCCCCTCCCGTGGATCTCCGTGGGTCTGAGTCATCCCAGTAAGGAGAATGCCTCGCCGGAAATAGAGTTCAAGAACCCACCTCTCACTTCTTGCTGCTCAGCCAGACTGCGTTGCATTAACCCCCCTCAGCACTGTGGCTGCACCCCTATAGAGCTACCTAAATTTGTACACTAACATTTTAAGGACTAAAAACAATTTTTTTTTTTTTTTTTTTTTACTATATAGGGCCTGGCAGGAACAATAAATAAAAAGCAAAATGTAGGCCTTCACTGTAACTTAGCCCTAGCAATCCCTTCGTCGCTGATGGAAGGACCTGGATGCTAAACTTTCCTTCGTGTACCATTATTTCCTTTTTCTTCAGGAACTGTCATCTGTGTGTGTTTTTTTTTTTTTTTTAAAACGCTGTCAAAACTGACCACTCAAGAGTTGAAGAGTTGCTCTTCTACCCTGAGTAGTTTGAAGCAGAGAGTGAGAGAGTCCAGGAGCAAAGGGGCACAGGACCCCTGCTCAGCTCTCGAGGCAGGACCAATGCTTCTCCCCAGATCAGAGCCCCAGACTTCGCAAAATGCCTGGCTTCTATTTAGGGATGCTTTTCACAGCCAAGCGCTCTTTATTTGTATGAATTATGTTAACATAATCTAAACAGCACATATGAGTGGATGGATGGGTGAGTATTGATTTATGTCAGAGCCCTCCTTTTCTGCCCTTCCCCCATGGTCTTGCCCCTCTGGGCACGCTCTTGGTTCCAACACCCTCAGTAGACACTGCCGTCTCTGTGTGATCACAAGCTCCCCAAAGGCCGACTGCAGACCTTTCCTTGCTCTTGCCTCACTTCCCTGGCCCCACAGCTTCTAGTGCCGTGCTGAGTGTGACATAGTGGGGCTGTGCAGAAAACACTCCTTGAATGTAGCCAAGGGAAGTGAGATCCTGAAGAAGCTGAGGACTCAGGGCACTAGGGCATCCTGGATATTTGGGGTGAAGAACCAGCTGCAGGGTATGCCCCACAGGCTTCTGCCAGCATCAGCAGAACCCCCTTTCCCACTCTTTCCCCCTCTGCTTTCTGTTCTCATCACACTGAGCTTTTTTCCAAAAATTATCATGTGCTTTCCTGATACTACATCTTTTCTTCCCTCATGCATTTTATCTTTGTCACACTAACTGACAAACAACTTCCAAGTATTCTTCGTGTCTCAGCTTGAAATTTCTCTTCTCTGGAAGCCTTCGTTGCTTTCTCAGGGAGGGGTTACATTCTTTTATATTTTCCCAGAGCCATCCACTTTCCTCCTTTGTCATCCTCATCTCAGAACAGAACATACGTACTGTTCAACAACTGTTCTTATTGATGTACTTTAAAAAAATTTTAATTTTATATTGAGCTATAGTTGATTTCGTGACATTGTACAGGAGACAGGGTCAAGACCATCCCCATGGAAAAGAAATGCAAAAAAGCAAAATGGCTGTCTGGGGAGGCCTTACAAATAGCTGTGAAAAGAAGAGAAGCGAAAAGAAAAGATATAAGCATCTGAATGCAGAGTTCCAAAGAATAGCAAGAAGAGATAAGAAAGCCTTCTTCAGTGATCAATGCAAAGAAATAGAGGAAAACAACAGAATGGGAAAGACTAGGGATCTCTTCAAGAAAATCAGAGGTACCAAGGGAACATTTCATGCAAAGATGGGCTCGATAAAGGACAGAAAATGTATGGACTTAATAGAAGCAGAAGATATCAAGAAGAGGTGGCAAGAATACACAGAAGAACTGTACGAAAAAGATCTTCACATCCCAGATAATCACGATGGTATGATCACTCACCTACAGCCAGACATCCTGGAATGTGAAGTCAAGTGGGCCTTAGAAAGCATCACTACAAACAAAGCTACTGGAGGTGATGGAATTCCAGTTGAGCTATTCCAAATCCTGAAAGATGATGCTGTGAAAGTGCTGCCCTCAATATGCCAGCAAATTTGGAAAACTCAGCAGTGGCCACAGGACTGGAAAAGGTCAGTTTTCATTCCGATCCCAAAGAAAGGCAATGCCAAAGAATGCTCAAACTACCGCACAATTGCACTCATCTCACATGCTAGTAAAGTAATGCTCCAAATTCTCCAAGCCAGGCTTCAGCAATATGTGAACCGTGAACTTCCTGATGTTCAAGCTGGTTTTAGAAAAGGCAGAGGAACCAGAGATCAAATCGCCAGCATCCGCTGGATCATGGAAAAAGCAAGAGAGTTCCAGAAAAACATCTATTTCTGCTTTGTTGACTATGCCAAAGCCTTTGACTGTGTGGGTCACAATAAACTGTGGAAAATTCTTCAAGAGATGGGAATACCAGACCACCTGACCTGCCTCTTGAGAAATCTGAATGCAGGTCAGGAAGCAACAGTTAGAACTGTACATGGAACAACAGACTGGTTCCAAATAGGAAAAGGAGTACGTCAAGGCTGTATATTGTCACCCTGCTTATTTAACTTATATGCAGAGTACATCATGAGAAACGCTGGATGAAGCACAAGCTGGAATCAAGATTGCTGGGAGAAATATCAATAACCTCAGATATGCAGATGACACCACCCTTATGGCAGAAAGTGAAGAGAGACTAAAAAGCCTCTTGATGAAAGTGAAAGTGGAGAGTGAAAAAGTTGGCTTAAAGCTCAACATTCAAAAAACAAAGATCATGGCATCTGGTCCCATCACTTCATGGCAAATAGATGGGGAAACAGTGAAAACAGTGTCAGACTTTATTTTTCTGGGCTCTAAAGTCACTGCAGATGGTGACTGCAGCCATGAAATTAAAAGACGCTTACTCCTTGGAAGGAAAGTTATGACCAACCTAGATAGCATATTCAAAAGCAGAGACATTACTTTGCCAACAAAGGTCCATCTAGTCAAGGCTATGGTTTTTCCTGTGGTCATGTGTGGATGTGAAAGTTGGACTGTGAAGAAGGCTGAGCGCTGAAGTATTGATGCTTTTAAACTGTGGCGTTGGAAAAGACTCTTGAGAGTCCCTTGGACTGCAAGGAGATCCAACCAGTCCATTCTGAAGGAGATCAGCCCTGGGATTTCTTTGAAAGGAATGATGCCAAAGCTGAAACTCCAGTACTTTGGCCACCTCATGTGAAGAGTTGACTCATTGGAAAAGACTCTGATGCTGGGAGGGATTGGGGGCAAGAGGAGAAGGGGACGACAGAGGATGAGATGGCTGGATGGCCTCACTGACTCGATGGATGTGAGTCTGAGTGAACTCCGGGAGTTGGTGATAGACAGGGAGGCCTGGCGTGCTGCGATTCATGGGGTCACAAAGAGTCGGACATGACTGAGCGACTGATCTGAACTGAATAGTTGATTTACAATGTTGTGGGATTTTAAAAATAATTGTATTTATTTATTTTTGGCTGGGCTGGGTCTTAGTTGTGGGAAGTAGCAGCTACTCTTTGCTGCAGTAAGTGGGCTTCTCAGTGCATTGACTTCTCTTGTCGCAGAGCACAGGCTCTAGGCACACAGACTTTAGTAGTTGAGGTTCGTGGGCTCTAGAGTGTGGCTCAGTAGTTGAGGCACATGGAATTAGTTGCTCTGAGGCACATGGAATCTTCCTGAACCAGAAATCCAACCTGTGTCCCCTGAATTGGCAGGTGGATTCCTATCCGCTTGGCCACCAAGGAAGCCCCACAGTGCTGTGTTAGTTTCAGGTGTGCAGCAGAATGGTTCATTTTTGCTGTTGTACTATGGATTTGATGATGAAGAAGGGATGATGGCTGTTGTGTCTGCCGTTTTATTCCCAAATACTCAACACAGTGGATGTTTTTGTTGGATGCCTGGATATGTGAATGGGTAGATGGATAGAAAAATGAGTGGATGGAAGGATGAATGAGTATATGGGTGATGGGATGGATGAGTAGATGAGCAGGGAGTTAGATGGTGGGTAGAATTATCTCTTCTGACTCTCCCTTGTTCCTGGAGACCCAGGGCTCTGCTTGGGCTGAGCTCTCTGGAGCTAAGCTGAGGCAGGACTTGGGCTGTGGAGGCCTTCGCTGCAGGGAGTAGGTCAGTGGGCAGAGCCCAAGATGAGGGGGCCATATGAAGCACCAGGGGACTAAAGGGGAGACCAAGGTGGAGAGAGAGGTGTGTTCTGCAGGCAGGCTTCCCAAGGAAGAAGAAGAGTCCAAAGGCCACCTGAGGGTGGGGGGCTGTATTTACTTTTGTTGTTTTTCAGTTGCCCAGTCAGTCGTGTTCGACTCTGTGCCACCCATGGGCTACAGCACGCCAGGCCTCCCTGTCCTTTAGGCCCTATAAAATAGAGCTTTCCTGGTTTCTTCTGATGATGAGAACAGAACTGTTGATCACATTGAGCTGTTTTAGACAAAGACATAAAGAGTCACCATTTAAAATATTTTCTCCCAGAAGTTTAACATAGGACTAGCCTCCGCTGTTGCACATTTCTAATTTCATCAAGTCAGTAGCCTAATGATGGAGTGTAAACCTCCAGTTTATCACAGCTCAGTGGTTCTCAAATCTGGCTGGAGATTGGAATCACTGGAGAGCTTTAAAAAAACATCAATGCTCAGGCCCCACCCAAAAAAGATTGTCACATTCACTTTGCAAAATTATCCCCAGTGATTCTTGCGTGAAGCGAGAATTGAGAGGCAGCTACTCTTCACTGCTCAAGAAGGCTGCCGCCTTGCTACTCAGAGTGCGGCCCATGCACCAGCAGCGTCAGCCTCACTAGGATCTAGGTGGAGATGCAGAATCTCGGGTCTCACCCAGGCCCCCTCGGTCAGCATTGTGTTTCAGCAAGATCCCAGGGTGACTCATGTTGAATACTGAACATTGACATTTGAGAACAAGACTCTAGTTAATCCAAAAGTCAGAGACTTCGTAGAATATTCACCAAGGACTGGCTCAGAATACATGGGTGTTTAGTTTGCTGTTACAACAAAGTACCACAAACTGGGTGATTTAAACAACAGAAATGCATTGTCTCACAGTTCTGGAGGCTAGAAAATAACAAATCAAGGAAGTGGTAGGGTTCTTTCTTTCTGAGACCTGCAAGGGTGGGGTCTCTTCCAGGCCCCATTCCTTGACTTGTCTGTGGCCATATTCATGTTCATATGTGTTTTTCCTGTGAGTGTCTGTGTCCAAATTTCTCCTTTTTATACGGACACCAGCCATATTAGGCTAGGAGCCTGCCCTACTCCAGTGCCTCATCCTACCATAACTAATTATATCTGCAATAAACTTATTTCCTAATAAGATCATATTCAAAGGTACTGGGGACTCCTACATTTGAATTTTGGGAGGATAACATTCAGTACACAACCATACCCAAAGCATGGCTTATAATTTATCATCCCTTTAAATACACCTTGAATATTTTTTTTGCAAACTAAAGTCTAATCTAAAGCAACTTTTCTAAGTTATGAAACACATAAAGGAGAAAATGAGAAGTCATTCATTCTGCTCCTGTGGGGTGGATGCAGCCCACCCTCCATCTGCCTCTTCTCTTTCTGGTTTCTCTATCTGCTTCTACTGCCAGCACTAAGTAGGCACAGAATGCTCTGCTGTCTTAGCAGAGACTTAACTGAACCAGCAGGAACATCTAAATTCCTACCTTCTCCAGGGGCACTCCTGAAGAGGTATGGTTACCATCTTCTGACCTCAACAGTAAAAAAACTTATCTCCCCTAAATACCCTTTGAAAGTCAAAGTGTTAGTTGCTCAGTTGTGTCCAACTCTCTGTGACCCAGTGGACTGTAGCCCGCCAGGCTCCTCTGTCCGTGGAATTCTCCAGGCAAGAATCCTGGAGTGGGTGGCCATTCCCTTCTCCAGGGGATTTTCCTGACACAGGGATTGAACCTGGGTCTCCTGCATTGCAGGCAGAGTCTTTACCATCTGAGTCACCAAAGAAGCCCCAAAATACCCTTTAATTTTTTGTTATTGAAGTATAGTTGCTAATCAGTGTTGTGTTAGTTTCTACATGCAGTGAAATGAATCAGCTATACATCTACATATATACTCTCCTTTTTGAATTTCCTTTCCATTTAGGTCACCACAGAGCATTGAATAGAGTTCCCTGTGCTATATACAATAGGTTCTCATTAGTTATTTTATATCAGGCACTTTTACATCACTAAAGGAACAGCAATATTTTCAATGAAAAATAGCAAGCCAGGAATAAATTAGGAGTTTGAAATGAACAGATACAGATTACCATAGATAAAATAGATAAACCACAAGGACCTATTATTGTATAACACAGAGAACTTTACTCAGTGTCTTGTAATCTCAATATAATGGAAAAGAATCTGAAAAAAGTGTGTGTGTGTGTATATATATGTATGTATATAACTGAGTCACTTTGCTCTACAGCTGAAATACTATAAATCAGCTATACTTCAATTAAAACGCAAGCAGTTTACCTGATGGGCTGAATAAATGATTTTCTATCAATTCATTTTGTAAGAATTGACTTACAGAAAGTGATTTGTCTCTCAGTTCTCTTTCAGCAAACTGAGAAGGGGGTGTGCCCGAGTCAACCGTGAGCCCACCTTCGTGGGCTGTGATGACTGTCCTTTGTGATGCCTCCTCGGGGTGTTTTTAAGAATAAAATCATGAGGGAGACCTTTAACCATAGAGGAAGGTTTTGTGGAGTTAAACCAGCATTTCTCAACCCCAGACTGTTGACGCCGGTGGCAGGACGCTTCTCTGTTGTGGAGGCTGTCTCATGCGTTGTAGAGTGTTTGGCAACACCCACCCAGATGCCAGGAGCAACATTCTTAGTCATAACACGTAAGTCTCCAGACATTGTCAGATTCCCCAGAAATCCACAGGGCAAAAATCACTTCTGGTTGAAAACCATTGAGTTAAACAAACAACAAAAAAAGACTTACTGATCAGCTCTGTCCTGGAAAACTCATTCTTAATTCTCCTAATATATTGTGTTATTATTTTTCCATTTGTGTAATAAATGACTACTTTGGTTAAAATGATACTTATGACAGTGATAGAGATCATTTTTTTCCCTCCTTCCTTGTAAAAATTGTTCTGAACTTTAGATAGTTAATCAGAAACAAAAGGCAATATGATAATTCTAAAACTATTGGCAAAAAGATAAAGGCATTTTAAACTTGCTGCAAGGTGACTTAGTCTGATAATATCTCTTCTTAAGATTCAGCCAAAATATGTTTGTAAGCCCAAGTGAGTCTCATAGGAGAAAAAAAAAAGAGTCAAGTTAATAGTTTGTTTATTAATTTAATAAGTTCTAAATTATATCTAAAAATAAGAGAGAAAGAGAGTCAATTTAAAAGCTGCATAATTTCTAGATCTATGTTTTGGGCTCTTCTGTGTGGGTCAGAGTGAACCAGGAGGAATGGGGTTAGAAGAGTGAGAAAGGACTACCCCTTGTTAAGCAGAAAAATAAAAAAATTCCAAAAATTTAACAACAAATTTCTTTAGAATTTGTTGTTCAGTCACTAAATAGTGTCCAATCTTTGCAGCTCCATGGACTGCAGCACACCAGGCTTCCCTGGTCTTCACTATTTCCCGGAGTTTGTTCAAACTCATGTCCACTGAGTCAGTGATGCCATCCAACCATCTCATCGTCTATTGCCCCTGTTTTCCTCTTGCCGTCAGTCTCTCCCAGCATCAGGGTTGCTTCCAATGAGTCAGCTCTTCACATCAGGTAGCCAAAGTATTGGAACTTCACCTACAGCACCAGTCCTTCCAATGAATATTCAGAGTTGATTTCCTTTAAGTTTGATCTCCTTGCTGTCCAAGGGATTCTCAAGAGTCTTCTCCAGCAATACAGTTCGAAAGCATGAATTCTTGGGCACTCGGCCTTCTTTATGGTCCAACTCTGACATCTGTACATGACTACTAGAAAAAACATACCTTTGACCGTATGGACCTTTATTAACAAAATAAGCAATTCATAAAGAGCCTGTAGTTTTGTTTCTTGGAAGTTTCTTAAAACAGACTTTCCTCCTAAGCTATCATGTCTTATCACAAATGATAGAGGGCATAGTTTTCTGCAATTAAATATATCACGTCATATTTCTTATGTATATGAAAGAGAGCCTTCTCTGATTCAACTTTGTGCTGCCTCAAATCCTATGGAATATGATGCTGTAAGTGTGAAATCATATCTATATCAAGATAGTTTTCAATTTTATATATCTTTCCCACTGTGCTGCACATAATAAATGGCCTCAGAGGAGCAGGAGGAGGAGGTTGCATTCCCCAGCTGGCTGGACTGATGATGAAGTTTAGAAATCAAGTCAGCTTAGATGAGACACAGAAGGTGATACGCTTGTACATGTGACTCTATGGATCAAGAGTCATGCTATTAATAGCTATGTATCCTAGCTCAGTTGGTAAAGAATCTGCCTGCAGCACAGGAGACCCAGGTGCAATCCCTTGGTCAGGAAGATCCCCTGGAGAAGGAAATGGCAACCCACTCCAATATTCTTGCTCGGAGAATCCCATGGACATAGGAGCCTGGCAGGTTGCAGTCCATGGGGTTGTAAGAGTCGGACACAACTTAGCTACTGAACCACACTACACATACATAGTCTAGGGCTTCCCTTGTGGCTCAGCTGGTGAAAAATCTGCCTGCCATGCGGGAGACCTGGGTTCAATCCCTGGATTGGGAAGATCCCCTGGAGAAGGGAAAGGCTACCCACTCCAGTATCCTGCCCTGGAGAATTCCATGGGCTGTATAAGTTCATGGGGTCGCAAAGAGTCAGACATGACTGAGAAACTTGCACTTTCACATACATAGTCTGTGCTGCCTTGAGACATAACAGAACCACAGAGTGTTGCCTTTTGTTGGTTTGGGAGCCTCTCACATGGTGTACATGGAGTTTGTGGAGATGAGCTCATCTGGGGAGGACCAGTCCTACCAAGCATGGTAGGCAGACAGGAGCTGCTTTGTGTAGCCTGCAGCATCATCAATGCTTAGCCAGCAATGTGAACCTAAGTGAGCACATTACAGATTAGAGATGGTACAGACATAACCACTGCCCTTGGGGAGCCCATAGTCTCAAAGGGGAGATGGATTTTGAAAATATCCAGTGGTTGGGCTTCCTAGGTGTCTCAGTGGTAATGAATCCGTCTGCTGATACAGGAAACATGGGTTTGATCCCTGGGTCAGGAAGATCCCCTGGAGAAGGAAATGGCAACTCACTCCAGTATTCTTGCCTGAGAAATCCCATGAACAGAAGAGCTTAGCATGCTACAGTCCACGGGGTCACAAAAGAATCAGACAAAACTTAGTGACTATAAGCAGTTCAACCACTGAATAGATATTTTCAAAATCCATCTCCCCTTTGAGACTATGGGCTCCCCAAGGGCAAAAGTTGTGTCTACACCATCTCTGATCTGTAATGGGCTCTCTTAGCTTCACATTGCTGGCTGGCATTGATGCTGCTGCTTCAGTGGTTGTATAGAGAAGGAAGTAATAAATTGTTGATGAGGATCAAGGGAAAGTCAAGGAAGTTTTCCACCAGAGACTACTCTTATATCAAACCTTGCAAATGCAAACCCAGTGTTTACCTGGGTGGAAGGGGAAAGACAGAATACCAGGCAGAGGAAATCATGTGAACACAGAGAGGTGTAAAAGAGCAGTCAAATTTGGGAAATGATGAGAAGCTCAGTGTTAGGTGGGCCTATGGCAAGAGGCAAGACCTAATACAAAGGAAATGGTCAGACAATTAAGTGCTTATAAGCATTGTGAAGAAGTGTGGATTTTTTTCTGAAGGCAGTAGGAAACCACTAAAGGAGGGGAGAAAAGTAGTAAAACACTCATACTGATTTTGTTTAAATTCATTTGGTTTTTAAAAAAATTTTTTTTAATTTTATTCAAGTATAGTTGAATTACAATGTTGTGTTGATTTCTACTGTACAGCAAAGTGATTCAGAGAGAGAGAGAGAGAGATAAACACACACATTTTTTTCCATACTGTTTTCCATTATGATTTATCTCGGGATATTGAGTACCTTGTTTATCCATTCTATATATAATCATTTGCATCTGCTAATCCCAAACTCTCAATCCATCCCTCCCCCAACCCTAATAAAGATTTTCAAAGACAAAGCGGCAAAGACTCTGTGGTCAAGCGTAGCTGTCAGAGACAGTGAGATGTTCATTTCCATGACAATGATGGTAATGCCATAGCAACAGTTTTAGACCCAGGACAAGTAGCTCTAAATGTATCTTCAAATCAGTGAGAGCACAGGTTGGGAGGAAGAGACGTAGAAGAAGCAATCTGGGCTGGCCTCCCCCTGCTCTTGATCTTGGATCACGCGTTGCTGCCTCTGGAGAGTCCTGGGGTCAAGGGAGAGTTCGAGAGTGGAGCGCAGGATAGGGCGATGTTAGGGAGGATGCCAGTGAGGTGGGTGCTCGGCTCCAGGGAGCAGCCCTCCCCTGGGAGGCTCCGACACCCTGTAGCTCTGAGAGGGGGCCTGTCACCAGCCTTTGCTGGGCCACTTGGTCACAACTGACCAGCGGAGGAGTGGGCCACAGCTGAGCTTGGAATGTGGGCATCATCTGAGACACTTAGAAGCTAGAGTGTTTGAAGCCAAGTCTCATTCATTTCAGGTCTTGAGGGAGGAAATCCACAAACTCCATCCTGCAGCTGAGGTCCCAGAATCCTGGGAGGAGGGACCTCCCTACAGTTATGGAGGCTAGAAGTCTAAGATCGAAGTGTCAGCAGTCTATCTCCCGTAGGGCCTCTCTCCTTGGCTGATAGATGGGCATCTTCTCCGTCTGCCCACGGGCTTTTCTCTGTGTGTGTCTGTGTCCTAGTCCTCTCTCTGTATAAACAGACCAGTCAGTCCTGTTGCAGTGGGGGCCACCCATATGACCTCATGGACCTGAATTACCTCCTTGAAGGTCCCTCTCCCAGCGCTGCCACATTCTGAGTATTGGGGGTTAGGACTTCAACATGCGAGTCTTGAGGGGACACAGTATGGCCATGGCAGGAGGTCAGCTGCTTGCAAAAATCCAAGCCAAACTGAAAAACTAGAACAGAGGATCGACATGTTGCAGACTCTAATCATTTCACTTTGATTGTGGCTCCTATAAACTCAGCACCACAGTCCACTCCTGGGCAGGAACCAGATCTGGTTTGGCATCAGCCCCTTCAGCATCAACCCTGCACCTGGACAAGCCAGGGCCTCCAGGTAAGGGCCGGGTTGTGGTCTGCCAGGGCCCCTCTTCTCCTATCATGGGGATCCCCAGTCCCATGAGGTAGCTGCGGTCACAGAACTGATGTGGATACAAAGCCCTGTCCGTCGAGGCAGAGCGATTCCGGCTGCCGGCTCAGGCCGTGGCTCTTGGCTTCTGTGTGTTCCTCCTTTAGCATTTAACACTCAGATTTTGTAGACACTGTCAAGTTGCTTTTTTGACCAGTTAATCAAGTTGCTGATACTTGAGTAGCAAGAGAGAAGGCATGGAATGGGACAGACTAGCTGAAGGAGAAAATTGAGATAAATTTCTGATGGGACTGGCTTTCCACTTTGAGGCACAGCCTTAATATCCAATTACAAAATTTCCTCTCAAGGAAAAGGCTGGGAGGTTGAGGGTACCCCTGTTCTCCATTAATGATTTGTTTGAGCTGTATAGTTTTATGTTCAAAACCTGAATTTTAGATGAATTCTTGTTTAATATGAATCCCATGATATGTAGAACCTAATTAAAATTCTTAATGTGAGTTAATGTATCTTCACATACATTTCTATAATGTGTAGGACTACTTAATTTAGCATAATTATCAAGATGAACCACATCTAACATTACAAGAAAATTGCAACCTGTCATAAAATAAGAGGGCCATATTATAGCAGAGTCCTCACCCTCTGAGATATCTGTTAGAAAAGCCAAATAATGCAAATAGATCATCACTCCCCAATTTGATGCTGCTTTGGTGATTTGATTAATTATTGTGAAGTGAAACAGCTAACAAAGAAGGATAAATAAAAATAACTTCTTGCATCCACAAAAGGGTGTAAATTTTAACTCCAGTGCATGACAGCAAATGTAAGCAAGAATTATGAACAATGGAGCTGGCTGAATGAATTAATATGCATCAGCCTTTATTGCTAGAAATAGGCCCCTGTATTGTACTGGTACATTGTGGTTTCGCTCAACTGCAAATTTGGTTTTTCTTTTCCACTTCTCCTGGGAATTCAGAAACTGCGTTCTTATTAACAACAATGGGGAAACACCAGAGCAAAGAGGAGCCTGAAAGTGTGAAACGTCTCATCTCTCTGAGTGCTTTGCCCTTTTGCCAAGATTCTGCTATTTTTATAAAGTTTCTCTGGGTTTGTTTCATTTTGTTTTTTCTTTTTCTGCATTTCTTAATATGGACCAGCTAACTCTGCAGACGTTAAAGTCCCTCCACAAATCCCTGCAGGGCAGTCTCCACTAGGTAATCACCAATCTGTCTGTCCCTTGGTTCATTGTTCCAAGTCAAGCCTTAACCCCCGAAGCTATTTTAAATGTTGTATCTTTCTTTAAACCCCTCACTGAACCTGACCTCTAGGCCCATATTTAATTGATGGCTGCCACGCACAGACCCAGCACCTATTGGGCGCTTAATAGATACCTCTGGAGAGACAAGCTACCCTAATATATATCTTTCCACACCTAGACTTCCCTTAATGCTCCACCCTCAATCACATCCTTTTCTGGTTCCAGGGAGACCTTGCATCTTCCATAGCATCTCACCTGTTCTCTCCTAACTGCTTTCTTTTAGCTTCCGAACATGTTGCTAAGAAGAAATTGACTTGCAAAACAACCACAAAGCAACATCAGCAACAACGCAAGCCAACCAGCCTACAAAATAAACCAAAAACCTTGTCATCTTGCCATTAAGTCTGTTGATCCCCTTAAAGCTAGGTAAACTCACTGTATCACAAAATAGGCCAGCCCTACTGGTGGTCAAGTGTGTATTTACCCAGGTCCCAAGCAGAGTGTACATCTTCCTTTGCTGAAAGTTTCAGCCCAGAAAAGGCCCCTTTCCTGGAGTCTCTCCATCATTCCTTTATTGCCCATCTGGTTATAACAAGCATCCTTTTTCTTGTGCTTCTTGGATCTAAGCTAACAATTGCCAGTTATCCCCAATTCTCATATTCAGCACTTTCAGCCCCAACAGCCCTCTCCATTGCAAGCATGGCTCATTTCTCATGGCATTGTGTGGATACGTGATGTTGCTAAAAGACCCCCATCCCACAGCGCTGGATGCCAAAGGAGGATGATTGGGGGTGGGGGAGTCCTTCACCTCATCTGACTGCTTCTCCCACCTGCCTTTCTGTTTCTCTTATATTTTGTGATGCATTTCTGTATGTGGTCCCATTATCTCATTATTGGTTCTGGTCCAACTATCACTACCCTCTTCTTGTCTGCCTGGGGCCATGCTCTGGCACCCTTCTGATTGTGCAGTTTTCCCAGTTGCCCCTTTGTCTGATCCCCAGGGCACCCCTTCCACGTAGGCTCTTGGCCTTTAGCCATCCCTTTCCTCCCCCATGAACACTTCCAGTGCCCATGACTGGAAAGTTTCCCATCTCGCCTCCTCATCCAGATATCCCAGGTCTCCTTGGTACTGAAATGGCTGGTCTGCAAATTCTAACTCTTCATATATAATAGCCCTGCCTGGTCTGCTAGGTTCAGAGGGCTTATGGACTGTGACTTCACCCAGACTCAGACCAGCTTATCACAAAATCATCAGTCTCAGTCACCTCTCCAAAAGAACAAGATGCCAACATTTTTCTTTGGCATTCTCTTTAGTGGGCATCTGGCCTTAGTATTGCTAAGTATCCAATTTCCTCAAGCCAGTCATGCATCCCCACATCATTCACTGAAGCCAGGAGCAGAGTAAGCATGAATGTGTGTGAACACACACATGGCCACTCTGGGAAGCTGACCTCCTCAGATTGGAAGTCTTAATGCAATATGAAGGACATGCAGCAAGGACATATTAAGGTTTCTAAAAATGCGGTACGTTTTCATTTTTTCCTTCTATAACTGCAAAGTGAGAAAGCTACCACTTCTATTTTTAAAATGTACAGACTATCTGTGTCACTAAATTCCCATTAACCGTTTATTGCTGGCACCAACTTACTTCGGTACCTTTAACACCTCATGCTCAGGTGACGCCGCACCACGAGCCTTGTGCCAGCAGAGGCACTCGTCCTACAGCCATCGCCAACGCCTCGTGCTCGCGAGAGTGCCACGGTGGACGATATTGACGAGTGTGCATGCCAAGGGGTATGAGGTAGGGCCTTGCCCCAAAGGAGCTATCAATATGTAAAATGGTAAATGTGTACATAAAATATTAAGAGCTCAAAGTATTATAGAATTAGAGTGGTAAATGGGATCAAAACCATAAACCAACACATACGGATCAGAGCAGAGAGAAGGAGAGGAAGAAAAGACTCCGGGGTTGAGTATGAGGGCATTATCCCTGATGGGTTATTAACATATTTAAAGGAGTAAGCTTTTGGTCAGAAAGGAGGGAGGTTAACTAAGAGGACATGGCCCAAGAGGTAACGGCTGGCAGGGTCCACTGGAAACGGCCAGTGTGCGGAGCCCATCCAGCGTGAGGACGGAGGAACACGCGGACAGAGCCAGACGCCGTTATGCACTAAGAGGTTCTGAGTGCTTGCTCACCAAGCAACTCTGTCACCCGACCCCGCAGTGACCTGCAGCTTCTGTACACAACACAATTGTTTAGGATAGCAATTGTTTAAGACAACCCATCCATCCTGTCTCTTTAAAAGTAATATTTTTGTAGTGATTTTGTTTTATTGCTTTCTGACTTACACGTCAGGCTCTCGTGAGCTTTTCAATGTGAGTTAGCTGCCCGGAGCATGATCAGCCACGGGACACAGAAAGGATCAGAGTCCTCTGAACTTTTACAGCTGATGCCAAACTGTATCTAGGGCAGGGATTTGTTATTTCTTTTCTAAAACTGAATTTGCCTTCTGTTAGTAACAGAAGTCCTGAATTTTAGCTCCATGGCCTCACAAAATACCGTATTTTCAGCTTCCCTGTACCTTGTGCCTATATGGCTGAGTTCTGGCGAAATAACTATAGGTAGAAGTGATGTATCCAAGTTCTAGGTCATGTCTTAAAAAGGAAAGAATGTGCCCATGTTCCCTGTGCTGTCCTTTTCTCCTCCCCACTTTCTGGAAGGTGGACTTTCCACCTAAAATGAGATGAAAATGTCCTAAAAAATGGTGAATTCAGGAACTCAGATCCCCAACTCTATGGAGTCAGTTTATCCCTGTACTTTTTAATCTCAGTGACTGCATAGCAATAATTAACTTTTATGCTGTTTAAGCTATCATTATTTAGTTGGGGCATTGTTACAGAAAAAGAAATTGTATCTTAACTAATTGGGTACCATAATCAGTTTCTCTTGGAGGACAGTCATCAAATCTTCAGGCCATTTGCTTTCATTCATCTCACTGGGGGACTTTACACTGGAAACATCTACAGTAAGTCCAGCCAGTACTGTAAATCCAAATAAAATGGTGAAAATGGAATATCTAAGTGCTAAGGGGAAAAATGCTCAGGGACAAGTTAAAAGGGAAAAACAATTGCAGCTGCCATTATTCTTTTTAAAATTTTTATTGGCATATAGTTGATTTCCAATGTTGTTAGTTTCAGGTGTACAGCAAAGTGAGAAATTATATATTATCTACTCTTTTTTAGATTCTTTTCTCATGTAGGTTATTACACGGTACTGAGCAGAATTCCCTGTAGTATACAGTAGGTCCTTATTAGTTATTTTATATATAGCAATGTGTATATATCAGTCCCAACCTCCTAATTTATCCCTCCCTCCCCAACATTTCCACTTTGGTAACCATGTTTGTTTTCTACGTCTGTGACTTTCTATTTTGTAAATAAGTTCATTTATACCATTGTTTTTAGATTCCACAGATAAGCAGTATCATGATATTTGTCTTTCTCTGCCTGATTTCAGGCAGTATGACAATCTTTAGGTCCATCCATGTTGTTACAAATGGCATTGTTTCATTCTCTTTTATGGCTGAGTAATATTCCATTTATGCATATGCCACATCTTTATCCATTCCTCTGTCAATGGACGTGTAAGTTGCTTCCATGTCTTGGCTATTGTAGATAGTGCTGCAGTGAACATTGGGGTGCATGTATCTTTGCAACTTACGGTTTTCTCTAGATCATATGCCCAGGAATAGGATTACTTGATCATATGGTAGTTCTATATTTAGTTTTTTTAAGGAGTCTCCATACTGTTCTCCACGATGGTTGTACCAAATTACATTCCCACCAGCAATGTAGGAGGGTTCCCTTTTCTCAATCCCCTCTACAGAGTTTATTGTTTGTAGATTTTTTGATCAGTAATCATCATTAGTAAACAATCATTATGTCTCAGATGGTAAAGAATCCACTTTGCAATGCGGGATCCTGCAGTGCGGGATCCAGTGCAATGTTCAACTAGTAGGTCGGGAAGATCCCCTGGAGAAGGAAATGGCTACCCACTCCAGTATTCTTGCCTGCAGAATCCTGTGGACAGAGGAGCCTGGCGGGCTATACAGTCCATGGGGTTGCAAAGAGTCGGACATGACTGAGCAACTAACTCATACACATGTCAAGTGCATTAAAGAATAGTGGTAGGTACTATAATCTCTGTATTTACAAATAAGTAAAACAAGGCATAAGTGGTTTAAAAATTTGCCCAAATTACCAGAGCTAGAAAGTGGCACACCTAGGATTCAAACTCTATTCTGTTTGAATGCAGCACATTATACTGGACAAGTCAACCCTATGAGTGAGTCAGATTGATAAAACAGCAATTTTCATATCTTAGGTATCATGGTTGCAAACTGGGAAGAAATTAAGATTATATACTTCAGAAGGATTTTTAAGTACACTTATTTGACTTTCCAATATTTACATACAAGAAGAAGAGGAATTATTCAGGACATCAAATATTAAAAAAGTCATCAGATCATTAACTTGTAGCACAAATAATGCTTCAATTTAGAACTTCCTATGGAAAAACTCAGGCATCTTGAGCAACCCGTGCTTGAAAGCTTTTGTTCAACTGTGTCATTAAATCTCATCACAGCCACCGCATCCATCAACTCTGATCATTTTAACAAGCCTCCAGTACATCTTAACCAAATCATTTTAGTTAGTGATTATCCTGAAAAAACTCCCATATTTAAAGTGCTTTGATTTTTTTCAAATAACTTTTAAGATGCTGAGTTAGAGTCCTCTTTGTTCATTGCTTCTTAGAACAAATATTAAAATGAAGCACTCAGCACACCTGGCATTCTGCTAGGCTTTGGGGACAAAGGGGTGAAAACAGCAGAGTCTTAACCCAGAGGGGTTCATTAGAGTGGTAAACACTCATTCCTGTCAATAGAGAATCACAGTAAAATGTGAGAGGCAGAGTCATGGAGGTAAAGAGCAACCACACTCAGGAGCTCTTCTTGGTCTTCCCCAGAGGAATGGGGTCTTCAGGGCAGTGCCATCTTCTCTCCTCCTCCCCTTATCCAACTGTTCTCTGTTCCATTCCCACCGGTCTCTCAGGAGAGAACTCTTGGAGAGAGAGCCAACTGCAAGTCAATGTTCCTTATCAAACACATCAATCAGTTCAGTTCAGTCACTCAGTCATGTCCGACTCTTTGCGACCCCATGGACTGCAGCATAGCAGGCTTCCCTGTCCATCACCAACTCATGGAGCCTACTCAAACTCATGTCCATCTAGTCGGTGATGCCATCCAACCATCTCATCCTCTGTTGTCCCCTTCTCCTGCCTTCAATCTTTCCCAGCATCAGGGTCTTTTCTAAGGAGTCAGTTCTTCAGGTGGCCAAAGTATTGGAGCTTCAGCTTGGCATCAGTCCTTCCAATGAATATTCAGGACTGATTTCCTTTAGGATTGACTGGTTGGATCTCCTTGCAGTCCAAGGGACTCTCAAGAGTCTTCTCCAACACCCAGTTCAAAAGCATCAGACACATCATAACAATGCATATTTGTGCCAAGAAATTTAAAATTTAAATGTAGGCCCCTTGGTCATTCTCTCTTTATTCTGAACTGTTGTTGGCTTATCCTTATAGAAGAGATGAACTTACTCAGTTTCCTAAGAAAAAATCTTCAAAGCTCAGTTACCTTGGTAGTTTTTAGAAAAGATAATTTGCTTATTTAATTTTAGGACTTTTGTTGAAACTCGGCCTCTGTTCCCTGATGCTAAACAGAAATGCAGAGACAGAGGTTTGGGTGAAGTAGAAAAGAATAGCTTTATTGCTGGCCAGGCAAAGGGGCCACAGCAGGGGTGTGTGTGTGTGTGTGTGTGTGTGTCCCTCTCCTGCCCTCCTGGAGGAGTAGAGAGGTGTCTTGCAGCGTTCAGGGAGCAGGGCATGATCAACTGTGGACAGTTGGTGGATTGGTTGGCATGAAGATGAAATTTCAAGCATCATCAACCTTCTGGTTTCAACCAGTCTAGCGCCTGAACTGAACTGAGGGTCTATATTCTTGTGGTCAGTAATTTTCATCTGGGGGGAGGGCATCTGCTTCATGTAAAAACAATTTAGGAATGTGTGTCATGCCTTTATCTGTATCTTTCAGAGAACTGTGAATTCAGTGATTCTGTTCTGTAGCAGATTTACAGTCTAAATTGTTACCAGTTCCCCCGCCCAACAGCTATTTTTTGTTTCTGCATCTTCACATTTCCCAACCGTTAACTCTTGAGTCAGAATTTTACTTCAAAAGACAAGGACACAGGGCCTTGTATACAGTTTCAGAACTAGCTTTGAGTATTGTGTTGCTGATCTTTATTAAATATGTCTACATGATATTTGCTGCTGCTAAGTCACTTCAGTCATGTCCGGCTCCATGCGACCCCATAGACGGCAGCCCACCAGGCTTGCCCGTCCCTGGGATTCTCCAGGCAAGAACACTGGAGTGGCTTGCCATTTCCTTCTCCAATGCATGAAAGTGAAAAGTGAAGGTGAAGTCACTCAGTCGTGTCTGACCCTCAGCGACCCCATGGACTGCAGCCTTCCAGGCTCTTCCATCCATGGGATTTTCCAGGCAAGAGTATTGGAGTGGGGTGCCATTGCCTTCTAGTCATTGTTAAAAGCCTCATTAAGAAAGAGGAGGCAACTCTACAAAATCAATATTGAATAAAATGTTTTCAAAATGATTTTAAGTTTTAACTTTCTAAATGTAGAAAGTTTGCTAAAGCAGTTACGTGGCCAAACCACCAAAAAGAATTGAAGTAATAAAGATAAGAGATCTGTATTTGGAGAGTCATAGCATCAGTAAAGATTTCTGGCAATATAATTATTTATTGTTGTTGGTCAGTCACTCAGTCGTGTCCAAATCTTTGCAACCCTGTGGATTGCGGCATGACAGGCTTCCCTGCCCTTCATCTCAAACTCATGTCCATTGAGTTGGTGATGCCATCCAACCATCTCATTGTCTGTGATCCCCTTCTCTTCCTGCCTTCAATCTTTCCCAGCATCAGAATCTTTTCCAATGAGTCGGCCCTTTGCATCAGGTGGCCAAAGTATTGGAGCTTCAGCATCAGTCAGTCCAATGAGTATTCAGTGTTGATTTCCTTTAGGATTGACTGGTTTGATCTTCTTGCTGTCCAAGGGACTCCCAAGAGTCTTCTCCAGCACCACAATTCGAAGATAGCAATTCTTGGGTGCTCAACCTTTTTTATTGTCCAGATCTCACATCCGTACACAATTACTAGAAAAACCATAGCTTTGACTGTATGGACATTTGTAGATGAAGTAACGTCTCTGCTTTTTAATATGCTGTCTTGGTTTGTCTTAGCTTTTCTTCCAAGGAGCAAGGGTCTTTTAATTTCATAGCTGCAGTCACTGTCCACAGTAATTTTGGAGCCCAAGAAAATAGTCTGTCACTGTTTGCATTGTTTCCCCATCTATTTGCCATGAAGTGATGGGACCAGATGCCATGATCTTAGTTTTTTGAATGTTGAGTTATAAGCCAGCTTTTTAAACTCTCCTCTTTCACCTTCATCAGGAGGCTCTTTAATTCCTCTTCACTTTCTGCCATAAGGGTGGTGTCATCTGCATGTCTGAGGTTGTTGATATTTCCCCCAGCAATCTTGATTCCAGCTTGTGATTCATCCAACCTGGCATTTTGCATGATGTACTCTATGTATAAGTTAAATAAGCAGGGTGACAATATACAGTCTTGATGTACTCCTTTCCCGATTTGGAACCAGTCTGTTGTTCCATGTTCAGTTCTAACTGTTGCTTCCTGACCTGCATACAGATTTCTCAGGAAGCAGGTCAGGTGGTCTGATATTTCCATCTCTTTCAGGATTTTCCACAGTTTATTGTGATCTGCACAGTCAAAGGCTTTGGCATAGTTAATAAAGCAGAAGTAGATGCTTTTCTGGAATTCTCTTGCTTTTTCTATGATCCAGCAGATGTTGGCAATTGGATCTCTGGTTCCTCTGCCTTTTCTAAAACCAGCTTGAACATCTAGAAGTTCACAATTCATGTATTGTTGAATTTTTCACATATTTTTTAATTGCTTGGAGAATTTTGAGCATTACTTTACTAGTGTGTGAAATGAGTGCAATTGTGCAGTAGTTTGAGCATTCTTTGGTATTACCTTTCTTTGAGATTAGAATGAAAATTGACCTTTTCCCAGTCTTGTGGCCACTGAGGAGTTTTCCAAATTTGCTGGCATATTGAGTGCAACATTTTAACAGCATCACCTTTTAGGATTTGAAATTATTTAGGATAATTATTTATGGGCAATATACAGTACACATATTTTGATAAGTTCTATCAAAGTTATAGTCATAGTCACAAGTATCATACGTGAGACAGCAGAACAGATGTGGCACCAAATGATCAATAACCAATAGAATATTGAATGTTCAAAAATAATAAATATGTTCCATATGTATTACCACTTTTTGAAAGAATCACTGAAAGAGTAATACCTCAGAAGGGAAGAATATATATTTCAAACAGATATAGGAAAACAGCCAGGAACTTACAGTAGGAAAATGGTTCAAGAGGTAATGGTATATTCAAAGAGTAAAATATTGTCTAGTCATTAAAAATATTACTTTCAACAGTTTGAACTTGTGAAAAGACTGGCAGTAGAGTGTGAATTGAAATGGTAGGATACAAAGTTGAATACATGGCAGTGTAATCTGAACTTTGTAAATGAAGCAAAAAAGTAAATGCAGAAAGTGGCTGAAAGAGTAAAGAGAACAAACTACTAACAGAGGATGCTTCTCAATGGGATCTTGAGGAGTTGTATTGATCTTTGTGGGGTTTTTTTTTTTTTTTTACATTTTCTGAGTCTCTAATGGCCACATGTTATTCCCTCCCTCCCTCTCTCTCTCTTCCCCTTCTCTGTCTTCTCCTTCCCCTCCTACTCCTCCTTCCTCTTTCCTTCACATCTTTCTTCTTTTTATTAATTAAAAAGTGCCAAGCACTATGCCAGATTCAGCTAATAGCCAGATGTAAATATGAGTCCCTTGAGGAACTATCCACTCAAGCCTTAAAACTTTTGAAATGTAGCTATAGACAGGTTGAAAGGTAGGGTGATCAAGAATGACGTCAGAGAGTGTTATTCTGAAACATTTGTGTGTGTGTGCTAAGTCGCTTCAGTCGTGTCCAACTCTTTGCAATCCTATGGACTGTAGCCCACCAGACTCCTCTGTCCATCGAATTCTCCAGGCAAGAATATTAGAGTGGGTTGCATGTCCTCCTCCAGGGGATCTTCCTGACCCAGGGATCAAACTCGAATCTCCTGCATTGCCGGCAGATTCTTTACCACTGAGCCACCAGCAAAGTCCATTCCAAAACATACTTATTTTAAAAACCTCCTTAGGGTTTCAAGTGAAATGTAGCCAGTGGTTATCTTACTGTGACTTCAGACACCTTAGGACAAATGCAGAGTATAGATTCTTCGATACAGAAATGCCCTGACTAGAGGTCCTGGCACCTCTTCCCAAGATGGGCGTTGGGAAGCACGATTCATTTTGGCCTCTTCCCAGAGGATCCTGGAGAAAGTCCCCTGCACCAAAGCCTCAGCAGGGGTGGGTGACCCCCACCAGAACACTTAGCTTTGGGGCTTTCGCCACATCACACGCCCAACTTGACTGAGCCCACGGCAGGGACTCAAGCGGGTTCAGCAAGGCATCAGGACCCTGCTTGGTTCTCCTGACTCTTTGCATCCTGGTGGCCTCTGATGATTGAAAGCATTGTGGCCTGTTCTCCTGGACTCCCCATACTCTCCCAAGGCTGCCCTCAGCAAGGACCCTGAAGGCCCAGTGGTTGGGAAAGATGAAAGCAAAATCTACATGGTGTCCAAACAGCTGAAATAAAAGCCTCTCTCTTTCTCATATCGTACCATACAGTTTTCTTTTCCTTTCTTACTATTCCTTTTTTTTTTTCCCTGAGGAGTGGGGGGTCTTAGAGGCCGTTTTTTTTTTTCCCAAAGACCAGCTGATTTGTAGCTCAGGAGAAAAAAAAAAAGATAAGCATCCAGAAATCTGGAAAGAAGAAAGAAAATCTTATGAATATAACTCTGACTTCAGCTAACTCAAATAAGGTGTTCATTACCAAACGATTAGAGCCACCTACACAGGACAAAGTGAATTTCTAATCAACAGGTAGTAATAGCAGAACCCCCTCCGCAGCCAAGAAGCATTAGAATGGATTATCCACGAGGAGAGGATTAGAAAAAGAGAGACGTGGAGTCCAGCAAAGGAAACCCCAGCGGGCCAGCTGGCTAATGTTTGGGATAATAATTCCAAATGTATTAAAATAAATTGTAAGAAAGAAAAGGCTGAAGGCAATAAAAGCAAGCTTCACACGATACTGTATATTGTGGATAAAATCATGCACATTTGCAGTAATCACTTCCCCAGAGGCAAGCGGTAAAGGTGCCACCAGCGGAGACTGGTAGAGTTTAAAGACACAAAGCCTGGTACCTGAACGAGAGTTGCAAGAAGTGGGGGCAGCTGTCATGGCGTCTACCTGATAGACACTGTCCTGGTCGGTTTTTTTCTGTAGCCTGAGCACTGCTTCACAGTGTGCAAACAGGAAGGAAGTTGCAGGAATAGATGGCTTTACTCCCCCCCAGTCTTAAATGCAGGCTTGCTGAAGATCTGAAGCAGGGAGCGAAATGCTCTTTCTTTTTTCTTATTTATGGAATTTCACCAGCAACACAGATGTAGAGCATGGAAGCCTCTTTAGCCTCTCAGCTTTTGTCCATCTGAGAGGATGTTCTGAAGAATTAGAATTCAGAAACTGACAATAGAGTAGAATGATCAGTTTTTCTTTGGCCATATACATTCCCCATGGACTGTAGCTCGCCAGACTCCTCTGTCTATGAAATTCTCCAGGCAAGAATGCTGCAGTGGGTTACCATTCCCTTCTCCAGAGGATCTTCCTGACCCAAGGATCAAACCCAGGTCTCCTGCATTGCAGGCAGACACTTTACCATCTGAGCCACTAGGGAAGCCCACCATACTCAGAGCCTGCCACCATTTTTAATCTTGATCTCCCATTTTCTTGTTTTGTTGTTGTTTTAGCTTATTTAAGGTTAAGGCCTTGTTACTTCTAGGAAATCTGCACATGGTATTTAAATGCTCCTCATAATTTTTTTCCATTTTTATTCTGCATCAGTGAGCCTAAGCTAGGGGGAAATCACTGAGCCAGAGGTTCCTATAAATATAGTTGTTGTTATTGTTCAGCCGCTCAATCATGTTCAATGCTTTGCAACCCCATGGACTGTAGCACGCCAGGCTTCCCTGTCCTTCACCATCTCCCAGGGTTTGCTCAGACTCATGTCCATTGAGTCAGTGATGCCATCCAACCGTCTCATCCTCTGTTATCCCCTTCACCTCCTGCCCTCATTCTTTCCCAACATCAAGATCTTTTCCAATCAGCCTGCTCTTCACATTAGGTGGTCACAGTATTGGAGTTTCAGCTTTAGCATCAGTCCTTCTAATGAATATTCAGGACTGATTTCCTTTAGGATGGACTAATTGGATCTCCTTGCTGTCCAAGAGACTCTCAAGAGTCTTCTCTAGCACCACAGCTCAAAAGCATCAATTCTTGGGTGCTCAGCCTTCTTTATGGTCCAACTCGCACATCTGTACATGACTACTAGAAATACCAAATGCCATAGCTTTGACTATATGAACCTTCTATAGACTCTATCTTAACCGTTTTCTTCGTGAAGCTGGGAATTCCCTTATCCTTAATGCTTGAATAATTGATGATGTTTTTACTGAGGAATTTTCTTGCTGAATTGATTTGAGAGTGTGTAGTGAATCCTTGGTTCAGGTTAATAGCATCCATCCATCTATCCATATAGATTGTTCAGTACCGAACCTGTAATAAATACTGTTAAAAATGCAGTGAGTTCAAGATGAATAAAACATGATTCTTGCCATCCAGTCTGTATGGTTTATCAGGGAAGCAGACATGCAACAAGGAATTAGAGCAATGGTGTCAGAGAAGGAATAAAGGCTTGCTGAGGGCTCAGTGGAAAGTGCTAAGAGAAAGCTCCTGATTTCTTTAAATAAGGACTCAAGGGCATCTCTGCAGAGGATCTGAATGGGTATTAACCTTGAAGATAGAGTAAGAAGCCAGAGGTCAAGGACATGTGGGAAATGACTTGCCCCAGAAAGAGTGAGAGGCAAATACACGTGTAGGAGGTCAAATACATGGGAGGTCAGAAAGAGCCTGATTTGTGCATGGGGAGCTTCAAGAAGCTTGTTGTACATAGGTCTTGAGTGGTGGTGGTGTTTTTAGATGAGGGAGGGGAGAGATTTGAGAGGAAGTTTCAGGAGATGACAGGAGGTAGGGAGTCAGGGGCCAGACCATGTATACTGTCATGCCCCAGAAGAGAATGTGGCCAGAGCAGTTGGTTGGTTACTGAATGTTGTTCTAACATGCTTTGCTCCTATCCTCCCTTCCAGCCAAATACATCTTGCTCAATATTCTAGAGACCTCCTTTTTGGATGGCTGTTCACCTGTTTGGTCTTGGTTCAAGCCGATATGACAGGACATGATGAAGGCCTTAAGTAACTTTCCTCCTCTTGCAGATTTCTCAAGGATAAGACCAAGGTTAGGTCAATCTGTTTTTGCATAACTCTGTGTTGCCTTATACAACCTTTCAACCAAAAAGCTGCACATCTGTCAAACAAGGTCTAGAATAGAAAACTAGGGATTTGGAATCACCAGGTCAACTCAAAACTGGAGGGTCCTTACCCAAGTTTACCAACCTGTTGTTCTGCTTGTGAAGCTATGTGAGAAGTATGTACCTCTGCACGTGTTAGGAGAAGGCAGTGCAATGGTTTCAGCCTTTTATTAATAACATAACAGGTAAGAGTAAGAACTTTTTTTTTTAAATAAAAGTTGTTCATTTGTGGGGTATTTGTTGAAACAAGTGAAACAGCAAACTGCAGATATGTATGAAGGCAAAGTTATAATTCAGATTCATCTACACCAAACAAGATAAAACAGTAAGCATGGAGGCAGTCTGATGGAGTGGTTAATGGCCTGGACAAGCTATGTGACCTTAAACAACTTGCTTGGTTTCTCAAAGCATCAGTTTTCTCATCTGCAAAATGGGAACGATAGTACTACTACTTCTAGAGAATTGTACCGAGCATTACATGAGACACTGGGTCTTAGGTGCATGCCTGATGTTGATCAGGTCACTTGCATGTACTTGCTGATGTTGTTTTAAACCTAATAGGAAGAGCAAGGTGTTTGCGCATCTCTTTCCTCCAGGAAAAATTGTTGATATTCCCATCCACCATTTACTTCACAAGGCTGGGCTGCTGCCCTTCCTAAGAAATATATTCCCGTAGCATCTTAAGTCTACAGTCCTTGGAAACACTTTGCATTATGAACTATGATTTCCCATTAGTGGTCTGACTCCCTCTTCCTCTAAGCCTGTGAGCTGCTTGAACTTGTGTCTTGTTTAACATGGATTCTCTCGGCCTGGGCACAAGGTCTGGTCCTGGGTCCACTCACATGCAAATACTCAGAGGGTGACATGTTTGAAAATGACCGATAGTTTCAAACTTGTGGTTCATCACAATCAGAAGTGCATCTTGTGAACTTTGAGCCAAAATGTTGTTACTGTAGGAGAGAAACAGTGCTCAGTTAACTTCTGTTCCCTGTGTTGTCATCTGGCTTAACGGCTGGACTATCTACAGGCCTTGGCAGTGGAGGAGCCTGGAGTTTAAGCCAGGCTCTGTCACCTGTTTCTATGTGGTTTAGGAAAGTTACTTGGTTTTTCCAGGACTCCAGTTTGCCATCTGTAAAATGGGAATGAAAGGGCAAATAAGAGAAAATAGATGTAATTTGCCTGGCATCTAGTAGGAACCCATCAAATGGAAATTGCTGATTTATTAATTATTTAAGTTGTGTTAATAGCTTTGTTGTTTTTGAGTACTTGGAATAACTGTTAGTATATGATTTTATTGATCATGTAAATAATGGTAGCTAACATTTATTGAGGGATTGTTTCTTACCTGCCAGGCACTGTTCTAAATATTAATACCATACTAGTTTATTTAATCATAACAGTTCTATGAGATTATGTACCATTATCGCCATCATCCCAACTGACAGATAACAACGCTGAGTGTAGAGAGATCAGCTTGCCTAATGCACAGAGCCTAGATGCAAACCCAGGTCCCTGCCCTTGACCGTTACCTACTGAAGGACAGGCCCAGGGTATAAAGACCAGTGCACTGTGAGCGAAGATGGAGGCCTCTGCCCTGCCTCCTATGGGACAAAGTCCCTCATACTCGGAGACTGCATTTCCCTTCTGTAATATATGAGGAGTCGTGTTTATCTTCACAGGATTTCAGTGACTGAAAAAAACATCATGGCTGGGAGTTAAGCTTTGTTTGGGGCAGATGAGGTCTAGAGCCTGGAGACAGCTTCACAGATAGCTCTGAGCACTGCTCCGAAGAGGCAGGCAGTGGAGGGGAGCAGTAGGCAAGTGATCTGGTGAAGGGGGTACCTGCCATCAGGCACACGTTTTGGCAGAGGTCTGCTGCTAGTCACATAAACAGATGTCTCTGCTAATGATTTTAGTGCTTTTCTAGGTCTGAGAAGATGCAAGAAATTGGATTCATCAGATTTTCTCCTGAAAATGTCTAACTCTCTGAAGGCCTGTTCTGCCAGTTTCTCCCAGAGAACGGAGTGCCTCATTCCTGATCTCCTTTCAGGGGGTGTTGAAGGTCAGCAGCTGCAGTGGCTGGTGACTTCATCCTTGGAGAAACAGATGGCAAGTGCCAATTTTTAGTTGGCACCTCCAAAATCAAGTTACGGACACACTGCTTTTTATTTCCACAATGGTCTCCTGGAAATCACTTTGAGAAATGAATTGTTGCTATGTGTTGTATATTTTCCCATAGGAATGAAGTGCTAGTTAGGGATTGTATTCCTGAACAAGGCCTCAGAATCAAGTAAATCGGTAATATGGACCAAAATGTGTCAAAGAAGTAGCTATAGAACAACCATAAACCTATAACATGCTTTTTAAAATAAATTAATCATTCAAGTTCTACAAAATAGGCACATATGCTCCATACCCAGATCAAGAAGACGTGAAGAGGAAAGGGCGCTGCTAACAGATTGAACCCATAGGCACTGAGGATCCTTGCTGTAATAGCCCCTAACTGATAATATTCTACTCTTTTTAGAACTTAGGATAATGTTGGAGGAAATCATCCAATACCTTGTGGTTTATGTATTTCCTTATGAAAAGCAGAGGCAGTCAGGATAATCCCAGTGACTTCTGAGTTCCTCTTAAGGTTGGAATTAGTCTATTACAGTGTACTCCTTATAGCTTCTAAATATTTAAGGGACACCTGAGAACTCATGGTTCAAAAACTTTTTGAATCTCGTCTTTTCATTTATTTTCTGTTTTTTGATTCAACCTCCCCACTTCCCTTCTTCCCTGTGAAGTACAGACTGAAACCAGGGGGCCCTAGAGGAGAAGTATTTAGTTTCTTGTTCCTTTGCCATCTTATTGATAGAGGATGTTTTAGAGCTGATTAAGCAGAAAACACCCATGGGATAGTCCTCACTTAAAGATGTCCTGAGACCCTGTTGTCCAAATGAACTGAAATGAAATGGTGATGTGCAGTGGCCTAGACCATGAGGATTAACATTTTTGAAACAGTGATGACTATATATATATATAAATGAAATATTTGGAACAATGATGATTATTTATAATATTATTACTAATGCAATAAAGCATTTATAGGCAACATAAAGCATGATTCCACAATTGTGAGTAATAGAAACATAAATCTAAAGGAGAGCTGTTATTTACTAGAAGAATCATGGTAGTTATGTAGCTCTTTGGCCTCTGGAAATGTTATCTTTCTACAAAGGACAACTTCTTGGCAGTATTTTTATTTTTTAAATTTCAGAAGTTAGACTCCCAGATGTGCAACTGTTTCTGTTTGTTCCCATATGAAATCCTTGGGCAGCATTTATATGTAGCCTGTTGTGTGGTTTTAGCGCATACCCAGCATTTGATTAGGTCTTTGCCCCCTGCAGACCTATTTATTAATAAAACAAAGCCGTTGGTAACAGTAATGGAGAATGGTGACCTTAACTTTTTTTAACTTTTTATTTTGTATTGGGGTATAGCTGATTAACAATGCTGTGATAGTTTCAGAAGAGAAGAGACTCAGCCATGCAAATACATGTATCCATTTCCCCCTCAAACACCTCTTCCATCCTGGCAGGCACATAACATTTAGAGTTCCATGTGCTATGCAATAGGTCCTTGTTGGTTACCCATTTTAAATATAGCAGTATGTACATGAACTTCCCAAAGTCCCTAAGTATCTCTTCCCCTCCGCAACCATAAGTTCATTTTCTAAGTCTATGAGTCTCTTTCTGCTTTGTAAGTAAGTTCATGTGTATCATTTCCCTTATATGTGAAGAATTGAATTGTTTAAGCTCGTTTTAAAAGTGAAGCAAAAACAATTTCTAGAGTGCCCTGTAATTCTGAGTCAGTCCAGTAGATGGCACTGTTGTATAAAAACAACCCATCAGTTAGGGCTTAGGGACTGAATAAAGATTTTTTTCTCAAAGAACGCTCCCTCCTCCAATGGACAAACAGGGGGAAAAGTGAATAATGAAGAGATTATTTCCTTCTGTGGTACAATATGGATGGTGCTCATGGGAAAATGGTTTTCTTTATTTGAATATGTATGTATTTGATAATTTTATCCATGTTTTCTACTGAGTTTGGAAGGTTACCGCTTCCTCCCTCCCTCTCTCTCCTTCCTCGTTCTCTCTCCATGCCTAAGTTTAACAAACTCTTTTGGTTTCAAAAACGAGAGGTGAGAAACCCGACCTGTGCTCTCATTATTTCTCTCCGCATGATAAACACGTGGAGTGAGAAGTTGACACGTTGTGGGGTTGTTGCTGCTCTTTTCCTCAGCTTGTTTATGTCTGGAATAGTGGAGTGGAAAGATCATGTGCTTTGTACCCCCAAAGAGTCCACATCCTGAATTTGCTACTTGCTTGATCCCTCTGAGCCCCGCGTTTCTTGTCTGAAAGAAATGGAAGCGGTTAACAAGTCCCAACCGTGCAGCTTTAAGAGACTAGAGGTCCCTTATACGCAGCCTGGCAGTGTACCCTGCACAGGGCAGATTCTCAATAAATCGTGGCTGTAGATATGAAAAGTGGTATTGCGGTTTGATGTAAGCGATTGATTACATTGCTCAGTGATTAATTTCTGATCTTACTCAATTTTCCAACCTTGACTTAAGCTGAGGTAAGAAAACTGCCAGCCTTAGGAGAGACCTGGTGCATTTCTTAAGGAAATACTGACCCCAGCAACTACTTCAAAGTGATGTGTGTACACCAGAGTGCTACCTTCATCAGAAACAAAATACTGTTTTAGTAAAGCAAGGTGATCATTATGGCTCAAGCACGTGTTGATGGAAGAGAGGTGATGTTTGTTTAGTGTGATGATTGATGACTCGTGATTTCACATCTAAAATAGAGCTTATAAAATAGAAAGTGCAAGCCACTCATTTTTTGGATAAGGAAGCTTAAGTCCAACAAAGCTTTTTTAAAAGATACAAAAACCCTTTTTCTTTTGAAATAGTTTTAAACTTGTAGAAAAATTGCAGAATTATACAGAGAATTCCTGTATATCCTTCACTCCGCCTCTAGAATGTGAACCTCTTCCATAACCACAGTAGGTCATGTAAGGAAATTAAACATTAGTACAATACTGTAAATCTACTCACCTTATTTGAATTTTTACTAACATCCGTTTCAGTTCTGGGACCAGTCTAGGATCCTGCGTTGGATTTAGTTATTATTGCATCTCTTTAATCTCCTCTAGTCTAGAACAGTTTCTCAATCTTCCCTTGACTTTTGAGACCTTGTCACTTTTGAAGAGTACTAACTAGTTATTTTGTAGAGTATGCCTCATTCCACAAATGTGGGTTTGTCTGATGATTTCTCATGCTTAGATAAGGTTGGGCATATTTAGCAGGAATACTGTGAAAGTGATATTGGGCCCTTTCTGTGCATCGTATCAGAGAATATGTGATGTTATAGTTTTATTACTGGAGATGTTAATTTTAATTGCTGGCTAAGGTGATACCTACTACATGCTCCACAGTTAAATTACTATTTTCCTTTTTGTCATTAATAAATATCTTTGGTGAGAAATTATAAGACTATGTACAAATCTTGTTTCTTCTTAAACTTTCACCTACTAATTTTAACATCCATTAATACCTACAACAATTGTTATTACTGTGGAGTTTCTTCTTATTTCCTCATTCCTTTTAGATTTATTAATTGGATTTCTTCTGTAGAGTTGTCTCTTCTATCCTGTTTATTTACTTAGTAAATTGTTTCTTTATATCAGTGTAGACTCGTTGATACTTATTTATTCTATAGGTTATAATCCAGTGCTAACTCTATTTCCTTTCTTGATCAAAATTATTCCAGTTTGGGCCATTGGATGCCTTCCCATCTTCTTTTGACATAACCCCGCCTTTTTGTGAGCATGTCTCTGTATTCTAGCATACCAACATGTGCAGGCTTATCTTGTATTTTGCCTGCTCTGGTCCTGGAATCAACCACTTTGCTAAGGAGCATTGTTCTTTTATTGGAGAATGGAATTTAGGAAACAGAATCAGCGCTACATGTGCCCATGGCTACTGCTGCTGCTGCTAAGTCGCTTCAGTTGTGTCTGACTCTGTGAGACCCTATAGACGGCAGCCCACCAGGCTCCCCCGTCCCTGGGATTCTCCAGGCAAGAACTGGAGTGGGTTGCCATTTCCTTCTCCAATGCATGAAAGTGAAAAGTGAAAGTGAAGTCGCTCATGGCTACCAGGGTATCATTGTTTCTAGACTGTCCCAGCAGACAAGGAACTTAGTGTATGTATACTAATCCGATACATATGTATCTATATTTATCTGTCTACACACATGCACACACAAAAATAAGTTTATAATGATAATTTTGACACTAATCCAATACCATAGGTTTTATTCTTTTTGAAATTGTCTTTCCCCTTTCCTTATTTATAACTTTATTTCTGACAATGAGAAACCCGGTTCATTTTATCTGTATGTGTGCTTATTTGTTCAGTTCTAGTATATACACAAAATAGTTTCAGATAGTCCACATCCCTGTTAGAAACAAATTTACATCAAGGGCATCTGTATACAGTATCTTTAGCTTTTAGCCTTACAGTATAAAGTCTAAATCATGTTTTCCAGATTTCTGTAGGTTAGTTCCTTTTTTCCCCACCCCTTACGGTTTGTTACATACTTAAGTTCATGTTATGTTTGAGTTCCATTTCAGGTTCCCTCCCTGTTCTGATTGCTTTTAATTAGCTTCCCTGGTGGCTCAGACAGTAAAGCGTCTGCCTGCAATGCGGGATACCCAGGTTCGATTCTTGGGTCGGGAAGATCCCCTGGAGAAGGAAATGGCAATCCACTGCAGCACTCTTGCCTGGAAAATCCCATGGACGGAGGAGCCTGGTGGGTTACAGTCCATGGCGTCGCTAAGAGTCGGACACGACTGAGCGACTTCACTTCACTAAGGTTTGTGAAATATTACTCTGGTTCTAAGAGTCAGAGCTGTTAAAAAAAAAAAAAAACCCAAAAACACATATACTCAGAGAAAAGTATTCCTGCTATCTCACTTCCATTCCCCCATTTTTTTTCCATTCCATCCCCACCCATTCTCTGCAGTAACCTACAGACTTTAATTTCTGATTTCATTAGTAACTATGTTTCTCTTTCTCAAGTAAACAGATACATATGTATTTTTCTATATCCTTCTTTCTCAAGTGAAAGGCAGCATACAGTAAGTAGACTTTTGAACTGTGTTTTTTATAATTAATATATCCTGGAAGTTATACAATATCAGTTCACAGAGATTGTCCTCTTTCTTTTTTTTTTTTTTTTTTTTTTTTACAGTTCTGTTCTATTCCACTGGGTAAATGTACTCTGGTTTATTCAACCCATTCTCCTACATGTTAGCACTGAAGTTGTTTCTCATACTGTCAATTACAAACAGGAATGCTGCAGACAACCTTGTGCACATATATTTTTGTGTTGTTGGATGTGTTGGATGTTCCTAAGATTCTCTTAGGAATCTTCAAGGTAGATTCCTAAGAGTAGAATTGCTGGGTCAAAAGATCAGTAGAGGTGTGGAAAATAGCTTGAAAAGTTGAATACGAAACTACCCTAGACGTAGACGTATCAAGTCCACTCCAAAGGAGTTCAAAGCAGAAACCAAACAGATTTGTGCACACCTGTTTTCGTAGCAACATTATTCAAAACAGCCAAAAGATATGCAGGTCAGGAAGCAACAGTTAGAACTGGACATGGAACAACAGACTGGTTCCAAATAGGAAAAGGAGTACGTCAAGGCTGTATATTGTCACCCTGCTTATTTAACTTATATGCAGAGTACATCATGAGAAACGCTGGGCTGGAAGAAACACAAGCTGGAATCAAGATTGCTGGGAGAAATATCAATAACCTCAGATATGCAGATGACACCACCCTTATGGCAGAAAGTGAAGAGGAACTAAAAAGCCTCTTGATGAAAGTGAAGGTGGAGAGTGAAAAAGTTGGCTTAAAGCTCAACATTCAGAAAACGAAGATCATGGCATCCGGTCCCATCACTTCATGGCAAATAGATGGGGAAACAGTGTCAGACTTTATTTTTCTGGGTCCCAAAATCACTGCAGATGGTGACTGCAGCCACGAAATTAAAAGACGCTTACTCTTTGGAAGGAAAGTTATGACCAACCTAGATAGCATATTCAAAAGCAGAGACATTACTTTGCCAACAAAGGTCCATCTAGTCAAGGCTATGGTTTTTCCTGTGGTCATGTATGGATGTGAGAGTTGGACTGTGAAGAAGACTGAACGCCGAAGAATTGATGCTTTTGAACTGTGGTGTTGGAGAAGACTCTTGAGAGTCCCTTGGACTGCAAGGAGATCCAACCAGTCCATTCTGAAGGAGATCAGCCCTGGGATTTCTTTGGAAGGAATGATGCTGAAGCTGAAACTCCAGTACTTTGGCCACCTCGTGCGAAGAGTTGACTCATTGGAAAAGACTCTGATGCTGGGAGGGATTGGGGGCAAGAGGAGAAGGGGACGACAGAGGATGAGATGGCTGGATGGCATCACTGACTCGATGGACGTGAGTCTCAGTGAACTCCAGGAGTTGGTGATGGACAGGGAGGCCTGGCATGCTGCGATTCATGGGGTCACAAAGAGTCGGACATGACTGAGTGACTGATCTGATCTGATCTGAGGAGCAACCCAAATGTTCATCAACAGAAAAATGGAGAAACGGAATGCGGACTGCACATACAACAGGATAGGAGTCAGTAAAAATGAACACGATCCTGACACATTATGCTTATTGAAATAAGCCAGACATGAAAGGGAATATATTATATGATTTCACTTACAGTAAGGTACTTGTACCATAAGGTACCATTCAGGTATGACCTAAATCAAATCCCTAATGATTATACAGTGGAAGTGAGAAATAGATTTAAGGGACTAGATCTGATAGACAGAGTGCCTGATGAACTATGGATGGAGGTTCGTGACACTGTATGGGAGGCAGAGATCAAGACCATCCCCATGGAAAAGAAATGCAAAAAAGCAAAATGGCTATCTGAGGAAGGCTTACAAATAGCTGTGAAAAGAAGAGAAATGAAAAGCAAAGGAGTAAAGGAAAGATATAAGCATCTGAATGCAGAGTTCCGAAGAACAGCAAGGAGAGATAAGAAGGCCTTCCTCAGTGATCAGTGCAAAGAGATAGAGGAAAACAATAGAATGGGAAAGACTAGAGATATCTTCAAGAAAATTAGAGATATCAAGGCAACATTTCATGCAAAGATGGGCTCAATAAAGGGCAGAAATGGTATGGACCTAACAGAAGCAGAAGGTATTAAGAAGAGGTGGCAAGAATACACAGAAGAACTGTACAAAAAAAGATCTTCACAACCCAGATAATCATGATGGTGTGATCACTGACCTAGAGCCAGACATCCTGGAATGTGAAGTCAAGTGGGCCTTAGAAAGCATCACTACAAACAAAGCTAGTGGAGGTGATGAAATTCCAGTTGAGCTCTTTCAAATCCTGAAAGATGATGCTGTGAAAGTGCTGCACTCAATATGCCAGCAAATTAGGAAAACTCAGCAGTGGCCACAGGACTGGAAGAGGTGAGTTTTCATTCCAGTCCCAAATGAAACTAAAAGAAAGGCAGTGCCAAAAAATGCTCAAACTACCACACAATTGCACTCATCTCACATGCTAGCAAAGTAATGCTCAAAATTCTCCAAGCAAGGCTTCAACAGTACATGAACCATGAACTTCCTGATGTTCAAGCTGGTTTTAGAAAAGGCAGAGGAACCAGAGATCAAATTGCCAACATCTGCTGGATCATGGAAAAAGCAAGAGAGTTTCAGAAAAACATCTATTTCTGCTTTATTGACTATGCCAAAGCCTTTGACAGGGTGGATCACAATAAACTGTGGAAAATTCTTCAAGAGATGGGAATACCAGACCACCTGACCTGCCTCTTGAGAAATCTATATGCAGGTCAGGAAGCAATAGTTAGAACTGGACATGGAACAACAGACTGGTTCCAAATAGGAAAAGGAGTACCTCAAGGCTGTATATTGTCACCCTGCTTATTTAACTTATATACAGAGTACATCATGAGAATTGCTGGACTGGAAGAAGCACAAGCTGGAATCAAGATTGCTGGGAGAAATATCAATAACTTCAGATATGCAGATGACACCACCCTTATGGCAGAAAGTGAAGAAGAACTAAAGAGCCTCTTGATGAAAGTGAAAGAGGAGAGTGAAAAAAGTTGGCTTAAAGCTCAACATTCAGAAAACAAAGATCATGGCATCTGGTCCCATCACTTCATGGCAAATAGATGGAGAAACAGTGGCAGACATTATTTTTTGCGGCTCCAAAATCACTGCAGATGGGGACTGCGGCCATGAAATAAAAAGACACTTACTTGTTGAAAGAAAAGTTATGACCAACCTAGATGACATATTAAAAAGCAGAGACATTATTTTTCCTACAAAGGTCCATCTAGTCAAGGTTATGGTTTTTCCAGTAGTCGTGTATGGATGTGAGAGTTGGACTATAAAGAAAGTTGAGTGCTGAAGAATTGGTGCTTTTAAACTGTGGTGTTGGAGAAGATTCTTGAGAGCCCCTTGAATTGCAAGCATATCCAACCAGTCCATCCTAAAGTAGATCAGTCCTGAATGTTCATTGGAAGGACTGATGTTGAAGCTGAAACTCCAATACTTTGGCCACCTGATGTGAAGAGCTGACTCATTTGAGAAGACCCTGATGCTGGGAAAGATTGAAGGTGGGAGGAGAAGGGGCCGACAGAGGATGAGATACTTGGATGGCATCACTGACTCAATGGGCATGAGTTTGAGTAAACTCTGGGAGCTGGTGATGGACAGGGAGTCCTGGCGTGCTGCACTCCATGGGGTTGCAAAGAGTCAGACATGACTGTGTGACTGAACTGAAGGTACTTGTATTTGTCAGATTCATAGAGACAGGAAATATAGTAAAAGTTATAAGGGGCTCGAGAGAAAGGGATTGGGGAGTTAATGTTTAAAGGGTACAGAGTTTCTATTTTGGATGACACAAAATTGGCGATGGTTACACAGTGAGGATGTTCTTGCAGCACTGAACTGTACGTTTAAAAATGGCTGAAGTGGTGTTTTGTCATGTGTATTTTATCACCAAATAAACTTTAAAAAATAAGTACACGCAATTTTTAAGTATTGCCAAATTCCCCCAGCAGGATTGGATCAGTTTTCAGTCCTCTCGGTTAACGAATGAGAGTGCCTGTTTCCCAACAGCCTCGCCAATAGGTGTTACCGTGCTGCTCAGTTCCTGTGACTTGCTCGGTGAAAAATGGTATCTGTGTTGTTATAATATGCATGTCTCTACTTCTACTGAATTTAGATATGTTTTAATGTAGTTGAGAGCTGTTTTTACATCCTTTTGGGGGAATTGTCTCTTCATATCTTTTCCTCATTTTTCTGGTGAATTTTTTGTCCTTTACTGTGCAATTTTTAGAATTAAAAAGTACATAGTTACACCTACACACACACATGCATAAAGGCTATTAATCCTTCACCTATAGTGTGCATAGCAAGTATTTTCTTCCCATTCGCCTATGGTCTTGACTTTGTAATGCTTTTGCCATGCATTTATTTTTGATGCAGTAAAATTTATTGATTATTTTCCTATTTGTCTCTCTGTTTTGATTCATACTTAAAGAGCTTTTCCTTACACTGAGGTTAGAGAAGAGTTTGTAAGTGTACTTGAATTTGTATTGTTTCATTGTTTTACACTTAAAGTCCATAAGTTTATGCTTATATATTTTGTAAGACAAATATATAGTTTTTTTGTATGTACACAGTAACTGAAATGCAGATTTTTTTTAATGAAGCTATTGATTTAAAGGGAAAAAAAATTGCGGCATGGTAGTAATCAATCTCCTCCCGGCCTTCAGTTAGCTTTTAGAAACTTTTAACCGTTGAAGAACTACTTTGTAAATCAACCTAAATGTTCAGTGACAGTATAGAACTTTTTTGTAAGTTAAACATTTCAGTTGGATTATATTGGAAATCTTTAAGGCACCATGTTTATACAAAAACAGCATCAAAAAACTTCAGCTCTTGAAACATTTAGCGTGTTTAAATTATTGAAAATAAAACTTGGGAACATTTGCAGATGAAAATGTGTTCCTTTAAAGAAAGCAAGGGAGAACCTGAACTAATGCTGGTAGATTAATAAGCACTCAAATGGTATACAAATACAATTTTAAAATTTTTGAATTGTTTTTGGACTATCTCTACATGCATAAAGAATATTTTGATGGTGCTCCTAATTTCAGTTGGATAAATTTATATTCTCTGTTAGAACAGAACATTTAGTAGCATCTTAATTTGAATATTCAATAGAATTATAAATAGAGACAAGTTATTTGATAAATGTCTTGTAAAAATATTTGTTTAAGAAAGGTATTATGAGCAGAGATGCAAGTGGACCCATGAGGCTCTTTGAGCTGAGATAGTTTCACAATTTAATATAAAAAATTAGAATTGCAGATAGCTTTCATTTATCAGCACTTGCTCTGACCTTACCAGGTATGTCAACACTTGTAGAGAAAATATTTTCTCAATGAAAAATATTATGACTTACAGAGAAAGGTCGGTTTCAAATACATCAACAATAAAATGTAAATGTGAAGAATATTGATAACACTTTGAAGAAAAAGTTAAAAAATAGGACCACATACACTCTTTGGAAAGATACTAACGACTGTCTGGAGACTAATACAGTTAAGAAATGAATTAAAAGAATGTGTATCCAGAATAATTCTTTACTTCCCCCAGAATGATTTTTTAATGCTTATGCTATTTTTAATATCATTCTGGGTACAACCTGGAGGATTATTTTGATAAACAGTATAAAAAGATTTCTTATTTCAATATACATACATATATGCTATTTTATTTTTAGAAATAATTTTATATGTAAATAAAATTTGAATTAAAATATTATGCATATCCACCAATTTAATCAAAAGTTTCTTGATCAGTAAGTAAATATTCTTTAAACCTATATGTTTGTTTTGTAATATTGTTTTTCATACTCAAAAGTTCCTGAGTGGTAAAATAGGTGATTCAATACTTAAGGATCATCTCACCTGTAAAACACAAAATATACCAGGCATTGAAAAGATGCTTTTAGTCAGACTGTTACAATAGAAAGAATACAGATTAAGAAGATCTTAAAGAGAATGGAGGGGCCAGGATTTTGTAATCTAATTTGGTAAAAACATTCAGAGAAAATATTATATTGAACCAATGAGAGGTAAAGACCTTTCTGAGTTACATAAAAACATACAGACACACAGAGCTTCTGGCTTCAATCCTAAAATTTCAGCCATGAGTAAAATGTAAAGACAGAATTACAAAATTCACTAAACCGTATCAAAGAACTGTTCTCTTCCTAGTGGATATGACTTCTTACGTGATGTGAGCTCAAACCAGACAAACAGACAAACCAGGAAGGGAGACTAACCAGTCAGACTGTGTCTCATCTTTCACTCAACGGACATAAGGTCTCTAGGAACCATCACTGCATTTGCAGGGATCACCAAATGCTTAGACCATAAAACCTAGAGAAGCAGCCACCAGAAATGGGGCACTCAGATTCCAAATAAATCCAATCTTTGCCGTGTTACCAATGGTCGAGTCTGCACTACAAGACTAGGAGTTGGGCTCAGCACCGAGTCCCTAGATCACCCGTAGGGACAGAGCACAGAGATGTTCTGTTTAGGTGACAGCTTTGGGGAGAAACTTCATTAATATGAAACACCTCAAAGAAAAGAAAAAAGGGATTGGGAAAGCAAGTTACATTTGCTTGTATATGGAAGTAAGTTCTTTTCTGAAGATTTCCTTTGGTAACATCCAGATAAACGACTTTGCAGACTATTCTTTTTTTTAATTGAAGTATAGTTGATATACAATATTATATAACCTACAGGTGTATAATGTGATGATTCACAATTTTTAAAGGTGATACTGTATTTATAAGTATTATAAAATGTTGATTATATTCCATGTTGTATCGTGTATCCTTGTAGCTTATTTTATACATAATGGTTTGTATCTCTTGATTTTCTACCCCTATTTGCTGCTCTCCGTTCCCTTTCCCCACTGGTAACCACTAATTTGTTCTCTATACCTGTGAGCCTGTTTCTCTTTAGTTAATCACTAGTTGGTTGTATTTTTTAGAGTCCACATATGTAAGTAATATCATATAGTATATGTCTTTCTCTGTCTGACTTAGTTCACTTAGCATAATAGCCTCCAAGTTCATCCATGTTGTTGCAAATGACAAGATTTTCTTTTTTATGGTTGATTTGTATTCCATTGTATGTATATACACTGCTTATTTATTCATTTGCCTGTTAATGGACACTTAGATTACTTTCATTTCTTAGCAGTTAATAATGTTGCTATAAACATAGGGCTGCATGTATCTTTTTCAAAATTAGTGTTGTTGTTGTTGTTGTTTTCAGATATAGACCCCAGCAATCCATGGAACTGCTGGATTATATGGTAGTTCTATTTTTAGTTTTTTGAGAAAACTCCATACTGTTTTCCACAGTGGCTGCACCAATTAACATTTCTATCACCAATGTACGATGGTCCCCTTTTCTCTAAATTTGTTATTTGTGTTCTTTGCTTATAGCCATTATGACAGGTGTTAGGTCATATCTTATTGTGGTTTTGAGTTGCATTTCTCTGACGATTAGTGATACTGAACATCTTTTCATGTGCCTATTGGCCATCTGGCCTATATACCCATTATGACAGGTGTGAGGTAATATCTTATTGTGGTTTTGAGTTGCATTTCTCTGATGATTAGTGATATTGAGCATCTTTTCATTGCCTATTGGACATGTGGATGGCCGATAGGCACATTTCTCCTCTTTGGAGAAATGTGTATTCAGGTCTTCTGTCCATTTTTTAATCTGGCTGTTTGATTTTTAATGTTGAGTTGTAAGAGCTGTTTATATATGTTGGATATCAACCCCTTACCAGTCATATGATTTGCAAATATTTTCTCCCATTTAGCAGATTGTCCTTTGTTTTATTCATTGTTTTCTTTGCTCCTGCAAAAGCATTTATGTTTAATTAGGTCCCACTTATTTTAATTTTGCAGATTAGTCCTTTTTTTGGAGCTGAAATTTTATTATTTTTTACAGTATATTCTTATTAGTTATCTATTTTAATATAGCAGTGTGTGTGTATCAATCCCAAACTCCCACCATCTATCCCCCTTGGCAACCATAAGTTCATTCTCTAAGTTTGTGAGTCTATTTCATAAATAAATTCATTTGTATAATTTTTAAAAGAAAACATTTTCTTTGTAGGCTATTCTTTAGTTGTTCTGTGCAAGCTTCCCCTTGCAGTGGCTTCTCTTGTTGCAGAGCACAAGCTGTAGAGCGTAGACTCAGTAGCTGTGGTGCAGGGGCCTAGTTCCAGCAAGGCATGTGGGATCCTCCCAGGCTAGCGATTGAACCCATGTCTCCTGCGCTGGCAGGCGGACTCTGCCACTGAGCCACCAGGGAAACCCTCATTTTTAAAGATTCTGAGTATAAGCAATATCATAATATATGTGTCTTTCTCTGATTGACTTCACTTAGTATAATAATCTCCAGGTCCATTTGTGTTGCTGCAAAGGGCATTATTTCATTCTTTTCATGGCTGAGTAGTATTCCATTGTATATTTGTATCGCATCTTCTTTACCCATTCATCTGTTGATGGATATTTAGGTTGCTTCCATGTCTTCGCTATTGTAACAGCGCCGCAGTGAACACTGGGGTGCATGTATCCTTCTCAGCCATGTTTTTCTCTGGATATATACCCATTAGTGGGATTGCTGGATCATATGCTAGCTGTATTTTTCTTTTTTTAAGCAACCTCCATACTGTTCTCCATACTGGCTGTTACCAATTTATATTCCCACCGAGAGTGTAGGAGAGTTCCATTTCTTCACACCCTCTCCAGCATTATTGTTTGTAGATTTTTTGATGATGGGGAGTCTGATTGGTGTGAGGTAATATCTCGGTGTAGTTTTGGTGTTTTGAAATGAAACTTCCCTTTGGGACAGCTCATGCCACATTGAAGCAGCATATTTATAGGAAGTTTGCATTGAAATCTATATCTCTAGAGCTTCCACCTCGCTCAAATTCTCTTTTCTGGAGGAAACTAGTCCAGATCGAATAACTGTCCTTCACATGGCTTAGCTCTTCAAATATGAGAAAATTGTTGTTGCTGTTGTTCAAACGCCAAGTTGCTTCTGACTCTTTGCAACTCCATGACTGTAGCGCACCAGGCTTCTCTGTCCTCCACTCTCCTGGAGTTTGCTCATACTCATGTCTATTGAGTCAGTCATGTCATCCAACCATCTCATCCTCTGTCACCTCCTCCTCCTCCTGCCCTCAATCTTCCCTAGCATCAGGGTCCTTTCTAATGAGTTGGTTCTTAGCCAAAGATTTGGAGGTTCAACTTCAGCATCAGTCAGTCCAATGAATATTCAGGGTTGATTTCCTTAGGATTGATTGGTTTGATCTCCTTGCTGTCAAAGGGACTCTCAAGAGTCTTCTCCAGCACCACAGTTCAAAAGCATCAATTCTTGGGTGCTTAGCCTTCTTTATGGTACAACTCTCACATCTGTATGTGACTCCTGGAAAAACCATAGCTTTGACACTATGGACTTTTGTTGGCAAAGCGATGTCTCTGCTTTTTAATATGTTGTCTAGGTTTGACATAGCTTTTCTGCCAAGGAGCAAGCATTTTTTATTTTCTGGCTGCAGTCACCATCCACAGTGATTTTGGAGCCCATGAAAATAAAATATGTTACTGTTTCCAGTTTTCCCCCATCTGTTTGCCATAAAGTGATGGGACCAGATGGCATGATCTTTATTTGAATGTTGAGTTTTAAGCCAGCTTTTTCACTCTCCTATTTCACCCTCATCAAGAGGCTCTTTAATTCCTCTTCACTTTCTGCCGTTAGAGTGGTGTCATCTACATATTTGAGGTTGTTGATGTTTGTCCCGGCAGTCTTGATTCCAGCTTGTGCTTCATCCAGCCCAGCATTTTGCATGATGTACTCTGCATATAAGTTAAATAAGCAGGGTGACGATATACAGCGTTGATGTACTCCTTACCCAATTTGAAACCAGTCTGTTGTTCCATGTCCAGTTCTAACTGTTACTTCTTGACCTGCACACAGGTTTCTCAAACAGTTAAGGTGGTCTGGTATTCCCATCTCTTTCAGAATTTTCCACTGTTTGTTGTGATCCACACAAAGGCTTTGGTGTAGTCAGTAAAGCAAAAGTAGATGTTCTTCTGGAACTTTCTTGCTTTTTCTGTGATCCAGCAAATATTGACAATTTGATCTCTGGTTCCTCTGCCTTTTCTAAATCCAGCTTGAACATCTGGAAGTTCACTGTTGACATACTGTTGAAGCCTGGCTTGGAGAATTTTGAGCATTACTTTGCTAGCGTGGGAGATGAGTGCAGTTGTGCAGTAGTTTTAACATTTTTTGGCATCACCTTTCTTTGGGATTGGAGTGAAAACTGATCTTTTCCAGTCCTGTGGTCATTGCTGAGTTTTCCAAATTTGCTGGCATATTGAGTGCAGCACTTTTACAGCATCATCTCTTAGGATATGAAATAGCTCAACTGGAATTCTATCACGTCTACTAGCTTTGTTTGTAGTGATGCTTCCTAAGGCCCACTTGACTTCGCATTCCAGGATTTCTGGCTCTAGGTGAGTGATCACATCATTGTGGTTGTCTGGGTCATGAAGATCTTTTTTGTATAGTTCTTCTGTGTTTTCTTACACCTTTCTCAGTATCTTCTGCTTATGTTAGGTCCATATCATTTCTGTCTTTTATTGCATAAAATATTTCCTTGGTATATCTAATTTTCTTGAAGAGATCTCTAGTCTTTCCCATTATGTTGTTTTCCTCTATTTCTTTGCATTGATCACCAAGGAAGGCTTTCTTGTCTGGGTCATATGGTTCTATTTTAATATTTTGAGGAATCATCATGCTGTGCTCAATGGTGGGTCCACCACTATATACTCACATCAGCAGTGTAACAGAAATTAGAAATAAATAGTATCTCCATGTTCTTGATGAAACATTTTTATAGTTACCATCCTAATGTATATGAAGTGATATGTCATTTGATTTTCATTTACATTTTTCTAATGGCTAGTACTGAGCATCCTTTCACATGCTTGTTGCCCATTTGTATATCATCTTTGGAGAACTGTTTGAATCAATTTTTTTTCCTTTTTTCATCAGTGAATACTGAAGATTTTAGTTCTAAATCAATATAGAACTAATAACGCCTATGCTCTCTCTTTTCCCCAGCTTTAAACTGTTTATTTTGTATGGGGGTATCGCCTGCTCACAGTGTTGTGATGGTTTCACGTGAACTGCAAGGGGCTCAGCCATACATACACATGAACCCATTCTCTCCATCCCGCTCCCATCCAGGCTGGCCATGACACTGAGCAGAGTTCATGTGCTCTGCAATGGGCCCTTGTTGGTTATCCATTTTATAGCAGTGTGTACGTGACTTTCCCAAAGCCCCTAACTGTCCCTTTCCCACTGGCAACCATAAGTTCATTTTCTAAGTCTGTGAGTCTCTTGCTGTTTTTTACGTAAGTTCATTTGTATCATTTCTTTTTAGATTCCACATATAAGAGATGTCATACTATATTTCTCCTTCTCTAACTTCACTTAGTATGACACTCTCTAAGTCCATCTATGTTGCTTCAAATGGCATTTCATTCTTTTAATGAATGCATTTTTAATCAGGTTATTTTCTTGTTGTCAAGTTGTAGAAGTTCTTTATTCATTCTAGATATTAACTCCTTAACAGATGTATGATTTGTAAATATTTTCTCTTATTCCAGGTTGAATGTGTCCTTTGAGCACAGAATTTTTCAGTTTAGACATAGTCCGATTTGTTTATTTTTACATTTGTTATGCTTTGGCTGTCATAACCAGAAAATCCTTGTTGCATCCAATGTAATGATGTTTTCCCCCATGGTGTCTTGTTAAGAGTCTTATGGTTTCATATACACTGTTCTTTAAGGAGGAAGAATCTGAAGCTAAGGTAGGACTCTTTTGAGATAAACAAGAAGTATCATGTTTATAAGCTAAGAGGAAAATGCTGGAATTGAGATAGAGCTTGAAACACAGAAGAAAGGGGATGATGGGTGGATCAGGGTCTCAGACATCATAAAGGTGTGTTTTGTTGGGCAAGTGGTATCCAGAGGTGAGAAAAAAGAAGGGATGTAAGATGTCCTGTCAGATGGCTTCTGTTTTCTCTGTGAAGCAGCCCTCACATCATTTAATCAGAGTAAGGAAAGGGAAGGTGGAGACTGGCAGGCTTGGAGAAACTGCTGAGGGGATGGGAGAGGGAGATGTCTGAGGAGACACTAGAAGAGCTGCAAAGCACATTTAGACCATGGATCTGAACTTGGGCTGGTACCAACCACGTGAATTTATCATACAGTCTCTCACAGAGACTGAAGTCGGCTGTTGGATTGAATTCATGTGAGAGTTTTCATTTCAAGTGCTGTATTATTTTTGTTTTTCAGAAGTTCAGTTTGACCTTTTCTAAAATATCTGTCATGTCTCTGCTTAATATACACATACTTGTGTCTACTTTCTTGACATGTTTGAGTGTCCTTGTCTGCTGGTTCTTCTGTAAGCATCATATTTGGGTCAGTTTATGTTAACTGTTTTTTTTCCTCCTCTTATGGTCTGTGTTTTCCTGATTCTTAGCATGCCTGGCAATTTTATATTTGATCCCAGACATGACGAATTTTACTTCATTAAGTTCTAGGTATTTTTGAAAAATGTTAAACCTTCCTTGTTCTGGATGCAATTAAGTTACATGGTAGCACTTTAATTTTTCTGAGACTTGATTTTAAGCTTTTTTAGGTGGGATCATAGTCTTTAGTTTAAGGCTAATTTTTACCACAATTGACAAAAGACCGATCAGAGTACTCTATCTAATGCCCAGATATTAAAAAGCTTTTCTGCTTCCACTGGTGGTATTATAAATTATTCTTGGCTCTATGTGAGTTATGAGGACTCTTCTGCCTGCGTATTTTGGTTGGTTCTTTTCCTGCCTTTGGCTTTGTCGTCACGTGCGTGCACGGATTGGTACTGCACTGTGTGTGGTAAAGAGTCCACCTGCTGGTGCAGGAGATGCAAGAGACGCAGGTTCGACCCTTGGGTCGGGAAGATCCCCTGGAGGAGGAAATGGCAACCCACTCCAGTACTCTTGCTGGGATAATTCCATGATCAGAGGAGCCTGCAGGCCACAGTCCCTGCACTGATCAATACTCAGCTGAAAAGGGGCACTCCTCCCTGCAGATTTCTGGGGAAGCTCTGTCCTCTCTGCCCTACAGACTCTAGAGTTTGGCTTTCAGACATCCAACCTCATCTCCTCAGTTCCGAAAGACTTCCAGGTTCTGCCTGAGTTTTCCTTTATTGAATTGTAACTGCCAGGCAGTGAGCTGGGACAGTCATAGGGGCCACTTCATCATTACCCCTTCTCTCAGGGACTACTGTCTGGTACTGCCTGGTAGGCAGTGTTTAAAAACTGTCTTTTTCTTGTATTTTGTCTGATTTTTTTTAGTTGCTTAGGATGGGAGAATAAATCTGGCCTCTGTACCTCAATCTAGTCTGAAAGTAGAAATTTAGTATGAGGGCATTACAGAGTGAATGTTTCAAAGCAAGAAGGAGGCAAGATGATTGAAGGCAACCATGGGTATGGAGTTTGGACTGACTAGGAAGTGTAATGAAGAAAGAGGGGGCTGATACAAAACAACCTTTTTTTTTTTTTTTTTAATGAGGTAGAATAAGAGATGTGATATGGAAGAAGAGAATATTGGAGGAGAACTGAGATACAGTTTTGAAAAATATAGGGATTGTACCTGTTTTATTAACTGATATATTCCCAATACCTACAATAGTGCCTGGAACATAGTAGACAGTCAGTAAGCATTTGTGGAATAAATGAATGAAATGAGAAGAGGTAATGGCCAGAGAATAAATTGTCTGAATTTAAGAACCCAGAGTGTAGTATTGCTAGGTGATGGCAAGGATAGATATTTGGCTATGAGGATGAGTAGAAGATGTGTTATGTAGGAAAATTCACTGTGTTGAGAAGAACGAAGGTCTACAAGGCCACTGATATCTCCAAGGAGGATAGACGACTTGAAAGGGGTAATGGAGGGAATGATTCTCAACCCAGTGACACAGTATTTCACAAATGTGGGCTGTTGGTCCAAGATCAATAAGGAAATTTAGACTGAAAGGAATTTACTCCCATAATCCAGGGTTCCAGAGGAAGTAGTGCAGAGCTTTGAAAGTATGGATCAGGGGTGAACAAACCAAGAGCAAAATAGGGATGGGGAGAAGTCAGGTCATGGTAGGGGCTTACATTAGGAGTGGTGACCAAAGATGTCAGTGATTTTAAAAGTTGTGATGAGAGTAAATAATTTCAAATATGTAAATTATATTCATTTTATCATTCTGAAGTAACCCTCTTTATCTCTGATAATACTCCTTGTCTTGAGGTTGTCTTTGGTATTAATATAACTGTATCAGATTTATTTTTTTTTTTTCCTATGCCAGGTTTCTTAGACTTACTGTTCACATGGCATATTGTTTTCCATTCTTTTCCATTCAGTTTTTCTTTGCCTATGTATCTAAGGTGTGTCTATTATGAATAGCATAGAGTCTTGTTTTGTTTTGTTCTTAATAAACTTGACATTTTCTGCTTTTACTTGGAGTATTTAGTCCATTTACGTTTAATGGATATTGATATGGTAGGATTTAACTCTACGGTCCTGATACATTTCCAGACGGACACAGCCTTAAGTGTTATAAATTTTATCAGTTCCTACCTTCTCGATCTTGGGTAATTAACTTAATATTTCTGAGTCCTAATGTCCTTATCTGTGCAGTAGAGATAAGTGCTACTGTGAGAATTAAAATCAATGAAGATAAAGCACAAGGCACAAAGTAGAAGTCTGATAAATTGTGACTCACATTCAGAAGCATCATTGCATTAACTGTACTAATGTTGATGATAAAGATCTCTAACTTTTCTGAAGAAAATAGTTCATATAGCATTCTATAGTTTATGAAAATTCTTTTGAAGTGAAATTCATGCAATGTAAAATCACCCATTTTAAAAGTAAAATTCAGTAGCACATACTACATTCAAAATATTGTACAGCTATCAGCTCTAGCTCCAGAACATCTTCATTACCCCAAAAGGAAAGCCTGTACCCATTAAGCCTCTGGCAACCACCAACCTGCATTTTATAATATTTCTATTGACTTACCTGTTCTGGTTATTATAAGTAAATGGAACCATAGAGTATCGACCTTTTGTGTCTGACTTCTTTCACATAGCATATTTTCAGGGTTCACCTATGTTGTAGCACATATCAGTACTTCATTCCTTTTTATGGTGAATAATGTTCCGGTGTATGGTTATACCACAGTTTATCCATTTTTCTGTTGGTGGACATTTGAGTTATTTCTTGTCTTACTTATGTAATATGGGGAAGCCTCAATAGCGAAAAAATTTAAATCTTGGAAAACCGTAGAATCAAATGCTTAGAGCTTTTGAAACGTAGAGCATCCAGTCTAACCACATCATTTTTCAAATGAGCAAAACCCCAAATCTCCCAGATGGTTTACAGCAGAGCTAAGATGAGAAGTCAGCATCTACACTTCTGGCTGTTGCATGAAGTAAACAAATGAGTGCAGTTGTCTTGGGAAAAGCTCCTTAAATGAGTCCCAGCATTCAAGATACACACACTCAGAGGGAAATGTATGAAGATGCTCCTACCAAATATGGAAGCAACAGCAGATTCAGTTCTTTTTTAGACTGTGTATGTCGAGACATAAAGAAGTATAGTCCTTCACATGATTGTCTAAAACTGCTTAGTTTACCCTCTTCTGACTCAACTTCATGGTTTTCCCAGAAGCAGATCCTGAGACAAAGAATTCTATGCAAGTTTATTTGAGAAAGTGAGGGGAGCACTCAGAGGGAAGCAGGGAATACAGAGATGGGAAGGTGGTGGGCATTAAAGGTTCCATTGTTAAGTCTCCTGCCATAGTGGGAACTGGAGCCTAACCTTACAGAAAATGGTACAAAACTCACACAGAATTATTGCTACCCAAGGGGCAAGCAAACCAAGGCATTTACACCAGTTATCCAAGCGTCACTGGTTGAGGAGTTCCCTGGTGCCCTGGCTAGCCATGGCAGCGGGCAGGGTGTCTTCTGCAGTTCTGGAAAAGTAATCCTTAGACACAGAGAGGCAGACAGATATCAGCAACTGGAAGTGAGCAAGGGCACACGGCAAGGTCGGAGGGCTGCAGGCAAGACTCCGACAGCATCTGCCAGAGACTTCTGCCCAGACCAGGAATGAGAAAACATGAATATCGCAGTACTCAGCATGGCTTGGGTAATTATCCAAATAGTGAGATTAGAGAAAATATTTTTCATTTTTAGATTCATTAAATCCCATGGAAAGCTGTGTCTTGACTTGTAAGTTTCTTTAAGATACCTTTAATTCTGGATCAGATCTTAGAAAATATGAGCCAGTGAGAAATAGAGCTGAAATGTTGACATTCAAGGAGAAAATCTATACTTCTCTGCTTCCCTATGAGTGCTCCCCACATTTTCTCAAATCTAAGTTCTTTTGGGGAAAAAAATTATTTTGTAGGTGAAATGGATTTATTGCCATTTAAGATTTTCAAACAGCAAACAATGGAAAGAGAAAAGGCTTTCAAAATAGACTCTGTAGAATAACTAGAAAGAATGTGATCAAATAAAAGGAGAATTCCTGAAACTATTGTCTCTGTGAAGTCTGCCATCTAGAGAAGGGTCAAGATTGTAAGGTCAAAAAAAGTGTCCTTAATTTGTTTTTCATTGTTTTTCCTACAGTCAGCCTTTTGTTATGCAAAAAAAAAAAACCATTAGATTTTGCAAGCCTGGTCGTTGAGCATTGGTAGATCAACTCAGAGACACTGGAAACCAAATGACCCCTGGTTCAGGGACTAGAATCTAGAAAGTCAGACATGAGAAAGCCGGACCCCAAAATAAAAATAATTGTTACCAATTTCAGAAAAAACTGGCAATTTGCTGATGCAGAGATACTTCTGAGCCTGGAGTGAAATACCTCCTTCACTTTATGAACTTACTTCACCACAAATAAGAAATATTTGTGGCCACCAGGTGCATGAGCTGTCAAAACTGAAGTATGTGGCATTTAGGAGGGATTTGGAAAGTGACAGGAAAATTCTCTGGCTGGTAGTAGCAAGAGAGAAAAGGACAGAGCTCACTGCTTTAGTGCTTAACTGGCTATGACCTTGTCCACTGGTGCCGAAAATGATGACAACACAAACTGGGCTTTGGGAGGAAGCAGGATGTGTTGGGGAAAGCACTAGAATAGAAATCAGGAGAACGTGTTCCCAGTCCTGGGGCTGCGGGACAAGGCAGTTCTCTCAGTT